>NC_062279.1:100429372-110429372 GCF_902655055.1 Lutra lutra
CTTCTCTCTCTCTCTCTCCTCTCCCTCCCTCTCTCTCTCTCCATGCGCCTGTTATGTCTTCTCGTGTTGTCTTAGTCTGTTTCACTGTCCCTAGTATCCTTTCTAGTCTTAGCCCCTCCCTAACCTCTTTCGCCTCACTGTAATTTCTTAACTTCCCTCACCAAGCTCTTAGCCCTGTCTTCTGCTTAACAGGGGTGTGTGGTCCACAGAAATTGCACAGTATAATCTGTTCTCACCATCTGTGTGCCTGCCATTTAAAAATAATATCAGGAATCAAGTGCTATGATCGAAGTATAAAAAGATTATATTCTTCACAATATGCATGGGCTGTAGTTTAGTCAGATGCCAAAGTTAAACCAGGAAAGAGCTAAGTTCATTAATTCAATTTTTAACTCATAGTTCTATAATGAGTGGTATCAATATATTTTCTAAAATGAAACCCAGTGCCTTTATTTTGGAAATACCATCTTGATTTGATATTTGGGAGGTATAAAGAACCTAAAGTTATAACATATCCAAGGAAATTTAAAATGTCATCATTACGTCATTGGTCTAAGGACCAAAATCAAGTTGGAAGGACTAAAACAATTGAAGTATAAATAGGAATCTTCATTATTATTACTGAAGTCTAGTTGACGTGCAATGTTACGGTAGTTTCAGGCATCCAGTAAACATACTGATTGGACAATACTGTATCAGTGCCCATTATGGTAAGTAAGTATAGTCACCATCTATCACCATATAGCATTACAATATTATTGACTGTATTTCTCATGCGGTACTTTTCATCTCTGTGATTTGCTTATTTATAACTGGAAGCTTGTACCCCTTAATTCCCATTATCTATTTCCTGCCCCCCCTTTCTCCCACCACATACCGACCCTCTGGCAACACCAGTTTGTTCTTTGTATTTAAGTCTGTTTGTTTGAAAATTCGTTTGTTTTGTTTTTAGGTTCCACATATAAGTGAAATCATAGGGTTTTTTTCCTTTGTCTGACTTATTTCACGTAGCATAATACCCTCGAGGTCTACCCATGTTGCAGCAAATGGCACAATCTCATCCTTTTTTATGGCTGTGTAGTATTCAATCGTGTATGTATACCTTATCTTCTCCATTCATCTATCAGCAGACGCTTGAATTGCTTCCATATCTTGGGTATTGTAAATAATGCTACAATAAATGTAAGGGTATATGTATCTTTTCAAATTACTGTTTTTGTTTCTTTGGGTAAATACCTAGTAGTAAAATTACTGGATCGTATGTAATTCTAAATTTTTTTTTTCAAGATTTTATTTATTTATTTGACAGACAGAGATCACAAGTAGGCAGAGAGGCAGGCAGAGAGAGAGGAAGGGAAGCAGGCTCCCTGCTGAGCAGAGAGCCCGATGCGGGGCTCGATCCCAGGACCCTGAGATCATGACCTGAGCTGAAGGCAGAGGCTTAACCCACTGAGCCACCCAGGTGCCCCGTAATTCTAAATTTTTGAGGAAACTCTATACAAGTTTTCACAGAGGCTGCACCAGTTTGCATTCCTACCAACAGTCCATAAGATTCCCTTTTCTCTGTTTCCTCACCAGTACATGTTATCACCTTCTTGATTTTAGCAATTCTGACATGTGTGAGGTGTTATCTCATTGTGGTTTTGATTTACATTTCCCTGATGCCAAGTGATGAGAGGGAGGGAGAGCGCGAGAGTGGGGGAGCTTCAGAGGGAGAAACAGATTCTCCACTGAGCAGGGAGCCTGATGCGGGGCTTGATCTGGGGACTCCAGAATCATGACCTGAGCCGAAGGCAGATGCTCAACTGACTGAGTCACCCAGGCACCCTTCTTCTGCCCATTTTTAATTGGATTATTTGTGTGGGGTTTTTGTTGTTTTAGTGTATAAATTCTTTTCTTTCTTTTTTTTTTTTTTAAGATTTTATTTATTTATTCAGCACAGAGAGAGAGGGAACACAAGCAGGGGGAGTGGAAGAGGGAGAAGCGGGCTTCCTGCCGAGCAGGGAGCCCAGTGTGGGGCTTGATCCCAGGACCCTGGGATCATGACTTGAGGCAAAAGGAGGCGCTGAACAACTGATCTACCCAGGAAACCCTGGTGTATAAAATCTTTATGTATTTTGGATATTAACCCCTTATTGGATATATCATTTGTGGATACCTTGTCCCATTCAGTAGGTTGCTTTTCTGTTTTGTGGATGTTGTTTGCTGTGCAAAAGCTTTTTATTTTGGTGTAGCCCCAATAGTTTTTTTGTTTTTTTGTGTGGGTTTTTTTTTTTTTTTTTTTTTTTTTTAAGATTTCTCTGTTTAGGGACACCTGGGTGGCTCAATTGGTTGGGTGGCTGCCTTCAGCTCAGGTCATGATCCCAGGGTCCTGGGATCAAGTCCCACATCGGGCTCCTTGCTCGGCAGGGGCCTGCTTCTCCCTCTGCCTCTGCCTGACACTCTGTCTGCCTGTGCTCCCACGTGCTCTCTCTCTCTCTCTAACAAATAAATAAAATCTTAAAAAAATATATATATATTTCTCTGTTTATTTGAGGGGGATGCAAGGAGAGGAGCAGAGGGAGAAAGAATCTCAAGCAGACTCCATGCTCAGCACAGAGCCCAGGCCAGGACCCATGAAGCTCATGAAGCTGAGATCATGACCTGAGCCAAAACCAAGAGTCAACACTTATCCCACTGAGCCACCTGGGGACCCCCCGTAGTTTATTTTTGCTTTTGTTTCCCTCCTCTGAGGATACAATTCATAAATATGTTGATGAGGCTGATGTCTAAGAGATTACTGCCTATGTTTTCTTGAAGAAGTTTCGTGGTTTCAGGTCTCACATTCAAGTCTTTTATTCATTTTGAGTTTATTTTTGTGTGTGTTGTTAAGAACACGGTCCAGTTTCATTCTTTTGCATGTAGCTGTCCACCATTTGTAAGTAGGTGTCCTATAGTGAATTTTCTAATTGTTTCTGTGATATCTCAGCATATGGGAGTACATGCAAATACACTTACCTCAAGAGTTTGTTGAGAAAACTGAGTGATAGAATTAAGAAACTGTTCCTGTTTTGTGTTTAAGGTGGATGGCAGGATGAAACCTGGCCAGATGGCTGGACCGCGGTGACAAGAGACGGGAAGCGGTCTGCTCAGTTCGAGCACACCCTGCTGGTCACAGACACGGGCTGTGAAATCCTGACGCGGCGACTCGACAGCACGCGGCCTCACTTCATGTCCCAGTTTTAATTCCTCCTGAGATGGCGCATCTCGATAATACCTTCTGGCTGTACTATGCATTTTATAGAGAGTACAGAATGGAGGGGAAAATTTTTATTACTTGTTTTGTTTTGACTATAGATAAGGAAGGACTCCACCTTTGGATGAGTGTCCTCCAGAACTTGTCTCGGGTCTGGAAAAGCTGAGAAGAATAAAGGAGACATTCTCAACTCTTTTCAGTGCTCCCCTGTCCCTCCAGAAATGTGTGCACCCCCGTTTTCGCACGTGGCCTTTGAGCACGTCTTCCTTACACCTGCTTCTAGTTGCTTTATATCACTGCCACGACTGGGCCAAGCAAGAGCCGGCTGTTCTCCAGGTGAATGTGGAAGAGGAGAATCCTTGAAACTTAGCAACATATGTTGTTCCAGATTTTTTTTATTATATATGTATGGAAATATATATGTATACCGTTTTAAATTCCATGTATGTAATTACCGAACACTATATGACCTGGGTTTGTGTTGATTCTGCTCTGACAGGGTATATGCTGTCATAAGTGGACCCATAGTTTGCAGTGATTCATTTCCCAGTTGGGAATTGGCCTCCCTCCTTCCCCATGCTGATTAGTTACCCTTGTAATTGTGTGTAAGGAAGCACTCAGTCCATTGAGACTCTCTCTCCAATGTGGACTCTGTCAGTGAGTGGATGTGGCAAAATTCACTTTGGAAAAGGGTTGTCAGCTTTTTAAAAATCTAGTTTATGTGCAAAGTAGCCATGCTTCAAATGGTAGCCCACTGTTGCAGAGCACGAGAATTTGTAAATGTTGCTATTTCAGGACCTCTGTTTGGTCGAAATGGGAGGGAAAAAGCTCCCTTTCTTCCCCTCTGTTTTATTTCAAGGGCACACCTTGGAGATATGCAGAGAAGGGTGAAGGTTGCACTGTGGAGGTTGATGGGAAAGGACAGTTCTGAAATCTCTTTAGCAGCGAGCAGAGTTAAGTCTGGTGGACTATTAGCTTCTGACATTTAGTAAACCTGGTACTGATGAAAAAGGAACTTCTTTCGAGACTGGACTGTTCCCTTGCGGTAGAAGTGCAGCTGTCCTTGGTGTGTTGAAAACACGCTTTACCTTTACATAGTTGGGAACCTCCTTAGAAAGGACCTCAGCTGCCCAATATCTGTGTTCCTTTCAGTAGTTCAGTCCAAATGGGAGTGTATCCAGTGAACACATTATCAGGTCGAAGTTACTGTCATTGGAGCGTAACTTGATTACTGGGTATCTGGTAACTTCTTTAAGATAATTGATACCACTGACATGTTAATATGAGAACATCGTTCCCAGAGTGCCTCAGACCTTTATTGCTTTAAAAGAATTATGATAATGTTTTCATTACTTTTATTATTTTATGATTTAGTGAAGTGACTGAATCTGGTATAGACTTTTGGGGTATGTGTGTGAAGTTTTTTATCAAACTGTAATATTTGTGAATGGAATGCCTTGCAATATGAATGTTAATATAATGTGTAAAGGGAGATTAAAGTTTGAGTGCTTATCCCGCTGTGTAGTCATTAACTTTGCTGCATTTGTTGGGGATTTCAGAGGGCAGTGGTGGGAATAGGGGTGTGATTTCATAATCTCAAATAAACTCCATGACCATTTGAGTAAAAAAGATTCCAGTACTGTTTTTGTTTCAGCAGAGTCTATCAGCAAGCATTTGAGATGCAACCATGATTTTGAGAGCTAATTTTAAGATCGAGTGCTGAATATTTAGGGGAGCATCTTACGTACTGATTGTGGAATTAACAGTAAGGGCTTCTTTAATGTCTGTCCTTAGAAAATAAGCTCAAGGGGAAAAAAGTCTTGTTGGGATAGTTGTGGAAAAGATAAACCACACATTGGTGATGAGGCTTTTTTCGCTTTGGGAGATTTCAAACAAATGGACTCTAGTCTAAATGTAAAGTATCTGATATCAGATGTTTCTTAGATTTAGATGAAAACTCAAGTTTCTATCATGCTGCCAACTTTTCATCAAATAGTCAGTAAATTTAAGTTTCCATTTTTTGTGGTTAACTTTTAAAATAATAATACATTTTTCCTGCTATTTCCTTCATCTTCCTTGGGATTATAATTTAGAAGCAGGGAAACATGTTGCCTTTTGTCTTCATTTTATGTCTTTGCTGATAAAATGGATTAAGGTACATTAGAACCCACACACTGACACTTCTATACCATTTGCTACAGGTCAAAATTAATAGGAAGAGGGTTAGGAATTGTTTGCTGTCTTAACTTGATTCATTTGTCCTGTAACCACATTTGGCTTTTCTTTCTGTTAGGTGAGAATAGAAGGGCTGGTGCTAGTCACCTTGGCTAAAGCCCCCCAAATCACCCTCCTGGTATCTGCTGTTAATTTCTTAAAACTTTTTTTTTTTTTTTTTTTTTTACTTGCAGCCTTTTATTTTGCAAATTTTCAGATTTACATAAAAGTTAAAAGTATAGTACACACGAAATAATCCTAAATCCTTTTCCTGTGTTCAAGTGCCCGTTACTTGGCTGCATCTCTCTCTTGAGGCACTTCTTTTGAAAGAACTTGCTCCATACTTCTCTCATTACTCTTGCAGCCAATCTGTTACAAGGTAAGTCACATTTCCTGGTCCTGGTCATAATACAGTTACGCACCCAAGGATTTAACATTGATACAGAATTCTCTTAGAGTACACATTCAAACAGGAGTCTCAGTTTTTTGCTAGTGTTCTTTAAAGCTTTTTCTTCTTCTGTGAAAATCCAGGATCCAAACCCATGGCATTTGGTTGTCCCATATCTGTAGTCTTCTTTATTATAGAACAAGCCTAACTTTTTGGGTGTTTTATGGAATTGACACTTAAGCAAGCCAGTTAGCTTGTAGAATTATGTATTTCTCTGTTTCTCATGAGTAGGTTCACGATAAGTATTTTGCAGAAGAGTCAGCTGATGATATGCAGCATGTCTTTTTCATGGTATCACATGAGGAGACACAATGTTATTGGTCACATTGCCAATATAAGTTTGGTCATTTGCCTTGTCAGATCTTTCCATTTTAAGGATATCTTTTCTTAAGCAAATAATCTGGGAGGAGATATTTGGGAGATCATTTTGGTATCCTGGTCACTCCATGGTTTTAACATTCATTGATAATCCTTGCTGGGGTACATTATTTTATTACACTGGGGACTGCACTAGTGAAGGATTTTCTAAGTCTAGCATTCCATCTACATTATTAGCTGTCACTCTTACAAGAAGCATTTTTTTTACCCTCCTACCCACTGTTTTTGAGTATCCAAGAGCTCATCAATTCATAAAAATTCTGTAAACATCAATTCTTAGAATCAATTACTATAATTGGTCCAAATTTGCCAGCAGAAGCACTTCAGCTTATTCATGTGTCATTTTGACCTGTGCCTACCAGTCGTGCACACTTTCTTGTTTTTTTCCATAGCAAGATGTACGTTTATCATACAGTTTGCCTTTCCCTCAGTAGGACAGGCTGTTCTCCAAGGAGCTCTACTTCCTTTCATGGGAACTGCTATTGGGCAAATCAAGATATGGGTACTACTGGTTGTGATTGTTTCCAGTCCACTTTCAGGGAACTGAACAAGGAAATGCATTTAAAAAAAAAAAAAAAAAATCATGAGTTCATGCTGATACTTTTTAAATCTACCACTAATCTTCCCTCACCTTTCCCTGTTTCATATTTGTGTCTGCTTTATATCCCATGGGTGGGAAACTTTGGTTCTCAATAACATTAATATTTACTTATTGCTTGAGTCTATAAGACATGTAAAATTTAGAATTACTCTATCAAAGTCACTACCAACAAGGAACCTAAGTACAAAATTTGTGATTTTTACTAACTTGGAACATGACTCACTGTGAGAGTACAGAGTATTGGTTTAAAAATTACATGAAGTAATTTTGTTCCTACTATATTCAAAATTTCCTAAACTGAGCTACTTTAAAAAAAAAAAAAAAGTTTTAAATTAATATATAATGTGATTATTGTTCCAGAAGTAGAGGTATGTGAATCATCAGTCTTACACAATTCAACAGCACTCACTATAGCACATACTCTCCCCAATGTCCATGACCCAGCCACACCCATCCCTCCCATGCCCCCCCCTCCCCTGTTTGTTTTCTGAGATTAATAGTCTCTTAGAGTTTTCCTCCCTTGGTGAGCTACTTTTAAACAATGAATACAGTGAATGTTGGGGGGAAAACATACAGTAGGAGGAGTGGGGGGATATATTTTAGTGGTCTGGGAGTTAGAAATATTGGAACTGTTTGAGGTAGTGTGATACGATTCTGTTTACATTTGGTGTTTGACTTCTACCAAACTCTAGCTATAACAGGAGCAAATAATACCACTTTGTAATGTGGATATATGGCCCATTTTGCAGTAGAGAAGAAAATCTGGACATGGATGCCTTAGGAACAAATTGTTTCACAATGTAGGCTACATTATGCTAATATCCTAAAGGTTTTTAATGTGTTGTTTCATTTTAAAAATAAACGTGCAAGGAAAGGTTAGCTTAGCACAGGCTCTGGGGAGAAATTCCCTGGCTCTCCCATGTTTGAACTCCGAGCAGCAAGCAGCCTTTGGTGGCATCCTTCCCCCCTTCCTCTTCTTTTGGTGCTAAGTATGACAAAGAAGAATGGGGGTGTGTATTTGGTTATTTTGAGAAAAAGGAAGCAGGAATAAGGTGGCCTTGGCCCCCTGTTACCATTTGCTTTTGGGGGACTGTGGATGAGCAAAAATAGAACTGTCAGTCTATGGCGATTCTGTGGTTATATTAAAAAATGTATCAACACTGGTATATCTTATTCAGATGTGCCAAAAAGTCAAGTCAGTGGAACACTTGAGGAAGGGCTTCCTGGAAAGTTACCAGTAATATGTTGTTACAGCTTGAAGTATTTCATTAACTTTTAAAAAAAATGGACGTTTAATCTTTTTACCATTGTAAAGTTTTCCGGAGAGTAACGGCTTACATCTCCCGAGTGCTTAGCCCTTTTACTGTTACCCCAAGAACAAACAGGTTAACACTTTCCAAAACCTGTAGATACATCTGTACTTTGGTGTCATGAGAAGAGCACAAGACCAATAGTCAGGACCCCAGGGCTCTGATTTCTCTAATTTTTTACTTGGTTGCCTGACTAGGACAAATCATCGTGCTTCTCTGTGGAGTCCTCCAATTTGTGGAATGGTAATCATAACTTAGGAAACTGTTTTATTCTATGGATAATGTGACTGTAAAATTCACATTATTTCAATACCTGGGTCAGGGGTCAACAGAAAACAGGGTAGATTTTTTTTTTTTTTTAATTAAGATTCTATTTATTTTTGAGAGAGAGAGAAGGGAGCTCAAGTGGGGGGAAAGACAGAGGGAGCCTGATGCGGGGCTTTACCCCAGGGACCAAGACCTGAGCTGAAGGCAGACACTTAACTGACTGGGTCACCCAGGCGTCCCTCAGGGTAGAAAAAAACTTTATTAGTAAAATCTGAGCCCTGAGTGATTCAGAGGAAACAAAATAGCTGAGGATAAGAACATTTAGTATGAAGATGTATAATGTAGAGAAAGAACAGTAGATATTTTAGAGCCCATTTTCACTGTTGATCTTGCTTCATATAGCCTGGTTTTGGTAGTCAAGGACATTTGAGTCCATTCTGAACTGGAGGCGATTCTATGGTAACATTAGCACTCCTTTCTTGAAAAGAGTATGTGCAAAATTTATCCTCATAAGGAATTCTGGTTATGATGTCATCACCTTGATAAAAACCAGTCTGCTTAAAAGTCATCCCACCTGCTTGTCTCAGAAAGAAAAGTTCTACCAAAGCAATTTGTATAATGGAGGACTTTGTATGTCCCTGTTTACTTTGTAATTATTTCTTTAAAGACACAATTCCCTTAGTTCTATGCATTTATTGTCTAAATATCTCTTTAAATATAATTTATAAAATGTTTTTCCAAATGTGTTTGTGGTATACTTTTTCTAATCTGATCTTGTGTCTTAACTGAACTAAATTTACTGAATCCAGAGTTGGTCTTTTTTCCTGGGTCACAAAGTGACTCTAGGCCCAAGGGACTGTCAGTTACTTTAGGACTTTGATCATCAGCTTAACTGGCAGATTGGTAGGCAAGCAGAAAATGTTCTGAAGAATTCTGTGCATGGAAAATATGTTCCCTCTATTCCCAAATCAACAAACGTTTTCAGAATTACCAGCTATGTATACTTTTGCATTCAAATGGGATAAATGGAAAGAGCATTATGTATATTTTTTGGAGCATTTTTTTGTTTGGTTTAAGTTGTACAAACATTAACTGGTTCCCTGTGACTTGTTCTGGATATAATGCAGTTTTTTTTCCTGCCTCCATCCCCTAAAACCTCATCATTCTATATGTTCCTACTTTATAGGTTAGTTCTCTGCATGTAATAAAGAACTTATTCTAAGTCAGACATGTCTGTCTTTGGACTATCTTACTCTAGTGAACATTAGTAGGGTTAAATAAAAAGAATAGCACAGCATGCTGAAAATGGATATGCAAATAAGATTTGAAAAATATTAGCTAGGTATAGTAAAAATTTTCAGTAAAAGAGATGCTTATTTTTATTTTTTTTTTTTTTTGAGAGAAAGAGTGAGTGTGAGTGGGGGGGGAGGGGCAGAGGGAGAGAATCTCAGGCAGACTCCCTGCTGAATGTAGAGCTTGATGCAGGGGGCCAATCCCACAAGCCACGAGATCACAACCGAAACCAAGAGTTGGATGTTTAACTGACTGAGCGACCCAGGAACCCCTAAAATTAGTTCTTAATACTGTAAAATTTTAGGGTACTTAAATTAAAAATACATTTTACTAGCTTTCATGAAATATATGATGGGTTAGCCATTTGTGTTTAAAATTATGTATCTGTCCAAGAAAGCAGTTTAAGATACTTATAAAAAAAATTCTCAACAATATTTCCAAAGTGGTAGACTCCTAATTTTGGGCAACCAGGGTAGATTTGCTGACATGCACACAGTGAATGGATTTTAACCATGTTAACTATACCTTCTTCCAAAGCCAATAACATCCCAGATGCCATCCAAGAGGATGTATTAAAAGGATCTTGAAAAGCTTGAAAGTCCCATGATCCAAGAATCTTTATAATAAGGATCTTATAAACTTGATTGTTTCTGCTAGTTCCTTGAATAGACAATTGTGCTCTCAGCCAGGAAATGCTCCTACTTCTTAAACTGGATTAGCTGGCTCGGGAGTATGTACTTAACTGTGACAGAAATAAAAAGTAAACTCTCTAATTGGCCAGCTACAAGAATTGGAGTTAATTATTTTATATTTAAAAATGGCTTTACTTCTCACACTGGTGAACATAAAAATGCCATCTCATTTGTGTATACCTCATGTATAAGAAAAGCAATGGGGAAAAAAACTTTTTAAAGAATTATTAGTTCTCCATTATTACCCTACATGTCCATTTTCTTAGTGCAATTGCTCAAGGTAATAATATACTTGGTTCCTGGAAGTCTAGGCTAAATCAAACCTGATTAAAAGCCTTTTTCTGAAGCTTTGGTAGAAGCTAGTTTTAATTTCTTCTTTTGGTTTTCTCAGGGCAATAGTTTGGGGCTAGTGGGCCCCTAGTGCACTCTAGCCCTCTAGCTATAATGAAAGCTAGGTTGCATTGCCTACAAATGCACCAAAGATCCAAAAAGGAGAGGGCCCGACCATAATTGCCACTTTTCTACTTTTCAGTCAACTAGATGGTGCTCAGAAACACAACCTTTATATAGGAGCAATTAAGCCACATTGATCAAAAGTATTAAACAATAAAAAAAGCACATGGGTTCAATCCAACCAGAAGAGATGTGCATGGCGTATCCAATGTGTTGATGCAAAGACAGTCTGCAATATGCTTTGTGTAGTCTGGAAGGATATGTATCAATGCTCTTATATGTACTGAAACTTCTGGGAAAATATATAAACTTAACAGTCAACTACGTTTATATTAGGAGGGGAGTGTTGCTCTTCTTATATAGTTTTCTCTATTTGAATTTTCTAACTCTCGGATATGTTGCTTTTATGTTTTATTTTTCTATGTCAATGGATTACCTGGATGGGAAGATTTTTTTTTTTTTTAAAGATTTTATTCAGTCATTTGACAGACAGAGATCACAAGTAGGCAGAGAGGCAGGCAGAGAGAGAGAGGAAGGGAAGCAGGCTCTCCGCCGAGCAGAGAGCCCGATGCGGGGCTCGATCCCAGGACCCCGAGACCATGACCTGAGCCGAAGGCAGAGGCTTAACCCACTGAGCCACCCAGGCACCCCCCTGGATGGGAAGATTATGAATCATTTTTGCTTCTTTATATTGCTTAGGATAAAAAAACATAAATGTTACCTAAGAGCACCACAAAAAGACTGATATATTTGACTATATTAAAAATAAATATATTTTTATATATTATATATTATATATATTTTATATATACATATAAAATATATATATATTTATATATCATGACCTTCGGCTCAGATCATGATCCCAGGTCCTGGGATCGAGCCCCGCATTGGGCTCTCTGCTCAGCTTGCTTCCTCCTCTCTCTCTGCCTTCCTCTCTGCCTACTTGTGATCTCTGTCTGTCGAATAAATAAATAAAATCTTTAAAAATAAATAAATAAATAAATAAATATAAGATATATTAAAGTAAGATATAAGATGGATGAAGGGTTGGCATGTATAGTAACTCCTAAAAACTACTTGGGAAAAGATAACTAATTCAACAGAAAAATGAGCAAAGTATGTGAATGAATACTTCACAAAAAAGAAAATACAAATGTATAATAGTACTTTAGTAACTGAGGGGAAAGGCAGCTAAAGCAACAAAATATCATTTCATGTCCATCTCACTTGCTAAAGTTTTCAGCCATTTTGAGGAACAAGTCTGGCAATTTCTAGTCAAGTTAAGATGCGCTAATCCAAGTATATAGCGGACTCTTGAACAACACAGGGGTTAGGGCTGCTGGACCCTCCACGCATTTGAAAATCCACATATTACTTCTGACTCCCCCAAAACTCGACTAACAGCTCACTTTCAACTGGAAGCCTTAAGAAACAGCTGATTAACATATTTCTTATATATGTCTTATAAATGGTATTCTTACAACAAAATAAGCTAGAGAAAAATGTTAAAGAGAAAATACATTAACAGTACCGTAATGTAAAAAATCCACGTGTAAGTGATCTGTGCAGTTCAAACCCATGTTGTTCAAGGGTCAGCTATATGGCCTAAGTAACTAACACAATCAGCAAGATGTACAGTGGTTGTCACCAGTGTTAGCAAAACAGAAACAGCTCTGGAAGTTGCTTTATGCCATCATTTGGACAGCAAGTAAATTATGTTATTTCATATAACTGAATACTATAGCACAGTATTAAAAACAGCATGACATGATTCATCACACAATAATGAGTAAAAAATGAAAGCTGCAGAATGAGACAGTATCAGGTTTTCCATACCAAAGACTAGAAGGTTAATGGATATGTATAAAGTATAACAACATGCACGAAGAGTGAAAAACACCAAATTCTGGGTGGTGAGGAAAGGATGTGGGCAGGTATTTCACAAGAAACTTCTGGGGAGGAAAGGCAATGTGATCTAGAATTGGAAAAATGTGAAAACGTATCTGGAAACTTTGAAATTCAGTATATATTTTTAATATGCTTGAAAGTTCACAGAGCTGCCACCAACACACGCACACCTTCTGCCCAGAAGGTAGTTTAATGAAGTTTAGTGCCCACTGTGGGCGAGATGCCATACTAGGAATTGGGAGAGTAAGTCTGAACAAGGCATGGTATCTGTTCTCAAAAATGTACTCTCACAGAGGCTGACCTGGGTTCTGATTAACTTTGCCCCTGATGGTGAGGGAAATCTGTTCTTTAGTAAATGGGCCAGAGACTTAAAAGTTAAGCAAACATTACTGAGGATGGAAGAAGGCAAGGTTCAGATACTCACCACTGCCCTGTTTCCTCTAGCTTTCCTTTAAAGAATGAAGATAATGGGGACAGGAACCCTGAGAATGAATTCAGCATAAAAGAGAGATAAAAACATCTACACATATGCAGAACTTATTTTTATTATGTTGGGATATTCCTTAATGAGCTGGCAATTATTCATGTGAAGGAGAGTTGAGAAATCAGATTTATGACTCTATTAGTCTTGTCCTTGATTAGAGATTTATGAATTATACAAAAAATACTGCCTAAAGTAGGTTGCTCTAGAAGTAACAGTAGAGAAGGCCTAGAAGGTCTAGAATGTCTAAGAGGCTGTGAACTTGGAAGATCTTCTCCCTGCTTGTCTGGCTGTTCCAGCTGGACCACAAGACTTAAGTACAAGGATGAACTGCTGAATTTAAAGCTTTCTCTGTTGAATTTAAAGCTTTACAACAGTTCGAATGCTGTAAGAGAAGGAAACAATAAATAGGTTTTAAATGCTATCTTTGAAGACCACTAAAACTATTTTTTTTTAACCCTCCCTCCATAAACCCTAAATCATTACTACATTTTATAATATGGAAGCTTACCTCTTTCCTGCATGCATCAGTTCAAAGGCTTCATTAATTTGGTCAAAAGACAGATTATGAGTCACAAATTCATCAACTTTTATCTTTTTGGACATATATTCAGACACCAACTTTGGGACACTTTCCACACTCTTCCATCCTAAAAGAAATCATACTTCTATTAATTCTCCCAACAAATCTTTAGAGTATGCTTATTACTTAGTGGGTGACAGACATTTAAGAGAATAAATTTTATCGTGAATTAAAAGGGAATGAAGACCTTCAAAATCAGCAGAGAGGAGGAAGAATTTAATGTTTGTCTTTAGTTAAGAAAATAGTAAATGCCTTCTGAGTATTTTCCTTTTTCTGTATTAAGACTTACTAAAATCTCATTAAGTTTTTAGCAAATTGAGACAAAATTTTAAACTGCCTTGGCCAGAACTCTGGATATTTCACAACAAATTTACTTAGGTCCACAAAAGAAAGATTTCTATAATTGTGAAATTCAAGGAAGAATAAAACTGATGTGATACATAACTTTATTCCTTTGGTTTTAAATTTAGCAATGAATTAGGGATAGCATCTCACCCTAGAAAACTGTGAAACTGAAAACAAAAGTGGGAAATTTTTAGCTATTTAAGATTTTAAACAAAATCAGGGGCTTCAGTCTTTCACTTATACTGAAAGATGCAATAAGACGACAAAGAAGCCTCTCCACTCTCCACCTTTTAAACTAGGACACTTTGTAGCTTGTTTCAATCCACTTTTGAGCCTTTTCCAAATCTCCCTCTTTATATCTTCTACCAATTACTCTTCTCCTAAGAATTATGGGGCTTTTTCTTTGTCCTTTAAGAACAAAAAAGTGTGTGTGTGTGTGTGTGTGTGTGTATAATATTTATTGATTGTAGGCTCCATGCCCAACATGGGGCTTGAACTCATGACCCCAAGATCAAGAGTCACATGTTCTTCCCACTGAGCCAGCCAGGCACCCCCTTCTTTCACCTTTAAATCTCCTGGTAACCGAGACAAGTACAGCCACCACTGTTCTCTAGACCAAAACTTCTATTTTCATCTGTGGGTCATATTTTCACAACACCCACTGGGCCCCAGTCCTCCAGTTTATTTCTCAACCAGCATGTGCTGGGAGGATGAGGCTTCAGTGAGGGGTTAGGATCAAACCCCAGGCTCAGTCTCCCAGGCTTAGAATGTCCTTTCAAATGCAGATAAGAACCTGGGAGGACGTGTGACCTTAAAAGTCTGTTCTAAGATACTCAAGTGAGGCATATATCTAGTTGGAAAGGCAAGTTTAGTCAGCTTTATATATTTTTCTTAATAGAAATCCTTTATTTATTTTAAGATTTTATTATTTTTTTGAGAGAGAGCAAGACAGAGAAAGAGAGGGAGCTCACCTGAGTCAGGAGACGGGCAGAGGGAGAAAGATAATCTGCAAGCAGAACTGAGCTGAGCCCAACGTGGGGCTTAATCTCACAATCCTGAGATCATGACCTGAGCTGAAACCGAGTCAGACACTTAACCCACTGTACCACCCAGGAGCCCCTTGACTTCTTTTTATAGTGAATTCTACAGTACAGAGATAGAAAACTTTGGCCAAACTCCTCATACTTTCCTGATCTTTTCCTCTGGGCTTCAAACAAGTGGACATAATACGGACAATGGGGATCTTAAGAGACACTTTGTTAAATACAGATTAAAAACTCATGCTATGTTATTTTTCCCCCTAAAAGAATGGTAAGAATATGTGTGTGTGTGTGTGTGTGTGTGTGTGTGTGTGTGTGTATTTAAAAACCTATAAAAACTAGGGTGGGAGGTTGGGGGCACCAGGTGGTGGGTATTGTAGAGGGCACGGATTGCATGGAGCACTGGGTGTGGTGCAAAAATAATGAATACTGTTATGCTGAAAAAAAATAAAAAAATTAAAAAAAAAATAAAAACCTATAAAAACTTAAGATTTCATTCATTCATAATTGTTGGGATATAAAAGCATGATTTGTGCTTCTTAGTTGAGCAACCACGAAAAAGATGGAAATGATTTTTCAGCATTCTACCAGTAGTTAGGCAACTGCAACCAACCATGAACTTTTTAGGATCACAAAAGGGAAAAATGATCAGTCTGGCAACTTTTCAATTTTATTATAAAGTTTGGTCTAAAATAGTATTTTCAGGGGTGCCTAGGTGGCTCAGTCATTGAGCGTTTGCCTTCATCTCAGGTCAAGATCCCAGGGTCCTGGGATCGAGCCCTGCATTGGGCTCCCTGCTCGGCAGGAAGCCTGCTTCTCCCTCTCCCACTTCCCCTGCTTGTGTTCCCCATCTCACTGTCTCTCTCTGTCAAATAAATAAATTTTAAAAAACCCCAGTATTTTCACGTTAAGGCTTTGTATTGGTTACTGCTGAAGTCAGTACTATGTAGACAGAGGTATGATCACATCCAGCGACAGCTGCACTCGGGAAAGAGGAGGAGAAATGCCAACAATTAAGTCTAGAGCATAACAGTGTGGCTGACACTGTTGTTTGTGTATCCTGGAACCAACTCCTCACTCCTGCCTGACCCCCAACTATTTCCTCATCAACAGGATACTGACTGTGTGTGCAGAATGTGATGTTGTGCTTCACAGGAAGGTGAGCATCTCCCCGGCCCCGGGGTAAGTACTGAATGAACGTGAAACCCTCCCAGTACAGCAACTATGCAACAAGTTGTGATGAGAAGGTAGTCTATGAAAATTCTTGTTAAAACAAAACAAATAAAAATCAGCTTGGGATTAAAATTCTGCCAATGGAAAACACAATAGAGAAAATGTGCTCATCCACTGAATTACCTCCAAAAGCAGTGCCTTTCCACGTGCGGCCTGTTACCAGCTGAAATGGGCGAGTGGAGATTTCTTCACCAGATGCAGCTACTCCAACTACGACGCTGACACCCCAGCCTTTGTGGCAGGCCTCCAGCGCTGCTCTCTGCAGGCAGAGATAGGACCAAATCACAGAGGTCAGCGCATCTGGCTGAGAATATCAGCAAAATAGCTTTGGGGGGAGAGAGTGGTAGCTCAGAGCTTTTTAAGAAAATCACAACAAAATGATCATACTGAATATTTAGTAAATATAATTTCATTCAACAGTATTTTTTAAAAAATTATTAACCTGGCTAAATATTAACACAAAATGAAAGAATTTAAAGCTTTTATTTGCTGTCTAGTTTTTTTTTTTTTTTTAAAGATTTGATTTATTTGACAGAGAGTGAGCAAGCAAGCACACACAAACAGGGGGAGCGGCAGGCAGAGGGAGGAGCAGGCTCTCCGTTGAGCAGGGAGCCTGACATGGGGCTCGTTCCCAGGACTGTGGGATCACGACCTGAGCCAAAGGCAGATGCTCAACAGACCGAGCCACCCAGGCGCCCCCTGCTGTCTAGTTTTTAAAATAAATCCTAGTTCAAAATTCTAAAGATTTTAATAAAGGAAGCTGGTGGAGAATAGTGATACTCCTGCTGAGTATCAACTTTGTGTGAAGGAGGTGTCATTACTGTCTGCATTTTACACAAGAGGAAACTGAGCTTAGAGAAGCTGTTGCTTGAGGTTAGTAAAGTGGATGTACAGCTAACCCCTGAACAACACACAGGGACTGGGGCACCCACCCCCCGTGCAGTCGAAAATGCACACATAACTCCCCCAAAATTTAACTAATAGCCTACTGTTGACTGGAAGCCTTACTTATTCTAATAATTCATAATATTCATAAAATATAAAATAATAATTTATAATAATATAAACAGTCAATCAGCCAATATTTTGTGTATTTTATGCTCTATTCTTATAATAAAGCTAGAGAAAAAAAGGAATGAAGTGAAACATACCTACCATGACTTTTACATTACCAATGCACTCGAAGGAATAGTCCACACCCCCATCAGTCATTTCAATGAGCACTTCCTGGATGGGTTTACTGAAGTCCTGGGGGTTAATGCATTCAGAAGCTCCAAATTCCTTGGCCCTTGCAAATTTATCTTTATTGATGTCCACACCAATGATCCGGGATGCACCAGCCACCTCACAGCCCATGATGGCCGCCAATCCAACTCCTCCTAGGCCAAAGATGGCACAAGTAGAGCCAGGCTCCACCTAACAGTAAAGACCGTCTATTAGGTACTCCTTGCACAAGTGTCAAGGAAATCACTAGGTTTCTTACATACCAGGTCAAGTTCACTATTCTAGCAAAGCTCTGTTTTATCAAATTTGAAGGCCAATGTCTTACCTTGGCAGTGTTCACAGCAGCACCATAACCAGTTGAAATGCCACAGCCCAGAAGGCAGACTTTATCCAAAGGTGCTAAAGGATCAATTTTAGCAACAGAGATATCAGCCACAACTGTATACTCAGAAAATGTGCTGGTTCCCATGTAATGTAAAATTGTCTTTCCTTTACAAGTAAATCTGCTAGTACCATCTGGCATTAATCCTTTCCCCTGAGTAACTCTAAAGAAAATAAAAAAGGAAAAAGGCAGGGTAAAATCAGGTTTCCCAAAATGCACAGGAAAATCGATTTTAAATATGACAGAAATGTGTGCTATGACCCAAAGTCCAATTTAAAAAAAAAAAAATATTTCAGAGAGAAAGAGAAGACAGCACAAACATGCCAGAGAGAGCACATGCACACGTAAGCAGAAGGGGCAGAGAGAAAGGGAGAACTCAAGCATACTCTGTGCTTAGCACGGGAGCATGATGTGGGGCTCATTGCACGACCCTGAAATCATTACCTGAGCTGAAAACAAAAATCAGACACTTAACCAACTGTGTCACCCAGGTGATCCCTAAAGTCTAATTTCTATTGTATTAATAATTTAGCACCTTTCAGCAATAACTTATTAAGGAAACTTAAGAAAGACATTTGCCAACATTCAATATCCTTCTGGATCTTACTGTTGGTATTGAAGTAAATTTAACAGATACAGCTTACGGCAGATTAAATAATTTTAAAATTCCATCATAAAGCTGTGAGCAAATATAACTTCTGAAAGCACAGAGCCAAAGCCAGAATCTACACAAGGAGAGATTATGAGCAATTATGCAGATCAGGTGATGAAAATAGATAGCCACACTGGCTAATTTAGATCTTTCAGGAGGCTTGTTTTTTCAAAACGGTCCTCAAGGATTCAAGTTATCTTTTCTTTCTGTTTTTTTTTTTTTGGTTTTGTTTTGTTTTGTTTTGCCTTTGTAGTTGGTAACACTAATGAAGGATTAAAAAAAAAAAAACCTCACAAAGGACACCAGTATGATAAACGGTATCAAAAGTTATTTTTGACATTCTAAATAGATAGGTAATGTAATAATGCCCTGCTTAGGAGTACAGGCCCTAAAGTCAAACACACTTGGGTTCAAATCCTGTGTGATCTTGGGCCAGTTAATTAGCCTTTGTGCCTTAGTTTCCTCATTAGAAAATGGAGAGAAACAATCATATTTTCCTTACAGATTGTTATAAAAATCAAATGAGCATTTGTAAAGCATTTAGTATTGTGCTTGGCACAGGGACAATACTAATAAATATTTAATAAGTTAATTTAATAAGTTATTTAATAAATATTTGTTGTTTTTAGTAAAAACAATGTACTATAATTTGATGTACATTCTTAAGCTAATCTTTTGGAATACACAGAATAAACACACAGATGAAGAGAAAATGGATTGCCTCTAGACATAAGAGCAAATACATTCCCTTGGAGAGAAAAATAAGGCCAGAAACAAAAAACTATGTGACAGAGCTCTACCACAAATAACTTCTACCTTTAAGAGAACAACTTAAGTTTGTTTAGCCTTCCTTAATGTAAGAAATCACTTCTGTCCCAGAGGAGTTTCTTTAACAAAAGGTGACATGGGATACATTTTATGCTTTGAAAGGACTTGTCCCTCTGAAAGGTTACAGACAGCCACAAAAAGTCCATTATCACTATTTTACTTGATAGGTCCCAAGCTTTTAGACAGTGTTTGAAATTATCTTTCAAAACAAGATCTGTTTCGGTTTTAGCTTTGCCAAAACTAATTGGACTTATGTTATAAAGTAAATGGAATTTCGTTTCCCAAAAATATAAGCTAATTTTATCAATGGCACTAGAAAACAAATATGAGAACACATGGATTTACCATATATGACTCAATCTTCTAGGTCATGGACACAATTCCAATGTGTGTGTGGGGTGTGTTCCCTCACACACAACACTGAACAAATTCTTGGACACAGCAGGGTCCAAGAATTCAACTCAATTCTGACACCAGCTACCTGGAGAGCCATCAGGTTCCACAGATTAAGGACTCAGTCCTGTAAGACTGCCCCTACCCTCTGCTTCAAAAGCCAGTTGCAAGCTCCAGGCTGTTACAAGGGACTTTTTTTGTTTTTTTGGAAAGATTTTATTTGAGAGAGAAAAGAGAGTATGTGCAGGTGCATGCGTGCACATGCCTCGGGGGAGGGGCAGAGGGAGAGGCAGAGAATCTCAGACTTGGTGCCAAGTGCAGATCCTGACACGGGACTCGACCCCACAACCCTGAGATCACGACCTGAGCTAAAACCAAGTGTAGGAAGCTCAAGTGACTGAGCCACCCAGGTGCCCCATGGAACCTATGCTTCTGACTCATAGGCTACAGACTGGAGGTTCCAAAGACTTCCTCCTTAGGTTCTTTTAATTCTCCAGAGCAGCTCACAGAACTCATGGAAACACTTCTGTTATTAAAGGATATGATAAAGAATACGAATCAACAGCCAGATGAAGAGATGCATAGAAGGTATGGGAAAAAACTGAGGAGCTCCCACATGCTTTCCAGGTATGTCACTCTCCCCAGTCTCCATGTGTTCACTAGCCCCAAAGCTCTCTGAACCAACCTTTTGGGGTTTATGGAAGCTTAATTATAGTCATGGTTGACACTGGCCATTGGCTGATTCAACCTCAGTAGCCCCTTTTCCTCTACCAAAGGCCAGGCCGTTTGTAGGTTTCCTAACGGTTTTCCAAAGGTCACTTTTACTAATACGATAAAGACACCTTCATGGCCCACATCACAGGAAATTCCAAGGGTTTTAGTAGCTATGAGCCAGAAACCATGGCAGAACACCAAATACGTAAGAGAAATATAAATCTGGTCATCTAAATGAAATCACGGTATTATACTCAGCAATTCTAATCTTAGGAAAATACCCAAGAGAAAGTAGTGCATATATTCACTAAAAGATATGCACAAGAAAGTTTACAGCAGCATGAGCCACGAGAGCCCCAAACACTGAAGGAGCAACTTCAATGTCCATCAACAGGGGAATGGCTAGAGATAAATGAATGAAATATGGCAGAGCAACCTGGATACATCTCATTGACATTCTGAATGAAAGAAACCGGAAAAAGAGCACACAGTATGGGATTCTATTTATATGAAGTCCTGTAGCAAATGAAATGAGAACAGTGGTTCCCTTTGAGGGAGGCAGGTACTGACGTGGAAGGGATACGAATGACTCCACAGGGTGCTGGAAGGGTTCTCGATCTTGATCTAGGTGGATATAGGTGTGTATATACATAACAATTCATGGAGCTGTACACTTAAGATGTATAGACTAAGTATTTTATATGTTCTACCTCAAGAAGAAGAAGAAAAAAAGGTGAATACATGGAGATCTTAAGTTGCCTCAAAAGAGAGTTAAGTGCTGCTACCTTACTACAATAAAGTAAGCACCTTTTTCTGTGTAGTAAGGGGTTATGTTATCTCTCGTAGTCTTCCTAGTAACCTATGAGTTTTATTACTTGGATCTCATGGACAATAAAATGGCTCTTTAAATGGTTTCATTTAATTTCAAAAGCATGTCCCTCCTTAATGTATATTTTGGCAAATTTAGCCTAGTGTTATGGAAGGAGAATGGGTTCAGAAAATTCTGTTTTATCTAATAGTTATGATATTGGGTAAACCACTTAATTTCTGAGTCTTAATTTTCTCATCCATGAAAATGGGGATATGAGTGATAAGGTTGCCACAGGGCTGAAATGAAATAATGCAGGTAGAATATTCTGTATACATTGCCACACAATTACTTATTATTTTAAGAAAAAAATCACAGATACTAACCTTATCTTCTGGCAAAGGTTTGTTTTAGGGTTTAGACAAAATTTGCATTCTCCACACTGTGGGATGTAAAGTGGGATGACAGTATCACCTGGGAAACAAATGCAAAGACACTCTCCTGAATAGGGAAGCTCTGTTTCTAAATGGATACATCAGCCCCTGTAAATTCCCACTCCTGTCAACTCGCATGGCTTTCCAAATTAACAACTTCCACTTAGAACATAACCTACATAACATCATTCAGACACCACTGACTATACAAGAAGTACAAGTTTTCAAAATTTTGATTGAAATGAAGCTCTTAAAATTGTAAACGGAAAACAAGGTCATGGGCTTTGAAATACCGATTCACTGCTGAATCTTCAAAAATTCTTGTATAATTGGTCAAAACTGGCTTTGGGAATAAACAGTTTCAGAAGAACAGTAGTCTGCAAAATCCAAAAGAAAAAAATCTCTAGTATTTGTACTTCCCAGATAAGGAATAAAATCGTTCTTGACAAATGACTCATGTGATAATCTGTTCATGAAGAAACAATGTATAGCTTATTGGAAATATAATTTCCTTGCAGAAATTAGTTGAAATTACGAAATCAAGTGGTTCAAATATCCTCCTTACCTGCCTTCAGCTTAGTAACTCCTTCACCAACACTTTCCACAATTCCAGCACCTTCATGTCCCAGGATCACTGGAAAACTCCCTTCAGGATCAGCCCCACTCAGGGTATAGGCATCGGTGTGGCAAACTGCAGTGGCAATAATCTAACAGGATATTAAAGAGCATTTATGTGTGTGTGCATGCAATTCAGAGTGAGATACAGGTCAAAGGCAAGGCATTTTTAATACCGTATTTCACTGATTCTAAGACACATTTCTTTGATATTTTAACCTCTTTGAAAATCAGCATGTGCTTATAATCTATGGCCTCTTAACAATTAGAACTGACAGCATTTTTTAGTGATCCATAAAAGTAATGGTGTGTTTATATGCGAAGGAAATGGTTTTTCTGTCTCCTTTCCAGTGCAGGCTAGCAAGAGCAGGTAAACATGGTGACTTTATGGGCCCTGTGCCTCCAGATATGGAGAGGAACATGACCTGTGTACAAAGCAGGTGGAGCCCACTTCACTGCTGGGATCCTCCTGACTCCTGACAATTGTGATTTCTAAAGAGGTATGTCCTACTTCTGAAATATGACAGGCTACTTATTCTGAGCCCAAATTCAGAGCTTTTAGTGTAACTGACTCCCTTTTTAGCAACCACATACAATTTCTACTTAAATAATCCTTCATTCCTATCTCTCTGGTTTTTAAAAACTAGCTTATCTTTCTAAGCACTAAAAGCACAAGAAAGAAATCTGGGAGGAGTGCCTAGGTGCTTCAGCTGGTAGAGTGTTTGCCTTCGGCTCAGGTCATGATTCCAGGGTCTTGGGATCAAATCCTGAGCCACACTCCATCCAGCCCCATATTGGTCTCCCTGCTCAGCGGGGAGTCTGCTTCTCTCTCTCCCTCTGCCACTCCTTCTGCTTGTGCACACACACACACTCTCTCTCAAGTAAATAAAATCTTTAAAAAAAAAAAAGTGTGGAATGTTTGTATTTATGCTTCTCTGTTTCTCACCTATATACCTGCTATTTGTCAGTAGCTTCCTATTGCTCTACATCTCATCTTAGTACATCCCAGGACACATTTTCTTTTTCAGTAGCAAAATCACAATCAGGTTAATTTCTGAACTTAAGGAAAAACATCTAAGCCCTGTAGATTTCAGATTCCTGGGTCCGAGTTGAATAGGATCTTGAAAAGTTACTTGGCCCTGGGCTCCTCCACTTGGTATTTGATCCCTGGGAGCATGAGCGTTTGGAGGTGAGATGGGGAAGGTATACTCTAATTCAGAGCAAAAAAGAAAAAAAAAGCTTACTTTTCTAGAATGTTAGTTTTACTCAGTGGTCACTACTTTAAAGTATTAATTTTGCATCAAAACAACAGAGTAGAATGCTAAAAATATCCAGGTGACTGCCTTGTGCAACAGCCTTTTCTCCACGGGGATCTTCCTTTCTCTGCCACAGTAGAGGCCGAGTAGGACGAGACTGATCCCCTGAGCCGCGGCCTTGCCTGCCGGGGCCAGTACATGTTAAAGCTCTCTAAGCAAGCGGACTTCGCCTGGCTGTTGCTCCGGTTAATCAGGAGCCTCTTTCCAAATCTTATTCAAAACCTTGTCTAACAACTGAAGACCATTTCTACTTCTGTTTCTAAAGGTCTTCATACATTTTAAGTCATGGGATCAGGAGAAAAGGGAGCATCTTACAAATTCATCTTAAACACGGGCTACAGAAGGCAAGTTGCAATAATCCATTGATCCGTGGGGAAGGTTGCTGAGTTCAGCTCAGCATCAAAGCAGAAAAGATGGAGCAGCGTTGCAAAAGCGAACGGGGTAAAATAAGAGGAAGATGTTGTGATTCTAAGGTTGGATGACTTTCGATACCTTTTCCTTGACACTGGCCTTTGGGATTTATCCTCAGAGGATTCACCTACCCAGAGACCTAATTTTAAGTCTTCTCTTCCAGGGCCTTAGATGTATCATTACCTTAATTCGAACTTCATGAGCCTTTGGGGGTGCCACCTCTACCTCCTCTATGGAGAGAGGCTTTCCTGCCTCCCAGGCAACTGCAGCCTTGCACTTGATCACCTGAAATGGGGAAAAAAAGAGAGCACATTGTTTATCCTCCTGCACTAATAATGAACTACTTATTAGTTAATTTAGGTCCTGAGGAATGCTCATCTTAGAAAGCATATCACACACGAAAACTCTACACCGCGAAGTGATAGGGAGAACTATTCTGCATGTTTTTAGATTTCATATAAATAATGTTCATGGAAAAAATTTAATTGAGATGACCACATGGTCAGATATAAAAGCCTCTTTTGGTTAAGAAGTTTTGTGAACCAAATAATTAATGGCTTTCTACAATGCATAAGCAGGAGCACATCAAGAATACAGATTCCAGGGGCACCTGGGTGGTTCAGTGGGTTAAGTGTTTGCCTTCGGCGCAGGTCAAGATCTCAGGGTCCTGGGACTGAGGTCCATGTCCGACTCCTGGCTCAGCAGGGAATCTGCTTGCCCTTCTCCTTTTGCCCCTCACCGCCACTTGTGCTCTCTCCCTCACTCTGCTCTCTAATAAATAAATAAAATCTTAAAAAAAAAAAAAAAAGCATACACATTCCAAGACAATCTGATTTAGTAGGTCTGGCATAGGATCCAAGGAATCTTGAATGCTTAACATATACCCTAGAGGATTCCTCTAAGGCTGGTTTAAGCTGACACTGGTTTAGTGCAAAACTGCAAAGTGGGAAGAAGCATAAGGAGTAACAGAAGGCAGGAACTTTAAAATACTACATCTACTCCTTTTAGCTGTTCTATACAAATACAGTAGCCACTTGCCATGTGTGTTACCGAGGAGCTGGAAAATGGCCAGTCTGAACTGATACAAACTGTAAGTGTAAAAGTTACCCAGATTATGAAGACTTAGTACAAATAAAGTAGAAGTATTTTAATATTTAAAAAATATTAATTATATATCATGATAGTAACTTGAATACAGTAGTTCTTCCTTATCTGTGGAGGATACATTCTCAGACTCTCAGTGGATATCTGAAATTATTATGTTTTTCCTATACAAATGTACCTGTGATAGTTTAATTTATTAATTAGGCACAGTAAGAGATTAACAATGATAATAAAGTAGAACAATTATAATAAGTTATGTGAATATGGTCTCTCAAAATATTATTGTACTGTTATGTAGTCACCCTTCTTGTGATGATGTGAGACAATAAAATGTCTACATGAGGTGACATGGAGTGATGTAGGCACTGTGATGTAGAGTTAGGCTACTAGTGACCTTCTGACAATAGGTCAGAAAGAAGATCACCGATTTCTGGACTGTAGGTGACTTTGGGTAACTGAAACAGTGGATAAGGCAGGGCAGGGGGTGGTGTGGATTACTGTATAATGGATTACATTTTTATCCAATTTTAATGTGGCAACTAGAAAAATAAAAATTACATATGGGACTTGTATTATATTTCTATAGCATAGCATTGCCTTAGAAATTCTAGTCAGTACACTCCTCCTTTACCAGAGAATCAGGTGTAATGAGGAGAGTTTAAACATTTTTTTTTAATTGAAGTATGGTAAACATTGAATATTATATTAGTTTCAGGTGTACAACATAGTGATTTGATGTTTATATACATAAGGAAACGATCACCACAGTAGGTCTAGTTATCATCTGTCACCATACAAAGTTATTGCAATATTTTCTTGACTTTATTCTTAACGGTGTACTTCACATTTCCATGACTTCTTTATTTTATAAGTGGAAGTTTGAACTTAATCTTCCTCACCTATTTTGCCACCTCCCCAACCCCGCAGGAAAGTTTTGATTAGTTCACATAATGCTTATGAAATCTGTTGACAGAATAAAGGTTGCAAACTGCTGGGTTTATAGGAGACAGACTTGACAGTCAACAATTCCAACAAGTGTAAGTTAAAGGGAGAGGCATAAAGTGCTACAGTGTGCACAAAGCGGAGAAAGAGTTAACTTTGGTTGGTGGGTTTGAAAAATCTTCACTTTTAACTAGGATACCAAAGGATGAGAAAGAGTTACAAATAGTGATAAAACACCTACAATTACAAAAAGCTATTGTGAGAAGTAACTGAAAATGATGTCCCTAAAACTTCCTTGGCATTGTGTAGCTTTGCAATAATAAATCAATACTTCTTAGTAGCAGTAGAACAAAGACTGGAGGAAAAGGAGAGTTGAACTACATGGAGAGATGAATGGCTTGTGTAAACTGGTGAGGCTGGAAATTATTGCTTTTAAAATTAAAGTGTAGATATTAAATCTGATGGTCAAAAAATTCAGACATTGTATTAGAATCGGTTTCCAACTCAATGGATCATTAAAGCTCAAAACAAAGTCCTAAAGGTCAAATTTGGAATAGTCATGGATCCTAGAGAACTTAAGCAACACGAATAAATAATTCACCTATAATCTAAGTTTTTATGCCCCTTCCCCTCATTTCAGGAATGTTTGAAAGATTAACCTTTTCCTTTCAATGACGATTCTAAGCAGGAAAGGCTCCACCCCAAATCCACAGACAATTGCCCTACTTCAACAATTGAACTATCACAGGATTATAATTTCTCACCTTCTTCGAACAAAGGCACTTGGTAATAAGGATAAACAACTTGCCAACCTGTTAAGTCTAAAAGATTGTCTACAGTTTACCGTTTCTTCTCAACTTCAACATTTAACGTCCTAAATCTTTCTAGAAAATTTCTAAAGTTTGCAAAACATTAAAACACCAAATAACTTTTAATTATTCATGGTATTCGTCTATTTCTGCCTTTCTTTATTGTCTAATGCATATTTCAGGAACCTAGAATAGTCCTTGCACAGGAACAGACCTGGACCGGAATCTTGGCTACCTTAAAGTGACCACTAAGCACGCCAAACCTCTAAGCCTCAATTTTTGGTCTGTAAAATGGAGACAATACCCCGCAGAAGTGTCACGGGAGGATTAAAAGGATATAAACTTCTGGTGCCTTAAATGCTCAAAAATGTTACTACTGAAAGGGCTCTAGCAGTCTTTGGTGTCACCGTCACTGTTCAATTATGAATTACGATCATGAAACACAGCTATCGTAAGGGTTAGACTCACGGGTTCTGCTACCAGCCCACTATGACCCCAGGCAAGTTAGTTATTTTAGCATTTGCAAAGCACAAGTGCTCCTAAACCACTTCTAGCAGGAAACCGACCACCCCTGCCCCCACTCTCTGCGGCCCTAGAAGCAGCAAAACCTTTTCAAGTAAGGAGCCAAACAAAGATTCTTTCCCTTCCTTCCCCCAGAGCAGCTCGCCCCAGGCACCGTTTCCGATCCGGCAGCTCAAGCCTGTCTGCGGGTCTCGCGCTCCCGTCACAGTCAGCGGCCGGGTTCCATCTTACGCTTTCCCTCTATCCCTTCCCTTCCTTCCTTGGAGTCGGTCGCGCGACACAGGAGGGCCTACCTGGCTCGCCATGGCCTCGGGCTCAGTCAGCTAGGGGCGGACATCCGGGGTGGGACCCACAGTACTGGGCAAATGGGCGGGGCGTGCGCCTGGCGCTGGGGGCGCGGCTGGGGGGGCGTGCTCTTGGCGTGTTCCCGCCTCCGCCTGCACCGGGGGCGGAGCGTGAATGCCGGACTTGCTAGGCCTTCTTTGGTCGCGAGGGGCGGGCCCTGAGCTGGGCGGGGCCTGGGCTGGACGCGGCGGAAGGTCTAGGACGCGCCCACGTGGTTTCAGCTCTGAAGTTGGAGGGGTTTCGCGAGGCAGTCAGGCTGGATGTGGACTATCTGTGCCTGAAGGAGTTTTCCCCCTGTAACTTTTAGCCCAGGCAACGTAGATAAGGCTTATGAAGGAGAGAGATGGAATGTGAGGAGGAACCAGGAATTTAACTGGAAGCACGTGAGAAACAGGACTGCACCATTTTGTGCTCCTTCTACACACTATTTGTGCGCTGCGTCTTGACCTGACAACATGAGTAAGATCTAGCCCTTCAAAGGACTCTTCAATGGCGCGGGGAAACTGAGCTGTGAGGACAATGGTAAAGGGGACACAAAGGACGTACCCAGTCGGGAAACTTCCCAGGCTCTATTCCAGCTGTTCTTGAAGGGCGGATAGAAGTTTTGGCGGTTAGCAGGATGCGGGGAGAGAACTTTGTGAGGAGGGGCACGAGTGAGTGTAAAGCCTCCGGAGCGTGGATGTATTTGATGTGGTGTGGTTTAGGAGTGGCCAGAGTGGAGAAAGAAGGTGGAGTATTTGCCAGTTTCTCTTAAACTCTGTTGTGAATGCTGAATTTTTTTAAAGAATGGCTTTACCAGACCACTCTCTTCCTCTGCTTCATGGTCTTTTTCGTGGCTCATTTTGCTCAGTATGTATCTTCAGTGCTGGCGATCTAAAAAAAATTTCTGTCAAACGACTTTCCCTTCACTCCACTCTCATTTACATGGCTTTTAACTTATTTTTATGTAAAGGACAGCTTCTAGGTTATGAATAAGGATGGCTGTGGTGAACTCCAGGCTTGGGCTTACAACTGACTACTAGACATCTGTCTGTCTCCATTAGGACATCTCCTAGTTATCTCAAAGTCGACTTCTTCAAAAGTCATTTTGTCATCTTTTCTTCTTAATCTTCCTTCTGTCTGTGTATGGCACCCCCCCCCCCACTCCTCTCCTCTTTTAAAGATTTTATTAATTTATTTTTGGGAGAGAGAAAGAGAGAGCACCAGTGGAGGGGAGGGGCAAAGGGAGAAGCACTACTCACTGAGCAGGGAGCCTGATGCAGAGTCAATCCCAGGACCCTGGGATCATGACCTGAGCCACAGGCAGATGCTTGACCTACTGAGCCACCAGGCACCCCCACCTTCTTGCCCCAAGCCAGAAACCTGGAAACTGCAACTTCTCCCAGACACTCAATGCCTCCACTCAAAATGTCACCAAACCCTAAATACCTCTTGTATCTTGTGCCTTCTCCCTCTCTCTCTCTCCATCCCCCCAAATTGGTTTCTTTCCATCCCCCACCCCCCACTGCTGCTGCCTTATTTTGTGGTGTCATCACCTCTTACAGGGTTTCTGAAAAAGCCTCCCATCTGATGTCTTTGTTGTCAGGCCCCTGAGTCTAAGGCATTTCTGACTAATTGACCCCTTAGTGATCTTTCTGAAACACACACCAATTCATGCCATTTTCCTTCACCTTTAATAGCTTTTGAATCCTAGTTATCTCTATATGCTTATTTTCCTTTCTTCTACCACACAAGTCTCATTCCAATCTTATGGAACATTTGCATTTTCTTAAAAGGACTGTTCTCTTTCTTGATTCCAAGCCTTTGTATATAATAGAACTTTTGCCTGGGATGCAGTGAAAGAACACTTTTAGCAAAGAGTTAATGTTCTTTTCCCTACTCTAGTTATATTGTCTATTTTCTGGGAAGAGGCATTTGCATTTTTGTGATACCTTCCTAGTTTGCTAGTTTCTGGTCTGACATATAAGGGGATTGAAAGTTGTCCATCCATCCTAACGAGTAAAAAGCTGAACAAACTGAGAAATCAAAAACTCTTCTTAGATCTGTCCGGGAGTTGAGAACTCAGGGTAAACCAATGACCGCAGAATTGGAGTTAGACAAATACAGAAAATCACAACTTTTTGGAGCAAAAACCCACCTCTGGGGGAACCAGTACTGGTATTGGAAAATATGAAGTGTAGTTGATGAATTGCTGGAGGCTTAGTGTGGATAAGTCTGAGAATTAACTCCAGAGAGATCTAGACATTTGCGGGGGTGGGGGTGTTCCCTCACACTTTTGTGACTTCAGGGAGTGTGCAGTGCTTGGCCTATAAGTGGGCTATCAGAATTGAAATAGGGTCTTGGGCAAGCTGCTCAGTGGGAAGGAAGGGAAGAAAGTTTTGTTTTTGCTCCTTACTTGAACCTAATGGAAATGAAAGCACAATAAATTTGTGGCAGGTAGTGAAAGCAGTGCTTATAGGAAAATTTATAGCTTTGAATGTATATGTTGAAAAAGAAGAAAGATAAAAATCAGTTTGCTAACCTTCTGCATTAGGAAAGTAGAAAAGGAAGAACATATTAAGTCCAAAGTAAGCGGAAGAAAAGAAATAATAAAATTTAGAGTAGAAATCAATGAAATTGGAAACTGGAATCAGTTGAGAAACTCAACAAAAGCAAAAGCTGGTTCTTTAAATAGACTAATGAAATTGATAAGCCTTTAACCAGACTAATTAAGTACAAAGAGAGAAACACAAATTACTAATATCAGAGATGAAAAAGGAACATTGCTACAGATATCATGGATACCCAGAGGATAATAAACTAATACTGTGAACAACTGTATAATTACAAAATTGTTAACCTAGATCAAATGGACAATTCCTTGAAAGACACAATCTGTTTAAAACTCACATAAGAAAACATTGGTTATTAGAAAAGACATATCTATTAAAGAAATTGAATCGGTAATTAATAACCTTTCAAAACAGAAAACACCAGGTTCAGACGGGTTCACTGGTGAATTCTACCAACTGTTCAAGGGAAAGATTATGCCAATTATTTATAATCTTTTTCAGAAGACAGAAGCAGAAGAAGGTAAATATTTACTAATTAAGTCTATGAGCCAGCATTACCCTAATACCAAATTTAGACAAAGTCATTACAAGAAAAGAAAACTACAGACCAATATCTCATAAACAGAGGCAAAAATTCTCAACAAAATATTATTAGATTGGTTACTACAATTTATAAAAAAAGTATATGGCATGACCAAGTGGGATTTATTTGAGGTATGCAAGGCTCATTCAACATTTGAAAATCAATTAACATAATCTGTCATATCAACAGGCTAAAGGAAGAAAAATCATGATCATATCAATAGACGCAGAAAAAGCATCTGATAAAATCTAACACCCACTTATGGTAAAAACTCTCAGGAAACTAGGCATAGAAGAGAACTTCCTCGCTTGATAAAGAACATCTACAACAAAACTACAAGTAAAAATATAATTAATGAAGAGAAACTAAAGGCTGTCTTCCTAAGATCAGGCACAAGGCAAGGATGTCTTCTCTCACCATTCCTTTTCAATATCATGCTGAAAGTCCTAGCTAATGCAATAGGACAAAATAAAATACAAGGTATAGTGATTGACAAGGAAGAGATAAAACTATTCACAATTGACATAATTGCCTATGTAGAAAATCTGAAAGAATCCACATAAGTCTCCTAGAACTGGTGATTATAACAAGTTTGTAGGGTACAAGGTAGTAACCAAAAGTTAATTACTTTCCTATATACCAGCAATGAACAAACGGAATTTGAAAATAACAGAATACCATTTATGTTTGCTTATGAAAAAATGAGATACTTAGGTATAAACCTAACAAAATATGTTCAATATCAATATGGGGAGAATTTGCAAAGCTCTGTTGAAAGAGATCAAACAAGAACTAAATAAATGAAGAGATACTCTGTGTTCGTGGAAAGACTTGATATTGTCAATATGTCAGTTCTTTCCTACTTGGTCTATAGATTCAACACAATCCCAGTCAAAATCCCAGCAAATTATTTTGTAGATATCGGCAAACTTATTTTAAACTTTATATGGAGAGGCAAAAGAGCCAGAAGAAGTCAACATAGTGTTGAAGGAGAAGAGCAAAGTTGGAGGACTGACACCATCCAGCTTCAACACTTACTATAAAGCTATAATAATTGGGGCAGTAGGTTTTAAGTAAAAAATAGACAAATGGATTAATAAAACAGAATGTAGCATCCACAAATAGACCCGTGTGAATATAATGAATGATCTTTGACTGGGAGAAAACATTTACAAGGCTGTTTGATAAAGGATGGTCTTCCAAAATATACAAAGAACTCTTAAAACTCAACAATAAGAAAACTAATAATCCAACTTAAAAATGGGCAAAAGATCTGAACAAATTCCTCATCAAAGAAGCCATATGTATGGCAGGCAAATATGAAAAGGTATTTGACATTACATGTCATTAGGGAATTGCAAATTAAGACAATAATATGCACTACTACACAACTGTTTGGCCAAAATCCAAAACAGAACACCAAACGTGACAGAAACTCTGATTTGTTATTGGTGGGGATGGAAAATGGTAGGGCCACTTTGGAAGACATTCTGACAGTTTCTTATAAAACTGAACATATTCTTACCATACTATCCAGCAGTCCTATTCCTTGATATTTACCCAAATGATTTTGTTCATAATTTCCAAAACTGGTATATGAATATTTACAGCAGCTTTATTCATAATTGCCAAAACTTAGAAGCAACTGAAGATCTTTTAGTAGGTGAATGGATAAATAAACTGTGGTTCATCTAGATAGTGTAATATTATCAAGTGCTGAAAAAGAATGAGCTATCAAGCTCTGAAAAAACTTGGAGGAATCTTTAGTGCATATTACTAAAAGAAAGAAGCCAATCTGAAAAATCTACATACTATATAATTCCAGCAATACAACTTTCTGAAACAGACAAAGCTATGGAGATAGTAAAAAAAAAAAAAAAAAAAAAAAAAAAAAAAAAAAAAAAAATCGGTGGTTGCTGGGGTTGGGGGGAGGAAGGGATGAATAGGTGGAATAGAGAAGATTTTTAAGGCATTGAAATTATTTTGTATGATGATACTGTAATGGTGGATACATCATTACACATTTGTCAAACCCATGGAATATATAACACCAAAAGTGAACTGTAACCTAAAGTCTGGACTTTGGGTGATAATGATGTGTCAGTGTTCATCAGTTGTAGCAAATGTACCATTATTGTGGGACATGCTGATAGAGGGGCAGGTTGTGTCTGTGTGTGGATTCGGCAGGTACATGGGAACTCTGTTCAGTTTTGCTGTGAATCCTAAAATTTCTAGAAATAAAATATATTAAAAAATAGAATTTATAAGTAGATGTGGAAGTCACATCTACTTTCTATGGAAGGAAAAATTGATTCAAGGTGAAATCAGAGGCCCTCAGTTTCATTAAGGAATTTGCTAGTGTGAACTAGATGAGAAATAACCTGACCAGGTAGGAGATACAGGTGATGTTTTCCAAATACAAATCACAAAACAGACATAGCAGCAAAAGATAGAAGTAATAGGGAACATCAACCTCCAGGCATCATTTAGTTAAATTCTTGATCTATGTATCTTGCCTTCTGTTTCGTCTAGTAGAAGAGAGTAAACAGTGATTTACACTGCTAACTTGTACTTAATTCTGACTCTCAATAAAAAAGTTCAGGGCACCTGGGTGGCTCAGTGGGTTAAGCCTCTGCCTTCGGCTCAGGTCATGATTTCAGGGTCCTGGGATCGAGTCCTGCATCGGGCTCTCTACTTGGCAGGGAGCCTGGTTCCTCCTCTCTCTCTCTCTGCCTGCATCTCTGCCTACTTGTTATCTCTCTCTGTCAAATAAATAAATAAATTCTTTAAAAAAAAAGTTCAGTTTATTTTGAACTGAAGGACTCGTTAGGTGACGATGACCCATCATTTTTTTTAAGAGATTTCATTTATTTATTTGACAGAGAGAGAAATCACAAGTAGGCAGAGAAGCAGGCAGAGAGAGAAGGGGAAGCAGGCTCCCCGCTGAGCAGAGAGCTCGATGCAGGACTCGATCCCAGGACCCTGGGATCATGACCTGAGCCAAAGGCAGAGGCTTTAACCCACTGAGCCACCCAGGTGCCCCTGACCCATCATTTTTGACTTTATAATAGCAAATAAGTGTACATAATCAAACATTTCAAAAAGTGGAAGTATATTTCATAAAGCTCGCAAGAAAGATAAATACTGAACAAACTGAAAGAAGAGTTCACGAAGCCATAACTATCTTCTTCATTTTCAGGGGAACTATTTCCCCCGTTGCCCCCCCCCCCCCGCCTCCCGTTCTAGTTGACATTGCTTGTGTCCATGCTCCATCTGAGAGGCAGAGATAGCCAGTGCTATAGACACCATGAATCGGAACAGAAAACTGAGTTGAAGGAAGCCTCAGATGGGTTTACATGAGAGAACCAGAAGTGGCTGGTACTGATTCTGATAAATTGAAGGTTCCAGAGTTACCTAACAAACCTTTTCTCTTGGGAAACATATAGACACGTAGCATACAGAGAAGATGGGTATTTAGTTTGCAGCTACAGATCTAAATTATGTTGTGCAATTTTTCCTGTTACTTTTCAAGACCAACATATATCATAGAATCAGGAGGTCAGAGAGTTCTCAGGGGGCTCTGTGATCCCACATAAGTAAACTTTCTTTGTATTTTTTTAAGGTAATCATATATTAGAAGTTATTCTTTGTGGTAAATAACCTGAGCTTATCTTTTCTGGACAGGAACTTTGGAGACTCTGGAAAACCTGACAGGCTGGAGAAGTATAAGGTATAATTTCATATTGTCTCAGTTTTGACTAAGAACTTGAAGGCTGAACAATACAGGTGACAAAATTACCCTCACATTCTAAGGCAAGGTACTAACCTACCTTATGTAGGACATACTAAGACACAGGCAATTTCTTCTGCCAGCATTAGCTCATCTCTTGTTTCTGCGCTCTGTAAGGGATGGCAAAGACTTCCTGAAGAAGGGCAGAAATAATTAGGAGGGAGGATTTCTTTGGAGAGAGTTGTCAGTGTGCTGTATATGTCCTTCCCACCTTCTGGTGAGGGTGATGGAAGCACTTCCTTCTCATCTGAAGCCAAGAGGAGACAACCACTCAAGAAACTTGAAATATATTCTCTGGAACTTGAATAAATCAAGGTCAGGTATCTGAAATAATAGAATAAGAATAAGAATAAGAATAATGATGTCAGGCTAGAGGCTGGCTAGAGCAGTCTGTTTGGTGGCAAAATGAAGTAGAGGAGAATTTAGTGGAGTCAGACACACAGGTGTGTTTTCCCATGGACCAAATGTGGAGCTGCAAAGGGATTCACTTGTAGATAATCTTAAAAGAAACTTCACCAAAGAAATCCACCTGGAGAGGGTAGGTGACCTTGGTGGAAGTCGGGGGCTGACGCAAAGTCTTAGTTGGCTGGTTGTGTGAAGAATCCAACCTGTAAAGGAATGGTAGGTAGGAAGTCCCTAGTGGGGTAGAGGGTTCTTTGTGAAACCCACAGAAATTCCCCACTCAAGAAGGAATCCAGTATCTCTCTGAAAGGTGCTGCACCCAGAGAGCACCAATATCAGATTGCAACAGTAGTTACTGGTTGTGTAGAATACAGTGTTTCCTCCAAATTTCCCCTCCCTTTGAGTCTGAACAATGGAGGAGTTTGAGCAGTAGCTAGCAAGTGGTGGGAGTGATGGAGCTTGAACAGGAGAAGAAAACCCCTTGTTCCTTCCCTACTGCAGATTTCATTTCCTGGGGTAGTTATGGCAGCCAAGCCCGTGGTGGTGGTCCTGTGCCCAGGGATGGTATGGTTCAGTCTGTAGCATCTGGAGCCTGATCAGATCAGTTCTGCATAGGCTTGGACATAAATTTCAAGCTGTATATCTCTGAAAGTGTTTTCTAGTCCTCTTGATAATACTGTGGCTTATCCAATATCTTTTTTTTTTTTTTTTTTAAGATTTTTTATTTATTTGACAGAGAGAGGGAGACAGCAAGAGAGGGAATGGGGGAGTGGGCCTGGGAGAAGCAGGCTTCCTGCTGAGCAGGGAGCCTGATGCAGGGCTTGATTCTAGGATCCTGGGATCATGACCTGAGCCTAAGGCAGATGCTTAATGACTGAGCCGCCCAGGCACCCCACTACCCACTATCTTTAAAACAAGTTCCTTATCATTTTAAATTAGCCAGAATTGATTTCTGTGACTTGCAAGGAAATCAGTCAAAAACAGTGCTAGGAATTTTGCAAGAAAACAGACATCAGTGAGTTAATCTGGGATTAATTATGTGACCTGGTCAAGGCTGAAGGCAGTGAAAATTCAGTTGATTCTAAAGGAGTAGAGTGTCTCTAGGTATGCAGGGATGGATGAAACAGTTAATTAAAAAATCAACTCTGATTTTCTGGAATGAAGTGAGTAAGTATTGGAGACAATGCCTTGGGGACTACTCAGTTTTTGCTGTAGAAGAGTATTAAATTGTGTGAGTTATTCAGAGCTAGAGCGGGTAGATGGTTGCTTCTAAAAGTGCTGGACAGTTTTTAGAGTAAGATCCCTTACTTCTTTGGTTAGATTTATTCCTAGGTATTTTGTGGGTTTTGGTGCAATTGTAAACGGGATCAATTCTTTAATTTCTCTTTCTTCTTTCTCATCATTAGTGTATAGAAATGCACCTGATTTCTGTGCATTGATTTTATATACTGCCACTTTGCTGAATTCCCAAATGAGTTCTAGCAATTTTGGGGTGGAGTCTTCTGGGTTTTCCACATAAAGTATCATGTCATCTGCAAAGAGAGAGAGTTTGACTTTTCTTTGTCCATTTGAATGTCTTTTGTTTCTATTTGTTGTCTAATTGCTGAGGCTAGGACTTCTAGTACTATCATGTTTCATTCATATTTGGAATATAAGAAACAGCACAGAGAATCAATCATAGGGGCAGGGAGGGAAACTGAATGGGAAGAAATCAGAGAGGGAGAAAAACCATGAGAGTCTCTTAACTATAGGAACCAAACTGAAGGTTACTGGGTGGGAGGAAGGTGAGGAGATGGGGTAATTGGGTGATGGGCATTAAGGAGGGCGTGTACTGGGTGTTATATGCAACTGATGAATCACTCAACTCTACATCTGAAACTAATGATGTATTTTATGTCGGCTAATCGCATTTAAATAAAAAAAAGAAAAAAGTGCTGGATAGTTTAATGAAAGAGAATGGTAAATTCTGGTTGCTCTGTGATGTCAGGGCTCTCATTTAGTTGCTCTGCTGTTCTGTTTTTCCTACCATGGTTGTAAGATGGCTGCTACAGTTCCAGCCTCTCATGTCCTTACATGACAGCATTCAAGGGTAGGAAGGAAAAGATCTTCTTTTTCTCCTTCCTTTTTCTAAAATCAGGGGAGAAATCACTCCCCAAAGCCCTCTAACAGACTTTCCCTTGTGTCTTAACAGAATAGAGTCACGTGTCTATCCCACATCAGTCACTAGCAAAGGAGAATGGGATTAAACCACTCATAGTTTAACTCTTGGGGCTGAGGGAGACTCCTACTTTCCCTGAGTTCATTATTGCCTGTTTCTGGAATGAAATTGGGGTTCTTTTCGTAAGGGAGAAGTGAGGAATGGCTAATGAGCGGGCAACCAATATGGGCAACACCATCTTTGGGCAGCTCTTACCTATTTATAGTGTGACCTAAAATCTGCCAGCTTTGGTGGAACGTAGAGCGAGAGAAGTCCAGCTGGTCTAGACTGCTGGGAGAACAACCTTGATGCTTTCCTTTTATGGACTCAATGTTTTTTTTAAGTGTCTGTGTTCTTGTATGGAGCCTATACAAGCTCCAGTAGTAGATCTATGGTGGAAAACCTCGAGTTTTAGAGCAAAATCATGCTCTCTTCAGTCCTGCTTTTGATTGAAAATGTCTGACTACGACATACTAGGTAATCATGCTTTCTGAATTTCTTACCATGAACTGGGTATTATTGAATCAACAGAATTATAAGCCTGGACCTGCCCCAGGAGGATAGCATTATCAAGTGGAATTGTGTGTACAGGGCTGAATCCAAGCAGATCCTGAAGGCCCAGTAAGTTGCTGAGCAATTGATTCACACTCCTACTGCACTTCGACTTCCATAAGATCAGTTGTAGAGGAGGAAGAGAATTTCAGCTTTGCTTACAGTGCTCTGCACAATATTCTGGCAGTTGGTAGAGGTAGATTTGGAAAGTCTTACAGGAATACAGAACTTCAAGAATTACGTATATCTCTTTGTTTTTAAAAATTTTTTTTAAAAAAGGATTTTATTTATTTGAGAGAGAGAATACACAAGAGAGCATGAGCAGAGGGAAGGGCAAAGTGGGATGGAGAGCAGCCACCCCACTGAGCAGGGAACCCATGTGAGGAACTCTATCCCAGGACCCTGGGATCATGACCTGAGCCGAAGGCAGATGCTTAACTGACTGAGCCTCCCTGGTACCCTGTGTATATCTCTTTGAGTCTTCTTTGACAGGAGTGAAATGGCCTGAGGTACGGATCTACATTGATTAATAGGCAGTAATTAGTGATTTGGTCAGATGGTCAGGGACTTTGAAGGAATGAGGTTATAAGATTGGTAATAAGGAAATCTGGAGAAGAGATATGTGGTTGGAACTTTTGTACTGAGCACGTATGTGAGAAAATTTATGTTCCACGTGAATTTCACCTAAAGTTCTGGTTTTGAAAGAGATTGTCAGTTATCAGGTGAACTAGGTGAGCCAGCCTGGGGATATTCTTCAGGTCCCCCAAGTGCTTGCTTAGTGGGCTGATATATGTGGTGCCCGTAGATGTGAGCGTGGGCTCAACAGCAGAAACATTCCTTTCCAAGTGTGTTCTGGCTCTGCCACTGCTTAGTGTTCAGACTGATAGCGGTGTCTAACAATGCTGGATCCCTGATATGGTACAAAACCTAAGGGGAACTAGGCAGCCATTCTGTGACAGATTGGTTACATTGGATTCCTTCCACTGTGCAGGGGGCAGGAATTTGTTCTCACTGGGATCAACCCTTATTCCAAATCTAGAATTTTCCCCCATCTATTATTTTTCTATTATATCATTATCCATGGATTTATTAATATAAATGAAACATAGATTCAGACTCCCAGATTAAAAAAAGTAAATATAGCAAAGGCATATGCTTTGAGTTACTCCCATCATCTTGGAATAATTAATAATTCCCCATTGTGCATGCGGAAGAAAAGTGCTAAGGATTCTCTTTTAATTTGGCAGAAAAATTGGAAGACTGCTTAGAAATATAGAGATATTAATTACATTATTATTACCAGGTTAAAATCTTGGCTATAAGATGAGGAGAATTGCAGATTCCTCTGGGAGGTTACTTTTACAAGGCAACACTTTCTAAAGTCTTTGGAGTCATATGAGACATTTTGGTTCAAATAACATTAAATTAACTGAGAATCTATTTCTTTTTAACAAAAAGTAGGAGACATTCTAGTAACAGTTGTGAATATTCACACATCTCCATATTGTTGAGGACAACCAGTAGATATATTTGGAAACCTTTTAATTTTTTTTTTTCAGAGAAAATAGAGCTTAAGAAAGTTTTATTTTCAGTATAGTTAACATAGAGGGTTATATTCATTTCAAGTGTACAACATAGTGATTCAGCAACTGCATTTATTACTCATTTCTCATCAAGGTAAGTGTACTCTTAATTCCCTTCACTTATTTTACCATCCCCCTCCCCCCACCAACCTTCCCTCTGGTTGGTTTCCTATCTGTTTGTTCTCTATAGTTAAGAGTTGGTTTTTTGGTTTGTCTCTTTTGGAACCTTTTTTTTTTTTTTTTTTAAAGATTTTTATTTATTTATTTGACACAGAGAGAGATTACATGTAGGCAGAGTCAGGCAGAGAAAGAAGGGGAAGTAGGCTTCCTGCTGAGCAGAGAGCCCGATGTAGGGCTTGATCCCAGGACCCTGAGATCAGGACCTGAGCTGAAGGCAGAGGCTTAGCCCACTGAGCCACCCAGGCGCCCCTGGAAACCTTTTTAATTTAATACTTTATCAAACCAGGTATTTAGAAGTAGTGTATGATGTAGAATTTTGTTTTATTTTTTACATAATCTGCAAGAAGGGATATCTCTTTCTTTCTCAAACTCCTTTGATTAATTATAAACATTTTTATTTTTTAGGGCAGGTTCTGAAATTTTATTAGTTACATTGTAAGTAGGCCTACAAAACAAATTTATTGGCAGAAAGGATAAAGAATGTTATTTTTAAATTTTTTTTATTAACATATAATGTATTATTAGCCCCAGGGGTACAGGTCTGTGAATCGCCAGGTTTACACTTCACAGCACTCACCATAGCACATCCCTTCCCCAATGTCCATAACTCAACCACTCTCTCCCTACCTCCCTCCCCCCGGCAACCCTCAGTTCGTTTTGTGAGATTAAGAGTCTCTTATGGTTTGTCTCCCTCCCGATCCCATATTGTTTCATTTAAAGAATGTTATTTAATAGCAATAAAATAAAGAGGATATAATTTTTCTGTATTGTTAAATGCCTAATTACTCATAATTTCCTTCTAAAAAGATCTTGAAACTTTGGAGAAGACAAATGGTCTATCTTTGGGTTAAAGTGATAGAATAAGAATTGGTTAGTAGCATTCCAGAGAGGAAATATTTAGGAATTTTATGCACCTCAATATTTGTCAGTGATGGAGCTGGCTGACTAAAGAATATATAAATACAGCTCGCATTTGCTGGTCTGCTATTCACACTGCATGTGGAATGTTGACTCTAAGTATACTTAGAGATATTTAATTAGGAATAGAGAGGACATGGTGGTATGGGAGACAGGATTATTCCAGCTGTCTTCAACTACCAGAGGGACTAAACTTTCTAATGCTCCAGAGAGCAGAACTAGGGAGGTAGACCTTAGTTTTAACCATAAGGAAAAAATTGTCCTGGAAGGATGCTTCATCTAGGCCTGACTGACCACCTGTCAGGCGTATTTTAAAATGTGACTTATTCAGGTAACGTGATGCCCCCAGTTTTATTTTTGTTTTTCAACATTTCCTTAGCGATTCGGGGTCTCTTCTGGTTCCATACAAATTTTTGGATTATTTGCTCCAGCTCTTTGAAGAATACCGGTGGAATTTTGATCGGAATGGCATTAAAAGTATAGATTGCTCTGGGCAGTACAGACATTTTAATAATGTTTATTCTTCTGATCCAAGAGCATGGAATGGTCTTCCATCTTTTTGTGTCTTCTTCAGTTTCTTTCATGAGTGTTCTGTAGTTCCTCGAGTACAGATCCTTTACCTCTTTGGTTAGGTTTATTCCCAGGTATCTTATGGTTCTTGGTGCTATAGTAAATGGGATCGATTCTCTAATTTCCCTTTCTGTATTTTCATTGTTAGTGTATAAGAAAGCCACTGATTTCTGTACATTGACTTTGTATCCTGCCACATTGCTGAATTGCTGTATGAGTTCTAGTAGTTTGGGGGTGGAGTCTTTTGGGTTTCCATATAAAGAATCATGTCATCTGCGAAGAGAAAGAGTTTGACTTCTTCATTGCCAATTTGGATACCTTTTATTTCTCTTTGTTGTCTGATTGCTGTTGCTAGGACTTCTAATACTATGTTGAACAAGAGTGGTGAGAGTGGGCATCCTTGTCATGTTCCTGATCTCAACGGGAAGGCTGCAAGCTTTTTCCCATTGAGGATGATATTTGCTGTGGGTTTTTCATAGATAGATTTGATGAAGTTCAGGAATGTTCCCTCTGTCCCTATACTTTGAAGCGTTTTAATCAGGAACGGATGCTGGATTTTGTCAAATGCTTTTTCTGCATCAATTGAGAGGACCATGTGGTTCTTCTCTCTTTTCTTATTAATTTGTTCTATCACATTGATTGATTTGTGAATGTTGAACCATCCTTGTAGCCCAGGAATGAATCCCACCTGGTCATGGTGGCTAATCTTTTTAATGTGCTGTTGGATCCTGTTTGCTAGGATCTTGTTGAGAATTTTAGCATCCATATTCATCAGTGATATTGGTCTGAAATTCTCCTTTTTGGTAGGGTCTTTGCCTGGTTTGGGGATCAGGGTAATGCTGGCTTCATAGAAAGAGTCTGGAAGTTTTCCTTCTGCTTCAATTTTTTGAAACAGCTTCAGGAGAATAGGTGTTATTTCTTCTTTGAAAGTTTGGTAGAACTGGGGGCATCACATTACCTGATTTCAAGCTTTACTACAAAGCTGTGATCACCAAGACAGCATGATACTGGCATAAAAAGAGACACATAGACCAGCGGAACAGAGTAGAGAGCCCAGATATGGACCCTCAACTCTATGGTCAGTTAATCTTCGACAATACAGGAAAAAATATACAGTGGAAAAAAGACAGTCTCTTCAATAAATGGTGCTGGGAAAACTGGGCAGCTATATGTAGAAGAATGAAACTCGACCATTCTCTTACACTGTACACAAAGATAAACTCAAAATGGATAAAAGACCTCAACGTGAGACAGGAATCCATCAGAATCCTAGAGGAGAACATAGGCAGTAATCTCTTCGATATCAGCCACAGCAACTTCTTTCAAGATATGTCTCCAAAGGCAAAGGAAACAAAACCAAAATAAACTTTTGGGACTTCATCAAAACCAAAAGCTTCTGCACAGCAAAGGAAACAGTCAAGAAAACAAAGAGGCAACCCACAGAATGGGAGAAGATATTTGCAGATGACAGTGCAGACAAAAGGTTGATATTCAGGATCTATAAAGAACTCCTCAAACTCAACACACACACAAAACCGACAATCATTTTAAAAAAATGGGCAGAAGATATGAACAGACACTTCTCTAATGAAGACACACAAATGGCTATCAGACACATGAAAAAAATGTTCATCATCACTAGCCATCAGGGAGATTCAAATTAAAACCACATTGAGATACCACCTTACACCAGTTAGAATGGCCAAAATTAGCAAGACAGGAAACAACATGTGTTGGAGGGGATGTGGAGAAAGGGGAACCCTCTTACACTGTTGGTGGGAATGCAAGTTGGTGCAGCCTCTTTGGAGAACAGTGTGGAGATTCCTCAAGAAATTAAAAATAGAACTTCCCTATGACCCCGCAATTGCACTACTGGGTATTTACCCCAAAGATAAAGATGTAGTGAAAAGAAGGGCCATCTGTACCCCAATGTTTATAGCAGCAATGGCCGCGGTTGCCAAACTGTGGAAAGAACCAAGATGCCCTTCAGTGGATGAATAGATAAGGAAGATGTGGTCCATATACACTATGGAGGATTATGCCTCCATCAGAAAGGATGAATACCCAACTTTTGTATCAACATGGATGGGACTGGAAGAGATTATGCTGAGTGAAATAAGTCAAGCAGAGAGAGTCAATCATCATATGGTTTCACTTATTTGTGGAACATAACAAATAGCATGGAGGACATGGGGAGTTAGGAGAAGGGAGTTGGGGGAAATTAGAAGGGGAGGTGAACCATGAGAGACTATGGACTCTGAAAAACAATCTGAAGGGTTTGAAGAGGTGGGGGGGGGGTGGAAGGTTGGGGAAACCAGGTGGTAGGTATTAGAGAGGGCACGGATTGCATGGAGCACTGGGTGTGGTACAAAAACAATGAATACTGTTATGCTGAAAATAAATAAAAAATGATTAAAAAAATAAAAATAAAATGTGACTTATTTATTTAATGTGGAATTGGGAAATATCCGTCTTTCTTGACCCAACTTTTTATTTTGAAAAGTTTTACGATTTCAGAATTTGAAAAACAGGACAATGGATACCTCTATGCTTTTCACCTAGATGTACCAATTAATATTTTTTGGTCATATTTACTTTCTCTCTCTCTCTCTCTCTCTCTCTCTCTCTCTCTCACACACACACACACACACACACACACACACACACACACTTTCTGATGAGCAATTTGAAAGGAAGTTGCAAATCTCATGAAATTTACCCCTAAATTCTTCTGCAGTTATCTCCTGATAGGGACCTTCTCCTACATGTTACCATCCATTCTTAAGATCATGTTCAGCTTGAAGTTTCTGTGACCCTTCAAGATTTTCCCCACTTGCTTATGAGAGTCTTCATAAGCAAGTGAGAAAAATAGTGTCTCTTTTCCCTGTAACACAGGCTTTATTTGATGAGGTTAATAAATTAATAAAAACCTCATAGAGCACATTGCTGGAGGGCCTGCTATTGGCAAGGCACTCAAAGAATATGAAAAATGGCCTTACCCTCAAGAATTTATGGTCTAGGGTGCCTGGGTGGCTCAGTCAGTTGAGCGTCTGCCTTCAACTCCAGTCATAGTTCCAGAAGCCTGCTTCTCCCTCTCCTCCCCACTTATGTTCTGTCTCTCACTATCTCTGTCTCTCTCTTTCAAATAAATCAATAAATAAAATCTTAAAAAAAAAAAGAATTTGTTGTCCAGTCAGAATATGGAAAAATGCGCATGAAAGTACTTTTTAAAATGTTAACTATGATATAAATGAAACTTGTTATTCTCTCCCTGAATCCTTTTTCTTCAAGAAAATAGAATCTGGTAGACGGGAAAAGTGTTTTAAAGAACACCAGAGGGTGCTGTAGTAGCATTTAGAAAAACAATTATTGACTAAGATGTTTGAAGAGACTGGGGCTGTATCTTAAAACCGCATTTTTTTTTCTTGTTGGAAGAGTATACCATGATTGTATTGCCTTTTAAATTCAAGTATTGCTCACCCTGTTAACTGACATTCTTAAAGTTTTGTAATAAATTCAGGCTGAAAAAGCACACACTCAAAAAAATAGGCTTGAATATCTATGTTAGAGAATCGAAAACTTTAAAATAATTTTCTTTTTCCCTTTGGAGGGATCAAGTTCCATTCCAGTTTTGTTTGTAACTTGGTACCCTAGAAATACTGTGATTTGTGTGTTGCCCCTAGTATTTTAAAAAGTGACATTTAAAATTGAAGCGAGAATGTGAGAGCCCTTAGGAGAAACGGATAATTGTCAGTAGCTTGCAATTTATTTTTATGTATTTAAAGTGCAGTTTTTAGGGGCTCAGTTAAGCATCTCACTCTTGATTTCAGCTCAGGGCATGATCCTGAGGGGCCTGGGATAGAGCCCATGTCAGTCTCCCCCCTCAGTGAGGTGTCTGCTTGTCTTCCTCTCCCTCTGCCCCCTTCCTGCCCTCAGTCTCTCTTTGTCTCTGTCTGTCTAATAAATAAGTCTTTTAAAAAAATAAAGTGCAATTTTTAAATGGAACTTTTCTGCACATTGCCAAATGTGTTACTGGTGTGTGATTTTGGTTCCTGGAGTATCATACAGATTCAGCATTCGTTTCTCATTTAAGAAAGAGATGTTTGGGGGACTTAGGCCTTAGGTCCCCCAATTACATTGTAGATTTCTTATCTAAAGGAAACGATATTGTGTAATTATATTGTACTGTAGAATTATATTGTAATTTCATACACTAGGAGTTTCAGCTGGGTGCATGGATGAGAAAAAAGGCCTCTGCTGCCAAAGGAATGATCAAAGTTCAGCTTTAAACTTCATACACATCACTCTGGGTTTTCACTGATTATGTAAGTAATTTTAACAGACGTGTGAAGAATAATGAAGTTGTTTTGTTTGTTTTTTTCCAAGTCACAGAACCAAAATTGGAAAATTAGAAGACGGATAGAGTCAGGGGCCACTGACTGCAGGAGTGATTGCAGAGATAGAGGGAGAAAGGGAGAGGAAGAGGAAAACAACTTGGCATAAAAATTCTCATAGTGACCATTCTGAGTTATTAGGATTGGGTTTGTGAATCTCTGTTTAGTAGAAAAAGAAGCATGTAGAAAATGTTTTGGAAAAATATCACTTAGAAGAAATATCATTCTAACATAAACCAGATACTTGTGAGGATAAACTTTGTCAAGCACCATCTATTTATTGTGTCTAACAGAGGCACGTATTCAAAGACTGTCTGCCCTTTTTTTTTTTTTTTTAAGATTTTATTTATTTATTTGACAGAGAGAAATCACAAGTAGGCAGAGAGGCAGGCAGAGAGAGAGGAGGAAGCAGGCTCCCTGCTGAGCAGAAAGCCCGATGTGGGGCTTGAACCCAGGACCTGGGATCATGACCTGAGCCAAAGGCAGCGGCTTAACCCACTGAGCCACCCAGGCGCCCCAAAGACTGTCTGCCTTGAAGAAGTTTACAAACATGCACTTGAAAAGGCGTGTGTTAGGATTTCGATAAAGACATTAAGAACCTAAGGAGATCAGGGAGGGAAAACATCTCTGTGGCTGCCAACAGCTTGAAAAGGAGGTGGGACTCAAGGGAGACTGGAGGAGGCTTGAGGAGAGGAGGTGAGGGGATGAGGGGACAGACATACCTGACACAGGGAATAGCCTGGGAAAGGACAGCCAGCCTCCTGTTGGGCACATCCTGCTCCCCAGGATGCCAACAAAGCAAGCATTTACACACAGATGAACTGGCTTCCATTTCTAAGGAGAGAGACTCTGCAGGAAGCAGGAATACTAGTTTCTGCTTTGAGATATTATCACCCTCCTCTGCCAGAGCTTCTGAGAAGTTTATTTTCCCTCAGAATTCAACATGTGGTAAACATTTAAAAATAAAACTAGTTGGTTTCAGGAGTTATTCTAAGCTGATAGCTAGTGTTTGTTACTGTGATCCAAATATCATGATATTATTATCTCTCTTATCCTTAAACTGTCCATTGTAGCGTCTATGAGGATTGTTTAAAAATACTCATTTTACTTTTCATATAAATCTTTTTTATTTTAATTTTTTCCCCTCCTTTCCCACTAAAGCCTATATAAATCTTATTGTCTGTTATATCTTGTAACTTTTTACTTACTGTGTTACTTTATTATAGGTACTTTTCTCTTTGTCATTTTTAATTGGCTGGAAAAATACTTAACGCAAATTATAGATTGTTAAACTCCGAAGTTCTAAACATTATACGTTGTCATGATTATCAAAGGTGAAAGGGGCAATTAATATAGAAATTGGAGAGTATAGATGTGTTTTTTCTTTTATTTTTTTTTATTTTTTATTTTTTTTTAAGATTTTATTTATTTATTTGACAGAGAGAGATCACAAGTAGACAGAGAGGCAGGCAGAGAGAGAGAGGGAGGCAGGCTTCTTGCTGAGCAGAGAGCCCATGCGGGACTTGATCCCAGGACCCCGAGATCATGACCTGAGCCGAAGGCAGCGGCTTAACCCACTGAGCCACCCAGGCGCCCCGTGTTTTTTCTTTTAAAAAATCTTCATTTTTTGTACATCTATACTCATTTATATACCTTCTGATATCCCACTACTTGTAATTGTAGTTCATAGCAGTAAAGTAGGGCTGAGAGAATAGAAAATACCGGATGTTAAAAAGGAAATTACTGAGCAACTTATTAAAGATGAGCTTGCAGCTTATTGAAACCCAGAAATTATGTAATAGCATTTTATATACGTGACATATTTTAAAGATATATGTATCTTATGTACACATCTATAATAGTAATTTTTTCTAGTAAAAATTATTTTATCATGGAAAATTTTAATATAAACAAAAGTAGAGAGAACAGTGTAAGGAAACCCCATATATTTATCACCCATCCTAAAATATTATAAACATATAGCCAATCTAGCTTTACTTATTACTCTCCATTCTTCACTCCCAACTGCAGAAATAGTTTTATTTATTTATTTTTCTAAAGACTTTATTTATTTATTTGACAGAGAGCGACACAGCAAGAGAGGGAGCACAAGTAGAGGGAGAAACAGGCTTCCCGCCAAGCAGGAAACTGGATGTGGGGCTCAATCCCAGAACCCCGGGATCATGATCTGAGCCGAAGGCAGACGCTTAATGACTGAGCCACCCAGGCGCCCCTGCAGAACTAGTTTTAAACAATTCTCATAATTCTGTTCATAAACACATCAGTTATCATACTTACTAAACAGGAAATATTAACATGCTTTATGGGTACAGATACTATGACGTTTATAACTATTTGATGTTAAGTAATTATATAGCTACAAATAGTTGTTTAAATTCATGGCAATCTTTGTTTCCTTATTATAGGCTACAAATCAACTGGAGCCGTTCAGAATCAGTCAGGTAGATTTCCAGATTGTTCCTGCTGTCTTCAGAAGGTCAGGACTATTCGAATGCTGTGAAAAATAAGACAATCGTTGGCATAATTTTTTATGGTAAATTTAACCAAAACACAAATAATTTTTGTATTCTTTTAAAGATTTTATTTATTTATTTGACAGAGATTGAGAGAGAAAGAGAGAGAGCACAAGCAAGGAGAATGACAGGCAGAGGGAGAGGGAGAAACAGGGAGCCCGATGCAGCCTCGATCCCAGGACCCTGGGATCATGACCTGAGCAGAAGGCAGCTGCCCAACTGACTGAGCCACCCAGATGCCCCAATTTTTGTATTTTTCTTTCAACATTTGGTTCAGTCTTTCTTTATAGACAATCTATAAAGAAAAGAAATTAATACATTATCCCTAATTTCTTTTATCTTGCCATTCATGGAATTAATAATACTTTGTACGTGGTGCTATTAAGCTGGGAAAAGTTGGGGACCCTCATGTGACCCTGGGTGAGGTCTGTGCTGCACATTGTTGCTACAGAGTAGAACATGCTCTGGTTGTAGTGGGGTTTTCATCTTGGAACAGTCACTGCTTGGTGTGCTGGGACGATGCTTCTGAGAACCTAAATATTCTTACTCCTGGATAATTCCTTCAACAAGAAGCAAAGAAGGGGGTAAAGCCTCAAGGACAGAGACTTCCTTATGTTCCACCTAGCTGTGGAATCCCTGCCTTTAGCAGGTTGCCATGTGTGATGTTTTCTTCACCCAGAGACTGGAACCACATCACTCTACCTGTGGAGGGAGAACCTCTGTGTCCTTGCCTCACCATGAGTCAGGGTCACTGCACCTTAAAAGACCAGCTGGGTGTTGCATTCCCTCTACTTCCTTGCTTCTGTACCCATATGCTAACTTCTATCCTTTGCCTTCTCCACTGTCACTTTTCCATCAGTGTGGGCAGTAATGTGGTCTTCCCAGTGAGCCAGAGGGGAAGTAGGAGGCCGCATTCAGGTATCTAGCCCTCAGCCTAGCATTCTTCCATTGATTATCAGGCCTGCTTTAAGAGTATGGGAGACTTTCCCAGCTATTAATAAGGTAATTCACCATTTTCCATTTGGCTCCCACTCAGCATTCCCTGTGTGTTATATTCTGTAACATAACTCTAGGGGAAAAAGGGATGGTGGTGGAGGAGATGAGAGTTTTATAGTCTGAGGCCCCAAACTCCAACCTAACTCCCAACATAATGGCTGTTCCTTATGGGGCTATTGAGAATGTGCGAGATATTGCAGGATTTATACACTAAGTTATCTTATATAGCTTAAATAATGGTTCTTTTTTCTTTTTCTTTTTATTGAACTTTTTTTTTTTTTAATAAAGATTTTACTCATTCGAGAGAGAAAGAGCTTAGAGAGAGAGTGAGGGGGAGGAGCACATTCCCCGCTGAGCAGGGAACCCAAAGTGGGACTTGATCCCAGGACTCTGGGACCATGACCTGAGCCAAAGGCAGGGGCTCAGCTGTCTGAGCCAACCTGGTGCCCCTAGTGAGCTTCTTTTGGATACGTTGTAGCTAATATGTTTGCAAATTAGAGAATTCATGTCAGTAGAAATAATTTCTCAGGTTTCTTTCCCAGGAAAGAAACTGGATCCTCACGTCATGGACCTATTTTCTTCATTGCAACATTTATTTTCTGCTTCAAACTCATGTCATTTAACTTTAGGTTCCCCCGACTCCCATTTTGTGATATCTTCTCTTTTCATTGCTTTTTTGGTCCTGCATCTCCTCTGTGAAACTGTTCCTGGTGTTTTCCCCTTTGTTTCTAGTTACCAAACTGTGCTTGATCATTTTCACCAAAATTAATCATCCTAAGGTCTCCTGCTCCCCAGTTGCTACAGGTCCCCCAGTTGGGACATTTCTATAAATCAGTTCTCAGGGTCTGTGCCAGAGGTGCACAATATAGCTAAAACTGTGGATCAGAATGTATCTTATAGGAGACCAGGGACAAAGCAAGAGGGAGTTAGAGTTGGGGCACCCTTTAAGTTTCTTTAAATGAGCCACTCACTGCTCACATGTCCATGGTTTTTACCTGGTTCTGATTATGAAGGGCCTGGGGTGGGCAATTTTTGTTAATTGCAGAACATACTTAGGCGAAACCCAGAGCAATATTGCACCAGAGTAACCTGACCTTATACTGTGAAAACCTTTCTTTCTAGAGAGCAGCCCCAACTGAGTTAATAGTTGTTTGTGAGAAGGAAAATATGTATCAGTTTATATCACCATTCTATGTGGGAATAGTGTATGACAGTGTATATTATGGAAATAGAGTAGGAAGCTTATCTTTTTTCCAGAGGCCACTATTTAATCTTTTAAGCACATCTAGTATGTGTGATGATGTGGAAGATGTCAGAAAAGACAAACTGGTTAGTTCTTAACATAAAATAGTCATCGTAAAGTTTTTTCAAACCACTTATTCCTCTGTTTGTTAATTTACCTTTTGCCTTGTTTCATTATGTCAAATGCCTCATTGATTTTGTCAAAAGGCAGGGTGTGAGTCACCAATATATCCAGATCAATTTTCTTCTTCTTGTAGTCAGTAACCAGCTTTGGGATAGAATCGATGCTTTTCCAACCTGTAATTTGGCCAAAATGCCAAGTAAAGACATGGTACTTGACAGGAGTTAGTTTAATCAGTTTGTTGAATGAATGAAATTATTAGGTTGCTTCTTTAATTTTCTATACTTGTATTTATTTAAAAGTTTTTCTTAATAAGAAATGTTAAAATTAGTTCCTATTTCTAGATAAGGAATTATCTCAGTTTGGTCAAAGTTTACCTTTTGTTCCTCTGTGTTGGTTCACTTTAATACAAATTGAATTTCAGTGTGCAAATTGTAGTTATCCATGTATACAAAATATTTACTTTCAAATAATTCCTAGAATAACTTTTATGCAGTCTCTAGATGTATTATTAGGCATTCAGTATTTAAATAATTTTCCTTTCCATTCAATAATCTTCATTATAAGAATTTGCATACCACTATGGAGAAAATTAAAAGAGGAAAGAAACTGACCACCAAAGCATGTTCCATTTATGGTACGGCCCATTATTAGCTCCACTGGAGATATCATCAGTCCTGTCATTTCAGAGTCTACTCCAATGAAAGTACATGACCCCCAACCTGCTGTTGTACTGTCCAGGGCTGCTCTCTGGAAGTCAAACGAAAAGAATTAGCTGAGTAAGTAGAAAAAGTAGAACACTAACTCTAGAGTAGGTATGTACAATACCTGAGGGAAAATTTATACAACTCTGCATATAAGACAAGATTATTTAAGCTAAGGAGGTAATGGTATTGTTGATTGATACTTGAAGCTGCACTGTTCAGTTTCAGATAGAACATTCATTAAAAATTTGAATGTCATCAAAAAAGATATTAGAAAGAAACAGAGCCTAATAATTTCTTCTATTTAATACCATAGTTGGGCTGAACCTGGAATGTAGATCATTGCATATCAAGAAAAAAAACATATATGAAGTTAGGGAAGAACTCTAGAAGATGTATATTATAAATTCTAATCAAGTTTTCTGTGATCTGCCATGAGTACATACTAAAACGTGCAATTTCAGAGACATAAAAACACAATCCTTGCAGTCCTGAGGAGAGGATGAATAAGTATTTACTAGAACCTAGGAAGTGAGGTATACACTGTAAACTTAGTATATCTCAATAGAATAGATTTAAAAAATTCTATTTAAAGCAGAGAGCAAAACAGTTAAACAGAATCTGACATTGGGTGCTGCTCATAAAACATTTCATCTGTTTCCCTACATTATTTAACTCTCATAGTTAGGTGGAGTTATATCACTAACTCTGGGCCATGGGCTGTGAACAGAAGTGATGTACCTCATAGACAAAACAGGAAAGCTGGTGTGCGACCTGCCAGCTGTCCATTCTCCTGCTGTAACAACCAAGATGACCTCATGTTGAGATTGTGAAGCTGAAAATGTGAGCTTGATTAAGCCTTGGTTGCTGAGTCACTGCAAGGAAGGCAGTGGTCCAGGGGAGTTGCACTGATCTTCCCATGACAGAGAAAACCATATTATGGTAACTTATTGGAAGTTTGGGGTTAATACAAAAATGCCAAGGATTGAAAATATAAAGAAATTTAAGAAATATATAAACTTGTTGATAGCCATTCCACAAGAAGCTATATGGTAAATAGATGAACATTTAAATCTTTTGAGACTAATCTTAAAGAAGAAAAGTGTGAACTTTGTTTTTTGTCCTTTGCCATAGTCCGTGCTCAACTTAATTCTGACTTGTTGGGGCAATTTTTACTTTTATAAGAGTCTCAATAGGAAGTATAGCTTTTTTCATCACCAATCACTGTATAAAAGAAGCAATTCAAAAATAGATTTTATATATTTATTTGAGAGAGAGTGAGAGTGAGAGAGCACAAGTGGGGGGAGTGGCAGAGGAGAGGGAGAAGTGGACTCCCCGCTGAGCAGGGAGTCCAACAGGGGCCTTGATGGGGGGCTCAGTCCTAGGAGCCTGGGGTCATGACCTGAGCCAAAACAGATGCTTAACTGACTGAGCCACCCAGGTACCCCTAAAAGAAGCAATTTGAAGTACAGTAAATTCTCCCCCTTCTCTTTGTCTGTCTGTCTTACTAGCAATGATAGATGCAGTGACCTAGAACTATTAGAATGTGTTTTGAAATTTTTATTTGAGTAAATGTTTATTGTTTTGAGAATTCATAACATTTCTAAATAGCAGCTCTTCTACATATGCACTTTTTATATGGCAGAAGTATTTTTCTTTATGCTGTATAGAGAGATCCGTGGAGAGGGGAAAATTCATAGACTTGTTACCTGAAGCTAGCTATTTACATTGACTCCTATTTTCTGTTTTAGTTTTAAAGTGTTTTTCCTGTTTGCCTTTTTTTTTTTTTTTTAAAGATTTATCCATGTGAGCGAGAGAGCATGCAGTTGAGAGGGTCAGAGGGAGAGAGAATCCTGAGTGGACTGCTTGCTGAGTACAGAGCTCAATGTGGGCTCAATCCCATGACCCCAGGATCATGACCCAAGCTGAAATCAAGAGTCTGATGCCTAACTAACTAAGCCACTCAGGTGCTCCCCCTGTTTGCCTTTTCTACATTTCTGGAGCTTTGCTCAAGTGAGGAATTCATCTCCTTAATGATAACTTAGTTAAAAATGGATATTATATGCAAGTACAAGGTTTTATTTTGAAGCTTCTGATAACTTTTGATGAGAATTACATTTACTTCTCAAAACTATAACATTGTCAGTTATTGTAACTTTCTGATTGTTCTGTTGGATTTTTTAGCCTGCTTTAGAGAATTAGTGTTTGTTGAACTCAAGTTCACACACATCACTGGAATCTCCTCTACACCTGAGAAATTTAGCTTTCCTTAGTTATGGCAACTTGATGGATGGGTAGGTAGCTGATCTTTTTGTGATTAAATAAATCCATCTATTCTTATTTGGATTCTCTGGTATAATTCTGTTCCATAATTTAAATAATAATAGAACCTGCCAAGTTTTAAACCAAATGGTTCTTGACTTGAGTGACTTGTAAAAAAATATTGGTACCTGGCCCCTAGGCTCATGAGAATATCCTGGGATATGGTCCATGTATTGGTACTAAAAAATGTATCCAATGTAACTACTCCCCAGACATTTCTAAAGTGTAGCCAGTATTGACAATCTCTGTACTGGGAAAATAAGGTCAATAGGCTGAATTTCAGTGTTTGAAAAAACTTTGAGCTGTGGAAAGTGGAGGAGTGGATGTAACATGTTTTAAGCTGCAGATGCCAAGGATAATTTAAAAAGCAGGGTCTGAAGCATTGAACACAGTACATTAAGGAGCCCTTAATGCATGCATTTTCAGTAACAACTAATATTTATTGAGTGCTTATTACCTGCCAGGTAATAATGTAACTTTAAGCAGTTACATTATTCCAGTGAAACCATCCTGAGAGGAGAGATGTAGGAAGGGAGCCTGATGCTTCCCGAAGCTCCTCCCCAACTCCATTCTCTTCTGGAGAACGTGTGAGCTGGATAAGAACCGAGGAGAAGAACTGTAGGGAAGCCTGCTACTAGGAGGTTCAAGTACAGAATTCTATTTTCTATAACCTCCCCAGAGGAGGGTTTTGGGAGCCTTCATTGAGTGAAGTCGTAAATAAAAGGGTATAATGCCATAGTTACTCACAGAGCTCACTCATGAAATAAGAAGAATTCATGGGCAGATAATTAGTTGATAAACTGGTCATTTCATAAAACAAAGCAAAACCCTACTTAGCGTCTTTGAGCAAATAAATAGGCATCAAGTGAACCTTCATTGGAGAGTGAGGCTGGGCAGTCTGGCAAGCTAACTTTTCCATGTGTTATCTCTGTGGTTGGCTCTTTACCCCACTTGCTAGAGTAGAATAAACAGGGCTGGCTTTGTGGGTCTCCAGCTGGTGCAGTCACTTAGGGCCCTGTGCCTAGATAGGCCTGCAAATTATGTAGGTTGTCCAGAGAGAAGAAATCTGAATGATACCGAATTGTAGTGTTTAGGAAAAAAAAAAATCCACTTTTAAATTTTGCAGTGTGTGTGTGTGTGTATTTAATATATTGAATATATTTGAAAATTTCAGATTTATGATGTGGACCTAATTTTGTAGATTGCTAACCTTTGACCTCTCTGCTTTTAGGTGGGAGTGGAACACCTCCAGCTGTTAGGGGTGATATTGTATCAGCCTGTCTTCTTCCCTTCTCTAAATCTGCCTTTTTTGTTTTCTTCTTTCTCATTTCTCATAGGCACAATTCTCTTAAGATTTTCATTTCTAAATTTTCTCTTTTTACTGAATTTCACGTGGAAGGATATACAGAAATATTAATAACTTACTAAGGAAATATTAATATTTATTAGTTAAATATTAGTAACAATACACATAATCTAATATTATTAATAAATATTGTCTATATAAATATATACTATAATGTAAATATAAAATAACTATTCAGTATAAACATATTGCCAATGTTTATTAATGTTAACAAATATAAATTATTATATACTATTATAAAAAATATACATACCATGGTTTCAGGTCCACCTGCACAGTCAAGGGCAAAATCGACACCTCCACTGGTCATTTCAATGATGACCTCCTGGATGGGTTTATCGAGGTTTCTAGGATTGAGGCAGTCAGTGGCTCCAAGGGCTTGGCCTTTGTAAACTTCTCACTGTTGATGTCAATAGCTATGATTCTGGAAGCTCCTGCTGCTTTACAACCCATTATAGCAGAAAGGCCAACTCCTCCTAGGCCAAAGACAGCACAAGTAGAACCAGGAGTGACCTGCAGGCAGGAAAATAATAAAATAACTTTTTTTTAAAAAAAGATTTTACTTACTTGACAAAGAGAGACACAGTGAAAGAGGGAACACAAGCAGGAGGAGTGGGAGAGGGAGAAGCAGGCTTCCCTCGCAGCAGGGAGCCCAATGAGAGGCCGATCTCAGGACTCTGGGATTATGACCTGAGCCAGAGGCAGATGCCTAAGACTGAGCCATCAAGCCGCCCCTATACAAGGACGTGGCCTCACCATTTTTTCTATTTTTTTTTTTTTTTTAAGGAAGAGAGTGAGCTGGGGACAGGAACATAAAAATAAAAGACTGCCTGTCATAAAACAAGATGATAGAACTAATGGGGAAATATGCCAATATGAAAATGGATGGGTCATTGGCTAAATATGGGCAATCATTTGAATGACATTAGAATTATCAGCTCATGAGAAGCAAACCCAAGTGAAAATAAACTGCTTGTTTCCTCTTTCCTTTAACTGTTACCAGAACACATTTTTGAAACCCACATATTTTAAAGGGTTTATTGTTTTCCTTTTTCAATAGATCATAATTAATTTATATTTTTAATAAGTCTTATTTGGTCGTATTAGTGTTATAGTTGGTTTTGAATGAGCACAGATGTTTCTCTATATGTAAATTAGCTCCCATCCCAAATCATCAGTTAATTTAAATGGAATGAAATCTAGATTTCTTTGCATCACACTGAAGGGTTTTTAGAGCTGAACTGCTGACTTCTAGCTTCCTCTCTGTGGTAGTTCCATTGCTACAACACAGCACACTATTGCCATTCCCTTTCTCTGTCCTTAGTTCATGCTGTTTCCTCTGCCTGATGCACTTCTCACCGTATTTCCTCTCTTTAAAATGTGACCTATACTTCTAGGCCTAACTTAAGTGACACTCTCCCTATGAAACTTCTCTTGATTCTTCAATCAGGAATTAGTGCCCACCTTTTTGCTTTTTTTATGTTGTATTTATAATCGGCCTTGGTTGATTGATTTTGTATTTGTGTGTTTCTTCAAAAGACTAAGTTCTTTGAAGGCTTATTATCTTCCACATTGCTATTAAGGGTATTCTGTATGTTGTGTCTTTAATAAATGTTCGTTGCATTGAATTACATAAAGACAAAATATACAAGATGATAAGGAAAGTTGATGTGACTGAGATGTGTTATTTTGTAGAATGGTATAACAGTAAAAAAAAAAATACTATACAGAGATATGCTTAAGTAATATTTTCTAATGATGATGGGAAACTGTTAGAATTAAATCATAAACAAAAGGGAAAGAGGAATCTGCCCACGGGGAGTAGTGATACATTCTAAATTGGAAACAAAATTGTTAATGAATGGAGTGAATGAGTGTCTCTTACTTTAATTTATGCATGATATTAGGCATGCATACACTGACTTTTGATACTCAGGGTGAAATAAAACATTTTTTTACAAATACTCAGAATATTTTCTATGTACACAATGTACTATTTAATATTGTGGTATGTGTTCACTATAGTTCTAAATATATTTCTCTAGAGACTGTGTTCAAAAATTTGCCTGTGTCATTGAGAGTAGAAAGGCATTTTTCTCATTGGGGCAGTGTTGTACACAGTGGTTGTACACAGCTCACAACCATATAATTTGAATACACTGTATTAATTGTGTTAAACAACTGAATGGCTGTGTGTAAAAGTGCCTTTGATTGCAGTAGGGGAAAGTGTTACATAAAGTACGCCTCTCCCCATTTGAGAATGGGACTATACATAGTGGATGATTATCTATTTATAGACAACACTGTTACAGGACACTTTCATGCTTCCAAAGATCTCTGTGACTTGTGGTTAATTTGGCAGTAAAGGATATGAGCAGATTAAAAAGAATTAGGAGTCCTGGTCATCCTGGATGCAAGGTATACAATAATTATACAAAGTTGTTTCATTACTTTTTTTCCCAGAAGTATATTAAACTTTATTAAACTCTTAGCCTTTGGCTAGAATCAGTGATATTTCTTCTCTTAATTTGTTACTATCAGATTCATTTCTCTTCTATTCCCTAAGCCTCCTATGAAGTGGTTTAAGTGTTCCTCAACAGTGAGAAGAGCAGGACGTGACATTTACATCAACGTTGATTGGTTTTTAAAGAAAACTGTAGCTGAATCTTTAATGTTAATATCCCTGAAGAAAGACTAGAGTAGTAGAAGGTGATAGTCTGCATGGACTCCAGGAAAGGGGGACGGGTGGCCCAAAGAGCAATAATGCTTCCAGTGCTTTCTAGAGGAGAATATGCCTTGACTTCCATGGTTACATCTGCTTTTAACTCCACTCAATTAACGATACCTTTCCTCTAGGAGCCTTCAGATTGTAGTCTGACTTCTCATACAATTTTTTAATTTTTAATATACTAATAGCCAAAAGTAGCATTCCTGTCTGCTTGAGTAATTCTCAGTGAGAAGTCTTATCTTGATATTCTGGCTATTAGATCAGCTTTTTATTTTGGTTAGGCTGAGTTTAATTGCTTGACACTTAAACAACTCCAGGTAGCCTGATAAAAAGGAATATTTGGATTTTAAAGCTGAGGATCAAGCCTTATCAAGGTGTTTAAAGGGTCGCATAAGAGCCTGGCTTCATTCATTCATTGAAAAATTATCCAGTTCCTACTGTGTGCCAGGCATGGGGCCAGGCTCTGGAGATATCACAATGAACAAGAGAGTTCTTGCCTTCAAGGACCAAATAGTCTGATAGGAAAGAGAAATAAATGGAAAATTTCTCCAGAGTGTGTTAAGAAGGAAGACGGGGATAAACACAGATACTTTGGGGGAACTTGGCAGGGACACTCAATGCATGTCTAAGAGGTTGGAGGGTTTCTGGTAGGAAGTTAAAAAAAAAAATGGAGTCAACCAGAAGAGGTGGGGGAGTTTTCCATACAGTGTTGGTGGGAACCAGGTATGGAAAGCCCAGGGGCCACAGTGACTGGAGCCCAGAGACTGAGGGTCAGCCTTGGGGAATGGTGAGCCTGCGAAGGGAGAATTAGGGAGAATCACTAGCTTGCTGACAGAAAAGTGGAATAATGAAAGCGGAATGAAATCTTCACATTTGTTGTTTAGAAATACCACTCTGGTTGCATTTTGCAGTTTGAACTCAAGGGATGAAGACTGATGTGAAAGAGGCTTCAATAAGGGGGTTGTTTGAGGCATCCAAGTGATACTGACATCTGTCCAGTTCTCATTGAACAGTTTTGTGAAAGCTTCTAGAAGCTTGTGAAAGCTTCCAGGGATGCATCTTGCCACACTCAGGGCTGCCTCCTGAGACACTCTGTTGGAGCCATAAAGGGACAGGATGAGAAGCGGAGATGAACTACAAATTGGAGGGAGAGAAATCTGCAAGATCACTGGGAAAGCAGGGGTGACTGTATGGGTGGGGTTTCTGTAGTTTCTGTTGCCTCTTGACTGGGTCTGCTGTCCCAGGATGAGCATTTATATTCAGGGGACATATTTAACCAGGCAGTGTTTAAGGCAGGGATGGTCTGTAATCTAACGTATCCATATAGGAAAAGAGATTAACATGAACCAGGTGCCAACTCTATGGCAGCTGCTGGGCCAGATGTCTTACATAGGTAATATGATTTAATTATCTCCAAACCATTTGTAGTAGATGTTATTGCAGAGAGTAGGAGTAGAGAGGTTAAATAACTTGCCTAACACCACAGAGGTGATCAATGACAGAGCTAGGGCTTGAAGAATAACTAGCTGCTTTATCACCCTGTCTCCTGGTAAAATCCTGTTTCATGCAACCTGGTGATGAAACACTTTTACCTTGGCAGTGTTGATTGCAGCTCCATAGCCGGTTGAAAACCCACATCCAAACAGACAAACTCTCTCTAAATTTGCATCATCATCGATTTTGGCAAGATTTATATCTGATACTACAGTGTACTGAGAGAAGGTACTGATCCCCATGAAATGGTAAATCGGTTTTCCTTTGCAGGTGAACCTGCTGGTTTTGTCTTGCATTAGTTCTTGATCAACAAGGGGATTTTTGACAAGGCTAGAAAATTAAAAAAAAAAAAAAAAGATATAAAAAGAGAAGGTAAATGGACCATTGACTACACTCCTGAAAAAAATGTTAGGTGTTATATTTTTGTTTTGACAATTTTATGAGATAGAAAAATAGAGAAAATGACTTGAGACTTTCCTGTAAATATATAGTCAGAAGCAGTCCAAAGACAATAATGATAATAAACTTTTTATTGAATACTTTTTATGTGCCAGAAACTCTCTTAGGGATTTGTATGCATTAATTCTTAAACAAATTTTATTATGGAAAACTCAACTGTATATAAAAGTAGAAAGACTGGTGTGTTAAATGTCTGTGCAACTGTATCCCAGTTTCAGAATTTACCATCTCAGGGCTGATCTTCTGGTGTCTGTTACCATGCCCCGCCCCCCGGCTCCAGCACTGACCCTTCCCCAGCACCTAACCTCCCCCATGGGATTTTTTTTTTTTAAAGATTTTATTTATTTTATTTGACAGATAGAGATTACAAGTAGGCAGAGAGGCAGGCAGAGAGAGAGGAGGAAGCAGGCTCCCTGCTGAGCAGAGATCCCGATATGGGGCTCCATCCCAGGACCCTGGGATCATGACCTGAGCCGAAGGCAGAGGCTTTAACCCACTGAGCCACCCAGGTGCCCCCATGGGTTGTTTTTTTTTTTTTTTTTTTTAAGATTTTTATTTATTTATTTGACAGAGAGAGAGATCACAAGTAGACGGAGAGGCAGGCAGAGAGAGAGAGAGAGAGGGAAGCAGGCTTCTTGCTGAGCAGAGAGCCCGATGCGGGACTCGATCCCAAGACCCTGAGATCATGACCTGAGCCGAAGGCAGCGGCTTAACCCACTGAGCCACCCAGGCGCCCAAGGGTTGGTTTTGAAGTAAACATCACACATTACTAATTTCATTTGTAAATACTTTAGTATGTATCTCAAAAGGATTCTTTTAGGTTGACATATTGCATTTCCTTGATATGGTTAAATCTCTTTTAATCGATAGGTTCTCACCTCCCTCCTTTTTCTTCTTTTTTTCCTTTGCAATTTGTTTACTAAAGAAATAGTCATTTGTCCTGTATAGTTTTCCTCATTCTGAAGTGTCCTGATTACATTCCTATTAATTCCTCTTAATTACATTCCTATTAATTAAAACGTGAATTAATTAAATTATTAAATAAATAAATTTATTTATTAAATAAAATAAATAAAATTAAATAAAAAATTACCTAAAACCCAATTGGGTTTCATACATTTTCCATCCTTGTATTTCCTCTAAACTAGTATTTTCAGTCTAATTGGCTGATTTAATTTAGGTTTTATATTTTGTAGGACTATTTCAGAGGTGGTGTTGTGTATCTTCATCTGGAGATAAATAATACCTTGTTATCTCTCTTTTTTGTGGTGTTAGAAAGAATTGATGGTCATTGCCAAAATCTGTTATTTCATTAAATTTAAAGGGTATATTAATTCTTTAAATATCTAAACAACACTGCAAAGTAAACATTATTATTATTCCCATTTTATAGATGAGGAAATTGAGGCACAGTATTAGATGTAAGAGCAGTACAGTTTAGCTTCTGAAATAACTAGCTTTATTTGGCATTAAGGACAAATAGATTTTTCTGCATGTAGTCTCGTTAAAGAATAAGGTGATAAAGGTTTTGAACTCTGGAGTCAGACCATGTTCAAAATCTAGCTCTAGGACTTCTATCTGTAGGCCTTGAATAAATTATTTTACTGCACCTCATTTTATTCCTTTCTCATTTTCTATAGAAGTAGCTACTATTTTGAGTTTATTTATTTATTTGAGAGAGAGAGAACAGTGTGAATGGGGAGAGGGAGAAGGAGAGAAGCAGACTCCCTACTGAGGGTAGAGTCTGATGTGGGGCTTGATCTCACCACCCTGAGATCTAGAGCTGAGCTGAAATCAGGAGTCAGAGGCTTAATGGACTGAGCCCCTGTATATTGTACTGTTTTGTATATGATATCTTACTAAATACATTTGTCAGCAACTTGCTTTGTTCCGTTAACATTATGTATGTGAAATTATTCTATGTGGCTCAATTTTAACCCTTTCCATTGTTGTATAGTTTTCCATTGTGTTACTACAGAGCAATTTGTTAATCCATTCTCCTATTGGTGGACATTGGGCTATTTTTAAGTGCTGCTATAAACAGTGTTGCAGTGAACATTTTAGCATAAGTTTCTTTGGGTAATTTTGCAACAATTTCTTATATACACCGAGGACTAGAATTGGTGGGTAGAAACTTCAGGTATTGACAATATACTTCCCCAAATATTTATACCAATTTATAGTTTTACTAACCAGAGTATAGAGCTTACCTGAGTTTTGTACAGAAATTTGTGAGTGGATTCAGACAGAACTTGCATTTTCTACATTGAGGCATGTAGAGTGGAATTACTTTGTCACCTGGAAAGAAAGACCGTATGCTGGATGGTGCCTAAGATACAGCTTGTAAAAAGTTTCTACCAGAAGAGTTAGTAGAAAACACCATTCTTTATGATACACATTTTATGTTCCCCAGGAAGTATAAATGGGGATAGTATTTTGTTGCTTTATAAGATTGCTGATTCTTCCAAGCATTGCATAACTGTCTTTTTAACTTTTTCCTTTTTTTTTTTTTTTGTTACTGGGCATGTAAGCAAGAAATCTGCATTGATACCGCTAGCTACGGTGTCCTGAGACTCTGCTGTCATTGCAACTCTCTGTATCATGACTATTACTATTATTATTATTTTTTTACATTTCTAAACATCCAGTAGGGAACAGAGTATCCTCATATAATAGGAGAGGTTGACAACAACATGCTGGATATGGAGATTAAACTTGATGTCATTGCCGTGTGTCACCGTTTAGTTCACTCTCACATTCTGTATCTTTCTGCCTTTTACTCTATTTCAATTTGATAATGGCTTCTATCCCCTGATGACCATTTAGTATGGGCTAGGCACCTTCTAACTGCTTCCCATACTATCTCATTTAATTCTCAGACAATCCTTTGAGATGGGTACCTTTTCTCTCCACTTCACAAAACAGAAATCTGCTGTGTCATAGAGAAGTGACTTCACTGGTGGAAGTCACACATCCAGTAAATGGCCCAGTAAATGGCAGAGCTGGGACTACATTGGCCAGACTAATTGACAGATACAAAACTTACAGGAGTGGTTTATTTCTCTGATCTTATTTGGCATGGAATCTGAAACACTTCTAGGTTTGGAGCGTTCTCATTAAAGGAGGAAAGAATGATAGGGGTCCTCCTACATGACGAGTGAGTACTATATAGCCCATATTCCAGTATTTTGTGAATATGTTATAAAATGTGAAGTAAATGATTTCAGCCATTGCCATGCTTCATTTACATACTATTTTTATGTTACAAAGTTTCAAAAAGACACATAAGCTGACATGGGCATATATAATATTTCTCACTTAAGCTAACTGTAAATACTCATTCTTTAAATTCTTTATGATCTTAAACTATTTTTGTTTTATTTAGAAGAGGTTGTCATAAATTTTCATTTGTGCCCCACTTTGTGGCTTTGCTTCATAGCACGGTTTCTTGATGCTATATGTAAATAAAGTGACCATATTTTCCAGATTTTATTAGTTCTGATATCACATATTCTGTCCCCTTGTTAGACTGTGGTAGATTGCATGTCTTACTTAGTTTGTCTTTGGAAGAGATGGTTCCCCTATAAAATAGAGATCAATTATAACATGCAAAACCAGGACTCTTTCAGTTCTCAAGCTATCTGGACATTTCCATTGAATTGGAGACAGGAAAGAACATACCTGGTTGAAGTTACTCACTCCGGGCCCCACACTTTCCACAATTCCTGCACCCTCATGGCCAAGGATCACTGGAAAAAGGGCCTCTTTAAATTTAGGATTGATAGGATGGGCATCAGTATGGCACAGGGCAGTGGTGATTATCTACAAGGCAACCACAGACTTGAGTCCTGTTTCTGTCATATCATTGGGGTTGTTAGGAGAGTAGTTTTAAGTCCAATGTCACCCTGAAACTTTACAACATTCCCGGAGCTCAGTAAAAGAATTTCATTTTGGAAAAAAAAAACAAAAAAAGAACAATTAAAAATATCAGCATATAGTCTTTTCTTCTAAATCTTTGTTTTCTAACTTTCATGGCCACTGGAAAATCATGCAAAGAGATGGAATTGGCAGTTAGTGTCTCCAGGAGAGGAGAAATCAAAGGTAAAAGGGAAAAGTTGAACAGAATCTTTTAGGAAGAGGGAATTTAGGGAACACAGGTTCCTAGGGCTTGTGCAAATTTTGTTGAAATTTTATGAAGTGAAGTAGAAATAATACAATTTTTATAATTCAAATTATATCAGATAAAGGATTGTCTCAGTCACCAACATACCCCTTACTCTTCAAGATTCTCTTGGTGAGGCTATCCTATTCACGCTCATGTACAAACCCTGTCTTGTAGTGGTCCTGAGGTAAAATGGAAGCCAGGCCAGCTGTGGCGAAAATGGAGAGATTCTGCCAACTTTGACCTGTGATCTCTGCCTCCTTGGGATGGTCTCTTTTTTTTTTTTTAAAGATTTATTTATTTATTTGACAGAGAGAGAGATCACAAGTAGACAGAGAGGCAGCAGAGAGAGGGGAAGGAAGCAGGCTCCCTGCTGAGCAGAGAGCCCGATGCGGGACTCGATCCAGGACCCTGAGATCATGACCTGAGCCGAAGGCAGCGGCTTAACCCCTGAGCCACCCAGGGCGCCCCGGGATGGTCTCTTTTCCCTGCTTACCCACAGTTTCCCCCCTTTGCGCCCCTGGACTCTTTTACTGCCCTGGGCAGGACTTCAGGTCTTTCCTCTATTTTGTTTTGGAACCAGTTTTTTTTTTTTTTTCCAATTTTTCTTTTAATAACACTTTCCAATAACTGGCAACTGGAAACCAAAAGAAAATCTACCTGATTCTCATCTGAAGTGAATTCCTGGTCTCATTCTTAGGGCTAATGATTAATATAAAGATAGTTCAAATAAATGTTAAACTTGTTATCAGTAACAACTGGTAATTAGTAATTTACACCTCCTGGGATAATGCGTATTTTTTTCTGGACCTAAAGACTGTAGATCTGCTGAAGGTGAAACTCCAGGTACTCTCAGTCATGCCACGCAGGCTTGACCTGAAGAAGGCAAGTCTGCACTTCGTGCCTTGTCTCTACTGGCTATGAAAAGTCCCCACTTACTTGCACACGAACTTCATGAGCCTTGGGGGGAGCTACCTCAACCTCTTCTATGCAAAGGGGCTTGCCTGTTTCCCAGGCAATGGCTGCTTTGCATTTAATAACCTGAGAAAGAGGGAGGAAGGGGAAATTAATCACATAAATAACAGATAAGCATGTAAACTAGAATTAAGATTGTATTTAAAAATTTAAGTATGACATTGAAGGAAAGTGGAAAGAAACAAACCTATAATCCTCTATTGTAATGCTACTATTTTTGCTTTTGGTATGCTTTTCCCAGTCTCTGACACATGAATCCATAAGTTTTGATAGTTATGCAATTTTAGAATTATATTTTTAAATATCATTAGTCTTATTGCAGATGCAATATATATTAATTATGGGAAGTTTCAAAATACAAATAAAAATAAAAGAAACAAAATCCACCTGGAATTTTTATGACTCATTTTATGATTTTGATGTAAATTTTTTTAGTATCCCTATATGGGATCTTTTGTAATACTTTTGTATTATAAAATACTTTTGTAATACTTTTATAATAATATAAAATATGAGATACTAATACAAAATACTTTCATAATACTTTTGTAATAATATAAAAATGTAATACTTTGTAATCTACGTTTTCTACTTATTAATATACTATTTTCCATATTTTATTTCTAACAGATGCAAATTCTATTTTGTTATTGTAGCATAGGTACTCAAATTCCTCTTTTTTTGACCTTTAGAAGTAATATTTAATTGAACACTCTTGTATTAAGCATTTTGGCAAATCCACAGTAATTTCCTTAAATTCCTAGCACAAGTTCATTCATATCCTTTTGATCAGCTTTAAATAGCTGCTTTCTGAGAGTAATCCTGAAGGAACTTTGTTTTAGTAAATTTATAAAGAGACAAAAAAAAAAAACAACCAACCACACAAACCAAGAATCAAATAAAGAAACAGTATATTTGCTTACTTTGCCCTTGGTGCCCATTTTCCTTTGGCAAACTAGGCTTGGAACTTTCTTTCTGATTTAGGAAGCTCTTCTATGTCGATTCAGCATGTTCTGTGTCCTGTAATGACCCGTTCTTGAATAAATACCATTACTGCCTTTTATTGTCCAATCACTTTCTCGTCTATTGCTTTGACACATAGCTCTGCCCATTTCTCAAGTGATTCGTGCTATCATATTTCAGCTGCCAATTGCCATCGCTCCCAGCCCTTATTTGAAGTGTTTGTTTCCCTCCCTCCCCCGTCTTTCTTCCTTTCTCTCTCTTTCTTTCTTTTCTTTCTTTCTTTCTCTTCCTTTCTCTCTTTCTTTTAAGATTTTATTTATTTATTTGACAGAGAAAGTGAGAGAGGGAACGCAAGCAGGGGGAGTGGCAGAGGGAGAAGCAGACTTCCTGCTGAGCAAGGAGCCCTATACTCTCTTGGAATCATGATCTGAGCTGAAGGCAGATGCTTAACAACTGAGGCACCCAGGAGCCCCAGCTGTTTTTTTTTTCCCCTTTAATTGAAAAATAAAAGATAATAGAGAAAAGTTCATTAAACTTACACAGATGAGTTAACATATAAAGTAAAGGATGTTTCTACTGCCCCAGACCTTCTCCTTCACAAGCCTACTAATCATTTCCTTATAGTTTTTGGTTCTCTATGTGGTAAGTTTTACCCATTAAAACCTTAATATGAAGGAATCATAGTGTATATGTTCTTTTGTCTTTTTTTTTCTCTCAACTCCAATTTGTGAGATACATCCACATTAGTCTGTTTTCATTATCACCTATTTTCCTTTTTGCCTTTTTTTTTCTTAACGATTAATCAGTGGTTACATAAAAATCCTTTTTTTTATATTTAAATTTTAATTTTTTTTTTACATAAAAATCCTTTTAAAGTATTCTGTTGTACATGTGCATAAGTTTCCTTGGGGAAAATATATGATTAATGTGCAACCAGTACACAATATTATGGGTTTATTAAGGTGATGCCAACTGTTAAAACATTGAAATTTTTGTTCATCTGCTAAAAAAAACCACTACCCCAAATTCTCAGATTTCCTTTTAACTCTGTGGTGGCCCTGGGGAACCCTGTTGAGTCACTGCTAAGGAGCTACTCTCTTGCTCCTCCAGATGTGTGAGCCCATCATGCAGCCCCCAGAGGTTCTGGGTCTCTGATGGTGTGTAGCAGGGTAGTCCCTGGATCCCGGTAGCGAAATCCCTAGTGCCCTTCCTGGGACATCCTGGGGCTGTGACCTATGGTGCTGTGGGCCATAGATCCCTTGAATCATACTTTGGAAACTGAACGTTGGTTGTTAAGTATTTTGACTAGGAGCAGAATTGCTGAGTCTTCAACTTTGATAGATAAGATCAAAGAGTTTTACAAAGTGGCTGCTCTTATCAGCATTGTTGCTGATAAGAGTTTCCATTGCTCCATATCCTTGCCTATGCTTGGAATCGTGGACTTTAAAACTTTTGATAATCTGTGGTTGTGAATGGTATATGTGTTTTAAATTTGTATTTCTCATTCTTTTTCTCTTTTTTTTTATTCAAGATTTTATTTAAATTCAAGTTAGTTCACATAAAGTGTATTATTATTTTCAAGGGTAGAATTTACTGATTCACCAGTTGCATATAACACCCAGTGCTCATTACATCAAGTGCCCTCCTTAATGCCCATTACCCAGTTACTCCCCCACCTCCCCTCCAGCAACCCACAGTTTTTTTCCCTATATTTAAGAGTCTCTTATGGTTGGCCTCCTCTCTGTCTTTATCTTTCTTTATTTTTCCTTCTGTTTCCCCATGTTCATCTTTTTTGTTTCTTAAATTGCATATATGAGGGAAATCATATGGTATTTGTCTTTGTGACTTATTTTGCTTAGCATAATACACTGTGTAGTTCCATTCACATCATTGCAAATAGCAATTTCATTCTTTTTGATGGCTGAGTAATATTCCATTGTGTGTGTGTGTGTGTGTGTGTGTGTGTGTGTGTAGAAGCACATTGTATGTATATGTGTGTGTGTGTATACATACACACACATATAATGTGTACACACACACATGCATATGCACACATATATCACATCTTTATCCATTCATCAGTTGATGGACATCTGGGCTTTTTCCATATTTTGGCTATTATTGATAATGCTGCTATAAACGTTGTGCTGCATGTGCCCTTTCAAATCACTATTTTTGTGTTCTTTGGATAAATACCTAGTAGTGCAATTGCTGGGTCATAGGGTAGTTCTATTTTTACCTTTTTGAGGAGCCTCCATACTGTTTCCAGAGTGGCTGCACCAGCTTGCATTTCCACCAAAACTGTAAGAGGGATCCCCTTTCTCTGCTTCCTCACCAACATTTGTTGTTTCCGTAAGTTGTTAATTTAAGCCATTCTGGCTGGTGTGAGGTGGTATCTCATTGTGGTTTTGATTTGTATTTCCTTGAAGCTGAGTGACGTTGAGCATTTTGTTCATGTGTCTGTTGGCCATTTGTATGTCTTCTTTGGAGAAATGTCTGTTCATGTCTTCTGCCCATTTCTTGACTGGATTATTTGGGTTTTGGGTGTTGAGTTTGGTAAGTTCTTTATAGATTTTGGGTATTAGCCCTTTATCTGGTACATCATTTGCAAATATCTTCTCCCATTCCACAGATTGCCTTTTAGTTTTGTTGATTGTTTCCTTGCTGTTCAGAAGTTTTGTCTTGATGATGTCTCAGTAGTTTGTTTTTGCTTTCATTTCCCTTGCCTCTGGAGACATGTCTAGTAAGAAGTTGCTGTGGCCAAGGTCAGAGTGGTTGCTGCCTGTGTTTTCCTGTAGGATTTTGATGGGTTCCTACCTCACATTTAGGTCTTTCATCAATTTTGAATTTAGTTTTGTTTATGATGTAGGAAAGTGGTCCAGTTTCATTCCTCTGCATGTCCAGTTTTCCCAACACAGTTTGTTGAAGACACTGTCCTTTTTCCATTGGATGTTCTTTCCTGCTTTGTTGAAGATTAGTTGACCATAGAGTTGAGGGTCTATTTCTGGGTTCTCTGTTCTGTTCCATTGATCTATGTGCCTATTCTTGTGCCAATACTGTATTGTCTTGATGATTACAGCTTTGTAATATAGCTCAAAGTCTAGAATTGTGATGCCTCCAGCTTTGGTTTTCTTTTTTCAACATTCCTTTGGCTTTTTGGGGTCTTTTTTGATTCTATACAAATTTTAAAATTATTTGTTCCAGGCCCATGAAAAATGCTGGTGTTATTTCAATAAGGATTACATTGAATATTTAGATTGCTTTGGGTAGTATAGGCATTTAAAAAATTTTTTTTTAAATTTATTTTCAGCGTAACAGTATTCCTTGTTTTTGCACCACACCCAGTGCTCCATGCAATCCATGCCCTCTCCAATACCCACCACCTGGTTCCCCCAACCTTCCACCCCCCACCCCTTCAAAACCCTCAGATTGTTTTTCAGAGTCCATAGTCTCTCATGGTTCACCTCCCCTTCCAATTTCCCTCAACTCCCTTCTCCTCTCTAACTCCCCTTGTCCTCCATGCTATTTGTTATGCTCCACAAATAAGTGAAACCATATGATAATTGACTCTCTCTGCTTGACTTATTTCACTCAGCAGGGTAGTATAGACATTTTAACAATATTTGTTTTTCTAATCCATAAGCATGGGATGTTTTTCTATTTCTTTGTGGCTTCTTCAGTTTGTTTCATAAGTATTCTATAGTTTTCAGAGTATAGATCGTTTAGCTCTTTGGTTAGATTTATTCCTAGCTATCTTTTGATTTTATGTGTAATTGTAAATTGGATTGATTCCTTGATTTCTCTTTCTGCTGCTTCCTTGTTAGTGTCAGAAATGCAATAGACTTCTGTGTGTCAATTTTACATCCTGTGACTTTGCTGAATTCTTGTATCAGTTCTAGCAATTTTTTTTGTGGTGTCTTTCTGGTTTTCTTTCTTTCTTTTTTTAAAAGATTTTATTTATTTATTTGACAGGCAGAGATCACAAGTAGGCAGAGAGGCAGGCAGAGAGAGGGGTGGGGAAGCAGGTTCCCTGCTGAGCAGAGATCCCGATGCAGGGCTCGATCCTAGGATCCTGGGATCATGATATGAGCCAACGGCAGGGGCTTTAACCCACTGAGCCACCCAGGCACCCCTCTTTCAGGTTTTCTACATAGAGTATCATGTGGTTTGTTAAGAGTGAAAGTTTGACTTTTTCCTTGCTGATTTGGATGCATTTTATTTCTTTTTCTTGTCTTATTACTGGGGCCAGGACTTCCAGTACTATATTGAACAACAGTGGTGAGAGTGGATATCCCTGTTGTGTTCTTGACCTTTGGGGTAAAGCTCTCACTTTTTACCCATTGAGGATAATAGTAGTAGTGGTTCTTTCACATATGACCTTTATGATATGAGGCATATTCCTTCTATCCCTACTTTTTTTGAGAATTTTTTTTTTCAAGAAAGGATGCTGTATTTTGTCAAATGCTTTTAATTATTCTGCATCTATTGAGAGGATCGTATGGTTCTTAACTTTTCTTTTATTAATGTGGTGTGTTGATTTGTAGATTTTGAACCACCCCTGAATAAATCCCATTTCATCATGGTGCATAATCTTTTAATGTACTGTTGGATCCTATTAGTTAGTATCTTGGTGAGAACTTTTGTATCCGTGTTAATAAGGGATTTTGTCTGTAATTCTCCTTTTCAGTGGGGTCTTTGTCTGGTTTTGGGATTAAGGTAATGCTGGCCTCGTAGAATAAGTTTGGAAGTTTTCCTTCTATTTTGATTTTTTGAAGCAGCTTCAGAAGAACAGATATTAATTTTCTTTAAGAGTTTGGTAGAATACTCCTGGGAAACCATCCAGCTCTGGACTCTCACTTGCTGGGAGATTTTTCATTACTGCTTCAATTTCTTTGCTGGTTATGGATATGTTCAGCTTTTCTATTTCTTCCTGTTTCAGTTTTATAGTTTATATGTTTCTTGGAATGCTTTCATTTCTTCCAGATTGCTTAATTTGTTGGCATATAATTGCTCATGTTATGTTCTTGTAATTGTTTGTATTTCTTTGGTGTTGTGATCTCTCCTCTTTCATTCATGGTTTTATTTATTTGAATACTTTCTCTTTTCTTTTTGGTAAGTCTAGCCAGGGGTTTATCAATCTTATTAATTATTTCAAAGAAACAGCTCCTAGTTTCATTGATCTGTTCCACTGGTTTTTCTTTTTCTTTCTTTCTTTTTTTAAAAAATTTCTATATCATTGATTTCTGCTCTAATCTTTATTTTTCTTCCACTACTGGCTTTAAGCTTTATTGGCTGTTCTCCTTCCAGCTCCATTAGGTGTAAGGTTAGGTTTTGTATTTGAGACTTTTCTTGGTTCTTGAGGAAGGCCTGTATTGCTATATACTTCCCTCTCAGGACCACCTTTGCTGTGTCCCAAAGGTTTTGAACTGTCGTGTTTTCATTTTCATTTGCTTCCATATATTTCTTAATTTTGGACCCATTCATTCTTTCGTAAGATGTTCTTTTACCTCCATGTATTTATGGTCTTTCCAATTTTTTTCTTGTAACCACAAGTTTCATAGTGTTTTAGTCAGAAAATGTGCATGGTATTATCTCAGTCTTTTTGAACTGGTTGAGGTCTGATTTGTGACCCAGTATGTTGGTCTAATCTGGAGAATGTTCCAAGTACACTCAAGAAGAATGTGAATTCTGCTGCTTTGGATGAAATGCTCTGAATATGTCTGTTACGTCCATCTGGTCCAGTAAGTCATTTAAAGCCCTTGTTTCTCGGGGTGCCTGGGTGGCTCAGTTGGTTAAGCGTACATCTTCAGCACAGATCATGATCCTAGGTTCCTGGGATGGAGCCCCACGTTGAGCTCAGCAAAGAGCCTGCTTCTCCCTCTCCACCTTGCTAGTGCTTTCTTTCTTTCTCTCTCTCTCTCTCGATATCTCTTTCTAAAATAAATAAATAAAATCTTAAAAATAATAAAGCCCCTGTTTCCTTGTTGATCCGCTTAGATGATTTGTCCATTTCTGTGAGTGGGATGTTAATTTCCCTACTATCATTGCATTATTATCAGTGAGTTTCTTTGATTTTATTATTGAGTGGTTTATAGATTTGGCTGTGCCCAAGTTAAGGATATATATATATATATATAATTATTAGGTCTTCTAGTTGTATAGATGCCTTTAATATGATATAGTGTGCTTCTTTATCTCTATTACAGTCTTTGGTTTAAAATCTAGTTTGTCTGATATAAGTATGGTTACTCTAGCTTTCTTAATTTTTTTTTTAAACATTTTATTTATTTGAGAGAGAGAGAGAGAGAGAGTGAGAGCATGAGCAGGGGGAGGGGCAGAGGTAGAAGCAGACTCCCTGCTAAGCAGGGAGCCCAATGTGGGGCTTGATCCCAGGATGTTGGGATCATGTCCTGAGCCAATCGCAGATGCTTAACTGACTGAGCCTCCCAGGCCCCCTTCCTCCAGCTTTCTTTTGATGTCCATTAGCATGATAAATGGTTCCCCATCCCCTCACTTTCAATCTGGAGGTGTCTTTGGGTCTAAAATGAGTCTCTGATAAGCAGCATGTCAGTGGGTCTTGTTTTTTTGTTTGTTTTTTTTGTTTTTTTTTAATCCAATCTGATACCATGTGTCTTTTGGTTGGGGCATTTATTCATTTACATTCAGAATAATTATTAAAATATATGAATTTGGTGTTATTATATTACCTATAAAGTCACTGTTCTTGTAGATTGCCTCTTTTCCTTTCCAGTTTTTGTTACCTTTGGTGTCTCTTTTGTGCTCAAAGATTCCCCTTTAATATTTCTGGAAGAGCTGATTTAGTGTTCATGAATTCCTTTAGCTTTTGTTTGTCTTGGAAACTGTCTCCCTTTTATTCTCAATAACAGCCTTGCTGGATAAAGTATTCTTGGCTGCATATTTTTCCCATTTAATACCTTGAATATATCATACCAGACCTTTCTGGCCTGCCAGCTCCCTGTGGACAGCTCTATTGCTAACCTTATGGGTCTGCCCTTATGGGTAGGTTAAGGATCTTTTGTCTATAGCTGCTTTCAGAATTCTCTCTTTATCTTTGCAAGTTTCACTATGACATGTTGTGTGTTGACCTGGATTTTGTTGATTTTGAGGGAGTTCTCTGTGCCTCTTGGACTTAAATGACTATTTCCTTCCCTAGATTAGGGAAATTCTCAGCTATAATTTGTTCAAATAAACCTTCTGACCCTTTTTCCCACTCTTTTCTGGAACTTCTATGATATGGATATTATTTCTCTTTATGGAATCACTGAGTTCCCTATGTCTACCTTTGTGATCTAATAGTTTCCTTCCCCTCTTCAACTTCATTATTTTCCATAATTTTTTAAAAGATTTTATTTATTTGACAGAGAGAGAGAGAGAGAGGGTGAGAGAGGGAACACAAGCAGGGTGAGTGGGAGAGGGAGAAGCAGGCTTCCCACTGAGCAGGGAGCCCGATGCAGGACTTGATTCCAGGACCCTGGGATATGACCTGGGCCAAAGGCAGATGCTTGATGACTGAGCCACCCAGGTGCCCTTCCATAATTTTATCTTTAATATCACCTCTTCTGTCTGCTTCTTCAGTCCTTGTGCTTATAACCATTTGGTTTTGTGTCTCAGTTATAGCATTTTTTAATTTCAGCCTGACTAGCTTTTAGGTCTTTTATTTTTGCAGCCAGAGTTTCTCTGGTGTCTTCTACACTTTTTTCAAGTCCATTTAGTAGTCTTAAGACTGTTGAACCTGGAGTCTACTTGGGACTCTCTCCCCCTTTACCCCTCTCCTCTCCCCCTTCTCAAATAAATAAATAAATAAATAAATCTTAAAAAAAAATCCTACTGCTGCATCTCTGCCTACTAAATTCTAATTTATTCTTTTTTAAAGGAATTAAAGAAAATTTTTAAGCTTTACATCCAATGCGGGTCTCAAACTTGTAACTCTGAGATAAAGAGTTTCATGTTTTACCAACTGAACCAGCCAGCTGCCCTTAAACTCTAATATATTCTTTAAGTCCATCTTCAGGTACTTATCTATCTTACCTTTTCCAGTTCTTCTTTTTGGGTGCAATCTTTTCCCTCTTTGAATCTCCACAGCACTCATGTTTACATCGCTTATACTGTTCACACATAGATAGCTATATGAAGCAAAAGTTATTCTGTCTTGTGTTCTGTTATTTTTATCCTTTTTGACACCTCATTTCCACTTTTAGCTTCCTTAATTGTAAAAATTTTATTTTACTTGCATTTCAAATCCTTCAGGGTATAGTCCAGAGACTGAAAAGTTCTCCATGCTTAATAAATGCTGATCAAATTTAATATTTACCTCGGATGCACAGTAGCCATTAATGGACTTATTAGCCTTCTTTCTGATTTTGTTTTTGTGTTGCACTTTGATGAGTTTCTTTGAGGATAGAGACTTTGATTTTTTATAAATATCAAAAGAACCTGCTAAAAAGTGTTTTGAGAGGAAGCTGGAAAACAGATTTCAGAATGGTAAATCCCTGGGCTTTTGGATGTGAGGGCTGCTTCTAATGTTTAAAAAAAAAAAAAATGAAGGTCATGAATTTTTCCTGAGAGACTGGATTTACCTTTCTTGACCATTGATTTTTAGGGTTGTAGTTTTCAAGATTCTCAGTGTTGTATACATCTAAAAGTGTAATATCCCTCCCATTACATTTCTATATATGAATAATTTTAAGATAATAATTCATTAATCCCAACATGAATATCAAATAGCTTATTTGGGACCCATGATGGTCCAAACTGAATTCAGTGTGTTGCTGCACAAAATAGATCTTTCTCTATTTCTAAACTACATATTTTCTTTATTTCCTGCATCTAATTCTACATTTCCTTGATTCTAAAGCACTTTTTATAAGATAAAATGTCTTTTTTTTTTAAGATTTTATTTATTTATTTGACAGAGAGAGATCATAAGTAGGCAGAAAGGCAGGCAGAGGGGAAGAGGGATGCAGGTCCCCCGCTGAGCAGAGAGCCGGATGCAGGGCATAATCCCAGGACCCTGGGATCATGACCTCAGCTGAAGGCAGAGGTTCAACCACTGAGCCACCCAGGCACCCCGTAAGGTAAAATTTGTTGTATCAGCTGCTTCTTACCATCAATGGCATATCATTGTTTAATTCGTAGTGTTTTTCTTTCCTACCGGTATATAAAATTATGATGCATCTTAAAATTGATGGCACTTTAGCTCTGATAAAATATAATAGTTGCAAAAACATGTGGATTATAACTCCTTAACTTTTCACCCATTTTGTTTCTACTCACATGACTTTTACTGTAATTCATTTCTTCAGTTTCTTTTCTTATTGAGTTAAAATTCACTTAACATAAGATTCACCATTTTAACTTTATAGGTGTACAATTTAATCACTGAATATATTCACAATATTATGGAACCGTCACTAATACTAATTCCAGAATATTTCTGCCACGCCAAAAAGAAACCCCATACTTTCTAATTTCCCCCTCTGCCTATTTTCTGGCAACCACTAATCTACTTTCTGTCTGTATAGATTTGCCTATCTGAGACATTTCATTTAAATGGAATCATACATATATACAAATATACACACATATACAACCTCATGTGCTTGGCTTCTTTGATTTACTGTAACATTTCCAAGGTTCTCCTGTGCTGTAGCATGTATCAGTGCTTCATTCCTTTTTATTGCCAAACAATATTCTTTTGTATGGGCATACTACAGTTTGTTTATCGTTTTTCAAGTGGTGGATATTTAGGTTGTTTCCACTTTTTGGCATTATGAATAATGCTACTATAAGTATTCCCATATAGGCTTTTGTGCAGAACATACATTTTTAACTCTCTTATGTATATACCTAGAGGTGGAATTGCTAAGTTATGGTAAATCTGTGTTTAATTTTTGAGGAACTGCAAAACTATTTGACACAGTGGCTGCACCATTTTACTTTTTACATGCAGTGTATGAGGCCTCAAACTTCTTCACTTTTCATCAACACTTGCTATTTGCTATTTTTCTTTTTTCCCTTTCATTATAGCCCTTCTAGATAGTATGAAATGGTGTTCCTTACTGTTTCTTAAATGGTGTAGCCCTCGTAACTTCTTCTTTGATCTTCTGGTTTCTTCTCATTTTAGTTCATCCAAACCCCACTGGCCTAGTAGGTTTCTAACGGGAAGTTATATAATTTCCTTTAAAACTTTTTTTCAATGGTTCCACAACAAATCTGTCAAATTATGTATGACTTTGTTATTCCGGATGCAAAGGCTTTAAATATATCTCTCTATAAATTTTGCTGCTATTATTTCACTCCTTCACTGGTGATACTTTGTTTCAACAAATCTGGAAGATTCACTGTCACTTGAACATCTCCTATACTGTCTTTTGTTAATTTTGTTTCCTATACCTTCACTTCTATAGGTGGAATTTCTACTTTTCATTAAAGGCTGATCTCAGAAATCCTCTTCCAAGTGAAACCTCTCATCTGTACATGATTTTCCCTCTTCTGAGCATCCGGAGAAATTGGTATATTTCTTATATTATCCCTCTCGCTCTGCCTTTTAATATGAAAGATCGTCTTCTTTTCTTGACCTTCCTCCTTAGGTACAAAGACTTACTCATCTTGTGTCTGTAGTTTTTTATAAATGTAAAATATTTAATAATTAAGTAATTTGACTATGAAATGCTTCAATGGTTTCACAGAATTAGGTGAATCTTTTTGAAGTATACTGTGCTGTGTGTTAGGGAAGTTATGTGTTAGGGAAAAGAGAACAAACTTGCCTTTAGTCTGTTGGAGAAACAGGAATGAAAATATGAAATCTACAGAAATACGTATCTGTGAATCTAATAACTTTAAACTTGCCTTGAAGGCAAAGAATCATGCTAGTAGATTGGTAATGTGGTGGACAGAATAAGAGCAGATTCCTGGGAATTGAGCTGGAACTTTAATTTAAAGGACAGTATTATTTGGGAAAGCTGGAGCACAATAAGGAAAGGCTGTTTCTCCAGTAAATCTAGTAACTGAAATTAAGTTACATGTTTGGTAAACTGTCTTATTAATTGATTTAATTATTTTCAGCTGTGTGTTTTCAACATCTTTGAAGTGGCCTTGAAATTCAATGACCCATGTTGTTAAATGACCTTTGTTTTCCTGGAAGGATTTTATAGAGCAAACAGGTCTGAGTGACGATTTAGAAAGACCCTTCAGTTTATGCCAGTGACGAGTTACGAAATTCAGGTACTTAAACAGTAATAAGTAGGCCAGGGAGCATTTGATGGTGGTGAAAGCAGTTTTGTCATGAATAGGCTGCTTTGTCTGAGGGCTGTAAATTTGGCTGAGATGTGCCTGTTTGACTGGTATTTCCCTTTAATTCTCTTCCCAGGGGGAGATTAGGAGGAATGTGCAGGTGCTGTCCCAGCCCCAGACCACAGTTGCTCTGTACTTTTGCAGTTATTCTTATACTGCTACAGTATTAAGGTTATTAATGAAAGGAAAGATACTTCTAGTCCCAGATAGTTTGGGTTAAGATTTTTGAAGAGTCACCCTCTGAGGGCAATGTGTTTTTTTTAAAAAGTATAGTATAGTAACTACTGCATTTTGTTTCTTGATTTGTGGGGGGAGGGGAGGCAGTCGAGTGGAATAATTAGGTGTTAGTATCTATTACTGCAAAAATTGGTCCAATTGTGTGTATTATGTATTTGTGTATTGCTGGAGATGATTACTCTTACACTTAAAATAAGTTCATATAATTTACCTTTTTATGATTCATCTTTTTAAAGCATATCTCAGAATACAGACTAATATACTCATTAGCATATCATAAAAATGTGGCCCATGATTTTATTGCTAATTTTAGAGTTCCAGAAAACAGGAACTTTTAAAAAATACAAGATAAGGTAGTACTGAGAAAGGAAGCACAATAAATTAAACTCCTAGGTGTCTGCACACTGTAATGCCAATTAGTTAATTTATAATGGGAAATATATGGGGCCTGTCAGATATCTGTGACTGATCCCTGCAAAGGCCACATCTTTACTGACCCATGGGTCCATTTTTGAAACTTAAATTAGAATTCAAAGTTCAGACAATTCACTTGCTATTGGGAGACCAAAAGAAAGTTAGGGATAATTTATTTAGACTACAGGGGAGGGAACTAAATTATTCAAGACATTTTTAGTGGGAAGTGACAGGAATATCTGACCCCGAATTAGCTTAAATAAGATCATTATGGCTTCAATTAGATTTCCAGAGCTAGGGTTGACTCTTGAGTTGGCTGATTTACTGGGTCAATGATGTCAGTAAGAACTTAGATTGTATCTTTTTCTCTGCTCTGCTGTCCCTGTTGAATTCACTGGGGGCAGCTTCTCCTTGTGATTAGAATCTCTTAGAATCTCTAACTGGTACTAAATGCTTCCTCATTCATTTGAAATTGGGAGAGAGGAGGAGAGGGGTGTTTTGAATTTGATTACTAGCTTTGAAATTCCAGAAAAAGAAGTGCCATTCCACTGAATTCCAGAAAAAAGGAATGTCATCTCACTCGGTGACGCAGTCGTGATAAAGCAACAAAACAACCAACCCAGATAGAGCCCAGTTAAACTCATGGGAGATTATAAGCTGATTGGGCCAACTCAAGTCACATGCCCATACACCAAGAACAGTTGTGGGGAGAATGTTAAAAGCTACTGTTAGATTTAGTTTAATCATCTGCGGGGAAGAATAATATCGGGGAATCAACCAATATTACAGTAAACCTTAATGAATGCTCTTTTTTCTTTACTCTGGAGCTATATTTGCTTCAAGAAACAAAATTAACGACTTAAAGTCAAAACAACCTCTTCCACACATAGACATGGATGAATAAATATTGGCACCTTCTGCTTTTGTTCATGTTCTATGTGTGTTCCTTGTGTGTATCAGTTACTACATGATTATTAGTCAATAGGTTGAGTAAGGGTGCTTTTTCAGTGTCACGATTCAACTCCTGTGTGTTAACTGGATTTTCTCCGTTCCAGGATTGTCGATAAAATCGCTCTGTTGCTCGTGTTTGTCTTTAGCATTATAAGAAGACTGGGTGAGAAGATATTGAGGGATTAGTAATAGGATTGTCTATTACTGCTGCTTAGGTGGCTGTCACCTTAAACAGATAAAGGGCTCTTTGGGGTGCACTTTACTTTGTATTGCAAAGGCTATAGAATTACTTGGGATTGTTTGGTTGCTGTATCTCATTTGAACTATTAGCCAGAGATTTATTTATAGATATACATGGCTATATCAGGGAATTCAAAAGCAAAGAGGCAAATTGCCTCAGAAAGGAGCTGGAAATAGCCCTAGACCTTTACCAGAATTTCTTCATTCCTCTTCTCTGCTATTTCTGGGCATCTTGATTCCTTTTATTGTGGACTGGCTTCCCTTTGATTTCTGGTGACATGGTTTAAATTTTGACTACTATTTCTCCAGGTCACATATTACTCGGACAGAGTCTTAGGAAGAGGCTGAATCCACACACTTTCTCAGGTCTGTATTTCAAAACTTCCCAGGGAATTTTGTGGCTGTATGTGGTCTCATCAACAAAGATGACTTTTAGGATATTAGGAACTTAAGGAAGAGGCAAATCCCAGTAAAGAGATGAGCTAGACAGACAGTCTCATAATCTTCATCACATTGAGCTGACTTATAGAAAATTACTCAAGAAATTTTCATCCCTATATTTATATGTGATAAGAGTTCCCTTTTTGCACAAAATCAGTGACTCATCTTCTTGTGTAGGGGAAAGTATTGAACGAGGAGTCAGGAGATTGTGGATCAAGTCCTGATTCAGCCATTTTAATTGTGTGATATTAAGCAAGAATTGTTATTTCTGTCTCTAGATTTCATCATCTTTAAAGCAAAAGACTTGAACTAGAGTCTTTTAATATCCTTCCCAGCCCTGAAGTGGTATAATGTAAGCAACTATGTTGGAAGAAGAAATGTTTTAATCTGATAGAACCAACAAAGTGAAATCCCAAATTCTGGGACTGGTGCTACAAACATTTTTACTTTGTGATCTTTTCTTTTTTTCCATCATTTGAAACTGGAAAGAACATTTGCATATTTATAATATGTTAACACATCCAGCTATTTTTTTTTTTCATTTAAATTTTTCTACTCTTGGAATATTTTTAAATATTAGGCATTTACTTCATTCCTTTTATTATTTCATTTCAAAATCCTGAACTGTATACCAGTAGTATCTCTAAGTAGAAATCTTTTTATTCTCCTTGTTTTTTTCTATTATGGACTTAGTTTCATTTTTTGCCTTAGGTGTAGTTTATAAATTGATTTTTTAGGGTCCCTGAGTCCTATACAAAGCTTGGGGTTTAGAAGATATTCCTAAGAAATCCCAATAGAGGAATGGCATCCAATGGGTACAAGGTCTAGATTAATTAGTAAGGACTGTTGTAAAACAGAAATTTGATACCTTTGAAATCACCTAATCTACTTTTCATAGATTATTACAGAGTTCTCAGTGGTTCTATAAAACACTGTGATTACATGTAATAACTACTTTAGCTCTACTCTCTCAGTCTTGAGGATGGAGTTCTTTCTGAAATTTTGCTTGAGATAGCAATGGCATTGACTCCTTTAAAATTTTTTTTTTTAAATTTTGAAAAACATTTTTAAGTTATAGAGAAATTGCCAACGTATTAAGGCTGTGAAAGTCAAGGGAAGAATGAGGAGCTATTCCAGTTCTGGAAAGGTTAAAAAGATATGTTAACTAAATGCAACTTGTGATACTTAATTGGATTCTTAGGTTTTAAGGACATTATTGGGATAATTAATGAAACTCGGCTGAGGAATAGATGGTAGTAAAGTATTAATATGAATGTCCTGATTTTGATGTTTGTACTGTCAGAATGTCTTTGCACAAAATATAGATTAAAGAGGTCGGGGATAATAGGACATTACATTGTCAACTTATTCTCAAATAGTTCAGGTGGATAAAGTCTTTGTTCTGTACATGCTACTTTTCTATAAATTTGGGTTGTTTCAAAATATGTATTTTTTTAAGTATGAAGAAAAAAACCTATATCCATATTCTAGTTTTGATCACTTTCCAGTAAGTTACTTTTTTTTTTTTTTAAAGATTTTATTTATTTTAGAGAGAGCAAGATTGCAGGGGGTAGGGTGGAGGAGCAGAGGGAGAGGGACTAGCAGACACTGAGCTGAGTGCGGAGCCTGATGTGGGGCTTGAGCCCATGATCCTGAGATCTTGACATAGGCTGAAATCAAGTGCTGGATGCTCAACTAACTGAGCCCCCCAGGCGCCCCTCCAATAATTTACTTTATAGCATGTTTCCCCCTATGAGTTCAAGATCCAGTCCAGGATCATGGATTACATTTAGTTGTCATATCTCATTTGTCTCCTTCAATTGCGAATGGTTTCTTAGGTTTTATTTCATGATATTGAAATTTTTGAAGAACTCTATGCCACCAATTCTTGTCTAAATTCTCTTTAAATTTTGGATATAAGTCCAGCGGACTTATGATCTTTCATGTTTTTTAAGAAATAAGAATATTTTGATGATCCAGTGAATGCACACAGGTCATTTTCCTGGGATGCCTTCACTTTCCTTTGTTGCAGTTGGCTCTTGTTAAAGAAAAAAAATCATTCATGACAATTGTTAAAGGCCTAAAGAAGACTTTATTCAAGAGGGACTTGGGCAGAGCAGGTTTTGCAGTAGGGGAGAGAGATTGGGCTCAACTCCAAATATGACAAAGACAAGTGGAGATTTATGGCCAAGAAGCAGGGTCAGTGGAGGTCAGTGGAAGGAAAATTACTAAGAGCAAAGGTCAAGACTAGGAAGGTTCTTGCTAGCTTGGCTCCACAGGATCCTTGCTGAAGACAAGCAAGGGTGATAAGATACCAAGGGTGGAAGAAAAGAAATTAGACCACATATTGAATGTAATTTTTTGTTGTTGTTGTCGTTATTTGTCTGTTTGTTTGTTTGTTTCTAAAATAATTCAGTATTCTTCCTAAAACTGGACTAAGCAGGCCAAGTGCCCAAGGCCACGACCTAGTTGGGAAGAGGGCTCAGAGGAACCTGAATCAGATTTGGTGAAGGAGAGGGTCTTTATCACTCCTTGGTAGGGAATGAAAACCTTTTGTTTCAGATGGAGTTTCCTTAGATGCATTGATATATATCCAGTTAGGTAAGTGTATACTGATATAACAGGAAGAAACAGTATTATTTTAGAATCTGCCTATATGGTTTGTGATAATTGGCCAGGGAAAAGTGCAAAGTTCAATCTGGTGTAGGAAAAATGCCTTTGTGGTCATGGGTGGTTATGTCGGGCAAGGCTTCTGGCCAGGGATTAGATGGAAGAGGTATAGACGAATAATTATGTTAGTGTAAGTAAATTATAGCTGGATTTTTAAAATCTTTTTTGTGTGGGTGCAACAGAATAACGTTGTTGTCTGTTCATGTTTCACTGCACTATCACCTATCTTTCCTAAGTCCTCAGCAAAGTCAACTGTCCACCAGGGCCTTGTGTTAGTGGTGCTTTGGAAAATACAGGAAGAGGGAAAATACAGCATATGGTGCAGTGACACAGATGACAGTAGCTTTCGGAGGACAGCTGACGCATGGGATGCTTCAAAAAAAAAATTCAGTAGGACTAGGAATTCAGACCACATGAACTTAAGCCCAGAAATACTCAGAAAACATGGAAGGAAGTATATATGCCAGCCATTTTTTGGGAGGGGGAATAGTGAATGAAAGAGGGGATGCACATGTGTGACAAATATCTGGATTACACTGTTAAAAATCAAAGTCTTTTTTCCTACCAGAGAAGCCATTTGTTTTTAATTAAATCTTGTCATGACTTTAAACAATCTATATATCTATATCTAAGTTGAAATAGTTGTCTCATCATAGGGGGTGCTCTTGTAGGTGAGCCATCAGAGTTAGGCCTGTGTTATGCAAATTATTAGGTAATTCACAAGAGGCGTTTCTATGGAAACAAAAGAAAAACACAGGTTAATGTTTGGAGCAAAGTACAAATATAGTGTTTGAATCCAGTGAGACGATTTCTGGATATCAGACTAAAAGCATCCTCAGATGAGTAGGGGCAGGCAGTGGCGACCTGGTGGATTTTTGGGGCTTGTAGTTCACATGTCATTGGTTGATCCTTTTGAGTGACCCCAGAGCATTAGGCAGGAATATTGCGTAAACATGGGCCATTGTGGCAGTTTCTCTGCCTGTGACCTTAAGTCTAGCTTCAGTTTTCAGGGCTTTGCGGAAAAGGGCAGATCTATTTCTCAATGATTTCAAGTCAAAAGAATCGGAGAATATTAGAAACTTTACTTTGGAGTCATAGCCAGATATTTAAGGAAATCGGAAGAATTCAGGATCTGGCCTAGGTTTATAGGCAAACAGCAAACACTCAAAGACACTTTATCAGAATTAGAATTTAACAGCCATAATGTGTATTATTGAAATCTTTTTCTCCAAAATCACCCTCATTTCCACTGAAGGATAGCCAAATTAAGACTAATTTATTGTTCCTAAAACAAATACAGTTTTTTAAAAAAGATTTTATTTATTTATTTCTTTTGGGTGGGGGGGAAATAAGAGTGCACAAGCAGAGGGAGGGAGAAGGAGGGGGTCAGAATCTTAAGCAGACTCTGTGTTGAGTGTGGAACCTGATGTGGGGCTTGGTCTTACAACCCACCCTGAGAGCATGACCTGAGCTGAAACCAAGAGTGAGCTGCTTAACCGGCTCAACCACCTGGGAGCAACCAAACAAATCCAGAGTTAATGAACTCGATCTAATTGTTTACATAAGTATTGCAAGAATAGTGATTGACCACATGGGTTTTGAAATCTGCTTTGCTGGACAAAAAATTGGCTTTGATGGAACTTTTTATAAGGAATTTCAGATTGAATATTCAATAGCCTCTCAAGATCAGAAGCCAAGTCAAATAGTTACCATCAAACTCACTTGCAGTTTATGTAGATTTGAGTGAATTCCTCTCCTCCTGAGGTCCCCAAATATCCTGAGGTTCCTACACCTGTCAGGAAGTTACATTTTTTTATTCACCTGGTAAGGCTGTTGGGAACTTTGTAAGCAAGATATCAGGCCCAAATTTCCAAGGGGCTCCATTGGCTCCATAAAGTTAACCTTAGTTTCCTTGAAACTGTCTGGTTAAATCTGAGTCTATGCATGTCTCTTTCAAATATAACATCCCAGTCAAAGTCGTAGTAAAATAACCAATGTTAAAAGGAGAACAAATTCTTTTTCTTTTTTTAAGTTTTTATTTAAGTAATCTCTACACCCAACATGAGGCTTGAACTCATGACCTCGAGATCAAGAGTTGTATGCTATTCTGACTAGGTACCCCAGGAGAACAGACTCTTATTGAACTTACACAAATAATGATAATTGCCACGAAAGAAAGAATAATCACTGAGAGTTCTTTGAATTCTAGAGGTTTCAGGTAAGGAAAAAAGATAAATGTTTTAATTTGTTTATAAAGCATTTTTTTCATCAAATTTTTATAAGTTGTAGATACCGTAAGAGAAAAAAATTTCCTTATATCTTGAAAAGCAAACATTAGAAAACCAGCAGTGTTTCAAATAAGAGTCATAAAAACAACTATCCTTCTCAGTTCATTTAGTCCAGTGTTATACTTGTTTTGTTTGAATGCAGTTTTTCTATTCTAGAAATTTTTAGTTTAGTTTTGTGATATTAAAAATATCAGAAGCCTGTATTTGTCAAAAGTCCTTATTTATTTATTTTTTTTTGTTAATTTTTAGATTTTTTTATAAACATATAATGTATTTTTATCCCCAGGGGTACAGGTCTCTGAATCACCAGGTTTACACATTTCACAGCACTCACCATAGCACATACCTTCCCCAATGTCTATAACCCCACCACTCTCTCCCTCCCCCCCTCCCCCCCAGCAACCCTTAGCCTGTTTTGTGAGATTGAGTCTTTTATGGTTTGTCTCCCTCCCGATCCCATCTTCTTTCATTTTTTCTTTTCCTACCCCCCAAACCCTCACATTGCATCTCCACTTCCTCATATCAGGGAGATCATATGATAGTTGTCTTTCTCCGATTGACTTATTTTGCTAATAAGCATAATACCCTCTAGCTCCATCCACGTCATCGCAAATGGCAAGATTTCATTTCTTTTGATGGCTGCATAGTATTCCATTGTATATATATACCACCTCTTCTTTATCCATTCATCTGTTTTTGGACAGCTAGGTTCTTTCCATAGTTTGGCTATTGTGGATATTGCTGCTATAAACATTTGGGTGTATGTGCCCCTTCGGAGCACCACGTTTGTATCTTTAGGGTATATACCCAGTAGTGCAATTGATGGGTCATAGGGTAGCTCAATTTCAGCTTTTTGAGGAACCTCCATGCTGTTTTCCAGAGTGGTTGCACCAGCTTGCATTCCCATCAACAGTGTAGGAGCGTTCCCCTTTCTCCACATCCTCACCAGCATCTGTCATTTCCTGAAAAGTCCTTATTTTTTTAGGGATTTTTATTTATTTATTTGGAGAGAGAGAGAGAGAGAGAGCAAGCAGGGGGAGTGGCTGGCAGAGGGAGAAGCAGGCTCTGCACTGAGCAAGGACCCCAATGCGGGACTCGATACCAGAACCCTGGGATCTTGGCCTGAGCCAAAGGCCGATGCTTAACCAACTGAGCCACCCAAGTGTCCCTCAAAAGTCCTTTTAATGAACCTCCTTGAAACTGAAACGCATTTGTGAGAGCATCAGGGTCTAACAATAATCATAAATTGCAAAAGACTCAAAATGGCCATGGTTAAAAATCTAATGAGAGTTCATTTTAATGCAGTCCACAAGAAAATTTGGTTATTTTTGTGACACATAACATTTTAATAATTAGAATTTTAAGTGACAGCATTGCACCAGAACATATTAGAACTTTAGGAATTTTATATACTTTCTATTACAGTTATAGCATTCACTCGTACAATATAACCTGAGAAGATTTATCATCCCTTAACTGACAATGCTTCCCATGTAGTTTTAACATAGCAAGTAGACAAGCTAATTAGTCAAAAAGACTTCATTTTATGATTTGAATATTTGAGAAGTTGTAACAATCAAAAGATTTTTTTAAAAGATTTTATTTATTTATTTGACACAGAGAGAGATATCATAAGTAGGCAGAGAGGCAGGCAGAGAGAGAGGAGGAAGCAGGCTCCCTGCTGAGCAGAGAGCCCGATGCAGGGCTCCATCCCAGGACCCTGACATCATGACCTGAGCTGAAGGCAGAGGCTTTAACCCACTGAGCCACCCAGGTGCCCAACAATCAAAAGATTTTTAAAGCATATGCCTAAATAGGATCACAGATCATTACAAAACTTAAAATTTAATTATCTGTTGAACCAAGGTAGCCATAAGAGATTGTGGACAAATACAGAAGGTTACACAGTTGTTAGAAAAACTTAGCTCTTTTAACATTGAGAAGATTTAAACTTCTTAAGCAATTGAAGACCCGATAAAAATGAAATATAGAAACTGTGTTTTGGGCAGATAAAGAAATGCCTTTGTTCATGATTTTTTATCAAGAGCAGACCAACAACCCAAGAAAACTTTGTCTTTCTAACAGAGAGAAAAACTGAATTCTAGTCGTATACTAGTATACTTTTAAAACTTATTCATTACTCTAAGTCCTGGCCACACTTAAAATTCTTTTCTAAATATTCCCCTTTACAACTTTCTTTTTTCGTTTAGATTTTGTCCTAAAATTTTCCTCTCTAAATAACCTGTCTCATTTCCTGACAAAATTACTTGTCATTTCTTATACCATTTCTTTTTACATTTCTCTTACTTTCCTATGTATAAAGTTGCTATCTTTATCATTTCTAGCAGTCTCAATTACATTGATCAGAATTTTAACTTTGAGAAACTTCAGCTTCCAGTGAAAACTAAGTAGTAACCCATTGTGAACTGTTACATCAGAAATCTTTAGATGACAAATTTGTGAATATTTTTCATAACTTCTGGAAACGTGTTTTTTCATAGTGTAACTTTCAATAAAGCATAAAACATATTTACTCATAGACCCAAGTATCTACAATTTCTCTGCAATAGGACAAAAGCTGTCAAACCTGTGTTTTGTAATTGTTTTAGTATTTTATCTTACTTGGAAAAGACTTACATATTCAATGAATTTAACCCAAAGTATCATTTAACCTAGCAAAACTTCAAAGTTTTAGGTTAACAAAGATTTTGAAAGCTATTAAAAGTTTACCTAGAAATCTTTTTATTTATTTAACCTGTTTGCTCTTAAACAATTACCCATGAAAACTTTGAGACAGGAAAAAAGTAATCATTTTAAGTAATTTTTGCTGACAGATTGCAACAAAGATAACATGAACTTATTTGACCTATAGGAAATCTTGGTAAAATAAACATTTTATATTTAATGCTGATAACTCTACGTACATCTATTTTAATTAAACCAGCAATCGAATTTTAATTTACCAAAGGTTATCCCAGATCACATGAACTTGAAAAACATTTGGGTTAGTTCTTACCTTTTTGAGTTTCAGAATGCCCAATTTTTACAAACGCTTGCTTTTAAACCAATTAAATAAAGCTCCTTTACAAATTAATTTCAGCAAAACCATCTGGGGGTAGAGAAAATATCTCATATTTATAACATATGTGGACACATACAAACAAGACGCAAACAAAATCTAGCCTTTGTTTCACTAATGTTTGTGGAGAGGACATTAAAGGCCCAAATTCTAAATATCTCTCTTTTACAAAACAAATCTAATTGCAAGATAGCATTATAATTGATAACCATTAATTAATTAGTCATTTTCCCACTTTCCAGTTAGTAGCAATTAGAATACAGCTGGTTTTGTCCAAAGATGCCAAAAGCTGCAGCAGCAAGCAAAACACATGAAGCCCCAGAGTACCTCTGTGAGCCTTGGTTCCTCCCAAAACGTTGGGAGCTTCATCGATGGATTCAAATCGCTTCCTAGTTTCTGGTTACTTAATCTTATAGCCAGGTCTGTCTGATTATGGGCCTAAGAAAACTAAATCAGACGTGTCAGAAAAAGTCACAGAGGTTTGTTCCTGTTATAATTCTTGTTTAGTATAGAAATTATTAACGAAATTAAAACTGTGGTTGGTTTTATTTAGTGGGAAGAAAGGAACACTTATTGAATGCCTAGTGACTATTAGGCACTTTGTTACTAGTTTCATCCTCTCTGGCAGCCCTGGGAAGTAGATAGTATGTTTCCTATTAGCTTCTGAACTCTTGTTAGTTAAGAAAGTGAGGATTTGATTTGAAGTCTGTTTGAATCCAAAGTTCATGGTTTGTTTGTTTGTTTGTTTCTAGTTAAGCTGGTGCTCTGGAAAGTTTTACCTTGCTCAGTACAATTTGGGCTTTGTGGTTTCCCTTCTCTTGCCATGACTTGTAGATACAATTGTGACTTCCAGGATGGTCTTCATTTTACTTGCATTGTTGTTAAATTAGTAAACATGTATAGCACTAATAGGTCCTAGTTAGAAAAAAAGAATTATTTTTCCATCTTTAGATGAATGTCTGTAAGATAATTCATAATAACATATAATACATTTAGCATTGGGAGATCAGGAAAATAACTCTTGTTTTTCAGATTTTAGCATAAGCGTCCCTTGTTCTAGTTAGTCCTCCCCAAATCCCTCAGATTGGGTCAGGGGCCCTTGTGCTTTACTCTCACAACACCCTTTCCTTTTCCTTCATGGCACTTTTAACTTACACTTTTAAATTTGGTATTGTTGAGTAGTGTCTCTTTTTCACCTAGTGATTAGGATGAATATATAGTGTGCAGGATTTAAATGGACTTACAGTAATTCTTCACCATCAGCTTACCACACAAGCTCTAGGTGATCGTACGTTAGGGCAGGAGAATGTTTGCAGAATAAACTGAACTGATCTGAAACAGAATCAGCATGATGTATTTTTTGTCCAGAGAAAACAAAGGTCAGAAGAAGCCTGAAGGGATCACGGAAGGAGATACTGAGTTGTTAAATGTTATAAATGTTTTATTGAATATTAATGAAATAAAAAGTGAGAATGGTATCTCAAGCACTTTCATGTCCTGCTAATGTTAGAAGCAAAGTGTGGCTGCGAAACCAAATAATAAAAACCTAAAAATCAGAGAACATACCAAAAAAGACAATAAATGCTGTATTTTCTAGAAGGCTCAGGATAAACACAAACCTATTATGTACACACATTGCTGTATTAGTATTCACAGCTCACCTTAGATTCCAATTTCAAAATAGATTCATCCTATTATTTTCATTCTGGTCCACAGCAGCCAGTTATCCTCAAAATATTTATCACAGTTTGTAATTATGTATTTATTTGTGTGTTTACACTTTTAGTGTCTAAGACTATAAGCTCTATAAGGGTAAAGGCCCATGTCTGATTTGTTCAGATCACGCACATGGGCTGCCAACATGCCTAACAGACAGTTCATATACAGACAGTTTGTTTCTAGAATGTTCAGTGGCTGGGTTTAGTGCTGTCTGTACTCCGAGTCATCTTTAAATAGGGAAGGGTCAATTTGGCCTTAGTACTATGAGTGTTAATATCATTAAAAAACATTTCTTATTAAAAATTCTTTCCTGTTAAAAATTCCTTTTTTTTTTTAAGATTTTATTTATTTATTTGAGAGAGAGGGAGAAAGAAAGCATGAGCTGGCGGGTGAGGGGAGGGCAGAGAGAGAGGGAGAGGAGGATGCCCCACTGAGCAGGGAACCTGTTGCAAGACTTGATCCCAGAACCCCAAAATCATGACCTGAGACGAAGGCTTAACCACCTGAGCCACCCAGGCTCCCCTCCTGTTAAAATCTTTTAACCTTAGATCTTTATATGGTCACTGTGCATTTTGTAGATCCATGGCCAATTATGGGGCTAAATATAATTTGTCGGACTGCCAGAAACTCCTAGAGACTCCTTCTATGTATTAAGACAGGTAACTGGAAAGAATGTCCGTTGGATTGGTGAAGATAATTGCTACTGAAAATATTCTATTCAAGGAGGGATGCTGTGGTCCAGAGGATTTGAACCTCATCTGGAAAACACTTATGAGGTACCTTAAGACTTGTAGATATTAGGCAAGAGCATGTTGTTGTTGAGTCTTAAAGGCTTAAATTTTTAATTATTTTGTTCTTAAAAATTACATAAATAATACATGTTTGTTGTAAAAGGCAAAAGATTTGTAAGATTTGAAGAGAAACCAGAATATTTACATATTTGTTGTAAACATGAGGTGGGGTTGTTTCAATCCCTTGTTTACCAGGTGAGTCACCGTATATAGTTTATCTTTTGATTATGGCCTTTATAGCCTTCAGGTCTTTTCTTCCCGATATGTGGGTTATCTCTGTTTGTATCTGGCACTGTAGCCATCAGAACATCATGAGAAAAACCTTGGATGCTGGAAAGGACACATTTATAAAAATAAATGTCCCTAGTTTTTGAGGTCTTCAAGGTGTTCATGGCAAACAATGGCTGAACACTTGAAAATGTAGAGTAGCTGCTTGGAAGATTTCCTGGTGAAGGTTCTGCCAGTAGTCATGAGCCCTCTGACTTTCCCTGCTTAGTTTCAGCATCTTCTCCTTTTGGTAGACTGCCTGGACAGAGATGCCACTGCTTCCTGGTGCTAGAGCCCATCCTCTGGCCTCAATTTGTCTAGCTACTGTCTCTCCCAGGATGTCTCCTGGGCCATGATGCACATGGAGCTCTAGCTGATGATGCCTGGCGGCCAAGCTGTGCCAGTTACTGTGTCTTGCATTCAATTTGCAGCAAGTCTCTGGTTTAGGATAGTGTCTCTCAAGTTATCGGTAGTGAAGGATGACTTCTGTTTATATTCTCTGTCCATTGTGGGCTGGTGCTTTCTTGGTAAAAAATATAAAAATCAATTGTTAGAAAAATGAGATTGGCAATACAAACCCAAAGACAAAAATAAGCCTTGATTTTCATTATTATATTGAAAAGACATAAAAGTACTCTGCTAATGTGCTACGGAGATTTCTAAATGTTTACTCTCAACTTTGGTATTTACTTTGTTATGGGCTGACAGCAAACAGTTCCTTGACCTGTACTGGTCCACTGTCCATGCTTTGAGTGGCTGGTTAAGGCTTTTGCTCTGAGACCGTTGCCACATATTTTTGGAATGTGTTTGTATTTGGAGACATTACCTGTGTTCCTACTTTATGTATTTCTGTGCGTGTGTGCATGTGTGTGTGTGCGTGCGTGTGTGTGTGTGTGTGTGTGTGTGTGCATGTGCATACATGGGGTGGTGGTGATAGTTGTTTTCTTTCCCCACTATCTTCACTTTAATCTGATTACTTCAGTTTCAGTGGAACCTCCAACAGTGTTTTCCAACAGCATGGCTCTACTCCTGCACATTCTTTGGGAGTGCCAGGGGCTTATCACATGCTGCACCTCTAGTTGCTCATGCCTGGACTTAGCCTTTTCTTTTCCTTTAAAATTTTATTAAGTTTTTAATTTTAATTCTAGTATCATCATACAGTGTTATATTAATTTCAGACATATAATACAGTAATTCAGCAATTCTGTACATTATCAGCACTCATGATGGTAATTGTACTTTTTGATCTTCTTCACCTATTTCACTCACCCCTCCCCCCCAACCTCCCCTCTGGTAACCATCAGTTTGTTTTCTATAGTTAAGAGTCTGTTTCTGGGTTTGCCTCTCTCTCTTTTTTCTATATATGAATGAGATCATAAGGTATTTGTCCTTCTGTGATTTATTTTACTTAGTATTATACTGTGTAGTTCCATCCATGTTGTTACAAATAGCAAGATTCATTTTTTTTAAATGGCCGTGTAGGATTTCATTGTATTTTTCTATATATGTATTTATGTGTATATATATATATATATATATATATTATATACAGACACACACACCACATCTTCTTTATCCATTCATCTATCAATGGGGACTTGGGCTATTTCCATAATTCAGCTATTATAAATAATGCTGCAATAAACATAGGGATGTGTATGTCCTTTTGAATTAGTGTATTTTTAGGGTTCCTAGAGGGGTGGGGATTGGGGGTCTGGGGTAACTGGGTGATGACCATTAAGGAGGGCATGTGATGTAATGAGAACTGGGTGTTATATACAACTAATGAATCACTGAACTCTACATCTGAAACCGATAATATACCAAATGTTTGATTAATTGAATTTAAATAGAAAATAATTAAAAAAAGAAAAGAATTAGTGTTTTTTTGTATTCTTTGGGTAAATACCCAGTTAATGTGATTACTGGTAGTTCTATTTTTAACTTTTTGAAGAACCTCCGTACTGTTTTCCAGAGTGGCTGCTCTAGTTTGCTTTCTCACCATCAGTGCACGAGAGGCTTCCTTTTTCTCCACATCCTCACCAACACCTGTTGTTTTTTGCATTGTTGATTTTAGCTGTTCTGACAGGTGTGAGGTGATATCTCACTGTAGTTTTTGATTTGTATTTCTCTGATGACAATGATGTTGGATACATTTTCATGTGTCTGTTGGTCATCTGAATGTCTTTTTTGGAGAAAGTCTGTTCATGTCTTATGCCACTTTTAATTGGATTATTTGTTTTTTGGTATTGAGTTGTATAAGTTCTTTATATATTTTGGCTACTTGGACATAACCTTGTCTGATAAATCATAGCCTCTTACTTATAAACCCAAAGGGATATGACAAGAGTATCTCTGGATACACACAAAAATGCAAAGATTACAAGAGCATAACACATGGTGGACAGCATTGTTGGTGTCTGTCTTGTTTGCTGTTTGTTCGCCCAGTGTACAGCTATTAAACTATTTTCTCTCAACTCCAAATACCCTTGTACTTGGTTCTGTGATGCTGGGACTCTTGTAAACCACTGTTCTGCTTTGCTGGCTGAATCCATTTTATTCTCTGCCAACAGGGAGCACTGGGGTTGTGGAGGAGAGGGGACCAGGAGGGTGGAGAAGGAAGAAGGACTTGCTCTTTCTTGTTTATGCACAGAGAGCTTCTTGTTTTATTCTTTGATGCTTACATTTCCTGTGAATATCACCCCAGCATCATTTCTTCACCCCAGGAGCAGCAAGGCCCTCTTGTAGCAGCAGCTAATTCCAGTTAGAAGTTTTCCCAGCCCTTGCAAAAGTCACCCATGATGCATCCGCAGAGACCCCAGCTAGCCAGAGCCCCCTCCTCAGAGGTCTGAGTCTCAGGTTGGCTGGGCCCCTCTCTCAACTTTCTGTTTTAATAATTCCAACATTGTCCTTTTATTCTCTCGACCCTAAAGATTGTAGCAGTTTATTGGAATTGCTACCTTTATTACATGGTAGTCTTCTCTTCTTGGCTTTTTAATCACCTAGTAAACCAACTCTCTTGCCACCTAACAATTTCTTGACTGGTATGGTTTCTGTCTCTTGGCTGAATCCTGACTGAAGCATAGCAAAATACAATGGCAAGGACCTTTGACTGTTTAAATTTGTATGCTTTGAGTATGCTCAATAATGCTTATTTGAACTTGAGGTTGAGCTAAGTTTCGTATCCTAGAAGGCAATAAAATAGAGTGAAACTGGTTTGGCATTCCTGAACCTAGGAAAGTCAGTACATTTGTTGAGTTGATGGCTATTTTCATAGATTGCACTCTTTCCCTGATTCCTACCCCACTTTAACCTTCTCACTTATTTTTGCCATTTTACATAATCTATCTCAGTTAAACTCAACAGTCCTTACTGTATCCAACTAGGACACTTTTTACAGATGCTAAAGTAAATCCAGGGCCACCCTGAATTGCACTAGTAGGGGGGTAGGGCCATGTCATAAACCAGACTTCAGATGGGCCCATAGCGCTCCTTGCCACCCAGTATTCATGTAGTCACCTCCCACTCTGATAGGGCCAACCTGCGTTATTAATGGAATATTGTAGAGATGATGGGATGTGACTTCTAAGGCTAGGTCATAAAAGACACTGTGACATCTGTCTCACTCTTTCTATCACTGGCTCTGGGAGAAGTCAGCTTCCATACCGCAAGGATGCCCACGCAGCCATATGGATAGGTCCAGGTGGTAGAACGAGAGAGTAGCCAGTGCTCATTTGCCAACCACATGAATGAGGCCCTGGAAAGCAGTTCATCCAGCCCCAGGCAAGCTCCAGATGGCAGTAGTCCCAGTTCCCATCTTCACTGCAACCGTAGGATAGACTGTGAGGTGGCTCCATCTAGCTCAGCTTTCCTCAAAAAGCTCACCCCCAGAAATGGTGAGATAATAAATGTGGTTGTTTGGGACATAAGTTTTGAAGTAATTTGTTATGGACCAAATAGATGCCAAACCAGAGCATTACATTAGTCGGTATATAACTTTGGTCTTGCAGTCATCTCAAAGCTTGACTCAGGAGGAATCTTCTTTTAGTTGTAATCACCTGGGTGTTGACAGACCTCAGCAGATCTATTTTCAAATTAACTTGGGTCTTCTCCACAAGGGTGCTTCATGCTATGACAGCTGGCCTCTCTCAGAACAGGCAATCCAAGAGAGAAGATCCCTGAATGGAAGCCATGGTCTTTTTGGAACCCATTTCAGAAGTGACATCTTACCATTTCTGCTTTTAAAATTGAGTCAGTAAGTCTAACCCACATTTAAGGAGAGAGGATTACACAGGGGGTTGAATACCAGGAGGCAGGCATCCTGGGGGCCCATCTTAAGAACAGACCACAGTGGTGGTCTTTTGCCATCTTATTGGTAAGTGATCCACTTCCAGAATCCCATCCTTAGGATCGGCTTCCTAGGACTACTTCTGGTACCAACTCACTTTGTTTTGGGAACCCCAGAAGCAGACCTTGAGATGAAAATTAGTTTTCTAGTAGTTTGATTAACAAGATGAATGGGACACTAAATAGGAAAGCAGGGAGATGATACAAGGTAGGGAAAGCTGCCAATAAAGAGGGTATTTTTTATTGTGATAACGTATGCATATCATAAAATTTTGAGCATACAGTCCAGTGGCATTAAGTACATGCACATTGTACTTACATTCACATCTATGTCAAGCACTTTCCCCTCTTTACAAATTGAAACTCACTGCCCATTCAACACTACCTGCCTATTCCTCCCTCCTCCCATTCGTGGGCAAACACCATTCTACCTGTGGCCTTTATGAATTAGACTTCTCTAGGTACCTCGTATAAGTGGAATCATTCATTCAGTGTACTTTTATGACTGGCTTATTTCACTCGGTGTATTTGTCTTCAGGGCTCAACCATGTTGTAATGTGTCAGGATTTCCTTCCTTTTAAGGGCTGAATAATATTCCCCCACATATATATACCATATTTTGTGTATTCATTCATCTGTCAATGGACACTTGAGTTGCTTCTTTCATTTGCCTGTTGCCAATAAAGCCGCCATTAACATGGGTGTAAGAGTGCATGTTTAAAGCCAATTACCAAAATGGGCACCGGGAGTTTAATCCCCTAAGGGTACTCTGTGGATTGTATATTTTATAGCAACTTCTGTCAGTCATTAGTTAAGGGCTGCTCGGGGGAGGTATAAATTCTCTGGAATTTCTGGCTTGCCTAACCTGAAACTGGGCAGAGAAACCTTCTGCTATTTTGGCAAAAGCCCTCAGGCATGGGAATCCTGATCCTGGCAGCTGGAAGCCAACAGTGCACAAGGAAAGTGGTAAGGTCCCAAGGATCTGGATGAAGCCCTGAGGGCAGCAGCCCCAGGAGCCGTCCATGTCAATCATAACTACATCTGTTGGTTTTAGTCCCAAAGTTTTTCTCTCGTCCATTTTAATACACAATTTTTCCAATTGTTCTTCCTACTTCTGGTCTCTCTCCTATCCACAGGATCCTCCACAGTGCTGCCAAAGTAATGCTTTTCTGAAACACGGGTTTTAAACATGCTAGTTGTTGGGGTGCTGGGTGGTTCAGTCAGTTAAGCACTTATCTGCCTTTGGCTCTGGTCATGATCCTGAGGTTCTGGGATTAAGCCCTGCGTCGCACTCCCTGTTCAGCTGGACGGGTCCTTCTCCCTCTGCCTTTGCCCCTGCTCGGGCTCTCTTGCTTGCTCACTCTTAAATAAATAAATAAAATCTTAAAAAACCAAAAACATAACATGCCATTTGTTTCCTTGGACCGCTTTTATGTCAATGCTTGGTTTCTGGGGTGAAATTCTTCCTTCTCATCACTGCTCTGTCCAGTCACACCTCTCTCCCACCGTCTCATATACACCATCTCTCAAGGGAGGGAATCTCAAGCCTCCTCCCATGATAGACCGTACTCTTTTACCACCTTGAACTCCTGTTCGTGCTTTTATCTAGGCTTTCAGTACTTGTTTTCTACTTGGAAAAATCAAGTATTACCTGTCAAGGTTCAGCTCAAAGGTGATGGTGGCATTTTCTCTAGTCTCTCCCAGGCAAGACTAATTTTTTCCTCCTATTTCTTGATTGCATATTCCTCTGCATAATGGTTATTAAATTGTATGTTTTTTTAAAAAAGATTTTTAATATCATTTTATTGCATTGACCAGGTTATTTTCTATAAAACGTTCTCACCCAAAGATTAGTTAGCAACAACAAATGTAGAAAAGAAGCATGGTATTGTGGCCAACACACTTTTTTACTTCCTCTTCCTATCAGTCCTTAGAAAAAGAGATAAGAAGGCGAAGTAGGAAGTGAAAGAGGAAAGGTTACAGGTTTTGGTACTCTCTCTCTCTCTCTCTATATATATATATGTAAACATATAATGTATTATTTGTTTCAGGGGTAGTGGTCTGTGATTCAACAGTCTTACACAATTCACAGCACTCACCATAGCACATATCCTCCCCAATGTCCATCATCCAGCCAACCCATCCCTCCTACCCTCTCCACTCCAGCAACCTTCAGTTGGTTTCCTGGGATTAAGAGTGTCTTATGGTTTGTCTCCCTCTCTGGTTTCGACTTATTTTATTTTCCCCTCCCTTCCCTGTGATCCTCTGCCTTGTTTCTCAAATTCCTCGTATCAGTAAGATCATATGATAATTGTCTTTCTCTGATTAACTTATTTTGTTTAGTGTAATACCCTCTAGTTCTATCCATGCAAATTCTATCTAAAAAGTTCTATCTTGCAAATGGCAAGCTTTCTTTTTTGATGGTTGCATAATATTCCATTGTATATATATACCACATCTTCTTTATCCATTCACCTGTTGATGGACATCTAGGTTCTTTCCATAGTTTGGCTATTAGGACATTGCTACTATAAACATTGGGGTGCACGTGCCCCTTCAGATGACTACATTTGTATCTTTAGGGTAAATACCCAGTAGTGCGATTGCTGGGTCATAAGGTAGCTCTATTTTCAAGTTTTGGAGGAACCTCCATACTGTTTTCCAGAGTGGCTGCAGCAGCTTGCATTCCCACCAACAGTATGGGAGGATTCCCCTTTTCCACATCCTTGCCAACATTTGTTGTTTCCTGATTGTTAATTTTAGCCATTCTGACTGGTTTGAGGTGTATTGTATTTCCTTGATGCTGAGTGATGTGGAGCACTTTTTCATGTGTCTGTTGGCCATTCATATGTCGTCTTTGGAGAAATGTCTGTTCATGTCTTCTGCCCATTTCTTGATTGGATTATTTGTTCTTTGTGTGTTGAGTTTGATAAGTTCTTTATAGATTTGGGATACTAGCCCTTTATCTGATATGTCATTTGTAAATATCTTCTTCCATTCTGTTGGTTGTCTTTCAGTTTTGTCGACTATTTCCTTTGTTGTGCAAAAGCTTTTTATCTTGATAAAGTCCCAATAGTTCATTTTTGCCCTTGCTTCCCTTTCCTTTAGTGATGTTTCTAGGAAGAAGTTGCTGTGTTGAGGTCGAAGAGATTGCTGCCTGTGTTCTCCTCAAGGATTTTGATGGGTTCCTACCTCACATTTGGGTCTTTCATCCATTTTGAGTCTATTTTTGTGTGTGGTGTAAGGAAATGGTCCAGTTTCATTCTGCATGTGGCTGTCCAATTTTCCCAACACCACTTGTTGAAGAGACCGTCTCTTTTCCATTGGACATTCTTTCCTGCTTTGTTGAAGATGAGTTGACCATAGAGTTGAGGGTCTATTTCTGGGGTCTCTATTCTGTTCCGTTGATCTATGTGTCTGTTTTTGTGCCAGTACCATACTGTCTTGATGATGACAGCTTTGTAATAGAGCCTGAAGTCTGGAATTGTGATGCCGCCAGCTTTGGTTTTCTTTTTCAATGTTCCTCTGTTATGATTAGGGGTCTTTTCTGGTTCCATATAAATTTTAGGATTATTTGTTCCATTTCTTTGAAAAAAGTTGATAGTATTTTAATAGGGAATGCATTAAATGTGTAGATTGGTCTAGGTAGCATAGACATTCTCACAATATTTGTTCTTCTAATTCATGAGCATGGAATGTTTTTCCATTAGAAAAATATTTTTATTTATTTGGGAGAGAGAGAAAGCATGAGCAGTGGGAGGAGCAGAGGGAGAGGGATAAGCAGACTCTGTATTGAGTGTGGAGCTCAACATGGGGCTCTCTCCCATGACCCTGAGATCATGACCCAGCCAAAATCAAGAGTTGGAGTCTTAACCAACTGAGCCACCCAAATGCCCCTAAATTGTGGTTTAATTGTTAGCATATCTCTCTTCTAGACATCAAGCTGTACCAGGCATTTTTATGTCTCTAAAACCATGTACATTTACTGAAGAAATGTTTGTTGTATGAATAAATGATTAGTTAAGTGACTATCAGTGTGCCTCAAAAAGGCAAAGAAAAGCTAGTGAATTTCTTCAGTATCTTGTTAGTTGTGGTTGGTTATCTAGAGTAAGAATGTCAGTGAGAAATGAGGGGGAGCGATATAATTCTTCTGAAATTATATTGTAGGTTAGTATCAAATACTCTGCTGGAGAGAATTCTAGTGTTACCTTACAACATTTATTAAGAAATTGAGGTTCATGTATAGGGTATGAAAACATTTCAGCAGTTTGTGCCAACACCAGTGTAGCCTTCCTTGTAACTATGCAGGAGCATATGGTTATCACTTGCAACTTGTCATGGAACATTAATTATCAGTAGTGTTGTAATTGGGCATCTGGATGCATATCATGTGTTAATAGAAGGCTTCTGTTGTATGGACACACTTTAATTATTGTTTGAGTGATAGCTTAGAATGTGATTATTTTTGTTTTAAGGTCAAAGTCTAAAAATTCTCTTTTTAAAAAAATATTTATTTATTTATTTGAAAGAGGGGGTGAGGAGCAGAGGGAGAGGGAAAGAATCTTAAGCAGACTCCCCACTGAGCATGGAGCCTGATGCAGGGCTTGATCCCATGACCCTGAAACCATGACCTGAGCTGGAATCAAGAGTTGGATGACCAACCAACTGTGCCATCCAGGCACCCCAAAGCTCTGAAAATTCTCAAGGTTTCTCATTATACAGGCAAGAGGTGTGGACTGTAGTTCTCCCTGAAGGCTAGAATCCCACTGTAGGTCTGGGACTAGAGATCCATAAACTGCCCTATGAGAGTGACTGTCCAGGGAAGTGCAGCACCCAAGAATTTTGCTGTGTGATTGGAACAGGACATTTAAATGTGGCCGACGTGGTAGGGTTTAGACCCGAATCCCAGAACTCAGAGTCTATTCACAGAAAGTTTATGGCGCCAATGTTAGGAGTCCGGTGTAGCCTCCACGTGAGCAATGGCAGTGAAGGAGTAGGTAGTGACGTGGATAGTCACCAGTACTTGTGTAATACTTTTGGACATGTACAACAGAAAGAAAGAAAATCTGCATTTTTGCAGATTAGAGAGGATTTCACAATAAGGTATAATATAAAGAGACATTCAAAGTAGCTTCAAGAATTGGGCTTTATTAGAGCAAGGAATATGGACTCTGTTTACAGTCAAACATTTTGGACAGACTCAGACTTTGCATGAACTGAAGATTCCTCCAACATCTCACTGTTAGTAAGGTTAATTTGGGAGGCAGAGCAGGAGGACACCATAGCTGCCCTCTGGGAAGAGGAGAGCACAGCAGTGTGTTGACACGGAATTCCAGTTCAGACTTGGGAAGATGGTGAAGAGTCATCCCAAGGCCGAGTGAATAGGTTTGTTAGCACCCATCCCCTCCATCTGCAGGGAGCAGGTACCCTGAAGGAAAGGCAAGATGTCCACCTCATGATGCTTACTCTGTTTGGAAAGCAGGGTCTCATAAGAGTCCCTTGACATCATGTGATAACCATGATATCCTATCAGAGAGAGATACTAAGGATGTAGCCCACCTTCCTGACCAATCTTAAATCATGAAGCTAGTGGGTTTAGGATTTTTAAAAAATGGTATTTTATTTCCTGGTCTCTCAAGGTCTCCTGATGTGCAGGCTCCTGTCTAATTCAGTGGTTCCAAATCTAGGGAAGCCCAGGCTGGGGCAGAAGAGACTTGAACTAGGAAGGGAGCTCCTGTTGTGTGTATGGTGGGGAGAGAGTTGGGAAAGAGACTGTATCTAGGAGATAGGAAAGGAAGTCCTGTCCCAAGAGGACTGATAATCCTGGTCCTAGGAGAATTAAGAAGGGGTTTAGGCAGGGTGTCAGGGAGCCAGGGTAGAGGGATTGGATGCCACCAACCATTACTGGATCTTGGGTTCTCCCTCATCCACTTCCTGGGGAAAGAATCTGTAAGACACATTAGGAAGGCCCTACACAATTACCCCCTTTCTGTGGAGAGCGGAATAAAAACTAGTTTTGTTGTTTAATACCACAACTATCTCTCAGGAAGTGTGGATCCTGATAAATAACAAGATTCTCCCCAGCCCACTCCTCCCTCCACCCCGTCTTTTTTTTCCTGTGGAATCCCTAGATAACTTAGTTATAAGGTCAGGTAATTTGAACTGCTGAGGACTAAACTGTCCTGGACAATTGAAGAAGAACTTGAAATTTCTTTGACTAGAGAGAAGAGGGGAGTGCCATAGATATAAGTGATGGCTTAAGGCTAGGTTATATAAGATGAAATACCATTAGAAGTTTCTCTGAGGAGAGTTATATTAAGATTGAAATACTTAATGTTCAATGGGGATTTATTTAAGTTGATGTAATGAAGACCACCACCACCTTCCATCAGCTTGCTTTAGCCTAAATGTTTTATAAACTCATGAATGGTGAGTTTTGTTTTTTTGGTGTGAAATGAGCGGAGATTCCTGGGGTGGGAGAGAAAAAATATTCAAGGAAACATGGGCCGTGAGGTGGAGATGAAAGTGGGAGTATCTTGGGGTGACTTGTTTAAAGGGTCTGGAATTGGGTGATTCAGATCAAACTTAATTTAGCTCTCAAGGGGAGGATGTTACTGGGGGACATTGGGTCACATAAGAACAATGATGAGGGTAGTGAGGGTAGGTAGAAGCCAGCTATGAGCCTGCTGCTGAATGTATCTGAGGCAAGAAATTACAAACAGCGTTGTGTGGATAATTCTTCTAGACCGCGAAAATGACGCAGAGCACAATCTAGTTGATGAAAGAAGCTGCAGATCCTGGTTATATCGCTTTGTCCTTAAAGTAGCAGGATACAGCGGATACTGGGGGAAAAAGTTGAAATGTTTCTAAAACATCTGTTTTCGATTTCAATTTTTTAACTTTGTACACAAGTAAGTTAGATTCTCTTAGGTGAGCTGAAAATGGGCAGATTAAATTAGTTGTGAGATCTTTCAAAATGGCATGAAACTCCAAGGGTAAAGGGATGCAGGGGTGCCTGGGTGGTTCAGTGGGTTAAGCCTCTGCCTTCAGATCAGGTTACGATCTCAGGGTCCTGGGATCGAGCCCCGCATCGGGCTCTTTGCTCAGTGAGGAGCCTGCTTCCCTTCCTTTCTCTCTCTGCCTGCCTCTCTGCCTACTTGTGATCTCTCTCTCTCTCTCTCTCTGTAAAATAAATAAATAAAATCTAAAAAAAAAAAAAAAAAAGAATAGGGACACAGGCTTAGTCTCTTGTGGGGAATACCAGTGCCCCAATTTATGACTGGTGTCTGGTTTGTGGGCCAAAGATAGACATCAGAATTTAGAATTCTGAAGATAATTTCCCCTTTGATATAAACAAAAACAATAGTGGCCTCTTTATAAACTATGAACTTGAACTTGGGCTAGAATTTTGTGAGCTAACTTCACTAGATAATCTGTCATGTAAAAAAAAAAAAAGAAACCCACTAGATTGTAAATTAAATGCTATTGGTACGGGTAGGTGAACACTCAAGTATTTTTAGGCTTACATATTTCATAAACTGGGAATAAAATAAAATATAAAGCAGAAGGAAATGTTTTACAAATTCCTGAAACCTTAAATTCCAGCCCTTACTTCCTGTTTACTGCCTCCCCCAGTCCCCACACTTCTATTTCTTGGTCCCAAACACTCAGACATAAAAATTATGTGAGCAACTTGCCATTTTCCAGTTCTCATTAATTCAACTGCTTCATTGATTTTATCCAGATTCAGAGTGTGAGTAATTAGTGGATCTAGATTAAATTTCTTTGCCATGTAATCAGAAACCAGTTTAGGGATGCTCTCTCTGCTTTTCCAGCCTGGAAATACACAGATAAACAATAGATTTTATGTATGAGACTCATCATACAGGAAAGGCAATAAAAGGTAACTGCTGGAGGTCCTGGCTTTGAGGAAATCTAAGAATTTCCCATTAATTATCTCAGTCATCCCGGGAATGACTCTCCCAACCATACACCTATGGAGAAGGCTTTTCTGTTGAAGAAGACCTCTGATATTAAGAGGAGGATTTACTCAATGCAAGTAGAACATGGATCTCATCTTAGATGTTCTTGGTGTCAGGTTATACTATTTGGGGAGCTGTAAATCCATATCTAATGTATAACAAAGACCAAAGTCTTGGGAATTGTGAAAGGAAGTAGTGCAAATGTTGTGTGTGTGTGTGTGTGTGTGTGTGTGTGTGTGTGTGTGTGTGTGTTTTGATCTGCAGCTTTCTGAAAAAGCCAAATATCTTATCATCATGGCAGTGATTTCAGTCAAGCTTTGAGGAAAAGAATTCGTGCAAAGCAAAGTAAGGATGTGATGTGCTTTATGGAACTAAGAGTTGCACAGGGAAAGAGGGGGTCAGTTAAGGTAATGTAAGCTTGCCGTTCTCTTTTCTTTCTCATGATTTTCAAAAATCATGAGATTCAAGAATCATGATTTTCATGAGATGCAAAAATCATGATTTTCAAGAAAATACTACCTTTATATTTAGCATTTATACATCCTTATATTTAGTATATTTAGTATACATCCTTATATTTAGTATTGTGCTAAGTAACATGCCTGCTGGGGCACAACCCAGAATTGGGTGGCCTGCTCATTCCTGGAAAGAGTGAGTGTAGTGTAATGGTGCAGGGAAGCAGCAGTGTCAGAAGCAGCTTATCCTGTGACAGGATCTTGGCAGTTACTTACTTTTCTTGATTCCATCCTGGGCTGGGTTCTCTAACCTTCCTACTTATTCTCAAAACTACCTAAAACTTCATTCTCTGTTAAGTTGGCTTCTGTTATATGTGATCAATTCTTAACTATTCCTCTATTCATGACACAAATGGCTAGTGTATTTTTTTCTATTTGTTTTTATCATTTTTAAAAAAAATTGAGATGTAATTAACATGTAACAATCGGTTTTGGGCATACAACATAATGATTCAGTGCCTGTATATATTATGAAATGATCACTACTAACCTATTTAACATCCCTCACTGTACACAATTACAAATTTTTTTATTTCTTGTGATGACAACTTTGAAGATCTGTTCTTAGTTATTATCTTGTGCTTGGTTATCTATAAAGCATTTTCATATCTATATGAGAAATACTTCCAGTTGCTTTTTAAACAAGGAAAGGGTCCAAGACCATACACTAGGTGAGGAAGTGTTTCTCACAATGGCTTTGTGCTTCATTGTGTACATTATAGGAGTTTTAGCCTCCTGGACAACACTGTCCCTCCCACTTTCTAAATTTTTTGAGGTAAAACTGACATACAGTATTGGTTTCAGTTGTACAACATAGTGATTTGACATCTATATACACTGTGAAATGGTTACCCCAAGTCTAGTTACTATATACTGCCTTACAAAGTTAATATGCTATTATTGACTATATTCTGCATGTAATGCATTATATCACCAGGACTTACTCATTTTATAACTGGAAGGTTGTACTTCATAACCCCCTTTACCCATTTTGCACCCCCAATCTTCATCCCCTCTGATAACCACAAATCTATTCTCCGTATCTATGAGTCTGGGTTTTGCTTTGTTTCATTTGTCATGTGGTATTTGTTTTTTTCTCTCTGACTTATTTCACTTAGCAAAATAGCCTCAAGGTTCATACTTGATATTGCAAATGTCAAGATTTCATTCCTTTTTTGGCTGAACAGCATTTTATCATATATATATATATATATATATATATATATATATATATATATATATATATATATCTTTATGCATCCATTTACCGACAGGCACTTAGGTTGTTTCCATATCTCAGCTATTGTAAATAATGCTGCAATGAATATAAGTGTGTCTGTATCTTTTTTGTTGGTGTTTTCATTGCTGTATCATATGGTAGTTCTATTTTAATTTTTTGAGGACCCTCTCTACTGTTTTCCACAGTGGCTACACTAATTTACATTCCCACCAGCAGTGCCACGAGGGTTCCCTTTCTTCCCCATCCTTGTGAACACTTGTTATTTTTGTCTTTTTGACACTAGCCATTCTGACTCGTGTGAGCTGGTATCTCATTGTGGTTTTGATTTTCATTTCTCTGATGATGAGTGATATTGAGCATCTTTTCATGTTCCTGTTGGCCAGCTGTGTGTCTCCAGTGGAAAAAATGTGTATTTAGTTCCTCTCCCATTTTTTTTTTTAATGGAATTGCTTGATTTTTTGTTACTGAGTTGTATAAGTTCTTTATAAATTTTGGATATTATTATCAGGCATATGATTTGCAAATATTTCCTCCTATTCAGTATGTGTGTATGCAGCCTTTAGGCTGAAAACAGGAAAATGCTGGACTGCTTGTACTTGCCAGTTTCAGTCAGGGGCAAGGGAGCATTGCAACCGCCCATGCTCACAGACTTTAGCTAGGTACCAGGAGAACTCCATTCATGATTTCCTGCCCCAGAGAGGGAACAGGGGATGACTAAAACCACTTGTGCCCTCTGGCCTCACTGAGTGCCATGGGAGTGTGCTGTATCCAAGCTTGCTTACCTATGCTAGCAGTTTTGTGGAGAGTACAACAATGGCATCGGCTAGTACCTCCATCCCTGGGGAGCTTCTCATCTGGCCCCTGCCCTTCCAGCTGATGATCCCAGATTAGCAAATGTATCTCCCTCACATATAGTTTAGACAGTTTTCAATCTGCTGATGTTTCATTGGGTCTTGGGGTGAGCAAGACCATACATGAGCCTTCTAAGAGAGGAATCTCAGTTTCCTATAGCACTTGGGACCCCCACCTAATGTCAGCCTTGGTGGGTTTTCCAAGCCAGACATTCTGGGGTCTCATCTCATCCTTGTGCAAATCTCAGGGGCCAGGGTGCCTGTTGTAGGGCACCAATCTTTTGCTCTTCTGGAACAAGCGCCTATCTGCTGAGATCCATCCTTATTGTGTATCACTGAAGCAGGGGTGGGGTTTTTGTAAGACCATGTCTCTGCATCTTCTCCCCATGGCAATATGATCCTTTTATCCTTTGTCGTATAGAGCATTTCATCTAGTTTTCAGTTTTTAGATCTCTTCCAGAGGGAAGTGATCCATGTGTGGCTGTAGTCTTGGTGTGTCTGTGGGAGGGGATGAGTTTAGGATCTCCCTATACTGCCATCTTGTATCCTCCCTTTCTTAAATATTGTCATTATTTGAAAACTATTGACCCAGAGGATTATACTGTCTGTGGAAGGTAGGATTCATTTAATAATAGCTATATGAATGCTTAAGTGGCCAGTGAAATAGTTTATGGGAATTATTTAAAATACTGGTGATCTTATTTTATAAGAGTTAGCTGAGTATGTGTATTTGGAATCAATAGTTTTCATCTATAAAAGGGGAATAATGCAGTGGCTATATCCAATTATTACAAATGGAAGAACTGAAATTTATAATTTAAACTGGATTATTTATGTATTCGTTTGTTTGCTTTTGCTAGCCCTGCCATTTATCTACTCTTCATAAATGAATTGGGTAAGATAAGAGACTATGGACTCTGAAAAACAATCTGAGAATTTTGAAGGGGTGGGGGGTGGGAGGTTGGGGGCATCAGGTGGTGGGTATTGTAGAGGGCACGGATTGCATGGAGCACTGGGTGTGGTGCAAAAATAATGAATACTGTTATGCTGAAAAAATAAAAAAAATTAAAAAAAAATGAATTGGGTAAGACTCTTAGTGTCTATAACAATACATTGCCATAGCTAATTTGGAGACCACAGATAGCTCACTGGTCCAAATAATTCAGATAGCTCCTAATCCTTATCTCTTCTGCCCCCAAATTCAGATTGTCCCAAATCTCTGGATAAAACATTTCTTCTTAAATAATAGATTACTTGCTTATGAGGCCAGAATCCTAAGCAGATTTATTTAGTTTTCTACTTTCTTAATTTTCTCAATAAACTACTCTTTTAAAGTCTATTAGAATGCAAGTTCTAGAACAGGCTTAAAAAATGGAAAATCAAAGGATTCTATGAAAAAAATTTTTTTCTGGAATAATTCTCATTTGCTTTTTATTGGTAGTATTTCTTTTCAGTCACTAATCCATTATGTTTAATATCTTTGAGTTGATATAAGGCTTCCGTTAGTCGAACAGTAGTTCAGTATATTCTTCAAAGAATCTCACTTGGCAGATATATAATTCAATTGAAGTATAGTTATTGATCACAATATTGCCTTTTCTTTTCAACTTATAATTTGTATTAAACTTTGGATATCGGTTTCTTTATTAATCAACAAAAAGCTTACCAAGAAGTAACTGTAAGTTTCCATAAAATTAAAAAAGTAACTGTACACATCAAATATCCATCTCCCTATCTTGGATATTTTTGTGTTGAAACAAAAACTGTAATCTAAAGTTCTTGTTTTATTTCCTTCTTCAGCATTTATGACACATTTCTCTACTTATCACCTCTAAAAACCTCATGCATTTCCCTTCTAAATGCATTTAGAAGGGGTGGACATCAAAACCTAAAACTTCATGCGTTTCCCCTCTCCCCTGTTTCATCCATACCTCCAAAAATGGTTCCCTTCAAAGAACGTCCTGAAAGAAACAATAAGCCACTGATGTTGAGACGCACGCCTGCCAAGAACCCAACAATCACACAGACCCCGTGGTTCTCGTGGCAGGAGGCCAGGGCAGCTTCCTGTTGTGAAGCAATGCAAGACAATGCAAGAGTTAAAAGATGTACTTGAGAGTTGGACCTAATTTCAGATGAACTGCTAAATGGTCTGTGATCTTTTCTGATGCTGCATGACCTCATTTGAAATAACATTTGTCTCACAGGGATTTACTGAAACGACATTGCACTCAGCCTAGTATAATACCTGGCACTTTAAGACTTAGTAAATGGAAATTAAAAAATGAAAATACTAAACACACCTGTGGTGGTAACAACAGCAGCAATGATAGTAATAATTTTTATGAGAACCATTACTAATATGGGTGATTTGTTAGAATTGACTTTTTCTTTTAGACATTGATGAGTACAGCTGGAGAGTTGTGTAACATCTTGTATTAACCAAGTGATAAACAGACATGTTCCCATTAGTTATTTTCAAAGGCTGTTTCTCAGAGCAAGACTATCTGTGAGAAAGACTGTGAGAAAGATTTGGCTATACATTTTTACACACGAGGGAGTTCATGTGTAGTGAGGAATGAAAACATTTTGTAAGCTGAGGAAAGCACTGAGATTGAAAGAGACGGTGATTGGGTTTTCATACAGCTAACTAGAACACAGAGTCATGCAATTCAATAGTATGTTATTTCTACAAATCCTCAAGGAAAGCATCAGATTGTGAAGTAACTCCCTCTACATTTATATTCTTATATAAACCATGTTCAGCTGGAAAAACAACTACTGCTTGCTTCACTTTTGAAATGAATCCATCTAATCAAATTGGCTAATATTTTCTTTGGAAGCTTACTCAGATCTATCATGAAAGACTGCTCAAAGTGCAAAGCTCATTCCTTTATATGGTGGTTAATCCAGTACTACCCTTCTCTTTCTTAAATCTTCTGGCTTGGAATTTGTAGTTACCAGGTTGTTGTTTATGAAATAATTCAGTGAGAATTCTTTACAAAGCTTTTCTGTACTGCCTGTTGGAGGTTGTCTTCTTATTTGAAGGAATGGTATGATGGAAGAGAGGGAGAAATCTCAGTATGGGAGTTCAGTGTTGGAGTAGTGAATAGATTTGTGGGAGTGGACAGAGGATACCAGCTGGGATGTCATGGGGCACAAGGAAAATTTAATAATTTAGAGGAAAAGTGGAGGGAATTTTAGAATTTTCATTCAATTAAAATCTAAACTTACGACGGGCAGAAATATTGGTTATTTTCCCTCGGGAAAAAATCACATACCACAGTTTCTGGATTTCCGATGACCTCAAAGCAAAATTCCACACCAGCACCTGTCATATCAAGCAAAACTTCTTGGATGGGCTTCTTGAAGTCCTGTGGGTTGATGCACTCAGTGGCACCCACTTCCTTTGCCTTCTCAAATTTATCTTTGTTGATGTCCACCCCAATGATCCTGGCTGCTCCTGCTGCTTTAGAGCCTATGATCACAGACAGGCCAACTCCTCCAAGGCCAAACACCACACATGTGGAGCCTGGGGTCACCTAAGCACACGAAGGCAGAAAACAAAAGCAAAGGGGACATGTGTCTTGACTCAGTTGGAAAGACCCAAGTCTGTATATACTTTTTATGAGATATAAGCAAAGGACATTTTCAGATAAAACTCATTGTAACTGAGAGTTTTAGTTTCTGAGGGTATTTCTAGATGTGGAATACTGTTTGCTAGAGGAGCAAAGAACTGCCTGTAAATACAATTTTAAGTTCTGGGAGTTAACATGAGAAGAAGCAGTTTAATGAAATTTCATTGAATCTTAAGACTTACTTAACAGAATATTTGTTTGATTCCAGTTATTTTTGAGTTTTTAAAAACCATCCTCATCTATCTTCCTGTAGCCCTTCCTTTCTCTTTTCCTTTGGAAAACTTTGCATCCCTTAAAATGTCAATGCCATATGAAGCAAAGGCTTATTTTTTGGGGGGTCCAAAATGAGACTAATTCAAATAGAACCCCTTCTGTCCTATTTCTCTACGATTGGGACTAACAGACTTTGGGGGAAAACAAAGTAATGAAATTCAACAGCTATTTACAAAAGGTAGCTGGGAAGGTTTGGGGGATGTCTCAGAAACAGTAGTTCCCACTACTGAGTAGTTCCCATTCAGTCAGAGTGGGATTACATGACCAATTTGTCTTATATAGCGGTATTTCCTCCGCCACCTGGTCTTTTTACTATCCTTTTATTTTTATGAGCACTTGACTTTCCCCTGATACATTGTACAACAGAATAGCAGCTCAGTGAATTTTGTTAGCTGCGAAATGTCAGCACCTGGAGCAGTGAATGATTCCATAAGTGTTTGTTGAATAAAAACAAAACAAAACAAAACAAAACAAAACAAAAAGGATGAACTGGAATGTGGAAGAACACAGTAATTTTGCAACTGTTTTATGTTTAATGCCCAGGAATTCCTGGTATCTCCACTTGTGACTGTCATCCAGACTTGATTTGCTACTTACCACTGACCAAAAGGGAATGGGAAAGATATTGAAGGGGGTGAGAGGATGACCAGACAGTAAGGAACTCAGGGATGTTTAGAGGGAGGTCTGTGATTCTTCCTCAGGTTGTATGGTTAAACATGCCCAGATGCATGAGGATTTTCATCTCCATCGACCAAGAATTCCGTTCATACCTGGTATAAATGCTCCTCACCTTGGCAGTATTGATTGCAGCACCATACCCAGTGGAAAAACCACAGCTCACTAGGCATACTTTCTCCAGAGGAGCAACTGCATCAATCTTGGCAACCGAGATTTCTTGTATCACTGTATATTCAGAGAAGGTGCTTGTATTTGCAAAGTGATACACTGGCTTTCCCTTGCAGGCAAACCTACTGGTACCATCAGACATCAGGCTGGACTCTGTCTGTTATAGACAAAAACAAAACAGAACACAATACCAAATTTTTCTTTTGAATTAGAAAGCTCAGTTTCCTTCTAAGGAAATTGAATTTTTCAAAAAGAATATTAGTAAAAACTTACTTGGTTTGTATACAAAAATTACCCCCAGGATTAAGGCAAGAGGCACATTCTCCACACTGCGGTAGAAAGAGTGTGATAACTTTATCTCCTAAAGAAGAAAAGCATTTATTAGGTTATTATTTTTCTAGGTAAAGAGATAGCTGGCTCAGGACTTCACCAACAAGACACCCAAGAAAATATGGTAACTGTGAATTATTTCTGCATTTAATGGTGCTCAGTTTTGTGGAAAATATCAAATACTTTTGAAAAGAGGGGATGTCTTCATCTGTGTCTAGCCCTGGGCTCAGCAACTGAATGTCAAGGAACTTGCCATCCTGTAAATTCCTCTTGAAGCCAAATGATTTTGTTATGTAGTCATTGAGCCAAGCCTTATTTTATATTTTCTACACAACTTCTGCTGTGAAGGATTGGATGTAAAATAGAATGGATTCTAGCTCAGAGAATAAGCAAAGAGTGTCTCTTTACTCTCCTCTGTGTTTTAAATCAGTCCTTCTTGGCGGTGAGACCAAAGGCAGGCAGCTTCCTCTAGTAATGTGTAAAGTATAAGAAAAAAATTAGAATAACTTGCTTGTAATGGACTTACTGACTTATAATCATACAACCGCATTATCTATTATTGTAGAGGAATTTGTTTCATGTTTTTAATTAAGAACACTTATAGGATTTGGACTTTTTAAATTTACTTTTAGTTTTTAAAAAGTATACATACATATGGCAGAACATTTAAATTTCAGAAAAATGTAGTTTATGTTCTTATCAATGGTATCTTTCAGAGATGTAACCCATTTCAAAATATAAAGGCTAACATATGGTTTACCCTCTTTGTAGGTCTTACTTTTTTACTTAACAATAGATCTTGGAGATTTAGTGATTTTTGTTTAATAGTTACATAGTTTTTCTGTCGTATAGATATATCATCATTTATTTAACCAGTTCTTTGGACACTGATAGACATTTAGCTTGTTTCCTAAACAGTCATGAAAAATAACAATGCAATGAATATTTTGTGCATACATGAGCTGTGTTAGGCAGAAATTTTAAAATGTGCCCCCCCAAGAGGTCCCATTCGAATCCCCAGAAACTGAATGTGTTATCATGCCCATGAATATGTTACAGGGAAAAGGGGGCTTTGCAGATGTAATTAAGTTTATTGAGCCTCTGACATGAAAATAGGGAGATCATCCTAGGTTATTTAGGTGGACCCAAAGTAATTACATGAGCCCTTGAAAGGAGACAAGAGGAGAAATCAGAAGAAGACAAAGTGATTGCAAGGTTGAGTAGGATTAGATATGCCAGTGCTGCCTTGAGACTGAAAGTGGGCAAAAGGGCCACATGAGAAGGAATGTGAGCAGCTTCAAGGAGCTGACAGTGGCCCTAGCCAACAGCTGCTCAGCTAAAGTTGAAGACGTCAGTTTTACAGCCTCCAGGAAATGCATACTGACAACAACTTGAATGAGCTTGGAAGTGGATTTTTCTCCAGAATCTCCAGATGAGAACCCAGCTGATCAACACCTTGATTTCAGCCTTGTGAACCCTAAGCAGAGAACTCAGTCAACCACCCAGACTTTGGACCCACAGAAACTGTGAGATAATAAAGTTGTTTTACTTTAAGCTGCTACATTTGTGGTGATTTTTTTTTTAACATCAGTAATAGAAAGCTAATACATGAGTATAGAACTATAGAATGACTTTCTAGAATTGGGAGTATTGGGTCCAAAATATACACATTTAAATGATGTTACATATTGCCAAATTCAGAGTTGTACAAACTTACTTTCTAGATAATAAGGTTTGAGGTAGCTATTTACCTGCACTCTGTCAGCCCTACATATTATCAGAATTTTAAACCTTTGCTTATTTGTTAGATAAACAGTGTTTTCCTCCTACATTGTTGGTGGGAATGTAAGCTGGTGTAACCACTCTGGAAAACAGTATGGAGTTCCTCAAAAAGTTGAAAATAGAACTACCCTACAACCCAGCAATCACACTACTGGGTATTTACCCTAAACATAAAATGGAGTGATCCAAAGGGGCACATGCATCCGAATGTTTATAGCAGCAATGTCCACAATAGCGAGACCATGGAAAGAGCCTAGATGTCCATCAATGGATGAATGGGTAAATGTATATATATACACAACAGATGTGGTGTATATATACAATGGAATACTATGGAGCCATCAAAAATTGAAATCTTGCCATTTGCAATGCTGTGGATGGGACTGAGGGTATTATGCTAAGCAAAATAAGTCAATCAGAGAAAGACAATTATCATACGATCTCTCTGATATGAGAAATTTGAGAGGCAGGGCAGGAGGTCATGTGGGGAAGGGAGGGAAAAATGAAACAAGATGGGACCAGGGAGGGAGATAAACCATAAGAGACTCGTAATCTCAGGGAACAAACTGAGGGTTGCTGGAGGGGTGGGGAAGAGATAGGGTGGCTGGGTGATGGACATTGGGAAGAGCATGTGCTATGGTGAGTGCTGTGAATTGTGTAAGACTGATGATTCACAAACCTGTACCCCTGAAACAAATAATACCTTATATGTTAGTTAAAAAAGCAAAAGCAAAAACACAAAACCAGTATTTTACCATTGTATTTTGTTTTAAACATTTTAAAATTTAAATTTGATTAATTCACATGTAATATATTATTGGTTTCAGAGGTATAGGCCTGTGATTCTTCAGTCTACATAATACCCAGTGCCCATTGTATTTTAAATTTTTATTCAGTATGTTTGAGGTTAGGCAGCTTTTCATGTGTATATATGTATTTTCTCCAAAAGAAATGTATATTTCCTTTGGCTATTTTTCTACTGGGCTGTTTTTAATCAAATGGCTTTTAAAAAATTCTTTATATATTAGGGGAATTTGCACATTGTCATATTTGTTGTTGATTTTTTTTTTTAAGATTTTATTTATTTATTTGACAGAGAGATCACAAATAGGCAGAGATGCAGGCAGAGAGAGAGAGAGAGAGAGAAGCAGGCTTCCTGCCGAGCAGAGAGCCTAATGAGGGGCTCGATCCCAGGACCCTGAGACCATGAACTGAGCCCAAGGCAGAGGCTTAACCCATGGAGCCACCCAGGTGACCTGGGGGTTATTTTTTATAAACAAAATTTTAAGAACTTTTTATGGTGTTAATTTAATCTATGTATTATTTCATATCTTCTAGATTTTTTGTGTTGATTAAAATTTCTTTCCTTTCCCTGAGGTTTTACAGTGTTCTCTTATGGTATTTTTTTCCTTTTTTTTAAAGACTCCATTTATTTATTTGAGAGAGAGAGAGAGAGAGCACAGAGGGAGAGGAAGGAGAAGCAGGCTCCCCACTGAGCAGAGAGCTGGGTGGGGAGGTTCCATCCCAGGACCCTGAGATCATGATCTGAGCTGAAGGCAGATGCTTAACCAACTGAGCCACCCAGGCGCCCCTCTCTCATGGCATTTTTTTATAGCATTTCTGCGGTTTCACTTTTCACATTTAATTCTTGGATTCATAATGCGTATTTTCTTGACATAAAGAATGTAATAGCAACTCAACTTACTTTTTCCCCAGATGACTATCCAGTTGTTTCAACATCATTTTCTGAGTAATCCACATTCTCCCCCTCAAATTTGAAAGCCAAACCAAACCAAACCCTGTGTTAAATTGGGTTTTGGAGAGGGTGGAGGGATGGGTGAGTAGGTATTAAGGTGGTGGGTATTAAGGAGGGCATGTATTGCATGGAGCACTGGGTGTGGTGACTAAACAATGAATTTTGGAACACTGAAAAAATAAAACAAAATAAAATTTAAATATTAAAAAAATTTTCTTTATATATTTGATCTAATTCTGGACTCCTTCCCTCTTTTGTTCCACTACTGTGTTCAACTATTTATTATATGCTTCATTTTAATAATTTTCAACAGTTTTCCTCAGTTTCCTTTTTTTATAAATTTTTGCCTCATTTGTACTTTATTTCAAGTTCAGTTTTAGTGCATTCTACTTGTTTTTATTAATATCAAAATAGGAATGCAAAGATACATTTAGTGTTTTTGTGTAACTTATAAATAATGATCCCTCCTTTCCTATGAAATGGGCAAATTTTCACATTTTGTTTCCAATTGAGCTTAACATTTAAGAGATGCTTGTTATTTTCCTGATGGGGGTTCCAAGTTGCTGCAATTTCTTAGCTCCCGGTGCTATTTCATACCTGTTTTCACTGTGCTCACTCCTTCTCCCACACTCTCAACTATTCCAGCTGCTTCATGGCCCATAATGACAGGATAACGGTTGTAAAAGGTTTTATTCTCCAACATTTTCATCTCTGAACCACAGAGTCCCGTGGCCACAATCTATATGGAAGACAAAGAGTAACATGGTTTTCTCAGTGTCAAACAAAGGTGTTTCAGAATTGTTAATTTTTTTTAATGTTTTTCTAAAAATTTAAATTCAATTAATTAACATATAATTTATTATTTGTTTCAGGGGTACAGGTCTGTGATTCATCAGTTTTATATAATACCCAGTGCTCATTACAACACATACCCTCCCCAATGTCCATCGCCCAATTACCCCATCCCCCTACCCAAATAAAAATCAGAGAAATACAAATCAAAACCACAATGAGATACCACCTCACACCAGTCAGAATGGCTAAAATGAACAAGTTAGGAAATGACAGATGTTAGCGAGGTTGTGGAGAAAGGGGAACCCTCCTATGCCATTTGTGGGAATGCAAGCTGGTGCAGCCACTCTGGAAAACAGCATGGAGGTTCCTCAAAAAGTTGAAAATAGAGATACTCTACAACCCAGCAATTGCACTACTGGGTCTTTACCCTAAAGATACAAATGTAGTGATCCAAGGGGCATGTGCACCCCAATGTTTATAGTAGCAATGTCCACAGTAGCCAAACTATGTAAAGAGTTTGGATGTCCATTGACATATGATTGGATAAAGAAGATGTGGTGTATATATACAATGGAATATTATGCAGCCATCAAACAATGAAATCTTACCATTTGCAATGATATGGTTGGAGCTAGAGGGTATTACACTAAGCAAAATAAGTCAGTCAGAGAAAGACAATTATAATATGTTCTCACTGATATGTGGAATTTAGGAAACAAGACAGAGGATCACCAGGGAAGAAAGGAATTGTTAATCTTTTAAAACTTTTTATGAGTTCGGTACACTGCATTAATATTAATGCATTTATTTCTTAGATTTAATTGTAGAGAGGGGTCAATAATAATTTGTTTAAAGCAATTCAGTGGTTTTCATTAGCTAATTTCAGAAGCAAAATGATGATTTAAGACTTACATAGGTTCAGAAAAGACATCTGTACAACTGTAGTGTACATCAGAGGTCTCATTTGTCCTTCATTGAAGCTTGTGGGTAGGAGTATGGAGGAGGAAGACCAATTATAGAAAAGAAATAATTGGAACACAGAAAAGCAAGAGATCTTTACTATTATAATTGAAGACTTAATTTATTTCATGGTGGAGGGGGCTTTAGAGTTGTATTAATCATACAATATGGTTTATGGGTAGAAGATTCTTTTAATTAGTAGTTAGTATTATAGTTGTAAATAAGTATCCTTTATGCATTTAGCCTATGCTATATCTTCCTAATCTTTTTTCTGGCTGGATTAAAAGACTGATGGAGCGACGTCTGCCTTTGGCTTGGGTCCTTGATCCCAGGGTTCTGGGATTGAGCCCTGCTTTGGGCTCCCTGCTCAGTGGGAAGTCTGCTTATCCCTCTCCCACTCCCCCTGCTTGTGTTCCCTCTCTCGCTGTCTCTCTCTCTCTCTGTCAATTAAATGAATAAATAAAATCTTAAAAAAAAAAAAAGACTGGTGGAAATGGAAAAGAAATAGCAGATTATGTAGTTTTATTTCTGAGTTGAGCATTGTGAAAAGAATGTGTAATTTACAGTTAATAGCTTTGATTTTTGGTGTGGAAATATGAATTTTTTTTACCTTTATGCGAACTTCCTTTGCCTTTGGTGGGGCAACTTCTACCTCCTCGATGGAAAATGGTGCACCAGGCTTCCAGAGTATGGCTGCTCTGCACCTAATGACCTGGGAAATAGAATATGGGGGCAGAAAGGGAAACTTCTTAGGCCTAGGAGCTGGGGAATTCCTATATTAATGAATATTAGAAGGTTTAGTTCAGTTCTACACTCAGAACTGAAAAAAAAATCATTGCTTAAATATATGCTTTATGTAGCTTCTAAATACCAATTCAGCTTTTCTTGTGCTATCAGTTTCTATATTCTAGTTATTTTCACAGTACTAATTATATAATGCTATACAACAAGAGGGTAGATGTCCTATTTTTGATGTTATCAAGAATGAAGTTGTCCAGTAGCTGTTTCAGCATGAGGATGGCATTTGCATTGTGGGAGTTTATGTGATCCTAGGTATGGAAGATAATCAGTTTTGGGGTAGAGGGGTCAATTATGGAGCAGGGAATACAGACCATTAGTTGTGGTAGTTCATCAAATGGTGGTGGTCACTGGCAGTCTAAGGTCAGAAAAGTTGTTGGTGACAAAGTAGTATTTAGGGGTTCTCATTTCAGCCTACCCCTATACTTGCTATAAAACCTCTTCCTATGTTGTTTTACATTTCTTTTTATAGATTCAACCACTACCTTTTTGGAGATGACTTTGACAGTCTGTATCTATAGATAAACTTGACCCTAAGCTTTAGACTTATTTATTCATCTCCTATTTGAGTGTCCTATAGAAACATTTAAATATGAACACACTAGGGGTGCCTGGGTGGCTCAATTGGTTGAGCGTCTGACTCTTGATTTCACCTCAGGTCATGATCTCAGGGTCCTGGGATCAACCCTGCGTTGGGCTCCATGCTCAGTGCAGAGTCTGCTTGAGATTCTCATTCCCCTCTCCCTCTGCTCCCCACTTCCACTTACTCTTTCTCAAATAAATAAATCTTTAGGAAAACAAAAACAAAACATGAACACATTATTTCTTTTTCCTTCCTTCTGTCCTCTTTTCACCTTCCGTTCCCTTTCCCCTCCTCCATGAGTGGAGGACACAACATATAATCTATTCCTCCCTCTGTATTCTCTGTTTCAATGAGTGGCCATGTAACCTATTCATTTATGTAGGAAAGAAACCTGGGAAGTATCCTTAGTTTATCTCTCTCCCTCAACCTCCACAATCTAACATTTTCTCGGAACTTTTTCCTTTTCTCTATTCTCGCCACCACTGTGTGGTCCACATCCTCATAGCCTTTCACCTAGCTTGAGTTCATAAATTTCAAATCCATCCTCTATGTTATTTGCCATCTGCACTATAATCCTGATCGTGCTAATCTTCTGCCTAAAAGTGATACTCTGATTGTTTATCAGGATCCATTGACATGATCTACGGGGCTCTCCATGATCTTCCAATCAGTCTCTCACACCTTTCCTCTGGTCACTTCCTGCCTTAGATTTTACCCTCCAAGCACAGGAAATATTCTGGAGATTCTTATGTGGGATATCTTTCTCGCTTCTATGTTGCTCCTCATGCTTTATCTGCCTGCACAACTGCCTTCTCCTGTACATGGCACATTCTTCTGCAGGCTTCCTCTTAGGTGTCACCGTCTCTGGGAAGCAATGCTAGGTTAGGAGCACTTTGTTCTCTCTTTTTCTACCCTTGCACACTCTTTTATAATGATTTTTATATAATTACTCTATCTCCCTGAGAGATCACTGAAAGAAGGGATGTCTCTGACTCTGGAAAGTTTGATATAGGACTTGATATATTGATTACTGAAGAAATGAAAAAATGAAGAAAGGCAAGTGCTTAAAAGGCAAAAATAAAAGGGAGTAGAGGAGCGATACTAAGATCAAGATAGTCTCCCACTTGGAAAAATAATAGATACTGTTTGGATGATGAGGTGTAGGTGAATAAGCAAGCACAGAAGCTGACACAACCATGACACAATATAAATAGAAGACTGTACTTACTTTCCCTGCAGTACTCATGCTGCCGGTTTTGGGGTTCTTCTCTCTGCAAATGAATGTATTGAGAAAGGAGAGATTCTGGCTACAGCTTTCACTGTGGGAAGGTTAGTATTACAATTAGTAATTGGTTAACCAAGAGGTTGGGTCATGAGTTTTTTTGTTTTGTTTTGTTTTTTTAAATAATAAGGCTATCATTATGCCCAATGCCTGGAAACTTAGATTTTTCCATTTCCTTGAGGGAGGTTTTCCTAAGTATAATCTAAATAGATTTAGCTCAGTGAAAGTACATAAAATGTGAAATTACACGAACTTCTTTTTTTTTTTTTTAAAGATTTTATTTATTATTTATTTGACAGATAGATCACAAGCAGGCAGAGAGGCAGGCAGAGAGAGAGGAGGAAGCAGGCTCCCTGCTGAGCAGAGAGCCCGATGCGGGGCTCGATCCCAGGACCCTGAGATCATGACCTGAGCCAAAGGCAGCGGCTTAACCCACTGAGCCACCCAGGAGCCCCATGAACTTCTTTTCTTTTCACAGTCATGAAGCTTCTCTCTTAGTATACCTGTTGAATTTTAAATTTGGTCTTTTAAATGTCCAAGTTTAGCATTTCTTTTTTTTTTTTAAAGGATTTTATTTATTCATTTGACAGACAGAGATCACAAGTAGGCAGAGAGGCAGGCAGAGAGAGAGAGGAGGAAGCAGGCTTCCTGGTGAAGGAGAGAGCCCGATGTGGGGCTCGATCCCAGGACCCTGGGATCATGACCCGAGCAGAAGGCAGAGGCTTTAACCTGCTGAGCCACCCAGGCACACCCAAGTTTAGCATTTCTAATAGAGCTTACAAAATTGTTTCTTTTATGTTGCTTTTCAAATGCAAATATGATTATCTGTGTCTCTAAATTTGAGTAATCCTTTTGATTTTCCAAACGTGTGTCACATTGTTGAGCATGTGACTAGACAGTTTTATCTGGTAGTTTAGCATAAACTCCCCACTTCTTGGTATGCTGAACTGGTTACTCAGAGAAAGTGAACCAAATTTGCATAAGGATCCTGACAGTCAGGTTTGAATTTAAGATAAACCTCTGTATGTGGACTAAGAGAGTCTTGACCAAGACCCAGGTCCTTGGTAAACAATGACGGGAACACGTGAATACGTCTCTTGTGAAGGGAAGAGAAGAAGAGTAAATGCTGTTCTGTGTCAACTGCTGTGATATAAGATTTTTTTTCTATCATGTAGATACGGTGATTTACACTGATTAATTTCTTGATATTGAACCAGCTTTACCTACCCAGAACAAACTGCACTGGGCATGCAATTCCTTTTCTATAATCCTGGATTTATTTTGCTAATGTTTGTTAAAGATTTCTGTGTCTCTATTCATGAGAGTTACTGGTGTTAGTTTTTCTTTCTATGTACTGTCTTGGTGTGATTTTGGTATCAGAGTAATACTGCATTGACCCTTTCACTGCAGATGTTTGAACTGTGTGGGTCCACGAATTTTTGTTGATAAATGTAGAATAATAGTGTAAATGTATTTTCTTTTCAGTATGACGTTCTTAATAACACTTTCTTTTTTCTAGGTTTATTGTAAGAATATAGCCTATAATACACATAGCATATGTAATATGTGTTAACTGACTGTTTATGTTATCAGTAAGGCTTCTGGTCAACTGTAGTTAAGTTTTTGGGGAGCCAAATTTATCTGCAGATTTTCAGCTACACTGTGGTGGTGGGTTGTCTGTGTCCCTACCTCATGTGTTGTTCAAAGGTCAACTGTAGGGGCGCCTGGGTGGCTCAGTGGGTTAAGCCGCTGCCTTCGGCTCAGGTCATGATCTCAGGGTCCTGGGATCGAGCCCCGCATCGGGCTCTCTGCTCAGCAGGGAGCCTGCTTCCTCCTCTCTCTCTCTGCCTGCCTCTCTGCCTGCTTGTGATCTCTCTCTGTCAAATAAATGAATAAAAAAAAAAAGTCAACTGTAATTTTGAGAAATTGATCCCTCCTCTTCTGTTTTCTGGGAGAGATTGTGTAAAATAAGTGTTAATTCTTTAAGTATTTGGTAGAATTCTACAGTGAAGCTATTTGGGTCTACAGATTTCTTTTTTTTGGGATTGTAAATAATGAATTCAACTACTTTAATATTTGTAGAGTATGCAAATGATCGATTTCATATCTGGTGAGTTGTGATAGTTTTTTAAGCAATTAGTTCGTTTTATCTAAGCTGTCAAATTTATGTGTGTAGAATTAATAGTATTCCCTTCTTTTTTTTGTATTGAAGTATAATTATATACAATGTTATATTAGTTTCAGTACAATATAATGATTTAACAATTATATAACTTTTTCACTGCTCATCAAAATAAGTGAACTTTGAATCCCCCTTATCTGTTTCACCCATCCTCCCACCTACACTAGTAGTTGTCACCACTGACAACTACTAGTTTTTCTCTGTATTTAAGAGTCTGTTTTTTTTTTTTTAATTTGTCTTTTTGTTTGTTTATTTTGTTTCTTAAGCTCCACATATAATTGAAATCATATGGTATTTGTCTTTCTCTGACTTATTTCACTTAGCATTATATCCTCTAGGTCATACATATTATTGCAAATGTCAAGATCTCATTCTTTTTTTATAGCTGAATAATATTCTATTGTGTATATATATTATATCTATATTTGTTCTTTATCTATATACATGTATTTATGTCTTTATCTATTCATCTCTTGATGGACACTTGGGTTGCTTCCATATCTTGGCTATTATAAGTAATGTTGCCCTAAACATAGGTCTACATGTATCTTGTTCCTGACCCTAGAGGAAGAGCTCTCAGTTTTTCGCCATTGAGTATAATCTTAGCTTCTTCTTCTTCTTCTTTTTTTTTTTAAAGATTTTATTTATTGGGGCGCCTGGGTGGCTCAGTGGGTTAAGCCGCTGCCTTCGGCTCATGTCATGATCTCAGGGTCCTGGGATCGAGTCCCACATTGGGCTCTCTGCTCGGCAGGGAGCCTGCTTCCCTCCCTCTCTCTGCCTGCCTCTCTGTCTACTTGTGATCTCTCTCTGTCAAATAAATAAATAAAATCTTTTTTTTTTTTTCAGAGAGAGACAGAGAGAGACACAGCAAGAGAGGGAACACAAGCAGGAGGAGAGGGAAAAAGCAGGCTTCCTGCTTTTCAAGGTCTCACTTGAGACATGTTTTGTGGGCACTTGAAATGAATATGTATTCTGCTCCCTTAGTGAGGAGTGTTCAATAAATAAATGTTATGTTTCATTAGTTGGTGATGTTGTGAATTCTTTTATACCTTTGTCTTCTTTCTGTTTAAATTTTCTATCCATTTTTCAGACAGGGATGTCAAAATCTTCAAAATTGTGGATTTTTTTATCCTATTTTTATTTTTAGTTTCATTTCACTATTATGTTTTTTTCTTGTGATGTCTTTGGTTTGACATCAGGATAATACTGGCCTCATAAGAAGAGTTGGGAAGTGCTTGTTCTCTCCTTTTACATTTTTGGAAGAATTTGTGAAAAAGTGGCATTAATTTTTCTCTAAGTGTATGCTAGGGTTCACCAGTGAAGCCATCTGAGCTCAGGCTTCTTCTTCTTCTTCTTTTTTTTTTTTTAAGTTTTTATTTAAATTAGTTAGTTCACACAGAGTGTAATACTAGTTTCAGGTGTACCACATACTGATGCAACACTTCCGTATGATACCAGGTGCTCATTGAGCTTCTTTTCTGTGATAAGTTGATCACAAGTTCAATCTCTTCATTTGTTATGGGTTTGTTCAGAATGTCTGTTTCTTCTTAAGTTAGTTTTAGTAGGTTTTTTTTTTTAAGATTTTATTTATTTAACACACAGACACACACATCACAAGTAGTAGGCAGATAGGCAGAGAGAGAGAGGAGGAAGCAGGCTCCCAGCTGAGCAGAGAGCCCAATGTGGGGCTCAATCCCAGGACCCTGAGATCATGACCTGAGCCAAAGGCAGAGGCTTAACCCACTGAGCCACCCAGGCACCCCAGTTTTGGTAGTTTTTGACTGAGAATTTTTCCCTTTATCTAAGTTATCTAATTTAATGGCATGCAATTATTCATAGTGTTCTAGGACGGCAGGGTTCTTGTCTCTCAGAGTCGAAGAATGAATCTCGTGGACACAAAAGGGTGAGGTGAAGTGAAAGTTTATTAAATGAAGGTGAGAGCAGAAAGCAGAGAAGCAGCTCTCTAGAGTGAGAAGGGTCCTGAAAGGGCTGCCACTGAAGGTTTCTAGTGGCAGTCTTTTATTGAAAATTGACTGGGAGACTTGTGACCTTGAGATTCTTCTGCTGTCTTGGTTTGAGCATGGATTATTGATAACAACCTTAATGACTTAATTCTTTGAGGTGTGACACTTTCTATGATATACTGTAGCCATCAAAGAAAAATGCTCTGTAACCATTCAGGGCCAGCTGGTCTGTTTCCTTATCTCTTGTTCACTCTGGCTTAGCACTTCTGCCTGTCAGGAATAGATTCAGAGACCAGCCAGGGGCCCACTATCTCTCCTTGTCTATGCCTTAATCCTTTCCTTATTCTGTAGCATTCCTTCATAATATTTTTTATTTCTATGAGGTTAGTAGTAATGTCCCCTCTTTCATTTCTGAATCTGGTAATTTGAATTTTCTTTCTTGGTCAATCTAGCTAAAGGTTTCTTAATTTTGTTGGTCATTTCAAAAGAACCAGCTTTGGTTTCATTAATATTCTCCATTGTTTTTCTATTTTCTATTTCATTAATTTCTCTTCTAATCTTTATTATTCCCCTCCTTCCGCCTGATACAGGTTTAGTTTTCTTTTTGATTTCCAGTGTTGTAAGGTAGAAAGTTAGTTCTTGATTTAAGATCTTTTTTCTTTTTATTTTTTTAAAGATTTTATTTATTTGAGAGAGAGAGCATGAATGAGGCAGGGGCATGGGCAGACAGAGAAGAAGCAGGCTTCTTGTTTAGCAGTGGGCCTGATGCGGCTCAATCCCAGGACCCTGAGATCATGCCCCAAGAAACATTTAACTGACTGAGTCACGCAGGTGCCCCCTCAGTAACATTTTTAGAAGTCTGTTTTGTTTAATATCAGTATAGTCTATCCAGCTAACATGTGGTTGCTGTTTGCATGCTATCATTATCCAGCCTTTCCTTTCAATCTATTTATATCTTTGAATATATAAATGCAGGCAGCATATATTTGGACCTTGTTTTTTATTTAGTGTGATAATCTCTGTCTTTCAACTAGATAAGTTATTCGAGTTTAATGTTATTATAGTGATATATATATATATATATATATATATTTGTTATCTCTACATTTATCTCCTCCTTTCCCTTATGGACACCAGAAAATGTCTCTTGAATTGAATGCAGTGGATAAGTAGCAACCATGGGATCTGACTTTAGTAATGGGAGGCAAAGACAATAAAGCAAGAAAGAGTTGTGAGCCTTGAGTTGTCATCTCATTTGGATCCACAATTACAGGGTCCACTTCACCCCATAATTTCTAACCACCTTTCTGCTGGCCATGAGGTGGTCTGGTGGGAAAGGGAGAATTCTCACAGCCTCTCTCTATTTTCTAATTGTCAGTGGCTACATGAGGATCATCACAGTATGATCCACTTCAGATGTTAGCTTCTTTCTTTTGTTCTTCATCTCCTGTGATGCAACATCCCCATTTTTAATAGCTGTGAAGTAGTTCTTTATTAGGAGTGTCAGTGGCTACATGAGGATCATCACAGTATGATCCACTTCAGATGTTAGCTTCTTTCTTTTGTTCTTCATCTCCTGTGATGCAACATCCCCATTTTTAATAGCTGTGAAGTAGTTCTTTATTAGGAGGAATAATATACATTGCACATTGTATATTAGCAGATTCTCTAGATGTGTGCAGTAGTCTAATTTTTCTGTTCTTAATGTATTTGTTTTAGGGGCCTTGGCTCATTAATTCAAGTTCTTATTTATTCATTCATTTAAACAAAATTTTTTTTTACTGAGCAGCTTTCATGTTTCAAGCATTATACTTGATGCTGAGGTAATGATTCTGAATTAGATATTCAGAGAATCCAAAGTCTAATAGTGCAAACAAATAATTAATCGACAGTTACCATACAGTGTTTGACCTGTTGTAATATGTCTAGGAGGAAGTGGAGGGTGAATTGAACAGAGAAGTATATGTAACTTAAATTTCTGGGTGCTCAGAGGCCTTGGTAAACTGTGGTTTGGACAATGGCTGGGACTTAAGGAACATGGAGCTTGGTGGGGATGGGTTTGGTGCTTGGATGGGTTCCACAGCAAGGAGAACTACATGTGTGAAGGCTCAGAGACAAGAGCCTGGCATCATCCTTTGAGGGGTGGGGACTGTGGGAAAATCGAAAGAAGCTCAGCGTGATTGAGTTATTGTGTGTAAGGGGTGAAATAATAAGATGTAACATGGAAGATTGATATAGAGAGAGGAGAAGAATGCAGGAGAATTTACTCACCTGGTAATTTGCTATGTGACTTTAGGAAATTACTATACTGCACTTCCCTGGGTCCTGATTTTCTTCCCCATAAAATGTAGGAAACAGGCAAATGGCCTCAGGGGTTACGTCTACTCATACCCTATAAAAGCTAAGTTCAAAAGGTCCCTTCGTACGAGGTTCCTACAGATAGCTTCTGTTAGTGGGGTTGGGGAAGGCTAATAATATTCTAGTCCAGGAAACTTTGTATAAAACCCAGGGGTAGGGACGCCTGGGTGGCTCAGTTGGTTAAGTGTCTGCCTTCGGGTCATGTCATGATGCTGGGATCAAGCCTCCTCTGCTTCTCCCCTCTGCCCCTGTCCACTGCCCCCGCCCCCAGCTCATGTCCTCTCTCTCTCAAATAAATAAATAAATAAAATCTTTAAACAAAACAGAAAAACCCCAGGGGCTTAGTCTGCATTTTTTTCCTCATTAAAGTTCATCTCAAATTTTTTGCACCCATTTTGTTCTTTTCCATATACACTGCTATAATTACAATGGGGTAATATTTATTTACTTTACCATTGGTGCCAAACTTTAATGTTCTTAAGTGACAAATGATTTTCAAGCCAGTTCCAATGAAGTAAATTTAAACAGAAGTAGCATTTCCTGATAGTCCATTTCGGCAACGTAAATTGCTTGAAGACTTTGTAAATAAGTTGATGAAAATTGCCTGCTTTTATGTCAAGTTCTGAAATTAGGTTTTAAGGTAGGCAATATAACTGCTTTAAACTAATATCTTGGGCTTATTTGTAATCACTACCCATTAGTCCAAGTCAATGTGAATGGCAGAAATGGCAACTTCTCTGATCTTTTTATGTGCTTGTAAACTCTGCAAAAGAACCATCCACCTTATAAATAAAGCAAGTTATCCATCAAATTAGCATCAGTGCCCAACTCACCACCTCAGGAAATTAGATTCACCCTTTTCATTTTTTCCTAAAATTTTGGTGATCTTGGTCTTTAACATTTTTTGAGAATACTATAAAAAATCTTGAAAATCTTGGGGTGCCTGGGTAGCTCAGTTGGTTAACTGTCTGCCTTTAACTCAGGTCATGAACCTAGGGTCCTGGGATTGAGGTCCACGTTGGGCCACTGTTCAGTGGGGAGTCTGCTTTTCTCTCTCCCTTTGCTTCTCCCCCTGCTTGCTCTCGCTCTCAAATAAATAAATAAATAAATATTTTAAAAAATTCTTGAAAATGTATATATTATTATTATTCCCATTAGATATTTGAGGCATCATGGATAACATGGATGACATAGGTAAAGGTAGCCATTTGGGGTCACACAGAGACAGAGTAAAGGGTTGAGGGCTCCTCACAACTGACTTAAAGATCTCTTATTGTGGTTCTCTGAGCTGTTTCTCATAATTGCTTTCTTTTATACTTGCTCTGAGACCTCATTTTTCACAAAATTTTGCATTCAAGAGTCACATGTATAAAATATTTCACACAGATACATCTTATGCACATACACACACCACTTACACACACACCACTTATGCACAAGAACCCACATATTTCTATCTCAGAGCAATTCATCTACCTTATTAATTAGTAAAAAGGCAAATTACAGGTTCTAAGCAAATCTATATTTTGGCTTTGTTTTGTGGGTAGTCAGTTACCATTTTAGAAGTAGAGTTTGGTTTTAAACTCTGTATAAGGAAAGGTTAATAATAAAACAAGACCTGAAAAAAAAAAATCAAAGCTAACAAAAGCATCAAATGAACTGCTGATGTGTAAAATTTATTCCATAGCAGAATCCATTTAATGTGCAGGAGTGCTAAGATTGTAGGTGAGTCCTGTAAGGGCAGTAGTGGACTGATGACTGAACCCCATTTCGTCATGATCACAGACCTTCAGCCTACTGCTCTCCTCTGCTTTCAGAGCACTAATGATTTCCTGTAACTGTTTACCCTTCAGCTGGCTTGATTTGCCATGTTCTCCCTCCATCTGAGGCTCTCGATATAGCTCCTTCACAAACCTAACATTTCAACCTCAGAAATAACTTCCTCTGCTCCTTTAATAGTGTTTGGGGTGTAGTGTACCTGAGTAGTTGCAGAAGGTGCTTGTGGTGCCCTGCCTGGATCCCATTTATTATTTGATCACCTTGAGTAAGTTAGATGCAGACATTATTTTTTCCCATTTTTAACTTTGAGGGGATTGAGGTTTAGACAGGTGAAATATCTTTCATTGATTGCATTTATTATGTTTTTTATTTTCTACATTTTATGATGCTTTGATGCCTTGGAAACATGTGGACCTGGGGAGGGACTGCCCCTCCTGGAGTTAGCTAATTTCTAGAGATAGCAAGTCTTTGTTTTGCAGCCAAGCAATTGCAAGTCTGCAATCCTCATCCACCTCCTTTTTTTTTTTCTTAGTAATTTGTTTAAATAGTTTATTCATATAAATAATAAGCATGTGTAAATGTATTATCTTGGTCCTTTTATCAGGTGCAAACAATCTGAGACACTATTCCCTGTCCTAAGTCACCCAAGAATCTGTTACCAAACAATTAGTGACCACCACTATGGTCCAGGACCTGTTGTAATTTATTTACCTTGCCTACCTGGACTTACCTTTCTGATGAAAACCACAATAAAGGCCCTGACTTGTGCTGTCCTCTAGCTCTTTCTGCCGCCTACCTGGTCCTGGATGTTCCCCATATGGCCTGTAAGGTGTGGGATATTCCCTTCTCTTGGGAAATATGAGTAATAAATTCTTCTTTCAAGGCAGTTGTCTCTGTATTTGCCATTTTGCCATATCTGACTATACTAAATCCTGGGTACATTTCATTTTTTATTTTTTAAAAGATTTTATTTATTTACTTGACAGAGAGACAGTGAGAGAAGGAACTCAAGTAGGGGGAGTGGGGGAGTGGAAGAGGGAGAAGCAGGCTTCCCACTGAGCAGGGATCCTGATGTGGGGCTTGATCCCACGACGCTGGGAGCATGACCTGAGCCAAAGGCAGATGCTAACGACTGAGCCACCCAGGCACTCCACTGGGTACATTTTAAATCAGTGATGCCTATCTACAAAGTGGCAAAGCTGAACCTAGGCCCCAGGTCTTTATATTACAAGCAGTGTTCTGCTAGTATTATATAGTACTGAATATAAAGTTCTACAACTTTATATCCTTTGTAAATGTCATGTAAAATTGCTGTTAAGATTATTAGGAAATGTTAAGATATGGTTAAAAAAAAACCCAGAAAGGTTGAGTTCTTTTTTAAGAAGATAATTGGTACTCTTTATCAGAGTCCTGATTACAAATATTTTGTTACCTATTAGGACAATTTATGCTAAAATATCTGGGTATTATGTAATTGATATACAGGATTTTGAGTAACTTAGAAACTTGTCAGTATGGCAAGAATGAAATGTAAAAACTATTCCAGATCTTTCTATTCAGAATGAGAATCTTATTAAGGGTGGATTCCTGAGAGTGTTTCCATGTAGTAGGGAGGAAGAAGACATGACAGATACATAATGAGGAGATTTATTTATTTATTTATTTTTAATTTTAAAATGTTTTATTTAGTTAATATTTTTTATTCAGTTAATATTGATAAGATTTTAAAAACATAATGCCCCAAGTTAGAATAACAATTTTAGCTTTCACATCCATAATTATTCATTGAGAATTTGAGCATCATAGCTTTTTAAAAAAATTTAAATTCAATTAATTAACATATAAGGTATTATTTGTTCAAGGGGTACAGGTCTGTGATTCATCAGCCTTATATATAATGAAGAATTTTAGAAAATGTAAATAAATTTCTCCAATGAAGCTGAGAATGGTTAACATTGAAAGAAATAGTGTTGGTTATGCTTAGTCATTTCAAATACCAGCTTAATCACTTTTGAAATAGTTTAAATTTTAAATTGAATTTTTATCCAAATTGGAAAATTCATACATCTAGAGTCTTGGAAAAAGAAACTTCTATAATGGGAGGTTGGCCAATGGCAAAGTTTTCTCTAGTATTTTACATCTAGATACTAATTCAGTTTTATTTACATTCAATCAACCCATGCAAAGTTGCACAAAGGACAAAAGGAAAGGGCACCCAGATATTTAAAACAGCAAAAAATCCTCCAGTTATTTTCTGCAATATATGTGTTTTCCTCCTCATCTTTTGTCTGGGCTGATAAGCTACTGTTATCATTGTTGTAATTGCCACAGTTAAACATTAATTTTTTGCTAAATATGCATCAGCTTTTTTGTCAAGTGCTTTACTTACATTTTCTCATGTAGTTCTTACTATAGTAGGTAAGAAGGGAACTATTATTTACCCTGTTTTTCAGATGATAGGACTGCCAATAAGTTTAAATAACTTGCTCAGGTCACAAGTCTGGTAAGTGATCTGATAGCATAGCCAATGTTATGTAGCTCTTTGCCAGTTTTCTCAATTTAATCTTACCAAAGCATTCTGCCAAGAGTCCAAGAACAAAAGAATCTCAACTGTGCTGTCTAATAAGATATCCACTAGCAAGATGTGGCTATTGAAGTTCAAATTGATAAAATTAAATAGAATTTAAAAGTCTGTTTTCCAGTTGTACTAGACATACTTCACATGTTCAGTAGCTACATACAGCTTGTGGCTACTGAATGGGCAATACAGCTGTAGAACACATTCATCACCACGGAAAATTTTCCAAGATGGAGAGTGTCGGTCTGAAGAATACCGGATGTAAGTATGAGATTTTGTGAAAGGAATTTGGAGGTGTTGTTTGGGGAAGAGGGATTCAAGTTACATACCACATTAGAGTTGTCTATTTTATTCTTAAATAGCAAATTAAGATGATTGCTAAGGTAAGAATTGCAGTCAACACAGTGGGATTTTCTTCTAGTCTTATCCGGTGCTGGAGAGTGACACTGGGGCAGGAGATGACTCCCACCAATTATGGAATGTCAGCTTTCTGAAAGCAACTACTCTATATCTTACTAATAATGCCAAAATATTAATCTGTTTTTGCTCCTAAAGGTAATAAATGCCTGTAGGAAGGTAAAGATGTGTTTTCCTATTTTAACACATTGTCTTCTATTTCCTTTCATAGAGGAGTATTTTTCCAACCTCTTCAACCTCTCCTTTTTTTTTTTTTTTCTTTTTTGCCAAGGGGAATGCAGCAGGTCCAGATTTCTGGAAAAGGCAATGTAAAGTCAAAGACCTGCCTCCCATAATGTTACCTTTCGGCATTCTCCCAGAGAGAATCAGCATTGGGTCAAGGAGAGTTGTGAATTTGAGGGCGCTACTCCAGTAATCATACATACTCTATAGCACAGATGGCAGGACTCCATGGCCTAATTTCAGAAGTGAACCTGATTAGCATCTCAGTAACCCCTAATTATAACTCTTCTAACTCACAATCTTAAAACGTAATTTCAGGGTAGCTAAATGGGAAAAATAATATAGAATAAACATGTTGTACACCCCCTGTTAGATTTTAGACAAGCTGTTTTAGCTTAATTACAATGAAGTTTTTCAGTCTTTAAAATGAGGATGTCAGTATTTAACTTGTAAAATGACGTGAATACTAAATGGGCTAGAGTATGTAAATATCTCGACACCATGCAAGGCGCATGATATGTGCTCAGAAAGGGTGCCTGGGTGGCTCAGTGGGTTGGGCCTCTGCCTTTGGCTCGGGTCATGATCTCAGGGTTCTGGGATTGAGTCCTGCATCGGAATCTCTGCTCAGCTGAGGGCCTGCTTCTCCCTATCTCTCTCTGCCTGCCTCTCTGCCTACTTGTGATCTCTGTCAAATAAATAAATAAAATCTTAAAAAAATGTGCTCAGAAATACTCGTTAAAAACAATAGTAATTTCAAACAAAACAATAGTGATTTCATGTCTTCATAAAGTTAATTTAATGTGCACTCATATGTTGATAGGCAGCTCCCTCTTACAGTGCTCTAAAACCACATACCATACTATCAGTGATTCCAATGACCTCAGAGGCAAAGTATACACCCAAACCTGTCATTTCCACCACCACCTGCTGGATGGGCTTCTTGAAGTTCTAAGGGTTGAGACAATCAGGGGTCGCTCTCTCTGTAAGAGGTGGGGCCCTGGCTGGTCAGTCTGATTCTCGATGCTTGGTGTGAAATAAAGCTTTGCTTGACCTTCGCTTTGTATCAGTCTCACTCCTTTAATCATGGACCCATTATTGGGGGATCTAACATTTGGGGGCTCTGCCGGGATTAAACGACGAGAACTGAGCCAGCATCAGAATTTCTGGGAAAAGCCTCCGGAGGTAAGATCTCCAGATTTTACTCTGTGAGATCCGATCTGTCTGTCTGGTTGTGGAGCTCCAAGGTATAGCCCACAGGGGAGAAGCTGGATGCAGCCATGCTCCCCAGGGCTGGAGTGGATGCAGGGATGCCCCTTCCCTCCACTGGTAGATCGCCAGGGGTTCGAGTCCCCCTAGACAGTCAGGGGGTTCGAGTCCCCCTAGGCAGTCAGGGGGTTCAAGTCCCCCTAGGTGGTCAGGGGGTTTGAGTCTCCCTAGGCAGTCAGGGGGTTCGAGTCCTCTTAGGCGGTCAGAAGATCAGAAAGTCCCCACCGGTGGCAGGTTCTGGGTAAGAACTGCTGGGTCTTTGGTTGTCTTTGTCTTGTCTTTTTGTTGTCCGCTGTGCTGTTTGTTGTGTTTGAAGGAATGGGGCAAGCGGAGAGTAAGGGGACTCTGACCTTTAATGTCTATAACTGGAGCCAACTGTGGTTAGTCTAACTCGAGACAGAGACTTTAAGGAATATTCCCAAGCAGCTGCCGAAACAAACTTTGTTTTGGGGACATTCCTTGTCCTCTCTGGCCTGACATGGACTGCCTACTCCCTCCCCCTTGCTGGCGGGAAAGCATGGTATCTGCTCCTCTCTTGGAGCTGATGAGCCCTAGAACTGGGAACCCTTTTTCTGCCTTCTGGTGGCACTTTCTTCTGTTCTTCACTGTTGGGAAACAAGAAGAGCACCCCCTGGACCTAACACCCCCCTACTCTGGATCTTCCCACCCGGGTTTCAGGTAAGCATTCAAAGTGGAGTGGGCCCAGGTGGAACGTAAATCAGTATTTGAACTAAGTTAAGTTTGTTGGGTTAATTAGGATGAACATGTCTTTTGAGTTAACAGAAAATGTGAAACTTCAGAGTTTTTACTTAAGGTCAATTAAACTCGTGTTATTTGTTAAAATCTGTTGACAAAGAGATGACTAAACTGATGGTTAATTGTCTGTCTCAAAGTTTTAATGGGTAATTGTTAAAGTAGCTTTCAAAGTCTTTGGTAACCTGAAACTTTAAACCAAATGGGATAAAATGCTAGAGCGCTGGTTGCTGGAACTAGGTTTGTGCTTTTGAAATCTGTTGGTAAACATGTTTTGTGCTTAACTGATTCATAAATCTGCCTTCAAAGAATTCTGTTGTAACAGTTCGCAATTGGTTTATATTTAGTCTTCAGTAGAGGTTAAGGTATTTCTAAGAGTACAAAATTCTTCTAAGTGTAACTAAGACTGATGGAAATAAGGGAAGCAACTCTGTTTGTAGAAAAGTAGGAGATATGTAAAAAGAGAGAAAAAAGACCAGATGCCTGATCCTGTTTGAATAAGAAAGAAAAACAGCCCCGGGGCCACTGTCTGAGCTAGATCCATTCGTAAAGAATGGAAGGGGAGACCGATCACCTCCCATTAGCCAGGGATACCCAGAGCGGGGTGTCCAACCTGTTTGAATCTGAAGAATGCCTGACTGTGTGAATCTGTCTGTATGGCTCCACCGCTTTGGCCACGGAGTCTGAGTGGGCTGCACACTGAGTCTCACGGGGCGTCATATGGCATAATGGTCATCTACTCCACGGAGTAGCCTGGTCTGGGACTTATACGGACAGACCTTAGCTAAGATGCTCCTAAGTTCCCGTGAGGGACGTGAGCAGGACAGCATCTGAAAGATCCTCCCCCCTTTTGTCTGAAACATCATTCACAAGGGAAGGGAAACCTAGTAAATCTACTATCTTAAGACTGCATGCTTAAGAATGAAATGGAAAGAAACTGGTATAAAAAAGCTGGTTTTCGGAGCGAGGGGCGGGGCCGCGGGGGGCGGGGCTGCCGCCGCCACCTCCGCTGCGGATCGGGTGGAGATGGCCGCCACGGAGGGGGTTGGGGAGGCTGCGCAGGGCAGCGAGTCCGGTCAGCCGGAGCCACCACCGCCCCAGCCGCACCCTCCGCCGCCCCAGCAGCAGCAGGAAGAAGCTATGGCGGCTGAGCCCGGAGAAGCGGTGGCGTCCCCTATGGTCGACGGGTTCCTGAGCCTGGACTCTCCCACCTATGTCCTGTACAGGGACAGAGCAGAATGGGCTGATATAGATCCCGTACCGCAGAATGATGGCCCCAATCCAGTGGTCCGGATCATTTACAGTGAAAAATTTAGAGATGTTTATGATTATTTCCGGGCTGTTCTGCAGCGTGGTGAAAGAAGTGAACGAGCTTTTAAACTAACCAGAGATGCTATTGAGTTAAATGCAGCCAATTATACAGTTTGGCATTTTCGGAGAGTTCTCTTAAAGTCACTTCAAAAGGATCTACATGAGGAGATGAACTACATCACTGCAATAATTGAGGAACAGCCCAAAAACTATCAAGTTTGGCACCATAGGCGAGTTTTAGTGGAATGGCTAAAAGATCCTTCTCAGGAGCTTGAGTTTATTGCTGATATTCTTAATCAGGATGCAAAGAATTATCATGCCTGGCAACATCGACAGTGGGTTATTCAGGAATTTAAACTTTGGGATAATGAGCTGCAGTATGTAGACCAACTTCTTAAAGAGGATGTGAGAAATAACTCTGTCTGGAACCAAAGATACTTAGTAATTTCTAACACCACTGGCTATAATGATCGTGCTATATTGGAGAGAGAAGTCCAGTACACTCTGGAAATGATTAAACTAGTACCACATAATGAAAGTGCATGGAACTATTTGAAAGGGATTTTACAGGATCGTGGTCTTTCCAAATATCCAAATCTGTTAAATCAGTTACTTGATTTACAACCAAGTCACAGTTCCCCTTACCTAATTGCCTTTCTCGTGGATATCTATGAAGACATGCTAGAAAACCAATGTGACAACAAGGAGGACATTCTTAATAAAGCATTAGAGTTATGTGAAATTCTAGCTAAAGAAAAGGACACTATAAGAAAGGAATATTGGAGATATATTGGAAGATCCCTTCAAAGTAAACACAGCACAGAGAGTGACCCACCAACAAATGTACAGCAATAACACCATCTGGAAGAACTCGATGGAATGCTTTTATTTTTTTAAGAGACTCTAATGCAGGAGTTTAAAACTAAAACAATCATTCTCTTTGCCTGTGGTGTAAAACGTGCATTGCACAGGTAATTGCTTTTTAACAAGAACTAAGTGTGATGCTCCTTGGGTGCTGCTGCTATTCAGACTAGTAATTTGATTCTAAAGCAAAGTAATTTGGGGGGAGGGAGAAGAAACAGAAAGTCCCATGAAGGAACTTCTGTAGACTTACCAACATTTACTCTAATCCCTTAGCATCAGCTCCTCCCTAAAGGAACTATGCATCAGGATTTGCAGCATTAATGAACGCAGGTAACTTGTATGTAATGGATATAAGATAACTTAAAATAGGGTTCAGGAAACAGGGAATGCAATGTTACATTAGAGCTGCTATGTTACACTCACAGTATCTTGCTATCACTGTAACCAACTAATGCCAAAAGAATGATTTTGTAATAAAATTATAGATGTATCCTAAAAAAAAAAAAAAAAGCTGGTGTTCTCTCTGTTTAAAAGGACAAAGTTTTCTTAGTTAATTGATCTGTTAGAAAATGTAAATGGTTTTCTCTTTGTCTGCCCAGAAAATTCTGTTTCTATGTTTTGTTTTATCAGGTGCTTAACATCCCTAATTATATTTAGACATGTGCTTTAAAACTCTCTAAGGTTTTAGCAATTGTTGACAAGATTTAAATTGTAAATGAGATCTCTTTGAAACCAATGACAAACCTTGGGTTACATTTGGGTAAATGCTGTAACTATTCTAGAGGTTCTATATGTTTCCTAAAGTTTTAATGTTTTGATAGGGTGGTCACTTGATATTTAACTATATCTATTCTGAATTTTTGTCATTTGTGATTGTTTTAATTCTCTTGTAAGATGAATTCCACCTTAAAGGAAATTCATATGGGAAGACTTTCAGGACAAATACAGGTCTTTGATATGTTAAAATCCTGGGAATTGAAATGGGTAAGAATTTCCAGAAGTAAGAGCTGCATTCAGACTAAACCAGAATTAGTAACATGGGACTAGATGAACTGAAAGGTTGTAATGTTGTGTTTCTTAATGTTTTGTCTTATTTTAAACATGACTGGTTCTGTAATGTTTGCTTCTCCAGACTAGGGAAACTTTTTCTTAAGTTATCTGTAACTTACAGAGATGTAAAAGTACTCATTTGTAAACGAATCTAGGCATTCAACTTTTCTCTCATCGGAACCCTCTGAAACCAAAAGGTCTCAGTAAGTATTCTTTCTTCCTTGGCAATCAGTCATTTGCATAAGTTCAATAAAGAATCTGTTCTCCTTGTAACAGGACACCATTGGAAACAATGGTTATTTTACCAAGGCTTTGACTGGAATGATATTTGAAAAAGACTCATCTATGACCAGACAGCTTAAAGGAACTAAGGTTGACTTTATAAAACCTGGAGCCATAAAGCCCTTTGGAACTGTTGGCCTGATACCTTGCTTACAGAGTTCCCAGCAGCCTCACCAGGTGAGTAAAGATTGTCACTTCCTGGCAGGGACAGGACCTCAGGAAGAGGTATTCGCCCAAATTGACAGATACTGCTGGCATGTCTGATTGCAAGTATGTGGCTTGGCTTCTGGCCCAGAGAGGCTACTAAAAGTTCAACCTAGAGATTCCTTATAAAAAGTTCCAGCAAAGCAGATTCTAAAAGATCTATATGATCACACTCACTGTTCTTGCTGAGCTTATGTAAACAATTAGGTCAAGTTTGTTAAAACTGGACTTGTTTTTCAAATGAATTAGTCCTGATTTGGATATCTCTGAGAATGAAGGTTATTTTAGAGAGAAAAATTAGTTTTAATAACACATCTTTATGGATGTTAAATTCTAGATTTGGTTGTTTTTAAATATTTGTTTACCTAAGCTAGATAACTTGAGGTAAACTTCAGAGAAGTTGCACGATAGCTCATTTAGACGATCTTGCCTTTGCCAGTGAGTCAGCCCCAGATATAAGGAGGAAACTTCAGAAAATTGAAGGATTTGAAAGGAAAAATCTGACTGAGTTAGTGGGAATAGTGGAAATAGCCACTGAGGACTATGAGTCATGCTTGCGGGGGACGAGAGCTCTCTTACAGACTCTGCAGGAAAAAAAGGGTAGTGGGTGTCAGCAAAGAAAGCGCAGCTCTGTCAGAGCCACGCCATTTATTTAGGCTTTGATCTCCATGAGGGAGTTCCTTGGGACAGTGGGCTACTGCAGGCTGTGGATACTGTGGTTTGTGGAGATGGCGTGACCTCTCTACGAACTGGCTAAGGGAGGACTCACTATGGTAGAGTGGACAGCTGAGGCAGAAGGAGCATTTCAGGAATTTTAAACAGCCTTACTGAGTGCCCCAGCATTGGCCATCCCAGACGTTACCAAGCCCTTTCACTTGTATGTGGATGGAAAGGCAGGGGTGGCCAAAGGAGTTTTGACTCAGACTCTGGGGCCTTGGCAAAGGCCAGTAGCCTATCTTAGCAAGGAGCTAGACCCAGTAGCGGCTGGGTTCCCCCCTTGCCTCTGCATAATTGCTGTCCCGGCCTTCCTGGTCAAGGATGCAGATATATTTACAGAAATGGACTAAATTAGACTATAAAGGGGATTGGGCTAAAACTAGAACAGGAAAGTTAATTCTTCCTCGAAGACTAGAAGAAATTAGTAAGCCAAATACATCAGGGCACTCATTTGGGGACACGCAAGCTTAAAGAGCTTATGGGCACGCAGTTCCAGTTTCTAAATTAGGGCATATGGCTCAAGATGTGGTTGATAGATGTGCTCAATGTCAGGTGGTAAATGCGGGAAGAACTAGAATGGGAAGAGGGAAAAGAGAAAGAGGTAAGGAACAAGGAATTTATTGGGAAATAGATTTTACAGAGATGAAACTGGGAAAATATGGGCACAAGTATATGTTAGTTTTTATAGATACCTTTTCAGGCTAGGTAAAGGCTTTTTCTGTCAAACATAAGATGGCAGGAGTGGTAGCCAAAAAGCTACTAGAGGTTTGGGTTACCTCTTGCGATCAGGTCAGACAACAGCCCTGTACTTGTGAGTTCAGTCTCGCAGGCATTGGCCAAAGCTGTGGATGCTAGTTGGGGTCTACATTGTGCCTACCAGCCCGAGTTGCGGCTAAGTAGAAAGAATGAACCAGACTCTTAAAGAGACCTTGACAAGGTTAATTATGGAGACTGGCAGTGGGTGGGTAGATCTCCTCCATACCCAAGAGATATTTGAGGACAAGGAGCTATATAACCATGGGAAATTTACACAAAACAATAGCTCTGATGGTTAAAGTGAAAAATACTTAACTTTCATCTGTTTTATATTTGCCAACTCCTCTAAGAGTATAGGATGTGTTTTATTTCAATTTAGTGAGATCCCCATGAATAAGGAACCTTGTTTAAATTCAGTACAATCCACTTTGAGCTCTAGTATTTTTTTTAAGATAGGGCCCAAATAAATAAAATCATGAATGAAAGAGGATAAGGGCAGACCAGGGCATGTGGTGTGAACCTTCCCCCATCACCAAAGGAGAGAGTGTGCAGCATTTCTGATAATATGTGGGGCAAGAAGGAAAACAGATGAGTAAGGGCTTAAAAGCAGTCAGCAGCCAAACATGAAAAATGGAATCAGACTCTCTTACTAGGATTAAAAGCAGAATGTCTAGAGGGGAGTGTATGTCAGCATTCGTTGGGGGGGCAGCCAGAGGCCTTCCATCTACTATGCTCCCCACAGCAGGTTCTCTTGAGGAGATCTGAAAATTCACCTCCGCAGCCACCTAGTCAACCCCTTGCACCACATCTAAAACTGGAGGTATCAGCCATAGACACTCTGGCCTAACAAGTAAGAAATTAAATTAAATTATATCTTTGGTACTTATAATTGCCCTGACAAAATAACCTTTTAGACCCCTACTTGAAATACTTAATATGGCACAATATAAATTAGAACAGGGCTTTTAAGGATTGAAACCCATTATAAAAGACCTATGTAGAGAAAAGATGATTATTCCCACTATTTCTATATTTAATAGTTCCATTTGGCCTACTCTCAAATCTGGCAGGAATGAGTGGGTTTTCATGGCAGATTACTACAACCTGAATACTGTGGGCATACCCGTTAAGGTCCCTGTACCAGTATCATTGAAATTAAAGACTACATGCAGTTAGTAACTGGAAAATATTTTGGTCTTATAGATTTGACTAGTGCATTCTGTTCCATGCCATTTCAACAGCCTTTTAGTTGTGGTTTACCTTCCCCTTTGAAGGGACACAATATCCCTTTACTAGCCTTGAGCTGTCTATTCTATCTTTAATAGTCCTGCCATTGCTCACAATCCCTGTGGGTAAATCCTTTTTTTTTTTTTTTTTAAGATTTTATTTGAGAGAGAGAGAAAGAGAGAGTACAAGTAGGGAGAGAAGCAGAGGTAGAGGGAGAAGAAGACTCCTCGCTGAACAGGGAGCCCTAAGCAGGATACGATGCTAGGACCCTGGGATTATGACCTGAGCTGAAGGCAGATGCTTATCTGACTGAACCACCCAGGCGCCCCCCTACAAATTCGTACCTACATCCACCTTTCTCTAGGAACATGGATATGGTATTACATTAATGACATTTTCCTCTGAGATTCATTTGAGATACTCATTAAGGATATCCAAATTATCACCAATTTGCACACAAAGAGGAATGGGTCATTGCCCCACACATAGTAACAGACCCCACCACTTCAGTAATATATTTGGGTGTTATTTTATTTTATTTTTTAATTTTTTATTTTTTATAAACATACAATATATTTTTATCCCGAGGGGTACAGGTCTGTGAATCGCCAGGTTTACACACTTCACAGCACTCACCATAGTACATACTCTCCCCAGTGTCCATAACCCCACCCCCCTCTCCCAAACCCCCTCCCCCCATCAACCCTCAGTTTGTTTTGTGAGATTAAGAGTCACTTATGGTTTGTCTCCATCCCAATCCCATCTTGTTTCATTTACTCTTCTCCTACCCCCTTAACCCCCCATGTTGCATCTCCTCTCCCTCATATCAGGGAGATCATATGATAGTTGTCTTTCTCCAATTGACTTATTTTGCTAAGCATGATACCCTCTAGTTCCATCCATGTTGTCGCAAAAAGAAAGATTTCATTTCTTTTGATGGCTGCATAGTATTCCATCATGTATATATACCACTTCTTCTTTATCCATTCATCTGTTGATGGACATCTAGGTTCTTTCCATAGTTTGTATTGTAGACATTGCTGCTATAAACATTCAGGTGCACGTGCCCCTTCGGATCACTACGTTTGTATCTTTAGGGTAAATACCCCAGGAGTACAATTGCTGGGTCATAAGGTAGTTCTATTTTCAACATTTTGAGGCACCTCCATGCTGTTTTCCAGAGTGGTTGCACCAGCTTGCATTCCCACCAACAGTGTAGGAGGGTTCCCCTTTCTCCGCATCCTCGCCAGCATCTGTCATTTCCTGATTTGTTAATTTTAGCCATTCTGACTGGTGTGAGGTGATACCTCATTGTGGTTTTGATTTGTATTTCCCTGATGCCGAGTGATGTGGAGCACTTTTTCATGTGTCTGTTGGCCATCTGGATGTCTTCTTTGCAGAAATGTCTGCTCATGTCTTCTGCCCATTTCTAGATTGGATTATTTGTTCTTTGGGTGTTGAGTTTGCTAACTTCTTTATAGATTTTGGACACTAACCCTTTATCTGATATGTCGTTTGCAAATATCTTCTCCCATTCTGTCAGTTGTCTTTTGGTTTTGTTAACTGTTTCCTTTGCTGTGCAAAAGCTTTTGATCTTGATAAAATCCCAATAGTTCATTTTTGCCCTTGCTTCCCTTGCCTTTGGCGATGTTCCTAGGAAGATGTTGCTGCCACTGAGGTCGAAGAGGTTGCTGCCTGTGTTCTCCTCAAGGATTTTGATGGATTCGTTTCTCACATTGAGGTCCTTCATCCATTTTGAGTCTATTTTCAGGTGTGGTGTAAGGAAATGATCCAATTTCATTTTTCTGCATGTGGCTGTCCAATTTTCCCAACACCATTTATTGAAGAGGCTGTCTTTGTTCCATTGGACATTCTTTCCTGCTTTGTCGAAGATTAGTTGACCATAGAGTTGAGGGTCTATCTGGGGTCTCTATTCTGTTCCATTGATCTATGTGTCTGTTTTTGTGCCAGTACCATGCTGTCTTGATGATGACAGCTTTGTAATAGAGCTTGAAGTCCGGAATTGTGATGCCACCAACTTTGGCTTTCTTTTTCAATATTCCTTTGGCTATTCGAGGTCTTTTCTGGTTCCATATAAATTTTAGGATTATTTGTTCCATTTCTTTGAAAAAAATGGATGGTACTTTGATAGGAATTGCATTAAATGTGTAGATTGCTTTAGGTAGCATAGACATTTTCACAATATTTATTCTTCCAATCCAGGAGCATGGAACATTTTTCCATTTCTTTGTGTCTTCCTCAATTTCTTTCATGAGTACTTTATAGTTTTCTGTGTATAGATTCTTTGCCTGTTTGGTTAGGTTTATTCCTAGGTATCTTATAGTTTTGGGTGCAATAGTAAATGGGATTGACTCCTTAATTTCTCTTTCTTCTGTCTTGTGGTGTTGGTGTAGAGAAATGCAACTGATTTCTGTGCATTGATTTTATATCCTGACACTTTACTGAATTCCTGTACAAGTTTTAGCAGTTTTGGAGTGGAGTCTTTTGGGTTTTCCACATATAGTATCATATCATCTGTGAAGAGTGGTAGTTTGACTTCTTCTTGGCCGATTTGGATGCCTTTAATTTCCTTTTGTTGTCTGATTGCTGAGGCTAGGACTTCTAGTACTATGTTGAATAGCAGTGGTGATAACGGACATCCCTGCCGTGTTCCTGACCTTAGTGGAAAAGCTTTCAGTTTTTCTCCATTGAGAATGATATTTGCGGTGGGTTTTTCATAGATGGCTTTGATAATATTGAGGTATGTGCCCTCTATCCCTACACTTTGAAGAGTTTTGATCAGGAAGGGATGCTGTACTTTGTCAAATGCTTTTTCAGCATCTATGGAGAGTATCCTATGGTTCTTGTTCTTTCTTTTATTGATGTGTTGTATCACATTGATTGATTTGCGGATGTTGAACCAACCTTGCAGCCCTGGAATAAATCCCACTTGGTCATGGTGAATAATCCTTTTAATGTACTGTTGAATCCTATTGGCTAGTATTTTGGTGAGAATTTTTGCATCTGTGTTCATTGAGGATATTGGTCTGTAGTTCTCTTTTTTGATGGGATCCTTGTCTGGTTTTGGGATCAAGGTGATGCTGGCCTCATAAAATGAGTTTGGAAGTTTTCCTTCCATTTCTATTTTTTGGAACAGTTTCAGGAGAATAGGAATTAGTTCTTCTTTAAATGTTTGGTAGAATTCCCCTGGGAAGCCGTCTGGCCCTGGGCTTTTGTTTGTTTGGAGATTTTTGATGACTGTTTTAATCTCCTTACTGGTTATAGGTCTGTTCAGGCTTTCCATTTCTTCCTGGTTCAGTTGTGGTAGTTTATATGTCTCTAAGAATGCATCCATTTCTTCCGGATTGTCAAATTTGCAGGTGTAGAGTTGCTCATAGTATGTTCTTATAATTGTCTGTATTTCTTTGGTGTTAGTTGTGATCTCTCCTCTTTCATTCATGATTTTATTTATTTGGGCCCTATCTCTTTTCTTTTTGATATGTCTGGCCAGGGGTTTATCAATCTTATTAATTCTTTCAAAGAACCAGCTCCTAGTTTCGTTGATTTGTTCTATTGGTTTTTTTGGTTTCTATTTCATTGATTTCTGCTCTGATCTTTATGATTTCTCTTCTTCTGCTTGGTTTAGGGTTTCTTTTTTGTTCTTTCTCCAGCTCCTTTAGGTGTAGGGTTAGGTTGTGTACCTGAGACCTTTCTTGTTTCTTGAGAAAGGCTTGTACCACTATATATTTTCCTCTCAGGACTGCCTTTGTTGTGTCCCACAGATTTTGAACCGTTGTGTTTTCATTATCACTTGTTTCCATGAATTTTTTCAATTCTTCTTTAATTTCCTGGTTGACCCATTCATTCTTTAGAAGGGTGCTGTTTAGTCTCCATGTATTTGGGTTCTTTCCAAATTTCTTCTTGTGATTGAGTTCTAGCTTCAGAGCATTGTGGTCTGAAAATATGCAGGGAATGATCCCAATCTTTTGATACTGGTTGAGATCTGATTTAGGACCGAGGATGTGATCTATTCTGGAGAATGTTCCATGTGCACTAGAGAAGAATGTGTATTCTGTTGCTTTGGGATGAAATGTTCTGAATATATCTGTGATGTCCATCTGGTCCAGTGTGTCATTTAAGGCCTTTATTTCCTTGTTGATCTTTTGCTTGGATGATCTGTCCATTTCAGTGAGGGGAGTGTTAAAATCCCCTACTATTATTGTATTCTTGTCGATGTGTTTCTTTGATTTTGTTATTAATTGTTTTATATAGTTGGCTGCTCCCACGTTAGGGGCATAGATATTTAAAATTGTTAGATCTTCTTGTTGGACAGTTCCTTTGAGTATGATATAGTGTCCTTCCTCATCTCTTATTATAGTCTTTGGCTTAAAATCTAATTGATCTGATATAAGGATTGCCACTCCTGCTTTCTTCTGATGTCCATTAGCATGGTAAATTCTTTTCCACCCCCTCACTTTAAACCTGGAGGTGTCTTCGGGTTTAAGATGAGTTTCTTGTAGGCAACATATAGATGGGTTTTGTTTTTTTATCCATTCTGATACCCTGTGTTTTTTGATTGGGGCATTTAGCCCATTAACATTCAGGGTAAGTATTGAATGATATGAATTTAGTGCCATTGTATTGCCTGTAAGGTGACTGTTATTGTATATTGTCTCTGTTTCTTTCTGATCTACTACTTTTAGGGTCTCTCTTTGCTTAGAGGACCCCTTTCAATATTTCCTGTAGAGCTGGTTTGGTATTTGCAAATTCTTTCAGTTTTTGTTTGTCCTGGAAGCTTTTAATCTCTCCTTCTATTTTCAATGATAGCCTAGCTGGATATAGTATTCTTGGCTGCATGTTTTTCTCAGTTAGTACTCTGAATATATCATGCCAGCTCTTTCTGGCCTGCCAGGTCTCTGTGGATATATCTGCTGCCAATCTAATATTTTTACCATTGTACGTTACAGACTTCTTTTCCCGGGCTGCTTTCAGGATCTTTTCTTTGTCACTAAGACTTGTAAATTTTACTATTAGGTGACGGAGTGTGGACCTATTCTTATTGATTTTGAGGGGGGTTCTCTGAACCTCTTGAATTTTGATGCTTGTTCCCTTTGCCATATTGGGGAAATTCTCTCCAATAATTCTCTCCAATATACCTTCTGCTCCCCTCTCTGTTTCCTCTTCTTCTGGAATCCCAATTATTCTAATGTTGTTTCGTCTTATGGTGTCACTTATCTCTCGAATTCTCCCCTCGTGGTCCAGTAGCTGTTTGCCCCTCTTTTGCTCAGCTTCTTTATTCTCTGTCATTTGGTCTTCTATATCGCTAATTCTTTCTTCTGCCTCATTTATCCTAGCAGTGAGAGCCTCCATTTTTGATCGCACCTCATTAATAGCTTTTTTGATTTCAACTTGGTTAGATTTTAGTTCTTTTATTTCTCCAGAAAGGGCTTTTATATCTCCCGAGAGGGTTGCTTTAATATCTTCCATGCCTTTTTCAAGCCCGGCTAGAACCTTGAGAATCGTCATTCTGAACTCTATATCTGACATATTACCAATATCTGTATTGATTAGGTCCCTAGCCTTTGGTACTGCCTCTTTTTCTTTTTTTTTGTTGTGAATTTTTCCGCCTTGTCATTTTGTCCAGATAAGAGTTTATTAAGGAGCAAGTAAAATACTAAAAGGGTGGCAACAACCCCAGGAAAATATGCTTTAGCCAAATCAGAAGAGATCCCACATCGTGAGGGGGGAGAAAGGGGATAAAAAGGGGTTCAAAAAGAAAAAAAAAAAAAAAGAAACTATTTAAAAAAAAGAAAGCCGATAAAGAAAAAATATAAAAAGAGGAAAAAAATATATATATATTAGATAAACTATTTAAAAAACGTTAAAAAAGAAAATGGTAAAAGTTAAAAAAATTTAGCAGAAGAAGAGAAAAAGAAAAAAAAATTGAAAAAGAAAAAAAAAATAAATTAACTGCAAGGCTAAAAAATCATGGGGAGAAAGCCATGAGTTCCGTGCTTTGTTTTCTTCTCCTCTGGAATTCCGCCGCTCTCCTTGGTATTGAAACTGTACTCCTTGGTAGGTGAGCTTGGTCCTGGCTGGGTTTCCCGTTGATCTTCTGGGGGAGGGGCCTGTTGTAGTGATTCTCAAGCGTCTTTGCCCCAGGCGGAGTTGCACCGCCCTTACCCGGGGCCGCGCTGAGTAATCCGCTCGGGTTTGCTTTCGGGAGCTTTGTTCCCTGAGCGCTTTCCGTAGAGTCCGGAGGACGGGAATGAAGGTGGCGGCCTCCCAGTCTCCGACCCAGAGGAGCCGAGAGCCCAGGGCCTGACTTCTCAGTGCGCCCTCAGAGAACAGCGCCCAATGACTCCCGTCACCCTGGCCTCCGGCCGCGCTCCGAGCTGACCGAGGCTGCGACCGGTTCAAGGCAACCCCGAGCTGAGAGTCACTCCTCGGCTCTGTCTCTGTAGCCGGCTTCCCCATTCTAATACCTGTAAGCTCTGCGACACTCAGACACCCCTGATCCTTCTGTCACCCTGCGGGACCTGAGGCCACGCTGACCCAGCGTGGGCTTCACCCCGGTTAAGCCTCTGGAGCCATGTCCCTCAGCAGAACAGACTTTTAAAAGTCCTGATTTTGTGCTCTGTTGCTCCACCGCTTGCCGGGAGCCGGGCCCTCCCCCTGGGTCTATCTTCCCCTCGCTTTGGATTCACTTCTTTGCCAGTCCTACGTTGCAGAAAGTGGTTGATTTTCTGTTTCTAGAATTGCTGTTCTTCTTCTCTTCGATCTCCCGTTGGATTTGTAGGTGTTTGCAATCTTTAGATAAGCTATCTAGCTGATCTCCTGCTACCTGAAGTAGTCTCAGCCTGCTACTTCTCCGCCATCTTGACTCCTCCCATTTTTGGGTGTTATTTGATCAGTCAAGGGCCTCTCCATACCTCATACTGTCAAGAGTTACTGACCCTTTCAGCACCCATAATGTTAAAACAAGCTGAACATCTTTTAGGCCATTTTGGACTTTAGAGGCAATATATTCCTCATTCACAAGTTTTGTTTAAGCTAATTTACACTGTTACTTGAAAAATCAGCCCACTTTGAATAGGACCCTCCAGAGCAAAGCTCTAGAAATGTTTAAATTGTAGTATAAAAGGCATTTCCATCAATGCCCAATAAAACTCCTTTTACAGAGGCCTTAACAACCTCCTTTCTTGCCTCCTGGAGTCTCTGGTCTGCCTGTGATGGCCGTAAATTATCCACCTCCCTAACCAGCCTCAAGCTGCAGGCCACACAATATACCATAATGGTTTATGTAATATTGTCTTCTGGTACAAGAGTCTGCCCTCTTAAATCCCATACTGTATGCCATTAGAGTGATAACTGCTGGCCACATACTATTTTCTTTTGGGAAATTTTTAGAGGCCCTGAGTCTATGACCTTCCATACCAAATTTCCTATTAAGCCTGTGTCATGGAAGCAGTACCCTACAAGCATGACATGACCTCTAAATCCTCCTTGCTAAAATGAAAATAGGCATTATGCAGGATGGGACCAGATCTGGGTCCTCTGACATATGCCACCTGCAAGAGGGGGTGGTGTTCTATCCTTAGACCCTTGACAAATGCCATGGTGATGGGGGAATTCATCCATCTCCTGGACCCCTTGGCTACATGGGGAGCCCCTAGGAATCAACTGAATGAACAGCAAAAGGAGTTTGTTCATTTTGCAGATGGCTGTGCCACCATCACACATACGGAGCTCCAAGGAGAGTTGTTGACTTTCATTTTGTACATCCCTGAACATTTGTACATCCCTGAACATCCCTGTGAAGGATGGGACTCAAAGGTCAGCACAATTGGCTGAACTTCAGTCACCAAGATTGCTTCCTCTGAGGAAAAGGACTGTGATAATTTCCTGCCTCACAGATGTGCAAAAATATAAATCAAGGCCCCATATGGATGTATACATGCTAAAGCCATAATGAAGGACTTATGCAGACATTCCCTATCACCCACGTTTACAGACATTATTGGTAGTAACCAAATCACTGATTTCTCTTCTTATAATACACAATATTAGGCTCTTGAAGATGGCAGTCAGTAGAAATTTTACCTCTCTTACCAGCCTCAGACTTTCTGGCCATGTAGGATTCCATAATGACTTAAGTTCAAATTCAACTAGATTAAATGAACAGAAGCCCTATGGAACTCTTACTTTAGCCTCACACCTTAACCACAATAAAAGCCAAAGATAATCACTGCAACTTGCTCTCTAGTGTCATTTTTGGTCCTGGTTGAGAGTCTGCTCTCTTCCTGCCAGAAAACCTCATTATATGAGTAATAAAAATTTTCAGTTTCTCTTTGGTGTGTGGCATCATTAGTCTCATCATTTTACCTATTAAGATATGGACAAAAATAACCAGTTACAATTTGGTTACTTTTCCATGTTTAGTCAAAATTTTAATTTTTGTATGGGTTGCTGCACACTTTGCTAGTTAATATCTGAAGGTAAGAGTGACATTTTGACATATGTATATACCTATATACCTATATTTTGGATACTAAAACCCTTTATCGTATATATGTCATTTGCAAATATCTTTTCCCATTCTGTAGGTTGCTTTTGAGTTTGTTGATTGTTTCTTCCATTGTGCAGAGGCTTTTTATTTTGCTGTAGTCTCAATAGTTTATTTTTGCTTTTGTTTCCCTTGCCTCAGCAGACATATCTAGAAAGAAGTTGTTATGGCCCATGTCAAAGAATTATTGCCTGTGTTCTCCTCTAGGATTTTTATGGTTTCAGGTGTCACATTCAGGACTTTAATCCATTTTGAATTTGGTTTTGTGTGTTGTGTAAGAAAGTAGTCTAGTTTTATTCTTTTGCATGTTGCTGTCCTGTTTTCCAATACCATTTGTTGAAGAGACTTTTTCCGATTGGATTTTTTTCCCTTTGTCAAAGATTAATTGACCATATAATCGTGGGTTTATTTCTTGATTTTCTATTCTGTTCTGTTGATTTATATGTCTGTTTTTGTGCCAGTACCTGTACTGTTTTGATCATTACAGCGTTGTAATGTAGCTTGAAGTCTGGAATTGTGGGGGCTACAGCTTTGCTTCTCTTTTTCAAGATTGCTTTGGCTATTTGGGGTCTTTTGTGGTTCCACAGAAATTTGAAAATTGTTTGTTCTAGCTCTGTGAAAAATGCTGTTGGTATTTTGATAGGGATTTCATTAAATATGTGGACTGCTCTGGGTAGTATAGACATTTTAACAATATTTATTCTTCCAATCCATGACCATGGGATATCTTTCCATTTTTTTGTGTGTGCCATCTTCAGTTTCTTCTATCAGTGTTTTATAGTTTTCAGAGTTCAGATTTTTTTTGACTCTTTGGTTAAGTTTATTCCTAGATATTTTGTTGTTTTTGGTGTAATAATAAGTGAAATTATTTTCTTTATTTCACTTTCTCCTGCTTCATTATTAGTTTATAGGGATGCAACAGATTTCTGTACATTGATTTTGTATCCATTACTGAATTAATTTATCAGTTCTAGTAGTTATTTTTTTGTGACATCTTTAGGGTTTTTTTTATATATATAGTGTCATGTCATTTGCAAATAGTGAGAGTTTTACTTCTTCCTTACCAGTGTGGATGTCTTTTATATCTTTTTGTTGTCGACTGCTGCACCTAGGACTTCCAGTACTACATTGAATAGAAGGGGTGAGAGTGGACATCCTTGTCTTATTCCTGACCTTAGGGGAAAAGATCTCAGTTTTTTATCATTGAGTATGATGTTGGCTGTGAATTCTTCATATAAAGACTTTATTAGGGTTAGATATGTTCCCTCTAGACCTGAATTGCAGGGTGTTGTGTTTTTTTTGTGTGTTTTTTTTTTTTTTTTTTTTTTGTAATGAATGGATGTACCTTGTGAAATGCTTTTTCTGCATCTAGTGAAATGATCATATGGTTTTATGCTTTTTTGTATTGATGTGATATATCATGTTGATTATGTTCTGAATGTTGACCCACCCTTGCATCCCAGAAGTAAATCCCACTATACTCTCTAGCTCTATCCATGTTGTTGCAAATGGCTAGTTTCATTCTTTTTTATAAGTGAATAATGTGTGTGTGTGTGTGTGTGTGTGTGTGTGTGTGTGATCTTCTTTATCCATCCATCTGTTGATAGACATTTGCCTCAGCCATCTTTCAGAGCTTTAAGACTTCTGAAGGGATAGATCTCACTTTTCGTGTCAAGGGGTATCTCATCTTCTTAAGTTCACCATTCTTGGTGAGTATATATTTGAGACAATTTGTAAAAGCCTCTTCAGTGAACAACCTCTCCTCTCTCAGAGACCTTATTTGAGATTGTGGGGTTGTCCCTTCTCTAGCTGGCTTCTCTTGATCTCACACCATGAAGAACATAGGTAAAGCTAAGCTTCAAATTGGCCATCACATTAGGTAGAATAAACCTCAGAGTAACTTCATAGTATTAGAAAAGCAGTGATAGAAAAATAATGCCAAATGCCCTTCTATAAGCCCTTACTTCTGTTTTCTCCCCTTACTATATTGGGAGGTAGAAAACCACATAGTTTTCCTCTGAAGTTAGGCTTGGAGGTTCCTCCAAGGTCTGCAAGAGATCCCTCCTAGGAAATGGATACTAAAGCAATGCACATACAATGCACACACACAATGTACATACACAATGCACATACACATACACACATTTACATAGAGTTCTGGTCAGCCTTTCACTCAGGAGAAAAGCTAATGGGGAAGCATATTAACCTACATAAGAAAAACATCTACCTATAATCAGCTTAGTCATTCTTTCTTGAGCCAGAATGCACCGCACATAAAATACATAACTAGCAGCATATATATATACACAATGGAGCATTATGCAACTATTTAGAAGAAGGAAATCTTGTCATTTACAACATGCATGAATCTAGAGGGTATTATGCTAATAAAATAAGTCAGTCACAGAAAGGCAAATGCCATATGATTTCACTCATATGTGGAGTTTAAAAAACAAAACAAATGTACAAAGAAAAAAAAGAGACAAACCAAGAAACAGACTCTTAACTATAGAGAACAAACAAACTATAGAGAACAAACTGTGGAGGTGGGTGGGTGAAATAGGTGAAGGGAATTAAGACTACACTTACCTTGATGAGCACTGAGTAATGTATAGAACTGTTGCATCACTATATTGTACACCTGAAACTAATATAATACTATATGTTAATTATACTGGAATTAAATAAATAAACATCTTTTAAAAATACATATCTAGCACTATCATCTATAAGAAACAATAATACACACACACACACACACACACACACACAAGGTCAGCAAATAGAAGACTGAGTTTTTAATAACCTAATGTATGTGCTTAGAGAGGATACAGATGGTATTAATTTTTTGGAACAGGAGGATGCTATGAAAAGGGAACAAAGAAGAAAGCATTCTTGGAAATTTGAAACATGACTTCTAAAATTACAAAATAATAACAATTATGATGGTGATGAAAATCCTTGAAAATCATCTAATAAGGGGAAAAAAAACCAAACAAAGCCCCTAGAAATTATGATGGAAAAAAATTAAGGGGAGCAACAAGGATATTAGGCAACTAATTGTAATTTTATCTAAAGAGACAAGAAACAAAAAGTCAGAAATTATAAAGAGATAGAGTATTTCTCAGATCTGAAGGTATAGAATACTTAAAAAAAAAACCTCATAAAGTATTCAAAACAATTTGTATGTAGAATGAAAGTGGTGAGAGTGGACATCCTTGCCTTGTTTCTGACATTAGGGGAAAAGTGCTCAGTTTTTCCCCATTGAGTATGATGTTAGCTGTGGGCTTTTCATATATGGCCTTTATTATTTTGAGATTTATTCCCTCTAAAGCTATTGTGTTGAGGGTTTTTTTTTTTTTAAATCATGAATGGATGTTGTACTTTGTCAAAAGCTTTTTCTATATCTATTTCTGCATCTCTTGAAATGATCATGTGGTTTTTATTCTTTCTGTTATTGATGTGATATAGCACATTGTTTGATTTGTGAATATTGAACCACCTTCACATCCTAGGAATAAATCCCACTTGATTGTGGTGAATGATTTTTTTTGTTGGATTCTGTTTGTTAATATTTTGTTGTGGAATTTTGCACTTATAATCACCAGAGATACTGGCCTATAGTTCTCTTCCTTGTGTGGTATCTCTATCTAGTTTTGATATTAGAATAATGCTGGTCTCACAGAATGAATTAGGAAGTTTTCTTCCTGTTCTATTTTTTTGAAAAGTTTGAGAAGAACAGGTATTAACTTTTCTTTAAATATTTGGTAGAGGGGTGTCTGGATGGCACAGCTGGTTGGGCATCTGACTCTTGGTTTTGGCTTAGCTTGTGATCCCAGGGTTGTGAGATCCAGCGCTGCATCCGGCTCTGGACTCTGGGCTCAAAGGGAATCTGCTTAAGATTCTCTCTGTCGGGGATTCTGAGTGGCTTCGTTGGTTAAGCTACTGCTTTTGGCTCAGGTTGTGATCCCAGAGTCCTGGGATCTAGTCCTGCATCGGGCTCCCAGCTCTATGGGGAGTCTGCTTTGCCCTTTGACTTCTTCCTCTCATGCTCTTTCTCACTCTCTCTCTCAAATGAATAAATAAAATCTTAAAAAAAAAAAAGATTCTCTTTCTCCCTCTCCTTCTGCCTTTCCCCACTGCATGCTGTCTCTCTCAAATAAATAAATAAATAAATAAACAAATAAAATAAATAAATAAATAAATAATTTGGTAGAATTCATCTGTGAAGCCATCTGGTTCTGGACTTTTTTGTTGGCCATTTTTTGATTACTGATTAAATTTGATTTCTGGTGATGGGTGTCTTCAAATTTTCTATTTCTATCTCTTTCAGTTTTTGTAGGTTATATGTTTCTAGGAACGTACTCATTTCTTCTAGAGGCCCAATTTGTTGGCATACAATTTTTCATAATATTCTCTTACAATCTTTTGTATTTTTGTGGTCAGTCATTTCTTCTCTTTCTTTTCTGATTTTGAGTTTTTTTCTTTTTCATGAGTCTGATGAGAGGTTTATCAATTTGTCAATTTTTTCAAAGAACTGGCTTCTAGTTTCTTGAGCTATTCTTTTTTTTTTTAATTTCTGTATCATTTATTTCTGCTCTAGTCTTTATTATTTCCTTCCATATGCTGGTTTTGAGTTTTGTTTGTTCTTTTCTAGCTCCTCTAGGTTACTTTTTTTTTTAATAAAATAAACTTTTCATTGACATGTAAGAAACATACAGAAAAACTCACAAACCCTTAGTATGCAGCTTGAAGAATTATCACCAAACGAACACTTTCATAGAATCATCCAGGTCAAGAAGTGAAACATTCATTAGCATCTCAAGGGCCCACCTTGCACACTTTCTCAACCACTAACTTCTGCCTAAAGATAACCAGTATATTGATACCTAGTCATAAATGAGTTTCATCTGTTTTTTAAATTGATAAAAATACACTATTCTTTTGTATCTGGGGTCTTTTGTTTAACATCAGTTTGCGGGATTCATTAAAGTAATTGTTCTAGTGTAGTTCATTTATTTTCCTTCCTGTACAGTCCTCGATTCTGTAAATATACCATAATTAATTTGTGTGTTCTACAACTGATAAACATTTGGGCTGTTACTAGATTGAAAATACCATGGGTAATGCTACTTTGGGAACATGCTAGTGCCTACCTTTTGGCACATATACCTCTTACAGTTTCTATCCTAGAGTCTGTCATTTCAGTGCTTTCATTAATAACATCAAATCCGTGAATCACATTAGTACATTAACAAAGTCAAGATTCAAAAAGCTGTTAATGTGTTGCAATAACTGGCCTGAACTAATGAAGTTAAATGTAACAGGGATAAATGTAAAGCTTTACATTTAGCTTTAATGAACATATAAGATTACCTTGTTTATTTGAGATTTTTCTTGCTTCCTGAGGTAGGCCTATACTGCTTCCAAGTTCCCTCTTAGAACCACTGTTGTTGTATCCCAAAGATTTTCAACCATCTGTTTTCATTTTCATTTGTTTCCATCTAATTTTTTACTTCTTCTTTGATTTTCTGGTTGACCCATTCATAGTTTAGTAGCATGTTATTTAACCGTTATATATTTGTGGTCTTTCCAGATTTTTTTTTCTTGTGATCGATTTCTAGTTTCATAGCACTGTGTCAGAAAAGATGCGTGATGTGACTTTGATATCTATATTTTTTGACACTTGTTTTGTGGCCTAATATGTGATTTATTTTGGAGAATGATCCATGTGCACTTGAAATGAATTTGCATTCTGCTCTTTTAGAATGGAATATTCTGTATATTCCTGTTGAATCCATCTGGCGTAGAGTGTAATTCAAATTCACTCTTTCCTTGTTGATTTTCTGTTGGGATGATCTGTCCATTGATGTGAAGTGTGGTGTTACGTTCCCCTACTCTTTTTGTGTTTTTATATTTAGTTCCTTTTTGTTTGTTCTTAACAGTTTTATGTATTTGGGTGCTCCCATGTTTGGTGCATACACATTTATAGTTGTTATATCTTCTTGGATTGTCTCTTTTATGATTATATTGTGTCCTTCTTTGTCTCTTGTTACAGTCTATTTTTATCCTGTGTATTACTACCCTGGCCTTGTTTTTTTTTTTTTTTTTAAAGATTTTATTTATTTATTTGACAGAGAGAGATCACAGGCAGAGAGGCAGGTAGAGAGAGAAGAGGAAGCAGGCTCCCTGCTGAGCAGAGAGCCCGATGCGGGGCTCGATCCCAGGACCCTGAGATCATGACCTGAGCCGAAGGCAGCGGCTTAACCCACTGAGCCACCCAGGCGCCCCATACCCTGGCCTTGTTTTGACATCCATTTGCATGAAACATTTCTCCACTCCCTCACTTTCAATCTGCATGTGTGTTTAGGTCTGAACTGAGTCTCTTATTGGCAGCATATAGATGGCTCTTGCTTTTTTATCCATTCGGTCACCTTATATCTTTCAATTGGAGCATTTATTCCATTTACATGGAAGTAATTATTAATAGGTCTGTGTTTATTGCCATTTTGTTACTTGTTTTGTGGTTGTTTTTGTATTTCTTCTCTTATCCTTTCATCTCTTGCTCTCTTCTCAGTTTGCTGGCTTTCTTAGGGATATACTTGGATTCCTCTCTCTTTCTCTCTCTCTCTCTCTCCCTTTTGCATAACTGTTACCAGTTTTTGATTTGTTGCCATTATATTTGTATATAACATCTTCTGCATATAGCCATCTATATTGAGTTGATGTTTGCTTACATATGAACCCATTCTTTTTTTTTTTTTTTAAAGATTTTATTTATTTATTTGACAGAGAGAGATCGCAAGTAGACAGAAAGGCAGGCAGAGAGAGAGAGAGAGAGAGAGGGAGAGAGGGAAGCAGGCTCCCTGCTGAGCAGAGAGCCCGACGCGGGACTCGATCCCAGGACCCTGAGATCATGACCTGAGCCGAAGGCAGCGGCTTAACCCACTGAGCCACCCAGGCGCCCCATATGAACCCATTCTTTACTCCCCCTCCCCACCATGTTTTAGGTATATAGTGTCAAACATTACACCCTTTTATTCTGTGATTTCCCTGACTGATTTTTGCAGGTATACTTATTTATATTCACTGCTTTTGTATTTCTTACTTTTTTTTTTTAATCTTCCTTGTGGTTTTTCCTTTCCACTCAATGAGTTCACTTTAACATTTTGTAGGACTGGTTTAGTGGTCATGAACTCCTTTAGTTTTTGTTTGTCTCAGACACTCCTTATCTTTCCCTCTATTCTGAATGATAGTCTTGCTGGATAGAATAATCTTGGTTGCAGGTTTTTGTCTTTCAGCACTATGAATATATTGTGCCTCTCTCTTCTGTCCAACAAAGTTTCTGCTGAAAAATCTGCTGATAGCTTTATGGGGTTTCCCATGTTTATAACCATCTCTTCACTTGTTGATTTTAAAATTCTCTCTTTATCTCTACTCCTTGCCATTTTAATTATTATGTGTCTTGGTATGGATGTCTTTGGGTTGATTTTGTTGGGGGAATCTCTATACTTTCTGCATCTGGATATCTATTTCCTTCCTCAGATTTGGGAAGCTTTCAGCTATTATTTCTTCAAATAAATATTCTGCCCAATTTCTCCTCTTTTCTCCTCCTGGGATCCCTATAATGCAAATGTATGGTGTTTTTTTTTAAAGATTTTATTTATTTGACAGACAGAGATCACAAGTAGGCAGAGAGGCAGGCAGAGAGAGAGGAGGAAGCAGGCCCCCCGCTGAGCAGAGAGCCTGATGTGGGCCTTGATCCCAGGACCCTGGGATCATGACCTGAGCTGAAGGCAGAGGCTTTAACCCACTGAGCCACCTAGGTGCCCCAAATGTTTTTATTCTTGAAGGTGTTGTTGAAGTCCCTTAATTTATTTGCATTTTTAAAATTATTCTTTCATCTTTCTCCTGTACAACTTGATTGCTTTCCATTACTTTGTTCTCTAGGTCACTGATCCATTCTTCTGTTTCCTTTAGCATATTTTAAATTTCAGTGATTGAGTTCTTCATCACTGATTGGTTCTTTTTAATTTTTTCTTTCTCTTTGTTGAGGGTTTCACTGTGGTCCTCCACTCTTTTCAAGTTCAGTGACTATCCTTATGACCATTACTTTAAATTCTCTAACAGGCTTATTAGTTATCTCCACTTTGTTTAGCTCCCTTGCTGTGATTTTATCCTATTCTTTTCTTTGGGACATATTCCTGTATTTCCTAATTTTGTTTAATTCTCTGTGTTTATTTCTCTGTCTTAGCAAAGACAGGTATGTCCCCTGCTTTTGAAAGTAGTGGCCTAATGAAGATGTCTTGTAGTGTCCTGCAATGCAGTGTCCCCTGTTCACCAGTACCTAGCATATCAGGGGTGACCTCCTATGTGTATTGCATGCACACTACTATAGTGGCTGAGTTGTGTTTGCCTTCAGTCCAGTCATCTGTGATGGCTCTCTTTGCCTGTTATGAGCAGGGTTTGGTCCCTGTGTTGTTAGTGGGCTATTCTGGGATGCAACAATGCTACCAGTTTTTTTTTTCTATTTGTGATTTATTAAGAATGTGTTCTAGTACTGTTTTATTTTCTTTCTCATATTTTAGGTCGATTTGATAGCTTTTATATTTTATTTAAAACAGTTTTCATTGGGGAGGCCTAGGTGGCTCAGTCAGTTAAGTCACTGCCTTTGGCTTGGGTTGTGATCCCAGGGTCCTGGGATTGAGTCCCGTATTGGGCTCTGTGTCCAGCAGGGAGCCTGCTTCTCTCTCTGCCTCTGCCTACCACTTTGCCTGCTTGTGCTCTCTCTCTCTCTCTCTGAAAAATAAATAAGTAAAATCTTTTAAAAAAACAGTTTTCATTGTATTCTTTTGAAATTCAATTCTTCCTAGTCTTAATTAAATTATTAATTTATTCTGTAAGATGTTTTGATTCTATAGTAAATTTTTATTTGACTGATTAGTTTAAAATATTCTTTGCTTTATCTTCTCCCTCTTTTTAAAAATCCCAATTATTTTATTCTTTAAACTTTTTAGAGGCTTTCCATTTTATTTGTATGCTTATACACATGATCTCCAGTCTTAAAAATCATCCAACAACTTTGCTCTTATTTTCTCCATTTTATAGTGTGGCAGTTGATACTCAGAGAGGAAAGGACTTGGGAAGGTGACAGAACTAGCCTGTCAGGATCATATTTAACATAGTCACCTTTGGAAAACATTTTTTTCATGTGTTTTCTTTAATTCTTGGACCTTCCTCCTTTATGTCAACTGGCCATTCTGTGCCCAAATATCAGAAAGGGATATTGCAACTAAAATGATTATAAGAGAAATTTTACTCTTGGCTTTTGTGTTTCAAAAGCTGAAGGATTAAGGAGAGTGGAAATGACTCAAGGACAGATGAAAAATATAAGAAAAGAAGCAGGATAAGAGGACATAAGTTTTTGCTTCTGCTCCCAATCTCTCAACCCCAATGAGGGAATGATTATACTGACTCAAAGACTTTAAAAGGAAGTTAGGAGGCTGTAAATATGAAGGAATTCTTCTGAGAGGGTCCTATACCTGCTATGTAGGGGTGAAGTTGGCAAGATTTTCCAAATGTGTTTTCATGTTTGAAAGCAGATGGGAACTGTGGCCTGACATTTCATGGGTAAAGCCATATGATAATTAGGATTAGTATAGAAAATGGCTTACTGTGTCCTGAGTTAGACTTCCAAAGATTTATGACACCCCAGCATGTTGAAGAAGCAGCAAAATCATACAAACTCTTTTATGGCATGAAAGATACAGAGAAATTTGTGTATTACAGAGGTACTCTGTGGATGGAAACAAGGGATAATCAATGACACTTTTATGGACTGGTGACAGAGATAAGTTGGGTTAATGGACATTATCAACAATGTCACCACTAAATCCCATCATCTCTCTTCTTAAAGTCATAGAATGAATTATATAACATCCGTTCTCTAAGAAGTTATTTTATTACAGCTACATTCAAGATGCATTATTTTATTTTGCACAGTTACACTACATTTCCATCTTTGATACTCTTCCTCTGTACTGGAACAATCAGAGAGGTGATACACGAAGGAATGAAATCCCCAAGGAGGTCCCTGCACCTTTTATCATCTGGGATCTCAGAACAGCAGGTTACAGCGGATGCTGAAACAAAAAGTGCAGTAATAAAATGATTGATTTGCTTAAGAAACAGTGATTTCAGCAAAGCAATTTTGCACAATACCATGTGAAGTTGCATTGCCTACTTTCTTCCCTGTACCCCCTCCTGACCACCTTCAACCCAGTACACCTCTATGAAATATTGACTGATCATCTGCTTGGTATCATCATTAATATCACCACCTGGATATGGTGAAAGCAGGATCAACATCATGATCCAACATCAGAAATGAAGGCCTCAGCTTTGAGCCCTGCTCCCTCAGGCTGCATGACCACAAAGACATCCAAATCCTCTGCTATAGCTTCTGATCAGCATCTGTCAATCCCAAGATCTAGCACTGTGTGACGAGGAAAGAAAAAATGCATTTTGGGGGGATTCCTTTCCTTTTGCAGTCTTTCTTCTGCTTGATAGATCCCCTCTCTGCATTCTCTGTAATCTGATTATAAAAATTCAGATGAGGTTTCTTGATTCTTCATTCCTGATTTAGATGGGCTGACATGCTGGGTCAAAACCAAGAAAGCAGTATAGCAAGGTAAAACTTAAAGACCTGGAGAAAATTTTTAAAAAATCACTTAAGCAGAAAATCTGTAGGTAGAGTTGGGGAAGAGAATATGAAAAGGAGATGTGTCTAGAATCAGAATAAGAAAATCAAAGCATTCATCACAGGTGTAATTCCCCATTTATTGATTATTGCTTGTTCTCTTCCGTGTATCCAGCACTTAGGAAAGTCCTGGCTAATATTATACTATCACTAAATAAACATTGAATAAATGAACACACTGAGTGAACACTCTATTCCTGCTAGCTGAAGAAGAGTGTCTATTTGTCAGAAATGACGTAGAAGGATTTGTGCTCTAGGTGGAGTCTAAACCTTGGCCTCTAAGATTCCTCGCAAGATTGTATGACTCCAATCATGTCAACTCATTCATTCTAGATCATGTCTCTAACCAGAAAAAAAAAATACATAATTGACCAATGTAGTGTGGAGTGGTTCTTCGTATTATATTGAATTCTTGAACATTTCTTTAAAATAGGTTGATGAGAATATTTCCTAAAGAGGGACCTACAGGTAAAACCTTTTCTTATTCTGGTGACAGTCAGGAATAAGGTTGAGCATGTGAAAGACATTAAAGATCCAAATAGCCATCTCTTTGTCACAAAACCACTTGGAAATGTTTGAGTAGTCATTTTCATTATGAGTTCGGGGTATAGGAGATCATCAAATAAAACACTCACGTTTTTCCAGCATGGTACAACTCGAAAGCTTTGTGGATTTGGTCAAAAGGCAACTGATGGGTTACTAATGGATCTATATTAATTTTATTTTGCAGGTAACTAGTCACTAGTTGGGGAATACAGTCTCTGGTTTTATAATCTGCAAAACAAAAAAAATATGTCATGGAGATTTTCTTCTAAAAAATTAACATTAAACATGGAAAACAAATCATTTGTACATCAGAAACCATTGACTACTGTTATTAAGTGTGCTGCTCCAGAAATTCTGTTACCTAGAATTCCTTTGGAGAAAAACTGGGTCAATATTCACGAGTTACTCAGTTGAAAAATGGTCCTTTTAAACTAGAATTCTCTAGCTCAGTTCCTGGGCTTACCATGGCATAAACATTTCATCCTTTGTGTATTCACACGCATGGAGATGGCATTGGAAACTTAGTATCAGAGCAATGGGGAAAGATGGGAATATTAATTGATTAAATTAAATTAAATTAAATATTAATTGATTAAAGCTGTTGGTTGATATTGCTCATAAATAAAGGCTCTTCTTGAAAGGTAAGAGCCAGTGCCAAAACAGTGGGTTGATGTTATATATTTATAAATAATTTATATATATGTTATATATTTATAAATAATTTATATATGAATATATACATAGAGAGAGCTTATATAGTTTATATATATGTAAATAAATATATATATTATTTATATAATGTTATACAATTGAGAAGCTTTGCGGCTAAAAAAGCACAACAACCCACTGGCATGGAACTGAGATTGACTAAATTATTTGAAACATTGGAAAAACGCAAAAACTATTTTGCAGGAGATAAAAATTATATTTGAACTTAAAAAGCCTATTTAATTAAATTAACTAAAATGAATTTAACAAAATTTCCAACTCATTGGAGAAATCTTTTGTCACATTATAGTTCTGTTTCCTCAAGGAGAGGAATTTTGAATTCTATGTTTCTGCAAAGTCAAAGGGATTTCATGAGAGCAACCAACCAGCCCCTACTAGTCATTGACCTACCTCCTAAGCATACACCCTTCAAAGTCCGTCCAGAGACAATCATTGGTGCATCCAGGGAAAGCTTTGAATTTACTGGAGCCACTCCAACGATCAGACAGACACCATGGCTCAGGTGGCAGGAATCCCAAGCAGCAAGCTGATAAGGATAATAATGATCATACACACCCCCACCCCCCAACAAGTAAGTGACAACTACCACCAGAAGTGGAAGGAATCAAGTTCCTAAATCTTGCATCTCTTCCTGGCCAGATACCACCTCAACCTTAGCTTCAACACTGCCAGTGATGGGATCTCTTTAGAAAATCAGCAGAGTTTAGTGGGAAAGAGCACAGACTGTGCTAGCTGTATGACCTTAGGTAAGTTACTTAACCTCCCTTTGCCTCAATTTCTTCATTTGTAAAAAGAATAATAATACTACCTTACTTCATAGAGTGGTTATGAGGTTTAAGTGATTTATCATTCTTAAAACATTTAGAACACTACCTGGGATATAATGAGGACGGTATATTTGTTAAATAAAATTGTCCACTAGCCATGGTTCTCTGTCTAACCCATTTGTATTAAAATAAAACAAATATATACATATGGGTGTGTGAAGTTTTATTATTTTTTTAAATTCAGTTTTGTAGGGATGTTCAGTGTACTTCTTCACATTTATTTATTTTACTTTCTTCTCTGGTTTGTACCAGAAAAGGTTGACTGAATCTTTCTGTCTTTCACTTTTCCTCTGTTTTGCTTTATTTTCTCTTTCCTGTTATCTCTATCACTACCTTTACTTCCTTTATTTTTCGTTAAGTACATTAGGTACATATGAATTGTCTACATTCTGTCCTCTAAACTATAAGATCTGAAAGGTACATATTTTATTCACCTTTGTATCCCTAGAACATAACACATTGGTGCATAGGAATTCATTTTTCAAATGAATGAATGAATGGTTTTAATATAGGACCCATAATTACCACGTGAGTTAAATAATGTTTATACTTAAATATAAAAGCATACATGCAGAGCTAGGAATAAAGAAAAGGGACTATTGGTATTGTGGCCTTTCGAGTGTTTAAACTTTGTGTGCTACAATGACGTATTTTTAAGTATATATTGCTTTTATTTTTAAAATAAATATTTTAGAGTGAATTTACATTCTGCTTTTACACTTGGGGTCCACAGGTCCAAAACCTATGTTCAGAAGAGTTTATATGTATCTACATGAAGATATTTAGCATATCCTCCCCCCCACACACATTAACCATCTAATCACTGTGCCCCAAGCCCACATACCATGACATCACTGAGTCCAATGGCCTCAAAGGCAAAGTCAACACCAACTCCTGTCATTTCCCTGACCACCTGCTGGACAGGCTTCTTGAGTTTTTGAGGGTTGAGACAATCAGTGACTCCTAACGCTCTGGCCCGGGGAAACTTCTCCTCATTGATGTCAACCCCAATGATTCTAGAAGCACCAGATGCTTTACAGCCCATGACAATGGCTGAACCGATTCCACCAAGTCCATAGACCACGCAGGTGGAACCACGAGTGACCTGAAAATTCACAAGACAGGTATTAGGAATCAAACCTGGGTGCACATGTAATCAAGAAAACAAACAAAAACAACCATTGAAACTTCTGGAACTGTATATAACAGTTGAATATTTAGACTGATTGGCATAATTTTGATGTTCTCCAGGCAAATCACTATGACACATACTAACACACAGGTAGCTTCCTCACCTTGGCTGAGTGCACAGCAGCCCCATAACCTGTGGGCACCTCACAGCTTATGAGACTGACTTTATCCAGGGGAGCAGCATCATCAATTTTTGCCACTGCAATCTCAGGTACAACAGTATATTCAGTGAATGTGCTTGCACGGAAAGAGTGATAAATCTTTTTTCCTTTGCAGATGAATCTGCTTGTCCCGTCCAGCATTAATCCAGAAGAAGGCAGAACACTGTTTTGCAGTGACATAGACACGGGTGCAGGCAGTGGCACAGACACATGGAGTTGTAAAGACAGAAGTGAGCCCCATTAGTTACAGGTTAGTGCTTATATAATATCAGGAGTTTAATAAAAGAGTAAGGAGTAAGTTACTAACTCTTGCTTCTCACAGAAGTTTCCTTTGGGATGCAAGCAGGAACTGCATTCTCTACACTGTGGAATAATGAGTGTGAGGACTTTATCTCCTGTATATAAAAATAATAATAATACAAGCATTAGTTTGAAATACTATTGGAACTGAAATACAATAGTATGTTTATAAACGTTTCATTGGATGGTTTGAAAACTTGCTGCGGGCAGATTATGGCAGCCAGGATAACACTGACCATTGTTGTTTTTTTTTTTTTTCTTTTTAAGTTTTTATTTAAATTCCAGTTTGTTAACATACAGTGTTATATTAGTTTCAAGTGTACAATATACTGATATAACACTTCTATACAGCACCCAGTGCTCATCACAGCAAGTGCCCTCCTTCATCCCCATCACCTATTTAACCTGTCCCACTTGCCCACCTCCCCTCTGGTAACCATCTTGCTTGCTCTCTATAGTTAAGAGTCTGCTTCTTGGTTTGCCCCTCTCTGTTTTTTTTTTTTTCCCTCTCTTTCTCTTTGCTTGTTTATTTTGTTTCTTACATTCCACATGCAATTTAAATCATAACGATATTTGTCTATCTCTGATTGATTTATTTCACTTAGCATAATACCCTCTAGCTCCATCCATGTCATTGCAAATGGCAAGATTTCATCCTTTTTCATGGCTGAGCAATATTCCATTACATATGTACATATACCACGTCTTCTTTATCCATTCCTTTGGGCTATTTCCATAGTTTGGCTATTGTTAATAATGCTCCTATAAACATTGGGATGCACACATCCTTTTGAATTAGTATTTTTGTATCCTTTGGGTAAATACCTAGTAGTGCACAATTGCTGGATTATAGGGTAGTTTTATTTTTAACTTTTTTAAATAATTTTTTTTATTGTTATGTGAGTCACCACACAGTACATCATTAGTTTTTGATGGAGGGTTCCATGATTCATTGTTTGCGTATAACACCCAGTGCTCCATGCAATCCATGCCCTCCTTAATACCCATCACCAGGCTAACCCATCCCCTCATCCCCCTCCCCTCTAAAACCCTCAGTTTGATTCCTGGAGTCCACAGTCTCTCATTTTTAACTTTTTGAGGAACCTCCATACTGTTCTCCAGAGGGGCTGCACCAGTTTGCATTCCCACCAACAGTACAAGAGGGTTCTCCTTTTTCTTCATCCTCCCCAACACCTGTTGTTTACTGTGTTGCACATTGCTGTTTTGAAGGAGAAACCATATAGCCTGGTTTTAGAAATTACATTATTCTTTTGGGCAAATAATGGAAATTTGGGGATTTTTTTATGGGGTGGATAGTTGTAGGTTTGCTTTCCTCTGCTCTGGAAATAGAATGATGAAACTAAGAGCAAACCTTAGAGATGTTATCTGATTTAACACTTTTGTTTTCCATTTGAAGGATTTAAGCCCCATAGTGTAGTCACTTGCCTAAAATGACTCCGCTAGGTTATAACAGAGCACTTTTCATTGAGTCTTCTTGCCCCACGATGGCACACTGACCCATAGCAGCCTCTGACGTCTTTTCTTTAGTGGGGTTAAGTTCCTAGATATGCTAATTCCAGAGAATAAGAGGAATCATTCTCCCTCTGCAGAGAGAGTTCTGGAGAGAATATTGATTATATTTGGATCCAGTCATTGGATCCTGGGCCTTAGGGTGACCGGCTGGATAGAGTCTGTGAAGAAAATTAATTAACACAATCATCACAGACTTACAAAGGCCTGGTCAGAAGTCTACAACATTGTTTCTGATAACCCTTACAATTTTCTTAACAAGGAAACAACCCCCACTTCAGCCTTTTGCAGAGTTTAGATGGCATTAAAATCTCTTGTAAATTTAAATAAGACGCAACTTAACTTCACCGGCCCTTAAAAATTTCAAAGGTCCTGCATCTCAAATTCAGGAGAACTTTTGTTCTCTTATCCTTTCCCTCCAAATGCTCATTGTTTTCCACAAAACTTTCACTGGCATTTCCTCTAGCTAAGAGGAGTTAGAGCATGTATCTCACCTGTTTGCATTATGTTCTTGGAGACATAGAGACCACGCCTTTTACTTTTGTCCCCCTGCTATGCCTAGTGTCAGATGCATGGTAGCTACTCCATAATTGTTTGCTAAATGAATTCCCTGGTAAGAGCTTTGCAAGTGTCCTGAACATGCACTCTCTTAAATCTCTTTGTGGGCCTGGCTCCAAGCTGTGAGGTTCTGTAGTATCTTAGTCTGTGTGATTGCCCTTACTCTTTCTGTTCATTTCAGACATGCTAAGAATAGTGATGTGAAAATCTGTTTTGATGGTCTGGTGAAGAGCATATACTTGCTTTCTTTGGTTCTTTGAAATACCATTATCATCCAGTCAATGAAAATTCAAATTCTATATTCCAGTTGATTAGAACATTCATTTGTCAAACATTCTAATGCATTCTGACCCTGGGACAGGCACTGTGCTAAGCATGTCGGGATACAAATATATATAAGAAATAGTCTCAATAGCTTCCAATCTATTTAGAAGTACACTGGTCCTATCTCAAACCTCTTTTAGCTATGGATATATGTTTGGCTCAGCTACTGCCCCTCTGGATTGCTAGAGAAGGCAGTAGGGAAACCTGTGACTCTTGGAGTCACTGGATACACTTAATATAATGATATGTGATTCATCAGAAGAGTCTAGAGGCAAACCAATTTTTTCTTCTCAAATATACGTTAATGTGTTTTAAGTTCCCCCTCTGTGCAATAGTTGCTCTTTGGGAGGCTGTTTGTGGGAAGTGTTTAATGGCCCTACCTCCTACCTGGTTTCACCGAGCACACTCCTTGGCCAGTACTCTCCACAATCCCAGCTCCTTCATGGCCTGGGATGAAAGGAAAGACTGCTGAGAGTAATCCTTTTATTGTGTGATCATCAGTACCGCAGATCCCTGTAGATGCCATCTGCAGAGGATTTAAGTGAATAAGGATCACCTGGTTTGGAATTTTTCTTTCCTTCTTTTTTTTTTTTTTAATCTGAGACTGATTATTAAAAAATTTTTTTACATGAATTATGCCATTTCATCCCTATATCACTGTGCAGAGGAATACAGGGCAGATCTTATCATTTCCAATTTAGAGATGAGGAAAGGGAGATTCAATGACTGAGAATGACTTGTCCAAATTTGCATGGTACATGTTCAGATCTGGAAATACATTTAGGTTTTTTGAAATCTACTCTGTACATTTATGTCATCAAATAGTTTTGAAGTATGAGGGACAGTTGCATAAAATGAAGGACTTTTTGCCCACATTATCAACAGCACTGCCATTGAGAAACAAAGAATTTTAGGCTCATACCATGGAATGTTTTTCCCCTGCTCCGGGAAAATCTGTTTGTTTTTTTTTTTAATTTATTTTTTTAAGATGTTATTTATTTATTTGTCAAAGAGAGACAGCACAAGCAGAGGGAGAAGCAGGCAGACGGAGAAACAAGAAGGCTTCCCATTGAGCAGGGAGCCCAAAGTGGAACCCAATCCCAGGACCCTGAGCTGAAGGCAGACGCCTAACCAACTGAGCCACACAGGCATCCCTGGGAAAATCTGTTTTTAGCTTTTTAAACTTGTATGTTGAAAACATTCTTCAAATCAATAATGTAAAAGTGAGTTTCAGTTAAAATTAACCATTGCAAAATTCAGTTGATATTGGGTTTTGAAACTTCTTACTTGATGGACTGAGTTTTCTTTCCGTTAATAGACTCAACCCAACTACATTGATCATAAAAATGAAACAGTTCATGTACCATGATCCCTAAGTTACTGCTCCGCCTGGAATACAGCCAGAAAAGCATATGCCCGAGTGTATTGACTAGTTTTCCAGTATGCGTAGTGGGAATGGCAGCATTTATAACTGGAACATTGGGAACAACCACGGTATATGATTGTGGTGAATGGCTAAGAAGATAACTCATAAGAAATATGCTGTGGTTCTGGTTTCCATAGAGCTAAAATGGCTTTGAGATGCTATCAAAGGTTAGAAGTGTTGTTTTAGGTAAGCAGCAGGCTAGAATTCCCTCATTAGGTTTGCTCTATCAGATAAGAATATGCAGTTATTTTTGGGAAGTTGTCCATGGCATAAGCTGGAGGTGGAATTGTCTGTGCTTATGAACAAATCCAGTCCTTAAGCTTGATTTTGTCTAGGGTTCAGTGTGATATTGCTCAGGTTCTTGCTGATGCAACTTTTAATTTGGTGGATTGTGGATTTATTGTTTAGGATTTAGCTTTTGTGGTGAAGGAGCATGTCAGTGTAAGATCAGAGAATATTGGCTAATTAACTAGGAAACATTTCAGCAGATGGTGACCCAGTATAAAATAAGCCCTAATTAAAAGCTGTTTGAAGGGATGATAAATAGAAAAATATAGCTTTGGAAGAGCAGTCAGTTACTAAACTCCTTTCTCTGTGTACATTCTGATCACTTTTCATTTTGTTCTTTACCATCTCTCACTGGTGATATAAAATCTCTAGCGTAACAGCAGACATGGAGTTGATAATTTATTTAGTGCTAGTTCCCATATTCTTCTGTTTTGTCTTTCACTGCCCATCTGTCTTTTCTTACTTTCCTCCTTCCCTTCACTGCCTTTCCCTTTGTCATCTTTCCAATTCCCTTCATTCCTTTTCTCCTGTAACTAGCCTCCTATACCTTCTACTTTGATTAGATATAATATGGACTAGAAGCATATGAATTTCAGTATTTGTTGTGTTCATTAAATCAGGTGTTGAATTTCCTGGTCTCAAATTTAAAGATAGGTGAATTTAATGTTTAATAAGATTTAAAGCAGTAATACTCCTAAAACTGGGTATTTAATGATTTTGTAAAATTTGAGATGTATTGATTGAGAGGAGATTTGAGAGTGGCAAGGAGCCTTTGACAGGTCAGTATTTTCCCATCCCTGGTTTCAGTTCTGTTCAATAATCGTTAACCCTTCCAAATCACTTTGGAGACTATCATGGAGTCCTAGTGTGCATTTCTAGACTTTTTTCAGACAAAATCTGAGATCACTATAATGTATGAGTCCAAAACAATAGAGATGGAAAATTAGTCTGTTAGCCACTGCATATTCATTTGTTGGTATCAATTTTGTATCATAGAAGTAGAGGGGAATAAACTTCTTGTTCTCTTTCCCTCAAAAATGAAAAAAAAGTTACTACTTGAAACACCTTCTAGGTCACATTGTGAACTATATAGGCCTATGATATTATATAATTTAAGTAAAATTTTCAATCCTGAAAAAATAATTATGGTGGATGAGTGAACTACTAGTATTTTACAAGTATTAAGAATATCTTAAACATTCATTACCTCTATTCATTTATCTTAGTTTTAAAATTTCTTCTTTTACTAAGAAAAGTGAACAGACCCCAAATCCAAATTCTATGCATATTATTTATATATGTAATATATACATGAAACAAAACAGGATTTCCTTACATTTACCCTCATAGGTAAAAGTTAAAAGACTTAAATTTACCTTAATACGAACTTCCCCAGCCTTTGGTGGTTCAACTTGTACTTCCTCAATTGAAAGAGAAGAATTTGCTGCCCAGGCAACGGCGGCCCGGCATGTAATTATCTGTTGACATGACAACGATAAAGTGACATCATTGAGTGAAAAAAATTAATTTTCATTCTGATCATATAAATGACAGTTATTTGTTATAATTAGTAAAAATATAAAAATCAAAAAAGAAACAGAAGAAAGATCCTTGCAATTTCATATACAACCTGTTGAAATTTTAGCATATTCCCTTCCAGTTTAACAACAATTTTGGTATAGTTGAGATTGTGTCTATAAGCGTTTTATATTCTGCTTTTTTGCTAGTAACCATATAGTGAGCATTTTTCACTTACTTGTAAGTAAGCATTTTCTCATGACTTCAAATGCTTTGTAATCAGAAATTTAAATGGCTACTTTATATTTCATCATTTGAATATGTCCCAATTTGCTTAATGACCCTCTAGACATGTAATTATTTCCATTGTTTTGACTACTCTAAAATATATTTTGATAAACAACTTTGTTCATAATTTTGACTTGCCTGGTTTCCTAAAGTAACAATTACTTTGGAAAAGATAGAGACCTTTTTAGGGCTAAATTGATTTCCAAATTTCTTTACAGAAATGTTGAATAACTTGGCATAATTCCTAGAAGTATAAAAGAATATCTGTATCATCATTTATTCTGCCCTCTTTAGCATTGACAGTAGTCATCCAAAACAAAGTATCTAATAGGTACAAAAAACTAGCTCTTTTTTTTTCACTAGTATTTTTATTAAAGACTTTATTTATTTATTTGACAGACAGAGATCACAAGTATTCAGAGAGGCAGGCAGAGAGAGAGGGAAGCAGGGTCCCCGATGGGCAGAGAGCCCAATGGGGGCTTGATCCCGGGACCCCGAGATCATGACCTGAGCTGAAGGCAGAGGCTTAACCCACTGGGCCACTCAGGTTTTCTCTCTCTGTCAAGTAAATAAACAAAATCTTAAAAAAAAAAAATACAAAGAAAAGGGACAAATGCCAGAAGAGAAATTCAAATAAAAGGATAAAAAAAAAAAATTACTTCTGATATGCCTGGTTAGCTCAGTTTGTTAAGTGTCCACTTCTTGGTTTTGGCTCAGGTCATGATATCATTGGTTGTGGGATGGAGCCCCGAATCTGGCTTCTTGCTCAGCCAGGAGTCTACTTGAAAGATTCTCTCCTTCTGCCCGCATCTCCCCACTTCACGCTTGCTCTCTCTCTCAAAATAAATAAATAAATCTTAAAAAAAAAAAAAAAAGGAAAAAACATTACTTGTTTCAGGATGAAATAATTCTGCTTTTACCTACTGAACTCAATTAAAAATTTATGAAAAATCTTTTGTAATTTCAAAATACTACACACTCAAGGCAAAAAACTTGGAAAACTCAGACAAATGTAAAAAGGAAAAAATGCAGGTCTGGCACCCAGCTATTACTATTTCTAACATTTTAGGGTAAGTCTTCCCAATTGATATTCCATGTGTGTCTGTGTAATCATACTAAGGATACTGTTTTATAGTCTGTTCTTGCAGTTTGCTTTATACATATTTCCACGTAATTTAAAATGATCACTTAGGACTTTATTGACTAATATATCATAATTTATTTAATCAGTTTCTTAGTATTTGACATATCTGCTTCCAGTGTTATACTTTTTGGGTTTTTTTAAGAGAGATTTAAAGAGAGAGAGAGTAAGCACAAGTGTTGGGAGGAGCAGAGGGAGAGGGACAAGCAGGCCCAACATGGGGCTCAAACCCACTACCCCAAGATCATGGCATGAGCCGAAATCAATAGACGCTTAACTGACTGAGCCATCCAGTTGTCCCTCCAGCGTTATACCCTTTAAAACAATGCCACAGTTAACTTATTTATGGAAACAACGTTATTATTTCTTTTAAATAAATCTCTGGGTCAAATGATAGACATGTTTTTAAGACATTTGATACAATATTGTCAAACTATCACCTAAGAAATTTCTAGCAAGTTATTTTCCCACCAGTGATGTGTGAGTTTCCACAGTTGGGAGACATTAGGTATTGTCACTAAAAATCTTTGCTAATCTGATTGGAGAAAATGGTGTCTTAATTTTATTTCAGTGTACATTTTTTAGATAACTAATGAAAATGATATAGATCTATTTGAAAGGTAGCACTTACTTTGCCTGAAGTGTCCATGATGAATTTTCTTTCCTTGGTGCCTTACAGGTATACCCGAGAGAAATGCACTTCTTTGACTGCTCCTGGACAACCTAGACACAGTATTTATACTGTTTGCACACCAAAAGTCATTAAAAATAATTACATAATCACACATCAACTTGGGGAAAACCAGACAGGCGAAGTGATTAGCAAATAGGTGAAGGTGAAGGTCAGAAAGGAACATGGGAGAGTGATTAGGGAGGCAGTGGGTTGAAACAAGGATGCTGAATAAGGAGAGCTTGAAAGGTAGCAATGCATGAGAAAGCAATGAAGAGACTATTAAAATGTGAATCAAGTGATAGTAACTAAAAGGAAGATCAATTACTAATTAGTTAACAATAAGACTTTCTGGAATGTCAGTTACATGAAAGGTATTGCTAGATCCAGGCAAGCAAAGTATAACACAGCGTCTCTGGGAGTCAAAAAAGATGGAAAAGCATAAATAATGATACAAAATACTACAAAAGTGTAGCAGTTTCTCTGCCACAAACATATTACCTTGACAGTTCACAGCTACTATAATTTGGGTAGGAATGGAAGTGAGAGTAATTTGGGACTAGCTTCAGTAATTAGTAGCTCCCTAGTTTGGAGTCTGGCAACAGAACTCTCTTAACCCCCTAGTTAGTTGTTTATAAGTTTCATTTGAAGGGTTTTATATCTCCTAATAATTCAGAAATCCTCTCAGGGTCCTGGTCCTAAAACTACTGTCTTATCATGCAGTGTAGGGACTTGCCATTCCACTAAAGATATTCTGAAGCTCTTGATGCAAAACTTGGATCAGAAACTGGACTAGGGTGGAGAAACTCAGCTTCTTTGTTCTGAAACCTGGCCAGAAGAATGCTCTGTGGAGGCATGTCAAGTAATTATGCTTTATATAGGGACGTATCACCTTTCTGGGCAAGATGGTACAAGAATGGAGGTTCTTGGATGGAGTTGAAGGAATTTAAGATTGTACATTCTTCTCTCTCCTTAAATAAACTTTCTCTGCAATACCCTTGTCACGAAGCTTTCTGCATCCATGCACTACTTGTGGAAACTACACATTGTACCTGTTCAGCAATGCTTGGATGATGAGATTTCAATATTGTCTGAGAAGATTGACTGTGACTTGAAGTGAATGAATGTTCTGATGTGAATGATTTTTTTCAGAAGAACCAGTTTGGGTTTGTCTCTCCCATAGCATCTTGCTAAAGGCTAAAACATTAGGAAGTTTTTTTTTTTTTCTTCCAAATTGCCTAAATTTAGAGCTTCAGTGGGCATGTGGTCTGAATCCTGAGATGACAGGTGATAACTTACAATGTAATTGCTTTTCTACAAGATCTATCTTCCAAATCAAGGATGGTGGGATCTTCACTGCTTCTCAATCCCCTCCACTCAGTGAATTCCATAGTTCTGGAACATTAATGAACCATTTCTCTTCTGGAACCCAATTTTTGTATTAGAGCTCTTTTATTTCCAAATTACTGAAACCCAACATGAGCAAACTTAAGGCAAAGGAGGAAAATGTTGACTTCACAGAAATCATGAAAGGAATGAACAAACAAGGTCAAGGGCGGGAATGCAACTGGGAACAGCAACTAGAATCAATTCAACTTCAGTAGGATTTTCCCTCTTCCTTATGTGAGGCAATGCAACAAAATGGTTAAAAGCATGGACACTAACACTAACAATCCTGCGTTCAATCTTAGCTCCATCTCTTATGTGCTGGGACATAAGGCAAGAAATCCAACATCTCTGTACTTCAGTTTCCCCATCAATAAGATGAGGATGACTGTAACAGTTTCTACCTCATCGGTTTGTTATAAGCATTAATTAACAAATAACAGTTGTTTAGAACTGTGCCAAGTACATAGCATGGCCTATATATAGGTATTATCTATTATTATTATTGTTATTATTTTTATTATGGTGTCTCTGAGCACTTTTATTGCCTCTTCTCAACACTGTCTTTCTTTTGCCATATAGTGGGAAATATGGTCACAAAAAAACCACTTAATTCTTAAATCTAACAATTGTAACTAGAGAGTTCAGATCTGTCTGTGCTCTTAGGTTCAAAAATGTTAAGGGAGTCTCTCCTTGTTCAATTTGGGTCAGGTGCTCACTCTTGGACCAATGAAACCTGCCCACGCTGTTCAGATGTGGAAGAAGTTGGTAGTTGTTTTCACAGCCATGTTGATGAATAGCTGAAGGTTGCTGGGGAAGATCATAGGGCTGATTGGCTCCATTGTAAATTCTGGATCACCAAGGTGAAATGAAGTCTCAATAGTGCTTGGCAATATATCATTTTCCTAGCCAAATTGCTGTCCAATTTCCTGAAATAAATATCAGTCTTTCAACACTTGTGTCAAACATCTGACCATTATCCCACTCCCCATCTTTTTCCATCCTCCTTTCCCTCTAGAGATGAACTTACAGCACACTGAAAATTCACCCAGTTGTTCTGGGCAAAACCCTCCCCTTTCTATATTCACTTCATTGACAATTCCTGCCAAATCTACCTCTGATATATTTCCCAAATTTGCTAGTGTTTAATATCTTACTCTCTACTCTAGAATACAATTTCTATAAGACTTGGAACCTTGAATCTTAATATTTTTTTCTCTCTTCAAAGTAACTGGAATGATGCCAGATACATAGTAGGAACTCAGTAAGTATCTAATTAATGAATAAAAGTGAAGTTATCAGAAAAGAACTTCCTTGTATGTCTATTATGTAATCTATGTACAACGCGGTCATCCCTACTCATGTTTTTCTTCCCTATCACTTGTCTCTGCTTGGGAAACTCAATGTTACTGATTTCTTCTGTCAGTGTAACTTGTCGGCTTTTTTTTATGATCTTATTTTTTAAGTAATTTCTACACCCAACGTGGGACACGATCTCACAACCCTGAGACCAACAGTCACACACTCCACTGATTGAGCCAGCCAGGCACCTCAACTTATCAGCTTTTTAACATAGTCATCCCTCTCCCACTAAGAAGAAAAGCAGAAACAAACTTTCCATTTCCCACATCTCTTTCCAACTACTACTGGGAATCAAGATGGATGTTTATGTGGCTCTCTGAATTGAGGGTTAAGAGTTATAAGCCAAATACTATTAATCTGGGCTTCTGGTTATTAGCTTTGAGAAATTTTAATTATCCTGGGTATAATTGGGACTTTGCAAGTTGATCAATTGGTGGGTGGATTTTTATATTTGAATAATTTTAGTTTCACTTCATAATCTTAGTAAGAGGATGCCAATGTATAATTTGACTTTGTAATTTGGACTGTATTGCTTCAGGGAGTTTCTACAGTGTTTTGGTAGGTGTTTGGTAGTGACTGCAAAGATAACAATAAACCAGAGTCTTATCTTTGCAGACACAATTTAAGAAAAGATGCTTTACATTCACTCTTTCTTCATCTTCCTTTCACTCCTTATACACAACATCCATTTACTCCCAGCACTCCACTAAAGCATCCATATTGAACTTTGTTCATGATCTCCATTTCAGAAAAGTCAATGGCCATTTTTCAGCAGTTACCCTGACAGTTCAGTGCCACTGGTCACATCCTCCTTGTAACTCTTTCTTCCTTTGATTTCTTGGTTCAAACCTCTTCTGTTTTTTTCCCCATAATATTTGGTTGTTCCTTTTCTGACATTTTTTTTTAAAGCTTCATCCTCCTCTTCTTTTTTTTTTTTTTTTAAAGATTTTATTTATTTATTTGACAGACAGAGATTACAAGCAGGCAGAGAGACAGTCAGAGAGAGGAGGAAGCAGGCTCCCTGCTGAGCAGAGAGCCCGATGTGGGGCTCGATCCCAGGACCCTGGGATCATGACCTGAGCTGAAGGCAGAGGCTTTAACCCACTGAGCCACCCAGGCGCCCCCATGCTCCTCTTCTTAACAATTAAGTATTCATGCCAATGTTCCTGACTTTGGCAGAGCCGACTTGCTGAGATTGAGAATTCAGCCTCCTCTCTCTCTGCTACCCCTGCAATAATTGTAGACTTGATACTTAGCTATGGTTAGCTCTTCAGCTTCAGGAGATTGGAAATGAAATGTTTACTGTGGAATTGTTCTTTTATGCTTCATTCTCTTCCTAAGCCATCATCTTCAGTATAGTTGATGTTTAAACAAGAGGCGTATCATGTATCTTTATTAAAGCAATATTTTTTCTTATTATAAGTGGCATGTGCTCATTTTTAAAAATTTAGAAAATTTAGGAAGCATAAAGGAAAAAATAAAAATTCTTATAACTACATTACTTATTAATCACCATAAGTATTTTAGAACTTTTTTCTACAAATATAAATTTTATTTTTTTCAAAGTTAAGATTGTATGGTTGTATTATATATGTTGTCCAGTTTTTATAGTTATCATCATTTGGAGCTTCAGCCTCATATAAAGGCTCCATCATGGTAGTAATTGGAAGTTTCACCACAATGTGATCTTCATGGAGTTCCTGATGAAGATTTTTGCTTCCAGAAATTGTGGAGCAATTTATATTCCTAAAAGGATTAAACAGAAGTGCAAATTTATATAATTTCACTATCATTGAATATTATATCATTTTATATATTTCTCATGTTGTAGGGTTTATTGTACTTACTTATGCATAGCAAACTTTAGAGTGAGAGTTTAACAATATATCAACATTTCCTTTGCTGTTCAGTGTTGCGATTGAGAGCAATAATTCTTCCTGATCACAAAGTAGTGATGATGATGCTAATGATGATCGTTTAACTATCTAATAGTTTTAAGTAATTTGTATATATTAGCCTTTGGTATGATATACTATGGTGTAGTATAAAAGTATTATCTTTGGTGTCAGTAGACATAGGTCTCAATTCTGGCTGCTCTGCTTATTAGCTTCATTAACTTGGCAATCCATTATATATCCAGGTCTAGGTTATCTCTCCTCTAAAATACCAAAGTAATACCTCTCATTATTATGTAGATCACATGATGTTATGTATGTATGGAACTCTTACATACTCTTACATACCTTACATATATAAGGTACTCTTACATACATCACTTCATGTGATCTCCATACTGTACATAATAATGTTTTTTCTTCTGCTATTTATAGCTATAATTTTTAAATGGTTATTATAAGCCATGATCTATGCTAAAAACTTTGATCACACTTCAGTTAACTTTTAATTAAACAAATCTGAAATATTCTCAAAGTATTTCAGGATTAGTTTTTTGCTATTGAAGTTCCAGGTGGATTGCCTAAGTTCTAATAGTTATTGAACCAATCTGGCATTTTGTGTTGATTTGGATTATATGGAAATAATAATTTTGGTTATCATTATGAACAGAAGTCATTGGCTTTTTGAAAACAATATGCTTAGATTTATTATGATGAGTATGCTTTTTAAAAAATTTTTAAAAAAATAAATAAATTTATTTATTTATTTATTTTAATAAACATATAATGTATTTTTATCCCCAGGGGTACAGGTCTGTGAATTGCCAGGTTTACACACTTCACAGCACTCACCATAGCACATACCCTCCCGAATGTCCATAACCCCACCCCCGTCTCCCAACCCTCCTCCCCCCAGCAACCCTGTTTGTTTTGTGTGATTAAGAGTCACTTATGGTTTGTCTCCCTCCCAATCCCATCTTGTTTCATTTATTCTTCTTCTACCCTCTTAACCCCCCCATGTTGCATCTCCACTTCCTCATATCAGGGAGATCATATGATAGTTGTCTTTCTCTGATTGACTTATTTCACTAAGCATGATACCCTCTAGTTCCATCCATGTCATTGCAAATGGCAAGATTTCATTTCTTTTGATGGCTGCATAGTATTCCACTGTGTATATATACCACATCTTCTTGATCCAGGATGAGTATGCTTTTTCTAAACTTTCATTTTAAATGTCATATGCAAAGACAGTAAAAAAGGAAGTCAAGGAAAAAGAATGCAAAAATGTCTATAAAAGCCTCCATTTCTAGGAGTAATTTTTGGGCAGGCATTGTGGGATGAAAATTGAATTTTTAAAAGTTTTGAAGTAATATAGTAAAGATGTCATTCTCTCCAAATTTATCTACACATTTAGCAAAATTCTTATTAAATTCCAGCAACTTTTTGTAGACATAAATAAGATTATTCTGAAATTTATATGAAAAAGCAATGAAACTAGAATAAACAATTTTGAAAAAGAAGAATTAAAGTGGGGAGTTTTACTCTACCTGATCTTAGTACTTACCTTCTAGCTACAGTAATCAGAATGGTATGGTATTAGTGGATGAATAGACACACAGGTGTCAATAGACACACAGATGGAATAGAAAATCCAAAAATAGAGCAACACAAATATGTCCATTTTGACAAAGTATAAAAGCAATTCAATGGAAGAAGAGTAATCTTTTCAACAAATGGTTCCTGGGTCAATTAGACATTAATAAGCAAAAAAGTGAACCTCAACCTAAGCCATACACTATATAGAAAATTAACTCAAAATGGACCATGGATATAAACACAAAAACAAAAAACTATTAGAAGAAAACATGGGAGAATATCTTCAGGACTTCAGGTTTGATAAAAAGTTCTTTTTTTTTTTTAAGATTTTATTTATTTATTTGACAGACAGCAATCACAAGTAGGCAGAGAGGCAGGCAGAGAGAGAGAGGAGGAAGCAGGCTCCTTGCTGAGCAGAGAGCCCGATGTGGGGCTCGATCCCAGGACCCTGAGATCACGACCTGAGCCGAAGGCAGAAGCTTTTACCTACTGAGCCACCCAGGCACCCTCTGATAAAAAGTTCTTAAACATGACATCAAATCATAATCCATAAAAGGAAAATAATGTAAATTGGACTTTGTCAAAATTAAAATTTTTTCTTTGTAATAGATCTTATTAAAAGAATCAAAAGATACAGATTGGGAGAATGTGGTTGTAATGACATCATCAAAACAAACAAACAAACAAAAATACCATATAATCGACTATAGCCTTATATCTAGAATACATAAAAAAACTCAAAACTCAACAGTAAATGAGCAAAATACATAAAAAGATATTTCACTAAAGAAGAGTTCAGCATCATTAGCCATTAGGGAAATGCAAGCTAAAACCATATTATATATACCTATTAGAACTATACACCATTAGAACAGCTAAAACTAAAAATAGTGATAATACTGTGCTAACAAGGATGTGGAAAAACTAGATCACACATGCATCACTGGTGGGTACATGAAATGGTACAGCCATGCTGGAAAAAAGTTTGGCAGTTTCTAATAAAATTAAATATGTACTTACAATATATACTGGCTTAAATAACATTCAAACCTCTTGGCTATCCAGAACCTCAGAATGTGACCTTATTTGGAAATAGGGTTGCTAGATACTGAATGTTTGAGTCTTCTCAAAATTCGTAATTGAGACCTAATCTCCAATATGATGGTATATGAGGTAGGGCCTATGGGGTCTACTTAGGTCATGACAGTGGTGCCCCCTTTTAAAAGAAACTCCAGAGAATTCTCTTACCTTGTCTGCAATGATGACATATTAGGGGAATGGCCATCGATGAATTAGGAAGCAGGCCTGAACCAGGTACCAAATCTGCTAGCACCCTGATCTTGAACTTCTCAGCCTCCAGAACTATGAGAGATAAACGTGTTGTTTAAATAACTTAGTTGAGAGGGTCCAAGATGGCGGAGGAGTAGGAGACCTTAGTTTTGTCTGGCCCCAGGAATTAATCTAGATAGCTGTCAAAGCATTCTGAACACATGTGAACTCAACCAGAGACCTAAGAAAAGAATAGCTGCAACTCTAAAAATAGAAAAGTGACCACTTTCTGCAAGAATGACAAGGAAAAACTCCCCTCAAAAAAGAGAACAAGAAGCAGTACTGACTGTCAGGGACAACTAATCAGTACGGACATAAGTAAGATGCCAGAACTATAGTTCAGAATAGCAATTATAAAGAAAATACCTAGGCTTGAAAAAAATAGTACAAGACACTAGATAATCCCTTTCTGGAGAAATAAAAGAACTAAAATCTAAGTCAAAATAAAAAAGGCTATTGATGAGATGCAATCAAACATGGAGGCTCAAATTACTAGGATAAATGAAGCAGAAGAGAGAATTAGTGACAGGGAAGATAAAATGATGGAGAATAAAGAAGCCAAGAAGAAAAGAGATAAGCAACTACTGGATCACAAGGAGACAATTTGAGAGATACATGATACCATGAAGTGAAACAATATTAGAATAATTTGGATTCCAGGAGAAGAGGAAAGAGGGGGCATATATTGGAGCAAATTATAGAAGAGAACTTCCCTACTCTGGGGAAGGAAACAGGCATCTAAGTTCAGGAGGCACAGAGACACCTCCTCAAAATCAATAAAAATAGGTCAACACCCCATCATATAATAGTGGTACTTGCATGTCTCAGAGACAAAGAGAAAATTCTGAAAACAGCTCAGGACAAGAGGTCCATAACCTAGAAGGGTAGAAATATTAGACTGGCAGAAGACCTATCCACAGAGACATGACAGGCCAGAAAGGATTAGCATGGTATATTCAGGGCGGTAATGTGAAAAATATACAGCCAAGAATACTTTACCCAGCTAGAACGTCATTGAAAATAGAAGGAGAGATAAAAAGCTTCTAGGACAAATAGAAACCAAACAAATTTGTTGTCACCAAAATAGTCTTAACAAGAAATATTAAAAGGGATCCTCTAAGCAAAGAGAGAGCCCCAAGTAACATAGACCAGAAAGGAACTGAGAAAGTATACAAAGACCCCACTAAAAAGGAGACTTACAGTCACCTTACAGACAATACAATGGCACTAAATTCATGTCTTTCAATAGTTACTCTGAATGTAATGGGCTAAATGCCCCAATCAGAAGATTGTATAAAAAAGCAAGACCCATCCATATGCTGTCTGCAGGAGACTCATTTTAGACCCAAGGACACAGCCAGATTGAAAGTGTGGGGGTGGAGAACAATTTATCATGCTAATGAACATCAAAAAAAAAAGCTGGGGTGGCAATCCTTAAATCAGACAAATTAGATTTTACATCAAAGACTGTAATAAGAGAGGAGGAAGGACACTGTGCCATAATTAAAGGTTCTATCCAACAAGATCTAACAACTGTAAATATCTATGCCCCTAACATGGGAGCAGCCAATTATATAAGCCAATTAATAACAAAATCAAAGAAACACATCAATAAAGTAAAATAACAGTAGGTGACTTTAACACCCCCGTCACTGCAATGGACAGATCATCTAAGCAGAAGATCAACAAGGAAATAAGGGATTTGAATGACACACTGGCCCAGATGAACTTCACAGATATATACAGAACATTCCATCCTAAAGCAACAGAATATACATTCTTGAGTGCACATGGAACATTCTGCAGAATAGGTCACATCCTGGGTCACAAATCATATCACATTTTTGGACCACAATGCTTTGAAACTGGCACTCAATCACAAGAGGAAAGTTGGAAAGAACTCAAATACATACAGACTAAAGAGCATCCTACTAAAGAATGAATGGGTCAACCAGGGAATTAAAAAAGAATTTGAAAAATTCATGGAAATAAATAAAATTGAAAACATGACAGTTCAAAATCTTTGGATGCAGCAAAGGCAGTCCTAAGAGGGAAGTATATAGCAATACAACCTTCCTCAAGAAACAAGAAATGTCTCAAATACACAACCTAACTCTATACCTAAAGGAGCTGGAGAAAGGACAGCAAATAAGGCCTAAAGCCAGGAGGAGAAGAGAAATGATAAAGATCAGGGCAGAAATCAATGAAAGAGAAACCAAAAGAACAGTAGAACAGATCAATGAAACTAGGAGCTTGTTCTTTGAAAGAATTAGTAAGATTGACAAACCCTTAGCCATACTTATCAAAAAGAAAACAGAAGGGACCCAAATAAATAAAATCGTGAATGATAGAGGAGAGATCACAACCAACACCAAAAAAATACAATTATAAGAGAATACTATGAGCAACTATATGCCAAAAAATTAGGCAATCTGGAAGAAATGGATGCATTATGAGAAACATATAAATTACCAAAACTGAACCAGGAAGAAATAAAACCTGAACACACCCATAACCAGTAAAGAAATTGAAGCAGTAATAAAAAAATCTTCCAACAAACAATAGCCTAGGGCCAGATGTGTTCCCAGGGCAATTATACTGAATGTTTAAAGAAGAATTAATACTTATTCTTCTGAAACTTTTCCAAAAGAGAGAAATGGAAGGAAAACTTCCAAACCCATGAGGCCAGTATTACCTTTATCCTAAAACCAGACAAAGACCCACTAAAAAGGAGACTTACAGACCAATATCCCTGATGAAATGAACACAAAGTTCTCACCAAGATACTAGTTACTGGATCCAACAGTACATTAAAAAGATTATTCACCACGACCAAGTGGGTTTTATTCCTGGGCTGCAAGTGTGGTTCAACATCTGAAAATCAGTGTGGTATACCACATTAGTAAAAGAAAGGACAAGAACCCTATGATCTTCTCAATAGATGCAGAAAAAACTTTTGATAGAATACAACATCCCTTCTTAATTAAAACTGTTCACAGTATAGGGATAGAGGGAACATACCTCTGTATCATAAAAGTCATCTATAAAAAGTCCACAGCCCATATCATTCTCAATGGGGAAATCCTGAGAGTTATTTCTCTAAGGTCAGGAACACAACAGGGATGTCCACTATCACCACTGCTGTTAAACATAGTATTAGATGTCTAACCTCAGCAATCAGAAAACAAAAAGAAATAAAAGCATCCAAATTGGCAAAGAAGAAGTCAAACTCTCACTCTTTGCAGATGACATGATAGTCTATTTGGAAAACCCAGAAGACTTCATCCCCAAATTGCTAGAACTCACAAAGGAATTTAGCAAAGTGGCAGGGTATAAAATCAATGCACAGAAATCAGTTGCATTCCTATACACTAACAATGAGACAGAAGAAATAAGAAATTAAGTAGTCAATCCCATTTACAGTTGCACCCCAAACCATAGGATACCTAGGAATAAACCTAATCAAAGAGGCAAGTTCTATACTCAGAAAATTATAGAACACTCATGAAAGAAATTGAGGGGGGAACAAAGAAATGGAAAAACATTCCATGCTCATGGATTGGATGAACAAATATTGTTAAAATGTGTATGCTACCTAGAGCAATCTATACATTCAATGAAATCCCTATCAAAATAACATCAATTTTACTCACAGAGCTGGAACAAACCTTTCTAAAATTTGTATGGAACCAGAAAAGACCCTGAATCTTCAGGAAAATGTTGAAAAAGAAAACCAAAGCTGGTGGCATTACAATGCCTGACTTCAAGCTCTATTACAAAGCTGTCATCATCAAGATAGCATGGTACTGGCACAAAAATAGACTCATAGATCAATGGAACAGAATAGAGAACCCAGAAATGGACCCTCTACTCTTGGTCAGCTAATCTTCGACAAAACAGGAAAGAGTATACAATGGAAGAAACACAGTCTCTTCATCAAATGGTGTTGGGAAAATTGGACAACCACATGCAGAAAAATGAAACTGGACCATTTCCTTACACTATACTCAAAAGTAGACTCAAAATGGATGAAAAACCTAAATGTGAGACAGGAATCTATCAAAATCCCTGAGGAGAACAAAGACAGCAACCTCTTTGACATGGGCCACAGCAATTTCTTGCTAGCTGTATCTCCAAAGGCAAGGGAAACAAAGGCAAAATTGAACTATTGGGACTTTATCAAGATAAAAAGCTTTTGCATAGCAAAGGAAACAGTCATCAAAACCAAAGGACAACCAACAGAATGGGAGAAGATATTTGCCAATGAAGTATCTGATAAATGGCTAGTATCCAAAATCTATAAAGAACTTGTCAAATTCAACACTCAAAGAACAAATAATCCAATCAAGAAATGGGCAAAGACATGAACAGACATTTCTGGAAATAAGACATCCAGATGGCCAAAAGACATGAAAAAGTACTCAACATCACTTGGTATCAATGAAGTATGAATCAAAACCACAATAAGATACCACCTCACACCAGTCAGAATGGCTAAAATGAACAAGTCAGGAAATGACAGATGTCGGCAAGGATGTGGAGAAATGGGAGCCCTCCTACGCTGTTGGTGGAAATGCAAGCTGGTGCATTCTGGAATTGCACTCTGGAAAACAGTATGGAGGTTTCTCAAAAAGTTGAAAATAGAGCTACCCTATGACTCAGCAATTACACTACTGGGTATTTACCTCAGAGATACAAATGTCATGATCTGAAGGGGCATGTGCACCCCAATGTTTATAGCAGCAATGTCCATAATAGCCAAAATATGGAAAGAGCCCAGATATCCACCAAGAGATGAATGAATGAAGAAGATGTGGTACACACACACACACACACACACACACACACACACACACACAATGAAATATTATGCAGCCATCAAAGAAATTTTGCCATTTGAAACAATATGGATGGAACTAGAGGATATTGTGCTAAGTGAAATAAGTCAATCAGAGGAAGAGAATTATCTATGATCTTACCAATATGTGGAATTTAAGAAACAAAACAGAGGATCATAGGGGAAAAGAGGAAAAATAAAACAAGGTGAAATCAGAGAGGGAGAGAAACTATAAGAGACCCTTAATAATAGGAAACAAGTGAGGTCTGCTGGATGGGAAGAGTTTGTGGGTATGGGTATCTGGCTGATGGACATTAAGGAGGGCATGCGATGTAATGAGCACTGGGTATTAGATAAGACTGATGAATCACTGACCTCTATCTCTGAAACTAAGAATACATTACATGTTAATTAATTGAATTTAAAAATGTTCAAAGAAATATGTCTTTCAAAATAAATTTATCTAGGGATGCCTGCATGGCTCAGTTGGTTAAGTGTCTGCCTTTCAACTGGGGTCATTACCAGGGTCCTGGGATTGAGCCCCACATTGGGCTTTCTGCTCAGCAGGGAGTCTGCTTCTCCCTCTGTTTTCTCTTTCTCTTCCTTTAAAATAAATTTAAAAAAATAAATAAAATCTTTTAAAAAATAAAATAAAATAAAATAAATTTATCTAAGTAAAAAGGTTAAAAAAAAAAAAACTCGACCTCGTTGATGGTGTTTGTTAGAGCACCCTGGACAAAGACAAGGGTCTTTGCAGATGTATACTTAAAATGAGGTAATACTGGATTAGGATAAGGCCTAAATTCAGTATGAGCATGTGTCCTTATAAGAAGATACAATAGAGTGATGTGCATGCAGGTGAGAAGGCCATGAGAAAATGGAAACAGACAATGATTGCAGTGATCTCACAACAATTCAAGGAATTTGAGGGAATACTGAGAACCATCAAAACCTAGGAAAGGGATAGATTCTCCCTTAAAGCCTGCAGAAGTCACTAAATCTTCTGAACCCTTGATTTTGGACTTCTAGATTTAGAATTGTGAAAGAATGAATTTTTGTTGCTTTAAGTTATCCAGTCTATGGTGATTTATTACAGTAGCCCAAGGAAACAAATACAAATTAAAAAAAAAGATTCTGTTTATTTATTTGAAAGAGAGTGAGTGAAAGAGAGAGCAGGAGCAGGGGTGGGAAGCAGACTCCCCACTGAGCAAAGACCTCCCTCCCCACCCCCCGCCAATATGGGACTTGATCCCAGAACCCTGGGATCATGACCTGAGCTGAAAGTAGTCACTTAACTGACTGAGCCACTCAAGCTCCCCATAAATACAGATTTTTGTATAGAGAAGTGGGGTTTTCCTTTAATAAATGCCTAAAAATGAGGAAGTGGCTTTGGATTTGGCAATGAGTAGAGGATGGGAGAATTTTGTGACATAAGATAGAAAAAGTTTAGATTGCTTTGAAGAGACTGTTGGTAGAAATACAGTTGGTAGAAATACAGTTGGCCATTTGTATGTATGAACAGAAGTGTCTGTATATGTCTTCTGCCCATTTCTTGACTGGATTTTTTGTTTTTTTGGGTGTTGAGTTTGATAAGTTCTTTGGATAGTTCTTGGATACCAGCCTTTTATCTGATCTGTCACTTGCAAATATCTTCTATCATTGCATAGGGTGTCTTTTAGTTTTGTTGACAGTTGCTTTTGCTGTGCAGAAGTTTTTTGCCTTGATGAACTCCCAATAGTTCATTTTTGCTTTTGTTTCCCTTGCCTCTGGAGACATGTCTAGTAAGAAGTTGCTGCAGCGCAGGTCAAAGAGGTTTCTGCCCATGTTCTCCTATAGGATTTTGATGGATTCCTGTCTCACGTTGAGATCTTTCATGCATTTTGAGTTTATTTTTGTGTATGGTGTAAGAGAATGGTCTGGTTTCATTCTTCTGTATGTGGCTGTCCAATTTTCCTAGCACCATTTATGGAGACTGTCTTTTTTCCATTGGATATTATTTCCTGCTTTGTTGGAGATTAGTTGACCACAGAGTTGAGGGTTCATTTCTGGGTTCTCTATTCTGTTCCATTGATCTATATGTCTGTTTATGTGCCAATACCATTGTGTCTTGAGGACCACAGCTTTGTAATATAGCTTGACATTAGGCATTGTGATGCCAACAGCTTTGGTTTTCTTTTTCAACATTTCTCTGTTGATTTGGGGTCTTTTCTGGTTCCATACAAATTTTAGGATTGTTTGTTCCAGCTCTTTGAAAAATGTCAATGGTATTTTGGTAGGGATTGCATTGAATGTGTAGATTACTCTGGACAACATAGATATTTTAATGACGTTTGTTTTTCCAATCCATGAGCAAGAGTCATATGCTCTTCTGACTGAGCCAGCCAGACATCACTGTGTAAAGGAGTTTAAGGAGAGCATTTAACCAACAGTTTTTATAGTTCCAAAAGTATAACAAAGAGACCTTAAGGACTGCTATAACAATTTGGGCCAGTGCTTCCTTCTTCTGGAATATTATTAACTATTGGCCCTACAACAACCCCAGTATATCTAGAAGATTGGTCAGGGGAAGGAGGGGTTTTTAGTCATGAGATTTTGTCCCACTTGGAAGCACTGTAGCTCTTCCTTCCCTTCTTATTTCTTTCCTAACTTGTGGGAAGAGCTGTAAGACATTTGCTCACCCAGAAAGTTGCAGAGATTTCTACTTCTGAAGCAATGCAGATCATGTAATCATGATAGCTAGGTCCCAAGGTGTTATCAGTCTTCAAATTTTGGAAATGTATTATATAAATCTCCCCCTTCCCCAAATGAAAGGAAATAACTGAATATACTGTGACTTCTTCAGACTGTTAATGATTTACTTCTCATTTAATGTTTAATTTATGAGTCATTTTTTTCTAGTTTCCCAGCTTCCAAGTTGCCCAGGGGATGGACTAGTTTGTACTGAGAAGAAAAGAATAGAAAGAAAATCAGTTTCAAAGTTATTTCTTCTTTATTTAATACTAATTTTTCATATATGAACTATCATTCAGTTAGAATTCCTCACTTTTTCTTCACTTACCAAACTAGAAAGAGATGTAATTCTTTTTAGGAACTGTTTTAGGGAAAATAATAATTTTTGGCTATTTCACAAGAATTATTGTCTCTTCAATGATCAGTGGAGAGCTGCAGATTTGAATGGAAATGTAGACCCAGAGAGGCAAGACGACTCATTTGTGAGCTTAAACTTTACTCTCAGGGTAATGGACATGATGAAATTTGATCACACCAGTGTGTTCTATTGCTGATTGTAAAAGTCTAAATTGCACAAGATTAAGTTTCAGAATAATATTTACTCCTCCCCTACCATGTGTATTGCAGTGTTAGGTACTGGGGAGACTAGATACATACAAAACAAGGTCTTGGCACAGTAAGACACTCCCTTATGGTGAGAGATTTAAGTCAAAGTTCAACATAATTTAACATAATATTAAACATAATAAACATATTAAAGGTCAATATAACCTTGAGGTTTAACAGAATATTAAAGGGTACATGTAAGGCAATAACATGAACAATTATAAGCTGTAGAACTATCTGTTCAGGAGTCAGAGGAGAAAAAATTCTCTTGCTTCCATGTCTTGTGATGTCCATGTTTTCATTGCTGGGTAGCCTTTGTCACAATAAAGGAACTTTGGTGTCTCTCCCAGAAATACGTTAGTAGCTCATTTTGTTTTTTCACTTTCTCATTTCTCACATCAGCATGATGGCATTTGATATTTGGCGGGCTTCCACGAGGAAGGAGCACACCAGGTAATGGGGCTCAAGTTCAAATTTCAGTGTGGGGATTACGAAGTCTAAGAAGTATATTAGTTTGAAATGGATTCAAGGGCAAGTAATTGAAAACCTGACTCGGGACGAACTTAACAGTTAGGGGTTATTTTCTTCCGAAGATAATCAGAATTTGGAGGTAGACATTTTCCTGCATGTGTTCAGCAGCATGAAGACATCAAGGCTAGGGTTTCAGAAGGTTCCTTAGCCTTTCCCATAATTGTTACCATTGGGTCCAAGATGAATGTCCCAACTCCAGGTTTTACAACGATGTTTAAACAGGCAAAGGGGAGAAGGAGGAAAAAAGGGATACTGCTAATCACATTTGCTTTCTTCATCAAAAAAATGGGCAGCTTCGGGGCGCCTGGGTGGCTCAGTGGGTTGAGCCGCTGCCTTCGGCTCAGGTCATGGTCTCAGAATCCTGGGATCGAGCCCTGCATCGGGCTCTCTGCTCAGCAGGGAGCCTGCTTCCTCCTCTCTCTCTCTGCCTGCCTCCCTGCCTGCTTGTGATCTCTGTCTGTCAAATGAATGAATAAAATCTTTAAAAAAAAAAAATGGGCAGCTTCATTCTAGAAGCCTTCATCAAAATTTTGTTACATCTCTGTTGGTAAGAAGAATGTCATATGGCCACTCCTAGATGCCAGAAAGGCTGGGAAAGCAAGTATATAACTCCTAAGCCTTGTGGTAGAGGCAGCAAGGTAGAAGTGGTTTGAGGTATACTGGTTTAGGCAATGGATATTATTGGTCAGGAACAAAGGACTACTGGAAGTAGGAATATGTGTTTTACATGAATAGTCTCACTTAGTTATCACAATGACGCTATAGATAGGTGCTTTTATTATCCTTATTATACAGGTGAGACAACTGAGTTTAGCTAATTTGTACTAGTTACTTGCTAGGATTCAAACTAGATAGTTGCAGGGATCCACACTATTTGTTGACATTCAACATTCAACCTTTTTTTTTTTTTTTAAAGCAGTGTTCATATTCTTACTGCATTTAAAATCAGATGTTGCAGGGGCGCCTGGGTGGCTCAGTGGGTTAAGCCGCTGCCTTCGGCTCGGGTCATGATCTCAGAGTCCTGGGATCGAGCCCCGCATCGGGCTCTCTGCTCAGCAGGGAGCCTGCTTCCTCCTCTCTCTCTGCCTGCCTCTCTGCCTGCTTGTGATCTCTCTGTCAAATAAATAAATAAAATCTTTAAAAAAAATAAATAAATAATAAAATAAAATAAAATCAGATGTTGCAGACTTTTACGTCCATGCTTAAAAACATATTTTGAACAACGGCAACATGACCAGAATAAACATACCAACTTCTAAAGATAATAAAATTAGGTTGCCTAGGTGGCTCAGTGGGTTAAGCCTCTGCCAAAGGTCATGGTCTTAGGGTCCTGGGATGGAGCCCCATATTGGGCTCTCTGCTCAGCAGGGAGTCTGCTTCTCCTTTTCTCTCTCTGCCTGCCTCTCTGACTACTTGTGATCTCTCTCTGTCAAATAAATAAATAAAATCTTTAAAAAAATAAAAAAATAAAGATAATAAAATGAAAGCAGTAATAGCCCATTGAATCTGTAAATTTTGTTTCTTTTTAAAAACTTCATCTTATTTTTCATATAGTCTGTTTTCATACTTGGGAGAGAGTCAGTGCAGATCTTTGACAGCATGTTCTGGGCAGCAGCCCCAAGGAAGAGCTGGCTTGATAGTGAGAATTGACCACTGGACTTGGGGCTCTGTAACCCTGGTGAAAAACACTGCTTCAGTCTTTCTCTATGGGAACTTGACAGATGGCTAATAGTCTTAAAAGCCTTGTAATAGTCATTGGACAACATTGTATAGGGTGTCATCTATGAGGTTGGGAACAAGTTAGTTTTTTTATTTGTTTGTTTTTTAGGGTGAGGTAAACATATAAAATCTGGCTTCACTGTCTTCCAGGAGTTTGACTGTTTGTTATTATTTTCATTATTTATCTTTGAAGAATAGTCATTTCCTGATAAATTTAGTTTAAATGCTAACAATGTGGGAGAAAGAAGGCTATATAAGGTTTTTCAGAGTTTTCATATTTACTGGTGGACCTTATAGAAAAAACATCTCTAATACAGTAGGGCCGATATTGACACAGTGTTTTTCAGAGCATGATGTTTGTTTAAGCTGTGTGCCTTTAAACCTCAGACTCTCGTTGTTTTTATGTATGCACAAATCAGAGTTAAAAAGTCCTTCCTTGGCAGTTAGTTGGTCTCTTTTATGTGAAACATCTCACTCTACTAAAAATTTGTAAGATTCGGGAACTCATAAGGATTGATAATTGGTTGATAAATGAAAATTGTGTTTCTTCACTTGAGATCTTCATGAGGCCTCCTGTAGGACAGGTAGTTAGCAGGTTGCATTGTAGTGTTGTAACTGGGATGCCCAAGGGAATGGATAGGCTTTTCCCCACTCACATCCAGAATCTATATTCAGACGTCCAATATCTTCCTGTCTACCTGATTATTTGCCTACCATTCTGGACTCATGTTTGAAATGTATACCACACTTAACAAGGCATACAGTGAAGGTTCTGTTGCCTGGGATCACAAAAAGCATTCCTAGCACCAAAGAATCAAAATCTTGTGCTTTTATCCTAGGATGTAAGTTTTATTTTCTGTATGTATAAACTACAATACACTACTACCCATACAAAAGGTGCACTAGGTAGGTGACTACTTTGATAACCAGTCATCTTATTTATTAATTTTTAACTTTGATGCTTTACAATCTCACAGTCCAAAGTTTCAACTTGGAGTTATTAACAGTCAGTTAGCCCATGAACTTGCAAGGCAAATTGACTGAGATGGCTCTGACAAGAAATGTTCAGGTCACACATCATATTTTAGAAGTTTTTTTCTAGATTTTTTGGAATTTGGAAAGCATTTCCCCATGCACAAAATTATGGGGAAGATAAAGTCCATACTAGAGATCTTCCTCTCATGGCTCCCTAAAAAGAATTTCCTTTCCACCCTGTTGCTACTGCTATTACAGTCTACTTGTCCAACCTTTTAAAGTTGATCGTACTTGCCTCTTTTCCCTTATTGCTCAACTCTTGAGTTTCTTCATTTATTCCATTTATTTCTCCTTCTCTCCTTTTTTTGCTAGAATTGTCACTTCCAGAGGTAAAAGGGAGCTCTTTCCTAAGATCTCTGGCCTTCATAACCCAGTGTCTCCTGTCTTTACTGGCTTCTGCTTGTCTGTCCTCCTCAGAGAACTTCCTTCTCCTTTTTTTTACCCTAAAGATGGGGACACAGCCCAATACTCTACTCTCAAAAACTGTTTTTATTTTCATGCTTTTCACTATTACCTCTGCCTGGTATGACTGGGGAATGAGGCAATAACCACCTCATCTCCTGTGCCATCTTGGACCTCACACCTCACATCTACTTACTGGTCATCTTTTGAATACCATCTGTCGCCTCCATTATGGTGCATCCTGCACTCTCTCAGTCTTGTTGCCTAGTCACTTGTACTCCCTAAGGACATCTCATTTATCTGGTGCCCTCTTTCCCCTTTGACACTGCCCTAGAACAGGTTCCATTCTCTATTGTCTCTACCTAGTGAAAGCCTTCTTACTCTCCTTACCTCTCATGCCCCTTCCCCAGGACTGCAAGAATGAGCTACTGATGTGTTGTGATCCATCACCCTGCTGCTCAGAAAATTTCAGTAAAGCTCCCATGGTCCAGAGGATAAAATCTAAACCTTCTTTGAAGAATTCAGGAATCGGTGTTACCTAGCCCTACACATTTCCCATCTTAAAGTTGGCAGTTCAGCAATATGAAATGATTATAATTCCCTGAACACATTCCGCTCTTTCATATTGAGCCCTCTGTCTGGGACCCTCCACCCCTTTTTCTTTGTCAAACTTCTCTTTACTTTTTATTTATTTATTTTTATTTATCTTTAAAAAATTTTTTGAAGATCTTATTTACTTGTCAGACAGAGAGAGAGAGAGAGAGCATGAGAGCTCACAAGCAGGGGGAACAGCAGGCAGAGGGAGAAGCAGGGTCCCTGTTGAGGAAGGAGCTTGATGCAGGACTCGATCCCAGGACCCTGGGATCATGACCTGAGCTGAAGGCAGACACATAACTGACTGAGCCACCCAGGCATCCCAACTTTGAGAATTTTTTTTTTCCAACTTTGCAAATTATTAAGCACTTCTGAGTTCTCTTGATTCTGACAGGATTGTGCAGATGATCTTCTGGACACCAGGTCCCAAGTGAATACAATGAGCAAACCAAGGCCACATATACAACCGTTAACCTCATCGAAATTGTGTTTGGCTCTGAGTCTCGTGTTCCCATTCTTCTTTTATTCTTGCCTCCCTAATTTTGGTTTATCTTTTTATTTGGTGACCCATTTCCTAAGTATTATTAGGTTTTTGACAAATAGAACTTAATGAACTACAATAAAATTGTTATTTTAACATTTTCAGGGAACATCTAGTAGAGGTTATTTGTGTAATAATCATTTACTAACAGAATTAAGTAGTCAAGTGTCTAAGAAATGTAATTTTCAAATACAGACTTGATCTCACTCTGCTTCAACTTTTGAGTGATTTTCTAATGGTTCTGTCAAAATGACTTTCTTTCTAATCCTAAACCAGCTTATATGATTTGTAAAATGGCAAGGGGTTAATTAAGAGATCCTATTGCTTCTTTTTGCTTATTTACTATTTCCGAAGGAGCCGTGTCACTGTATCAGAGCTATTAGTTACACCATCAACATGAAATTATTTCTCTGCAAACTGAAAATTTTCTTCAATTTGACAGCATTTTGGTGCTGGATAAAAGTCAGTGCAAGGTATGTATATTCACAGTTATATATTTTTAAAGGAGACCAGCAATGTGGAAATTTTTGGTTCTAGAGTCAAAATTTTCATTGCTGGAGACCAGTAGGACACCATGACGATATGCACCATTATAGCCTCATCAGGATATCATTTTTATACTTTGATTTCAACCTGCCTCCTTTCCCACCAATGTCAGTCCAGTGCTGGGTGCGGAAGGTACCTACCCCCAACTTCCGCACAGATACCCCATGGAGGACTGTGCCACTCAGTGACATGCCCTGTCCTACTCTCCACTTGCTACCCATAGCCTGGGAGGAAGGAGTGTTGGAGGTGATTATAGGCCTCTGGGCAACCAGTAGGATTTTATGCCCACTCTTGTGATGTGTGCATTTGGAACCATGCCTTCATTCTCTGGCAGCACCAGCATAAAACATTGGTGTGCTGAGTAATATGGGACCCATAGTATTCCATGGTGTTTTCTTAGAACCATTCTGAAAGCTGCCTTGACCATAAATATCTCCCTCAGCCTCTTTGACAAAACAATTAAACTATGCCCTACGTGTACATGGCACTCCACAGTTGACAGAGCCCTATCACTAGCATCATATTGTCTAATCTTTATGAAGCTGGGTTGGCCTGGTAGAGTAATCTGTTTGTTTGTTTGTTTGTTTTTTCTAAGATTTATTGGTCCATTACGTTAATTGAGGTAAAGAAACCTTTTAAAATTTACAATAGTTTATCAAGTAATATAAATTTTTCTGTTTACCTCAAAACATAATGCTAATCTCATTATAAACAATGGACAGAATTTTTAATACCCAGATATATGAATAAAAGTTGACGAAGTAGACCTCATACCAGCATCAAAAATACAACAAAACTTTCATTTTTCTTTTTACAATCACTGAATTCCATAACAAAGAGAAAAAGGGTAACTTTTTTTTTGCCCCAAGTTTTAATTTAAATTTCAGTTAGTTAACATACAGTGTAATATAAGTTTCAGGTGTAGAATGAAAAAGTTTGGTAGCTTCATGAAACAAAGACTGTGATCTATAAATCTCACTTCTCATCTACACATGTTCTCAAACACATTTTGGGGGGGGCAATGGCTTTTGATTTGGACTATTGGCAGCATGGAGAAAAGAGAACACATTTACGTGGGGACTTCATCAGCACCTCAGTTTTTTTCCTTTGAAAATTTTAAAGGTAAGAAATGATTTCTAAAAATAAGAAGCACAGTCCATAATTTGGACATGACTTAAGCAAAAGTTTTTAATCTCTTTTTCAATAGTTAAAAAGAAAGTTTGCTGGCAATTTATTTCAAGGGAATATATCAGATATACATCATCTCTCAATGCATTGCCAGTGTACAGACGTTAGGGACAGGCACAAATAAGTACAATGGTCAGGTTGTCTGCTGGACAGGACCAAAACCTCAGGGGTGTCTGGGTGAATGGTGCTGATTGTTAAGAACTGCTGGTTTGGTGTTCACTGAAAGTCCAGCTGACATGGGCATCATTTTATCACACTGATTCACATTTTGTTTGCAAGCTACCTTCCCCTCCACATTTCTGCCCTGCTGAAAAAGCAGTCCCTCTCTTCTCCTTCCACTTTTGTTGTGACTAAAGGGTTGGTCTGAGACCAACTCTCTGTGTCAGATAGGGGTGTGGACAGGTATTATCTGCTCTGCCCTGGCCTACAGGAAATTCAGAATCATCTGGTAAGTGTGGTGCTGCGGGGTGAGGTGCGTGTGCCATGCGCGATCATTGGTTAATAGGAAACACATCGTTGGTTAATAGTCAACACACAGGTGTTAGGTCTTCGACATTTCAGTCTGTGGAGAATCTCTTAGCTGAAGCATGCTGCTCTGAGGCCTTCACAGCATCTTTAAGAAGCTCTTCTGCAGAATTGGATAAATCCTTAATATTGTCATAAGCTAGAGTTCTTTGTATCTGTGTGATCTGTCAGTGCTGATACTGTACATCCTCCACAATCAAAAGTGTGTCAAAGGCACTAAATTAATCTTTTATACTTTAAAACAAACAAACAATAAGGTTTCGTGGGCCTTGTGTTTTGAGTAATTCTTTGAAGCAATGGATGAAACGGCCTCAGAAATGTTGAGAGACTTAGGGAAGGTCACCATTATGTAGGTGCTAGATCACTTGCTCTCAGTCTGAAGTCCTTTCCACAATCAAACAAACTGTAGACACAGAAACAGATAACTCTTTTAGAGAGAGACAAAACCCCTTAAAAGAGTACATCTGGAAATAAACCTTAATATGCAAATCTTCGCTCAAGAGTGGGAAAGCGTGGACAAATGAGTAAGTACCACAGCCTCTTGCATATTCAAAAAAATAACATTAATTCCAGGATTATAGATTTAAGACATGATAGTTACTAGAAAACTTCTAGATTGAAAATGCACATCTGTATATGCATGTATGTTTACTTAAAAAAAAAATCTATCACTTTGGATGTTTGTGCATCTCTTAGTTCCCCATTTTACATGTTGGGTCCACAGCTGCTTCTTTCTGATCCCTACACTTCAAGTCACTGTATTACCTTTTAATGACGGTATGACTCATTTTAGTTAATTGTAATAATTAACTGTGTAGCCAATAAAGTACCAAAAAATTACAGATTTTTGAATATGTTTCCAGGAATAGTTCAGTTTTCACATTTAATATTTGAACCTCATATTTATCACATGTAGCATGAAACTGCTTCTGTTTTAAAGAATAATGGCATGTTCACTGTGAAGAGTATGAAAAGCAGCAAGTGTACTTCCCTCTGTCATATAAAAATATGTGACATTTCCCTAAAAAATTCCTCGTTTTTAGAATATAGCTAATAATTGGTAACAACTTTGTATGGTGCCTGATGGTAGCTAAATTTATCGTGGTGATCGCTTCATAATGTACATAAACGTTGAAGCACTACATCATACATCTGAAACTAATATAAGATTGTATGTCAGCCACACTTCAATTTACTTATTTGTTTATTTATTTATTTTAAGATTTTATTTATTTATTTGACAGAGATAACAAGTAGGCAGAGAGGCAGGCAGAGAGAGAGAGGTGGAAGCAGGCTCCCCGTGGAGCAGAGAGCCCGACATGGGGCTCGATCCCAGGACCCTGGGATCATGACCTGAGCCGAAGGCAGAGGCTTTAACCCACAGAGCCACCCAGGTGCCCCTACACTTCAGTTTAAAAAAAAAAAAAAAAAAGAAATTCCCTGAATATAGAGGTTCTGGACCTTCCCTACTGTTAAATCTAAGTGTATCCTTTCCCAGACGATAGCGTTTCCCTTAGGACTTTGGTACATTTCATAAAAAGGAAAATATAGACAGTGGAAATAGAAATAGAAGAGTTCAAGCACAGTAGCTCATCATATGTATGTTGGAGGTTATTATGTACCATATAAAGTATAATGAAGGGGCGCCTGGGTGGCTCAGTGGGTTAAGCCGCTGCCTTCGGCTCAGGTCATGATCTCAGGGTCCTGGGATCGAGCCCCGCATCGGGCTCTCTGCTCAGCGGGGAGCCTGCTTCCTCCTCTCTCTCTGCCTGCCTCTCTGCCTGCTTGTGATCTCTGTCTGTCAAATAAATAAATAAATTAAAAATCTTTAAAAAAAATAAATAAATAAAGTATAATGAAGACCTCCTCCCCTAGGTTTCAGGGACTAAGGGCGGCACAGGTACAAGAAACTCAAGAAGTCAAAGAAATACCTATCTTTACTCAATGGAAAGATGCCATAATTCAACATGAGTAGAATGATTAAGAAGGAAAGTTTACTGGATTCAACTATGCAGCTAATGATTCATCTAGCTCTCACTTGAATTTTAAACATTGGCTTGAAAAAGGATTTCACATGAATTTTTGTTACTTTTGGATAGCTCTCATGCATGATTTGTTGACTGCATCTCTGAAGAACAGAATTGGTGATGTTGTTTGGCTGCTCATTCCAGAAGGTTCACGAGCCAAAAGCCTGCTGCAATGAAGCCATCCATATGGTCTCAGAATGTTAGGATGGTGCGGATGCTGCAACAGGAAATAAAAGACATATTAGTTGTTTTACTGTTCAGATAACCCACCCTCTTCCATGTGAGAGTTCAAGGAACATTCAGCCTTGTCGCAGTGAGAGGCTCTTTGTGGTTCCCTCTACTTTGTTCACATTCCTGTGCATTCACGTCAAGTCAAGTAGTACGGTGGGTCTGCTTTTGCTGGTCCTCTCTTGTGTGTTCTCCTGCCTTAAGCTCAATCATAACATCCTGAGTAGGACTGTCATTTAGGCTTCGTTGTATATGAACATCCTCCAAAAATCACTTTGGAGAGCATGGATATCTGGCATAATAACGCAAAACAACAATGGATAATGGCGTGTAATAAATTCTTGCTGTTTGTCACATATTCTGTAAATGCTTTTCATATATTTTATCACTTAAACTTCAGCTGAAGCAACCATGCTAGGAGGCCGGTCATAATGTTTCCTTTTTAGAGATTAAAAACACTGAGAGAGAGGTTTATAACTTGTTCTAGGTCACATATCTAGTGTGGGGTGTGAGAATTTAAACCTAAATATAAAGTTGCAGAAATTACAAAATGATAGATAACTTGCCTGAAGGAACCATAATGTAATAAAGACCACCTTGAAGGTTTCATAGAGCTTTGATAAAGAAATGTTGAAGGATTCTTAAAAATAGATTATAAAGTTGATTTGTATTCAGAAACTTCATTTTTGTGGAGATTAGAAATGTAATACTTACACTGGAACTCATGTCCTTCCTAAAATCTTCTTTTTTTTTTTTTTAAAGATTTTTATTTATTTATTTGACAGAGAGAAATCACAAGGTAGAGAGAGAGGCAGAGGCAGGCAGAGAGAGAGAGGAGGAAGCAGACTCCCTGCTTAGCAGAAAGCCCGATGCGGGGCTCGAACCCAGGACCTGGGATCATGACCTGAGCCAAAGGCAGCGGCTTAACCCACTGAGCCACCCAGGCGCCCCTAAAATCTATCTTCTGATGGATATATACTTTTAGAAAAAGATGGTCTTTGTGCCTTTAATACATACATATATATATTCTTATATTTAATAAGGGAAATATATATAATTTTAGAAACAAAGATAGTGTGAGGAAGAAAATAAAAATTACTTGTAATCTCATATTCACAGATAATCAGTGCTAATATTTTCTTGAATTTTGATCAACTTTTTTTTAGAGTATGTCAATTTTTTACTGCTCATATTGAAAACTTGGGGTCATCCTGTATATGTTTGTATTCTCAATTCTGTAACTTAAAATTACAATATGAGAATTTCCAAATTTCATGAAATAACTTCTTTTTAATGGCTTCATTGATTTCTAGTACATTGTTGGAATTTATTTAACCATCCCCTTAATGTTGGCCTTTAGTATGTTTCCAAGTTTTGATAATATAGATAATAGATGAGTGTGCTTAAATAGATGTATGTTTGTATCTCTGATTATTTCTGTAGAATAGTTTCCCAGAAATGGAATTGCTGGGACTAAGAATCTAAGTTTTTTTTAAAGGTTTCTGATACAAATTAACCAAATTACTTTCCAGAAAGGATGAAATCTGCTGCTCTCCTTTCTCAATAAGACTTGTCAGACTGCCCAGTATGTTATGTGTGTGGGTGCTGAAGAAATTTATTTAAAGTTGAAAAACTCATGAGAAGTGTGTGATAGCAGAAAAAGTTATGGGCAATGCAACTAGAAGGTGGGAGTTAGCTATAACTGCCTAGTTCAAGTTATACCTCATGTATAAATGCAGACGACAGAATTCTTCTTAGGTGGTTATTATAGTTAAATGTTAGAGGTAGGAAATGGAAATCGGCTTTTTCCTAATCTTGGAAGAAAATGTAAGACTTCAGCCTTTAAAAGAGCATTCCCCTTTACAACACAGGCATCCCTCACTCTTTCTCCTTGCAGATGCTGCGTTCTTTACAAATTGAAGGTTTGTGGTGACTGTGTTGAGCAAGTCTCCCGTTACTACTTTTCCCAACAGCGTTTGCTCACTTCCTGTCTCTATGTCACATTGGGGTAATTCTTACAATATGTCAAACTTTCTCATTGTTGTTATATTTGTTCTGGTAACCTGTGATCAGTGATCTTCGATGTTTTTAGGTAATTGTTATGTATTATGTAATTGTTTGGGGGCTATCATGAATACGCCCATAGAAGATGATGAACTTAATCCATGAGTATTGTGTGTATTCTGACTGCTCCTGGCCATTCCCATCTCCCTCTATTTCCTGGGACTATCACCCAAGACACAACAATATTGAATTAGGCCAATTAATAACACTGCAGTGGTCTCTAAGTGTTCTAGTGAAAGGAAGAATCAAACTTTATTGCAGTCTTATTTTAAGAAATTGCCACAGTCGCCGCAAACTTCAGCAATCCCTACCCCGATCAGTCAGCAGCCAATGACACTGAGGTACGACCCTCCACCAGCAAAAAGATTACAACTGGCTGAAAGGTCAGATGATGATTAGCATTTTTTAGCAACACAATATCTTTTAACGAAGGTATGTCCACTGTTTGCAGACATACTGCTATTGCGCACTTACTAGACTACAGTACAGTGTAAAAGTAACTTTTATAAGCACTGGGAAAGCAAAAACTTCCTTTGACTCACTTTACTGCATATGTGCTTTATTGCAGTGGTCTGGAGACAAGCCCACCATACCTCTAAGGTATGCCTATAATTTTTAGTTGTGAAAAGTTCTTTGTAAACTGAAAAAAAAAAAAAAAACTGGTGTCTTTTAATGAAAAAATTAGTGATATCTGTTTAGAAAAAAATATCAAGGTAGTTCTACCTGCTTCCATAATTAAATAGGCCCTTAATCTAATTTAAATTTATTTGTAGCCATTAAAGGTCAACCTTTTTAGGTGGCCAGGCAGAGGCTGCAGTGACTTCAAGTTATAGTTAAGACTGTGTGACTGATTCTTTTCCTTGCAAGGGTGACTCTTCTTTAGTAAGTAAACCTGAGTGGCTCTGATTATTCAGAGTCACTGTAACCAAAATAATTTGGTTTCAGTAGAAAAGGAAGTAAGAAAGCAATTGTTTTAGTTTCTCACAATACAATCTTAATTGTTGTTTATATCCAAAGACTGAACTACGAATAGAGAAACAAGGAACTCCAGTATTTTTTCATTCTTTCACCTTTTTTCTCTATTGGCCCATACCCACCATAAAAAGAAATTTAGTATCTACCTCTTTCCAGAGCGAAGCAGGCCAAATCCTTCATTTATTTTTTCAAAAGGTAAAACATGGGTTATTAATGGATCCAGTGGAAACTTCTTAGCCATAAAATCAGCCACAAGTTTGGGGACAGAATCTTTACTCTTAAAGCCTGAAAAGAAAACGACATCATCCTAAGTTTCAGCTATGGGTAAGAGGAGAAATGGAGAGGAGACTTTCCAAGCAGATTTAAGAGGAAAGTTTATAGAAAGTGCTATGTCCCACAGACTACTATTACTGAGGCTAAAAAGAGATAGTATTTCAATATCAATTTGCCATGTTATTTTTTTAATCCACCTGGATAAACTGGGGTTCTTAATTATTAGCTCTCCATAGTGAAATTATACCGTAGGTGCTTATTCCCAAAATCAAGGAGAAAATTTAGCCTAATTTTAGGTGATGAGAGCACACGTGAATGACTGCTATGGATTTCCTGGGTCCTGTGAGGTATTTCAGTGCCTTGTGCCATCATGGGTATAAAAGAAGGGTACTGGAAGATTCTAGTTAACTTATGGGAACACCAAAAATTGTGTCTTTGAACCTTCTGTGTGCATCAGATTCATAAATCTAGTTGATTTAGAGCCTATAGCTTATAAAGGAATTTTAATTTATTTTTAACCATGTTGCTTTTTAAAACCCGGTTTTGTCACTTGTAAAAGGGAAGAACTCCTGAGGTTAATAAGAATTCAGCCATCAAGCCTAACTACATACCACCAAAAATTGCTCCTTTCCAGGTACGTCCGGTCAATAACAACATGGGGTTCATAGAGAGATTTTGTGAATTAGGAGGTACTCCTACAATGACGCTTACACCATAGGACTCCTGACAGCAGGACAAGGCAGCCACCTGGAATAAAATTAGTATTTAGCATCATTAAAGTGAATTTTCTGATAGTTCTCACTCATGATGCATGGTATCATGCAATACTGATTTAATTAGATTGTGAGTGTGTTCGGGGAAGAGATAATGTCTTTTGTTTCTTTATTCCCCATTGTGCCTAGAATCGTGCTGTGATTATTTTAGGAAATGTCCAGAAAATCTTTTTTTTTAGTGAGACCAGTGGATGAATAATTTGTGCATGCATAATTCTTCCTTATAAAATAATGGAGGCAAACATCATTACAAACATATCTATATAAAGTCTGAGTCCTCAAGTAAAATTATTGTTTTGTCATCACATGGCTCTCAGGCAGTCTGTGAGTTGATTAAGTTATTTTTCATTTATTTATCAAGTCAATATTTTGAATGCAGTACTTTGAACTATGTGTTTTGATGGCAAACAAGATATAAGGTCAATTACATCATCAAAATTGGTCTCTTATCCACTTGATGGTCTCCTGGAACTTCACAAGAAAGACTAGCCCCTCCAGTCAAGTTTTTAAACATATTCCATTGTAAGAGAATTGTTGAGGACCTCCCTGCCCCAGCAATACATAAGGATTCATCCTTTGATTTCGGAATATGATGTATATGAGACCAGGTAACCTCAGAAGATGTGGCTGTTGGGTATTTGGTATCTTCACATGAAGTAACAATCCAATTTCACAGAATAAAAGAGAGAGAAAACAACAGAAAAAAGGCATAAGAAGAAATGCTACCACCCTGAATAAAGTTGGATTCCCTTGGAACTTCTGTCCTCTGAAGTTGGCATATTGTCCCAAGTCAAGGCTACAAAGAGCTTAACTCTTAGGGCAGTGCTCCCTATTACAGCACTCCTGGGATTTACTGGAGAACCTCAAAAGGTGGATTTGTTGGCTTCTGGAGACTGTTTCAGTAGGATGCTAGAGAATTCTGGTTAGGTGGACTATAACTGGAGATGTGTTCCTCATTGCAATTGATGATATTTATAATTATTTGAAAGTAGCGTTTTGTATATTCCAACGGTGATGGAAACACTGCAAGATCAGAAACAGTATTGCAGGGCACCTGGGTGGCTCAGATGGTTATGCATCTGCCTTTGGCTCAGGTCATGATCCCAGGTACTGAGATCGAGTCCCACATTGGGCTCCCTGCTCAGCAGGGAGTCTGCTTCTCACTCCCCCCTCTGCTCCTCCTGCTTGTGCTCTCTCTCTCTCTGTCAAATAAATAAATAAAATCTTAAAAAAAAAAAAAGAAACAGTATTGCATGTCAATAATACTAGCTACTGTTTATGGAGCTTATCATCTGACAGGTAACACTGTGCTAGGTATTTTACATGTGTTATCTCATGTAATTTATAAACCATGCTATGCGATATGTATCTCTTAAATTTTTTTGGTGGAAAAAATATTTTGACTTTCTAAAGCATTCAGCCCAACACATAGATATTGGGTGCTAACTCTGTGCCAGGCACTGTGCTGTCTGCTGTGGCAAAATGGGGCAGTGTGGTAAATGGTAAAATGCAATATTTTCTATTAATAAAATGATACTGGTCTAAAATTGACCATTATCTCTTCTGGCCCAAGTATGATATATGAAAAGAAATAAAAACTTATTAAAACATAAAAAATTGTTAAACCATTTTTGTTAAGAATGTGGGGAAAAGTCAAACTTAGCAGTCTGAAAATAGAATTTATATTATCAATATTTACTTGAATTTGAAATTTTTTACTAAAAATTAACAAAGTAAATTTGTAATGGCTTAATTAAAAAAAAAAAGACCCCCTTCCTTCTCTAAAGGGGAACTACTGAGACAGATTTGCTTAGCTGATGGAATTAAAGATTTCTCATAGTAATAAATTGAATATCCCAGGTAACCAACAGGGGATAGAAAACCACCATTCATAGTTTTAAACATATTATTTGTATATAATATTTATATTCCGCTGCCTAAAAGTACACCCTGGAATGTAGAGACCGATATCTCAGGGCATTTCCTGTTACATACCATGGTGTCAAGCCGCCCGATGACTTCAAATGAAAAATCCACACCGCCACCACTCATTTCCTTCAGCACGTCCTGGATGGGTTCCCTGTAGTCCTGAGGGCTGATGCACTCAGTGGCACCCACCTCTTTGGCCTTTGCAAATTTGTCTTTGTTGATGTCCACCCCAATGATCCTGGCTGCTCCTGCTGCTTTGCAGCCTATGATCACAGACAGGCCGACTCCTCCAAGGCCAAACACCGCACAGGTGGAGCCCTGGGTGACCTGTATTTACAGAAAATGCCAAATGCATTATTGAAGCTTCATTACTTCCCTTTCAGGGATCCACAGAGCGGGTGGGTTGCTGACTCTTGGATTGGAGGTGTGCCAGATAAGGCTTTGGAATCTACTGCTGGTCTTAATTCTGGGAGTAGAGGATCCGTGGGCTAGATGTTCCTCAGAGGCAACCCCTTCATCTCATTGACATCTGCTGCCTCAGAAGCTTGCAGAACCTACTCCACCTGATGCATGTTGGTGCTAGCAATACAGTAAATTACTAAATGAGCTCCCAGCTCTAAAATTTAGTGATCACATAAAGAACAAGTAGAGAAGAATAATTGTAATAATAATTGTGAAAATTACAACTTTACTTTTGCCTAACTAAGCATCAATAGCTTTTTTGTCTGTGGTAAACAGATGAATTCTCTAGGAAATGCTCCTCAATTCCTTCCGAGGCCATTTTTGTGCTCATAACTGATAACCTAAATTTTGTAGAGTATATCAATGTTATTGTGGTAACAAGGCAGAAAGCTACCAGCAAATCTATGAAGAGTGATCTCTGATTACTGTGAGAAATGGCTCTCCTTTTAGTTCCTAATAGTCTGAGTATAACCAATTTTATCACTCATTGTCATTCCTACCTTGGCAACGTTGACTGCAGACCCATATCCAGTAGAAAATCCACAGCCAATGAGACAGACTTTCTCCAATGGTGAGGCTGCATCGACCTTGGCCACTGCAGTCTCATCCACCACTGTGTACTGGGAGAAGGTGCTGGTGCTGATGAAATGGTGGATGGGCTTTCCTCTGCAGATGAACCTGGTAGTTCCATCCTTCATGAACCCCCGAGGCTTGCTCAGACTGGCCAGTACAACACATAGACACAGAGGGCATGAGACAGGGACATAACCGATGCACAAATCCATTGGCTGTGTAAGGAGAGTATCAGAAACTTACTCATTTTTCAAGCAGAAGTTGCCTTGCGGGTGTTTACAAACATTGCATTTTCCACACTGGGGCATGAAGAGTGGAATGACTTTGTCACCTGGAAGGTACAAAACACATTCTTCTTAAATTTCTACTCAGGAATTAAGGGAGTAAGAACTGGAAGCTAATGTGTATGTATTAGAGGTGTGGAAAATCTCCAAGAAATAGAGTTTAGTCACCACCATGTCACTGGTCCCTCCCTGCCAGCACCCTTAATGGCCTGGGTTTGTATGTGCCTGAAGATTCCCAAAGAGGAAATGCGAATATAGGAAACAATGTGGATTTAAAGGACTACTTCTCCTGTGTTAATAGTTCTCTTTCATTGGGTGCCTTTTCTCTTGGGGATTTTATACATACCATCTCATAAACCCTTGATAATTAAACCTTAAATATTCTCACTGTAACTGTAAATACAACTTTCAGCTGTGAGCAGGCTGCCATCGTTCCATTAGATGCCTGGTAGACCTCAGTAGTTTTAATAGTTTGGGATGAAGTAAAAATGCATATTTTAGCAACCATTTCTTGGCTTTTCAGAGTGACTATGCATTTAGGGTTTTGTTTTGTTTTTTAAAGGAAAACTAACAAAAATGGAACAAAAAGAATTCACCAAATCCCTCTGTAGACCTCAACAATGAGTTAGGCATGCTCTTTGAGGAAAAAAACTGACTTTCAAATGTTTGTATCTGGCAACCGAATTGGTAAATTATTTTTTCTGCTTTGGTAGAAGGAACAGGGGTAAAAAGTAAGTGTGTTATTTATTATTAATTTATTTCTAACTAAAGGAAAGATTAAGAGCTGAAATTCAAACCAGATGATTTATTTTATTATTTTCTGTTGATAGGTCAATTAAGTATTTGGTAAGGGGGAGGCCACATTTACTGTTAAAGTGATTTTTTAGAATTAGACAGAATTTTTATTTTTAATCACCTAAGCAACCTATCCACAAGACCCAGAAAAGTGGTTAGGTCATAACATTTAATACATAAATTTTATATGGAGATGATGGCATGGAAATTTTCTATGTATTCACCCATAAATTGTTAAACTATTAGGATAGGATATCCTATAGGATAAAATAAATATTAAAGATAAAGTAGTACTTTGTCACCAATCATATTTAACTACTTTAAAGGTACTAAAACAGATATTGTTTATGGCAGGATGTTTTCTGCTGGGTATACTTCCTTCCCTTCCATCTAGACTGTCTCATTCATTTCATGTTCAAGATGGGAGGCCATACTGGAAGAGGAAATCAGTGAATGGGCTCCTCTTCCCATCTAAGAGGAGATCATGTTGATTTAATCGTAGACTCATGGCCCCCATCCTGTGAAATCAGCATGGAACAGTTTCCATACACTGATTTGGAGGATCAGGACATAGTCTTAATTTTTCTTATTTTGCCTCATTTGTCATTCTTTTTGGACCTGACAGAAGACAATACTCAGCAACAGTAAAATGGAAATTATTTGTTTATGAACTCTAACTTTGGCAGGCACTGCATCTTTTTCAATTCTGATGTGTCCCTGGGATCTAACCTGGTGTCTGACATCTAGTAGGTACTCACAAGGCACTTGCTAAATGAGAGAACTTATGAGTGCATGAATGCAGACATGTCTGAGTCAGACAGGGAGGAAAGAAAGGAGGAGACCTATGTTCTAGTCCCAGCTCTGCCATGACCTTCTGTAAGGTCTTTCCAGGCTGGATGATCTTGGGGTCCTGAACTGAGACACATTCCTTAAGTGAGAATTCTGTACCTGGTTTTACTGTAGTCACTCCTTCTCCAATGCTTTCCACAATGCCAGCTGCCTCATGGCCCAAGATTATAGGGAGAGGTGTGACAAGCGCTCCACTAGCCACGTGATCATCAGAACGACAGATTCCTGAGGCCACCATCTACACAATAAAGGGAGGATATTTAGATTTAGAAAAGATTAGGACCCTTTCCTTTTCCTCATCAAACAATTTGGAATAGTCCATAAAATAGTTGTTTCTGAAATATTTAAGTCTTATTTAATATACAAGAATATATCCTTTTTTATAGAAGTAGAAATTTCAGGTTAACACTAAGAAAATTGTCACTTAAGTTCTACCATCTAATGCTAATTGATTTCAAAATCTTGATGTATATCCCTTTGTGCTTTTTTCCTGTACAAACGCATAAGTTCTTTTTTTTTTTATTAGGATTATACTGTATATACTCCTTGGTTCCTTCTTAAAAATTTGATGATTTGTATGTACATCTTTCCTTGACAATAAATGTAATTCCACTGCTTGGATCACCATATAAAAAGTGCCTTTTAATGGATTTTTGCTTATTTCCAATTTTACCATTTTCTGAAATTTTTAAACCTAAAACTAAATAGAAATGGAAAAATGTTTCACCTTAATACGAACTTCATGGGCCTTAGGTGGTGCGACCTCGACCTCCTCTATGGAAAAGGGTTTCTTTATCTCCCATAGCACAGCTGCTTTGCATTTGATTACCTGGAAGTTGAACAGAAAGATGATACCAGTTTTTCCCCCCTCTTAAAGTCAAGGAGAGTGACTTTCATTTTGTTATGTGCAACATCTATCCCCATGTCTAGAAACTAACAAGGGTTCCATAGAAATGAAGGACCTCTGATTTACAAAGAGAATAAAAATACCTTTTTAAACAACAGGCAAAGCAATAACATAAGGAAAGAGAAACAGAATTAACTATAATGAGATATTGCGATAAAAGGGAATATTTTTTTTTTTTAAGATTTTATTTATTTATTTGACAGAGAGAGATCACAAGCAGGCAGAGAGGCAGGCAGAGAGAGAGAAGGAAGCAGGCTCCCTGCTGAGCAGAGAGCCCGATGCGGGGCTCAATCCCAGGACCCTGAGATCATGACCTGAGCCGAAGGCAGCAGCTTAACCCACTGAGCCACCCAGGCGCCCCAGAAGGGAATATATTCTTTTAGGCCTCTGTATGTTGGTTTTTCTTCTCCAAGGGATGTTTCTTCCTCATATTTTTTAATGTGGTTCTTAAATTGGTTATTTATCCACAACTGTTGACTAGTGCATGAAGTTCTGAATCGAAATAATTTCACTGACAGGTGTAGTGCTATTCACATGAAATCTATTGCTTTCTTGCTCAATTCTCTGCTGAAACCCAAACGATCTAACTTTATGATTTCATTTGCACATTTGCCTCTCTGCCCACAATGCCTTCTTTTTCTCTATTTGGCTGTTCTCTTCTTTTGACTTTGTTTTCCCTACTGTTTGTGTATGCTACTTGTTTGCATCACTCATTTAACAGCTTTGGTAGTCCTGTCTTTTTCATCAAATGTATGTGTAGAAATTCCTTCCATATTAGATTTGCAACAAAAATTGCCGAGGTTATAGCTGTACACACCCACTCACACCCACCCAAATTTGCACATATATATTTAAAAATGGGAGAATGGTGTGCTTGAATTTCTAGCTTGCACAGGCGACTCATGGAAGTTCTTAAAAATAAAAAGGTGAAAACATGTTTTTAGTGCTTGGGAATGTAATATAAAACTTGTCTTGGGGCTCCCAGGTGGCTCAGTCGTTGAGTGTCTGCCTTTGGCTCAGATCATGATCCCAGGGTCCTGAGATCCCAGGGTCCTGAAATGGAGTCCCGCATCGGGTTCCCCGCTCAGTGGGAGGCCTGCTTCTCCCTCTTCCCACTCCACTTGCTTGTGTTCCTTCTCTTAAAAAAACAAACAAACAAACAAACAAACAAACAAAACAAAACAAAGAAACAACAACAAAAAACAACTTGTCTTCATTGTTGCAAAGCTTATACAGGTAAGGGAGTTTTTCCCAGAAAGAATTGATGTAATTGCAAATATGATAAAAAAAATCTTCAATAGAAATTTATCCTTCTGACAATTCATTTTCATTATTTATATGTCAAATCCTTCCACTTTGCATGGCTTTTGCATTGACCATAGTCAATGCCACAAAAAATGTGAAAGCTCTTGGAAATAACACACTAATGATAGATAGGTCCTAATTATAGGGTTCTGTTCTGGGTGAATTACATGCTTGATCTGTAAACCTCACAATAATGCTACCACGGCAGTATTATTGAATTTTTGGTCTTATTTTACAACTAAAAAGATTGAGCTCAATTGACTCAGTAATTAATTGAATAATTTTCCCAAAAGTCACAAAGCTGGCTGTCCAGAGAATCCAACTTAAAAAAGAATCATCCAATTTTACTTGTTTGCTACCCCATGGTAGTGAAAGATTAACAAAGGTTAAATAGTAGTAGCAGCAACAGTAGTAATAGCAGTGACTAATGTTTATTGAATTATTTCTATGTGCCAGGCACTATCCTAAGTGTTTTGCAGTATTGATTTATTAAGTTCTCACAACCACCTTATAAAATAGATATTACTGGCTTTTAGCATTTGAGGACAATAGAATGCAGGAAGGATAAACCTAAATGGTTTTGCACAAAGCTAAAAGTGATTGATGTTGCATCCAAAGGGAGAGGATTGTTTTCATTAATACATTTGGTTTACGCTTTTGCTCTCTGACCTCCTTCTTTTAAGCTGAGTTTTGGCATATTTAACTTTCCTTTTTCCTAACTATTCTTCATTTGAAACCTAATGCCATTGTAAAGGGTAACTAGTAATGAATGAAAATAAAGAGAGTTGCAATGAGAAAACTGACAGCTGGTGGCCTGTGTGATTTTCAGCAGATCTTACTGATACAACAGGAGTGTTGTATCACAGTGTGTGTAGAAACCTCTGAATCTTTAATTTCTCTTAGCAAGATAACATACTGTGGGTGGGGTCCACTTCTAGCATAACACCTATCCTGGAAACAGCTGCACAGGCTTTTGCAATTGATCAGTTAAACAACATGAATTGTTTATGTTGCACAACCACTTGCGTGTTTCTCTGCCCCTGTGAGCACATTGAACAAACAGATGCGAATCCATGGAAGACTTGGAATCGGTTATCTGTGTTCTGGTGCTAATAAGTGATTCAAACTGTGTCACTCTTACTATTTTTTTGTAAAAACAAACAAACAAACAAACAAAAAACGGAAAAGACATTATTCCATAGGATTTCTATGGAAATTTCCTGGATTATGCCACAATCGGACCCTTTTATTTATTTATTTATTTATTTAATTTTTTAAAAATTATTTTATTTATTTATTTGACAGAGATCACAAGTAGGCAGAGAGGCAGGCAGAGAGAGAGGAGGAAGCAGGCTCCCCACAGAGCAGAGAGCCTGATGTGGGGCTCGATCCCAGGACCCTGGGATCATGACCCGAGCCGAAGGCAGAGGCTTTAACCCACTGAGCCACCCAGGCGTCCCAATAAGACCCTTTTAATTCAGAATTTGCATGCTGATATTGGCTTGCTTAACCTTGATGATTCTAATGCTTTGAAATCAATATGCCTTTTGTAAGAGATTTCATAGGAAGCTTCAAAGGATAAAATTCTCTGAACCAAATTCCTGTCATAGACCTTTTGTCAGATTTAACTTTCCTGTGTTCCTAAAAATATGATTACAAAAAATAACATATTTAAATTATGGTTTCTTAATATAAAGATAACTTCTTGATTAAGAACACAGAATTTTAGATTTGTGAATTATTAGTGATTGGCCATATCTACTGCACATTAATATAGGAAGTCAAGACTATTAGGTACAGATGCTATTCATTCTTGATAAAGATTTTTTTTTTTAAGAAATAGAAATTAAATTTAGAGATCACCCAATACAACAGAAAAAAAAAACCCTCCACTGGTTTTTACATGAAGCTTTGCATAAGCCAATTATTAACAAGACAATTTAAAAAAATATTTTTCCTTTTAATTGAACAGATGGGGAGACAATGTATAAACAGGTATTTTGCATGATTTTATGAAGGCACTTTTAGTTTTCTCATGTGTCTTCCACAAGTTACAGCAAATGCTGTAGGAAACATTAAATTGCCATTGCATAGCATTTAAAATTGAATTCAGACAGGACACTCAGGTGTACAAAGAGCTAAATTTTTTGGAAAAAAAGTGTTTTGAAACTCACCAACTATAAGTGTACTATAAGTTATATTTCAAAATAATTTATAAGAAATATGTCCCAGTTTTGTCACAGTCTATAAAGTACTCTTAACAGAGGAATAGCCTATTTTCATTGTAGTGTAGTAGAATAGCATATTGAATGAAGCACATAATGTTGATGTATTTCAGTACATATTATTTTTTTTTTAATTTTTTAATGATTTTATCCATTTATTTGAGAAAGAGAGAGAACACGAGAGGAGAGAGGTCAGCGGGAGAAGCGGACTCCCGAGCAGGGAGCCGGATGCGGGATTCGATCCCAGCATCCAGGATGACGACCGGAGCTGAAGGAAGGCAGTCGCTTAACCAACTGAGCCACCCAGGTGCCCCTAAGTACATATTATTTATAATTTTCATGTGAATTTTAAATTATTCATTAATACTATCTCTTTGTGTATTGTATAATAAGAATATATTTCTGAAAGGAAAAAAAAAGTTTTTTTGCTTACTTTTCCTACTGTGCTCATGGTTCCGTTTTCTCTTCAAGGCAGGAGACTGGTGAATCCTTATACTGTTTTCTGCTTGAGTACATAAAGTTGATACATTACACAGATTGTTTGCTTCAGTAACAACCCGTTGCACCCACATGATCTGAGGTTTTTAAGCCAATCTCCTCAGTTTATTCTCCAGCCAACTCAAATCAGAAAGAAAACATCACTGAGCCAGCGTTCACACACTGACTTTTTTTTGCAATATGCCAACTTCAATTAATATCTTGATTTCATTAGGTTAAATATTTCCCTACATATAAATTTTAATCTCCCTCTTTTTCCTGGATTCTATATTTTTTCTCTCTCAATCCCACATAGGGTGTTCAGAGTTCTGTTTTCTCATTGCCTGCACTAATGTCCAACTTCTTCTTTTTTTTTTAATCTTTAAAGATTTTATTTATTTATTTGTCAGAGAGAGAGAGAGAGAAAGCACAAGCAGGCAGAGGGGGAAGCAGGCTCCCTGCTGAGCAAGGAGCCCAATGCGAGCATGACCTGAGCTGAAGGCAGACGCTTAACCAACTGGACCACCCAGGCACCCCAGGCAGACCTTAACCCTACCAGCTATGTGCACTTGGATTTTTTATTTAAGTGTCTTTGGTCTCAGTTTTGTTATCTATAAAATGAGGATGACTAACCTCCTCAAGGAGTTGTCTGAGGAAAACAGATCATCCTTTTAAAGCGCTTAAAAGAGAGCCTGAAATAGGACAAACTTGGATGCATATTAGCTACTCGCTAAGGTTTCAGTGGTAACTACCTTATTACCACTTTCTTCTTGTTCTCCAAGCACTCCAGGGGCTGAATGTTCTTAATGTTCTTTGTGGCCTTAACATGCCTTTTGTGATCTTTCAGCTTTCCAGCAATGGTGCCACCAGTTTTCTGTATTAAATCCCCTTTGTTTGAAATCGTTTTCTATTTCCCTTACTTGAAACTAAGACAGTTCTTCTCACCAAGAGTCCTCCTGGAAGTGCATTCTCAAGTAAACAAAGTATTTACGCAGAGTTGATGTCTTTGTAATGGTCGCAGTTTGCTGACAGAAAGCACTGGAATGAGTATGTTTAAGGAGGTTGAGAAGAAAGGAAAAGATCCAGAATCATCAACAGAGAAGTGGAGAGATGACTAACAAGGCCCAGTTGCTCTTTTCCATTACAGATTGAATATAGGCCTCATCTGCAATGTTTTGCACACTGTCCATGTGCCTTCCAGCAGTTTTCTGGAGCACCTGCAAGGGGTTCAAAATATAGTACCTTTTGAATCCTGATATGATAAAGTCACTGAAAATGTGATGATCAGCCACAACAACCTATTTGCGTAAGGCTATGAAATTTGTTTTAGAATTCCCATTTATTTTGTATTCTATGAGTCCTAGAATATGACCAACTCTTTTGTCTTCATCATTTTTCTAGTTTTTGATTTTTTGTTTTCATTTTTGCCAAAATTATACATGCCTATATGTAGGCAAAAATTTTTTTCTACAAAATCTCATAAGAGACTCTTAATCTCACAAAACAAACTGAGGGTTGCTGGGGTTGGGGGGAGAGGGATGGGGTGGCTGGGTGATGGACATTGGGGAGGGTATGTGCTATGGTGAGTGCTGTGAATTGTGTAAGACTGATGATTCATATAACTGTACCTTTGAAGCAAATAATATATTATATGTTAATAAAAATAATTAAAAAGGAAAAAAGAAACAACCTCTTAAGAGAAGCAGCAGTATTGACCCTCCTACTTCTTCCTACATTTATTCCTCCCTAGCAGCCACAGCTTTCAACTTTTGAAACTTACTATATTGTTTTTTATTTCCACATCTCTTAAGTAGTATCCCTATATTCTTAACTTGGTTTTTCTTTGTGCATGTCTATTAACTTCACATTTTGGAGGATGAAAATTTGAGACTGTCATTACCACAAAAATACTCTACTTCTCTTCTGCTTCTCAAAGGAGTAACAGAATAATTTGTATTATTAAGACTATGTGAATGCTGCTTACGGGTGAGCTGTGTAGTTTACAGTGTTTTTTGTTTTTGTTTTCTCCCTTTACCTAAGCAATTCTGCTTTCCCCTAGGATTAATTTTTTTCTAAACTAGCTTGGTTTTATGGCTGACAGACACATGAAAAAATGTTCTTCATCATTAGCCACCAGGGAGATTCAAATAAAAAACCACATTGAGATACTAATGTAGGAAACAGAAGCAAAAGAAAAATTATTAAATTTCCTTACCCACTGACAAGCCCTTGAAACAGGCAGAGTGATTCCTCTAGGGATTCTCCACCTTAAGGCTTCGCTAAGGGCAAAGGGCTATCCTAGCCTGACCGACCCCTATGCCCAACCAGGATCCTGTAAATCTACTTTAACAATTTCTTTGGAAACTTCCTTTATCTCTAAACCCTCCAAGATAGTGTTGACAATCATCCCCAAGCATATGGCCCACTGATTTAAAGGGTCTCAGGACAAAAGTTTTATTACCAGTAATGAATAACCTTTTCCCCAACAATAGCAGCCCCTCAAGGTCCTGGAAACCTTGCTTCCAAAATTCCTTAGAGACTTACACCATCCCTGACTCCCTCCCACTTGCAAGTATATAATGGACCACTCCTCACAGCCCTGGAGCAGCAGCTCTTCTGCCTGTGGGTCCTGTCCCCATGCTTTAATAAACCACTATTTTGCACTGAAGATGTTTCAAGAATTCTTTCTTGGTCATTGGCCCTGGACCTCACCCTACCGAACCTCACTTATATTCTAAAATGTCATCAATACCACCTTACATCAGTTAGAATGACAAAAATTGACAAAGCAAGAAACAACAAATGTTGGGAGAGGATGTGGAGAAAGCAGAACCCTTTTACACTATTGGTGGGAATGCAAGTTGGTGCAGCCACTTTGGATAACAGTGTGGAGATTCATTAAGAAATTAAAAATAGGGGCACCTGTGTGGCTCAGTGGGTTAGAGCCTCTGCCTTCGGCTCAGGTCATGATCCCAGAGTCCTGGGATCGAGCCCCGCATCGGGCTCTCTGCTCAGTGGGGAGCTTGCTTCCCCCCCTCTCTCTCTGCCTGCCTCTCTGCCTGCTTGTGACCTCTGTCTGTCAAATAAATAAATAAAATCTTTAAAAAAAGAAATTAAAAATAGAGCTACCCTATGACCCTGCAATTGCATTACTGGGTATTTTCCCCAAAGATACAGATGTAGTGAAAAGAAGGGCCATATGTACCCCAGTGTTCATAGCAGCAATGGCCACAGTCACCAAACTGGAAAAAACCAAGATGCCCTTCAAAAGACAAATGGATAAAGAAGATACGGTTCATTTATACAATGGAGCATTATGCCTCCATCAGAAGATGAATACCCAACTTTTGTGTCAACATGGGTGGGACTGGAGGAGATTGTGCTGAGTGAAATAAGTCAAGCAGAGAGAGTCAATTGTCCTATGGTTTCACTTACTTGTGGAGCATAAGGCGTAACATGGAGGACATTGGGAGTTGGAGAGGAGAAGTGAGTTGGGGGCACTTGGGAGGGGGAGATGAACCATGAGAGACTGTGGACTCTGAGAAACAAACTGAGGGCTTTGGAGGGGAGTCGGGAAGGGGTTGGGTGAGTCTGGTGGTGGGTATTACGGAGGGCATGTATTGCATGGAGCACTGGGTGTGGTGCATAAATAATGAATCTTGGAACACTGAAAATAAAATAAAATAAAATTAAAAAAATAAATATTATTGACGAATTAAAAAAAAAACCCTAGCTTGGTTTTGTTTTTATACTTACAACAAATTCAATGCCCAAAATGTCTCTAATTCACCACTTAAGACAAATAGATGCCATCAAGCATTCCCCGCCCCCTGCCATTTTGTCTTGTAGAGAAATCCCACCTGGAGCTTTGACTTGCTCCAGAATGGCCTGGGTGTGCTCGGCCCCTGGGGCAACCTGTGGTATTGAATTCCAGTGGCTGCTGTAACAAATGTTCACAAACCGGGAGGCTTAACACAGTGGAGTTTTATTTTCCCCTGGTTCTGGAGGCCCAAGATTTGAAGTCACTATCACTGGGTTAAAATCAAGTGTCAGCAGAGGTTCGAAGAGAGACTCCATTCCTTGCTTTTTCTAGTTTCTGGCAGCTGCCACATTCCCCGTCTTGTGGTCTCACACTCCACCCTTTCCTTCCCAGCTCCTTTCTTCCTCCTCCTTCTCATTACAGTTTTACAGTGATCTGTTCTGGGTCAGACTAAAGGAGCATGCTGTCTTTCTGGCATGCAGTGGTTTTAAACAAAATGAGGATTAACTTTTCAGTTTGAGAAAATTTACCTAAACTGTTTTATTCATACTCACTCCTTCCTTCCCTCTCCCACCCTGCCTTCTCTGTTCTTTCATTCATTCTGGAACTCCTCTTATTCATATAGTGAATATGTTGACACACTACTCTCTTTCTCTCCCCGGCCCCTTTTTCCTTTTTCCATCTCTTCGTATTTGTGCTCCCTCCAGCTTCAAACCTCTTCTTACATGAAGGCACAGGTGGCATAGGGTTTCCAAAGCCTAGCACTGATGCCTCATTTTCAGTTGCAGGTGGAATTGAAGCCTGGGGCGATGAGCAGCAGGGTGCCGGCAATGAAAAATTTGATTTCTAAGATTAAGAGTTTCTACTTAGGCTGGCTTGCCCCCAAATTGTCACCTCTGAATTTATACATCTTATATTCATGGAAACAGGAGACCTGATTCTTTTTTTTTTTTTTTTTTTTTTTTTTTTTTTTTTTTTTTTTGGTTACCATGCCTGTTAGTCTCCTGAGAAATTGTAGATAATATTTCTAGGATGACTGATAAGTTCATGGTCCAGTTCAGACCTCTGCTACAGCTTGAACAGTGACAGCTTGATAATAACACATCTCAGTGTGCCAGAGACATTGACTGTTATCCCAGAATGATTATAATAGCTTACCCCTTGCTTTCAGAAGTGTGGAGTTCATGTGGTTAATTATGGGATTACCCTGCTTCTCCTTCCGTGTGAGCCTGAACAGAGGCTAGTGGACACCCTGGATGGGACCTAGATTTAGTCAGCTCCAAAAGGCTTGCTGGGAAGAGAACAAATCTCAGAGTTTCAAGAGTTAGAACTTGTTAACTGTTTGCCACGTAGTTCTGGTAGTTGGGATCTATTTCAGTGATATTGTGACAATTAACTATAAAGAGTAGTACAAAGTATCAGTTAGCTAACCTTTACTACTTTATGAATAATATATAAGCTGGTCTAGGGTTAAAAAAAGAAAAGGCTAATGTGATTTAAAAAATTTGACAGACTCATAAGAAAATTACTCTCAGAAGCTGAGTTAGAATGAATCAAAGTCTGTATTCAATAATTACATAATACTTAAATATTTAATTTTGTTAGGAAATGAGTAGAACAAAACCTTAATCAAGTAGCCATTGAAAGATCTGAAAGCAGTGACTGCACTGAAGTTTCATTTGTATAAAACTTATAAGAACCTGGAAATGGGCCATTGCATAAGAACAGATAGAATTATTGAAATGAGAAAGAATGAAAAGTGCAATAGTTATACTATAGCTTTAATCAAATTGGTATTTGTAGAGTTTAATGGTCATAAATGTGGAGTTGGGTGTTTTTCTTTTTTTCTCTGACTTAAATCCAGAAGACATTCTGTGTGCTGCTAGCATAAACAACAGAGAAAGAACTTGCTTATTGGTGTAAACTGCATGCTAAGTGGAAATTAAAAAAAAAAAAAATCCTGGTTTGCACAGCTGTGTGAAAGATTGTCCAGGTAAGCTTTTTAAGGCATTTACCATGTCAACAAACATAAGAAATTTTCTTTTCAATGAAGGCAAATCAGAGAAAAAGCAAGATCATTCTTATGTAAGCCTGATGTTTCTGATTTCCTACTCACCTGGAAATCCAGGAATTGTGGAGGAATTGTGGTAATCTTGGCAGGCTCTAGTTGTCTTAAAGTAGATCACTGTAGTCTCAAAACAGAGCTAATATTGTTTACTTTAATGTTAAAAGTAAGTATCTTCGTGAAATGCTTTGTCTGGAATCTAAGTTGCAGAGAAGAGAAGGGAAGAATGCTAAAAAAACAACTTTAGGAATAAGTTTTTCTCCTGAGTCTAAATTCAGACCTTGGTAAAGTAGACTCTAAAAGAAAGGCTGGAGTGCAGTATATTCCTTTATAAAAGAGAATTCCAAGGCACCACCCCCTGCCCCTCCCCTCCATGCTCAAATAAAAATAGCAGGAAGGGTTTAGAGGAGTTCATGGGTTATTTATAAGACACATGGTGTCTTCTCCTACAGGGACATTCCAAAGATTATGACTTAAGCAGTAGGCAATTATCAGGCCTGAGGGTTCTGGGCCCCTTTGAGCAGTTTAGTTATTTATTTTTAAAATTAACTTGATTGATGTCAACTTTACACACAGAAAAATGCACGCATGCTGTGTATACTCAATAAGTTTTGACCAATTAATAGACCTCTAAATCCACCACAAACAAGATATGGAACATTTCCATCACCCCCCAAAGTTCCTCTTGGGCTTCTTTGCAGTCAATCCACCCACATATACCCAGCGCCAGGCAACCACTGTTGCGCTTTTTGTTAATATAGATTGCTTTGTCTATTCTACCATTTCATATCAATAAAATCATGCCAGTACACCCTCTTTTGTGTTTAACCTCTGCAGTTTTTGAGATGTAAGTATCTTGTGGGTATCAGTAGTTTATTCCTTGTTATTGTTAGACTGTGTCCATAGCATGGATTTACCACAATTTGTTTATCCATTTACCGGGAGATGGACATTTCAGTTGTTGCAGTTTGGGACAGTAGGAAAATAACCACTAGGAACACTTGTGGACAAGTTCTCTTGTGGACATATGTTTTCATTTCTTTTTAATAAATCTTGAGGAGTAGATCTGCAGGTCATGTGGTAGGTGGATATTGAATTTTATGAAAAATGGCCACTCTGCCATTTTACACTCCCACAGGCCCTGCATGTAAATTCTCATTGTTCTGCATCCCCATCAACACTTGAGACTGTCAGTCTTTTAAATTTTAGCCAGTGTATTGGTTATAGTGTTATTTTAGTGTGGTTTACATTTGCACTTACTTCAGGGGCACCTGGGTGGCTCAGTTGGTTAAGAATCTGACTCTCAGTTTCAGCTCAGGTCATGATCTCAGGGTTATAGGGTCCAGCATGGTGTTGGGCTCCCTGCTCAGTGGGGAGTCTGCTCCAGATTCTGTCTCTCTCTCTCTTCCCTTCCCCACACACATGTGCACATGCTTTTTCTCTCTCTCTCTCAAATAAATATATAAATAAATAAATCTTTTTAAAAAATCTATACTTACTGAGCATTTTTTTCATGTTCATATCGGCCCTTTGTATATTTTCTTTTGTGTGAGCTGTTTAAATCTTTTACCTATTTTGATTGGGCTCTTCTTATTATTGAATTGTAAGAGTTCTTGAAATGTTCTAGATACCAGTACTTTGTCAGATATCTGTGTCAAGAATATTTTCTTCCACTCTGTGGCGTGCCTTTTTACTTCCTTAATGGTGTCATTAGAAAAGCATAAGGTTTTTTTTTCTTCTTTCTTTTTTTAAATTTTTATTTACTATTTCAACTTCTTTTCAGTGTTCCAGAATTCATTGTTTATGCACCACATCCAGTGCTACATGCAATATGCGCCCTCCTTAATACCCACCATCAGGGTCACCCTACCTCCCACCCCTCACCCCTTCAAAACCCTCAGTTGGTTCCTCAGAGTCCAGTCTCTCATGGTTCATCTCCTCCTCCAATTTCCCCCAACTCCCTTCTCCTCTCCTTCACCCCATGTCCTCCGTGTTATTCCTTATGCTCCACAAACAAGTGAAACCAGATGATAATTGACTTCTCTGCTTGACTTATTTCACTCAGCATAATCTCTTCCAGTCCCATCCATGTTGATACAAAAGTTGGGTATTCATCCTTTCTGATGGAGGCATAATACTCCATAGTGTATATGGACCACATCTTCCTTATCCATTTGTCTGTTGAAGGGCATCATGGCTCTTTCCACATTTTGGCGACTGTGGCCATTGCTGCTAGGAACATTAGGATAGAGATGACTCTTCTGTTCACTACATCTGTATCTTTGGGGTAAATACCCAGTAGTGCAATTACAGGGTCATAGTGTAGCTCTATTTTTAATTTCTTAAGGAATATCCAAACTGTTTTGCAAAGTGGCTTCACCAACTTGCATTTCTACCAACAGTGTAAGAATAGGGTTCCATTTTCTCCACATCCTCGCGAACAGTTGTTTACTGTCATTAATTTTGGCCATTCTAACTGGTGTAAGGTGGTATCTCAATGTGGTTTTGATTTGAAACTCCCTGATGGCTAATGATGATGAACATTTATTCATGTGTCTGTTAGCCATTTCTATGTCTTCTTTGGAGAAGTGTCTGTTCATGTCTTCTGCCCATTTTTTGACATGATTATCTGTTTTTTGACTGTTGAGTTTGAGGAGTTCTTTATAGATCCTGGATATCAGCCCTTTGTCTCTAGTGTCATTTGTGAATACCTTCTTCTATTCCGTGGGTTGTCTCTTTGTTTTGTTGACTGTTTCCTTTGCTGTGCAGAAGATTCTTTTTCCTTGATGAAGTCCCCAAAGTTCATTTTCGCTTTTGTTTCCTTTGCCTTTGGAGACATATCTTGAAAGAAGTTGCTGTGGCTAATGTCGAAGAGGTTACTTCCTATGTTCTCCTCTAGGATTTTGATAGATTCCTGTCTCATGTTGAGGTTGTTCATCCATTTCGAGTTTATCTTTGTGTATGGTATAAGAGAACGGTTAAGTTTCATTCTTCTATACATAACTGTCCAATTTTCCCAGTGCTAGTAATAATTTCAAATAATTGTGTTTTTTTTAATTAAAAAAATTTTTTTAATAAACATATAATGTATTATTAGCACCAGGGGTACAGGTCTGTGAATTGCCAGGATTATACACTTCACAGCACTCACCATAGCACATACCTTCCCCAATGTCCATAACCCCACCACCCTCTCCCTACCCCCCTCCCCCCGGCCAACCTCAGTTTGTTTTGTGACATTAAGAGTCTCTTATGGTTTGACTCCCTCAGGAGCCCATCTTGTTTCATTTATTCTTGTCCTACCTCCCAAACCCCCTCATGTTGCATCTCCATTTCCTCATATCAGGGAGATTATATGATAGTTGTCTTTCTCCGACTGACTTATTTCGCTAAGCACAATACCCTCTAGTTCCATCCAAGTCTTTGCAAATGGCAAGATTTCATTTCTTTTGATGGCTACATAGTATTCCATTGTGTATATATACCACTTCTTCTTTATCCATTCATCTGTTGATGGACATCTAGGTTCTTTCCATAGTTTGGCTATTGTGGACATTGCTGCTATAAACATTCGGGTGCACGTGGCCCTTCGATCATTACGTTTGTACCTTTTTTTTTTTATATTTAATTTTTAAATTTTAATTATTATTATTTTTTTAATAAACATATAATATATTTTTATCCCCAGGGGTAGAGGTCTGTGAATCGCCAGGTTTACACACTTCACAGCACTCACCATAGCACATACCCTCCCCAATGTCCATAACCCCACCCCCCTCCCCTCCTCCCACCATCAACCCTCAGTTTGTTTTGTGAGATTGAGAGTCACTTATGGTTTGTCTCCCTCCCAATCCCATCTTGTTTCATTTACTCTTCTCCTACCCCCTTAACCCCTGATATTGCATCTCCTCTCCCTCATATCAGGGAGATTATATGATAGTTGTCTTTCCCCGACTGACTTATTTCACTAAGCATGATACCCTCTAGCTCCATCCATGTCGTCGCAAATGGCAAGATTTCATTTCTTTTGATGGCTACATAGTATTCCATTGTGTATATATACCACTTCTTCTTTATCCATTCATCTGTTGATGGACATCTAGGTTCTTGCCATAGTTTGGCTATTGTAGACATTGCTGCTATAAACATTCGGGTGCACGTGCCCCTTCGGATCACTACGTTTGTATCTTTAGGGTAAATACCCAGGAGTACAATTGCTGGGTCATAGGGTAGTTCTCTCTTCAACATTTTGAGGAACCTCCATGCTGTTTTCCAGAGTGGTTGCACCAGCTTGCATTCCCACCAACAGTGTAGGAGGGTTCCCCTTTCTCCGCATCCTCGCCAGCATCAGTCACTTCTTGACTTGTTAATTTTAGCCATTCAGACTGGTGTGAGGTGATACCTCATTGTGGTTTTGATTTGTATTTCCCTGATGCCGAGTGATATGGAGCACTTTTTCATGTGTCCGTTGGCCATCTGGATGTCTTCTTTGCAGAAATGTCTGTTCCTGTCCTGTGCCCTTTTCTTGATTGGATTATTGGTTCTTTGGGTGTTGAGTTTGCTAAGTTCATTATAGATTTTGGACACTAGCCCCTTATCTGATATGTCGTTTGCAAATATCTTCTCCCATTCTGTCAGTTGTCTTTTGGTTTTGTTAACTGTTTCCTTTGCTGTGCAAAAGCTTTTGATCTTGATAAAATCCCAATAGTTCATTTTTGCCTTTGCTTCCCTTGCCTTTGGCGATGTTCCTAGGAAGATGTTGCTGCGGCTGAGGTCGAAGAGGTTGCTGCCTGTGTTCTCCTCAAGGATTTTGATGGATTCGTTTCTCACATTTGGGTCCTTCATCCATTTTGAGTCTATTTTCGTGTGTGGTGTAAGGAAATGATCCGATTTCATTTTTCTGCATGTGGCTGTCCAATTTTCCCAACACCATTTATTGAAGAGGCTGTCTTTTTTCCATTGGACATGCTTTCCTGCTTTGTCGAAGATTAGTTGACCATAGATCTATGTGTCTGTTTTTGTGCCAGTACCATGCTGTCTTGATGATGACTGCTTTGTAATAGAGCTTAAAGTAGGGAATTGTGATGCCACCAACTTTGGCTTTCTTTTTCAATATTCCTTTGGCTATTCGAGTCTTTTCTGGTTCCATATAAATTTTAGGATTATTTGTTCCATTTCTTTGAAAAAAATGGATGGTACTTTGATAGGAATTGCATTAAATGTGTAGATTGCTTTAGGTAGCATAGACATTTTCACAACATTTATTCTTCCAATCCAGGAGCATGGAACATTTTTCCATTGATTTGTGTCTTCCTCAATTTCTTTCATGAGTACTTTATAGTTTTCTGTGTATAGATTCTTTGCCTGTTTGGTTAGGTTTATTCCTAGGTATCTTATAGTTTTGGGTGCAACTGTAAATGGGATTGACTCCTTAATTTCTCTTTCTTCTGTCTTGTTGTTGGTGTAGAGAAATGCAACTGATTTCTGTGCATTGATTTTATATCCTGATACTTTACTGAATTCCTGTACAAGTTCTAGCAGTTTTGGAGTGGAGTCTTTTGGGTTTTCCACATATAGTATCATATCATCTGTGAAGAGTGGTAGTTTGACTTCTTCTTTGCCGATTTGGATGCCTTTAATTTCCTTTTGTTGTCTGATTGCTGAGGCTAGGACTTCTAGTACTATGTTGAATAGTAGTGGTGATAAGGGACATCCGTGCCATGTTCCTGACCCTGGCAGAAAAGCTTTCAGTTTTTTCCATTGAGAATGATATTTGTGGTGGGTTTTTCATAGATGGCTTTGATAATATTGAGGTATGTGCCCTCTATCCCTACACATTGAAGAGTTTTGAACAGGAAGGGATGCTGTACTTTGTGAAATGCTTTTTCAGCATCTATTGAGAGTATCATATGGTTCTTGTAGTTTCTTTATTAATGTATTGTATCACATTGATTGATTTGCAGATGTTGAACCAACCTGAGACCTGGAATAAATCCCACTTGGTCGTGGTGAATAATCCTTTTAATGTACTGTCGGATCCTATTGGCTAGTATTTTGGTGAGAATTTTTGCATCTGTGTTCATCAAGGATATTGGTCTGTAGTTCTCTTTGTTGATGGGATCCTTGTCTGGTTTTGGGATCAAGGTGATGCTGGCCTCATATAATGAGTTTGGAAGTTTTCCTTCCATTTCTATTTTTTGGAACAGTTTCAGGAGAATAGGAATTAGTTCTTCTTTAAACGTTTGGTAGAATTCCCCTGGGAAACCGTCTGGCCCTGGGCTTTTGTTCGTTTGGAGATTTTTGATGACTGTTTCAATCTCCTTACTGGTTATGGGTCTGTTCAGGCCTTCTATTTCTTCCTGCATCAGTTGTGGTAGTTTATATGTCTCTAGGAATGCATCCATTTCTTCCAGATTGTCAAATTTGTTGGCGTAGAGTTACTCATAGTATGTTCTTATAATTATCTGTATTTCTTTGGTGTTCGTTGTGATCTCTCCTCTTTCATTCATGATTTTATTTATTTGGGCCCTATCTCTTTTCTTTTTGATATGTCTGGCCAGGGGTTTATCAATCTTATTAATTCTTTCAAAGAACCAGCTCCTAGTTTCGTTGATTTGTTCTATTGGTTTTTTTAGTTTCTATTTCATTGATTTCTGCTCTGATCTTTACGATTTCTCTTCTCCTGCTGGGTTTAGGGTTTCTTTTTTGTTCTTTCTCCAGCTCCTTTAGGTGTAGGGTTAGGTTGTGTACTTGAGACCTTTCTTGTTTCTTGAGAAAGGCTTGTACCACTATATATTTTCCTCTCAGGACTCCCTTTGTTGTGTCCCACAGATTTTGAACCGTTGTGTTTTCATTATCACTTGTTTCCATGAATTTTTTCAATTCTTCTTTAATTTCCTGGTTGACCGATTCATTCTTTAGAAGGGTGCTGTTTAGTCTCCATGTATTTGGGTTCTTTCCAAATTTCCTCTTGTGATTGAGTTCTATCTTCAGAGCATTGTGGTCTGAAAATATGCAGGGAATGATCCCAATCTTTTTTTTTTTTTAAGATTTTATTTAATTATTTGACAGAGAGAGATCACAAGTAGGCAGAGAGGCAGGCAGAGAAAGAGAGGAGGAAGCAGGCTCCCTGCTGAGCAGAGTGCCCGATGCAGGGCTCGATCCCAGGACCCCGGGATCATGACCCGAGCCGAAGGCAGAGGCTTAACCCACTGAGCTACCCAGGCGCCCTTTGATCCCAATCTTTTGATACCAGTTGAGACCTGATTTAGGACCGAGGATGTGATCTATTCTGGAGAACGTTCCATGTGCACTAGAGAAGAATGTGTATTCTGTTGCTTTGGGATGAAATGTTCTGAATATATCTGTGATGTCCATCTGGTCCAGTGTGTCATTTAAGGCCTTTATTTCCTTGTTGATCTTTTGCTTGGATATCTGTCCATTTCAGTGAGGGGAGTGTTAAAGTCCCTTACTATTATTGTATTATTGTTGATGTGTTTCTTTGATTTTGTTATTAATTGGTTTATATAGTTGGCTGCTCCCACGTTAGGGGCATAGATATTTAAAATTGTTAGATCTTCTTGTTGGACAGATCCTTTGTGTAGGATATAGTGTCCTTCCTCATCTCTTATTATAGTCTTTGGCCTAAAATCTAATTGATCTGATATAAAGATTTCCATCCCTGCTTTCTTCTGATGTTCATTACCATGGTAAATTTTTTTCCACCCCCTCACTTTAAATCTGGAGGTGTCTTCGGGTTTAAAATGAGTTTCTTGTAGGCAACATATAGATGGGTTTTGTTTTTTTATCCATTCTGTTACCCTGTGTCTTTTGATTGGGGCATTTAGCCCATTAACATTCAGGGTAACTATTGAGAGATATGAATTTAGTGCCATTGTTTTGCCTGTAAGGTGACTGTTATTGTATATTGTCTCTGTTCCTTTCTGATCTACTACTTTTAGGGTCTCTCTTTGCTTAGAGGACCCCTTTCAATATTTCCTGTGGAGCTGGTTTGGTGTTTGCAAATTCTTTCAGTTTTTGTTTGTCTTGGAAGCTTTTAATCTCTCCTTCTATTTTCAATGATAACCTAGCTGATATAGTATTCTTGGCTGCATGTTTTTCTCGTTTAGTGCTCTGAATATATCATGCCAGCTCTTTCTGGCCTGCCAGGTCTCTGTGGATAAGTCTGCTGCCAATCGAATATTTTTACCATTGTATGTTACAGACTTATTTTCCCGGGCTGCTTTCAGGATTTTCTCTTTGTCACTAAGACTTGTAAATTTTACTATTAGGTGACAAGGTGTGGACCTATTCTTATTGATTTTGAGGGGGTTCTCTGAAGCTCCTGGATTTTGATGCTTGTTCCCTTTGCCATATTGGGGAAATTCTCTCCAATAATTTTCTCCAATATACCTTCTGCTCCCCTCTCTGTTTCCTCTTCTTCTGGAATCCCAATTATTCTAATGTTGTTTCATCTTATGGTGTCACTTATCTCTCGAATTCTCCCCTCGTGGTCCAGTAGCTGTTTGCCCCTCTTTTGCTCAGCTTCTTTATTCTCTGTCATTTGGTCTTCTATATCGCTAATTCTTTCTTCTGCCTCATTTATCCTAGCAGTGAGAGCCTCCAGTTTTGATTTCACCTCATGAATAGTTTTTTTTATTTCAACTTGGTTAGATTTTAGTTCTTTTATTGCTCCAGAAAGGGCTTTTATATCTCCCGAGAGGGTTTCTTTAATATCTTCCATGCCTTTTTCGAGCCTGGTTAGAACCTTGAGAATCGTCATTCTGAACTCTTTGGGAGGTTTTGTTCCCTGAGCACTTTCCGTAGAGTTCCAGAGGATGGGAATGAAGATGGCAGCCTCCCAGTCTCCAGCCCGGAGGAGCCGAGAGCCCGGGGCCCCACTCCTCAGTGCGCCCTCAGAGAACAGCGCCCAGTTACTCCCGTCACCCTGGCCTCCGGCTTCTCTCCGAGCTGACCTAAGCTGCCACTGGTTCAAGGTAATCCCGAGCTGAGAGCTCACTCCTCGGCTCTGTCTCTGTAGCCGGCTTCCCCATTCTAATACCTGTAAGCTCTGCGGCACTCAGACATCCCCGATCCTTCTGTCACCCTGCGGGACCTGAAGCCACACTGATCCTTTGTGGGCTTCACCCCGGTTTAGCCTCTGGAGTGATGTCCCTCAGTGAAGCAGACTTTTAAAAGTCCTGATTTTGTGCTCCATTCTTCCGCGGCTTGCCAGGAGCTGGTCCCTCCCCTGCGGTCTATCTTTGCGTCGCTTTGGATTCACTTCTCTGCCAGTCCTACCTTTCAGAAAGTGATCGATTTTCTGTTTCTAGAATTGTTGCTCTTCTCTTCGATCTCCTGTTGGATTTGTAGGTGCTCGGAATGGTTTGATAAGCTATCTAGCTGATCTCCTGCTACCTCATGTCGTCTCAGCCTGCTGCTCCGCCATCTTGATTCCCAATAATTTCTAATAATTGTTTCTATTTCCTTGGTGTTAGTCATGATCTCCCATTCATGATTTTATTGATTTGGGTCTTTCCCTTTTCTTTTGGATAAGTCTGGCTAGTGGTTTATTGATCTTATTGATTCAAAGAACCAGTTTCTAGTTTTGTTGATCAGTTCTACTGTTTTTCTGGTTTCTATTTCATTGATTTCTGCTCTAATCTTTATTATGTCTCTTCACCTGTTTGGTTTAGGCCTTATTTGCTGTTCTTTTTTCAGGTCCTTTATATGTAAGGTTAGCCTGTGCATTTGGGATTTTTCTGATTTTTTGTGGACGGCTTGGATGGTTATGTACTTCCTTCTTAGGACTGCCTTTGTTGTATTCCATAGGATTTGAATCAATGTGTTTTCATTTTCATTGGTTTAAATGAATTCTTGAAGTTCCTCTTTAATTTCCTGGTTGACCCAGTCATTCTTTATCAGGGTGCTCTTTAACTTCCAAAAATTTGAGTTCCTTCCAAATTTCTTCTTGTGATTGAGTCCCAGTTTTAAAGCATTGTGGTCTGAAAATAAAGGGAATAATCTCAATCTTTTGGTATTATTTGAGACCTGATTTGTGACCCAGTATGTGGTCTATCTGGAGAAAGTTCCATGTGCATTTGGGAAGAATGAATATTCTGTTGTTTTAGGGTGAAATGCTCTGTATATATCTATGAAGTCAATCTTGTCCAATGTGTCATTCAAAGCTCTTGTTTCTGTGTTGATCTTCTGCTTAGATGATCTATCCATTGCAGAGAATGGAGTGTTGAGGTCTCCTACTATTAAAGTATTATTATCAATATGATTCTTTATTTTGGTTAGCATTGACTTATGTAGTTGGCTGCTCCCATGTTGGGGGGCATAGATATTTACAATTGTTAGATCTTCTTGTTGGATAGACCCTTTAAGTATGATATAGTGTCCCTCTGCATCTCTGACTAGTCTTTAGTATAAAATCTAATTTGTCTGATATGAAAATTGCTACCCCAGCTTTCTTTTGAAGTCTGTTGGCATGATAAGTGGTTCTCCACCCTTATTTTCAATCTGGAGGTATCTTTAAGTTCAAAAATGAGCATATGGATGAGTCCTGGTTTTTTATCCAGTCTGAAGCCCTGTGTCTTTTCATGGGAACATTTAGCTCATTTACATTCAGAGTAACTATTGAAAGATATGAATTTAGTGCCATTGTATTGCCTGTGAAGTCCCTGTTGTTATAGGTTTTCTTTGTTTCTTTCTGGTATATGTGACTCTTGGGAGTCTCTCCAGGTTTACAGAATCTCCCTTAATATTTCTTGCAGGGCTGGCTTGGTGGTCACATATTCTTTCAGTTTCTGCCGGTCCTGAAAGCTATTTCTCTCTTCATCCATTCTGAATGAGAGCCTTGCTAGATAAAATATTCTTGGCTTTGTATTCTTTTCATTTAGTACCCTGAATATGTCTTTGCTAACCCTTTCTGGCTTTCCAGGTTTCTTTGAATTGGTCTAATGTTATTCTGATGCTCCTCCTTCCAAATGCAAGCAACCTCCTCTCTGTGGCTGTTCTCAGGATTGTTTCCTTAGTTGTAAATTTGCAAGCTTTGCTATTATATGTTGGGGTATTGATCTATTTTTTTATGGATTTCAGGAGGGGTCCTCTCTGCCTATTGGACATGAATACTTGTTTCATTTACCAGATTAGGGAAGTTCTCAGCTATGAGTTGCTGAAATATATGTGCTAGCCCTCTTTTTCTCCACCCCCTTGGGGATCCTAATAATTCTAACTCTGGAACATTTCATAGTATCTTAATCTCTCTAATCCTTTTCTCATGTGCTACTAGCAGGCTATATGTGTTTTCCTCAGCTTCCTTCCTTTCCATCAGTTTATCTTGTAGATCACTAATTCTTTCTTTTGCCTCATTTACCCTGGCTGTTAGAGTATCCCGTTTAGACTGTATCTCCTTCACAGTATTTTTTAGTATGGCCTGATTAGATCTCTTTTCTGTTCTTAGAGATCTTACATTGTCACTAATGCTTTTCTCATGCCTAGCTATTGACTTTATGATTGCTGTCCTGAAGTCTATCTCTGACATCTTGCTTGTATTCATATCCTTTAGTTCTGTGGCAGAGGACATTGTCTCTGTTTCTTTTTTTTTTTGTTGAGAGTTCTTTTTCCTGCTCATTCTGTCAAGGGTTGGTTGAGTGAATGAGCAGTGTCCAAAATACCAACCATGACCTGAGCAAGATGAACCCTAGCAAAATCTGGAGTGGTCTGAAGCCACCACCAAAAAAACCAAGCCAAAATGAAACACAAGTGTAAAATTCAACAAATTTTTTAAAAGGGAGTGGAATAATCTCTCAGTGTGGACAAAACAGGGTGTTTCAGTTGTTCCCAGGTGTATTTTGGTCTGTGTGTTAGAAGAAACTGCATCCCAAAATTGTAAAGAAAGTAAAACTCGTGTATATATATAAAGGTAAAATTGAATAGTGGAAAAAGGACAACAATAAAGCATATATCTATAAAAGACATAGGTTGAAAAAAATACACATTAAAAAGCTACTATGAAATACAATTTGATATAGTAAACATCTATTTTAAATGAGAAGGCAAAAAGAAAAAAAAAGAAAAAGCACAAGAAAAAGAAAAAAAATTAAAAAATAAAAAGAAAGTGAGAATTTACTGAAAAAGAAACAACTCATGAGGCTACACCTGGAGTTCAATATATAATTTTCCCCTGGCATTGGGATTTTACAATCTTGTGGGATCCATAGCATTGTCTTCCACCTGTTCTTCTAGCCTGTCTTCTGAGGGAGGGGCCTGCCTTACTCTTTCTCAGGTAACCTTCCCTGTGTGGAGTCACTCCCACCTCCTGTCAGGGGGATGGGTTCAGTGGAAACCGGTATTCCATGTGTCTTTTTTTCCCTGGGAGTTATCTGCTCCTCTTGAGAGGATCAGAGCAAAAATGGCTGCACCCAAACCTCTGGCCCAGAGCAGAAAATTTACAGTCTGCCCTCTTTAATAAACTCTCCAGGACAAACAGTCTCCACTTCCCTATGTGCCCCTGAAAACTGCAGACTCCTATGGTGCACACCCACAGCAATTCTCTCAGAGGTAGGCCCAGGAGCTCAGGAGCACTGGCCTTTGTGATTCTAAAACCTCAAGCAGCTGCAGGCTCAGGTCGCACCCAGAGTTCCTGGATCATGTCCGAGTGACACTCTAGAGCCTTTTCTGGGCCTCTACCACTCTGCAAGATTTTGCCTGGTTGTGGACACAGGTTCAAGATTTTTTTAGGCTGCCCAAGAGAAGAGTAATTATAGACCAGCCTAGCTCCTTGTTTATGGTGATCTGAGCTGAGAGTCCCTTCCTGAACTCACTGACCATAACCTGCTCCCGGGCTCTACTGGTTGGGCACTCTATGGTTCAGGGCCCCTCTTTTACTCTGTGGCTCTTCCTATCCTGAGACCACAATGCCCCATGTAGAATTCTGCCTTTTCATTTCCAGAGCATCTTTCAGAGAGGAATGTCTATCCCAAGAGCAGATTTCTAAGGTTTTGCACTCTGATGTTGTATCACTTTCCAGGAGTCAGCTTAGGGAAAGCCCCTCCACCTTCTGTTTATCTTCCAATATATCCCTGCAGATTCACAACTCCGCCTGTCCTAGCTTGCAAAAAGCACTCACTTCTGCATGTAGAGATCCAGATATATATTCTAACATCATAGCCAGATTTTGTGGATGTTCAAAATGGTTTGGTAGATATCCAGGTAAATTCAGGGGACCAAATGAAGCAGGGTCCCCTGATTGTTCACCATCTTGCCTCCTCTCACATTAAAAGAGATCTTTGCCAGTTTCTTTTTTTTTTTAACATTTTGAAAGCATGTTTCCTTTTTTTAAAAAATTAATTTCTTTTCAGCGTAACAGTATTCATTGTTTTTGCACCACACCCAGTGCTCCATGCAATCTGTGCCCTCTCTAATACCCATTACCTTGTTCCCCCTCCCGCCCCTTCAAAACCCTCAGATTGTTTTTCAGAGTCCATAGTCTCTCATGGTTCACCTCCCCTTCCAATTTCCCCCAACTCCCTTCTCTTCTCCATCTCCCCTTGTCCTCCAAGCTATTTGTTATGCTCCACAAATAAGTGAAACCATATGATAATTGACTCTCTCTGCTTGGCTTATGTCACTCAGCATAATCTCTTCCAGTCCCATCCATGTTGATACAAAAGTTGGGTATTCATCCTTTCTGATGGAGGCATAATACTCCATAGTGTATATGGACCACATCTTCCTTATCCATTAGTCTGTTGAAGGGCATCTTGGTTCTTTCCACAGTTTGGCGACCGTGGCCATTGCTGCTATAAACACTGGGGTACAGATGGCCCTTCTTTTCACTACATCTGTATCTTTGGGGTAAATACCCAGTAGTGCAATTGCAGGGTCAAGGGGAAGCTCTATTTTTAATTTCTTGAGGAATCTCCACACTGTTCTCCAAAGTGGCTGCACCAACTTGCATTCCCACCAACAGTGTAAGAGGGTTCCCCTTTCTCCACATCCCCTCCAACACATGCTGTTTCCTGTCTTGCTAATTTTGGCCATTCTAACTGGTGTAAGGTGGTATCTCAATGTGGTTTTAATTTGAATCTCCCTGATGGCTAATGATGATGAACATTTTTTTCATGTGTCTGATAGCCATTTGTATGTCTTCATTGGAGAAGTGTCTGTTCATATCTTCTGCCCATTTTTTTAAAATGATTGTCGGTTTTGTGTGTGTGTTGAATTTGAGGAGTTCTTTATATATCCTGGATATCAACCTTTTGTCTGCACTGTCATTTGCAAATATCTTCTCCCATTCCGTGGGTTGCCTCTTTGTTTTGTTGACTGTTTCCTTTGCTGTGCAGAAGCTTTTGATCTTGATGAAGTCCCAAAAGTTGATCTTAGCTTTTGTTTCCTTTGCCTCTTGAAAGAAGTTGCTGTGGCTGATATTGAAGAGGTTACTGCCTATGTTCTCCTCTAGGATTCTGATGGATTCCTGTCTCACGTTGAAGTCTTTTATCCATTTCGAGTTTATCTTTGTGTACGGTGTAAGAGAATGGTCGAATTTCATTCTTCTACATATAGCTGTCCAGTTTTCCCAGCACCATTTATTGGAGAGACTGTCTTTTTTCCACTGTATATTTTTTCCTGTTTTGTCAAAGATTATTTGCCCATAGAGTTGAGGGTCCATATATGGGCTCTCTACTCTGTTCCACTGGTCTATGTGTCTGTTTTTATGCCAGTACCATGCTGTCTTGGTGATCACAGCTTTGTAGTAAAGCTTGAAATCAGGTAACATGATGCCCCCAGTTTTATTTTTGTTTTTCAACATTTCCATAGCGATTCGGGGTCTCTTCTGATTCCATACAAATTTTTGGATTATTTGCTCCAGCTCTTTGAAAAATACCGTAGAATTTTGATCAGAATGGCATTAAAAGTATAGATTGCTCTAGGCGGTATAGACATTTAAACAATGTTTATTCTTCTGATCCAAGAGCATGGAATGGTCTTCCATCTTTTTGTGTCTTCTTCAGTTTCTTTCATGAGTGTTCTGTAGTTCCTCGAGTACAGATCCTTTACCTCTTTGGTTAGGTTTATTCCCAGGTATCTTACGGTTCTGGGTGCTATAGTAAATGGAATCGATTCTCTAATTTCCCTTTCTGTATTTTCATTGTTAGTGTATAAGAAAGCCACTGATTTCTGTACATTGACTTTGTATCCTGCCACGTTGCTGAATTGCTGTATGAGTTCTAGTAGTTTGGGGGTGGAGTCTTTTGGGTTTCCATATAAAGAATCATGTCATCTGCGAAGAGAAAGAGTTTGACTTCTTCATTGCCAATTTGGATACCTTTTATTTCTCTTTGTTGTCTGATTGCTGTTGCTAGGACTTCTAATACTATGTTGAACAAGAGTGGTGAGAGTGGACATCCTTGTCGTGTTCCTGATCTCAACAGGAAGGCTGCAAGCTTTTTCCCATTGAGGATGATATTTGCTGTGGGTTTTTCATAGATAGATTTGATGAAGTTCAGGAATGTTCCCTCTGTCCCTATACTTTGAAGCGTTTTAATCAGGAACGGATGCTGGATTTTGTCAAATGCTTTTTCTGCATCAATTGAGAGGACCATGCAGTTCTTCTCTCTTCTCTTATTAATTTGTTCTATCACACTGATTGATTTGTGAATGTTGAATGATCCTTGTAGCCCAGGGATTAATCCCACCTGGTCATGGTGGATAATCTTTTTAATATGCTGTTGGATCCTGTTTGCTAGGATCTTGTTGAGAATCTTAGCATCCATATTCATCAGTGATATTGGTCTGAAATTCTCCTTTTTGGTAGGGTCTTTGCCTGGTTTGGGGATCAGGGTAATGCTGGCTTCATAGAAAGAGTCTGGAAGTTTTCCTTCTGCTTCAATTTTTTGAAACAGCTTCAGGAGAATAGATGTTATTTCTTCTTTGAAAGTTTGGTAGAATTCCCCAGGGAATCCATCAGGTCCTGGGCTCTTGTTTTTTGGGAGGTTTTTGATCATTGCTTCAGTCTCATTACTAGATATTAGTCTATTCAGGTTGTCAATTTCTTTCTGGTTCAATTTTGGGAATTTATGGTTTTCCAGGAATGCATCCATTTCATCTAGGTTGCTTAGCTTATTAGCATATAACTGTTGATAATAACTTCTGATGATTGTTTCTACTTCCTTGGTGTTAGTTGTGATCTCTCCCTTTTCATTCATAATTTTATTAATTTGGGCTTTCTCTTTTTTCTTTTGGATTAGTGTGGCCAATGGTTTATAGATCTTATTGATTCTTTCAAAAAACAAACTTCTAGTTTCATTAATACGTTCTACTCTATCTCTGGTTTCTATTCTTTACCAGTTACTTTCATGATATTAGTCTGTTGAGGTTTTCTAGTTCTTTTGAGTCAAACTGGTGATTTATATTTTCTCAGAAAGTTACCAGTTTCAACTGGTTTCCAGCTGAATTTTTGTGTGGGTAAGCATAATATTCTCCAAGAATAGTTTTTCTTTTCTCTGAATTTGTGGTTATTACCCTATTTTAATGTTCAATTTTATATATTTGGGTCATTCCTCCTCCAACCCCCATTAGATTATCTAGGGCTAAAATAATCATCAAATGACACTTAACTTTTCAAACAGTAGCCTACTTACTATGTACCCAGCCCAGAAATAGAGGAGCTGGAATGAAGATGAGGAGGGTAGCAGGGAAGGGGCATCTTCATAAAAATAAGTCATTCAACTAACATTTAAAAAGTACAGAGTGGGCACCTGGGTGGCTCAGTCAGTTAAGCCTCTGACTCTCAGTTTTGGCTCAGATCATGATCTCAGCATCCTGGGATTAAGCCCTTCTGCACTCAGTAGGGAGTCTGTTTCAATATTCTCTCCCTCTGTTCCACCACCAATAAATAAATAAATCTTAAAAAAAAATGTGCTGAGCCTATGCACATATGCCCTGGCCTTGAACACTCTGCATCTCCTTTTCCTAAGTCCCCCACACCCAGTAAAACCTGCCAACTCCTAGCCTGCCTTTAACACCCAGCTGTCACCTCTTCTTGGAGATTTTCCAAGCTTCCCTGGGAAAATTCAGTGCCTTTCCTCTGATTTCTTTTTAATTTTGAAAAATTTAAACACAAAAATTTTAAAAAAAATAAAACCTATGGAATTAATCAATGTTAACATTTGTCATTTAAAAAACAGCAACATTATGTCATATTTGTTTCAGATCTTTTTTGTTAAAGAAAGCATAACTGACAAATTAAAGCTCCTTTTTACCCACCAGCACCATCATGAAAAACCTCTCATCAAAGACCACAAGTGTGGAGGAGGAGTCAAGATGGCGGAGAAGTAGCAGGCTGAGACTACTTCAGGTAGCGGGAGATCAGCTAGATAGCTTATCTAAAGATTGCAAACACCTACAAATCCAATGGGAGATTGAAGAGAAGAACAGCAATTCTAGAAACAGAAAATCAACCACTTTCTGCAAGGTAGGACTGGTGGAAAAGTGAATCCAAAGCGACGGGAAGATAGACCGCGGGGGGAGGGGCCAGCTCCCGGCAAGAGGCGGAGCAACAGAGCACAAAATCAGGACTTTTAAAAGTCTGTTCCACTGAGGGACATCGCTCCAGAGGCTTAACCGGGGTGAACCCGCGCAGGGTCAGCATGGCCTCAGGTCCCGCAGGGTGACAGAAGGATCAGGGGTGTCTGAGTGTCGCAGAGCTGACAGGTATTAGAACAGGGAAGCTGGCTACAGAGACAGAGCCAAGGAGTGAGCTCTAAACTCGGGGTTACCTTGAACTGGTCGCAGGCTCGGTCAGCTTGGAGCGCGGCCGGAGGCCAGGGTGACGGGAGTAATCGGGCACTGTTCTCTGAGGGCACACTAAGGAGTGGGGCCCCGGGCTCTTGGCTCCTCCGGGACAGAGACTGGGAGGACGCCATCTTCATTCCTGTCCTCCAGAACTCTACGGAAAGCGCTCAGGGAACAAAAGCTCCCGAAAGCAAACCCAAGAGGATTACTCAGCCCCGCCCCTGGTAAGGGCAGTGCAACTCCGCCTGGGGCAAAGACACTTGAGAATCACTACAACAGGCCCCTCCCCCAGAAGATCAACAAGAAATACAGCCAGGACCAAGTTCACCTACCAAGGAGTGCAGTTTCAATACCAAGGAGAGCAGAGGAATTCCAGAGGAGGAGAAAGCAAAGCCAGAGCTCATGGATTTCTCCCCATGATTCTTTAGCCTTGCAGTTAATTTTTTTTTTCTTTTTCAATTTTTTTCTCTTCTTCTGCTAAATTTTTTAAACTTTTACCCTTTTCCTTTTTAACGTTTTTTAACTAGTTTATCTAATACATTTTTTCCTTTTTATATTTTTTCTTTATTCATTTTCTTCTTTTAATTGTTTCCTTTTTTTTTTCTTTCTGAACCTCTTTTTATCACCTTTCTCACCCCTCACGATTTGGGATCTCTTCTGATTGGATTACAGCATATTTTCCTGGGGTTGTTGCCACCCTTCAAGTATTTTACTTGCTCCGTCCTATACGTGTATCTGGACAAAATGACAAGGTGGAAAAATTCACCACAAAAAAAAGAACAAGAGGCAGTACCAAAGGCTAGGGACCTAATCAATACAGACATTGGTAATAGGTCAGATCTAGAGTTCAGAATGACGTTTATCAAGGTTCTACCCAGGCTCGCTAAAGGCATGGAAGATATTAGAGAAACCCTCTCGGGAGATATAAAAGCCCTTTCTGGAGCAATAAAAGAACTAAAATCTAACCAAGTTGAAATAAAAAAAACTATTCATGAGGTGAAATCAAAACTGGAGGCTCTCACTGCTAGGATAAATGAGGCAGAAGAACGAATTAGCGATATAGAAGACCAAATGACAGAGAATAAAGAAGCTGAGCAAAAGAGGGACAAACAGCTACTGGACCACGAGGGGAGAATTCGAAAGATAAGTGACACCATAAGACGAAACAACATTAAAATAATTGGGATTCCAGAAGAAGAGGAAACAGAGAGGGGAGCAGAAGGTATATTGGAGAAAATTATTGGAGAGAATTTCCCCAATATGGCAAAGGGAACAAGCATCAAAATCCAGGAGCTTCAGAGAACCCCCCTCAAAATCAATAAGAATAGGTCCACACCTTGTCACCTAATAGTAAAATTTACAAGTCTTAGTGACAAAGAGAAAATCCTGAAAGCAGCCTGGGAAAAGAAGTCTGTAACATACAATGGTAAAAATATTCGATTGGCAGCAGACTTATCCACAGAGACCTGGCAGGCCAGAAAGAGCTGGCATGATATATTCAGAGCACTAAACGAGAAAAACATGCAGCCAAGAATACTATATCAGCTAGGTTATCATTGAAAATAGAAGGAGAGATTAAAAGCTTCCAGGACAAACAAAAACTGAAAGAATTTGCAAACACCAAACCAGCTCCACAGGAAATATTGAAAGGGGTCCTCTAAGCAAAGAGAGACCCTAAAAGTAGTAGATCAGAAAGGAACAGAGACAATATTCAGTAACAGTCACCTTATAGGCAATACAATGGCACTAAATTCATATCTCTCAATAGTTACCCTGAATGTTAATGGGCTAAATGCCCCAATCAAAAGACACAGGGTATCAGAATGGATAAAAAAACAAAACCCATCTATATGTTGCCTACAAGAAACTCATTTTAAACACGAAGACACCTCCAGATTTAAAGTGAGGGGGTGGAAAAGAATTTACCATGCTAATGGACATCAGAAAAAAGCAGGAGTGGTAATCCTTATATGAGATCAATTAGATTTTAAGCCAAAGACTATAATAAGAGATGAGGAAGGACACTATATCCTACACAAAGCATCTGTCCAACAAGAAGATCTAACAATTTTAAATATCTATGCCCCTAACATGGGAGCAGCCAACTATATAAACCAATTAATAACAAAATCAAAGAAACACATCGACAATAATACAATAATAGTAGGGGACTTTAACACTCCCCTCACTGAAATGGACAGATATCCAAGCAAAAGATCAACAAGGAAATAAAGGCCTTAAATGACACACTGGACCAGATGGACATCACAGATATATTCAGAACATTTCATCCCAAAGCAACAGAATACACATTCTTCTCTAGTGCACATGGAACGTTCTCCAGAATAGATCACATCCTCGGTCCTAAATCAGGTCTCAACCGGTATCAAAAGATTGGGATCATTCCCTGCATATTTTCAGACCACAATGCTCTGAAGCTAGAACTCAATCACAAGAGGAAATTTGGAAAGAACCCAAATACATGGAGACTAAACAGCACCCTTCTAAAGAATGAATGGGTCAACCAGGAAATTAAAGAAGAATTGAAAAAATTCATGGAAACAAGTGATAATGAAAACACAACGGTTCAAAATCTGTGGGACACAACAAAGGCAGTCCTGAGAGGAAAATATATAGTGGTACAAGCCTTTCTCAAGAAACAAGAAAGGTCTCAAGTACACAACCTAACCCTACACCTAAAGGAGCTGGAGAAAGAACAAGAAAGAAACCCTAAACCCAGCAGGAGAAGAGAAATCATAAAGATCAGAGCAGAAATCAATGAAATAGAAACCAAAAAAACCAATAGAACAAATCAACGAAACTAGGAGCTGGTTCTTTGAAAGAATTAATAAGATTGATAAACCCCTGGCCAGACATATCAAAAAGAAAAGAGATAGGGCCCAAATAAATAAAATCATGAATGAAAGAGGAGAGATCACAACGAACACCAAAGAAATACAGACAATTATAAGAACATACTATGAACAACTCTACGCCTGCAAATTTGACAATCTGGAAGAAATGGATGCATTCTTAGAGACATATAAACTACCACAACTGAACCAGGAAGAAATGGAAAGCCTGAACAGACCCATAACCAGTAAGGAGATTGAAACAGTCATCAAAAATCTCCAAACAAACAAAAGCCCAGGGCCAGACGGCTTCCCAGGGGAATTCTACCAAACATTTAAAGAAGAACTAATTCCTATTCTCCTGAAACTGTTCCAAAAAATAGAAATGGAAGGAAAACTTCCAAACTCATTTTATGAGGCCAGCATCACCTTGATCCCAAAACCAGACAAGGATCCCATCAAAAAAGAGAACTACAGACCAATATCCTCGATGAACACAGATGCAAAAATTCTCACCAAAATACTAGCCAATAGGATTCAACAGTACATTAAAAGGATTATTCACCATGACCAAGTGGGATTTATTCCAGGGCTGCAAGGTTGGTTCAACATCCGCAAATCAATCAATGTGATACAACACATCAATAAAAGAAAGAACAAGAACCATAGGATACTCTCCATAGATGCTGAAAAAGCATTTGACTAAGTACAGCATCCCTTCCTGATCAAAACTCTTCAAAGGGTAGGGATAGACGGCACATACCTCAATATTATCAAAGCCGGGGCGCCTGGGTGGCTCAGTGGGTTAAGCCGCTGCCTTCGGCTCAGGTCATGATCTCAGAGTCCTCGGATCGAGCCCCGCATCGGGCTCTCTGCTCAGCAGGGAGCCTGCCTCCTCCTCTCTCTCTGCCTGCCTCTCTGCCTGCTTGTGATCTCTCTGTCAAATAAATAAATAAAATCTTAAAAAAAATATTATCAAAGCCATCTATGAAAAACCCACCACAAATATCATTCTCAATGGAGAAAAACTGAATGCTTTTCCGCTAAGGTCAGGAACACGGCAGGGGTGTCCATTATCACCACTGCTATTCAACATAGTACTAGAAGTCCTAGCCTCAGCAATCAGACAACAAAAGGAAATTAAAGGCATCCAAATCGGCCAAGAAGAAGTCAAACTACCACTCTTCACAGATGATATGATACTATATGTGGAAAACCCAAAAGACTCCACTCCAAAACTGCTAGAACTTGTACAGGAATTCAGTAAAGTGTCAGGATATAAAATCAATGCACAGAAATCAGTTGCATTTCTCTACACCAACAACAAGACAGAAGAAGGAGAAATTAAGGAGTCAATCCCATTTACAGTTGCACCCCAAACTATAAGATACCTAGGAATAAACCTAACCAAAGAGACTAAGAATCTATACTCAGAAAACTATAAAGTACTCATTAAAGAAATTGAGGAAGACACAAAGATATGGAAAAATGTTCCATGCTCCTGGATTGGAAGAATAAATGTTGTGAAAATGTCTATGCTACCTAAAGCAATCTACACATTTAATGCAATTCCTATCAAAGTACCATCCATTTTTTTTTTCAAAGAAATGGAACAAATAATCCTAAAATTTATATGGAATCAGAAAAGACTCGAATAGCCAAAGGAATATTGAAAAAGAAAGCCAAAGTTGGTGGCATCACAATTCCTGACTTTAAGCTCTATTACAAAGCAGTCATCATCAAGACAGCATGGTACTGGCACAAAAACAGACACATAGATCAATGGAACAGAATAGAGACCCCAGAAATAGACCCTCAACTCTATGGTCAACTCATCTTCGACAAAGCAGGAAAGAATGTCCAATGGAACAAAGACAGCCTCTTCAATAAATGGTGTTGGGAAAATTGGACAGCCACATGCAGAAAAATGAAATTGGATCATTTCCTTACACCACACCTGAAAATAGACTCAAAATGGATGAAGGACCTCAATGTGAGAAAGGAATCCATCAAAATCCTTGAGGAGAACACAGGCAGCAACCTCTTCGACCTCAGCCGCAGCAACATCTTCCTAGGAACATCGCCAAAGGCAAGGGAAGCAAGGGCAAAAATGAACTATTGGGATTTTATCAAGATCAAAAGCTTTTGCACAGCAAAGGAAACAGTTAACAAAACCAAAAGACAACTGACAGAATGGGAGAAGATATTTGCAAACGACATATCAGATAAAGGGTTAGTGTCCAAAATCTATAAAGAACTTAGCAAACTCAACACCCAAAGAACCAATAATCTAATCAAGAAATGGGCACAGGACAGGAACAGACATTTCTGCAAAGAAGACATCCAGATGGCCAACGGACACATGAAAAAGTGCTCCATATCACTCGGCATCAGGGAAATACAAATCAAAACCACAATGAGGTATCACCTCACACCAGTCAGAATGGCTAAAATTAACAAATCAGGAAATGTCAGATGCTGGCGAGGATGCGGAGAAAGGGGAACCCTCCTACACTGTTGGTGGGAATGCAAGCTGGTGCAACCACTCTGGAAAACAGCATGGAGGTTCCTCAAAATGTTGAAAATAGAACTACCCTATGACCCAGCAATTGTACTCCTGGGTATTTACCCTATAGATACAAACGTAGTGATCCAAAGGGGCACGTGCACCCGAATGTTTATAGCAGTAATGTCTACAATAGCCAAACTATGGAAAGAACCTAGATGTCCATCAACAGACGAATGGATAAAGAAGATGTGGTATATACACACAATGGAATACTATGCAGCCATCAAAAGAAATGAAATCTTGCCATTTGTGAGGACGTGGATGGAACTAGAGGGTATCATGCTTAGCGAAATAAGTCAATTGGAGAAAGACAACTATCATATGATCTCCCTGATATGAGGGAGAGGAGATGCAACATGGGGGGTTAAGGGGGTAGGAGAAGAGCAAATGAAACAAGATGGGATTGGGAGGGAGACAAACCATAAGTGACCCTTAATCTCACAAAACAAACTGAGGGTTGATGGGGGGAGGGGGGTCGGGAGAGCGGGGGTGGGGTTATGGACATTGGGGAGGGTATGTGCTATGGTAAGTGCTGTGAAATGTGTAAACCTGGCGATTCACAGACCTGTACCCCTGGGGATAAAAATATATTATATGTTTAAAAAAAATAATAATAAAATTTAAATTAAAAAAAAAAAGAAAGACAACTGTCATATGATCTCCGTGATATGAAGAATTTGAGAGGCAATGTGGGGGGTTTAGCGGACAGTGAAGGAAAAAATGAAACGAGATGGGACCGGGAGGGAGACAAACCATAATAGACTCTTAATCTCACAAAACAAACTGAAGGTTGCTGGGCAAGGGGGCTAGGGTAGGGTCGTTGGGTTATGGACATTGGGGAGGGTATGTGCTACGGGGAGTGCTGTGAAATGTGTAAACGATTCACAGACCTGTACTCCAGGGGCTAATAATACATTATATGTTAATAAAAAATAAAAAATGTTTAAAAAAAAAAAAAGACCACAAGTGTGAATTTGGTAGCTCTTGCAACATATTTCTATCCATAAATCATAAATAGTATTGTTTGTGATTTCTATTAATATTAAATATTCATGAAAGAAAAGAAAAGAAATTATTCTCTACTTGGTAATTTTTTTCAGGCTCATCCCTACTGGACCTAATACTGGGGAAAACCATAATCTTAGTGCTAAAGAAATTGCCTAGATTTTAATATTTCTCTGGAGAACTTTACTGTTGAAAGTGATAAATTATCTCAAGCTCTTATTTTTTTCTCCCTTATATTATTTGGTCCATTCATTTACTTATCCATTAATTTATTCAACAAGCATTTGTAATAAGGTCAAAAATTTATACATACTGCATCTCATATACGCAGGATATGTTTTTAAAAACCGTATCTAAAATAACCCTATTGTCTTTCTTAACACCCAATCCTGGCTGAAGCCCAGAGAGAAGCTGGGACACTCAGATATGACTGTTTTCCACATCTCTCTTTCCCTTTTCCTTCCTATAGCCCCTAGTAACAAGGACTGACTTCCCTGCCTTCTTCTGCATCACATCTTCTTCCTATCACCATGCAATAAGGCTTGGCTATCATGCACAGAAGGCATATAGGTGTTACATTGTTTGAGAAATCTGAGTCCTCCAGGTTTAAACAAATGAAAGAAAGGAATTTAGAAAATTCTTTTCCCATAAAGCCTTGGCTTTTGAGTTTATTGTCTTACTTTGAAGTCCTATTTTAACTGTCATGAATTGAATAGGAAAAATGCTTATCTATATTTCTTTAGCCACCAGTCAAATGGATATTTCTGGTCAATTGAGAAGAAGCTCTTAGCAGGAGATGGTGTCATAGAGAAGCAAACATTTGTAATTCAGGCCAGCTTTGGAACTGGGTGGAAAATTCCAATGTTTTTCTAATTTCCCTGTTCTGACCAAAGCTACAGAGTATGGTTGTTAAGTAGAAACATCCATTTACCCTCCTTCTAGGAACATATTTTCTTTCACTTTTGGAAAGCGTCATGCTCTCTGACCTTTAATGTGTCATCACTGAATACTTTGCAATGCTTTTGCAGTGATTTGCAATGATTTGCAATAATTTTAGGGTTGCCACATGAAAAATAAATTAAAATCTCCTGGTCCTTAAGAGACAAGCCCTCCCAGATATGCCTATACACTAATAAAAACACAACCAGCTGTGGCTTCCCTTTACATGCTCACCCTGTTTGCACTGCTGGCCAAATATAATAGAAAGTATTTCTTGTTTCATGTGGCCATGTTCCAGGTAGAATGAGACCACACATTTCAATTTTGTTTTAAAACCTCTGACCTGAAAAAAAAAGAAAAAAAGAAATGTAAAATCTTGCTCTCATTGGATTAAAATCTGTTTGGAACACTGCTCAACGACTGTGAAGAGCAACAGTATTTCTTTCAGCAAAGTGCCTGGGCCCTTGAGTCAGAGTTGGCTGGTTTCTTCCTACTCATGTTGTCACACGATTAAAATAATTAGTTAAAAAACTTTAAAAGCGACTGTGAAAAGGAGCAGTATTTCTTTCAGCTAAGTGCCTGAGCCCTTGAGTCAGAGTTGGCTGGTTTCTTCCTACTCATGTTGTCACATGATTGAAATGATTAGTTAAAAAACTTTTTTTTTTTTTAAAGATTTTATTTATTTATTTGACAGAGAGATCACAAGCAGGCAGAGAGGCAGGCAGAGAGAGAGGAGGAAGCAGGTTCCCCGCTGAGCAGAGAGCCTGATGCGGGGCTCGATCCCAGGACTCCGAGATCATGACCTGAGCCGAAGGCAGCAGCTTAACCCACTGAGCCACCCAGGCGCCCCTAGTTAAAAAACTTTAAAAGCAGGGTGTATTCTGCAACCTCCTATAAAATATCCTCAAAGGTTTGAAAGACAGAAGTTCAATTAAAAGTTAATCTTAAGTTTGTAAAACTTCTAAAAACAATAGGTGGAGGGGCCCATTTAGTGCAGTTGGTTGAGTGTTGGTTCTCGGTTTTGGGTCAGGTCATGATCTCAGGGTCCTGAGATTGATCCCCACATTGGGTTCTGTGCTTAGCATGGAGTCTGCTTGAGATTCTCTCCCTCTCTCTTTGGCCCTCCCCCTGTGGTCTCTCTCTAAGATAAATAAATAAAATCTTAAAACAAGTAAAAAAAAATAGATAATTGAAAAGAGTATGTGTGTCAGTTTATTGTATAGAGCATGAAAATAAAGTTAGGAAGTAGACTTAGGCAAAAGAACACGTTTTCTCTTCCTGCCATAAACTTAAACTTTTGACACCTGTATCCATGTGTTTATTCTATTATCTCAGAATTGCATAATTAGTTACTCTGAGTTTAATGTTAACATTACACAATATTCCATTAAGACCATTTTAAATTCTAAGTCCTCTGTCTTTTGAAAAGTGGAGAACCTCTGCTTTATAAGGCTTTTCTGACACTAAAACTCTGTAGGAAAAATAAAAACATTCCTATTGTACTTTGAGGTTTTGTTACAAACATTCTGTGGTTGGATGGGATAATTAAAGTCTAAGTTATTTTATACATGATAAAACCAAAGGTCCTCTGAGATTATACAATGTATTCAGGTCACACAGAGTTGATGAAATATCTGGAATAGGTACTTCATGTGCTTTCTGGTATATCTCACCAACACAGGGGTCTGACCACAGGTGTCTTAGTTCTCTAACGTCATCGCACCCTTGCTTCAGCATGATTAGAGAGTAGCTTGTCTGCTACACTTCCAGTCAACAAAACCAAATCAGCAATGACTACAAAAATGGTGTCCACAGTAGAAATTCAGATGGCAATAGTCAGAACAGAGTTCCCATTTGTATTGAGAAGTATTTTCTTTGAAGCATTCCACATACCTCAGCCTTTGAACCAGATGGAAATTTAACAACAAAGAAAATAGAGAACTATTTTGTTTTCTATCTTTCTCCTTTATTTTTTTTCTTTTCCTTTTCCTTTTTTCTTTCTTTCTTTCTTTTTTTTTTTTTTTTTAAGAAGGAAAGGGTTCTAAAACAACCACTGGGAAATTCAACTGTTCCTGAACTACGAAGTATTATCTTTTCCTATCAGAATTATTCTACTCTTCCTTACCAGATGCTACAGTGTCACTGCCTCCTTTCCCCGGTCCAGGCTTTTCCATGAATATAACATGTTATATGAAAAGGGGCCTGGAGAAATCACATGGCATCCTGAAATGCTTAGTGACCTAAGGAAAAGTGTTGCAAATGTGGATAGAATTAGAGTGTGGAACAGTTTATGAGGTCTAGTCCCATATGTTATTTTGTTCAAGTAAGAACTGAGCACTGAATGGAAGTTGCATTGCTAGCCAATGTAAAATGACCTAGGAACTGTGCACATAGACTAAGTCCTTAGCTTTAGTTATAAAATGAGCTCTCAAGTGCATAGAATGGAAACTGAAGACTATTCCACTCATTCTATCTTTTGAAAAATTCAGTGCCTGGATAGATGTCATTTAAGAAAAAGTAAACAAGAAAAATCTACAATGGGGCTTATAAAAGGATACTATAGCTTAAGGAAAGAGAGAAACACCCCCAAATATAAAAGAAAATAAATCTATATAAAGATATATCATCATTTTAGAAAGCAATTGCTTCATTGGTCTCCAAGCATATGAATGGTAGCCTCCATGAAATAGGTACTTTGCCCATCGGGCTAAGGCAAAAGCTGGGATCCAAGTATTATCTGAGTGAATGAGAAACTTATACAATAAGTTATAGGTACATTAGTTTAAAGATCCTCTCAAAATAGAAGTAGTAAATAGAATTAATACTTCTGACATCATATCAATAATCTGGAGGACAAACTTGAGATACTCATCAAGAAGCTGTAGAATGAGTTAAAAAAAGAATTTCTTAAAGTGATAAGGATTAAAAATAAAAGAAAAGATGACAGTAACTTTATTTAATTTTAACTTAATTATATTAAGTATCTACTACATTTTAGGCATACACTGTGAAAATTCAAATGAAAAAGAAATCAAGATGATTTCAGAAACATCTTATAGAGTAGCTGGCAAGGCAAAAAAGTATGAAAACTGACAGAGGTATCAATTTTGTATTGATAAGAGGAATGTTGCATTGTCAAGAAATATCTTAGTATTAAATAAATGTGATATTTCACATGCTAGAATAATGGGGAAAATGAGAGACACAAACCCTTAATGGGAACTTGGAAGTGCTGATCTAACCCAAGGGAGAGGAATGCATACAGGTTGGGCTACTCCATCTGTGAGGATGCCTATACTCTAAGTCACAAAATCTGGGTGGACAATGGCTTAAAACTTTGCTACTGAAAGTGAGGTGCACAGACCTGCAGAAAGGGATTCATCTGGAACTGGCTGGAGATGCAGAATTTCAGGCCTAGCCCACACCTACTGAATCAGAATCTTCATTCTAACAAAATGCCTAGGTGATTCAAATGCACATTATTCACTCATGCACACTCAAATGCTTGATATATAAAGACTATTTTGAATAATAAAATAATAAGGTAAAAATATATATGCGACATACTCTGCATATAGAGACTATCCTCATTTTTGAACATTTATGGAAGATTTATGAAATTCGTCACTAGGATATAGCAACACATTTTAAAAAAATAATTTATTTATTTGAGAGAGAGCATGAGCAGAAGGAAAGGGAGAAGCAGACTTCCCGCTGAGCAGGGAGCCCAATGCAGGACTCAATCCCAAGACCCTGGGATCATGACCTGAGCTGAAGGCAGACACTTACCAACGGAGCCACCCAGGTGCCCCAACACTTTTTTTTTTTTAAAGGATTTTTATTTATTTGACAGTGAGAGTGAGTAAGAGAGAGAAAGAGAGAGGGAGAGAGAGAGAGCACACAGGCAGGGGAAAAGGGAGAGGGAGAAGCAGACTCTCCACTGAGCAGGAAGCCCGATGTGGGGCTCAATGTCAGGACCCTGGAATCATGACCTGAGCTGAAGGCAGACACTTAACTGACTGAGCCACCCGGGTGCCCCACAACACTCTTATTAACTCCAAAGAGCAGAAGTTGTACAAGTCATACAGTCTGAAAATTAGATTAAAACCTAACTGCACAGATTCAAACAAAAATCAAGAAACAAAAACAACTACCAGCTATTGTTTCAAAGAAGATATTAAAAATAAAACTTTGGACATTTTGTATTCATAGGCAAAAGCTTTAATTATTTAATAAGAAAAAGTATAATCTAGATATTTAAGTTAAGGAAGTAGAGAAACTGCAACAACTTTGTTGAAAGAACAGGTCAAGAAACACATGTCTGGTGGGAAAACTGATTGAATTGAATTTTTTCTTACAGAGATTATAAATCCTATTCTCCAACCACCTGTAGCTTTGTCATTATTCTCTACACTGGTGTAAAAGCCAGTTATTACTCAGCTAGTACTGTGTTGTGCCTAGCTCTGTCCTTGAAAATGGAAGTTTTTAATTGCCACAGAAACTGAGACCCAGAGATAGAACAGCTCATGTTTTAATTAGAAGACCACAGAAGAGCTTTACTTGCCACTTACAGCTGAGCCCCTGTTGGGACAACCTGATCATCTTCCCCGGAAGGATAGAGGAGGGTGTTCTGTTTCTGTTTATTACTTTGTCAGGGCAAATAATGTACATTCATAGTGGCATTGAATCACAACATTTTTCTGCTCTGATTTAGGATACAGAAGACAAGCTTCTTGCTGAATTTTATGGACAAATAAAAGGTAAATATATTTGATTTTCTAAACAAAGAGTATTTTGATATTCTAGCTGCACATTACATGTGTACCCCTTTTACTGTAGATATTCAATATGTGTCAGAATAAAGTCTAGCTTTTGGCATTTTTTGCTTAAGAATTATAGAAAACAAAGCTATTAATCAAATCTGTCCCCACAAGGAAAAATAAAACACTATGTGGTTGTGCCAGGAAGTCTTGGCCTCCACGTAGATGATTTTCCTAATGAATTCTGAGAACAAGGACTTAAGACTTTGTCCATAAGAGTGATTGAGAAACTTTGGAGATTATATATATGTATATGAACTATGAACTTTGGGTATTTTTAAATGGGCTTGTAATCATTTTGGCATGTTCAAATGACCATTGTATTTGTGTGGTGAAGAATAGAATAGATAAGGATGAAGCTGGAAACTGAAAACCAGGCAGGTGCTTATTGTAGTAGCACAAAGGAAAGACCATGACAGCCTAGGTGAGGTGGTGAGCTAAATAAATAGGGGGTAATCAGAGAGACCAAGAGATGTTTGGGACATGAAATGCAGAAGTTAGTGATTGACTGGATGTCAGAAGTGGAGACAGAGAAATGTATATTGATTGTCTGGTTCTTGCACTTATAGAGGGATCAGAGAAGAAAGAAGTTGGTGGAGGAGGTGATGCGTTGTACTTTAGACATGTGGATTTTGAGGTGCCTAATGCCCATCCAAATGGAAGTGCCCAATGGGTATTTGGCCTACATGAATCTGGAGTTCCAAAGAGAGGCCCGGGCTATTGGTGTAGATTTGGGAGGCATTATCACATAGTATTTGAAAGCAAGGACTGAATAAAAACGCCATCAGGGAGGGATAATGATAAAAGATATTAATGAACAATATTAAAACAATGTTTTAAAATTAAAACAATGGAAATAGGGGTCAAGTCTGGTCAAATCTAAGATTGACATCTAAGGAGTAGTGAAAATTTCCAGAAAAGCTATAAAGTAACAGATTACTGGCAGTAAATATTACTGGCTCAAGGATCAGTGACTTCAACTCTAAAGTGAAGTCCATTTATGTGGCAAAATTGGCAGTTTCCTCCTACAAGACCCTAAAATTTAAAGGTCATCAAAGATAATGCAGGAGCCAAAACGTGATAGAATTTATGAATTCTAAAGCTTGGAGTCAAAGCACTATTAGTTGACATGGAGATTGCAATCTCCTCCATCTATTATCCTCCATCCCTCACTTGTGTCCCTCACACTTCTTTGTGATTTCCTTAAAGTCTCTGTTGGTTAACAGCTCATGTGCTCTTCCAGTGACATTTCCTTTCACCTTCAGTTTGTTGCAAATCAACACACTCCATCTTCCCTCTGGGACTGTGGGGTGAGACTGGAAGGTAGGAGGGGTGGGAAAAGTATAAATAGTGCTGGCAAATAAGACAGCCAGATTTGGTGGGATTTGGTGGATAGCAGAGTCTGTGTACTGATCTATATAGGGAATGTTACATTGGGAACTATGGTTCTTTGTCTTTAATCACAGCTTGTAAAAAAAAAAAAATCCTGAGTAGGTAGGAAAGGATGAAATGTAGAAGAAGGTGTCATTTTTTCCTATTATTATTATTATTAAAAGAGAGAGAACACTCGAGCTGGGGAGGGAGGGCTAGTAGGGGCAGAGGGAGAGGGGAAGAGAATCTTAAGCTGGCTCCACATTCAGCATGGAGTGCTCAGTAGGAGACAGATACAAAAATACCAAGAATTTGAATTTGAATTTGATGTTCTTTCTGTTTTCAAGAAACTTAAATTCCAGAAGATTTTATAGGGAAAGTTAGATAAATCCTTTACTAGAAGCATAAAAAGAGCTATCAAATAAATCAAACCAGTGCAATTGGGAAATCTCCACAGAGTTGACATTAAACAGGGTTTTAGGAGTGCCTGGGTGGCTCAGTGGGTTAAGCCTCTGCCTTCAGCTCAGGTCATGATCTCAGGGTCCTGGAATCGAGCCCTGCTTTGGGCTCTCTGCTCAGTGGGGAGTCTGCTTTCCTCTCTTTCTCTGCCTGCCTCTCTGCCTACTTGTGATCTCTCTATCAGTCAAATAAATAAATAAAATCTTTTAAAAAATAAAAATAAAGAGGGTTTTATATATTTTGACAAGTGAACACATGAGGGAACTATAATTCCAAATAGAGGAATCCCTTGAATAGAATGGGGCAAGGTAAGGCATGTTTTGACTGAGTGTCCACAGCGTAGGGAGATAATCTTGAGAAGTCGGTAAGATCTAAGTATACAGTTTACCCTTGAACAACATGGTGGTGGTTAGGGATGCCAACTCCCGTGCAACTGAAAATCCATTTATAACATTTGACTCCCCAAAACTTAACCACTAATGGCCTGCTTTTCACCAGAAGCATTACTGAATACATAAACAGCTAAGACATATTTTTATGTTATATATATTATATACTATATTCTTCCAATAAAATAATCTAGAGGAAGGAAAATGCTAACAAAATCATAAAGTAAAGAAAATCCATTTACAGTACTGTATTGTATTTGTTGGAAAAAACCGCCACATATAAGTGGACCTGCTCAGTTCAAACCCATGTTCGGTCAACAGTACTTCAAACACCAGTTTAAAGGCTTAGCGTTTCTTTTATCAAAGGAATGAGGCTGCTTAAAGTTCCCATTATTAAAGTGAAAGGATCAAAGCTGTGTTTTATAAAAATCCCCCACTCGACTTGTACAAGAATATTGCAAGGGGGGGGACAGGAGTTCTTGCAGTAGAAATATTATTTTATGTAAGAAGATATAAACATTCAAAATTAGAGCAGTGGAATTTAAGTGGAAAAAATAAATTGAAAAGAAGAAAAAGACAAAGAAAAGAAAATGGAAAAGAAGAGATCATGCTCAAACTCCTAATTACCATCCATGCAATTTATTGTTGAGATACAGATGGCAGCGTGTTTTTATTTTATTTTATGTTTTATTTTCTCCCAGCGCGTGGGAGAAATGGGTGGCCATGAAAGGGAACTAAAACCTTGTTGAGAATTTACCATGTGCCAATCACATTTAACAAATACTATCTCACTGAGAGGTCATAACATCACTTTAAAGTGGATATAAAGGAAAACTGAAGGGGATGGAATCAAAGTGATGAGGGAGCAAAAGACTAGCTGAGGACAAAGCAGAAGCTGACACCCCACAACCCCTCCCTCCCCAATGGGATATATGTGACATTCCTCAGGCTGCCTTAAAGGAAAAAGAAACAATTTGTAGAGATTACAATTTTGCAGGACAGGAGTCTCCCTTAGTTTACAAATGTCCTACTGATTTACAAGGAAGAAGCTTTCTTATCAATTGCCTAACTTCCAGAGACCCATAACTTAGTTCCTGAAGCCCTAACATCACCTTCCCCTCCATAAAATTGAGGAAGGCTGAGGTGGAAGGAAATGTAAATAAGGTTGAATTTCTTTTAAACCTAAAGCCCATTGACAAGGACGTGTGATAGGAGGAGTGTAACATTCCTCCAGGAAACTCCCAACTGTCTTAATGTTAGTAGCTTATTAGAAGGGAAAACAGCTTGGCTTGACAATAACTATAGGAAATGCTAATTCCCTCTTCAGTAATCAAGTACAGTAGTAGTTTTCTCATCATAGACAGTATTTATTAAACAGACTATTGTAATATGCCATTTCTTCTGATAGAGCTGTTGAACCAGCCAACACTGGTCTAAGCAAATACTTTACCACTTATCTTAGCTTGGGCTACCATAACAAAATACCACAGATGAGGTGGTTTAAATGACAGACATTTATCTCTCACAGTTCCAAGGCTGGAAGTCCAAGATCAAGGTGCTGACTGATTTGGTTCCTTATGAGAGCCCTTTTCCCCACCAATAGATGGTTACTTTCTCATTGTGTCCTCCCTGTGTTGGAGAGAGTGAGTTCTCTGTGTCTTCTCTTACAAGAACACTAATCCTATCAATCAGGGCCCTGTTCTTGTGATCTTATTTAACTTGACATACTTCCTTACTCCAAATATAGTCATATTAGGGGTTAGGAATTCAACATATGAATGGGGGGGCACAATTCAGTTAACAGCACTACCTACAGCAAAATTCAAAGAAAGCACTTATCTACTAAGTTTATTATTCAGCAAAACAAAACAGCCATAGTTCAAGAGAAAATATGCCTAAGGAAAACAGTATTATCATTTGTTTGTGAGAGTGGCCTTATCACAAAGAATTCCAGTGAAACTAAACATCAAAGTAAATGTATGCATTTCACGTGATTCCCAGAGAAATCAGTGCCAGGGAGACAACATTCTCTGTTCATGTTAATGAACTGTCGCAGGTAAGGGTAATATTTGCAGGAGATAATTTCCTCAGAAATGTTTATCCTTAATAGAAATTACAAACACAGCATAAAGTTTCCTTTGTTAATGACATCAAATTTATTGGGAAGTAATACTATATATTATAGAAATATAAGATGCTGATAGTAAAAAGAATAAAATCCAACACCCAGAGATAACCATGAATAATACATTGGGTCTATTTGCTTCCGGAATTCTTTGTACACACAACTTTATATGACTTATACTCTTCAGTACTTTTCAAATTCACGTCAGAATAGTGAAAATATTGTCTTTTTTCTTTTTTTCTTTGAAAAACATTTTCATGTTGGCAAATGTCCATCTATGATATTTTAAATTGGTGAAAAGTATATTTTACTGTATGGATATGCCATAACTTAGGAACAATATGTCAGAATCTCTGATTCCTACATTCCACCCATATTAATCTTTTCAGTCTTTCTTTGTTTGATTGGTTTACTTTTAATTTTCTTAATTACTGAGGCTTAATTTTTTATGTACTTATTGACCATTTGTTTTTCTTCCATAGATTATTAATTCATTAATTCATTCCCTCTGCCTATTTTTGAGAGATCTTTTTCTTACTGATATGCAAGAAATCATTGTAGAGAATACATTAGCCATTTATGTTTAATTTGAAAAATTTTCCAAGTTGTCATTGGCAGTTAGAACTTTTCTAGGGCTTTTTCCCCCAGCTTTAACACATGTCTTCTACTGCTAATGGGGTAAATCTACTACTAATGTATAAATCTTAATCTCTGATACTTATTTAGATATATGGAATGAGGTAGGAATATGATCAAGTATCCCAATACAAATTACTGAGTTAACTGTCCCTTAAGCATTTATTAAAATTTCAATTATTATATACTAAATTATTAGTCATTTTTAGATCTATTTATGGGTGAAACATAGTTTTATTTTCATTTACTGTTTGTCATTGCTATACAGGAATAGATTGACTTTGTATCAGTGATCTTTCTAAATTCCCTATTTTAATAATTTGAAGATTCTTTAAGATTTTCTGCACATATGCTATCTAGGAATAATGAAAGTTTTATTTCTGCCTTTCTGATTCTTAAACATTGTTTTTCTTCTTTTTGCAACCTTACACTGGGTAGGGCTTCCACTAAAATTTGAATAAGAGTTGTATTCCTATGAGTATTCTTGCCTCATTGTCAGTCTCAATAATTCATTATAAGTATGATGTTTACTGTAGGTTGATATGTAGATATGCTTTATCAGAATAAGAAAGTTCTCTTTAATTCATGTTTTGCTGCATATATCAAGATCATCATATAGCTTTGTCCTTTTTTCAGTCAATGTGCTGAAATACATTGATTTTCAAATGCTAAACCAATTTTTCATTTCTGAATAAATCTACTTAGTCATGATGTATTATCCTTTTTATATTATGGTGAATTTATTTTATTTGGAATATTTCCATCTATTTTTTGTAAGATTCATCTGCAATTTTCCTTTTTTCTGTGATGCAGTAATAGATTTTGGTATTATTATATTTATGCTAGCTTTATAATGTGAGCTGGAAAATGTTGCTTTTTCTATTCTCTGGAAGAGATATGATTAATCATCAGGGTTAAAAATGAAAACCACAAAGAGATACCACTTCATAGCCATTAGGATGGCTACTATTAAACAAAATAACAAGTGTTGACAGGGATGTGGAGAAGTTGGAAAACTTGTGTACTGTTATTGGGATTGTAAAATGGCACAAATACTGTGAAAACTGGCAATTCCTAAAAAAATTAAAAATAGAACTACCATATCATCCAACAACTTCACTTCTGGATATATATCCAAAAGAATTGTAAGCAGGGTCTCAAATATTTGGATGTCTATGTTCATGGCAGCACTACTCATAATAGTCAAGAGTTTGGGGTAACACATCGACAGATGAATGGATAAACAGAATGTGGTACATACATACAGTGGAATGTTATGCAGCCTTAAAAAAGGAAGGAAATCCTGTCACATACTACAGCATTGATGAACCTTGGGGATATTATGCTAAGTGAAATAAGCCAGTCACAAAAGGACAGTAACTGTATGATTACACTTATATGATTTTTCTTGCATCAGCTCCCAAGGCTGCATCGATCAGCATTCACCCCATTCACATATGACAAAGAAATACTGAAACCCCCAAGAAGCAGTCTTCCTCTGTCTCCCCTCTGTTGCACAGGGGCTTCAAAGTCACAAGCATCCAAAAGATCAAAGGCCAATAGAAATAGTCCATGCAGCACCTGCATGGCTCACTCCTTAAGCGTCTGCCTTCAGCTCAGGTCATGAGCCCCAACTAGAAGAATGTCATGATTCCCCAAGGATTACTGAGTTTGTCTCCAATGAAAGATAAAGCAGTCCCTCATTGTTCACTATGGACTCTGAAAAACAATCTGAAGGGTTTGAAGAGGTGCGGGGGGTGGGAGGTTGGGGGAACCAGGTGGTGGGTATTAGAGAGGGCACGGACTGCATGGAGCACTGGGTGTGGTGCAAAAACAATGAATACTGTTATGCTGAAAATAAATTAAAAAAAAGATTAAAAAAAAAAAGATAAAGCAGTTAAGTTCATGGTATCTGGACCCTGAATTCTCTCTTGTTTTTCAGGGGAAATAAGCCAGTGAAAAATAAAACTCCTTCCTAAGGGAAAAGAACAGTTCCTACTCTGGTGGAAAGGAGGAGAGGACATCAGTGCTGTCAGAGTCCCAGCCATAGCGGGCACCTATGCTTGGCATTCTATCCATTCTTGTCAGGTGGGGCCTCGTCCTCTCTCCCACCTGAACAGAAACCAACTAGGGCCCAAGCAGAGCTGGTCCATGGTGTATGGGGCATGCCCTCTCTACTCTACACATCCTGTCCATGCCCATTCTGCTCTGAGGCCTTAGGTGAGAGAATGTGGTATGAGGAGGTTGGTGATGCTTTCTCCTTTGCACTCAGAAAGCCTATTTGTATCTTAAAGAGCAAGAAAAGTGAATACCAGTTTGGGCACTGGCAGGGGTGGATTTGGAGGCCTTGGATGAGTTAGTCCAAAGCCATTCTGCAAGATGGTGACATATGTTTGATGTTTATTGCAGGCCTTTGGCAAGAGATGAGGAAACCAAGTCAGGAAATGTGCTAGCAGGGAATGAGAGGAAATTAGCTGATTTTTTACTTAGGTGGTAAAACCAAGAGGCCTTAATGAGTCATTAGACGTGGAGACTGGTGCAGAGGAGGAATCCAGCATGGTGTCTAGCTTTCCAGTTTGAGTGGATGGTGGGGCCACAAACTAAAATGGAACACCCAGGTGGTAGGTTGACTTTGGGGGGAATAAAGGATTTAGTTTGGGTCAGACTAGTTTGAATTACCCAGATGATTATTCCCCAGTAGTTGGAGAGTTCGTCCAGATGAGTAAGGTCAAAATGCCAAGCTATTTTTTTTTTTTAAGATTTTGTTTATTTATTTGACAGGGAGAGACAGAGAGAGAAAGTGAATACAAGCAGGGGGAGAAGCAAAGGGAGAGGGAGAAGCAGGTTCTCCACTGAGCAGGGAGGCCAATGTAGGGTGTGATAGCAGGATGCCGGGACCATGACCTAAGCTGAAGACAGACACTTAACGACGGAGCTACCCAGGCACTCTGCCCAGCTCTTCTTAGGGAAAAGTACTGGGCATGGACTGTCAGGTATAATTCCATGGTGTAACTTGTGAAAATGAGAATATTCTTGATTAAAGGTAGAAAGACCTCATGTTAGAGGTCTCCTAAGTGAGGTGCGGAGACTTCAGGGAATGATTAGGTGTTTCTCCTTTTAGGGACTCTTACTACTCCTACAAACATTTGTCTAATGCCCGACACCAAAGGAACATGCCTGACCACCTCTATGAAAGTCTGGCAGCTAGAGGCTAATTGAGTCTCAGAAATAAACATCCAGTATAGGGAAGTAGGCCACTTTCTTCATTTGACCCTTATTATAACTGGAGGAAAGACTTTGGATAATGAGATATTCTCCATGCTGAATTACTTTGTGAAACAACTGGGGGAAAGAATGAGACAATATTCTTCAAACAAGAGAAACCTCAATGTTCATGCAGCAATGGCCACAATCGCCAAACTGGAAAGAGCCAAGAGATGCCCTTCAAAAGATGAATGGATAAAGAAGATATGGTCCTTATATACAATGTATGCCTCCATCAGAAAGGATGAATACCCAACTTTTGTATCAACATGGATGGGACTAGAAGAGACTATGCTGAGTGAAATAAGTCAAGCAGAGAGAGTCAAGTATGGTTTCACTTACTTATGGAGCATGAGGAATAACAGAGGACATTGGGAGATAGAGAGGAGAAGGGAGTTGGAGGAAATCAGAGGGGGAGACAAACCATGAGAGACTGTGTACTCTGAGAAACAAACTGAGGGTTTTGGAGGGGATGGGGTGGGGGGATGGGTGAACCTGGTAGTGGGTATTAAGGAGGGCATGTATTGCATGGAGCACTGGGTGTGGTGCATAAACAGTGAATTTTGGGACACTGAAAAAAAATTACAAAAAAATAAAAATAAAAAAGAGACCTCAAAATAAGAGGAAACTGACTTCAAAAAAATGACCAGGGTTATAATAATTTATTTATTTAAGTTTCAAAGTGACAATAGTCCAAATCAGGTGAGATTTGTTTTACCAAGCATTCTAGAAGCAAGTAGGAATGAAACAGGGCCTCTGGCAGGGCTAGGGCTGAGGTCTTGGAATATAGTCCTCTCTCTTTCTATTACTCCATTAGGTGGACACACTGGAGAGTTTCTTTAGAATTCTGCCATGTGCTTTTGCAGGACATTTGGTGGCTTCCACTAAATGAAGAGAGCCCATTTCTGTGATTCTCAGTTGCCAGAATGAAAGCACTAGTGTGGGTCCTCTGTTTTGCAAAAATAAAGTGGAAGTTCTTTACCACCTTTTATTCCTAGGAAAGCACTCCTCAGCATTCTTTTCCTAAAAACAAAGAAACCAGAAGCCCTCATTCTAGTTACATTAGGCTGTGAAAGTTGGAAACAGACGGAACCTCAAATGTTGAGAGTTGGAATCCAGGCCTCAGACTCAGGTGGACATATCAGGCTTTTGATTAAGTTCTAATCCATAATTACATATGCTATTTGTGCTTCATGGGGTTTCTTTTTATATCCAAGTTTGTTTTACGAATGTTTTGCTGAGTAAATAGTGCTAATTTTGAGATATGCCAGATAGTTATGTAAGTATATGGTTCTTTGTTAAATTTGCATTGAAATTTATAAAATGCCAGCAAAGTTAAAACACTGTTCCTCCCACCCCCCAAAGGCACAAGTTTGGGTAAACATTATTTTTAATTGAAATGTTGACTTGATTTTTAAGTGAGAGTCTTATTCATTCAGAGTAGAAAAAAAAATCCAAATATGAAATTAGGTAATTTGGCTGCCAGAAAGAGCAGTGGCCAAGAACATGTTTTGCTACTTCATTCAGTTCTTTGGCTAACATGATGATGTATTTAGTGTGTTGGATGCTTGGTACTGCCAGAAATACATATCCTTTCAACTGGATTGTTGAATCAGTCAAGAATACATAGTGTCCATTGGGCACAGGATGTTCTACTAGATACTGTTTAAAGAAAGAATTTGCAGTAGTTTCTGTTTTATGAAACTATATGTATAAAGGGTTGAATTCTCAGGGAAGGCATCAGTCACTTCCCTTCAGGTCATGGGGTGACTTGCAATGTCAGCAAGGTAGTGGAAAGAACTACTGGAACCCAAGGTAATTGCCTGGAGTAACAGGGATTTTTACTTTTCCTTTCATGAAGGGAATCCAACTCTGTGAAGAAATGAGGAACAAAAAGATGAACAAGTATTTGTGCATGAGAAAGATAAATATTACTTTATGAGGGCACAGCTAATTATTACAGAGGACTAGAAAACCTTTTAGATATAAAAAGGAGCGAGAAACAAGAAAATGCTGGTGGAGGTAGGTACAGAGTAGAGGAAGTCATGGGGAAAGCTACATATGTAGCTATATATAGTCTTATTCTTCCTCTAAATTAAAATCGTTTTATACCAATCTTGGTGAAAACTAAATCATGTTCTCTTTTGGACAAATGTATAAGGGAATTGGCTATTGAGATAAATAGATACACAAAAATGTCCTTAAGGAATTAGCATTTTTTTCAGGTTCATGAACCCAAACAATCTTACTAACATTTTGAGGCAAATACCAGTGGTGCTGGCCTTTTTATAATTCCCAGTAGGATACTGTTAACTTTTCCAGATTACTGGCCTTTGGCCATGTGGTTCCTTCAATGGGAGAATTTTTCCTGTTTCCAGCTCATCCTTAACATGTGAGCTTAAAGTGATCTTGTTAGATAGCCTTCCAAAACACCTTCTGGAAAGCTGAACATTCCTTCTTTTTCTACCTTTTCTTCCCCTCTAACATGGTCCTTGGTCATTCCCTTATTTACGTGGTCTCTTACTACACTATATGATCTATAAGGACAGAGACCATATCTGTTTTATTTGCCACTGTGAGCTAGCTGCTTACCTAACTCAGTACATGATACATGGCTGAAGAGGGAAAAAACATTGCCAAATGAATGAATACCCCTCACACATTAAGTGATCAAAATTTTATTCTTTAAAAAAGAAGCTTAATTAAAAATGATATTTCTTTTAACATCCTCTAGGTATTTCTTGCGTATTTATCCTTTGATTTAACATCCAATAATTCAGTTTGACATTGCTTCATGGCTTCATTAACTAAAAATGAAAAATATACAAAAACTATCAATTTCCTGATCTCACCTTAAGACCAGTGTTTTCTGATGATTCAAAAAACCATTTATAGGCAGGTTTTCTGGCAAAATAGTAGAAGGTCTTTTTCTTTACTATTTGGCCATGACAAGTACAGAAGTGAAAAAAGATGTTTTCATAAAATTTCATAACAAATATTAAATATATGAAATCATGACATATGCAACATTTATAAAAATGTAATTGATAGGAAATTCTAATCCAGCCAAAGTAGAGTTTATTTAAAAATGTATCTTTTTAAAAAAATTAACATATAATGTATTTTTATCCCCAGGGGTACAGGTCTGTGAATTGCCAGGTTTACACATTTCACAGCACTCACCATAGGGCATAACCTCCCCAATGTCCATAACCCCACCACCCTCTCCCTGCCTCCCTCCCCCTGGCAACCCTCAGTTTCTTTTGAGAGATTAAGAGTCTGTTATGGTTTGTCTCCCTCCCGATCCCATCTTGTTCCATTTATTCTTTTCCTACCCCCAAACTCCCAACATTGCCTCTCAACTTCCTCATATCAGGAAGATCATATGATAGTTGTCTTTCTCTGATTGACTTATTTCGCTAAGCATAATACCCTCTAGTTCCATCCAAGTCGTCGCAAATGGCAAGATTTCATTTCTTTTGATGGCTACATAGTATTCCATTGTATGTATATACCACATCTTCTTTATCCATTTGTCTGTTGACGGACATCTAGGTTCTTTCCATAGTTTGGCTATTGTGGACATTGCTGCTATAACCATTCAGGTGCACGTGCCCCTTCAGATCACTACATTTGAATCTTTAGGGTAAATACCCAGTAGTGCAATTCCTGGGTCGTAAGGTAGCTCTATTTTCAAAGTTTTGAGGAACCTCCATGTTGTTTTCCAGAGTGGTTGCACCAGCTTGCATTCCCACCAACAGTGTAGGAGGGTTCCCCTTTCTCTGCATCCTCGCCAGCATCTGTCATTTCCTGATTTGTTAATTTTAGCCATTCTGACTGGTGTGAGGTGATATCTCATTGTGGTTTTGATTTGTATTTCCCTGATGCCGAGTGATGTGGAGCACTTTTTCATGTGTCTGTTGGCCATCTGGATGTCTTCTTTGCAGAAATGTCTGTTACTGTCCTGTGCCCTTTTCTTGATTGGATTATTGGTTCTTTATAGATTTTGGATACTAGCCCTTTATCTGATATGTTGTTTGCAAATATCTTCTCCCATTCTGTCAGTTGTCTTTTGGTTTTGTTAACTGTTTCCTTTGCTGTGCAAAAGCTTTTGATCTTGATGAAGTCCCAATAGTTCATTTTTGCCCTTGCTTCCCTTGCTGTTGGTGATGTTCCTAGGAAGACGTTGCTGTGGCTGAGGTCGAAGAGGTTGCTGCCTGTGTTCTCCTCAAGGATTGGTGGATTCCTTTCTCACATTGAGGTCCTTCACCCATTTTGAGTCTATTTTCATGTGTGGTGTAAGGAAATGGTCTAGTTTCATTCTTCTGCATGTGGCTGTCCAATTTTCCCAACACCATTTTTTTTTATGTATGTATTTTTTATTTATTTGGCAGACAGAGATCACAAGCAGGCAGAGAGGCAGGCAGAGAGAGAGAGAGAGGAGGAAGCAGGCTCCCTGCTAAGCAGAGAGCCCGAAGTGGGGCTCGATCCCAAGACCCTGAGATCATGACCTGAGCTGAAGGCAGAGGCTTTAACCCACTGAGCCGCCCAGGCGCCCCCCAACATCATTTCTTGAAGAGGCTGTCTTTTCTCCATTGGACATTCTTTCCTGCCTTGTTGGAAGATTAGTTGACCATAGAGCTGAGGGTCTATTTCTGGGCTCTCTATTCTGTTCCATTGATCTATGTGTCTGTTTTTGTGCCAGTACCATACTGTCTTGATGATGACAGCTTTCTAATAGAGCTTGAAGTCCGGAATTGTGATGCCACCAACTTTGGCTTTCTTTTTCAATATTCCTTTGGCTATTCGAGTCTTTTCTGGTTCCATACAAATTTTAGGATTATTTGTTCCATTTCTTTAAAAAAAAATGGATGGGATTTTGATAGGGATTGCATTAAATGTGTAGATTGCTTTAGGTAGCATAGACATTTTCACAATATTTGTTCTTCCAATCCATGGGCATGGAACATTTTTTTCATTTCTTTGTGTCTTCCTCAATTTCTTTCATGAGTACTTTATAGTTTTCTGAGTATAGATTCTTTGCCTGTTTGGTTAGGTTTATTCCTAGGTATCTTATGGTTTGGGTGCAATTGTAAATAGGATGGACTACTTAATTTCTCTTTCTTCTGTCTTGTTGTTGGTGTATAGGAATGCAACTGATTTCTGTGCATTGATTTTATATCCTGACACTTTACTGAATTCCCATACAAGTTCTAGCACATTTGGAGTGTAGTCTTTGGGTTTTCCACATATAGTATCATATCATCTGCAAAGCATGATAGTTTGACTTCTTCTTTGCCAATTTGGATGCCTTTAATTTCTTTTGTTGTCTGATTGCTGAGGCTAGGACTTCTAGTACTATGTTGAATAGCAGTGATGATAATGGACATCCCTGCCATGTTCCTGACCTTAGCGGAACAGCTCTCAGTTTTTCTCCATTGAGAATGTTATTCGTGGTGGGTTTTTCATAGATGGTTTTGATGATATTGAGGTATGTACCCCCTATCCCTACACTTTGCAGAGTTTTAATCAGGAAAGGATGCCGTACTTTGTGAAATGCTTTTTCAGCATCTATTGAGAGTATCATACAGTTCTTGTTGTTTCTTTTATTAATGTATTAAATCATATTGATTGATTTGTGGATGTTGAACCAACCTTGCAGCCCTGGAATAAATCCCACTTGGTCGTGGTGAATAATCCTTTTAATGTACTGTCGGATCCTATTAGCTAGTATTTTGGTGAGAATTTTCGCATCTGTGTTCATCAAGGATATTGGTCTGTAGTTCTCTTTTTTGATGGGATCCTTGTCTGGTTTTGGGATCAAGGTGATGCTGGCCTCATAAAATGAGTTTGGAAGTTTTCCTTCCATTTCTATTTTTTGGAACAGTTTCAGGAGAATAGGAATTAATTCTTCTTTAAATGTTTGGTAGAATTCCCCCGGGGAAGCCATCTGGCCCTGGGCTTTTGTTCGTTTGGAGATTTTTGATGATTGTTTCAATCTCCTTACTGGTTATGGGTCTGTTCAGGTTTTCTATTTCTTCCTGGTTCAGTTGTGGTAGTTCATATGTCTCAAGGAATGCATCCATTTCTTCCAGATTGTCAAATTTGCTGGCGTATAGTTGCTCATAATATGTTCTTATAATTGTTTGTATTTCTTTGGTGGTGGTTGTGATCTCTGCTCTTTCATTCATGATTTTATTTATTTGGGTCCTTTCTCTTTTCTTTTTGATAAGTCTGGCCAGGGGTTTATCAATCTTATTAATTCTTTCAAGGAACCAGCTCCTAGTTTCGTTGATTTGTTCTACTGGTTTTTTTTTTGTTTGTTTGTTTCTATTTCATTGATTTCTGCTCTGGTCTTTATTATTTCTCTTCTCCAGCTGGGTTTAGGCCTTCTTTGTTGTTCTTGCTCCAGCTCCTTTAGGTGTAGGGTTAGGTTGTGTATTCAAAACCTTTCTTGTTTCTTGAGAAAGGCTTGTGCTGCTATATATTTTCCTCTCAGGACTACTTTTGCTGTGTCCCACAGATTTTGAACTGTTGTGTTTTCATTATCATTTGTTTCCATGAATTTTTTTCAATTCTTCTTTAATTTCCTGGTTGACCCATTCTTTCTTTAGAAGGATGTTCTTTAGTCTCCATGTATTTGGGTTCTTTCCAAATTTCTTCTTGTGATTGAGTTCTAGCTTCAGAGCATTGTGGTCTGAAAATATGCTGGGAATGATCCCAATCTTTTGGTACTGGTTGAGACCTGATTTATGACCCAGGATGTGATCTATTCTGGAGAATGTTCCATGTGCACTAGAGAAGAATGTGTATTCTGTTGCTTTGGGATGAAATGTTCTGAATATATCTGTGATGTCCATCTGGTCCAGCGTGTCATTTAAGGCCTTTATATCTGTGTTGGTCTTTTGCTTGGATGATGTGTCAATTTCAGTGAGGGGAGCATTAAAGTCCCCTACTATTATTGTATTATTGTCTATGTGTTTCTTTGCTTTTGTTATTAATTCGTTTATGTAGTTGGCTGCTCCCATGTTAAGGGCATAGATATTTAAAATTGCTAGAGCTTCTTGTTGGACAGACCCTTTGGGTATGATATAGTGTCCTTCCTCATCTCTTGTTATAGTCTTTGACTTAAAATAAAATTGATCTGACATAAGGATTGCCACTTCAGCTTTCTTTTGATGTCCATTAGCATAGTAAATTGTTTTTCACCCCCTCACTTTAAATCTGGAGGTGTCTTTGGGTCTAAAATGAGTTTCTTGTAGACAGCATATTGATGGGTTTTGTTTTTTTATCCATTCTGATACCCTGTGTCTTTTGATTGGGGCATTTAGCCCATTTACTTTCAGGGTAACTATTGAGAGATATGAATTTAGTGCCATTGTATTGCCTATAAGGTGACTGTTACTGAATATTGTCTCTGTTCCTTTCTGATCTACTACTTTTAGGGTCTCTCTTTGCTTAGAGGACCCCTTTCAATATTTTCTGTAGAGCTGGTTTGGTGTTTACAAATTCTTTTAATTTTTGTTTGTCCTGGAACCTTTTTATCTCTCCTTCTATTTTCAATGATAGCCTAGCTGGATATAGTGTTCTTGGCTGCATGTTTTTCTCATTTAATGCTCAGAATATATCATGCCAGTTCTTTCTGGCCTGCCAGGTCTCTGTGGATAAGTCTGCTGCCAATCTAACATTTTTACCATTGTATGTTACAGACTTCTTGTCCCAGGCTGCTTTTAGGATTTTCTCTTTGTCGCTAAGACTTGTAAATTTTACTGTTAGATGACGAGGTGTGGACCTATTCTTATTGATTTTGAGGGGGTTCTCTGCACCTCCTGGATTTTGATTCTTGTTCCCTTTGCCATATTGGGGAAATTCTCTCCAATAATTCTCTCTAATATACCTTCTGCTCCCCTCTCTCTTTCTTCTTCTTCTGGAATCCCAATTATTCTAATGTTGTTTCCTGTTATGGTGTCACTTATCTCTCAAATTCTCCCCTCATGGTCCAGTAGTTGTTTGTCTCTCTTTTGCTTAGCTTCTTTATTCTCTGTCATTTGGTCTTCTATATCACTAATTCTTTCTTCTGCCACACTTATCCTAGCAGTAAGAACCTCCATTTTTGATTGCACCTCATTAATAGCTTTTTTTATTTCAATTTGGTTAGATTTTAGTTCTTTAATTTCTCCAGAAAGGGCTTTTATTTATCCAGACAGGGTTTCTCTAATATCTTCCATGCCTTTTTGAGCCCCGCTTGCACCTTGAGAATCGTCATTCTGAACTCTAGATCTGACATATTACCAATGTCTGTATTGATTAGGTCCCTGGCCTTCAGTACTGTCTCTTGTTCTTTTTTTTGTGGTGAGTTTTTCTGCCTTGTCATTTTATCCAGATAAGAATATATGAAGGAGCAATTAAAATACTGAAAGGGTGGCAAAGACCCCGGAAAATGTGCTTTAACCAAATCAGAAGGGACCCCAAATCATGGGGGGAATAAAGGGGGTAAAAAGAAGCTCAGAAAAAAAAAATTAAGAAAAGAAAACAAATAAGGAAGAAATATAAAAAAGAATATATATATATAATAGATATATATATCTATATGTATATATATGAATAGAACAGGGTCACCCACTTAATTTTGGAAGTATTTCAGTGTCTTAGATGAAACTACCTCCCCAAATTTTAAAGAATGAAAAACATATATAAAAGTAAACACAATGAAGGGATGGAATATGACTATAAAGATGAAAATTTTTTTTAAAAAAAATTTCTAAAAAAAAGGAGTTGATAAGATGGTTAGTTGGGAGAATAAAGAAAAAGAAAGTGGAGAGAATTTGCTCAGGCTGGAGACTAGAACAAAGCCCTGTGCTAGATTTAGGGTATATTTTGATCTGTTAGAAGAAGTTTTATCACAAATTTTTTTTAGAAGAAAAAACCCTATGTGTATACAAAAAATAAAGTTAGATACAATGAAGGATAAAATATGACTATAATAATGAAGGTTCAAAAAAGATTTTTTTTTGAAAGGTATTGTTAAGATAAAGTAATTTAAAAACGTTAAAAGAGGAAAGGGTAAAAGTTAAATTTAACAGAAGAAAAAAAATAAAATAAAAAAAATTAGTTAACTTTGCAAGACTAAAGAATCATGGAGATAAAGCCATAAATTCCATGATTTACTTTCTCCTCTGAAATTCCACTGTTCTCCTTGGTAAGTGAACTTTGTTTTGGCTGGATTTCTTGTTGATCTTCTGGGGGAGAGGCCTGTTGTAGTGATTCTCAAGTGTCTTTGCCCGAGGCGGAATTGCACCACACTTACCAGGGGCCAGGCTAAGTAATCTGCTTGGGTTCGCTTTCAGGAGCTTTCCATAGAGTTCTGGAGGACGGGAATGAAAATGATGACCGCCCAATCTCTGGCCCAGAGGAGCCGAGAGCTCAGGCCCCACTCCTCAGTGTGCCCCCAGAGAAAAGCGCTCAATCACTCCCATCTCCCTGGCCTCCAGCTGTGCACTCCAAGCTCACCCAGCCTGTGACCAAGCATCTCTGTCTGTGCCACACAGACCTGCCTGGAGTCTCCAAACACTGCAGATCCCTGCTCTTCCAGGCATGTCCCCACTCACAGAGTAGTGGCCTTTGCCACCGGTCACAATTTAAGGTAACTCTGAGTTGAGAGCTCACTTCTCTGCTGTCTCTGTAGCTGGCTTCCCTGCTCTAATACCTGTGAGCTCTGCAACACTCAGACACCAGCGATCCTTCTGTGACCCCGTGGGACCTGAGACCACGCTCTCCCTGCATGGGCTTCACCCCAGTTTAGCCTCTGGAGTGATGTCCCTCAGTGGAGCAGACTTTTACAAGTCCTGATTTTGTGCTCCATTGCTCCACCGCTTGCCGGGAGCCGGCCCCTCCCCCCATGGTCTATCTTCCCGTTGCTTTGGATTCACTTCTCCACACGTCCTGCCTTTCAGAAAGTGGTCAATTTTTTTGTTTCTAGAATTGTTGCTCTTCTTCTCTTCAATCTCCTGTTGGATTTGTAGGTGTTCAGAATGATTTGATAAGTTATCTAGCTGATCTCTTGCTACCTGATGTCATCTCGGCCTGCTACTTCTCTGCCATCTTGACTCCAGGGTGATCAAAACTTATCTGATAACATGTTTACTCCTTCTTGGATTTATTTCTTTGCTGTAACTGTACTTGAATATAACTTTATATGTCCTTATTTAATGTTTTTTTTAAAGTTTGAGATAAGAGATAATTCATTTCACATATTTTTCTGGTTAAAAATGCTTCTCTGGGGGCACTTTTTACTTCCTTAATTAGGTCATAGGGTTCTAACAGTAGACATTGCTAATGGATGAGGGAAATGTCTCTAAATGATTCTTAGGTGGAGATTGTACATATATATCATAAATGCATGTATTTATGTGTGTTATATATATTATGTATTAATAAACTGTGACTATCACAAGTGCTTTGAAAATTACTATAGCCAAACTTAGCCGATGATGAAGGTACTTCACAAAGGAATTCCATATACTTTTTAGGTATTTCAGCTGTTTTTTTTTTTTTTTTTTTAAACCTAGTTAAACTAGGAGAAGGGAAGAAAACTTTTACTCCTTGACTTCAAGCTATTTTTCACTGGGAAGTAGTCATTGTGTAAAAGTGGAGATTTGGGAGATTTTGCAATCTACCAAGGCAGGTCTGCCTGAGCTATATTATGGCCTTGTATTAAAACCCCCAATTTCTGTTATACCCCCCTTACTTATTTTTTTTTACAAAGCATCTCATATGTTTTTTCAGGTGTTTTAATACTTTATCCAAAGCCAAGAAAAGCTCAATAACAAAATAAAACTGCCCTTTCCAAACAAAATATATCACCACAAAACATTTTATAAACTATTCAATTTTTGTTATGAAATTTTAGTGCATTATACATAAAGAAATAGATAGATGATAGATTGATAGATTATATAGACAGAAAGAAAGGTGATAGATGCAGTTGCACCAAATTGAAAACATTTTTTTTTTGTTAAATCAGAGTCATTACTAAGTAAACAGGGGCTTGGGACTTATGATTCTACTTTACTGAGCTGAACATTAGGATTTTTCTTTTAAGATTTTATTTATTTTTCAAAGAGGGAGAAGCAGGCTCACCTAGCAGGACCCTGGGATCATGCCTTAGCCGAAGACAGACGCTTGAAGATTGAGACACCCAGGTGCCCCACAGGATATATTTTACAGTGTGATTCTAGCTGCACTTTTATATTTAAGTAATATTACAAAAAGGCATATTTTCTGAAATATTAATATATGCTGGTAAAAAAGCCTCATGCACTTTACTATGCTTTTTGGTTTCACCTAGTTATATAATAATGATTCTTAAAGTTAATCATTAAAAAATGTTCTTTGCCCTTAAATGACCCTATTTCTTTCCTAAGTTCATCAAGGAACTTGTACCATTCAGTGAGCAGATTTGAAAACCTAATTCAAGTTAATTTATAAAAAGTGTTTTAAAAAAATTTCCATTTCAATCCAAAAAAATATGGTTACAATGTGTTAAAGACCATCCATAGCATTACTATTACTTTAAGAAATACAAACCGTTATCTTTACATGCCCAGTCTGCTCTAAGTGGTGGCAGCTGGTTAAATCTTTTTTTAAAAACTATTCAATGTAAAAATCCAAACATAACTACAGATGCAGAAAATGTAAATTTAAAATTTTAGTATTATTGACCCCCAAGCCCCCCGCTAATTCCCTGGGGCTAAGAAACCTCTAAATATTTATTTTATAAGGATTATATATCTTCACCAAATCTTCTACTTCTGCTTATATTTTTGAAACAGATCCATGATTACAGTGGAAAGAAGTGTGAAAAGGGAGCTCCAGGTCGCCATTATACAACAGACTTCCTGCCACTTTGACTCAAAACGTCTAGACAGTTCAGAAGCGAAAGGGAAAATGACCATTTTTGTAATTTGTTTCCATACCTCCCCAGATGACAGTTAAACCAATTGGCCTTCCTATCTGTTACAGAATCTTCAGGTAAATTCTGTTATTGGTAATATCCTGGACTGGAAGTCCTCATCAATTAATTTCCTTCTTGTGGGTCTTTGATAAGGATATCTGAGCCAATTCTTGAAGCATCAGTACAGCTGCCACAGGCTGACAATAGGAAGTGAGTTTTTCTGGCTGAAGGGAAAGCATGTTTAAGGCTAGCAAGGTGTGAGCAGGAAGGGTAATTGAGTGCACTTAAACTTCTGAATGCCTAGTGGACTTATAAAAGTAGATGAGACCCCCTCCCTCACTAGGTCTCCAGAGTGTAACACAGATGCTGCAGAAGAATGGGTGCTTAGTTCTTAGTTTTTGAAAGACTGGATACATTAGTAAATAAAATAGGTTGTGGTCCAATAGTAAAGACTTCCAGAACTATTCTAAGGTGTTGTTGGCATTTGGGGACAAGCTGAGTTTTAGCAGCTTGGCGAAGGCCTGACAATTGTGCTAAAATGCAGTAGGCAGAAGACCTGTTATCCCACTACTGTGTTAACTTGTCCAGATGATGGATGATTAGACTGAGCTAAGGTAATGATTGTAAGCAAGAGAGGGAGGCATACTTGAGGGGGAACCATCGGGTCTTACCATCAGTTTGTTATGTGCTAGGCAAGAGTGAAGAAGTCAAATGTGAGGCTGTGGCTTCTAGTCTATAAAAGCAGAAAAGGGGGCATTATTTCCTGAGATAAGATGTGCTGGTGAAAGAGCTGTTTGGACAAAGCAGGTGCAAGTGGGGCATTAAAGTGGAACTCTACAGGAAGTAGGTGGAAATTGAAGGGCTTGGGTTTATAAATATTCATTTGGAAGTCACTGCAGAAGGTGGGATATTTGAAGCAAAATTCCTGAAACTGGAATTTGTTTCTTTGGACAATAATTTGTAATTATTAAATTAAGCTATTATTTTTGCTTCACCGAGTAAAGGCATGTGGGCAATCCTGACAGTTGGACCCATTTTTTTTTAATTATTATAAATGGTTTGAATGTTCATGATAAAATGATCTAGTAATCTAGACCAGATGTAGAGACTAGAGACAACACTGAAAAGGCATGCAGGAGAAAAACTAGTGAGAATTTGGATCTCAGATTTCATTAGCACAGTTCCTGTTGCTAATGAAACCCAAAGCCTTGGCGTGTAGTGGATGTTTAGTAAATTTAGACTCAGTGAACGGAATGTATTTCATCTTGTACACAGGATCTCTGACCTATGAGATGGATGACCCAGTTGATATTTGTGTGAATTCTTCATATTTTACCTCAACTCTTGCCCAACCCTCAGAAGCAATAAGTAGTGTGACAAGAAAGCCCTTGTTGGCCGGGAACTTGCCCACTCTTTGCTAGAGGAGCTCAAAAGTGGTGGAAAGAGCCCAGGCTTTGCACTGAGTCTGCCTCTGTGAGGTCTGGGAAGTTATTTACTTGCCGCTCACAGTCTTGGTTTCTTCAACCGGAAATGGTTGCGACAACCACAATAATAGAAGGGTCAGAAGATAGTAGGTTTAGAAAAAGCACTTCGAAAACTGTAAAGTAAGTTTTTGTGGCCTTACTTGAAAAAATAAGCATCTTTATGATGAGATAAAAAATAGCCAAGATGAAATCAAGTGAAAAAGAAAATAAAAAAAGATCCCAGCTTTGTAGAAGAGGACGGTTTTATAAATAGATGCACAATACCAGCCAGCTGTTCCAAATAATTGCCAGGCGCTATCTGGTGATCACAACTTGAAGAGTCATCAATGCAATTATTTGATATCAGATCAGTCCAGCGGGTCTGTTGAATCCTCTTGCTTGTTGTGAGTGAATGAAACACTCCTTATTTTGAAATGCCAATGTTGCATGCTCCTTTCTTTTTCTGTAATAAGCAATGACTTCAACAGTACAAAAAAAAAAGTGGCTAATATAGGACAGTGATACACTAAATCTATGAAGAAATAATCAGTGATATCAATCTTGTTAGATTAAATAATCAGAAATAAAATATGAAGGAAATGGATACATTTATAAATATTACATTTTAAAAGTTGACTGTGGGGAGGAATCGAGATCACCAGACAAACAGAGACCTTTGTCCTGAATAAGAGGAGCTCAAATTCTTTACCAATTTTATTTTAAAATGTGAAACATGGATAATCAACTGGTCTGGGTCCAATTTCTTTGCCAGGAAATCAGTCACTAGTTTTGGAACATTATCTCCACTTTCCTAACCTATAAATAAACACACATTTTCTCTTTTGATTTTACCAAGTGATCTTTATATTTTATCTTATATTTATCCCTTTTCTCTGCTGAATTATTACCTTTTTCCCATAATGGCTATTCTCATGAGCACACACATAAGCTGTATTTCACCTGTCTTGAGAAACAAAGGCAAAAACAACAACAACAACAACAACAACAACAAACCCTTTCTTGATCTTGCATCTTCTTTTTGTTGCCCTGGATGTGTTCCTTTTACATAAAACAGTCTTTACAGAAAGAATTGTTTCTAGTTCATTGTTTTCGATTCCTCTTCTTTTCTTCTCATTCTCCCTGGAGCCCACTCAGCACTCTGCTTACAGTGTTTGTCAGGATCACCCATGACCTAGTGGTCGATGTGAAGCCAAAGCTTGTTTTCTTTCCACAGTAATTGGGTTACAAGAGTGAGGGGCTGGTTGGTATGGATGGGGTTTTTTAGAGAAGACTCCTTCAAGGAAATAAGACTTGAATTAAGGAACAAACAATAAGAGATATAAGTTGAGCCTCCTCACTTGGACTGTGTGTGTGGTATGGGGAGATTCTGGATTATACAGGAATATTAGAAGTAAACTTCGGTTATTCAGTAAATACCTATTGAATATGGACTGAGTATCAGGCACCATTTCAGGGCTGCCAGTATAGTGAAACATACCAAGTCGCTGCTCGCAAGAAGCATGAGAATCGTCTCCTTTCAGTGTTGAGAACTGACAATAAATGCGTAATCCGTGACAAGCATGAAGGACAAACAGAGTAAAGGCAGGAGGGGAGTGCCAGGGAATGAGGGTGGGGAGGGGGGGAAGGAATGTCACTTAATAAAGCTCAGGGAAAGGCTGCTTGATAAAGTGACACTTGAGCAAAAACCTAAAGGAAATGAGCTAGCCAGAAATCTTGGGAAAGAATATTTCAGGGAGAGGGCAGAGTAAACGCAAAGGCCAGTGAGGTCGAGTGTTGGCCCATAGAACAGGGAGGAGTCTAGTGTTGCTGAGCAGTGTGAGGACAGAAGAATAGTAGCACCTGGGGTCAGAGGGCCAGATCATGTGGGGCCTTTTGGCCATTGCATATTTTGGAATTTTATTCTGAGTGAAAAAGGAAGCCATTAGAGGGTTTTGAGAGAGGTGTGACCTGATCTGACTCCCATTTTTAACAGTCTGGCTGCTCTGAGGGGACCATTCTATATAGGGGCAAAGGGCAAAAGCAGGAAGTCCATTTAAGAAGTTACTCTAATGCAGGAAGGAGATGATAGTGGCATGGACAAGTGAAGGTGCTGGTGAGAAATGGTCAGACCCTGGGTATGCTTTGAAGATAGAGCCAATAGGACTTGATGAAACATTCATTATTTGAGAGAGAGGGCATAATCCAGGTTTTGGAGCCTGACCAACAGAAATGATGGAGCTATTGTTTATTGCAGTGGGAAGATTTGGAGGAATAGGTTGGGGCCTTAGGTTAGAGGTGGTGGAATCATGTGTGGTCTGGGGCAAGTTGAGTTTTCATGTCTATCAAATATCTAAGTGGGGGTGTCAGGTAGGTTATTGGGTATATGAGTCTGCAGCTCAGGTGGAGGTCTAGGCTGAAGAGATAACCTTAAGTATCATAAACTGTGTATTTAAAGCCATGAGACTAGAGGAGATCCCCTTGGAAGTAAAGGTAAGTAAAGAGGAGGAAGTCTGAGGACTGTGCCCTAGGATACCCCAAAGTTAGATGTCTGAGGAATGTAGAGGCTCTGGCATAGATTCCTGGAAGGAGTGACCAGGGAGACACGAAAATAAAAAAAAAAAAGAGAAGAACAACAAGAAGAACAACAAAGTGATATCAAGAATCCAAGTGAACAGAGCGTTTGAGAAAAAGGCAGCCACCAGCAGTATCAAATTCTGCTGATAGTTCATACAAGACCAGGACTGAGAGTTGACCATTGTCCATGTCACTCATTTTACTGTGACTCTCAATTGTCCCTATAAAATGTAACACATTCTTTTTGTATATTTTGGCTTAGGGTCCATAATTTCTTTCTGATGCTATTGTGAATTGGATACTTTTTATTTTTAATACACATTCTTGAATATTTTGAGAACAATCAACTAGAACTTCTTGTCCCACAAATCATTATGATAGAGACAATGCTGGTGCTTCTATTCGAGCCTTTGAGGAACTTGAGTTGTAAATGCCAATTTTAAACACATGCCAACTAAAAGCCCTAAATCAGGGTGAGGGGTGGGTAATTCTTCATATCATGTGGTCATGGTTTCATTTTATACCCATCTTTGGAAATTCTGTAAGGGGGGTTATAATGAGACAATAGGCTTCTCTCACTTGTTGAAGCTCCAAGGTTTAAGACACCACTCTCAGGTCAGAGGCTCTGCTGTCCTTACCCCTACACAATCGCATCCACATGTGTCCAGTGAGGAGCAGCATAGGGCTGTGGGTGAGCATGTTGGCTCATGGAGGAGCAACTTGCACCATGCTGGTTCCATAGCAGAATGCAAGGGCATCAATCTGAGTTTAAAACAAAGGCTATTATTTGTTCCTTCTGTTTTGTAATATCTCATGGACCCTGAAATGTCCTACATGTTACTGTGGTTCCAGAAAATAGTTCAATTTCCAAGTCATGATGCTGAATTAGGTCCCCATGCCTTTGTTTTCTGCTTGCTTAAAACAAAAAATTATAGGGGCACCTGGGTGGCTCAGTGGGTTAAGCCTCTGCCTTCGGCTCAGGTCATGGTCTCAGGGTCCTGTGATCAAGCACTGCATCAGGTTCTCCACTCAGTGGGAAGCCTGCTTCCCCCCCTCTCTCTGCCTGCCTCTTTGCCTCTTTGTGATCTCTCTCTCTCTCTGTCAAATAAATAAATAAGATCTTTTTAAAAATTACAGTGTAATTCTAGTCTTTTTTTTTTTTTAAGATTTTATTTATTTATTTGACAGACAGAGATCACAAGTAGACAGAGAGGCAGGCAGAGAGAGAAGGGGGAAAGCAGGCTCCCTGTGAGCAGAGAGGCTGACGCGGGACACTATCCCAGGACCCTGGGATCATGACCTGAGCCGAAAGCAGAGGCTTAACCCACTGAGCCACCCAGGCGCCACTGTAATTCTAGTCTTAATTTAACTTTTTCATACATTTGCTCTTCAAGGCAGAGAGCAAAAATTATTGTGGTCGGTGTTCATGGCATTTCAATGTACCATGGACCAAAACTCAAGAGAAAATTCCTGTGCTATTTTTCAGACCAATATCACCACTTCTGATGAGCCCTGAAAAGTCATTTGAACTCAATTAAATTGAATTAACTCTACTAAGTCAATTGACTCATCTTTTTTAAAAAGGTATGAAAATAAAATATTAAAACGTGAGACAAAGGAGTTTCTTTTTTTGATGACATCTTGGAGGCTAAACCCACATTTTGTGGCCATTTGTCCAAGTGGTTTTTTGAGTAGTTGCTGGATTATAACAATGGATGTGCACATTTTTCAAAGACCAGTGTTCATCAAAGTATCATCTAGAAATCAATAGACCCTAATAATATACCCCGGACCTACTTCTCTAATCTAAAGGGGGATCTGGTGCTACTGGCTGCTGCAATGGGGGCACATTTTAGAAAGTTGAAAGCTGGGGCAACTGGGTGGCTCAGTCGTTAAGCATCTGCTTTCTGCTCAGGTCCTGATCCCAGAGTCCTGGGATCGAGCCCTGCATGGGGCTCCCTGCTCAGTGAGAAGCCTGCTTCTCCCTCTCCAACTCCCCCTGCTTGTGTTCCCGCTCTTGCTGTGTCTCTCTCTGTCAAATAAATAAAATCTTAAAAAAAAAAAAAAAAGAAGTTGAAGGCTTCTATTTTAAGGGAATTCACATTCAGGAAAACAAAACTCAGGCGTAAAGAGTGCAGTTGGTTACATCATGGATTTGGGGGATGAGACTGCCAAATTTGGAAAAGTCCCCTTTCCCTGTGGATCTCAGAGGGTCACTTTGTGATATTTGGCTCGTTAAGGTATAAGAGATGGAATTATCTTTGTCCAAAAATCCAGATGTACAAGAAAGATATACAAGATATGCAAGATACACAAGATATACAAGAGATATACAAGAAATCCAGATACACAAGAAAGAGAACACAAAAACTTGTCTAGGTGTTTGACTGCCTTGCACTCTGGTCACATGAGAGTGGTGTAATGTGATACTTATGGTTAGGAGACACACTTAATAAGCTTTTGACTTTTTAAATAAACCTGCTTCATGGTTACTAGTTTGGGCATAGCAGGTTTATTTCTGTAGTTGGTTGTTAACAAAGCTATAGAAAGTGAGTTTTGCCTTGTGTGATCAAGAGCTTGGGTGTTGTATGGCTCCCCTATCTTGGCTCTTATCACCATTTCAAGATGCCCAATGACTTCAAAACTCCTAGGCCATGGTGTTGCCTGTCATTTCTGAAAGCACCTCACCCATGGGCTTTATAGAGTCCTGGGAATTGATGCATTTGGTGGCAACCATAGCCATGGCCTTCTCAAATTTGTCTTTGTTTAGGTAAATCCCAAGAAACCTGGGTACCCAGCCAGCCTACAGCTCATGATGACTGAAAGGCTATCCCTCCCAGGCCAAAGACAGCACAATTTCACCACAGGGTGACCTGTAAATGCTAGAAGTAGGATCAAAAGGCAGTATCAAGAACACAAAATTCGGAGGCTCTGTATGGTATCAGGATTGGATGACTTATTCTGATGATAATGCTTCAAAGAGGATTAGAAACAGCAGAAGGTCTGAGAACAGAAAAGGAACAAAAACAGTATTTGCCAGATAACTGAAAACCCTTTATAAAATGTTACATTATTCAAACCTTTGCATGGGAGTTTCTGTAGCCTTCCTGGCCACCACCCACAACCTCATCTTACCTCATAATGGGATGAAATAAGTGGCAAGATCTCTATTATCTCTTCTCCACAGAGTTATTCTAAATCTAGGTTTGCTCTAACATTTCCTTAAATAACCATGACTCAGAGTCATTTGTAAATAAATTGGTTTTTCATCAAAGCCAAATCTCCACATTGCCATTAAGTGATCCATGCGTATGTAGCTCTAGGAAGGAAATGAGGCTAATCAGTTTTGGGATTTTTACTCAGCTATATTAAAGAAGGCTCTAGCCAGAAGTTATTTTCCTGCTAGAAGAGTCCTAATCCTGTTTCACATCAGGTATCAGAGAGACCTGAACACCAGGAAACCCATGGAACAGGTATGACACTTATTGTGATAGTTTCTCCCTCCCTCCCTCTCTCCCTCTCTCCCTCCCTACCTTTCCTCCTTCCCTAAATACAGAGGCTTATGGGTAAGCAGGGCCTATTTTAAGACCTTCTGATTCTCTGGTTTTGTCTTCCTTGAAGGGACCACCTGAAGGAATACCTTGTGTATATATACGTGTGCATGTGTTTTGAAATGTCTGTACCTATAATCGGAGATTTACAGAGAACTACAGATATATTACACCTACTGTCCATGGGTTTTAATGTCAGTTATGGCATCCTAATCCTTTAGTTCACTTCCTGAATTTGAAGCTTTGAAGCCAGTATAGTCATTCTCTCAAGTATCATTCATTCATTCAATAAACTTTATTGATGGATTCCTTAATGGGGAGAATTTTGCACCAGAAACTCAACTGGGTATGTTCTGCCTTTCCTTTCAGTTTATGTACTAGCTTTATTGTCCAGATTTGAGACAGAAGCTTTTGTTGCATTTCAGGTTCTAGATTTAGGCATGAAAGCTTATGATTTTAGCTCAGTCTTCTGAAGCTCATTCAGCTTTATCTCTAGTAAGTGTTTGACTTACCAAGGTGGCCCTGAAGTGCGATCTTTCTTTTTTTTTTTTAAAGATTTTATTTTATTTATTTATTTGACAGAGAGAGATCACAAGTAGACAGAGAGGCAGGCAGAGAGAGAGGGAAGCAGGCTCCCCACTGAGCAGAGACCCCGATGCAGGACTCGATCCCAGGACCCTGAGATCATGACCCGAGCCGAAGGCAGCGGCCCAACCCACTGAGCCACCCAGGCGCCCCAAAGTGCGATCTTTCTAATCACAAAACTGTACCACTCAACTTCTCCCTAGGTCTCAGCTATCCATCTGTCAAGTGATAGTTTCTTGACCCTCTTGTTACTTGCCTCTGAGCCTCTAAATGGATCATGGCCCTATCCTGCTAACTGTTCCTTCCATCTGAAAACAATGACAACCCCACCAAACAAGAAAATGAACAACAAACCAATGACCCTCTCCCTTTCCCAACCTTCCTCTTTGAAGGAATGGGAATTAGAGATTAATGTCTGTAGTAAATTATCAATATCATTATTGCAGAAGAATACCATAGTCTAAAATAAAAATACCAAATACAGGAATTTTAAAATATAATTAAGTTCTACTTTTTACCATTGTTTTTCTTCATTGTTCCCATCCCCTTAGTGTTCTTTAATTTAAAAAAAAAAATCTGTGTTTCACTATTCCAGAAGTCTTTTTTTTTTTTTTTTTAAGATCCATTTATTTGACACAGAGAGTGCCGAGAGTACAAGCAGGGGGAATGGCAGGCAGAAGGAGAGAGAGAAGCAGACTCGTCGCTGAGCAAGGAGTCTGATGCAGGATGCAATCCCAGGACCCTGGGATCATGACTTGAGCTGAAGGCAGATGCTTAACTGACTGGGCCACCCAGGTGCCCCATATTCCAGAAGTTTTCAGACTGACCCTTGATCAGCTCCTAGAAGATAACTTTTGAGTCCTTAGGTTATCCTGCCTTATGTGAGTCTCTGTATATCTGACAACTTTGGATATGATAGTTTATGCTAATAATCATGTATGGTGAATGCCCATTTTTGCATACCTGGGGCTTTGAGCTATGAACTTGACTTCTGGTGATACTGGGGTCTGAATAGCTGAGGTTGGTCACAGGAGTGCTCCATACCTATGTTCCCCAATAGAAACCATGGACTTCAAGGTCTGGGTGAACTTCCATGGTTGACACACATTGTTGCTGGGAAAATTAAGCTCTGTCCATGCGATATCGTTGGGAGAGGACAACCAGAAGATTGTACCTGGTCTTTCCTGGACTCTGCCCTACGTGCCTTTTTTGTTTGCCATTTTTGCTCTGTATCCTTTTGCTGTAATAATCTGTAAACATGAGGATAATCAGTTTTCTGAGTTTCATAAATTCTTCCAGTGAATCATTGAAACAAAGGGGGGTTTGGAGACCTCCCCCTCACATACTCTTATATTGTAAGTGTGACCTATTTTCAAATAGGCAAAGGCAAGAACATATGTTCATTCAAGTGATTTGCCTTAAGATACAGCTTCCAGGGGAAAAAAAATACCTCAAAGTGGAGATTGTCTTTTTTAATAGTATATTAGTCAAGCGTTAATACAGTATCAATACATCTTATACAGCAAAAAAAATTATAAATACAAATTGTAAAAATAAATCCAATGTTTCTTGTTGTTTTTTCACCTCTATCTAGGACAGAATGTTACATCTCCAGGATTTTCCAAAGAAATCTATAAGCAAGTGGTGACTGAAAATGCTACTGATATGTGCATGCACACTAATGTTTTAGATTTGTGGACCTCAGACTTGTCATGGGCTCATGTTTAGGACAAATCTCTCTCCACATCTGCTGCATATTTTCCGCAAGCTCCTTCATCTTTTTCACACCTCTTCCACATATTTGGACATCCCCTTCTTTTATTCATTCACACATTCCTTTTTGTCCAACTGCTAATTATTAAGCCATTGCTGTGTTCATGCTCCTTGATAAGCACTGTAGTGATTAAAGAAGACTTGATCAATACCTTCCTAGAGCTCATAATTTAATGAGGAGGACTTAGCTATAATGAGAGTTTGAGATTTGGAGCACACACTTTAATGAAGCAATTATGTTCCCTTGAATAATGGGAAGAGGTTTCTCCACAGGTAGAGTAGACAAAGAAACAAGAATTTCTCAGACTGAGCATGTGATCGAAATGCTTTTATGCAGGAAGAGCTCAGCAGGCTTGGGGGTCTCAAGAGAGACAAGTTGTGGCCATTTTGTCATGGGAGGGATGATATTTTTCCATTATAGAATCTACTGAAAGACTCCTGATGAAAAAGGAAAGCAGTCTGATTTATGTTTTATGAAATTACTTTGGCTGATAAATGGAGACTTATTGGAGTGATGAAGAGTAATGAGGACAACAGAAGGGAAGCCATTACATCATTCCAGTCAAGATGTGATGATGGTGGTGAGTTGAAGAAAATGGCCAAATTTGAAATATTGCCTGTAGGTAAAGTTAATAAGACTTGCAGCTAGATTGCGTATAAGGTGATGGAGAGGGAAGATCAAGGATAAAGAAAATTCTTTGTGTCTGGTATTAGAAAGTGGTCCAGTTTCATTCTTTTGCATGTAGCTGTCCAGTTTTCTCAGGACTATTTGTTAAAGAGGTTTTTTCCCATTGCATATTCTTGTCTCCTTTGTCATAGATTAGTTGACCATATAATTGTGGTTTTATTTGTGGAGTCTTTATTCTGTTCCATTGATCTGTGCGTGTATTTTTGTGCCAGTACCATACCGTTTTGATTCCTACAGCTTTGTCGTATATCTTGAAATCTAAAATTGTGATACTTCCAGCTTTGTTCTCAAGATTGCTTTGGCTATTTGAGGTATTCTGTGGTTCTATAAAAATTTTGGGATTGTTTATTCTAGTCTTGTGAAAAATGCTGTTGGTATTTTCATAAGGATTGGATTGAATCTATAAATTGCTTTGGGTAGTATGAGCAATGACTTTTTACTATGTGAGAAAGCACAGTATTGTCAAAGGGGTGGTGAAATGGTAATGGGTGTTATATGAACACCTTTGGAAAATAACTTGTAGTATACACATCAGGATACTTAAGACTGTTTTATTTTTGTGGATGACCACACTTTATTTCTTTTATCGACATTTCTACAATATCTTTGTCATATGAAATTTATATATGTTTAAGAAATATAACTTGATGTTTTGATATATGTATACATTGTGAAAAGATCTTCAGTCAAACTAAATAACTTATCCTTCACCTCTACATTGTTACTATTATGTGTGTGTTGAGAAGATATAATTCAAGGTGTATTCTCTTAGCAAATTTCATGTATACAACATAATATTGCCAACTGTCATCACCATCCTGTACATTACATCTCCAAAACTCATTCCTCTTGCATAACCAAAACTTTGGACCCTACTTACAAGTATTTTGACACTTTTACCCTATAATTCCATTTTTTAAATCTACCTTAAATAAATGCTAAATTCCAAAAATCGTAATATATATTAGTGGTCATTACAGCACTGTTTATAAAGGAAAATATATAAACAATATTTTTAAACAAATATGTAAACAGTAGAGAGAAATGATGAAATAAATTATGGTAAATCTAGAAAACAGAGTTAAACATTAAAAAAATGCTTTTAAATCATAATAAATTTAGAAAATACAATAAGTTAGGAAAATAGAGTGAAAATTTTTATATATTGTGTGAGTATAACTTCATACATTATGGATGGAAAACTGTAAGGAGGGAAACATAAACAAAAATGAAATCAATGGTAGTTTTTAGGATATAAGACTATGGTTGATTTTTCCCTCTCATATTTTCTGATTATTCACATTTTATAAAATGACTATAGTTATGTGCTGGATTGTATTGCCCTAAACTGCATATGTTGAAGTCCTAATCTCCAATTCCTTGGAACATCTCTGTATTAGAGATGGTGTTTTAAGAGATAATTAAGTTAAAATGAGGTATTAGGGTAGGCCTGTAAGCCATTAGGACTGGAGTCCTTTTTTTAAAAAATTTTATTTATTTTTTTAATTTCTTTTCAGTGTTCCAGAATTCATTGTTTATGCACCACACCCAGTGCTCCATGCAATACGTGCCCTCCATAATACCCACCACCAGGCTCACCCAACCTCCCACCCCTCTCCTCTCCAAAACCCTCAGTTCCTCAGAGTCCACAGTCTCTCACAGTTCATCTCCCCCTCCAGTTTCCCACAACTCCCTTCTCTCCATCTCCCCATGTCCTCCGTGTTATTCCTTATACTCCACAAATAGCGAACCATATGATAATTGACTTTCTCTGCTTGACTTACTCCATTCAGCATAATCTCTTCCAGTCCCATTCATGTTGATACAAAAGTTGGGTATTTATCTTTTCTGATGGAGGCATAATACTCCATAGTATATATGGATGACATCTTTATCCATTCATCCATTGAAGGGAATCTTGGTTAGAATGCAAGCTGGTGCAACCACTTTGGAAAACAGTGTGGAGATTCCTTAAGAAATTAAAAAATAGAGCTTCCCTATGACCCTGCAATTGCACTGCTGGGTGTTTACCCCAAAGATACAGATGTAGTGAAAAGAAGGGTCATCTATACACCAATGTTCATAGCAGCAATGGCCACGGTTGCCAAACTGTGGAAATGACTGGAGTCTTTAAGCAGGGAAGTTATGGGGCACCTTGCATGACTCAGTACGTTAAGCATTTGTCTTCTGCTCAGGTCATGATCCAAGCTCCACATGAGGGTCCTGCCTCAGTGGGGAGTCTGCTTCTCCCTGCCCCTACCCCTTATCCCCACACTTTGTTCTCTCTCCCAAATAAACAAATAAAATCTTAAAAAAAATTAAGCAGAGTAGTCCATACACAGACATGTACTGAGAGAAGACCATGTGAGAAAGGAGAAAAAATGACATTTACAAGTCAAAGAGAGAGGCCTCAGAAGAAACCAACCTTGCTAACCTTGATTGCAGACTTCTAGCTGCCAGAACTGTGGGAAAATCCATTTCTTTTTTATTTATTTAATTTTTAATTTTTAAAATTAATTTATTATTTTTTTTCAGCGTAACAGTATTCATTGTTTTTGCACCACAACCAGTGCTCCATGCAATCCGTGCCCTCTCCAATACCCACCACCTGGTTCCCCCAACCTCCCACCCCCTGCCCCTTCAAAACCCTCAGATTGTTTTTTCAGAGTCCATAGTCTCTCACGGTTCACCTCCCCTTCCAATTTCCCTCAACTCCCTTCTCCTCTCCATCTCCCCTTGTCCTCCATGCTATTTGTTATGCTCCACAAATAAGTGAAAATCCATTTCTGTTGTTTAAGCCATCCAGTCTGTGTACTTTGTTGTGGCAGCCCTAGCAAGCTGAACAATCATCTTTCACTTTTTAATTAAAAAGAAAATGTTTATTCAAAAAAAGAGAAAAAATAATCCCCAATGTTAAGAGAATGCTTCCTTTCATGAGGTACCCTGAAACACTATAGCAACTTGGGATATAGATATCTAGATATCTAGATATATATATCTATATCCCTTATGCAAACCACACTACTGCATGGCTACCTTTATATCAAAATTGTATGGCTCTTACACTATATCTTAAATTATACACCTTATCATTAATTATAATTGGAAAGTGTCATCTTGAGGTTACTCAGTTCATCATTGGAAGTTTTCTTTCTTCCTTTCTTTTTTTTTAAGGTTTTATTTATTTATTTATTTATTAGAGAGAGAGAGAGAACAAGCAGGGGGAGCAGCAGAGGGAGAGGGAAAAGCAGGCTCCCCGCTGACCAGGGGGCCCGATGTGGAGCTCGATCCAAGGACCCTGGGATCATGACCTGAGCCGAAGACAGATGCTTAACCAACTGAGCCACACGGGTGCCCCATCACTGAAAATTTTCTAACAGTGTGCACAAAGGTGCAAGTTCAGGGCAGAAAGGAAACTGAAATCCAGCCTGTATACTGACTTCCAAATATCAAGGGCTTTCATTTACTTGAGCAAATGCTTAGCTTTTCTTTTCTTTTCTTTTTTTAATAAAGATTTTATTTATTTATTTGACAGACAGAGATCACAAGTAGGCAGAGAGGCAGGCAGAGAGAGAGGATGGGAAACAGGCTCCCTGCTGAGCAGAGAGCCTGATGTGGGGCTCTATTCCAGGACCCTGGGATCATGACCTGAGATGAAGGCAGAGGCTTTAACTCACTGAACCATAGCTTTTCTAAAGTAGCTACTTGACCACTTCAGTCCACTCTTTCTTAATTTAAGATGTAATGATGCTATCATCTTCTGGATCTTCTGCCTCTATCCACAGGAGGGTGCCCGAAACAGATTTTACTTCTTTTTTTTTTTTAAATTATTTATTTCTTTTCGGCAGTATTCATTGTTTTTGCACCACACCCAGTGCTCCATGCAATCTGTACCCTCCCTAATACCCACCACCTGGTTCCCCCAACATCCCACCCCCCACCCCTTCAAAACCCTCAGGTTGTTTTCAAAGTCCATAGTCTCTCACGGTTCACCTCCCCTTCCAATTTCCCTCAACTCCCTTCTCCTCTCCATCTCCCCTTGTCCTCCATGTTATTTGTTATGCTCCACAAATAAGTGATTTTACTTTTTATAGTGTTTAGTGGTGACACTCGCACACTCACCTCCAAGTACATTCTTTCCACAAAAGGGAGATTTCATTCTTATAGAGTGAATCGGAGAGGCAGGTTTTCTAACTCTTCAGACAAAGCTGTTAACACTATGAAATATTTTTCAGATAATACATACAAACAACACTGTCTTAGGAAAAACTGGTATGACTGCCACAAATATCTCTCCTCATGTAATATGTAATATATAATCTCAACAGTCAAATTTAAACCCACCAGATAAAAGCACACTACTGGTTGATCAGGCCTGAGTGTGAGTGTCATTGTTTTAGCAGTGAAAACACTAAAGAAAGCCAGCATATCTTGCAGGTATTATCAAGCAAAGGAGAAAATGCAGGTATAGACAAACATTCTGAGTCTCAGCCTTCAAACCAAAGAAAACAAACTTTATTCTCAGCAATGAAAAGTTGTTTACTTATGAACAAAGGCAAAAGAATGCCAACATGGGATGTGCCACTCAATTGTAAATTCCTTCTAAAGGCCTTGGCAAAATCCTACAGCATGTTAACCCCCGCCCCCAAAAAATAGTGCATTGAGTGAGGCTTGTTATCAGTATAAATCTTTTGGTCTTAATCCCTTTTCTAGGAGAGTTGATTGGACAATAAAATGTCAAAAGCCAAACTACAGAAGGTGACCTACTTAAAAAAATGAAAAATTCAGTTAAAAAAATGCAGCAACTGGGCGCCTGGGTGGCTCAGTGGTTAAAGCCTCTGCCTTCGGCCCAGGTCATGATCCCAGAGTCCTGGGATCGAGCCCCACATAGGGCTCTCTGCTCAGCAGGGACCCTGCTTCCTCCTCTCTCTCTGCCTGCCTCTCTGCCTGCTTGTCATCTCTGTCTGTCAAATAAATAAAAATCTTAAAAAAAAAAATGCAGCAACTTCTTTCAAGATATGTCTCCAAAGGCAAAGGAAACAAAAGCGAAGATCAACTTTTGGGACTTCATCAAGATCAAAAACTTCTGCACAGCAAAGGAAACAGTCAATAAAACAAAGAGGCAACCCACAGAATGGGAGAAGATATTCACAAATGACAGTACAAACAAAAGGTTGATATCCAGGATCTACAAAGAACTTAAACTCAACACACACAAAACAGATAATCATGTCAAAAAATGGGCAGAAGACATGAACAGACACTTCTCCAATGAAGACATACAAATGGCTATCAGACACATGAAAAAGTGCTCATCATCACTAGCCATCAGGGAAATTCAAATTAAAACCACATTGAGATTCACCTTACACCAGTTAGAATGGCTTCAAATTAAAACCACATTGAGATACCACCTTACACCAGTTAGAATGGCCAAAATTAGCAAGACAGGAAACAACGTGTGTTGGAGAGGATGTGGAGAAAGGGGAACCCTCTTACACTGTTGGTGGGAATGCAAGTTGGTGCAGCCACTTTGGAGAACAGTGTGGAGATTCCTCAAGAAATTAAAAATAGAGCTTCCCTATGACCCTGCAATTGCACTACTGGGTATTTACCCCAAAGATACAGATGTAGTGAAAAGAAGGGCCATCTGTACCCCAGTGTTTATAGCAGCAATGGTCACGGTCGCCAAACTGTGGAAAGAACCAAGATGTCCTTCAATGGACTAATGGATAAGGAAGATGTGGTCCATATACACTATGGAGTATTATGCCTCCCTCAGAAAGGATGAATACCCAACTTTTGTATCAACATGGACGGGACTGGAAGAGATTATGCTGAGTGAAATAAGTCAAGCAGAGAGAGTCAATTATCATATGGTTTCACTTATTTGTGGAGCATAACAAATAACATGGAGGACATGGGGAGATGGAGAGGAGAAGGGAGTTGAGGGAAATCAGAAGGAGAGATGAACCATGAGAGACTATGGACAATGAAAAACAATCTGAGGTTTTGAAAGGGTGGGGGGAGGGAGATTGGGGGAGCCAGGTGGTTGGTATTATGGAGGGCACATATTGCATGGAGCACTGGGTGTGGTACATAAACAATGAATTCTGTTACACTTGAAAAGAAATAAATTTTTAAAAATGCAGTCATAAAAAAAAATGCAGTCATGTTGGGTAATACAGCACATCTGTCCTAAATTTGGGTTTGGAGGAGTTATTGGCTGGATCTCTCTTCTAAACCGCTTTACCGTTTTTCTATGACATTCTGGGGCCAGTTCTCACAGAGTACTGAATCTCCTAACTGTGATCCTTGTTCTACTCCAGAAGTTTACAAGAGCCTCGAAAGAACGGTGCTAATTTCAAAATACCCAGGCAACTCTAATTTGCTCAGGATAAGACATAGGGGACCCGGAAGAACTTGGAGAAGTGTACTGCAGGAAGGAGGAAGGGCTTTGGAGTCATATACACCTGGTACATGGTCTGGAACCTTGCTCGAATGTGTAGTACCTCAGCTGGACATTCATAAAATGCGAATAGTACTGACTACATTGCATGATATGCTGAGGATTAGTGGTGAGGATCATAATAAAGCTCTTCCTGCCTGGTGCATAATGAGTAGCAAAACTCCGCCAAGTAACCTTGCTTCCCATTGGCAACCAAGGGCTAGGATTTTTTAAATAGTGGGATACTTGGAAACAGAACGACCAGGAGTCCAGGTTCAGCAAAAACTGTTTTGCAGAGATCAGTTGTAGGGTCTCAGAAATCTCCAACATTTCCTAAGAGTTTAAGGTTAAGAATCTTCTGAACCTGGAGGTACTACCAGAAATTCAGGCGGAGCAGAAGCAAAATACAACCCACACATGGGATGAGGAACCATTCTGGTTTGCCCAGGTTTGAAGGAGTTCCCAGGACACACGATTTTAAGTGCCACAGCCAGGAAGTCTCAGGCCAATGGAGACCTACTGGTCACCTTGGCTGGTTCTAAATCACAACAGGGTCCATGCAGGTGTGTGGCGTGCGGGGGGTTGCCTTAGCTTCAGAGGTCAGAGCCCTCCTCTCTCACAAGCCCCAATCCTTCCCCCTTCAGACCGCAAACAGGACTCTGAACACCCCCGTTTCAACATGAGAGCGGGGAAGTGAAAACAGTGACCAGGGTCAGGAGAACTGGGTTCAAGCATGAGCTCCAGCAGTGGCCGGTTAGGCTTTGTGGCAAGATGCTAAATGCTCTGAACTTTACCCACAGAGGAAGTTATACCGGCTTTACAGCTTGTCGTGCAATCTCCACGAAGTAACGTGCGGAGATGCTTATTAAATTGTCAGTCAGTAAAAGAAAATTGCTGTGAGTGAGAAGGTTAAGAGAGGAAGAAAAGGGACCCACAGGGAAATGAACTTGGGCCTGTTGCTGAGTCATTCATCATGGTGGAGGGACTCGTGCAGTTGTGAGGCTGAGTGGCACACAACTGCTAGTCGCCAAAACTTCAGGATGGGATTTGTTTCTGGCCTCTGTTCCTAAAAGTTTCTCTCTCCAGCACCACAAAACTCAGATGGTCAGACAGCCAGATGAAAGCTGAAACTCATCCTTTCATCCTTCCAGTGTACCAAGCGGGGCCAGGCTGGAGAGCCAGGCTGGGCTGGGGTTTCTGCAGCTCTAACCTGGCAGAGGAAGATTCTGCTGATCCTTTCTTCAGGCGCAGGGTGTGAGCTTTCAGAACCGCCCTGTGAAATGTGCTTGGCGTTTTCTTTTGCATGCACACCCTGCCCAAGAAAAGAATCCAAAGCAGATTTTTCATAATAAGGCAAGAGTTTCACATTTGCTAAACATAAACTCTCCATTGTGCTCAACTCACCAGCTGAGTGTGCTGCTGATGAGAATTTCCATTTGAGGGGATCAGGAAGCAAGTGAAAAGATAATCCAAGTTGTTTGTACTCCCCTGCCCAACATCACCCCCACCCCGATTTTCCCCCTTTAAAAAAAACATATAAGACCAGTTTTGCTGTGTATGTGGCTGAGAACAAGTTGAAAATAACTCCAAAGCACCAAAGCCTGCCAGCTCTTTGTAGATATGAGCCTAAGGGTTGTTTTTTTACTGAGAAGGGTAGGCCACAAATCATCAAAGCAACTGGAAAGGGAGCATGTCTAAGAACTAGAAGGCAGGAGGTGTGACCCTGGGAAGAAGGCAGTTATTACTCTGGGAAGCGTTGTATGTCATTAAGTCGAGCTGGTGATTTGTTCTCTTTTTTTCATCTATTTCCAGAGACACCCCCGCCCAGCCTGTTTCAGGACAACATGGAGTAGGATCCTTTATCATTGTTTCATTAGGAGGGTTAAGTATAGCATCTTCAAGAATTGGCTTATCTTTGCCAGTTTCTCTCAGAGGACGTCAATGTCACAGATGCAACATTCTCTCATGACTTTTATAGTGTGCCTGGGGGGTAAAAAAGGAGATGTATAAGTATGAAATGTAAATTACCTCTAAATGATAAAAGCAAAAGGAAGAGCTCAATAGCACTTTGAAATAAAGCGGTAGGTGCCTGTCTTCTAGCAAACATGAGGCCCTGTAGCCAACCTCACTCCTGGGGGAAGAACCCTGGGCCTTGTTGAAGACCTGTGGTCACAGATTCATAGATCTGCTTTATTTTTTTCTGGCCTTAGGAATGAAGTTATGTGACAGGATGGAGCCATATGACAGTTCTCACTGTGGACAAGACCCGAGGATTGCATAATCTTGGAAAAGCTAGTGGTTAAATTGAGGTCGAGCAACAATCCAAAGGAGAGAACCAAACTGACAAGTCTGTGGCTTGTTCTGGATTATTTCAAAACAAAGACCCTCTAATTTAAAAATAAAAAGGTTTAATTATGCTTATATTTATATTACTTTATTTTCCTAATTAAAAATCAATGCACAGTCTAGTAAAGGGTTTTTTTTTTTTGTTTTTTTTTTTTTGCTTTGACATTGGTTTCACTTCCATATTTGAGAACTAGTCTTAGAAATATGATTTGGATACTCAAATGTAGCAATTTTCAGAAACATTTCAATGCTTTATGGGAAAAAAAAGGAACAGAATATTTTCTATCAGAATATGCTTGAAAAGCAGAAATATGGCCAAATTTCTGCCAGTCTGAAAGAAGGAGAATAGATGGCCTTTTTCATCTGAGTATAGTCTGCAATTTGCTAGAAGTTACCTTGGTCAAAACATGCTCTGTATCTTTCTCTTTGTAAGTGATGATTCCCTCGGTTGACATAGCTAACATTTATTAGCTCATTAAATCATGATCTGATTTAATGTTCATAAAACCCCTACAAAGCACATAATGATAAGTCTATTTTTTTTTTAAGTTTTTACTTAAATTCCAGTTAGTTAACATACAGTGTAATATTCATTTCAGGTGAACAATATGCTGATGCAACATTTCCCTATACCAGTGCTCATCACAACAAATGACCTCCTTAATCCCCATCCCCTATTTCTCCCATCGCCCCACCTCACCTCTGATAACCATCAGTTTGTTCTCTATACTTGAGAGTCTTCTTCTTGGGTTGCTTTTCTCTCTTTTTCTTTGTTCCCTTTGCTCATTTGTTTTGTTTCTTAAATTCCATATATGAGTGAAATCATATGGTATTGGTCTCTGACTGACTGACTTCACTGAGCATAATACTCTCTAGCTTCATCCATGTCATTGCAAATGGCAAGATTTCATTCCTTTTTTTATGGCTGAGTAATATTCTACCGTATATGTATACCACCTCTTCTTTATCCATTCTTTAGTCAGTGGACTGTTCCCAAATTTGGCTATAATAAATAATGCTGCTATAAATAGCTGGTACATGTAGCCCTTTGAATTAGTGTTTTTCTATTCTTTGGTTAAGTACCTAGCAGTGCAATTGCTGGGTCGTGGGGTAATTCTATTTTTGACTTTTTGAGAAACCTCCATACTGTTTTCCAGAGTGGCTACCCCAGTTTGCATTCCCACCAACAGTGCAAGGGGATTTCCCTTTCTTTTCATCCTCATCAACACCTGTTGTTTTTCTTGTCTTATTGATTTTAGCCATTCTGACAGGTGTGAAGTAATTTCATTATAGTTTTGATTTGTATTCTTTTTTTTTTAGGATTTTATTTATTTATTTGACAGACAGAGATCACAAGTAGGCAGAGAGGCAGACAGAGAGAGAGGAGGAAGCAGGCTTCCTGCTGAGCAGAGAGCCAGATGCGGGGCTCGATCCCAGGACCCTGGGATCATGATCTGAGCCAAAGGCAGAGGCTTTAACCCACTGAACCACCCAGGCACCCCTTGATTTGCATTTCTTTGTTGAGAAGTGATCTATTCATGTTGACCATCTGTATATCTTCTTTGGAAAAATGTTTATTCTGTGTCTTTTAGCCATTTTTAATTATTTGGTTTTTTGATGTTGAGTTTTATCAGTTCTTTATATGTTTTGGATACTAACCCTTTTCAGATATGTGATTTGCAAATATCTTCTCCCATTCAACAGGTTACCTTTTAGTTTTGTTGATTGTTCCCTCCCTGCACAGAAGGTTTTGTTTTGTTTTGTTTTGTTGTGGTGTGTGTGTGTGTGTGTGTGTGTGTGTGTGTGTGTGTGTGTTTTAAAGTAGGCTCCACAACCAGCATGGAGCCCAACACAGGGCTTGAACTCATGGCCCTAGGTTCAAGACATAAGCTGAGATCAAGAGCCAGGTGCCTAACCAACTGACTCACCTGGCATCCCTTTGTGGAAATTATTTATTTTGATGAAGTCCCATAGTTTATTTTTGCTTTTGTTTCCTTTGCCTCTGAGACAAAGAAGTTGCTACAGCCCGTGTCAAAGAGGTTACTGTTTATGTTCTCTAGGGTTTCTATGGTTTCAGGTCTCACATTTAGGTCTTTAATCCATTTTGAATTAATTTTTCTAAATGGTTTAAGAAAGTGGCCCAGTTTCATTCTCCTGCAGGCTGCTGTCCAGTTTTCCCAGCACCATTTGTTGAAGAGACTGTCTTTTTCCCATTGGATATCCTTTCCTGCTTTGTTGAAGATAAACTAATGATACAGTTGTAGATTCCTTTCTGGGTTTCCTGTTCTGCTCTATTGATCCATGTGTCTATTTTTGTGCCAGTACCATACTGTTTTGACCACTACAGTTTAGTAATACAACTTGAAGCCCAGAATTGTGATGCCTCCAGCTTTGCTTTTCTTTTTCAGTATTGCTTTGGTTATTCTGTAGAAATTTCAGGATTGTTTGTTCTATCTCTGTGAAAAATGCTGTTGGTATTTTGATAGGGATTGCATTAAATGTGTAGATTGCTTGGGTAGTATAGACATTTTAACAATATTTGTTCTTCCAATCTGTGAGCATGGAATGTTGTTCCATTTCTTTGTTTCATCTTTGATTTTTTTCATCAGTTTTTTATAGTTTTAGGGTATAGTTCTTTCACTTCTTTGGTTAGGTTTATTCCTAGGTATCTTATGGTATTTGGTGCAATTATAAATAGGACCTATTCCTTAATTTCTCTTTCTGCTGCATCATTATTGGCATATAAAAATGCAACAGATTTCTGTACATTGATTTGGTATCCTGTTACTTCAGTGAATTCATTGATCAGTTGTAGGCGTTTTTTGGTGGAGTCTTTCGGGTTTTCTATATGTAATATCATGTCATCTGCAAATAGTGAAAGTTTTACTTCTTGCTAACTTGGATGCCTTTTATTTCTTTTTGTTGTTTGGTTGCTGAGGCTAAGACTTCCAGTACTATGTTAAATAGTAATGTGAGAGTAAACATCCCTGTCTTGTTCCTGACAATAGAAGAAAAGCTCTCAGTCTTTTTCCCATTGAATATGATGTTAGCCTGGATTTTCATATCAGGCCTTTATTATGTTGAGTTATGTTCCCTCTAAACCTACTTTGTTGAGCATTTTCATCATGAATAAGTCCATTTTTATAGATGAGGGACTGAGATACAATTTGAAATAAGTCTCAGAGGTAATCTCAAAGGGGAAATGCTACTTGAGTGACAATGAAAATTATGGGTGGGTTGTGGAAGTGTTTACAAAATAGCTGAATAAAGAGGAGGAAGAAGAGGAGGGAGGAAGAAAGAGAAAATAAATGAGCTGGAAACAGACACATGATCTGAAGCTTACATCTAAGTTCTACTATGAGCCATCATTCTCAGCTTGAAGTGTATGATAGGATTGCCCCTATGGCCCTACAGCCAAGCAGCCTAAAGTAGGATGAAACCTTCATTGTCTTGCTCACCCACACATAGAATCAGCTTCAAGAAGGAAGAAAGGCACAGCCAGTCCCGTGTGTATTTAACAAACTCTTTGGTCATTATCCATAATTCTGCTGCCTCTCTTTCTTCCTCCTTCCTCCCTCCCTCCCTCCCTCCCTCCCTCTCTTTCTTTCTATCAGCTGAATCCTCAAAGATCCAAATTATCCTCTATTCTCCATTACCATCATCGCCTGGGCCACCGTAGAGCCCAAAATGTCATTCAGGAATCATAAACAAAATTTAGACTGAAGGTAAAATACACCAGGATTTGCATTTCAGATTTACTGGTCAGAAGACCTCAGGCAGATGACTTAACTTCTTGTACTCATTTCTTTCTCATCTGCCAAATGGAGAAGATAATGTCTTTCTTATGAGGAGACTACACTGAACAGTGTTTGAAAATTCAATCACCTTACTCTGACATCCATTTGAGAATGGTTTTACCTTCGATAAATTACTTAATTTCAGGAAGTCTTAATTTATTAAAAGAGGATAAGGCTGATAGCCCTTAAGTCACAGAATTGTTAAAAAATCAAATGAGATACTATATATGAAAGACTTCACATATTCCCTAACAGTTAATGATCAGCAAGTATTAGCTTTTATTACTGTTACTGAAGCTCAGTGGTAAGCCTGGCACAGACTATTAAGGTATATGTGGCAAGCTTTGAAAAATTTGAGGGTGCCTGGGTGGCTCAGTGGGTTAAGCCTCTGCCTTCGGCTCAGGTCATGATCTCAGGGTCCTGGGATTGAGGCCCGCATCGGGTTCTCTGCTCAGCGGGGAGCCTGCTTCCCCCCCTCTCTGCCTGCCTCTCTGACTGCTTGTGATCTCTCTCTTTGTCAAGTAAATAAATGAATAATCTTTAAAAAAGAAAAAGAAAGCTTTGAAAAATTTGTATTTCATATTATTTTCTCCAAACTGCCATTCTTAAGTGTGCATTCAATGATGAAAAGCTAACTTTCTTTTTAAATGAACCTTCACATAGAGATGCAGACTCATGGTATGGGTAAAATCTCAAGCAATCCTGAATGATGCCTCATGCTCTTATAAGACCTAATTAGGAAGAAAGGAGTGGGTTGAATCTTGTCCTCTCAGAATCCACGTCTGCGAGAACCTCAGAATGTGACCTTATCTGAAACTAGGGTCTTTGCAAATGTGATGTAAGTAGTTAATATGAGGTTATATTGGAGATGGGTGGGCCTTCAATTGAATGACTGGTGTCTTTATAAGAAGGCCATCTGGCCACAGAGACAGAGATTGGAGTGTTTTTTCTATGAGCCAAGGAATGTCAGAAATTGCCAGCAACTTCCAGAAGCTACGAGAGACGCAGGGGACAGATTATGCTTGAGGGATTCCAGAAAGACCCACCCTGTCAACATTTTGATTTTGAACTTCTGGCTTTCAGAAACTATCAAGTTTGTATGATGCATTGGGGTAGCCCTAGGAAACTAACTCATGAGGGACCTCTAGCCAAAAGGGGGATGTATTACAGCATCTCTTCTCTCTAGGGTCTTAGCAAGAAGTGATGTAGAAAGTGTAGATATGGGAATCCTGAACATATCCAGACAAACATAGGACCTCAGAAAGTGGGTCCCAGAAGCCACAGTAAGGGCAGGTGCATGTTCTCTTACACCAGAGGCCCACTAGGAAACTGAGGGTTGTTCTGTACCATTAGCAGCGGGTGGCAGGGCACGAAAGGACAAGGATGAATAACCACGTTGCTATGCAGAGATTGGGCTGCACAAATACTCAAGGGGGACCTGCCAGACAGATTCAGGGGCTGGGACATCCCAGGCAGCACTAACTCATCAGTCCTTTCAAGAATATAGCCAAAGCTATGACCTTCTTACACTGCAAGGACAACACTGATGTCAGAAACCCCTGAGGAACCTGGCAGAGCTTCTGGAGCTCTGAAATAGGGCCTGCAATTTTGTTTTAAAAAGCCTTCCCTGGTAGGTTGTTTCAGAGCCTGGGTTGAAAAAAATAGCGAGTGCAGTTAAAGTTTGCCAATAATATGCCAGAATAAGGACAGGATGCGCGGCCCATCATAAATGAGCAGCTAAGCTGTCAGGTGTGCCTTTAATATACAACATTTCAGATCTTGCGGAGGCACTGACAAAACAGGCATGGGTGAGCCCAGGGTGAAAAGGGAAGAGGACAGCTGGGTGCTAGGGGAACAGTCAAGGTCTGTAGAGCAAGTCTTTGCTGGAGGCCTGACTCTACAGCTCTTTTTCATCCTGGAATAATAACTTAATAGTCAATGGCAGCCCATATTTCTCTAGCACTTTTGAATTTGTAATACATTTCTGTAACAGTTATGTTAATTGTTCATCTGCTTTTCCTGCTATGTAATATTGCATCAACCTGGATGAGGAGAAAACTGGTAAATGGCAAAGCCAAGATGTAGACTGTTCTACTAGTGGAAGCGATCTATTGTAGACATTCTAATTTATTAAGAGGATCCTCTTGAAGGAGCTGTGCATAAGCCTTTGTTGAATCAATCTTTCTTTCTCTCTCTCTCTCTCTTTCTTTCTTTCCTTCTTTTCCTCTTTCTTTTCTTTTCCTTCCTTCCTCTCCCTTTCTTCCTTCCCCTTCCTTCCTCCTTCTCTCTCTCTCTTTCCCTCCCTTCCTTCCTCCCTCCCTCTTTCCTTCCTTCCTTCCTTCCTTCCTTCCTTCCTTCCTTCCTTCCTTCCTTCCTTCCTTCCTTCCTTCCTTCCTTCCTTCCCTCCTTCTGAGAGGTTTGTTAGTTGAGGGAACTGAATGGCCATGGCAGATCCTGCCTGGAAGGCTGCCCCTTACCCTCGCTGACCTGGGCACAGCCAAGGCTGTGCACAGTATAGCCTGTTGTCGCCACCCAGTGGTAAAGATGGCATTTAACACTTGTGACTGAAATAAAAATCCCTTGCAGGGCGGTCATTAAGTATAGTAGGGTTCTCAAGGTCAGTTTGAAAACAATTTTGAACTCCTTGCTGCCCCCCCAAACAACGACACCCTGATATGTTTTTTGACAAGTTTAAATATTCTGTAATTAAGCATATTTTAAAATTGGCGCACCAAATCTCCTTTCCCCTGTTTCCTCTATTCACATATTATGATTTTTTTTTTTTTTAAAGGAGGTGCCTGGGTGTCTCAGTTATTAAGTGTCTGCCTTCAGTTCAGGTCATGATGATATCGAGCCCCTGGGATCAAACCCGCGTTGGGCTCCCTGCTCAGCGGGAAGCCTGTTTCTCCTTCTCTCACTCCCCCTGCTTGTGTTCCCTCTCTCTCTGTGTCTCTGTGTCTCTGTCAAATAAATAAATAAATCTTAAAAAAAAAAATCAGGAAGAAACTATCATCTTAACTTCTCAATATTTGTGAAATAGCTAATATGGCTATGCACATGACAGAGAATGCTCTTTCAGCCTTTTTTATGAAGACTTAAACATCTGATGTAGAGCACTTCTCCAGTGAATGTCCCCTCTCTTCTCAGAGCCAGAAGGACAATTCAAAAGCACTCTGCTTTGAGTTTTAATATCTCACCTGTAGACAGATCATTTGATAGGAGTTGATAGAAATAAGATCCACAAGCTGGAAAAAAAAATAAATTTATCATCTCCCTTTTTCTGTTTTGTTGATTGATGAACTGAAGTGAGGTTGTCCATCCTAAACTTTCCAAGGAACTCAATTAACATTTCTGCTAGCTTTCCCTTTTATTCAAATGAGGGGACAGAAATGTGAGAAACAAATAGCTCATTCATTTAAGTCTGAATTTTGCAAAGCTGCCAGCAGTCTCAGACTGAAAATGCTGCATTTCTTTTGTTCTTGTACACATGGGACCAGTTCTGGCACTAGCTAGCTCTCTGCGTGACCCTGGGGAACTTGCTCATGTCTTCAGGGTTTCTGCTGAAAACCCTTGACACAGATGCTAAGATTGCTTCTAACTGACACACACACACACACACACACACACACACAGATATGCATGTGCACACGCACACACAAATGCTTATTCCATTGCCACAGTATCTTGTTTATAAGACTCATGACCCTACAGTCACTTTGTGCTGGGTTATAGGGTAGCCCCTCAAGCGATGTATCCTTATCCTAATCTTGGGAACCTGTGAATGCGACCTTTTTGGGAAAAGAGTCTTCACAGGTATAATTAAGTTAAGGATCTCACGATAATTTCATCCTGGATTATTCAGATAGGTCCTAAATCCAATGACAAATAGCCTCGTAAGTACAAGCTAAGGAATACCTGCAGCCACTAAAGGCTTCAAGAGGCAAACAGAGATTATTCCTTCGGATAATTTTTTTTTAAAGATTTTCTTAATTTATTTGACAGACAGAGATCACAAGTAGGCAGAGAGGCAGGCAGAGAGAGAGGAGGGGAAGCAGGCTCCCCGCTGAGCAGAGAACCTGATGCGGGGCTGAATCCCAGGACCCTGGGATCATGACCTGAGCCAAAGGCAGAGGCTTTAACCCACTGAGCCACCCAGGTGCCCCCCTTCAGATAATTCTTAAGTCAAAAGTGTGTGAATGTGAAGTATCAGTATGAGAGCCAGTCTGTCTCGGTAGGCGCTGGACTGAGACTGGAAATGCAGTCAGCACAGTGCCCTCTGCTCTCTGTGCGTGTGTTTGCACGTGCGCCCGTGCGTGTGTGTGTGCATGTGCGTGTGTGCGTGCATTCGTGTGTGTATGTGTGTGTGTGTGTGTGTGTGTGTGTGTAGGGCTCGGGAGATGTGGGTGAGGGGCTGGGACATATCACAAGGCCCTAGAGTAAGGATTATGCTGGTCATCAAGGAGTCATGAAATGCCAAATTCAGTTTCGTGCTCCTCAATTCAACTCACTCCTGTTCTTCCCCGCTCGTCCTCAATGTTTTGTGGATTGTTACCACCTCGTTGCTGTGCTTTGGGGAATTAGTGAAGACACGCTAGCTTCTTAGATAAGAGCAGAGCCTTTGAGCCAGAATACCCGGGTGTGAATTCTGATGTAGATATTTTCTAGTTGTGTGACAGAGTTACAGAAACCTTTGCTGCTTTGACTTTCTCATCTAAAAACAATGTAAATAACCATACCATGCTTAGGCTTTGTGAAGAATAAATATAAAGTGCTCAGAAGAGAAGTTGGTCCACAGAAAGTGTGATAGTGATCACGTTTTAGGTGGTGCTAGGAGGGTCTGTATTACACTTGGGGGCAGAGAATACTGGGAGGGCTCCGACTGCAGCCAGTGGCCTGACGGGATCTGGAGAGGAGCCCTGAGCAGCAGCCTGGGGTGAGGGAAAGGGCTAGGTAATGTGACAAGGAAAAATCAGGAATCATTTGTGAAATAGTTTTAGAATTACCTGGTGACCCCCAGATGGAAGGGAAACTGACAAAATAAATCTAGACTTCTTGGCCATTTAATGGAATAGAAATTGCAGTGATTATTATTTTGAATGGTGGCCCTGAAGTGTAGGGAATTTGAGGCAATCTGGGTTGCACAAATATTTTTAAAAAATGAAAAGTGCTCTGCTATTCTCTGTTCCATAAACTCTTTTCATGGAATAATAATTAGTATTTTCCATGTTATTGCATATTATTCTACAGCTTTACCTACAAATATTTAATTCATCCTCTTACATTTCAATTATGCAGCTTCCAGGTTTTTGTTATAAAAATCAGCACTGCTGTGAACACGTGTAGTCTAAATATTGGGCACTATTTCGGATCTTTTTAGCCATTCTGTGATTTATTTGCCTGGATATAACCTATATTGGACACCTTTACTTCCTCCTAAATTTCCTGGGGATCTGGCTAATGCCTGGAATTGTCCTTGACTGACGGTGATCAGCCCAGGTCTGGCTGCAACTTCAGCATCTATACCCTGCATCCCCCCACAACCCCTTTTGGCTTAATCTTCACTCGAGTTAGTGGGGGAGCATGTAAATCCCCATCTCTTCCCAAGGCAAACACTGACCTTTTGTGAGTTAGTTTTTGAGAAATAGGCCAATTTCAAAGAACTTTAGTAACATACATCTCAATAGGTTACTTACAAATGACATGTTTAATTTGTAGCTTAGTGTCTTGTTGGAGGGTCAGTGGTGTGTGGAGCCTGCTTTGTTGAGTGTTGTTTTAATGGAGGTATGGGATGAAGAGATGATTTCTTTCACAGAAAACTGTTTCGGGGAGAGAGGGAAGGTTCAGAATCCTGGAACAAAACCACTGGTGAGATCTTTAAGCTATCTGAAATGGGTGGGAACCAGAAGCAGGGTGGGTGGGGAGGCTGCGGCGGGGGGGGGGGGGGGGGGGGGGGGGGGGGGGGCGTTGCTGAGACTAAAGAGCTCTAGTCCCGCCTCCTCTCCTTGCCCCTCCCAAGAAACATGGAGCACCTGCTCAGCTACTTCAGTGATAAAAACTACTCTTACATTTACAGAAAATACATTTATAGCATGTTCACCATATTCCGGATATTGTGCATTATCACATAGAATCCTAAAAAAAATCCCTGAGGCTGGTAGTTTTGGAATCTACAACTAACAGTAAAGGAAACTAAAACCTCAGGTGTGAAGTCATCAGATTCCAAATCACGTAGCTAGGGCAGGAAGCAGGACAAAATCCAAGTTTGCCTGACTCCAAAGCCCGTGCTTTTAATCACTGCGTTTTACCACCTCTCTGCTGCATAAATTAGCCCCTAGGAAATCTTCTGTACAAAACCACTTGCTTCTAATCCAAGGATGTGCTGTCCCTGTGCGGTATCTTACAAGGAATAGGAATGACTCTGTGCGGAGCTGGTACAAGAGACGCCCAATAAGTGTTTGTTGGATTAATAAATAAATATTTTATAATCGTGCACCTTACAATGTGGTAGACCTGAAAACTTATTGGCTCCATATTAGTAATTATACATCTCCTGATTTTAGACTTCTCCTTTAATAACTTTAGAGAACTTTATTCTTAAGACATAAATCAGATTGGAAACTACACAGAACATGCTTATTCTGTGAGATGTATTTTTTTCCATCTTTTATCCATTTGCAAATTTTCACTTTTTTTCAAAGATTTTATTTATTTATTTGACAGACAGAGATCACAAGTAGGCAGAGAGGCAGGTAGAGAGAGAGGGAGGGAAGCAGGCTCCCCGCTGAACAGAGAGCCCAATGTAGGGCTTGATCCCAGGACCCTGGGACCATGACCTGAGCCAAAGGCAGAGGCTTTAACCCGCTGAGCCACCCAGGCGTCCCACAAATTTTCATTTTTATCAAGTTATTTTCTGAATACTGTAAAGAAATGTATAATGTCATTACAATTATAGGTATCAATAGCATGAAATAATGCAACAAATCCCTTCTCTTAGTAAACTCAATTAGAAAATGCTATTTTTTTCAGGGGCAAACACCAGTTAGAGATAGCACACAGGGAAAAAGAATCTAGGGGTGGCCAAGTGTGAAGAAGATATACTGGAATCTGAGGCTGCCAGTGGTTAGGAAGAATTTTAGGATGTGGTTAATCTGGGATTGATGGGTGTGGCTAAACTGGGGCTCCGACTGAATAGAAAGTTTGTATAATCTAGGAGTGATAGGCTGAGTTATCTTGAATCTTTTTGAGAGTAGCTCAGATTTGGTTTCAGTGGAGGAATTTTAAAAAAATAATTGTAATTGGTGAATAGTGCCATGACTAAATTAAAAATTCCAGGATAGTTTTCTTGAAAGACTTCATACTCCTTGTCATCAAGGAGTCATCATCATCCATTTGAAAATGGAAATGCAACTTTACCACTGTAATATAAAAATGGAGACAATCAGTACACAAAGCTTCCAGAACATTTCATTAGCAGTGCATTATGATATGGACAAACTAAGGCTGTACTATTTTCCAAGATTCTTTGTAGAAGTTTTTTATTTTTTTATTTATTTATTTGACGGAGAGAGAGCACAAGCTGGGGGAGCAGCAGGCAGAGGGAGAGGGAGAAGAAGGCTCTTCGCTGAGCAGGGAGCCAGATGCAGGGTTTGATCCCAGAATCATGACGTGAACCAAAGGCAGCGCTTAACCAACTAAGCCACCCACGTGCCCCTGCAGATGCTCTTTAAATAGATTAGTCCTACATCTAATCTGAGATAATAGCCCCATGCAATAAATAGTATTCTTATTTTACAGATGGGGAAACAGACTCAGGGAGGTTAGGAAAATAGCCTAATAAGAGAGTAAATGACAACGTTGGATTTAAACCCAGGAGTTGAACCCAAGGGCCCTGAATCCAGAGAGCTTTTACTTTATCCATTACACAATCCTATCAAGGATTGATAACCCCCTTGATTATGATAATTTTTAGACACATATTATAGTTCCAACATTTATTATTCTCCATCACCTTCCCCTTCTCATTTCTTCACAGCATTTGTAAATATTATATTTGTGTTTCTGTGTGTCCTATATACACATACACATATACATACACATACACCCCCACCCTATGCTGGAGCAAACCAAAGTTTCTTCCTGAGGAGAATTCTGGCTTCACTTGACCATGCAATGCTATTCCTAGGAGTCACCTCAGATCAGGGATGGATGGCCTGCTGCCTGGTTGTGAGTACCAAGTAACACTTCAGATCCCACAACTACATGTGTATCCTACCATGTGTTTGTCTGCCCGCATCGCACAAGGGCCTGCCCTTGGTCAGTGCTACCAGCATCACAGAAAGCAGAAGAATCTCCAGCTCAATAGACTTGCCATGTCTTATTATTACAAAACTTGTTTTTTCTTTTGCCAATAAGACTGCTACAATCATTGCAAAATTAATAGTCCCTATTTTCTAAAGCCTAAAATGGGTACTGACTCCTATTCTTTGAGTTTTTTTCTTGTCAGAAAAAAACAGCACTTGTCACTCAAAGATTTGTGAAGGCATTCTTGCACATCAAATCAACCATGGAAGTTTTCGAAACAGGTGCACTCAGGTGTGAATGCAGTTTAAAAACTTGGAGCTCTGGTTCAGGAAGATACGCCTGGAAATGAAGACTTTTCTCCTCTCTAGACTTAATTACACCCCTCCCCTTTCTCCTAGATGGTGAAAAACAATGTCTCAAAACATCTCAAGATACTAAAAAAGTAAGTGATTAGAGTATTAATTACAGTTGCTTATTTAATATTATGTTGCAAATGGAAAATGCAAATATTTTTGCCTGAAGATTTATTAGGCTTGGACCCCCTAATTTGAACATTCTGTATTAGGAAGATGTAAATCTAGAGGAAATAGAAAAATACCTTATTTGGGTATAAATTGATAATAAAATAAAAGCTAACTATTGTGATAATTTAGGAATAAAGTATCCATAGGTTAGAAATGTAGGAATAGAGGTCACGTAAGAAAATAATACTGATATATATTATTTCAACTTCAGTTCAAAATGAGCCCCTTCCTCTTCTTTTTAAAAAATGAAATATTTTGGGGTGCCTGGGTGGCCGACTTAGGTCACTTCCACTCGGGTCCTGATCTCAGGGTCATGAGATCAAACCCCCTGTAGGGCTCCGTGTTTAGTGTGGCATCTGCTTTAGATTCTCTCCCTCTGCCCTTCCTGCTCATTCTCTCTCTCTCTCTCTCAAATAAATAAAAATAATAAAAAATTTTAAAAACAAAATGTATTGGGCACCTGGGTGGCTCAGTGGGTTAAGTGTCTGCCTTCAGCTCAGGTCATGATCCCAGGGTCCTGGAATCGAGTCCCGCATCGGGCTCCCTGCTCAGTGGGAAGGCTGCTTCTCCCCCTCCCTCTGCCACTCCCCCTGCTTGTGCTCTCTCTCTCTATCAAATCAATAAATAAAATTAAAAATAAAATAAAATTAAAAAGCAATGTACCAAGGTGCACCTGGATGGCTCAGTAGATTCTTGGTTTCAGCTCAGGTCATGATCCATGGTTGGTGAGATCAAGCTCTGCATCCGACTTCCCATTCAGTGGGGAAGTCTGCTTGAAGATTTTCTCCCTCTGACCCTCCATCCACGCATACACATTCTCTCTCTCTAAAATAAAGAAATCTTTTAAAAAATGTATTCTATTAACACACACCTCTTTCCTGAATGATGCAAGTCACTTCCTTCCTAATTTTGTTCCATGTGCAATACCTGAGTTTTCAATAGGTCCACATTAATCTTCTAGGCCATAAAATCAGACACAAGTTTAAGGTTATTGTCTTTGCTCTTGAAACCTAAAATAAGCAAAAAAATCAAAACAAAACATGTGTAAAAAGATGGGATTTTGTATTGGGCTCCATTTTTAACTCACCAGGAAGACTAGTAATTAACAAGGCTATTAAGAAGATGTTTTTAGCTTTAGAAATACTTACGTTAGAAAAATAATTTTAATTACATTTCAGCTTTTGTTGAAAGCGTGTTTAAAGTAGGCAAGAGGCAGTCGCTCCACATCCTCACCAACACTTGGTTTTATTGACTTTTTTCATTTTAGCTGTCTGGTGATTGTGTAAAAGAAGCTGTGCTTTTGACAGACACCCTCCCGCATGATTCTGATATGGAGGGCGTGTGGACCACACTGAAAAACACTGATCTTGCTGTCACACGTTACTCTGAGGCAAGCAGATACACCTGCATTTTTTTCTCTGAAGACTAGTCTTGCATTCCTCAGTTTATTGTGCTCCTCAACACTCCATCTGGTTTTGTGCTCCACGCACTTCACTCTTTTACCATTTGTCAGCCCAGCTCACATGGGTATTTTAACGTCAACTCTTGAAAACATTATCAACCGATCAACAAGCTATTAATTTAAAGGCATCCATGTCCAAGACACTAATGAAGGACAGTTGGAAGAAAGGTAGGCAGGGACAAAGAAACCCCCACCAAGAGGAAACCACCCTTAAAAGGGTTTTACACCATGCTGGAAGGAGCCCTCCACCCTTTCCTATGTGACAGATAGATGACAAAAACCTGATGGGGCGACAGGCGCCTGGAGGGTTAATCAAATTAAATAGCCCACCAGCAAGCCCATAAAAACCCTTAGACTTAGACACTCCGGTGGCAACCCTCGCAGGTCTCCCTCCTCTTTGGGAGCTTTGTGCTCTCCATAAACCTTACTTTGCGGCCTACCACTCTTGGTCTGGTCTACTTCTTCATTCTTCTAAGCAGTGTGACCAGGAACCGCGGGCACTAAAGGAAAAGAAATCCTGTGACAGCACTATGTATGCTAAGTTCTTCTTGATCTACAAAAAAGAAATAGAAAAATTCTCCTTCTGGGACACCTGTGTGGCTCAGTCATTAGGCCTCTGCCTTCGGCTCAGGTCATGATCCAGGGTCCTGGGATCAAGCCCCACATCGGGCTCCCTGCTCAGTGGGAAGCCTGATTCTCCCTCTCCCTCTCCCTCTCCCACTCCCCCTGCTTGTGTTCCCTCTCTCACTGGGTCTCTCTCTGTCAAATAATAAATAAAATCTTTAAAAAAAAAAAAAAAGAAGAAAGAAAAAGATTCTCCTTCCTTAAGAAACGTATGACTTAGTTGGATAGACAAGATATCAATATAAAAAAGCAAATAGCACTGAAAAGAGTTTGCAGCTAAGTGTTCAGTCAACAACTGTAATACTAAGTACTTATTTGCAACAAACTGTATTGAGCCCTTATTTCTGAACTGCCCAGTAAAGGAGCTCTTGTAGCCTATTGCATGGCGAGAGCCCATGTGGTCAGGAACGGAGACACCCGCCCATCAGCCAGCACTAAGGTTCCAGAAATAATGTGCCAGGCTCCGTGGGGTCTGCTGGCCCAGCCTCTAGCTGAACGTGGCCACATGAGTGAGCCCAGGGGAAACTGGCAGGACCTCCCAGACAACCTAGAGGATATTGAGAAAAAAATAACTTGTTTTTCAGCCACTAGATTTTGGGGGTGAGGGGAGTTTCTTAAGCAGCAGTGAACGAGTGAAACACGGGCTATCACATCCCATGGTAAGTGCGGAAAGCAAATTGCATAATAGTGTGGATAATATGATCCCCACCCCAGCCCCTGCCTCTGGCGGCCACCAATCTGTTCATGGTTATCTAGGAACTCAGTTTTGCCTCTGCTGCTCGGCGAAACAACAGCCGTGACAGGACTGAGCACCTGTCCTGGTGTTCAGGGAGGAAGCAGTTCTAACTTCCTTGTTCGGCTTCTGTACTCTGCCAGTTCTCTCAAGATAGACCTTGACCCTCCCTACACTCTCAAACTCCGTGCGAGACCGAGGCCATTAACTGGTGTGTATCTGTGTCTCCCCAGTCGCAGACCGGCTGCAGCAGGCCATGCCTTTCCCCTCGAACTCATGGCGCGCCCTTGCTCTGACCTCACCTCAGAGGCTCGCCCCGGGTTTCCCGTCCCTGTTTTCCGCTGCGCCCTGCGCTGGCCCTCCCTCTCTTGCAGTCCCCACGGGAGGCTGGGGGGTCTGTGGCGCCAAAGTAGTTGGAAGCAGGAGGCATTGGGGATTGGGAGAAACCTCTGCTTTAACAGGATTGATGCCGCCTCAAAGTTTGGGGAGCCGACCATGGGGGAAGAAGGTTGTGGTATTTATAATAAGGCAGCTCTGTATTGGGCAGGCTTCGAGCTCTGCTCTTTACAGACATTGGCCCTCTGTAGCCAAAACAATGAAACTGGGCCTCTCACATCCCTTTTTTTGATGTGAAAATCCACTTCGAGTGGCAAAGTGCTCAAGTGTGAAGTCACCCTGTGACTAGCCGTCAGAGTGCCTGTGCCAGGCCTAATGGCCTTTCTCTTGACCTTGTGGAATCCTCAGGGTACAGAGAAAGCTGTGAGACACATGCAAACCTGCACTGCCCTCAGGGGACACTCTCAGGGTGAACTCGCACACAGCATGAGCGATTCTTCCTGCTTTAGCAGAGTCCAGACCCTGGGGGGCCTGACTCGGTGCCCACTGGTTCAGGAGTAAGATCACCGGACTTGGCATCTGATAGACCTTGGTTTAACATCTCTGCTCTCAGCGCAAATAATTTCCTCTCTCTGGCTGCCGGTGTCCTCTTCTGTACAATGTAGCTAGCAATGCTTGCTTCCTAAAGTAGCTTAAGGATTAGATGCCCTGATGGAGATTAAAGGTTTGGCACCGATGAAGCACCATCAATAGGGTCTATTTACCACATGTTCCATTGTCTCTCCTCTACGGTCTCTTTACTCTGGGGACACAGACTTCCTCAGCCCAAGCTGCGAGAGGTGCCCTCTCACCCAGCAACAACATCTGCACTTTTCCTTGCTTCTTTTCTCTGTGTCCATTACTAATCGGCTCTTCCCCCTCCCTGTCTCCCCTCTGCCTGTTTCTGTCACTGCAGACTCTATTCCTGTCTCTTTCACTCTCCTGTTAAGACCCTTTCCCACTCCTCCCCTTTCCCCCTGCCCTGCCTTTCTCGGCTTCCCCCACCTATCAGACTCTTCTGCAGGACATTCCTTTTTTTCTGTATATCTACAATTATTCCAAAATAAAAATTAATAAGAATTATTAAAATAATGAAAAATTTAGGAGTTAACTTTCACTATTTCCTTACTCTCAAAGGAAAACTATGGTAAAGATATGAGATATTACAAACTTGGAAGCTTATAACAAAATAATAATCAGCCGTCCCACCTTTGTCAACCAAAAAGGAAGTTATGAACAGAAGTGGCTCCCTAACTTATCCAATAAACAAGAGCACTGGTTTGTAATTAGCTTTAAGAAGATAAAGAAAACTTGATGAAGTCCCAAAAGTTCATTATCACTTTTGTTTCCCTTGCGTTTGGAGATATATCTTGTAAGAAATTACTGTGACCCAGCAGTTGCATTACTAGGTATTTACCCAAAGATACAGATGTAGTGAAAAGAAGGGGCACATGCACCCCAGTGTTTATAGCAGCAATGTCCACAATAGCCAAACTGTGGAAGGAGCTGAGATGTCCTTCAACAGAAGAATGGGTAAAGAAGATGTGGTTCATATACACAATGGAATATTACTCAGCCACCAGAAAGGATGACTATCCACCATTTGCATCGACATGGATGGAACTGGAGGGGATTATGCTAAGTGAAGTAAGTCAAGAACAGAATTAGAATGTTAGAATGCATTTCTAAGCATCTGCATCACATTTCCCAGTTAATCATAGTGCACAGGGCTTCAAATAGCTTTAGAGGTAATCACTAACAGTGTTAGGCAGGCAGGTGTGTTTATACATACACACAGGTCTTGTCTCAAACAGACTTGGGTTAGACCCCTTGACATCATGCTGTTTTACATGCTGTTACTATGCTATTATTATTTGGCTGAGTAGGAATCAACTTTTCTGGTGCCTATGAGATATTCAAGTGGACCTATCCAGAAGACAGTTAAGCATAGGAAGGAAAAACCAAGAGTGGAGTAATTCCCCCAAAAGACGCATTCTGAACCTTTTATTGCACTCAAGGATACAACAATGTAAGATAACACATTGCATTAAGGACAGTTAATAGTCGATGGACAAATGAAAAAAAAAATTTAACTCCTCTATAGTTAGCATACAGTGTTGTGTTTGTTTCAGATATACAATATAGTGAGTCTGTACATGACACAGAGCTCATTGTGATAAGGGTCTTCACCTATTTCACACATCCCCCCATCCATCTCCCCATCTCTATAGTTAAGAATCTATTTGTCTCTTTTCTTTCTTTCTTCAATGTTTCTTAAATTCCACATATAGTGAAATCATATGGTATATGACTTCCTCTTGCTTATTTCACTTAGGATTATAGCCTCTACATTCATCCATGCTGTTGCAGTATACACCAGTATATACCATATACCAGTGTATATGGTATATACACCACTTCTTCTTTATCCATTCATCTATTGATGAACATTGGGCTGCTTCCATAATTTAGCTATTGTAAATAATGCTGCAGTAAACATAGGGCTGCACATATCTCTTGGAATGAGTGTTTTTGTATTCCTTAGGTAAATGCCCAGTAGTGGAATTACTGGATCATATGGTATTCTGTTTTTAACTTTTTGAGGAACCTCCATACTGTTTTACAGAGTGGCTGTACCAGTCTGCATTCCCACCAGCAGTGTACAAGTGTTCCTTTTTCTGCACATCCTCTCCAACACTTGTTTCTTATGTTGTGGATTTTAGCCATTCTGACAGGTATGAGGTGATATCTCATTGTGGTTTTGATTTGTATTTCCCTGATGATGAATGATGCTGAGCATCTTTTCATGTGTCTGTTGGCCATCTGTATGTCCTCTTTGGAGAAATGTCTACTTATGTCTTCTGTCCATTTGAGATTGTATTATTTGTTTGTGTGTGAGTGTGTGTGTGTGTGTTGAGTTGTATAAGTTTTTATATATTTTGGATACTAACCTTTTATCAGATATGTCACTTGCAAATATCTTCTTCCATTTAGTAGGTTGTCCTTTAGTTTTGTTGATGGTATTTTTTGCTGTGCAGAATCTTTTTATCTTGATGGAGTCCCAATAGTTTATTTTTGTTTTTATTTCCCTTGACTCAGGAGACATATCTAGAAAAATGTTGCTATGGCCAGTGTTAGAAAAATTACTGCCTATGCTCTCTAGGATTTTCATGGTTTCAGGTCTCACATTTAGGTCCTTAATCCAGCTGAGTTTTTTTTTTTTTTTTTTAAGATTTTATTTATTTATTTGACAGAGAAAGATGCAGCAAGAGAGGGAACACAAGCAGGGTGGTGGAGAGGGAGAAGCAGGTTCCCCTGCTGAGCAGAGAGCCAGATGCAGGGCTCAATCCCAGGATCCTGGGATCATGACATGAGCCCAAGGCAACCACTTAACAACTGAGCCTCTCAGGCGCCCTTTTTCTTTTTCTTTTTTCTTTTTCTATTTTTTTTTAAGGCATTTGAGTTTATTTTTGTGTTTTTGTGTTTGGTCTAAGAAAATGGTTCAGTTTCATTCTTTTGTATCTTGCCATCCAGTTTTCCCAACACCATCTGTTTAAAACTTTTTCCCACTGGATATTCTTTCCTTCTTCATTAAAGATTAATCATGGGTTGCTTTCTGGGTTTTCTAATCTGTTCTGTTGACCTATGTGTCAGTTTTTGTGCCAGTACCATACTATTTTAACTACTACACTTAATTACTATCTAGAAATCTGGGATTTTGACACATCCAGTTTTGTTTTTCCTTCCTCTTGTATTTTTTGGAAGAGTTTGAGAAGAGTAGGTATTAACTTTTCTTTAAATACTTGGTAGAATTCACCTGTGAAGCCATCTGAGCCTAGACTTTTGCCTGTTGGAAAATTGTTGATTACTGATTCAATTTCATTGCTAGCAATAGGTCTGTTCAAATTCTCTTTTGCTTCCTGATTTGGTTTTGGTAGTTTATATGTTTCTAGGAATTCATCCATTTCTTTTAGATTGTTTGGTTTGTTGGCATATAATGAATTTTTTAATTTTTAAATTTATTTTAACTTATTGTTTTGTAATTTTTTTTCAGTGTTCCAAGGTTCATTGTTTATGCACCACACCCAGTGCTCCATACAATACGTGCCCTCCTTAATACCCAGCACCAGGCTCACCCAACTGGCATATAATGTTTTATAAAATTCTCTTATAATCCTTTGTATTTCTGTGATATCAGTTGTTATTTGCCATCTTTCACTTCTGATCTTGTTTATTTGAGTCCCCCCCTTTTATGAGTCTTTCTAAAGTTTTATCAATTTTGTTGATCTTATGAAGGAAACAGCTCCTAGTTTCACTGATCCTTTCTATTGTTTTGTTTTTAGTTTCTATTTCATTTATTTCTGTTCTAATCTTGATTATTTCCTCCCTTGTACTGGTTTTGGGTTTTGTTTGTTCTTTTTGTTTCTAGCTGCTTTAGGTATAAGGTCAGGTTGTTTATTTGAAATTTTTCTTGTTTCTTGAAGTAGGCCTTTGTTAGTATAATAAATTTCCCTCTTAGAATAGCCTTTCCTGCATCCCATTTTTTGGCTGCTGGGTTTTCATTTTCATTTGTCTGCATGTATTTTTTATTTCTCTTTGATTTTTTGGTTGACCCATTCATTGTTTAGTAGCGTGTTAATTAACCTCCATATATTTGTGCTCTTTCCAGATTTTTTCTTGAGGTTGATTTCTAGTTTATTGCAGCCGGCACGACAAATCAACCAGGAACGTGAGGGTAAGAGAATGGTGCAAAGAAATTAAGAGACAAAGAGATGGGGGCAGGAGGAGCACTGAGGAGGATGTCCAACAGAGCTGATTTTATTCCACATCTTACAAGCATTTATAAGGCAGATCACAATAGAAGGAGTAACAGCAAATTCCTATAACAAGTTTACATGAACTACAAACAAATCTGTGATGCCAGGTAGTCAGGGCTAATGCCATTAGCTACTATTGATACAAGAAGTTACAATCAACCAGGGAGTGGATTATGGGAGGTACAGGAACAACAAGGACCAACTAATACAATCAACCAGGGGGTGGATTATGGGAAGTACAGGAACAACAAGGACCAACTAAGAATTTATGACCCTGACCACATTGTTCCCTTCTGTAGGGAGTCACATAGGCGAGTGCACGACACATAGCACAGACCCTTTCTCAGTGTTACTCAACTTTCCTGTCCTTAACCCCTTATCAAGGCGTCTGGACTTTAAAGGAGACACAAGTCAGGGCCTGGTTTGATCCACGACTCCAACCGTGCTGTGACCTCCAACATTAGTTTTATAGAAATGTGGTTGGAAAAGATGCATAGTATGACTTTAGTCTTTTTGAATTTGTTGAGACTTGTTTTGTGGCCTAACATGTAATCTGACCTGGAGAATGTTCCACATGCGCTTGAATAGAATGTGTATTCTGCTGTTTTAGGATGGAATTTTCTGAATATCTCTGCTAAATCCATCTGGTCCAATGTGTCATTCAAAGCCACTCTTTCCTTGTTGATTTTCTGTTTGGCTTATCTATCTACTAATGTAAGTGGGGTGCCGAAGCCCCCTATGATTATTGTATTACTCTTGACTACTTCCTTAGTTTTTTAAAATTTTATTTTAATTAACTAGTTAATTAGTTAATTAATTGAGAGTGAGAGAGGGCATAAGCAGGGGGAGGGATAGAAGGAGGGAGAATTACAGTCAGACTCCCTGATGAGCACAGAGCTGGATGCAGGGCTCTATTTTACAACCCTGAGATCATGAGCTGAGCAGAAACCAAGAGTTGGACATTTAACAGACTCCACCACCCAGGTGCCCCTCCCTCTAGTATATTTTTAATTTCATTTACTGAATTCTTCATCCCTGATTGGTTCTTTTTTATGTTTTGTGTCTCTTTGTTGAGGGTCTCACTGAGGTCCTCCACTGTTTTTCAAGTCCAGTGAGCACGTTTATGACCATTACTTTAAATTCTTTATCAAGCATTATTACTCATCTCCATTTCATTTAGCGATTTTTGGTGTGATTTTGTCCTGATCTATCATGTGGGACATATTCTTCTGTCTCCTCATTTTGCCAAACCACTGTGTGTCTGTTCCTATATTTTAGGAAAGTCAGCAACATCTCCTACATAGTGGTCTTAGGAAGAAATCCTGTAATGCCCTGCAATGCAATGTCCTCTGTTACATTTCAGGGATTACATTTCAGGGATGTCTCTTCTGTGTGTTACATGTACCCTACTGTTGTGCCTGAGCCACATTTGTCTTTAGCACAGTTGTCTGCAATGGCTTTCTTTGCCTATTGTGAGTAGGGTTTGGTCCTGTTCAGGGGCCAGTCTGGGATCACCTTGTGCTTGAGTTGGGTCAGACCAGGTGTCTGCTAGAGATACAGTAACAGCAAAGTGCAAGACTCTTTCCCCTGTGCTGTGCCCTGAGAAGCTTGGGGTCAGACCCAATGTCATCCCCCAGCCCACTGCTGGGGCCGCAGTCAGACTGATGTGTGTGGATATCTTCTCTTCTCCCCAGGGCAAGAGTCACTTTGAAGTGGTGTTGATCACCATCAGGGCTGCTTTGCACACTGCCATGCTTGTGTTGCTTTGGATGGATACCTGCCAAGGGCACGCTGGGGAGTCTGTGGGAGAACCCAGGGGCGGGGCGCGTGGTGTTAGCAAAGCTTGTGCTGGTCTGACATGAGAAGATACTTGTAGCCACTTTGGAGAATTCCTACCCAGACCAGGTTGGAGGGTTGGGTCAGCAGGAGAATGTGGGAGTGGAGATGGAGAGGGCACACTATTAGCAAGTTAGGTGGAGAATGTTTGCACTGTGTTGGTTCCTGCAGGTGTCTGTGCATCTGGGCTGGTAGGTGGGGTAAAGGGAAATGGTGCCTGCTATTTCTTTTGTTCTTGGAGAAGTCTCCCAAAGATCCTTACCTTTCCAGCACTTTCTGGGATTAGTAAACAAATCTCCCTTTCTTATACCCCGGGTATTTTTCAAACTGCTACTTCAATGCTGTATCTCAGCAGGGATGTTTGTTTTGCTATCTCTGTAAGGGTAGGGATTATTTCCTAGCACTCTCTGGTTGAGCCTGATGAGCTTTAAAGTTCCAGGTGTTAAGGTCCACTCATTATAAAAACTTGGGAAGTTGAGCCCCTGTGGTTTTCAAAGCCAAATGTTATGAGGATTTGTCTTCCCAGTGTGGGTCCACCATACCTGGGGTGTCTACTGTGAGGTCTGCTCCTCTCTCCTCTCTGCACCCATAGTGTCCCTCCCTCCCATGGACAGTCATGCTGGTCATTTTTGTTTCCTACCATGTCTCTGCCCTTCCCACCCTCTTCAATGTGGCCTCTTCTGTACATTTAGCTGTGGAGTGTCTCTCTACTCTGCAGGTTGTTTTCTGGGTTATTTACACTAGGAATACCTATGTGACATGGAGAACATAGGATACTCCTCCTCCACCATCTTCCCCAGAATGACCTGGTTGGACAAACCTTAATTCCTATATGGACATGCATTTCAGACATTTTGTCCATCAGATAATGGACAAGCTGGGAGATGATATAGAATTTATGTGTTTGAATCTGTGTTTGAGCTTTCTGAAGAAAGGAGCCATCAGGTTTTTGTCATTGTTGTTGTTCAAAACTGTGTGCCCAGCACCTAGCACAATGCTTGACCCATAGAATTTCAGAGATTCTGAAAAGAATGAATGATATACAGCTTGTGGAGTGAGACATTAATTAAAATAAAAACACTATTGGGGTGCCTGGGTGGCTGACTCAGTGGGTGAGGCCTCTGCTTTCAGCTCAGGTCATGATCTCAGGGTCCTGGGATTGAGCCCCGCATCGGGCCCTCTGCTCAGAGGGGAGTCTGCTTCCTCCTCTCTCTCTGCCTGCCTCTCTGCCTACTTATGATCTCTCTCTGTCAAATAAATAAATAAAATCTAAAAAAAAAATAAAATAAAAACACTATTAGAGGAAAAGTAAGAGCAAAACTAAAATGCAGTAACACAGAGACTCAGCTGCAGTGAGAATAAAAGCTGAGAGTGAGGGAGAGACAGCAATGGACACGACTGATACTAAGAAGGAGACAGAAGCCTGACTTCTTTCCATCATCTCTCTCTGTACAACTATCTCATCACGCTCCCATTCTGCCCAGTGACATTCCCCAATGAAAATGACTTGTTTTCACAACGTCCTTGAGGGCGAAAGAGCACACAGACTACGTGCAGGATGGCAAGAGCGAAGCGATCACAGTGGACACCTGCTGCCTGTCCCTGCATGTCCCCTACATGTGCACGTGCGTGCACACACACACACACACACACACACTCAGGTTTGCTCGCATTCACACACAGATCCTGGCAAAAACAGTCAAAAGAAAAGGCTTCTGCTTAACCCCTCTTTAGACAGTTACCTCTCGCTCACTCAAGAGTTTAATTCCATGGGCTGGGCTGGGCTTTCTGCTAAGGTTCTTTTCTATCGGACGGGTCTGGAGAACATCCAGCCTCCTGCTTGCATTACTAATAGCATCAGTAGTGTGCTGAAACTGAAAGGTCCTGGAGTTGTGACAGGCTTTGCCATGGGTCTTGGGATGGTCATGAACCTCTGAATGCCCCTGAAGTGCTGCACTGGCCTAACTCGTGCTCTGTCTTCCCACTGTATCACCCGTGCTTTCCCGATAAGCTCCCACCTGAGGCATTTCAAATGTCAAGTTTAGGCAATGATCACCTCTCCCTTCAAGGAACTGGTTTGTTTGGGCCATTTTAGACAGTCTGTCAAAATTGAGAAGACAGAGGGGCGCCTGGGTGGCTCAGTGGGTTTTAAAGCCTCTGCCTTCGGCTCAGGTCATGATCTCAGGGTCCTGGGATCAAGCCCCGCATCGGGCTCTCTGCTCAGTGGGGAGCCTGCTTCCTCCTCTCTCTCTGCCTGCCTCTCTGCCTATTTGTGATCTCTCTTTCTGTCAAATGAATAAATAAAATTAAAAAAAAATTGAGAAGACAGAGATTGTCCTATAATGAGAGATGATATTCAAAATATCCGACAACTCGTGCGGCACGGATACCAACCAACAGGAGGGGACATAGCTGAAAACGGTCAGTATACCTGGTCAGGGCAGGGCGGCTGAATTTCACTCTGTTGGCTTGCTACCCAAGAACATGCATGCAGCCCACAACTGTAACATACCCCTGAGAACACGCAGATATATTTTATGACCCAAACCTATGAACCACCTTCGCAACCTGCCTCACTTGAAGAGATCACAATCTCATACATGAAACAGACATTGTTTATATATTTGAGTATCAACTGTAAATAGTGTTCTTAAGTAATATTTTACTGTATTAATTTTCCACTGCTGCCTAGTAAATGACTACAAACCTAGCAATTTAAAATAACACGAAGTTGTTACCTCACAGTTCCCATGTGTCAGGAGTGTAGGCACGGCTTAACTTTACCTGGGTCCTAAGAACAGGGTGTCCTAAGGCTGCAGTCAAAGTACCAGCTGAGTTTGAGATCTTTCTGGAGGGCTTGGGGTCCTTTCCCAGGCCCTCAGGGTTGTTGGCAGATTCATTTCTTTGCAGCTGTAGAACTCACGATAGCTTGCTTTTTGAAGGGTGGCAGGGAAGCTTATCTGATCTTAGGGAAAGCCTAAATCTTCCTTTAAAGATTAAGTCAGACTCACCCCCTAAACAATCCCCTTTTGATGAACTCACAGCAATTCTGATGAGGGATTCTAATTATATCTGTGAAATCTCTTCATCTTTGCCATAGAATGTAACCTAATCACAGGAGCAACATCTACCATATTCACAGGTGTGCCCACAATCAAGGGATGGGAATTATACACCTGGGGGGAGGAAATGGAAAGGCTAATTTAGAATTCTTTCTACTTAACATCAATACTTTTTTTACACTCTGGTGATGACAAGGTACCTTCTTCTGTGATTGCAGAAACTTGTTGCAAATTTAGGGCTCAATCACATTTTTCCAAAATTGACAGAACAAAGTGGAGGGTGGACAAGACACCAGATGAAATAAGCTTTTATTTTTGCATTATTTAAAATAAGCATTTTTGCCTTTCATAAATTATTTACATTATCTTCTTATATGTTAAGCAAACACCAGTGGCATATCTATAGATATAGATATAGAAAATGCAAAATGAGGATAAAGATGAATAGCTCTAAGCAGTTCACAGCTCTAGATGTGGCTACATTTTTTTTATTATATGGAGAAAACGGACCTAAGAGAGTGTCCCGCTATTCACACTTGTGTTCATCTGCTAGGGCTGCCATAGCAGAATACCACAGATAGGGTGGCTTAAACAATAGAAGTTCTTTTTTTTTCCCCCCCAACAATTCTGGAGGCTGGAAGTCCAAGGTCAAGATTCTGGAAAAGATGGTTTTTTATAAAGCCTCTCTTCCTGGCTAGTATGTGTAAGGGCCTACTTAGCTAGAGGGAGCCATTTTGTGTTTTTTCAGTGAGCTTAGATTGACCCTGCCCCTCCCAGAGGAACTTACTTGCAAAACCCAGATACAAGGGCAGGTCAGGCCAGGTGGAGACATCCAATCAGTGGGGCATGCATATATCTACTAGGGTAAATTGAAATTCAATTGGCCACCCATGTGTAACCTAGCATGACTGTGCAGTTTTCTCTGTGTGTTGCAGACTTAGCATGACTGTGCAGTTTTCTCTGTGTATCACAATCTCATTGGCCACCTGTGTATAGCCAGGCTCAACTACCTCTATAAAAGTTAGTCTGTGAGGCTGGGAGAGGTCAGCCTTTTTGTAAGAGACGGCCCTGACCGGTCAGTTTGATTCTCGATGCTTGGCGTGAAATAAAGCTTTGCTTGACCTTCGCTTTGTATCAGTCTCACTCCTTTGATTATGGACCCTAACAGTAGACAGACACATCTTTGCTGTGTCCTCACAGGACCTTTCTTCTATGTGTGCATGGAAAGAGAGAGTTCTGGTGTCTCTTCCTCTTATTACAAGGTTACCAGTCCTATCAGATTTGGACTCGCCCTTTTGACTTCATTTAGTCTTAATTACCTCCTTAAGGGTCCTACCTCCAAATGTAGTCACATTGCGGGTTAGGATTTCAACATATTAATTTAGGGGGACACAGTTCAGTCCATATAATACTCAAAATATCTGTGGACGATGAACAACTTGGGTTCAGCTTGCTTATGTTGAGAGTGTCATTGCTGTTTTTTTTTTTTTTAGATTTTATTTATTTATTTATTTGAGAGAGAATGGGATCATGAGTGGGGGCAGGAGTGGAGGGAGGGGGACAGGCAGACTCTATGCTAAGCACAGAGCCCAGTGCCGGTCTTGATCCCACAACCCTGAGACCATAACCTGAATGGAAATCAAGAGTTGGATGTTTAACCGGCTGAGCCACTCAGGTGCCCCAGACAGTGTTTTTTAAAATTACTAATCACCATTCAAAAATTCATGCACATATTTCAAGAAATCTCTCCATCTATTTTCTGTCTTTGCTGAAAATAATAGTATCTCAGACTGGTAGTCTGTTACCAAGGCAACAAAGATACATGTGTGCCCTGAGCGGAGCAACAGAGCAACCTCTTATCCCTTGATTCTGATCGAATTACTGCAAACTGTGCCCAAACAAACCAGTTCTATCATTTTTCCCAGTAATGAGACAAGAGAGGTCCCATAGGTCTTCATAAAGGGACTATAATAGACCCATAGTTCAATAGCCAGGCATATGTCTCCCCCATATGTCTGTTGGACCTTAGGCTCTGTCTAATGAAAGGTGTGACCACACAGAAAGCATGGACACTTCTTCCACAGAGGTTAGGGATGAATGTTAGGATCTGTGGTAGAGACTGCTGTTTACAACCCAATATACTTTATCTCCTCTTTTTGTTAGTAACTGAGCCCCTATTTTAGAAATCAGTGGCAACATGCCCAGTGAAGAAGCTATATTTTCTATCTCCCCCTTGCAGCTAGAAGTGATCAGTGCATCTAGATTATTGTCTGGGACTCATGAGAAGACTTTTATGGAGGAAGCACAGAGCCATCACATGTCCTTGTCTGTGTTTACCCCCCTTTCCTTTTGTTTCTGCCTGAACTATGAATTTGATGTCTGGAAATAGAGCAGCCATTTGCATGACTGGAACTTTAGGAAGGATCTTGGATAAGAGTTAACTTCAAGGAGGGAAACCACATGTTAAAGAAGATGGAACTAAAACATGGAACAAACCCAGGTCCAAAATGACACCATGAAGCTTCTATACGAACCCTGGACTATTGGACTCTCTCATGTGACAGAGAAATAAGTCTCTGTGACTTGCTGCATAAAGCAAATGCCTAACTGATACAAAGTATAGAAAGAAAATCTCAGAATGTCAAAATTACCTCAGAAAATCCTTTAAATCCTCCATAAAACACAGTTAAATGGTGTGGTATAAATCCTAAATGAGTTATAGGCACGAGGAGATGTTTAGCCTTTAATTCTTGAGCCAGTCAAGAAACAGACTCAATTAGGAGTGCCTGGGTGGCTCAGTGAGTTAAGCTTCTGCCTTCAGCTCTGGTCATGATCCCAGGGTCCTGGAATCAAGCCCCGCATCTGGCTCTCTGCTCAGCGGGGAGCCTGCTTCCTCCTTCTCTCTGCCTGCCTCTCTGCCTACTTGTGATCTCTGTCTGTCAAATAAATAAATAAAATCTAAAAAAAAAAGAAAGAAACAGACTCATTTATGTGCTATCCTTGTATTGTTTCAATTAGTGTTTGTCTTTTACAAATTATTTATGTTGATTTCAGAGACTGTAATTCAGAAATTAAAATCATATATGGTCTGAAAAGAAAAATATAGGGAAGTCCCAGTATATCTAATCCTGATAGTTGGAAACAAGAGTGTGTGTGTGTGTGTGTGTGTGTGTGTGCACATGCATGCGTATATGGAATTACTGCATATATGATTCTACCTTCACTTTTGACAGGAAATTTTATGACTTTAACTGCATTAATGTTTCTTTATTGACTTTTAGTTAACATTTCAATTTCTTTTCAAGGCTCTTGAACAAACCATCATCATGGACATCCTGGCTACCAAGCAGGATTATGCACAGTATGTTTCTTTGAGCAGAATTATGGGGAGAAATATCAATATGACTGAACTTGCCCTCTCTTTTCTCTTTCTCATTTCTCTTTCTCTTGCATTCCATTCAACACTATGCTATGTATGAAACGGAGAAAAGTCGCTGGTGCCATGTGGTTTTGTGAAGCTGTGAGTTAAGTGAAGCTCTGAGAAGAATGGCAGGTGAAGAGGTTCTGGAATTCAGATTTCCCTAAGGAATGTTACAACGTTGCTAAGCTGTGTAGTGTATCTTAACAACCAGGGAGCCCCGTGGGCTCCTTGGAGTAACAGTGGGAGAAACTGGAGGGAGATTGTGAGATTCTTTTGGAAGTATTAGACATTAGTCTGTCTCTGCCAATTAAAAATTCCCAGCTCAAGTGCAAAGATTAAAGGAAACCAATGACAACTCAGTACAGACCCATTATGGGGCTTGGAGGGTATCAACAACCTTGAGTTCCTGTCAACCAGATTACCTTCTTTGAAAACTGTCCTCAGGTATAATTTTAAATTCATCATTAAAAAAATTTTCAAAAAGGTTTGGTATGGTTTAGGTAATGAACCTCAGGTTCATCTTCTTTTCAAGACCATGTGAAGACTAAATAAATCTGTTTTGAGGTAATGGTGTATTATCTTTTAAAGTAAACCATCTGTTGTTGAGGAGATCATATAAATAAAATGAGCTAATGTTGAATTTATTTCCACATTTATTCTGTGGAAAACATTAACTTTCTGTAACAAATACTGAGCATATACTATGAGACAGATACTGGGAATACAGAGGTTGGACACCAGACCATTGCCTGCTTAATTATGATATCTAATGGTGAGAAGCAGAAAATAAACATAGAAATGGGAAAAAAAATCAGGAAGTGACATGTGGGGGCGCCTGGGTGGCTCAGTGGGTTAAAGCCTCTGCCAGAGTCCTGGGATCAAGCCCCGTGTCCGGCTCTCTGCTCTGCAGGGAGCCTGCTTCCTCCTCTCTCTCTCTGCCTGCCTCTCTGCCTACTTGTGATCTCTCTCTCTCTGTCAAATAAATAAATAAAATCTTTAAAAAAAAAGAAAAAAGAAAGTGACATGTGCTATGAAGACAGCTTAAGGAGGGTAAGGTTTAGAGAGTTATGGAGGCTGGGGAGATGGTAGGGAACTACTTCAGAGAAGGGTAAGGAAGACTTTTGGAGAAAGCCTCATTTAGGCAGAGCAATGAAGTGAAGATCTGAGTGGTGTACATTTTAGGCTACTCCTAGCAAATGCAAATTGTTTCAGCGTTCATCATCTATGTATGTAATCTCTGCATCTCTGGGAATTCATAGTAACTTTCAGCTCTTCTCGATCATATATTGTGTTCTCCTGTTTAAAACACACATCGTACATAAGTGTTATTTTGGACTAAGATTATTAATATTTAATACAGATTTGCATAGTTTAAAAATAACAATGACCAAAGTTAGGACTAGATGATTACTAATGTTTTTAAAACATAGATTTGAGGGGCGCCTGGGTGGCTCAGTGGGTTAAGCCGCTGCCTTCGGCTCAGGTCATGATCTCGGAGTCCTGGGATCGAGCCCCGCATCGGGCTCTCTGCTCTCTCGGGGAGCCTGCTTCCTCCTCTCTCTCTGCCTGCCTCTCTGCCTGCTTGTGATCTCTCTGTCAAAAAAAAAAAAAAAAAAAAAAATCTTAAAAAAAAAAAAACAAACAAAAAAAACATAGATTTGAGGATTTTGTGTCATGTATTCTACATAAAATTCGGTGATTTGCTAATATACAGGTCAATTCAAGAGGCTGTAGGAAAGAAAATGTTGTTCTCAGAAGCTCTTTCATAATTCCCTGGATGGCGAATGGTAATTTTAATTAGATTTTCCCTCAGTTACCACTATACAGGTTTTTTTTTCCCCTTCTCCAGAATGAAAGCAGAATGCTGGCATCACAAGCAACATAGAATTATAAACAGAACTTGGCTACTTTCATTCAGCAGATCTTTTGGGCATAGCCTCTAAGTCAAGAGGGCTCCACCAAGGTTTTGCAACACAAGTGGGGAGGCAAAACACAACATATTTACTAATAATAGCTAAAATGTTCATGTTTGCAAATCATTTCACTTTTAAAAGGAATTAGTATAAAGAAGGGTAAGTTTTTCAACACTGTCTCTTGGTATTTAGTGGCAATGTCATTTGCCTACCTGTTTGGAAAGATTGGAGTTAAAACCTGTTAATACGTACAGCTTTTCTGAACAACAGTTACTGACACACCATAGTTGCAGTGACTGAAAATGTTTTTAGTACTTTGCTTCTCCACAACTGTGGAATGCATTCTTTAAAGTTGGAACACGAGATGGGGATGTGTCTTTTCCTGTGAACACCACCTGTCATGTGCATCACGGTGGAGAAGTAGGTTGAGAACTACTCCATATTATACAGTAAAAACCTAACAAGCTAAAATAGTGGAAACAAGTGTGTGTGTGTGTTTTGTTTTCTCTGTGTTGTTTTTTTGTTTGTTTTGGGTTTTTTAAAAAATATTATTTCATAAAATTGTATTTGGGTGTAGTAAAGAATCCATGGCTTATTTGTGGAAGTTATTATAACTGGTTTAGTCTTACAGAATCCATCCATGATATACACTGATATACCAGTTTTGCATTAAAGGGTATCTCTAACATTGATTTAGAAAAATTTTTAGTCACTTCATCATAAAATAAGTGATATTTCTGATTGTATAATAAAGATAATCTTTGTTTACCAATGAATAAATAATTTTCTGTTCTTCTGTTAATTCCTTATTTTAATAATATGTTCTTTTCATATTTCTCTTGTCTTTGGGGGGAAAAATCTATTCTTACATCTGAGTATTAATGATTCATTCATTTCTTTTGAGTTTATAAGTCTTAAAAAGTTATGGTCCAAAATCAGTGCTTATAACAAAGAGATATCTTAATAGAGAAAAATTATTCTAAGCCAATTCATGAACTTTAGAATGATGTACATTAAAATAACTGAGGAATGAATTGTCAGTCAAAGAGTGTTAAAATCAGTATCAGCAACAGGTGGAAGCATAAGATGTGGCCATTGTTTATAGTAACTAAAAGAGTTTTGCTTTTCTTTAGACTTGAGGTAGTTTCTGTTTTTTTTGTTTGTTTATTTGTTTGTTTGTTTTATTAATAGACCTTAGTTTTTAGAGTAGTTCTTCAGCTTACAGAAAAATTAAGCAGAAAGCACAGGGAGTATCTTGCCTACCTAGTCTTCCCTATTATTCATATCTTGTGTTAGTGTGGTACATTTGTTATGATTGATGAATCAATATCATACCTTATTAGTAACTGAAGTCCGTTCTTTATTTTATTTTTTTTAAAGATTTTATTTATTTATTTGACAGACAGAGATCACAAGTAGGCAGAGAGACAGGCAGAGAGAGAGGGGGGAAGCAGGCTCCCTGCTGAGCAGAGAGCCTGATGCGGGGCTCGATCCTAGGACCCTGAGATCATGATCTGAGCCGAAGGCAGAGGCTTAACCCACTGACCCACCCAGGCACCCCTGAAGTCCATACTTTAAGTTAGCATTCACTCTGTGTTGTACAGTTCTGTAGGCTTCAACAGATGCATAATGTCATGGATCCACAGTTACAGTCTAGAGCAGTATAATCCAGGTTAGTGTCACTGCCCAGAAAATCTCCTGCATTGCACCTATTCATTACTCCCCCACGTCTCCTTGGGAGCTCCTTGGCCTCCACTCATGTTTTAACTGTTTCCATGATTTTGTTTCTTCCAGAATGTCATATAGTTGGAATCAAACAGTATGTAGCCTTTTCATATTGGCTTCTTGGCAATATACGTTGAATGTTCCTCCATGTTTTTTCATGGCTTGATAGCTCATGTCTTTTACTGCTGAATAGTATTCCATTGTATGGATGTACCACAGTTTATATATCCATTCACCTATTGAAGGACATCTTGGTTCCTTCCATTTTTTGGTAATTATGAACAAACATTCATGTGTAGGTTTCTATGTCAACATGATTTCAACTCCTTTGGGTGAATATCTAGGAGTGCAATTGCTAGATCATATGGTAAGGGTATGTGTAGCTTTGTAAGAAACTTCCAATCTTTCTTCCAAAGTGGCTATACCATTTTGCATTCTCACTGGCAATGAATAAGAGTTGCTGTTGCTTCACGTTTCTGTCAACATTTGGCATTGTCAGTATGTTGGATTTTAGCCATTCTAATGGGTGTGTAGCAGTATATCATTGTTTAAATTTGCAATTCCCTAATGAAAAATGATGTTGAGTATCTTTTTATATGCATTGTTATTTGCCATCTGATTATCTTTTTTGAGGAGGTATTTGTTCAGCTTTTTTGCCCAGTTATTAATTTAGCTATTTGTTTTCTTAATGTTGAGTGTTAAGTGTTCCTTATTATTCTAGATACAAGTTCTTTATCAGATATGTGTATCACAATATTTTCTCCCAGTCTGTGACCTGCCTTTTCATTCTGTTAACAATGTCTTTCACAAAGTGAAATATAGTTTCACTTTTTTTCAGGTTCAAGGTAGTTTTATTTTTTCATCATTAGATCACTTGTTAGAACAATTCAAAGTACAACTTAGTCTTGAGTTATTCATTTACCTCATTTCTGAAAAGTTAAGTTTTTTTAAAAAGATTTTATTTATTTATTTGGGTGGGGAGAATAAGCAAGGGGGATGTGCAGAGGGAGAGGGAGAAGCAGACTCCTCACAGAACAGGGACCCTGATCCAGGGCTCGATCCCAGGACACTGAGATCATGACCTCAGCAGCCACTTAACCAACTGAGCCACTCAGGTGGCCCTAAAACTTTAAGTTTAAATCAGACTTTCAATAGTCCATAATGTTTGTTGATTTTGTAAATATTTTAATGATATATATGGATAAAATATTTACATATTGCCTTTATCTCTTCAACTATTTTGAAATTATTTTGAAACTTCCAATAGAAGCAATAAAAGTCACAACATCATATAATTAAGTTTTCTGTAATCCCAGAGTAAATCCTATAGCACTTTTTTAAATGTATGAATTTCAAACTTCCTGGAGGCACCAAAATTTTCATAAGAGGAAAAAGAAGAGTTTTCTTCATTGTTTGTTTATTGACCTATAACACCAGAATTTAAAGTATATCCCTACCCTTCAAATTAACCTAAGAGAATGATTGATGTGGGGAAGACACATATAGTAGAACAGGTGAATATCCTAGCTGACCACTCCATCAATCCCATCAAGTTTCAGATGAGCAAATCAAAATCTAGGAAATAAAGGTATTTATCCTTGGTCACTTAGCTTGTTAATGACAAAGTTAGGACCATATATATATCATTTTTAAATTTCAGTTCAGTGTCCTTTCCACTCTCCAAATTGCCTACTATATCCTTTTTCCCCAATAGAGACAAAATGAATTTACTAACTTAATTGTATGAAAGATCTCACACAGAAAGAATCAGTAACTCTACAGTTTGAGTTAAGGAAAGAGGTTAGAACTAACTCCTCATTATTTATGAGGAACAATAAGAAAATACACATTTTATTGTTAGATAACAGTATTTTATGAATTCCAAATATTTTAATATATTTTATTTGGCCTAGAATAAGTTTAGAATTTATTAATATTAGGTGTTTTGTGGCAACAGGGCTGGAAATTTATATACCATAGACTCTGAGTATATACCATGAAAAAGTTGAACACAGATTCTATGGTCTAAAAAGGTAGTCAATAAACTAAAAATGTGTGCCCCAATCTTGAGATCAATTTCTAGAACACGGATGTATTTGAATGCTGAAAATTATTCTAACCAGAAAAACTCCCTGCCATGGTTAGTAGTAAAATGTATATTTCCCAGTACTGCTATGATGAATAAGATTTCCATGTAAGATAGGAAATATAACACCAGAAAAAAAATCCTTCTTCAAATTTCAAGATAGTATGCCATTTTTAAAAAAGATTTTATTTATTTATTTGATAGAAAGCAAGAGAGAGAGCACAAGCAGGGGGAATGGCAGAGGAAGAGGGTGAAGCTCCCACTGAGCAGGGAGCCCGACATGGGGCTGGACACAGGGCTTCGTTCCAGGACCCTGGGATCATGACCTGAGCCCAAGGCAGATGCTTAACTAACTGAGCCACCCAGGCACCCCAATATTATGCCATCTTTAAGAAAGTTTGCTTAGGGACACTTGAGTGGCTCAGTCAGTTAAGCGACTGCCTTCCGTTCTGGTCATGATGCTAGGGTCCTGGGATTGAGTACTGCATCATGCTCCTTGCTCAGCGGGGAGCCTACTTCTCCCTCCACCTGCCGTCCCCCTGCCTGTGCTTTCTCTCTCTCTCTCTCTGACAAATACATATATAAAATCTTAAAAAGAGAGAGAGAGAGAAAGTTTATTTAACTCTTTCTTGTGTTTCTCATCCAGAAAATTTCCCCACATAATTGTAACTTCCCAAAGAGCCATAACATTATATTTGATCGCTTAGGCCTATGACACTGTAGGTGTCTAATAAATGATTGCTGAGTGATTGAGAGAGAATCATTAAATATTACTGAAAATTGCAACTAACGAATGCCAAAGTTTCCCTAGTTTATCGTTTGTAGATGCAATATCATTTGTAGATGTAACTATCAGATTTCTTTTCTCCTTTAGGTTTTACCATCTTCTCAGAAGATGATACAAATTTAAGAAGCTGGTTGTCTTAAAGCATAATAGGGAAGGTCCTCGTTATATGTATCACATCTTAATAGGAAAGGTACATCAATGTAAAACACATTTGTGGTTATTATAGTTTAAAGCTCTCATTTTCACTTATTATTTCAAAATTGATAGCCACGTTATGTATTTTTATGTTGGTAAGCTAACAAAGTGACCTTAAACGTAATTAAATATAGAACATATTTTAAGGTTTTGAGTTTTCCAGGGAAAAATGCCTCTGTTCCACCCTTGCCAGTATTCATTTCAATGTTTACAAAAATTTGGTCCAGGGGCGCCTGGGTGGCTCAGTGGGTTAAGCCACTGCCTTCGGCTCAGGTCATGATCCCAGGTCCTGGGTTTGAGCCCCGCATCGGGCTTTCTGCTCAGCGGGGAGCCTGCTTTCTCCTCTCTCTCTTCCTGCCTCTCTGCCTACTTGTGATTTCTCTCTGTCAAATAAATAAATAAAATCTTTAAAAAAAATAGTAAAAAAAATAAATAAATAAAAAAAAAATTTGGTCCAAAGTAAATAGCCTCACGTTGTTTCGACAGGAGAAATAATGCAGTGCAAACAAAGAAGAAATGTTTGATGTGTAAGGAAATGTCAAGAACCCCTCGTCAGAATGAATGTCATTCTATGATTTCAGGGTCTAAGCACCTCTGGAAGTGAGGTTAACAAGGTAGAATCCCAGGACCTTTTGTGGCAACAGCGGAGAGGAGCAAACCAATACCTCAAGAACATGAGCCTCAAGTCCCCAGCGTCTGCTCTTCCCTTTGAGAGCAAAGGCAACCATATCATGGCTAGAAATGGAAGCTGTTTTCTAGTCCGGCACACCCCTCACCCCAGAAGGGTCTGCCACATCAAAGGTAAGGGAACTCAAGATCCTAGAATCTCTCTGTCCCTGCATTTGGACTACTTGATGATTCTGGTGGGTAAACACAGGGATACTACTCAGAATACTTATCTAATGGTGAGGCACGGGTATGGACCATAGAGACCAGAGGCCAGACTTGAGGTTAGAGCAGAGCCTGCAAGCATCCCCTGTGCCAGGCATTAACCCTGGGATTTCCTGACTGCTAGGAAAGGGACCTGGAGGGGGGCCAAAGAGCTCACAGCAACAACTGACCAATTGGTATAAAAGTATTCAATATTTTAACAAACTGCATATTCCTGCTAGCATTTACAGGCTAAATATTAGCCCTAGAGAAGCATACATTTTACCCTCTAGCCCTTTTTCCCTTTCTGTTACTTTTTCTCCTTTTTTCTCTTCTTTCTCCCCTTTCTCCCTCCCTCCTTCCATCTCTCTTTCCCTCCATCTTTGCCTCATGTCTTCTCTTCCCCTTTTCTTCTTTTCTTTTCTCTTCTTTTCTTTTCTTTCTTCTTTCTTTCCTTCTTTCTCTCTCTTTTTCTTTCTTTCTTTTAAAATTTAGTTTCTGTAACATCATATACTGCTAATTATCTCCCCTATCTCTCTGACTGCTCCTTCCCAGAGTTGTTTTTTTTTCCCTGATTCTGTAGGAAATGTTGGAGTCCCTCACACCCCTTAGCCATTTTCTTAGCCATTTTCTCTCTTAGCCATTTTCTCTCTTTAATCTATACCATGACCCTACTACAATTTACTCATTCACAAGTTTCAAAAACTGTATAGACCAAGTGCTTTCAAATGGGTGTCTTAGACTCAGACTACTCTTCTAAAATTGGGATCTCCATATTCAGTTGCCTGCTTAACTTACATATGAGGCAATGGATGCTTCATGGGCACCTTGAATTTGGCTCTTTGAAACAGAGCTCTGGATCTTCCTTCAAAAGTGTATTTCTCCAACTAGTCTACCTGAACTAGTAAATGGTACCATACATTTTGGGCCTTTCTTGAACTCCTTCCTCTCCTTCCTTTCCTCTTGCAATACTTAACTTGATCTTGTCACTTTCTTTTCTAAATATTTTGCAAATTAAGCTACTTCTCTCCATGGCCACTGTCACACCTCCTTTCTAGGCCATTATTATCTCTTGGTCTGACTGCTACTTTTGTAATTTGTAGCCTCCTAACTGCCCTATTTCCACCCTTGCCCTCATCCTATCCACTCTCCACAGAATAAGATCATATTAAAATGTAAATTTAACTGTTTCAATGCACTACTCAAAACCCTTCAGAGATTTCCCAGGTATCTAAGATAATGTTTATCTTGATGTAGACTAAAATGTTCACTATGTTGTGGCCTCTGCCTCTTATGACTCATCTCCTATCAATAGCCACCCACCCACCCATTTTCATTATACGTATGCCATACTGCACTTGCCTAAGTTCCTTGAACGTATAATAAGAACTTTCCCACCTCTGGATTTTCACTCATACTATTTCCTCTCACCAAAAAATCCCCTCATTATTTGCTTTTTCTCGTTTCTCGGGTTTTGGTTTAAGTGTAACTTAAAAAAGACTTCTAGGCTCCACATCCTCAATCTAAATTCACTTTCTTTACGGTATATTCTCATAGTACTCCATCGGGGCAATTGTCTTGGATCAGGTTCTCTGGAAACAGACTCTGGGATGGAGATTTGTGTGAAGGAGGTTTATCGGGAACTGCTCTTAGGAACAACATGTATAGGAGGCCAGGGAAGCAGGACTGGACAGTGGTAATGTAAATAAAAGAAGCCTCAGTCAGTCCCATAAGGAGCCATGGACAGCTCTGTAGAGGTGTTGCAGCTTAAAGCAAGGGGGTCAGGCCTTTGTAATTGTCCATCAACCACTTACTGGTCAAGTTTCCATCGTGCAAGGGAATCAGGCCTTCGTAACCCCCATCAACCACTTATTGGTCATGGTCTCATCATGGTCTCATCACGCATGAAAGCAGTCTTCAGCTGAGAGCAGTTCCCAGAGAGGGACTCAGCATGAGCCATCAGTCACTGACACATGTCAGGTGGACGGATGAGCGTGCTAGTCCTGAAGGCATGGTTTGTGTAGTGCATTCCCACATCTACTACAGCAACTATTGCAGCTTATGACTAAATATTTTTATTTGATTATTATCAAGCATCTTCCACAAATTTGTGAGCTCCTTGAAAGCTGAAGATGTGTCTGTTTTGCTCACCACTTATTTTCAGTTTCCTAGAGTGGCTGTGATATGGGAGGTACTAGGTAATTCTTGTGGAAGGAAAGAAGGAAGCTTAAATTATACTCAGGTAAAAATGTAGAGCCTCTGACAGATTTTAAGGAGGGTTCATGTTCTACCTTAGCTATCTAGTTGTGTGTCCTTGAGCAAGTGATTTCATTCTTTAAAAAACTCATTCTAGCTGTATTGTAGAAAGTAGAAGGGGAACAGTGGCCTTAGAAGAGTTTAGGAGATCAGTTGAAAGGCTGACCCAGTCATCCAAGTGAGAGAGATGAAGGATGGGCCAGGGCAGACAGCAGGGCAGAGAAATGAAGACTGAACTTTGGGTTAGAGCAAGAGAAAAGCCCAGATGAGCAGTATAGGGAAAGCCATCACAGGGTTATGAGATAAAATAAGATTGAATGAGAATGGCTGGGTGAACACCAAAACCAAATTCCTAAAGAAGATCAGAAAAATGAAGGTCAGGAGAGAGCAAACAGATATTACAATAAAGAAGTCATAGATGGCTTGGAATCTGTTGTCTTGGCAAAATCTGACGATACAGGTTTTTAAAACCCACATGAGAAAAACGTTGCATTTCATTAGAACATTTTTTCTCTATGAGGGCAAATATTACCAAATTGAGTGTAATATTTTTTTCTGACTTCCAAATACTTGAAAGTACTTGATACATAACTCCTGTATATGTAATTCACATTCTGCCTTGAATTATCTTATACCTATAATACAGTATAAAACTGTTGGCAGGCAAAGGGTTGACTTTTATGTCTTCAACCCCCCTGCAATGCCTACCACAAAGCCTTGCTTATAGTACTGTATGTCCACATATAAATATACGTTCAATTGAATAGAAAATTTTCTTTGGAAATCTTTCAAGGAAATCCATGCTAATTCTAGAAAGCCTAGTAACTGGAATTGCATGAGGAAGAGAAGAGCCACAACCTGCTCTATTTTGACTGTTAACAGATATGTAGTTTGAACCCACACTCAGCACAAGGATACTACAACTCGTTTCACTAGTTTCCCCCAAAGATAATTCTTATGGTCCATTTTTACCAGCATTCAAGTGTTGAAGTCTGTGAGACCTAATGCTGTTGTAGTAGATAAATCCTTAAAAAATTAAATCATCAGTAAGTTTGTTCATTCTAAGAAATGTTAATTTAAAGTCTCTATTTGTGATACATATATGCTCTTTGTTAGCAACACAACATAAGCCAGTTTCTGCTCACAATGTACTTGGAGGAGATAGGAATAATAGGAAATAATTATAATACATTGTGTTATGGGCAATGATAGAAGTATGCTGGAAGTTCAGATGTAATACACAGATAGGGAAACCACTGGAGGAGTGTCAAGAATGCATTTCACAGAGGTTTATACTGGAAGGTACATGATAAAAATTAAGAAGAAACAATTAGCAGGACTTGGGCATTTACTGGATTTAAGGATGGAAAAAAAAGTCTAGAATTATTATCAGTTTTATTTTAACTTGGTTAACTGGGTGAATAGTGAACCAACTATTAATCTTGAGCATATAGGATGAAGGACATATGTCAGAGGTAAGATTCAAAGCTTCATTTCAGACAACCTTGTTGTACTTGATATGCCAATGGAACGTTCAGGAGTAAATGACCAAGTAGAGAAATGGATAGAAGGACTTGGAGGCTAAGGGTTAGATGAGGGTAAAGTAGATGTGAAAAGCAGGAGCATTTAGGTTAAAACAGTAATGTTATCGCCCAAGAAAGAAATCCCACCGAACTCTGAAAAACACAGGGATGGATAGACACAGAAAATCCAGAGAAAGAGACTGAAAACAAATAGCAACGATGCTGGGATAGGAAAAATCTCTGAAAACAGAGAGAAATGGTTTTAAATTACATTTGGTTGGCTGAAGTTTTTAAGCTATATTCAGAAGAGTCCTAGAGATCTAGGCAAGAGACAAAGATGGGGTAAAATGTGTTTGAACAAAGGGCACAATAGCCAAAGAAATTTGAGTACCCCTACTTCATGGCAAAAAGCATTATATTTAGTCATGGAATTAAATGAGGTTTTTTGGAACTTTTGCTAAAGCCATGTTTTGAGATCATTTATGCATGACTTGCTAAGAAGTAATTTAGAAACTAGCCCTATGATGGTAGCCTACCTCTAGGCTTTTTTGCTTTAGAGAAAACTTGATAGAAAGGAGAGAGAGTGAAGATTTCTTCGAAAAGAGTCACTGGGGTGCTGTGTCCTTCCCTTTCCCTCCATGAAGAGCAGCAGTCGTTGCCTTCACCAAACGTGCAGGCCTTTCCAGGGAATCATTTATGGAGAATGTCCAGAGAGGACACAGGTCTCACAGGCTAGCTCGCTCCTTACCCATGCTGTTCCTGGTCTGCCCTACCCTGTTTCTGTAGTGGATCATGGGGAGACTACACTGAACTTGTTCTGTCTCTTCTGTGTTATGGAGGACACAGAGAATGGTGTCTGATTCTCCTCTAAAATCTCAAGACAAGAGCTGCCTGGAGCTGGCTGAAGCTCACTGTGTCAGTGGCACAGACTAGGATTGAGTTGCTCTCCCACAGAAGACCAGGCAAAGAATGTTGTTTCCTGTGGGCTAGAGCGGACACTCAGAGGAAGCTGGTCGAGAACTGTCTTGCAAGGACCCAGCCCAAGAGGACTAACTCATTGGACAACTCCAGAAAGAGGCTGGTGACGTTTCACCTGGGGCAAAGGTGGGAAGGAAGAGATGTTAGCAATTATCTGGTAGATACATTATCCATGACAATGAACAGTGTCAGAGATTTCCTCAGCCAGGGGTCTCCAAAGAACCCATAAAAATACCTCATGAGAGAAAGAGCCAGCATTTCTTCTCTGCCTCACAGATCTGTTTTCACAGATGCCTCAACACTAAATTAAAACCACTAAGCAAGCAGGACTTTGTGTCCCCTTCACTATTCCTTCCTCCTCCACCCCAACTCCAGAGGAGCTAACAGCAGTGAGTGGGGAAGGAAGAATGGAAGAGCAAGGGGGAGGAAAAACAGACCATACCCCCACTCCCCTGCTGGTCTGTAGAGGCTGGATCATGTTTGGCCTGGAGAGGAAGGTGTGATGTGGAGTAGTAATATTTTTATAGCACTTGCTATCCTGATAGTAAGTATTTGGCATTCTTGATGGAAAGTTTTATGCACAATAAAGATTAATGCAGTTACTTGTTATTTTAAAGTAAACTTTAAAATTTAACTTTAAAATTTAAACTTCAACTTATATTTAAATATTTAAAATTTTAAATTTTAAACTTAAATTTTAAATTTACCTTATAAATTTTATTATTTTGCTTATACATCTAGAAAATTTTAACAATCACTTCAAGGGGATCATTGATTAATATTTAGTCCCATTCGTAAACTTAGTAAAAGAATACCTTTAAAGGTTTAAATGTCAATTACGCATTAAGTAGACTTGATTTTTTTAAATATTTCACATCTTTATCGTGTGAATTCTCACTAAGCTATAAATAACTCCTATAAATTAAATAAATTAAGCATAAATATAGACACATACATTATTTAAAACACTTCTGTACTGTTTACCAACTTAATGATATTCTCGTGCTTTTCTGCTTAATATTATATACATTTTAAAAACATACGCAATGGTTTTTACTAAACTTAACCCACGAATAAGAATAGTATGTAGTTCTCACATTTTATAATTTCTATCTTTTATTTGAAACCTTCCCAATGTTAAAAGCACACCATCAAGTAGGGAAACAGTTACCTTGGGCAAAAAAAAAGAAAAAAAGGAAAAAAAATTAGAGTTACTTTCGCATTAAACTGGGGTTGCATATCAATCAGAAAATTAGGCAGGAATGTGAACTTTGAATTTTCACCCAGCAGTCTCTGAAAGGCGAGACCTTTGGAATCCTGCAGAACAGAAATTTGATGTCCAGTAGGGGGAGCTGGTCCTTCCTGAGCCCCAGACTCCATTACCTAATTCTCCTGTATTTTGAGGAAGTTAATGAAATTCCCACTCATGTTGTCCTGATCTCCTTCACTGCTGGGTTGGGTTTCACATTTCCCCGACTACCTTTAAATCATTTAATACTGTCCCATTTGACTCTGGAGCCACTTTAATGACATTGCACTTTCTACATTTTTATGTAGTTCTTTCCTAACTCTGGGATAGATAGAATCTGAATTCTTTCATATTACTTATTACCATTTTTTAATTAAAGGAGATAACAGAGAAAATAGGGATTTCACCATTCATTTGTCTCCATGTTAATATCTTATTTCATTTGGTAAGTAATGTTTCACCATGCACCTGGGTCAATCATTATCTCAGGTGTTTAAGATAAAATGGTAAGATGTGATGTTATCTTCAAAAATTTTATTCTCATTTCTATTTGGAACCAGTTACTATCGGTAAAGTTCTAAGTATCAGACTAAATAAAAGGTTTATATTTGGTTATGTTATTCATTCATTTGATAAATAGTCATAGAGCATCAGCTTTGTGTGAGGCACTATTCTAGACACCGGGAATAGAGTGGCAAACAAAACAACAGACAAAATGCATGCTTTCATGAAGCTTACATTCGAGGGCAGCTCAGCCCAGCAATGTGCAAACAGATATGATAGGTCACAAATGCTATGGGAAGAATAAAAGCGCTCAAAGGGACAGTGTGAGGGGGTAAATTTCAGTCAGGGTTTCCGGCAAAGAACTTTTTGATGTCATTTGAGCAGATAAGACTGATAGTCCTAGAAGGAAATTGAGAAAAATGGGCACGTATGAAAAACACTATTCAGAAGCTTCCTGTGCAACTTCTTGGAAACAAAGCAGACATCCATTCCTATCTCTCAAAACTTCTCAAGTGTTTAACATAGAGCAAAGTCCTGTATACCTTCATTTCCTAAGCTGTCTAGTATGTCATGACCATGGCATTGATACCAAGAAGAGGATCTGCCTATAATACAATAAATGACTCAAAGGCAAATAACTATTACAAGAGAGTGAAGGAGCCTAGAAAGCTTAGAAATGAGGAAGGAGGTTCCTTTGTACCGTGTTTTCCTTCCTTCCCTCCACCACAATCTACCTCATCCTGCCTCCTATTCCGAGCTCCCGTTGCCGTTTAAACTTCTGCGAGGACAAAAACAGGGCCAATGTATGTCTTTTCAGAGGCCGTGTACTGAGATATTCTGGATGCTTCCAAACCCCTGAATGTGATATTCATGAAGAGGGCTAACATAGTTCCTCAGTCACCCTCAAGACTTGGGAAATGAGAGGTCTGTCTGGGATAGAGGCAGATCTGTTGTACTTGACGGTTAACCCCGAGATCAAAGATGTGAGTCTGGTTCTCAAGGCTAAAAAGATGGTAGAACATTTTCTGGAAGCATGTATGGCAAACAAAATTTGCTACACTGACCTTCAAAGAATAGCCACCTGGCACTGGTTCATACAATTTATAGTCTGACATCTTGTGTACACTTAACAATATCTGGTTGGGAAATGGCTGATCATTTGAAGAAAATCTGCCCCAAACCTAATGTGGTTGTTTGGTCTGTTTATCCTTATCTAGGTTTGAATAACATTCCCATCTGTACCGTGAATGATGATGACAGCTCATTGGGAGCATTGTGGGGCGTTGGCCAGTTCAACCACTTGGAGAAGGACGAGATACCATTTGCCAAATGCGGTTATGCACCCAGCGCTGTAGCCCTAGAGAGCCCCGTCAGAGGAGTCTCGCCAGCCCCAAACAATGTCAAGGTGCCCCCAAGGCCTCATTCTGGTGAGTCCCTTGCAACTCATGACATCTTTCCTGAGGCCTCCTGCAAACTATGGGGGGGGGGGGGTGCGTGCGGGGAGGGCAGGGAGGATAGTCTCTATGATTGTTAATATAGCTGCAGTGATTTTTTAAATAGTCATGGAATTTTCTCACTATGAAATAGGAAACTCATGAAAAGTTTTCACTCATTTAATCTCATTTCACTCATTTAATCTCATTTAAACTCAGTAAAGTTAATACATATTATTGTCTTTATTATGTCCAGGACATATATGTGTGGTTCTTGTCTCTAATGCCAACAAAAGTACCTGAGAGGTACTAAAAATGAATGTTTAGCCAACATGATTGGGGAAACTAATGCAACAAAAAGTCAGTCAGGGAAATGAAGTAGCAATGGAATTTCGTGCTTCCGTCTTCCCCCGCCAGGCGGTCAGCTCCTGAAGCTCCCAGCCCAGTGTTATTGCCTTCTGTGTTTCTGGTATTCTTGGTGTCTCCCCAGGTCCCAGCACAGTGTTTGATCTTTAGTAAACAATTAATTAATGTTTACTGAATTGAAACGAAAAGTATATGTTCTGTAATCAGCAGAACAAAGAGTTAACAATATTGTGTTTTTGGAAGTTACAAGAGGAGATTTAATATTTTTCATCACAAGGAAGAGTTGGTAAATTTTATGAGGGAATAGTTAACAACACTTAACTGTGATCATCATTGTGCATTATATACACATATCAGATCATTATGTTGTATGTCTTACACTAATATATTTTTGAAAATTATAGTATGGCAAAATCTAAAGCGCTAGGTAAAACAGAAGGAATTCTGGGTGGTGGAAATTGTATCCAGTTCTCTTTCTCTGATTTTTTTTTAAAGATTTTATTTATTTATTTGACAGAGAGACAGCAAGAGAGGGAACATAAGCAGGGGAGTGGGAGAGGAAAGCAGGTTTTCCACTGAGCAGGGAGCCCGATGTGGGGCTCAATTCCAGGACCCTGGGATCATGACCTGAGCTGAAGGCAGAGGCTTAACCCACTGAGCCACCCAGGCGCCCCTTTCTTTCTCTTATTACTGAAAGTTTCAGGGCACATGAAAATTATTTTGGTATAATGTGGGAAAATATATTATCCTTCAAAGGATAACCATAAGACAGACCATTAGTACTTACCATGTGATTCCAATCTAAGGTCTTCACACTTGTTAACTCATTTCATGCTTTCAAGAGTTCCTCTTCCTTACACACTAGCAACAAGGAATCAAAACCCCATATATGCCGCCACCTTTCGGGTGTTCCTTCTCATACCATAAAACCCAGAAATTTAACAATTTGTAAGAGCCCCTTGATGGGAGTGAAGTGTCACCATCTGGTAAGATTTACATTTCAGATGTGGGGCTCAGGTCTTTGTTTTGGCTGCTGTCTGCCCTCAGGCATGACTGGAGACAAGGGCACCCCCCTCTCTCCGCTATGATATTCCAGTGCTCAGATTCTGGAGTTATGGGTGTCTGTGGCAAAGTCACCAGATATGGGGCTTTCTGACAATAGTAGTGACCCAGTGCCTAATCTTTAGCCTCACAGATGCTGTGACAGCAACTGAAGTGTGAGGGGCATCCTGACTCCCCTTCCTCCAGATTGTGATAAAAGCTTTGCCCCCTGGGTGGCCCAGCGACAAGGTGCTGCTTTTGAAGTGATCTGTGACAGTCAACACCAGAGTTCACTGCTCCAGCCCTTCCAGTGAAATTGCAAACACCGAATTCTCTATCTAATTTACAGTCTAGTTTAAAATAGAGTGGTTTCTGTTTCCCACCAGTGAACACGAACTTGATAGACTCACAGCCCATAACACCGTTCTTCCTACTTCCTCTCTGCTCTCTTCTGGAGAGAGGTAACTTTACAATATTTTTCTTTCTATAGCTAGGACTAATGAATTCAGTTACTTTTGGGAAATGCACCAAATGTTTTCATCTTTTAAGAAATTGTGTTAACTGTTTTTCCATAAAAAAGATAACATTGCTTATGGAGAATATAACTTAAAATTAATGCAAAAGGGAATCAGGTAAACATTAAAATGGTTTTAGGGTGGTTTTGTAAGATGAATCTATGAAATGTGGGGGTAAGAGACTGATGAAATAAGAAATAAAATAAAAAATGAAATTATAACTCAGCACACATCTCCTTCTGGCCACAGGTCAAACAGCACACATATAATCTCTTTGATTAGAGAAGGTGTTGGTTATATGGACAGGAAACAGAGAAAAACGTGTCATACTGAAATATGTACTTTTAAAAATTAGTTTACCCAGATCGAGAAAGCTCTTCCAGTCTTTCTTTGTACCATCTTCCTGGGCATTGAATTAGTTTTGTAAACATCAAGATCCTTTTATTATGTTATTGTAGTATAACTTTACCTGCAAGGTTTCCAATATTTATAAACATATCTCTGAGTTGACCTTATTTGAAATCCAGGTATACTCTCATTTATTTCAGCAACTGATGTCTGTGTCATGTGATAGAAGTTTTTTCAGTTTGATCTAAATATAATTTTCCTGCAATATCGTTTCAGAGCCCTGTAGAAAAATCAAGGAGTGCTTCAAAACTTCCAGTGAGAATCCCTTAGCAATTAAGAAGGTAAAGAAACAACTATTTACAATTATCTATTTAGTTCAATTTCTGTCATTTCCTCTCCTTTTCTTCACATAGCTTTCTGAAAAAGTACATTTCACAATATTTTTTACAGCTTTTTAAAATATTTTTTAATTTAAATTCAATTTAGTTAACATACACTGTATTTTTAGTTTCCCCGGTAGAGTCAGTGATTCATCAGTTGCATGTAACACCCCATGCTCATTCAGTCACGTGCCCTCCTTCATGCCCATCACCCGGTTACTCCATTCCCCCACCCTCACCCCTCCAGCTATCCTCAGTTTGTTTCCTAGAGTCTCTTATGGTTTGCCTCATTCTGTTTTCATCTTATTTTATTTTTCCTTCCCTTCCCCTATGTTCATCCATTTTGTTCCTTAAATTCCACCTGAGTAAAATCATATGACATTTCTCTTTCTCTGACTTATTTTGCTTAGCATAATACCCTCTAGTTCCATCCATGTTGTTGTAAATTGACGTAACATAATGCTGTATGTTAACTACTAGAATTTAAATAGAAACATTAAAAATGGTTTATTTAACTCAGCAGCATTATTTTAAAATTTACCCATGCTGTTATGTTGACCAATAACTCATTCCTTTTTATTGCTAAGTAGTATTCAGTTGTATCAGGGTATCCCACAATGGGTATCCCACAATTTGTGTACATGCTCACCCGTTAATGGACATTTAGCTTGTTTCCAATTTTTGCCAAAGCTGATATGAACATTTGTGTCCAAGTCTTTGTATGGGTATATATTTTCTTTTCTCTTAGTTAAATAGGTAGATGGGGAACAATTGGGTCTTATTATAGGTGTGGGTTTAAATTATTGAGAAATTGCCAAAGTGTTTTCCAAAGTGGTTGTATGATTTTATATTTCCGCCAGCAGTTTACCGATTTCCTTTCCCCCACATCGTGCCAAAATTTAGGATGGTCAGTATTTTTAAATTTAGCCAATTTAGTGGGTGTGTTGTGGTATCTCACTGTGGTTTTAATTTGCATTTCTCTGATGACTAGTGAGGTTGATCTCTCATCATGTTCTTACTTGCCATCCATATATCTTCTTTTGAGAAATGTGTATTCAAATATTTGCTCATTTTGTAAATTGGGTTGTGGGTCTTTTATTATGAAGTTGTAAAGGTTCTTTATATATTCTAGATAAGAATTATTTTGTCACATATACATTTTGCAAATTTTTTTTTCCAGTCTGAGGCTTACCTTTGACTTTTGAAGTACAGTGACTTTTGAAGAACCAAAATTTATAACTTTGATGAAGTCCAAATTTAAAATTTTTCTATCATAGTTTCAGGTCCACATGATGTTTGCCTCTCTATTGTGCCTTACTGTAAAGGCTGACCTCTAGTTCAATGTTGAATAGGAGTGATGAGAGCAGACACTGTTGCCTCACACCTAATTATAGGGGTAAACCTTGTACTTTCATCATTGAATGTGATGTCAGTTTTTTTTTTTTTTAAGATTTTATTTATTTGACAGACAGAGATCACAAGTAGGCAGAGAGGCAGGCAGAGAGAGAGGAGGAAGCAGGCTCCCTGCTGAGCAGAGAGCCCAATGCGGGGCTTGATCCCAGGACCCTGGGATCATGACCTGAGCTGAAGGCAGAGGCTTTAACCCACTGAGCCACCCAGGCGCCCCTGTGATGTCAGTTTTTTTTATTTATAGATGCTCTTCACATGGCTTGAGGAAGTTCCTTTCCATTCCTAGTGTTCTAAAAGTTTGTATCAGAAATAGGGATTGGTTTTTGCCTAATGCTTTTTCTGCATCTATTTGAAATGATCACTCTTTTTAAATCTGCTAATATGGTGAATTGCATGGGTTAACTTCTAAATATTAAACTACCCTTGCATTGCTTGGGGCGGGGGGAAACTCAGTTGGTCATGTTGTGTTATTCTTTTTGTATATTTAATTTCATAAAATATTGTTTAACATTTTTGTGTCTACATTCATAACAAATATGAGTTTGCAGTTTACTTGTAATGTCTTTTGTGGTTTTAGTACTAGCATAACCCTGGCTTCATAGAGTAAGTTCAGAATTTCTCTTTAAAATTCTGGGAGATTTTATGTAGAATTGGTACTATTTCTTTCTTAAAATTTGTAGAATTCTTCAGTGAATCCGTCTGGGCCTGGAGTTTTCTTAGAGTTAGGGTTTTAACTACAAATTCATTTTCTTATTTTCATATAGATGTAGACCATTCGGATACAGATACATTCAGGTTATCGGTTTCTTCTTTAGTGAGCTTTGGTAGTTTCTGTTATTCAAAGTATTTGTCCATTTCATCTAAGTTGTTCAATTTACTGATATAAAGTCATTCATAACATATCCTTTTAATGATTATATGATCTGTAGAGATGTTCTGCCTCTCATTCCTGACATTGGGAATTTGTGTCTTCTTTTTTTTCTTGATGAATCTAACTAGAGGTTTGGTAGTTTTATTGATTTTCTCAAAAAATAAACTTTTCATTTCATTGATGATATCTGTTGTTTTTCTTTCCTATTTCATCGGTTTTGGTTCTTGTCTTTATAGAAGATGGAAGCTTAGGTCATTGAGTTGAGACCGTTTTTCTTTCTAACATGGTCATATATTATTATAATTTTTAAATAAACACTGCTTTGGCTGCATGCCTCAAATTTAACAATGTTGAGGTTTTTTTTTTTAAGATTTTATTTATTTGACAGACAGAGATCACAAGGAGGCAGAGAGGCAGGCAGAGAGGAGGGGGGAAGCAGGGTCCCTGCTGAGCAGAAAGCCCAATGTGGGGCTCGATCCCAGGACCCTGAGATCATGACCTGAGTTGAAGGCGGAGGCTTAACCCATTGAGCCACCCAGGCGCCCCTACAATGTTGAGTTTTCATTTTCATTCTGTTCAAAGTACTTCCTAATTTACTTTTTAATTTCTTCTCCATGGGTTACTTAAAATTATGTTATTTAATTTCCAAATATTTGGGTATCTTAAAGATATCTTTATGTGGTTGATTTTCAATTTAATTCCACTGTGGTTAAAGAAGATACTTTGTATACTTTGAAACTTTGTAAATTTATTGAAACTTGTTATATGGCCCAGAATATAGTAAACCTTAATAAAATTTCCATGTACCATGAAAAGAATGCTCACTCTGCTGTTGTTGGGTAGAATGTAATATAAATATCAGGTAAGTTGGTTGACACTGTCATTCAGGTCTTCTGTAGCCTTATTGATTTCCTCTCTACTTTTTAATCAATTATTGAGAAAGAGGTGGTGAAATCCCTGACTATAGTTGTGGGTTTCTGTATTTCTCTTTTAATTTATACCAATCTTTTTCAGAGCTCTAGTGGCATAATCAGTTAGTACATGGTACTTAAATCTAGTTTTTAATCATGTATTTTGAAGCTCTCTTATTAGGAGTATTACAATTTAGATTTGTTATGTCCTTTTGATAAAATGACCCTTTTATCATTATAAAATTACTTTCTTCAATCCTGTTAACATCCTTTGATTTGAAATCTGTTTCATTATAGAACTCTTCAGGTTTTCTATTTCTTCTTGAAATTATTTTGGTTACGAAATTATTCCTTTCATTGAAACATTCAAATTTATTGACAATGTTATACATAATAACCTCATATTCTTTTTAAAATATATGCAGTATCTATAAGATGTACCCTTTTATTAATCAGATTTATTAATTTATGTCTTTGTTTTTCTCAATCAGTTTCCAAAGTAGTTTATCAATTAGTCTAAAAAAGAACTAGTTTTTGTGGGTTTTTTTGATTCTCTATGTTATATATTTCTTTTCTATTTTGTTGAGTTATGTTATCTTTTCCTTCTTTCCAGTCACATATGTTATTTTATTGTTCTTGACTTCTTTTATCTTTCTAATATATATATTTAGCTGTAAGTTCTTCTTTGAGGATTATTTTAACTGCTTTCATAGTTTTTGCTCTCAGCATTAATTTAAAACTTTTTCTAATTTGCCCTATAATTTCTTTTTGTCTCGTGACTTACTTGCTGGACATTCTGTATGAAAAGTTTTATGTAGGAATCTGAACCTCGTGGTAAAAGCACTTTTTTCCAAAGAGAACTTTGTGTTTATTTCTGTAGGAACCCAGAGGCCTACCAGCCTCGACTAACTTAAGCCAAGCTCAAATCTTGACTTCAGGTTATATTTCTTCAAGGACCATTGCACTTCTGGATCACCTTCATCTCAGAGGGAAGCCCTTTGTTGGCCCTTATTTGGATCCTGAGCTTTGAGTTCTCTCTTTCAGGACCTTTGAAGCTGTCACAAGAAAAGTTCTCACTCTCCAGGATCTTACAATGACTTCAGGGCAAAAATGACTACTATACTCCCCACAACTGAGGCTTCTTATTTCCCCTTTACTTTGGCCTATTAATTCCTACTTTATTCACTCCTCGACAGTTATAATTTTTTTTCAAATTTTTGATGTGCATTTTTAGTTGTGCCCAGTGGGAAGGTTGAACCAAAAGACATGTATTGCTGTTCCTTAAAACAAGAAGTCTTCTTATATAATAAACTTTAACAGAGGAATACATCTATATACAGCATAGATTTATCTTCACTAAATGTCAGTAGTTCAATATTGTTCCATCAATTTCAATCATCACAGTCTCCAGCTGTTGACATATTCAGCCACTGGCTTCTGCATGTGTTAAATATCACTTCCTTCTGAAGATCAAAATCCTTCCTTGGAATAAGCACATAGATCTAAGGCTTCTATAACTCTTCTTGGACTTAGAGCTCTTATAACCTTTTTTAAATTTTTAAATTACAGAGTTTATTTACTTCCTAGAACAACAAAACAGCCCTTCTCTTTCCTCTTCCAGTTGATCAGGGGAAGTAATTTAGTTGACCTCTCTCGTTCTGCAGCTCTCAGCTGCCCTTCAGCAGAGCAAGGAAGCAGCATGTAGTGTCTGTCTTCACAGATGTTGCATAAAATCTTTTGACTGTCTTCTTCCTGTCATAAATCTTCCTAACTTGACAGAACAATCTCATGTGTTATGAGTTGGTTGTTATCTGGAGCAGCAAGACAATAAAGGCTACACAGTATTTTTTTTTAAAGATTTTATTTATTTATTTGACAGACAGAGATCACAAGTAGGCAGAGAGGCAGGCAGAGAGAGAGAGGAGGAAGCAGGCTCCCCGCTGAGCAGAGAGCCCAATGCGGGGCTGAATCCCAGGACCCTGGGATCATGACCTGAGCTGAAGGCAGAGGCTTTAACCCACTGAGCCACCCAGGTGCCCCAAGGCTACACAGTATTCAAAAATTACTATCTTGGTGTTTAACCAAGGGTTTAAAATGGCTTCACCAAATGTAAATAATATCTCACTATGTGCTCTGTCTACAAATGCAAATATTTGATAATTAGATTTTTTTTTTTTTTTTTTAAAGATTTTATTTATTTATTTGACAGAGAGAGATCACAAGTAGAGAGAGAGGCAGGTGGAGAGAGAGGAGGGAGCAGGCTCCCTGCTGAGCAGAGAGCCTGATGCGGGACTCGATCCCAGGACCCTGAGATCATGACCTGAGCCGAAGGCAGCGGCTTAACCCACTGAGCCACCCAGGCGCCCGATAATTAGATTTTTATGGGAAGACTAAAACTAACCTCTCTTTACTTTCATGTATGTCCTTTTATTTAGCTACAATATTTCTTATTCATTTTATATTCAACTTTCATAGAAAATATAAGGGGCTGGATATGCATATTGATTATATTATACCTTTGGTTTAGGAAGAAATAAAGGTAAAAAAGCCACTGTCTCCTCCAAAAGCATGCTCCACTGCTGACTCTTGTTCTTCAGAGGTGATGAGTACCAAGACTGACGTCAAAGAGAATACTGTTTGCATACCAAATTATCTGGACCAGGAAATCAAAGTAAGAGGCAGGTTTCTTAAGTCCATAACTTGGGAAGAGCATGAACATACAAAACATCACGTTACTAACATCCTTCAGATTCTTTAGTGGTTCCCTTAACAACCGAATTGATTTAAAACCCCATAGCCTGAAATCCAAGGCCTACTTCAATTATTTCCAGTCACTGTTACAGAAGCACAACCCTTGGTTTAGACCTAAGGAAGACCTTGGCATTTGCCAAACACTCGGCCCTTTCTCCCCATGTTTTTCTTTATCATCTTCCTAGTGCTTGAGAGGCACTACTCGCTGTTACCTGTACATTTTCTTCCCGTATTTTAAGGCAGAGATTCCTCCAATCAACTTCCATCTCTCCATCTTATCTGTGGAAAACTGTTTCCTCAAACCTACTCTGCCTGGGGTTATAAACTCAGTTGTATTTACAGTTGTGTCATATCAGAGTACTGGAAGGTTCTCTCCAACCACGGTTATTTCTGAGAATGACATAAAATGAAGAACGAATCAATCAGCTGATGTTTGCTTTCCTCCTTTGTTTTCCTTCTTTAGATCCTTTTGGTAACCTCCACATTGCTTCACAGTAAGACCCACTGCAACGAATTAAGGGTGAAAGTGTTGTAATGATGACTTTGATGGCAGTTTTAAATGAGTCCTCTGTAGTAGCAATTACAAATAGAAGAGCATATTTTAAGGATTGTTCTTGAATAATCCCGATAAGGAACTACTTTAAAAGTAAAGCATAACAGTGGTGTTGGGTATAATTATGCTGATGATTAAAATTAGGAAAATAAAAGGAAAGGAGAAGAGAAGAGAGTATCTGTAGACAAGAGTTGTGGTTATACATGCATTCCTGATGATTCTGGTGAAAGACTCCTGATTATATAGAGTCTTCAGAATCACTGTCCATCTTACTGCTACACTCTGGCACCACTGCTTCCCTATAAGAAATCTCTTCTCCCTGATCCTTTCAGTGGTCACCGTCTTCTCATTAAGGTCTCAGTTAAAATATCACGCAGAAATATTTTCTCTGACCACCCAGTCTAAAGCAGCTACCTACTTACCCTCTATCCTATTACCCTCTGTTCTTCTTTGCATAGCATATGTCCTATTTGATATGTTCGTATTTATTTGTTTCAATAATGTCTCTGCCTCTCACTCCACTCACACTAAAATTTAAGTCTTATGGGATCTCATACTCCTCTGTCTTGGTTCCTGCTTTATCTTCCTATGCCTAGATAAGTGCTAGCCTCTAGTAATCATTAATAAGCATTTACTGAATGTTGAATACAAAAAATAAAAAGAAAAGTTTTACCAAGGTCAGAATGGAACTGTAGGCAATCAGTTAACTGACATAGGTCCTGCCTTTTATATGTCATCTGATATGCTCACATCTGATAAACACAACCAAACCATAAACTGAGTGTAGTTTGAGTCAGGCTGTCTTACTTCCTTAGGCACATCAATAATGGGCCAGCAACATGATCCTACAGAACTGGACTTTGGGCATCTATAAAAGAGCCCTCCTCTCAAAAGCATCTTCTACCTCACAGATATTGACTTAACAGGACATTAATACAAAATCTACTAAAATGTAAACTCTTTGACGGAAGGGATCCTTTCTATCTTCTTCACAACTCATTCATCAGCACTCATTTCTTTGCTTGAAAACTACTAACTGCTGCGTACACAGCACGGCGTTTTATCAAATAGTTGGTGGCTATTTGTGAAATAAATGAAAACAGAGGGAGTCAAGTGAGAATATAAGTCTTATCAAATTCTTTTGGCTTGTATAAATGAGTCCTAAAAATAGATCCATTTTGATGGTATTCCAACCTTTCATACTTTCTACAAAAAAATCTGAACTATCTTTCTATTTCCTGTAATCCAGGCTGGTAATTCTGAATAGCTGTGAAGGCAAGACATGTTTGTGCAGGGGTGTATATGAAAGAGTATATGGTTTCACAATTATTACTTTAAAGGAAAAGAAAAACAGAATTTTGTGTCTCCTGATATCTTGTCTTTAGACTTCCTCTCAAAAATCTTGAATTTACAGAAATAATAGTCTCTTTACTATTGACATGGAAAGTCTGCCAAATACTTTCATTTATTTTGTTATCAAAGACAAAATACCAGAGTTTGGGAATACTGTTCATTCCTTTATTCACATAGCTTATGAGAGGGATTGTACAGGCATTGTAAGAACATTTAGGAGATTTTGGAGCTGAGAGATTCTTCAAAGGGAAAGAAACCTAAAGAATATTTAAGATATAATTAAAAGATGAAGAGAAGTATGGAAGAGATCATTCCCAGAAAAGAGACCTTCATATCTAAAGGCTAAGAAGTGAGAGCACTGTTCATTCAAGAAACTAAAAACATTAAGGCTGATTCAGAGAGTTGCAAGGAGAAGGCTTCAAGGGTTGAGGCTGGAGACTTATGCATAGACCAGATTCATCTGAAGTGCTATGGGAAGCTAGTGAAGAATTTTAAACACTGACTTATGCTGAAATCACTTTGTAAGTATAAGAATTATATGGCCAGATTTGTACTTTAGAAAAATCGCTTTAGATACAATATGCAGAATTAATATGGAAGGTGGAGGCAAAATGGCAGGGAAGGCGCTCTGCTTCCAAATGTTAGATTAGGTCCAAGATTTAGCTTCCTGCTGTAAACAACTATACATAACTGGGAAAACACATGAAGAAACTGTTTTCAGGCATCAGGCAACAGACAGTATAGATGTATGACAGTTCAGAGAGGAGAAACAATTGGGATGATTTCCACATTCAACCTAGATTTCAGCCTGGGACACCTTCCTCATGGTGGCACAGAGAAGTGGAGCCCAAACAGAGAGTAGTAGCTTCCTTTGCTCAGGAGAGAAAACAGAGTTTAGAGTTTGGGAATTCTGAGGTGGCTGGAATTCACAAATAAGATACAGAAAAGAAGATGAATCTGCGGAGAGAATGAGCTCCAGAAATCTGCAGAGGGCTCCATGAGTCTTCAGTTCAGCATAAATTGCACATGCACAGGAAGAGAGTCTGAGACCTGGCGGGAGAGAGCTAACCGGAGGCAGCACATCGCTTAGAGATGCAGGCGTCATGAGGTGCCAGACTGGAGAGACCTTGCTGAACACACCAGGAATTCCACTGAAACCCCAGGAAGAGAAGAGGGTACTCTAGCCCTACAGGAGACACTACTCTAGATCTCATCATCTAGATCATCTCAAATCCTAAAATCAAGTTTCAGCAGATCAAATCCTCCTGCCTATATATTGAATTACCTTCCAGAAAAAAAAAAAAAACCTCAAGTGAAAAGAATGCAGGAGAGTTCCTTAAAGGACCTATTCTACTTCCTCTCAACAAAGGGATAATTATATTCTTTCAAAGTTGATCACTGAGTGATCTGTAAGTTAAAAGAAGATGGGAGCAATGTGTAACCACCAATTTGATGAAAAAACCATTAAAGGAAAAGTAGCTTTGGGAATCTTTTGAAAAAAAGAAAAAATTTCAGGCAGACTAGGGAAAAGAATATTGCAGAGTAGCTTAAGCAAGAATTGATGATAGTTTAGACAAGGTCAGGGCTGTAGGGATAAAAAGGAATGGAGAAATTTGAGAAATATCGAGAAGGAAGCATTTACTGAATTGTTGTCCAGCAACATATTGTAGATGCAAGGGAGTTGTCCAAGATGGATCTCTGGGTCTGGCTTGGACATCTCTTCAGTGTATGCAAATGCTATCCACCAAGACAGGGGGATGAGGAGGAACCAATTGGAGCAGGTTCTAGAAAGAGAAAGATGGGTTTAGTTTTAGATAATCTGGGTTCTTTATATTATATAATATTGTAATTGTTATTATTATTATAAATTATAAATATTATAAATATATATATAATATATATATATATATATACGACTGGATTTCAGATGGGTCTAAATTCTAAGAATAGACACAATTTAAGATCAAACTGAAATCATCATTACCCATGCTTCATGTTTGTATGTTGATGTTTATTATAGTCCATTTTTATTACAGTTATTTCCTATATTTATCTCCTCTATCATCCGCACATCAGCCCTTAGCTTCAGATAAAAAATGTCAAGGAGGGATTCTGATTGACAAAAGGGAATTATATCCCCCCCCACCCCCACTGAGCCAACCACTGTGTTGAGGGAACTGAGGAAAAATGACTCCAGCTAGATTCATGCACTACAGAGAAGAGCAGTGCAGTCATGGACAGTCTAGACAGTTATGGAAAATTTCAGTTAGAACCCCTGGTACAGGGGCACCTGGGTGGCTCAGTCATTAAGCATCTGCCTTCAATTCAAGTCATGATCCCAGGGTCCTGGGTTCAAGCCCCACATTGGGCTCCTTTCTTGGTGGGAAGCCTGCTTCTCCCTCTCCCACTACCCCTGCTTGTGTTCCCTCTCTCCCTATGTCTCTCTGTCAAATAAATCTTAAAACAAACAAACAAACAATAATTAAAGAAAAAGAAAAAAAATACAACCCTGGTACAGCGGGGAAAGATCCATTCCCAAAAGAAAAAAAGTGAATCTTGCTTCCAGAAAATGTGGGTACTGAGCAGACAAAACCAGAGGAATGTTATATCACCTTCCCCAAACTGTTGCTTGTGTTGGAGAGGTTTTAAGATTCCACTGTGTACTATTTGACATGGGGCTCCCAGGCTAACATCCCAACTGACTTAACTGAGCGTCATGTGCAGAGTGACTTTTGGGAAGATGAGATCGTGGAGGAGGTAAAGGAAATCTTAGAGCCCGTGTGCCATTTATTTGCTCACTGTGTGACTCTAATACTCTCTGTCAGATTCTGGCGAAGCTCTGTAACATTTTACGCACTGATTCCCTGGCCGAAGTTCTACAGTGGCTGCTTCACGCAAGCTCAAAAGGTGAGATTAAAAGAAACATTTGCAAACGCTGAGCTCAGTGCCTTTTCAGAAAATTGGAATGTGCCAATATCTGAAGTTTTCGACCTTGACTTTGCAAACATACTGCCCCACTCTTACTTCCCTACTGATTCAGTATCTGAGTCTCTGCAGCCCTCTCTGACTGCATTCAACAGGTCATTCGATGACCCCAAATTTGGCATGTCCCAATTGAAACTTCTTGGTGTGATGTGAAGGGCTTGTGTCCAGGGTTGGTTTGTGCTGCTTCTCAAGGTCTACACAACCAGGGGTCTCCCTGAGCATATTTTCTGGTTGGCTGTGAACCTTGAGCGCAGAGTCTGTTTCCTTTCTCTGATATGATACGGGAGCACGGCCTTCCAAGTTCTGGAGTCTAACAGCCTTGCCAACTCCTCCACCAAAACCGTCAGTTCAATCCTCTCCCAGGCTCCTTTGGGGCCTTTGTGGACTATTCCATAGAAGCATGCGCCAGACCCAGGGGGGCAACCATAACTGGCAGAGTAGCTGTCCTGAGACCTAACTGGTCCTCAGACTGACTGAGGCAAAACTTCAGAGGTGGGTGGAGTCTGAGGATTTTTATTTCTAACAAGTTCCCAAGTGATACTGATAATGCTGGTCTGGGGGCCACTCTTTGAGAATTTGCACTAATAAGGTTAGGAAATATCAGCGTGTTAGGGATAGACTAATACTTTTGAATAGGGAGCATTTTGGAAAGAGTCCTTTACCTAGAAATTCAAGACTACTTGGCAAGCAATTAAGAAGTATTTGGGGGTAAGGAGTCTTTACTTCTTATACTTTTTTTTCTTTTTAAGAATGTAACTTTAAAAAATATATACAAATAATAAGTGCTTACTGCTGGGGGTGGGAGGGGGGAACCCAGATGAACCAGAAAAAAATACAAAAAAAGTAAAACAATAATGAATCAAATCATCATAAACATCATTTCTGTGATGACTTCGGTATCTATCTTTACAGATATGCTTGTAACTATTTATTATTTATCAGTCTATATTTTAATGAGGTCATATTGGGCTTATTATTTTGAATAGATATGCTTTCTTTTTTTATTTGGCAACAACCTGAGATTTTGTACTTAATATTTAGGTTATTCCATTGCCATTTGGGGACAAGTCCTTCAGTGAGTTAACTACTTGGGGCAGTCCATAATATCACAGGTCCACAGATATCACGGTGATGTGACCTAACTTGTCCACAGAAACCTTGACTCACAAATGAATGCCCACTCAGCAAACATATCACCAGCCTTTCACACTACAGTGCCAGATAAAATAACGAATCCTGTGTTTCTAGCCAACGTGATAATTATGACCTTCATGCTTACCCCCCCTTTTTTTAATCAGAGAAAGAGTGGGTCTCAGCTTTGATTCATGCTGAACTGGCTGAAATAAACCTGTTGGCCCAACGAAGAAACATCACAGCAAACCTAGCAGCAGGGACTAGGAAGCCACCCAAAGTTAAATCACCCCCAAATTCACCTGCAAAATTGCAAGAGATGACCAGAACAAGGCAAGAACATCAACCCTCCAGGTAATTAGATATAATGGCTATTTACAGGGCATGTGGTACAGAAAGACTTTTAATTTTCTTTTCATTATCTCTCAACACTAAACATGCTGATGTTTTCAGTTTCTTCTTTATTCAGTAAATGGCCACAATGTGTATTTGTTTTCTTTCACTTTCATAAATGTGATATGAGAATCATTCTAAATCCTATTGTAGCCATCCAGACATCTAAGAAAATGTTGGTTTTTTTCATTTGATCTAAACATGAAAGCAATAAAGGACACCAAAATTGTATTATATATTTTATTAAAAGCATCTCACACAAGTATCACTTTTCTTGTGTAGCACAATGCTAGATTAAAATAAATTGCTTCACTTAATTTTCTCTGGCACACTCCTGGAGGCTGCTAGGGGGGAAAGTAAGTATTATAGGAATTGGGAATTATTGTAGTATAAATTTTTCTTAAATGTTATTATTTCAATGATAGAAGAAAATATATATGCATACACAATGTGGTGAAAATGTAATAAGATGTTACTTAAGTCGGAAGAAAAAATCTTGTTGCTTTAAAATTAAAAGTTAGGTAAAGCTTAAATCAAGAGAAATTAAATATTCAAAACCCAAGTCACTTAAAAAATCACTGAGACAGAGAGTTTTGTGTTGCAATTTGTCTCCACCTTAAAGTTTCCATAAAATTGGAAACTGGGAAATAGGGTTAGTCTCTCTATGTTAGTGAATAATGTATGATACTGTTTAGATGTTTACTCAAAGTCAGAAGAATCTTTCATTGGAAAGTATACTTAATACTGTCTGCATTGAAAAACAAAGAATCAGGATAGAATGTTCAAAATATATATGTACTTAGCTTATTGATGATAGTGCAGTCAGTAGAAAGTACTTGTTTATACCTGTGAATTTCATTTTCTCTTTCTCCAATTATTTAGAGTATCAAGTCAAGGATCTGAAGGAAATAAGGAAGTGCCAAAAGGTTAAGTACAGTTTGTGATAATTACTGAATTGGTATAGGGAAACCAGTAAGTATTTAAATCTTTAGGGATACAGACAAGGATCTGTGGTTTTAAAGGCAGTAAAATTCAATATTGATTTCTAATTACCTTTAAGGGGCAGTGTCTGCTGAATTTCTTACTGAGATAAATTTGACCTAAACTTAACTTTGTTTTGCAAGGCCAAGTGCCTCATCAGAGACCAATGGATCCTCTTTTAGAAGTAAGATAACAGAGTAGCAGGAAGTGTAGGTTTGGTCACGCCAATCCAGTGACAGGAGAAGCTCTGCACTGACCTAACAAAAGGACAATGATCTCAGAGTTTGGTTCTTCATAGCTTTTAACTGTCAAGCTCAACTATTTTAATTAGAAACCAAGTCGATCACAGAAAACAGTAAAATGGCAATTGGCTGCAAGCAGATGTTCTACAAGACAGGTGAAGTATGAGAGAGAGGAGCAGTTTGTGTCCCCATCAGAAACCCAGCCACATTCCACAATTTGAACCAAGAAGAAATAAGAACTGTAGAATGTCCTACTTTGGTCCAGAATAGACCAAGTGAAACATCCCTGTGGGTTTGGCAGCTCCTAACTTTAAAACATGTGTGACAAAAATGACCATAGAACAACAACTAGGAAGTAGGTCTTTAAGCCTGAAACAAAAGTCTATCCTGATGTTTTTACAAGTTTCTCTTATCCAGGGAATCACATGGTAATCAATTAGAGTTCTTTGAGGTCACTCTAAGCCCCAGAAGCTTTTGAGGGGGTTAACCAAACCCAAAAGAGGCTATCTATGCTCACAGGCAATAAGAAATACAGTAGAGAAGTTAGAAAATACTCCCTTACTCTGACACACCAAGGATAGTCTGTCGTGTCTGACTTCCCACCAAACTCCTCACCCAAGACGACAAAATCATGACAGGGATGGTTTCCATTACTCAATTCTATGTCTTACCTGTTGGCCCCTGTCTAGATATTTGGAGAAGTTTTGTATAAGAAGCCCCAATCACACTTCTTATTCTTCAGTGGTGATAGTACCTCTCCAAATCCTAATTCCTGCTTGGGTCTGACCTTATAGGTCTTGTGAAGCTCTTATAATTATCTTGTTTTAATCTGTTTGTCTATTTTATTTTTTGTCTATCAAGACCATAGATCCTTTTCCTTTCTCTCACTTGTCCCATCCCTGCCTGTCACCTTTACAGATCAGCAGTTCTAATTCATTCCTTCCAAAATAATGTTTGATTTTAAGAGGATAGAACATATCCTACATGTTATAGGACCAATAACGCATTAAAAATGTGCTGGTGGTGAGAAAGATAAGTATAGATTCTTTTATGAATTTGGGGTATATTTGATTCACCTAAACATTATATATTTTTTGTAAGTCATTTGCTACTAAAACGTGGCAGAGGCTATATTTGATGTCTCAATTTTGGTCTTATTTTGTTTTTTTTCTTTTCTTTTGTTTTTTTTTTTGTTTTTTTTTTTCTATTTCAGAGGCTGAGGACAGGCCTCCATTGTTTATAAGAAGAAATAATATGAAAATGCCCATTGCAGAATATTTCAGCAAACCAAAATCTCCTCCCAAGCCTAAAATTCAGGAAAACATATCAACAAAACCAATGTCTGCAAGGAGTATGCAACAAAGATTCAATCTCTCTCCCCAGAGAGCATTTTATCCTTAAACATTCCAAAGGTAGAAATTCTAGACTGAGTTATTTCTTTCACAGACATGAGCTTCACTCCATAACAACATCAAATTATTTTTAAAAAATATTTCAGTATCAGAGAATCAATAGTTGGTGGCACATGTAAATCTCAAAGCACCTGTATATAACACTACTAAATAAATAATAATGGAGACAGTATTTCTATTTGTAGTTAATCTGGTACCATGTGTAAAAGAAGTATGTTTACTTATATGCTACATTTCTAGTCTTGCACTGATTGTATTTGTACAATTGTATTTGAGTCATAAGGCCCTGATTCTAGAAAAGCCATCCATAACAGAATTATGCAGCTGCAGTTTGATGCACGTCCCAAACTCTTAAAAGAGAAAAATAAAAACAAAAACAAACACAGAATTTTAACATCTGAGCTAATTTTCACAGTCTACCGTGTTTCAGTGCTATTAGAACACTGAATGGATTCTGTAGTGATATGGAAAAATACTGGCCTTGTCCCAAAAAAAGATACAAAAATTATCACTAATTTATGAGCCAGAGAGGAACTAGTTTCTACTCTTTGCTAATTGTGATATTAACAAATTTCCTAATACTTAGCTTTTTTGTATTTTTAAAATAAGCCACTCTTGGGCCATAGCTATTATTCTTTCATTGTATTTCTGGATTCTGTCTACCAAATAGCCAATCTTCTAGAATGTTTGCAATGATATTCAAGAGATACTATAAATTTTGTGTATGTGTGCATGGGTGTGTGCAATACTTTTTTTCTTTTTTTAGAGAAGGAGTGGGGGGAGAGGCTGAGGGAGAGAGAGAATATTTAAACAGACTCTGTGCTGAATGTGGAGCCTGACATGGGGCTTTACTCATGACCCAGAGATCATGACCTGATCCAAAATCAAGAGTTGGATGCTTAACCATTGGTGCCACCCAGGCACCCCATGTCTGTGAAAATTTAATGACAACATTTATATCACACTTAATTGTGTGTCAGGAATCATTCTAAACACTTTGGATATAGTAACATTTAATTTTCATGATAACTATTTGACATAAATACTATTGCTATTCTCTCTTTTTTTAATAAGAAAACTGAGGTGCTGAGAGTTGTACTCATTGGGATAGGACAAATCGTTGTAATAAATGTCATCTTCCAAATACAGTAGAGGATTATTTCTCATGTAAGAGCTCAAAGTGTGTGCTTTGATGTAGTGCTCAATGGTTCATTAGTTGCATATAACACCCAGTGCTCATTGCAACACATGCCCTCCTTAATACCCATCACCTGGTTTAAACTAACCATGTACTGTATGTTGGCTGACTGAACATAATAACAAAAAATAAATAAATAAACCCAATAGAGTGTGTGTTTTTAGTCAGCAGGTGATTTTGCTTCACTTGGTGATTCAGGGACCCGGGATCCTTCTATCTTGTGACTTAACCATCACCCAAGGTATCACTATCAACTGCATCCTGCTGGCAAAAGAGAGGGAAAGGGAAGTGGAGGAAAGTCTTGACCTCCTCTGGCTGCTGTAATAAATTACCACACACTTAGTGGCTTAAATCAACACAAATTTAATCTCTTGCATATCTGGGACAGGGGCCTGAAATGGGTCCCATTGGGCTAAAATCAAGGTGTTGGCAGGAGTCTATTCCTTTTGGAGGCTTTAAGTGAGAATCTATTTCTTTGCTTGTTGCAACTTCTAGAAGTTACCCACACTCCTTGACTCATGGCTCCTTTCTATCTTTAGAGCGAACAATGGCCAGTGGAGTCTTTCCACAACATTCCCTCCAACACTGACTCTTCTGCCCCCTTCTTCCACTGTTACGGACCCTATGATTGCACTGGGCCTGCCTGGTATCCAGCTTAATCAAGATCATCTTAAAGACAAATGATTAGCAATTTGACTTCCCCTCACTGTGTAACCTCACAGGTTCCAGGGATTAGGATCTTGACAGGACATTATTCTGCCTTCCACGAGGAGGGTACATCTACTTAAAATCTTGGCTTTGAAATGGCAAACATCACTTCTAGTCACATTCCATGGTTGGAAAATGGTCTAGCTGAAAGGGGGTTGATAAAATTCTTAAGTGGGAATCATATTCCAGTTACAACTATATTCTATGGAGAGGAAAATTGAATTCTGGTGGATCGTTAACTCTCTCTGACACAAAGGTTTGGTGGCTGACTCAAAGTGTGGCTGGAACCTATCTGCTTAACTGCTAGGCACTACTGATGTGTATCAAAACCAGGCTCATTTCATAAAATTAATGTCAAAGCTTTTCTCTTTTTTTTTTTTCCTGTTACAGAGAATTTACAATGGTACTGCACATTCCTTTTCCTTGAAAACTTAGTAAAATTCACCCACCCAGACCATGTAGGTTTGGTGTTTAGCCCTTTGAAAATTTTATTCCTCCTATTGTAACTGCCCTGTTTATGTTTTCTGTATTTTTGGAGGACTGAGTTTGGAAATTTTGATTTGATTTTCTGAGAAAATTAAGCCTTTCATCCATGTTTCCAAACTTATCTTTCTAGAGTTGGGACAGATTTACTATAATTCTAAATTCCTTGCTATATTTACTCTACAATCTCATTTTTATGTATTTTAATTTTTTTGATTCAGCTAGTTAATGGCTTTTATATTTTATTATTACTTTCAAAAAAATCAGATGGATTTAGTGCTATTTTCCACAATGTTCCAATACTTTATTTCATTAATATATCCTTGCATTATTTATTTTAGTTTCTTTAGATTCATTAGTATTCCAATGTCTTGAGTTGGATTACTATAGTTCTATTCATTCATTCTCATGTATTTGAATAAGTTTTTAAGATAACAAAACTCAATACCCTTCATAATTAAAATACTCAACAAACCAGGAATAGAAAGAAACCACTTCAACATAATAAAAGCTATATATTAAAAGCTCACAGCTAACCCCATATTTGATAGGGGGGAACCACTGAAAGATTTTGCTCTATGATCAGGAACAAGGCAAGGATGCCCACTCTCACTATACTCTAGTCAATATTGTACCAGAACAGAATTCCAGACAGAGTGATCAGACAAGAACATGAAATAAAAGGCAAAAAAATTGGGAAAAAAGCAAACTGAAGAAAACTCTGAAGATTATATGCACACACACACACACCACACACAAGCCTGTTAGAATTAATAAACAAATTTAGTGAAATTAATGATATAAAAATCAGTTGCATTCCTAAACAATAACAATGATTGGTTCAAAAAGGAAATTAAGAAAAAATCCCATTTACTATAGCATCATAAAGGATAAAATACTTAGGGATACACTTAACCAAGGAGGTCAAAGACTTTTACACTAAAAACCACAAAACACTGCTAACAGAAATCAAAGAAACAAATAAATGGAAAGACATCCTAAACTTACGGATTGAAAAAAATATTGCTAAAATGTCAAAACTAGCCCAAAAGATCTATAGATTCAGTGCAATCCCTATCAAAATCTCAATGACAATTCTTGCAGAAATAGAAAAAAAAATCCTAAAAGTCATATGAAACCTCAAGGGACCCCAAGTAACCAGAAACATCTTGAAAAAGAACAAAGTTGTAAGTCTCACACTCACAGATTTCAGAACATACTATAAAGCAACAGTAATTAAAATATTATGGTATTGGCATAAAGACAGAAATGTAGGCCAAGGGAATAGAATAGAGAGCTCAGAAATAAACCCTTGCATTTATGGCCAAATGATTCCCAACACAGGTGTTAAGACTACACAATGGGGAAAGGACTACTGTCTTCAACAAATAGTGTTAGGAAGACAGGATTCCACATGCAAAAGAATGAAGTTACCTTATACCATATACATAATTAACGCAAATTTGATTAAAGACATAAATGTAAGTCCTGAAACTTAAACTCTTAGAAGAAAACAGAGCAAAAAACCTTAAGAACATTGGATTGGGCAATGATTTCTTGGATATAACGCCAAAAACACAAGCAACAAAATAAAAAAACAGACAAATGTGACTCCATTAAACTCTAAAACTTTTTGTCAAAAGAAACAATATAATGAAAAGACAACCTATGCAATGGGGAAAAATATTTGAAAATCATATATTTGGTAAGGGGTTAATACCTAAAATATATAAGGAACTTCTAGAACTCAATGACAGAAGACATTGCTATTTGAAATGGGCAAGGGACTTGAATAAACATTTCTCTAAAGAAGATATGCCAGTTGCCATGAAGCACATGAAAAGATGCTCAACATCATTAATCATTAGGGAAATGTAATCAAATCTGTAATGAGATACCACCTCACAGCTATCAGAGCCACTATCAAGAGAACAGAAAATAAATATGGGAAGGATGTGGATAAGTTGGATCATTATGCATTGTTGGTGGGAATGTAAAATAGTACAGCCATTATGGAAAGCACTAGAGACTACTCAAAAAACTAAAATAGAATTACCATATGATCCAGCAATACCACTTCAGTCTACATATGGAAAATAATTGAAAGCAGGATCTTAAAGAGATATTTTCATACCGCATTCATAGCATTATTAAGAATAGCCAAGAGGTGGAAGCAGATGAATGGATAAAGAAAATATGGTACATACATACAGTGGAATATTATGCAGCTTTAAAAAGGAGATCCTGTCACATGCTACAACATAGATGAACCTTGAGGACATTATGCTACACAAAAGGACTTTAGTCACAAAAGGACGAAATACTGTATGATTCCACCATTTGAAGTATCTGAAGTAGTCAAAATTTCAAGCAAAATAGAAAGGCTTGTGAATGGGAGGAATGCCTTACTACCTTACTACTACCAAGGGCAGGTGGGATAGGGGAGGTGGAATTGGGTGTTTAGTGGACATAGAATTCAGTCCTTCATGATGAGTAAGTTATAGATCTGTTGCACAACAATGTGAATATACTTAACACTACTAAACTGTACACTTAAAAATGGTTAAGATGGTAAATTTAATATTGTGTCTTATCATAATTAAAATTATATATACATGGGAAAATATAAAGACTTCAACAGCACAGTTAATAACATCATAAAATGAGTGTACCCTCATTTTTAATTATCTACAAAGAGTCTGTGTAAGCTGACTTACATTTGGTATGTCTCACAGATATGCCCATAAAACATATGGGTCTAGATTTTAAAACACTACACCAGTTTACTTTTGAGTTAAAAAATTCTTGGAGTTTTAATTTTTTAAGGTTATTTTGGTAATTTTGATTTATAACTTAATTATTTCATATAAACTTTCAAATGTATTAACATGAAGTATTTTATAATATTCATGTTTCTAATATCTCCATTATTAATTTCCATATTTATGTGTCTTCTCTCTCTCCCTCCCTTTTAAATTTTTTTTTTAATTTGCCAGATGTTAGTCTATTAGTCTTTTCAGAGTCAATTTTTTCCTTGAGCCTCTTTATGATGTTTAATTATTTCCATCTTTATTATTTTCCTTTTTCAACTGTGAATTTATTCTGCAGTCCTTCTTTTAACTTGTTAAATGCATAACTCAATAAAGATAGTCTTTCTTTCTCTAACTTAAGCAATTTAGACTATACATTTTCCTTTAAATGTTGCTTCAGCTACATTCCACAAGTTTTAATTCATGGTTTCATTAAATTTACTTTTAAATATATTCTAATTTTTACTTTTTTCTGTGACCAAGTTGTTTAGAAATTTTTTTAAATTCCCAAATATAGACTGTTTTTCAATCTTGTTATATTTTTAAATGATTTAATTGCATTGTGGTCAGATAATGTGATCTGTAAAAATGACCAATCCTTTTATTTTCTTGAGGGTAGTTTTGAGGTTTAGCATATGGTCAATTTTATAAATGCCTCATATGGCTTGAATGAGAAATTAAAAATTTTTGGACGCAAAGTTGCAGATCTATCCATTAGAACAAATGTGTTATTTGTACTGTTCAAATTTTATATATACTATCTAACTTTTCTTTGTATTTATCAATTAGAAAGATGTGTAATAAAATTTTCTGTATTTCTGTGGTCTTTGTAATTTTGTCCATTTTGATTCATACATTTTGACATGATGTTCAAACACGGTCTAGAATTTTATAATGAAGTCATGACCAACTTTATCTCTAACACTAATTTTTACAAAATTTTTTACTAAAAAAAGTTCTAGGTAGTAAGGCATTCCTCCCATTCACAAGTTTATTTCCTACTTTAATATATTATCAGATAAGCTGCCTATTTCTTATGTTTGGAACTTATTTTCTTTTGTGGCCTAATATATAGATACTTTGATGAACATTACATGGATGCTGGAAACTACTTTCAGCTTAGAGAACTTGATATATATCAATTATTAATTATAGCATTTACATCTCCCATATATTTATCTTTTGTCCATTTCAGCTATCATAGGTTGTGAAGTATGCCTTAAAGTCTCCTTCTACTAATGAATTTCTTAGCATTTCATGTAATCCCAGTTTTTCCTCAGTGAATTTGAATACTAAGCTTTGTGCATAGATATTCACAACTGTCAAATCTTAACTAAGGATTTCATTCTTTTTAATTTTTTTTTAAAGATTTTAAAGATTTTATTTATTTGAGAGAGAGCATGCACCCGTGCATGCACAGTGAAAGGGTGGCGGGGGGGGGGGGGAGGCGGTGGATAGAGGGAGAGGGAGAAGTAGGCTCTCCACTGAGCAGGACCCTGAGATCATGACCTGAGCCAAAGGCAGACACTTAACCAACTGAGCCATCCAGGCGCCCATAAGGATCGCATTCTTGAACACTACAACCTGCCCTTCTGTTCCTTTTTTAATTATAATGTGTTGATCTTTACCTAATGTTAAACTTGTGACTTTTTTCTTTCATTAGGCCAATCTGCCCTTCTTTATTCTTTTTAATTCAACACTGGTGATTTTCAACATTTATACTTGCTCATAGGAGAGATTTGGTTTTGTGAGGTTATTGTGTTTTATATTAGCATTCTGTTTTCAGTGTCTTTTAAAATAATTCACTAAATGATCCATGATATCCATATTTTGTTTCACGAGTGCTCATTCTGGTAATTTAGAAGTTCACATTTTAAAATCTTCTCTACATCTGGGTTCCTCAGATAGCAGAGTCTGGGGGCGCCTGGGTGGCTCAGTGGTTAAAGCCTCTGCCTTCGGCTCAGGTCATGATCCCAGGGTCCTGGGATCGAGCCCCGCATCGGGTTCTCTGCTCAGCGGGGAGCCTGCTTCCTCCTCTCTCTCTCTCTGCCTGCCTCTCCGCCTACTTGTGATTTCTGTCTGTCAAATAAATAAATAAAATCTTTAAAAAAAAAAAAAAAGAAAGCAGAGTCTGAAACGAAGGCTTATATATGGTTTATTCATTTTGGGGGGGGGGTGCATATAATGTCAAACAATGTGAAACAAGGGAAACAAGGCAAGATATGAAGGAATGTTAATGAGAAAGTATTGTGAAGTTGGCTGCTGCTCAGTTTCAAATCAATTGATTGCTCAACCCTAAGAGAAAGGATAAATGGGTAACATTCCTATTTCACAAGTGAGGACACAAAGACTGACAGAAGTTCATTAAGTTCCCCCAGAGTCATAACCGAAAGGTGGCTGTGCCAAAATTTAAGCCTATTCTTCCCACTAACTCAGTTGTCTTTTCATTGTGACACTGCTGCTCTCCTTCACATATATGAAGCGCCTATTCTATGGGCCTGACTAGGAGCTAGAAACACACATAAGCATCTCTCTGCCAACTGAGGTCAAAGTTTAATGAGCACCATACTCCACTGCTGTCTAATTCTAATCTCTGTCATTTTTTCCCCTTTTTAAAATTTTCTTCTTACAACTGTTGTCTGCATGTGTTCTCAGTGATCTATGGACAATTCTTGCCTTTTACCTGTATCATCTGTGACTCTCTCCATCTATAAAATGGTCTATCACTTTACTTTTTAATTGGCAATAATTGATAGGTTTCGTAATTGTTCATTCACTTTAACATTCTTTCAGAATTGCTTGCCTTTTTTGTTTGTTTTCTTTCCCAATTTCAAGTATTTTCAAATGTTTCCAGATGGCAACACACTGATTTCTGGGGGATGAATCCAAAGAACGCTCCTTCCTTAATGAACAAGCTTGATTAACACTGCAGGTTTTTGAAGAAATGAAGTGAGAGAAAATTTTATTATTTCAGGAGACATATTTCCTTTGGATGCATTTATTTAAATACTAACTGAATTCCTTACCTTTATTATGTCCCAATACAGGAGACTTCACTGCGAATGAAGTCTTAAATAAGGCACCTCAATAAGCCAAAACAATGTAAAAGTAATACATTAAAATGAGAGATTACCATTATTTTAAAAAGATTTTTAAATACCTCAGCAATTACTTATTTCTCATTGTAATCTTACCCTGAGGTGAAGGTTGTGTCTCCTTGTCATCAACAGCCCAAGATATAAACTTGTATGGATAGAATTGTGCCTACTCAAATATATGTTCAAGTCCTAGTATCTTGTACCTTTTAAATGTGACCTTATTTGGAAATAGGATCTTTGCAAATGTAATCAGGTTAAGATGAGGTCATACTGGATTATGCTGGACACTGATCCAGTGATTGCTATGCTTATAAGAGGGACACAGACATAGGCAAGGAAGACTGGGGGCAGAAGCCATTTGATGACAAAGCAGACACTGGAGTGATGCAGCTGTAAGCCAAGGAACAGCAAGGATTGCTGGGACCACCAAAAACCAAGAAGAGGCTAGGAAGGACTTTTTTCCCTTTAGCCTTCAGAGGGTACATGATCCATCTTGATTCTGAGTTTTAGCCTCCAGAACTGTAGGGAAAAAAATTTGTTGTTTTAAGCCACCAGGTGGTAATTTGTTATGGCAGCGCTAGGAAATAATACAGGGCTTTCATAATTAGTGACAAACTGCACAGTGCCTGTAATGATTTTCCCCCTCCTTTCAAAATTAACTTGTGCCTCATTCCATATTAAATAATTTAAGTAAAAGGCATAATACAGTTGACCCCTGAACAACACAGGTTTGAAATGCATGGGTCCACTTATATGTGAATTTTTTTCTATACAGTACAGTATTGTAAATGTATTTTCTCTTATGATTTTCTTAACATTTTCTCTAGTTTATTTTCAGAACACAGTAGATAATACATATAACATAAAAATACGTGTTAATACACTTACTGTGTTATCAGTAAGATCTTGGGTCAATGGTAGGCTATTAAGTTTTGAGACAAAGTTATACATGGATTTTCAGCCGTGTGAGGGGGTTGCTGCCCGCCCCTCATCCCCACACTTTTCAAGGATTAACTGGATTTCATGCTACTAAACCATACTTAGGAAAACCTGAACCTTTGAGAAATACAACTTAAGACATAAGCTTTGCTCTTCTAAAATGGTAGGGGCTTTTATTTCTGTACCTTGCTCACAGACCTTATTTTAAACAGATAACTATATTACTAGGAATAAAGCAACAAAAATTAGGAGACCGTGACTACCAATACTAAATCTAATGAACTTTCTACCAAATGTGTACCTAATTTGAGATGCCAATGAGTAAAAAGAACAGAAAATTTATCCAAACTCAGTGAAGGCTTCTGAAATCTTGCTTTAGCTATGATAAAGAGTAATCACTATTTTAAACATATCTGCTCTACATTTACCAGGAGAAGATAAAAACATCTCCTTCCAACCCCACCTTGCCAATGTCCTCATATAAAAGTTTAGCTATGGATTGTTGCACTTTCTGAAATTCAAGTTCTTAGTGTTGTTCAACACAGTCATTGAGGCAATTATACAGATATTTGGCAACTCAGTTCTGTTATTAACTGAGAATCATGATTATGGACAGATATTTATACAATTATATATTTTTCATACATGCTTATTTATAGGAACATACAGTTATATTAGCTTGTATATTATATGCTAGTAGACAGATACACATATAAAGTTAACATTGTTCACTTTAAGAACCAAGAAATATATTATTTAATAGAAGTACATACAGAAGGAGAGGACAGCTAAGAGCTGTTTCCTTTTAAATTTAAGACAAAATTGATACTCAATGGCCTTTTAAAATAATCTAGTCTGAAGAATTACATTTGGTAATTGAAATAAGTTACCACCATTATTGAACTTAGGAAAGAACATTAAAGAGATTCTTTACTCTTCGGTGATTGCTTTAGAGCCACAAAAAGGCATCAAAGAGGAGGAACAGAGATGGGCTCCACAGTCCAAAAGAAATAAATTGTTGAGTTTATCAATCTAATACTTCTTCCTAAGATAACTGCATTCTTTTGAAGTAACTAAGTTGAATAAAAAAGCCGCAAATAGGAGGTAACCTTCCAGGGAGAACATTTCAGCAGACTTACAGGAGATTGATGAATATCTACCTCCACAACTAAGTAGGCAAAAATCAGAAAGACACTTGATATAAACATAAAAAAATAAAACTGAAAGGTCAGAAGGCACATTCTTAAAAATATAATCCAGTAATTAAGAGAGAATGAAGGTTTACCAATAAAGTAAAATTCTCGAGAAACTCTTGAGACTTAGAAAACTATTTAAAAAATTATACATTTAAATTTTATATAAAAACAAAAAATACTTTCTTATAAGGGCTTATCAATTAGCTCTAAAAAAAAGTTTTAAAAATTGACAACAGAAATAAGAGGAAATAAAATTTTCTCCCAATTAGAATATTCTATGAAGCACCTCATTTTCTCTGGCTTTCCTTAAACTAAAAAAAAAAAAAAAAAAAAAAAAAAAAAAAAAAAAAAAAAAAAAAAAAAACAACAACAACAACAACAACAGATGACATTAGTGTGGCATAGAGTTCACTGTAGATTCATTACTATTTTCTTTATCTTGCTTTTCTTCTTCATGTGGTGATTCTAGCTCATTTCTGCTACTTTCTTCCTCACTAGAATCACTGTCCAATCCATCTTCAACCCTGACAGATGTCTTGTCATGCGAAGAACTTTCACAGGTTTTGTCTGTGGGAACAGCTCCTTTCCGTTGGGGTAAGATAGTAAAAAATGCTTCTTGCCAGTCTTTGGTTTCCAGATATTCCAGAATAATCTCAAACACTGCAACAAAGAAAAAATCCATACATTTCTTGGCCAGGTTCATCACAATGTTGCATTCTGTATTTTAAAATACACTGCCTTTGTATTAAGAGTGCTAAAATGTCCTAGTAACTACATTGTTTGTATCACTTCCTTCTCCTATGCATTGTAAGAGCCAATCTGCCCCAAGGCCCACTAGGCCTGTTACCTCATCTCTAGTTTTTCCTTAATTCAGTTCTTGAGCACTCAAAGATCTACCATTATCTTTTGTCTATTATAATCAATAGGCAGGGCACCATTTTCATTTCCTCCTTTACATGCTAACATAAACTAGGAACAAACAAAAAAAACCGGTTAGCATTAATCTAAATTTCTTCTGTCTTTCCTATAAAGAGTCACTCACTCTGGGGAGTATCTTGCCCCCCGCTTTTTTTTTACATTAGAGATAAAGAATATAAATACTGTCTGCAAGGTACTCTCACTTTAATATATTGCTGACAGGCATAATTTGACTTTCTTTATGAAAAAGGAATTTCCACTATCAAAGGTCTTAGAAGTTCATTCCTTGAATTTATAAATTCATTTCTGTAACTCCCTAGAGTGTGCTGTAGAGAAAGTGTTTAATTTAGCACATAAAAAGAGCCCAATAAATAGTTGTATACTAACAAAAATCTCCACTAAAAAAAAAAAATCTTAGCAAAACTCCAGGCAAAACTCAGGTCTAAGAGTATCTACTACAATGTTATTTACAAAAGTAAAAAAGAAAAAAAAAATCAACAGTTATATTACTGTATATTCAGATGATGGAATATTATGTAGCTATTAATAATGATTCAATGACAGAAAATAAAATTATAAATGGGAGAAAACATCCAAATCTATAATATTTTATGCAACAGAGTAAAAATCCAATTATGTAACAAATAATATTATATATGCATAGGAAATGAACTGGAAGGACACACCCAAGAAGTTAATAGCAAGTAACTCTGGGTAGTGGAATTATAGCGTATTTTTCTACATTTCTAATTTTTTCTAAAATAAGCAATATTCAAACAAATTACAAATGATTCATTTTATAATTTTGTCTCCAGCAAGATGTATATTTTCTACTTGTCCAGAGGTAATGTTATTCTTCACACTGTTCACTCAAGCATATTTTCATAATCCGCTTATAGCTTACCATGATTAATTGCCAAAACTTTCCTACTATTCATCTTCACAAAATTTCCAAGGGGGAGCTGTGCATGATCAATTCCATGATCTGATGCTTGTTTATATGTGAGTCCCTAAAACAAAGATACTATAACTTGGACTAGAACATTAAATTATTTTAACTTAAAGTCTACAACAGAATAAGAAACAACTTTAGTTCAGAAAACATTATCTGACAAAGTGTGTGTGTTTGTGTGTGTAATTGCTAATCTGGAAGCGTTCTTTCAACAGAAAGTATCGTCAGAATGTTTAGGGCATTTGCTTTAACAGTTTTACAAATGGGAAAACCAAAGACTAGTTTAGTGTTTCCTACCCCAACACAAAGCTCCTCAGTGGAAGAACCACAAGAAAAATCTGGCTCATGCCTTTTGACTCAGATAGCTCTTCACCATTCCACCTGCCTTTCTCTCAGTTTAAAATACTCAAACTGAATTCCTAGAGAAGCATCATCACTCTTCCCATAAATGTAAAAACATATAGAGATAAAACTATGTTTCAATTACATAACAGTAAGAGGCACAAATGGCAAAGACAAAGTAAATGAAAACCTGATTTGAAAAAAATTTTAAATTGCCTATAAATTTTATTTTCCCTACCAATTAAAAGATTGTTAAATATAAATTTTCTCCTCAAAATTAAAATTCTGAAAGCCTGTTCTAAACAGAACTGAAGTAGCCAAAAGACAAAGTACAGGAGAAAGAAGAGTTAAATTTCTTAACCAGTAGTTTGCAAATTTTAGGGACAAATAATCAACTGAGACAGGTGCTTTTGAAAACAAACTTAATGTAGTTCAGAAAAACATACAACATTAGAGAAAAAAATTTGGTTCTACAGAAACAAAATAGAATTTTTCCACTAAGAAAAAAATTTTAAGAAGCTAAAGATCATTCTGATAAAAATTTCCTGTGATGCTACAGAGCTGCACTCCCCAGTTACGGCCACAATTGTGACTGCTTAAGTTTAAATTGATTAGTTTCTCAATCAAACTATGTACATTACATGTGCTCAACAGCACATGGCTATCATAATGGACAAGATGATATAAACTATCCCAACGTTACAGACAGTTCTAACTCAGAGTGATGTTATACAAGAATAATGAATTATTTCATATTATTCTGATAGCATTTCCTTAGACAACTGGTAAAGATGTTTTTCTTGAGTTGGGTTGAATTTAGCATACTGCAAAGTAGCTGGCCAAGTACAAAATAAAGTTTTCTTTTAGAAAGTAAATTTCTGTAATTTTTCATTCAAATGAGGGTAAGGAGGTGGTGGGAAGAGACAAAAGTACAAAATACAAGAGAAAAGAAAACACACCCCATGAAAATTACGTACTTAAAAACTCATATAAATTTACCATTTGGCACTAATTTTGGTATAAATTGGTATAAATTTTACCATCAGCAGCATCTACTATCAACACAGCATATCATTTAAGCATGTGGACTCTGGAACAATCTGCTGGTGTCAAATATCTGCTTTATCACCTACTACTATTGAGTTTAGACTTAGTTTCTCTGTGCCTCCAGTTCCTTATCTGTAAAATATAGATAATAACAACACTAACCTCACTGTGTTGTAGGGAAGATTAAGCAAACTAGTAATATATGTGAAATGCTTTCTTAGCTGGAAAGGTGACTGGATTATAGTAGGCATTCAATAATGATCAGCTATCAGTATTATTGATACTATCAAGAAAACTGGTATATCCATTTTAAAGTATGAGCAAAAGTAAAAATAAAAACTTAATAGTACCTTGTGATGGTTGTGATCTACTAACCCTCCAATCACATAAGCCTTTGATTCATCTAATTCCTTCAGTACATTAGGTGAGTCTGATGTTAGATAAATTAGGTCTTCTTTCTTTATGAATTCACTATAATGCTCTGCTTTGATGTGGATATCCTTTAAGACATAAGTAGAAAGATGTTATTAATAAGATTTTGTAAAAATTGGCTAAAAAGGATTATTTTCTTTTCCTTAAGCAAAGCCACCCAACAGCATATGAAAGGAAGTATGAAACAATATTTTACAATTATTGAGAACCTACTACTTCAATTCCTCATCACCTCACACCCCAATTATTTAGTAGCCTCCTATTGCTATTTCCCTGTCTCTAGCACCAGATCCCTCCAGTTTACTTCTACATACCAATGGCAGACTCACTTTCTAAAAACCCTACTTTCAAGGATTTATCTTTACCCATAGGATGAAAGTTAAACCCTTTTACTTAGTAACTCTTTCTTGAATATGGCACTAATGTAGCTTTCTAACTTTGGCTCTGTTCCAACAAAACGAATGCATTTTTTTGGCCACAATCGGCTCAAACTTCTCTCTAACCAAAGAATGCCTCTTCCAATACTTCCTATCCATCTGCCTGTATCATCACAAAAGGATTATAGATTTAATAAATTCTACACATCTGTTTCTATAAAGATCACATTTGAAATCTTCACCAAAATTATCAGGTCAGAGGTACAAGACTGAACAAAAGTCAGCAGTCAAAATTTTGCAAACTACATTGATAGAATAAGAGACGATGCATCACCAGACTCAGATTGCATTTACTTAGTAATTTTTAAAGAAATAAAAAATGAAGAAGCTTTTTCACCTTAAATGTATAAGCTACTAGGTAATAAATAGCCGCTTTTCTGGAAAATGGTATTATTAATTTGATGGCCATGCTTAATAGGGGGCCCTACAAGGCCCTGAGTAAAGACCAGTTAACTTGTGAGTCTCTGGAAAACTGGTGGTATAAATAATTAATTTAACAAGCCAGAAAATAACTGAAAGTATGCCTATACAAATTACATTATTTCTTAGGAAAATAGGCATGGGTATAAAACTTGGTAAATATATTGTACTTTAAAACTTAGGAAAGCTTTTGAAGAAAATGTTTCACACCATAGGCTATTATTAAAATAAATTCAGGGGTGCCTGGGTGGCTCAGTCGTTTAGGTGTCTCTTGATTTCATCTCAGGTCATGATCTCAAGGTCATGAGATCAAGCCCCATGTCCCAGTTTAGGATCCTCTCTCTTCCTCCCCACCCACCTCTCCAAAAAAAAAAAAAAAAACAAAGCAGTATTATGGGATTAGTGAGAGTGAGAGGGAAAGTTTATCACGTAAAAACTGGCTCTGAGAAAAAAAAAAAAAAATAGGACTAACCCAGTACTTCTCTGAATAGGGCAAGGTTCCTCAGGGATTAATACTAAAGCCAATCTATTCGTCATCTTTGCAAATGAGAACAGTTCAGTCCAATAGAAAAAAAAAATGTGAGCCACATATGTAATTTTAAATCTTTCAGTAGACACATTAAAAAAAGCAAAAGTTGGTGAAATTAATTTTAATACACTGTTCCCAACACATTATACCCAATATGTTATCATTTCAACATAGAATAAATTTTTTTAAAAATTTCAAGCAGGTATTGTACATTCTCTCTCTTTTCTTTTTTGTACTGTCTTTCAAATCCAATGTACATTTCACATTTATAGCACATCTCCATTCAGACCAGTCCCATTTCAAGAGTTCAATATCCACAGGTGGGTAGTGGTCACCATATGGGGTGGCACAGATTTAGGAGAAACAGAATATAAGTACATTTCCAAGTTTTAAAGAGATCTCACTCTGGTAATGTATTACCAGTTTGCTAGGTAGAGATTATACACACAGACTTTAAAATTTTTCCTGTTTTAAAAAATTGTTTTAAAGTTGGCAGTAGAGAAGAAAGTGAGGGTTGCTGGAGGGGGGTGGGCAGGGAATGGGCCAGATGGTGATGAGAATTAAGGACTGCACTTGTTGTGAGGAGCACTGGGTATTATATGTAAGTGATGAATCACTAAATTCTACACCTGAAACCAATTTCACCATATATGTTACCTAACGAGAATTTAAATTAAAAAAGAAATAAAAAAATAAAAAGATAAAGTTGGTGGCAAAATAAGTGAGACTTAATGAGAACATGTGAATAGGCATTTCAGTTTCTTTAGCTTCTACCGTTAGTAACATTAGACTTAGGTGTAGTGACATACAGGGTTTAGAGACTGTTGACTCCTGTATTTATTGGCATTATGTAGAATTTAAGTAAAAAATTTAAGCATAAAAATACTTGGAATTATGTGAGAGTTCATCTATTTTAATTACCTTCCAGTTGACCCATCCTTTGTCATTTTCATCCATGTTCTTTTTCAATTGGCCTCCATGGCTTGTCAAGTAAAACTGATAAAAGAGATTTTTGGACACAGAAAGAAAGAGCAAATAACTATCAGAGTCCAGTATTTTATTTTTCTTCTAAAATCATCTGATCATCAATGAACCATAAAATATAGCCATTTTAGAAAAAAAAAATTTGTGACATGCTTTAAAACATACAAGAATAAATGTATGATAAAAATGACGTTTGTTGTATCTCATAAACCACTACCTTGAGTATTCCTTCCACATTTTTCTCCCATTTTACAAGCAGCTACAATCTGACTCTCCCTTAATAATCGCTTCTCTACAAACTCCCTACATTTATGTCAAGTTTTCATTCAGTTTCTTTTGCCACCACTGTTTTTTACCAGTCCAAAGTCTTCATCATTTTCCTTTGATTCTAAACCCTGACCCCTATTCCAAGTCTAATCAAGGGTGAGAAGAATATAAAATGTAAAAATATAAAAATACTATTACTTGATAAAAAGAAAATAAATATCTAACCAGAAATATATTAAGAATTTCTGGTTCTTAACATCAGTGAGCCAGTGTTCATTTTTAGGTCACCTAGAATTAAAACAAATAGAAAAAAGACCCTATCTACTCTTAACAGTGGGAGTACCTCTCCAATGGCCACAGACTCAAAATCCTTTAGGTAGAAGAAACCTAACCAACAGGTACGATGGCACACATCAAGCTGGGGGAAGTTCCCTCACTTTCTGTGAGGAAAGGAGTTGAGAGCTGAGAAACTGGTATGAAAATACATATATATCCTTTAGCAAAGATGTTCAACTACACAGGAATGAGGTCAGTGGGTACAAAACACAATGTGCAGCGTGTGACTAAGACTGACATAGGAAAAAATGTTGAAAATACTTTATTTTTGTAGCAAATTAGAACATTTTTCAAATAGGCATTTTGTTCTTTAAGGAAAAGCATCTGTAAGATTCTTGTATAGGCAACTGGGATTATCTATGCCTTTTCCAGAGGAAGTTATAAAAGGAAACTGGAATCTGTTTTAAATTCCCCAAACATACCTGCACAGGATGCAGTGCTCGCCGATTTTCGGCGTAACATCGCTGAATCTGTTTATGAAGTTTCTTAATGTCCTATAAAAGAGTGCGATTTTTAAAGCAGCACTTTGAAAATCACCTATGGCCATTCCATAATCTTAGTAGAATAAAATAAGCAAAAGAGAGGGAATAGACAGGTACATTTTTTCCTCTGGAAATACAGGTCCTTTGTGACATTTTCCATTCAACTTCCGTACATACTGATATAATAATTACTATAAGTCAAGTCAATACCCTGATCAATAACTCAATTTTGTATCCACTTAAAATGCTAATTCATGAAAGTATTTACTCTTCTTAAAAGACAACAAAAGGGGGCACGTGGGTGGCTCAGTTGTTATGCGTCTGCCTTTGGCTCAGGTCATGATCCCAGGGTCCTGGGATCAAGCCCCACATTGGACTCCCTGCTCAGCCAGAAGCCTGCTTCTCCCTCTCTCCCTCTGCCTGCCTCTCTGCCTACTTGTGCTTTCTCTCTGTCAAATAAATAAATAAAATCTTTTAAAAAAAAATAAATAAATAAAAGACAACAAGAGAAGAAAAACTCTCGTAGAGCCATACTACTGCTATTTTCATAACTTACTAATGGTTTGGAAAGTAAGTAAAGCATGTTTTCTTTGCTAACATTGTTCAGATAGCCAGTTTTCTCAAATTACTAAATAAGAAATAATTCTATTAAACCAATCACATTTCTTACTTTCTTCTTCTGATTAGGACAAATAACAAAAACACTCCTGGATCTTTATGATTAATATACAGTTACTGAGTCTTATAATCTAATTACAGTGTCTGTCTCTCTCTTCTATGCATATAAGAAAGAGCAATTTATTAGCTAGTTTAACTTAGGGGGCATGATCTTGAAAAACTTTATTTAAGATACATTTTAATACATGAGTTTATATTAAAGTGATATTACCTATTAAAGCAAGAATTATTCAACCTTTTTTTTTTAAGACTTTATTTATTTATTTGAGAGAGAGAGTGAGAGAGCACAAGCAGGGGGAGTGGCAGAGGGAGAGGAAGAAGTAGGTTCTGGGCTCCCCCCAGGATCCTGGGATCATAACCTGGGCCAATGGCAGACACTTAACCGAATGAGCCACCCAAGCGCCCCTCAACCTACTTTACCTACAGGATTTTTCTGACAATGATTCATGATACCTTTAATACCATCAAGCTGTCAAAACTGCAGTCAATGATAAGGCGGAGTGTACTGTGGACAACATCTCTTCGAATGCGTTTTCTGTCATTTCCATCTACGTTTGATTCCAGTTGACATTGTCGCTCTAATTGTTTTCTCTTGCGTTTTTCCTTCCGCTTCTGTCTAAAATTAGGAATTGAAACTTTTTGTTGTTATTTACACATTTGGATATTTACAAGACTCTTCTAAATAGACAAAAAAAGCCAATAATTTTTTTTTAATTAGCAGGCTGAACCACATAAAACTGCTACTTCTGTGGATCAAATGTCAGCGATTTTATATCGTCCACCAAAAAGCTTTAGATAGAAAGAATATTATTTTGCAAAAGCAATAAAATACTTTCTACACAGACCCTCACTACTCCTAATTTCATTTATCATTGGTATTACACTATACTAAGACTTTGTAAAATACTGAATTTTGGACTTAAGGATGAATTTTTACTTTTATCATTCTTCTCCTACATGATTTTCAAACAACATTAATATAGAATAAAGCAAAGTAGGAGTGTTTTTTTAAAAACACTTCATACTTTTCCTATAATCTACACCAACTATAGTTTATTTTCTCCCAATAAATGTTGGCATTATATAATAACAGCTTCAGCTTAACTGCTCTCACCAAAACCTACAATGGTTTTTCTAGCAAAATCAATGTTAGGACCAAATTTGATCTTTCTGAGGTGGTTATTTTTGTTCTATATCTAGGACACGGATGCTAACTATATCCCTTATCTAAGTCAGTTATTTCAGAAACTGTGCTGCTACTCACAATAGGCTCTGCGTGACAAAAAGTGTACTGTAAATCTACCAAGATGGAAACAAATACAGTTTTAACAGCCAATTGACAGTGCTAACAACGTTCATAGCCCCAGTTTTAATTATCACAGTTACTTTTGATGTGTCAAAGGGCTATGCAAAGTTCAGCACTCCTGAATGGTGCAGCATATATATACATTTTGAAACATACTTGCGGAGTTCTCTTTGTTCTTCCCATTGTTTCTGTTTAATTAGCTTCTTCATTTGTCTTTTAGATATTGGTTCAAACTCTTCCCCTAATCTTGGCTTCTGGCTCTTCTCTTGATCTTCACTTAAGCTTTGCTTTCTTTCAACATTAGAAGACTCAGTAAATGCTGGCAACATTTCAGAAGACATTATTTGATGCCTCTGAAAAAATTGAAAAGCAACTTTTGATGTGAACAGGTAAGTCTCTCTCTCTCTCTCTCTCTCTCTCTGTCACACACACACACACACACACAGACACGGAAAGTTAAAAAAAAAAAAAGACCAAAAGATGTAATTAAAATTAAATCCTATCAATAATGAAAAAAATATAGACAATTAAATGTCATTTACTGGCAAAGACCATTTGATGAAATGGGTGTTTGCATATACTATTAGCAGTCATGGCAATTTTTCCAGAAAGTTAAGCAGATCTGTGTTTCAAGAGCTTTAAAATGTCTCGATACCCTTTGACCCAGTAATTTATTTCCTTAGAATAAAATCCTGTAAATGGATTAGAAATATACACAAAATTAATGCAAAAGAGTATATGTACCAGAGTATAATTTTTAACAATGAAAAATTAGAAATTACTTGAATGTCAGCAAGAGGGGTCTGTAAATAAATTACAGTTCATCTATAACATGGGCTGGGAATACTAACCATCCAGTAAAAATCTTGTTTCCCAAAATTATTCAGTGATAAAAGGAAGTGGTTATGCTAAATAGAAAAAAATAAAAACCAAAAACAGTATAAACATTATGTCCAACTTTGTTTTAAAAAGAATATGTACACATAATCATGTTTAATTTTTACCCACTTTTTTGCATTTTCTGTATTTTATATAATGAAAATATATTGCTTTATGAAAGAAAAAATACTTTAAAAAAAGTGATGGGAAGAACCTGTCATTAATGCTACAGTACAAGGGAAAGGTTATTTTCATTATCTGGGTGTACACTCAGAAATGATTTTTAACAAAAGATATGCTATAGATTTATATATTTTGGACAGTGAAGAAAACAAATTTGGTTGCCTTTCAGTATATTCCATTGTAAATACATAATTATAAATATCCAACTTAGTCTTGGCTATAAAACAAAATATGTAAGCTGATCTTATAATCAGTCATGGGAGGTGACTGATAAATAAATTATAAATTAAATAAATTAATAATAACTTAAATAAATCATATTTAATTGGATTAACTACCCACATCTTCATATCTTTTGTCCAGAACTGAATTTACCTTCAGAGTAGGAAAGAGCTAAAAATACTAAGATGCCTTTTCTCTTTAATAGATTACTAGCACTACAACTTAAAAATTTATTTATCCCTAGCAAAGACTAAGCATGAATTGCAAATGTTCTATTGGCATTAAAGAAAACTCCATGATTCTTCCTTCTTAAAGAGATGGCTAACAAGTCTGTGCAGAGAAGCTAGAATCTAAGAAAAAAATCCCAACAATTGAGATAACGGAAAGGACAAAATCTTGCAGAAGATAATTTACGCAGTTTTATTAGGGTTCTCGCTTTCTTTAAAAACGTAATGTTATAACAGGACACATGGGGATAACTAAGAAAACACAAAGGTTACCAGACTTTGACTGAAAGATGAATTTTAAGATGTGTGTATTAGGGGCTACAGCAAAAACCCTGGCGTTTTGCTAAATCACAAATTACTGAAGGGGAAAGAACCATCTGATAATCCAAGGAAGAGTTCACAAGTTTTCCTTATGCCACCAACCAAACAGTACCCTTAGTCTGGGGGTAAATATCTCTTAGAAATGAAAACCCAAATTTGATTTTATACTGGAAACTGCCTGTGGGCATGGATGAGGTCTGCTTTTGCCTAACATTTATCACATTACATTACTAACAGAGTGCCTGACAGTTAGTAGATGCTTACTATATATTTTCAGAATAAACAAATGAGTGAATATGTTACAAAAGTTTTAAAAAGTAATGAAAGTGGTTATAATGAACTTGTTAATTCTTACTATGCTAAATAATATTGTCTAAATTAATCCTTAAAACAACCCTATGAGGTAGAGAGCATCATGTGTATTTTACAAAGAAGGCACTGTGAGATAAAAAATAATTTGCCTCAAATTACAAAAGTACTAATTAATTCCTAAGAAACAAGGCATCTAAAACAAATCTAGGACAAAGTCCTCTAAATACTTGCTGAATGAATAGACAAATGAAGTGATGGAGCTAAGATTCAAACCCAGATTCAACTCTACTCTCTCCCAGAAATCCAAAATCTTATTTAGAAAATGAGGGTTTCCAAAGAATGTAAAAGAGCTGTGCGGCTTCAACCCTACTGCTGGAGGGCTCTGAGAACACTGTGTCACTGAAAGAGGAGAAAAAAATAGCTCCAGTTGAATTCCTATGCAACTGAATACAAAAATGGGACAGAGTATTCCTAGAGATAGTTGCCAAAAGTTCGTGTTTTGAGGCATCCTGTCTCTCAATCTTGAAATACGTGACAAGAGTAGATAAAATACAAGGGGAAAGAAAAAAGGTATAGCTTCTCTCAAAACCAAGAATTAAAATAGATGTTGTTCCTGCTGGGTCTGCAATGTAAAGGCAACTGGGAGTTCTCCTAGCTTTAAAGAGGATGGGAGAGAGAATAGCGCTTTTTAAAATTATTATTAAAAGATTTATTTACTTATTTTAGAGAGAGAGAGAAGGAGAGAGAGAGAGAGAGAACACATGCACTGGTGGGGGTCGGGCAGGGAGAGGGTCAGGGAGAAAGAGAGAAGCAGGTTCCCTACTGAGCAAGGGCTTAACCTCACAACCCTGAGATCAATGACAGGAAGCAAAATCAAGAGTCTAATCAACTGAGTGCCTGGTGCCCCTAGCAGAGGGCTTAAGATGAACCTTAAACTAGTGTTGGGGATGGGGCTCCTTTTTCCATGAAAAAAAGGCTGAAAACAGATGAAATTTAGACTAAAGGCTTATACCACACTGGTTACCTGAGGAAACCTGAAGGAAGCGTGTCTAGCTCTCAGCTATAACCGGAGCCAAAGGATGAGATGACATATGAACTTAGAACACTATAGAATTAGAAATCTGAATCACCTTTGCAAGCTGTGCGTGGAAGGAAGCATTTAACAGGGCCAGGATAAGAGCAACCACAAATTCAGCAGCACATAGAAAGATGGTTTTGAGGGGTGGGTAGTGATAATTCTATAAGAGGACTATGCAAAGCAAAGTGACACAAAGAAATGATGGGAAAACCCCAGGAAAATCAATGATCAGGAGATAAATCCACTCTTCACAAACTGAAAATAAGAGAACAATGTGAAAGACTTAAAATAAATTTGGTTGGAATCTTTCAGAGATCATAGCAATAGAACGATAAAAACAAAACCAGAAATTGGGACACAAAAGCAGGCATAAAATAAGCAAAAGAAGAATCTATGGAAAAGAGCCTATTTGGAAACCAGTAAATAAAGACATAAAAATTTCAAGATGTAAGACAAACTCCAGATTACCTGGAGCCCAAGAGGTAATGGATGAATTAGAAGACATCCTGACAATCTCAGAATTCAGAGAAACAAAATGACATGAAAGACTTAATAGCAGGATGAGAGAGATACAAGCAAAAAGGTAAACTGGAGATCAATGTACAACCTTGAATTCATTCATTAAAGAGTGTCTTTTAAAAGCTGGAAAATAAATAAGCATTCAACTTAAGAAACAGGAGATGCAGAACATCAGCAAGCCTGAAAAAATTATAAGAAAGAAAATTTTAAAATATATATTGATTCCCAGAATCACTTTTATTTTACTTCCTTTATATACATAGTCCGTTAAATAAAAGCAATGCATGTATGCAAAACCGTACAAGGTAGAGAAAACAAGTTAAACCCGCTCCACTAAGCTAAATACGCAAACTTAAAATTCACAGGAAACAAATTGCTCCCTTCATAAAACAATGACTCATATTCCAAAGGAGAACATTTCTGTTCATCAGTGGCATCGTGTTTTGCTAGTTCTTTATTCTGTTAAAAAACTTAAAGTGTTGATTGGCTCTATAATGTGAAAATTAAAAAAAAAAAAAAAGCAATATATAGCTATGTTTTACAGCTCATGTACACCAGGGGGAGCTTTTGTCTTTCCTACCTGAGTACTCTAAATTAAATTTAACTTGGCCTAAAGGTCATGAGCTGGTTGACATTTTCACTATTTTTAAAGCTATTCTGAATTAAGAAAATACATTGCAGCGAGTGAATTTTTTAAAGCTTTGATAAGCTAGATACATTGAGGCACAAAATAAAAATGATGCTGGCTTGAGACCCAATATGTCGCTGCTTACATCACACTCTTCAAAGATAAGTATCAACTCTCACTTCCGATACCATACAATAAGTATTTCACCATATAATAGCTTGTTCAGATGACCTGAAGCAAAATGTGGCATTTTTTACTAGGTATACTTGCTTTTTAAAGTTTGTGCCACAGTTTATAAGCTCCATAGCACTTTTGTGTTCCTCCCTCCCATGCTGTGACACAGTATATTTTCATTTATTCAACCACGTTCAACAAATATTTAAGAATATTTTGTATAGAAATATCTGTGTGAAATTCAGTTTACTTTAATAGAGAATTTTTACAAAGTTGGTTCGCTTAGTTACAGAATTAGGTTATCAGATGGTCTGATAACACCAAGAACTGGATAAAGGTGACTAAGGCCATTTGGTATGAGACAAATAAGTAAAATAAATAAACAAGTAAGTAAAAGTCATTTCAATCTTCCTTGTATTTCCAGTTCTCAGCACAGCTTCCAGCAGGGAACATAGACATACATCAGTCAAAAGTAAAAAAAAAAAAAAAAAAAAAAAAGGTTTCGATTGGGCTAAATAAACAGTCTTCATAACTTATGACAACCTCCCCTCCTGAAAGGCCCAAACGAATGTTGGAATAACTGCAAAATGGAGTTGAATGACCCGACAGTGACAGGTCATTTAAAAAAAATGAGAGGGAAAGAAAACCTTTCTTAAAAGGCGCCGGGCAGATCTGCAGTATCGAAAGCGCATGATTTAGCTGGGCTGGTATAGGGAGAGGGGAAGGAATTAAAACCACCAAAACAAAAAGGGAGAAAGTCATCTGCTGCTATCCTCTTTATATTTCTAGAAAAAATTCCCAAATTTTAACACTTAAAATAGTTCGCTGAAATCAAGTAACGCCTGTCTTCTTAAAAACCATCCTCGGCTCACCACCATGGGGCTAACAGCACCTGCAGCAACTTTCCCTTGGGCTCTCGGCATTTCAGAGCGTTCAGCTACGTCAGCCCCTCGCCGGGAGAAACGAGGTAAGGCGGGTTTAAAGAGGTAAAGCGACAGCTCGCGGTCTCTAGGCACCAAGTGGCAGAACCACACTCGTTTTCCAGCCTTTCGGGGTCCAGATTTCCCTCTCCCTTCATTATTTGGAAACTCACTCTCTTCATACACTAGGGGCCGGATCCCGACCCCCACACAAACGCCGACCGCAGGCACTCCCACAGCGGGTGGGCAGAGCCTCGCCCAACACTCCCCTCCAAGGCACCCGTCGGCTGACGCACTCGAGGAGGGATTAAACTACAGCCAGCGAATCAGGGAGCTGCGTGGCTCTGGGGACGCGCTCTATCTGACATCACTTCCTTCGGGAACGAGGTCGCGGCTCCTTTTCTACAGCCCCATTCCCCTCTCCCCCGGAAGCCGTGTTGCTAGTCGAGAATGGCATCGCCAAGAGCCCCTTTTGCGCCCAAAGAAGACCAAAGAGTAGGCAGGCGCCAGAGGCAGTACCAAGAGACTTACGGAGCCGAGGAGTTGTCAGGGAACTGAGAACACCAACACAGAGCCTTCTCGTAATGGTCTTCATAGAGCTCACGAATCTTCCTTAGGAAACTTCAACTCCCAGAGGCAGGGACGGCTGCTACGCGTAGGAGGCTACGGCGCGTACGCCTTTACGTCATCAAAGTGCGCCACACTTGGACCTGCAGAAAGGGGAGGGAGTTCATGTTGGGCGGGGTCTGGAGTGAGGGTTTTTTGGAGGGGCGGTAGTTACAATGATGTCTGCTTTTGCACCTCAAAGCAAGTATATGCTTGCAGGCATGTATTCATTTATATATTCCTATGGGGATAGAGGAGGGGTGTAAGGCATAACTACTTTTATAAATTTTAAATGCGAAACAGTGATGGTGAGCTCTTTAATTCTCTACTGGAGTTGGAAGGAAAGCATAGCTATGCCTGAACTATGATGTATACGGAAGAAGGTTGTCAGTATCACATGATTTCACACAACTCAAATGGAAAATCAAATTGGAAGAGTGAGTCAAATTCCCAATAAGATGCATTTAAATCTAGAATGTCTAAATTTTTTTCTTCATTATACCCTAAGTCTTACTCTCCTTTCATTTCTTGAACTAATTTTCTTACAGTTCTGCAAAACATCATGCGACGTTTCATTGTTCATAATACACGACCTTATGTGATCTTTTTGCTATATATAGACCAAGTCAACTTGAGGGAGAACTGAAACATAATCTAGTAGACTGTCGTTTTTAGCTTTTCTTTTAGCCTTCTTCTATTGGTGATTATTGCAGAATTTGAAGATAAGAATGAGATTTGAATGGATGACTAGAATACTGCCATATTGGTATGGGAAGAATTATGAAGTAAATTATTGATACTTGAAAACATATTTGAACATGTTTAAAGGCTTTAATGAATAGAAATTAAATTCAAAATTTGAGTTCTCTAATCACAAAACTGAAAGCATTCTTGTTTTAAACCCTCAAATTTTACTTGAAAAACTAGGTCAGCGATAAGACTGTTGTGGGTTACTCCCTGTTTCTTCCTCATCTTAAATCTAAAAGATCTCTTAGCTGAACATTGACAACAAACTCTGGATCCATTTCTGATGTTAGTAGGGCATCTCTTTTCCAGCTGCCTCTATATCAGGGCAAAGAGTAGCTGAGTGAGGATTAGTAATTGGATATGTAGCTCTTCACATGTAGGTCATTAAACTCGGCCAGGCATAACGATGTGCCAAGTTTTTCAACAGCTGTTCAGTGCCTCTCAGGATTCTGTTTATGAGTAATAATATATTTTTTCAGTGTTACTATTTGGCATCCTTATGTATTTAAAGCAGGATTTTTTTAAGTTACCTTAAAAACCTTCATATTTTCATGGCAGAGTCAATAAGTTTTCTTTTGATATAGCCATGTGGTGCAAATATTTAAGTGATTCTACTATCAATGATTCTACTATCAAGCACCAAAAAAATGCCAGCAAAACAAAGGGGGGGGGGATTTAATCAGAAATTGAAGCATAATATAGAAAGTATAGGAAAGTAAATTCATGATATGAAATAATCTTCATTGATTTGTAAAATTCATGTGTTTATTGAGTTCATGTTTTTGTCTTAGTACTGTTCATACAAAGATAACTAGATCATAATCTGTGTCCTTGTAAGGAATCCATAGACTAGTGGCAAGCCAGCAGTAAATAAATACCCATACAACATACAATGTACTTGAGATACCTATACATGAAAAGGAGCAACTAAATGCTCTTGGAGACAGGAAATACAGTTTTAGAAATTGAATAATTTTGCTCCATGTTGGAAAGTAAGTGGTTTTCCAGGTATAAAGAAGAAAAAGGTATTCAAATATTGGGAGCTATAAAAGCAAAGACCTGTCAAAATTTGGCACATGATTGAAAAGCTGTGGATAGGATGAAGAAAAAGGAGGAAAGAATAACCCTAAGGGTTTTTTAATTTGGACAACTATAGGAATGCAATTATGTTAACTGGGTCATTTAGGGAATAGTGGAAGAAAATTAGGTTTTGAAAAAAATAGTTTGATATTGAATATGTGGGTTCCGGGGAGTACGTGGGATTTCTAAGTAGAAACAGATTTAGAAATCATTAGCAAATATTTAGTGGTTTAAGCCAAAATAAGAGTTTGAAATGAAAGAGATTCAAGTTCATGGGTTGCAAACCTATAATGTCTATGAGGACTAGAAGATAACAATGAGAGAAACTATCTGGGAGAAAAGTACAAACCTGAGAAACCATTCTCTGTTTAGTCAGGGCACAGATTCCAAGTAGGAATATGGGCTTCATTACACCAGATCTCAATTTTTTTTTAAAGATTTTATTTATTTATTTGACAGAGATCACAAGTAGACAGAGAGGCAGGCAGAGAGAGGAGGAAGCAGGCTCCCTGCTGATCAGAGAGCCCGATGCAGGGCTTGATCCCAGGACCCTGGGACCATGACCCGAGCCGAAGGCAGCAGCTTTAACCCACTGAGCCACCCAGGCACCCCTCAGATCTCAATTTTTAAAGAGAAGCCAGGAAACCGGATTTTTATGTGAAATCTGGTTTTTAAGTGTTGGCAACTATTTTGTTCATTTTTTAAATAGTGAGCAGGCTAAACAAAACATGTGGACCACAGTCAGATAATTAGCACCCAGTTTGTTAAGTTGGACTGTAGTTTGTAGGGTGAGAAAGGGGCTCAGATAGAACCAGAAATTTGTAACAACAACAACGATGACAACAACAACAAAATGGTAATAAATACAATTATGAGCTCCTCCAAATGTTTGGCCTGAGAACATTGGGCAGTCATCACAAATTGCATTATTTTAAGCCTAGTTGTGTTATTTCATTAAGTCTAAGAGTGTCCTTCAGCAAGTTGGGAGTGGGGAGGTATGGGAATAGACTAATCCTTGTAAGTACATTAATTTCAGGCTAAGAAAGCAAAACAAATTAATTTTTAAATTAGTTGGAGTTATCTAAAAGGCAGAATAATATAATCATTTCAACTTGTATTTTGATTGATTTCAAAAATATAGGAAAAGTTTAAAACTTGAAAAGATATAACGTACCCCTTCTCCAATTAATATATGAATATTGAAGCTCTGTGAAGATAACTATGGAGGCATTGTAGTCTGAATCTCTTTTTAAAAACAGGTTGAACATCTTGGATAGCAAAACAATAACAATAACAAATATAGACCATGACTATAACATAACTAAGTGAAAAAGAAGCCTCATAAAGCTCATAATATGAGTAGGTGGGAACAAACTGTCAACTTAGTTTCTGGGTAGGAAGAAACAGCAGGATGACAACAGAGCATCTGAAGGCCATGAGAATGGGAGGACCCCCAAACTGCTCACAAGTATTTACTGAAAAGCAAGGGAGACCAATATGAGATCAAGAGCAAAACAGGCTGTCTGTAATCTCAGGGTGAGTAGAAAGGGAGGAGCAGGAAGGTCTGAAAGTGCTGGAGAGATATGAAGTTTATGAACTCATAAAACTTAATAAACCTGAGCTCCCCTGTTGAACAAAGCCCAATACTAAGAAGAAACTTCTGGGAATAGAATCCAAATTGAACAGGAATGGGACAACAGAGGCAAAGAAAAACTCAGGTCCAAATCAAAGTGGGAGAGAAGAGACAGAGCTCAGAAATGAAAAGGATACATAGGTGTCATTGTATGAAAACATGAGAAAAGGAAGCTTTAAAACCATGAGGCTAGAAATCTGTTACACCCATCCCTTCCTCTTAAAGGTAAAGGATAACTTATTTAGCTTAAAAATATACCACAAAAAGGATTACAGTTAAATCTTTTTCAAGTTGTTATAATAAAATATGAAATGGAGAAAAAAGCATATGAAAACTATAATCCAATATTTCAAACCAAAAGATTTTTTTTTAATGATAGAAGATAGAACAACATAAAACAAACAAACAAAAACCTCAGAAATAAAGTAACTGAAGAAAAGATTTGAAGAGGAGTGACAGAACTCAGAGAATACAAAATACAAAAAGTACACATATATGCATTTGGCCATCTTACTGGGAGTCTTAATGCAGTAAGATAAGAAAAGGAAATAGTTTTCTTAGAGATTACTAGACCAATATATTCCAACAAATTGGAAAACATAGAAGAAATTGATAAATTCATAGAAATGCATAACCTTGTAAGACTGAATCATGAAGAAATAGAAAATCTAAATAGACCAATTACAAGTAATGAAGTTGAAACAGTAATTTTAAAAGTCTATAAAAAAATAAAAGTCCGGGACCAGACAATTTCACAGGTGAATTCCACCAAACATTGAAAGAAGAGTTAGTACCTATCCTTCTCCAAGTTGTTCCATAAAAAATTGAAAAGGTGGGAACACTTCCAAACTCGTTTTATGAGGCCAGCATTATCTTGATACCAAAACCAAAGACACCATCAATATTCTGGATGAACACAGATCCAAAAATTCTCGACAAATTATTAGAAAACTGAATTCAACAATACGTTAAAAGAATCATAAGTCATGATCAAATGGGATATATTCTGGGATGCAAGAATAATTCAACATCTACAAATAAATGAATATGATATACCACATTGACAAAAGGTAAAATTATTATTTCAAGAGATGCAGAGATTGACAAAATTCAACATCAATTTATGATTAAAAAAAACTCGGGGTGCCTGGGTGGCTCAGTGGGTTAAAGTCTCTGCCTTTGGCTTGGGTCATGATCTCAGGGTCCTGGGATTGAGCCCCGCATCATCAGGCTCTTTGCTCAGCAGGGAGCCTGCTTCCCCAGCCTGTCTCTCTGCCTGCCTCTCTGCCTGCTTGTGATCTCTGTCTGTCAAATAAATAAATAAAAATTTTTTTAAAAAAATTAATTAAAAAAAAAAAACTCTTAACAAAGTGAGCACAGAAGGAAATGTCTCCATATAAAAAGGGCCACATATGACAAACTCACAGCTAACATCATACTTAATGTGAAAAACTGAAAACTTTAAGATCAGGAACAAGATAAGGATGGCCACTCTCACCACTTTTATTCAACGTAGTACTGGAAGTCCTCACCACAGTAATTAGACAAGAAAAAGAAATAAAAGGCATCCAGACTTGTAAGGAAGATGAAAACTGTCACAAGCTGCAGATGTCATGATACTGTGTATAGAAAACCCTAAAGGCTTTATTTACTAAAAAGAACTAAAATTACAATTTAGAATTGTTAAATGATTTCAGTAAAGTTGCAGGATAATATACAGAAACTTGTTGCATTTTGTACACTAATACCTATCTAAGAACTTAAGACAATCCCATTTATTGTTGTATCAAAAATAAGATATATAGGAATAAATTTAACTGAGGTGAAAGACCTGTATTCTGAACACTGTAAAACATTGATGAAAGAAATTGATTGACGCTGATAAATATGTATACCATGCTCATGGATTGGAAGAATTAATATTGTTAAAATACCAAAGCAATTTACAGATTCATTGCAATCCCCACTGAAATACCAATGGCATTTTTTACAGAACTAGAACAAATAAACCTTATATTTGTATGGAACCACAGAACATCCTGAATAGGCAAAGTAATCTTGAGAAGGAGAACAAAGCCAGAGGTATCACACTATCTGATGCTATACTACAAACCTACAGTATTCAAAACAGTATGGTACTGGCATGAAAATAGTCATATAGATCAATGAAACTGAATATATAGCCCAGAGAAAAACCCATGCATATATAGTCAATTAATTTATAACAAAGGAGGCAAAAATATTCGGTGGTGAAAAGACAGTCTTTTCCAGAAATGGTTTTGGGAAAACTGGACCACTGTCTTACACTATATACAAAATAAATTCAAAATAGACTAAAGATTTTAATATAAGTCCTGAAACCTTAAAACTCCTAAAAGAAATCATAGGCAATATGGTTTCAGACATCAATTTTAATACTTTTTTGGGACCAGTCTCCTGGTCCAAGGGCAATGGAAGCTAAAAACACCAAACAAACCAAAGGGATTATATTGAACTAAAAAGCTTTTGTACAGCGAAGGAAACCATCAAAAAAATAAAAAGGCAACCTACTGAATGGAAGATATTTGCAAATCACATATCCAATAAGGGGTAAATACCCAAAATATAAAAGAACATACACAAATTAATATCAAACACCCAAACAATTAGATTAAAAAATCAGCAGAGGACCTGGGTAGACATTTTATACCAAGAAAACATTAAGATGGACAATAGTCACATGAGAAGATGCTCAACAATATTAATCATCATCAAAGGCAAATCTAAACCACAGTGAGTTATTACTTCACACCTCACACTCAATAATGCTGTTTGATAGTATTTTACCCACAGTAGCACACTTCTTTCAAAATTGGAGTCAATCCTGTCAAACCCTGCTGCTGCTGCTGCTTCATCAATTAATTTTATGTAAATCTTTTGTTGTCATTTCAGTGAATGTCACAGCATCTTCACCAGGAGTAAATTCCATTTCAAGAAATCACTTGATCTTCATCAAGATCAAAAGCTTCTGCACAGCAAAGGAAACCGTCAACAAAACAAAGAGGCAACCCACGGAATGGGAGAAGATATTTGCAAATGATAGTATGGACAAAAGGTTGATATCCAGGATCTATAAAGAACTTCTCAAACTCAACACACACAAAACAGATAATCATATCAAAAAATGGGCAGAAGATATGAACAGACACTTCTCCAATGAAGACATACAAATGGCTATCAGACACATGAAAAAATGTTCATCATCACTGGTCATTAGGGAGATTCAAATTAAAACCACATTGAGATACCACGTTACACCAGTTAGAATGGCCAAAATTAGCAAGACAGGAAACAACGTGTGTTGGAGAGGATGTGGAGCAATAATATTGTGAAAGGAAGGCTTCTGAGTAGTAAGTCTCAATAGTGGGCTTAAAATATTTAGTAGCCCATGTTAGAAACAGATAAACAGATATGCTGTCATCCAGGCTTTGTTGTTTCACTGATAGAGCACAGGCAGAGTAGATTTAGCATGATTCTTAGGAGCCCTAGGATTTTCTGAAAGGCAAATGAGCATTGGCTTCAACCTAAAGTCACAAGCTGCATTGCACCTAACAAGACAGCCTGTCCTTTGAAGATCTGAAGTTAGGCACTGACTTCTCTTTAGCTATAAAATTCCTAGATGCCATCCTCTTCTGTTTCTTCCACACCAAAAAAAAATCTATATTTAGCGTAGCCACCTTCATGAATTACTTATCTAGGTCTTCTGGATAACTTACTACAGCTTCTACATCAGCACTTGCTGCTTCACCTTGCACATTTTTGTTATAGAGATGACTCTTTTCTTTAAACTTTATGAATCAACCTCTACTAGCTTCAAACTTTTCTTCAAACTTTTCTGTTAGCTTCAAACTTTACAGCTTCCTCACCTCTCTCACCCTTCAGGGAACTGAGGAGTGTTAGGAAGATTCCCTGGATTAAGCTTTAGCTTGAGGGAATGTTGTGGCTGGTTTGATCTTCAATTCAGATCTCTCCACCTTCCTTCATATCTGCAAGAAGTTTGTTTCATCTTCTTACCACTCTTGTGTTCAGTGGACTAGCACTTTTAATTTCCTTCAAGAACTTTGCTTTCAAAAGTTGGCTAATTGTTTGGCACCAGAGGCCTAGCTTTTGGCCTATCTGAGCTTTTGACATGCCTTCCTCACTAAACTTAATAATTTCTAGCTTTTTATTTAAAATGAGAGACATGTGATTCTTCCTTTCACTTGAACACTTAGAGGTCATTGTAGGGCTATCAACTGGCCTAATTTCAATATTGTGTCTGAGGGAATAAGGAGAACCAAGGAGATGGAAAGAGATGGGGGAAGAACTTGGTTGGTGAAGCACTCAGAGCACACATTTATTTATTTATTAAATTCTCCATTTTATATAGACATGGTTTGTGGTGCCCTAAAACAGTAACACCAAAGATCACTAATCACGAATCACTATAATAAATATATTAATAAGGAAAATGTTTGAAATATGGCAAGAATTACCAAAATGTGACACAGAGTCATAGAGTGAGCAAATGTTATTAGAAAAATGGCACCAATTTGATCTACAAAGCACAATAAAGTGAAGTGCAATGAAATGAGATATGCATGTATCTTAGTTAATAATAATGTATCAATATTGGTTTGTTAATTTTAAAAACCCAAAACAAATCTTACAAATAATGTAAGATAATAGGAATAACTGGGTGTAGGCTATATGGGAAATCTCTGGACTGCCTTAGTAATTAAAATCGATCTGATCCAAATTTAAATTTTGTTTTATTTATAATAGTCTACTGAAAGAGAGTCATCCTTTCTCTCCTTTAAATGTTAGAAATTCAGGGGTTTTTTTGTGGCCAAAGATAATGTAGTTAGACTGTTCTTAGGGAGCTGTTGGGTTACTACTGAACCATAAGGATTTTTGTTGTTGTTGTTGTCAAATATATATGTGTGTGTAGGTGGGATGAGGGTAAAGTTTAATAACTTCATTTTGGAAAAATTACTATCCTTTTCAGAGAGCCTTAGATTTCAAATGTTTGAAACCTAAGTCTCAAGTTTATTCTTGTTAAGGAAAGACATTTAGTGTTAGGCAACTAGGTTCTTATTTTTCCCAAGAAAATTCTTAAGATATAACTTTTAAAATAGTTTGTGTATTCTCCTATACTTTTGCCTTGGCATAAAAGTGATCATTACATCATAAGAATATTCTCAACCTAACAGAATTATTTTTTGTAAGACCTCTTAAAAATTCTAATTCCCTCACTGAATCGAAAATGCTATTGGACTTTATTATGACCACTTAGGGAATATTTGAAATGTCCTAATTTTTTTCCCTATTAATGTCATGGTTTTTTTTCCCCTAAGAAAAGAGTAAGGTATTCTAATGTTCTAATGTTATAAAGACTTTTTTTTTTCCCCCTCTATAGCTATCTTATAGGCTAACTTACTCTATCTATATCTGGTAGGGTAATACACTTCCTTCCAACCTTTAGTGGGTGAAGTTCATTTATCTTCCAATCTACAAAACTGAGTTAACTCCTAATAACCTCTGATACTCAACAGAAACACAACTGCACTTTGGAATTAGTCATCCATCTTTATGTCATAGTCTCTTATTTGTCACTGCAAAAGAGTTGTGTAGCAGATGTTCCACAGTATTATGTACTATCAATAGAATTTCTTTGCAAGAGAATTGTTTTAAAATCTATTATTTTATTTTGACCAGCTTAACACAAATCAGTTTTTTCCCCTGTATGTTCTGGCTGGAACATCTAAACACAACAGTCAAGTGCTCTGTTAGCCACTGTACAAAATTGTGATGGATTTGTTAAAGTTAATGACAGTCCCAATTAATATTTCTTTGTCATCATTAAGAAATTAATTTTTCCACTTCCTATCTCTAACATTTTTTGAATAGAGTAGGGATTAGGTTTTAAGGTTTATTTTTCTGTATTTCATAAATTATTTTTACTAAATCAATCCAAGCCTCATTTTTCTAATATGTTAGTTGATTGTTAGGCTATAGTAGAAAAAATCTGAAGTGCTCAGCATAGGGTATTATACATAGTAATTCCTTCATAGATGGCAGCTTTGCTTTTTTTATACTGTGCTATGCTTCTGTCCTGCTTCATATGCCATGTAAAATAGGTGACGAGTTTGGGGAGGTATCTTCCACATATATTATACCACATTTGCTCTACTTGATCAACCGCGCAACAGAGAAGAATGCTTCTGCTTCGGTACACAGAATTCACTGAATATGGAAGAGTTTGACATTCTTATTTTATTTCTGATAAAACAGTCTTAAGCCTTTCAAATGTTTTTGTACAAAGTAAAAGTTATAAGCAAAATATAAAAGGATGATGTTATTTAAGGATGATGTTATTTATTACTAACAGAAACAGGCTCCTTTGAACATCCTATGCTGAAATGTTTGTTTAATACTCTGATTCACAGAAGCTTTCTTTCTAGTCCGAAGCAAATGCTCAAGTGAAACAGCATTTATTTCATTAAGCAATACTGATACGTCTTTTATTGGTTGGACTCTGGCAAACACTTGACAACAAATGGTACTTTACCCAAAGAGACACGTATCATGCATGCATAACATAGTCTAACCACAAACTTTAAAGTTCTCTGTAACTGTGAGCCTCAAATGGAAATACAAAAGATAGTTTTCATAGAATCACATGAATCAAACCAATCTTTAATTTAAACAAATAAGAATGTAAAGTTTATGTGTCTATAATGGCTTCATATAACTATGTATGTAATACAGATATTGTAGAGGACATAGAAATCCATTCAAATGTAAAGCAGCAAAGCACTTTCACATTACCTTGTACTTATAATTCCTGCTATTCATAAAAACCTGTATTTATTCAACAAACATTTTTCTAAGAATGGCCTTTTCTGTTTACCCCAGGAAAACTTATTATTTATACTTTTGAGGTGGTAGTCACAGCTGAACATTTTATTTTTGTATAGGTACTTTAACCATGATTTGTATATGAAACTCAGGATAGCAAATTAAGTTTTAATATCAATAGGTGATAAAGGCAATTTTCATCCTTCAATTCTTTATACAAAATATATTTCAAGAGGTAATATGCTTAACTTTGGAAGTTTAAAAATTTTATATTTCATTTTGTGACCCCATTAAGTTAGCTGTCTTTTATCTGGTTTGTCTAAAAGATATAAGTTTAAGGTTAGGATTTTAGAAAAGGGCTTTGAGAAAGAGGAGGGAAGATTTAAGAACCTGTTTTATACTTAAAGATAGCTGTAAGTATTTTGAAATTCATTCAAATAAAGCCCTTCACCAGTGCTTTACTCCTTGCCAAAACATCCCTACAGACACCCCGACTCCCCACCAACCATCTCATTCTAGTAGGTTTTCTTCATAGCAGGTTTCTCTTGCAGGAGTTTTCAAGGACAAAAGTTGGTTCACTTAACCAAACTAGAATATTCACTTTAATTCTAGAGAAATTTCCTAATTAATTTTCTGTAGCAAAAATGCTAAGGGCTAGAATTTCCCCTCTGAATCTCTTCCTAGAAATGGGATCCAGAAAGCACAGGGGACACCTAGCCAATCTGAGGACTCAGACAAGTATTTCCTGTCATGGAAATAGCTAGAGTTCTGCTATAATATCCTCACTTGACCTGCTAGCATGTTAGTGATAGTGCTGATTTACTACAACCCCATTAATTTCACACATAAAGAGAACAATCTAGTTTTCAAAATGGAAAGCTCTATCTGCTATAACATTATTTTGAAGTGGTTGGTGGTGTTACAACTTAAAAATTTAAAAATAAATCTTAAAATTCAGAATGATTTTTAAATAATAGCATACACATAGTATTAAAAAATTCCAAGGATGTAATAAAATTCAATTAAGTTTAGCTTAGTTTGAGAATCCTCACCACCCTCCCACATAAAGTGGGAAAATGTACAGAAAAGCACTTAACATAGGATGATGATGACTGTGTATTGAGCAGAGACGTATCACCACCAGTTTTTCTCAAGTGTCCTTCCACACTTCTGAAATGATAGGAAGGCAGACTGGTTTAGCTCTCAAAAGTGAAAATTTTCTTGATTTTTCTTCTTAAGTAAAAAAAAAATAATTAAGTAGAGTGAGAGACTGAAAACTGCAGCCCACCTAAGTTTAATCATTAATAGTGAGTTCTTTGGTGACCTTAGGTCCTCATTTTGGAGTTTGGAATCTGACCTTTCCCCAAAGATAAACATGCTTGTTGCAGGTTCTGAGGAGGGTCACTCCCTCGCTGCCATCAGAAGAGTCCACTTCTCAGTGACTCCTGGCTGGGAACTGGATGCATTAGAGGGTAGCTAGTCAATATGATTCTCCTCGCCGTGCTTTTTCTCTGCTTCATTTCCTCATATTCAGCTTCAGTTAAAGGTAAGTTTGTATTTTTGCTAAACCTTAGTTTCAATCATTGAGGGAAAAAGTGTGTGTGTGTGTGTGTGTGTGTGTGTGTGTGTGACTAGTGAAAGAGTTCCTAACTAAACCATCTTCAAAATGACATAACTTTGGAATATTCGTGAAGGCATGCCTGGGTTGGAATGAAAACCAAATTCAAATTCCTACATACATTAAGAAAACAGAGGTTCCTTTTAGTTTCAGCCCCTTAGACTAATGTGCTCCTTGCTTCAGTTTCTCATTCATGGTCTATTTTTAAAAGAGAAAAGAAATGCCAGCTATTGTTACCTGCTGCTGTTGGTCACTCATTGAATGCAGCTCCTTCATTTGAATTGTAAAAGAGGATTTAAAAAAAAACCCCAGTTTTTAAATTTCCTTCTAGTTGCTTAGCAATGTGACATCAAGAAGAATTAGACCCAATGAAAAAGGCATTTGATCTCCCAAAGAGTTATGAATGAAATGGTAAAGCATGCATTTAATTGCATTACCATTCAAAAGTGAGAATTATCATAATTGGTGAATTAAAGAAAATAAAACTACATGGTATAATTTAAGAAATAAGAATTATTATGTTTGGATTAATAGTGTTACCAGTTATAGTTTCTACTTGAAGAAAAGCTGATTTTAAAAAACACATAGGAATTGATACCTTTCAGAACAAACATATTTTAAAAGGGATGTTTTCTAAAAGCTGAATGAAATGTATTAATATGGAATTTTGTTTAAATCACCTAGTATATAAACAAACTCCTTGGATTTCTCCATGTTGTACCTGATGTAAAATAAACACTTTTAGACTCTCTTAAGAGGACACACTATAAAAAACCAATTGATCTAACACATAACTTAGCATGATAGGGTCCAGTTTTAATAACTATGTACTCTAAGTGATGTAAAACAATTCACTTATAAAGTTCTAAAACACTTTTGGGATAAGTAGCTTTTGATCTTAAGATAAAATTAGTCTCAAGATTTCTCTTGAGAGACAATCTTTGTTATTGAAGCAATAAATGCAAGGCTAAATTTAAATTATTTTACCTAAGCAAATCACACTCTAGGTTCTTGAACTAAAGATGGTATTTTTCACCAGTTTCCAAAGTGTTGATTATTTAAAAATACAGTCCTTATGTGGTATATCTGCCAAATAAATTGTTTATAGTGTTTAAAATATGAGGGATTTATATATCGTAGTATCAAATCTAATACCCTTATTATTTTGAGAAAAATTATTGAACTATAGTAGTTATTGTACACTTCTATTTTTTCCCACTTTATAAAGGAGAAAATTGGATAACTTGATGTTTTCCAATACATGCGCTTCTGAAGACTCTAAAACACACACACACACACTACAATGACATACAGAAATACAGTTTAGAACATGACAGATAGCTACAGTTTGTTGTATACAAGCTCAGTGGCAACTCCAGAGTTTTAGAACCTGAAGCTTATGCAATTTAGGAGCCATCTTTGAGAAAAGATTGCAAAAACATCTTACTTTTGCAAATGTTACTGTAAAAAAAGATATGGCATGTGTACACATTGCTAGGATCCCCTTCCAAGTCCTTGGAAAGAGCTTGGGGTGGGAGAGCCCCAAAGCTAAAGCATCATTAGCTTCAGGCTACAAGCTGCTTATGTCAAATATCATAAATAAAAAGTAGAGGACTTGACAGCTCTCTCTACCTGGATGTGATAACTTTTTGTCTTATGGTACCATGATTTCATTATAGATACCTTGCCCTCTGTAATGATTGACATTTAAGAAACAAACTACTTGTAAAAGTCTATTTTAAAATCAGACCATTATAAATTTTGGGATCTCGTGTATAACCTCAAAACCCATCTCAAACCTAATTATAAATGCAACTGCTTAGCAAATCCCCAGATCTGGGGGGATTCTGAGTGCAGGTTGGACTGAAGAAAAGTAAGGGTAGAATTAGTATGGACTAGGGTTTACTTAGAAGAGATAGGCTGAGTGTGAATGTCCTAAAGACTCAAGTTTTCCCTACTTTTTTTCAATTGTATTTTGTCATGCCGGGGTCTATTCTCAGTGCTTTCCTCAAGATTTCTTTATAGTCCTTTACTTTTGCTAACCCAGGCATGAGTTTTCTATTTAATCTTCTTACCTCTATACATGAACTGTCCCTTCACTTCCAGTCTTTCTCTCAGTCCCCAGCCAGACCTGCACTTTTCAGTCCGTTCACATTAATCATCTTCCAATCTTTTGCCCTTATCCTTCATTCTACTCTTTTACTTTTTGCCTTGTAGTTTTCTGTTGGAATCCTAAATTCCATTACCTATCCTTATCATTACTGCATTTGTCTTTAAGTCTCACCTTGAATTTACCTAATTTTGGTAAATGCATATTTTAAGATATTTCTTAACAGGTTCAAAACTGAGAGTTTTGTTGCTTTTAAGTCACTTAAAATTTTTAAATGCATTTGAAGGAGCATATTGAAGAGGTTTTATCTAAACTTAGTTTCCAAAAAGTGCCATTTTGCATATTTTATAGAGCAATAGCCTAAGAAAGAAATAAGTCAATAGTATGAATAGAATATGCTCCCATTGCCCATTGTTGCCAGATCTCTGAATAACATAAACAGAGGAATACTTTTCAAAGAGGAAAGGATAACAGGGACAATATTACAGCAGTCCACTTATTTGAATCCTTTTAGGTTTTATCTCCTGTTAGAGTTAAGAAAGGGACATGTGGGTGGCTCAGTTGGTTAAGCATCTGGGTCTTGGTTTTGGCTTAGGTCATGATCTCAGGGTGGTGAGATCGAGCCCCATGTTGGGCTCTGCTCTGGGTGTGGAGCCTGCTTAAGATTCTCTTTCTCCCTCTCCCTCTGCCTTTCCCCAATCCCTTTCTGTTTCTCTAAGAAAAAAAAAAGTGGGAAAAAGATATGGGATGAGACCTACTTTTTCCAATGCTTTATCACCTCCAAATCATAGTTAAGAACTGACCTATAATATATTGTCTGTTTTCACATTCTTTTGATTGGTAAAATAAAAGTAAGGAAAAAATGATCAGCATGATACTTTGGAGATCTCTGGAATTTAAGAGAGGCTACCTCCCTACAAAATTTTCATAGTTATTTTAACCAGAAGACATCTTTGTGTAGTGCACAAAACTTGGATCTCACTAATTTAGACATCAAATTCTGCATTCTATCTGCTATGTTGGATTGATAGCAGAGTCAGCTTTTCTCAGCTTGTCATATAATGCTTACCTTTCAGAATTTCTGTGAGGATTAGATAAGATATGTATTTCGTTTATGCCCTCTGTGGAATTCGATACGCATCATAAAAAGTAGGCCTCTCTGACCAAAATACCTTTCCTGGCCAGAAAGCCAATGTTTGAACTTGTAGCCGTGTACCCACTTAAAATGTAGAAGAGGTGGAGGTAGGGGAGGCAAGAGATAGTCACAGACTTTATCTCCTTCAAGGTTTTTCCTGACTTTTTCTATCTTCTATATTTTATACCTGAGGTTCTGCCTGATAGGTGCTTAGACAGTGTCTGTTTTTATATGTATACTCTTAGATACCCACCTCCCACCTTTTCTTTTCATGGCTTTTCTAGATTCCTATTTCTTGTTTCTTTATCTCCTTTCTTTGGAGCTTTGTCAGAACATGTAACTTCACCACCCAAAACTTTCCAGGGGCTTCCCATATCACTCAAATTCTGTCATGTCCCTGCAGATCTCCTGGTCAACCATAGGTAGCTATTTGACGTCATCTTTTATAGTGTCTTTCACTTAACTGCAGCCTCTTTGGCCTTCTTGATCTTCATTACACCTATGCTGAGCATTCCCCAGGGCCTTTAAGCTTGCTATTACCTGTGTGTGTGTGTGTGTGTGTGTGTGTGTGTGTGTGTGTGTGTGTGAGGGGGAGGGCTGGAGGGGAAGGTAAAAGTGTTGGGATAAAGGAGAGGGAAATGCTCCTCCCACAGATATCCATGTGGCTAGCCTAAGTAGCCTTTGCCCAGAATATAACCTTTTCAGAAAGGTCTTTCCCTCAACACTCCCATTCCCTTCCTTATTTCATTTTTCTTCATTAGCATTTCTAACACTTTGTAATTTGCTTATATACTTTTTTATTGCCCATCTCCTCCTCATTCAAGTGTAAACTCCACAAAGGCAGATATTCTGTCTGCTTATAACAGGTATAACCCCAGATATAGAAAAGTGCCTAACACCCAGTAGGTGCTCAGTATATCCTTATTGAATGTATGAGTGAATCCCTAGCTCACTCCCTAGGAATGGAAAAGAGTTCAACCCAAGGTTTAGATGTATGTAATAAAGGAAGAGCATGGTCTCTAGAGCCAGACAGGCTGGGTTCAAGTCCTGTCTCTATCACTAACTGTCTGGGTAACCTTGGATAAAATGTATAATCTCTATACCCTTCCCTTTCCTTATCTGTAAAAGGAAACTAATAATGGCACCTACCCCATTAGGTTTGAAAGAGTTGATCCTACTCCTTCACGTTTCTTTGGATTAATTTAACCTGAGTTAGAGAGTAGGTGAATTGCTCCATGTATCAATTATTCTGGCTCACTATATTGTTTGACATTAAACTCCCTGCCATATTAAAGCCTGTACTAAGATTTTATGTATAAAACATTATTTTATTCAGCTAATTTAAATTTACATATGTATGTGTAGCTTTGAAATGTACCTTTGTGCTAATTTTTTTTCTTCAAGATTTTTACTTATTTATTTGACAGACAGAGATCACAGGCAGGCAGAAAGAGAGGAGGAAGCAGGGTCCCTGCTGAGCAGAGAACCCGATGTGGGGCTCGATCCCAGGACCCTGGGATCATGACCTGAGCCAAAGGCAGAGGCTTTAACCCACTGAGCCACCCAGGCACCCCTGTGCTAAAGTTTATTACAGTTAAATAAACTTAAATAAATATATTTACTATAATTAATAGAGTAAATTACATTGCAGGGGATTGTCTTTAAATATCCAATTCAAGGAATTGCTTTCTAGCCCTTAAAATTACCTTGGTATTGATCTGTTGAACTGAAATGATATCTTAATTACAAATGGTTTTTATTAATTTTGTGAAGCAATTCCTGACTAATCCTTTACTTTAAATCATATTCATCATACCTCAATAAAGCTGGGGAGAGAAGAGAAATTATATAATTTAAAAGCAATATGATGACATTTCTTTAAAAAATGTTCTATGGTTCAATCAGGGCAAAATTAAATAATCTGATTGTTGATTAGGGATACAAACAAAAGTTTTCTGAAAGGGAAGCTTATTTGTTTGTTAGTTGTTCTTCTTGTTGTTGTTCAAGTCTATAATTTCAGCAGATGGAGAGTAGAACTATCTTTCATTCAGCAAATATTACTAAGCTCCCACCAGGCACCACTGTGCTAGATGAGCAATGCTTTATAGCAAGAAAGCACAGTTCCTGGCCTGTCAGGTCCCTTACAACTGAAACTTGACTTGTGTCACAATCTTTATGCAGGTCACACAACTGGTCTCTCATTAAATAATGACCGGCTGTACAAACTCACATATTCCACCGAAGTTTTTCTTGATCGGGGCAAAGGAAAACAAGAAGACAGTGTAGGCTACCGAATTTCATCTAATGTGGAAGTCATCTTACTCTGGAGGAATCCTGATGGCGATGATGACCAACTTATCCAAATAACAGTAGGTATCCTCTACCAGAGATGCGAAGATTGGAGGTCAGGAAAGTCTTTGGGAAGAGTATCATTCAATGTTTTTGTGCTCTTCATTATATATCCATTTAGTCTGTCATCTATAACTAAAATAAGTAGATCTACAGTTTTGAAGTTTTTGCTAATCAAAAGTGATCTGGTCTTTCCAAGTTGTTGAATCAAGCAAAAGAAGGTGTATGTTGGTAAGTAACTATAGCATGATGTTCAGTTCTATATTTTGCCTTAATAGGCACACTTAAACTAAAATTCACTTGAGATGTTTTAGGAATGAGAAGTCTGGAATCCATAGTTATGTGAAAAACAAGACCATTCTAGCATAAAGAAGAGATAAATAGGGAGGTCTCAATTTTTCTGAGTTCTTTCATGTAACAGAATTACCAATGAGGAAGTGAACCAATTCTGTGTTCTTCCTGAGGTAAGAACCACGCACTGGCCTGCATCGTAGTGTTTGGTCAGTTATGATAATTAGATTTATGTGTTGAGAAAGGAGGTCAAATTAGATGGCTTCTGGGGCCTTGAACTTTCAGTTTTAATATATAGTGATTCCATATTTGCTTTTAAGAGCCTAAAGGCAATAGATTTCTCTAGTAAAGTCAGTTATTCTTCTCCATGTTAGTGTGAAACAGGTACACAGGACCAAGATCCGTTCCCTGTAACTGATAAGTAGTTGTTGATAAACTTTATAATGAGGTGTCAGTGTAATACATGTACCAAGTGATCTTTGCTTCTTTGGATGTCTCTCATAGTTGTTGTATCTTCCAAGTTGGATCAAAACTTCATCATCCACCTCTCTGAGCCATTTCTCAATAGGACAGTAAAGTACTTTGTGGAAAACATATGTACTTCCTTTTTCAGTAACCAGACTGTTCGTCTTTAATTTTGCATATGTAAGTGAAGTATGATGGGTTAGTATTCCTTTCAAAAAAATGGTAAAGTAAAGAGACCAGGCAGATAGCAACAGTCAACATGAATAAGGGAGTAACTGACAAAAAAGAGCCACCTTCCATTCATAATTATTGTAAACCTGAACTCACAGATTTCTTTAGGAATCAGAATTTTTACCTAATTCAAAAACCCAATTTTTGGGTACCTTTCTTTTAAAGGTAATGGCTAAGTCCTATGAATTGTGAATTGAAAACCAACAGAATACATTATGGACAACCCTGTTTATTGCTTTATCATTTTATTTTCTAAGAGACTGTAATGGAAATGCACACAGCAAATTTTTCTAACAGGTTTCTTTCCATGATTCCAGATGAAAGATGTAAATGTTGAAAATGTGAATGAGCAGAGAGGAGAGAAGAGCATTTTCAAAGGAAAAAACCCACCCAAAATCATAAGAAAAGAAAACCTAGAAGCTTTACAAAGACCTGTGCTCCTTCATCTAGTCCATGGAAAGGTAAAAGTGATTTTGGGGATCCCACATCTTTCCTACTTCAAATTTTTCTTCCTGTCAGTAGTTATTATTTTGAAGTGATCATGATATCATCACTTTCATAGTAAATGGAACTTTTTCAAGAATAAGTAGAGATTGCAAATTAAATACTTCAGAAGTAAATCAAGGCATTGAATTCACTCATATTTTTTAGCCATTTGTTTCCCATTTTTATGAAAATCTTTATAGTAGAATCAAGTATTTATTGAGAGGCATTCTTAAAAGGTATATTCCTTACTATATTAAGAAGGATTAGAAAAATACTGTAACTCACTAGGTCATCACAGGTGATTATATCATTCAGGAAAGTAGACAAATTATGAGATTAAAATGATCTAATGTATTTTTATTTTATTTTTTTTTAAGATTTTATTTATTTATTTGACAGAGAGAGAGAGATCACAAGTAGGCAGAGAGGCAGGCAGAGAGAGAGAGGGAAGCAGGCTCCCCGCCGAGCAGAGAGCCCGATGCGGGGCTCGATCCCAGAACCCTGGGATCATGACCTGAGCCGAAGGCAGAGGCTTTAACCCCCTGAGCCACCCAGGCGCCCCTAAAATGATCTAATTTAGATTAATGATATTAACTCATAAGAATATCAGTATCTGGCTAATGTACAAAACTGAAGCTTTGGAAAGGACATGGCATTCCTAAGGTTGAGTTGATTTTTTTAAAAAAAGTACTTAGAGCTTATTTAAAAACTATGATTTTGAAAAGCATTTTATTTATTAAAGTAATGTATGAACACTATAATATCCATTTGGAAATTTGCTCAGAGAATTCTATAAGTGTACATTACTTATGATTTGATTGTAGTCTATTAAAAATGGTCTAAATATGTTTGGAATTAAGATACAATTGTGATCAGTGAATTATTAGACATTACATATGTGTACTTATGAAAAGCATAGATACTATATTGACAGACCTAAAAACGTATCTGTAAAGATGATCAATTTTAGGTACCAAAGTAGAAAAATAATAAGAGATCATTAGAGTTTAAGTGCCATATGTCTCCAAAATGTCTCTAGATTAAAATTTTCTAGATTCAAAATAAAGGTAAAAACAAATACTTTAAAGTATAAATTTCAGACATGTGATATATTGCTAATAATGATGTGCATTTTTATAGGAAGTACTAAAAAAGGACTCTTGTGTTGTAATTTCTACAACCAAATATGAATCCCCATCTTAAGAATGATTTTCTTCTCCTTGTCAAAATACTTATCATGCCTCAGGCTTTGCTCACAGGCCCTTTCTTTTATAAAGTTTATATCCTTCTAACAAGTTGGAAATCACCACCCCTCTTTAAAACCTGCTTAGCACCTTGTAGCTTACTCATAGCCCTTATCACTGTCCTTAGGTCATTTGTGCTCATTATTAGATTATGGGTTTCAGTAGAGAAAATTCCCATTGCTCTTTATATTCCAGTCCCTCCCTCTCTCCTTCGTGCACCTCCACTCCCTTCCTCCCCAGAGTACCCAGAACCATGCCTTCTACCGACTGACTTGGTGTTCCGGGAGAATTTCCTAGCATTCTCCCAAATCCCATATTCTAGGCTCGTTTATATTTGGTGTTTATCACTGTATGTTGAGATTCTCTCTGTATTTGTCTGCATTCAGTATTCAGAGTAAGCTCATGGGCGCAATTGTGTCTTTAACTCTCTATATTCAGTGCCTTTGCTCATAGTGTCCCCTCAATGAATGTTTGTAAACTAAAGGAATGAGTGTATAAGGATACCTGGGGTTAAAATGAGTTGAACTTTGAGAGTGGCTTTGGTTATTGTTTGCTTAATAATAGCTAAATCAGACTGGGCACTTATTGTGCACCAGAGGCCGAAGGCATTTCATGAATTATCTCTTCTATCCTCATGACAGCTCTGGGAAGCATCTTGTAATAGATTAGGAAACCAAATTTAAGAGTGGTAAAGAAACTTGCCTCGGGTCCTACAACTGGCAAGCAGTGGAGGTGGTATTAAAACAGAAGGTCTAATTTCAGAGGCTAGGTTGGAAACCTCTACATTATACTGTCTTCCAGCGGTAAGGCTTTGGGGAAGTACCACCTCTTTGGAGGACTTGTAATATTTCTATTTGATCCTTCAATGTATCTAGTAACTCACTTGATTTTCATATGGCACAACAACTTGAAATACTGTTTTTTTCTTCTCTGGTCTTCCAATGTGTAAATACACTTGAGCCTGTAAAATATTAGTTGCATTTATAATCTAGTGACAGCCTACCATTTTATAGCCCCTTGGGTAGCAGTGGAGTACAAAGTCTTGTTACACACACAAAAGGACTTGGTGCCCTCAGTGTTCAAAGGCTGGGCTGGAGCTGCCACATCATTATATCAGTGACTCCAACATGCCAATTCTACATGAGCTGTGATTGTAATGATTTACGATAGCCTCAGGTTAAAGTGCACTGTGCTCTCTATCAATGATATGATTAAAGTACTTGTTGGAAAAAAAAAAATATGACCCTGGAGACTAAGATGCCATGTGGAATTTTCAGCCACATCACTGTCAGAAAGATCATTATTTAAATGATCACTTCAATTTACTATGAGAGGAATTATGAAAGGAAAATCTGAACTACTGATTGGCAGTGTTGTTAAAAAATATGTTCTACCCCAGGTTCGAATTAAGTTTTACCCCCCTGAAATTTCTGTGATTTCAAGGATGCTGAGCAGCATGTATTTTTTTGTCTTTCCGGAGCCTCTGTTTTAAGCTCCTACATTTGCATTATAAACGAGAGCCCATGAAAACACTCAGATGCATATTTATTGCACATAATCTTTTTTCCATGCCCACTCATCTTCCCTATATAGGTGTTTGGGCATGGCTCTAGTTTTGTCTACAAATCATAAGTGAAGTTGGAAACATGACAGTTTCCTGGTTAAGTTGATTAGCACTGACAAGCAAAAGATGCATAGATTCTTTTTTGGGCCTGAAATGCTAATCCAATTAACTGGATAATTACCAGATTTCCATTTCTGGTTTTCACTGTCACTATTGATTAAATTAAACTCGTAGCTGCTGAGATGGCGCTTTATTTTGTGTTGTTTCTGGGCATTGATTTGTTCCCTGAATCTGGCAGTTTGGCTCCTTCACACACCCATAAGAAATAGGACACCTTGAAAACCTTCAATTCTTCATATATATCTTCACTGGTCTCTTTTCCAACGTGTCATTGCCTAGCTGTGCTCTGTTAGATATGTATAACAAAGATGTATGTAGAGACCGCTCCAGCTAAGTAGATTAAATAAAATGATAAGTCTGTTGGCTGGAATTCTTTTTGTTTATTTTTGCTCTTTGGGCCAGTTAATGGAATTTTGCTTTCTCTTATTCTTAAAGAATGTAAAAATTAAGGGGATGTATGGAAACATTTTTTTCCCCCAAGGAAAAGAATATGATGAATCCCTACGAATTCCAAGGCAAAATTGGCCCTCAAAATTTGACAAAAAGAGGCGCGCCTGGGTTGCTCAGTCGTTAAGCATCTGCCTTCGGCTCAGGTCATGATCCCAGGGTCCTGGGATCGAGCCCCGCATAGGGCCCCCTGCTCAGCGGGAAGCCTGCTTCTCCCTCTCCCACTCCCCCTGGTTGTGTTCCCTCTCTCACTGTCTCTGTCATATAAATAAATAAAATATTTTTTAAAAAATTTGACAAAAAGAGGCACTACATCTCCTTTTCCCCAACTCACCCGTCTTCCTCTATGTTTGGTTTCCTTGGGTTTAAGACTTAATTTGTAACTAGCTGGTATCACTGTTGCTTTCCGGAAGCTGTGAGTACTGTGAATTTAGATAAGAGTCCTGTGCTCTCAGATGTTGAGCTCATTTCAGAACTGAAGAAAATCAGCTTTATGGCCTGAATGTAATAAAGCTTACTTGGTTCCTGTTGCAAAATAATGAATTTAAGATTATTGCTGTGACAGCCAAATGGATTGAACGGCAAAGTTCTGACTTACTATTTTTTTTAAGATTTTATTTATTTATTTGACAGACAGAGATCACAATAAGCAGAGAGGCAGGCAGAGAGAGAGGAGGAAGCAGGCTCCCTGCCGTGCAGAGAGCCCGATGCCATGCGGGGCTTGATCCCAGGACCCTGGGATCATGACCTGAGCCAAAGGCAGAGGCTTTAACCCACTGAGCCACCCAGGCGCCCCCTGACTTACTATTTTTTTTTAATTTTTGAGAGCCTACTCAATTTAACAGTTTGGTGTCTAGCTAGTATGGATACCAGAGCTTTGATTCTCTTTGGTCTGCACTAAAAGAACAGTATTTAAGCCCTAAAGATAGCAGCCATACAAGTGAGGAAAAACAGATTTGTCCACTTTTCTAGTTTTAGGGAAACAAATATTAATAGAAGAATGAAAAAAACTCTTTTTGTCTTCCAATTTATCTTGTTCAATCTGTTAGGGGGAAAAAGTTGTTAATACCATTTTTTTAGAGATCTAGCAGTCAAGATCAAAGCTTGATCCATAGGCATGGGCCATTGATAAAAGAGCATTTAATCTTTTCTGTAGTCCAAAGATTAAATCAGAGAACTAGGTTGCCTGAAATTTTAAGTAAAACTTCATATAAATACTTCAGGCACATTTTATAGGCTGGAAGGAAAGTGAGGATACTGATGACCATACAAGTGTTTTCACCATTTAATGGCTCCTCTTTCCTTTCTGAAGTACTTAAGACTCAAGCCACAAAAATCACAGGTCGTAGGCTATGTGTATTGCCACTATGTGAGTCCTTCTGGCTGTGTCTGGGTTTAAGCGATCCACTTATGAACCTTTAATAATCATGATATCTGGAGATATACTTCCAGAAATTTGAAAAGGAAGTTACACTGTAATTCTGAAAAGGAAGGAAGACCCAGTTTACAAAATAGAACATCAGAAACTCAGCTTTGGAACTGAGAAATTGCCAGTGATTTGTTTGAGAATATGATACCATGTATTTTCAGACACTGAGGTCACCATTCCAGTTCCTTTTTAACCTGAACAAACACAATTCCAACATTTATAAGTTCGTTCAGTATAATGACTAAAATTGATTGCTGGATAAAGTACCTAGTAAATTTGTCGCTAGGCAGAGTATATGTAGAAAATAAAAATAGAGATTTGAGGCACTTGTTTGGCTAAGTCAGGCCGAATATTCTCCTCTAATGTGTGAGAGAGTTTTCATATAGTTGAATTGTTCAATTAGTATTAATTGAATTCGTTACGTAATTACTGAGCTTTCTGTTTTACTTGAGAAATCATGGTTGGTTTTAAAGAGAATAGGAAGGCATTCAGGATATTTCCAGTAGGAATGCTCAGCTATAATTACCATAGACCTTGAGGATTTTTACAAGGAAGCCATATCCTTGCTCTACTTCTAAATTGTGTGAGGTGTTTGGAGTTAATACAGGGTGAAGAGTGACAGACCTTCCAGAATATTCTCTGTATTTTTATTCTTGTTTCTTAAACATAACCTAAATTACCAAAATGGTATGAGACATTGTTATCACCCCTGGGCCTATAAATGTCAAGGATAAAACAAAGCTAAGCCATTGACTATTACAGACAAATCACAGTCATCCTCCTCATTTCAACCTCATCTCCTGCCTTCTGAAGGGACTCAAAGCAGTGCCTGTGTCAGGGCATGCAATGGTAGCAATCTCAACCTCAAATCCTCCCACCATATCTATCTCCTTATATCCAGGGTCTACATGAATGCTCTGGAGGGCCAGAGAAAATCACTCCTGTGGAATTTTGTCCATGGACCTTATGGCCGTGTGTAGGCCCTTGTCATAGCCCTTAGAGGTTGTGCTAGCTTATGAGTATCAAGTATGTTAATTGATATTATCTTCCCAGAACTGATTTCTTTGTTTTAAACATTGGTTCATTTTTGTTTCAAGCAGTGTTGCAGGTAGGGAACATATTGATATGTCCAAAGAAAATATTCCTGATTTCTCTTCCTTGGGCATCCTTCTTGCTTTCACAGAAATCTCAGTCTAAATCAGTGCACTTTTTCCTTCCCTAGGCTATGCCCATCATGTTCAGAGCCTTAATTATCTGCCTCCCAAAGTTTTATATTTTCCATGGTCTAGCTTCGTAGAAACTTAAATAACATCTTTTTACAAAAAAAAGAAATCCCCAGCTTTGGAGTAACAGATCTCTGTCTTCCAGATTGATAAGGGTGAAAATCTGATCTTTCCCACTAATTATTTAACCAAATTGATAAATGATGCATTTTTGCTTCATATATGTTTGTCTCCCCCCCCACCCCAGGTCAAAGAGTTCTACTCATATCCAAATGAACCAGTGGCTATAGAGAATCTCAAGAGAGGACTGGCTAGCCTATTTCAGATGCAGTTAAGCTCTGGAACCACCAACGAGGTACTTACTAATATTAAGGATCCTGTATATTATTTGTCAATAGTTACAGAAGTTGCCTATATGGATTTCTATTTTAAGAAATTCAGTAAAAATTTACTACTGTGGTAATGCTCAGAAAGGGTGACTAGGGTGGTTAAGTCTCATTTACATGTGAAACAGATTGCCATTTATCCCAATTTGTACCCAAATACAGGGTGAAGGAAATTCGAATCTATTATACTAAGGAGACTTACAGAATGACTAAATGGCAGAGGTGCAGAAAACATTGGGGAGCATTTCAGTGGCATCACTGTACATCACTATCCCATGGGGACCTTATTTAAGATATGGATTCCCTGCAGAGATTCTGATTCAATAGATCAGGGAGGACGTGAGCATCTGTATTATAACAGTTTTCTCAGAGAGTTTGGATGCATTGTCAGTTTGGGGGACCAGGGTCTATACCAACCCCCTTCATTTTATGGATGAAGAAACTGGGGTTAAACTAGAGAAGTTAAGTGTCTCTCCCAGTATCACACTTTGGGTCAAAGGCAGGGCTGAGTCTGAGTTACCTGTTCTGAATTCAGCCAACCCAGGAATGGGTGAAAAAAATCTAATTGGCAGGGCTGGGCCAAGGGAATATTGGGTAGTTTACTAGAATAAAAGCCAGTTGAGACCCAAGGGAAGGGACAGAGAAGCTAAACAGTCTGTACAGACATACATTTGCCTACACTCAAATTGTTAACGTGACTTATAAAGAGTTGAATTAATCCCACAAGTTTTTAAGGATTTCTAATTATATTCAGCTAGTCAAAGAGCAAGTGCACACCCATACTCACATCTAGATACAGCATTAAAAGTCAGATCCCTTTCCCACGTAATTATCCACTTACCAGAGGTTTTGATTATGACCAGGTCATTTGTCCAATTCTTCCTAGATGTTAAAGAGAAGTAGGAAATCCTTTATTATTACTGGGGCTCGTAAGACCCAACAAAAGAGGATGACAAAGAATCCACACGCTTCAGGAAACACTGAATTCTTCCTGTCCTTTGGCCTTGTCAGCCTGGACAAAAAAGCAGCCCCCCATCACAATATCAGGAACCCCAGTTTTCGGGCCGCTTCCCACTGGAATTTAAGTGGTCCATGTGAAAATCCTTAAAGATGTATTTTTACTTTTCTTTTTAGGTAGATATCTCTGGGGATTGTAAGGTGACATACCAGGCTCATCAGGACAAAGTGACCAAAATTAAGGCCTTGGATTCATGCAAAATAGAGAGATCTGGATTTACAACCTCAAATCAGGTATGACCGATATGACGCTCTTTAAGGCATCCAAATAATTACATTTTATAGAGATTAATTTAAAATAATAGAAGAATAAGGTAACAAACAATTGGGGAACATTTATAATTTTTAGTTTAGGGTATTGTTTCACACATACCAAATGAAAAGGTTTATTTTCATATGTTACAAGTTTGGGTGCTGAAGGAAAGGTATTAAGAGGAAGCTCTTTTGAAAATTAGAAGAGAGTTTGCTATTTGACTTGATTCAGAGATAAAAAGCTGATTGTTGCAACTACAAATATTTATTTACTTACATATTTATTTATTTAGGTCTTGGGTGTCACTTCAAAAGCCACATCTGTCACTACCTATAAGATAGAAGACAGCTTTGTTATAGCTGTGTTCGCAGAAGAGACACATGCTTTTCGGATGAATTTTCTACAGACCATCGCAGGCAATATAGTATCAAAGTAAGATAATGAGGAAATTTAAATTCTCTTTCTTATTCTTTGATATATTATTATATTTGGCTTTTAAATATACATGTTAGAAATGTTGAATGTATGAATGTTTTATATATGTATTTATTAGATAGACAGAGTTTTCTCATTTTGACTGTTAGCTTCTTGAGAACTGTGATTATATCTTATTCATCATTAGTTTTCATGTCATCTACAATAATATAGGGCATACATTAAATACTGTTTTTTAATAGAATTTCATTTAAAATTGTATCAATAATTTATTGAATTGAAATACATTTTAGATTTTTTTTTAAAATTTTTTATTTATTTATTTGACAGAGAGAGATCACAAGTAGACGGAGAGGCAGGCAGAGAGAGAGAGAGAGAGGGAAGCAGGCACCCTGCTGAGCAGAGAGCCCGATTCGGGACTCGATCCCAGGACCCTGAGATCATGACCTGAGCCGAAGGCAGTGGCTTAATCCACTGAGCCACCCAGGCGCCCCTGAAATACATTTTAAAAAGGCAAACTACTTGATTCGTTCTAGTTTATATTCTAATTTCTCTGTCAGATCTTTCCAATGGTAAGGTTAAAAAGTGGTGGCATTTGCATGTTCTCTCTTTGAGCTTTTTGTTGTTGTTGTTAAGAAACACATAAAAATTCCATCGTAAAGTGACATGACAGGATTTTTGTATTTTTGATTTATAATACTGTATTCAAGCCCATTATTTCAGTGTGAGAAAATTTCTCTGGTCAGAAGTTCTCAGGGACTTAAGGACTAGAATTTTCAAATCTAAGAGTATATGTTATTTTCAGATTTTAATTTAGAAGATTTCCTAACATTAAATATATTCTATCTTATGCCATCACTTGTCAAATGCTTTCTCTCAAGTAGCTCTAATATCAGAGTGCAGTGGATTCAAAGTCTTGGGAAAAGTGCTTCACGCCATAAATGCTTGAAAATTCTTTTGAAGTCTCATCTGGATAGAATTTTGCATTTTGCTTTGCACCATATTCTTTTCATGTATTTTCGTATAAAATAGATATTTTAAATTACTTATCAGGTCTATCATGTTTCCATTGCCCTACAACAAACCACTCCCAATTTAGTGGTGCAAAAAGCAACCGCCATTTTATTATTCTCTCTCGGAATTCTGGGTCTTGCCTTGGCTCAGCGAGGCATGCCTTGTTTGGCCTCTATTCTGCAGTGGCAGTCACTGACCAGAGCTGGTTCAAAGGTTGCTCCCTCACCTATTTGCTCTCTGGACTGGGAAGACTGAAACTACTATGGTTTCCCCAAGCATTTCTCTTTATCAACACGTGGCCTCTCAAAATGGCAGCTTCAGGGAGTCACACTTTGTACATGGCAGCTCAAGTCTCCAGAGGGACATGTGCTGCTGGCATTCCAGATGAAGGCTGAATTTCCTTTTTAAGATTTAGCCTTAGAAGTCATATAGTTTCCTTCCACTGTCCTCCTCTTAGTTGGGGCAAATCACAGAGTCCTGCCCAGGATCAAGGATAGGCATGCAGAGGCTACATCTTTTTCTTTTTCTTTTTTTTTTAAGATTTTATTTATTTGGCAGACAGAGATCTCAAGTAGGCAGAGAGGCAGGCAGAGAGAGAGGAGGAAGCAGGCTCCCTGCTGAGCAGAGAGCCCGACGTGGGGCTCGATCTCAGGACCCGGAAATCATGACCTGAGCTGAAGGCGAGGCTTTAACCCACTGAGCCACCCAGGAGCCCCCAGAGTCTACATTTTGATGGGGAGAAAGCATTTCAGGCAAAAAATATCGTGGAAATCATTTTCAGTAAATACGATTTCCTAATTATCTTAGTTAATTAATGGTTGTATGGATGATATTTTCAGAAAGCAGGGCTAAATTTAAAAGAAGTGACAGCACGTATCTTCTTCAGCATCCGAGCAAGTTTTCTTTCCCGTGTTCTCTTAAATCCAGACCGAGATTTTGAAGCCCTTGAGTAAAATTGTTGTTCCAGGAAGATTTCATAATTATCTCGAGGTTTCTGCAGTTTGAAAGACACAGACTCACATAGTGTGAAGAAATTTGTATCTGGTTTGCCAAAAGAATGGCAATCGGTAGCTTGTTCACTCAAAAGAAAGCTGCTAATGTGATATTTCTCTTGGTTGTGCAGGCAGAAATTAGAGCTAAAGACCACTGAAGCAGGCCCAAGACTGATACCCGGAAAGCAGGTTGCAACCATAATTAAAGCTGTTGATTCAGAGTACAGGGCCCTTCCCATCGTGGGACAGAACTTTCAGAGCGAGTGTAAAGGATGCCCTTCTGTAAGTGTGAACAACTTTGTGGGGTGGTCAGATAGGGGAATAATCATGGCTTAAATTCAATTTTCCTTTTGTCTCCAATGGAAGCTTCAGTTAATTCTCTGAAGAAAGCTTATGAATAGCTACCAGCCACCACTGAATTCTAATGGCACTAGCACTTAATAGTATGCACCCTAGATGATGTGTAATCCAACAGTAATTAACTAATAATTATCGTCCACTCATTTCAAATAAAAAATGTTATGACTTAAGGGCAGCTTCTGAATAATAATACCTAGAATGCAGTTGGGGGGTAAAGGGCCTAATGAAATTCGGGGAAAGCATGTAGTGTGAAGAGCATGGACAAGAATCTGAATCCTGAAAGTTCTACCACTGAGTAGCAGTAAGTCCTCAGGTGAAATATTTTACTGAGCTCAGTGTTCTGAGTATTGATATGAGGACTAAAAAAGGATACTGAGCTCTCTGCTAAATCAGGAAAATTTTCTTTACCACACCCCAACTCCCTTACCATTATAGACAGAAATGAGATAGCACATCTCCAAGGCAAAGCATAGGTCATTATAACATTTTAAGTCCAACAAAGAGAAATTTCATTTATTGCATGATTCAGTTGTGATGGTGGCCATATATAGGTCGTTAGGGTCCAGCATTTCCTAATACTTAGCCTCTTGTCAGGAGAACAAACCCTTGGCTTCATGCTCTGTTGGACCATGAAATGCCAGAAAATGCCATTCCCTTGGATATTATTGGCAGAGAAGTAGAATTATCAAGAACTAATATCATAATTTGCTTAAAGTATAAGACACTAAGTCATTGCTAATTTCTCAAATTTATCAAAATTGAACTAAGGAAAAAACAAAAAGTAAGAATCATCATTCTTAAATCTCATTTTTTGTTTGTTTTTCTTCCATATATAAGTTAATGTTCCAGAGTAAATTTTATAATGTGTCATATGAAGGTGGAAATTATTTAGGAAAGTGACTGATGAAACCAATCATCTTTTTTAATGCTGTGAACTATTCATTTCTCTCCCCATGGTTATTAAAAATTATAAGTCATTTTTAGATTTGATAATTACTTCTTCATTATTATAGGAAGGGTTTTTGTCTTTGAGGAATTGCTGTTGCAATTTCAGCACATTGTCACCATTGCAACCCTTTTAAGAAAAAAAATCTGAATTCAGACTAGTATGCTCTCTGCCCTCAGAAATGACCCAGTAGGTCTTTAGCTAAGAATAGTTGGAATTTTGCTTTGGAATACCCTCTTAAGATTAGATAATCAAAAAGGATTTGAAAAGGAGAAAATATGTGTCTATTGCTTATTAGGAGTGAATAATTTAAATATTAGTAGAATGCTGACTACCCCAGAATTAGAGAGCTGGAGGTCACTAACAGGATTAAACACATTTTTTACAATGAGGGGAAAAGTGGCAAACTATGAAAAGTCAATTATTTAGCATATTTCAAAGCCAGAATATCAGTAATTAGAATTACTTGCTATTGTTAAAATCATAATAGAATAACAATAGTATGAGAATTACTTTCATCTAAATACTACTCTACTTAACATGCAAATAATGAACCGTTCAGACCTTAGCATAGTTAAACATTGCATTTCATAAAAACAATAAAATAAAGAGATAGAATAGGGAGCTCAAGTTATTACTAAGATTAATTTTCAGTGAGGTCCCAGTACATAAGAAACCTGACACAGTTATTCAGCAGTTTTATGTTTCCCCCCCCTTCCAACATCTCCTGCCCTTAAAGAAAATTCTGCACAATTGCAGGATGGTCGTCAAAGCCTGGCCTTGGGTCTAATTCCCTTGGTATAATGAATGACCTTATAGGCCTGGAAGCCTGGGTTCTTTGGAGCTAAGTACTAACAGACAAAAATGGTCCTCTTGCAGAGGAATCTTACAGGGATCCAGGAGGCCTCTAGATTTGTTTCTGAGAGTCACAGGAATGTGAGAGGGGCAGGTGGTAATCAGGGATATGGAGGTAAGACACAAAAAGCTTCTTTTGCTTGTTAGCTACAAGGCATGCTTTCTTTCTGGGGAGAGCATCCCTTGACAATGCGGATGTTCAGAATCCCTAATGGGGTATGAGCCTGCAGCCTGGTTTCTTTGCAGCTGGCAGAGCACTGGCAGTCGACCAGAAAACACCTGCAGCCTGACAACCTCTCCAAGGCTGAGGCTGTCAGAAGCTTCTTGGCCTTTATTCAGCAACTCCGGACGGCAAGAAGAGAAGAGATCCTCCAGATCCTCAAGGCTGAAAGCAAGGAAGTGTTGTAAGTTCCTGAATCTGGTGCGGGGTTGTCTGTAGAAAAGCATTTCTGGGTTACTGGGTTCTTCTTAAGCAAGAAAGACCCCTTTTAACCAATTGCCCAGCTTCCAAATCAATTATTGTGTTGTTTTTGCATTTTCATCAAAGAGTTATTATGCCACGATACAATAATTTAACAATCACTTGGCCAGAAATATATGAGAACAAAGTTTGGTAGTGAGTCAGAATGAACATTTTTTGAGTGTTTATGAGTTTAAATCATGTCTAAATTGGTACATACATAAGGGAGGGCAGGGCTTCATCTTGACCCCAGTATGCATGTGCTACCTCCCTGTGTGTGGACCTATTAATTTACATTTGAAAAGATTCTGGAGTTGATTATAAAAACAGAAAAAGAGTATGACTTTTCAATTGAAAAATATGATTTTATTAAAGGTCATACCCATCAAAGCCATTTTTTTATATAGAAAAATTGAGAACTAGGGAAATAGTCAAAAGGATCTAGAAAAAAGAAATCTGTGCATTATTTGAATGTTTGCTGCAAGTGTGATTCATTGACATGCATAATAAAGAGAGTTGACTTAATTCTCAGATTTACTTTGTAAATGCAAGTGGTTTTTGTCTGTAACATAGAATTTGTACATACAAATTCAGCTGTATGGTGCTAATTACCCTAATGATACAGAAAGTGGCTCAATTAATCTGATAGCCATTAACATAATAAAAAATGGAAATTGGCCAACTTACACACACACACACACACACACACACACAGTACCAGTAGCTGTTGTCACTGAGTTCAAAAACTCAGTTCTCCAAGAAGAAAATTGAGATTTTTTTTCAAGAAGTTGTTCATTCTTGATTCTATTTGTTTTTACTTGCCTCAAGGACATTTTTAAAATTGATAGGAATTCCATATGACTAACTGGAGTTGGTTGCTCTCTTCAAAAAATAAATATTTAAACCAGAAGTTGAAAAATACACAAAATCAGAGATTCTCAGACTCCTGTTTTAATCATAGAACTTTAAAATATATTTGTAGGGTGATTTATCTTTATAGGAAAGGCAAAGATACTGACAAGAAAAGTTAAAAAAATTGTTATTAGTTTAGAATGGAGATTGAATTAAACTTTAACCGTATTTATACCCTAAAAACCTTAAGATAGCAATTATTTGGATAATTTCATGATGTAGCTTCTAAATCAGATTACAGGTATCTTCTGCTACCCAAAACCAAATAGGTTTCCTATTAAACCTTTTGTAACCCAAAATGGTGTTAAGCAAAGAATTACCATTAATTTACATGGAAAATTTCTGAGCATTTTCAGACCAAAAAAAATAATCTCTCTCAGGTTTTTCTGATACCTTAGAACACATCTTGCAAATGGATACACAAAATAAATGGAGATATAGCCCAGAGGCTTATAGACACAGTTCTAAGCTATGGTGGCCTGATGCTGAGATGCTCAGTGTAGGTCCCAGGGAAGGGGATTGGTTCGTGACCATACTTGCTGTTCAGGGGGCACACTGCCTCTATAATGGGCTTGCTACAAAACATGTTGAAGGCTATTTTATTTTTAACCTTTTTTTTTTTTAAACCAAAAATCCTCTTCAGATTTCTTTTGGTTACCAAAAACAGGTACTAACGTAGGTCTTTTGTAAAAGCAAAGTAGCCTAACACAAACTTTGGAAAAAGCAGGGGATACTCGTATTTATGTAATATTGTACTATATAATATGAACCCACAGGTAACGTAGTGTAATAGAAAGGATACTAGGATGAACTAAAATCAGAAGACTTAGTTTAGTTTAGTTTTTTTTTTTTAATGTTTATTTATTTTAGAGAGAGAGAGAGAGTGGGCAGGGGGAGGAGCAGAAGGAGAGTCTCAATCAGACTCCCTAATGGGCAGAGAGCCCCACAGGGGTGCATTCCCAGGACCCTGAGATCATGACCTGAGCAGAAATCAAGAGTCAACACCTAACTGACTGAGCCACCCAGGCAAGTTTTTGGGGGTTTTTTTTTGTTGTTTTTTTGTTTTAAAGATTATTTATTTATTTATTTATTTGACAGAGAGAAAGAGATCACAAGCAGGCAGAGAGCCAGGCAGAGAGAGAGAGAGGGGAAGCAGGCTCCCTGCCGAGCAGAGAGCCCGATGTGGGGCTTGATCCCAGGACTCTGGGATCATGACCTGAGCTGAAGGCAGAGGCTTTAACCCACTGAGCCACCCAGGCGCCCCCCCCAGGCAAGTTTTTAATTTTGGGAGACCTGGTTTTTAATTTTGACCTCCAACAGTGTACAATCTTTGAGCAAATTGTTTACTTTTAGCCTCTCCAGTCCTCACTTCTAATGTCTGTATAATACAGAGAATGATTCCTTCTATTTATTATAGCATAATGGAAGACAGGGTGGTGGAATATAACATTTCTTAAAGTGTCCATTGTGTGTACCTTGTTAATTTGCAGAATATTACCAAGTATGCCAAGAGGAAATAATTCTGTAAGCAACCGAGTTGGACAAATACTGGGTGAAACCAAATTAAATAATTCTCTTGGCTGCAGAAATTTTCAACATCTTCAATTGTAAATTATTACATATAAATTTACTTAAACATTTTCTAAACTTAAATAATCTTGAAGATCCCTTTCCTTACAGAATTTCATAGGAATAGAATCACATTGAAAAAAAAAAAAAAACAACAAACAACACTTTGGGAAACACTAATGTATTTAACAAATCATGGATTCCAGAGTCAGAAAAACCTGAGTTCCAACCCCAACTATACACTTAACAGCTAGGGGCTATTAACATCTCTGAGTCTGTTTCCTCATATGTAAGGGGGAATATTAGCACTAAACTGACAGAGATGTCTCATGGGTTAAATGAAATAATTGTATTATTAACAGCATATATTTATCAAGTGTTTTAAGTGCTCTACATAGATTATGTAATCTAATCCTCCCAACAGTTCTAAGGTGACCACTATTTTTAGCCCTGTTTTACAGACAAAGAAATGAAAGCAAAAGAGAAGTTGCACACCTAAAATTTCTGGTGCAGTACTTGTGTAATAGGCACCTAATAAGTATTCTCTCTCAGTCTCTCCTTCATTCACTACTAGGTTTTTGATAGGAACAAAATGATAAAGTGCAAGTGTTTCTTTTTTTTTTTTTTTAAGTATAAAGCACTAAACACATGTATGGTGTGTTTATACAATGTGGAACAAACTTACATTCGTAATATATTCATCAGTATGACAAATAGTTTCAGAAATTCTAGCGTCCAGACTCAACCAGATTCCTCACAACCGGTGTATGTAATTAGAACTTGCCTATAGGAGTTCTACTCTGTCCACACATAGCCATTATGGCTGAACGTTGAACATGAACATGGTAACTATACCATGGTATTTTTTATTTTTAGAAAAAATGAACAACATCTTCTACGTCAGATATAAATTAAAATTAAAAGGATTTCCCATCTTTTCTTTAAATAATACTGCCTGAGTTAAACTAGGCATTTGAGAAATGTGTACATTTGCAAAGCTAATTAGACAAAAGAGAATCAATGTTTGAGATCAATAATTCTGATGTATTACTCATAGAGAAAGGGATTTGAACCTAATTTATAATTTTGTATGTATTATTTTGACATATAAATTTCCAAATTATGTTTGGTTTAGGCTATTACAATAAAATTAGTTTCTATATTCTGAGTTTACATTGAATTAGAGAGTCGTTAAAGGAAAGGTTTAAAATAAAATGGGGGGTATTTTTGAGCAAGTTATTCATTTTTTGTTTTTTTTTAAAAAGATTTTATTTATTTATTTGACACAGAGAGAGAGGTCACAAGTGGCAGAACAGCAGGCAGGGAGAGAGAGGGAAGCAGGCTCCCTGCTCAGCAGAGAGCCTGATGGGGCTCAATCCCAGGACCTGGGATCATGACTTAAGCTGAAGGCAGAGACTTAACCCACTGAGCCACCCACGGACCCCATCGTTTTTTGTTTATATTAAAAAATTTCACTTCTTTAGGAAACTCAAATCAATGGACAGTCCGTGACTGGTAGAGATTTAAATAATTCCTTAAGCACACTAAATATTGATATCCGTGACTCTCCTTTTTTTTGTAGGCCTCAACTGGTGGATGCTGTCACCTCTGCTCAGACTTCAGACTCATTAGATGCTATTTTGGACTTTTTGGATTTCAAAAGTGACAGTAGTATTATCCTCCAGGAGAGATTTCTCTATGCCTGTGGATTTGCCTCCCATCCCGATGAAGAACTCCTGAGAGCCCTCATTGTAAGTCAAGTGAACACTGGGAAAATAAAGGCTCTCAGCTACTAAAAAGTTCATTAGGAATCTAGGCAATGATTGGATTATTTTCTATCCATTAATCCATTAACTGTAGTAAACTGTTTCACATAGTGTCTTCTTTGCAATTCCTTTAAAATAACATAAACTGTATTATAAGGAAATTAAAAGATTATATTCACTTATCATATAATATGACATAGAACAAAATTTCAGAGGAGATGATTCTTGGTTATGCTTCAGAAATTGATTTTAAAAGATCTGTTTTGACTTCAAAATCCTTCTTGGCATTTAATACACAATACGTTGAAGAGATACAATTCTTCCAATACAAAAAAATTGTATTGGAAACAAAAGCTAGACTTCTCTTGGGTCCAAGATTTAAAAACAAAATGTGCACTTATCCACTTACAATCTAATGGAATAATTCATAATCTTTTTTGGAAAATGGGACCATTTGAAGACCTGATAAAATCCATGAAGCTCCTCTTCACCCATATGCAAAATTTTAAAGACTATTTTTTTGGTTCACTGACGCAGTGAACACAGGCCATAAACCCCTCGGGAGTTCATAGACTCATGTTAAGAAGACCTGGAGAGAAGAGATTCTATTAACTCTTCAATTCAAATTTAGAAAGTGAATTTGTATGTGTTACCAAATCAAAATTTTGAATTTGCTATCAAGGAACATAAAACATTTTCCTTAGACATTGTTTACTTTGCTTCTTGAAAAAAATGTTTCTAAAAATGTCCCATGGAAATGCTTAAATGTTTTGATAACCTATTTTACCTCTGTTTACCAATTACTCTGGCTAATAGAGTAAGTTCAAAGGTTCCTTTGGGAGCAATGACATCAGAGAAACTGTTATGATCATCGCTGGGGCCCTCGTCAGGAAGCTGTGTCAGAATGAAGGCTGCAAACTCAAAGTAAGTGCAAATCCAGTCTCATGTGTTGTGCAGTTCCATATCTTTCTATGTCGTACTCACTGGGCTGCCTATCACCGGCACTCCTAATCTCCCTTACCCTACTCCACTTTCTCTATTTCATAGCAGTTATTGTCATCTAGCATACTTTACAGTTCATTTATTCATGACATTTATTGCTTATTTCTGTCTCTCACTGAAATGTAAGCTCCATGCAAAAATGGATCTTTGTCTTATTAATACCACTTGCTTAAAATAATAGCCGATGCATAGATAATGTTCAACAAATACTTCCTAAAGAGTGAATAGGCTATTACTCCCTCACCAATATATGTTTATTGAGTGCCCACTACATATGTGGCTTTCAGTGGCATGGATGGTATAGTCCTTTTCCTCAGAAACATATTAGACTCTAGGGCTATCTCCTAGAGGAGAAGTTTTCTTTTCTTTTCTTTTTTTAAAAGATTTTATTTATTTGACAGAGAGAAAGAGAGAGAGATATCACAAGTAGGCAAAGAGGCAGGTAGAGAGAGAGAGAGCAGGGAGCAGGCTTCTTGCCGAGTAGAGAGCCTGATGCGGGGCTCCATCCCAGGACCCTGAGATCATGACCTGAGCCGAAGGCAGAGGCTTAACCCACTGAGCCACCCAAGTTTTGATGGAGGGAATTTAGTTACTTCTAATTATCCAGAATTTTACATTTTGTTTTTAATTTCATTTGCTCAAAGCTTCTCCATTTGTCTGAGTGGACTATTAATTTTAACATCTTTCTCATAGAAAACCAAAACCTTACTTTGTACGCATAACTAGATATAGAAAATCCAAATGGATTAATATCCAAAGCAGCCTATCTTTCTATAATGCAAATAGATTAAAGATGCTGAATATATAAAAAATCTTTTTTTGGTCCACATTTATTATACAGTCAGCTTCTAGTCAGCATTTTTCTTCTCTCTCAAAAAAGACTAGGGGTACCTGGGTGGCTCAGTGGCTTAAAGCCTCTGCCTTCAGCTCGGGTCGTGATCTCGGGGTGGGATCGAGCTCCGCATCGGGCTCTCTGCTCAGCGGGGAGCCTGCTTCCCTCTCTCTCTCTCTCTCTCTCTGCCTGCCTCTCTGCCTACTTGTGATCTCTCTCTCTCTGTCAAATAAATAAAATCTTAAAAAAAAAAAAAAAAGACACCACTATATTATTTTCCTTGCTGAGTGCTTGCTCTTAAAAATAATAGGGAGAACATTCTTGAAATAGTGCCAAAAGAGGCAACCTAAACTAGAATATAAATTAAGTACGAGAAAGATTACTAAAAAAAGAAATGGCATTGAAAATGTTTGAACATCAACCTGTTGAATTCTGGCAGAGACCAAATTTGTATTACTTCTATGACATCAAAGAACTATGACCTCTTAGATATTTTTTCAATTTCTATAATTATTTGAATAGCTGATTTACTTCAGTAATCATATATCAAATATCTTGACTAAAGACAGAATTCATATATGAAACATCCATTCAGCAGAATTTAATAAGCATCTACTCTGTGCTTATTATTAGTCACTTAATATAAAGATACATAGAATATTCTACCATCCTCAGAGAACTCCCAGTCCTTTTATCAAATAGAAACAAAAAAATAATATTGAAATATAAACAATGTACTCTGAGAATACAGAATATATAGCAAACTCTTCTTTTTGGGGGTGCTGGGGAGGGTTTCGCCAAAATAGTAATATTTGAGCTTTGTCTAGAAGAGCTTTTTAGGTAAAGGCATGATAGTATGGAACGAAGGACATTCTAGGAGAAATATAACAATGCATGAAAAGGCCCGAAGTCAAAATGAGTCGGGTATGCCTGAGAACAGTGAGAAATTCTGTGGAGCTGGAGCACAAAGTATTCATATTAGTGGGGCAGATAGGTGAGAGCAGAGCTACAGGCAAGAAGGGAAGAGAGAAAATAAGTTGGATCTTTATTAATGAGAGGCTAACGAGTCCAGCCATCACTCTGCAGAGAGAGGGGAGAATGGTGTGTTTTTAGACAGGTGAATGAGATGCTCAGATTTTTTTTTTTTTCTTATTTAGAAAGATTCAGAGTGCAGGGACCAGCTGTTGACTGGATTAGAGCCAGCGAGATCTGATTAGAAATATTTGCAACAACAAGATAAGAAGTAGTAAAGTTCACACAGTGGCAGTAAGGTGAGAGAAGGAGAGATTCAAGAGTCAGTTGGGAGGTAGATTTAATAGTACTCAGTGACTGATGGGATATGGGGAGTGTGAGAGAGGTAAGATGCTGGGTGACTAGTAAGGTTCCAGGGTAGGGTACTAGGTGTGGTACTAGTACGGTTTATAGAACATAGTTTGGGACTGGGAGGTGGGTAGAGCTATGAATTTGTTTTCACAATGTTAATTTTGAAATCTTCTGGGTCACCGAGTTGAATTGTCCAAAAGACAGATGGCTGTAGCCACCTGCAGCCCAGAAGAGGAGTTAGGGCCAGGAACAGAGTGGCTGCAACCTTGGGAGAGAGTAGAATGTAGAATAAGGAAACTGAACAAAGGATTAAATGTAAAGTTTGGCTGAAAACAGGATAGCCAAGTTCTCATCACATCTTTAAAGTTATCTTGTAGGGAGCTTAAGACTATCCCCTTTCACTGTCATTCAATTTTGTTAATATCTTGGGGCAACTTTTTAAAAAATGCATCTTTGAAGATAATTAACCACCAGATGGAATTGTTGTAAATGTTCACGTTTGTGTTTCAATGTTCTGCTGTGGAATATTCATCTACCTATAGCTTAGTTTGAAGACATATGAATAGAAAGAAAATGATGTATTCTCAGCAAAAATTTAAGGTATTTACTGGGCATACAATGCTCTGACTGCCCAAAAGGTACCTGCCATCTATTGAGTGCTAGTTTTTGAGCATTTACTAGCATGAAATTTCTTGCCTACCTCATGGCAGTCGGAGTGATAGCTAGACAAGTTTACTCAGTGAGTATAAAGTCCCCTATTTCTTTTTCTTATTAGTTTTTGTTATGTCTTGACCTCCTTGCATCGTAATTTCATTTTTCCTTAAATGTGTATTTGAAAAGATTCAAACCTACAGAAAAGGATAGAATAAGAAGAATAGCATAATTCCATGAACATCTGTGTTTCCTTCACCTAGATTTGCCAGTTTTTAACATCTTGCATATTTCCATTATCTCATTGTTTTATCTCAATTTATTTCTATTTTGATTCAACTATGTGAGAGTGCGTTGCAGACATCTGGCATTTGACCCCTACGTGCTTTTAGTTCTTACTACGTGAATACTGTTGCATGTAGGCCCTTACGATGGACAAAGTACGTATATATATACTTATTAGTTGGTGAGTTCATACTGCTATCTTTAATTCCAGTCCAATGCAACAAGCTTCTTTCTCTCCTTCCATTCCATATGCTTATCTTCCTTCTCCTACAGAGAGAACTTTGGTGTTCAAGAACATTAATATATTAAAATTCATTTGCTCAAACCTAAAACACACACAAAATAGTTTTGGAGTTGCTACACCAGTATTGCTACAAAAGTCAAACTAAATAAAGTTTAAGACTTCATCACAGCTCTTTTGTTTTTAGGATGTAGCCCACTAAATGTGTACCGTCAGAGTTCTATATTCTAAGTCTCTTGCATCAAGTCTTTGTTATTCTCTTCTGTTTAATTAATTAATTATATTTGATATATACTTCTGTTTGTTTGTTTCTGTTTGAATTCAATTTTGGCAATCTTCCATCCTGTTGACTTAATTTTATTTCTTGTATATGTGAAATATTAACATGGTTCAAAAGTCAAAACTGTGTTTTAAAAACATTCTCAAAGGGGTCCTGTTCCCTTTCCTAGCCCTTTCACCCTTTCTCGCCTGCCTCCTCCATGTACCTGTTGTCATTAGTTTTTGGTTTCTCCTTCTTGTGTTTCTTTTTGCAACAGTAAGCAGATGTACACACACGTTTTCCTTTTTTTTCTTTCACAAAATACAGCATTCTATATATACTCTTTTGTAGCTTATTCTTTCCACTTAGCAGTATACCCTGGAAATTATTCCATACCAGTCCTCAGAGATCTTTCTCATTCTTTTTCATAACTGCCTAGTATTCCACTATGTCTATGGACCAGTGTATTCAGAATCTCCTGCGTATGGTCCTGAGATGGTTTCTATTATTTTGTGATTAAAAATCATTTTGAGATGAATGATCTTGCATGAAAATGCATGTAGGCATTTTTTCTTATTGTTGGAGATTTTTTTCTTATTGTTGGCTAGGGTTGCTGGAACAAAATGCAGATATTTTAGCTTTTGCCAATTATCTTCCTTAGGAATTGTACCATTTTATGCTTTTACCATTAATGCAAGAGAATGCCTATTTCCCCATAGCCTCAATAGGAAAGTATGTTATCAAACCTTTGAATTTTTAATCAATCTGATAGTTGAGAAATAACAATTCTCTGATTACACATGAAATTTAGTATCTTTCCTTCTATTTGGGGACCTTTTATATCTTTCCCCACCCCTATCTCCCACTCTCTTTCTCTCTCCCCTATTTTATGTGTGTGTGTGTCTGTGTACCTGCTGCCTAATTTCAGAATTTGCAAACCCTATGGATGGATTAGACCCTAAGAATCTTTAAAGATGAAACTGAATCCCCTAAAACATATGTAATGGCAAAGACCAGAATCTAGGTGTCTCCATTTGTCATTTGCTTTTCCATTAAGTTATTAACTTATTCTCAATTCTTTTTATTCCCCTGGGCCAGAAAAGTACCTTAGCTTTTCAAAAAACATGTTTGCTACATAGAAGGCATTCGAGAAATATTTTTTGAACTGTATGGTAGCATTAATCAAATTTGGATTCAAGTGGAAATGAGCACTTTTTAAACATTTAGAATGAGACCTTATGGTCAAGTTCAGTACTTTCACCAAATTGTTACTTAAGAAAATGTATGTGGCATCACTTAGGTGACATCTAATTGCTGCTTTAGAAATTCAATGAACAGGCAATTTTATGACTAACCAATCACAAAGGAATCTTAAAAATGACTTTATACATTCAGAATGTGTTCACAAGTAGATATATCAATTATTGTACTCATTCGTTCATAAGAATATTTTAGCGTATGCATTTTTTAAAAAAACACAACACCTTCATCAGGTATACTTGTCCATTTTCATTGTGTGTCTTGGTCAGCCAACCAGTGCAAAACTTTCTAACACTTTGGGTTGTTTTCTTGGACCCAAGAGTGAAGCCAGTCTTGTCCAAACCTTATTTAATATATGATTATACGTATGTCTGAGGTGGTATGTGATTTTTTTAGGCAGTGGTAGAAGCCAAGAAGTTAATCCTGGGAGGACTTGAAAGAGCAGAGAAAAAAGAGGACACAATGATGTACCTCCTGTCTCTGAAGAATGCACTGCTCCCGGAAGGCATCCCACTCCTTCTGAAATACGCAGAGGCAGGGGAAGGGCCCATCAGCCACCTTGCCACCACCACGCTCCAGAGATACGATGTCCGTTTCATAACTGATGAGGTAAATTCCCTGAGAGTATTCGCAACATTCACAGAAGGAAAAGAGAAGCCTGTCTAAACTTGAGTCAAATGCAAAGTTCTCTGAAGTCACTCTCTTTTCCCCCGCAAACTAACGATCTCTCTTTCCTGTTTAGAAATAACTCATAAATTGAATTTAAGGCTATTCTGATGCAGCCTTACATTTTGAATAGATAATGTCCTGTATCCTAAAGCATAAATATTGAAGCACATCGTCTTATTTTAAGAAACAAATTCTTTCCAGAAATACCTTTACTTCCGTAAGTTTTAAGATGCTGTTAAATGTTTCAACCCTGAAATATCCTGGCTTAAGAATTCCTGTGTTGGTTCCTATAGCTGCATTTTCAGGAAGCTGTCTAAATTAAACTTGGGTTAGAACAGAAAAGTTTTTAAACCTCAAGATGGGCTGCCTGCTGAGAATGATATTTCCAGTTTGCTGCTGAGCACCTTCCTACCACTTTTGGGTCAAAGTTGGTAGGCTGCAAAGCATGACAGCCAGCATCATGGGCTTTTGAGACAGACAGACCTATACATTCTGGCTATTTTTTCCCAGTTGTTTGTGCTCAGGTGAGTTGTTTAACTCCTCTATGCTTGAGAACAAGGCCAGTATTTCAGGGAGATTGAAAAAAGCAGAGAGAGGTCGAATTGAAAGAACTATTTATAAATGCCTAGTATAAAACCTCCCCTGGTCATATCCCATATTTTTAGGCAATGCTGATAATGAACAAAATCATTTGTTGCCCTTATTTATTGCCACAGAATGCCATCATTTTGGCAGATTTTTTTTGGTGTTAATGTTTTGTTAAGAAAAGGGTTCCCTAATGTAACTTGTGGACTTTAGGTGACAATGATGTGTCAGTATAAGTCTGTGAACTGTAAGAAATGTACGACCGTGGAGCAGGATGCTAATGGAAGGAGAGGTTGCTTGTGTACTGGGCAGGGGGAGACCGGAAGCAAGGGGTATAGAGGAACTTTCTGTACTTCCAGCTTGGTTTTGTTGTGAACCTAAATGTGACCTAAAAAATGAAGTTTATTAATTTTTTAAAAAAGGATAAGGAAAGATCCTGAGGGACTTCATTGTAAGGAAATATCAGTTACTAGAGCCATTGCTCCCCAGTACCATCTTTAAAAATCGATATTAGGTAATGGCATGATATGCTGCAATAACAAATGGGCTTCAAAAATCTCAGCTTACAAAAAGGTTCTCATTCATGCCATGCCTAACGAAGGTAAGGGAAAATGTGGCCCGGAGCTTACTACAATAGTAGTAAAAAGAGAGAGAGAAGACACACAAGCTCTTAACTATCTCAGTCCAGAAGTCACCCGCAGCAATTCTGTTCATGGTCCATTGGCTAGAACTATGGTCCCAACATAATCACAAAGAACCCTGGGAAATAAAAGAGCACATGGCTATTTTTAAGAGCACTAACTCTTCCTATCACAATATCAACTTCAAAAATCTAGATATGCACTAAATTTGAACATCTTTGAACAGGTGAAGAAGACTTTGAACAGGATATACCACCAGAATCGTAAAGTTCATGAAAAGACTGTACGCACTACTGCAGCCACTATCATTTTAAACAACAATCCATCCTACATGGAAGTAAAAAACATTCTGCTCTCTATTGGGGAGCTTCCCAAAGAAATGAATAAATACATGCTCGCTGTTGTTCAAGACATCCTACGTTTTGAAACGCCTGCAAGGTATGATGGAGTGCGTCTGTCTCCCTGTTTATTTAAGCCAACTTATTTTATTTGTTCAAGCCTATTTGTACATTGGTGTAGTACACCTGTGGCTAATAATAATGGTGTGGTCATTATGCTAAGTTATGTTATATAAAACCAGAATTTGCCAAATTTCCTCTGAGAACTATTTAGCAGGCCAGATAAAACAACTTTACTTTGGCACTATGATTTGAAACCTCTATGATTTTATTTAGGTCTCCTGTTCAATCTGGTAAATATATATTGCCAAACATTTGTAATGTTTTAAAACCCAACTACATTTTTGATAGGACTATTTTTATCAATAGTGCAACAAAGTGATTTATGTTCTCACCAAGTAGTTTCTCATGTTAACTTTCCAAATGTTGGTGATCTAACATTGAAGCCTCATCCATCACAGATCAATGAATCTACTACTTAAGTTAAAAGCCTCAGGCATGGCTCATGTTTTGGGACTATGCAAGATATGAGGAGGAGAATCAGCAGTCTTCATCACTCTCAGTAACTTTTACTGGATTCATCTTCCTTCTCATTCTCAGGTCTCTTCTTCTGAATTCACTGATGTCTCCCTTCAAAGTGGGGCTTCCCCAGAGCTCTCTGCAATTCCTCACTGAAATGAGAGGGTTGGAAAAGAAATGTCCATTTTCCCTGAGTTACTTGCACAGCAGGATCCCCAGGAAAGATAAAACTTGAGCACTTTCAGTTGAAAAGGAAAACAGATTATGGGGGAGTTTGGAAAATAGATAAAGACAAAGGAAAAAAAATTTAAAGGCAGTGAAAGAAAGGGGTACAGAAGGAGTGAGTAGAAGGGAGAAAAGAGTAGGACAGATAAGGAAGAAGGAGCAGGTGAGTGAGGGAGGAAGAAGCAAAGTCTGTCTGTAGCCAGGTATTACAAGTGGAATGGATATGACTTCTGTTTCTTTGTTTGCTTTTATGAGACTCTGTGGAGGAGATCCTGGGTGGGTTTTCTGCCCTTGTCTTGTGAACCTAATGATGCAGGGGACAGTAAAAGAGGAAGCACTGGGGTAGAGAGCAGCCAGGGAAAGGTGAGGAAGCTGTCGCAACACTGCCGGGCAGATTCTCGGGGCCAGAATGGTTAGAGTTGGAAAGAACATCATAGGGCCACTTCGCTTGGTATCTCTCTCTGGTGTGGGATCTAGTCTCCTGGCAGGTGGTGTCCAGTCTTTGCTTGCACCAGTCCAGTGGCAGGGGACCCACCTCCTCTGAGGGAACTTGTGTCATTATTCAAAGACTATCACCAGTACTTCTTTGTGTAACTGAAAGTTTCCTATTGGCCCTATTTGCCCCAATCCCTGGAGCAGAGCAGAGAAGAGCAGGTCAAATCATTCACGTGCAGGCCCTTTGAATATTTGAAGACAGCCATCATGACCTCCTCATCCCTTCTTGTACAGGCTAATAATATCTTATAACCTAGTGATAGTGTAGGGTTACTGTTCCCTCCCCTCAATAATTTTCTACCTCAGATTGAGATCCAGATTTCTTTAGCTGATTCTTTTGATATTTTTTGTATTATTACCATAATTTTATTATTACTGATATGATTAGTATACTAATCAGTATACTGATATGATTAGTAGTCAGGATTGGAAGAGCTCAACACTCCTTAGACAGCAGACAAGATAGAGGCATAGGGGTAAGATTTCAGACTTAATTTAGAGGAGATAATCATTTATTTATGGGTTTTACTGAGATGTCTCTTTAATTGAAAACTCCGTAAGTAGAAAAAATTCCTGGAAATGAACTGTGGCGTGTCATCAGCCACTGATAATGTGAGAGAGCATAGGAAAATGTTTAAAGAAATATATTGGGAACACTGTCCCCCACCCCACCCCCAGTTTGGTACAGCTTTCCTTGAAAGTATATAGTACTTAACAATAGAACCATGATGATTCATACAACATGTGTTTTCCACTCCTGAGGTGTGTCCACCAGTTGGCTGAAGCCATTCATAGCTGGGCGTCCTCGCCTTGCTGTCATTTTGATACCAACCCAAATTTCACATATCTGAGGAATGAAGGGGAAAGCCCTAATCCTAACGCTGGCACTCCAGCGGGCACCTCCCCAGTCTTGGAGTGGCATGAGGAAAATTAGGCCCCATCTTCTTTCCACTGAGGATTTGTTTTTGTTTTTGTTTTTGTTTTTTTTTCCAAATCTGACTTGGGAAGCAGCCATTACAAAGAATGTGCAGCTTTTTCCTTTTCTGTGTTGCAGCAAAATGGTCCGTCGAGTTCTGAAGGAAATTGTTGCTCATAATTATGACCGTTTCTCCAAGAGTGGGTCCTCTTCTGCCTACACTGGCTACATAGAACGTATGTCACCCAAAAAGTGGTTCTCCCTCTCTTCCCTTCCCCAAGTTGGTATTGCTGGAACTGTTGCTAAATTACAGGGGTTTGGGTTTTTATTGTTTGTTTGTTTTTTGTTGTTGTGATTAGGTGCTCCCCACTCGACGTCTACTTACAGCCTGGACATTCTTTATTCTGGTTCTGGCATCCTAAGGAGAAGTAACCTCAACATCTTTCAGTACATTGGGAAAGATAATCTTCACAGTAGCCAGGTAACTCATTTTCCATTAGTTTTGCTTCATAAAGTATGTAAAAACTTAGTCCAAAGTAAAATAACATATATACCAATGATAACACCATAGAATGCATAAATTAACGGTAGCTTTGGCTTTAAGTTGCTCACGATTCCATCATCTGCAGGAGGCTGTATGGTTTACAATTCCAAGTATGAACTTGAAACCTAAGTAATTTGATTTACTGGACTTGCCAAACATCTGTTTGTCATTTCAAAGCAAACCTATTCACAACATTGAAATTGTGCTAATATTTTTCAGTTATTTTTTTTAAATATTGTATCTTTATTCATAGATACAGTCCTTAATGTTCCACGTATCTAACTCTGGAATATGTTTTCCTTCTCTGGGTGTTTCTATGAAGAAACTGACTCCCTATAATAAAAATTTTGACTCTCTAAAGAGTCCATGATATTCTTCAGTACTACCAGAAGAAAAAAGAATAAAGTGTAGGCATTTGACAACTGGCTGAATTCCATCTCTTTAGTTTTATCCAAAATTTGGTTACAATCTATAAAGGCTTCCTAATCATAAAATATACTTTCTTTTTAGTTTTTATGTATATCAAATTATAACCTTCTCAATAAGCTCATTTAAGCATTAAAATGATCCAGTGCCACACAAACTTGAGTTCTCATCCAAATTATATTACTATAGCCTTTGATGAAACTCTAGTTAGAATACTATGCCCTTCCGTCCTGAGGAATCACCATCTGTTTGCTGATATGCACTCGGAAATGCCAAACACCCAGTGGGTACGGGGGACAGAGAATATATATGATTCCTGTGTATGGGAGAGATCTTGATGCGAGCCTCCATCATCTTTTCTTTCAGCTTAAGAGAGAAGTTGGACAGGAAGGGTGTGAGTCATGGCTTAGAGTGCTCTACACCCTTTCATAGCAGCAGCCTTATAGCCACTGTCCCAACATTTCTCCATCTCCTTTTAGGAGCTCTGCAAGACAGCTGACCCATTATGTATGACAGTCCTGGAGGGAGAGGGACTAGGAGTCTCAAGGATGATATCATAAAATGGAAAGCTCATGGCCTCTATAGTCAGACAGAAGGGGTTTGAGTTCTACCTCTGCCATTTGGCTTTTTTGTCTTTTGACATCTACAAACGGGATAAAAGGTTGTAAGCATTAAATGAAGAAAACCTTGTGTTCAGGCATGGAGTTTGTTGTTGTTATTGTTGTTGTTTGCCTAGCTGCTGCAGATGTCTGAATTTCTGAGCCTTAGGAAAGTTCTAGCCACAGCTCAGAAGCCTCACCATCACTTACAGGGCAGGCAAGGAGCTGATGTCAGGACTGTTCTCTCCCTTTTTTTCCCCAGGTGGTCATTGAAGCCCAGGGGCTGGAGGCCTTGATTGCAGCTACTCCCGATGAGGGGGAGGAGAACCTTGACTCCTACGCGGGCATGTCAGCCATCCTCTTTGATGTTCAGCTCAGACCTGTCACTTTCTTCAATGGATACAGTGATTTGATGTCCAAAATGCTGTCAGCATCTGGTGACCCTGTCAGTGTGGTGAAGGGACTCATTCTGCTGATAGATCATTCCCAGGTAATCTGTTCATTCTGCAAGTATTTATTGAATCCCTAACCTTTTGTAGGTACATTTGAAATGTGCTCTGTGCTCAGAGGATACAGGACAAGGTTCAGCCTATCTAGGAGTTCACGTTCTAAGCACTCACCCTATTGGTATCGCTGCCCTTCCTCCTTTTCCCCTTTGTTATAGGGAAGCAGGGTTTTCTTTCACCTTTGTTAGTTGATGAAGACACCTCCTCACTGTTGGGGCAAAAGAGAAAATAATCAATATAACATGAGTACAGTAATGTCATATATAATTCAATAAAACTAGAAGAAAAAAAAAGAGAAAATACTGATGCTAACAGAAACAAGAAATTATGGAGAAAATAACCTAAGCCCTTTTGTTGTTGGTCAAAACCGTGTCTTATGGATATCCCTAGCTGCAAGGAGAACTGGTAAGTGTAGTTTTGCAAAGGGTGCATTGTCACTCTGAACTAGTCTGTGTTGTAGTATATATGAATGAAGATAAGGACAATCAGCAGTACCTGTCATATTCCTTAATCCTCAAGGTCACATATAAAGAAACAGTCCTCAGATCATATCAGAATTTTGCATTGCATGTATCTATTGCAGTATTAACTCTGAGGAGATAAATTTTTTGAGAGAGAGAGAGAGCGCGCGAGCCTGTGTGTGCATGTGGCATGGGGGTGGACCACAGGGAGAGGGAAGGAATCCTAAGCAGGCTCCACGCACAGCATGGAGCCCAATGTGGGGCTTGATCTCACAACCCTGAGGTCATGACCTGAGCTGAAATCAAGAGTTGGGTGCTTAACCGACAGAGCCACCCAGGCACTCTGAAAGGGAGATGGATTCTTAATGAAAAATATCTCTGAAGAAGGCATAAGAGTGCTGAGGAAGTGATCTACATTTTAAGACACAGGAATCATGACAGTACAGCCCCATCTGTGTGTGCCCAGCTACCCATCAACAATCTCTGATGGTCAGAATTGGACTGTAAAACTTGATGAAAACACAATAATCTAGAAGTCAGACTCAGCAGACTTCTTATGTAAAGGGTAGAAAGCAAATATTTTAGACTTTGTGGGCCATATGGTCTCTATTGCAATTACTCAGTTCTGCCACCCTAGAGTGAAAACAGCCCTCAGCAATACATTAACAAACGAGTGTGGCAGTGCTCCAACAATATTGTATTTACAAAAACAGCAAGTGGGCCAGATTAGCCTACAGGATGTAGTTTGCCAACTCCTGATCTAGAGGATCTTGTAAAGTTCTTCTGTTCATTAAGAGAGGGCACCTAAGGTGCATTCTAAGCCAAAGATCATCCCGTGGCTATTAAAACATAACCCGATGTCTGTGTATTTCCTGTTGGAGTACTTGGCAGATCAGGGGTTACTATACAAATAAGCTGTTTGAGGCTCCCAGGTTCTGCCGAGCTATCCAGTAATGCCATCCCAGCTTCAGAGGCACATACCACTCTAGGTCAAATGCTGACATTGAAGGAAATTTTGGCAGTGGATAGCCTGTCAAAGCCTCCAGGGCAGATGGAATTACTTTGTGCTTACTCTCACTCTCTCTTTTCGGCTAATTGGATTACTCTTCAGAGAAGGATGTCTGATAAAGTCAGCTTAATAGGGAGATCCTCTTTAGCCAGCAAAGAACATATTTTCCTGAATGGAAGCAATGGGATAAGTTTTCAAAATATCAGTGTTTGAACTCAAAGAGACACCTCTGAGACCAGAGGTCCAAGATCAAGGGGTCACACTAGCTACAAATGTAATGTATCTTGTTCTTGTAGTTCATAGGCAATAATTTCAATAAATATGCATTCTGGGTCAAATGAGGACATAAGCCCATGATCTTTATTACAATATTTCTCAGAACATGATTTCTTGCACACTAGGAGACAAGAGAGTTATGATTGTGTGATAGCCATGTGTGGTAATAGAAAAGTATCCTCCCTAGAGACAGTCTGGGTATTCATTCTGTCTCCATGTGTGGCTACCAGGCCTGATTTCCTTTTCAATCTTCAGATGTAAGTAGACCATGGAAGATTAGTATGGGAATTAAATGACATACCAAATGTAGAGCTTTGGGGACACAGTAGGTACTCAGAACTGTTAGTTTCACTTACTTTGTACCCTTAAAAATGAGAACCACTGCACTATGTGATTAAGACCCTTTCACAAAGAAAGAGTGGTGTGTCCCTCTACAGGGATCAATGTTTAGACCTTCAATGGGAGCTCAGAAAAATTCCTCTGTGACTACATCTAAGAGTTCTGTCATGGTCCCTTTGCATGAGAGAAATGGAATCTTCCCAGAAAGTCAAGGCACTCCTTAAAACCCAGACTGCAATGGAAATGCTCTCTCTTCACAAAAGGCACATTGTCTCAAAGCTGTGAAATAGTCTTTTCCATGGTATTTGGTGTGTTTTGACATCTACCTAATACATGGCCAGTGGGAAAGCCAAAGTCCACATCAAAGACCTTTTTTTTTAATTGAATGGACTAACAAGATGATAGTTTTCAAATAGGGAAAAAAGGAGAAGATCCAAAGAAAGAAATACTTCTTCTTTTATTCTTTTTAGAGAGGAAGAGAGAGAGAAAGAGAGTGTGTGTGCATGTATGAGTGAGCACAGGTGAGAGTAGAGGGACAGAGGGAGAGGGAGAGAGGGAATCTTAAGCATGCTATATGCTGACCATGGAGCTCAATCTCATGATCCTGAGATCATGATCGGAGCTGAAATCAAGAGTCGGAGGCTTACGGGTGCCTGAGTGACTCCGTCAGTTGGGCATCTGCCTTCAACTCAGGTCATGGTCCCAAGGTTCTGGGATTGAGCCCCACACAGGGCTCCTGCTTGGCGGGGAGTCTGCTTCTCCCTCTTATTCTACCTGCCACTCCCCTGCTTATACTCTGTCTCTCTGTGTCAAATAAATAAATTTTTAAAAATATTAAAAAAAAAAAAGAAGAGTTGGACACTTAATTGACTGAGCTACTTAGGCACCCCAGAAAGAAATACTTTTAAGACAGGGCACACAGTAGCGTTCATTTGGGAACAATCATGGTTATAATTCAAATGCAGAACTCTGAAATCTTGGTTCTGTAGTTCATAGGCATTGGTTAAAATTTGAGCATAATTATTCTAGCTTTCTCAGGATAATTTGTGTTCCTTCAATATTAGTTATGATGCATGAGACAACCTGGCATCCTACTACAACCATATTTAGTTCTAGACTAAATGTAGCTGTAAATATTTTTAAGATTCTCTCCTAATGTGTCCTGAGTTCTATATTAAGAAGCTCACACTTTCATCCAAGAGTCTTTTAGACTGAAAGTAGCTTCATGCCACAAGGAGACTTTTTGGTATACCTGGTTGTGAACCAATGCCTTTGATTGAGATTTCTTGCCACTTTTTTCAGAAAGCTGAGAGAATTCAGAAAGATCAATATGATCCTTTCTAGAAAGCAAAATTGTGGCATTTATAGTTAGGGAAATCATGTCTTGTTTGGTCTGAGTAGGGCAGTTACATAAGGAAGTTAGTCGTGCTGCCAGCTACCATGAACCTAAGATCTGTGGAGGGATATCAAAATTAAAGATACTGAGCCTTTTTTTTCTCCAGAGCCATTATCTTTTCCAACACTGTCCGCAGGCAGTGTGATGGCAATCCAGCTGAAGAAATTTTTAGCCAACATCACCCCAGCTAATGTCCTCAGAAAATGCAAGACTTAAAGGCTAAATACTGACGAACACATTGACTAAATACTTTAGCGAATCCACAGTCTGCTTCTAGGGATCAAGATTAGGATAATGTGTTTCCAAGCCTCAGGAAAGACTCCAACCTTAGCACAACTCAAATGTTATTATCTATAGCAGGAGATTGAACATGCCTTTGGGAAGGGGTTGACTAAATTTGCGTATTGTTATTATTACTATTATTAAATATCTTTGCTTCTAGGAGCTTCAGTTGCAATCTGGACTAAAGGCCAATATGGATGTCCAGGGTGGTCTAGCTATTGACATTTCAGGTGCAATGGAGTTTAGCCTGTGGTATCGGGAGTCTAAAACCCGGGTGAAAAATCGGTAAGCATATGTATAATATTCTATTCAATGAACTGCAGAGATATGCTTCTGGAACTGTTTAGCTCTCTGACTTTTCAAAACCTATGTTTTCTATTTGTAATTATTAAATCATGGAGTGGGAAGAAACCATGGGAAGTCATTCTTTCCATAGCTTCTCATGAGTAGGCCAGTTATCTGATAGATTCAGCCCCCAAGAATCATCATGCTTGGTATTTGGTGTGCTTGCTTCATGAATGAGAAGATCATCTGCTCTTGGTTATTCCACTTTGGTAACTGACAACGTTGTCAGGAAATGTGACTTCAAAGCAAACTTTTTAGTTTATCCCTCTTGTTGGGAGTTTTTAAAAAAAGATTTTATTTATGTGTCAGAGAGAGATAGAGAGAGCAGAAGCAGGAGGACCTGCAGGCAGAGGGCGAAGCAGACTCTCTGCTGAAAAAGGAAGCCAATGTGGGACTCAATCCCAGGACCTGGGGGTCATGACCTGAGCCAAAGGCAGCCACTTACCCGACTGAGCCACCCAGGTGTCCATCTTGTTGCGATTTTAAATCTTTACTCCTTTGCTATCTTCAGTGGAGAAAAATAAAAAGATGTTGCAGAATCGAAGTCTTAAATATTAAGTCCTTAAGTTTTTTCATTAGTATTCTTTTTTTTTAAATAAAATATTCTCAACTCCTTTAGTTTTTCTAATGTACATGTTGAGTCAAATGGACATGTTTTATTTTGAGAATAAGACAATGTTTCTGAACCAGTGTGATAATCAGGAGAATTATTCTTCTGTTTGTTGTGGAATTGAAGAAAAGAAAATGGAAGTGCAATTGATTTTTCCCTTTTTGGATATTTAAAAATACGGTGGGGCAGAAGTGAGATAGGAGTGGTAAAATTAAAGTTTTGATTTCTATGAAACTGTACTTAAGGAATTGACAAATCAAAAGGCAGCACATTTTAATGTGAAAGGTGACCCACAGTGTTACTAAAAGGAACCAAAGAAGAGAAATGAAACAGGCCATCAGAGGGATAAGCAGTTTAATTTAGGACTTCCCAGTGAATCCATCTTCTTTCTCCTTTTTTGAGTTATTTTCTAGATAGAAGTTCCCCCAAATTAAATGGAATTGAATTTTTGCTGAAAGAAACCAACAAGATCCACACCCAAAATTATCTGGATTTTTAAAAAGGACACAGTATCCCTAAGAGTTTACCAGTATCCATGCTAGAGCCAAACTATCTTTAATTTTTCATTTGTTCATTTAAAAAATACCTCTTAAGCCTTTGTTGAGTATAAGATATTAGAAGATATGGTAAGGGATTCAGGGACTTACATGAAACCACCTCTGACCTACTTTTACACCAACAACAGCAAGAGGGACTTTAATTTTCACAGCCAACTTTGATAGTATCCTTCTATCAGAAAAGCCTATGCATAGAGCTCTGATTTAATTGGGGGAGTAATTTCGCACAATTTCATTTAAAGTCTACAATTAAATTAGAGTGATCCTAGAGGTAAACCTTCTACTGGGATTGTTTATCCCTTCATTGTCATCCAAGCCACGTTCCCTTGTCAACCCAATCTGCCTGTCTAGTTCTCTAGGCGACTACTGGGGAACCCACCATATTTGTCCTTCCTGGAGCAATTCATTGTACATGCCTCACTGTAGGAATAGTTTTTGGTGACACAACATTTTTTTCAAATATCTTGACAACCATAGACTTATGTCTCTGAAGACCCTTTAGAGAAAGTAATGAAATGAAACCAAAATAGCTCCATAGAAGCCCACAGAGAGATAGTTACCAAGAAAATTGTTGAATGTCAGCTGTCTTTGTGAGTTTAGACTTTTTTTTAAGCTAGCTCAGGTAGTTCTGACTTGAAAGGATCAGGTTCCAGGCACGTTTTCCCTTTGGCCCTTGGTATCACACAGTAGTGCCTGCTAGACCCTTCATTCTGACATCTGGAATTGAAGGCCATGCGCGGGTACAGGGGAAGGGCAGACCTTCACGGCCTCATCCAGGGGACTAACCAGGCCCTGATTCCTAGCAGAACTCTGAGCACATTTAGGTCTTATAGTAGTCCTCTATATGTTTCCTTCCAGTTGCGAGTTCAGACCCTGTGAAATTAGAGCTATTGGTCCAGATTCCAGATCAGTTAAATGTGATAGTAACAGGGTTTTTTTGGCCTAAATCTTTAGGGTGGCTCTGGCAATAGTTGGCAGCATCACCGTCGACTCCTCTTTTGTGAAAACTGGCCTGGAAATCAGTGCAGAAACAGAAGCAGGCCTCGAGTTTATCTCCACGGTGCAGTTTTCTCAGTACCCGTTCTTGGTTTGCATGCAGATGGACAAGGATGGAGCTCCATTCAGGTAAAGAGGCAGTGCTCGTGGAATGTTCCTGGGAAGTTTCCAGTTCTCCAGGAACGTACACCCAGTTTTGAGCATTTAGTTTCAGAAATTGAAAGAAAATGGTAAAAATACAGTGAAACATAAATTTCCTTTAAATAAATAAAAGAATAATTAATAAGGTTTAAAAATCAGTTTCTAGGATACCAAGAAAATATGAGGACTAATTCATTTGATTCTGGGGATAATATTGTATTCTTGTCCAGAAATTATTTTTTCAAGGTAACAAAGGGATTTGAATTACCCTAAGAGTTGCCACATAGTTTCAGCAAAAATAGTGGACGTGTACTTACTATCAGCTAACTTCACAACTATCTCCTAGACCAAAAATTCAAAACAAAATACTTGGCAATCATTTACCCTGGTTTAAGAGCCCAAATTAATTCATAATTCTTAGGTAATCATACAATAGGAACTTGGTCTTGTTTAAGTTTTGGGTTAAGCTTGAGGGTTTGGGACTTGGAATTGAAAAAAAAAAATGCTTTCAGTAGAATTCTTAGAGTCTCAAATACCAAATACCTGATTGTTCATGAAGCTTCCTATCATCTCTTTTACCCTACAGCTTCTCATTTACACTGTGTCCTTTGAATCTTATAACGGTTGTTTATAACAATACTATCACATGGAAATAGAAGCTTTGGTTAGCATCAACTCTTCTGTAGTTCTAGAGGTCTCCCCGACACACATTATTAACCATGAAGGCAATTGGATATTTAAAATAGCAAGCATATCTTATATCATCTCCTTCAATAAGTAGACCAGAGTTGAGCACCTTCTTTATTGTGCTGATATTTCATGACTCATATGAGGAATGTATAAATGATATCAGTACAAATATGAATAGGTTATATTTTTACAGAATAAAAGCTGTTGTCTTATATTAGCTTATATTTAGAATAAATCTCCATCAATGAATTAAAAAAAAAAAAAATCAGCCTTCCAGTGGTCGAAATACAGTGACCACCAAGCCAGGCTCATGACTAAGTGGTTTCATTCCACATTCCACTTGGCCCTGAGCTCTAGAAATGTTTGCCTGTCCGCATTCTCAGCCTACATCCAGTTGGACTAGCTACTTACTCAAAAGGGGAGTACTCCCAAGGTGGGGCTCCTGGAATGAGGGGTGGGAGACATAGCAAGGCCTGCAAAGCTTAACAGCATCTCCAAAAAGCTGAGAGGAATTTGGTCCTTCATTCTAGAAAAATATATGGCAGGACTCCCATATTCCAGGCATTCAAAGTATATCTGTCGGTGTAGAAAGAAATGGGAAGAAAACAATCACCCCATGCATGGGAATGGAAGCTGGTAGTCTTTGGCACTCCCGTCCTTTCTCAAATTGCTTTGAAACATAAGCTTCAAGTGCACACGCTCAGTAGCTTGGCTCAGAGGAGTGTGGGGTCCCTTTAATATGTGTGTAATTTTACTATTGTTGCTGTCGTTATGCAGGCAATTTGAGACCAAGTATGAAAGGCTATCCACAGGCAGAGGTTATGTCTCTCGGAGAATAAAAGAAAGCGTCATAGCAGGATCTGAATTCCCGCTCCACCAAGAGAACTCTGACATGTGCAAAGTGGTGTTTGCCCCTGAGCCTGAGAGTAGTTCTGGCGGTTGGTTTTGAGACTGATTGGTAAGGTTTCACTTGGATCTGTCTTCTGAGAAGGGATACGATGTGATATGCCTATATAGTTGCTCTCTGAGAGCACAGTGTTTACATATTTACCTGTATTTAAGATTTTTGTAAAAACCTCTGAAAAACCTCAAATGATTAAATATGGGCCCAATTCCGTGTAGTACTGATAGTGTCATTTTGAGCCAATGTATGTGACACTTCCAGCAGCATTCCTAGTGTTCTGGTACCTCTGTCCATCCCATTTGGTACAGTGGTAAGAGTGTTATTCCGAAGAGAAACAATTGTCTGTAAAACACAAAACAAAACACACATACCCTCAGGAGAACCCAACTTTGTTTCAACGATTTTCGGTCAATGTTTGTGAAGCCCTCTATAGGACCTTACACATGCTTGTTTCTACCAAATATCTTGCCTAATCAGGGGAAAAACAAAACAAAACAAAACAAACAAACAAACAAAAAATGACCTTTTTTTTTTTGAGGGGAAGTTGGGGGAGGCGTTAAGACTTTATAAAGACTTTTGTCACAGCTTCAAAGTTGGATATTTATCTCTTTGTCATTAGTTTTACTAAGCACTGAGGTAGAAGGCACACAGAATTCAAACACAGCATCATCTTTCCACTGACCACATGGTCACATTGCTAGAAGAACGCCATTTGGCCCTCTGCCTTCTGCCCTGCAAGGATATTGGACTTAGCAGTACGAGTTAGAAATACGAACTTCAAAAACTCCATTTGATTGTACTTGTGCTGTGTCTCTTTGAGACTGCAATGTGGGACACTGTCCTTTATAAGGGACATTTTCATATGTTCATTAGTTTTTCTTTCATTCAAGTGTTTTGGGGTGGAAGTTCTAGTCTGTTTGACTACAGTCTGTACAAAACCCAGAATGGCCAAGAGAATTTACTACTGCTTTAAGAACCTGATGGATTTGGACTTCTAAAGTATGAAATCAAGAAAAGTCTGTCTTTATTTGTACAAGTTGAAAGAGCCGTGTTAAACGTTTTCAAATACCTATTAATAAACAAGATGTATGTGTTGCTAGTGATAAACTCAAAACAGGTAACAGGTGCTCATTTGTCCATTAAACACACACACATACACACATGCAATGGAAGTTTAGCTAGCCCACCACTGGTTGTAAATTTTAAATGATATGGATGAAATAAATATATGGACATCCTATTGAGTTGTCTTTGTCTTTCATTACTTTGAACACCATATTTCTCTCTTTCTGCCACTTTCTGAGCTCAGACACATATACTGTAAGCCTCTGACACTCTATAGAACAGGACGGATTCTCTAACAGGAGGTCAGAACCCTGTGGAATATGAGCCACAGATTACCAACAGTCAGAACCTTGTCAGTACCTGCAAACTTGAAAACGAGCTCTAATTCCAGTTTCCATAAGGCTCTGGACTGGCACCTTCATTGTGGTGTTATGAGAAGAAAGACAGGAATCAAAACCTAGAAGGGGCCATGTGTCATGGGTGGTGGCATTGGTCTTGGGAGAAGCATTCTGTAAAGACACTCATGCTACATACAGCAAAAGCAAGTTGACCTCGGGCACTAAGCCAAAGATGTCATAGGCCAAGGAACCTCAGCCAGGTGATGCTTAACACACCACAACTGCTTCTGTAAAATGCAAAATAGTAATTGACTCAAGAGTGATGTGTGTGGTGTCCTAGACATCAGTGTTATACTACTTCCCAAGAGCTTGTCTGCCTGGCTCCATCAAACATGGTCGCTCTTTTGGAGAATGGATAGCACTGACCAGCTCTAACTTGCTCCAGAGAGATAAGAAACCTGAAGCATAGGACAAACACTGACTCCTTTCTGGCTGAATAAGGTAGAAGTCTAAGAGGGCTGTAGTGATAATCCATATTTTGAAATGACGTACTGGAGCCAAAAATACCACTATAAGCCTCGCTTGCTGTCTCTAATTCTGACCAATTCACTGTTTCAAACATCAGTGTCCAGACAGCTTTGTCCTCGGCAAAGGTATCTGCCGGGCAAACGCACAACCCTTGGACATGAGTCCTCTGCCCTGTCAGCTTCTTCCTGCAAACCTGAAGGATTTAGTCTGCCTGCATTTCTGCTGTGGAGGGCCTACTGCCATTCCCTGTACCTCATCAGATCTCTGCGCACAACAAGTTGTTCCCTGCTTCTCTGAACCTGGCCGCCTTCAGAAATATCTTTAAAGCTAGCACTTATTTAGTGCTTGTTATGTGGCAGGTATTTTAAACATCATATATATATTAGATTATTTAATTCTCACCATAACTATATTGAGTAGGTAGCATTATTATTTCCATGTTATAGATCATTGCTGTCCAATAGAACTATAAGGCGAGCCACAGAAGCACTTTTAACTTTCAAGCAGTGACTTTAAAAAAATAAGCAGAAACCAGTGGAATGAATTTTAATAATATGTTTTTAATCCAATATATGTAAAGTGTTGTATCAACATGTAATAAATATAAAAAGTATTAATGGGATATTTTGTGGGGGAGGAATAGATCTTGGAGTTGTGCTATATAATTTGCATACACTAGCACATCTCAATTTGGATTAGCCTCATTTCAAGTGTTTGATAGCCCTGTGGGGCTAGTGGTTACTGAACTGGCCAGTACAATTTAATGGAGAAACTGGGGCATAGAAGACTTTTGGACAATTCACCCCATAGAAGACATTTTCTCAGCTAAATAATGGTAAAACCAGGATTCAAATATAAGTGGTCTTTTTCAAGACCTGCTCTCTGACTTTGTGAATTCTATATTCATGCTATATTTTCCAGATCATTTTGGTTTTTAAAAATTTGCTGCTAGAAGAAGCCAGACAGTAGTTATGAAAATGGTCAGTGTGGGACAGCAACTATAAGGCTTTAAGCTGTATTACAAAATTATAGAGCCAGTGCCCTTTCTGTGGGTCTTGTGTCTCCATCTCTGATAGTACCAGGAGTCCTTGTATACTTAGAGACCTCTATTTTCTTTGCCAACCAATCTTTCCTCCATGAAGAGTATTACAGTTTTAGCTTTAAATTTAGGTATTTGTTCCATTTTGAGTTAATTTGTATATAATGTGTGTAGTAGTGGGTCCAAATTTATTCCTTTATAAATGGATATCCAATTGTCCCAGCAGCATTTGTCGGAAGCTGATTCTTTCCAATTAAATTGTTTGTAGTTCCCTTGCTTAAAATCGAATGACTATAAACAATTATTTTTGGATGTCAGTTTTATTCCACTGATCTGTATGTATATCTTTATGCCAATACCACACTCTCTTCATTACTGTTGCTTTGTGGTAAGTTTTGAAATTGGGAAGTGTGAGTTCACCTCCTTTGTTCTTTTTCAAGATTGTTTTGGCTGTTGTGAGTCCCTTGAGTTTCCATATGGATTTTAGGATCAGCCAGTCAATTTCTACAAAGCTAGCTAGGAAGCTAGCTAGGAATCTGATAGGGCTTGTGTTGAACTTGTGTATCAGTTTTAGGAATATTGCCACTTTAAATTTAAATGCATGAACATGGAGCATCTTTCTACTTACTTAAATGTTCTTTATTTCAACAGTGTTTTACGACTTTCAGGATCTAAGTTTTACACTTCTTTTGTTAAATTTATCCCACGTGTTTTATTCCTTTTGATGCTATTATAAATGAAATTATTTTCAAATTTCAAATTTACTTTCAAATCTAAATTGTTTGTGGCAAGTGTTTTTATATATTGATCATGAATCCTGCAACCCTACTGAACTTACTAATTTTGGTAGGTACTTAGGACTTTCTATGTAAAAGATCATGCCATCTGGAGACAGAGATCATTCTACATCTGCCTTTCCAATCTGAATTTCTTTAATTTAATCTTATGGCTAGATTGGCTAGAATCTCTAGGACACCACTGAATAGGGGTGGTGAGAATAGTCATAGCCAAGAGAATAGTGCCGGTAAAGACGGTGATGAGGAGTAATGGCAGACAGACAGTCATGATCACAGAACATAAAAGGCAGGCTCACATCATCTGGGAACGGCTCTAGTTCTATTTTCACTAAGTAATATATTTGAAAATTCATAAAGTCTTATTTGAAAGTTTAAAGGATTTAAATAGTCTACATGCCCTCCCTAAATATGGGGCAGAGGAAAGCATCTATCCTGGCATCAAGAATCTTCCAGATTCAGATCAACTGAAGCTTCACTACTCTTCATCAGTTTAGTTGTTAACTAAAGATCAGTGGGGATGGCAGGGAGTGAGACAGGAGGCCGGGTTTGGAATTCTAGTTCCACCGCCTACTGTTTGAATGATCTTGGGCATGTGACTCAATTGTCATCTATAACATGGGTATGATAATCTCTGTTTCACCGGGTTATTTTAAGCTGAGATAATGCATGTGCCAAGCATATAATAGCATTTGATAAATGTTTTCTACTCTCATGAGTGTTGTTTTTAATATTAGGTGGTGAGCAATGTTTTCACTTAACAATTAGCTTTGATCTTATTTGTTAGCAACGAGGTTCGTTGGTACTTTATTTTGCCTTTACCTTGCAACTAGTTGAGGAGCACAGTGGTCCTCTAACTCTCGGGGCTTAGTGCAGTATGGTTGGGTATCTAAACCTCTTGTATGGAGCATGCAGAAAGGCAGGAAGTAGGGCAGTACAGCAGTGAAGGCAATTTGGAGTAAGATACTCCTGCACACCTGCAGTCTCACCTTTTCCATGTACTCCTGCTATACAAACCTCCCAGCCTCTCAGCTTCTGCATCTGCAAAATGAGCAGCCACTCATAGGTTGTTGTAAGGATGAAGATAAGGTAATGGGCTAGTGCCTGGCATGTAGCAAGCACTTAGTAAGCATTCCCTAATATTAACTTTTAATATGTGGTCCTATAGAACTCCTGAATAAAGCAACATTTTATATTCTGACTCCATGGAGCTAATCTATTTTCTGTATTTTCACCCATGGGCATCATGGATGATCAAGAAGATTACCAGGTTTGCTTATTTGCTTATCATGAAATCACTAGTTTCACATTATAAAAATCATTTTCATATTTTATAATAATGTGACTTTTACCCATTTCTCCACATGCCCAAGCTGACTTCAGATTTCACTGATTCTTTCTTTACCAAATTGCTTTGCTTTTGTTCTGTGTGACTGATCATTACCAAGAAGAAAGAGTAAGTATTTTCATGAGAAAACATAGAATGGATCTAAAATTCAGCCATAAAATAAACAAGTTCCAGTAGAGTTCTTGGAGAAAATAGTAAGAGGACTCCACATCATAAATGAGATGGGTAGTATTTTGAGAGGGAAGAAAACACTGGAAAGAAGACTGCATCTCAGCTCAGTCCTCATCCTTCTTCAGGAACTTGAACAGCATGTCCTGTGTCTAAGCTTCTGTCTATTCTTACCCCCCACCCCCAACTATCAGGTTCTCTTTCTTTGTCAGGGACCATGCATGCGCAGAGTCACTGTGTGAAATGGATGGCACATCCGAAGTGGGTAATTTGAGAAGAGCTCAATAAATGTTACAAAGATGAAGGGAAGCCACAGTGGATGGTGCAGCACCCTAAGGCTCATAACAATAGGGAGCCTGAAAGGTCAAGGTCACTGGTGTAAGGACCTATTTAGAAACTGTCCCTGCTCCCCTTCCCCCAGGGGATTTACTTGGAGACAAGTCCCAGAAACCAGCTTCAGGTAACAAAGCCCAGATATAAAGGTGGGTCAGGCCAGGTGGAGACATCCGATCAGTGGGGGGATGCATACTGTCTCCCTGGTTACCAAGGAGTATGGGCCCCGCCCTTTGGGAGCCTTTTGGGCTCCAATTCCAATCAAGGTGTAATAGCCTGGTTCAAATGTCTACCAGGGTAAATTGTAACTCAATTGGTCACCTAGCATCACTGTGGAGTTTCCTGTGTGTGTTACAATCTCATTGGCCACCTGTGCGTGGCCAGGCCCGACCGCATGGCCTTTGCCCTTAAAAGCTAGACTGTGAAACAGAGAAGGGTTGCCCTCTCTTGTAAGACGTGCAGCCCCAAACGTTCGGTTAGATTCTTGATGCTTGGCATGAAATAAAGCTTTGCTTGACCTTCGCTTTGTATCAGTCTCGCTCCTTTAATCACGGACCCATTATTGGGGCATAACAACTGGAACCCAGAGAACATAAACTTTATGGAGCTATGGCTTCAAATTAAGGAACACAAGCAGCCCTCACCACATTCCCCCAGAAGGAACCAGGGGAACAAACACTGTGAGCTCACTTTCTTTCCTCCCTCTGATCTTCTGTCAGTGGTACCCACTGGCTGAAACCAACCAGAAGCAGAGGCAAGAGTGCCTATTGATCCACACAATCTATAATGGTGTAAGGTGTAGAGAGGGATTTAGAAGGAAGAATGGGAAAAATTCCAGCCCAAGTTTGTATGATAATTCCTTCCATATAATTTATTCATTGATTTAATCCATCATCTTATACAACATGGTGGGTCTATTTGGATCAAGAAATGTACTAGGTTAAAAAAAAAAAGTAAAATATGTTACCTTACTTCAAGAAAATAAGTGAGGTGAGGGAATTAATATGGCTAAAAATAGTTTTAGCACAATAGTATAAATGCTGTGAAAGAAATGTGTTCAATATCCTAAGAGAGCATAAAGGAAAGAAAGATGAGGTGAAGAAAGACCAAGGAGCTTAAATTTGAGCTGAGCTACATGATTTCTTTACTTCTATCCCAGCCACTAGTCAACCAGAATTGGCCTCTTCTTTTGGCTGTGTATCAGATTCCTTTACTATCCACGATATCTGAAACCCCAAAGTGAAGTGTGTTCTGTGTACCTTCAGTTTGAGTGTGCAGAGAATGTAAACAATTCTCGCTCTCAGAGAACCTACTGTGTAATTCCATATTCTAATTGATGAGATTATAAAGGAATATAAAAATTTAGATCAATAACAAGTCCATCATTGGTGGTACATTAGTTCATCATTTACCTTCCATCATGGGATTACAGCTAATCTACAATGAATTTGTAATCATTTGCTACCCTCCTATTAATAAAAGTTTAATTTATTCACAGTTGACTTGGAACATCACATAAAACCTGTAAGCTATTTTCATCCTTCTATTTTTACTAGAAAGATTCCTGCCATAATCTTCTAGGATTACATGTAAAAGTTTGTTCTCTCTTGGCCATGTGTTTGTCTTCTTTGGAAAGATGTCTACTCAGGTCCTCTGCCCATTTTTAAATTGGATTATTTGGGGTTTTTTGGTGTTGAGTTGTATAAATTCTTTATATATTTTAGATACTAACTCTTTATTGGATATGTCGTTTGCAAATACCTTCTCCCATTCAGTAGGTTGCCTTGTCATTTTGTTTGTGGTTTCCTTTACCATGCAAATGAAAAGATGCTTATCATCACTAATCATCAGGGAAATGCAAATCAAAACCACAATGAGATATCACTTTACGCCTATCAGAATGGTTTGAATAAAAAAGAAATGAGAAGTGTTGGTGAGGATGTGGAGAAAAAGGAACCCTCCTGCCCTGTTGGTGGGAATACAAATTGGCACAGCCACTGTGAAAAACAGTGTGGAGGTTCCTCAAAAAATTAAAAATAGAATTGTCATATACTACTGGGTACCAGCCAAAGAAAATGAAAACACTAATTTAAAAAGATTCATGCACCTCTTTGTTTACTGTAGCATTGTTTACAGTAGCCAAGATAGGGAAGCAACCCAAGTGTCCATGGATAGATGAATGGATAAAGGAGATGTGAGATGTGTGTGTGTATGTGTGTGTGTGTGTGTGTGTGTGTGTGTGTGTGTGTGTATACACACACATGTGTATATATATAAATCATATATATTATATATATGTGCATGTATAATGGAACACTACTTAGCCATAAAAAAGAATCTTGCCATTAGCAACAACATGGGTGGACCAAGAGAGTATAATATCAAGTGAAATAAGTCAGAGAAAGACAAATACCATGTGATTCCACCCATATGTGAAATTTAAGAAACAAAATAAATGACCAAAGGAAAAAGAGACAAGCAAAGAAACAGATTTTAAATACAGAGAACAAACTGGTCATTACCAGAGGGTTGGTGGGTAAGGGGATGGCTGAACTAGGTGAAGGGGATTAAGAGTTCACCTGTTGTAATGAGCGCTGAGTGATGTATAGAATTGTTGAATTACTATATTGTACACCTGAAACTAATATGACACTGTATGTCAACTATACTTCAATAAAAAAAGTTTGGATGTATTCTCTCCAGAATAGGTTCTATCTAGGTTTAAACTACCTGATTCCTGACAATAACTTCTGTGATGTCAACCATAACAACTTTTTTCTAGATATGTCTCCTGAGGCAAGGGAAACAAAAAGAAAAGCAAAAATGAATATTAGGACTACCTCAAAATAAAAAGCTTCTGGACAGTGAAGGAAACAATCAACAAAACTAAAAGGCAACTTATAGAGTAGGAGAAGATATTTGCAAATGACATACCTGATACAGAGTTAGTATCCAAAATACATAAAAATTAATAAAGCCCAACACCCCCCAAAATGAATAATACAATTAAAAATGGGCAAAAGACATGTATAGACATTTTTCCAAAGAAGACATACAGATGGCTAACAGACACATGAAAATATGTTCAACATCATTTATCATCAGGGAAATGCAAATCAAAACTACCATGATATACCACCTCATACCTGTCAAAATGGATAAAATCAATAACACAAGAAACAACAGGTGTTGGCAAGGATGTGGAGAAAGGGGAACTCTCTTGCACTGTTGGTGGGAATGCAAACTGGTGCAGACACTCTGGAAAACAGTATGGAGTTTCTTCAAAAAGTTAAAAATAGAACTATCCTACCATCCAGCAATCACACTACTAGGTATTTATCCAAAGGATACAAAAATACCAATTCAAAGAGATACATACACCCTGATATTTATAGCAACATTATCTACAATAGCCAAATTATGGAAATAGCCCAAGGGTCCATTGATTGACGAATGGATAAAGAAGTGGTACACACACAGACACAGACAGACACAGACACACACACACACACACACACACACACACACACACACACAGGAATATTACTCAGCCATAAAAAAGAATGAAATCGTGCCATTTGTAATGACATGGATGAGCTAGAGAGTATTCTGCTAAGTGAAATAAGTCAGTCAGAGAAAGAAATATACCATATGATTTCGTTCATATGTGGAAATTAAGAAACAAAACAAGCAAAGGGGGAAGAAAAACAGTGAGAGCCAAACTGAGAGACACTCTTAACTGTGGAGAACAAACTAATGTTTACTAGAAAGAAGGTGAGTTGGGGATGGGGGAAATAGGTGATGGGGATTAAGGAGGGTACTTGCTCTGATGAGCATAGGATGATGTATGGAAGCGCTGAATTATTATACTGTACACCTGAAACTAACACTACACTGTATGTTAACTAACTGGAATTTATATGAAAACTTAAAAGAATAAATTATCCAATTCCTTTCGTTAGTAGAAGTGGTCACCATTCTACTTTGGGGTACCTAGCCCCACTTCTTTTTTTATACTTCTCACACTTAGTTTGCCTGAAGATTAACCATGTAACCACAGTCATGGAATAAGATGTGTAAGATGAATCTTTCAAATTATTGAGATATGAAGACATGCCTAGCAGTGGTATTCTAATATATTTCTCAGAAGACATTAGCCCTTTAAAGAAATCCAAGGGGAACATGAATACAAAACATTTATTGGATGAGTAAACAATTTTCTAAAAATTAAAATTATTTATGCCTAACCAAAGTCTCCCTCTCCCTTTATGACTTACCAAAGGTTTTACATTAGGTGCATCTGTTAGGTGCCATGGATAGTTCTAGGCACTTTATAGGTATCCGATCATTTCATTCTTATAACAACCATATAAAGTAAGAACTATTATCATCCACCCTTGGGGCATGGAGCACAGAAAGACTCAGTGACAGGTCTAAGACCTCACAGCTGGTAAAGAGCAGAGCCAGGATTTAAATCAGGAGTCTCCCTCTAGAGTTCAGGTGTGTATCTACTGCTCTCTGCTAACTACCTGGGGTCCAGTCTGAGTCCCTAAGCCTGGAAATCCATTCCCCTCCACACTCAGGTCAACATTTCATTGCAGCCTCATATGTGCTGCTCTTCATGAACAATATGCCTCCTGTTCCTTTAGCGTGCACACTCTGAACACACCAGCATTCAACTATTTCATTTCCTCTGCTCTTGTTTTTCCCTCTGTCTTCTGCCCAAAGGGATCTTAGCAAGCCCAGCTCCCACCACGTTTCCTGCACATGGAGGCTGCCAGCTGCTGGGACACCTGCTTCCCAGGTATGCTTATTACATACACCACCCACTTGGGAATTAACCATACCGACATGAGTGACTACCCTTCTTCATTGTCTCATGTTACTAAAACATTACTTTCATTATGTAAATATCTTATTTTCACAAATACAGTATGAGCTTCTCAAGCTCAGGACTATGTATACAGTCCTTAGTATCCTCCACAGAGTGTATGATGGTCAGTAAGTACTGAGGTGTTCCCTATGGATGTCAGTGCATTTGTAACTTTCAGGATGTTCAGACTGCTTTCAGGATAGCCAAAGAGCTATTCAACGTAGATCTGTTTCAGTCAGATCCTCCGTAACAGATTAATTTTCTCCTCTTTCATCATGGCCCAGTGCTTTTACACTCCCCTCAAAAACAACAACAACACAAAAAACAAAGGAGAAAGAAATAAAGGCTAGATTAACTTTGCCAAAAAAGAAAGAAAGCAATATTTCTGAAGCACTATCTTTTAAAAATATTCACAAAAACCTTGAAGCAGGTGTCCATTGGCTCTGCTAGAAAAAAAAAAATCATTGAGGAAAATGAAGATCTTGAAGGAAGTATTCCACTGGGAACTGGTATGCTAAGAGCAGAGCTCTCTACTCAGCAGCATCAACCTTCTCGCATCCTTCCAAGTATCAGCCTGTGGTTGTTGGTGAACTGGAGTCCAGAGCATTGGTTCCCAAAATGGTGTGCACTAGACTCTCCTGGAGGGCTTGTTAAAACACAGATGCTGCCCGCCCCTGCCCATTTCAGGTTCACCTGGCCTGAGGTGGGCAGAGGATTTGCATTGAGAACAGGTGATGTCTGCTATCTGAAGCCCATGCTGTCAGTATGGGGGCTACTCTTTGAGATCCTTGCTCTAGAGAAAGAGGAAGAGACTTAACAACAAGTAAAACATTGATCTCTCCTAATGTTTGTAAACTGTGTGTGTGTAAGAGTTTGTAGTTTCTACAATGAAAATGTATTTCAGCAAATCATTAGGAGCCTCTCACCCCTCATATTTAGGATAATTTTACACAAATACTTAAATATGAAGTTTCAAGAGAGCATGAGTGTATGTTTGGGGGGAATATAAGAGGTAGGAAAACATCTCAAAATCCCATGTGTCATAAGTTTTAACAATATTCATGACCTTTTTATTTAGTAATTCCACTTACAGGGCTTGGACTTTATCTCAAGGAAATAGTCAGAGATGCTTGGAAAAATTTGTGTTCAATGATGTTCATTGAAGCGTCATTTTCATAGCCCCAAACTAAAAACTAAGTACTTAAAAATATAAAATTGATTAAACATGATGTGATACAGCCATATGAGGAAGTAAGATACAGCTGTTAAGAATTAGTCATCTAAAAATATAGGAAGATAAGGAGGTCAGTTTATAATTCCATGAAGCAAAAAAGTAGACCATAAAATAGCATGTAAAGTATCACATATACTTACAAGTATTTATTTCTAGGGGGCCATTTGTGTAGTGGGTACCTCTGGGTGATTACAAATTTTCCTAACTAGTTTCTAGAATATTCTAACATTTTCTAAATTTCCTTCAAAGAACATGCTTTATTTTTATAACTAGAATATGTTCCAATAAATGGTTTGAATATTTTGAGCAACCTGTAAAGCAGTGAATTTGAATTTTTCAGAAGCAGAAACACTGCCGGGGAGATGCATATTGTAGCAGTTAATAATTCTTGAGTGCTAACCTCAGGCTAGAGGTAATACATAGTATCTCTTTATAATTCTCACATTATAATAATATGTGTAATCCAATAATGTTATTCTGAAACACTCTATTTCTAGTGTGTGTTTGTGCGTGCATAAACATATGTATGTAATAAAACCTATTCTTATTCTGTATCTGATGGTACTGAAGTACATAACGGTGCAGGGGAGACAACACTCAAGGGACAGTCTGTTGATCAAGGTTGTAACTTCAAGGGGCAGAGAGAAATACTAGTTTTGGGTATGTCTTTGATGACTACCTTTTCTCACCACCTCTATCGGGTAAGCTTCCTATCAAAGGACTTTGGCCAGGCTGCCTCTCCCTATCTCCTTCAGTGTAGGTGTACTATCTGTTTTGTAGCTCCATGCACCCTGGACAACTACACAATTCCTTCACTTTTGGTCTCCTGCTATTGCTCTGGTTTTCCTGATTCTCTTTACACCTAGCCCTCTGCTCCCTGCCTGCCCCATGCTGGGTCATTGGCATGGATCTCTTCTTTGTGGCTGTCAGCCAGTTTCCTCTTTCATTCTCCATGCCTTTGACAAGGCTTAGACTAGATAGCTTCATCAGCGTATCAGGCATTCTCACCATATTTAAAGGCTTCCTGAAATCCTAACCTTTTCATGAATCCTAACACCTGGCATTCAGTAGGCGTTCATTCATTCTTAAAGGATGTTGATTCCCTCCACACTAGAAATGCAACAGTGATTTCTGCCATATGAGACTCTGACATATACTGAGCACACACAGAAAATTCACGCCCACTAAACCTTGTATAGGCTACTCTCACTCTAGATTTTTTCTAGAATCTTTGACTGAGCCTATACTAATCTGAGAACCAACTTTAGAATTCCTTTAAAAGAAAGCGTCTGTTTAAAAACACACCTTAATGAGGATGCTGGTCTTAAAACATGTCCCCAAATTATTTGACACTTTTCCTGTCGAGGAAGGTGGGATCAGTGTTCCAGCCCATTGAATCTGGGTTCTGTATTTGTCTGTCGAATGGAATATGGAGAAAATGATGCCACGTCACTATGTAAATTTAGGCCTCGAGAACTGGCAACATCTGCTACTGTGTCTGTTGAGATACTCATTGTTGGAACTCAGCCACCATGTTTTGAGGAAGCCCAAGCAGCCCCTGGAAAGGGCAGGCTGAATAGCATCAGCTTTCCAGTCATGTGAGTAAGCCACTTGGGAGGTAGATTCTCTGGTCCTTAGTTGAGCTGCTGGGTAAAGCAGACCCCCCCAGACCTTCCATGCTGAGCCCCACCCAAATTACAGATTCGTGAGCTTAAGAGATGGTTTTTAAACAATGGATGTACTTAGTTATGAGGGTGAGGTCTTCTGCACATATTGTAGTAGGCTTGCATTAGCGGGGCTCCAGTAGGTGGCTAAATGGCTCTGTGTAAGAAATAAGAGGCTATTGGACAATGCTAAGGCAGCAAGCTAAGGAACAGAGGAGGCAGAGGATGAAGGGAGGGAGAGGGCTATAGCAACAGGGAGAGTGGCTGATGCACAAATGAACTCAAAAGCCTGTGAACTATCTAGCGCCAGAGATGCCAGAGATGATCTAGAACGGGGATATCCGTGGTTCAGGTTTAAAATGTTTGCTAAGGCTGCTGGCTGCCATGAGAGGGAGCATCTGCTAATCTCTATCCCATGCACCATAAACCTTCTGCCCGTTCCTGCTGTACAACTAGTTTCGAGTCTGGAATACTCAGGATTCAATGAGTGTACAGCCTTAAAGTCTACAGGGCGATGCCGTGCCAAGTAACACTGAACACTTGAAGCAAAATCTCCAGTGCAATTTGAGAAGTCACTGGAAACAAGAGCTGGAAGCCAGAGGTGACTCAGGAAAACATAAAGTTTGTAACTGTCCTCCACTCGTTCTCGCCCCATAACCCCCAACCCCTGGACATATGTGAGGGATCCGCAATGTCTCTCTTTGTGGAATGTGGACTCAAATCTCTGGGGGGCTTTGATCTTAATGTTTATAGTAACTTCGGTTGACTAACGGTTGACTTATGGAACACACGCTACAGCATTGATTCTCCCCGTGCTCTGGGTCTCCGAAATGTGTGCCTCTAATATTTGTGCTTTGAGGGGCATAAGCACAATTATTTTCCTGGGCCTCTGAGTGGGCCCTCAGGGACACTTGTCTAGGTTGGTCTCAGGTGTCACCAGAACATCACAGGCGCTCCTCACAATGCTGCTTGATGCTGCAAGCAGTTCGAGTCCTTCAGTTGGTCAGTCAGGTGAAATACCCTGGTACTGGGAAGGACTCATGCCGGACTTCCGAGCCCTACAACTGTGAGATAACAGATTTGTGTTGTCTGAAGCCACGATGCTTCTGCTTACCTCAGCAATGGAAAACTGATACAACCTGTCTGTGAACCATTACAACAGAGGATTTTAGTTAAGTGGAGGATTTAAATTAGAATACAGAAGAAAGTCAAATTGTCCACAGCTTGGTTTTTTGAGTCAAAATAGAGACAAACAGTGCATGTTTTCTTTGTAGTTGCTTTTACTGGAAAAACAACAACAACAAAACATTTTTTTTTCCCAAAGAGTCAAAATAAAAGACCATTACAGAAGATTGCACAATCACTTATGAATGCCGCAGTTAAAGGTAAGTAGGCCAGTCTCACAGAGTCCTTGTCTAAGTAGTTTTCTCCTTCAGCAATACACCAAGAATGTAATTCTCAGAGCTGCTGGGCTGATTTCACAGTCCCATTGGCCAAGCTCACTGTATCTTCTAATTGAATCAGACCTCAGGTAGGAACATTTCCACCAAGACTTCTGTCTTGAGAGCAGTTTTAATGTTCACATTCTTTCCATTTACCTCTGGCTTTTTTCATAGGCAGAGGTACAATTCGGCATTACCCAATGTCTTTCATCATTTACCACACGATTTCCTCTCCTCTGCTTGGGACCTAACTTCCACAGTCTTCACATTCTTTTCCACCACCACGGCCTTTTACTATACGATATTATGACTTACATGTAAATATAGAAATCTACAACCTCAAAGAGGGAGAAAAAGAAAGGACCACCTGCTAGAACAGAGATCCAGGTAGGATAAGTAATTTCAGGGGTCCCGGCAAGGACTCTGCCATTAACAATAGCTTATAAAAAGCAATTGTGAAACTTAAAAAAAGAAATCAAATTAGATGTGTGTGTGTGTGTGTGTGTGTGTATGTTGTTCTGCACCATTTTGAAGTAAATAGGAATAAATCTAATAATACGCTTTCGTGGCAACACGAAACAAGAATGTTAACAGCTTACAAACACTGCTGGGAACCCTCAGTTCTCTTCTGAGACACGGGGCATACAAATGAGTCCAATTTGCAGAATCTTCCTCTGGGCCTTGTAGTCACAAGTGCCTCAGCTGGATGTGCTTTCCTTCCAAAGAACCAGAGGATGCTATTCTGATTAGATTCAAACTCAAAGTACAACTTAGCAAATGCTACATGCTTTATTAATGATTTTATGCACCTGTGAGGTCTACTTAGGACCCAGAAGTTAGGTAAGAATATAGAAACAGTCTCTTGAAAATATATATATCATAGCTATCTGTATATCCTCTCAGAAATTATGAAAAAGCCTAACGTAGTTTATGAATTTGATTTTTATAAGTAGTTCTCTAAAACAAGCCTACACATAATTTTTCCCCTCAACAGTACTGATAAAATACAGGGCACCTTTTTCTTTCAAGTATTTGGGTAAAATAGTATACCCTGAGAATTTGGGGTGCAAACCTACACCTTGTAAACTGTAGAATGAAACTCCTCAAGCACCACGTAGGAAAATGTATACCATGATAGTTTTTAAACACAGAGACTATTACTGAATGTGTTTTCTTGTGCACATATATATATACTTATCATGAGATTATAGTCAATCTACTTAAGAATTAACACTGTCCTGCAGTCCAAAGTATAATTTCAGGTAGCATGAGCATTCAGTTTGTAGCAAACACAGACTCCCACTTCTATGAAGTATGAAAACCATTAAAATGCATGATATCTCTTTAAGAGGCAAGAATGATGAAGTCAAATCTGAAATTAAGAAATTGATATCACTAGATAGTTCTCAGTGTTATAAGAATGAATCTGAAACGTGCGCTAACATGTGAGATTTGTCATAAAGCTGTCCAAGTGTAATTTGGTTTAGCTTCTTTACTCAGTGGTATGTAGAGAGCTGCATATACACCAACGTATAAAGACATATACAGACATACAGATAGACTATAAAGTCACTAACGGCATATTTGGGCTTCATTTAATCCTGAGGGCAATTTCAGAGAGCGCTCTTAAGAAAAGATATTCCAGTGGATTAAAGTTTTCATATGGGTTACAAATGTGTTCAGTTTACCAGAAATAACTCAAATAGAGTCCATTTCAACCTGACCATTTAATCAACAGGGGGAAAGAGGCCATGGGTCAAGGTTTCTGCAGACAATGCCCCACGGTTCCTCTGGAAAACTGAGTCGCACATGTAACCTTGACATATAACCTTGAGAGGAAATGGCAAAAACCAGACTCTACAATTCTGTTTCAACTCCAGTTTGAGGCACTATTTAGGAAACGCTACATGTGTTATCTGTCGTCTTGTGTATACAAAACATAAAAGCGTAGTTCAGCACCTAAAGGGACAGTGTCAGGGTAATAGCTTGATGGATAAGAAGGCTTCATAGACTCTTATTTTATTCCACTTAACTTCCATTGAAATAGGAAGGGTACAACCACTTCATTCAAATACCAAGGCAACCTCAGGAAATAATAAAACACTGAAAATAAGGATTTAGATTTACCTTGTGTCTTTAAACATGTTCCTCCCCATCACTTGAGGTAGTAAACGGCCAGCAGTGCTTGTTTGGTTTTTTTGGTTTGATGAAAGAGAGAACCATAAAATTATCAATAAACAATGTGGTATTCCTAGAATATTATTTTTTAAAGTTAGAGTTTTAACCCCTTGGACATTTCCTATGTCCTCGACAGCTTCTTAGAGGATGTGGCCTCTCTGGTATTTTCTATACTAGTTTCTCCTAGTTTCTGTACTAGTTTACCTCAATGTGAGAACTGAAGGCTCAGATCTGCTGGTGATAAATAAGGATAAATAGCTTCTGGGATCCCTAGGCCCTTGGTAGGTAAGAACTCTACCCCATTGGCTAGGGAAAGAAATGTCTCTTTTTGAAGACCTGGCAGGCAGCTGACTACTCAGTATGATCACTGATGATGATCCCTCAATATGAGCATGATCAACCTTTTCCTAAAAATCACACATGGTTTTAAAACAGTCCTGTCAATTCTGGTACTGTCTCCACCTGATTCCTCAGTCAGTTTTGCCAGATGTGTTCAAATACTTGAGAATTCATGGTGCTGTTTAGAGTATTACACGTTGGAGATCTTTGAAATTGATCGCACCTTCTTCGTTTAATATTAAGTGACCTTATACCCAGCCAGTCTCTACAGGAAATGAGGAACGGCTGATGATGTAAGAGCTCTCCGGTGTTGAAAAATGAAGTCAGTTCTGGGGTGAAGCTGCTGCTGTACTTAGGTGAGAAGACCTCTGTGGCCAAGGACTAAGGCTTTTCTCAATACGGGACAAGGGCATCTTATCTATGCACAGAGGCTGTTTTATATTTTGCACTTCATTTCGTCACGTATCAGGGCATTAATTGAATTGTGACCAGAGCTGACTACGCCTGCCTCGACCCTTTTCTTCTACCCAACAGTATTTCTTTTTGGAGCAAGATCCCTTTAAGAAAGGCCCTAAAAGTGAAATCGAGTTATTTTTCCAAAAGGAGATTGATATAGGAAGCCTAACTACAAAGTAATGAGATTATATAAATCATACAAAAACCAGTCTTGGGTTTTTACTCACATCTTCAGTTGTGAGTAGCATAAAATGCAGTGGTTTTGAGAAAAAAAGTGTTTTTTAAATTTTTTAAATTTTAAGCAGAAACCAAAGGCTGATGATCATTAAAATCAAAATAAGGATCTAAAAGACATTTACCAGGATGCCTTGTCTTCGAATAAATAAATAGATAAGATGAGATTCCTTAAAGAAAGTCTGGGAGAACCTTCAAGTTATTCTCTCTTTAAAAATAAGAAATATTCTAGGGGCGCCTGGGTGGCTCAGTGGGTTGAGGCCTCTGCCTTCCGCTCAGGTCATGATCTCAGGGTCCTGGGATCAAGCCCCGCATCGGGCTCTCTGCTCTGCGGGGAGCCTGCTTCCCTCTCTCTCTGCCTGCCGCTCTGCCTACATGTGATCTCTCTCTGTCAAATAAATAAATAAATAAATAAATCTTTAAAAAAAAATAAGAAATATTCTAATGTTTCATTTGTTGAATATATGTTGACACACTTATTAATGATGACGATCTAAATATTTATCTGTTCAATCAGCTCTTCAAGACTCACTGTGAACACTCACTAAAATAACCTTCAGAACTGAGTTACAACTGAGGCAGTATTGAAAGTCGCTGAAAGATTCTGTGATTTGGATTCTCGATGCATCGTAAGCCCATATAGAGCAAGTGATACAGTCCTAGTCCGTGCTCTCGGTATGGCGGGGGCTGGAGAGAATCAGGACCACTGAATCAATGTACATTCCACTCTGCCGCCCGCCCCAAACAGGCCACTCCTCGGGCTCCAAACAATCAGTGAGAGAGGAACATGCAACTACAGAGGGAGGGAAGACCAAAAAAGGCTATCCACTCATAACAAAGTTTGGATTCCTAGAGGAAAAGAGGTATTTCATACCTTTCTGAGACTAAGAACTTAATTTTAAACACAATCACTGGCTCTTCAGTGTTTCAAGCCATTCTGTGTGAAGGCAACAAGGAGTGTTAAAACCACTAGTTTTCACAATTACATTTGAAATCATGCTAAACCCAATAAAAGAACATGTAGAACGTAACCGAGGGAATGACTAGGCTTGGCTGGTATAGGATTCAAAATGCAGACCCCTTGTATTTAAAATCGAACATGTGTTCCAACTCTGACATCTAATCCTCACATATTCCAAGAAGCTCTAAGAAGAACTGTGATCCAAATTATTGATCTGCCGGTGTGCTTTACAACAGAACCAAACTCATTCTGTCGTGTGTTTTGATTGAACTATGAGAATGCTGAAGGGATGGTTTGCCTAGTCATGAGTACAGGAGGGAAAGAGGAAGAGAAAGTTTGTCTTCTGTATTAAAGTATAAAAAGAAATCCTTTTACAGGGAAAAACTGCAACCATTCACTCAGCTTAGTAACACCAAAATAACACAAACTGTCTTAACAGGGTTGTTCAGGAAAATATAGAAACTTACACACTTGGTTTATAAGAAGCAAAACCTAAGAATAACACATGTAGAGGAAGTTTTTCAGCTGAATTCTTAGTGTTGTTACGACGCAACCTTCCGATTATAGAACAGTCCATCTTCTGTCTTGCTCCTGTAGACAAACATAGTCAAAGAAAAGATCATTAGTTCTAAAAGTAAATTGCACTTTTCAAGAAGCAAGAAAAATGTCAAGATACATTTTATTTAACTATTTGGCTAATCTCAACATTACTAATGATGTTCACATTTTCATATGCGTTTGGCAAACGTGTTTCTGAACTGACTTAGACGTTATATTGACTTTAGGAAAGTACTCAGAGTGGAACCTCTCTTTGGAACTTGAATTAGATTCAAGCAACTGTTCAAAAATGATTATAGAGTTAAATGTTTAGTTTCACTGAAATCATCCCTAGCAGAGATAAAAAAGTGTAATAGATATGTTCCTAAAGCACGTAGAAATTATATTTAAGCTAAAGAGAAATATCTGAAATTTACCATGAATTAGTAATCTAGTTAAAGGAGTAAACTCTATGCTGGGAATTCTTTTTTTTTTTTTTTAAGATTTAATTTAATTAATTTATTTATTTGACAGAGAGAGAGAGAGAGAGAGAGATCGAGAACACAAGCAGGCAGAGCAGCAGGCAGAGAGAGAGGGGGGAAGCAGATTCCCTGCTGAGAGGAGAGCCAGATGTGGGGTTCGATCCCAGGACCCTGAGACCATGACCTGAGCCGAAGGTAGAGGTTTAACCCACTGAGCCACCTAGGTGCCTCTATATACTGGGAATTCTTAAAAGTGAATGATCACTACTTAAATTGTGTAGGATTTTGTACACTGCATTTTGATTAAAATGAGATATTCTGGGGCGCCTGGTGGCTCAGTGGGTTAAAGCCTCTGCCTTCGGCTCAGGTCATGATCCCAGGGTCCTGGGATCAAGCCCTGCATTGGGCTCTCTGCTTGGCAGGAAGCCTGCTTCCTCCTTTCTCTCTGCCTGCCTCTCTGCCTACTTGTGATCTCTGTCAAATAAATAAATAAAATCTTTTTAAAAAATGAGATACACAGATTAGAGCCTATAACTTAGTTAAATCCATTCTAATACAAGCATTGACAAGTTCAAAGCCCTACTGAAAATGAGCCCTTTCTGTAGATCTCTCTCTATATATAGTATATCTACTAATACTTTGCCTAAAAAACATTTGAAAGTTGATATTTGAACACAATATTATGAAGACAGAAATAGACTGTCCTACAGTTAATATTTGTTAGGGATTAAGAGGACTCTATCATGTGAAAAATAACTTCTGAGAAGTATCAAATAACAGCTATCTAATCAATCATATGCAATCAGAGTAGCTTGGCAAGGGATATTTTAATCCTGTCATCTAAAAAATTGACCTGTGTTAAATATATAAGAAAAAAAAGTCTATAAGAATAATTTTGATTATTGGGACACCTGGGAGGCTCAGTGAGTTACCTGTGTGCCTTCAGCTCAGGTCATGATCCCAGGGTGGTGGGATTGAGCCCTGAGCCCCACTGGGACTCCTTGTTCAGTAGGGATCCTGCTTCTCCCTCTCCTTCTGTCCCTCCCCACCATACTGTCTTTCAGACAGGTGCCCTCTCTCTCAAATAAATAAATAAAATCTTTAAAAAGAGAATAATTATGATTTCATGGGTGTATATCTCATGTTCGTTTATTTTATCCTTCTACGTTTTATGTATTGAGGAATGACCTTCAAGATAAAAGGGGCTGTGGTAGGTCTGGAGACATCTCATTTGATAAATTTAAGTTTTTGAACCTTAGGACCTATAAAGGAGCAACAAGAAAGGAAAATATAACTACAAGGGGAGAAGAAGAAAATAGAAGACTAAGAAGAATAATTTCAGATTCAAGGATCCAACAATCTGACAACAGCTCAGGCTGAGTCCATCACTGGGCAAGATTTTGTGAAGCTTCCCTGAGCAGGGTGAGAAGGACACAGGGTGGTAGTGGGGGCCGGGGAGGGGAAGGGGCTTCCAGACAGTGGTGGAGTGGGGTGGGAGGTAAACTACAGGATGGTGAGAACAGTCTGAGAAATGAAGGACGAATCTGTTTATACAATCTACTGGGATCATTTTTAGGGAATCACAGTCTGGATATTGCCTTTTCCTTCATTCATAGGACACGGGTTCTGCCTACATTAACTTCTAAGGAATTTTACTTGAAATTTTGAAAATAATAAAGTTGCTCCGACTTCTATTAAGGATGAAATAACAAGACCCACCAGTTTAACCTATCCGAGGATCATGAAGAAGTCAGTAAAGATGAGAGGGGTGATGACACTGTGTCACCAGGCAGTTGGGCCTCGATAACTTCCCGTGATTATAGGACCAGAACATGTCAGAGCTCAGCAGGGATGCTGGGTCAGATTTTCCCTTGCTCCACACAGACCTGTGCCCAGACACAGAGGAAAATCTCTACATGCAGCGGGCAAACGATATCCAGAGTTGTATAACATTCTGGAAGGTCTTGGTCCTAGAGTACCCTGACCCACAGCCAACTGGCCTGCCCCTTAAGATAAGCCAGCTCAAAGGGGACCACAGGGCTGAGGGCACAGCCTTCAGTTGAAGCAAATATAAAGCAATCCTGGACGCAGGCCCCTGATGGCACCCTGGAAATCTGCCTAGATAAGGGCCAATTTTCTGCTCTGGTGAGGGCCTCTCAAGGATTCTTAAAGGGTTCTGAGGCATTTAGGAAGTTCACAGCTGTTTGCTATGTCCTTTGTAATGGTTTTAGAACTCAATCTTCAAAACACTCCTGCAAGGTATTTCCATTTTACAGTTGAAGAGACCAAGGCCAGAGAGGAAAAGTCACTTGTCCAAAGTAATACGAGCATTAGAATTTGAGCCAGAGCTGCCCGACTTCAAGGTGCATACACTTGGTCTTTAGTCAAAGCCCTACAGCTCTCCTTCAACTACAGTGCATGAAGCCATTCCACTCACTTGGACATGCCACACCGTCCCCTCCCCACATACCACAGTTACCTCCCTTCCCCCACTTACTGGGCGCCACAGCCACCCCTGGAAGCTCTGAACCTGCCTTGAATTCTCTTTGAGGCATAAGATGTTCGAATAACTAAGGATGGAGAACACGGAGACTTAGTATTTGCTAGATCTTGCCAGATTCAGGGTCAATTTGTTACCTGATTCTCTTCCCTGTTTTCCCAGGGAAGGAAACAGGGACACTTTGCCATAAGAAACTGAGGCCTGGAGGCCAGAGAGCAAAAAAAGCAGGCACAGAGGGGTCACCCGGGAGAGCATGGGCCAGGGAGCTGGAAGGGCCTTGACTGCAGCTGATCTGTTCATCTGGGAGAGGTGATTTTTTCATGGGTCAAACAGGAATTAGAAATAGTACCATCTTATTTTAAGAATCAAATGGCGTGATATTAAGGCTTGATATGTAATAAGTGATTAATCCCCAGTAGCTATTACTTTTCATTTATTATTAATTTTATAGACGGCAGAGAAGAAAATATAAAGCCAATCCAATGGCAGAGAAAGGTACAAAAGAATAAGCTGGAGGGAAGCTACAATCCAGGAAAAGAAAAAGGGAGAAAAGGCAAAGAAGACATTAGGAAGATAATAAAAGAGCAGCCACAGATAGTCAGTGAGAGAGGAAGCCACAGCTAAGTGAGGGGAAAAGCAGAAACAAACAAAGTGATTCAGGAATATAATTATAAAATGCACTAGAAATGAAGAGTCACGCTGCACTGCAGCCGGCAGCCCAACCCCCCGCCTCCGGCACAGAGCCGCAGAGAACGCGCAGGTGGGGCAGCGGACCGCAAGCTCCTGTCCTTCAGGCCATGCAGTGGGTGATGAAAACCCACTGAGGAAAAGAAAAGGTGAACACAGGAAGAAGCAGCTGGAGCATCACACTAAAACAGCAAAAGTGAATGGGAAAACGGAGACCCTGAAAGGGACTGAAATCACCAAAGAAGCAAAAAAAAAAAAAAAGCAGTGAAAATTAAATTCCTAAGCCAATGGTCAGGGAAGAAAGGGATGGGGAGTGAACAGGTGAGACAGACACCAGGAGGGAGGGCCACCAGAGAAGAGTGGCCTTAGAGAGAAAAAGAGGAGGCAAAAATGGAGAGCAGGAAGGAAGCCAGCTGGGAAGAGATTCTGGTAGAGGATAATTGGGGTTTCGAGTCCCAACTCTGCCTTCAGGGACACTGCAATATAAAAATGGTCACTTAACCTCTCTGAGCCCCAATTTCCTCCTGAAATTTTATTTTATTTTTAATTTAATTTTATTTAAATTCAATTAGCCAACATATAGTACATCATTCGTTTGTGATGTAGAGGTGAATGATTCATCAGTTGTGCGTAACACCCAGCGCTCATCACATCACGTGCCCTCCTTATGTCCATCACCCAGTTACCCCAGCCGCTCACCCTCCTCCCTTCCAGGAATCTGAACGCAAGGGACAGGGTTTGATGATCTGAGGAGTCCTTGAGGGCTGCCTCTGCTCCCAGCCCCACTCTCTTTCCACTTCAGCTGCTGCTGTGTGGGGCTCCATTGAGGGGCAGAAAGAACCCAGTGGAAGTGAGGAGGAGAGAGACCAATGTGTAGGAGCAATGTAAAGCACACTCAGAAATGAAAAGACAAATGGATCAAGTCTTACAGGGAAAAAATCAGACATTCAGTAAAACAAAACAACTGTGTGACCCTCTGTGGTGCAGGCGTGGTACCCATTTATGTTTTCTTTTGGAGCACCTGGGTGATTCAGTCCGTTGGGCAGCTGACTTTGACTAAGGTCACAATCCCAGGGTCCTGGGATCGAGCCCCTGCATCGGGTTCCTTGCTCAAAAGGGAACCTTTTTCTCCCTTTCCCTCTCCCCCTACTTGGGCATGCTCTCTCTCAAATAAATAAATAAAATTTAAAAAAAAATTTCCTTTTGTTATTATCACATATTTATTTTATCTTTATGTCCTGCAAATGGCATTGGTGATCAAGTCTCAATGAATGTTTTAAAACAAAAATATGGGGGGCGCCTGGGTGGCTCAGTGGGTTAAAGCCTCTGCCTTAGGCTCAGGTCATTGTTGGGTCCATAATCAAAGGAATGAGACTGATACAAAGCAAAGGTCAAGCAAAGCTTTATTTCGCGCCAAGCATCAAGAATCAAACCGACCATTAGGGGCCTCTTACGGAGAGGGCGACCACCCCCAGGCTCACAGACTAACTTTTATAGAGCAAAGGCCATGTGGTTAAGCCTGGCCACACACAGGTGGCCAATGAGATTGCAACACACAGAGAAAGCTGCAGTCATGCTAGGTCACACACGGGTGGCCAAGTGAATTACAATTCACCCCATAGTAGCTATTTGAACTAGCCTATCACCTTGGTCAGAATTGGCGCCCAAAAGGCGCCTAAAAGGCGGGGCCCACACTCCTTGGTAGCTAGGGAGACAGTACGAGCGCCCCACTGATTGGATGTCTCCACCTGACCGGACTCATCCCTGCATTAGGGCTGTTATCTCCACCTGACCTGACCCGCCCTTGTATTTGGGCTTTGTTACCTGGGACTGGTCGACCACATTCTACTGGTTTCCCAGACTTGCTTTTAAATAAGTTCCACGGGGGGAGGGGGGCAGGGTCAGTTTAAGTTTTACTGCATAAACAACAAAATGGCTGTTCAACCGAGGTGGAGCTGCTCTGGCTCAATAGGCCCTGACAGTCATAATCCCAGCGTCCTGGGATGGAGCCCCACGTCAGGCTCTCTGCTCGGGGAGCGGGGAGAGCCTGCTTCCTCCTCTCTCTGTCTCTGCCTGCCTCTCTGCCTGCTTGTGATCTCTGTCTGTCAAATAAAGAAATAAAATCTTAAAAAAAAAAAAAAAAAAACCAAACCCAAAATACGGAATCAAAATGGGTGGGCAGGAAAAATCATGAATGTGAATATGTTGGGGAAGGAAAAATAGAGCTACGTGTATTGAATGACAGAAAGCTCAACCAAAACCAATCTCATCAGAAAAAGCATCAAAGATCCTGTGGAAAAGCGACTTTCAACGCAGAAGTCAACGAACAACAAACCGGTGTGCCCAGCACATTGGTGTGTCATGCCCGGGCTCCTGCTGTGACTCCGGGCCTCTGGGTCACGGGCTGTGAACTGCTCCATCCATTGACCACAATGTGAGACTTCATTACTAAGGAAGGATAAAGGAAGCAATATTGCTAATTATCCTCTTAGCTGGGCTGTGATCTGGCCAAGTTTGAGGAGTGGACCACGGGAAGACAAGAAGCAGCAAGACCCACCTGTGAGAGCTGAACCACAGGGAAATTCATAACCTAACCATGATCGAGCAAGCACGGCAGCTGGTTATGCTCCGGGAGACGGGGAGAAAGCAAAGCTCCCTGTTACAACGTGCAGCTAAAAATAGGCGATGAAATACTTATTATTTGAGCTGGAAGAAATCTTAAAGGTTAAGATAGGACTTGAATCCTGGTATCGCAGTTCTGTGCGTATGGGTCTGTGTGGCCTCCTGCTGGCGTGCGGGCTCTTGGCGTGTGACACTGGGTCACACGTGGGTTGACAGCCTCGCCGCAGAGTACACTGTGACTGGTGGAGTGTAAAAATGTAATTCGTGTTCTTTGGATGAGTGAGGGAATGAGTGCATTTCGTTAGAACATTCATTTTGTACACAAGTCCAGAGAGACACAGAGGGGAGCCCAGGTGTGCTGGCTGTCACAGTGCAGAGCTCATTATGCTCTCTGCCATCCTTCCCTGGCTCCAGGCCTCCTATCAAGGAGCTTGCAGTGTGGCCCGGGAGCCAAGAGCCCCTTCTGCAGGTGCTGGCTTATCTCATTCCCTGGGGATTGTGACAAAGCCATTCCATTCGAAGCCCTAGTTTTCTTCTCTGTGAAATGTTGCGATTGGATCAAATCACTGGTGTGACTTCTTAGTAGAAAGGGGCACATAAACTCCTACCCTACCTCAAGGAATATCTCTGAATTCAGTCTGGTTTTCAAAGGAAATCATGAACCGAAACCAGCTCCCAAGTCTTCTCACCCTGACCATCTATATGAGAGTATCGTTGATCAATGAGTGTGTAAGTGTAATTGTTTTTTATATATCCGAGCAATGTTTCCAATCTTTTGCACACAAGAGAAAGAACTGCACACTTTTTTTTAAAATGTATCTTTCTTTGGAAAGCAGTATCAAACTCTCAGGAAGGTGAGTTTTGAAGGATTTTAGTTATCTGAGTTTGGATGGTAGATTTTTGCTTGTACACAAAATGCTAATTGTTAGTTCCTGACCAGTCTTCCTAGTTGAGAAGCCAGCTTTTGTACTTCTATCTTTAGGGCCATGGACCAAAATAAAAGACTATGCTTTCAAAGGGGAAAAACTTAAAAAAAAAAAAAAAAAAAGTACTGTTCAAATTTTGAACATTCAAAATTCAGATTTATATTTGTGTCTGACGGCAACAACTCCATGCTTAATCTCTCCAGACTCAGCAGACAGGAGAAAAGCCAAAAGCAGCTGCTAGAGGGACGGCATACGAGTGTGTGCCCGGTTGCTCCCTCCTCTGTGCCCTGTCCTCTCTTCCCCTTGCTTCTGCACCTCCACAGCTCACACAAAGGCCTCACAGGATTAGCTATCCCAAAATAGCTTTAGGTAAACATACCACCTGTCTGGAAGATTACAATATTTTTGTTGAGAGGCTACTCTTTTCTTCCTGCAGGACTAAGTGTCTAATTCTGAGCGTCTTTCAATGCATATTGGATTTTTTTTTTTTTTTTTACATTGTATAAAACATGCATTATATACCTTTAGTCCCCACAACCCCTCTTTGTGATTTCGGTTGCAAACTCTTAGAGAAGAAGATTTCGAATTATCTGTTTCTAGAGTGCAAGGAAAATGAGGCTTGGGCTCCCACCTGAATTTCTAGAGCAAAACCCAGGGATTTTTGAACAGTGGCCTAATGTCTAGAAGTCTAATAAACATAATGCACCGTAATAGTCCCTGAATTTGGAGAAGGTTTTATACTTTAAAATATATTCTGATGTCATCTGACATTTAGATAAATTTTGAGGATTAGATACTATCGACACAAGTGTCATGAGTGCTAGAGAATGTGTGTGCCCAAGAACACACCACTGGTGAGAAGACCAAGCTGTGTCTCTAATTCAGTGACCCCACTTCCTAATTTAAGGCTCTTTCATTGCACAAAGAAACAATGTTCTTCTGTTCCTTTCAGTTCAGAAAAGAACTCCATCTCCTTTCTTGGTTCAGTAAGATCTTATCGAAAAGTGAAGTCCTAGAAGGATATATGAAGCCAACACATCCTAATCTGAAAAGAACAGGAAAACGAGGGGGCAGATTTGTCCCCACACTGCTGACACCTTGGGCTCCTATGTGAAGGGCTACTCCTGTCTTAGGTGTTTGACCTGAAGTGTCCTGTCAGACAAGCCAAGCTCACTTCTCCTGTCAAGTTCCATGGTTTTATTTACAGGAAGGATTCCAGTCTGTGAATGTGGATTAATTCAGGTGTTAGGGATCTACTTTATCTGACTTCTTTAGAGGGGGGCAAGTGGAGGTCGATTATTTTCTGAAGGGATAGAATGCAGAGATAAAAAGAAGCATCTTACAGGGATTAGCAGCTGAGAGCAGTGGATCCAGTCTAATCAGACTGGATCAAACCCAATAGCCCATCCAAGGAGCCACTGCAGGTGGAGGATCTCCCCGCTTTTCGTGGAGGTCGTGTGTGTGTGTGTGTGTGTGTGTGTGTGTGTGTGTGTGTGAGAGAGAGAGAGAGAGAGAGAGAGAGAAAGAAAGAGAGAGACAGAGACAGACAGAGAGAGAGAGATTAAAGACCTTGACCTCATCCCAGGAGAAGGTAATTGTCTGGAAACAAAAACAAGAGCTTAAAATATACAGTCCCTTCAAACAAGAAAAGTCAAGAGAAAGAAGATGTGGTTGAGGGGAAAGAAGCCTTTCTACGGATTTTGGAAATCCTCCGAACAAGAAAATGTCAGTGTCATTCTCCCTCCTTGTGAGGAGCAACCAGATTCGCAGTGTTCCCAGGGATCTCTCTGGATGTTCGTGCCTCCTGTCACTGGAGATGTGAGGGGAATAGAGTGAATAGAGTGAAGCTCACTCCACAAAATCCAGACCGGGTTTTCCTTTCCCTGCCAACCTTCGCCAAAGGCTAACCTGACAGATCTGAGGTTCACTTCCCTCCTACTCACCGGTGGGAAAAACACTCTGGCAGTTTGAAAAGGTCAATGGGGGAGAGGCTGGCTGTGGGGATTGAGGAGTGGGAAGAAGAGGAAACTTGGCAAGAAAATTAGCTCCTTAATCATCTGGATGGGGTTTTAGTTCTGTTCTCCCAAGATGCCCCTTTCTACATACTGCCTCCCCCACCACTTCAAACACAAAGCAATAGGATTGCTCTTAATCCCTGAAAACTGATTATCAAAGTAACATTCACTCACCAGCAGCTGCTCCGTTCTGCTTTCTGGTGATGGTGCATCATCTGTGTTCTACCACAAAGCTCATGGTGGTGCCATCAAAGGAAGGGGGGGCAATGATCCTGGGCCCCAGGGGTTGCGAAGTGATGCTGATGACAGGCTTGCCGTGCAGCTGGGTGAAGCCTTTGGCCCCCACAAGCTGGGACGTGGCTGCCGGGGCCGAGGAGGAAGAGGAAGCAGGAGACTGACCGGAGGCCATGAAGTATGGGGCCTCAGTGAATGTCGCAGTTGCCTCTTTGCCAGGGGGGTCTGCTGCCATGGAGGAGAGCTCGCTTCCCCCTGGAGTGTGAGCAATCGGCGTGGGCTGCAGGGCATTGGCAGGCAGCACCGTGGGGAGAAACCCAGGGTAGATCATGTAGGTGGGTCCATAGGCCCCAGGGCTCAGGGCCAAGGGAGGCACAGGGAGGGACATGGGAGCCACAGCCTGCTGCTGGGAAGTCATGGGTACATCCACATACTGCCCTGTCTCAGGGTCAAACAGTCTTCGGGTCATGGGCTGTACTGGTGTGTCCACCAGATAGTACTGGCCGGTCGTCACATCCAGGAGCATCTTGCGCTGGGTCTGCTGGGGCTGTGGCTGCTGGAAGGGGTCTGTGGGGACTGAAGCTGGGCCTGCAGGTGCTGTGGCAGGCATGCTGGGTGGGGAGAAGCACAGGACCTGGGGCTGGGCTCCCTGCAGGGCAAAAGGCAGTGGCTGCTGGTGGTAGATGGCAGTGGGGAGATGCTCCGGGCTCTGTGGCCCTGTGGCAGCAGCTACTGTCTCCCTGGGGTTGTCGGGTTTGGTACGCCAAGCTGGCCGGCTGCTTCCACTGACCTGAGAGCCTTTGGGATTGCTGGGGACCTGGCTTCGGGCGCTCAGAGGGGGCAAGCTGCAGAGAGTGGCCGCTGAGGGGGCTGGGGGCCCCTCCCTCCCAGCCCCGGGCCTGCCAGGAAGTTCTCCCGCTGAAGAGCTTCCTTTAAGGGGGATGGACAAGTAATTCTCACAGTCGCTATTGTTCTTTTCCAAATTGCTGCTGTTTTTCCTAGTGGTCACCTCATCAGGAGGTGCCCGAGTGGCCGGAGAGATCTTGAGGGACCGGAGTCCCTGGGTTTTGATGCCCTTTGCCGCCGAAGGACTCTCTGGAGAAGGCCCTTGGGGAAACTTGCCAGCGACACCCCCAGTTTTCTGGGTGCTGCTGGTACTCACCGTGAACACGTTTCGGTTGCTGGGGAGTGGTGGGAGGGGCTGCAGGGGTTGGGTTCTCTCCACATCCTTGTGGACTGGGGGGATATAGAGGGATCGCGGCCTTTCCCTGGCCATGTTCTCAAAGGCGGCTGCCCGGGCAGACACGCTCTCAGCACTTGGGTTGGAGTTCCTCCGCTGCAGACGCTCCCCCGGGCCCCCCCGCAGCACCACGCCTCCCTTGTTTCCGGTGCCCCGCTCCTCCAGCTCACCCAGTCGTTTGGCCAGCTTGTCTGGGTCCCCCTCCGCCCCTGCAGCCCCTTCCCTTTCCTCACTGGCAATGAGCGACAGGACATGGCTGTCCATCATCATGGGCAGGGGGTCGCTTTTGCGCTTCCACTCGTTCCTGTTGAAGCTGTACAGCTCTTCCATGGACCTCACGGCTGCCGTCAGCTTCTCCAGGGCGTTCCGAGAAGTCTTTGGGGCTTTCCCTTCCTCCTTGACCTCCTCCTCCTTGGCCTTCTCTGGGGTCTTCTGAGCAGAAGCCTTAGAGACGATCTTGAGCACAGGCAGGTAGGAGCCCTGCTCAGGCTTATTGGGGGCAATGGTGGCCACAGGCAGCCTGCCAGACGCCCTGTGAACCAAGACTGTCCCTTCTGGCGAGGACGAATTCAAGAACCTGGTGCTGCCCCCTGGGCCTACGTTCTCCCTAGGCTCTCGGTCCATGCTCTCTTCCCTCGGGTTAACCACCGCCTGGCACGTAATCACTATGGGGGAAAGGGATCTGGATCCGCCCCCTGCCGCAGCCAGCTGCCTGGGTTTGGGCCCGGTCAGCCCCTGCTCTGGGGTAACACTGCCCTTGTCACTGCTGTCCCCGGACCCTTTGATTAGTTTCCTGACATCTCTCACCTGATGGAGGGGGCCTTGGGCCTTGGACTTGTCTCTGACGTCTCTCACCTGGAACTGGGGCACTTTTTCCAGGTTGTCTCCCCGGAAGAGCTTCTGCTGCGCCCTGCTGTTGTCCTCAACTGTCTTGAAAAGGTTAGAGGCGCTGCCACTGGCCAATTTGGGCGTGAGCAGTTTGGCAATGTTGAAGTCTGAGCTCGGCTGTTGTACACTCCCCAGCCGGATCTTGATTTCGGGAGCCTTTGGCCTGATTACTGCCGTGGAGGTGGCTTGGGCGGCAGGGTACTTGGTAACCTGCTTCCCCGGCTGCTTGTCCTTGGGGGTCTGCTGGATGTTGGGGACAAAGAGGCGCGACATGATGGTGGACTTGCTGGCAGAGATCTCTCCAAGATCAGCCCTCCAGTCGCCCCCTTTGGGAAGCTTCAGCTTCCCAACAGGGGCCTTTTCTTCCCGCTTCTCGGCCTCCTTCTCCTTCCAGGAACGGAATGCACTGTTCTGACTGCGGAGGAAGATGCCTTTGACGGTCTCGGATGCACTCTTTTTGATTTCACAGACTTCCTCAGTGCGTCCGTCTGCGAAATTTCGACCCGAGGCAGCACTGCTCTCCCGAGGAGCACTGGCTTTGAAAATTGGCGATTTAGACTCGGCCACCGAGCCCTCAGCCCCTGCGTCGGACACGCTGACCACCGTGTACTCAGAACCGGCCTCTGAGTGGCGAGAACCCTGCCTCTGCAGACCCCTCTCCCGTAGCTTCTCCCCCCGGGCTGGGCCCTCCGTCTCCTTGGAGGTGCTGGAGGGGTTACGGTGGGACGTGTCAGTGACTTCTCCCCTCTCCATTTTGAACTCGTGTTCCCGCTGCATCTTCTTGGAGATGACATTTTTGAGCAGACTGGAAGCAAACTTGGATTTCTTCTGGGGGCCTTCGGTGCGGGAGGCGGGCTTGTTGCTCTCAGAGGCCTCCGAGCCATCGTCTGTGTACACCGACCCTGGGCCCTTGCCGGAGCCTTTGGCGGTTCTGTAGGGCCCAGTGGCTGAGCTGGCTTTGCTCTCGCTGCGGAAATTCAGGGGCTCGAGGAGGGTGACCACGCGGGAACCCGTCTGGACCTGTTTCTGGAAACACAGAGGTGTCTCCACATGTTTGATTTCCCCCTCGACTTTGCTGACCACGAACTCCAAGGCTTTGGTCTGGGACTTCCTGGACTGGATGTAGAGCTGGTCTGCAGTCGTCCTGGCCCCACTGCCCTTCCTCAGACCTGCAGCCACGGAGGCCGCACTACTCCTCAGGAGGCTCTGCTCCACCCTGGCTCCGACACCCCCACATTTTAAATCCAGGAACGTCGACCACCGCCCAAAGCCGACCTCGGAGAGTGTGGAGGACTCCCGGGAGCTGATGTTCAGGGCCTCAAAGTAGGGGTAGGCAAGGCTCCGGAAGGCCCGGGAGGTCAGGTTGCGCACCTCCTTGTCCGCATCGTCCAGTTCACTCACGGCACTGGAGGCCCCGCTGGAGTAGTCCACCAGCTCCTTCGCCCGGATGGCCCCGCACCGGGTTTGCAGGCGAGCAGGGACAGCGATGAATTTCTTTGCATGGTCCTGAGCCACGGCTGCAGCCGGGTCTTGCTTCAGTGAACTTGAATTGTGTTCAGCAGCTGTAGAGACACGGAGGCTCATGTCGCCTTCATGCTTGGCAGCATAAATAATGTTTTGCTTTGCACGCACGTTGCTAGGCTCATTTATAGCCCGGGAAGTCGGTTTGATTGATAGGAGGATCTGGCTTGCTGTACTCCCACAGCTGCTGGCGGCCACGGCTGCTGCCCCTGAAGCTGCCTCCGGGGGCTCGGGCAAGGGCTCACTCAGGGTGGCAGTGCCAGGCCCAGTGGGTGGGGGAGTGGGGTCACTGTCAGAGGGGCCGCTGCCCACCTCCGTGCTGCTGGTGTGGCGACCACTGCTGTCTGCGCTGGGACGGGCTGGGTCACTGCTGGTGGGGCTCGGAGTCTGAGTGGCATGGGTGCTTGGAGTGGTGCTGAGGTAGCAGCTGTTGTCGTCGTCCTCTTCGGTCGGGGTGGTGACATCCCCTGGGGTCTCGTCGCTGCCACCAAAGGAAGCATAGTCCACAAATGAGTAGATCACGTTGTTGTCCTCGAAATCCCAGCGGGAGGCCAGTCCCACATCAAAATCCATGTCCTGCTCCACCTCGCTCAGCTGGATCTCGTGGGTGGTAATATAGTGAGCCTCCTCATTTTTGGGGGGGTCCCTGCTGCCCTGAGACTTGGCAATAATGTCCCTGCACTCTGTTCCATCTCCCTCTCCCCCTCCCCCGCCTCTTTCTGCCCCTCCTCCTCCTGCTCTTCGCCCCTCTCCTCCTCCCCTGGGCTGGCAGCTCAGGGCACTCTCACCACTGTCACTCTCAAAGCCTAAAGACGAAGACGAGGTGGCCAGAGCCCCTGCTGATGTGGTGGTATCATCCATCTTGGAAACGCCACCTTCTTCTGCTTTGTCCACTGGGGAGGAGGAGGAGGAAGATGAGAGGTTGCTGTGCTCATCGGTGCGGGAGAGCTGGGATCTGGAGAGTTCCGAGGCAGCAGGATTCTTCTGGGGGGTCGGAGCCTTCCTCTCTTGACTGCTCCGTTCCTCTTGGGCTTCTTCCCTGGGGCTCCTAGGGGTCCTCTGCTTGCCCGGGCGGTGCTCCAGAGCGAGTCTCCTGGTGCGGAGACTCACCCCTGAGACTGCGGCAGAAGCACACATCTCCACATACTTCGCTTCTCGCTGGGAGGAGGCCGGTGGCCTGGGCAGCAGTGGCAGCTGCTGCTTCGGCTCCTGGCTATCTTGAGCTCTGTTCCCCCAGTCGCCCACCTCCCTCAGTCTGGCCTGTGGACTCAGCTCAGGAGTGGCAGCTTCCATCTTGAGCCCTTGCCCAAGTTGCAGTGACAGGAGGAGACAGTGGTGAGCGGCGCCGCTGGGGCTGGCCCTGGTCCCTCGCTGGCCCTGGAGGGGCTGCAGAGTGGCCCGAAGCAGGGCCCCACGTGCCTGGACCGGGCTCAAGGCTACAGGCACCACTGCGGCTGCTGCCACCACCTCCCAGTTCTTCAGCCTCTCTGGCGGGGCTGGGACAAGCCTGAGGGAGGGGGGAAGGCTCCCGGCAGTGGTGGCAGAGGTGGTCTGGGGCCGGGGGGCTGCTGCTCCGGCCGAGACCGTGGCCAGCTTCCCGTGGCTGAGCTGTTCTGTCCAGTTGTTTGCCTGGCACCGTCGGCGGTGGCAAGGAGTCTGAATGCCATCGGCCACGGAAGGAGCAGCATCTGTAGGTCGACCCAGGGACTTCCAGAAATGAAAGGAAAGCATGTGCTGTTTCTTGTGAAGCCTTGTCCCTTTCCTGGATGGGGCGAGAGTGGGTCACGTCATTCCAGAAATATTTTTAGTGTCTATTCCCTAGTCATACTGAAACCACACTTGAGGGGAGAGAGAAGAGGCTCTGAGATGACAAGGGAAGGTTGAGTGTGGAGGGAGGCATGTGGGTTCTCACTGGCAACAGCCACATGCTCTGTGTAATCTGGTGTAGAGACGTCTAGCTGGTGTGAAGGGATTCTTTACTCACCGCTATCTTTCACTCCCAAGTGTGATTAAACGGGTTCGTCCCCTTATTCTTACACAGAATCCAAATTTTGCATTGCATTTCAAACGAATTCAGGACGATCCAGAAAGATTTCAAAATCTCTCCTAGACATATGGTAGGCTCTCTGCTTGCCTTAAAAATCTATGCATTTTCTTTTTCCTTCATCTCAAATCAGATCAGTTCTGGTAATAAAACCTTCAGAGGAATAAAATATTCCATCCCTCTTTTTCTCCGAAGTTATACTCCATAGAACAAAATCTGTTTGAAACTAGAATCCCTTATAGAATCCTTACTGCATTGACCTGAAGTATGAAAGGTCAATTTTCAAAGACTTAAGACATAACACTTTAAATACTCCTTTATGTATAGTTGCTAAAAAGGAGCACGTGGGGTCAAAAATGAACACTGCTTCAAATCCGTACATATCCAATCGATCTCGAGAAAAGTTCCTTAAACTTCTAAAACTGTGGCAAGACAATAAACTTTCAGTTTAATACAGCCTGAGCTGCAGCCTCATGATTCGTTTTGGCTGGCTGAATTCCAGACCTGCAGGGCGTGGAGTCAAAAGGCACAAAAGAACAAGGAATACACTTACCCTTCATGAGTACAGTGTGGCTTGGAGGGAGGTTCAGAGAGGAAATGTGACCCGCTGGCATGCCCCATGGACATGAAGCCAAAGTCCTAGTTCACTGGCTCTGAGGTTCATCCACGTCAGATAACTCAGTAGTTGTGCAAGGGGATTTACCAGGCGCCCCACGATGGGGGTTCTGTGCTGGCCACCCTCAGCACAGATCCTTGGGTGCTATCAGTGGAGAACCACGACTCTTGGTTTGGGTGAGATCTGGCCCTCATCACCTGCCAGGCCCAATTTCACCACTATACATAGTCTATGTGTCACTTATGCCGATTGAATAAAGCACTATTTTAAACATCCACATTTGTGGGGAACAAAAATAACATCATCACCCATCCCCTTCCAACATGAATGCCACCCCCGCACAGAAAAATGTTCCTTCCTCGGGACAGGCGTGGGGGTAGGTATGGAGTGGGAGCCCCTAACAACTAAAGCATTTACCTTTCCATACTTGAGATATGGAGACGACAGCCCCACTCTCCCCATGACAATTTGCTTCTGCCCACATCATTCCCATTAAAAACATGACATAAGGAAAGACTGGAAATATCAAGTATCATAGCATGGATATAAGCCAGAGCATGAGGTTGAGAGTAAAAGAGAAAAGGAAACAGAAAGAAACAGAAGGAGAGAAGGGGAATGAAAGAACAAGAAGAAAAGAGAGAATTTGCTAAATTTGCGAACAACTTTTTTGATTATGGGGAGCCAGACGTAATGGCACAAAATCATCAATTTTTAATAATAATAAAAATTTAAAAGAGATAATCACAACTAAGAGATATATAGCATTTCTTGTGTGTGAGGCACAATGCAAAGCAATTTTACATGTGTATGTATTATTTTATTTAATCCTCATAACAACCTGATGAGTGAGGTATAATTTTTATAGATAGGAAAGCTGAGGCACAGAGGTGCTAAGAAATTAGGGAGCAGGACTCAAACCCAGGCAGTCTGGCTCCTGAGCTTGAACCTGAACTGTGATGCTACAGAGGCTTGCTGGCTTCTCTGCCCAGATGCTCTCTGTGGCACCAAGTGCACAATTAGAGGAGAGCAAGGCGTCCGTTAGGCAATTCCATCCACGTGACTGCATACTAATCACATAATTGTTTCTGCTTTGTTTTTTTTTTTTTTATATTATCAACCTGTGTATACATTATATACTCAGGGCTTAAGGAACATGACCTTACACACAAAACAAAATAAAATATAATCGGTTGCTTCAAGCAAGCAGAGTAATTTCAATGCCCCGTTTTAATCTTTCTTGGGGACCTTGGACAATAAATTCTGAACACTACCTCAAGCACTGTGGGCCATACACACTCCAAAGAGGATACAAGGCAGAATGTCTGCCCATCAAGACAATTATAGTCTAAGGAGGAATTTTCCAGCACTTTCCATATGGCCCTGTCTGTCATGATAACTCAATGTATCTCAGCAGTTTCTCCTTGCAGTTGGCAAAGTACCAAACTGGAAGGTCAGATGCCTTGGGTGTAGGTTAAAGTATAATTGCCTGATGCCTGAAGTTATGAAAACCTGCTTCCAGAGTCTAGCTCCCTCCAGAGAGCATAGCCCTAGCCCAAGCTCCCCAAGAGACGAAAAGAAAGGGTTATCCTAAAAGAGGTACTTACCTCTAAATTCTCTGTGCAGCTCTTTTTCTCTTTTCTAATTAAACGAACACCAGTGGAGAAAAAACTTGTAAGAAAATCTTTCTTAAATAAAGTCAATTTCCAAAAAGTAATGTTTCATTCAAACCATGAATTCTATTTAAAATTCAGACAAACAGAGAATTCAGAATAGGACAGACTCTATTAAAAGATGGGGAAAAAAGGGAGAAGAAAAAGAAACTCATAAATGGAAAACAATAGCCCATTTTAAGGTAAAGTCAACACAATTAAGACCTCCAAACTGCCTGACCCCTGCATTTTCAGTTCTCTGTTGGTATATGTTACTAAGAAATACTCATTTGGTAGCCGTCAAGCCTTTTATTCCTTAACATGACTATAGTCATTTTTTTTCTACAGATGAACTCAGTGATTGCCTACCTGATCTCAACTCTTGAGCAATTAACAGTGACTAATGTCACCAGCATTAACCCATGTTAAGCAAGCATTCTTGCTAGACCAGGCAAGGTATACTTGGTAGATAACTTTATATGGGATTTCAAAGAGCAACAAAGGAAATGACTCAGTGTCATTATTTTTATCTCTGCAGAGAAAGTTCTTAGCATTCCCTGAAAGTCTTGTGAAATGTATCATAGTATGAGAAACTTTAACATGATTAAAGAAATTGAGAATGAAGACCAGGCTATCCACCAGCTGGAAAAAGGATATGGTTATATTTCAGGTCCCTGACAGTGGCCTAATACAACAGACAAATATATCATTCAAAAGGAAGAACCCGTTAGCAGATACAGACTACTAGAAAGGAACTAGAGATAGGTTTGGACGTGGCTCAAACCAGAAGTCAGACAAAAGATTTACCAAACACAGACATTCTCAGGATTCTCGGGGCGTGCAAAAACTGGGAGAGATTTTCTGATTACTTTAAATTCTGTGTAAGGCTTCCCATAAACCCCTGCACACCTGGTCACACACCCTGATGGAAAGGAAGCTTTTCTGTTGGTCACTGCTTAATACTGGAGTGTGGCCAGCTGTTTCCGCTTCCCGGCCCAGGTGGGTGCGCCTAAGAATGACATCGGAAGGAAAGGCATCACGTTATTTTTTATTTTTATTTGTAGTTATTTATTTATTTTTTCTTGGGGGTGCCGGAAAGAGTTTATTTCTGTCGTTACTGAGGTCAGTATGTGCTTTGGCTTGTTTAATCATCTCAAAAACACTACAAGAGAGCAACGATTGTTCCCATTTTACGGAATAAACGGGAAGGCATGACTTGTCATGACTCATCGTGCTTGTGCACTGACCACCCGGTTCTGAGGGTCTCAAGCCCACCACGCTCCATCGGTGATCGAGCCCTCGGTGTGTGAGGTGGAGGTCACAGGCTTATTGCTGTCCTTATTCGCTGTCCCACAGCCTCGACCAGCTGCCTGAGCGGGGGACCAGCTGGTCACCATGAAGTCCAAGGAAACGGAGTGGAAGGATTAGTGTAAAACTCTCCCTTCAAGTAAAAAAACAGCATGTACCCTGAGGATGAATAAGTAGCACTACAGACTTGTGCAAAGAAGAGCACGTTGTGGTAGGAGCGTGCCATGCACATCGTAGAGGCAACTCCTTAGCTATGCCCTTAAAACTTGGAAGGACAGGAAGAAACAGTTCACCACCAGAAATAAAACTTTGACACTCAAGCCTGCACACAGAGGGCAGAGGAGGTGCAAAGCGATTCCCTACTTTTCCCCCTCCTGTCAGGACCGGTGTCAAGGAGTTGCTTCTCCCTGGTCTCCTGCACCCCCCTCCACCTCTTCTCTCAGTGGTCTAGACTTTGCCCTCCTTTTCCCAACTCCATTTCCCCCTGGCCCCTGACAGAAGCTTCCATCTAGGGAGTAGTGCAGATTTTAGTATTTCAGATCTTACTAGGTACAGGAAAATTATCCTTTCCAGACCTGTCTCAAAGGGAAACACTGATGGGACAAATAAATCTTTCTCTGTGTAATATGACCATTTTGAATAGCCTAGCACTGTCCATCTCTCCAGACTCGGCTCTTGGCTCTCGGTTATGCTAGGAGGCGGGAGGCAGGGTCCCCGAGAGGGGAGCTGCTGAGGATCCAGAATAGCAGCAGGTGAGGGAAGATGCATCATTAGGCTTTAAAAGCTGCTGGAAGTTTTTCCAGGTTGGTGTTGTAACAGACTTGAAATAACCAATCAGCTCAGCTGCCTGTCTACAGAATGACACGAGTGACATTTCTGTGATTTTAGACAGGATTTTTTTTTTTTTTGTCTTTTAATTCTTCATATGGCATTTTGGGGGCAAAAATCATCTTTCTGTTTTGTGTTCCTTTGGGAACAATTTCCCCTTCCCACATTTCTGATTTCAGACTTCTGTGATTTCAAACATGAGCTTTTAAAGATACACTTAATATTTTATTTTCAGCTTTCTGTTTTCTATGACTACTTGGAGTATTATGAAAATTGTTTAAGATCTCATTTCTTTCCTCACTTCAAATCTCACATTCTAATCTGCTCCAAACTCAAGTCTCGAGATGCAAATTAAGCAACTTTTTAAAAAACCTTCTGATGGTTTCTATCTATCACACAGAATAGGAATATTAGGGTTTAATAATATATGTGCAGGGATGTTTATTGCAACACGTTGTGATAGCAAAAAATTGGAAATCACCTAATACTCATCAGAAGAGGCATGGTTGATTGATTACAGTGCATGCGTCCTATGGTACATTGTGCAGACAGTAATTCTGCAGACATTTAATGAACAGGACCACAATGTTCCGGTCTTGAACGAATTTCCACCAAAAGAAAATTACAGACGAAAATGTATTAGCATGATTCCATTTCAAAGACAACAAGAAAACTCATTAAGGGAACATAGAGTTGAAGCAACAGGAGGCATATAGATGCATAAACACAAAACAAATTGTTTCTGTATCCTGGGAAGGTAAGATTGAACAATTATCATCAAATTTTCCTTTACGCAGCTTGGTGTTGTTTGGACGAAAACAACAAACATGCTTTCCTTTTGTAATAGAAAAAAATAATTTTATTTTAGAAAAAATTTATTTCCTCTATATGCTTTCCTTAAGTGAAGCCCAATTGGTTTGAACTGAAACAAAGACAACTCATACAGGGATAAACCAAGAGATGGTCACTGCCTTCTGCCCTCCCTCTCTCCTCTCTGTGTGGTCTCCTAGACATTGCCCCTCTCCCCCGCCCAAACTTCTTTAATTTTTTAATGTAGGGAAAGCAGTTCAGAGAACTTTAGTGACTTGCCCAAGGTCACACAGCTATGAGTAGTGGATGAAGGCTAGAATCCTTTCTCCTGACGCCAGATGTAGTGCTTTCTCCTGTATTGCTCAAAACCGGTCACTGGAGTGCTCAAATGGAAGGGGAGACTCAAGCTCATACCCCCCAAAATGGGGGAATATTCCCTAAACAAGCAAATAACTTCATTGTAGCATCAAGTTTTATCCTACAAACTAATGTTAACTTATATTAGCTTCTGCTACATGCAATAATATAGCCACATCTTACAAATGCGACGTTAGGATAAGAAGCCAGTTGCAGGGGAAACGTATTGAGTGAGGGAGGGCTGCTGCTGGGGGTGGTGTCAGAGAAGGGGCAGACGGGGGCTCTGGAAGAGCTCCGTTTCTTCATCTGGCTGCTGGTTGCCTGGACACATCTGTGCGAAGTATAGCAAGCGGTATGCTTATGATCATTCGCTTTTCTGTATGCATGTTACGCAGTGTTCATTAAAAATTAATGTGATTTTTACATGCATTATATTCTCGTATCTGCTGACATATATATTTTTTTCAAGTCTTGAGATAAACTTGACTATTTATAGAAACATGCAGTATTCATTTTGCCACTTTACCTAGCACTCGGCAAACTCTGGGAGTCTCTAGAAGTGTCAATACCCTGGTATTGATGACAGGCATTGGGTCATGGCTGTCTCTGGCATGCAGCAGTAGCTCAGGATATTCCGGGACAGTCAATAGAATGTTCCAGAGCTTGGGCAGTGGAGTTACACTGCCCGAGTTTGAATAATGACTCCACCTTTCCTGGCAGTATAACTAAGGACAAGTAATGTAACTTCCTTTTACACCAGTAGGGTACACCTCAATAGGGGTTTGAGAATTGATTGGGATAATGTATTTAGAGCACTTAGTACAGGGACTGGCCCATAGTAAGCATGGGAACAAGTGTTAATGTTTGCTAACTATTGTTAGGCTGCGAGCAAATTTTAATCCTTCTCCCTCACGTGTCTCTCCTATCCCAAACCCCCAAACCAGAACACCACACATTGCTTTGTATGTATCAGATGCTCAACATTTTTTCAGTTGAATTGGGTCTAGTGATTCCCCACAGTCTGTAGGAGAAAGTCCAATCTTCTTTGGTTTCATTTCAGTTCCTACCTATTCTCTGGGTTCAGTTTCTTCACTAGTCTATATTAATCCCCTGTTCTTATCACACAAGTCTAAAACCATTTCCAGTATGCCTTGTGCTTTTCTCTCTCAGAGGGTTTCTTTGCTTGTCTTGAATTCTCCCCACTATCTGAAATAGCCTTCCTCCTCTGTACCTTCCTTAACTTCATGAATCTTTTAAGACTGACTAAATTGATCTCCTATGGCCATGCTTCTAATCTTTTTTAATTCACAAAACCCGTTGAGAATCTGACAACTTCAATCTGACAATTATCCTGGAAATAAATATGTACTTATATACAAACCATCCTGTTTTGGAGGTTTCACAATCCCCCTGAATCCTGGTCCAGCCCCCCATCTCTGGTCCTTGGGCGACCGTCACCATCATGAAGTGACTCTTACTTCAGTGCCCACACTAATTCCTCTCTGGACAAATACATTATTTCTTCTTTTGCTGTTTACTCCCACTTTCATGTGTGTGTGTGTGTGTGTGTGTTTTCTCCCACGGAGAATGTATTATGTCTGGAGACTGGCCCATTATATCATGCAAGAGACTCCTGGGTCAAATGAGATCTCTGAATACATAATCTTTAAAAGGTGAGGGGTCATCAATCAAGAAAGACTGTTGGTTGTAATCAGAAAGTGACCATTTTCTGCCAGCAGACAGGGTGATCAAGGGCTCAATGAGATCCGACTTTCACTGCTGAGCATGTAGGCTTAGTGGAATTACAAGGAAGGAGAAATCAGCCAGATACATTTCAAGCCTGTGGACCCTTCTTATATTTATAACAACATGTTTTCCTAGTAACAGTTTATTTTGCTGAAAACATTTAAATAAAAACTTCCAGAGCCTCTCTGAGAAGATGGTTTTGCATTCACCCGTCAAACACCTGCCTGATTTTAATGTGCTACTATTTTAGTCCCTGTAAACATATACTCCCTTCCATAAGACTGGAGTTGGTCTCTGTATAATTATCACACACACGGCCTCTAAGAATAGAAATAAGTGCAGAGTATTTTTTGGGGGGGGGGGAGCTAACTCTGGTGAACTGTCCTCTCTGTATGCCTATAGTGGCTACAGAAGCCAACTCATGGGCAAGAAAACCATTTCTAACTCAACACAATATACTTTTAACACAGCAGCTCACAAAACACGCTCTTACTGACTTTGGGATATGATCTGGATTAAACCTAACAGACTGATCAAAAATAGTCCTGAATCGCTCGAACCTCATTTCCTTCTCTGTTTCTGGTGAATTCCAGGGTCTCACAGATAGAGACCCCACCTTGGTAATGATCAGATTTGGATTAATGAGTTCTTGGGCCCAGAAGACACCCATCCCATGGGCCTTCTTGCCTTCTGAAGGCCCATTTAATTCAGAGGAATCATAGGCTGGTTGGGATTCTAGGACTGTGCTCAAGGTGGACAGCAAGTAAGATCAAAATTATCCTTGGAGATCCTTTAAGTTGCTCGTAAAGTCTGATTTCAGGGTTTTCAGTACACAACTTACATAATATGTGAATCTGCATAATTACATAAAATATGTAATATAAAAGTGCATGTGTGTATTCAATATATAGTAAATACAAAATAACATTCAATAACATTTTATTTCCCAGCCTTCCACCCCCACAGAGTGGTTGAATTTGCATAAATTAAGTGCACTTGGGTTGAAGAATGGTATTTCAGACATTAGAGACACCTTCTGGCCTCTGAGTTCTATTCTGAAGGCTTGCTCCCCGTTCTGGGCTCAAAACGACCCCACTTGGAATCAGTTGTAGACCTTAGATACTGTTTCCATGCAAAAAGCTTAATGAATACCAACAACCTTAACTGGACAAATCAAATGGTCACCCGAAACCCACCTGATTATCTAGAAAGACTGGCAGGTTTTTCTTTCCAAGACAGAACCCCGTTCTTTTCAAATTCCTTTTGTTATTTGTTGCCTTTCCTCTATGAAATGATTCATTTATATGGTTGACTTTTGGAGTAGTACTTGAGTTTTTTTTAAGCCATGACATTTAAAATATGTTGCATTTCTGGTACTGTGGCACGCAGTACAAATAAACCATTTGAAATGGCTGAAGTGAACACTTCACGTATGTGTGTATTCATATCTGCAGTGCAAGTGGGCGTGGGGAGGACTGGAGTTCCCAACTCCTTTTTTTTTTTAAAGATTTATTTTATTTTATTTATTTGACAGACAGAGATCACAAATAGGCAGAGTGGCAGGCAGAGTGGCAGGCAGAGAGGGAGAGGAGGAAGCAGGCTCCCTGCTGAGCAGAGAGCCCGATGCAGGGCTCGATGCAGGGCTCAATCCCAGGACCCTGGGATCATGACCTGAGCCAAAGGCAGAGGCTTTAACCCACTGAGCCACCCAGGTGCCCCTGGAGCAACCTCTAAGCAAAGTGTTTTGCCTCTCAGAATGCACTTCTAGACCTCACAGTTACCCTTTTGCTGTGGATGGGTGTGTTTCCTCAGTTCTCACTTTGCAGAGCTGCACTTTTGAAAGTTCAGCTCCGACAGCTGCTCACACAAAGAGGACCATACTGAAGACTCCATGGAGAGAGTAAGAATGTTCTCTCCTGTGTCTGGTGAGTAGAGAATGTAGAGCACTCTTAATGAGACACCAGGCAGCTCTCCAACCATGGTAATAATAGCTAATAGGGTCAGGGTGAGGGTTAGGGAGATAAGACATGTGAAGTGCTTAAAATGTTGTCCAGCATATAGGGAGGCCTTGGCTGTTTTGGTGCTGCTTCCATGGGTGGCCTCATGACTCCAGGCACCCTGGGAATGAGTTTCGATCATTTTGGAACCATCTCGTGAAGTTTTCATAACTTACTGGCCCAAGATATGTCAAAGGTATATACAAAAGGCAAGCAGAGATCATCCTTAATACAAGATATTCATTTAGAAACAAAGATTCAGCCAAGCCTTTCGTCTTTGATAGCCTCAGGAGGAAAGGCAGTGGGCTTGTCATTTCCCTGTTGGAGGAGGAGTAGAGATCTGCAGAAAGAATGAATATGTAGGTCATTTAGTTCAACCCACGGGTGTAAGGCCAATAAAATGGAAAACAGGGGATGCACCAAAATAACAGATACTTGTCACCATCAGTAGGTCTATCCTACACTAGGTATTCTCCCTTCATTTGTCAATTTCCATGGAGAAAGGAAAGCCAAAATCACACTTAACCATGAAACTGAAACACAGCCCAATCTCCTTTAAAGAAAGCAAACTTTATGTAGTCTTTTAAATTAATCCTACTCTGGAGATGTGGCTAAGCCCCACGAAGCTGTATCTTGTCAAATGCTTTTTCTGTATCAATTGAGTGGACCAAGTGGTTCTTCTCTCTTCTCTTATTGATTTGTTTCTATCACACTGATTGATTTGCAAATGTTGATGATCTTTGAAAGAGAAAGTTCCAAAGTAGCTTCAAAGAATTCAGAGGAAGACAAGCTATGAGGGAAGTAGAACTCTCTGGAAGCCACAACGCCCACTAAGAGAAACTAGGCTTCGTGGTCATCTCAAGACATGTGGTCAGCTCAAGACATGAAGACTCTTCCAGCCTCACAGAAGGGGAGAGCCAACTGTCATATCCAGGCCTCAAGAGAACTGAAAGGCTGGACTGCAGAGAAGAAGAAGCATGGTAAGATCTGTGCACCAAGGAAGTTTTGCCAACAACCCAATCTGTGGTAAGCTCTTTGACACTTGTGTCTATTCTGCTTGAACCTAAGTCCAGTAGCAATAAACCATGAGGGTAATATCAGAGTAGAAAGGTTCTGGGTCCAAGAGTGCTGGGAAGGATTTATATGTGCGGCATCTGGAGGCCTTTTGGCTGGGACACAGTCATTATTTAAAGGACTCAAAGTTATAACTACAGAAAAGGAGCTAAGCACCAAATCCAAACCAGATATGAAGACAGAAAGGAGAAAACAGCAAAGTATATAGAAGGCTAAGATGCAGGGCAGACAGGGGAACAGGGGAACAGGGTTCTGAAACAGAGGCTGGGAATGATTTGCCCCAATCACACTTTATTCTCAGCACTCCAACAAAACTGCTCTTGTAAGAGTTACAGATGAGTCCTTGGATTGAGCAGTGGTTTTCGGTCCTCTACTTTTCTCAGCAGCATTGGACACCTTCTTCCTTGATTGTAAGTTTCTTCGTTTGGCTTCCAGGAAACTATGTTGCTTGGAGCTTCTTCTACCTCATTAATTGCTCCTTCAGTCTTTTATGTTTGGTCTTTTTTTTCTCAGCACACGGTCTTCTTTTCTTCTCCATGTTTACACTTTCACTTTGTGATTTCACCCATGAAATTCAGTACTTTCTGTATAATTTAGATAGTGGTGATTCCCAAATGAATATCTGTAGTCTAACCTCTCTCATGAACTCCTATTCAGGTTTCTGCTGGGGTATTTAATGGATACCTCAAACTTCATAAGTCCAAAATTGAACCCCTTATTTTATCCCCAAATCTCTTTTACTCATAGCTATTCCCATTTCAGCCCGTGGGAACTCCATCCTTCCAGATGCTGAGGCCAAAATCCTTGGTGTCATCTTTGAACCCCCCATTCTCTCACCTCTTGTCCAATCCATCAGCAAATCCTATTGGCTCTGTCCTCCAAATACATCCAGAGCCCTATCTCTTTTCTCCACTCCCTCCCCTGCTCTCAGCCTCTGGCTTCTCTGTCCCAATTAGTAAAGCTGGATCCCAAGCATTTGTGCTGTTTTAACCTTTCCCCTACAGCCTAACTCCAACAGGACAGCCAGATTTGTTTCCTCTTGGAAGTATAAGTCAGAGCATGTCATTCTTCTGTTCAAAACCCATTTCCCACAGAATTAAAGCCAAATTCCTTATAATATTCAAAAGACCTTACATGAGATCACCCCCCTTACTTCTCTGACTTCATCCTTATTTCTCTCCCCCTTGCTCATTGGCCCAGCCATAATGGCTTCTTTATGGTTTTAGAAAACAGGAGGTACCGTTCTACTTTTTGCTATTTACACTGGCTATTCCCTCTGCCTGTAACATTCTTCCCTAATTATCCACGACCTCCCTCTGACTTCTTTAAGTTCCTGCTTAAGGTCAATTTCTTCATGAGGTCTACCCTGGCCACGCTATTTAAAATTCCAAGCTACTCCCAACACCACTACTCAGATGTCCTTTCACTGCTCAAAATTTTAAATCATACTTATTACCTTCTAATATATTATAAAATGTACTCCTTTACACTCATCCATTATGTTTTCACCTGTGACTATCTCCACTGTAAGCAAATAAGCTCGACAAGGTTAGGGTTCCTCTCTGTTTTGTTGACTTATGTAATCCAAGGGTCTAGCAGAGGGCCTGCTATGAGCTCAGTATCTATAAGGACGTGTTAAAGAAATACATGATGCAAAGAGTTAAAGGGGTGAGTCTTGAGGCTCTGGAGAGAGAAGACTTCTACAGAAGCGTGACAGGTGAAGCAAGAAGACAGCAAGCAGCCTGGCATTCCAGCTCAGGTGAGATCTGATGGCACTTGGACAGGTGGTAGTTAGCTGAGTAATCCCGTTTCTGGCCCAGTCTCCTTATCTGAACAGAGCTGGCCTCACCGTTAGCGAGTGCTGTACAATATGTCCCCATCTGGTCCTGGCCTGACTCCTAAGTCTTGTTAGATAGCATCTCTTTAAAGCTTGGCTCCAATGTTCATATCCAGGTGAAGCCAAAACCACCCAGCTGAATTCCTCACAACCTCTCCTTGTTTCCACGGTATCTTGCCCACACCTTTCATGTAATGCTCATTGCACTGTATGAAAATTCAAACATGTATCTTTTCATAGCCATAAATTTGTGCTTCACCTGGTAGGTTGTGAGCCCCTTGGAACAGTGAATATGTTTCACTGCTACTTATCTTTGTAACAAAACCAAGACTAATGCCTGCCCATGGTAAATGATCAGCCAATAAATAACAATTATTTTAGATCCAGCTCCATACATTCCATCTTAAGGAGGGATATCTTTTTGCTCTAAACAGTTCAAATGTAATCATATGGTAACAACAGATGCAAAATGATTCTTTCTCAGAGAAATCATGCATTTTTATAATTTAAAAAAATTTTTTTAAGGAGGGGGACCGCCATTTCTACAATTAAAAACATTTTAATGCAGGATCGTGCAAGCATCATATCTTGTGTTTTCTTTTTGTTGTTTTTGTTTTACCAGAAAAAAAAATTCAGAATTTCAGGCAATCAGTCATTAAGTCCCAAGTTTGTGGCCTTGAAAGTGAAGCATGTCTTCAGCTCTAAAGAAGCAGATTAAACCACTTGTGCTGTCAGCTTGAAGCATTTGGAACCTGGCCAGAGCTGCCTCAGTTTTTTTTTTTTTTTTTCTTTCTTATTCTCTTCCTTTCTGCCAGGCTCTCACAGTGAGTTCATTTGCAGAATCAAATGAAAACCAATCCCTTTTATGCAAACCTTCCTGAGGCAGCAGGGCTATGTTTGGTCACAAGAGCAGTGGTTCGTGCGTGCGGTGGAAGGCTGGGTGGTGATTTTTCCCCCCACCAGGCCTCGCCAAGGTCCTCCCCACCACGCAGCGATGAAAGGAAGGATCAAACAGCTCGCTCAAAGCCAAGTTCCATCAGACTTGCCTTTGCTAAATATAGCACACGTCAATAAACACCATTGTGAATATGCAGTTTGCCCGCTGAAGAATACATTGCCACCTCCATCAAAATTTGATGCGTGCCTGGGTTTGTTTAGATCTTCCTGGATACTCTTTGATCGACTGCAATCCAAAGCGAATTTTCTTCTTTATTTTAAAATTTGACGTTCAATCATTTCTGCTCAGCGCTTTAGGTAAATTAATTAAAAAAAAAAAAAAAAAAAGAGTTCCGAATCGGGGAGGGCTGAATGAACAAAGTTTAACCACAGACAAGGCTGAAGTCTTGGCCATTCTTAAAAATACCACCTTAGGTCAGGCTGCCACGATCCATGTCCTGTGTCCATGAAGTGAGTCCTCTGTCAGTCAGATGAGGACTGGGAAGATGGAGCGAAAATAATCGTTGCTTTAGACAAATTCTCCTGAGTGGTGTCTGCTGATATCATTGCCAGAACATGTTCTGTTTTCTCGTCTGGAAGACTCTGATGGTCAAGGTGTAATACTTCCTGCCCCATGGGGTTCTGCTGCCTCCACGTTTGCATAGAAGAAAGCTTAGGACTTCATCCATCTATGGTTTTCAGCTTCGGTGATTTGAGGGAGCAGGTTTTCACCTCTCCACACACCAGTTTCTTCTTCATTAGTTTATCTAGTCAACCCAACAAACTAGGGTCCCAATTTTAGAGACAAATATTTCAGCCTTGAACCAGACAGAAAAAAAGAAATAAAACGTTCTGTAATGCTAGCTGAATACAAGAGAAGTAGATTCTAACAGGACGAAAGAAGGGAAGAAGTCTATATTTTTTTCATTGTGCTTTTGTCCCCCTTTTTCCTTTTATAGTTACCAGCCATTTGTGTATCCTTTATGTGCTCGGTTACTCAATCTTTAAAATGAGTGTAAACTAGGAATTTGTGCATTTATAAGATGGAGAGCCCTGCTCCAGGAAAATCCAAAATAATACCCCCAAAATGACTTACAACCTATGCCTTGGGCATGGCTTTCTTCTTTACCAGAGGATGTTCAGTAAGTTCCTTTAAATCAGGATTGTGTAGACTGAAGCTTTTACAAACAGCTCTCCAGCGTTGGGAGGAAACAAAAGATCTCAATTAATGTCTCAGCCACAGCACTTAGTAGCTGCATGACCTTGAGCACGGAGGTGAGTGAATTTTCAGAGCTTCTGTTTTCTCTTCTATAAAACAAAGATAGCAACACCTACTTCACAGACTTGTTAGGATCGAATGAGGTAGTTTGTGTGGAAGTGCTTAGTTCACACAACCCATTTATTTGTGAATTCAGGGAACTTTCGGGCAGCATCTTCTCCGTGCCAGGCACTGCCCGGCACCGGTCTTGCGTTCTACACAGTGCGTGTCACCTTCATTTGCGATTTTCATCTGTTAGGGACTTCCAGCTTGTGTTGAAACTCGGTCTCTGTGCCGTACACCCACAAGTTCTTAGAACTCTATCAAGTGGGTAAACTGAGGGACAATGACACATATTCGTTGACTTTGCAGAATTCAGATGCACTAGGAATGATGCACAGACAGTGTATGGGGGGAGCGGTGTGCAAACCGCAGCCTTTCCCACACACAGGAGGGAAAGAAAGTGCCTCATGGTGTGTGGGTGCTGATGCTGTTGAGGAGCTTGGCATTGGAAAGACTCTCCCAAGTTGCCCTGCAGCCCATTCCCAGAGCCCTTGAATGGGGCACCATGGCAGTGTGTCCGTTATGGGGCTGGCTGGTGTCTAGGTTCCGGAGCTATGCCACATCGGTGGGCTGTTCTGTCTCGGGCCATTCTAATGTCTAGTGCTCCATACGATCTCCTTTGTGTCCTGCCCCAACAGCCTGAGGTCCTGCTGTCATCTACACTCTTCTCATCTCCCCACGCCCGCCCAAGTGGAGCAAGGACTCTTTCTGTCTTGCATTAGATCCTAAAAGCTACCATTAACCATCTTGCCTTACACTTATCTCTTTTGTTTAGTTGGGCTTAAATACCTCACATGACATTTCTCGAGAAGCTTCCTCCAGACTTCCTCTGGAAATTTTTGTTTGCCCAGCCATAGGAAGCAAGATGGTAGCACTGCACAACCTGAAGGGGCTGTGGTCTGAATACGGGGCAGTGTGTGTCAGTAGCGTCTTCTGTAGCGTCTGGTACTATACAGCTTGTCCGACCGTCTATGGGGTAGCCCCGATAGGAAAACTAGAAGCTCTGGAATATTCCTTGCAATTGAATCAAAGCTCAATCACATCCATATTCTCCCATGCTCCAGCAAGTTGTTTTGGTCATTTTAATCTAAGTTTCTCCTCAGCATTGGAGAATGTTCCAAATACAGGCTTTCTTAATCCCTAGGAAACTGCCTCCTCCCCTCCATCCATCTTTTCACAGCCCTAGTGGGGGACTGCTTCATCTTTCCCCAGAATTGCTATAGCCACCCATCTCCTATCTGGTCTCCCTCCTCTCAGTTCCACCTCCCACCACTATCAGTTTTCTCGTGTTGACAGGGCAAGTCATCTAAATCACAGAGCTGGCCAGGCCATGCCCTGGTCTTCAACCCTTTAATGACTTTCTATGGCCTTCAGGACAAACTCCACACTTCTGAGCATGGATATAGGACCCTTCATCATTCTGGCCAGAAGCAGAAGGTGTTCTGGTGTTCTGCTTCTGGAACAATGTACTGGCTCATTCAACTCAAGGCTTTTGCATTTTATATTCACTTTGCCTAGACTGCCCTTCCACTCTTCTGTCCCCTTCTCCTGAACGAGCCCAGCTCAGATGTCACCTTCTCTGGTTGTAATTTGAAGGCAGAAGTGGGACCAAGTATTTAGCAATGAAAACACTTCTTCAGCCCGCAGAGTGTTGAAAAGTAACAGTCTTGCAGAAAGGTCAGATAGAAAGTGCTGCCTCTCCCAGCACACCCTGATTTGTAGGGGATTAGATGGTAGGGGCAAGAAGTTCAGAGAGCTATCCACAGAGTAAGGGCCATGCCAAACCTATTCTACTCTGTTCCTTCCTGGTCTCTGGCCGCCACGCAGAGGTGACCAGATGGCAGAACGGTTCCAGGAGGGGCAGCCTCAAGTTGCATGGAAAATAAAAGTCAGAAAATGGAGCAGAAAAAGTTGAAGCTTGGGAACCCGAAAAACCAAATTCTGGCCACCATGTCTTTAGACCTCTGATGATCATTCCATTATGATCTGTCCAAAGTTTCCATGTCATGCTTCACGCAGCTCTAGGTGTTGCAGATGCTTTTCAAGGGCCACATCAGGGGACTAGAAGGAGCAGATAGACGATGAACCCAATTCCCCAAGATCACCTCCACTTCTGTCCGATATTCTGTTCTTCTGCATAAAGTTCCATCAGTGCTGCTTCAAAAGCATTGCAAGATCCTAACAGAGACTAATAAACAGTAGATATGCCATGAACCTTCTTCATATGCTTCACCTTCTCCCGGAGTTGAGTAAGACTTGTTGACGATACTTCAGTGGTAATGGGGCATTATTTCTGGCTGCTCCCACTGTCACCTACCTGCTCTGCTCCTTCCAGCTAGGCTGCTGACCGGTCAAGGATCAGTTGGGCTTTGTCCCCCAACCACTCAATGTCAGCTGTACTCGTTGATGACATTCTTTTAATCACATATTCTATAAGCCAGTGAAATGAGAGTCCTCTTTTCTATGAACACTAAGGAGAAGGCTTTGGGAAAATTTAATAAAAAACAAGTCACTAAAAATATTGCTGTGGAATGATGCATGGGGAAGTCAACACTGTAGGGGAAGATTGTAAAAATCTAAATGGAATATACTCTCAGATTTTTTCACAAGTATCTTGGAATTTATTCCGCTGTAAAGAAATCCAATCTGGAAATTGTATGTGGCATATCAGAAGGTGGGATTCACTAAAAAGGGGCAACGACCTCACTCCAAACAGTGTGTCCACACTCAGATCAAGCCTTGGCCCTACAGTAGTCACTGGAAAATAGACATTTATGTTTTAAGAAAAAAATAAAATGTTTTGACAGATAGATAGACATACATATTATTTTTATGATTCCCCACTTTGAGACAGACCAGAAAATGTTCTTTCTATAAAAACAAACAAGAGAACAAGCAAGAAAAACAAACTCATAGCCACAGTCCAGGCTCTGAGCTTCTGTTGGCACCTTTTTTTTCCCCCCAAACAGAGAAGTCACTTCTACTGAAGGGGACCCTGACTGGCTTTGCATTTGTGCAGCTGTCAGGCTCAATGGCCGCTATAACACAGACAACATGGTCATTTCCAACTACAACAGGTGTCCCTGATTTGAAGTCTTTCTTAAATTTCAGCAGAGACTGCAGTATGATCATGAAAAAAAAAAAAAAAAAGTTGGACCAGAAGGAGGAGGATAGTCGGGGGTGCGGAGTGAATGGTGTGACCTGGAGGATCTCTCTGTAACTGGTCGGTACATTTGGAGGGCCAGAGAGCTCTGCTTGGCAAACCCACCATTATAGAGATTTACCGATTCTGCTTTCAGCAGAGATCAGTTGCTGAATGACTTGTCTCGTTTTTGTTGGGTAGGGACTGGATGCCAATCATACAAATCTCTCTGTGCCCAGTGGTCGCTGAAATGACATACAACTAAATTAACGTTGCTAGGGGTCAACAGAAATGTGCTGACTGGGTGGGCATTGACATAAAGAGTGTAATACGTTGGTGCAAGGAAAAATGTGTTACTTTGGTAGGAGGCATAGCCATCTGAAATCAGAATGTGGATCCCTGGGGTGCAAAACAGTTTGGGATAGACTAAGTATTTTATCAGGAGTCTCTATGATCTGTAGTTAAGCACAACACTTAGTAAAAATCAAGAACCTAATGCCTTAAACTACAGATGAGGCATAAGCCTTCAAAATGTATCTTGTCATCTGTAGAATTCTACCTGAGAAGGTGGACTAGGTCTTCACATTTTTGTAAAACTTCTCCTATGTTTGCTGTCTGTCCTCTGTCTGGCCTCCTCAGACTCTCTTCCCTGTGACAGCCATTGTCTTAGTCCAGAAAATTTGTACCTTTTAAAATATATTGAAAGGGGCACCTGGGTGGATCAGTGGGTTAAGCTTCTGCCTTCAGCTCAGGTCATGATCTCAGGCTTCTGGAATGGAGCCCTGCATCAGGCTCTGCTCGGCAGGGGGCCTGCTTCCGTCTCCCTCTGCCTGCCTCTCTGCCTACTGGTGATCTCTCCATCAAATGAATAATAAAAAAATAAAAAAATCTAAAATATATTTAAATATATTTTCTTTTTATAACACAGTTTAAATCACATCTTATGTCCTGTTCTGCAACTTTCTTTATGCATCTTATTTTTAAAGCTCTACCATAAGGTAAAGTTCTATGTATTTTCTAAAGATTTTTTAGCTAACTAGTTCATGTCTTACTTTATAGTGGTAATATGGACATAACAGAGAACAAACACCCATTAAAACAATACAGAAAGATATAACTTTTACAAAGAAAAACTGCTGACAGTCTGCGAGGTACAAGAGATCATCTGAGGGCTGGGAAGGGGCTAATATCTGAGGATGAGAAGTTTCTATCAGGAGCAGGAATAAGCCTGCTCTGATGAGACTTTCCATCTTCTGTCAAATTCAAGGCTCACCTCGGGCTCTGGGAGAACTGGTTTACTTTTCCAGGGAACAATCTGTAGAATAAAACTGGAGTAATGTCAGGAAGTGTCCCCCAACTTTGTCATTATCCCTAACAAATCTTTGCTAGTTTTTTTTTTTTTTAAGATTTTATTTATTTATTTGACAGAGAGAGATCACAAGCAGGCAGAGAGGCAGGCAGAGAGACAGGAGGAAGCAGGCTCCCTGCTGAGCAGAGAGCCCGATGCGGGACTCGATCCCATGACTCCGAGATCATGACCTGAGCCGAAGGCAGCGGCTTAACCCACTGAGCCACCCAGGCGCCCCAAATCTTTGCTAGTTTATAGCCCCTCAAGTAAGCTACTAATTGGGTGGGAGTCAGAATTTTTGCAGGTCAGACTTTCTAGTAGAATGGGAGTCAGGCCATTATGAGGCCTGTTTATTCCCTTGGTTAATAATTTTCCTTTCGTTCAGGACTGTGCTTCCTTTTTTTCAGCTGAATGAGCTGAACAGATTCTTCTAAATTAAATTAGATTTATCAATTAAATTCCTCTGAATTAAAAGAGCCAATTAGAGGATAGTTCTTAATGGGGTAAAGAGTTGTGGTCCCCAGTTTTCATCAAGAGGAAGGAGTCATGGAGTGCCATAAGAGGGGCATTGGCTTTGGGGTCAGACCATGTGATTGGATTCAAATCCAGAGTCTACTACATACTAGCCATGGGATCTAGGCATGATTTGACTCTCCAAGCCTCTATTGCCTCATATGCATGCTGAGGTATATTAATCCCCCGATTATAGATCAACTGGGAGAAGTAAATAAGATAATGTATTTTCCCATGCGCCAGGTCCTTACATGCACTGCTGGGTCAGGCACTGTGCTAGATTTCCAGAGAATGACACATGCTAAGTATATGGCAGGCAATCATTAAAGACTTGTTGACTGGACTCAATCTCATAAAGCAACAGGGACACTCAAAAAATAAATAAAGCAAATAGGAGACCATCACTGAAAGAGCTTTGGAATGGTGCTTTAAAAGAGTAGATTAAGCAACTCTTTCCACATATGCTCTTCAGGCCTTCTCTTCCAGGAAAACACATAGGAAGGAACAGGGAGGAGGAAAATCATATACTTCTTGAGACTAAAAGAAAAATTATACAAATAATAAATATAATATATCCAGTGTCAGGTGATCATTAATGAAAAATTCTGTTGCAAAGGGCCAAGGCTTAAATTCTGGCCTGATTCACTTCCAGGATACAAATATCTAGGGCGGTATTTCTCGGTCTCAGCACTACTGACATTTTGGGAGAGATGCTACTCTGTTGGGGGTGGGGGGGTGTCCCATGCATTTTAGTGTGTTTGGCCGCGTGCCTGACTTTCACACACTAAATGCCAGTAGGACTCTCCACCAAGTTGTGACAACAAAAAATGTCTCCAGATGTTGCCAAATGTCCTATATCCCACAAAACTGTTCCTAGTTGAGAACCACTGCCCTAGGGCCTATTTGGCCAAAGAATGTAAGAAAAAATGTATTCCCAAGGAAGAGACCCAGCACTTGGGCTTAGCCCAATATGTGGCCAAGACATATTGGAGGAAATGTAATTTATATCAAGACTAATTGGAAGGTAAGTTGCTGGGACACTTCTGAGCACAGATGTTCCTGCTAGCCAGATTAGACTTCCGGTCCAGCTGTATGTTTGTGCCTAAAGGAGAAAAGGATTACAAAAACTAGAAAGCTCTGTTTTCACTGAAGTTTTGCAGAAACACTGAGAAAGGTGTCCTTCCTCATCATCTGTCCTCTTGCTAACTCTGGCCACTCTTCTGCCTGATGTTCTTCCAATGTACTGATTAATCGTGTCTTTTACTCTGTACTTTGGGTCCTTTGACATCTCAGGGCTTGCTGACTCTGGAGAGACTCCCCTCCCAAGACTAGCCAGTTACTAGAGCTAGTGAACAACATGCCTGTGAGTGTGAGTTTCATACCCAAACCAGCCAACCCAGAGCTCACACCATCACCCACCTCCCCTACGGGCTCTCACACTCAGAGCCACTATTTCCCTGCCTCAGTCACCCCCAGAACCAGATACCAGACAACTCCAGGCAGCCCCTTTGCCTTAGAGCACCCTGAAATTATTCAGACTTGCCAGTTCTAAAGTGCGTTCCCTGCTTTGCACATTCCTTCCCACGGAAACCACAACAACGACCCTTGCTCACATTTTTCCCTCACACCCGTACCTTCTTGACTGACCCTCGTGCTCCCTCATAGCACCCTTCCTCCTGGAATTTATGGATATGACCTTTTCAGTGACAACCATCTCCTGATCAGTTGACCCCTCCATACCTGAAAAACCATAAATCCCACATTTTTTAAAAATTTATTTATTTATTTGACAGACAGAGATCACAAGTAGGCAGAGAGAGAGAGGAAGCAGGCTCCCCGATGGAGCAGAGAGGAGCAGAGAGCCCGATGCCGGGCTCGATCCCAGGACCCTGGGATCATGACCTGAGCCGAAGGCAGAGGCTTTAACCCAGAGCCACCCAGGCGCCCCTAAATCCCACATTTTAAAAGACATTCTTGCTATGCTGCCATCGCAGAACATACATGTTGTTCCCGGCATGGGTTCATTCACACCCAGGTGCTTTCTCCAAGCATGCCATGCTCCTGCTGCAGGGCTCGTGCCCTTTCCATTCCTTCTGCCGGAAATGGCCCTCTTTCTTCAGAAGCCCTTTACCCAGACCCCAGTTGCTTCTCTACATTCTGGATCTCATCTCAATCAGGAACTTCTTCAGAGACCTCCCCTGTGCCCCTGCCAAGGTCAAGTTCCTTTGCCATTGTTCTCATAAGCTCTCTATTCGTTCTTCTTAGTAGTAAAGATAGCTTGCATTTGATTTCCTGAGTGATTATTTGATTAAGGTCTGGTGTCCCCCTTTAGACTGGAAACATCCAGAGAACAGCGGCTGTGTCTTTTTTCTCATGATCATGTCTTCTGGGCACTGTCCAGTACATTGTACGTGCTCAATATTTGTTGGTTGAATGAAGAGATGAATCCCTTGGGGACTCCTAGAAAAGATAAGAGGAGTCTTCAAAGACTTTGAAGAGAAGGAGTCTTTCCCAGCAAGAGAAAGTTGGAAAAGAGTCAGAGAAATATATTTTATTACTGTTAACATGGCTTCCCTGGCCCAAGGCCGCTGGATTGTAACAGACAACAACCCAGTGTTAGCAGATTATAGCACATACATGGGATGGCGTGTTATGCATGCACTGTTATCTCCATCTTAAAGAAAATGAGGCATCTCTAGGGAGAAGACTTGCTTGTGGCTCTACATTAGTATCATAACTACATTAACAACTGCGGTAATAGCAATCTTCTCGAGTTAGGACTATTTTTCTATTCTCTAAATTTTCTGCAATGAACATGGGTTAATTTTGTGACGTAACATAATTAGTTTAAAAACACATGTAATTGTTTTTAATGACAAAATTGTTCTTTAAAACAATGTTAATTGTCAGATAAGACAGCAAGATAAATTTTATATACAGTATCATTTCAGTGATGTTTTGTCAAAAGCAGAAAAAATATATTGAAAGGAAATGGGTACCCATGTTAGAAAATGAACGGTTTTTTCTCTTTACTTGAGCACTTCAGCATTTCCCAAATTCCTTACCATGATCTTGCTTTCCTTATTAAGCAGTTTGCCAAAGTTGTCCACTGTACAGCAGTTACCACTGGGATGGTTTCTTGGCAGACTAAATCCCCCCAAAGTTTCTGAGGCACCTTAAACTCTCACCCCAAAATGTCAGGCATGTGGGAGATTTAATTTTTTTCCCTATAACAAAACAAATTTGTATTTCAAATTTAAGAATGGAAAAAGTCTCAAGGCCAATGTATTTCCCTCCCTTTTCTTCCCCAGCCTGCCCCCACCTTTGCCCCGCCTGCACCCCCTTCCTAGGGATTAGCCACCGTGTTCTACTGCAACTCAAAATATCAGGGGAAGAAAAACCATTATGTTAGAATTCCAGAAATATCTTTCCTTGCATCAGTGGTACTGAAGCAGTCAGACCCCAAATCAGACCAAAACCTAGTCACCCTCTGAGGGATTGACACACTTGCCTTTTAGAGGTGGGACAATGTAAAAATCCTACCCTCCTGTGACTTAAAGTCATCCAGGCTGATGTGACCTCTTTTTCCCCAGGTTGAGGGTTTATTGTCAAATGGAGATAGAATCCTCTTTACCTAGAAGGGTGGTCAACTCAGGTCATCTTGGAGGGAACTGAAAGAGTACGTTGAAGCCTGAACTGGCAGCTGCTTTTGACTCTTAAGTAGTCTTTCTGCGCTGGAGCAGATGGTGTTGGCAGGGCTACTGAAGTCACCCTGGGAAGACAAACACATTGAAAAGTGGGCTTTGACTTTCCACATTAAATATCTTTTGAGTCTCTATGCATACATATATATAGTTGAGTTTGAATTAATATATATTTTCTATATATAATACACAGATTTTATATATTACATATTTATATAATATATATTTCTTTTTTTTAATTTTTTTTCAGATTATTTATTTATTTATTTATTTGACAGAGAGAGAGATCACAAGTAGATGGAGAGGCAGGCAGAGAGAGAGAGAGAGAGGGAAGCAGGCTTCTTGCTGAGCAGAGAGCCCGATGCGGGACTCGATCCCAGGACGCTGAGATCATGACCTGAGCCGAAGGCAGCGGCTTAACCCACTGAGCCACCCAGGCGCCCTAATATATATTTCTTATATAGTAATATAATATGTATACTTTATATATTACATATTTTATATATAATATATATTTCTTATATATGGTCTATTTCATATGTATATCTATCACTAGCATTTTTATGATTTTACTTTGCAGGCTGGTCTTTCAGTGTACTTTCAATGCCTACCTAACCCAGTGCTTGGCACATGCTGGGCATTCCATATCAGTTTATTGTATTTATGATAAATAAACAAATGGTAAGTGATTTCTAAAGGGTGGATATCGGGGTGCCTGGGTGGCTCAGTCAGTTAAGTGTAAGATTTCAGTTCGGGTCATGATCCCAGGGTCCTGGGATGGAGCCCCACATCTGGCACCCTGCTCAGCCGGGAGCCTGTTTCCTCCCTGTGCCTGCCGCTCCCCCTGCTTGTGCTCTCTCTCTTTGTCACATAAACAAATCAATAAATAAAGGGTGAATATCCACAGATAACATGCACACAGCTAGGACACAATTTAAATTTATTCTCTCCGTAAGAGGGCATATGGGGAGTCTGAAGGGATAAGAAGGTAACTCACTGCATTTCCTGGCACTCCAGAGCTGCAGCAAGGATCGTCTGGAGTAGGAAATGTGCTCCTCGTCATGCTCCGTGGCGAGGAGGGCGTTCTTTGCGTCGTCCGCAGACGTACCAGGCTCATACCAGAATGGCACTTCTGGCTGGCGGCATGCCGAGGGACGCAGAGCCGCTGCAGAGAGTCCGCTGCAAGCTCATTCATTGTGTCCCATGGCTCAGGAGAGCCTGGGGCAGGACGGCACTGCCCAGAGAGACCCGGGAGCAGCCACAGGTGTACAAGCAGTAGGTCCTTAAGGTGGTGGCTCCAGAGCGTGAGCAGTCTTCTGAACCTGGTTTTGGAGTCAGCCGAGAATCCAATCACGAACACAGATCTCATAATGACTTCGGGAATTTGGAACTCAGTGCCAGGTGACACCCTCTGTTTCCATTATTATCGTCATGATCATTAACTTTGCAATTACATTTATTTGAACACCTACACACCAGGCACTGTGCCAAGTACTTTGTTTCTAATTGTTACAACATCTCTAGAAGGTACTATCTTCACGTTACAAAAAAGAAAATGAGCCCCAGAGAGGCTCATTCTTAAGGTTCTTAAGGCTCACAGCTAGGGAAAGGCTTGCCTTCTGAGCTCCAAAACCCATTAATGACTTCTCATTGCCTAAAGTTGCTGTTGGTATCCGTATTTCAAAGAACACAAGGGGGAGGGGAGACGTGCCATGGAGGGGCCTCAGGAGCCATCTCAAGGGCAAGGTCATGGGGAAGGTTCCAAGGTTCCTCCTGCAGAGCACATTTTGATAAAGCTTCTTTGATTTCATCTATTTTCAATACCAGTCATCTATTTAAGGTTTAATATGATTTCTTCAGGGCTCTGCTCTAATATATGAGAAAAAACAAAAACAAAAACAAAAACAAAAAAAACAGAGTAAGGGATTGAAGTAGGAAGGGAGGGAGGGAGAAAAAGATAAAAAAGCCATTGGCCTAAAGAAGAAAATCTAAACTCTTATTTTTGGCATTTCTGGACCTTCAAGAAACTTACCCCAAGACATCATCCCTCCTGTAACTACAATCCCTGTTCTTAAACATTTCTGCTCCCATCACACGGGCCAAATTGTTGTTTCTGGAACTCTCTCCTTGTCTATTTGACTCTGTGTTTTTCTTCAGTCTCCCAGGCTCGAGCTGTTTTCTTTCTGTCCCCCTTCCTGCTGTGGCACAGTCTGCCCCCTGGAGACTTCACCAGCCTCCCCTGCCTGGAAGTTATTCAGAAGGGCAGAAGGGTGGAGGGCGGGGAGTGGGTGGAAGGTGCCATTGGCATCTGGTGGGGAAGAGATGCTGCTAAATATTCTATAATGCATAGGACAGGCTCAAAGTGTCAGTAGGGCCAAGGGAGGGAAATCCTCCAACAGGGCTTGGAAACTAACAAAAATTGAAAAGAAAAGAGTAAAACCATCTTTATTCTCAGATGACATGATTGTTAACGTAGAAATTCCCAAGGAATCTATAAAACACTTTGAGGATTACTAAATTAATTTATAAGGTCACAGGATACAAAGTCAATGTACCAAAAAATTAATTTTATTTTTGTGTACTTGCAGAAAACACCTAGAAAATACTTTTTAATCATAGCAACAAATACATAAAATGTTTCAGAATAAATTTAACGAAAGATGTGCAAGACTTCTACACTGAAAACTATAAACATTGTTGGAAAAGATTTAAAAAATCTAAATAAATGGAGAGACTTCGAATTTTACTGGATCAAAAGACACAATATTGTTAAGATATCAAGTCTCCCTAAATTAACCTGTACATTAAATATAATCTCAACTAAAAAATTAGATTTTTTTGGTAGAAATTGACTCCAATATGAATCCAACATGATTCCACAAACATCTGGAGGACTCACCAATTTTTAAGGTGACTTTCAGATCTATTATAAAGTTACAGTAATCAGGATAATGTAGAATTATCATAAGTACAGACAAATAAATTGATGGAACAGATTAGAAAGTTGGGAAATAGACTCATATATACAGAACCATTTGTTAAAGTTTTTTATGAAGGTTTTAAGACAATTCATTAGGAAAGAAAAGTCTTTTAAACAAAGGGAGCTGGAAAAACTAGAATATATGGGGAAAAAATGAACCTCAACTGTACCTCACACTGTACATAAAAATTAATTAAAGATGGGTCATAGACCTAAAAAGGTCATAGACCATTTTAAAAAATGAACAGACAAACCATAAACTAGGAGAAAATATTCATTCATATGTATATCTCTGACAAAGGACTTGTATCCAGACTCTATATACCCAAAAAAGCAATCCAATTAAAAAATGGGCAAATCATTTGCATAGACAATTCACACCCCAAAATGAGCATTAGTCCAAGGAGAAATTAGCACTCATAAAAATAACTATTTATACTCCTTACCTCTGTTACTGCTTACTGTAAGCACAAAGTCTCACAACTTTTCTGTCAAAGGACGATGGGCTATATTGCTTAATCAATGGGGGGAAATCTAAGATATGAAATCTCCAAGCTTGGATGTTGTTGATCCAAGTAAAGAGAAGGACAAATTTGAAAATTCTGTTCTACATGCAGGAGTCTTGACTTCTGGTAAACCATGATGATTAAGCACAAATATTTATCTCTACACCCTCCCTCCCAAATCCATTACAACAACGATGGAATAAAAATGTTCTAAAATCACAATAAAAGAAAAAAGAATAGATGAAGGGAGATGAGGATTGTCAACAAATTTTTGGAAGCCAGGAAGACAGTGGATTGGTGGTAACTGACTCCAGCAGAGCAGAGGAAGCTAAAATGTAAGCATCTGAGACACACAGGAAGATGTTGAAAAGAAGCAAACTGTTTCATTTAGCAGAACCATGGAGAGTCTCAAGAATTGGACGTAACCAGTTACTTTGGAAGGCGACTCTGAGAAATGAGAAGAGAAATAGGAAAAATATGTATCAAGAGCATGTCAACTCCTAGGTAGCTGCCATGTTCCTTCATAGCCTGGTGTGTACCCCTGTCCACCCAGAAGGGCAGGGAGGTATACTCTACAGGGAAGTTGGATCAGAGTTTGTGGGATCAAGTAGATCAAGTATGGATAGAAGATGGTGTAGCTGATACCTGCATCAAAATCAACTGGGATATAAATTTAAGGTGTATTAGAATGGTAAGGAGATAATGTTTTTTTCAAGCTAAATGTCTTTTTGTCTTTCTCTTCACTGAATATAACCTTTGTCCTATTATGCACCAGGCATTTATTGCCAATGATAAAATTCAATTTCAAGCTTTTAAGCAAAATTTAGAATTTTTAGAAAACTTGTGTCTGCACAGTAGCAGGCAGTTTCCTCTTACTGGAATCCTTGAAGTCTTTTCCAAATACTTAAAGACTTTTCTGATTAGATTGGTAAAACCAATGCGTTTGTTTAATATTGTATAATGAGAAAGTGCCAACATTTGGAAGATCCATGTGTCTCAATGAACCAACCTCTTCCAAATGACCAATCACCATGTTATAAAATTATGAATGGGTAAAAGATGACTGAAAATCCAAGATAGAGAAAGTCTTTTAATGTAATAGAGTAAGAAGACTTCATTGACATAATTTCAGTTTCCACATTGCAACTCATATTTAGAAAACTGCCACTTGTCAAATATTGGTACAGTATCAAAGAATATCACAACTATATGAAAAGGCTATTGAAGTACTCTTTCCTTTCCTACCACATATTTTTGTTAGACCAGACATTGTTCATATACTCGCACCTATATAACTTGCACCAAAATAACATAAAGCAATTGTTTGAACGAAGAAGCAGATTGGACAATCTGTTTTCTAGTAAACCAGACATTTAGAAAAATTTCCAGAAATGAAAAATAATGCCACTCATTTGGTTGGAAAACATAATTGTTTTTCATTAAGTATGTTATTTATGTTAACATAATGGGCTTATTATTATTGCTATAAATAAATTGATGAAGTTTTTCAAAAAATTTCTCAGTTTGGATTTTTTCATACTACAAACATAAATAGATACAGTCTACAAAAATCAAAACTCTTTGAGGTCCTCAGTAATTTAGAAGATATAAGGGATCCTGAAACCAAAAAGTTTGAGAAATGCTTCTCTAGGGGAACTCTTATGTATCCTAGAAGTAATCTAGGCTCTAATCATGTGCCAGCTATTAGGATGCAGTGAGGAGAGCATAGCATCAATTCAGGGATATATACATCCTAGAATATATATATTATGAAGTTATAATAAAATTATATATATTCTAATTATATAGTATATATTCTAAACTTATATATTCTATAATTTATACTATATTATATAATTTTTATATATTATAATAATATTATAAATTATAAACATATATCTTATATTTAGTTCTTTTTATATAGAATATATAATTAGAATATATATAATATATAACTAGAATATATATATATATAATTCTACCTATAATATGTATATTCTAGGGTGTATATATCCTTGAATTGATGCTATGCTTTCCTCACTGCATCCTATTAGTTGGTACATGATTCTGATTTGTCCCATTTCTACTTATGCCAGCTTTGATCATATGATTACGGTAATGTCTACCAGCTCTCAGTTTTGTCCACTATAAATTTAATCTTTTTCCCTTGTATCTCCTACGTATTTTGTGAAGAGATATTTTGAAGCTATGGAAACAACCTGCTTTTCATCAAACTTTTCCTTCCACTAAAATGTTAACCTCCATTAAAGATTCTTGCTCAATTAATTACAATGATGTTTGCCAAAATATATTTTAGTTTCATCCTTTCTTTTACATGAATTACCTGCCATGTTATTGTTACAAACATTGTAAGAAGTTTTCTCTTCTCTTCATTTATCCGTCCATTTATTTATATACATCAGTATGGACTCAGAGATTCCTATTTAAGTCAATAGTTTATAACTTGTTAGTATCATTGTTTATTTTGATGCTTGAATTGTCCCAGATTTGGCCAATAGGAGAAGTTTTAATGTGTCCTTTTTGCATGCCTTTATCATTCTTTGCGTTCTTCGTTACTTCCTGGCACCATATGACTAAGAGAGCAGTCTTCCTGACCCAGACCTAGAAACTGGTTACTTCTAGGGTCCAGAGTCCTTCTTCATGGTAAGTGGCATTTACAAACCAAGCTGTAGATGCAGGTATACCTATTGCTATTGGGGTATTGCTGTTTCCAGGACTTCTCAGTGGCCAGAGCTAGGGAATACAGGAATGCTTGCTGAAAGAGAAACATGCACGCATATAGATACAGTTACAAATACACTTCTATCTATGTTTAGGGCCTTTCTATATTGGAAACTACAAGACTTATTTTATTTTAGCTTTCTCCCTTCTAATATTTCTCTAACTTTGAGAAATCTCATTCCCATTATCCTCAATAGTCTTACTTATATGGTTAGTCCTCATATGAAAACAATTGACTGCCCCCACCAAGCTGCCCCAGGACTAGGTACACTTTCCTCACAAGAGCCCCAACATACCTCGGAGATGCTGTCCCTTTACCAGATAGGCCTTCCTATCTCAGGCTCTGATCCAACAGGTTTGGGGATGGAGAGAAAATGGCAGGAAGGAAGGGAAAGAGGGAAGGTGGGAGGGAGAGAAATTTCTTCCATTTTACATAATTGAATTTACCAGTATTTTCCTTCATGGTTTGGGTTTCATTTACCTAAGAAATCCCTCCCTACTCCAGTTTTGTAAAGACAGTCAAATACATGTTCCCCTGAAAGCTTTGTAGTTTTGTCTTCTTTGTTGAAATCTTTACTTGGTATTGATTTTTACTACAGTGTATGTGGTGAGGGTCCAATTTCTTCTTTTTCTTTCCTCTTCTTTTTTTTTTATGCTTGTGACTACTGTTGTTTTACGACATGGAAAAATATTTATCCCAATAACATATATTGCAGTGTATTTCTTCCTCACAAAATATACTCTTTACAACTGTACAGGGAAAGTCATTGAGTTTAAAGAGGAGCAGAAGAGAAAATTCAGACTATGTCATATGTGAGCCTCAACAGATCACATGTCCTGATCTTCAATTGCAATCATTTTGGGTCTTACCATAATATTTCCTAAGAGAAAAATTCAAATGCTAAACCAAAGTAAGCAATCACATTTCCAGCAGAACTGAAGGATTATTCTGATTGTGTGTCAAGGAGCTAGTATATATTGAAGCAGAAATAATAGGACCACTCATAAAATTTGTCATTAGAAGGCATCCTTTAACCATTTGCATGCTACACATTTCCTTTGATTAATACAGTGCTATACACATGCTTATGGCTGCCCTTTGACATGAGTATTTGTCACAGCTGACACTGATGGACACGGACTCATTTCTGACTGCCCAGACGGGCTATGTTGACTCATCAGGATATAGATCCTCCAGTTTTTTAAAGAAGGTAATGCAGCAATACAGAATGTGCTTTGATTAAAACAATTTCAAAAACATAAGAAGCCATCAAAATAAATTTTCCAGTAGAAAATAAGTCTTAGAACTATAGAGTATACTTAAAGGTGAATTAAAGCCGTACACACTTAATGAGGTATGATGTCTAAATGATGCCAATAATGTGTGCCAAAGATCTAAACTATTATAAAATAACTTCTTGCTTTTCCTGAATCATGGTATGATAATTATTTAAATTCTTGTAGCTACAGTGTACCCTATGGAGGCCATATTCATGTGTTTTGTGAGCAAGAAATCCACTTTTAAACTAGAGAGTGTGGGCTTTTTCGAATGTTAATCTTAGAGGTAACTGATACTTTAGATTTGTCAGTTACTAACTCTTCTTTTCCCTTGAGGGAAACCATATCTGTTACATTTATAGCCAGTGTAAAATAGTTTTGCGGTTATAAAATGGTGACGGGCATAGGATTCCAGAAAATGACACCTCAGAGTTTCCTCAGAGGTGAGTCACCCAGCAGAACCTGGGCAAGGAGTGGAGCTGTCTCCATGAGTTTTGTTACTCATGAAAAGCTTCTCTCTTCTGACGATGACCTAAGAACTCAGTGGGAGACCCAGATGAGAATGGATACTTTCCAAAAGAAAAGACAGAAATTCTGTTTCTCATGGTTAGAAGTAACTGATAGAGATTTGAAACAGGGATAGCTGGGATCTGTCATCAAAGACAAATAAATAATAAGATTAGGATCCAGTGCTAACTTGGGATAGTAGGTGAAAAAACTAGGCTTATTTTGAGGTTGAAATGAACCTTAGCAACTCACTAGCTAGTGAATATGTGTCAAATACATCATAAAAGTTGTAGAGAAATGGATGAGGGCTTAAGTCTCGATATCTAGGCCCTAGTGCCATGGAGCGCATCCTGAATGAAGTTCATAAAATGGTGATGCCCCAAGACAGAATGCCTGAGGACACACAAACTCACGGAGAAATGTCTTCCTCCCCAGGGACCAGTGTTAAGGGCCGGACTAAGGACAAAGTGACTGGACACCCCAGGAGCCAGCCCTAGAGACGATGTTTGGAATCTACTTTTGGCGAGACAGTTACCATTTTTTTTTAAGATTTTATTTATTTACTTGACAGATAGAGATCACAAGTAGGCAGAGAGGCAGGCAGAGAGAGAGAGGAGAAAGCAGGCTCCCCGAGGAGCAGAGAGCCCGATGTGGGGCTCGACCCCAGGACCCTGGGATCATGACCTGAGCCGAAGGCAGAGGCTTTAACCCACTGAGCCACCCAGGTGCCCCAAGACAGTTACCATGTTTTTAACAGTGCTCATCCGGGTCTATTTAATTTAGTCTAGCATACACAGAGTCAAGTCCATAACAAGGAGCTCTGGTAGGGTGGCTAGTTAAGATATATGTGATTAAGTTTAGGAAAACTAGGTTGAGAAATCTACGCTTTCTGTGTCGGCCAGTTCTATGCTAAGCCAAATGCTGACCCTGCCTCAGGTGAACTAAGAGGTGAAGCAATTTTCCTAACTTGGTGACAGTGAAGATGGGGTAGAGGGAGCAACACGTGGATAAGGCTACTGTGCATGGATGCCAGGGGCGGTTCTAGCTCAGGATGATGGGAAAAGGCAGTGGTGTAAGGAAATGTAAAGTGCAATAGAGGAGGGAAATAATCAGAACAGCTGGACAATGTTTAACCTCATCCTACCTGAAATTTTCTCTTGTAGATGTGTTGATATGTTTGCATATTCAGCAGTTAGTGGGAAGTTAAAGCTCTCAGAGGTTATCACTGGATACTTCATCACTTAGCAGTGATAAAGGGAATTTATGCAAGTGGCTGCTTTGTGAACACAGCATTGGTGCACAATAATACTCTGCTTCTTAAGCCCACCCAGTAAAGACGTTAAATGTGGATAATGAATTTATCATTGAAATCCTGATACAGGACAATGTCTAATACAGAGTGGGAAGGGCAGGCCATTCTTAACTGCCTACCTGCTAGGGCATCTTTCTCAGCCCTTGAGAGAGAAGAAATAGCTTTTCCTGGCCTGCTCTCCTGAGCCCAATCTCTGGGTTTCGACTTTTGAGAATGAAACCCCCTTTCCCAATTCCCAGTCATTCCCCACCCGCTTTCTTACTTTCTACACCCACACACCACCTCTCCAATACATGCATGCTCTTTCTCTGCCTCACACTGCTACCTGAATGTTTGACTCAACTTGATTCTCATCGCAAACCGCCTCAGCCCAGTTTTGATTCCCAGACCTGCTTTATCTGGGTCAGTCTCAGAAACACTCACGATACTACTTGCTTCCAGGAATGAGTTGCTGATCACTGTTGTTCATAGTGACTACATGCCCCAGCACGTGCATTCAGTACGACAGAAAGACATGAAGAATGTGTCTACCCCACACTGGAGAGTCTTTTCTCTGGTCACAGTGGACATCTAGGATGATAAAACCACTTTCCTTCAAGTTTCAGTAACACTTGGAACAAGCAAACTGCATCCAAGGAATATGAATTTGTAGCAAGATTGTCAGTTGTCATCTCACTGTGAGAAATCTACCGGCAAGAAGATTAAATGCTACATTTGTATCGTTGGGATAAATAGGCAGTAATGCAGTTCCTGGGTCATAGGGTAGCTCTATTTTCAACTTTCTGAGGAAACTCCATACTGTTTTCCAGAGTGGCTGCACAGCTTGCATTCCCAACAACAGTGTAGGAGGGTTCCCTTTTCTCTACATCCTCATCAACATCTGTCATTTCCTGACTTGTTAATTTTAGCCATTTTGATTAGTGTAAGGTGGTATCTCATTGTGGTTTTGGTTTGTATTTTCCTGATGCCAAGTGATGTTCAGCATTTTTTCATGTGTCTGTTGGCCATCTGAATGTCTTCTTTGCAGAAATGTCTGTTCATGTCTTCTGCCCATTTCTTGATTGGATTATTTGTTCTTTGGGTGTTGAGTTTGATAAGTTCTTCATAGATTTTGGATACTAGCCTTTTATCTGATATGTCATTTGCAAATATCTTCTCTCATTCTGTCAGGTGTCTTTTGGTATTGTTGATGTTTCCTTTGCTGTGCAAAAGCTTTTGATCTTGATGAAGTCCCAATAGTTCATTTTTACCCTTGCTTCCCTTGCCTTCGGCAATGTTTCTAGGAAGAAGTTGCTATGGCTGAGGTCGAAGAGGTTGCTGCCTGTGTTCTCCTCAAGGATTTTGATGGAATCCTGTCTTACATTGAAGTCTTTCATCCATTTTGAGTCTATTTTTGTGTGTGGTGTAAGGAAGTGGTCCAGTTTCATTCTTCTGCATGTGGCTGTCCAACACCATTTGTTGAAGAGACAGTCTTTTTCCCATTGGACATTCTTTCCTGTTTTGTCAAAGATTAGCTGACCATAGAGTTGAGGGTCTCTTTCTGGGCTCTCTATTCTGTTCCATTGATCTATGTGCCTGTTTTTGTGCCAGTACCATACTGCCTTGATGATTACAGCTTTGTAATAGAACTGAACTCCAGAATTGTGATGCCACCAGCTTTGGTCTTCTTTTTCAATATTCTTCTGGCTATTTGGGGTCTTTTCTAGCTCCATACAAATTTTAGGATTATTTGTTCCATTTCTATGAAAAAAGTTTATGGTATTTTGATAGGGATTACATTAAATGTAAAGATTACTCTAAGTAGCATAAACATTTAAGCAATATTCATTCTTCCAATCCATGAGCATGGGGTATTTTTCCATTTTTTTGTGTTTTCCTCAATTTCTAAAATGTAGTAATCCGAAAGGGCACATGAACCTCAATGTTTATAGAAGCAATGTCACAATAGCCAAACTATGGGAAGAACCTAGATGTCCATTGACAAGTAAAAGGACAAAGAAAATGTTGTATATCTATACAATGGACTATTATACAGCCATCCAAAAAATGAAATCTTGCCATTTGCAACAACATGGATGGAACTGGAGGGTATTATGCTAAGCAAAATAAGTCAATCAGAGAAAGATAATTATCATATGATCTCGCTGATATGTGGAATTTGAGAAACAAGCAGAGGATTATGGGTTAAGAGAGGAAAAAATGGAACAGGATGAAACCAGAGAGGGAGACAAACCATAAGGGACTCTTAATCTCAGGAAACAAACTGAGGGTTGCTGGAACAGAGGGTGGTGGCTGGGCGATGGACATTAGGGAGGGTATATGCTATGGTGAGTGCTGTGAATTGTGTAAGACTGATGAATCACAGATCTGTAGCCCTGAAACAAATAATACATTCTATATTTAAAAAGCAAAAATAGCGGTGCCTGGGTGGCACAGTGGGTTAAAGCCTCTGCCTTTGTCTCAGGTCATGATCCCAGGGTCCTGGGATCGAGCCCCACTTCGAGCTTTCTGCTCAGTGGGGAGCCTGCTTCCTCCTCTCTCTCTATCTGCCTCTCTGCTTACCTGTGATCTCTATCTGTCAAATAAATAACTAAAATCTTTAAAAAAAAAAATAAAAAGCAAATATAAGGAGGAAACACAGAATCTAAAAAATGGAAAATCTCTGACTGGCTATAGGCTTATCATGAGCAACAGAGTCTGGAAGATATATTGAGTCAATCCAGAATTCTGTAATAAACTAAGCTTTTATTAAAAAAAAAAAAAAAGACTAAACGTTTATGTCAACTGGTTGGCAAGTTGCATTTCCCGTTAGAAAAACCATCTGAAAGCATGGTCAATGATTTGTTTGGTATATAGAGCCCAAATTTAAGAGAATGGATGGCTTGTAAGGGGATATTCTGTGAGCATAAGACAAAAATCTAGTGACTTTGCTTCTAGAACTCATCTTTCTAGTAATTTGGATGAATCAAAATGCTGCAAACCAGCCGTTCTTACCTCCATAGACAATGAAGATCAGATCCTAACATGGCTGCTTTCATGCCTAATGACTTTCTCTTTGAGCCTCTGACCTTTTGATATTGAAATTATGTTTCTATGAGCATTAATCTATTGACATATCTACAGAAATTGGGGATTTAGACATAACAATTCTGCTTTGGATATCAGACTATCCATATGAGGTAGATAATCCTGCCATGCCTGAAAGGTAGAAGGTCCTCAGGAAATATGAAAAATTGAATGATAAATAAATTTACTAATGATTCAAAATTAACTAAAAACCTTTGAAAAACTTTATGAAAAATGGATTCAAAGTGGCTATTCTTTGTTTCTAATTCTTTTGAGGAGAAAGTAGTTTTATAGAACTAGTAATGAATAACAGTTTATAAATCAGTTATTGAAATGCTTCACATGCAAGGGAACCACTTATTAAGGTGGGGGAATATCACATTGTTCACTTAGAATCTAATTTGCAAGACTTTCTGTCCAGTAGTAACATGGCAGGAATAAAAAATCTGCCAAGTCAAATTGAGCACTTAACTCAAAGTTCTCTTTCTTCCAGTTATAAAGGGAAAAGAAGCTCTTGGAAAGAAGAAAAATAAAGAAGATTATGAAGGATGCTTTGCTGTATGTGCCTCACATGTTCAAATATAAGTCTATCTTTTCAGTAAGGACCAAACGTCATTTTCAGACATAACTCTTGGCCAATTTTGTTAATGTACACTCTAGTTCTAGTGAAGCCATTATGGCTTCTAGTGAAGCCATAATCACAGACCATTTTTGAATAAAATAATCTTTTATACATAAGTTATCATGCTTTCTACCACATGATGGTGTCACTATGAGCTAAGCTTTCCTTTGGCCAAGGACAACCTTTTGACCCAAAGGCAGTCACTTATAGTCTGGTCAGCAGCTTGTGAATTGGCTAGAGCCATAACCATCCAAGATAAGGGTGTTCCCTGGGCACCGCATCCATACTGCCATCAGACGCCCTCTCTCAGGGAGTTTAACTCAAAGATAGACACAGCTAATGGAAAAGAAGAGGTTCTGAAGGTGTAGTTATAAGGCAGTAAACAGAAGCCTGAGACCACAGCGGGTACAGAGGCAGTTATCAATGGTAGCAGCGGGTGGGAGCAGTAGAGGCAAAGTGCTGAGTCATCAAAATGGTAGAACACTAGAGTAGAGGGCCAATAGTGTGTCTTGTTGATGGGACGTGAAAATAAAGGCCAATCAAATGACAGCAAGCAAAGGCTATTTATTTATGCGGGCTATAGCAAGGGAGTCTGCCACTGTCACTTGCATTTTGACAGAGACTCAAAGGCAGGCAGAGGAGTAGGAGACTTTATAGTAGCAGAAAGAGAAGTTTTCTGGTATATGCTAATTGAGACCATTGGGGAGGGGAAGCTATTGGTGGGCTAACTGGAAGTGGACCATCCTGTGTGATTAGTTAGGGGTGACTATTTGGCTTTCTCTGATTGGCCCTAAGTTGCAAGCTGGATAAAAATTGGGCAGCTATAAGTCATTAATCAAGCCCTGTTCATTTTTGGGCTGAGTGTTGTAGAAGTTATTGTTTAGCTTCCTGGCTTGCCCCCAGAAAGAGCAATCTGATTTCTTGAAAGTGAGACACAAGAGGTTGTTCATTGCAGGCAAGGGGTTGTTTGCCTGGGCAGGTCGCTGCAGGTTGGGGGTCAAAGGTCTATTTTTATATATGGTCTAGCCCTTGTCCATTTATATGTTCAGTCTCTAAGGATTCTAGCTGTGGTGTCTGAGCTGGTAGTCCAGTTCTCCACAGAGCCTGCCTCTGCAGTTGGTGAAATCGCTTCCTATATTTTCTGCTTTAAAACTGTTTCTGGGGGGCGCCTGGGTGGCTCAGTTGGTTGGACGACTGCTTTCGGCTCAGGTCATGAACCCGGAGTCCGGAGATCGAGTCCCGCATCGGGCTCCCAGCTCCGCGGGGAGTCTGCTTCTCCCTCTGACCTTCTCCTCGCTCATGCTCTCTCTCACTGCCTCTCTCTCAAATAAATAAATAAAATATTTTTAAAAAAACTGTTTCTGGGTGCATGTCAGTGGCTCAGTTGGTTAAGCACCCCACTCCTGATTTTGGCTTGGGTCGTGATCTCAGGGTGGTGAGATCGAGCCCCCAGTTGGGCTCTGCTTGAGATGCTTTCCCCCTTCTCTCCCTCTGCTCCTCCCTGCTACTGAAACACTCTCTCTCTCTCTCAAATAAATAAATACAATCTTAAAAACATACAAACAAACAAATAACCTGAAAGTGTTTCTGTTTTTAAAATTGGGATTGTCTGAAGCTTAACACAAAACTCGCATACCCTAGGAAAGCCTTGAGTTCAGGCAAACCAGGATGGTCGGTGGCCCTACCTATTAATATCCCTTTAATAGTCCCAATTAACTGAGTTCACAAGCAAAGCACAGATGGATTTTAACATCTCATCCTGTCCAGTGCTCTCTATCCCTTGAAATATAGAACAGCCTAACAAACACAAGGCAAAATGACATCATTATTTTTAACAAGTGGAGTAGTGGACACTACATTTCTCTCAGATCAAGTGCACGAGTGTAATAGAATGCTGTCCTGGGAATTAGGAGACCTGTCTTTGCTGCCGGCCGGCTCTGTGACCTTTGCATAAATCACAGAAAAGCATCATGGTCACTTTCTGGAGACAGTGTGCAGACTTGGTTTCAACAATTCGTTCTCTGTAGCTTTGGGAAAGTTACTTTATTTTGGAGCCCAAATTTTCTCATTTGTAAAATAGAAATTCTAATAATTTAACTTTAAGGGTCATTGTAAGAAGCATATGAAATAATATGTATAAAACAGTTATCTTGTTGCCTGGTGTGTAATATGCTTCAATAAATCTGTACGCTTGGCAAATATATTTTTCTTGCTAATACCTCCTACCATGGCCTGAGGTATGCCCCCCTCAGCCAATTCATATGTTGAAATCCTGACCCTCTCCCCGCATACCTCAGAATAAGATTGTATTGAAGATTGGGCCTTTGAAAAGGTGACTAAGTTGAAATGAGGGAATAAGGGTAGAGCCTCATCCAGGATGACTGGTGTCCTTTTAAGAAGAGGACACATGTAAACACAGAGGCAAGATGAGGTGAAGACATAGGAGGAAGGCGGCCATCTACAAGCCAAGGGAAGAGGTCTCAGGAGAAACCAACCCTGTAGACACCTTGATGCCAGACTTCTAGTCTCCAGAATCATGGGCAAATTCCTGCTGTTTAAGCCCCCTGGTCTGTGGTACTTTGTTATGGAGTCCTAGCCATCTACTATAACTCTAAAGATGACATCGTAATTTAAATAAACAACTTGAGATAGAATAGCAGCTCTCTGAAACCCCCATTGTCTTATTTGTTGAGATTAGGAATTGAGTATTTATGAAAAAATAGAAATCTGCTTCTCAACAAGTAATTTTAAGTTTTATATAGCTCAGAGATACTGTGATTTCAGTCAACATAATTATTTATTTATTTATTTAAGATTTTATTTTATTTATCTAACAGAGAAAGAGAGAGAGCGAGACACACACAGTAAGACAGGAAACACAAGCAGGGGGAGTGAGAGAGGGAGAAACAGGATTCCCTCAGAGTAAGGAGTCCGAGACAGGGCTTGATCATAGAACCCTGGGATCATGACCTGAGCAGAAGGTAGATGCTTAACAACTGAGCCACCCAGGTGCCCCTCAGTCAACATCTTTAGAAAGCCACTAATTCTGAGACATTCAAATATTTGCTTGCTGTGGACACCTCTTGGATGGAAACATTCTGCATATTTTCTGACTATGTATGAGACTCAGGTAGAGATGAAATCAAATAATAATCAACCAGCTAGCAGACTGTACTATGTTGCTATTCTACCAGAGCAGAGTGGGAGCTGCTCTCATTGAAGAACCAACTATCCGCGTGGTTCAGGTTTAAATTTTCTTCAAAAAGACAGGAACAGTGCAAGGGAAAAAATAAATAATAAGATAGGTAATCTTGGCATGCTGAGTGGCAACCACAATTAACACAAAGTAACACCACAGCAAATATGCTGTAAAAATAGTACTTATAGCCCCTTCAGAGAGCAACATGATCATTTCTGATGCTGCCATGTGGAACACACAAAAGAACTTTGAAAAACACACACACACACAGACACAACCTGAGATATCCAAGCTAACACAGGTTTTTAAAAAACCAACAATGTGGAGTATCTAAAAAGGAAGAAAATATCTAGGGTACACAAAGTGCCAAGTACCTCATCAGTGTCGTCATTTTAAGGCCTCATTTAGTCAGTCATCTGCAAGCATACCACATGCTTTACTTGACTGAGCAGTTTGAATATTTGGGTTTCCTGTAACATCAACCTCCATGTGACTTCTGAGCTCAGTTGTCTTCTACCCCACCTCCCCCGACCCTGCAAGGTAGCTGGGGGTTGGAGGGGGACAGAGTGGAGGTTGGAGGGGCATGAATTTCTTCTCGGGCTGGCAGGTAAGCAGCTCTTCCCTCCTAACAGGGACTGAATTTCCATCTGAAGATTTTTGTCACAGTGCTTTTTACCTCTCTTCCAACTTTCTAAATTTGAATTCTATAAACATCTGTATGCATTTTGCATTGCTCTAGAAAATAACTACAACTTTGATTTAATTTTTAAGTATCTTTTCAAGTATTTTGAGATCATTTAGATGGTGCTATGATCTGAGTATCTCTAGTTTGGGGAATATGTTGTACTCCAAGGAGACAAATGGCAGTTTCCAGACCACAATTTTAAACTTATGGGAAGCTTGCCAGTGACTCTGAACCCCCACCTTTCCTTTCTATCAATTGAAAAGAATGGTCAGGAGAAAAGGAACATTCTCTCTTTTGTCTTTGCAAAGTTTGATCAGTCTACAAAATTCCATTTCCAAGGACTGTGAATTGTTTAATGACTCTAAGCCAAACAGGTTTTGTAACTTTCTGCAACCTTCTTAAGTGAAGACTTCTTTCATATTTGTTTAATATTTTTTTGCCTTATGCCACTGTAATTATTTTAATATAAATCGAATGCAAAAGGATAGGAGTTTCAACCACATCCTTCTACTTGGTAAAGTCTTACGATCCACCAAGGCCCAACTCAGATCCTTCTAACAACCATGACGAATCTTCTCCAGATGGATAATCTAATCCTGCCCTGCCTAAATATCCTACAGCATCACGTATGCCCATCTAGAACAGCATTCACCATCTCAGAAATGTCTCTCAACACTGGATTATACTCTGTTTAGGAGAGAAGCAGTACATGATTCTTCTCTCTATTCTCAGAGCCTGTGTATTCCCCCATATAATCCCCATATAATACCATCAAGTTTCCATTAATCCTTATTGAATCCACTTAAGGCTTTATTGAAATCAAAGACACCATCAGATACCTCTGTTTTATGAAAATTTACCCATGATCAAGGTGCTAAAAAGTGAAGATCATCCCAAGACAGTGTTTATACATGATATCCCATCTTTGGGATGGTTTTCTATAAAGTTATCAAAACAGTCTCACATCTGTAACATGATGTTTATTAGGAACATTGACCTTGGAATTCATAAAAAACTATTGCAGGAAGTCTGGACATCAAGATCCTTGCAACTCTGAGAACTATGATGGTTATAAAATATGGCTAGAGCACATTAAGGACTTTCTATCTTTTTCTCTCTATTTCATCAAAAAGGTTAAGAATCAAACTTAGAATCAAATCAATCTTTGCTTGGTACGCTTATTTCTGTGTTCATGACATTTTCTCAGGGGTCTTTGCTTAGTCACATATATGAGGGGGTCCCTGAAAGGGGGTAGAGATTTTAAGATGTAACCATGCTTTATCTTAATGTTTTCAGGCCTCATTCAACAAATACATATAATTTACTGTTTGCCAGGCACAGTGTTAGACACTGGGACTGTAGCAATCACCACTGGTTCCTACCCCAAATCCAATTCCTGCCTGCCCTCCATTTCCTTATTAATTCTGATCAGGGTAAAAATGTGCCTGGCTAAAAAAAATCTCAAGCTTCCTAGACTGTCATAATTGGGTGTGGCAAAGACACACATTGCACACAATGGGATCTCAACTGAGGGCTTACAGGAAGTCAACCTTATAAATTTAAGTTATTTTGGATGACGGTTCTCTGTTACTTGCAGCTGAATAAACTTCCGATGCTACGGCAAGGCAAACCCAAGTACTGTTGAAGTATGACACTTCTCTGCCAGAAGAATGATAGGGCTTAAATTTGGCATATCATATCCTGAGGCTTTTATTTCTAGACTACTCTGAAATCTTCTCAGTGGGGGGTTGAATGAAAAGAATTGAAGAAATACACCTTCCCCTGTTTTAAGGAAGGGAGTGGATTACGGGGCCATAGTATGACCCTTAGGCCTGAGATAGAGTGTGGGTGTTTGCAGCATCACACTAATGAATCCAGCTGGGGCTTGTGTTCTACGGACAGGTAAAGAAGTACAGTTATAAGTGAAGGGTCAGTTCCCATAGTCCAGTGAAACTCCCCTGGGCAACAGTCTGGCCCTTCCAGGGGAGGGAACATGATCATTATAGGAGGACTCAGAGGCATTTTCTAGTCGTCGTCGTCATCTTCTTCTTCTTCTTCTTCTTTTTTTTTTTTTTAAGATTTTATTTATTTATTTGACACACACACACACACACAAAGAGTATGAGGAGAGAAAGCAGCAGGGAGAGGGAGAAGCAGGCTCCCACTGAGCAGAGAGCCCAATGTGGGGCTCGATCCCAGGACCCTGGGATCATAACCTGAGCTGAAAGCAAACGCTTAACCAACTGAGCCTCCCAGGTGCCCCATTTTCTAGTCTTCTAAATCCAGATTTCCTTACCAACACTGCCACTTTACGCCCTTGAAGAGAGGGCAGTCCAGACAAGAATTTCCTTATTAGCAAACAAATTATGGCTAGAAGCCAAAATAACCCACCAAGGAGTAAGTATCTGCTTTGGGGAGAGGGGTGATGTTAAATGAATTGAAACAGATATAATATTGCATTTCCTGCCTCTCTTTCGAGGTCACCTTGACCCTTAGATCATCTTTTGTAATAATCATTCACCTCTGACTAGAAAAGCAAAGTCACTGCCACTGGCCCCGGGTAAATATAGTAAGACACTTGCAATGCAATGCCTTTGAGAAGCCAGCATCCTCCATAGGGAGCAACCTCATCTCAATAACAAAGAGATAGCGAGGGACCTCCAGCAGGCCTGCTGGGTGTTCTGGGACTCAAACAGCTGCTTCCCGATGTGTCATCACCACCTTTCACAGCCTTTCAGAGGCAATATTTACTGGCTCACTCACAGAATACAAAATCTCTCCAATTAAGCAAATTGGTGCAAAGGCTCAAGGTGGCAGCTGGCAGAGCTACTAGAGGAACCCACCTCGAACTCCGCCTGAGTCCAAGCGGAGGGCAAGAGGGGGTCCAGGCATGTCTTGACACCTTGGGTCACAGACATGGGGCCGGGTGCCTAGGATGGGGTCCTTCTTGTTTTTTTTTCCTTATTATGCCATTGCTGCTGTGGACATGTTTGATTTTTCCAAGTCATCATCACAAATACAGCCCCATTCCCGCAGCTGTGTGTGTGTGTGTGTGTGTGTACATGCATGAGTGTGCAACACCCTTATGTTTGTAGAGAAGGGAAAGGGAGTGGGAAGAAAGAGCCTCCTGCTCCCTGAAGACCGACGTATTTGCAATTCCTAAGACATTTGTAAATAATTATACTGAAAGTGCTCTCTGAGTAGCTGAAATATGACAAACATAGAAGAGAAGTGAATGGACTAAAATGAAAAGGGAGTCTTAGGCAAGGGCCTTGCTGCTTGGTTTAAAGAGCAGTTTTTTCTCCCTCTATCACCTGCCTCCCAGGTCCCGGCCAGCTTGTCTTGCCAAGGCCAGTGACTCAGCAGAGCGTGCCTCCAGCAGCTACTGAATGACACCCTGGAAACAGTTACTGTGGGTCCCTATGCTCAAGAACTGCACAGCGACCCATGAGGCATTGTATCTTTGTTCCCCACCGTGGCATGCATTTTCTACCCCTCTCTACATTGCCTCAGTGCTGTGAAGTAATGCAGTAAGGGGCCACGAGAGAGGCCTCCTGTGGTCTTCAGTCTCAAGCCTGCAATTTTCTTATCTGACTTGGCATTTTGAACAGCTGGATGGCTCCAGCCCTTGCCAAATGTTGCTTGGAGCTGTACTGCAGTTGTGGTGGGGCGGTGGTGGTGGGGGGGAGGCATGGTATCTTGCCTTGTGACATGATTAAGTGAAAGCATATGCTTTCTCTTTCGTTGACTTTCTCTGTGCCCAGAACTGAAATCAATCCAATCACTAAAACCCTGATGTGCCAAATAATAAAGCTCAAGGCTTACTACTGTTACTGGAAAAAGGCCAAACTCAGCTCCGTTTGACAGGCAAGAAGGTGAGGGGGGCAGTTTTACCTTTACCTGGAGATCATGCATTTCCCTCCCTGTTGAAAAGCATGAAATTGCCATTAGATGGAGCTCAATGAAAGAAAAAACAGAAGATGGGCTTTTTCCAGGTAGGAAAGGTTTTTTTCCCTGGGAAATCTACTGGCACTGTTAAAGGAGCCCGTTTCATTCTGGTATATGATTTTACAGGGTAAAACTCCATATAAGCTCAGCAGACATCTCTCTGACATTAGTGATACCTGTGCAAACCCATCTGTGAGAACGGCAGAGAGGAAACTGACAGGTGGGAAGTACCCGGGCCCAGGAAATGACCTCAAAGTCACCACCAACAATCTAGTTTATATCATGTGGGAGGTTAGAGAACACCAGCAAACTCAGATTTCCCTACAATGTGTAGAATGAACTCTAATCCAGTCTGTTCTATCTCTCTGCTCCTCAGTCATCCAGGCCACCAGGAAACTTTCGGGTGTTCAGGCATGAAGCGAGCTGAAGTCAAAGAGATGTATGGTCTGGGAAGAGAAAGGCAACTTAGTGTGTAGGGTCAGAAGGAAGTTTCCAGTCTGGCCCTGTGTGGTGGTGCAATGATGACAGAACCAATTTCCACAGCCAGCCAAAACTGTTCCCCCTTGCTTTAGGGGTGGGGTCAACTCAGAATGTGCACAATCGATCCTGTGTAATAGGGAAAACCTGTGTCATGGAAAAACATAATCCTTCTGAGTATCACAGAAGAAAAAAAATCTGTAGTTTTTGTTAACAGCCAGGTAGTAATATTATTTAACTGAATCATACTCATGGATATTCCACTGAGCGACATTGGAAATATGTGAAGGACGTTTAATTTCAGAACTTGTGCATGCTGAGGTCTCCTGCCACCATAGAGCTCAAAACAGCAAGAGAAAGAAAATAAAAATAAATCATTTCACCATGTTTCTTTATACCCCCATGAAACCATAGTATGAGACTTGTATGGAATGAGCAGTGAAGAAATTACGGATTTGAAAAGGGAATTGGTACCTTCTGAACTGATCTGTACCAATCACTTCTTGAAAGAAGTCGTTTTCCGTCTGTTTTCTGATTGTACCTCTACAGTTCTTCCATCAATGCAAAGACTTTCCATTTGTCCTTTCCTTTCCACCCTATGTACATCATTCGACCAGTCAGAAGAGATGTGCATTTAAAGCATTTGTTTGTAAATCAAAATGTTTTAATTCTTTTTTAAACTGGTGGGTGCCAGGGGGGAGGTTGGTGGCGGCATCGGTGAAATAGAGAAAGGGGATTGAGAGGTACAAGCTTCCAGTTATAAACTAAATAAGTCACGAAGATGAAAAGTGCAGCATAGGGAATATAGTTAATAATATTGTAATAACGTTGTGTGGTGACAGATGGTGACTGCACATGCGGAGAGCAGTGAGTAATGTATAACATTGTCGAATGCTATAATGTATAGCACTGTTGAATCACCATGTTGTATACCTGAAACTAATATAACATTGTATGTGAATTATACTTCAATGAAAAATATGTTTTAATCACACTGAGAGAGTCTTTATTACACTATTAGGAATAATTTCACAGATAAAACATTTTTTAGAGAGTGAATAATTAAACTGTAGTACATCTTTTACACAAATAGGAATTCATGTACTAAATGTGCATAGTACAAAAGCCTCCACACAAAGTAGTAGATTGTGGCACCCTTTACATATGGGGTAGGTATTCTCAATTTGGTCAGTTAGCTCATGCTTGCCAAAAAGATGGCCCAGAGATCCTCAAAGATTCCAAAGCTCTGAGACCCTTCACTAGACCTCAAATGATGCTCTCCCACGCCTTTGCTCACATCCTGATTTTCACCCCAAACATGCTATCCACCTGGCCTTAAGTCTACTCACACCCAAAAACAAAGGTGGCAATATATAAGGAATAATAGCTTTGTTACTGAGTCTCGAGGAAGATATTTTCTCCCAAAGAATAAGGGAAGAAATTTCAAAGGGTAGGAAGGCAAGATGGAAGAAGAAGAGGGCAACCTAGCTTAACTCAATAATGCTGAACCGTTAGTCTGTGATTCGATGTTAATTTCATGAGTGGGTACCTGTGTGTAATATTAATTTGGATTTCTTTTCTTGCATTTACCCCCTTTAACAAAGAAAAAAATGTACATTCTCCAGGAGTCACTGACTGATTGGGGAGTGAGAAAAGAAAAGGATCAAGGAGGATGTGGTGTTCCTGACTTGGACCACCAGGAGATACTGCTAGTCTTCACTGAGGTCAGTGGAGGACACGTCTATAACAGCACTATCTGTATTTGGTTAAAGACAATGTTGTAAAGAATTGTGATATTATTGCTTTACAAGTTATTTAATATTTATAGTTCTCAAAGGTTTTTCAAAAACACCATCTCTTTAGATTTAACAGCCCAATAAAATATGTAGGTGAATTATCAATAGCCTTGTTTTAGAGATAAGAAGTCTAAGGAACCAAACACTTAAATGATGGTCCAAAGATCACAGGGAAAAGAAATGGCAAGGTGGAGCTTGAACTTCAGTCTTCTGTTTCTGAATCTCTCAGATCACTGAGTTTAGTATTTATTTATGCTTTGTACCTCCATGAATGTTGGCAAAGTCCCTATTTCAAAATTAGAGTATATAATCTCCAAAACAGAGAATAATGGTATGTGTTTAGTCCCCGATTTTCTAGACCTTAGCACTATTGACCTTTTGGACCAGGGGTTGTCCAGTGCATTGAAGAGTTTCTGTAACAATCCTGGTCTCTACCCATTAAATGCCAATAGCACGTTCCAAGTTGTGACAAGTCAATATGCTTTCAGTCATTGCCAAATACTCCCTGAAGGGCAAATCGCCCTTGATTGAAAATCACTGATTTTGCATGTGGCAATCCTGGACACATAAACGAAGCCCAGTAAATTCCTGGTGATGGAAAGCTAATATGCATTCTGGCATGTTTTTAATAGAAACTGATCAGAAGATGAAGTTAAATTGGAGTATAAAGTCAAGGACTTGGCCTTTTCAGTATTTGGAACGGTGCCTACCTAACTGGGGAGGGCTGTGACAGTGACTGTCCTTGTGCTGGTTAGTAGAATCAGCACAATTCTGTAGGGATCAATTTAGGAAGAGAAGAGGGACATGGTTTCTTTCAAAAGGAGGTATGTTTACACTGTCTATCTCCCTCCCCACGGCAGCAGCAGATCTAGGGTAGGAGGCACGCTCCTGTCTATTTCCCTTGTTTAGAAATCCCAGCCACAGGGCAGGAGCTCACTGAAGGGCGGTGAGTGGAAGGAGCTGGTGACTTGAGTACCTGGGGAGTGGAGTCTATTTCTATCTCTGCTACTAACCGAGGAGTAAGACCTTTGGCAGGTTACTGCACTTCTCTGGACTCGGCGTCCTCATTCATAAAACGAGGAGGTTGGAATATATTGTCTCCTAGGTACCTTCAAGTTGAACATTTATTTATGATTCTGTGATCCAGGTTCCCAGTGCCCTGGGTGAAAACCTGGAGATTGAATATGTTACTGAATATGTTACTGAATTTTCACATTCTTTCAAAGATAATAAAGTGCCTACACTCTTTTTTAAATAACCTTCCCTGTGCGGGTTGAGGCAACACCCCTGATCAAATACATTAACATTAATATATCTGTAGTAAAATGTACAGCTGTTCACACTCCGTGAAATACTTAAAGGTAATTAACAGAAAAGCATCAGTTCAGGTTTGATTTTTTTTTTTTTTTCTGCCACAAAAGCCAACAAACAGAAACCATTCTTGGTTTTCAGACCACTTTAGACTTCAGAATTGTAGAAATGCATTTCTCAGTGCGCACTTAATTTCGATTATTGGTAAGTCACTAATAAATCCTGTTATAAGGAAGTAAAGTCTGCTAAATAAGCCTAGGGTATACTTTTTAAAAACGATTTTGGGATATAAGAGTTTTGTTTAAAAAAGTAAGAGGACTTTTCTTAGTATTTATTCTCTTGGTTTCCTATTTCAAAGCTAACACGCTAGGCATTGCCTTGGGCCTTGATTTTTATTCTGCTATTTTGTTATCATACCCAAAAATGATTATCCCAGGTAATACATGTGATGAGAAAAATATGAACGAACATGAAAATTAAATGAATTCCTTCTGTATTTTAATGTAAAAGCATATACCCAATTTCATGAAAATGGTAACTAAATGAGTATTTACTAAAGTATGTGTAAAAAAACACAAAAAATTTAACAAATTTTTTGGTTTACTTTGTGTTACGTTAATCATGGTCATGTTAACAAACAGTATGATAAAATGAAAAAGGAAGACATTTCAATAAATTCTGTTTATAGGGCGATGCTCCCGGGAGGCTCTGCTACTTCCTGACTGGCGCAGACTAAGTTCTATGGTTGGACGGTTGGACATGAGGCTTACTCTCCTGCAGGAGTCGGTTTTCCAAATTGCTATTAATAGTGCTGCTGCACACAGCACTTTCCTTCACTCGCTGGACACTTTCTGTCACACAGGAGTAATACACTTCAACAGAAAAGCCCCACTGAGCTAAATATGTTCAAAAGTCTTTCCCAAACAGGAAACGCATGCTCCCTCTCCTGCAAGAGAGACTCAGGCAGGTAGGGAGCCCCCAGTTCCAGTCTCGCAATCTTTCAGTTGGAAGCAAAAAGCAGAACATAATTGCTTTGCACTTGCCGGGAGCAGCAACGTAGAAAGCTGAGACTGTTTACCTGTTTCAAGCCATAGGGAAACCAAGACAGAGGGGGTGGAGTGGTGGGGGAAGGACAGAGGGAGGAGGGAAAAGAAGGAGGGAAGAGTGTGTGAAATGGTGTTGATTATGGAAATTTGCCCTGAAAGAGCCAGCTGTTCGCTTGTCTATTTTGTCTCCTTGACTGTTCGAATAATGAGGAGGAGGATGACAGATGCCAGTCACAGTGCTAGGTGTTGGTAGTACAAGGGCGAACAAGACATTTTGAAACTTAGGGCTTAGTAATACGAACAGAATAAACAAGCAAGAAAAAAAATTATTTTCCGATAATGATAAAGGCTGCAAAGGAAACCAACCACGTACTCAAAGGGCTTTTTAGGAAAAACCTTTCTGGGACGTGGGAGTTAGACCAAAAACCCAAAGGAGGATAGTAAGTCAGCCATGGGACACACCCCCACTGCCAAAGCCCAAGACAGGAAAGGGCTGGGGTACTGCAGAAGAGAGAGGAGGCAGGGGGTGACATGAGGGAAGTGACAGGACGAGGACAACGGAGCCTGAGCTGTCCCAGTAAGGAGTCCGTACTTTCTGGCAAGGACAATGAGAGGGCCCTGAAGGGCATAGCATAGGAGAGATGAGGGGTTTTATATTTGAAAAAGAGCATGCCAGGTGCCTTGTGGAGAATGGATTGGGAAGGGCATGAGAGAAGGTGAGAGCGCTCGTTAGAAGGCTGCTTTGTTTGAGGCGATCGCAAGAATTTAAAAATCCTCAAGTACACTGAGACTGGGGGGAGCTGGTTAAGGGAAGGGCTATGACCTTTACAGGTCACCTTCCCTGAAGCCTGTGATTGTTGTAAGCTTTACAAGCATCTGCTTATATTTTCAACCTGCAACTTCTGTAGGATTAAAAAATATGTTTAGTTCCTGGTGTGGATCATTTTTTTTATAATCCAAATATAGACAAGACTGCCACAAAGGCCATATTGCTAAAGACCTAAGCATTCTCCCTGACAGCAGATGCACAATTCCTCTTTAACTTTTCCATGTCCTGTAGGATATTGAAGACTGAAATTATATCTCCTCTCAACCTTTATTTTCCTAGGTTGAAAAACATCGGTCTCAAGAAAGCTGCCCCTTTATTAGTGTATCTATTTTAGACCCTCCTACCACTCTTTTTTCTAAGCCGGCCAGTGGATTTTCTTGAGATGTAGAATTAGTTTTATTTAGTTTTCCTTAGAGCAAAATTTTACCTTGTTCCTTTATTCTTAAGATTTTATTTTTTTATTTTTTTTTAAGATTTTATTTGTTTATTTGACAGAGAGAGATCACAAGTAGACAGAGAGGCAGGCAGAGAGAGAGAGAGAGAGAGAGAGAGAGGGAAGCAGGCTCCTTGCTGAGCAGAGAGCCCGATGCAGGACTCGATCCCAGGACCCTGAGATCATGACCTGAGCTGAAGGCAGCGGCTCAACCCACTGAGCCACCCAGGCGCCCCAAGATTTTATTTTTTCATTTCAGAGAGTTTGAGCAATCATGGGGGGCGCGGGGAGGACGAAGCAGACTCCCCGCTGAGCCCAAGGCAGGCCTCCACCCCGGGGGGTTCCATGCGGGCCTCAATTCCAGAACCCAAGATCATGACCTGAGCTGAAGTCTGACGCTTAACTGACTGACCGCCCAGGCGCCCCTTACCTTTTTTTTTTTTCAATTTGTATTATGCTTAAATGGGTCAGTGGTTTGTTTCAGCTAAGAAGCATGGGAAGTTAGGGAGACACTTGCTGTTTTGTGTGTGTGTGTGTGTGTGTGTGTGTGTGCGCGCGCGCGTGCACGCACATGTGCACATGTTCACAAGCTGCCCTTAATTACCATATTTTCACACTTCTAGTCAGTTTTTCTCTTTAACTTTTGTCGCCATGTTAAGACGATGCTTTCTTGGTTGGCTGAGTGGTCTCACTGGTGAAATAAGGGGAAATAAGGAATTTAATTAGTTACATATTGCTGTGTAACAAATTTCAAACCTAGAAACTTATAAAAAGAAAAGTTCATTATCTCAAACCTTCTACAGAGTAGGAATTCAGAAGTTTAACTATTTGGTTCTGCCTCATGAAGTCCCAGTTCTCTCATGAAATACCAATCAAGATGTTTGCCAGATCTGCAGACATCTGAATGCTTGAATGGAGGATCTTCCAAAATGGCTCATTCACATGTTGAAAATTGAAGTTGGCTTCTGTCAGGAGGCCTCAGTTTCTTCCTAGGGATGCTTGAGTGTCCTCATGGCATGGCAGCTGGCTTCTCTCAGAGCTAAGAATCCAGAGACAATGAGGCAGATAAATAAATCATGTATCTTTTATGAGCTAGCCTCAGAAGTCATGATTCATCCTTTCTGCGACATCCTGTTGGCTACATGGGTCAGCTCTAGTCAGTGTACACACAGGCATGAACACTGGCAGGGGAGACTCATTGGAGGGCATCTTCAAGGCTGGCTACTACAGGATAAAAAACTAGAGTAGGGAGGGACAGATGGGGAAGAAGCAGACCATGGAACAAGACACACACCATAGCAGGATCAACTGTTTTCCCTTGAGGAAGTCCCACTGGCCAGATGCAGTGTCTGGAAGGCATAGCAACAAGTGCCAGTGTTGGAATGCAGGGGCCAAGCAGTGTTACGAGGGTGTTACCCGGGCATGGATCAGGCATCCGAACTTGCCATTGATTCCTGTCAGGGAAAGGGGTATTCTGACTCAGATAGGCACTTAGCTAGCATCTGGAAAAACATTTATTATTTACAATAATTCATTAATTATTATATTATAATAAGAAATAGTATTACTGTTACACATTATTCAGCAACTACTGGGCACTGTACACTAAGAATACAGTGGGAAGATGGACTCCCTGTCATCATGAAGCTTAGAATCTACAAGGGACTATGTGTAAATAAAAAGGTAATGTCACTATAATGTGATGAGCTCTGTGACGGGAGAGGTATGGCATGGTGGAGATTTCATAGGAACATCTGATGAAGAGTTGAGATGTGGATGGGAGATAAAAGAGGAAGCGACACTGGAACCAAAGCTTAAGAAGGAGTTAGCTGCTGGAAGACAGGGAGACAGAGAGGATTCTAGACCAAGAGAATCGCATATGGAACAAGAATAACCCTGTAGCAAGAAAAAAGATGTCCCTCTAGAGCAACTAATAGTGTTTCTGGGTCTAAACATGCAACCCTGAGGGTAGCAAGAAGTGAGAATGCAGTGATAACCCAGTGGCGGGATTTCGGTTGGGGTGGAAGGGCAGGACCACAACCTGGAAGGGAGAGGGTGCTCAAAGGAAGGCAAGCAAGCCTCAGTCTTGGCAATACAGGGGTTCTGGGGAGTTCCCCAGACAGGAACTGCGAGGCTGGGACAGACATCTGGTGGGAGGTTTTGCCAACTCAGGCGATATCTAAAGAGGGAGGTCTCTTGGGATGATTCATATCGAAATTGATATTGATAGTTTGATATTCATATAGAAATTGATCACCCTCAGGCAACCGCCAGGACAGGGAGGTGTGGGGGAGTACCAGGGAGGAGAGCTCAGATGTAACACGGCACATGAGCTCAAAGGAGGGGTGAGCAATGCACACAGGAGTCCTCAGATAAGAACGTCAAGAGAATACTGTGGTTGTGGGGGTAGGGGGTGAATACGGTTTAGGAACTAAACCCACAAACTCTGGACACAAGTCCCTTCATGCAAAGCCCTGAGCTTCTAGTTGAGAGCAGAGTAGTTCCTTAGAAAGCCACCCCAGACCAGACCCCATGAGTAAAGGGAATATATTTGCTGGAAATTAATGTTTCAAGAAAAAGTGGAAAAATAGATAGCCCTAGAGTCTAAAGATAGAGCTGTCCTGGGCTCTCCGTTGCCTCAATTAAATGAGAGATTTTCAGGTTTGGATTTGGAGAGTACGTGGGCTGAGCTTTCAAAAAGGACTCATCAGTGCATCTGATAGTGGGAGAAAATAGGCAACAGTAGATGCAATGTCATGGCCGTGACCTCTGAGTTGCTATGGAAGAAAAGGATGATGGCAATGTCTACCTTGTAATCATGGGCCATTTCCTCTGGAGGTCTATAAGGCAGGTCATACTGTCCCCCATTTTTATGAATGAGGAAGCTGGAGTCCCAAAGGTTTACATGGCTAATAAAAAAGAAATCAGGATTCAAACTCAGGTCTTCAAATGTAGTCTAGTTCGTTGTTTTGTTTTGTTTTGTTTTAACCTACTATACTGTCTTCCTACCCAATAAAAGGAGAGACTATTAAAAAATGACATTCTAGCTGGACATTGGAGTAGGCCTCAGAGAAAGAGAGAGAGAGAAGGAAAGCAACACACTAATTTTATGTACACAAGGAATGCTAGTGACATCCAAGCTTGAATGTTTGAGTATCCACAGCTGGGGGATATTTGTGTGACATGACTAAAACAGTACATAAAAAACCTACACATATAAAATGATTTGGAGCCATGCAGGTATATAGAAGTAAACTTCATGACAGTTGTTGTAGTTAACGAAGTAACATGATATAAATGGGGTTATTTGATGGCTATAAGGAGACATGGATGAAGGTTAGTTTCATATCTACTTTTGAGAACACGGAGGATACCATACCCAGTGCTATTTACTGAACACCTACTCTATACTAGGAATTTTAAAGAGTTTACCTCATATAGCTCTAAAAGCAACCAGGAGGGGTAGGCATTATCTTGAACATTAACAGAAGAGAAACTGAGAATCAGTGTAGTTTGTCCAGTGACACAGGACTTGTGAGTGATAGGGAGAGTCACTGTTTGAACCCGGGTCTAACTCCAGTCCATATGATCTTGTTCCTACACCAGCTGCTGCAAGGCAATGGAACCAAAAGAATTCTTGGTTCTTTCTCTCCTAATTCCTTAATGCCGAGTTTCCTAAAACCTATTCTTGTTAACTGACGTTTCTCCCAAATCTGCCTCTCCTCATATGTTTTCTCTCTGTGACTCCCTTGGCAATCATCCCAATCAACCAGGCTTAACGCCTTTTTTCCATTCATCCTACCCATCCAATCTGTTTGCAAGTCCTGGCAATTCTAATTCTATCTTCATTTTCACACCATTCCCCTATCTTGGCCTGACAGGAACCACCTACTGCAATAGCTTCATGACTTGGAGCTTACTAGGTTGAACTAACCTCTAAAATGGCCCCCAGTAAATCCCACCTACTGTTATTTACAACTTGGAGTAACCCTTCCCCTTGCATGAGGACTGAGCTTGACAATGTGCTTTGAATGAATAGAATAAGGCACAGAGAATAGAATATGGCACATGTAATGGGATATTGCTCCCAAGATTAGGTTACAAAGAGACTCTGGTTTCCATCTTGCTTGCCCTTTCTTTTTCTCCTTTCCCTTCCCTTCCCTTCCTATTTTCTGGTTTAGAACAAAGAAATTTATTGCCTCACTGTTCTGGAAGTCAGAAGTCCAAAATCAAGGTATCAGCAGGGCCATGGTCTCTCTGAGGCACTAGGGAAGGATCTGTTGTACATTCTTTTCTCCCACCTTGTAGATGCAATACTATGATCCTAAGTTTGTCTTCACATAGCCATCTTCACATCCTCTGTGCATGCTTTCTCTTTCTTGCTCTCTCACTTGCTGACTCTGATGGAAGCTGGATGCCATGTACTGAGCTACCCTATGGAAAGGCTCACTTGGCAAGGAATTGAGGGAGGTCTCTTGCCAAGGACCTTGGAGGAGCTGGGGTTCCCAGTCTAATAGCCAGGGAAGAGCTGAATCATGCAATGACTATGCCCAGTTTTCGGATCTGCAGAAACTAAGATAATGAATGCTTGTTCTTTTAAGTGGTAAATTTTGGGATAATTTATTTTGCAACAATAGGTAAACAATATACTAATAATGGGTAGTCCCAAATCTAGGAATAACATTGTTAATTTGGGGGCTGCCAAATTAAACTTCCAGTAATATAATTCTGATTATGTCATTCCCTTGTTAAAAACCTTCAATAACTTTTCCTTTGCCTTTAGAAAATACCTAAGCTTCTCAGTTTAGAAATGAGATGTGTTATCACCAAGTTCCAGCATAACGGTTAATAATTAACTAAAGATTATTTCATAGTTGAAGGCAATAATGTATAATTCCGTTGTCAACTGAATCCGTTCTGTCCTTTAAGCCTAAAACAACAGTTAGCAATTTCCAGAACAACTTTGCCCATTCTACCCCACTTGCGTGCCTTTGCCTTTATCTCAGCAGGTCCATACCTACTTGGAATACCTCATTCTTCAGCAAACTCTTCTTGATTTCACTCTATTGAATATCCTCTATCTTTCCTCTGAAATATGATACTATTTAATTTATGCATCTCTTGTGTCAACATCCTTCTCTACCTTTTATTTTAGTTGTTTATATTTTATCTCTTTTTTCAGACTCTGAGATCTTTTGAAAGAAAGATACTTGCACTGTTTTGCCCACCATAGATTTTATAAAATGGTGACATAGATTATTCCTGACTATTCTTCATCACAAGAAGAACAACTAACAACTATTCAAGAATAAGACACCACTGAGAGAATCCTAGAACATGGTGATGAGGTTGAAGCACCCTCTGCACCACAGAGATGAAGACAGACTGTATTAGAAACATAAGAGAAGTGTCTACACACTGATTGCATTGCCTCTACCCTAGGCCAGTGTAGTACCACACGGCGAGATCTCCCCTGGACCTCTAGTTCCTCCAGTAGGAAAAGAGAACCCAGTGGGGACAACCAGCCTCACTCCAGCATTGTGGGTCATTTTGCAAGAGCCCTACACTGATCTCACACCACAGGGATTTGCAGGGCTCAACAACTAAGAATCTGACTGTGGTGAAGAAGGGGAGAAGGACTTGTAGCAACTACTATATGGGTCTTGGCAGACTGAGTTCACACCTGCAGTCCCTGAGTGGTAATCCCAATCAGTGCTTTTGCCCATCTGCAGAACCAAGTCAGGGGGCACTCCCACCTGGAACTGGTAGGGTACATACAGATCTGCCTGATTGGGATCCTCGAATTGGTGCAACCACCTTGGAAAACCACATAAAGCTCAGTTTTGTCCCTGGTGTCCCCACAAGCTGGCAAGGAGCTGAATCATAGTCCCACCCACTGTGGAGAGTGTCTTCCAGCCCCATATGAATAGAAGGACCAATGAAAACTCCTGGTAACTGTGTGGCACAGCTCTGCTCAAGCTGAGAGGTGATGGGTAAAGCCAATTGCGTCCAGAGCAAAGCCAGTGCCAGGAGTGGAGTGTTCTGTGGTGTGCACAGGCAGGGGGAATAATTCATATCCAAGGGTAAAGGTAGTTCCTGGCCCCTCCCAACTAGAGAAACAGCCCGGGAAATGGAGAGTAACCCGGAGTGTTCTCTCCTCCTCTTGCCCAGGCAGGAGAGCTGAGACGTAGCTCCAACCACTGTGGAGAGTGTCTTCCAGCCCCACTCCATCAGAAAGGTTGGAGACATCTCCTGGAAGCAGTGTAGCCCAGCAGCACTGGAACCAAGAGGTGGGTAGGCAAAGCTAATACATTGCAGAGCAAAGCCAGGACCCTCTTCAGTCAGAGCACTTGGAATGTGGGTTGGCTTGAGTTAAGAAAACAACAATGAACTTTACCAGCTTTAGAGTTACTTCGCTTGCTGTGCTGGACAGAAAATCCAATTCATATCCCCGTTCATCACTGAACATAACCTTCAGCCTGTCCAATCAAGGAATCTAACCATAGCACATGAGAAGCTGTATCACCCATGCAGTGGCAATGGGACAGAGAGCACAGCCCATGGTTTCCCCATCTGCAGAGCAAAACCAGCAGCCTCATCTGACTAGGGAATTAAGGGCACACACTGGTCTGTTTATGCCCCTAAACAATGAGCTGTGCAGGTCCTGAACTCTGACTAGTTGCTCTCCTAGGGCAAGAAAGCCAATTTATAGCCCCATCTATAACTGAATATAATGCCCAACCATCTAAGCTTGACCAGAGAATCCAGGCAACCATTGAGTCCATTCTACAGACTCCCGTGGGCAGGGAATCTAGCCAGCAGTCCTATCTAACTGTTATCAGCCAGTGGCACATCCCCCATCCCCATCCTCAGAGCTCAAATATTTGCCTCACCCCCATACAGGCCAAAATAGCAGCTCCCACAAGCCCAAGGACATTACCAGCAGAAACACCCAGAAACCTAAACTGTGCTGCCTGAGGAAGATTTCTCTGCAAAACGAACCTGTAAAGTCTGGAAGAGGGGCCCAGTTACCCAAATACACTGGTACCAACATACAGAATCAAGGATCACAAAAAAATCAGGTAAATATGACAACCCCGGGGAAGACTTATAAGCTTCTATAAGTTACCCTAAAGAAATGGAGATCTACGAACTGTCACACACAGAATTCAGGATAACCCTTTTAAGGAATTTTAGTGAACTACCAGAAGACACAGAAAACTAAACAAAATTAAGAAATAATGCATGAAAAAAATGAGAAGTTTGACAAAGAAATAACAACCATCAAAAACAAACAAACAAAATCACAGAAATCCTGGAGTTGAATAATTCAACAACTGAACTAAAGAATACAATAGAGAATTTCAAAAGTAGAATCAGCTACTTGGAGTACAGGACATTGGAAATTATCCAGAGGAGCAAAAAGAAAAAGAAATTTTTAAAAACTGAGGAGAACTTATAGGAATTTTAGGAGAAAATGAAAAAAAAAACAATATTTGCACTGTGGGAATTTCTGAAGGAGAAGAGAAATAAAAAGGAACAGAAAATATATTTAAAGAGTAATGGCTGATCAGAATCCTAGAGGAGAACATAGGCAGTAACCTCTTCGACATTGGCCACAGCAACTTCTTTCAAGATATGTCTCCAAAGGCAAAGGAAACAAAAGTGAAAATGAACTTTTGGGACTTCATCAAGATCAAAGGCTTCTGCACAGCAAAGGAAACAGTCAACAAAACAAAGAGGCAACCCACGGAATGGGAGAAGATATTCGCAAATGACAGTACAGACAAAAGGCTGATATCCAAGATTTATAAAGAACCCCTCAAACTCAACACACACCAAACAGATAATCATGTCAAAAATGGGCAGAAGACATGAACAAACACCTCTCCAATGGAGACATACAAATGGCTAACAGACACATGAAAAAATGTTCATCATCACTAGCCATCAGGGAGATTCAGATCAAAACCACATTGAGATATGACCTTACACCAGTTAGAATGGCCAAAATTAACAACATGTGTTGGAGAGGATGTGGAGAAAGGGGAACCCTCTTACACTGTTGGTGGGAATGCAAGTTGGTGCAGCCACTTTGGAAAACAGTGTGGAGATTCCTTAAGAAATTGAAAATAGAGCTTCCCTATGACCCTGCAATCGCAGTACTGGGTATTTACCCCAAAGATACTGATGTAGTGAAAAGATGAGCCATCTATACCCCAATGTTCATAGAAGCAATGGCCATAGTCACCAAACTGTGAAAAGAACCAAGATGACCTTCAACCTGGATGACCTTCATCCATGACGAATGGATAAAGAAGATGTGGTCTATATATACTATGGAGTATTTTGCCCCCATCAGAAAGAATGAATACCCAACTTTAGTATCGAAATGGACTGGACTGGAAGAGATTATGTTGAGTGAAACAAGCCAAGCAGAAAGAGTCAAATTATCATATGGTTTTGCTTATTTGTGGAGCATAAGGAATAACACGGAGGACATGGGGAGATGGAGAAGAGAAGGGAGTTGGGGGAAATTGGAGGGGGAGATGAACCATGAGAGACTGTAGACTCTGAGGAACTAACTGAGGGTTTTGGAGGGGAGTGGGGTGGGAAGTTGGGTGAGCCTTGTGGTGGGTATTATGGAGGGCACGTATTGCATGGAGCACTGGGTGTGGTGCATAAACAATGAATTCTGGAACACTGAAAAGAAATTTAAAAAATAAATAAAAAAAAATTTAAAAAAAAGGAGTAATGGCTGAAACCTCCTGAACTTGGGGAGAATGTTAATTAACACCACAAAAACATAAAGAGGTAATGCAAATATTAATGGTAAGGTAAATACATGGTCATATTAGATTCAGCAACATGGCAATAGTGATGCATAATTCACTAACAACTCTAGTTTAAAAGTTAAAAAAATGAATAGTATAAATAACCATAACTACAATAATCTCTTATTAGTAACATAATATAAAAAATGTGAATTATGATAGCAATCATCTAAAATGTGAGGAGAAGAAATAAAAATGTAAAGTTTACTAATTTTATTGAAGTTAATTGCAATCAGTTTAAAATAGGGTAAGTTTAAGGTATTTTACTTAAAATTCATTTAAAACCACAAAGGAAAACTTTGTAGTAACTACACAAAAGAACACAATAAAGAAGTCAAAGGACACTCATACCAAAAGACATCAAAACACACAAGAGAAAACAGCAGGATAGACACAAGGAACAACGGATCTACAAAACAACCAGAAACAATGAACAAAATGGCAATGGTAAGTCCTTACCTATTGATAATTACTTTAAACATAGAAGGATTAAATTCTCCAATTAAAAGACATAGAATGGCTTAATGGATTAAAACACACACACACGCACACACACACACACACACACACACGCAAGATACAATATGCTGCTTTTAAGAGGCTCATTTAGCATTAAAGACCCATATAGACTGAGAGTGAAGGGACAGAAAAAGACATTTCAAGCAAATGGCAATCCTCAAAAAGCTTTTCTTCAGACAAACTTCCACTTTAAACTGGAAATGGTAAGAGGAGACAAAGAAAGTCATTCCTTAATGATAAAGGGATCAAGAGGATATAAATTATAAATATTTATGGACCTGGGATGCCTGGGTGGCTCAGTTGGTTAAGCAGCTGCCTTTGGCTCAGGTCATGAGTCCAGCATCCTGAGATCGAGTCCCACATCGGGCTCCTTTCTCATCAGGGAGCCTGCTTCTCCCTCTGCCTCTGCCTGCCATTCTGTCTGTCTGTGCTTGCTCTCTCTCCCTCTCTCTCTCTGACAAATAAATAAATAAATCTTTAAAAATATATATATTTATGGACCTGATATTGGAGCACCTACATATATAAAGCAATAACAGAACGAACAGGAGAAATAAATAGCACTGCAATAATAGTTGAGCACTTTACTACTTAACTTTCAACAATAAGTAGGTCATCCAGACAGAGATTCAATAAGGAAACAAGGAATTTAAACAGCACTATAGACCAAATGGATTTAACAGACCTATATAGAACATTCTATCCAACAACAGCAGAATACACATTCTTCCCAAATGCACATGAAACATTTTCTAGGATAAACCATATGTTAGGCCACAAAACAAGTCAGTAAATTCAAAATGATGGAAATCATACCAAGTATCTTCTCTGACCACAATGGCATAAAACTAGAAATCAATAACATGAAGAAAACTGTAAAATTCATGAACACATGGAAATTAAACAGCAGTCTTCTGAACAACCAATGAAACAAAGAAGAAATTTGAGGGAAAATAAAAATATTTCTTGACATAAATGAAAATAGAAACAAAACATACCACAACATGTGGGATGCAACAAAAGCAGTTTTAAATGAGAAGCTCATGGCAATAAACACCTACATTAAGAATCAAGAGGGATCCCAAATAAACAACATAACTCTATACTTTATTTTTTGTAAGATTTTATTTATTTGAGAGACAGAGATCACAAGTAGGCAGAGAGAGAAAGGGAAACAGGCTCCCTGCTGAGCAGAGAGCCTGATGCAGGGCTTGATCCCAGGACCCTGAGATCATGACCTGAGCTGAAGGCAGAGGCTTAATCCACTGAGTAACTCAGGCACCCCCATAACTCTGTACTTTAAGAAACTAGAAAAACAAAAACAAGCTAAGCTTGAAGTTAGCAGAATAATAAAAATTAAAGCAGAAATAAATGAAATACAGAACAGAAAAACAATAGAAAAGATTGAACAAACTAAGAGTTGTTTCTTTGAAAATATAAACAAAAAGTTGACAACCCTTAGCTAGACTAACCAAGAGAGAAAGAGAAAGAACCCAAATGGACAAAACAAAGGGAAAAAAATTAAATCTAATGACACAGAAATTCAAAGGAACATAAGGGGCTAAAGAGAACAACTATACACGGGCAAGCTAAACAATGTAGAAGTTGAAAAATTATTAGAAACATAGAACTTATAAAAAGGGAATCAGGAAAATATAGAAAATTTGAATAACCCAATTACTAGTTGGGAGATCGAATCAGTAATCAAAAATCTCCCAGTGAGGAAAAGGCCAAGACCAGAGAGCTTCTTGGTGAATTTTAGCAAATATTTAAAGAAGAATTAACACCAGTTCTTCTCAAATGCTTACAATAAATCAGAGGAGAGAGCACTCCCAAATTTATTTTACAAAGCCAGCATTATTCTGATACAAAATCAGAAAAGGACGCTACTAGAAAACAAAACTACATGATCCCTGATGAATATAGTTGTAAAAATTCTCAATACTACAACAGCAAACTGAATTCAACACATTAAAAGGATCATATACCATGATCAAGTAATATTTATCCCTAGGACGCAAGGATGGTTCAATGTATGCAAATTAATTACAGTAATAAATCACAGTAATAAAATGAAAGAAAAGAATCATGTGATCTTCTCAATAAACGTAGAAAAAAGATTTGACAAAATTCAACATCCATTCGTGATAAAAATTCTTAAAAATAAGTAATGGAAAAATGTATCTCGACATAATAAAGGCCACATATGATTAGCCCACAGTTAACATCATACTCAATGGTCAAAAATTGAAAGCTTTTCCTTTAAGATCAGGAACAAGACAAGGGTGCCCACCCTCACTGCTCCTATTCAACATAGTACTAGAAGTTCTAGCTAAAGCAATCAGGTAAGGTAAAGAAATAAAAGGCATCAGAATCGGAAAGGAGGATGTAAAATTGTCTCTATTTGCAGATGACATGATTTTATATAGAGAAAATCTTAGAGACTCCACCAGAAAACTGTTAGATCTAATCACTAATTTCAGTGAAGTTGCAGAATACAAAAATCAACAGTATTTCTATACACTAACAACAAATTTTCTGAAAAGAAATAAAGAAGCTAATCCCAATTGATAGTATCATCAAAAACAATAAAATACTTAGGAATAAATTTAACTAAAGAAGTGAAAGATCTCTACTCTGAGAACTACAAGACATTGATGAAATTAATTGAAGAAGACACAAAAAAATGGAGAAGTATCCTGTGTTCATGGATTGAAAGAATCAATATTTAAGCATCAACACTACCAAAGCTATCTATAGATTCAGTCTCATTTCTATTAAGATTTCAATGGCATTTTTTACAGAAGTAGACAAACAATCCTAAAATGTATACAGAACCACAAAAGACCCTGAGTAGCCCAAACAATCCTGAGAAGGAAGACGGAAGGATGGGCGCCTGGGTAGTTCAGTCAGTTAAGCATCTGCCTTTAGCTCAGGTCATTATCTCAGGGTCCTGGAATTGAGCCCCACAGCAGGTTCCCTGTTCAGTGAGGAGTTCGCTTCTCCCTCTGCCCCTCCCCACCTCTTGTTCTCTCAAAGAAGAAGAAGAAGAAGAAGAAGAAGAAGAAGAAGAAGAAGAAGAAGAAGAAGAAGAAGAAGAAGAAGAAGAAGGAAGAAGAAGAAGAAGAAGAAGAAGAAGAAGAAGAAGAAGAAGAAGAAGAAGAAGAAGAAGAAGAAGAAGAAGGAGGAGGAGAAGGAGGAGAAGAAGAAGAAGACCAAAGTGGGAGGCATCACACTTTTGATTTCAAGCTATATTATAAAGCCACAGTCATTAAAGAGTATGGTACTGGCATGGAAACAGACAAGTAGCCCATTGGAACAGAACTGAGAGCCAGAAAGAAACCCAAGCATATATGGTCAACAAATATTTGATGAGGGAGCTGAGAATACCTGATGGAGAAAAGTCAGTCTTTTCAATAGAGAGTGCAGGGATAATTGCATATTCCCATGCAAATGAATGAAACTAGACCCATATCTTACATCATTCATAAGGACCAACTGAAAATGGATTAAAGACTTAAATGTAAGACCCAAAACAATAAAACTCCTAGAAAACACAGGAATATAGCTCTTTGGCATGAGTCTTGGTAATGATTTTTTGGATGTGACACTTAAAACACAAGCAACAAAATTGAAAATAAATACCTGGGACCACATCAAGTTAAAAAGCTTCTACAGAGGGAAAAAAAAAAGTCACTAACAAAATGAAAAGATAACCTACAGAGTGGGAAAAAATATTTGCAAGCTATATATCTGATAAGGGGTTAATATCCAAAATATGTAAAGAACTCATACAATTCAATAGCAAAAAAAAAAAAAAAAAAGTAACTCAATCTAAAAATGGGGTGGGGTGCCTGAGTGATTCAGTCAGTTAAACATCTGACTCTTGATTTCAGCACAGGTCATGATCTCATGGTCATGAGATCGAGCCCTGCATAGGGCTTCTTGCTGGGCATGGAGCCTGCTTAAGATTCTCTCTCTCTCTCCCTCTGCTTTATCTAGCCCCCCCCACCAAAAAATTAATAAACAAATAAAATAAAATAATAAAAATATAAAAAATAAAAGTGGGCAAAGAACCTAAATAGACACTTCTTTAAAGAAGATATAAAATAGGCCAAGAAGTATATGAAAAGATGTTCAACATCACTAGTCATTAGGGAAATGTAAATTAAAACCAAATCGAGGTATCATCTTACACCTATTAGAGTAGCTATCATTAGAGATAAGAAAGAACAAATGCTGGCATAGATGTGGAGAAGAGGGAACACTTGTGCACTGTTGGTAGGACTGTAAATTGGTGCAGCCACTATGGAAAACATTATGAAGTTTCCTCAAAAAATTAAAAACGGAACTACCATATGATCCAGCAATTTCACTTCTGGGAATATATCCAAAGGAAATGAAAAAACTAACTTGAAAAGCTATCTGCACCCCTATGTTCATAGCAGCACTATTTACAAGAGCCAAGACATGGAAAGAAACTAATTGTCCATTAATGGATTAATGGATGATGATGTTGCAGTTTATTTATGCAGTGGAATAGTACTCAGCCATTAAAATCTAGGAACTTCTACCACTTGCAACAACCTTGAAGCCATTATACTTAAGGGAAATAAATCAGGGCGCCTGAGTGGCTCAGATGGTTGGGCGTCTGTCTTCAGCTCAGGTGATGATCCCAGGGTCTTGGGATCGGGTTCCGCATCAGGCTCCCTGCTCAGTGGGGAGTCTGCCTCTCTCTGACTCTGCCTCTCTCTCTGTCTCTCATGAATGAATAAATAAAATCTAAAAAAAAAAAAAAAGGAAATAAATCAGACTGAAAAAATCTCACTTACATATGGAATAAAAAAAAATTGTAGTAAAAGAGATTAGATTTGTAGTTTGTTGCAGGAGGGGGAAGTGGGGAGTAGAGAAACCAGTCAAAGGGTACAAACCTTTTAAGTAACCAGTAGGAGCGCATGTACCACATGATGTCTTAGCTAACACAGCAGCAGGGTATATTGGAAAGTTGTTGAGAGTAAATCCTATGAGATCTCACCATAAAGAGATTTGTTTTTCTTTTTCTCTTTCTTTTGTTTTTATCATGTCTATATGAAAGATGGGTGTTAGCAGAATCTACAGTTGGTAATCATTTCACAATATCTGTAAATCAAACTATCCTGCTGTACACCTTTAACTTATACAGTGAAGTATGTCAATTATTTCTAAAAAAAACTGGAAAGAAAAAGAACTTATTGAAGTTATTCATGCATTTAAGAATGTTAATACCATCAAGCCACTTCTTCTACTGCCAAAGAAATCTAATATAGAAATTTCTTTAAAACATCTGAATCAAATGACCAAGATACCATCGTCGTTTTATAGCTCAGTATCTTCCCACATCAAGGTTTGTCCTAAGACGGCTAAAGCAATTGAATCTGGTAATGACTGTACCATGGGGCTCTAATCTAGAGAGAATGACCATGAACAGCTGAGAAAGTGTGTGTTAGTTTCTGAGACTGAACTGAACTCCTTTTGTAAGTAGGGCAGTGGGAATGAGGCAGAAGAGCTGACTCTATTTGTCTCATGTTGGTCTTCTTTCCCTCTCTGGCCTCCTGGGTTTAACAGATGCAAAAGAAAGGCTTTGTACAGTTCTATCTAAGCCAGGAGAGCCATCCCCAGGGAGGGTTCAGTTAACCTTCATTAGTTGCTAACTATCTTTTGCAGGTTGTTTCTAAATTAAGTCCAGTAGATTAGTGGCTTTCAGTCTTTCCATGCACGAAGCAGACTGTTCTCCCTCCTGTGAGTAATCCTTAAGGAAGTGATGGCCATGATGATCCAAGCGGGGGTGAGAACTAAACTCAAGACAGGAGGGGTTTTTAGGGTAATAGGTTTTTTTGTTTGTTCGTTCGTTTGTTTGTTTCATGTCATTTTCAGATAGGATGGTAACATAATGATGTAGAATGCTAGCCAGTTAAAATGCAGTTATGTAAAGAGCCTTTACAAAATGATTTACAAAGAAAAGACAGGTGCGTTTGTTGTGCCTACCATTTGGCTAGCAGCCACAAAGACCATGGGGGTAAACTGAGAATATCCTTCCCCACTTCTCTCAGATTCCACTCTATCTGGAAATGTAAATGACAGTCCTGTTGTTCCCAGTGGAGTATCTTAACCTCAGAGCAGAATTTTATCTTGCTGTGCCTTGTAGCTACATTGTCAGGATGAAGAAGGATCTGTATGTAGCTGGACATGTTCTTGCGGAATTTGTTAAAAGGCACTTTAATTTTGAGTTCAGTCCTCCAGGAAGGCTATCTGGAAATATGTATTCCAAGTTTTAAAATTTTGCCTGTCCTTTAACTAAGAAATTGCACTTCTGGAAATTTAATCTAAAGAAACAGTTAAGGATTTGTTCCAGATGTGTACCCCTAGGAATATTCACATGAGAATTGTTTTTGTGTAATGAGAAATCAGAAGTAACCTAAATGCCCAACAAAAAAGTTTGGTTAGATCAACTTTGGCCCAGTCATATCCTCGAGTACTATTCAATTCTTTAGAGTGATGTTACAGAAAAATTATGTATTGATATAAAAGGATATTCAGCATATATTCTTTAAAAATACATCTTATGCTCATTTTTTATAAAACAATTAAACATCTAAAATCTGTTGAATATTTACTAGACACTAACATTCGTATGCATCTTCTTATTCAATCCTAAAGTAGAAGTAGTAGTAGTAGTAAAGAAGTAGATATTACTCTTACTATTACCTTCACTTTACAAATGATGAACGTTCTCAAGGTCACATAGGTAGTAAATGGCAGAACAATAAGAGAGAGAGAGAGAGAACAGAGAGAGATTGGGAGGTATTGATTAGTAAATTACATTGAAAAGGATCTTCTCCTAGATGTTAAAAGTTGTTATCTAATTATAAGGGGATTGTGAATATTGTTTCCTTCTTTTTGAGCATATATTTTTTTTCTATAATGACCAAATTGGCTTCAACATTAGAATTGCTTAGTCTCTCAAACATCTTTTCTTCTCCTTGATCCTTTTCAGAATGACTTTATATATGTGGGAGAGGTATATATGCGGTTTATGTAACCTCTTGGCTTCTGGGCGGATGGGGAAGGCATGAGTTCATGCAGAGCCCTCTAGATCTTGCCAAGCTCTGTCGCAGAGTAGCTGGTCTCAGCCGCTCCTCGCACTGGGGAATACTGAGATGAAATGGATCCTATTTGACCTGTTGGAGAAATATTTCCACTACGAATGACCACATGGTCTTTGGTCATTGGGCTCCTCACTCTCAGGGACCTCCTTTTCCCAACACCAGGCTGGATAGACCAGTGATGCTCTAAGAAAAACTGTTCCTCTCAGTCAGGACTTGGACACGTTTGAATACTCTGTGTAAAATAAACTGAGGCAATTACCTCTTTTTCTTATTGTGTTAAGTGAAATAATTCAAGCAGAGAGAGTCGATTATCATATGGTTTCACTTACTTGTGGAGCATAAGGAATAACACGGAGGACATTAGGAGAAGGAAAGGAAAAGTGAATTGAGGGAAATCAGAGGGGGAGATGAACCATGAGAGACTGTGGACTCTGAGAAACAAACTGAGAGTTTTGGAGGGGAGGGGGTTGGGGGGTTGGGTAAGCCTGGTGGTGGGTATTAAGGAGGGCACGTATTGCATGGAGCACTGGGTGTGGTGCATAAATAATGAATCTTGGAACACTGAAGAAATAAAATTAAATTTAAAAAAAGAATGATAACATGAGCTTTATTCTCTTAGCAAAATTTTAAGTGTACTATACAGTATTATTAACTATAAACACAAGGCTATACAACAGATCTCTAGAACTTATTCATCTTGCATAACTGTAATTTTATACCCCTCGGTAGCAATTTCCCATTCCCCCTTTCCCTAAGCTCTGTCAACAATCATTCTGCTTTGTGCTTCTGTGAGTTTGACTATTATAGATAAAAGGTACAATCTCTTAAGCTCACTCCTGCTGGTACCTCTCCACCATCTCTTTGAATGTCACTGGAAGTGGTCACAAGTCTGGCTTCTCTTAGCACTTTGTACCCTTTTTCTAGCATGCTCAGGCAAGTAGGATTCCTCCAGGTGATTCCTTCCCTATCACCATCTGCATCTCCCTTCTTGTCTCGTAGCCCATTCCCAGCAGAAGAAGGAAGTTTTTCCTCTCTTCTTATTTCTGCCAGAGCAGGACTTTCCTTAAATAAATCTTTATGAACAGCTACACTGGGCCTGATTTTTGATATACTAAAGGTGAGGACAGAGGAATTTTATAATTTTCTCTCTCCAAAATGATTACCTTTCAGATTTGTTATTGAAAGTCATGTTTAAATGCCAAAAGATGAACACTAACCCTTTATTTCTCTGATATTCCTGCAGCAACAATCTGAAAACTTCCCTAACAAGTTAGTCAGAGGTGTCAAATGAATTTCTTCAGAAGATATAAGGGAAGTCAGTTCAAGAAAATTCAAAGACATGGGGCATCTGGATGGGTCAGTAGGTTAAGTGTCCAGCTCTTGGTTTTGGCTCAGGTCATGATCTCAGGCTTGTGGGCTCGAGTCTCACATTGGATTCTGCACTCAGTGCAAAGTCTGCTGGATGTTCTCTCCCTCTGTTCCTCCCACTGCACTTGCTCTCTCTCTCTCTAAAATAAATACATAAGACATTTTTTTAAAAAAAGGAAATTCAAAGACATATTATTTATATTTCCTTAGTATATTGTTATAGAAAAGATTGAAATTTGGCATAATGATCATATCATTAGGGAGCAGGACATACTATGTGGGCTTCCAAAAATATGAAAAACAGGGCACCTGGGTGGCTCAGTGGGTTAAAGCCTCTGCCTTCGGCTTGGGTCATGATCCTAGGATCCTGGAATCAAGCCCCACATTGGGCTCTCTGCTCAGCAGGGGGCCTGCTCCTTCCTCTCTCTCTGCCTGCCTCTCTGCTTACTTGTGATCTCTGTCTGTCAAATAAATAAATAAAATCTTAAAAAAATATATGAAAAACATCTCAATTAGTGAAGGTTTGAGAAAAATGACCAGATGCTGTCTTTCTATAGAGCTCTAGAAAAATATATTCTGAGAATATTCTCTGAGAAGTCTAAGTAGTGATGTGCCATGCATGAGAGTTAGAATTGAAAGGCAAATTTGGAAATAGCCATACAAAAGTACTAAATGGAATATGTAGGATACTTTGAAAGAAAAGTCAAGGAAGCCAACTCACAAGTGAGAGGAACTAAAAGGGATGACAGTGGAGAACCACATGCAACCACTTGCACAAAAGGTGTCAAGTATTAACAAGACAGTAAACAACGTGTGTTGGAGAGGATGTGGAGAAAGGGGAACCCTCTTACACTGTTGGTGGGAATGCAAGTTGGCACAGCCACTTTGGAAAACGGTGTGGAGATTCCTTAAGAAATTGAAAATAGAACTTCCCTATGACCCTGCAATCGCAGTACTGGGTATTTACCCCAGTACTATACCCAAAGATACAGATGTAGTGAAAAGAAGGGCCATCTGTACCCCAATGTTCATAGTAGCAATGGCCATAGTCGCCAAACTGTGGAAAGAACCAAGATGCCCTACACAGACGAATGTATAAAGAAGATGTGGTCCATATATACAATGGAATATTATGTCTCCATCAGAAAGGATGAATACCCAATTTTTGTATCAACATGGGCGGAACTGGAAGAGATTATCCTGAGTGAAATAAGTCAAGCAGAGAGAGTCAATTATCATATGGTTTTGCTTATTTGTGGAGCATAAAGAATAACACAGAGGACATGGGGAGATGGAGAAGAGAAGGGAGTTGGGGGAAATTGGAGGGGGAGATGAACCATGAGAGACTGTAGACTCTGAGGAACTAACTGAGGGTTTTGGAGGGGAGTGGGGTGGGAAGTTGGGTGAGCCTTGTGGAGGGCACATATTACATGGAGCCCTGGGTGTGGTGCAATGAATAAACAATGAATTCTGGAACACTGAATGAATTCTGGAACACTGAAAAGATATAAAATAAAAAATTTTTAAAAAGGTGTCAAGTAGATGGATCTTTGAGATCAAACAGAATGCAAATGAAATGCAGCTTTGCTAGTTACTGACTATACGACAACTGGAAGTGACCAAACCTTTCTTTCACCAACCATTTATTCATTTAAAAGACAGTGATGATAATACCTAACACAGTGCCTTATACAGACACTAAAAATGAGGTCATGAGTAAATGAGATTAAGTGACATATGTAAATTCTTCAAAGTACTGTGGGCCATATAATCGATGTTCAGTAAACAGTGGCTAAACACACGTCATCATCACTGTGGCCGTCATCATCACTACCACTATCATTAGAAAAGGCACTGGACATAAAAAACTCCAAGGGAAGGCAAAGGAAAAACGGGGATATCTATGAGTTCCTTATGGATATGGAACCAGATGTGGTAGTAAATTCAGATTCTATCCAGCAGAGCTTAGAAAGGTCGTGTTGCTTCCTCTGCTGAGCCACACAACTCTGAAACGAGAGGGGAAGAAGAGGAAGAAGCAGAGAAAAACAGCATGCACTCTATTTAGATTTTACACCGATCACAGTAAGAGCCATGCCATCCTCTATACATCCCCCCCACACGGAGCTTCCGGATGCAGAGCATGAAGCCCTCTCAGAGCATAGGATGTGTGGCAACCAGGATGATCTCCTGGAGTTTCTGTACCAGAGCCTCGTTCTCGCTTCCTGCGTTTCATTTCCTGTCTTCCTCTGCAAGAGAGTTCTGACTATTGAAAAACCTTTACTAACTGCTTTGCCTGGTGTTGTGTTAGGACACGGCTCTTGACATTTATGGGAACGAGATGGCTTAATGTTTGGGATAGGCATTTCAAGAAAAGGGAAAGATGCCACAGGGAGGTTTTATCTGTGAGAGCCCCCATTAGGCACAGTATCTAGGAGAGGTGTTCAATATTTGCCCCCTGTATAAGCCTGCTAGTTTTTGTTGTTTCACTATAGTTCCTCAAATTTGTGGAGCTGTCGCATGTTTCTAGCTACAGGGTGGTAGGCTGTGGCCCTCAAAATGAACTTGCTGATGAATTTCTGCCTTCTTCCTCTGGCTCTCTTCTCTAGGAGCTCTGCATAACTTTGTGACCAATTAGATGCGTCTGCTGGCTGGTTTGTTGCCTACTTCCCCACTAGGCAGGAGAGCTTTATTTGGGAACATTCTCTCCTGGCATGAGTAAGTTTGCTTACCTCCGCCAACAGCCCGATATATACGTCTGTTCCCACACTGCATATAGTTCCACAGCTGAGTTGCTATAATTACAATTGGGAGTTATTTTTGATCTAAACTAATATTACTATTTGCCTACAATATTCTCAGTATGTTTTTTCTTTTTCTTTAGGAGACGGGGACTGAAATATTTCATCTTCATCAGTGCAAACGTGTATTTAAAGAGGAGATTCAGGAAGAAGCAATTTGCACATTCAGGGACCTTGGAAATGAAAGTTTGCATTATTTATACTATAAAAATGCTTTTCTCCCACAACAGAATTCAGGAAGTCCTTTACTCAAATCATTTAGTGGGATTTAAATATTGTGGCTGAAAGTATTGGCCTTTGGTCTATTCTATGTTTCAATTCTCAAAGGTACCTGTTCATTTAATTAATGCTTCACACCTCAAATCACATGTATTAGCATATGAAAACACTAGTCAGGTTCAAATTCCCAAAGTACGTTTAATTTATTAATGATCAGTATTTGCTAAGAACTTGCTAGTTTTGTTCCATTAGATTCAGCTCAAGAAATGGAACGCATCATGCCAGGCAGAGGGGAGACAAAGATGACCTCAAAGACCTGAATGTCTCCTGGGGAAGCCTGGAACACAAACAGATCATTTCAACCCAGTGCCTAAATGCTCCTGCTGGCCTTTGCGCAGGTTGCTATGAGAACATAGAGAGGGAACCTTTTACCAGTTGGCAGTTTGGAGAAGATATAGAAGAAATGTCCACCAGAACTAAGATGTGAGAGTTGTGTATGAATCGATCAGGCCAGTGAGGAAGGTGGGCATGTTCATTCTAGCAAAAGAATTTACCCTTCCATGTGAAGTGTGAGTGAGAAAATGAGAGTAAGTCAGATTTTTAGGTGAATCATAACAAATTGCTATATTCGACCATTTGTCCTACAGAAATGACTGTTTCATGTGGTTCCACCTAATCAGTGGGGTCAGTTAGACAACTTTGGATTAATTCCAGTTTGAATGACATGTGCTTTCTCTTACATGGGGTCGAAACAATGAAGAATTTTCACTGGGTGAGTTTCTAACTCAGATCTGTACTTTAGACAGACCATTGTCACAGGTGAAGAGGGTGGTCAAGACCAGTTGCTCCCCATCTCGTTTCTCTCCTTTTCTCTCATTGGATGATAACCCAGATGAGAGCCAGCGATGGTCTGAACTAAGACCCAGGCACTAAATCAGTTGGAGGTAATCACAAGATAAAATCTGTCAGACTGGTTACTGATTTTTTCAGTGGAGAAGAAGAAGGAAAAGAAAGTCTCAGGCTTCTGGTTTGTGTCACCAGAAATTTGGAGCCATTAACTCAAATAAAGAAAGAGAAAAGAAGCTGGTTTGGGGTGAAAATAGTTATATCTTGAGCATGTTGACTATGAGGTGCCTGTGGAACCTTCCAACAGAGACAGTTATCCAGGAGGAAAGTGAATATAGGAGTCTAATCCAGGGAGGACTCTGAACTGGAACGGGAAATCCGGGCACCCTCAGATCATCAGGGGGCAGGGTGGGAACAGGCTGTCCGTCCAAAGCAAGAGAGTGATTGACACTACTGAGAAGCACATAATTTTCAAGGGAACTTTACAGAGTTGATGTTTTCTTTTTTTTTTTTTTTTTAAGATTTTATTTATTTATTTGACAGACAGAGATCACAAGTAGGCAGACAGGCAGCCAGAGCGAAGGGGGGGTGGGGGTGGGAAGCAGGCTCCCTGCTGAGCAGAGAGCCCGATGTGGGGCTTGATCCCAGGACCCTGGGATCATGACCTGAGCTGAAGGCAGAGGCTTTAACCCACTGAGCCACCCAGGTGCCCAGAGTTGATGTTTTCTTTACATGCTTTCCAAATAAAGATGCTTTAAAAATAATCTTACTTGTAAATATAAAAAAGAGTTGCTCTGGTTGAAATGGACGTGAGAGCCTCAGAATCCCACCTGCTCAGGTTCCTAACTCCTCCTTCTTCCCTTAAGGGAGACCCAGAAATCTCGGGGGAACACTTGGGAAGTGGATGATCTGGATCAGGGGTCAGAAAATTAAGACCCAGGGGCCACATCTGGCCCATTGCCTGTTTCTGTAAATAAAGTTATATTGGAACACAGCGACCTGAAGTCTTTTTCTTCTTGTCCGCCTGTGTTCATGCTATCGCAGCAGACTTGAGCTGTAGCAGGGACTGTGTGCACCATGAAGCTTTTACTATTTGACCCTTTACAGAAAAAAGTTTCCTCACCCTTTGTCTAGACTAAACCCTTGATTTCACAAATGAGAAAGCTGAGGTCCAGAGAATTTAAATAGCATCTGAAAAGCCACTCAGGCTAGAACTTTTTTTAAAGGCACAATCGGTGATTACTCTGTGGAAGAATGGACTGGATGCATTGCCCACCCACAGTAATTCTCACAGGAAAGAACAGCAAATTAAAAACTCTTTCATGGGGGCGTCTGGGTGGCTCAGTGGGTTAAAGCCCCTGCCTTTGGCTCAGGTCATGGTCCCAGAGTCCTGGGATCGAGCCCCACATAAGGCTCTCTGCTCAGCGGGGAGCCTGCTTCCTCCTCTCTCTCTGCCTGCTTCTCTGCCTACTTGTGATCTCCATCTGTCAAATAAATAAATAAAATCTTTAAAAAAAAAAAAACTCTTTCATGGAACTTCCTTTCACTTTGGAGCAAAATACAGTTTTTAGTATTTCATTGTTGCTATTATCTTAGAAATAAACTCTTTATATTACTAATTATCCTATGACTAATGATTCTTGACTAATTCAGTGAAATCAATTCTTCCCTAATTTAACATTTTATGTGAAAATGTGAAGTATCCTCTTTCCTTTTTTTTTTTTTAAGATTTTATTTATTTGTCAAAGAGAGAGAGAGAGAGAGAGAAAGCACACCCAAGCAGGGGAAGCCGCAGGCAGAAGCAGAAACAGGTTTACTGCAGGGCAAGGAGCATCATGTAGGACTCGATTCCAGGACGCTGGGATCATGACCCAAGCAGAAGGCAATCACTTACCCAACTGCCACCCAGGTGTCCCGGTATCCTCTTTTCTACACTAAGTAAGCTGGATTGAAATACTATTTCTCCAAGGTGGAGTCAGTAGGGTGGTGGTTCACAGAGAGGTAACAGCTGCCCCTCCACGTCACTTGGCACACAACCTCATTACACACCAGTCCCTCGAATGTGTGGCTCCTCCGCCTTCCCTAACTCATTCCTTTCACACATGGTTTCTGCCTCAGACACTAGGTAGGAGCTAGGGCCAGAAACAAGCCAGTGCAGAACGGGGCGGCAGATGCACAAGTGGAGAGGTGGACATGATGAGCGAGGGGCTAGGAGTGAACCACAGGGACACCTGTTCCAGCAGGTGCAGGCGGGATAGTCTTGCCTCTGGGTCCTCCCCCTTACTTCAGTCCACCTCTCACATTTGGGCAGAAAGAAGAAACGCACGGCCAGAGGCACACATTGCGGAGTTCTAAATGTAGTTCAGACAGCAACCAACTGGGAAGGAAACAATTCCCATGGCTCACCAGCAGGATTTTAATGTAATCAGAGGCCTGGCAATGAGGAGACATGAATTTGGTCTTGGTTCATCTGCTGATGACAAAGCATCCATTTTCTTCAAACTGTATCCTGTTTTTCTAGAGCGCTAAAATGAATATAGACACAGGAATAATAAACACTTATTGGTCATGTTTTAAGAATGGCAAGGGGGGGGGCACCTGGGTGGCTCAGTGGGTTAAGCCGCTGCCTTCGGCTCAGGTCATGATCCCAGGTCCTGGGTTCGAGCCCCACATCCGGCTTTCTGCTCAGCAGGGAGCCTGCTTCCTCCTCTCTCTCTGCCTGCCTCTCTGCTTACTTGTGATTTCTCTCTGTCAAATAAATAAATAAAATCTTTAAAAAAAAAAAAAGAATGGCAAGGGAGAAGTGATTAGCCATGAATGAAAGGGAAGAAGTTATTTTTATAGATAAACAGGAGCTACCATGTTTAAGAATATCAGAGTAAAATTCACATTGTGTTTAGTTGAGATTCCTGGACACATGAGGTGGAGAAGAGAAGTATGAAGGAGGAACATAGAATAAAGAAGGTCTTTATAAGAAAATGAGACAGTTAACTCTTTTTCTTATAAGCTTACCAACCCCCCTACATACTTCTTTCCACTGGTTTCATAAATTATCAGTTCCATTTCATGCAGTTAGCCATGTTATTTCAAGTCTAATGGAGAAAGCTAAATTCATATCTCAAGGCTAAATGCATATCTCAAGGCTGGATATTTTTGTATTATGCATTTATTTATCAAATATTTATATAGGTGCTTACTGGCGCTATTGTAAGAGCTTCACAAATATTAACTCTTTCTTGAATGTTTACAGAATACATCAGGGAAAGAACTGAACACTAACTTTAAAAAGTTGGTACAGAAAAAAAAAAAGGAAAACATTATTAGAAGTAAGATTCAGAAGAAAAATGCAAACTATATGTTGACAACTGTTATTTCATTTTACTCTATCTTGCTTCTACAGAACATCTCCTACACTGAACATTTTGTTGCTTCACTTAGAGTATTTCTGTGAGAAAAAGAATCCCATGCCTACAGCACAACTGATAAGGGTGTCTCATCTCCCCCAGGGGACACTCACATCAATGATCAATTTTCCTCACTGCTGGGATTTAAAAGAAAAAAAAATTGCCTACATTTATATAATGTTTTTGAAATTATTCTAGGTACACCATTTTTCATATTTTTATTTTAAATATGTAAGTTGTAATACCAAAAAATTATTTAACTACAATATCTGTACACTTCCAATTACAAGAACTCCCCATAAATATTTGACAGCCATTTTCTATAACTGCACTATCCTCAAGTTTTCACTATTTTCCTTTCAACTTCTAGAATCTTCTCTTTCAAGAATGTGTCCTATCCTTCTAGTTGCCTGGATCTGTACATGTCTCTGACTTGCACATTTCCTCTGGATCTACAACCTCATCCACACACAAGTGTGATTTTGTGTGTTTCCTTTCCTCCTTCAATTCACCAATTTTTATTCAAAGAATTCCGAAACCCCGTATAATTGTCTTTCCTCCAGGCTCCTCCATCTTTGGTCAGAAATTTGCTCTTGGCACTGAGTGCTTCACTGCCTATGGCCAGCAGGGGGCTATGTGAGTTTGCTGTGTGTTAGGGCTGTCCAAGGCCATCTATCCCTTGGCCTCACGCTTCATCCTCAACTTCACTCCTTTCTAAAGATCTTCTTTATGTCTTTGTAATATATGAAACCTTATGACATATATTTCATTACATATATTTCATATATTTCTTTTCATCCATTCATCTGACAAACACTGTGTATGTTGAACTTCTAGCATGCCCCAGGCACAGGTGTATTACCTCTACACGTCCAGTGATGAACAAAACAGACATCATCCCACTTATTATGGAGCAAAAGAGAAGTAAACAAATATTATTTTGATAATGCTCAGTGACAGGAAGGAAATAAACAAGGATCACTGAGGAGAATAAAAGAGCTAGAACCTGTTTAGAGTGGTCAAGAAATGCTTCTTTAATGAAATGTCATTATATCCGTTATCCTAAAGACTTTTTTTATGATACATTTCCCTGATTTTCTCTTTGGAAAGTTCCGCCCTCGTCCTTCAGCCATCCCCTATCATCCTTTTTCAGAGATGCTTTTATCTCTTAGCAAAACAGATTAACATACACTTCCTGCACCTTTTTTGAGAACTGGGAAAACGTGCCTACTTTGTTGTCATCTCTTGCCTTAAAAATAAAAGACCTCTATCCCCTAGTAGCCTGTATGTGAAGACATACTCTACCATTCCCTACTATAGGGTCAAAATAAGATCCCTTCCACAGATTACTATCCTGGTGTCCCAGCCAAAGTTGGCCGCTGGGAGAGAGATTTGGCACCAGGAACCCCAGGACTAATTTTATCATGTTTTCTGAGGACTTTCTGATCCAGTCTCTTCCCTCCCCAAGATATTTTTTTTCCACATTTTAATTTTTATTTCTGTATTTATTCTGTTGCCTTCATCCCCTCTGAATGGCAAATCAAGATTCTCTAAACCATCCTCCGCTCTTGCATCTTTAGCAGATTGAAGCATTTTTATTTCCTGAACTCTTAGCCTTGGGAAGGCAGGAGAGCACAATGGATAAACACACAGCAATGCAGGAGACATACCACTTAAATACCCACCTTACCACTTTCTAGTAGTGAGACATTGAGCAAGTGATGGAACTTCTAGATTTCACTGTCCTTGCATATAGGGTAAGGACAATACATCTATATTCGCTTTCTATTTCTAATAACAAATTACCACAAACTTAGCGGCTTAAAACAAAACGAACTGTTGTCCAGTTTCCTTAGGTCAGGAGTCAGCTTAGCCAGGTCCTCTGCTCAGGGTCTCACCACACTGCAGTCATAGCATCAGTTAGGCTGTGTTTTCATCTGGAGGCTCGACTAGAGAAGAATTTGCTTTCAAACTCCCTTAGTTTGTTGGAAGAATTAATTTTATTGCAGCAGCAGGACTGAGGATGTTAGCTTCTTACTGGCTGTTGGCTGGGGAATGCCCTCAGGTGCAAGAGGTCATCTGAAGTTCCTTGACACATGGCTTCTCCAACGTGGCCACTTATTTCTAAGCCATAAAGGAGACTTTCTAGCTCTAGTTTGCCAAATGGGAGTCTTAAATAATGTAACATGATCATGTGGCTTTTGCCACATAGTGTAACCAAATCAAGGGATTGATGAATGCCAAACCATCACTTGTTCCATATCCTATTGTTAGAACTCTGTCTACCACAATTTCCTCCATAGGGCTACTTAAATAGGTATATTATATTAAATTACAAGTATAAAGTACTTAACACAGTACCTGGCAGGTCCTAAACACTCAACAATTAGCAGTTGTTCTTTGTTGTCCTTCTTTTTTTTTTTAATTTTTATTTTTTTTATATTTTTTATTTATTTCTTTGACAGAGACAGATCACAAGTAGGCAGAGAGGCAGGCAGAGAGAGGAGGAAGCAGGCTCCCTGCTGAGCAGAGAGCCCGATGTGGGACTCGATCCTAGGACCCTGAGATCATGACCTGAGCCGAAGGCAGAGGCTTTAACCCACTGAGCCACCCAGGCACCCCTTTGTTGTCCTTCTTAAAATCTTTTGCCAGAAGGACGTCAGCTTTTTAAGTTATAACTGAGCACTGGGCACATCTTCTAATCACCATTTTGCCTTCACAAGCTTGTCTTTTAAATGTCTTTTCTGATGCCCTTATCTCTCCTCTCTTTGCTGGTCACTGGGATTGGCTTCCCCACCAGCTGAGCGTGAGGGTGAATGAAGGTCATATTATCAGCATCTTCTCCAGCAAACTATGCCATGTATGATCTTAAGGAGAGAATTACATTTGTCTTATCAACTTTTCTCCGTAGTTGTAATCTAATAAATATTGTCCCACACCCCTCCTTTGGTACATTTATTCTTTCTCTGCTGCTTCTTGTACCTCTGCTCCATCAGTGACGTGTCCTGTGCTGTTCTTGGCAGCTTTGCAGCATGTTTACTTCAAAACCTCTTTGAACAGGGTCTAAAATATTAGTAGCTTCCAATGTCCATTTTCCTTTTGCTTAAGTGAAATTGACTGTCCTTGTATCATTGAGCACGTCTGTACCCCAGATTCTTGGCATTCCATGGTATCCTACGTGCTGTGTAAAAGGGACCTAAAAAGTTCGCCGCCCAAAGGGCAAAATCTAGAGCTGAAAGAGATGCTGTACTTACTCTACTTACTGTTTGAATCTGTCAGAAACTGGTATTAAAAATGGTACAGTACCAAAAAGGAGGGTCCAGCCTAAAAAATAGAGAGTGAGAGAAAGAGAGAGAGACCCTAAAGAGGGACCGTAATATCTACACAGTAACCAGATTGAGATCAGAGATGGAAACCTGCAGTCTGGTTCTCATGCTAAAGTCAAGTGGACTGAGAGACCCAAAAGGGTATTGAAGGAAAACAAGGAAGCACTCCACTGTGCTTAAACTATGTTTGACTGGTAATTAAACTACAACCTGGGTTATTTCCCTTCTCTCTTTACTTTCCCTACTTCCAAAGTAGTCCCTTAAAGAACTCCGCTTTCAAAAATCTAGCAATGCAAAACACAATGTACACACACAAAAATACTAGTGGTTAGCCCTGGAGAGTACATGCAGTGGTTTTCTGTGGTTGTTGTAACAAATTACCACACACACAGTGACTTAAAACAACACCAATCCATCATCTCACAGTTCTGTACTTCAGAAGTCCAAAAGGAGTCTCATTGGGCTAAAAATCAAGATGTCAGAGGGCTGTGTTACTTTCTGTGAACATTTCTGAAGGTTTCAGTGGAGGATGTATTTCCTTGCCCTTCCCAGCTTCTAGAGACCACTCATGGCCCTTGGCTTCTGGTCCCTTCCTCCATCTTCATGTGAGGCCGGATTCTTTTCCTGCTGCCATCCCTGGTTTTGTCTTTGGACTTCCTCTTGTACTTTAAGGACCTTTGTGATTACCTGGAGCCTACCAGAATAGAAGACAAGAATTTTCCTACCTCAAGGCCAGTTGATTAGCAAATTTAATTCCACCTGCACCTTTAATTCTTCTTTACCATGTAACCTAACACAGTCCCGGGTTCTGGAACTGGGCTGCAGACAGCTGTGGGGGCCATTATTCTGCCTACCACAGTGGGATTATGGGCGATTTTGTTCCTGTTATTGTTTATTTCACTCTACGTAAATTTTTAAATTTCTATATAATAAACATGGATTACTTATACACATTTTAAAAAATCAATTCACAAAATGATATAACTTTCTTATGCCAAATTTCCCCATCACTGTCCCTTCCCCAACATTACCATCACCACTACCACTATGTTTCTTTTTTTTTTTAAAGATTTTATTTATTTATTTGACAGACAGAGATCACAGGTAGGCAGAGAGGCAGGCAGAGAGAGGAAGGGAAGCAGGCTCCCTGCTGAGCTCGTGACCTGAGCCGAAGGCAGAGGCTTTAACTCACTGAGCCACCCAGGCGCGCCACCACTATGTATCTTAAGGGCAAAATACGTCATCGAAATTTTCCATAGGAGACTACTTTTTCTTATTTGCTTCTTTTAACAGCTCTATTATGTTTCTATTTTCGGATGCTTTGACTTGCTATTTAAATTTTACTTTTTTTTTGCTTCTGTAGTTGGGAGTGGGGAAAAAATTTTGTCTTTGGAACTTTCTCCATCAGAGTCATGATTGACTCTTTTACTTGAGGGAATTTTGACATATTTATAACACATACTCCCAGTCTCTGATATTTAGAAAAAAGAATCAGAATTTTCTCCATTGATCTTGACTCTAAAATAATAAAAGCTTACATTTATGTAGTGCTTACAATGTTCCAGGCCCTGTTCTGAATACTTTACATATATTAAGCTAACTTATTTACTATACCCAACCATTGAATGAGACAGCTAGTATCTTTTTAACCATTTTAAAGATGGAAATTAGGCACTGAGGAAGGAAGAAACTGAGACTCAGTAGAGCTAAGTAACTTGCCTAAGGCCACACAGCTAATAAGAGATGGAGCTTAAATTCAAACTCCAGAATCCAGAATCCATCCTCTGGTATATTGTTATGTTGCAACTCATGTTTTTCTATCTTCTTCTTCCAACATTTTTTCTTATTTTGCCATAATTTTTTTCATCTCTTCTTCCCTTTGCCTAAATTACCATTTTTTGGAGAATCTAATTTCTTCTAGCCTAGCAGGATTAGAAAGGAAGTATAGCATCTCTCATGATCTCTATTCTTCTAGGCACATACGTGCTGGGAATTCTACTGGTGATTACTCTTTTTTGGAATATTACAGACTATTCACTGCTATCTTCTCAATCCTCTACTCATGCAAGTTGGTTCTAAGTATTTGGTTTCCTTTCACTTTTTTAAAAAAATTATTATTTCTGATGGTGTTTGCAAGATTTCTGCAACATAGTTAAACCTGTTTTATCATAATCACGACAAAATATTATACTTTAAAATCAAAATCTGTTTTACATTTTTTTAGAAAAGAAGAAGGGAAACTAATGTATATTGATTGGCTCCTAAGTCAGGAAAGAGGAAATGCTTTTTCAAATGTTTATTTAGCCACACAATAGAGCTGTGAAACGTGGTAGTGCCCCTGTTTTACAACTGAGAAATGAAACTTCAGAAAATAATTGTATCTACAATTTACTGATGGCTTGTTTGATCCAGCATCTGTTTTCATGCATGATCTTATTCAATCCTCAGGATCATACGAGGTGGATTTCTTTATACCCATCCATAGATGAGGAAACGGAGGCTTAAGGGATTTAAATAAATTCCCCACAAATCGAGTAAACATGGTTTATCTGACTTTAAGGACTATTGTCTTTTCTCATTACCACACTCGGATCCTGGCTCCAGCTTCTACTGGAGAATCTATTATTCTTATGTTTTTCAATTTTACTCTTCAGGAATTTCTATAGATTGAGGTAAATTCAAAAGCCTATAGAACCCAAACAGGTAATAAGAGGGAGCAAGACAAACCATGTGTCAGGAAGGCAATGACGTGAGCTAAATGGCAGTGGCAACTGATCCTAGACCCTCATATCCCCCGGCTGCAGGCACGTGGATAGAACTGAACATGAGGCTGCCCGGAACAAAGGCTGGGAAGCCCCACATCCAAGAGTGACTGAGCCCAGCTGGCTGAGTGCTCAGAGTCTTGGAGCCCTGGTGTAACATTTGTGTGCCATGCCATGCTCCAGACCTTCAGATTCTTCAAGACAAGACAGAAAGTTGTGCTTTTGAATTATAGCTCTTAATTTTTCAGTGATGGCAATTAATTTGGCTCTTTGTTCTTGGGCCTCCAGTTCTTGGGCCTCTGTACTGAGTACTCACTTCTGCCTTCTTGCCCATTTACCTTCCTCCTCCTTTTCCATAATGTCATGGAATTTCTTTTTCTTATGGCCTATGTCACTTTTTAAACAAGTATTTCATTTCTAACTTTTTAAATTGAAATGTAGCTGACATACAATCTTTGTTAGTTTCAGGCATACACCATAGTGATTTGACATTTACATATATTATGTAATGATCACCATAAGTCTAGTTACCATCTGTCACTGTACTAAGTTATTACAGTATTATTCACTATATTCCTTATGCTGTGTTATATCCCTCTGACTTCTTTATTTCATCACTGGAAATTTGTACCTCTGAATCCCCTTTACCTATGTTACCCATGCCTCTACCCCCTGCCCTCCAGCAACTACCTGTTTGTTCTCTGTATTTGTGAGTCTGTTTCTCCTCTGTTTGTTCATTTGGTGTTCTATAATAATTTTAAGATTATTTGTTCTAGTTTTATTTTTTAGAAATGACTTTGGGTTGCACTGAACCTATAGATTGCTTTTGGTAGTGTGGACATTTTAACAATATTAATTCTTCTAACCCCTAAGGATGGCATATCTTGCCATTTATGTGTGTCTTCAGTTTCTTTCATCAGTGCCTCATACTTTTCAGAGTACAGGCCTTTTATCTCATGGTTAGGTTGATTCGTAGGGAGAAGATAGCCATCTACAAGCGGAGAGGCTTCAAACAAATTCTTTCCTCATGGCCTTTGGAAGAAACCAAACGTGCTGTCATCTTAATTTCAGACTTCTGCCTTCCAGAAGCATGAAAAAATAAGTTTCTGTTGTGTCGGCCCCTCGGTGTGTGGTACTTCGTTATGGCTTCCCAAGCTGACTCTTCTAGCCTCCTTCATTCTATGTTCAACACAGCAGCCCAAGGGACACTGTTAAAACCCAAGTCAAATCACCCCTCTTCTCTGTGAAAACTGCCCAAAACCAAAATCCTTCCACCACCCTGCAGTGATCTCTTTTCCCCTGCTGCCTTCCCAACCCCCTCTCCTACAAAGCTCCCCTCACTCCTTCTGCTCTGGCCCCTGCAGCCTGTTTGCTGTACTTCAACCTCCAGGCCCTGGCTCGACCTCAGGGTCTTTTCACAGCTGGCCTTCTGCCCTATGTTCTTCCAGGATTCTTCACAGCCCTGGCTCTCTCTTCACTTCCCTCAGGCCTTTCCTCAGGTAGAATCTCTTCAGTGGGGCCTTTCCTGGCCATTTAATCTAAAAATGCAGTCCCCCCTACACACACACACACTCCACTCTCCCATTGCCTGAAATCTTACTCTCCTTAGTCTGTATAATTATCTAACATAGGCTACATTTTTATTCATCTTTTAATACTGTCTACCAATCTACTCAAACGCAAATGAAATGCCCCTTCCACAGGGCAAGGATTTTTTACTATTTTACTCACTCCTTTATCTACTGGGCCTGACACATAATTGATGGTCAATAAATAAATAGTTCTTGAGTGAATAAACGAATTAGTGAATGAAGAAATTCTTTACACCAGCTAGAAGTCTTCTTTCTTCCTAAATGAAAAGCCTTGCTGATATTAGGACCTTCATCCTTTCCTTTGACAACACACTGTAACGCAAAACTCTGATGGCTTTACCAGGGCTATTAACTTACCACACCACATTTAACCATGGCAAAATATCATTTAAAATCCCTAATCCGTTTTGAAAGAGAAGGAGAAGTCTTTTTTCTTCATAACTGCCAATGACTCTTTCATCATCCTTCTTCCCTGAACAAGTAAATCTAATAAATGTAATTTCTTTGCTGTTCTAAAGTTCCTCTCACACCCATTCGCAAGGTTTCTTCTGTTATTCCATATACCTATTCTTACTTCATAGAATTTGAATTGCTACAGTCATATCACTTTGTTTTCTTTCCATGGAATTAATAGTCAAAATTCTCAGTGTCTTTTTGCAGCAAATGTACAATGTCTGCTTTCCTAGTAAAGCTATGGATTCTTGCTTTCTGCATGAAAAAGAGATTCTGAGCAAAAAAAAAAAAAAACCATTATAGCCCTCATAGGATGCTAAATCTAAACATTAATAGATTTCTTAATTTTCAAAGATTGAACCATATTCTAAACCTGTTGAGAGAGAGTTACAAACCCTGTGTTTTTCAAAATATGGCCTGGAAAGGTCTTGGAGTGATTTTAAGCATCCAATAGGGCAAACTGTAGCTTTCAAACTCTTCTGACCACAGTAAGCCACTGAGCTAATCCTGTCTGCCTTTGAAATGGACTGTTGCTTTCCTGACCACCTTGTGACTCACCAGATTAGAGAGCATGTCTTCTTTAAAGTCCCTTCCATCAAGATTCTATGAATGTTGCTCATGCTGGGTAAGAAACTGACCACAAAATCCCTAAGCCGTTATTTGTATAAGATCCCTTGTTGGAATATTTGTATAAGATCCCTTGTTGGAATATTTTTGGAGTTTAAGGAGATGTATTTTCAAGCAGCAATTCAGTCTGCTTTTTAGTTTCTAAAGGATTTTCTAGGAATCAAGGTTATCAAGACACTGCCTTAACAGTTGAAGCTTCAATTACATTTTGTTCTTCGACTTGATTTCAATGGCTTCCAAGAAGTATTTGCCAAGTGAGGCCGTGGTGGGAGGCAAAAGAGATGCATAATGTCAGCCCTAAAAATGCTTGCCTTCTGGAAGAGAAGATCAAATTAACATCTTTAAAACAGTGAGAAGCCAAAAAATGCAAATTGGGTGGTACTACTCAGCAGGACAGGAGAGGTTCAGAGGAAGGAGAGCAGAGTGGTCTGCAGGAATCAGGAAAGGCCTCAGGAAAGAGACAGTGTGTCAGACTGAGATTTAGGGGAGAATAGGATTAGGGTTGACAGAGGAGGAAGTGGGGGGCACTGTAGCCAAGAGAAATGCCATAAGCTGAAGCATAGACGTCTTTCCGAGGAGGACCCTCCACTCTCTTGTGCGGAGGATTAACATCTTCAGGCTCCAGCCCTTTCCTCCCCTCCTCCAAATGCATGATTGCCTTGGGGTTTTGAAAGCTCCCCAAGACAAAAACCCACATGCATCAAGTGAGAAAGCAGGTAGAAGTCTATTCCTGGAATAAGAAGTGAGTTGTCTCTTGGTTTCTCCATTAGATTTTGAAGATTATAAATGAGCAAATGTCAGATTCAAATAGATCCCTCAAGAAGGATAATTTTAGTAGACTGCTTGGGCCTGGAAGCCTGTCTGGGCACGTATGAGCACACAGATATCAGTTACCTTTGGTTACTGAGGAGGAGCAGGTGTCTAAACAAGGCTGCTGCTAGCCAAACTGATTGAAAATGACACTGTGCTCCTCCACAGCCCCAGGGATTAGTGAGTACACAGCAGGGCCAAGATCCACCTTCTTTTACAGATGGCTTTTGAGGACACCTGTACTTAATTAACTGTCACAGTCAATGGCTACATCTGAAGCTGCCATTTCATCCTGAAAGGATCACAAAGTTATAACAGCATAACACTGTGGAGCTGAGAACCTGGAAAGAGTGACTCTAAGCTGTTGGCCCCAGGGTCAGTGACTTCTGGAAAGTTCCTGCATCTCTCTGAGCTCCCAGTTAACTCTAAGTAATTTAGGTAAAGATGCGACTTATTATCATTCTTTCTTATTTCTTTGTTATTACTTTTTCTATTTGCCAGCACACGTTTACCAAGCACTTACTCTGTGCAAGGCTCTCTGCCAAAGGTTTGAACGAAGAGGGGAAACACAGAGATGAATGAGGCAATTTATGTCCTCAAACAGTGTGAAATCTCCTTTGGTAGCTCAGTGGGGGTAGAGTAAGGCTGAAGTCATAAGAGGGGTACAGAATATGCCAAGGGGAGGCAGAGCAGAGAGTGATTAATTTAGAGGGAAAATTTCTGCAATGACTCCTCAGAGGTATTTTTTGACTTGTGTTTTGCAGAATAGACAATACATACCCTAGTTGGGGAAAAAAAAACCCAACAACATAGCATGACAACAGGAGTATAAACAAAGGCACAAAATATGAAAATGCATAATGTATTTGGGAAATGACCAGGAGACTGGTGTGGATGGAGGTGGTATAATGAAAAATATGTTTTGCTTTATGTGATTTTTATTTTTGTTTTATTTTATTTATTTTATGTATTTATTTACTGAAAATGAGAGAGAAAGAGCATGGAGCGGTGTTGGGCAGAGAGAGAGGGAAAGAGATAGAATCTCTTTCTATCGAAAGAGAGGGGTTTGATCTCATGACCCTGAAATCATGACCCGAGACAAAATCAAGAGTCAGGCTCTCAACTGACTGAGCCACCCAGACACCTGAAAAATATGTTTTGAAAAGTAGGTTAAAGCCAGGTGATGAAGAAGTTAAGTGCCAGGCTAAGAAGATAAATTTTTTTTTTTCTATACACAAATAACACAGAGTTACTGAAAGTTTTGAGCAGTAGGATATAGCATGACCATATATAAGTATTAGTAGGTGAAGGGTGGCAGAATATGCCCCTCCAAAATATGCTATTTTGGCATAAGGATTATTTTGAGTGGAAGGCAATTGAGAAGAAGCAGATATAAGAATAGCTCCCTACCTCCCCATTTGCCTAAAAGCAGGAAATAAATTTATAAAGGTGTCCCTTTCCTTTTCTCTCAGAAAGAGCAGAAGTTAATCACTGGAGACAGCTCTAGCTTTCACCTGCTGGGAAAAATCTACACAAGAGGAATCTACACAACAAAACTGGCTGAAACTAGCACTTAGGTACCATTACTTACCCCATATATTTCTCTTCCCACAATTTGCCACTCCTAGAGACTCAAAGTCCTTTTCCTCTGTCTTGTCACTGTTCTAAAAAGTTGTTCTTTGTTGAGCTTTATAAGCCCAAGTTCTAACCACCCTTTTGAGTTACGCACCGTTGGATGCTCCCATGTGTGTGCACAATGCATTTATTATTAAAATTCTGTTTGTTTTTCTCTTATTGATCTGTCTTTGTCAGTCCAATTTATAGGGCCTCAGGCAATGAAGCTAAGATGGGTAGAAAGAAAATAATTTTCCCTTCCTTATCTGTGCTACCAGGAACATGATGGGTGGATTCAAGATTAAAAAAAAAAGGCCAGTAAGGACCAGCAATGGCCATATTTCTAGAAGAAGATGACAGAGGCCTGACCTGGCCCAGAGACAGTGAGAATGGCCACAAGGGACAGATTCAATATGCAGACCGAGGTACAGGGAAGAATAGAGGTTGGCTCCAAATTTAGCTCCAGTTGGGGCTCACATGTCATCTTCTACCACACTCTATGAATGGCCATCTCTAGTACTAGGACTTTGACCTATTTCTATTCACAAAAAACTTAAACTTACAGACCTTCTATATCTCCCCAGACCACAATTAGCTATGAGTGGACTAAGACTGGCAGAGGATCTGACTTCAAATCAGTAAATAGGACAGTAGAGATACTTTCAGATGAAAAAGAGGAAACAACAACAACCAGTTTGTGAAGAAAGAGATGATGTTCAGCTCCCTCATGGTCATGAGTGTAGAGATGGTGCCATGGTAATTAAGAATGTTTACTTGATGTTTTCTTACAGCATTTGACAGAGGTGATTACTGCTGTTTCAGATATTTGTGAACGTCTAGGGTAATCTTTTGTTTGTGATTCTTCATTTGTTTCTTTGGAAATTAACTATTGGGGAAACGTAAATTTCAGTTCTAGTGAATCTTCCATATTGAAGACAAGATAGAAAATACTCTTAAAGACTGAATCTCTTCTAGAAAACTTCATAGATGTTAAGATAAACATTATAGGAAATCTTGTAACAGAGGTATGAAGGTCACAACCTTGTCTCTTAAGCGGGAGACCGGGCCTTTGACCTGGTCAGGTCCTTTGGCACAGGATGAAGATCATTTATTTTACTTTCATCTATTAAGGCCCTTATTTACATAAGCAATTGCTTTTGGCCTATTATGACAGCTTATGCCTTCCTGAATCCAACCCCAGAACATCCTCTTTCCCAAAGATTCTGAGGAGGGGGCATTTCACTTGTGATCTTGGATGCTCCAAAGAGGCAGCACTCCAAGAACCCACCTCTGCCCAGGGCAACCTGCGTGCCTTGCCTCAGGAACAGATCCAAAAATCTTATTCAGGAGTAACTGGAAGTGAAAGAGTTTGATGGAAAATGTGTTGCAGAGCTTCCAACTCCTCTGAAAATAAACCTAATGCCCTCATGTACCTCCAGAGTAATTATTAAAGCCTTTATTGGTTGGAAAGTTTAAAAAGATTCAGATCATTGGAATTAATACATTTAAGTGATCATGATCTCTTGAACATCTTGATCATCTAGAACAATTTAGGTTATAATACTTGCTTTTACAGCCTCTAAACCCCTTGTGAAACATAATTTTTAAAAAGATTTTATTCATTTATTTATTTTAGAGAGAGAGGGCACAAGTGGGAGGGGTAGAGAGAGGAGAGAAAGTCCCAAGCAGATTCTGCCCTGAGCGTGAAGCCTGACACAGGCTTCAACGCCAGGCTCGATCTCAGGAGCCTGAGATCATGACCTGAGCAAAACCAAGAGTTGGACACTTAACTGACTGAGCACCCAGGTGCCCCTGAAACATAACTTTGAAAAATATATTCTTGAATGACAAAAACAAAAATATAAAGTAAATTTGGTACCGCAGTTCTGGGAATTTTGATGTGTTCTTTTGTAGTTATTCTTTAGCAGTGTGTTGATCCAATTAACATTTTATGATACTTGTTACCTGCCAAAAAGTATTCACAGCCTAGGATTCTTGAGCAATTGTGAGTGTGTGCCTACACACACACACGTGTGTGTGTATATACATGTGTGTGTTTGAGGTTTGCCTCTACTTACAGATGAAAACTTGTGTAAATTTACCATGTGGGAGACAATTCTGTTTTGTTTTGTTTTTTAAAGATTTTATTTATTTATTTGACAGATAGAGGTCACAAGTAGGCAGAGAGGCAGGCAGAGAGAGAGAGGGAAGCAGGCTCCCGGCTGAGCAGAGAGCCCGATGTGGTGCCTGGTCCCAGTACCCCGGGATCATGACCCGAGCTGAAGGCAGAGGCTTTAACCTACTGAGCCACCCGGGTGCCCCGACAATTCTGCTTTTCAGCAAAAAAATAGAACCTGAGTCCTGTGCTATATCATCACCTGACAGTTTGTAGGAGAAGGAAACATCATCTGGAAGGGAAAATATGTGCAGGAAATTCACTATGACTCTCTTTGATTTGAAGGCGATTTCCACAAAGCTGGTATGTGTATGTGTGTGTGTCTGTTTCTCTCACGACAGAAAAGAACAAATTTATAACAAAGAAGATGTTTTAACAAGACTGAGTTTTACCCCTGTGTTTGGTCCTAAAACCAAGTATTTCCAAGATAAAAACTTCCCAAGCTAGGGGAAACAAACAGTCGCCTTCTTTGTAAAAATGCCTTCTTGCCATCAACAAGAATATGTTCAGGAATTATAGCAGGCTGTGATGCAAATTCTCATGATGCAGGCTCAGTATGGCACTAGGAATAGAAAGCCCAGACTCTTTCTCAGAGCCTTGGACTCCATCTCGAGTTAAGTCCGCTCTGCCGCAGGCCTCCTCTGGCTTGTTCCCAACTTCTCATATTCAACCTTGTCTACATCTGGCAGCTCCCCCAAGTCCCACGCTTAGTGGAAAAATACCATCTGCACATGTTATTTCCCATCCTCCGTGGCTGGAAGACACTGATGACATGTAGGACTCGAGACCTGCAGAGTCGATTCCAGGAATGAATGATTTTTCATAGCAGGTGTCCACAAATCACTCCATTCTATAGATGGTCAGGCCGAGTCTCCAGGATTGAATGACTTGCCCTCTGAAAATCCCTACAGAGCAAAGACAGAGCCAGGTTCATAAGGTGGGGAGAGTCTCCAAAGAAGTGGGTGACCCTACATGCAAACTCGGGAAATGAAAATGTGGCCTTGGGCTCTAGAGCAGGGGAGAACTCTTGGGAGGGCTAAGTATAGTCGCTCCAGCTGGAAGACAGCAGGTGCTCAGGGGCCAGCTCCGGGGGCCGACGCAAGACCACTCTAGGAGCCTTAATGGCCACAGGTGGATGGCATAGTTCTTTTAAATCTCCCCTAAAAGAAAATCTTTCATCAGTCTAACTCCGAGTATTGACCGTGTTACCATTTTTTAAATTAAGCATAAAAAGGGGTAGTGGAGGCGAGGAGAAAGAAGAGATGTTCATTCTTGAGAAATCAGAGCTACCATCCATGAGTTGTTAGGGAGTGATTTGATTTAAGTTGATTTTCTTGCTTCTTTAAAAAAATTTATTTTCACAGACACCTACTTAACTTCTCCTTTACAGTATTCTTTTTGTTTTGTGAAAGCCTAAGAAGTGTACCTGTCAAAGCGTGACTCCTCGCTGTCCAGGTGCGCCAATAAGGCTCCTGCTCTGTCTGCCTCACCTTCAGAGTTGTCAGAATGCCACCCTGAGGTGCCAACCCCATGGTGGGTGAGGTGAACCCAACATAGGGAGCAGCGAGGTCTCTTCTCCACCCTCCGGGGAGCCCCAGCCTCCCTGCGTGCAGGGGGCGGTGGCAGAACAGAGTGGGTATGGGCAAGGGTTTTGGGGTCAGATAGACTGAGGAGTCGAACCAAGGTTTCACTTTTTACTGCCATGCCCATGTGCAAACCTCAGGTTAATTGTTTCTACCTCAGCAATAATAATACCAGACCCTGAAACAGAGGCTGTGAGAAAAGATGACGGGACGGCATAGAGTAATCCACAAAGGACCCTATCATCATCAGTACACTTTTTAGGGGATCCTGCTCAGCATGGAAATATTACTCCTGAACATTTTGGGAACCATTGTTGCTTTTACTCCATCTAAAACACTTCTGTAGGGGCACCTGGCCGACTCAATCGGTAGAGCCTGTGACTGGATCTCAGGGTTGTAAGTTCGACTTCCACATTGGGTGCAGAGATGATGCAAAAATAAAATGTTTAAAAAGAAATAAATAAAACACTTTAGTAAAACATGATTTGATGTTAGATATAGAGTACTGGGGACAGGGTTAGTTAGCAAATGACAGTGCTTCCAAGGGATAACTCCTGGAGAATAGCTTATTGTATCACTGCCAGAAATAGAGAAAACTATTCTTCAATGGCATTTCAAATGTCTCCTTTATTTTTCCCCTTCTCTCTCAATTTAAAGTCATATGAATTTGTTTCCTGCTGGAAGTTAAGGGGGCATTCCGCTATGGGAGCCCAGCTACGTCTTTACCCATTTGCCGTTAGTTAGGGGTCTTCCATATTTTCCTATGCGTTTGCCCCTTCCTCAAAAGCAGGGGCCACCTGGGCACCTCTCTTGTTGCTTGCCTCCTCAGCCAGGTAACTAGCTCGTGCTCCGTGAACTCTTCTTCTTCGATGAACCATTGGACGCATGTGGAACCATTTACCGCTGGGGGGATTTCTCCAAAGTCACAATCTACAAGCTGAGTTCCCCAGCTCATCAAAGCCACTCTCTCCGTCCAAATTTCTGTGTTTAACTATAATCCTCAATAAGCAAGCAGGTGTTTATGTTGTTTTGGGTTTGTTTTTTGTTTTTTGTTTCTTAGGTTTTTTTTTTTTTTTCTTTTTGATTTTTTGGTTTTTGTTTGTTTGTTGCCACTTGTTAGCTCCTTTTCTGTTTTTGTTTGGATCTGAGTCTACTCCTTTGTGTTATCTTCCTGCAAGCTTTTTTTTTTTTGTTCTTCCAAAAAAAGGTTTTTCCCTAAAACTTTTATTTCCCTGAGGCTGGGCGGGTAGACTTATGTGGCTTGGATTTTGTTTATGTGCTTTGAAAATTCTAATTATAACTCTTTGGAGAGTTGCTGTGCAAAGTGCTGTATACAAGAAGAGCTGGACGGTGGACTGACGGGCTGGCAGGGATTGAACACGCGTGTCCCTCTGGGGCTGGTTGCAGCTGCCACCACTAACGCCACAACACGGAACCATGGGACAAAGGTTTGCTGTGACATGTTGTTGTATTGTACTGGGCTCTTAGAAGGGGGCCTGGTTAAAGGACAGGAATGTAGCACTGTGAAGCAGGGTGAAGTAGATGGCCTCCCTATGCTAATTTAGGGGCACCAAGGGGTTGGCCCCCAAATGGGGCAAGTCTTTCATTCTCTAGCTGAAAGGTCAAGTGTGGAATCTAAAAATCCCTGCCCAAGCCATAGTGCACCACTTCTTGAGAAAGAGTCACTGGCTGGTCTTCAAGCAGCGGTGAGGAGACAACATGGGGTCAATCCCCTTAGAAGGAGAGGCTTTGGAGTAGGGAACTTATTCATACATTCTGTTCCCGGGCTAGTCCAATGAGGATAAAATAAATTTTCCAGTTGAGGGTAACCCTGAGGAGTCTCAAGATGGCTACTTTATCCTCCTCCCACTGCGTTGCTCTACCGTCCAGCTTACAGTCCACCATGAACATTCAGCCTTGTGGGCTAAGAATTGGTTGTCTTTTTCCAAACCCCCAGTGTCTATTTTTTGTCATTATTTGCAAATGCCCAGGCCCAGGGAAAGGTCAATGGAAACATCAGGTTGCTTACATCTTCGCTTCTCAAAGTGTGGCCCATGGGCAGCAACATCAGCTACTAACATTTTACTTGCTGTGCATGAAGTCTCCAGCCCCCAGCCCAGACCTACCAACTCAGAATCTATTTTTTAATAAGGTCCCCAGGTGATGTATGTGCACATTAAAGTTTAAGAAGCACTGGCTCAGATCTCCATGTAGATTTATTCAATTTTGGTTTGCACATTAGAAAGACAATGGATCATTTCTGGATGTTGAAAGAGGATATGAGGACACAAGAAAAGGCACCCCCTTCTATGCCTTGAGAGATTCACTTGCATGTCTCGAGGGCCCATCAGGATGATGCCTCAGCCCGGGCACTTTACCAGTTTGTCCCTGTGCTGCCTGGACCTATCCACGCCACCTGCCAGTGACCAGGTCCCCGTCATCCCCCTTCTGGACTCCGTCTTGGGGTTCCCAGCTGGGGAAGGGAGCAGCGCTGCTTCCCCTCTGCTCTAGCTCTTGCTCTCTTCTTGGGCAGCCTCTGTTTCCAGTCTCTGAAGTGGCAACGCTGCCACAGACATAGTCTCCAACCACCGACAGAAAAGGGGGTGTATTCCAGAACTCCGAGGCCCAGGACAGCTGCAATCTGCTCTTCTGTTAGCTGGAGCCCTTGGCTATCTGCTTCCTGGGCTCTAATATCACCTCTCTTTCAAGCAAGAACATCTCCCTTCAACCTCTTTTCTGGAGGGGGGGCCAGGAAGTGACAGGGTTGGGAGAAGAAAGGGGCCCCATGCAAGATGGTGGGAAGTGGTGGCCAGAGGGCAAAGTTGGTCCCCAGAGGATGCTCTGTGGAGATGGGGAAGAAGAAATTCAGCAGAGAGTCTGCTATTCCATGTGAAGTTTCTTTCTGAGCTGTGCTATAGTAAGAGCCTCCCTCTATTTCTCAAGCAAGGCTCTAGCAAAGTCTGCTATCTCCATCTCCTTGGCAGGAGAGCTGAGGTTCAGGGACCACGTCTGGCCTGCGGTCAGGTGGTGTGGTGAGAGGAGATAGTCCCTCACCCTAGAAGGCACATCAGGGGCCTGAGTGACCTCAATTTCGGGGGAAGCAAGAAGTTGAGTCCTATAACTATGAAGTTGAGACCTGTAACTAAGTCCCCCAGATTTGTAGAGATCTTGGGGGTAAAACCCTGTATTTGCCACAGAATATGGGATGGGCGAGCCTGGACAAATTACTTTTTTTAATTAAAGAACAAGTGCCTCCAGAAGGGACTTGGATCACCTAGGAAAGAGTGATACTACTGAACTTATATACTTCCTGCCAGGACACAAAGGTTCTGTAGGGGAAGAGAGATTAGGTTGAATGGAGATCAGGAAAAACAACTGTGGGCCTGCCTGCATCCAGCCCTGAGGACCACCATTGTCAAATCCTGCTTCAACACTTTCCCCTCAGCCAGCCCCTTCTCTGTCAGACACAAAGTATCTGTCTGAACCCGAAGTTTTAGAATCATTAGTGATATTGCATAATGCATAACCCCTAAGAAGATTCTGTCTGTGGAATGCACTTGGAGGATCTCCACAGGAACGACCACGTCCTGACACCTGCCTAACCGAGTCTCAGCTGAGCTGTGGAGACATGGTGGCAAGAGAGCTTGGTTTAACTTAGGGGGACCTTGCAAGCATGGAAAGATCCCTGCCTTTCCTGTTTCCGGAAGATGGCCTCACTCTACCTACCCAGCGCACTGCCTGCCAGCACACACCAGAGGCTTCAGAGGAATGACTGAGCTTTGTTTGGTGCGGGAGTGTTGACTGGTGCAAACAGGTATGGTTGGGTAGGTCATGAGATGCTTGGTTGTCTTTGTTCAGTCTCATAGCCCTCATTTCCCTAGAAGCCTGAAAAATCTATCCACACCATTCGTGGTCTGCGGGCTCTGCCTCCCGTCTCCAATGGTGCTCAACCTTTGGAGGCCATAAGCATCAACTGGGGTGACTGTCAAAGATGCAGATGCCTGGGACCTGAGCCCAGTTGGGATGTGGAGGCAGGTGGTCCGTGGACCCACAGGGAGAAGTCCTCCTCCTGTGCTTCGCCTTGGGCCATTCAGCGTGCCAACTCCAAGCTCCCCACCTTTCAGAGTCATAAATTTCTGCTCCTCCCTGGACTGGGATGCTTAAACTCCCCTCAGGGCTAGGTTTATGCTTTTTGCTTCTGGCATATTCCTACTTTAAGAGCCACTTATTTGCCCTGCCTGGTCAGGTTCCTCTTTTTCAGTTTCTCTGACTCCTTCTCAATGTTTCCTCCTCAAATCCCTCACCTAGCTCCTTATAATTCTGCCCTTTCTGCTGCTTCCTCTCTCCACTTAACCTTCTGGAAATAATTCACCTTGGTAATAGTCCCTTTTATACAGACCGCAGAACTGACTGAAACATATTTACATTTAAAGGGAAACTTCTCTTTTCTCTCGCTAACATATTTTAAATATCAAGACTCCATCTTTATTTGACTCCAGATCTATGGGCATGGAAGGAGCCCTGACAAACTTAACCTGCCTCAAAATTGTTGCTGTGGCCAAATCACCATCCCCATAATGGCGGGGGGGGGGGGGGGGGGGGGGGGGCGGGGGCCTCCACCTGCTTTCACCTTGGGAGCACCCAAAGAGGTCTCACTGTTCCCAGTCACCATTACAATGAAAGGAATAGTATCCTTTCATTGTAAATTTAGCAGTTTAATAGGGCCTACGTTCCTTATTTTAAATGAAAAAGAAAATACTTTGAAGATTTATATTTACTAAACGAGTGGAAAAAGTGCTTAAAATACATCATAATCGCAGGAACAAAGAAATTATTTTTTAGGTATTAAATCGCTTTTTATTCATTCAGATTCTTTTGGTAAGGTCTCAAAGCTTTAAAGGAAAGGACAGCTTGCTGAATTAAGGATTGAACTGTTTAAAACTTAATGAGGCAGGTCATGAATGACATCTAAATCATTTAATAGTTTGGTTTTTAATGTATCTTCTATAACTGTGGTGTTGAGTAATACTCTGCTTTTTTTACTCAAGAGCTAAGCTGATAGGAGGAAAAAACCCGATGGAACTAATCTCCACTCCAGAGAAAACAGTCATAGCTTCCAGAGCGGTGCGGTATGACCGCCACCTAGTGGCAGCATATCCTCACCACAGAAGCCCTGCCTCGTGGAAGCAGAGGAGGGCTACCACAGGTGCCCAGACTGCAAGGCTAATTTACAAAGGAAAACCACCACGTGACTACAGTCGAGGGGTATTTGCCATCATGTCAACACTTAGAGCTTCTAGGGATACTTTAAGAAATAAGTATTTGTTGATGCAGTTTCAAAAGAAGTTTTCTAGGGACATGTAAATCAGGGTCTCCACTCCCAGAAATTTATCTTTATTTCACGGAGGCTCCAAATAGACCATATATATATATATATATATATATATGTATATATATATATATATAGTTCAAATTTCCTCTCAGTTTCATTCTAGTCCAGGAAACACTTAGTGATTTAAGAAAAAAAACAAACAAACAACAATAAGGTTTGCTGATGTTTGTAGCATTGGAATCAGTTAAGGAAAGAATGTGGACTAAGTCAGCTTCACTTGGACCTGCTCTGGGACCTTAGGTGAGTATTTTATTACTTGTCAACCCATTTGCCCCACTTGTTAAGCAGAGGAGCTGAAATAGATTCTAAGATGCTCTCCATGAAAAGTTCCAAGACTTCTTTTTCTTAATTTCCACCCTACGGTGGACCAAAACATTTGGAAACTTCAGCTAGGCTGCTCCGAGGTCACTGCACCAGCTCCCACCTTCCCAACCCCCGCACACACATTACTGTGGGTGATTTCAAAGCTGACCCATTTTCATAACCTGATTCTATCCCTTCTGGGAAATGAAGCATCACAGAAATATCTCAACTGGCCAGTTGGTCAAATCATCTTTGCTCCTGGTCATTTCTATCTATGGGCTTCTCAAATGAAGTTGGCTAAGAAGACAAAAGGCTTTGAGTAAAGCCCACAAGATTCAAAAGCGTGTAACCTGACATAGTTTCATTTTGTTGAGTGAGCAGCTACTTTTGCAAACTTAAAAACAAATGCTGGTGTGTTCAAGGTTTCATTTCAGTCCCTGCTTTCAGAATTCAGAAATCAGTGCCAAGACGATTAGGCATGACCTTTCCATACAGATGGTGCCTCCCTTCGCCAGTGCAAACAGCACCTGTCACACCAACTCTGAAATGCAGATGTTTGCATATTTGTAAGACTAGTGTCTAAAAATGGTAAAAGGAGCACCAGAGTCAAGGCTTTGCAGAAGGGAGCCTCATGTCACGTAATCTGTTCAAATGACTTGATAAGAAAGCCTCGCTACAGTTCTAGGAAATTAGATGACATAAAATGAAGCCCTCCCCTTAAACCACAGGCACGTGTGCTCTCTTAAAATTATTGGATTCACGTACAAACCCTGCTGCGTCTTGAAGGCATGCTGATTCACTGTGAGAAGAGGTGTTTGGGAAATGTACGTAATCGCCAGGCTTCAATACAAAGAAGAATGCAATCTCAGCATGCATTGGGTAGCTTCCGCAATCCTGCATCATTGTTTCCCCAGTAATATCTCACAGTTAAAAGGGATCTTAAAAGTTACTTCCTCCAAATATAAGAATTCTTCACTAGTAGCTACAAGGCAGGAGTAAGGAAGGTTTGGTAGTGATCCAACCCCTAGAGTGGCCAAGAAGATTGAGAAACAAGAAGAAATCCATCTGTTTTTCTCAGCAGTGACCCTCAAATCCAAACAATGTCAATGCTAAGATGCTGATCCAGGCAGGGGCAGACCACCTTCACTTCCCCACCCTGCCCGCCCCGTTGACTCCCAGGCTTTCTACACTCTCTGGCCTCTGACTTAATATTACCTGACTAAGACTGTACTCCTTTCTTTTTTTTCCAAAAGATTTTCTACTTTATATCTCCTAATTCTCAAAGTAATATTTTATAACTTAGAAGATATAAAAACAACATAAACAAGCATTTAAAAATGTCTCTATAATTCCCCTATCCAGAGATGCTTCCAGCCAATGAAAGGCCTATTTCCTCCATGTCCTCCTTCCTATCAATTTTTCTTTATGTGATTGAGGTCATTTGTATATCTATAGTAAAGACCCTTAAAAAAAAAAAAGCACATTTTTCAAGGCTGCCTAATAATCCACTCTATTGGGCTGTGCTAAACCTCCTAGAACAGAGGCCCAGAGATCCCCTTCATGTACTGGATAGTGGAAGGGTCTCAGGTGTCTGGGAACAGGGTTGGCCAAGATGACTGGGGACATTCGGGGGTGCAGGGCAGTGGCTATTTAGAAACTTGGATGGAAGTATTTTAGTCTTTTAACAACCAACATTGAGTGTTTGACAAACAGGAAGGGTGTGTAAGGGAACTGGAAGGACTGGCCAGGGACAGAGGGGAAGCATTTTATTATGGTAGCTAAGGAAACTTCTTTTGAGAAGGTGACCTTTGAACAAAACACCTGAGTGAAGTGAAAGAGGAAACCACATGAGATCTAGAGGGAGAGAAAACCAGGAAAAAGGAAAAGCAATTATAAACTCCTGAGGCAAAAATGAACCAAGTTCAAGAAAGAGCAAGGAGGATGGCAAAGCTAGGTTGAAGAGCGTGAGGAGAATGCCAAACGTGTATGTCTAGGAGATACCCTATCCCTGTTTCAGTAACACAGCAGCTGAAAATACTGGTAGGAATAGAGATGAAGTCCACAGCACCCATGAACTTGATCCTTGCCCTTGGGACTTGGCTCGACCGTGGATTACAGTGGATGTGGGCACATGTATGGCCCTCGAGAAGTTCTGAAAAAATGGAGCTTTCCTGGGGGACGTACCACAGTGTGATTCCGAGGAAGCTTCAATGCAAGACAAGGATTTCCCACCGCTGCAGGGAACCCTTGATTCTCCACCTTCCCTGATGTGTTTTGTGAAGTGTCCTGCTATATTACTTCTGTACAACTTTCAAACACTGGTAGATGATATGAGGGAATGAAACCACACCACAGGCTTAGCAAAAGAAACCAATCATTTCACATTAGATAAAGAAGGCTGAGAACTGAGTTCAAGATTGACTGTTGAAAATGAAAAGTAGGAAAGCAATAGAGAAAAGGGGAAATAAGAAAGAGGCAAGAGGAAGGGTTGGGAAGACCCAAGTAAATTTTACACCCTGAAGTTAGTGAGTTATAGCCATATCCAGACAGCCTATGCAACGAAGAACTTAGGACTGTTATAGACACGGGAAGAAAATAAAACAGGGTCTCAGTTAATTCAAGACAACCCAATTATGTTAGCCCTTGATACTGGATTAAACAATCACATAATTGTGGCAGAGAACACACAGGTGGTGGTTTCAAGCAAAACTAAATTGGCATATTTTTAAAAGCAATATGGCAGCTCTGAGTCTGCTACAGAATTAAGGGAGAGCTGGCCTGCAGCTGAAAAACGTGGTCAGTTCTTTCTATCTCTGCTGTTTCTGTGCTCTAATTTAATATGAAATGGTGATTTTTTTTCTTTTCTTTTTCATGAGTTGGAAGAGCAGACAGTAGGAAACAGAGTAAGACTCCCTCAATCCCAAGCTATGGTTACCCCAGTCCATGGTTTCCCTTACAAAATGTATCCTTTATTTCTCACCAACATAAATGGTGAAGGGGAGATCATGTTTATTTAATAACACACTTAACTAAGGAAGCTGAAACACTGTTCCTTCTGGGAAGAGAATGAGTAGAATTGCCATTGCTAGGTAACCAGGTAAAAGCAGACATCATGATATTTAAGCTTTCTGTAGAGAGAGAGAAAAAAAAAAAAAACAGAATAAAATCAAAAAGGATCTTTAACTATATAGTCATTTTTTTAAAGTTCTCTTTAGAGGAGTCTCAAGTGTTAGAAGCCTATTCTTCTAATAAAGAAATTCAAATCTAGACACAATACTTCTCCCAAATTCTCTTGATGAGACAATTAATGGTTTGGATATGATAGTCATTCAAATAAAGGCCCAAGATTTCTTGAACAAAGAAAAATTTTCCAACAAAGCATAAGATATTCCAGAATTGTTAAAACAGCTTGAATGTTTGTATCCATTTCTATATTCAAAACCCATATGAAAGAATTCAGTGCTAGGAACCAGTACCACCTAAAAGAATATTGAAATAAGGGGCACCTGGGTGGCTGAGTCCTCAAGCATCTGCCTTTGGCTCAGGTCATGATCCCAGCATCCTGGGATAGAGCCCCACATTGGGCTTCTGCTCAAGTAGGGAGTCTCTGCTTCCCCCTTTCCCACTTACCCTGCTTGTGCTCTCTCTATCTCTGTCAAATAAATAAATAAAATCTTTAAAAAAAGAATATTGAAATAAGTCAAAAGTAAGTTATGTGGTATTAAATATATATATATCATATTTGGAAGCAAAACTTGCAGTTTCTTTAATAACATGTATGTATATGTATATGTGTGTGTGTGTGTGTGTGTGTATGCACACATATGTATATCCAAAAATATATTTATATCCAAACAATCTAATGTAAAATATATTACCAAATATTTTTATGAATACCCATCATTTTGTTGAAACCATCTTTTAACACTGCGGCAACTGGTACCACTCCAATACTGAACGTGTAGTTAGTGGAGCAGGGGGGTAGTAGGGAAGGGAGGGAGCCTGGGGAAAATGGAATAAGTGATAGAAAGAATAACCTCAAAGGAGAGGGTCACAGATGGGAAAGCAAAATGAGAAAAGGAGAGGGCAGGAAGACTGAAAATGGGAAGAGGGTGATCTTAGCCAGTTTTGCTTCTTTCCTGAAAAAAACGAGGAGGAGAGGTTAAGTAAAAGAAAAACCAGAATTTGCTAAAATGGGAACAAAATAGATACTGAAACATTGAACAAAATGCTCTAGAAAGAGAACAGGAAATCTCTGCCCAGCTGCTCCTATTTCTGCCGCGTACACTCAGCCCCTCCCGGGCCAGGGCTGACATCTGTTTGCCAGTGGACCCTGTGCTCCTCTCCGTACAAGCTGTAGCAAAAAGAATTTTAAATGTTTCTGTACAATCGGTTACATGTTATCAGGGCTAGAATTTCTCCCACGCAATCAGAGTCTCATAAGTCACTGACCAACAGAGGGGCTGGGAAGAACCTGAAGGAAGGTGAAATGGTACCAGGTACAGAACCCCTCCTTTAGGAACAGCTCCTCTGTCTCGGTGCCCTGTAAGACAGTCTCCTCAGACATTAACGGGCATGGGCTTCACCTTGGGTATCTTTTTTCAATGTGGGTGCTGGTTCCAATGGGCTGGGGCAGAAATTGTGCATTGTAACAAGCCCTCGGCCATGCCAGTGCTATTGGTCTTCAGTTCCAGGGCAGCCTGGTGATCCCTGTGTGAGTGAGGGTGTGTGTGTGTGTGTGTGTGTGTGTGTGTGTGTGTGTGTGTGAGAGAGAGAGAGAGAGAGAGAGAGAGAGAAAGAGAGAGAGAGAAGGGAAAGAATCCAGAAGCACATTCTTTCCGGCAAGAAGAGATAGAGAGAAGGCGGGAAGCTGGGCAGGTTCCTTGTTCATTCATTGCTGCCCTTTGCCCAACTCCCCAGCCTTCAGAGAGACAACTGTTTTCTGTGAGCACTTGCAGGTGGGTGGGCTTTCTCGTCCAGGAAGCAGTGCCCCTGGTGAGTAAGCTCAGGGAAGGACGTGGAGCTCAGAGACTCTGGGCACCGGGCTGGCTTCTCCAATCATTCTCTCCTCAGAGAAAACAGTGATTGTCTCTGAATCATGCCCATTTGAACATTGCGAGTGTGTTGGAAAGCCTGGATAATGGAGGCAGACATACTTATATGGTGCTAAAAACCAGACTTCAGAATCGAGGCTAGTGGTTTGACTGATTTCTTCACCCACCGTAAATATGATCCTGAAACAGAACCTTCCTCAGAGACCCTTGCATTTGGGAGACAGAAGGAGGGGGTGCTCGTGCCCTCTTCTCCAAGGCTGAGAGAAACTGGTTGGCCTCTTGAAAAGAGTTGGAATGGATAGTCCCAAACCCGGCTGGTGTGACCTCATCCTTATTTTCTTTGACAGAAACTACGTGTTGTCCTCAGGGTAGCTACCTAAGTTTGCATACTTCCTGGCTGACAGAACACTCCTGCCCGTGCCTTGGGGCCAGGGTGGTGAGTGTCAGTGGGAGGAGTAACCAAGTTTCACTTCCTTGCTGGTTGGAGACTCAGCTGCAGTGGGCTCCTTTCTCAGAGGAGGAGAGAGTGAGGAGTAGTAGGACCCGTGTCTCTCTCTCTCTCTCTCTCTGCCTCTTCCCGTAGCACCTGGCAGGAGCTCAGCAGACGTGAGGAGCGCGAATGGGCAGAGCAGAATCTCTAGAAGGGAAGATGAGCACCCAGGATCCTTCAGATCTGTGGAGCAGATCAGATGGAGAAGCTGAGCTGCTCCAGGACTTGGGGTAAGAAAGCAGGTCTTCTTTTCTTGGTACTGCTTGGGTGAGCCCCGACCCCCAACTCCCACCCAAAGGCTCACCTTAGTTGATTTTCTTTAGCACCCTGCCATATCGCTCTGCTTTCCGCAGCACTCATCTGAGCCCATTAAGCATCTTTCTGCTAGGGGCCAATCGCATTTCAAAAGCGTATAGTATTTTCCCAAGGTGTGAGGACATCCAAGTGGAGAGAATGGGAAGAAAATCCAATGTTGGGTGTTCTTTTTAGCCTAGGGTCAGAATGGAGAAGTGTGAGTTGATGTTGCTTGGTTTCCTTGATATGGATCTGGTTTATGAATAAAAGTGCTGTTCAAATGTTTGGGGCTCTGAGCTGTTGACTGTAAGAGGGCTGTCTTGCCAGGAAGATAAACAGCCCAGCCTACCGCTAGGGAAGGGACTTTTTCAAAAGAGAAAGAATGAGGAAGTGTCTGCCCTGTTCCATCTGGGTTTCTCTCTCCTGACACCGCATTTATGAGCTCTTGTATGTATACATTTGTATGCACAACTTTGAGCCTTTTAAATGCTAACGAATCAGGAAGAGGATAAAATTTATGCCTCAAGCAGGTTATAAGTTTAAGTAGGTGGAGTCATCCTAGTCCTGTCTTTAAGAAGGGACCAGATGAGACAACCCATTGGGGTATTTAATAAAAGAAGCAAGTATTACAGAAGAGAGGTGTAGGGGGTTTCTAGAGAAACTGGACCTTTACCCTAAAGCATCAGAAATATCCTAACGAGGCCGGCTTTGACACCTGTGCTTCACAAGGGACAAGACCAGAGCCTCTTTGTAAACAGCACTATCTCTGCAGCAACCCACGGGCATAGAAACTGTCATCTCCATCTTACAAAGGAAGAAAATGGCACCACAGGGGTTGAAAAACTTGCCTACGTCACACATCAACAAATGGCAAAGCTGGGATGGCAAGCTGCAAACACCTGTGTTCTTTACCAGAGAAAAACTGAAACGGATGAAATCTCTGCATTAAGATGGCAGAGATTATATCTTTTTGTGTGTTATAATTGTCAAAGTTCTCAGTAAAGTCATATCTTCAGATTTTAAAATGGAAGTCTCAGAATTCAACTCTACCTTCACAACATAAATCAGATATAACAGCTAGAATTTTCTATAAAGTCAACTCCCCTTATTGGGAATTTGGAGATTAGGATACCACTGTTCTTCCAGGCTGAAACTCCAAAGAGAAAGGGGCAAAATGCCCCTGAGCAGCCAAATGGGTGTCACCGAGTCTGGGCACTAAAGCTGGACTTTGGGGCTCTCACTTATAGCCTTATTGAATTATTAAAGTATAAATCTTTCCATGCTTCATTATCAATATTCCCAGCCCATGATCAGCAGGAAGCTCCAAAGGAGAAGAGAAACAAAGGAGGTATTCAATTCTTGTTCTTTAATTAAGCCATCCTGAGCCCACATTCTATACTTGAGTGACATTGTCACCTCCTTGGATGACAAGGATGAGCTAGATGATGTCTTCTCTCTCCACCATATGCCCATAACAGGAAGTGACTGTGGGTAAAACCCACAAGGAAAACAGAATTCTGCCTTCCCTCCGTGGTCAGAGAATGGACGTTCAGTAGAACCCAGAAACATCCCAAAAAGGTGCATTTATGTCCAAACTTCTGTATTTCAGAAGGCCTGGAAATTTACTGAATATTTGAGAATGGTTTCCATAACAATAGAGAAGCTACAATTAAATTGGAAAATCACTCTACAGTGGAGGTTCTCACCTTAGCTGTGTACTAGTATCACACAAGAAGTTTTTATTTAAAAAATTCTTGTTCCAGGGGCAGCTGGGTGGCTCAGTCTGTTAAGCGTCTGCCTTTGGCTCAGGTCATGATCTCAGGGTCCTGGGACCAAGCCCCACATGGAGCCCCACATCGGGCTCCTTGCTCAGCAGGGAGTCTGTTTCTCCCTCTCTCTCTGCCTTTCTCCCCAGCTCGTGCTCTCCTTTGTTCTCTCTCTCTCTCTCAAGTGAATAAATAACAATTAAAAAAAGAAATTCCTGTCCAGGCCACATGCCAGACAAATGACATGAGTATCACGGGAGTGAGTGTTTCCTTTTTACACTCCCCAAGTGATTCCAGAGAGAGACCAAGTTTGCGAGTTGCTGCATAGGGTACAAATCCATCGGAAGTGCTGAAAAAAAATGAGGCTTTATTTTTCATTTATTGGGTATGTCCCTGAATCCTAAAACCATTAATAAATGTTGACAATTTATTTGTTGGTTTGGAAGCTTGCTTAACAATTTTATTGAGGTGTACTTTGCAGATAAAACTCTTTCAAATTGTATAAATCCACAATTTTTAGCGACTTTAAAGAGTGATTCAAATATCACAAAAAATCAATTTTAGAACATTTTCACCCCCCTAATGAGAACCTTCAGGAGCATCGTTTTTTTAAATATAATTTTTTAAAAATATAATAAGTATATTTTAAAATATAATGGGGTGCCAATAAACCACTTGGACCAGCGACGATTTCTAGAGTCTGCCTATTTCCCTGGTATAAATACTTCTACCGTGGGCAATTTCAAGCTGCCAACAGTTTAACAACCTAACTGTATAATTCCTGAAAATTTAATAATGGACTTGAGTGAGTACTCGCCCCTTCAGGACATCACTGATAGACCTTTTGCAAGTGATAATATCTGAGAAAACTTGAAATATCAGATAATATCTGAGAAAATATCTGACCAGTTGCCCCTGGCAGAATTCTGAATATAAATGAAACTTTTTCTTTGAAACTTTAAGTCACTGGTTAGGTATGATCTGTGCCAAAACTTCAACCAAATTCAGTTTTTAAAAAGTGCCATAAAAACAAAATGATTTCATGTAATTGATAAATAATAGGTGGCTGGTTTTAAAGATTTAATTTTTAAATTATTTTAAATATATTACTTGAACTGTTAGGTAGATTCTTATGTCGTATTTTGGGTAGATATAAACAGATGATGTGTTGGTGAGAGTGATATCATACATCCTCATTCTTGGGCCCCTATTTTTATTCAGGCTCTGGAATATGTGAGTTTTGAAAATTAAACCCTGAGCTTCAGCAAATTAATCTGTCACTTGCCTTTCTAGGACACACATGGCTTACTCAGAGCATCGATTTATTCTTTTCTAAAGTACCTAAATCAGGCAGCTCAGATGCATTTCTGAGTCTCATTTTTAAAGCATCAATCTAAAAACACTTATTTTCTGGGGCACCTGGGTGGCTCAGTCGGCTAAGTATCTTCCTGTGCCTCAAGCCATGATCCCAGGATCTGGGGATCCAGCCCCGCCCTGGGCTCCCTGCCTCTCTCTTGCCATCTGCCCCTCTACATACTGGTGCTCTGTGCTTGTGTGTGTGCTCTCTCTCTCAAATATATAAAATCTTAAAAAAAAAATTTTTTTTTTAAAGATTTTATTTATTTATTTGACAGAGATCACAAGTAGGCAGAGAGGCAGGCAGAGAGAGAGGAAGGGAAGCAGGCTCCCTGCTGAGCAGAGAGCCCGATACGGGACTCGATCCCAGGACCCTGAGATCATGACCTGAGCCGAAGGCAGCGGCTTAACCCACTGAGCCACCCAGGCGCCCAAAAAAAATTTTTTTAAATAAAAACATTTATGTTCTTTAATCCTAAATATATTAATGTGTCCAAAGCAAAGGAGAAATAACCCCATCTGTGATTGTCGCTCAGCTTTACTTACACTTTGGCAGGATGGGACTGGGGGAGGAGGTGAGCTGTGGGAAGGACAGGAGGGGCAAAGGGTGCTGAGAATGGTCAGAGATAAGGAAGAGGTCAGCTGGGAACAGTGAGGCTGTTTGTTGCTTTCAAAATGGAGCAATGGGGAAATGAAACAAATAGTGAATGCTAGAGAGGTGACCTCAATAAATAACTAGTTCTAAAATTGCTAGTTAGTTAATAATTTAAAGTTTCAGACAGTCTTTGATTATTATAACAAAGTTCGCTACAAGACAGTGTAATCAATCAATCAGTAAGTCAGTAAGCAAGTCTCTAATTTCTCTACCACTGTACATATAAGAGAAGGTTAGACCAGATCAGGGGTCAGCAAGCTTTTTTTTTTAAAACAAAAAAAACAAAAAAAAACCAGATAATAAATTTTCCAGGCTTTGCAGGCTTTGTGATTTCGGCCACAGGTACTCACATCTGCCACTGACATGCAAAAACAGCCATAGATACCACAGAGACAAATGACCGTGACAATGCTCAGACAAAACGTTATTTGTGGACACTGAAATTTGAATTTCATATTATCTTCATGAGTCACAAAATATTCTATTTTTTTTTCCTCCCGCCATTTAAAAATGTAAGATCACTCCTGTCTCTGAGTCTATACAAACTTGTACCCTGGCAGGAAATACAAAAACCTGTACCCTGGTGGGATTTGGCCCTCAGGTGGTGGTTTGCTGACTCAGGGAACAGATGATCATAACGAAAATGAGTCCTGGTTAGGAGCCAGACATTTTGCATACACCAGCTGTGGTCTTCAGAAGGTACTAGCATTCCAACTTTATGTACAAGGAGACTCACTAGCAGCAAAATCACGTTGCCTGAAGTCCCAGAAATTCTTGTGATAATTCATTATTTACTGACCATGTACTATGTGCCAGCACCATGCCATTTCTGCCCATTATGTCACTTAACTTTCCCAGTAATACTTTCAATGTGGTATGATTATACCCATTTCATAGAGACAGAGAGGGGGTTCAGACAAGTTCAGTGAACCGTGCAGGTCACAGAACTCACAGTGGTGCAGCTGAGGAACACGTCTCCTACAAGCCTACCCCAAAGCGATGCTCTTTCCACTGTTCTAAGAAGCTCTGTGTTCTAATAATGGCAACAGGGAATTATTGGATGTCATTATGTGCCAGGCACTGTTTTAAGCCCTTTGTATGTAGGATTTATTAAATTTATACATCACTGTGGGATAAATACTCTACCATCTCCATTTACAAACCAGAAAAGTGAAGGATATAGGTTATATGCTCCAAGGTTATATGCTCAAAAACCTTTAAATCCAGGAGTTTGGCTCTGAGGCCCACATGCATACCCACTAATGCAACTTGCTACTTTTCATCACACTTGTCTCCTCTTATTATATTAGCACTATTTGTTGATACTATCAGTATCAGTTGTATCTGATAGTATCAGTTGATACTGAGAGACAAAAAGAAAGTTCTGTGATTACTACAGCCAACAAATGTTATTATCAAAAGACCTTAGTCTTTTGTTTTCTTCACATAATATGCATGCTCATGCCTGCAAAGCCAGGCCAATACCCTAATTAATCAAAACTTTATTGGATTTCTTTTTTAAAGATTTTATTTATTTATTTGAGCGAAGAGAGGTAGCATGAGCAGGAAGGAGTGGGAAAAGCAGACTCCCCACCAAGCAGGGAGCCCAATGTGGGTGTTGGTCACAGGACCCTGGGACCATGACCTGAGCCGAAGGCAGACACCTAACTGACTGAGCCACCCAGGTGCCCCCCAAAACACTTCATTGGATTTTTTGTAGATTCCATTTTTCAGAGCTAGACAAACAGAATAGGCTAAGAAAAGTGTAGTAAAGTCAAAGTTTTGCTACTTGTTGGTTTGTTTGGTTTTTTTTTGTAGTGGAGAAAGAAGGAGTGGGTAGGGAGGGGCAGAGAGGGAAGGTGAGGGAGAACCCATCAGGCCCAGCATGGAGCCTGGTGCGGGGCTCGATCTCACAACCCTGAGATCATGAACCAAACCAAAATCAAGAGTCAGAAGCTCAAGCCACCCAGGTGCTGCTGAAGTCAAAGTTTTAAAGGAATCTGTTTACAGAGCTGTGATACCAAGTAGAGTAATAAAATTTGTTCCTCTTCTGTGCACAACTCTGTAATCTTGTTTTCTGAAAATAGAAGGTGATTCTCCTGTAGCTGTATGAGAATATGTAACTGGGTTACAGTTTAATCTCTCCTTGACTCAAATGAATTTCCTCTTCGGTTGTTGTGTTTTCTGTTCCTCTACGAGTGACGGTGACTTCCTCCTAACTTACATGTGGAAATCTGTCCACAAATGTTCTTCACTTCGAGTGGGGTCACTTTGTTTTACCCATTAAGTCTTCTTATCCATTCATAGATCCAGCCGTTAAATGATGAAATCCAGCAGTGTGGGGGGGTCCCTAAAATGAAGAAGAAACGCCTGTCCCCTCAAAGAGTTTACAGGGCAGAGGACAGAGAAAGCACACACATGTAGTTAGAATGCAGGGTGGAGAGGCTGAAGGCCATGAGTGTATCTAGGCGAAGCGCACGGTGTATGGCAGGAAGAAAGGACACCACTGGTCGTGGACAATAGGGCTTTGGAACCGGTAGGTATTTGTCAGTTGACATCAGAAAAGATGACATTTACTGAAGAGAAAGTGAGCCCACAGGCTTCTGGTTCCTACACCCTGGTACGAAACTGTCTAGAACCAGCACAGTCCACCTGGTGGGCTCTTCACTGTGTGGCTTCCTCAACTCCAGAGTCTCTCTGGGTCATACATTCTCCCTGACCACCTGCCCACGTGAGCCTGCCTGCATTACCTGTTTTCAGACTTTTTTGTTTAAAAATATTGATAACTTTAGGGGCACCTGGGTGGCTCAGTTGGTTAAGCATCAGATTCTCGATTTCAGCTCAGGTCATGATCTCAGGGTCTTGGGATCGAGCCCCGTGTCAGGCTCTGACTCAGCAAGGAGTCTGCTTGTCCCTTTTCCTCTGCCCTGCCGCCCCCCACAACCCCACCTTCTCTCTTTCTCTCAGATAAATAAACAAAACCTTGTAAAAAATATTTATGGCTTTTAAAAATGTAAGAGCAGTAAGTTAATTTGTTTTGATAAAAGTATGGTTAGGCAAGAGAATGTCACTTTTTAGAGACACATGCTGAACTACTTAAAGCGTCATGATATCTATAATTAACTTTTAAAATGTTCCTCCAAAAATATATGAAGAATATATGGCAAAAGTTTGAAAATTATTCTACCTAAAACATGGGTATTATTTAAATATGTGTATTACTTTTTCTATTACTTATGCTATTTTTCTACTTCCTGAAGTTATTCACAGTTAAAAATAATAACTATATGTATTAATTATCGAAAATTTGGGAAATAAAAGTACCCAAAAAGTCAGCCAGGTACAACCACCCAGAATGACATATTGTTCAACTTGTCTCCAATCTTTTTAAAAATATTTTTTCTGGGACGCCTGGGTGGCTCAGTTGGTTGGACGACTGCCTTCGGCTCAGGTCATGATCCTGGAGTCCCGGGATCGAGTCCCGCATCGGGCTCCCGGCTCCGCGGGGAGTCTGCTTCTCTCTCTGACCTTCTACTCGCTCATGCTCTCTCTCACTGTCTCTCTCTCAAATAAATAAATAAAATCTTAAAAAAAAATTAAAAAAAAATATTTTTTCTGGGGGCACCTGGATGGCTCAGTGGGTTAAAGCCTCTGCCTTCGACTCAGGTCATGATCTCGGGGTCCTGGGATCGAGCCCCGCATCGGGCTCTCTGCTCAGCGGGGAGCCTGCTTTCTCCTCTCTGCCTGCCTCTCTGCCTACTTGTGATCTCTGTCTGTCAAATAAATGAATGGAATCTTTAAAAAAAAAAAACTTTAAAAAATATATATTTTTCTGTAAATACACACACACATAAAAACACACACACACACGCAGATTGAATTATGGCCATAGCACATATACAATTTTTCTTTTGCTTTCTAGTAGGATATTTTTCCATCATCTATGTTTTAGTCTGTGTCAAAGCCTGTTCTGGGTCTGGCTTTTCCCGAGGTCAGCCTGTTTCCCTCTATTAAAGCTTGGATATTTAGGTTGGTCCAAATTCCAGAAGGCTTTATATAGGTTAGGAGTTTGGACTTTGGTCAAACTCCCTTTGACAATATGGACTTACTGAATGCTTATAGGAATGTGGAATTACACGGCCATCATGTTTTGTTTTGAGATTAATCTGGTACATGAATCTGGTAGTTGAGCACAATAAGTAACAATGGGAACAGAGCCAAGAAAGCTAATTAGTCAGGGACTTTACAGATTGGGGAATAAGGAACTAGAGTGACAACCTGGGAGAGCAAGAAAGGAACAGAGGAGGAAACCAGTCATTCCATTTCGGAAAGCACAGTAAGCGATTCACATCCAAATAAGAATGAGTTCTGCTTTCGTATGATTCTTCAAAATAACGTCAAAGGAATTTTAAAAATCTTAATGCCATCAGTGTCTTTTAATTCATTCTTTGTTTACTTTACCACGGTACATTTCTAAAGTTGTCTGGGGTTCATCTTACGGCTTGTAGGGTTCTGACTTACTGCCAGTACAGTCTATGTTTTGGGTTTGATTCTCCAGAAAATAAGAATCATTTTGCAAATGTCAGTCCTAAAGCACCAAGAGGTTTGTCCCCCTGCTCTAGGCTGAGCACAGTCAACTCCTTTCCATGGCGAGCTCCTTAGGAGTAAGACTGTAGCTTCTTCATCTCTGACTGTTCCACCCCAGACCACCACTCGGCAAAGAGCAGATGTGTCCAAAGGTTTGAATTGCCCCAAGTTGAGTCAAAGGCAAGACCAGAATTTAAGGTCCTTGACTTCAGCCCTCTACCCTACCAACCCTGACGATATGTTTGTATGTATTACTCTCAGACTCGCTCTGTCCCCTTAAACCCAAGTTTTTTCTGGTGGGACAAACCGATGTTGCTGAGAGGCCTCATCTGAACCATGCAACCCAGAAGAGAGAACTCAAAAAACAAGGATCTGTCTGTATTTTTTTTCATCCCCTAAAGTCTGGGGCTCTTTCCCATAGTTGTAGCTTGCTGAAGGTGGACCTCTCTGTCTCTGGTAGCAGACCACAATGGCAGCCAGCCCGCAGCAAGGATATGACCTGGAAGCAGCATTTTATGCAGTACAGATGACCCGAGTAATGAGAACGAGTGCGGAGGCCAGCGCGGTTCCACTTAGGGATGAGCCCTCCTGAGAAAACCTCTGGTGTGGGTCTCTGCCCAGCCATTCCAGGCCTCTGCAAGTTCTTATCCATGAAATAGTTTCACCAGTCCATCTCTGAGCTTTGGCTTTTTGTCCAAATCCAACAGCCGCTAAGCTCCAGCCCCTCAGGGACCAATAACACTCTTGTAGTCTTGCGACCATTCCTGCCCTGTGCTGGCTGAACTGGGGACCGTATGGAAGGATCTGTGCTGGAATGAGACGCAGGTTGTCCCCCTGCCCCCCAGGCCATGGCACGGCCCCTCTGGTCTCCGCAAGTCCTTGTTTTCCCTGGTGTGTCGACCTACCTACCAGTCAGGCTCTGCGGGTCTCTATGTGTCTGTGTCCTCCTCTCTTTGGCTTCTCTGCCTCAGTCTCCTGGATACTCTGGGTCCCTCTCTTTCATGTGCCCTCAGCAACCGCCCGGTGTGCTTCCGCTATCTGTGTGAGCCACTGTGCCTTTCTAGCTGGCTCAGAGTTTTTCTGTCTCTCTGTCCACGGCTCTTCTCTTTTGTGTCTCTGACTCTCTGTACCAGTCTGTGTCTCCGAATATCAGAGTCTCTGCCTCTGTCTCTGTGTGTCTTCCCTCTCTCGGAATCGCTGGCCTCATTCCTCGGACTCCTTCTGGAACAGGTTTGCCCTGACCTCCGACCCCCCCCCCCCCCCCCGAAGGATTCTCTGCTTCCTTTCCGCCCTGTTTGCCTTTAGCTGAGCCTTGACTCCCACCCAGAAAAAAACCGACAAACCTTGGGGCCCACCCTCAGTTCCTCGTCTGACCAGCTAGCCAGCACCCTGCCCTGTCATCACTCAAGTATGTTTCCTCATTTCCCAGGGTAGCTGGCCTCACCGTTTAGGTCCGCGATTAGCACATGGAAATGTGGGCATTCAGAATGGCAATACGAAGAGCCACAGACCAGCAGGTTCCATGACAGAAACCTCCTTACTGGAAGGACTGTGGGGAGCTGATCTAACCTCAGCATCACACTTAACACCTCTCTTAGGCCTCATTCGAATGTTCAAAAACTTTGCAAAGCCCGTTTGAGTCTCTCCACTGGGATAGGGCCAATGGAAAAATACGCTCACCTTTGTGAATAGGGGACTTCATGTATTTATATGGACAGCACTGTCTTATCCTAGACGTTGTCGTGACCTTAGTATAATATAAATTGCGGTACTGATAGCTCTTGAGCTGGCCAGGTTTTTCCTTATCTGTAACCCACAATTTCTGATGGCATAGAGGGCCAAGAGCTTTATTTTTCACAAAACATCACAGTACTTAGCACCAACCATATGACCAGACGAGCATGAGGGAAATCAGCAGCCAAGCAGTCCTGCCAAACTACTCAAGTGCTAAGGACAGGTGAACCCAGGTTAAGATGGCTTGGAGTTGCGCCGCCCTATGGTTTCATCCTGTGTTCTATCCCCATTGTGTTTGTAGGGATTCTGAGGCCCAAGTACATAACCTTAGCAAGAAAGAAAATGGATCAGTTGGTGCCATTATCCAAGGCCTTTATTTGTTTATTTATTTATTACTTTTTATTTATTTTTATTTTTATTTTAAATTAACATATAATGTATTATTTGTCCTGGGGTACAGGTCTGTGAATCATCAGTCTGACACAGTTCACAGCAATTACCATAGCACATACTCTCCCCAATATCCATGACTCAGTCATCCTATCCCACCCCCTCCCCCAGCAACCCTCAGTTTGTTTCCTAAGAGTCTCATATGGTCTGTCTCCCTCCCTAGTCCCATCTTGTTTCATTTTTCCCTCCCCCCACGACACTCCACCCTGCCTCTCAAATTCCACATATCAGTGAGATTATATGATAATTGCCTTTCTCTGATGGATTTATTTCACTTAGCATAATACCCTCTAGTTCCATCCACATAGATGCAAATGGCAAGATTTCAGGGGTTTTTGATGACTGCATAGTATTCTATTGTGTGTGTGTGTGTGTGTGTGTGTGTGTGTGTGTGTGTACACACTGCATCTTCTTTATCCATTCATCTGTTGGTGGACATCTAGGCTATCCATGACCTTTAAAAAGGGGTATGGCATTCTCTGTTACACATTTGCTGTCTTTGGTCTAGAGGGTACAGAGAGTGTGTCCATGTCATTCAAAAGTGAGGATAAGTTTGAAAATGAAGAAAAAAAGAAAATTCTGTAAAGAGGGTTTTTATTGGCTGTTCAACTCCAAGGACTTTTAGCTGCTGTCACACAATCAGGAGTCTCTATTCTTGCTTTAAGTTGCATTATATGTTTTCTCTTATGACTCTGATGGGACCGAATGTAGGTTCTGTGTCACTTCTCTTTGCCAGGAAGGGAAAGAACAAGTCATTCATTATATGAATAATCTGTCGATATGGATTACTAAGAAATTTTCTCACCAAGGAATATATAATCTAAATGGGTGTGTGGCTCATGTTTTAACATGCAAGACCACTCCTGTGCCCACTTGTTCTTCCAGAGTTCTTTTGCGTTACTCCTCAACTTAAAGCCTCTGTTTCAACTAGGCATTCTGTTTCCTATATATGTCAGGCATGTGTTAACCACAGTGCCTTTGCTTATGCCATTTCTCTCATTGAAATGCTCTTTTCTCCTGCTACTTAATGAAGCCTATATTTATTCTTGAAGCTCCAGTTCATTATCGTCCTCCTCCATGAAGCTTTCCCTGATATGCCAGCCCCTGTGAGCTTCCCCTCCTATACCATTTACTATCTGTATCACTACGATTGCAGCTATTTGGGAAATTTCTGCCCATGTTAGCTTGCAAATCCTTCTCTTTTCCTCTCTGTTGGTACTTCAAAGCCACTTAGTACTTTCTTTACCCTCTGTGTACTCTTCTTTAGATGAGACACACTGTGAACTCAAGCTATCAAACCTACTGAAACAAATTAAAGTTTTTAGGACCAAGAGTCCTTGAGCTCTGTGCTTTTCAAACTCTAAACTGCATTAACAATCATATCTTGATGAATATAAATTATAGCTCAACAAGTGTAGGGGTCTGAGAATGTCCATTTCTATCAAAATTGCCAGACACTGAGTAGCAAGGCTTTGCATTGTTTTTCAAACACCAGGTGCAACTCATTTGTGTCCATAAAGTCAGTTTAGTGGGTCATAATCAATGTTTGTCAAAAATAAGTGGAGAAAAGAAAGTAGTAAATAGTAAGTATCCTATGGAAGAGCAGTGTTGTTTCTTATAATACTCTGGTGTGTTGGGGGGAGGAGAGAGAAAGAGATACAAATGCATTTTATACTGTGGGCTGATTCAAGAAGTTTGAAAGCCTCTCCTTTAAAGGATAGAGCAAAATGAAATATCAGTTTATATCAGTGGATTAAGTTAAGACAAAAAAACCCAATAGGGTAAAAACTGTGAAGGCTCCAAAATGCCAGGGCAATTTCCCAGAAGGTTCTAGCACCAAGGGCCACTGCCCTGGAATGGGAGAAGGGGCTGACTTGTGGACCAGCCTGCTGGATCTAACTGGGCTGCCTTTCTCTGTGGTTGAGCTCACTTCCTGTACCTAACTGGGAGGCAATGATGAAAATTCTTTAGTGGGTGGGTATTTCCTAATTTGTTACTATATCATGGAAGAGATAAATACCACTGTTTCCTTCAAGGTCAACTGTTGGTTTTGGTAATCTCATACCAAGTGCAAATATTCTTTTTAAGCTTGATGAGTCTCTGCTCTGTTACCTCCATTAGCCTTGAGACATATTTATAGCAATGTGTGTGGGCCTCGGGGAAAAAGAAGAATGCAACATTGCTTGAATGTATGTTATAAATAGTAGTTTCTTGCTCTTTTCTACTTCTTCAGAAAAAATGAGACCAAAAGAATTTTTTTTTTAATTTTTTGTTTTAGGAAGATGAACCTTATTCCACACTCTTCCCATATCTAGCACAATGCCTACCATATTTTATCTAGCATAAGATACAAGATTTGATAAATATAAAACATATTATAAGTAGCATGTTCTCCTCTGCAAAAGTTAAAGAGTCATAAAAAAAAAAAAGTTTGCTAAAGGGTGCCTGAGTGTCTCAGTCAGTTAAGTGTCTGTCTGCGGCTCCGGTTATGATCTCAGGGTCCTGGGATCCAGGCCCACCCCCACCAGTGTCAGGCTCTCTGCTCAGCAGGGAGTCTGCTTCTCTCTCTCCCTCAGCCCCTTCCCCTGCTTGCAATCTCAAGCAAAGAAATAAAATCTAAAATAATAGTAAGTTTGTAAAAGAAGACATTGTTCCAATACATGAAAACAAAAGGGTTTTCTTACCATAGCACTAGTATTAGTCAACTTGACTGCTGAGAAAACTAAAGTTGCTATTTGTGTGGGGTCACATAGCTAACAAGTAGGAAGTTGGAGCAAACAGACAAGCTAAGGAGGTGACTGGAGACAAAGGCAAGGTCCCTCCTCAGCAGAACTCTCCCTGATGTGCCGTGCTACATGGACATTTATGATAGAAGCTCTCTGCTTCTTCGCATTTCTTTTCAGTTGGCATTTCCCAGTTGTAAAAAGGTTTCTTACTGCCCTTAATTCTAAAAACGTCAGTCTCCTGATGCAGTTGGGAAAGATGTGACAGAACCGCAGAGGAAAATGACTTACTTGGGAGTTTTAATCAACCAACAGTAGGTACAGTGTAAATCCCCAGCATGATGCAATTGTCAAGAAACTAACACAATCCTGGGGTTGCCTTACTACAGACCTAGCAGTAGAATAAGAGGGATCCTTTGAGGCTTAGTTTTCCAAGTCAGAGCTTACCTTTAACATAGATTTTAAAAATTTAGAAGGTTTCAGAGGGGATAATGTCCCTTGGTGCCCATCATGAAAAGAGAAGTTGAAGATGATGGAAAGAGAAAAGTGTACAATCTAAATGCTTCAACTGTTTGTTTAAGTATCATGTATAGAACTCCAAGAAGTAGCTCTGGGACCATCTGTGGAAAGTTAGACAGCAGGAAACAGCAATTCAATATAGGCAAGAGTTTTCTGGCCATCAACCATGGCAGTATGGAAAGATCTTGCCTATATATAGAGTAGTGAGTTCCCGTCATTGATGATATGTAGCAAAGGTTGGATGTGAGTCTTGTTAGGGTTGAGGCTTTATTCACCCACTGTACAAAAGAATTCTTAAAAAGAACTATAGGGGCGCCTGGGTGGCTCAGTCGGTTAAGCAGCTGCCTTTGGCTCAGGTCATGATCCCGGGGTCCTGGGATTGAGTCCCGCATCGGGCTCCTTTCTCAGCGGGGAGCCTGCTTCTCTCTCTCTGCCTCTGCCTGCCTCTCTGCCTACTTATGATCTCTGCCTGTCAAATAAATAAATAAAATTTAAAAAAAAAAGAACTGTAAACCAACCTGATGGTGGGGGATTGTACATGGATTTTATTCCCTAAGCTCAACATTTTTTTAAAGATCCATTTATTTATTTGAGAGAGAGAGAGGATGTGTGTGCAGGGTTGAGTCAGGTTGGGGGGCAGAGGGAGAAGGAGAGAGAGAGAGAATCTTAAGCAGTCTCCCCACTGAGCACAGAGCCCAACATGGAGCTCGATCTCATGACCCTGAGATCATGACCTGAACTGAAAACAAGAGGCAGGTGCTTAACCAACTGAGCACCAGATGCCCCTAAGCTAAACATTTTTAATAGTCTAATTTTTTAGAGCTTAGAAGCATATATAATTTTTAGAGTCACCAGAAATAAGTTTACTGGGAAGCCAATGAGGCCGCAGGTTCAGGGCCCCTCCCTGGTACGGACCCTAGTCATATAGTTAATAAATGTCATCCATTCAAGAGTATTTAAGTTTAGTTCCTATACGTGAAAATGTAAAACACTCTGGAATCTTAGAACTCATATTTGAGAGAAATGTGATAGAGGTGCCAGAATTTGGCAATGATTTTAACAACTTGATTACCCATAAGCCTGAAAATAATTTTTCTATGCTGTGAATAATTTTTAAAAAAATATTCTAGATGAAAGACTGACTTATTATTCTAGTCTCTCTCTAGAAAACTATATTATAAAATTGTTGTCATGTAAAGAAATAAAGATAATACAACCAAAAATATAGAGGAAAAAAGTATAAGGGTATGTGAGGCAGTTAATGAAAATAAGTTGTTTTTCTTGGTTTTGTAATGTTTGTTAGCTTTTTTTTTTTTTTAAAGATTTTATTTATTTATTTGACAGACAGAGATCACAGGTAGACAGAGAGGCAGGCAGAGAGAGAGGGGGAAGCAGGCTCCCTGCTGAGCAGAGAGCCCGACGTGGGGCTCGATCCCAGGACCCCGAGATCATGACCCGAGTCGAAGGCAGAGGGTTTAACCCACTGAGCCACCCAGGCGCCCCTGTTTGTTAGCTTTTAAATGTGTCTTTTTTGTGTGATTTCTCATTTTACATAATTATTTAATTTTGTCTAATTTTATATCAATTTTCTTAAAGAGAATTGCAAATTCTACAAGCTTCAAGCTGTCTAAAATCTGACCCTTTGGCCTAATAATCAGAATAACAACAACAACAACGTTTTAAATGGTTCCAGTGATAGGAATTTAGTTGGAATACAGTTCCGTGCAATTAGGTCTTTATGTAAGGAGCTGTCAAGTGTGCATATGAAGCCATAAAAATCGCTGTAGCATCAGCCAAGGACCTGTCAATCCCCAGCGCCCTCTGTCACTCGGCCAACCTCCCAGCTTCGTCACCACACCTGACGGCTGCCCTCTGCACCGGTCCCGAATTGCTCACACCACCGAGTGCTGCTCTGATGCGAGACACACTTACCATTCTCTGGTTTCCAGGCCTGCTCTCCCATCATTCCCTTCCCTGAACGACGGTCACTCCAAATCTCACTGTGCTTTACATGGAGAAAAGGTTTCTCTCTCTCCCCCGCTTCCCCCCGAGTGCTAGGTCACTTCCAGTGTTCAATAAACAGCAGCGGAATAAAGGAAAGAATAAAACAAATTATTAGCAGGGCTGTCTGGAGGTTGATTAAAGAAGACCTTAACTGCTTCCCTTTATTTCCAGTTCTAATCTCCTGGCGGATAGATGAATCTGTTTTATCATTATTTTTTAGATCAAGCCAAATCAGGAAACTGTGATGGAGCTACAGTCTTCCTTAACAACACCCTTCACCTGGGTTCCTTCCAGGATTTGAGTTTGGTGTTGTATTTTTTTCAGACTTCTATTTTATGCTTGTGCATACCTGTATATGATTATGTGTATGTGTGGTATTATTTGGGTGGAAAGGAAAGTTTTTTGTTGTTGTTGTTTTTAAATAAGAGGTGTCATCCCGTACCTGTCACTAGTCCTCTAACTTAATAACGTGTTTTGGGATCCATCAGCTTTGATGTGTGCCTGTACACAAGCATCCTCAGTTATGCCTAGTGAGGGTGCACTTGGCTTCTGAGCAACACAATTTTCAGGTGTTTAGGACTGCATTGTTCTTTGTTGCAAGTTAAGCATTCCGGGCACCCCACCACCCCCCGACCCCCTTTGCACAAAGTGCTCCTGGCACCTGACCCCTTGCCGTCATCAACAAAATGCGCTTAATGCCTTTTCATCCTCGGTTAACTTCTTACATAATCTTCTAGGAGCTCTCAACTTTATTTATCACTTTGTTGCGGGGCAGACATTTAGGATGGTTCCAAATTTTTACTCTCGCCGACAAGTCTGCAATAAACACCTTTGTTCCTATTTCCTTCAGCTTATGTGTGAGTATTGCAAGAGGCTGACTCTAGAACAGGAATCCCTGGTCACATGCCCATGTTAGCCCACCTGTGCTAGATTCCCCTCCAGCCTTCTACCCTTACCAGCAGTGAATGGTAATACCCACGGCCCTGTATTCTTCAATACCTAATACTGTCTAATTCTTCAATTTTAGCCATGCTGGTGAGTAAAGAAAATATCACGTTTTGTCTTGATTTATAGTTCTCTAATTAGTATTGAGACTATTTGAAATTCATATTTGATCCTTTGTGAAAGACTCCCACTTTCTCTTCTATATGTGTACATATTTTAATTTTTACTGCATATGATTTATAATCGGAAAAAATAATACACACTTTACAAAATAACTTACTGTCCTTCACAGCCTACTCAGATATTGGCTCATTCAAACAATGGTCTTGATCTTTCTTCCTGGAACCATTCTCTGGAACGTAGTTTGCAAAGTACTTGGCTTACCCTCCTGACTAAATTAGTGGAGACTAGACCGGGGCTTTTCCATTTCTGTTCTCTTTGACCTGCCTCGTATAATGCCTTGTGTAATGTGTGGCACAGATTTGAAGCTTAATAAATCAAGATTGGAATGATAAAAGGTAGAGAAGGTTGTTATGAGAAAACTGTCAGTTTTATTTTCAACCTTTGGCTCTTTGTGGACACGGTCTTGAATGATCCTTACCGAAAGTGGACATAGACCTAGAAAGGACATGTAATGTTATTTGGATCTAGAGTCACTTTCCCAGAAGATACGTTCATCAGAATTTCTAGGAAAGGGATACTTAGCTCAACTAAAAGAGGAAGGTCAGATGTGGAAGAGCTCTTCGGGGAATGAGGATCCCATTGCCCCAGAGACATCTTGAAATGTGGGAGGCTGCCTGGTAGTCTCTGTCTTAGGTCAGCCCAGGCCCAGGACTCGATAAAACCCAACGGGATGGCAATAGTGACTCAGCTAAGCTGCCACCCAGAAACTAACCCGTGCTGAGATATTCCACATTTAGGACAGTGTGATTCTCCCTGCTTTACGCTCAAGTGTTTCTTGTATGTTTATGATATATCATTAGGATTTGAAAGATGAGCATAAAAAAATTCTTAGTAAAAACTGCCATCCGGCTGTAATTACCAGAAGAATTCTGTAAATGTTTTCAACACAGACTTCAGATCTTACTGAAAAGAATCCAACAAAATGTCCAAGCCCTTTATGTTTTAGAATTTCATTAATCAAGTTTTATCACTTCAAAGAAGTAACCTATTGGCTCAAACAGAAACATACACCAAAGTGTTCATCCAAAAAGTAATTATTGGCATGATGTTTTTAAGGACTTGTGACCTTGTGGAGATTTCATCTGTCAAAAAGAATTAGAATTTTGGCTGTAGCCAAACCTGAAGTATTTTTTATAGCTTCACTTTTAATTCCACAATTGTCCTTTTTCTATTGAGGCATAACTGACATACAACATTGTATTCGTTCCAAATTCCAACTGTCCTTTGAAAGCATTTCGTAATGAGAAGATTTGAACTTGTCTGAATCAGTTCAAGGAAGGGGGGGCTTCTTTGTGCATAAACAACTGGTGGTCCTATAGAAATGTTTCTCTTTGCAATCGCTTCCAGCCCACAAATACATTTCTAATACTGGGTGGGGGCATCTGTGCCCCACAGAGGAAATATGCTAAAGAAAGATGTATTGGGAAATGCAGATTTAGAAAACAGATTGCTTGGAGACCTATGTAGAAACTTCCTTCCACAGATGGTCTTACATGGACTGTTTATTATCAGGCTAAAGTTTCATGCCAGAGGGATGTCCCAGGGGACGACAGCAGGAGCCCTCACCCTCAGAGTAGGTCTCTTCCTTGAAGTTTTGTTTGTTTGTTTGTTTTTTAAGATTTTATTTATTTGAAAGAGAGAGAGAGACCACAAGTGGGGAGGGCAGAGGGAGAGGGAGAAGTAGATGCCCCGCTGAGCAGGGAGCCTGAGGCAGGGCTGGATCCCAGGACCCTGGGATCGTGACCTGAGCCAAAGCAGACACTTAACTGACTGAGCCCCCCAGGCACCCGTCTTCCTTGAGGTTCTTGTACACTATCCATTCATCTTCAATAGCTCTTCAGTAACTGGCATAGTTGACATCACTTGTGTAGTTGCCTATGACCCCTTCCTCTCTGCTGCCCTGAGCTGGGGGTCCCTTGCAGGGGTGACTATCCCCTGTACCTAGCTTCCCATTTTCCAAAATAAACTCAAGATAATAAAAAAATATTTGAGGCCAAAGAAAATCACACTGATGAGGATGTAGCACAAGTTAGGTTTTGTGGGTCTCAGTGGTTTCATGTAACCACTACTGTGTCCTGAGTTCTGATGTTTGCCAGACTGTTTTGGCCATTTCATGTGTGTGAATGTGAGTGGTACTCACAACTGCCCATGGAATATGGCTAGTGTGAATCCTGTTTTAGAAGTGAGAAAGCTGAAGCTCTGACTGGTTACATAACTTGCCTAGGGTTGTGCAGCTGGTGGAGGTGTCTATCACCTGGAGAGGACTCGAGTGAACCAACTCCAGGGGCCACAATCCCATCTCACCACACTGGACCGCCTCTAGCGAGTCATTAAAAAAATGTGTAAGATCTATGGGGAAAGGAGCAGATCAGTGTGCCTAGAATGCTCTTATTTCCACAGAGTTAGGAGGTGGGGGGTCATACTAGAATGCCTTCAGATGCATAGCTGTCTCTGAGAGGGAAGCATGGGAAAATGGCTGACATTGGTGTCCTCTGGAATGAAAGCAGGGGAACTGGGGATTCAGGGTGAGAACAAGGTTTTTACTGAGTCTTCTTTTTGAGCCACTTGGGGTTTTTTCTTCTACCATGGATCTATGTTACCTTTTCTAAAACAAACTTTTTAAAAAACATATAGATTGATTTGAAACTCCTTGGGACTTCTCTGGCTCCTCAGATACTTGTCAGTTTGAAACACGATCTGATGGGGTTTACGTGTCAGTATAAAACGTCGGAATTCCTTGTGTTCAACTTCATCTCACTGATGACCGTGGACTTCAGTATAGTAGCTCAGAAGTTTGCCAACACTGCAAAAGGCAGGACCATACTTGCAAAAGAGCATGTGAGAGAGAGATCAAGAGAAAGAAAATTGGCCAAATCTTATTCTTAACGGTTATTTTTGACTTGGACTTTGAAAAAAATCTTGCTAAAGATAAGACCCTATCTCCAAATAAGGTCACATGCTGAAGTACTGGGATTCAGGACTTCAACATACGAATTATCAGGACACAGTTCAACCCATAACCTTGTTTTTCGCCAGTTCTCTCTACTCTCCCCTCAGCCCGGCCCAGAGAGTTCCTTGTCCTGATGTTTGGTCTCTGGGCTACCTGTGGTGGAGAACATTGCTGAGGTCATCTCTGAGAGGAAAACCCAGTAAAGGAAGGGTCGCCTGTGGTGAGTCCCAAGTAAAAGTGTGGTTCTCTCCTTCCTAGGTGGTATCATGGCAACCTCACACGCCATGCGGCTGAGGCTCTTCTCCTCTCAAACGGATGTGACGGCAGCTACCTTCTGAGGGACAGCAATGAAAGGATGGGGCTGTACTCTCTCTCTGTGAGGTAGGACACATCTGTGAATTCAACATTGTTCCAACTCTTCCTTACACAGGCATTGATTTTATCATCACACTCACATTGCCAGGTAACAACATTCTCACATTGCCAAAAAAAAAAATTCTCTTGACTCCTGGGAGACCTGCAGCTCTAAGGATTCCAAGGCCTGAATGGTGGACTGTGAGAACTGTTCTTTCTCCTTCCCTCAGCAGGAAAAGAAACGGGAGAGCCTAAAGACACTTTATGAATTGTTTAGTGTCTCACTTACCTGATGGAGAAACTGAAACCCAAAGTGCTAAATTGTCTTTGCACCCCATTAATCAACGATAGAAACAGCACCGGAATCCAAGTCCCTGAAACCTGGCCCAGTGTCCTCTTAATAGTTCTTGCTAGCCCTGGAAAATCAGAATGATTTGTGACTGTGCAACATTCATAATCACAAACTCAAGCAGGCAGTAAGGCAAATTTTAAGGTTTTTTTTTCCTTTCTATAAATGGATTGACCTTTCTCCAAGCTCCACTTCCTCTGAGTGTTAATGGAATTAATCTGGTCCCTACACAGACCTAACCCGTGATGGTTCAGTCCTTCCAGGGTCTCTCTTCTCCCCTGCTTCCTCCTAGCTGGCCTCTTGATCAGGGAAGCTGACGTCGCCCGGTGATCATCGTGGGGAGGCATTGGTTTTTGGTCAGCATCTGTCACCTTGGCCTCTGCGGGCGTGTAGCAAGGCTTTCTGGGTTTATGGGGAGTTGCCTTCTGCTTAGACTGGGGATGTGAGGATCCATGAAATTGACAACCTCAAACCTTTTTGCTGTTCTAATAGCACCTCCATGTGCTCCTGAAAAGATCCCTTGGGGAGCTCCTGAGTGGCTCAGTCGGTTAATCAACTGCCTTCAGCTCATGTTATGATCTTGGGGTCCTGGGATCGAGCTCCAAGCCAGACTCTCTGCTCCTCGGGGAGCCTACTGCTTCTCCCTCTCCCTCTGCCTACCTCTCCCCCTGCTTGCGCTCTCTGTGTCAAATAAATGAATAAAATCTTAAAAAAAAAAGTGTTCCTTGATGTAGCACCCCTCACGCTGATCTGACATGAGGTTTTCTCTATTCTTTTCTGCCCCCCATGTTCTAGGCCTCCTTGTCACTAACTCAACATCTATATCTATACTCCTTTACCTCTGAATCCTTTTTGATCCAGTTTAGAGACCATTTGTTTTTGTTTTTGTTTTTCTGTTTTGTTTTTTTTAAGTCTCCTCTCCCTCTGATAGGGGCAAAGACTGGCTTCAAAAGTATTTCCCAAAATAATTGATGGCAGGTTTCTATGAGCTCGAAAGCCAAGAATTAATTTTCTTTTCTTCTCTTTGTGCTTCTGGACTTCCGTATTTTCTGTGCCCATAATGAGTTACCCCAAACTCAGTGGCTTTAAACAACTCCATTGATCATCTCACAGTCTCTGTGTGTCGCAAGCCAAGGTGGTTTCTCCAGTTTCTCTGCTGGGGCTCCTACCAGGCTGAAACCAAGGTGCTGGCTGACACTGTGGTTAGCGGGGTCCTCATCCCTCAATCTCTTCTTTTTTGCTTCATTCCTTTTCATTCATTTCCTTACTGCTGTAAGACTGAGCTCCATCTTTTCCATGTAGTTATTGACCAGGAACCAGGGTCAGCCTCTGGAATCCACACATAGTTAGTTCCCTGCCAAGTGGCCCCCACAGGCAGTTCACAGCACAGATGTTTGCTTCCTTCTAGAACAGTCTCTCTGATCTCTCTCCTGTGACCAGCCAGAAAGAACTCTTTGCTTTTACCAGGACTCTCACATGATTAGGTCAGGCCCACCCACACCGTCTCCCTGTTGTCAGGTCAGCTAATGCTAATTGCAGCTAATTGCAGCTAGTTGCAGAATTATCTGCAAAATCCCTTCATAGTAGCATCTACACTAGCATTTTATTGAATAAATGGGAAAGGTTTATGTAGTCCAGGGACTGAGAATCAGGGTCGCGATAGCTAGCTGCCTGCCACATCGTGGGAGGGTGATTGGATAAATAAGAGGTAATGGAGAAAACACACACATACACACACACACACGCACATTCATTAACATTTTTCATGTTAGTCTGCTATATTTTGCTTAGAATTTTTCTAAATAACATTTTTGGGAAAAGTATTCATCAGACATGAAATTCTGCTCAGGTAGAAGCAAGAATGGTGCTTTCTCTGATGGACAGCTACAGGTGAAAATCTCATTGGGTCATTAGGCTGCAAATCGTTTAATGCATAGATCTCCCCCAAATCATTTAACAAACTTGCGGGAGTATTGGATCAAAGAATGTTAACTTCTCACCTGTAGATGTTTCACTTGAGCAATTAGATCAGAAGCTTCTTACATATAGGTGGTGCATGTATATCCCATCTGTATAAAAATGTAAAATTCAATTCACCAATTTCCAAGACAAACACTTGGAAATGCTTTCAGAAAAAGAAATAACCATCAGCAGAGGTGACAGAAACCATAGACTGGCTCAGAAGATGGGCTGATTTGACTTGTTCCCTGGTTCACTCCCTTAATAATCAGTGTTTGAGAGCATCTGCTCTATGCCGACCCTGGTGGTGAGTGTTGAGAAGGTTCAGACTTCGCTCTGAGGAAGTATAGCCTCATGGGGGGTGGGACGCTGCACAGGTAGCTGTCTACAAGGTAGAATGTAGTAACCCATGGGAAAGAAAGCAAGATCTGCGCTTGGAGGGTTGAGGAGAGCAAAGCAAGTAACTTAAGATGGAAGGATCATGCAGTGACTGACAGAGTAGGTGGTATTTGAACTGATGCTTGATCAGAAACAAAGGGGATGCTGTTGCAGGTGAAGGGGGCTGGGGGCTGTAAGAGCTAAGGGACAACAGCAGAAACTTCTAGGAGAACTGTAGGTCCACTTGGCTTAGAGCAGCCATTCTCAGGGTGTGGTCCCCAGACCAGCAGCATCACCGAGAACATTAGGGGTGCAAATTCCTGGGCTCCACACCTTGGAAGTACTGAGTCAGGAATCCAGGGGGTAGGACCCAGAAATCTGGGTTTTAACAAGCCCTCCCGGTGATTCTGATTTCTGATGCGTGCTAAAGTTGGAGCAGGCCATTCATAGAGACAGAAGAATAGTGGGAGTCAAATAATGTATCTCTATGTAAGACATATAAAATTTATATATATATTATGTGTAATATAGAATTTATATATGCTTTCTATTTATATATGTAATTTATATTATAAATAATACATAATTTATATATTTATATATAACTATATATACTTAAAATTTATAATTTATTTAGTGCTCTGCCTTATTCCAAAAGTGAGGTGGCAAATGATGTTGTAGGAAATTGGGTATTTTATTCAGTAGGCAGTGGAACCAGCATGGCAAAAAAGGGCAAATTAAGTGACAGAAACAGAATTCAGACGGACTCCCAAACAAGTAAGAGAGAAGAGCCAAAAAGAGGAGAACTTGGGGAGGGTGCGACCTGCCATTTCTATCATTCCCTATTCTCTGCTGGTCTTAAATACTGAAGGGGGTTCGGGTCAAGGATAACTTTGGGTAAGCCAGAGAATGCACGGGGAGAATCTCCTCTTGTCTTCTATTACAGTGAAAAACTGAGAAGAGCCCTGCCAAAAAAGCACTAGTACTTTAAAAATGCCAGTGGTTTCAATAGCTGCGTTGCAAGTGTCAGTTTTTAGAAGGGTTTAATGGTGATGCTAATACCTAAGGTTATATTTCTCTTCTTCTTCTTCAAAACCTTAAATAACCTTAAGCATTTCTTTTTCCCTTTCAGAGCCAAAGACTCTGTCAAACACTTTCATGTTGAATATACTGGATATTCATTTAAATTTGGCTTTAATGAATTCTCATCTTTGAAGGATTTTGTCAAGCATTTTGCAAATCAGCCTTTGATTGGAAGTGAGACAGGTAAGCAATGAACAGATAGACTTCACCTAGGAGACATTGTTTCAGGATAGAAGAGGGACAGGGAGGATTTCATTAAATAGTTGTACTTCTGTTGAATTATGTGCTTATGATACACAATTAGATGTGTTTAGAAACAATTTTTTTCAATTACTCTGCTATATGTTACATTAATAAACTATTCACATAGTTTATTAATATATATTAATATTTAATATACACATTATATATACATACATATATACATATATGTGTATGTATGTGTATATGTTTATATCAGTATTATCTTTGGGAAAAAAACAATGTGCTTCGTGCAAAGTAGATAGTTTTCTTAGAATGAGTTATTTAATGGACTGATTTAAAATACACGATTTTTTAAAAATAGTCTTTTCATTTTATAACAATAAATATAATCAACAAAGAAAGAAGAAAGGCTGGAACAACTTTCTAATTCCTCATAATTTTAGTACGGGCTGTTTGCATATTGGGGAGGCCCATAAAAGATAATTTTGAGCATTTAAAAAAATAAAATTCTTACTTTTTAATTTCCACAAACATGACTGAATATTGCAAGTATTGACTAGAAATTGCTCTCTTAAGCAAGGCCTTTATTCACCATAAAGTTCTGTTTCTCTTATCTTGGCTTTTTAAGTTTTTACACTAGACTTAAAGACGGATAGAAAATTTTGAATTTCCCCGTTTGAGTGGTTAAAGTCAAACTAGAATATTGAAGTTCAAAAACAAAAAACATGCGACCTTGGTATGTGAATCATCTGACTTGGTTTTCTGTACCAGTTCCATAAAGTAAGCAGAAGATCACCCCTGTATTTGTGATACAGAATCACATTATTAGGTGACCCGAGTGATGGTAACTCTCAGTTAATCGAAAGCTGGGCAATTCCAGAACTTGCAGCAGAAGAGGAACTCAGGACTTAGCAGCACCACTGTTTTACCATGAACTTGTACATACTCATTTTCTGGGTAAACATGGCCAGTGGGCTTTCTGTTAACTTCACTATGGTGGGGAGAGATGCCACCACTGCTTTTTCCTTTTCTACTGTTTCTGTGGCCTGGATAGACCCTGAGATGAATCATACAGTATCAAGTGTAGACGAAAAGCACAGTGGAAACCACAAAATAGTTACCTTACTTTATACTCACTGCACAAGGCCTGTAATAGAATATTCCAAACTATAAACTTGAAGCTATAATTTTTTTTTTTTTTCCTGGTGGAAATTCTTCCAGTTGGCCCTGGAAGTTACCTCCTCATTTAACCAGCAATAGTTCTCATCATACATGGCAGGTGGCCTGTATTATTTATTTCCATCGCTCCCAGTGTTGGCAAGCTTTTCAGTTTCTCAAATCCCTTATTTCAGACTGACTTCTTGTTTCCAACCCTCAGTTTTATTCACTTCTTGGTCACTAGAACTTGAGAAGAGACGCTTTGAAGCAAAAGACTTTGTTTTTATCTGCCTTTACTTGTGTCCTTCTCCACGTCCCCCAGGTCCTGATGGTGCATGATGCTTCAGGTGAATGAATGGATGAGTGGGTGGAAAACTGTGAGTGAGGACTCTGTGTCGCCTCAAAGTCATGAAAACTGTTATCTTGCAGCCTTCTTTCTTCCTCCAAGCAACATCAGTGTCCCTCTTTTAAACACTCCTCCTAGATTCTATTTTTAACCCCTTGGATCATTCTCAGTGCTCCTTCCTGAACTTTCTCCAAGTTAGAGAAAAGGTGTACTCTTACCTATCAAAATGTTTCAAACAAACAAACAAACAAACAAACAACTTTAAGACCAAAGTGCATGTCGTGGTTTTTGGTTGAACCTTTCTGGCGCAGGTCCAATCGCCAGACAAGAGGATCACCTAAGATTTCGCTGAAGTATAGACTTGTTGACATTGAATTCAGGACAATGAAATTTCCTGTAAATACATTAAGTTTCTCTGTAAATATGTCAGTCTAACTAAAGAAGGTTTACCATTAATCCATTAGGGATTATTAAAAAAAAAAGTATAATCCTGACTGCTGGGGTAGTTTTATCCAAAGCTAGTATTATTAACATTAACCATAACTACTTTATGTATTGCACTGAAACTCAGGAAACTAAGATTTTTATCCTCTCTGCTACATTTTCTCTGTTCCATTATCATCCAGCAGGGAATTTGATATTATTAGAACCCCTGTCACAGGCTCTTGATGCTTAGGAGTCTGTACTTGGCTTACTAACTTCCAGCCTTTGAGTTAGATTCCACTGACTCTGAAATATTCCTCTTATCTGTCCCAGCCAGATGAAGGCAAAGCCACTGAAGCTGGGAACAAGGGGGAAAACCCATGACAAGTGAGTGTTCTAGTTTTGCCCCTCTGAGAATAATAGGCCTCAGGAAACAAGATAACGTGCTGAAGTCATGATGACTCTTAAGCCCAGCAGATTTTCAGAAGCCACAGTCAGCACTGTGACCTGTGAATAACAGTGAATGGAAACCAGGATGCCACCTTCCAAAAATAGGTCTCTTCTTATCCATTTAAGTATTGGCTCCTGGTGTTTACCCGCAGTGATGGGGGAACCTCCAGGCTGATGATTTCTTGTTCACCATCAGAGGAAGGGCAAATTCCTAAAGTTTTCATTCAGTTAAAGATTACCAGGGGAGGTATTTGCCTGCACGATGGATGAGGCTTGCAAGGGTTCTCACCTCCACATCCTAGGAATGGAAAGGACTCGAACTGGGTATGTCAGTCCACTCCTTTTAGCCCAGACCCCCATCAGGCCAGCATCCCCCTGCAGTGCATGGGGAGTGAATTTAAGAGAGACTTCCCCACATTTAATCTACTGGACACATTACCTCCTAGGGCAGTGGGAGGCGGTGGGGGCGGGGAGAGAGGGGAAACCTCCAAAATAAAAAATAGCCTTACACTTCACCTTACAGTCATACATAATATAGAGGGGATCCCAGGTTTTCCTTAGGCTCTGGGTCTTAAGAAAACCTTTGTATTGAGGAGACATAAAAGTGTTTACCTCAAGGGAAGAATACTATTTTGAGATATCCTTTTTCCTATTCTATTCCTATTCTCTACTCTTTAAACTCTGAGGATTTCTGTTTCCTCATTGGAAGAGTGAAGATTTCCTAAGCAAGATCTAAGCCCCCTGACAGCCTCAGTATTCTATTATTATAATTTCCCTTGCTATAATCTGCATTTAACCTTTCCAATCTCCATGAAAGTTTTTGTTCCCTCTAATTTCTCCTTACTGACACCCATAAATACTCTTAAGGTATTTCTGACTGTCAAATCCAAGTCATTTCCTAAGTATATCAGAGAGACATCTGACATGTTCTCTCCCTTTACTTTCCTCGGTGGCTCTTTCTGTTCTAACATATTGCATAATTCACTTAAAAAAATCTTTGCAAAATTTTTTTTAAAAAAATCTTTGCATTACTATGTAAATCTTATGAGAAGAGAGATTTTTGTCAGTTTTGTACCCTGATCCTTCGTCCCAGTACGTAAAAGAATAAATGCTGCTAATTATCCACATTTCTTCATTTCATGTTGGTTTCCCATTGATCCATTGTCCAAGGCTGCATCGCAACATGCACGGCAACACTGTAACCAGCAAACTTCCGACAATTAACTTTTACTTCCAAAGTTTATGCAGAGTGTCGTTTGAAATGATGCTTTGTGTTGTATGTATGGTCAGTAATGATTAAATTCAGAATTTGACTTTCATTTGTAATCATAAGCTTCTATGTAAAACTTCCTTCATATGTGTACATGGCTTCTAAATTCAATTCAATTTAGACTTGGAAATTTGAGACTTTTTTATTAGCATGGATATGTTTGGTCCATTATTAATTTTTACTGTATCCTCTTGTAATTAGCTAAGTTTCATATATATAATCTTGAAAATTTAGACAGCATTTATTTTATTTTATTTTATCTTATTTGAGAGAGAGCACATGCATGCACAAAGGAGCAGGGGAAGGTGGAGGGAGAGGCGGAAGGGTAGAGGAAGAGAGAAAGGAAGAGGGAGAATCAGACTCCCCACTGAATGTGGAGTGCACAGGCCAATGCAGGACTTGATACCAGGATGCTGAGATCATAACCTGAGCCCAAGTCAGACGCTTAACTGACTCAAACACCCAAGTGGCCCTAGAGAGCATTTACTTTTATCCTTAAATATCCAAATATTATTAGAACAAAAATTACCTTTCCTATTACCTTTTGTTTCTATTAGAATACTTCTGTGTAGGGGCGCCTGGGTGGCTCAGTGGGTTAAAGCCTCTGCTTTCAGCTCAGGTCATGATCCCAGGGTCCTGGGATCGAGCCCCACATTGGACTCTCTGCTCTGTAGGGAGCCTGCTTCCTCCTCTCTCTCCCTGCCTGCCTCTCTTGCCTACTTGTAATCTCTGTCTGTCAAATAAATAAATAAATAATCTTTAAAATAAAAAAAAAAGAATACTTCTGTGTATGAAATAGTCATACACAATGTATTATAGAAATTACTGTGCTGGGACTTTAATCACCTACCCAGCATGATACAAGTCAAGTGCTATGTTTGTGCTTACCCTTTATAATAATTGGTTCTCAGTTTTGAAGATCCTATCTGGTTCTTTCTTAAATGTCAAATTTCCACTTCTCTTTTTGTCTTGATGTGGGGATTCCCAACCTCTTGATAACTGCTATAGTTATTATTATTTTATTTTGTAACCCCAGCCTTTTTACCCAGGTGGCATTTAAGAATAATGAAGTTAAAATTAATTATAGTTTGAGACTTGTGTGACATTTCTGAAAATTATTGGTGCAACTCAGAATTCTGCCAAACCACAACCAAGAATCACTTCTTTAGCTTATGCTCACCAAAAAAGGAAATTTTCTTAGTTTGTGATGAGGTGTGTTTGAAAAAGGAAAAAGCAGGCAGGGAAAGGAAGGGAAGCAACATTTGTGGAGTGCTCATTGAGTTCCTAGTGTTCTATCAGATGTTTTCACATATATCAAATTCTTTTTGACTCTTCTGTACCACCCACCATAAATGTGAAAGTGGTCCCATTTTCAGATGAGGCGATCAAAACTTAGGCATTCTGAGTTATTTGGCCAGAGGGCACTGCTGGCAGGCATCAGAGCTGCGAGTGGAATCCAGGCCAACCTTGCTCTGAAGCACAGGGGCTTTCCATTCACATCACGTCTCCTGGTCTACCAGTGAGCTGGCAGCACGCCATCGCCATGGCAGTGTGACCCCGAGTGGGTCTGGATGGGAAGATTCCCTGCCACAGTGACCTAAGAGAATGTCTGTAGGACATGGCGGGGCTCTCCCCCACTCTCTTCTTTAAGGTCTGTAATGATATTTTTGGTATGTGATGTAAAGAATGTGAATCAGTTTGAGCCTCTGTCTTTGTATTTACTGCTGTTCTCATTTTATTTACATGAATGGCCTTTTGAGAAATGATACTATCTCAAGAGGATATCAAGATATCAAGAGGATATCTTAAAACAGAAAAAAGTCAACTAGAAAACATACAGAGGCCCATCTTATTTATGTCCCTCCAGAAAGGATACAGAACAGCCTCTGTAAATACAGTCAGGTAAAATGAAGTGTAAAGTTTGAATGGGAAGGTGGAAGAAAGGGAAACTGAGGCACAAAGACATAATAGCCCCAGGAGGACAGTCTTCCAATGGATAGCATACATTTACAGGAAACAGGACACACCTCTGGTCACTCAGTGTCCTCGGACTTCTTGCCCCTGCCTCGGGCCTCGGGGTTCAACTGGATTTATAGGCTATTAGTATGGGAAGGGAGCCCACAGACCATCTCATTTTTCCTCTACAAATGAAGAAACTGAGGCCTGGTGAGAAATGTTGAGGCAAAAACACACATCTCCATTCCTCAAGCTGCCTCGTAAAGAACCCATTTCTTCGAACTTTGATCCCTGTGTATGCTGTCTTGCCCACCACAGAGCATATTTCACAGGCTGGAGAGAGTTTCCATGGGGTGGCCACCATGGCTGAGAACTATACCGTAAAATGAGTAAACACAAGAACTCCCCGTTCAACTGCTCACCAGCTGGATGTCCTTGGGCAAATTACGTAACCTCTCTGAGATTCAGTTTCATCATCTTATAAATTAGAGCCGATGATCTAATAGTTCATGACTTACTGGTGAAGATTGGATGGGATTAGGTATGTAAGGCTATAAAAATAATTTTTAACACATCTTTCCATGAAGCAGTTTATGGTAATTCACTCCGTCGTATTATATGCAAGAACTCTACCTTCTTTGGTAGATCATGAAGAGTTAGTGAGGGATGATTGAATTTGTGTTTATCAAATGTTTATGTCCTCTCCAAATTTTAAGCCAGTTCCACAGTGGATTCAGATGAAAGGTCAGATCAAGTGGCCGCTCCAAAGAGAGTGACCTGACTTGACGTGGGTATTTTAACAGAATCTTCCGACCTGGCTTACTGACCTGCCTCTCATTCCTCTGTGTAGTTCTCCCTAGAGACTGGACAAGGGAACTTAAAGCCCCTGTATATGTAAATGAACACAGTTTCCCCAGCATCATTTTATGATGGGTTCAAGTTCATCTGCAGAGCAGGTTGCAAAGATGAAAGGAGAAAGATCTCGAATATTCCTGTCACTCCCTCTGGAAAGCTCCTTCCCACCAGAAGGAGGTGACAGAGGAAACTGCCATAGATATGCCAGTTGCCAAGCTTGTTTTCTGAACCGGAAGTCAAGGACAAAACACGGATGGATGTGGTCCTATTTTAATTGAGCAAATAGGTACTGAGCACCAACTATGAGCCACACTATGATGCTACTGACAGTAGAGTGATGAATCAGACATCATTCTTACCCTCAAAAATCTTACAGTCTGGCCGAGAAACCTGGTGGGTAAGCAGGTGCTTTAGTGCATAAAATAAATACTCTGAATAAAAGTTTCTTTTTTAAGATTGAAGGAAACTTTGGTGGTTCTAGGCACTTTCAGGAGGAGAAGCATCCAGGTAATTAACGCTGCTCCAGGAAAGTAGAGTGTTTTTCTCTGCTTCCTTTTCTCCTGTTGATCCTGAAAATACATCAGCAACACAACGCAATGGCAAGCTCCTAGGATTGAAGGGAGGCCCCTGCTCTGCTCCCATTAAGTAATTTTTAATTAAAAAAAAAAAAAAAAAGTTTCCCTTTTAGGAGCTATGTGTGTTCTTGAGCTACTCTCTGTTGCAGAGATCACCCCAGTGCCTGGGCTCAAGGCTGCTCCTCCTGTGTCGCTGAGGTCCCGCGAGGTCCCGCGGGAATACAAGCCAGGGAGCGCTTCTGCGCAGTGTCACGAGGGCACAGTCAGAGTGGGCGTCCTGTAAATTAACAGTGCAGCCACGGCAAACTGAACAGCCTCCCGTGGTCCTGCTCTGATCACTTCAAACACGTACCTCCACGCAGCGCTTCTGAAACCAGGTTTCACGTCAAAGGCAGGAAACGACAATCTCCTTCATGTAGCTCAGAAACTGAAGTGAAACTTGCAGCCAGGTTTCCCAGACCTGTGGTCGTAGAGCTTCCTCTCTCCTCCCTCTACCAGCCCCTGCCTCCTGTTGCTTTGTAGCTGAATTCTCCGAACAGATCCTGCAGTTCATTTGGCCTATCACTCACCTGGAGTTCCTCCTTTAAGGGACCAAGGGCCTACCTTGGACCTTAGGTGGAAATATAATGAGTTTGTGGTGGCTACATTTTCTAAGTTTCTTTTGATTGCAAATGACAGAAACCCACCTTGGCTAGATGAATTTAAAACAAAACAAAACAAAACAAAACCAAACAAAAAACAAAAAAGGTGGGGAAGAGGAGTACAGTGAGAGAAGTGGATTTTTTTTTTTTTGTAAGGATATTAGTATTCTTGTCCATAATATAAAGGCAGGATGAACACCAAGAGCCAATAAAGAATCAGCCCCATGATCACGGCAAGTCTGAGGCTTTCAGCAAACCAAAAAGCCTCCCTTGGCCTTACTCTGATCACCTCAAAAATGTACCTCTGAGACATTTCTGAGACCAGGTTTTCTGTGAAAGGCAGGAAAGAACAGTCTCCTTCATGTAGCTCAGAAACTGAAGATAGTGGGCCTTTTCTCTGGTAGATCCCTGGGAAGTGAGTCCCGTGAGTGCACTGGGGGGAAGTGTTTGTGGGGGACACCCAGGATCTGTGGGGATCTACCCTGGTGTACAAGAATGGAACAGTCTCTGCAGAAGGAGAAATCATCATAAGCCCAGCAGCCGTGCCAAGGAGTCTATGTATTGTTTTCTCCTTGACCAGAACCATTAAGCTAGGAAGACCTCAGGAGGTGGGATTACCAGTGGGAGCTATCATTTTATAAGTAGATTGCCATTTTTCTTCATTCCACCATTCAGTCTAGCCTCATTCATGGTCTTACTAGCTAAAATCAATCTAAACTCAATTCTGCTTTCCTGTTGACTCATTATCATTTCTCTCAGTTTAGCGTTTGTTGGTTAAAGTTTAGAAGAGGTTTTTGAAATAGAATATTATTCCCCCCAGTGGAGATTTGGACAGCTGTACTTGACATTGTGGTCCCGTCCTTATCCTGGAGCAGGGTGATCATGACCCTGGGAGGTTGGCTCCTCCCAGGCTCTTCTTTGATGTAACCCTGACCTGCTATGGCATTCATATATCCCCTCACTGATCAATCCTTCATTATGTCAGCATCTCTACTGGGAGGCGGAGACACAAATATAAATTTGGCACCATACCTGCTCTGAAGGGACTCTCAGGGTTGGGAATTGCACCTGTTGAAAAGACAATGGGTTTACAATACCAAGTGGTTATAGCGTTGTGGCTCAGGCAGCACCCCTGCCCAGAGGTCCTTATATTGTAACACAGTGGGCCCCCAAGGCTATGCTTATCTTCCAGGAACTGGTGACCCCCAAAGATGCCCACCTCTCTCCCTGCACCTGTGAATATGTTACATTCTGTAGCAGAGGGAATTAAGTTTGTAGGTGGAATTAAGACTACCCGTCAGCTGACTTTGGATGGGGAGGTTACTCTGGATTTTCCAGGTGGGCACACTAATCATAAGGGTCCTTGTAAGTAAATGATGGAGGCGGTAGAGGGAGACCCAGAGACATGGCAGAGTGGGCAGGCCTCACACGCATTGTTGCTGGCTTTGAAGATGGAGGAATGGAGCCACCAGGGAAGGGATGGTGGCAGCTTCCGGAAGCTAGAAAAGATGGAATGGATTCTTCCCTAGAGCCTTTCCAGAAAGAGAGCATCCCTGCCAATCCCTTGATTTTAGATTAATGGGACCCATTTCAGACTTCTGACCTCCAGAACTGTAAGATAAGAAATCTGAGTTGTTTTAAGCCCTATGGTGGTAGTGATTTGTCACAGAAACAAAGGGAAGTCACTACAGGTAGTATGCTTGGTTATGTGCAAAACCGGAATTGATTCAGTGTGTCTTTCCAGCACATCATTTAAAAAATTATTTTCATATTAAACATAGGGAAAAGGATGAAAATCTAGCATCCTCTTGGAAGAGAAAGCGCGAGATTTCACATTTTTTCTAACTTGAAAACTGCTTTGAGCCTTGGGCTCCAGGCCCCTCTCCTCCACTGTCAGATGGAAGGTTTAGGAGGGGCCCATGCGGCTTGAAAGGCCGTCGGCGGCTACTAGACTCTGTCATTTTCATTCTTGGCAGAATGTCACACATGGGGCTTTTTTAACTCGACATTTAAAAATGCATGTTCCAGAGATGCGATCATTGGGTTTTCGTTTAAGAATTTAAAAATACTCTATATCAAGGCATAATAACATCTCACATTTTCATAATCCTTTCACAAACACTTTTTATTCAGTGCTTCAGACAGCCTTGTGAAGAAAGGTCATTATTCTCACGTGTCCAAGGAGGAAACAGAAGCTAGAACGATTGTCCAGCGTCCACGGGAACAGAGTGGCAGTGGTGGCTCTTTCCATGATGCCATGGTGACCATCGGTCACATCACTGGAGGGAGGGGCATCTTTGTGGAGGGCACCTTGGAGCCAGGCCCACATTCACAAGCACCTGGCACCGTTACGATGGTGTAACACGGCCCTTAAGCCTGTGCAACGTCTGCTCTTGATTTAGGTGTCTCTGCTTTCATTATGACTCTAAAACTGTAAACCTGTCGCTAGCCCCTTGTCCCGATATGACTGGATCTGTTCTCATGAAAGGATCACATTGACAAGAGAGCGCTGACAATTCGCAAGCATGGGATGGGGGCTGCGGGTCCCTGTGAAAGCCATTTTTCATTGTGATCCCAATGCTTCAGGTGTGACCTGGATGCAGAAGAAGGAGGCCAGGGTCTCATTCTTCTCTGGGGCCCAGGTCAGAGACCCTCCCCTGGCTTTTCTTGGTGATTCTTGTCAAAGAACAGGAGGGGGTCCCATGGGCCTGTCCTCAGAGGCCACAGGTGTTTCTTGCAGTCATTAGGTCACGCATACTCGAGCACAGAGCACCAACACTATAATCGGCTGTCTTTGTTTGTAGGTGTATTATTATTATAATGTACTTTTTACCTGCAGAGGTGGTCTCTGTCCTCATTGTCTCACTTACACCAGTTCAAGTTCCATACTTTCGTTTTCTTTTTTTTTTTTTTCCTTCATTTATTTGAGAGAGAGAAAGAGCATGAGCAGGAGGGAAGGGCAGAGGCTAAGGGAGAAGCAGACTTTCCACTGAACAGGGAGCGTGATGCGGGGCTCCATCCCAGGACCCTGGGATCATGACCTGAGCCGAAGGCAGATGCTTAACCCACTGAGCCACCCAGTGCCCAAGGTCCATACGTTCTATAATCTTTCGAAGTACTTTTTCAAAGGAGCCTTCTCACCACCCTTATGAAATAACACCCTCTTCCTGACGCTTCCCTCATCACCTGCTATGCCTTTATCTCGCTCTGTTAGGGTTTCTATAACACTGCTCTCTCCTGACATATTGTATTTCTTTTCATTTTTTTTTTTTTTTCTGGCTCCCCAACCAGAGAAGCAGGTGCTGTATCTTCTTTGTTTGCTGTTGTATTCTGACTGCCTGGATGAGTGTCTGGCACATAGGAGAGCCCAGTAAATATTTGTTGAATGTCTTCCTGAGTTCTTTACATCTCCCTGAATAGTACAATCTCAGGCCTGCCTTTGCGAGACCCCAGTGAAATAAAAAGCAAGAAACCACCCCAAGGAGGAAGAATCCCTTAACTTACTCTTTTTGTAAAGTGTCTAGTTTCTGATCAGCTGATTGACTGAGGGAAGACCAAAAGTTTTGAATCAGAAGTGCTCTCAGGCTTGAAGGGACACGCTGAAGCCCCCCAAAACTGGCCCCTGTTGGAGCCCTTTTTCTGCCTGACCCTCTCCTCCAGGTGGAAGTGGGCAATCGTGCATAAGCCAGTTCAGTCACATTCACTAGAGCAAAGCAAATTTTCATGTAGCTTATTTTGTTAATTGGGTGGTAGGAGACAGTAGGGATAATGCAACGAGTCCACTTTTTCTGAGACCCACTGATCTGTTACAAGTTTGTTCTGAAACTAGTGAGCAATAAGGACTGTGGAATAAATCCTCTCATACCCCAGTGCATTTGTTCGCTTTTCCTTTAGTGGCTTTTGTAAAGCCTTCTTGTAAGTTTCCAGTTACAACTTAAGGTCTAGATCCATGTGTCCCCCTCCACCAAAGTTTTTCCGAAGTGTTCCATGGAAGGGGTCTTTCGGGCCCCCAGGAGCCCCCAGCATGCGTCGTCCTCATCTCTGACCTTGGTCTTATCACCCTGTTCATTTAAATGGCAACCGTTAAGTAATATCCATTGCTAGTTCTGTCTGAGCACTGGGAGGACAGAAATCATCTCCTCATGCTTTCTATATCTAGTCTCCACCTTAAGTGCCTGGCACATGGGTGCGACTCAGGAAACGTCGAGAAAATGAACAAGTGAAAAGATGTGAACATAAGAGGCTAAAATCTAGCCATGGTTCTCTGGTTGTTAGCCTGTGGGCCTTCTTTCTGGGGCTGCTCTCTGACAATGTTCTTTTGTCTTCACTCAGGCACCCTGATTGTCCTGAAACACCCCTACCCGAGAAAAGTGGAAGAACCTTCCATTTACGAGTCTGTCCGGGTTCACACAGCAATGCAGACGGGCAGAACGGAAAGTGACCTCGTGCCCACCGCACCTTCCGTAAGTGGCTGACCGTGGTGCCCTAACAAATGTGCAAGGAAGTGTTAAGATACTTTAAGAAGTATGTTTGTTCACGTGAAAATTCTACCTTGGGAACTAAAACCTGGAAAGGAACATCCAGCGTGAAGCCCGTGACTCAGTTTCTCTGATCCAGGGTAAAACATTAAAAAAACAAAACAAAACAAAAAAAACAATGTCATAGCGATAGATAGGATTCTAAATACTTCGAAAACACTGCTTAAATTCCTGTCCTTACTTAGAAGGGGGAGAGATGTTGATGTTCACACAGTTGGCTACACTGTTACTCTTCCACGAGTTTCTTCTATTAAGAATTTTTTTTTTTTTTAACATTTCAATTGTCTGTGAAGGATAAATATTCCCCACTTTGACTATAAAATCTTAGGATGTTGTTTTCTCCTATTCCTTCTCTCCCTCACTGAAGGGAGGGTACAGATAGAACACATTTGCCCTTCTTGGCAGTGCGGACCATTGTTCAGTTTCTGTGCAGCCCGAGCATTCATTGTTCCTCAGGAGCCCATCCCCGTTTGTTCTGTAAGCTGTGACCCCGCAAACATACCTCCTGGCACCGCTTCCTCTCTCCCCTGCACTGTGCTGGCGGCTCTCCCCTTCTTCCTCTCTCCCATGTTTGCCGAATACTCCTGGCGTAAGACGTCAGGATTTGTGTGTGTAATAAAGAAGACAACACACAAAGGAAATACAAAGAACCTTGAAAAAAAAAAAGGTCCTACATTTTACTGTAGGACCTATCCTGCCACCACAGAGATCTTTTTTAAAAAGCAAATGGGTCACATGACCTCCCTGCTCAATCTTTGGCGGTGCCCGCTGTCTTCCCCGTCCTCCTGACCCTGCTCTATTTCTGGCCTCACCTGTGCTCCTCCCATGCTCACACCAACGTGCATTCCCCTAACTGGGCTCCTTCTCCCCTCCCCGTCACTGACATGTGCCAACATGGCGGCTGTCCCTTCATCAGCCTTGAAGACGGATGTCAGAGACCAGTGTCTCTCAGGATGCCCTCCTGGGCCCCTCCTAGCATTCTTTAAAATGGCCCTCTTTTGTGTTCCCAGCACCCTCTGCTTGCCTTTACCCTGCTGTCCTCATGGGGCAGGGCAGAAGGGCATTGTTAACACCTGCGCATGTGTCTGCTCACCCCCTTCCCCACCCCCTTGTGGGCCTAACACTTCTGGGGACAAAAATCATAACTTGTCTTTGTGGTTTTTTGGAGCCTAGCCTGGTTCATGGCGCACGTTACATTTTTGTTTCTGTGCTCCATCGACTCAAAAATAAAAATCCTGGAAATGGTTGAAGGAGGTAGTTTATTTAGCTTTGTTAGAGTTGGAGGAGGAAGCATGAAACCCAGAACTAGCAAAACTGAGGAAAGCAAGACCATAAATAGTCCCAAGTCAAAACGGACCAAGTCAAATAGTCCCAAGTCCAAACGGACCAAAGAAAAAATCAAGCCTTACGTCCTAATTGATTCTTCGATTTCCAGCCAACCCACCTCTCCCCGACTTTCCCACCCACCAGTCACCTCAACATCTCGTTCATCTGTCCTCTCCATGTAACTTCACATTCTCCTCAGTTACCCTTCCCTTAAAGATCCCCACCCAGGGTCAGTTGTATCATATACCCTACTATGTGTGCTCTTTATCAACAGTAAAATGTAGGACCTAATCTGTAGACCTGGTGTGAGCAGGAGAGCTAGCATCCTTAGGTAGAGACAGACGTCTTGAAACCAAATTCTGCAAGCCTTATTGCCTACCTTCTTTGCACACTCCAAGGATCTGACAGGTTCTCCTACCCAAGTATCTCAGTATGCTTGTGCACAGAAGGTTCTGTATAATGGAGTTTTTAAAACAATATTGAGGGATTGGTGGGGCATGGCTGCACCCACACTGTATGATGACAAATCCATGGAGTTTATTGTGCATTAATACAGGCAGAAAACGATCAACATTTTCTAGTGTTGCAGGGAGAGAGAACAGTGCAAGGAGAGAGAACAGTGCAAAAGCCCGAGGTGGGAACTGAATTGAGGTGTTTTGAAGATTAGCAAGAAAAATATAATGATTGACATGAAGTGGGGAGAAGCAAGGTGGTAGGAGATGAGGTTGTTGAGGGAAGGAGGGGTCAGTCCTGTCAGGTGGTGGTTTTCTCAAAGGGCCCATCCCTCAGCTGAGCGCTGGGAAATTCACAGTGCTTTGGGGAGCTGCTGGCATTAGCGGGTGTTGGGAGCTATGAAGAGCCTGACACTTTAGCCTGCTTGCACACTAATAGAGCTGCACGGCATCACGGCAGACTGCTGGTTGGCTGCCATTTCCTCTGGAAGGAGACACTGTCTCCATCTTCTAAAGTTGTTTGCCCTAAGAACATGCTTTAAAAATGGGTCTGTGAGGCGCCTGGGTGACTCGGTCATATAAGCATCTGCTTTCAGCTCAGGTCATGATCCCAGACTCCTGGATTGAGCCCCACATTGGGCTCCCTGCTCAGTGCAGAGTCTGCTTCTCCCTCTCCCCCTTCCCCTCTCCTCTGCTCATGTACCCTCTATTTCTCAAAGAAAAAATTGTTTCTCAAATAAATAAAAAAACATTTAAAAAAATAAAAATGGGTCTGGAACAACGGGCTATTAGTGCCTTGCTTATAAGACACACAGAGACATGAGAGCTCTGGAGAATTGTTTCCCAGCAATGGGCAGGGGCCACGGAGGCTAAATACACTGCCACACATGGGGAAGAATTCTCCTGTCCAAAATGTCAGCTGTGTCGCCTTTAAACAACGTGAAAGGCCTTGTAGGACAAGATAAAGGATTGATTTTTGTTTTACGTGTCCAGGAGAAATTATAAGAGTTTAGAGCAACATAATTTAAGTCTTAAAATTTTTAAAAAGCTCATTGCCCATGCTAAGTGGAAAATGGAATGTGGCCGAAGTTGGAGGAAGGACACTGGTGAGGGGACTGTTGGAGCAGTCCAGTGAGAGATGGTGGCAGTTGAAACTACACAGGCAGTGGGGTAAGAACTGATGAACTTCAGGGTGCGCTGTGAGGTAGAAGAGACGAGACTTAGGACAGATCGAATGTGAGATGTGCAAGAGAGTCTCACAGTCGTCCTCCTGCTGTTTACCAAGATGGTGGAGTTGGGTTTGGGGGATGGGAATGAGCAGTTCTGTTTTGGACCCAGGAAACGTGAAATACCAATTGGTTGTGTTGGTGGAGATTGAGATGATCTGATTCGCAAACTGACATAGAATAGGTCCCAATCTAAATTGTCAGTTTCCTTAGCTTCCCTGTTGTGAGATTTCTATTCCCTTTACTTCTGCAAATTTTTCTCTTTGTTCTGTTACTCTACCGGTGTAAGATACAGTGTAACACCATACTAGAACAAAATGTCCTACAGTTTCTTTGGGAATTTATGAAGTTCTAAATTTCTTTATCTTAGGGTCCTTATTTTATGCATATTTCTATTTGCATGGTTCTCTACCATTCCTTACATTTTATAGGCCCCAGCTACATGTGTGATGTTATTACCCTTGAATTAATGCTGTGTGAGTTAAGAAATGACTCATTGTCACTTCAGATCCCCTTTGGATAAATCAAGTGTAAATAAATCTGCATTCCTGGAAGTCTTTTCCACAGAATAGAGGTCTCAAGAGACAGTCTCTGAAAAAAAAGGTGGGGGGAGGGCTGTAATGGGGGAGGTTCATGTGATAAAATAAATATTGGATATGCTATTTCTCATGTCCCCTCTTAAAATTCACAAGGCATACTGGCAGAATACATCTCTGGGAAGTAAAGAAATCCCTCTACTTCATCCAAAGTTTTCCAAATGCATTGACCCAATGTCAATGTGTGTGTGCATGACCCAATGTCAAAGTGTGCACACACTTGGGCACGCATTTGTGCATAATACCCCTGCAACAATTTAAGCAGCTGGGTTTTAAATGACATACTCTGCCCAACACTTTTAGAAGTGATGGGATGTGGCTTATTGTTTGCAAATTGCTAACTCAAGTTAGAAGAGTCTTTGAGTTTTTGCCTCTTGCTACAGAACTCCCCACCAATGACCCAATCTGCAAACAGTCTCTCACAACACAGGGACAATTTTCAAGTGTCTCGGTGAAGAATGTAGGGCGATTATTTAAAGATCAAAGGCAAACTGGTGTTTCATTTTAAAATGGGACCGGAATAGAAAGACAAATCATGTGGCGATAGTTCTGGGCTTCACTTGGTGCTTCTTTCTTTTTCAGCTGGGCACCAAAGAAGGTTACCTCACCAAACAGGGGGGCCTGGTCAAGGTAAGGAAACATGTCTCTGCTAGCCCCGGCCACACAGAGAGACAGCTCCTGTAGACTCAATTCTCGCTTTGACATTTTTAAAAAGCACAATTGCCTATTTTGAGCTGCTGCACTATTTTTCTGTTTCAAAAGCTGGTCTTTATGACTAGTATTAGTCAAAATTCTGGAAAATCACTTGACTTTTCTTTGGCAAAGTCAAATGTGTGAGAGTAGTCTACCATTAAGACCTCCCAAAATGTACAGTCCTTTAAATGGAACAAGCCAGGATGAAAAGTAGCAAGTGAACTCTAGAATATTTCTTTTCTTTTTTTAAACTAAGAAGAAGTAAAAATTGCATAAAATGTTAACCTAAAAGTAGGCCAAAACGTCACTGGCATTAATGTAATTCTGTTATAAAATCCTAAAGAAAACACAAAACTTTACTAGTTTGGGATATCCAACTGTCCCTCCATTGATGTAATTGTATTTTTTAAGTTATGATGCCTCATTTTAATATCCAAGAAGGCCTTCATGGAATATGTCTACTCCTCCCTATTTTAAGAGTTAGGGCACTTAACCTCTCTCCTGGGTACTGGCCCGCTTGCATTCAACCTAAATATTTGGTTATTTGTGTCCCTACTAGACTGGATGCTCCCCAAGGATAGGAAGTATTTATATTTGTGGCATATTTATTTTTAGGTTCTCTGTTACTTCTTTTAACTGGATACATTGCTGCCCAAGATAACGGGAGGGTTCTATTAGTACATAAGAGAGGGAAGGTGGGGAACAACAGTTCCCACCACCAATACCGTGGAGCTCTTAGGCAAGTCTTAGAAAATCCTGTGGTTTGAGGTTCCCGAACTTCAGTTTGTATATTTGTGAAACGAGACTATTTGGCATTGTATAAAGATTGGCTAGATAGTATCTAGCCCATCGTAGGTGCCCACAGAATGGTATCTGTTCTTATCATAGAGTTAATAAGACAGATATCTAGTGGTTTGTTATAACACCTTGCATATTTATGACAGGCTATTTCTTCTTATTTATTTAAATATGTCAATATCTCTGCCTTCATTATGAACTTCATGCATGGATTCATTTTAGTTTTTGTAGCTATTTTGAAATGTCCCTTCAGAAATGACTTACCACACAATGTTTTATTGTATCTAATCTTTTAGATACTTTTCAAGTGAAAGGAAATCGTCCAGTTCAATATTGTCTTCCTCAATTCAAAACCTACATGTTTTAATTATTTTTTTTTCCTCAGACCTGGAAAACAAGATGGTTCACGTTGCACAGGAATGAACTGAAATACTTCAAAGACCAGATGGTGAGAAATATGATAACACATTTTCCCTTTAAAAATCAGCTCTAATAAACACAATAACAACAACAACAACAAAAAATCAGCTTTCTAGATGCAAGGAACATCTGCCTTTGAAATCTCTGAAATTTTCCTTATGAGCTCCTGAAACACCAATAAATGACTGGAAATGTGAATTCTTGATTCCTGATAGGGGCGGAGTTTTTTTCTTTTTAAGTAAGCTTTACACCCAACGTGGGGCTCGAACTCATGCCCCAAGATCAAGAGCAGCATGCTTTGCCAGTCAGCCAGGAACCTTGAGCGGAGTGCTTTTGCAAGGATGAGATTTGTGTCCCAGAAACTAGCTAAACTAGCTCCCCAGGGTACATCATCCCCTTGTTTAGGGCAATGGAGTTATTCTCTTGTCATGATGTATGAGCTCTCTCTGCTGCAGTTTCTCATTTTACTAAAAATAAGTCCCCAGGATGCCTGGGTGGCTCAGTCGGTTAAGCATCTGCCTTTGGCTCAGGTCATGACCCCAGTGTCCTGGGATGGAGCCCCACATTGGGTTCCCTGCTCGGTGGGGAGCCTGCTTCTCCCTCTCCCTTTGCCGCTCCCCCTGCTTGTGCTCTCTCTCTCTCTGACAAATAAATAAATAAAATATTTAAAAAATTTTTAAAAAGTATGTCAATTTCTGGGATGCCTGGGTGGCTCAGTTGGTTAAGCACACCACTGTCGATCTCAGCTCAGGTTTTAATTTTAGGGTGGTGAGTTCAAGCCCTGCACTGGGCTCCATGCTGGGAATGGAGCCTACTCAAAACAAAAACCAAAAAACCCATGTCCATTTCCCATGCCCATTTCATTAAGCCAATTTGAAATTATTTTATTTCTTCTCACTTTCCCTATACAAAATTTCCGAGAAAGCAGAAGTTTAAAAACATGAAAGAAAATATGACTCCCTTCCATGTTTAAAATACCTCCACTAAATTTAAATTGATAAAGACGATCTTCCCAACATCCAGTCTCATGAATAGCCAACCCCCAAACCAGGGGTTATAACTAACCTGAATAAGTGTCTCTGTGATCAGTCCCCTTAGTGAAAGTAAAATTGACAGGTGCACACAGTGCAAGACTTTTAGGGGACTAAGGGATGAACAAATTTGTGTGTTTTTTTTTTTTTGTGATGACATAGGTTGCTTTTTTTTTCAAGTCACCAGAACCAATTCGGATCCTAGACTTGACAGAATGTTCGGCTGTGCAATTTGATTATTCACAGGAAAGAGTAAACTGTTTTTGGTAAGTTGTTTTGTAAAGCAAATGATTTTAAAAGTCTTCTTGCCAATTATTTTAGCTGGGGAATAAAAGAAAAACCTGTATATCTTAATGTAAATGAGTGTCTTGATCTGAGGGGCATGGATTTAACTAGCACACAGGGCATGTATATCAGCAGTGCTTCCAGCTGACTATGACATAATATCTCATTTAAAGTGACTTAGACTGGAAGGTGCCTGGGGGGTTCAGTTGGTTAAGGGTCTGCCTTCAGCTCAGGTCATGATCTCAGGGTCCTGGGATGGAGCCCCACATCAGGCTCCCTGCTCAGTGGGGAGTCTGCTTCTCCCTCTCTCTGCCCTTCCCCCTCCCCCTGCTCATGCTTTCTCTCAAATAAATAAACAAAATCCTTAAAAATAAATAAAGTGACTTAAATAGGCGGGCCCAGTGGCTATAGCTGTTTATGTTGTATACCATATAAGTATATACATAACAGGATTCCATTCATGTTTTATTCCTTTTAAGTTTTTTACTCAATTTTAATTTCAACTTTGACTCCAACAGTGGGTAATTTATATTATTATGACAATTTCTGGCAGATGGCAGAAAAGTGTTTTTGTTTAACCTCATTAGTAGATCATGACAATTTTCTAACTAGGAGAAGTAGTGTCTTGCAAAAGGAGTGTCTTATTTCCCACAAAGTTTTATTTTAATGTTTTTCAAATGTACAAATGCTGAAAGACTTACATACCCATATACCTTTCAGCTACATGCATCATTAATATTTTGTTGTACCTGCTTTATCTTTGATTCACTTTTTTCCTAAACCAGTTGAGAGTAAGTTGGAGGTACATTGGCACTTTACCCCTATATACCTGAGTATGCATTTCCTAAGAATAAAAATGCCACATTACATACTCCCCCAAATTAATATTAACTAATTAACATTAACCTCAACCAATAACGGATATCTTTTTAAAATTCACATAAATGTACCACAAGCCAGTGGGGCGGGTTATTTCTTGTATAACAAAATAGGAGGACACAGACAGCTAGCTTGACAAGATTGGTACCAGCGTCTCTACAGTTCTCTTGGGCTTTAGCAGTTCACTTGCTACTTTATTGTCCAAGAGAGCTACTCTAGCTGTAGCCCTCACATTTTCAGGTCACTCACAAAGAAGGATGTAGGGATGGTATCAGCCATGTCTGTCCCTTTTTATCAGGAAGGCAGACATTTTCTCAGAAACCTTCTATTGGGTTTTCCCTCCCATCTCATTGGCCACGGTTAGGTCCCATGGCCATCGCTAGCAACAGGGGAAGCTAGAAAACTAGTAAGATCATATTGGCTCCAACTAATTATCATTTATCGCCTGGGGCTCTGTTAGCAAGAAGAAAGGGAAAATTATCTGTATTAATAGGTGATTAATAATGTCTCTCACAGGGAGTACTGAGCAATGACAATTCCAGAAAGCAGTTTTGCATAATGTGACAGGTTAACAGCACCCCAGTCCCACTGTCCCCTCACCGCCCAACAGGACCTCATGTCAAGGTTTATCTTCTACACACAGGGACTTAGGTCTTGTCTATTCAACACTAATTACAGACACGAACAAGATACGGTGCTTTGGTTCTAGAATATAGAAAACCTCCTGAATTTCAGTTTGAAGTTTGTTTTTTTTTTTTTTCCCCATGAGAGGCAGGGAAAAAGGATTTGAAGTGTTTTGCATCTCAGCTGTAAGGACAGGAAGTATGGGCAAGATGTAAGTTAAGGCTGACCTTATTAGTCAAAAGATTTGCCTATAGAGCCAAAGAGAGTCAATGAAGAGTTATCATAGTTCTTGAATAAGCTGTTCATGCCAGTAGGAGAGTTTGTCTTCTTCTAGCAGAGAGTAACTCATTACAGAGTAGGCAAAAAGAATAGTTGAGATTTATTATCTTTTTTTTCCTGTCCCAGATAGTCAAAACTGCTTACATCCACAGAGGATAGCTTATTTCTCATGGAATCAAGCCAATACAAATGAGTTTCTTAAGTAAAGTCTTATCTGTCCTGCTTATTCTTTGACTCATGGTACAGGTTCTGAGTCATTTAACACATCAGCTGAATAAGCACACAAGTGTATTCAGTCAAAGACGTCAGTGACAAAAGGATCTGGGGATATCCTGGACATGTTTTCTTTTTTGAATTCTCATTCAAAAATACAAATCTGGCTGGTGATAATAATATGAGTCTCCAGCTTCCTCAACATTTCTGCTGTTTGCTGGCAGGAATCGCTCTGTATCTACCAAGTCTTCAAGTTGCTCTTTATTGATTCTTTTTTTCTGTTGAATAGTCTAGTTTCTGTTCAACTAATATGTTCAACTAACCACCTGGAATATCTTAAGTTTTTCTTTTGTCTTGTCAGCTTGGTGTTTCCATTCAGGACATTTTATCTCTGTGCAAAGACAGGAGTAGAAGCTGACGAGTGGATCAAGATACTACGTTGGAAACTGGTGAGTTACACAAATTCTCTGGATGCCTAGTACTCAGAAGTAACATAGTGATGATTTCAAACATATTGCTACTAAAACTGTCGGACTATCCCTAGAGTCAATGGGATGTCCACTGGCAGGTTTATGGAAGTTGTTCATTCCTGAGAGACAAAGAAGGCATGCAGACGGGGGTAAAAGAGAAAGGACAGAGCTGCACTGGGATCTCAGCCCCAGAGCCTTAGCCTCAAGCCCTCAAGTACATTAGTCTTAGTGAGTCGTTAGTCCTATATATTTTTCTTTATCTGTTTTTATGTAATTAACTGACACATAGAAACTCGTTGAGTATTTTCTAGATGCAGGCACTTTTGCTTTTGGTTATGTTTTCAGTGTGAAATCCAAATAAATACACCACTCATTTTGAGACAGTCTCAGTGTATTTGATATTGAGTGGAGTAATACTGTGGCATGTGAAACATTTGCTCAGATATGAATGAACTTTTTATTCTTCGTATGTTGTAATTATGCAAATGACACATTATTAGAGAAAAATTAAGGCAAAAATAGATCAGATTCACATACTTGTAGACTTCTCCCTATACAAATAAATATTCAAAAACAAAAAATTAATCATTCATTAGTGTTCTTTACCTGTGCACTCCACTGATGTATAATAAACAATATTCCCTATCAATAAATTTAGACCCAAGTATTCATTTTGATTCATTGAGTAGTACTGCATTTATTTTTTTTTATTTTTATTTTTTTAAAGATTTTATTTATTTCACAGAGAGAGATCACAAGCAGGCAGAGAGGCAGGTAGAGAGAGAGGAGGAAGCAGGCTCCCTGCTGAGCAGAGAGCCCGATTCGGGGCTCGATCCCAGGACCCTGAGATCATGACCTGAGCCGAAGGCAGTGGCTTAACCCACTGAGCCACCCAGGCGCCCCGAGTAGTACTGCATTTAATGAATTACCTAAGTCTTAGGCCAATTCCCAGTTTGTATGTTTTAGCAGTGACTTTACAGTATTTATCCTGAGAAAAATAAGAAAACCATACTGAAAATTGTCACATGTTGATTTAGTTGCATAGTGTCCTTAGTAACAGCATGTCTTATTTAATGTTAAGCTCGTTATCTTAAATTGCTCAATAATCAATATGCATATGTGTTTGCTTTATTAAAGTCTCAAATAAGAAAGCAGCTCGACCAAAGGGAAGGCACAATCCGATCTCGGTCATTCATCTTTAAATAGACCTTTCCTGACCCAGGATGTCCTGACCCGGGACCACGGCGGCATGGTCCCTGATGCTGTGATCTGCAACAGGCTTCAGAGGAAGGTTAAGGATTTTTCTTTCGAAACAAATCGAACGCAGATGCGGGTTCGGACCTTTCAGAACCCACCGCATTTGTGAACTCATGGGTCACTGCTTGCCCTTCAAGATGTTGTCGTCTCCTTGAGAATACCTAAGCATCACCGTTCTGATGGGAACTGATGACACCACCAACCCAGGCATGCTCACTCTTAGAATGGGCGAGAGATCATCAAGGGTTTTTGTTTTCCCTCACTGCGGTCCCCGAGCTGGTTGACATTAGTTGCCTGGGGTCTCATTCTGTATCATGGTCAGCTCATCTGACATCCAGGTTGTGCTGTCCACCAGGAAGGGAACAGCTATGTCCTCTGATGCTTCTACAGAAAGTGTATGCAACTAGCAAACACCAAAGACTTGGTGGCGGGCGGGGGGGGGGGGGGGTGCGTGCATTCTTTTTGCTTTTTTTTTTCTTTATACAGAAAACAAAACATTTCCAAAACTAAAATGGGAAATGTTTGCGGTTATTTATTTTCTCTTCGTTAAAGGCTCAGAAATCTAGTGGGTGCTGCCTTCCCTTCTAATGATAAATCTGTGTGAACTAAATGTCCTGTAGAACCTCAGATAGGATGAGAAAGATAAAGGGAGGTAAAACCTAAAAAACATCTCTTAATCATTTGGCGGAGTGGGGTGTGGGGGGGGGGACGGTATTAAAGAGTAAGAAAACATAAATGGAAGAAAGGGAATAAAACAGTAGATAACTTGTAGTTAGTTTATTAACAATAGTCGGAATGATTACTATTAGCACTATAACAATAATAGAGCACTTGGAAGCACCAGCTTGTCTCCATCCAACATTTCTGCACACAGACAGAGAGACTTCTCAGGCAGAGAAGAGGGTGCTATGCCAGTCTCTCCCCCCAGGGTGAGCGGTCCCTGTTGGCTGAAGGGAGGTAAGAAGCCCCTTAGCTCTGAGATCGCTGAGCACCCTGAGCCCTTCCTCAAGAGCAGACTTCCGTGGTCGGTTGAAGGAGCAACACTAAATCCACATGAATTATACGATGACGTGTTACACCGCATTTGCAAGCTAGAATAAGGGGGTTGAAATCAGGAAATATGATGCTGGCATCCAGAGCTCACAGATTCTAACCCCTTCTCTTATCTTTATTAATACTGCTTTTTTAGGTAGACGTTTGAAGGGAGATAAAAGTGGAGGGAGGGCCCAGAATAACGAGTATGGAGCAGAGATCTGCTACAACACTGCTTTTGCAGTCCAAGTGCATAACTTGATTGATACGTTTCTTGTTATTTAAATATCCGGAACTCTGAAGTTACATTTTTGTATATTTCCACAAGGTTTTTAATGTATTTTGTTATGTGTGTATCACATGAAATAAAGCAAATGTCAAGTTAAAATGTATTCTGTCAGGTTCGCCAAGTAAGGAGTTGCAAATGAATCCTCACTGAGATGAGCAGTTCAGGTTTTGTTTTCGTAGAACCCAGAGTTTTTCTTTGTGCAGGTAATATTACTGTCCTTACTTTTTGTAAAATATGCCATGTTTATTTATATTCTTTGGCTAAGTTTATTAAAACAAGCATTTTTGCTGTGCCTGTAACATTTTGCTAATAAAATATATTTTTAATATCTGTAATTTAAAAAGAAATAACGACTGATTAATGTCATAAATGGCCATGAAGAGAACCCACTTCCATTAGACTGTGTGCTACAGAGAATTTGGGGTTGAAGAGCCAGTCCCGGTCCTGAAGGAGTTCTCAGTTAAATATGGAAAAAGAGAATATATATATGATAACGTATCGAAGTAAATAAGACAAATTCTGCACGTGAGGCACTTGAAGCTCTGTGATGGAGAGAGTACATCTCAGCAGGGGTAGAGTCACTTTTGGAGGGGTTCTGACATGAAGAGGTCAAGCTAACTTATAACGTAACATGTACTACATAAGTCACCAGAACTGCCTCAACCGGGAAGACAGTAAACCAGAAGCAATACCACATTTCTGGAAGGGTTTTAGAGCTCGGTGTCACCATCAACGACTCGCAGGATGCAGGGCAGGTGGTTTCCCACCACATCCTCATGCAGCCCACCCATCTGGCCAGGGCGGAAAATAGATGGATCTTGGAGAATGACAGTGGATTATCAATCAGGTGGCAATGCCCACTGCAGCTACAGTTCTAGATACGATTCCGTTACTTGAGGAGGTTAACACATCCCCTGGTCCCTGACATGCAGCTATTGATCTGGCAAATTATTTTTTTTCTATTGGTAAAGACGACCAGGGGCAGCTGGCTTTGTCTGGCAAGGTCAGCAGCCACCTTTCGCCATCCTGTCTCAGAGGTTTATCCGACTTCAGTTCAGCCCTATGCCATCATTTAGTCCACACCGACCTTGATCACATTTCTCGTAACATTGCATGGGTCCACTGCACTGATGATGACATGATGCTGATTGGGCCTACGGAGCAAGAAGTAGCAACTGTTCTAGACATAGCGGTAAGATCATGTGTTTGAGGGTAGGAGATAAATTCAGCAAAAACTCAGGAGCTTTCCACCTCACTGAGATTCTTGGGGTCCGGTGGCATGGGATAGGTCAAGAGAGCTTTTCTGGGATAAAGGGTAACTTGTTGCATCCGGCCCCTTTCACAACCAAGAAAGAGGCACAATACCTACTGGGCCTCTTTGGATTTGGGAAGTAACAGATTTCTCATATTGCTCATGGAATTTGTTGGTTTTACCATGTTCCTTCTCATCCTGAAGCAGCAGGCCCAACAGAATGGTGGAATGGAGTTTTGAAGACTCAGTTACAGCACTCCCTGGGTGGCAATGCCTGGCTGGGCAGGGGCAGTATCCCCAGGTTCTTAGGCTGTGCCAGTCTAGGGGTTCTTGTTCCAAAGGGAGGAATGCTTCCTTCCAGCAGGAGAACAATGATCTATCTATTCAACTGGACATTAAGACTGCTGCCAGCTTTGGGCTCCTATCTGTGATTCAACAGGTAAGGGAGGAATGGCTGTATTGGTGGGTGTGACTGAGCCTCATTACCAGGGGGAAACTGGGCTGTGACTGCACCATGGAGGGAAGAGTATGTTCACACAGGACATCTAGGGGATCTCAGTGCCACCGAGTCCTGTGACTGAAGTCAGTGGAAAACTATAATTTCAATTCAGGCAGGATAGCCCATGGGTTGGATTCTTGAGGAATAAAGGTTTGGGCCACTCCACAGGCAGAGCTGTGACCAGCTGAGGGGCTTGCTGAGGGCACAGGGAGTATGGCGTGGGGTAATGGGAGACAATTATAAACACCAGCTACAATCACACACTCAATTGAGAGACAAGGACTGTGATTATTACATTTCTTCCTTGTTTTGTTATGAATGTGTGTACATAAATATGTATTATAAATACATATTTAGCCAAGTTTCCTTTCCTCTTGTACCCTCTTATCATCTAACATAAGATGTATTAAAAATGGTTAACCTTACATCACAGCATTTAAACTGTAATATAGGAAGGAGAACTAAGAACTCTGCATCCTCTTCTGGGGAGAGGGAACATGTCCTCCGTATGTGGGTTGTTTGATGTTTGATGACAGAAATACAACTTGGTTACTGACTTTATTTGGACGTTAAGTGTGCTTTAGGAAGATGTCTATAATGCCAAGCTAACAAGTGCAGACTGTGAAAGTTAGTTTTAGGTATCAACTTAGCAAGGCTGCAATGCCCTGTTATTCAAGAGACCACAAATCTACATGTGGCAGTGTTATTTTATAGATGTGCTTAGCATCCATCTACCATCCACTGAATCTAAATAAAGAGATTATCTTCCCTAATATGAGCAGGCTCATCCAGTCAGTTGAAAGGCCGACCTTAAGAGCAAAACAGAGGTTTCCATGAGGAAATCGGAAGCTTTCTGCCTGAAGACTGCAGCCGCAGCTCCCTCCTGAGGTTGCCCAAACTTCGGGCCTGACCTATGGATTTTGGACCACTCACTTCCCACAATCACATAAATCAGTTCCTTGAAATACATTTATTATTTTTATTTTTTTTTAAGATTTTATTTATTTATTTGACAGAGAGAGATCACAAGTAGACGGAGAGGAAGGCAGAGAGAGAGAGAGAGAGAGAGGGAAGCAGGCTTCTTGCTGAGCAGAGAGCCCGATGTGGGACTCGATCCCAGGACCCTGAGATCATGACCTGAGCCGAAGGCAGCGGCTTAACCCACTGAGCCACCCAGGCGCCCTTGAAATACATTTAATACCTATCTATCCTGCTTCTGTTTCTTTGGCAATCCTTGACTGATAGAATTTTCTTCTCCAAATACCCTATCATCATATTTTTATAAATTTTGTTGCTGGAATATTTTATGATTTTTAAAGTGAAAAATTAAAAAACCACCAATGTGGTTTACAGTGAAAAGGTTCATTTCCGGGATCCCTGTGCCCCAGGTATCTAGCTCCACTCCTTGGAGGCTACCAGTATGACCATGTCCTCCTCTCATACACAATCAAACATCAATGTACACGTATATTTTTTCTTCTTATATATAAATTGCAGTACACCATGCAATTTCACATTCTGCTTTTCTCTTTGAACATAGATAGATAGAAATCTCCATAACTAAAGCACTTCTCCATTCTTTTCCCCATTGGGCAAATGTAGTAATTTATTTAACCAGTCCTCTATGATTAGGGTGACTAAATAGTTTCTCATCTAAAGAGGACACTTAAGAGTTGAAAGGAACATTCACAGGGCTGCGAGGGTGGCTGTCAGCTGAGTGACCCATTCTTGGTTTTGGCTCAGGTCAGGGTCATGGGATAGAGCCATGGCAGGCTTGGCACAGAGTCTATTTGGGATTTTTTCCCCCCTCTGTCTCCCTCTCCCTCTCTCTAAAATAAAAATCTTAAAAAAAGAGAGAGAGAGAGAGAGAGAGAGAGAGAGAGAGAGAGAGAGAAAAAAGGAGCACTAATAATTACACAAAAAATAGCAAGTATAATCTGGTACTGTTAGGAAGTGCAGAACACAGGGCTCAACCTATCTATGATGGGATATTTAGGTCTTTTTTTTTTTTTTTAAGATTTTATTTATTTATTTGACAGAGAGATCACAAGTAGGCAGAGAGGCAGGCAGAGAGAAAGGGGGAAGTAGTCTCCTCAGCGAGCAGAGAGCCCAACACGGGCTTGATCCCAGGACCTTGAGATCATGAACCGAGCTGAAGGCAGAGGCCTAACCCACTGAGCCACCCAGACGCCCCTACTTAGGTTGTTTTAATTCCTGATATCACCAAGTTGCAACGAATATACCTACAAATATATAATTTTGCACATGTCCATTTACATCAGTAGAAATTTCTAGAAGTGGAATTGCTGGGTATGGTGACTTTTTATCAACAACTGGCCACAGGGTGCCCAAATCAACATTATTTCAGGTCTGTGGGGATGTTCCTCTAGCATTCAAGCTATGGACAAGTGGATTGCCCTCTATGGTGGGGGTGGGCATCATCCAATCTACTGAAACCCTGACTAAAACAAAAGCTGGAGCAAGAAGGAATTTGCCCCTTTTGCTTGCCTTGAGCCGGGAAATTTCATCTCATCTGGCCTCACTGGAATTCACACTACTAGCTCCCCTGGTTCTCCTGCTTACAGATGGCAGACCATAGCAGGTCTCGGCTTCCAGGAATTATGAGAGCCAATTCCTCACAATAAGTCTTTTACATTTGTGTGACATATATAATATAAACTTGTACATAATAAAAAAACGTGTATCCTATTGGGTCTGTTGCCCTAGAGAATCCTAATACACTAGGCCAAAGTTCTGTGCATTTGCAAGTTTCACAGAGATTGGCAAACAGTCCTATATAAAGGGTATATAACAATATACACTTCTACCAGCAAGGCATAAAAAATGCCTGTCCTACTTACTGAATAATCTTTTTTGCACAGACTTAAGTCCTCCTCAAAATGTTTTAAGTCCTCATGTATCTACCAAAATCTGTTTCTGGCTAAGTCTGTTCCACTGATCTAATTATGAAGTTTAGACTACCTTTTGAAAGTAGTTCACCTGGGCTCTTGGGTGGCTCAGTCGGTTAAGCACCTGCCTTCAGCTCAGGTCATGATCCCAGTGTCCTGGGATCGAGCCCTGCATCAGGTTCCCCGCTCAGTGGGAGTCTGCCTCTCCCTCTGCCAGCCTGTGTTCTCTGACAAATGAATAAGTAAAATATTTAAAATAAATAAATAAATAAGTAAAAGTAGTTCATCTAGTTTTGCATTAGCTTTGCAAACATCCCTTAGTGATCATCTACCTAATTTCCCACATAAACTGTTGAGCAACTTATCTACTCCTTCAAACAGAAATTTTAATAGTAGCAGTATTCACCATGCAAAGGTTAAACATACCTCCATTTAGGATAGTTTCCTTTTCTGGGATTTTTAGGTCTACAATAATTATTCCCTGAAATTAAAGTTCTATATTACACATTAGCAATGATGTCCTGAACACTATTCAATAATCCAGATAATGGGAAGTCTAGATTTTATTTTATTTGGGGGGTAATTCTAGATGGTAACGGGTGTAGAGCGTGCATTATTAGGTTTTCTGAACTATTTCTAGCTCCCTGCAGGTCAGACATGCCCTCCTGCCTCTCTGTCCACCCATAGGCTGTCTCTCCTGCCAATTTAAATGCCCCCCTTCTGGAACTCTACAGCTTGACAGCTACAGAGCTTTTATCACAGTACTTCCTCTACCTGTCTTTATTTACTAAGCTCTAAGTTCTTTAAAGGAAGGAACCACAATTTAGTTTCATATTTGCATAGAAAGGAAATGGAGAGAGGGGAAGGGACAGAGGGAGGGAGGGAGGAGCAAGCACTACCTTTGCTGGCTGACTCCTCACTGTACAACTCCAGGGACAGCATTCACACCTTGCCCATGAGAGGCCCTGGAGCCCAGAAACAGGATGTGAATTATACTCCTCAGAACCCTGCAACGTGGCCGCTCTGGTACACGGCACACCTAGGCGCTCAATGCACATGCACTGAACTCCTCCCGTGACTAACTCTGATTGTCAAAGAACCTAGGAGGAAACTAACAACTCTGAATGATGGACTGCCTTCCTGAATATAAAGGGCATATTCTACAACCAAGATACTTCTTTCGTAGAGATTAAATGAAGCTCATGGATAAGGTTTGTTTTCCAACTGACACCAGGTAAATCTGTCTCCAAACCAGTATCTATAAGCAACACTCATTGCTTATGCACATAGTTGAAAGTGAATTCAGTTAATTATAGTCTTTAAACTTTTGAAAGAAGCCAGGAAAGAAACCTATTTAGTGTTCAAAGTATACTTAAAAAATACTATTTTATTTATACTTACGTATGAAAAAAAATGGCTTTACTACCATGTTTACATAAATACCAATACTGGAAGCAGAATTCAATTATGAATCACTTCTAAATTTTATAAAGAACACACAACCATTAAAACACTGACTGGTTACAGAAAGCAGAGTGGAGAAAAAAACATTAGCTATCATTTTCAATTTAATTAAAGAGCAGCACAGCACCCTCTGAGAAGAATCAAATCAATTAGTAATATTCATCTATATTGTAAAATAATATATACATAGAAAAGTTAGTGATTGTACTGATTTTATTACTTTTACTAAGCCATTTTATCTTCCTCACACTCAATGCAAAGAAATAAAACAATATAAAGAAAAATATGTCCTCATTACTATTCACAATAAAAAGGGTCTGCCTCATTCTGCAGGCCTGGGCCTACTATATAATAGGGAGCACTTCATGGCTTAAGTAGATCAAAGTACCATTTTGATTCTGACCCACTGAATAGAATCTCATGCATATTTGTGACTGGATTAACTCCATGGGAGCTGTGATGTACTGAACCATCTCTGTGGTAACCCCAGATCTCACTACATCAAGAAAAGACCCTACACAAGAAAAGATAAAAATCAGTCTGTCCATAAATTGTTTCTATGGGCTCTTTCTTTAGTGTCAGGTGGGAAAAGGGACCCTTTCTTGAGTACATGGATACAAGGACTGTTGTGGTCTAAAGATTGCTGGATTGATATTTTGTCGGTTATAATGAAAATAAAGTGTACATCAAAACCACTGCCAGATTAAGAAACTTCCACAACTTGTCTCAATTCTTCAAATAACGGAGCAAGTTCCTTTTCTAGGCTGACAATGAGTCCTAAAACAGAGATTAAGAAAATTAGAACATCAGAGAAATGTTCCTAAGAAAGTTTTTGACTTAGGTTTCCTCCTGTTAAAATTTAGTTACTAAAAAGCAAACAAGATCTAGTTTACTCCCCATAAAGCAAAATACTGTAATTCTAACTAATCAAACACCCTTTTCATTACGAAGCTTATTTTCTTCATCTATTATTAAAGTGAATAAATGAAAAATATTTATATGCATTAGAAGGTATAAAATGAATTATATGCACTGTAATTTGTTAGTTTTGAAAGGAAAACTTTAATTCATACTCTACTGTTTCAAAATCTGTACTCATTCAGAAATGATACAAGATTTTTACCTAAAAAGGTACCCTTTTTCCTGAACAAATTTTAATGGACTTTATCAAAACAGAGGAAGACACCTGCTTCAACCTTGAACAAAGAAATATTATGTTTATTTTATAAATTTGGTAAAGCTAAAGCATAAATAGGTCTTTCAAGTGAAAAAATTAATTTTAAAGATGAATGGTAGGAGCATAAAATATAAACTTCCAGGTTTAAAATTCAGTGCTGAATCTGGGAGACAAAGTAGTGTAAAAATGAGCATATCTAGCTTCTCCTTAGTTTACCAGAGTGAAAAACTATATATCTTCTATATCTTAGACACTGTTTAATGCTCAAAGATCTTGCTTAAAAAATTCTGAAATTATTCTAGATACTAAAATATAATTCTATTATCAAAATTTATAACAAGTGTTGATTTAGTACATGATGGTGACTTATCACAATTAAGAAAATCTAGAAAATTACTCTAGATACTAAAATGTAATTCTATTATATTATCAAAATTTATAACAAGTGATGATTTAGTACATGATGGTGACATCACAATTAAGGTTTAGTATATTTTAAATGTCAACACCAATACTATCCTACATAATTAACAAAGTGTTTTCACACAGAGCATTTTACAGCTTCAAAACATTTAGAAATGGAAGAGACCTTCTAAATCATCAAATCTAAACCCCTCACTTTAAAGATGAGGAATCTAAAGAACATGTTTCAGTGACAGAGCTGGAAAGAGATTTGGTCAAACAACTTGGAAAGAAAAAAAACAAAATGAATGCATAATAGTTCTAAATGGCAGCCAAATCTAAAGAAGACAATACTTAAAAAAAAAAAAAGAAAAAAAAACCCACTTTATCCAAAAGGGAGCATGTTAATTATAGAATACAGTCATTATTTTAAACATAAATATCCAGTGAGGGCTATTGAGTATAATGGGATCTTATGATCTGCCATAGCAAGTACACCTTCCCGGTGTTTGTTCTCAAATTCTTCGAACCTCAGGAAGAACACATGTTTAAATTCATCCTAGTCATGCTCTTAGAATTCTCAATCACATTAATGTTGCCCAGTATCATTCAAGATGTTACCAACTAATAGATGGGTCTACATAGAATTGAATTCATCCTTGACCATTTTATGTGCGTGGTTATCTACTCTTTTTGTGTTTTCTTTTTTTTTTTTTTTAAGATTTTATTTATTTATTTGACAGAGAGAAATCACAAGTAGGCAGAGAGGCAGGCAGAGAGAGAGGAGGAAGCAGGCTCCCTGCTGAGCAGAAAGCCCGATGCGGGGCTCGAACCCAGGACCTGGGATCATGACCCGAGCCGAAGGCAGGGGCTTAACCCACTGAGCCACCCAGGTGCCCCCTCTTTTTGTGTTTTCTTAAGCTGTTTTAATGTGAGCAAGATGTAGCATTCAAGGGGTGAAGATAATTTAATTTTCCTTTCTATCTTCAAGGATCACCTACCCATACAATGTCTCATTTGAACTAGAAAATAACCCCATGAGACAGAGAAAGCAGATATTAGCTCCATTATATAGCCAGGGAAAATAAAAGTCACAGAAGTTAAACTTTTCTGGAGATCAAGGAATAGATGGTGGAGGTAGGTCATGAATTCATCTTTTTTGACTCTAAATCTACTATTCCAATCATATTAGACTGTTCAGATATGGTATTATAAGAAATTAAAAGCTGTATTTAAGGTAGTTAAAACACACCTGTATTGGCATTGCTGCTGGCTATGAAACTCACCACCAAAGGTAAACGATTGAATTGAACAACCTAAAAAGAAAGTTAAGATCTAAATAATGTTATTCAAATGAAATACCTTAATCTTTCAAAACTTCAAAACTTTTATTTAAATGGCCAATGTGTAAAATACTACCTACCCCATTATGTAATATGAAAGAGCTGAAAACAAGTATTTCCATTCAACAGACTTAATGAGTATCTCTTAGAGCCATTATCATTACTCAGCCTGGAGAGATCTAAAGGTGGGACTATGCCACCTTCACCTCTTTACCTCCCGAAGACCAGTGGTGTGTCAATTATTACATGGCAGGGGCTCCACAAACACTTGATAATTAAATGGCTGAAGTCAGTATTTCTCCTTCAAGTATTTATACCTTCATGATTTCCCTGCCTCCTGCGTACCACTATTAATTTAAATTTAAGTTACCTTCAAATCAACTATCGTTTAAAAAAACTTAGCTTCAAACGAATCCTTATTGATGAAATTGAAGATCAAAAGGGTTGTTATCTTCTGTCCAATATACATGAAAATGTGAAGTTTTAAAATAAAAATATAACGTGAAACATCAGCAGTACACGAATCAAACTCTGGGAAACACTGCTCTAAAGCAGAAGCAATTAATTTATTCTAAATAAGAAAATGCAGCTGGGGACCAAGAGGTATGTAGCAATGAAATTCCTTCATGATAACCTCACTGAAAATACATCTTCCAAACCAAATGAAGGAATTAGCAGCAGTAACAAATTTCAATAACTTATCCTGTCAAGGGAAAATTTTTTATTTGTCACAACAAAAAAAAGTGTGTTATTTGAGAAATCACATTTGTTAAGCTAAGGGCACCATCTACTGGAGGTAATAGTGACCTGACTTCCCTTTTTAGAATAACATATTTTATTAATAAATCTTTTGACTACTTTTCCACATTAATTAATTCCTGGTATAAAATGTGAAGACAATTACTACAATTCAACACAACCAATTTGAAGACTAAAATTTTAAAATGTCATCCAACCTTCAAAACTAAAATTTAGAATAAAAACACAAGCTATTTTATATAGAAGGCATAACAACAGTTGAAAAGAGCAAACTGCTCTATAATTATGAACCTACCTGGTAGGTGTTATAGTAACAGATGATACTTTTGTTTTTTGAAAGTCCAAGTTTGCTCCCTTGGTCTGTTGCAAGGGCAAAAGTAGATAAGAAACCAGGTCTCAAAGCATGCTCTGGGGCATTATCATTGGCCACTGGAAATACAAACGATTTAAAAAAAAAAATCATGCAGTGGATAGGACAGAGAGAAGTTTACCGCACTTTTTCTTTTTTTAAACATAAATCAGTGAAAATACTGAGAGAAGGGCTATTATGCTTCACAATACTGAAAATCATATCACTAACTGGGTCTCATCAATTCAGGTGAGAAAAACTGCTTCACCAGAAATTGAGTGATCATAACTAAGGAAAGAAATACTGGTTCTCGCAATTTTTTTTTTAAAGAATACTAAATGTTTAATTTTCTTAATATCTACTTTAAAACACAAATTAATCAGTATGTTTAATAAACTGAGTATTCTGGTTAACCGAGAGCCAAGCTAGAATAATGAAAAAAGCTTCCAGAAAATTTTTCTCTCATAAAACCTATAGCAGCATTACTTATAGATATTAATAAATTTAGAGGAAGCCATCTGTTTTAAGTTTCTTTCACTCATTAAAAGGCCTAAATGGAGTTAGTTGTACCAATAGCTTTAACACAGAGCTCCTAAGAAAGAAAATTAGAGCTGCCGATTATTTTAATTTTGTTCAGAACTGAGTAAAGGCAAAAAGGCAGGCAACTTACTTGCCCACAGCCATCTATGTTTTATGGTGGGTTAGAACGCACACTGAACTACACATCAGAAGATAATGGTTCTATTATAATTATAGTTATAGTATTTTGTTTCTAATATATTTGTTATACTAAATATATTATGTATATTATATATACATAATATATAGTATATATACTATATATATAGTATGTCTATATATAGTATGTCTATATATATACTATATATATTATGTATATATAATATACATAATATATTATATGTATTCTAGTATTATCTTGTCACCGACTCATGTGCAACTTTGTACTAACAATGCACTCTGCACTTGACCATCTCTGTTTACAAAATGAAAGAACTAAATTAGGTGATTTCTAAACTTCCTTTTAATTCTAAGGTCTAAAATTATCTGACATATATGATAACTTCGGGTGGAAAACTGTAAACAAAATGTAAAGAAAATCATTTCATCTTTCTTTGATAAAGCTATTATAGCATCCCTATACAACTATGAACATTCATGTGATACTGCCTTAAGACACAAGTATTAAAAATGGTCTTAATACACAGTCATTCAGTGACATCATATATACTTAAAGACTAAAGCTCAGGGGAGCCTGGGTAGCTCAGTCGACTAAGCGAACAACTCTTGATTTCAGCTCATGTCATAACCTCAGGGCCCAGGGATAGAGCCCCACATTGGGATCTGTGCTCCAGCTCTAGCTGGAGCTCTAGCCAGAGTCTGCTTGTCCCTCTCCCCCTGCTTGCCTAAGCACATGCACACACACACACACACTCTCTCAACTAACTAACTAAAATCTAAAAAAAAAAAGACAAAAAAAACCTCCTGAAAATCACGCAAAATTTTTTTTTCTTTTTTTAGGTTAACAAGCTCTTCTTTAGGTAAGAAAATCTTGTTAGAGTCTGGTTAACTAAAGTAATTGTGAAGTTAAAAGTTCAAAAAAAATCTTATTTCCAGTAAGTAAGGAGAAAATCAATAAAGATTCAGCAAAACAATCAATATGTTAATTCAAATGTATGAAAGTTTATCTCCAAACCACCAAACAGATGTCAGGGGAGGTCTGTGTGTACAATATATGTAGCTACATACAGTCCCAGTCTCCCAGCACTGACATTTACTCTTGACATTACGCCACTAATGTCTTTCATGAAAAACTGGGCTTGTGATAAATCCATGCTTAAACTCTCAACGGTGACACAATCATTCAACATGTAGTAAGTTATAAGCTCCAATGAAGCCTTCCACATACAAAAGCAAACATCTTCCCCCAAACTAAGACCATCTCCTGGATTTATTGAAACAGCTTTTACATGCTTGCCTTCTGCACTACTCAGACCTAAGTATGTTTTTATTCAAAAGCAAACATGTCACTGGCAGGCAGGCACAGTTTTACCTTTAATAACGGGGACTCCATCTCTGTCTGACACAACAATAGCATGGAGCCCTTCAACACTAGAAGGAAAAAAAGAAGTTAAAATCTTATGAAGCATTTCATTTTCTCAAAATATGTACCTCAAAGTCATTCTGGGGATTTTCATGTACATTTCTGAAAAACTATGTCAACTCAGTTACTGACCTCAAAAGTTCCTAGATGTCTGCCAAAACTTCTAGAAATTGAATAAACATGTGTATTACTGTCATGCTTATAATCTTCACAAATTTATGCTATTGATAAAGATCTAAAACATGCATAATTCTCCATTATAATTGTTAATTATCTTTCCTTTATTTATGCAAGTGTGACAGGTTATCAGCAGCAGCTACAGTGACAATGGTGTCAAGTGCCATCAAGATAACTGTGGGTTATAAGAACCTATAAAAAGGTGGTTGATCTACACAAGTGGGTCAGGGAAGGCTTCCCTGAGATGGTGACAGCTAAGCTGAGATGTTATAGCACTGGTCAAGAGAAGAGGGGCAGAAAGACTGATTTAGGCTGAAGGAACAGAATGGAAAGAATGAAGGTCATGTAGCAATCTCTTCAGCTATGCCTACATAAGAAGCAGCGCACGGAATGGTCAAGACTATAACCATCTAGTCCCGCCTAGCATACTATTTACACGACCCTGGGCCAATTATGAAAACTCTGTAAGCCTCCATTAATAATATGAAAATGGGAAAAACTGTATTTATGTAATTATTATAAAATTTAATAAAATAATAATGTAGAGGCTGGTACATAGTTAAAATTCAAAAATATTAATTATTAGTAAATAGCATCAGAGTGTCATCTGTACACACTGACAATTTATTAGTGCAGTTTAAGTATTAACGCATAAGAGAATTTCTAGAGCTACAAAACTAAAGTGCTAAAAATTAGAATGGGAAAACATTCTCAAACTTTCAGTTCCATGATCTTGTAATATCCAAGATTGCTACTCAGAAATACGTTCAACGTTCCTACTCTAACTCAAGATTATCCACTCCTTATTGTGTTAACCTTAATGTTTTAAGTTAGAAATAAGGAATAGTCATATTATACACTGAAATTAAATTTTAAAGATCCCAGTGGGGGGCACCTGGGTGGCTCAGTGGGTTAAAGCCTCTGCCTTCGGCTCAGGTCATGATCCCAGGGTCCTGGGATCGAGCCCCGCATCGGGCTCTCTGCTCAGCAGGGAGCCTGCTTCCCCCTCCTTCTCTCTCCGCCTGCCTCTCTGCCTACTTGTGGTGTCTGTCTGTCAAATAAATAAATAAAATCTTTAAAAAAAAAAAAAAATAAAGATCCCAGTGGCAAAAACTTTTAAGTCTTCTTTTTTTGGAGACAGCAAATTTTACTTTTATTTATTTATTTTTTTCCCTTTTATTAAAATTTAAAATTTTTTTTATAAACATATAATGTATTTTTATCCCCAGGGGTACAGGTCTATGAATCGCCAACTTTTAAGTCTTTTAAGAGAAACTTTTAAGAGAAGTGTTATTAAATTTTGAGAAAATGGGGGCGCCTGGGTGACTCAGTGGGTTAAAGCCTTTGCCTTCAGCTCAGGTCATGGTCCCAGAGTCCTGGGATCGAGCCCCGCATCGGGCTCTCTGCTCAGCGGGGAGCCTGCTTCCCTTCTCTCTCTGCCTGCCTCTCTGCCTACTTGTGGTCTCTGTCTGTCAAATAAACAAATAAAAATTCTTAAAAAAAATTTTTTTTTTGAGAAAATGTTATGAACACTACCATTTATGAACCTCACGTTAAAAGTAAAAATGATGAAATAACCTGTATAAACATTTACTGGTATTATTTTTTATTATCATTCAATCCTGGAATTATCTATACATTAAAATGTGCTCTTGTAAGGTTAATTTATAAAACAAATTCTTCTTAATTAAAAACTAGGTTATATAAAAGTATATCCTACTGATACTTGCACACACAGAAACTACTTTGTACAGTTATCAACAGCAACATGACTTGAAATAGGAAAAAACTAGAAACCTGCCTATCAAGAAGATCGAGTCCAATAAATTATAACACACATACACAATAGAATACTCTGCAGCCATTAAAAACAAAGAAACAGCTCTTTGTATGTACTGCGAAGGACTGATCTCAAAAGTATATTGTGAAGTGAAAACAAGTTTTGAACAGTATGTATAGGAAGCAAAATTACATAATAACAAGGGTAGGTACATGTATGTATATGTTGTGATGGACTGAATGATTATGTCAGCCCGCAAAATTCATGTTGAAACCTAAATCCCACTGTGATGGTATCTGGAGGCGGGGCCTTTGGGAGGTCATCAAAATGGAGGGGAGGTGGAGCCCTCAGATATCATACAGTGCCCTTACTTAAGGCTAGAGAGATAGCTAGCCCTCTTTCTACCATATGAAGATATGGGAAGTCTGCAATCTGCAATTCAGAATCATGCTGGCACCTTGATCTTGGAGTTCCAGCCTCTAGAACCATGAGAAATAAATTTTGGTTATTTATAGGAAATCTAATCTATGGTATTTTGTTTTAACAGTCTCAACTATGACCTATGTGTGTTAATATACATGCTTGTTTGCAGGTGTGTAAAGTATCTTTGAAGGTAGTGGGTATCCCTGAGAAGGGAACTGTGTGGCTGGGGGACAGGATAGGAAACTTTTCACTATTGTCCTTCAGTTACCTTCTGAATCTTGAACTTTATGAATGTACTGCCTACTCAAAAGATAAACAAATTAAAAAGCAGGTAAAGAGTACTACAAAAAAAATGTTTAGAAATATCTGTGTCACCATAGTTTCTTTTCTCTTATTTTCAAGATAATTAACTTAAATGCCAACTAGTGCACCAAAAGGGGAGGCAGAAATAAAGACCTTTGGGGCACCTGGGTGGCTCAGTGGGTTAAGCCTTTGCCTTAGGCTCAGGTCATGATCTTAGGGTCCTGGGATCGAGCCCCGCATAGGGCACTCTGCTCAGTGGGGAGCCTGCTTCCCCCACCCTCCTCTGCCTCTCTGCCTACTTGTGATCTCTGTCTGTAAAATAAATAAATAAAATCTTAAAAAAAAAAGAAATAAAGAATCTCTTTTTAATGGATTTTAAATTCACAGAGGTAAATGCCCAACAAAGTAGAAAAATTACTCATATACTTAAAATACCCACTAAAAGAAATCAGGTCACAAATATATAAGGAGTTTCCAATTCTACATAGAGTGAACAAAAAATAACATAAGTAGATTTTACTAGTAGTTGAAAATAAGCATGATGCGTTAATAGGTACACCGTACTTCTGGAAGGAATTAAATGTTATGAAATATTCTACAGACATCTAAACCTTAAGCTTAATAAAACAAACATTTTTATTCCAAAAAAAACACAAATATTGTATTTGTAATCAGACACCATACTTCCTTTTACATATACAATAACGAAACTTCTGGTTATTTTAAAACACAAAAATTGTGACTATTAAAGCCTGAGCCTACTTTGGGTCACAACTAGACTTAAAAATAGAAATTCAAAAACTGTTTTTAGCAGAGAATTTAAAAATGAACAAAAACGTATTCCATTTACTGACTCCGTGTTGAGAAGTATAGCTCTAACAATTAAAAGCATGAACCCACAGCTCTGAAGCCAAGTTGCCTTCGTCCAAATCCCTTCACTTTACATACATCTAGCAACAAATCAAATGTGTATTTTATTACTTTTCTTTGTAAGTGTTCAATATTATTTCTTCAGTCCTTTAGCTTTTGGGATACACTAAGCCTACTTTCAAGAAAAAGTCATGAATGAATATGAATCAAACTGGCCTTGCTCATTATGGCGGGGGGGAACCAAACTAAAACAAAGTACATGGAAAGCCCTTTCTTCCACTATAGAAATATTTTCATGACACTTTAACAATTACCCTTTTTACAAATATCAACTATGCTTCTGCTCCTATATTCTGTTGCCAGCGCAGGATTTCCCTCCAACTCTACTGTCAATTTTACCATCCTTTCAATATGCCAGATCTCCAAGAAGGCAGATACAGAGAAACACAGAAAGCCTTCATTTTGTACAGTTCCAATAGGGACACATTTTAGTTCTCACAGTTGAACTAAATAACACCACTCCCCCTGAAAGCAAGGCTCAAATTTCAGGAAGTATGGTATAGTGAGTAAATATATACAGTACAAACCTCACTAACGTGAACAACTTTGTAAGTGACAGATCGAACTGTATCAGGAACCAGTCACATCATTTCTTTCAAAATGTGTTGGTGACTGGTCACCGAGCATCCGTTCCTCAGTGTATGCAGGGAAGGTAAAGTACAGAGTGTTATCTCCTTGTTTTCTAATGGTAAAGCATATGACATTAAAAAGAAAAACAGAACTGAAATAGGGAACTGGCTAATCAAGATGAAATACAGCAAAGGAAGGAAAGTGACAATGCTGGAAGTGAAATTCAAGCAGAAAGTCAACACCTCGAGAAGAAATAACCGGCCAAAAGAATGTTGACGCTTTTGCTGTTGTGCACAAGACGTGCAGCCAGAGGAACTTCGTGCAAGTGCATTCACGGACAGTAATTAGGCAAGTGCTCGGGATGAAAAGGATGAAGACAGCCCAGAGGAAGTGACGCTGGCAAAAAACTTCGCACAACATCGATAGTACAAAGGACAAAATGGTGGAAGCTGATCCAAACTTAGAAAGGAGTATGTTCATTTGAAGGCACAGAAAAGATGCCTACTCCTTATCTTAAGGTTATACCTTTCATATTATTTTACTGTATATGCAAAGAAGTAGGCACTGTTCAAACTATACTCGAGAAGTTTTCTACGAAGAAATAAACATTAGTACTCAGTATTTCCACTGTTTTTAAACTGCAGTATATTAAACAAATACTTTTAGCATTTGTTTCCATTCCCTCAAACAGAACCAACAAAAGAAGTTTTAAGGTTTTGACAAAATTTTCTAAACATCAGAAAACAACTGTCATTTTTCCCAGGGATTACTAAAATTGCTTTGGACAGTTTCAGCATGTACAGTCATTTTATTGCCCCGAACTACAGTGCAAAGCTAGGACTGCCTGCTCATCATTACATGGAGAACAGAGTCAGTGTTCCAGTTTGCACTAGAAAGAAGAGAGTAAAAATGAATTTAAATACTACATTAACACGAAGCCAAAGGTAACAATTATTTAACACTTCAATAATATTTTCTTCCTGAATATAATAGTATTTTTTTCCCGAATACAGACAAATATACATAAATGAAACCCAGGAGATAATACCATTAATTTCTACTGGCTTATAGTCAGGGTAAAGGCACAAGTTAATAGTCAAACCACATCAAACAATTCAGGCAAAAATCTAAATGAGAATTTTTTTTGTTTGTTTCTTTTTAACTACCTACGGAAATGAACTGACATCCAAAACCTTTTTAAATTCACACATTAGAATAAAAAAAGAAGTAAAAAAAAAAAAAAAAGGATCTCACCACATATTCTGCTACATTACACCTCAAAGGTTATTCAATTATGCTGGAATGTGAAAATGGATGTCTTTCTCTCTCTCATGTCCTTAACTCTAAGGTATTACTTTACACTAAACTAAATGTGAATTTTAATATAACTAAAATGACAAAGCCCTTTGAACCATAAAAATATCTAAAAGGAAGTCTGCTGTTCTCCACACACAGCCAAACTGATAATGGTACATCAAATGGATTGGGGGCAGGCAAAAAGAAAGCCCTGTGATTTTTCTGAGTATGAACTGCTATCTACATCTAGCATTTTTGGATTATGCAAACTCTGCAATTAGGTCTTAAAAGTAATACTAAAGAAAAGGCAAGCTCTAGTGTTTTTCTCCTTAAAATTGCTCTATCTCAAAATATAACCCAGTAAACTGTTATGATAGTATATTTGAAAAAACTCTAAAAGTGGCAAGAAATAGGAGTTCTAGCTCTCTGGCATTCATGAGCTATTTAACCTCAGACAACAAGTCATGTAACTTCTCTAGGCCTGATAGTATTTATCCACAAATTCAAAGAACATTTCTTGTACTGTCTAGTGCCAAGTATTTGAAAACGTTAAATAACAATATAATATACACATACTATTAGTCTAAAAAAAAATGGAAACAAAATGCTACATAAAATCGACATATATTAACAAATTAGTAATTTTTTACCTTGGTAATTTTTTATACAGGAATCGCTTTAGGTCCTGAAAGAGAATATAAAAAAGTCATGTTATATCAATATGTACTGGTTCTCTAGAAACTGTCCTACCCACATTTCAGGTACATTAAATCATAATTTATAATCTTTTTTGCTTGTGTTTTTTTTTCTTTTTGATTTTGATACTGAGTGACTTAAAACAAGTTGTTTAACCTTTCTCTCTAAGCCCCAGTTTCATAATCTGCTGAGAAGGGATAATCACAGAACCTATCTCATAAGACTATTTTTAACATTTATTGAGAAGATGTATGTAAACTGAGTAGCATATCTGGGCCAATACATATTAGCTGTAAAATTAGATCATATTTTTCATACTATTTTACATCCTGTTGCTATTGTCCTGTTAACTTGACAATATATTATAAACATCTTTCCATGTCTGCAGATAAACTTTCTCACATTACTTTTTAGCAATCCTGGGTAAATTAACTTCTCTAAAATTCTGTTTCTTTTCATGACTAAAGATAAATGACAACATGTATCAAGTGTTAAGCATGGAACATAATTAGGAATAAAGAAAAAAAAAAGACTATTTTATTTCCTCTTGTTACACTTTCTCACCCAGGGAATTTCACTGACAATCCAGGTAGGAATTATGAGGTCTACATAGGTAAATCAGGAATCTGTTGTTTTGAACCTCTATTCCCTACTATTCTCGAGACCTGAATGTTCACTTTATTTCATGTTATGACCACCACCTTACCTCTGCTCTTATCTTAAACACACACATTAAAACTCAACTCATTATGTTTCATGCAGAATCCAGATTTCCTCAATCTCTTCTTGTCTCTACTAATGCCACCACCAATCCCATTATTCAGGTCTGAAACACAGAGTAACATTCAACCCTAACCCTAACCTCACCTTTATCACCTTTAAATGATTTGTGAAGTCAAATGTTTTTAAAATGACCTCTTCCTCTTTTTTCTTTCTTTTTTTATTTTAAAGATTTTATTTATTTATTTCACACAGAGAGACTGAGCTCAATCAGGGGGAGCAGCAGGCAGGGGAGAGGGAGAAGCATGAAGACCTGAGCTAAGGGCAGACGTTTAACTGACTGAGTCACCCAGGCGCCCCTCTTCCTTTCCTTTTCAACTGACATTACAATTTAGTTTCACTTTAAAAATTATCTGTGACTTGTGCTGGCCTCCCAACTGGTAAACTGATCTTCCACTTCTATCCCATACAGTTAGTTCTACATAATGCCAATAACCATATTATTCTCCTTCTCTACCTGTGCTACAGGTGCTCCCCAGATGATCCCCTGTGCAGCTGGGGTTGAGAACCAATGTCTGAATGACTCTCCACTGTTGAATAAATTCTCTACAAATTCTTTTAACATTTGGGCTTCTCTACAATATGGTTTACAGCTAATTTTACAGTCCTGCTTCCTATCACTCCCTCATACATATTCTCAACCCCAGCAAAAGTGGACTACTCACAGCTACTCCACATACCTTTCCCATCTCTCAAACTTTGTTTACACTATTCATTTTAATAGTAATTCTCTATCAACTTTAAGAAAAAGTGCTACTCATTATTTAGAGCTAATCTCAACCACCAAATACTTCAAATAGGCCTTCCTGATACACACCAACGAGATGTAATCCCTCTTTCTTTTGAATTTTCACACAATTATGTATCTACATTTATGACCACCTGCCTATTATACTTAAAAAAATTTTTTTTTAAACCCTCATGGAGGGATGCCTGGGTGGCTCAGTTGGTTAAGTGTCTGCCTTGGCTCAGGTCACGATTCCGGGATCCTGGGATGGAGTCCCACATCAGGCTCCTTGCTCAGAGGGGAGTCTGCTTCTCCTTTGCCTGCCACTCCTTGTGCTCGTGTGCTCACATGCATGAGCTCTCCCTCTGACAAATAAATATTAAAAAAAAAAAACCTTATGGAGAGGAATTATACCTTCATCATCTCTATTTCACACACAGCCCTTATTACAACAAACTTTGCAAGGTGATACTCAATAGATACACAGTGTTTGACTATGACTGGAGAATATGTTCTCAAGAACATAATGATAGCCACTCAAAAATGGAGTGATAAAGGCATACAAAGTTCCTAAATACTCAAACATACAGTCTTGCAACCTAAAAAGAAAAATCACATTCAATATTAATGTTGAGTGATCATTTAGCCTAGTGGTTAAGAGCATAAGCCCTGGAGTCAGACTGCCTGGGGTGGTATCTTGACATTACAACTTACCAGCTGTGTAACCAGAGGCAAGTTACATGATCTTTCTAAGCCTTAGCCTCCCCATCTAGAACACAAGGACAGTAACAGTGCCTACTTCATAAAAGTTGTAAGAATTAAATGAGTATATGTTCAATGAAGAGTTCCCAGTATGTAAGTAATAAAACAGGATATAAAATATAGACACAAACATTAGTAGTATTAATTCCCTGTTGTTTCTAGTAACTAGTACAATTAAGTTTCCTAAACTTAAAATTTGGGTTTTACTGCTGTGCTAAAGAGGTATCAGTCAGAAATCATCTCAATTTGCTCCAGTGAATCTAGAGAGACATCATGACCACTTACTGGAAAAAAGTAGATTCACAGCAGCAAAACATTTAGAAATTCAAATGGAATTCAGAGCCTCTCTTCTGCCCGCTGGACTGGGGAGTGGGAAGAAAACAATTCTCTCAACCTCAAGACATCAACACACCCACTGTGGGCAGAAACTCGGGACTCCGCAAATCTCTTCATCTTAGTCACTCACTCCAGAGTCTACAGAAACCGTGTGGGGGTGGGGGTGGGGGTCTAAAAGGGAACACATTTCTCCTTGGCAAGCTTTACCTCTCCCCGCCCAGGAGGCCTCCCCTAAACTTCCCATCCTCCCCTTCCTCTTGTGTGGGTGTGTTAACTCACATCCGCCATGACGAACCCCTTTGTCCCGCAGGATCAATGTCCACTCCTGGAAGAGAAACTCCTGGTGACTCTCCCCTCGACACTTCTTCCCACCTCCAACCTAATAAGCGGGGTCAGCTCTCATCAAGGCCAGGCAAGAATCCGGGGCTCTAGGACTCGCACCAGGGAAGCCGGAATGAGCGCGAGTTCCCAAATACCCAGATGGTAGCTGTCATGCCCTATCTCTGTCCACTCCACCCTCCACCCGCGAAGATCTAGGCCCGAAGGCAAGTCCTCTCCCTCCTTTGAGTCTCGGCCGGCGCCACCGGGGTGCCCGGGCTCAATACCACGCATAGCGGCTCAAGTTACCCGGCTTTCTGGGCTGCGGTGTTCCTCTCAGCTGTAAGTTCAGGGACAGCTTCAAAGACAGTCTCCCTTGAAAGCCGTCGTCACATGACTTGTGACCGCCTCCGTGCTCCAGGAAGCACTTCCGACGCCTCCTAAGCCCGGTGACATGAAATTTCCGGGGAGGCGCGGAGGTCTTTTGCGCCGGCTCACCCCCGCCCGTCCCCGCCCCTGGGCGGGCTGCTCCTTGCGCCTGCGCAGACCTAGGGACGTGGGGACGCCGGCCCGAGGTTAGAGGGCTCCTTGGCTATCGTCTGGCACTAAAAGACCTGCGGAAAATGTATGCAGGAAGACGTTGTGTGGGGAGCGTGCACAGATTTCATTAGTTTTTCAAGGCTTGTTATCTTAATATCTTTTCTTGTAGGTAAAAAACGTTTGAAGGGCTGTTGTTTACGGGGGGAACTGCAGCGGAGTTGCCTGTGTCTAGAAGTCCCAGGCTCCTGGGGCGCCTGGCTGAGTCAGTGGAGTTTATGACATGATCTTGGGGTGGTGAGTTCCAGCCCCGGTGTGTGAAGAGATTACTTAAAAATAAAATCTTAAGGGATGCCTGGGTGGCTCAGTGGGTTAAAGCCTCTGCCTTCAGCTCAGGTCGTGATCCCAGGGTCCTGGGATCGAGCCCCGCATCAGGCTCTCGGCTCATCAGGGAGCCTGCTTCCTCCTCTCTCTCTGCCTGCCTCTCTGCCTACTTGTGATCTCTGTCTGTCAAATCAATAAATAAAATCTTTAAAAAAAAATAAAATCTTAAAATCAAACCCAGGTTCATAGATTTCTGAGCCTGATGACCTCCTCTGCCTTGGCTTTTCCAAGGGCGGTTACTCAAGGTCTTGTCTAGATTGAATAGAGGAGCCATGGGCTTTCTGGAGTTTTCAGTTATTTGTGGAACTCAGCATATGCAAATACTGGACGACCTTCCTTCTTTGCCTCATGATTTAAAAGGCTGTGACTTAGTTGCAGTCATGTTTTTTGTTTGGGGCCTTGCTCATTTGCACAAGTAACAAAAACTTACGGTAGCTGGTAAGAAAACAAAGACTATGGGAGCTTGTTAAGGACTCATCTTCAACTCCCAGTCTCTAAAAGTAGGAGTGCAAAAGGAATTCTAGCTTAAGACAGGGGGAAGAGTTGGATACTAATTTCCTGTTTATCCGTGAGAAGACGAAATGGTAAACTACAGAGCTCCCAGCTGTTAAAATGATCTAATTATTACAAGTGAACCTGACAGTTCCATAGCAACTCACGTCATTGAACTTCACTTCCTTTTCCTTATTTAAACCGTTTGATTTCCTAGCTTTGGGATACTGTATTACTTATTTTAGGTCCTCACCCATTCTAGTTTCCTAATTCTTTAGATCATTGCGTTTAAAGCTTGTCTTTAGTTTGTTTTTCTCTTTCCATATTTCCCTGAGAACGTGAGTCCTAAGTCTGCACCTTTCCTCAGAGTTCTAGGTTCACATTTTTGGCTGCTTGTCGGTTGTTGCATATTTCTAAATATATGTCTTACAGTCACCTCTGACTCAAAAGCTCCAAAAACTTCTCCCATCAACATTTTTCATAATGTGTGCCTGTATCATTTCCATGATTCTACTAGTCAGGTGTCATGTTTGACTGCTATCTTTTGTTACTTGTGTCTTCTTTTCTGTAACAGATTTTTTCATCTATATATTTTTTTAAATTCCTCACTCAAACCATTATCTAGCAAGATGATATTAATAGCCACTTAGTAATGGCCAGATAAACTTTCCCAAAACAATGCACATTACTGCTGCACAAAAAATCTTCAGTGATGCACCATTGCAGACTGATAAAGTTGACAGTCTAATCTTTTACCTCTGAACACATTCTAAGGTGAATCCTATACTCCAGCCAAATTGATTACTTCACCTTTCCATCACTGTTTATTATTTCTCCACACTGGTTCTGGAGGGTCCTTTAAACTGAAATGCTTATTTCTCTTGTAGGGAAGGAAAAACATCTGCCCTTCTACCCTCTTAGGTTCTATGGCTGAGCCTAAGAATTGATAGATTATCCAGTGAAAAAAAACACATTTATTTAATATTTTAATGTGTATGTGGGAGTATTCAGAAGGAGATAAGGTCCAAAGACATCACTAGGCCCAAGTTACATACCTTTTTATACAAAGAACAAATCGTGGGGATGTGACAAGGAAAGGGGCTTGGGTAATGGACAGTAAATTGTGGGACAGTGATTATGAAACATGTGGGTGAGACCAATGGAAGATAAGGATTATTTTAGTAGGCTTGTTTGTAAAGGTCCATTTTGGTGTCAGTCTCACGTCTGGTGATAAGAATGTTCTCTTCCTGGTAGAGGGAGGGCACCTTTCTCACAGGAAATTTTATGACCTGTTTTTTGGTAAAAGGGGAGGTCAAAGAATACTTCCTGTATCTGTTTTCTTAGTTCCTTCAGCTCAAAATAATCAGTATACCTAAGTGGTGGGCACCTGGGTGGCTCAATAGGTTAAGGGTCTGCCTTCTGCTCAGGTCATGATCCCAGGGTCCTGGGATCAAGTTCCACATTGCGCTCTCAGCTCCCAGGGGAGTTTGCCAGTCTCCCTCCATATGCACCCCTCCCCCCCAACTCATGCTCTCTCTCTCAAATAAGTAAATAAAATTTTTTTTAAAAATGCCAAAGTGGCATATTTTGGGGTGGCATGTTCTGAATCCCTTCACTTTCTTAGATATGCTTTTTTTTTTTTTTTTTTTTTTGAGAAAGAGAGAAAGAGCATGCATATGCCCACATGGGGCGGGGGAGGGGCAAAAGGAGAGGGAGGGAGAGAATCTTAAGCAGGCTCCATCCCCAGAGTAGAGCCCGATGCAGGGGCCCAATCTCATGACCCTGAGACCTGGGCCGAAATCAAGAGTTGGATATTTAACCGACTGAGCCACCCAGGTGCCCCTCTACCTGAGATACTTAAATCTTGTTTTCTGATAACATCTCACATATCCCATTCTCTTGCATACTGCTTTATGTTACCAAGAATAATTGATACTTGTGCATAATTATGTGTCATAGTTTTGCTTGCCCAATGAGACCATAACCCCTAGAAGTCATGTTTTTGGACTTTTTTTCCAGTTTCCTATAATGCCTCAATGTCTTGCACTCTGTAGGCAACTCATTCAGCATTTGTAGACTAAAAGTGGTTAAAAGGAACTTCTAATCCTGGGCGTGACTACAACTTCTTATCTGTCCCTGACCCCTCACCATTTGCTCCCAAGTTTAGAGGCAAGTAAAAATATGAACTCTAGCAAGTTCTTTTAATTTCTGGAAGTGGTTTTTCATTTTAATATGTTCCATCCTACTGACCTCAATAAATGATAGTTGACCTGGAAAATACTGATTTTTTTTTTCTTCATCTTGGGTGGCAAAAAAGGGAAAGCATAGCTTTCCAAGCTTCGAAATACCACTCTGTCCTCAAACTAAAAGAACTAAGATTTCTAATTTCCAAGTGTGATGGTTTCTGAATTATGGCAGTCAATGGGAGATTAATCTATTTGAATTTACTCACTGCCACTGGTATAGGACTAGGGGAAATATTTACTGGCCTAAAAAATTACCAGCATTATGTACAGTTTTCCAAAGTGGGGTGTACCAGATGATCCCTGAGGTTCAGGAAGTAACTAGTAGAAACTGTACACATGCACATGAAGTTTTTATCTCACCATTCAAATTTTCTAGTACACAGCATACCAGAGAAATAGTATATTAGTATATATAATACATGAAACAGTTAAACGTGCACATGTTAAAGTTCTAACTTTATTGTTTGCCTTTGTTTCTGCTTATTTTTAGCTTGCTTCTCTTAGCTTTTATATATTGCCAGAGATAGCTTAATTTTTTTTATTCTTCTTTCCCATGAAAAATTACCAGTCGTCTTGGTTTAGCTTGGCTCCACTATTTGTGTGAAAATCCTAATTGGTATTCAAACTCATGGGGAAGAGAGAGTCTTGCTGATTTTCCAACATACAAATATGAAAATTTTATCACTTAGATTGGCCAAGTTGGAAAATGTCTTGCTAATATTGATTCTGGCTACAGTATGGGATTTGATCCATTGAGAATACAATTACAAGGTCATATGCAATAACTTTCTCTTTTATACCACCACTCATTATCATCACACTCTGGATTTAGCCAGTCACCTGAGAAATTACTAATTCCTCTGATCTCTGGCTTGCATATAATAGACAATGAATAACGCACATGTCAACAACTTAAACTCCCCTACCTTCCTTCCAGCCTGATAGAACCCCAACTTTGGATGAGTTTAGTGAGTTGTATTCCACTGCCTATGCCTAGGCTGACAGGTTAGGCTGGAGAAAACACACACAACTAAATAGACTAAATTCTGTCACCAATCTGGGACTTGTAAAAATCCGACTTTTTCACTAGTCAGCTGACTCAGTGAAAAAAAAAAAAAAATTCCCTCAAACTGTCTTCTTTCCAAGGCTGTTTATTTTTCTTTTCCTTCCCCCACTTTACACAGATAAACTGCCTATTCATCAAGCCAGTGAAAGCTGTGACATCTTTACCACCAACACTACAGATCTGCCTGCCTTTTACCTATCCTCCATGCATTCCTTTCTGAAAGAATGCTGGTGGTCGCTTAGCTAAAGTATTCTTCTATCTGTCAAGTGTACATAATATCCTCCTGGACATATCAAGCACTTACTGCTACTATCCCTCTTTTCCTCTATCTTTACTTTCACTTTCTACCTGCACTTTTACATCAGAATGAAAAACAGAATAAAACAGATCTCTCATGCAATAATTAAGATCTCATGTAATTAATAATTGAAAAAATAAAAGCCTTCTTTAGAAATCACATCCTCTTTCAGCTAACATCTTTTTCTACTCCCTTTCATAGCCAAATTTTTGTGAAGTTTTTAATTGCTGTCTCTATTCCAAATCCAATCAATCAAATAATTCTCTTGGCTCTACTTCCTGAATCTCTCAACATCACTCATTTATCTGTATTCCTATTCTAATCCAAGTCATGATCATCTCTCCTTTGCCAGTAACTTCCTATCCTTCCTATATTCATGTTTGCCCTCCAGTCCTCTCTGCACAAAAACTAAAATGATATTCTAGAAACTCAAATCTCATTATGTAACTCCATCCTCAAAAATCTCAAAGGTTTTCTACTGGCTTAGGATGAAGTCCAGTTATCATCATCACAGTTTATATGTGGTCTTATGGAAATTGGCCCCTATCTAATTTTAATTCTCTAACTTACCCTTGATTTCCTATGCTATTATCATACAAGTTTGTTCTCATGTAAGTTTGTTTTCACTTCCACAAAGTTTCTAAGGCTTTATCAACTTAGCGTACTCTGCCTGAAATACATCTCTAGCATTCACCTCACTCCTACTTTTCTTGTCTTTTGGGTTTCAGCTTAAGCTCACTTTCTCAGAGAAACCTTCCCTGATCCTTCCACAGTAGGTTAAGTCTTCTAGATATGTGCTCTCATTGTACCTTGTAATTCTCTTTGTAGCATTCACCATAGTTATTTACTTGACATTTATTTTCCTGAAGAGATGTAAACTCCGTAAGGATTTCTGTCTTGTTCAGTGATTAATTCCCAGCACTCAGCTCACTGCTTGCAATAAAGCTTTCATACATTTGTTGAATGGTTAAATGAATGAAAGAAAGTGGATATTAAGAATATAAAACAGGGGCGCCTGGGTGGCTCAGTGGGTTAAAGCCTCTGCCTTCGGCTCAGGTCATGATCCCAGGGTCCTGGGATGGGGCCCCGCATTGGGCTGTCTGCTCGGCAGGGAGTCTGCTTCTCCCTCTCTCTCTCTGCTTGCCTCTCTGCCTACTTGTGATCTCTGTTTGTCAAATAAATAAATAAAATCTTTAAGAATATAAAACATGATAAAAACACATCCTTCACAGTGAGAACAGACCTTCTTTTTATTCATATATTGAGATAAACTGCAGAGACTGAAAGACAAAAATTCATCACAAATCATTCAGCAGAACATTCATTAAAAATCAAATGCAGTTTCTTTAACAGAGTTCTCACACAGAAAATTTTATTTTATAAGTCTGATATCACATTAAGTATTTTACAAATCAGACATTTTTAAATCTAATTATATAATCTTAAATGCACTATAGACAAAGTAAGATCTCCTTTACCAGTTTCACTTCATTTAACTTACACAAGGCTTCCATTAAAATTTCATCACACCTTGAAAATTACCGCAGCTTTTTAAAAAACACATGATTTAAACCTTAAATGGAAGAAAGTCTTATGTAGCTATTGAAAAAATGAAAACTAAACAAAAATAGGTAAGAAGCATTTCTTAATATAAATACATTACAAAATATAACTTACCTGTGAGTTTCTTTCTTATCATTGGTATAGTCAGCCAACTCAAAAACAATTCATTTTGAAATTAATGCTTAAAATACTCCAATGTCACCGGAAAACCTCTATTATTTTAGTGGTACTCTTAAATGGCAAAGTAGAATCAGACTGGAATGTCCCGACTCCTGTGCCAAAGTGAGTAAGACTTGCTCAAATTCATGCCGGGTGTCATCGCTGTGCAGTTACGAGACAGCTTGACAGCTTGGCAACCAATAATCCCAATTGTTCATAATAACTTACTAAACTAGACACTTTGAGAAACACTTCTTACCCCTACATAGTTCCATTGCTAGAGACAGAAACATACAATTATATTTTGAAGTATGGGCCTTCCAATAGGAATCTCAGTTGTAAAATTTGAAAAGGATCAATGCAAAGAATTCACACCAATGAAATTCTGTGGAATGATTTTCAAAGTTAGAAATAAGAATATCCACTACTAATGGAAGCCCTACTTTGTGCAAACATAGTGTGGTATATATTAAACAATCACACATTTGAGGTATTAGCTGGAAAAATATATATATATATATACACCTATACATAGACATATCCACAGAATATTCACAAGTCCATTGGCCCCAAAACCAGCAGATAATAAAATTAAATGAGAACGAATCACATACCAACAGGAAAAAGTTACACACAGAGAACTTACAAAAAACGTGGTTATATAATCCTTAATATAAGGAGTATGTTTTGAAGTACTGTTTTGAGGGAAAATGTTTCCATTTATATGAAAGTGTCTCTAATAGTAATGGAAACCAAAAAGGAAGCCTGAATTCTAGGACTGTGTTGCCTGTCAGATAGATTATTAAAGGGACATGCAAGAATTCCTTGAAGATCCTTTCTACTCACTTCTTTGTAATTACAAATTAGAACTTAAAAAGTTTTGGTTACTGTTATACTCTTTCCTTTTTCATTGGTTTATAGAGAATTTTACAGATTTTAACTAGGCAATAGTCCAATGTAGCCAATAGTCACATTTTTTAGCTATTTAGTAAGGATTAAAATTCTGATTAATTGTTCGTTTTCAGAAGTTTTCCTGTTCAGATAAGAAAAAGGATTATGAATGCCCTTTCAGTTTGCTTCACTCAGGATGAAGACAGATGGTAACATGAACCTAAGCTTCATGTGGGGAAGCTGAATAAATGCACAGATTCTCCTTTTGAACCATATGGTCCTATGAACCATATGGACGTAACACTTACTTAACTGGAAAGATGGCTCATTTGGTTCTCAGGTCAACATCAAAAAATATTTCACTGTTTTAACATGTGGGAGATTTTTTTTAAAGGAAATATATGGGAATGCATTATTAATAATATGTCACAGTTATTAAATATAACAGCTGCATTTAAAACTATTACAGATCAATAAAGAAAAATTGGAGAGGGTAATCATTTCTCTCACTATACACTATTTTAAATACTAGTGAAGTTAAGATTTAACAAGAAGAAAACTTGAGCGTAAAAGTGCAATCACAGTAAAGGGCTGGACCTCTACATTCCTGTTCCTGTGAACACCTGAGCTGACACGAAAGTAGAGTGGCTTAATGCACTGGCAATATACATGCCTTAAGGATTTATTAGTCTATCAAATCTCTGTAAATTATAAAGAAAAATGCAGTGATTATGAAACAAATACTTATTTAAGCATTCAAATGAAATTTGTTCCCAAAATATATTGTTTTTATTAGATGGATTAAAACTTGAATTATTCTCATTGAGAATGAAATTCTCAGATTTGATCAAAACAAATTTTGAAGCTTATAAGCGACTAGCACCAGTCTACTTCGGAACTAAGGAACCAAAAAAGGAGGAGAAAAGGTACTATTTACTTTCCACCAAATCCTCACAAGGACAACATTCATATGTATGTGTAAAAAGAGATAAAAGTGTAAAGCATTAATAAATATAGTTGCTGCCAAACTTCTAAAATACCAGTTTGAAAGGCTAGTAAAGCAGCATTAAAAGACTGAGAGCTTTCAGGCAATGGTTAAAATGAACAGTACAACTTATCAAATGAAATTGCAAAGCTCGTGTAGTAAAAATAAGATGGCAAAATGTTGGGATTTTTATTGTAAGAACAGCACACATGAAAACCTTAAATCTCAAGACAGGTCAAATCTTACTTTTTAGAATTAACACAAAATTCTCAGACTACTTGGTTGGGCCTTTACACCAAAATATAGATGACATTGAAGACTTAATCTTTCCTTGCATACTTTGTATGTGGTTTAAATTATCAAGCACTCAATCAGTTATTTCTCACAGTTGTTTGAAAATTTTATTTTATCAAACACATTTTCCCAAACATTTTACGAAATGTGATGGAATGCAGCAACGGAAATATAATACTGTCCAAAAGCCATATATGACTTTATAATCTATAACTTCACTTAACTTGATAACTTCATCTATCCTTATAAAGCCAAGATTAAGGGAAAAAGAATCACTCAACAGGAGTTCAATTCACATTAGCGTCAATCATAGTAGTGTAAATTTCCCATTATAACTGGAAAAATAAATGGATGAAATTTTTTCATTTAAAGTTTTGTAAGTTTTCGGATGTATATGAATTTTCGAAGTGAGAATGCTATGAACTTATTTTCTAAAAATTCATTCTACAGGCTCAAGAGCATATTTAAATTTGTATTTTCTTTTAAGCACTGCTCTTTTTTTTTTTTAATTTAAAAATTTCATTTCTAAAAGAAAACTGGTGAAGCTGTCCAGTTTTCCTAGGGCAGTATATTGTTTAGTGTAACTCACTAATTCATTCAGATATTTTTACTGATTTCACCTGGAAAAGGGGATACAAGAGAACATTTTAAAGAGAATGGACATTATAGCAGTTTTATTCAACAAATGCTATAAAATCAACTACAGTCAGAAAAAAAAATCTTTAAACAAAAGAATACTACCATTAGAACTAGCATGCTTTCACACATACAAAAAATCACCAAAGATGCATTTGTGTTCCATTAACTGAGTATGAAGCAAAATCATTAAAAGATTAGAACTGATAAACATAGAAGACTAGAAATCAAATAGTTTCATACTCAATATACAGGCACCAAAAACTTCAATTTCCAGCTTATTTTTCTAGTTTATATTATGGATTGAGTTAGAGAGAGCCTACTCCTATAAGATTAATTGAATTCTCAATGGCAAATAGTTTTTAGCTCAGAATTTTGTAAGGATAACTTGCTATAAATCACTATTCTACCTGCTGCTATATTTCTGCTCACTGTTGCACGTGGCCAAATAGATCATGCTCTGATCAAGTAAGTGTGCTGTAATCTACTTATATGTTTAAGAGTTGGCAATCAGATTAAAAGGCACAAAGCTTCGATTTTGTAGTATTTTTCTCTTATTACTCATTTGTAGAAGAACCCATTTACTTTGGATCCTGCTCAAATGATCACTAAGAAGAAACTAAAATTTCCAAGGGGGGCAAAACAGGTGGGTCCTCTTCTTCATAAATCTTAGCAGCCTTTAAAGACAGAGATAGAAACATGTGGTGGGGCCTTTGAATTACTGGAATTGCAAATTACATAACTTCAATTTATTGTTGAAGACCATTTTTGTTTAATATCTACATAGCCATTTCCTCATATTTTCTTTAAAATCTATCAGTATAGCATTTCATTTCTATGCATGGCTTAGCAATTCATAAAACTAAATAGCAAACTGATACGCTACACCAGTTCATGTATCTCAATATATATTCTGGAATATAATGGCAATATTAAAAATATCAATTCCCTCTAAGCTGATAATGCTACAAGATTTACACAGTTAAATAGCTTTTTGTTGTTTCTTTTCTTTTTGAAAAAGTTTCATTGCTTAAACTCCACAAACATTTGACATCTGACAAGAAAAACGTAATTTTGTCACAGACCATGTATTCTATCAGTTTAAACTAAAGTGTCTCATGGAATTAAATGTTAAAAGAATTTAAATAAAAATGCAGTAACCCATATGTACACAAAATGATCATTCCATAAATATTTACATGACCAAAGGAAACATGAAGAATCACTAAAACTGGAAACGGCTACAGGTGTGATAATCCTTTCTCAAGACATTTTTAGTTAGGAACAATATAAGCTTTTAAAGTGAAAATAATTGCCAGAAGCGTAACTAAAACATTAATTTTAGTTTTCAGTTCCCTACTAATTAAAGGAGTCAGTAGGTCATAAACAGTCCAAGATTTTAGGGACCAACTATTCAGTTTAGTTTTTAACATCCAATCTTTTTCTTTAGCTTTCATGATAAAACTAAACCTACTTACAGAAAAAATAGAGTATGCTAAAAGGTATAAATACAATCCCAGTTCATCCTCCTTTATAAATACTGGTCAGCCGCTCCAATTCTTTACAGTTGTCCATGCTCAAGGCGTCTGCCTTCCTTCGAAGCCGATCATCACGGTATACTTTTGCTGCATACTGCATATCTGTTTCTGTTAACAAACAAAAATATTTTGCTAAGTAGATAATAATTTAGGTCACCTAGCTATTTAAGCTGAAATGCTGTTTAATAGAAACCCTTCAATATTTCAGTATTTCTATTAACTGACTTAAAAAAAAAAATCCAAGTATTGCTCTAAAAGACTTTGGAAGCCTAGCATGTAAAACAAACAGAGCTATTCTGGGAAAGAAGTGAAAATAAAACCCTATTAACCCAACACTTTCTCTCACTCCTGTCCTCAATGGTTTAAAACCTAGTGCTCTAAAGAAGCATCCTCTTGACCTTTCATACTAAAGATAAATTATATGTTATTCAATCCTGCTAGTGGTTGTTTTGCTGTGACCTCTTGTTAAGGTTTCAATTAATTATGCCAGAACTTGAGTAGAAAAATTTGGAATCTTGTCCTGAGTTTGCTTGAATTAAAAAAGAAAATCTTACTGAAGGAACACAAAAGGGAAAAAAGCTCGCTATAGAATCACAATAGTGTTATTTGGCAAATGAGTACTTCTGAGACTTCCTTCAGTATGTGGGTAGCATTACTAAAGAAAAATAAATGGACTATATATCTTTAGGGAACGGTTCCTTGCTCTCTTCTGTTACTCTCAGTCATCTCACTGTTTATTAACACTTCCAAAGGGTGGGGCACTTAGAAAAGATGTAACAAGACCCAGTAAAAAAGTCGGTTACTTTCTGGAAATCAATGGCCAAAGTAAAGGACATCAGTCAGGACCACATTCAAAATATACTCTCAGCAAAAGTATATCCTCTTTTTAAGGATCTTCAGAAATGACCTTTTATTCAGTCAATCCAGCTAGGATTTAACAACTCAATCAAAATTTCAAAATTGCTCCATTCCCCGCCCCCCATGCTTTACCTTTGGGAAAAATTAATTAAATTAAAAAAAATTTTTCCATTAATGTATAATGTATTATTTGCCCCAGGGGTACAATTCTGTGAATCATCAGGCTTACACATTTCACAGCACTCACCATAGCACATACCCTCCCCAATACCCAACGACCCTATGTCTACCCCTCCCACCCCCCAGGAACCCTCTGTTTTGTGAGATTAAGAGTCTCTTATGGTTTGTCTCTCACCTGATCCCATCTTGTTTCATTTTTTTCCTTCCCTACCCCGCTTCTCAAACTCCTCATATCAGAGAGAGCATATGACAATTGACTGATTGACTTATTTCACTCAGCATAATACCCTCTAGTTCCATCCATGTCATTGCAAATGGCAAGATTTCATTTCTTTTGATGGCTGCATAGTATTCCATTGTATATATATACATCTTCTTTGTCCATTCATCTGTTGATGGACATCTAGGTTCTTTCCATAGTTTGGCGACTGTGGACATTGCTGCTATAAACATTCAGGTGCATGTGCCCCTTCGGAAAACTACATTTGTATCTTTGGGGTAAATAACCAGTATTGCAATCGCTGGGTCATAGTGAAAAGTATTTTCAACTTTTTGAGGAAACTCCATACTGTCCTTCAGAGTGGCTGCACCAGCTTGCATTCCCACCAACATTGTAGGAGGGGTCCCCTTTCTCTGCATCTTTGCCAACATCTATCATTTCATGACTTGTTAATTTTAGCCATTCTGACTGGTGTGAGGTGGCATCTCATTGTGGCTTTGATTTGTATTTCCTTGATGACAAGTGATGTTGATCTTTTTTTTTTTTTCCATGTGTCTGTTGGCCATCTGGATCTTCTTTGAAGAAATGTCTGTTTATGACTTCTGCCCATTTCTTGATTGGATTATTTGTTCTTTGGGTGTTCAGTTTGATAAGTTCTTTATAGATTTTGGACACTAGCCCTTTATCTGATATGTCATTTGCAAATATCTTCTCCCATTCTGTCAGTTGTCTTTTGGTTTTGTTAACTGTTTCCTTTGCTGTGCAAAAGCTTTTGATCTTGATAAAATCCCAATAGTTCATTTTTGCCCTTGCTTCCCTTGCCTTTGGCGATGATTCTAGGAAGAAGTCGAAGAGGTTGCTGCCTGTGTTCTCCTCAAGGATTTTGATGGATTCCTGTCTCACAATGAGTTCTTTCATCTATTTTGAGTCTATCTTTGTGTGTGGTGTAAGGAAATGGTCCAGTTTCATTCTTCTGCATGTGGCTGTCCAATTTTCCCAGCACCATTTGTTGAAGAGATTGTCTTTTTTCCATTGGACATTCTTTTCTGCTTTGTCGAAGATTAGCTGACCATAGAGTTGAGGGTCTATTTCTGGGCTCTCTATTCTGTTCCATTGATCTATGTGCCTGTTTTTGTGCCACTACCATACTGTCTTGATGATTACAGCTTTGTAATAAGAGCTTCAAGTCTGGAATTGTGATGCCACCAACTTTGGCTTTCTTTTTCAACATTCCCCTGGCTATTAGGGGTCTTTTCCAGTTCCATATAAATTTTAGGATTATTTGTTCCATTTCTTGGTAAAAAATTGGCTCCATCCCCTTTATTTGAGGCACTTGTAAAATCCCTTTTGCAGATGCGTCTTCCCAGATGAGATAGATAAACCCAAATTCACAGAGCTAATCAATGACAATTTAGATTCTAAGGCAAACTTCCAACTCCTAACACAGTATTCTTTCCATTACTTCAAATTACTGCTTGTATTTTATAAAATACCTATTATATCAATCTAGACATTAGAGAGTGTTAGAAATGACTGCAAAATGGAAAAACACTGGTTAAAAAACAACTCTATTGGCCAACAACATTTTGATGACATTAATTTATAAAACAAGATGAGTTCATTCTAATAAACAAGTAAAACATTCAATCAGTGGATTAATTAGTGTTGTATTGAGTTCCTCTAACTTCCATCTTCATTTAAAACCCCTAACCTCTAGAGGTGCCTGGGTAGCTCAGTTGGTTAAGCATCTGCTTTCGGCTCAGGTCATGATCCCAGGGTCCTGAGATTGGGCTCCCTACTCAGCATCTGGCTCCCTGCTTCTCCCTCTCCTTCCCGCTTGTGCTCTCTGTCGCTATCTCTGTCTCTCTCTCTCTCTCAAATAAATAAAAATCTTTAAAAAAATAAAAAAAACCCTAACTTCTATATGTTCTGAACTTTTAAAGTTTTATTTTGAAAATTTCAAGGGGTGCAGGGTGGCTCAGTTGGTTATGTGTCTCACTTCGGCTCAGGTCATGATCTCAGGGTCCTAGGATCTAGTCCCAAATTGGGCTCCCTGCTCAGCAAGCAGACTGCTTGTCCCTCTTCCCCTCCCCCTGGCCTGTGCTCCATCTCTCTTTCTCTCAAATAAATAAATAAAATCTTACAAAATTTTTTTCAAACCTACACAAAAATTAGGAGTAATACAATGAACACTCTAAAACTCTTTACCTCTTGATTGACCAATTCTTCACATTTTGTCAAATTTGCTTTAGCTCTCTCTATAATAAAAGCTGTTATTATTGTGGTGGTTATTATTATTTTGCAAAACCTTTTGAGAATAAGGTGTGGACATCATACCTTTCATTCCTAATTACTTCAGCATGTTTCTCATAAGAACAAGGACATTGTCTTACCTAACCACAAAACAATTTTCAAATTCAGAAATTTAACAATACTATAATTCTATTATCTAATATATAGTTCATATTCATATTTCGCCAGTGGCCGCCAATGTGCTTTATAGACATTTCCTCCCCTCCCCATCCATGATCCAATGCAGGATCATATGTTGTACTTAGTTGTCTTTTCTCTTTAGTCTTTAATTATGTCTTGTTCCACTGACATTGTTGAATATAAGCAAGTTATTTTATAAATAATGACTTAATAAAATTAGATTTAGTTAAAACTTCTGATAGTAACTTTAAAAAACACACATATAATTGTGTACAATATAGCTGTTGATAGCTTGGTATAGTAAACAGAACACAGATTGAAAGTCTGTGAAATATTAACACCAATCTTGCCAAATGATTAGAAGATTAAAGTATGCCAGGCAAAAACACTTGGCTTATGGTATGGATAGAAAAAAAAAAACAATCAGAGTAAGTAATAATATTGAACACTTACTGATGCAGGATATTATGCCAAGTGATAACGTGTATTATCTGTTACAATCCACATTTTAATGATGACATAAGTGAGATATAGAGAGGTTAACTAACTTGTCTTAGGTAACATGTGGTTGAGCTAGGATCTTATGTTGCAAGGCAACCTCAGAGCCTGCACTTTGGCCATAACATTATACTATCTTCCATAAATATGAATATCTTTTCCCTCCTTCTTTCTATTTATAAGTCAATGTCCCAATTATTTAAGGTAATAGGATTTAAGTATGCATAATCCAAAAACCGCCGCTATTTGGCTGAAGATTAGAATTTGTATTCAAAAGGTAATTTTTTAAAAATTTTTTATAAACATATATTTTTATCCCCAGGGGTACAGGTCTGTGAATCGCCAGGTTTACACACTTCACAGCACTCACCATAGCACATACCCTCCCCAATATCCATAACCCCACCCCACCCCCAACCCCCCTCCCCCCATCAACCCTCAGTTTGTTTTGTGAGATTAAGAGTCACTTATGGTTTATCTCCCTCCCAGTCCCATCTTGTTTCATTTACTCTTCTCCTACCCCCTTAACCCCCCATGTTGCATCTCCTCTCCCTCATATCAGGGAGATCATATGATAGTTGTCTTTCTCCGATTGACTTATTTCGCTAAGCATGATACCTCAAAAGGTAATATTTTTAATGTGTTAGTCATTCTTTTGACACAAAACAAGCAGGTCTTTCATGTATTTGTTCTTATGAATTCATTAATCCTTCACCTAATTATTCATATATCCATCAAAAGTTTACCATCTGCCTATGATGTGCCAAGGATTGTGTAAGGCACTAGACATCAAAAAGTGAAATGAAATGAAATGAAATGAAGTAAAAAAGATTTGGCATTCACTGCCTTTAAGACCTGCTAACGCAGTTTCTCAGCCTCAGCAGTGTCAGCTTTTTGGGCCAAACAAATCTTTGTTGTGGGGCTATCCTGTGGATTGTGGGCCTCAAGCCTTTAGGTGCCATCAATAATCTCTTCCACCCCCATCCTGTGCTGACACACAAAAAGTTTCCAGATATTATCAGACGTAATGCGAAGCAGAGGCAAACCACTCCCATTTGAAAGCCACTAGTCTAATGTAACGTTCTCCACACTGAGAACACCCTGATTTCACAGACTCAGAGCCTGAGACACCAAGGAAGTTGTATCTCTTCTAACTGCCACTATATAGAACACAGATGAAGAAACTAAGGCCAGAGATAAGAACTTCCTTGGAAGTATACAAAGATTATGTTTTATTGAATTCTCGCTAGTGGATGAGAGATGATAACCATTACCATTTCTGGGCATTTTACTACATGTGAAACACTTTACTGTCTGATTTAATTTTCACAACAAACCCATAAAGTTGGGTATTACTGAGAAGATGGTGGGGCATAGTGCCTGGATTCTGGAGACTAATGGACTGTTTGAATCATGGACTACCTCTATGGCCCTGGGCAAGTTACTAAATTCTCTTTGCCTCAGTTTCCTTGCATCTAAAATGGGTATAACTTTACCGTGTTATTGTGGAGATTAAATGAGTTAAATATATATATAAAGTGCTTAGGACAGTCACTGAAACAATGGGTATTATATAAATGACAGTTATTTCCTCCTCCCACTCATCATCATCATCCATTTTACATCTGAGGGAATAAAGAAACAAGTTAGAATATTTGGCCCTAATCACTCAGCTAAAAATTTCAGAGCTAGGATTCAACTTTAGTTTGTTTAATTCTGAAGTTTACAGTATACTGTCTACATTATTATTTATAAGTCAGAAAAACAATAACCATAACAACACTAGCTTCATATGCAGCATCTCTGTAGATTCTAATGGTCAAGCTTTTATAGGTTTTATAGAACTGCTTCTTAAGTTATGGAAGTTGAGGCTGGAAAAGGCTAAACAAATTCACCAGGTGTTCCCAGTTATGTATAGAATAAATAAAGGAAAATGGAATGTCAACAGAACTCATTATACATTAAGTGTTAAATGTTTAAGTTAAATTAATGAGGAGTTTCAAACTTTACTCTGAAACAGGATTCATATTAAAACTGATGAGATAACTAATGTGCCAGAGTTTTTTTTTTCTTAGTGGTACATAAAATAATGATGCATGTTACAACTGACAACACCTTAAATACAATATGGTATTATTCATTTACTCAACCAAATATTTATTGATAACACCACCACAAATACCATTGACTAAGAGCTTGCTATGTGCCAAATACTGTTACAAGGCCATATAAAACATACTGTCTGACATACTGAGCTCCAATTACGATGCCAGGCAATTCTAGAACATTTTCTGAGTAGGGAAATCTACAATAATCAATTCCAAAGACTCAGATTGAGTTTTTAAATGTTAAAGATTTCATAAACTTACTTTGTTGTCTTTCTTTCCAGCAATTATTTCGAATATTAGTCACATAATCTTCTTCTACACTCTTTTCCACTTTTTGTAATAATATTCCTTTATATTCATTTTTAAAGTCCTTGTTGACATAATAAACGACACCCAAATTTTCTGTTTGCATTTTAATAGTTTGTCCTGATCCACTGTAAAAGAAATGCTTGATCATTATTTTTTAATTAAAATTGCATATTCTGATCCTACTACAACAAACCAAGCTAACAAAAACAACTAAAAATAATTAAAAAGTTAATATTGGTAATCATTTATTTACATTATTTCAAATTGCCTAAAACCACTGTCCATGTCATAAAAAGTAATCATATTTTAATATAGTATGGTTCTTTTAAGTTCTTTCAATTTTTATTTAATAAAAATGTTACTTAGAAATAAAAAGTTACTTCTCATTTTTAGGCCACTCTGTTTTAAATACTATAAAATCACTGACAATATGATTTTATCAAGTTTCCTTTATGTTCACCATATTACACTAACGTTTTCTAGAATGCATATTGTTTTAAATTTCCTTTTTGTCCTGATCTCTTATATATAAGTATATTGTGGAAAAATACTTCATATAACAAAAAGTAATATTTGCTTTTCTTTAACCAATATTTACAAAGAAAAGAATGAAGTCATTTACTCCTCAATGATATAAATCTATATAACATTAATTATAATCCTACTTTTGTCTTTGAAGTATTTTTGTCTTTTAAACTATTTTTTGCCTTTGATTTCAACATATTACCTATCACATTAAATTGCTATCAGGTTCAAAAATAGTACTTCTGTCTTATCCACATGGAACAGAAATGTAACTAACATGATAATACAAACTTATCACTTGAGTAACTATTTTTCAAATTAGCAATTTTAAAATTTGGTATACTTGTAGTAAGAGAAGATTACTTAGAAGTTGAAGAGAACACAAGGCCCTTTAAAGGAAGGTAGATAAAAAACAATTAAAAAAAAATTCACTTAGCTACTTACGATCTGGGATATAAGGAATAAGGAGGATTAGAGACCATCAATTGGCTTAATAATGACACGAGGATCAATACAATAATGGGCATCAGCTGGATAAACACAGAAAAACCGCCCTACAAAAAATAATAAATTGTAATATAGTTGTAGTTGTTAATAATCTAACAGTTGTCATATATTTTTAGAGACAGAAAGGACATTTGAGATCATCTGGTTCAGTGCTTTCAAATCTGCCTGATCATACCAGCTTCCTGGAGTGATTCTTAAAAATACCACTTTCCATGTGCTTTATGTAGAGACCCCGATTTGGAAAACACTGACATAAACTGATCTCATGTTACAGATGAGGAAGTTCTCTTTCTTGCAAAACTATCTTTCCCTTGACTTTGAGGGTGATATGCGGAAGCAGATGAGTGGCAGAGCTAGGGCCCAGGCCTTTCAATTTCTGGTCCAGTGTTCTTTCCATTTAGCTTCTTTCTACTCCATGTAATTTAAGAGCTATATGCAGCTGGGTATAACCACATTAGAACAAGGAAAGTAACTTCCAACTGAAGTTCTTCAGTATTAGTTCTAAATGTTTTAGGACCAACAATGAGAACTTCAAAGCATGCATACTGCAGGAGTATTTTCATCAGAATCATAGAACAACAAACTCAGAGGTATCATTTTGCCCACCACCCTGCACTTTGACTTCTACCCCTGCTCCCTCAATATCCCTAAAAACTGTCTAGTCTCTACTGAATACATCTGGTATGAGAACACTCATTATTTTCTTTTAAAACATCTTGTCCTATTTTCAGACAACTCTAATTGCTTTTGCTGAGCAGAAATCTGCCATTTTGAGATTTATCATATCATATCATATCATATCATATCATAAACATACATCTCCTCTTTCTTCTTCTCTTTCATGTCCACTATGTCGATGCTGATGTTGATGGCTATAACCAGCTCGTCCATTTGAAAATGAATGTACGCTACCTAAAAAATTAAAAGGTTAAATTAAGGAGAGCAACTGTGATCAGAAAAATCATATTTTCTTCTACATTTTTACATTTTTTAAAGATTTTATTTATTTACTTGAGAGAGACTGAGCAAGAGAGAGAGCATGAACAGGGGAAGGGGCAGAGGGAGAAGCAAGACTCCCTGCTGAGCAGAGAGCCCAATGCAGCTCAATTCCAGAGCCCTGGGATCATGACCTGAGTCGAAAGCAGATGCATAACCGACTGACACACCCAGATGCCCCTTCTTTTACATTCTTATTTGACTTTTTTAAACTACTAAAATAATGCATGTTTGAGTAGCGAATGCTTATTGCCCTTTTCTCCTGTGAGTAAAGGAGGGATGGAAACAAAAATGATTCTTCCCAGACTTTGCCTCCTTTAAAGTAGAAGTTCTCATATGTAGAATTTAAGAAACAAAGAGAAGAAGATATGGGAGTGGGGTGGGGGGAGTAGGGAGGAGAGAGGGAAAGAAACCACAAGACATTCTTAATGATAGAGAACAAACTGAGGGTTGATGGAGGGAGGTGGGTGGTTGATGGAAGGAGGTGGGTGGGTGATGGGTATTAAGGAGGGCACTTGTGATGAGCACTGGGTCTTGTATGTAAATGATGAATCATTGACTTCTATTCCTAAAACCAATATTGCACTGTATGTTAATAAACTAGGATTTAAATAAACATTTTAAAAAGTAGAAGTTCTGGGACACCTGGGTTGCTCAGTCCATTAAGTATTCGTTCACCTCTGGCTCAGGACATGATCCCAGGGTCCTGGGATGGAGCCCTGTATGGGGCTCCCTGCTCAGTGGGGAGTCTGCTTCTCCCTCTGCTTGTAGCTCTCCCTGTTTGTGCCCTCTCTCTCTGAAAAATAATAATAAATAAAATCTTAAAAAAAAATTAAAAAGTAGAAGTTCTTTCTTCATGAAAACATGAATAAGAGTTCCTGCCTAATATTGCACTCATAGAGGACTTCTGTTGTGGTTGGTTGTTTTTACAATTCTTGAGTTATCACTCTGAAAATCTGCTTTCCTCATTTATCAATGAATCACAAAACCTCTAGAAATCAAGACTTCTTTTAAAAAACTGAGTATAATAGGGGCGCCTGGGTTGCTCAGTGGGTTAAGGCCTCTGCCTCCAGTTCGGGTCGTGATCCCAGGGTCCTGGGATAGAGCCCCACATTGGGCTCTCTGCTCCACAGGGAGCCTGCTTCCTCCTCTCTCTCTCTCTCTCTCTCTCTCTCTCTCTCTCTGCCTACTTGTGATCTCTGTCAAATAGGTAGATAAAATCTTTAAAAAAAAAAATGAGTAAAATATATTCATACAATATACTATGGTAGAGATGGACCACAATTTATTCAAACATTCTGCTACTGATAGACTTTTAGGTTGTTTTCAAATAAGGTGAGCAATCAGAAATATTGACACAAAGTAAATTATAACAAACAAAAGAACTGTAACTCAAAATTAACTACTACCTGAAAGATTTCTGATTATTCCTAGCATATTTTCCGTCAAAATTACTACTCTGAATAATTTTTCTGTGAGAATTATATGTCCTAATATGTCAAAATATATGCTATATTATATTATTCAGTCATTAATTTGTATTTACACATTCTCTTCCCTTCAAGGATGCTTTACAAAATGCCATATCAATGACCATAATCTTTCTCAATAATATTTAGACAGGGCCATCAGACCAAAGTATATTGCTACATTCGTAAAGATTCTTCTAATTTTGAATCAAGTGTTTAAAACTTAGCATTTAAATAAATGTTGTAAACATGACTGGAGCTATAATTTTAACTACCTTATAGGAGCTATTCTGAAAGAAAATTAATTTTCACAGAACTCATAGTAAATATAAGTAGGGTTCAATACAACTTATGCTGGTAGTATAAAATCAATTCATTTAGTAGTACCTCTATATAGTATTTTACTTTGATAGCCTAGTTCAACTAATTATTTCTCTCTTAATATAATTTTGAAAACCCATTTACTTTATATATAACCTACGAATTAGACTTTTTAATATTTCAATGGAAAGTACCTCCAAATACATCCAAATTAGCAATTTATAATGTTATGAATGAAATATCTACACAGATCTTCAGAGAACCAAAGTCAAATTTTCGTCTGGGTATAGGATACCTCCTATAATTGTAATAGCATTTAAATAAGACACTGCCAGTGGATTTCCTACTTATACATCCTTTCTTCAGCTTTATATAAAATAGAGAATATCTGTACTCCTTTTTTTCAAAAGATAAAACATTTTCTCAAAAAAAGGTAAACTCACAGTAAAGGTAGTAAGTCTAACACTTTTTTCTACCTTCATGAAAAATCATCAGGGGATCATTAACAGTGTACGAAATGCAGGGGAGAAGGTAGATAATCTAGGTGAGAATCTCTAGCTTCATAAAATATATTATTTACAACTAACATTAAAATACCTGAAGGAAATCCACCACCAAAGAATATATTAAATAAGTCTTCCGGAGTTATATCAGCTTCACAACCTCGATGGAAGTTAAATCTGCCATTGTTTTGGTGATTACACGCTTGTTCTTCATTGCCTGTGAGGTCATACTGCTTTCGTTTTTCTGGATTGCTTAAAACAGCATAAGCATTTCCAATTTCTGAAAAGGTAAAGAGTTATAGTTGGTAAGCAAAGTTTTTTTATTATAAAAAGACTTCCCCATATAAAAGCTACTGTCATATTAACAAAAAAGCCTTCAAAAAACAAAGTAAAACAAAACAAATCCTATTTCAGGCTAATCAAGAAAATAGTAAAATAGTAACAATTTCTTTTAAAGGTTTATTCATTAATGACGCCTGGATGACGCAGTCGGTTAAGCATCAGACTCTTGATTTCTGCTCAGGACATAATCTCATGAGATTAAGACTTGTAGAGGGCTCCATGCTGGGTGTGGAGCCTGCTTAGGATTCTCTCTCTCAGGGCACGTGGGTGCCTCTGTTGGTTAAGCAACTTCCTTTAGCTCAGGTCATGATCTGGGAGTCCCAGGATTGAGTCCCGCACTGGGCTCCCAGCTCCACGGGGAGTCTGCCTCTCTCTCTGACCTTCTCCCCTCTTATGGTCTCTCTTACTGTCTCTCTCTCAAATAAATAAATAAAATCTTAAAAAAAAAAAAAAAGATTCTCTCTCTTTCCCTCTGCCTCTTCCCCCCTTAAAAAAGGTTTATACATTAGCTTTGTACATTAAATTTATACATTGCTTGTAATTACACATTATTACCTCCCAATACAAATTTTTATAGGAAACTGGTAAGTCTCCCTAATATCTTGAACATAAAGGAACATTCATCTTGCTTTCTTACTATTTTGCTACATCCTTTAATACCCTATTTCTTTTGAATATACTAATCTGGTCATTCATTAGTGCTATTCAAACCAATAATAATTACAGTAGCTACCAAGTGCCAGGCTCTGAACCCAATATGTTATTACAATATTCATTATTGTTCCTATTTTACAGATGAGCCTCCTGAGGTTCAAAAAGGTTAGGATACTTGTTCAAGGTCAAAAATTTTTTAGCATAGTAGGTATACTCTATTCAACTGACATTATAAAACTGTTTTTGTATACTCTAGCCCAGAGTGAGCTACTTTTTCTTTTATTCATTAACAATTTACTCCTCTTAAAATTGTAATCTCCATGAGGGTAGGGAGGGTATCTATGTTTTCACTGCAATATCCCCATGGCCCAGTAAAAAGTATGATTTTGCTTTTGAATGGATCCAGATAGTTTTTAGAATTCCTATCTCATTTTGCTAGTTTTGTGATAATTCATTTATAGTAAAGAATTCTATTTCCCATCTCATACTCCCATTTCCAAAAGAGGCAATGGTACATTGGTTACCAAAATGTCTTCTTGAGGCTATTTACAAAAGTTGCAGTGCTTTGATCTAAAAGTAGAAATTACCCTATTCTCATTCTGACACTTCTAATAATCATTTCATAAATATAGCTTACTTCTTAAAGTAGATTGTAAGCCTTTTGTAATATGGGATATTTTAAAAATACTTTTTGGATCCCATGTGGTAGCTGCCATAGGTACTGTACAAGCAAATAGACACTCATTAGGTAATTGTTTTTGGATGATTATGTAACACACTGAAATTAATTATACCATATACTCTGGAACTTTTCTTCTGATGGCGATTCTAAAACCTGGGATTCAGAGATAGCTTTTAGGTGGTCTGTGGACCCCAATGTATGAAAAATTAGTTCGGTGGTCCATTTATCTGAGGTGGTCCAAAGCTTTCTTTAGATTCTCAAACAGATCTATGATTCAGAAACATAACCATCATTTATAATATTGCTCTAATGGGAAAGCATGATCAGAGATCCAAACAATGTACTTATAAACAACACCAAGGTATTAACAAATAAAAAAGAAGAATATCTATCAATAGTATATTATTGATATATCTATCAATAGTTATAGATATCTATCAATAGTATCAAGAGTATCTATCAATAGCTGCCAGAGTCGTACTTCCAATATCAGTTTTAGGATTCACCTTCACATACTAAATAGGGTATTCCAGGTAATTTCACAATGCGTTACTTTTTAAACTATTGATATATTGGTCTTAAGGTTTTAGTTTTTCTATTTAAAAAAATAACTTCCAAACATTAAGATATTTTAGAAGATCTATATGAAATATTGTTATAATCCATAATCGTATATGCAAGACTATTTTATCTACAGTGACTAAAGTAATTTTCTATTCATGTACTTTGTGCAACACCTGTAATCAAAAATTTTTTCTGTTTCTTATAACCTAAAAAATTAAATCCAAAATCTAATTTGGTATTCAAAAGGTTTACAGAATACATTTCTACCTCAGTATCACTTTCTTCACCAAAAGTACCTTCCACCATATTCTTTTTTCTTATACTTTCATTTTGAGGTAACTTTAAATTTACATGAAAGTTGTAAGAAATAATATAGAGACATCCCTGTACCTGTTACCTAATTTCTCCAATGGCAATTTCTTGTAAAATTACTCTCACAAATAGGATATTGACAACTCTCACAATAGGATATTGATATCAGGATATCCTGATATTAATATAATCAGGATATAGGGCATTTCCATTATCATCATCTTGTTGCTCTCGTATAGCTACAAAACCCACTTTCTCCCTCTTCATCTCCTCTTTAACCCCTGATAACCACTAATCTAATCTCTATTTCTATATTTTTGGCATTTCAAGAATATTATACAAATAAAATAATATAACATATAAATGGAATGAAACCATTTGGGATTGGGTTTTTTCAATCAGCATAATTCTTTGGTGATCAATCCAAGTTTTTATGTAAGCCAAAATAGTAGTCCCCGCCTTCACCCCCAGTCCATGGTTTCAGTTACCCTTAATTCACCATAGTCTGGAAGCAGATGATCCTCCTTCTGACCTATCATCCATAGCTCAATAGTAGCTTAATGCTATGTCATAGTGCCTACATCATTCACCTTACTTCATCTCATCATGTAGGCAATTTATCATCTCACATCATCACAACAACAGTGAATGAAGTATAAGATATCGTGAGAGAGACAGAAATTTTACATAACTTTTTGTATGGTATATTGTTATAATCATTGTTAGTTATTATTGTTAATATCTTACTGTGCCTAATTTAAAAATTACCCTTTATCCCCGGTAGGTACGTATAAGAAGAAAACACAGTATATACAGGGTTCAGTACTATCTGTGGTTTCAGGAATCCACTGTAGGTTTTGGAACATTTCCTCTGCAAATAAAAGGGGGGGGTGCCTACTGTAATTGATTCCTTTTTATTGCTGAGTAGTATCCCAAACAATGAATTTACTATTGTTTGTTTCATCATTCACCCAATGAACAACATCTGGCTTGTTTCTAGTTTTTGGTATTATGAATAAAACTGCTATTTACATTCATGTACAGGTTTATGTATAAACATCAACTTTTACCTCTAGGTTAAATGCTCAAGAATGCAATTGCTAAGTTGTATGGTAGCTGAATATTTAGTTTTTTGAGAAACTGCCAAACTGTTTTACAGAGTGACTGTGTCACTTTACAACCCATCAGCAATATATGAGTGGTACTGTTTCTCTACATCCATACCAGCTATTTGGTGGTGTTGCTATTTTTTATTTTATCCATTTTGATAGGTACATAGGGATATCTCTTTGGGTTTTACTTTACATTATCTCTAATGGCTAATGAATGATGTTAAAAATCTTTTCATGGTTTATCTTTCATTTGTATGTCATCTTCAGTGAAATGTCTTTCACTCCTTTTGTAACTGAATTGTCTGTTTTTAAAATTTTCAGTTTGGGGAGTTCTTTATATATTCTAGATACTAGTCCTTTTCAGATATGTGTTTGGCAAATATTCTCTCCCACTCTGTTACTCGTCTTTTCATCCTCTTCATAAGGTCTCTGCAGAGCAAACTAAAAAAAAAAAATTGATGAAATCCAACTTATCAACTTTTCCTCTTATGAAATGTGCTTTTGGTGTTAAGCATAAGAAATTATTGTTTAGCTCAAAATCCTAAAGATTTGTTCCCTAAAGATTTGCTCACATGATTTTTGCTAAAAAGTTAAAAAGTGTTTTATATTTCATGATTCATTTCAAGTTCATTCTTGGAAAAAAAAACACAAGATTCAGGTCAAGGTTAATGTTTTTCACCTATAAATACCTAATTGTTCCAAAACTATTTGCTGAAAATTCTATCTTTCCTCTATTAAATTGCTTTTGCACCTATGTCAAAAATCAGCTGGGTATATTTGTATAGGTCCATATCTGGGTTCCCTATCCTTTCCATTTATCTATTTGTCTATCCATCTGCCAATACTATACTGTTTTAATAACTGTAGCCTATAAAGTCAGCCGTGAAATCAGGTAAACTGATGACTCCTACTCCATTATTTTAATAAATTACTTTTATTTATTCAGGTTCTTTATCTTTCCATATGAGTTTTAGAATAAACATGTTTTTATCTATAAAAAAGTTTTCCTAGGATTTTGGTAGGAATTGTGTTAAATATGTAGATCAATTTGAGAACACTTGACATCTTTACTATGCTGAGTCTTCCAATCCATGAACATGATATATTGTTCTGTTTATTTAGATCACTGATTTCTTTCACTAATATTCTATAGCATTCAGCATAAAAATCCTGTAGAAGGTTAAATTTACAACTAAGTATTTCTTGTGTGTATAGGTGTGATTATAAATGGGAATGCATTTTTAGTTTGTATCTATATATTCAGCTAGTATACAGAAATGTACTAAGTATCTCTAAATATAAAAAGGTAGATGTCTAGATGACTGACTTAGGGCTATTCCTCTTTTCTAATATATGCATTTAGTGTTACAAGATTTCTCTCAACATTGCTTTTGCTGTTCCCCTCAAATTTTGATATGCTGCATTTTTGTTCAGATTAATGTATTATTTTAAACATTTCTTGAGACTTCTTTGACCCATATATTACTTAGAAGTGTGTTGTCCAGTTTCCAAGTGATTAGACATATTCCAATTATCTTTCTGTGATTAATTTTTCCTTTGATTTCATTGTGGTCAGAGAACATACTATATGACTTCAGTCTTTTAACTTGGTGGAGGTTTATTTTATGACCCAGGATATGCTCTATCCGGGAGTATGTTCTATGAGTACTTGAAAAGAATTTATACTCCTGTTGGTGGATAGAGTGTTCTACAAATGTTGATTAGATCTTGTTGGGTAACAATGTTTAATTCTTCCATATTCTTGCTAATTTTCTGTCAATCTTTTTTATCAGTTGTTGACAGATAGGTGTTGAAGTTTCCAACTGTAATAATGAATTTGTCTATTTCAGTTCTATCAGCTTTTGATTTACATATTTTACATCTGCTGTTTTGATGTGAACACATGTATACTGTTATGTCTTCTTGAAGGACTGACCCTTTTATCACAATATAATTTCTTCTCTGATAACTTTTTTAGCCTAAGTCTACTTTATCTAATATTAATATAGCCACCCTTGCTTTCTTTTGATTGACATTTCCATGATACATCATTTTTCATCTCTTTACCTTCAGCCTGTCTATATTGTTATAAATGAAATGAGTTTCTTATAGATAACACATAGTCATGTTGTTGTTTTTTTTTAATTCACCCTGCCAATCTGTCTTTTAACTGGCATATTTAGATCTTTTGCAGTTACTGTAGTTACTGATAAATTAGGGCTTATGTCTGCCATTTTATTTTTTGTTTTCTGTTCCTTTATTCCTGACTTCATATGAGTTACTTAAACATTTTTTTAAAAAATCCATTTTGATTTATCTAGTATTTCCTGAGTGTATTTGTTTGTATAATTTTTAATGGTTGCTCGGTATTATATTACACATACACAACTTTTCACAGCCTACTGCTGTCATCATTTTACTAGTTCAAGGGTACTGTGAAACTTTTACTTTTTTTTTTTACTTTCTCTTATCCCTCCCAATTTATAACATAACTGTCTTATATATTCTCTTGGCATACATTTAGAACCAAATCAGGCAATGTTAAAATTTTTGCTTCAAATGTCAAACAATCGAGAAATTCAAAAGGAGAAGCAAAGTAAATTACATTTACCCATATTTTTGCTTACCATGTTCTTTCTTTCTTTTTTATATTTCAAGATTTCTTCTTTTACTGTTTTATTTTGGTTAGAGAAGTTTTCTTTTAGGGTATGAAATGTCTGGAATTTCTCTTCATTCCTGAAGGATGTCTTTTCTGGGCATACAATTCTGGACAAATGTTCTTTTCTTTCAAAAGGCTGAAAACTTGAAAAATGGGCCACTGTCTCCTGGCCTGCATGGTCTCGAATGTGAAATTCACTGTTCATTTGAATTGTTTTTCCCCCACAGGTAAGGTGTAATTTCCCTTTTGCTTCTTTCAAAATTTTCTTTTTGTTTTTAGTTTTCAGAAGTTTGAATATGATGTGTCTTGGTATGGATTTTGGGGGGTTTACCTATTTGGGGTTCATTCAGTTTCTTGAATTATGTAAGCTTGTATCTTTTACCAAGTATAAGAAGTATTCAATCTTTATTTACTTATTTATTTTTGAGTACCTTTTCAGCTATGCTCTCTTCTTCCTCTCCTTTTAAGACCTCAATGATATAAACAGTAAACACTGTCATAGTCCCACTTGTCCCTGGAGCTGTTCAGATTAGATAATGTCTATTTTTCTATTTTCCAGTTCACTGATTCCTTCCTCTGTCATTTAACTATTTATTCCACTCACTGCTAGATTTTATTTTTGTTTTGTTTTTTTAAGTTGTAAAATTTCCATTTGATTCTTTATACCCTTTGTTTATTTGCACGATCTTCTATTTCTTTGCTGAGACTCTTATTTTTCAATATTTATTAAAGCCTATTTGTAATTGCCCATTGAAGCATTTTTATGATGGATGCTTTAAAATCTTTGTTAGACACTTCTAACTTCTCTGTCATCTCCATGTGGACATCTATGACTTTTTAGATTTAGTTTGAGGTTTTCCTCATTCTTAGTATGACAAGTGATTTTCTACTGAAATGTGGTCATTTGAGCTATTATTTTTTTCTGATTTTTTAAATTAACATATAATGTATTGTTTCAGGGGTACAGTTCTGTGATTCATCAGTTTTACACAATTCACAGCACTCACCATAGCACATACCCTCTTGAGCTGCTCTCTTATGAGACTCTGGACCTATCTAAAACTCCTGTTTTTAACTGTCCTCCTTTGACATTACTCTGGTACAGGAAGAAGAAATACCACCTTGGGAATAAAAGTTCAGGTTTCCCCCTTGGCCTCTGATGACATCTGAAAAGAGGAGCTCCTCATTACTGCTGAGCAGAGATGAGATTCCTAGCATTCCATCAAGCCTCCAATGACACCCTGTGGCTGGTAGGAGTAGGTAGGGGTGCCATATTACTGTCCCCCAGGTAGCTTCATTGACACCACAAGGATATGACTTTGTTTACCTCTAAATGGTGGTAAAAGTCCTAATTCGCCACTAGGCCATTTATGACACTACCCCAGTGGGGAGGGAGAGGGACACCTTGTTACTGCCAAGCAGAATTACCAGCTCCTTACTTGATCATCTCTGTTACCACCTCAGTAAAGAGAGTAGGCATGTCAAGGCATCTTATTACAGCCCAGAGAGGGTGACAGGCTAGGTTCTTTATTCAGCCTTTGCTGATCTGGGTGTGGGTGGGACCATGTTTTTTTCTTTGATATTTAGCTGTACTGGATGGTTATTACTTAAAAATTTTCTACCTTACAAGGTTGCCCCCTTCCTGGTTTACCTAGAGAAAGTAGGCTTTTCTTGGGGATTGTTTATCTGTGCTTATTTGTATTTCTAGGTTGTAGTTCTAGGCTTCTCCAGCACCTAGTCTAATATAAAAGGCAAAATGAAAACCCAAGCAACTTACTGCCATGTAGTTCTTCTTAGCTCATTTACCTTCCTCTTTCCACCTTTCAAAGCTTTTTTTTAAGTTTTCATTTTGTTTTACATATAATATTCAATTATACTTTGTGCAAGGAATAGGGAAAAGTATATCTATTCCATCTTCCTGAAAGTGGAAGTCCTCACTGATTTTTAAATCACTTGCCTCATTATCATACTCAAATTTCTGTCATTTTCTCTCTTCTCTAATCACACTCATATCCAAAAAAATCTCTTAATTCTCACCTATTATATGAAGGCTTCTCTAATTACTCTGATTATAATCTACTTTATCTTTCTGCTTTTCTTCAAATATCTTTATTCAATGTTTTGGTATTTAATTATATTCAGTCTTCTGGGAGATCCTGGGTAAATCAGTTAATCTCTCTGGTCCTCAATTTTCTTACTGGAGAAAGGCAGATGACACTAGTCCCCTGACTATTTCACAAGATTTTTAATAAGCATTAAATGAAAAAATAGGAATGAAAAACTATAAAATGCCTGTCAAATGTTAGGTATTACTATTATTCCAAATATTCTGTGTGATAATTTTCTCTCCTTAATGAATTACAAATTCTTACTAAGACATTATATTTCTCTAGAAAAACTAGCCCAGATGTTGAGTATTGAACTACCAGACCTAACACAGGTTATAGCAACTGATCCATTATTATTTATCAAGTAAACACGTAAACAGCTAAACCACACCCCTTGTTATTACTCTCATGTGTATAACAGGCACATGTACTATTCAAATGGTCTATGAAATACTTTGAAGTATTTGTCTTTGAAGATAGAGGAGACAAGGTATATTTTGAAAACATCCATGTCAGACAGAAGGAAAGGGATCCATTTCATTCAAATATTTTTTAAAAGTGTGTTCATATATACTATGCAAGTCACTCTCTAGATGTGATTTTATTTAAATATTGCCTGCTTTGAGAAACTTGAGTTACAATCTTAACTTTAAAGAACAAACAGCCACATGAACTCAAGAGTTCATTTAGTCTACCCTCCTTGATAGCAACCTCTTAATTTTTAAAGCTTTACAAAACACACAAATGAAAGGACACCTGGCTGGCTCAGCAGTTGTTTTGTTTTTTGTTTTTCATGTGACTCTTGATCAGGAGTTCAAGCTCCACTTTGGGCACTGAGCTTACTTAAAAAACAAAACAAAACACACACAAATGAAAATCTCTCTTTACCTAATTTAACTCCCTACACCAATTACCTCCTCTTTCTCTGTTCTTGGAAGAAATAAAAAGCAAGTGGTTTCCATCTTCTGTAAAAAGTGTTTTGGAGTTACAGAGCAATCAATCTATACCATTTTCATACAAAAGAAAAAACTACAGTATGTGCTTAAAACAAACAGCTTGGTATCCGAAAAACAGATGTTGGGATTAATTGGTTAAATAAAATAAGATGATTCTGAAGATTAAGAAAAGACCCTGTGTGCTGAATAAATGAAACCTATTCCTGAATGATGACACTAACTGTAATACTTTCTAATTAACTACCTTTGCTCACCAAGCATCTGTGGATTACACAGTTTTTCTATATAGTTTCCACTCAATGAAAAATGGGCTCATCAACCAACTCTCTATTCTGATCCTCTTTGGGATTAATAAATTAGTATTCTGATTTACAGATAACCTCCTGTGTATTGAATAATGTGAGCCTCTTCTCTAGAGATGAACCACCTCCCAGCATGTTGATAAATATTAAGTTTCTAGTGTACAAAGTAGAGCATTAGACTCTGAAATGTACCACATCAAAGCATAATCACCTTTGTAAAAAAGCCCCTTCCGAATGTCTAGCTCGGGTGACATTTATGCTGCTCACCTCTTCAAAATACATAAGATGTAAAAATATTGGGAGGTCCACTAACTGTTATCCCAAGACTAATAATGCCAAATGATTTAAATACAGGAGTCAGAGAAAGCAGTTTAACATTTTTAACATTAATGGAGAATATTGAAATCACATAGCGGATCACAAATATGCAAAAATTCACTACCTAAATGTTTTTCACTATTTAAAAACACCAACAATTTTAAATTAAATGATATTAATTCATAATGTGAAAAAAAATTTTTTTTTGAAAAAATTTTTTTAACTTTTGGGGAAACGTGCTAAAAAAGTTAGTATTTTTGAGTGAAGAAACATTTTCAGTACTTTCAACATGCCACTTTTAACTTAAGGAAACAAAAGAGAAGGTTCTCACTGTCACAGTGATATTTTACCTCCACCAGCACCCCTTTCGCAATTGCTTTAATTGAAACACATTAATAATTGCCTGAATATATTTTATTTGGCAACTTCCTTCAAGATATAAAACTGTTTTGGAAACAATTTAAACAGTATTTTGTGAAAGACCAATGAAATCATCTATCCTTTAGGAGCATTTCATTTTATTTTATTTTTTTTAGAGAAAAAGAGTGTGTGAGGTGGGGGGAATGACAGAGGGAGAGAGAGAATCTTAAGCATGTTTCAGGCCCAGCATGGAGCCAGATGCAGAGCTACAACTCAGGACCCTGAGATCATGACCCGAGCTTAAGTCAAAAGTTGAACGCCTAACTGACTGAGCCATGTAGGTGCCCCAGGAGCATTTTAAAAATTAGTATTTCCTTCCTATTATTCCAAGACTCCAGCACTTCACTGAAAACATTGGATGTGGGCTCTATATATGCCAAATTCAAAAAAAGGAACAATCACAAATATAAGCATTTTCCAGTGAATTATAAGCTAACTATTATGAATAAATTGTATGTAATAAAATGCAAAATTATAAAAATAAACTCTCTAACATTTATTTACTAAATTGGCAAAAAAACCCAAACCAACCCTGGAATAATATTAAGAAAGAAAATGAAGAAAAATGAATAGGAAAATGGAGAAAAACTAATTATTATTATTTTTTTAAGTAAGCTCTACACCCAGTGTGGGGCTTGAACTCATGACTCTGAGATCAAGAGCTGCATGCTCCACTAACTAAGCCAGCCAGGAGCCCAAAGAAACTAATTCTTAAAAACAAAACAAAACAAAACAAAAATCACATTAGTTAAAACCACATATAAGAAAATGTAAAAGTTGGCCAGTTATCAGAAATATAAGAACACAAGGCAGAAAATTCCAAGCAATTTTCCAATTCTAGACAGTCTCTATTACCCTAAAAACTTGCAAAAGCTGTATTTTTAGTTCCCTTTGGAAACAGATGGTAATACACTAGAAGCTCGTGTATAACCACCACACTACCAGTGTGTGGCAAACTAGAAAGCATGCATGATTATCTAGAAAAGTTACTTAGGATTTTGCCCAAACTGGCATTTTGCTTTTGTTGGGTCCACAGTGCATTTATTTGGCTCTTGGCATAACCAATTAATAGCAAAGTTTTAAAGGATTTTGAGGACCTTACTTATGCTGGCTTCTAAATGTACCAGTGTAAATGCAGAATTTAATATTCGAAAACACTGTAAAGTGGGTTCTAAAAAGAGCTTAGTAAAATTGCTTTAAAGGTTTACTTTACTTTTAAAAGCATCTGTTGCTCCAGGTGCATGGTTTTTGTCTGGATGAAACTTCAAAGCAAGCTTTCTATAAGCTTTTTTCAAATCTTCATCACCAGCATCTTTGGTAACTCCAAGTACTTCATAGTAATTTTTACATTTGTTTATGCTGTGAACAAAAGAGTGTGTTATAATGTAAATTTCAAGAAAGAACTTCATGTAATATGTCTAATTATTTATTTATTAGAATAATAGAAAGAACTGTCTGTGGATTATTTTCTCAGTGCCAAATGATAGCTTATCCCTTAAAGGCTATTGCTTCAATATCTTTTTTGATCACAGACCATTCCTTTAACCTCTTTCCAGTCTAAGGAGAGTTGGCCATGAGAATGTCCTTGGTGCTTTTTATCACAACTAGAGAAGTAAAGCAAAGCCCATAACAATCACGGATGAAGGACAGAGCACACACCGAAACTAAAATGAGAGGACAAGAACAATTTTACAGAATTTTTAAGTGCACAAAGAAATTCCAAAACTCTTCACAAGTATGTTATAGCTAAAGATTAATTAATATGAATTGCATTCCAAGATTTTTGTTGTCACATAACGTAGACCTACCAAATATCAAAGCAATAGTTTAGTGCATGTAAAACAATTACAAATACCTTATGGTTTAAATGTCAAGGCAAGTTAACTCAGCTCTGCTATACTAAAGAGAACTCATCTGTGTCCGTCTAAGAAAAAGAAAATCTCATAATAATATAGATCATAGGACTCAAAAATGGTTGTTAGACCCAATTTTCATTATGATTAGCATACTTCTGAAGATTACTTACATAGCTAATTAAAGATGTTAATGGTTTAAGCCCAGAGTCTTTAAAGTATATTAAGGAAAAAAAAAAAATACTCTGAATGGAGCAGAGAACATTAATACTTCTAAATACTAATATTCTCCTAAAACCTAATAATTTTCCTTCACTAAAATACAGTAACATTTTAAATATTTTCTGTGGAGTGCTTTATGACTTTGGATGTGTTCCATGTGTGAGTAGCTTAAAGTAGTGACAGGTGAAAAGATCTAAGGCATTATTGTTCACCAACAGCTAAAGAATTGCAATGACTAGAAGTTCTCAAAGGAAAGATACAAAACTGATCTTATTTTACTACTGAAACTATAAGCCATGATAGTGCTTGGTACAGGGTAGATTCTCAGTAAGTATTTCTGAAATAAATAAGCCTTAGCTCTCCTTTTACAATGAAAACATTCAACATTTGTCAAATGAACAAAGGTAAAAAGAAAAGACACGTTTAAGATAGAGAAATTTTTTTATAATCACCTATCAATAAAAGTCTTTTACACAGTTTTTATGGTAGTAATAATTAAAATTGTTTTTTTCTACTTTAGATATTTAATAAATACTAACAATCAACTTTATTTCATAAACGTGGTATTTCCTGTAGTTAATCAACAATATTTATGGAGCACCAATTATGTCACAGTGCTCTAGGCACTTGAGATATATTAGTGAATAAAACAGAATGATTCCTGCCTTTGAAGAGACCCATTCTCCCAGATTTGTTTAGAAACTATGTGATAGAGAAAAAGGGAAAGGGGACATTTATAGAACACCTACTGTGTGTCAGGCACGGTCCACAATCACATATCCATGCTCCAATATCCACAAAGCTCTGAAAAATGAAAGTTATTCTATAATTTGACTGCAAAAACCTAACTTGAACTCTTTTAGAGGCAAAATTTGACCTGAAGGGATATGAAGTTCCTATAGAGTTTTCATTTATCCTATTTAAGTGTGAGTATTTCTACATGTTGCTGTAGAAATGTTACTATTAAGTAATGGGCTGTTTGCCAGATGTTAAATGTTATTATGTTATGTGTAATATACTCTCCTCATTACCTTTCTAAAATAGGAACAATTCTGAACTCCAAACTGTATCTGGTCTACAAAGATTTCATACAGAGTTGCAGAATCTTATTATGTTGATTATTTTATACAAACTGTCTCACTTACTCCTCATCAGGTAGATGTTGTTTCTATCTAACCAATGAGAAAATCAAGGCTGAAAATGGTTAAGGAAGTTGCCAAAAGTCCTATAACCAAGTAATAGATGGGAACTGAAATTTGTTTCTTCAGTAAAAATTTACAGATCATCTACTTTCTGCTAGACACTGTTTCAGATGCTAATGGTGAATAAGACAGTAAAAAGAAAAATCCCTGCTCACACTAAATTTACAATTGGAAGAGGGATGAGCAATGAACAAATTATATAAGTAAAATATAAAGTATATCACATGGTGATAAATATTTAGAAAAAACTAATGTGACAAAGGAGATGAGAGAATGGACGGGGAAGCCAGCTATTCTAAATAGGATGATTAGGAAAGGCCTCACAAGTAAGGATTCAAACCTCAGTCTGTCTGACTTGAAAATCCTGTTATCTCAGAAATTAAAACAAGGAAAATGAGTCCTTCAGACATCAGAGTAACCCACCTCTTCTTTTCTGTTTGCTTTTCCAATCACTGTTTAAACAGACTATTCTCACAGGTATTTTCAAATGTTGGTTTTGGTGCCTTCTTGGCCTCCCTTCTTATTTAGTTTCTACAATTTCTTCAGACCTCAACTTAGCCTTTCCTTTCCTCAAAAACTCTTATTCCTCAAGACTAGGTTTGGTGTTCCTTTTCTATCCCCCTCAAAAACCTCTGGACGTGAACCCTTTCCCAGCAATTACCACAGCGTACTGGAGCTACCTTTTCTGACTAGTCTTCTATTGTAGACTACAGGTCTCTTGAAAGCAAGGATTATGTTTTGTTCACCATATGTGTTGAACGGATGGATGATGAATGGACAGATGGATGAATAGGTCCAAATATAGGGGCAGAAATGGTTAGGATCCAAAAGCCAAAGGTGGTAAGTGCTATAATAAAAATGAAGTTGGTACCAAACATCAATTTGGAATAGAGGAGAACATGGAGAAGAGGAGAAGGAATAGAGTAGAGTTGTGAATATGACAGATAATATCTGAATGCAGAAAACAAAAGGAAGTGATAAACAAAACACTAAACGATTCTAGTCACTATTACTTGGTTTACATGCATAAGATGATTTATTATAACCAGATTAACCCTCCAAAAATTGTTCTGTAGAGATTTCCTAAGCATAAAAGTCTAGGCAATAGAAAAAGGCAGCCCAAGAGAGGACTGCTGGATAGTGTAGGGAAATTAGGTTGGAATTCACAATCCTCTAGAGATGGGTCATAAAGCTAAGAATTGTCACAAAGATGGGGAGTCTGCTTCTTCCTCTCCCTCCGTCTACCCCCCCCATGCTCTCTCAAATAAATAAAATCTTTAAAAAAAGAAAAGAATTGTCACAAAGAGAAAAAAGGTAGGAAGACAATTATTTCAATAATTCTTAAGTGTAGCTAGTTTTACCATATCCTCCCTGCACTGAGTTTTTCATCATATATTAGAAGAGAAATTTTTTGAAAAGCTAGCAGAGGTATAAAGTTGAAATCACCAGTGCACCAGCTGAAGACCACTATATATTTCAAGTAATGCTCCACATACATTTACCTAATTTTTCACAACTGAATGAAAAATTATCATTCATATATTTATTTTAATTCATATTTCTATTTATCATTCCTTCACCAATTAACTGCACTTGTCATACTTTCTACAGTTCACTCCTTACTCAAAGAGTCAAATCTTCTCCATCTTCACCAAAGAATTTTTTAAAAAGAGATAAAGAAATTAAAAAGAGGTAACCTATTACCTACCCTGGAAGGAAATAATGTACATTCAGGCCAGAAAGACCAACTGCAAGCTCAGCAATGGAGAATTCATCTAGTTTAGACCCTATGTCTTCTTTTATGTGCACGAATGCATACTGAGTAGGGCAGGAAGGTCCTCTTTCAATTCTTTTTTGCATGTTAGAGCTGATCATTTAAATAGACTCCAAATTTAATTGGTGTTCAGGGAAATACTTATTTATTCTTGAGACAAAGGATTATTTATTTCATAAGTTTAGCAAAATGATTTCTTTTCATTTCAAGAACTACAGCTTAAATCAAATCCTAATCAAATCCCCACAATTCAAATGACATAATAATTGTATAGAAGTGTTCCTAATTGATAAACAGAATGATGACCCTGTCAATACTTTTACAATGATCTTGTAAGTTTTTAAAATAAAAGATGGGCTTTTTTTCAAATTAGATCCAGGACACTTCTCAATAATTTTTCAATATATTTCAACTCAAGAACAGTGTTTAGTTACACAGAACATTATCTTTACAAAGTCATACAGTTTTTCTTCAGTCCTACTGTAAACTAGCTCTAACTTATGCAATGGATGCAGTATTATTGCATGGCTTCTCCCATTGAGCCAAATTGTCACTGAGCAACTTGTTTGCATAATCCTGCTAACACAAGATAACATGGCTTTCTTCAGAAAAAATCCCCTGTGTATAGGTAAAACAAAAAACAAAACCATACAGCATCTAAGTGTTTGCTGGTGACCTGTTACCTCACTTAAGCAACACTTATGAAGGCTTATATAATGAGTAAATGTTACATAACTCAGCTAAGCAACTCATATAAGTTATCAGCTGAAGTACTCTGAATAACTCAGGGATTCTATTAAAGAATGTTCCAATCACATTTAGTCCTCAAAAGAAAAAAAAAAACTGCATTTAATAAAAAGGAATAAGAAAATTATTGACCAGAGAAACAATTTCTAATACAGCTGTACTACTAAGCTAATACTTATACCCAATAAGAATTCATGGTCTGATATTTGGCTGGTCCTCAGTGCTAACAGGCAATCCTTCCATTTCCTTTGCCTTTCCCCTCTGGAAATTTCCCACACTTTTACAACTCTCTTCAGGCTTCCAGTCTCACCTTTTCTCTTCTCTCAGATGATAACCTCATCTCTAGTTTCACAGGGAATATAGAAGCCAACAGACAGAAACTCCCTCAACTTCTTTCGATCTTTCCAAATCTGGCCATATACAAAGTGTATCTGTACCCACCATCATCTTTCATTATTCCATTCTCAAGATATCTGCCTAAATATTCCAAGAGACAGTAAAAAGAAGCACTGTTCTTCCTTCATTATTTCTACCATACGTTGAACTACTCCTCTTTTCATTTCAAGGGGAGAGTAGAGGAAACAAAGAAAAAAATATTTTTAAAAAATAGCACCAAATTTAGGGGATACTATTCTCCAAAATTTTCAACTCTGTTCTTTGGTGATATTTCAAAATATAAAAGTAGTTCTTTGTCTTTTCTTTAATCACAAAATGATTCTAAACAGAAATCACATACAATTCAATTAACTTTATTTAGGTCTTTCATTAAGAACATACTCTCCCAGTGGAAGTAAATTTTAGAAGAAAATACAATTTGTTTTCAAATAGATGTGGTTTCCTAGAACATTTCAGCACACCATTTAATTAAAGCTTTTTCTTGAAGAAATTCAAAAGTGTCCATTTTTTCATTCACTTATCTCACATATTCAGACTATTCTCACCCAACACTAGTTATAAAAGTAGTTAGCAAAATTAACTTATATCCCAAAAGTGCTTCACTACCATTCATGCTAATCAAATACCATTTAGCATGGCTTCACCATGATTAGGAAGTCTTTTTTCTTTTCTTTTTTTCTACCAAACACCAACATCTGTGGCCAGACTCAGATAAAATGTTACAATCAAACTTTAGCATCTAAATATGCAGGGGAAAAAGAAAAATGTAAATACATTGATATTTGATTAAAATGACTTCAATTCTAAATTATGGTAAGAAAAAAAAAGAATGAACTAAAAAGCAATGGGGAAAAAAGGAAATAAGATCAGAAGAAAAATAGGTAAGAAAACGTAAAGAGAAAAACAATCTAGTTTTAGCTGCTTTTCACTTGAGCTAGTTCACTGTACTACAATTCATTCTCCATGTGAATTATCTGATTAATCACTGTTTAGAGTCCTTCAACCTTACACTTTAGTTTCCCTGGAGAGCAACATCAGTACAATATCAATACAGCTTCCCTAAGCTGTAGCAGAAAACAAAACAGCATTTTCTGTTGCGTTTCATACTGAAAGGTTCATTTTATTTCCAGAAAATATTTTTTCTTTTTTTAAAATTTTTTTATTACTTTTTATAAACATATAATATATTTTTATCCCCAGGGGTACAGAATTGTGAATCGCCAGGTTTACACATTTCACAGCACTCACCATAGCACATACCCTCCCCAATGTCCATAACCCCACCCCCCTCTCCCAACCCCCCTCCCCCCAGCAACCCTCAGCAGAAAATCTTTTCTTAATTATAAGATCAGTCACATCAGATCCGCAAAACCCAGTTCACAATTTTCTAACTCTACCTAATTCTTTGACTTTAAGTAGAGTGTAACATGAGGTAAAACTAAAAACACAGAGGCAGAATAATGACAGTAGGAAAAATATTAAAAGAAGAACACATTAGTATGTTTGCATATATATATGTGTATATATGTATATACACATATATATATGATGGCCTTAAAGAAATAGAAAAAAATTGTGCTACATTAATACAAGTAGGAATTTGAAAATGCTGTTGCTATTTGTCCTCAATTTTCCTTTCATATGAAATTCTCCTACTTTCCTGTAACAAAGACAAAACAATTCTTTCCCTCCTTTATTACAGTTATCTAAATATCATACTGCATCAGAAAATTGAAACAATAATTCCCCAAGGAAAAAATATCTGGAAGGAACTTTTGCCTTATAGTTACTTTAAAAGATGAAACCTTCCATAGAGTTGGTACTTTATAGACTGATTTGATAAATAACATAAAGCATAAGAGACCCAGAGTCCAATTCTTCCATTAAATTATAGTTCACACATTTTTTTAGGTGTTAAAACATCAAAAAGTATGTTAGTATCAATTATAGGTGAGATATAAGTCATATTTATCCCTACCTGAGAACTCCATCTATTTGGTCTTTGGTATAGCCCTTTCCACTTTCACTGCTACCAGATGTGCTGTCCTTTGTACAATTGGGCTTGTTTTGATCACCACAACTTGATGGTTTTCGGCAGTGAGGGCTATTTCCAGCAGTGCTTCCATTTTTCATAATTATTTCCAATAGTGCTGTAGAAACATCATGTACATACACATGATCTTGAGAAGAAAGTTATAAAGCTGAAAAATTAAGAATCATGTACTCCGAAAGTATTCACCAGATTTTTTAAGATAAAATATATTTCCTTATATGACTGTTTACAGACCACTAATCACCATTTAGAAATAGAATATTAAGGAATTAAACTTAATAACTCAAAATTGTTATCATTTAATTCCTTATGACACAATTTCATTTGTCTTATCATGGGGAAACTACAGAATTCCAAAGAAAAAGAGACAGTCACTAAAGAAGCCAATGAGATTACCTATAAAGAAAAAGAAATTAGACTTTCTATTTATTTCTCAACAATATGGCAGCTAAACGGCATGGTAACAATACCTTCAAAAAGCTCAGAAAGAGTAACTGTCAACTTGAATTCTGCACTTATTTTCTAGAAGATGCTCAAAATTAAAAACTTTTCAAAGAAACAAAAATGGATAAAATTTACCATTAAGATCTCACTAAAGGATACTGTATTATATATACATTTTGGGCAGAAGGAAAATACTTCCAAGATAGGTGAAAATGTAAAAGGGAATGGTGAGCAAATACTGTGGTAAATATAAGAATAAATCTAAACACAGAGTCTATAAAACAATAGTATAGTTATGTCTAAGATTTGCTTTAAAATACTGGAAGAGCATAAAAGAAAGGGTAGAGAAAATATATATGAAATAAGATTGGCCATATATATTCACAAAAGTTAAAGATGAGAGAGCAATAGGAATTGATTACACTATTCTCCTTCCTTTTGTGTATGCTTGAAACTTTCCATAAGTTAAAACTAAACATAAGAGGGGTCTGGGTGGCTCAGTCAGTTAAGCATCTGGCTTCAGCTCACGTCATGATCTCAGGGTCCTGGGATCAAGTCCCAAATCAGGCTCCCTGATCAACAGGGAGTCTGCTTCTCCCTCTTCCTCTCCCCCTCTACTCACACACACCCCCTCTCTCTTCCTCTCAAATAAATAAATAAAATCTTTTTAAAAATGTTTAAGAAAAACTTAAACATAAAAAAAAGAACTAAAAGAAGAAACAGAAATCCACCTTGGTGGTAGAAGATTTTAACACATTTCAATTGAACACAATTTATCACAATTCAATGTCAGTTATTAACTAACACTGGGTCAATGAAAAAAATCACCAGGATACAAAAGATATAAATGTCTAATTTATCAAGCTTGACCTAAGAGATATAACATTATGCCTAACAACTGGTGAATATTCATTCTTTACAGACACACAAGGAATAAAAACACTGACTACATTATAGCTAGACCATAATGTTATTCTCTTTGAATTTCTTTTTTTTTTTTTTAAGATTTTATTTATTTGACAGAGAGAGATCACAAGTAGACGGAGAGGAAGGCAGAGAGAGAGAGAGAGGGAAGCAGGCTTCTTGCCGAGCAGAGAGCCCGATGTGGGACTCGATCCCAGGACCCTGAGATCATGACCTGAGCCGAAGGCAGCGGCTTAACCCACTGAGCCACCCAGGCGCCCCTCTCTTTGAATTTCTAAGTAGTCATATATTCCATAATCATATGAGCACAATGCATTTAAGTAAGAAATCAATTTAAAAATTTAAGTTGAAAGATCACAAATGGGTTAGAACAAAATTGAGACAATTTGTATACCAAAGAAATAATCGTAATAGAAATGAAAAAATTAAATCGAACAAAAATTAAGTTAGACCCCTTTGTCACATGATATACCAAAAACAACAACAACAACAACAAAACAGACCACACACCTAAGTGTGTGTATGAAGAAAATATAGAAGTAAAGGAAAATTTTCTTCCTAGAAGAAAATATAGGAATACATCTTTGTGACCTTGAGTCAGGCAAAACATTTTTAGATAAAAGTACAGGTGACAAAGAAAAATAGAGAAACTAGACTTCATCAAAATTAAAAACTTTGTCCCCTCAAAAAATATTACCAATAAAGTAAAAAGACAATCCACAGAAAGAGAGAACATATTTAAGAAATCATACATCTGAAAAAGACATATACCCAAGAGAAATAAAAACACACATCTACACAAAAACTGGTTCACAAGTGTTCATAGAAGCATTGTTCATACTAGAAAAACATTGGAAAGAATCCAAATGTTCATCAATTGATAAACGGATAAAATGTGATATGTCCATACAACGGAATATTATCAACAATAAAAAGAAATGAAGTACTAAGGAAACAATCAACAAAAACTAAAAGGCAGCCTATAGAATAGGAGTAGATATTTGCAACCAACATATCTGATAAAGGGTTAGTATCCTAAATCTATAAAAAACTTATCAAACTCATCATCCAAAAGACAGATAATCCAGTTAAGAAATGGGCAGAAGACATGAATAGACATTTATCCAAAGAAACCTTTTAAAGAAGACATTTTTTCCAAAGAAGATATACAAATGGCTAACAGACACATGAAAAGATGCTCAGCTTCACTGATCATCAGGGAAAGAAAAATCAAAACCATGATGAGATACCACCTCATACCTGTCAGAATGGCTAAAATCAACAACACAAGAAACAACAGGTGTTGTTGAGGATGCAGAGAAAGGGGAACCCTCTTGCACTCTTGATAGGAATGCAAACTGGTGCAGCCATTCTGGAAAACAGTTTGGAGGTTCCTCAAAAAGTTAAAAATAGAAACTCTACAATCTAGCAATTACACTATTAGGTATTTACCCAAAGGATACAAAAATACAGATTCAAAGTGATATATACACCCTGATGTTTATAGCAGCATTATCAACAATAGCCAAAGTATGGAAAGAGCCCAAATGTCCATCAACTGATGAACGATAAAGAAGATGTGGTGTGTATATACATATATATGTATACACACGTGTGTACACACACACACACACACACACACACACACACACAAATGGAATATTACTCAGCCATCAAAAAGAATGAAATCTTGCCATGTGCAACAACATGGTGCAACATGGAGCAAGAGTGTATTCTGCTAATGAAATAAGTCAGTCAGAGAAAGATAAATACCATATGATTTCACTTATACATAGAATTTAAGAAACAAAACCCAAGAACATATGGGAGGGGAAGGAAAAAAAGAAAGAGAGGGAAACAAACCATAAAAGACTCTTAATGATAGAGAACAAACTGAGGGTTGATGGAGGTAGGTGGGTGGGGGATGGGCTAGATGGGTGACATATTAAGGAGGGCACTTGTTATAAGCACTAGGTGTTACATGTAAGTGTTGAACCACCGAATTCCATTCTTAAAACCAATATTGCATTGTGTATTAACTAACTAGAATTTAAATAAAGATTTGGGTGAAAGGGGGCGCCTGGGTGGTTCAGTGAAGTGTCTGCCCTTGGCTCAAGTCATGATCCCAGGGTCCTGGGATCAAGCCCTGCATTGGACACCCTGCTCAGCAGGGAGTCTGCTTCTCCCTCTACCCCTCCCCCACTTGTACACATTCTCTTTTTCTGAAATAAATAAAATCTTTGGAGAAAAAATGAAGTACTGATATATGCTACAACATAAATGAATTTGAAAACATGCTCAGTAAAAAAAAAAAAAGAGTCACAAATATTGTATGATTCTATTAATATGAAATGTATAAAGCAAGCAAATGTAGAAAGAAGAAAGTATTATTAGTCATTGCCAAGGGCTAGTGGGGAGGAAAAGGAGGAATTTGGAACAAATGAGGATTAACTGCTAATGAGTATAGGGTTCTTTTTGAGGTGAAGAAAATGTTCTAAAATTGTTTGCTGCAATGGTTGCACAATTGTGAATGTACTAAAACCCACTGAATGGTATACTTTATTTATTTTATTTTAAGATCTTATTTATTTGTTTGACAGAGAGAGAGAGAGAGAGAGAGAGACAGCAAGAGAGGGAATACAAGCAGGGGGAGTGGGAGAGAGAGAAGCAGGCTTCCCGCTGAGCAGGGAGCCCAATGTGGGGCTCGATCCCAAGACCCTGGGATCATGACCTGAGCCAAAGGCAGATGCTTAATGACCGAGCCACCCAGGTGCCCCTGAATGGTATACTTTAAACGAATGAATTATACATATGTGAATTGTATCTCAATAAGGCTGTTTTATACACACACACACATATATGTATATATATTAAAGATCTTAGCAGTGCTGGCATTTGTAAACATATAGTTGTTTATTATTTATATCATAATAAAAGTTTATATATGTGTATACATATATAAGTGTCTGTGTGTGTGTGTGTGTGTGTATTTCTTTCTACCATATCTTTTCCCTAGCTAATGCATTCAAGAGGTCATCAAAGACATAAGAAATTGTTTTTATAATATCTAGTTGTAGATGACACAGAAAGGCTCTTAGACCACAACCTATTAGTTATTAATAAGATAATATATGTTATATAGTTAATTTTTAACTATAGTTTAGTTTGTATTTAATGCAGTCATAATGTTAACCCTGAGAGCAGAAGCCAACATGGTCTAGAAGTTACAAAATCCTCAAAAATTTTGTTTAAGAATTCTGGGAAGAAGGATATGACACAGCAGCTAAAATTTTAAATCTCTGCTAATTGCCTTATAAAATCTGGGCAATCAGATAGCAAAATCCAAACCCCATGCACAAAATCCCCAAATACCAGAAGGTGTGGATGAACTAATAGTTATGAGATCTATGTGGGTTTTATCATCTGTGTGGGAAGAAGTAGAGCCCAGTAACAGGGCATTTGCTGGTCCACAGAACAAAATAACTCCAAAATAACCAACAGGGACTTTCTATATTACAACACAACAGGAAAAACTGAGAAAAGTATGTAAAAAAGAGTGAGTTTTGCTCACTACCATAGCATGTGAGTGACAGGGTCCACAATAAATTCTTAAGGGGATAGAAACTCCAGGCACTATAAACACTCAAAATTAATCAGTCAAAACTCCCATCCAGAACAAAGCCACATGAACAGGACCCAAACTGAACAGGACAGTGGTAGAAGAAATAAACTCCAGATTAAGTGAGGAAGGAGAAAAGAGAGAGAACTTATATAGCAAGGTGACATATTTTCAAACGTTACCCAAAAACTGGAGAAGGATCTCTGTGTATTTAGAAAGGCTTAAATTAACTTCACATAAAAATGAGTATAAAAAATTAGTAAAAGAAAATGGTAGAACTGCTATCTGATATAAAGTTATTGTGAGGAAAAAGAGTGAATAGGAATAAAATAAATCCCTGAAGACAATGAATACATACCACAAAGACTTACACACCGCAAACAAAACAGGTAAACGTTATAAGTAACTACTTCAAAACAAGTTGAAAAGACTTTAAAAAATTATACATAATATGAAAGTATACCATAAATTCGAACTGGAAAAACCCCCAGAATTATTCATTTAGAGCTTAGATAATAAAACTCAAGAATCAATAAGAAATAAAAGAAAAACAAATTCAAAAAAGAAGACTAAACTAGATAAAATAAGAAATTAATAAACTACAGATAATTTTGTGTAAGCAAAAGAGAATATTAAAAGGAGGAAAAATGTTTAAATTAAAAAAAATGAAAAAGACAAAAAAATGAGAAAAAAATGGCAAATACTGAAAATAGACTACCCAACATACATATAACAGGAGTCCTAAAAAAGAAAAATAAGGTAATAAAACCAATAAAACAATAATTGGAGAAAACTTTTCTGATAAAAACATCTAAAATCATATAATGAAGGGGCAAATCACATACCTAAGAATACTGACACAAAATAACCAACACCAAAATATATTCCAGTAAAATTAACCAAGCATCTAGGCAAAAAGACAAAACAATTTATAAGTGAAAGAAAATTAGATTGTCATCAAACTCTGCTTATAAGTAGTATTTGCAGAAAACAACGGAATAACATATTTAGATATCCAACCAAAGAAAATTTCAGCCAAGTATTTTGTATGCACCAATTAACTTCAAGCACTAAGCCCCAAATGAAGAGTTTTCAACATTCCAGAACTTAGGAGCATAGTTCCCACAAGCCCTTCCTAGAAATCTATTAGAGAAAAAGCTTTAAGAATCCAAAATAATTAAAAATACATTGATATACAAACTGATGGTGAGAACTAAATGTATAGTGACCTACAGAGATAAGACTAAATGACAATTAAAAGAAAGAGCATATAGTATGTAATAACAATATGCTCTGACACTGTAAACAGATTTAAATATTTTTAAAATGATGAGCTTCCTCTGGCTTGTCTTTTACTTGAAAAAACAAATTATTGGTCTTCTCTTCCCTTCCCTTCTCTACCTTTGGCAGCTGACGTTTGAATGAAGGAAGCTTATTGGAACCAAAACGGGAGTTATAGCCAACAACAGGGCTGAGAATTGCATTACAAATATGGAAACGGAGAAGGCTAGAATGAACTCTGGTGGAGGTTTGTGAGTGTTGCACAGATATCAAAATTGATAAAGATTAAATTACTATAAATGTGTGTATGTCCATAAACAAACACATGTAACACACAGAAATACATACACATAAAAATACAAACATACATTCACATGTACATATATTTCTTAGCTCCAATGACGGAGATGGCCCAAAGGCAATGACAACCCTGTAGCAAGAAGCCTACCTACTGTGTATATCTTTAGTTTCCAAGTACCATTGATCACTGAAAAGAATAAGAGCTCCTTGGAGAAATAGCTGATTCCCAGGACAATAAAATAGTGAACCTGAAAATCTTTTTGTGCCAGAAAGGAAGGAAGCTCAAAGAGTGATGAAGATAAGTCAAAAAGACAAAGGAGGGGTGCTTGAGTGGCTCAGTTGGTTAAGCGCCTGCCTTTGGCTCGGGTCATGATCCCGGAGTCCTGGGATCGAGCCCCACGTTGGGCTTCCTGCTCTGCAGGAGCCTGCTTCTCTCTCTCCCAGCTGCTCCCCCTGTTTGTACTCTCTCTCTCTCTCTTTGTGTGTGTGTCAAATAAATAAATAAAATCTTTAAAAAAAAAAAAAAGACAAAGGAGTCAGCTGGAAGGGACTTCTGACTAAATCTGAGGCAATATGAGCAACAAAATTAAAAGTGATAGCAATAGGGGTACCTGGGTGGCTCAGCTGGTTGAGTGTCTAACTCTTGGTTTTGGCTCAGGTCATGATTTCATGGGTCATGAGACCGAGCCCCACATTGGCTCCATGGTCTGTGGGGAGTCTACTTGAGATCTCTCCCTCTCCCTCAACCCCTCCTTTCACTCACCCACATGCTCACACTCTCTCAAATAAATCTTTTTTTAAAAATGCTAGTAATAGGGGCGCCTGGGTGGCTCAGTGGGTTGAGCCGCTGCCTTCGGCTCAGGTCATGATCTCGGAGTCCTGGGATCGAGCCCCGAATCGGGCTCTCTGCTCGGCGGGGAGCCTGCTTCCTCCTCTCTCTCTGCCTGCCTCTCTGCCTGCTTGTGATCTCTCTGTCAAATAAATAAATAAAATCTTAAAAAAAATGCTAGTAATAGATTAAACAGGAATCCATGAATCCAAACTAATAAAGTTGAATGCAACTAATAAATAGTAGAAGGAATGACAGAATTAGAAAGCCACCATTTGACAACCATTAGAAATTTATTCAGGAAAGAATTATACTCTAAAAGGAGTTGGGTAAAGTTTGTTGGGGAACAGGACATTTATACAGTTTCAAGTATTTCCGCATAAAATATTTATTAATTACAAAGGGGAAACAAAGTAAGTTTAGAATGGAGCAACCTGACAACGAGCAACTCAAACAAACAAGTGATCAAAATAAGCATCAATCAATGAAGACCATATCACTCCTGATATTCTATACTAAGAAAACAACATCACTTTTTATGTATTCCTGCCAAAAACTCATATGAAGAAATGTCAAACCCAAATTGAGGGAAATTTTACAAAATAACTGGCCTGTACCCACCAAAGGTCAAGGGAGAAAAGAGAAAAGATGCTATCTGGAGAATAAAACATGTCAAATAAATGCAGTGTGTCTTTTTTGCTATCAAAGACGTAATTGGGAAGATGGACAGAATTTGAATGAGGTACATGCATTAGTTTCATTAATTTAACAGTTATACTGTGGTTATGTAAGAGTGTTCCTGTCTTAGGAAATATACACTGAATTATTGAGGGCTAACAGGACATCTTGTCTACAACTTACTTTTAACTGGTTCAGGAAAAAATATAGTAAGAACAAATTGTGCATGTATGTGTAGGACAGGGGAGACAGCAAGAAAGGACAGAGGAAGGGCATGATAAAGCAAATATAGTAAAATTTTATCAAATAGAAAAAGCCTGAGTTAGATACACAAGGGAAGTCTATACTGTTCTTGTGACTTTTATAGAAATTTTAAATTATTTCAAATTAAAAAAAAAAAACTTAAAATGGGGAGGGCAAATGGGGAGAGTATATGCCAAAATTTTAACTTTTCAATAAATGCATTAGGGGAGTGGTATTAGTTGCATGGATTCCTGTTTAATCTATTGCTTTGCTTTGGAGATTTTGACAGAATCTGCATTTAAAAATACTCTGAAACTATTATGTAAGTATATGATGTGGCAGAAAGCAAAAAAATAATCATGACATATTCTATCATTCACTATGGCCTTGAGAACCAGCATTACTACTGTGGAAGGAAGGAAACAGAAATATAAACTAGGAAAAAAAAAAAAGAAATATAAACTAGAGAAATTTAACACCCCAAAGTGCTTAATATGAATGAGAAGTAAAAGTACAAACTCATAAACAATTTTAGATTCAGAAGAAAAAAGTTATTTCCTAGTCTGTACACTAAAAAAGCCCAGAAATAATGAACAATCTAGTAGCTACAACATCCTTACTGCCAGACTGCGATGTTGAAACACCATTTTCTATGAAAAGAAACTTACTGTAGATATGACTGATTCCAGATCTATCACAGAATATGTACAAGAGGAGCCTGAAACATTCTGTTACACCAAACAGGAGGTTAACTATTTAAGATTATTGGGACTCTGCATGTACTCAGGAGCTAAATGTAAAGGGGCTCCATACTGGCCAAAGACCCAAAAAATAATAACAGTTGACCCTGAACAACCCAGCAGTTAGGGGCACCAATCCACATGCAGTTAAAAATACCCATATAACTTTTGGCTCAGTAAAAGCCTAATTACTAATAGCCTACTACTGACTGGAAGGAAGCTTAACAATGACATAAATACTTGATTAACACATATATTATATATCATAAGCATTATATACTATATTCTTACAGTAAAATAAGCTAGAGAAAAAATGTTACTAAAAAATTATAAGGAAAACACACTTATAGAACTGTACTTGTACTTAGCAAAAAAAAAAAAAAAAAATCTCATTAGTGGATCCACACAGTTCAAACCCATGTTGTTCAAGGGTCAACTATACTAATTAGTTGCTTTTGTAGAAAAACAGGCAACAAACTCCTTTTCTTCAAAACTGATAAAAGCAATCAAGCACTTGTCTTTCCTGTATGAACTGTACTACTATGTAACCCTAAGACAGGAAAGGGGAACTATGTCTTTATAGAAGTAGTTCAGCTAATAAATGAAGAATTTTTTAAAAACTTGTGGAGCCAGATATGAAAATGGTTTTGTGTGTTTAGTATTTACAGGTAGACACAAAATCCCTGTGCATGCGGGTTAGAAGTTATCTGTGCATTCCCTTTCATTCTTAGCACAAAAATACTCCTCCAGTGTTTGTTTCGGACATCTTCCAGGTTAATAGCTAGATGCTGAATATGCTGAAGCAGGATCACTGTTGTATTATATTTTCAACATTTTTATGAAAGTGAAAATTTGTCTACAATTTCATGCATAGGGGCTCTGCTTAACAATGGCTACATGTGTACATGTACTCACACCAAATACTCTTTGACTCCAAAGAGTGAAAATTTGGACAAGTTCCATTACCTCTGGGTCTCAATATCCAGTTTTGTCATCTTAAAAATGGAATCAGCAAGGCTTTCTTTATTAACAATTTCTGGAACCAATCCCTGAGAAGGTAATATGATTCAGTTCAAATACTGCCAGAATTTAGAACACATTGGATTTTTCTGTATTAGCTACCACGAGATCTCATTTGCAAATAATGTGCCGTATTACAAACATTAATAGGGCAAATATAGTACTTATAAACCAGACTACATTTATTTTTGGTTTTTAAAATTACACAATATCATTTTATGCCTTCACTTTTCACACCTATTGCTTTGCTTTGGGGATTTTGACAGAACCTGTCAAAATCCCCAAATCAGAATTAAATTTAATTTAAAAATACTCCATATTGGGGCACCTGGGTGGCTCTGCCTTTGGCTCAGGTCATGATCCCAGTGGCCTGGGATCAAGCCCTACCTTGGGCTCCCTGCTCTGTGGGAAGCCTGCTTCTCTCTCCTCCTGCTTCTCTCTCCTCCCACTTCCCCTGCCTAATCTCCTCTTTTGATGTCTCTTTCTGTCAAATAAATAAATAAAATCTTAAAAAAAAAAAAAAGAATACTCCATATTAAGGACTAGTGAAAAAGTAAATACAATATTAAAAATGTTTATGTGAATCATCCAAAAGTGAAGAACCAAGATCTGTCTTTATTTCTTAAGTTTCTATTGCACACCTGTTTATATAGAATGTCCCCTATTAGCTAAACTAAAATAGGATGCATAATTTGAAAAACAAACAGATGTTTTCCTCCTCTTCACAAACCAGAAACAGCTTTTATTTGTGCAATTACAAAAGTAATGTTTCTCAGCTCATTAAAAAAGACACAACAAAGTAAAAATCACTTATAAATCCCACACAAGAAAATCACTCATCATTTTGGTATATTTGACTTTAGTTACTCTAGTTAACTGTCGAGTTTTTAATGTATGTTTAAACAAAATTAGAATAATCTATATGTGTTGATAGCTTACCTTTATTTAATTCATAAAACATCATGCATTTAAGTTTTTATCAAAATATCGGTCCACATCACTATTTATTTATTTATTTATTATTCAGGACTACTGCAATAGGGGAGTAATCAGGCTTAACTTCAAATTCAGCAAAGACGGCTGGGGATTTATGGCCAATGAGCAGGGTGAGGGACTCAGTGGATGGAAAATTATTGAGGCACATTATTATTTTTAATAGGTGCATAGTATCTGAATGCAATGTAATTTATTTAACAATTCTCACTGATGAACACTTATACTCTTTCCAAATTTTGTTAGTGACATATACATTTGCATACTTACCTGATTACTGAAAAGCTTCATTTGTGAGTATATAGCATGTTAAGCCACATAGCTATAAGATTTTCATTTAATTATTTAGCAAATCATCTTTATTGAAGGGAATAAAGTTATATAAACAGGTGTCATTCCAGAAAATACAGGCTTATATATGCCAAAGCAAATACTGTCAGATACCAGGGGAGTAAAAAGGATAATTAAGATTAAAATGGTTTGTGATGGCATGACTTTTTAATCTAGGGGAAGTCTGGCTATATGCACGAGGAATGAATGCAGCAAAAGAGGGAGAATCACATGTTAACTAAGCATGGAATGAGTAGTTGAATCTAAATGGAGAGCAATCCTAACTTAAAGCAATTATTTTGTGCTCAAACAGGTATCTAAAAATGACAGAAAATAAATGTTATACTGTTGACCCAAAGGCAGTACCCAAATATTTTGGCTTAGTAATAATGCATGACATTCTTACAGCACTTAATACAATACCCTTATAATAGTCCTGTGAAAATTACAGATGAGATAACTAAGTTTCAAGAAAGGAAAGGAGAATCACAGGAATTAAGTCATTATTATGTCTAGCAGATACGTCATACTTCATTTCTGTAGAATGTAAGCTCTAGAAGGACAAGAACTTTGTCTTACTGCTCACTGACTCCCTAACCACAAAGAAGTGTGGATTCAGTAAATGTGTGTTGAATAAAGGTATCCCCATTTTAGAGATGAGAAAATTGAAGTTCCAAAAAATAGTTACATATGCAAGGTCACACAACTATTAAATTAAGGTTCAAAACCAAATTCAGTATTCTTTCTTTAACTATAATGTCTGAAACAGTTTGGCTATTAGCTGAAATTTGGAGATCATTTTATAACACTTAATGTTATCAAAGTAATTGTTTTGAATGTATAATTTGTACTCATCACTAAATTTTAATTAAGTCAGAAATAGGAAGAAAATGGAATTGCCTTAAAAGGACTAGGTTAGCTAATACTCCAGATGTGTAATGACAGTTTGAAAAGCTTTAATTTACTACTTGAAGTGAGGCAAAAGAGGGGTAGAACTCTGAATTTTTTACTAGGTTTAAATTTTAAAATAATGTAGTAAAAAAAAGGAAAATTCTATACATATATCTCCCATATGAGGGAAAAAAATAGAGGACTATTTTAAGTGCTATTGTGCACACGGATGCTGCAAATTACACATGAGTTATCCATTCATTAAAGTAGACACAGGATGGCCTTTTTTGAAGTTGTAGACCGCAATTTAGTTCAAGTTACTAAGAAATTCTTGAAAACAATCAAAATGCTTTTCTTCAAAAAACAAAAAACAAAACCAAAAACCCAACAACGAAAATGTCTATACTAATTGGCCCCAATTAGTATGAAACAGTAAAGTTAATACTAAGTAAATAGCAATGCAAAGCATTAAAACAGTGAGATTGTATCCCTCTGTGAAAGTCCAAAACATATCAATAATTCAATAAATATACAGTTTAAGAAGCTAAAACGTAGTTTACTTTTCTGCTTGCTGACATTATTTTTCCAGAATATATAGTAGCTAGTCATACATATCAATCCTTTTGAACATAAACCAAACTCCTAGTATGAAAATATTTGAATATTTGTAAAATTCAGTTCTCTTAGAAGTCCACTGAAATAAATGATCCATAAAATAATATCCTCAACAAAAAACATAGAAAGCAATAATGTCCTAGATCCATTTTAAGACCAAGCTTTTCCTCAAGGAAAACTCTTGCCAACTTTTTAAAGTGTTTTATCAATCCAAATGCTCACCTGGCAAAAATAAAATGTAAAGAGGATAAAAATTCTGGAGTTTGGTTAGAATTTACTCTCACATTTTCCCATTCACCGTTTAAGAATAATGAAAGTCAATAAGCAATGTCTTCTTTTGCCTATCTTAGTAGGAAAATACATCCAGAGGAACCTCAGTCAAAACCCTGAGTTATAAGAATTTGGTAGTAATCTAGAAGAAGGGAGTTTCAGATAGGAGAATAGGAGAAATTTAGGGATAAAATTTTAAAATTTCATTTTAACCAATAGCTTCAATTTCTTTCTACACTAAATATTTTCTCAGGACTTAAACAAATGTTCTAGATCTTTCCCTCCCCTAAATCCTTATATTATTCCATTAAACATCTTCTGAGAACATTCTGTGTAAAACACACTTTGCTAAGCATTTGAGCATAACTTTATTTCAGCTAATGCTCACCTCAGCCCTGTGATAAAATCTTCATTTCACACATAACATTTCACCCCTCATAACTCACACAAAAAATGACTTAGAGGTTATAAAACTGTTAGAGGCAAAGTCTGCATCTGAACTAAGATTTTCTGACCACACCACAACTGTACCCTATCACTTTACTTGGTAATCACAGAACTGCCTTTGCGAGAAATTGTACTATTAATTTTCACTGTTATTTTTCTTAATTTTTTTCTACGTTCATGTCTTTAAGAGCAACAACTGGGGCGCCTGGGTGGCTCCGTGGGTTAAAGCCTCTGCCTTCGGCTCAGGTCATGATCCCAGGGTCCTGGGATGCCCCCCCCCCCGCCCCCGCATTGGGCTGTCTGCTCGGCAGGGAGTCTGCTTCTCCCTCTCTCTCTCTGCTTACTTGTGATCTCTGCCTGTTAAATAAATAAATAAAATCTTTAAAAGAAAAGAAAAGAAAAAAGAAAAAAAACACTGAAAGAATAAAATTTCTCAATGAATCATTAACAACAAAAACAACAAATTGTTTATATAAGAATAACAAGCCACAAGTTTAAAGCTTCTCAGAGCCTCACATTTGTTAAATAGAAATGATACCCCCCAAATTGAGTGCTTACTGTTAAACGCATTCCATGTATTAAGTCCTTTAACTCTTACAATAGCCCCATGATATCGGTACATTACTGCCCCATTTTGCAGATGAAAGAACCAAAGGCTACAGAGGTTATGCCCAAGATTAAGGTTACAGCTAGAAAGTGAGAAGATAGGATTCAAAAGCCAAAGTATTCCATCTGTTAAAACTGTCCCTCTAGTACTAGATAATGGTTAAAATGAAATCATGTATTCATATAGTATGCAAATTTTAACTCTGCACAATGGTTTCTCGAATATAACACCAAAAGCACAGGCTTGAAAGCAAAAACAGACAAATGAAACTACATGAAGCTTAACAACTTCTGTACATCAAGGACACAACCAGCAGAATGAAAGACTTCCTACAGAATGGGTGAAAAAATGTGCAAATCATATATCTGATAAGGGCTTTATATTTAAAATATATAAAGGACTCCTACAACTCAACCACAAAACAAATAATCCAATTAAAAATGGGCAAGGGTGCCTGGGTGGCTCAATCCGTTAAACATCTAAAAAACTTTTGGTGAGGATGTGAAAAAACTAACTCTTGTGCACACTGTTGGTGGGAATGTAAAATGGTGCAACTGGTATGGAAAACAGTACAGTAGTTCCTCAAATATTTAAAAATAGAACTGCCAATATGATCCCGCAATCCCATTTCTGGGTATGTATCTCAAAGAACTGAAAGCAGAAGAAACTTGCAATGTGATACTTGCACACCCACGTTCACAGCAGCATTATTCACAATAGCCACAATATAAAAACAACCTTAATGTCTACTGGCAGATGAATGAAAATGTTGGGGGATGTGTGTGTGCGTGCGTGTAAAATGAAATATTATATAGCCTTAAAAAAGAAAATCATATCACATGCTACAACATGTACTTAATGGACATTATGCTAAGTGAAATAAACCAGTCAAAAAAGACAAACACTGTATGATTTCACTTACAGAACATATTTAAAGTAGTAGAATTTTAAAAATAAAGAACAGTGTTGCCAAGGCTGGCAGGCAGGGAAAATGGGGATTTGTTTTGTTGGTATAGAATTTCAGCTCTAGAAGATGAAAAATTTCAGAGATCTATTACACAACAGTATAAAAATGGTTAATACTATTGAAACAAATGCTTAAAAATGATTTAGTGAATTTTGTTACATATTTGTGCCACATTTTTAAAAAGTATTAACTCCTTTCTTTCCTTTCACTTCCTTTTCCTGTCCTCTCTGGTACAGTATTCAACAGCAGTGTAACAAAAATGATAGAGAAAGCAAAGAATACAAGGGATTCAACAATATAAAAAAAATTGAGAAAACAATAAAACAGCCTCACGTTCTTATTAACTTATTAATTTTCTTAACCTAGAAATACCTTGAACCTCGAGTGAAACAGTATTCTATTAGCAAGACAATACAGCATGATGGTTAAAGGCTCTTTGGAGCTGGAAAGCTCAAGTACTACTCTGACTTTGGTACTAATTACTCTGCGATCTTCGGTAAAATATTTTTATTCATTCATTCACTGATTCATTCATTCATTTATTCATTCATTCATCAAAAAATGTTTACACATGGGTAAACCTGGTTAAACAGAGGACTGTTCTGAGAAGTAAATGAAATATTTTATACAAAACACTAGGCACAAGGCCCGGCACTTAAGTGCTCAGTAAATGTTGGCTATTATTATTACTTTAAAGCCTACAGAGCAGGACCTGAACAGGGCGAATAAGTCAGTCCAGTATGGTATTCCTTAGTGATTTGCCTGATTTATCAATAAGTATGGTGTTATCAAATAGTATCAGTCAGATACTATTTAGGAAATCATTGCTGACTCTATCATTCTTGCCAAATTTGTGCTCCTCTCTTCTAAAAAAACAAACAACCAAAAAACAAAACAAACAAAAAGCTCTACCAGGGAAAAGCAACGTCATCTCAGGTATTCGAAATGTTTGCTCTGGGAATAGGGTTCTAGCCCAGAGGTGGTGGAACGGAGACCTGTACATGAGCCACCAGAGTTCCCCATTCCTCTCACTTCCTTAGGGGCCTAGGCCTTATTTGAGGATTAAGATGCGGTGGGAGGGGGCCACACAACCGAACAGCCATTTATAAAGCCCCACTCAGGTAAGACGGGGTCAGAGGAATCTCCTGGCAGAATGACAGCTAGACCTTTTCAAAACGGACCCGAGCACCGGCAACACTCGTCTGTCAGTTGAGAGCCTGCATCTGGAAGGCAAGCTAGTGCAGAGGGAATCTCGGGCAGCCCACCCCAGGCCCAGCCCGGGGCAGTTGGGGCCGGGGCGGGGGTGTGTCGGGATGTTCCTCCCGGGGCCCTGCGGCGGGGTCTGGCAGGCCGGGGGTGCCGCCGGTTCCCGGAGGGGCGATGGTGGGGGCGGGGGCGGGCTACGCGGCGGTCTGGGGACCCGGCAGGTAGGGAAGGGACACTGAGGGCCTCACCGCGGGCCGAGGGCAGTGGGTAGAGCTTCTCCGCCTTTTGCAGGAAGCGCTGGGCCTTCTCACGGTTGCCGGCGTTGAGGGCCTCCCGGGCGATCTCCACACATTTCTCCGCCTCATCCCGGTTCCCCTCCATGGCTCGCGCTTTCTTCCGTTTCCTCCGGTAGCGCAGCTACGGAGGGGGTGGGGGTGGGGAAATGGACGCCCGGCCGCGGCGGAGGCCAGCCGACCCGGGGTGGGGGCGTGCGGTGGCGAGCGGGGAGGAGAGCAGGGCACCGTGGCGGCGGCGGCGGCCCGGGCGGACTGGCGGGCTCACAGCTCCGCCTCCTCACGGCGGCCTCCCCGCCCCCCGCGGGCCCCTACGGCGCGAGCCTCATCCCTCCGGACCCCTGGACCGAGCTCCCGGGCCTGGGAGTCGGAGCCGACTCCGCTGTCAGGGCGCGGCGCCGACACGCTCGGAGCCAACCACCGCCGGAGACGGGGGGGTGGGGGGGGAGTAGGCGGGCGATACCAGCCCGGCTGCCCGCCGGGGGATTCCGTCGAGGTGGGGACCGGGCCTCCAGCCTTCGCAGCGCCGTGCCCCCTGACCTCCCAGCGCAGCCAGCGCAGGCGGGAGCCCGCCTTCCGGGCGGCCGGAGCAACGGAAGGGGGCTGGGGACGCTCGTTTACGGGAAAAATCCCAGGGATCAAAGGGCCGCCTCTAGGCCCCCTTAGCCTGGGGAGGTTTCTGTCAGGTGAGTACCGCGCTGTCAGTCCCAAGGATGTGCTTCCGGCACAGGTGTTCAGAAGCTCATTAGAGCGCCGTTTGACCCTAACCACAGTATCGTTTTATAGCCTAACTACGGTATTGTTTTATTTCCGTTTTATTTCAACTACACACCATTGTCCTGACTCATATTCCATTAAATTGCTTCTCGGTACATCCGCAAGATATGAACACTTTATTTGCAGTTTGCAAATTATTCCGGTGAAAAGCCCTAATCCAAATCCTTTATGACCAAAACAAGAAGGCACCACCTTTTCTTAATGTATTACCATCACAGGAAATGACTTGTTGGATTTTTCCTTTCCCCCATTTTCATGGCATTTCCTCGTGATCTTTGTCATGTTGGGTCTCCTTGGTGGGGCGAAAGGGAACACTTATTGCTTGGTAATGTCTTCCAAATTTAACAGATTAGGACAGGAACTTCACAAAGCAAGTGTCAAAATGATCCACTCAACCCAACCAAAAAATACTCGTTTTTTTCACCATGTTCAATCAAGCTATTGTCAGCATGCAAATATGTAACTCAGGACTTGCAAATAAATACTGACAACTCTTCTGGAAAATGGGAAGAGCATGAAGCCCCCCCAAGATGTTAACTGAAAAATTTAGTTCAAGTAGACTTCAAAACACTGTAGCACACGAAAAACTATTATCTCCAAAGTCTAAACTTACAGTTCCCTCTGTGGAGGTAGCTATAATGCCCTCTTCCTCCCCAAATCCACCACAGCAGTAGCCTACCAGTGTGATGCTATCACACAGCAGACACTGCCAACAAACTGAGATGGCCAAGCTTAGCCTAAGAAACAGCAACTTGCCCCATTGCAGCTCCTGCCAACGTTTTAAAATTTTTAATAGCTCATTACATAACATTAAAAAAAATTACACTTGGGTCTGCTGACTTGGTTGTACCAAGTTCAATTTCAAGAGAATAAATAGGCTTATGTTAACTGCTGTATGAGATCCCTACTCAAAAGAATTGAATTCCCGTTACAATCAAGCAAATTTAAAACACAAAGAGTTTGGGATATGACCTTTATTGAGCTTATCCACTGGAGTGGAAATAATGTCTGTACAAAACCAAATGTTTGTTACTATAACTTCTGCATCACAATTAAAATCCAAACAGTTTTTTAAAAACAGTCAACTCAATCAAAACCCACTACTTCAGAATCAATAGCTTCTTTGAAGCCACAGTAACACTTAAATATGGTTAAGACTCGAATGCAGAAATTTGGTTGGTTGGAAAGCTAATTAAACTTCCAACTTGCTCAAATAGAATTACAAAAAGGCAAAATTGTGTTTTTCACAGAGATACAGTCCACTGGAATCACCAACACTGGACAGCTGTTAAGAGTATTTAGAGTCCTGAGATAATAAGGAATCCAGGCATCCTTTAAACAGTCTTCTGTTGTCCTTTCTTCCCAATCAGAGATTTGTGGATGTGTGGAATGACACCTAGGAGAGGAACAAGGATTAATACTACTTTTTAATATATATAAACATCACATAAAACATAAAACTAAGACAGTTTAATGTTCAACTTGGAAAAGGTCTTTAAATGCAAAGCTCAAGTATGTAAATATTAAGTTATGTACACAAATCAAATTTCATAATGCAACCACACTTAAGATCCGTGAAAACAGGTCTTCTTCTGTACTAAAAAATAACGAGCTACAAAATTTTTTCTACGAAGGAATAAAATTTTAGTATTTACATACCACCACCAGCAATTGTAGCCTTGATGAGAGAGTCCAATTCTTCATCTCCACGAATAGCAAGTTGCAAGTGACGAGGGGTAATACGCTTTACCTTCAAGTCTTTTGATGCATTTCCTGCCAATTCAAGTACCTACAAGGCAGATTCTAATCAATCTCCTTCCAACTTTCCTTAAAGCGGAGCCCAGAGAGTAGAATCAAATCTTCATGAGGGTAAATCTACCAAATGATGTCTTCCCCTACTACCTGAATGGCAACACATGCAAAAGGGGGCACGCAATTTTATTTCCAAGAGCAGTAAACTCAATGAAGCTCAATAGGATTCCTTAATGAACACCAGCCCCCTCTAGCGTTCTCAGAAGCTTCTAGCAGCGTTTAGGGCCTGGGAGTTTTTCTTGCATCACTTTCCTCCTTCCCTCTCGCCGCTTCCCCCAACCCCCCCAAAACCTTTTCCAGATTATAGGCGTACACCCATTTACCTCTGCGGTGAGATACTCCAGGATGGCTGCGCTGTACACAGCGGCAGTCGCGCCCACACGTCCATGACTGGTCGTCCTAGATTTCAGGTGTCGATGAATACGGCCCACCGGGAACTTAATTTTAAGCACACAAACATAAATGCACAAAGATGTTAGAGTCAAAGATGGTAATATTACACGCGCGCCAAACCAAGGGGCATATACGCTGGTGCAGCAACGCGCCCCAGGATCGACACACGTGATCGCCCCCCCCTCCGATATTTATCGTATCGGCAAACCAAGTCGCGACACCGCATCACCCACGCAAGGACGAAACGCCCATCTAGAGCGATTATAAACACGAAAAGCGGTGGAAAGAAAAACGCCACAATTCCCAGACTGCACGAACAACCACTGACCTGCAAGCCGGCTCTCTGTGAGCGGGAAACCGCCTTTGTCTTGGCCTTTCCGGAGTCCTTCCCAGCCTTACCGCCAGCCTGCGGCGCGCACACGCCCGCGAGCGAAGGAGGAATGGGGAATATAGGATTACCAGAGCGGCGCGCCCCTCCCCCACCGCGGCGCGGCCCAGGCGCGAGCGCGGCCCCGTGCCCAGCCGGGGTCTCCGGCCAGCCGCGCGCCGCAAGGGCGACCCCGCCCGCCCGCCCCCCGCAGCGCGCCCGCCGCGGCCGCGCGCCTTCGTCCGCCCGCCGGCCCCCAGCGGCGCTGCGCGCGCCACCCAACCGTCGCCGCCCGCCGCGAGATCGGAGGCTGCTCCGCTCGCCGCCGACAAAACACCTCCCCCCGCTCTTCCAAATCCTGTCTCCGCGCGTTCCCAACCGTCGCCACTTCACCCCCATCTCCCGTGTGTAACGGGTTTTTCTCCCATCGGCAAAAACCCGCGAAGTCTTCGAGCGCCTCCGCGAAGTTTACCATTTCGAATTCTGCCGAAGCTCAAACAAGCAAGGCAGAGAAAGGACTAGTCAGCCAGCCAGCGAGATCCCACCGCCTACTCCTTCGTCGCACCGCGATTCAAACTGCGCTGTCTCCCGCCTTCCCCGCTCCCTTTATACTGCTGAATGTTCCCTCATCCGGGAACTCGGATTGCTCATCCCACCAATGGCTGCCACCCGCCCTCGGGACGCGTCCTTGAGGCCTCAGCCAATGAACAAGCGAAGAATAGGGCAGAGGGGCGGGCACTCCGCAGCTCCAGCCGCTATTGGGGCGTGGGGAAGGAGGTGGGGGGAGGGCGGAGGGATGGGAACTGAGGAGAAGAAGGGCACGGCGGCGGGAGGGAAGAAACAGAGCGAGCTACGCTGCGGGAGCGAGGAGACCCGCCGGCTGTGGTCACGTGTTTGGGAGGAGGAGCTGAGAGGCTGGCTAGGGGAGGGGCACGCGGTGGCGCCCGCGGCCAGTCTGATCCCGGGGGCTGCGTGTTGTGGCCTCGGAATCTCGCTCGCCCTCCTTCCCCTAATCCCACCGCTCTATCACTCCGAGCAGAGTGCTTCGAAGGCCGAGACCCGCTCGCTGGCCCACAGCCCTTTTTTTTTTTTTCTGGGACCCGGGGCATCTTCTTCCCCGCCGCCCTCTCCATCCCCAGTGTCTCTTCTGGTCTGACAGGTGGCGCGTTCGCGTCGAGTGAGAATGGTTGACAGGCTTAACAGAGATTTCGCGTCTTCCTCGTAGGCAAATCCCCAGCCGCCGAATGATCGCGACCCGCTGCTCCCACGTCATCTTTAGCTGTATCTCCCACATTTTCTTTCCTCGCCACTTTTGACGCCACTCGAGAGGTCCACGGGAACAAACGGTGGAGCAAAGTCACCTCTCTGGTCACAAAAGACCTTTTGCTCTACGCGCGGAGGGCTGGGGGTGAGGCTGTATTCCCTAATCAAATCATAAACCGTATTTTTCTGGAGACTACATATCAATGGGTTGTACTTACAGCCTGGTATCTAAAGTTGATTTAGTGAAACCTGAAAGCCATTATGTGTCAACTTTTCTATACAAGACATTTTGCTACATGACAAATGTTCGATAAATGTCAGTGGGGTAACTCCTAACATGATTCACAGACAGTTACAGATGGTCCATGTAATCAATTGCAAATGGTGGGCTTAAAAAATAGTCCTGTACACAGAGTACTATCATAATGCCAGCTACTTAGCCTTCCAACTAATAGATTAATAACATCTGTGTGCATCTCCAGATGCTTGTGGTGATGTAAATCTTTCATAATTATAGTTATTACACTTTAACAGTGTTTCCGACATGAAGTAATTTTGAAATATGTATTAAGTACATTAAAGTTTCAGTTTGAAAGATTTTATCAAATTAGAGGAATTCTCCATTTCTGGAAGATAAATTCTAGAGAAGAGACCCCCAATAATTTTAATACTAAGGTTTTTTATCGCTTCCCCCACCCCCCCGGAACTGAGGAATTGTTCATGATGTCATCAATAGAAGAATCAATCTGTTCCCCCACCGAACTGATACAATGACAGTAAAAGCTGTGGGGTCTGATGTAATAGTTAACCTAGGCTCCATTGGGCCTTTCTGATAAACAACTCACAAGCCAACAATTAATACCTTTTCCAGTTTAGAGACTATGTTCTCTTTGTTACGAGGTCCAACGAAAGGAATTCACTATTGCCTCACTGAATAGAGTTTAACAGAACGAGCTCAGGAACAAGTAGAAATAGATTCTGCTCTTCTTTCTCACTGTTGTCATACTTACTAACTTTTGGAACTTCTAGTTCTAAGAAAAGGGTATAGTATCACCTATTTTCACATGGTTGTTGAAAGAGTAAAGGAGAGGGCATTCAATGTACCCTCTAGCATATGTTTGTCACACAATAAGCACTCAATCATAACTACGATTATCTTCTACTCTGGATGCTGGGGAGGGGTGAAATAAAGTATTTTTGATTCCTAAATATTTTTTCCTGTCCGGTACATTGTCTTCCATTGGCTTGAAAGTGGCAAGCCTAAAAACTTCCTAAGTATACACAACCAAGGCATCCATCCTCCAAACTAAAATCCTAAATTGGTTTAATACCTTCCATGGTTTTCCTCTTCCTTCTGATAACAGGACAACATCAGTTTCTTCATTTTCCCAGCAGTTTTGTGATTACCTACTCTTTTTGCTTCTCTGGAAAATGCATGCTACAAATATGTTAATATTTTTGGATCATCTCTCCTGTACTTGTGTGTATACTACTACATGTATATAATGTATATAGCCAAAGCTATATATTTTGTTCAGTGCCATATCCAATGGCTATTTAAGTCCTCTTTTGCCATAAAAGTCTACATATGAAGTAGATGACCTCACTATTATTGATTCTCTCCTTAATGGCCTTATCCTAATTCAGCCAAAGTTTCTATGACCAGTTATTACCTCCTCTCAAACACTAGCCTATATGTTAACTACTGTTGTTTTTTACTTTTTATGGTGAGAATTTGAGACTGTCACATTTGGGAATCTCAAATTTCTGAATAACATTTTGCTTTAGACACCTATTTTTAAGCAAATACAAACAAGTTATTTCAAAAGGTATCAGCCTAGGGCGCCTGGGTGGCTCAGTGGGTTAAAGCCTCTGCCTTCAGCTCAGGTCACGATCCCGAGATCCTGGGATTGAGCGCCGCATCGGGCTCTCTGCTCATCCCTTCCTCTCTCTCTGCCTGCCTCTCTGCCTACTTGTGATCTCTGCCTGTCAAATAAATAAATAAAATCTTAAAAAAAAAAAGGTATCAGCCTAGATAGATAATGGCAGAATTCTTCTTTTTAGGAAATCCACATTAGAATCCTAGTTCTCACTACCTAGTACATCCAGGAAAGAATGTGCCTTCAAGGACTCTTGAGTTCCCATGTGATATAATACAACATACTGACCTAGAGTTAAATAAAAACAAAAACAAAAAAAAAATGGAATGAGTCTGGGTAGCACTCACTTGTTATACAGCCTGAAGTAACTTAAACTCTAAGCCACAGTTTCTTCATATAGGGATTCATAGCATCAGAAAAACCAACCTCATAGAACTGTGAAAGGATTTCATGAAGTATAAAGAATATGGGGGAGGGGGGCACCTAAGTGGTTCAGTTGGATGAACAGTCAACTTTGGTTTCAGCCCAGGTCTTCATCTCTGGATCCTGGGATCTGCCCCTGCATTAGGCTCCGCCCTCAGCTGGGGAGTCTGCTTGTGGATTCTATCTCTCTGTCTCCTGCTGCCACTCTCCCTGCTTGAGCATGATCTCTCTCTCACTAATAAATCTTTAAAAAGAACATATGGAATAATGTATTAACATTTGTGGGACAAAGGCTATAGTCCTCCCTGAATTCATCATATAAAGATGATTACATTAAGAGAAACCTATGTGTTTACAGTGTTGATGAAACCAAGGCCGTAGTTTTAAAGTCCCAATTGCCCAGTTATATACTTCCCATGACCACAGATTTCATACACTTAATTCAGAAGTTCAAAGTGTAGGTTACAAAGAAGATCAGCTGAAGCTACTCTACCCCAGTCCATGGCCATTTCAGGAAAAACAATTCAAAGGTCATGGGGCCCAATATATCTTTTAATACAGTACTAAATTTGTTTTTTCTATACCTAACAGTCCTCAGAATGTTTGGAAACCTGCTTTTTCAAAGTAAAAAATTGAGGGTCTTTTTTTTTTTTTCTCATGTGTTTTCATTACCTATTATTGGTCTTTAAGATTTACTGAGTAGAGGGAGAGAGTCTATGTTTTGATCCTATTTTCCCAAATAAGATTTCACCTATATTAGTAGTTTATAACTTATCCCACCAGCTAAATTATAAATACTGTACATCAAAACGCTTGATGCATAATCCCTCCCTAATAAAGAAATAGGTGTGATAAATGCCAGATTGGTGCTCCCAGCCTGTTAGGTAAACTAGAATACAGTCATTAAGTTGTACTGCATGCCAGGCAACATGCCAAGCAATCACAGTTGGGAGATAGGCTATGTGGAGCTTAGTTTCTTCCTTGATCTAGCTGAAAGGATTAGACAAGGAGGAAAATTTAAACAATGCTCTAATCATTAAGACCCCATTAATAAGCCTGTTACAAAATAAGTTCCTGATTGGCTGCCAAATCAACATTTTCTCTAAAGGACAGAAACAAGTGTGAACTGGAGTGTTCTGAAGCGTTTATGTTTAAATGGACCCAGGGAGAATTTAACTAGACTGGCGGACTGGTGTAAAGAAGCAGCAGCTAGAAGGTTAGGTGCAGAAGAGATTCCTGGTCATATCCCTATATCTATTCTCCCAACTTCTTAAGGAATAGCACTTTCAATTTTTAGTGGGGCACTTGCTCATCAGAATATAAGTATATTCAGCCAGAAAAATAAGTTTTCACCAAAGGGTGTGAGCAGCAGTAGGCACACCATCCTGGAAATTTCCCTAAAAAAGACAAGCCCTTTTCTTCTTCTTGCAGACTGGAATGAAGATAGAGTTGGAAAGCCATTTTGGACCATGAAATGAACTTCAGAATATAAGTAACACACGAAGGAATAATGAGATAGAAAAAGCAAGTGGTAGTATGGAGTATCAAACCAGCCCTGGTTCTCTCTGAACTTTTACATCTGTTTTGTTCGAATCACTTTTATTTTGGATTGTCTGTCACTTGCAGTTCAACCTGATCTTAACAAACAGTAAGTCAACAGCCTAAAACTTGGAGAAAGATAGCAGACTTTACCCTGAAGAACTGAGAAACCAATTAATATTTCTGAGAAGGGAAGATACAGTGTTCATTGATTTTAAGATACTAATCTAGCATGAGGTATAAGGCAAATCATAAAAGGGAAAATTTCTGTTAGAAACCTGGCGAAGATGATATATGTCACCTAGATATAAAACCTAAAACCAGTCTAACACTGTAGCCAAGAGAAGGATGTAAAACATCTTGAAAGAAGAATCAATAAGATTTAGTAACTGACTGGGTATGATATTTAGGAAGGCATGGGAGGTGGACATAAATAAATGAAAGGGCTTCAAAGAAGATACCTAGATTTTTAGATTGGTGGTCTGGGATCTAAAGTAGCATCTAAAGAAATGGGGTGGGTTGTCTGGCTGGCTCAGTCACTGGAGCCTGCAACTCTTAGGGGGTTTGAGTGGATTTGAGTCCTGCCATTGGGTGTGGAGCCTACATAAAATAAAAAATTTTAAAAATAAAATTAAATAAAGAGATGGGGAAACCAAGAGGGTAGACGTGAATGGACAGAGAGAGGAAGAACTAATTTAGGAGAGTTATGAAATATTTAAGTTGACATTAGAGGAAATCAAGTGGAATTTTCAAGTAGGTGTGTTGGAAATAAGGGCAGGAGCTTGTGAAAAGAAAATTTTTCAAAGATATATTGCACAGAGTATACCTAACAAAAAATTTCGATAGTGATATCATTAAAAGATAAACTGAGGCACATTAAAAGGTGTAAGAGTTTATAAGAACAAAAATTTATTGGAATTGGGCAACACCAAACCAGAAATAGTTAGGGGCCCTCCACTGACAGGAGCTGGGGAAAAAGACTTACATAGGAAGGTGTGGAAGCAGGATTGATTGATTGATTGGCTATAGCTTAAAGCTTAGTTGACTATTTGTCATTGGTTATCTTACTTTCTATTTCATAACCTAGAGGCATTTACAGGCTTAGATTTTTAGGCTGCTGTGACATTAGAGCTACATCAGTGTAATGGCCTCCTTGTTTAGTTAATTCAACACCTCAGATGACAGCACCAAGGAAAACTGTGAATACAATTGAGAGCTAAAGAACAGCCAAAGGAAAAGACATAAACAAGTGAAGTGTGTGTGGTGTCTCACTGGGCATAATGATTCCATACTAAACTAGAAAATTCCCCATAGGTAAAATATCTAACAAGATGTTGTTCAAAACATTTCGACAAGTGTGGGAAATGAACATTAATCAGTTTTGGATCCTTACTATTCTGTTTACCAAATATAATGATGTTGCCAGAGATTCTGAGACTCAATCTGGTTTTATCTAAACTCTTGGCTGTTACTTAAATTTCTTATGCCCAATGTTACAAGGCACAGATAACTAAGACAAGCCCATTGGCTAACTTCTTATAAGTTTGAAATTCCACGTAGTTATCTTAGTATGAGAGGGAATCCAAATGCTATCTTCATCCTGAAGAGGAAAATGAAACACTACAAAAAAAAAGACAGAAGTCTAAGGCCAAGAAATTTATACTCCATACTCCTCCACAAACTCAATACCTTGGGAAAAACCGTATGAAAGGGGTGGCAATCACATCCATTGTTAAAACTTTGTAGAGTTAAGTGTGACCCCAGGGTCCTCTCAATTGGATGTAAATGGTTCAAGAGAAACATCTAAAGTCTTTTCCAGACCCTTAGATTTTCCCATCTTTCTTTTGTGTGTTGGGGCAGTTGAGGGGTGAGAGCAGTTTAAAACTGTTTATTAGCACTGAACAATCCAGGGAAAGCTAACTAATACGGCTAACTATCTGAGAATCATCTTGCTAGCTATTATAATTGCTTTAAGGATATTTCTGAATGAAAAACCTCTCAGGAGAGAATTTAATTAGTGCCTTTGACCATACGTACCTGTTACTTTATCTGTCTTAAACGAAATATGTAAACTCTCTAACTAAACAACAGTGTTTAAGGCATCAGTGTTATTCTTTCTGGATGAATTCTGTTTTCATTGTCTTCTAGTGTCCTGATGTTTCATGATATAGTCATTTATTTCTTCAATAAGCCTTCTCTACTACTCAGAATCTCAGCAGGAAACGGTCTGAGACAATCTCTTCCTCCATTAATAGATTAATCCAACAACTCTAGGCAAGAGCCGTCCAGGTCATTTATCATATTTCACCACAGGATATGGAAATTTACATGCTGGCTCTTTGTTTAGATTTTTATTTCCTATTTTAAAATTAAAACAGTGTACTCATCTTAAGTCTCAAAAATGAAACAAGTCACCTTTTTTGCAAAAGAAGCTGACAATTCAGGAATTTTACAAAATATGTAAGGAGAGGGAAAAGTCTGGCAAATCAGTGTTATTATATATTATTATAATGTAGAAGTACTTGTGTCACATCACTGATTTTACAATATAGTAGAACTTCTAATCTGCAGAAAGGGTTTGTTCTAATTAATAACTGTTATGAATTACAGAGCACTTGAAGATAAATGTGGTATCTTGAAGATAAATACTTAAATAGATAAATATAAATATATAAGAAATTTATAATACTTTCACATATGAATATATATAACACTCCAAGTAGCTGCTAAACATATTGCCTAGGAAAAATACCAGATTTGCTTTAAAAAAAATTTCAGGGGGACTGTGTGGCTCAGTGGGTTAAGCCTCTGCCTTCGGCTCGAGTCATGATCTCAGGGTCCTGGGATCGAGTCCTGCATCGGGCTTTCTGCTCAGCGGGGAGCCTGCTTCCTCCTCTCTCTCTCTGCCTGCCTCTCTGCCTGCTTGTGATCTCTGTCTGTCAAATAAATAAATAAAATCTTAAAAAAAAATTTCTAGGGAATGCCTGGTTGGCTTAGTCCTTAAGTGTCTGCCTTTGGCTCAGATCATGATCACAGGGTCCTGTGATCAAGCCTCACATTGGGCTCCCTGCTCAGTGGGGAGCCTGCTTCTCCCTCTCCCACTTACTCTGCTTGTGTTCTCTCTCTTAGTCTCTCTCTCTACCTCTGTCAAATAAATAAATAAAATTTTTTAAAAAAAATTCTATAATAACATTAATTATTTGTAAATATACCAAAGCTCAAGAACTTTTAAAATATGTATTTGAAAATTTCTGTATCTTGTGTTCTCTATTAAGTTGGTTTATGAACATTCTATATGGATAAGTCAAGCTATAATTCAATTTCCAATGACATCGAAAATTTCAGATGAACAGGATCTGAAATATGGAGGCTCTACTCTTGGTTGGTTGCCTGTGGTAATTTGATTGACCCCAAAGACTGGGGGACATGACTTGAAACCACTTCTACAAAGCAACACATTTTTAATCAGACTGCATATTTTGGAGGTGGCCAAATGTCTCCATGTCACTTCTAGGTACTGAAATTTTACCTTGAATGATAGCTCATGTAAAAATATAGACATTTGTAAGATTGCACCTATCATAAGCTCCCTTGTTCCATTTGCTGCACACACTTCAAAAGGCTGTCTTGAAAGGACACAGCACCTTTTCACTGACATGATCTTTATATGGGTTTTAGATTTGTATATAGACATTTGAGTAAATACACTGAAGAATGTGAAGTAGGTAATCAGAGCCCAGAATGGCAGAGCCTGGCTCATTGTGCACCAAACCCATTTCTTCTTCCTGAACATTCCTCTAGAACTCCTGCTTCCTTGCCAGGAGGGGTGGCCATGTGATCGATTCTTGTCCAGGTGTGGAAATGGAATGTGTCATTTCTACAGCAAGCCTTTTAAATAGTGAGTGTGCCTTCTCCACTCTCCTTTTCTGCATTTGAGCGTTGTACACAAAGCAGGAGACTCCAAAGAGAGGATTTTAGATTCTCAAGATTGATCATACAAAAGACTACTTGCCAACTAGAAACACCAAATCAACAATTTTATTGTATTGTTACCACAATTTTGTTGTTTATTTGTCAGAGCAGTTAGCCTTCTTTACCTAATACACCTAGTTTATAGCCACAAAACAATCAATTGTAAACAAATGTGTTTTTTTAACTTTTATTTTATTTTTTATTTTTATTAACATATAATGTATTATTTGTTTCAGGGGTACGGGTGTGTGAGTCGTCAGTCTTACACAATTCATAGTACTCACCATAGCACATACCCACCCCAGTGTCCACCACCCAGCCACCCTATCCCTCCCACGCCCCTCCACTTCAGTAAACCACAGTTTGTTTCCTGAGATTTAGAGTCTCTTATGGTTTGTCTCTCTCTCTCTGGTTCCACTTGTTTCTTTTTTCCCTCCCTTCCCCTATGATCTTCTGTCTTGTTTCTCAAATTCCTCATATCAGTGAGATCATATGATAATTCTTTCTCTGATTGACTTACTTTGCTTAGCATAACACCCTCTAGTCCCATCCATGTCGTTGCAAATGACAAGATTTTGTGGGGTTTTTGATGGCTGCATAATATTCCACTATATGTATGTGTATGTATGTGTGTGTATATATATATATATACACACACACACACACCCCACATCTTCTTTATCCGTTCATCTGTTGATGGACATCTAGGCTCTTTCCACAGTTTAGCTATTGTGGACATTGCTGCTATAAACATTCCGGTGCACGTGCCCCTTTGGATTACTACATTTGTATCTTTGGGGTAAATACCCAGTAGTGCAATCACTGGCTCGTAGGGTGGCTCTATTTTGAGAGATCTATACTGTGTGGTCCATTGTTATTAGAATGCTCCTTTCATTTGCTAAAACTGTATAATAGAAAGAGTTGTGGCAATTCTACTAAAGAATTCTTGTTTCCATTATCTCCTACTTTTAAAAAAACACTGTGCATTGAAAAACACAAAAAACCTATGTGCAGGTTACTTATTGTGGCAGTGTTTATAATAGCAAAAGACTGGAAATAACCCAAATTATCATTAACATGGAACATATCAATAAACTGATACATTGGCATAATGAAGTAAGATAGAACTGTAAAAAAGAATGAGGAAAACCTCTGTACACTGAAATACAGTAATCTTCCAAATATATCATTAAAGGAAAGAAATAAAGTGCAGAATACGGTATCTAGAATGTTACGTTTTGTGTAAAAGTCTGCATATTTGCTCATATGTGCAAAAAAGAAATAATAGTGGATGAATAGACCAAAAATTAATAAAAATTATTATAGTGAGAGGAAGGGAAGAAAAGACAGGGATGGAAAAGCAAACTTGTTTCACAATTTTTACTTTGGGGGGTTATAAATATATATTTTTATATTATATATATAATAAAAAGAACTCTAATAAGCAAACTGTAAATATTGAAACAAACTGAATTAAATAAACCTAACTGGATATTAAGTTGATGCCATATTCTTTTTTTTTTTTTTAAGATTTTCTTTATTTATGAGGGAGACAGAAAGAGGGTGGAGGAGCAGGGGGAGAGGGACAAGCCAACTCCAGGCTGAGTGTGGAGCCCGATGAGGGGCTCAATCCCAGGACCCTGAGATTATGACTTGAGTGGAAACCAAGAGTTGGCTCTGTTCAAGAAGAAGCCTAAGAAGCAATGACAAGCCAATAGCAGTCAATATCCCTAGTGACAAGATCCTGGTTTCTAAATACCATTTTCCACTTAAAGAAATCTTTGGAGAAATGGCAGACTCCATAGGGGCAGGAAATGTACATGATAAGCTTATGACATTATATTCTCCCAGAAAGTAAGGACATCATCAAAGGGTATAGATCCCTGCAAAAAGAACACTGGAAAAAGTTAGAAAAATCTCCCATTGGCCAAGATGGGGTAATTCAAACATCAAAAGAATAATGACCATAAATTTAAGTCAAACACATTAAATTTAGAAAAAGAAATGAGTTCAAATTAAAGAGGAATAAAAAGAGGGAGAAGAGAGGACAGAGAGAGGAGAAGGTGAAAGAGAAAGGAAGGAAACTCCTTACTCTAATTTAATAATAAAGGTGAGGAAGAGAATATTTATCTTGTTGCTATTTTATGAATTACATTTCCAGTTTATACTGAGCTAGTTGATGAAGACAAAATTCTTTTTTTTTTTAAGGATTTTATTTATTTATTTGGGAGAGAGCATCAGTGAGAGACAGCACAAGCAAGATGAGGGGCAGAGGGAGAAGCAGACTCCCCGCTGAGCAGGAATCCTGCTGAAGGACTCCAGTTGGGACTCCAGGATCATGTCCTGAGCCAAGGCAGATGCTTAACCAACTGAGCTACCTAGGTGCCCCCGGGGATGAAATTCTTCTAAAGAGAAGAATTCAAGCCAATAAACACAGAAAAAATAATAGAATTAGAATTAAAATTCCATTTGCAACCTTCACATTAATTCTTCAAAAGTCATCAGTCTGTGGTAAAACTATCATCTTTATAGTATATTCTACTGAAGACTGAGAGTCACACTATTTCTAAGTTTATGTGGAATATTCTTTTAAAAGAATACTTTATAGATGGGGCTGTGTAATTCACTTCGTATCTATTCAAGTGTTTAGGCCATTGGAAATCAAAGAAGGACAACAGACAGGCAATGCAAGGGAGCATTAGCCACATGTAGGATGTGGGAAATTGACCTGGTTTCCTCTATAAGAAAATAGTATTGATCAGAGAGGGAGGAGAAGAGAGAGGTTGGGAGAGAGAAAAGAAAGCTTTTTTAGACTAAGAGATTTTAAATTGTTTAAAAAGAATGTTTAGGGACACCTGGGTGGCTCAGTCAGTTAAAAGTCTGCCTTCAGCTCAGGTCATGATCCCAGGGTCCTGGGATCGAGCCCTGCATTGAGCTCCCTGCTCAGTGGGGAGTCTGCTTCTCCCTCTGCCTGCCAATCCCCTGCTTGTGCTCTCTCTCTCTGACAAACAAAAAAAATAAATAAAATCTTTAAAAAATAATTTTTATATATTTTTTTAAGTTTTTAGCTAATGTGGAAAATTTGATTATGAACTTAGCATTAAGTAATATTCAGGAATTGCTGTTAATGTTATTAGATAAAATAACGGCGTATGGTTATGTAAGAAAATGCCCCCTATGTTATTATTTTAAAACATGCACACAAATACTGAGGAGACAGATGTAATGATTTCTGAAATTTACTTTCAAATGTTCCAACCAAAAAATGATTTTTAAAGTGTAGAAGAGAGAAACAATGCAGTAAAGTATTGATGATTATTAAAACTGAGTATGTTTCGAAAATTTCAGGAGACATTCAAAAAATTTCTTTAAAAGGTGACAAAACTGCTCCAAATGGTATCTTTGTGTGGAACAGGAAAAAAATGGTAAGCCTTGCTTCGTAGTCACGCAGTTTGCTCCTTGCTTCGGGCCCAAGCTGTTTTGCATCATAGCTTTGCCCTTTAAAAAATTTTTTTAATAATTAGCAACCCCAGTATCTGATTTGAAGAAACCAGGCTGGTTTTTCAGCCATTCTGGTTTTATCACGTAAAGGATATTTTCTTGTTTGAGGTTTCACTGAGCCATATTTAACAGATAAGTTCATCTATATGAATGTTTTTGTTGTTAATTCTGTTTTGTTCTGATTATGCTAAAATAACATGCAGGGAATTTGTGTGAGAGTTCACAGGGTACCAATATAGGCCACATAAAGGAAGGAGTGGTGAGGCAGTCGTGGGAACAAAAAATGGAAAATTGAATTCAGACAACATGGGTTTGACTCTGATACTTCCCAGCTAAGAGACGTTTTGTCAAATCACCCTCAGAGTATGGGCCCTTCTGTTGGGCAAAATGAGAATGGGAACAGGGGTATTGTAAAGACCTCACTAACTATGTGAGATAACTTTTTCAACTCTCGAGCTTCATACCAAGAGAAAACATTACTAGCATGGAGAATGGATACGGCAGTATTTCACATGACCATTGTCACTTTACAAAAGTGAAATGGTATATGGATTTAAAAAAAATTTTTTTTTAAAGATTTATTTATTTTAGAGAGAGAGAGATTGAGCATGAGCAGGAGGGGCAGAGAGAAGGAAAGAGAATCTCAAGCCAACTTGGTACTGAGCATGGAGCCCAGCTCTGAGCTGGAAATCATCACCCTGAGATCATGACCTGAGTCAAAACCAGAAGTCGGAGGCTTAACTGCCTGTTCCACTGAGGGTCCCCAAAATATCATATCAATTTTTAAAAATAAATCAAATAAACAAACTGAAAATGCTCATTAAAAAATAGCGGGGTAAAGAAATTAATCTCACAATGCAGATAACACCTCAGTTTTACTGTTTCAGGTCTTATCTTTAATAGGTCAAGGTTTTTGTGTGTGTTTGTTTTATTTCAGAAACTCATACAGTTTTAACTCTTAAAAAACTTACAGGTAAATTTAGTACCAGACCGAGAAGCAAGAGGCAGCAGTAGGTGTGACTTAAAAGACTGTTTTCAGTAATTTATAATCTCAAAATTTGCAGTCAATACTCAGTGTTGCTAAGCCCTAGAACGCAGCTTTTCTCTAAACTATTTAAGGCACGTCAACATCCTGCATTAATGAAAAGTTGTTGTTATGATATAGTTTTGGGTTCTGAAAAAAGAACTGAAGAAAACGTGCTTTTCCCCTATCCTCTCTCCAGCAAAAGAGACCACATGAAAGAACACAAATATCTCTTTAAATAATTAATGGCTTACGGGCTACAAAGTACTTCAAAAATAAATAACAAAAGTGATCTTTTTCCTAATAGGCAGCAATAAGAAACACATTTCACTGACTCTACGGGTTCCCCTCAGTAGAGGGATCAGGTCAGCCTAACAAACACAGAGTTCCACACTGGCTTTTCACTTTGGGTCTGCTAAGTCTCATTTCATTATAGTGATGTTAGAGTTTCTTTGATTAAGCTGTTATTTTGTCTCTTCAGGTGAAATGATAGAGAAAACACATATTCCTGTGGATACTGTTGGCACTTCCAGTACCTTTAACAACTCCCCTTCCACATTTCCTTATCCTCACTTTTCCCTACTCTTAACTGTCTTTTATCCCCATCAGTCTTTTCCCATTAAAATCGTTTATTTATTTATTTATTTACTTTCTTACTTATTTTTGAAAAAGTTACACTTTTATATGTTTCAACATTTGAAAGGTTAAAAAAAAAAAAGTGAAAATTCTATGTAGTGAAAATTCTCTTTCCCAACCTTGTCCCTCAATTACTCAGAAATGTGTTTTCTCCAGATTTCCTTGATCGCCTCATTGTACTCATATTGCTTCCCCTGTCTGAAGTGTCCTTCAAACACCTTTCAGTTTTTGTTCTTCACATCTTCAAAATGTAGTTTAATACTCTCCTTAATGAGCTTTCCCTGAACCATCACCTCTAAAATTGATCCCTTATTTTCCTGATTCTGCCCAATGGAATATGGTTTTTACCCTAATTTTTAAAAATATGCTTAAAAAATAATAAAAATTCTTCAAATTGCTTATGTTTCTAAATTATCTTCATATTTCCTGAGCAGATTTGAGATTTCTTTCTTTCTTTGAGAGAGAGACAGAATGAGCAGTGGGGAGGGGCCGGAGGGAGAGACAGAGAGAGAGAAGCAGACTCCCTGCTGAGCAGGAAGCCCGATTTGGGACTCCACCCCAGGACCCAGAGATCATGACCTGAGCCAAAGGCTCAGATTGAGCCACCCAATTCCCCCAGATCTGAGGTTTCTGAACAGCTTACAGATTTGTAGTTTCCTTAGAAGCAGAAAATGACTCCTGTTTCTTTTGTTTTCCATATAGCAGGTAGTCTGGACTCATGCAAATAGTTGATGGTGAATCCCCTTTCTACACTCAAAAACCTTACCAGGTAATTCTTAAAGTTTGCTGCAATGCGAATCACCTGGGGAGGTTTGGAAATTCATACTGTGCTGGCTTTACCCTATACAATTAAATCCGAATCTCTAGGCATGGGGTCTAAGCATAAGCACTATTGAAAACTCACCAGATGACTCCAACTTGCAGCTACATTTAAGAATCAGTAACCTCGCTCACCTCCATGCCCTCAATCTCAGACTATGACTTCATTTCATAAAAACTATGCCTTTGCTACCAATGTCAAACATGTCCCCTTCTTGCATCATTTCCCATTTCTGTTTTGCTTCTGTTGGGTTTAAGAAGGAGTTCCTCTTTTCACAGGCCTCCTTCCAGCAACTATATTTTCTTTGCTCTCCTTCACTGAAAACCTTCTCATAAGGCTTTGCTATGCAGATGGTTGTCTTTATTTATTTATTTTTTTAACCTCCAGGTCACTCTTCAACTTACATATATCTTGGTTTCATTCCATCAGGCATGCAAAAATGGTCTTGTTGGTGTTACTTGTCATGTTGCCATATCCAAGGGTCAGTTTTCTGCCTTCTTCTCACTTCTTAGCAGCAGGATCCCCTTGTCGGAAATGCTGTCTTTTCTTGATTTCCAGGACACCACATGGTTGCTCTCCTCTCCTTCTATTGCCTCTTATCTGTCTGACTTCTGGATGGCAGTTTCCTAGCTCTTGATCCTAACTAAGCCCTCTATTGTCTCCACACTTGGCCGTGTACCACTTGTGCCTAGAGATGATTTCAGATGGTAAATGGTTGAAAGTGTTTTTTTACCTTAACAGATAAATATTTCTTTTTAGTGTTATTAGAAAAGACTACAACCAACACATTAAACTCACTTTAACACTATAAACTGAAGAAGGATGAGTTTAAATAGCACATCATATGGCAAACTTCATAAAACATTCTTTCCACATCTCTTTTCTTTTTTTTCCCTGAGTGTCTTCTCCAGATTACAGCTGCCTTTGCTCGCTCCAAAATCCTCCATCCACTGCTACGTCTCCTTTTTCCTTTACAGTCTTTTGCCTAAAGCTTCTGGGTTTCCATTCTCTCCCTCCCCACTCATCTTCAGCAGAAACACCTCCTGCTGGTGAGCTTCTGTATACTGGGGATCGAACCTACTTCTTTTATGAGAAGTTGGGGTTCACCTAAAAGGAAGTCTTCAAAATAGAGAATATGTACATTACAAGGAAGCCATGGAAAATTTGCTTGATATGAAAGAGATACTCTGGGAAGAAAGAGATTATTGAATAAAGTCTGTCTCATATATGTTTTTACTACCTAAGTAGTAATTCACATTTAGGAATGTTGCTATACTTTAGGAACAGGGGAGTCTCAAAACACCTGCCTTAGGATCAAAGGTGTCATAGTTATCACCAATTTATTTATTTAATGGGATGAAGCATTGTCAATATAAAACTCTAATTATTAAAACCTGTATCTCTAAGATTTTAATTGAGTAGTGCTGATATAATAAATCTATTTTCTCATAATTTTATTAAAATCTTTTAAACTCATAATAAAGGTCTGACATGATATACTTAATAATTCTGTTGGTACCTGTATTTATCAGATTATAATAATATCAGATTATAATAAAGCTCCAACAAATACACTGTTTCTTGATTCATTTACATAATGACTTTTTACTACACAATCCTAGCATTTGTGGAGGCCCATGGCCCATATACTATCTTCCCAAATATTTGCATGTTAAAAATTAAGCAAGCATTGTTAAATGAAATGTTTTATCTGCCTACATGACAAAATTATATTTATAGTAGCAAAAAATTTTAATGTGAAGAGTTATGTTATTTTTATGTAACTCCAAGTTAGAAAATGTAAAGAATGACTGTTTTTAATTATGGTTGTCATGTCTGACCTTCTGTTGATGGCCCAGGGATGTTTGGATAGTATGAAGTAAGGATAAGTGGAATTAATAAATCATTATATATTTATTCTGTAAGAATTGTTTTTCTTGCTTTCATTTTAGATAAATCACTAGGTTATGATAAAGATTCTCATTTACTAGGTATTGACATTCTGCTAAATCAGACATTTTTTGATTCATTAAAACGTTTCAATACTTTTTAGGATTAATTTTAACTGGGCAAAACTTCACTCAGCTGAGGCAAAAACATCGGGATTTTTAATACAATTCTTTTTTTAAAAAAGATTTTATTTATTTATTTGACAGAGAGAGAGAGATCACAAGTAGGCAGAGAGGCAGGCAAACAGAGAGGAGGAAGCAGGCTCCCCACTGTGCAGAGAGCCAATGAGGGGCTCGATCCCAGGACCCTGAGATCATGACCTGAGCCAAAGGCAGAGGCTTAACCCACTGAGCCACCCAGGCACCCCGATTTTTAATACAATTCTTAAAGCAATACTTAGATGTGGTAATGAGTTGTGAATTTTACATGTCATCTTCAAGCATTATAATGGGTTCACAAGTGGTTAATTATTGTTTCCCTGTAAGATTTTATAAAATATTAAAGATTTCATTGCTATCACCTATATTGCAATTTATACTGTCTCTTAAAACAATATCTAAATCTGTATAGTGACATGAAGAACTGCTAGCATACTTGACTGATTCTATATTTAGACTGACATATTCAATTATAATATGAATTACATAATGTTGAAAATAGTTCCTCAGCTACGATGTGCAATTGTGATTATCATGCTAGTTTATGAGTATTTCTGGAACCACAACTGGGACACATACACAAAAGCAAAAGGAGTGGACACTAAGCATTCCCAGGAAACAATATTTTGTTATTTAAGATACTATTATTGCATTAGCCTGATTTCAAAATTGCTTTGTAGATATGCGATGCTGTCTACAAGTAGCCCTATTTCTGAACAAAGAAGTATATTTCTAGGGCATAAGAAACAAAGTCAAACCTTTAGTTTAAGTTATATGATAGGGGAGAAATGGAGATGTTTCAAAATGTCACAGGTATTTGAGAATATCTGAATAGAATACATATCTATTCATCAGTAAGTTTTAAGTTGCCATAAATTATTGATGTTAATTTGTAATTAAGTGACATTTTTTGGAACAACTTTACTCAAGATAAGCTCAAGATATGTATAATGATGCCAAATTTCTATGACTCAATAGTATATTCAACAGCTATTTTCAATACAAGTGAAATTCATAAATATTAGGCAAAATATTGATTTAATGAAGAGTGGTCTGTGGGATATTAAGAAATCATTAATATCTAGGAATTAATATATGTAGAAAACTATGTGGCAAAACCTGAATATAATCAAGATGTATTTTTTTTTAACTTCTAAGTTTTATTTTGTTGTGGTAAGAACTCCACAGAAGGTCTCGTTTTTAACTGATTTTAAGAGTCCAATACAATAAGCACAATGTTGTATATCAGATCTCTAGACCTTAACTCATCCTGCTTATCTGAAACTTTATACATATTGATGAATAATTCTTCATTTTCTCCTGCCCTCTTCCCCTGACCATCTCTGCTCTTTTGCTTCCATGAGCTTGACTATTTTAGACACAGAGGAATTGTGCAGTATTTGAGGAATACTGCATATAAGAGGAATTGTGCAGTATTTGTCCTTCTGTGACTGGCTTGTTTCACTTACCACAATGATCCCCAGGTTCATCCCTGTTGTTGCAAATGGTAGGTTTACCTTCTTATTTAAAGTTACTTTTGTAATGTTCTATTGTATGTCATTCCACATTTTCTTTATGTATTTATCCATTCATGTGAAAGATATGGATGATTTTAAATGAATCACAAGTTAATATGTGAGATATTTTGTTACACTCTTGTGGGATCCATTTTATTGCTTTATTGATATGTATTCATGTTTACATTTGGAGTTTCTTTTTAAGTTAGAAGTTGGGATGAGGGAGTTAATTGAGTTCTAAGGATCCTTAACCCCTTACCTTATTTAACATAGACCTAAACGAAATGGAAGAAAATGCCTTTGGGGGTTTTGATGACCAAAGAACCATCAATGTATAGAGTAAAAGTACAACCTGTCTCTGAAACAACACTATATTCAGAAACTCAATGAATATTTATCGAATACCCAACGTAACAGTCACTGTTCTAGACACAGGCTTGCAACTGTGAACAAAAACAGAGCCTCCCTTCAGGGAACTCACATTCTACTAATGGGATGGAATGGGGGTGGGGACACAGATGGAGAACAAATGAATAAATTATATCAATGTTTAAAGAATATGTACAGTGAAGAAAAATCGGAATGGGGAATAAGTTGTGCTGGTTGGAGGTTGCAGTTTTAAAAAAATTGTCATGGAAGGCCTCACTGAGAACATGACATTTAGGTCCTTAAAGAGGTATTAAAATACACACACACACACGTCTAAAAAATATAATCTTAAACTTACAGAAAAGTTAAAAGCACAATACAAAGAATTCTTTTTTTCCCTAAACCACTGGACAGTAAGTAGCTGACCTGATACCCATTACCTCCAAATACTCTGGGGCATGTTCTTCATGAACAAGGACATTTTCCTGCATAACCACAATATAACCATCAAAATCAAGGAATCATCATTCTTACATTACTACCATGAAATCCACATCAAGCACATAGACCCCATTCAAGCTTTTCCATTTGCCCCTATTATGTCCTTTATTGTAAAAAGGATCCAGTTCAGAATCATGGATTGCATTGAGTTACCTTATCTTTTTTATTCTGGATCTGGAATAAGCCATCAACCTTTTTTTGAAATTTCATGACCCTGACAGTTTTTAATATTATAGATCACTTATTTTGTAAAATGCCTCTCAGTTTGAATTTGTCTGATCTTTCCTCATGAGTGCATTCAGATTTTGCATCTCTGGTAAGAGTATCATAGAAATAATTCTCTTTTTTCTTCTCATTGCATTCTCTCTAGTGACTCAGGATTTTAATTTGTCCCATTATTGATGCTATTAACTTGAATAACTTAAGGTATAATCTGCCAGGTTTCTCCTCCGTGAAGTTATTCCTTTTCTTTTTGTAATTAATATGTGTTTTGTGGAGAGGTACTTCAGAAATGGTTTCTTGTCCTATTTCTCATTTAACTTTCTACTTATTCATTTATTTGTCTGCCTCTCTCTCTTTATCTATCTATCTAATCATTGATTGAATCCATGGTTTCCTATTTAATCAGTGCATTAAAATTTTAACTACCATTATTTACTGCCATTCTTAATGGTCCCAGATTTGGCTGCTAGGAGCCCTTTCAAGCTGATACTGGTGTGTGTTTGACATGTCCCTATCATTCTGGAACATTCTCTTGTTTTGGGGCACAAGCCACCCTGCCTCATTTTAAAAATTTTTTTAGTTTGAATATAGTTAACATAAAATGTTGCATTAGTTTCAGGGGTACACCCTAGTGATTAAACTTCTCTATGCTATACTGTGCTCACCACAAGTGTAATCTACCATCTGTCACCATACAATGTTATTACATTATTACTGACTATATTCCTTTTTTTTTCTTTTTTTTAAGATTTTATTTATTCGTTTGACAGACAGAGATCACAAGTAGGCAGAGAGTCAGGCAGAGAGAGAGGAGGAAGCAGGCTCCCCACTGAGCAGAAAGCCCGACCCGGGGCTCAATCTCAGGACCCTGAGATCATGACCTGAGCCGAAGGCAGAGGCTTTAACCCACTGAGCCACCCAGGCGCCCCACTGACTATATTCCTTATGCTGTGCACTTTTTTCCCATGACTTACTCATTCCATAACTGGAACCCATGCTCATCTTGTGCTTTGTCGATCCTTTCCCTGAAATTAGTCATTTCATCAAGGAGCCTTTGTTTCTTTTAGTGGAAACTAATGTACAAGCCATGATCTAGGTGTTTGATCTGGGGCCCAATGCCTCTGGTGGCACAGATGATGATGGGGTGTTATTGCTCCAAGACCTTATTAGTGGTAAGGGGTGAGGAATATATTATATATATTATATAAACACACACATGTGCACACACATATAACATTTACAACTGTACTAATTTCCACATCCATCTGTAAGTATTGAAAATGATGAGTTTAATCAATACCTTTGATTCCAATCAAACAGCACAGAATTCATTCTAGTTTTCTCCTTTCTTTTTTTCAATGAGTTAAGCATATGTTTATTCCCATATGCTTCTACACACAAGTTTACAAGCCTTAATGAATGAAGATGTTACTTGAAAGACACATTATACACAGGGTAGATGCAATGAGTTAACAGTTTTCTCCGTTTCCGTGTTTATTTGATCCAGCCACTGCAGCCTGTCTCCAAAATGGAAGCTTCCCTATCCTGCCTGAGCACTTAGGCTTTGATTCCCTGCACTGGGTTACTACATATGCACCTTCTTCACTCAGGTTCATATGTAGCATTCCAGGTCATCCTGCTTGCATACATGATCTCCCCCGAATCCCGGCTTGGGCACTAACACCCTGCATTCGGTGTTTCCTTGCATGATGACCTGTTTGTTCTGCTTGACATATCTAGCTGGACTTTCTCCCATGTGGACTCCCTTAATCTACTCCATCTCTGAGTCCCCATTTCAAGATGTTCCCATGGATGGATTCCCTGCATGGGCTGCCTCCCCAGGTAGATGTCCTTCTCACTCTGCTCAAGCTCTGATACTTCACCACACACATGTCCTTTGTGTAACACCTTCCCTACCCTGCTTAGGCTCTAATATTTTCCCTCCATCCCAGCCCATTTGAAAGCCCTCCTTACCCAGCTCTGATATGACACCAGATGCCATGTTGCTCTCACTCAAGCATGTCATGTTCACTCTTTTGGGCTTCAAGTCCCCATAGCAGGGTCCTATCCTTGTATGGAGGCCTTCCTTACTCCACTTGGGAGCTAACATCTCCACCCAGGCCCTATTTGCTGAATGGGGGCCCTCCTCACTCTTCTCACACTCTGACACCATGAACTGCACAATCTCCTCCCCGGTGTGGATGCTCTTCTCATTCCTCATGTGCTCTGACACCTCATCCAATTCAGCCCGTTTGTGTGGATGTTTGCCTCGATCTGTTCATCTAATGTCTTTAAGACTGAGTTGTTCAGAAAGATGAAGGGGAGTAGAAGGGAACAAGCAAGTGAAGAGAAGAACATGGAGAAGAGAAATTTGAGTAAGCATTGTTTAATAAACGAAAAATAATACATGTACATACTGCTGTCTTAGTTCATACTAAACTAGGTAGTTCATAAAAAAACAAACATTTATTTCTCCCAGTTCTGGGGGCTAGAAGTCTGAGGTCAGGGTACCCGCATGGTCAGGCCCTCTGGAGGGCCAGGGACTGCAATTTTTCACTGTGTTCTCCTCACATGGTAGAAAAGAATGAAGGATCTCTCTGGAGCCTCTTTTGTCAGGACACTGATCCCACTCACCAGGGCTCTGCCTTCATGACCTAATCATTTCTCAAAGTCTCCACTTCCTAATAGCATTTATCTTAGGGGTTAGGATTTCAACATATGCGGTTGGGAGAGGCACAAACATTGAAAACATAGCACACGCCAATCTGGAATTAGCCTTCAGTTTGAACCAGACTTCAACTTTTGTTTTTAAGTCCCTGAGGAAAATAGTTGCTATAAACCCCCATCTTCTGCTCCAAAAAGGAGGATTGAAGTTGCCCTAAGGCCAGAGGACTATCATTTTCTTGTAAAATTAAGTTGGTGATTTAGGAAGTCTTAGAGTACACGTCTAATGAAATAAGGGTGTGAGGGAGGATAAGGTAAAGCTGAATCACTGAAAGGTCATGTTTACTAACAAGCAAAGAGTATGAGACAACAGTGTAGAAGCAATCCACTAATAAATATTTATGGAGATTCTACTAAGACATAGAGAATCACTATTGATCAAACTCTTTGTATTTCAACAGTCTTGTAGGATTTCCTTACGTAATAACAGCAATTAATGTTAATAAAGCTGAATGAGTCATCTATAAAAGGCAAAATGAAGGTCCATTTACTTTGTTTTTAATGGCAGAAAAGTCCATTAGGACATTCGAAATTAGGACACGTTCGGACACTTCAAAAAATGGCTGACAATTATTTAGTGCTTAAATTTTAGTTATCTGGAAAATTTACATGTGGAAAAACTCCATTTCATTTATTATTGGAAAGCAGAGTGCTACTGTTTGTATCAGAGCCAATCCAAGCTCAAGGTCCTACACTGTCATTTCCTCCAGCTAGCTGTTAGACTTTGGGGTAGTCACTGTCGATCACAGGACCTTCTGTTTGCTCATCTATGACATAAGGGAGTTGGTCTAAATTTACTCAAAGACGGTCAACTCTAACATTCTATATCTTAAGGCAGATTAAGATAGGGTGTTTTTATCTCCTAAAAAGAACTTCAAGTTCATGTAACGCATTAAAGAATAAAGTAAAGAATAAAGTATTTTGTGTTGGGAATTGCCCAATGGAGCAAGAGTGACTGATTAGAAATGAAATATTCATTCACTAGACACCCACACAAGTCTAAGAATAAGGTGTGGTTTTCTCTCAACCAGTAGAAAATTTGAATAATGGAGTATGACGTCCGTAAGTAACTAACTTACCATTTGAGATTTACATTAGAAATCAGCTGTTGGAATTTCCCAGAAGGTAATTTCCCACTACAGCTTATTTTTCTCAATGTGTGGACTATTAGAAGACGCCTTAGATGATGAATCAGACCAATAACAAAATATTTCATTTGTATAGTGCTCCTACTATAAGTACAGGTATCCCCGCTTTTTCAAAGTCTGCTTTACCTCCCTTTGCTTTTGACACAAGATCTACATTTGTCCCTGTTTTCACTAACCAAAAGACAATTTGAAGAGAATTTTCTCTCTCTCTCTTTTTTAAAGATTTTATTTATTTATTTGAGAGAAAAAGAGAGATAGAGTGCGTGAACACAGAGGGAGAGGAAGAAGCAGACTCCCTGCTGAACAGAGAGCCCCATGCGGGAATTGATCCCAGGACCCTGAGATCGGGGCCTGAGCCTAAGGCAGGTGCGTAACTGACTGAGCCACCCAGGCACCCCGAGGATTTTCTACTTTAAGAAAAAAGGCAAGACATGAAAACAGCATTCCGTGTGTCTTTTGCAGCCATTATAGAGGAGTGAGAGTGAGCCTCCTGAGCAGTGAGAGGGGTCTGGCCAAGCTCCTTCTCTGGGAAGTACAGCCAGCATCTCAGCAGCAAGCCACCCCAACTTGAAGATGCGTCTATGTGCATCTATGCTTTATCTCAATTTATCTTGTGCATCTGTTGGTAAGATGTGTCTTAAGGCATTAGGAAAGCATAAAAGAGGTTATTTTTGGGGTCTGGGAACACTAAAAACAATTTCCATATACATTGATGGTAATTGCTTCTTCATTTTACACCATTTTGGCCTATGAAAGATTTCATAAGAATGCTCTACTTTCAGAAAGCAAGGAAAACCTGTCCATCTGACCACAATTTCCCCCTTGTTTTCTTTCTTTCTTTTTTTTTTTACTTAATTAATTTATTTTAGAGAGGGGGGAGGGGCAGTGGGAGAGGGAGAGAAAGCCCCTAGCAGTCTCCACACTGAGTGTGCAGCCCCACCCAGGGCTCCATCTCACCACCCCAGAGATCACCACGTGAGTGAAAACCAAGTCTAACTCCCAACCCAATACTTCATCCAGGTGCCCCTCCCCCTTGTTTTCTTAGAGTTCATTTCCTCATTCTGGTTGCTCAAGGACACAGCTTTGAGGTCTTTGGCCATATTTTTCCCTGACTTAGACCAATAGTATTTCCTCACTTGGAATGTTGAATTGAAGAATATCAAAGTTGATTTAGGCATAAGTGGAAATTGAAAAAGAAAAACTACACCAGGAGATTCTAAGAGATAGCAATAGAAAGTCACTGACCACATTCCTGCTCCTGTTATTGAGGTAAGTTGAAAAGCTTAAGAAGAGAGGAGAAAGGAAATGAGCCTGGAAGAGCTAAGTAAGACACATACATTATCTTAATTTACTTTACCAGCTACTATGAGGTAGTATCATATCATTACTACCAACTGCGACTTGTAAATGAAAAGAGTACTACTCAGAAGGATAAGTGACTTATTTTTCGAAGATCACATGACTAGTTATTTTGGAACCTCACTCTGGACTTGCCTCTTAACTGATCACATTCATGTAAACACCCTCTAGCTTTGCTGCTACACAGTCCTGCTGGTCCTGGCTCTGCACTGGCCTCGTGACCTTGGACAATGCAATCTCTCAAGTCTCAACTTCCAGGTATGTAAAGTGGACTTACAACACAGCCTTCCCTTATTTAATAAGGTGGGTTTAATACTATGCAACTAAATATCTTTCTTATTATGTTTAACAGTTTATAAAGGGCACTGATGCATGACTTTATACAGTTAATTCTTTTTTAAAAAAATTTATTTATTTGACAGAGACAGACACAGCAAGAGAGGGGACACAAACAGGGGGAGTGGAAGAAGGAGAAGCAGGCTTCCCCCTGAGCAGGGAGCCCAACACGGGGCTGGATCCCAGGACCCTGGGATCGTGACCGAGCCAAAGGCAGACCCTTAACAACTGAGCCACCCAGGTGTCCCTTATACAGTTAATTCTTACAGAGGGCTGTACACATCAAATGAGAATGCATGTGAAAGCAGCTGTACTTTCATGATCCCATGCTTCTACTTGTGTCTACTACTTCCCATCTCCAAAGCCTTGAAATTCTTGAGATTTTGGATATGATTTAAAGGTTGTCCAGTGAGACATTTCAAACCAATGCCATAGCCTCTGCTAATGCTCAAGATGAAATAAAGAAACAAGTGAGAATTTAACAACCTATAATACCCATATTCTTCAAATAGATATTCAGGGCCATTGATATTCTGTTCACCATGACTTACTAACATTCATGGAATCAGCCTTCAACTTCACTGTCCCTAGGCCTAAATGAATTCTTCCTCTGTGTCCACCTGTTTGGGGGTTCTCCTAATGGTCAGTTCTATGCCTGTGTCTTGCCCCATGTTCAGTTTCTCCTGCCTGGAACACACTTTTTGTATTGTCTATCCTCCCACGTCTGGTCTACATATGTGGGTTTCGTTCTCCAGTTGCTATTAGTTCTTATTGTCTACTAACAGGGTTGGGGAATTACAACCCACAATCTGTTTTTGTAAATGAAGCTTTTTTGGAATTCAGCCTATGACAGGTTACAAAGGCAGAGCTGAGTAGTTATAACAGAGACCATATGGCACATAAAGCCTTAAATATTTACTTTCTATCTATACTAGCTTTACTATTTAGCTAGTACTAAAGGATACTGTCTGGTTCTTTACAGAAAACGTTTGCCGACCCTTGGTCTTTAGCAAATTTCACTTACCCATTGAAGAAGCTGGATCTCACATGATGGGAACAGCTCCCTTTTCCCCCTGAAATTACTTATTATTTACAGTAAGTTTTAAGGAAATCAAAATTACAATAGTATGCTGAGTGCATATCTTACTGTTATATCAGTAAAGCACAATTTAGAAATTCCATTATAAGATGAAAGTAATAAACATATTTTAGTGTTATAGCAATCGTAGAGCACCAAAGCCAAAGGATATTACAGACACACTTTGAGATACAATGACAACAGGTGGCTAAGGTAATAGGGGAAAGGTAGGTAGCAAAAGATAATCCTTAGCAGGAAGCTTAGGCTGGGAGGGACACATCAAAGATAACTTCTGGACAAAGAAAGCTAACGATCTTGGCAACAGGCTAGTGTCTGTCCATTGTTACTGCAAAGCCAGCCACAGAGTCATGGGTGGAGCATAGATGGCTGCTGGCAGAGTCTGTAGAAAATGCACATGTCATTTGCAGTGAAAGTGAATGTTAGGAGGAGCCGTCTGTGATTAACTGTTAACAAAGCACTATATTGTGTGGGGAGCACCTGTGCATGCCTTTCAGTGGCACCAACTGGGAAGCACTGGTCTCTACACCCTTCTATGTAATTTTCCTCTGCTGGTCATATTTTCCTAACTATACCAATCTGTTTAAGGCTACGAACAATGCCCCATACTTCTACCATCCACATTGTTATTAAGTACAGTGTTACCTTATTGTTTGTGAAAGCTAATCCTGGAAATTGGTCTGCCTTTCTAAATAGCTCTTCTCTCCTCTTCAGAAGAGTCAAAAGGACAGATTATTTCCCATGAACCAAATATAGCCCATTCTTAGAATTCTTCAAATGTTACTAAATAACAATTTGTCAAAGTCTGTGTCCTTTACAGATCTCTTCATAAATAACTTTTACTTTCTCATCTATAAATATATACTAAAATACGGGCACCTGGGTGGCTCAGTTGGTTAGGCATTTGCCTCCGGCTCAGGTCATGATCCTGGGATTGAGTCCCCCATCGGGCTCCCTGCTCAGCGTGGAATCAGCAGCTTGTTCCGCCTCTCCTCCCACTCATTCTCTCAATCTCCCTCCCTCTCTCAAATAAATAAATAAAACCTTTAAAAACAAAACAAATATATTTATGTATATGTATGTATGTATGTGTGTATACGTATGTGTATATATGTATGTGTATATGTATGTGTGTGTATATTTATATAACCCCTCATAATTATAAAGATACTAAATGAATTAAGCATTTATTCTTACAGAGAATTTGATTTTTTTTTTAAGATTTTATTTATTTATTTGACAGAGAGAAATCACAAGTAAGCAGAGAGGCAGGCAGAGAGAGAGGAGGAAGCAGGCTCCCCGCTGAGCAGAAAGCCCGATGTGGGGCTCGAACCCAGGACCTGGGATCATGACCTGAGCCGAAGGCAGTGGCCTAACCCACTGAGCGACCCAGGCGCCCCAGACCTTTCTATTTCTTATCTTAGTAATAAGTTATTTCAAATTCAGTGTATTTTTTTAAGTAGACTTAATTTTTTTAGGGAATTCTAGGGTCACAGAGAAATTGAGAGGCAGGTGCAGAGATTTCCTGTATACCCCTCTGGCCACACATATGCACAGCCTCCCCCATTATCAACATTCTCACCGTAAGGTCACATTTGTTACAGCAGATGAACCTACACTGACACATCATTATCACCTCAAGATCATAATTTACATTAGGCTTCATTCTTGATATTGTGCATATTATGGGTGTGGACACATGTGTAGTGTATCCACAAAGGTAGTACCTTACAAAGGAGTTTCACTGCTCTAAAAATCCGTGCACCACCTTTTTACCCCTATCTATCTTCTACTCATACGGTATGAAGGCTTTTCAATTGGCTTCTTTCACTTCATAACGTACATCTGAGTTTCCTCCATGTCTTTCCGTGGCCTAATAGCTCATTTCTTTGTAGTCCTGAATAATATACTATTGCCTGGCTATACCACAGTTTATTTATCCATTCACCTACTGAAGGACATCTTAGTTGCTTCCAAGTTTGGGCAATTATTAATAAAGCTGCTATGAACCTCTGTGTGCAGATTTTTGCATGGATATAAGGTTCCAACCTTTGGGTAAATACCAAGAAGTGCAACTGCTGAATCGTTTGGTGAGTCTGTTTAGTTTCGTAAGAAAATGACAACTGTCTTCCAGAATGGCTGCTCTATTTTACATTCCTACCAGAGATGAACGAAAGTTCCTGTTTCTCCATATCCTTGTCAGCATTTAGATATCTGTCAGGGTTCTAGATTTCTGGACATTTTAACACATGTGTAATGGTATCTCATTGTTTGTTTTAATACTATTTATTTATTTATTTATTTATTTATTTATTTTTAAGGAAACACTACCCCCAATGTGGGGCCTGAACTCATGAGATCAACCCTGAGATCAAGATGCAAGCTCTACGGACTGAGCCAGCTGGGTGCCCCTCATTGTTTTAATTTATATTTCCCTGATGACATAAGATGTGGAACATCTTTTCTTATGCTTATTTGTATCTGTATATCTTCTTTGGTGAGTTGTCTGTTAAGATGTATGCCCTGTTTTTAGCCGGCTGTTTGTTTTCTTATTGTTGAGTTTTAAGTGTTCTTTGTATATTTTGGATAATAGGCCTTTATCAAATATGTCTTTTGCAAATTATTTCTCCCAGTCTGTGGCTTGTCTTTTCATTCTCTCAACAGTTTCTTTCACAAAGCAGAAAAAGTTAATTTTAGTGAAGTCTATCTTATCAATTCTTTCTTTAATAGGAAGTCTTTGGTGTTGTGTCTAAAATGTCTACTTTTTCTGTCTATTGTAGTTTAAATTGAGTATTTGAAATGATCCCATTTTCTCTCCTTTCTTAGCATAGAGGTTGTACTTCTTTTCTAAACTCCTTAGAACTTTGGTTAACGAATCTCAAGTTTGCAGCATACATTTACAACTAATCCAAGTTCATTTTTGAATAACACTATTCTGCTTATAATAGAAAATAATCCTAATTCCTCCCTCCCATCTTTTGTATCATTGCTGTCATTCATGTCACTTATACACACACACACACACACACACACACACACACACACACAATAAATCTATTGTTATTATTATTTTGAACAATATATGTTATCTGTTAGGTCTCATAAGAAAAGGAAAAATAAAGGTTTTTCTTTTGTCTTCTCTTGTTCCTTCTCTGATGCTCTTCCTTTCTTACTGTGGGTAAGAGTTTCTGACTTGTATCATTTTCTTTTTCCCTGAATAATTTTTTTTTTTTTAAGGTTTTACCTATTTATTTGACACAGAGAGAGAGAGCACAGGCAGGGAGAGTGTCAGGCAGAGGCAGAGGAAGAAGCATGCTCCCGCTGAGCAGGGAGCCCAACGTGGGGCTTGATCCCAGGACCCTGGGATCATGACCTGAGCCGAAGGCAGACGCTTAACCCACTGAGCCACCCAGGTGCCCCTCTAAACAATTTCTTTTAACATTTCTTACAAAGCAGGTTTATTGGCAACAAGTTCCCTCAAATTTTTTTTTTTTTTTTTTTTGTCTGCAGAAGTCTTTATTTCTCCTTCACTTTGAAAAATAATTTTGCAGGGTACAGAATTTTAATTTGGTAGAATTTTTTTTCTCTGTACTTCAAATAGTTCGTTCCACTCTCTTCTTGCTTTGCCTGGTTTCTGAGGAGAAGCCAAATATAATTCTTACCTTTGCTCTTCTATAAGTAAGTGGTTTTTATTTTTTCTAACTTCTTTTAGAATTTTCTCTCTATCTTTCATTTTCTGTAGTTTGAAGATGATGTGCCTAAATGCCATTTTTGGAGGGACATTTATTCTGTTTGGTGTTCTCTGAGATTCCTGGACCTGTGGTTTGGTATACAACATTAATTTAGGAAAATTCTCAGTCCTTGCTGTTTCAAACATTTCTTCCATTCCTTTCTCTTTTTCTCCTCCTTCTAGTATTCCTATTACAAATATGTTACACATTTTATAGTTATTTCACAGTTCTTGGATATTCTGTTATTTTCTAGTTTTCTTTCTTTTTGCTTTTCAATTTTGGAGTTTTCTTTCTTTCTTTTTTTTTAAAAACATATTTATTTATTTCAGTGAGAGAGAGCGAGAGAGCACAGAGGGAAGAGGAAGAGGGGGAGGGAGAAAGAAACCCAAGCAGACTCCACACGGGGTAGAGTCCAATACAGGGCTTAATCTCACGACTCTGAAATCAAACCTGAGCAAGAGTCGGACACTTAACTGACTGTGCCAGCTGGGCGCCCCCATCAGTTTTGATGTTTTCTATTGAGATATCTGCAAGCTCAGATATTTTTTCAGCCTTGTCCGGTCTACTAATATGCCCATTTGAAACATTCTTCATTTCTGTTTGTGTTTTTGCTTTCTAGCATTTATTTTTAGTTCTTTCTTTGAATTCCCATTTATTTGCTTATATTGTCCATCTGTTTTTGCATGCTGTCCACACTATTCATTAGCATCCTTAGCATATCAATCGTAGTAGTTTTTAACTTCCTGTATGATAATTCCAACGTCTTTGCCATATCTTTATCTGGTTCTGATGTTTGCTCTGTCTCTTCAAATTGTGTTTTTGCCAGTTAGTATGCCTTATAATTTTTTCTTCATCACTGAACATAATGTACTGGGTAAAAGGAAATGCCATAAATAGGCCTTTAATAATATGGAAACAAGGTGTTAGGATAAGGGAAGTGTTCTGTTGTCCTATGATTTGGTCTTAGTCTTCTTGGTCAGCCTGGGTTTGTACTGTGAACTTTACAAGGGATTTTCAGATTTTTTTCCTCCCTTTTTAGGTGGGACAGGATGAACAGAGTGGGCTGGAGTTGGGTACTTCCCTTCCCTCAGTTCAGTTAAACTCTGATAAAATCCTGACAAGTAAGGGTCCGGTTGAATAGTTTCTCCTGAAGGCAGATTATGTTAAGAAGAGCAAAGTGCTCTGCTGTATTTCAAAATTGTTTCTTTCCTCCTCCTCCTCCTCCTAACAGAAACTCAAGGGGACTTTTCTCTGATAGTCACTGTGAGAACCAGATCAAGTTCCTGGAGGGAAATCTTACAAAAGTGTATGGGTGGGGAGGTTCCGATGACTGGGTCCCCCTGGAGATTTTAACTCTCAGAATTGTCTACACTGAGCCTCCAGCAATTAGTCAATTACGGTTCAGGTTTTCCTACCCTAGCACTGGCTCCCACAAAGGCTTCTACTCTGGTAAGTTGTGATTCTCTATGTTTGCCTATCTGTCTCTCCGGTTATGAGGACAGAGGTTTGCCCCGTGGTCTCATTTGTTTTTTAACAGAGCTAAGAAGAATTGTTGATTTTTTCAGTTTGTTCAGCTTTGTACCTGTTGTTAGGACATAGTGATGACTTCTGAGTTTCTTTTTTTTTTTTTTTTTTAAGATTTTATTTTTATTTATTTGTCAGAGACAGAGGGAGAGAGAGCGAGTGAGCACAGGCAGACAGAGAAGCAGGCAGAGGCAGAGGGAGAAGCAGGCTCCCTGCCGAGCAAGGAGCCTGATGTGGGACTCGGTCCCAGGACGCTGGGATTATGACCTGAGCCGAAGGCAGCCGCTTAACCAACTGAGCCACCCAGGCGTCCCGACTTCTGAGTTTCTTACATGCGGAACTGGGAACCTAAGTCCAAATGATGTTTTTTAAAGAAAATATTATTTAGAAGTCTAAGGTATGGTAAATCTCAATGATGTCAGCGTAGAGTTGGAGTATGACTTCTAATTAGGTAATACTAAAATAAATAATTGATTTTTTAAAAAATTGTGGTAGAGTACATATTACGTAAAACTTACTATTTTAGCCACTTTTTAGTGTACAGTTGAGTGGCAGTAAGTATATTCACACTGGTGTGCAATCATCACTGCCATCCATCTCTGGAACTTTCCTCATCTTCCCAAACTGAAGCCTTGTACTTGTCAAACAATACCAACTCTCCATTCCTTCCTGCATTAGTCCCTCCCAACCACTCACTATTCTACTTTCTCTCTTTCTTTTTTTTAAAGATATTATTTATTTATTTGACAGAGAGAGACACAGAGAGAGAGAGAGAGAGAGAGAGAGAGAGAAAACAAACAGGGGGAGTGGGAGAGGGAGAAGCAGGTTTCCTACTAAGCAGGGAGCACGATGTGGGGCTTGATCCCAGGACCTTGGGATCATGACCTGAACCCAAGGTAGCCGCTTAACCACTGAGCTACCCAGGTGCCCCTCTCATATGAGTAGAATCGTATAATATTTGTCCTTTGGTGTTTGGCTTACTTCACTTAGCATAATGTCTTCAAGTTTCGTACATGTTGTAATATGTGTCAGAATTCCATTCATTTTTAAGGTTGAATAATATTTCATTATATGTATATTCCATTTTGTTTATCCATTCATCTGTTGATGGACATTTCTACCTTTTGGCTGTTTTGAATAATGCTGCTATGAATATTGGTGTATAGAACTTGTGCGAGTCTGATTTTTTTTCTTAGAAAGAGCCCTTTTACTAAATGAATATTAATCAAGTGACTAATACTTGCTAGGCATTGTGCTAGGTGCCAGGTACACCCTAGTGTTCTTAGAGCCCATCGTTATGCCTCTTTAATTTTTGGATGTGTAGGTCCCGTATTCTTAGAACCCAGGTTAATAAAAAACTAATCAACACTTGGTAATGACATTGCTATCCAGCAGTCCAAACACATAGTGCCAATATTAATGTATTTGGGAATGAAAATATACAGGAAATATTTTCTCATAAAATACTGAAAAGAATCACAATACTATAGAGATTTTGTTTAACGTGTTAAGTGAGTATGCACTTTTTAAAAGCAGAACCTTCCTTTTTATTTGTATAAAATATGTTTCATTTATTTCAATATATCTTCTTTCATTTGAAAATTCTCTGGGGAATGAAAAGACAGACACATCTAGCTTGAAATGGAGTAGTTGGTTCTTTTTCAGTTTTATACTAAGCAGTGATTTAAAAAAAAAAAGTCTTCAGGGTAACCATCTTGATCATTACAGTTTGCACTGAATGGAAAACCTAAGTATTGCTTGAGTATTACCCTCATTTTCCAGGATCTTTGACAAGTTGTTTTGCCTTTCTGCACTTGTTTCCTGGGGATAGCAATACTTATTTTGTAGAGGAGTTTAAAAAATGAAAGGAGAGGATTAATGTGAAAGCGCTTTTGTGAACTCAAGCACTATACCAATATAAGGAGTTTAAAAAGTTGTTATTTGCAAACATATCCATATATTAATATTTTAATAGCTACAAAGAAGTCCCAAAATGTCCCCACATTCTGCTGTTTGTTAAAGAATGTAACTTAAGTTGTGAAACATTTTCTCCAATGGAATTCAAGAAAGCTACTCGGAATTGAAGAAAAAAACTCGTTCTACAATTTTTTTTTCCTGAATTGGGCCATGAGCTGAAAGGACTCAACCAAGCATAGAACTATCCATCTCAGCTTGCTTTCACTGACCCTTCTGTCTTACCAAATGCCACCCACTACAGACCATTCCATTTCTACAACTCCCACTAACCTACCCTAGTTCCCCGCATCCACACAGAATATCCCAAACTAATGCTCTTCAAACATTTATTTATTTATATTTATTTTTATTTTTAATTGTAATTCCAGGTTAGTTAACCTACAGTGTTATATATGTTTCAGGTGTACAATATAGTCATAACCCATTTATTCATTTTTAATTTTTGCGTGTCATCCTTGTGCAGGGGGCATGCTAATCTTCTCTGTATCGTTCCAGTTTTAGTATATGTGGTGCCAAAGCAAGCACTATTCATTTTTATTTTTTAAAGTTTTAATTCCAGTATGTTCAGGTAATGCTCCTCAAATATTTAAAGAGAAGAACCAATTCCTTTTGCTGTGGTCATTCCTCTAGGCTAGGTTTTCAGAATTTTTACCAGTCTGACTACTGCTTATTGGGAATTTTTGTTCTTTTGTTTCTCTTATGGTGCCTAGAATAGGACACAATAGTCCAGATACTGTATGAATAATCGAGAAAAAAAATGACTTTTCCTATTCTAGGCCTTGTACTTCCAGTAATATGTCCTAAATTCCTATTAAAGTTTTAGCTAAAGTCTTGACTCACTTTTGGTTTGTTTTTATAATAGGTGCCAGTGAGTACTATTCTATTTTCCTGTAGTGGTTTTTAAAAATTCAGCTGGGGTTGCATGTGTGGCTCTGTTGGTTAAGCGACTGACTCTCGGTGTTTAGCTCAGGTCATGATCTTAGGGTGGTGAGATAGAGCCCAGCGCTTAGCCTGGAGTCTGCTTGGGATTCTCTTTCTCTCCCTCTTCCTCCTTCTCTGCCCCTCCCCTTGCGGTCTCTCTCTTTCTCTCTCAAATAAATAGATAAGTAAAATGTTATTTTTTTAAATTTTTAAAGATTTTATTTATTAATTTGAGAGAGAGAGAGAGAGAGAGAACAAAAGCAGAGGGAGCAGCAGGCTCCCCACTGAGCAGGGAGCCCAACGTGGGGCTCAATCCCAGGGCCCTGGGATCATGACCTGAGCCAAAGGCAGATGGTTAACTGACTGAGCCACCCAGGACCCCCTAGATAAGTAAAAGCTTAAAAAAAAATGATTCTCAACCTTTCCCTCTGTGTCTCTCCCTGCTTGTGTGTGCTCTTTCCAAAAAAAAGGAAAAAATTCTAACTGTAGAATTGAATCTATTTCTGTAAATTTTGTCCTGTCAGATGTAAAAATGAAAGAATATAGAAAACATTTTTTGTTTCTAAACTTTCATATGAAACCCACCCTAACTTCTTTCCTGTCCTTGGACTACGTAAAATCCAAGATCAGGGCTCCTATACCCCCAGGATTGGCTCTGCTTGTACTTGAACTAATTTGAATGGGTTTCTTATCTTTGTACTCAAAAACCAGCTTTGACCAGAACACAGCATTAACCCAACGAGGGCTCACTTTACTCATCCTTAGAGTGTAGGACTGGAGACCAGCCTAATAAGTTGTCCCAAACTGAAGACCAAGAATTCTAGCAGTCTTGACTACACAATTGCCAGAACAAGGAGAAAATACTCTTCTGTACTGTATCTTTCTCATATTGAAAATGGAAGAAATCACTGTTCAAAAAGATCATTTATTGGAGGGGAGGGCAATGAGTGTGTAGATGCAAAACACACATTGGACTTGGAGTTAGGAGACACTGATTATTATCCTAATTCTGCTACGTTCAGATCGTGGGACTTTTGGCAGGTCCCATCTTTCCTAGGCTTCAGTTTCTTTACCTGTAACAATTAGAGAGGAGATGGGTAGATTCTGTAGAATATCTAAGGTTCCTTTGGCTTGAGATGCCAGCTTCAGTGTGCCTCTGGACTGGCATGCAGGGCACCACTTGGCTGTCTCTTGTAGCAGTCCTCTTCAGCCTTGCTTTGGTTGGTGTGGCTGGAAGATATTTTTCCAAAGTCCTGGAGACAGTCTGGACTGTTGCAGGTGTATAACTGTGGTTTGTGGATTCAAGACCCTTCCTCCCCTCTCTAACCCGAATCCCTCTCTTTTCTCTCCCCTGGGTAGGCAGAAACCTTCTGTGTCTTTGCTTTTCTAGTTTGGACAAGTCCATGTCTGCTTTGTCAAATCCTCCTGTCCAGTCATTAACATAATACCGCATTTCCCCCCACTTGACGATAAGTTTGGCTCTGATTGCCATGGTAGCATTTGGAGAGCTTCCCAGTTGATTTTAACAGTTTTCCGGTACTCCACTGTTTGTATGTATCAGAATCGACCTAAGTTAGTTCTCTACTGCAGTTGCAGTTAATATCCCTTTACTTCTGTGGTTTTGTTGATGTCTGTACCCACCTGCAGGGACAATTCCTAGAGATGGAATTATTAGGTTCCAAGGCAGATGTATGTGTGATCTTGATGGATACTTCTGAATTTCCCTCCAAAAAAGTGCTTGTACCAACTTATATTCCCACAAGCAATATGAAAGGGCCTGTTCTCAACACTTACTCCAACACAGTGTATGATCAAACTTCTTGGGTTTTCCAAATTGACAGATGAAAGGCAGTATCTCATTGTTTTAAATTGCATTCTTTTATTGTGAGTGAGGATGAGCATCTTTTCATAGGTTTGAGGACTATTTGTCTTTCCATTTTTGTTAGCTATCTGTTAATATCATTTGATAATGCTGCTATTTAGGTATCTTAAAGATAAATTTGACAAAGGGTTTTAAAGTTATGTAAAATTAGGGCCAGTTAATGATAAAAAAAATCAGGACAGAAGGTTTTAAATCTTAAAATAATTAAAAAGAAAAATTCAGAGGAATTCTTTCCTTTTATTAAAGTTTATTCATTTATTTTCATTTATTTAAGTTATCTCCACAGCCATTGTCAGGCTCAAACTCATGACCCTGAAGTCAAGAGTCCCCTGCTCCTCCGACTGAGCCAGCCAAGCGGCCCTGAAGGAATTCTTAATCGCCGTGTCTCCTTTAGCATTTCATTCTCTATCTTCCCTTTCCTATTTACCTTTGTATCTTCTCCTTCAACTATTCATAAAGACTTAAATATACATTTAGTATTTCTATTTAGTGAGTAAAGTTTTGTGATCCCTTTCCCTATTGTGCAAAAACAAAAAATAGAGAATTCCATATTTACTAAAAGATAAATGAAAAATGCAGACGTTTTTAAGCCTTTTATATTCTTTCTGTCTTCTTAGTTGGAAGCAACAGAAACTATGGATGCTTTAAGAACACATGGGGTAGCTGAAAGCAGGCAGGTAACCGGACAACTCATCCATGACTAGTGGGTTGAGTGGTGTTGCAGAGTCATTAGTCCATCAGAGTTCTTGGGCACGCTGCTTCTGCTACCCTAGAAACTGGATGTGGCTGCCATTGGTTTCTCCTCCATGGGTTCAGAGCAATCCCTGATTCTTTGGACCCATCACACTTGTTGTAGTTTGTCGAGGCTATATTGGGCCTGGGTGAGGTGTTCACGTTCTACTGACAGGAATGCTCTGGAAACCAATCTCAGCCATTTCCATCTTCAGCAGTGGGAGCCAGCTCTACCTCATAAGATGGGGAGTTTCCATCATCGGAAGGCTGTTTAGATTCTGGATGTTCCAAAAGATTGACAATTGTCATCAGCAGTTCTCAACTGATCTTCTTCCTGTCCAGGCAGTTATCCTTAAAAGACTGCCACTTGGGAATCAAGATTGTCTGTGTCTTCTCTTGCCCTAAAATGTTGAGGGTCAAGGAGAACAATAATTGGTCCTCCCTTCACAGAGCCTGATCAGAATTTGGCTGGCATGGGAAATAGGAGAATGCAGTTGAAGAAACAGCTACCAAAGCCAAAATGTATGCTTGGAATTACCAGTTTTTAATGCTTTATTCTGATTTTTAAATTATAGGCTCTCTTTCCATCTGCTTACTTCTGGAAAATGAGTTCACACTAACATGTTCTGGATAAAAACAACAGCTTATTGTTTTTGTATTTTCTAGAATTACAAGTTAATTTAGGACTAGCCACAAAGATATACATAGCCTTAAAAAAATTATTTAATCCCTTTTCCGCAGGCCAAGTGTATTATTGTAATTATTGTATAACAAAGTACCACAGACTGGATGGCTTAAACAACAGAAATATAATGTTCCACAGTTTGGGAGACTCTACATCCAGGATCATGGGCCCAGTAGATTGGTTCCTTCCAAGGTCAGTGAGGGAAGGGTCTGTTTCAGGATTCCCTCCTTGGGTTGTGATGGCCGTCTTCTCCATGTGTTTACACATTGTCTTCCCTCTATACATGTCTCTGTGTCTAAATTTATCATTTTTATAAGGCTACGGGTCGTGTTGGATGAGGGCCCATCCAAATGATCTCATTTTAACTTGCTTACCTCTACTTCCAAATAAGGTCATGTTCTGAGGTACTGCAGATTAGGACTTCAACATATGAATTTCGAGGGGGATATAATCAAGATGAATCTTGTTGGTAATCTTAATAAAATTTGTGTTTGGAAGAGGAGGATAAGAGACTGTAAAAGACTCTAGTAGCTGTAGTGCCTTCTAATTTGGGGGTAAATAGTGCTGAGGGTCAGGAGTCTGAGATAACGGCATTTCCAAATCTGGAGAGGCTCCAGAAGACCTTTCAGTACACAATCTCTGTTTCAATATTTTAAGATAATAATTTGCAGACATGATCTAGGCAATTAAATATAAGGAGAATTTAGTATTTATATGTCCTATACACAGCCCTAAAAGCCTTTTTCTTTTTCAATTTGAAAAAGCACAACTTGGGGGTTCCCAGCTGGCTCAGTCAATACAGCGTATGACTCTTGATTTTGGGGTTGTACGCTCAAGCTTCACATTGGGTGTAGCACTTACTCTAAAAAAATATTAAATATCAAAAAGCACAACTTTAATTCTGAGGTGCTAAACTTTTTTCTCTTCTCTAGTTCAAAGGTGTTAAATTTATTTTGGAAACAATTTGACAATTAATATTGCAACAGAACTTAGTCCTATTGATTTCACTGACTTTTTCTTTGATTACAGAAAATCATACAAGAAATCTCAAAACCTGGGATGCCTGGATGGCTCAGTCAGTTAAGCATCTGCCTTCAGCTCAGGTCATGATCCCAGCATCCTGGGATTGAGTCCCATGGGCTCCTTGCTCCGTGGGGAGCCTGCTTCTCCCTCTGCTTGCCACTCTCCCTGTTTGTGCCCTCTCTCTCAAATAAATACATAAAATCGTGAAAAAAAAAATCTCAGAACTCATGAGTTTTCACATGGATTTTTCCAACCAATCGAAACCACATTTTTTGAGCACCTATATATAAAAGAGAATGTAGTAAAAGAAAATGTGCTAGAGTCAGAAAATTGTGATGTATCTTCTCTAATCCATCTGTCTTATCTACCTCACAGGACTCAAAAACAAGAGTGTAAACTATATAAAGCCTTACAACTCCAAAGTACTTTTATAACAAACTATAAACAAAGAGCCTCACTTTGCTTTTAGGTTACAGAAACATATGGCAAATTCTCTATTGGTCTCAAGCACCTTATGATTAAAATGGAGATCACTGATGAGATGTTACAAGGAATTAATAGCATAACCAAATAATGCCAACTTTTATTGAATAGCCTTATTAAAATTACAGCCTTTAGATGTAAAAAATAGGCTTGAGTCTAAGACAGTTGACTCTCCCTTCTGAGTCTCCTTTGCACTTAGTTTGAGCCTCTTTAGGTTCCTACACATTCCGTCTTGCATTTTGACAAATTACATTTTGGCAAATTTCCCAACTTTGGCAAATCATACATATTTCCGAGCATACTCTGCAGGAAGCTTGCAGTCAGCATGCATTCTATTCACTTTCAATTTCTTGGGGCTTCCTCCTTTTCACCTTGCTGAGTGAAGTTATAAACCTTGTAATCCTTGAAACTTTTGAATGTGAATGAGCAAAGCAGCCACATGATGGCAGCATGTTAAAAGAATAAAGATTGTCCACTTGAGGCCATCCTTTTCATCTTTAAAAAATCTGTCTGAACAAGAGGAAAATTCAAACCTACCGACTTAGTGAATCCCTTATTCTCATTGATTCTTACAGAGGCAGGAGCTGAGGTTACGTAAGAGATGGTTTCCAGATCTAAAAAGAAAAAAAAAAAAAAGGCAAGAAAACAGAGTACTGAGATTTTAAGCAAGAACCAGACAATCAGGATGTGACTCATCTTTCAAGCTGAATGGTTTTTGGTTACATGTAAGGGAATTGTTTGGCAAATTACACAAAGAAAAATGATAATTTATGGATAGCACTTAAGTTTCATGTCTGGTAGCTATACAGATGTTTTTGGTTGCTCTGCTGATTAAATTTTAAAAGTCATGTACTTGTATGTGTTGCATATTTTTAAATGGATTGCCAAAACATTGCAATGATGAATTTGAACAACCTCTTTGCCTTGTCAACTGTGACTAAGGATTTTTATTTCATTAGGAAACAAATGAGTCAACATTTTTTGGAAATCTCCAAGTGCATGATAATTGCCTAGATAGGAGAGAGTGAAAGGGAAGCTCTTGAGCTGGGAAGTCTAGGTGTAATTGATTCAGGCAGTAGACGATGTCTTTCTCCTTTAAAATCTTGGTGTGTGTGTGTGTGTGTGTGTGTGTGTGTGTGTGTGTGTGTGTGTGTTTCCATTGGCATCGTTTTCAGCCAGACTTTCTTTGGTGATGGTAAACAGGACTCTAGCTCATGTTTAGTGGGGAGGCTTAGCAACTTCAAAAAGTCCTTTTATCCACAAAAGTTTCAGCCAAAGGTCTGGAGCTGGCTCCCATTGGCTGGGCTCGCGTCACTTAAAATTCCTGAGCCAATCAAAGTGACAAGGGGGTATGGAAGATTCTGATTTGCGAGGCCAGGCACAGGCAGATGGCTGAGCGCATGCTGAACCACGTTCCTCCCTACTAACAGCATAAGAAGAGAGAAACAGGCATTAAATTGTTTGCTTAACTGCTGCTTATCATGCCTAATATAGAGCTTATATCACAGTTGAAACTCATATTCATATCTCCCAAATGACAGTGGTTTTATTTATGTACAACAGGATGGAGTGCTTGTATTTGTAAGTAAAAAATATTTTGATATTAGGTGATCTAATATGTAATAATAGAACTATGTTTGGCCATAAGAAAAATCACCTAGCCAAAGCATTCTCAGACTGTAGTATGCCCACATCATAATTTCTTGGGGTGTTTGCCATAAATACAAATTCCAGAGCTTCATCCTTTCGACTTCCTGAGTCTGAATCTCGAGAGATGGTGTCCTAAGAAGTAGTATTTTTGAACAAGAGGCTTACATTATTTTTTTGTCCTGTGATTTTAAGAATATCTGGCTTGATATATTTAACTGTATGAAGCCCTAGAGATTGCATATTTGTAGAAAAGAAATGAGAGGAGCACCTGGGTGACTCAGTTGGTTAAGCATCTGCCTTCCACTTTGGCCCTGATCCCAGGGTCCTGGTATGGAGACCCTGAGTCAGTGTCTGGACTCCCTGCTGGATGGGGAACCTGCCGCTCCCCCTCTGTCTGCTATTCCTATTTGTGCTCTCTGGCTCTCTCTGTCAATAAATAAAGTTTTTTAGAAAAAGAAAATGGACGCCAGAGTGGCTCAGTGGGTTAAGCCGATGCCTTCGTCTCAGGTCATGATCCTAGGGTACTGGGATCCAGTTACCCATTTGGGCTCCTTGCTCGGTGGGGAGCCTGCTTTTCTCTCTGCCTCTGCCTGCCCACTCTGCCTGCTGGTGCACGCTCTCTCTCTCTGACAAATAAATAAATAAAAATTAAAAAAGAAAGAAAGAAAGAAAGAGAGAGAGAGAAAGAAAGAAAGGAAGAAAGAAAGAAAAAGAAAAAGAAATCAGGCATCCACAAGATTCCTTTCAGTTCCTTCTTCAGGCTTGCCTCTTACTCTGGTTAGCTTTTTTTATTCTTTTCTCTCCTGTCAAAGTTTAAATCCTCGTCAGCTAGAAAGACTGAGAATTATACTAACATTATGTCTAATTTGTAGCACTCCAAATTAATCACTGATAAGGCCATTAGTCTTCAGAGCAAATTCCTTAAAATAAAATATAGGATTAGAAAGGACCTTAGCTGAACTAATGTCTTTTATACTCAGATAAGGTAACTGATTTCCAGAAAAATAAAGTGACTCACTTAGCTAGGCAATTAACATGGATGGCCCTTTTGAAACCACTCATTTTTAAATGACTATTTCATTTGGAGAAATGGTCATAAAAGTCAGTTAGCATTTAGAATGAAAAACCAGCTTTAGTTACATTTAATTGTTTGCACACTAGAGCATAGAATTCAATTTCAGAACCCTGGGCCATATTTTATGATATGTCTTTATTAATGGTTACTAGGCATTTGCTATCTCTCTACATGTATTCCTCGTTTCTCACAATATTAATAAGTGCTAGCATGCCCATTTGGTCAATGAGGAATCTGGGACATGTATAGATTAGGTAACTCACCGTAGATCTGTAGTTCTCAAATATCTACGTGCAAACGAGTGACTTGGGAGTCTGGTTAGCATGCAATTCTGATTCAGTAGGTCCGTGGTGGGACCTGAGATTCTGCGTCTTTAAGCGGCTCACAGGGGAAGGCCAACATTGTTGGCTTACTGATCATACACCGGATGACAAGGTCTTAGATCAGGGAATAGTAGGTGGTAGGCCCTCAGTGTCTTAACCCTGGCTCTCTGCAAGGAAAGCAGAATATGCGTCGACCTTTCTCTTTATTACGGTATAATTTACGTCCTACAGATAGAGGAGTGAAGCCACTTCTCGCTGCATGTTCATTTGTGTGTGACTTTATCCTTGAAGAATATCCAGGGAAATGAAGCCTATTGGGACCATCCTCACCCCGGAGGCTATCTCTTCAACCCTTGCTTGTTTTGGGGTGGCTGCTACATGATCATGAGGGTGAACAGCTGATACACTTAAAATGTTATTATATCCATATGACCATTCTCTTTCTCACTTTCAATACGGTATTCAATAAATTATGTAAGCTAATTAACACTTTATTACAAAATCTGCTTTGTGTTGGATGATTTTATCCCACTGTCAGCTGATAGAATTGTTCTGGCATGTTCTAGGTAGGTTAGGTTAAGCTAGGATATTCCATAGGTTAGATGTATTAAATCCACTTTCCCAGACCTGTACCCCTGGGGCTAATAATACATTATATGTTTATGAAAAAATAAAAATAATTAAAAGAAATTAAAAAAAATAAATGCACTTTTGACTTACCATATTATCAATTCACAATGGGTTTTTGGACATAGCCCCATTATAAGTTGAGGAAAATCTGTATTGTCAAATGGCAAAATGAAAACACTTTAGTAATGAGCTTGATGCCCTTTATTCGAGGGAAACAATCCATAGATTTGGGGAATACAGTTCCTCACAAGGGGAGGAGCACTGTTCCAGAGGGATATGGGGGAAGAGCCAGTTTTACAGAGTCTTACAAGCTGCAAGGCAGAGAGGTGCCTGACTGGATTAGTTGGTCAGGTGTTCGACCCTTGACTGCAGCTCAGGTTATAATCTCAGGCTGCTGAGATCGAGCCCTAAACTGAGCTCCATGCTGAACATAGTGCCTGCTTGGGATTCTCTCTCTTCCTTGGCCCTTCCCACCCCACCCCCCTTCATGAGCATGCGCTTTCTTTAAAAAGAAGTGCGGGGGTGGGGGCATCTGGGTGGCTCAGTGGGTTAAAGCCTCTGCCTTTGGCTCAGGTCATGATCCCAGGGTCCTGGGATCGAGCCCTGCATCAGGCTCTCTGCTCATCAGGGAGCCTGCTTCCTCCTCTCTCTCTCTCTGCCTGCCTCTCTGCCTACTTGTGATCTCTGTCAAATAAATAAATAAAATCTTAAAAAAAAAAAAAAGGTGGGGGGGGCATCCAGGGCGAAAACAGGGTGTGATTGGCTAGGAGGTTGGGATTTCCTTGTAAGAGTAACAGGTCTTCTAGGGTAAAATAAGCAAATAAGCTAACTAAAGTTAAGTGGTGGACTGTGATTGGTATATGCTAGGTTTCCCTGACAGTGAAATGTTTCCCCTGAGTGCAGGCTGACTTAGGTTTAGATTTGTGATGTGGGCCAGTCCACTGGGGTGGCCTCCATTTTGTGGGTCCTGATGTATGAATTGACTTTATCAATATAATCTTTGTATTTCATTGGCTTCTAGCTTGATTTCTAGCTTATTTTACTTTTCTTCCCATTTTCCTTTGTTTTCATAGTTTATTTATTTCTGACTCACCTTTTGGTCATATACTTTCGTTTTGTCCAAAAAAGAACTTCTTTTTTTTTCTTTTTCTTTTTTTTAAAGATTTATTTTATTTATTTGACAGACAGAGGTCACAAATAGGCAGAGAGGCCGGCAGAGAGAGAGGAGGAAGCAGGCTCCCCGCTGAGCAGAGAGCCCGATGTGGGGCTCAATCCCAGGACCCTGGGATCATGACCTGAGCTGAAGGCGGAGGCTTGAACCCACTGAGCCACCCAGGCGCCCCAGAACTTCTTTTTTTATTATACTCTAATTTTGACAGTTACGAAAAATAAAAAAAGATTCAAATTCGCCATCTTTATATTGTATTACTTTGGCAAAAATAGCCTGAAATCAAGGATCTCCTCTGTACCGCTTTGTTTTTCTTCAGGTGAGGTAGATTGACTGGCTTGGTCTGTGCAAACAGAGGGACAGGGGAAATAAATCTGGATGTTCAGCATAAAAAGGGCTAATAACAAAGCTATTTTTAGGGAAAGGGCTTTTTGTCTTTCCCTGTGTTATTCTTCATGTCCGTTTGATATCTCTGTTCTCTGGTTCTTATCTTTAAAAGACAGCTGCTCTACCTCAGGCACAAATCAGAAAAGGAAAAGCAGCTACCCAGTGGGTCCGGGTCTGGAGCAGGGATGAAAGGGGATAGAAGTTGAGAGAAGGGAAGGGAAGAATAAAGGACCCCTGGGGAGTCCGCGCCAGGCCAAACACAATAAACGAAGTCCTCAACCCTTCCGGTGAGCACAGGCAGAACAGAGAAGCCAACTAGAGAAGAAAAAGATGAAGCCCTTGATGCCTCAGAGGCGGAAAAGAAGATCCCAGGCGAGCGACCAGTATGGCTTGGGAGCAGACCTGCTCTGGAAGTACAAGCAGGCTCCGCGTGCACGGAATAAGTGGGAGGTAGGTGCTCAATTCCAGGACACAAGATGGAACTGGGAAGGAGGACGTCATGTGATTAATTGCCAGTCAAGTCATAGTTATATAAAATAGGAACCACGCTGCATTTGCCCACAATGCTCCAGAGTTCAGAGTTTATAGATGAACTATTTCAGTTTTCTTGGAAAATACATTGAAGGTAGATTTATTCAAAATTATGTACATCAAAAATCTCAAAATCTACATGGACACCCAAATCCGGGCTTCCTCAATTAATGTGAAAATCCATTTAAAAAGCAACAATTAGTAAAAGGAAAAAAAAAAAAAACCTCATGAAAATTTAGCGAGAATAATTGTTTGACGCCAGAGAGCTAGCTTTACGTTTTTCTTTTTCCTTTTTCTTTTTTAGCCAGCTGCTAGCAATTATATAAACAGTTCTTAATTTATACAAACTTAGCTGGAAAATTGGAGGACTCCTATCAATTTCAGTTAAGGTTTCTATCCTTTGAAAATGAGCTTAGTGCTAAAAATTTAGGGCTTTTAAAAAAATAGAAATTCCATATGAGAAGAATAACAATCTGCTACCAGATTGGTTTGCTATCAGTATTTTCAGCTCACTCACATTTTAACATGCTCTTCCCCTAAGTTTTTAGAGAGTGGATTATTCAGATATAGGTAAGTAAAACTGATGGGCGCAGCAGAGGTGGTGGAAAGGCGAATGGCAAATCAGCAGAGGTAAAAATATAAATTAATTCTTCTTTTAGACATCTATTGCAGCCAGAAATACAACCTTGGGCCCTTTAAAGATGCCAGTCTTGATTTATATTACTCCTTCCAGCTGCATTTTAATAGACCACTCCATCTCTCTGCATTTCTTTTCTCTCAGTTGATGGGTAATAACCATTGCACACCTGACAGCCCCCAAAGACAGGAAGCTAGGATCACTTTCAGGGAGCATAACAATTCAGCTCCCAGCTATAAACACACACACACACACACACACACCCCAGAGACCAAAGACCAAAGGAAGTTAGGAAGGAGTCATGATGTACTCATAAGAAAAAAAAAAGCTCTGGGGTATTCTAACTCAGAGCTCAGTTTTACAGAATATTCTTGAACAGTATTGTAATTGCTGTGTTAACCAGCAACACTGATGCCTTAAGGACAGAAATCGTATGAAGATCACAAGACTATAGACACAGCCTCACATGTATCGTTTTAAAAATTAGGTTTTTAAGAATGGTACTGTGTGTATATGGTACAGAATTCAAGAATTTTGTATAAGGAGAAAGCTCCCTCACCTCCTATCACTAGCTCCCTGCTAACCTCCTTCCACTAGTCCTGCTCCTTGGAGACAACCGCTATCGACAGTACCTTATGCATTGTTCTCCTGCTCTTTCTTGCTATTTCTGTCTCTGTCTCTCTCTCAAATAAATAAATAAAATCTTAAACAGAAGTCCAGTATTTCATAAGACGTTTAATTTTAAAACGATTCTCTTTCCCCCCTCCCTTCTCCTAATTATTCCTCCTCAGAGAAAACCACTTTAAACTTTTAGACATTTCTCCTGGTGTTCACTGTCACATTTCTAAATAACATTCATGTAATGCTATTTTGGTCAATTTATGTACCATTTATGATCAATTCCCTATTTCTAGCCCCTGCTCTCCTGCCCTTCAAACATAGTTATCCTCTCCTTTTTCTAGTATAGCTACAGTTTCATTTTTGCCTAAATCAATATTCATTTTTCATTATTGTGACAATTTAAATAGTAGTCTAACGTAGGGGTGGAAAAATGTTTTCCTTGGGCCTCCTAGAGTTCTTGGTTCTGTCTGAAAAATTAAACTAATGAACAGAGGTGTCTCAGTGGCTCAGTCAATTGAGTGTTTGACTCCTGGTTTCAGCTCAGGTCATGGTCTCAGGGTTGTGAGATCAAGTCCTGTGCGGTGGGTCAAACCCCAAGTTGGCTTGCACTGATATTCTCTCCCTCTTCCCTCTGCTTCTCCCCCCGATGCTTGCATGCATACTCTCTCTCTCTCTCTAAAATAGATAAATAAAATCTTTAAAAAAAATATAAGTTAATGAAGACAGGAGAAAAGGGTACAAATGTACGTAATATAAGTTTTACCCGACACATGAGTCTTCATAAGGAAATGAAGAACTTTTGAAGACATTATTCAATCTGAGAGTTTCTGTGTGGGGTTTGGGGAAGAGTGGAACGTCATAGAGAAACAGGACAACAGGTATGAGCTAAGTTTAGCAACCTGGGAAAAACTCAGCCAGACCTCTTCATTTGGCTTCTGGGTCTCAGAGATAAGGAGGTAGGTATAGTGAGGGCGTTTCTGAAATGAGGGTCTTATGATCTGCTTCAGGAAAGAGGGCAGAGGAAGGTCGAGAAATCTTCCTGTTCCTGCTGTTTTCGCAAACTCAGCTTAAAATATGCAATATGTCAAGGTGCTGTATTTTTGGGTATTCTGTTTTGAACCACATCAGTATCATGATTATAATTACTTACTTTCTTTCTTTCTTTTTTTTTTTTAAAGATTTTTATTTATTTATTTGAGAAAGAGAGAGAGAGAGAGAGACAGAGAGAGCATGCACAAGCAGGCAGAGGGGCAGAGGAATAGGGAGAAACAGACTCATGGCTGAGCATGGAGCTTGACTCTGGACTCCATCCCAGGACCCTGGGATCATGACCTGAGCTGAAGGCAGAGGCCTACCCAACTAAGCCACCCAGGTGCCCCTATAATTACTTCCTTCTGTAACTTTGTTTTCTAGGTAGTTATAATTCCTTTTTTTTTTTCTCTGTTTAGTTCATGTATCCGTATCTAATTATCCCATGTTGCTACACAAAGTATTAACTTTCTCTTAATATTTTCTAGCACTTTGGGTAATCTCTCAGTTTCCCCATTTTCTTGAAGACATATGTTCCACTCTGCTGCTCCAGTCTGGCCTCTTTGTCCTCTTCACCTGCTTCCCAGCTGCCTTCCTGGGATTTCCCATCATATCATCCTGGAAATTCCCTTTGCCTTCCTCTTGTACTAGATTCCTCATCTTGGATCCTGAGACTCCCTTCTTGGTTTACTCCCCTGTTCTGCTAGTGCACTTCAACTTGGAGACCTCTGCATATCTGAATAGGAAAATGTTCCAAGTCTATCATCATAATTATTTTATAGTTAAACTAGGTGTAGAATTCTAGATTGAAATACTTTATTCTCCAAATTTGAAGATTGTTCTACTATGATCCAGGTATTAATATAGCTTTGATACTCAGATATCTGGTATATTCTGATTCATGCTTCTTGGTATGTGACTACTTTTTCCTTCTTTTTTCATTCCCCTCACTCCACTGGAAGCTTTTAGAGTTTTATTTTCTATAGCCAATGTTCTAAAGTTTCTTAGTGATATGTGTTTATGTGATTTTCCCCCCAACCATCCCCTATTGTTCCGGACATCATCTTTCATCATGGTGTGACCTTTTAGTCTGAAAACTGTTTTTTCAGTTCTGGGAGATTTTCTTGAATCATTTTTTTGATAATTTTCTCCCTTTCATGTTCTCTGATTTCTTCATGGACTTTTTATTATTTGGAAGTCAGATTTCCTGGGAAGATGCTTTAATTCTCTTTTATCTTTTTGTTTTCTTGTGCCCATTCTCCCTCTCTCTCATTGGTTTCCTGCCAATTTAGTGAGGTTTTAGGAGAGAGCACACATAAACATTTATTTATTACACCATATTAAACAACAGCCTGACAATTATGAAGAGCCAAAGTTTTGTAGGAAACTAACTGCTCCCTAAGAACTAATTGTTAACCAGATCATGGAAGACCAGTGACTAAATAAGCCATTGATATGGGATTATGCTTTTAAAATTCAAATGTGAAATTATCTCACAGGAAAATTTCCATGAGGCTGCCTGGCTAAATGCCTATTAAGTAATCTAGAAAGGCATTCATGAAGTTTAGGATAGGGAAATGATTTCAGTTCCCAAGGGAAAGAAAGAAAAACAAACTCAATTCCTTGTGTGAAATCTCTACCTTGTCCCTAAGATTAAATTGGCCCCAAATATCAGTAGCATCTCTCTAGGCCACAAAATACCCAACAAACAATACAGACATGTCCTTTTTCACTCCTGACCCGATTAAAAAAAAATACTATAGTTATTGGAATTTGCTTTTTAATATATAATAAGAGAAGAAAAGTCAGTTCTCATTCAAGTTTAGACTTAATTTTTTTAGCCTTCTGTCCACATAACTATGCTTCGAGGGGCATTCAAGAATTAACGCTCCAGTAACTAATGATTGTAGCTGTCTTTTAGCTAACAGTAGTTTGCAACATTCCTGGTATGTTCTCTCAAACTTTTGCCCCGCACCTTCCCTCCCTGAGCCTTCGTGTTAACCAGGACCAGTATTTTCTATCACAAGGGTGCATGCATGGTTGACAGGCACTGCTAGGAGCCTCACTAAACACATAAAGGACCTAAACTGCTTCTTCTTCTTCTTCTTTTTTAAAGATTTTATTTATTTATTTGAGAGAGCAAGCACGAGCAGAGGGGAGAGGCAGAGGGAAAGGGGAAGGCAGATTTCCTGCTGAGCAGGGAGCCCAATGCAGAACTCGATCCCAGGACCCCGGGATCATGACCTGAACCAAAGGCAGACACTCAAACGACTGAGCCACCCAGGCGCCCCTAAACTGGTTCTTCTTAAGAATTGTAGCTAAGAACGAAGAAAGAGAACCCTTAAATCCTGTAAATTAAATTCAAGTTGTACTCCATTCAGACTCGTTCATTCAAATATTTAATGAGCCACAGTGTATGAGACAGCCAGGCAATGAACATACGTAAAACATAACACAATGATAAAGGAACATACACAGAACATGGTTTCCTCTGTGGAACGTGTAAGAGTGGGTGTGTTTTCTTTAATTGTTGCGTGAACAGCATTCATATATTGAAATTAACATGATTATGAACACATAATGGAAAAATGCTCCTCACAATAGGAAGGTGAGTGTTGCCCATCAAGAGGGCAAAGCAGTCTTCAAAAGAGAGAGATGTAGGAAATTATTTCACTGTTGGATGTGGCTGCTTTCCTCCTGTGATAAGGTGGGTACATGGATTTGGAAGAAAAGGTGGTTGATCTACAGATGGATTGGGGGGCTCAAGCCTGACGAGGTGAAGACTACTGAATAATTCTGGGTGAGATGGTGGTGGCCAAGTCAGGTCTGTGACAGCAGGGACAGGAGAGGTGACAGCACAAGAGACATCAGGAGTCTGATGAGGAGGGACTAGGTAGGGGAAGTGAGGAATGGGTTACTTGTGAGGGAGAAGGTAGGGAATTTAATTTTGGACAAGTTGAACCATGTTAACTATTCTCTAGGCCAAAAAACTTTGGTCACATCAGTTGCAGAACTTTTGGAAGAAATCCACTAGGGCAGAATGAGATCCTCTCGCCCTCAGAACTTTATACATTTTGCATCTTTATATTAAGGTGCTTATCATGCTGTTTTGCAATTTGCTTATATCTCTGCTCTGCAACTTGAAAATGCTTGAGAGCAAGTTTCAGGTCGTACGTTTATCTTTGTGACCACAGAGTTTAGCACAAATTATGCCCTCAAACATACAAAATTGCCTCTATCGGGGACTGAAATATTGATTCCAGTCATGTCATGGCGTAAAGATCCATTTAGAACTAGTTTCCCCTTAATGAATTTTGTGTTTTAAAAGCTTTCTACCAAACGATTTGCAATTGTAAGATGATCTCTGGCTTCTGATCACTATTGATATAAACACCATGCCAGTGGAGAAAATTCCAACCAAGAGAAAAGCAATTTGATGTTTTAGCCTTAGCGATGCTATTGAAATTAAATATTATCTTCACTCAAATATGAAATACTGAAATAGCTTGAGACTTCTCTTTTTTCTCCTTAGCATCTATTTTTAAGTTTTACCCCTGTTCATATAGCCAACTGAAGCTCATCCTCGCTGAAAAACATTCATTAGAATGTTACACCCTTCACGCAGGCTTGGTGGTTACCTCTGGGAAGAGAGCAGACAAGAGCTGAGGGTGGCTGTGTTATTATTTCTACAATGTTGTATTTCTTTAAAAATACCTGGGGCAAATATGGCAAAATATAAACCAACCAAATATGGCTGGTGGATGCGTGGGTGATCTAATTTCTTTTTCGTATGTTTGAAAATTGCTTGCTTTAAGAAATGAAACAGCTGATTTCAAGTGGCCCTTTTAAGCAACCCATATAAAAAGTTGTTGATATATTTACTCGTGAAAAAAAAGAAACACTGTGAACTTGTCTTCTAAGATCCCAGATTGGATCCCAGATTGTTCTTACTTTAAAAAGCATTACTTTAAAAACATTAGAATAAATATAGAATTCTATTTATTGACAATGGAGAAAGATCACAAGAGATCGGAAACTTTTAAAACCTGAAATTTTGATATGTAAAATTAAAATGTCATTAAGTGTATGTAATGGAAATGACTACCTTTATTCAGGTGGCTCAAATGTTTAGTCTAGACATCTGTGAATTCCCCATCACCCATATCCAACAGTCTGCTTTATAGCATTTCTCTCAGCCAAATACGGCCCAAACAGAAGTCATAAACCCCTACACCCTCCCTTCTAAGCACTTCCAAACCCAGTACTCTGATTCCAGTGAATGGAGTCCTGCAAATCAGACACCCATGAAATTCCTTGATCATTAAGCCTTATAACATCAGTATCCACTTCATTCCATGGTTTGTTTTTAGGAATCTTTTTTTTTTTTTAATTTATTTGACAGAGAGAGATCCCAAGTAGGCAGAGAGGCAGGCAGAGAGAGAGGAGGAAGCAGGCTCCCCGCCGAGCAGAGAGCCTGATGCGGGGGGGGCTCGATCCCAGGACCCTGGGATCATGACCTGAGCCGAAGGCTGATGCTTTAACTCACTGAGCCACCCAGGCGCCCCTAGAGGAATCTTTTGAAGATCATATTTACTTTATGACAATTCTTTCAGTTAAGCTAAGATTTTGTCCATAAATACACTTAACCTGACATACACCAACTGAAGCTCAGTTGATGTGTGCAAGTCATGAACAGACACCATGGAACAGTCATCTATCTGTATACCTACCTATCTATATACAATAGCCAGAGCATCATCAGGCTCTGGTTGATATATATTTGTGTGTCTGTGTGCGTATATTTGAGAATATAAATATATAAAAATTTTAATTATATATAAATATATATTACATATAACTATATATGAAATATATAAATATTTATATAAATATAAATAAATATAATATATAAATATCCTGTTGGGATCTTTCCTTGACTTTTCATCTTTCCTTCCCTTCCCATCTTTTTCATCTTTTTTTCTCTGCCCTCCCACTCCTTCCCATTGTGGAGATGTCAGTGAATTCAGGTCTGAGCAAGACTAGTGTGGTAAGGAAGTTCTTCCTTGCGGATTTTTTATGTGTTGTCAGTTCTTTCTCAGATAGTAAGAAATGTGGTTTTTCTCATCTTCAATACATTTCCTTGTAGGCTTAACAGTTAACTTGTTTTCTCATTGCAATAATTTTTCCAACCACTCAGTAGCCTCCTCTACATGCCAACTCTTTACCACACCAGTCTGATAATTCACAGAGATCTTACCAACTTTCGAAACTGTATGATCTATCCTTACTGGATCTCAAATTAGCACAACCCATTGGCAACAAACACTACTGCCAAAGGTAAGGAAGCCAAAGCCACCTGCCCACAGCAACTTTCAGGGAATTTCTTTCTTTCTTTCTTTCTTTTTTTTTTTTTTTTTAGATTTATTTATTTATTTTAGGGAGATAGGGGCAGAGGGAGAGAGAGGGAATCTCAAGTAGACTATCCCCTGAGTGTAGAGCTGACAAGGGGCTTGATCTCAAGACCCTGAGATCATGACCTGAGCCAAAATCAAGAGTGGGACACTTAAGCCACTGAGCCACCAAGGTGCCATGAATTTCTGCTTCATTGCTCATGACATTTCTTTCTTTCTTTTTTTAAGATTTATTTATTTCAGAGAGTCAGAGAGAGAGTGCACACACAAATGGAGAGGGGGCAGAGGGAGAGGGAGGGAATGCTCAAACAGACTCACCACTGAGTGCAAAGCCTGCCCAGGGGCCCCATCTCAGGGCCCTGAAACCATGACCTGAACTAAAATCAAGAGCCAGTTGCTTACCCGCCTGAGCCACCCAGGTGCCCCTTGATCATGATATTTCACGATCCGAGAATCACAAAGAGCGGTAAAAAACATGTGTTGTAAATGCTCAGAAAAAGGAAGTAGTGATCCTTATGAGCCAGCAGTTACAAACAAACCTCATTGTCTTTTTAAATGGAAATAATAACTGTGATATAGATATTAACAGCTATGATGTACATATATTGCTTTTGAAATTTAACAAGCATGTCTCATCATGTTTGGATGACAAAAATAGAAAAAATTCAGCCAAGTGTTAGAACATTTAAGTGAATCGCTGATGCTGATTTAACTATATGGAATTTTCAGTAAGTTCAGGGCGTAATTAAGGCACAGAATGCAAAACGTGAAATACCTTTTCCTGCCACAGTTTGCCCCGTCTCAGGAAATAGAGCTACTATTCCCCCTACTGCTTGGGTCAGGAGCCTTGGGGTTATCTTTGATTCTTCTCTTTATCTTACTCTTCATATCCAATTCATCAGCAAGTTCTGTCAGCCCAGTAGAGAACAGTGAAGGGTCTGAGACTCCCTGCATGGAAGATGATGTATCATGTGAGAGGGTTTCATGGACACTGGCAGGAGATGTGAGACTGTGAGTCAGAGACAAAGGACAGTTTACTACAGCAAGTGGCTAGAGCATCAGCATTTGTGCCAGTTCTCTGAGCTCCGAGTCCCACGGGGGGGATGCCCAGAGAGTCAAGTGATAGCTGCCCATGCAGTGGGTTAAAGTACAACACAGGAACCCTGACATTTGGGAATTCAGATCTTTTACAATAGACAGTAAGCCTGTCTAGCCTTTGCTTTGAAGGGTATACTTATTTCCTAGGGCTACCATAATAAAGTACCACAAACTTGGAGGGGGGGCAAAAATAGCAGAAATTTATTCTCTCATAGTTTAGGGGGCCAAAAGTCCAAAATCAAGTTGTTGGCAGGTTTGGTTCTTTCTGGAAGCTCTGAGGGAGAATCTGTTCCACACCCCTCTCCTCGCTTCTGGTGGCTCTGGTCATCCTTGGGGTTCCTTGGTTTGCAGGGACATCACTCCAATCTCTGCCTCCATTGTCACGTGGTATTCTTCCTTATATGTCTCTGAGTGTTCACATGGCCTTGTTGTAAGGACACCAGTCATTAGATTTAGGGCCCACCCTAACCCAGTATAATGTCATCTTAGTTCATTGTATTTGCAAAGACCCTATTTCCAAATAAGAAAGAGGGTCACATTTTGGAAGTCCTGGGAGAGAGAGAGAGAGAGAGGAAAGGACAGGTGTCACAGTCTTTTATAATCTAATCAGAGAGGTGACATCTGGGGTTATCGTCGTGGTTGTGTGATGTATACATCTGCATAGAGCCCTGTGCTTTAAAAAGCCCACAGTTGGCTTAATGCTCTAGTTTCTTTTTTTTTTTTTTAATATTTTATTTATTTGACAGAGAAAGATCACAAGTAGGCAGAGAGGGAGAGAAAGAGAGGGAGGAGGAAGCAGGCTCTCTGCCTAGCAGAGAGCCCGATGCGGGACTCAATCCCAGGACTCTGTGATCATGACCTGAGCTGAAGGCAGAGGCTTAACCCACTGAGCCACCCAGGCAGCCCAATGCTCTGGTTTCTTAATATTCCTGGTAATTCTTGAACCAAGGGCTCTACAGGTTCATTTTATACTGGGCCCTACAAATGACATAGCTAATGATGTCCTATCACTCTTGTAGTCTATTGGCTAGAACTGAGTCATTAGTTTCAGTGTACACTCAAGGGGAGGGACTTATAAAACGTGTAAATACCAGTAGGCAGTGAACATTGGGAGTCAATTTAGAGGCTGTCTACCACATTCTGCCCACCGGCTCCAGTGATTTGCCTCCTTCCTATGTGACAAATATACTCACCACCTCCCAAGGTCCCCCAAATTCTCATCCAACCTTTAGAATCTCAACATCTAAATCAGGTCCAGAGGTGAATGAGGCTCTCCGTGCACTTTTCCTTAAGTACAACCCTTTGAATATCATTTTCATCTGTGAGCTGTGAGACTAGAGACAAGTTATCTGACTCCATGCACCCACCACACAATGGTGAGACAGGCATAGAAAAACTGTCATAGACAAGTTAGTTCAAATAGGGCAAGAGTGGGAGTCACAGAGGAGTTCTCAATTCATAGCAATATTGAAGTTCAGCCAGGCAAAGACTGGAAGTTCCTTGGGTCTCAAGTTCTGGGAATAATTCTTCAGGGCTTTTTGTTCCAACCTCTGAACTGTTGGTTCCATTCTCTGGTTTCTCTTTCCTTTCTTCATAAAAGGTAGCACGTGTTTGGAGGTGAGTACTTTTCTTAGCCTGCTTTCTGCAAGTAGAAATTTGGGGGTCCAGTGACCTCTTTTCATTTCATATGATCTGTCCTTTTAGATTAAAGCTGCAAGTGTTTTGCTGATGTAATTCTCTCAAGTTTTTCTTGAATTCCTGTGAAACTCATTGGATTTTATTCCCTTAAATAAAACCACAACCACAAGTCTCTTTGAGATAAACTCTTCTCTACCTTTCTTTGCCCATCCTTTGCATCCATCCATCTTTGTATTTATTTTTATTTTTTTAATTTAATTTAACTTTTTAAATTAAATTAAAAATTTTAAAACTTAATTAAAATTAAATTCAAGCCCCAGCATGGGGCTTGAACTCATGACTCAGATCTAGAGTTGGATGCTCTACTGACTGAACCAGTCAGTTGGCCCCATCCTTTTAAAAATTGTAAACCCTACCTCACATTATTCTCTATTCTCCTTCCTTTCTTTATGGCATTTATTACCATTCAATATGTCATATGTTTTACTTATTTGTTTTAATCATTGTCTGTTCCCTCATTTTTCTACTCCAATTATAATACAAGCTACAACAAGGCAGTGAATTTTGCTTGTTTTGTTAACTATTTTATCCACAGTGATTAGAACAATATCAGACACCTTCCAAACAAATACTAAATAAATAAACTAATTTCAAAAAGGATTTGAAGAGTTTCAGAACAGACATTCATCTGCTGTGAAACCTTGTAACATACAGAAATATGTAAAAGACCACCTGCTCATGAAGCAAAATCAATAGAGATGACTTTGGATGTCCTGATAAGAGAGGATTAAAAAATAAAAATAAAATACTTACCCCAACATACACCAAAAAAGACAAAATACATCTCTAACAACAAAGAACACCAGTACAATCACATGCACACACACACAGATTGACACATGGACTTTGCCAGTCATTGTTGTGAATAACCAATAATTCCCTAATGAGGGGGAGAGATGTCATCAAATTTGAAATTATATTATGGAAATTATTTACAGTAATATATAACTTATAAACAATATATACATATTTATAATATAAATATAAATAGTTATAACTTATTATCTTGTCCATACTGGATTATAATAAGGTTATCATTTTCTTCTGTCTTGTATCTTCAAAATGACCATTAAAAATATTTAATGATCTTTGTTTTGTACTTATAATAATTCTGAATTAAATTCTGCAAACCCCCTCTGTCACTCTTCACGTTTTCAATTCCTGATTGATTTATTTGGCTAATATACTTGAGTTAAAATAGTCTATTTTCAAGTTCAGTTCTTGGTATAGAAATCAGTAATAGACTTTTACCTTTTATACCAGCAATTCAGAATTGGGTTTTTAGGTTAGAAGCTGCATTTTTATCTTCTCCCAGAAGTAGAATCGCATCCAAAAGGGAAAAGGTCAGTCCCACTGCATTTTGATTTTCAGAGTTCGAGCTCCTCCTTAGAAGCCAGCTGAGTATAACCAGGGGATGGATCTGGGGCCCCGAGCTTCTTGTGGAACAGTTGGTGGTCTTGCTGCACGTCAAGGCTTCCCCAGTTTCCTGTCAGCCCCTGACATCTGCATGAATTGACATCTCAGATAGTGTTTGCTATGGCTCTGTAAATAGTAATGGTCATGCTGGGTTGGTTATTGGACGATGTAGACTTGTTTTGGGCATCAATCCATTGCTGAGGTACCAACTTTTTCATGATGGGAAAGAACCTCACTTAGGAGGGCTTCTTGAAGAGGAGTAGCATGTTCAAGCCAGAGAAGGGTGATGTTAAAGTTTCTCCATTCCACTGGTTCTTTTAGGAAGTATCCTCATACTGTTGGGTTAGACTACTGGTATAAGCTGAATTTTGTCCCCCCTCACTCCAAACTCATGTGTTAAAGTCCTAACCCCCAGTACCTCAGAATGTGACCATACTTGATACAGGTTCTTTACAGAGGTAATTTAGTTAAAATAAGGTCATCAGTATGGGCCCTAATCCAATATGACCAATGTCCTTATAAGAGTAGGAAATTTGAACACAGAGCTGTACACAGGGAAGATGATGTGAAGATATAGGAAGAAGACAGTCATCTATAGAAACCAACCCTGCTGACACCTTGATCTGGAACAACGTACTCCAGATTGTAAGGAAATAAATTTCTATTGTGTAATCCACCCAGTCTCTCATACTTTATTAATGGCAGCCCCAATAAACTGTGAATTCTCATCTTCCTTTGTCTTCTGAATGCCACTGACTCACCCGCATCTTTTTAGGGAGGAAGCTGGAAGTGTGATCTGAAGGTCTTCGGTTTCCATAGAAGCAGCTGACAGTATCGGACAGATAAACCAGGGCTGTGCCTTCTCCAGACTGTGGTAGAGCACGGCAAGCACCTCCCTCCTCATCTTAGCCCCCCATCATGTTTCTGCCTAAAGAACAAACACATTAAATCTTTTTATTTTTATTTTTCTTCCTCTTTTGCTTCTGCCTCTATTTTTCCCCCTTCTATAAACTGCCCAAATCCTACTGGTCAGCATCCAATCCTAGTTAATTACACAATCTAGTTGTTTTGCATCACCCAAGAAAAGTGGCTAACAGAATGACTACAAATAAGTTAAAATACTAGTGATAGTAAATGATTTTTCCCAAAAGAGACCTATTAAGGAAGCACCTCATCTTTAAATCATATGCAGCTCATCCTGACATGCCTTTGTCAAGACAGACTCATTACTTACACATCTGAACCATATCTGATGTAGATCCCCACACTATTCTTTCCTTTTCTTTTTGTAGATCCTGGTCACAATGGGAACCATGATCTCTCTGCTGTACATCTGGCTGTATTCCCAGAGCTTCCATTTCCATGTGGCACATCTTTATGCTCGCTTTGGGTATCCCAGTGCCCAGCTTATTGTTGGACAGAGATACCTGAAAGGTAACTTCTATGTTTCTTTGGTGTGCATTTTACCGGGGAGTGGCAGGGTGTGGGGGGTGCGGTGCAGGGTGAAACCTGCTGGTTGGATTTCTGTATCTGTAGGATTATAGAATATTTTAACATCAAGCAGTTGAAAGAGTCCTCTTTTTTCTATGATATCTTTTTGTTTTACCCAGGAGCTGGTGTGGTGAAGGATGAAGAGATGGCAATGCATTGGTTTAGGTAAGAAAGATACTAGCTACCAAAAGCAGAACTGTAGAGTTACTTCAGGAAGTAAAATCTTAGGATTTGGGGGCTTTTTTCCTAGAATGAAAATAAGATAGAGATATTAACTCCCTTAATATTAAAGTCTTCGTACCTTCTCTACTTTTTTCACCTGTGGAGAGGCAGGAGTAGTGGTGGAGGGGATGTGGCTGATGCACTGAAAAATAGTCTACACCACACAGGCAAAGAACAGATTAGCTTTAAAAGAGCTAAATCAGAGCATGTGTAACATTCTAGGTCAAGAGTCAGCACATCAGTAGTTTTATTAACAGTGCTTTGTCTTAGCATTACCTTGCTTATTAAAATTTTGAGCTCTTGACCATGAGACACATTAATTTGAAATTTCAAAGTAGAAGTACATATTACTTATTGTTCAGCCCATTTTTTGGCTTCAATTTTATTCAATTGGTTTGTATTCAGTGTTCTAAATTTTTCACAGCTTTCTCAATTCTGAGTGTGTAGTATTAGCCTGATAAGTCCTCACAGAAAAACACCCCATATTATATGTTCAGTTTGAGAAAATAAGAATGACTTTGGAAACAAACACTGGAACACTTCACTGTACAATCTAGAGGTTAAAAAATGGAAATAAATAGGCTCTGAGGTGTTAGAAATTCCATTTTATATGGAGACTGTGATAGAAAATAAGGACAACTTAGGGGCAAAGCCAGAGTCACTTAATATAGAGAACTGGCCTTGAGTTCACACAGTCTCAATTTATTTTAAAGTGGAATTTTGTTATAGTACTCTTTGAGATGTAATGTCCAATATGGCGTCCTCTAGCCACAAAGAGCATGTGAAATGTGGTTAGTCTGAACAGAGATAGAAAATACACACTGGATTTCCAAGATTTAATTTGAAGAAAGGAATATAAGTTTTATCATTAATATTTCTTTATATTGATTATATGTTGAATGATAATGTGACAGAGTTAAATAAAATATATTATTTAAATTAATTTTATCTATTTCTTTTAAAACCTTTAATGTGGCTACCAGGAAATTCAAAATTATGCATGGGTCACGTTATATTTCTATCAGAAGATGTTGACATACGGTCTTTTATGATCCTGAGAAGTGTTCAATTATCTGAGAGAGAAGTGGACACACTCATGGCTTTGCTATTACCCATGAACTGATGAGCTCATTCTCTCAGATGTTGCCTTTCTTCTTTCTAGGGTAGTGGTTGACAAACTTGGTGACATATCAGAATCCCCTGGCAAGCCCTGAAACATGTTGATGCTTGGCTCCAGATTGACTTCACTGAGCAGAAAAAGCTCCTTGAGTGACTATAAATGTGTAGCCAGGTCAAACCACCACTCTAGAAGTCTACAGTGGTTAGAGTAAGCACAAACCAGCAGAAGAAGCCATTTCAGGAACCCATTTCAACACAAAGTTTAAAATGGATATTCTGATAAAGTTTACCTGCCAACAGAAGAACCAACTTTGAGAATCAGGAAGGGAATGACGTGGCTCTCTTAGAGGAGCTAAATGTGGTTGGTGACTGACTACTTGTTATAAATGCAACATCTGAGACCCTAATCCAACCCTACTAGAGCAGAAACTTCGTTTCAACAAGGTTTTGGGTGACTAGTATGTGCATTAAACTTAGCCTAAAGAGTATTTTGGAGGCCAGGTTCTTTCTTTCATGGGACCATACAATTAAAAGCCAATTTGAAAAACCTTTCCATCTTTCAGTGATGGCTTCCCTTGTCAGGAATGGGGTGGGAAAACATTATAAAAATGAGATTTACTCTTGTTCTGTAAAATATAATTTATAGTTTATGACTTGTGAAATAATTTATGTCTAACAAGAAAAACACTGGAAAAAAAAAAACAAAACTCACCTATGTCCTATCTCACAGTAAAGACTACTGTAAATATTTTGATGGGTATTCTTCTAGACCTTTTTCAACTGATATATGAATGATATTTCTTAATTTATTTGAAGATTTCCCTATTTTCTTACTATAGATACTATAGATAGTTTCTTACTATCACAAACTGCTTTTGGAAATAGCCTTTCTTTCATATATATCTTTTTGAAAATCTAATTTCATTACCCACCCCCCCAAATCACCAAAAATAGAATTATTAGGTCAGACAAGGATCATTTCTAAAGCTTTTTGGTACATATTGCAAAACTATTCTTTTTTAAAAAATATTTTATTCATTTATTTGAGAGAGAGAGTGAGCAAGCAATAGAGAGTAAGTGAGCATGAGTAAGGAAGAAGCAGACTCCCTCTGAGCAGGGAGCCCTAAGCAGGTCTTAATTCTGGGACTCCAGGATCATGACCTGAGCTGAAAGGCAGATACTTAACTGAATGAGCCACCTAGGCTCCCTGCAAAACTATTCTGAAAGGTTGTCTAAGTCCACTCTAGTGTATGCTCATAGGTTTATCAAAATTATTTTTAATCACTTGTTGATCTTTGCCAACTTGAATAACAAAATAAGATGTCTCATTTAAAATTTTTCATTTTTATCAAATGTAAAGTTGAACATTTTTTTAAAAACATCTGCTGTAATTTCAATTTCTTTTCCTGCAAATTGCCTGTTCATGTTGTCTGCCCTTTTTTCCTTTGGATTTTATTTTCTTACTAATTTTTCAAAATATGGATGCATTAAAAATAGCAAACTTTTGTACACTTCCCTGTATTTCTGACAACTTTTTTCCCCTAATCATAATTAACTTAAAAAAACTGCAAAGAAGGTAATGATTATATAATTCATACTGCCCAGTATGATTGCCATTAGCCACACATGGCCATTTAAATTTAAATGAATTAAAATTAAAAAATTAGTTATTGGGGTGCTTATGTAGCTCAGTTGGTTAAGTGTCAGACTCTTGATTCTGGTTCAGGTCATGATCTCAGAGGTGTGAGATCAAGCCCTGCATTGGGCTCTATGTTGGGCATGGAGCCCACTTAAGATTCTCTCTCTCCCTCTTCCTCTGCACCTCCTCCCATAAACAAACAAACAAATAAATATTTACCTCTTCAGTTGCACTATGTACATTTCAAGAATTGAATAGCCACAGGTAGCTAGCAGCTACTGTATTGGACAGAATATTTCCATCTTTGGAGAAGGTTCTATTGGAAAGTACTGGCATATTACATTTATATTACAGCAGTTGGAAATAGGGCTTAAGGATCAGCTTACATTTTACTGAATTCCTAACACTCCCAGATGGTTCTTTCTTATATTTTTGACTTCCTGTGTATTTTGGAGGGAAGAGTATAATTATTTTGATATTTGGAAAAGCTGATGGATGGGTTTAGAGCAAATAAGTGACTTAAATATTCTTACATTAGTTTTTTTAAAAAAGTACTGCACATGTTTCAAATGAGAGATATTTTTTAATGAAAGAGACTTATTAACATTTGTCTAGATCTATGATAAGATGGTTCCCAGTAATGGTTACATATTTGTATTGACACTGCCCTTGTTTTACTAAGGAGATGCTTTTTCGAGGGACTATTTCCTCGTTTTTTATTGCATACTCTCTCCCCACCACCCTTCCAGCCCATATAACCAGTCCCTTTTCTTTTCCTTTCTTTTTTAGACAAGCCTCCAAGCAGGAGCATCCCCATGCTTCCTTTAACCTTGCAGTAGGAAAACTGAAAAACATGACTGGGTCCATGGAAGTAGGGTAATGAAATTAGCTGTCTTTCCCCTTTGAGCTGAGATGTCATTCCTTCTAAACCTGCCCCCATATATTACCTGCATTTGAGAGACAAAAGTGTTTTATATATAGTTCACTTCCTACTCTTGCCTTTTTATGTACTTACATTGTTATGAGTTATGATAAAAGTCACAAAGTAAGGGAATCTAAGATTCATACATGTGCATAGATTCCACTGATGATATTCTTAAGGCATTCCACAAACCTGAGATGAAAGACGCGGTTATTTCATGGTCCTTACAGTCTCCTGTACCCTGTATGTATCATCTTTATGGCCTTATGACTTTTTCGTATAAACGGAATGAAGCATATAAAAATATAAGTGGATAGTTCTCTTTGGGCACAAATTCTTCTTGTGTCTATTGCACTAATTCTCTTCTGGTTACTTATAGTCATCAAGAGAAGTACAGCTATTTTCTCTGGAGAAGTTCTTAATGTTTTTGAATAGTTCATAATCTGTGACATTTTTCATACAGCTATTTTGAGGCAGAGACATTTTGATAGGGTCCCCAAAATAAACCATTAAACTTTCAGCTTGTTTTTTTTTTTCCAGTAATGTAACTGACATATATTCCATTACCAAGTAATGTGTACAACCCCTTCTTTCAAACCCCATCCCTTAATCTACCTCAGACTGATGGGTAGACAAGGTTCAGAAAGAGGGAGTCTCAGTGAGGCACTGATGGATAGAGTGAGTCTTGGGAATTGAAATACCACTCAGGGATATTGGTTGCATGCATTACTTGGTAATGAAATTTTGAAATGATTTCTTTGAGGCAGCCAAGTCAAAATGGTGTAGCCAGTATGTTCCCTTATTACTGACAGTTGGTAGTTTTACAACTGATGGACAGGCATGTTGAACGGGGCCCCTCTCTAATTACCACTTCTAAACAAAAATATGTAATTTGCTTGCAAGAAGGGGGTCTCAGACATTACCTAAGAGTCTTGGCTAGAAAAACTCTTCTAAATAGGGAAAAAGATTCAGCCAGACTCTGACACTCTAAGACTATTTCTTCGGGTGGCTTTGGTTTTATTATGAAGACACTTATGAGGAAACCCCAATGAAATGTCACGTGTTTCCCTCAATACCTTAGAATGAGTCCAAACAGGTGTTAACATGGCCCTTAGCCTAAACTTTGGATGCACAGGTGGTTTTGGTTTACTTTTCTCTCCACGTGACTGAACAACTGCCTCTTCTAGGGATGTAGAGATTCTCCTTAAAGTTGCTGCACGACAGGGGGTCCAAGAAGCCCAGGAACTTCTGGAGAATGTTATTTGGACTAGAAGCAACCTCTCGCCAACTTAAAGAATGAGGGTTTTTTACAAACCCTAGTATGTGTGCTCTGTGCTCTTCCTGGATGGGGATGCTTCCCTCTCCCTCCCTCCCTGTGGCCTTCCAAAGTTTACTGGAACTTTCAGTGGAAGTGGTTTTTAGTTATAGTTTTATATGCTGCTGCATCACCAATTTGCTGTTCGAAATCCTTTAAGCATGGTGTTGCTCGTGCTTTCCTGGGATTCAAGTTTGACCTCTTGTGGATGGAAGAGTATTTTATTTGGATTTCATTACTGCTCACCTCAGCTTAGTTTCAAGTCAGCGAGCATTCTATGAAGTGGTAGGAGGGAAAAAAGGAAGAAAGCTGTCACCAGAGATTTGGCTTCTTAGATGTGTTAGTTGGCACCCACAGATCACTGAAGGAGCTAAACTCATCATTAGGCTGATCTATGGCATGTGGTGTTCTGCTTAAAATAAACCTGTTTTCATGTCTCTACATTTCAATGATCTGCTCTATTAGGTTTCTATGGTATCTTATTATATTACTTTTGTATTACTTTGTATAAAAAGTCCTGTATGAGGAAAAAATAAAAAGGCTGTGAATATTGCCAACAAAAGATAAAAAGGATAAAGTGTAAGAGCTCACATTTACTGAGTACCCGCCATGTTGTAAGGTTTTGTCCTAACTGCTTTTAAGTATTTTAGCATTCACTAAAGCCTTATGAGGTGGGTGGTATTATTGATGTGGGAAACAAAGGCAGAAAAAAATATTTAATTTCCTTACTATCTATAGCCTATTGACAAGTTCTTGAAACAGGCAGAGTGACATTCCTGTAGGGACTCAACTGCCTCAATGTTAATACTTCGCTAAGGGCAAAAGGCAACCTTAGCCCAACCTCCAGGATCCTGTAAGTGCACCTTAACATATAAAAATCCCTTAGGAAACTCCCTTTATCTCTATTCTACAAGATACGTGTTAGCACGTATCATACTCCAAGTATGTGACCCACCGATATATAGCTGAAGGGTCTTATGGTTCAGGTATTATTAGACAATAACAAATGACCCTTTCCCAACAATATGTAGCCCCCTCAAGTTCCCGGAAGGCTTGCTTCCAAAATTCCGTAGAGACTTCTGCTATCACTAACCCCCTCCCGACTGGAAAGTACAAAATGGGCCACTTCTCGTGACCCCAGTGTAGCTCTTTCTGCCCATGAGTCTTTTCCCTGTGCTTTAATAAAATCACCTTTTTGCACCAAAGACATCTCAAGAATTCTTTTGTGGCCGTTGACTTTGAACCCTAATATCTTTCCTACATCATTATCATTCCCATTTTACAGGTGTGGGAATAAATGTGTAGAGGTCAAATAATATGTGCAGGGTCATAGAGTGAGCAATAGGTTAGGATTTTGATTTTTTTTTTTAAAGATTTTATTTATTTGACAGACAGAGATCACAAGTAGGCAGAGAGGCAGGCAGAGAGAGAGGAAGGGAAGCAGGCTCCCCAATGAGCAGAGACCCCGATGCAGGACTCTATCCCAGGACCCCGAGATCATGACCCGAGCTGAAGGCAGAGGCTCCAACCCACTGAGCCACCCAGGCACCCCAGGATTTTGAAATTCTTAACTAGTTCTACTAACATTACTCTCCCAAATCTCTTTCCGAAAAGATTCCCCAAGAGTAGCTACTTGGTTTATAGTACATAGTGAGAACTTACCTTAGCCAATAATGTAGCCACATTTTCTAAAGGTAATTTTTCTTTTTCTTTACTTTTCTTTCTCCCTTCTTCCTCTTTTCCTTCCTTCCTTCCTCTCTCCCTCCCTTCCTCCTCCCTCTCTCTCTCTTTCCTTCTTTCTCTTTCTTTCTTTTTCTTTCTTTCCTTCACATGAATTACATATTCTTAAACTTCTAAAGTGGCATTTTTAACCTTAAATATAGTTACATTTATTTATTGCATTTAGATTATAGCACAATTCTTTTCTGGGAATATAAATTCAGAAACATGTGAGAATGACAGAAGTGTTAAACCAGAACTCAATAAAATGATTAAGCTGTATGTTTAAAATACTTGTTTCACTTTTAAGTTTGAGTATCAAGTTTATACTATAGACACATTCAAGATGACTGAATCTTAGTCAACCTTCTTTTGAAGCCGCTTAAATCCATAAAGCTGAACAAAAAATCAAAATGGCTACACAAACGCTTTGGTGAAGCTCTATTTTAAAGTAATCTCTTTCCTCTCTTTCCCAATTTCCCAGCCTTCCCCTCCTCTTTTCTTAGCCTTTTGTTTTGGGACCCCTGTCCACAAGATGAAGGGCTGGTAGCACTTACACAATTCCTGTCAAAACGGGCTATATACGATTCCTTATAATTCTCCCCTCCCCCAGCCTCTTCCTGTGGGAGGCCTGCGGTTTTTGAAAGCCATAACCTGCCATAACCTCCTTTGCCCAGCAAAGCAGTAAAGCTATTTTCTTCTTTATCCCAAACTTCGTCTTCACGTTGTATTTAGACTCTGAAGCATGAGGGGAGGGGTGGCGGTTTTATTAACACTTTTTGTCCAAACTTGCTCAAACTCAGAAGGATGTAGACGAAATGGTCCAAGACTGTTTTTTTCTTTCTCTTTTGTAGTTCACAAAGCAATTAAAATCCTTTCAATATAGAAAATCCAAAATCCATACACTAAATTCTTCACTTGAACCATTGTTAAGTATTTTTGGCCTCCCCAGAACCACTTCTCAGTTTTCTTACATTTTCCCAGAGGACACAATCTGTACTGCTTGAGATAAAGCTGGGGAAATTTTATCCTGAACCATGAATATCCATTTGCATAATACTAGGGCAATCATTTTGATCACCATGTAAATATGCACTTTTTTTTTTTAACTTTCACAATGATACCACTTTACTGCATTTTTTTTTTAAAGATTTTATTGATCTGACAGAGAAAGACACAGTGAGAGAGGGAATGCAAGCAGGGGGAGTGGGAGAAGGAGAAGCAGGCTTCCCGCTGAACAGGGAGCCTGATGGAGGGCTCGACCCCAGGACCCTGGGATCATGACAGGAGCCCAAGGCAGATGGTTAACAACTGAGCCACCCATGCGCCCCACTGCATTGCATTTTAAAGTAGCATTTCAAAGACTTGTTTATAGTGACAACAAAAGCCCACCATTTTGAAGCTACTATAGAAATATTCACTACAGGGTGTTCAATGTCTTTATTTTAAAAAATTCCTTTAGTTGACATCTACAAATGTCTCCAACCAGCATTGGTTTTAGGTATTTTTTGGTTTAATATGTGTTCTGACAGCTCTTCGTTGCTGAAATAAAGTGGTAGAATAATTCAAATTATTTAAAAGTATGACTGCAATTAGAAAGGCGAGGTAAGGACTCACTATAAAACACTTTCGATTTCAACTTTCTTACTACCTGAGTGTTAAATAGAGCATGACCTGCCAATCCACTGAACCTGCGGAAGCCAAATCCTTCATGCAAAACCAGAGTGTGGAAGATCAGACCTCCCTGACTCCAAAGCTCTTCTCTCTTTCCTTTCTATAGTTGGGGAAAGAATTGAGGGGGAAAAGAAAGAAATAAGAAAGAAATTGAAGGGAGGTGGGGGAGCGAGAGACAGAGAAGACAAATTTGTAAATATTTGTTGGCTTCGAGAGAACCCAGATTTTGCTGCCCTCCTTCCTTCCCCTTTGCTCCTTGTAAACAATACTGATTGAGACTCTGCTCTCTTCTATATTCCCCCACTTTCCTGTTGAACTCTTTGATACCTTGATCTTTTTCCTTTGCAAGGCAAGTCTGCTTTGATGTCAATATACAAAAAAATATTTTACATCCAAGTATAGATTAATGGTACAGAGATTTTTTTTAAGATTTTATTTATTTATTTGACAGAAAGAGATCACAAGTAGGCAGAGAGAGAGAGAGAGAGAGAGGAGGAAGCAAGGTCCCTGCCAAGCAGAGAGCCCGATGCGGGACTCGATCCCAGGACCCTGGGATCATGACCTGAGCCAAAGTCACAGGTCACTGAGGCACAACCCACTGAGTCACCCAGGCGCCCCAGTACAGACATTTTTAAAAAATATTTTATTTATTCATTTGAGACAGGGATATATATATATATATATATATATATATATATATATATATGGAGAGAGAGAGAGAGAGCATGAGCAGGGGCAAAGGAGAAGCAGACCCCCCACGGAGCCAAGACCCCTCCCCCGCCGGCCCCCACGTGGGTTTGGACGTGGGGCTCCATCCCAGGACCTGGAGATCATAACCTGAGCCGAAGGCAGACGCTTAACCATCTGAGCCACCCAGGTGCCCCTATGGTACACAGACCTTCAGCCTACAACTCAATGAATTTTGCACATGTATCATCTGCATAGGCAACATTCAGAGGATTTTGATTTCCAATATTCCTTCTTAGTCAGTTCCTCTAAATAGCCACTCTCCTGTTATCTATCACTTTGGATTAGTTTTTCCTGCTTTTGAATGCTGTCACATTTGTGTGTAAATTTGGTTATAAAAATTATACTCTGTAGTCTGTTGTATCTCTATTCATGCACTCACGCTTGTTTTAAGAGTTATTTTGTTGCCTGCAGTTGAAGTTAGTTCATTCTCTTTCCTGCCCAATATTCCAGTGTATGATTCCACCACAATATAAGCTTTCTACTTCTTATAGGCATTTAAGTTGTTTCCAGTTTCTGGCAATTATTAAGAGAATGGCTACGAACATTCTTGTAAATGTCTTTTGATGGATCTATACGCTCATTGCTTTCAGATATGTACCCAGGAATGGAGCTGCTGGGTTAGAGGGTACACATAGGTTTAGCTTTAGTTTGTTCTGCCAAATATTTTTGCAAAGTGGTTTTTCCATTTTACATTCCCATCACCAATTTTTTGAGAGTTCCAGTTTCTCTACATCTTTGCCAACATTTTGATAGGTCAGTCTCTAAATATAAGCTCTTCTGGTCATTGCAGAGAGTTATCTTACTTATTTATCTTACAGTAGCTTCAATTTGCATTTCTCTGATGAGTAATAATGGGGATCACATCTGTTTGAGAGTGTGAAGGGGGGTCTTAAATGTGGCATGTATTGCACGCCACCTTCTCAGAGGGATTTGGGATAGACTAACAGTGCAAAACTAAGTAGTGAATAGGTGGCTTTCAGTGGTCTGCACAGAGGTAGGGTTTTGGTGGTAAGTTGTCACCATAGGATTTCCTGGGATAATGGATATAAGCTTAGTTAAGAAAGCAAAGATAATTATACCTGGTAGTTTAAACAGAATAACTTTATTATAATTGTGCTTTATTACCCAGACTCTTGTTGGATACAATCTATATATACTGCTCTGGTAAGAAATATCAAATCAGTCCATATATATGTTATTTAGTAAGGTTTATTGAATCTTGATTCAAAAATGAAAATACTGTATTTTAAATTTTATTGTACAGTGCTATTTGACATATGACAAAAACCGAGTTGAACTGTTGGCTTACCCAAGTTACCCTAAGGCAGCGCCAATATCTGAAAGAACTTTCTGGACTCTTGGCCTAGGGTCCAACTTAATAATAGAAAGTATTGATGTAGCACTTTCAATTCTTTTTTTTTTTTTTTTTAAAGATTTTATTTATTTACTTGCCAGAAATCACAAGTAGGCAGAGAGGCAGGCAGGAGGGAGGGAAGCAGGCTCCCCACCGAGCAGAGTCCAATGCAGGGCTTGATCCCAAGACCGCTGGATCATGACCTGAGCTGAAGGCAGAGGCTTAACCCACTGAGCCACCCAGGAACCCCAGCACTTTCAATTCTTAGAGAGACTTTGATATCTATCCATTTTCATGTGTTTTTGCTAAAGAAAGCATAGTAAATCCTTCTCTTGTTCTTCTACCTAAAGCTCATTCTCTTCTCTCAAGAAAGCAGGAGAGCATACTTGGATGTGTGCCCATTTTGGAAATTTTGGCACTCATTTTGCAATCTTGAACAAACGGCATAACCTTTCAGAGTCTACATTCCCTCAGCTGTGCAATAACCACTACCCCCCGCCCCCGCAGTGTTGTTGTGAGGATGACACAAACTCATGATTAAAACAGCACATAGCACAGTCATTTGCCTGAAGTGATCACATTGAAGGTGAGCACATTAAAGTTGTCTTGCATGTGAAAATGAGAGACGAGACATTTTCTGTCCAAAGAGGACTGATAATGAAGCAAATTGTGTTTAAGCTTCAGGGCCCCCTAGCAGGGAGTCAAAATAAGATATTCTGTCACAAATGTAGTCAAAATAAGATATTTTAACCGCGGTTGGCAAGGATCACTTACTCCTTTCATTTTGACTTGCTTTCTATTACATTTGTGCTTACATCAACTGGCACTGGGGAGACATAAGCATTTCTGGGCTTTGGTTGTGGGAAAGTTGAGTCTGGAAATGTGTTTAGTTTGGGCTTCTGGGATCTATTTGACTCACACTTCTACATGTAGTTGAGTTACTGCTAGCTGTCTTGGTGTTAGAATAACTTCCAGAGGGGCATCTAGGTGGCTCAGTGGGTTGGAGCCTCTGCCTTCGGCTCAGGTCAGGATCTCAGGGTCCTGAGATGGAGCCCCGCATCAGGCTTTCTGCTCAGCAGGGAGCCTGCTTCCTCCTCTCTCTCTGCCCACCTCTCTGTCTACTTGTGTTCTCTGTCTGTCAAAAAAAAAAAAAAAAAAAAAAAAGAATAGCTTCCAGAAAAACTCCAGCTTCCATTGTGATTTGCTTAGGTGGAAGGCCAGAGGTGTGGTCAAGCTGCTGAATGTGTGTATGGTACTCGAGATCAGGAGCCTGTCGGGGGCGGTGGAGGAAATGATTTGATATGTACTCATCTAGATGCAACTGGTAGAAAATTCCCCTTAATCCTAGAACTCACATGTTAAAGAAACTTGACAAAAGCCTTCCCGATATTGACCACAATCGTACAAATGTATGCGAAGTTAGCAGTAAAGAGTTGTGAAGCTGAAAGAACGTTTTCTACGCCCCCAGTAAATTTTGAACAAACCTGCCTACAGAAATATTGAAGTCTATTCTTTCTACGGAAATTACAAAAGAACTGTCGTACAAATGCGGCTCAAAGGGCATGAAGTTCAAAGAACAGTATAAAAGACCAATGGAAGTATGTCAGGAAGTTAATAAAATTATATATTTTTCTTGATGTTAACCGTGTCTGTCGGTTTTTAATTTGTTATTTGTTGTAATTTCTTTTCTTAGTCCCTGATACACTTGTAGTCATTTTTGGATTCACAAGTTTGCACTTTTTTTTCTATAAGGAACCTTCAAATTGTATAAACTTCTGGGGCACTCTACTGAATCCACCCATTTGTGATCATTTCTACCCAGTAGCCAACGAGCCAGAAGGATCTTGTTAGACACACCACAGTTTGTGGGTTTCCTTGGCTGTGAGTTCTGAAGTACCACAAAAGTGAGAAACCTAAACTATGTCATAGTTGTACCGATGGGATTTTTAAAAATTTTATTCTACATAACAGATGAACATGGCTGGGGGAGAGGTAAACCATAGAACAGACTCTTAAGTACAGAGAATAAACGGAGGGTTGCACAGGGGGGATGGGCTAAATGGGCGATGGGCATTAAGGAGGACACTTGTTGTGATGAGCACTGGGTGTTGCATGTAAATGATGAATCACTGAATCCTACACCTGAAACTAATTACGGTAAGTACCTGAAATTTAAATAAAAACTTGGAAGAAAAAAATTAAAATTTCATTCTGCCCTCACATTGCTTTATTTCCTTTTGGCAAGTTGAATATTGGCTCTGCATTACTGAAGGAGAAAATGGGAGTTCTTAGTCCCTTTCCTTTACAGTGTAAATACAGAAAAGACTTCGTAGATCCCTGGTCATGCATAGCGAGATGGCAAAGTGTCCATCAGACAAAGAGACCATGCCCAGAATAAATTGTGAGAGAGTACAATAGCATAATCGTAATCACTTTGTGGGTAAAGAAACTGAGGCGTAGGAAGGTCCAGGGGCTTTATCAAGGACATGGTGATTGGGATTAAATCCAACTAAGCTCTGGATTAATGAAACTCCGCAACTCGTTGCTACCTTGCCAACTAATTCTCTTCAAAAACATGAAGAAGAAAGATTTACCTTGAATGTGCTTAGATATTGATGTTTCCTTGGCAACAGGTTTGAAGTTGAAAGCAAAACAGTGATTGAACATATGCAATTTTGTTATAAAACCATGGGCTCTGAGGCGGTCGTCTCAGAGGCTCCTTCCCTTTGTTAATTGAAAAGAGAAGTTCTTCATGTTAGATGCTGCCGTGTGGCAGTTATTTTAGAAAAATCTGTTTTCTAAACAGATTTTGAAGATCTGAGACCATTTCCCTTGAAAATCTGAGGCCACTTCCCTTCCCTTATGAATCTCCCTCTGCTCTGCCTTTTTTACTTTCTCGAAGTAAATCAGAGCCATGTGTGTAATTAGCACCTAACACCCACCTCTTTGAGATCATCACTACCTGTCTCGAGTTGAAGGGATTTGTTACAATTTTGTTGCAATTAAATACAGACGAGTGTGAACATAAGGTATATTATTAATAGAATACCCATTTGTTTTTTTCTACATTCCTTGGTTAGGCCAAACCATTCCAGTGCTACATTCCTTGTATAATTTTGCTTTTAAAAAGAGGTGGGGCACCTGAGTTGCTCAGTCTGACTCTTGAGGTCAGCTCAGGTCATGATTTCAGGATCGTGAGATCCAGCTGTGCCCTGCATTGGGCTCTGAGCTCAGCGGGCAGTGGGCTTCAGGGTCTCTCTCTTTCTCCCTCTGCCCCTCCCCTCATTCCCCAACTCCCTCAGCCCCCCATATGCTCCCACCTGCCTCCCTCTCTTAAAAAAAAGGGGGGTGCTGTTATTGAAATGCTTTGGTTTTAGGCCTTCCACTTCCTTTGAGGGATGCTGTAAGATAGAACCCCTAGAAACCACAAAGAGAAATCACTACAGCTTTGTGAGTGAATCACAGTGTGGACTGGGCCAGCCACATGAGTATCTCTTGGGAGCTGGTTAGAAACACAGAATCTCAACAGGCACCCCAGATCTATGGAATCAGAATCTGTATTTTAAGACTCCCAGGTGGTTTACACGCTTATTGAAATGAGATGCACCGCTCTTCATTACTTGGCCTCTTTTGTTGGTGACCTGCAGAGAAAGTTTATTTCAGATATAACCTAGCGGCTAAATTCCTGGGTTTGAGCGAAGTAAAGGGTTTGCTTGATTGGAGACTACCAGCTACCAGTCAGGTGCTTTTGGGAAATCCACCCAACTTCTTCCAGGCACAGTTTCTTCTCTTTAAAGGGGGACTACAGTAGCATCTCCTGCACAAAGGTGAATGCCCAAAATTATAGTTGCAAACGATAACCAATAAATGTTAGCTATTCTTCTTTGTACTATCAGAAGTTTAATTTTGTTTTTTAATTGAATAGTTTGTTTTGTCTTATAGAATCACAACTGATCCTTTTGGGAGGGGGGTTTAGAAAGTAGAGGAAATATAAAGCCAAATTTATAGCCCTTTCTAGCAGGTATTTGACTTTTTGACTGACCTTACTCCAGCTTCCTCTTATTTTTCATATATTTTTTTCTTCATTCCAGTTTCCTTAGATATTTATGTTTCATTCTATTTGCCATGGTATCTTCGTAAGCCACTTCAAAATCATTTTACATTGAGGTGTGACATAAAAGTAGCCATCACATGAACACAGATGTGAAAATTCTCACCAAAATACTAGCCAATAGGATTCAACAGTACATTAAAAGGATTATTCACCACGACCAAGTGGGATTTATTCCAGGGCTGCAAGGTTAGTTCAACATCCGCAAATCAATCAATGTGATACAACACATTAATAAAAGAAAGAACAAGAACCATATGATACTCTCCATAGATGGTGAAAAAGCATTTGACAAAGTACAGCATCCCTTCCTGATCAAAACTCTTCAAAGAGCAGGGATAGAGGGCACATACCTCAATATTATCAAAGCCATCTATGAAAAACCCACCGCAAATATCATTCTCAATGGAGAAAAACTGAAAGGTTATCTGCTAAGGTCAGGAACACGGCAGGGATGTCCATTATCACCACTGCTATTCAACATAGTACTAGAAGTCCTAGCCTCAGCAATCAGACAACAAAAGGAAATTAAAGGCATCCAAATCAGCAAAGAAGAAGTCAAACTATCACTCTTCGCAGATGATATGATACTATATGTGGAAAACCCAAAAGACTCCACTCCAAAACTGCTAGAACTTGTACAGGAATTCAGTAAAGTGTCAGGATATAAAATCAATGCACAGAAATCAGTTGCATTTCTCTACACCAACAACAAGACAGAAGAAAGAGAAATTAAGGAGTCCATCCCATTTACAATTGCACCCAAAACAATAAGATACCTAGGAATAAACCTAACCAAAGAGGCTAAGAATCTATACTCAGAAAACTATAAAGTACTCATGAAAGAAATTGAGGAAGACACAAAGAAATGGAAAAATGTTCCATGCTCCTGGATTGGAAGAATAAATATTGTGAAAATGTCTATGCTACCTAAAACAATCTACACATTTAATGCAATTCCTATCAAAGTACCATCCATTTTTTTTCAAAGAAATGGAACAAATAATCCTAAAATTTATATGGACCAGAAAAGACCTCGAATAGCCAAAGGAATATTGAAAAAGAAAGCCAAAGTCGGTGGCATCACAATTCTGGACTTCAAGCTCTATTACAAAGCAGTCATCATCAAGACAGCATGGTACTGGCACAAAAACAGACACATAGATCAATGGAACAGAATAGAGAGCCCAGAAATAGACCCTCAACTCCATGGTCAACTAATCTTCGACAAAGCAGGAAAGAATGTCCAATGGAAAAAAGACAGCCTCTTCAATAAATGGTGTTGGGAAAATTGGACAGCCACATGCAGAAAAATGAAATTGGACCATTTCCTTACACCACACACGAAAATAGACTCAAAATGGATGAAGGATCTCAATGTGAGAAAGGAATCCATCAAAATCCTTGAGGAGAACACAGGCAGCAACCTCTTCGACCTCAGCCGCAGCAACATCTTCCTAGGAACATTGCCAAAGACAAGGGAAGCAAGGGCAAAAATGAACTATTGGGACTTCATCAAGATCAAAAGCTTTTGCACAGCAAAGCAAACAGTTAACAAAACCAAAAGACAACTGACAGAATGGGAGAAGATATTTGCAAATGACATATCAGATAAAGGGCTAGTATCCAAAATCTATAAAGAACTTAGCAAACTCAACACCCAAAGAACAAATAATCCAATCAAGAAATGGGCAGAAGACATGAACAGACATTTCTGCAAAGAAGACATCCAGATGGCCAACAGACACATGAAAAAGTGCTCCACATCACTCGGCATCAGGGAAATACAAATCAAAACCACAATGAGATATCACCTCACACCAGTCAGAATGGCTAAAATTAACAAGTCAGGAAATGACAGATGCTGGCGAGGATGCAGAGAAAGGGGAACCCTCCTACACTGTTGGTGGGAATGCAAGCTGGTGCAACCACTCTGGAAAACAGCATGGAGGTTCCTCAAAATGTTGAAAATAGAACTACCCTATGACCCAGCAATTGCACTACTGGGTATTTACCCTAAAGATACAAACGTAGTGATCCGAAGGGGCACATGCACCGGAATGTTTATAGCAGCAATGTCTACAATAGCCAAACTATGGAAAGAACCTAGATGTCCATCAACAGGTGAATGGATAAAGAAGATGTGGTATATATATATACAATGGAATACTATGTAGCCATCAAAAGAAATGAAATCTTGCCATTTGCAATGACATGGATGGAACTAGAGGGTATCATGCTTAGCGAAATAAGTCAATCGGAGAAAGACAACTATCATATGATCTCCCTGATATGAGGGAGAGGAGATGCAACATGGGGGGTGAAGGGGGTAGGAGAAGAGTAAATGAAACAAGATGGGATTGGGAGGGAGACCAACCATAAGTGACTCTTAATCTCACAAAACAAACTGAGAGTTGCTGGGGGGAGGGGGGTTGGGAGACGGGGGTGGGGATATGGACATTGGGGAGGTTATGTGCTATGGTGAGTGCTGTGAAGTGTGTAAACCTGGCGATTCACAGACCTGTACCCCTGGGGATAAAAATACATTATATGTTTATAAAAAATTAAAAAAAAAAGGTAGCCATCACAATGACAAGTTTATTAGCCCACAACTTTCACTCCAAGTTACATTGACAGCTTTGTCTTTTTTTTTTTTTTTCTCTACAACTCACTATAGTTCTATTGGTTCAACTAGTAAGCTTGTAAGGCGGGAGTGCTTACAATTGTTAAGGAAATGTTGTTGCCCTCATGCAACCTTGTTTATGGCCCAATCTCTAGTATAGTATCTTACACATAATGAATGCATAGTATGTTTATTGAGTGGATGATTCTATAGAAACTTACATCATATGTCATTTATAGGTTTATGTCTCTTCATGATTGCTCTTTAATTCAAACTGGAATGGGCATTCCTCATCTTTTGACTTGTCTAGCACATAGGACTCAGGTCAAGTGCCACTCTCATCAGGAAGACTTCCTTGAGCCGTCAGCCCAGACAAGGGGGCTCTGTCCTCTAAAAACTATGGAGTTCTGGGGCGCCTGGGTGGCTCAGTGGGTTAAAGTCTCTGCCTTTGGCTCAGGTCGTGATCCCAGGGTCCTGGGATCGAGCCCCATGTCGGGGGGGGGGGGGGGTCTCTGCTCAGCAGGGAGCCTGCTTCCCTTCCTCTCTCTCTGGCTGCCTCTCTGCCTACCTGTGATCTCTGTCTGTCAAATAAACAAATAAAATCTTTAAAAACAAAACAAAACAAAACAAAACAAAACTATGGAATTCACTGCTCCTCTCACTCAGCTGGCACTTGACATTCCCCCTCATATTGGTAGCTCTCCTTGAATGAGAACACAAGCTTTAGAATCAAGAAGTCATGGGTCCAATCCGATTTGGGCCACTTGCCAGCTGTGTGACTTTAGGAACAGCAGTTTCTCTCAGGCTATTCTCTCATCCATAAAATGGGAAAAACAAGGTGTCATATTGCTACAATAGGTAATGTATGGGGATGATTAGCACATTTCCTGGAGATATGGTCATAATCGTGTCTTTTTTCACAAATTAAATTCAACAACCTGCTCTCATGGAACCAGCAGGAAATTATTACCGGGCTGTGAGTGAAGTACTAGTTCTGTAACTCTTGAGGATTCTTTTTGCCTCGGGCTCCCATGCTTGATGCAAGATACTGGGGCTGTACCTATTGATGATTAGTGGTGAATGTAGCTGTGATTAAATATTGTCTAGGTTTCATGTCTAGATTTCATGACTTGTCACAGGTGATGGAGGAGGAAAGTAAGAAATAATTCCTGTTACCCAGGGAATGAGGTACAATACAGTTTCAAACTCTCCCTTGAGTCCCTTTTGTTGTTTTTCTTTTTTCAAAAAAAATCCCTCCCTTTTTTATTCTGTAGAATAACTTTTCTTTTTTTGCATTTCTTTTCCTAAGAATATGTTATGGATACCAACATTAATTTATTTCCAAAGGAGTGTTGTGCTGTGGAGATATATATATATATATACACACATATATATATATACACACACACATATGTGTGTGTGTGTGTGTGTGTGTGTGTGTGTGTGTGTGTGTATGTACGTATATATACATTTTTTTTTTCCTTTTGGAAGTCTTTAAAATAATCCCCAACCTCTCTGGGCTCTATGCAAGGTTCTGAAATGCAAAATGCATGAAAGCCAAATAAACAAATCTTTGAGTGTGTGAGTTATGGAAAAGTGAATTTATTAAGCCCATTCTCTTATTAGAGACTATACAAAATTATCCCATGAGATGCTTTTTTTTTCAAAGATTTTATTTATTTGACAGAGAGAGATCACAAGTAGGCAGAGGGGCAGGCAGAGAGAGAGAGAGGGAGGCAGGCTCCCTGCTGAGCAGAGAGTCTGATGTGGGGCCCATCCCAGGACCCTGAGACCATGACCTGAGCCGAAGGCAGAGGCTTAACCCACTGAGCCACCCAGGCGCCCTGAGATGGTTTTTCTATACACAAAATCCTTGGGGATATGGATATAGTCTACTATAAAGTTGATCTGTATAGTATCAGAAATTTTTCTTATGAATATCTGTTTAATAAAAGAAGGGTGCTTTGAACAGCAAAAAGGCGGGCCTACCACATCAATGCAGTATGCTCATTTTATATTTCTTACCGGTTTCTAACTATTCTAGTCTTCTCCATATGGAGCCTTCTGAGATCAAATCTGATCGTTTTGCTTTCTGACTAAAGTCCAATTGTCTCCCTGTGGCCTACAGTATTAAATCAAGTATGAAAGGTTTTGCCTATTCTAGCTTCCAATAGCCTGCCTGGTCTCAACTTCTGCCAAAGCCAAGGGCGGAAAGTTCCAGCTGCAATGGGGTTCTTACCGTCACTGCCTGCAGGTGGCGCCCTTTCACAGCTGAGCCTTTGCACGGGCTCTCTCCTCTGCCTGCTCATCCATCTAGAACCTGCCCAAATGCCCTTTCCACTTGAACGCCTCCCTGCACTTCCCCAAACAATTCTTCTTGCCTTCTGGGTCCCGTGACAATGTGCAGATAACATTTACATAGGCTAATAATTTTTCCCTTTACAAATCTCTGATTAGCTTATGAGCTATTTGCAATGGGGTCTGTGCCACCCACCCCATCCAATGCAAGGTCCACCACGCAGAAGATACCCAATACAAGCTGGCCTAATAGACCCATGTGTCTACATTTATATTTTTAAAGAAGACTATACATTTTGCTTCTCTCAGATTCAATTTAATTTTGTTGATCTTAAATTCATGTAATGAGTGTTAAAGCAAACTGTCCTTCTATACCTATTTAAAATGAATACTTGTGTCTTCCAAGTAGTTGCTAAAGTCCGCATAAATCCACACTGATATCTCTATTAGACCTACTGGAAAACACAAGAGATGATTTTCCTTGTGTAAACCTTTTACTGGAAGGCACATGTCCATTACGGGATGCCTCAGGTTGCTGTGAGCCCCTCTACTGTTATCAGCATGTCAGGGGCAGCTGCAGTGCGGATTCCCTGTTGGTTACTTAACTGATCTTTTTGGTTAGTATGGGACCAAGACTACCCTCGGAACTCTGTAACCATGGTGATAAGATGCCCTATATTAACTTTTCAACAGAAAAGATGAGGTGCTCTAGCACTTCTGTGCCTGTGGTTTCCAGCAGAGTTTTGGGGAGCCATTCAAGCAGTTAAGCAATAGAATCAGGACCCTGAACAGATAATTACTTTTTCCTTTATCCAGTACCTTTTAAATTAGGGGTGGTGACTGACAGCCCAGACAGTCCACGACCAGTCAAATGTGAGATCTAGGGCCAGCCTGGGAGGCTTGTCATTCTTATAATACACCAACTGGGGAAAATATCCTCCAAGCCAAAGGCTTTACTTCTTAAATAAAGTCGGACTACTTACCAAAATCACAACTGTGTGTTTTTATATTTGTTACAAAATAAAACTATTATGGAAGATGGATTTGATTCTTGTAGAAAATCGAAGTGTTTTCTAACCAGGATGAGTCTCAGACAGAGTTGAAATGGCGCACAGTATTACATTTGAGCTTTGGGGGGCCATGGAGAAGGTACAGTGTCCAATATCTTCCCTTTTCTTTAGTCTGAAAATCTTATTTCCAGAGTTTTTCCCTCTAAATGTTTCCAAGCCATTGTAATATAAATATCTTTGGGAACGGTATCACAGCAGGGGAAAGGGGAAAATTTAGTGGTAAGTCAAAGAAAACCGGTTGGCAGCCCTGTTTGGACTGAAGAGTGCTTTGTATATTCCTTCAACCAACATTTAATCATAAAAAACCTATATTACTCCATTACCTTTAAACAACATGGGATATGGCAAAACTAAATTCTCACAAAGGCAGAAGCTACCCAGCTGCTGTCCTATTTAAGTGGACAGAGTTCTTTTGAAGTTGTCACAATTCCCATCCCTCCCACGTGTACTCAGTAACACTTCTTTTGGTCTTTCTTGCTCATTTACTTATCCCTTTGGCTCCTGTAGGTAAAAAACCGAAACAAACCAAAGACAGAGTTAGCTTCAGTAATTGTGACAATTCGAAGGCTGATGATAAAGCATCCGCTTAGGTTTGCTTTCATGGTTAAGATACCTATAAGAATATAAAAATGTGCATTTTTGATGTTTTTTTCTCACACACTTATTAAAAAAATGCTTACTATTTATATTGTAGCCTGACTACCTATTTACCACAATATAAATGAATGTGCCAGAGACATCCCACTTTTACCTGTGGCTGACTTGAACTGAATCTTGAGTTTTCTCAAGCTGTTGAAAGTTACCTCAGTGGGGAACATATTATAGTTGGACCTGAACAAGGCAGCAAAACAGTTGAGGCATGGAACTTATTCTCTTAATTCAGGTGGTGTGGGAAAAAGCTGAATGATCTATTCCCAAACCTCACTCTCTAGAGGAGAGGCACCCCTGCCAGGATGTGAGGCCACACTTCCCTCAGCTGCTCCCAGCCAATTACCAATTACAGTGCAGACACCACAGCCCATTCACATTTGGTGTGGGTACACCCCACTGGCTGGCTGAGACCTGCTAAGAACTGTGTTTCCTTCTGAGGCTCTTCCTGCCCCATCCCCTGGTCCCTTGTTCCCTTGCTTTCACAGCTGTCAGACCTCTAGCAGGGACTGAAGGCTCTCCCTGCCTTCTCTGGTTTGGTTCCCTGCAGACCCTTCCTCCAGTAAATCTCTTGCACCTCTCATCTTGTTTTGGCATCTGCTTCTCAGAAGATTCAAACTGACACACTGTAAATGACTAATGATTATTGGCAGAGTTGTGAGGACTTATAGAGCAATATCACATGAGGACCTGAGGAGGACTGGGTGGGTGCCTTGAAAAGAGCTTGAAAATGATAACATTCTTACCAGTCAGCATGGATATTATGTCTCTAAGTAGTGTGAGGATCCAAGTAAATTTTAAAACAAGATTCTGGAGGTGCCTGGATGGCTCAGAAGGTTAAGCATCCAACTCTTGATTCTGGCTCAGGTCATGATCTTAGGGTCGTGGGGTGGAGCCCTGTTTTAGCCTCCATGTTTAGCAAGGAGTCTGCTTGAGATTCTCTCTCTCCCTCTCCTTCTGCCCCTACACACACACACATACACACACACTCTCTCTCTCTCTCTCTCTCTCAAAGTAATACATAAAATAAAACAAGATTCTGGTTACTGTTCTTTGGGGGTGGCAGTGAAGATCAAATCTAGTAGAGGCCAGGCATCAACTCATTAAATAATAACAGCAGATAGTAAAATACATAGAATAATTTTCAATGATGAATTGCCAATTGTTATGTTCAATACATGTTTCTGAGTTCACAGACAGGAGGAAGAGACCATCTGGAATTTTAGAACTTTGGGGGAACATTTCTTCCTAAAACGGGATATCACAACTGGACAAGAGCTGGTTACTTTCCCTATGGGGAAGACTAAAAGAGAGGGGTTATATGAATATTGGGGCCAGTAGTCACCAAGCAATACCTTGGAGCTGTGCTTCTCCAGCGGGGGTCTCAAGACCTCTGAGGAATCTTAAGAATCTATAAGAAATGGAAAATAATTATGTTTTCATTTTGATGCTAAGCTAAAAATTAGTATTTGCATACTTGGGATCCCCTGAATCACCTTCTAACTAAGGGCTACCTCTCCATTTTTTTGCTTCCTTTTATATTTGTGTTCATAATTATCTAGGCCCCCAATAGTACCACTTTAATCATCATAAGCTGAGAAAGAGTTGACAGAAGTAGACTTAATATATAAATGAAGCATTCTTGTCAAGTGAAAAACAAGTAGTGTCATTTGTGTGCTGCAGAAATAATTATTTTGCAGAAAAAGTAGTTTGAATAGAGAGTAGTGGTGACAAAATTGAGTCATCATCACCTAGCACAGAATTTTATATATATATATATATGGTATGTATATCACAAAATCAAAGACATTGTGTACTAAGAGGTGTGATGTGGCACTTAGACTCAGGAAAACAATTTTAATTTTCGTATTAAATTAATGTGGTGAATTTGAATTCATTGCTTTTTAGTGTTTAAAGTAGAATTTGTAGTTTGACTTGGCTTTGTGATATAAGGTGTCTAAGCTTAAGGAGTCTATACTTGGTTTTATGAACAATATGGTTCACATCTGAGTATGCCCAGACTTTCTCCTGTCCACTCCCATAAAGGAAAACTATTTACTCCTGCTGCCTACCCTCTCCCGTACTCTGGTGGAGGGTCTGCTTCTGAGCAGATAATTGGGAAAGAGCACCAAGGCAGGGAGAGGAGACCATGTTTGGAATTAGTGCCTACCTAACCCCTGAGCTGAATGTTTTTGTGGAGCAGACAAACTCCTCAGCCGTGCGAGGGGTCTTCATCACCTGTGAGGTGGAAAGGGAAGGAGAAAAATTCTTAGTAGGAGAAGAAAAGCACACATGGTAAAGAGCAGAAAAAGAGGAAAAAGTTGATAAGTTTGAGGGAGTGGAGAGGGAGTTGTGGAGATTGTGTTCAGAAAAAGACGTAGAGTCATTTGAGGAGGCTGGAAAATTTGGAAGCAATGCCCATCTGAGAAATGCTTCTGGAGGTTATAAATAAGATTTTCTCAACGTCTTTCCCAGAGTCGCAGGTAAAGACTAGATTTTCGGTACTGTTTATGCTGAAGGACAGACGGGGACTCCTCAGGGGTGGATCTTTTGATATTTGAGTCTTGGGAGCTGCTGATATGCTGGGCTCTCCAATTATGGACCAATTAGTTTAAGCCCATGGAAACCTCTCAAAGGCAGACATTACATTTCAAGGGAGGTATTGAAAAAGGAAATATTCTCTCAAGTTAAAAGGCACTCAGGCCTCATCCAAAGTCTCAACTGCTATTATTTTCTGAAGTAGGGAAGTTAACATGTGATTTCTCTTATGCCTTGCCTGGGGGGGTGGGGGTGGTGGGGGTGGGATGATGCTTACCGGAAGGATAAAGGAGATATATCAGTCTTGAGTAGCTCAAGCTTCATAAATCCTTTAGGGTCATGATTCTCCCATTGCATTAGCTAAATGGAATTTCATGGTAGGTCTGGTCTGTGAGAAGAAACCTGTGGCAGAGAAGGCACCTAGCTGCCAGGTAAAGTGCAATTAGCACGCATATAAAATATAATTAGCGTCCTTTGGATCGTAATCCCAATAGCTTTTGCTGCTGCCCCCTTCCTCTCCGTCTCTATCCCTTTCATCTCATCTCCACCGTTAGAATAGTTTTTAAGTGTATCCCTGCTTCCAGGAGGCCTGTTTTCCGCCATTTGCTTTTCCCCACTCATTGAGCCTATTCTGTTCAGCCATTGGTGGCTCACTTGTTAGACCCTACAACGAGACGCCCCAGTCTCTGCCCCTGCCCAGGTGACACCCTAGTGGGGACAGATTCGTTAAATGAGTCATCATTCAAATACTGAGTGTGATGGGCGTCTGGAATCTCATGACAGGGCAAGGGAAAGTCTGGGGGTGCAGAGAAAAGCTTCAAGAAGCTGTTCAAAAGCTTCAAGAAGATTGAGGAGGAATTCACCAAGTGGAGGGCAAGTGGAGGGGCCGCAGAGCAAGAACACTCCAACACTGGGAGATGCTGAGTGGTGCCCAGGAAAAAAAGAAAAGACTAGAATTTGGGGGTCAGGTGGATTAGGTAGGTCAGCTTTCAAGCTCAGATCTGTAAGGGCCCTGTAAAAAAAGTGAACATTTGCTGACTAATTGAACATAAAAAATAATAATAATAATACTAAAGTGAACATTTGGTTTTTCATTCTAAGGGCTGTTGGAAGCACTTGAAGTTTTTAACCAAGAAGTGGTAAGATTGGAGGCAGAGTGAAGAATTAATCACACATGGTAGCTAGTCTTTTTTGAGTGCAATCTGATTACATTACTCCTGTTTTAAAACTTTCAGTAGTGACTTCTTAATGCCATCAAAATGACATCTAAATTTTTAATGAAGCTTGCCAGGCTCCCTGCTACTTTTCCAGGCTCATCCTTGATTCCCTGCCCATGAGGGGCAACAGAATATGCTACCCCAGATTGTGCCTCTTTGGCATGAGGATACACACACACACACACACACACACACACATTTACATTTACATTTATATTTATATAGCGATAGATAGATATTTTTCTCCCCTAGAGAAAGAGCCTATGTGAGTATTGGCCGGGGTCGGTGGTGGTGGTGGTGGGGTTGGGGGGACAAAGGTAAAGAATCTTAAACAGGCTCAGTGCCCAGGGGAGAACACTAAGGGATGGGGGCTGTTTCAATCTCAGGACCCTGAGATCATGACCTCAACTGAGGTCAAGAGTCATGGATTTACCAACTGAGTCACCCAGGTGGCATGGAGATAATTTTGAGCCAAAGACAGTCAAGGCCTCTTAACGGACAAAGGGGATATAGATAATCATTTTGATTGGAAATGGGATGGAGGCAGTGAAGAGCAACAAGAGTTGAGAGCTCAAGGGAAACCCAGATGGAAAGCTTGCCTTGTGCTTTTGAATTCCTTTTAAAAAATTAGTTGCCCTATAATTTACTTGTAATAATATTGGTTCTAACTTGAAGGTAGATGTATGGGAGGCACAGAATCTTAAAGATGTTGTAACCGAAATTGGGCACCCTTTTACTTGAAACGAATCACAGTCAAAGAGTTCTGGTATTTAAGATTTTTTGTTTGCTTCTATATACCTAATTCAAGAATGTTATACAGGTTATATTCAGGCACTTGAAGTGCTTGTGTATCTTAGAACACTTTTAAGGGTTAATAAAATACGTGGCTTAGCCTTATCACTTACCTTTTACTGCCATCCTGTGGCCATTTCATTTTCTAGCTTAAAAATCCATTTGCAAAACCTTATTTTCTATCCTTATCACAGAATATGTTTTTGGATTTTGTCAGTTCTCAGTGAACGTAGATATACTCGGATGCACGTGTTTGGTAGTATTTTGCTATCTTAAGATGCTCCATCAGTAGTATATACTTCTCATGAAATTTTAATTCTGAGTGAGCTTCCATACAATATTTCCAAAGAGCCTTCCCTCAGATATCTTTCCTCCATCCCTCCTTCCCAACCTGGTTTTTCACCTGGATGCTTAGGCCATAACAATTTATTGTAGTCTTGAAGGCAGATGCCCTGGGGTTGTTTCTCTCTATTTGAAATACTCACACATATTTTTTTTGGAATCTGGGTTTGGATTTCCTTTCTTGGATCTCCCCTCTTCTGATCCTCCAGACTTCTAAGTCCCAGAGCCCTTATTGTTGAGATGACAGGCATAGGTAGGATCAGGCAATGTGCCCATGACAGGATGTGCTCTTGTTCTTTGGGCTTGTGACCATTGGATTCTGCTTCTCTGTGGAGAAGTGGGGTGTATGCAGGCTGAAGGGGGCAAAGGGCATCTGCTGTCCCAGGAGTTATTTGTCAGGAGGTTGATTTGGCCTCTATAACCAGGAGGCTGAGAGCAAGCACATTCTATGAGAGCAAGTTTTGTTCATGCTGTCTACACAAGACCATGAAGACCTGGAGTCTTGCCCAATAGCGGATGATAATTCTGAGAAATCACAGTGATAATGGCTAGTACACATTGAAGTTTTCATTTACATGCCACAGGTTATTCTAAACACCTTCTATGCATAATCTCAGGCTTTAAACAGTCTCATGAGCAGAGACCATCAGCATTCTTATTTGACCAGTTAGAAACCCTAGGTCTTAGAGCAGTGATGTTCTTCTCCAAGGTAAGGCAGCTGGGAAGTGGTGGGTTTATGGAATGAACCAGTGAGTGAGTATCTGATGCCCAGTGTGTGTGCCTCCTTCAAAATCATTTCCTTAGAGTCCAAGACCTGGAATTTTCTTTATTCAGACCTTGAATTTTCCTGATGCATCCAAAGAATACATCTCCCCTAGCTTCTGAGGATGAGCTCGGGCCACCTGAATGTGTCTGTCCCTGGTCATAGTCCCATTATGACCTCTCTTGGGCCAGACTCACCCTCATCTGATTCTAAGGATCTGGCTCTGTCTTTTGTTTATCATTCTGCCCCTGATTTCTAACTTTATGTCAGGTCTTTGGCACCTGACTTTGAACCTTCTTTTCAGGGCCATGTCTTAGACTTGCCCCACAGGTCTGGGAAAGGGTAGTACTGTGCTTACATGTGAAGGCTCAGGAATCAAGCTGTTGGGATTTGTTTCCCAGCTTTGCCACTCAGTACCGTGTGACCTTGGGCAAGTCCAGTGAACTCTCTAAAGTCCCAGTTTTCTTATCTGTAAAATGGGAATGATTAATGGGAATTGTGAGAGTATCGTTTGGTAATCCATGTGGAGTCCTTAGAGGGCCTTACAGATTGAAAGTCTTTGCTCGTTTGTTCATTTCATTGAGAGCCTCTTATGCGCCAGGTGTTGCTTTACTTCTGGGACTACAGCGGTGAACGAAGCGGACATAAATTTCTACCTTCTTGGCCTTAAGTCCTATTATGAGTCTCTGTAATAGCAGAAAACAAGTTAAATAAGGATATATCTATATTTCATTAAATAATGATAAATGATAAAAAGAAAAATAAAGCAAGAAAAAAGGGAAAGTGTTGGGGGGTTGGTTTGTGACTTTAATTAGGGCATTTAAGGAGGCCTCAGTAAGAAGATATTTGAGTAAAGACTGAATGAGGCAGAGAAACCAGCCAGGCAGTCTTCTCAGGACCAAGTGTCAGGCTGAAGGAACAACCTGTGCAAAGGCCCTGAGGCAGGAGATCTGGTGGGTTAGTGAAAAAGTAAGGAGACCAATGTAGCTAGAGTAACAGAATTTGCCAAAGGATCGCATATAGCATGAGAGATGTGTCAAGAAAGATGCCATGTTCTTTCCCTAAGCAACAGTCAGGATGTAAGCTTCACTTACTGAGATGGGAATAATGGAGGGAGGAGCAGATGTGGGGAGAAGGTAGGTCGATGGAGGGGGGTGGTTGATGTGGGTAAGGTCAGGGCCTCAGTTTTGGACAGTTGCCTTTGAGATGCCAATTAAACCACCCACAGTGAGATGTTGGGGAGACCTTTGGAGTTCAGGAGAAAGGTCTAAGCTGAGATGGAAATCAACAGCCTGTCACTGGTATTGAAAGTCATGAGACTGAATGAGATGGTCAGAGAAGTGAGTTTAGTTAGAAAAGAGAAGAGACGAAGGTTTAGATGCCAGGGAGATAAGTAAGCATTCTGAAAATGGTAGCTGCTGGCATTATGATCATCATGGTCCCCCATTTGTCCTTACCTGAGGAGCACTTGCACTCCAGCTGTCCGGGTCTCCACTATGGGGCCATTTGGAAAAGTCCCACTGTGTGCCATGTCTTTCAGTTTCTCTCCGGGATGACCTGCAGTTGTAAACACTGCTTCCGGCTCTGGCCATCCACCTGGGACACAGTCCTTTTCCTGACAATGCCTCCCATCCTAGCTAAAATCAAGGTACCCTGCTGATTTTAGTGCCTGCCTGTCTACTGGGGAGAGTCCCTGCCATTCCCCTGGCTATCTTGAGTTGATCGTCCCTCGCCACCCCCTCCCTACTCTGGGAAGTGAGCAGTCCACCATCTCACCATCAGGGGTTCCATTCTCTGTCTGACAGCTTTGCCCTCTCTCTGCACAGGGGACAAGTCCCAGGGAGCTAGCCCTCCTCTTCTCTTTGACCAATGAGATTCTTTTTCTCCCTCACATTGAACTTCATATTAATTTTCCCTAAGGATTTGGATTCTCTGCTTTGAAATCACTTATTATATGTTTTTATTTTTAACTTTTTAAAAGGAACTTTTTTTAAAATCAAAGTATAATTAACATACAGCATTATATTAGCTTCAGATGTGTGACATAATGATTCAACAATTCTATACATCACTCAGTGCTCATTGTGGTGAGTGTGCTCTTAATCTCTTTTACTCATTTCACCTATTCTCCTACCCACTTTCATTTTCATTTTTAACTTTGAATTGCAACATCTATCACATTTTGTACAAATTAAATCCTATTAATAAAATGGATACCTTGTATCCACCCAACTTAAGAAAAAGAACATTCTAGTGCCTCCGAAGTCCCCTGTGCTCCTCCTTCATGCTGTCCTTTCTTTTCCCCACTGGAGGAATATTGTGCAAGATATTCTCTTGCTCATCTTTATAGTGATGCAGGCTGAGGGGTGTTTTATAGAAATGACATCTTCTACCTTTCCCTGAAGATCTGGAAGGGGCTGTGAGAGAAATGGAGGAAAAGCCACTAGCCAGCCTCCTGAAGCACTGTGTGGATGGCCCAGCCAGCGGTTTCCAGGAGAAGCTCAGAATCCAATCAACTGAGCAGGGATGCAAAGAGGCAGCTATAGAAGATAGTCAAATTGACTGCCTCTGCATGGGGGCCTGTGAGTCCACTGACAGCTGCCTGTGGTCAGTCAAAGTAAAGTGCCCCACAGTGGACAGAAGGGATGACAGTCATGGAGAGGAAGTGTAAGCAGGAACCCAGACCCTCACTGTTTGTCCATCAGCCCATCTGAGTGCATGTACATTGCAAGAAAACGGGGTGTCGCTTTACTTCTGCCTCCAGTATCTTGTTTAAGTTCCTATTTTGGTCCATTTAACCTCAAACCCTGCAGGGAACTCTGGGATTTGTAATTCCTAGCTTAGCCAAGATGGCCATAGAGTACATCAGCACTGCTGCTTATGAGTGAATCCTAAAACAATGTACTGTTGAGTTTTGGCTGGACCTTAAAGATTTATTTATTTATTTATTTTTGCGAGAGAGAGAGAGAGAGAGAGAGAGAGAGAGAGACAATGAGCAGGATTAGGGGAGAGGGAGAAGCAGACTCCCCACCTAGCAGGGAGCTTGATGCAGGGCTGGATCCCAGGACCCTGGGATCATGACCTGAACTGAAGGCAGACACTCAACTGACTGAGCCACCCTGGCGCTCTTGGCTGCACTTTATTATAATAGGAATCATGCAGCTTATTTTTTTCTATGACTTACTTTTATCATTTTGTTGGTGTTGTTAACCTCGGTTTTTGAAATTCCATCCTGCTGATCTGTTCACTTGTAACTACTATATATAGAATTCCAAAGTATGAAGATGTAGGTTATTTATTCATTTCAGTATAATTTGATATTTGGTGTTTTTTTTTTCTTCAGATTTTGCTTTTGTGAACAAAGTTTCCATGAATATTGTATATATCTCCTCATATGTGTAAAAGTTTTTCTAGTATATATACCCAGCAGAGAAATTGTGGGGTATAGAATATGTTGTGTGCAATTGTTAAAATAATTTTTAATTTTTTTGTTAACATATAATGTATTATTAGCCCCAGGGTACAGCTCTGTGAATCGCCAGGTTTACACACTTCACAGCACTCACCACACATACCTTCCACAATGTCTATAACCCAACCAACCTCTCCCCACCCTCCTCCCCCTGGCAACCCTCAGTTTGTTTTGTGGGATTAAGAGTCTCTTATGGTTTGTCTCCTTTCTGATCCCATCTTGTTTCATTTATTCCTTTCCTACCCTCCGAACACCCCACTTTGCCTCTCAACTTCCTCATATCAGGGAGATCACATGATAATTGTCTTTCTCTGATTGACTTATTTCGTTCAGCATAATACCTTCTAGTTCCATCCACGTCATTGCAAATGGCAAGATTTCATTTCTTTTGATGGCTACATAGTATTCCATTATATATATATATATATATATATATATATATATATATATATATATATACCACATCTTCTTTACCATTCATCTAGGTTCTTTCCATAGTCTGGTGATTGTGGACATTGCTGCTATAAACATTTGGGTGCACGTGCCTCATTGGATCACTACATTTGTGTCTTAGAATACAGTAGTGCGATTGCTGGGTCATAGGGTAGCTCTATTTTCAACTTTTTGAAGAACCTCCATGCTGTTTTCCAGAGTGGCTGCACCAGCTTGCATTCCCACCAACAGTGTAGGAAGGTTCCCCTTTCTCTGCATCCTCGCCAGCATCTGTCATTTCCTGACTTGCTAATTTTAGCCATTCTGACTGGTGTGAAGTGGTATCTCATTGTGGTTTTGATTTGTATTTCCCTGATGCCGAGTGATGTGGAGCACTTTTTCATGGGTCTGTTGGCCATCTGGATGTCTTCTTTGCAGAAATGTCTGTTCATGTCCTCTGCCCATTTCTTGATTGGATTATTTGTTCTTTGGGTGTTCAGTTTGATAAGTTCTTTACAGATTTTGGATACTAGCCCTTTATCTGATATGTCATTTGCAAATATCTTCTCCCATTCTGTCAGTTGTCTTTTGGTTTTGTTAACTGTTTGCTTTGCTGTGCAAAAGCTTTTGATCTTGATGAAGTCCCAATAGTTCATTTTTGCCCTTGTTTCCCTTGCCTTTGGAGATGTTTCTAGGAAGAAGTTGCTGCAGCTGAGGTCGAAGAGGTTGCTGCCTGTGTTCTCCTCAAGGATTTTGATGGATTCCTTTCTCACATTGAGGTCCTTCATCCATTTTGAATCTATTTTCATGTGTGGCATAAGGAAATGGCCAGTTTCATTTTCCTGCATGTGGCTGTCCAATTTTTCCAATACCATTTGTTGAAGAGATTGTCTTTTTTCCACTGGACATTCTTTCCTGTTTTGTTGAAGATTAGTTGACCATGGAGTTGAGGGTCTATTTCTTGGCTCTCTATTCTGTTCCATTGATCTATGTGTCTGTTTTTGTGCCAGTACCATACTGTCTTGATGATGACAGCTTTGTAATAGAGCTTGAAGTCCGGAATTATGATGCCACCAGGTTTGGTTTTCTTTTTTAACATCCCTCTGGATATTTGGGGTCTTTTCTGGTTCCATATAAATTTTAGGATTGTTCCATTTCTTTGAAAAAAATGGATGGTATTTTGATAGGAATTGCATTAAATGTGTAGATTGCTTTAGGTAGCATAGATATTTTCACATTATTTGTTCTTCCAATCCATAAGCGTGGAATATTTTTCCATTTCTTTGTGTCTTCCTCAATTTCTTTCATGAGTACTTTATAGTTTTCTGAGTACAGATTCTTTGCCTCTTTGGTTAGGTTTATTCTTAGGTATTTTATGGCTTTGGGTGCAATTGCAAATGGGATTGACTCCTTAATTTCTCTTTCTTCTGTCTTGTTGTTGGTGTAGAGAAATGCAACTGATTTCTGTGCATTGATTTTATATCCTGACACTTATTGAATTCCTATACAAGCTCTAGCAGATTTGAGGTGGAGTCTTTTGGGTTTTCCACATAAAGAATCATATCATCTGCAAAGAGTGATAGTTTGACTTCTTCTTTGCCAATTTGGATGCCTTTAATTTCTTTTTGTTGTCTGATTGTGTGCAATTTTATTATGTACTGTCAAACTGTTTTCCTTAAGGATTCTGCTCGCACTGGCAATGCATGAGTGTTTCTGTTGCTAAATATCTTCATTATAAAGACACTTAACATTGTCAGATACTTTAAAATTTGCAAAAGTAGGGAGGTGCAACATGCCATCTGATTTTGATTTCAATTTCTTCTGTCTTAATTATGCATGAAACTGGACATCTTTTACATGTTCTTATTTTAATTAATTAATTTGACAGAAAGAGAGCGATAGAGAGAGAGCACAAGCAGGGGTCACAGCAGAGGGAGAGGGAGAAAGAAGCAGGCTCTCCAGTGAGCAAGGAGCCCGATGGGGGACTAGATCCCAGGATCCCAGGATCATGTTCTGAGCAGAAGCCAGATGGTTAACAGTTGAGCCACCTGGGTGCTCCTACATTTATTTATTTATTTATTTATTTATTTATTTATTTATTACCATAGCATTTCCCCTTTTCTAAAATGACTGGTCTGTCTTTTGTCCTTTTTTTTTTTCCTTCTTAGAAGACTTCTTCGTCAATTCTAGATTACAGTCTTTTACTGATTGCTTATATTGCAAATATTCTCTCTCAGTTTGTAGCTTGTGACCAGTTTGAATCATTTCTAGCTTGCTGCGCTATTCTATTCCTTTATTGACCGAACCCTGTTCCATTTCCACCCTGGCTTGTCTCGTCATATGCCCCTTATAGTGTCTTCTGATGAACAGAAGGTCCATGTTTTAGTATGGTAAAATGAGGCTTTCTTGTCCTCCTGCTTTGGTGATTTTGAGTCTTGCCTAAGAGATCCTTCTTTTCTTCCATATTGTAAAGATATTTGATATCGCTTTCTAAAGTTTTTCACGTTTTGTTTTCCACAACGTCTTTAGTTTTCCACAGATATGTAATACATGCTCCTTTATATCTGATCTTTTGTGTATGCATGAGTTTGTTTCTGGTCTCCAGTCTGCTCCTTTGGTCTTGACATCTGCAAGGACAAGTGTCCCCATCTCGCTCTCCTTTAGCATTGTCTTGGCTCTCCTCATTGAGAAAAGTCATTTGCTTTCCTGCATAGATTTTAGGATCAATTTGTGAAGTTCTCCAAGAATATTCTGTAGTGATTCTGATTAAATTTAGGGGACAATTGAAATCTTTATAGACTGCTCCATAGTTGCCTGTCTTCTCTCTCTTTTCAACATGACAGATGCCACTTTTTTCCCTTGTCAAGGACTTGCTGGTGGGAGGAGAGGCCATGGGTATCTCCAAGACCATGGTTGCACCCATCCAGTGGGTCAAGCTGCTGCTGCAGGTGCAGAATGCCAGCAAGCAAGTCACTGCTGATAAGCAATACAAGAGCTGTATAGACGTCATGCTTCTCGTCCTCAGGGAGGAGGGAGTCCTGTCCTTCCGGCATGGTAACCCAGCAAATGGCAACAGATGCTTTCCCACCTAGGTTCTCAACTTTGCCTTCAAAGATAAATACAGGGATGCCTGGGTGGCTCAGTCATTAAGTGTCTGCCTTTGGCTCAGGTCATGATCCCAGGGTCCTGGGATCGAGCCCCGCATTGGGCTCCCTGCTCGGCAGGAAGCCTGCTTTCCCTCACCCACTCCCACTGCTTGTGTTCCCTCTCTCACTGCGTCTCTCTCTGCCAAATAAATAAACAAAATCTAAAAAAAAAAAGATACAAAGATAAATACAAGAAGATTCTCCTGGGTGGTGTGGACAAGAGAACCCAGTTTTTGCGCTACTTTGCAGGGAATCTGGATTCAGGTGGTGCTGTGGGGACCACATCCTTGGGTTTTGTGTATCCTCCTGATTTTGCCTGTACCTGTCTAGTAGCTGACGCTGGCAAAGCTGGAGCTAAAAGGGAATTCAGAGGCCTCAGTGACTGCCTGGTTAAGATCTACAAGCCTGGTGAGATGAAGGTTCTGTACCAAGGCTTTAACGTGTCTGTGCAGGGTATTCTTATCTACAGAGCTGCCTACTTCTGTATCTATGACACAGCAAAGGGAATGCTTCTGATCCCAAGAATACTCACCTCTTTCTCAGCTGGATGATTGTGCAATCCTTCACAGCAGTCGCTGGGTTGACTTCCTGGCCATTGGACACTGTTGGTTACCAGGTGATGGTGCAGTCAGAGTGCAAAGGAACTGACATGACGCATACAGGCACACCTGACTGCTGGAGGAAGGTTGCTCGTGATGAAGAGGAACCAAAGCTTTTTTCAAGGGTGCATGGTCCAATGTTCTCAGAGGCATGGGTGGTGGTTTTGTTCTTGTTTTGTAGGATGAAATCAAGAAGTTCACATAACTTATTGCCTAGATTCTCCCCTTATGAATAGACCTGTGGTATCATATATCGTATCTTGAGCAGTCTTTTATTTTAAGATTTATTTATTTATTTGATAGAGAGATAGTGTGCATGCAAGCGGGGGAAAGAGCGGAGGGAGAGAAAGAATCTTAAGCAGACTCCACACTGAACAGGGAGCTCAACTTGGCGCTCAATCGCACAACCCTGAGATCATGACCTGAGCTGAAATCATGTGTCAGACGCTTAACTGACTGAGCCACCCAGGCGCCTCTCTCTCGAGCATTCTTTTTTTTTTTTCTCCCCAAAGATTTTATTTATTTATTTAACAGAAAGAGACCACAAGTAGGCAGAGAGGCAGGCAGAGAGAGAGAGAGGAGGAAGCAGGCTCCCTGGCTGAGCAGAGAGCCCGTTGCGGGGCTCGATCCCAGGACCCCAAGACCATGACTGAGCCGAAGGCAGAGGCTTAACCCACTGAGCCACCCAGGCGCCCTTCTTTCGAGCATTCTTGATAGACTGTTGGCTGTTTATCAGTGACAACTGTTATTGGTTGAAAATGGGAAGCAGTAATATTCACCTGACCAGTTTTCACCTAAAATCATTTCCATGGTGGTGGGACTCAATTATATTTTTTATTTCAGTCACTCCTGATAAATAAATTTGAAGAAATAAAAAAAATCTCAAAAAACCCCAAACTTTACAGACTGCTTGCTAATTTGTTCCCACTGAATCTGTTCTTCCTGCTCCTGAGCTTATGGCTGCCATTTGAAGACTCTCTCACCCTTCTTGGCAGCTAGTTTTGGCCATGTGTGGTAGAATACTTGCAAATTGATTGCCATTATATCCTTCCCTGTCTCCACATGCGGCTTTGCTGTTCTCCTTTCAGTAAACAGAATATTTCTCCTCCCTTGGAATATGAGCTGACATTATGGCTTGCTTTGCCTAACAGGATGCAGTGGGTATGATACTGGGTCAGTTCTGAGCCTAGGTCTCAATAAGACTTCTGTGCCATCGCTTGCTCATGGACATTTGCCACTGTCTGTGAACAAGCCTGGGCTAGCCTGTTGGATGGTGAGAGACACTGAGTTAGTCACCTCATATCCAGGTTTTGCTGTGTACTAATGGTTTGACCTTAAGTAGTGTGCCCCAGGCTCCTCATCTCTAAAATGAGGATCATAATAATACCTAGGAAATAGTGTTGTTGTAAGGATTAAGTAAGTTAACATATGTATAGCACCTAGAGGAGGGCCTCTCACCTCACAGTCTCTCTGAGGTCTGTTATTACTATTATAATGGAAAAAATTGCACATCTTGGGCTTATATGGAGAAAAACAAAACCATTTGCCTAGAATATAGACTGCGTGATGAGTTGGGAAGAAAGCGCTGGAAAGGTAGGAAGGAGCAAGGCTGTGGTCGCCTTGAATGCCTGCCTCTTATACAAGGATTTTTATTCTACAGATATTAGGGAACCATTGCAAGTGTTGAGCATTTAAGAAACATCGTCAGAGTATGCAAATATTCAGATAAGTTCTCACATTAAATAGTCTCCCATAATTTTATCAGTCTCTCTAACTGGAGACTTCTTGGAGATACATTTGATGGCAAGGAATCCTGAAGTGTTCATTTATTTTGGGATGGGGATAGTTGGATGGGTCTGCCGATATTCACATGGTTGAATAGCTATTGCTTTTGCAATGAAAGCGAAAGAATCTGGTGCAGTTTATGTTTAAGAACTGGGCAACTTACAGCGGGCCATGAAGCAGTGTTGGAGACATATGTCCTTGGTCATTGCCAGAACTGTGACAAATAGTCAATATGTTTACATACATCTTCAACAAATATTGATTTTACCTGCATTTTATGCAAGAAATGAAATAAGCAAAGGGAAGACATGATCCTCACTGTTCTGAACGTATAGTCCATTGAGCAATAAAGACACATAGCTCCTGTGTGTTAATAGCATGATGAATCCTACACAATAAGAACATCCATTGGATGTTTGGATTTAGAAAGACGTGAAAGTTGAGATCTGGTGGATGATTCAGAATTTGCCAGGGAGGAGGAGGTGGTGGGTTTCAGACAGAGGCAACAGAACGCATCGAGGCCTGAAAGCAAGGAAAAACACGGAGATTTTATAAATCTTTATATATGGGTGGGGATATCATTTGTCGATATTAGTATTCTTATATTATATAAATATATTATATAAATACATTGACATATAATATATGTGTGGCTCCTGAAGTTACATTAGGGACAGTGTCACAAAACCAGGTGGGCTGTATGAAACCTGCAGGCTGTGGGTTGTTTATCAATGTATTAGTCTTACCTAAACTACCTTTGGTAGGGGAAACACACCAAAGAAATATATCTCTAAGAGCCTAAAGAGGTAGTGTGAGGGAACAGGGGGGGCAGTCCCCAAAGGTGCCACTTTGGCATAGTTATTATTTTGAATTAAAGTTACTTAAGAAACAGCCAGTGCAAGAATGCTTGGACTACTCCTGGCTTTCTCTGGAAATCGGGAAATAAATCTCCCATGGCAAACATCCCCTCCCTGCCCAGCAAAGTGGAGGGACATCCATTTTGTCAGAGATGGAGAATTCAGGGCTAAAGAAGCCTATCTGAACAAATCCCATTACTTTTACTAACTTGCTACTCCAGCTTCCCGCCCAAATTCTGTTTGGAACCCCTTACTCATTGAAGCTCTCAAATATGAATTTTCTTTGTTCTGTCAGTTCCTCATAGATTTATGTTTCCTTGTCTAAAAAGTATAAAAATATCTGCCTTGGTCATTTCTTTAGGTCTCAACTTTATTATTTGTCTTCTGTGTGCATGTAATTAAACTCTTTATGACTTTGAAACCTAAGTGAGAAACAAGGATATCCATGGAAACATATCCAGGATTTGGATGCAGAAGGAAAAGGGGTCAAGCTAGAGTCTTAGGAGTTGCGTCAACCAATTCACAGGTAGGGGGTTTTGTGTACTATTTATATGTATGTATACTGCCAGACACAGTGAATTTCAAGTATAAGGTGCTCAAGGGTGTTTGGTTTTATAATATTTGATTAACCAACTGTTCTCTAATGCTTTATGCTAGTGGCTCAACTTGGCATACAGTAAGTCCTTAATAAATATTAGCTGCTATTATCATTTTACCATTGTTAAGAACAACATGTGATTCAGGGTGCCTGGGTGGCTCAGTCGGTTAAACGATGGACTCTTGATTTTGGCTCAGGTCATGATCTCAGGGTCTTGAGATCAAGCCCCATATCAGGCTCCATGCTGGTCATGGAGCCTGCTTAAGATTCTCTTTCCCTCTGCCCCTTCACCCTGCCTACCCTACTTTCTCTCATGCTCACATACTCTCTCAAAAAAAAAAAATTAAAAAAATAATCATAAAAAAGAACAACATATGATTCAAAGTAATATAACAATAGAATCATGCAGAAGGCCGCAGTTGGAAAACACTGCAAGTGTAGTTGGCTCTTGATTCTTTTTTCTTTCTCCCATAGTTATTTTATTATTCATGGCTGTTTCTACACAGAGGATGCAGAAGATGTGATTCAGCTCCAGTGGAAGATTAGTGTTGGGAGTTGTATAATTCTGATCCCCTGAACAAGCCCCAGTTCCATCACCTCTCCAAAACAGGGAGTGCTGGTGAATTACACATCAGGGTATTTTCCAATAAAGCTGCTGATAGGGGACTGCTTGAGTTACAGCACCGAAACTGTTGTCTACATTACTAAAATTAGTCAGATTGGCTCAAACATTAAAGCAAGGCTGCTACTCTGGCTAGAGTGTATTTAAGAAATATATTCTAGGATGGATCAATACAAAAATGTAAGTTTAGTTACACATAAATTTGGGAAGAAAAAATACCCAGATTCTAGATCTATTGGGAAGACCTAAAAACAGAAATAAAACAAACCCTCCTCTCCTACTCTTCCATCCCTAAGTTCATCAATACAAGAACTGCCCCCTCCCAAAAAAACTTCACACTTTCCACATTATGAAGAAGGAAAAAAATTATATTTTATTTTATTATTTGGCAGATGAAATGGAAAGAGAAGTTTATAGTGAGTCATATATGTTGTATTTATCATAAATAGATTTTTTTCAGGGAAATTTGTACCACGTTTATGAAGCACAGAATTTAAATAGTATAACATATTTATTGGGCATCCTGTAAATACAGATACTAAGCAAGAAGTACAGGGGATACTAGGGACACAGCTGGGAACCACAGACCAGCTGGCTTGCTGTTTAAAGGAGGAGATAATCAGGAATCAAATAACCACACAAGGAAATGTCAGAATGTAAGTGTGGTAAATGCTACAGATGAGAAACATATGCTCTACCGAGATCAGGTAGTGGTACCTTTGACCCTGTTTGGGATAGGGAGGGTTGACTAAGTTCTGGAGGATAAACAGGAATTAATTAGATACAGAGGGTGGGCTGTGGGGCTGGAGGACAGTGACCCAGAGAAGAAGAGCACATGCAAAGACTTTCTGTTGGGAGGTTCTGGGAGCGGGACCGTACAGCAGAGTTCAGGGTGTGGGAGTAAGCACTGAGCACAGAGCAAGGGGGGGACTACACAGATAGGTAGAAGGCAGTAATAAAACCCTAAATTTAAGCTTGCCCATGACTACTTTGAACAAAGGACTACATTTCTCAACTCTTCTGCGGCTAACTTTTGTCCAGTGAAATTTAAGCAGATATACTGATGGCAACTTCCAGGAAGTGTCTTTAAAATGGAAAGACATGTCCTTTGCCAACTTTTGTCCGTCCTTTCTGTTGGTAAAAATTTGGAGAGAGCAGTCATTTTGAAACATGAAGTAACCTTGGGATAGAGGTCCCCTGGTTGGCAGAGCAACAAGGTGGAAGGGACCCAAGTCCCTCACAGTGTCAAGAGTCATACTGAACTTGACCTGACCACCTACACTTCTTGCAGAGAGAAATAAAACTGTCCTCTCTTTTTTAAGCCACTGAAACACAGTGTTTTTCTGTGATTCACAGAGGACCTAATTCTAACAGGTAAACCTGGGGTCTAAGAAGTTTGGAATTGGCCTGGTCAAATCCATAGACTTTTTCGACTTTAGCGTACCCTACTGGGGCTTAGTTCTTTGTGTATGCCTACAGAGGGGAGGAGACTGCTGCTACCCTCAAGTTCTGTTTGGTCCTTGGCTTCATTTAGCCCTGCTGTGAAGCATTCCCTGCATGTTACCAGGGTGGGATCCTGAGAAAATATTTAGGCAAAATGTGAAAACCGAACTATCATATGATGAAGTTAAAAAATATCCCACATAATCCAAGGATGCCCTTTAGTTAAGTAAAGTACGTTTTAGTTAAGTGAAGCCTCCTCTCCTGAGGAGAAACAGAGATTCTGGAGGAGTGGATGTCAATCAAAGAGAAGACAGGACCCAGGAGGAAAGAGGAAAGTTCCATGCCCTTCCCTCAGTCTATGCAGAGCCTGGTGAACTACTAGCTGTATTTGGAATGGCAGAGAGCCCTGGATAAAACACATACTACATAGCATAATTTCATGTTTCTTAGGCTGCGCCAACCCGAGGCAGTGGTTTTCACATTTTCTCTAAGCCGTGGAATACTTTCTTCAGGAAAAGCTTACATGGAAGCCGTATGTACATAAAGTTGGCAGGCCTGCTGCTTTTCTGATTGGCAGAGACATCGAGGATACAGAGGCTTGTCTGAATCCCCTCCAGATCTCCCCCCAGTTGTGGCTCTCAGAGGGGCTGGAGCAGGACACCTTAGGGCTCCAAGGAACACAGTTTAAAAAACCATCTGGGGGCTCTTAAAGGGAGCACGGTAATAGTTACCAAATGATTTTTTTTTTTTTTCTGGCTCTATCCTGACTTTCTTTGGAAAAAGTCTAGCTCTGCTTCCATTCCTCCCATTTTTTATCTGAGCATTTCTGAATGGTATTGGCTAAAATGTTACCTTCTAGAAGAGGCCTTTCTGGATTACCTTGTCTGGGGTAGCATTCCTCAATCACTCTTTACCCAATCCCCAGATTTAAAATATTTTTTTGTGGGATTTTTCATTCTCAGACAGCTTCTTGTTTGTTTGTTCACCAGTGTGGTTATCTCTTTCCTCCTTGTAAGAAAAGCTCCATGAGAGTCTTTGTTTTTTTACTGCTCTATCCCCAAGACCAGGCATAGTGTTTGGCCTAGTGAATGTGCTCGGTAAACTTTTTTTTTTTTTTTGCAAATGTATTGCTTTCTTGGAATTGTCTTTAAAAAATTACCATACGCTGGGGGTGCCTGGGTAACTCCGTAGGCTGAGCATGGGAGGTCATGTTGCTCCAAAGAGTTTGTGAAGAGAGGTCTTTCTTGGCCTCTTCTAGCTTCTGGTGGCTCCAGGCACTCCTTGGCTTGTGGCTAAGTAACTCCAGTCTCTGCCTCAGTGTTCACAGGGCCTTCTCCCCTACCTCCCTGTGTCTTTCCTCTGTGGACATTTGTCACTGGATTTAGGGTCCTCCCAGATAATCCAGGATGGTCTCATGTCAAGTTCCTTAACTTCATTACAACGGAAAAGTCCTTCTTTCAAATAAGGTCCATGTCCCTGGGTTGAGGGGGGTAGAATATGGACATCTGTTTTGGGGAGCCACCATTCCATCTGCCACAGCAAGCACGCTTGAAGGAACAAATGAACAAAGTAAATGGTTCCTTAGCTCCCTATGTTGACTGCCATTTTCCTCTTCTGCCCATGTCTGGGTTCATGTTTCCCATCACCTCTGATGGCCTAAAGGGATAGCTCTACCTCTAGTGGCCACTATGGAAGGGCAGTCAGCAGGGATAGCCAGAGACACTAAGGTGACAACTTTCTGAAGATGGGGTCCTTCATGGCTAAGCCCCGGATGCTGTCTCTGGGCACTACGGAAACAGTGCTTCTTCTCAGAGAAGATGCCATGCCTGGGGACTTGATATCTTGGAACTGGTGAAGGAGGGGTGAGCCTTGGGCTCATCATTGCAAAGAGCAAGGGAAGGCTTAGAGGGCTGAGCAGGAGATTAATCTGAGTGACAAAAACTATTTTGTGTTCCAAATAACCCCCACCAGCCCTCCTTCAAACGATCTTGTATCCCGCAGTCTTTCCTCCAAAGGAAAAGTTCCTACCCTGGTGTGTCTTGGTACTTTGTGTAAATAAATTCCTGTTGGGTCCATCTCTGCTCTCCAGACACCCCTGGCACCGAGGCTGAACCCTTTTATTATTTATTCTTAGTCTCATGCAACTTTATTGTTTGTTTTCACCAGTGTTAGGGGGATAAAGACTCAGGAAGCAGGAATATAGGAGCTGTAGAAGTCTGTTTACAAGCAGGACACCCTTGACTTCGTGTTCTCTCCCTTCTTCTGTGTCTACGGGCATGGATCTAAGGAGAGCCCCTGCTTGCAGTCCTGGTGATGGCTCTCCTCCTGAAAAGCAGGGCTCAGTGAGGATGCTCTAGTCCTTTCTCCGGTCCTTAATCAGCTTGCTCTGCCTACTACTTTCCTGTCGAGGATTGCGAGGCACGTTTCAGATCTCTCTCCCGACCAGAAGTCTTCTTTATGACGTCCATGTCACATAGGACTTCACTGTCTAAACTAAACCTGAGGCCTGTTTCGGCTTTTAAGTGCTTGCTTTCTTATCCCACTAACTTCTGAGAAAAAACCCTGGTTACTGGGGAAGGAAAACAAACAGAATTGAACCTCAGGTATTTGCTCTGAGGCCCAGAGCTCTTTTTGTCTTCGTGGACTCTTCCCGGAGAAAGCTATGACGCCCGATGACCACTGGGGGGCCCCAGCATGCTTTTCCAATGCTCCAGGGGCGCCCCGCTCCCCGCCCCTCGCGTTCCTTCCGGCGGCTGCCTGCGGGGGAGGGGGAGGGGCAACAGAAGCCTCGGGAAGCTGTGACGTCAGCGAGCCCGAGCCATGCTGCGGCTGTGCCTATAGGTAGAGCTAAGCCTCGGAAGAGCGGGGCCTCGTGCTTTCCCTGCAAGCCCAATTTTCAGCTTAAATCATCGCCCTAATGTGATTTTAATGTGCTTGGGGGCCCCGGTGGGGCGAGTGGGTGGCAGGGGAATAGCATTTAATTTCCTTTGGAGTTTGGAATGTACCCGACGCTTCTCGAGTAGTCAACTAAGAGAATCTATAATCCTTGAAGTAGCCAGCAACTTTGGGAGACCTTTTCATTTTTGGGTGAGCCTCATGGAGAAGTTAAATTTTTGCTAGGGGAGAAGAAAAAAAGAAGTGAGCATTTATTAGACGGCGGAGGGACCATGCTTTTTACCTTCAGGATATTACTTAATCTTCAAAGGAACCTCACGAGGTGGGGGTTATTGTACTTTTTTTTTTTTTTAAAGTTTTTACTTATTATTTGATAGAGACACAGGGAGAGAGGGAACACAAGTAGGGGGAGTGGAAGAGGGAGAAGCTAGCTTCCCTCTGAGCAGGGTGCCTGATGCGGAGCTGATGCCAGGATCCTGGGATCGGAACCTGAGCCTAAGGCAGATGTTTAGGCCACCCAGGCCCCTTGGGGGTTATTGTTCCTAAAGTGCGGATTAGGAAGGAGGCATTCAGGGAGATGAAGCAACGTCCCTGCTGCTAACCTGTTAAGGAGCCGCCTCTGGGAGCCCACCCTCCCTCCCCGTCAGGCTGGATACCCAGGGGCCCTCCTCCCTTTGGCCTACAGCCCTCAGCCTTGTGGTTTGACCCTGAGGGCTCTTGCAAAGGAGTGTATTCCAAGTACATCCCCCAATCTGTTTCACCTATAAAGGTGAAGCAGTCCTTCTGCAAATCATAAAATGAGAAGTCTACATGTAATCAACCAAATGCATACGAAGCACATTTATTCACCAGGCCTTGTGTTGCTAGAGGTTCAGGCAAGGATCATAGGTCCTTCATTTGGGATAAGAAAATTGAACTACTGGGGTGCCTGGCTGGCTTGTCCTAGAGGATGGGACTGTGGATCTGGGGGTTGTGAGTTCAAGGCCCACACTGAGCCTAGAGTTTACAAAAAAAAAAAAAAAAAAAGGACTATTTTAGGGAAAATGGGTTATCTTGGCCTAGATTGGCTGTGTTTACATGAAGTCAACCAAGGGAAGAGAACAGTTATCTGATGAATTGCTGCAGAACAGAAACCCGTGATTCTCTACTACAGAGAACCAAGAGAAGGGGAGCTTGACCAAGAAGAATGTAAGAGGCTTAAGAGTGGAGAAAAGCACCAGTCAGTACTCTAGAAATTCAGCACCAGGGGAAAAAATATAAGGGTCCATTTTAATCAACTCTGTTATAGGGCCTGGTGTGGAGGTGGGTTTCCTTCAGGGTTGACCCATAGTTAAATGATATTTTTTCAAAAGGTTGATGGGCCTGCAGTGTGCCTTCCTCACTACCCTCAGCTGAAGTCACATTTGTGTGGCCTTAATTTAATCTGCCGTCCAAATGAAAGCTTAAAATGAGAAACCAAACCTAAACACTTTACCCACCATCATTTCTCATTTTCCTCCCATGGTGTGAACAGAGAAGAGTATTCCTTATCAGTCACCCAATAATTACATATTTACAGGAAATGTGCCTCATCTCCAAGAACTATTCCTGCCACATGATCTGGTTTTATCCTATGGAGATCTCAGTGGTCCTGAAGGTGAAATGACTCCAAAGTCCCTTAGAAGAGGCATCTTAAAAAGTCTACATCTCCTGGAATTTGAGGGAGCTACACTAGAGAAAAAGGGGCTCATGATCAAAATATGTATTCGGTAATTTTTAGTCACTTACACATGATTGGGAGCTTAACCATGGTCATCTTAGAAGAAGATGGTAATGATGAACCTTATTTGAGCTTATCTTGTGTGTGATCTCCTGATCAAAAGTCTTCACAATTAGCTCTCACTTATGCCTGTAAAATAGATAATCCAGTAGGACTCTTTGTAAAAACATTAATGCCTCTTTTGCAAGGAAAACAAGACAGAGAAAGAAAGAAAAAAAAGATCTGAAAAGATAATTCAAAGGCAGGGTCTAAATTCATCTGTGCTCATGGGTGGTGGTAAGAGGTGATGCCATTTGGGAAGTAAAAGATGTTTGGAAATTCAGCACCTTGAAAATAACAGTGTCAATCTTTTCTCCTCACTTTTGGACTTGTAAAAGGAGAATAGTAATAACAATATTTGCCGTTTATTGAGCGCTTCCCATATGGAAGGAAGTAACCTGACCCAAACTGTAAAATAACAATTTCTCTGAATTCTTAGGAGTCCGATGACACAATCCCCATGCGTAGGAGGAACATAGCCAGACAGGTGGAATACTTCTGCCTACCATCCCACAGCTAGTGAGTTCTGATGGTTCCTTGAGCTGTAGGGAGGATTTGGTGGCACAAGTCAGTGTCACTGTGCTGCTGTCTCTGGGATACGTGGTCATGTGTTAAACAGTGGTGACCTCGGCCTAGTGTTAATAGCTACAGTTGGTTGAAAGTCTACCGTGAACCAGTCTCTTCACCTTCACCAGTATCGTATCTTAATTTGCACCAAAATATCTGCAAGAGAGATTTTATCTTTTCCTTTTCACAGGAGACTGAAACTCCTATGGCTAGGAGGTGTTGGAACCAAGAGTCAAACCTAGCACTGTCTGGTCCCCAAGCCTGTGTTCTTTCCACCTCTTCGACCCCTGGCTGCTTGTGAGGATAATCCCACCTACCTGACCTGCTTGCGCAGGCCACACGCCCCCTGGCGGAAGTGTGGGAGATGCACATACAGTCGATGCCCTTCGCGTGAGTCAGTGAGTGAGCTCAAGACAGCCACCTATCTTCCCTCCTTACTTTCTTTGTCATCTCCGGATCCTTAGCCAGAGACCCAAATACGCATCCTCTATTTGTGACTCACTGTTTTTCTGTTTTGCTTATTATTAATAAAAATAGCCAACAAAACAAACAGTAAGACAACCCACAAAACATGAATGAACAACACATACCCACAGTCTCTCCTTTTTTTGTTCTGTTTTGTTTTCTTTCCTGTTTTAGGCACTTGGGGTGGTTAGCAAAATCTACCAGAATATATCTTACTTGTTTTTTGGATCTGTCAGAAAAATTGCTATGCTGTTTTGGATCTTGAGCCTTCTTTTTTAGCCCACACCCTTGTTTGGCATGAGGTAAGCCTAGGAATAAGAGAATAAACAGTTGCTTGTATAACATTTCCATAGAGAGTAAGTTATTATATGACACCTAAATGGAGAAACTCATTCTCTCTCTTTCTGAAGAACTCTCAGGAGCCAGGATTCTGATGCAAGAGGTCTCCTCTCTGCTCTGGAGCCCTGAGAACAGAACCATCTTCCCAGCCCAATCAGGGGTAGCAAAGAGAGGGAAGAGTAAAAAAAAATTTTCGAATGGGAGCACGGACAGATGAAGAAGCATTTTCAGAATGACATTGTTCAAGTGTACTGGGTTGAGAGTGGGCATGAAATTAGAGATGGAAGAAAATGGTAGTCCATTTGTTTTAATGCTATAAAAATCCGGGTGTATTGTGCACACAAGCTGAAGAGTAGGGTGCATGTGAGCAATACATTGAAGGAAGAACTGATCGGAGGAACAAAGGAAAAGCTAACACACATTTAGAGAGTTTGATCTTCACTGATGGAGGAAAAGTGATTCTGTTGACAGAGATAGGGTAATGAAATGAAGAAGCTCATTTGGGGCAAGTGAATGACGAATTTTTACTCACTGCCTAAGTTGACATCAGTTAGAAGTAACTATTGTTTAATTTTCCTTTTTTGCAAATAGTTTTGGAGTCAGGCATTCCTCCTTTCAAAATTTCGGTTTGGAGGGTGTTTAGGTTGCTATATGCCTGTAATTTGATGGCCCCACAACCTGGTCTTATGCATGCTTCTTTCTCACTGAATAAAGACCCTTTCTTTTATTTTCCAGGTAATCTTCCTTTGTTGATGTTGACATGTGAAAGCTTTTACCTTAGAGAAATATGTATGAGTGATGACAGTTTGAACAGGTGGAATTAGTCAAATTCTCTTTTTCAAAAAAAGATTTATTTATTTATTTATTTTGGGGGTGGGAGGGTCAGAGGGAGAGGGAGAAAGAATCTTAGGCAGACTCCATGCTGAGCGTGGAGTCCAGTGTGGGGCTCGATCTCATGACCCTGGGATCCTACCTGAGCTGAAACCAAGAGTAGGACACTTCACTGACTGTACTACCCAGGCACCCCTCGTCAAATTCTCTTAAGTTCAGATTCAAGTCTATAGATCACTTTTTATTAAAAAAGATTTTATTTACTTGAGAGAGAGAGAGAGTGACAGACAGACACGGAGAGAGAGAGAACATGAGCAAGGGGGAGGGGCATAGGGAGAAGCAGTCTCCCCACTGTGTGGAGAGATTTGATCCCAGGATTCTGGGATCATGATGCTTACTGACTGAACCACCCAGGTGCCACAGTAGATGGGTTTTTATAACCCAGACCACAGTCTTTTCTTATATGGGAAAAATATTCCACAGCTTCCGTAGTTGATACTCTTCAAACAGAGCAGACAACACATGCTTCCCTTTACGTAGGCATATGCTACTCTTTCCGTTAGGAGGTGGATTCCAATTCCCTTCCCCTGAACTTGACTGCCTAGGTGGCAGGCTTCCCCTAATGGGCTTAATGGCAGAAGTGATACTCTGCAAGGTCTGGGCCTAGCCCTTCACAGCTGGGCATCTTTTGCCTTTGCTATTTTGGAACCTGGCTGCCATGTTGTAAGGGACTCTGGGCTCTCCTGCTTTAGAATAAGGTGATGGGAAAAGGCCACTGATGATCCAAAACCATATAGAAAGAGAAAGCCTGTGAAAGAAAAGCAAAACACCCCAGGCCAGCTCTGCTTCCACAACCCTAGATCCAAGAGTGAGGCCTTCTTGGACCATCCATCCCAGCCTCTGTCCCCACACCCCCGCTGAGTGTAGATTCATGAGTGACTCCGGCCTCCACTACATGGAACAGAGGAACTCTCTCATGAGCTCACAAAATTGGGAGCAAGAATAAATTATTGTTTAAGCTGTAGGTGTTACATTTGTTTGTAATATAGCAATTAATAACTTACATACTTAAAATTCCTTTTTATCATGTGATAATTAACAGATAAAAAGAAATACAGGTCACAGTGTGTAAGGGAAATAAAATTTCTCCTCTCCACTCTTAAGAGTTTCTGGTTGGGAATGACACAGATTAACAGGAGAGAAGCATACACATTTTATTTAACAACATTTCACACGTACATGGAGACCCAGGAAAGTGAAGCCCCGAAGAAGTGACCTATGGACTGACCTACTAGGTTGAACAGAGAGTGGCAGCTGTGGAAAAGTAACTAAGATTTATGAGGACGTTAAAGGAAGGTCAGAGTTACTCTAGTTGGTTTGGAGCAAGTTCTCTTGGCTTCTACTCATTGTTCTGGTGATAAGAATGTTTCTTTGCTCTTGGCTTATTGAGGGCGCATTTCACATGGGCATTTCATCTCCCAACTTCAGGAAGAAGAAGGAAAGTCAGAATGCCCTTCTTACCTCTGCTATTTTGCAAGTGTCTTTAAGTCAAAACAATCAATATGCCAAAGCAGCATTTTGCATGATAATATGAACCTGCCTTGTGAGAACTAGAACGCTTGCAAAACCACTGGAGCTCAATCTGTGACCCTTCAGAGATAATCACTATCTTTAACGCTGTATTGATTATCCTCTTGCTTTTAACAAATATATAGTATTATCATTTATGTTACCAAATAACATAACGACTGAGTGAGGCAGACATCTTTGGAGAAAGCAACGTTTCTGGGCTCTCTTTGTGACCCTCCTAAAGGGATGGGTGTCGGGATTATAGCTCCTCAATTTCAAGGCCAGAGAGGGAGACTTGAGGTGGAAGGTGCAGAAAGCTCAGTGTGTGACCCCTGCAGCTGGAATTTCAGTGGGTCAAAGTCTGTCTCTCACCAGGCAGACCTAGAGGGTGAGAGATGAGCTGACTAACTGCTTTGGTGACACAATGACAGGAGATTCTATTGCTTTGGGACATAGCCTGCACTCCCAAGGTTTTCAGCGCACAGGTTCTGCAAAGGTTTTCCATAGATCGTAGATCCTGAGAGAAAGGCCGAGGCTGGGAGCAAGAGTGTGACAGGCAAACAGTAACACAGACAGACAGACAGACACACGCACACACACACACACACACACACACAGAGCTTTTAGTCTTGGCCAGTGGAGGCATCCCAAAGGCCAAAAGGGACCCTAGCGGCAAGAAGACAGAAGTATATCTGAGATTCCCAGGGTTGGTGAAGGAAAAGCAGATGACAGAAGACAGTGTAAGCTGGGTCAGAGTAACTGAAGTCAGAGAACCCCAGTGATACACATCTCCTGAAGAACCATGAGAGTACCCCCAAGATGGATTGCTTTAAAAATTTAGGAGGCCCAGAAAAGGCCCAAAGCCAGCTCATGTTCATACGAATCCACAGAGCACATTTCTGATCCTCGTTCCTGTCCTCTGACTCCCTGCTGCCCAGAGTGTGGCACTAGAAGGAACACCAGCTCCTTGGGAGCGTATTCGAAATGCTAGACCTCAGCACCCCCTCCCCAGGTCCGCGGAATCATCTGCATTTCTACAGGATCTCCAGGTGACCTTTAGACAGGTTAGAGTTTGAGGAATAGGGTAACCCTGTGCTGGGGTTCACCAGTTGGCCACAGTATGGTGGGGAAACTACTTGGGATTGAGAAAAATCAACCCCCTCCCCATCTGGACCAGAAAAAAGTCTTCCTCACTGAACACGTCTTGAAGAGGAAGTAGGAGACAAAAGTAAAGCTATGGTTTTTTGTTTTCTTTTGTTTTTTTTTTTTTTGTTTTTGTTTTTGTTTTTGTTTTTTTTTTACATCTCTCATGTTGTGTTTTTTCAAAATCCTGGAGGCAGGCATTTTGTAAAGGCTGGTTTCTTTCTTTCCTTTTCTACTTTTAGAATAGCTGTTTTTCAGAGCGTGGGCTGCTTCAAAACCACCTGGGCTGCTTGTCTCCGGAGCTGATGAATTGGACCTGCTGGTGCATTCTTAATAAACACCTGAGGTGACCCTTTCTGGACGCTGACATGAAAGATGGCTGCCTTCGTGCTCCCTGGGTCCCCGAACTTTGCCCTGCGGTTACTCCCGTCTCACCCCAATGTTTCTTTGCCGCTATCCTAAAGCTGGTCACATCAGAAACCAGGAGAGAAGGGACCCGGTCCCTGCAGGTGTGGAGTAAGACCCTCACCCTCTGTCTTGCCCCGTCTTCCATTCTGTTGCTTTGTGGACACGTTAGCCCATCTTTCTGACCCAGCCTGGGAGAGGTCTTCATCTCTGAGCCCTCTGGTGTTTTAATGCAGGGATCCCTGCCTCAGTTTTGCTGGGTGGTGAGAGCGCATCGGAGGGTGGCTGGCCCTGCCTGGGCTGTGGCCGTGAGGTGGAGATACGGTTTTTGAGTCTTGGCTGAAACTCTGAACAACTTTTTTTTTTCTTTTTAAAGATTATTTATTTATTTATTTCTCTCTCTCTTTTTTTTTTTTTTTTTAAGATTTTATTTATTTGTCAGAGAGAGAGAGGAGAGAGAGCGAGCACAGGCAGACAGAATGGCAGGCAGAGGCAGAGGGAGAAGCAGGTTCCCTGACGAGCAAGGAGCCCGATGTGGGACTCGATCCCAGGATGCTGGGATCATAACCTGAGCTGAAGGCAGCTGCCCAACCAACTGAGCCACCCAGGCGTCCCATATTTATTTATTTCTCTATCTGAGAGAGAGCAGAGTGAGCAAGAGCACTAGTAGGAAGAGAGGCAGAGGGAGAGGGTGAGCAGGGAGCCTGACTCCGGACTCCATCCCAGGACCCCAGGATCGTGACCTCGGCCCACAGCAGCTGCTTAACGGACTGAGCCACCCAGGCATCCCCTGAACGACTTTTGTTAAAGAAACTGTTGAGTGTTCTTAGTTACGGTAGACTTCAGATCAAGTCTGTGGCCTGGTTTCAGTCAACGACCAACCCTGATAATGGTTTTTAGTGGAAAATCCATCAGAGTCTGACTTAGTGTGTTGGAGTCCAACCCGTTTACACCTGGGGACTGCTTATGCTGCTGTGGGTTGCAGCTTGCCCATGACAAGGTGAATTCTTTCACTTGCCGACTCCTTGGGCTGTGATAACTGTCTTCCTGAGCAACAGCTTACTATTTCTTAGGAACACCTGCTGATCCCTCATTCCCAGGCATATGGCTTCCCTGAATATTATTCAGCATTCGGCTCACGATGAAGACTGGCTTGCCATCAAAAAGTGCAATTCCGATTTTTAAATAGGATTTCAAAATCAAATGCCTTCTTTCTTAGTAATTTATTTTTGTTTAAGATAAGCCTTGTAACACTTCTTAAGCTGTGGAGAAGCTAGAGAGTAGAAGGCTGCGTGGAGGAAGGTAACGAGCATCTGGAGAGTCCCGGGAGGGTGGGGCCTGGGCTCCTCCTGGGAAGAGCTTAGCCGGAGAGTAAGACTCCGCGGGCTGCGTGTTTCTGAGGGATTACTGCAAGCCTCGTCGCTGTCAGGGACAAAGCGAAACGCAGAATAATGTCAAAGCCCCGTTGCCCAGGCTGTCATGCTGCAGACACAAAATGGAGATTACAAAGGAGGAAAATGTCATTTCTACAGATTTACACCAGGTCTTCCGAAGGCTCCTTGGTGTCTTTCTTTCATCTTTTTCCACAAGCAGCTCACACACACAGGGAGAGAAGTCTATTTTCTCTGAAGACATTAGAGAAATAGTTTTTCACCAATGAAGGTTTATTTACATATCCTTTGGGAAAAAAAATATATATATATATATATATCCCCCCACTGAAGCAATGTGTTTTCGTGGAAGAAATATGTGTTTTAGGATCAGACAGAGATAGGTATAAATCATGGCTTGCCTACTTGTTTAATTATGTATTCTTGGGCAGATCATTGACAGTTTATCAGGTCTTCTGATCTAAAAAATGGAAATAAAAGTAGCTACCTCATAGGGCCATGATGAGGGTGAAATAATGTGATGACATCTAGCACATGCTGTGCACACACAGTGGGGGCTGGATAATGTTTGTGTAATATATTGGATACTTAGCTTTCAGTCTGATACCATTTTCATATACACAGTAAGTTAAAAGCAAGGTATTTTTTAAATGAAAATCGATTCATTGTGGTCAAAATGTCAACGTTTAGAGTAAGAATAAAATTTAACTTAATGATAATGCCTTCCTTGATAGGCTAAGGATGTATTTTTATTTTATATTTCCTACTAACTGCATTTCTGGATTGACTATACATCATGGAATAAAAACTCATGGCAAGACATAAAGGAATAAGATATTTCCTAAAATCAGGGCACCTGGGTGGCTCAGTCATTAAGTGTCTGCCTTCAGCTCAGGTCATGATCCCAGGGTCCTGGGATCGAGCTCTGCATCAGGCTCTCTGCTCAGTGGTGATTTCCCAAAATTGTTTGTAAATCTAAAAATAAAGATGGGATGATAGGGAATAATAAGAAGTATTAGATTGAATGAAAGGTTGATTAACTGGTTGATCCATCACTCCCAACCTTTTTTTTTTTTCTTCTTGTACCTCAAATAAAGCCAATTGAGTTGTTTTTCATTTTGAGGAATTGACTGCTAATCACTGCAGAAAAATAGGAAAAACAAAAACAAAAACAAAAAAGAATAACATGAGGGAGATTATAAGGCTTGGGACATGGGAGAAGTCTTTATACCAGAGTCTTTACATGTAGGTCTATATCTCCTGACTTCCTGCTGAAATGGTCAGTGGAAACATGACCCCATGGGTTCTTTCTGCTTCAAGTTTTAGAATGTTTTGAAACTTACCAAATCTTCCAATGTCTCCACTCTTTCATCTGACCACCTCTGCCAGCTGCTGCACACACCAATTCCTCCTCAATGGCTCTTCTCTCCAGTCCAGAAGATGCCAACAAGGCAGAACAAGAAGAGATAGATCTCAGGTGAAGACCCTCCAGTGTTGGTAACAACTGTAATGTAGTGTCAAGCTTCTACTCCAAATATCCATAGGATTATCTCGTATATATTTATTTTCTACTTTAAGATGTCTATGTTTGTATGTTGAAATATACTCATATAGGGACGCCTGGATAGCCCATTGGTTAAGTATTCTGCCCTGGATTTTGGCTCAGGTCATGATCGCAGGGTTGTGAGATCAAGCCCTGCATCTGGCTCCACGCTTAGCACGGAGTCTGCTTGAGATTCTCTCTCTCTCCCCCTGCCCCTCCTGCTCTCTCTCTTTCTCAAATGAATAAATAAATCTTTTTAAAAAAATAGATCTATTCATATATTTAAGCAGAACTTTCTAAGTGCCTATGTGGTAGTTTTGTACCATGTCAGCATCACTAAAACTAGATCTATGCTTTCCAGAATTCTCTTCCATGTATGTTTCTGGCTTAGAGTCGTCCACAGAAGAAATTTGCATGAAATTTGGAAGACAGGAAAGAAATAACAGCCATTGCTTGATGTTCTGAAATTTGGGGGCAGGGTGGCAGTCACGGCAGCAGGCCATGAACATTGTCACCAACCTGCTGCCTGACTTTGGTGGCCCGGTGGGCAGCACCTGGGCCTGTAGATTCTCCAAGCTCTTGCTGGCCTGTGGGCTTTAGCTTCTCTATTCCCTGGGTGATGTATGGGTTGCACTTGGCCAATGGCATTAGCTTCTGTGGGTCACCTGTGTCATTGAGACTGGAGGTGGTGAGAGACAGATGTGGCCTGTAGTTTATCCGGTTTTCCCTTCTTTTACATCTAGATGTTTTTTTAGCTACTGTTCTAGCTTACCAATCACAACTTTAGGCTCCACATCAGATGAAGACAATGAGCTCCTTTGTTTTATATCACTCTTGTGGTTCTGCTTCTCTTGTTGACCCATGACTGATCTAACTGGCATATGCCAGACACTGCTGGGGTTTGGGAATGCCAATGGTGAACCAGGGAAGTATTGACCTTCTTCTTTGTAGAGCTTATTATCTAGGTTAGGCTATTATTATTATAACACAAAAAGAGTAACACATGTTGGTTTTCATTTTTAATCAAGCTGAAAGTTCTTGGTAATATATTTTATAGCTTTTTTTTAATGTTTCAAAGACTTTTCTTATTACTTAGCCACTGTCACAACAGCGTTACAGATGTAAAGAGGACTAAGCTGGGATTTAAGACTTTCCTTAAGGCTAAGCAGGGATTTTAGACAACACTTATCTTAAGGTCATAAAGTTTGTTAAGTGGCAGAAATGTATCTTCTGGTTCATCTTTTAGCACATATTTAAATGCAAAAGGTGTGAAAATAAACCCAACCTTTCAGTTTCACGGAGCAAACATTTATTATCAGTTGTGTCTCTGCATTGGCAAAATATTTATCAGTCCAGAAAATACATAAATCCAATAGGATACCTGGCACCATACAGAGAACCATACTGGATTTTTCATCCCAGTAGATGTGACCGTAGAAATATGAACAAACAAAATGCTAGTTGTTTTGGTGACCTTTCCTTTGTTGCTAATAATAGGCACCTGAAACTGTCATTGGAGGGGATTATCTCCAATCTGTCCACACCAGGCAGAGCTGAAGTGATAGGCACTTCTGCCAGATATGCCACCTAGATGGAATTTCACAAAAAGTGATCATCATTATAGTGTTTCCTCCACCACCCAAGAACTGCTGAGAGAGTCAGACCAATCATCCAGCCAGTGAAGGCTCTCAAAACAGAGCCATTGCTTTCTGTGATGTTATTCCTTAAGAGCTGGGGTACATGCCTACCATCTTTAATCTGTCCTTTAAAAATTTTTTATAATAAAATTATTATATGTTGGTTTGTAAAATTAAGCCCTATAGAGAAGTGTGTGGATGAAAAAGAAGCCTCCCCTTTATCCCATCTCCCATCCTAATCCCCAGGTTGGCCATTCTCAAAAAGTCATGTATATATATTCAATGAATATTTATTGAATCCTACTGCTTACCAGAAACTATTTTGGGGGAGTGGAATTATGGCCATGAACAAAACAGACCAAAAAACAAAAAAACAAAACAAAACAAAACAAAAAAACCAAAACCAACCAAAAACCATTTAGTTTATGTCTTAGTCTGTTCAGGCTGCTATAACAAATTACCATAGGCTGGATAGCTTAAAGAACAAAAATTTATTTCTTACAGTTCCAGAGGCATCCTAGTCCCAGACCAAGGTGCCTCTGGTGAGGGTCCCTTCCTGGTGTGCAGATGGCCGTCTTCTCATTGAATCCCCACACAGTGGAGAACAGAGAGAGGGAACAAGCCCTCGTGTCTCTTCTTATAAGGACATTAATCTCATAAAGACTCATAACCTGATCATCTCCAAAGGTCCCACCTTCTGGTACCATCACCTTGGGGGTTAAGAACTTGGCATATGAAATGTGATTTGAGTGTTGTTTCAAAGTTCACTTTGTTTAAGGGTTTGATATACAAAGTCACACATCCCTAAGCCTTTGTGTATCGAGTTAATCTGACACAGAGCTGCTTCATTTGTTCCAACTTTACCTTTAGCTTTCCTCTAAACAGCAATGATTTGTCTAGAAAACATCTCACATTCTATATGTGCCAAAAAACTACTTACCGAGATGTCTGGATTTAGTGTTGCTGCCTTTTTACTTATGCTTATGAATTCACCTTTTCTTACATATATGAGGGATATGAAATAATTTTATACTTCATTCCTTAACAATCTGTTTTTTTTTTTTAATATTTTGACCTTCTGTAGATATTATTTTCTCCTTTTTACAAATGTATCTCAGGAAGTTAATGTTCTTCCTGAGTTTACAATGAATGAGGGGCATACACTGGTCTGGGAGGTTCCAAACCATTTTATCCAAAGAATAATAAAAAATTCATTAATCAGGGGCACCTGAGTGGCTCAGTTGGTTAAGCGTCTGCCTTTGGCTCAGGTCATTATCCTGGGGTCCTGGAATTGAGCCCCAAATGAGGGGGGTCCCCTGGTCAGTGGGGAGTCTGCTTCTCCCTCTCCTTCTGCCCCTCCCCACACTCATGCTCTCTTTCTCTCTCAAATAAATAAGTAAAATGTTTTATTTATTTATTTATTTGACAGACAGAGATCACAAGTAGGCAGAGAGGCAAGCAGAGAGAGAGGAGGAAGCAGGCTCCCTGCTGAGCAGAGAACCCAATGCAGGGGCTCCATTCCAGGACCTTGAGATCATGAATGAGTGGAAGGCTGAGGCTTAACCCACAGAGCCACCCAGGCACTCCAAGTGAAATGTTTTAAAAAATTCATTAATCATCAGGGAAATGCAAATCAAAACCACAGAGAGATATCACCTCACACTTGTTAGAAGTGTTATTCTCCAAGACAAGAAATAACAAGAGTTAGTAAGGATGTGGAGGAAAGAGAACCCTTGTGCACTGTAGTGAGAATATAAACTGGTGTAGTCACTATGCAAAGAAGTATGGAGATTCCTCAAAAAATTAAAAATAAAATATTTATATATATATGTGTGTGTATATATATGTGTACACACATACACACACACACACACATATATATATATATATATATATATATATAATATGACCCAGCAACTCTATTTCTGGGTATTTATCCAAAGGAAAAAACCCACAAATTTGAATTTATATATGCTCCCCTATGCTCATTATAACATTATTTATGATAGTCAAGACATGGAAACAACCTAAATGTTCATCAATGAATGAATGGATAAAGAAAATGTGGTACACATACACACAGTAGAATATTATTCAGCCATAAAAAAGAATAAAATCTTGTCATTTGCAACAACATGGATGGAACTTGAGAGCATTATGATAAGTGAAATAAGTTATATAGAAAAAGATGAATAGCATATGAGCTCACTTATATGTGGAATAAGAGAAAAGAAAGAAAAGAAAAGAAAGCAAAACAAAAACCCAAAAACCCTGAGCTCATGTATATAGAGAATAGATGGGTGGTTGCCTGAGACAGATAATAGGGGTGAGCAGAATGGGTTGAAGGAGGCCAACAAACACAAATTTGCAATTTTAAAATATATAAGTCATGGGGATATAGTATATAGCATGGTAACTATAGTTGATAATACAATATTGCATAGTTGTAAAAGCTAGGAGAGTGAATCTTGACAATTTTCAGCATGAGAGAAAAACATTGTAACCATGTATGGTGATGGATATTAACTAGATTTGCTGTGATGATCCTTTCCCAGTTTATACGAACATATGTAGCAGTCAATATATATCAATTCATTACATTGCACATTGGAAACTAATATAATGTTATATCAGCATGCATGCAGAATGCATACATAAAAGTAAAATTATGCATGAAAAATTTTCAAAGAAAGTGGGAAAATTGGGTTCTATACTCTTAGCCCAGTCCCATCCTAAAAGATGTAAGAGTTGGAAAATGCAGAATGGGAGTGAAAAAGGATCTTTGTAGAAAGTTGTTGGAGGACATTTTCTGTCCCCTTCTTTCACGGGTGTGGTTGGAAGGAGTGTGTCCTTATGACCTCAAGTCTAGTGAGAAGGACTTTGAGGGGACTGAATCCTGGCTTGCTATGTGTCTCCTGGGGGTACACAAGAGACTGGTGGTTGACTTTCTCCAAGAACCCAAGGCAGAAGCTGTAGTTGAAGAGCTCACAATGGCAAGGGGAGGACAGGGGGCAGCAGTGAGCACTAAGTGACTTGGTGAGGATGTGTGGGCTCCTTTCAGAAGGGCAGATGCCACAGAAGGCCCCTGGGTGGGAGCTATGTGATGGACACTTACCTAGAGGAGGGCCTATGGGACCAAAAAGGCCAAAGAAGACCAGGCAGGACGTGGGGAGTGGAGGACTGGAAAAGTTGGACAGCTGGAGAGTTTATCACCCATGAGGAAGTTGTGCAGTTACATGGAGTTCAGCTTAATTGACTAGGACCAGAAAGCACCAGGGTTAGGTCAGAGTAGAACTATTCAAGCAAGTCTTCTGTTTCTATTTTCCCTCACCATCTTGCCTGCTCCGATAGGGTGGGGCTACTGGGATAAAGATTGCATAGGGGTGAAGGAGTTAAGAGTTGTGATGAGAGAACTGGAACTTGAAGCTCTAGCATCATGGAAACAGAGAAGTCCTGGCCAGACCTCACCTCCTTTCCAGACTGCAGGCTGCTCCTGAAGTAGGCCGAAGCTAAAGGGGACAGGTTAGAATACTACATTCGACTCAACTGCTATTATGTCTAAAGCCACTGGAAAACGACATGACCCACGCAAGTTTTTATCTGGGGACAAGGAAAAAGGTGGGGGGTTTTGCCGGGACCATTTGTGATAATGAGTAAACCTGGAGTTTTCACCCTTTGGAGTTGTACTTGCTTAGCCCACTAGTTACATATACAAGTGAATAAAGCCTAATGGTTACATATACAATACAAGCAATTACATGTATATAATTTTATAATACATTTTTTTTGCATCTAAGATATTATTTTTCATTTTGAAGTTTAAGGGTTTCAAAAATTAGGTTGACGAATATAACACAAAAATTCTTTCTGGGGCACCTGAGTGGCTCAGTCCGTTGAGTGTCTGACTCTAGATCTCAGCTCGGGTCTTGATCTCAGGGTTGTGAGTTCAAGCCTCATTCTAGGCTCCATGCTGTATGTGGAGCCTACTTAAAAAAAAAAAAAAAAAAGTTTTTCCAAACAGGCAGATTTGAACTTCGACTTAACTGTTTTAGGTCATTTAAACTGGCCCCAAACATCCTAACAAACATCCACTTGAAAGTGGGTAAGGCACACAGAGAATTTGGTGTTCCAAACATTAGCATGCATCAGAATTATCTGGGTGTGTTAAAATAGCTTTCTGGGTCCTTCCCTCATGGTTTCTGGGTCAGTAGGTCAGGGTGGGTCCTGGGGCACTTGTACTTGTAACGAGTTTCCATGTGATGCTAATGCTTCCAGTTCAGGGACCACACTTTGACAATCACTTATCTACACCACAGTCTGACATGGGTCTTCTGAAACCTGGGAACTCTGCTTGTCTTCAACCCGAGTGCTGGGATTTCCTTTTGGGAATCATTAGTTTTTTTTTTTTTTTTTTTTTTTTTTAATTTTTTATTTTTTTAGCATAACAGTATTCATTATTTTTGCACCACACCCAGTGCTCCATGCAATCCGTGCCCTCTACAATACCCACCACCTGGTGCCCCCAACCTCCCACCCCCCACCCCTTCAAAATTCTCAGATCGTTTTTCAGAGTCCATAGTCTCTCATGGTTCGGGAATCATTAGTTTTAAAGATTTCTTCCATACTACTCATGGCCAGTATCACTGTTTCCTCTCATATCAGTCTTCTGTCCTCATTGAGTCCTGTGTGTTTGATGTGTTTCTCCTATTCAGGAAGAAAGATTAACTTTTAGTTGAATTTCCCTTTTAAGCTAAGAAAGGCCTAATGGTGTTGGCAACTGATAACTACTGAAAACATTCCCATTAATAAAACAAAACAAAACAAAACAAAGCAAAGCAAAACAAAACCAAACCCTTCCTTTATTTACCAAGTAGATGACCTTCCATAAGTCACCCTGTAGCAAAAGAATCACATGACCCATCCAGACCCCTGTTTCCCACGGGATGGCTAAATGTAATATAGATATTTTTCACTCTTAATTTTCTCTGCCAGTTATGCAGGGCTTTCTTTTGGGGGAAAAGGATACTTTTAAATAAATATTTCTTCCACACAAGCACAGGCACACATATTAAAGATTTAGCGTTCCTACAAGGACTCCACAAGCTCAAGCCTCACTTAGGTCTTAAGTGTTCCAGATGGTACAAGCCCTAAGTCAACGTATTTTGTATCACAAGATCAGGTCTGTTATTTTGCCCCATCGCTCTGCTCACCTGAGCCATCAGTCAAACTCCAAATGGTGAATGTTTGTGTTGTACACTTTCTATAGAGAAAAGAGTCCTCGCCAGGTTGAAAGCTTGCGGAGTGTGAGTGTATGTAACCGAAAAGGAGGGATTACCTAAGATGGAAGCCGGTGGCTGTCTTGCAAATATATTTCTATAATTACTTTTACGGATGGAAAATGCAGAGATAAACAAGGAAAACATTGGTTTCTAAAGCATCAGAAGTATGTTCAAACAGCTATCTTGCCCAAAACATAAACTTGACCAACTTTAGCGTCAGATCTTGGCAAGCATGCCTTTCTTCTCTCTTCAAGGCAGGATTTGTTTCTGAGTTTTCCATGGGTCTTTCCGTGCCTGCTAAATTTATTTTCTGATTTTGGCAATTTCTCTTAGGTATTTCAATTAATAGTCAAGAAATCACGCAACAAGGAACTAACTTTAACGAACTTATGAGAATGAGCTTGACTGTAGCCAATGCCTGCCTGTTCCCACTACTTCTTCCTTCCCCCTTCTCTCCAGATACAATTGGCCCCTGAGGTGCAAAGTGTAGCTCCCCCCAGAAGATTCTTAGGAGCCCCCATATAAGAAAATGCTTACTCATCATTTTATGAATCTTGTCTTGAGATTTAATGCATTTGCTTCTTGTGGTTTACTCTGTTAATTCAATTAACTTAAGAAAAGCATGAAGGTAAGATTCACTAGAAACCATTTCCATCGTGTCTCTCTTCTACCTTTCCTAAATCCTTCTGATTGCTATTTTGTTTGCTATAGGTTGAATTCTTAGAGGAATTTTTGGCATGTTCTTCATTAAGTACAAATGCCTTCCATTTCATGTTTAGACCAGCAGAAAGGATTTTATCACAATTGCTGTCCAGTAAGAAGTCACAAAAATTCGAATTCAATTTACTTACTGAGTAATAGAGACTTCTGTTAAATATACTTTTCCAAAGGTCCAAAATACAACCATGGAAAGCTTTTGAGAGTCCTTTCTCTCTGGCTGAGTCAATATGAAATAAATTTTTTCTTTTTTTTTTTATTTTACTAACATAATGTATTATTTTTTTCAGGGGTACGGGTCTGTGATCTTGCCATTTGCAACGATGTGGATGGAACTTGAGGGTATTATGCTAAGAAAAATAAGTCAGTCAGAGAAAGTCAATTATCATATGATCTTTTTATTAATAATCCATATGAGATGTGGAATTTGAGAAACAAGGCAGAGGATCATAGGGGAAGAGAGGAAAAAAAATGAAATAAAATTTTACAGTAGCCTGAAGCCTCTTGCCCCTCTCCAGCACCCCCGCCTTTAAAATTTTATTTTATATTATTTTGTTTTATTTTGTTTTGTTTTATCTTATTATTTCCATCCCCTAGCCCCTTTTGATGTCTCCTCGACATCATATGACAGATCATACCCGTTACAGGTTTCACTGTTCTTCCAGCTCACCCAGTCATACCTTCGTACAAAAAAATAATACTCAAAAGAAAAATAACTTAAAATTCTCATTTCTAATCTCTAAGAAGAGATCTATAATAAAAGGGTAAACATTTGTACAATCATAGTATCCTCCTCTTAGCAGATATTCCAAAGTAGAAAACACTGGCAATTAGAAATAATGCAGATAGATTGTTCCAGACTGCAATCCCAGGCCCCAGGACGCGTTAGGAACTGCTGCTGGGGCAGTCAACGGTCCTTTCCTCCAGGGTCTTGCATGAGAGCACAAGACGGCTCCCTCTCATTTTTTCTTTCCTCACACGATATCTCTAATACCTTGTCTTCCATAGTCAGACAGTATTAGAGGTGTGTTTCAGAGTACCTGCTAGAGCAACAGTCTATTGGACTGGAATGGATAACTGGGTCAAAGGCCATTGAGCCACACACCTGTCTGCAGCCTGGGAGGTCTGGCTGTACCAGATAAGCCCAAGCAGTCAGACTGTCTCTGGGGAGACTTGTACTAAGAACCTCTGTGACATTTGCAATCAGCTGTAAGGTTGGAGCTAGGAAGTGAGGGCGGTTGTTTTGAGGCCCTGTGCAAGATAAACAAAGAAAGCGGGTCAAGAAAGAGAAGCCTGTAAGCTGACACCTAGGAAGAAGCAGAAGAGAGAAACCTTAAGTCCTGGGTGGAGCAAGGGGGTGGGGCACAGGGAGGGAGAGCTTGCCTTTCCATGTTCATTTTTCAAGAGGTCCAGATTTCTTTTCTTTTTTCTTTTAAGATTTTATTTATTTATTTGACAGAGAGAGAAAGAGACAGAGTGAGAGAGCACACAAGCAGGGGGAGCGGCAGGAAGAGGGAGAGGGAGAAGCAGGCTCTCCATTGAGCAAACAGCCCCATGTGGGGCTTGATTCCAGGACCCTGAGATCACATCTTGAAATGAATGCAGACACTTAACCTACTGAGCCACCCAGGTGCCCCTAGAAGTCCAGACTTTTTTTGCTTCTTGATCTTGAAATTCATGAAATCCCTGTATATTCCAAAACCAAGCCTCCTTCCCCCTCCTCTCTTTTTTAACTTTCTTTGACTAGGTTTCTGTTCTTGCACAGTGGGATAATGTTTGGACATAGTCAATGAGATGTTATTCTTGTTCAGGTCTTGAGGTTCTCCTGCCTCTACTCTGGCAGAGGGGGAGCCTGCTCAGAAACCTACAGGTTCCTGTTCATACGATAGGGTTTTTAGCCTCAGAAAACTAAAGGAGGAAAAACATTCAAGCCTGAGTATTTGAGCTTCTCAAATAGATCTTTACAAATGCGTGGCAGAGATAATCATTTTGAGTGAAAAGACTTTTTAGGGATCAAGGGCTGAGAACACAGAGAGGGAGAGAAAGAGAGAGAAAACTCAGAAGGACTGAGTTGCCAACATTCTGATTTGAGTAATACATCAACGGATTTGTCAGAGTTTTACCCAGAAGTGAATGAATTAAATTTTCTGCCACCATCAGGGGAACATTAAGGGTTGAGATGGAAATAGGTACGTTTATAGAAAAATATAAATTGAAGGTCAATTTAAAAGAGTTACATTTTTCTCTCTGAATTTATGGCTAGTGGAAATGGTACCCGGAATATTAAGCCATAAGAACACAGCAATATCAGAAGGGCAATTATACAAAGAAATTGAAATGTCAGAATTTCTCTACCTATGGAAGAATAAAAGCTAACTTGTAGTGAACGCTTGATACTACTAAACTCTAAGGTAAGAATTCCTCTACTTACATGCAGTTCCACATAGATCCACCAGGTGACAGTAGCCTTATTATTGCCCCTATTATTGCGTCTATTATTTTATAGACGAGGGAACTGAGGCCTATAGAGATCAGTGCCAGTGGTTTCCAAGCCATCACACAGAGCTCTGTTAAAATGACACACTCCCCACTCCTCCAGGACAATAACCACCTGAGCAGAGTCCGAATCCCAGCAGTACTATTCAAGAACTCTATGTCTTTACAGTCATCCGGGAAGCTCTTGTCCTTACGGAAAGATCGAGGACTCTGAAATCAGACTTGAGTTTGCAGTCTGGGTTAAATCCACTAAACAAGGAGTGTGCTGGACAGAGGTGTCCCTGATACCACTCTGGTAGTTTCAGAAAGAAGCTTATAAGCCAGGGGCTTCGGAGCCTACTGAGTGCTATCTGTTGGGTTCTCCTTAGACTTCACCAAGATTCTCCTCCCTGCTGTAGTCAGGATGGAGTTGGAGGACTCGGATGCTAGGTCCCAACTCTGTCACTATAGCTAGACATGTATTCCCTGAATCTCCTTCTTGCATCTGTGTGTGTTTTATGTCTAAATGGAGGGAGTTTAGACAAGAATAGGATTTCCACGATCTAGTCTAAAAGCCCTTTATTCTAATCAGCTTCTTGCAAAGTACTGCTAAAGGCTTAGGAAACATAAATTACAAGCGCAGGATGAATTAGGAACATTAAGGGGGGGTGGGGGGGGCCCCTGGGTGGCTCAGTGGGTTAAAGCCTCTGCTTTCAGCTCAGGTCATGATCCCAGGGTCCTGGGATCAAGCCCCGCATCGGGCTCTCTGCTCTTCGGGAAGCCTGCTTCCTCCTCTCTCTCTGCCTACTTGTGATCTCTGTCTGTCCAATAAATAAATTAAAAAGGGGGGGGGAGTCCTTGTTCCAGGCATGCTGGCATCGACCATAATCTAGAGGTAATGTTTATGTTTATAAAAATGTCACAGTTGTCTTTGCTTCACTTCCTGCTGTAAGGCTCCTGTGCAGATGGGGGCATTTGGGTCTTTAGGAAATTACTAAGTCCAAACAGCTCCAGGTGAAATACTTAGAGGAAAAGTTTAGAGGAAATAATGGTTAATATTTGAAACCAATTAGTATTCCTGTCTAACCCCCAGTAATGGAAATTTCACCTGCTGCTAATGTTTCTGTCGGTTGTAGAAGAAGCTTTGTGTGGAGGCAAAGGGTCTGAGAGAGAATGATCTGCTAAAGAGCAATTCACACAGAGAAAACACAACCAGGGGGTTCATGAATATGAATGAGCAAAGTCAGAGGCATCTGCCTGATCCAAGTGAGACCCCTTCCTCCTTAAGCTCCAGAAAACAGCAAAAAAGGACTCTGTAGAAGCCTGGTAGGTAGCCAATCCTTAATTAAATAAGCAGGGCAAAGTAGAGAGCAATTGAAAAACGAAAAAATATAGAGCAGAGAGAATTAGCGTGCCCTCTTATGTGATCTACTGAAGTTCCACATGAATGAGGAATGAGACAAACTTAATGACATTTGGCTTAATTTGTTAATGCTTTACCACAGGGATAGCCTTCGTACAGACACACTGCCTGAATAAAACATGGATAGGAATCCACAGACAACAAAAGGTTGAGATGTCTCTTTTTTCCCAAATTCAGTTAAAACAATGTGCTGTTTTAAAAAACATTTTTTCCCTCAGATCAAGATCTGTATTTTACAAAACAAAGGATATGTTTTCTGAAAAAGAATCCTCAATGCTTGAATATGGATGGTTCTTATACACTCGGGTATTCAACAAACATCTGCTGAGTGGCCCCTATGACCCTAGGCATTGGGTGTATGAAACTCCCGTTAAATGAACAGATACTACACACGTTCGGTGATGTAATTATCATGACGACATTGCAAGTGAGGCATAATAGCTCCTCTTTATGGAGGAAAAAAGTGAGACTCAAAAACATTTGTTAATTTCTCCAAGTTTTCATGCCCATGTTTAATGGAACCAGGTATTAAAAGAGAAAGTGAGGCATATTAAACATTCAAAAGTTTATCTGAAAAAAAATCTATTCAAATTGGCAGCACCACACCGGGATGTCTCCTTAGCTGCTGAAACCCCCAATTTCTTAAAAGCCTCTTCCTCTGTGGAGTCCCTCCCAGCAGCCCAAGATGGCTTCTCTATCCTTTGTACTTTCCCCTCTGACCCTCCACACAATCTATTAGCCATTTCCTCATGATTCCTTGGCTCAGGATGAAGGAATGCCCTTCTCATGGCTCAGGAGAGAGCTAGCTGGGCACAGGGGGAACTGAAGTTCTGCTTTCGGGCTGCAGAGGTGGTAGGTTCTTGGAACCTCCAGCTGGAACTCTGGACCACTTGGAGGTCCCTAGTGTGTCGGCTGAAGGTAGTCCTGTATTGTGGCTCACATGTGGTCTGTCCGCAGTCAGAAGTCCTATCTTCAGACCTTCAGCCAACATCAGGAGCTTGAGCTTCAGTTTCCCACCTGTGTGAGATGAGATGATGATGACAAAAGATGCCTACCTCATGGTGCTGTTGTCAAGTTTAATGAGGTGTTCACTGGCATATGTTGTTTACAACATGTTAGCTTCTATTTTCAGTTTTCTGATATACTAGTACCACATCCAGGTCAAATGGGGTGAAAAATCCTTCTGTGGATTTGCCTAGAAATTGATGAGTATTATGTAAGGTGGTTTTCATGGGTAAATGTTCTGATTTCTGAAGGAATTTTGGAATCTCACCCCTTTGTAAATTCAGGTTGCCCTTCTCTCTGTTTGTGTCTCTTTCCTCCTTTATATTTCTTCATTTGGATATAACGAGGGAGGTTCTGAGTCATTCTGTAGATTTCACTTCACATGGGAATCTCTTGTACTCTGTACTTCTGTATCTATACACAACTAAACAAATTTGCTGATTTGGCTCCTTATGTGGGGCAAACGGATGGCAGGACGGTCCTCTAATTCACTTGCCCTGTAGCTGTCACCCCAGCGCACCCTCTCCGTGCACCTGTCCATGGCATCTGCTGGCTTGGCCTTGACAGGTGTGGGCTGAGGCTCTGAAGGAACTTAGGAGCCCTGCTTTGTGTGTGGAGGACCCACAACACTCTTTGAAGACCCCTGAGTTATTTTGGAGGTTGTTTTTGAGAAACTACTTTTGAATGGTAGAAAGTTTTATTTATAACATCTTTTCCCCCCAATATTTTATTTATTTATTTATTTGAGAGTGAGAGAGAGAGAGTAAGAGAGAGGGGAGGGGCAGAGGGAGAAGCAGGCTCCCCACTGAGCAGGGAGCCCAATGTGGGACTCAATTCTGGAACTCCAAGGTTGTGACCTGAGCTGAAGGCAGATGCTTAACCGACTGAGCCACCCAGGCACCCTATAGAGATCCAGTGATGAAGATTTTTGTCATTTTCTTTCACTCGGTGTCCGATCCTTCTAAGATAGAATTTTGCCCAGCAAACATGATTGGCTTTCTATGTATTTCAGAAGGAACAACAATCCTTAGGAACAACCAAGATATTTCTCTTTCTTACATATCAAAAAGTGTTAGAATCTGTTTTTTGTGCCAGTACAATACTGTCTTGATGATGACAGCTTTTGTAATGGAGCTTGAAGTCTGGAATTGTGATGCCACCAATTTAGCTTGCTTTTTCAACATTCCTCTGGCCATTCAAGGTCTTTTCAGTTCCATATAAATTTTAGGACTATTTGTTCCATTTCTTTGAAAAAAAATTAATGGTATTTTGATAGGGATTGCATTAAACATGTAGATTGCTTTAGGTAGCATAGACATTTTCACAATATTTGTTCTTCCAATGGACAGCCACATGCAGAAGGATGAAGCTGGACCATTTCCTTACACCACACAAAAAATAGACTCAAAATGGATGAAAGACCTCAATGTGAGACAGGAATCCATCAAAATCCTTGAGGAGAACACAGGCAACAACCTCTTCGACCTCAGCTGCAGCAACTTCCTTCTAGAAATATCACCCAAGGCAAGGGAAGCAAGGGCAAAAATGAACTATTGGGACTTCATCAAGATCAAAAGTTTTTGCACAGCAAAGGAAACAGTCAACAAAACCAAAAGACAACTGACAGAATAGGAGAAGATATTTGCAAACGACATATCAGATAAAGGGCTAGTATGCAAAATCTATAAAGAACTTAGCAAACTCAACATTCAAGGAACAAATAATCCAATCAAGAAATGAGCAGAGGACATGAACAGACACTTCTGCAAAGAAAACATCCAGATGGCCAACAGACACATGAAAAAGTGCTCCACATCATTTGGCATCAGGGAAATACGAATCAAAACCACAATGAGATACCACCTCATACCAGTCAGAATGGCTAAAATTAACAAGTCAGGAAATAACAGATGCTGGCAAGGATGCGGAGAAAGGGCAACCCTCCTACACTGTTGGTGGGAATGCAAGCTGGTGCAGCCACTTTGGAAAACAGCATGGAGGTTCCTCAAAAAGTTGAAAATAAGGGCATCTGGGTGGCTCAGTGGGTTAAGCCGCTGCCTTCGGCTCAGGTCATGATCTCAGGGTTCTGGGATCTAGCTCTGCATTGGGCTCTCTGCTCAGCAGGGAGCCTGTTTCCCCCTCTCTCTCTCTCCGCCTGCCTCTCTGCCTACTTGTTATCTCTGTCAAATAAATAAAGAAAATCTTAAAAAAAAAAAAGTTGAAAATAGAGCTAACCTATGACCCACCAATTGCACTACTGAGTACTTACCCTAAAGATACAAATGTAGTGATCCCAAGGGGCACGTGCACCTGAATGTTTATAGCAGCAATGTCCACAATCACCAAACTATGGAAAGAACCTAGATGTCCATCAACAGGTGAATGGAAAAAGAAAATGTGGTATATATATGCAATGGAATACTATGCAGCCATCAAAAGAAATGAAATCTTGCCATTTACAATGATGTGGATGGAACTAGAGGGTATTATGCTGATCGAATTAAGGCAATCAGAGAAAGACAATTATCATATGATCTCCCTGATATGAGGAAGCTGAGAGGCAAAGTGGGGGCTTTGGGGGATAGGGAAGGAAAAAATGAAACAAAGATGGGATCGGGAGGGAGACAAACCATAAGAGACTCTTAATCTCACAAAACAAACTGAGGGTTGCCAGGGAGAGGGGGCTAGGGAGAGGGTAGTTGGGTTATGGACATTGGGGAGGGTATGTGCTATGGTGAGTGCTGTGAAGTGTGTAAGCCTGACCATTCCCAGACCTGTACCCCTGGGGCTAATAATACATTATATGTTAATAAAAATAAACAAACAAACAAACAAATAAATAAATCTTTAAAAAAAAAAAAAGCGTTAGAATCCGCATCTCTGTGCATGACAACTAGCCTGGGGATAGGAAGCAGGTTCCTGGGAGAAATGCGAATGAAAGCCTAAGTTGCAGAGAACAGCTTTGCTTAGTGTGTTGGGGAGAAATCAGGTATGTCTGATTAGTGCAAATTTCATAAAAGGTTTGGTTTTGGAAAAGGCAATAAAGTAGAACCATACAAAATTATTTGCATTTTTTCCCTGTGTTTTCTAAACATTTTGGTTTAGGTGGTTTGACATTAGCTTAATGCTGGAAATAGTCTGTAATTCAAACAAGATATATATGTATATTTTTTTTTTTGGAAAGTAGGAAGGCAGAGTACCAAACAGACATTGAATTGCACTTCCCCAAGCCTGAGCGAAATGGTTAGCTCTAGGGAAAGTGCCAGAGGCAGAGGACACAAACAAAGCAGCCCACTCTGCTTTCCCAGGACTTAACTATCCCCTCCATATGACAGGGTCAGGTGCAGTGCTGAGAAGGGAGGAGGGCTTAGAAGGTACTGGAATGACCATGCACAGAAAGAGGGCTCAGTGATGCTTTAACGGAAGGAGAAACTGACCTGTTAATTTTATTCCACATTTGAGCAGCTCCAGTCATTAGACATTTCTTACTCGATGTGGAAATGAAATCTGCCTATGTGTAACTCTATGCACGGCTTCTAGTTCTGCTCTCTGGGAAGACAAAGAACATATCCCATCCCTCTTCTGAATGACAATATTTCAAACATTTAAAGATAACTGAGTTACATCCCTGTGCTCTCCAGTCCATCCTTATCATGTTCCAAACTGTCTCAAGTTTTATTTATTTGGTTAAGTATTACTGATCCCTTCAACTATTCCTTATATGCTCTGTGTTATGGACACTTTATTCTCCTGGTTTCTGGATGTGTTAGAGTTTGTCAATGGGCTTTTGAAATGTTGGACTGAACAAGATACTTCAGATCTAGGGTAGTCCTTTCAGCATACTGAGGGAGCGTCTTTGCCCTGGACTCCGAAAACTAAGTTTCCCTTGAGGTTTCTGGTAGCTACATCTCATCGTGGCTCAGTCGGAACTTTCACTCCATAAAATACCTAGACCTTTTTTGTGCTGACTTTGTTAACAACACCACCACCACCACCAACAACAAAAATGTTCCTCCATCTTGTTCTTCCCATGGTTCTTTGAAAAGTATTATCTTGAAAACTTATTCTGACCCCTATTAAAATTCACTTATTTGTTCAGCCTATTTTTCCAGCATGATCTCATCTTTTTGAATCTTGATTTTTGCTGTCAAGAGCATGTCTTATTTCTTACAATTGTGGCAATTGCTCATGTGATGAGCATGTCTTGGTACTTAATAGAAATGTCAATTGAAATGCTAACGAGGTTGCATTTTACATATGAAATTAGAAAAGAAGTGAAAGAATGAAAAGGTGTGGGTGGAAATAGTCATTTTCATAGATTATCAATCTATTTTCATAGGTAATTAGGCAGCAAACTTTCAAAGAGTGTACATTCCTTTGGAAGTCATTTTTCTTCCAGTAAATAATCCAAAGGGTTTAATCTGATCAGTGAGAATAAGATATTTTTTTCCACATAATTCTGAATACTGAGAAATTAGGGAGACCTAAATGTATCAATAGAGGATTGGATTAAATCTATTTAGTTCCTAAAATGGAATAGTAAGCAGTCAGTAAAAATGATGTATTTTTATATGGTTAAATGGGTAAAAAACAGGCAATAACAGTCTGAGAAGTAGAATTTTGTTTGTTTGTGAAAAGATGAGTATGTATGTGTGTGATGAGTCTGTGTATATGCAGAGAAATATCTGAAAGTTTGTTTACTAGTTTAATTACAATTCTATCTTGGTGGCAGAATTGCAGGTGAATTTTACAATCTTGTTTCTATTTTTCTTTATTGTGTAAATTTTCTAAAATGAACAAGCATTCATTTTATAATTAGAAGATATTCTATTTTGGATTTGGGGGGGGAATTTTGAATGAATCATGACAAACACTGTTTCTTACGGCATCTCCCTGAAGTTCCCCTTCAGGTTGATGTAAGTAAGAAATGGTTATCGGATCAGCATCAGAGTCACCATTTGCAATAACTCTACTCTTTTGGCTAAAGCATGACATGGTTCTGGAAGTAAAGTGGGATCAATGCTTCTACCTCCTTGTTTTTTTCCCTATTGAGGGTGTCTCAGTTGGGTGCCCTGCAGACAGACTCTGGTATGGAGATCTTCTTGTGAGGGTTAGTGGAGGGGTGTCCTCAGCAGCGACACTTGCAATGGAGTAGGCGAAGCAGAACTGAGCAGCGGTAGAAATTGAACTGCAATCCAGTCGTCACAGAGGCCTCAGCCAATCCTGTGGGGATCTTGAAACCTAGGATGGCCATTCAACAATGACCTGTGTTGTGGTTGTATGACTGCCTTCGGCTCAGGTCATGATCCCGGAGTTCCCAGATCGAGTCCCGCTTCGGGCTCCCAGCTCCACGGGGAGTCTGCTTCTCCCTCTGACTTTCTCCTCGCTCATACTCTCTCTCATTGTCTCTTTCTCAAATAAGTAAAATCTTAAAAAAAAAAAAATGACCTGTGTTGAGGCAAGGGACCAGGCTGTGTACCCTCCTCTTGACCCCATTACTGGATGTGGGGTACCCCAGCAGGGAGCATAACCTTGGGCAAGCAGCTCCCTTTGACCGAGGGCAACTGCCAAGGAGGGATTCAGCTCTGAATCATCTACAAATATTCCCAGCAGTTGGGGGAGTCAATAACTCCTATCCTGAAGGAGGATCTCTGGGAAATGACCACAGGATTTCCTGCAGAAGGGCAGATTGTACTTCTGCCTTTTTTCGCAACGATGGAACAAAACATAGAAATAATAGTTCTTTCCGCTCACGCTTTCCCTTGTTTGTTTCTCCATTTACAGATTCCCATAATTGAAACACCTTGATTCAAATACAATTCTATGAAGAATTGGCCCAAGGACTAGTTCATTCGTTCATTCATTCATTCAATATTTATATTAATTGAGAATTTACTATTGTGGTAGGCATTGTTCCAGGTGTTGAAAACACTATAAGGGATAAAATCCCTTTCTTATAGATCTTATAAGTGGCAGACTCCGGCCACACTCAAATTTTTATGTCTCCCGTCATCACTGAGGCTTTGTCATTGGGTCAAGCTGACTGACACTGTACTTTTAAGGTGAGTCTGCTCCTTACAGAAGAGCCTTAGTCCCATGTGAAAATACATTTCTGGCTGCTTTCCTCAGGTCCCAGTCTTTCCAATGAGCCCAGAAGAGTTTGAATCCTAGCTATGGATTCAACTTTGAGTAAAAATAAATAAGTAAATAATAAACAAACAAACTAAAAGCAATTGTTTGGCGTTATGCAGGCAAAATAGCCAACTAACTGAGGACTAGTTCACTCTTCAGCAGAGTCTATGAACATTTTTATACAACCTAAAATATTCTGTCTCAGATAACATCAGGTGATGTTTTTCCTGAACGAGCACAGGACTCTAAAAAGGCTTTCTTTATTCTTTCCTGCTTGGCACCTCTCCTAGATAAATATCATTTGCTTTAAGTTCTCAGTTTTAAAGTGAAATTGAACCACTGACTTTGTGCTAAGATCAATCTTGAAAAGTGGGGAAGATGAAGATAATTTTTCTCAGTGATACAATTCTCATATTTTGATAAGGAAGTCCACATTATTTCAGGTGGGATAAAGAAATAACATTTCTAGTAGTAAACAAACCTACTGGGGAGAAATGAAAACAAGCAGATAGAATAGGAATGACACATTTTTTTCTAGATTTTTTTTTTCCTCAAAACTTATTCAGGGGTTATCCACGTAAACGGTATTACATTTTTAAAGTTGTAAAAGTTTCTTTCTGGTTTTTGTTAAGTAAAAGTTTGATGACTGAATTCAACTTTTAACAAATGATCACTGTAATGTTTATCCTTTCATGTTAAGATGGGAAAGGATAATTGGTGTAACTATAGATATAATGACGTTGGCCACTACCCCTACATTCAGGGTTAGAATCTCATTTAGCTTCTGTGAATATTGTGAACATGACTCAGACACTTAGCAAAATGTTCATGCATTTGCTGCAATTTTCTCTTTAAAAACGAAGCAAAAGTTAATTATGCAGATTTTATTTGGATGTACTCATGATTCCGATTAAAGGGTGTCCATAAGACAAAAATCACAGCCACAGATCTTCACACAGTTGCTGTTTCTTCTTTTCAGTGGCAAATTGTATTTTCACACTGATGAACACATAGGGTTGGGAATGTTCCCAGGAAATATGAAAATAATCAACAATAAATAATGCCCAGCCATTCACACAAATTTATCAAGCTCAATCTCCTAACTAATCCTCACATTTTAGTGGGACTTCAAGTTAAATTCACTGACCAACACTTTGTAGAAGAAGTAATTTTCCATGCAAGAACACCTGATATAAAATTAATAATGGGGTCATTGTTACTTGGGTTGATTGGCTCAGCTCATTCTTTAGCTTATCAGCACTTTTTCAGACACTAAAAGAAATGTCTCAATAAGAAATATCATGGAGGGGCGCCTGAGTGGCTCAGTGAGTTAAAGCCTCTGCCTTCAGCTCAGGTCATGATCTCAGGGTCCTGGGATTGAGCCCCACATAGGGCTCTTTGCTCAGCAGGGAGCCTGCCTCCCCCCTTCTCTCTGCCTGCTTCTCTGCCTACTTGTGATCTCTTTCAAATAAATAAATAAAATCTTAAAAAAAAAAAGAAATATCATGGAGACTTAAATCTTGAGCTACTCACACCATCATCAGAATCTTTACCACCATCATCATCATTATCAACTTCACTGAAGTAGTGAATCACTCTTGGTAAAGGTGATACTTGGAGAATTTCCAACTGAAAATAAACATTCTTCTGCGTGTTATGTTAATTAGTTCCAAATCACTTAGAATAAAAATAGATTTTAATTCACTGATGTCTTCTTTTTACATTTATTGTATTATTTCCAAAGGGCTTGTGAATAAGATATCATTAAAAGGAAGAGCCCCGTTTTCTCTGGTGTGGATGAAAATAGTATTAACTCGAAAAAGGTCCCTTTAAACTTTCTTAAGAGCCGGTTTGTTTAAGTTCCCGTGCATTAGTTAGGGTTCTCCAGAGAACAGAACCAACAGGATCAATCTCTCTCTCTGGTATCTACCATCTACCTATTTAAAGGAAGTAGCTTAAGTGATTATGGGAGCTGGCAAATTCAAAATCCGCAGAGCTGTTATCCCAGTTTGAGTCTGAAGGCTGCAGGCTACTGAAGAGACAGGAAGAACTAAGGTTCTCAGTTCAGAGGCCATCAAGCAGGAGACTCTTACTGGGGGGTAGGTTCTGCCTTTTGTTCTAATCAAGCCTTCACCTGATAGGATGAGACCGAGACCTGCCACACTGAGGACAACAATCTGCTTTATTAAATCTACCGATTTAAATGTGAATCCCAGGGACGCCTGGGTGGCTCAGTTGGTTAAGCGGCTGCCTTCGGCTCAGGTCATGATCCCAGCGACCTGGGATCGAGTCCCACATCGGGCTCCTTGATCGTCAGGGAACCTGCTTCTCCCTCTGCCTCTGCTGCCACTCTGTCTGCCTGTGCTCATGCTCTCTCTCTCTCTCTCTAACAAATAAATAAATAAAATCTTTAAAAAAAAATTAAATAAATGTGAATCCCATCCCAAAACACGATCAAGTGTTGACGTACTCAAGTACATAGTATATATTCTGAAAATGTAGTTTAAAATATTATTTATTTTATCTCTAGGAACTGTTCTTGAATTAGCTTTTTGTATTTGTTTTGTGTCTCTTTTTTTGTTGTTGTTATTGTTGTTTTTGGTTTTGTTTGCTTTTTAGGGATTTTTATTATGCATATGCAATTTTTTTTTGTCTTTCTTCAGTATTTGTCACTTTCTTTTGAATCCTTTTTTCCCCTTCACATCTTTTGATTTAAAAATTTTTCTACTCTCGCTTTCCATTACTTTTAAAATCATTCATTACTGTGTACATTCATTCTTGTAATCCTTCTTATTTAGTCTTTATTTCTGAAATAATTTTTCTTTTCTTTTTAGCTTCCCTCCCTGAGTTCTATCTGGGTTTCTCTAATTCTGATTTGTGTTGGCCTTTCAAATCTAGGATCGTTGTTAGAAGCTGGTAGCAGGACATTCAATTCTTGAGAGAATAACCATTATTTGGTCTGAGTGCCTTCCTCCTTCCTGGATGTCTTTCACCATCTTTTGTGGGATTATAATTCCTCCTCTTCGGGGTTTGCCTCTACAGCATGATACCGTGAGCGCTTGGGGTCTGCCTTTCTGATGACAGTTATTGGTCTCAGGTTGGACACCTCTTTCAAAGCGTGTCCAGCCCCATGGCTTTTGATCTTGGCCCTGTGTTCAATGTTTTCTCATGACTGTTGACAGCCAACTTTTCTACCACATGAAGAAAGTGATCCTGCACCCTGTGAGAAAAATGGAGCCCGAGATACTAAGAGAAGAGTGTGGAGAGTTCTGGCTGCACCGAGCTTACAGTTACTCCCGAGGCTCAGATGTTTCCATGGCCCCCACTTGGCTTGTTCTGCCTGCTACTTAAGTATCTTTTCATGGACTCTTCCTATTTATAGAAGCAGGTTTGAGTGGGGGTCTGTTAACAGAAAGGATACAGCCAAAAATGTCTTTCCATTACTTTTCACATAAACGGTAATCAAATTTAGAACATGATAAACTCTTTCAAGTTCTATAAGAGTTCTATTTTTTTTTCCATTTCTGCAAGATTTTAGGTAATGTCTTTAGTACTTCTATTTTCAGTAACCTCATTTAAGTTTCTTTCATTCAGAGGATTACTACTTTTACTTCACAGACACCTTTAAATCTTAGAGTGGATACACTTTCATATATATATATTTTTTTTCTTGTTGTTTTATCTCTGTGTTATGCTCAACATGGGTTTTCACAGTAGTTATTCCACATGATTTTTAAAAAATTTTTATAGTGTCTATTCTGCTTATTATTGTACCCAAAGCAGACTTTCATTTTGGTCTTGTGATTCTTTTCTTATTTCAGCCAATATCCTCTGTATCTCCGCCTTTAATTCAGCTGTTAGGTTCGTGGAGATGCCTACTCCTATTTTATAGGCGTTCTGAGATCTCTGTGAGCACACTGAGTCTTGAAAAATTCTTGTATGATTTTGAAGAAAAGAATTTTCAGAGCCGTGACTCCCCCAGTCTTTAGGGAAATCTGTCCCTTTCTGCCAAATTGTTTTCTCTCTCTTATGTTTTAGTAGGTTCCACTGTTTATTTCCTGGACGCACTGACTTGGGAAGAGTTATCCAGTATGACATTTTTCAACAAAGTTCAGTTTCCTTAGTCCTCTTTGTTGTTCACTAGGGCTCAGACAACTTTCCTCTTTCAAATATAAACCTGAAAGTCAGGATGTAGCATTTTCCTTTTATTCTTTTTGTAATGCCTACTGCATTTATCACATCTGACAGCGCTGGTGCTGTAGTGATCCTTGCGCTGGGGAAGCAGCTGACAAGCTTCTAACTCAAGCTACTTCTAACACTTGCTAAGGAGCCCACCCTTCTCAGCACTCCCCGGCTCTCCTGTGTCTTTTGATTTTTGTGTTTTCCCTCCCAACCCCTCCCCCAATACAAAACGTCCTTGGATACTATCTTAATACTCCTCTCTACTTCCTATTAATAGAATGGAAAAATAAAATGAGAAAAGAGCCAATAAAGATAGGTATAAAAGGAGATATAAAAGGAGGACAGGACTCTGGTTACTTCTGAAAATGATCATTTGCTTGTTTTTCTAGATCCCAACCTCTACATTTTGGGGTTAGGTGTGCAAAGGGGAAAAGAGTCAGAGACTTTATTTTTTATTTTTAGTGAATATCTTTTGATTCTGGGTCAGATGGTTATGGTACAGTCTAATAATTTGCTTTTCAGTCTATCCCCATTTCCGATGCATTTAGGGGATATTGCTTGGAAATTTTGTTATGTCATTTTTTTTTTCTTTTGCTATTGTCACTTACTGTCTCTTTCTTCTATCTCCATGAATGTTTTAGGCAAAGACAGCAGACCAAACACATCTAATCTGTCTTCTTCATGTTCCCCTCTAAATCACATTTGTTCTGAGGAGGAGCTGCATTAGTGTCTATGAAGACAAAACTCTACTGGTATACTTAACAGAAGCATGTTTATATTTTTATTGCAAAAGACAATGAAACAGAGATTTCATTTCTCTTTCTATAACTTCTATTCTGGGACACAGAATCTCTGTAGTATACTGAATAATCACGTGGATTTTGCAGAGACATATACCTGTGTCTAAATCTAGGCAACCCCACTTTCTGTGACTTTGGGCTATACTCAACCATTGTGGACCTCATTTTCTCATGCAAAATGGAGATAACAGTACCTATCTTTTAGTGTTGTTATGAGTAAAGAACTTAACCATTGGATTTGCATGTTATAAATACTCAATAGATGGTAGTCATAATTGATTATTACAAGTATGATTCAGGAGACATTATCTTTGAATTTCCAAAGTGTATTTGAAATTCATAAGCCTTATAAACAAGATTAGGTCTTATTCAATATTTTTAGAAAATAATATTTATGATAAAGAGCTAGGCCATTATCTAGCTAACATATAATTATTTTAACAATACAGAAAAATAACTTTTCCTGTCCTACACACTTTACCCATACACGTTAACTTGTAAACATGACTTAAGTGATTTATGTAGAAAGCGATTATTTAGCTATTCACTTTGGAAAGGTGGCAACTGTTTCACACAGAGCACACACACACACACACACACACACACTGTGTGTGTGTGTGTGTGTGTGTATTTTTATCCTTAAAAATAGCACTATATATATATAGATATCTATATCTGTGTATATATATATATATATCTTTTCATGCAGAGTTTATTTCCAAAATAAAATTGTGAACTTGCTTTGCCTACAGGCATGATAATGGTCTCTTTTAAGAAACAGCAATCTTGATTAGTGATTAATCAAAGAATATGATTTACATCAAAGCTGGCTAACTCTGAAGAGAGAATCTACGTATACTCTTAGCAACATCACCAAACTGTCTCATGTGCCAAGAAGGCTACTAACCATATTCACTGAGAGCCAGTTCTTGATTACACAGAGATGAATCCCATAGTCTAGAGCTTATTCAGCTATACTTTTGCTTACCCTCTTTTTCTTCTCCCTCTGAGGCCCATCTCCCCTGCAAATTATACTGCTTGTTAACTTCCTCACCCATGAAATTATCCACCTTCTTTGGTGAAACTTTCACTGTTTTACATCTGATTGCAAGATCTGAAGAAGAAATTTGAACCTATAATCTTTAACAGGGTATTGAAAATGTGAATTTTATTTGTTTGAGATTGTTATCCTTAAAAATAGCGTGCTCTCTCTCTCTCTATATATATATATAGAGAGAGAAATAGTGGGCGAGAGGGGGAAGGGGCAGAGGGAGAGAATATACAAGCAGACCCCCCTGAGCAGGGAGCCTAATGTGAGACTGTATCCCAAAAGCCATTTGATCAGAACGTGAGCTGAATCCAAGGGTCAAATGCCTAACCAGCTGAGCCACCCAGGTGCCCCAGCACAGTATATTTTTTATTTTAAAACATATCCAGCTTTGTGTGGCATATTGAAAAAGAAAAAGGAAAAAGTTTAGCAAATGCTCGGTTGTAAAATAGAAATGACCATTTATTAAGAAGGAACTGTTAGTTCAGAGGAAAGCTGACTTCAGCAAGGGCATTCATTGCCAATGATCCATGGGGAACTGGGCAATTAATACATGGGCTGATACAGATTCATGTCTTCATGCCTCCTGCTAGGTATGTAAGTTGGCAAGTCCCTCTTAATATCTTTGGGTCTCAACATGGCTAATTCTGAAGTGTAGACTAAATATAAACTCCATTGTGTTTGTATATATTCTTCTAATGTGGAGGCTTTGAGAAAATGCAAGTGTTGAAAGTTCAGAACAGAGCAGTAAATGGGCACTATAAATTTCTCCTTTGTTTGGAGAAATTCAACATGGAGTCTTCTGGAATAGAGAAAATCCTGTGTGAAGGGGACAAGGCAGCATACATAATGGGTAAGAGCATGAACCCTGAAGCCAGACTGCCTAGATTTGAATCCCAACTCAGCCACTACCCTGGTGTGTTACCTTTGACAGTTTGTTTCCCTTCTGCTCCTCAGTGACCTCACCTGTCAGCCAGGGATGGTGATGATGGCGTTTACCTTACAGCGTCAGTACAAGGAGGAAATAAATTGTATGTGTAAAATGGTTAGCATCTAGCATATAATACTTATTAATTATTAATTATTTATTAATCTAGCATTAAATACTTATTTAAAAAATTTGATGAGAGAAAAATCAATTCTTTTTTTTTTAATTTTTTTTTTTAAAGATTTTATTTATTTATTTGACAGAGAGAAATCACAAGTAAACAGAGAGGCAGGCAGAGAGAGAGGAGGAAGCAGGCTCCCTGCAGAGCAGAGAGCCCGATGTGGGGCTCGAACCCAGGACCTGGGATCATGACCTGAGCCGAAGGCAGCGGCTTAACCCACTGAGCCACCCAGGCGCCCCGAAAAATCAATTCTTAAAGAAATGGTCTTGGTGACAGTTTTGTGTTAAGGGCATACCCTGTATACATGAGTGCTTGTTACGTGAGGGTTTATTACTCCATCTTGAATATCATGTGGTTTGAAGAGGAAAAGAAAATGAATAAAAATCTATGTTTCTCATTTGCATGTAGGATTTTAAAAAAGTTTCATGGATTAGATTATGGGGATTGAAAATAGTCTCTCACTGGGTCTTGAGACTCTTGAATTTGTGTACCAATCAGAGGAGATCTAGGTTGTCACTGTAACCCATCTGAATCTGAATAGCACAAGCTTCCCTCGCATCCCAAAGAAGGCCAATAAGAAGGGTATTTGGAGGGGCGCCTGGGTGGCTCAGTCGGTTGAATGCTCGACTCTTGGCTTCAGCTCAGGTCATGATCTCAGGCTGTGGGATCAAGCCCTGCACTGGGCCCCGTGCTCACCAGAGTATTCTTCAGAGTTTCTCTCTCTCTCCCTCCCACTCTCTCTCAAATAATAAATAAATAAATAAGCAAATAAAAAAAAAAAAAAGAAGGCTATTTGGAGGAAGAAAACTGGGTTGCCCACAGTAGGAGCAAAGCACTCACAAAGGCTTGAAAACAGCTGCACAGAATTCCACAAGAGGAAGCTCTGGGGAAGCGTAATCCCTAGCTTCAGCTCCCACAGTGTGAATAATCACGTGGGGAGGGGATGGGAGATTTCATTGAGACATAGTATTGTGACAGGTGGGATTATTCTCGGTTGTTTGCTCTCTGTCACATGCTCTGGCCAACGAGATGGGAGTGGGTAAGACAGTTGTCTCATCCAATAGAAGCTTAAATGCAGTGGGGTGCTTCATCTTGGGCTGACTTCCTCCTGCCCTCCACCATGAGAAATGGTGTCAGAGAGTGGTGTCTGCATTGGGGAGTGAGAGGACATGTGAGGCCTGCCGAGCCCAGCTGGGCCCGGCTGAGTCAAAGTCCTCAAGTAACAGAAGTCAGTAGGCACTTGTCGTGAGCTGTAAGCTGCTGAGCTACTGGGGCTCTTCTGTACTTATAGTCTCCTCATCCTACCTTTTGGAGGACATGGTCTAGTGGTCTTGGGAGAACTGTGGTACTCCCAACGCACTTTGGAATGTTAAACTTAAATGTCCTTATCATCATACTCACAATACCCATAAGTTGTCAAGACAGTAAACCTAGGAGCTGGTAAAGAGATATTCTGACTATTTGGGGCCCTTTTTGTTTATATCTTTGAAGGATTAGTAATCGGTTTGAGGGACGAGCGTCTGTTTTCTTTCTCTACTGCTGTTGCAGAGTACCACATACTGGTATTGTGAATTACAGTTATTTACTTGGACTACAAGTAAATAACTTTACTTGGACTACAGTTATTTACTTACTTGAATTACAGTTATTTATTTGGAGTAGGTGGATAGCAATAATATTCTGCCTTTACATTTCTACAGCTTCTTTTGTCTAAAGCATTCAAAGAACTCTTGAAGCAGTGTCTCACTGAGTCTTACAATTCTGGCACGAGCAGGGAAGTAGCTGTATTTATTCCACAAGGTTGGCAGGGCAGACACATGGAAGGAAGGGAAATGACGGTTCTGGGCAACAAAATATCTGGGTGTTTGAGGTTATGTAGGAACAATATCGATGACCAACTCAGTTTAAAATAATTTCTATTACAAGTTGTTAAATATAGTATACTACTTAGGGACTCTAAAAAGTTCAGCTTTTTAGTGGAAAAGAGCAGGGAACAAATTAAGTAAATGATATCATCTTTTAAGATGAAGCATCTGTTTTCATTTCTACTATGAATATTCTGACAAGTTTCCTTATCTTTTTAATAATTTCCTTACATCTCTATAAAAGCATTATAATTTTAATTTTTTTGTCCTTTCACTCATCGGAATTTTTTGGAAGATTTCTTTGTGGTGAAGTACATAGTTCAGTTATAAAAATTTAATAAATACGAGAGAACAATGTGTATTCTTGGCTAACGTGGTACCTAGTTCTAGATATTTCTATTAAAGTAGGTTTATTCATTATGAATTACATTTCTTTAGGGCCTTAGGAATATTTTCTGTGCTTGATTTACCAAGTTCTGAAAGAGATATATTAAAATCCTTCACTGTGATCATGACTGCTATGATCAAAATTACTTACCAATATTCTGTTCATTCCTTTTCATTCTTTAAAGATTTCAACATTATTCAGCACTACTCTTGTCCTTTCTTTTGATGATTTCAGCATTCACGTGGATGAACTGCTCAAAACCCTTTTCTCTTATTATCACTCATTTTTCTTCTACCTTTCCTCAGCCACTTACTCCCACATCTAGATCTTATTAACAATAATTTAAAAAATTTCCGTTACCAATAATCAGAATGGGTTTAACTTCAAGCATTTCACATTCTGTCCACCATCTTTTCCTATCTATCCAGCTCATTTTCCATGGTAACATTTCTTCATCTGCCACATCCGATCCGTGGATCCCACTGCTTCCATCGTGCATCATTCCCTCATATTTGCTTTTTCCTACATCAGTCTAAGTTCCATGGTCCATGACTGTAATCACTCCTTTGTATAAACTCTCAGTTCCCTTGTTCTGTTTTTCCTCCATTCTATGCTGCTTTGAAACTCCAACTCTGGTTACATGTGACTCTCTATGTACTCCCTGCTCAAGAGAGAACACTGAGATGGTCCTGGGCAAAGTTATACATCAGCTTGGCTGCTTTCACTTTTATTTATGACCGCAAAAGGGACACTATCGGTTACTTCTACTACACCCCCCAGTCATTTAGGAAACCGTTTTGCAGTTTCCCTTTGCAGTTTCCTCTTTATAGAAACTTGATCTCTCTTCCCACCTCCTCACTCTCAGCTAATAACATCACTTCTATTTCAGTGAGAAAACAGAAGCCCCCACAAGAGAAGTCCCAGTTTTCCTCACCACCAGGCTTAGCCCCTCACACACATCTGCTTCCCTAGATTCTTCCCTCCCCTCTCTCGCCATGATGGGTCTCTGCGGCCTCCCAGGACCAACTCATCCCTTTTGTATTCAGTCTTCTGATGCCTTCTCTACTCATGGATTTGTCTGTTTTGCTAAGTGTTCTTTCTCTTTCCTTCCATTCTGTATCACTAATCTTTCCTTCTCTGATGATCTAAGGGATCATTCCCATTTGTATATAACATAGTGTAAAAGGCCCACTACAAACAAACCTTTCTCAGATCTCACACTCTCCCCCCAGATACTGCACCACTTCTGTTTTCTTGAAATACTCATTGTGTTCCATTCTCACCTTATGTTCTCTCTTGAACCCACCCACTCAGACTTTGTCCTTCCAGCACACCAAAGCTATCTTTCCAAAATTATGGATGACCTCCATGCCGCCAAATCCGGGCATTAGTTCTTAGTCCTCATCTTCAATTACTTACCATCATTTTCATACAGTCAATTGCTTCTTCCTTGAAGTACATCTTTTAGTTTCTGGGACACATCCCTGTCCTGGTGTCCCCCTTTACCTCCCCGCCTACATCTGTTTAGTCTCCTTCCTAGTGCCTCTCCTCTTTCTTGTCTCTAAATGCTGGAAGGCCCCCCAGGGTTTGGGATGACAACCTAGTTCTCTTCTCCATATACAAGATTTTTCTTAATTTTCTCAACCAAGGCGTTTTAATGCTTTATATGTTGACAATTCCTAAATAAGCTTCTTCAGTGTTGGCCTCCCCTTAGGCTCTAGGCTGGTAGACCCAACTTTCTACTTGATATCACCTCCTAGATGTCTAATAGGTATTTTGAACAGAACTCTTGATTTTTCTTAGTCTTTCAGTTCTCAATGACACCAGGATTCAATATGCCTCAGATCTAGGAGTTATCTTTGGTTCCACCATTTTCCTCAAACCCCACATCAATATACCAGCTTTACAATATAGCTCAGATTCTGTCATTTCTCAGCACCTGCACTGCTATCACCCTCATCCAAGCTTCTATCATCTCTCTTGGGGTGTTTCAAGCCTCCTCAGCCCTCCTCCTGGCTTTCTTTGTACCTCCTTTCAGTCAGTTCTTAGGTCAGCAGTCCTAAGGGTCCTAAGAGTCCTAAGAGTAATATTGTTCAAAGCAAAATTTACAATCTTTCAGTGATTCCCAATTCTCTTAATAAAATAAAAATTCCCTACAATGGCTCACAAGTTTTACTCGATCTGGCCCCAACTACCCTCTGACTCCATCTCCCAGTCGGCCTGGCTCCATCAGCTCCAGCCACACTAACTTGCTTAGCAAGCAAGTCTTTGAACATGTCAAACTTGTTCCTGCTTCAGGGTCTGCATGTTTGTCCCTCATGTCTCCTGGGATGGGTTGACTCCAGAGCTCCAGATTGCTTTCTAGCTGCATTAAGATCTTTGCTCAAATAGCACATTTTAAGAGAGACCCTCTTTGAAAATCAGATCCTAATTAGTCTTCAGTATCTTCCTTCAGTGTCTTATACTGCTTTTTTATATTATATATTTCTTTACTTATTGTCTATTATCCTTCATGCTACAATATAGGTTCTATGAGTGAGAAATGTGTCTGTCATGTGAGAACCAACCTATTCACTGATATACTTCTAGTGAATAACCCTTAGCAGGATGCAGGTGCTTAATATATATTTGTTGAATGACTATATACTTGAGTTATTTTTGATATTTGATATATCAACACTTTTGTATCCTTTTTGTGCACTGTTAAGTTTTATAATTTTTTTGGAAAGATTTTTATTTATTTATTTGACAGAGATCACAAGTAGGCAGAGAGGCAGGCAGAGAGAGAGGAGGAAGCAAGCTCCCCGCTGAGCAGAGAGCCTGATGTGAGGCTCCATCCCAGGACCCTGGGATCATGACCTGAGCTGAAGGCAGGGGCTTTAACCCACTGAGCCACCCAGGCACTCAGTTTTATAATTTAAAAATATTCCTTGTTCTAATTAATGTTCTGGTCTTAGATTCTAGTGTATTTGGTATTAATATTGTTGTCATGTTCTTTTGTTTACATGAGACTACATCTTTGTATATCTCTTTGTGTTTATTAACGTTTTTCATAATGATATCTCCCATTTCATTCCAATTTGTCAAATCCGGATTGAATTGTTTCCTGGAAGCAGTGGCTTTAGCACATAGAAACATCAGCAGTTGGGATTCTCTGGATCAGGTAGGTTTCTTGAAGTTAACCCCTTGAATAAGAGCCTTCTCCTGGGGCACTGCTAGCTGGATGGTGAGGGAAAAGACTGGAACCTATGGGCCCTCCTCATTTGCTTTTGTTGAGTTTGAATATCGTTTGTGTATAAGGAGCTGGGACAGGAAGAAATGGGGCCCTATGTCAAGTTGTTAGTCGATGAGTACATGAAAGCCCAAAAGTATTGTTCTGAGTGGCATGTTTTTCACCAAGCTCATTTATGAATAGACCCTGGTATTGCCCAAGAGTCCATGATAGAAATCTGAGGGAGATGTACCCTTTCACCAGAAATCATATTAGGTTAAACTTCTCTCTTAACACAGTTTTCACAACAGCTATTCTAACCTGGGACCAAGACTGTCATTTCTTCCTCATTTTAATCCTTAATATTTCTGTCCAAGGCCCATCCACACTCCTGGCTGAAGGGGGAAGGTCAGGCAGCTGTGAACAATAAAAAGACTCGTGTGTTTATACTCTATCAGTGACATGTCCAATATGATGTTCTTCTAAAACTCTGCCTCACGGTGCAAAAGATCACAGAATATTTTCTCCTGTCACCAACTCTGAACAAGTTGCTGATAATGTAAAACTAATTCCTCACTTTTCTAGACAAGTATGTCACTCAGCTTAATATCCTTCTTGACAAAAGCAACGAGGTAGCCGGTATTCCCTGGTCAGGTTAATAAAGTAGTAAAAGAAATAAAAATTGGGAGAGGCCAACTGGGGATTTTTGTCCCATTTAAATTTTATTATAAACTTTTTATCTTGAGAAAATTCAAGTGTAGTACACCAACATGTAGAGGTCTCAGTTTGACTATCAGACCCAATAATGAGAGTGGATTCTAAGATGTAGTTATAGGTAGTATTGATTGAGCAAGAAAGGTCATGTACACTTGTCCATTAGACCTTGAAGCTTGCTTCACTGCGATTCACACAATCAATTCAATTTTCTTGAACTTTTATATTTTAGAGAACTTGCTGATTGATTAGTAATTCTCTGTATTGTGAGGCTGATAAAAACACAAGAAACAAAAACTTCAAGTTAAATTAAGGACCTGGGGAGGATTTCCTGGTCCTGCTTTGAGAAATACGTTTTCTTCCCTTGTCAATTTGTCAACTTTTTTGAGCATTTCCTAAATTTTCACTTTCATTCATTTATTATTTACTGAGTAGCTTCTGTGTGTTAAGAATGTCAAGGAATATACTCTTGAACTCATTTCTACTCAGTACCCATCAGAAGTTAACTTAGAAAAACATTACTAAACAGCTTCTCTTAAAACCTTATTGCGTTTCACTTAGATAAGGGGGAAAAAAATCGCAAGTATTACTATAAAATGAATAACCATTAGTTCCTCATTTTTAACCACCAGCAGAATAATTTCTTAATTTTTGTAAACTCTCTTAACTTTTTTAATTCAATTCTACATATTATCTTACACTATTTTAAAATTTTTATTTTTTATTTTTAAATTTTTTTTTAAAGATTTATTTATTTACTTAACAGAGGGAGAAGCACACAGGCAGAACAACAGGGAGAGGAAGAGGTAGAAGCAGACTCTCTGCCAACCAGGGAGCCTGATGTGGGACTCAATCCCAAAACGCTGGCATCATTATCTGAGCTGAAGGCAGATGCTTAATGACTGAGCCACCCAGGCGCCCCTTAAAATTTTGATATAGAAAGATCCCCTGTCCTTGCACTTGGATGACAAAATTTTGAAAGAACTTTGGGGACACCTGAGTGGCTCAGTTGGTTGAGTGTCCAACTCTTGATTTCTTTCTTTTTTTTTTTTTTTAAAGATTTTTTATTTATTTATTTGACAGAGAGATCACAAATAGACAGAGAGGCAGGCAGAGAGAGAGAGGGAAGCAGGCTCTCTGCCAAGCAGAGAGCCCGATGCGGGACTCGATCCCAGGACCCTGAGGTCATGACCCAAGCCGAAGGCAGCGGCTTAACCCACTGAGCCACCCAGGTGCCCCCCAACTCTTGATTTCAATTCAGATTATCATCCCAGGGTTGTGAGATGGAACCCTGTGACAGACTCTGTGCTCAGTGGGAATCTGCTTAAGATTCTCTTTCTCCCTCTCCCTCTGCCCCCCTCAACACAGGTTCTCTCTTTCTTTCTCTAAAATCAATCAATAAATTGATTTTTTTTTAAAGAAGGGACTTTGTCTATTATGTCCTAATCTTTTATCTCACTCATCTTTCCTTGGAATACACATGGTGCCAGGAATCTAGTAGTTGTTTGATAAATGTGTTAAAAAAGAATGAATAAATTAATGAAATTCATTCTTAAAAAAGAATGAATAAATTAATTAAAGAATTGATCCTTGTATCTGAGGTAACAGAATATTAATTATATCTCCTTAAAATTGTAAATATCTTGCAAAGTTTATTAAGAATTTTAAGTATTACAATAAAAGCAAGTACCCTAAGTTGTATGAAAAAACAAAATGAATCTTGCTAGACATCGTTTCCTAGGTAGACGCATGCTTTTGTCTTCTTTCTGCTGAGCATCCTATAGTCCATACTTAGAGCAAATGAGAACCTCCATGTATGCTTAGCAGGATCGGTGACGGATGGCAATTTATCAGTTTCTTTCTATATTGGTGGCTAAAACTTATGGTTCTCAGCTCTTCCCAGTTGCTAGTGATTGATGGGTTTGTTTACTACTTCTCCCTTTGATCTGGAGGGACATACTGAGTGGGGCTTCTGCCAGCACTCTGGAAGGTTTGGCTGAGTCCCAGAGCCCAGAGCTCTGCAGCCCCAAGTTGTGTTTTTATGCCTCAGAGGCCCTTGGGCTTTGGGGGATTTTAATCACTTTCCAAACAGATGCATTTCTGTTAGGATGGACAAGGTATTGAAATTGCACTCTGCCCAGTAGAACCTAAATTCTGTTTGGTCATAAAAGTGTTCATTTTTTTGCTTCCAACAAAGAAAATAAGTGGATAACATTGTTTCTTTCAACTTCATTCCTGTTTCCACAGTTTCATTTCTGACCAGAAGTCAAGAAAGTGCTAAACTCTAATCTCAAATTATGAATAACACCTTTTTGGTTGAACGAGAGGGTTAAACGGAAGCCAGTAAGACGGCAGCAAACTATCTGTGCACAGCAAGCTTGTACAAGGTAGTATAGTGTGTGTGTCTCTGTGCAAGTTAAAGATGTGTTTGTGTGTGTGTGTGTGTGTGTGTGTGTGTGTGTGTATGAATGAGTATGCTTTTCCCACAGGCAACAAGTGTCTACTTCTTATTATCAGATAAGGTCCATAGTGTGCTACTTAATTGCAAACATTGGCCTTCACACAAAAATAAAAGTTACTTTTAATTGAATAGAACTGTCCTACGAAGAAGGAAGGTGGGAATTTAAGCCAAAAATAATAAAATAATTTTTTGTACCTTCTGTTGCCAAGAAAACATCATATATACAGTCAGATAATTGACTCGTATTGCTTTGTATGCATGGCAGCCTTCCTCTTTCTCTCTTTTATTTCTCCTGTATTATGTGTTGCCTTCTCTGAAAAACTCATAGAAGGCAAATCTGGTGTTTTTATTGTGTTGAAATGCCTCTGGTAAAAACAGGTTCTAAATAAACATGACAGGTGTCAAGAAAAGCAGCTGGATCTGGTTTAGACGTATAACAGATGGGAAAACATTAAACTGCAAAGGGAGAGAGCAAACCTTTGACTCTCTGATACAGACACCATTGTAGTTATGGGTTTGTGACCATTTCCAAGAGCTGCGAGCCACCAGCCTTCACCAAACTGTGACACTGAGTTTGAAGTGAAATTGTCAAGAGAATGGAATTGAAGACAGATGTCCTTTAGAGGGACAGGAAGAGAGAGGATGAGGCTGTATCTAGTTGACTTAAAATTTTGGTGAGATAAATATGGTATTTTTCTGAATAAATCTTTGGTGAATAAAGACTCTCTATAAAAAAATTTGCCTGTGCTATAATAAGGAAGAAATAGCTATTTTAGAACTTGTGTAAAGTAATGTCGCTATGTTTTCTACCCTTATAACCTCTGATTCTTTCGGTTATATGAGTCAGGATGTAAACACTGAACATTGTTAACAATAACAAATTGTTTCACTATCTCTAGTCTTTGCGGAATCTCCCCTCACCCCGGTGTTTCTGGAAACATCCAAGGTGTGTTTTTTCTAAGTTACTTAATAAACCCCTTTTAGCTCTCAGTCGACTCTTTTTTTCAACTCTTAACTTCTTAAGGGGCCTATTGTTGAGAACCTTAATTTTCAGCAAGTCTTGTGAGAGCCCCTTTCAATGGCTGCAGCACACTTACAGTGTGTGTGAGTTAATATGTTGGGACCCTTTTGGTCGCAAGTGACAGAAGCCCAGGTTAATTTTACCCAGACTGGCTGATGAAAGCCAACAAGGGGATTGCAGCCCTCGCAAGGGCATGAGGAATCAGACTACTCCTGCCTTATCAGGAGCCTTTCTTTCTCATCTCACCTTTTTGCCTCTACTTTATTCTCATCTTCAGACCAGCTTCCTTTTCTCCAAACCATATGCTGGTAGTATCTAATCCTTGCATTTTATAATCCAGGCTCCCCAGAGAGAGGGTCAACTCTCTCAGGGCTAGAATTTTCAGACAAGGAACTTGTGGGCTCAGTGTGGGTAGGTGCTATCCCTTGGGCTGATCTGCTGTGGCTGTGGGGTACTAATATTTTGGTTGGCTCAGCGAGAGATGGCATCCCACTCCTGGACCAATCAGTGGTGGTCAGCCAGCAAGATGAGGGGGTTATGTGGCTACTAAATGATACGTGGTTAGGAGTCACATCTGTCTTCATCACTACTGAATAGACCCTGTAAGTAGGCATTCTAAAAATTGTGGAAAGAATGAATTGTGTGTGTGCATGCTTGTGTGTATGTGGGTGTGTGGGTGGGTAGTGTGGAGTGATGGGTAGTAGAGAAAAAGGGCTTTTATACACTTCTAACCATGCCATGTCTCACTGATGCCCAGAGTGACAACACAACCAAACTGAAGGTATTCCACCATTCCAACAGTGTCAAATCTCATGGCAATCTCTTCTAGGTTCGGGGCTTCAGTGAGGCAAGGAGAATTCCCTCCCCATGGCTGCTGCTGCCATGGTCTGTTCACATATGTTGTGACCGGGCTGGGCTGGAGCTGTTCTTCCGCATTAGTCATTGGCACGTGGGGAATAATGGTAAATGGTGGATGCCTCTGCTCTTGTTCGAGTAGACCACACCGGACAGGCTGTTGAAGTGGGAACAACCTTCTCTCTTGCTCTCAGGTCAAAGGCCCTACAGTGATGTTGGAGGTTTGATGGATTCCTTCAGCATCAACTGAAGGTCTTAGACCTCAATCTCATCTTCTGCTGCTAATAATCCCTTTTCCTTCTGAGACAATGGAGTTCAGACTGCATCAGGTTGTGTTCCTGAGTGACTCTTCCTTTAGGTTAGGTTATTTCCCTCATGTCCCCATGTGTTTCATCCAACTCACGCTGTGATGAGTCTGCTCTGTTCTCTTGACGTGCCTGGATGTGTTCAAATCTGTAAGTGCACACGAGTTAGGCTGGAACTGGGACTGGAGAGCAGAACAGGGTTAGTCAAAACACACCTGCATGTGACTGCCATTTGTCCATTTCAAACACCCTATGCAGGAGAGTGGACAGGACCAACTTTAGATGTGATTGTGAATGCTAAAAAGTGTGTCTTTCCAAGCTCCTCCTTTCCCTTCCTGTATCCATTTATTTCCCTTCTGGGTGATGATTGCCCTTTGCCTCAAGACAGTGATCCATGTAGGTATTTGCATTTTTAACCTTTTCAACTTTTGCTGCCATATTGTCATCGAAATTGTTGGCTGATGTAATTGTGGGTCACAAAAGTTTCACTTAATTGGCTCTAACCAGGTGAAAGGGAGATGCTCTTTGGGTGGTGGTTGGGGTGGTAGACGCAGGTAGGAGTCAGCCCCAGCCTCTGTCTCCTTTCTTATCCAAACATTCCTTGTGCCCTTGGAGAGAATGAGTCAGGAATAAGCCACACAGAAAACACTAGAGGAGCTTCAAGGATGGAGGAGTGAGTGGTCATTGTCATTTGCAATGGTCATTGTCACTCTGGGGGTGACCGGGAGCTCACCCCCAGAGGGGCTGGTCACCTCCACCACCAGCTTGTGTGCTCCCATCTTTCTTTTTCCCTTCTTCCTTGGCCTAGATGTAAGTCAGTGCTATCTCAGTCTCAATCACTCTTTTTCCAGAGTATGTCTTCAGACTTACTGTGTTTACTTCCTTTATCTTTATCTTTATTTTAGAGAGGGAGAGAGCGAGTGGGATCGAGGGAGGGCAGAGGGAGAGAGAGAGACTCCTAAGCAGGCTCCATGCCCAGCACAGAGCCAGATGCAGGGCTCGATCTCGCCACCCTGAGATCATGCCCTGAGCTGAAATCAAGAGGCAAAGGCTTAACGGACTGAGCCTCCCAGGTGCCTCTGTGTTTACTTCTTTCAAATTTGAAAATAGTAGCAACGCAACGACAAAAATTTGGAAAACAGAGAAAAGATGAAAAACTATGAATATTCTCCATTCTAATAAAAAAGTTCAATTTTTTGTATATAATAATTCTTTTCTATTTTTTTCTCAGCATAGTTTTAAAACCATATACAAAACTATGAAATATTTGGATCAATTGGAAGTCCGTTTTTCTATCCTAACTTGTTTTTACTTATTCTTTCATATGTCTTTTATACATTTTTGCGTGGTCTTCCTAACCAGTAGGTATGTCTTAAACACAAATTAAGTTAGTATTCAATTATATACCCTCCCCCGACAATACAGAATTGTTTCTTATTTGATTTTAACTTCTGGTCATAAAGTTTCTAACAATTGAATCTGTTTTTAGAAAAATGCTCTTTAATAATAGATGAAATGCTGCCGTTGGTTTGGAGCTTAGAACTCCCTTGATAACTGAACTGGGCCACAAGACTGAACAGTTCTGCTGTTTGAGATAGCCCTACACACCCATCCATCATAAAGTTCAGTTGGATACTTATGTAACCCAATATAAAGGAAAGGAGAGGAAACATGTATTTCATGTACGATATAGGGCCATAAGGATGTATAATAGAGCAAAAAAGTAATTTGCTGCTTCTCATGCCAGTCCAGGGGAAATTTTGCAGTTTCTTCTCATCTCTCCCTCGGTTTTTTTTTTTAACGTCACCTCCAAAAATCTCAAAAAACTTTAAGTAATTTCTTTTTCGTTGATGGTCTGGGTACAAATAACAGCATCTTACTCTTTCAGAATGCAGAAAGAAACTTTGAGAATTAAGCCATTTTCCAGCCACTTTCAAGTTATTTTCTAATCCTCATTCCCCAAACAAACAAACAAACCCCCAGATCAATTTCCTACAGTTTCAATTAATTATCTGAGACTATTTCAGGTCAATATGGATTATTTTGGTCTCGATTGTCTTGAAATCACACTTTTGGTATGTACCTCTATTTACCTAAGAGAGGAAAGTTTATGTATCACAGCAAAAGTCTCAACGATTGCTTCAGAATTTTGTCCCACAGTGAAAGCTGGTTTTTCAAATTGTCTGTTTTGAAAGAAAGCCAGAAAACATCCCTGAATCATTACTGGCCTAATTCTGGAGCTCTGCTTGCTGTGGCTTTAGGTGTAGCATCCATTAGCTCTGCAACACAAATGTCTGTCCTCCGAATGGGATTGAGCGGTGGGGATTTGCTGAGTCCCATGGGATCAGTCACCTTTGGGCAGCCTGTGTCTTCAGAGACCAAGGGACTGGCTGTGGAGGGGAGGCGCTATTTGCCTCCTTTCATTTTCAATGTGGGCGAAACCCCCAGTATATTTGATTACAAGATTATTAAATTTTATTTGTATCCATAAACAATTTTAAGGAAAATTTATATGAAGCAAGTAATTTGAGAGACAGCTATTTTGGCTTGTGGCTTTGAATTCTTTCCTCTTCGTCTTCATTCTACATCCCCAAATTTATTTCCAATTCGAATTTTCCTGGTAGAGAAGGTTGAGTTGACATTTGTGTTTTGAAGGATCTTTTTAGTCCTAATGGTTCTAACTCTGCCTTTAGGACTGAAGATGGCTTGGCAGGAGAGGCATGCTGTCAAAATGGTAAATGGAAGTTCGGATTTCAAGATGTGGCCCCTTGATGTATCTGGAGTGAATATTTCATCTTGTCATATTTAAATATCTGAATATGTAATACTAATCTAGGTCATAATTTCAAACTTTTTGGTCTCAGGCCTACTTTACATTTTTAAATATTATTGAGGCTTTCCAAAAACAGTATGGAGGTTCCTAAAAAAGTGGAAAATAGAGCTACTCTATGACCCAGCAATTGCACTATGGGTTATTTACCCCAAAGATACAAATGTAGTGATCTGAAGGGGCACGTGTACCCCAATGTTTATAACAGCAATGTCCACAAAAATCAAACTATGGAAAGAGCCTAGACGTCCATCAACAGATGAATGGATGAAGATATGGCGTGTATGTATATACAATGGAATATTATGCTGTCATCCAAAATGAAATCTTGGATTTCATGGAAATGACATGGATGGAACTAGAGGGTATTATGTCAAGCAAAATAAGTCAATCAGAGAAAGACAATTATCATACGATTTCACTGATATGAGGAATTTGAAAAACAAGACAGAGGATCATAGGGGAAAGGAGGAAAAAATGAAACATGATGAAACTAGAAAGGGAGACAAACCCTAAGAGACTCTTAATCTCAGGAAATAAATTGAGGATTGCTGGAGGGGAGGGCAGTGGAAGAGATGGGGTGGCTGGATGGTGGACATTGGGGAGGGTACATGCTATGGTGAGTGCTATGAATTGTGTAAGACTGATGAATCACAGACCTGTACCCCTGAAACAAATAATACATTATATATTAATTAAAAAATAAATATTATTGAGACTTCCCAAAGAGTTTTCGCTTATATGGCTTATATTTATCAATATCACTTTAGAAATAAAAACTGAGAAACTAGAAAAATATCAATTCATTTAAAATTCTAAAATAATTAACCAAATACATGTCCTGTAAATAACATTTCTGTGCAAATATTAAGCTTTTCTAAAATAAATGATAAGAATGACATTGTTTCACATTTTTTCATTTCACATTTTTGAAATTTTTGTGCTTGGTACAAGACAGATGAGTTTTCATATCTGCTTCTGAATTCAATCTGTTGCATATGTTATTTTGGTTGAAGTATGTACAGACATATAGTTTGAAAAGGGTATGTTAGTAGCCCTAAAAAGGTCATTATGAGTAATCTCTTTTGATATTACCCCTACACTAGACAAGTGTTAGTTTTTTAAAGGTTAGTTCCAATGTGGACTCAGAAGCCGTGTTACATTCAAATCTTTTTGTCTATCTTGTAATGTGACTGTTTTCACGATGCTTGGTTTTATAACATCATGTGCTGGTTATTTGGAAAATATTGGTTCACTGAGTTATGCATATTTTCCAAATGTTAACACATTTTATTATATAATATGATGAAATCACATTCATTTATATCACCACAGATCCTATCAGAAAAACCGTTCTGTATTACAAAGTTGTCAACCTCAATGTTGGGTATGAGGTGTTCGAATTGCTAATTTTTGTTGAAAGCTCAAATTTAGTCACTGGCAACAGATAGTATCTGTTGTTTTCCTTAAAGCAACAGGCTTCCATTATTCATTATTGAGAAAATATTTGTCAGATACCCAACCTGAGTAACTGTAATCAGAACTCTCTGGGAACTTTCAGGCAAAATGATGTTCCGTGAAAAGAGCAGCTGGTTTGGATCACAACCTGGATGTGTGAGTGTTCCTCAAGACCAACATTGTTCTACACTATGTAGCAGGAGTGCTCTAAAAGCAGAAATCTTAAGAGTTCTCATCACAAAGAAAAAAAAAATTGTTGCCATATGTGGTGAAGGATGTTAAGACTTATTGTGATCATCTCGCTATTTATATAAATGTTGAATCAGTATGTTGTACACCTGAAAGTAGTATGTTATATGTCAATTGTATCTTAATAAATTAAAAAAAAACTTTAAATAATAAAGAAGTGATATATGTTTATGTCCCATTTTTTTCACACAGACATTTAAAAATATGTGTACTTAAGGCTTAACTTCTAATAAAATTAACAGTTCTATTGTTTTTGAAAGACATTAAATGAAACAGCTATTCAGATATTCATCATTAATATTACTTTATTTTGTTTTTTGAAGTATAGTTGACATACAGTTACATTAGTTTCAGGCCCACAGCATAGTGATTCAATTTCTCTGTACCTTAGGCTATGATCGCCACAAGGGTAGCTACCACCTGTCACCCTACAATGCTATCACAGTATCATTGACTGTATTCCCTGTGCTGTGACTTTTTTTCTTGGGACTTAGTCATTCCATAACTGGAGGGCTATATCCCCCTCTGTCCTTCAGGCTTTTTGCCCATCCTCCCAACCCCATTTCCTCTGGTAACCATCAGTGTGTTCTATGTATTCGTTGGTCTGATGGTGCTTTTTGTTTGTTTTGTTTTGATCTGAGTCCATATATGAGTGAAAATATATGGTATTTGTCTTTCTCTAACTTATTTCACTTACCATTTTACCTCTAGGTCCATCCATGTTGTAAATGGCAGCAGCTCACTCTTTTATGGCAGAGTAATATTCCATTGCATATACACACATAATATTTTTATTCATTCATCTATTGATGGATGCTTGGGTGGCTTCTATATCTTCCCTGTTGTAAATAATGCTGTAGTGAACATAAGGGTGCCTGGATGTTTTTGAATTAGTGTTTCTCATTGGAGGTATTTTTACTGCACATATGCTATGTGCATGTTGGGCACCATTGCCTTGAGTTGTGCTTAAGCACTGTTTCTCCCTCTATTGCTTTGTACTATCAGTGCAAATGCCAATACTGTGGAAACATCACTAACATGGTAGCATTGTTATGAAAAGGGTTCTGACTTCATGGCCTTTCTGAAAGTGACTCAGGGATCCCCAGAGGTCTGTGTACCACACTTTTAGAATCACTGATCTAGATTCTCAACTTGCCTTTTTTTTTTTTTTTTTTTTTGGTCTACATTTTTGATATTCTATAGAAGCAGACTAAGTGAAAAAATACTGGAACATGAAATTTTAATTGTTTTATAGGTTACAAGTTTTAATCTAAAAGAAATAGCAATGTGTTTTCCACTGTACAAAAAGAATTTCCAGAAGTCAAAAGCACACAGTTCTCAAATTTATCTTAGACTATAAGGATGAAAAACAGAATTCAAGCCTTGCAGTACTTACTCATTCAACACATATTTTTAAATGTTTACTCTTATAAAGTTACATGGAAATGAGAAATAGAAAATTTAGAAGTGATAAATAGGTATTCATACACTTCTATTAAACTGTTTTTTATAATTAATTTGAAATCTATTTATGTGTATGTTCCATAGAGTAAATTTCATCTGTTTAAATGAATATCTACTTTGAGTTTCCGGTAGAGGAATCCTGGTATCAAATCAATTCTGAAACTATGGCCAATGGCTGCAAAGTAACTGCTGCTGAAAAGTAAGGAAAAATGTTACATAGAATTTAGAATCCTTGCTATGCAAAGTTCTCTTTCCTCTCTCCCCCTCCCTCCCTCCCCTCTTTCCTCCCTTCCTTCCCTTCTCTCTCCCTCCTACCCACCCCCCTTTTTTTTCTTGCCTCTCATTTGTGGAAAAAAGTTTATTTTTAAACAAATTATCCACAGTGAACTACCTTCAGTTTGATTAAAGCTCCCCCCCATGTTTTTATTTTTATTTTTATTTTTTTATTTTTAATTTTTTAAAAGATTTTATTTATTTATTTGACAGGTAGAGATCACAAGTAGGCAGAGAGGCAGGCAGAGAGAGAGAGAGAGGAGGAAACAGACTCCCTGCTGAGCAGAGAGCCCAATGTAGGGCTTGATTCCAGAACCCTGAGATTATGACGTGAGCTGAAGGCAGAGACTTTAACCCACTGAGCCACTCAGGCGCCCCATATTTTTATTTTTATTTTTAAAGAGACTGTCTATTCTTGCTAAAATGTAGCTCTTGGAATGAATCTGAGATAATTATCACACATCCCTCCAACCTTCTGTTTTATTTTTATTTTCCACCTACAAGCACCTCTGTGAATTCCTTTCACATGTATAAGACTATTCTTAGAGCTCTTCCATATCGCAGCGCTAACACCAACTTACCCGGCAGATGCTCTGCTCTTGGAGTCTAAGGACTGTGTAGTTTTAAGAGCCCTGGAGCCAAGGAGCCTTAAGTTCAAATGAATCATGTTATCTAATGACTTTGACCAAGTTATTTAACCTCAAAGGCCTTGATTTCTTCATCTATAAAGAGAGACTAATATTAGTACCTACCACCTGAGGTTTAATTAAGATAATACACATCCGGTGCTTAGTTCAGGGAATGACACATAGTTAACATTTAATGTATATTATTATTCCTTCTGAGTCTCAGTGTTCTCAGCATTCAGCATATTAGATTATGTATAAATTAACTCTTTTCTGTATGGTTGACTTTTGTGCTAACAAAATTTCTGGAAACAATTGGCTGCTTAAAAAAGAAAAATCTATTAGTGTGAGGAGATCATAAATGTACGTGTACTGTATACATAGATGTCAAAAGAAAATGCAGTTTATGTTCTCTCTTATTTAATCTTCTTTTGTAAGTACCTAATCTATGCTGAGTAGGAAAATGGGACAATTTATTCTAATCCAGTAATTTTCATTTAATCCAATAAATTTAAGTCTTTAGAGAACCTGGTTTTGTTTGTTTGTTTGTTTGTTTGTTTTTTCGTCTAAATTTTGGTATTTTGGCTTCCTTCTTTTCAACCTGCTTTTCTCCCACATGGTGTCTGGGTGGATTGGAGAGGGGTATCCTGTGGTGAAGGGAAGGAGACAGTCTCGAAGATTTATTTTTAAGGCTCTGTACTGTCTTCCAGTCCCTGTGGAAACACTTCTTGTTTACCTATGACTTCTCTTCCCTGTTATCCGTAGAGGGCTGAGGTTGTTGTCTACTCTACAAATCAGGGTGAGGGCTAAGTAGCTTTTTGGTTATTGGCCACAAGCTCTCTGTGACATCCATTCAGTCCCTGAGCACTGCCATCACCACCCTGATTCCTTAGGGTCCCAAAGGAGCTGAATTTGTGCACCACTTTGGGGTCAGGTGGGAATATCCATTTTAGGACCACTCAACTGAGAACCTTCTACTGCCTAATCTCACTGTGCCAAAACTTTTATTCTTACTACCACTCCTTCCCTCACGCGAAGAAAGATGAAGTCTTCATGATTCAGACATTCTCTGAAATCAAATACACTTCTCCTGTCCAGGGCTTTGCTTCAGGAGAGCAGGACCCACGTGTCTCATCTACTGGATTTCCAACCTTCTTTATCTCATACCCTGAGTTTTGTCTTCAGGGACACCAGCCCTGATTCTCCATATTCTTAAAGTGGTGTTTTGTGATTTAGCCTTCTCTCTTTCTCCTGACAGTCTGCCTTTCAAGTCCACTCTCTCCCTTTAAGAGGTCAAGAAAGTAGCTCTGAGATTCAGTGCTGGTAAATGGTGTCTTTGAGGCTATTTCCTCTCCCTACAGCAATAACTCAAGGCTCAAATTGCTGAAGAAAAGCTGAAAGGACTTCATGGGGAAATTAAGAACATTGTTTTAATATTTACAAAATAATGTCCACTGTTAGGTTAATTTGCCAATATTTGTTTAACTACAAAACCCGTACTTTCCCCCCTGCACCATATTTGGCAGTGGGCGAGCTTGTGGTCTTTCAGGGCAAGAGAGAAGAATATCAGAAATCAGAGGATTAAAGAGATTGGAAGCAGCTGGAATTTAGACACAAAGAGAGACTGAGATTCTCTGAGAGCAGTTGCGCCAAGAGTTACTGCTATAAAACTGGTATTCCTGAACATTTTCTGATGTTGCCTCAAGATTTAAATATCTCCATTTTAAAGCATTATTAGTAAAAGGACTACTTGCAATCCAACACATATAGATCTCTCCCAAAATAATTAGGATATGACTTAAAATATTGCCAGGTAGAATTTCTTTAAAATTTCAACATTTGCTTTGAGACCACCTTAAAAGAACTAGGCTGCAGGAGTCAGTCTGTCTGGAGTTGATCCCTAGACCACACTCAAAGGGCATGTGAGAACTTCAGTTTTCTGATCTATAAAATGGAGATTATAACAGTCAACATTTATTGAGTGTTTTCGTATGCTAGACATTCTTTTAAGCACAGACACATTAACTTATGTAACCCGTGAATAAGCTCAGGATGTATTGTTACAATATTTGTTTGCAGATGACAAAACTGCGTCTCTCAGAGATTAAATTACTTGTGCCCGCTCATATATAGTTAGTTAGCGGTGAAGGTGGGGTTAGAGTCTGGGCGCAGTGTGACTCGAGATCTGAATGATAATGGCTAACACACTTGGACATACTCTACGTATGATCTCAAAATTCCGTATCCCCTAAGATAGGAACTACTTTTATCCCATTTTACAGATTAGAAAACTGAGCACAGAGAGATTAAGCATCTTGATCAAGGGGACATGCTCAGTAAATATAGAGCGAGGTCCACCTGGTCTGGCTTCAGTCTGTGCTCTCAATCTCCGTGCTCTACTGTCTCAAAGGGTTGTCATGGGCAATCACTAAGAAAATCCACACGAAACACTTAGCCCTGTACCTGGCACAGAGGAAATGTTCCACGAAATGAAGTAATTATTATCAACCAGGAAATCCTATAAATTGGCAAATGTGATTGAGGTCATTGAAGCACAGAGTGTTCTGTGCAGGGAGACCTTTTGTTATATGTGCTTTTCTGGTGACTCTCCTCATGATTTGGTTTTGTGTAATTTCCTTCATTCATTCATGAATTTGTTCAGTCAGTCAGTCTTGTCTCACACGTTACTTTTAGTATGCTAACGCTGTCCCAAATGATGGTGTATGATGTCTAGATACCTCTTTGGAAAAAGACTCATAGATTCATTGTACTGAAATTCAAAAAGCACTAAACAGCTTTAAAAACAAATTCTGTATTAGTAGTTGAAATTCTCTCACTAGCTAATTTCAGTTGTAGGGAGGGACTTGTTCTGGGATTTGGTGACGCCGAGGAGCGCTATCATTTGCCTCCTTCAGGCTAAGTTTTTGCGCTGATCTTGCAACATCTTCCCACTCCTAACTGAGATGTTTTATCTCTTACTCTAAAAACTGTGTGCCAAAACCTTATTGTCCAGCTCACTGTTATTTCCTTAGATGTTTTATTTTATTTTTGATTTCCAATTTTCCTGGCATATGAAAATTTATTATTGTCATATGTTCACCATCCAAACTTATGCTTTTGGTCCTTCCTTCTTGCCTTCATATAAGGCCAAAAGAGAGACACTGGCTATTTTGACAACCTTAACATGAACTCCAGGAAGGTCACTGACAGCATGACCTTTGTGACCAAATCCAGGGGCCAGAACCTCATTATTGTCTTTGATAAAATTCAAACAACCATTGTCGGATACAAATGCTGTGATTTTTCAATTTTTTCTTATTGTTTTGCCATTCTTGATCAGCTGGACCCCGACATATTTCCTGATAGCAGAATTTGGCTGGTTGGCTTCAACCCTTACTTTTTCCAGCATGATTTCCTTTGCGTGGGAAGTTCCTCCGAAAAGGCTTGGCCTTTGGGGCTGGACCCAAATGGGCTTTCTTGGACTATTTATCATGCCACTTCTGATCTCATCCGTGGCTACGGAGTTTCCTGGCAGTAGGAAGACTGTGACACTTTCCCGTCCCTCCCTGGCGCCACTGGCCAGAGCAAAAGAGAGAAACAGCGCAGGAAAGAGCCACCTACCATTTCCTTAAATATTTTTAAAACACGGCTTCTGTTCTAAATGCCATTTTGCTTCTGCTGAGGGGTTAAGAGAGAGTTTGTGGAACCTAAAAAGCACAGGTTTTGGAATCAGAGCACAAGTTCTAAGCCAGTTCTCTTGGCTCTTTGACCACTAGTAAATGGTTTAAGTGTGTTAAACCTCCGTTCCTGTATTTGAATGGAGACAGCAATTTCTGCCCTGAAGGACCCTGCTGATTGAGGTGGGTGGGCAGTGAAAGGCAGAGCCTCCAACCAGCGCTTGCTCTCTAAGGCACCTGGCTTGCGCCATATATTTCTATCACACTATTTTTATCTTCATAATTTTAAGACATTGTAATTTCGTCTCTTTTGACTTGAAGTCATAAACAGGAGGTCATTACTTTTCCAAATCCGTTTTCTTCTGTATGAGTGAATCTTGTTCTTTCTTCTTCCCGTTTTTCAAGTGCTGGTAGTAGCAGAAACACCTGTTTCTGGTGCAGTGTTAGGCTGTTAAGGGAGAATTGCTCCTTATCACTGTGGGTACCAGGGCAATAGATTTGACAGGGTGACGAGGGGAAAAGGAGACCTAAGAGGAAATTTAACACAATGAAAACGGTGAGGGCAAGAATAACGAAACAGATTTCAAAACTTATGTGAATATAAGAGCAAACAGAATCCGTACAATGAGAACTGCCTTGACTTTAGCAAGCCAACATTTGAAATGATAGAACGATTGAATCTTAGAGTTTGAGAGGATCTGATAAGCCCAAGGGAGTCTGGCACCCACTGCAGGAATCCCATCCACAGCCTCTCTGCTGTGGGCCCCCGGCCTGTCTTGTTGGAGAGAAAGGGCTCCTCTCTTCCTGAAACATTCTTCTTCTTCTTCTTTTTTTTTTAAATTAACATATAATGTATTATTTGCTTCAGGGGAACAGGTCTGTGAATTGTCAGTCTTACACAATTCACAGCACTCACCACAGCACATACCCTCCCCAATGTCCATCTCCCAGCCACCCTATCCCCTCCTATCCTCCTCTGCTCCAGCAACCCTCAGTTTGTTTCCTGAGTTTGTGAAATGTTCTAAGGCAGTTCCCGGGGCTACAAAGTGTTCTGTTGGTCTGAAGGAGATGCCCCTTCACAAAAATCTACCATTCTCAGAATGATCACATAATTGTTCTTACTCCTTATATGAAAATCCTTCAAATATTCAGAGACAGCCCTTCCTTCAAATTAAACGTTTCTCTTAATTGATCTATGGCTTGCTAATGTTTCCCTCAGAATGCAGAGCCCAGAACAGACCTGATTAACAAGTATTTTTTCATGCAGATTGTTGTCACATCAGATCTGTCCCCTACTGCCATGAGGATTTTTTTTTTAATCTAAAAGAAGATTTTATGAATACCTGAATCAGAATTTGAATTGAGACCCATACGATTTCAAAGATAGGCTATTCCCAGCACTGTATTATTCCATTATAACCTAAATTCTGGGCACAAGAAATTGATTTTTTCCAAATACCCAATGTTCCTCACCATAATTCTCCACACGTGGTCATTTCTGCCTATAAAGTTTCACACATTTTTGCCCTGGTAAATATTAACTCAATCGTCTCTATGCAGGAGAGATCTTTTGCTCTCCAGGCTCCAGGACGCCAGACAGGTGTTCTTACTTTCTGAGCTCGTAGACCTCGCACACATCTAGAGAGAAAAAGTGGCCACAAGGGTCCAGGTTATGGTCATTTTTAAGTCTGCTTGATTTTACTTAAAATAACTTAAACCTGCAGAGGACTGACCATGTCAGTCATGCTTTTGAAACAAAGATATTTGAGCCAAATATTCTTGCAGGATTTATTCATTTTAAATGGAGCTGGAGGAGCACCTGGGTGGCTCAGTTGGTTAAATGTCTGCCTTCTGCTCAGGTGATGATGCCAGGACCCTGGGATTGAGCCCTGAATCAGGTTCTCTGCTCAGCAGAGAGCCTGTTTCTCCCTCTCCCTTTTGCTCCCTCTGTTTGTGTGCTAGCGCTCTCTCTCTGTCAAATAAATAAATAAAATGTTTGAAAAATAAAGGAAAATGGAACTGGAAATACTTCAGGAGCAGATAGAGGTCTTTAAGTATTCTTTTTTTTTTAATTTCAGAAATCCTACGAGTCTCCCCAAATATATCTGTTTTTCTAAAAGTTTTCAGTAGAATTGAAGTTTATTTTTTTAATAATAGAAACAACATACGTCACCTTTGGTATTTGGTGCTTCTGGACATTTTTAAGCAAGGAAACATTTTCGATGTTTTTTCACTTTTTAAAAGATTAGGTAGCTTGCATTCTATCAAGGCATATTTTATTATATATTTTCTCACTGTATATTAATCACAGAAATGAGTATTTTACTTAATAATATTTAGCAGACACATTTACCAAGGCTAACTAACGTTTCTCCTGGGAACTTCCGTGAGGATTTTCTTGTTTCTGACTTTTGAGGACAGTAAGACTGCATGATACCTAATGACCTAGAGGATTAATTTACATTTTATTTAGAAACATAACCTCCCACATGTTCCTGCATTCAAATGCTAGCCAACAGTTTTAGCTTTTGCAAAAACAGCTTTATTTTCTTTACCTAACATGCAGAAACACTACCTAGGTATTCGGTTTTTTGGTTTGGTTATCATGATTATTTTTCAGCCACCATTTTAATTTGAACAATGTTACCGTGATTCTGTTTTTTTTTTCTCATTTATGATAATAACATGACCTGCCTTAACATGTTAATTAAACTCTATGCTTCTCACGATTTTTATTTTCTCAAGAATACAAACCAATGAAATCTGCGAAGTCCAAGGAAAAAGTCTTGATGTAGTTAAACATCAGAACATTCCGTATGTCTTCTCAGAGCACGTATTGAAGTAATGTGGCACAAATCTTGTAAAAATAGACAAGTCGTAGCAATTCGCTCTTTAGCACATCATTTATCAGTCACAGGAGAGCATCCAGAGGTACTGTTGAAGTACTTGAATTTCCTGTCCTTATTCTTAAAGTTGCTTTGAAATTTGAGGAGGAACAGCCTTGCAGCTGCTGGCCAAAGCGCTACGAGTAAGACATATGCTTAAAGCAAAGAATGGTGTTAGATTCTTCCTGAGAGGGACACACAGGGCCTGTTAACTTCATAAATTGCTAATGACAGCAAACCATGGAGATTGTTGAATGATGTTTAGACTCAGGAAATTAAAGAATCAGAGAATCATAGTGACTGAAGGGGACTTCTCTCTGCATTTATTAAGATGGTTTGGGATCATAACTCAAATGCCTTCCAGGTGGGCGATATAAACTAGCCATGCATCAGGTGGGGACGGGGGTCTGCTCTAACACACACACCCACATATGGGGAGAGCGGTCCATTCAGGGACGGCGTGCTGCTCCTCTACGGGAATGCTGTCCTTGCTGTGTATCGTGGGACTTCTCCCGAAAAGACAGGAATCTGAATTTTCATGTGAAAGTTTCTGGGCCACTTTGCACAACTACACCAATTGTGCAAGTACAGAGGACATACGCAGCAGCACATGCTATGCCTATTTGTTACCCAAACAAAAGATTGCACAAGAACTGAATCTGACCCACTGGTAGGCAGTCTGCCCCTTCTGGCTTACACTGTTAGAAAGTTTTTTGTTATGATTGAAATGAGATCTGTTTTTCAGTAGCTTTGATTCCTTGGATCTTAAGGTCGTGTTGAACAAATGTAATTTTTACACCCCCCCCCACCCCCACACACCAGTGTTTCCAATATTTGAAGTTATTTATCCTATTTCTCTTCTTAAACTTAGGGACTGAAGAGCCAGTCAAAGAAATACATTGTTAGTCTGTTATGAATGAATAGTAATGAATGTTGGCTCAGTATTAGTGCTCACTTCTTCCCCATCCAAATGGTAACAGTTACTTTAATAATGATTCTAGAATCTTGCCTTAAATCAAAGTCAAGACAACTGGTCTATTGCTTGGAGACTCTCAATCTCTGGTCTACTCAGTGCAGAGTTCTAAAGGTCTGCCATCTGTGGGCTCCTTCCTGCCAAGTCCTTGAACCCATGAGAGCGTGGCTGGCAGGATATTTGGTGAGTGGGATCCTAAAATAGTCTGTTGTGTTCGCACCTGGTGTTGAGGGAATTTAGCCCCTTGGTGACTTCATGAGCTTTAGACTATATCCTTTCTCACTAATTCCCTGTGTGTGTGTGGCCGGTGTCCATTAGGTTGCAAGGACATGCTGAAACACAAGTAATAAAGATTACTAAGTTTGTGCTGTGTATGGCTCTCCCTATACATTAAGTTGTTAAGTCCTCATAATAACTCTATGAGGTGTAGTCTTGCATTTTAGTGACAAGGAAACTAAGCACAAGAAACTTAGCCAAGACCATACAGTTAACTGGTGATAAAGCGTGGATTTGCAACCCCATGTTTTGTAACAGGATGTGTACATCTTCCTTCCTATAGTTCATCCCAGGTCCCTGGGTCTTCAATACCAACTTAAATTCTCTCACAGACTGGAATGGGGGTGGTGAAAAATACCAATTTTGGTAGAGACTGTGATCTACTCGCTGCCATGTGTCTGGCCCTCAGCCAGCCTGACTTCCCAGGGGCTTCACCCCACCTCTCTACCAGCCCACAGACAGTGGTAAACATGCCCGTGTATCTATGCATGGCCATGGAGGTCTTGTTGCTGATGCTAACCTGCTTTGATGCCTCCTGTCTTCAACCAATATTGAACTTGAGGCTCTACCGTCACTGGAGACCCTGACCACAGAACTTGGGGTTGCACTTGGTCCCCTCTGTGTTTGAACCTTAATCTAATTTGACTTGAGTGTTTAATGGCTCATGTTGGCTTGGAGCCTTGAACCCCAAACTGACAGGTTTGCGTTTGGCTTCTACCACTTAATGGCTATGAGACTTTGAACAAGTGAGATATCTCTTCAAGGTGTACCCCTTAGCAAAATGGAGAAATTATATTTGGATTGGATTAAAAGGATTAAGAAGTAACACACATAAAATGATCTAGTACAGTGTCTAACACAGAAGCCTTCAAAGATACTTCCTATTGAGATAATTTTTATTAGGCAGTAATAACTGAGTAACTCCTAATCAGACCTTTAAAATGTCAGCTCAGCTTTTACCCTAAGCCTCAGGTGGTTGCCCAGGAAAAGATGAAAACACTTGTGATCTTTGATAGCTGGCAACTCCACGCTTAAAGAACTGGGCTCTGAACATGTCCTAACCCATGAGAACAATTGATGAGACGTGAGTTTGTCAGGAATGATTAATTGGAATGATCACTTACAGTACATATGCAATGAAAGAAACATAATTTTATTGTATATTTTGTAACTACCATTTTATAAAGAAATTCTGAATGGTTATGCTTATATTTATCTGACTACATTTTTTTTTCAGTTATGTAATACAATCTAGGGGGTTCAAATGAACTTGACTTTAAAAAAACCCACTTATTGGAATATTTGGAAAACATGGAAAAGTATAAAAAGAAAATAAAAATGACCTATAATTGCATAAATCAGAGTAACACTTTGGTGTGTACCCTTCTAGTTTTTTTTCTTTATTAATTGTAAAGTAAATAAAGATAAAATAAGAGGAAATACAGATAAGAATTTCCCAAGTTGTTAAATTGGCTATGAAAGATTTTATTTTATTTTATTTTATTTTAAAGATTTATTTATTAGAGAGATAGTGAGTGAGCATGCATAAGCAGGGAGGGAAAAGAGGCAGAGGGAGAGGGAGAGAAACTCAAGTGGACTCCAGGGCTGAGCACACAGCCTGACAGGGCTCCAGCTCAGGACCCTGAGAACAGACCTGAGCCAAAACCAAGAGTCAGTCACTTTAACTGACTATGCCACCCAGGCGCCCCTGAAAAACAGATTTTAAATGATGGTATATGAATTCCATCCTATGAGTATATGGGCATATCATATTTAATTAACAATTTACCTGATAAAATTCCAAATTTTACTTCTATAGAATTAGTACCTTTAAAGGATATAGCATTTCTTTTTCCTTTCAGCATTTGAATCCCCTCCTTATGTTGAGGGACGCCCCCTTACACACATACACCATAGAAGCTAAAAGATATGGCCTATATCTGATTTCCCAGCCTCCTTTGCTAGCATGTGGGCTCTCTTAGACCTCGAATAGAAGGATGGCACGCTGAAGAAGAAGGGCTATGCAGAATTTATGTGCTGAGAAGGGTGGCAGCTAGTTCCCCTTGTGGACAGTGGCAGTGGTGCCAGCAGCAGTCTTGGGGATGTCACTGAATTAGAAAATATGACTATTTCAAGTCTCTTTATCCTTATTTAAACATACCCTCTGGAAGACTAATTTAACTTGCATTCCTGCAACCATGAGCATACCCCATCTAAGTCCTTTACCTCTAAAACGTGTTTCCAGAAGACACAGTATCTCAAAGCCATTGTTAAATTGGGGAAAGAGGTCAGTATAATGTAGGATGTAGTCCAGTCATGACCAGTGTCACCACAGTGGTCAACAAATAACAAAAATTGAGCACAGAGGACAGGACCACGGTGAGAGGTGGCAAGCCACAGAATGCAGTGCTGGGCATGGGGTGCATTCATTCTCCTCCTGGGCTTCCTCTGGCATTATCCTAGCCACGTACCCTGTCTTCGAAGTGCGTATGACTTGGTTCTCCGACATCATTTTATGGATTTGGTCCTCATCTCCATGACTGGACAGTCTACTGTTCCCTCACACTTTAAGCTAGGTTTCACTTTTTTAAATGGTAGAATCCTATATTTACTGTAGTGTGTGTGTGTTTTAACTCATGTAGCTTTTTGTTTATTTGCTTAATTAGAATTATTAGTGTTTTTGTTAGCATTGTGGTTACATTACAGAGGGTTTGTATGCCCTTCTCTAATCCTACTTTTTTCCCTGTGAACTCTGTTATTTTTGGAGTACAGTTCAGCAGGAAAGGAGGTTTCTTAAAAATGCTACATCGGGCTCCAGTATGGGAAATGCCCTTGCTTGCCCAGTCACATCAAATCCCAGAGAGACTTGTTAAACACAGATTTCAGAACCTGCTCAGATCTGATCACAAATCTCCAGGGCATGGCTCTGGCAATCTGTTAACATGTGACCTCGATGACTCTTACCTTATACAAGGTAAGGAGACTGCTTGTTCTGTGGCCAGCAATAGTCAGAGTGTTTTGTGTGTTGTTTTTTTCCCCACATTAACATGGTATTGCCCTTAATTAAAGGCCCTCTGTTAAAAATAATTAACTATAACCCTACCACCTTTATGATATAAATCCATCTAAGTCTGTAGGACTCTCCAGGCTGTCTGCTTTTATTGGCAGTAGGTTTTTTTTTTTTTTTAAATATTTAATTTATTTAGTTGACAGAGAGAGAGACAGAGATGGCGAAAGACAGCACAAGCAGGGAGGAGAGAGAAATGCATCCTCCCCGCTGAGCAGGGAGCAAATGTGGGGCTCAATCTCCGGACCCTGAGATCATGACCAGAACTGAAGGCAGATGCTTAACCCACTGAGCTACCCAAGCGCCCCAGCAGTAGTTCTTTTAAGGCAAGTCTTCTCAGACTTCATTTCATCTAGTCACACCAATGGTGAACCCAAGCAGCCTACATAAGGGACCTGCTCATATCTTTATTGTATAATATAGTAATTATCAACTATGATGTAATAAAATCTTTCTCTTTAAATGATACAGATAGGATAATTGAATTTTTAAGCAGCTTTATAAATACTAAGTGCAAATCTTAAGAAGATGGGGTTCCAGTGATGGGTAAGATAAACAAAGGTGTTGGGGGAAAGGTACTTGTCAAAGTTAAAGAAGTTTTAAATGCAATTAAATAGAAAGACACCTTATGTTTAGAGGTCATTTCTGTTTGCTTGTTTTAAGCACTTTTTGTTTGTCTGCTTGGTCTAGTCCTGAATTTTTAAAAGAGGGAATTTATTTTGTTTATTTTTCCTGCCTGAGCTAAAGTATAGAAAAGACACATTGTAAGGCTGTCATAAAAGATTTATTATAAACTATGTAATTTGTTGTAATGCTCAGTAAACTCAGAGTAATAAAGATAAACCAACTCATAATGGCAGTCCTTGAATTCCAGAAATACTTTCCTTCCAAAACAACCTTGTTCACGGCTCTTCTAGTTCCACCTCTGAGGCTGGAAATCCCTAGTTTATATCAACATTTCCCCAGATTTATTGTGACTTTCTCTGCTTCTTAAAGGGAAACACAGCATATACCAGTCTGTGAGCCGTGAGAAATAGTTGTTTTGAATTGACAACACTCTACTCTCTCCAAGGATTCAAATGTTGATGGATGGAAGGATTGGAATGCACAGAAGTTTGAGCTGATTGTCATGAAGAACTAAAGCATCACCTTTCAGGGCTTTGAACCAAGAGCAGCCTTGAACTTGGGCTTTCATAGCATGCACCAGTATTTCTGTAACTTAAGCAGTAAAGTACTCTTCGCCCCCACAGGAACTGTAAGAGACTATCTGTTATGGTGCTGTACACAATAATATGTTATTTTGGACCTTTTCTTCAACTGAGCCCTTTCACATTTGGAGAATGGATTAAAAAACAAAACAAAACAGTTTTCTCATGACCTGGTTGTATTTCATTATACCTGGGATCATAAGGGAAGCAGTCGAGGGCACACAAGAGTTTACAGAGCTGATCCTGCCCTGCGGGGAGTTATTCTTATGCTATTTTCAATGAGTCGGGTCAGGATTTTCCAGCTATTCTCTTCACCTACAACAAATACATGAGACCCTAGCAAAAACCATTTCACTTGCAACACTTCCTTTGTTTAATTGTAAGTACACAATATATTAGTTAGATTTGTGTTTGGTGTATCAGAATTATTCCACACCAGCCCGAGAACACTATATTGCAAGTTTATCCTTTGAGACTGAGGCAGAGTTAAGACCCACAGGAACTCTGATAATTTAGAATTTCAAACATTCTTAGATTTTTCTCCTTTTCAACAAAACTTATTTCTCAGTTCGGTCTTTCCACACTCATCTTAAAAGAACTGGTTATTAAAAGGATACCAGGGGTGCCGGGGTGGCTCTGTCGGTCAGGCATCTGCCTTTGGCTCAGGTCATGATCCCGGGGTCCTGAGATCGAGTCCCTGCATTGGATTCCCTCCTCAGCGGGAAGTCTGCTTCTCTATCCCCCTGTTCTTGTGCACACACTCTCTTTCTCCCCCTTCCTCTCAAATAAATAAAATGTTAAAAAAAAAAAAAAGGATACAATACTGAGGAGCACATCTGAGTCCAGGGTGTTCATTCCCCACATGCTGGGGTTGACAGCTGTTGGTTGATTCCTTCTGTAGGCATTGCCCTCATCCCAAGCCATGCCCCACTGGAGCAGCACCCCAATAAAAAGTCACAGTCCTCCACTCAGTTTTCAGAACCAAGCCAATTTCCTACCTAGCCCCCATTTCCTGAAGAAGAAGTTGAAACTCCTGGAATTGAAACCCCAGCAATTCCCTGACAAGCACATACAATAAGGACACCCCAATTCTTCCCCAAAGTGACCTGTTTATTTGGATTTACTTAGACAGCTGTATGTCAGAAAAGGAGCAACACGGGATTTCAAGATGTGTCCCATGTGAGGTCCGAGTTGACACAGCTGATCTAGCACATAACATCGTTACAACCTCCTAGAAATTAATTCCTCCATCCCTAGACGTGTAATTCCAGTGGACATATTTGGTAGTCTGCACAACATACTAGTGCTTTTGGTAAGTAGGAACAACTACAGTGGGGACAGCCATAAATATGTGGACAAGGGCAGAACACGTGGCCTGAGGACATGGTCACCAGGACTTAGACCTCTCGGCAGCGAGGTCTGGGTCACTCTGCTAGCAAGTTCCCTGACTCGGAGAGGGGATGGCTGAGAAATCAGGGAATCTGGAACTGTCGTTAAGGAAGGGATGACGCTCATTTGTGGCTTTTAGACCACCTGCATTAGCAGGGTTGCTGTTTGTCCCACTCATTGTCCTCTGTCAGTTTCCCCAGGAAAGAGATCAAACAGAATCCTGCAAGAATTTATTATAGGACATGAGGGGACCTGAGTGGCACATGCAAAGGACTGGGGTACATGCTGTGACATGAAGACATGTCCGAGGCTGGCATCACCGAAGCTGCTGGAAATGTTGGCTGTTGACTGCTCAGAGCTGAGTCAGCTCTTCAGTAACGGTCTTCAGCTGAACAGCGCTGCCTTGTCCAAAGTCACCTCCCCCAACCCCAGCCTTCCCCCACATCCCCCTCCCCTGGAGTCCTAGGCTTCCGGTTTGTTTTTTAAGGCCTGGTCAGTAGGGGAGGGGATAAAGGTCAAATCCTTTACTTCAGAGAGAGAACAATTCTGAAGGGCATTGGAACTTCGAGCTTCCTGAGGGATCAGGGAAGGCCTCCTGTCTTTCGAGAATGTATCAACTATTCACGTTTTTCCTTTCTCTGTTCTACTTCCTTCTCTCTTCCAGAGGCGTTGATGGAGAAGCATTAACTTCCTGCTGGCAAATCTCCACCTCGGAGTCTATTTCAGGGAATTCCACCTAAGGCAGTTGTTAAAACAGAAATGGTGCCAAATGTAAGATCTGTGGTAATCTCATTTTATAGAAGCTTCAGTCAGTTCTCTCTTTACCTGTTTTAGGTAATGTTATTACCTTCTACACTAAACACCTGAACACCAGAAGTTCACTGATGTCCTCCTTTCTCTTTTCCTGGTACCCAGCCACCAAAGCCCGTTCATTTGTCCTTGTAATGGTTCTTGAACTAATTACTGTCATCATTGTTATTATATTAATATAAATGGTTTCTTCTCTGGTTTTGACTTTTCTCCCTTCCCACTTAGGCTACTTCAATTTGTTCTTTACTGACCTCTTGCCTCCTGTGTATGACTCCTTAACCATCATATATAATATTGTCCAGTTGATTTTCTCCAAATCTGTATTGTAATAGCACCTCAGCAGTTACAAACATGGAATAACTCAACTACGTAGAAACTGCTTTTCTCAAGTGTTGCTTTCCGAAGACCTCACATTCTGGACCATATTGACCTCTTATTATTCTAATGAGTAGTTACTGAATAATGACAAAGACAAAAATCTAAGTCTCTGCCTTTAAGTCGCACAAAATGATTTCAAATTTTTTCCATTGCCATATTCTTTCTAATGTGCAACCCTCTCCCTCTCTTGAATAAATCCTCTCACTGAGTATCAATCCCTTTAAAAATATATATAAAGGGGCGCCTGGGTGGCTCAGTGGGTTAAAGCCTCTGCCTTCGGCTCAGGTCATGATCTCAGGGTCCTGGGATCGAGTCCCACATCGGGCTCTCTGCTCAGCAAGAAGCCTGCTTCCCTCTCTCTCTCTCTGCCTTCCTCTCCGTCTACTTGTGATCTCTCTCTGTTAAATAAATAAATAAAATCTTTAAAAAAAAAAATATATATAAAATATTCAAGCACACAGAAAAGAATAGCACATTAGAAAATAATCATTGGTGTACTGGATTTTAACAGTTTGCAAACTTATTTTATCTTTAAAAAGAAAAAAAACTTTATTTATTTGAGAGAGAGCATGAACAGGTGGGGGAAGTAGGAGAAGAAGAGAGAGAAGCAGACTTCCCGCTAAAGAGGACTCGATTCCAGGATCCCAAGATCATGACGAGAGCAGAAGGCAAACGCTTAACCCCCTAAGCCACCTCGGCACCCCTATCTTTAGTCTTTGATCAGTAATTCATTAGAGAAGCTCTTGTGCACTGTCCTCAGATCTCATTCCATGCTCTCTCTAGGGTTAAGCATTATATGGAATTGTTTGTATTTTTTACATGTATGTTTTATCCTGTTACTACATATGTGTGGATCCGCAAACAGTATGTATTATACTATATTAATTATTGTTCCTCTTTTTTTAGTCAAAACAAGATTGCCATTTAGTTAGGTTAAACTATGTACCTCAATTTTTCTTGTATTACCTATTACATCTGTATTTGTATTCTTATTTTCATGCCTAGGACTGCTCATAAGTACTTTCTATTTTTCCCTTATTCATTTTCCCCAGTTTGTCAATATTATTAGTAGTCTTTCCTGAAAAATTGGGTGTTGGTATTTATTTTGTGATCCTATTTTTTGTGTTTTTTAATTCTTTAATTGCTGTTTCTATATTTATCATTTCCTTCATTCTAATTTTTGGGATTTCAAAATTTCCTCTTCTAATATCATGGAGATTTAACTGATTGACATTCAAGTTTTCAAGTTTCATTATCATTATCATTAAACTTAAAGGCTTTTCTAATAATTTCACCTATGAATTATGTAGAAGTGTGTGTATTGGGTTTAAATTCCCAAACTTATGGCAGTTTTGTGGTTATTTATTTTACAGAACAGTCTGTGTTAATTTAAGGTTTGCTTTGTATTATATAAAATGTGGTAAATGTTGGGGATTGTTTCCTGTATACACGGAAGCAATGCATATTTACTAAGCGGAGGTTTATAGTTCTAGCCACGGTTACTAAACATAACACATAGTTGTCATCACATCTTTCACTTCTCTAATTCTCTTGTAAGTTGATCTCTCAATTATTGAGAGAAGTGTATTGATAACATTGACTAGGCTTATATTCAATTTACTCTCTAATTTTATGAATTTGCTCTTAACAGTGCACTTAATATTTTGAGACTAAGTTGTTGGGTACACATGTATTACTCAGGATAGAAAAGTCATTTGTGGGGCGCCTGGGTGGCTCAGTGAGTTAAAGCTTCTGCCTTCGGCTCAGGTCATGATCCCAGGGTCCTGGGATGGAGCCCCACATTGTGCTTTCTGTTCAGCAGGGAGCCTGCTTCCTCCTCTCTCTCTGCCTGCCTCTCTGCCTACTTGTGATCTCTGTCTGTCAAATAAATAAATAAAACCTTAAAAAAAAAAAGAAAAGAAAAGTCATTTGTTCGTTGTGCTTGCTTGATAACAACCAATGGCGGGCCCTGGTCTCCACACTGGCTTTTGGGGAACAGTCCTCTGTGGGTGGTCATGTTTCTGTGTGTCTTGCAAGTGAGGCAGTTTGGGATTATACTTCCTTCCTTCTTTCCTTCTTTCCTCCTTCCTTCCTCCCTCACTCTCTCTCTTCCTTCCTTCCTTCCTTCCTTTCCTTCTCTCTCCCTCTCTCCTTCCCTCTCTCCTTCCTTCCTTTTCCCCAAAGATTTCATTTATTTATTTGAGGGAAAGAGCAAGCTCGAGAGAGAGCAAGTGAGTAAGACTGAGGGGAGAGGCAGAGGCAGAGGCAGAGGGAGAAGTAGACTCCCCACTGAGCAAGAAGCCTTACTTGGGACTGGACCCCAAGACCCTAGGATCGTGACCTGAGCTGAAGGCAGGTGCTTAATTGATGGAGCCACCCAGGCACCGCTGGAGTATCTTTTCACATACGTTCATAGAGTGAACAGTGGAAGGTAAGTAGTGTCTCCCGCTGGAGCAAAGGGCTAGTATGCCCCTTATAACAGGCTGGGGTTCCCTCAGTTCAGAGTTCCTTTCTTTTAGATATCCGTCTGGGCTCAACACCAACACCATTGCTCCTGTGGGACATGGGGATGAGGGGACTGATGCAGGCATGCTGATGCTCATGGTGCTTTACTCATGTGAGTAATACAGTCCTTTGTCTCTGACCCGGGAGGCTTAACTCTTATACACGTATCCACAAAACTATGGCGGGCTAACATGGCACCTCTCAGGGAGGAGAAATCTGAGGCTATCTAGAATCCTTGACAGACTCACTTCCCTTCTGGTTACAAGTCATTCCTGCTGCTGCTAAGACTTCCTGAATACTCCACAGTGCCTATTTAGCAAGTTCTAGTTGATTTGTGTGGTAGCTACCTGGAGAATTTTCTGAAACACAGTAATAGTTGACTCAAAATCGTTATGCTGTTGCTGATAGGACACTGCAAAAAGGCTCTTTTATACTTGCTCCAAAGGGCTTTAGCCTGGAGTTTTCCCTTGAAGCACATTTATTACCCTCATCTTTCCCAGCTAAGTCACACTTGTACTATGATCTGATATTGATATGCAATCTGACATTTTTGCTTTTGCATTTTCCTTAGCATGTTCTGAGTAGATTGAAGAAGTTTCAGTTTTTATTAACTAACATATTTATGTAAATAACCTGACCTAATTATCAGTTCTGAAAACAAGACCAAACCTTAGTTATCCAGATGGTCAAGTTCCTAGGCAGCCTCTTTCAAATAGTCTGCACTTTTTGGCATGCTCTGTCAAAATTCCTCATATGTTGTGTGCTCAGGCAATAAAAATCATTTTATATTGTCTTCTGTGTCATAAGAATAATAATATGTAACCCATGGCCAATTGGTAATGATTTTTGCATTTTATGTTTTTTCTTATTATTTATTCTGTGGCTTCCTTCCATGGTGAGAATAATTGAAAGCTGACTATAATTATTGTTGACATTTGTTCAAAATATTTATACTAGGAAAAATTAGTGACCCAAATAAATGATCAGATCTTCTTTCTTAGAGCCACTATAGGGAATATATACTTGTAAGTACAGAAAATTCTTAAGTGGAGTTATAGTTTGAACTTCATTTAGTTTTTTAAATTGCTCATAGCCTTTTATAATTTTAAAATATTTTATTAACTATTAAATAGGTACAAAAAGAGGTTTATAAAATGCATGTGAAGCATAAGGAGTGAAGATTCAACAATATACTCATGGCTACCACCCACATACTTTCCTATCCATTCAGATAGCCTCCACTATCTTAAAAATCTATGCTTATAATTCCTTGGATATTTAAAAAAAATTTATTTGTTTATTTTGAGGTGGGGGGGAGGGGCAGAGGAAGATGGAGAGAGAAACTCAAGGAGACGCCACACTGAGTGTGGAGCCTGACCTGGGGCTTGATCTCAACACCCTGAGATCATGACCTGAGCCAAAAACCAAGAGTCAGATGCCTAACCAACTGAGTAACCCAGGGATCCCCCTGGATTTTTAAAAAATAGATAAACCACATATATTGGTATCTCTAAACATTTTAGTTTTTTATGTTTTTAGTCATTACCTAAACAGAAAAATACCCCATGTATGCTTTTATTTATTTATTTATTTTTAAGATTTATTTGAGATAGAGAGTTGGGGGTGGCGAGAGACGTAGAGGGTGAAAGAGAGACAGAATCCCAAGTACCTCCCTGCTAAGCACAGAGCCTCATGTGGAGCTTGATCTCAGGACTCTGAGATCATGACCTGAGCTGAAATCAAGAGTCAGATACACAACTCACTGAGCCACCTAGGACCCCCACTCCCACCCCCTTGCTCCACCATTTATTCTTTCGTGATTTCTTTTATATTCAGTATTATGTCTTAAAGTTTCATACGGGTCATTGGAGATTTAAATTCCACTCATTTTCATTGTTTAGCATTCCATTCATGACTATACCACAACTCACGTATCACACTTCACTACATTTGCAGACACTTGTGTTGTTTCCACGCTGCTCTTTGAACACTATCATGCTGAATTGTCAGTCTCTTGGCACGCAGGTGTGAGAGTCCTAGGCAGTAGTCTTAAAATTGGGAAAGGAGTGCAAGAATATACAAATGTGTCTTCTGGGGGATGTGAGGGAGGCATAATTTTAAGGGAACTGATTTCCAAGTCCTTTGCCTCTATAAACACCCTTCCCTAAAATCTGATCTCCCTGAGAAGCTATCTGAGCTGTAAGTCTTGACTGTTTACTTCCTGTGTAACGACCCTCTTCCCCCACTTTCACAAAAGACAGCCTCTCTTACCACAAGGCTATATATTTTGGGGTCTAACAACCTAGCTTGCAAGGTACCAGACAAAAGGACAGTTTTGAAATATTGCTGTAGGATAGTATGGGGAAAGGGAACTATTTGAAGGTCTGGTTTTATGGGCTAAATTGTGGACCCCTGATATTCATATGTCAAAATCCTAACCCCCCAGTACCTCAGCATGTTATTGTATCTGAAGGCAGGGTCTTTAAAAAGATGATCACCTTGGGGGGACCTGGGTGGCTCAGTGGGTTAAAGCCTCTGCTTTCAGCTCAGGTCATGATCCCAGGGTCCTGGGATGGAGCTCCGCATCGGGCTCTCTGCTCAGGCGGGAGCCTTGCTTTCCTCTCTCTCTCTGCCTGCCTCCCTGCCTGCTTGTGATCTCTGTCTGTCAAATAAATAAATAAAATCTAAAAAAAAAAAAAAGATGATCACCTTAAGGTGATCCCTAATCCATGTCCTTGTAAGAAGAGATTTGGTCTACAAACAATACAGAGGGAAGAGAATGTGAAGACTGAGAAAGAGGACAGCCATGCCCAAGCAAAGGACAATGCCTCCAGAAGAAACACCTTGATCCTGCCAGCACCTTGAACTCACGCTTCTAGCTTCCAGGACAACAAAGAAACACATTTCTCCTTAAGCCACCCCATCTGTGGTTTTTTGTTTTGGCAGCCTAAGCAAACTAATACATCCAGGTCATAGCAAGTCATTTTTCAAATGTGGTGTGGTTTTTAATCCTTTGATTTCAACAATATTGAAAGAAAGCCAGATTGAATTATCTGCATATTGATCAATGAAAATAATTTTTGGTGATTAATATTTATGTGATTTTGGCATAGATCTTGAAAGTAGCTCAAAGATTGATGACAATTTGATATTGTAATAACCAAATCTCCTCAATCCCCATCTACTGAGTAATAGAAATGTTTTCTCTGAGCTTACATTTGTAGAAACAAAACATAGGAAACGATACTAAATCCTCTAGTTCCAACAAAAACCAGCACTGATCCATAAATTAATTCACTAATTTAAAAGACTCATCTCACTAAGAGATAGTATTTTTGAATTTAATAGTATTTACAAAATTCAAAAACATATTTAATGTTGTTTTGGTAATTGTGTATGATTATTATTTGTAAAATTAATTCAACCACAACATTAACATTTAAAGTCTTAGGATTGACGGAAATTTTTATAAATATAATTTTAATTTATAATCTTGCTTTTATTGTAGAGAAGAAATATAAATAAAAGACTTTCAAGCTTAAAATATATGAAGAAAAGATTCAGTTTAAAAAGTAGACTTTAAGAAGGCACAGAAAAAGAAGAAAAAGTAACACTGAAGAATTGTATCCTGTTGAAGATCTTATTTTTGTGTTTTCTAAATAAATGTTGCTGTTTTAAATCACTCTGCTGGGGCGCCTGGGTGGCTCCGTCATTAAAGCCCGCCTTCCGCTCAGGTCACGATCCCGGGGTCCTGAGATCACGCCCTGCCTCCGGCTCCCTGCTCTTTGAGAAGCCTGCTTCTCCTTCTCCCCCTCTCCCTGCTTGTGTTCCCTCTCTCACTGTCTCTCTGTCAATAAATAAATAAAATCTTAAAAAAATAAAAATAAAAATAAATCACTCTGTGTTTATATCCCACTGGAATCATTTAACACGATGATGCGATCATTTTATTTAAAAAAGATTGGTATTTACTATATATTGGAAGGTACATCATTTGCAACTTTTTAGGCTGAGGATTAAACTTTTGCACGGCAATTTAACAATATAACAGAGATGTATTTTTATAAAAATGTTAAAGAAGCGCAACAAGCAAAAAAGTTTGAAGAACACTGGTCTAGGTTTGATAACTAAAAACGGAATTGATGACTCATAAAATCTGTTAAACTTGAACTCCACAAACTAATGCCGGAGTGCAGGGATACACATATCGACTGGCATGTCGAAGTAATTTTTTTTTTTCCCATATCTTCACCAATGTTTGGAATTTTCAGATTTTAAAATTTTTCCATCTTTTTTTTTTTTAAACTACAACGGATGTCTACACATTGGTGTCTTGTGTTTTTAATTTGCATTGCCCTTATTACTGGTTAGAGTGAGCATCTTTTCATATGCTTATCAGCCATATGGGCTTCTTTTTCTGTAGTGTGTTCAAGATTTCGCCCATATTTTTTCTCTTGGGTTGTTTGTACTATTCTAATTGCTTGGAAAGGATTCTTAATATATTCTCGTTACTCTTTCTCAGTTATATGTAGAGAAGCTACTTTCTCCCAAGTTCGTGACTTGTGTTTTTATTCTCTTTATAGTGTTACATGATAAACAGGAGTCTCAGTGATTTCTTTGCTCCTTATTTAAGAAATCTTTCCCTACACAAAAATTGTGACAATTATATTGTCTTCTGAAAGCTTCCCTTTCACACTGAGTTTTTTAATCATTCTGGAATGGATTTTTATGCTTGATGTGTAGGCATCCAATTCCATTTTTTTCATGCAGATAAATGCTTATTATAGCCAATTATTTAAAAACACCATCATTTACCGGTTGATCAAAAGTGCCAATTCTGCTGTAAATCAATTTTCCTTATATGGCTAGGGCTGGGCCTGGGCTCTCTCTTGGTTCACAGACTAACTTACTTTGCTCTCTGTGACAGAACAAGTTCCTCAAGGCCACTTCCTTCTGGCTCCCCCCCACCACATTTCCCAGCCCCTTCTGGAACTGATGGGGCCAGGTGACTTAAGTTCTACAGGGGATGTGGAAAGAAATCATGTAGAACACTTCCACACCGGGTTCCTGAATTTCCCATGAAATCCTTTCCAGTTTCTCTCTTCCCTTGCCTGTGGCAGATGCAGGGGGATCCAATGGAGTCGTGTGAGTCTATAATCAATGGTGGAATCTACTTAAGAGTCTGGGGTTCTGAATATCTGCGTGATGCTCCTCCCCGCCACCGCCATGTGCCTTCCCTTCTCATCCTGCCATCCACCTGCCTTGGACATCACTTGTTTAAACTAACATGGATCATTGAGAACTAAGTGTCATAGACCTAAGATTTTTATGCTTGCACATTCTTCTGCTATGCAAATGAGAAACTGTCAGCAGTGCGACTTGAAGCTGACTCCATGAGGATCTAGATTATTATTGGTGAAATATATTCGGGAGACTGAGTCCGTTACTGTAATACTATTTTTTTGTTTATAGGAGGAAAATAAAACATCCCATTCTTTTAGGTGGCCACCATTCTCTAGCTAAGGGTTTATTCTCTGCTGGAGGAGATAGGGGACAGATTATACCTTTTTTTTTTCTTTTTTAATGGTTTTACTTATTTATTTGACAGAGAGATAGAGACAGAGCACAGGTAGGCACAGTGGCAGGCAGAGGGAGAGGGAGAAGCAGGCTCTCAGCTGAGCAGGAAGGAAGCCCGATGCGGGGCTCCCCCAGGACCCTGGGATCATGACCTGAGCCGAAGGCAGACACTTAACTGACTGAGCCACCCGGGTGCCCCAAGATTATACCTTTTTGTGAAGGTATGTGAGAAAGCAGCCAGGCCAATTGTACAAGACAGGCATGCAGGTGCCAGGACTGAAATGCATGTATTTCAAACATTTGGATGGTTTTTTGTTCAAACCATCGCTCTGCTCCAGTGAATGGTGAATATTGACAGTAGCTTCCTCATTTTTCCTACCTGAAAAGAAACGTTAGTAATTCTTTCTTTGAATTGAGAGACAGAGGTGTCTGACATCCTTCTTCCAGTTTTTCGGTGATGTGGATAAGGTCTCTGTCCTGTCTTGGGCACTCGGTGTCAGCATGGTGAGCTAAGTCTCTGGAGTTGACTTGGTTCTACAGAGTTCTCTGGCATCCAGCATAACTTGGTGACTTTGGGGAAGTTACTAAACCTGTGTCTGGTCAGTTACCTACAAAATGAAGAGGACAGTGGTCTCATTTTATAGGGTTCTGGGAGAAGTAAAGGAGATCATTTATGTAAAGCATCCAGAACAGGGCCCAATACTCAGTAAGTCTTATTAAATGTGGGCTCAGCAGTGTGAGAAATCTGAGCTAATGACCATAAGGAGACAGAAAAGATGGGTGGAAAAGATTAAAAATTCAACTTGATGAGTAAGAGTGGAATTAGAAAGACATGTTGTTCAAGTGGAATAAACTAAGGAAAATCAAAATGTACACTGATCTTACAGTCTGATAAGTCTGCATTTGGTCATTCAAAAAGCTACAGAAAAAGTTTACACAATCATGTTTGGTTTGCAAAAAGGTGGTTGCCAAAGGAACTCAAATTATTTATGTTTTTCTATAAAAAGTATTATCGTAATCGAAAAATTATGAGGCAAATCACTATTGATACATACGCACATGTGATAAATACAATAGGAATAATATAAGTAAGGGTAAAAAGAGCCGTCAAAAAGCGGTAATTGTTTTGTCATCTTCCCTTAAATACTGTCAGATACATTTTCGGGTGATTACGTTATAAACTCATTCAAGACAAAGAAGACAACAGAATTAAAAATATATGATGCTTTATTGTCAAAAATAGACAAACTTTAATTTCCTTTAACAGGAATATTAATTTTAGAATCTCCATAAGCCATCACCATTTTGTGAGCACAAAAGACAAGAGTCAATGACGACTGTTAGTGGTAGGACAATGGTTCTACATCCAAGCCAGAGAAGCCATGCCCACAGAATCACAGGTGACTTTTAAGTCGGAAACAGTAACAGACATGCAAACGAGGTCAACTGCTCCAGGCCCAGTCCCGTAAGAATCTGCCTTACCGTATCTTTTCAAACAGGTGAGGAGTTAGATTTCTTAGACTGCTTGATTTGAGTTGTTAAATTTTAGGTCACATATAGGATCCATAACAGGATCACACCCACTTTTGAGCAACACCAGGATGAAGACACTTGTCCCTATAACCCTGGCTTTAGTGGTACACTAAAGTGGTACTGATTATTTGGGCAGGAGACCTGACCAAGCTCCTTCTCTGTGATTTACAGCAAAAATATGAGGGCCTTGCTGTGTTGAATACTGCAGTCTGGAGGCTACGTTCTCTCATTAATATAAAACAAGAATGGCTAAGGACATACCTAGGAGGAACAAGAAAAAAAATCGGGCCTTTCTTGTTCCCGAGGGACACGTCTCCAAGGCTGAAGAAAACTGGTTATCTAGACCATGATTTTCATTCCCTGGTCTGTACTGTACACCAGCTATTCTTAGCCAGAGAAGACTTTATAAATAGGCCCATGTTGATCAAGAAAATGGTAACATGTACCTATGATCTCCTTTGAAGATTCAGGTTAAGGAGAAACACCTCAGTTCCCAGGAGAGGTCAGAGCCAGATAACACTGACCGGGGTGAGATGCTTCATCTGAGGGTAAGCATCTGCGCTAATGAAAAGAAGCTAGATTATCAAATGAATGAGAAAGGAAGTGGATCTGAGAACTCACTTCCCAGCCCCTTACACAGTCACCATGCCCTCAGGGGAAGGAAGAGTGATTAACTGTATGCAAAAAAAAAAAATCTGTTCAACCCTTTCCACATCTCTAGCTTAAAGATAACATTCAGTATTTGAGAACTAGAAATATGGAGCTTGTAATGTACCATAAAGTTATTTTAAACAATACTGTGGTTACATGGATGACAATACAGCCTTTTGCCACCTCTAAAACAGAAGCATAGAGAAAATGCAAAGAAACACAGAAGTAGTTCTGCTCTTGTTCCGGCATTTCTTATATATCACTCTTGCATGGGGTGAAGTTTTAATTACATTCACCCACAAAGTTCTAACCTCCAGTCTAGGAACCCGTATTTCAGTAGGGGCAGGAAAGCGGTGTGGGCTTCTGGAAGTTTCGACAGACTAAGCATCATGACGTTTCTGTGATTGAAAGGATTATGCTTAAAACATACAGAAAAAAAGCCATATGAAAATCGAAATACGCATATTCGGTTTATCGTCTATTTAGCAAGACTACCTGGAAAAAGCAAGGTCAAATATAAAACTAAAGTGGACTGCTTCTTTTATTCCATGCCATTTTGTAAAAACATGTGATATAGGCAAAAAATTGTACACTTTCTCTGGTCCTTTCTCAAAAGCCATGAACTCAGCCTTTTAGTTGGGTTGCTGTAAATATGAAGCCTGGAAGGGAGATGACTCAGTTTGGGGTTTCAAACGTAGAGAGCAGGCAGGGCGACTAAAATGACTCTCTCGGAGCAGCTGCGTAGTGTTAAGGACCCAATCATAAAAAGGACCTTTGAAATCTCTGCTCTTCAGCACTCTTCAATGACTGTGGTTCCAATCAAGGAGTAAAGCTTTTTCTTCACGAGTCGGAATCCCGAGCTCAGGATCAGAGTTCGCTTGAGGCCAGAGGAGAAGCGACCTCGGCTGAAGAAAAAGTCCCTGAAGCTAGTCCATGAGCCGTTCTCCTGCTTAAACACAAGCGTCAGCTCAAATGTGGGCACCACGCTCGAATCACACACAATCTTATCCAGCTTTTTACATACGTTTTCGATTTCCAAGTTCACATGCATGATGCAACCTCGCAGGCCGCACGGCTCCGTGGAGGACAGCCTCAGGACATCCTGAGCAATCCTCTGGGTCAGTTTCTCCGGGACGAGGACTTTCGAACAACCGAGTTTGGTCTGCTTTGATTTGGACAGACAGTTCTCCAGCATTTTCGCCAAACTCTGGCAAGTTGTCTCCTCAAACATCACCTCATTGAGGTTCGGTTCTGGAACAACGTAATCCCAGTAGTCAAAATCTGTAGGAAGCGGAAGTTCGAGATGAAGGAAGGAAAGAAAGAAAGAAATCCCAGAGCAGGTAAAGCACACCAAGATAGCAACGCGGGCTACTTCTACCATGTCATATGAGCAACATGCCTGTTGCTCATATTTGTAGGGGAGTCAGCAGACTTCACTTTGGGGCTGCCTAGCTGGGTAACAGGGCAAGTCACTGAACCTCTCGGAGATTGAAAATGCATCTATGAAAGTTTTGATAAATAGGTTGGACCCTTTTCCTTTAAATGTACATGTGTCTTACAGACTGGATCAAAAATCTATATATGGTTTTCCTAGAACACCACTGACTGTCTTTTCTTTCCTGCTCCCTTACTTGCTCTGAGGGTTTTCTAATTTTGTTTCACAGAGAACACGCTTCACTTTGGGAGTAAAAATGGTCTTTTTTTTTTTTTTTTGATGAAGAGACTGTGCGTTTCTAAGAATTACATGTGTTTGTAATTGTAAAATGCAGGATTTTTGCTACTGCTCCTTACTAATGAACTTAAAAGGAACTTGATGAGCTATATTAAATATCGAATCTGTGTCTTTCTTTAAAAGTCTCTATGGGAATGGTCTATGGATCCCAATTTTAGCTTCAACCTCTTTGATTAAAAATTGCTCAAAGGGAAGACCTTTGAGGTCCACCAGGGTATTTATAACTGGCTGGGTAGTTTTCCTCGCCAAGCAAAACAAAACTGTCCTAGGAAAATAAAATTAGATTTGCTCAAAGGAAAAGAGATAGCTCTGCATTTGGTCACCTACCTTCCAAATTAATCCTACCTCTTGGCAGGATGCCACACCACACACCACACACGCAGTCAACTGGGCAACCCCTCCCTAAGCATATTTCACCTTCATTGGCTACTGTCTCCCTCTCCCCACATCACCTATTCAGTTAGGTCATTGTTTTTGTTTTCGTTTTTACAACTCAATGAAACAAATGTACTCCAAATGAGAAGGCTCCATATTTTACCTATACTGAAGACAAAACATTTTAGAGCTTTGTCCTATAAAATTAGATCATCAACCACTTGACCTTCTAAGTGAGGAAGGCCCAAAGAAATTAAGCAATTTGCGGATGCCACACAGCTCCTTAGTGGCAGAGCAGTGTGCTAACCCAGAAACTGCTGTTTAAAATTGCAAATCAAAGTATGTCCAGCACCACTGCTGTTTTAAAATTTCCTTCCTGCATTAAAAACAGAATACTGGGTATATCCACAAACAGAATACTACTCAGCAATAAAAAGGAACACACACTGGTGAAAGCAACCCCTTTAAAGGACCTCAGAATTATGAAGCAGGCAGAAAGAAATCATATGCAAAAGAGTATGTATTACATGATTCTATTCGTATGAAACTGTGGAGGCAAAACTAATTTATGGTGACAAAAAGCAAAACAGTGTTTCCCTGGGGACAGGGGAGAGGGAGAGTGGAAAATTGATGGCAAATGGGTGCATGGGAATTTGGGGGGTAGAGAGCAATGGCAGTGGTTATAAGGAGAATACGTTGTTAAAATTCAAAATTGTACACTTCAAATTCACCGTAACTTCACAACCCCTTAAGGAACCTATCTAACTTTTAACCCCCAAACTACCCTCTTAGCCGAAAACTAAACCGTGCAGTCTTCGTTTTTTTTTTGTTTTTTTGTTTTTGTTTTTTGCTTCTTTTGTTTCTCACTACCATGAACAGAAGATGCTAGAAAGTTTGAAAGAAGTCTTTTCAGAGGGATTTTGCGGCACACCCTACATCGAGGAAGGGGGCGACACTGCCCGCTCTCCCATCTCATCTATCCAGGGGCCGCGACCTTTGGAGGAGAGAGAGGTGGGCAGCTGAGACGCTCACCATTTAGCAGGCTCTCCTGGTGGAAGCCATGGTCCAGCAACTCCGAAATGCAGGTCGGGTTCTTACTGCTCAAACTGCCAGTTGCAACCATGGTCAACGGCTCTGTTTCCCTCGCGGGGGCGGAACGGCCTTTCCGGGGCGCTGGAAAAAGAAAGGAAGAAGGACGGATTTACAAAAGCAGGCAAGACGTCCTGTGCAGAGGTTTCTAAAACGCCCAGCGTCCCGGGAGCGCACTAACGGAGGAAGTCAATTTCCAAAGGGGAGGAACGGGCCTCCGCAACTCAAGTTTCCAAAGCCCGGGGAGCGGAGACGCCAGCTACAGTCACGACCTCAAACTAAGTCAAAGTTAGCGAAACTCAGAGCCGACGTGCCCCGTGGAACGCACTGCCGGGCGGGGAGCAGCGAAGCCCTCCGCCCCCGCTCCGTCCCCAGAGGCCGCTGCCTCGCTCACCTGCCGTGAATTCGCGGGACCGGGGCGCTCGAGGGCAAAGAGGCGGAGTAAACGGAGGCACGGACTCTTCTCAATAACCTCCTCCCTCGGAGGCTCGGGGACCTGCAGACGCAAGCACTGGTCGACCCCCAGCCCACGCAGCACCCGTTCCACTGAGCAGCATCGCCCCTGGGGCCGGGAGAGCTTTATAGGCCCAGCCTCCTCACCCTGCCGCGGCCCGCCCACCTGCACCACCCCTCCGCAGCCCTGCGCCCCGCCCTTCCCGGGGTCGGGTTGCATTTCAACCCAGACACTTGCCGCGGCCCAAGGGGAGCCGCTGGGAATTGAGGATAAGCTTGCGGCAGGGTAGACACCTGCTGTTTCCTGGGTGGTCCGCAGGTCACCGAGGCTGCAATTCCGGGTGTACGACCCGCCGAAAATTGACCACTTGCTTCCACTTCTGACTTGGATTCTTCAGCGCGACCCCATCCCCAGCGCGCGCTCACTCTCACGCCTCTGGTGCTCTTGTTAAGATTCTGTCCCGGGCAGCAAGAGCTTTCCGTCCTTTGTCTATTACCCTGACTTGAGGCTTCGCTGTGTCGTACTGAAACTTTGTTAATATTTGTTTTGATGTTCAATGAACATCATTTATGCATTTAGTTCTGGCCTCTAACCAAGACAACTCTACTCCGTGGGTTTTTACATCTTTCCGTCCTGCCCGCGACCAGATTTAGCTGGCCTTTTCCGCACCGGAGGCTTTCCAGCATTTTAGGAAGGGTCTTCATCTTCCACTCCTCTCCTGGCACCCTAAGGTGGTTTCATCTATGACTAATGCGTTTTCTCCGCTAGAAGGGTGAGCCTGGTACTCTTCCAATTAGACCTGGCTCCAGAGCGCCGGGAGCTTGAATGAAGGGGAGTTTGCCAAAAACTAAGCAAAACCATTAGTGGGACCTTAGCTGCTTCTTTCGGCTGGCCTGGAGCAGTTGTCATACCCAGAGGCAGACCTTCCTGGCCAGTCCTGTGCTCCTGGGCAGTCTTGAAGAGGCTTGGAGCGGTGAAGATACAGAGGAGTTTTAGAAACTGCCAGGTATATTCCCTGTGAGGCTTGATGCGCAGTTCTGAACCTGAGCGCACGTACGGGTCGGATCGTGCACAGACGCAACATGCTCGCACAACCCATAAGCAGGAGGCCAAATACTATGTTTTCTTCCAAAGTTACTACGCTCCCCCTCTCCTGCTTTGATGTGCAGTAGGAGACGGTCTGCTCAGAGTGGTCACTCCCGAAGAAGGTGGTGGGCCAGGAGGGAAAGGGAGGCGATGCCTGGAGGGGAAGACTGTGTACAAGTAGAAGGAGCTAGTGTTGGCTCCTGGTCTCTTTTGGATTATGTGTACAAGGATCTGTAGGTTAGGGCCTTGAAAAACAGTTTCAGCTGTCCAGGCTAAACACTTATAGTAAGAAAAACAACAACAGAAGGGATAAGGAGGGTGTGATAAACAGATCAGTGGGAGGACCCTGGGAGGCAGGGCAGCAGAAATTAAAGCCAGCCTGACAGTCCATTTTTAACTCTACTCAGGCAGCTGCACTGCCTGAAGGTCAGGCCAGCCAAGGAGGGAGATGCTGATACGCTGGTTTGAAAGCAGATTTCCACTTCTATTTCAATAACAGAAAAGTGGGAAATAAACAAGCCCATTTAAGCTGATTAAAAAGCAGTTTCAGTGGCTAGTATGCTCAGGACCTATAGATGGGCCCCTGTTTCCATCTCCCAGGGCAGCTGCCTAGCTGTCTTGGGGGAAGGGAGAGGAGGGGAAGGGCAAGCCATCAAGAGTCCTTTCCTTAGCTGGGTGGCAATATTAATGAAGTGGCCACCTACCTGCCTCCAAGGAGAGTTATTAGGATTAATATAATGAGTGCTCTGAACCTACACCAGTGAAATAAAGAAATTACCCATTTCATTTCCCTTAGGTATTTAGGCAAAATGTATAAACTAAGTACTCCCAAAGGGCCAGAAAGATTATTGGGCCTTCTAGAACGTACCAGTTACTCTTCGCTCACTCGACTAACTGAAATTTTGCAAAGCCCTTTGGGATTTTACTGCAGAAAATAATTTACCTATGTATGAAAGACTGAATAATATCCTCTTTGGCTGAATGGGCCTTGCTTTAGGGAATTACAGGGCATAAGGAATGATGATGTGAAACACATACTTGGGATAATTAGTGGAGATTGTCTTTCTCATCTCCTTTTTAAGGGGTAAAAAAGTCCATTCTATCACCAGTTTTCATCTCTGCGGGACCCAATTTTTAAAAATAAATCGTAGAGCTGATTTTAGAAAAAGCAAGTGCCATCGTAGTCTTGTCAAGAGACGACTGCCCTAGAACGTGCCTACACTTGGCCAGTTTAGGAGAAAGGCTGATGTACATTACAACAGGAGACAGTCAGGGACCATAGCCACAGCCGACCATGAACATTTTGTGGTTGAGGCACATCGTGCAGGGAACAGAAAGGAGGCCTGGATTCTGAGCCCTGCTTACCATTAGTCCATTAATTTTTTACATGCTCTGGATATAGTTAAATATCATGGAAGGTTCACAGGGGTGTATCAGGTGTTTAGTGCTGAAGTACATTTCATTGCTGTTTTGTTATATGCTCTCTAGGGTTGTAAAAAGAGTTTGTGAGGGTGCTTACTGGAAACAGTAGTTGAATATGAAGAGAGATTGGTTAAATCACTTGACTGTCTTTCATAAACCAGTGTAATATAGCAAACTACCAAAGTCATAAATAAGGCCTTTGATTTAAGCATGATTTTTTTTGTTACTATGATTTACTCATCCACCTAAAAAAGAAAAATAGTGGTAACACGTGACAACCGTATGTTCATCTGATGTATATACAAATTTGGAAGTTCCATGCCCCCCTCCTGTCTAAATATAGTATTCATAATATCATTGCTTACATAAAGCATAAATTCAGAACAGCAGGGATATTATAAAAAATGAAAAACAAATATGATGCTTTAATATAATATTCTGGGAGATAATGGTGTTTTGTGCATTCATGACTTGGAGTGTTGAATATTTATTATATGTTTTATCGGCCCATTTTCTCTCTTTATCCAGTATGAGCCATTGTTCTTGAGGTCTTATTAATACGGTTATATCCAGTGCATGAATTATGACACCAGAGGAAAAATGACTGGGTTTCTTAATCTGTACAAGGGGTTCAGGGAGGATTCACAGGACACGGAATGCCCTTAGCAAGCTCATGTGGTTGTCATGAGATGAAAAGAGAAACCCTTATAATCAATGCTAAATATTATTTCTTTTTTATAAAGAAATCCAGGATCTTTCAGTGCACACTATTGGGGCATCTGGGTGGCTCAGTCAGTTAAGCATCTGATTCTTGATTTTGGCTCAGGTCCTAATCTTGGGGTTGTGGGATCGGGCTCTGTGGTGAGCTGAGCATAGAGTCTGATTCAGATTCTCTCTCCCACCCCCTTTGCTCCCCTCTCCCCCAATTCCTGGTAACTCGCACTCTCTTTCTCTCTTGAATAAATAAAATCTTTAAAATAAATGCACATCATCTCTGGCTCTCCTTGGTTATGCCAAATTTGTAAATATAGTACTTATGTGCACTTTTGGAACAGGGTCTGGTACAGAGCTAGTGCTTAATGAGTGATAGCTGTTATTACTGCAATTATTATTCTGAGATTGTGGTTCTCTGTTTATTGCAGCAAGCGCTAATGGGGCTAAGTGGGATTGGGGAAGTATTGTTAAAACAGAACAAAATTTATCATCTTTCCTGTTTACAGGAAATATGGGAAATATTTGCCATTGATTGGGAAAGATGACTTTTTTTCTATGATAAGACATGCGTAACTTAATGGGAGTGCAGGAAGGAGACTCTCTATGATAAATAAGAAAATAATGTGGGCACAAAGTTGTCTTGGTGCAAAATACAGAATTATATGTATTAACTTTCCTATATTAATCTAGGAAATGGTTTTCTGGAAAAAAATCACAGATATTTGAAATCATTGCCTAAAGAAGCACTCAAACGTTTCAAGGCATGTATGACCCCCGTGAACACTCTGGATGAGATATATCATCATTGTTTTTGTCTTTGAGGGTGCTCCAACCAATAATTTCCATTTAATGATGAAATATGCAATGAGTTAGTTTATAGAATAACAAGATTTTCCATTAAGAAAGGCAACGCGAAGACTTACTTGGTATAAGACTAAAAAAAAACCCAAACAGTAGAAAATAATACATAATATCTGCAGCTAAAAGCTGAGAGAAACTTCCAGTAGCAGAAGGCATTGCCTCTTTAAATTCAAGCAGAGAAATGGTTACCATAGTGACTCATCTCTTAAAATAGTTGTATGATTTTTTTTCTTTTCATAAACAATGTTATGTATTATCTCCCTTGAAATCAAGAAAGCTGATATGCTTAAATGTGACACCATTTCTGACTTCCTCTATTATACAAAGATTTATAATTCAGGAGCCCGCATAAGAGAGTGTCAGCTAGGAGCATGGAGAAGATCCTTGACATTTTTCTAGGGATACACCTTAAAACCTTGGCAAGTTCCAAGTTGGGGAATACCACCACGGGTATACCATTCCTTTGGAATTCTTGTATGCGTACAGATAAGAAGAGGAAAATACAGCTATGTATTCAGGTAGATGGTGGTCCTTCATTGGTCCCCCTCCCTGTACTAGCCAAGTGTCTTATTCTGATGGACAAGCTTTGCACAATTTTTGTCATTCACATTAGTGTCCCGGAAAAGTTCCACATTGCTTTGTAACATAACCCTGTGGGGTTTCACAAGAAAATAATTTAATCCAAGAATGCCCACGTGTAGGCCAGATAGAAAAATCTGCTTGTCTTGAGAGTGGGTCTGACCCCCATTCTGTAAAGAACATTAATGTTAAAAAGCTTGACGAGGTCAAAGAGAGATTGTGTTTTTTGTTTTTTTTTTTTTTTTAATCTTCAAGGTTTAGTGGTTAGGTGTATGGATTGTGGGGCCTAACTGCCTAGCTTCATATCCTAACAATGACATTAATTAGCTGTATAAACTCTGATAAGGTACTTAACATTTCTGTGTCTCCATTTCTACCTTTAAAAATGTGAATTGTAATAACTGTTCCACATGCGGGACTATTGTGGGGATTAAAATAGTTAATGTGCAAGACACCCAGAGAGTAACAGTTCTGATTATGATTACAAATTTTGCTCTGACTTTGAAAAATCCCCAATGCCTTGGTGACATTTTTATGAAAAGGTAGCTAAGGGAAGTGTTCCCATGTGTTCGAGGGTATGTATAAAATTTTAACGTATTCATCTGTTGGCCAATCGACAGTAAGTTTTAGTCGAGTATTAACTGTCTGTTAGGCACTGGGAATACAATAGGTTCTTGTCTCCTGGGAGATTGTAGTTTAGAAAGGAATGTAGACAAATAAATATGAGGTTACAATTTGCGTGATAAGTTAGGGTGCTATAGGGAGCTATGGCAGCTAATGGTATAAGTACTACCATACTTTGAAGGAAGGTTTATGGCCTTTCTACTCAGTATGTTTCCTGGACCTGTAGCACAAACACCTTCCAGGAGCTTGTAAGAAATCCAGAACATCAGTCCTGAACCCAGCTGACCCAGAATCAGCTTTTTGAAAAGATCCCTAGGTGATTCATCTTGTATGCAGTTAAAATTTGAGAAGCACAGATTAAAGAGTAAAAACCAGTAAGGCCATCTCAGCATTTGTAAATCTGATTCTAGGCCAATTAATAAAAAAATATTTTTTGAGTTCCTACTATATGCAAAGCATGACCTTGACCAAAGGGTGGATTCCCAGCCAGATAAGTGTTTGCTGATTCTCCATAGCTCTGGTCAGACATCATTGCCCGAATGAATCTAGTCAGTGCTATGTGGCTTTCAACCCTTGGGCCCAGCTCATAAAATCATGCCCAGCTACATGAAAACAGTCTGATTTTCCGAGTAAACTGTATTGTATAAAAATAAAATCCTGTTTAATAAACTTGAGACACTGTCAAACTGTAAATTGTTTCAACCTAGTCGAAATGGAAGCCAATTATGTAACATATGGAATGGGCTTACTTTGTTAAGTGTATTTAAAATAAGCACTCTGCGGAAAGTTGTGTTTGCAGACAACAAATTTGGAAGGATGGGTGTAATACAGAAATATATAGATCTGATTACTTCCAAATTTACTGGAGAGGGTAAATACAGTTATGCAAGTGTTCGTCTCTTCCACTATTATAACATAAAATATACTTTAAAACATTGCCTTGGTGTTTTGAAATAGGGTGCCGGTAATTGAGAACTATTTTTATGGGTGGCGTGTAGGTTATGGTGGAGGTTATAAATCATATATTGCTGAAGCAGCCTTTTGGGAGATGTCAGTGTAGCTGTAAGCACATTGAAGCGCATTCAGCTGTGTGATACTCTTGATACATGATACGTAAGCTGAGCAATGAATGGTACTTAACAGATTAGTGTATAGCAATACATAACTCCTTTTGCAGTAGGTTTTGATGTCCATATGCTAAATACAAAAAGAAATACTCGCTTCTGTGTGTATAGCAGAACAGCCCACCTTCATGATCTGACCTTAGGCTCTAACTCAATACAGATGAGGCTTCCAAGTCTGTCTTGGATACAAATAGGCATGGTGTAATTAAATTAAATCCTTTGAATTTCAGCTTTCTCATCTAGACTATGGAAGGCTCAGTGGAACAGTGTATGTTAAGTTTCTGGCAACAAGAGTCTTACATGTTAAAGGCTAAGTCCGAGGTGGCTATCCCCAAAACACATAGTTTGTAAATTTGCTCATGTGAATGCAAATCTAATGCATATTATAATAATTAATCAAGTTCCATGTTGGGTTTTTCAGGATGATAGGGGGTTTTCTTTTGCTCATGATAAACAGTCAAGAGTACACTAGCTATGGGGTGCCCAGGTGGCTCAGTTGGTTAAGCAACTGCCTTCGGCTCAGGACATGATCCTGGAGTCCCAGGATTGAGTCCCACATTGGGCTCCCTGCTCAGTGGGGAGTCTGCTTCTCCCTCTGACCTCTCCCCTCTCATTCTCTCTCTCTATCAAATAAAAAGATAAAATCTTAAAAAAAAAAAAGAGTGCCTTACCTGGAGGATTAGGAGACCTGGCTCCACATAATAGTTTTTATGCTAGCTTAAACTCTGTCTTTGGACAGGATCTGTCTATAGATTTAAGAGCATTGGAGCCTAGGCCCTGGCTTAGTGTGTCTAGGAGGTAGAAAGAGAGGAAGTGGACAGGGTTCCCATAGTTGAGAACGATTCCTGCTGTGCCCCGAGGATCACATAAAATAGCAGGAAACAACCAGATCTGATGCTATGCTGAGGGCACCAGTGATGGCCATCTTGGTTTTAACCTGTGGGAGACAAATGACGAGAGGGTGTCTGTCTCATTTCCCCCTCACCCCCATGCCTAAAGTCTCAACATTGCATTGGATTAAAATCCTCAACATGAGCATTGGGTCTATGGAGTAGGAGGCTGAGGATGGTAAGGGGGGCGAGAATGACTGGATTCAACTTAACTTCTTCCTTGGTGGAATAAAGGAGAAATACCAGATATTATGCTAGCAAATAGCAAAGCAGTAGTATTTATATTGTGTAACTACCATGTGAACTAAGATTGATCTTATTTATATCTATCTACCAGCACAGCCATAGTTTTAATTCTAAAATATACATTTTTTTCTTTTTTTTGTTCGGTGTACGTATCTTGAAGCAGCTTTCTTGGAAGCCCTACTTTTAGCATTTATGTGTAACGTAAGAGTTCCTTATCTAGTGCATTTTTTTTTTTAGCTTAACCATTATTGAAATATTGCTGCCTACCAAGAAATCTCTATATAAAGTTCTTCTTAAAAAGTATTTTTAATGTGTTCTGTTTTTAAACAGTTACTATGAAAGCTCTATAGATCAGGAATATTTTTGTATTTTCTGTATCAGGGAGCTGTTTATAGATGACATCATAAAGCTACAACCCTTTTAGGCAATGATGTAGGTAGAATCCCACAAATTTAACTACAAAAATTAGTTTTAGAAGAATGACCTTAAATATTTGTCTTACTCTAAAGTAGTCTGGGGGAAGGGTGCCTGGTGGCATCCAACTCTTGATTTTGGCTCAGGAGATGATCTCAGAGTGGTGAAGCTGAACCCCATGTCCAGCTCTGCACCAGGTGTGGAGCCCGTTTGTGATTCTTTCTCTCCCTGTCCCTCTGCCCCTATTCCTTCTAAAAAAATAAATAAATAAGTAGTCCAGGGAAGTGTTGCTGAACAAGGTCTAGAAAACTTGAAACAAAGTGATAAATAATAAAACAGAATTGACTTTGAATTTGCAAATAGCCGATTTAAAAATTACAAAGTGAAAAGTCAAGTCCCTTTGGACTCCCAGTCATGTCATTCTTTGCCCCCTACCCAAAGAAAGTAGCCACACTTGTTAGTTTTTATGTAATCTTCTAGAATTTCCTCAGGAAATTAAAAGCACGTACTAACATATATTTTCATTTTCACTCTTTTTTACCTGAAAGGGAAATATCATACTTAGGTTCTGTATGTTGCCTTTTTGCACTGACAACATAGCTTGAGATTTTTCCATATGACTACATTTCTCTCTCTCTGTTTGCTGCTGTGCAATGTTCTGCTTTTGTTTAACCAGTACCTCACAGAGGGACATTTTGATTATTTACAGATTTTTGCAATTACATGCAGTGCTGTAACGAATAATCTTACTCATAAGACACTTTGGGTTTGGGCAAGTATACCTATAAGATAAATACTCAGGGGAGGGACTTGTGAAGCAAAGGATTAATGGGCAAAATATAGTTTGAAACGTCTTGATAAATTATCCGTATAGCAGTTGTCCAGTTTTGGTCACCCACCAGGAGAGCATAAGAATTCCTGTCTCCTCATAGTCTCTCAAACGAGTCTTCATTTATTTCAGACATATTTTAAGCATATACCTTTTTGTATTGTTTTAACATGCTCTAGAAACTCACTGTTTTTTTTTTTTTAAGATTTTATTTATTTATTTGACAGAGATCACAAGCGGGAGTTGGGGGGAAGTAGGCTCCCTGTTGAGCAGAGAGCCCAATGCGTGGCTGGATCCCATGACCCTGGGATCATGACCTGAGCCAAAGGCAAAGGCTTAACCTACTGAGCCACCCAGGCGACCCTAGAAACTCGTTGTTAAGGAGTAGTAATTTCTCTTATTCTAGGTAGGAATGATATTATTATCCTAATTTTAAAAAGAGGGAATCTACAAATGGGAAGTATTAATGATAATTCTCAGGAAAAACTGGAGCTATATTATACACATCCTGATTCCTGACTTTTGAGGGAAAGCAGTGGGGCCATACCTGCAATGACCATATGATTTTACTGATCGGCCATCTCAGGCAACTAGAATACACACACATGTATATATGTATATATGTATATATATATTTTTTCCCACTACTTGTATTATATTGTCAATCAGGTATTTTTCTGTTATGTGGGGGTCATTGCTGTGTTTATTGAAGCCAAAGGCCCTTTGATTTCTGTTAAAGAGAAAATATCCATCAGAGCAGAAAACAATATCCTTCAATAAAAAACTTACAGGATGCCTATAACTTGATTTCGATGTTCAAATAGTTAAATGACATTTCTCTCTTTTCATTGCAAACCATGCCTTTGTTACAGCCCACAGCAGAATCTGGAATTAAATTCAAGGCAGTATATCAAATGTTTGTGGATGTCTCTACTGAGTACAGGTGAAAGCATGGACTCCAGTGCAGTCTGGGGAATGTTCTTGGTCTGCTCTGTCCAATTCTATAGCTACTACACACTTGTGACAAGTGTTAAAATGTGACTAGTCCAAAGTGAGATCGTATAAAATACACCGCAGATTTCAAAGATTTAACTGAATATAAAGAACATAAAAATCTCATTAATGATTATTGTGTTAGTTACATGTTGGAATGGTAGGATTTTGATATATTGGGTTAAATAAAATATATTACTAAAATTAATTTCACCTGCTTCTTTTTATGAAGAAGCTATTAGAAAACTTAAAGTGTTCTATGTGACTTGTGGTATGACTCACCTTAAGAAATACAGGACATCACTCTTAAACTTTCTCACTTCATCTTTCAAAAGGAAAAATAGTAGCTCTTTTCTATACCTATGAGGATTTGAAAGTTCTTGAAAGTGTACTCAGTAAATAGTAACCACCAATTCTGGGGAGTCAGTTTTAGGGAGGTATGCTCTAAATGTATTAATATCCCTCTTTTCAGCATGGAGGCCTGTGAATTTTGAACAGTCCCTCCAGTCATGCAAGTACCAACGCCACGCTCAATGTGTACAACAGTTGCATCACCACAAAATATTACCTTGTGTGTATCGCAATCAACCTCTTGCCTCAGCGACAGCCCTTGGCAATCAATAATCTCTTCCAGAGTGTTAGACAAACTGGATCACACTATATAGACCTTTGAGTCTCGTTTCTTTTATTGAGCAAAATGCACTTGAGATCCATCCGAGTTGTTGTGGGCATCAGTAGTTTTTTCCTCTTTATTTCTGAGTACTACTCCACTGTACAGATGTACTAAAGTTAGTTTATTCATTTACTAGTCGAAGGGCATTTGGGTTGTTTCCAGTTTTTAATGATGATTAATCAACCCAGTATGCATCTTTGCTCACAGGTTTGACTATGAACATACATTATCATTTTTCTTAGACAAACACCTAGCAGTAGGCTTGGTGAATCACATGGTAAGTGTATGTTTAATTTTGTAGGACACTGCCAAAATGTTCCTCCCTGAAACGGTTTCATTTTGCATTCCCACCAGCAGTGTATGAGTGTTTCAGACATGCCATATCCTTGCCAGAACTTGATACTATCATCCTCCTTCACCTTCTTTTTTTAATTTAGCACTTCTAATAGGAATGTAAAGATATCTCATTGTGGTTTTAATTTTTATTTCCCCAGTGACCCATGATGTTCAACATCCTTTTGTGAATTTCTTTACTAGCCGTACTTCATCTTTGGTGAAATGTATAGTGAAATCTTTTTTTTTTTTAAATATTTTATTTATTTATTTGACAGAGATCACAAGTAGGCAGAGAGGCAGGCAGGGGGGTAGGGAAGCAGGCTCCCGGCTGAGCAGAGAGCCCGATGCGGGGCTCGATCCCAGGACCCTGGGATCATGACCTGAGCCGAAGGCAGAGGCTTTAACCCACTGAGCCACCCAGGCGCCCCAATAGTGAAATCTTTTGCCTCTGTATTTTTATTGGGTTATTTGAGGCTTGAGTGTTCTTTACAAATTCTGGATACAAGCCATTTATCATATGTGTGTCTTGCAAATAATTTTTCCCTGTATGTGGTTTGTGTTTTTGTTCTTCTAACAGAATCTTTAGAAGAGAAGTTTTAAATTATGATATTGTCCAATTTATCAATGCATTTATAGGTCAAATTTTTGGTGTCATACCCAAGAAATTTCTGCTTAATCAAGATCAAAAAGCTTTTTCTCATGTTTTCTTATAAAAGTTTTACAGTTTATTGTGTTCATATATGATTTATTTTGAGCTCCTTTTTATATACAGCGTAAGGTATGGTTTGGAACTTTTTTTTCGTATAGATATCCAATTGTTTTAGTACTATTTGTTGAAAAGCCATACTTTCTCCATTGAAATGCCTTTGCATTTTTATGAAAAATAAATTGCCCACACACACATCACTTTATTTCTGGTATTTACTGTATTAATCTATATGTCTATCCTCTCATCAGTATCACAAGCCTTAGAATCAGGTAGTGTGAATCTTCTAAATTTGTTCTTTTTTGAAATTATTTGGCTTTCAAGCGGTGGCTTAGTGGTTCAGTCAGTTAAGTGTCTGCCTTGTCTTGGATCATGATCCCAGGGGTCCTGGGATGGAGCCCCAACCACAACAACTCAGCGGAAAGTCTACTTCTTCCTCTGCTCCTCCCCCTGCCTGTGTGCCCTCTCTTAAATAAATAAAATCTTAAAAAAATTATTTGGGCATTCTAGTTCCTTTGCATTTTCATATGATTTTAGAATCTACTTATTTATTTTGAAAGAAAATGTCTCTTGAGATTTGACTGGAAATTCATTGAATTTGGAGCAATTTGTTTCTCAACTTTCTTGAGTTTTCCAACAATAAAAGTGATATAAATTCTATTTTATTCAGGTCTTCTTTGATTTCTTTCATTACAGATTTATGGACTCTAATATCCAGAAACTGCATAAATTTTGTTAGACTTATAGCTAAGTATTTCATTCTTTTAATGTTACCTCAAAATTTCAATTTCCGATTGTTCATTGCTAACATACAGAAATATAACAGAAGAACAGAAATACTATATAGAAATGCAGCAATACAACTTACCAAAGAAAAATATATTGACCTGTTCCCTTTCTGTAGCTAAACTCACTTATTAATTTGATTATTTTTAAATAAATTCTTTGAGATTTTCTCCACAATCTGCAAATAGACAGTTTTATTTCATTCATTCCAATCTGTATGTCTTTATTATGATTTTCTTCCTTTATTGCATTGACGAAATCCTTAAGCGTGAGGCTGATGGATGAGGTGAGAGAGGACATCCTTGCCTCATTCCCACTGGTAGGGGGGAAGGACTCAGCCTTTCTTCATTAACTGTGAGGTTAGCTGTAGGTGTTTTAGAGATGCTCTCTATCAGACTGAGCAAATTCTCTACTGTTGCCTGTTTGCTAAAAGGTTTTATTATGAATGGATGTTAAATTTTGTCAAATATTTTTTTCAACTTCTTTTGAGATGGTTACACAGTTTTCTGTTTGAATCTGTTGATGTGATGAATCACATCTTTTGATTTTAGGATGTTGAATGAACCTTACATTTTCTTTCTTTCTTTTTTTTTTTTAAAGATTTATTTGGGTACTTATTTATTTACTTGAGAGAGCAAGAGAGACAGAGAGAGGGAGGGAGAGAGAATGTACGGGGGAGGGGCAGATGGAAAGAGAGAGAGGGGCTTGATCTCATGACCCTGAGATCATGGCATGAGTCAAAATCAAGAGTCAGACACTTAACTGACTGAGCCACCCAGGCACCCCGAGCCTTGGGTTTTCTTATGATGCATCACTGTTTTTATATTCTTGGATTCAGTTCACTAATATTTTGCTGAGGACTTTTGCTTTTATTTTATGAGGGACATTTTCTGGCATTTTCTTTCTTTCTTGTAATATCTTTGTCTGGTTTGGGTATCAGGGTAACTTTGGTCTTATTACATGATTAATATAGTGTTTCTCATTTTGTATTTTCTGGAAGAGTTTGTGTAGAATTGATGTCAAATTTGTTTTAAATTTTATTTTATTTTATTTTTAAGATTTTATTTATTCATTTGACAGATAGAGATCACAAGTAGGCAGAGAGGCAGGCAGAGAGAGAGGAGGAAGCAGGCTCCCAGCCAAGCAGAGAGCCGGATGCAGGGCTTGATCCCAGGACCCTGGATCATGACCTGAGCCAAAGGCAGAGGCTTTAACCCACTGAGCCACCCAGGTGTCCCTTAAATTTCATTTTAAATATCATATTCTTGGAGGAGACTTTCCTAACACCTCAATCTAAATTAGGTTTCTTCTGTTATTAACATTCTTACTGTCTTTATAGATTTTATCAAATTTATAATTATGTATTTATTTGAGGTAAATTCCTTTAATGTTTGCATTCTGTTCCAAGAGGCTATTCCACATCTGTACTGTTTACCATTATGTCCACGCTTAGCATAGTGTTTGACATCTAATAGGTGTTTAATAAATAATTGGCTGAATAGATACATGAATCCTGAGGATTTAATGAATGTCCTTATTCATCATTCATCATTCTAATTATAAGCATTAAACCTATAATTGCTTGCTTTGTATTCATGTAAACTTCCTACAATGAGCAGGAAAGTACTTTAGACACAACACAATTTTAGTGGGTATTAAAAAACATAATATCGTAACAGAAGTAGATAATTGCCAACATAATGATTTATAACATGGAATTAGTATTTCCATAAATCTACTTGATCATGATAAAAATGCTTTTGTATTTTCTAAGTGAACTGACAAACTAAAATTTTGTGAACTGTTAGAACTCATGTTTGGTTTTAGCCTGAGAAAAAGAGAATTTAGTGGAAATTACATTTTAGTTACTTAGCTTTTAAAGAGTAAATATAATAAATTTAAGTAAAGAACTCAATGTTATATATGTTTTATAATACTTTGAATATTAGCTAATTTTCCTTTCTTTTCTCTCTCTCTTTCTTTCTTTCTTTTCTTTTTTTTAAAGTAAAACTAGCTGAATATATTTTGGTTAAAACAAATAGCAAGTTGGTCAGAGCAGGAAGCCCCAGAGCGTGCAGTCCAGATTTAGGGGCACGGAAGCTGCCTTATCTGCTGAGACTTATAAAGAGAAATGTTCAGGGAGGCATTTACAATTTCACTGGCTTCCATTTAAAATAATCTTTCACCTTGTTCTCAGTTAAGAATCTGCTTTTTTTTTTTTTTTTTTTTTTGCCAGCAGCAGCAGCAACTTGGGAGAATGGAAGAGAAGTGAAGCCTATGGTTAGCTATTTAAACATGTTATACAAGAATCCATAAATATGTTCAAACATAAAATCTGAATTCAAGCAGAAGTGATTTTCCCTGGCCAGTCAACTTCCATTCATTAGTTCTTTCCTTCTTTCAACAAATGTATTTTGAGGAACTAAAATGTACCAAGACTTGGTAGGGGTGGGGATAAATTGGAGAGCAGCGTAATGTAGAATTTGTCTTCATAGAGCTTCTGGTTTAGTGGAGGACTCAGACAGTGTAACAAGAAATAACAGTAGGTAATGTTAAGTCCTTTAATGGCCGATGTTAGTACATGGGAGGAGTATTAATCTAGTCAGGGGTGGGGCTATGCTGGGAAGATTTCCTGTTTGAGCTGAGAGTTGAAAGATATGTGGGAACTAAGTACATGAAGCAGGGAGAGGAGTGGAATGAGCACTATAAGTGGCAGAATTAAGACTATTCATAACAACATACTTAGTGGGCACTTACTAAGTGTTCCACAGGGACAATTTCATTTGGTTTTTACAAGGACTGTATGGATTGGGTGTTATGTTTCCAACTGAGGAAGAAGGATGGGGATTCCAGGATAGAGATAGTTTGGAAACTTGGCTCAGCTGACACAGGTAGGATGTGATAGAGCCAAGATCAGAATCATGTTGCTCTATGTGCGACTATTGGCAAAAAGGAAGTTCAGAATAATGAGTGCATAATGCCCACAGGGAGAGGTTGTTGGTGGGGGAAGTGAGTGAATGAGCCTTGTCAGGGAATGACAGGGGAAAGGATGGAGGTAAGGATCAGGTTCTGATGGGGTTTTGCAAACCCCATAAAGGAGCAAACTGAATGTCACTTAAATATTAGCCATTTTCTCTCACAATTTAAATTCTTACCTCCAAATAGTTCTCGAGCTCTTTCATCTTACTTGGTGGAATGAAGAATATGGTCCTGACTCAGGTGACATGACATAAATATGGTAAAGACTATATACTAGTGGAAGATTGTTTTGCTTGAGGAGAGTTTTTTCCACCTCAGAGTAAAATAATCAGAGAAAGCTTTCTTACATGAATTTACAGCTTCCTGACAAACTGTGTTCATTGTCTATGGTTTTCTTTTCTGAAATGTATTTCTTTTATTTTTGTCTTTGGGTCAGAATCATTCATTACAGATTATTAATTTGTATGCTGCCAGACACAGTGGGGTGTCCTTTTCTATTGTAAGCATATATCACAAATAATCTGTCAAAAAATATGAGTCATTGCATTTTGCGAATTGTGTTAATTTTTTAAAAAATAAATTAACTCAGATTCAATTTTTTAAAATGCATAACTATTGCATTAGGTTCTTCTTGATGAGTGGGAGAGGAAGGGGACTTGTTTTTATCATGCATGCCATTGTGTTTGGAGGTGTTCTGTGCATGCAAATCACACTGTTGGGTATATCAAGGTGGATGATCAATTGGCATGAATTGTGCTGGTCCTAGGAGGCCCTCATTTAACTCAGGCATGAGCTGGTTGCTACAGGAGGTTCTTAACCCTAGCTAATCATTTTACACCAAAAGAAGCCTGGAAAAGTGTTGCTCAAATGACCAAGCTATTTTCTCCTATAGAAAACAGAGCAAACACATGTCTCCTCAATGGTGGGTCAGTTGTGTCCTCTTTGGAAACATTGAAACGATATGTAGATGAAGAATTACAACTCATTATTAGGAAGATCTCATTGTGAATTGATTTCTAAGTTCACATATTTTCAGAACATTGTACTCATAGCTCAACATTTTATGAGTAAAACTGGGGATATCTAGTAGCTAGCAGAATGATATAAAATCTATTTTTTTTTTTTTTTTTGGCAGCAGAGGATCAGAGACTTTACAGATCTCCATGACCTGCATGATTATTAGAGTTGTATGAATCTACTTTCTCTGGTTAATTACATTTGAGATATGTATTGCTTATAAAATGTGTCTTAGAAAATGAATCAGCCTTTGTATATCCACTTTTAAAAAAGTAAACCTGTTCAGATGGAAATTTTTCATGGGATAAAGACTTCTTTAGATTACTTCAAAAAAAATTTGTCACAGCAGGCCCCTCTGGAAGGAAGTGGAATTCTTGGTTTTGTGTTGGCTGGAGTCCCTGCTCAGGAGACTTGACCTTTGTACTAGGAAAGCAAAAAATTCTAAATTTTGGTTTGCTGATTTAGGCTTAAGGAAAATCTCCTTCGGTTCTATCTTATTGTCAACTCCTTAAATTTAGGAAAAAGGAGAAACTGTACTTTATGGAATTCAATAAAGTGAGTGGGGGAGTAGACAAGGAGAAAAAGAAGAGAGTCTCCTTTTATGCGTTAGGCGTTCATTTCGCTCCAGAATTTGTTAAGGGCCACAAGAGTCAAGGCATCCTGATACTAATTAAGCTGACATATTCATTCTCTTATGCACAAGGGTTGTCATTTAAAAACATTAAAAGTGAAAAGAAAAATAAATCAATGATTGACAGTATAACAGGACTAGTTGACTCAGCGACTAAGTCACCCATTTGATAATTAGATTTTTTCTAGAATTTGAAGTGGTAAAAGTAGGTTGGCCCCGGACTTTGTCTCCTTTTTGAACAGGCAAGCTTTGGTCTGACATAGCACAACAGGCCTCCTCATGTGCACCTTCAAGTCCATGAGATACGGAAGAGTTTGTTCTTACTGTGGGTTGGTGCCTATTCTTTTAGGGACAAAAAGAACTGGCCAGTCAGACCCTTTACAGATGGCTATGTTCTTAAACAAATATTCTGCATCTCAACAAGGAGAGCCCTTGGTAAAACCAAAGTAGGTGAATTTTATCTTCAGGGACCGCTACCCTTTCTCTCTACGCCACCTGAGCATCTTTTCCTGGTTCCCACTGTGGGCACGGTAGCATCTTTTGGCTTTTGGAGATACTTAGCCTGACAGCCCTGGCTTCCTCACTGGGGCAATTTTTTTTCTCCTAGCAGTGCCTCCTTCTCTAGGCCTTCCCCTCTCTTCCAATGCCCCTTTAACAACTACCTGGCTTACTTCCAGTTTCTAAGCACTCTTGTTTGTAGGCATTAATGAGTAGGCATTACGTATGGGATATTTTGTAATTCTTGTTAATACATGAGATTGCCTATATTTTTATCTCTCTTGGATAATATGATGTCTTCATCTAGTTAAAAATGTAGAGAACTAAAATATTTTAACAAACAGATGGGGAGGGAGGGCCTTCACAGGTTGTTAATTTCACATTCTTTTAATAATTGCCTATTCCTCAAATACCTAGAACTCATTTTGTGAATATGTTTGTTTCTTTTTTTCTTCAAGAGATTTTTTTAAAAAAGATTTTATTTATTTATTTGACAGACAGAGATCACAAATAGGCAGAGAAGCAGGCAGAGAGAGAGAGAGGGGGAAGCAGGCTCCCTGCTGAGCAGAGAGACCACGAAGGTCTAGATTGATCCCAGGACTGTGAGCCCATGACCTGAGCCGAAGGCAGAGGCTTAACCCACTGAGCCACCCAGGCGCCCCTCTGCAAGACATTTTAAAGAAACTATAAGTTAAGCAGTTTGAGAGTTTTCAAAATAAAGAAGAAAGGAAGAAATATTGCCTTTACATGTGTTCCACCTAAGTCTTTAGGGTGGAAAGGGTCCCAGAGGCTACATTGTTTTTGTCTGTTCATTTTAGTAGACTTCAAGATACAATCTAGACTCATTCTCTTACTTAAAGAGCCAGGAAACAGAAACACAGTGTTACTGTGTCTAGTTTATAAGGTCAGAGAGATTAGTTACTTGCAAAATGAGAATCACAACATAGTTTTCATATAACTGATATGATATATTTTATTTCAATAGAGATAAATAGTTTTAAATGTTATTTTAAACCCTGGGGCTTTATATGTCATGTTATGAAGATGATTCTTCTAAAACCATTCTGTCCCATTCCTCCTCCTAAGCTGTATCTCTCATTTCCTTTTAAATCTAACTCAAATTCACCTTCCTGAAAGAAAATGTGTTGATTACCTTGCTCCAAACTTACTTGACTTGACATCTCATCTGCCTTTGGGAAAAGATTTTCAGTGTGTTTATGTGTAGCATGCATTCATTTATTTAAAAAGAAAGTTACTGTGTCTAGTTTATTGGTCTTATTTTCCCCATAAGTAAGCATCCTTCTTCTTGACCACTGGCATCCCAATGGATGTCCTGAATTGCTGATGCCCAAGTTCTTCTGATTTTTCTTTCCCATCCTGTTTTCTCTACCTTCTTTCCACAGTTGTAGTGGGGATTAAGCCAAGCATTTTCAGGGCTGATTGCAATGGACAGCAACTTCATCTTGTCTTCCAGAGGACGTGGCTGAAGGGAGACTGCTATCTTTTACTCAGAGTATATTCAAACCAAAAAAGATCTGTAAGGAAGTAGTCTGGAGGTATGGAGAGCTGGTTGTAAGGGGAAACAAAAGTACAAGATTTTTAAAAGCAAAAGGGAAACAGCATCCAATTTAAATCAACCTCCTGTCTCTGCTTTTTATATCCTTGCTTGTGAATTCAGGAAAATGAGTTCCCAATTTCATTGTGCTGCGGGTGTGCGTCCATGTGGCTGAATGCTGGGAGGTCTTCTGAGCGTTTGCACGGTAAATGATCCTTATTATGCCCTGAAAGAATTAAGGCTTCCTGGAAAATCTCAAACTTGTTTCTTGGGAGTTTATTTCTCCCTAGTGCAATCTGATTCACCATGATATTTATAGTGGATGTTTTGATTCTGTGCTGGTGCCTTGGGCTCACAGTGTATTTTTCTAGTTGTTGTTGTCATGTAATGTGACTTGCAAAACTATTTAAAGGCTAAAGCAGACTTTTTTTTTTTTTAATTCTTTTAGGCAAGAATCAAGATTGAAGGCTTCACTATTTCTTAACTTTTTTTCCTACCCCTTCTTGCCTCTGCTAGACACTGACAAGGATTTTGATGCTTAAGAATTAATAGAAAAACATCAGGACAAATAAGATACAGCACCTTGCTCCCTTATCAATGGCTGAGGGTTATTTTAGTTTCTTTCTCAAAAATATCAGAGTGAAAGTCAGTCTGATTTAAATCCAATATTGAAAGGATTGTGCAGTTCTGGGGTGCTTATCATTGAGGAAACCTGTTTCCCCACTTCTGAGATAAATGGGATGGAAGAGACATTCTGTAGCAAAGGAGTTTCTCTGTTCCTTTTTCTTCTTCTCTCTTTCTAGTCCCTGAAGCTGGGAAGTATAAAGACAGAAACTTTGTCTTAGAGTGCTCAGAAATTACTCTGTGAAAGGTGATCAGTATTAGCAAGATGAACTTGTTTTTCTATGAAGAATCTGACTGACCTAAACTTACTTTTGCAATGGCCGAGTTTTCAGGCAAAGCCAGGAAGGGCGACCATTGTGAGCTCGAGAAGCCCCCGGATGGAGCTAGGATGTTGTGGGGAGCTCAGAGAGGTTGCAAATAACAGACATGAAATAAAGAGGGAGGAAAAAAAGAGGCAGGGAGTCCAGAGAGGGAAGGACTGAAAGAGACTCATCCCAGAACAGGTTCTAAAACACTGGTAAAAAGGGGGCTGATTTTCGCCCACCTTCATTTGGCAGTGGGTGACACTGGGCCATTCCTGGAGTCCTAGTTAGTTGCTACAATGTAGGATTAGTGCTGATATTTCGGGAATAAAGCCAGGAATGCTGCTAACCGTCCCATGATGTATAGGACAACCCCCGTGACAGAGATTTTTCCAACTCATTATGTCAGTACGGCTGTGGCTGAGAACACACTCTAAGCCAACCAAGAAAGGACTAGCTGGGAAAAGTAATGCTGTTCACCTCTTTGCACTGGTGTTCATGGTCAGCCAGTTGTAGGCTGGTTTCTTCCTGGTAATGCCAGGCACATACCAGCCCTCAGACATTGTAGGCAAGCCTGATGTTTTCCACTGGGCTCCTGCCCATCATTCCTTATGGAACTGAGACTCTATATAAACATAACTATAGAGAGTTTTTTCTTGGCATGTTAAACCTCTTTAATCTTTATATGTTGTATCTTCAGCATTTCTACTTTTGACCCTTACCCAACTCACCAGCAGAGAAATACTTGTTAATAGAGCCCTCCTTAGGGGTGCCGGGGTGGCTCGGATGGTTAAGTGTCTGCCTTTGGCTCAAGGCATGATCTCCGGGTCCTAGGCTGGAGCCCCGCATCATGGTCCCTGCTCAGTGGGGAGTCTGCTTCTCCCTCTCCTTCTGCTCCTGCCCTGGCTCATGCTCTCTCTCTCTCTTTCTCTCTCTCTCTCTCTGTATCTCTGTCTCAAATAAATAAATAAAATCTTAAAAAAAAAAGAGAGAGAGAGCCTCCTTAAATCACTAATTTAGTTGTTTTTTCAACAAGTTTATTGAGGGCCAACTGTATACAAGGCATTTGATAGACCCCTCAGACACATCCGTACATCAATGAACAAAGCAAAGACTTCTAGCTTACTTACTAGTGAGGAAAACAGACAGAAAAGACAATAAACAATAAACATAATAGATCTATAAGGGATATAATAATATGTTGGGAAATTTTTTTAATGCTTTTTTAAAAAATTATTTTTATTAACATATAACTACAGTGGGAAATTTTCAGCAGCATATTTTTAATATTTTAAATAAAAAGAGAAGAAGAAGGTAAGGCAGCAAAGGCAGAGCAAACAGGGTGCAGAATTGGGCAGAGCTCACTGACAAAGGGACACTAAGCGCAGAGGTGAAACAGGGAGGCAATGGTCATGTGTATTCTTTTTTCCTTTATTTTTTAGTTTTAAAATGGTTTATTTTTGGTGTGCACAATTTCTTCATTGTGACTATACACGTGATTCTCTGTATATAGGAAATGGAATTATATTCAAAATAACATAGACACAGCAAACAAGTATCTTTGAAGTTACGAAAAATTATGACTACTTAAAATAAATTAACGTTCTCAAACTAATAAGTAAGTACATTAATTTGACTAGTTAGTAGGTGTAAGGGAAAAGGCATCATACTACAATAAACAAACAAAATGTTAACATGCATTCCTCTTATTAGAAAAAAGACACTTTCAAAAATTTTTCTCATTTATATATATATTTTTTTAACTGTGGGTATTATAATTCCCACAGAAATGAGGTGCTGAATTCAGATATAGTAAGCGGCACCATGCAAAAGTTGCCCAGTTTTGCCAATCAACCTCCATCACAATCTAGGACAAAGTCCCTGGGATGGCCAGCCCCAACTCAAGTGTGAAGAATCTGCCAGGTGGACAAAATAATGGTCTTCTCAACAGTATTTCCATGTAAAAAAATTAATATACAACATTAGTTCAATTAGACAGGTTACTAAAACATTTACGGAGTGAGGGAGAATGCATTCTCATAAGAGTAGTAATTTTGAGTTGAAATAAACTATGCAATGCACGTCTTGAATGTATATGCACACATGTGTACATGTCAGTATAATACATTTAGGAAGCAGACACATGTCATGCATATTCCTGCTTTCCTCCTAAATGCTAACCTTTGGTGAAAGAACCTCCAAACGTGGCATGAACCCAGCAGTCCCCAGGGCACCCCGCAAATGTCCTTCCAAGGGAGGCTGCATCCAGGAGCAGGATCTGAGAACAGTTTTGCCCATCCCATTTGTGAACTGGCTCACTGGTCTTAAGTTTGAAAGTAGGTCATCTTAAGCTCGGGAGCTGGGTTATGGTTCAATAATTTCTCAAGGCTTCTGTGGTGTTAGTGCAAGTGAACGAAGGAGGCTATCCAGGAAGAGATGGCTATCTGGCCAGCACAGGATCCGCCATCTCTCCCATTGTGCGAGGCTGAACAGTGTGCAGTTTAACTTGAAGCCATGCAGCCATCATTTTACCCACTGCTTCAGAGCGATGGTCCGATGCATCTCAAGGGCAGGATGCTACATAGAACGCTATGGAAGGAAGAATCTGGAAACCTGAAAAGCTCACGTCTAGAAGAGGCAGACGTGGATGGCATTTCTTCCTAGTGTGCAGGTAGGTGGAATTGGGATAGAAACTCAATGTCATGAAAACACAGAGGACCAAGAAGAAGTCACAACTGAAGGCCCCGAAGGGGTTCCAGGGAGAGCATGGCATCTGTGTGAGTCTTCACGGATGAGAGAGTCAGAAAGAGGAGATGGGGGAAGTATTCCCAGGATTAGAAAGAGTAAGAGCACGGCAGTAGGGAGGGGAGGCTGCCAAAACTGTAGATTAAGTGTACATTCTGTGATCACAAGCACATTTTTGGAAAGGAAGGGCTTAAAGCTGTTACGAGCCAGATGTTTTCAGACCATAGACCCTGGAACCAAAGGATTCTCTCACACTCTTCTCACTTCCAAAATGTGAGCTTTTGTATCAGCAAGGCCATGGCACTGTGTTGGAAGGACTAGATTTTCTTTATATTATTTTTCTAAAGTGTCTTTCAGTTTCTCATTTGAACATCCTTATCCAGCAGAAAGACTCATGAGCCCAAAACCCCCATTCTCGTGTGCTCATGCTTACTGACTCTTACCAAAATCGTGGTCAGTAAAGCTGTCCTTCACTGAACCCTCCTCTTCGGGAAACGTTCCCCTCAAATTCGTCTCCTTCTATTCCTCCTGGATATCATACTTTATCAAAATCATTGCTGTTCTGAGCCGCCGCTGTGGTCTATCTTTGCTTTGTTCAGCTTTAGAATGACTGTTTAAAGAGGAAGTTATGTGTTAACTTAAAAGACCAGTTTACTATGATGCAGTAAGATGATTGTTGGAAATTCGGTAGCTTTAAAAATGAATTTTGGCAATGTAGCTTTCAAAACACTAGATACCAAGAAAAATAATATGCTTAAAATCCAATGGAATCTATGACTTTGCCTGTCTTATAACTGTAAATAAGCCTTTTGGAAGGTCATGGACATTATAATAGGTACAATCTTCAGGAATTGGGTTATTTAATCTGAGTGAATATTTATTAAGCATTTATTAAAGGTTCCAGGCACTTGACTTGGTCTTCTGGCATTGCCACCTTATTTAATTCTGGCAGCAGCTATGGGGGCAGGGATTATTATTGTGGCCATTTTACAGACGAAACAAGTTCAGAGAGGTTAGGTAACCTGCCAATGGTCTAGTTGGGGACAAGATGAAGGCTCTTGAGAGACCTGTATCTTGGAAAAGACACTTGGGGAAAATGAGACCAGCTTGCTCACTCTATGAGAAGCTGAAATAATCATAGCCAAGAAATCATATTCTTGATTTTCTGTTTAAGAAGTAAGATGCTCTCACCCTCCTTTCTTGAATGAAAAGATAGACTTCTCCTGTTGGTTGATGTTCTTCAGAGTATCCGGGATAACATTTAGGTCAATCTTGGGGTATGTTGAATGAGAGAAGAATTTGAAAGATTTTGATTTAAGGTGGAGGGAAAAAAAAAAAAAAAAGGAAGCAGAATTAGGATTCCCGACATCTACACCTTACCAGCACTTTTTCCACATTCTTTTTCTTCTTCTTCTTTTTAAAATTGCACTTGTCATAATGAACTTTAGCTTTTCAGTTTGCCTGTCCCTATTCCTTCCTCTTACTTCCAGGAAGGTGAGTTCTGAGGTGATGGAATGTGTCTAACTCAATTTTGTGTCACCAAACTCCACATGGTCCAAACAATATCTGGGAAGTAATAAGTGTTCAATAAACACCTTGAAAATTGGTGGCTGACTTGATTGGTTGTGTGTATTGGCTTTAAAAAAGAGCAGATTTGTCAGGCCCAAATTTGTGATTTTTTGGGCAGCAGAATTATTAAAGAACCCTGTATCCTATGGGACTATCTTGCCTAAAGTCACAGATAAAAATTATTCCTCTTCTGGATCTGTCATTCCATGCTGGGTTAGGCCAGTCTGTGTCCCTAATGATGAGAGCACCTGTAAAATGTTTGTTTTCCTAAAAGCAGATAGAATTGGAAAGTTTTTTGTTGTTACTGTTATTTGGCATCATTTAAAAAATATTCATTTTCTTTTTTTTAAGAAAAAATATTTTTAAAAAATATTTTATTTATTTATTTGAGAGAGTGAGAGAGGGTATGAGAGGGGAGAAGGTCGGAGGGATGAAGCAGACTCCCCATGGAGCTGAGAGCCCCATGTGGGACTCGATCACGGGACTCCAGGATCATGACCTGAGCCGAAGGCAATCGCTTAACCAACTGAGCCACTTAGGCACCCAAGATTTTATTTCTTTATCTAACAGAGAGATAGAGCCAGTGGGAACAAGCAGAGGGAATGGCAGAGGGAGAGGAGAAGCAGACTCCCTGCTCCATGAGCAGGGAGCCTGACTTGGGCTCGATCCAAGGACCCTGGGATCATGACCTGAGCCGAAGGCAGATGCTTAACCATCTGAGCCACCCAGGCACCCTCCAAATGTTCATTTTCCTAATCTGTACTTACATTGACCGTGTAGTAATTTTGCATTTGACCAAGCATGTGTATAGAAGATAAAATGGACATTTTCTGTCAGTGCCAATTTCCTGAAGTATGATAAGCTTCTACTTCATCTTTTCCCTTGAAGTCTTTTTCCCCCCTCCCTGTTTCTAGTCAAGCACTTATTAAATCATTAAGAGGAAAATTTGGGTCATCTTTTAATATGTACTGGCCTTGCGATTTTTTTCTTTCTCAACAACTGTTTAAACTACATTTGCTGAAGAAAGTGTGTGGTTCAGTCTTGCACTAAGCCATGTAGCACAGGACAATCAGGAGGATTTGCAAAGTCTAGCCATAGTATGCTGCCCCTTTCTCCCTGTTGGTCTCTGTTCTGCGTTTTCTCTGTGGATACCTAAGTCTTGTTGGAGCAGGACTGTATCTGTTGAACAATCGTCTCCATGGGAGTTGTGTTTTCGTGGGTATAACATAGGGTAGTGGTGTTGTGTGCAGTCTTGATAAACGACTATCTGTACCGCTTTTTTTTCCCCCAGAAAATCGTCTTTTGCTTTCACATTAATCACAAACTTATTTCTAAATGGTAATACAAGCAGTTCTTCAAATTCCTTGGAATAATCCTTTAAGACGTCTAATTGGCCACACGATGACTTTGTTCTAGACAATGGCATAATTTTGATGGAATATAAGCAGATGACTTCTTCATCCTAGCTTACAGTCTGACTGCAAAATCATGGCTGAAACATACAGGGATCTTAACAAAAATTTGACTTCGCTAACAGTCTTTCATTGTTTTTGTTTTTAATCCAGCCCCTTTGAATTTCAGGGAAAACTCAGCTGCATAAAACATTTCATGTAAATTTTGTTTGATCTTGTTTACAAGATCTACTTCTAATGAGGCACAGATTCTTAAATCAGCCGACTCGAACTAATACAGCCGAAAGGCAATGCACCCTAACACAGTCAGCTTCTCCTGGGCCAGGGGATTATGTTCTTAAACAGCCTACTTTATTGTTTGTTGAACAAACCTATCTTCCAGAGTTGTGTGGTTCTTGAAGATGGTCCTGCTGTCCTGACAGTGCCTTGGGAGTCCAGAGCAGGGCTGAGAGAGAAGACCAACATTCTACCTTTCCTTCTCTTCCCCAGAACTTTCTCTGCCTTCCCTCTGCTGCTGCTCTTCCCATTGTTCTCCTCCTATCTTTGGATGTTTTGGTAACTTCTGTGCCGTGAACAGATTTAGTGTCTTCCCAGTCTTTATTTTTATTTCACTCTCCACCTGTAAAAGCCACCATCCTCACATCTACTTTGGGAAATCATACCCATCCTTCAAGGCTCAGCGCGAAAGCCATCTTCTGTGTGAGCCCTTTCTCAGATACCTCCCTGGAAGCCTCTTTGTTCCTCTGGTCTTCCCTGGCATTGTTGTTGGGAGTGTGCCTATGGTAGCCGTTTTATCTTCCTTGTCCCTAGGATAATTTCTGCACCTCTTATCGCCTTCTCCTAGCCTGGGAGGCCCTGGAGGGTGGAAATGCTAGAGTACATAGGCCAATACCTTATACAAAATAGGAGATCAATTTTTTTTTGAGTGCATGAATGTTACTTGGGGAACGTGCACTTACATGAGCAAATTGCATTCCCTCAGTCTGCCTCTCTTCCTTTTACCTCGGATTCCAAAAAAGCCCACACGGCAGGGAGGTGGGAAGGTCTGGGCTCTCTCTTGCATTTAGGGCCTGGCAGCCAGAAGCCCTGATAAAAGGAAGCCACATCCAGACCATGAGACAAGAAAACACGGACAGTTTTGATTTCTCTAATGTATTGCTTATTGGTTTCAGTGTCCATCTCATGGAAATGAAATATTTATTTTCCCATTCTCCATTTAATTTTTGGTGTTTAAAAATTTTGTTTATGTGAGAACAGAATGGAAAAGACACTGCTCCTTTTATTTTTTATGCAAATTTGACTGCATTTGAGAGAGATTATCACTGGATTTCACAGAGGAAAAAAATCTTCATTATCAGACTGTGAAATGTCCCCAAGCCAAATTTTCCTATGATTTCATTAAATACAACTTTTTAAAATTCTAAACTCTAATTTAACTAGCCAATGGCAATGTACTCATGTAAGTACAAAAGTTTAAGATATTCAGAAGAAGAGTAATGAAAAATACTAAAAGACCAAGTAATTCATCCAATGCAACAAATAATAAATGCAGAAACTACTACTGACAAAAATGTAATGATAAGCATAAATCCCGGGGAAAATGTGCAGTGACTGTTTAAGATACATTCTTTAAAGATGTGATTTATTTATTTGTTTATTTATTTATAGCAAGAGAGGGGAGGGGCAGAGGGAGACCATCTCAAGCAGACCATGGAGCCCAATGCAGAGCTCGATCTCATGATCCTGAGATCATGACTTGAACTGAAACCAAGAGTCAGATACTTAAGATACTTAACACACAGATACTTAACACATTTAACACCCAGGTGTCCCTGAGATTCATCTTAGTGGCCAGTATGTTAGCGGGGACAGTAAGAAAGGGCCCCGACAAAAGGAAACAACATCTAGGACTTGAGGCAAGCAAGCTTGAGACATGCAGAAGAGACACCTAGAAACAGAAGGAAGAAGCAAGACTTTACCAGAATGGAGACAAGGCCAAGAGCTGGAACTAAATGTTTTCCCTGCTTCTTTGGAGGAGAAAATGAAATTTGATAGCCTAAAGTTGCATCTTTGGAGATGTATATATAGATTTATACCTAGGGGAACTCTATGGTTCCTTTTTTTTTTTTTTAAGATTTTATTTATTTATTTATTTATTTAACAGAGAGAGAGAGAGAGAGAGTGAGTTCACAAGTAGGCAGAGAGGCAGGCAGAGAGAGAGGAAGCAGGCTCCCTGCTGAGCAGAGAGCCCAATGTGGGACTCGATCTCAGGACCCTGGGATCATGACCTGAGCTGAAGGCAGAGGCTTTAACCCACTGAGCCACCCAGGCACCCTCTATGGTTCCTTTTGTAGTGTATGGATTCACTCTTTTTCAGCAGTCCTTAGGAAGTAGCCACGACATCTTGGTATAGGAAGATCCATTGTTGGGGTAGAACTTACTGAGAATTTGAACCAAAACATTTTGGCAGTGGGCAGAACCAGGGATAGCATATTCACAAATGTAATCCTCACGATTACAAGGTACAAGAAAAATGCAATTTCTTTACTGTATCCATAATTAATTGGCCTTCCTCCAAAATCTCTATTTACTAATTAGCAAGTAAAAATGTAAATGTCTTCTGTGGTTTAAAGCTTAATCAGATATAGTAATTTAAGCAGCTCAGTTGGGTAGTTTCCTGCTCTCCCTGCTTTGTGCCCTAAAGTACACGGGCAAGGGCTGTGCTTAATGCAGTCTTGTGGAGGCGGAGATGATTCAGGGTCTCCACAATGGATGTTCCTTGTTGACCTGATGTTGTTTATCTGCTCTCATACACAGCTGAAGTTTGTGACCAGAGTAACTGTTACTTGGGTTGGGCTCCTGCAGCCTTGGAGATGAAGCTGGCTTAGCATCACCTAGTCCCTTGCTAGAGCTAGTGTGAATTTGGTGGTCTGCTCTAGAGTTCTCACAAGAGTCCTTTGTGATGAGTCTGCTGGAAGCACTTTCCATTCCCTCACCCTAGACTCTCACCCCAAACTAGTTACTTCTCCATGAGATCTGAGAATAAGCTATCTCTTACTTACCTGATTCCTAACAGTGAGTGGGGACAATAGATTGTTTCTGACCTAAGTTTGCCCTTGATGATATGACACTATTCTTCCTATCTGAGATGCACCTACAGAGGGGATCTGAGGGCCCACATCAGATCACATTACTTTCTCACTTTTCCCTCGGTTTCTTCTTTCCACCATCACTGGGTCTCGAAGGGGAATAGTTTCCCTTTACTTCCCTTCAATCTTGTTTTCCCTCCTGATTCTAAGCAAGGCTTATTTTATTGGAGGACAAGGTTATTCCCTCCATACTTTAGAAAGATGATAGGACTGACTCCTCTTGGCTTGGTGACTGATTTGTCTAAGAAGGTCAGGATTCAATTATTTAGAAAATCATCTCAAGACAGGAGCTGGGTCTTTCTGCCTTATCCTAGTCTAAGCATCAGGATTTACGCTGTTTCTTTGCCTTTTTAATCACTAGCCACACCGTGTCCCCCACCCAACAACAGAAAACCAAATGCTTTAGGAAATGTACTTAAAATGAGTAGAATATATACTAATTTTTAAAATACTGCATTCATACACAGTCCTGCACTCCTTGTCTCAAGTCCCATATACATTTTCCATAAATTTATTTCGGTCTGAGTGTCCCTCAGGTCACAAAACAACAGCACTGGGGTACTACCAAGGTTGAGCTGATCATTCTTAGAGACAGATAATCATTTCAGGTCAAAAGTATGTTTCTTGGGGGGTGCCTGGGTGGCTCAGTGGGTTAAACCTCTGCCTTCAGCTCAGGTCATGATCTCAGGGTCCTGAGATGGAGCCCTGCATCAGGCTCTCTGCTTGGCAGGGAGCCTGCTTCCTCCTCTCTGTCTGCCTCTCTGCCTACTTGTGATGTCTCTCTCTCTCTTTCTCTCTGTCAAATAAATAACAAAAAAAAAAAAAAAAAAAAGCAGGGCTCCTGGGTGGCTCAGTGGGTTAAAGCCTCTGCCTTCGGCTCAGGTCATGATCCCAGAGTCCTGGGATCGAGCCCCACATCGGGCTCTCTGCTCAGCAGGGAGCCTGCTTCTCCCTCTCTCTCTCTGCCTGCTCTCTGCCTACTCGTGATCTCTGTCTGTCAAATAAATAAAAAAAATCTTTAAAAAAAAAAAGCATGTCTTTTGGGAAAAATCCTGTGACTCAACATCCTCTACTAAAAATTAATAAATAAATAATAAATAAATAAAACAAAAAAGCCGTGTATATACATATATATATATATATATATATATATATATACACCATAGATTTAAATTTTTAATCACTTACTTTAAAAGTTTTTTTTTTTTGGTTGTTCTTTATTTGATTGATGAAAAAAGAACATGGATACATTACATTTAGAGCTTTGAGAATTGTAAGTAAGGAATAATCAATTTAAAAGCAATTTTATGATGCATGAGTGTAATATATTATTCTGTTAAAACATTGTAAATTGTTTCCCCTTAATGTTGGTTAAAGGACCTTTACACTTGTCCTGGTATCTTTCAGGAATTTAATGCTTGCTCATCATTGAATTCTTTTTTTTAGAAGATGAGGTTTTTTTTTTTTTTTAGATTTTATTTATTTATTTGTTAGAGAGAGAGAGGGAGCGAGCATGAGCACAGGCAGACAGAGTGGTAGGCAGAGGCAGAGGGAGAAGCAGGCTCCCCGCTGAGCAAGGAGCCCGATGTGGGACTCGATCCCAGGACGTTGGGATCATGACCTGAGCTGAAGGCAGCCGCTTAACCAACTGAGCCACCCAGGCGTCCCTCATCATTGAATTCTTAATAATCATAGCACACTGACTAATATGGAGAATCTTTTTTTTTTTTTTTGAGTGAAAAAGAAGTTTGGTTCATCCTTCTGAATGTAACTCAGAACTTGATCTGAATTTCCTGACTTTTAAGCAAATTTTCTGAAATGAAATCAATCATATTTGTGTGAGTAATCTGTGATTTTAGATATTTGAGAAGTAAACAGGACTGCTGCTGAAATGCTGAAAGTTATACTCCTTAACATTGGCCTTCTTTTTTTTTTTTCTCTTAAGATTGTATTTATGTATTTGTCAGAGAGAAAAAGAGAGTACAAGCAGGGAGAGTGGCAGGCAGAGGGAGAGGGAGAAGCAGACTCTCTACTGAACAAGGAGCCAGAAGGGGGACCTGATCCCAGGATCCTGGGATCATGACCTGAGCCAAAGGCAGATGCTTAACTAAGCCATCCAGGCGTCCCTAACATTGACCTTCTGATTTAAAGTTTTTTATTTCCAGTTGTAGGTAACAATGCAATTCTTTGCATACATTTTTCATATTATGGGTACACATACCTATATTTCTAATCTGAAAATAAACAAAACTTTATTTAAAATTGAGTCGGAAGCCCTGAAGGGGGCGCTCTCATGCACGTACCACTCATTGCAGTCTGCATGACCAGCAGAAAGAAGGAAGATAAGGATTATTTCGGTAAGAGAAAACATTGATCACATAGGAATTTTGACTGCTGCTATTAAGAAAAGGAAGCAAGGTCCCTCCCTGCCCCAGCAACAAAGCACTAGCCACTGCTGGCAGCCAGTGAGAAACTGCCACGACCTCAAACTTGTTTTCCACTAAACTTTTATTCAGAACAACCCATCCCAATGTCCTCCTAAAACCTAGTAAAAGCTGCCCCTCCTTTTGTTTCTTCAGACTTGCCTATGGTCTGCCATAGCTCACTTGGCCCACATTGCCATCCTTCTGCTGTTCCCGAATAAACTCGTTTTTTAACTTAAATAAAATTGCTCTTTGCTCTGTTTAAAGTTAACACTAATATAATGTTTTCCATCTTTTGACGTCAAATACTCCATTCTGTGAAAAGTTGCCTCTTCGTTATGAAACTTCCAAGAAGTTTTTTGGATTTGAGAACACACGTCTGGTGGTATTTACCCTGAAGGCCAGCAATCTGCTGAAAAGTGAAACATCCTTAGAATCCCTTCTGCTTGAGTTGGAGAGGATGCGAATGATCATTTATGCTTTCTAATATAAAGACCACACTCCCTCTCCCTGGGGAAGATGAATGCAAATGAAAGACTTCTATCTTCACTCAGACATCTGTTAACACCATCTTCTGCAATCAGGGATATTTTACCTTTCTGATTCTACTTGCTTTAAATCTAACTTAAAAGTTCCCTTTTATTATATTTAGATCTTTTGACTAAAATTTTAGCTTTTCTGACATTGCTTGCATTCCATTATTTTTTAAATATATTTTTCGTTGAGTGTACATCTCTCATCATGTAAAAAAATTGAGTTTACCAGACAGCTTCCTTTGCAACAAACTGGTTTCACTGGATACATCCCTTTTTTCTTTCTCCAGAACCTACTCACTATTCAACAATTAGAATTTTACTCTTGGGTTGACATTATGATTCTTCTGTGTAAACACAAAGAGCAGGCTAAAATGGTTTGCCTGATTTCCACAAAGCATACTTATTATGCGTCTGAGAACAGCTAGAAAAAATTTCTTCTTCTTCCTCTTTTTCTTCCTCTTCCTCCTCCTCTCCTCACTCCACCCCCTCCTTCTTCTTCTTTATCATCATCATTGTCATGATGCAATTATTAGGAGAAATTAAGTAGAAAGATACAAGAATCCATGGTTAGTGTTCTGGCTCCTAGATTCCGGAGATAATTTTATAAGTATTTTCCCAGTGATGGTTAGAAATAAGCTAGCCTTATGAAACCCAACTTTTCAAAATACTCCTTTTGAAACTGATGTAAAAAATATCTTATATACTCAGAATTTTAAAATTGTGATTAATCTCTGGTGGTAGCAATATGGGAGATTTTCACATTCTTTCTGCCTCTCTGTGTTTTCCAATTTTTCTCCCCACCTCCTCAAAACAAACAAATGAAAAACGATTATATTTTTAAAAATCGAGTAGTCTCAAGTCTACAAAAAACCAATGCCTTCATTTCACATAATTGATGTAACACTGATGTTTATCCTAATCTAACAGTCATGCTTTTAGTCTTGCTATCTTTTATTGTGGTTTCTCATTCCATCAATTCAGATACCTCATGAATTTCTCTTTCCTGAGAGGTTATACCCAAAGAATGCAAAAAAGAACCTGTGGACATGTTTATTCATTTGGTTGTTGGTCACCTGCTGTTTTTGACCCTTTTGAAAAAATTAAACAGAATCCAATTCAAATTGGTTATTTTCCCAAAGACTGGTAAGAGTTCTTCCTTAAACAGATTTCCTCTGACATCCAAATATGCCATCAAATCATGTAGAGTCCAGTTTTGGGTAGCACTGCTGTGCAATTTGTAACTGCTCCATCTTGGATATCCTAACTCATATTCTCAGGGTTGTGTAGGCACCTGATACCTTCTAAATTGCTAGAAATGGACCAGAAAGGAGAGTCTGACAGTTTTTATTATTCTGTTTTCCTTCTACCTTTATGACTGAGAGACTGTCATCTTCCCTGTGGGACTAGTGGGAGTGACCTTTTGGAATTAAAAGCATGTTCCAGGGTTTCCTTTATGTGTAGTCTTGCTCAGTGTCAGAGCTGGATATTTGCAGAGGATGATGGGACTCCATGGTCTTAGTAGAAAGTAGTATCTTCTGGCAGGTGGAGGGGTCAGTAAATAAATGACAGAGACCTGCCAATCATAAAGGCTCTGCCCAGGAGTCCAAGATTATGATACTGCTCGATTGTGGTTAGATTAGGCTCAGAAGAGCATCTTATGAATTGAGCACATCCCATTACAGAGAATCAACAATGCAGCACAGATTCGTGCTGGACTACCCCAGCAACAATGTAACAGTTTCTTAATATCTACTTTGGCAGGCACCTTGATCAGTCTTGATCCATGTTATGTATCATTAAGAGATAAGTATTGCTGTTACCATTTTTTTTTATAGATTAGGAGACCAAAGCTCCAAGACGCCGCTTGATCAAAGTCATAAACCTACAGGGTAGATGCAAGATGAAAACCCTCATTTTCGTGACTTTGGTAGTCCTGCTCAGAGGCCCATGGGGCGTTACTCTTCACAGCACCCTGGCCAGTGAAAGGAATCAGGGCACAGTGTGTGAGAAAATGCTGAAAAAACTGTTGAGGGGCCTGTTGGGGAAGAGTGGAGGGAAAGGAAGCTTGTGGAAGGAATGGAGGCTGTCATCAAATATTTTAAGGGCTGTAATGTGGAAGGGAGGTTAGATTCTCTCTCTCTCTCTTTCTTTTTTTTTTCTTAAGGACTCCAACGGAAATAAAAGGATTTTTGGTGGGAGCCACTGAGCCATAGATCAAAGAAGGATCTTACTAACTCTCAGGGGTGTACGGAATAGGGTTGCTTTTGGAAGAAATGAGATCTCTGTCTGTAGCTGTGTTGCATAATTGGCAGAGGTGGAGTAGAAATGTGCATTAGATGTGTGGTGGGCTAGCTTTAAAAATTCCTTTCAACAGTGAAATATGTGTATAAACACACTTTGTAGACTAGAGAACATTGATCTGGAAACTCATGCATTTTAATAGGTTTTGTACTTAGAGTTGTTTTCGTAGTAACAATGAGAGTAATCCACAAGCCCTGTCTTCTTTGGTTTCCTCAGTGTTCATACCATGAACTAATGGGATGTTTGTCACAGGGGTTGGGGTCTGCGGTTGGAGATACCAAAATGATTCCTCCTCAAATAAGTCTGTTACTTTGGTTTCATTTATTACATGCTCAATTCCAGTATTTTTTTAGCTGCTAAATGGACGGAGTGGACAAAAACCGTGTTTACACCAAGAGACCCACTTGGAAGTCAGGCTCTTCATTATCCTTTCTAAGGTGGAAATAATCCATCACACTGGTGAAGGTGAAAAGGGTGTATTCAAGCCTTGATTCAGCAGTAGCGACTTTGGATATTCCCTTTTAGCAATCAACTGCCTTGGGGATGCTCCGTTTCAACATATCTCTAGTAAGGAGTTCCTAATTCGGGTGCCATTTTGTTTTTAATTCACAACATATAAATTCAGAAGTTGTGTGAATTACTTACTAGGCAGCGTAATGATCTGTGGGGAGGAGCAGGGGCAGCATAGAAATCCTTCCGGATCTAGGCAGATAGGATTGTTGTCTATTTTATAGTCTCTTTTATTATCTTGTCAATGTTAACTTTTTATTTTTATCAAAGGATTATTGTATACAATTTTAAAAGTAGCACGAGGTTCACTTTATCTTCTCATCATCCTTTTCCAGTCCCCAGGGACAATCATTTTCAATTCTTTCAGCTATTGATTCTGGTAATTACCTAAATATTTATAACAGCTTGTTTATTAACATTACTGCTCCAATCCATGTTATGTTTTAGATGTTACCTATTGGCTGTAGACGGTGAAGATTTTGCTTTCTCACACCCTTTTCACCCACAGACACCTTTGTTCTTCCTGAAAACTTACAAAATAGCTTCATGGTTAAGTCCATCAACAGGGTCTTCATTATTTTGTCTTTGTAAATATTAACTATACTTCTGGTGCAAACTTTTATTTTTGTTAGGAATATATTACCCTGTTCTTTCTTTTTTTCTTTGGCTCATCTTTCTTCAAGTTTCTGGTAAGACTTCCTACATCCTCCAATGGGTCTCTAAACTAACCTTCAATCCATGTCTTCCTTTCTGCGTAGCTATGGTCCTGGGACTCTGCTGTCATTCAAAGAGATCTTCTCTAGCATTACAGCGCCCGCTTCTTGGATTTTATGTCTTGATCTTTTGGATTTAATTCTTTGTTTTGATGGAGCACATCTTTGGAGAGTTTGGGTGTCTGAAAATGTGTTTATTCTAGTCTAATGTTTGAATGATACTGATTTGGGTTTGAAAAAGTTGTGCTCTCTATAGGGGAGAACTCAAATGGTAACAATCTGTGGTCCCTGACAAAACTGTCCAATCTCATTTGCATTTAGGAAGAGAGTGGCCTAAGGGCAAATTCAGGGCCTACTGGCAGCAGCTTCTCTGGATATCAACAGAACAAAGTGAATTTATTTTTATTACTTAGAGATAATTGGCATTACATGAAAAGATGATGGTTTGTTGTTATCTTACTGGGTAGTAATGTTGCATATCCACTGGCAGGTAATTTTCCCTCTATTATTAGAAGGGAATGGGTCACACCAGGCCATGAGATTGTGTGTGACCCAAGTAGAATATGTACTTGCACTTTGAGAAAAGAAATGCACAGATAGAAAGATTATGAGCTCTAAATCTGACACTCTTAACCTGAAGTCTTCTATAGATCATCCATGTGGTTCTTGAATTCCCTGAACTTGGGTGCAAATTTTATTTTGTGCTACTTACATCGTCTAAGCTTCAGGGGCCTATTAATAAGGTGGAGATAATATTAATACCTCCTCATACAGTGGTTGTGATTTTTAATATTTAAAGAGACCCCTGACCCACCAAAATGTTGAGAACAGTTGAACTCTAATCCTGTCTTTCCTCCATTTAATAGATGGAGAAACAGATTCCATAAAGGTTAGGTATTATGCTGGTGTAACAAGTGCTTCCCCCACAGCTGGGACACACCCTAGGTTTTCTGGCTCCTTACCTGGGAGTCTTCCCACATTAGCTTCAGGTAAGATTATATGTGAGCCTTATCTCTCCACTTTCCTCACCTACTTTCCAAGGGAAGGTCGAGGTGAAGGTTTTTTTTTCTGAGATTCATGGCTCACAGTCAAATGTGGCTGAAAGAGGCCTCTAAAACCAGAAATTGTCAAGGGAGCAGCATTTATTTTTGTCATTACTCATTCTTCTGGCTGGGCCATGAGAGACATGGGAATATGGATAAATCAATGTAGATACAAAATCTTGACGGTATTACTTGGCTCAAGTGTATGTTGGAGTCTCAAGATAATTACTACCATATTGGAAGAATAAACATTCTGCTAAGGCGCTTTTGACCAAGGAGACCAGGGTCTTTGTTTAATTGGCCTCTTTTGGAGAATAAGTTCATATAACTCTATGGGACTCAGCTAATTAGTTGATAACCTGTGACCACAAAATATTAAATGTTGATTACTAATTACACATTATCTTTTACATGTATATATTGTTTCATTGTTTACAAAGTGCTTTCACTTATTATTTTATTTAAGAACAACTTGGCATGCTACAGTATCATTCCCCACATTTACAAATGAGAAACTGAGGACAGGGGACTTGATGAGAAGTGCCTGAGGTCATGTTAGCTAATAGGGTTAGATTTGGAACAAGACTACTTGCCTTCTGGTTCCAAATCTGGTTCTTTTCCATCCTACCATGTGGCCTCCTAATAACCATTAGTCATGCTACCTTTCGTACTCCAGTGATGGATACGTTTCAAAAGTAAGAGGGACATCGCAATGGGCATGCTGTCCTTAAGGGTTTGCAGCCACTCCCTGCATGAAGGAAACATGCTCTGCTAGCCTGCCAGACATGAACAGGCTGAGGACATGTGGACTCGGGGACTGGCCAGATACAGATCCTAGGGAACTTGGATGAGCACAGTCATTCACCAAGAGATCAATTTTACTCCTTCTATTTCAGGTAGGTGTTAATAGTAGATAAGGTACAAAATTCTATACAAAGAACATGAGGCAATGCCTCCCACAAAGACTTATCGAGTTATTAAGCTCCTCGAAGGACTAGCATAATGTAATTCATGTCCAGTTTTCTACCAACTATGTGGATCAATAATGGTTTTCTTTAAAATGATGGTGAGTTAGGATTTTCATCCCTTGGTTTAACCTGAGAGTTAAAAGCACATAAAATGTACCTTATATAAATAGTAGTTTTTCATTAACCTTATCTTTTTTAATTTAGATTTTTATGGAAAAGAAAACTTAAAAACCCTCAATTTTTTACTTTGTGAATAAATCTGCCATATGTCAGGACATGAGTTGATGTTACTGATGAAGTGAGCACTTCTGACTCTCTTGAGATGGAGAGAAAACTTTTAAATCTTTCTTCTGTTCTTGATTTAACACAGGTGGGATCTCATATGGCCATGTTCACGATTAGCGGTGTTTTTAAAAAAGAGTATGAATTGGGGGAGCCTGGGTGGCTCAGTTGGTTAAGTGCTGGACTCTTGGTTTTGACTGGTGTCAAGATCTCACAGTTCTGGGATCAAGCCCTGGGATTGAGCCCTGAAACTGGCTCCTGCCGAGCACTGAGTTGGCTTCAGATTCTCTCTCCCTCCCTTCTGTTCCGCAACCCCTTTTTTCCCCACCCCTTGCTCTCTTGTGTGCACGTTCTCTTTCTCTCTCTAAAACAAATAAATAAAATCTAGGGGCACCTGGATGGCTCAGCTGGTTGGACCTCTGCCTTTAGCTTAGGTCATGATCCTAGGGTCTTGGGATCAAGCCCCGTGTCAGACTCCCAGCTCAAAGGGGAGTCTGCTTCTCCCTCTGTCCCTCCCCCAATTGTGCTCTCTCTCTCCCTCTTTCTCTCTCAAATAAATAAATAAAAATCTTAAAAATAAATGAATGAATGAATGAATGAATAAGTAAAATCTTAAAAAAAGCAAGAGACCTTTCTATTTCTTCCTGGTTCAGTTGTGGTAGTTTATATGTCTCTAGGACTATTGCAGCTGCAGTAGGAAGCCCAAAACAAATCCTGAACCTGATGATCAAGGACTATGGACTACGGAACTCCAGACTGCTCTGGATGCGCGACAGACCTTGGCCTCACCAGACCCCAAACAGGACCTCGTTTTCTCATAAATAGAGAAATTCCTCTTTAGCAAGGAGCTTATAATCTTCTATGTAAAATAAAAGTGACCCTTCTTAGATCATATTCCTGCTGGAGTCCTGAAGAGTATATCTCCTTTCCTCTTGCATGACTGTCAATGTTTCCAAGACTGTATATACTTAGGTTGTTGAAGACACTGTTTCAGAGATGCATCAGGAGCCACATAAGAAGAACACTCAGCTCCAAGTCCAGCACTCTTGGCTCTAACTCCTTGATCACCTCGTTTTGCCCTGCCTCCATTTTTTCTCACTTCATTCTCACTACTTTCTAAAATACTGACTGCTCAGACTTTCCTCTTTAATGTCTCCCCTTCAGCACAGTTTTCACCAATGCTTGTGATTTCCTACGTGTTTTTAGGAATTTGAAGGCGGCCTCTTGGGGGGCATCTTTGCCTCCATCTGGTCATTATATTTTTGCTGCCTCTGCTCACTACCCCACCTTTCTGGCCTCTTGGGCAGAGCCCAGACATAATGTGGGGGGTCATTGAAGAGGTTATGTATGAACTCTAGGAAATTACTAACCCAATTAAACAGACAGTTTACAATTAACTTCCATTTGGCCACTGCTACATCTGTATTGGTACCTTCTAGGTGTTTCTGTCTATAAAGTCTTCAGTATTCTACTTGCCGGAGAGATGGCAGGTGGGCAGGCAGTGTATGTAAACAACCAAGCAACCGCTGGAAAATCTTGATGGATATGCTGTCCATCTCCTCTGCTATTTTCTTTTAACTCTGATTGTGGTTTTGAATTCTTTGAAGACTAAAGGGAAAAGCCTGCATTTGACAACTGAACTAACAGCAAGACTAGGGGAAAAATACTGCTGAAATCTGTCAATGAGTGTTGCTAACATATGTTACCTTTATAGACAGGGAGAAAACTAAACCTAGCAAGTCCTTGGAAAGACATGTGAGTTGGCTGACAGGTGTGACATCTCAGGACAACAAGTTAAAGGAACACTGAGCAGTGGGCTGTGTCCAGTGAGACTTGATTTGCCACAGAAGACAATTCTGCTCGCTGAGCTATTTCTCTGGTGTCCATGATTCATATCAAATGCCAGGTGAGGCTTGCTTCCAATAATAAGGTTGGAGCTCAGTTAACACAGCATAGGATTTTAGTTTTCCATAGCTCAATCAAGCCATCCAGGCACTTCCTGGGGGATTATCCCCGGAATGAATTAGACAAAATAGGAGCTGCAAGGGGTTTCTTCCTGAGGCAATGTTTCAAGTAGCACATGGCAGAAGCAGATACCTATCACTTGCATGAGGAAAGGTGCAGCAGGCATTTTTTTTTAGCCAAACATGTTAGATAGACCAAGTTTGAAGATTGTAAGATAAACTCAGGTACAAGCTGGTTGACACACAATCGTGCAACAAATGGTTTCAATCACAACCAATGTTGGGACACATGTTTTTAGAGTGGGTAATGAACAGGTTCTGTGATGTGGAGCTGTTGATGCATCCATTCTGCAGTGTGATTGACTACCAAGGTGTTTGTGTTGTGTTGATACATTTTCTTGTCTTTGATGCCTATAGTAGACAGGGTCCTGTAAGCATAAGAAAAATAAAATGTATATATTTATTTTGCTAAATATATTTTTATAGATGATGCTTAAAATCAGTAGTGTTAATTTAACATTGTGTGTATAGAAACCAGAGATGATTTTTCTGTCTTTTGTCTCCAGAAATCGGTTATGTGAGAACCTTAAATTGTGAGCATGTTCCTGCTTCAGATGATCACACTTTTGGGGGAAGTTGATGAGCATTAGTAACAAAATTATATTTATCATGTAATTTTAAATTCCTAAGGACAGGGTTTTCAAAGAAACTCAGAAAGTTCAATTTAAACATCTGTACTCTTTGTGGCCCCCTACATCCAATTTATCACTTCTATCTCAATGCCTCTCTATTCAGGTATTTATTCATCAATAATTCCACAAGTATCTGGCCTCATAAAATGAGTTTGGAAGTTTTCCTTCCATTTCTATTTTTTGGAACAGTTTCAGGAGAATAGGAATTAGTTCTTCTTTAAATGTTTGGTAGAATTCCCCCAGGAAGCCATCTGGCCCTGGGCTTTTGTTTGTTTGGAGATTTTTGATGTCTGTTTCAATCTCCTTACTGGATATGGGTCTGTTCAGGCTTTCTATTTCTTCCTGGTTCAGTTGTGGTAGTTTATATGTCTCTAGGAATGCATCCATTTCTTCCAGATTGTCAAATTTGTTGGCGTAGAGTTGCTCATAGTATATTCTTATAATTGTCTGTATTTGGTGTTCGTTGTGATCTCTCCTCTTTCATTCCTGATTTTATTTATTTGGGTCCTTTCTCTTTTCTTTTTGATAAGTCTGGCCAGGGGTTTATCAATCTTATTAATTCTTTCAAAGAGCCAGCTCCTAGTTTCGTCGATTTGTTCTATTGTTTTTTTTGGTTTCTATTTCATTGATTTCTGCTGTGATCTTTATTATTTCTCTTCTCCTGCTGGGTTTAGGGTTTCTTTCTTGTTCTTTCTCCAGCTCCTTTAGGTGTAGGGTTAGGTTGTGTACCTGAGACCTTTCTTGTTTCTTGAGAAAGGCTTGTACTGCTATTTATTTTCCTTTCAGCGCTGCCTTTGTTGTGTCCCACAGATTTTGAACCGTTGTGTTTTCATTATCATTTGTTTCCATGAATTTTTTCAATTCTTTAATTTCCTGGTTGACCCATTCATTCTTTAGAAGGATGCTGTTTAGTCTCCATGTATTTGGGTTCTTTCCAAATTTCCTCTTGTGATTGAGTTCTAGCTTCAGAGCATTGTGGTCTGAAAATATGCAGGGAATGATCCCAATCTTTTGATACCGGTTGAGACCTGATTTCGGACCGAGGATGTGATCTATTCTGGAGAATGTTCCATGTGCACTAGAGAAGAATGTGTATTCTGTTGCTTTGGGATGAAATGTTCTGAATATATCTGTGATGTCCATCTGGTCCAGTGTGTCATTTAAGGCCTTTATTTCCTTGTTGATCTTTTGCTTGGATGATCTGTCCATTTCAGTGAGGGGAGTGTTAAAGTCCCCTACTATTATTGTATTATTGTTGATGTGTTTCTTTGATTTTGTTATTAATTGGTTTATATAGTTGCTGCTCCCATGTTAGGGGCATAGATATTTAAAATTGTTAGATCTTCTTCTTGGACAGATCCTTTGAGTATGATATAGTGTCCTTCCTCATCTCTTATTATAGTCTTTGGCTTAAAATCTAATTGATCTGATATAAGGATTGCCATTCCTGCTTTCTTCTGATGTCCATTAGCATGGTAAATTCTTTTCCACCCCCTCACTTTAAACCTGGAGGTGTCTTCGGGTTTAAGATGAGTTTCTTGTAGGCAACATATAGATGGGTTTTGTTTTTTTATCCATTCTGATACCCTGTGTCTTTTGATTGGGGCATTTAGCCCATTAACATTCAGGGTAAGTATCGAGAGATATGAATTTAGTGCCATTGTATTGCCTGTAAGATGACTGTTATTGTATTTTGTCTCTGTTCCTTTCTGATCTACTACTTTTAGGGTCTCTCTTTGCTTAGAGGACCCCTTTCAATATTTCCTGTAGAGCTGGTTTGGTGTTTGCAAATTCTTTCAGTTTTTGTTTGTCCTGGAAGCTTTTTATCTCTCCTTCTATTTTCAATGATAGCCTAGCTGCATATAGTATTCTTGGCTGCATGTTTTTCTCGTTTAGTGCTCTGAATATATCATGCCAGTTCTTTCTGGCCTGCCAGGTTTCTGTGGATAAGTCTGCTGCCAATCTAATATTTTTACCATTGTATGTTACAGACTTCTTTTCCCAGGCTGCTTTCAGGATTTTCTCTTTGTCACTAAGACTTGTAAATTTTACTATTAGGTGACGGGGTGTGGACCTATTCTTATTGATCTTGAGGGGGGTTCTCTGCACCTCCTGGATTTGGATGCTTGTTCCCTTTGCCATATTGGGGAAATTCTCTCCAATAATTCTCTCCAATATACCTTCTGCTCCCCTCTCTCTTTCTTCTTCTTCTGGAATCCCAATTATTCTAATGTTGTTTCATCTTATGGTGTCACTTATCTCTCGAATTCTCCCCTCATGGTCCAGTAGCTGTTTGTCCCTCTTTTGCTCAGCTTCTTTATTCTCTGTCATTCGGTCTTCTATATCACTAATTCTTTCTTCTGCCTCATTTATCCTAGCAGTGAGAGCCTCCATTTTTGATTGCACCTCATTAATAGCTTTTTTTATTTCACCTTGGTTCAATTTTAGTTCTTTTATTTCTCCAGAAAGGGCTTTTATATCTCCTGAGAGGGTTTCTCTAATATCTTCCATGCCTTTTTCGAGCCCGGCTAGAACCTTGAGAATCGTCATTCTGAACTCTAGATCTGACATATTACCAATGTCTATATTGATTAGGTCCCTAGCCTTTGGTACTGCCTCTTGTTCTTTTTTTTGTGGTGAATTTTTCCGCCTTGTCATTTTGTCCAGATAAGAGTATATGAAGGAGCAAGTAAAATACTAAAAGGGTGGCAACAACCCCAGGAAAATATGCGTTAGCCAAATAAGAAGAGGTCCCAAATTGTGAGGGGGGAGAAAGGGGATAAAAAGGTTCAGAAAGGAAAAAAAAAAAGAAAGAAACAATTAGAAAAAGAAAACCAATAAAGAAAAAATATAAAAAGGAAAAAAAAATATATATATTAGATAAACTAGTTAAAAAACGTTAAAAAAGAAAAGGGTAAAAGTAAAAAAAATTTAGCAGAAGAAGAGAAAAAAAATTGAAAAAGAAAAAAAAATTAAATTAACTGCACGGCTAAACAATCATGGGGAGAAAGCCATGAGTTCCGTGCTTTGCTTTCTCCTCCTCTGGAATTCCGCAGCTCTCCTTGGTATTGAAACTGCACTCCTTGGTAGGTGAACTTGGTCCTGGCTGGGTTTCTTGTTGATCTTCTGGGGGAGGGGCCTGTTGTAGTGATTCTCAAGCGTCTTTGCCCCAGGCAGAGTTGCACCGCCCTTACCAGGGGCCGGGCTGAGTAATCCACTCAGGTTAGCTTTCTGGAGCTTTTGTTCCCTGAGCGCTTTCCGTAGAGTTCCGGAGGACAGGAATGAAGATGGCGGCCTCCCAGTCTCCGGCCCAGAGGAGCCGAGAGCCCAGGGCCTGACTTCTCAGTGCGCCCTCAGAGAATAGCGCCCAAATACTCCCGTCACCCTGCCTCCGGCTGCGCTCCGAGCTGACCGAGCCTGCGACCGGTTCAAGGTAACCCCGAGCTTAGAGCTCACTCCTTGGCTCTGTCTCTGTAGCCAGCTTCCCCGTTCTAATACCTGTAAGCTCTGTGACACTCAGACACCCCCGATCCTTCTGTGACCCTGCGGGACCCGAGGCCACGCTAACCCCACGTGGGCTTCACCCCGGTTAAGCCTCTGGAGTGATGTCCCTCAGTGGAACAGACTTTTAAAAGTCCTGATTGTGTGCTCCGTTGCTCCGCCGCTTGCTGGGAGCCGGCCCCTCCCCCCGCGGTCTATCTTCCCGTCGCTTTGGATTCACTTCTCCACCAGTCCTACCTTTCAGAAAGTGGTTGATTTTCTGTTTCTAGAATTGCTGTTCTTCTTCTCTTCGATTTCCCGTTGGATTTGTAGGTGTTTGCAATCTTTAGATAAGCTATCTAGCTGATCTCCCGCTACCTGAAGTAGTCTCAGCCTGCTACTTCTCCGCCATCTTGACTCCTCCCCCAATAATTCCACAAGTATCTGAAGCAGATTAAAACAATGGTATGAATAATAAGATAATAATATAGAAATACAAAGTCAAAATTAAATAAATCACTATTATAAATAAGGGAACAATAGGTCCTAGGGAATTATTTAACATGCATAACAGAACTCGGAATCGGGACCTGAGAGTGCTTGGATCTACACTTCCAATTCTTTAGTCAGACAAGAGCTCTGTGTACCATCAATGACCAATCGCATGGGATCTTTTGTGGTTAGAGGACAAGTCAATACATTTTGTATGCCCAGAAAGGACAGCAAGAATTAGATTGGTTTTGAAACTAAGTTTACATGACACTAAAATTAGCAATTAAAAAGATTTTAAAAATCAGTCTATTTTCTTTTAATTTTTTCAACAATTTTCAACAAGTTAGCAGCTTGATTAATTATCTTAATGGGATGTTTGTGTTTTAATGTAGATCCATTCTGTAATGTTTGCACACACCAAGGAAAAGCATAGTCCACAGGCTATGCATTTCTTTTTTTTGGGCCATTCATCTCTTTGGCATGCTCGCACGATTGTTTGCAATCTTTCATCATTATGGGGAAGTCATCTATTAAGAACCATCTGCTGAAGAAAATTCCAGTCCCTAATATTACATCCCTGCTGAATCTGTCCATGTTCCTCCCCACTTTGGATTCTACACTCGGCATGGAGCCTACTTTAAAAAAAAAAAGAAAAGAAATACTTCTGCACAGTAAAGGAAAACATCAACAAAATGAAAAATCAACCTATGGAGTGGGAGAAAATATTTGCAAACCATATATGTGATAAGGGGTTAATATCTAAAATATACAAAATTTTATACTATCCAAAGCAAAATCCTCCACAAATAAACCAATTAAAAAATGGGCAAAGGACCTATAAACACTTTTCCATAGAAGACATACAAATAGCGAAGAGGTAGATAGAAAGATGCTTAACATTATTAGTCATCAAATGCAAATCAAAACCACAATGAGATGCCATCTTACATCTGTTAGGATGTCTATTATCAAAAAGCCAAGGCATAACAAATGTTGGTGAGAATGTGGAGAAGAGGGAACACTTGTACACTGTCGATGGGAACATAAACTGGTACGCTATTATGGAAAACAATACGCAGTTTCCTCAAGAAGTTAAAAATAGAACTAAGTATGATCCAGTAATCCTACTTCCGATATTGAATCCAAAAGAAATAAAATCAGTATTTTGACAGATATATATATATATATTTTCATGTTCATTGCAACATAGTTTACAATAATCAAGTTATGGAAACAACCTAAGTGTCAGTTGATGGATGAATGGATGAAGAAAATGGGGGATATGTAAATAATGGAGTATTATTCAGCCTTAACAAAGAAGGAAATCCTGTCATCATGGAGAAAGACAAATACTGCATGGTATCATTTATATGTGGAATCCAAAAGAAATTTAAAAAGTTGAACTTATTGAAAGAATAGAAGGGTGATTGGGGCACCTGGGTGGCTCAGTGGGTTAAGGCCTCTGCCTTCAACTCAGGTCATGATCTCAGAGTCCTGGTATCGAGCCCCACATCGGGCTCTCTGCTCAGCATGGAGCCTGCTTCCTCCTCTCTCTCTGCCTGCTTCTCTGCCTACTGTGATCTCCGTCTGTCAAATAAATAAATAAAATCTTAAAAAAAAAAAAAGAATAGAAGGGTGATTGCCAGAGATTGGGGTGGTTGGGGAAAATGAGAGATGTTGGTGAAGAGGTATAAACTTTCAGTTGTATAGTGAAGATCTGAAGATCTAGTAGTGTATAACTTGATGATAACAGTGGATTATAACTGTATTGTATAATTGAAATTTGCTAAGAGTAGAAACTAAATTTTCTCATAAAGAAAAAAAGAAGAAGGAGAAAAAATATGGGAGGTGATGGATATAGTGATTAACTCTGGAGGGAATCCTTCCACAATGCACACATGTATCAGATCATCATGTTATACACTACTTTAAATATATTACATTTCTGTCAATTGTATGTCAATAGAGCTAAAAAAGTAAAAATATTCATAGAATCTGGGAGGATTAAATATAAAATATTCACAAAGTGCTTAGAACTATATGCATGCAAATATTACTATCAAATAAATCAATAAATGAATATTTATACTTATATTTACTACTATCAGAAAGAAGGAAAGAAGGAAGGAAGAAAAGAAAAAAGGAAAGGAAGGAAACCATGCCTTATAGCTAGTTTTTCCAATGATGGAGCTGAGAAAAGGCTCAAAATGGATTCTGCTGTTAGCACTCAAACTCATGGCTAGTTATCTAGTTCTCCCCTCTTATTTATGCCTATGGGGGGACTAGTTGGGCCTTCCTCAGGAGTAGGCTAGCAGAGGAAAGCCACCAGCTATGATCCCTCTCTACTTGCCTAATTTCACCTTACAATGAACAGAGGATTTTACCCTTTTCGTGAAGGGTATGAACTTGGATTATAGTTTCTTGGTCAATCCAATGAGGATTAATGAGGCGTTAAAGTCAGATGATATTTAAGTTATTACCATCTCTAGTTTGTTTATTTATTACCGCCGTATCTTTAAAATGTTACTCCTGGGGGCGCCTGGGTGGCTCAGTGGGTTAAGCCGCTGCCTTCGGCTCAGGTCATGATCCCAGGTCCTGGGTTCGAGCCCCGCGTCGGGCTTTCTGCTCAGCAGGGAGCCTGCTTCCTCCTCTCTCTCTGCCTGCCTCTCTGCTTACTTGTGATTTCTCTCTGTCAAATAAATAAATAAAATCTTTAAAAAAAAAAAATGTTACTCCTGGGGTACCTGGGTGGCTCAGTGGTTTAGGCCTCTGCCTTCGGCTTGGGTCATGATCTCAGGTTCCTGGGATTGAGCCCTGCATTGGGCTCTCTGCTAGGTAGGGAGCCTGCTCCCCGCCCCGCCCCCCGCCTGCCTCTCTGCTTACTTGTGATCTCTGTCAAATAAATAAATAAAATCTTTAAAAAAAAAATAAGTAAAATGTTACTCCCATGCTTATCACACCCAGGAGCCTCATGGACTCTTCAAAGGTTTAAATCATTTGCTCATTTTTGCGTCACCAGCACCGACAATAGCCTAGTACACAGAAAGTGCTCTATAAGTCTGAATTGCCATGAGTCATTTGTGGCTATTCCTAAATCTGCAGACACTGCCATACTTCTTAATTTCTAAAGGTTATGAAGCTGTTCAGTGCTCAGGAAATCAGGCTTTAGCCCAGCTGAAGCTACATTCTCTTTTCAGTCAATGGTTTTGTTGAAAGCTCATTTTAATAAATGTACCAGAGAGGCATTTTTGAATAGGCAAGAGTCATTTGGTTTTGTAAAATGTCGAGGTGGAATAAGTATTAGATGCTTTTGTTATTTCTGCCACTTTGGTTAATGAAGCTGTCTCCTTTACAATATAATTAGAGCAAGAACAATTCTCTCCCCAAATATAAAGTGACACGCACAGGATCTTGTTGCTCGAGTGTCCCTCTGAAGAGTCACAGGAAACCATTCAAACATGGGGCTTGACATACAAGGGTAAATATAGCCAATTAAGAAAATGGTAAGTAATTTCATGAGAGGAATTGCAGTTCTCACTAAAGATGTTCAAACGTCCCTTTTGGGATCAAACCACCTTTTATTTTTTAAAATCTGGAGGAAGTTGCTGCATAAACATGTTTTTGTTTTCTCTGGGTGATACATTATCATAGGGTCATGGTCCCATTTACGTTTCTAAATGCAAAATCAGAATTTGAGGAGAAAAAAAGTGTGATTATCATGATCTCCTTGAGACCAAGACAAAATTAGTATTTTAAATTCAGTGTTCTGACGCCTCAGAGGGCCAGATTAGTCAAAGAAAATCATAGAGCTCCCAAGAGAAGCAATTCAGCTCTTCTTCATGGTCTATAAGGCTAGAAACTTTTCTATTAGACAAGACTTTCTTCAGTCTGCCTCATGGAAATTGGTATTATACATAAAGTGTCAACTCCACGACACTGGTTTGGTTCCCATTTTCATCACCTGACTTTTCCTTCCATCTATCCACTGCATCCCCCAAAATGCTTGTTTTCTAGAACAAGCATTTTTTTTTTCTCTAGGACTTGATACATCTTTCTTAGCCAAAGATGTCTACAGACAGTCAAGAAATTGGGCTTCATAAAATTGAAACATCTTGGGCTTTATCTGAGACACATTGATTTCCTCCAGCAGACTGAATGGCTTGAGATCTGTATCAATCATTCACAGTTTTACTGTAGTTGAAGTATGATGACTTTTTTTTTAAAGCCATGAAACAACTTATATTGGGATCTGGCAGAGATCTACACTAAATCTTTAGGCATCTCTGAGTTACTAAAGCAGGATCACACACATAGGATAAATAGATCGTGTTTGAATTTGTAAAATGTGTGAGATTTTAGGTTTGCAGGGTTTTGACATAGGTAGGATCTCATGTTGTTTATAAAGAAAAGGTGGATATCCTAATGTCGTTCCTCTGTCAAGACTTCCTTCTTCATTCAAAGACGTAGGACACTTCTGGGAAGTACTGAACTTAGTTAAGAGAGTCTGAGATTTAGCATCTGAAACAATGAAAGTTACATATCCATTCTGTTATTTACTAGATTTGAGGCTTTTGGCTACCTCTTAATCTACCTAAATCTTGTAAAATGCGGCCAATAATACCTTTGTTCTAGGATGAATGTCAGGGGAAAAACTGACATTTACATTGCTTGGTTTTTGTATATAGCAGGGGCTAAATAAATGGTAACTATTTACATTGTTCTGTAAAATTTTAATATTTGTTTTGGGGAATTCTGTATAATAGATGTTGTTTTAATTGACTAAAATGAAAAGCATACTGTAATTTATAACAGCATTTATAGATAAAAAGTTCCTAGAGCTGGGGCGACTGGGTGGCTATATGGGTTAAGCCTCTGCCTTCAGCTCAGGTCATAATCTCAGGGTCCTGGGATCGAGCCCCACATTGGGCTCTCTGCTCAGTGCAGAGCCTGCTTCCCTGTCTCTCTCTGCCTGCCTCTCTGCCTACTTGTGATTTCTCTCTCTCTGTTAAATAAACAAATAAAATCTAAAAAAAAAAGTTCCTAGAGCTATTCAAATTATTCTGAAAGCAGTGTTACTAGATATTTTTACCCTAGTCACAAAAGAAAAGTTATTTAACTCTCACATTTTGGTTTCCCATTCTAGATCTGTAAACCAACATGGCTGTTCCTTCCAGGGCCAGTCAGAGTGGCCCATCACATATGGTAAAATTGTTTGTGTATGTTTTGTAAAAGATATACCTTAAGTTGTTAATTTGGGAAAGGGGAGATGAGACAGCAAGGATGTGCTTGGGAATTACTTAGAAACAAACAGAGTGAGGGAAGCCTGAGTGGCTCAGTCAGTTGAGTGTCTGACTTTTGATTTCAGCTCAGGTCATGTTCTCAGGGTCTTGAGATGGAGCCCCATGTTGGGCTCCGTGCTCTTAAGCCTGGGCTGGTTGTGCAAACATGTGTGTGTTATTTTTCCCTTGGAAAATTGCTTGAGAATCCTCTCTCTCCCTCTGTGCCTCCCCCTCCCATACTCTCTCTCTCTAAAATAAATAAATAATTTTTTTAAAAAAGAAAGGAAGGAAGGAAGGAGGAAAGGAAGGAAGGAGCAGAGTGTGGATAATTTAGGACGCCTAAAGAACAGAATGACTAAATCATTTTAAAGGTTGATGTGTAGGAAGTAGAGGGACACTTATCAAGACAAGAACCAATGGGAGGTTCATTGCACAAAGCAGTAAAATGGTAGGGGTGGAAGTGGTAAAAACATGTTGTGTGGAGTTTTTTTAGCCCTCAGTTGGTCAGACTGTGGGAGGGTAAACAGATTGAAGACCCAGTTTGCTTATCGACGGAATAGCTGGGAGAAAATTACATGAAAATGAGAAAAGACATTTTGGGTCATTTTGCTACATTTAAAGTGAAAACTTTAAATACAACGCTAACAGAGAACAAACTTTAATTAAGCCTGGGTTGTTTGTGTGAGTGTGTGTGTAATATTTTTCCCCTATGGGATTCTTCTTTAAAGACACAATAATCCATCTAAATTATTTTTTTATTGGATTTTGTGTAATTTCCCCACTCACTTCAGCAATGATGTTATTGATGCAGTTGGTGCTGGTTTCTAAGAGCCCTCTTTGACTTATATCATGACCTCATTGGCATTTAGTACAAACACGAAAAAAAATTCCTCTTTTATAGGCAAAGTATCTGCAAAATCTAGGGTGCTCAGTATTGAACACAATGGCTAGTATTTTGAATTTTCTGGTATGGAAGTATCAAATGTGCCCAATATTTTTGTTGAAACTGTGTGGTACAACTATGACCTCATATTTGGCTATATTCAGTTACAAATATTTTAACAAAAAGCCAAGAGAAAGCCAGACAAGATGGAGGTCACAATGGAAGTTTCCTGTGTTGGAAAACCTCCCTCTTCCTAACCAGAGCCCTGTTGAGGTATTGGTGGGGGAGTGGCTTCAGAAACAGGGGAGGTGTGGGAAGGAGAAACGCCTTGTTAAAAAGACCGAGGGGGACTGCCAGCTGACCTGGGTTGGAAGGATCCAGAGATGGAGTATAATTCCCTCTGTGGCCCTTGTGCTTCTGGCATATTGGCAAGGGCAAATGATGCTTTTTGAAAGATTTGGGAGGGATGGTCAGAATCACTTAATGTATCCCAGTCTAGTTATGAATATGCTACCAACAAACTCACTATATGTCCTGAGGCTAGTAATTTATCTCTAAAAGAAGGGAGTCCAATTAAAATGATCACTGAAGACCTTTTCAGGCATTTTGGTTGTCGTTAATATTAATTCTGTTCAGTGAATGACACAGAACTGCTGTGACTTGGGAGAAAAATCAGGGACTTTGGTAGAAAATAGTCAAAGGCAAAATTTGCACATATGATCTTTAGATACTCAGATTTTAGAATGTGAAGGAAAACACCAGAAGCCTTCCTCTTTGCTCAGAAGTCTTGCTGTGTTAGAAGCCGTTGGACAGCATGTCTGTCGCCTGGCTTTCCATCTTCTCCACTCCACTATTTGCTTTGGAAAATTCACTTTAAGGGAGGCCAGAATTTGCACTTATAACGCAAGGGAGATGAGAAGTAGGTGACCATTTCTTCTCAGAAGCTGGGAGCACGGAGACAACAGAAATGACTTTTGGAAGCTGCAGGCCAATTATCTTGGCCCCAGAGCTTCATAATTCTGATGCTGGATACATACAACGACCTCTACAGACAAGGTTGCATTGAGCCACTGATCTTTGGATTCTTTGTAATGTGTTTGCTATTTTCAGAAAAACAAATGGTAGTTTAAAAGAACTTAACTTTGGACCATTGGTATTTATTGAGAAGACCTTACTGGGTCTCAGTAAGAAGACCTTACTGGGGGATATACAGCCTTAGGAGCGATTAGCCCATATTTATTGCTGAAGGTAATATACTGTGCTTTTCCATCTTGATTTACAGAGAAATGTGGAGTAATTTTCTACTAAGCAAGGAATCTTCCTCTTGCCTATTCAAGTAATGTTTCACCTTAGTTTTCCAAAATAATTTTAAGATTTAGAATGTTTTTTTCTCAGGATTTTTCTCATCTGTATGGCATTATTAATTTCAATTAAAAATTAATTAAGAAGTTAAATCCAAATCCCAAGCCTGATTTATTACTGTTTCCACCTCCGGATAGCCATCTTGCCTTAGGTAATTCCCTCATTGGATGTAGCCTCAAGATATTTTCTACAACCCTAGATTCACTGCCTGCTAATGAAAAGTGCAATCAGAGAACTGGTTGTTTGTTCTGCAAATTCCAAACCAGCAGAATAGTTACCTTCAATTAACTGAATATAGACAGAACCATGTGATTATTTCTTTTCTTTTCTTTTTTTTTTTTTTTTAAAGATTTTATTTATTTATTTGACAGACACAGATCACAAGTAGGCAGAGAGGCAGGCAGAGAGAGAGTGAGAAGCAGGCTCCCTGCTGAGCAGAGAACCTGATGCGGGGCTCGATCCCAGGACCCTGGGATCATGACTTGAGCCGAAGGCAGAGGCTTTAACCCACTGAGCTACCCAGGTGCCCACATGTGATTATTTCTTCAGTGTGTCCATTGTCATTAAGGCTCAGACTATTAAAAGGCAAATGGCACCTATAGGCTACAGTCTACATATTCATGGTAGGGTAAAGGGGAGATAGGAATGGACTCAGATGATTTGAACCTTTCAGGACAGTCTCACCTTCTCTTTCACAAAGTATTTTTCTCCTCTACTTTTCACAAAGTATTTTTCTGCTCTACTTTTAAGACCTGCCTTTAGAATTTTAGTGAGAACTAAAGGGTCTACTTTAATTCTTGATATTAAATGTCAAAGAACACGAGTGGTCCTTTGCAGAAATTACAGGGGTCATTTTCTGAGGTAAATTTTAATAAAAATGTGATCTGGGGGCACCTGGGTGGCTCAGTGGTTTAGGCCTCTGCCTTCAGCTCAGGTCATGATCTCAGGGTCTAGGGATCGAGCCCCACGTCGGGCTCTCTGCTCAGCAGGGAGCCTGCTTCCCACCCCCTCTCTGCCTGCTTCTCTGCCTACTTGTAATCTCTGTCTGTCAAATAAATAAATAAAAAATTAAAAAAAAATGTGATCTGGATTTTAAATACTTAATCCAGTGAAGTAAATAACTTGTTAAAATTTAGGTACTCACTGGTCCATTTGTTCATCAACAAATTATGAAGTGTCTACTCTGAGCCCACCTAGCCCTTAAAGCAACAGGAATTCCTGCATAATTCTTACAGCTGGGTTCATTATTTTGGATGACTTACCACAGGTGCTTTACCAGATTGCACAAAGACTTCTGTTCTTCATTCATTTTGCTTCAAGTTGGAAGGTTGGAAAAATATGATGCCACATTAACCTTCAAGTGACCATAGGCCTTATTTAATTTGGAAGTGCAAGAACCAGGATTCTTTTTTTTTTTTTTTAAGATTTTATTTATTTATTTGAGACACAGAATGGGAGTGGGAGAGAGAGAGCATGAGAGGGGGGAGGAGCAGAGGGAGAGGCAGACTCCCCACTGAGCAAGGAGTCTGATGTGGGACCTGATCCTGGGACTCCAGGATCATGATCTGAGCTGAAGGCAGTCACTTAACTGACTGAGCCACCCAGGCATCCCAATGAGCCAGAATTCTATTCAGAGATACTTGCCAAAATAGGCAAGGCCAGCGGTGCCTGGGTGACTCAGTCGGTTAAGTGTCTGCTTTCAGCTCAGGTCATGATCCCAGGGTCCTGGGATGGAGCCCTGCATTTGGCTCCCTTCTCAGTGGGGAACCTGCTTCTCCCTCTCCCTCTGCCCCACCCACACTCTTGCTCTGTCTCTCGTTTTCTGTCTCTCTCAAATAAATAAATAAACTCTTTAAACAACAACAACAACAAGAAGACAAAATAGGCAGGGGGAAACCCAGATCACACTTAACAGGGGTTATACCGCTGTACAGAGAGGGGGTTACAAATAGGAAAAGGAACAGTAACATTAGAAGTAGGAGTATCTTCTCAACGTAAAGGAAGTAAGGGCAAGTGATTCAGGATTTTTAATTTTGCCCAATTTTTTAAGCAAAAATATTTTGCTTAATATCCATTTTTTAAATGACTATTAACACCTAAATCCACTTCTAAAAGTGGTAGCTTGGAGATTTAAAATCATGTTTCGGGCATGTTCTGGGTCCCTTGCAACCCAGTGTATTAGTTTCTTGTGGCTGCTGTAACCATAATCACCACATATCATGGCTTCAAACAACATTTAGTCTCTCAAAACTCAGAATGCTAGAAGTTGAAATCAGTTTTGCTGGGGTGAAAGCAAGGTGTCAGTCGGGCCGTGGTCTCTTTGGAGGCTCAGGGTGGCTTCTGGTGCTTGCTGTCTTTGCTTGTGGCTCTATTGTTAATCTCTGTTCTATGGTCACACTGCTGCCTCCTTAGTGTGTGCAGAGTCTCCCTTCACCACCCCATTACAAGATACAAGTGGCTACACTTAGGGTCCACCCAAATAATCCAGGACAGTCTCCCCATCTCAAAATCCTTAATTTAATCCCATCTGCAAGGACATCACCCCCTAAAAACTATTTAAGGTAATATGCTCAGGTGCCAGATATTTGAGGATTAGCCATGGATATCTTTTGTGGGGAGGGGGGGTTATTTTTAGCCTAGCACACCCAATAGCTCTCAAGTGATGAGAAAAGTTAGATTTGATTGGCTCAGTGGTAGGAAAGAGTTTCATAAAAGTTGGCCCATTGAAGATATTTCCCCTTCCTGGCATTCTATCTCCTCTGTCTTCTCAGGAAGAAACATGGAAGCCAGACAAGCAACCACAGCTATCTGCTGCAATTCTTTGTCATATCTGTCTTGTGGGAAACATCTTGAATGCAATCCTAGACCCATGTTGAAGGACCTAGGCCATTAAGTGTCCCGTGGAGGAGGAAAAGGGTAGGATGGGGAAAAGGGAGAGAAAGACAGAGAGAAGAGGGAAAGAGAGGGCAGGGAAGAGTAAGACCCATGAGAGAGAAGAGAAAATGTACAAGGCACATCAGATTTCCACCCTTAAACCAGAAATTTTAGCCAATTTTAAACATTTTATTTATTTATTTTAGAAAGAGAGAGAGAGTGCAAGAGCACAAGCAGTGGGAAGGGCAGAGACAGAGGGAGAGAGAGAATCTCAGGCAGACTCCCCGTTGAACGTGGAGCCTGACCGAGGAGGCTCAATCTCATACCCTGAGGTCATGACCTGAGCTGAAATCGTGAGTCAGACACTTAACCGACCGAGACACTGAGGCACCCCATTTTTCGCCATTTTGATGGAATTGATCATATGTTTATAATCAAACAGTAACTAAATATTATAATACAGTATATGAACATTAAATAAGTATTATTCATGTGGAATTATGTGTCTCAGTAATTCTGTAGAAACAATGGACACAGCCTGAGTAGAAGAGTAAAATGCCATCTCTTCTCTGATACTGGTTTTGAGTTCTCTGTGTAGGATTACTCATCCCATCTTGTTTGCTCCCAGAGGATAGCCCACGTTCACTTGCAGTGTCACTCAGGACTGCGTGTTGCTCACTTTTCTGTCCAGTAGATTGTGAGCTTTGTGAGAAGAGGAACCCTGTCCTCATAACTTCTATTTAATGAGAACTTGATATGTGCAAACCACTTTATGTGTATTTAATATTTAAATAATCCTCCAAGGCAAAGATTTTGTTCCCATTTTAAAGACGATAAAGCCAAAACAAAGAAAGTTATCAATTGTCAAGTCACAGAGCGGGAGAGAGAGGTAGAGCTGAGATTTGGAAATAATGGTCAATGGTCTGATTCCCAAACCTTTACTCTTACATCATCTAATACATTATGCTACCCTACACTGCACATAGTACAATAGTTCAGTTCCTTGAATTGGTAGTGGTCAAATTCTTTCAAAATCCAACAAGTAAAGTATATGTATGAAAAGCAATCTTTTTTTTTTTTTTTTTAGCTGCAGTTTTGTTTTTAGAATTTATTTTTAAGAAGGTTATTGCCTTACTCTTTAGATTATGTTTCCTTCCAACTCAGGAAAAGTGTGGAATGCCTCTAATTACATAATCAAACAATGTAAGCTATAAAATGTTGTGATAGCCTCAAACTTCAGTTTCCATTGATGTTAGAGGGAGAAGAGGAAAGGTAAAATGAAGGTCTTATTTTGAGCTTATTTTCCTAATAGATGTAATTTATTTTGCAGAAGTCACAAGTGCACTCAGAAGGCCAGGATATAAATGCCATCTACATCATGAATAAAAAGAAGTAGACAAAGTGGATTTCGTGGAAGAACTGAGCCACCATACTGCATTCATTGATGTATTCAAGAAACATTTATTGGATGCCAATCTGTTTAGAGTTATTTTTTAAAAATATTTTATTTCTTTGACAGAGAGAGAGAGAGAACACGAGAGCAAGGTGAGTGCAGAGGGTGAAGCAGACTCCCCACTGAGTAGGGAGCCTGATGTGGGACACCATCCCAGGACCCTGGGATCATGACCTGAGTTGAAGGCAGACATTAAACTCACTGAGCCACCCAGGTGCCCTCTGTTTAGAATTCTTCACAAGAAACTCAGAATGTAAGCTGCTGAATAGTATCTCTGCTTACCTTTGAACCATCAGGAAATTTGGGAGTGTCACTCCATAATTTAAACTTCGGTGATTTTTTGGATAGCTTCTCTCTTTTTCTTTTCTTCCTTTCTTGCTTTCTTTCTTTTTTTAAGACTTTCTTTTTTGTGGTTGAATGATGAGTATGTGTGTACCATATCTTCTTTATACCCTTCATCCATCAATGGATATTTAGATTCTTTCCATGTGTTGGCTGTTGAAAATAAGGTAACATGAACATACATCTTTTCAAATAAGTATTCTTGTTTTCTTGATATAAACACCCAGAAGTGGAATAGCTATATTATGTGCTAGTTTTATTTTTAACTTTTTGAGGAATTTCCACACTGTTTTCCATACTGGTTGCACTGATTTACATCCCCAGCTTTGGTGTGCAGTTTTTCTTTTTTCCACATCCTTGCTAACATTTATTTCTTATCTTTCTGTTAAAAGTCATTCTCACAGGTGTGAGGTGATATCTCACTGTGAAGACTCCTGCATTTTTTTTTAAGATTTATGTATTTATTTTAGAGAGAGGGAAAGAGAGCTCGCGTGTGCATGAGTGGGGGGAGGGGCAGAGGGAGAGAATTCTCAAACAGACTCACTGCTGAGTGCAGAGCCTGACCCAGAACTAGATCTCAGGACCCTGAGATCATAGCTGGAGTTTATCACATGAGATCATGACCTGAGCTCAAACCAAGGGTTGGACACTCAACCAACTGAGTCACCCACACACCCTAAAACTCCTGCATTCTTTTTTTTTTTTTTTACGATTTTTATTTATTTATTTGACAGAGAGAGATCATAAGTAGGCAGAGAGGCAGAGAGAGAGGGGGAAACAGGCTCCCTATTGAGCAGAGAGCCTGATGTGGGGCTTGATCCCAGGACCCTGAGATCATGACCTGAGCCGAAAGCAGAGGCTTTAACCCACTGAGCCACCCAGGTGCCCAAACTCCTGCATTCTTGACGTTATATCATTCCCTTGCTTTCGTTCTTTCTCGTGACATTCTTTCTAGCCAAGATTCTTTGGAGAACAGCCTGTAGTCACTCTACCTGTGACTACCTTCCCACTGCATTCTGGTGCTCACCCCACTGACTTACACAGCTTTGACCAAAGTGCCCCCTGGCTAAACCCAGTGGATTTTTCTACCCTTTCCTCTTAGGCTCCTATTAATAAAGTAGTTTTTGAAAATACTCTAATATATTAATAGAATTTTTCTTTGATCTTCCCTTACCTCAAACTTCTCCTGTAGGTGGTGATGCCAAGGGTTCATGTGCAGTTCATGGTGAAGACTCTTCCTGTGTGATCCGTTCATGTTTTCCATTTTAACTATTATCTATATTAATCCTTCCCAAATCCCTATATATATTTGTGAAATTTCCTCTAAAGTGCAGATTCATGCCGATTCCTTTCTGGATATATACATTTGGATGTTTCTTGAACACTTTAAAATCAACCATTCTGGCAGGATCACTCACATGCTTTTTATAACTGGGACTTCCTCCTGTGTTTCTGATCACAGGAAACAGTAACACCATCTACTCACTTATCCAGACCGGAAAGCTGGAGTCCCTCTAGATCCTTTGCTTCACCATCCTCTCTGTTTCACTACCTAAATGCATCTTACGTTCAGCCCATTCTCTGTGTTTCTGTATGTATTTTTCAAATATGTTTCTCCAGCATCCAGTTTCGCCCCCATCAATCCTATCATCCCCGTTGTTGCTGGAGTAATTTATCTGACAACACTCTTTACTCTTTCATTTGCTTCATTTATTTGTATCATGTTTTTAGTAACCCCAGTTTAACACACTGATGCTGGAGTGCTCTCTTAGAACCAAGCCCTATAAGTACCCTGCTTGTAGCACAAGCATGATTATGTCACTTCCTAAGACCCTCTAATGCGTTCTAATGACAGCTGAGACGAAAATTTAAAATAATTTATGGCCCTCAAGCACCTGCTGCACCCCCTGCTTGCTTCTCAACCTAATTTTGAACCACTTGCCATCTTGTTCTCCACATAGATCTTAAGTTTGTGGGACCTGCTATGCTGCTTCCTGCCTCAGGGCCCTTGTATGTGCTACTCCCCCATTGCTACTCCATCCCCTCCTTCTTACCCTGGAACTCATATACATTTAAATGAAAATAAAATGGAGATTTGCTTTTGATGTTATTCTAGGATCTCAGAGAACTATTCCCTTTCCTTCAGAGGACTTGCTTCAGTTTGTAACTAGATAATCATAAATACAGTAATTTGACTAATGGCTATCTTCCTCAGTTCCCTGTTAGGCAAAAACAATGACAGTTTTGCTTATCATAGCAACTGTGCATCAATTCTGTGCATATAGTAGGCACTTAATACATGTTAATTAAATGAATGTTCTTTTTAGCATTTCTGATGTTTTTAGGTGACCTTCTTTTTTCCCCAGAGAATCATTTTCACTAGACCCTCATTTATCTAGAAGAAATGGCAAATAGGGTTTTTTGATTGTAAAGAAATCTTGATCTCTTAAAACAAGCAACACACACACTCTGCAAGAAGGAAAGTACATGTGGAGAAGGCAGATGTTTTCACTGAAGTTTTAATTTCATTTGGGATTTTCTCACAGGAGGAATGTGTTTCCCCTACCATACTTGGTTCTGAGGCATTAACTACCACCATCCCTCTTTATATTCTGTGCCAAGAGGAAAACATTCCCTTCCTTTATTTACTCTTAGTCCTGTTGACATTTTTGCCCTAAAAAGCATTTTCTCTGTAATATGGAAGAACTGGGGTAAATATTGCAGCTCCCAGGGAACAGACAGGTTGCTGAGCATAGTCTCACTCTGTGTGAGGATGGCAGATTTGTTTCCCCTTCACCACATCTCTCATCCATTGGTAGTGGCTGTCTGGAGACATGTGTGAGAGGGAATCTGAGGGCATGGCCAGTCTCGGTGGGAAAGTGCCCTGTGACTAATTCATTCAACACATACTTATTGAGCGTGTGTTATATAATTAGCAGGCTGGCCAGCGGCGTGGGAGGAGAGAGAGTCAGCAACCCAACTAGTCCTTCTCTATACACGAAGGGCTGATACAGTTTTATAAGCATCTTGCTTATTTTCTTTCTCCCCTTACTCAAAGCTTATCCATCACTTGCATGACTTTTGGGCACCATTTTGACTTGCTGATTTCAGAAGCAGGGCTAATAGAGAATTTTGTTCTGTCACTGGACAGGAATCAAAAACTCTTTCCTTACAAAACCCCTCAGATTTTCATGACTTAAGCCATACATACATTCACTTTCCTCCTTTTTTTTCTACCTCCCTCCTTACTCCCGTCTCTCTTTCTCTCTTTCTATTGTTTTTTTTTTTTTTTAAAGATTTTATGTATTCAAGAGAGAATGTGCAAGTGGGGGTGGCAAAGGGAGAGGGAGAAGCAGGTTCCCCACTGAGCAGGGAGCCCAGAAGCAGGGCTTGATCCCAGCTGGGGTCCTGGGATCAATACTGGAGTCAAAGGCAGATGCTGAACCCTAGGTACCCCTCTTTCCTTCTCCTTACCCCTGACCCCTGTCCTTCCTTCCCTCCTTGCCCCCCGTATCCTTCCTTCCTCCCTTCCTCGCATCCTTCCTTCTTTCCCTCATTCTTTTTTCTTCTCGCTTTCTCTTTCTTTCGTTCTTTCTCTCTTTCTTTTGCTTTCTTTTTTGAGAGATATACTTTGCTCCCATCTAATTTTTACTGACAGGTCCATGAACTCTCTGGGGCCCCTGTAAGTAATCTGGGGCTATGGTACAGACTGCTAGCTGTTTGTCCAGCATCCATTTTTTTTTCTTTCTTAATGGCCAACTACTGGTCACTGGGTAGGGATGCACATTGGATACTTTCCCCCTTCTTGTAGGATACAGGGTGTGGGATGCAGGATGCAGGATGCAGGATGTGATAGCTGGAATTTCAGGAGTCATTTTGTGACTTGGAGGCTAGAAGTCATGAAGGTAGAGCAGAAAGATAGATAGACCCTTGGTCTCTGCTGAACCTAATAGAGCTACCCTTCAAGCAAGTAAAACAATAAAGCCGTAGTATGTTTAAGCTACTATAGTCTGGTTTCTATTATTTGAAGCTAAATGTAATTCTTAGCAGGACATGGGTTATTCAGCTCTGGTTTCTCCTGGATTCTTTTATTATTATATGCTAATTCATGTGATACCTTTTTCTTTTTCTTTTACTTTCAGGAAGGAATCTCACATCCACGTTCCTCTAAGACTGTGTACACTCCATGAAGGCACAAAATGTGACTATTCCACAGTTTTTCCTTTGTCTAATGCATTGCCTGACATGGAGTAGTTGGCTGAATAAATAACTGATATCTGAATGAATTAATAATAACACGTACTTTCTTCAAATACAAGTTATATTAAAAAGAATTAGCAATTGTAAAATGATCAGAGAGCCAATCTCTCAGTGTTTAATTGAATATCCTGCTTACCTAAAGGCAAATAAATACTATATGTAGTTGTAGGTTTTTTGGAATAAGGAAAAAATAATGTTCAACATTAGAAACAGTACAGTTTTGGGACCCCTGGGTGGCTCAATCAGTTAAGCGTCTGACTCTTGGTTTCAGCTCAGATCATCATCTTATGGGTCTTGGAACTGAGCCCTGTGTCCAGCTCTGCGCTTATCAGGGACTGTGAAGATTCTTTCCTTCTGCCCCTCCCCCAACTCACGCATGCGTGCACTCTTTCTTTAAAATAAATAAATCTTTTAAAAAACACAATATAGTTTGACATTTGATAATTTGTAAGAAATTTGAATTTGATATTTATGAACTTAACTATAATAATAGTAACATTTCTTTAATGTGCCTTCACTTAAGAGCATTCCACACTCTTCATGGCTTAGATAAAAGAAAGCATGTTAAAATCTTCTCACAATGTACACCTGTACTTTTTAGCTTTAATCTTTGCTGAATGCTTCCTACATATTGAACTCAGTTACAATTTCTTTACATGCACTGGCAGTTGTAATCTTACCAATGAAGGAAGAGCTATGTTTTTCCCACTCTACAGTTGAGAAAACAAAGTTACAGAAAGCTTAGGTAACTTGCTGGTCTTAATATTGTATTTGAAATTTTTTAAGATTGTGTATATTCAATCATATGTTTATCCATTCATCAAACACAAATTATTGTCTGTCTGCTTATTGAATTTTTTGACTTGGAGGCTAGAAGTCATGAAGGTAGAGCACTACCTGCTGGACACTGTGCTAAGCTCTGGGGAAGTAGAAATATTTCGTCTCCCCCACTAAGATATATATAATACAACACAGCATGATATGTGTTTTGATAGAGAGTATACCTGGGCTATCCATCTAGATGAGTTTGGGTAGAGGAAAGGAGAGATCCCAGAGGCTTCCAGGAAACAGTGGCAATGTTAGAAAATTACAAGACTTTCAGTTTTGGCCAGACAAAGAACAGGGAGAATGGAGTGTTCCATACCAAGGAGGGAGGTGTGTAAAAACATGAGGGTAACGAAGCATGGCTTATTCCAGAAAACAAAATGTAATGAATGTGGTGGAGGTATAGCCTGGTATGGACAAAATGGAGAGACATGTGACTCTCAAAGGCGATCAGCTGTGGCCAGATCATTGAGGGCTTCCTTCACCCAAGAGAGCTCAGATATTATTTTATTTGTACCAAGGAAACCAACAAAGAGTGCTGTAGTTACCTTTATAGTTCAATAGCTTAACTGCCTGCAGTGTGGAGAATAGCACAGAATAACTCCTGAAGACTCAGGTAAGGGGGAATGAATTAGGATCCCGCCATATTGTTTAATTTGAATTAATTGAATTAATTTGAATTAATTTAATTGAAAGGAGATCTCCTGTAAATTTTGTAAGTCGATCCCCATTTAGTCCTGAAAGTTTATAAGCCCATGAAGTATCTGCATTATGGTTGAATATTTCAAATAGGGCCAAATTTCTATTTTCCACCCTAATGAGGAGAAACAGATACAAAGTGGGAGATAACTTCAACTAGTTAATTCTATTTTTGATAATTCGATCTTGTTAACTCTATTTTTGGAATTTCTAATATCATGAAAATATATTCCCAGAAAACAAACAGTGCTATGCAAAAACAATGGGATTGCCTCAGGAAGTGTTCTACTGTGCCATGCTGATCTTGCCTTTCTGTCCATAGTCTCCCTCCACTATATTCCATTCTGGGCATTGCCTGCTACCTTCTCAAAAAGATGCACAAAAACAGCTTTTCCTCAAACCTTCCGGATGGAAGTATTCTATTAAAAAATTGCAATCCCCCCATTTTACTCTGCAGAATTTGAAATGAAGAAGAGAAACAGGAGCTATCAAACGTATCGGTCAGTGATATCCATCCATGCCTTCCTCTATGTGAATTTATCATTTTTTATTTGTAGTATTTCACGCTTTGCTGAAGAAGTATTAATATGTTTGATGCGGCTTGTGGGGTCACATAAGACGCCAAATATGCACTTTATTGCCTTTTAAAACACTGCCCTTAAAAAAATTATTTTGAGACTTATAGATTCACATGCAGTTGTAAGAAATAATTGATGCAGTATACCTTTCACCTAATTTCACCCTGTGGTAACATCTGGCATATCTTTAGGACAGTAGTACAACCAAGACATTGACATTGATACAAGTCATTGACCTTATTTGGGTTTGGCCAGTTTTATAGACACTCACTTTCTGGCCTGTGTGTCTGTGTATTTAGTTCCTTGTAATCTTGTCCCATGTAGGTTTGCATGACCACCACTACAGTTGGATGCAGAAGAGTTCATTCCACGGATCTTTCAGGGTTACCCTGTTAGAGTCACAGCACTCCCCCTCTGCCTAACCATTGGTAAACACTAATCTGTCCTCTGTAATTTTATTATTTCAACAATGCTAGATAAATGGAATCATTACGGGATCGTCTGCAATAGGCATTATTTCCTCAGGATGATGTTTTGGGAAATTCGTGTAAGTTGCTGCATGCTTTTTAACGTCTGAAAATTCTGAACTCCAAAATGATTCTAGCCCAGAGGTTTTGGATAAGGAGTTGCAGAGCTGCCCTGATGGTCTGTTGCCACTGACAGAGCCCTGCCTGCTCTTGGAAGCATTAAGGAACTGGGCTGGCAGGACCTTGGTGGCATGTTCTCATCAGTGGTGGGGTCTGGAAACAGTTGGAAATGTACTTTTCTGGTGTCTGGTTTGAATGCTGCTTCTGCTGCCCTTGTGACATTTGCATCGTGGTGTTGCAACTCTTTTTAGTCTACATTCACAGCCAGCTGCCTCACTTGCCTTCCCCTGGGCTTCTCATTCTCACTGCATTTTCCCTCCTGGCCATCAATTCTAACCCCAATTGAGCGATCTGCTTTCCTTTTGTTTCTATCAGCCCCTTTCCCTGGGACCGCACCTGGTTTCCTGTATCACTTACACTGACTCCAATCCACAGCTGATCTAGGACTCAGGGCTCCAATTTCAGCACTTGCTCGCTCCAGGCCTGTGCTATGTTCTTTCTGCCCCTCAGACTCTGGAAGTTGGACATGGGGTCTTTCCTGGAGTGCTTCCAAGTTTGGAGTCTCATCATAGAGGAAGTTCTGTTGTCTATAAAATTAAACCATAAGCATAGCAAACGCTTTTGTTCTAAAGCAAAATTTGCCCCATTGAGGCTGACATAAAGTTCAAAAGATAACTTTGGTAAATTTCACAGCAGACATTGCCACTAAATATAATAAGATAATGTTCTATTCTTGACATTTGACTCAAATTTACCTCTGAGAAGTGTGTATGTGTGTGTGTGTTCCTCAAAAATTGCTAATGATAGATATTTAGGGAAAAGGATATAAGACAGAATGACCCAAGAAAGGGCATTTATCATGTTCATCCTTGAATCTCCATTCTTGTTCCAGCCTGCTATAAGGAAAAACATCAAGATTGTCAATGTTATAATCTTATGGTCTCAATTGACCTTGATTAAAAATGCACATGCAGGGGTGCCTGGATGGCTCAGTGGGTTAAGCCTCTGCCTCCAGCTCAGATCATGATCCCAGGGTCCTGGGATCGAGCCCCGCATCGGGCTCTCTGCTCAGCGGGGAGCCTGCTTCCCTCTCTCTGCCTGCCTCTCTGCCTACTTGTGATCTCTGTCTGTCAAATAAATAAATAAATAAATCTTTAAAAAAAATGCACATGCAGAAGAATGAAACTGGACCATTTCCTTACACCACACACACACACAAAAGACTCAAAAGACCTCAATGTGATGAAAGACCTCAATGTGAGACAGGAATCCATCAAAATCCTTGAAGAAAACACAAGCAGCAACCTCTTTGACCTCAGCCGCAACAACTTCTTCCTAGAAACATAGCCAAAGGCAAGGGAAGCAAGGGCAAAAATGAACTATTGGGACTTCATCAAGATCAAAAGTTTTTGCACAGCTAAGGAAACAGTCAACAAAACTAAAAGACAACTGACAGATGGGAGAAGATATTCACAAATGACATATCAGAAAAAGGGCTAGTATCCAAAATCCATAAAAAACTTATCAAACTCAATACCCAAAGAACAAATAATCCAACCAAGAAATGGGTAGAAGAAATGAACAGACATTTCTGCAAAGAAGTTATCCAGATGGCCAACACACACATGAAAAAATGCTCAACAAAACTCAGTGTCAGGGAAATACAAATCAAAACCACAATGAGATACCACCTCACACCAGTCAAAATGGCTAAAATTAACATGTCAGGAAATGATAGATGTTGGCAAGGATGTGGAAAAAGGGGAACCCTCCTACACTGTTGGTGGGAATGCAAGCTGGTGCAGCCACTCTGGAAAACAGCATGGAAGTTCCTCGAAAAGTTGAAAATAGTTTCCCTACGACCCAGCAATCACACTACTGGGTATTTACCCTAAAGATACATATGTAGGGATTCAAAGGGGCACGTGCACCTGAATGTTTATAGCAACAATGTCCACAATAGCCAAATTATGGAAAGAACCTAGATGTTCCTCAACAAAAGAATGGATAAAGAAAATGTGGTATACATACATACATACACACACACACACACACACACACACACACACACACACACATATATATATAAATACTATATAGCCATCCAAAGAAATGAAATCTTGCCATTTGCAACTATGTGGATGTAACTAGAGGGTATTACGCTGAGTGAAATAAGTCAATCAGAGAAAGACAATAATCGTATGATCTCAGTGATATGAGGAATTTGAGGGGCAAAGTGGGAGTTTTGGGGGGTAGGAAAGGAAAAAATGAAACAAGATAGGATTGGGAGGGAGACAAACCATATTAATCTCACAAAACAAACAGGGTTGCTGGGGGTGGGGGCCTAGGGAGAGGGGGGGTTGGATTATGGACATTAGGGAGGGTATGCGCTATGGTGAGTGCTGTGAAATGTGTAAGCCTGATGATTCACAGACTTGTACCCCTGGGGCTAATAATACATTATGTCTTAATAAAAATAATTTTTTAAAATGCCTTCCTTTTGGGGAAAGCTAAACCAAAGAAGGAGTTGTTGGATCACCAAGATTTTGTGTCTAGCCCTACAGCTATTTAAAAAACACACATCCAGGTGAAAAGTAAAAACTTGATTTCTAATAAAATTCATGGAATTTGTTCAGGTGAAATAATGTTCTGGGAAATTTCCAGATGTTTCAATGTTTCACTTTCCCACCTGGTGTTTGCCATTGTGCAGAACAGTGTAACGTTGTTCTGATACTTTTGGTTAGCATTGGCTTGCCAAAATTTTGCTTGGGAATGTTGGTAGGATCCGTTGATCCCCTGAAGTCAATTAGGAAAGAAGATGGAAGAGAAGAAGAAAAGGTAATGTCTAATCCTGACTCACTTTCTCATCTGAAATATTGTTAATCTTCTTTCCAAAGAGAACGAGTGACACAGATTTGGCAACTAAGAAAGAAAATAAAGGCAAATTAAAAATAGGTAAGGTAATTTGAGCAATCTTAAATATCTATACAGAAGAAATAGGAAAACTGAATATGCCTTTTTTAGAGTGCATGGAAGAAAGGAGATAAACAAATAAACCAGCTTTCCTTCCTTTAAAATGTTTTACATCTTCCTGTGGTTTTAGAAACTCCTCCCATTTTCTCTAAAAATCTCCCAGAATAGCAATGAGACGAGTTCCTCTGTGTGATTTTTACCTTCAGTTAGAAGTCTTTTTTATTCAAGTGCATCCTCACTGAAGAAACAGCCACACTGATAATTCTTTGCTTTTGCTTTGCATGTCAAAGCTACTTCCTGAAAAATAATTTTTACTCTACTTCGCAATTCTATTCACAGTCGAACAAGTCAGTGCATAAACTGAAAAGTATACAAGGAAGTGGATGTGTCTGGCTGGTTACCCATGATGGAATCAGTGAGGTTAGGATAAATGAACATGAAAATAAATGCAAATGGGTTTCTATTTTTCAGTCTAAATTAGAGACATAACTATTTGTTGTCATTATCATTTGTTTGTCTTGAATATTTAAATCACCACTTCAAGCAGGCCTTAGAATCTTTTTACTATTGGGTATCCAGAAAAGTGGTGGGCACAAAGTGGGTGCTGAATAAATATTTACTGACCAAATGCATGCATGAATAAGGATCTCTGTATTTATTCTTTCTCAGTCCTTAAAAAATATCATATGCCAGCCCCAGCACCTTGACCAGAGCAAGTGTGACTTTCTGAGTCTCGAACTAAATGATTAATTTTTGAAAAGTGGGAATGCTTTGCTTGGGGAATTTTAGTTGCACATAATATAATAGCTACAGAAATAAGGATTTTTTTTCCTGCTATCCGGTTTAATTATCTAATTAGGATTCAGTAAGCTATGCAGAGGCAGAGCCCTATGGGGCTCATTAAGCCAGCAGGGTTAGAAGTGTTGCAAGTGAAGAAAACACATTTTTGAGTCAAGCCTGTTGTTGCTGAAAAGCCATTTGGTTACTACAACAGGGCTTGCGAAGAGGAAACAGTCTTGGGGCCAGATGGCATGCAGGTATCCTGGGAGCACGACGGGCCTACAGTTCCGGGGCGGAGGAAGAGATTGGCTTACAGCTCCCGGACGCAGCGCTGGGGGAGGTGGGGGCGGGGAGCAGGGCAGGGACAGCGGGGTTCCGACTGCTGATGCTCAGGGTCACCCAAACTTCATCTTTTGAGCTGGCTGACCCCAGCTTCGCCGCCAAAGGAACAGTTTGAATCACCACGGCCTTTGGATTGAAATCTAAGCTCCAGGGGAACACGAAACCCTTTCCCTGCCTTGGCGGTGTTGGCTGCTGATGCGGAGGATTCCAGAGTCTCCGTCTCCGCGGCCTCTGGATCTAAATCATTCTACCAGCTTGAAAGTCTCACGGAGTTGTTAAAAGAAAGAAAGAAAGAAAGAAAGAAAGAAAGAAAAAAAAAAAAAGCCACACACAAAGCCACAGGCCCTTCACATCTAGTTTTGCTGGACAGGAAATCATGCTAATTGGAAGACAGACCGCACAGCCTGTTTCGTAAACTGAGAGAGACTTTGGTGCTTTTTGTTTAGTATTTTAAACTTGAGATCGCCATGCCATGAATTTCGTAACCAGAAAACAGAAGAGTTATTTTTGCACCTGGATATAAAATGCCGCAAGTTCGATAATGTGGCAAGCTGCTACTGTCCCACAAAAGGCCCGTTCTGTGATGTTGAGTTACACTTCCAAAGTGCAAAACCACTGAGTTGTCAACAAATCTAGCTCCAAATGGCTGGATTCAAAAACAGTCTGGAGGAGGTTTGTCGTTTTGATGTTTCCGACAGCACGACAGCACGGTGTGTAGCTTTCTGAGGGCTCTTTTCATCCTTTGAGATGGTTTTGTGTTAGGCTGTTCCTCGAATGAAATGCATTTCCATGCGAATTTATTGGGGTTTGCAGCCCTCCACGGCGCCTGTCCGCCTCCTTGATTTTGGCTCTGCTACCGGTTCCTTTTATTGGTTTTTGGCAAGTTGCTGAGGGCATATGTTTTGGACTTTTCTTGCCTAATTTGTGAGATTCTGCTGACATCCAGGAAAGTACCGCAAAAACCTGTTGCTCATATCCAAGCTTGTGTGTTTCATGGCAAATCCACCAGCGCTGAGCTCAAGTTTCTTGACGACAAGGCTTATTTATGGAGGAACAGACGTAGGCAGTATTTTGTGGGGCCATGCTGTTCTTTTTCTGGGAGCAACATTTGGCATTTCCACGCAAAATGTCAAAAGAGTTTTTAAGCATCTCCTATTAAATGGGTGTCCTGGAGGGAGTGTCCCCCATCGCCAGCGGCAGCCGTACCATTTTATCCAGCAGGTTCCATACACCAACCAGTTTGTCCTGATGCATCACCTCCAAGCTGCAAGGGAAATGCTCTTGAACACATTTTGGAGATGAAGAAACTGAGGTTAAGTAGCTTTCCTACAGTCTTAGGGAGTGGTGAAGCCAGGGTTTTAACCTTCAGACTTTCTGTGTCTAAAGTTTAGATCTTTTTCCCCCAGAGAAATCTGGGACACAATGCTGCCCCTTGACTTTTTTAATAAAGAAAATTTTGTTCTGTCATTTCTGTTCTATTTTATAGCAATCAGTAAATATGTATAATTTATAGTCGTTGGTGCTGTGAGTAATGAGAAAGACTCAGACCAGAGCAATCTTGTTGACTAGGGGTGATTTTGCCCCATCCTGGGAACATTTCCCAAGGTCTGGAGCCATTACGAACTGGCAGATTGGGTGAATGTGTGTGGTACCTAGTGGGTTAAACGTCCTAGACAAAATCCTGCAACAAAGAATTTTCTGGTCCTAATATGTCAACTGTGGGCTAGAAGCGAAACCTTGAACCATGGTGGGATTTATGCTGTAGTTTTAAAGATGGTGGGAAAGATTGTATTATTTGTTCAAAATACTTGCTGATGCTCCCTTTTGGGACCATCCATGTGGGAGAATTATACATCATACTCCGTTAAATACCAGGCATGGCCATTTGCCTTGTCGACCGATGAAATAAACATACAAACATACAGGGCCATTCTGTAGCTTTCTTTCCCTTCTGTCACAAGACTCAAGTTCCAGAAAGGAGTTCTTCACCTGGAACCTCGAGTGAGGACGCCATGGAGGAGATATAAATGCCGCTCAGAAGAATTGGTATCATAAGCAACAAGTAAACTTCTGTTGAAAGCAAATGAGATTTTAAGTGTTTTTTTTTTTCCTGCAGCGTAACTGAGTCCATGCTGGCTGACATAGATGTGGTTATATCGGCAACAGCTGAGGATAAAACGGGGCCATAATAAGAGGAAAACCTGGAAGAAAAGACTGGAGCCAATGTGTGCCAGATGGCAAAGAGTGGGTTTGAACTTTATGGGTGGGAATTTTAGTGGGGGTGAGGAAGAAAATTAATTCTGAGAGAGCAGAGGGAAAGAGGATTCAGAAAGGAATAGACACAGGAGGCCAGAAATCAGTGAGAGTGTGTAACAGTAGTCCCAATAAGAGAAGCAGGAGCCTGAACCTGGGGAGGGTCAATATAGGTGAAAAGTTGGATGCTTACACAAGAGTGATTCGGAATTGCTGGAGGGATGTCCTTTGAGAGACAGTTGATGGGATCTAGTGAGAAAGTGGAGAGCTTGGTCGTACTGAGGGCACAGACATTCAGGAAAGCAGATTATGACAGTACGGTTGCTGTTTGCACTTAGATGAGGTAGTGTGTATCTGGGCAAGTTCCCGTCTGATTATTTCAAATTTCCTCAGACCTCTCTGTTTTACTCCTAACCCATGATATGAATTCTCTCATCTTGAATGTTGTTACTGTCATTGGCAAAGACCTCAGTGATTTCATCTGACTTGACACGTCCATGCAGGCCCTTTGCGCGACACCCTTGCCTGGCCCATCCCAACCACCACAAGGGGGACCCAGAACATATGGATAGCTGAAAAAAGAGAAAATACCTATGAAGAGTCACTCGCTGTATTTTAGTATTTGCAGCATCCGTATTTTGTGCCACTTTAACACAACAGAATGAATGTGGAAAACCCAAGCTGTGAAATGAAAAAGTACATGACCCAAAAACTAATTCTTCTCTCTTTTTGGGAGACCTGGGGGTGAGTAAATTCATCTGCTTAATCCCATTTCTTCATCTGTAAGTAACAGAAGGATACCCTTCCCCCATCTTTTCTGGCCTCCAAAAGTGCAGAGCTTTGAGCTTCTCTCAGAGTCCATCATGACCGAAGACCCTTCAGGGTCTGAATATTGCAGAGACGCATGTTCCAGGAAATGTCAAACCGGAGGCAAGGAGCAGATCTGTCCTCATAGCAAAGCAGCCAGACTTACGGAGTCACCCAGGACCCCTGCGTCCGGCTCTTGCTCTTGGCGTTTGTCGAATGCCCTCACCGTAGGCCTTTCCCTGCTCTCTGGCTTCAGCTCTTCCCCAGCCCAAACCCAGTTCTTGAATGGTTTCAGAAGGGGCACATCCCTCTACTGTCTGAGCCACAGCCTACTTGTTTTTCTCCTCCTCAGTCTCCTCACCTTTATTGTCCCTTGTTCCATCCAGCTCTCAATAGCGTTACCTCACCCACAGAACGACTTGCCTTGAAAGGCAAAAGTCGTTTAAAAAACGACTTTCCTCCCTACTAAACTGCCAGGGGAGAGAGAGCAGCAGTGAGGATCACTAAGAGAATCACAAGATCGGGCACGCCACCCTCCTCACTAGGGCCTACCCTGACGTTTCCCCTCTTCTTTCTTCATTGCGTCTTGTGAATTAGTCACTGTTTCTTCAGGTCTCTGCACTACAAATTACAATAAAAGAGTTGGAACCCAGAAAAGAGCCTAAAGCTAAATCATCTGATTCCCCCCCCCATCATTAATTGAAATGCAACAATACAAAAAATGGGCCATGGCTTTATCTCTGCTCAACCCACACCAGAATGGCATTCAATTATGATTCCCCACACAGAGTGGAGAGGACAAGTTGCTGATCAATGAAATGGTATAATGAAAAGGAGGTCTGAAGTCTTCTCAGATATATCTCCTCCACCCTCCTGAATATTATTCTGTTAACGACAGTTCTTTGGGTTAATGCTTTATGTCTCTGGAAGGTCTGCATTAACAGGAAAATATAGAACCTAGGAAAAAGCCCATTGATATGGCCACTTCCTATAACATATTCCAGTGATTAGCTAATCAAATTAGTAGTCCATTACTAATGCCAGTGAGCTGTCAGGTACATGACAACATGTGCAACATTTCCAAAGAGATGGAAAGGAATGGTCAGAGCATGAAGAGAAATGGAGGTTGCTGCAGAGGGCACGGGAGGACGCTGGGCCTCCAGTAAAGGAAATGCGGTAGAACCTTGTCAATTCAGGGCCTGGAGACATGAGGCTCCATAACTTAACTCCACAATTCCAATTTATTGTACAATCAGAGGAGATGTTCTACCAGTGGTGGTAAGATTGCTTAGCCGCAGAAAATAAAAGATCGAGTGGCCTTCTCTGGTGTAAACTGCAGGATCTCCAAAGGACTGGCCTTACTGAATAATTTACTAGATATCCTGAAAGAGGAACGTGTTCTAAACTCTCCAGAGAAAGGTCCCCGGGTCTTCAGTCACAGTAAATACTAACTGACAGACCGGTTTAGCGGAGGAATGAAAGGAAATTATTATTCCGGATGAGACCTGAAGAAACAGTGACTAATTCACAAGACGCAATGAAGAAAGAAGAGGGGAAACGTCAGGGTAGGCCCTAGTGAGGAGGGTGGCGTGCCCGATCTTGTGATTCTCTTAGTGATCCTCACTGCTGCTCTCTCTCCCCTGGCAGTTTAGTAGGGAGGAAAGTCGTTTTTTAAACGACTTTTGCCTTTCAAGGCAAGTCGTTCTGTGGGTGAGGTAACGCTATTGAGAGCTGGATGGAACAAGGGACAATAAAGGTGAGGAGACTGAGGAGGAGAAAAACAAGTAGGCTGTGGCTTAGACAGTAGAGGGATGTGCCCCTTCTGAAACCATTCAAGAACTGGGTTTGGGCTGGGGAAGAGCTGAAGCCAGAGAGCAGGGAAAGGCCTACGGTGAGGGCATTCGACAAACGCCAAGAGCAAGAGCCGGACGCAGGGGTCCTGGGTGACTCCGTAAGTCTGGCTGCTTTGCTATGAGGACAGATCTGCTCCTTGCCTCCGGTTTGACATTTCCTGGAACATGCGTCTCTGCAATATTCAGACCCTGAAGGGTCTTCGGTCATGATGGACTCTGAGAGAAGCTCAAAGCTCTGCACTTTTGGAGGCCAGAAAAGATGGGGGAAGGGTATCCTTCTGTTACTTACAGATGAAGAAATGGGATTAAGCAGATGAATTTACTCACCCCCAGGTCTCCCAAAAAGAGAGAAGAATTAGTTTTTGGGTCATGTACTTTTTCATTTCACAGCTTGGGTTTTCCACATTCATTCTGTTGTGTTAAAGTGGCACAAAATACGGATGCTGCAAATACTAAAATACAGCGAGTGACTCTTCATAGGTATTTTCTCTTTTTTCAGCTATCCATATGTTCTGGGTCCCCCTTGTGGTGGTTGGGATGGGCCAGGCAAGGGTGTCGCGCAAAGGGCCTGCATGGACGTGTCAAGTCAGATGAAATCACTGAGGTCTTTGCCAATGACAGTAACAACATTCAAGATGAGAGAATTCATATCATGGGTTAGGAGTAAAACAGAGAGGTCTGAGGAAATTTGAAATAATCAGACGGGAACTTGCCCAGATACACACTACCTCATCTAAGTGCAAACAGCAACCGTACTGTCATAATCTGCTTTCCTGAATGTCTGTGCCCTCAGTACGACCAAGCTCTCCACTTTCTCACTAGATCCCATCAACTGTCTCTCAAAGGACATCCCTCCAGCAATTCTTTCTTCTATCTTGGATCAAGTTTTCACTCTCTAGTGGCTTCTAGAAGCCATCACATGTTCTGTTATTGTCCTCGTTTTAGAAAAATCTTCCCTTGACTCTTTTCTCTTTTAGCAACTGCCCCCTTGTAGCAAACACTGAAAATTTCCTTTCTTCCAATTCTATTTCTAACCCACTCCAATTTGACTTTGTCCTGGACCACACTACTGAGACTGCTCTTGCCAAGGTCACTCATGACCTCCATGGTGCCAAAACCCATGGTCAGTTTTCAGTTCCATCTTAACCCACCAGTAGCAGGTGATAGAGCTGGTCTCATTCTTTCCTCTGAAATACCTTCTTCGCTTGATTTCCAAGGTATCATAGTCTCCTAGTGGTTTGTCTCATGGGCTAGACTCTCCTTTTCTGTCTTGCTTCTTCTTTCTTTTGCTCTTGACCTCCTCCAGAGAACACCAGCATTCAACCTTGATCCTCTCCTCTTCTCTGTCTACACTGACTCCCTTGATGCTGTAATTCAGTCTCATGGCTTACAGTGCGACCTATATCTTAAAAATTTCCAATTTATGTCAGCAATCCAGATCATGTTGATCTTGTGCTCAAAACCCTCCAGTGATTTCCCACCTTATGTAGAGTAAAACCTGAAATCCTTCCCTCTCGGAGCCCGTTTCCTGCTATCCTTTCTTCTCTCATTCCCTTCTAGGCACACAGTCCTTGGGGCTTTTGACCTGGAACACTTTTTTCTTAAACAGCCCTGTAGCTAACTTCTTCACTCTTTCAAGATTTATTCAAACATTCTCTCTTCAGGGAGACCTACCCTGAAAGCACCTCTTAAAATTATAGCACATTCTTATCCCCCAGCACTCTGGAATCCCATTACACTGTTGTATTCATTCCTTTCCCCCATAATATTTATCAACTTCAACATACCATGTAATTGACTCATTTGTAATATCTATTGTTTATTGTCTGTTACTTTCTGGAATGTCAGCTCCACAGAGGCACAGACTTTTGTCTGTCTTGTTCCCTGATGCTTAAAATATTTAGAAGAATTGCTTGATATGCAGTTGATGATGGACATATTAAATGAATGAATGCATAAATACTTTCCTTTACCAGGGGGAAGGTTATCATGGGGAGGAGAGAAGGTGAAGCAAATGGTTCAGAACGAGGATCACAGACAAGCCTAAGATGGTAGAGCTTTGTTTTATGTTGTAGAGGTGGGTTTGACATATGTCAGTTACCCCAAAGCCCTGAAAACCTAGTCCGTTCCCAATTCTTATGGTGTGGCTTGCAGAATCTCTACTACCTTGATTTTCTCCTTCACATACATTTTAGTATGTTGGAATCCTTTTTAAAAAATATGGTGCTCAAAATGAAACATAATGTTCCAGATGCACTCAGACCAGCAGCCCATTAATGTAGTTGGTCCTCATCTCCCTCTGCCTAAACCTATACATTCAGCAATGTAGCCAAAGAGATTGTTAGTTTCCAGGGTTAAATGACACACACATGACTCAGATCGAGCCTGTTATCAGCCAAGCCACAGGCTACTTTTATTTATTTTTTTCACATGAACCACACACACAAAATTTGCTCAATCCTATTCTTTTAACCATATGCATATGACTCTTATTTTTTTTTCTATGAAATTTATCTTTTCAGTTTAGATCCATTATTTTGACCTGTCAAGGTCTCAATCCAGAATTGTAGTATACTTACAGAAAAAGATTGTCATGGTATTGATAAAGTGTTCTGGACAGGGTCCATGGCAAAAATCTGTGCCAAACACTTATACACCTTTATTTCCATAATAACAGTATCTGTTTAATTCTCAGAATATATAGGTTTAAGCCGGCTATTTCTTAATCTTGCCCACAAGAATGTTACTGAATACTTTTTCAGATGCTTGGCTGAAATCCACATGTCCTATGCCTGCTGGATTTTGCTGAGTTTCCAGTCTAGCATTTTTACCAAAAGAGAAAACGAGGCCTGTTTGGCATAATTTTATTAGATAAGCCTGTGTTGGCTCTTCACGAGGCCATTAGATGAGCTCACAAGCCATCTTTTATTAATTCTGTTTTGAGGTCAGGCTTACTCCTTGCAATTTGAAGATTTGATCTTCTCCATCATGGTGACATCTTATCTCTGTTTATTTTGTGACTGATATTTGTAAGGAATCATTCCTTTCAAACTATTCTTTCTGGATGGGTGGCCCTTGTCATTTAAAAAATATGAAAAATTATAATACATTGTTTTATATAAACACATATATTAATCTTATCATACAGATTTGAGCGCTGTCTTTCCTTTCCTGTTTTGCTTGGCCCTCTTCTCTCCTTATCCCTCCTCCTTCACTCACATTGTTGATTCTGTATTAACACCTACTGAACATATTACATTTTCCTGTATTTTAGCACATTCATGTAATCCTAGGTGACCTTTATGAACTCTTAGCCTATTTCAAAGAGAATCAGTTTGAATATCCTTCTCCAAGAGATGATATTACCCACGAAACTGTCCTGGAAGCATCTGTTTAAGACTTTGAGACCCCAGCCTAAAAGTAATAGAATAACTCATTTGTCCTTTCATTCAGTAAGACTTGCTGAACTCCTCTTGTGTGCCAGGCACCGTGCTAGGGTGTGCAGGAAGTCCCAACCTTTCAAGGTGTTGTGTTTAATCCATGTCTCTAACTTTTCTTTTGCATTTGAGTGGGGGAAAAAAAAGCAACAAACAAAGCCCCAAACAACAACAACAACAACAACAACAACAAAAACAACAACAAAAACAAGCTCTCTTGCTTAGGATGTTTCTTTAATGGGCAAAAGGTTTGCATCCTCCTCAAATTCATATGTTGAAGCCCTACCCACCAGTGTGAATGAATTTGGAAAGTAGTCCTCTAAGAAAATAAAGTTAAATGAGGTCATGAGGGCAGAGCACTGATCTGATAGAATTAGTAGCCGTTTAAAAATACTAATACTAATACTAACGATACTTCCCCAGATGACGATAGAGCCTGTTGACTGAGAGCCTCAGAGTGCCACAGATTTTTATCACAATTTATTTTTTCTTTCTGGGGAGGGGTTTGGGGCAGTGAACAAGAGCATATTCTGCAGTATAGAGGGAAAATATCTTGATTTAATAACATTAAACGTTGTAAGTATTCATTATCTGAATATGCTACTTGTGTGGCCTTATTTCTCTCAAGACTCAACCGTGCAGATGCATGCTAAAATATTCAGCAATATCAAATATGAGTGTGCATAATATGAGCTGAATTGTGGCCCCTCTCACAAACCTTCTAGTACCTCAAAATGTGACTGTATTTGGAGATAGGGCCTTTAAGGAGGTGAAGAGGTGAGTAAGTTAACATTGGGTCATTAGTATGGGTCCTACTGTAATCTGACTGGTGTCCTAAGAGGAAGAGGATTTTAGGATGCAAAAAGAGACACCAGACTTCTGCCCACAGAGGAGAGACTGAGTGAGGAGACAGGGAGAAAGGGGCCTCCTGCAAGTCAAGGAGAGAGGCCTCAGGAGAAAGGCAGGCTGTTGACAGCTTGATTGTGGACGTCCAGTCTCCACAACTATGGGAAATAAGCCGCTCAATCTTAACATTGCCTTATGGCAGTCCTAGCAAATTCATATGGACTGGATATAAACTTGGTCTCTGTTTGTTTTTCAAATTCCCCTTCTCTCAGGTTCTCTAGGTACTGCAACTACCTTGTGGTCCTTTCGCTATTTGGAAAAATTCTTCAGGTCTGCGCTCAGATACTCTAGCACAGTATCATTTCTATGAATATTAACTACTGGCAGATTCCCGTGAAGACCATTATTCTCTGCTAACCAAAAAGCTGGTCATAATGGGGTTAACCAGGCATTTTAAAAAACACGTAGAGTACAACACTCTGTCTATTAAAAAATTGGTTCTTCCAAAAACAATGAATAGCCTTGCTTAGGACACACTCTGAAAGCACTTTTAATTTATTATGAAGTTTAACATTTCATTTGCTTGAATTTTCCTTCCAAGTTCTGCCTGTGACATTCTCCATCTCCTTTTTACAAGGATAAAATAGAAGTGTACTCATGCAGATGGTAGGAGGTTGGTAGAAACAGACCTTAGAATGAGCCTTAACTCTTGAAGCCATGCTCAGTCCTCAAGGCCAAGGTGACTCAATGTAGCATGCAGAGAGATGAAGTTAGGGTCTGGGCTCATGCCAGGCTGTATTCAAAATAAATAAATAAATACAGGGATAGAGACGGGAAATAGCTGGAGTGACTCAGAACTTATTCCCTGGAGCCCAAATCTCCTTGAGGTTCCTTAGCTAAATTCCCACACTTAGTATATTTTATGGAGCCAGCTTCTAATCTGTTCCTTGCTTTACCATGGAAGCTTTTGCCCTGCAGCTGGACCTCATTTGGTTTGGATTTTTATCTATAAATTGCTGTCAGTAAGAATCTTTTGGACCTAATTGGTGAAAGTGACCTAAAAAAGGGAACCCCAGAAAGGAACTAGAAAGAACTTAATTTTCATCCCTTCTTCCCCCAAGAATTTGTATTACCCTTTGCCAGGGAACAACTAGCTTTGAAGTTGGAGTAATCTCTTTTATTTAAAAGCTAAAAACCACCTTAGATGAAACGCCATCAAACAAAGCCTGTTTCTCAGTCCTGGAGTTGAGTACGGAGTGGCTAGTGTTTGCGATTCAAAGTCCCATTTGGACACACTTCAAAGAGAGACTCCAGGCAGCTGCTAAAAGCTCCACCAGCACCAGGACATACGGATTTCCAGTCACTGGGGCCTGAACTCAGTTCCTGCATCTGAGGAGGATCATAATTGCTGTCCTTTTAATCTTCTTTGCAGCCTGTCAAATGGAGGCCACTTCACAACAGGACTCATAGGTTCACAATAATAAGAGCAAAGTTTATAATGGTTTGATGTTCCTTAAAAAAGAAAAATCTTTGTAGTGAAACTGGGGCTTAAATTGGAACAAAGGACTTCAGGAGTAGCTCAGATGATGGAAAAGCAATTCTGTAATCTAAGAACTGGTCATGGGCCAGATATAGCTGTTGTAAATGTCGGTTTGCAAACTAAGGTGTACCTACATATAAATTTTTGTATTTCTATAACAACCAATTTTTAATCTCTAGATCCCCTGCTATGAAGGTGGAGTAATTTGATCTCAGTCTTTTCAGTGTCCTCAAATCCTGATGGTGACTCAAGATCATCTGTACAAATGTCTCAAATAGGAAGTTTTAGAGTACCCGTGATGCTGTTGGGACTTGGCCATGTGCATAAATGACTTGCTATCTTGATGCTTCTGTACCTACCTAACCCCACTGGTTCCAGCAGCTTTGTTTAAGACTTCCACTGTAGAGTTTGGGACACAAGAGTCGTTAGGCCACTTGACACAGGGCATGTGAGGCTCACTATGGGTCTGGATCAGCCATTCAGCCAGTACCTTCCCAGGGTCCTGCCACTTCTTCAAGGTTCTACCAGGTGAGACATCATTCTGCTTCCAGAGTTTTCATAAATCTTTCGGTTTGGCCACATTTCAGGGACAGAGTAAGTGCCCTCTCTAGACTCACCAATGTTTCTAAGCTCATCATTTCACCACCAGCTCTTTCTCTGCCCCCAGCCAGGGGGGGACACTTTTTGCATTGGAGGTAGAGGGAGACAATGTGAGGAACTCTACTGTCCTCAGTTTTCCTGGGTTGGGCAACCCGACATTCCTCACTTCTCTTGTTCCCAAAGAGTTCTCCCTGTCACCAGTCCTTTACGTATCTAAAGATTTTGTCTTTGGGAACAATATCGAGGAAGATATTTCTTGTTCTTTGCTCTTTTGTTGTGATATATCCTTCCCCTAGGGCAAGAAGTGCAGGGTTTGTAGGAATTGGGGTGAGGGTGAGGGATGTAAGATGCAGAGAAGGGACAGTGAGGAAATCTTTAGAAAAAAATAGTATTGACTAACATTTCAAAAATATGATTGTACCTTGGTAGCTTCCTATTGATATATCAGAGCTCAGAGTTGACTACACTTGGATAATGCTTGGCAACAATACCTCATCTTCCACTTGTAATTTAGACACTCCTTGTCTATTCTGCTGTTTGTGCCTCTGAACACACTCACCCCACCTTTACGCTCTATTGATCTTAAGCAATTCTTTGGCTGGACAACCAAAAATCCTCATGCTCTAAAATTTCTTTCCACACACATGTTTTCCCGTTCTTGAAGTCCTTTCTAACCAATCCCCAATGGCTAGAGTGAGCTCCCCCTGCTATTCACTTTTCTCGTGCCCTATCATTCTCCTCTTATAACGCACTCATGTCATAGCAGTGAGTATTTAATCATGCTATTATTTGCTAAATATTCATCTTGCCCACTATGAAGATAGGAACCCTTCTTTCTTGCTCACTGCAGTTCCCACAGCACTTGGTATCTAGCAAGTGTGTAATAAAATATTTATTAGCTAATGAATTAATGAACAGTAAACCAACTAGATGTAAGGGGAGGGGAACAGGGGACCAAATTTGAGTTCCTACTATTCCAGGCACTTTCACATAAACCTTACCTCAGTCCTCTGAAAAAAAACTTCATCACCCTTGTTTTGTAGTAAGGTTTCTGAGGGTCCAAGAAATGAGGAAGATTATTTCCAAGATTATTCGGTTAATAATTGAAAAAGGGCAAATGTTTGGTTGCTTCTCTACTTAGCCTGTGTTATCCTTAGCATCTGGCTTGTGTTTGAAAATAATTTTGTAACTTCTAAGAGCAACTGATATCTTACCAAGTGATATTTGCTTTTTTTGGTTTTTGAGCAGAATGAGTATCTCATCAGGTGAGTACTCTGTAGAAAGAATTTTAGGCAGATCACGGTGACAGAATCTGTTGGAAATCCTTCCTTAAATTACTTACATAGAGATGTACCTGTGTTTTGCCTGTTGCCTTCCAGTCTTCTAAATACTAAATGTGTTTCATTTAAAATATTGCATCCATTCTATTTTTAGGGTCTTGTTTCCAGAATATGAGTTTGGAATTGGGGATAGAGCATCCACACTGTGCTAAACATTAAAACAAGGCAGAGTAAAAACAAACAAAAGGAACACATTTCTATTATAGTGGCTTATACTGTCAAATGCAAGAACCATGTGACAACATATATATTTAGTACAAGAAAGATATGACGAATTTGGGGGCTTAAAAATGCATCAGGGCAAGGAGTGACTGGCTGAGGGAGATCAACACAGATAGGGCATTAGAAGGATTCTTGGGGATGAGGAGATTTGGGCTGGGCCCTGAATGAAGCATAGCGTTTCCGCCGACAGATAAAAGGTGATCGCAGGGAGAGTGGACATTCCAAGAAAACCAAGTGGTTTGTCTGGCTCTAGATGTCCAATTTAGAGAACTTCCGAGAAGTACAGGCAGCCCCAGTGTCAGCTTACACGTTGGAATATAACACATGGGGTTTGAGTTTCTCTGAGGTTTGAGTGTGTCAAGGCCAGCTTAGGTGTTCCTTGAGCAGAGCCAAACTCTAGATTAGTTTCAGCGTGTTCCTGATCTCCTGGAAATGCTCCTGACCACAAGACCAGTCTTCGGGTCTGAGCCGATGAGGAGATCAGGAAGCCCTCCCCAGCATGGCTCCCACCCACTCCAGATAGGGTTAATAATTTCCCTGCTCCAGCAACCTCTGCAACTCTTACTTCCCTTGCCACAGTCACCACATTGTTCGTTTTGTGTGCAGGCTGTCTTCCCTCCATGCTCTGAACTCCTTGAGAGCAAGGCTTTGTTTTATGCTCAGTGGCCCCAGGTGTCTTCAGCATCTAATACTTTTCTAGCACTTAGCAAAGAAGGGACTCAATTAATTGAGGGCAAATGAAGAGACATTGCTTGCAATCCCAATTCCCTGCTAGTCTTTACAGAAGCAGTGTGTTTTTATATAGGTTGTTATGAAACTCATCTAACTTTACGAATTATTCTTTAAAGAAATTACTTGGGTATATTGACACACAATGTTACATTAGTTACAATACAACATAGTGATTCAACTCCTCTGTATGTTATGCTATGCTCGCCACAGGTGTAGCTACCATCCCTCACCATCACCATAGAAGACTATTATAACATCATTGACTATATTTCCTTGCTGTGCTTTTTTAGATATTCTTATGTTACTATTTGACAGATGAAACAGTGGAGACTAACTGATTAAATGACTAGCTTGCATTGTTAATAAGTGCATCTTCTAGACTTGAATTCCATTTTTTTTTTCTTTTCCTTTCCTTTCTCTTCTCTTCTTTCTTTTCTTTTTTCTTTTCTTTTTCCTTCCACCCATCTTTCCTCCCTCCCTTCCTTCCTTCCTTGGTAGCAAATATTGTGCTTTGTCTTGAAGAGCTAGTTTCAGATCTATGTTTAGGAAGAGGAGCAAATTCTGAAGAAAAGTTTAATGAGAGTCATGAAACTCCCTAATTATATCTATTTCACTTACCATTTGTCATGAATTCAGAAATGTCCTTTTTAAGAATTTTATTAGCATGATCGTCACAAGATTCCTTTTAAATTTCATACATTTTCTGACAACAATTACTGATAATAGCGCTTACATGATGTGGGTTAGTTATATTTCCAGTAAAAATAATAAATACTTGATAGTGCTTTCCTAAGTGCTTTATATATTTTATTTTAATTAGCCTTCACAACTACCTAATGATATAGATACTACTGATGTCCTCATTTTACAGACAAGGAAACTGAGGCTAATGTACATGAAACAACTTTGCAAAGATGATACAGGAAGTGGCAGAGCTAGTATCCCAGTCCAGTAGCTGCCCAATGTCATCAAATATTTATTGAGGATCTGCTCTATACTCATACCACGATGTGCCGAGAAATAGAGTGATGCACGAAACGGATAAGTTTCTGTCTTCACGGAGCTTTTATTCTAGAAGTGGGTGACAGGCTGTAAACCAATAAATAAATATGATAAATCAGACAATGATAAAAGCAATGAAGCAAATATCTAATGCAATGTGATAAGGTCTGACCAGGCTAAAGGAGGAGAGTGGTTACTAGAGATAACATGGCAGAGAAGGAAGGTGACAGTTAAACAGGACTTGAAGAGTGGGAAAATGCTGCCTATCCAAAGTTCTATGAGAAAGGAAGAGGGAAGACCATGTTTCTTCTGACTGGAGCTGGGGAAAGAGTTGTGCAAGGGGAAGAAACGGGGCAAGGCCATCCTGTATAATTACAGTAAGAGTGAGTTTATTCAAAGTACAATGGGAAGGGTTTTCCACAGGAGAGTCAAGTGATCTGATCTGTGTTTTATACACATCACTCTGGATTTTTAAAAATTTTTATTTGTTTTATTTCTACATAACTTTCCACATAAAGAAAACTTACCTTGGAGGTCAGGAAATGTACAGTATCTCTTGTTTGTATCCCACACAATAGAGAACACAAGCCAATCATGTGACACATGTTCAACATAAAATAATATCCCTACTTCATAGGTTTACTGTGAAAATGAAATGAGTTAATGCTGGCATGATGGTTGGAGTAGTGCCTAGCACGTGGCTAGAGAGCAGCATGTGTTTACTGTGAGTACTACTACTGTTGTAGCTTTCTTAGTTTTCTTTGATTAAACCTCTTGCACCTATTCAAATGAGTTGAAAAGATGAGGAAATTTGACTGGCTAATCCAAATTGAAGTTTCATTACAGTAGATAGAAAGTCCGGCCTTGGCCATGTGACTCTGTTTTGATCAGGGTAATCTGGAGCGGGTGTAGATGTGGGAGTAGGGAGGGCAGTGGGGAGGCCATAGCACGGTGCTGGCCAGTGGTGGTGGCTCCTGGTGGTGGCTCCCTGAGCATGGTGGTTGCAGGGATGGAGAGGAGGGAGTTGGGTGGGAAACATTTTGGAGGCTGAGCCTGTAACTCTTATGGTGGTTTAAGAGTGGAAAACAGGAAAAGAAGGAAAGGAGGATGATTTCTATATTTTTTACTTCAGTCACTGTTGGAATCTTTGTGTCATTTTACGGAGTTGGGGAAGGAGTGAGGGAGGAACTAGTCTTGAGAAGTGAGCTGGAATTCAAGAATTTTCATTTGAAATATGATTTTGAGTTTCTTTTAGATCTCCATCTGGAGCATTCAGGAAGCAATTGTGTGTGGACTCAGGAGCTCGGGAGTTGTCCACTTGAAACAGAAGCTGGGCAGCCAGATTCAATAACATCACCATTGAACTTTTGTAGTTTCAACATTCTACTCTAGAGGAGAATCCACTTTTTCAAACATATGCCTTGACATTGAAAGTTTCAATTCTTATCAAAGCAAGTAGGCTATAATTTGCATCACCACCTCAGAATGGCAGTAATGTAAATTAGGAAGAATATGGAGGAAATGGGCCATGCTCTTCCGAGAGATAAAAATTGCAGGTGTGTGCACGTGCACTGGAAGCAAGCTTACACTGTTCCTTGGAAAGCAGGTCACAGCAAAGATTGTCTAGCAGAAGTTAAGAAAGCTTCTTAATGAGACTGCTGAAGATATTGCTGTTAAAAATGGAACTTTGAGCAAATACAGAGGTGATGCCTAGTAACACAAATATAAAAATGCAACTTATTCCGTAGCAGAGCAATGTAGAACTGTAGTACATGTTGGGCAGATTAGCAGGATATACAATACAAGGGGAAGCCGAATTCACACCACATCAGAACAGAAACCATTCTCTCAGACCTATCTAACAAAGGATTTTCACCAACTTGTGGTGATGAGGAGCTAGAAATTTCTGTCAAAATTCCCACTGTATATCCTGTATAATTTCTTTTAAGATTTTGTTTATTTCTTTGACACACACACACAAAGAGAGAGAGAGCAGTAGAGGCAGAAGGAGAAAGAGATTTCCCACCGAGCAGGGAGCCTGATGGGGGTAGGACTCGATCCCAGGACTCTGAGATCATGACTTGAGCCAAAGGCAAATGCTTAACTGAACCAAAGGCAGAGCCACCCAGGCGCCCAATCCTTTATAATTTTTTGAGTGCCTGAGTTAACTGTGTAATAAGATAATATATCTAATTTTAGTTTTGGTTCAATCTTTTAAAGAAATCCATTTTTATTTTCATATCCACTAAGTTTGGGATAAAGAGAACCTCCAGATTTTATTAGTGTCCTGCTGGCTATCACAGTTAAGATTCTGGTATCTGCAGGAGGAGCAGACCCAGTTAGCAGAACTGCCCACATGTTGCTATCTTAGTCGAGTTAATTCCTTCCTGGATCTGGTACAAGTTTTGAGTAACACCTTAAAACATGAACACAGATAAGCTGGTCATATTTCCTATCTGAAAGCTAGCAAAGAACAGTCCTAAGCAAGCAGGACCTAGCCTAGGTATTTTGCATTGGCAAGAGGGGATGTGCAAATGTGTGGAGCAATCAGCCCTTCTAAGGAAAAATGGCCCTGGGTTGTCCATCTTAGCTGCTGGGGGAGAAGATCCCCACCGCTACTCTTAGACTCAAATCAATCTATCCTCCATAATTACAAAACCCAGTTATTGTGTCCCTTTAGACCTTGCCCAAGTCCCCAAATTGCTCAGGAAGTCAAGCAGAATTATTCATCCTTGTCAGTTAATGTTTACAGCTCATTCCCTGTATGCTGGCCATTTCACTGACTAGGCAACTCGCTGTGAACCATGCTCCCTGGGATGTTGAGGATTAATAGAGCAAGACAGAGGATTTGGTAAATTTGGCTCCCTGTGGATAGTCTGTGTTTTCCAGGGGGTTGAACACTGCTGGGACAGTGACTAAGCCAGAAGTTCATCTTCCACAGAGTTCTACTTGCTTTCTGTTATTTTATGCCATTCACTACGCCCTGTGTTTGTGGAGTGTTTATTTGCCTACCTAGATGACCATGAACCAGATACGAGAAAAGGTATACCAAAGCTGGTTTGACAAAGAAACAAAACTGGAACTCCTGTTAGGCCTTATTAAATACATTCATGAAAGCATGTGGACATATGTAAGGGGCACAGTTAGATAGTAACAATAAACGCACCCTTAAATCATACAAAGAGATATCAAGGAATGAGACAGTCAGATGTTTCTTAAATGATTTCTAAGTCTTAGAATGCTTTCTTCAACTGAAGAGTTGTGCAGAAGCCCAATGTATAGAGTAAGGGTGAGGGCTGTCTTTCCTAACCTTCCCTGAGGCACTTCCCTTGAACTGGAGAGGTTGGGCAGGATCATTCTGCAGGTCTAGTTCCCAGGCTTTATTGCTAAGGTAACTGTAGCTCTGAGGAGCTCCATGGTGATTGTCCAAGGTCATGTCATAAATTACTTGGGTAATTACAGCTAGAACTTGGTTTTACTGACTCTGGATCCATTGCACCGTGCATTAGGAATCTATGTTTCACACTCAAAAATTCTGTGTAATCAGTGAATAAAGGACTCTATAGTTATTATTGTTGTTTTTTGTTTAGATCTTCTCCATGGTCAAAAGGGAGTTGGATGGTTAGAAGGTACCACATGGTTTTATAACTTGGCCTTTTCTATCTGGCTGTTGGGAAAAGTCCAGCTTTCTCAGCTAACCTTCAGTCTGCTCATGCATTGCCTCTTCAGCCTACAGACAACTCCATGGTCCACCCACCTGACACACCAGCTTCTCAGGGTCCTATGCTGACCTCTTCCCTCCCCCTGAGCCCCACATGTCTTGACTGCTGCAGACTCTTCTTCGGATGCCCTCTTCCTGTGTCTCTTGCCACTGATACCCAAGCATCTCAACTGTTCCCATTTTCAGATGCCCTTCTGCTCTTGTCTTCCTTCTGGTATTTCTCCAATGAGCACTTGTCTGAGATTGCCTGTTATTCATGTTAGTTACTGTGTATCTATCTCCTTCCTTCTCAGTTGTGAATTGCTAAGAGAGATCTAGAAAATATTCATATTTATATCTTCAGTTAAATCCCTACCCATACCCAAGACCCCCAAACAGTTAGTCTGATAGAATTGTATAAATATATTGAAATAGTCTTACTTTCAAGTTTTGATTACATGTGACAGTAGAGGTCCAAGATGGTCAGTAGAGATAACCCAATTGTGAGAGTGCATGGGGCTTTGGAATTTTTAAGATTTATTAATTTGTTTGAGAGAGAAGCAGGGCAGGGGCAAGGGAGAGGGAAAGAAGCACACTCCCTGCTGAGTGTGGAGCCCCACTTGAGGCTCAATCTCACAACCCTGGGATCATAACCTGAGCCGAAATCAAGAGCCAGCTGCTTAACCGACTGAGCCACCCAGGTGCCCCTGGAATTTTATATTTACAGGTAAATGTAGGGATATTCCATATTCAAGGAATTGAACACTATGGAAAATTTTACCTCAATTTTGAGTATGTAGGACTTGAGTTGTTCAGCCTGCTTCTGCAGTTCTCTATTAACATTCTTCCCATTTTTTAAATTCTTTTTGGAGTAGTGCATCTCAGTGGATATTTAATTGCATGATTAGAAATAAAAATTCTTTTTTATTTAAAAAAATTCCCAAACTGTTTTCCTGGCTTGTTTTTCCTAGAAAGTATGAAGGTATTGATAGCTGATTTATTTTCTGTATATAAATATATACAATATATATTCTATCTATTCACCTATCTGTCTCTGTAAGATGGGAGCAGGTTTGAAAGGACTGTCGTTTTGGTTTCTGCTTGGTTATAGACTTTAGTAGAGGAAGAGTCACCCATGTTGTTGGGCCTGCTAGAATAATCTTTCAAAATATTTTTACTTGGGGCACCTGGTTGGTTCATTTGGTTAAACATTTGACTCTTGATTTTGGCTCAGGTCATGATCTCAGGGTCCTGGGACTGAACCTTGTGTCAGCCTGCCCACTCATCAGGGAACTTGCTTGAGATTTCTTTCCCTCTCTCTTTCCCTCTCTCTCTCCCTCTGCTCCCCCCCCCACCCATGTGCATGCTCTCTCTCTCTCTCCCTCTCTCTCAAAAAAAATAAATAAACCTTAAAATTTTTTTTTTTATTTGTAACGAAAGGCCACATGACATTATAATCAAGTGCATGAACTTTGGAGTTAGGATACCTGTATTTGAGTCACAATTCTACTTCTCAGTTGTGTAAGTGAAGGCAAGTTGTCTTAACCCTCTGTTTCCTTGACTGTAAAATGGGGTAATAATTGGTACTTTCCTCCTCGAGGTGCTATGAAAACCAAAATGAAGTAACATGTAAAGTACTTAGAATGGTACCTGATACTAGTTCTAAGTTCCAGTTTCATAGGTACTAGTCGTTATTTTATTCTAGTACCCTCTTTTCATTTTCTTTCTCCTACCCCCCCACCCCTCCACATGCTCTTGGATACATTCTTGAGCATTAGTTTTATGGCTGAGATGTACATGAGTAAACACAGACATACACACTGCAAAGAACACTGCATACACCCTTTCATAGAGTAGCCATTAATGGCATGAGAGCATTCTTACACCAAGGGTTTTATGAAGGTGTTAATGGCTTTGTTCAAAACTGAGAGTAGAATATATGGAAGAGTGCTTAGAAATGCAGTCGCTGCATTAAATAAATTTTCAGATAATATAGCATGGGCTTTACCACAGGCAACTTTAGTGTATTATTAAAGTATGAGCAGAGCTGTAGATCTCAAAAAGCCATTCTAGACTGAGAAGTTTGCTGATGTTAAAGAAGTGCAAATATATGCAGTTAATGGGTGAACCATGGGGGAAAAGTGTTTGCTGATTCAGCCCAATATCCTGCTCCATCTGATTGATATTATTTACAGCTCTTTGGGAAAAAAGGCCTCCTGGATGCCTTGAGATGGTTTTAATGATCCCGTTGCTTGCCATCAGTCTGCATAATAAGATTAACCTTCATAGGCATTTTCCCTGAGTTCTGAGACTCTGCAGGTTTTTTTCTTACCCTCTTTACATTTCTAAAATGTATGTGTTTAGTAGAGAAAGGCTCCAAATTGTGCTCACCATGCTTGATTGGGTGCACATTTTTTCCACTTTTGAGTTTTAAACAGATTTGCAGATTTAGGAATCTGCAGAGGAAAAACTGCTCTATGCCTTCCTGAATGGACAACCTACGGCCCCTTTAGCCAGATAATTCAGCACTCACCAAACTTTGCAGTTGTGTTTTCCATGCTAATTCATAAGTACAAATTCCAAATCTTACATTTACCACTATTTTTAGTATTATCAATTACAAAAAAAATACGGTGAATCCTTTGTTCATAGAAACTGTAGAAGGCAAGACAAGGGTAAGCGGAAATGATGTGTATATAATATATATCTGTATCTATCTATCTTATCTCTCTCTATATATGTTTATATATATATATATATAGAGAGAGAGAGAGGGCCATTGAAAGTTGTGGCATGACTAAGGAGCCTGACAAGGACTTGTCTGGGAAAGTATAGGTTAATTCCAAATACCTAAATAAACACCAAAGACTTCATATAGATATTCACACATCCCGTCTACACAATAGCAGATATCCAGAAGCATGAAAATATTTGCATAATGAAGTAGATTCTATCTGACACTGATGTCATTTAGAGGTAGACCTTACTCTAAAGGGTTACATTCATTCTTGGAGGTCTCTAGTGCTTTCTTCTGTGTGTGTGACCTGAGGAGCTATTGGAGAATTAGAGACTTACCTGCATTACGCACTAGGTGGTCTCTGCTTATCTACTTAGCTTGGAATGATACCTCCTTGAAGAATGGATCTTAGTGATCTACTAAGTTAATTCATCACGGATGATAAGCTGCTTTCCGAAAGTAATTTGATAATAATTCGAATAATTTAGAAATGATATAAAAACGTCTTGGGAAATTTGGCTTTGTTTTTAAAAGAAATCAAGAAAAATTTTGTGTTGCATTACCTGGAGTCACCACTAATCGTGACCACATCAATGTTTCTTAACCAATCTGATCCTTGGTTGCTTCCCAAGTAAGGGGGGCCTAACTATATCAATTTTGGAGTTGTTATGAGAGTAAGTAAGAATATTTGTGTTAAAATGCTAATCCAAGGGGCACCTGGGTGGCTCAGTGGGTGAAGGCCTCTGCCTTTGGCTCAGGTCATGATCCCCTGGGATTGAGCCCCGCATTGGGCATTGGGCTCTCTGCTTGGTGGGGAGCCTGCTTCCTCCTCTCTCTCTGCCTGCCTCTCTGCCTACTTGTGATCTCTGTCGATTAAATAAACATAATCTTTAAAAAAAAATGCTAATCCAAGACAATGGTGTTCAATAATTGGTAGCCGAAGGTTGGTATCAGATACTTGGACTTATTGACAAAACTTTGAGATTGTGTAGTATAATTGCACTCAATCACATGGTAACTGTGGCATGAGTGTTTGATGCTTTTCTCTCATTACTTCTCAGTAAAGTAAGTTTTATTTTTAATAAAACTGGGACTTGAGAGTACGCCATTCTGTAGTTTTCAGTTGAGAATGCTTGACTAAAGGGCTTCCCTCCTTGAGAGAGCTCAAGTTAATAGTTGATAGCCTTTCTGTTAGTCTCTGCTGCCCAAAGGAATTTCTCTCTGCTCCCAAAAGAGGTAAAAGAGACAGATGCAATGTTTTATCAGTTTGGGAAATGATTATTGAAGGTAATGCTTACTACTGCATGATTTGATTCTCAACTTGCCAAAGATTTTGAGGAATTTAAACTCCTAAGTAGTTTCCACCTATTAGATTTTTTCTATTTAAGTAATTATTGGGGGGAGTAAATATCGCATGTAATTAGATTACTTTTGTGTATATTAACTCAGGACCATGTACTACTATATTTCAGGGATCATGAATGTTCAGAACATTGGTGGCCATGTTGTTAGGAAACAGACATGAATGAAATGTATCAGGATGATTTGAACTATGGACTCCTGGATATTGCTCCCAAGAACCCCAAGATGAGGGTTGGAACTTGAATTCTGAGTTCTCTTTCCTGTTAGGAGATGGTGCAGAAAAAGAGGCCTCCTGTCACTCTGGAGACACCCTCTCATTGCTCCTTCACCAGGAAGCACAGAAAAAAAGGGTCTTAGCAAAGATCCAGTCTTGAGACAGAAACTACACTAATTATTTTAACAGAGAGAATTTAATGGGAACAACTGTTAATTTGGTATTAATGAACTGAAAATGTCAAAAATGAACATTATTGTGTCCCAGAGGTAGTCCGTTATTGTTAGGGCTATCTTCATGTGTGTGTGTGTAACCCCTGTGCTTGCACAGGGTCTCAAATGTAAAAGGCCCCATGAGTGATTTAATACTCTGCTGTCACCATCTTGAAATTCTTAGTAATTTTTGAATAAGTGGTCCACATTTTCATTTTTTTAGTGGACTCTGTATATTATGCAGTTGGATCCACCTGGAGGAAGCAGCTACCATTCTTAAGGGTAAGGAGACAACCAGAAGAGGTTGACATTATTCAATAGAAAATCTTAGAGAAGGGGGCCTCTGAAGTGTGAATGGTACCTGGTACTAATATCTCTGACTACAGAGAAGGGACCCTCAGATCAGGACACTGACAGTGGGTGTCAGTCAGCTGGTGTTGGAGTTGTAGAAGGAGCATGCCAAAGCTCGTTCTAGAATGCCTGAGGTGATACCATGAGGCTACTTTCTTGAGTTTTAGAACCTCAGACTGGGCTGAAGAAGGATTGTTCAAGGATGCTAATAAAGCCACAGCCCAAGTGGGGCAGGAAACAAAAGGGATCCAGGAAGTAGAAAAGAGGAGCCAATGACTTCTCCCTTTTCCAGTCTTTCCAATTTCCCTTTGTCCCCTACTGGCAGAGTTTAACAGGCACCGAGCTGAGAAAGCATCCCCTTGGACTGCAGACTTAGACCTGGAGTCATAAATAAAGACAGAAAGGTGAGTGTGAAGGGAGAGCTTAGTAACTTTCACCAGCAGTCAGACTCTAGGAGACATGTACAAAACATCTCAAATCTCTGTCCTCCCAGCTGCCTTTGCCGTAGCCTCTCTTGAACCTGTTTAGGCAGAACCTCGCAGGGCTCAATGAACCAGCCAAAACGACCTTCTTGAAGTATTTGTGGCTGCACTTTGCCCTGAAAACTTTATGATAAATCATGCAATCATTCTGGTTCAGACCGGTAGAGTCTTCAGATAGATGCCCGTGTGTTTGAAAAACGTAGGTAATCCTTTGTCATGCAGAAGACTGTCTTTGCCTCGAATGCTTCCTGGAAGAAACATTTGAAGTAAGCATCAGACATTACGTTCCTCCCTTCATCTTTTCTCAGGTTCCGAGTTGTGTTCGTTCCCACGCCTGGGTGAAATCTGAGAAACATGCAGTTCACATCTAGTACCATCTTACTGTGGGGGTGGTACTTTTCACTGTGCTCAGGGAACGGGAGGATTATTACTTCAATTTAAAGGACATCTTTTGCATTTAAGGATTCAAAGTTGCTATAGAAGAGGCCACCCTCCAGGCTAGTGCGTGGGCGTGTTTGCTTCTCAACTCCATCTCCTCAAGCTCTTCCGGGGGAGGGGGGCTCGCATCCTGCCCCAGGCCCTGGAGCCGTAATGAGCAATTCAGCTGTAATAGCTTTGGAGAGTTAATGAAAATCAGGTTCTGTGATGCTACTTGACAAGAGCCGCTTTCTTACCACACATTTTTTTCCTACATCCTTTTTTTTTTTTAGGTACACAATCATTGCTTGATAGTAAATTTGCTGAATTGTACAACCATTGCCACGATTTTAGAACATTTCCATCACTTCAAAAAACAACCCCTTTCCTTTACTTAGCACCCTCCAATCTTTTCAGCACTCCTTACCCCAGGCCTCAGTAACCACTCATCTACCTTCTGTCTATATATTGCCTTATTCTGGACATTTTATGTAAGGCTATACTTTTTTTTTTTTAAACAAGTCCTTGGATGAGCATTAGGTACCGTGTTTCCCAACACACGTTTGTGTTAAAAGGAAAGGTTTCATCAGAATAATGATGTCAGGCAAGGTAGCTATATGGATTTAAATTTAGGCTTATCCTCCTAAGGCTAGTTTCTCCACCTCTAGGCCTGCCTCCCTAACAATGCCTTTAAAAATCAGATAGGACTATGGTAACTAAAGGGCCACAGTTACCCAACTTGTAGAGGGAAGAGAGAAGGTCTGGGACAGAATCGCTTTGTTCGAGTTGTTGGCAGATGAAGAACAAGTACAGTAATAGCTCATATACTTGTCATCCATCATCCATCCCAGTCAAAGAGGAGTGTAAGGCACCTTGTACTAGAATGTCAAAGCTTGACCTTGAGCAGTTCAGCCAGCCCCAGCTGACATGCTCAGCTTAAGCTGTCATTCGGGGGACATGAAGATAGGCAGACAGGTTAACTTGATACACTTGATTTCAACATCATCATTGGATCAAGGACAGAAATAGCAAGGGTGATGAATTCAGAGAAGTTTTTGCTTACAAAATGCCAGAGGTGGGTTCTACACAAAAATATCTAAGATAGATCCCTCTGTGAGATGCATTTTCTTCACAAAGTGCACAGTTTACCACAAAGCATGCAAGAATAAAGCTACAATTCCTGCTGCTTGGCTTGTCTCTCTTTTTCATTTACCAGCATGGATCCCCAAATTATATAGACATGTAGAGACTTTGGTGCACTTCTGGGGAAGGCAAGAAAGAGACCCAGCTGTATCAGCTTCCTAAACGACTGCATTATTTTACCCTGATGGTTTTAATTAGAGAAAAATAACTGCATTGAGACCATCTGCCTATTCATAATGTGGAACATATGGCTGGTTTTCAGGATTTTGAAAAAAAGAAAATGCATTAATAACCATGCTTCTTTCCATTCATTTCTCACATTCCAGGTTATTTCTTTGAGAAATAATATATTTGAAAAATCTGTTTACTTTTTACGTGAGCCAAATGTTCTCATTCCTTTAGGCCTCGTGTGTTGTGTCGGCTACTATTGTACATTTCAGCAACAAATGCTAAAAAGGATATGGTTGTTTATGATTGAGAATGCCCCATAAGTTGGTTCACAACACTTTGTAGATGTGTATTTACGTCAACACCTTGTCTTCTGTAAGGCATGACTTACTGGGGTCAGATTTATGGGAAAGTCTTGTTAGAATTTCCTGAGAGCATGCTAAGAACTCAAACCAAGATGGGTGTGTGTTGGGTGTGCTCATGGACGTGTGTGTGTGCCTGTGAGAGGAGCGTGTGTATCTCAGATAAAACACAATAATACACACCTAATTAGACCAAGTGAAAAAGTCAACAGTTGCGAAAATGAAAATTATCAAATATATAGAAAGCATTTTGGACTTAATGTCATTCTGGTAAGACAGTAAATAAGACGGATTGATTTTTGAATTTTAAATTCTTAATGGAAGAAAAAGCAATCTCTATTATAGTAGAAGAAAATAGAAAACCAGTAGAAGTGTGTTTTTTTTGTCTGACTTTCGGGTAGTCACTGGATCAATAAATCCAATTCCCAAGGTGAGATAACAAAGAGGAAAACAACCAAAGAACTAGAACTAGCATAGTTGCCTCAGTAACAAAGCAGAAAAAGGTGTAAACAGGAGGGAAGAAAAGATTAGGAAAGAAATGAAATTTTACTCTTCTGAGACCAAGCTACCATGTTTGTAGAGCAAAGGTAAAAGAGAAGAAGGGAAATAAAATTCAGATGGCAGAGACATATATGTTGAGAAGAATTGGAGGAAATCCATCTGTTCCCTAGGAGATTGTCCCTAAAGCACTCGCCCTGTGGGCCTCGTGTATCTTAATTACTTTTGGTGCCCCAAGGAGCTTTAAGGCCTCCAAGGGCTCAAAGATACAATTTCTTTCTTCTGTGTTGCCACATTCTTTCAGAGTTTAGCTGGGGTCTTAGGTGCCTGGATAAAACAGCTTAAAACTTCCTGCCCAATTTACAGACAAAAAATGGAGATATTTGGACCAGGTATTGTTTATTTAAAAGAAAAGCCTTCAAGGTAGGGGTTGAAATAAACAAATAATTTATGTGGAAATTATGCCAGAGTATCTGTTTTAAGAAAAGGAACAATTTGACACTTCCATTTGTTCAGTGAGGGCATTGGAGAATTCCAGTATTTCACAAAATCTACTGGGATGACTCAGATTGGGAATGAGCTTGCTTTTATGGGCATAGTGAGTGACTCCTTTTCAAGGAATTGACTTAATCTGAATTAATTCCGTCCTTTTTTCCCCTTCCAGTTAGAACATCATACCTATGATTTCACCAATATCCTGTTTTGAAACAGACTGTACCAACTCAGTTCAAATGCCATACCTCTTTAAATAGTAGAGAGGCTGCCTTCTTTGTTTTCCCAATCATCTCCTTTCTAGTGATGATAATACAAAGTTAATAATTTTCTTCATATGGTTTTGAAATTCATTTTATATTTTCTGTCTTTATATGTAGCAAAAATTCCCTTGGTTTTATATGGAACTTTCTCATAATGGGTCCAGCCTGGTGTTCCTTGTGCATAAGTTTATCTTGGATATATGCAGTGTAATGTAGGTATTCTTTATGGTCTGGGTACCATATTGTTTTATTTGTCCTACTCAGGATTTTTGTTTTCTATCAGTTTGCTAGTATTGTGGAACTCACTTATAGCTGATAACATTGTCCCCGTTCTCTGACAGGAAACAAAGGATGCTTAGATGTAGAAACGTGCCATGTTTTAGTGAAATATGGACCATTGGATCAGTGTGAACTCTTTCTCTTGTTAAACTTTGTTTGGCTTCATGCCAATCCAGAAGTGACCATGAAATACAAAATCTCCATCAATAACTGTTTTTCTTTTCTCAGTGACTTGTGACAAAACACGATCTATACCTGTTAGTTCTGTGCATTTGACAATGCCTCAAAAACCTCAATCAAATCATTATTCAATATGAAGTAACCCGAACATCTGAACAAATTTTCCTTTTTCTTTTATTGTGGTAAAATATATGTAACACAAAATTGACCGACTTAACCATTTTTAAGTGAATGGTTTGGCGGCACTAGTACATTCACGCTGTGTGAAACCATCACCACCATCCTTCTCCAGAACTTTTCACCATCCCAAACTGAAACTCTGAATTTACTAAACCATGACTCTGCCATCTTCCCGGCCCAGCCCCCACTCACAACTATTGTATTTTCTGTCCCTATGACTTTGACTATTCTAGGTACTTCATATAAGTGGAATCCTACAATATTTGTCCTTTTCTGTAAATTTTCCCTTTTTGAATAATATTGCAGCATGAAGGAGATGACTTGGACCCCAAAAATGGCTCCTTCATTTTCCAGTCAGCAGAATATGGTCAGAGACCCATGAGGGTTTCCCCATTAGTCCCAGTAAGGGTATACTTCAAATTAACTTCATCAAAAACAAATTCATCTCACTACTACCAGATGATAGAATATATATACTCATATGAGAATACTTTTAAGTTCTTGGAGCCAAGAATCTAAAAATATTTTGAAATAATACACTAACTGAAAGTATTCCCTCTTGAGTGTGTGTGTTTTGTATATTCTCATAAAGGAAAGGATTTTGCTTGGTAACGTTAATAATCTCCAGAGGCGCCTGGGTGGCTCAGTCAGTCAGACATTCTGCCTTCTGCTCAGGTCATGATCTTTGTTCATCAGGCTCCCTGCTCAGTGGAGAACCTGCTTCTCCCTCTCATTCTGCTTCTCCCCCTGTTTGTGTGCATGTGCTCTCTCTGTGTATCAAATAAATAAACATTGTTTAAACAAACAAACAAACAAACAAACTAATCTCCATAAGCCATATTGGAGTTTACAAAGGATTTTTCACAGACCCCTTCCTATGAAACAGCAGTCTTGAAAATGGTAATGCTCATTCCCATGTTTAGATGCTACAGTTCAGTCTCATTGAGATTCACTCCCTTGCACGCACAAGGCAAGTGAGTGGTGTTGCTGGGGCCCTGAGCGTAGTCCCGTTGTGATGGCCCCACACCCCTCCACCTCTCTAATGACCCCCCAGTGGCACCGGAAGTCATGTCCGCATGTGGAGTTCCAGTCCGTGCACTATTCAGCACGGGCAGTGCTCTCCTTCATTTCAGTTGATCTTCTAAGACACCCTCCATTACGTCCAGCTCTCTGTTAATTACTACGCCCAATACTCTGCTTCTCCCAGAGCCGGCACTTGACCTACACATTGTGCGATTCCCGGAGGGTCAGATACTTCCCACGTCTGACAAAGAGTTTCCCCCAAGCTGCTACACTTAAGGGTCAGGAGCTCTTTCGTCTCACCAAAACTGGGTCATGTTACAGATAGTGGGGAGAGATAGTGTGTGACTACTGCAGAGTGGCAGCCGACCAAGTTCTGCCGCTGGCAACGAAAGTGGAAAATGGCTTATGCTAACATCCAACATGAAATTGCAGACAATTAAAATAATAATAAAAAACGCTGCCAATGGTATTAAAAAAAAAAAAACAACGCTCAAAACTTAAGGAACATAGTGTAGAGCATCTTGGTTTTGCCTGGTAATCTCTCAGCTCTGTGTGTCTGGTCTGTGGAGGAAACCCGGCAAAGGGAAGGAGATAGGAAGCAGAAACCTCTCATCTGTGCTTTCTTAACTCTTGGAACCTCATGTCCCCAAGAGAATTGTCGGAGTGGTTTCTAAATTAAAAAAAAAAAATGTAGCTTGGCAGGGCTGCAGAGTGTTTTATTTCTTAAACCCTTGCCGGCCGCAACCATTGACAGAACCATCTTCTGCTGGTCCTGGGAAGCTGCCAAAGTAGGGAAATGTGTTCTGCTATGAGGATTCATCTCTCCCTCCTTCTTATTTGCTCCTATTTTCCGTGGCCCTTTGATCCTTTCTCCTTTTCCACTCCCACTTGGTCCCTGTATGTCTTGTGCCAATTGGCATGCTTCTGTTAAAGAAGTACTTTGCTAATAATATCCTAGCTGCTCTGACTTCTCCACAGTTTCTCCTGCCCTGTCCGGGTACACTGTCCCTTGCTCTGAATCCTGCCGCTGAATCTTGCTAGTGCAAGACGGTTTAGCCTTACCTTCTTTACCTTATGTATAGATTTACCAAACATCTTTGTTCCAAAGAATTTAAATGTTTTCCGAAGTTTTTCTTCTTTTTAAATAACATTCTGTTTGAACAATTTGATAAAAAGATAGTCATCAAGAATTAAGGCTAGCTTGTTAATGTCGCCTACCGCGTTGAGGCTAGTTGAAATACAGTTTTGGGTTTAAAAAAGTAAATCTGATGGGGCGCCTGGGTGGCTCAGTGGGTTAAGCCGCTGCCTTCGGCTCAGGTCATGATCCCAGGTCCTGGGTTCGAGCCCCACATCGGGCTTTCTGCTCAGCAGGGAGCCTGCTTCCTCCTCTCTCTCTGCCTGCCTCTCTGCCTACTTGTGATTTCTCTCTGTCAAATAAATAAATAAAATCTTTAAAAAAAAAAAAAGTAAATCTGATCAAGAGATACCTTAACAGAACAGCTCAAACGCCTGTCCTTCCCGCCAGCTGTGCTCTCCCTCCTGACTGAGCAGGACTTTCCAGGCTTCTATTCTGGGTCACAAATAAGGAGTGGAAGATTCCACTTGCCTCCTGCCATTAACATGCAATAATTCTATGCATTTCTAAAATAAAGAACAAGCTTGGCTTGTTGCCCAAGGACTCCTAAGACTCACATTTCAGATGCTCCTGGCTATGGGTTTCTAGAAATCAATTTCCTTGTTAGTCCTCTTTCAACTGATTTTGAAATTCAGCCTTTGGATTTTTTTCTGTCTCCTTTCCCCTCCATTCCACATCCTATAGGTGCTTTAAAACAAAGCTATATCAGCCACTGAGAGCTATATGTGACATATAAGTAAGGGAATTTCATAGAAGAATAACTTTTAAGGGGGTGCCCTTCTGTCCTTTGTTTTCTTTTTTAGCCCGCTGAACCGTTGTCAAGCATAAATGTGATTTCTGCGCTTTGTTTGAATTAGGTGACTTGGTTTACATGAATATTTTATCATTATACATTAACTTTATCTGGAACATGATTTTTTAAAGAGTTCTGTTTGAGTAAGGATATTTTTATTATGCCCTAGGCCTCGTTTTTCTATGGAAATGTGCTTTCAGCGTTATAATAGAAGTCTATTGTAAAACAGGATTAAAATAAAAACACTTGATTTTGAAAGCAACCTTTCAATAATACTGTGTCTAAGGCCTTGATAAAGTTTTTTAGGCTTTTAATATTTAGTAAAGTAAGTTGTAGTTTTGAGAGAGCACTCATATTGGACAGAGACAGCACACCTCACCTCTGTGTTTCATCAAGGAAGATGTCTAGGTCTTAAACTAGGGAGCCTTGGACTTTAATTTCATGCTGATCCTTAGCTGAGTGATATCGGATGAGTCATTTCACCTCTTTGAGTCTTGGCTTTTCACCTGTAAGGTGAGCACACTTCCTGGGATTAGAGCTCAACCCCATCGAGCTCCCAGGAGGCACGGAGCAAACAGTATTCAGGTGGCTTTCTATTAGGAGATGAGACAGAATCCAGTCCTGCCAGCTGCGGGGTACCATATATTATTTTTCTTTTGGACTTGAAGTAAGAATTCACTAGGAACAATTGTGCAATTTAGCTTATCACCTTAATAAATTTGTCTTTAAATGGTATCTACCAATGGTTTCTTTCATACCTAAAACTGAACTTTTTTTTTTTTAAGATTTTATTTATTTATTTGACAGAGAGAGATCACAAGTAAGCAGAGAGGCAGGCAGAGAGAGAGGAAGGGAAGCAGGCTCCCTGCTGAGCAGAGAGCCCGACGTGGGACTCGATCCTAGGACCCTGAGATCATGACCTGAGCCGAAGGCAGCGGCTTAACCCACTGAGCCACCCAGGTGCCCCAAACTGAACTTTTATTGTACCCTCAGCCTTAAAAATTAACTGCCACCAAAGTGAGTCAGTGATTTATTAGATTTTTTTTTTCTTTCTAGCTGGACAATGCTTCTCTGCTTCTAGTATATAGTTGAAATCTCCATCGTATGTCATTTTGCTTCTCTACTGGTATTCTAATTTGAATCAGCAACATTTCTCTTTCTGTCTCCCTCCTCCCTCCTCTGTGCTTTTCTTTCTTCCTTTCATGTAATACGTATTTCCTGAGGGTCTGTTACTGGTGTGACACTGTTCTAGGTCCTAGGGATACAGCAATGACAAACTAGGACGCCTTCTTTATTTATTTATTTATTTTTTTAAGATTTTATTTATTTATTTGACAGAGAGAGAGATCACAAGTAGGCAGAGAGGCAGGCAGAGAGAGAGGAGGAAGCAGGCTCCCTGCTGAGCAGAGAGCCCAATGCGGGCCTCGATCCCAGGACCCTGGGACCATGACCTGAGCTGAGGGCAGAGGCTTTAACCAACTGAGCCACCCAGGCGCCCAGGAGGCCTTCTTTAAATGAGCTGCTTGGAGAAGGCCTCTCTGAGAGGGTAACATTCAGGCCGTCACCCAGAGGCTTCTAAACTGCTCCTGCTTCTTCAGCCACGTCTCAATCTTTGTGGTTACACTTTCTAGACATACACAGCTGCCTGGCTTTGTCTTAACCTCATCATGAATTCCATTTGATTGTTTCTCAAAAATACTTGGGAGATCATATATGCCAAGAGTGGCTCTACCCACTTTTTCCTATAAACCTTTCCAATTGAACTTTTCAACATGGACTGAGAAGCCATTAGTGATTGGGTATCTGTGATGGTTAATTTTATGTGTCAACATGATTGGGCCACAGGAGGCCCAGATATCTCGTTAAACATTGTTTCAGCGTGTGTCTGTAAGTGTTTCTGGATGAGATTAGCGTTTGAATCTACAGACCGAGAAAGCAGACTGTTCTTCCTAATGTGGGTGGGCTTCACCCAAGCCATTGAAGGCCAGAGTAAAGCTCAAAGGTGGAGGAAAGGAGAATTTACTCTCTTCCTGACTGCTTGAGCAGCATATTGGTCTTCTCCTGTTCTCAGGCTGGAACTTCTATCATTGGGTCTCCTGTTCTCAGGCCTTTGGACTTGGCCTGAAACTATGCCACTGACTTCCCTGGACCTTCAGCTTGCAGGAGGCAGATCACAGGACTTCTCAGCCTCCATAAATGAGTGAGTCAATTCTCTTTCTCTCTCGTGTGTGTGTGTGTGTGTGTGTGTGTGTATGTGTGTGTGTAATATACATATTACCAGCTCCCTTCCTGCCACATGGATGGGAATATGACCCAGACTTGGACAATTCTGTTACCTTGCATCCTGTGCCTTCAACACCTGAAGAAATCCTATGAAATGGATATTACCATAACTTACAGATGTGGAACAAGGTCAGAGACGTTATGCAAGCTGCCCAAGGTCATCAGCTAATAAGTGATAAGGCCCAGTTTAATGCTCATGTTCTCCCACTGTTCCATGTTGCCATTATATCATGTTTATTTTAGTGAACATAACTATTGCCTTAAATCCTGTAACTAAGATGATTAGCAATACTTCTTTTCTAGCTACCAGATACCTTATACATTTAGCCAAAGCTCTCATTAACTGAAAGATGAAGTTGAACCAAATACTCATGAAAAAATGTGTGAACAAACTTTAAATAATGTAACTTTATTAGCATAAAAAGGGGATTATAGAGCAATGGCAAAGGTCATATGCTATTTTTGTTTGTTTAGCATCTCTTCCTTTAGGAAATTACCCTACTCCCCACGTGGGTCTGGACATATTTTCTTTCTTTTTTTAAAATTTTTTTATTATTTTTTTAATAAACATATAATGTATTTTGATCCCCAGGGGTACAGGTCTGTGAATCGCCAGGTTTACACACTTCACAGCACTCACCATAGCACATACCCTCCAATGTCCATAACCCCACCACCCTCTCCCTCCACCCCTCCCCCAGCAACCCTCAGTTTGTTTTGTGAGATTAAGAGTCACCTATGGTTTGTCTCCCTCCCGATCCCATCTTGTTTCATTTATTCTTCTCCTACCCCCTTAACCCCCCATGTTGCATCTCCATGTCCTCATATCAGGGAGATCATGTGATAGTTGTCTTTCTCCGACTGACTTATTTCACTAAGCATGATAACCTCTAGTTCCATCCACGTCGTTGCAAATGGCAAGATTTCATTTCTTTTGATGGTTGCATAGCATTCCATCGTGTATATATACCACATCATCTTTAACCATTCATCTGTTGATGGACATCTAGGTTCTTTCCATAGTTTGGCTATTGCTGCTATAAACAATCGGATGCAAGTGCCCCTTCGGATCACTACTTTTGTATCTTTAGGGTAAATACCCGTAGTGCAATCCCTGGGTTATAGGGTAGCTCTATTTTTAACTTTTTAAGGAACCTTTGGACATATTTTCAATCAACTTCTTTGGCATCCAAGTGCCAACACCCTTAGCTCCCTTCCTGCCATGGTGATGAAAATGTGACCCGGGTTTGGACAGTTCTTATATCCTAAGCTAAGTGATGCCTCTGAAGAGTGGAGTCATGACTCAAGGAAGGCCAATGAAAATCTTTTGCCAGGACTGACATATTGCTGTCAGGAGAGAAAAATTTATTTTGGTTGAAGGACATACATTTCTACTGACAGTAATCACTTTTCTGAAACATAAAGTCTGCAATATGATGTATACACATCCATACACATATGTACATAGAATATACATACACACGCATATATGTAATTTTTTTGGGTCTCTCTCTTTCTCCAGCTACAAACCCAAACAAATTCTGATTATTAGGAACATTTCAAGAGGCTATAAAAAGAAGAGGTACTTAAAGGTTATATCCTGAGCTAATGAGAAAAAAGAAGGACCAGAAAGTCTAAATACATGCCCAGCTTCATGCATCCAGGGTTAAAATTTAAGCCTAAAATTTGTGATTCTTATTTTGTTGTTATTTCTATCAAATGACACTACATCAATCTTTCAGAGATTCAAATTTGCCTGACTTGATAGGAGAGGTAGGAAGCATTTACCGTATTCAGGGAGCATGTTAAGTGTTGCAAGCGAAAGGTGATCTGGGATCTCACAGAGTTTGAGGCAAACCATAAAACTTGTTCTGGTGCCTGTTATTTCCAGGCATTCCCAGGGCCCAGGATAGGATCTAACTAAATTGATGATTTTGTTGGTTTATTCATTCTTGGTTGAGGATGTGATGTTCTTACACAGGGGGCCAGGGCATCACTGAACCAATATGCACTGAGAATCTACTGGGTCTCAGGTGTTATACTGGAAAGTAGAAGGGAATGCTGATGACACTGAATTTGATTTCTGCTTTCATGTAGATTATGTTCTTGCCTAAGGTAGACGTTATGCTTCTAAACACATCATTAGTTACAAAAGTACATAAATGATAAAAGTATTTACATTGTATTTGCATGTGTTTTACAATCCTGTGAGGTAGTTACTGGTTATAGCCCACGTTCCAAAACTAAGGATGCCCCTTTCCCCCCCATGGTTAGACAGCTCGGCAGCATCACCGGATTCCCGGTCAGCATTCCTGCAGGAATACAACAAAACCTGCCTGATGGTTGTTTTTTGTTGTTATGTTGATATCTGCATTAGCAGTGGCAGTTCTGCATTCTTACTCTTTTTTTTTTTTTTAAGATTTTTTAAAAATTTATTTGAGGCAGAGAGAGAACATGAGTGGGGCCAGAGAGGCAGAGGAAGAGGGAGAAGCAGGCTCCCCTCTTAGCAGGGAAGCAATAGTCTTCTTGCCTACTAAATGGAGCAGCTTGTGCACAGGCAAACTTACCTCCTGCTATAGCTCTATCCCTAAAAAGGGCACTGAAGTTGGATGCTTACAAATCCAGATGCTGACAGTGATGATATAGCTTGGAAGGCAAAGACATTCTACACTGGAAATGCTAACAAAACATACCATCTCTCCATTTATTTTTTAATTAGAAATTCAGTTTTGTGTACATTTGGCCTAAGGAAATAGGACCTGCCTAAACTGTATTCTTAGATGTCAATTCCTTCAGGATCACTTCCTCCGTCCCTAGACTAGGTAAATTTTCTTCTTTTATTCTTCCAAGGTAAACTGAATTGTAAATTCCAGTTTTGTATTATTTAAATAAGTTTTGTTTAATAATTTTCACGATTAACAACTCTTCTAGAAAAGCATCCAAGCACAGGACACAGAACTGCATCAAGTAGCATTCATACATGTCCCTAACAGACATTAGAACTTTCACCCTTCTTTGTGATAACCCCAACCTTACTGGTGACCTCTGCTTTTGAATACTCCTGCAAAGCCCACCACAAGCTCAGTTCATGTCCTCAAACCACCAGCTTCCGTTCACATGATCACACTTATGGTGCAGTAGTAGCAAAGAACACACACCATGTAGCATTCATGGTAGTTGACAAAGGGGTAGGGGGAAAGTGTTGTTTCATTTAACACATTCAACTAACATGGGCTATCTAAGAACAAAACCCACTTACATTCTTCCAACAGATGTGGATGTCCTTCAACTGCAAAAAAAACCCATTTGTACGTTGTTTGCTATCTTTGCCATCTGCACACTTTCTCACCAAAGCCACAGGACTGAGAGACACACCTCGCCAAGTTGAAAAATATCCATTATGCACTACCATGTCTCTGCATGGCCTTTATCCTTTTCTTGCTCATACTAACCTTTCATGTCTTGGCGCCACCATTGGTCCCACACAAAATTTCAAAAGTTCCAACAGCCTTCTGGTTCCATATCACAGGCTTGTGTTCATAGCATTGGGACAACTCTGTGAAATAAAGAGTAGCAGATAAAAATGGGACACCCACTGTCAAAAACACAGCCTCTGCAGCGTGCTGACAAATTCTTGAATGAGAAAGCATGTGGACAGAAATATTCCTACGGCAGAGTATTCACAGCACTACTTTCAATGAAGTGCTTCTTCCATAAACATTTGAAATGAGATGAATTGCAGAGAGTAAATGAAGGCTTCATAGTGCATTTTTGCATATGAAGAGAGACAAGTGTTAAAAAACAAAAGCAAAACCAAAAGAACTGAACACTGTGTTGCCATGATCTCCGAAAATGGAGAATCATCCTAAGGAAAAATGCATATGGTGGGGTTCAAATTAAGTCAAGGAGAAAAGATGGGGTGCCTGGATGACTAAGCTAGTTAAGAGTTTGACTCTTACAATTTTGGCTCAGGTCATGGTTCAGGTCATGAACTCAGCATTGTGTTCAGGTCAGAACTCCTGCATCAGTTCTGCACTCAGCCTGGGAGTCTGCTTGAGATTCTCTCTTTCTCCCTTTACCCCTCCCCCTCCTTGCAGGTGCATTCCCTCCCCCACCCCCATAAATAAATAAATAAATAAATAAACAAGTAAATCTTTAAAAAAAGAACAAAGAGAAAAGAATGTAGTTCTAATCAATGATTTCTATTTTAAACATGTGAAGAATCCACTTGACACCTGCAGGTATAAACTCTTACAGGAGAAACTTTTTAAAAAATTTTTATTTATTTATTTGTCACAGAGAGAGAGCGAGTGCACAGGCAGGGGGAGCAGCGGGCAGAGGGAGAAGCAGGCTCACTGTTAATCAGGGAGCCTGATGTGGTACTCAATCCCAGGAAGCTGGGATCATGACCTTGAGCCAAAGGCAGATGCTTAACCAACTAACCCCCCAGGCATCCCCACGGGAGAAACTTTCCGTTAGCAATTGTAGTGTGTTGGTTTTTACTAGTTAGGCAAACAGCAGTTCACTTTTAAACATATTCCTACCCTTTATGTAACAAAACTTACAAAATTTCTTCAGTTTTTCCTCTTTTTCTAAAGAAAAAGGCCCCAAATACTGCTGAATATACTCCACACTGAACAAACCATTTTTTAAATGAATGACAACTGACAATTATTTTTTTTAATTAAAGATTTTATTTATTTATTTGACAGAGCACACAAGCAGGGGGAGAGGCAGAGGGAGAGGGAGAAGCAGGCTCTCTGCTAAGCAGAGAACCCAGTGTGGGGCTGGATCCCAGGACCCTGGGATCATGACCTGAGCTGAAGGCAGATGCTTAACTGACTGAGATACCCAGGTGCCTCTGAACAAACCAATTTTGAAAATTCCTTGTACATATGTATTTTATAATATACTTACCACATGTTTAGAAAAATTTGAATTCTCACTAGTCTATACCAACCCTACTGTCTATATTCTCTAGCCAGAATATTTAGAATCCGCACTTGAGCCAAAGCCTCCATTAATACCGCTGCCTGACCTTGGATTTGAAAAGGATCCCCAACCCACTGCTACACCTGAATTAGAACTGCTATCGGAGTTATTTCCAGAACCAAAGGCCTGATTTGGCTCCCTGTGCATGTTACCTTGGATTTGGTTATTGCCTGATGGAGCTGGCTGGTTCTGCTGAGTGGCTCACATGCCCCTCGAACCCCAGCTGCTCTGCAGTGCTCCTTGGGCGACAGCCCGAATAATGCCTAGCACCAAAGTTCACCCCTCCACCCATATTACTATCTTGATTGTTTTCAAACCAGCTCCCTGCCTTCTACTTTTACCAAATCCACCCTGATTCCCAAAGCCCCTTAGGTTACCACCAAGTCTTTCACATCTTTCTGTCAATTACTATCCTACTTAGGTTCAGCATTGGATATATGAATGCTGATTCCTTTAATGATCAAGTCCTGTCCAAAGGGAGACTGGGTGACTGGATCATCTGCAAATGTAACAAAGGCAGATGACGGGAATGGTCTGGGAATAAAGACAATGATCACTTCCCTGTCTTGGCAAAAGCAGTGCTGCGTCTCCTCAGCAGTCATGTCCTCGGTACAATGCCCAACAAAGGCCCTCCTTCTTCTCAAAGTCTCATCTGGGTGCTGCTTAGAAATAGGAAGTTTCCCAGTGACACCATCATCCATCAGTCCTAGTTGCTGTGACTTTCCTTTCAGCTGGGCTTCATATTCAGTAAAACAAAGCTAAACCCTTTTCAGTGACCACTTTTAGTATCTTTCCTTAGAACCATAAGAATGTCTCCAAAGGTACTAAAATATTCTTTTGGATCTGTACAGTTGTTTTCCATTATTAAGTCAGATGCTTTCTGGACAGCTTTTCATTTTCATGGCTGATGAAGTATCGGTCTCATCCGTTTTTTTTCCTTTGTTATCTTTGGGATAGTTGACAACTTTACTAGTTTTCTCCAGCCAGTCTCTGGGGCATGCAGAATTTCTTCTATCAGCCGGCCACCTCCCTATACTGAGACACTCCTGGAGCACAGCCCGCATGTCCCTGGAAAGAAGGGGGGTAACAGAAAGCAATGCTGTCTCTTCGTCTTCTGATGATACTTCAGTGGGTTCATCATTCTCATCTTCAGTTACCTGAATATATTCAGACATCTTATTTTTCCATGAGGCCACTGCTAGGAAACCTGACAGGGAAACCAAAGCAGCAAGGGACCTAGGAACAGCCTTGCTACCTCTTCACTCCCACTGTAATTTCCTGTTTGTATGTATGTTCTAATAAGATCCTGCTTCTGTCCCATCCTATTCCCACCCTCATAGCCTGTGAAATTGCTCAAGAGAAGAACCAAAGCATTCATCTTTGTATGGTCAACACTCTAAGATATTGTTGGACTCTCAGTAAATGTCTGCTGGATGACCGAATGCTTCCTGGATCCCTAGTCACTAGCTGGGGTTTTTATCAGTCTGGAAAACCTTTTCTGGAAACATGAGTCTTGCTCATTGGTCACAAATCCTTATCATGGACTTACCCCTCAAATCAGACTATGCAGAATGGGGCCAGAGTAGAGAAGATCCAGCTTTACCATTGCCTCATGAATGTTATGGTATGCCAGGACCTTTGTAGAAGGGGGTTGGGTTACTGTGAGAGACTTCCCTTTGGTTTGTCTCTGTGGCCTGCAACCATTTATTTCTGGATGACTTTCACATCTTCATGGGCTCATTGTTGAATGCCCAGCAGACCTTGAAGTCAGAGACATGTAAATTATAAGACAAACCTCCAAATGCCATAAATGTTCCCATCTTTGTATCTACTTTTATATTGTATCTTTCTGGAATGCTCTCCACTAGCTTCTCTGCTTAATTAAACCCTATAAATCCAAATTTTATTTCAGGTTCTAGCTCCTTTGTGAAGTTTCTTTAACCACAAAAGCTCATATTAATCCCCTCTCTTTTGTTCTCCTCTTAGTTTCTAGACTCCCAAACTGGTTCTTATCTTTCTTTTGTGTCATCAGTTTCTTTCTACACACCTATGCTGTCTTTTCAGTAGGATTATCAGCTTCTCTAGGGTTGGTGTTTTCACTTGGGAATGCCCAAAGTCGGAACATGTGGGGAACTCAGTGACACAGGCCACAAGAGGGCAGAGGGTGGGAGTGGCAGAACAAGGTCAGAAATGAATGGGGAGAAGTTGACCTGTCTATGAAGGGCTCTTAGGGGCCTTGGGGCTGGTCAGTGCTCTAGGTCCCAGCTATATGGGGAGATGAGAGGTGACTTATGCCTATGCTGGGATCAAGGAGACCAATCTGCTGTGTGGAATGGGATGATGTGAAGGGACTCTAGGCAATAGAATTTTGTTGTGAGTCCAGTTAAATAATGCTCTCCTAAGAGGAAGCCATTCAGGCTGTAGGAGTAGTGAAGGCTCTGGTAATATTTAGGTAGAGTGTGAAAAAATGCTTCCAGATCAGTAAAAAATGAGGTTGGACTAGCAGATTGAGGCAGAAGCCCAAACAATATGGTGCAGGTGAAGAAAGGGTAGGAGGAGGAGGAGAAAGAGAGAGAGAAGGAGGAAGGGTGATAGGAGAGGGAAATGAGGAGAAAGTAGAGAGGCTAGTTGAGAGAGAAGAGAGAGAAGAGAAGGGAGAAATAATGAAAGAAGAAAGAATAGAATGAAAAGAGGAGACAAATGAAAATGAAAGAGAGGAAAAAAGAAAGAAGAGAAAAAAGATTAGAGGATGAAAAACAAAGAGAAGAGAAGGAAATGGGAAGGTTTATCCCTGCACACCACCTGCTTAAACAGTCCAACCTGATGGTCATGTGAGGAGGGTGGGTGAAGGTGCATTATAGCTCTCTAAAACCCCTATCAACCTTTACCGCCCAAAGAGAGATTTTTGACATGGATAACTGTCATTTTTGGAGAGTGTGAATAAAAACATTTTGAGAAAATTTGGCTGCATTTGATTTGCATTCTCTATACATTCTGCATTATGCATTATGTATATATAATCTACATTAAGTGTACATTTCATTTATTATACATGTATTCTTCATTGGACACAAATGAGCTCTGATTGTTATACACATGCAGCTTTGGAACTGATTTTCTGACTGCCTCACTTTACCAGCAGCTTTACTATATCCACATTGCGACCAATAACCCTGAGTTCCTGTGTGCACTCCTGGGTTGGCCTTGGTTCCAGTCACAGCCAGCTTGTAGGCTAGAGGCTGTTGATGCATTCCTGAGCCTCTTTAGATCTGGATTATCTCTGAACAGTGTCCAGATAGTTGAGAAAGGTGGTTATGATGCACTTTTAACATCCAAGTAAGGACAGCATCAAGAGTCACTCATTCCCAATGTCCTAACATGTTAGCTATGACATAGATTAATGCAAGCAAAATAATACTTGGATGTGTCGTGGGGCTGTTAGGATAGAGAGATAAGCACTTATGATATTATCTATGATACTTTTATTTGTATTATTAGTGATTACATTTTCACATGCAGTATCTTGCCTGGTGTTCACAGATGCTCACAAGGCTGACAGAGCAGGTGCGATAACCTTGTTGGGCTAGCGAAGAAGTAGAATTTGGCTATGGTGATACGAGTGCACACAGGGAGCCCCCATACTTCTCAGCTGCCTAGTTGAATGCTGTTTGTACTCTTGTGAGTAGCCTTGTCCAAGAAGAATGATTATTTATATGTCATTTCAGAATGGGAACAAAATAATATAAGGTATGCCCTGACAAGCCCCCAGTAAAAGATTTTGCAGCTGTATATTGCTTGATATACTTAAAATTTTTTTTTAGTTTTAGCCAGAGTTTATTTCTGTGCTCTTTCTCCCTTATCTTTCAAAATTGGGAAAATAATCCTCAAAATTTTAAGGCTAAAGGGCCCCTGGGACCAAGGGTTCAAAATAAAACTGGCTTCAAAACTGCTTTCAGTTTTATTAGTGTGTGTAAAACTGACATTGGGTGGTGATTGTGTGTGGTTTTGAAGTTATCCCTTGTGGAAGTGAAAAGACAAAGTGGTAAATCCAGGAGGAGAATCAGGACAGCCAATTTTTGGCTTGCTCTGTTACTCTTGACAAGTCATTTAATATCTATACCTTGTTATCTCCTGAATGCAAACTAGGGCAAACACCAGGGCAGGGTGGGCATGGAGCATTGTGATGACCAGCTATCATGTATCTGACAGATTCTGAAACTATTTGTACGGGAGCAACTTTTCCTTATATGTATCAGAATGATGGATGGATGAACAGGCTCACAGTTCAGATGCCCTTAGGGGATACCATTGAAGGCATTGATTTGCGGTGTTGTACACCAGTTTGTATTCACTGGCCGCTTTGGGGGCTTGGTGATTTAATAAGGGACATACTGTGAGCATAGCTACTGTCTCTGATAGATGCATGTTAATTATCCTCTCGTGGCCTCCAAGAGATTGTGGAAGAAAATCTTGAGAAATGACTTTGGATTCTACTCAGACAAAAGGTTTTCTTACAAAAGGCCTATAGTCAAGCACTGGTTATGATTTGACGAGGTGTTTCAGGCATATTTTAAGTGTGTGAAACCTGAGGGAATCAAGAAATGTAAGTCTAAAGAGATCATATTTCTTTCCTATCCATGTATTTCTTCATCAACTTGGCCATGATGCTTTACACCCTTAAATAAGGATTCTATATAATTTCCTTGAGAAACAGAGTAGTCTCTCGACCTTCCATGATTTTAAAGATCCTCCAAATAATTTTTTTAGGATAAAATTTGCTCAGAGACTAATTCATGTTTCAAATTTATGGTGCTCTTCCCTATTGATTTTCACTGCCTAGGTGATCTCATATGGTACCATAGCTTTAAATACCATCTATGTGCTGACACTCCCATGTTTACATCTCTGGCCTAGACCTTTCCTCTGAACTCCAGGTAATATAACCAGTTCCCTGCCTCATACCTCCACGTGGTGTCTAAAATCTCCTCAAGCCTAATATGTCCACAACGAAATTCCCGTTTCCCCTCACCAAACCTGTTCTTTCCAAAGGCTTCTCCAATTCCGAATGGCAACTGCATTCTTAAGTTACTCAGCCCAAACAGTTGGGGTGATTCTTTATTCCTTCTTATCTCACGGCCCATATTCAGCTCCTCAGCAATTCCTATCAGATTGAGTTTTCAAAAGTTTCAAAAGTGGAACCTGACCACTTTTTGCCACCCTCCCACCACCAGGCTGGCCCCAATCCCTGTCACCTTTCCTCTGAATTATTACAGCAATATTCTAACTGGTCTTCACGTCTGTTAACACCGTAGAATCTCCTGTACGATCCTTTCGGATCCTTTTAGAATGGAAGTCAGATTATTTCACCCTTCTACCGAAACCTTCTGGAATCTTCCCAACATAAGGACAGTAAAACAAAAGCCCTTAAAATGACTTACAAATTCTGTAGTGCCTACAACCTCCCTCACCTCCTAACAGTCTTTCTTGTATTCTGTTCCAGGTGCTAGCCTACTTGCTCTTCCTCCATAATGCCAGGTACCCTGTAATCTTGGGTCCTCTGCATTTTCTTGTTTCTATTCCCTGCAATGCTCATTCACTAAATCATCTTGTGGTGGACTTTTATACTTGTCTGTCACCATTCAGATTCAGATAATTGCTTCCTCCTTCCTTGCCATCTTTGGATTATGGATGGTCAGAAAACTTGGGATAATACACTGTTACTTGTGGTTCCCTTATATCACATCTTAGCAAATTGTCCTTTTGTAACAAGCCTTCCCTCAATCATCCTAATTTGAATATGCCATCCTGCTAGGGCCCTGAGTGACACAATAATTAATATTATATTTAGCATTCATGGTACTGTAAGTGGCCATTAGGAATAGGCCTATAAATTAGGATTATGATGAGTTTCTCCTAAATTCATAGAGCACAGGGATAATCATCTTGCCAGGAGAAGGTGGGACATAGGCACTTTATGGAGTGAAGAGGCATTACTATTACCCAGATCATCACTGATGGTATAAATGATATGCAGATGGAGGGTGTGGCAGTGGAAGGTCACTATGGCAACAGTAGGGATTATAAAGACTGTGAGTGTACTGACTTCTTCTCTCTCTCTCCATAGCTTACTTAAGGGGAAAATGAGAGATACAAACTTATATAACACATGTGGAGAACCAGATGGTTTCTATGGAAGATTTGAAGGAATTCCTCTTCTCCTACTGTTGCAGGATATATTTGGTGTAGGCACAAGCCCAAAATGTAGTTGTAAAGGGTGAGGTATTGCAGAGCTAAATACTCAGGTCTGTCAGGTTTGTCTTCTAAGGCAACTGGTAGAAAAGGAGTTGCACCCTGAGGCAGGGAATTGGGACATTTGAGCAGACACTGGGTTGAAAATTTTGACTCTCAAATTATCCTGAAATTTTCTTGCCTAGGGAGGTAGTTTCTGCCTCATTCCCTTCCTCTAAGTAATCCCCCTCTGCAGAAAAGCTTTGAAGTGATTTGGCCGAAAGTTGTCATCTCATAACCTGATGTTAATTTTCCTCACAACCCAACTTTGCCACCTGCTACTCTTTCTAGACCTAAAATGAGAGTTATTTTACAACATAGCACAGTTTGAGAAGCTTAAGACCTGCCTCTGTGAGGAAGTGCCTATAGAAAAGGACCGAAGAATTGACTAATCTGTATCACCAGTTGCCTGAAAAGGTTATGTGAGAATGGATTCTAAAGGTTCTAGAGCAGGGGAGAAAACTGTACGGCTGGATCAGGTCAACATCATCACGTGGGCCCACTTAACTGACAGTTAAATGGAAAGCGTTATCTCTAAGACCTGGAAATGGCACTAATAGTCTATAAGGTTCCTTAATTAAATTCTAGACTGATATGTGGAACTCGCTGGTATATTGAAGAGGAAAGAGTCTTATAATTATGTTTATTCCAACAGATAAGTATTGGAATAAACATATTATAAATAAAACTGCTTAGTCACTTCCTGGTCATATCCTTCCGGAGTACTCAAAGAATTCATCATTTATCATAGCATTAAGAAATGCATTGTTTCACATCAGAATGAAAGTATCTGTGATGGTTCCTCTTGCACTGCAGGTAATGGAGGGGATGATGCAATATAATTGGATATGCTGCTCTTACTATGAATAATGGAAATCTAAGATTTGTAGAGGACATTTAATAACAATTCATTGTCAGAGAAGGGGTGGGTGCTATTACTATAATAAGTCACAGGATTTGAATGGTAGTCATGGAATTTGCATTTGAGAAATCTGTGACAATGCTTAATCGATGAGGGAATGCCTAGTAATAAAATAAATGGTAGCCTATGTACAGGCTGTTTGACATATGTAAGAGGGAAAAGTTTTGGTCCACAGTACAGAAACCTAACTCAGATTGCTACAGTAGACTTCATGCCTTTGATACAATGTCTAAATCTAAGTTGGTTCATATACCTGCAGTCTCTTAATGAAGGAGTAGTCTGGGTCTCTTTAAAGACAGACATTATAGTATGGAGCTATCAATCGTATGAATCTTTCTCCAAGACTTCCCTGGGAGACCTGAAGCCATTTATTGTGGTGACCATTCACGGAGAAATGGGTAAATGCCCAGATAGCTCCGTGTTCTAATGAGCAGAAGGATGGGGGAAAATACTGCAATTAATTCCCTTATCCAGAAAGTTTAACATAATTAATATTTTTAGGAAGAGACAAAATCCCTGTATTGACCTACTGACCTATGAAGTGGGGGCAGGGGAGGGATGTTATCATAGAAAAGATCAAGTAGATCTTGAAACTGCCTCCAACCCTACCTGCTCTTCCTTCCATAACAACAAAAGCAATATTCAATTCCTGGAGATATTGCAGAGATTACTGTCATTATCAAAATTTTGAGAAACAAAATGGTTATACTTGCCATATATCACTAACATTACCCTTTGGGGTTGCTAAAAAAGTCAGATGTATTATGGAGGATAATAGTAGACTGTAGCAAATTTGGTTGTGTGGTGATCATATTTGCAGCAGTGCTATCATTCTATCAGAATGGCGCTATCAGACAGTTTGCATTTACATGGCCGAGAGTACAGCATACTTCCACTATTTTGCCCAAGGGCTATGTCAACTATTTTACTCTATGTTGCAACCTAGAGGGACCTTAATCATCTTGTTATTTCACCGAACATCTCACCTGTCTACTACATAATGATGACATTGTTAACTGGGTTTAGTAAGTAGGAAGTGTCAAGCACTCAAGTTACCTTAATAAGATGCATGCGTTCTAGACTGTTAGGAATAAAAAGTATGAAATTTCAGCATCTAAAATATGAGTGAGCATAATGCCATCTTTTTTTCTGAAGTAAGGAAGAAGCTGCTACATTTTACCCAACACTCACCACTTAGAAAATGGTATACATCGAAAACCAGTCAGGATTTTGCAGACAACACCTCTATTTGGGGATGAGCCTCTCACCATTTATTGGCAATTCGTAAGGCTACAATTTTTGAGTGGGACCTGTAGGAAGAATGGGCTTGGTAGCAGGTCTGGATTGCAACACAGGTGGCTCTGTTATCTGGGCCTAATGATACAGGAAACTATAAATAAAGGAAGCATTTGTGGCAGACAAGATATTCGTTGAGCCTCTGGCAAATTCAGTAGGAAAATCACAACACAGGGATCTTGAATGAGGCCATGTCCTTCTTTACTGACAACTATTTTCCATTTGAAAAACAGCTCCTTGCTTGCTAGCAGGTTCTGAGAGACACTAACCACTTGACCATGGGATAGAAAATGACCTTGCCAAAATCTGAACACTGTGTATATGGGTATCAACTGACCTACAGAATTTAAAGCTGAACATAAATGATAAAATTGAAATAATATATGCACATCCGGTCCTGAGCATATTCACCAGTTACAGGAGCTGGTGGTTCCGATTCATATTGTATCTGCTTCTCTTGCTTTGTCATCTTTTCCTCATCCACACCTACGACTGCATGGAGAGTTCAAAATAACTACTTAATTGTGGAGGCAAAGCAGGGGCCTGATTCATGGATAGACCTCCACGATTTGCTGGCATCAGATGAAGAAGGACAGATACTACACAACAATCACACTCAGTGGTGACCTTGAAAGACAGGTGACAGTATGATGGAGTCACTATCACTCCATGAAAGTACCACAACTGATGGGATTTCATATGTCCCCCGAGACGAGAACAAGTATTTTTCAGTTGGATGAAGGAAAAGAATGAATGGTGAGGGGCGAAGCATGTAGGATTTGTTCAATATCTTTCATTTGAAGTTGCAGGTCAACTTTCACCCTGTTTAACTTTGATCTCTGTCCTGGGAGAATGGTTTGTGTGGGCTACATCCTGGGCTTCTCTGAATTTTAGCTGGATATGGCCAGTAGGGATCTCAGGCAGGAGATTAGAACTAGAGTGAGTGTTTATTCCCATGCCTCTTCTCTTGTGAATTCACTTTAAACCACCTGTGTCCCTTGACTCAATATCACTGTTTATTTCAAGGTAACTTTTTTTCTGTATGACTCTCTCCTTTTGTGTTCTGATAACTGGTCCTTTCTCTTATCCTTTTAGGCCTATGGGAAATTATAGTACTGTTCTAACCAGCTCTGAGTTACTGCACAACCCTTGTGGTTCTGATCCACTGTACCTACACCTTTGGAAATAGAACCTTAATTAAAAAAATCCTCTACGATTTTCCAATTTGAGAGTGCCATCTGTTTCCTATTGGGAAATACACCTCAGGCAGTCTTCTTTCCTCTTAACTGCATGCTGTTTCATTATTTAGAGCTCATGTATTTGCAAGTGACAAAAATATTCCAACTAACCTTGCTTAAGTTGAGTAAAGCTAGGGATTTATTAGCTTGCATCACTAGAAAGTCCAGGGGATAATTCTGTGTTCAGGCATGGTTGATTCCAAGAGCTCACATGATGTTGGCAGGGTTCTCCCTCTCTCCTGGCTCTACTTTGCGTTGCTTTCCATTTTAGGCAAGTCCTTTCCACAAAGTGACAAATATGGACACTGGCTGTTGTGGCTAACGGCGTCTTTACAGATTGCAATCTTAGGAAAAAGAGCATGAGAGATACTGCAAGTGTCCTAACATACACCGTAATGTGATTCCAATGGCGAACTGTTGGATGTACTTGAGACTGCTTCCCTGGCTGTCATGTTGGCACTCACATAGAATAAATTAACAAACCCACTGCATTTTGGCAGAGGAGTGGCTGTGAATAGAAAAGAACATTGCCTGGCTCAGAGGAGATCCGTCTCCCAATCCTCCATTGGAACTGATCCTCTTTGAAGTATAGATTTGAAAACAGAAGAATATTGATAGTAGAGGGTATAGGGCAAACCAAAGGACAGCTTCTCTTTTAACTGAAATGCTTGTCTTGCAAGAATAGAGTGTCACTTGTCTGCCTCAGAATAAAAGCTGATTTAGCAAATCCATTTGGAATGGCCTCTGACTCAGTTGGATTGCCAAATTCAATAATATTGTAAAGAGGGATTCCCTTGGGTGAACCGTGAAGTAGAACTGTTCAAAAGACTTCATAAAAGGCAAGAAAGCCTTTTGCTAACTTTGTGTTTCTTCTTTGGCAACCATGTTGTAAATATGACTTAAAACAGTTTGCTTGAATTTTTGGAATGGCAGTGGATGTAAGGGAACAAGCTTGTTTGGGATGGTGGGTGTATTTCACCTTCCATAATACCTAATGCATGGATTATAGCAGCAGAGGGACCAGATAGGTAGGGTGGAGTGAGCTCCTGAAGGGAACAGCCCCTATTTGCATACTTAGTAGAGCCACAGGAAACCTGTGGGATTTCTTATGGAAGCACAATGTGAGAGTGGCAGGCATGAGAGACAGCCTTGGCTTTGCTTTTGGTAGACTGATGTTATAGCTGCCTACGAAAGAAGTGCCTGGGGTCTAGACTAGGAATTCACAGTTTACTGGAGAGAAAGTAAGACAAAGAAGTAAAGAAACTGCTCTGTGCTGAAAACAGAATAATATATGCTAAGAAATAGTAGACAGAATTCATTTGCCTTTTAGATTCTTGTTTGCATACATGGAACCAGGAGCCAAAGTACTGTAGAAATACACACTGCATCTTTCATGGAACAGATAACATTCTGTGACTGGAGCTTTTGGCATGTTTTGTTCAATAGATGTTTGTTAAATTCTTCATTTATCATTATGTATTTAGTACCTACTCTGAACATGAGTGTGAGATAGTGGAAAAATAGTTTTTTTTGTGTGTGTGTGTGTTTTTTTTTTTGTCCTGCAAGATAGGTTTTAAATACCTCTTCTGTCCCTTACTAGCTTTGTGCTTTGAGCCAAATATCTTAACTTCATGCATAAAACACAGCACACAATTCCTAACTCTCAGGATTTTTGTAGATCTTACATTGGATCCTGAGTACAAGGTGGTGGCCCAATTATCACTCAACAAATGGTTGCTGCTCTTATTACCAGTCCCTTAATCAGGAAAGATCTTTGCTAAAACCAAAGCAGCATCATAGTTATAGTTGATGTGTATGTCAATATTTACTCCTATCCACCTACCCTACTTTAAATTATTTAAACAAATGGAACATGTGAAGGTTCACCATCTCGGACTTTTCAGGCTAGTCAGGGAAGGAGTTTGTGGTTTTTCTGTGGTCTGGTTTAATCCCCCATGGGGATCTCAAGGTGGCATAGGCCTCACACAATGCATTGGAGAGGACGTAGCTTACCTCTGCTGAGATCTGCAAATCTAGATGTTGGAAATTTCTGCTCTACACCATGGACTTGTTCCCATACATTTCAATAGCTCCAATATCTTCATTGTGTATTTAAATGTCAATGTAGTGTGACCTCTGGATCTCCCCTCATTTTGCCACCAGTTAAAGCTGCCTGTAGAGAGCTTTTTGTTTTTACATTAGCAGATTGGTGAGAGAGGTACACTTCCATGGCATTTATCTGTTCTGTTTTAAGGGAGGGAGTGAACTCGGAGAATGGTGCTACAGCAAGTGCGCCATCAGGGGGCAGGTGTGAGTTAAGGGCAAGTGTCTTTTTAACTTTTATGCACATTATTTTAAAAAATGATTACAACAAATTATATTTTCCTTATGGTTATTGGATGCCTTTGGCTTGTTACCCAGTTTAAAATTTGACTTATGGAAATCATATTTTGAAAGCTGGAATTAGAATCCAATGTAAGAAACTGCTTTTCTTGGGTGCCTGCGTGGCTCAGTCGGTAAAGCATGGGCCTTCTGCTCAGGTCATGATCCCAGGATCCTGGAATCAAGTCCTGCATCGGTCTCTTGCTCAGAGGGGAGCCTGCTTCTCCCTCTGCCTGCTGCTCCCCCTGCTTGTGCCCTCTCGTGTTCTCTCTCTCAAATAAATAAATATAATCTTAAAAAAAAAACAAAGAAAAAACATGTTTTTCTTGATCATTTCTAAAAATTAACATATAAGGTATTATTTGAATCATCAGTCTTACACAATTCACAGCACTCACCATAACACATGTCCTCCCCAATATTCATAAGTCAGTCACCTTATCCCTCTCCCCCAACTTACCCCAGTAACTCTCAGTTTGTTTCCTGAGATTAAGAGTCTCTTATGGTTTGTCTCCCTCCTGTGTCCCATCTTCTTGATCATTTTTTAATCAGACAAAGTACATGGTGACTGGTATTTGTGGATGTATTCATTTTGGAAAATTTCTGTTTGCTTTTTGCTAATTCTAATTCAAAGCAAAGTATCCTGTTCTCATTTTCTTCTCAGTTATCTTACATTTATAACTACTTTCCGATTTTCCTAGTTATGTAAAAGGATATCTTGAGATGTACGTTAAAGCAACAGCAAACAGGAACATAATTGTGCAAAGCAGAAGTATCTTATTTAAGTTACTTTTTGACAAGTTACTTTAAGAAATCATGAATGGGGGATGCCTGGGTGGCTCAGTGGTTAAAGCCTCTGCCTTCAGCTCAGGTCATGATCTCAGGGTCCTGGGATCGAGTCCCGCATTGGGCTCTCTGCTCATCAGGGAGCCTGCCTCCTCCTCCTCTCTCTCTCTGCCTGCCTCTCTGCCTACTTGTGATCTGTCTGTCAAATAAAAAATAAAAAATCTTTAAAAAAAAAAAAAAGAAATCATGAATGGGGGCACCTGGGTGGCTCAGTGGGTTAAAGCCTCTGCCTTCGGCTCAGGTCATGGTCCCAGTGTCCTGGGATCGAGCCCCGAATCGGGCTCTGTGCTCTGCAGGGAGCCTGCTTCCCCCTCTCTCTCTATCTGTCTGCCTCTCTGCCTACTTGTGATCTCTGTCTGTCAAATAAATTAAAAAAAAAAAAAGAAAGGCTTTAAAAAAAAAAAGAAATCATGAATGACTTTTAAAACTAAAAAAAAATTGGTTTTAATTAGTCAGTTTAATTCCTTATTTAAAACCTATATACGAGGGGTGCCTAGGTGGCTCAGTTGTTAAGAGTCCACCTTTTGCTCAGGTCATGATCCCAGGGTCCTGGGATCCGAGCCCCGCATCGGGTTCCTTGCTCAGCAGGAGGACTAATTCTCCCAGTCCCACTCCCTCTACTTGTGTTGCCTCTCTTGCTGTGTCTCTCTCTGTCAAATAAATAAATAAAATCTTAAAAAAAATTGTAAAACCTCCATGTGAGACATTTTGAGGTTGTAAAGAACCTCAAGGTACTCAAGGTACCAAAGGTCAGTGTTCCCAGGGAGCATATAAAGAAGAGTGCATAAAATCTTTATAACATCATTAGGGAAAGCAGAGTAGCTCTGATGACCCGGTTGTTCAGCAAGTATCAGATGGTGGTGTCTATAAATGTTATATCACTACAATGTGTCAGACATTTCATCTCTGTTTCAACTGCTTCAACCTCTCCTGCCATTAAGGACCAACTGACTTAATGTGGAACTCAAACTTTGTAAGTTTAATCCTGTAAAGGGAGACAACCACGGAGATAGACTGTGGGACAGAAACAGAGAGAGGAGATATGGTTTGATGCCCTTTATGAAAACTTCTTATGCTTCAAAACACCTGGTCAACCTCTGCCTTGGAGTGGGGGGTAAGGGGTAGTGGGGACATCATTTGTTCTAATCAGCTGTGGGCCAGAAGGGCAGGGTCATCTCGACAGAGCATGAGATCACATGCCTGAGAGGCCATCTGGTATAAATGATGGTGTCCTTTTATGTCTTTTCTAAATAGAGGACATTGTCATGGTAAACATTCAAAACAAGAAGGAGTCCTCTACAATACATGTCATTAAATCGAAATACAGAATCTAGAACCTTCCAGGAACTTAAAACATGTACGATACTTCACAGCCATTAAGACAGCTGATGTTAAAAAAGAAACCCGGTAAATAACACGTGTAAGTGAGGATGTGGAGAAATTGGAACCCTTGTGCCTTGTTGGTAGGAATGTAAAATGGTGTGGCTGCTAGGGAAGACAGTATGAGTACTCTTCAAGAAATTAAAAATAGAATTACCGCATGATCCATCAATTCCACTTCCGGGTATATATCCAAAAGAATTGAAAGCAGATTTTCAAGATGCCCCTCCTTCCCCCCATGCATAGCGGCATTTTTCCTAACAGCCAAAAAAGGCATAGTAGTACCAGCACTGGCTAGCTGGGTGTGGTGGTATAGTGTGCAGTCGCTGGAACCAGGCTGCCTAGGCTTGACTCCTACCTCTAGCATCCAAGAACGGCGTGATCCTCGACAACTTAACCTCTCCCAGCTTCAGCCTCCTGATCTGTAAAACAGGGATAGTAACACTATGTACCTCATAAGCTTGTTGTGAGGATTGCTTGAGTAAATAGAGCGCTTAGAGTAATGGCTGGAACAAAACAAGTGTATCAGAAATGGTAACTATTCTTACAATTTGAGAATGCATAAAATGTGATACTTTTCTTCTTAAATGAATTGAATAGATCAAAGTGACTTTGGTAGGTACATCTTCCTGTACAGTCTGAAATAAAGAATTTCTAATGGGAAGTCCTAAGGCCCTAAATGTGAAAGAACAAAAGCTCTTTGCCTTGGGAACATAATAGGTTGGTTTCGTTAGGTCAGATGCATCCATATATAACCCATATATTGTAATCTGTTAGCTTAGCAGTATTTTTTTTGCATGTGATTATTTTCAATTTTACCACTAAATGTATTTCCACATTGGAATTTTGTTTTCTCAGACTCCGTCATTAGATTTTTTGGTAACTATCCTCTCTCGGTTATTCTGGGTTTGTATTTATTGTAGCAAGCTTCTGAAACATGTCTGGGCATATCTAATTTTGCAAACCAGACGAGGCTAGACACAGAAGGATCATATTTGCATAATGGCCACAGTAACAGCTAAACTTAAAACATTTTCTTTTGCATAACAATGACATTCAAATGATTATACCGCTCAAGAAAAAGCAGTAAACCAACCAGGTCAGGTGTCCTAGTTTAATGTAACATACTGTGGTCCTTTTCTCCTGAACATACCTAATGAGGCTCTTGTTTATCCACTTTTTTCATGTCAGAATCTGTATAGGACATCTCACATGATTATGTATGTGTGAGCTTGTTTGTGCATAAGAGATTCTTATTTAAAACAAAAGAATCTGTTTTCCTGATTTGGTTTGACTCTTTCTGAAATTATTTTCTCAATTTGTATTCTTATTGATGTAATTTAAATAATATTTAAAAGCCTATAAATATGCCTGTATGAACAGTAATGATAACAATTTGTATCAATGTATACTACGGTTTTATTTTATTTTATTTTATTTTATTTTTTAAAGATTTTTTTATTTTTATTTGTTTGACAGAGAGAGATCACAAGTAGGCAGAGAGGCAGGCAGAGAGAGAGGAAGGGAAGCAGGCTTCCTGCTGAGCAGAGAGCCCGATGTGGGACTCGATCCCAGGACCCTGAGATCATGACCTGAGCCGAAGGCAGTGGCTTAACCCACTGAGCCACCCAGGCGCCCTATACTACGGTTTTAGAGTCATGTGATTTCAAAGTTTTGTTTTTTTTTTTAATTAGGTATATTGGAATATAGGAATTGAATTCCTTGGCTGCCACAATGTCATGTTTTTCAGTGGCATACGGAAAAATCTGAACGTACAGGTCTTTGCTGCGTTCTTTTTTCCCTTGAGCAGTAGTTATGAGTATGAGATTTGGCATCATATAGATCCAGGGCACTGCTTTGCCATTTGCCAGTGTGACTTTGGGGAAGCCAACTTTCTAGCCCTCAATTTTCTTATATATAAAGTGGAGCACTGATACCTATATCTGGTTACAAGGGTGATTACAAGGATTGAGTATGAAAATGTGGAGTACGTCTTCCGTCTTTGGGTGGCTTGATGCTGTGGTGGTAACAGGGCTAGAAGTAGCTCCAGACTTATATCTGACTGGTTAAATAACTCAAAGAAAGAGAACTACAAAAGACAAAGGATGATACTCATGTGTCTCAGATCAAATGTACAGTCCACAAAACAATCCCTGTGGCCAGAGGGAAGGAACAGATGAAACGGCCAGGGTCTCTTGCATCCTATTTTTTTTTTTTTTAAAGGATTTGTTCTTTTAAGCTGTACTGAAATGTAATCTACACATAATCAAGTTCACCCATTTTATGTGTATCATTTGATGAGTTTTGATGAATGTATCTTTTTTTTTTTTAAAGATTTTATTTATTTGACAGAGAGAGACACAGCGAGAGAGGGAACACAAGCAGAGGGAGTCTGAGAGGGAGAAGCAGGCTATCCACTGAGCAGGGAGCCCGATGTGGGGCTCAATCCCAGGACCCTAGGATCATGACCTGAGCCAATGGCAGATGCTTAATGACTGAGCCACTCAGGCGCCCCAATGAATGTATCTTAATGTGGAACCACCACCAGATCCAGGTATAAGACATTTCCATCACCTCAACATCACCTCAACAAATTCTTCTGTGCCTCTTACAGTCAAGCGCTTCCTTAGTCCCAGTCTCTGGCAACCTAGGATCTACTTGCTGTCACTATAGTTTGATCATTTCTTAGAATATTACATGAATTGACTCAATGTCTTCACTTATTTAGAATGCTAAATGCTTTTGAGATTCATGCATGCTGCTGCCTATGTAAGTAATTCTTTTCTTTTTCTTAGTAGTAATCTATTGTATAGATACAGGCCAGTTTGCTTCTCCATCACCATCTGAGGACTTTGGGTTGTTTCCAGTGTTTGCCTATTATGAATAAAACTAGTATGAATTTTCATTACAAGTCTTGGTATAGATGCGTGGGTTTTCTTGAGGGGAGGGAAAGAGAAAACACCCAGGAGCGACATTTCTGGGTGATATAGTAAGTACATGTTTAATTTAATATGAAACTGTTGGGCTGTTTTCCAAAGTACTTCTATTATTTTTCCTTCTAACTAATGATAGTTGGTGCTCATCCTTGCCCATACTTGGAATGGTCATTTTTTTGAAGTTTTAGCTATTGGGTTGGGTGTGTAGGGATGTGTAATTGTGGTCTTCATTTGCATTTCCATAATAAATAATGGGGTTAAGCATCTTATAATATCCTTATTTGTTGTAGTTTCTGTTTGCATTTTTCTCTTCTAAAAAACTAGGTTGTATATCTTCCTATTATCAACTATTAAATATTCTACATATACTTAGAATACAAGCTGTTATCAGATACAGGTTTTGCAAATTTTTCCTGCTACCCCGGTTTGTTTTTTATCTTCTTTTTTTTAAAAATTTTTATAGACATGTAATATATTTTTATCCCCAGGGTTACAGGTCTGTGAATCGCCAGGTTTACACACTTCACAGCACTCACCATAGCACATACCCTCCCCAATGTCCATAACCCCACCCCCCTCCTCTTAATCCCCCTCCCCCCAGCAACCCGCAGTTTGTTTTGTGATATTAAGAGTCACTTATGGTTTGTCTCCCTCCCAATCCCATCTTGTTTCATTTATTCTTCTCCTACCCCCTTAAACCCCCATGTTGCTTCTCCACTTCCTCATATCAGGGAGATCATATGATAGTTGTCTTTCTCCGATTGACTTATTTCACTAAGCATGATGCCCTCTAGTTCCATCCAGGTTGTCGCAAATGAGAAGATTTCATTTCTTTTGATGGCTGCATAGCATTCCATTGTGTATATATACCACATCTTCTTTATCCATTCATCTGTTGATGGACATCTAGGTTCTTTCCATAGTTTGGCTATTGTAGACATTGCTGCTATAAACATTCGGGTGCACATGGCCCTTCGTATCACTACATTTGTATCTTTAGGGTAAATACACAGTAGTGCAATTGCTGGGTCAGAGGGTAGTTCTATTTTCAACATTTTGAGGAACCTCCATGCTGTTTTCCAGAGTGGTTGCACCAGCTTGCATTCCCACCAACAGTGTAGGAGGGTTCCCCTTTCTCCGCATCCTTGCCAGCATCTGTCATTTCCTGACTTGTTAATTTTAGCCATTCTGACTGGTGTGAGGTGGTGTCTCATTATGGTTTTGATTTGTATTTCCCTGATGCCGAGTGGTGTGGAGTACTTTTCATGTGTCTGTTGGCCATCTGGATGTCTTCTTTGAAGAAATGTCTGTTCGTGTCTTCTGCCCATTTCTTGATTGGATTATTTGTTCTTTGGGTGTTGAGTTTGCTAAGTTCTTTATAGATTTTGGACACTAGCCCTTTATCTGATATGTCATTTGCAAATATCTTCTCCTATTCTGTCAGTTGTCTTTTGGTTTTGTTAACTGTTTCCTTTGCTGTGCAAAAGCTTTTGATCTTGATAAAATCCCAATAGTTCATTTTTGCCCTTGCTTCCCTTGCCTTTGGCGATGTTCCTAGGAAGCTGTTGCTGTGGCTGAGGTCGAAGAGGCTGCTGCCTGTGTTCTCCTCAAGGATTTTGATGGATTCCTTTCTCACATTGAGGTCCTTCATCCATTTGGAGTGTATTTTCCTGTGTGGTGTAAGGAAATGGTCCAATTTCACTTTTCTGCATGTGGCTGTCCAATTTTCCCAACACCATTTATTGAAGAGACTGTCTTTGTTCCATTGGACATTCTTTCCTGCTTTGTCGAAGATTAGTTGACCATAGAGTTGAGGGTCAATTTCTGGGCTCTCTATTCTGTTCCATTGATCTATGTATCTGTTTTTGTGCCAGTACCATGCTGTCTTGATGATGACAGCTTTGTAATAGAGCTTGAAGTCTGAAATTGTGATGCCACCAACTTTGGCTTTCTTTTTCAATATTCCTTTGGCTATTCGAGGTCTTTTCTGGTTCCATATAAATTTTAGGATTATTTGTTCCATTTCTTTGAAAAAAATGGATGGTACTTTGACAGGAATTGCATTAAATGTGTAGATTGCTTTAGGTAGCATAGACATTTTCACAATATTTATTCTTCCAATCCAGGAGCATGGAACATTTTTCCATTTCTTTGAGTCTTCCTCAATTTCTTTCATGAGTACGTTATAGTTTTCTGAGTATAGATTCTTAGCCTCTTTGGTTAGGTTTATTCCTAGGTATCTTATAGTTTTGGGTGCAATTGCAAATGGGATAGACTCCTTAATTTCTCTTTCTTCTGTCTTGTTGTTGGTGTAGAGAAATGCAACTGATTTCTGTGCATTGATTTTATATCCTGACACTTTACTGAATTCCTGTACAAGTTCTAGCAGTTTTGGAGTGGAGACTTTTGGGTTTTCCACATATAGTATCATATCATCTGTGAAGAGTGATAGTTTGACTTCTTCTTTGACGATTTGGATGCCTTTAATTTCCTTTTGTTGTCTGATTGCTGAGGCTAGGACTTCTAGTACTATGTTGAATAGCAGTGGTGATAACGGACATCCCTGCCATGTTCCTGACCTTAGTGGAAAAGCTTTCAGTTTTTCTCCATTGAGAATGATATTTGCGGTGGGTTTTTCATAGATGGCTTTGATAATATTGAGGTATGTGCCCTCTATCCCTACACTTTGAAGAGTTTTGATCAGGAAGGGATGCTGTCCTTTGTCAAATGCTTTTTCAGCATCTATTGAGAGTATAATATGGTTCTTGTTCTTTCTTTTATTAATGTGTTGTATCACATTGATTGATTTGCGGATGTTGAACCAGCCTTGCAGCCCTGGAATAAATCCCATTTGGTCATGGTGAATAATCCTTTTAATGTACTGTTGAATCCTATTGGCTAGTATTTTGGTGAGAATTTTCGCAATGTGTTCATCAAGGATATTGGTCTGTAGTTCTCTTTTTTGATGGGATCCTTGTCTGGTTTTGGGATCAAGGTGATGCTGGCCTCATAAAATGAGTTTGGAAGGTGTCCTTCCATTTCTATTTTTTTGAATAGTTTCAGGAGAATAGGAATTAGTTCTTCTTTAAATGTTTGGTAGAATTCCCCCGGGAAGCCGTCTGGCCCTGGGCTTTTGTTTGTTTGGAGATTTTTGATGACTGTTTCAATCTCCTTACTGGTTATGGGTCTGTTCAGGCTTTCTATTTCTTCCTGGTTCAGTTGTGGTAGTTTATATGTCTCTAGGAATGCATCCATTTCTTCCAGATTGTCAAATTTGTTGGCGTAGAGTTGCTCATAGTATGTTCTTATAATTGTGTGTATTTCTTTGGTGTTAGTTGTGATCTCTCCTCTTTCACTCATGATTTTATTTATTTGGGTCCTTTCTCTTTTCTTTTTGATAAGTCTGGCCAGGGGTTTATCAATCTTATTAATTCTTTCAAAGAACCAGCTCCTAGTTTCGTTGATTTGTTCTATTGTTTTTTTTTGGTTTCTATTTCATTGATTTCTGCTGTGATCTTTATGATTTCTCTTCTCCTGCTGGGTTTAGGGTTTCTTTCTTGTTCTTTCTCCAGCTCCTTTAGGTGTAAGGTTAGGTTGTGTACTTGAGACCTTTCTTGTTTCTTGAGAAAGGCTTGTACTGCTATTTATTTTCCTTTCAGCGCTGCCTTTGTTGTGTCCCACAGATTTTGAACCGTTGTGTTTTCATTATCATTTGTTTCCATGAATTTTTTCAATTCTTTAATTTCCTGGTTGACCCATTCATTCTTTAGAAGGATGCTGTTTAGTCTCCATGTATTTGGGTTCTTTCCAAATTTCCTCTTGTGATTGAGTTCTAGCTTCAGAGCATTGTGGTCTGAAAATATGCAGGGAATGATCCCAATCTTTTGATACCAGTTGAGACCTGATTTAGGACCCAGGATGTAAATAAAAATAAAAATAAAAATAAAAAAATAAATAAATAAAGAAATAAATAAATAAAATAGGACCCAGGATGTGATCTATTCTGGAGAATGTTCCATGTACACTAGAGCAGAATGTGTATTCTGTTGTTTTGGGATGAAATGTTCTGAATATATCTGTGATGTCCATCTGGTCCAGTGTGTCATTCAAGGCCTTTATTTCCTTGTTGATCTTTTGCTTGGATGATCTGTCCATTTCAGTGAGGGGAGTGTTAAAGTCCCCTACTATTATTGTATTATTGTTGATGTGTTTCTTTGATTTTGTTATTTATTGGTTTATATAGTTGCTGCTCCCATGTTAGGGGCATAGATATTTAAAATTGTTAGATCTTCTTCTTGGACAGATCCTTTGAGTATGATATAGTGTCCTTCCTCATCTCTTATTATAGTCTTTGGCTTAAAATCTAATTGATCTGATATAAGGATTGCCACTCCTGCTTTCTTCTGATGTCCATTAGCATGGTAAATTCTTTTCCACTCCCTCACTTAAAATCTGGAGGTGTCTTTGGGTCTAAAATGAGTTTCTTGTAGGCAACATACTGATGGGTTTTGTTTTTTTATCCATTCTGATACCCTGTGTCTTTTGACTGGGGCATTTAGCCCATTAACATTCAGGGTAAGTATTGAGAGATATGAATTTAGTGCCATTGTATTGCCTGTAAGGTGACTATTACTGTATATTGTCTCTGTTCCTTTCTGATCTACTACTTTTAGGGTCTCTCTTTGCTTAGAGGACCCCTTTCAATATTTCCTGTAGAGCTGGTTTGGTGTTTGCAAATTCTTTCAGTTTTTGTTTGTCCTGGAAGCTTTTTATCTCTCCTTCTATTTTCAATGATTGCCTACCTGGATATAGTATTATTGGCTGTATGTTTTTCTTGTTTAGTGCTCTAAATATATCATGCCAGTTCTTTCTGACCTGCCAGGTCTCTGTGGATAAGTCTGCTGCCAGTCTAATATTTTTACCATTGTATGTTACAGACTTCTTTTCCCGGGCTGCTTTCAGGATTTTCTTTTTGTCACTAAGACTTGTAAATTTTACTATTAGGTGATGGGGTGTGGACCTATCCTTATTGATTTTGAGGGGGGTTCTCTGCACCTCCTGGATTTGGATGCTTGTTCCCTTTGCCATATTAGGGAAATTCTCTCCAATAATTCTCTCCAATATACCTTCTGCTCCCCTCTCTCTTTCTTCTTCTTCTGGAATTCCAATTATTCTAATGTTGTTTCGTCTTATGGTGTCACTTATCTCTCAAATTCTTCCCTTGTGGTCCAGTAGCTATTTGTCCCTCTTTTGCTCAGCTTCTTTATTCTCTGTCATTCGGTCTTCTATATCGCTAATTCTTTTTTCTGCCTCATTTATCCTAGCAGTGAGAGCCTCCATTTTTGATTGCACCTCATTAATAGCTTTTTTGATTTCAACTTGGTTAGATTTTAGTTCTTTTATTTCTCCAGAAAGGGCGTTTATATCTCCCGAGAGGGTTTCTCTAATATCTTCCATGCCTTTTTCGAGCCCGGCTAGAACCTTGAGAATCGTCATTCTGAACGCTAGATCTGACATATTACCAATGTCTGTATTGATTAGGTCCCTAGCCTTTGATACTGCCTCTTGTTCTTTTTTTTGGTGGGGAATTTTTCCGCCTTGTCATTTTGTCCAGATTAGAGTATATGAAGGAGCAAATAAAATATTAAAAGGGTCACAAAGACCCCAGGAAAATATGCTTTAACCAAATCAGAAGAGATCCCAAATCGTTTGGGGGACAATGGGGATAAAAAGAGGTTCAGAAAAAAAAAGAAACAATTAAAGAAAGAAAATGAATAAAAAAATATAAAAAAGAAAAAAAAAACTATATATATTAGATAAACTTTCAGAAAGTGGTTGATTTTCTGTTTCTAGAATTGCTATTCTTCTTCTCTTCGATCTCCCGTTGGATTTGTAGGTGTTTTCAAGCTTTAGTTAAGCTATCTAGCTGATCTCCTGCTACCTGAGGTAGTCTCAGCCTGCTACTTCTCCACCATCTTCCACAGGACTCCTGTTTTTTATCTTCTTAATGGAGTTTCTTGAAGAGTAAATTTGTTTAATTTAATATTAGTTATCATTTAAAATACTTCATACATTTTGTATTTCATCAAATAAGTCTGTTTTTTCTTCAAGGTCACACGGATTTTCTCCTATATTTTATTTTAGCAGTTTTAAAATTTTATCCATTATGTTTACATCTATAATCTGCTGTGAGTTATTTGTATATGGTGTGAGATAAAGGTACAGGTTCATTTTATTGCATATAGTAAAACAGGGTCCCAACATTATTTGCTGAAATATAATTATTCTCTACTGAATTACGCTAACCTCTACCTTGGAAATTAATTTGCTATATATGTGTCTTTGTCTATTTCTTGATTCCCTACTATGTTAAATGTGTTCATCTGTATTTGTGTCAATATCATACTCTTGATTAACTTTGAGTTTTTATTAAGTTTTATAATGAGGTGGTGTAAGTCCCCCCAGTTTATTCTTCTTTAAAATATTATTTTAGCTTTTTTTGATCTTTTAATTTACATATAAATTCTAGAATCAGTTTGATAATTTCTGCTAAAATCTGTTGGGATTTGGAGGAGAATTGACATCTTATAAACACAAACTTCTGATTCATGAACATGATTTATTTCTTCCATTTATTTTATTTTATTTTTGAAAATTATTTAAATTCAATTAGCTAACATATAGTACATCATTAATTTCAGATGTAGAGTTCAATAATTCATCGTACATAAAACATACAACACCAAGTGCTCATCACATCAGGTGCCCTCTTTAATGCCCATCATTCATTTATTTTAGAGAGACGGAGAGAGAGAGAGAACATGAGCAGGAGGGGCAGAGAGAGAGGGAGAGAGAGAATCTCTGGCAGACTCTGAGCTGAATGCAGGGCGCAAAGTGGTGCTCAATCTCATGACCCTGAGATCATGAACTGAGCTGAAGACAAGAGTTGGACCCTTAACCTACCATACCACCCAGACACCCCTATTTTAGTTCCAAATTTCTCTCAGCATTGCTTTGGAATTTTTCAGAGTATAGGTCTTAATACACATTTTTTAGCTGTGTTTTTAATACTTTAAATTTTTATACTATTATAAATGATACATTAAAAATTTTTAAAATATTTTATTTCTTTTCAGCGTAACAGTATTCATTCTTTTTGCACCACACCCAGTGCTCCATGCAATCCATGCCCTCTCTAATACCCACCACCTGGTTCCCCCAACCTCCCACCCCCGACTCCTTCCAAACCCTCAGATTGTTTTTCAGAGTCCATAGTCTCTCATGTTTCACCTCCCCTTCCAATTTCCCTCAACTCCCTTCTCCTCCCCATCTCCCCATCCTCCAAGTTATTTGTTATGCTCCACAAATAAGTGAAACCATATGATAATTGACTCTCTCTGCTTGACTTATTTCACTCTGCATAATCTCTTCCAGTCCCATCCATGTTGATACAAAAGTTGGGTATTCATCCTTTCTGATGGAGGCATAATACTCCATAGTGTATATGGACCACATCTTCCTTATCCATTCGTCTGTTGAAGGGCATCTTGGTTCTTTCCACAGTTTGGCAACCGTGGCCATTGCTGCTATAAACATTGGGGTACAGATGGCCCTTCTTTTCACTACATCTGTATCTTTGGGGTAAATACCCAGTAGTGCAATTTCAGGGTCATAGGGAAGCTCTATTTTTAATTTCTTCAGGAATCTCCACACTGTTCTCCAAAGTGGCTGCACCAACTTGCATTCCCACCAACAGTGTAAGAGGGTTCCCCTTTCTCCACATCCTCTCCAACACATGTTGTTTCCTGTCTTGCTAATTTTGGCCATTCTAACTGGTATAATGTGGTATCTCAATGTGGTTTTAATTTGAATCTCCCTGATGGCTAGTGATGATGAACATTTTTTCATGTGTCTGATAGCCATTTGTATGTCTTCATTGGAGAAGTGTCTGTTCATATCTTCTGCCCATTTTTTTTTTTATATGATTGTCTGTTTTGTGTGTGTTGAGTTTGAGGAGCTCTTTATAGATCCTGGATATCAACCTTTTGTCGCTACTGTCTTATGCAAATATCTTCTCCCATTCCGTGGGTTGCCTCTTTGTTTTGTTGACTGTTTCCTTTGCTGTGCAGAATCTTTTGATCTTGATGAAGTCCCAAAAGTTCATTTTCGCTTTTGTTTCCTTTGCCTTTGGAGATATATCTTGAAAGAAGTTGCTGTGGCTGATATCAAAGAGGTTACTGCCTATGTTCTCCTCTAGGATTCTGATGTATTCCTGTCTCACGTTGAGGTCTTTTATCCATTTTGAGTTTATCTTTGTGTACAGTGCAAGAGAATGGTCGTTTCATTCTTCTACATATAGCTGTCCATTTTTCCCAGCACCATTTATTGAAGAGACTGTCTTTTTTCCACTGTATATTTTTTCCTGTTTTGTCAAAGATTATTTGCCATAGAGTTGATGGTCCATATCTGGGCTCTCTATTCTGTTCCACTGGTCTATGTGTCTGTTTTTATGCCAGTACCATGCTGTCTTGGTGATCACAGCTTTGTAGTAAAGCTTGAAATCAGGTATGTGATGCCCCCAGTTTTTGTTTTGTTTTGTTTTGTTTTGTTTTTCAACATTTCCTTAGCGATTCTGGGTCTCCTCTGATTCCATACAAATTTTAGGATCATTTGCTCCAGCTCTTTGAAAAATACTGGTAGAATTTTGATCGGAATGGCATTAAAAGTATAGATTGCTCTAAGCAGGATAGACATTTTAACAATGTTTATTCCTCCGATCCAAGAGCATGGAATAGTCTTCCATCTTTTTGTGTCTTCTTCAATTTCTTTCATGAGTGTTCTGTAGTTTCTTGAGTACAGATCCTTTACCTCTTTGGTTAGGTTTATTCCCAGGTATCTTATGGTTCTTGGTGCTATAGTAAATGGAATCAATTCTCTAATTTCCCTTTCTGTATTTTCATTGTTAGTGTATAAGAAAGCCACTGATTTCTGTACATTGACTTTGTATCCTGCCATGTTACTGAATTGCTGTATGAGTTCTAGTAGTTTGGGGGTGGAGTCTTTTGGGTTTTCTATATAAAGAATCATGTCATCTGCGCAGAGAGTTTGACTTCTTCATTGCCAATTTGGATACCTTTTATTTCTCTTTCTTGTCTGATTGCTGTTGCTAGGACTTCTAATACTATGTTGAACAAGAGTGGTGAGAGTGAGCATCCTTGTCGTGTTCCTGATCTCAATGGGAAGGCTGCAAGCTTTTTCCCATTGAGGATGATATTTGCTATGGGTCTTTCATAGATAGATTTGATGAAGTTCAGGAATGTTCCCTCTATCCCTATACTTTGAAGCGTTTTAATCAGGAATGGATGCTGGATTTTGTCAAATGCTTTTTCTGCATCAATTGAGAGGACCATGTGGTTCTTCCCTCTTCTCATATTAATTTGTTCTATCACATTGATTGATTTGCAAATGTTGAACCATCCTTGTAGCCCAGAGATGAATCCCACCAGCTCATGGTGGATAATCTTTTTAATGTACTGTTGGATCCTATTAGCTACAATCTTGTTGAGAATCTTAGCATCCATATTCATCAGTGATATTGGTCTGAAATTTTCCTTTTTGGTAGGGTCTTTGCCTGGTTTGGGGATCAGGGTAATGCTGGCTTCATAGAAAGAGTCTGGAAGTTTTCCTTCTGCTTCAATTTTTTGAAACAGCTTCAGGAGAATAGGTGTTATTTCTTCTTTTAAAGTTTGGTAGAATTCCCCAGGGAATCCATCAGGTCCTGGGCTCTCGTTTTTTGGGAGGTTTTTGATCACTGCTTCAATCTCGTTACTAGATATCAGTCTATTCAGGTTGTCAATTTCTTCCTGGTTCAGTTTTGGGAGTTTATAGTTTTCCAGGAATGCATCCATTTCATCTAGGTTGCTTGCTTAGCTTATTGGCATATAACTGTTGATAATAACTTCTGACGATCGTTTCTACTTCCTTGGTGTTAGTTGTGATCTCTCCCTTTTCATTCATAATTTTATGAATTTGGGCTTTCTCTCTTTTCTTTTGGATTAGTGTGGCCAATGGTTTATTGATCTTATTGATTCTTTCAAAAAACCAGCTTCTACTTTCATTGATACGTTCTACTGTATCTCTGGTTTCTATGTCATTGATCTCTGCTCTAATCTTGATTATTTCCCTTCTTATTTGTGGATTTGGTTTGATTTGTTGTTGATTCTCCAGTTCTTTAAGGTGTAGAGACAGCTGGTGTGTTCTGGATTTTTCAATTTTTTTGAGGGAGGCTTGGATGGCTATGTATTTCCCCCTTAGGACCGCCTTTGCTGTATCACATAGGTTTTGGACCGAAGTGTCTTCATTCTCATTGGTTTCCATGAATTGTTTAAGTTCTTCTTTGATCTCCTGGTTGATCCAAGCATTCTTAAGCAAGGTGGTCTTTAGCTTCCAGGTGTTTGAGTTCCTTCTGAACTTTTCCTTGTGATTGAGCTCCTGTTTCAAAGCATTGTGATCTGAGAATATGCAGGGAATAATCTCAGTCTTTTGGTATCGGTTGAGTCCTGATTTGTGACCCAGTATGTGGTCTACTCTTGAGAAGGTTCCATGTGCACTTGAGAAGAATGAGTATTCTGTTGTTTTAGGGTGGAATGTTCTGTATATATCTATGAGGTCCATCTGGTCCAATGTGTCATTCAATGCTCTTGTTTCTTTATTGATTTTCTGCTTCGATGATCTGTCTATTTCTGAGGCATGTTAAGATCTCCTACTATTAATGTATTCATATCAATATGACTCTTTATCTTGATTAACAGTTTTCTTATGTAATTGGCTGCTCCCATATTGGGGGCATAGATACTTACAATTGTTAGATCATCTTGGTGGATAGTCCCTTTAAGAATTATGTAGTGTCCTTCTGTATCTCTGACTACAGTCTTTAGTTTAAAATCTAATTTGTCTGATATGAGAATTGCTACCCCGGCCTTCTTTTGAAGCCCATTGGCATGAAAGATGCTTCTCCATCCCTTCACTTTCAGTCTGGGTGTATCTTTAGGTTCAAAATGGGTCTCTTGTAGACAACATATGGATGGGTCCTGTCGTTTTATCCAATCTGCAACCCTGTGTCGTTTTATGGGCACATTTAGGCCATTCACATTGAGAGTGATTATTGATAGATACATTTTTATTGACATCGTATTACCTTTGAAGTCTTTCTTTCCGTAGATTGTCTTGATATTTCTGTTCAATGCTATTCTTAGGATTTTTCCTCTTTTATAGAACCCCCCTTAATATTTCCTGCAGTGTCGGCTTGGTGGTTGCATAGTCTTTTAAGCCTTGCTGGTCTTGGAAACTCTTTATCTCTCCATCCATTTTGAATGTCAGTCTTGCTGGATAAAGTATTCTTGGCTGCATGTTCTTCTCATTTAGTGCCCTGAATATATCTTGCCAGCACTTTCTGGCTTGTCAGGTCTCTGTGGACAGGTCTGACGTTATTCTGATGGGCTTTCCTCTGTAAGTAAGGAGGCTTTTTGTCCTAGCGGCTTTCAGAAGATTGTATCTACAATTATGATTCCTCAATTTGACTATCAGGTGCCTTGATGTTTTTTTGGAATCTATAATCTTGTGGGGAGACCATTCTGCCTCTAGTACATGAACGTTGGTTCCATTCGCGAGATTGGGAAAATTTTCATGAAGAACTTGTTCCACTATATCTTCTAGACTTCTTTCTTTCTCCTCCCCTCCGGGGATTCCAATAATTCTGACATTGTAATGTTTCATGGCATCATTTATTTCCCTGATTCTGTTTTCGTGGCTTCTAAGCTATTTGTTCCAGGCTTCCTCCTGGTCCTTTCTCTCTATCTGTTTATCCTCCAGATCACTAATTCTATCTTCTGTCTCAGTTACCCTGGCTTTTGTAGAATTTAGCTTAGATTGTAACTCATTGAGAGCATTGTGAATCTCATCCCTGGTAGCTTTCAGCTCTGCCCTAACATTGTGAACATCATCCCTGGTGGCTTTCAGTTCTGCCCTAATCAATTCCGTTTGGTCATCCATGGCTTTCTCCAACCTAGCTATTGCCTGGATAATTGTTAGCCTGAATTCTTTCTGACATATTGTCTATGTTGATAGCCGTTAGCTCTGTTGCAGAAGGCCCATCCTCTGTATTCTTCTGTTTGGCATTCCTCCTCCTAGTCATTTTGGTGAGAGATGACTGAATGGATGTAGCTGGATGTATTGACTATGGTGCAGTCAAGGTACACACTGGAACACTTCTGAGCAATCAGGATTCCCCACCCAAACGAGAGAAAAAAGAAAAGAAAAAGAAAAAAAAGAGAGAGAGAGAGAGACAGGAAAAAAAGGGAAGATAAAAGAAGGTTGAGCCCAAATGGGCCCCAAGGTAAGATTTATGAAGCATACAAACAAAAACAGACAAACAAAAAGACTGCCCACTGGTGTCTTCTGCCCCTGTAGAGATCCAGACGTGTATAATTCTGATCTCAGGCTGATTTCATGGGTGATTGGAGTTCTTTGGTAGGTAATCAGCTCACTTTAGGGTACAGGTTGAAACGGTGCCTCCTCCTACTTCGCTGCCATCTTGTCTCGGACCATCACATTTAAAATTTTTAATTTCTCATTACTAATAAATAGAACTATATGAAATATTTGTGTTAACTATGTATCCTGTGATATTGCTAACTCAGATATTAAACTTAAAATATTTTCATAAATTACTTAGAATTTACCTCTTGGACATTCATGTTATCTTCCTTTCAATCTGTATGCCTTTTATTTCTTTTTCTTGATGTAATGCTCTTGTTAGGACATCTAATACAATGCTTAGTAGACGTGATGATGTAGACATCTTTGCCTCATTCTCAATCTTAGAGAAGCATTCAGTTTTTTACCATTAGGTACAGTATTGGCTATAGATTTACACAGATGCTTTTTATCAAGTTGAGGAGAACTTCTTCTATTCCTAGCTTGTTTGAAGTTTTTCAGTAAATGGATATTGAACTTTGAAATGTGCCTTTTCTGCATCTGTTGAGATGGTCATGTGTGTCTTTCTTTCTTAGTCTGATTATATGGTGAATATTTGATTTTGAATATGTATAATAAAACAATCTTGTATCCCTGAAATAAATCATTCTTTGTCAGGATGTATTATGCATGAAATTGATTTGCTAAAATCTTAAGGATTTATGTATCTGTATTCATGAGAGATGTTAATTTATAGTTTTCTTTTTTGCCATATCTTTGTCTGTTTTGGCTATAGGACAATGAAAGCCTCGTGAAATGTTTTGTGAAGTGTTTTCTTCTTTATTTTCTGGAGCACTTTTGTGTAGAATTGGGATTATTTTTCTTCCCTCAATATTGGTAGTGTTCACCAGTGAAGCCATCCAAGCCCTGAGTTTTCTTTGTGCAAAGAAGATTTGTAAGTACACAATTATTTTCTTTGATAGCTATAGAGCTATTTCATCTTGAGAAAGGCTTGGCAGTTGGTAATTTTCAAGATATTTGTTTATTTCACTTAAGTTGTCATATTTATTGGTATATAGTTGTTTATAATATTCCCTTGTTATCTTTTTTATTTCTCTAGCTTCTGTAGTGATGTCTTCTTTTCAATACCCCACTATCCCCAGCCCCTCTTTCTTTCTTGAGAAGACTGGCTAAAGATTTATCAACATTGTTAATCTTAAAACAACAACATATGGGACTATATCAAACTACAAAGCTAAGCACAGGAAAAAAACAACCAAACCAAACCAAACCAAACCAACAAACAAAAAAACCAACCAAAGAAAAGGCAACTTATAAAACAAAGGAAAACATTTGTAAATCATCTATTACATAAAGGGTTAATATCCAAAATATATATTCAGGTATTAATATAGCCACTCCAGCTTTCTTTTGATTATTGTTAACATGTACTTCCTCTTATATCTTTTTACTTTTAAAATATTTGAAGTAGATTTCTTATAGGAAACCTACAGTTGGTTTTGTTTAGTACAATTTGACAATCTTTAAATTGGTGTGTTTGTATCATTTAGATTTATTTTGGTCAAATTCCTCCTCTCCTTTAGCAGTGTACCATGTATCATATTTTGAGGGCAACAACTGTTAAAACTTCACATTATAATTATTTCTCCTTACTCTGATTCTAGGCTGAAGAAGCAAATTTATTGTTATAATTTTGCATTTCATTGGTTTTCTGCAGCACCATAATGTATTGACAACTAACAAGATCCACTATAGTCTGACTCAAAGTTACATTTCTCATCATAAAGCTATCTATTGCTATTCCTGATTACACAGCTGTCTTTATAATCAGGGTCAGCCTCAGGAAACTAATCCCTTGGAGTGTGCTGCTGTTCTTCATGGCTGAGGTTTGTGCCTTCTAACATGATTAACCCCCTGAGATACTACCACCCTTGGAGGTCCTAAATGGGTGTTCTGCCTTCTCAGACAACTCTGTTTTTGCTGTAACTAAACCAGGAGGTGGTTCTAAATGAGTGTTTCTTGAACAGTGGGCTATGGAGCATTTACATTAGAATCATCCGGGGTATGTCTTGTAGTGTAGATGCCTGGACACAAACTCAGACTAATTGAATTTATCTCTGGCAGGTAGGTTCCAGGAATCTGTAGTTTAATACATTTCCCAGGTGATTTTCATGCACATTCAAGTTTATGTTATGAACTCTGATAATTAAAGAAAGGCATCCTCTGTATTTATAATAATATTTATAAATTTTAAGTGTGTGTTACTATATTAATGCTATAGAGAGCATAAACAGGCAAAAATAATGTTGAAACATTGAAATTTAAAAGAAATAAAATTAGAAGTTCTGATATTTATGTCTATATTCTAATGGTTGTATTGTATTCACTCACTTTGGACACCCCTGTTCTAAACCTTAGGGGAGCTCGGTAGGTTGAAGGCTGTTCTCAGTAATTTTATAAAAAGAAACCAAGCACAAAGTCTCTGAATGAATTAATGGGAGTATTGCTTTTCAACCATGACAATGTTCAGGCTACACCCCAGACAATTAAATATGAACCTGAGATGGGACTCAGGCATAACTATTTTTACAATTTCCCCATGCAGTCACCATGTGCAAAAAGGTTGAGAATGTTGCCATTATAACAATGCTTCTTAAACTTTAACATGCATAGGACTCAACTGGAGAGCTTGTTAAAACACAGATTCTTGGGGTCTCTTTGCAGATAGGCCTCGAAGAGGCTGATTTTGTGTTTTTAAACAAGTTCCCAGGTGGAGCTGATGTTACTGGTTTAAACACTACTCTCAATAGCATGGTAGTACGGTGATGGTGCAGCATCTCTGAACTTTCAGATAGCTCTTCACCTGTACTAATACTGCCTAACTTGTAGTAATTAAAAATTGAGATTCAGCTTATGCCTATGTTAGTGAATTATTCCTTTGGGGGTGTAATAATTACTTAAAAATAATTTCATCATAGGCTCTATCTTACATATTTCAGGAAGATCAATCATTTCTCTGTTATAGTGGGTCATCCTGATAATAAATTCTGTGATCTAAATTAATTAATATCATGTCCATATGCCCTTTGCCATGTAATAACCAAGATACACCAACAAGTTTATTGACTTACCTTTCCTCCTTTACCAAAAATTTTGTTTAATATCATGTATTCTTGATATAAGATTGAGCCTGATTCTTCAATTGCAGGTCCTTACTTTTTCTGGAATTAGGTCTTCCTGGACTTTGTTGGTACTAATTCTCAAATCTCAAAAGTGGAGGCAGAAGAAATCAGAGTGAAGACATTCCGTTCCAGCCTGAATTTGCCATTAATTCTCTGTGTATGTCTAAAAATTTATGTTCAATTTTATGGGCCTCATGTTCTTCATCTATAAAATAAGGAGTTGGACAAGTTCTTTTTTCAGTTCTAAAATTGTCTTCTCTATAATTTTACAAAATACTGGACCCAGAACAAAAAGGTTATTATGTGAGTTTGTGTTGATTCAGTAGTTCAGTACACTAAAAAAAAAAAAAAAAAGAAGAAGTTGAAATTTTTAGCTCTCTGGAGCTTTACTTGTCGGCTTTTAGGGCAGAGCAAGTACAGTTAAAGTGGGTATGGTTTCATGGCAGCTTTGCTTGATCCTGCTGAGGCAAGGAAACGTCTCCACAGAATCTTCTTCAACTATGAAAATCATCAGTTTCAATCTTCCTTTGGCAAAACAAAAGGACTCTGTTATGCTGGCAGAGATTGTATTCTTCTGTATAAAATTCTGTGTGCCAAATAAAGGAACTGGATAACATTAGTGCCAGCTTAAAAAAGAAAGATTAATGATTTTCAGTAAGGTTACAAATTAGAGCTTCTAATCCGCTATCCCCAGGTAGGACTGACATGAAACAGTTGCAATGGAGGGGTTTAGTATTTGACTAATTTTAAGGACTAACAACCTAGTAACACACAATGCTTGGGAAAAATAGAAGCATTTTAGGTGTTTTAAAGAAAAGAAGTGGAAAAAAAAAGAAAAGAAGTGGATTATAAAAACTTATGATCACTTGACAATTCCACTTCTGGATATGTTTCCTGAGGAAATAATTAGACACATGGTAAAATTTCGTGAAGATGCTGAGGATAGGGTTATATACACACATACAAGAGGAAAAGAGTGGAGCAGCCTAATGTCCAATAATAGAGCAGTTAAGTGAATCACTCCATCTGCAAGATTGGATAATACGAAGACATAAACCGTATTATAATGATTATACAAAAACATAGAAAGAATAGTTATATGTTCATTGATGAATTCCAAGTGCAGAATATGTCCTATAATAACCATGATACAAAATCATGAGTATCAAAAAGGTGGAAAGAAACTATCCAATATGCAGTAGTTACATAAGACTGAAGGGGTTATGGGTGACTTTTTCCTCCACTTTCCCAACTTTCCATAACGTTTATGTGTTATCTATCTGTCACAGTGGTTCAGATAACAAATGTTGCAGCTACATGCCTGTATTCAAACCTGGCTCCACCTCTTACCTGGGTGAATTTGGACAAGTTCTGAAGTGAGTATAAATTCTGAAATGAGTATAAATTTAGCAACTCTCTCAGAGGTTGTGAAGATTTAATGAATTAATATATAAAAAATCACATAAATGGGAGGATATGGCATATGGCAAACATTATAGAAGTGTTTGCTATTTATTATTGTTTAAAATAATTTATCTTATCTCGTCTATAATGTCTTTTCTATTGATAGAAACACTACACCTTTTTAAAAAAAGATTTTATTTATTTGACAGACAGATCACAAGTAGGCAGAAAGGCAGGCAGAGAGAGAGAAGGGAGGAAGCAGGCTCCCTGCTGAGCAGAGAGCCCGATGCGGGGCTTGATCCCAGGACCCTGAGATCATGACCTGAGCCAAAGGCAGAGGCTTTAACCCACTGAGCCACCCAGGTGCCACTGCATCTTTTTTTTTTTTTTTATAAAAAGAATATAAAAGTTGATTCATCAAATCACTTGGTCCCTTTGACACATATATACCAATTCCACACAACTCAGGAAAAATTACTGGTAAGTTTATGTTGTTTATGCACAGTCTCTGTTCTACTCAGACTCTCATTAGATCTTATTTCTTGGAAAGTTTCTTATATGCAGTTAGCCACACCGATAGATTCATACGATTTATAGGCACTCACACAAATTTGAGGTTTGGTGATTACCACTGGGCTTAAACTGAGACATCTGGCTTATATTTGTTGAGTCTCAGAAACTCCAGAATTCTCTGGATGTCTTTGACATGCTATGATCTTGGTCAGCATATGAAGAAAGCTTATATGTTTGACAACAGTCCACCATAGGCAATCTCATTTCAAAAATTGCTGGGAGCTAGAATCTAACTTTAGTTGTTCTAAAGCTCCTCGGCACAGAATTTGTTTCCATAGTTATAAGGCGATACAGAAGAACCAAAACTCAAACTCATTAAAAATCAGATAAGCAAAAAAAACTTTTAAGCAAACTTTTAAAATGAGAGAATCATTGGAATATTTGGAAGTAGATGAGGCTGAGGTATTGATAAATACTAGTAGTGACATGAATATATTTCTAATATTTAAAACTTTTTTTTAAAAGATTTTATTTATTTGAGAGACAGACAGTGAGAGAGAGCATGAGCGAGGAGAAGGTCAGAGGGAGAAGCAGACTCCCCGTGGAGCTGGGAGCCGGATGTGGGACTCGATCCTGGGACTCCAGGATCATGACCTGAGCTGAAGGCAGTCGTCCAACCAACTGAGCCACCCAGGCATCTCTTAAAACTTTTATTTTATTTATTTTTTAAAAAGATTTTATTTATTTATTTGACAGAAAGAGAGACTTCCTGAGAGGAAACACAAGCAGGTGGAGTGGGAGAGGGAGAAGCAGGCTTCCCGCTGAGCAGGGAGCAGGATGCTGGGCTCTGTCTCAGGACCCTAGGATCATGACCTGAGCTGAAGGCAGAGGCTAAAGGACTCAGCCACCCAGGTGCCCCTAATATTTAAAAACTTTAAATCAGAAGAAAACTCTTAGCTCCACTGCTCCTTTGTCCTAATAGAGCTCCTCAGAGGCAACAACTTTTATTTTTCAGTTCTTACTGTTGTTGTTACTTCGATGTATTTTTTTAAAATTTCTTTTAAGTGTACCAGAATTCACTGTTTATGTACCACACCCAGTGTTCCATGCAATATGTGCCCTCCATAATACCCACCACCAGGCTCACCCAACCTTCCACCTCCCGCCCCTTCAAAACCCTCAGATTGTTTTTCAGAGTCCATAGTCTCTCATGGTTCGTCTCCCCTCCAATTTCCCCCAACTCCCTTCTCCTCTCCATCTCCCCATGTCCTCTGTGTTATTTCTTATGCTCCACAAATAAGTGAAACCATATGATAATTGACTCTTTCTGCTTGACTTATTTCACTCAGCATAATCTCTTCCAGTCCTGTCCATGTTGATACAAAAGTTGGGTATTCATCCTTTCTGATAGAAGCATAATACTCCATAGTGTATATGGACCACATCTTCCTTATCCATTTGTCCGTTGAAGGACATCTTGGTTCTTCCATAGTTTGGTGACTATGTCCATTGCTGCTATGAACATTGGGGTACAGATGGTCCTTCTTTTCACTACATCTGTATCTTTGGGATAAATACCCAGTAGTGCAATTTCAGGGTCATAGGGAAGTTCTGTTTTTAATTTCTTAAGGAATCTCCACACTGTTTTCCAAAGTGGTTGTACCTACTTGCATTCCCACCAACAGTGTAAGAGGGTTCCCTTTTCTCCACATCCTCTCCAACACACGTTATTTACTGCCTTGTTAATTTTGGCCATTCTAACTGGTATAATGTGATATCTCAATGTGGTTTTGATATGAATCTCCCCGATGGCTAGTGATGATGAACATTTTTTCATGTGTCTGTTAGCCATTTGTATGTCTTCATTGGAGAAATGTCTGTTCATGTCTTCTGCCCATTTTTTGTCATGATTATCTGTTTTGTGTGTGTTGAGTTTGAGGAGTTCTTTATAGATCCTTGATATCAGCCTTTTGTCTGTACTGTCATTTGCAAATACCTTCTCCCCTTCCATGGGTTGCCAAAAATTCATTTTCACTTTTGTTTCCTTTGTCTTTGGAGACATATCTTGAAAGAAGTTGCTGTGGCTGATATTGAAGAGGTTACTGCCTATGCTCTCCTCCATGATTCTTATGGATTCCTACCAGTGGAACAGAGTAGAGAGCCCAGATATGGACCCTCAAGTCTATGGTCAAATAATCTTCAACAAAGCAGGGAAAAAATATACAGTGGAAAAAAGACAGTTTCTTCAATAAATGGTGCTGGGAAAATTGGACAGCTATATGTAGAAGAATGAAACTCGACAATTCTCTTACACCATACATAAAGATAAACACGAAATGGATAAAAGACCTCAACGTGAGGCAGGAATCTGACTTCAATGTATTTAAATAATGTGCTGGTACTTATGGGTCTTGATTTTTTTCTAATCTGACAAACTGCTTTACCTGGCAAGTTTGAACATTTGTATGTATAATGATTGCTGGTATACCTGGAATGATTTCTACAATCTTATTCTGTATTCTTTTTCTCCAGTGTTTTCCCCTCCCTCCATTTTTTCCTGTCTTCTTGGATTTATCAAGATTATAAAAGTTCTCTTATTTGCTTTAATTAGTTTAGAAGTTATGCATTATTTGTGTGCTGGTCATTTGACTTAATAAACTTAAACTGACTGATTTTTAAATATTAAACCGAATTAGTAATTTGCATATAAATCCAATTTTGTCATGATAGAGTATTCTTTACATACTTTGCTGTTTCTGAGTTGCTAATAATTTAGAATGTTTTCTATCTATATTTATGAGTAAAGCTGGCCTCTAACTTCCTTCCCTTTTACTGACATTGTGGGGACCAGGAAATACTAATTCTTAAAATCAATTGAATCTGTTCAGAAACAGAAAACTTTTTCAAGACTTTGGAGGAGCTTGTCTACAGTTAGAATTATCTTTCCTTAAATATTCAGTAGAATTCAGCAGTGAAATAATCTGGACCTGGAGTTTGGTGGTGGGAAGTTTTACTTTGCTGACCTCATTAATTTAATATTGAAATGTCTTAAGAATTTATTTTATACAAATTAAAAATTTTTGTCTGTGGCATCTATAATGATGGCATGCTTTTTCACTACTAAACTGGCTATGTTTCTCTCTTTTTCTATCAGCCTATTAATTTTAATAGTTTTTTCAGTTACTTGTAAACCTCTCTATTGTGTATTTGTTTTCCATTTTGTTAATATCTTCTCCTTCTTTGAAATTATTTTCTTCACACTTCTTGTGAGGGATTCTCACTCCTTTATTTAAGGCTATATAATTCTCTGTACAGAATGATTTAATTGCATCTTGTGAATTTGATATGAAATATTTTCAGTATTTGATATGAAGTATTTTAGAAAGAAGTGAATCAGAGCAGAGCAAGAGGTGGGCTGTGGTAGATGCGGGGACAAATTTCCCAACCACCCTTCCAGAATGAATCACTGATCCCCTCAGTGGCTGAGAATCCTCCTTGGCAGAAGGCCTGCAGCTCGAGGCCCCCTTCGTATACTGCCTTGACTGATGAGAGTGTGCCTTGCTCATGATTATGCTTCCTTCTTTGGGCACTCTGCACTCAGTGCCGGACTCACATGGGTATGAATTCCTGACCCTCTCTCCCCAATAGTCAGCTTCAAAATTTCCCCTGGAGTTAGCTCAGGTTTCTGTTGAAATTTCTTAGCTATACTTCTGTCCAATCTTGTGTTCTTCTTTTTACTCCCACAGGTATGGATCCTAAGAGTTGCCTAAAAGTCCCCTAGTGGGATAATCTCTGTATCATTCTTCTCAGGGAATTAAACCTATGAGAGATGGCTTTCTGGAAGAAATGCTATTCAAGCTGAGAACTAAAGTAGGTGTATATAAGAATATATGCACTTAGTGCCAACAGCTCATATGGCTGGGGAGTAGAAGGTGTGTGCATATGTATGCATGCTAAAGTAAAGTGATGGTGGGAAGACCTGGCAGTATGAGACAAAGAGCTAGAAAACACACTTACCTAAATCACAAAGGAATTTATAATCCACTTTGAGGAGTTTGGGGCCTTAGATCCCACTAGTAGTATTACAGATGTAGGTACTAGGCATAGTTCATTGATTAGAGGGCTAGGTGGGAACTCTTTGCCAGAGAGAATTCCAGAACGTAAGTGGAGCCAAATTTCATTCAAATAGTCAAGATATTACCATTTCTTGAAATATGATAGTACTTAGCCAACAACAAATGTTTGCAGATAGAAATGATCACTGAGTGACTCCAGAGTTTTTAAACACCCAGTTCCTTATTAGAAGTCCATTTCACTGTTGATTTACCCAGCAGGATTTTGGAAAATGTTTTTGCTCTATTGGGACCATGTAGCCTTCTATTCTCACAGCTTGCAGGCAAATAGTGCCCAAAGGGAAAATTCTACTACACATTGTCAGTTCTCACACATGCAACCAGATCACTGCTGGGCTTTATTAAAGGCATAAATCTGAACTTGTGCAGAATATGTACAAAGGAAATTTGATTTGTACATCTTTATAACATCAAAGACTTACTCTAGTTTCCAAAGGCAGCCTATTTACTGTCTCATTAAAGGATCAGCACCATAGTCATATTTTCTAATAGTCGATTTCACTGACAGGTTGGAGTTCCCTATGTAATAAAGGCAGTGGGGAATGCGACATAATCATAAATCCCACCCAAGCTAATACCTACTTCTTCAGTTGTCAACAATGTATCAGGTATGGAAAAAGTACTGATTTTATTATTATAAAAATGCAGTTAAAATTTAAGTTGTTTGGATTAAAAAAACCCTCTAAATATTTAGAGGATCTAAGTTGAAGGAGATGGCAGAAGGAGAATGAAGAGAGGGAGAGGGAGAAAAGTCAATGGATATCTACCTTTACTTGACTGGAGAGAAAAAATAATGATTTTATAAATATTTGAATAAACACTTCAAAAATCGGCCACCCACAAAAAAGTCAACAGAGTCACCTTGATAACGGATTCACCTGAAAATAGCAAATCCTGTTGGCATAAATATAGTACTTCAAAAGCAGTATTTGTGAGCGATAGGTTGTGACAGGTTGTGAGCCCTACTCGATGTATCCAGGAGAAAACAATGTTTGTGTATAGAGTTTCATAAACAGAATTGGTAGGCTTAGGGATATTTTGTGGTCTAGCTCAACTGAGGGAAGTTATTTCTCACTGATGTAGTAATCCAATGAGGATTAGTCATATGTTCACCCCATTTGCAGTGGAGGCTGGGAAATGTAATCTGTGACTGTGATGCCACTTCTCAATGTCATCTCTATACTCTGGTAATTTAGTGGGGGCAGGTGGAAGTTAACTCTTCCACATGAGCCATCACTGTCCTCAGAAAATAGGAACTGATCCTCTTTTGATTTACTTTTCTGATAATTTCCACATTGAAATGCAAACATCTAATCTATACCCAATCCTCTGCATTTAGAAAAAGATGATTATGTTCAGCTCAATTGAATAAAAATCATTGTCCTAAATATTAGAGAGATTTGATGTTGTTGAGTTTCAATGTTAAATTCTATGACTATGACACTGTTAGGGTCCTCAGGGAACTCATAGGGAATATATTCTAATAAAACTCAATTCAATACAATGTAGTAAGTGCTAGTTGTTTTTAAGAGTACTAGAAGTTTATTCTTTCTATATATATTTTTTGAAGATTTTATTTATTGATTTATTTTAGAGGGGGAGAGAGAGAGTGAGAAAGTGCAAGCACGGGGAGGAGCATAGGGGCAGGGAAAGGGAGGGGGAAATAATCTCAAGCAGGCTCTGCACATAGCACCCAGCCGATGTGGGGCCTGATGCAGAACAACGTGGTGCTCAACCCCACAATCCTGAGATCATGACCTGAGTGGAAACCAGGAGTCAACTGCTTAGCTGACTGAGCCACCCCAGTGTCCCTATTCTTCCAATATTTTAATAAGTATCATTCATTAGAGCGTTGCCAGAAGCTCAGATACAATTGTACTAACATTGGAATTAAGTTTATTTATATCACATGTCAAGAAATGAAACAAAGTTTATTAAGATTTTACTGTATCTCTAAAATGTAACCATGTCGAGAACTTTACGCTGCATTGGAAATGTCTGATTTTGGAGAAAGCTCTTCTCAATTCTGTCTTTCCAAAGTGGAGGAATAGCATCCAGGCAGATGCAGAGTAGCCTATGTCATTTTTATTCTGTAACATAACACATGCAGTCAATCTTCTACTGATGGCTAATAATTGATACTTTGCTTTCACGAGCTTTAGTTCCAGAAGTTGTCCCCACTAAGGAATGACCTCTACTTAACAGCACAACCACAGCCCATACAGTAAACACTTCGTCTTTCCTATATCATTACTTGCCATGTTCTTTGGTCGCCTCCACAGCCGGAATTACTACTCCTCACTTCACTTCTGTACTTTTTGATAAAGAATCAAATGCATTTTTGGATCTTCAGATGGAATTAGATATGGTAATGGAAAGAAATTAAATCCCAAAGGCCTGAGTCTGCTGTGGTGTGACCTGAAATAAGCATTTAACCATTCTGTGTCTTCATTCCCTCATGTGTGAAATAGAGTCTCAGAGTAATGAAGCTTTGATGCACTATGTATTTTGTTGAGTGAGTCAATTATTCTAGCACATTTCTGTATAATTATGTTGTCTATGCAGGGAATTCCAATGTAAAAAAAAAAAAGTTGGGGGTTGTAGGCTATATCCCTTCTGCTCTTTAGATATAATTTACCTGCTTGTTCAATTTGGAAATCAGTTGTTTATGCTACCTTCTACTTATGTCTTTAGCTTCTTCTGCGCTTTATCTTTCTTAGCTCCATAAATACAAATTATCAACTACCTGAAACTAACTTCCTAAACTACAAGCTTAAAAATTGCACAATTCTTATGTTTGGCAACACTCTAAGGAGGAAGATAATGTATTGAAAATAAATAGGCTTGGTTTTGGGAATGTTTCCAATTTTGAATCCTTGGCAGGATTGGACTTCCACTGGAAAATAAAATTAGCCAAAGCTCTAGCTCAAAATCTTTTGAAAGATAAAGCTATGGGGATTACTCTAATGTATTCAAGGTGTCCATGTGCTTTGAGTACAGCTAATAATAAGCTCCCTGGAAAATATGATGAAGACACTGGCAGATTATCAAAGTTCAACAAAAATCAACTTCATGCACATCTAAGACTACCATTTTCCAAAATAGATTGGTGGATTTTAGGTTTATTGTTTCATTTGGAATGTTAAGTTTGGGAGTGTGGGAGGCATTTTTCATAATCACAGGGAAAGGGACAATAAGGTCTGCCTCCCACATTCACTGTGTATCCTCATGCTGTTTTATCTTAGCATCTGAAATTCAAAGTAGCTTCCTCCAAAGCAAGAGGCCACCCAGGAGCTGGAAAGAAAGGAGCATGCAGAGGAATTTGTGGTGAAATTGGCCACAGTCCCTGAAAGCCCCTCTTCCTGTGTTTTTTGAGAGTGTTGGGTAATCTTTGAGTGCTCATAATGTGATCGATGTTCAACCCACCAGACTCAGTCTTTAGGATTTTGGAGCCGCACTGTACTCTTCTCAGAGTGATTGGACTTCAGGAGTGACTGAAGGTTTGATTTGTCTTTTCCAAAGCTCAGAGAAACTAATGAAAAATTTTCAGATTGTGAGAATTTCTCTAGTAATCTAGCTACATCTCAAGTTCATAGAAAAGGGTTTAAGTTTCATAACTGAATAAACTCCCTTTCTATTCAGGAATTATATAACTTCCAGCAGTCATTTTTCAACCAAGGAGATGAAATGAAGGTTGAATCAAAGTCACCTGTGACACTTTTTCAACTCACACACTCTCTCCTACCAATAGGCCCCATTTTCTCCCCCAAATTCTAACACCTTCTTGCCTGTGGGGCGGCATGAATAGCATCTCCCACTGTGATCAATAGTGACTTTTAAAAGTGGGTTGTATCTCTCAAATACTGGGGTGGAGAAGAGGTTGAGAAAGAGCTCCGTTGTTTTGGAGTATCATTTCTCTACAGTGTCTCTGGCTTTTCCAGGATTTGTGAAGTTAGTAATGGAGACCTGCAGGCGATGCTCATTATTTTTTAAAACAACCTTATATCTACTGACAATAAAGCTGCTCTAGCTGCTGGCTGAAACTGTGTCTCTTGTCTTCAAGCTAAAATTATATCAACTCACAGTGATGAGGTAACTATTGTAAGCTGTTGTGGAAGCTCTGAAGAACACTTACGTGCTCCTTGATGAATAGAAATGGAAAGCATGAATTTCCTTTTAATTACGGCTAGTCATTTGAAGAACTATTTCAAAACCTGGGACTCATAGGAAAAAAAAAAAGCAATTAAAAGGCACGTGGAACTAAAATGTTTGGAAACTACTGACCTCAAATGAAGTAGGTTTCAGCACAAGAGAATGTCTGTTGATTTTTCCTTAATCAATAACTTTCTTACTTATAGTCATCTATAAATACAGTTCTCTCTCTATATATATGTGTACATATGTATATAATATGTATTATATATGTCTGTGTGTACAGATTTGTATTTTGTTCTATAATAGGTAGGACTGAAGAAAGAGAAACAAATCTATTATGGATAGAGTTCTTTATATATTGATGGCATAATCATTTATTAATTTTAATTATGATCTTTTAAAATTATTCGTGTTTGATTAATCTCCAGTAAATTTGAATTCCACACCCTTGCTTTTCCTGGAATGGGTTCTGTGGGTGGTGAGAATGTGGGAGGCTCAACTTCAGAATGCATTTCTACCAAATTACTCTCATCAGTAAGTTCTGGGTCTTACATAAGGTATGAATGGTTGACCTGAAAAATATATCTGTGAATATGATGCTTATTAATATTGTTCTTACTGCTGTTTGTATAATGAATGATAAATGAAAGTTTGGATATTTGGGTATCTTTCTTCCTGTACTATTAACAAGAATTTCTACCAGCAAGCTCTCATTAAAAAAAGTCGTTACTAAGGAAAGAATATTATGATGGGAGACCTGAAAACTACCAGCTTTTAACTTTTGAGGAGCAGCAGAAAGCTATTTGTCCTTTTTCTATTTCCTTCCTAATACCAACTAGAATTGAAGGGGGGAGGACAAGTGTGGCAGTACCTTGTTACATGGCAGTGAGGAATAAGGGCATGAGAAAGGTGACCTAGGTTCCAGATGAACAAATATCTGGGTCTGATGGTTTTATCTTTAATGTATCAGTAAGAAAACAATGGAAGGAGAAGGCTGACTTGCTGATTTTCCTTCATGGAAGAAAGGTGTCTTTTAATTCTGAAACTCAAGTGCTATTTTAGGAGAATTCCACTTTTTAAGCAAGAGCCAACAGGTTCTTGAGATTCCAGGTCATCCTTTCAAGTTGCTCGAACAGAGAGAAAGCATGCATGATTGGTTTCAACCCCAATTCATTGCCTTATTTATTTAACAATATTTTGGCACTCTTGGAGTGATGCTGGGCTATATGATTTATCAGTTAATGGTCATAGTGACTCCTCAGTCAGAATTTAACATAAGGAGGTTGAATAGAGAAAGAAAGATAAGAAAGAAAGGAGGCAAACCTTTGCACTGTGTGAAATAATATATGAATTCCTCTTTTTGAAATCCCTTTTCCATCCTTGCCTGTTTCCATTATAAAGCAGGAATAATAGTTGGAAACTCGAAAGCAGTTTGACATCTATCCCACTTCACGTGTAGAATATCTGCTCTCCCTCAGTGGGCCAGCTCTCTAGACAGCATGTACAGAGGAAGCCCATGGGACAGGAACTTGAGAACCAACACACAGTAGACCCTTCTAAGGGCTTTCTAGTCAGACAGCTTAGAATGAAGTCAGGAGGAGAGTCTTCCAGGTTTACCTTTGCTCTGAGAGCCTACCAAACAATCACAGAGAAAAGTCAGAGGTCCCAGTTCCCTGGTCAACAATTCCAAAGTTATCTTCACCCTCTTTGAACTTCTTAGTGAATTTTTTATCCTTTGTTCTCTTCTTCCTCATTACTGTACTTAACGCAGCACTCTGCACACACATCAGCCTCTCAGCAGTCAGGAGCGAGTTGGATGTAAGTTAAATTTGAAGTAATGGGCTGGAAGGGAGGTGAGGGCCAGGCAAACTCTTCTCTTGGATCTGCTGTGGGACGCATAAGTGCTGGAGGTCTTGCTGCTCCCTTCTGAACCCGTTTCTGTTCTGAGGCAAACCCATTCCTGTAAGGGCAGGACTCCTCTTGTGGGTAACTTTGGCTTGCAGACTCTGGAGGCCTGGCTGAAACCTTTAGAGCTGTGTTGCAGTATGAGACTCTTCCCACCGACTCTCCTTCCTTTCCCCCTCCTTCTGCTGGAGTCCCACCTGCAGCCCTCTCCAAAGCCTTCCCCTGCCTCCTCCAGCTTCCCCCATTCTGCCCCTCACAGGATTATTCTCCAGCAAATCTCTTGCAGTCTAACCCTATCTTGGCATCTGCTCCTTAGAGGACCTGTGTGAACACAAGAGGGAAGTTGACTTTCTTAGAGCTCGAAATCTGAATTAAAATAAGGTGTTATGGAAAACCAAGGCAGATATCCAAATGGGATTCCAAAATGCATTTGGCCACCTTCTCTTTCCCTAACTCTTTTACCACTCCCCAGCCCTGGAGCAGGGATCAGCCAACTTTGTTGTAAAGGGCAATATAGTAAATGTTTTATGCTTATGGGTGATAAGGTCTCTGCACAGCCACTCAATTCTTCTACTGTAGCATGAAAGCCGCTGTAGGCTGTACATAAAGGAATGGATGTGTCTGTGCGCCTGTGATTATTTAAAAAACAGGTGGCAGGACATATTTGGCCTCTGGGCCATAGTTTGCCGACCCCTGGTCTTTCAAGTGCACATCAGAGATTTCCTTTGTCTGACTTACTCAGTCGTTTATTTAGACTTCTGGAAATTGAGAAGATCTTTTAAGCTAGAGAGAACAGGAGGATCTGTGTTCTGTGCTGGCATCTGCTCTTTTAGAAATACCTCCCCTCTGCAGTCTGCATTGAAGGTTTTCTTCCCTGGGGGGGTCTTGCGGGGGGCCCTGTGTTTCCCGCTCCTCAGCTCTTTTTCATTTTGCTTGCAAATTGCTAAGCACTCTGCTTCCTACTGTAGCAAATGAAGCTTTATTTTGTTATTGTTGTTGCTGGAAATTTTAAAAACTGAAATATAATAAGAGCATGACTGCATCTTATAAAAGCTTCTAGCAACTACAATAGGAGTCACCATGGCAACTCACAGTTTTTTTGGATTAAAGCATTTTGGAGTGGGAGCTGATGAGAAAAAAAAAAAGTGTTGCACGCAGCCAACTGAGGTTTCAACTTTAGCTAGAAAAATACCTCCAACTTTTCCCAGAGGCATGGGAGTTGGGGGAAAAGAAGCAGAGCTGATAAAACAGCAGCGCTGTTCTAAGCAAGCCTGAGAACGAACCCAGGTAGGAAGTCCATCAATCAGACAGCCAAGTACTTTAAAGCTACAGGTGAGATGGAAAGATTTTTACCTCACTGATTATGCTTAATTGGTGGTGAACATGGAAATTTTGTGATTAATGTTTAAATGCTTACTGTGGCTTCATTTATATCCCTGCTTGGATGGCCCACTTGGATTGTACCATTCTCAAAGAAAAGATTTAGATGGGGGCACTGGGCCTGTTTGGATTGCCTTTGCCACTTGCTCCAAACTCTAAGACAGAATGGAAGATAATGGCCTCCGTTCTTAGTTGTGGTCTGGTGGCAATGTAAACCTTGGCTCTACCTCCTGAGAGAGCTCTTCGACTCCGAAGCATTTTCCAAGCCATCCCTCTGTCACTTGGCACTTCACCTGGATCCTCTGTCCTTCCCTCCTTCTTTGTTCTCAGGACTCACGCAGAGCCAAGGTTGTGAAATAAGCAATAGGTGATAAAGCGTCATTTACAACGGAGCCGCTTAAGATGATGACAGCATGCAATAGTTTTAATGAAGTGTCCAGAGTTGTGAGGGTTAACCATTAAATTAGTGATAACACAACGTATAACAAACACAAATCATTAGCAATAACAATAAGAGTTACTAAGCGAAGGGCGCCTGGGTGGCTCAGTGGGTTAAAGCCTCTGCCTTCCACTCAGGTCATGATCCCAGGGTTCTGGGATCAAGCCCCCAATCGGGCTCTCTGCTCAGCAGGGAGCCTGCTTCCCCCCGCCCCCCGCCCCCACCTGCTTCTCTGCCTACTAGTGATCTCTGTCTGTCAAATAAATAAATAAAATCTTAAAAAAAAAAAGAGTTACTAAGCGAGGGACAGAGGGTGACCACAATGATTACTACAATAATAATGAAATGTGTGTCATCTCCTTTGCTTTTCACAGCATCATCTGTAGTTGCCATTCTTCAGATGAGAAAGTTAAGTCTCAGAGTTTGATTCCGAGGATGTGATTCAACCAAGGGCCTATAACTGATAATTCACAGAATGGAAATTGTTGGCTAGTCTGGCTTCTGCTGGCGGAGACAAGTGTTTAGGCTCAGAATTCTGGACTCAGACCATCAGGGTTGGTTGGAATCTCCACTCTGACCTAAGGAAATTTGCCTGATTCTGAGCTTCGTTTTCTATGTTACTGCAAAAATGGAGATAGTAAGAGTACTTACATGATAGCTGCTTACCAGGCTACCTGGACTTAATGTAAAGACCATAATATGATGCCTGGGACATACTAACGGCTCTATTCTGGTAGCTTTTGAAGTAGCCTGGAAAACAGAGCAAACAAGGTGTGTGTGTGTGTGTGTGTGTGTGTGTGTGTGTATTACACACATATATGTGTATACACATATGTATATATACATACAGGTTGCACATATATATTTACTGTGAGGCACTGCCTGATGCAACTATAAAGACTGAGAAGTAAGCCCAGTATCTGCAGTCAGCAAGCTGGAGAACCAAGAGAACCAGTAGTGTGAATTATAGTCTGTGTCTGAGTCCAAAGGCAGAAGTTCTATGTCCCAGCTCAAAAGACAGTCAAGCAGAAACATTCCTTCTTATTCAGCCTTTTATTCTATTCAGGCTTCAACGAGCACCGGTCACATTGGGGAGTGTGATCTGATTTGCTCTGCCTGACGGTTCAGATGTGAATTTCTTCCAGACACACACACGCAGGACTGAATGTTTATGTCCCTCGAAAATTCATATGTTAAACACCTAAAACCAAGATGATGGTTTAGGAGGTGTTTTTTGTTTTTTGTTTTTTTTTTTAAAGGTGATTAGGTCATGAGGGTGGAATCCTTTGGATGGGATTAGTGCCCTTATAAAAGAGACCCCAAAGAGAAAGAACCCTTACCCTTTCCACCCTGTGAGCTTACAGCAAAAAGACAGCCGACCATATAGGAAGCAGGTCCTCAACAGACACAGAATCTGTTGGTGCCTTGATCTTAGACTAACAGCCTTTGGAAGAGTGGGAAGTAAATTTCTGTTGTTTATAAGACACTCACTGTATGGCATTTTTGTTCTAGCAGCCTGAATGGACTATGACAATGTTTAACCAAATAGGTAGATACTCCACGGCCCAGTCAAATTGTTGGATAAAATTAACCATCCAGGGCGCCTGGGTGACTCAGTGGGTTAAGCCGCTGCCTTCGGCTCAGGTCATGATCTCAGGGTCCTGGGATCGAGTCCCACATCGGGCTCTCTGCTCAGCAAGAAGCCTGCTTCCCTCTCTCTCTCTCTCTGCCTGCCTCTCCGTCTACTTGTGATCTCTCTCTGTCAAATAAATAAATAAAATCTTTAAAAAAAAAATTAACCATCCACCTTATTATGGTTGTTTTTGTGACTGTTGTGTTGTCTTCTGTGGAGGCAAAATCTACGTAAGCACATCAATCAGACTAACGCTGAACGGCAGTCAAATGTAAATGGTTGATATGGAGGATAATGCATATGATATTTAAAATTTCTTAGAACACTCAGATTATTCAAAGATTAATCTGCTTGGCTGAAAAAATAATTTCATCTATATTTTAAGGGCATTGCTTTTTATACAGAAGTATCTTGTTCGGGCATTAGACAATTTAAAAATAATAGGTTGACTGAAAAGACAGTGGCTTCAAAATAGACTGATGTATAAACATAATAGAACCTTCCTTAAGGGTTGGACTTTTAATGCATCAACTGGACAGCAGACTTTTCAAACTGGTAAATTAAGACAGAGTTCTTGCAACACAAAACACTTTTGCATGTGAGGGGAACTTGGGAGATGGCACAGGTGGTTTGCTAAAAAAGAAAGATCCAGAGAAATTCCCTCAACCTACCAGAGCAAAGCAGCAAGGGCTGGGAACAGCTCCCTCAAGCTGCCATTATGAGTGTCAACCTGCAGCCTTTGTAACGTGGAAGACAAGGGGCTTGTGCCATGATGGCCCCTGCCCTCTTTGTTTTGAGTTTTCACACTTTCGTCTTCAGCATCTTACCCTCTCACTGTAACATCTGATTGAATTTATACACAATGACTTAGGGTCTTGATTCTGTTAAGGCTTTAGGACACCACAAATTTTATCTAGACAAATTTTTATTTGGTAAAAGAGGAAATTTGATATCCATAGAGGTAAGAGGCAACGTTTTCTTAGTCACATGTAGACAAAGACAAAGCAGAGTAAATGGAGTAGACACTGCAGAGTAAGGTCATGGTCTAAGCAGGTGGGGAACCTAAACTTACTATGATCATCTGTGGTACATTGGGCTGAATCGTGTCCTCTCAAAATTCACATGTTGAAGCCCTAATTCCTAGTACCTCAGAATATAACTGTATTTGGATATCGGGTCTTTAAAGAGGTAAATATGGTTAAATGAGGCTATTAAGTAGACCTCATCCAATCTGATGTCTTTATAGCAAAAGATTGGGATGTACAAAAAGAGATTCAAAAAATGTGGCAAGAAGGTGACCATCTGCAAGTCAAGGAGCAAGCACTCAGAGGAAGCCAACCCTGCCAGCACCTTGATCTTGGACTTCCAACCTTCAGAACCAGGAAAGAAATTTTTATTGTGTAAGACTCCCTGTTTGTGGCACCTTGTTATGGCAGCTCTAACAAACTAATACATCTTGATGATAGAAGAGAAGAGGGGATTCAGAAAAATAATTACAAATGAAAGAGAAAGGGTGCACAGGAATGTCCTTAAAAACTTACAGCAAGATTTGGGCTATTAGTATAGTTTAGGGAGTTTCAGGAGAAGCTAAATTCTCTCTCAAACCACAACACTCTTCTTCCCTGGGCACTCAAGGAAGAGATGAGCCAAGAGCAAGTCTACAATGCGTGGTGGGTGGTTAAGCATGGCTTGGTGTGGAATACCATTAGAGAACTCTGGTCTGCTGGGTGAGGGAGTAGGATGAGGGCTTCTTTCCTTGCAGTGAATTCGCACCTGTTTTAGCCCCTGGCTGGTTATGCTAGAGGACAGTATACACAAGAAAAGAAAATGATATTCTTGGCAGTTTCAGGTTTTTATTTCTTCTTGAGTAAGTCTGAGCTACTTATATTTCTCTATAAAGTCACTCATTTTATCAAGATTTTAAAATTTATTAGTCTCTTTAGTTGTATGGGTTTTTCTTTTCTAATTAAAATAATACATCTTCTGTATTCATTATAGACTTTTTTCATATTTTGTCTTCTTCCTCTTTTTTTTCCTACTCTTTATTGCCTCCAAAGAAAAATTAAATCCTTCTATTATATTTGGTTCCCTTGGAATCTTCAAATCACTTGCTCTCACATGCTGCCATCCTCTCCTCTTAACCTGTGGGGTAATATGGGTTTCTCCATGATATAGAGATTACATTCTTTCCAAGCTTATCCCTGATTCCTATGGTGGATCACTTTCAGACTTATGTTCTTCTTCTGAGTCTTCATCATTATGCTCTGTTCTCCTGAACTGCATAGCATGTCTTTAACTTGCTTGTTGTTGTCTCTTCCTTGAAGGAATAGATCTATACCTGGTGTTTATAAACAAACACAGTATATTGATTGCCTTTGTCCTCACTCACCAACCACTTGAGTATTTGTTCTGTTGGTTCCATCTTAGATGCATGACAAGGGAAGAGCAAATTGTTGCACATAGTCTTTATTTCCATTTCTGGAGTTTGAAAGCCTTTTGCCTAATGCAACCCTACCAATGTTCAACACGTGATATCCCTTCTTGAACTTCCCCACCCAACTTCCTTTTATAATGAATTGAATTGGTGAACTAGATGAAAAAGAGTAGTACTCAAAATATTCTACTCCTCTGGCTCTTTCCATGCCTGTGCTTAAGACCTGTTCCTACTTTCTGGCCAGTTATTTTCTGAGTGTTGCATCCTCAAGATGGATATAGAAAGAGCAGTATGATGTCCTGGGGGAAGGAGAAGCATGATAATATCATCTTGTTTGCCTCAAAAAAATAGAATCCACACAGCAGCAGGTTTCATGCTCAGTGTGTTGGTTGGTTCATATCCTCCTTTGGAGTGGGACAAAGAGTGAGGAAATAAAAAGATTTTTTCCTTTCTGTTATATAACTTTTGCAGAACATATCTGCTTTCTTTTCAGAAGCAAAGTACATGTGGGATAATAGTTGTATTTCCCAGTCCCATTTCATCATTTTAACTCTAGCTTTAGCTAATTTTATGAGTTTTCATCTTTTTCTTTGATTTCTAAGTGGCAGTTGGGTTTGTCATTTTGCTTCTGACATATTCACAGTGTCTGGAATACTCTAGGTGTTCAACAAACAATTCACTTTATAAATGGATGAATGTCACCATTGTTATATGACCGGGTTATTAGGACAATTAAAATAAATTTTTAAATGAGGCTTCACTATTATGGTTGGTTTCATTAAATTCTAGTGCTAATTTTATTTTCTTCCTACTTAGTAGTGTGGGTATATAACAGAAGCTAATAGGGTAACATTCTCAGGATCCTGGGATTGAGCCCCACTTCAGACTCCCTGCTCAGCAGAAAGTCTGTTTCTACCTCTCTCTATACCCTTCCCCCGACTTGTGCTCTCTCATTCTCTCCCTTTTTCAAATAAATAAATAAATACAATCTTTAAAAAAATAACAGAAGCTAATAACTTGATTTGGAAATTTTGATATGTAAGAAATTGTATTAAGATCAATCTTTTTTTCACAAACATTTATTATTTGTCTACTTAGGTTATCACTATGGCATGATAGAATTCTTTTCAGGTAGGGATTTGTGGGCGGCTATATAAATATGAAGAGCATAGGTTCAATATACAAATACATTTTTATATTAAGAGTAATTACAACATGCAGTGAGATATAATAAGGTAATGTAAAATGTAAAATATACATATGTAATTACAACACACAGTGAGTTATAATAAAGTAATGTAAAATGTGCAATGAGCTATAGAAGGAGTGACACTTGAGCTATGTTATGGGGTCTTTAGAGAAGATCATAAGGCTAAGAGTTCTGAAGGATGAAGATCTAAGAGGAAGAGCATTTCTGGGGAAGGTAGTAATATCCAGAGTCTAGAATAGTCAGGAAATTATATGTAGTTAAATGTGATTGAAAAAAGAGGGTGAAGGCTACCTGGGAAGGTCTTGAAAATGCAGTTATCTATGGGTCACTGAGGATAGTTTTCCCTGGAATTCATGGATGATACCAGATTCAGAAGGGTGGTGGACCATAAACCAGAGTGATAATGACAGTTAGCTATGTGAATGTGGGGCTGTGAGAAGTGCATGTGGGTAAGAGTTATATAATTGGATAAAACTTCCTTCAAGGAAACGGATTTAAAATAGCCTTGGACACGTTAGAAGAGAGTGCTGAGGGAATTATTGTGTACTTATGGAAAGAGAAGTGTGTGTGTGTGTGTGTGTGTGTGTGTGTGTGTGTGTGTGATCAGAAGCACATGTAACCTAGAGTTTGAGCCGTGTTGCTGCTGCTTCACTCAGCCAGCATTTGTTTGGTCATGGCTTAAAACACTGGCTCAACTCCAAGAGAGGAAAAGTACAGATAAAATTAAATCATAAACTAAGAATACTTGGAGAATAGAACAAAATGAACCTCCAGGGAAATTGCTGGGGAAACATCATCACAGATTTTCAAGGACTCTGAGCTGATGTTAGAAGAGGGATATATTGAGGGAACATATAACCTTAACTAGTAAATATAATTGGAAAACTATTAAGTAAAGGGTGTAGAAGAAGAGTAAGCCCAGACAAGCAGGATGTGAGGATTAGGATATTAAAATCATAAGGAATGGGCATTCACTTTTATTCAAAATGCAGGCCTTACCTCTAGAAACTTATATAAACCCCCTCATTGGCTGTACCAAATTTCCCACTTTATTTGTTTTTTTAATTTTAATTTTTAATTTTTTAAGTATTTTTTATTTTTAAAAAAAATTTTTTTCAATGTTCCAAGATTCCTTGTTTATGTACTATACCCAGTGCTCCATGCAATACGTGCCCTCCTTAATACCCACCACCAGGCTCACCCAACCTCTTACCCCCCACGCTCTGAAACCCTCAGTTTGTTTCCCAGAGTCCACAGTCTTTCATGGTTTACCCCAATCCACTTTTTACCCCTCTGATTTACCCCAATTCATTTTTCCTCAAAATCGAATTCCACCCCACCAATGTTGGTTTTTTTTTTTTTAAACATTTATTTATTTGACAGAGATCACACGTAGGCAGAGAGGCAGGCAGAAAGAGGAAGGGAAGCAGGCTCCCTGCCCAGCAGAGAGCCCGATGCGGGGCTCGATCCCAGGACCCTGAGATCACGACCTGAGCCGAAGGCAGAGGCTTTAACCCACTGAGCCACCCAGGCGCCCCCCAATGTTGGTTTTATTTCTTGCATCTCCTGCATGGGCCTTTTGGCCTAATCTAGGTTTTCTACACCTTTATTTCTTCATACTGTCATCTAGCAGTGGCATCCATTGCTATGACCTACAACAATTTAAATGTTGATATCACACACACACACACACACACACACACACACAGGTAATTTTAAAATAGCTTTCATATTTAAATCAAGAAATATAGTATGCTCAAGAACGTTCTTGAGATTTTATTTGATAAGTGTTCAAATATCCTGTGGGTGGAGATAAAAAATAATTGCACTATTTTGCTATATCTTTTAGTTATGCAAATTACTTGAACAACCCAAAGGGACTATTTATGGTGCTGAGATAGATCTCTCAATGATGATAAGGATTCATCATTATTCTGGGTAGTAGTTATTTGCCACTGGACATAGTGAAAGGGACCAAGGACATGATAATGTTCAGAATCTTTCCTTAATGTAATTTAATATCTGGACTTCTTTCAAGAAAGACATGCACTCACTGCATTATAAGAATTGCTAGGAGCCACCGTGGAAAGGTGCCCTAGCTTTGTCGGGGTAGAGATGTGGGGGAGAATAAGAGGGTAGGGGAAATTGGAGCTGATTTTTTTTTAATCTAAGAAGTATTTAAGTTTGCTTTAAACATGTAAACACAATTTAAAAAGAAACAAAAATAGCAAGGTAAATCTTTTTGTTACCAGACATCAAATTAATGGATTAATGTAGATTTAATTCTGAGTGTCCTGGTAACTTCAGCAAAATGGAAGATATGTTGGTTTCATGTTGTCCTATAAAGGAAATAATATCAGATCATCAGCAGAAACAAACTTCAATGGCACAAATTCAAAAAGGCATCCATTGTGTGGGTCTTTATATAAGGGCCATGGGATAACATATCTGACAATGTTTTCAATTAGAATTTCGCAAAGAACACATCTATATCATTCAAAATGGAGTTCTGTATATCTATTATCTACAAAGGTTGAGGAACTAACAATAAAGAATCACTCAAAGAAGGCATTTCTGCAGGAAAATGAGATGGATTCAGGAATAGTGCTTCCTAATAGTAGTAATGCAGGGATTAACATTCTTAATGCAGTCATTAACGTTCTTTTTTTTTTTTTAAAGATCTTATTTATTTATTTGACAGAGAGAAATCACAAGTAGGCAGAGAGGCAGGCAGAGAGAGAGAGGAGGAAGCAGGCTCCCCGCTGAGCAGAAAGCCCGATGTGGGGCCCGAACCCAGGACCTGGGATCATGACCTGAGCTGAAGGCAGCGGCTTAACCCACTGAGCCACCCAGGTGCCCCAGTCATTAACGTTCTTAATGCAGACATTAGAATCTAGGGAAATGCCTAGATCAAATGCCCATTATGTTATTTTTCCAACATTTCAGGTGCTTAAAATGATCCCTTCACAAATGCTCAGAACTGGCTTTTGGTATTTATCTGATGAGAGCCTGGAGTAGAGCTCCTATCAAATAAATAGTATTTATCTGTTAGACTGGAGCTCTTGTGTTTGATTCAGGAATTGAGCATTCTAGTGATACGCACCTCCCTCTGCCTCTGTGACATTTCTCTCTCTTGGCTTGTCACCCGTGGCTATTCAATCTTGATTTTCCTTCTGCCCATTTTTTACCTGTGGGTGCCCTTTCTGTTTTATTCTTTTCTTTTAAATTAACATATAATGTATTATTGGTTTCATAGATAGAGGTCAGTGGTTCATCAGTCTTGTATAACACCCAGTGCTCATTACATCACATGCCCTCCTTAATGTCCATCACCAAGTTATCCCATCCCTCCATCCTTCTCCCCTTCAGCAACACTCAGTTTCTTTCCTATAATTATCCACTGTTTTATTCCTACTGTGTGGGCTCTCCCTGAGACAGTGTGTTCACTCTCTTTAACCACCATGCCTATGCTGATGATGTCTCAGGTGAAGTTTCCATTTGAGATATCTCTCCTGAGAGTCAAGTTTCTAATTTGTACTGCATCTCCTTGTGGCTATACATATGTATAAATAGATATTACCAGCTCTGCTTCTTCAAAATTAAACTTATCAAATTCACTCTCACATTTGTGTTTCTTCGACTGATACCACTATTCAACCAGTCATAAAGCGAGGCATCCATGTGGGAATCATCTAGGTTGTATCTCCTTTGCTCTTCTTTCATATCTTACATTACAGAATGCTGTCAATTTTCCCATTCTTCTTCCTTTGCAGTAATTGCATTCATCCAGATACTAATAAAATTTAGATGAAATTATTTTAATAACACTCACCTCTTCCCCCATATACATATATACAACACTAGACTGAAGCCCCTTAAAAGCATGGATCTTTATTTCATTTTTGCTTTTTGGCACTTATTTCTAGTTGTTAAATGCTTATTAAATGGGACAAAAGTAATTGAATTATAAATGTCCCTATTTTGGGGCTCCTAGGTGGCTCAGTCCATTGAGCATCCAACTCTTGATATTGGCTCTGGTTGTGATCTCAAGGTTGTAAGATTGAGCCCTGATTGGGCCCCCTGCTCAGTAGGGAGTCTGTTTGAGATTCCCTCCCTTTACCCCTCCCCCTGCTCTCATGCTCTCTCTCTAAAATGAATAGCTAAATCTTAAAAAAAAAAAAAAGAATGTCCCTATCTTTCCTATTTTTCAAAGAGGTTAGAGGCCTTGTCATCTCATTTATTTCTCTTTGCTTGGTTTCTTTGCAGGTTTTTGACTGGTTCTCTGGGATTTTTGTAATAGGGAATTAAGATAAGAAGGAGAGCGTGAAGGGAAGTCTTCAGATAGGGCTTGCAGAAGAATTCCTCAGAGAACCTTTAGAGAAGATTTGAGAAAGGTAAGTGTATTTTATGAATAAAAAGAATGGGACAGAAAAGAGAGTTTTCAGAATATGTTGCTGTGGTGAGGAAATCTCCTTCACGTGTTGAGAAATACAAGTAGAAGAAAAGAGATCTGAAAAATATAATTCATAATGACTTTTTGGTTGCCTAATTGTGCGTCTACCTGGACAAAAAGTCACAGATTCAATGCAGATACAAACAATAAAAATGAAACACGTAATACACAAATGAGTGAGTGAGTGAGTGAGTGAGTGAGTGAGTGAATGAACGAATGGGTAAGAGCCCGGCCAGCACTGTCATCTGGGAAGAGGGTATTTCATATCAGCATTAGAATTACTGCAGCTATCCCAGGTAATATGTCATAACCAGAGAATTTTGTGGCATTTGACTTAGAAGGGGCAGTTTTGTTTGTTTTGTTTTGTTTTTAAGATTTTATTTATTTATTTATTTGTCAGAGACAGAGACCGCGCGCGTGCAAGCACACAAGCAGAGGTGGAGAGAGAAGCAGGCTCCCTGCCAGGCAAGGAGCCCAATGCGGGACTCGATCCCAGGACCCTGGAATCATGACTTGAGCCGAAGGCAGCGGCTTAACCACTGAGCCACCCAAGCATCCCAAAGGAGCAGTTTTGATTTGAAAATTTGTAAGATCAGGTGACAATTATTTCATAACAGTAAAGGTGCTTTAATAGAGCTATATAATGATGAGACTATTAAAATAAATTCATATGCAAATGTGTGCCAAAGCATTGAATAAACTGATCTGTTTGATGAGACTACTTAATATTTTCCAATTAAATTGTATTTACAAATACAATTATTTCAGTTTTAATGTAGTTGGCATGGAGTTTTGTGAGCATATATATTTTGTTATGGCTAATGTTCAGCTAATATGTATAGTTATCTTTAATGCACCTCCTTGTTTTAAGAGTAGAACTTATTAATTTAACAAAGAATGATTGCTCTAGCAGACACCATCCAGTCATCTGGTAACTACTTAAATATATGCTGTAGATTGGGGACTTTAAAACCTAAGCTTGATTTTCACATCATTACCAATTAACTTTTTTTCCCTCTTAATAAGCTTATTCCTGTTCTTTGAGCAGTTTTATTAGAAAATAGCCTCAAGGAAATATTAATAGTGTATGATCAAGAGAGTAATGACCCTATTTGAGTTCAGGTGGTTCCTCTTTACGAATTTGCAACCTGATGAGTGGTTGGTAAAATTGTCCTACTGCATCCTTAACTGTATTCTTAATAATAATCTCACCATGGATACCAAGCACAAACAGCTCCTGAGTTTATGTGTAGCATATTAAATTTAAAAACCTGGTGGTAATCTTTTGCAAGAAGAAAATTAGAGTGGGATTGTCTAGCAGGGAAACTGATGGATAATTTAAGATAGTTTTTATTGATAAAGATGATACAGTGTAGAGTTTGAGTTCTTTATAGATCTTGGATATCAGCCTTTTGTCTGTCCTGTCATTTGCAAATATCTTCTCCCATTCCGTGGGTTGGCTCTTTGTTTTGTTGACTGTTTCCTTCACTGTGCAGAAGCTTTTGATCTTGATGAAGTCCCCAAAGTTCATTTTTGATTTTGTTTCCTTTGCCTTTGTAGACATGTCTTGAAAGAAGTTGCTGAGGCTGATGTCGAAGAGGTTACTGCCTAGGTTCTCCTCTAGGATTTTGATAGACTCCTGCCTCAGGTTGAGGTCTTTTATCCATTTCGTGTTTATCTTTGTGTATGGTGTAAGAGAATGGTCAAGTTTCATTCTTCTATACATAGCTATCCAATTTTCCCAGCACCATTTATTGAAGAGACTGTCTTTTTTTCACTGTATATTTTTTCCTGCTTTGTTGAAGATTATTTGACCATAGAGTTGAGAGAGTCCATATCTGAGCTCTCTATTTACTCTTTTGCACTGGTCTATGTGTCTGTTTTTGTGCCAGTACCATGCTGTCTTGGTGATCACAGATTTGTAGTAAAGCTTGAAATCAGGCAACATGATGTTTTGTTTTTCTTTTTCAACATTTCCTTAGCAATTCGGAGTCTTTTCTGATTCCATACAAACTTTAGGATTGTTTGTTCCAGCATGTTGAAAAATGCTGGTGGAATTTTGTTTGGGATGGCATTGAAAGCATAGATTGCTTTGGGCAGTATAGACATTTTAACAATGTTTATTATTCTGATCCATGAGTATGGAATGTTCTTCCATCTTTTTGTGTCTTCTTCAGTTTCTTTCATGAGTGTTCTGTAGTTCCTTGAGTACAGATCCTTTACCTCTTTGGTTAGGTTTATTCCCAGGTATCTATGGTTATAGTAAATGGAATTGATTCTCTAATTTCCCTTTCTATATTTTCATTGTTAGTGTATAAGAAAGCAACTGATTTCTGTGCATTGATTTTGTATCCTGCCACATTACTGAATTGCTGTATGAGTTCTAGTAGTTTGGGGGTGGGGTCTTTTGGGTTTTCCATGTAAAGTATCATGTCATCTGCAAAGAGAGAGTTTGATTTCTTCTTTGCCAATTTGAAGACCTTTTATTTATTTACTTTTTCAATTTTCTGATTGCTGTTTTTAGGACTTCTAGCAAACACAACGGTTGATATCCAAGTTCTATAAATAACTCCTCAAACTCAACACACACAAAACAGATAATCACATCAAAAAATCGGCGAAAGGGGCACCTGGATGGCTCAGTGGGTTAAGCCTCTACCTTCGGCTCAGGTCATGATCCCAGGGTCCTGGGATCAAGCCCCGCATTGGGCTTTCTGCTCAGCCGGGAGCCTGCTTCCCCCCTCTCTCTGCCTGCCTCTCTGCCTACTTGTGATCTCAATCAATCTCTCTCTCTCTCTCTCTGTAAATAACAAAAAAAAAAAGGAAAAGAAAGAAAAAAATCAGCAAAAGACATGAACAGACACTTCTCCAAAGAAGGCATACAAATGGTTAACAGACATATGAAAAAATGTTGATCATCATTAGCCATCAGGGAGATTCAAATTAAAACCACATTGAGATACCACCTTATACCTATTAGAATGGCCAAAATTAACAAGACAGTAAACAACAAGTGTTGAAGAGGATGTGGAGAAAGGGGAACCTTCTTACACTGTTGGTGGGAATGCAAGTTGGTGCGGCCACTTTGGAAAACAGTGTGGAGATTCCTGAAGAAATTAAAAATCGAGCTTCCCTATGACCCTGCAATTGCACTACTGAGTATTTACCCCAAAGATACAGATGTAGTGAAAAAAAGGGCCATCTGTATCCCAATGTTCATAGCAGCAATGGCCACAATCACCAAATTGTGGAAAGAGCCAAGATGCCCTTCAACAGACGAATGGATAAAGAAGATATGGTCCATATATTCAATGGAGTATTATGCCTCTATCAGAAAGGATGAACACTCAAGTTTTGTATCAACATGGATGGGACTGGAGGAGATTATGCTGAATGAAAAAGTCAAGCAGAGGGAGTCAAATATCATGGCTTCACTAACTTGTGGAGCATAAGGAATAACATGGAGGGCATTAGGAGAAGGAAAGGAAAAGTGAATTGGGGGAAATAGGAGGGGGAGATGAACCATGAGAGATTGTGACCCTGAGAAACAAACTGAGGGGTTTTGGAGGGGAGGGGTATGGGGGGATAAGTGAGACTGGTGGTGGGTATTAAGGAGGGCACATATTGCATGGAGCATGGGGTGTGGTGTATAAACAAGGAATCTTGGAACACTGAAAAAATAAAATTTTAAAAAGGATGATATAGGTGACACTTCATTTTGAAGAATTGGATAGTCTGACAAACATTTGATCTCATCATTAAGGACTGGCTCTGAACTCTTGATATTTTAAGGTATTGTTCTATCTTCTATTCTCCTTTGGGTATTGGAGTTACTAAATCCCAGGTCTGGGGTCCCTAAAATATTTGGACTTAGTTGGTAGCCATTAAACACAGTGGCTACGTCTAGGTCAGGAAATCTCCCTCATTTGAGCATGTGAATCTCAAGCATTGGAAATGTGGTGAATTTGAACTGAGATAGGTTATAAGTGTAAAATGCATACCAAATTTCAAAGACTTCATTTAAAAAAAAAAGAATGTATTTCTTTTGTAGTTTATAAAAAATATATATTTTGTGTATATGTTGAAATAATTAATTTTGTCTGCTTCCTTCTAGTTTTTGATGTGACTACCAGGAAAATTTAAATTACATACATGGCTCACATATTTCTATTGAATAACATTGCTTAGACTTTAGAAAAATTGTCATAGGATTGTGGTCTAGTGACATAATTTGCTTAGGCAGTGAATATGTAAGCTTTAATAATTCCATTAGCCCAAAACATTCTGATCATGTGTCTTCAAATATATGCCTATTAAATTCTTTTTTTTTTTTTTTAAATTTTCTCATGAAGCTAAGATGTTGAAAACAATAACTTGCTCTTAACTTTTGGGTGACTGATTGACTTCTTGTTAACATAATGATAATTTTTGGTAGTTCCAGGCAAGGTTGGTAGGCCATAATTTTTCAAGTCTAGGGAAAGCAAAAAATGTCAACTTCCCTGATGCACATGGCTTTGAACTAACATCAGAAGTCCTGGGTTAAAGCCAAAGCTTTCGTGGCCAGTTACAAACGGTTTGCATGTTCTCTAGTAATAAATTATCTTGCTGGGAGCCAACAATGTGTTTTCATATCTTTAAGAAGGGGAAAGTTAATAATAGGAGCCCAACTTACTCATGAGGTTGTTGTGGCAAATGGAATCAAATTTCAGTAAAATTTTTTATAAATTGTTATTACATATATAAGGTGTGATTTTGTTACCTTTTAATATATGGACAATAAAACTATATGTATATTTGTTTTATTATGTTTGAAGGAGAAAAATATACATGTAGTATTTATTTGATAAAGTACAGAGCCCAAAGTGAGATTTACATTTACTCTCTGTCCCAGATTCCAACTAGAGATAATGATCTTAACTATTTCTGTTCTCAGCTGTTATGGGGTTCATCACTATAATTGTAAATAATAAACATGTTTTTTTCTGTAGGTAGTGGCTAATTGACCCTGTGCTATGAGTAAAAGAGAAGTTAACTAAAGAACACTACCTCCCAAGTTAAATAGCCTGTATTACTCCTCAGTGCTTTTATTGTTTTCTTTTAACCTTAAATAATATAATTAAGCCTATTCTTTTTTCCATTAGCTTCAAGAGTGTTTCTTTCTCCTTGTGTGAAATACAGGCATTAGTGTCCCTACTGGATCTCTCACCTCTCCTCCTTTTTTCATCCCATAACTTCTTTCAACTCTGCCGTTATTTTGGATCTTCTAAGTTTGGATTCAACCTTAAATTCTGTCTACTGAATAATTCCAAAATTGAGAACCTGTGAACATATCCTACATTATTGTGATTAGATAAAGTGTATTCACAGCAGAATCCAGGAGTAAGGTTTGCTTTACCTCAAAGGGTCTTTGTGCCATTTTGTGGAGGCTTCCTCCTTGTGGACTTAAAAGTCATTCTTGGAGAGAGAAAGCAGTGTGCTCTTCTAGTCAAACAGGCAACTTATGTTTCAGATGATCATTAAGTACAAGATCTACTTAAGTCATTGGAGCTTGAACTTTCATGGGAATTTTTGCCTGTGTGGAATTTTGCAGTGTCTTCTAGAGAATAGTGGAAACCTGCCTCCCAATGTCCATAATAGGAAAGTACAGATTATAATTGGTTATTATTGTTGTCCATCACCGTGGGATAAAAGAAGCAGGCAGATTACTTCTAAGGACATATCCAGTGATCTGTAGACCTTGAGCCTGAATTAATTAATTTTTAAAAATTTAACCTTTTTAAGATAGGGAGAGAGTGGAGGGAGTTATCAAAAATCTCAGGCCTTTGAAATAATTAAGGAGACACAGATGAGTGGAGTTTGAGAACCCAGTGTGGGTGATAGTTGATTACTAATTAAGTTGAGTAGCAAGTAAAGGGATTTTTTGGGAAATATTTAGGCTAATGTTTGTATATTATGGGTGTGAATATTTTATTGCTTTAGTAAAATACTTTATTCATTAATTGGGCTCAGCAAGGAAAGGAATCCTATCAATCTTTGGCCCAAACTACCCTCTAAAATAGACCAAGACACTAAGATTAGGAAATATAATTCTCTGTCATTAAATTGTTTCTCTTGAAGTTTGCTATTCTCAACATCAAATCACATATATTCTTTTGGGAATAATCTTGATTGTGTGTTTTCCCTTCCTGCATTAAAAAAAAAAGTCAAAAAGCAAAATTAAAAAAAAGAAATTTCTGGTTGTATCTTCCCTTAACTGTTTCTTCCCTATACTATTTGGCTGAAATACTTCTAGAGTTTCCTCAATACCTATAGAAAAAGAGGCAAAAATTTCCAGGGTACAGCTTGTATTTATGCTCCAACCTTGTATAACTACTCACTTGTCTGTATTAACTCTTTGTTACATTTAATTTTTGTTGTTATTGTTGATGTTTTGAAGTGATTGTTGTTCATGCTTGTTTATGGGGTAGGCATTGTGTTAAATGATTTGCATGCATTATTTTACTAAGTCCTCTCAAAACCTTAATATAGCCATTTTAGCATTGAGAGGCTAAATCATGGAAGCTAGACTTGAGCTCCTGTCTAACTCGGAGCTCATCGTTCATTCGCTCCTATGCCCTGCACCCCCCGTACACCACTTGAACAAAGCAATGTCACATAACAGTAAATGTTATGCTCAGGTCTTCACTTCTTCTCACCTGCCCATGGTAGCCATAGGTCAAGAAATGCCCTCCTCTTTAAGCTATCTGTCCTCTCTTGCACCAGACAATACATTCTCAGAGGGAATTATCACCTAGGATGTCTTTTCATAACTCCTGTGCCTAAAATAATACTTTGGACTAGTAGGTGGTAATAAAACTTTATTGATCATAATAATGATAATAACTATTAACATTTGGTATTAATAGCAGATTTCAATTTCTGTTCCCTTCCCACACACATTTCTTAAAGCTTTAACCTTTGAAATCTTCCCACACTTCTCTATCCAGACAGTTAGACTTCAGATCCATACTTCACACTCCGAACCTCCTCCGAGTGGAAAGCACAGCTATCAGAACTGTTCTTCTTTTGAAATAAAAATTCACACCAGTTCTAGGGAGTGGGCCAGATCCCAATAAGACAGAGCTGAGACTGAGCACATATTCTCAGATGCCAGAGTTTCATCTGATACTTGACTGAACCATTAGTCTTAGGTAATAGAGGCATGAATTAAAAACTGCTTCTTGTGGCACACACATGACAAACAATGGTACAGCACTCGGCAAGTAAGTGGGCTTTACTGCAAAGCCAGGGAAAACCTCATCTGGGCCTCCTCTGTTCTATCACATCATCTAAGCTCTTTGAGATAACTAAGTGAAATTGCAGTGGGAGCAGCAGTGTCCTGTGTCCTGGCTGCCAGTTTTTATTTTAAATGCTTTCATTTGCTTTAGTTTAAGTTCTAAGCAAAATGCCCTAAATCCTGCATAGTGCTTACACTTAAAATTTAAACGCAGCATTATTATATCGCAGTGCAGTGTTGGCAAAAGATAGCCCTTACTCTGCCAATATATTGCCAACACACCAAAAATCTCCTCCCTTATCAGAGCGCATGTGCACGTGCTTTCTCTCTCTGTCCTCTCCCTCCCACCCCCCCCCCTCATACACACACACACACACACACACACAGACACATAGACACATATGCACATGCACACATCCAGGCTTGGTTTATATTTGTGAGCAAGGAAGTGCATGGATATCACAAACTTTCGATCCTAGAGGAGGTTAATGAAGGCTTGACCCTAAATTTGAATGTACAAGTAAGGTGGTGTACCTTAAAACATTGCAAACATGATCTTGTTTAAGTCTGCCTAAATTGACGTGGTCCAAGCCTACATCTGGCCAACAAAATAAAGGTGTTCCAGAAATCAAACAAATCTGTATTTAAATTTTTTTTCAAATTACTGACCCTTATTTCCTTTTTACTCATTATCAAAACACATCCCTAAAATGAATGATTGTTAAAATATCTAATCACAGGTGTGGCATGGGGCATCGACTTATAAGAACAGATGGCCTCACTTTTGCCAGACATTATCCATTCAGGAGCTGGATCCGAGAGAGAGATCTAAGGTTCCCGGGGAGGGACAAGGAGGGCTGCTTTGGGGGCTCTCAGGAGGGAGTAAGCTTAGGATAGCAGCTATTTATCAATGATACTGAAACATTTCAATATTTTAACAGCTTACCAGATAAATGTTAACATTGGTAAGAGCTCCTTTATATTGATAGGTAATCCTAGAATCATAACACTTGGAAACAAAGGAAGTTCTAGTCTAGTGGTAGACTAGAAGGGTTTAGAAATTCTCCCAGGTGTTGGAAAGGGATCTCAGTCTTGCCAATTAACTTTGAATACAAATATGAGTAGTTCTAACCCTGGCTGTCACTAGAAAAATCAAGGAGGGGAAAGGTTATCATATCTTGTGTCCCTGTGCATCATAATCTCATTTAATTATCTCAGTAGCTCTGTCGGACTGTATTAGCTTACTAGGGCTACCATAATAAAGCACCACAGATCGAGTGGCTTCAATGAGAGAAATTTATTTCCCCACCATTCTGGAGGGAAGAAATCCAAAATTGAGGTGTCAACAGGGCTGATTTCATTCTGAGACTTCTTTTCTTGTCTTATAAATTGCTGTCTTCTCCCTGCGTTTTCACATGGTTTTCCCTGTATGTGTGTTGTCTCCTAATTTCCTCTTCTTGAGGACACCAGTATTTTGGACTAGGGTCCATCTTAATAACATCATCACTTTATCAGTTTAATGACCCCATCCCCAAGGACTTCAACATATAAACTTTGGGGAGCACAATTCAGCCCATAACAGAAATTTAGTAATATAACCCCTCCTTTAAAAAAAAAAAAACAACAAAAACTATACAGTCAGTGCATTACTTACCTCAACTGAGCTTGTCAGGGATGGTAAATGGGACCTGCTCTCTGCTCCTGTCATCTGTACCTGCTAACCTGTAGCTATTATGCACAAGTGCTTCTCTATCTATCTTGGCCAGACTGCTGTTCATATCAATAATGCCTGCTGGGAGTTCCATTGCCTAGAACATGGCATCCAGCCCAATAGCCACATGGCAAGGCAAAAGACCATTGCGGGAGGAGATGACCCCTTCAACACCTACTTCAGTGAGATGGATCCTGGCAAGCATGTGCCCAGGGCAGTGTTTGTAGACCTGGAATCCATGGTCATGGACGAAGTTTACACTGGTACCTACTTCCAGGTATTCCACTTTGAGAACTTCATCACAGGCAAGGAAAATGCTGCCAACAATTATGTCCAAGGGCACTACACCACTGGCAAGATTGACCATATCTTGTACTAAATTCAGAAACTGGCCCACCAGTTCACAGGTGTTCAGGATGTCTTGGTTTTCCACAGCTTTGGAGGGTGAACTGTTTCTGGGTTCACTTCCCCACTGATGGAACTCTATTGATAATGGCAAGAAAACCAAACTGTTGTTTTCCATTTACCAAACACCCTCCCCCCACACCCTGCTTCAGTTTTCTACAGCTGTACCTGAGCCCTGCAACTCCTCACCAGCTACATCACACCAGAACACTCTGATTGTGCCTTCATGGTAGACAAGAGGTCATCTGTTGTAGAAACCTTGATCTTGAATGCCCAAACTACACTAATCTGCTTCATTTGCCAGATTATGTCTTCCATCCCTGTTTTCCTCAGATTCACTGGAGCCATGAATTTGATCTGACAGGATCCCAGACCCACCTGGTATCCTATCGCCACATCCCTCTGGCCACATATGCCCCTGTCATCTCTGCTGAGAAATCCTACCATCAACAGTACTCTGCAGCAGAGATCATCAGCATGTGCTTTGACCCAGACAACCAGATAGTAAAATGCGGCCAAGGTAAATACATGGTTTGCTGCCTCTTGTACCATGGAGACATCGTTCCAGAAGATGTTAATGTTAATGCTGTCACCATTAAGATCAAGCATCCCGTTTGTGGACTGGTACTCCACTGACCTCAAAGGTGGTATTAATTACCAGCCTCCCCCTGAGGTACCTGGTAGAGACCTGACCAAACTACAATGAGCTATGTGCATGCTGAGTAGTACCACAGCCATTGCTAAGTCCTGGGCTCACCTGGACCACAAATTTGACCTCATGTATGTGTGCCAAGCATGCATTCACTGGCCCATGGGGGAGAGCACAGAGGAAGGAGAGTTTTCTCTCGGAGAAGGAGAGATAGAAGCTTAATCAGACTCCCCACTGAGCGTAGAGCCCAATGTGGGGCTCAGTCTCATGACCCTAAGCTCATAACCTTGAGACCATGACCTGAACTGAAATCAAGAGTTGGATGTTGAACTGACTGAGCCATCCAGATGCCCTGAAAGGAGAGTGTTCTGAGGCTTTTGAGAACATAGCTGCCTTGCAAAAGGGATATGAAGAGGTTGGTATGGATTCTGTTGAAGAAGAGCATGAGGAAGAAAGAGAGGAACTCTAATTACCATTCCTTTTGGCACCTAGAGCATGTTAGACTCACAACTTTAGCTTCAACAGTAGCTGACAGGCGTTAAAGCTTTCTGGTTAAATTGTCTTCACTTTTAAGTGTGACTGTGTCTTATTTTTCCATGTGTACTTGTAGAATTTTTCCATAATGTCTTAAAGTAAATGTTTAAGAAAGAAAAAAAAATTAAAAAGTTTATAAAATCTTTATAAAAGTCAATTTTATTAAAGCCTATTTTGTACTTAAAATGATACCCATTTTAAGTGTACAGCTTGAGTTTGGGCAAATATGTACACCATCTAACCGATGCCACAATCAAACTGTAGAAATTTCTATCATCTCAAAAAAATTGCCTTGTGCTTATTTCCTGGCACTCCCCCTTCATCCCTGGCTCAAGAAAGTTACTGGTCTGATTTCTTTTCTAGTGTTTCATAAAAAATGGAGTCGTAAAGTATGCACACCACTACCCCTGGCTTCTTTTTTACCACATGATGCATAACGATTTGAGATTCACCCATTTTTTGGGTGTATCAGCAGTCTGTTCCATTTGATTACTGTGTGGCAATCCATTGTATTTATTGTTTATAGTTTCGGGCTATTATGGAAAGAGCTAAAATGAGCCTTTGGTTATCCATCTTTGCATAGCCAGGACATGTGTTTTCATTTCTCTTGGGTAAATATATAAAAGTGGAATACTGTGTCATATGAGAAGTATGCATTTAAATTTGAAAAAAATTTTTTCCAAGAAGACTCTGCTACATTGTTTTCCAAATGATTGTATTATACTACTATAATCGCACTAGCAGTATATGAGAGTTCTAGGTCTTCTATATCCCCTCCAACACTTGGTATTATTGGTCGTTATAATTTTAGCCTTTTTTGTGGATATGAAGTGGTATGTCATTGTAGTTTTAAATATGCATTTTCATGATGACTAAATGATATTAAGTATCTTTCCATGTGCTTATGGGAAAATCATATATCTTCTTTTGTGAATCGTCTTTTAAAATATTTTTCCAGTTTTTAGTGGGTTGACTTATTTTTAAGTTTTTTGAGCTCCTCATGAATTCTAGATATAAGCCATTTGTCAGACATGTGTAATTCCAATATTTTCTTCTATTCTTTAGCTTGAATTCTGGGTTTATTAGTGCCCATTTTAGGAGCAGAATTTTTAGTTTTGATTAAGTTCAACTTATCATTTTGCTTTTAGTTTTACCCTTTGATCTCCTATTTAGGGAATCTTTACTGACTCTATAGAAAGCAAATGTTATAGATATGGATTTAATGTTTAAGTTTATGACACATTTCAAGTTGGTATGTGTATAATATGAGGTGAGTGTTGACCTTAGTTTTTTAATGCACATGAGTAAACTATTGTTCCAGAGCCATTCCTTTCTCTGTTGAATTAATATGGCACCCTCGTCAAAAGTCATTTGAGGGGGCGCCTGGGTGGCTCAATGGGTTAAGCCACTGCCTTTGGCTCGGGTCATGATCTCAGGGTCCTGGGATCGAGCCCCGCATCAGGCTCCCTGCTCAGCGGGAAGCCCGCTTCCCTCTCTCTCTCTCTCTCTGCCTTCCTCTCTGTCTACTTGTGATCTCTCTCTGTCAAATAAATAAATAAAATCTAAAAAAAAAAAGTCATTTGAGTATATATGCATGTGTGTATAAGGCAACATCATATATTTATTTATTTCTGGGATATCTATTGTGTTTCATTGATTAAATTCTATTCTTAGGTTAGTACTACACCATTTTGATTACTGAAGCTTTATAGTAAGTCTTTCAATTCAGGAGTGTGAGTAGTCCAAGTTTATCCTTAAAAAAATTTTTTAGCAATTCTAAGTTTCTTTTCTTTTTACTTTTTTTTTTTTTAATGTTTTTTCTCCCGTATGCTGCTTTTTACTCTTTATGGCAGGGCTGTTCTTTTTCCGTTTTATTTATTTTTTAAATATTTTATTTATTTGACAGAGAGATCATAGGTAGGCAGAGAGGCAGGCAGAGAGAGAGAGAGAGAAGCAGGATCTGCACTGAGCAGAGAGCCCGATGCGGGGCTCGATCCCAGGACCCTGGGATCATGACCTGAGTCGAAGGCAGAGGCTTTAACCCACTGAGCCACCCAGGTGCCCCTCTAAGTTTATTTTCATTTAAATTTTTGAATTATCAATTTCTATAAAAAATGAAAACTTGATTTAGAATGGAATTTTGATAAATCTGTCAATTTAAGTAGAATTACATTTTAATATTGAGTAGTTTAAACTATGATCTGATGTTCTTTAATTTCATGCAGAAGTTTAACAGTTTCTAATGTATAAGGAGTGTACATATTTTGTAAAATTTATCCCTAAGAACTTTATTTTTTTGTAAATGGTATATCTTTTCATTTTTTTTTTGTTACTAGAGAAATCAATTGATTCTGTCTATTGAGCTTTACATTCTATAATCAAAACAAATTTGATTATTAATTCTAGGAGCTTTTTGAGGGTTTCATAGGATTTAGGCAGGTTCTGTCATCTTTCTTTCCAGTCTGTGTATGTTTTTATCTCTTGCATTATTGCATTGGCTAAGACTTAACCCCCTCCCTTACTCCAGCCTGGAACAATGTTGAATAAAAGTGATGAGAGAAAGTTTACTTTGTTTCGAATTTTAGAGAAAAATATTTATTTTCACCATTTATATGAGTTAGCTTTTCATAAATGAACTTTATCAGACTGAGGAAATTCTCTTTTAATCCTAACTTCATGAAATATTTTATCATCAATGAATATTGGATTTTATCAAATGCTTTTTCTGTATTTATTGAGGTAAGCATATGAGATTTTTTCCATTATTCTGATAATATATTGCATTACAGTAACTGATTTCCAAATGTCAGAAAACCTTGGATTCCCAGGATAAATTACACTTAATATTTTTTATATTGCTGAATTTTAGTTGCTAATATTTAGTTAATTGTTTTGTTTTGTTTTGTTTTTGTATTTATGTTCATGAGGGCTATTGACCCGTGTGTTTTTTTTTTTTTTTTTTTTATTGTAATGTCTTTGACTGGTTTTGTTATCAGGGTAATACTATCCTGTGGAACTAGTTGTAAGTATTCATCCGTTTTTATCATTTATGAGTCCCTCTTTATTAATCGGTTTTTCCTCATGATTATAGTCCACAGCTTACTTCTTTGGGGACATCTATATCATTTTAGATTGGATGATGACTATTTGGTACTTTACGTTGTTGATGTGTTGCTTTGTTATATTTTGTTGTCTTTATCAAAGATTATCAGACCTTGTCCTGGGAAGCCTTTAAATATTTTGTTTTTTTCATTTTTTTCAGGGCTTATTTTTAGGCTGTGCTAGGGTTTATCTAGAGTCACCCTCACTCTAGGGGTATTTTAGCATAACTACTAAAGTGTGACTCTTGTGATATCATCAATCGAAGTGATCAATAAGGATTTTCCAATATAGCTGGTCAGACCCTGAATGTTTTTCTGCCCTGGATGATGTCTAGGAATTTTCAGCATACAGCTCTTTTTTGCCTAGTTTCATGAAGATTTACCCTAAGTGTTTGCACAGTTTAATATCCCATTATCAACAGATAGAAAGTCACCTATATGCAGATTTTTTGGAGGTCATCGTGTAGCTCCTTCCTGTCTGGTACTGTGCTCCATGAATTCCAGCTACTGTAGGCCCCTTGCTCCAATCTATGTCTCCTCAACCCAGTGTGACTTTCAGGTTCTACTTAGGGATCCTCTTCTATGCAGTTGGTCTGAAATGTGTCAAAGTCAGGCCCTCATAGGGCTAACAATTTTATTTCTCTCTTTTTATGGATCATGGTCTTGTTCTGCCTTTTGTTCATCGTCTGAAAAAGTTGTTTAGTTTTTAAATTGTTTATAGGGGTATGATAAATACAGTCCCTGTTTTTAACTATGGCCAGGAGTATAATGCTTTCACCCATTTTTTTTTTAGATGAATTAACTTAGATTAAAAAGACTAAGTAGTACAGTGATGAGGAACAGAGATTTGGGATTTAGGTTGGAATCCAAATTTTTGCTGTTTACTAGTTGTACAACCTGGGTAAGTTATATAACTTTCTATCTTGGCTTCCATATCTTTAAAATAGATATGCTTATGTTTATGTTTATGATGATAACAACAATAAAAAATAATATAATATAATATTAGAAATTATTTCTTTTTTTTTAATTTTTTTTAAGATTTATTTATTTATTTGACAGAGAGAGATCACAAGCAGGCAGAGAGGCAGGCAGAGAGAGAGGAGGAAGCAGGCTCCCTGCTGAGCAGAGAGCCCGATGCGGGGCTCGATCCCAGGACTCTGAGATCATGACCTGAGCCGAAGGCAGCGGCTTAACCCACTGAGCCACCCAGGCGTCCCTAGAAATTATTTCTTACCATTATTGTGATGATTAACCAAGATGATGAATGTGAAGTGTTTAACATAATGCCTGGCATGTAGTCAATCTTGGATATGGTGTTAGGAAACTAATGATATTGTCCATGATCACGTCAGTAGAATTCTGACTTCAAGTTCAGGAATATAACATTGATGGACATGGTAGATGTTTTTCCATTATTTATCAAAACAGTTTTTTTTTTAAAGTATCCAGAACAGGAAAATATATTCAGGTCCACCCGCAGGGCAAATCCCCCTGAAGCAATGACAAAGTATACTCATTTAATAAAACATGAGAAGCCTAGTTTGTGTTGGTGGGGAAATTTTTAAGGGAAGATCTGTGCATAATTCACCATTAATTCTTAGCTCAGGATAACTATTATTTAATTAACCACAATGGTGGATATCTTGAATATGGGTCATAATAAACACTTTCATATTTTTGATACTAGTGTCATCCAAAGCATAAGTTTTAAAGGACATATCCAGTTTTCTTTTTAGAACCCCACAAAATTCTGAATAATCACAAGCAGGGCTCAATAGAGGAAAATCAAGGGAGGCTAGCATGTTCATTGATGAAGGTTTGTTTATGTCCTAAGTTGATCCTCATGATGGCAGGTAGACAAGAAATAAGACATAGATTTGTCAGATGTGTAATGGAATATTTCAGCTCAGCAAGGGGAATTTAGAAGTCTTTCTCTGCTAGCTGATCACAGCCACTGTGTTGGCCAACAACATCTGCTTATTCTCAGATGACAACAGTGCCATTTAATTAGCTCTTGTTTATGTTTTGCCTATTGATAGACTTAAATTATATTCATATTATCATGCAGAATAAATACATAAAAAGGTTTAGCTTTGATCTAATTACAGCCTTTCTATTGCTGCAGTGACATTTGAACTGTATATCAGAATAAAAAGATTATAATAAGTCAGGCATAAAAAGTAGATCTAAATCAGAGAATTTAAAAAACCATCTGACTAATAATAATTCTGGTCAAAAACAAAATACGCTACATCAACAGAGGTTTAAAGTTGATTTATAAAAATGCAGACATTAGTGCTACAAAATGCCACTAATATCTCCGCCAAGTCCTCAATCCTCTTTTCACTTGGACTGTTTTAAAGATTTAATGCTGTATTTATTAGTATAAAGCATATTCTTTATGGAAAAATCTTGAACTAGAAAGAGTTGCATTCTTTTATGACCATCAAAAAGCTTTCCCTCTTCTGATCCTTATAAACTCTCTTCCAATAATACTCATGAAAAGTCGAGTAAACGGTTTTTCTAGAAGGCAGAATAACGTATCACTTGTAGTAATTTAAACCGCAGGAAAGTTTGCTTCTTGCAGTACGTTCTGTGTAACAAGACTTCCACTGAGGAGCTCAGCTCAGTACAGCATTCTAGGCGTGTTTTCACTTTCCAGAAGGAGTATTTTTCTTCTGGAGACAAATGTTCTGTGGTTGGCCTTCTCCAACCTTTGTTCTTCCCATTTAGAGGATTCTAGGTTAGAGGTGATCCTAGGTAAAGCATCCCTCAAGGGAAGTGTATGTATTGGATAGCCTTGCTTTTTTTCTCTACCTTCTTGCTTGCATTTTCCCCAAGCCCATATCCCCCTTCTCTCTTCTCAAAGAAACACAAAGGAACACCATTCAGTAATACAGACATGCTTGCTTGGTGTGTCCTTAATTAGAAATAGTCCAGACATCAAGAACCTAAAACCAAGATGATTATACAGTTCTTTAAGCTGGAAGTTTTGAAATACTGTGCAAAAAAAGAAATTTTAAAAAGCAGTTTTGAATCTACCATTCTGTCTCCACTACACTGCTCTCACATCGCTAAGATAATTTAGCAGGGAAAACAGTTTAGGTAATCATTAACTTAAAGAGCTGTCTGCCACTGGCAGCTTATTAGTTCCAAGGCTTTCCACAGAACTTCAGCCAACATGACATTTTGATCCCTTGTGTCCAAGAAGTGGTCAAGGTTGATCAGTCAGCTTTCAGCAGAAGAATTTGTTCTTGATGGAGGGGCAGCTATAATTATATGGTATTTTTAGGAAAGTGATACACTGAAAAATAATATCATAATTACATATTTATGAAGTGTTGGTTTCTACAAACTGGGGATTTGATGATAACTGCTAGAACAAATCATTACATTCCTAAAAAAAATTAAAGAAAAAAAATAAAAATGCACATACTGTCAACCAAATTGATTATGAAAAATCTCAATCCTGTTATCATCTTAATGAATGCAGTACAGAGTGTCATAAGTACCCCTTACATCCTTGTCACAGTGTGAATTACAAATAGAAAGACCAAATAAATGGTAAACAGACTTCTCTTCCATGGAGTCTGATTTGTGAATCCTTTGCTCCTTTCTCACTTATTACAGATGCCTTTCATTAGTGAAGTCTCATATTCAAATAATCAGCCCCCAAATATTCATAATTATGGGAAGACAATACCATTGCCATTTTCACAGTCACAATATGTTATTTTTAGTGAATTGAATATAGTAAGTATTTATTAAAAGTAACACATGAAAATACAAATAAAGTATCTTTATGTACAAAGTGGCATGGCATGATTTCTACCTAAATTTAATAATACACTTGCAAATTGTCCCTGCATTAACATAGTACAAAACAATAAATACAAACGTCAGGTAATATAAGAACACCAAGAAAATAGGAAAGTCTCCATGGATAAGAACTGTTGGCTCTGGAAACTTTAAACTCGAAGGTCATGTCATCATGAACCCACCTGCCGAGGCTGTCAGGATAACTGCTCACAAATATCCTTCCTAAAACTCAATCTCCTAAGAATATTCCTGTAAAATGTAAGAATGTGCTTTTTCACTTCTCAAATGATGGGAGAGGCCCAGGCTTCTTTGTGATTCTCTAAAATTATTGCGTGTCATCTGGACATCACTTTATTGGGACAGGTGACTGGCACAGACTGGAGAGCAGGAATGGAAGTCAGGATTGAGTCCACAAATTGAATATCCCTTCTTATCCCTGGAGCACAGAAGCTGAAGATTAAGCCTGTGGGGGTGGAAAAAGAAAGTTCAGATTCCAAGAAAGGGAGGAAGTAGAGACGCTGGAAGGGCCATTTCTTGTTAAGAAATGTTAATAACTTGCTGAATTTTTTCCACCCAGTGGAATCACTTGACTATCTCACAAGCACTTCTAAACTCAACATGTCAACGAAACACACTACAGTAACCTCACCCCCATCCCAATCTATGGCTTTGTTTCTCATGATTTCAGCTACTTGCAGTCAAATTCAGTCTGGAAGCAGCTAATCCTCCTTCTGATCTATTGTTAAGAAGATCAATAGTTTGTAGCAACATGGACAGGACTGGAAGAGATTATGCTGAGTGAAATAAGTCAAGCAGAGAGAGTCAATTATCATATGGTTTCACTTATTTGTGGAGCATAACAAATAGCATGGAGGACATGGGGAGTTAGGAGAAGGGAGTTGGGGGAAATTGGAAGGGGAGGTGAACAATGAGAGACTATGGACTCTGAAAAACAATCTGAAGGGTTTGAAGAGGTAGAGGGGTGGGAGGTTGGGGGAACCAGGTGGTGGGTATTAGAGAGGGCACGGATTGCATGGAGCACTGGGTGTGGTACAAAAACAATGAATACTGTTATGTTGAAAATAAAAAAAGATTATTAAAAAAAGTATCAATAAACATATAATTATAAGTAAATATTTATATATTATAGTAACTATAAATATAAATAAAAACATAAATATGTAATAAACAGCATGAATACATATTTGTATATTATATTAAATATATAAATATTAAAAAAAGAAGGTCAATAGTAGCTCGAGGCTACGTCACAACACCTATGTCAGTCACCTTCATCTCATCAAGCAGACATTTTGTCATCTCACATCATCATAAGAAGGGTGAGTACAATATAATAAGATATTTGGAGAGAGAGAAAAACTGCATTCACATAACTTTTATTATAGTTTATTTTTAAAACTCGTATTTTAGTATCAGTTATTGTTGTTAATCTCTTCCTGTGCCTTATTTGTAAATTAAACCCTATCATAGGTGTGTATGTACAGGAAAAAACATAGTATGTACAGGGTTTAGTACTATCCATGGTTTCAAGCATCCATTGGGGGTCTTGAAACATGTGCACTGCCTGCCAAACCTGTTTTCTCTCACCACACAATTCTAATCTTTGCTGTAACCTCCATGGTCCACCCAGGCACTCATGTTGGAAATGTGGACATATCTATATTCCCAATCTTCCTCATTCCCCAGTGCCCACATTCAATCAATCATGACCTCTGGAGACATTTACCTTCCAGACATTTCTCTATTCCATTCTGCCTCTTTATCTCCATTCCTACTGTACCTGCAGAGCTGGTGAAACCCTTGAGCTTTACTTAGGCAATCAATATTGCAACAGTTTGGTTTTTTTTTTTTAACTTCTCTGCTTCCAGTCTTATTCCTCTTGAATTAATCTTTATTAAACACTTGGTGATGTGTCTTCAGCACAAATCTCATCATATTCCTCTTCTGATTAAAGTCCTTGACTCTACCCTATCATTAATGGGACACAGTTCAAGGTTTGTTCCTTGGGGTGACAATGTGAAAAATGGAGATATTTATTAGCAACTTTTAAGCTTTGCTGCTGTGTGTTTATCAGGGGGAAGCATGAACAGACAACTCTCTACTTCTTCTTCACAAGGAGAGAAGGCGAGCCAGAGCTTTCTTTATGACTTTGGGGTTTGCTTCTTTGCAGTGCAGAAACAACTTTATCTGTTGGTCCCACAAGGAGCAGGAGATGGAGACTTTTGTGCCTAAGTGGAAAAGGGTAAGTGGTCTGACCTGGCAAATGTTAGATGTTGTCGTGTTGTTGATGGCAGGACTGGCAGTTCCCAAGCATCTGGATGGGGTATGCCCTGGTACCAGGGGTAAAAACCTGCACCCTGCTCCTTCATAGCATGGTTGGTGACTGCAGGTACTTTGGTAGGGATGGTTAGTCATACTTCTGCCTCACGTGGAGGAAAACCAAACCCTGGCTGCCATGATGGGGAGTGGTTTGGAGAGCAGTGAGTGGCCACAGGATCCATGTCAAGCTTTAGTCTATGGAAAAGATCATAGAACAGAGTATTTCTGATGTCCTCCCAGAGTATCTGCAGTAGACAGATGGTCCAGTTTATGCTAGAGCATAGCATAGCTCTAGAAGAAGCACAGTGATCATAGGCATGACTGCAGAACAGAACCCCCATCTAAAATTTGGAACTGATTTCTTGGATATTTTACATCCAAGTTTGCAGGATTAGGGAGTCTACCAAAATGAGTAAATATCTACATGGTGTTAATGAAGAAGGAAAGAACCTCATTTTATTCTGTGTAGAAAACATATTTTATTCTTGCTTTCTGCAGTCCTTGCCCATTTACTGTGGAAAACAAGACCTCCCACTATCTGGTGTCCTCTATTGCTTCAGCCCTGTTTTCCAATCTTTCTGATATTGAACTATATCCTCTAGGCCAGTGCATCTCAAACTATGAATGATTAGGACCAGATATATATTTTTTCAATTTCTAATCAGCAGCAAAATGATACTAAAAATATAATAACATGAATAGATTGTTGCAATGATATCAAATTGCTATAATAATTTTTAAAGACTCATACTCAGTTTCTATAATTAATCTCACCATAGAACAGTACCAACAGCTCACTGACCTAGCAGAAGATGTGCATAGCATAGCCCTAGAACAACCAGTTATTTCTAATTTCTTTCATATACCTATAGTTGCTTATCCTAAAAGTCTCAGCTCAAATGCCATCTTTCTAAGCAATTAGCCGTTAAGTTCAAGGTACCATGTCTAACTTTACATACCACTATCTTATTATTTACCATATTAAAGTAAAATTATCTTCCTTATGTATATTTCTCTTCTCTTCATGGCAACATGCCATGTCCCTGTTTACACCTGGTCTCATACTTGGCAAAAAGCAGGATCTCTGTCACTTTTTGTTCAACTGACCCAGACTCTTCTGTAGGTAAGTTTTCAGGTACAGTCAAGAGTTTGCAGCACAGACCAACTAGGTGAGCACTGGGATTTATGTGAATAGGATAACGCTCTTGATTAATACTGTATTGATTATATTTTTCAAGGATCAGCAAGTAATATGGGAACAAACTGATATTTTCATTAGAGTACTCTTCACATTGATAATCTTTTTTCAAGACTTGGATTTTGTTACATTAATGAATTTTTTTCCTCAGTTAGAAGTTTCAATTTGAATGTACCAGTAATCAGTATTTGCTTCTCTTCCAAAGTTATAATCTCTCTAAATTTAGTGTGCTGTCTTCAGTAATAATAATGCATGACTTTATGGTCACTAAATGTCTCACAACCCTAAAATCTTATAAATTTATGATGCTTATAAGGAAAAAATGATCACATCCAGGAGGAAGCAAGATGGCAGAGGAGTAGGAAACTGAAAGAGCATTGGGTCCCAGGAGTTCAGCTAGATAGTCATCTAACCATTCTGAACACCTACAAACTCAACAGGAGATAGAAGAGAAGAAGAACAGCAATTCTAGGGACAGAAAATCAACCAGTTTCGGGAAGGTAGGACATGTGGAGAAGTGAATCTGAAGAGACTGGAAGAAGATAGACCATGGGGCAGGGGGGAGGGGTCAGCTCCCAGCAAGTGGTGGAGCAGCCAAGCACAAAATCAGAACTTTTAGAAGTCTGCTCCACTGAGGGACATTGCTCCAGAAGCTAAGCAACTGTGGAGCCATCATGGGGACAGTGTGGTCTCAGGACCCATGGGGACACAGAAAGATTGGGGGTGGCTGATTGTAGTAGAACTGCCAGGTATCGGAGCAGGGAAGCTAGCTACAGAGATGGAGCTGAGGTGGAAGGCTCTCAGATCGAAGTTACCTTAAACAGTGATCCAAGACACAGTCGGGCCACTGCTCTTTGAGCAGGGACCCCACAAGTGGCAGATCTGGAGATACCCCCTCCTTCCTCCTCTGGGAGGAGTGGCACAGGAGTGCGCAGCAGGAATCTGTTGGGTTTGGAGACTCCAAACGGGGGTGCACACCAGAGATAGAAATACTCAGTCACAGGCTGGGTGAGCACAGAGTGCAGCTGGAGACCAGGGAGATGGGAGGGATTGACTGGTTTTCTCTGAGCATGCACTGAGGAGTGGGGCCTCCAGCTCCCAGCTTCTCTGGGGCCAGAGATGGGAGCCTGCCATTTCATTACTGTCCTCCAAAGCTCTACAGAAAGCATTCAGGGAACAAAATCTCCCAAGGGTGAACCCGAGCAGATTACTTAGCCTGGCCCCTGGCAAGGACAGTGCAATTCCACCTCAGGCAAAGACATTTAAGAATCACCTCAACAGGTCCCTCCCCCAGAAGATCAGCAAGAACCAGCTAAGACCAAGTTCATTGATCAACAGAAACTGCAGAATTCCAGAGCTAGGGGAAAGCAGGACATAGAATTCATGGCTTTACCCCCTTGATCCTTTAGTCTTGCAAACATAAATTTTTTAATTTTATTTTTTTCTTCTTCTATTTTTTTAACTTTTCCTGTTTCCTCTTTTAACATTTTTAAACTATGTTATCTTATCAATACCTTTTTAAAAAGCTATTAATGAGATGCAATAAAAAATGGAGGCTCTTACTGTTAGGTTAAATGAGGCAGAAGAGAGAATTAGTGATATAGAAGACCAAATGATGGAGAATAAAGAAGCTGAGCAAAAGAGAGACAAATAACTACTGGACCACGAGAGGAGAATTTGAGAGATGAGTGATATCATAAAATGAAACAATATTGGAATAGTTGGGATCTTAGAAAAAGAGAGACAAAGAGGGGCAGAAGATATATTGGAGGAAATTATAATAGAGAACTTCCCTGTTATTTTGATCCAGGAGGCACAGAGAACCCCCTCAAAATCAATAAAAATAGGTCCACACCCCATCATCTAATAGTAAAACTTACAAGTCTTAGTGACAAAGAGAAAATCCTGAAAGTAGCTCATGACAAGAGATCTATAACATACAATGGTTACTAATACAATATTAGATTGACAGAAGACTTATCCACAGGGATCTGGGAGGCCAGAAAGGACTGGCATGATATATTCAGAGCACTGAACAAAAAAATATGTAGCCAAGAATACTATATCCAGCTAGGCTATCATTGAAAATAGAAGGAGAGATAAAAAGCTTCCAGGACAAACAAAAATTAAAAGAATTTGCAAACACCAAACCAGCCCTACAGGAAATATTGGAAGGAATCCTCTAAGCAAAGAGAGAGCCTAAAAGCAATAGACCAGAAGGGAACAGAGACAATATACAGTAATAGTCTCCTTACAGGCAACACAATGGCACTAAATTCATATCTTTCAATAATTACCCTGAAGGTAAATGGGCTAAATGCTCCAATCAAAAGACACAGGATATCAGAATGGATTAAAAAAAAAAAAAACAAAACCAAACCCCCCCCCAAAAAAAACAAGACCCATTGATATGCTGCATACAAGAAACTCATTTTAGACCAAAAGACACTTCCAGATTTAAAGTGAGGGTTGGAAAAAAATTTACCATGCTAATGGACATCAAAAGAAAGCTGGGGTGGCAATCCTTATGTCAGATAAATTAGATTTCAAGCCAAAGAGTGTAATAAGAAATGAAAAAAGACACTATATCATACTTAAAGGGTCTGTCCAACAAGGATATCTAACAATTTTAAATATCTATGCCCTGACATGGGAGCAGCCAATTATATAAACCAATTAATAACAAAATCAAAGAAACACATCAACAATAATACAGTAATAGTATGGAACTTTAACACCCCCCTCCCTGAAATGTACAGATCATCTAAGCAAAGGATTAACAAGGAAATAAAGGCTTTAAATGACACACTGGACCAGATGGGCATCACAGATATATTCAGAACATTCCAACCCAAAGTAAGAGTATACAAATTCTTCTCTACTGCACATAGAACATTCTCCAGAATAGATCACATCCTGGGTCAGAAATCAGGTCTCAAGCAATACCAAAAGATTAGGATCATTCCCTGAATATTTTCAGACCACAATGCTCTGAAGCTAGAACCCAATCACAAGAGGAAAATTGGAAAGAACTCAAATACATGGAGACTAAAGAGCATCCTACTAAAGAATGACTGGGTCAACCAGGAAATTAAAGAAGAATTGAAAAAAATTCATGGAAACAAATGAAAATGAAAACACAACTGTTCAAAGTCTTTGGGACACAGCAAAGGTGGTCCTGAGAGGAAAGTATCTGGTGATATAAGCCTTTCTCAAGAAACAAGAAAGGTCTCAAGTACACGACCTAACCCTACACCTAAAGGAGCTGGAGAAAGAACAGCAAAGAAAGCCTAAACCTAGCAGGAGAAGAGAAATCTTAAAGATCAGAGCAGAAATCAATGAAATAGAAACCAGAAAATCAGTAGAACAAATCAACAAAACTAGGAGCTGGTTCTTTGAAAGAATTAACAAGATTGATAACCCCTGGCCAGACTTATCAAAAAGAAAAGAGAACAGATCCAAATTAATAAAATCATGAATGAAAGAGGAGAGATCATAACCAACACCAAAGAAATACAAACAATTATAAGAACATATTATGAGCAACTATACTCCAGCAAATTTGACAATTTGGAAGAAATGGATGCATTCCTACATATATAAACTACCAAAACTGAACCAGGAAGAAATAGAAAACTTGAATAGATTCATAACCAGTAAGGATATTGAAGAAGTCATCAAAAATCTCCCAACAAACAAGAGCCCAGGGCCAGATGGCTTCCCAGGGCGAATTCTACCAAACATTTACAGAAGAATTAATACCTCTTCTGAAACTGTGCCAAAAAATAGAAATGGAAGGAAAATTTCCAAACTCATTTTATGGGGCAGCATTACCTTGATCCCAAAACCAGACAAAGACCCCATCAAAAAGGAGAGTTACAGACCAATATCCTTGATGAACACAGATGCGAAAATTCTCACCAAAATACTAGTCAATAGGATCCAACAGTACATTAAAAGGATTATTCACGACCAAGTGGGATTTATTCCAGGGCTGCAGGGTTGGTTCAACATCCGCAAATCAATCAATGTGACACAATACATTAACAAAAGAAAGAACAAGAACCATATGTTACTCTCAATAGATGCTGAAAAAGCATTTGACAAAGCACAGCATCCTTTCTTGATCAAAATCTTCAAAGTGTAGGGATAGAGGGTAACTCCTCAATATCATCAAAGCCATCTATGAAAAACCCACAGCGAGTATCATTCTCAATGGGGAAATACTGAGAGCTTTTCTGCTAAGATCAGTAACATGGCAGGGGTGTCCATTATCACCACTGCTATTCAGCATAGTACTAGAAGTCCAAACCTCAGCAATCGGACAACAAAAAGAAATTAAAGGCATCTGAATCAGAAAAGAAGAAGTCAAACTCCCACTCTTTCCAGGTGATATGATACTTTATGTGGAAGACCCAAAAGACTCCATTCCAAAACTGCTAGAACTTGTACAGGAATTCAGTAAAGTGTCAGGATATAAAATCAATACACAGAAATCAGGTGCATTTCTATACACCAACAACAAAGCAAAAGAAAGAGAAATTAAGGAGTTGATCCCATTTACAACTGCACCTAAAACCATAAGATACCTAGGAATAAATATAACAAAGAGACAAAGAAACTGTAACTAGTAAACTAGTTACAGTACTCATGAAAGAAATTAAGGAAGACACAAAGAAATGGAAAAACGTTCCATGCCTATAGATTGGAAGAACAAATATTGTGAAAATGTCTATGCTGTCTAAAGCAATCTATACATTTAATGCAACCCCTATTGAAATACCATCAATTTTATTCAAAGAAATGGAACAAATACTCCTAAAATTTATATGGAACCAGAAAAGAACCCAAATAGCTAGAGGAATGTTGAATAAGAAAGCCAAAATTGGTGGCATCACAATTCCAGACTTCAAGCTCTATTAGAAAGCTACAAACATCAAGACAGTATGCTACTGGCACAAAAACAGACACATAGATCAATGGAACAGAATAGAGAGCGCAGAAATAGACCCTCAACTCTATGGCCAACTAATCTTTGACAAAGCAGGAAAGAATGTCCAATGGAAAAAAGACAGTCTGTTCAACAAATGGTGTTGGGAAAATTGGACAGCCACATGCAGAAAAATGAACCTGGATCATTTCTTCATACCACACACAAAAATAGACTCAAAATGGATGAAAGACCTCAATGTGAGAAAGGAATCCATCAAAATCCTTGAGGAGACCATAGGTAGCAACCTCTTTGACCTCAGCCACAGCAACTTCTTCCTTGAAACATTGCCAAAGGCAAGGGAAGCAAGGGCAAAAATGTTTTGGGACTTCATCAAGATCAAAAGTTTTTGCACAGCAAAGGAAACAGTCAAGAAAACCAAAAGACAACTGACAGAATGGGAGGAGATATTCATAAATGATATATCAGATAAAGGGTTAGTATCCAAAATCTATAAAGAGCTTTTCAAACTCAACACCCAAAGAACAAATAATCCAATAAGAAATGGGCAGAAGACATGAACAGACATTTCTGCAAAGAAGACATCCAGATGGTCAACACACACATGAAAAAGTGCTCAACGTGAGGTATTTGAGAGGCAGGGTGGGGGCTGTGGGAGGTAGGGAAGGAAAAAATGAAACAAAATGGGATTGGGAGGGAGACAAACCATAAGAGACTCTTAATCTCACAACACAAACTGAGGGTTGTGGAGGGGTTGTGCGGGAGGGATAGGGTGGCTGGGTTATGGATATTGGGGAGGGTATGGGTTATGGTGAGTGCTGTGAAATGTGTAAGTCTGATGATTCATAGACTTGTACCCTGGGGCAAATAATGCATTATATGTTAATAAAAATAATTTTAAAAAAGAATAAATGATCACTTTTATAATAAAGTATCATAATGGATTCTTGAACACTGACAATACTTTATAAGCAAAGAAGCAAAATGGTCTTAAATGTAAGACCTTACAGATGTGAAGCCCAGTACAAAGCATTATTAAGAATTCTGTTTAGACATGTGTTGAGATGAGCACTGAGCATTATATGCAACTAATGAATCATTGAACACTACATCAAAAACTAATGATGTACTATATGCTGGCTAACTGAACATAATAAGAAATAGATATTAAAAAATTTTGTTTGGGGTCATAACTAGGATGAGAAAATAGGTCTTTTTCATGATGTTTTCTTTATAGCCCCTACTATTTTGTCTTAAAATGTAAGAAAAATCGTTGAAAACACGTTAAGCTCTTCTGAAAGTTCATAAAGATGCTTTTAAGTCATTGTGGTACCATTGAGAAATGGCAGAAGTAGAGTGAATTGTATTTTGGAGAAAAGTGAAAATGGGAAACATTGCTGAGGGTTGGTGGAAAGAGACCTTCACATAAGCCACTGGTCCATCCACATCATTGGTTCTTGATCTGAAGCTCCCTTTTTTACTTTAACTGTCAGGAGGCTTGAAACAGAATGGAGAGAGAGCCTACTGGTGAGGGAGCAAGCAGGTTACTCTAGTTCTCTCCCTTTCTATAGCACAGAATCTGTTGTGGAACAATCGAATGCTTTCTTCAGTTTTAAAATGGTCCCTCACGCATTTAACATATACCTTAGTCATGTTTGCATATAATTAAAAAACTGTCTTGAGAATTACTTTTGCTAACTTAAATAATGTCTTTGATTAGAAGAAGCATAATTTACTTGAAATTTCCATATCATTAGACATGTAAACTCTTTCTAAATGTTCACTACTATTCTTTGTATATTAACCTTTAATCATATTTCAAATAATGTCCTTATAAAAATTTCCTAGAAGTGAATTTACTAGGCAACAACTGTGAATATTTTAAGTCCTTTAGTTAAAATACTAAGAAACCGTTCTTCAGAAAGATTAATTTATACTTTCAAATGCAGCATATGATATTATTTGCTCCACTAGTATGACTTTTAAAAATTAAGGAAAAAAGTTTAAGTAAATTGAAGGTTATAATTTTTTTGGTTTTAATTCACATTTTTTCATTATTATAGTAACTCTTTTATAATTTTATATTACCATTTCTATTTCTTTCTCCATGAATTGCTTGTTCTTGGCCTTTGCTCATTTTTCTACTTCCTAATCTGTATAAATGTCTTTGGTATATGGTATATTTAAGATATTAGTGAACTGGTCTCATATTTATAGCAAACATTTTCCCAGTTTGTTTTTTTAAAGATTTTGTTTTTATTTATTTGACAAAGAGATCATAAGTAGGCAGAGGCAGGCAGAGGGAGAGGGGGAAAGAGGTTCCCTGCTGAGCAGAGAGCGCAATGGGAGATTCAATCCCAGGACACTGAGATCATGATCTGAGCCCAAGGCAGAGGCTAAGCCCACTGAGCCACCTGGCGCTCCTGTTTTTTTGTTTCATAATTTTCTTTATGATAATTTCTTTTTGTTTGAATGTTTTAAGTCATGGTATGATAGAATTCCCATCTTTTCCATTGAATTTCCTTATGTTGTTTATGTTTTAAAAATTTTTAATCAGTTATTTAATAACATATGCATAATTTTTCTTTTACTCTCTTTTTTAATATTTAGTTCTTTATACATCTTCCCACGTATAGACACTATTAGCTAATGTCCCCAGTTCCACAATCATTGTGGACCAATTTATTCATTTATTGGCATCAATGATAAAAAAAAGAATGTAGTTTGACTGCTCCATATTTTTGCATAGAAAGTCTGGCCTTAGTGTAAGTTCTTTGTGACAGCAAATGAATTCCTTTAGCTATGTTATCCTTACCACTCCTTTTCATAAAAGAATTAATCTCAGAAGAAAATAACAGCACATTTGCACTATAAACGAGGATATATATATATATATATATATATATATATATATATAATATATATAGAGATATATCTATATATACATGGACATGCATATCACTAATATATTTCTAATCTTTGATTCTGGTGGTCTCCAAAACTTAACGCAAATTATTTTTGCATTAATAGCTATTTTGAGTGTGGTACCAGCTAGTAGTTGGGACCAAAGTGAATTATACTGGCAAAGTTTAGGCTAAAATAATCCTTTTATTATTCTTAAAATGTTATGATCCCTAAGTAGAGCAGTGCATCTGCAGTGAAAGGATAATATTTTTGAAACCCTTATCGATCTTCCTATTGTTGATATAGAAGTCTCAGAGATTTTAGAATCTGTTTGAACTGATGAATCAGTGTCAATCATGCTCACATAGCTTTTAATTTTTTTCTTTAATTATTATTATCTTATTTCTTAAGTGTGATTTCATGTTCCCACTAGGCAAAGCTTTACAGAGGGCAAGGATCATAGATTATAAGTATTTTGGAAGTCTTGTCTATCTTGCCAAATCACATTAAATATAATGCTCTGCACAAAATAGAGGATCAATAGATGAAGCACTGAGCATTAAACTATTCTGGAATTGGATTTTGAGATGAAAATTTTTAACACTGTGAACTTTCCATATTAGTGTTTGCTGTTGCATACAGATCCAGACTTCTCAACTTTTATTCCCAGATCTCCTAGTTCTGATGACTATATTCCTATTTATTCTGAATCTCTGAGTTGAAACCTGATTTCTCATTAATAACCTAGAAAGTCATTCTCACTGGTTACTACATTAAAAATACAATGATTGCCAAAAGAAACATACTGAAAAAAAGTAAGATGCATTGTAGGATTGACATGTCAAACTTGTTTCTTCTCTTTACTTTCTGATCTTTATTCTTCAGAACATTGTTACATAATTCCAAAATTACATGGAAGAGCAACAAAAGCTACTTATCTCTCCAAATTGAAAGATGTAGAATTAAAGGCTAGGCAATTTTTTTAAATTACAAAAAATTGGAAAGGAATGGGAACTGGACAATAATTTATCTTGTCAAGCTTGTTTGGGTCACCAATATCCCTTATCTCTGTATACTTTTTCTTTCTGACTAGAAAGAAGACTTTGTCTTCCTCTAAATTGGATGATTAGTCACAAAGAGTTAAGCATTTTGATAATTTAGAAAGCATCTTTTTACTAGCCACAAGGTTGCCAAGAAACCATAGTGGGTATGCAAGGAAGCTTTCCATGCCCTAGGTAGGTTTGGACCACCTATTTCAACAAACTTAAATTTCTCAACTTCTCAGACTCTGCATCTTAAATTGCCCAATGCAAAAGGATAGGCAGACTCTGATTCCTCTTTTTCTAATCCACTTTGGTGGCTAGAAAGAGATAGGATTGTGATACTGGTACTCACATCTGGATGGTGATGCTTTGTCTCTATCTCCTGCTACTGGCCAGAGAAACATTGGCAGGCATCATTTACTCAGAAAGCAGTCTCTATGTGTCTGTAACAGGCCTGTGTTAGTGGCTGGATAGTAAGCATGGGGAGTGAACACAACAGTAATGGTCCTCCCTCTGGATACTACCCAGAGTGCCTACAATAGTGGTCAGCTCAATTCTGGGCATATACATATTTATTTGGTATTTTGCTCTTTTACTCTTAGTTACCAAAGGATAAATTCTTCTTCAGTTTCTAAAAACCAACAAACACTAATTGTGAGGGCACTTAATCAATGTTTCTTGTGAAAACTAAATTAATATCAGAAGAAGACCTCTTTACCCAATTCTAGGAAAGAAAAAGACAATCTCATGCTAACCTGAGAGGGTTAATTCCACAATGCAAGAACTTGGCCTGAGACATTTTACTGAAATAAGAAGTGAATCTGCATTGCACTAATTCCTGGACAAAGCAGAGGACATGCAGAATAACAGTGTTGCTCATAACCATAGTTTCAGAAGATTTCTACATATTTATTGATTCACAATTGCTATAATGAGATTGTTCATTTGCATCTGTTCTCATAGAGACACTGGTGGACTCTGTCCCTCAGCTAGTTATACAGCAACAATATGCCCTTGTGACCAGCTGGGTATAAGAAACCCAAGCTGAGACTACCTTTTTGGGTCACCTTGTTTGACGTGTCTTGTGTACACATCCACGGTTCCTGCATCCACAGAGAAAGTATATCCTGGTATAGTCTTTACAGTGTGAGGACAGATGGGCCTCTCACCTGCCTTCTCAGAAACCCTTGCCCTGAACCAGCCTTTGGCCGTGATGCATATCTTTACTTGTGCAGCTGCTGTGTCATAGCTTTTTCCTGCAATGAACTGAAAATTTGTAAGCATTCTCATTCTGGATCCTCTGTTAGCTATAGAACCCTGTCTAACCACCACTGTTAGCGTGCATATACCGACCGAGGTAAAGGCAAATTGCTTTTATATGAAAACATTACCAACAGGCCTAGTGAACTGTGTCATTTCTGATTTGGGCAAGGCAACTGGAAGAATCTTCTACAGCCCCCAATATATGCACTCCTCTGGAAAGGCTTCTTAGAGTTTGTTTTTAGACAAATAGACAAGGATGGTTTCATTGACACAAACCATTAACTTTTCAGCTTGTAAAAGTCTTTTGAAATAATCTAAGTTGCAGCATTCTAACAAAGCAGATACTAATGAGCATCTCAGTGAATAAAAAAAAAAAAAAACTTACATATTTATTGCCCAGGTGTGGGGAGGATTCATCAAGCTGTCAGTTCTTGGATTTTCCTTGTGCAGAGTGCTCACCTACAAACAGAAGATGTGTTTTGATCTATGAGCTCAGAGAGTGAATAAGGATGAAAATAAAGTTTCTTGGCTTGTTTTTTTTATTTTTCCAGGAAAGTCCAATTTTCCTTCAAGGATGTCATTAGAGTCACAACTTTTCTCTTGGTATTGCTTGGACACTCTTCAGCAAGATTTATGAGCTTTTTTCCACCATCAACATCATCCTTAAAGGAGCAATGCTAACTAACTCCCTGGGAATTGGGGGGGGGGGGGGCTGTGAGTTAACAAGAGAGGCACCCTAGGGAATGAGGTATAGATTTTTGTTTCTTCCCTGAGCCTAAGCAAAACTATGTTATATGTTTAAAGTGCCATTTTATCAAGAAGCCATTAGAATGTTTCCTCTGTTTAAATAATTGAGTGACTTTTGTAAAAATGAATTTAGAGGCCAACATGAACCCTTTGGTGATATACAGAGCAGCACAGGGCATATTACTCAAAATATCATGTTATTCCATCAGCCAATATAAATATTGACCTAGGCTGATGGGAAGCTGATGATCCCAAGTGTTTTTATATGCCCCTGACTCCATGATCAACATATTCACACTACCTGTGTCTTTCAGGTAGATTCAACTATCAACATCAGTCATACTATACAAAAGCATTATGGGTCAAAGTTTCTGGCTTTGAGAATAAAGGTCGTTGTTTTGCTCCAGCTTTTTTTTTTTTTTTTTAGACTTTTATTTATTTATTTGACAGACAGAGATCACAATAAGCAGAGAGGCAGGCAGAGAGAGAGGAGGAAGCAGGCTCCCTGCCGAGCAGAGAGCCCGATGTGGGGCTCGATCCCAGGACCCTGGGATCATGACCTGAGCCGAAGGCAGAGGCTTTAACCCACTGAGCCACCCAGGCGCCCCTTTGCTCCAGCTTTTATCTGCCACTCAGAAACCTGTTTCTGGGAACTCTGTTGACGTTACCTGTCACCAGCACTATCGCAGTGATAATAGCGCCAGAGACCGATGAGGAGAACAAACTAGGGATGCCCTTAAGAACCCCTTAGGTGCTGTGCTCTGAGAGATGCCAGTCCCAGAGTGACAGCCCTCCCAGACACCTTCCAGAACAACTCTTTGCTCATATCATTATTTTGCAGAAAGCACAGCACTTCCTGGAATCCATGGCTATAAAGGATAGGAATGAGAAGTGAAAAAAATAAACATTTATTGAACCCCTACTGTTTGTCAGGGTCATCTAAAGCAAATCATATGAAAATCAATCCAGTTCTTAATGTCTCCTTCTAAGTGCTGTCTAACTGGTAATAGAAATATGAGAAAGATTCAATCACAGTATGAATCCAATAAGTTATAATGATGTGTATGGTAAAAATGAGTGAAACACCTACCTAGAAAAAAAATAAAAAACAACTAGAAGGAAATATACCAATGCCAACAGTGATTGCATTGCGTTGGATTTCATGAATAATTTTTAAGTCTTTTCTATTCTCTAGTTCTTCCTATTTTCTATTATGCATAATGTGGTCTAATATTAAAATGGCAGTGTAGGGACGCCTGGGTGGCTCAGTTGGTTAAGCAGCTGCCTTCGGCTCAGGTCATGATCCCAGCGTCCTGGGGTGGAGTCCCACATTGGGCTCCTTGCTCATCAGGGAGCCTGCTTCTTCCTCTGCCTCTGCCTGCCATTCTGTCTGCCTGTGCTTGCTCTCTCTCCCTCTCTCTCTCTGACAAATAAATAAATAAAATCTTTAAAAAAAATTTTTAAAAAATAAAATGGCAGTGTAAGCCATGAAGAGATATTACAAGGCAATGATACATGTTGATTTGCCAAATGAAAAAATAAGTTCAGAAGTGGGAAAGACTACGTACACCAAGGACAGTCAAGGAAGCTTTGGTGGGAATGAAGGGAATGGTCAAACATTGAAGAGCTGAGAAGGTAGAAGCTGAATCTGTGAATGACTTTCTAAATCTTTTGATCTTCTTGCTCATCTTCACACTTCACATTTCTTTTTTTTGTTGTTTGTAAAAATAAATAAGCAAAACAGTGACTGTACATTTAATAATTACCATAACATACTAATTAGTATTGGCATATTAGTAATATGCTAATAATGTGTCATTACCATAATGGTGAAGTAGTAGAAGGGAAGGGGTGACAAAAGGGACCAGGGGACCATCTTCTCCTTCAAAAGAGCTTGAATTCAGCAAGAAAGATGGGGGCAGGAGATGCATGGTGTCTGGAGAATATGAGTTAGTAAGTGGTTCACAGACTGAGCAAGAGAAGTCTTGGTGTGTCACAAAAGGCCTTTGTAGACATACTAAAGTGTTTGAACTTCATCTTAGATAATACAAACTTACCAGTTTTCTAAGCAGAGGAATATTATAATGATTCAGATCTGCTTTTTCTTCTTCCAAATTGTTCAAAATCAAGTAGTGCTTTAAAACTAAATTCAAAGATATTATGCTTTGTTTCTTCTATGAAGTCAGATATTCTTTCATTAATTTGAGCAATTTTTCTTCATAATTCTTAAAGTTTTTGATATTAAAAATAAGACCATGTATATTCACTTTCTGAGATATGCATAAGTGGGGTCATGTTTAAAATGCATCCTTGTCGCATGTACATTTTGGCGTCAGTCATGATGATGTTTAACTGAGCAAGATTTCTTACTACAGTTGAGTGGGATCTTGTATGTTCTCATAAAGGACTCCTTGATCTGCTATGTTTGGTGCTCATTTGTTTCTGAAAGCAGATTCCTATTATACTCTAGCAAATGTTTTCTTTCACATTAAAGAAAACAAATAATCAAATTTTAAACATTTATGGGTTACATTTTTAGCAGAAGAACCCGTTTAAGAAAGAATATACTAGAAGAAAGCAAGAAATGTTGATGGATAAATACCATGGCCTCTTTAGAGGAGGCTTTGGAGTAAGCAACTGTCTTACTAGGAAAAAATGACCTGAACAACAATCATGGTTCTTGGAGGCTTCTGGAAACCCAGATACTTTAGCACCCACTGGCATTTCCACTGAAGGTGGGCTGCTGCAGAGCATTGTTTCCTTAGAAACATGATTTATTGACCTTCAAAATGGCATAATTTATTCTGAGATACAAAACCAGAGCTTATAAATTAAAGTACTGACCAATCCAATGAGTTCTTATGGCCACTGAAGCTCAAATTTCATTTTGTTACCACTGAGGCACATTAACATTTCATTTCTTAGGCCACAAGCAAAACATAAAATGTAACAATCATCAATTCGGAGTCCTGGGTAGACAGGTATTTATTCTATCAAATTCTTTTCTACATTTTAAAAAATTTTTATATAGGAGATAGTGGAAAATTGAGCTAAGCCTGAATTTATATCAAACTTCAGATTTTATTCTAGTTATATTTTGGGAAAAATGTGACGGTCATGCAAAAGATGTTTAGGTAAAATAATTATAACAACGTAACTTCTGTTGAGAGTAGTGAGCACAGTTTTATTAAAAAAGCATATTTGAATACATTTAAAAGGAAGTGAACAGAGATTTGTTGATGAGTGTTTCAGGAAGCAGACTTTAGTAAAAATTGTAGTACAACAGCATTTGGAGATAGTTATGTTTTAGATTATTAATTCTAGGCTATTGAAACTGACTCTGAATGAGCAATTTCAGTTTTGCCCTATCACCAAATATCTTCCATGTTAATCAGGTAGGTTGACCATTGAGAGGTTATTTCATTAAAAGACGTATGATTCCTAAGTTAAGATTGGCAGAAACAAAAAGACCAGAGAGTAGATTTTATTATTCCCGTGATGATATTTCCTCCTTAGACCTGTGACCTGAAAATTTACTTATGAGGAAAAGGAATCTTGGAGAACTAAGGGTCTTATTAACTATCTCCCCATGGACTATTCACTTGTTACTGCAGTGATTATGGGAGTGGGAGAAACCAGTTTATGTTGAATTTTCCCTGGGCCTTAAAGAAGACTCAGATATTAAATTTACAACCAAAAAACAAGGTTCTCTGGAATTTCCCCACCCCCAATCCTCAATTCTGGTGTCAGTTGTCATTTCCCTGGTAGAAATGGGAGGTAGGACAGGTGGCCCTGATCACAGGCCTCTCCTGACAAGGATAGCCAGGGCCTCTTAGATGGAGCCCGGGTCTCCCATAGCTTGGAGAGCCCCGAGGCTGCAATGTGTTTTGCTAAATCCCCACGAAATAAGGACAGCATGCAAAATTATCGTTATGCTTTCTTGCAAGCTATAGACAGATTCTGAGAGCTTTTCTTGGGAAATGGGGTGGTCCCATTCAGGACCCCTACTTAGGATTAGCTCACATGTAGGCTGCTCTTTCCTGACCTGGTAAAATAGGCTTGGCAACTTAGTCAAGACTGGTGAATAACCAGGAGAAACCTGTAAGTGATTTCCAATTATCTTATGAATGAATTTTACTCCTTTGCCCATTCAGATAGTTACCTCTAAGAGAACTGCGTGGGACTAAAAGAAATGTGTGCATAGAAAGCGTAGAGGAGACATAAGAATGAAGAATGTTTCTCATAAGAGAAATTGACTCCCATGAGGGGAGTCTGAGCATGTCTCTGCAGATTCTGGGCACCCTCAAATTTTAAGGCTTCTCTGTCTGCATGTTGTAGTTTATTCTCATTAGAATTTTCCACCTAAAGTTGGGACCACATTCAACTGTTGGTATCTTGCTCTTGAACTGGGACAATATTGATTGCTTTTTGTTTGACAAAATTGCTTTTTTTGCTACATATATACAATGGAGTTTATTTTTCCATAGCTTTCACCTGACCAGGTATCTGTATTCTTTCACTATTTTGTATGGGTAAAATGGGGAGTGGAATATTGTGAATGTATTTATGTAACTTGCTATTTAAATTAGATCCACATGGATTGTTTTGTAAAGAGAATAATTATTTTTTATATATCTGTTTTATAGTATTGAGGTTTTAAACCTATGGTCTACTCAAAACAAGAAAAAAATCTATGCTTCATGTTTAAAAGCTACTCAGCACCTCATTTTTCACTATTCTTGCTGTAAATATAATTAATACAAATCACGCCTATATTTTGAAAATTTATACATTTCAAATCCAATTTAAAAATGTAGGAAATTGGGAAAAATAAACATAAATTTTTTCAACAGGAGATTATATTTTCTCCTCATTGGGAAGCTCAATTAAAATTATATAAAATTATACAAAGTAGGATTTTATTTTACATGATGAATCCAGGTTCCAGTTGACTATACATAGTCGTTACCAAAAATGAAGCAAAGCAACAGCAATAATAAAAACCATGTGGTACATTAAAGTTCTTTGTGCTACTACCACAGAGTAGAAAATCTGTCAAGTCATCGCCCCTTCTTTGGAACATAAAAAGCAACCTCTTAAAGTACAATAGTCCAATGATCTTACTAAAAACGATATTTCTAGGACTCATCATTTCTGTAGGGGAGAATTTTGCTTTGTGGGGAGTTACTTATTGTCTATTTCTTAAGAAATTATGCTTTTTGGTCGTGTTTCACCTGAACAAAATCCAAGATAGATTTTGAAATAACCATTTGCAACTAATCAGCAATCTGGGAGCTTACCAGACTCATGAGAAATCGTCTTAACAGTGAGAAGCTTCACACTCTCTTTATCAGACTGAGGTCTATTTGGAACAGAAAATATAAGTCAACACCACAGTAATTAACATTGCATGTCTGTGAAAGAAAATATACATGATATAAACAGAATGAAGAAGATATGCAAGAATATATATTTTTTATGTGTTTTTATGACAAACCTGTGTCTTTTTACATACAGACATACATCTAATCTACCTTTGTAGCACTTTCTACTTCTAGAATCAAACCAATAAATCTCTGTCATACTGTTAAGCAATGATAGGTAAATCAAACACAAAACCAGGTCATGTGAAACATTGCTCACAAGGTCCATATTGCACAGGTCTCCAGTCCTGCATTATGAAAGGGAAGACATAGGGGTGTTTCCCAGCCTTTTGGGCCCGGGGCCGAGGTCTGGGGATCTCTTTTCATGAAGCTGTGGCTACTGCAGTAAAGTGTCTATTCTGACCAAGAGTTCCCACCTATCCTTTCCCACATTCTAAACAGTTTCAAACCCAGATTAGTTTTTTGGACATCTCAAGAGACACCATTTCGAATAAATAAGAAGGGTAGGTGACCTAAGGATATTATTTTTAAAGTCCTCTATTCGATGAACATACAAAAACGACTACGTGAAGGCAGGCTGCAAATTTGGGTCAACAAAGAAGTCTTAACTACAAAACTTGTTTTTTACATTAAAACAATTTATTTCTTTACAGAACCTTGACTGTAACAGCTGGTTGGATTGGTGACAACTGCTTTTTTTTGTTTTGATAAACTCAAGATAGAATAACCATCTACTGCTAAGATAAAGCCACTCAGAGCTGTCTCACTGTGCAGTCATGATTATCTCCTGTGATAAACATACTGAAAATTTCACTGGAAAATCTGTTTTTAAACTCTAGGTATGTTTTCTATGAGATTTTTCCGTATAGTTACTTATATTCATCCTTCTATCTTTGCATTTCATCTTTATTTTTGTTTTTATTTATTTATTTTAGAGAAAAAGAGAGAGAGGGAGCACAAGTGGGGGGAGGGGCAGAGAAAGATGGGGAGAGAGACCCCAAGCAGACTCCCTGTTGAGCATGGAGCCCACGGGCCTTGATGTCTCAACATTAAGATCGTGACCTGAGCTGAGATCAAGAGTCAGACGCTTAACCGACTGAGCCACCCAGGCAGGCGCCCCTGCATTTTACCTTTTGATTTCCCATTTTACTACCTTATCCAAGATTAAGAACAATGTCTCTTTTTAGTTGTTGGAATTTCTCTGTTGATTCAGAGAGTTCTGACAAAGAGCCAAACCTTGTTTTTTGGGCTTTTTACACAAATTATTTAAAAAATAAACCAAAATGTGTAAGTAGAAGATTAATTTTTTTTTTCCTTATATAAAAGGCAGGGTCAGAGCTTCTGGGGAAAAAAAAATGATGTTGCTACTTACTGGTCATTTCCATTTTCTGGTGTGCCTAGGGAAGAAAAGAACAGTTATTAGAGCTGTGAGGAGCTTGACTATAAAAACAAACAAAAACAACCCCACGTCCTCTGCTACTTTCTGTGCAGAGATGTTTATGATGCCATTTTGTAACTTTTTTGTCTCCCCTCCAGCTCCACTAGTCTTTTTCCCAGATATGGTTCCTATTATTCCTCAGGTACGGCTGATACATTCCTGGGATAGTCCTAAGTAGGCCAACTCCACTGAATTTAGTTCTGGACTATTTCAATCTTATAGTTTCATATTGTTCATATTGTTATGTGAAACTACTATCCATTATCACACATCCCACAGACACTAGAAAATGTCTCAGTTAATTTCAGTATCTCTGAAAAAAAAATTTCCTCAAAGTATCGCATTACCTTTTTATACCAGAGAATTGATTTTTTGGCTCTCCTTCATACACTGCTCTTTCTGGAGACACAAATCACTGTATTTGCGGTGAACAGCAATGTAGACTTTGCTTCTAATTGCATCTGGAGCCCACTGATTTGGCCTCTCAAAAGTGCTCTGCAAAATGTCACTGAGGTTACTAACTGTAACTAATCTTTTTTTGTTTTGCTGGGCTGCTCCACCAGGGTCTGACAGAAGAATTTGGGGTATAGAGTGAGAATTCGGAATGATTCATTCTGCACAAAGCCTTGGATGTTAGGGAGGATTTGTTGGTGGTCAAACCCTGCATCATTAATCTGTGACGCCTTAAGCAAACTAATGTAATTGCTTAGGGTCCCCCCTGTTTTGCTCCCAATTTTTTGTGGTTTTATTTCATAGGTACTCAGCTTTTGTCTCTTGGATTTCCCTTCACCTCTAATGTAGTCCTTGTCTTTGGGATGTGCCCTTTAAATACAATTCTCCTGGTGGTGACCATCATTATTTTACAAAGAGTTTGATTTCCACTGATATTTTGGCTACTTCTATTTCTGTCACCTTGGCTAAGATAAGTCATCATGACTCTTAATCCCTAGGATTCAACTCATGGCACCATATGCTATTTTTTAACTCGATCTAACTTTGTCTTCCCAACATCAGTAGGATTTTAACAGCATTTTTTATTCCTATTTTAAGTGTTATGTATGATATCACTTGTGATGCTCATAACCCTATTTCAGAATGAGTTGATACTTTTTTGTGTGACTGTTTTAGTACTTTTCCTCAATACTGTAATTCAGTTTCATTAGCAGATAGATGCATACCAAAAGATTACCTTCTGCATATAGGCTGTTCTTCCTTGGGTTAAAGCTCAGACTGCTGTCAACATTATCTAGATAAGCTTAATTTCATACCGAAATCTCTGATTCATGTTATCTTCCACAGAGCAGAGAGGGTTTACAAATTTTCTGAACTTGATGAAGTCTCACCCACATACTTCAAGAGAGATTAACTGTAGGTGTTTAATGGTGCTAATTTAATAACAATGCTGTGAAACTTCTGTTTGGAAAACAAAGTTAACAATAACCAAATAGATTTGGCTAATTGTACAATTGCTGAACTTTGTTATAAAGTATTATATGCCTCCACAATAACTCTCCATAGCTGTAGGAATTTTACACTTATTTTCCCTGAATGATCCAATTTATCCAATTCATCTTCTTCATTAGAAAATGTCAACTTTTCAAATAACTTATTTGCAAATCTTCTTATGCAAAGCAGTCTTTCAGTGTAGGGCATTTTTACACATGGATTTAGCACATTAATTTTTTACCTATCCTACATACTCAACACCCACAGGCTTCAACTTGGATGGTCAATTTCCCATAAAAGATAGGACTGGTGGTTTAGAAACTTAGAGAAAGTAAACTGATTTATAAAATTGCTATTTCCCCTCTGGAAATAGACTAAGGAAACATATTTCAGACATTATTAAGAAGTTTATTCACGAACTCCCAAAAGGAAAGGCATTTATTTGTTTTCTGCTCATTTTCCAATAAGAGCTAAAATGAACACTACTGGTTTTTTGTGTTAACTTTGCCTTGTGTTGTCACACTTGTGCCCTGTACTCTCTGTGTGGTGCGTGGCGGAGAATGGCTGCAGGAACAGCATCCCTTAATGCCCTGGGGACACACTCTTTATGGGGTAAAGAATAGTATGGCTTGCATATCTTATAAAAATAATCAATTTTGGGGTGCCGGCATGATGCACGTGATCTGGTAAGTGTCCGACTCTTGGTTTCAGCTCAGCTCATGACCTTAGGGTGGTGAGAATGAGTCCGATAATAGGCACCTCACTCAGTACCGAGTCTGCTTGAGATTCTCTCTCCCTTCCCCTCTGCCCTTTCAACTCATGCTCTCTCTTTCTCAAATAAATAAATATTAAAAAAATACATTTGGTTTCAGGAGAATTTAGAGATTCATCACTTCCATACATCACCCGATGTTCCTCACATGTGCTCTCCTTAATCCCCACACGCGTTTCACCCACCTCCCCTCCAGCATCTCTCCGTGTGTTCTCTATAGATGAGAGCAGCAGTAAAGAAGAGAAGGGAAGACTTTTAAAGAAGTGAGGAAAGACTTTAAATGCCATGGGAGAGATTAAGGAGGATAAGAAAGAATTGTCAAGCTTAAAACCCACTAAAAATTGCAATCATGTTTAATTCTGAGGAGCTTTATTAATCAGCAGAACACCCAGTCACAGAACAACCTTCCCTGGAAGGAAGCTCTGCCCCCCAGGATGGCCCATGTCACAGAATGCCCTTCATGAGATTGTGGGGCCCTCACCTAAATTCTTAGCAATGCTTACCTCTATTCTCTGTCACATGGAAGTGGAAAAATTCTTCACTACAGATAAGGTATGTCGTTTTATGCCTCTGTTCACTACCATAATCCCTTGGCCACTCGCAAAACTGGGGTTTTTTCATTAAAAAGAATCTGTCCATATCTGATAATATCTGCCACCAGCAGGTAATCTTCATCAATCCATTCATCAGCATTCAATTGATTTCTCTGTCCCTTCCCCTCTATTTCTGTGATCAAGCAATAGGGCATTTTATTTCTTTCTGTAATCCTTCTCTCCCCTTAAGAGTTTTAATTCAAGTTTAGACTGAATGTACATTCACTTTGAAAAAACAAAATGAAACAAAACCCTGTTACCTACCTGGGTCTGTCTTCCAGCACATTCGATACAAACCCACAAGAACAAATGCAGAAAGTGTCACTACAATCAAAGCAATCACCACTGGCAAAATAATACCTAAAAGTATTGAAGACATTGGCAATTAGAGTGGCTATTGAATTTAACAGTAAAGAATTTACAGAACAAAGGCAGGCATACATCTTTCCTTCTTTAAACATCACTCTATTAAACATACTATATTTTCAGCAAAGAAGATGTATCTGATTCAAAGGTTTTCCTTTAGTTGTCATTTCTGATGTATCCACTTGATGTCAGTCTTGCAGCCTTTTGAAATAAAGTTCCAAACGTAAGGGAGCTGGTTTCCTCACCTTCTTAGAGACTGGAGAAGTGAGGAGATGGAAGACTGGAGAAGCAGAAGATGTCCTCTAGACTATAAACCCACATTCACACATTATATTCTTTACTACTTTATAATACGGTTACCAGAATCAATCAATCTATCTATCTATCATCTATCACGTACTGGAACTGCTCTAGCTGTAATGTTGGCTTCCTAAAAAACCCAGAAATTCTTAATTTCTTGGGAAATGAGTGGATTTTTTCTATTCAGTCATAGAATACACATACATGGTATATGATATATATGTTTTGGCTAAAATGGAGCATTTCTTTAAAGCCCATTTTTGACATAAGGTAAAGTTCTGTGAAGGTGAACCATTCATTTTTATGGAGCTCTCTGCCAGTGCACTTATGGCGTATCTTTCCATAATAATATCTTAGAACTAGAAAAGGCATAAAATAGCATAAGTGGACATAAGTACTTATCAGGGTGGATATGATTTCTAAAAAATGAGCACATGGTTCAAGAATGGTGTATGTGTGTACGTGCACACACATTTAAGGGAGTGGTGTTGTGACAGTAAATTGGGGTGAGTTTTTATTCAGAAGAGGGTCTTGCTGTTTTGGTTTGGCTTTTAGCATCTGGTCTTCTTTTGTGACAGTCATTGCCCAGGTTAAAACAATGGTGATGAAAAGACAGAGCTGTCATAGTCATACAACCAGAGATGCAGAGGCCATAGTGATAGTGATAGTTTACTGAGTATTCTCATCGGCTTACATATGTCCTCCTCGTATTTATCCAGTTTTCTGTAGGATGGCTTCTACTTCCAATTTTATAGTTAAATATTTGCTTCATATTATACCTTGAGTGAGATCATGAGTGCCTCCAAAAATGAAGATGCTGTGAATTAGCAGGTCGATAAATGCAGTGGTGACTTTTTGAATGGGATGGCTTTACCTAAATCTAGATCATCTTTTGTCATCGGCTTCATATACATTCATCTCATTCTTAATTTCTAGGGAAATGAGTGGATTTTTTTTTTCTATTTAGTCCTAGAATACACACATAGGTTACATGATATATTTATGTTTTGGCTAAAATGGAGCATTTCTTTAAAGGTCATTTTTAACATAAGGTAAAGTTCTGTGAAGGTGAACAATTTATCTTTACGGAGCTCTCTGCCTATGAGCTTTGGCTTATCTGAGACTAGTCTTATCCATTCACCTTGACCCTTGGTGGTAAACGCTTAACGCCGGGGTAAGAAAAAAATCCCAAAGTGTGCTCATTAAAACCAGACCCAACAGCAGGAAATTCTCAAAATAGGCAGTAATTACGTAGGATTATAATGAAATTGCAGGTTCAGCAAAGTTGACAAAAGACTGTCTATAATCGAATCCTCTCTGTTATCAGCCACATTAAAACATTTTGAGTATTTGTTGACACAAATGAAGAAACGTCTTTTACTCACTGGAGTAAGAGGGGTTGACTGAAGAAGAGCTTGCGTTTTTTGCATCTCCAGTACCTATTATTTTAAAAAAGAAAAATAATAGGTCACATTTGGTTATGCCAATCCTCACAATCCACCCCCCCAACCCCCTCATTTAACTAAGCTTCTGTGATTTCTAGGTATGATGTTTTCAAGTGGAAACAAAACAAAACAAAACCCCTCATTCTGAAAGAACTCTGTTTTGTAAATCAAGACTGGTAGGGAGTTAATGTATACAATTTGATGACTTTGGACAAATGCCTATACCTGTGAAAGTATCACCATAATCAAGATAATAGACACGTCTATCACTTTCAAAGTTTCTGTGTGTCCTTGCTTTACCATGGATATGCAGTTTTGTTTTGTATTTCAATTATACCTCGATAAAGCTGTTAAAAAAAGATTCATAAGGTTTTCTTGGTGAGAAGGGATCAAGGAAAGCACATGTCCACTCATGCACACAGAAGTCATACCTTGAAACTGGGAGTTGTTTCCTGGCATTGTTACTGAGACTGAGGGTGATGTACTGGTATGAAAAGTTGACCCCTCTGGAGGTAGAGAACTACCTGTAGGGAAATCACAAATCCAGTCAGATGACGGTATTGATTCTTCTTACTGAATTTCTTTGCAGATTTTACAGTTTGCATTTCTGAGGACCTGTGAAAACTGTTTATTGTGGAATCATAGGATACACACAATCACACATTAAATCATAAGTTCCTCTATTCCTTCTGTAAAGATGATTAAAGTTGGGATCACAAAAGCTGGGTATCAGTATCACATCTTTAAGGATTGGCCAAGAAAGCTGGAGTAAGTCTCTTTCCTAGGCTGCCGTCTGTATTACCCGCTGCATGAAAGTTTTGTGGGATGCAAATCTCTTCAGAAGTAGTAGTCACATTTCAGATATCACAACTTTGGGGGATAGAGATTTTTTTTTTTTTCCAACACACGTACTTAAAATAGACATAAATGCACAAGACTTCAGATTTTATCCTGTTTCTTAGTGATTGAATAAAAGATTGTCACTGAAGCTTTGGTTAAAAGGATTGAGGAAGATAGCAAGGAAGATTGCTTCATTTTCACCTTTAAAACTCAGTGGTTCTTTACACGTATGTGCCTTTTCTAGAATAACTGCTGCTTGCTTGCATTTTCACCACTGTTTCATGTTCTTTTCTTCCAAAGAAATTGTTAATTTGAAGTTTATCATCATCATTATTATTATTAATTTGTTTAATTCAACATCTGCCACCTTTCATCAGAAGGACTGAAACAAAAGTTCTAAATAAAAGTGCATTATTCAACATCTGCTAATCTCAACAAGTTGCAAAGAAATACCAATATGTAAATGCTTTGTAGGTTTGTAGTATCTGCTCTTGTCAATTTGGGATGAAGCACTGTTTGTATTTAGAATGGCTTTGAAAAAGAATTATTTTTCAAAGAATGTAGTTTCAAGTAATTTCCTTTGATCACACCTGTATGCCTTTTCTCACCACTGAAGTTTAAGTTCCTGCAGTGTGAAGGCCGTAACTGCCACCATACTCCACATGGGGCTCTAACGGCAGTGGGTGTGCACTGAAATGGAGCTGGCTGCTTGGCTGAAGCAAGAGGCATTTCTTGTAATTACGGCCCCCTTAGGAGTCCTGGGACGTGTATAATTGCATCAGAGAAATTGATATTGCCTATGACTGCCTTGGATCTTTCCCTTTTTGCCACCCACAGCCCAGCACGCCCTGCATGCTCATGCATTTTTGACATCTGTGGGGGAAGAATAATGTTTAGAGTCTGTACCGTTCTTGCCATGCAAGAGATCTGTGGGAGGAAGCTAGATATATGCCCATAAGAACAAAGAAAAATGTCAGGCTAGTGCACTACACAGGCAGAAAAAGAAATATTAAATGAAAGAGAGGGAACTAGCTGAAACTGTGGTACTTTCAGCTGCTTTTTTCCTGTGTCAAGTGTTTTAGTGAGAATGTTGCCCTTTTGATTGTGTTGGTAGAGAACAAGATGGCCAATTAAATTACCAATAGTATTAAGGTCCCTGGGATTTCCCAATGGTTAATTTTCAAGATTCCATACCCTATCTTACTATCTTCTCATAGACAAGCTAAGTGGTTACAATTCTGATTATTACCTCTGTGGTTTAGATAAAACTCCAAACTGCCCTACTTAACACATGTTGATTGTCCAGTGCCATCTGTTATTACTTTCGATCCATAGGCTTGGCAATAGTTAACATTCTCAAAAGAAGAATTTATTGGCTCCTTGGACAAAGACTTTAAAATTTTTGTTTTTCTTTTAACCTCAACCTTTATTTGATAAATCGTTTCTTGGGGCATCTGCTGGCTCAGTTGGTTGAATGTCTCTGATTCTGGCTCAGGTCGTGATCTCATGGGTCATGGGATCAAGCCCTGAGTTGGGATAAGCTCTCAGCAGTAAGTCTGATTCAGATTCTCTCTCACTATCTCTCTGCCTTCCCCACACTCATGCTCTTATTCTCTCTCTCTCTCTTTCTCAAATAAATAAATAAATACTAAAAAAAAAAAATTCTGAATCTGGTACACCTACACACACACTTACTTTGCCTCTGTTATGTGTAATGCCTTCTGGCATTTTGTTTTCTATTGTCTTTTATTTAATTTTTTCCAATACTGGCCATAACCCACTTGTGGAAACCAACTCACAGTTTGAGGAAACTTGTCTATTAGCATGCTCATATCAATGAAATTATTATTCTTGGCTTAATTAATAAATTGTGGCCTAATGGAATTCTTTCTGTGACTAAGATAGAGGGATCCATGATGTGTTCAGAGCTGATAATGTTTGTAGATTTTGTTGAGACTCGGTTATGCTACATTACTACTAAAACAGCATTGACAGAGGAGATACAGGAGTATAGTGGAGTAGTTAAAGGCATGATTCTGAAGTCAGAGTAGGTAGGTTCAAATCATTCTGTAGAATGCTGGGCAAGTCATTTAACCTCTTTGTGCTTGAGTTTCCACATGTACAAGTGGTGATTTTAATAGTTCTATATCATAGTGTTGTAAAGTTAAATGGGTAAAATTAAATTTAAATGGCTTAGAAAAGTACTTGATACTAAGATATTTATATTATGTTATTTTATAATAATATTTTATTATTATATTATTTTATAATATTTTTATCATATTGTGATTAGGCCTCTAAAGAGTTGTACTTTTCAACCACAGTCAACTTGTCCCATTTTTTCAAAAATTCTTGATGTAAAAATATATGCAATAGACTATTCAGACACCTCTATGTTTTTGGATACCTCTTTTCTCTAACCAGGAACTGGAATGACTGGAGTATACAGCACTCTTAGACGACACAGATTTACTGTGGGACCCTGACTTTTGGTGATTATAATGATTATTTAATTGCAAATATGTTGTGTCATAATTTTTTTAAAATTTTATTTTTTGTTTGACAGAGAGAGTACAAGCAGGGAGAGCAGCAGAGGGAGTGGAAGAAGCAGGCCCCCTGCTGAGCATGGAACCCAACGTGGGGCTTGATCCCAGGACCCTGGGATCAAGACCTGAGCTGAAGGCAGAGGCTTACCTACTAAGCAACCCAGGTGCCCCTGTTGGGTCACAATTTAAACCCAGTTTGCAAGAGAGAAAAATCAACCACAGGCCGTGTAACTGACCAAGCTTCCCCACCTGCTTTCTGAAATTCACTGTTGTATTCTTTCTGATGCCATGCGTCCCCCAGGCTGCTCCCAGTCCATGACTGAGCCTAGCAAAGATAAGGAAGCAGGCTTGTTCCTGGGAGTCAGAAACTCCTCTGAGGAGAGACTCAGACTGGAGAAGTCCCTGTTGCCCTCTAAGAGGGGGTATATAAGATACATAGATATTAATGGGAGAAAAGTGTGATTGGCAGTAGAGGAGAAGACATTCTACATGAAAAAGAAAGGAAAATTATATATTCTATTTTTATTTCTTGTATGTTGCCTACACTTCTTTCTAAAATGTGGACACTTAAAGTTAAGTACCTGAGAGGCTAAACTCAATTAAATTCAATGATTTTTTCCCATTGCTTGTAAATAATTGGGACTAGTGTTTAATTGCAATTTGATGGATTCATGTCTCATTTAAAAAAAATAACTTTTCAGTATTTAACACAATAAATCATTTACTCTTCCTTAACCCCCCATCTTCATGTGGCTTGCAGCAGGAACACAGCTTATGGCTTCTTCTTCTTGGTCTCCAGCTGTTTCCCCTTTCTTTGTCTGACTCACAATCCTTGAGGGTCCTGGAGCTTAGTACTTGTCCTCATCTCTAACTACAATAATTTTCTTGACGATCTCATTCAATTTCAAGGCTTAAATACAACATCAATCCCACTGATCCCTGAATTTATAGTCCCAGCCCAGATCTCATTCTTAAACTCCAGATTCATAAAGCTACATGCTTATTCAGCAAATAACAAATATCTTAAATTCAACACATCCAAACTTGAACTTCTACTTCATCTGCAGCCTTCCCATCTGGCAATCATTCCTTCCAATCTTTCAGGTGAAAGACCTCACAGCTATTTTTGTTTCATCTTTTGCATCCTAGCCCACATGCAGGATCAGCAGGAATCTCTATTGGTTTCACCTCCGAAATATATACAGAGTTGGAGACTTCATGCAACCTACCCTGTGACTACCCTGGTCCAAGCTAACAGCATTCCTCTCCTGGAAAATTTCCAAAGTATTTTTGCTTCATCTAACAGGCTCTCCTTAGTTCTCAGATTTACATTTATAAAATATGAGTCAGATCATGTCACTACTTTGCTCCAGACACCCAATGTTTCCCCATTCCACTTATGGAAAAAACCAAGGCCTTGCGATAACCCTCCAAAACCTAGGCAATCTGCCTGGCAAATCTCCTACCCCATTTACTCAGTACAGGCGCTGAAACACACAGGATCTCTCCTCAAGTTCTAAGTCTGCCTGGGGTGCTCTTCTCTCACGGACTGGTTTGCTTACTTCCCTGCATTTACTCAAATCTTTTTAGGTAAGCTTACCTTGATCACTTTTTTTTGGTCCTGCAAACTGGTCCCCACCTTTCTTCACCTAGTGAGCTCTCCTTCCTACACTGCTGTGAATTCTTTCTTTCTCATCACGTTGACCACCTTCTAACTAAGACCCTTGAGGACAAGGATAATATTTTGGTCACTCATGTTTCCCAAATGTTAGAACAGTATCTGGAAGTAGGGTCTCTAAGTCTTCGCTTTATGGGTAAACAAATTTTTTGGCAGAAGTGACTACTGCTAAAGATTAAATGAATTAATGGGCATACCATTTGTGTCTTCATATTTGAACAGATACATGTTTAAGATAATTGTATCATTAATATTTTCATTCATTCTACAATAAGAAAAAATAGACACCTACTCCAGTTCAACAGGAGATACTGAAAGAAATAGAGTGGAATACAAGGGTAGTTATTGCATTTAAGGAGATTATATTCTAGTAGATCATGACCTGAGCCAAAGGCAGATGTTTATGGACTAAGTTACCCAGGTGCCCCAAACTTGGTGTACTCTTAAAACAATGCAAAAAAAAGATCACCTCAAATTTCTTTCACTTTGCTTTGGGTCATCAATGTGACTAACCTTGGTTAACAGATTCTTCTAACCCAGTGATAACTGTGAATGGAGATTTATTTACTTTACATAACTTTGTTGAATTATATGTTGAAGAAGCATGTATTTTTTTTTGTTATTTGAATGTGAATAGTCATTCATTTCCAGAAAGCTGTATACAGTATACAAAGAATGAATGAGGCACTGCATTAATCATCTCATTCTGAAATATTTTTAATCTTGTGCTTTAAACATGAGAGATACTGTGGCTTGGAACTAAGACGTAAACCAAGTAGAACTTGAAAGTCTTTCTTTTCCCTTTTTATTATACCAGGTAACCAACAGATTTTAAGTGAGTTAAGTTCAACTTATTTGTTAACAGCATCATTATTAGTGAAATCAATGAAATTTTTTCTCAACATTCTAAAGGTTTAGAGTGTTCTTACCCTTCCCCTAACATAGAAACATCATTTTACCTTAAACTCACAATTTGAATAACATGACCTGAAAACATTGAAAAGCTTTATAATATATAACTGCCAATGTTATGTTTTCTGAGAATAAGAAAGTAAGCATTTCAAAATATGGACATGAAAATATTAAATAGGATTTTTATTTTCAAACCCTTTCAGGGTCCTATGTGTCAGGCACTGTTCTAAGTGTTTTCAAATATTAACTCATTCAACTATCACATTATAAATATTTGCATTTTACAAAGTGGAAACTGAAGCCCAGGGAGATTAAGTGATTTGCCCAATGTTACACAGCAAGCAGGTGTCAGTCAGGATTTGAATGCAGGCTCTCCAGTCTGTGCTGTCAAACATCAATCCATGCTGCTTGCTGTTGCATTTCAGCAGGAATGAGTTACAAGTTTATGCCTCTTATTTTTGTTACATTAAATATAGTCTATTTCAATTTAGACCCCAATCAAGACAAACTTGTTTCCATCAAGGCAAACTAAACACCTCCTTCCTTCAACAGGGCAAACCAGATCATGCAGATACATACAAGAAGACAGAGAGAATTATTCCTAATATATTAGATAAAGCACATTGTAGATTTTATAAGGAACACACCATTAGTAATAACATTGAAATGTATTGGCTCTTAAAGTGAATGCTGGGTAGCCAATCAGTTGAGACTGTGAGTTCTTATGACTTTCCGTGTAGACTAGAGAGGCACAAGCACTTCTCAGAGACTCCACAGATTTCTGAACCAGAAGAGAAACCACTCAGCTATATCCAAATTTATACCATTTCCTAAGTGAAAGTTTATGGCAGACCCTATCACTTCAATATTGACATGTTCCATTTGTAAGTCCTTTTATTCTCAACTAATCTTTAAAACTTTATAAAATTTCTAAGTTAAAAAAACAAAACACAATAAACCTCTGGATACTGCTTTACTATAGGTATATTTTTAGCTTGAGTGGATTCTACCTAAATAATTGTGTCAAGATTCTGTTATTCAAAGTTAGAATACTCAGGTAAGTAACCTTCTGCATAGAAGGATCGATGCTTCACGTTATATGAATTCCTAGAGGTCAGCAACCAATTCTCAAGCATTTCACAGGGTGTTGAGCACAATGAAGATGCCCGGCTGGAGCATTCTCTTTTCCAAAAGGCCAGTGGTCAGATTTGGTAGAACTAGTAATGTCTGTTCTGGCTTCTAATTTTCCATCAAAATTAATGTCTACAATGCAATTGAGTTTGTGAAACACAGTTAAAAAAGTAAAGAAGATGGGTACAATGAGACCATTCTCAAGTTGTACTGATCGCTATGGGAATGTGGTTGCAATGACTAATTTTATGTGTCAACTTGACTTGGTCATGGGGTTCCCAGATATTTGGTCAAGCATTAGTCCGGCTATGTCTGTGAGTGTATTGAATGCTATTAACATGTGAATCAGTAGACTGAATAAAGTCTATGCCTCTCATCCAATCAGTGGAAGACCTGAATAGAATAAACAGGCTGATAACCCCTCAGTAAGAAATAAGGAGTAAAGAAGGAAATCTTCTGTCTCACTGCCTTGAGCTGGGACATAGGTCTTTCCTTGCATTTGGACTCAAACTGAAATATTTGGTCTTTCTGGGTCTCAAGCCTGCTGGCTTTCAGTCTGGAACATATACCACTGGCTCTCTTGGTTCTCAGGCCTTGGACTGGAACTATACAATTCATTCTCCCGGGTCTCTAGGCTTCCTGGCTACGGATCTTGGGACTTCTCAGCTTTCAAAATGCATGAGCCAATTCCTTATAATAAATCTCTATACAGAGATATATAGAGTTTCTCTGGAGAACCCTGAGTAATATAGTTGTATTTTCCAGAAAATTGAGGGCTAGTCATTTATTTTTTTCCCAATCCATGGAGGCGTATTGGTCCATTTTTCTTCAGATCTAAGGTCCCTTATCAAAGAAATCAAGTTTCATTTTCAAGGACACATTATTATCTCTGCTCGTCTGTGGCAAAATGATAAGGCTAAAGAAAAGTGAATTTCGTCATTGCTTAAAATTGTCGTCATGGCCATATGATTCCTGCATTTAACTCTTGGGAATAAATAGTCTGGCATCACTTTTTCTTTGCATTTCCTCATTAGCTCTGAACTCAGAGCTAGAAAAATGAGTAGGCAGAATAATCTGGAAAATACCCAGTCACTTCTTTCATGAACCTTTTCCTCATCTTCCTTACACTGCTTTCCTGTATAACACGACCACAGCTAAAGGGAGAGAAAAAAATCTCTCCTTTCTCCAATCTTAACCTGAGGTTAAGAAGTCTAAAGTTTGTCTATGACACATCATTGTAGACCTGTATGGCCACTAGAGTTATTACAGTATTTATTTATTTTTTACCATGCTGACTAGTCTTCTTGGTAACCCTTAATGGCAGGCTCCAGTATCACTCAAAACTCTTAGCTAGAGTTACATGTGAAGAAACAGAAGAACTATTTATTAAATGCCTGGGTTAGTGGTGGTTGATCAAATATATGGTTCTGTGTATTTAGTACAGTATCATACTAAATTTGTGGTCTTACCATATATGTGATAGTTGGTAGGTGAAGTTTGACTTTCTCACATACTTCAGACACTAAGCCATTCTCAGCATTGTTAAAACACAACGATTCACCTCATACTGTGTTTCCTTATTGAGTGGAATAAATGGCCGTGTTTTCAGACCTTGATCAATCATTTCCCTATTACTATGACTATGTTATATCTATGTACAATTTCTTATAACTGATGCTTTATGTACAGTTGCCTTGCTTATTTTGAATTCCCAGAGAGATTTTTATGTAAAAACAAGCATCAATTTCTATACTCTAAATAATAATTTTTGAAGTCAGTGGTAAAAACATATTTTTTCCAAGAAAATGAAAGCTGGATGCATAATATGAAGGAAAATGCCAAATATATGACATATGATCTAATCAAAGGCTAAATGCATATTAGCTCATATTTATAAAAAGGAAGCAGCAATAAAAATTCTGAAGACTAGAATTCTACCTCAATTTCTACCTAAAAATGTTAATTATTTCAAGTAAGATGCCTATTCTTGATCATATGAGTGACTTTCACAAATTTGATGATTGAAATCTTTGATAACAAACAAATAACTGAACAAATGATTACAGTTGTTAACAGATGTGTAACGAATACCTTTCATTACACTTTTTTTTTTTTTGAGTGAGTCTGGATTTAATCTACCCATAACAAATATCTCTGAAGTTAAGACTGACTTTTTTCATAGTTTATTAAATCAGTCTCACTTTTTTTTAATCCACTGTTCAAATCAATGACGTATTTATTATCTGTGTTAGGGGAACTAGTTTCTATAACTCAAAATTTAAGTGGTGTAGTTGGACTTTTTATTATAGTTAAAAATAAACTATAGTTAAAGCTGGTATTTTGTAAATTTTTCTCTTAAAGAATGCTTCGATCCCTCCTTTTAGGAGTTGATGATTTTGGCAGCTTCTCAATTCTCTTCCATATGTAACTTCTCCTGGATGACCAGTGCATGAAGCAGAAAGTAAGGACTTCTCCAGAGCAGTGCAAACCATCAGCCAATGCAAATTTGCCCTGTTTGTTTGGATGCACTGTTTTTATGTTTTGTTTTGCTTTGTTTTTCCCAGTGCTTTTTCTAGTGCATTTCTAGATTATGTAAATGGAAATAAGAATAAAAAAATATAGCGATGAGGTGAAATAAAGAGGATTAATATCAAAATAACTTTACTCATGAGAAATATTGTGTAGAAGATAATTAAAAGTTAACAGCTTAAGCACTTCTGTTCTGAGTTCCTTGAACACATGATGGGGAAGGTAGACTGTGATGATCATTTTGTACATTTCCTGTGAAAATAGACTCAGTCATAGCTTTCATGACTTTATTTTTTTGACAGTTTTTTAAGTTATGTAAGCTTCTAAGTTAATTTCACATATTTCTCATTTTTATATATACCAAAATTGACCAAGATTGAGAACCTAAGAAATTTGTCACTTATAAAACTATGAGGTAGGATGTAGGAAGATAGAAGTTTCCCAGGTAATTATGATTTCAAAACAACAGAAAGACTCAACAACGGTTCCATCTTCCCCTGCCCAGCAATCTTTTCCAATTCCTATTGCATCACCATCCTCAATTTATTGAGTTTAAAACTTAGGATAAAAAAAAAAAAAAACAAGCTCTTCTTGGAGTGATAATATTTTAGGCTGTTAACTGTGGTTTGTAACACCAACTCTTGGGCTGCCAGGATCAGGCTGTGTTGGGAAACACAGAGAAGACAGTCACAGACACACTGTACTTCTGGGCAAGGGCAGGCTGACCGCAGAAACAGACCAGAACAGTGGGTTCTGGGCAGAGGACACTTGCACAGGCTTCATGCATTTACCAGGCCTGGTTCCACTTACTCTTGCCACAGAGCATTCAGGCACATCCTATGGTCTGGTCTGCACTTTTTTTTCTTTTTTTAAAATGCAAGTTCTCCTAAACATTTTAGTTGCTATGTAATCTTTTCCCTTGTACTATTTTTCCATGCTCCCACACTGACTGATCTTCTTTATCTCATTTTGGGGATTTTACTCATGAATATTCTCAGAGAGAAGATAATTAACTTACCTGGTGTTCCTGTTGTTTTGATTGAACTCTGATTCTCAGCTTTAGAGGAAATAAAAGAAAAGACAATCACTGAAAGTAGTTAGTGAATATCAGATTTACTCTCCCAATTGTTATGGGTGGTAAATGGGTATAGATCCTACTTCATTTTTAATTCACTTTTCTTTAAATCATAAAATCACACAGGCTTCATGGTTAGAAAAACTTCAGAGCATGGGTCCAATTTTTTCTTAAAGGAGCCAAATAGTAAATATTTTAGGCTTTGTGGGTCTGAAGTCTCTCTTGTAACTATTCAACTTTGCCACTGTACTGTGAATGCAGCCATACACACAATGCTTAAAGAGTAAGTATGGCTGTATTCCAAAGAAACTTTACTTAGAAAAGTAGGTGGGGTGCTAGATTGGGCCTGTAGGCCATAGTTTGCTGAATCCTGTTTTAGAGCATCTGGTCCAACTTCACGTCCTCAATAAACCAAGATATTGCAGACAACGACCTGTCTTTGGGGAGGCCTTCATGAGTGACACTGCCATGTGTCATATTCTCACTAAGATATGACATATCTCTTGACTTGAGGAAGTTTCAGGAAGGTTCAGACAGATACCTCTCAAACTTAGGGAAAAGTAAATATAGTTCAGATGACCTTTCTACCATAAAATTACTTGAGAAAATTATAATGAAAAGATCACTTTAACAACTTTGCAAAAATGCACCATGAACAAAATCTGTCATGTGAAAAATACAGAAAATGATTTAAAAACAAAGAGAAGCCCATTAACGATCATTTAAAATATCCATTTGCTGGTGCACCTGGGTGGTTCAGTTAGGGTTAAGCATCTGACTCTTGATTTCAGCTCAGATCATGATCTCAGAGTAGTGAGATCGAGCCCTGGGTTGGGCTCCATGCTGCTTAAGATTCTCTATCTCCCTCTTCCCCTCTGCCCCTGCTCTCTCTCTTCCTCTCAAGAAAAGAAAAAAAGAAAAGAAAAGAATCCATGCCTCCCTTGTCTGTTCACTTGACTGTCAAGTTCACTTGACTGTCTCTCGGCATCTGAAATTAAACATGCTTAAAACAGAACTCCTGACTGGTATCCTTAAATCTGCCTTTTCCCATGCTTTCTTGGTTCAATGTGTGGTACCACTCTCTCCAGCTACACAAGCCAAAGAACAGTGGCCTTTCTTGATGTTCCTATTTTTTCACCCCATGGGCTCTAGCTTCAAAATATATTCCAGATATACTATTTAATTGGTTATTGTTCATCTAGCACCCACCTCTCTCCCTGCAATGGCCACCTGGAAAAATCTATTTAAATTTAAACTTCACTGCTCTAATGGCTCCCTATACCTCTTACTATGGCTAGTAAGTCTCTACATGACATGGCCTCTGCCTTGCTCAATTCATTTCCAACCATTCAGCCCCATTTCACCTTGTTTGGTAGGTAACTTTATGGGGCTCTTCTTGCCTCAGGCTTCTCTGCTGGCTCTTCCCTATGCCTTGGTGTTCTCTCAGGCTACATGCTGGCTTCCTTCTATCTTTTGTAACTCTGTTCAGATGTCACCACTTAAAGAGGTCTTCTCTAACCCTCTCACCTAAAGTCATCTCCTTATTTCTCTTCAAACTACTCTACCATGTGGCTTCATTTGCTCAACAGTGTTTTATTATTACAGTGACAATTATTTAATTTTTCTAAAATGTGTTTGTTGTCAGTGACATTTAATTTTTTTAAATGTGTTTGTTGTCAGTCCATGTTGTCTGTCCATGAGGACAGATATTACTTGTTTTATTCAGAGCCACAATTCTAGTACCTACCACCAGGTCTCTAGTAAAAATGTGGGATGAATGAGTGAGAATAGAAAACAAAAATAATAATAAATAAGACAAATTCTGCTTACCCGAATTCAATTTTTAAGGAAAAAAAGGAATGATTTATTTAAAATTTGCTAGTTGGATAATGATAGCTACCATTTTTAAAGGAAACTCTTAGGATCAGTTCCATATATTATTTGCTGGTGTCTGCAAAGGAGACATCATTCCATTCTGCAGATCTACAAATATTAGCTGAGAAAAGTGAAACTACTTTCTCAAGATGGGGACAATGACTATAAATCAGGTCTGGTCATTTTAATGTCCATCCTCTTCTTCTAAAAAAGACCGATTTTCTATCCAATAAACCACTCTGCATAGAAAGCCTATGTAACTAATTTCTATTTTGATAACTAGTTAAAATACTTGTGAAAATGATCTAATGCTGAATTTGGAAGACACACTTAAAATATTTATCAGCTGCTAAAGGATTAGGGTACAAAGAAAATCAAAACCCTTTGTTCCTCTTGCTATTAATATCAGGTCATAACCTTTCTTGCTAATAGACTTCATTAAGAGTGAAAAAATTTGAAGCTTGTATCAGACAAAACTTTCTGACTATTCTTTATTTGAGTTTTTTTAAAATCAGCCTTCAGAAATGTATAATAATTTTAGAGAGGCATGTCATTTAAAGAAAAATAACTGTGCCGTAAGGTTTAGATGAATCTTAAAAAAATAATAATATATACCAATTCATAACCCTACATAGTACATTTTGTATTGAGTGTATTGAGAAATCCAGACATTTATATGATAATGTATACATTGTTATTCTGAAGACAAAATTCTGCTCAGATTTTAAATATTTAATCAAAATAGGAATATATGCCTTTTTAAGGTCTGAAATCAAAGAGATACTATATTGAAGATAATAAAGTGTTTTCATATAGCACTTCAAATTTGGACTCAGTTCTGTTGATATAAAAGCTTACTAAAGATGAATGAATGCTATGGAACATGGTTTAAGTGTGAATTAATGAAATGTGAAGTCATTTGCAGTTATTCCTCAGGTTTACTTACAATTTTCATAATGCACATGTTTTGAGAAAAGTCCAAACTCTGATCTGTAGCGAAATGAGTAAAGTCAGATAGCAAATGAATATAGGGCATTCTGTTAAGCTATTCTCAAACTTAGATATTTAGTAAAGACCAAAATCTTAGTCAAGGTGGTTGGTGACTTAAAATCTGTGAGTCGAGTTTGATTTAAAATGTGATATGGAAGTCTTATGAAATGCAAATGAACTTCAAAATGTCTAAACTTTCATCCACATTAATCCAAAGCTAAACTTTACTCAATTAGCTTTTAAAACAGAAAGCTTAAACAGCAATATGACAAATAATTTTGATAATAGGACTTACTTAAAAGATCTTACAAAGGATATTGTGTTTCTAGCTATAAATGCATATATGACTGTGTAGAGTTATCTATAGAAAATATCATTAGCAGGCAAGGAGAAAGAATACATATATGGCCATTCCATATATATTCCATATATAATTCTTTATTGATTTGCCTAAAAATAATTTCCTATGAAAATTCAATCTTCTTTTTTTTTTTTTTTTAAGACTTTATTTATCTGTCAGAGAGCTGCACAAGCAGGGGGAGCAGCAGGCAGAAAAAGAAGCAGGCTTCCCACTGAGCAAGGAGCCCGACACTGGACTTGATCCCAGGACTCCAGGATCATGACCCGAGCTGAAAGCAGACACTGAGCCACCCAGGCATCCCTCAGGTTTTCCTTATCATTCACATGTATACCACATTGGCTGACTCATTATAACTGTCTAAGAGTTGGCTGACCCTCAGCAGCATAGGTTTGAACTGTGTGCTCCCACTTAAACATGGATTTTTTTTTATATATTACTGTACTATAAATGTATTTTCTCTTCCTTATGATTTCCTTAATAACCTTTTCTCTTCTCTAGCTTACTTTATTGTCAGGATACAGTATGTGATGCATACGACACAGAAACATGTTATTTGATTGTTTATGTTACTGGTAAGGTCAACAGAAAGCTAATAGTAATTAACTTTTTGGGAAGTCAAAACTTCTTCTTTTTTTTTTTTTTTATTTGACAGAGAGATCACAAGCAGGCAGAGAGGCAGGCAGAGAGAGAGGAGGAAGCAGGCTCCCCGAGAGAGCAGAGAGCCCGATGCGGGGCTCGATCCCAGGACTCCGAGATCATGACCTGAGCCGAAGGCAGCGGCTTAACCCACTGAGCCACCCAGGCGCCCCGGGAAGTCAAAACTTCTATGTGTATTTTCTACTATTCAGGTCAGCGCCACTAACACCCATGTTGGTCAAGGGTCAACGTATATTTCTGGTTTGACTAAACTGTGACTTGTGTGTGACTAAGACTGTGTTATCCTGATAATTCCTCTTGTATCTGTCCACATGAAATGATACAAATGAATTAAATATCACATAAGAAATGTTCTGACAAGTTCCCAAATAAGTGGCATGGTAAATGGTGCAATTCACAAAAGAAATAATGAGGCGGAACAATCTGGTAAATGACTGTTTCCCAAAGGCTGAGGTGCATAGCATTGTATGAGAGGTTCCATATGGCAGTACTGGAAAGCAACATTAAATAAGATTGAAACATTCAGCGAGAACGTTATTTGCTTTTCAGCCTTCGTTCAGTTTATTTGGTTATTTCAATGAAGAACTTTCAAAATCACAATCTAAAACAAATGTGTCATTAATATCTAATGTGCTTATCTTGATTTATTTTTTAAACAAGAATGAGCAAGCCTCAAACTAAAAGCCTTTGGCAAGCAACAAAATCTAGCTATAATTTAATTATATTTTGTTTATATCAGTGATTTTATAGCTCCTGTTGATGCCTACTGAAACAGTTTTTCATTTATGATGGTTTTCTTTTCAAGCAAATTTAAGAATAAAAAGTGCATCAGTTGAAAGAAAGCACTAAATAAATAATAGTGCCAATGGTTTACATATCTCGTGACACTCATAAAGTTGTTGGAAATACTGAGGCAAAATCTTGTAGAGGCCCTTGATGGATGTGCAGGATTGGAAGAAGCAGTTGGAGGAAAGAAGAGGGGAAGAAAGAATAGGATCATGCAAACGAGGAGGGCAGGGTGAGAAAAACCACAGTCAAGAATAAATCTGGCCTGGTGGGCGGCAGCAAGAGAATCACCTTTCTTAGAATCACAGGCTTATGTTCAGGGAGCCAGCCAGTCAGCCAATTTGCATTATAATTATTGAACACTTACTTGTCAAGCATATGATACACCCAATTAAAAGCAAGTTGTTTTCTACTACCTTTAGATACTTTATGTAAAATAGTTGTACTGAGAACAAGTGAAGAGTTTATAGGGCTCGTGGCAAGAAAAACAGCGTTTGAATTTCATCCTTTTAGGTTTTTTTTTTTTTCATTTTTTTAAAATTTATTTTCAGCGTAACAGTATTCATTGTTTTTGCACCACACCCAGTGCTCCATGCAATCCGTGCCCTCTCCAATACCCACCACCTGGTTCCCCCAACCTCCCACCCCCCACCCCTTCAAAACCCTCAGATTGTTTTTCAGAGTCCATACTCTCTCATGGTTCACCTCCCCTTCCAATTTCCCTCAACTCCCTTCTCTCTAACTCCCCTTGTCCTCCATGCTATTTTTATTCTAGCCAAGTCATTTAGTCTTTCTGAACCCGTTTCCTTGTTTGTGAAACTGGTGTCAAATACCAACCTTGCCTGGCTTGTATGAGGATTGTTATTAATAATATAATAGCTAATGTTTGTTGTGTTTACTTGACAGACACAGTTCTAAGCTTTGTCTACTTTATCTCTTTTACTATTTTTTAAGATTTTATTTATTTATTTGACAGAGAGAGAGAGCACAAGTAGAGGGAGTGGCAGGCAGAGGGATAGGGAGAAGTAGGCTCTCTGCTGAGTAGGGATCCCAATGCAGGGCTGGATCCCAGGACCTTGGGATCATGACCTGATTCGAAGGCAGACACTCAACCAACTGAGCCACCCAGTTACCCCATCTCTTTTATTCTTAACAAGAATCCCATAAGGTTATAATCTTATAGTTTTTTTACAGATGAGGGAACTGAGGCCCGGAGAAGTTAAGTAGCTTACCAAAGGCCACGGGACAAATAAATGGTTGTGCTATTATTTGAACCTAAGCAATCCTGCTTCAGAATCATGCTTCATAGTCAATAAACCAACCTCCTCTTGGTGTGATTGAAGTGCCTAATTTTTATTTCAAGAAGGTAGTGCGCCTTCTACTGGGTATTTACCCTAAAAATACAAATGTAGTGATCCAAAGGTGCACATGCATCTGAATTTTATAGTAGCAATGTCCACAAAAGCCAAACTATGGAAAGAGCCTAGATGTCCATCAACAGATGACTAGATAAAGAAGATGTGGTGTATATATATACAATGGAATACTATGCAGCCATCAAAAGAAATGAAATCTAGCCATCTGCAATGACATGGATGGAACTAGAGGGTATTATGCTGAGTGAAATAAGTCAATCAGAGAAAGACAATTATCATATAATCTCCCTGATATGAAGAATTTGAGAAACAAGACAGAGGATCATAGGGGAAGGGAGGGAAAAATGAAACAAGACAAAACCAGAGAGGGAGACAAACCATAAGAGACTCTTAATCTCAGGAAACAAACTAGGGTTGCTGGAGGGGAGAGGGCTGGGAGGGATGGGATGGCTGGGTTATGGACATTGGGGAGGATATGTGCTATGGTGAAGGCTGTGAATTGTGTAAGACTGATGAATCACAGACCTGTACCCCTGAAACAAATAATATATTATATATTAATTTTTTAAAAAGGCTGTGGGCTTTAAAAAGCAAGGCTTAGGCATAAGCTGTTCTCATGTTTAGCCACCAGTGATCTAAAATATCTTTTGGTTATTGTACAGTTATCTGTGCTTTTCATGTAAAAAAAATTCCATACTATACTTGAATAAATTACACAAGAAGGATATATATTTGATAAACTAGTTACTATATATAAATGTTATTAACTCTTACTTAATAACCTACTGATGACTTATAGATACTACTCATTTCCACTTGACAAAAGCCAGGCTTTCCCTTCAGATTTTAAGTCAGAAATATTATATATGCTGATGTAGCAAAAAATCTGGCTGGGCAAAACCCTTAGAGGTACTTCCTCCAAATCCTTGCTCAATAAAGTAATATATTGGCATAGTGTCCATTTCAATGTGCCTTCTACCTATCATCTTATTCCACTTTCTTTCCTCAGCCAGGTGAGAATTCACTGGAGAGAAAAAGAGCCATCGTCCTCCCTTCCCACCAGCCTCTTACCATGTGTACCACGCCTGCTTTCAAATCTGGTTACAGATACCTGAATCACTAAATCACCAGCAAGAAAATCACCCATTTGCCCTCTCCTCTCCATCTTCCTCTTAACTTTCTCTTCTGTCCTCAGAAACCAACAGGATGTGCTGGCATGGGAAGTTAACAAAAGGAGTCAGAGAGGACGCCACATTTTCAAGCCCTTAGCAGAAATAGAGAACTCAGGAAGAGGGCAAGTTCTGTACTTGTACAACAGAGCTTTACATGTGATCCCGCCATAGGGTAGCTGTTGGGGAGTAGGGACTGTTGTGATTGACATTTCCTTTGAATCCCCCCTCACTGCCCAACAAGGTACCCCTGCAGATAGACAATGACAAATGCATGGACAACAGAATCTAGGTGTGGCAAAGGTAGTTCAAGATTGGATCTGGGTGCCTGGGTGGCTCAGTTGGTTAAGTGACTGCCTTTGGCTCAGGTCATCATCCTGGAGTCCTAGGATTGAGTCCCACATTGGGCTCCCAGATCAGCAGGGAGTCTGCTTCTCCTTCTGACCCTCCCCCCGCTCTCTCTCTCTCTCTCTCTCTCTCAAAAATAAATAAATAAATGAATAAAATCTTAAAAAAAAAAAAAAAAGATCTTCTCCAGAGTAGGTTAAATGGAGACTCCCTGTCCCTAAAACATGTTTACCCAGAACCTGTAAATATGACCTTAATGGAATGGATCTTTGTTGTTGTAATGAAGTTAAGGATCTTGGTAATTCCAGGTATCTGTGTAAGAACAGAATGCACATTGTTGCTATAAACATTGGGGTACTGGGTGTGGTGCAAAAACAATGAATACTGTTACGCTGAAAAGAAATTAAAAAAAAAAAAAAAGAACAGAATGCACAGACAGAAGAGGAGACACAGAGGGGAAGTCCATGGAAGACAAAGAGAAAAAGGTAATGTAAAGGCAGAGTCTGAGATTATAAGGGTGCATCTACAAGCCAAAGAATGCAAAAGATTGCTGGCCATTCCCAGAAGCAAAGAGGCACACAGATGCCCTCCAAAAGACTTGAAGTGAATACACTAATTTATTAATTCATTCAATAGGCCCTCATTTATTTAACTGTAAAGTCAGAGCATTAAATTTGTGATAATTTCTATCTTAAAAGTTCTAGGATTCTGGGAACATGGCTTCTCCAGGCAGAATAAAATAGTTAAACAGAAATACACAGAAATTTAAGAGAATGGAAAATGAAGGGCTCCTGGGTGGAACAGTCAGTTAGGTGTCCAGCTCTAGGTTTTTTTGGCTTGGGTCATGATCTCAGTGTCTTGGGATCGAACCCCAAGTCAGGCCCCATGCTTAGCGTGGGGTCTACTTGAGATTCTCTCTCTCCCTCTCCTTCTAGTCCTCCCCCCTGTGCTCTCTCTCTCTCTAAAATAAATAAATAGATCTTTAAAAAAGATAATGGGAAATGATTAGAGAGAAATGCTTTGAGGACATGCTTGCTTTTGATCTATACCCTTCCTTTCTAGGGAGTAAAGCAATAAACCTCATTAACTCTACTCTAAATCAAATTTGCACTTGAGATGAAATACCCACAACACTTTTAGTCACTATCCAAGGGCCCATTGCCATGTGTTTAAGGGAGAGATGAAGATTCAGCTGTTCAACCTTCCCCACGATCACTTTGTTTTCTTTCTGTCTCTCTGTCTTGGCTTCACTACTTCTGAATGCTTATGTGTGTGATGGGTGGAGATGGAAAGGGAACATTGCTCTGCTAACCGGGAATCTGGGTTAGTTCCTGGTTTCATCGGGCACAAATGGAAATGTGTGCCAAGTCATTACATCAAGTGGATTCCATACTAAGCAGCATGAACCTTAAGGAACCAGAGAGATCCAGGAAGGAATGGCTACACCAGAATAGGAGTTTTATAACAACATATCTGAAGGATTTAGTATAGAACTGGTTAATCAAATGGCAAGTGCAAAGGGTAGCAGTAAATACTCTTATTGCATTATCTTGCTTTCCGGGGTGCCTTAATTTCAAGAAATGGCTTTGTGGGTGTGTTTAAAAAAAAAAACTACTTAGAAGAAAGCCACTTCAAACTGTGTTTAGAAGCTAAATAAATACAATAGTCCCCAGAACAGAGATGCAGTGGGCATTTTAATACATAAATCAAAGGAAAATTAGGAGTCCTAATTGACTCATGGGGCTGACCACACATTTCTGTATAAGTGCTAATTTTAATAAACCATGGTCCCTGAATAAGATTCCTAATCAGTCACTTAGCAAGTGGGTATTAGTGCAGAATGCAAATTATTTGAGTTTAACCTTCAACTGCTATACATGTTTCAGATGCATATTTACTTTAACTTTATTTATAAACAGGACAATCATGGTATGAAATGGATGGGGTTTTGGTCTGCTAAAGATGCCTTTCAGAAATATTTTGCCTAAAAATATTCTACTTATCAGAAGCCAAAACACTCCCACAAGGAAATGTCCTACATCTGAAGGAGAAAAGACCCTGCTCTTCAAATTTCTCTATTTGGTGATCTTCTCTTTAAATAAAATCACTAGTTTACAGTTGTGAAACTGTAAACTAGGTATGAAATTAGGTTCCTTCTATGTAGCCTTCTTTAGGTTCTGCTAAAGAGAATTACAATAAAATATGGGGAAATGGATGCTCCATGAGTGTCTTTAGATGAAAGTAGGTCTGGAACATCAGCAGTTCCCACCTGCCATCTCCTTCTACTCTAAAGGTCTCCCAAGAAAAGACCTGGGGACTATAAGTCATCTATAGCTCTTCCTTATTAAGGACTATGGATATGCCAAGAATGTTTCTGTTGTTTATAATGGACGGTATATGATAAGACTGTTATGGCAGATGACTAGCTCTTCTAGTCAGGATATATTTGGACTAAAAGTACTGAGTACTTCATATCATTAAGGTCAGGATTTAGGAAGTGCTTATAGTGATGATATGCGTAGCTGGAGCTAGAAAGTTGTCTGTGCTCAGGGGATCTCTAGGTCCTACTGCTCTATCTCTCATGAATAGCTTCATCTTGCTCATGGGATCTCTTCATCTCCTCGCATTCTTTCTCTCCATTCTTCCCATCAATTTTACTTCCTCCTAACATCTGTTTGCTTGTGCCACAGGTACGCCCAGGAGTCACCATGGCTGTCTCAGACTTATTCTACTGAAACCTTGCTGCTTCGGGTTTCACAGCTAATCACCCTTTTGTTTGTTTGGGTTTCCTAGTTCATATTACGCAGAAAGGAAATTTGATTGGCCTAGCTTAATCTCTTTCTTTTTGTTTTTAAACCAAGCTTTATAAAGAAATTCACAACAAAATGTACTCATTTTAAGTATACAAGTCAATAATTTTTGGTAAATTTATAGAATTGTACAACCATCACTATAAGCCAGTTTTAGAACATTTTTAACACAAAAAACTCCAGTGGGACTTTCTGCAGTTAATCCCTGGTTCCACCTCCAGCTTTAGACAACTACTTATATGGTTTCTATCCCTATTAGAATGTCCCTTCAGGATATTTCATTTAAACAGAATCATAAAATATGTGATGTTTTGTCAAAGTCTTCTTTCACTGAGCATAATGGTTTTGGGCTTCATAGTGTTATAACCTGGATCACTAATTTGTCCCTTTAAATTGCTGGATAGTAGTGCATTGTATGGGTAACCTATGTTTTAGAATATTCCAAATCCATTTCAGATGGAAAATCCAATGGAATATTCCACCTCAACAGTTAATGGGCATTTGGATTGTTCTCAGTGTGACTCCAATGAATAATGTTACCGTGAATATCATTTCAAAAACACCTGTCTTGATTACTATAGCTTTAAAGTAAGTTTTGAAGTTGGCTTATGCAAGTCTTCCAACTTTGTTCTCCCTTGACAAAACTGTCTTGACTATTTGAGGTTTTTTTCATTTCCATGTATTATTTAGGATCAGCTTATCAATTTCTAATGATTTGTTATGATTCTGTGATTCTGATAGGGATTCAACTTAATATAAAATCAATTATTTATCAACTTGGGGAGAATTGCCATCTTAAAATATTGAGTCTTTCAATCCATGAATATGTAGTGTCTCTCCATTTATTGAGATATTTAATGTCTCACAGAAATATTTCATAGTTCTGTATGCAAATCCTATTCTTTGACTATTAATATCTTCCTAAATATTTTATCCTTTCTGATACTTTTGTAGATATCACTATTCATTTAATTTTATTTTTGGATTGTCATTGTTAACATACAGAAATATGATTTATTTTTTAATATCATATAGCTTGTGATAGGAAATAGTCTATTAGTTCTACAGTTTTACTGTTGATTTTTAAATTTCCTGCATAAAGATGTAGTCTGCTAAGAAAAACTATTCTGTTTTTTCATTTCTGCATGAATGAATCTATCCATCTACCTACTACCTCTCATCACCTTATTGTACTATCTAGAACCTTTGGTTATAATTTTGAATAGAGGTGGTGAGAATGGACATCTTTGCTGTGTTCAAGATCTTAAGAGGAGGAAAGCATGAAATATTTAACTATTAAGAATGATGCTTACCATACATTTTTCATAGATGTCCTTTTCAATTTGAGTAAGTTACATTTTTTTCTAGTTTATTGAGATTTCTAATTAAAAGTGGGTGTTAAATTTTGTCAAATGCTTTTTCTGCATCTACTGATTTTACTAATATAGTGCATTGCTGTCTTTGATTTTCGTTTATTAAAACAGTCATACATTTCTGGATAAATTTCACTTGTTTATTTTTCTGTCCCTTTTTTTATATGTTGTCAAAGTTAGCTTGGTAAGGATAGTTGCATCAATGTTCATGAAGGATATTGGTTTATGGTTTTCTTTACTTGCTTTTTCTTTTCATTTTTTTCTAGCTTTCGTACCCGGATAAAGTTGGTCTCAAATAATGACCTGTGTGGTTTTCCCTCCTCCTCTTCCTGAAAGGGTTTGAGAAGAATGGGTATCATTTCTTTTGAAAATATGTAAAGAATACATAGAATTCATAATTGAAGCCATCCTGCTGGGAATTTTCTTCATGGGACCATTAAAAATTTCTAATGCAATGTAATACCTTTGATTATTTTTATATCTTTTTAGACTACCTATCTTCCTGAGTCAGTTTTAGCAATTTGTTTCTTTCTAAGAATTTTCCCACTTCGGGGTGCCTGGGTGGCTCAGTGGGTTAAGCCTCTGCCTTCGGCTCAGGTCATGATCCCAGGGTCCTGGGATCAAGCCCCACATTGGGCTCTCTGCTCAGCAGGGAGCCTGCTTCCACCTCTCTCTCTGTCTGCCTCTCTGCCTACTTGTGATCTCTGTCTGTCAAATAAATAAATAAATCTTAAAAAAAAAAAAAGAATTTTCCCACTTCGTGAAAGTTTTCTAATTTGTTGCCAAACTCACTTTTTGTGTCAGGTGATATCATAGATTACTGCTTGGCCCTGAATTGATCTTTCCTGGCACCCACCCATTTGTGGCTATGGAGGGATAAAGTTTCATGGTACAAAGCTAAGTTGCCAAAAGGTTGTCCTGTTTGACAGAGACTAGAGAAGACACATTGGGCATGGTTCTTTGGTAGCTATGGGCTGGAAAACATTCCCAGTTTAATGCTATCTACCACATAAGTTAAACATTTCAGCATAACTTTTTATACTTACTCTTGTGTTGGGAACTTTGTAATGTTGAAGAAACATTTGAAAGTGGAATCTTTGTCACTGTTGCATTTGTGACAGTTACCTCAATCTCCGTGATGACACTGGTTGTGGCTCCTAATTATGTAAAAACAAAAAGGAGCCATCAGGGGTGTAACCAATAAATAGATAGTCTTATTATCTTATTAGTATTAATATTAACATCCAATTATGACTTGAATATTAGTTACTAAAAGTTTTCTGATCAAGTTTTACAAATCCAACATTTTGATATTTACTTTTTAGTGATCCGGTTAATTTTGTTAAGAAAACAAGGCATATTTGACTCTTTTATATGTTTGCTATAGTTTATCTCATTTGAGCAGACAGTAATCCTATTAATTAAGTAATAATTATGATCATAATTTTATATATAAGATTCAGAAAACTTAATTTCTCCGTTGTCACATAACTTGTAATAGGAGAGAGCTAGGATCTGAATCCAAGCTTTTCTGATGCAAAAGTTTATCGATCACTCAGCTACCCTAGAAAGGGGATGGTAAGGAAGTGGTAGTAGTTGAAGATGGCACCATGGTTCCCATGTTGTCTTGGAAGGAATTTTCAGGTAGGGGGAATAGACAGCAGAAAAGGGATAATAGGAATTCTTTAAAATAAACTTTCAGTTATACTTAGTTCATTTTTTGGACGGGGGGGGAAGGAAAATTAACAACAAAAATAACCTGAGATTATCAAATAACACTGGAATAAGATTACTTGAAACAATTTATATTTGCACAAATATTATAAAAATGATTAATGTTTTTCGTTCTTTTCAAAGTCTAATGTGGAGATCATTGGTTAGTGAAGAAAAGATAGGCATGCTGGGTACTGCATGCTTAATGTTAGCTACATATGATGCTGGCTGGAGATGGGAAGAAGCCAGTTTAATAGATTTCCGTCACACAGTAGGCAGAAAGACTGAATTGCTGGTGTTTTCCAGAAGTGCCAATCAGCTTCCATTCTACGACAACAAGCATCTATACTGTAATGCAAATTCTTAGTACAATTAAGAGATTGATGCCAGAGAAACTGAGAGTTTGCAAGAAGACCTCAGAGACAGTAGGTAAATATGTCTTTACACAACAAGTCTTCAGGAATTGATATGTCAGCAAAATATAAATATAAGCTCAAATGTAGGCTATAGCATTAACACTGTATATGAGAAAGAAAGAATGGAAATAAGCAAAACTTTCAATGCATCTTTTTAAAAAAGATTTTATTTATTTATTTCACAGAGAGAAAGATCACAAGTAGGCAGAGAGGCAGGCACAGAGAGAGGGGGAAACAAGCTCCCTGCTGAGCAGAGAACCTGATGCAGGATTAGATCCCAGGACCCTGAAATCATGACCTGAGCCGAAGATAGACACTTAACTGACTGAGCCACCCAGGCACCCCTGCATGCATCTTGAAGTAATAAATTGAGAGAGAAGTATTTGAGAAAATAAAGAAATATCTTATCATAGCAGACATTGATGCTCGTGATAACATGGAAGTACAAAAGATCACCCAAAAGGTAGAAACTCAACATTTGAGGATCAAGGGACATGTAGGGATAAAGATTTTGCTTTTCAGTAGAACTCCAGGAACATACTCTTGGAAAACGTTAGAACAGGATTTCCTTTTCAGAAATTTTTGGTGGAGAATTCTTTTGCTGTGAAAACCATGGAAAAGGTATCCTGATGGCCCAAAGGATTCCCTAGCATGAGACAGACTTAATGGTCTTAGACATGGAAAAGAGAATTTATATTTAAGAAAGATGTGGGAAACTGGCAGATTAGAAAAATACAAAGAAGAGAGTGGAATAATGCAATATCTGGGGATACAATGCCAAAGAGTTCCCTTCAAGAATTGCCTATTATTGATGTGGAATATACTTCACAAATAAGGGTAAAACGAGAGCCCATAGTCAACTCAGGACAGGTTGTCAATTTCACAGTGTCCTGTAGGCAATGGAAGGAATCTTGAATGCTTTATATTTTTAAATATACATGGATGGTGGACCTAAAACAAACAGAAGGAAAGATATAGAGACAAATGTTGCCACAGCCATAAATTTTGAAATTTTACTAGTATACTGAAGTGTTTCAAATCCTAGATTCAAGAGAGAAGAAAATGGGTGACGTACATTTATTAAGATATGAAGATCCTAATCTTGTATTAACGTTTTGTTTTAAGAATTTTCCCAATTGCACTTTGGGTTCACACTTAGTAGACTCTGGACTCCTTCCAGGAAGTGATCGACATCTCAGAAAAATAAAACCAATCTTAAAGTTGTTCTTTAAACTTAATGTGGTTTGCTCTCTTTCAGTTTTTCTGTCTGGCCATTTCACCCCAGATAACACTACATATCTGCTTTGGTCTACACGTGCAAAGTGAACTGTAAGCCTGTAAATATAATATTATATTAGGTTTGACAAACATTATTTTATTTGAGAAATACTAATTTAAATTGTGACATCAAAATAGTATTGACTTTACTTTTAGGACTTGTGTTTTTGAATTTAATGTCCTTTAAGTTCTTGGAACTTTGGTATAGGTAGAATGAATTGAAGACAAAATATAAGAATTTTAAAACCACATTTGACTTGGGATAAGAAGAGTCTAATAATGAGATGCTTGGAAAACCTCATCAATACAAGTGTGAGAGCAAAGAAGACAACTTCACTGCATCCATACCCTCAAGTGAAAACCATTGGCTGGAACTGAGCAGAATGAATGTGAGAGATAAGGGCTGTTTTATAATTGCTTTGGAATTATTGATGTAAGATTCATTTTGTATATTTCATGAAATTAAATTTTTGGGAGAAAGCAATAAATGTGGGTATTATTTATATTAGGAACATAGATGTGTTTATAACAGATTGACAATTGATTTGAAAGAGAGGGTTTATGGAGTTAAATTGTGCAAGGCATGGGATTAAGCAGTTTTATTCCTTTGGAATTATGTAATTTGAATTACAGTATTGTTTTATCTAACGCACATAAGCAAAAGCTGCTTGTGTGGTCACTTTGTCTTTAGAAATAGAGTATGGGATAAGTGACTTTTTTACAAAGTTAGCATTTACTAAAGCATATGCTAAAAATATTATTACTGTGGTCTGTTAAATTGGTTTTATGTTTAAGGAAAGACATTTTGTAGTCAAATTAACTGGAGCTGCATAGATTCTAAAAAAGCTAAATGGATGTTTTTGTGATAGGATTATTAATATAAAAAGAAATGTTATTGTGCATTGTAGAACCCCAAGAGGGTAGTCTTTTTTTTTTTAAGATTTTATTTATTTATTTGACAGACAGAGATCACAAATAGGCAGAGAGTCAGGCAGAGAGGGAGAGAGAAGGAAGCAGGCTCACCTCCAAGCAGAGAGCCCGACGTGGGGCTCTATCCCAGGACCCTGAGATCATGACCTGAGCGGAAGGCAGAGGCTTTAAACCACTGAGCTACCCTGGTGCCCCGAGGGTAGTCTTTTTTAAAGTAATTGTCCAAGGACCTCCATTTCCAAGGATCATTTTATGGCTCCATAGAAATTTTGTATCTATGGCAACATGGATACAACTTAATTAATGTCTTGATTCATTTAAGTGACTTCTGGGGGTAATATTAAAAAGCCACTCATGGAAAGATTGTGAGAAGCCTAAGTACTTACTTATGCCAATGGGCTTAAAGAGATGCATCAAAGCAGTGGCAAGAACTGAAAAAAAATCCTTCTTAAAATTTTGTTCAGATTTTCCGATCTTTTTTTGGAGTGGAGTAATACATCGGAATGTTAATAAATTCAAATGTTAAGCACAGGAGCAAAAAAAGTGAAGCGGTGTAGGCCAATCACCTGAAAAACTCAAGGAGAATTCAGAACTGTGGCTCCTCCAACTCAGTTAATGGAACAAGGCTACAATGGAGTTCCAGAGATCCTGAAGAAAACAAAATGGTGATGGTGGAGGACAGTCTAGGTGAAATAGGACTATAGCTCTCACTGGGAGATACAAAGAGAAAGGAGTTTTATTTCTATGTGAATTTTGTATTTCCTTTTCCTTTTCCATATCATTTAGATAATGGGTTAAGGTAGAATGAAGGGCCCCTTGAAATTGTGCATTTACCAATATTATCCCTTTTGCTAGACTGACTGGGACCTGGTTATAACCCCAGGGCAAAGGAGCCAGAGCAGACTACCAAGAGCTCCCTGACACTTTGGCCTTGGCTAACAGAGTGTCTAAATGTCTTCAGATCTATCCATTTTCTAACTCAGTTTATCAAGTCAAGTTCTTATAGTAATTTGGGACTGATTCCAGGGCAGGTACAAAGTTTTACCTGTATTTATAGTGACTCTTTGCTTATATACCCCAGAAATCAAGTGGTTTGCAGTGGTTTGGTGACCTCAGAGGGATGTAGTGATTTGGAATTCTTTTTAAGTCCTTGTTCTTCCTTAGAGAGTTCATTAATAAGTAAATATTGACTTTCCACTTTAAAAAAAATCTATTTTAAGAGTGTTTTGGAGCCAGACCAAATACTGGTAGAGTTGTCTCCTTCATTTTCTTAGATCTACCAATTCTATTTGTCTACATGTTTTTACACATCAGTGAATAACTGGCCACAGTGCTTATGGGGATCTTAAAAGCTTTGGGAACATTTGAGCTGCCCCTTTTGAAAACTATAGTTCATGACAACCACCATGGGGTTACTCCCACGTCAGATGGTGGGCAAAAAAGAATTGTTTGTTTGTTTTCTGGTTGTAGAATGCACATTACTTTTTAAAATTTTACTGTGAATGGCATTTAAATAACATAATAGTACCTTATTTAAGCAATTTTAAACTGCACTACTGAAGCCTTAAGGGCTCAAGTGTGGAAGCCTCAAAGACTATTGTTAGCAATAAGAGAGAGAAGTGGATAGAAGTCCACCCTGCCCACATGCACGCACCACCACCACATTGCTTCAAACAAGAAGTACTTACATATTCCATACATACATGTAATTTTATATGGAAATGTATTTTCCAATTAAAAGAATTCAGGTCACAATTGTCTTACTTTATAAGGAGGGTCATAAAATGTTAACCTTGCCTATCCACACTAAAAGTAAGATGAAGAAGGCAGAGTAGGAAGAAATAATATTAGGTTTGAAATTGCAGATTGTTACTATGAATTACCATTAATTTTTGGCTTCTTTTGTTAAGTCACTTAGCCTCTCTGAAACCTAGTTTTTCCATCTTCAAATAATAATTTAAAAATAAACTTTAAAATGATAACACATTTCTTAAAATAAGAGCCAAATGCACTATTATAAAAATAGTGCATAAAAATAGTACTTTGAAAAAAATTGCAAAGCATTTGCAAGTTATGCTTATTATGCTCTGCCTAACAGAGGCAAGGATATCTACAATATACTGTTGAATAGTCTCTATATTATTTTTTTAAATTTTATTTCTTTTCAGTGTTCCAGAATTCATTGTTTATGCACCACAACCACTGCTCCATGCAATATGTGCCCTCCATAATCATTTATTTTTAAAATTACATTAAATTAAATTTTAAAATTGTATGTTTAAGGGTGGTAACTTCTGGAAGGTAGTAAATACACTGAAGAGGAAATAATTTCTTAAATGTAATAGGGAGAAATTTATAAATATGTAGAAATTTAAAAATAAACTTAATAACCTATGGTCCAAGGAATAAATAACAAGGGATATTAGGAAATACTTTGAGATGAACAAACATGGAAATGCAATCTACCAAAATTTATGGGATGTAACGAAAGCAGAACTGAGGGAAACTTGTGGGTGTAAACATCCAGTTTATAAGGGAAGAAAGATCTCATATTAATATTCCAGTGTGCCAACTTAAAAATTTAGTAAGAGAGAACTAACCCCAAAGCCAACAGAAAGAAAAGGAAATAATAAAGACTAGAAGGAAGAGAAATAAAATAGGTAAGAAGAAAGCAATAAAGAAATAAAATAAAAAGTTACTTCTTTGACAAGATTGACAAAATTGACAAACCCTTAGACAGACAAAGAAAAAAGAGGGAGGACTCAAATTACTAAATCATGAATGAAAGTGAACACATTTCTATCATCCTTACAGAAGTAAGAAGGGTTATAAGGCAATACAATGAATAATTGTATGTTAACAAATTATATAACTTATATGAAATGAGAAAATTCTCAGGAAATCACCAACTGTAGCCAAAATTGAGTCAAGAAGAAATAGAAAATCTGAATAGAACTATAATGAGCAAAGAGATTGACTTAGTAATCAGAGAAACACACACACACACACACACACACAATGAAAAATACAGGACCAGATGGCTTCGCTGGTAAAATCTACCACACATTTAAAAAATAATTATGATCTATTCTTCATAAACTCTTCCAAAAATTAGTAAGGGAAGGAACTTCCTAATTTGTCCTAGGAGGCTAGTCTTACTCTGACACCCAAATTAGGCAAAAACATCACACACTTATTTCTCTTATGAATATAGTCACAAACATTCTGAACAAAATAATACAGATCAAATCCAGAAACATATAAAGAGCATTATATGCCATGACAAAGTAAGATTTATCTCAGAAATTCAAGGTTATTTCAACATATAGAAATCATTGAAATATGTCTTATTAATAAAATAAGGGATAAAAAACCACACAGCAATCTCAATATGCTGCGAAAAGGCATATGACAAAATCTAACACCTTTGCATGATAAAAACATTTAACAAACTAGTAACAGAAGAGGACTTTCTCAACCTGATAAAGGACATATTTGAAAAATGCACAATAACATCATACTTTAATGGTGAGAGAATGAAAGCATTCCTTTATAATTAGGAGCAAAACAAGGAAATTTTCTCTTATCACTTCTATTCAGTGCTGTACTGGAGGTTCTAGCAAGAGCAAAATGGTAAGAAAATTTTAAAAAATCATCTAAAAAAATAAAAAACAAAAAGCATCTAGATTGAAAAAGGAGAAGTTAAACTATATATATTTGCAAATAAATCTTATATACAGAAAATCCAAAGGAACACACACACATGCACAGATGCACACAATACACAAATACAAATTAGAACAAATAAATGGATTCGACAATATGGCAAGGTACAATATCAATATATGAAAATAAATTGTATTTCTATACAGTAGCAATGAACAATCCAAAAACAAAATTAAGAAAATGATTTCACTTACAATAGCATGAAATGGATAAAATATTTGGAATAAATTGGACAAAAAGTGCAAGTCTTTTACACTGAAAACTACAAACATTATAAAAAAAAGTTAAAGAAGACCTAAAATGAACAGAAAGTTGTCCTACATTCAAAGATTGGAATATTTAAGATCATTAAGATGGCAATACTCCCAACTTGATCTGCAGATGTGATGCCGTCCTTATCACAATCCCAGTTGTTATTTTGCAGAAATTGTCAAGTTGATCCTAAATTTCCTATGAAAACTCAAGTGAGCCAGGGTAGTGAAAAAATCTTGAAAAAGAAGAGAAAAGTTGGAGGACTCACATTTCCTGATTTTAAAACTTAATAGAAATGGTAATGCAGAGTGTATGATTCTTGCATAAAAATAGATACAGAGATAAATGGAATATATCTGAGTCCAGGGGAAAAAAAAAAAAAAGAACCTCATACATTTATGGCCACCTACACAATTTAAACAGGGAAAGAATAGTCTTTTCAACAAAAGGTGTTAGGACAACTAGATAATTATACACAGAAGAGTGAAACTTGACATCTAACTCACACTATAAACAAAAATTAAAGAATTACATAGAAAAGCTAATACTATAAAATTCTTAGAAGAGACCACTGACATAAATCTTTGTGACCTTGAGGGCACATGCACCTGAATGTTTATAGCAGCAATGTCCACAATAGCCAAACTATGGAAGGAACCTAGATGTCCATCTACAGACGAATGGATAAAGAAGATGTGGTATATATACACAATGGAATACTATGCAGCCATCAAAAGAAATGAAATTTTGCCATTTGTGATGATGTGGATGGAACTAGAGGGTATTATGCTTAGCGAAATAAGTCAATTGGAGAAAGACAACTATCATATGATCTCCCTGATATGAGGAAGTGGAGATGCAACGTGGGAGGTTTGGGGGGTAGGAAAAGAATAAATGAAACAAGATGGGATTGGGGGGGAGACAAACCATAAGAAACTCTTAATCTCGCAGAACAAACTGAGGGTTGCTGGGGGGAGGGGTTCCGGAGAGGGTGGTGGGGTTATGGACATTGTGGGGGTGTATGCTGTGGTGAGTGCTGTGAAGTGTGTAAACCTGGCGATTCACAGACCTGTACCCTTGGGGCTAAAAATACATTATATGTTTACAAAAAAATTTAAAAGATTAAAAAAAAAAATCTTTGTGACCTTGAGTTGAGCATGGTTTCTTAGATTTTACCCCACTGACTGAAGGAAACCAGAATGTTACCCTGAAATATTTTGACATAAAAATTATTTTGACTGCAGCCAATTAAGAGGCAGCCAATGCAGGAAAAGTTTTTCTGCTTAAGGGCAGGATATAAATTCTCCTTTTACAGGAGACAGACTCTTACCAGCCCAGAGAAGAAACTAGCGGACTCCGCAAACAAAACTTACTCCATTAGTTTTCCTTCCAGATATTTTCCTTCAATTTGTTTCCTGCCCTTGGAAGCCTAAATTACTTTCTTTTGTCCAGTCATTTTTCTACAAACTTACTGTCCTTTGTTCTAGATGTTATATAAGCTAAAATTCTAAACCACTGCTTTGAGTTACTCCTTGTTTTAGGTTTCTCATGTGCTATGCACTGCCCATGTTAATAAGCTGTTTTTTGTTAATCCGTCTTCTTGTTAGTGTCCCAGATGAAAACCTAAAATGGGTAGAGGTAAAGTTTTGCCTTCTCTACATGAAAGAAAAAAATATAGATATATTTTGCTTCATCGGAATTAGAGATTATAGTGTTTCAAAAGTTACCATCAAGAAAATGGGAAGACAATCTACAGAGTGGGAGAAAATATTTGCAAAATATCTGTCCAATAAGGCTCTTGGCTCCAAAATATATTTAAAAAAATACTTACAACCCAATGATAAAAGACAACCCAATTTTTTAAAAAATGGAAAGAATTAAATAGACAGTTTTCCAAAGAAGATATACAATTGTCAGCAAGTACACAAAAAGATGCTTGGTAGCATTCGTCATTAGGGAAATGTAAGTCAAAACCACAATGATACCACTTCATGCCCACTAGAATGGCTATGATGAAAAAGATAGAGAGCAACAAGTAGGGATTGGAAAGTGGACAATTAATATCCTCTGACTTTTCTGGTGGGAATGTAAATAGTGCAGCTGCTTGGGAAATCAGTTCCTCAAAAAGTTAAACATAGGGTTACCATGTGCCTCAGCAATTCCACATTAAGATACATATCACAAAAGAAAGAAGGGACAAGGCCACATAAAAACTTGTATAAGAATCTTCATAGCAGCATTTTTTGTAACACCTGAAAAGTAGAAACAACTATAATGTCCACCAACTAAAAAATAAACAAAATGTGGTACATCCAAACCATGAAATACTATTCACTCATAAAAATAAATGAACTACAGATAAATGCTAGAGCGTGGATGAACCTAAGAACATTCTGCTATGTGAAAGTCAGATACAAAAGATCATATACAATATGATCCTATTTATGTGTTTTTTTTTTTAACATGAAATTTCTAATATAGGTAGAGGGACAGAGAGTAGGTTAGTGGTCCCTGGAAGCGGGGAAAGGAGTAAATGGGAAGTGATTAGTAACAGATACAGGGTTTCTTTTTGGAGTGATGAAAATGTTCCAGAATTAGATAGTGTGATGGTTGCATAATCTTGTTGATATACTGAAAATCACTGCATTGTCCACTCCTGAAGAGTGATTATGATGGCATATGAATTACATACATGAAAGAAAAATGACTGCAAGTGATCATTACTCACCTTCACTTTTAAGTGTTGCCGTTAACGAAGAATGTGTTGGCTGCAAAGATGTACTTGAGAGTTTCTTACTGGTTGTTCCTAGTTTGATAAGATAAATAACATTATTATTAATCACAATTTCATCTCACCTGCCAAAGAATAAATGTCAGTCAAATCTGGAGGTAAACTAGAATCTCTCTACAGTGGTACTGTCAGCTTTTGTCAATCTTTAATTTTTTCATTTCCTATCTCCTTTTGTGCAAAGTAAGGAACATAGGTACTGAATGCTTGGGTGACCCAAGGAAAACACACACACACACACACACACACACACATGCACACACACACACACACACACACTCACACACACACATACACACACATTTTTTTTCTACAATAGGCCCCCAAAGCAAATTTTCACTGCAAATTGTTATTTGGGTATCTTTAAAACATGCAAAAGACATATATTGCAAAAACACATGATTTAAAATTGTTATTTTTCCCAAGAGAAAAATAACCTGGCCAATAGGACCTTTTCCCTCCAGAATTACATTTCATTTTGTTGATTTGATTATGACCCTGCAACTTCCAAAATTACATAAATTATAAAGGAACTTGCAAATTCTTGTAATTAGATAATTTGTTCATTTATGAAACATACACTGAGTTCCCAGTCTGTGCAAGACCCTTTTCTAGACTCTTGAGGGCAGTATCAAACTCTTGGTCATTTTTAAAATCTGAGTAGTATCGAGGCATTCCTGGTATACGGTAGGCATGTAGTAAATGTTTTCGATAAGCAGGGACTCATGTAGATCATGGGAACCAAGAAAAGACAAAGATTTGCTTTATGTAGTGAATACAACTTACAAATATGACAGCCATACTAGTCAACATTCCCTTCTTAAAACACTTTAGGATATCCTTTTGTGATTAGGGTATAGGTTCTATTTTTATTGTGTGACATAGATAAAATCCTGGTTCTTAAAGGTATGCATGCTGTATTGGGGGAGAAACAATTTGGCTCTGCACAGTTTAATGCTTTAAAACTCATCCAGAAAAAAGTTTTCAAAGGTAATCTGGCTGGATCTAAGAGAAGAAACTAAAGAATCACAAGGAAGTTAAGATCTTTGAAGGGTCACTGGGGACAATTGCCTCCAAGTGGATGGTGGAGGTGTTCTCTTCTGTTCCTCTCTCCTCACTTCTTATTAGAGGAGATAGGTTATTATAGAAATGGAAAGTGGCTGTAACATGCAGATACTGGGAATTATAATATATGGAGAGTGCTGAAGCACTTAAGACATTCTCACAGTCTTCTCTGCCCAATATGGGGTTATATTTTAAAAGAAGAAACCAACAAAGGACACATTATTCCTAAAAGCTAGGTTTGAGATTTTTGCATTGCCCAATCACAGGGATGCCATCTTTCTTTCTTTCTTTCCTTCTTTCTTTCTTTCTTTCTTTCTTTCTTTCTTTCTTTCTTTCGAGAAAGAGAGAGTGGGAGCACACAAGCTAGGGGAAAGGCAGAGGGAAAGGGAGAGAGAGAATTCCAATCCCATTCTCCATGCTCAGTGCAGAGCTCAACATTGGCTCAATAATTGAGCATGACCCTGAGATCATGACCTGAGCCCAAATCAAGAGTTAGATGCTTAACTGGTTGATCCATCCAGGTGTTCCCAGAATGCCATCTTAAGGTGAAGATGTAATAATATAAATCAACTGTCCTTTCCAGCCAGATGTGGTGAATTTTTTTCATTTGAGCACTACTCTTGGCATTCTTGGTACCAAGAACAGGCTAAATTGAATTTTTATAATTACCTTGTTTCATATGTTTCACTGGGATATGTCTCCTATTTCACTTGAAATTTCAAGAATAGGAATGATTACAGGAAATAATCAGGATACATATAACAATAATCATGAATATAAATAGAAAAAGTATAAAGTGGGTGCAGTTCTTGAGTTTCTAAAGCCCTTGACCCTTTCCTTTTATAGCTACCCTGACTTCATGTTTGACAGAGGAAAGATGAGTAACAAATTTGAGCTTTGGCCTGAGCATTCAGCCCAAATCTATTTGGCTTCAATATCAATCTTGGTCTTTGGGAAACTGAAGAGCTGAATGGCTATCCATTTCTGGAGTTCCTGAACTTGTGTGTGAACAGTGATCCTATAATCATGACCATGATCATTGTATCTAATCAATGTTACTCTATCTATAACAGAAACAGAACACAATTATTTTAGATTTATATTTAATGTATGAATATTCACTTTCCAATATGGATAAGCATTCTACATGTAACTTACAATAAAATTCTTATGTGCTAAATATGTTGAAATTCTGAGGTATAAATGCATCCTTATTAGTGCAAGAATAAAATGTCATACTAATTAACAAGGATTGTGATTTCTGTTAATTTTATATGCAAACAAAGTTCTTAAAAAATTAAGAACTTGCTCTAGTTAATAAAAGAAATAGATTGAATTTAATATGAACAATAAGAGAATACTATAGCCATATATATTTAGGGATATTATATAATCTTGTTTATAAAAGATTATAGATGTTTATGGATGTTTATAAAAGATTAAGATATTTATAGAAGATTAAGTCATTAAAATATCATAATTGTACTCCGTTAAATTTTTAGTAAACTATCATCCAAAACATTTTCCAAAATAATCTTTTGGACCTTTGTTTAGTTCCATTTAGGACACCAGGGTTTCAAGAAATTGCCTAATTTATAAACATTTTATATCTTATGAGTATAAACTAAAAGCAAAAAGCCAACTTTATAATTTCAAAACTCCATGAAAAGGAAAACCCCAAAAATATTGTACAAAGATAGCCCAGGTAAGTCATTTTCAATTCAAACTTATATAGGTATATAAGGTATATAAAGGTATATAAAGACAGTGAAAAAAAGAAGAAATATATGGAGAAAATGTAGTACCCAAACCTATTTTCTCACTAATACAAGAAAATTTACAAGACTGCCTTTTAAAAGTCCCTTCTTTGCAGTTTTATCTTAGTTTCCAGAGACGAAGTCCATTGTAAACATCACCATGACTGGCACCCTATATGGAAGAGATGGCCAAAAACACTGGGCTCCTCTATTGACCTCAACAGACACTGAATATCTATTTAGTATCAGAAATGCAAAATATCAGGGCTGACAAATTAATTCAGCTAATTCAAAAAAGTTTGATTATTAAAAGGTTTAAAAATAAAGCTGAATAATAATTATGTTTTAAGAATGATATTTCAGGTTATTTTTCTCTCTGAGAAGTTTATCTCACGGGGCACCCAAGTGGCTCCATTGGTTAGGCATCTCCTTCGGCTCAGGTCATGATCCCAGAGTCTTGGGGTGTTTGCCTCGCCCTCTCCTTCTGCCTCCTGTTCTGTCTGCTTGTGTTTTCTCTCTCTCTCTCTCTCTCTCTGTCAAATAAATAAAATCTTTAAAAATAAAATAAAATAAAATATTTATAAAAAAAAAAGAAATTAATCACATGATGATGCCATTCAGCATCTGCCAAGTGTTGATATTAACTCTGGCCACTTGGCCTTTGAACAAAATGGGCAGAGCACTTGGTACATAGCCAGGAAGAGATCAGGTCCCTTCTCTCTTACTGGGTAAACCTCTGAATGTGAAACCTACTCCAAGCAAAGCTGTCAGTCACCTCTGCCACTGTTGCTACATTGCTACAAGAAGAGTTTTCATCTCAGTAGCACATTTTCCACTTTTCTGATGATGGAATTTCTGCCATTGTCGAGAGAAAGGAAATTTACCTGCTTTAGATAGACATAAGCACTATTAAATCAAGTATCTTTTGACTTTAAAATAAGAACATCTGGTTTGAAAGCCTTAAAAGAAAAATAAAGATGTTTTCCATGTTTTTTTTGTTGTTGTTGTTTTGTTTTTGTTTTAGTTTTTTTTTTTTTTCAAATACTTTTATTTTGTCTAATGACCATGATGTCTGGGACACCAGTGTGGCTCAGTCAGTTAAGCCTCCAACTCTTGATTTTGGCTCAGGTCATGATTTCAAGGTCATGAGATCTAGCCCTGCATAGAGTTCAGTAGGGAGTCTGCTGGAGTTTCTCTCCCTCTCCTTCTGCCTCTCCTGCTGCCCTCTCTTTCTCTCAAATAAATAAATAAATATTTTTAAAAAATCACTTGACAACCAAATAAAAACGGAGAAAGAGAAAAAGGAAAAGGAAGGAAGGAAGGGAACAAGGGAGGGAAGGAGGAGAAAGAAAATGAAAAAGCAAATATGGTAAAATTTTGATAATTATTAATTCTGGGAGATGGGCATATGGGGATTAATTATAGTGCTCTATTGTGGGTACATCTGGACATTTTTGTAATAAAAAGTAAAGCTTCACTGGCCTATTACAATTTGTATAATTGAATGTGAGAAATTTAAAACTCATCTGGGAGAACTTTTGAAGAACACAGACTGGAGATTAGTTTTTGTTAACTGGTTTATATAAGACAGTGAAGTGCCCAGAAAAGAAATTTAGAAGAAGCTATGCATGTGTGTGTGTGTGTGTGTGTGTATGTTCTCTGATTTCAAGTGTTTTCCGAAGCGACTTGTTTCAGATAAGGGGCTTCAGTGACCCACTTTAGGAGCCACCAGTGGTAAAGTTGTTAGGGTTATCTCCTCAGTTTATATGAGTAGGTAGAGAGTTTTCCTTCCAAGCTGGGAAGGTAAGTTGAATTCCCAGTATCAGAAATGACAATTCTGCCTGAATTCCTTCTCTGAAGCTTCCATCTCTCCCTGCCATGGTCACATAACATAACAGTTAGGGGTCTATGTTAATTTGACATTGTTATTCACCACAGGTCACTATGGTCAGGGCTAGTAATCATCTCACTGAGAAAGCATAAATTCCAAGGATTAATGTAGAAATTGCAAAACTTCAACCCTTTGAGTCAGCATGCAATATCAGTACCTACCTTCTCTTTATTGGTCCTTTTGGGGTGATGTTTTCTATTACAAAAGTAACATGCTTTTACCAAATTAATGCAATTTTATGCCAAGAACACCACTGGCAACTCACAGAGAGAGTGAAAGAAAGAGAGAGAGAGAGAGAGAGGAGAGCAGCAAATGCTTATACTTGGTAAAAGTATGAGCATGCCTCTCTGCTTAAACCCTGAAAACATAGGGTTGAAACAATTTTTAAAAATAAAGGGCAGACAATCTCCCCTTTGCTCTCCTGCCTGCTTGCTCCCTTACAGTGCATTCAGTAAACTTCTATCTCATAAAATAAAATAAAATAAAATAAAATAAAATAAAATAAATAAAATAAAGAAAAGAAAATATACAGTGCAGGAGTTGGCTGGAGGCTCCATGGTCCTTGACTTTTTTTTTGACTGTGTCATTTGAAATTTCCCTTGCTTGATGATAGTGGTCCTACCACATTCGGGGAACAAAATCCCTTGTGTGGCCCTCTTTGTGTAAAGCTTTCTCCAGTTTGGTACAGGAATTCTAGGAGAATTGGTTTGGTTTCACCTTAGAATTGCACATTTAGGAAATAACAGACTATATTCATCAGACTCTTTTTCTTTGAGGATCATCACCCCAGTTAAGTCTCATGAACCAGACCTCATCGGTCCTCAACATTTTATTTGAACTTGGTCTTAGAATGAAAATTAAACGGGGAGTAAGTGGAGAGGAGAGGAAAAGAGCAGGAGGAATTCCAGTTATTTCCTCATTAGGGCATATGATTTTCAGGTCTTCTTGTGACTTTAGCATTCTAACCAGAGTTCCTGCGCATAAGTGATAAATAAGCAATTCTATATTTCTCTCTCCATTGATTATAGAACCTGAATGATATGCCTCATTTTATGTGTGTCGCAGGATGGACAAGGCAGTATGCATTGGATTGATAACCTCTTGGGTTTTTAATTAAATGACCCCCAATGGCTCATTTTACTTTTCATGAATGGTAAAAATACCTAGAACCATAAAACATGATGCTGTTGCCACTCTGTTCAGTAACAATAATGATGACATTGCTACGGAACCTTACAAATTAGTTCTATTATCAGCCCAATATAACTAACAACTAACATCCGTGTGTTATTAATATGGTTTCACCCTGTTAATGGTGGTATTTAAGTGGACAATTGGAATATTTAGAAACATATTTTTTTTTTAAGATTTCATTTATTTATTTGACAGAGAGAAATCACAAGTAGGCAGAGAGGCAAACAGAGAGAGAGGAGGAAGCAGGCTCCCCGCTGAGCGGAAAGCCCGATGTGGGGCTCGAACCCAGGACCTGGGATCATCACCTGAGCCGAAGGCAGCGGCTTAACCTACTGAGCCACCCAGGCGCCCCTATTTAGAAACATATTTTTATGACTAAGGAAATGGGGATTTTTTTTTATTCTCTAAAAATAAACTTTGTGTATGTAACATTCACAATAGGATTATTCTCAAACAGGAGATGATCTAGAGGGATATCATCAAAGAAGCCTACTGTGATCTCAGGGTTCTGTATTCAAACCAAAATAACACATAAGTTTCAAAATAGTGAAAAAGCACAGACCTTCATAACAATAGATGTAAAATCTCAAATTATTTTTCAGTGATTAGATTATATAGATGCTACTAATTTTATCTGTTAAAGTTAGAGTAAATTTCACTAAGAGTTAATCCTACCTATAGACATTTCACTTGTTGATTCCGTAACAGTATTTGACATTGTGGTTTTTGTTAGTACAGATGCAGTTGCTGAAGGAACCGCTGGTGATGTTAATCCTTGAGGGGCTGTATTTCCAACATCTGCAAAAGGGAAACTGTGTTAAAGTAGCTGCTTTAAAGTTTACATTTATTTTGCCAAATACAGACTAGTACATTTAAGCAAAGCCAACTGTATGTGTATTCCTGCTAAGCCAGTAAGTAAGGCATGGATTTGAAATTAATTTTCTAATTGTAATGAATTGAGCCTTCAGTTCGCTATTCATTCACGAACTCTATCTGCTTCTCACCAACAGCATGAATTTTCAAGATAGCCGTTAGGAACAGTCCATAGCCCTGAAACAAAATTATAGCTGACAAAACTAGTGAGAAATACAAGTACAAATTTGAAATTTAACAATATTTTTAAGCCAACCTAACAAACGTTGTCAGGTGAAATAATTAAATGGACGTTCTCTGGACTGTTGATGTTTTACTAAATATTTTCATAGCACATTGAAATTATTAAGCAGTAAAATTTCAGTATTAGTACATCTCTTCCTGATATAAAGCATTTCTCCCTCCTTTCTCTCTCTACATATATGCCAAAGGAAGACAATAAATCTTGTTTTTTAATTTTTTTAAGAAATTCAATAAATTTTAAAGAAATTCAACATTGCAACATGCCTAAATTTTTGGCAATGGAACCACCATAAATATGCATTTTCAAATAATTGAGTTCTCTAAATTGTAACAATCAAAGCACCAAAATGAAGGTGATACATTGTTTTGTTGTTATATGTTTATTTTTGATAATACTTCTTTGACAATAGAAAGTATTTAATAATAACTCTTAAAACTCATCTTAAAATATTATTGCTTTTTCAAAGTGAAGTATATAGGACTTAATTCTCAATGATTTATGGAAATGTTTGTTTTACATAATATTACTGAATTTATTAGCTTTTATAGAATCCTTTTAATTCTGTGTTTGTTGGTCCTGTCTCTATATACTCACTGTTGTATTAAAAATCAGAAAATAACAAACAAACGTGTATGAAGGACTTGGACAATGTATTCATGCCCATGGAAGGCATTGTGTTCATGTTGTTACTTCGTCCGTAGAGAATATATATAGTATAGCACGTTAGTTAAGAGGATGGACTTTGAGCGACAAAGACTTGTGTCTTGATCCCAGTCAAACTGGATATGTCATTAGAGTAAATACATGTAATTAGTATAACTTTTCAAATTTAAAATTTTATCCAACATTTTCCTGTTTGAATATGGAAAAAAATATTCTTGCACATCAGGGAAAAGCAATATTTCAGATGTGAGGAGACAGAGCACACTTCCTGTTTCATTTTATAGACTTGTGGTGCTTGGACGTGCTAGCACTTAGCACTGACTTTGTTTATAGGCAGTATAGGGAAATGGGTTGATGTATTCAACACATATGGATGTGTTCAGCACATTCAGGAATGACAGAGTGGTTTTTCACAGGCTTTACAAAAATCAAGTCAAAAGCTTTTTTCACCTCTGGATACACTTCACACCCTTGTTCTCACCACTACCCCCTGACTCCTCCCAACAGGGAGAAGGAACACAGCAAGCATGCATGATGTTATCTTTTCTGTATTAGTCATTTTTTTCTCGCTATCCTTCTTTTCATCCCAGAGTTTGTGATGTAACACTGACTTCTCAGTTTAAACTGAAGTTGAAGAAAGTTATTCCAAGAAGCACACACCACTTTGACTGGAAAAATCACCTATAAATAACTTAAATGATCCCTATCTGCTGACTTGTTATATAGTAACAACCTCAATTTCTGGGTCTAATCAATATCTTCAAAGACTTTTTTTCTTATTTCTTTCTTCCCTTTGTCCCTTCTGCCCTTCCTTTTTTCCTTTTTCTCTTCCACAAACACTTACTGGGCAACTAATGTGAAAGGCATGATTAGATATAGTGAAAGACTCTATATTGTACTACATGGTGTCACCTGTGAGTATCTCTCAGTCTGGTAAGGAAAACAATGCCTATACACAATAAATAACAAAGTTATTCTGTGTGGGGCAGGTGGATCACTGTTTTTCAAACTGCAGTTTATTTAAAAATTTATGGTACAAGTAAAGAGTAATTAAGATCTAGTTAGTAGACTGCAGTCAGAACTTTGGCCAAATGAAAGAGAAAAGAAACATTAGAGGGATACTGCAAATAATGAGGGTAAGTATTATTTCATGAAGTTCACACGCACATGTATGTGTATATGTGTATATGTGTATTTGAGTAAAACATGCATCCATGCAAAATATGTTTCCTATTGTGATTCTGGCTAAAAAATTTTACTGGATAAAAAATTGGGCAAGAGTTTACAAGATAAAGGATGACTACCCTGCTGGCATGAACAAAGACTCCTTTCTGAAGAGTGGACTTAGGAGCTAGAGTTTGAAGAGTAGGTAGCATGTCCACATGGCTAGAGGAAGAGGCATGGTCAAAGGTCTGGAGGGAAGTGAGAGGTAACTGAGAGAATTGAAAACAGTGGTGTTTGGCTGGATTGCTCTAAGCTATGAAAGTACATAGAAGGCCTTGTCTGGCACAATACTGGAGGCTAGATGATAAAGGACCTTGAACACCAAACCAGGGACTTAGGACTTTATTAACAAGTCAGTGGAGAGCCCTGGAGAGTGACCAAATAGAAATTCTACTGTAGGAAAAACAATGGGGGAGCAGGTGCAGCAGAGAATGAGAGGACACCAGCTGAACTGAACAGCTAGTCCCCATTTTTATGTTTATCGATGTCTCTGACCTCTTGAAGTCTTCACATGAGATCAGTGAGTTCACATCTATAAAGCAATTTGTGGCCAACTACAAGTAGGCACATTTTTAATTAAAAAAATTTTTTAGGGGTGCCCGGGTGTCTCAGTTGTTAAGCATCTGCCTTAGTATCAGGTCATGATCCCAGGCTCCTGGGACTGAGCCCTGCATCGGGCTCCTGCTCAGCAGGAAGCCTGCTTCTCGCTCTCCCACTCCCCCTGCTTCTTTTCCTTCTCTTGCTGGGTCTCTCTCTGTCAAGTAAGTAAACAAAATCTAAAAAAAAATTTTTTTAATTTAAAAATTTAGGATGCGGAGAAAGGGGAAGCCTCCTACACTGTTGGTGGGAATGCAAGCTGGTGCAACCACTCTGGAAAACAGCATGGAGGTTCCTCAAAATGTTGAAAATAGAACTACCCTATGACCCTGCAATTGCACTGCTGGGTATTTACCCTAAAGATACAAACGTAGTGATCCGAAGGGGCACATGCACCCGAATGTTTATAGCAGCAATGTCTACAATAGCCAAACTATGGAAAGAACCTAGATGTCCATCTACAGACGAATGGATAAAGAAGAAGTGGTATATATACACAATGGAATACTATGCAGCCATCAAAAGAAATGAAATCTTGCCATTTGCGACGACGTGGATGGAACTAGAGGGTATCATGCTTAGGAAATAAGTCAATCGGAGAAAGACAACTATCATATGATCTCCCTGATATGAGGGAGAGGAGATGCAACGTGGGGGGTTGAGGGGGTAGGAGAAGAGTAAATGAAACAAGATGGGATTGGGAGGGAGACAAACCATAAGCGACTCTTAATCTCACAAAACAAACTGAGGGTTGATGGGGGGAGGGGGTTGGGAGAGGGGGTGGGGTTATGGATATTGGGGAGGGTATGTGCTATGGTGAGTGTTGTGAAGTGTGTAAACCTGGCGATTCGCAGACCTGTACCCCTGGGGATAAAAATATATGTTTATAAAGCTGTAAAAAAAAAAAAAAAAAAAAAAGAAAGGATGAATACCCAAGTTTTGTAGCAACATGGACGGGACTGGAAGAGATTATGCTGAGTGAAATAAGTCAAGCAGAGAGAGTCAATTATCATATGGTTTCACTTATTTGTGAAGCATAACAAATAGCATGGAGGACAAGGGGAGATGGAGAGGAGAAGGGAGTTGAGGGAAATTGGAAGGGGAGGTGAACCATGAGAGACTATGGACTCTGAAAAACGATCTGAGAATTTTGAAGGGGTGGGGGGTGGGAGGTTGGGGGCACCAGGTGGTGGGTATTGTAGAGGGCACGGATTGCATGGAGCACTGGGTGTGGTGCAAAAATAATGAATATTGTTATGCTGAAAAAAAAATTTAAAAAAGATTTTAATGATTTTATGTACATATCTGAGAGAGAGAGAAAATGTGAGCAAGGGGGAGGAGCAGAGGAAAAAAGAGAAACAGACTCCCCAGGGAGCAGGGAGCACAATGCAGGGCTCAATCTTAGGACCCTGAGATCATGATGTGAGCCAAAGGCAGACGGTTAATCAACTGAGCCACCCAGGTGAAGCAGGCACATTTTTAATGGCTGGTGAGGTAAGATTGAGATGTACTGCAAGGCTTGTCCTCGCCAGACTGCTACACATTTGGTCACTGATTTCTCTGAGTAAAATCTTAATCTAGTAGTGCTCATTAATGTCTCCATTAATAGTTCTTCAGATTGTCCATCAGAGAGAATGCCCTCCTTCGGCAAGGACTGACAAACCACCCCTGAAAACACTGAGTGTCAGTGTGTGCCAGGTCCATGTAAACATTTTCTGTGAATTAGCTCCTTTAATTCTAAGAAGAAACCATGATGCCCATACTCATATCATTCATCATTGTACAGATGAAGACACTGGGGCTCAAAAAAGATAAAGCAACTTGCCCGCATTATGCAGTGGGAAGTAACACAGCTGGAATTTTAATCCAGGCCTCTTGGAATCCAGAGAAGATACTCTTAACCACCACAGATTTTGCTATGGGAAGTTGGTTCCATGCAAAGCCATATCCTGCTGCTCTGCCTGTTCTCTGCCTTTGACGGAGTATGATATTAAAGGGGTAGAAGTGACTAGATACACTGATGTTTTGCCCTCATGTACCTAGGATGAGGAAACGGACAAAATACCTCACTGTTTTTTTTCTTGAAACATACTATCATTTTGTCATATACATTACATATATACACATAAACATCCATAAAATGTATAGACTTAAATCTCTGAAGGCAATTTCCAATCTATTACAGCTATCTATGTTTGAAAAGTAAAAATAAGAGATTTACTCAGTTGGGAAATTCTAGAAATAGAAACATTCTCTTACTCTACAGTGGGAAAGAATTATTCTAACTACTGCTGTTGAAGGTTTTATTGACTGTGAAGCACGTAATCATCGGTTATGTTTTTATAGCATTTTCTATAAATTTCTTTTAGGTCTGATTTGATCTCTTAATAAACTATTGAGGAAAATGGCTTATTTTGAAATATTTTCTCATTACAAGACATAATGAGGTAGCATTCCACTTTCCTTTATCTCCAAAGTAATTAGAGATAAATTTAACAAGGAGACCTGTGTTTCACATCTTTGTTTATGCCCAGCCAGATAGTGCTGCTCTTAGGATGTTGTAAGAGAAACAGATGGCATTTTGTCCTGATTCCACCCTATACCCAGACACCAGCTGAGAGAGCACAAGAGATACTATGACACTTAGTTAGTTTCCTATGCTTCGAAAGGATGAAGCAAGATTGAGATTAAAAAAAAAAACTATTTTAATTACAGAAATCACGAGAACTTTGAAAATTCAGCATATGGCTGAAAAACCAACTATCATATTTTTTCCTCTTTTCAAATGATTAGGTCACCTACTCCAATCTTCTTGAGATGCTTCATAATTACATTTCTAAGTAACTCCCAAGTGGTCTCTAGAAGTTAGAGTTTCATCCATCCTCATAATGAGAAGCTAGCTCTCCAAATATCTTTTCCCCTACCAAGTCTACATTTAAAGTCCCCTAGAAAAACACTACTAGAGAGAATAGGTCTTGGTTTCTCTAGATCAACACGAATACTGAATGACAGTAACTTAGAATTATAAAACTTGACACCCAAAAAGAACTGTAAAAAATATCCCACTGTAACAGAATCCCAAAATTTTATAGCTCAGAAAATGTATGAGTTTAAGTTAGTTTCAAAAGATCATAATACAAAGTACTAAAAAAGGTGCTTTAATTCCTAAATGAATACTTTGTATTATATAATATAGAAAAATCTTTTTTTTTCCCCCAATTCTATTTGGGTATGTGGAATACACTTCTGACAGAAACAATGCTTAAGTTTCCCTTTGAACTATAGGAATAAATATTTACTTTGTGAGTTTTAAACATAAACAAAATATTAGAAGAAATTTTAAGCTCTTTAAGGAAATAAAGGAGTGATTTCTTTAGAAATATATAGAGTATATAGAAAATGTTAATTACTAAATGGTCTTATAAACCTCAAAGTACTATTAGTAGGTAAAAATTTCATAACCTAGATGAACTAATCTGTGGAATTAAAGACAAAGTAAGGGACGCCTGGGTGGCTCAGTTGGTTAAGCAGCTGCCTTCGGCTCAGGTCATGATCCCAGCGTCCTGGGATCAAGTCCCACATCGGGCTCCTTGCTTGGCGGGGAGCCTGCTTCTCCCTCTGCCTCTGCCTGCCACTCTGTCTGCCTGTGCTCACTCTCACTTCTCTCTCTATGACAAATAAATAAATAAAATCTTTAAAAAAAAATAAAGACAAAGTAAGTAATTTTGCTTTTAAATATCTTTTTTTTTAATTTTATTTTTTTTCAGTGTTCCAAAATTCATTTTTTATGTAGTGCTCCATGCAATATGTGCCCTCCATAATACCCACCACCAGGATCACCCCTCCACCTACCCCAAAACCCTCAGTTTGTTTCTCAGAGTCCACAGTCTCTCATGGTTTGTCTACCCTTCCGATTTCCCCCAAGTTACTTCTCTTCTCCATCTCTCAATGTCTTCCAAGTTATTCCTTATGCTCCAAAAGTAAGTGAAACCATGTGATATTGACTCTCTCTGCTTGACTTATTTCACTCACCATAATCTCTTCCAGTCCCATCCATGTTGATATAAATGTTGGGTATTCATCCTTTCTGATGGAGGCATAATATTGCATTGTATATACGGACCATATCTTCTTTATCCATTCATCTATTGAAGGACATCTTGGTTCTTTCCACAGTTTGGTGACTGTGGCCATTGCTGCTATGAACATTGGGGTACAGATGGCCCTTCTTTTCACTACATCTGTATCTTTGGGGGTAAATACTAGTAGTGCAATAGCACGGTCATAAGGTAGATCTATTTTTAATTTCTTAAGGAATCTCCACACTGTTTTCCAAAGTGGCTACACCAACTTGCATTCCCACCAACAGTGTAAGAGGGTTCCCCTTTCTCCACATCCTCTCCAACACTTGTTGTTTACTGTCTTGTTAATTTTGGCCATTCTAACTGGTGTAAGGTGGTATCTCCATGTGGTTTTGATTTGAATCTCCCTGATGGCTAGTGATGATGAACATTTTTTCATGTGTCTGCCATTTGTATGTCTTCATTAGAGAAGTGTCTGTTCATGTCTTCTGCACATTTTTTTGACGTGATTATCTGTTTTGTGTGTGCTGAGTTTGAGGAGTTCTTTATAGACCTTTGACATCAGCCTTTTGTCTGTACTGTCATTTGCAAATATCTTCTCGCATTCCATGGGTTGCCTCTTTGTTTTGTTGACTGTTTCCTTTGCTGTGCAGAAGCTTTTGATCTTGATTCATTTTCACTTTTGTCTCCTTTGCTTTTGGAGACATGTCTTGAAAAAAGTTGCGTGGCCAATGTCAAAGAGGTTACTGCCTATGTTCTCCTCTAGGATTTTGATAGATTCTTGCCTCACATTAAGGTCTTTTATCCATTTTGGGTTTATCTTTGTGTATGGTGTAAGAGAATGGTCGAGTTTCATTCTTCTACACATAGTTGTCCAATTTTCCCAGCACCATTTGTTGAAGAGACTGTATTTTTTCCACTGGATGTTTTTTCCTGCTTTGTTGAAGATTAGTTGACTATAGAGTTGCAGGTCCATATCTGGGCTCTCTACTCTGTTACACTGGTCTATGTGTCTGTTTTTGTGCCAGTACCATGCTGTCTTGGTGATCACAGCTTTTATTATTCCCACTAATTCATGTTGTCTTCACACAGGCCACCTCTTACACATTTCCACTTCCTCAAGCTTTTAAAAACTTTATATAGATTTTATATTGAAATAAAATAACTATCAATTGTGCAGTTATCACTTGTGGATGCTTATCCCCTATACCTTATATATATATATATACTTATATATATCCCCTATATCACAGTTTGTAACGAACATAGATTCACATCTTAAATTTGGATATGATGGTAATGCATAAGTTGGGGTGATTATAAATGGTGAGAGGGCCTTTTTTAATAGTAATTTGTCAGTAGTTGCTAGTATAATAATCTTGTTCAGCTGATACCCTATTATCTTCTTTGTTAATAAATAACTTTTAGTGAAGTTTAAATTGAAAATTTCAATTTTTCCTCACCGATCAGAAAATATATATATTAAAATATATTGAAAAAATATAAAAAATGCTGCAAATGATATAAAAATAAAATATATTTATATATGAATATAATGAAAGAGACAAACACATAAATAAATGTAATACAGTACTACTTGCCATCAAAACAGCACCTTCATGAAAGACAAGACACTAACTCCAACTCCTTTTGATTATCAGTATCTCATTAGCTAGCCTTCTTTTCTATCATAGCAAAATTCACTTTGGCTTATTGTCAACCAAATTAAATACAGTTATCTTTTTATCAATTAAAATAAAATAATAATTATTATGTGATGATGTGTCTTTGATGACTTCTTCTATTTGCACTGTCCTGGAATTTCATAATATTCTATGTTAAAATGCATAAGTGGCTCACTAACCAATTCACTGTTTACCTCAATAAACATTTATTAAGCTTCTTTTCTCTTTAAGATTTTATTTATTTATTTATTAAAGAGAGAGAGAGCGAGAGAGCACAAGCAGGGGGAGTGGCTGTCTGACAAAGAGGGAGAAGCTGGCTCCCCACTGAGAAGGGAATCTGGCAGGGTGCTTGATCCCAGCACCCTGGGATCATGACCTGAGCTGAAACCAGATGCTTCACTGACTGAACCATCCAAGCACCCCAAGCACTGATTTCATTAGGAGCTAAGCAAAAATAGAAAACCATATTTTTCCCAGAGGAACTTAAAGTTTATGTTGATACTCAAGGTATGCATATGTGAAACAACCATAAGATTATGCTAATGGAGCATATAAATTGGTGCTCATTATTACTAGGCATAGCTGGTTCTGTACAATGTTAAGTGAAGTCAAAGTAAGGTGATGTGTCGGGAATAATCAGAGTTACTTTCTTGGGGGAAGAGATTTCAAGAGTAATCAGATAATTGGACACATCAAGGAAAAAAGTTTTTTCATGGAAGAAAAGATATTCAAAAAGAAGAAAGTCAACTGTGCTAAGTAAAACAGAGACCATATAACATGAGGCCTTGAAAGGGGACATTCTTTTGGGAGAGGAAAATTGGAAAATCCCATTTTCAGTGAAAATGTGCCCTCCATAATACCCACCACCAGGCTCACCTGCCCACGCCCCCCAAACCCTCAGTTTGTTTCTCAGAGTCCACGGTCTCTAATGGTTTTTCTCCTCCTCTGATTTCCCCCAATTCACTTCTCTTCTCCATCTCCCAATGAAGATGCTAGAGATAGAGGCAGCTCTTGAAAGAAAAGTTTTAAATTGGAAGTATATTTTCTTTTTTTCTTTTTAAAGATTTTACTTATTTATATGACAGAGATCACAAGTAGGCAGAGAGGCAGGCAGAGAGAGAGAGAGGAGGAAGCAGGCTCCCCGCCGAGCAGAGAGCCTGATCGATCCCAGGACTCTGGGATCATGACCTGAGCCGAAGGCAGAAGCTTAACCCACTGAGCCACCCAGGCGCCCCTGGAAGTATATTTTCAATTAAGACTCACAAAAACCTGTGGTGAACACCCAAGTGTTGAAAATGCTTACATTTCCTATGTGGAATGAATTAGGGAGATAAGGAAGAAGAAAATCTCATCTCTCACAGTGAGGAAAATATTCAGATAAGAGGGAGAAAGCTGTGCCCGAAAGAGGAATCTCCTCAGGTTGCCAGCCATCTGTGAGGTGGGCAGGGAGAGCCAAGCCTGGCAGGCTCCAAGTGGGTGGACAGGTGTCTCAGCCACCTGGCCGCTCTGGGGAGAACAGGAAGGCAGCATCACATTGGTGAGTTTCTTAAACAGGAAACAACAATATCTACAAAATGGACCTGAGAACTCAAGATATTTTGGCTCACGAATGGATGGAAGTATACAAGGCGAATTTCCTTTACTCACCCAGATGTCAGGCTGGAAACGACAGGGCAGTGCGGTTATTTGCCTTCACAAAAATAACTGTGATTTAAAAAAAAATCAGCCACAATAATGAGATATTTTAGATTGTGGACTCCATTATAAGCGAACGTTGGGTTTTAAGAGTTTCAACTTCTTGAGGCATAAAAAGACAAAGGTTGTATTTAATATTTATAGGGGTGGGAGTAGGAGGGAAAAGGAACAACCTTGCCATACTCTCAGACTTTTAGACAGTCGTCGCACCATCCCTCTCTCTGGGCTGTAAACTCGGGCCAGAGAGGAACTGTGGTTTCGCAGCTCAAAAAAAAAAAAAAAAAAAAAAAAAAAAAAATCCTCCAAGAAAACAAGATGCTTAGGCTTCATGAATTCTTGTAGGCACCAGCAGACTTCACAAGCAAGTCTCCTGGGCCCATCTCATGACTTCAGGAAGAGGATGAATTGGGGGGGGACCTTTCAGTCCCAGGAGGAACAGCACTGTCCTGTCCCTTCTCTGGGCTCCAGGGAGGGGCAGTGATAATAAAGGAGAACATTCTCTGTTCTCTCTCTAATGGCACCTCCAACTTTCCTCTGAATGTAGAATGTAGTCGCTTGAGATCTTGGGTCTTAAGTATAGGCTCTCCTGAGGGTTTTTTCTCAGAAGGGAAGGTCTCACTAGACACTGTTGACCAGCAGATCATGTTCATTTAGAATTTTAACTTATACCCATGAAATGACATGACAGGAGATGGAAGCAAGACCAAAACCTGGCAATTCTGACATTAGCTGACCGTGTAATGTGGTGTGAATCACCCTACCTCTCTGTGTCTCAGTTTCCTCTCTATAAAAAGTATCTGTTCAACAACTTCACTTCAACAATAAAATTGTATTGCCTCTCAGATAAAGTTGCTATGTAAATACCCATTATGGCAAACCAATAAATGTAAGTTGCATTTCTATATATCTATGGAAACTTGTACTTTAGCAGTCATACACAATGGCTTTATGGAGTCATCAACTTGCTACCAGGGAGAAATCTGAGCCCAGAAGGGAATTCTGTATTTCAAGAGGCAACAGTGACTACATTCACTTGCAGTCTGATAATGTTACCTGGACTAAATGTAGTCCCCTTTAGGGTGTTGGTATACTCAGAACTAGAGGGAAATGTGAAAGACAAACTTTGAAATAGGCGTTGGGAATATTTTGTTTCGGAATTTTCTTTTCAACGTAGAAGAGCAAGCGTAAGAAGAAATATTTTGTATAGGTGAATTAATTCCTACATGAATAAATAGAGCCCATAGCAAATAAGGTAGTCAGCTCCCTCATCAATGTGTGTGTGTGTGTGTGAGCACACACACTCATGTCTATATTTGATTAGTGACAACTGTATTTCCAAAAATTGTCTGCAGTATTGCATTTGAAGCCAGAAAACAGTATTTAGCTAAATTTTAGATATCTTATTAATAATTTCATCTACTTTAATTTTTGTCTTCTCTAAATGTAAAGAAAAACTCTCTGATTTAAAATGCTGTTTAGTTTATTGTCAGCTGAGAAACTATAATTTTAGTTATAAAGGGGTAAAATAAAATAATAAAAGAGCTATTTCTCTTTTATGAAAAGTCAATCTTTTCTTGCCCTGAAGAGAGTTGCTTGAAGGTACAAAACAACTTTAAAAATATGCTTTTTAAGGATTTTATGTATTTATTTCAGAGAGAGAGAAGGAGAGAGGGAGAGCAAGTGCAAGTATGAGCCAGGGAGGAGAGGCAGAGGGAGAAGCTAGCTTCTCACTGAGCAGGGAGCCGGATGGGAGACTCGATCCCAGGACCCTGGGATCATGAACCTGAGCTGAAGGCAGACACTTAGCCAACCAACTAAACTACCCAGGCACCCCAGGACCAAAAAAAACAAAAACAAAACAAAAAAACACAACCCTTTAAATGATAGATATCCCAAGGACACAAACTCATGTAACAGTTACTTTTGATTACATCAGTTGATTTTAACAATTTTGTGAAACAGTTGAACAGACACAAGTATTACCTACACTTTATAGATGAAGAAACTGAGGTCCTGGTAAGTGATACCAAGATGCAGAGATAGAAGATGTTAGAGCCTTCCCTAAACTCAGATGTTCTAATCCTAATTATCTAATCTAATTATCATGTTCTTTCCCTCAATATTGGCTAGAATCCCAGAACTATAAGCTCACATTTGCAGTTGTGGTACTGTTATGCCACTACTTTAATGACTTTAGAGTACCTAATTTTTCTCTAATATTATTGATAATTGTTATCAAAATAATTGTAACTAATGAACATATGTAAAATACTAAAAGTAAAAAAAAAAAAACAGTGATCATCAGTAGTATTTCGTCTGTTTTTGGTTGATCCATAAGTGATTATTAAACAAATCAAATCAAAACAAAATCTCTTAGCTCAAAGCTTGATCTTATCTTATCCATGACTACAGCATTAGGGTGAAACAATTTTACTAAAAAATTAAAAAGGAAGAAAGTCAACTTTTATTGTAATAGCAAATCACACAGAAAATTTTTGAACAGCTTTTGAAGCTGTGACTTTTTTAGTGTCTTTTTCACGTTATTTGTTACTTGTCCTGGACTTAGGGTGATGTTATATAAATAAATGTTTATTTTCTTGTTTAGGGGTAAAGTAACCATATTATTGTAAATATATTATTGTTTGGTCTCACTTAGCAAAAATCACTCATTACCTTAGTCACATCAAAAACTATTTTACCCTCTTAATTTTATTCACATCAAGTTATTTTTTAATATATATATCCAGTATCCCCATATGAATGTAAGAAAAGACACTAAATAAAGGAAAATAATCTTTTAGCGAGGTTATTAAGCAAGGGGCCGTGTAGTGTCGGGAGTCATAACAGCAGGGTTCTGGGGCCATGTTGTCTAATCCCGGCCCCACCACTGACCAGTGATGTGACTTTCTACAAATAGTTTCATCTCTTTAGCCCCAGTTTTCAAAATTTTGGAAACCTACTCTATATGGTTTCTGTACAGATCAAACCACTGATACACCTTGAAAGGTGAGAGGTGCAGTTAATAGCTAGGTTACACTTGAATTTATTCTGATAAAAAACTCAGTGAAATGAAGCACCTTTTAGAGTTCTACCATTAGGTCAGATAAATTATGTTTCTGACTTCCACTGCTCCTAAATACTTGATTAACTGCTTACAGGGCCATGTCCCACACAGTCAGCCGGTTCGTGCTAGAAAAGTCTGAAAAAGCTGAAGCTCTTCCCTGAATCATAACCACATTTTCCCAATTATGTCCTAACTTTGACAACCACTTTGCCAGACTTTATAAATTATTTTTTCATTATTCTCATTTTCTAATGAGAACCTGATTATAAGTAGCAGAACAGAAAGCTTGCAGGATAGAAAAAGAAAATTGGAAAGTTGGTTTCATGTATAGAAGAAAGAGGTTTTCATGCTGTAGTCCTTAGGCACATGGTTATTACCATGCTGTGGGCATGGCGTTATTGGGATCTGCAGGGTTTCTGGTGGGGATCACTAAGTCTCACACAAGTACCAGCTGACGTATGCAAGTACATCAATACTATATTGTATTGTACAATACTATATTGTATCCCCCAAACTTACATAACACTGCATGTTGACTACACTGGAATTTAAGATAAAATAAAAACTTTAAAAATCTGTATTCACACTAATTATTGTCTGTGTATTGAAAAAGATGAATCATACATATAATTTATATTGTTATTAATAAAATACAGATTTTAAATAGTGCTTAGTATTTAGCAGCATTCTGCTTCCTCAGATAGTGGGTGCAAATATTAACCTACTGGGAGGGGAGTTTGCAATTTTCTCATGTAAATAAGGTGTTTCTTTTCAAAAAGTTTGAGGACCACTTCTTTGTAGATCTAAGTATCTCAATAACAGTAAAATTTTTAAAATTTGGCTGAAGGCATTAAATGCATCACAAAACAGCCAGAATTTGAAATCTTGTCTTATCCACTGCAATACAAAGTTAGGGACACTTTTCAAATACGTATGACTCATACTTATTAATTAGAAACAAATAAGCAAAGACCAACAGAGCAGGGTACTTAGAGCCCTTTTGGTTCTAGCATATGCCAATTCTGAGTGCTAGAACAAAAGCGTATCTTTTCTTCCTATGAATCTGTCTCCCCACAGTTACTCCACAGTGGAGATGGAAAAACTGTTCTGAACCACACGCCCAGTAGGAGTCCATCATGTATTTATATAAGAACAAGAAAGTAGTCAAAGTATCTGCTTTCTGATTTCAGGGTCTAGCTTTTATATATATTTTCCAAATTAATATTTTGAACATTCCATTAGGACATCAACAAAGGAGTAACTTGTGGTGGGTTAATTAAATCGAACACATTTAAAAATAACTTTGTGTGTTGTGGGACAGATGCAGCCTTTGGAAAAAGAAGGAGCCTACACTGAACATTGCAACAGATTTTTGTATTTAATAGTAGGCAACAGACACATTTCCAGAATATGCTCTCAAAGCCTGGTTGGGAAGTGTCTGCTCTGTGACAGCAGGAGAAAAAAAAAAAAATCCATATATAAAGTAAAGGAGAACAGGAAGTAAATTATAATACTTTTACTTCTCAATTACTCAAATTTACTTCATTATTTAAAAATAGTGCCCCGTTGCATGATATTGTCCAATTTCACCTAGAATAATGAGTTACTCCAAGATCCTTCTTAAAATGTAAAGACAGAAACTAGTATAGAAAACTTGCTTTTAGCTAATTACAAATTGTCAGGCATACCCTTGGAAGAGGCAATTTTGGAAATTCAAAAGGATGTTCAGAACTATAATAGATGTGAGAGAAAGGTTTGGAGAGAACTGAATTGCTCTGCCAAATGAACTCAGTGTTTTACCCCCAACAGTAAGAGAAAGACATGGGGGAAGAGGAGAGAGAAAAGGCCAAGGAAGAAGGTAAAGTGTCCAAAGGACTTTTCAGACTGAGGATACCTAATACTCTCTTAACTTTGCATAGCTCTTACGTAAAAACTGGCCTTTCAGTAATATCAGCTACTACGCACAAAGTCTGCAAATTACCCATCAAGACTTCATTTAAGTGGATCTTTCAGAGCATGCATGAAAGAAAGGGGAGCTGTCCTTCGGATTTTGCAAGTGGAGTTAAAGAAAAACTCACAAGAAGCCAAATGTCATACCTGATTTGAGGGGTGCAAGAGGTAGAAAGAAAGGTGGGAGCATGAGAACCTACTTCTTCCCCTGCCATGAAGGATTTGCAGAAACACAGGGCATTGGGCTTGTACCCAGAGGACAAAATAAGTCGAATCTGAACATGGTTTTACTTTAAAGGTTTTACATTAAAGTTGAATCTGAGCGTGGTGACATCCAGGTGACACCTGAGTTACAGAAAATGATTTCCTTATTTTATTAAATGCTGTTTACTAGAATGAGAATGAGATTTGCTAATTCATGATTATGACAATGCATTTATTGAGAAGAGGATAATCATAAATTTGTTCTATAGAAAATCCTTCCAGACAGAGTAGGTCCTAAATTGTTTGCCTCACACAGGTGGGAGGAGAGATTATCAGAACAAATAGACTCTACAGAAAAAAGATTTCAATGCAGCATCAATAATTACTTAAATCCAAGATATTAGCAATGTTGAGCAAAAAAAGTATTTCCTAAGTGTGAAGGTTAGCATTAGATCACAGTTGACATTTACCCGTAAACTGCTTTTATTTTTTCCTGGTTTTGATGACAGATTCATGCCAAAACAAATTTACTTTGCTGACAAAGTGACAGAAATATTAATAAGGGAAAACCAATAGGTGTAATTTCATATTATCAATATATAATTGGTTTCTTTTATTGAGAATTCCTAAGAAATACGGTACTCTGTATAAACATGGTTATTAGTTTAGAATCATTATGTAAAATATACCAGAATGATAAATTTTCAAGCAATTCTAGTAAATAGCATTAACACTTATCTGTGTATCTTCAACTACTAGTATAGTATTTAACAACAAGCCCTTATTAAATGTTAATTAAATGACAAATGTGAGTAAATTTTTCCTGGATAGTCAGAATTTTCAAAATATTGTAATTATTCTATCATTTTAAATAGAGGTACTACTGTCATTTTATTTATTTATTTATTTATTTTTAAAGATTTTATTTATTTATTTGACAGAGAGATCACAAGCAGGCAGAGAGGCAGGCAGAGAGAGAGGAGGAAGCAGGCTCCCTGCTGAGCAGAGAGCCCGATGCAGGGCTCTATCCCAGGACTCTGAGATCATGACCTGAGCCGAAGGCAGCGGCTTAACCCACTGAGCCACCCAGGCACCCCAACTACTGTCATTTTAAATAGAAGTACTACTTTCTAAAACTAGAAATCAAAAAACTTGGGTTGATTTTATAGTGAACATATGACTGACTCATTGTTGAAACTTCATATTGAAATAAATTTTCTCCATTTAATGGTAAATCATTATTTCTTATACTTTATTACTAGTTGTAAACATATCTCTGCTCTTATGTAAACTTAGTAGTGTTGAATAGTGGATAAATTTGGATTTATGATATTTTTCCTGATATAGGGTCACTTCAAAATCTGGGAATCATTTGTGGGGCATTTTCTCTATGTTCTTGGCATTTTTTCTTACCTCCAGAGAGACTTCTATAACATTTGAAAACACATTCTTCATATTCTCCTGGTGACAAAGGTTGAGGTAAAATGTTTTTGCTAAGTTCAGAAGAGTCACTAACCAACTATCACAGTGTCCTCAGAACTCTTGTTCATTTTAACAACCTACTAGCAAGGAAAAAAGAGATAGTGAAGAAAATGCCAAAGTTGGCTTGAGCTCTCTCCTGACGTTTCATCTCCAGGAAAATGTGTCCAAAATTTCATCCACTCCTGTTCCACCTTTGTTTCTTCACATGCTTTACTCTACTTTATTACTTTATTCTACCTTACTATTTTCCTTAAAAGTAAAATCACTTTTAAAAATTTAATCCAGTTTTTAAAAAGAAATATTATAAGGGTACCACAAAAGAAGAGTAAGATCTCTGGTCATTAACCAGAAAAATAAAAAACATAAAAACAGTCATATTCCATAAAGATACCTTTAACTATGGTGGTGCCATGCTTGATCCTGCATGGTCTGTGTTGAAAAGTGAAATTAGTGTTAGGCCATAACAAAAATTTAAGAACACAAAACATACACTGAGATAACCAAAAGTACAATAGAGATTTGAGTCCAAATTATTTAATTCTCTGACATTTATCCCCCAAATTATCTCAAGCACTGCCAGCTATATTCATTATATGCCCTGGAAATATTGTTTTAGGTGAAAGCTTCTTAAGGCCACCTAATTAGTCATAAAGTGCCTTGAAATGCAACAAATTATAGATTTTCCATATAGCAGAAAGTCAACCCTAATTATTTTCTGTCCTTCTCTTTTCTCCTCATACTAGCATACTTCGTTCCCATCTGCTTTTAAGAACCAAAGTCAAACCAGCTTAAAGCCAGCACTGTTTTAGGGACTGATAACATACATATTATCATATATATATATGTATACATATACATATACAAAGGCTGAGTTGGTGATTAATAATGATGTAATGTCTTAAATATACCATAGACCTACATAGAGGCCTAGTGCAATCAAGTTAGGCCTGAGAAAAGCTTCTGATTTTTGTCTCCTATGACACTGTCATCAACAAACTAGACAAACTATAAGGCAGCAAACTATAGAATCAATTATCAACAAAACTAGGACATTTCAAATGAGTCTGACCTTTGCATTTTAAAAAATAATCCAAATCAAGTTTTTAAAGGATAGTATGTTGAACTCCATTTTTAGTATTTTGGATTAAATACTAAGGATATGAATAATATGAAAATAATTAGATAAATCATTGTTTATAAGATAAAGTTGAGTTGCAATAAATATAAAGTGAACAACAAAAGAGCAAAAGCAAAGAGTAGACAAATTTAATAGAACAGTATAAAGAAAAGATGTAAAGCGAAAGGAAATTCCAAGTAAAAAAGAATGAATTAATATAATATTTTATCTTAAATTCATACTTGCAAATGGAACTGTAGTGATAGATCAGGTTATATAACTAAGAAGTAACAACTGCTATTTTGCTCAATAGTGGTTAGATTCTTATTACAACATTAATTCAATTTGATCTCTGTGTTTTGAACAAGTAGGAGCAAAATCGTCAAAGAGGAACTAACGTGAGTAAAGATGGAAATTGGATTCCAGTAGGAGAAGAAAAAGGAGTTGGAATGATTTACTGTTTAATCTGAGAAAAAAAATCTAAAACTATATTTAATCCTTTCCAAATTTGTTTCTGTAATATCATTTGTATCTCTAACCTAATTTTCCAATAAGCATATGACAGTGAAAAGAATTTCACCTTAAAATTTCTGAAGTTTCACTAGATGAAAAAAATTACCAATTATTTTATCAATATTCAGAGATGTAAATGGACAAATACAATTCATTCACAGCAATTCTCATATAAGCAATTTCTCATATAAGAAATGCAAATGATAGCTAAGCCAACTTCATTAGTAAAATATATTTACAAGGAAAATAACATTATAACTTCCATTAATTACAGTGTATAACTTTTAAATTGTCTATGTTAGGGGGCACCTAGGTGGCTCCTAGGTTAAATGTTTGCCTTCAGCTCAGGTCATGAACTCGGGTTCTGGGGATTGAGCCCCATGTCCAACTCTGCCTAGAAGGGAACCTGTTTCTCCCTCTCCCTCTGTGTGTTCTCTCTCTCTCTCTCAAATAAATAAATAAAATCTTCAAAAAGCTAAATTATCTATGTTGGACTATAGAAAAATTATGTTGCTTATAAAATTTATTGCTACTATAATTATTTCACTATTATAAAAAGGTGATAAAGCATTATTCTTGTTCTATCTGCACCAGTTCTTCAACAGTAAATTAAAGCTTTGAACTTTAAGACTGTAATAAGGCAAGACATATAATCCTAAAGATGTTTTTCACTTTATGGAGCAAATAATAATGGATCAGTTAAATAAGTTCAGTCAGTATAATTAAACATGTACTGTGTGGTTATAGCTTGAGAGAAAATAATTTAACTTGAAATCTAGAAAAATTCCCTTGATACAAGGTGTTCTTACTGATCTGAATGTCAATCAAAGTTGTATCAAACACTAGAACATATTACAAGTTTGAATGATGGCACTTACATTAGCCACACATTGCTGTGCAACAAACCATCCTTAAACACATATCTGACAACAGTTGTTCATTATCTCTCAAAATTTTTGCTGGGAAGTGGGACACCTGGGTGGCTCAGTTGGTTAAGCAGCTGCCTTCGGCTCAGGTCATGATCCCAGCGTCTTGGGATCGAGTCCCATATCGGGCTCCTTGCTCGTCGGGGAGCCTGCTTCTCCCTCTGCCTCTGCCTGCCATCCTGTCTGCCTGTGCTCGCTCTCTCTCCCTCTCTCTCTCTGACAAATAAATAAATAAAATCTTTAAAAAAAATTTTTTTTTGCTGGGAAGTAACTTGAGAGCAGGTTTGAGCAATTCTGGCTTTGGGTCTCTTACAAGATAGAAGTCTGCAGAGATTGCAGCTGGAGCAGCAATCAACTCAGGGTGTGATGGGTCTGGAAGATCCATTTGTGAGGTGGCTTATTCACATTGCTGGCAAGTTGATGTTGGCTGTCAGTTTTACTCCAATAGGTCTCTCCACAGCGTCGCCTGACTCTTCTCACAGTGCGATGGCTGGCTTCCCCCAGAGAAAGCAATCTGAGAGACTGAGGTAGAAGCTATAATGTCTTTTACTGCTTAGGCCTTGGAAATCACACAACATCCCTTTCACGGAATTCTATGAGTTAGGCAAGTCAGCCCTAATTAAGTGTGAGAATGTTCCACCCAAATGCTTGAATACCAAGAAGCAAGGATCATTGGAGGCCATTTTTGAAACTTGCTACCACAATACTTGAAATTTGTTGGATTACAAGCACAGAAATTATTAGATATTAAAAAATGAATTTCTGTATTTTAGAAAAAAATCTAAGTTTTATTTATAACCTGAATTTACCCACTCAACTTGCCCATTATTTACCCACAGATAAGCTGGTTTCTTTTCCATCTTTTAAATATGGCATTTTTATTTCCTACTCTGTATTTTTGCTCCTTTTTAGAAAATTTAATAAAAATTTTAGAGAACATGGATAATTCTTTTCTTTGAAATTCTGCTGAAGTTGTACCATCTGCATGAAGCCTTATTTATTAGTTCTTTCTATGATGACTATCATCTCCTTAGAGTTTCTATACATTATATTCTTAAACCACACAATTAAATACTTAATGAGTACTTTTTATTTACTTAACAGATAATAACTGAATGCCCACTATGTACTAGGGCTATACTAAATGATGGCATAAAATTAATGATTTATTTCCCTTACCAATCCAAGGAATTTACTTATATATCTCACATTCATGATACTAATACTTAATATATTAACTCTGTAAGTGTATTTTCAAGTTGGTAAGGGTAAGCTTTTTTTTTTTAAATGCCCCCAAATACACATTTTGTGTGCAGAAAATGTTTTATAGACATTAATTCAGTTTTGGGAGTATATATTCAGCGATTATTCAATTTATTAATAAGAAATTTTAACAATCATTTTAGAGACCTTCTAACATTTAATCCTATTTATATGTTTGGTTAAATTCCCTTAAATATGTAAAACTTTATTAATAAATTGAAAATATTTAACATATACTGGTTTGCCTGCCTTTTAGGATTTTGTAGAGATCAAATATATAAAAGTACTTTGTAAACTCCTAATTTATGCATAAATATGACATTATTGTTATTAAATCATAAGGTCAGTTGTGCTTCTGTATTAAAATTATTCAATAGAAATCAAAGCACTTGGGGCGCCTGGGTGGCTCAGTGGGTTAAGCCGCTGCCTTCGGCTCAGGTCATGATCCCAGGTCCTGGGTTCAAGCCCCACATCGGGCTTTCTGCTCAGCAGGGAACCTGCTTCCTCCTCTCTCTCTGCCTGCCTCTCTGCCTACTTGTGATTTCTGTCAAATAAATAAATAAAATCTTAAAAAAAAAAAAAGAAATCAAAGCACTTGACTTTGTTCACAAGTACTTTATTTTTTTATTTGAGAGAGAGAGAGTGAGCGAGAGAGAGAGAGAGCACAAGTCGGGGGACGGGCAGAGGAAGAGGGAGCAGACTCCCTGCTGATCCATCCCAGGATCCTGGGATCACACCAGAGCCAAAGGCAGACACTTGATTAATCAACTGAGCCACCCGGATGCCCCTGCTCATAAATCCTTTCGATGAATATTTTATCATTTCTTAGAACGGCTACGAATATCTTTAAATAGTACTTCCTTACCTGAATTAGATGGAGATTGGAGAATGTTGAATTTAAATAAAGTTAAAGACCTAGGAGGATTAAACATTGTTCCAACACATGAAAGCCTGTATTGAACACAAGCAGCATAGCAAGCAAGCTTTGATTAGGACTTTGCAAGATAGGTTTCAGCCTCAAGGAGGTCTTATCTAAGATCAGAGATCTTGAGGTGCATTGCTAGACATGAGTTCTCAGGTCAGCATTTAGTCTGGTAGAGCAAGACTTACAAATAAATGAATGCATGTTAAATTAAAGAGGATGAATGCCTCTGAGTGCTAAAATAATTATAGAGAGACAGAAAGCTAGTTCAGTACAAGGTGACAAACCCAAGCAGGGTCAAGTCCTACATGGAAAGCTTCTGACCCTAAGTAAGTAAGGGTGAATGACCACCTAAAATTCAAGAGAAAACAGAATGAGATTGGGGGGAAATGATAACATCTAAATAAAAGCTTAAAGTATATATTTTCAAAAAAAAAAAGCATACAGTGTCTTCTCTATTCTTAAACAGGTGTGGCGGGGGCAGGGGGAGGGGAAGATGGAGAATCACAAATATTGTATGAATAGTGACAATAGAAATTTTTTTGGTAAAAAGAGATTGCTCTTGTCATCAAATGCTTCAGAAGGCTGCTGATATTTCTCTGCATAGCTTTTTTTTCCCCTTGGTATTTCTTAAGGTTTTCTGATTAAATATATTCAGCTTCTGTTATATATTTATCACTCTTAAAACCTCAAGGAGTCATATCATCTACCCAATAAGACAGCTAATTTCCCTTTTCATAGATCCCAGCTTCATTTTTAAGTTTCTTAAACTCAAGCTCTATATCTTATGCATTCCTCCTAACTTTTGTTATGATTATAAAAGGGTAACATAAATGGAAAAGTGCAAAAATATAAATATACATATCGTGAATAGATATTAGTCAGAACCCGGTTTAATTATGACCCAGATTAAGAAATAGCTGGAGTGTAGTGGGATGGGAGGGATGGGGTAGCTGGGTGATGAACATTGGGGAGGGTATGTGCTATGGGGAATGCTATGAATTGTGTAAGACTGATGAATCACAGACCTGTACCCCTGAAACAAATAATACATTATGCATTAATTTAAAAAAAAAGAAATAGAATATTCCCAGGAGTGCAGAAACTTCCAGAGAATATTCTATGAATTGTATCCCTCTCCCACTGTTCTAGAGGTAATTTGTAACTAATCTGATTTATGGTAATTATTTCTAGCCTTTCTTTCTAGGTTTATTGTCTATTTGCACATCTGAATATGATAGAATTTAAACTTGACTGTTCTTAACTACATAAATTACAATATATTGTAGTATTTTTTGTTTCATTCAATATCATATTTTAATAGTTTTTTATTTTATTGATTATAGCTCTAGTACATTCATTGTTGTTGCTGCCTATGGTTTATTGAATGAATAAGCCATAATTTATTTATCACTTTTGTAATTTATAGGCCTTTGAGCTGTCACTAATTTTTGTCTATCATAAAAAACATGCCGCTATGAGCATACTTGTATTCCTTTTTTGTTTTCCCACAAAAATGAAGTACCTATTTAAGACTGTTTTCATTTTTGTTTTGGGATTGGGTTGTTTTAATTTTCCTTACTGATTTGTAGTTTTTTCTATATATTCTAGTTGCATCTTTTTTTGGTCAGTTATATCCATGTCAAATAACTTGTCCCATTTTGTGGCTGTCTTTTCACTATTGCTGTTATTTCTTTTGATAAACATAATAATTAATTCTAATGCAACAGAATATATGTCCTTCATTTATGTTTAGTGGGGTTTTTTGGTATGTATTTTCCTAGAATAAAGTTACATAGATATTCTCTCATATTTTCTTCTTAAAGTTTTAAAGTTTAAATTCTACATTTACATCAGTATGTAATTCATCTGGATTTCGCTTTTGTGTATGGTGTTACATGGGAATCGATTTTAATTTCTCCCTAGAGCCTACCTGATTGTCCCAGCAACATTTATGAAGAAGGCCAATCCTTTCCCACTGCTCCATTGTACCATCTTTGCTCTATACTAAAGATCCACGTATCTGTAGGTCTCTTTAAGCGCCTTCAATTTTATCCACTGATCTATGTGGCATCAACGCCGCCACCATTGCTTGATCCTTCTACTGTGCACAAATTCAACAGGTTTAATTACTATGTCCTTATTATGGAACTTGATAACTGGTAGAACAAGTTCTCCTTTTTTGCTTCTCTTCCTTAAGAATTACTTTTAAGATTTTCTTGACTTTATGCATTTCCATATAAAATTTATATTCACAACAAAATTTATTGGGACTTTATTGAAATTATATTGACTCTCTGGGTCAGTTTGGAGAAACTTAACATCATTTAAATGCTGGGTTACCCAATCAATGCACATGGCTCATTTTTCTAACTTTTAAAGGTTTCTTTAATCTTTCATTTTGTTCAATAAATTTTATTTTTCTACTTTTAAGAATCATGTCTATTTTTAAAAAGTCATGTATTCCTTTTATTAGAATTATTTATAGATACTTGGTGTTCTTTTTTGATGTTTTTGTAAATTGTATTTTGCTAAATTTCCTTTTTTTTAAATAGCTGTTGATAGAAATACAATCACTTTATATATAAATTCTATATCAAGAAACCTTAGTATTTAATTCTAATAACGTATCATTAAATTCTTGTAGATTTTCTACTTATGCAATCATACCATATAAACTTTTATTTTTTCTTTTCCAATTATTGTAATATTTATTTTTCTTGTTTTATAGAACTAGGTAGCATATTTGGTACAATGTTTTATAAAAGTAATATTACTGGGGTTCCCTGGGTGGCTCAGTCCATTAAGCCTCCCACTCTTGATTTCTGCTCAGGTCATGATCTCAGGGTCGTGGGATCGAGCTCCAAGTGGGGCTCCACACTTAGCACAAAGTCTGCTTGAGATTGTCCATCTCCCTCTGCCCTCTCCCACCACCACTTGTGCTCTCTAAATAAATAAATCTTTTAAAAAAAGCAATATTACTGGGCAAGATTATCTTGTCATTCGCAGAGGAAAAGTTAATAATTCTCCACTATGCACGATGATTGCTGTAGTTTTTGCAGTTATTCTGTCAGATTAAAAAAATCCCTTATAGTCTTGTTCCCTAAATGTTTTTTACAAAGAATAATATTGAATTGTTACAGGAGTTTTTTGACATTTGTGCGGATGATTATATGTGGTTCTCCTTATTCTATCTTGTGAATTTGTTGATTGATTTCTTAGTTATTGGGTGGGTTTTTGTTTTGTTTTGTTCTGTTCATTTGTTTCCAGGAATCACTATGCCTAATGTGGAGCTCAAACTCACAATCCTGAGATCAAGAACCACAAGCTCCACTGTCTGAGGCAGCCAGGTGCCCTGACTGATTTCCTGGTTTTAAACCAACTTCACATTGCTAATATAATCCCAACCTGGGCACATTAATGTTTTGTTGGATTTTAAATCTTTTTTCATAATGAAGTTGGTCAACAGTATTCCTCTCTTAAAATACTCCTGTCAGGTTTTGATTTTAGCCATAAGCTTGCTTCATAAGATAAATGTAGGAGTAAAACTTCTATTTTAGGTCTCTGGGAGAATTTGTGTAAAACTAGATTTATTTATTATTTGAAAGTTTAGTATAATTTTCTGGTGACACCAGCTGGGCTGAGATTTTTCTTTGTGAAAATATTATTAATAGCCAATGCAATTCTTTAATGATTAAAGCCTACCAAACTTTTGTATTTCTTCTTGAGTTAGTTTTGAGAGGCTTATTTTTCTTGAAATTTGTTCATTTTATATAAATTTCCAAAATTATCAACAAAAAGTTTTTCATGATAACCACTTAAATTTTTAGCGGCAACTATAGTGATGTCATCTTTTTCATTTTTCTCTGTTTTTTTCTCTTCTTTTCCTTGATTGATATTGGCAGAAGTTTAGCAATCTTATATACAGAAATTCTCTGTTTTATATATATTTTTTCTATTTCATGAATTTTCACTCTTACTTTTCTTATCTTCTCCCACCTACTTTGTTTGGGTTTACTTTGTCTTTTTATTTCTTCCTTTCTAATGTGTATATTTAAGACTATAGAGTTCCCTGTAATCATTGACTTAACTCCATCATACACATCTTGGTATAAAATATTTTATTTCTCTTCATATTCAATATATTTTCTAATTTCCATCATGATTTTTTTTCTACAATCCTCAGGTTATTTGTAAGGAAATGTCTTCATTTCTAAACATACATAGAATTTTATTGTTCTAATTATAATATTGATTTACAGCATAATTACATTAAACAGAAAATACACATTCAAGTTTTTAACTGTTTCAAAGGAAAGATTGGCACAGGATATTTGGCACAGTATGTGAACATTAAAGTTTTATTTGGTTACTAATGTATGAGAAATCACAAAGTTGTGAGATAAATAATCACATATAATTTTTCAAATAAAATATCTAAAATCTGCTCTGTGTACACTTGAATCCCTTTTTCTACCCTGGAACATAAAAGTATGGAGAGAGATACATAGATATGTTTTTATAGGAGCCTATTGCAAAATACTTCTTTTGAAGAAATACCAAATTCCTTCATCCCAAAGGAGCAAGGCTCGTCTGGTTCTGCTATTCAAACCTCCCTTAAAATATGTTGTCCTTATAGTTGAATGACATAGGGACAATGACTCACATCTGGTAAAATCAACAGAATGAAAGACTGCTAGCTCGCTGCTTTGGTGTAGGACCACGGGAGTTATTACTATGCTGAGAATGACTGCCCCAGCAGGGATTATTGCAGAAAGAGACACGTGACTGTCTCCTGTGGATCAAATGAAGGGAGAGAGTGAGAGAGTAGACTTAGAGCTGTTTTAAATCCTGTTCCTCAGGGCTATTTAGAGAGTTGGGCATTTTAGCATCTGAAACTCTGGGGTACCAGGGCTGTGGAATGAGCAACCAGTGAACTCCCAGAATAAGGATCCATTCTTAGGAACCAAAGAGCTGCAAGGGGAAAGAGGCCCAAAAACACACCTTTGAGGAACCCATGAAAATGCACCCTCTACAGCTCTGGGCACAACTTATAGTGCTAGGTCAAGTAATACCTTTTTTTTTTTTTTATTTAAGATTTTATTTATTTATTTGACAGACAGAGATCACAAGTAGGCAGAGAGGCAGGCAGAGAGAGAGAGGAAGGGAAGCAGGGTCCCTGCTGAGCAGAGAGCCCGACGCGGGGCTCGATCCCAGGACCCCGGGATCATGACCTGAGCCGAAGGCAGCAGCTTTAACCCACTGAGCCACCCAGGTGCCCCTAAGTAATACCTTTCAATCAACTTTCTCACTCCTTCCTCACTCTGTTTCCAACATAGAGTGATTAGAAGGAAGCTGGAGAAGGGACAAGGAAGCAGAAAAAGAGACACTGTAAAGATCTCACTTTGTAGAATAGAATATTATCTATGTGCCTATGGAGATTTCAACACTTCAAATAATATTTGTCTTGGCCAAATTTAGTTTCTATTATACAAACTAGTACAAGCCAAAAAAACAACACAAAACAACAACAATAAAACGAAACAACAACAACAAAACAAAACAAAAGATCACACTGAATTAATGTCAAATTCTCTCTAAAAGCACTAGACCCTAGCAGTTTTCTTTAAAGATATTTAAAGGTAAACACCTCTGGTCATTTTGTGGGTATAGGACAATGAAAAGAATTCAGATGGCTAGTCAGGAAATTAGAGTCTAGTCTAGGATTTCTCAGAATGTATGTCCATATACCAGTGTATAAAAATTATTTGTAGTAATTGCTGGAAGCATAGTTCTATGGATTTTACTGGAAGAAGTCTTGGGATCATAGGGGTGAGCCCTAGGACAATCTATTTTTAACAGACACCTTAAGTGATTCTTATGAGTAATAAATGTTAAGACTTACTGATCTCAGTTCTAATGTGTGTGTCCTTGGGCTCTTCTCTGATAATGAACCCAATAACAGCAGCCTGTATAATCCCCTAGGCAATGGCAAAGAATAAATGAGATAATTGATCAAAATGTATTTTGAAAAATGTGAAGTATTTTGCAAAGAGAATTGATGGAAAAATGAAGGACTAGCAAGAGATTTAATGATGAGAGGAAAGAATCTGGGGTGCCTCGGTGGCTCAGTTGGTTGAAGTCTCTGACTCTTGGTTTGGGCTCACGTCATGGTCTCAGGGGCAAGGGATCAAGCTCCGCCTTGGGCTGCACCCTCAGTACAGAGTCTGCTTGAGATTTTCTCCCTTTCCCTGTGCCCCCCGCCTTCTCTCTCTCTGTCTCCCTTTCAAATAAATAAATAAAATATTAAAAAAAAAAAGAAAAAGAAGAAAGAACCCTACCAAATACCACGTCTATTAGAGTGGCAAGAGTGGATAGAAGGCCTATGGGGAGCATTCTTTCCAAACTATTGGAGCATTTGTTATACATCCTTCTCCCTCCCCTTTTCATTCCTGGTATTTCCCCATTCCAAACTTCTCTGAGAAGCTTTCTCTCTTTCTCCTAGCCTGTGGTACTTTCTCAAACTCCTTTAATCCCATCTTTTCTCTCAATCTCTTTCTGGATATCAATGAGTTTCTCTTTCTCTCTCTCTTTCTCTCTCTCTCTGTACTTTTTTTTAAATCCCTCCCACCATGACATGTCTCCAGTTTATATATAAATAATACCACATGGAAAATGGAAAAAGGTGTCTTTTGTTGATGTGTACTCTGAGAATTGTCTCTCATGGCAGAGAACTGACCCTTTACATGAGAATCAATTACTATCTTACAGAACTATCTGAAAATTTCCAAAGGAAACAAACATTAGGGAATAGAATTGAGCATCTTGGTCCAAAGTGAACAAATCTAGGAATAACAGGATGAAAGTGAAGCAAGATAACTTGAGGCAAAATATACAGAAATCACTTGTTACAGAGAGATCATACAACTGTAGATCTGGAAGAAAACTTCAATATCATTTAGTCAAACTGCACTCTTATTATTGATGGGGAAATTAAAGACTTTAGAGGTTAAAATATTTGCTTGGTTCAGTCACACAACAAGCTTCTGGCCCCTGGTAACTAAGACCAAGAGCTCTTGACTTAGCCAACAGTATACTCCACCATTGCACAGGGCTGGCTTGTGACACTGGTCAGAGCTCAGTGGGAAAAAAAAAATTGTTAAATTGCCAAATATATGCATACAGCTAAAGTAGACTTTATGTAATATACTAGTAAATGGTATACACAATGTAGGTGCTTTTTGTCTTTATTTGGCAAAGTAAAAACCTAAGAACTCCCCGTCAACTATTCAAAGGGCATTTCTTTATTTACCAATGAATGGAATTTTTAAAACATAGGAATAACTGAATTATCTAATGCCTTTGCCTCTGGACAGGATTAGAATAAGTTAATTACTCAACATAGTGAATAAAGACCTCAGAGTTAGAGTGGTAAAACCTTTAATCAATGCATCTTTACAACTGCATTTTCATAATTTTGCATTTTGGTAGGCATAAGGAATAGTGTTATCTGTTTCAGAATTACCCAATGAATGATACATAGAATTATAGGATACCATTTTTTTCTCATGAACAAGAGACAGAATGACTCAACACCTGCATTCTGATACACCATTCCTATGTGACTTGAACAGTCCATATACACCAAATGCAGGCGTATTCTACTATTTATACAGCAATAAGGTCAGTTTCATAAAACAAAGCAAATTGGTTCAGCCATTTGAGAGTATCCCAAAAGACACTCACAACTTCTCCACTATACAGGCCAAGGACAAAAATTAATATTGTCCTCAAGTTACTGAAAACAAATCCAAGAATACCTTGTACATTTCAACTCTGCTGACTTTTGAAGAAATACAGTTCTCCAAATTAAAGCAAGGGCTAGTTAGTAAGCATCACCTATGTGTTCAAAGATAGGTCCTGGGGAAAAGATATCAATTGGACATTTTCTTTGTTGCCAACAGATTTACATTCAGTTAGGCTGTAAATGGAATCTAATAACAGGTTTTTAAATGGTTTTAGCACTGTCATTTTTCTTTCTTCTACTTTGCAAATCTATAGAGTTGTAAACTTTAATATAAAACTCATATTCAACAAATGAGGCTGTTGGGAAAAGAAAGAAGAAAAGAAAAATAATAAGAAGCTTATGGATTCACATAATTTCATTATCTTAATCTCCAAAATGCAATTACTATTAATAAATCTTTAATTACTTAATTCTGTGCATTTAAAATAGTGGGTCTCATTTTTTAAAACTGGATTTGCAGGGAGAGATAGTTGAGGGACGTTTCACTGGTAGAGAGGGGAGTTCAACAATGGCTATGAGCTGACAAGTACAGGAGTGGTGTCTGAGCCCTAGGGACAGTGTCTAAGAGCTCAGTGTTTATGTCCTCACACTTGCTGAATGCCCTGGGAGGACGATTTCACAATTCATACCAAAGAAAACATATTCTTTACCCATTTTAGTTAAAAAATAAGCTCAATGTGTGATACGAATGGTTTTCTGTGTTTTATGTGTGTGGTTTTTATAACTTAAGCATTATTTCAACACACGGTTCTTTGAATATGTAGCAGCCATAGAGAAACATATAAAAAATATTATAGGCAAAAGAGCAAGGGTGGAATGGCCATTATAGACCAAGCCAATAAGGAAAAATTCTCAAATTTATGAAATGCCTTCCTACTTATCCCTTGATTCTGTGAGTTAAATGTTAACTTGCATATCAATAACTAATATTTAAATAGTAATTTATGACTTACAAAGCACTTAAAACAGGCTTTTGGATTTCCATGTAACTAATACTGTGTCAACAAATACCATTTGTCTCATATTTAGATAAAGAAATAGAGGCTAAGAAGTACTTAATATCTTGATCAATTTCAGCATACTAAGAAGCTAGACCCAAACTTGTTTCTCACATTAAAATCAAGGTTCCTTCTACTAACATTCCACTTCTCAGATTAAGCAGTGCTCAGTGCTAGAAGACAGGTAGTAACATGTGAGAATGTTGACAATTCCCAGACTCCAGAGTTAGAATCCGCATTAAAAATAAAAATAATTTTATTTATGAATTTGAGGGATTAGTGAGTTAAATAACCTACAAATCTGAAAAACACTGTATACAATCTGTATAGAGCAAATGGTGCCTTATATAATGTGATTAAAATATCACTTGGCAATCACCTTTCTAGTATCTCGTACCAATTCTTCCATGAAAAATATTCATGTGTTGGCTTTTCATTTTGTAGGAATTAACATAATAATTATTTAAATATTTGCTGATGTTGCATTAGAATCAGTTTGGAAATAAGGCAGTTTATCTAAGGAATGGGATATAATAAAGTAGAGGTCTCTGAGTTCCAAAACTCAGCAAACCTTCTAGAGTTCTCACATGCATGACACTATGTTGGGTGCTTTGTGTACATCTCTTCACGTGATCTCCCTAAATCTCCTACAAGGTAGGCACTGTACTCATCCCACTTTACAGCTGAGAAAACTGAAGGTGAAGTAACTTGCCCACATTCACAAAGATAGTAAAATGGGAGAGCTGGAATTTGAACCCAGACATTCTGGCTCCAAAAGAATTATAAATGTGACACTAAGTGATTAATTCACTAATAGTTATTTCCTCTGCTTGTTTTCTTCTCCTCCAAGTCCCATATCAGCTGCACTCACATTTATATTACAAAAAAAATTATATATTTTTTTTCAACTAACTTAACAAGGGGTAGGTAGGCAAATACCTACAACTCCTTTCAATGCATCTTCTACTAGTTAATTGAATCAAACGTCTGAAAAGGATCATTAACATTAGGCAGAAACTCATTTGTGGCACTTAGTTTGTGGTTTAAAGGTGTGGAAGATGTAAGGAGAGGCAGCAGTGGCTTCTGAATTACTCAAGTGCCAAGTTTCTCTCCTTCCTCTCTTCTATTCGAAAAACTCAACTTGCTACAGTTTCACCACACTGGAAGGCAGCAAGCTATAAGGAAGATTTCGAAGAACAACATCCTCTGGTTTGATTTTAAGCCACATTGTTCTAGTATAATTTTATAGCCTCGTTTCCTAATCGTTAAAATGGGAATCATAAAGTCGGCCTTAAATGCTGTGATGGAAGGAATCTACATGAAGGGCCAGACACGATAAATGGTAGATGTCAGTAGATGTTGTGACGGTACTCACCTGGGTTCACTTGGACCCGATTCAAATGAGTCTGGGTTTTGACCCAGCTAATTTGGGTTCAAGCCAGAACATGACTGAGTAGACAGATGTCAAAAGCAGTTCATATTTCAGATGGGCAGCACACCAAGAATAAAATCAATGACTCCAACATTTTTGGTTATCAACCTCACAATTTAATTCATTACTGACTCTATACAAATAGGCAAATGATTGCCTTAGAACAGGGTCTGCTTAGAACATGATTGAATGTATTCAACAAAAGGTTGATAAAACTTTTCATTTGTTTGTTTTTTTAAATGAAGATGAAGAAAGGTAGTGAATAATAATTGGAGTATCAGAGGGGTGCCTGGGTGGCTTAGTGGGTTAAAGCCTCTGTCTTCAGCTCAGGTCATGATCTCAGGGTCCTGGGATCGAGCACCGCATAGGGCTCTCTGCTTGCCAAGGAGCCTGCTTCCCTCTCTCTCTCTGCCTGCCTCTCTGCCTACTTGTGATCTCTGTCTGTCAAATAAATAAATAAAATCTAAAAAAAAATTAATTGGAGTATCAGAGAAATGGTGATGATCTATATCTTGGTATATATTGTTATTCAAACCAAAAGGTTCTCATTAAGAAAAATAATAAAGTCTGGATTTCCCCAGAAAGCAGACCCTGAGACAAAGGTTTGTGGGCAGACAGTCTATAAATGAGAGTGAAGTCAAGGAAAAGCTTAGAGAAATAAAGCGGTGAAATGGATCAGGAATAGAGGAGGAAAGCATTCACTCACTGGCTCCATCCCCTCTCTTGGCATGACTGGTCTCATAAATGACTACTGCTCCTGCTCTTCCAGTTCAAACATACATCACTGTCAACAGGGGCTCTGCAAGTGACACATGCCTTGTTGTCAGAATAACAGCAGACAGGAAAGCAAAAGATACAAGTTCACATGAGGTTACACATGTGCATAGCAGGTTGCCATAGCAATGGCTGGAGTAAGCACAGCCAGAGAGGGTATAGGGAAAGACACAACAGGTATCTGATACTTATACAAGGGCTGCTTCTATTTAGAGACTAGTTACGATTATCTCTGTTAATATTTCTACAAGACACAAAACTTCTATTTAAGTTGAGAAAACGATTTTTCTTTTCTTTTTTAAAAATGATTTTTCTTATGGTTTTCCCAAATTTGGGACCCATATAGTGGCCTTTCTAGATGTAATTAACATCACTAATGTTTTTCACATGGATGCTGATGTGTCTGCAACAGCACAAAGAGGGTCTTGTTTGCTAACTGAAAAAGTTTCTTTTAACACCCAACAGGCATTATTATCCTATCCTGATAGAGCTATAATGACCCACAGGAATTCAGTAACAGGAAAGGAGGCACTTACTAACAGGAATTGAAAGTCCCTTAGAGTACATTCCTGCTTTGACATTCAGTGTTTAGAAATGTGCATCTCGAATTGTTCTCAAAGATGAAGAGGAAGTTGGAAAGAGATGACAAAAAAAAAAAGGCATAGAAGTTACTTGAATTAGATAATTATTCACAAGTTAAAATTGTTAAAATTTGTTAAAGTTAAGAGCTTGAAATGTACTTTTATCAATGAAAACGAGAGGACGGGCAATGATCCAGTAAAATAAAAGCTTTCTGAAACCCTCAAATGTGCATCATTTTTTTCCCTGAGTTACCTGAATAATTAAAATTAGCAAGATAAAATCGCCAGAGAACTTACTGGTGACAACTGTTATGAGTCTTTTGAAAACAGGAATTCTAGAATGAAATTACATCTACTTTTAAGCAGAGACTATTAAAAAAAATGAGTTGTGGAAAAAAATTAATGTTAAACGAATGGTTTGGGGACTAAACACTTTCCCATTGGATTTGTTTGCATATTGGTTCATTCTTCCCACAACAGATCACTTATTTTAGGTAAGATTTTCTGATAGTGATGAAGCTAAACAGAAGTAATAAGTAAAATGATCTGCTCTAGAGCAACTCATATGCGATCTAAAATAACACATCAGTTAAGGATGTGTGGTATTTATTTAACTTTCTTAAACTTCCTTTTTTGTGAACTTCGTTTTTTAAAAAAGCCATTTTGTATTTTTAAGAAGTTAGTTGAGCATAAATTTTCTCCTTGAATATTTCTAACTATAAGAAGATATTATGTAAATTATTTTATACCCCAAAAGGAAAGGTAGAGCCTAAAAAGAGTTCTTTTTAGATATTCTTCCCCCAAAAAATCATAGAGCAGTTTCCATTTCCAGATTTTTTGTCGATTACTGTCACCTGGTACTAGATTGTCCATCTATACCTATCACCTTCTCCTCTGGCTAGACTTTGGGAATTGGCTTACCTTTGATAAGAAGCCCCTTTCTTTGTATTTGGTGCCCATTTTCATAGCCAGAGATCAAAGTGATCCACAACTTGTATCCGTGTTCTATGCTATGTGTAATATGTGTCCATAATCTTTTCACAAGGACAAGGTAGTAAACTGGTAAGTGACTGTCATTGGAAGAAATTAAAAATGAAAGAAAATGAAAGCAGTTGTATCATCATCTAAGTGTTCATTCAGCTATGCCCTTATTATATGTTTAAAACTGTTACTGCACAGGGGTGCCTGGGTGGCTCAGTTGGTTAAACATCTGCCTTTGGCTCAGGTCATTGTCCCAGGGTCCTGGGATCAAGTCCAACATCCGGGTCTCTGTTCAGCAGTGAGCCTGCTTCCCTTTTCTCCACTGCTTGCCTCTCCCCCTGCTTATGTTCTCTCTCTCTGTCAAATAAATAAATAAAATCTTTTAAAAAAAGAACTATTATTGGACAAACTACATATGGTAATATATATGGTCCCTACTTTCAAGGTGCTTGTAGTCTGATAGAGGAAAAACAAGAGAGTTAGAAATATGAGTATCTAAGTGAGAAATAAATTGCCTTTCTATGTTATTAATTCTACAAAAAGCAGGGCTAAGAACTCCTGGGATTCAAGAGTAAAGAACACTCACCCCCTCATCCAGCTACAGGGGCATTCCAACTACCCATGGATTTTAATTTACCCTGTACATCTCTATTTAAATATCTTATTAGGATTTCAAACTCAGCATGTCCAAAGTCAAATACATGAATTTTCTCCTTAAACTGTCTCTATCTCTCTTTCCCTCCCTCTCTTCCCAAACCATTTCCCTACTCCTAGTATTCAGATAATCCTTTCTGTACATCACAGTCACTTTCTCCCTCATTGTTGGTCAAGAATATGTCAAATCACCAACTATCTACTTCCTTTAGTGCTTCCCCAGATCCTTCTTTTTATTTTATCGATAGGCTTTCAAACTTAGAATAACATTTGCTCTATTTTCTTTATCTTTTGTCTCTCTTGACTACGATAGTCTAATTTATATTCTGTTGACAGATTAATCATCCCAATTTATATTCCCGATCATGTAACTCTCACATTCAAAGGTATTTAGAGGCTCTAAACTAAATAACTATTCAATTTTAACTATTGACTATTAACTAGTCAATAGCTCTCATCCTGATAGTCAGCATATATCTTGAGGTTCTATTTCCAACCTTATTTTCCAAAACTTAACCTATGTCCAATCTTTGACCTTCTTACATGTGTACTTTAGAATATCCTCAGGTTTTCATGTTCCTACTCAAGAAAATTCATCGATTTAAAATCTGTTTTTCAAATTTCAAAGTTTATCACAATTTCAACTTTTATATGAAGCCTTTACTGATATCCCACACTGAAAACTAAGCTCTGGACCATTCTTTATATACCACTTAAGACTTATAATATAATCAAATTTATAATTACTTGACTCCTCCTCTCTCCCCCATTTCAAGGGTCATGGCCGAGTCTTACTGATCTCTATAAATCTATAGCATTTAGCATAATGTCTGTCTCACAATCTTTACGATCCATTTTTTTCCCATGAAACTGATGTTCAATCCCTAACAAATGAATTTCTCCAAGCAATGATTCTTCAGATATCAATAAAATGATGTTTGTTCCTGTTCGCAAATGCCTAATACATTTTAATCTTTCCTAAATTAGTGTAAAGTTCACAAAGCAAATGGTGCTGGGAGAGTACATTGTTTCCTGGGCCTCCTTTCTCTTGGAATCCCTCTTCATTTAACTTCTCTTGGTCCTGACAGTCAAAGGCTCTTCCATCTAGGCTTATAAGCCAGAGGGGTTTAAAAGCCACAGGAGGAGGGGCTGTTCAGTTTTAAATAGAATTCAGAAAACCTTGAGAAAGAATGACAATTCTTTTTCAGGAAACTTCCCTGCATATTTCAACAGAAGAGCTTTCCAAATTGGAGATGGTAAAATATTATACCACCAACCAAGTAATAGAAGGTCACTGGCTGGTGTGTAAAAAGATTCACTTGATTTTCATAAAGAGCACAAAAGACTACATTGTATGTATTTAAATCTGAGACTGACAAAAATGCCAGAAGGAAGAAGAAAAGTAGTCAATTTCTCTAAAATCTCATTATTTAAGAATAAATTGCTATGCAAAGAAGCATGGATATTCTTGGCAGCTTGTGAATTTAAGGCCAAGGAATTGCTTCCCTCCTCACCCCTAATAATCAACCCTGCTGAGGAAATATGGTAAGCATTCTGAGTTTGGGCAAGGTACAAAGTTTTAAAATCAATGTGTTTCCGGTATAGGGGGTTAGGGAAAGAACTTAATAAATCAGCTTAGGAAATGCTTCATTTCCTGTGCCCTGTCTGGGAAGGGAAACATAAAACCGGCAGAGCCAGGTGTGACAAAGTCATACACCTGGATGGAAAATCTCTTCCAGCTCTTTCCAAGCACCACTCAGATGATCAGTTTATGCTCTTGTGCTAGAACTTCCTTTTCTAAGACAAATAGAGAGTTTTTGCAGACACGTTCTTTAAGTTAACAAATAGGGTTGTTGGCAGAGGTTAAGGAAATAGTCATGATATAATTATTATCTCTGCTCAAAAGAGAAATTATCCTACTTGGGCCAACTGTTCCGTAGAAAGAAGACACTATTAACAGGCTGGGCTCATTACCAGTGAGGTAGAAGAGCTGCAGTGGTAAGCAGCCTAACCCAGATTTTCAAATTTATATTGACTTGACATCTGTTTGTGAACAGAGTTTTTCATGGCATCAGGATTTCCCTTGCATACTGAAGAGTTATTTACACGCTTGTGCACTGATTTCTGTGGCCCTTCATACTCTTTATTTTAAAAAATCAGATGCTTGGTAACTCTTCTAAGTTAGAATTTCTGGTCTTTAGACCTGTGGCAAATTAACTCTGGAAAAGCCAAGATGTATGATAAGCAATCATGTATGATTTTGAAATGTTTGGGAATGTATCCTAAATTTGTATATGTATTTTGGGAAATTAATGACAAAGATTGTTGAAAGACTATGTCTAATTTTTCCTACACTATTATTCTAAATTGGAATTTTTGTAGGAAGCAAACTTTTGAAAAGAGCACATGCAAAATGAAATTGAACTGATTGTTTTCCAGGGCCCCCCAGAATCAATATTTCCCAACTGTGTTCTTTTATGATAGTTGGTACTTTGGTTTTCACACTTGACAAATCTGTCTTGTATTAGAATTACATATTTGTTTTCTCCCAACAGTACATTTACCACTGTTGGTAAGGACAATCATTGGTAAGGACATCGTTGGTAATCTTAATCATTTATGTATTCTTTGCACTGGTAAGTACTAGGATCCTAATAAATATTCATCAAATTTAATTGCTTACAAAGAATCTCTCAGAAAGGGCTACAGCCATATGTAATAATTTCTTGCAACTGGTCATTAATATAGTCAGAGCTTATAGTGGTTCATATATATCCTTTATTACCAAATTTCTGAAATTTTAGTCCATCTACAAATTTCTGAAATGTTGTGCAAAATGTTGTGTGCATATGTGTAGGTACGCACTTATTTCCGGAGCAAATGTTATTAACTTTAATCAAATGACTCTCCTCTTAACCCGTCCTGCCCCCTCGAGATATTAATATTCACTTCCCCAGGCAGCTTGATCCAGCCTCTCCATTTATCAGAACCAAAAGATAGTTGGGACAAATATAGGCCAACATCTGCAATGCAGTATTTCTGATTACAGCCTTTCACCCATACTTGACAATCTTGTTATTTCTAGGCTTAACGCCTGAGAGGAACATTTTTGAGAAACAGTACATTTGTAACCAGCATTTTACCCCCAGATTTTTATTCTTCAAAAATGCTGTCATGCATTCTCAGTACCCTTATGGTGCCATCAAATAAATACACAGCAAGGCCACTGCACCAGCAAGCATTTCCTTCCCGTGCAAACAAACATCCTCTCCGTGGAGCCTTCTCCACGCACTCTAGGTCAATCAATACCCACGCACCCGACACAGCAAAGGAATTGCTGCATCCAAGTTTCAGGGGAAGGTCCCTGAAGGTAAACTGAGGCTGAGTCCCCTCCCAGTAATTTCTGACCCACCCTGTCAGAGGAATAAGAGAAAACGGTACCTGTGGTGTTGTTACTGCTACAGAGACTGGGCAGAAGAAGACAAAGGATGGTCACTTGAATGAGTTTCATGGTGCTCAAGGATCGCCTTGTGGATCGTCTTAGTGGCGCTTTTCTCCAGAGTGAGACAGGGACAACTCCCTTCCAGCCTGGCGGGGCCTTATTAGCAAATGGAAAAGGTGCGCGGAGTGTGAGCAGCCACTGCCCATTCCCACTTATTTCGGGGGCTCTGATAAAGAACGGGAGGAAATACACACACTCCCTTTGGGAGTTCAGCAGAGAGGAGATTTATTGTTTCAGTGCCTTACAGGAACTTTTTTTTTCTCTTCCTTTGGCAGCCACGTGTGTTTTTGTTACTCCATTATTTTGTTCTTCTTCAACAAAAAGGTCAGGGCGGGTTCTGAACAGAAACAGATCTTTCTTGAGAATGGATCATACAGCTTTCTAACTTTTGTTTTGAAAGTGTGTTTCAGAGTGCTTATAAAAAGAGCCTTATTAACCAGAGACTCGCTTTGGAAAAAGAGGCTTTAATCGCCCGAGGGTTAAAGTTTAGAGCAAAATGCACAAGGAATCAACTTTTCTTCCTTCTCTCCAACTTGAAAGCCAGAAGAGCAAAGACCACCTTCTGGAGATCAGTGCCAAACCGTATTAAATAGGTCCTGCTCTGCTCTCGAGTAAGCAAAAAGACTTCTTAGGGATGTCCAGGGAGGTTTTTCAGGCTATGTCTAATAGAATTAAGCAACAATGTGACCATTCACTGCTCATTCCTGGCTTTTATTGGTGGAATTCGATGAAGAATAAAGAAAAATTAGTTACACAAGAATCCCCTGCTTTTGGAAACTAGCATTGGGTGTTTTCATTGCCCCAGCTGTTGCGGGGACAGTGCGCGCCCCTGAGCAGCCAGACTGGCCCCGCCCAGCTCCTACTATGGATCCGCCCTGCGCGACACCCCGCAGAGCCACAGCAGGCTTGAACTGTATCCTGGGATACAGTTGATCTTATGCTTCCATTAGCACGATGTACCCTAAGGTATGAGAAAAGCTCAGGAAAGTTTATTTTGGGAGGAGTGGGCTGGGAATGCTCAAAAATTTCTCCATATAAATTAATAATTGCTTCTTCACTTTACACCATTTCCGCTTAGGGACGTTTTCATAGGATGCTCTAATAGCAAATAGCGAGGAAAACTCCCCCACCCTGACCCTCCACATTTCACTGCTGCACTATGCTGAGGAGAACTCATTAAAAAAGTGGTTAGAGCAAGTCAACTGATCAAAATATCCCAAACACTAGCTTGTTTCTTCCTAAACTATACCAAGTCTCAGAAGAAGCTCCAAGTTTATATTTTGTGGATAAGCAAGACTGGATTTTACCCTCTCTTCTAATTAATTTTCTAAAACAGACCGCCTTTGGACTTGTTACTTTATTTGGCATATCCTGGATAGTATAAAGATAGTAATGTATGTGAATAGTTGTCACATGCGCTTACCAGAAATAAACTGAGGTGTGGCCATGAATTCACAGTGGAGCACTCACATTGCCTCACTTCCTGCTCCTTGCTCTGCCTAACTGTGGAGTTCTCAGCACACAGCGTCACCACTAATGTTGACCATGCTTGTTGCTATGCTGGTCCCAAGGGCATTTTGACTTCTCAACCCTAACTGCTAGGCATTTCCATGAAAAAGACTAGATACCTATTTCAAGAATGCTTGATAATAGAATATGATGTCTATTTAAAAGACAGGACCTAACAAACAAAATTTTTTTTTTTGTGGATAAAATTTTTGTTTTTGTGGATAAAAACAAAAACAAAAAACACTAAAATTAAAACCTAAACTAAGAAAATTCATTTTTAACAGTATGGAGGTTCCTCAAAAAGTTAAAAATACAACCACTTTATGATGCAGCAATTGCACTATTAAGAATTTACCCAAAAGATACAAAAATGCTGATGTGAAGGGATACATGCACCCCAATGTTTAAAGCAGTATTATCTACAATAGCCATATTATAGAAAGAGCCCAAATGTCCACCAACTGATGAATGGGTAAAGAAGATGTGGTGTATATATATATATATATAAGGAATATTACTCAGCCATAATATTACTCATCCATTTGCATTGACATGGATGAAGCTAGAGAATATAATGCTAACCAAAATAAATCAATCAGAGAAAGACAAATACCATGTGATTTCACTCATATGTGGAATTTAAGAAACACAACAAATGATCATCGGGGGGAAAAAAGAACAAGGAAAACAATGAGAAAAATTCTTAACTGTGGGGAACAAACTGATGGTTACCAGAGGGGAGTTAGGTGAGGGAATGGGGTAAATAAGTGAAGATTTAAGGAGGGCACTTGCTGTAATGAGCACTGAGTGTGTTAAGTGTTGAATCACTAAATTGTACACCTGAAACTAATATTACACTGTATGTTAATGAACTGGAATTTAAATAAAAACAAAAAGACAGAAAGAGAAGAAAATAATTTTTTTAAGAGAGAGTTTTAGAGAGAGAGAGAGAGAGAGCAAGAAAGCATGCACGAGCTAGGGGAGAGCAGAGGGAGAGAGAGAGAATATTAAACAGACTCTCTGCTGAACTTAGAGTCAGACTTGGGGCTCAATCTCACAACCCTGAGATCATGATCTGAGCTGAAATCAAGAGTTGAATGCCCAACCAACTGAACCACCCAGGTACCTGAAGAAATCATTTTTAAATGGCTTAGGCAAGAAAAAAAAAAAAAAAAAAAGGAAAAATAAGAGTGATATGTTGGGTCAGTTTTGTTAACAGATCAGAAGGTATTTTTAAAGTAAAATAATTCATTAAAATGATGGTGATTGCCAGAAGAGATAGATCATTTGCATAAAATAGGAAGTATATGTATATTTGTACATACATTTAATACTTAGATATATTTCCAGATATGTGTATGTGAGAGATATTAGATACAGGCAAATTGAACATATAGTACATGTGATGAGTAGGATGTATTACTTAATAAGCGGTTTTTAACAAGTTGTTAATCATTAAAATAAATACAGTTAGGTCCCTATTTTGCTTCAAATACCAAAATAAAATTTTTCTATGTTAAAAAATTAAATGTGACCAACAAAAGCAAGATTCTAGAAGAAAACATGGGTGATTATTTGCATATAGCTGGGTTGGTGAGGACATTTTATGTATGACACCAAACGGAAGATTTGATCTGTTCCCTTTAGGTCAGGAACACGCCAGAGATGCCCACTCTCACCACTGTTATTCAGCATGGTACTACAAGTGCTAGCCTCAGTGATCAGATAACAAAAAGAAATAAAAACCATTCAAATTTGCAAGGCAGAAGTCAAATTCTCACTCTTCACAGATGACGTGATACTTTATGTGAAAAATCCAAAACACTCCACCCCAAAATTGCTAGAACTCATACAACAATTCAGCAATGTGGCAGGGTACAAAATCAATGCACAGAAATCAGTTGCATTTCTATATACTAACAATGTAAATGAAGAAAGAGAATTTAAGGAGTCAATCCCATTTACAATTGCACCAAAACCCATAAGATACCTAGGAATAAACCTAACCAAAGAGGTATAGGATCTGTACTCTAAGAACTACAAAACACTTATGAAAGAAATTGAGGAAGACACAGAGATGGGAAACCATTCCATGCTCATGGATTGGAAGAAGAAACATTGTTAAAATGTCTATGCTGTCCAGAACAATCTGCACATTCAATGCAATCCCTATCAAAATACCATCAACATTTTTCACAGAGCTGGAACAAACATTCCTAAAATTTGTATGGAACAAGAAAAGATGCTGAATAGCCAGAGGAATGTTGAAAAAGAAAACCAAAGCTGAGGACATCACAATACCTGATTTCAAGCTATATTACAAAGCTGTGATCATCAAAACAGCATGGTACTGGTGCAAAAATAGACACACAGATCAATGGAACAGAATAGAGAACCCAGAAACGCACTCTCAACTGTCCGGTCAACTAATCTTCAACAAATCAGGAGAGAATATCAATGGCAATAAGTCAATCTCTTCAATAAATGGTGCTTGGAAAATTGGACAACCACATGCAGAAGAATGAAACTGGACCATTGTCTTATACCATACACAAAGATAGACTCAAAATGGATGAAAGACCTCAATGTGAGACAGGAATCCATCAAAATATCAGAGGAACACATAGGCAGCAACCTTTTCAACCAGCCACAGCAACTTCTTACTAGACACATCTCCAAAGGAAAGGGAAACAAAAACAAAAAATGAACTATTGGGACTTCATCAAGATAAAAAGCTTCTGCACAGCAAAGGAAACAGTCAATAAAACTAAAAGGCAACCTATGGAATGGGAGAAGATATTTGCAAATGACATATCAGATAAAGGGCTGGTATCCAAGATCTATAAGGAACTTATCAAACTCAACACCCAAAAAACAAATAAACCAGTCAAGAAATGGGCAAAAGACATGAATAGACACTTCTCCAAAGTAGACATATAAATGGCCAACAGACACGTGAAAAAATTCTCCACATCACCTGTCATCAGGGAAATACAAATCAAAACCACAATGTGATACCTCCTTACACCAGTTAGAATGGCTTAAATTAACAAGACAGGGAATGACAAATGTTGGTGAGGATGTAGAGAAAGAGGAACCCTCCTACACTGTTGGTAGAAATTCAACCAAGGCAGAGGAAATTCAACCCTCCTACACTGTTGGTGGAAATTCAAGTGACTTGATCAGCCACTCTAGAAAACTGTATGGATATCCTTCAAGAAGTTAAAAATAGAGATACCCTAGGACCCAGCAGTTGCACTACTGGGTATTTACCCCAAAGATATATATGTAGTGAAAAGAATGGGCACCTGCATCCCAATGTTCATAACACCAATGTCCACAATAGCTAAACTGTGGAAGGAGCTGAGATGTTTGTAGGGGAAGAAAGTGAAATGGAATCGGAAGAAATCAGAGAGGGAGAAAAACCATGAGAGACTCTTGACTATGGGAAACAAATTGAAGGTTGTGGAAAGAGAGGTGTGTTTGGGGTGGGGTAACTGGGTGATGGACATTAAGGAGGACATGATGTGATGAGCACTGGCTGTTATATGCAACTAATGAATCACTGAACACTCAGTAAAAAACTAATGATGTACTATGTGTTAGCTAATTGATTAAAAAAAATTAAAATACTTTTGGCACAACAATACACCCTAAGATGAAAAGGCAAATGAAAACCTTGTAAAAAAATACAAAATAAAAATTTGATATCTTTAATATGTAAAGACCTCTTGCTAATCAACAATAAACCAATGACTCTATAACTGAAAGACAGACAAAAGAACATCACAAAAAAAGAAATAGAAGGTTTCACAGAAAACCTTCACAGAAGGTTTTTTTTTCTTTTCAAAACAAATATTTAATATCTTAACTTTGCCAGGAAAGAAATTTAAATAATAGGTACTTATTTTTGTTGTAGACTTGATCATTTCACAAAGGTGACAAAAAAAAAAAAAAAAAACACAACAAAACCCAGTTCTGTGAAATTCGATGAAAAGCACTGGAAATCTTCAGCTCTCCACTTTAATGGCCAAAGATACCACACAGACCTGTGCAATGTCATCATATTCATATGTTTTCTTTAAGAATGTGTCTGTGAGTCTTAAGCCAGAGACACTATGCAGTCCCTGTACTGAAGACAGCAGAGAAAGGGCAAGGCAGAGAGAAGAACTGGGATGCAGCTTTCCAAGCTGTCTTCCTGAAATGCCACACCGGTGCATAGAATTTGTATTGCACATTTCCAAAACCAGATCCATTGTCCTTTCACTGCAATTTATTATTTTACAGGTAATATGAAAAGGTTCTTTTCATATTACCATATTGCCATATGCCATATGCCATATTCAAATGGGAAAAAAATGTATTCATGTCATTAGAAGTCAAGAAATGGATATTCAGTAATTGAGATAATACTTTTTGTCTATCAAACATAACTGGTTATATTTTCTGGCAATATCCAATTTTGATGAATGCTCAAAGAAAGTTACTGTCTTATTCTTGGGGTATGAATTTTCTGGTTTATTGCATATGAGAGAAAGAAAATGTCAGCAGTGGCTTATCTCTAGATAGTGAATTATGGATAGTTTTTATCTTATATTTGTGTCTTTAAAAGATTTTGTAGAGGAAATGTATATATTTCTATCTTTAAACAAATAAACAAAGCCCTTATTTTACTTGATACTTTTAAAAATTCAATTTAATTTTGAGGCAATATTTATATAAAAATTTTGTATTCCAATATACTGGAATGCTTGAATATTTTTTAAGATTTTTCTTTATTTATTGAGAGAGAGAGATCTCTTAATAGAGGAGGAGGGAGAAGTAGAGTGCCCTCTGAGCAGGGAGCCTGATGCGGGACTTGATGCCAGGACTCTGAGATCATGACTCGAGCAGACACTTAACTGACTGAGCCACCCAGATGCCCCTGGAATGTTTGAATTTTTAGAAAGTGTGTGATTTAAGAGAACTTTAATGAAAGAAAACAGGCAAAGAGAGATAAACCACCCTAACCTGAGAGATAAAAAGATGTTTTTGCTTTTATTTTTACACAATATGTCTTCTGTATTCCTTGTCTAATTTGAAAGATAAGCTCTTGTGAAGTTCTGCAAGAGCCATCTCAGAATTCTTTCCAAACACACATTAAGGCTGGTCGCTGCCATCTTTGACACTGAAGAAATTGTATAATGAAGCCTCCAACACTGATGAGTTTATGTTAATTCCTATGGTGCTTAGAAAATTTCAACTGGCACCATTACTACACCCTCAAATTAAACTTCCTCCCAATACTTGTCTTCTTTTTCTCTGCCAGCTTGTCACTGAATAAAATCATCTAAAATGGAAGGAATGTCAAAAAACGATCTCATAAACTGGCAAAGAACATGAGTCCTGGGTTCAAATTCTGACTCCCTCCCTTAATCATATGTGTCTTGAGTGAGTTACTTGACCTTTTTATGCTTTGGATTTACAAGGGGAAAAATGGGGATAATCACTATGGCAACTATGAATGTTATTCAGAGAATTAGGTGACAGTTCAGAAAGTCTTCTAAAAGTATATATTGAAACAAATAACCTTAAACTTCTAGAATATTTAGGCTAAAAGAAATTATCTTAGTTCAGTGATATATATTCAGGTTGTTAGCATTTTATACAAACCGTCTCATTCTAGAATGATTAACCAGTTTCCTAAGAAATGGTGCAAATCCCAAAATATTGCTGAGATCAGATTAAATAGATTTCTAACTCCTATTTTCAGGGATTCATTCCATGTTCCACTTTAAGGTACTTTAAATATCAAGTACTTTTTTCAATGGAGGTAGAAACTAATAACTTACTTTTATTACTTGCCTATCTGAAATGGGACTCATGGAATCTTCTGAAGGTATTGAGATCAGAGCTGAAGACAGAGAGATATTTAGGGCCCATGATACTGGAGATATTAAGTCCCCATCCTACACAGCCAAATGGACAATAAGCATCAGTAATGGGCAGGCCTTGCCATTTCGCCTAACTTATGCCAGTAAAATATTTTCCTTAATTACTGTGTTTCTTTTAAAGTCAACTTCCAGTGTCCCCAAACGAGTACTGTTTCATATTGTTCAAGTGAAAGAAGATATGACAAACTTATTCTTGAAGTTTCGAAAGATTTTATCTTTCACATTCGCCAATGGTTCATCACAATTTTACTACTCAACCTATAAAGACAGTCCTCTTACCTCAAACTAACTCCTTAATTTGATAGTGATCTATCTTTCTGGATCTTTCTTGAACTCAGAACCCTGAGATGGAACCTGAGCTGAGATCAAGAAGTCAGATGCTTACCTGACTGAGCCACTTAGGGGCCCAGATAGGAATCAATCTCTTAAGGTTTTTGATACATAAAGACATGAATAAAAGCACAATAGTTCAGAGGTAAGATATATAAAAAGTTACTTTAATACAGATATTTACATAACATTGTCATTTGTCAGGAATCCCCTTGACAAATGACAAATGAGCCTGCATGTCAACAGTTGAAATGATTGGAACCCATTACTCTTTGAGGCAGCCCATTCTTTCGTTCAACCACTCTTCTTGTTGAAAAGTTTAACCACCTTTTCTTCATCCTTATCTGCTTTAAGCATTCTGGAAATCACTTCATAAATTGTTTTTTTAATGTAAAAAATTGAGTTGAAGAGTATTTGTTCCATTAATTATAGAGATCATATTAATAAGAAAATGAGATTTTTCTAAGAACTTTTTGGGAATAAAATGGAATGTAATGTATTTTATTATATCTACAAAGCACAGGTATGATGATTTCCATAAAGTTCTGGAACATATAAATGAACTCAGAAATAAACAGGCAAGTATAAAGTTCTTTAATAGTTTACTTAACTTTCCATTTAGTTCAGTTGTTGCCATATACATGGCATGACCAGGATTTCTGCTCAGATGTGTCATTTTTGGTGTGCCAGAAATAATAGTGTCTTAGGGAAATATTATTTTCTAATGTCAAAAGACACCCTTAGTGTGCTGTATATACCAGGAATTTTTCACAGGTATGTTCATACAAAAGTATGACATGTAAGTGAATTGCATCTAAGTTAACTTCACTTTTCACTTGATAAATGACCCATCTAGTTTTGCTAATTAACCTATCTAGACTTTACTTCTTTTTGTTCATTCATTTTAGTTTTTATTCTTAGTTTTCCAAATCCTTTTTTGCACTGTTCATCTCAGTGGCCAGTTAGTAATACTCAAGAGAATTTTTCACAGGACCAGATCTGAACCAGTTTAAAAGCATGATGAAGTGATTTATTTACTTCTCCTTTCTAAACTTCCAGACAGGGGTGACTCGGTGCCTCAGATGGTTAAGCATCTGCCTTTGGCTCAGGTCATGATCCCAATTGAGCCTTGCGTTGGGGTCCCTGCTCTCTCTCCCTCTACTGTTCCTCCTGTTTGTGCTCTCTCACTCTCTCTGTCCAATAAATAGAAGTCTTCAAAAATAAATAAAAATAAAAAATAAACTTCCAGACAAATGGGGATTAAAGCTAATTATCTAAAAACTGTGGGCTTCCCCCCCCCTTTCTTTTTCCAAATAAAGAAAGCCAACTGTAGGCACAGCTTTTGGGTATTCATAGAAACCTATAAACTTACAGTTAGGATGGAGTCTCTGTGCTGGCTCATTCCTCTTAATAAACCACTTTCTACACATAACTCAGCTAAAGAGTTACCTTACAGGTGCCTGTGTGGCTCAGTTGGCTAGGCAACTGCCTTCAGCTCAGGTCATGATCCCGGAGTCCTGGGATTGAGTCCTGCATCAGGCTCCCAGCTCTGCAGGGAGTCTGCTTCTCCTCTGCCCTTCTCCTGTCTCATGTTCTCTCTCACTCTCTCTCTCCCCTTCTCTCAAATAAATTAAAAAAAAAATCTTAAAAGAAAAAAAGAGTTACCTTATTAACTCTTTATATTTCATTCCTAATCTTCTTTGGTCATTCCCTTCCAGGATTCTGACTTTTAACCTAGTATATGCTCCTCAGAAGAGACTCTACCTAGAGGTGTTCTAGTTTGGCTTTCTCCTGGATGTTGTATTTCAGTTCAATATTCTGCTAACCTGTGGAGAGATTTCCCAGATTACTATGTTCTATATCATCCTATCCTGATTATTGTCAAGGATGAGATCTGTAGCCAAGATTTTAACTGCTTACTGAGTGCCCAACTTTTTGTATTAGGTAGGTTCATGTGGCTGGTTCTGGCCAGAGGATATATGGAGAGTAATATGTATTCCTTCTCTGCATAAAAGAGAAAGTGTGAATCTTCTATGCCTTATATTTCTCTTCCATGGCAAACTTTGAGACCATGGATTCCTATGGTGCCAGTCTGGATCTCTGAGTGACTGTCTGGAGCAGAATCCTCCACCTCCAAACCATAGATCTGCTCTGAATTTGTTTCAGCAACACACAAACATTTACTGTATTAAGCCACTGAGACTTCAAGTTTATTTGGTTACCAAAGCCTATTGTGTTCTGTGAAGGATCCTATTTATTACATTCTCTTGGAAATCTTGATGTGATAGAATTAAGATCAAATCGGTCATACTTTGCAGACATCATCAGCCTCCTATACTAGACAGCAAACTCCTCAATGGCAAAGTATTTTTCTTGGTCATCTATCCCCATAGGTTAGCAGAGTTACTGATACAAAATATTTAAATTTTATGTCAACTATGTTGACTCTTCAGTTCTGATCTTAAACCTTTAGGAAGGTCTTATACTGAATCCTAGTTTCTCTCCTCCATTTACCTGCTCCATTTTTTCCTGCAACAATAAAATGCAATGGAAATTTTATTGCTCCAGTTGAAGGCCCATTATTAGTTCAGGAGGTGAGTGGGGAGAAAGGAGGTCCAGACAGTTTTTTAGAGATTCTGTGTTTCCTCATTTTGCTGAGAGAAGTTAGTATGTCATGAAGACTTTGGCTTTGGGGGCAAATAACCTTAGATCAGCCATTTTCTCAAGTTAACAAAGCCCTTTAATCTTTAATGGAGAAAAATGGAGAAAAAATAATTTTCTTAAGGAGCTGTTGAAATAATACATGCTGTCATATATGTAAATTACCTGAAGTAGTTGATACTCCTCCCATTCCAGTGCTGTTATGTGGCACTAAAATGGAAGTAACTTTTTCTTTGAGTCTTATTTTACTCATCTATAAAATGACTGTGACAGTTCTTATTTCTGAAACTATCAAGTGGATAGCTTTGTTTCAAATATTAAAGATGATTTAAATAAAGCTATTCTAATACTCTTTAGTTTCTATATAAAAATAAGATACTCTCTTTTCAGTTTTCTGAAAATTAAGAATATGTTTCATAAAGCAATGCAAATAGTTTTAGGAACAGGGTGTTAACAATTAAGAACATGGCCATTATTAAATGTGTTGCCTTGCCAGAATGCAAACAATTTTAGCAAAATGCAAATGGTCTTTGCACCAAACTTCTCAAAATAAATCATTTCCATTTCATCACCAAATAGAATTGTTTAAAAATGTTTTCAACTTCATTAAACTAGCATTGACTTAGTGTTTTCTCATCCTGTACAACTAAACATAAAAATATCTTGGATTAACAACAAAGCTGGGACCGAATTCAACCCATCCTTCCAAATCCAGACTTTGGTCAGAGGAAATGACATAGTAATGGCTTTCACACGCAGCTGATTGCTGCAACACAGCACATTTCCAACCATAGAATTCAAATTTCCTGCTTTAGGAGGTTTTAGATTCTGATATCCAGGACTGGTTTGACCCTAGAGCACAGGCAGTGGTGCGCACAGTTATCCATGAGTTGTTGTTGTTTTTTTTTTAAGATTTTATTTATTTATTTGACAGACAGATCACAAGTAGGCAGAGAGACATTCAGAGAGAGGAGGAAGCAGGCTCCCTGCTGAGCAGAGAGCCCAATGTGGGGCTCGATCCCAGGACCATGGGATCAAGACCTGAGCCGAAGGCAGAGGCTTTAACCCACTGAGCCACCCAGGCGCCCCTATCCATGAGTTTTTATATCAAAATTACTCTATGGAACTTTTTAAAAACATATGTGTTTAAGGGGTATCTGGGTAGCACAGTCAGTTAAGCATCCATCTCTTGGTTTCAGCTCAGGTCACAATCTCTGGGTTCTGGGATCAAGCCCAGCATTGGGCTTCATGCATTCAGAGCAGAGTCTGCTTGAGTTTCTCTTTCCCTCTCCTTCTGCCTCTCCCACTCATGCTCTCTCTCTTTAAAAAAAAAATTAAAAATTTTAAAAAAAGTATATGTTTAAGCCTGACCCATAAAATTTCTATTTAAGAAGTCCAGGGTAGGAGCCAGGCACGCATATGAGAAAAAAAATACGTATACTGGTGATTCTGGTGGTTACCCTCAGTCATTAACTACTAATTTATAATATTATTTTAAAAGATTTTTTTTTTTAATGTGTGTTTGCTACTGTTTAAAAGGAAGCAGCTGAATTTTCTGATCCTCACTCTTGGCATTCATTCCAAAGTCTCATATAAGATTCTGTAAGTGTTTCTAACTGACTCCTATCAAACCTTCTCAACATCAGTATAATGAAGTTTTAAAAAGCAGCAACAGAGGCCCCCTGGGTGGCTCTGTGGGTTAAAGCCTCTGCCTTCGGCTCAGGTCATGATCCCAGGGTTCTGGGATGGAGCCCCACATCAGGCTCTGCTCAGCGGGGAGCCTGCTTCCTCCTCTCTCTCTGCCTCCTCTCTGCCTACTTGCGATCTCTATCTGTCAAAAAAAAAAAAAGCAGCAACAATATTTCAGAAACTCACTTCTACAGAATGTTTACTGCTTTGGATTAAAATATGAATTCCATTTATATTGTCAAACTCACAGCTAATTAAACCTGGCTTGATCTTTTCAAGTGGCAATGACTCCAGTCTATGGGAAAATATAATTAGTTTTTATGATTTTAAGCCCTTAAATCCCAAATATTCCAAACTGCCTTGAATAATCCTTCGTGAATCCCATCCTGGATCTCATTATATTTGCATCCTGAATTATGGAAAAAGAATATAAAATACCTCCAAATTTTGAGGTTATGGTTTCAGATTTTTTTCCTTTCTGTTTGGTCAAGGTGCTTTTTTGTGAACACTCAGATTTGAGAAATGGTGACCAAGGTGTAATTCCATTAGAATGTGATTCTGTCTCATCTGTTTAATCACGTATTATGTTTTATTTCATGCTATCCCAAGTAGAATTCTCTTCCAGGAAAAACAAAAACAAAAACAAAAACATGTTGATCCATAATACAAGTGTCTCAGATGCTTAGCAGTAATTATGTTCTATTTAAATTAATAAAATTAGCATTTGTGTTTTCTATACAACCAGTGTCTTTTGGACATGACTAATTTATTAATTCTCCGGATCTGACAAATTTGAATTTCTGCATCTAGGAAATCAAAAACCAGATGCTGATCCATTGTGACCCAACTAAGTCATGCCTCTGTGAAAGCCCTGCCTGCGTGCCACTGGAAAATGTCTCTATTTTTATTGTTGTTGTTGCTGTTTCTGTCACACACACACACAAAAAAATCAAATTTCATTATCCAAGGCATTTTATAGAACATATTGCTGTCTTCTTTTTTTTTTATTTTCCTCAAATAACTATTTTAAGCTTCAAGAATGGCTCACTAAGCCTTGAATTTAGTTGAAATTTAATTTAATGAAATTAAATGAAAAAGTTCACATTTTTCTTTAAAATTGCTTTCTTGTTTTTATAAACTCTGATGGTGGTTATTTTGTTTCTTTAAGTACCATCCCATTAATGCTCTGATTTTTAAAAATCATTTATTTCTAAAGAAAGATGGTTTTTGTTATGTACTTTTATTCACATTAAAACACTTTTGGTGAAACCTCATTGCACGTTGTGGAGAAGCATAAATAATAAACACAACATTCTCACAATACCATAGCCCTATGTAAGGTGTAATCATTGCTTGCATTATAATCAAGTGCTTCATCCAGAAATTTTTCTTTACAGTCTTCTTTTACACTCCAAAAATAAGAAGATTCTAGAAATTTCATAACTGATATTGGTCTTGAATTGAGTAGCTCTGAATTTACAAAACTGATTTGATTTTTTAAAAATAATTTCTGTCAAAAATAAATAAAAGAATTTATGTGAAATTCTATAGCAGGCTAGGCATACTTGATCTTAATGGCTACTTTGTCTCACTAGCTATCCTGTTAGTTTGCTTTTTCTTGAGTGTAATTTTTGGAAGACATTTATAGTTTATTGAGAAGAAAAGAGGAAAGTTGTGAGTGATTTTAAAGGGTAGCTTACAATTGTTGAAAACAACAAGATTTATCCACACCAATTGCTTGTCTCAATTCCCAATATTAACTTCTGGAAAATATCTTAATTTGGTATTTTAGAATGTTTAAATGGATTACAAGACTAAAAATATGGCAGAAAAAAAAAAAAACAACCAAAAAACAAGAAAGACGTTTAGATGTGGAAAGACAAAAAAGAGAAAACACAATGCTTCTCTAAGTGTGGTGGTGTACTGTAAGCATAAAAGTCACCAGGCATGCTTGTTAAAAAATAAAGAGCATGCATTTTGTCTGGGCTAGATAGTCAAAAATCTCTAAAGTTAAGACCCTAAAAATTGTATTATTGAGAGGCTCACATATGTAATTCTTATGCATGCTGAAGTTTTGGAAGAGCAGCTGTGTTTTGTGTGTGTATGTGTGTGTTCATTTTTGTTTGCTTATTTTCCCCAGGATTTACTGCGTGTTCCCATATCGGACATTCTGGATCAGCACCAAAATAAGAGAGTCCATCAATACTCAGGATGCAGCCTTGCCCTGCACATGTCCTCTCTAGCTCATTAGTAACTGTAGGAATGTTGTTGAGGAGTGAAGCAAAAGGGAATGCTTCCATTTACTTAAATGCTGACTTAATGATTTTATTTGATAGAGAAAACAAAGCCTCTTTCGCTACAGACTCAGACATATCCCTAAGTTCAGACTTGCATTATAGTAAAACATGTGTTTGGGGAAATTTGTTCATAGGTAGACCTGAGGTTGAGATGAGTAATTGTCTTATAGAAGGAAGTGATTTGCTTGATTATTACAATGATCTGAGACTCTTGGGGGGCAAGGACTATTTATAGAGCAGAAACACTGACATTAGGAAGATCTCATTGGAATTTGAAAAGAATTCATAGACTACTGAATCTTTGTGTTTTTTGTTTTTTGGACATGTGCTTATTATGTTGGTTATCATTTTGTGCACAGAAGACAAACTTAACTTCTGAAAGGAAATAATAGAGCTTGTCCCTTTTGTTTATTTTCTTCATGATGAAAATATGAAAAATAGATGCACTTGCTACATCAAACATAAATTCACTTTCCCCTTGATGTTTCAGGACACAAAAGATTTAGAAGACAAAATATGAGGTTCCGGGCTAATGGCCCTTAAAGAGACCATGCAGAGCCTCTGCTCTGCAGGAGGCCAAATTTCCTCTCCCTTACCATTCTCCCCCAGTCTTTATTCTGCAAGAAAATACACTGATGGATGAGACTTCTACCAAACACAGATCTGGGGGCAGAAGCAGATTTACCACAGAACTAATGAAATTTGTGCTTCAGAGAGTTTCACTTGCATATGCTAATTTCAAGGTCATCTGGGTGGGACTTAAGAATGCTTTCAAGTAGTTATATGTTTTTGCTGTAAAATTTGCAAAAGGAAGATGTTTTAAGTGCATCACTTTAGACTATTGTCTCTCTGTCCATTTCCCTTCCTCCCCTTCTGGGTAGTATTGGAATGGATATTATAGGGATATAGATGATAAGGAGAATTTGAGTTGGGAATTTAGTTAAGATTTAATGGTATATATTTTTTTATGGCTTACTGTCATTTCTATGTACCACAAGTTACAGCTATCTGTTCCAGTGTACTGGTGTCTTTTAAGAATGTTTTTGTTGGTCACTGCATTTATTGGCCTTGTGTTATGCATGAATGGGCAAGGCCTGTTGTCTGACTATAATTTGAATGTGTTTATGGCTCTTAGTACTAAAACTTTGTGGATTGTAGAAGCAAAGCAATGTTTGAAATGTACAGAGTTGGATGCAGTTTGTGGATAATTCGTCTAATCATCAGATTATATGTTCACCATGTGGTTCCCTTTGTTCTTTTCTGTAAGGAAAACACTTCACTTATTAGATACCATGTATTCAAGCATAAGTGCAGGTAATTTTTTTGATAAGCATCATAAGAAATAGAATTTATCAAGTTGCCTGCATTTATCAGATTAATATAACAAAAAGCAAGTGTACATATATGTGCACTCATGTGTTTAAGAACTTCAACTATAAGTATGTAAAACAAATTTTGTTCAACCACATTAGAGACTAAAGATCTTTGTCTTCCCTTCTCCCTGTAAAGAAATGGTTTTATAAAGTTTTGTCATATGAAAAATTATTATAAAACCAAACATAGAAAACAAGTATTACAGAATTGTGTTGTTTTGTGACATTTGTGATATTTGTCAACTTTTAAAATTTGTAATTTGCTGTACTTTTTTCTCTTATTCCAAATGAATAATTACCTTCCAACCTTTCCTATTTTCCTTAAAAATAACCATCATACTTTATAACTTCAGGCCCATAAAATCTTGTCCTTCCTGGGGGAGCTAAATGGAAGATGTGAAAATGTCTAAAATGTCTAAAATTCAACTAAAAACTAATGTGGTTCTCAAAAAAGTCTCAAAAATTGTATAGGGTAGCATGGAATTATACCAAGTCTCTCTCTTTCTCTCATTTTCTCTCTCTCTCTCCTAATACCTCCTAAGCACACACATTAGACACACACACACACACACACACACACAACACACACAAACACAGGCTGTCTAGGCTTTTCATACATCAGAGAACAGACGGATATTCTCTACATTCAACTTTGTAATTGGCATAAATCACTAAGCCTCAGTGAGAGAATTCTACAAGAACTTTTTTTGCCTCTCTCCACAAAAGGCGAAATAATACTTCCCTTCTATTGACTCCAAATGTACTTGGAAAGTTTACACTTCTCAAGCCTCTGTGTCTTTAAATGATCTGCCCAGCGCTTCTGAGAGTAATCTTTAAACTCCTCTTATATTTCTGTCCTTGATTGTTTTGCTGAAGATGCTAACTAGGAATACACCTCAAAACCATGCAGAAGAAAATTTCTTTTCCCTCTGGGAAAACTGCAAGGAAGATACCCCTTGATCAGATAAATGGATCATAGAACTAAATCTATGAAACTAGTAAGTGGATTTGTTTTTTGTACATAGCTTTCGAAATAAAGAAAAATCATTCAGCTGGGTGAGTTTATACTAAGAGAAACTTGAGGTCTTTATTTAGTCCAACAACACTCCTACCAAGTCTCAGAAGCTATATAGGTCTGTGTCAGGATCTGAACCAGCCTCCCTGTTCTCATTTCAGCATTTTTCTGGTCACAGTCCCATACCTTATCTAGAATTCCAGCAAGAGGTAGCAGGACTGTAATAGCCATGGATAAAGACTCAGCATCACAAAATTAATTCAGGGCTTAAAATCTAGATGAGGTTCAGACTTGTGGATATTTTGGAATTCTCAGAAGAACTGGAGTAAAAAAAAATGCAGCAGTTTATGAAGATTAAGTCATCATTTGTCCAGCAAATATTCTTAAGTACCTGTTATGACCCCATCGCTGGTGTAGGGACTTGATATAAGACAATGGACAGGATATATTAGTACTTGCCCAAATGGTGTCTATGGGTGAAAGCAAATCTTTATTATTTTAAAAGTAATTAATAATATTTAACTACTTATTGTATTTGCTTAACCTGCCATAAATACTGCAGACTGGTGGCTTAAATAATAGATATTTATTTCTCATAGTTCCCAAGGGTGCAAGTCTAAGGTCAAAATGTTGGTTGATTTGGTTCCCAGTGAGGACCCTTTTACTGGCTTGCAGAGGGCCCATTCTCATTGCGTCTTCACATGGTGGGTCAGAAAGAGTGAGCTCTCTAGTGTCTCTTTTCCTAAGGGCACTAATTTCATCATGAGGACCCAACTTCATGACCTCATCTAAACTTAATTACCTTCCCAAAGCCCCATCTCCAAATACCATCATATTGGAGCTTGGTGCTTCTGCATATGAATTTTGAGGGGACATAGTTCAGTATGTAACAGTTATTTAATTAAAAATATAGAAACATAATTATAAATATTTAATTATTAAAATGATCACTCATAGTTATGAAGAGAGTTATAAGAGAAATATAAATTATGCAATGGAAATATACAACAAATTAAGTCAATTCTAGACTTCCATGGACAATGGCACAGAAGGAGGAGCCTAGGCTCACCTCATCCCGTGGATACATGCAGGTGTCACCCACGTCAGTATAAATAACCCAGAAAATGACCTGAAAACTGATAGAAAACCCTCTACAGCTAAATGTAGAGAAAAGACCAAATCAAAGAGAATAGGAGGGTCAAGACACGGTTGGGTCAGGAGCTAAATGGATGCTCAGGACTGTCTGTAGCAGGGAGGGACACTGGATCACAGAAAGGGGGGAGGAATAGACACCACCCCAAGTACCCCAGGCATGAGGAAGCCACACTGGTAAGATGAATCCCTGTAACATTTGGCTTTGAATACCAGAGGGACCTAACTTTGCAAATTCTTACAATTAGTGGGGTTTAAAACTTGAAACTTTAAAAATCTGGGAGAGCTGGAAGGTGAGAAGAAACTGAGTCCATCTCCTTAAAGAGACAGCATAACAAACTGTCCTGCTGAGTTCCAGCATGGAAACTGTAGCTTGAAAAACGCCTGGAGTATACAGGAAGGAGATTTATTTACTAATCTCAGAGTGTGTGCTAGAGGGGCAGGGACCTTTAGGAGACTTCTCTGAGAATAAAGGAGCTGGTGGGCACTCTTCCCTCCCCCACCCCCAGCCTAGATTCAGGGGAACCTGTGAGAACCAGTGTAGCAGGAACCAGTATAGATCAAACACTCTCCATTTAACTTGCTAATAGTGTCCCTAACCCCATGCTTTTTTGAGGAGCAGTCTTCTCCATCCTGGCCTCAGCAGTTTTGCCAGGCAGCTGCAGGTCCCTTCCCATCCACAGCAGGAGTACGTCCAAGTGACACCACAGTATGGTATGTGCAAATGTCCCCCACAGGGGCCAACACCACTCCAAAGTGACTCCTGCCTGGGAGAGAGGAAAATAACTACATAGGACAGTTGGCCTGTGGCCACAGCAGTGGGCTGGGGGGCAGATATCTGGTCTGACTTGCAGGCCTCCCCTACCAAGGAAAGCTTCTCAGGCGACAACACAGCGAAAGCACTGTATAGTTTGGTGCTACTGCAGCTCTAGCAAATGCCTGGTCTTATTCAACTCAAGCTCAAGGCAGCTGCAGACTAGTCCACTAACAACACAGGGACCAAACCCTGACCAAACAGGAAAGAAGAGCCATTTCAGATGATTGGCCTAAAGGCAAATGCAGCTCAGTCACAATGGTGTGCACACAACACACATAAGAGACACCCAGGAAGTGCCAGATTCTGGTGAACAGGGGACACTGCACTGCAGGACAGTATAGAACCTCTTCTTCCCAAGGCCACTACTTTCAAGAGCAGGAGGTGTAGCTGACATTCCTACACATAGAAACAGACACAGAAAGTTAGGCAAAGTGAAGAGACAGAGGAATATGTCCCAAATGAAAGAACAGGACAAAATCACAGCAAGAGAAGATAATGAAATAGAGACTAGTAATACACTTGATAGATAATTTAAAGTAATGGTCATAAAGATATTCACTGAACTGGACAAAAGAATGGAGGACCTCACTGAGACCCTCAACAAAGAGACAGAAAACATAAAAAAGAAATAATTGGAGATGAAGAACTCAATAATGAAATTAAAAATAATCTAGAGGGAAGAAGTAGTAGACTAGAGGAAGCAGGAGAACAGACCAGTCACCTGGAAGGATATAGGAATGGAAAGCAATCAAGCTGAATAGGAGAGAGAAAAAAGAATCATTGAAAAATGAAAATAGACTTAGGGAACTCAGCGACACCATCAAACATAATAACATTCACATAATAGGGATCCCAGAAGGAGAAGAGAGAGAAGAGAGGCCAGAAAATTTATTTGAATAAATGATAGCTGAAAACTTCCTGAAGCTGAGGAAGGAAACAGATATCCAGATCCAGGTGGCACAGAGAGCCCCCCCAAAATTAAACTGAGGTGGTCCACACCAAGACACATAGTAATTAAAATGGTAAAATGTAATGATAGAGAATTTTAAACACATCAAAAGAAAAGAAAACAGTGACATTACAAGGGAAACCCCATAAGTTTATCATCTGATTTTTCAGCAGAAATTTTGCAGGCCAGAGTGAATGGAACAATATATTCAAAAGTCTGAAAGACAAAAAAACAAAAACAAACCTCCTCCACCCACCCCCCAAAAAACCCTACAACCAAGAGTACTCTACCCAGCATAGCTATCTTTCAGAAGAAGGAGAGAGAAAGAGTTTCTCAGACAAACAAAAATCCAAGGATTTATGATCACTAGATCAGACCTACAAGAAAATATTAAAGGGGACTCTGAATGGAAAGGAAAGACCATAAACAGGAGTAAGAGAAGTGAGAAGCATAAAAGAAGTAAAACTAAGTATATCTATAATAAACAGTAAAGGGATTCACCAGATAAAAGAATCTAAACTATGGCACCATATATGTGATGGGGAGGAGTAAAAATTTAGTGCTTTCAGAATGGGTTCAAACTTAAGTTATCATCAACTTAATACAGACTGCTATATGTATAAGATGCTATATATAAATCTAATGATAACCACAAATCAAAAACTGGTAATTGATATTCAAAAAATAAGAAGAAATGAATCCAAGTATATCATTAAAGACAGCAAACCATAAAAGAGAGCAAGAAAGAAGAAAGAACAGTGAAGAACTACAAAAACATTCACAAAACAAGTAAAATGGCAGTCAGTCCATACCTATCAATAATTACTTTGAATGTTAATGGACTAAACACACCAATCAAAAGACACAGAGTGATAGAATGAATTAAAAACCAAGACCCATTTATATGCTGCCTATAAGAGATTCATTTCAAATTTAAAAACACATGCAGATTGACAGGGAAGAGGTGAAGAACATTGATTACCCAAAGAAAAGTGAAAAGAAAGCATTATTTCTATCAAATAAAATAGACTTTAAAACAAGGACTGTAACAAAATACAAAAAAGGACCCTACATCATAACAAGGGGACAATCGAACAAGAATTTTTAACAATTGTAAATATTTATGCAGCCAACACGGGAGCACCCAAATACAGAAAATTGCTAATAACAAACATAAAGGAAGTAATTGATAGTAATATAATAATAACAGAGAAGTTTAACATACCATGTACATTAGGCCACAAAATAGGTCTCAACGAATTCACAAAGACTGAAGTCATATTATACACCTTTCCTAACTACAATGCTATGAAACTAGAAATCAACCACAAGAAAAAATCTGAAAACACAAATACATAGTCACCAAATGACTCTGAAAAGTCAAGTAAGTGAAAATTGATAAATATTATTTGGGTTTAGGACCATGGAAGTCACCCATGACTATCCTGGGGGCCAGTTGAATATAAAGTTGAGTCTAGTTTGAAAACCACATATCAGGGTTAACAGGATGTAAAGAAGAGACTCAGTATACAGACAACCATTTCAAAAGTTTATGAAGAGTTGAAGAGGCAGGAATAAATTTGAGAAGCTATAAGGCTGTATCAGCCATAAATACTATATGACTCATGTTTCTTGGGGACTGTCTGCCTCTCAGATCCTTGGCCTCAATGCAGGCCAACCAACTCTGATTGACCAACACAGGTTCCTCATCTGGGTTTGATCAGTCACTTGTCCTCGGAGCACTAGACGCTTCCTCATGGCTACTCTATGCAGCCAGGCTGACCAGTTGCACCACTGGATTTTCTGGCTTCTTTTATCACTTCTGAACTTGGATGAATCCTAACCACACTAACAGATTCCAGTGTGGACTCTGGCATCCAAGAGTACCAGACCTCTGAGACTCAAAAGAACAGAGAAGTTAACCCCTAGAGGGCCACACATTGCCCAGTTGAAAATATGGGCCGGAAGGGACTTAGGCAAGTCAGTTCCCTCATTTTTCTTTATCCCCAGGACTATTAAGGGCACATTTTCTTCTTGTTGCCTGTCCAGAGATATTGTAGGTGTCAAATGGTCATTTCTGTCAAGCAATCTGCTATATATATACTTTAGAGCTGATACTGAAGGGGTTGCTCTTTGCATCTCATTTGATGTTGCTTTATGTGCTAACTTGCCTCACTATTTTTTTCTTCTTAAATACAGCATCATCAGTACTTGAATTTTTGTATCAGGCTCTCAAGTTTATAATAAACCTGAGCTAATAAAGGGGAAGGGTCCAGGAGAATTTCTTTGTTTTGTTTTTATTTTAGATGGGGGAATACCTGAGCATATTTCATAGTGGAGAGAGAAGGATCTTGTCAGGAAGAAAATGTTGAAGATGAAGGAGAAAGGGAGAATCATCACTGGGGTGTAGTTTTGAAGTTATGAGGCAGAATGGACTCCATAGCATGAATGGAAAGGGGAAACGAAGTTTTGTTGAGCTCAGGCTCTCTACTCAATGATGGGGATATATTATTATTATTATTATTATTATTCCTCACAACATCTGCTGAAGTAATTCTCATTGTTGTCCTCATAGTTCAGATGAAGAAACTAATGATTAGAACTCAGGAATTTTCCCAAATCAAACTGAATTTAAGCGGAGGAGACAGAACTGTATTTCAAAGCATCTATTTCCAGAGCTAATATTCTCACTCACTGTATTTTACTACTTGTCTTTCATTGGGAGAAGATCATTTCCCCATTGTGATTAGAAGAAAGGGAGAGGTTTGGCACAGATATGATGCTTGTGGTGAAGAGGTGAGGGAGTTCCCGTCAGATTGCTCCAAATTTCCTAGTGGCCAGAGCCACAGTTAATGCAAGTGGGAAAAGGTAGGAGAAAGTGGAAAAAGGTGGAAAATAGGGAGGGATAGGGAGGGAGCTTTCCTTCTATCAGAATTTGTCTCAGAGAGCTTTTGTCTCCTGTTCTCTACCTTAGACAAAATCTTAGATACTTCTTATGTTTTGTGAATCTTTAGATAGATAAGAATTAAAGACGAATCAAGGGATGTCTGGGTGGCTCAGTGGGTTAAGCCTCTGCCTTCGGCTCGGGTCATGATCCCAGGGTCCCGGGATCAAGCCCAGCATGGGCTCTCCACTCAGCAGAGAGCCTGCTTCCTCCTCTCTCTCTGCCTGCCTCTCTGCCTACTTGTGATCTCTGTCTGTCAAATAAATAAATAAAATCTTTAAAAAAATAAAGACGAATCAATTCTAAGGTTTTGATAAAATTCAGATGGGAGCTATTGTTAGATATATAATCATTTTTTTCAATTAAAAATTTTTGTGTGTGTGTCTACAGGGTGCTGAAGTTCAAACCTTAAGTTGTCTGTTTTTTTCATCTAGGAAAAACTTGTATTTGTTGGCAGGTTTGTGAATATGCAGCTCAGATGCCCTATCCAGTAAGTGTTTCAGTCTGAAGGGTCAGAGATCAGGCTTGGAATTCTGGTGTGTTAGTTAGCACATTCCCATCTAATTTTCCATTCCCAAGAAGTGGAAAAGCTTGAGTCATTTAGTGATAAGAAGCTTCCTAATGGTGACAAACAAGTCTTCTAGGGCAATACACAGTAGTGTTAGACCTAGCAAGAAGGGAGAAGACAGGCCATAAGGAGTCATTGTTATGAGAATTAAAAGAAGATACCATGATCTTCAACTGATTAATGTCACTTCCTCAGAAATACCTGGTTTTTCGAATGTGCTGGGCACAGGAAGCCCCAGAGGTGTTTGCTAAATGCCAAATCCTGAGTCCAACTCAGGACCTAACAGGTAAGCAGTGCCCCAGAATCTTAACGTTTAGTGAATGCCACAGCTGATTCTATTATAAGTTGTCTGTAAACCAAACATGAACATTGTTATAGAACATAGCCTATAATAATAATTTTAAAAACCCCACAAAATTAGCTTCTAAGTTATCAAATTGGTGAAAGCGAGACACTAAAATCCCTGCATTTTCCTACAGGAAAAGTTTATGCTCACTTTCAGAGTCTTTTTCTTTGTACTTTAAACAAATGTATAATACCATTGCCTGATTATTCATTTTAAGTTTCTATAATTGAATCAAAACAGCAATTAGAAGAAAGAAAGATGCCTGCTAGAACCAGGGAAGCTGAAGTGTGATAATAAGAACTAACAGCTGAGAGTCTGTCATGGAATGAGGAAAACAAGAGCTATTTCCAAAAGCACATAAGAGTGCGGAAAGAATTACAGCTTAGGACCTCCTTAGGTAGGGGTAAGCCGATCGCAGGGCTTCCCGAGTGTATCACTGCATCACAGACTCATAATGTCCTTGAGTTAATAATGAAAGATTCAGTTGTTTTTAGTATACTCTGTTTAAGACTTCAAGGAGGTGTAATGAGTCTTAGAAAAATTTAGATGCACAAAAATAATATTAAATATAGATTAGAGTAAATCTCAGGCATTGGGGAAATTAACAGAAGCAGAAAAGCTTATTCCCCAGAGAAATGAGATAAATACTTTCCGTGTGGATAGTGGTGCAATAATGCCTTTCGGTTGGACCTGGGGCTGGTCTGGCATAGGAAGTGGTCTAATGGGTTGTGTCATAGTTTGTATTCAAGGTGCCAGGAACTGGGGAGGACTTGTGCCTGAGAGCGCACAGGGCAGTGAGAGTCTGAGAGGAAAGACACACCAGTGTATGCTAGAGCTTGCTAACTCCGAGGGCAGTCTCGGGACCAGCAGCGGCAACATCACCCGGGAGCTTGTTAGAAGTGCAGACGCTCAGATCCCACTCCAGACCTCCTGAGTCAGAACCGGAAGTCTGACAAGATTCCTATGCACCTTCTGTTTGAAAAGTCGTAAATTAGTGAAAGTTGGGATTTCAGCGTGAAAGGATGTAGTCGACGACGAAAATCTGAGTTCAGAGTTCGGTATAACAAAGAAACTGGGAATTCAAAAGCAAGTTCAAATTCTATAAAACTGCCAAGAATAACTCAGGGGTATCCATATAGCTCTTAAAGAGAAGGCATGGGTGATCAAAATCATAAGCAGGGCAGATATCTTGCCCATATTTATGTTAAAAATCTTACAGCTCATCTCAAATTTTCTCTAAAGTGTTTTTACTGTAACATAATGTAAATATTTAATAATGCACAAATATTTAAAAATGCACAAAATTTTAAAGCTATTTTAATGAGGTGAAATTTATATGCAGTAAGATCCATGATAACCTTTGACAAATGTGTAACCCATACAATTACCCCTCTTGTCAGGACATACAACACACTCATCAGCCCAAAATAATTTTCATCCACATAGGCAACTGCTAATACACACACCCAAACCTATCTACTTCTTTTGTGTCTGGACCCTTTCCCTTCACATGTTCTGAGAGTTACATTGAGAGTTTAAGAGTTACTTACATTGTTGCACACATAAATAGTTTGTTACTTTTTACTAGTAAACAGTATTCCTCATATGAATATACCATATTTGTTTATCTATTCTCTTATTGATGGGCATTTTTTTCTAGTTTCTTGCTATTATGAATAAAGCACCTATAAAAATTATACAAGGCATTTGTGGACAATGCTTCACTTCTCTTGAGTAAATATCTTGGTATAAAGTTGCTGTTGAGTTTCTAAGAAACTACCAGTTGTACAAGTAGTTGTACCATATTATGTTCTTGCCAGCAATATATGAAAATTCTAATCACTTCACATCCTTGCCAGCATTTAGTGGTGTCATCAGTCTTTTTAATTTTAGCCACACAAAGTGGTTATGGCTGTGAAATGGTGTCTCACTGGGGTTTTAACATGCACTTCCTTGTCAACAAATGATGTTGAGCACTTTTTTGTGTGTGTCCTTTTTTCTCATGTATCTTCTTTTGTGAAGGATCTGTTGAGATCTGTGGCAGACTTTTTTCCCTCCCCCAAATAATAATAACAAAAATAGCCATAACAATATGGGAGCATAACATATGTTTATCATATAATGCCATCATGACATTCTTCCTTTTTTTAAAAGATTTTATTTATTTGACAGACAGAGATCACAAGTAGGCAGAGTGGCAGGCAGAGAGAGAGAAGGAAGCAGACTCCATGCTGAGCATAAAGCCCGATGAGGCGCTTGATCCCAGGACCCTGAGATCATGACCTGAACTGAAGGTAGAGTCTTAACCCACTGAGCCACCCAGGCACTCTCCTTCATGACATTCTTGTCATCAGGTAGCAAAGCGTATGTCACTTCATTTTAAAAATGGGTAAAGCTTAATGACTGCCTTGGTTGCTAAAGCATGGCAGAAGTGTTGCTATATGACTTCAGAGGCTAGATTACGACGAAAGTCTATATGCTTTATATCTCTAAGGATGTTCTGCCTGAAAGCTAGCCATCATGCAGTTAGAAAATCCAAGTCGCTTTGTGGAGGGGTCCATGTGGAAAGGTACTGATAAACAATACCAATTTGCATCATGTGAGTGCACCATCTTGGAAGTAGATACTCTAGCCCCATTTGAACTGCCTTAGCCATTGCTAAGTGGAAAAGAGATAAGCCATCTGCCCTGAGCTTTACTCAGGTTACAGATTCATAAGCAAAATGTATGGTTGTTATTGTACTGAGCCACTTAGTTATGGAATGATTTGTTATTCAGTGTTAAAACAGATTTTAGTTCCTACACAACACAAACTAAAACATTTGACACTGGCTTGTGATTGAATGGTGAGAGAACAGCAAAGGATATTAGTATAATCCTGAGGACCTCAAGCAGAAGCTCAAGAGAATCTAGAAGCTTGTCAGTGATGGTTTAAAGCAATGTGCAGAAAACATTGTTAGAAGCTAAAGGAAAGGGAATCTTAATAATGTATTAATGTGGTGTGTGGCAAATATGATCATCTAAAGTAACATGGAAAATGGGAAGTTTACCAAATTTACCAAATAAACTCCATGAGCAGTTTATCAGGGGTCAGCAAACTTTTTCTTAGAGGGTCAGATAGTAAATATTTTAGGCTTTCAAGATACATGGTCTCTGTTACAACTACTGAACTGTGCCATTATTGTGTGAAAACAGCCATGGAAAATACACAAAAAAATGTGCATGACTGTGTTACAATAAAACTTTATTTACAAGAATAGATGCCATTTCACAGGCACAGTCTGCTGACCCCTCCTCATATAGCCCAAGAGATGGCCAGGCAGAATATTGAAATACTCACCTTATGTATTCTTGTTGCCTACGATAAAATGGGAGAGGAGAGAAATGAGTTAAAGAATGAACTCTTAAATAAAAGGAGCCAAAACTTCTGGATTTCAAAATAAAACTGTTTCTCATTCTCAGCCTGTCCAGATGGCAAAAGATCCTCACAGTGAGAAAAAATTTCAGAGCAAAGATCAAACCCCAGGAAATACTTTAAGATCCATTGCTAAGATCTCAGTAAGATTGAAGGGATGCTTCACAAAATCTTTTAAATAGGGGAAAATAACAACAACAACAACAACAAATATGTATGAAGCCATGAGCTCTGGCAAATCATTTCCAGGAAGCAGTTAGTTGGCCCTAATCAAGAAAGTGGCAACATAGATCTGGCTAGATTTCCAAATTGCTGTTGACCAGTGACTGCCAGGGAGCTCCCATTCTTCTTCACTTTGAATGTGTCTGTAGCATCTATTCCATTATTTTTTGTCTCTTCCACCAATATATGTGGGATATGTAGGAGGCAGATAATTTGCATCTTTTGTTTACAGATCTTTGTATTGAAAGAAATCATATGTAAGAAGTTAAAACAAATTAGCTTTATCTTTACCAGTATCTCATTTAGATGACAATATCCTGGACTTGCAATGGAGCTCGATAAGGCAATGTATGAGATATTTGAAGAGGTTTTTTTGAAGGTGGTGAGTAATTTTAGCTGTGAAAGGAATATAAAAAATTTGTAGGTAGAGTGTGGGCTGTGGTAGTTTTAAAAGGTAGTCTCCAAATTCTTTCATACTTCTTTCATTAAGTGACAGTTTCTATAGCCTCTACTATTGCATCTCGGCTCTGTGATTGTTAGACCAATCTACTATGGCAGCCTCATAAGAAGGGGCCTTACCAAGAGAAGTACCTCACAGCCTGTGCAGGACTTCTCGCTTTGTGTGGGAAGATCTTTCCCTGTTTCAGATTCAACATGTACTCCTTTGTTCTACTTAACTGTGTCACACAGCTCCTGGCTAATCCCAATGCTGTATCTGTCCACTATGGGGAGAAGAAAGGGCCCTTCTGATGCAACACAAAAAGCGTGTAGGCAGGCTAATCGCCCTGCATTGGCTGTGGGAGGGACCCATCAGCAATGGGTTATAGATAACTATTACAGAAGCAAGCTCTGTCTCTTCTCTATATGAGTGCTTGGCAACTCTGACACCAAGATGCAGTGGGCAGAAGTGTTCAGATTTCTACTCCTGACAATAGACAACAGATGCCATTTGCTCCCCATTCCAACTTTTAAGCCAAGACCTTAGTAACCTACAGCTTCCACTTTCTCTTGGGATGTGTTTTCTTGGAACCCAAACACTCTGCTATGAGGAAGCCAAGCAGACACATGAACAGGATATGTGCAATGTGTTATGGACAACAGCCCCTGATTAGATACCTTAGGTAATTTCCATCTAGAAACCAGTTCTATACATTTAAATAAACAATGCTTTAGATGATTCTGACCTCCAGGCAAGGAGTTACCCTGCATCTTCGTGCCATCTGTGTTATTGCTGCATAAAGCAGATATATGCTAGCCCCTCTGAGCCTTGCTTAAACTGAAGATTTGTGAGCAAATAAATTATAGTCTTTGTTTTAAGTCATTAAGTTTAGTATGGCTCATTGTTCAGTGAAAGACAATTGGAATAGTTCTTTGCTCATTTTTAACTGGATTGCTTTTTTTTTCTTTTTTTTTTTTTTAAGCAAATCCATTTGTAAGCAACCTTCATATTCAGGATAGAAGGCTTTGTCAGCTATATGTATTAAAAATATTTTTTTCTAAGCCTGTGACTTCCCTTTTACATTTTTTAATGATTAGTTTGGTCAGCAGACATTTTTAATTTTGATGTGGTACAATTTATTCTTTCTTTCTTTTGTGGTTAATCCTTTCTTTGTCATCTTGAATAAAGTAGTAGCTACTAGGAGTTTACGAAGTTTGTCCCTCCCCCCCACCCCAAGAAGCTTAATGATTTTAGCTTTTACAGTTAAGGTCTATGATCCATCTGGATTATGTGTGTGGGGGCAAGACAATGAGGTAAATGTTTAAATTTTCTATATGTGATCCAGTTATTCCTCCATAATTTGCTAAAAAAGATTTTCTTCTCCAATTGAATTACTTTGGCACTTTTTGTTAAAAATCAGTTAACTCTCTCTTCTGTTCCACTGATCACTTTGCTTTTATGCTGATATGATTAATGTGGTCTCATAGAAAGTCTTGAAATCAGATAGTAAAGTTCTTCCAACTTGTTTTTTTCTTTAAAGATTTTATTTATTTATTTGACAGAGAGAGAGAGAACACAAGAAGGAAAGTAGCAGGCAGAGGGAGAAGCAGGCTTGCTTCTGAGCAAGGAGCCAGATGCAGGACTCTATCCCAGGACCCTGGGATCATGACCTGAGCCAAAAGCAGATGGTTAACTGAATGAGCTACCCAGGCACCCCCCAACTTGGCTCTTATTTAAAAAATATTTTGCCCATCCAAGATCTTTTATATTTTAACATCTTTAATTTGAATTTGTAACTAGACTGATGTATTTAACTTTGTGAAAAAATAATTCAGTGCTTTGGTTATGTGATAAAAATATTTAGATAAGACAAATTACTTTTATTGCAATTTGAAATTGATAAGAAAAACTTGGAGTACTTGAAAACAAAATAAGATTGGTTCTTGAATTTCTACAATAGGGCTTATTAGAATATTGATGGACATTGAATTGCATCTTAAAATCGAGGGAGAGAATTGTTATCTTAACAACAGTTTTCTAATCCAAGACCATGGTTCATTGCTCCATTTTTTCAGATCTTTATTCTCATGAATGTTTTATAGTTTTCAATGTGCAGTGGTTTAACAGCTCTTGTTAAATGAAATCCTAAGCATTTTATATATTTTTTATATTACTTTAAATGGATTTTTAAATTTTCCTTTCCAATGTATTGCCTCCAGCATAAAAAAAAAATACTACAGCTGATTTTTCTACATTGATTTCGTATCCTATGACCTTATTAAAATTATTTCCGAGTTCTATGAGCCTGTTTTTTTTAGATTTCTTAAAATTTTCTATGTAAATAATTATGGCATCTGATGATACAGAGTTTCAATTCTTCCTTCTTAAGTTTATGGGTATGATTTCTTCATCTTACCTTATGATGTTGGTAAGAACCACCAACACAATATTGAATGGATATGGTGAAGGGAGGTCTCACTCCTCTTTTTCTAGATCTTAGGGGGGGGGAATCTTCATTATTTTGCTACTAAATATGATGGGCTAAGATATTTTTGTAGGTGCTCTGTATTAGATTGAGGAAATTTTCTTTGATTCCAGGTTTCATAAATGTGTTTTAAATGTCGTTCAATGTTTTGGCTGCATTTATTGAGATATATTTTTCTTCTTTGTTTTCTTAATATAGTGAATTACACTGACTGATTTTTTTCCTGTTAAACCAAGTTTGCATTCCTGGGAGAAATCCTACTAACTCATAATTATTACTTTTATATATTACTGAATTATTTTTGCTACTATTAAAATTTTTGGTCACTATGTTCATGAGGGATAATGGATTCTAGATTTTCTAGTGTCTGTCAAGTTTTGGCAACAGAGCTCAGTAGGCCTCATAAAACAAATTTGGATATGTTCTTTCCTTCTGTATATTTTTTAAAGAGTTTGTGGAAGATTGATGTTATTTTTCATTAAATATTTTGTAGGAAGCATCACTGAAACCATCTGGATCTAAAATTTTATTTATGGGAAAATTCTTGAAAACAGGCTTAATTATTTAATAGATACATAAAGCTATTTACATTCTTTATTTTTAAAAAAAGTCTTGAAAACTTCTGTCTTTTAAAAAATTGTTCATTTTTCCAGCTTGTCAAATTTATTGACGTGTCTCATAATATTCCTTTATTATCTGTTTAATGTCTGAAGGACCTATAGAGATTACCTCTCTGTCATTATTGCTCTTAGTAATTTGTGTTTTCTCCCCACTCCAGCTTCCAACCAATCCTGCTAGTGTTTTTTCAGTTCTATTGATCTTAAGGAGCCAATTATCATCTTTGTTAATCTTCTCTATTGTTTGCTTTTTTTACATTTCATTCTTTTTTCTCTTGTTTTTCCTTTGAGTTAATTTACTCTTTAGTTTGTCACTTATTATACCAATTTTAAACTTTTCTCATTTTCTAAAGACACACCCTAAATATATTGATATAGTGCATTTTATTATCTGGTTAACAATATTTTCAGAAACTTTGTGATTCTTCTTTGATCCCTGGGTTATTTAAAAGTATGTTGTTTAAATTCAAAATACTTGGAATGAGGTTAGATATCTTATATTACTGAACTTTAGTAATATTGTTAACAGATTTTAGTTTTTTTTCTGTTCAGAGCATATCTGAATGATTGCATTATTTTGTAATGCATTGACATTTGTTTTATGGCTCAGCATATGATTTGATGTAGTGAACATTCTATGTCCATGTGAAAATAATGTGTATTCTGTAGTTCTTGGGTATTCTATAAATGTTAGTGAGTTGAAAGTAGTTAATAATATTATAAAATTTTTGTCTCATTTCAGATTTTTTTTCTTGCCTACCAATTGATAAGAGTTGAGTAATAAAATTTCCATCTATGATTGTGGATTAATGTATATTTTTCTTTTATGTCACTTTTAATTCTATTATTATGTAATATCTTTATTTATGTTGCTCTTTCTTGTGAAATAATTTTGTCCAATATTAATATAGCCATGTCAGCTTTTGTATGCTTACTATTTGCACAATGCATCTTTTTCCACCTTTTTATTTTCAATATATCTGGATTTTAAATTTAAAATGAACTTCTTGAAAACATATTTTAGTTAGGGTTTTTTCCCCCATTTTATATTTTCTTGAAAATTTCAATAACCCAGTAAAACAAATACTTTTATGAATACTTTAGCAATGGGGAAACTAAGATGGAAAACATTTAGAAGTTTGACTTACTTAAACAATTCTAGTTTCTAATACTATGCTATTTGAATGAGGTAACTAAGACCATTTGATTTATCAGAAGTGATTTTGGCCTATAACAGTAACCAGAGTAGAGGTTAGTGAAAAATGTTTTAGGACTTATTAGCAGCCTTCTGTACTTAGTTTCAACTCTAACTCTGTTAAAATGACCATTACACCTAACCTCAACCTATCTTTTGAGCTCTGATTTATATTTATAATACATTTTTGGATATTCCTATTTAGATATATCATAGACATCACAAGTAAATAATTCTGCTTCTTAAATTTCTTTTGTCCATAAAATCAATGAGATTTTTTTCTTGTTTTGATTTAAAAAATTGTCAAACTCCACCAACCAAAGTCTTTGTTTCTTATTTATTCCTTCTACCTAATTAGTCACCAATTTTTTTCCTTCTACTTAAAATAGTTCTTGCACCAATTTCTGCTTTTTTGAAATATTAGATCTAACCTTCTTAGTGGTAAAGTACTTTTCGACGGTGTTGTAATTGGCCTCCTGCTTCAGCCACATTCCCCAACAAAAATCACAGTGATAACCAATTTAACCAGATATATAAATCTTTTTGCAGCTCTGACAGAAAAAATGTTCACACTCTTAACCCTCCCTTGTTTGCATGATAATGGCTAAGTTTGGCAGAAACCAATTATTTTCACCGTTGCCCAAATTTGCCATGGCATCTATCACACTTTCATGTATTTGCTCTTACTGACTAGGGTATTCTTTCTGATTTCTTCTTGGCCATAAACTCCTAACTACTGCCTATCTATCTATCCAACTATCATCTATCACCTAACCATCTGTCTGTCCAAATACCTAGCCAGCTACTCAGCTATGTATCTATCTAAATGTCTATTCTTTGAATCCCAATACAAATGGAATTCAAAGTTCATTGCAGTTAGTTGCTTCCTCCTCACTATTCTCTGTTCTTTATTTTGACATCATAGATGTTTTAATTTCTTCTTCCATCATGACTTTAACATAACAATCTTTAGTATATGCTTAAAATATTGAATATCAGACACATTTTTTAAAAAAGATTTTATTTATTTATTTGACAGACAGAGATCACAAGTAGGCAGGGAGGCAGGCAGAGAGAGAGAGGGAGAAGCTGACCCCTGCCATGCAGAAAGCCCTATGTGGGGTTCCATCCCAGGGTCCTGGGATCATGACCTAAGCCGAAGGCAGAGGCTTAACTCATTGAGCCACCCAGATGCCCCCAGACACATTTTAACTATCACCATAATTATAATATAAAGCAAAGGCTACTTTTAATATAAGTATTCATATGATATCTTGTATGTTTATGTATTAGTAAGAGGGTCAAAGGGTTAGACCATGCAATGACTAATTTTATAGTTTGCAATAACTTGTAATTTTAGAATACTTTTTTTGAGTGAATTTATATCCACATCATGTGGAAAAAAATTATGTGCCAGAAAGAACTAATCTCCCAGGTCTGTCATAGTAATTTGTATTCATTTCACCTTTATATTGTAAATACATTTTTTGAGGTTTCCAAATATATACTGTGAATTATTTGAGAGAAGAAATCGCCAGTTTCGTTTATCTCGGTCTTATTTATCCTTCGTCACATTGACTAGCACATAGTAGGCTTTCAACAATAAATAGATACAGATTTTTTAAAAGCCTACGACTAGGGAAACCAGACTGAAAAGACTGTATGACATAAAACCATAAAAAGATGAGTTTCTTTTAATAGTTTATTTTAGAGATGGGCCACTGAGTTGAACAGACCTGGTGGAATAAAGGAGCTTGGGAAATAAGACAGATCTATGTGAAGAATCTCATTAAATGTTTAATCAAAATTTCATGATCTGTGTAGGGAATTGAACAGACTCCCTGAGAAGTCATAAAATTAATTTGAAAGGGAATTAAAAATGGAGACTCATAGTGCTGTGTAAGTGATTTCGTGTCTTATAAAGCTCCCTAAATGTGTTTATGAGCTGAGCATCCTGTCCCAAGCTCATGAAATAGGAAACGATGCATCAGTCTTCGTATCTCTTGGTATTTGAAATGCTTGGAATTATTCTCTCATACTCTTGGCCATCTCAAAGGAAACAACACAGAAGTGTATGTTTGGGTCACACTTTAATTTTCCAGAAGACTAAAACATTCAGGCACTATCTACCCAGATGCAAATCTCGTTTGCTTTTTCTTTGATCACAAAGAGTTCATTCTTCTGGGCCTGGGTCCACCGTAATGGGCAGTCTGAGAAGGTGTGCTGAAATGCTGAGAGGATTTCAGCATTTGCTCCACATTTATTATCTCTTCTGACTGTCAACTTTAATTCCTGGTAGAGATCACCATGTAAATTTCGCTAGCTTGTTTTCTTTCTTCATTAATAGTGAGTAGAAATAATAAAATGCTAAGTAAGATTGTACAAATATAGTGCTTGTGTCTCCATGTGTAAATTCTTTAAATTCTACCATTTTGGACTACAGAAAATATATTATGGAAAAAACTAATGAGTGTACACAGAAGACTTACTCCAGAAAATTGAACAAATGAATGTCAATATAAAATAAATGACACTATATGTTAAAGTAGCAATGTTTAAATGTTAAAAAGTTGTCATATTTAGAATGAGTATCCAGTCATATGGTTTCACTTACTTTTGGAGCACAAGGAATAACACAGAGGACATTAGGAGAAAGAAAGGAAAAGTGAAACAGGGGAAATCAGAGGGGGAGATGAACTATGAGAGACTGTGGACCTGAAAAACTAACTGAGGATTTTGGAGGGGCTGGGAGTGGGGGATTGGGTGAACCTGATGATGGGTACTAAAGAGGGCACTTATTGCATGGAGCACTGGGTGTGGTGCATGAACAATGCATCTTGGGACACTGAAAAGATAAAATAAAATTAAGAGTTCAAAAAAATTAGTATTCACATAACTAAAATGATTATTACACACGTTTGATAATATAACCAAGATTTCAAAAATTGACATGTGATATAAATGCTAAAGAATAGTTAATTAGGAACAAAGTCAGGACTTTTAAAAATACTTTAAAATTTGACTATGAGATGATGACCACAGGTTTTTAGGCTTTTCTTCCTTTAGATGTAAAGGTGTAGTTGAAAGCAAAATATGTGTTAATATTTTTTTTTAAGATTTTATTTATTTATTTGACAGACATCACAAGTAGGCAGAGAGGCAGGCAGAGAGAGAGGGAGAAGCAGGCTCCCTGCTGAGCAGAGAGCCATGTGTTAATATTTTAATTAGAATTATATTTAAAGAAGTGGACATTATAATTTAGAATTTATATCCAATGCATATTTCTTAATAAAGAGACAGATATTTCCATGGACCAGTCATTGTGTATTATAGCTTCCTTAGTAGCAAGAAAAAGATGATCACACTTTCATGATTACTAAAGTAAACTTGACATTAGACACTGGGGATTTAAATCAAAGTAACTGATAATGGTTGAAACTAGCCAAAGTTACAGGTAAAGAAAAATGAAGAAGTCAGGTATGAGCAAACCCCTCAAAACCCATTAAATGGAAAGACGGAGTCAAGATGGCGGAGAAGTAGCAGGCTGAGACTACTTCAGGTAGCGGGAGATCAGCTAAATAGCTTATCTAAAGATTGCAAACACCTACAGATCCAACGGGAGATCGAAGAGAAGAAGAACAGCAATTCTAGAAACAGAAAATCAACCACTATCTGAAAGGCAGGACTGGCGGAGAAGTGAATCCAAAGCGACTGGAAGATAGACCGCGGGGGGAGGGGCTGGCTCCCGGCGAGCGGCGGAGCAACGGAGCACAAAATCAGGACTTTTAAAAGTCTGTTCTGCTGAGGGACATCATTCCAGAGGCTTAACTGGGGTGAAGCCTGGGCGGGGTCAGCGCGGCCTCAGGTCCCTCAGGGTCACAGAAGGACCGGGGGTGTCTGAGTGTCGCAGAGCTTACCGGTATTAGAACGGGGAAGCCGGCTACAGAGACAGAGCCGAGGAGTGACTCTCAGCTCGGGGTTGCCTTGAACCGGTCGCAGGCTCGGTCAGCTCGGAGCGCGGCCGGAGGCCAGGGTGGCGGGAGTCATTGGGCGCTGTTCACTGAGGGTGCACTGAAGAGTGGGGCCCTGGGCTCTCGGCTCCTCCGGGCTGGAGACCGGGAGGCCGCCATCTTCATTCCCGTCTTCCGGAACTCTATGGAAAGCACTCAGGGAACAAAAGCTCTGGAAAGCAAACCCAGCAAACCCGAGCGGATTACTCAGCCCGGCCCCGGGTAAGGGCGGTTCAACTCCGCCTGGGGCAAAGACGCTTGAGAATCACTACAACAGGCCCCTCCCCCAGAAGATCAACGGGAAACCCAGCCAGGACCAAGTTCACCTACCAAGGAGTGCAGTTTCAATACCAAGGAGAGCGGCAGAATTCCAGAGGAGAAGAAAGCAAAGCATGGAATTCATGGCTTTCTCCCCATGATTTTTTAGCCTTGCAGTTAATTTAATTTTTTTTTCTTTTTCAATTTTTTTTCTTTTTCTCTTCTTCTGCTAAATTTTTTTAACTTTTACCGTTTTCTTTTTTAACGTTTTTTAAATAGTTTATCTAATATATATATATATATATATATATATATATATATATATATATATATTTTTCCTCTTTTTATATTTTTTCTTTATCGGCTTTCTTTTTTTAATAGTTTCTTTTTTTTTCTCTTTTTTCTTTCTGAACCCCTTTTTATCCCCTTTCTCCCCCCTCACGATTTGGGATCTCTTCTGATTTGGCTAAAGCATATTTTCCTGGGGTTGTTGCCACCCTTTTAGTATTTTACTTGCTCCTTCATATACTCTTATCTGGACAAAATGACAAGGCGGAAAAATTCACAACAAAAAAAAGAACAAGAGGCAGTACCAAAGGCTAGGGACCTAATCAATACAGACATTGGTAATATGTCAGATCTAGAGTTCAGAATGACGATTCTCAAGGTTCTAGCCGGGCTTGAAAAAGGCATGGAAGATATTAAAGCAACCCTCTCGGGAAATATAAAAGCCCTTTCTGGAGAAATAAAAGAACTAAAATCGAACCAAGTTGAAATCAAAAAAGCTATTAATGAGGTGCAATAAAAAATGGAAGCTCTCGCTGCTAGGATAAATGAGGCAGAAGAAAGAATTAGCGATATAGAAGACCAATAAAGAAGCTGAGCAAAAGAGGGACAAACAGCTACTGGACCACGAGGAGAGAATTCGAGAGATAAGTGACACCATAAGACGAAACAACATTAGAATAATTGGGATTCCAGAAGAAGAGGAAACAGAGAGGGGAGCAGAAGGTATGTTGAAGAGAATTATTGGAGAGAATTTCCCCAATATGGCAAAGGGAACAAGCATCAAAATCCAGGAGGTTCAGAGAACCCCCCTCAAAATCAATAAGAATAGGTCCACACCCCGTCACCTAATAGTAAAATTTACAAGTCTTAGTGACAAAGAAAAGATCCTGAAAGCAGTCCGGGAAAAGAAGTCTGTAACGTACAAAGGTAAAAATATTAGATTGGCAGCAGACTTATCCACAGAGACCTGGCAGGCCAGAAAGATCTGGCATGATATATTCAGAGTATTAATGAGAAAAACATGCAGCCAAGAATACTATATCCAGCTAGGCTATCATTGAAAATAGAAGGAGAGATTAAAAGCTTCCAGGACAAACAAAAACTGAAAGAATTTGCAAATACCAGACCAGCTCTACAGGAAATATTGAAAGGGGTCCTCTAAGCAAAGAGAGACCCTAAAAGTAGCAGATCAGAAAGAAACAGAGACAATATACAATAACAGTCATCTTACAGGCAATACAATGGCACTAAATTCATATCTCTCAATACTTACCCTGAATGTTAATGGGCTAAATGCCCCAATCAAAAGACACAGGGTATCAGAATGGATAAAAAAACAAAACCCATCTATATGTTGCACAAGAAACTCATCTTAAACCCGAAGACACCTCCAGGTTTAAAGTGAGGGGGTGGAAAAGAATTTACCATGCTAATGGACATCAGAAGAAAGCAGGAGTGGCAATCCTTATATCAGATCAATTAGATTTTAAGCCAAAGACTATAATAAGAGATGAGGAAGGACACTATATCATACTCAAAGGAACTGTCCAACAAGAAGATCTAACAATTTTAAATATCTATGCCCCTAACATGGGAGCTGCCAACTATATAAACCAATTAATAACAAAATCAAAGAAACACATCAACAATAATACAATAATAGTAGGGAACTTTAACACTCCCCTCACTGAAATGGACAGATCATCCAAGCAAAAGATCAACAAGGAAATAAAGGCCTTGAATGACACACTGGACCAGATGGATATCACAGATATATTCAGAACATTTCATCCCAAAGCAACAGAATACACATTCTTCTCTAGTGCACATGGAACATTCCCCAGAATAGATCACATTCTTGGTCCTAAATCAAGTCTCAACCGGTATCAAAAGATTGGGATCATTCCCTGCATATTTTCAGACCACAATGCTCTAAAGCTAGAACTCAATAACAAGAGGAAATTTGGAAAGAACCCAAATACATGGAGACTAAACAGCATCCTTCTAAAGAATGAATGGGTCAACCAGGAAATTAAAGAAGAATTGAAAAAATTCATGGAAACAAATGATAATGAAAACACAACAGTTCAGAATCTGTGGGACACAACAAAGGCAGTCCTGAGAGGAAAATATATAGCAGTACAAGCCTTTCTCAAGAAACAAGAAAGGTCTCAGGTACACAACCTAATCCTACACCTAAAAGAGCTGGACAAAGAACAAGAAAGAAACCCTAAACCCAGCAGGAGAAGAGAAATCATAAAGATCAGAGCAGAAATCAATGAAATAGAAACCAAAAAAACAATAGAACAAATCAACGAAACTAGGAGCTGGTTCTTTGAAAGAATTAATAAGATTGATAAACCCCTGGCCAGACTTATCAAAAAGAAAAGAGAAAGGACCCAAATAAATAAAATCATGAATGAAAGAGGAGAAATCACAACGAACACCAAAGAAATACAGACAATTATAAGAACATACTATGAGCATCTCTATGCCAACAAATTTGACAATCTGGAAGAAATGGATGCATTCCTAGAGACATATAAACTACCACAACTGAACCAGGAAGAAATAGAAAGCCTGAACAGACCCATAACCAGTAAGGAGATTGAAATAGTCATCAAAAATCTCCAAACAAACAAAAGCCCAGGGCCAGACGGCTTCCCGGGGGAATTCTACCAAACATTTAAAGAAGAACTAATTCCTATTCTCCTGAAACTGTTCCAAAAAATAGAAATGGAAGGAAAACTTCCAAACTCATTTTATGAGGCCATCATCACCTTGATCCCAAAACCAGACAAGGATCCCATCAAAAAGAGAACTACAGACCAATATCCTTGATGAACACAGATGCAAAAATTCTCGCCAAAATACTAGCCAATAGGATTCAACAGTAAAAGGATTATTCACCACGAGGCAAGTGGGATTTATTCCAGGGCTGCAAGGTTGGTTCAACATCCGCAAATCAATCAATGTGATACAACACATTAATAAAAGAAAGAACAAGAACCATATGATACTCTCCATAGATGCTGAAAAAGCATTTGACAAAGGACAGCATCCCTTCCTGATCAAAACTCTTCAAAGTGTAGGGATAGACGGCACATACCTCAATATTATCAAAGCCATCTATGAAAAACCCACCGCAAATATCATTCTCAATGGAGAAAAACTGAAAGCTTTTCCGCTAAGGTCAGGAACACGGCAGGGATGTCCGTTATCACCACTGCTATTCAACATAGTACTAGAAGTCCTAGCCTCAGCAATCAGACAACAAAAGGAAATTAAAGGCATCCAAATCGGCAAAGAAGAAGTCAAACTATCACTCTTCGCAGATGATATGATACTCTATGTGGAAAACCCAAAAGACTCCACTCCAAAACTGCTAGAACTTGTACAGGAATTCAGTAAAGTGTCAGGATATGAAATCAATGCACAGAAATCAGTTGCATTTCTCTACACCAACAACAAGACAGAAGAAAGAGAAATTAAGGAGTCAATCCCATTTGCAATTGCACCCAAAACTATAAGATACCTAGGAATAAACCTAACCAAAGAGACTAAGAATCTATACACAGAAAACTATAAAGTACTCATGAAAGAAATTGAGGAAGACACAAAGAAATGGAAAAATGTTCCATGCTCCTGGATTGGAAGAATAAATATTGTGAAAATGTCTATGCTACCTAAAGCAATCTACCCATTTAATGCAATTCCTATCAAAGTACCATCCATTTTTTTCAAAGAAATGGAACAAATAATCCTAAAATTTATACGGAACCAGAAAAGACCTCGAATAGCCAAAGGAATATTGAAAAAGGAAGCCAAAGTTGGTGGCATCACAATTCCGGACTTCAAGCTCTATTACAAAGCTGTCATCATCAAGACAGCATGGTACTGGCACAAAAACAGACACATAGATCAATGGAACAGAATAGAGAGCCCAGAAATACACCCTCAACTCTATGGTCAACTCATCTTTGACAAAGCAGGAAAGAATGTCCACTGGAAAAAAGACAGCCTCTTCAATAAATGGTGTTGGGAAAATTGGACAGCCACATGCAGAAAAATGAAATTGGATCATTTCCTTACACCACACACGAAAATAGACTCAAAATGGATGAAGGATCTCAATGTGAGAAAGGAATCCATCCAAATCCTTGAGGAGAACACAGGCAGCAACCTCTTCGACCTCAGCCGCAGCAACATCTTCCTAGGAACATCACCAAAGGCAAGGGAAGCAAGAGCAAAAATGAACTATTGGGATTTTATCAAGATCAAAAGCTTTTGCACAGCAAAGGAAACAGTGAACAAAACCAAAAGACAACTGACAGAATGGGAGAAGATATTTGCAAATGACATATCAGATAAAGGGCTAGTGTCCAAAATCTATAAAGAACTTAGCAAACTCAACACCCAAAAAACAAATAATCCAATCAAGACACAAGACATGAACAGACATTTCTGCAAAGAAGACATCCAGATGGCCAACAGACACCTGAAAAAGTGCTCCATATCACTCTGCATCAGGGAAATCAAATCAAAACCACCATGAGATATCACCTCACACCAGTCAGAATGGCTAAAATTAACAAGTCAGGAAATGACAGATGCTGGCGAGGATGTGGAGAAAGTGGAACCCTCCTACACTGTTGGTGGGAATGCAAGCTGGTGCAACCACTCTGGAAAACAGCTTGGAGGTTCCTAAAAATGTTGAAAATAGAACTACCCTATGACCCAGCAATTGCACTGCTGGGTATTTATCCTAAAGATACAAACGTAGTGATCCGAAGGGGCACGTGCACCCGAATGTTTATAGCAGCAATGTCTACAATAGCCAAACTATGGAAAGAACCTAGATGTCCATCAACAGACGAATGGATAAAGAAGATGTGGTATATATACACAAGGGAATACTATGCAGCCATCTAAAGAAATGAAATCTTGCCATTTGCGACGACGTGGATGGAACTAGAGGGTATCATGCTTAGCGAAATAAGTCAATCGGAGAAAGACAACTATCATATGATCTCCCTGATATGAGGGAGAGGAGATTCAACATGGGGGGTTGAGGGGGTAGGAGAAGAGTAAATGAAACAAGATGGGATTGGGAGGGAGACAAACCATAAGTGACTCTTAATCTCACAAAACAAACTGAGGGTTGATGGGGGGAGGGGGGTTGGGAGAGGGGGGGTGGGGTTATGGATATTGGGGAGGGTATGTGCTATGGTGAGTGCTGTGAAGTGTGTAAACCTGGCGATTCGCAGACCTGTACCCCTGGGGATAAAAATATATGTTTATAAAAAATAAAAAAATAAAAAAATAAAAAAAAACATTAAATGTCCAAAAAAAGAATAGACAGTTTACTATGTTAATGTATTACAGAACTGCAAAGGAGTGCAAGTTACCTGAGACTGAAGGTAGCTGGGAGTCATCAGAATTCTTCAGCAATTTCCAAGAAGCATATTCTAAAAACTTTTTGGGGGTGGGGACTGAAGACCACTAATGTAACCAATTAGTCTACCTGGTTTTCCTATAGAAGGAGAAGGTGAAAGATTTGATCCAAACTTTTCAATGTCCTCACTCTAGGAAATAATCTAGAAGGAAGATTCAGAAAATTCAGAAAGCACACAAAAATAAAATTAAAAATTATCCAAAAGAAAAAATGTAATTTAAAAGAGAAATAAAAAAGTAAACACCATTCCTCAAACGGATATCAGATCCATGCTCTCAAATTACATATCACGTATCACACATGCTCTCAGGTCCTTCTAAAGCAACCCAGAATAACTGAGCTTTTTCTCTATTTACTGATGAAGATATTGAAGTTCAGAGAGTTTAAGTAACTCGGCCAATATCATGAGACTAATAAGTGTCAAGGTTTGAATTCAAGCCTAGATATGTCTGACTCAAAAGCACATTCATTACCTAAAGAATAATCAGGAAAAGTATCTGTTTTAATCTTGATATTGAAAAGATTTAGTGTGGTAGGTGGTGATTCTTTTACTCAAAGAAGCAGTTACCTAGTAAATTTTTTATAACCACCTAATATGGCTTTTTATTTTACTATATGAAAGAGATGATGGAGAGAAACACTAAACAATTCAAACCTATTGATCACACCTTGCTTTGCCTGATGCACAAAGTTGCATATAAATGAAGTCTTTCAAGAAACCAGGAGCATATTTAATAGTTTCAAAGTTTGGGGTAGGGAAATAAAATATAACTGAACAAAAACTTTATTTTAATGACTTCTTTTTGAAAGAGAAAGGAAGAAAAATAAATAATGGATTATGTGGATAGTAGCAAAAAAAATAGAAGGGAAAGAACTATTTGACACACTAAATAGTACTTTATGGTAATAAAAAGATGGAATTATTCCGTGGGAGATACTGCCTAGTATTTTCATTAATACCCAGGTTTTCATTTTTCTTGACACATCATTAAATTATATTCTAAATTCCTTTCATCAGGGACCATGTGATGATTTTTCTCCAATGGAATGTGAATAAAGTAATACATGTCTAGATTAATGTGATTAAAAATGGAACACTCTTTCTATTCACTCATCTATCAACCTGACACTGAAGACCCACTTGAGTATTCCAAGGCCCTAAGGAATGGTCAGACCCCTTCATCGAAGTAGGCTGGTCCATAAATGATCATGGGGAGTGGAGTCTCTGTTGACATTAGGCTACAAAACAAAACAAAACAAACAAAAAAAACTTTTATTGTATTTAGTCACTGAGATTTTTGAGGTTGTTATTCCAGTTAGTCTGCTCTGCATGCCATCAAATAGATGGCATGTACTTTATTCTTAACAACTAACTATGCTGATTACTGATACTACTAGTAAACAACTAGCTAAGCTGATTATTGTTTTAAGCTGAATTTGAATTAGAGAAAGATAATACACTAATAAAACAATCCAATGAAAATGTATGGAAAAACAATATTGAAGACTGCCCACTAATTCTCAGGATAAAATAACAGAAGACCCATGAGGAGCATTTGTTTTGAGATGACTATACATCAGGATACAGGTATTCAACAAAGTAAACTTGAAATTATAGAAGGAGGTATATATTGTCTCACAAGTATCAGTAGGACATGGTGGATGGACCACTTGACTACACTATGAAAATAGAAAAGAAATCTGTATTTATGGGACTAAACTGATTAGAAGGGGTGGCCCCCTTGGGTGTGTAAGAAGGTATACCTGCTCCTTCTTCTCCAATCTTTGCTTAGACCTGAAGGTTCTGTCTGTCCCTCCGACTTCCAGTTCCATCCTACAGTCTGAACTAATGGTGCCAATTTTTTCCCCACCAGATGGAGTCAACCTTGGTTTACTACAAGGAGAATTATATAATGAACTTCTGTTTGTCTCATCCCCACCCAGGGTCAGTCCTAAAATTTGGGTGGATCACACTATGTCACACTGGGTCATTTCAGCCTGACCCGATATCTTCCTGCTTACTTTTTTTGGGTAAGAATCTCACTGAGCACATAACTAAGTCTCCTCCAAGTTATAGCATTCATCTGTAGGGGGAATCATGAGGTTATTGTGGTAGTATGCACATGGAGGTTATTTGAGTGAAAACAAAGGCTGGAAAACAAAAGCACTAGCAACCGCTCTTGCGGGAGTTAACATATTAAACCAATCGGTTGAGTTGGATGATGAGATTAAAGCAGAGGGATAGAGGCATGTAGCTAATATACAGAAGAGACAAAAAAATGTATTGAAGCCCTTATACAGAAAGATGTCTTTTGGAAACCTCATTCCATTTAAAGAAAAAACCCTGAAACCTTACTGACTTTTCTCACTAATAGATTCGTTTTCTAGAAGGTGATGGAAGCAACTATAGAGATTGCTACTTTGAAAATCATTGCAAGAAAAAATGAAGAGGTGATTTTTGGTGTTTAAATATTGGCAAAAAATCAAAAGAAGATTATATGTATAAGCTATAGGCTGATGTATACACTGACCTTTAGGAAAGCAGTTTCAAATATTCATAAAAAAACCCATAAGTCTATGTTCAGCAACTTAAAAGAAAAGCCTAATTCAAAAAGGACAGGACTCTCTAAGAAAATGAATTCTGATAATTCAATCATAAATAATCCCCTCAAAAAGAAAAAAGAAGGTGACTTTTAAAGAAATCAGTGTAGTTCTACGGGGAGTTATCTAGGAATGCACAAAGGACAGGAGAAGAGGCACATTTCAAAGGAAGAATACAAAGAAGTATTCTAACCAGAAAATTCATTACAAAAATATTAAAACTCAGAATAAGGTAGGGTTTATGAAATATACTGAGGACAACAAAAATAACAACAACAAATGTCTATTTTTCTGCTTTGAGTGAAAAAAGACCATAAGGAAGGATTAATTTTGGCTCTGATGTGATGTTAAAAGGAAGAAAGGAGAACAAGCCAAAGTTTCTTTCACTTCTACTTTCCATATGAAAGACAATGATCCTCAAAGTGTCTGCGGTAAAACTTTGCCAAGAAGAAATTAGGCTCAAAGTAGGCAAAGGAGAGGTTAAACCTACGTTTACTGATATCTACTGTATGCCATGCATTTATTCAGCAATTACTTTTTTGTAAGTTTACTGCACGTATTTATATGGATTCTGGGTATATAGCAAAGAATATATTAAATAAGTGCCTGAGATCAAGAAGCTTTGATCACCATTGGAATTTTATATGCACGCAGGCTTTTAAATTTTATAGAATATAGGGATTTAAAAGGTATCATTACTTTTACAAAAAAGGAAACCAAAGCTAAAAGAAGGTCATTAAATTGCTCAAGGTCATATTGCAACTTAGTATAGACACTAGAATAAGAATCTAATACCAACAGGTATTTTCTACTTTCTACTATGTCACTCTTTTTTTAGTAGAGTGTCAAAATTCATATAAGTTACACCCTAGAGGGCAAAGCTAACTATGAGTTATGGTCCTAGAATATCTGCTAGCATCCTACAAAATCTATACTATAAATGAAGGCCAAGGCATATTTAGAAAAATTTTAGATGCAAACAATTATAAAGAACAGCTAATACACTGTATTTCTGAATAAAAGCAGCTTAGTTTTGATAAGTCAAATAAACAACATGAAGTTTAACAGAGAAAATATAAAATCTTGGACTTTAAAAATTAAATATTAAAAAATAAAAATAAAAAATAAATATTAACAAGAAGGGAAATATGTGGCTTAACATTTCTTTATATTAAAAAAGTTCCAGAAGATTTTAATTATTCAAATCCAAGTATAGACAACAGTTTAAAATGGCTTTTTATAAAGATTAATGCCCTCTCAGCATCATTTCTGTTCATCGGCATGACCACACAAAGTGTATTTTAAATAATACACTGCCATATTAAAGTCCACCCAAAAGAGATCCATACCAAGAGTGGAAAAATCAATGCATATTTTAACCCCTTCTTTATCTCCAGTGCCTAGGTGTGGGTCTAAGACAAAATTGGTGACCAGTAAATACGTGTTGAATAACAAATTGTGGACACCAAGTAACAAGAGGCATAGTTGAAGGAACCGGAAAGTTTCATCTAAAGGAAAGAAGGTTTTATAGGGCAGTAACTGCTGTCCTTAAGTAAGGGAAGTTTTATCATGTAAAAGATAAATGAGCTGTTTTCTAGTAGATTCAGAGGAAGTTAAACATGTTCCCTCTCTTCCCCCTGCTGTGGTAAAATGAAACCTTTGAAATGATTAGGGGTATCCAAAAATGGAAGATAGCCTTTCCGATTGATGGCATTAGGGGCCTGTACCAAGGCTTCAATGTGTCTGTGCAGGGTATTATCATCTACCGAGCCGCCTACTTCGGTATCTATGACACCGCCAAGGGAATGCTTCCAGACCCCAAGAATACTCACATCTCCATCAGCTGGATGATCGCACAGTCTGTCACAGCGGTTGCTGGGTTGACTTCCTATCCATTTGACACTGTTCGCCGCCGAATGATGATGCAGTCTGGGCGCAAAGGGACTGACATCATGTACACAGGCACAGTGGATTGCTGGAGGAAGATCGCACGCGATGAAGGCGCCAAAGCGTTTTTCAAGGGGGCGTGGTCCAATGTTCTCCGCGGCATGGGTGGTGCTTTCGTGCTGGTCTTGTATGATGAAATCAAGAAGTTCACATAAGTTATTTCGGAGCCTTCTCCCCCTCCCCCCCTCCGCCCCGGAACAGGCATGTTGTATGATAGAACATATCCTGAGCATTCTTGACAGACTGTTGGCTGTCTGTTTATCGATGGCAACTTTCACTGGTTGCCATACTGAATATTTCAGTATTCCGAGTGGGAGCTCCCTATTACTGCATGTGTTAAGGAAATATCATGAAATTTAAGACAGAAGGTGGACAGGTGTCCACCGTAACAGTTCGAATGGACATATCTCTCTGACTTTATGTATGAATGTTGTTGGACTTTGTTTCTTTATTGTTTTGTGAAGTTTCTTATTTTCTAAGTTCACAAAGTCCTAAAAGTATTTCAGGGTTAGCTTTGGAATGCTTCCTCTAAAGAACATTAGATGTAGTGTTTAAACCTTCTCACGTTCAAAATGGGTTACTGCTTTAGTTGATAACTAAAACAGAAAGAAAATTAAGGGGACAAAAACAGTGCCTTTACTTTCAGAAAAGTATTTGGAGCTAAAATGGATAACTTTGAATGGAAGTGGAAGTTACAAACAATGAGATTGTACTTTGAGAGAAGTGAAGTGTCACAGTGAACTTCGCCTACTGCTAGAGCTTCAAGAAGGCAGGGTGTGGCCTTCCCTATGCTGCCCCTGCTCCCTCTGCTTTCATCACAGCCCTTGCAGCATCTCGTAATCACCAGCAATTCTTCCATGCTCTTCTCTTCCCCAGGAGGCTCTCAGCAACGTGGGGCAGACATGATTTGCATCTGACCCATCATAACATCCCGAGCAGCTAACAAAGTGTTAACGTATTAAATTCAATGAACATTTGTTGAGTAATATATATGGATAGATTGTGGAATCCTTACCTTTTTAAAATCCAATATCATGTTTTAGATGGTGTATTTTTATTCTTGTAATAGTGTAGCAAGTGCTTTACTGGAAAGATGCTGAAACATATATACCTCCAATGGTAGTGAACCCCATTTAAAGATCTGCTCTTTTGATTTTAAAACATATTTATTTATCAATAATTAGATTATTCTCTATTACTATATTATAAAACAGCTAACTTTAAAACTCATTATTTTTGACTTTCATTTCATTGTTGTAATCAAAAGAAGGGTCTGGATGGCTCCTAGCACAGAGCAGTGCTCACTATATGAAGCAAAAGAAACCCACATTCACCCATTCACCAAACACTTGCTAAGATACTGTGCTAAGATGATGAGGATAGAAAAATGAATGGGGCACAGCACCTACTTTTGGAAGCTCTTGTACATGGGAGGGAAAAATGTGTAAGTAGATAATTATACCAAGATAACAACATGTGAACAAACGTTGGGGCTCTTGTGGTGCATATCTAAAATAGGTAAGACAGCTATATCGGGGTACATATGAAATAAGTAAATACATATATTTATAATAAATAATGCATAACTAATTAAGAGAAGAGGAACACAGGAAATTTCCAACATGTATCTCCAGACAATGGATGTTGACTATCCATTGCTGGGTTTGCAGAGACTAGGGGAAGTAGAGAATAGCATGTAATGAAATGATTCATAAGAGCTATAGTTACTACTGGGTTTTACATAGTGCCTCATTGACCACTAAGCTCACAAAACTCTGTATTGTCATAGTTTTACAGATGAAATTCTGAGGTTAAGAGAAGTTAAGGAATTAGCCGAGATTACCTGGCCAGTAAATGATATGAGAATGGCAGCCCAGCCTCTAATACTCAGGATTTTTCACTCTTGCCTGAAGAAAGGGTCTTCGGAAGTGCTTAAACTCATTGAAATGAATATTCCATGCACGTATCTCTTTTCTGTAAAATTACTTTGAGTTCAAGGATTTTATGCATAAAAAAATACTACCTAAATGTGACAGATAGATTTTACATAATCACATTAATTCAACACAGAAGCACCATCTTTTACCTTCCACATCCTTCTCTTTATCTACCTACAAAATAACTCAGGAACATTATTCAAGTTGGAAGCACAAGCCTCCACTAGCTTTAACAGGAAAACCTATCTTCAATGTCTTTTTCTTTTTTTTTTTTTAAAAAAAAGGACTGTGTAGATGAATATTTAGTTTCTTTTTATCATGGTGATGGTATTCTGAATTGATGGCCATGACAGATCTGTTCTTTACCTTAAAAAATAATGACACTTTTCAAGGTAAGTTGCTGTCATATACAGATTACCTGGACAGAGATAAAAAGAACAGTAACACAAATTATAAATATTCTTCCTTCTGAGTTCAGAGGAATATTTGTAGGAGAATGGAAATTTTGACTGGAATCATAGCAAACTCCAAACCGTCTTTTCACGTATAATTTTCATTTCTGAACTTTTGAATCTCTTACTGGGAAGTTTCTGAGTTTATAAACACAAGTCAAATTGAAATGGAAATTATCTATATGCTTTAATATTTAATGCCAGAATTATCAGCACTGATGTTAGTAAAGTACTTTAAAGTAAGACAGTTTAAGCTTTCTGCTTCCACTCATTAACACTGTGACTATGAATTCATTATTTCAAATACCATGCTTAACTTTTCTCATCTGTGAAAATGGAGATATTAAAATTTTGAACTTTAAAAAAAAAGATTTATTTACTTATTTGAGAGAGAGAGAGAGAGAGAGTGCATGTGGGCCAGGGGAGGGGCAGAGGGAGAAGGAGAGAGAGAGAATTTCAAACAGACTCCCTGCTGAGCAGAGAGGCTGACATGGGGCTGACATGGGCCTTGGTCTCAAGACCCTGAAACAAAATTAAGAGTTGGATGCTTAACCAACCCAGCAACCCAGGCACCACTAAAATTTTGGGCTTTTATAAAACAGGTGTGGTGATCTTCATAAAGTAACTAGCACAGCAACAGACATATTACTTGATTATCTATTGTTATTGGATTCCAGGAAAAGGGTTTTCAAAGCTCACGATTTGTTTTAAGTTTGTAAAAAATGTTTAATGGGTCAGATAATTCTGTGGGTTAAAGAACTGTGTAGGGATTCACTAGAGACTGAGTTATAAGACCTGTATTTGCTTTTCCTAGTTTTGTTTCCTAGATCATTTTACTTTTCTTTGCAACAAATTTGTCAGTGCTAAAAAGGAAATGCTAGTATCTGTCAGTATATCAGAATTTTAAATCTAGAAAAGTTGACAAGTATTGTCACTTGCAATGTATTTATTTTACTGAAAAAGAAGCTAAAAAGCAGAAATCACAGAAATTTTATGGCAGTATGAATTAGAAACTATCAACAAATTCCATTCCAGTATGTTTCTGGTAAACAAATGAATTGTGCACAAATTAGGAATAACACATCTAGTACCAAGTCTGGCTTTTACTTTTATAGTAAATGCTCTATCCACATTTGGAATCTTTATTTAAAATGGTATTTTGGTTTACAGCTGACCTTTCTAGACTTATATAGTCAATCTATTTAGTGGCCTATTTAGTATATTGGGAGTGTACCATTTTGAAACACCTCTCCATTATAAAGAAAATTATTTTCAGTAATATTCACAGAATGAAATAAATAGTAATAATTTCAAAAAGAAGCATAGACATAAAAATTTTCTTTCGTTGAAGCTCACATATGCAACTATGCAAGTGGAAACAAACAAAGTTAACTGCTATAATAAAAAAGAAAACAGTAATTAACACTTTTTAATTACATTATTACACTAAAAAAAAGAACAATGGCACATATGTCAGTGCTCCCAAAGAGTAACTCTACAAGTTTCAGATAATAATTTTCAAATAGAATGATGAGTTGAAACAATTGAAGTGCTGTTTCCTTAACTATCTGATCACCGGGATCATACGGTTATGCTTATTTAAGTGTAGTGCTTGAATGTAGGAATCTGCGGTACCTCAAAACAGGATCATCCAACTCAGCACTGTCCTGATGTAGACTCCACATTGGCTCAGTGACTCTTGTATGCATGTCTTCCCAGATCCTTGCCCAAAACCATCAGACTGGCAGCTTCAGATTCATTGTGGAAGGTGTAGTATCTCAAAGAACTCAGGAAGTACAACAATTCAGGGTTATCTCTTCAGGGATTCTATTGTTAAACATTTACCTGTACATCACAGATCACCTATACTCAGGAGAGAGCCCAGACTATTTCCAGCTGTTGAGGGGGTACTCTCAAAACAATGATCTGTAGTAAGTCCACAGAGCTGGGAGCCAAACGCATAGCCAGCAGTTCTCTAACTTTCACGTAGGAATCAACACAACTAGACAAATTGTTTAAAATGTAGATCGACAAAAGTTTATTTAGAATTGTTGGCAAATGTTGATAATAAAAAGCAGAGTGATTTATTATTCGTCCACTTTTTAACTTTATCAATGTGTAATTTACTTGCATGTATTCAAAGAGCACAGTTTGATGAACATTAACAGCTTTATACTCCGTGTATCATCACCACTGTCAATGAAGAAACATTCCTAGAATCCCCACGATTCTTCTGGTTCCCCAGATCCTCCACAGCCCTAGACAGCAGCTGATAAGATTTTTGTCACTAAAGGTTCATTTTTATTTTTTTAAAGTTTAAATAAATGGAATATGTATTATATACCCTTTTGTGTCTCGTTTTTTCCCACTGCACCATAATAACTCTGAGATTCACCCAATGTGTTATATTTTTTTTTAAGATTTTATTTATTTATTTGACAGAGATCACAAGTAGGCAGAGAGGCAGGCAGAGAGAGAGAGAAGGGGAAGCAGGCTTCCCGCTGCACAGAGAACCCGATGCGGGGCTTGATCCCAGGACCTTAGGATCATGACCTGAGCTGAAGGCAGAGGTTTTAACCCACTGAGCCACCCAGGCGCCCCCCCAATGTGTTATATTTATCAATACTTTATTCTTTTCATTGCTGAGTACTTTCCCATTGAATGCATATGGCATGTTCATTTTGGTTATCCATTCACTGATGGGCACTTAGATTGTTTCCAGTTTGGGGGCTCTGTGAGTAAAGGTGTACACATCTTTGTCAGGGTAAATTTCTTTAGAGGTAATTACTAGAAGTTCAATGTCTGGGTTGTACAGTTATGTTTTACTCCTTTAAAAAACAGAAAATTCTCTAAAGTGGTTGTACCATTTAGCATTCCACTGGCAATGTGGGAGCCTTCTAGCTGCACTTAGAAGTAGCAGTTCACTCTCTCCTAACAGCGAAATAAAAGTCACACAAACCCTCCTGGAGCTTGGTGAATCACACAATTTTCCCAAACAATTAATATGGTTTCTATTTGCTCAGTTTTGCAACACATGTTTATGGTAGCTGAGACCTGAGTCAGCTCTGCTATAAATGTATATGAATATATGTTGTCAGCTCTGCTATAAATACATATAAATATATGTTGGGCATTAGTAGGAAGTTCTCCAAAGGAAAACTGAGGCACTAGGAGGAAGGAGTCTAGGAGGCCAAACATAACATAATTCTACTATACTATTCCATTATGCATCAAAAACTCTGCTAGAAATAATAGGTTTTTTAAACTTAGAAATGTATAATTACAAGAAAAATTCCATTTTTAGTAGGAATAATAGTGCAATGTAACAGCACCTAATAAACATATGCTCAGACCATTCAACAAAGGAACTGATGGGTGGGTGTTTGGAAAATCATATCAAGTCCATTGCTTTCCACTCCTTTTTTTGTTTGTTTGTTTGAAATTCATAGAAATCTGTCTGTAAGGCAACTGGGTGTACTTGATGAAGACAGATGGTTGTGTTCTCTTGCTTGGTAACATAGAAAGCTGGAGAAGGAGGTGCAGATGGCCAGGTGGGGGAGGCTCAAGAAATGTGTGTGAGGCCAATGCTAACTTTAGGGATCATAGAATTCATGTAAACCTAAAACTTTTGGAATATTTGTTAACTTGACAAATTAATGTTCTAGAACCTTTGAACATTACTGTTGTTATTCAACCTTGGCCTTATAGAAGGGGTAAAGAAGGGAAGAAAGATGAATCAGTCAGACATGCCTATTTTTCAATTGCTTGTTATGTTAGGTCAGCTCTCTTTATGGGTACAGAATCGGATGTTTTCTCGCCCCATTTCCATTCTTTACAAGCTGTTTGTGACTCCTTCCTTTCTTTCTTTCTTTCTTTCTTTCTTTCTTTTTCTTGATTTTATTTATTTATTTGACAGAGAAAGACAGCGAGAATGGAACACAAGCAGCAGGAGTGGGAGAGAGAGAAGCAGGCTCCCCGCTGAGCAGGAGCCCAACGCAGAGCTGGATCCCAGGACTCTGGGACCATGACATGAGCCAAAGGCAGACGCTTAACAACTGAAGCCACCCAGGTGCCCCCTGTTTGTGATTTCTGAAAGTTATTTAACTTAGTAATTTTACCAACTTTACATTCTATACTTTACCACCACTTTTTATCTCCCTTACCTTGTTCAGATACTATATATATATATATATACACATTTATATTCACATATTATATATTTATATATAATATACACATATTATAATTAAAATACATAAATTTAAAAGTATATATGTAATATATAATGATGTATATATAATACATATATATAATATCTATCTATATCTATCTATATATATATATATATATACTTTTAAATTTATATATTTTTATTGTCTTTTTCTCTCCATCCCCTCTGTAAAACAAAAACTCCATTAGGGAAGACTATTTTATTTGTTCTTTTCATTGTTGTATTTCTTTGGCCAAGAAAAATTCCTGGCATGAAGTAAACATTTCAAAATTTTTGTTTGATATTTTCTGATTTGTTTTGGATAGGCAGGAGAAAGTTAAAGATGAGATTAGAACCTTGCCAGACTTACTTGGTGATATATCCTAAGCACCAACAACAGTGCCCAACAAATAGTAGTGTCTTATAACTGTTGGATGAATTAAAGATACTCATTCTTTAATCCTTCTTTGTGAAGAAGACAGTGTTAACTGTTAAGTAGGAAAAGAAAGCAGAAGTAACAGTGGTTTGAAAGAAGTGCTGAAGATTTGTGATAATTATTGTGGGGAACTGTAAAAGTTGCCAATCAGAGACTGCCAAAGGATTTCCCAGTAGAGGAAACTCTGTATTTGTAGTGGCCATATTCAGCAAGATTATGTGATTTCCTTCAATAATTCTCAGCTATGAAGGAGAAGGATTAGATGGTTTTATTGACTTAACATCACCCCCTCTAAAATGATTGATCTCTTGTTTAATAGAAGCCTCTGTAAAGTGTCATGGGATATAGACTGGATAGGAAGAAAAACAAGTATACAGGGGATGGGGGAGACTGGGGCAAAAGGCAAGGTATAGAGATTAGAAGACTCAGGGGAGAAGGAATGGTAGGAGGAGTGAGAGACTGAAAATATGATTGATTTCATCAAAGAATGGGATGTTGCAATTTATTATTTAGGAAGCATTCTAGTTCCTAGGTGATAAGGTTCATCTTGAGACCAAGGTAAAACATCAGCATGAAGTAAAATGGTTGTGTTTGAGGTTTGTGAGGCATGGGGTATGGGTAGAGAGGACCAAGGAATAGAGAACTAGGTTCTAGTTGGGTCTTCAGGAGTCAAGTTGGTGGCGTGGACTCTGAGTCACATCCAATAGCTTCAACAAGGGTGAAAGTGCCAGAGGGGTCGCTAGTTGACGGATTTACAGCATGATAGTAAGAGTCGGATTAGGGTACATAGATAGACAATGAAAGCTTCATCAGAGGAAGACCATAGCCAATAAATGTCTCAGAAGTGGCACTAGGGGGCTAAGAGAATAGACTTGCAGTGAGTGGAGTATCAAACTGGGAAGCAAGATGACTAGTGGCAAGCTATTGCAGCTATAGAGAGACGTTAATGGTTTGGACTAGGCAGTAGTGGTTTTTGACTACGGCAGTAGTTGTCAGGAGCTGTCATTTGGGAGTTGTTTCTTGAAGGTAAAATCCATGGGTGACAGATGGAATTCAATGTAGAGTATGAAGCTCCTTGTTATTTAGTCTGAATAAACTGGAGGAATGTTGATACAAGGGGGGATGGCAAGGAAAGGAGTCATCCTGAAGGAAAAGAAACGAGTTTTCGTTTGGGCTTTACAAGTTTTAGAAATTTATTTGGCAGCTATTCAGGCATTTGTAAGATGTTGGGAATTTTGTCAACTGCTTATATGCACCATGTCAGGCGCTATATTTTCTTATTGATTCTATGAGGTGGATACTAATGTTATTTCAACTTAACAGAGGAGAGTTAGAGAATTAGAGGAACAATGTCTATGTTATTGAGTGAGAAAGCCTCAAGGGCAAAATGTGAATCAAGGCTGACCAATTAGAAAGCCCCAATTCCCAGTCACTATTTTATATAATGGAAAACCCTCCCAATCAAGTGGACTCGCGTTTTACGATATTGGAAGCATATGAGATGGGGAAGCCTCCTTTAAGAAAACAAAAACAAACACAAAAACAAACTTACCACTATAAAATTATTTATAGAAGTAAATATTTAGAGTGAGAAGAGAAATCATTTTAAGTTGTATACTTTAAAAGCAGTCCGATACCATAAACACCACAAAATCCTGAAAATTAGTGTAATTCTTAAAAGTTAACACGTGAACACATTTCTATAATATTTTATAACATTTTTCGCCTGCATACTCTTTGATCATCTCTTTCTATGGCAAAAATTTTGTAATACCATTTGCCATGGACAAAAGAATGAAAGGTAAATTAGTTGTGCAGTTTCTGTGATTAAAATTATTAAATTTAGTCATTGATAGTTGAGAAAAGTTTCTTTCAGATTTATAACTCACCAATAGTAATGCTGTATAAATGTGCAGGATTGTTTAGGAATCTATTTGAGAAATCTGAGAAAATATTCAAGTTTGGCAATAACATGAAACCCAGTGACATATTGTTAGTCTCTTTCTAGGTCTTTCAGGGACCCATGCAGGGTAGGGACCTTGGGAATCCACGTCTGGTATTGTTTTCTCTCAAAGTAATCAGGGGAAGGAGTGATAGGGCCAGGAGGTTTTGCTATGTGTGGTGTAACATGAGAGCTACCCTTCCTGAATGGCCAGAGGGGCTATTGACTCTCTCCTAAGGAACTCACCATCTGATGGAATTATCCATTCTCCAACTGTGAGGTGAAAACTAGGGGATGAAGAAAGGAAAATATTGGTGAAAATGATTTTTTTCACAAATTCTGTTTAAAGCTCTGTTTAAAAATTTAAAAAAAATGGCATTACTTTTTCTATTTCTCTTACCCTCCTTCCATGAGTCAATAAAAATAATTATCTTGCAGAAGTTTTCTTATTTTAAAATATAACCTTCTTGAAGGTTAAGTGTATGTAAAAGTGATCATATTTTCTTTATGATTAATCAATAATTGAAAGGCTTGGCATGATTATAACCTTCCTTGAACACATTGTCATAAAATAGTGATTGAACTTGAATGGTGCATGGCTTTCTTCATTCACTCAATTTTCCTTTGCTTGAATTAATTACACGTTCAGGATCCTTTCTGCTAGTGCATAGCAGCTGTGAAATGAGAATAAAGTGGTTCACTTTTTTGCATCCTTGGAGTGAAAGGTAGACGAGGACTGGAATAATCATTACTGAAAAGTGACTGTTTGTCCTGGTCGGAAAAATATAAGGAATTTAAAGAAAAAGAAATAGTGTGAGCATGAAGAAAAAAAAAAAAAGCCAGGAAATTCATATAAGAAAGAGATTTCTGGGATGTTTGGAATCCTATTAAACCCATTTGGCTTCCATATATTTGGTAAGCTATAAGGTACCAATGGAGGCACCTTGATTCAATTTAACATGCTTAACAGAATTTCAGAATTCAACATAAATAGTGCAGGCAGTTCCCAGCAGCCCACAGCTCAATGTCATTCTTTAACTGATATTTCAGAATGCCTGGACTCAATCTCTCACTGCCAATTCAGCAGAAAGCCCAGTCTGATAGTCAGAAATTCGCCAGGGTCTCTACTGTCCTAGCTGCTTGCTGATGAGTTCATAAATTCCAACTCATTCTAGAGGCCAGGAGGATCATCCCTGGGGCCATCTGATGGCTGCTCCCCAAACTATCAGTGTACAGACAACTATGCTGCTGTTCCAGGGGCAGGAAATCACTGAGCTCACCATGGTAGGACTCACAAGGTCCCTCGATGCACCTGGTCATGCTCTGGGCTCCTATAGCTGCTTCTGGCATGCTTGGTTAAAAGCGTGGTGGCAGGGAAGAGGATCCCAAACTAGTTCTGTGGCATCAGCAAACTATAGGCCTACAGGCAAGAGCAGTAAGAGGCTCTTATAAAAACTAAGTCTTAAGAATTTCAGGGGCACCTGGGTGGCTCGGTGGATTGAGCCTCTACCTTCGGCTCAGGTCATGATCTCAAGGTCCTGAGGTCTCTCTGCTCAGCAGGGGAGACTGCTCCCCCCCCCACAACCTGCCTCTCTGCCTACTCGTGATCTCTGTCCATCAAATAAATAAAGAAAATTCAAAAAAAAAAGAATTTCAATCTTTTAAAAATATATATAAAATCATCAGTTTTAGGTGTAAAACATCATAATTAAGGTATAAAAGTCTTTACTTAGAATGAGGAAACATACCGTAACACATGGCAGAATCCTTGGAGACTGAGGTCCATTTCTTTTAAGGTTCACTTTAGGTAATTTGTCAGAAATACTTCACAGACATAGTCCTTGAGTGCTTACCCTCCCCTCATAGAACATTTTAAACTCTGAGCAACTCCTTCACAATCCCCGGGGCCTGGACAAGGGAGAGTCCCTGAAAGGGAAGTTCCATTAGCTTCGTGATAAATTCACCTCTGCCTATATAGATAGTGTCACCTCTGGGTTCATTGCTGATTACTTGGGGTTCTTGAAGAACCAATTGGTCCTTGCCATTTGCATGCTTTGTGCATAGCCACCACTGAGGTTGCCTGTTGGAGTATAGGGAGGGAGTGCTCAGAGATTTGACTCATTCACACCATCATCTCCTCTTCCTCACTTTCTTGCCGGACTGGTCCTGCTAGTGAAGCTCGGGCTACTGTGGTTTCTTGAGGTTTGAATGGGGGTATGACTTATTTTAGTCTTTATCTGGTGAAGGGACCCTCTGACAGAATGAGCAGTTCCATCACCATAGACCACTTTAATTTTATTCAATTATATTTATATTTCTTGTCCCTAGTAGAAGATGTGCAATGAAGAGCTCCCCCAACCCCAGCATCAGTGCAATTCTCCTGCTATGCAATTCTTCTCAATGTTATTGTTTCTTGTGTAGCATTATAGAAATATACTTTGCAAAAAAAAATCTGTGTATATATGTGTTGATGTTAAGCTCTTCTATCCTTTTTTAGCGTACTAGAGTAATTTAACTTATTCTGTTATTACATAATTTGCTATAATTCCCTGAGAATGATCTGAGTACAATACTTATAGGAGAGCTGAAAAAGAAGGAAATTCTTAGACATCTGTCTCTATTTCTTCTATAGTGATATTTTGTCTTGTATTGTGTGGGATAGCTTTCCTTTTCTTAGCATTCACCTAGCATGAATTTTTTCTTTTGTTTTAGCATAGTATTTTACTTTGTCATCCAAGTGCTACTATGTGAGTTTTGTCTGATTAAGTTTATTAATATGACTGACTTTTTTCTGTTATACTATTTCAGATGTTTTCTCTTTTTATAACTTTAAATATACTTTATAGAATCCCTGTGACTCCAATGATGGTATACGAGTTGGAGGTTTCTCTGTGCTAGTTATATTTACCTTTGTGTTGTTAAATATACTCAGCCATCTTTACTCTTTGATTTGTTACAGAAGACATCAGAATATTTACTTTTCTAATTTTGGCTAAGTTTTGAATTACTGAAGATTATATTATTTACATTTTTATCTGATCTTATAATCTTAACATTTGTTTCAGTCTTGATTCTATGGTTAAATAGATTCAGTGATCACACAAATTTCTTTGATGTGGCTTTTCCTGTCATTTCTCTGTTGGCTAAATATTGCTCAATGTTAGATTCCTCATGAACAGATGGGAACTATTCCCTTGGATTCTTGCATTTAGTATCCCTCTTAAATATATAGGTTGAAATAGCCTTTTATTTCAGGGAAGTCTTAATAAGTTATATCTTTATATATTTTTGTTGTCTTCTTTTATTTCAATTTTTTCTTCTATAATTCTAGTATGGTGGTTTTTCTTCCATATCTATGAAAATTTAATAGAGTTTGTATATATATGTATATGATATATGATTGCATATATATATATACCTATGTATGTGTATATATATATATGTACATATATATATATATATATATATATATATATATGATTTTTTTTTCTTTTTCTCTATGAAGAAACTAAAAAGGCAGTTGGCCAGGAGATGCAAATAAATCTTCCTTCATTACTCATATCTAGATGGTGGTCAGACATCAGCATGTGATTTAACCTTCTCCAGGTTTCATTTGAATTCTCACTGGGATGTACAAAGTGGGTGGTCCAAGATTCTTGAAGGCAATATAGGTTTTGTTTCTGTTGGAGCTCAGAATAGTCTCAGTCCAGAGTACCAAGTGGCAATCTGATTGGAGGGAAACATGAAGCCTGTCAAAATTATGTCATCCACCCCAAACACAGTGATATTTACTGTACAGACTTTGAAATGTAGATTTTTGGAGGAACTTTACCTATTTGCTATCCTGTTTCCTTATAAAACTTTCTTAAAAATTTGAAAATGCTTTATGTTATCTTAAGAATCAATCTTTCAAAGAATAGAAATCAGACTTTGTAAGAGTACAGACTACAGAAGGGTAATTCCTTGTGGGAGGTATTTGGTTCTGGCAATGAGAAAGAGTGGACCAGATGGTTCCTGAAGGAAAGGGTATAGGAACCTCAAGCTTCAGCATAACTGATGTGTTACCAAAAAGTGTAGGTTTTACACCAGAGCAATAAACATATTGGCCAATGCATCCCTAATATTACTGATTTAGACCAGGTCCAGGGTTACTGGAGGGCAGCTGATTTACCTCCACACCAATTCCCCATTCTTGTTCCTTTGAGAGTCCTTCAGATTTCCTGCTGTTAGTAGGAAGATCCTTGTCAGTGACATCCTGTAAGTCTCATGCAGAGGGACAGAAAGGGGGCACCAGATCCAAGACTTGCATGATAAAAAAGAAAAGGAATCTAAAGGAAGTGAGTAGAGCCTGCAAAGGGTGCCAAAACATACCTCTCATTTAATTCTTCAGCTGCTCAGTGAGTTACGTATCTGCTGTTCTATAGATATCACACATATTTTCCTGTTTTCAGTGTTTCCTCTTTCCACTCTCTGTCAGAGATAGAGGAGAATGAAATATTTCTCTCTGCACATACCGCAATCAATTTTGCCAGTAAGTACAGATCTTAAAACAAAACTATCTTGACCCTCTCATAAAAGAAGGTATTTTCAATTGCTTGCTGATAGCTTGAAAGTACACATCATTTTTCATACGCATACCCCTAGTAATTTGTCAAGTGTCTGGGCATTTCATGATCAGCGATATTTTCCTATCTATCCATCTCTGCTCTTTCAAGTGTCTTTTTTTAACACCAAAACAATACACTTCCTCCAGTCAATAAAAGAACATTCCAGTGTGATGATGATTAAGAACATATACTCAGATGTCAGATAACTTGGTTCAAATGAGCAATTTACTCAATTCTCTCTCAACCTTAAAAATAGGGATCATGTCAGTATCCACCTCATAGGGTTGTGATGAAGATAAGATTCAGATACTTAAAAACATGTATCAGGCACCTGCTGTGATAGGTACTAAGATGAAAATGTCAGCTAAGGTGATTGAGATGATAGAGCGACAGAGAAAACAGCTCTAGGAAGCTTTTCTTTGAGCAGAGATCTGAATCAAGTGAACCAAGAAAGCAAGAAGAAAGCCAAGTCTTGCAAATATGGAGGAAGAAGATGTTCTAGGCAGAGGAAAGAACAATTAAAAGGCACGGTGTTACTATGGACTCTGAAAAAGATCTGAGAATTTTGAAGGGGTGGGGGGTGGGAGGTTGGGGGCACCAGGTGGTGGGTATTGTAGAGGGCACGGATTGCATGGAGCACTGGGTGTGGTGCAAAAATAATGAATACTGTTATGCTGAAAAAAATTAAAAAATTAAAAAAAAAAAAGGCACGGTGTTGAAGGACATTGTTGCCATGTTTGAGGAACCAGGGGAATTGCAATATCATTAATGACTCATAACATGCTTTTCACAGTGCCTGGGCCTAGCAAATCCTCCATGAATCTTAGCAATCCTGCTTAGTATCCAAATCACAGGAACAGAAATATTTCCCCCTTTTATTATCTTGTTTAATGTAAGAGGACCCAATTATGCCAACCATAGCTCTGAGACTACACATAAGATATACATATCTTTAGCAACCAACTAACATCTGATTAGTTTGTTTAGTTAGTTTAGTAACTAGCTAGTTTAACTAACTAAACTAACTAGTAACTAACTAGTAACTAATTGGTTTGATTAGTTTAGTAACCAACTAACATCTTCACTTAACATCTGATATCTACCATCTTTTTCCATGAATACATTTAACCACATATTTTTAATGGCTGTATAGTTTTCTATCATAGAGTTGAGGTATAATTTACCAACTTATTGTAACTTTATGATAATCTACCTTTATAACGTTAAACATGTTATTTCTCTTCACATACTGCAACTGTGTTTTCAATATCCATGGAAGTAGAGAACACATAATGATAACAATGTCCCAGGAAATCAGTGGCATTTTCTAAAAATGAGTTTGTGGACTAGTAACTAGAACAGCATCTATCTGAATTTGAAAATTTAGTTAGGTAGGGTGGGAGAGAGGAAGTAAATGGATGGGATGTTAGGACTCTTAAATTTTGTCACATGCTTGATACATGAATAAACTTTTCCACTTCTTGCAGTTTCAGCCATCCACTGTCCCACCTGGAGGGTAGCTGCACAGATAATGATGCTTCACAGATGAAGCAAGGGGGTTATTTTCAAAGTAGGGTCCCAGGACCAGCACACTGGCATCATCTCATAACTTATTGGAAATACTAATTACCTGGCCCCACTCCAGAACTAACGAATCAGAAGCTCTAAAGATATGGCCCCACAATCTGTTTTAGCAAGATGTACTAGTGATTCTGATCAAATCAGAGAACCATTAAAAGGGAGAGAACATAACAGTGTATCCTGTCACTATCAGTAATTAGACCTGCGACTTCTCACCAGTTATATACTATGAGCTTCGGTTTTCTTATTCATAAAAAATCAAAAACACAAGAAGCAAACAAACATTGCATTTATAATACAATTGTTGTAAAGATTCAATAACAATTTCTGAACAATTGTTCAATAACAATTTCTGTGAAAACAACTGGTTGTGCGTGGCATAAGATATGCACATTGATTCAGGTATTATCTGAGATTCTAAAATGTGTGTGACAGGTACTGGAAGACAAAGTGAAAAAGGTAAATATTTTCTTGGCTTTCATTCAGTAAAGGAAAGCCTGCAGTTAAAAAAAAATCAATTAAATATCATATTTGCCTTGATAACGTGTAGTTGAGGCCCAAGGAAGGGAGGGTTAGTTGTGTTTGGGAAGGACAAGGAGTCAGGAAAGTCTTCATAGGGGAGAAAACCATGAGCCACAGAGAGTCCACAGTGAATTAATTCTGTGAAATGTGAAGAAGCCAGGGCTTGTGGACGTGGCAAAATGAAGTCACTATATATCCATGAATGACACATGAATGAGACAGCAGTATTTCCTGCAACAGTGGGTGTCTGCCACAAGAGGAAGAGAGGTCAAGAGGAAGCCACAAGTAATTAGAAGAGTCAAAAATTTGGGAAAGAGGAAAAGATAAAATGAAAAACAAACCGGATCCTAGAGGTCTTGAATGGCCTCTGTATTTCTGATTCCAAGCATTGTCAGTTTCCATGTTTTCTTTCTTTCTTTCTTCCTTTCTTTTTCTCTCTTTCTTTCTTTCTTTCATTTATTTCAGAGAGGGAAAGAGAGAGGGAAGAGGGAGAGAGAGAATCTGAAGCACCCTCTGGCAAGCTTGGAGCCTGACATGGGGCACAATTCCGCAACCCTAAGATCATAACCTGAGCCAAAATTCAGAGTCAGACACTTAGTTGACTGAGACACCCAGATATCTCAAAGACTACATTTTAAAGTAGTACTGATGGAGGAAAAGAAATCCCAGGAAACCTACATCACAATTTGAGACAAAAGTGCAAAGGCAAAGGGACCTCAGGAATTTTGTGTTTTTTGCTTTCTTTGTCTCCTTTTGTAGCCAATTGCCTGAATGACCGACAAGCTGCCAGCTTTGAGGAAGAGGAAAGTGGAGTGAGAAGTAATAAAAGGGGGCAGAAGAAAGAAAGGAGAGAAAGTAGAGCATTAGGAGGAGTTCCTTGGAGGTTCACCATACTCAGAGCCAGACAGCCGGTAGCAGATTTTTAGATATGCTGAAGTAAATCATTTATTGCCTTTGGATTTCACTGGACCCTTTGTGGCACATTATTTATGACTGAGTTCTTTGTACATAGTTATTTTTAATGACTTTGTTCCCAAACTAAGCCCTTGGTACCGTTGTGCCAGCACAGGCCCTGTGAAAATTGACCACTTTGTTCTTTTTATGAAGGACTATAGATTTACAAATGCCGAAAATAAAACCCACAGAGTCCATAAAGTAGACATTCTTGGTCCTCTGCTACCTTATCCTACTTTTAAGATGTTTTCCCAACCACAGTCATAATCATGGTTTACTGCATTGCCCTAAAGATAGAGGCCTTAGAACATCTACTTCCATAACTCAATTAAAGGCAATAGCTTGAACCCTCACTCCTGCTTTCAGCTCTCCAGTTGGGACAGAAGAAATGATAATGTTTTATGTAAATATTATGGATGTGCATTCTGCCTCTGTAGCTCAGGGTTTAAAATTTTCCACTTTAGAAGGTATTCACCACTTTCTCTTCTTTCCCAAACATGAAGTAAATCTCAGAGACTAAAGGACAGTTAGTTTAGACACCATAATGCTCAGTTTCAGTATAATTAAGTTGCATACACATAGTCACACTCAGGGAGAGCCAGAACGTCAGCTTCTAATTTGCCACCAAACAAACATTGTCTCCGGTTATTTTCCAGAGTCTAGGGTGGTAACTTTAGTAATTGAAAAGGGGAATAAACAAAGTTAGCATAAAATTATAGTCTGACACAATCTTAAATTCTGTATTTTAAGATCTGGGTGAGCTCATCTGTCATGAGGCCTAAAATAAACAAGTGTTCAAGATGGAAACAATAGTGTAGTTAAAAGTCATCCACAAAAGCGGGTCAAGCACTCAAAGTGCCTTCTGCTCTGGGCAAAGTGAAATTCTGAGGGGTGAATCTAACCATTGTCCTTTAAAGACATGAACATGTTTAAACAACCACTGTAATAGCAGACACACAAAGACATAGGTACTTTGATTCTGTTTCTAAAATGTTGGAAAATAATCATGCCAAAAAAATATAAAACTTACAGGTTGTTCATGTTCTGAGCTACAAGGTGACTGTCAGAGGGTTCTGGCCTCTCCAGCCTCCACACAATTGGGAAATGGGAAGAAATGAAAGGGATTGTCTCCCTGGATGAACTGCCACAGAACAAGGGACCAGGCCAAGAAACAGAGATACAAAGGAGTTCAAGAGCTTGTCTTCTTCCCCATCTCAATAAATGAAGACTCCTCTTGCTCTAACAGCTCAGACCAAAAAGTTGAAGTTAACATCTGATGCCTCTCTTCTCTCCTCTCCTGTATCAATCAAGCTGCAAATTCCATGGTACTGACATCACCCTTGTGCAAGTGACACTCATTGTCTTCCATTTTCTTATCACCATTGGTTTTTAATTGTTTTCTTATTCTCAACATTGTCCTTCTAATCTATTTTCCTAATCTATGTTCGACCCAGCAACTAAGTGATATTGTTAAAATTTAAGCCAGACCATGTCAATAGCTACCCATCTCGGAGTAAAATCCAAATTGTTTACAGTATCCTCAAAGGCCCCTCCTCAAAGGCCCCTTTTGATCAGGTCTTGTCTTCCTCCAGATGTCCTCTCTGACCACCATGACCATTCCCTCTCACTCACTTGATTCCCACTGCATGAGCCATCCAGTTGTCCCTCAAGCCTGCCTGGGGTACACTCCTGCCTCAGAACACTGGCATTTGCTATATTTTTCTGCCTAATGTGCTCTTTCTTTAGATACCCAAAATGTTCTCTTCCTCACTTATTATGGCTCTCTGGTCAAAAATATTTCATCAAGAAACACTTTCATGAGCACCTTACTTAAAAGTGTAATTTCTTGGGGCACCTGGGTGGCTCACTTGGTTGGGTGTCTGCCTTTGGCTCTGATCATGAACCCAGGATCCTGGGATGGAGGCCTAAGTTCCTTCTCAGTGGGTAGTCTGCTTCTCCAACTCCATCTCCCTTTATCCCTCCCCCCACTCATGCTCTCTCTCTCTCAAATAAACAAATAAAATCTTAAAGAAAAAAAGCGTAGTTTCTTCCTTATTCTCAGGATTCTCTGATCCTTTCCATTCTTTATTTTTCACTCAAGCAGTAACAATTTCCTACAAACTACAAATTTTATTTATTTTCTTATCATCTTCCACCAGGAGTTGATTTGTTTGTTATTTTTTAATACCAGTTTCCAGAGAACTGTAATAGTGGTACAACATAGACAAGTCCTCAACAAGTGTTTGTTAAAATGATGCAGAGTCCTTCAAATAATGTCAATTATACTTCTTATGAAACTAGCCCTGCTCCCACTCACTATAGTCATTTACAGAAGAGATCTGAGGAGTCCCAGGACTCATAACTAAAGAGAGAGGAAAGAATTTTTGAAAAAATGTGACCACCCGAAGGCGTTGGATGCCCCCACTGCACTGACTTGTGGTTCCATGAATGATTAGTCAGTCGAGCCCTTGCATGTGGCTCCCAGGCCCAACAGATGCCGTTCTATAATATGTGAGAGCAAATACCTTGGAAAGGAAGGAGGAAACAATTTTAAACAATTTTTGTTTACTCAAAATTAGCCAACAGCATTTTCCTAAATTCATTCAGGATTCAACGACACTGTCTATATTTCCAAATCACAATGATATTCCATGTAATAGAAAAACACATCTGGCATTAAAAAATACTAGTACTAGAGCTATGAATTTCATTCATTATCACACTTTTGGTTTAAAATAGTAGATTGCCTCTAGACTAATTCTTTTTAAACCAGCTCTGACTTTATTTATTATCTGGATTAATGAAGTCATTCTAATTTCTCAAATGCTGATTAGGATTAGAATTCTCGTAAAACAACCAAAGCAGTAACTTGGCTAAAAAAAAGATCAAGTAGAACTTTCCCTCATGTCCTTTTGACCTGGAAAGTATATTACGCTGAAAACTTTCAATGATGGTTATGTGTTATCTTAAACTGATCCCACTGGATCTATAACAATGCACACTGGTGTCCACAATTCATTTTCAACTGCCATGGCTTGTCCTCAGTCTCACTCCCCTAGGGAGCTGGGGGTGAGGGTAATGAGTTAGAAGTGGGCAAGAAAACTTCTAAGTGGTAAATAGCTTCCATGGACAATAACCTGAATGAATCCGCTCACGACTGTCTCTCGGAGTCTGAAATGAGTCACTTCACATTCACAGGTATTGCAGAGTGTGGATGCTCAGAGGACTCACTTTCCTTTGACAGCATCAAGTCAATTCTCATGGTTCACTGGAGAAGCTGAATCACAGAAATTACAAAGCACCTAAAACCAATGTTCCAAAGAGGCATATGAAATTGCCCACTGTATTATTTTCAGAGGAAAAATATTACTTCACAAAAGTATGCAGATGGTGGAAAAGCAAACCTTCAGGGAGCCCCTCAATTTGGGTAGGAACACCTTAGAAATCCAGACTGAATGCCTGCAACAATGTAATTTCCCAAGATTTGGAAGAATTGGTGGGAATTTGCATTGTTTTACTCTTTCTTGAGAAATCTGATGTCATAAAGTGATTATCTCAGTCTGCCTTTTCTGTTAAAAATGAATCAGTGCCTCAAAGTCAAATAATTTTTTAAGTAGTAGTGTTTCTTACGTCCCCTGACCACTTTCGTTCCTAACAACAACAATATAAGAGCTTAAGACGGCTAGTTCCTTTATACTGTTGTTTTTCTTCGTAAGAATTATTTTTTGGTTTTGGCTGCATAACATGAGCATTGGTCAAGTCACATTTTCCTCAGCTGTTCATACTGTCAAGTGCATATGATATCCCATTTTTTTCAAATAAACTTCCTGCTGCTTTTTATTTTATCCCCTCTGAGCTTCATCAGCTTCTTCGGGTACCCTGTGGTGGACTTCAGAGGGGGCTTTGAAAAAAATCTCAGTTAGGAACCTCTGACGAGCTTTTGTAAGGTTGTGTAAATATGCATAAACAAACTCATTCTACCTATATCAAAAGGGTTAAGCACTCCTGAGTAGCACTTCAAGGTCAGTGGTTTGCTTTCATCCCTTTCCAATACTTTGCATAGCTGGCAGCCCTCCAACTTTCAGGGAGTACAGGGACAGCAGAGTGCACAAGACTTCACAGTCTCTGCCAGAATTTCCATAATCACATCAACAGATGGAATCATAATCACCACTGAAGTTACTGCGCGATCTTTCTGATGCAAGGAAACTTCCTCCTGCTTCATTTCAAAATCCTTTCTGCTGGCATTTGAGACAGAAGGTATTCTTACTTTCTGGAAATGTTAAGGCACTAAGGGGATTCCAAAATAACTGAATAGCGTAAGCCCTGCATTTAAATACAGTGCTGTGGAGGGAGGCATTGAACCCCTGCAGGGAGGTTGAGCAAGCACACTTGGGGGTCAGGAGCTTTGTGAGTGCCACAGGAAACAGGGAACACTGTCATTTCTTGGCATCTGGAAGCACTGACTGTGAGACCTGTCACCAGGGACACCACCTCCAGGCCACCTGGGCTCTAGCGCCACAGCTCTGGTTCCAACTATGATGGCACTTGAAAGTGACCTCTCCTGGTCTCTATGTAGTAGGTTCTCTGTGTTCTTGATTATTCCATTATATACATACATACCACATCTTCTTTATCCATTCATCTGTCGATGGACTTCTGGGCTTTTTCCATATTTTGGCTATTGTGGACTTCCTTCTATAAACATTGAGGGCTGCAGCTATATTCTAATTGGAAGTGTCTGAAATCTATGTTTTCAAAAGCAACCACCTTCCAAGCCTCAAGTCAATATTAACAATTATACCTGTTACAACATTTTTTGAGGGGAGAAGGGAGGTTTAAAGTTGCCAGATAAAACATATGATGCCTGGGGTGCCTGGGTGGCGTCGGGCTCCGCGCTCAGTGAGGTGTCTGCTTCAGATTCTTTCTTCCTCTCTGCTCCCTGTTCATTCTATCTCTCTCTCTCTCTCTCTCTCAAATGAATGAATAAAATCTTTTAAAAAATTTATGATACCTATTTAATTTTGTCCCAAACTTATGACTTATGGGACAAACTTAAACTAAAAAAAAAAAAAAGTTTCACTATTTATCTGATATTCAAATTGAGCTAGACTCCCTGTATTTTAATGTGCTATTTCTGGCAACCCTAAGGTGGGAATTGGGGATTAGTTTTTGTTCTTTCATGTTTTTAGTTTCTCCATATCCCTCTCTCCTAACTTTGAGCAGTAATTGAGCCCTAACTAAATATCTCCTTGTCTCAAGGATTTTTGCAGGGTATGCGGTCCTAGGTGAAACCCAATAAAAAGATGATGCATGCTGCATAAAGAGAAGAGAAGAGAGAAGACAGAGATGATGGGGGAGTGATTTGAGGGGGAGGTTCCCTCACCTGGCAGGAGACCAGAGACTGGGAGACCTTGCATTTATCAAGGGCCAGCACATTGCTTTGCAAGCACTGGAAAAGGGCAGTGGCAATATTTTGAAAATTTTGATTTGGAAAATGGGTTTCAGTGTGCGTTGCCACAATGGGTGCTTCAGTGGAAATCAGTGATGGATGCTGACGGAGTGTTTTCCTTGATGCTTTGACAGAGAATACTATTACAGAACCTTTGCATCAGGGGGAACCCAGATTGTAGACTGTGATTGAATTTCCTCCTATGCACAGAAGCATGGGGAGTGAGAGTCTAATGCAATTTGATTTAAAGGGAATGATGAAATGAGATAGTTCTTCCATACCACATTTATGGAATCAAATTCAGACACTTTTGTGGTAGACACTGATGGTTACTCACCCTAAACCACTTTTTTTTCTCCAAATTTATCCCTGTTGGCAGGCTGCCTTCCTCTATAGGAGCTGAACATGCCAGAAATTGCTATTCCAGCCTGCTCATAAACTGCGGGAATGACACCCAATCTAAGCCATGGGGGTCTGGAGAAAGAGTTTCCTCTATGAAACAAAACAAAGAGAGTCATGCAAAAAGAAACTATCACTCTCTTTGGACTTGCTTGTGAGAATGTCTTCTGGAGACATCTTTGAAACCCAGCTTTTGAACAGGAGGGGACAAACCTGAGAACAAAAAATTTGAGGAGACCAACCTTCGAGGGAATGGTAACATGGAAGAATCTTGAGGTTATCACTGCGTCATTTATCAGTCAACTCTATAACTGCCCTGCTTCAGAACTATTTGTTTTAAGAGACAATAAATGTTAAAGATAGGCTTAGTTGGCAATTTATTATTTGCATCTGAAAGAACCCCAAATGATATATCACCACTGCCATAGGCTGGGTTTTCCAGAAGCAGATATTGACATGTAGTTTGGGTGTGCAATGTTTGCTAGGGACCAGTGACCAATAACCTCTGTATCACTCTGGAATTTCGTCTGCTGCTTTTCGTTCGCTTTTGGTCAACCTGTTGTTTTGTTTTGTTTTAAGATTTTACTTATTTATTTGAAAGACAGAGATCACAACTAGGCAGAGAAGCAGGCAGAGAGAGAGGAGGAAGCAGGCTCCCCACTGAGCAGAGAGCCCGATACGGGGCTCGATCCCAGGACTCTGGGATCATGACCTGAGCCAAAGGCAGAGGCTTTAACTCACTGAGCCACCCAGGTGCCCTCTTTTTTTTTTTTTTTTTTTGGTTTTTATCTTTTTTTGGCTTATGATGTTATTTTGCACCAGAGATTGAGGGTGAGTAATTATGGAGGCTTGAAGTGTTATTATCTTAATCTAAAGAGGGTTAGTGTTTTCTTTTTCTTTTGTATTTATTTAGATTTATTTTTGATTTGTTTTGGCAGGCAGAGAGAGTACCAGCAGATCATCTCGATCTTCTTTGCTCCTTTTCTTTCTGGATTATAGCTTCTCAAATCCTACCTGATTGTGCTCCATTGCCTTCAAATCATGACTTTTACAATTTAACCACCTCTTATCATTAGGAGTGAGATGGTTAATCCACCACCAGTCAACCTCTTAAGTCTAGAGCCAGCAACCCTATTAAATGAGATTTGATTTTATGTGGATAAGTAAGGGAACAGGGAAGAGCTTTCTGGAAAGGAGTAATAGAGCCTGAGCAAAAATCCAGTGTTAGAATGGATGAATTTTGGATGAAGACAATTATCCGTTCAAGTAGAGGGTTTGTGTTAAGGGGCTATAAGGGAAAAAAATGCTTGAATAGAATTGGGTTATTGAGAATTTATTGCAGAGTTGGTAGGGACATATTAAATCTTTTTAAGCAAAGTTGTAAGAGGATGAATTTGTAAAGCCTAGTCTATCAATTGCCTTTTATAGAAGTAAAATCATCTTGATATTATGTAAAAAAATTATCAGTGTCATATAACCCTATGTGATCGAACTGATACTATCTCTTCATGAAGAATAAACCAAAGGCATTCTTTAATCCTTTATGTGGCTGGCCCCTTTGAAAATCTGTTAGTGGTCTGGGGGAGGAGGGTTGTAGGAGAGGGGAGAGGGCCCTAATCCAAAGGCCAAAGGAGTGATTGAGACTAAAGAAAATGAGATAAATGATGAAAATGTCACTAAAATCATATATAATCTTGCAATTTTACAGTTCAAGTTTCATAGTGTGCATTGACCAATTTTATGTGAAAGTTGGGAAGAACTGTTAAAAATTTTTTATTGTTGGGCTGTTTAATTCATTTCAGTTTTTACTGTTGTAAATGACTCCTCTGTGGCTAGATATATTTATAGGTATGGTATAGTTATAATCCTAATGCATCATTTGTATCAAGGACATGTCCCCATGGTTCTCTGATTTAAGACTCTATTTAACACCAACAAATTTACAAAAATATTTTGACAACTAAAATGTCCAGTTCAGTGTGCCTTTTTTCATTGTTGAAAATATACATAACATAAAATTTACCATTTTAACCATTTTTTAAATTAATAAACTTTCTTTTTTAGAACAGTTTTAGGTTTACAGTAAAATTGAGTGGAATGCACAGAAAGTTTCCATATACCTCCTGCCCTTACATACAACTTCCGCTGCTATCAACTTCCCTCAACAGGGAGGTACATTTGTTACAATCAATGAACCACATTGCCACATCATTATCACCCAAAGTCCATCATTTACATAAGGTTCACTCTGGGTGTTGTGCATTCCCTGGGTTTTGACAAATGTGTAATGACATGTTTCCACTATTATGTTACACAGAATTGTTTCACTGCCCTACATAATCTCTGTACCCTACCTATTCATCCTTCCCCTTCTCTCTAAACCCTGGCAACCACTAATCTTTTTACTGTTTTCATAGTTTTGCCTTTTCCAGAATGTATCATGTAGTTGGAATCATATAGTATGTCGACTTTCAGATTGGCTTTTACCACTTAGTATTATTCATTTAAGGTCCCTCCATATCTTTTCATGACTTGATATCTCATGCCTTTTTAGCACTGGATAATACTCTGTTATCTGAGTATACCACAATTTAAACACTCACCTACTGAAGATCATCTTGGTTGCCTCCAAGTTTTGTCACTTGTGAATAAAAATGCATAAACATCCATGTGCAGGTATTTGTGCGGACATAGTTTTCAGTTCATTTGGGTACATACAAGGGAGTGAGATTGCTAATTCATATGGTACGAGTAAGTTTGATTTTGTAAAAAATTCCCAAACTGTCTTCCAGAATGGCTATACCATTTTGCATTTCTGATGAAATGAATGAAAATTCTTATTGTTCCACATCCTTGCAGCATTTGGTTTTGTCAGTATTTTTGAATTTTGGTCATTTTAATAGGTAGGTGGTGGTATCTCATTGTTGTTGTTTTAATTTGCAACTTCTTAATGACATATGATGTCCTGTCTTTTCATATACTTACTTCCCATCTGTAGATCTTCTCTAGTAAGTTATTTGTTCAGGATTTGTTTGTTTGTTTGTTTCCTATTTTGGAATCCAGTTGTTCATTTTCTTATTGTTGGTATTAAGAGTTCTTTCTACAAAGTGAACAGTCTTTTATCAGATGTATCTTTTGCAAATATTTTCTCTAAGTCTGTGCCTTATCTTCTTATTCTCTTGGCATGTTAATCATTTTGAAGTGTAAATTTCAGTTACATACATACATCCACATTATTGTGTAGCCATCACAATCATTCATCTCCAGAACTTTTTCTTCTGCCCAAACTACAACGCTGGACTCATTCAACAACAGCCATCTCCATTCTACTTTCTGTACATAAATTTGGCCAGTTTGGTACCTCATATGAGTGGAATCAGACAATATTTGTCTTTCTCTGACTGATTTATCTAATATAACATCTTCAAGGCGCATCCATGTGTCAAAATTTCCCTCCTTTTTGAGGCCAAACAATTTATATATATATATATGATCTATTTACCTAATTCACACTTGGGTTGCTTCCACCTTTTGGCTATTGTGAATAATGTTACTATAAACATGGATATACAGCTATATGATTAAGTCTTAGTTCAATTTATTTTATAAAATAATTTTTGATCAGTGACAAATACATTATATATTGACTTTTTTCCCCTCTCGAGTTTAACTCACATTATAATCATTTTAGTATTTAGGTTTTATTTTACTTTCACTATAATTGCCAATGTTCATCCTTATTATGGTATTATGAAAGATTCAAATGTTGACTATAATCATGTAACATCATTACATGCTGTTAAAATTTTATTTTCCTTTAAACTACTTCATTTTTCTCTTACAACAATTGTGTTTTGAGTTTTGAGTTTTTATTTTCCATACCATCTTACTCTGATTTTCTTGTTTAGAAGAAATAACTATCATTGGTTAAATGATTAGCAACATATAGTGTGACTAGAATTTTATTTCATCTTATTTTATTTTAAGATTTTATTTATGTATTTGTCAAAGAGAGAGAGAGGGAGTGAGCACAAGCAGGGGGAGCAGCAGGCAGAGGGAGAAGCAGGCTCCCTGCAGAGCAAGGAATGCCATGCAAGACTCAATCCCAGGACCCTGGGATCATGACCCAAGCTGAAGACAGACACTTAACCAACTGAGCCACCCAGGCATCCTGTGACGAGAATTTTAAAACCATTCTTGTGCTGTCATAAAGAGTATCCTATGAAAGAGATAACAGATCAAAGAGAGGTTGGTCAGTCTGAGAGACCAATTTGTTCTGAAAGGGGAGCACAGGTAATCAGTTGGGTTCTAGACAGTCAGAAAGTCAGTTTCAGAGACCACCAGATTCAGGCAAGGATCCAAAGAGTTAAATAGAGAAGGCATCAGGGAAGTATCCAACAGATCATGCATAGAAAAGAATATTTGGGCAGGTCTGATAGCACACGGCCTTGGGAAAACACTTTTGTCTCTGAAAAGATGAGAGAATTAGGCAGGAAACTAGCGCCATGGAACTAAGATATTGGACAGGAGACAATCAAGAAATTGGGAATAAGTGACAAGAAATGATCATTTTTGTCTGTCTCCCCATTAGACCATAAGTAAGTTGCATAAGGGCAGAGAACAAAGTATGAGCAAGATGATAGCAAAGCTAATGAAACTTGAGCTCTTCTTTCTTCCCTTTCCTTAAAATATTATTGTTTGAGAGTTGTATGAATGGACTAAATCTCCAGGGGGCATTAGGGTGACTTTGCAGTGAACTGTGTATATTCAAGCATTATGTAATCCATTCTATGCTTGTTCATTTTTTTTTCAGAAGCTATAGATGTCTAGGCTGAGATAGGATTTTTCATGCACCCTTATTTTGCACTTAGTTCCCTATATTGAGGAAGAAAATCTCAACTTAATATGTGACAGGAACATATTCCCACTAGTTTATACATGCATTAAGGAAGTGTTAAAACTCAAATAAGCTTTGCTCACATTATACTTAAATATCTATAGAGAGGAAAAGATTTATGTAACTCATATTTATCCCATCTATTTTAAGAGATATGGACATATAGGATATTTAAAATGAGAATTAAGAATTTAGGAGCATTTACTCTTCTCCTACCCCCTTAACCCCCCATGTTGCATCTCCTCTCCCTCATATCAGGGAGATCATATGATAGTTGTCTTTCTCCGATTGACTTATTTCGCTAAGCATGATACCCTCTAGTTCCATCCACATCGTCGCAAATGGCAAGATTTCATTTCTTTTGATAGGAGAAGAGTAAATGAAACAAGATGGGATTGGGAGGGAGACAAACCATAAGTGACTCTTAATCTCACAAAACAAACTGAGGGTTGATGGGGGGAGGGGGGTTGGGGGGGTGGGGTTATGGATATTGGGGAGGGTATGTGCTATGGTGAGTGCTGTGAAGTGTGTAAACCTGGCAATTCGCAGACCTGTACCCCTGGGGATAAAAATATATGTTTATAAAAAATAAAATTAAAAAAAAAAAGAATTTAGGAGCAAAAAATAGGGGAACAGAGAACAGATACACACAAAGAATGAGAATGGATTAATAAAATAATATGGGAATTATTTAGATTTTAAAAATTGTTTTAGGTCAGGAAAACAAGATTCTCTCAGACATAAAATCCAGTGTTGCATCTAAATGAGAGAAAAACACAAGATTCAACACAAGTTACCAGAAAATTCTAGGCTGTCCATGAGAGATTTGTGGGAAACCTTTGGAATTCCAAAGCTACATTTAAAACCAAGAGATCTGAACTGGAAATCCATGTTGGCAAAAGGAAAAAACTTTTAGGTAGTTTTAAAACAAAAGCTGAGAATTTGAATTTGAAATTGTGGCTTTATAAAGGAATTTGCTAGATACTGTGGCAAAATTATATTATTGAAATACTACTTGGAAAATTTGTTGTGTTTTGCTTTAGTATTTTAGAAAGGCCTTGTAATAATCTAAGAAAAATGGAACTTATCTCTGTAAAAATGAATACTGTCCAAGAAGTAATTTTTACTTCAGACCAGTAGAAGGCAATAAAGAAACCAGTGGAAGATAGATGGAAAGAAAACATCATAGATATTTAAACAATCTCAGAAACTGTCTGGAAAAGCTACTGTTGACAGGGAAAACACTGTATTTTAAGCATTTCTGCATAATCATATCCTAGCTTTTTCCCTCTCCTGTAAAAAATCAGGGAAGATGTAAGAGAATCAAAAAGCTAAAAGTAATTCTGAGAGAGTCAATTAGCCCCTTTACTTTTCTGCTTATGTTAGAAATTATTAAATATTCAGCATTAAAGAGAAAATAAAATGTTAAATTACTCCAGGGCTTTTGATACCAAGTTGAGAGGAAAACCATGTTGAAGCATTTTAATGTCCTAGAAAAATTCTGACCTTATAAGGGAAATTTCTGGTTGGCAGGATATGTTGCATTTAAGAGCATAATTAAAAAGAGCTTAAGCACAAGTCAAAATTGATATGAAAGATAATCCATTTAACATACACTTTATTTCTTAAAACTACCATGTAAATTTTGTTTCAACATCAAATGTAATATTGCAGTTAACATAAGGGTTTTAACACTTTTATTATTTCAATTGGGGGCGGGGGAAGAGCTTCTATTTAACATGGTTAATCTTATCCATAAGAAACCTTGTATTTAGACCATAGTATCTCTCCTCACTCAGTTCACACTCTTTACATGGAGATGGTAATTTATTGACATTTCAGGTATAACGTCTAAAAAAATGCTGCATGGCCTCTGGAAGACTAACCCTAAATCAAGTATATAGCGGCAAAGTGCTTGAGGAATTAAAAAATCTTACTGACTTGTCAGCTCTGCAAGAGCATCACAGATTGTGGAAACGGTTCTTATTAGCTGTGAGAAACTGGGGAACTTCCAGAATCTTCTAGGCCTCAGCAATTATTATGGGCATAACCATCCCTGCTCCCATAGATGTGATGGAAGGATTAAATGAAATCAAGTGGTAAATACCTTGCACTGTCCTAGTACAGAAAGTGTTCAGTAAATGGCAATTTCTGTTTTCACCAGGTATCTACATGAGAGCTTTTGCACAATAATGATCTGAATATTTAGATGGATAGAACCCACGATTTCAGAAGGAATCTGATATTTGCTATTTGTATGAATCTCTAGATTCTACTTATTCTTCCAAAGGAAAAGACTAACAAGTCAAAATGAGTCCTGCCATGTCATCCTCTCAAGCAGGATCCCACTGTGGCATTTCCACACCATGACTGGAAGCTTCTCTAGAAGGCTCCATCACCTTCAAGACGGTTGGATATTTAATTCTCACTTGTTAATTTGCTCTGTAGGCCTACCCATAAGAAAACTGAATTTCTATTGGACCAACAGCTTTTTGTACATTGTGAAACAAATTTTATTGTTTAAAACTGATACATGCAAGATCAATACTTGCCCACACATACTTTGTCATTATTCATGCTTCCCTGTCAACTTGGATATTTATATGCAACTCTGATACTTGCTTTCTTTTCTTCATTATACCAGGGGAAATGGTCCCCCCGAATAACTTTAATGCATTTTTCCCTCTCCCTAACCCAATTTCTTGCTTCTGCCTTCTCACCACACTTTTCTACTGTGCCCTCTGAAACCTTCCTTCCAGGAAAAAATTTTATACAGATGTATCCTTTTCATAGTTTGTTTTCGGCAGGCCTTAAAAAGAACACAGCTGTTCCCCTGAGTATACCACGCGCCTCATTCATCCCCTCATTTCCCTCATGTTTTCTTATATCTCATCTTTCTCTGGATTTCTATTGCTGCCTATATACAGTTAAGCTAAATTTTATTACTAATTCTTTCTGAGGACTGTCAGTTGGCTCTAGCCATCTCTACCCCATCTCCATTATTTCTACACATCTGTCTGGGAGCTATAGTCTCGAGTTTCACTGAATATGTTAGAATTTGGCTCGCAGTTTTGCTTTTCAACCCAAACCCTACCACTGCCCTTGGTACTTTCTATGTCCTTTTTCATCCTTCTGGATGGCATTCACAACTTGGCCATAACCACAGGATTCATTTTCTTAATATCTTTTCATCATCTGATTCACTGTCTCACCCTATGTATTCTTTGTTTTTCCAAGCATGTGCCTACCACATAACTTCCATCTTTCAGCTTCCATAAAACAAAACATCTCAGTGAGAATGTCAAATCCTTTATAGAGATAAGAGCACTGCCTCAATTTCGATCAGGGATCATCTTTGGTATATCAAATTACTGCGGAAGTGGCAGAGTTATGGAGTGCGAAAGGGGTGAATTTTTCTGGAAGCAGAGATTGTCCCAAAGAGGAAAGATGATTCAAACACTATCTGCTACAGTGTCATTTGTCTGGTTAAAATCCTTCATTTTTCCCTATCCATGGCCTTTAGGAAATGTCTAAATTTCCTTGTTCAAAATCAAAAGGCTTTTGTAATCAGACCGCTGCTTCTCTCCAGCCTTATCACTTCCTCTTCTAGTGACTCTTTCCTTCTCCTTGTCAGCATTATTAACTTCTTTTGGATTTTGGAGTACAATGGGATTTCTCTTGCTTTGTGGCCTTTGTCCTTGTTGAACCCTTTGTGGATTGTAATCATCTTCCCTTTCATTGCGAGCCCTTTCCTTTCCTTCTGAAGAATACAGGTGGGGTTTTTTGAAAGCCTTTAATAAATACCTTTTCTACTCTCCTCTGACAGAAGCAACCTGGCCCTGGTACTCTCAGACTTTGTGCAACCCTCTGTCATATCCACTATCACACAGTGCAGTAATTTCTGACTTTTTAGGTTTCTCTTGTGCCATTTCTTGTTCTCCACTTGACAGTAAGCTCCTTAAGGGTAGAGATTTTGTTTTTCCTAATTCTTTCTGTATCATAGTATCAAGCAAAGTGCCTGATATTTAGTATATACTCACTAAATGTTTATTGGAAGGAAGGGAAGAAAGAGAGAAGGAAGAAAATAAAATGACACAGTATAGGCATTTTATCAATTGATGGAAATTACTAATATCTGGTATAATTTTATGTGAATTGAAACATCTCTATAGTAGGAAACTATAATAGAAGCCTAACATATAGATATGTGAATAGGTTCTCCTTAAACTGCTCACATGGGGTGAAAACAAAATCAACTGCTTTATTTTGTAGCTACAGTCTACCCTGAACTATCCTTCAATACACAACTTAACCCAACATCATCATCAGGGAGGTGAGGTCCATAAATTGAACATCTTCCCACCTAGAGGTTTGCTTATCATTGAAAATGTGATGATGCCTGCTAGATACCAAAATACAGTTGATGAATAGGTGTTTTGGTGGCTTACCATCACAACTGAATTTTTTTTTTTTTGAGAATATAGTTTGTGATTACTAAGAACTGTACCAAGAGTACAGAGACATTTCAAATATTTTAAGTAACTAAATACACGTGAGTTTTGCTGGGTAACTTGCCAGTGGGGGTAAAAAATAGTAATTCAGATGTTATATAATTTTTTTAAAAAATTGACAGATATAAATGTATACCAGTAGTTATTAAATCTATCCATGCAGCAAAATTACCTCTTTGATTTCTTTTTGGGGGGGGAGTGTTTTACAGAAATACTTTCCCCAACATGCTGAATCATCATCTTGTTTACCACCGACCTAAATCCCTAACCTCCTCTCTAGAACCTGGCATGTCTTTCCCCTCCATTCTATTCCAGTTGCATGATATTTCAAACACTAGCTCATTCCTATTTGGAATGCAAATCCTTGCTCTATCTCTACACCTGTGTGATACTCAGAACTGTCTAGACTATGACTAGTCTAGCCTTGGTCCTTTGAGAATCATCATAACCTTCAGTTCAATACTCTAGTCTTAGTACTTTAACATTAAGCCTGTATCAACACCACTCAGAGGGCTGTTGATTGCAGTTTTGATCATTTTATTTCAAGTGGACTTCTCAGCTGCTGTTTTGGTCATCTCTTGCATCTTCTATACTAATTGGCATACCCCATATGCTATTATCATTCATGGCTTGCTTATATTTTTCCTGTTTTCCTTTTATGTCATGCAAAATAGCATAACCTGTGGGATGTCTGCCAAAGAAGGGACTTGAGGAACATTATGAGAATCCCATAATTGCCCAGTGAGATTTTAACTTGGCAGGTCTAAGATGTAGCCGGGGGGCCAAGACACAATAACTCATTTATTCTCCAATGCTGACTCACTTGCAGAAAGACAGCATCATGAATAGATGCCACTATGGGAGTCCTGAACATTTGTGTAACCACATCCTCCACCCACTGGTTTATACCAAAAGTGACAGTACCTTGGCAAAGGTAAAGCAAGTGTTCTAACCAAAGGCAAATGAGGCAGCAGAAAGCACAAAATGGAGAAAAAGAAGCATCCTCAATTCAGAGCTGAGTTGGCTGTCATGCTAATCAGCAACCTCAAGTTCTGCTTGGCTTGACTGTCATCTCTACAGCCACCAAAATTGAGTGATTTCTCTATATTTCTCTAGTACTCAAGAAACTAGCAAAACTAGTTAAAGGTTCAGTTGTGCCTTGGTCTTGGTAAGTTAATATGTAAACAAACAACAAAAACAGAACAAATGATAGATTATGTGGCTATAATCTGCCCCTATTCTATGAATAGAAAATATTCAGTGAAGATAATACAGAAAAAAATTTTGTAAACTCTCTTTTTTGGTATTTACATTAATGATGCCAATATTTAAAAAAAAAATAAGGGAAAATGAGAACTTTTAGGATTAGTATTCTATTAAAATATATCACCTGGTAGGGAAAGACAGAATTCTATATGTTTTAATGGAGATGTCATTTCTCAAATGTTGCTAGCAATTTACTTTCTTTTCAACATTTAATAATATAATAAATTCTGCATCTTTACTATTTACCTGGACAGAATGTCCTATGATAAACATATGTGTCCTATGATACACACACACACACACAACACACATCTGTTTAGAAATATCTGATAAATTGAAGATTTCTTTATTTAAAACTTTATATTCTTAAGATACCTCTTTCAATGTAAAGCTTCATGTCTAAGAAACCTTCATTGAGGGCTTGACCATGTGCAAGGCATTATGTACAAAGCATTTACCAATACCTGTAGGGAATTTGTAATCTACTAATGAAAAATTGACATACATGCATTCTTCATTTAAAATTATTTGATAAATACTATGGGATATAATCCCATCTGTTTCTGAAATACCCTGTTAACTAAAATGTTAATAAATATATAAATAATCATAATGGTATACTGTCAATATGTGTGTGTGCACGTGTGTATATATTTGTCCTATGTTCCTAGTCCTATCTAACCCAATATGACTAATGTCCTTACAAGAAGAGCAAAATTTAGACACAGATATACATAAAAGAAAGATACTCATATGGATTCAGAGGCAAAGATTGGAATTATGCTGCCACAAAATGGAGAAAGCCTGGAACTACCAGGAGCTGGGGGAGGGAAGGAAGTTTCCACTCCTAGAAATTCTGGAGAGAATATGACCTTGCCTACACCTTGATTTCAGATTTCTGGACTTTGTAACTGTGAGAGAATAAATTTCTGATATTTTCAGCTATCCAGTTTGTGGTAGGTTTCCTAGGCAGCTACAAAAATCTAATACAACCAGCTAAATGGTATATGCATTCACAAATAACAACTATTGTGGCAAAAGATAGGTAATCATGAGTACCAAAGAGATATACATAAAAAGTTCCTTGTGATTACGAGAAAGAGAGATGATTCCTGATGATAGCCTTAGAAAGTCTTCAAGGTAGATGTGGCATTTGCAGTTGACTTTGAAGGGAGGATATCATTCTAAATGGAATGGAATATCAGCTCTTGCCCTATGTTAGCTATATGCAGTGGTGCTTATTTCCAAAGTCTGCATACCATCTATTTCCTGAGATTATCCTAATTAAACATGAAAAAATATTAGAAGTACTAATCTCAACAGAAGGTAAGGTAGAAAATTGATCTTGTTCCTCAAGCTGGGTTGCTTGGAATGAGCTGTGGGTTCCTGTGATATTATTAAGTTTTCTAGAGTAGCCTTCTCTCATCTCTTTGACTTGATTCTATAACAGGACATTTGTTTTGTTCCTCTGTTTTATAATTCATCTTCATTGCCAAGTCTAGAATACTTCTCTGAATCCTGATAAACTTGACTAGAAATCAGACAACTTATATAATTTTTGCTGGACTTTCAACCAGGAATTGGACCCTTTTTCTACAACCCCCATTGGCTGGAAGAATTCTACTCCAAACCATGTGGTGAGCATCACCATTGTGAAGATACTTGTCCTGCCAGTGATAAGAAGAATAACGGTTCCTTAAACATGTCTACTTCCTCATCACTATAATCTGTAAGTATGTTTTGTTACATGGCCAGGGGGAATTCATGTTGAAGATGACATTAAGATTTCTAATTATCGGGGCACCTGGGTGGCTCAGTGGGTTAAGCCGCCACCTTCGGCTCAGGTAATGATCTCAGGGTCCTGGGATCAAGTCCCGCATCGGGCTCTCTGCTCAGCAGAGAGCCTGCTTCCCTCTCTCTCTTTCTGCCTGCCTCTCTGTCTACTTGTGATCTCTCTCTGTCAAATAAATAAATAAAATATTTAAAAAGAAAGATTTCTAATTATCTGGTTTTGAGATGGGAAGAGTATCCTGGATTATCCAGGTGGGCCCAATGTAATAAAAAAGGTCCTTATAAGTAACAGAAGAAGGAAGGAGAGTTGGTGTCAGAGTGATGAAGCATGAGAACAACTTGAATTGTCGTTGCTGGTTTTGAAGATGGGATGGAATGGATGCCAAGGAATGTAGGTGTCTTCTAGAAGCTGAGAAAGGTAAGGAGATAGATGGTACCCTAGAGTCTTCAAAAGAAATGAAACCCTATTGTAACCTTGATTTTAGCCCAGGGAAATCCATTTCAGACTCCTGCCCTTTAGAGCTGTAAAAACAAAACCAAATCAAAACTATATTTGTTTTAGCCAATATATTTGTAATAATTTGCTACAGCAGCAATAGGAAGCAAACACTTTGCCTTTATGCAAAACAGACCTTATGATATCAAAGCTATCTTGCTTTGAGTCTGAGTTGCCATGTTCTTTTATTTTCTGAAATAGTGGGGAAATGTAATTTGCAGTTAATATCATGGGCTTTGGAACCCAACAAAGTAAAGGGTAAAATTCTGCCTCATCAATTACTGGCCACATGGTCCTTAAGGAATGACTCAATTTCTCTGTGCTCGGTTTTAATATCTGTTCACTGAGGATAATACTTTTCTCATCAGGTTGACTTGAGAATGAACTGAAAAAATGTATATAAAATGCTTTGCTTAGAGTGTGGCAAATGTCATGAATTATTAGGACTCCTCCATGTCTTTCTTTCCAGAAAACCTGGGTAGGAAAGTAGCTTGAAGGCATGTCGGGAAGTATTCTTCATCACATACTGCTAAGGTGTAGTGGTTTAACTTGGTAAGCAAGGGGGTAGTCATTTAAATTTAAAATACTTCCTGTTTAAAAAAAAAAAAAGTCTAACAGTGCCAAGATAACTTATAGACACTTACAGATATAAAGGAAAAAGTAAAAAGCTCTATCTATGCAAAAAACCAGGACTGAGAGTCGAAGTTTCATTTGGAATATGAGAAGAAGACTAATAGTGATAAAGCAAATGGATCTAAGTTGGAAAGCACAATAACTGGAAGACCTATTACTTTCTGGAAACATCTGGTCTACCTACCTGATAGTAGCTATTTTTACCCCTATCTGCCCTCATGTTTAGAAACATCTTTTCAAAAACCTGGAAATAATCTTGTAGATGTTACTTTTTCAAAGACTTCTTGAATGATATCTTCTGGGTTTCATTCTATTTCCCCTCTAATACTATTTGCATCTATCAGGAAAACAACCCACTTTCCAAGAAATAAAGGAAAGGGAAACTGGTGGTATATGATTTCAGTATGGAAGGTATAGGCCTCCCAATTAAATTACGACAGGTGGAGACAGAAAGAAGATTAGCTTTTTAAAATAGCAAACATTGTATACACAATGAATTGCTGGTTTTTATTTTTTCATTCTTCTAAAGTGTCAGAGAGCTGATAGAGAAGAGACATATACAGCAAAATAAAGTGGAGGAAGCAGCCAGACAAAGAGGTTAGTTTAATCTAAGCTCAGTGTATCCTACAAAGAACTTGGGAAGATAAATGATATATATCCCATCTCAAGGCAAGGTGGCTGGCCTTTTGTATTCCCGAATAAAATTCTATGCTTTTCTCGGTAAAGCAACAGTGATCTGAGAAGGAAAAAGTGGTTAATAATTAGCAACCAATACTCACTGCAGCTAGGAAATTGGTATAAGGTCTAGTAAAAGGGACCTAGGAATGGTACCAGTGGTGTCTACTCCAATGGATATAGGGGTTGAGATCAGAAATTTAACCTAATGATTGTTAGCATTCTTTAAGAATATGCTAGGAACATTGGGACAGAAGCAGTAAGCAAAGATAAAATAAAGAAACAAAAACTATCCTGGCTTTTATTTTAAAAGTAAAACCTGCCTAATAGGCAATTTTAAAAGGCTAACTGAATTTGAAACAAAACATTTGGAAATAAAATGCAATTGAAATATTCCAGTAAAAATATATATATATATATATATATATATATATATATATATATATATACAAGACAGATACAATCCACAACCACTTAAAAGAAAATAAAGATCATATTTTTCCCCAAGTGAATAGAAACCAGGCTTATCTCAGAATTCTTAGGAACATCACTTATTGGAGGATAATGGAATAGCACAGATAGAATCTAGGATTATTTTTAGAGTCCTCTTGTCTATTTAGTCTAACACAGTTATTTTCTATATACTGGGTAAATATAAAAACATTCTAACATATTCATTATAACATTTATTATTATAAAATATAACGTGCAAATCACATGTATTACTTGGATGCCTTTGACTGCAAGTAACATCAACAACAACCACAGCAACAAAAACTCACTGTGGCTTGCACCTGTGTTAAATACCTGGAAGTATGTCACTAGATGCTCATTTAGTTGTTATTTTTTGTTCAGCAAATATATATTAAGCCTATGATATGCCAGACATGCTAGGTGCTAGGAACAAAGTGATAAGCCAACCAGCCAGACACATGTTTACTGTTTTGATCTCCTCTTCTTTATATTGGTGAAGAATGGATTCTTGCCCTAGGGTTATGGGGATGGCTGTATACATGGTGTCTGGCATGATGAAATTAACAGTAGTTTATTGGTCCCATATACTCACAGCCCAGGAAAGAAGAGTACCACATACCATATGGAGCCCAACAGGGGTTGCCCTCAATATCAGAGTGAATGCAGAGGTATTGTGGAAGGCAGATTTTATAGTAACAAAAGCATGAGATGTACTCTGTTTCCTGTGGAAGGATGTAATTGGCTAATTTGAAGACTCTGATGGGCTGGCAGAGAACTGAAGCCCAATACTTAGGTGTAAGCAGGCACTGCACCTGGTTCCAGTGATAAGGAGGGTTGTTTGGCTAGTGGACCTTATCTGCAGAAGCACAATGAAAAGGTGAACTCGAGGTTAGGTCATTAGAGGCCCTCCTAGTTTCAGATGTCAAGGCAGCACATACTACTAATTTTAAGCCTTAAATGACAATTACCTTCATAAATAATTTTTTCCTCAGCTGCATGCTTTACCCTATAATTATATACAGTTACACTGTGTTCAGATAGTGCTTTAATTAAGACTTTGTTTTGGTTTAATCTTCCTTGAGTGTTCTCATGTTAATTGGTGGTGTCCATAACATATGGAAAATTCTCAGCTATTATTTTGTTGAAAAGTGTTTCTGTCCTTTTCTTTCTCCTCTCTCTCCCTGGGATTACAATCAATTTATGTTATGTTTTTCTTTTTTCAACAATATCTTTTTAACTCTCTCTTTGCTTTTGCCTCTGGTAACCGTATTCCAGGTAATTTGTCTGACTTTACTTCCAATTCCCTAATTATTTCTTCAACCATGTGTATCTAAATTTAGTTACTGTGAGATTCATCCACGGAGTTTTTAACTTTAGGTATCATCTTTTCCAATTTCATTTTTTTTCAAATGTATTATGTCACCTTTCGTATTTTTTGTACTCTGCAGTCATTTTCAAGCTGTTTCACTTTAAAAAAATAAACATTTTTGTTTTTATACTGTGTGTCAGTAGCTGACACACAGTATAAAAGCTTGTGAGTTTATTTTACTTTTATTTTTATTTTTATTTTTTGGTTCTCATTCATAGTAGATGCCTTGTTTCCCTATGTTTTTTGTTATCCTTGACAGCAAATTACTTGGAAAATTATTTGAAGGAGTAATTTGAGGATCAGGAGGATTATATCCCTCTAGAGAGGATCTTTGTGGCTTTTGCCAGGGGTTTGGGAGGGTACCAATTCAGGATCAACATATGTCTAAATTCCATTTCGTGGTCACCAAATGACCCAAGAGACCTGAGACAAAGCTAGTTTACTTCTGGTTCACACTTCTATGACGGTATAGCCCTGTGGGTCTCATCTCAAAGTGGGTGTGTAGGGGGTTTCAAAATACCTTGGTGAATGAACCATGGGCTGACATGCACCTGCCTTCCTTCCTTCTTTCCTTTCTTCCATCCTTCCTTCTTTCCCTCCTTCCCTCCTTTCCTCTCTTCTTCCTTTCTTTCTCTTCCTTCCCTCCTCCCTCCTTTCCCTACTTCCCTTCCTACTTCTTTCCCTCCTCCCTCCTTTCTATCTCTCCCTCTCTTCCTTCTTTCCTTTCTCCCCTCCTTCCTTCTTTCTTTCCTTTCTTTCTCTTTTCTTTCTTTTATGTATTTCTTCCCCCAGAATCCTGTCAAGCTGCTAAAACCATTGCACTGTTTCACAGTGTTATTCCCAGTTGGATAAATGACCTTCTGGGAAAAAATGGATTTTTGCTTAGGCTTTCCCCTCCAGCTTCTTGCTTTCTTCCAGATTTTGGTTAGGTAAATCATCTTTTAAGTTTTGGATGACCAATGTAACTATCTTTGTTAGTTTTTCTTTGTTTGTTTTTCGGGTTTTTTGTTTGTTTTTGTTTTCATATTAATATTTCCTCCAGCTCATTTAGTTGTCTAGTGGGAAGATTTAGTTCTAATTATTCAGTTTGCTATTACCAGGATAAAATCCCTTTCATCCCATAGTTGACAAAGAATTGCTACTGTATCTGAAGACATTTAAATAATTACTGGTTATATTCTAGTTCAGTCCTTCCCCACAAAGTCTCATTATTTATACTCTAAGGATATGATGTAGGGTATTATAACAAAAGACTCCTTTCTTTTTCCTTGAAACTAAAGTTTGAAGGGGAAAGCATTGGTCTTTTTTTATGACTAAAAAATTCAATAATTGTTTTCAGTACCTTTGAAAAATCATACTGAACTTTCCAAGTTATTTTTGTGCATGTGTTTTGCTATTTAATTGGTAGTTGCTGAAAAAAAATCCAGTGGTAGCTATTTTGTCAATAAGCCTGCCCTTGTTTTATTTTTATCTATAAATTATGACTATTTTTATTTAATTCTAATTAAAATTATGTATGCATGACCTCAAATAGATATATATGTCTGTATGTATATATGTATATGTGATAATATATATATCAGAGTGAAGCAGAACTCAGGAATAGAGATGGGGTTATACAAGCAGAAACACTGCTAGCTCAGACAAAAAGGGACAGATTTTGTCTACCATAATAGATCTCCACTGTATAATTAGAGCAATAATCTACTTAAAATCTATATCACGTTATAATTATATTCTAATTCTGATAAGCCACACAGGAGTGTTGTCTCTATTCTATGCCATATTGATATCAAATTTCATTTGAATATCTGAATGCCAACTGACATGAATTCTAGATAATTACTCATCAGACATTTGTATATGTGCTGCCAAAGCGAGCACCTCATCAGACATTTCAATCATCAAAGATGTGCATGTCATACATAGATTCTTTGTATGTCTTTTGTGAATCTATGATTACCTCAAAATAAAAAAAAATAGTTTAAAGAAGTGTGACATATTTTGTTTCTTTCTTTGTTACTCTTTTTAAGAAATATAATCTATTCTGATGGACTTTCCTCTGTATGTAAGGAATCTCTTCCCCCAAGGTGCTTTCAAGAGCTCCTGTCTAAAATTATGATTCATCAGTTTCACAATTGGGTGTCTCAAGGTCTTTCTAGAGTCTATGATCTGGCGGGGGGGATGCTCTTTCTGCCTCTAGGACATAAACGCTGGTTCCAATCTGCAGATTGGGAAAATTTTCATGAAGAATTTGTTCAACTATATCTTTTAGTCTTCTTTCTTTTTCCTCCCCCTCAGGGACCCCAATAATTCTGATGTTGGAATGTTTTGTGGCATCATTTATTCCCCTAATTCTGTTTTCATGGCTTCTAAGCTATTTGTTTCAGGCCTCCTCCTGATTCTTTTCCTCTATCAGTTTGTCCTCTAGATCACTAATTCTATCTTCTGCCTCAGTTACCCTAGCTGTTAGAGAATTTAGATTAGATTGGATCTCATTGATAACACCTTTAAATTCTTCCCAGGTGGCTTTCACTTCTGCCCTAATCGATTCCATGTTGTCATTGATGGTTTTCTCCAACGTAGTCATTTCCTGGATAATTGTTACCTTGAATATTCAGGGCACTAAATGAGAAGAACATGCAGCCAAGAATACTTTAGCCAGCAGGGTTGACATTCAAATGGGTGGAGAGATAAAAAGCTTCCAAGACAGGCAAGGTTTAAAAGTATATGTGACCACCAAGCCAGCATTACAAGAAATATTAAGGGGGGGGTTCTATAAAAGAAGAAAGAAAGAACCCAAGAGTGTCATAGAACAGAAATTTACAGAGATAATCTATAGAAACAAGGACTTCACAGGCAACATGATGTCAATAAAAACCTATCTTTCAATAATCACTCTCAACATAAATGGCCTAAATGCGCCCATAAAACAGCACAGATTGGATAAAACGACAGGGCCCATCTATATGTTGTCTACAAGAGACCCATTTTAAACCTAAGGATACACCCAGACAGAAAGTGAAGGGATGGAAAAGCATCTTTCATGCCAATGGGCCTCAAAAAAAAAAGCTGGGGTAGTGATTCTTATATCAGATAAATTAGATTTTAAACTAAAGCCTATAGTCAGAGGTAAAGAAGGACTCTACATCATTCTTAAAGGATCTACCCACCAAGAAGATCTAATGATTGTAAATGTTTATGCCCCCAATACAGGAGCCGCCAATTACATAAGACAACTGTTAATCAAGATAGAGAGTCATACTGATATGAATACATTAATAGCAGGGGATCTTAACATGACACTCTCAGTAATAGACAGATCATCCAAGCATAAAATCAATAAATAAACAAGAGCATTGAATGACACATTGGCCCTGATGGACCTCACAGATATATACAGAACATTTCACATTAAAACAACAGAATACACATTCTTCTTGAGTGTACATGGAACTTTCTCTAGAATAGACCACATACTGGGTCACAAATCAGGGCTCAACCAATACCAAAAGACTGAGATTTTTCCCTGAATATTCTCAGACCACAATGCTTTGAAACTGGAACTCAACCACAAGAAAAAGAGTTTGGAAGGAATTCAAACACTTGAACGCTAAAGACCACCCTGCTTAAGAATGTTTGGATCAACCAGGAAATCAAAAAAGAACTTAAACAATTCATGTAAACCAATGAGAATGAAGACATTTCAGTCCAAAACCTATGGAATACAGCAAAGGTGGCCCTAAGGGGGAAATACATAGCCATCCAAGCCTCACTCAAAAAAACTGAAAAATCCAGAATACACCAGCTCTTTTTACACCTTAAAGAACTGGAGAATCAACAACAAATTAAGGCAACCCCACACACAAGAAGGGTAATAATCAAGATTAGAACAGAGATCAATGAGATAGAAACTAGAGACACAGTGGAACACATTAATGAAACTGAAGCTGGTTTTTTAAAAAAAAAATCAATAAGATCAACAAACCATTGGCCAAACTAATCCAAAAGAAAAGAAAGAGGACCCAAATTAATTAAATTATGAATGAAAAGGGAGAGATCACGACTAACACCAAGGAAATAGAAATAATCATCATAAATTATTATCAACATTATATGCTAATAAGTTAAGCAAACACGATGAAATGGATGCATTCCTGGAACATATAAACTTCCAAAACTGAATCAGGGAGAAATTGACAACCTGAATAGACCAATATCTAGTAACAAGATTGAAGCAGTGATCAAAAATCTCCCAAAAAACAAGAGCCCAGGACCTGACGGATTCCCTGGAGAATTCTACTAAACATTCAAAGAAGAAATAATACCTATTCTCCTGAAGCTCTTTCAAAAAATAGAAACAGAAGGAATACTTCCAGACTTGTTTTATGAAGTCAGCATTATCCTGATCACCAAACCGGCAAAGACCCTACCAAAAAGGAGAATTTCAGACCAATATCCCTGATGAAAATGGATGCTAAGATTCTCAACAAGATCCTAGCTAATAGAATCCAACAGTACATTAAAAAGATTATCCACCATGAATAGGTGGGATTTATCCATGGGATACTTGGGTGGTTCAACATTCACAAATCAATCAATGTGATAGAACAAATCAGTAAGAGGAAACCACATGGTCTTCTCAATTGATGCAGAAAAAGCATTTGACAAGATACAGCATCCATTCCTGATTAAAATGATTCAAAGTATAGGATTAAAGGGAACATTCCTCAACTTCATAAAATCTGTCTATGAAAAACCCACAGTGAATATCATCCTCAATGGGGATAAGGTGACAGCTTTCCCTTTGATATCAGGAACACGACAAGCATGCCCACTCTCACCACTGTTGTTCAACATAGTGCTAGACGTCCTAACAAGAGCAATCAGACAATAAAAAGACATAAAAGGTATTCAAATTGGCAAAGAAGAAGGCAAAGTCTCTCTCTTCGCAGATGACATGATACTTTTTATGGAAAACCCAAAGACCCCACCCCCAAACTATTAGAACTCAAACAGCAATTCTGTAATGCGGCAGGATAGAAAATCAATGTACAGAAATCAATTGCTTCCTTACACACTGACAATGAAAATATAGAAAGGGAGATTAGAGAATCGATTCCATTTACTATGGCACCAAAAACCATAAGATACCTGGGAATAAACTTAACCAAAGAGGTAAAGGATCTGTACTCGAGGAACTACAGAACACTCATGAAAGAAATTGAAGAAGACACAAAAAGTTGGAAGAGCATTCCATGCTCATGGATCAGAAGAATAAACATTGTTAAAATGTCTATACTGCCTAGAGCAATCTATACTTTCAATGTTATCCTGATCAAAATTCCATGAGCATTTTTCAAAGAGCTGGAACAAACAATCCTAAAATTTGCATGGAACCAGAAGAGACCCTGAATTGCTAAGAATATGTTGAAAAAGAAAAAAACAAAACTGGGGGCATCACATTGTCTGATTTCAAGCTTTACTACAAAGCTGTGATCACTAAGACAGCATGGTATTGGCACAAAAACAGACACATAGACCAGTGGAACAGAGTAGAGAGCCCAATATGGACCCTCAACTCTATGGTCAAATAATCTTCGACAAGGCAGGAAAATATATACAGTGGAAAAAAAAAAAAACAGTCCCTTCAATAAATGGTGCTCGGAAAATTGGACAGCTATGTGTAGAAGAATGAAACTCGACCATTATCTTACACCATACACAAAGATAAACTAGAAATGGATAAAAGACCTCAATGTGAGGCAGAAAACTATCAAAATCCTAGAGGAGAACATAGGCAGTAACCTCTTGGATATCTACCACAGCAACTTCTTTCAAGACATGTCTCCAAAGGCAAAGGAAACAAAAGCACAAATGAACTTTGGGATTTCATCAAGATCAAAAGCTTCTGCACAGCAAAGGAAAGAGCCAACAAAACAAAGATGCAACCCACGGAATGGGAGAAGACATTCGCAAATGATACTACAGACAAAGAGGTGATATCCAAGATCTATAAAGAACTCCTCAAACTCAACACACACACAACAGATAATCACATCAAAAAATGGGCAGAAGGCATGAACAGACACTTCTCTAATGAAGACATACAAATGACTAACAGACACGTGAAAAAATGTTCATCATCATTAGCCATCAGGGAGATTCGAATCAAAACCACATTGAGATACCACCTTACATCAGTTAGAATGGCCAAAATTAACAAAACGGTAAACAACAAATGTTGGAGAGGATGTGGAGAAAGGGGAACCCTCTTACACAGTTAGTGGGAATGCAAGTTGGTGCAGCCACTTCGGAAAACAGTGTGGAGATTCCACAAAAAATTAAAAATAGAGCTACCCTATGTCCTGGTTATTTACCTAAAAGATACAGATGTAGTGAAAGAAAGGGCCATCTGTACCCCAACGTTCATAGCAGCAATGGCCACAGTGGCCAAACCGTGGAAAGAACCAAGATATCCTTCAACAGATGAATGGATAAAGAAGATATGGTCCATATATACAATGGAGTATTATGCTTCCATTAGAAAGGATGAATACCCAACATTTATATCAACATGGACAGGACTGGAAGAGATTATGCTGAGTAAATAGGTCAAGCAGAGAAAGTCAAGTATCATATAGTTTCACTTATTTGTGGAGCATAAGGAATAACATAGAGGACACTAGGAGATGGAGAGGAGGAGTGAGTTGGGGGAAATCAGAGCATTAGACAAACCATGAAAGACTATGGACTCTGAGAAACATACTGAGGGTTTTGGAGGGGAGGAGGATGGGGGTGTTGGGTGAGCCTGGTGGTGGTTATTATGGAGGGCACATATTGCATGGAGCACTGGGCGTGGTGCATAAAAAATGAATTTTGGAACACTGAGAAAAAATAAAATAAAATGGGGAAAAATGAAGATGTGATAGTTTCTTTCATAGTCCAACATATACCTCATTCTTATGAAGAAGCATGTGTTTACTAGCAATAAGAAAATCAGTGTAAAATGTCTATATTGATAGTATTTTTCTTAACATAATGAGTATTTCCTGCAGGCATTCAGAAAACCGTGTATTGTTAGAAGCATGATGTTTTGGTCTCTGTTTATTCTTTTATGTCCATGGATATTTAAATTTTATCTTTTAGATACAAATGTCAAAATTTTTACCCTTGGCAAATATCCATTCAACAGAATTCTAAGTTCAATTCATAACAAACTTATCATAAAATGGTGAAACAAAGCAGCAATACTTATGTTTGTAGGGGAAATATATTTGCATTTTTAATTTGGCATTTGGGTCATTCTCTCACTCTCTAAATTACATAAAGTGAATGTCTTCCAACCTTAAAGACATTAAGAAGTCTTTTGAGAATAGTTGTGATGTAGTGGGAATGGAATATAACTTTAAATGAAAAAATAAAAACCACAACAAAAACCCTCAAAACTTTGTTCCCGCTTCTATTCTACTTCCTGTGAACTGTATGGCAATAAACAACTTTCTACCTCTAAAAAAATTAATAAACTAATTAATTAATAATCTAAAATTTTTATTTTATATCCTATTTAATCAAAATTAGATTCCTCTCTCTGTAAGTGAATCAGAGTGTCATGAAGGCAGAATTTTAATGGCTCATTGTGTACTTTTCCTTACAAGTTATGAACATTACCTTCAAGGCAAGTCTTTAAACTGCCTGAAACTTTCTGGACCAAATTTTGACTACTTTTTTCAAGTTCACAAGTATTCTCTTACAACTACTTTTAAAATCCATAGTAATAATAATCCATTTCTTACGTTGTACTCATCAAATTTCTTTAATCCCTTACTGTGGTGCTTTAGTAGAATTCCTTAGAATATCTAAATAAATTATATCTGTTTATTTAACTATTAAATAAAGTTTTTCCTTCATTTTCTTGAAGGTGTCCTCCCAAGTATCTGAACTGTTAAGTATGATTCATACCTATAAAACTATGAAAGCTGTATTCTCCTCAATGCATATAAAAATCTAATGTCACTTTTAGTTATTTTCGAGTACTCAAGTAATTTCAGTGACTTAAAATACCCATAACATCACATTTTGAACAGGTTGTAAACTGGAATTTAGAAGGAAAACTTAAATTTCTTAGGTCTATTTATCCTGTGAAGTGTTTATGAATACCAGCCAAAATAGTGAGCACCTTTTAAAAGTGCACTCTTTTAAAGGTCACGTATGAGAGAAATGTCATAGGTAACACAATCCAGATGTCCAAAGATCAGCTAATATCAGCATTCAGGAATAATGCAGATACCAGCCAGAAATGGACAACTAATACAAAATATCAACAAAACAAATAGGAAAATTCAGTTCATTACAATTTTGAGAAACTAAACAATAAACCTCTGATTTTTTTTTAAAATTCCATTTCAAAAGTTTGTGTCCTTCTTATTTCTCCCAAACAACTTTATGTTTAAAATCCAAAATAGACCTTAGGAGAAGTGAAAAAGTTTTCATTTCAAGACACCAAGATATCAGATCTATGGTTATATTATAATGATTTGCTTTCCTGTATCTGCTTCCAAACACATTATGAAGAGAATTGTAATGTGGTCAGTAAAGAACCTTGACTAATGGTGGTCTCCATTCTGTTAAAAATTCACCTGAATCATGGGACGCCTGGGTGGCTCAGTTGGTTGGACGACTGCCTTCGGCTCAGGTCATGATCCTGGAGTCCCGGGATCGAGTCCCGCATCGGGCTCCCAGCTCCACGGGGAGTCTGCTTCTCTCTCTGACCTTCTCCTAGCTCATGCTCTCTCTCACTGTCTCTCTCTCAAATAAATAAATAAAATCTTTAAAAAAAAAATTCACCTGAATCATGCTAGATTGGTTTTCCACTCAAAAATAAGGAAAAGCTTCCTAAAATAAATGTTAACATTAGCACTAAAATGAATATTTCCTTCTTGTCCATTGGATTCTTTATCTGTGTTGCTTAAATATAGACTTGTCATGCTGTATTCCATACTCCCTTAGCCCAGAGTTGACAGTTTGGCCAACATTTATCAAAGGTAACATACTCATGAAATAATTAGGAAAAAAAATCACTGTCCCATACCAGTGTCTAAAGTGCAGCAATTTTTCATTTCAAATCAAAGCCTTTTTCATTGACGTATATGAAAGGCCTATAAATTCCCAAGAAAAGGCTTTCCACAGGGATGATTTCTGTGTCTAAGAGGTTAAAAATAAAATGCTCTACATGATCTTCTAGGTTCCCATGGCTTCAATTATCACCTCTGTGAGGATAATTCCCAGATCTATGTCTCCAAACCTGTGTCCCTAACCTTCAAGCTCATAATTTCAGCTGCACAGTGGACACCTCCACCTGGGGGTCCTGCTGCAGTCACACTCAATGTGTTCTGTGCTAAATGCATTTTCTCATCCAAACATGCCCCTTTATGATTCTCCAGTCTCCTTTAATGACATAATTATCTTTCCTGATACTCAAAGCTCAGGTCTCAAAGTCATTTTTTAAAAATTTATCTAACATATGGTCCCCCCCCCCATTAACTACCATTGCTGATGACAGTTGATTAAATAACTTCCCATTTATATTTTCCCCATCTTAGTTTATTTCAGGTCATTTCTGAATGAGTTGAATTCTAAATAAATAATGTAGACTCTTCTTAATTTGGGGTTGGATTCTAAGTGAGTATTACATGTTTTCTTTAACTTAGGCACAACTGCATTTATGAAATCTAAGCTTTGTTCTCTAAATCTTTATTATTTTCCCAATCATTCACTTATTAGCTAATTTCATCAACATCATGCTATGATGGTTCCATAGAACTAAAAATAAATGAATAAATGATTTTAGATATTCTTAAGTACTGGAAGAATATTGTGATTTGATAGAGAATGACAAAGTGGTGCTACATTAGATAGGGTGGCCAGGAAAAACCTCTCTGAATGATCAGAACAGACAGTCATGTGCAGATTATTAGAGGGATAAACATTTTTGAAGAACAAAGTGAACTGTCTGGATGAAAAGAATCTTGGAATATTTAATAAACAGAAAAAGGACTAACAGAGTGGAAATGCATGAAGCCCAGAACATGCAGATATGAGAAAGATTTAGGAAAAAGAGGCATGGGAACAATTTTTGTAGGGTATTAAACTGTGAGTCAAAGGTAGAATATGTGGATCCATTGGAGGGTTTTTGATGTAAATGTGACATTATCTAAAAAGACAACACTAACTATTGAGTGAAGAAGAGACTTCTGAGTCAAAATGGCAGAGTGAGTCTAAACTGAAAATCCTTGCTGTGCTCCAATTGTACATAATTGATCAAAACAAAGGAAAACAATTATTTTTTAAGATTTTATTTCTTTATTTGACAGAGAGAGAGGCAGCGAGAGAGGAAACACAAGCAGGGGGAGTGGGAGAAGGATAAGCAGGCTCTCCGCTGATCAGCAAGCCTGATGTGGGGCTCAATCCCAGGACCCTGTGATCATGACCTGAACCAAAGAGAGATGCTTAACAACTGAGCCACCCAGGTGCCCCAAAGGAAAACAATTATTTCTGAATTTCATTTCTGAACGAGTAAGGAATTAAAGTATGTAGGCATGAGATAGTGGGACCTGCTATAGATTGCTTGTCACCAGAGTATCAATGCCTATGCTGGGACAGATCCTTTGGCACCAAGTTGGGGATCATGGGCCTATAAGATATTACAATCTCCTGCCATGACAAATAAGAATCTAGCCGATGTATTTCCTCCATTCTATCAGCCTTTTGTACCACTACTCCTTCTGAAATTCACATATTATAAGACTAAGCAGACTATTCAGGTTTCCTAACATACTGTGCCTTTTAATTATTCACTTCTTTGTACTTGTCTTTCTTTTGAACTATCACATCTCTTATCCCAACAACATAGATATATCTTCTTTTATTTATACATACAATTCTTGTTTGACTATTATGCTTATTGATAAAGCATTACTAGAAGGTGGCTCAGTGATGGGAACAACAGCCTTCTTGTCTCATACAAGTACAGTAAAATTTCAACAACTACCATCAATTGTGATTGTGTGTCAACAGCATAATCCTAATTACATCCTTCACATAAGAAATGGAATAAGCATACTGCATGGAGAGATTTTAAAGAAACTTGGGGCAGAGTGTTTGAGAAGTGGCCATATAAATAAATGTTTTATAGTGGACTGTGATTATTTTATAAAGAGAACTGTGGATAGGATAGTGTCTAGAATTCTTACATGTTGTGAGCTTTGGTCATGTCAGAAATTTGTCATTTAAAAACCTGATTTTATATATATATATATATATATATATATATATTTGTTGTTGCTGTGGTGGTGGTGGTGTGTGTGGTGAGGAATGATATGTTTTCAATTTCACTTTCATTTTCCATTTGTACTGAAGTCTTTATTAAGTCTCAGCCAGTGGGGCAGTGGAAACAACCTCTGAGTAAAAGAAATCTTAAGGAAAAGTGAAAATAAAATTTTTTCTTTACAGAGATATTATCTGGGGCACTTAGGTGGCTCAGTTGGTTAAGCATCTGCCTTCGGCTTAAGTCATGATCCTGTGATCTTAGGATCCAATTCTACATCGGGCTCCTTGCTCAGTGGGGTGGCTGTTTCTCCTTCTGCCTGCCGCTTCCCCTGCTTGTGTGCACACTCTCTCTCTCTCTCTCTCTCTGACAAATAAATAAATAGAATCTTAAAAAAAAATAGAGATACTATCTGTGGGCAGTGGCCAATTGTCACTTACTGAGTTTTGAAATATGTCTTCCTAGTTCTAATATCCAAAAGTTATACATTTGAACACATATCTCTATTAGTAGAAAAAGCTGAGCAGAGCAGACTTGTGTAACCCCAATATATGTGCTTTTATTTATGAATTAAATATACACATTTGTATTAAGTTAGGATTCTCCATAGAAACAGAACCAATAGAAGAGAGAGAGATCGATTATCAGTGGCTCAAGTGATTACAGAGGCTAAGTCCCACCATCTCTAGTTAGCAAGCAGGAGACCCAAGAGAGCCCATGGTCTTAGTTCCAGTCCAAAATCTGGAAAACACCAATGCCCAATTTTGTTCCCCTTTTACTCCAATGAAGGTCAATCTTTTTGTTCTACTAAGGCCTTCAATTGACTAGATGAAGGCAACCCACTTTACTCATTTTACTGATTCAATTGTTAATCTCATCCCAAAACAATTTCACAGACACACCCAGAATAATGTTTGATCAAATATCTGGGCATCTTGTGGTCAAGTTGACCCATAAAATTAACCATCACACATTATTGGGAAAAAAAATTGGGGGCACATTAGAAAAAACAAAAATTTCATGTAATTAGTTACAATATTAAAAGATACTTTAATATTTTCTTTGCAACTTATCCAACTTTAGTTGTTGAAAATTTTGAACAAGTTTTTTGAAGGTCATTGCCTAGAAGATTTTTCCTTCATGGTTTTTGAAATTATACCTTTCCTTCAAGTCATCCTTTATATTTCTTTATTTTTTTTTAAGATTTTATTCATTCATTCAACAGAGAGAGTCAGCCACAAGCAAGGGAAGTGGGAGACGGAGAGGCATGCTTCCCATAGAGCAGAGAGACCGATGTAGGGCTAGATCCCAGGACCCCAAGACCATGACCTGAGCCAAAGGCAGATGCCCAGTGAATGAGCCACCCAGGCACCCCATCCTTTATATTTCTAATCAAATTTAATTCCCTCCCATTTCCATCTTCCTATAACATTTATGTATCAAAATCTAGAATTCAACTCTGTTTGTCTCTTGGTAGAGATAGAGATGTCTGTGCATTGCCTATTTCTCCCACTAAGTTCCTTGGCTATTAGTACCAGAGTCCTTAACTTTTATCCCATTAAACAAAGTGGACTCTCTTGCTCCTGGTACGATGCTCAAAAAAATGTTTGCTGAGGTAAATAAAATTGCTTAAATAAAAAGACTTAATTCCCTTTTAAAAAGTGAAGGGAGGGGCACCTGGGTGGCTCAGTAGGTTAAAGCCTCTGCCTTCCACTCAGGTTATGATCCTGGGGTCCTGGGATGGAGCCCCGCATCGGGCTCCCTGCTGAGCAGAGAGCCTGCTTCCTCCTCTCTCTCTGCCTACTTATGATCTCTGTTAAGTAAATAAATAAATAAAATCTTTAAAAAAAAAGTGAAGGGAATTTCCAAAATGAATATTGGATGAGATTTAAAACTCACCTAATTCAAATTTTGGACACATATTTTTCACATTAAAGGCTCAAACCCAGTCCTACATTTCAATTTCACACACACAGAGCAATTTCCTGACTGAATATTCTACATTGAAATTCTCTGAAAACTCAAGCAAAGATGTGCCCTCCCCTCATATAGAATAACAACGTAAGAAGACCCACACTGGAAACCTGAGTCAACCCTGTGGATCAAGAGAACTGATGTGGAGTGACAAAACTTTATTGCTATTCTTGATTGCGTTCTGGCTAGGAGGAATAATGAACTTCACTAAATCCTTCAGAATAAACCACTTATTCCTCCTTGAGCACTTGCTTACAGAAGAGAGTCGAATCTGTGATGAAATGCTTGGCCAAGAGCAACCTGAAAAATGGCAGTGATAAGCATTTTAAGTGATGTAAAAGTCAAGCCATTTTGAAATAGAAGTCATTACCATGAATGCATGATGATGGACACTAAAAAGTTGAAGGAATACTAGCAAGAATAAGAATATAGAATTGGTAAATTTTCATGTGACGTGATTTTTGCCATTTGAAAGCTTTTCCTCTGTTTCCCAAAGCTGTCACTAGCCTTCAACATTTCTTGGGGACAAATCCTAAAGTTCCTCAAACCATGATAGATATATTTTTAGGCTGCCAGTATGCCGGATATGAAGTTTTACTTATCTACAGGACCCTAGAGAGAATGGAATGTTCCCTAGGACTTCAAAGCAACTAGATTTAGAATCTACACTGAAGATTTTAGAGATGGATTGGTTTGCCTTCTAGAGCAGAGAAAGATTGGCACCGTAGGGGGCACTGGCAGCATATGGTTTTGTCCATCTGGAAAGGGGGTTCTGTGCTGTTGTTGCCAACTGCTCGCTGCATGTTCTGGGTTTTGACGAGTCTAAGTAAAATAAAGTAAAAATGTATATTACACTAAGGCAGAGTGTTTAATGCTTTAAAGGCATACCTAAAAGAAATTTAAAGGGGGAATAGAGATGTCCTCTAGCCAATTCTATCCAGAAAAGATTCGTTTTGGGAAAGGCACTGTGAAGTCAGGTCAACACACCAGCGTGCCTAAGGATTCTCCAGCTTTGCCACAATAATGGAAAATAGTTGGCAGAAGCAAAGCAGCCTGAAAGAGTTCCCAGATTTTTATTTGGAGAGAAACCATACTTCCATCAAGGAGCTAAGATATTGTAGTACTGAAACACCATGAACACAGGGGCCTTATTTCTTTTGTGAACTGCAGTATGCCTAGAACCCAGGGCAGTATCTTGGATATAATAGCCGCTCAAAATATCTGCTGCAAGTTTGGATGAGTAGTTCCAAGGTGTGTTTCTACTAGCACACGCAAAGCCTTGGCCCCTTATGCTGGGTAAACAAAGTTGAGTTTTCATCTTTTAATTTTACTCCTAGATATTTAAATATTAAGGTAAGTAACATGAATAGCATAAAATAAAAGGTGTGGAAGGGAAAGTTAGGATCTCCTGTCACTGTCAATGTCATCTGGACTCTGTATAATCTTAGGAAACCCCCTGGGTTTCAGTTTCCACTACTCTAAAATTAATGGCTTAGATAAAATCGTTTTTTTTTTAAATTTCAGTATAAATTTCCAATATAACTCTGCTTTCTTTTCTTACAGGTATTATTTCTCTTTTCCTTCTTTTTTATTTCTTTAATTCCCTCTCTTCTCCTCTGAATTCCCTTCTTTCTTTCCTTTTCCATTTTCTCTCCCCTTTTTCCTTTTCTCTCTATGCTTCTGTCTTATTCTCTCTCTTTCTTAGATAGATGATAGGTAAGAGATAGTTCATAGACAGATGATAGATAAAACGTAGCTAGATAGATAGATCTTGTTTTATTTGAAGACAGCTCTCAAGTGTATCTCAAGATAACTGTGGGTATCTTAGTGGGGTCACAAGAGTATGAAAGCTTTACTTTCTGACTTAAGTAGCTGAGTTATGTCAGAAGTTGCTAAGTGCTTCCACACCAGAAAGGTCTATACCATTATTGGATAAAATGATTCCTGGAAATTTCTTGCAAATTTCAAGTCACTACTATAGGGCTTAGGAAATATCCAATGTCATTTTCATTAATAATAATTATCTTTTCCTAATGGGGGAGGGAGGGGAATGAGAGATTCCTATTTACTGAAAATGTTTACCCAATAATTATTTTTCCCCAGTAGCCAAATAACCAAAGCACACTGAAGTATTAAATCAAATTTATATGGGATTTTGTAAGTGTATATCATGGCTTTGGTTATGCAGTAAAGAAAACGGGCTTTCAGAATTTTATGATGTAGTATCTGAAAAGAAGTTTTTACAAGAAACCCAATTTTCTTTGGGGAGCTAGTTATGGGCAGTGCCCTGAGGCATCAGCAAAGTCATGTCTCCAGGAGCCTAATCATCTGGGCTGAAGTTTTGCTAGGAGGACTTTTCCATTATTTATTATAGTCACAAGAAAGGCTAGTGTAAATTTTTTGCATATATTAGAATCACAAGCTTATTAGTAAAAAATGTGATAGTTACTAAATTCAAAATCAAATTTTGAAAGTAAAGAAAATATAGAAAACCAGGTTTGACCATAAGAAAAAAGTTCCTATTTCCTTGAATCTAATTTTTTTTAATTTAAAAATAAAGTACTCCTGATACTCATTCTCACTCCCTAGAGGCAACTGCCATGAACATTTTCTTGTGTTTATATAGCTCTCATTATGTGTGTATATATATTTTGTTTTCACTTGTTATGAGTTGACATTTTTCTATAATGAAAACTATAGGTCTATTACAATGAAATCTACTGAGTGGTTATGCCATAATTTTTTCTAACTAGTCTCTTGATGAACAAAAAAGTTTTCTCCAACTAAAAAAATGCAATATAAAGTGTGCTTATAGTTATATATTAATGCAGCATGAAAAATGTTGCATTAAACATCCTTGTGTGCATATCTTTGCCTGCTTGAATTAATAGAGCTATCAGAAAAAGTCCTCAAAAATGGAACTGAGTCCAAGAATATGTACACTTGAAGTTTTGATAGATGGTGTCAAATTATTATCCAAAGGAATGTGCTTATATACACTCCTCCAGCCACCCAGTACTGAGGAATATTGCGTGTTTAATCTCTTCCTGTCTGAATGGTAAAAATTTGTATCACATTGTTCTAATTTCCATCTTATTATGAGTGAGGTTGAATTTCTTTTCATGTGACTGTTGGTATTTCTAGTTCTCTTCCTGTGGATTCGTAATTCGAATACATTTTTAATTTGCAACCTCAGTGAGTCCTCTTAATTTCTGCCAAGTTTCCTTACTGGTTACAAAGGATTCTTAAAATAAAGGCTATACCCCTTTACCACTCCTGACCAACAGTCCAAAATAGAACAACATGGTCTCAGTCAGAAAATGTTGGAGTAGAAGGGAGGAGGGGGAAGGAGAGATGGAGGAGGGGAAAGGGGTGGGGATATCAGGGGGGTGGTTAGGTGGGGCTAGGAGAGGGGAGATGGGGTTGGGGAAGAGGGGGAAGGGCAAGGGATGGGGGCAAGAACAATGGAGAGAGACTGGAGAGAGAGACACTCGGTGAAGTCTGAATTCCTGAGTGGTATAATTTTGAATTCTACACATGCTCCAAAGAGGTATGCCCTGGCCCATCACTGTGAGAAGGGCACTGCTCAATCCCAGGAACTGTTGTGGGCCCCGGTAGCCCTCCTCATCCCGGCATTGGCAGCGGGGAGAGTTCGAGTGGAGAACCCATAGCACTATCATAATACTGCATTAGATTTGCAAACAAAGGTAAATTTATTCCTCAATCCACCGCCTCCCCCGCACCCCGCCCCACACCCCTAGGAGCATTCTTGGCAATAAAGAAAATAACGGGTGTTCATATATCTCTCACTTAGCGTCCACCCCTGTGGAGATTACACACCTAGGAGAATGACTTCAATCACCAGACTCCCCCACCTCGCTGCTGTAAACTATGCGTGAAACATGACCGGTAGGCAGAGGATTCTCATAACATTTATTTTCATTTCCTAGCAAGTAACTCTGATGTGACACCAGATATGAAATGGCACCCCCCCCCCATTTATGTGTCAGGATTATGGAGTGACTAAATCAAGGAATCGTACATAAAAGTCCCATCTTCTAACTTTATTGCCACCCTTTCGAAAGGACCTTGCTATTGGCTTTTCTCCATTTCTAAGAATAAACGAAAAGTCACCGGAGAACAAGCCTGACTTTGGGATCCATTCTGATTTCCCAGTCGTTCTTGTTGTCACCGCTGGCCTCAGGCACTGCTCACTGGCTGGCGCTGAAAATAAAAAATGGAGGGATGTGGGTCGGGTTCACAGAGGAGCAGTGATGATAATAGGAGAGGAGGGGGAATAGAGAGAATCCTAAAAATAATAATAAAAAAAAATCAGTACTTGATCTTTTTTAACATAGGGATTGGGAACAAATTTTCCTCTGTTGCTGTGCAAGGATTATTTATAGATGGGTGTAAGGAAACAAATTCTGAAAGAGGGACCACTGCCAGCTCGAGGCTCTTGAAGCAAAGGCAAGGTCAGGTCCCCTGATCTGCAGAACAGCTTGTGAGTAAGGAATAAAGAAGCAAATTCTCCTTCAGTTTTTCTAGCGGCCTAGATGTTCTGGCCTCTCTTTGCCATTAAGAGAACTTAGGCACCTGTGATAGACTGATGGGCTTAGGAATGTGCAAGAAAAGCTTCCACTTCATAGATGTGTACATTTTTTTAAAAAAAGTTTTACTTTATTCTTTCTCTACCATCATTAAACAAAAATGAAGCAGGCGTGTGTTAAGTTTAAGGGGGTTTGGGGGGGTATGTGAGAAGCGGCACAAATCATATCTGTGTATCCTCAGTTTGCAGTCCAAAACAATACTGATCTTTGATAATGTTTTAGAGCCATTGTTAGGAGAGGTCTATTTTTATTGATTGCAAACAGTAAATTACTCAGCAGCCAGGTAAATGAGTCAGCAGCATTTTAATAATTTTATTTACTCTAAGAAAACCAAATAACAGGTTTCCATTGAATAAATATAATTCCATGTTTACTCAATGACAAATACAAACTAGAAAATAAAATTGTTTTTCAGAAACTCCAGAATCACGTAATTCATCTTGAAAATAGAATTCTTTCTTACAATCCTGTTTGGGATTTTTTTTTTTTTTTAAGTATTGCGGAACCTAGTCCTTGATATGTTTGAGCAGTAAATTTCCTTTGGTCCCTATTTTAGTCATTTCCTACATTCCATGAACAGGATATGGGAGGAGTGGTTGTTTCCCATTTATCTAATCTTTCTCTGACCTTGGAAACTAAAGGTTAAATTCAACTCCATTCTTGCCCCTGGACTGACAGAAGGGAATCATTCAGTCATAGCAACCACCCTCCTAATTTTTTTTTATGAGGCATTATCCTCTTCAGACAGCAAGAGTAAGGGGGTAGAAGAAAAAAAATAAAAGACAACAACAAAAAAACCCCTGTGTTTCCCATTCAAAAATAGCTGAAAGCTCTCTAACTTTAGCAAAGATAAACCGTAATAGAATGTTCCTCAGTACAAATAGCTTCAGAGTAGTATCGTGCACATATGAATTTTTCTATCATAATAGTTATCTTCTTTTCTACAGTGAAATTTTAATTGCTAAATGTTTAATAGTGTGCTAAGAATAATTTCTTTTCATTCGTTTATGAAGATGATGTTATTGATCTTGCAAATTTGGTCTGTAACTCAGATTATTGTCTAGTAATGAGGAAATGTAGAATTTTCTCTTCATTATAATAAAAATGGGAAAGAAATAAAAAAAATAGTAATCTCCTTAAAAATAAAAATCTGGAAGGAAAGTGTGAAAAGGAGCTTGTAATTTTACACTGATCATCTGTGTTCTGTACAGGAACAAGATGCAAATAGAATAATATAATAAAAATTGAAGGCATAACTATTTTCAGGGTCAGAAGACTTGAGAAAACATTGCTACATTTGCCATTGGTCTGTGAATAGCTAAACTTCTCACTCCTTGTAAATGAGAGAAGCAGCAGCATTTTTACATCCCTCCCCAGTTGGATGACATCATATCATCCCAGAAAAGCTGCCTCTTGAGAAAACCAGTGATTAATCTGGGATTCTGGGAGTTTGCTTTGCTTATTGGTAGAAATCATCTAACTTTGGATATTTGTCCTAGGATATGAATGGGAAGAATGAGAAATTAGAAACAGACAGAGGACTCGAAATGTAACGACTATAAAAAAGAAAAAAATGCTGTTACAGGCAAATTCTTGCACTCATCAACTTTGTTAAAAGTTCTCTTTCATTTTGTATTACCTTAAGAAGTATTTGTCTTTCTTATTCTCTTATGGTTGAATTCTAGAATACCTAAGTATAACTTTGCAAAAAACTTGTATGATGATAAAGAGTATGCCCACACCCAAACTGAAATGTGGTTAATCAGTCTCAGAATTCACGGCCTTTGGATAGAAGTCAGTTTTAACTATAATCAGATAATTTTCTACCTTCTGCTTTGAGGTAAGTCAAAATGACCTTGTGTATGCAAGTTTACTGGAAACAAGAGAAATGCAGATCAGATTCTATTCATAAACTTTTTAGAGTTCTTTGAAAGATGACACAAATAGAAATATCATTAAATTTGCATTTAGAATTAAAATTCAAACCGATATGGAGGATAGCTTTATAAGCAAGTGCAAAATGAATACTTTGCAAAACTATAGCATTCAGTAAATAGTTTTCAGTAGTATAGACATTTTAACAATATTTGTTCTTACAATCTATGAGCATGGAATATCATTCCATTTCTTTGTGTCATCTTCAATTTCTTTCATCAATGTTGTAGTTTTCAGAGTACAGGTCTTTCATCTTTTTGGTTAAGTTTAGAAAACCCAGAAATAAGCCCACAATTATTCTTCAATTAATCTTCAACAAAGGAGGAAAGAATATACAATGAGAAAAAGACAGTATCTTCAACAATGGTGCTAGGAAAACTGGTAAGCTACATGTAAAAAAATAAAATGATTAGTTTCTTTCACCATAGACAAGAAAAAACTCAAAATGGATTAGACCTAAACGTGATACCTGAAAGCATAAAAGTCCTAGAAGAGAACAGGCAGTAATTTCTCTGACATTGGCTATAGCAGCATTTTTCTAGATAAGTATCCTGAGCCAAGGGAAATAAAAGCAAAAATAAACGATTGGGACTTGATCAAAATAAAAAGCTTCTGTACAGCAAAGGAAACAATCAACAAAACTAAAAGATAACCTACAGAATGAGAAGTATTTGCAAATGACATATCCAATAAAGTTAGTATCCAAAATATATATAAAGAATTTATAACTCAATACCCCAGAAACAAATAATCTGATTTAAAAATGGGCATAAGACATGAATAGACATTTCTCCAAAGAACATATCAAGGTGGGGGCACCTGGGTGGCTCAGTGGGTTAAGCCTCTGCTTCTGGCTCAGGTCATGATCTCAGGGTCCTGGGACTGAGCCCTGCATCGGGGTGTCTGCTAAGTGGGGAGCCTGCTTCCCCTTTTCTCTCTACCTGCCTCTCTACCTACTTGTGATCTCTGTCAAATAGATAAATAAAATCTTTAAACAACAACAAAAAAAGAACATAACCAGGTGGCCAACAGATGCATGAAAAGATGCTAAACATCACTCATCATCAAGGAAGTACAAATCAAAACTAAAAGAAATACCATCTCACACATGTCAGAGTGGCTAAAACCAAAAACATAAGAAACAAGTGTTGACGAAGATGTAGAGAAATAGGAATAGTTGTGCAATGTTGATGGGAATAAAAACAAGTGCAGCCACTCTGGAAAACAATATGGAGATACCTCAAAAAGGTAAAAATAGGACTACCCTATGACCTGGTAATCACATTACTGGGTATTTACCCCCAAAATATAAGACACTAATTCAAAGGGATACATGAACTCTTATGTTTATACCAGCATTATTTACAATATTCAAATTACGGAAGTATCCCAAATGTCCATCAATAGGTGAATGGATAAAGAAGATGTGGTGTGTGTACACAATGGAATGTTATTCAACCATAAAAATGAGTGAAATCTTGCCATTTGCAACAACATAGTTAGAGCTAGAGAGTGTAATGCTAAGTGAAATAAGGTAGTCAGAGAAGTACAAATACCATATGATTTCATTCATATGTGGAATTTAAGAAACAAAAAATGAACAAAGGAAAAAAGAGAGAGAGAAAGAAAACTGAGAAAGAGGTGCTTAACTCTAGATAACAAACTGAGGGGAAGTGGGTGGGGAGATGAGTTGAAATAGGTGATGGGGATTAAGAATACACTTAGGGTGATAAGCAGTGAGTAACGTAAAGAATTATTGAATCACTGTATTGTACATCTGAAACTAATACAACATTGTTAACATATTGGAATTAAAATAAAAAAAAATAAAAAAGTAAAGCATTCAACAGTGAAATAATTTAAGGTTAGATATAATTCACATTCTAATAAAAGAATGACAGTGAAAGCTATCTTCTGGAATTCGGTTGCCTATGCTAGGTCTTCACCACCTGAAAAGACTATTTCACTGTAGGATACCCTTAGCAATTGGAAGTTGTGGATAAAAAGAAGCCAAGGCCAATTCTGCCTTCCTTTCCCCTGTGGTGACAAATATTCCCCCAGGAGAGTCACCTTGTCTTCATACAGAAAAGACTTTTAATAAGATCTTTTAAGAGTTGGAACAGTTCTTTAATGTCCAAATTTTTATTCAGAAGACCTCATCAGCATTCCATTAACAAGTTAGTAGTCTCTGATCCTACAGTCTCTATTTTCTTTTCCAGTTAAATGTAGGTTCTCTATAAACACTGGATGTATTAAATAAAAATAATATTGTAGGATGTCATCATCTTTTAAGTAGTAATGTAATTACTTTTACAGTGATGTGGCACTCAACTCACAGTCTTCTGATCTTAACTTGTTTTTCACAAAGAGCCTTTCCAACCAGGGAGAATGCACAATCTGATCATGCAAGGGTAGCTGTTTATTTTGCCATGCAACAGAAAAAAAATGGTCTCACCCACCTCATGAAACCTGCAGGAATCATGAAATAGTCTTTTGGGAAGTCTTGATTGTTTTTTTGTTTGTTTGTTTGTTTGTTTGTTTGTTTGTTTTTGTGCACTAGTCTCTCTTGAGAGTAAGCTACACAGGGCTTGGTTGAACGGAGTGATTGTATGAAAGGGATGAACAAAGTCTGTGTAGATCCCAGATGAAGCCAGGGCCACTAGAGCCATGGCAGTCTCATTGTTTTTGTCCTGAAGAGATACATTTAGAGGCTAGTTCTAATTCACTTCTGCCTTCAAGTGACTTCAACCAGAGTGTTGTGTTTGCAGAAGGTTTATTATCTGACCTTAATCCCAGTCAGTCAGAAATCGCAGTGTGAATATTCCCACAGCAACCTATGTTCTGCCCTCCTATGCAAAAGGATTATTCTGGGACAAGGGGTCTCTTGTGACATGGTTACGTAATAAGACCTTTCAACTACTCTGAAAATGCTCAGTTAAAATGGCTACCATTTTGAATCTGTGTAGTGGATGTTAACAGCACACTTCTATTTTAAAGGGAGGAAATAGAAGTACAATAAGAAAGTTGTTTTCAAATCTAGAAAAGCTTTCCAACATGCATAAAGAAGATTTATAGTCGTCCTTTCGTTTCAACTTAAATTTCTCTTCATTCTTCTCTATTAATATATCTTTTATACATTTGGTGGAAAAAGTTCAATGCAGCATAAATTAAATCAGGCCAAATAATTGGGAATTCCCCAAGTAGGGAAAGCTTGTTTGTTAAATTCACATTTTTAAATGATTTGAGTCGGAAACATATTGAAGAATAGCCATAAAATCAAGAGAAATGTTCGGTTTCTACATATCAGTGAAGACTGAATCAGAGATTAGAGAGAAACATAGAAAAGTAATTACTAAGGATTAGAATTTCATTTGTATTTTCAACCTGACCCCTTCTCTGTGAGCCAGAACAAAGGTAGCTTTAATTCAATGAAAAGGATACATACTCTTTTTTAGGCATAGTTGTTATTCAACACTTCTACCAGCTTTAGTGTGATGTAAGTGATGTGCCATTTACAGCCAGGAAGATTTTAGTGTGAATTCCAGACAAGTCCCTTCAGTCCTGTCTATACTTATCCTCTGTCTAACTCAGTTTTCTCATCTGTAAAATGAGATAAGACACTCATCTCTCTATTTTGAAATAATATAATGAAAGCATTGAACACAGACTTGTGCATGATAATTACTTGATACGTTTCTTCTCCTAGCCTGTTCTCCATGTCTTAGTGTGTTAGTATGCATATATGGGATATTTTTTATCCAAAAATACATATGATAGTTTGAGGAACTGACCAGTATAGAGGAAAAAACACAGGCTTTGGAATCACAGAGATTTTTATTTAATTCTCAGCTTGACTATCTCTTTCCTAGATTTGTTCTCAAACCTCAAGCTTTGCACTGTTGAAATAGAGACAGAACTATCTACCTTGTAAGATTTGGGGTGATTAAATGTGCAAAATACCCAGCACAGTGCCTGTTATTAACCAGAGCCCCAGTGAATGGTCATTGATATTGTTAATATCCTAGTTTTGATTTAAAGAGCACAATGTTAGTATTATCATAAGTCATGTTGACAAGAAGTTAGTCAGGAATGGAGACTAAGAAATAAAAGTAAGAATAGAAATTCAAAATTTTAATACAAAGATACAGATAAAACTTTTGATAATAAATGACTATCATTCAGAATGAAAATAAGGACTTTATCCTAATATAATAAAATCCTATACTAATTGGAATATAAAATATATTACATTGCTTGCTGTAACTTAACTTTTCTGTTTTCAAAATGACATATATATATGTATTATAGTCCCTATTTGTTATTTCTTACCCAAGGGGAATATTCTTTTTCTCTTCCAACAGAGTATAAATATGACAATATTTCTTGGGAAGATGAAAGTTTGAAGGAATTACATAGGGTGATTTCTGTCATCACTTCTCTGAGACTAACTTTGACAGTTTTTAATCACTCGTTATGAAGTCATACCATACCTTCTTTTTTATCACATCTGGCAGCATGTATTACAAATAAATAAGAATTAAAATTCTTTAATTTTTTCCCTATTGAATTTTTAATAAAAGTTCCCTATTGAACTTTTAATTTTTTTCCCTTTTGAATTTTATGGTAAATCAATTTGCCTATTATATATACAAAAGATAAATCAACTAATCAAATTATCCTTATTAATTTGGTATACTTTTAAAGGTCTACCAAATGCTTAAAATAAGATGAAAATTCATTTATTTTCATCTACCTTCCTACCACACACATTGTCTAAGTCCTCATCCATATGATACTTTCTTTCTTTTGTATTTGTCTTATAGTCAAGGGAGGAAAACACTTACAAATGTCCATGTTGGAATTAGAGCTTTTCTGAAACCATCCTATTGGACTCTACAAGGGCTTCCACAAAAGCCACTTAGCTTCACTTCGGAATGTGTGCATCTATCTCCTTCACAATCAGTGCCAGAGTCCCTCACAAGAATATTCCTTACAGCCAGTACAAGGTGGCCACTTTTAAGTTAGGAAAAAAAATGTAATAATCCAGGGAACACAGAGTTAGAACTAAAATGTCATTCAAGGTGAACCATTAGTTTACAGCTGTATTCAGATTTCATTGGTTGGAAGGGAGGAGGCAGTACAGACATTCTGGCAAGACTTCAAGGTCACAGTTATTGTTAAGACTTCAAGGTTATTCTTAAGTCTATGATGGTTAGAAAGACTTTAATCTCCAGCACGATTCATTCATTCTATTTATTTAACAAATATATATTGAATGTTGTCTGTGGGTCAGGCATTCTAGTTTCCAGAGTTAGCAATGAATATATTGGGTAAAATTCCTTATCTTCATAGGGCTTATATTCTGGCAGTGGGAGATAGATAATACAAATAAGTAAATTATATAATAATGTCTGTTAGTGATACTGGAGAAAATAAATTACAAAAATGCAATGGGCTGTTAAAGCTGGGAAATGATATCATTCATGTAGCGTGGTCAAAGAAAGGCTCAATGAGGAGGTCCCATTTGAGCAAAGTCCTGAAAGTGGAGAGATGCAGAGATGAGCATGTAGATATCTAGGGAAAGAGCATTCCCACAGACAGGACAGTACATGGAAGGCCATGAACGACGGCAGGCCCCATGTTCAAAGCACAGCAAGAAGGCAGTGTTGTAGGAGTCAAGCAAGTGAGGGCAGGGTCAATAAGATGGAGAAGTAATGACAGAACTTACAGGCCATTGTCAAGATCTTGGCTTTCACTTGGAGTGACGAGGAGAGCCACTAGGGCGGTTTTAGCTGAGGAGTGGCACAATTCTACTCGCATTTAAAAATAATTCATCTGTTCTATGGGTGTAAAAAGACGGAACAGAGGGAGTAGGTAGGATTGTTGTAAGTGGTTCAGGAGAGATGACCATGATAAGGGTCAGAGCAGAAGTGGTGAGGGTGGTGAGATGGTTGGGATGCATCTGAAAATAAAAAGCCAAGCACATATTTTTGCAATATCTTAGATCAGCAGTATTAAGGAACTCCTCAATCTGAGGAAGTCCAGTTTCCTGGAAAATCTTTATTGCCTAATTAAGTAGGAAAACATACTTTTAAGTGGTCTCCTGAGTCTTTTGTCATTTCACCATCCTTGGGCCTACTGGAATGCCAGAACTCAGCAACTCTTCTGGGTGAATAGGTGGACCATAAACAATGATCTCTCCTTCCATAGTCGTTTAGGAATGTTGTACTTGGCACAGTGGATTTCCAGTAGCTAAAGGCTCATTTCCTTGGGTCAACATACCATCTGGCAGTTAACAAAGACTTTCCTGATGATCTTAAGATATAAAGTAAGCCACTTTGATTAGGAGCAACATCCAGTTCTGAATTCCAATGAAAGTACTGAATCCATGCTCAATGTGGTAAGCTAGTACAATACCCTCTTCCCAAACACCTCACCATGTAAAACAAAAAATAGAAATTAAGTAGCAATCATAGTAATTATGAGTCTCACAATTCCTTAGCAGTCAGAACCAGAGAGCTTTATTTTCCAATGCTACAGAAATCAGTTTTCTTGATGGCAATAAAAGTTAGGACTTAACATCAAAGAATGAATCTTCAATGATATACTTACATAGTTGCTGTCCTAATTAATGTCCTGTATGAAGTCTGAAGTTTTGATAATATTGAATAGTATTTGTATATTAACATCTTATATCCCTATCCTAATTTTAAAAACTATTAAAAGATACACTATATCTTGGGATGCCTCTACTCAAGAGGTGGTCCATGAACACTTTTTGACTGATATATATAGATACATATAAAGGAGAAGATATATATAGATATATATATCTATAGATATATCTTCATTTTCCCAGAAGAAGATATTTTATGGTTGAATATGATAGTGAACATTTGAAAATATTTTGAAACTTCAAAATACCATCTTCAGGATCACATTAGGAGTACAAGAACCTTCATTTTCAAATAATGTCCATTTCTTCAGAATGCTGGAGGCAGTGAAAGGGCATGGGCACTCCATCCACTGAGGAAGGCCAGCACAAATGATACAAAGGTAACAAAAACATTGTGTGTCCATTTGTTCTAATCATATCACATGTGTTAACCCATTTAATATCACAGTTAATTTCTAATGATGTTGACTAATATTTATGAATATTTACTATGTGCAAGCATGTTTTTAAGTGTTTACAACTATAAAGTTTTTCACTGATTTTACAAGTGAAAAACAATGGCTTAGAGGTTAAGTAATCTGACCATAAGCAAAGATTTCTATTCAGGCACAAGGCTTACACTCTGAACCATCAGACAATGAACTTACATTATGACTTAATCATAACTATAACTGTGGGTTTGTATGTATGTGTATGGATTTGCAGTTTCATGAAAACAGTTTTGTTGTGATTTATTTGTATCTCTTAATATGGCACACCTAGAATCCATGAATTGTCCAGCTCTCTAACAGTACATTCTTCTGTTTGATACTAATGGATATACAAAGGAAAAGGTCTAGACTTTGGAGCAAGGTCATTTTTCCTATATGTGGCCACAAGAAACATCCAAAAATAGCATGGGACTTCTAGAATGCAAGAATCTCTTTAAGAAAATAAGTCTGGAGTTTTCCCATCCTTCAATGCTTCACTCATGCACTGCCATTTGTAAACTCTCAGCTTAAGCTATTTTTGTTGTGAATAATATTTTCCATTATTGATATATTTTAGCTTATTCATTACATATTTACAGCAATATATTTTTGTATGTAAATTATAATTATGATAATATAATTATTTGTTTTATTTTTATTTTCCTTACTATGAAGTGTAATTTTTAGTCATGAGTTAATTCTATTTATGTTTGGGAATTTTAAATAAAGACATGAAATAAAGCTTACAGATGAGACATAAGGGACATATGACATTATTTCAGAGTAAGTATATACAGATATAATTATATCAGCAAAGCTATAGATTCAATGGAAAGGATAATTGCTATTGAAAAAAAAATTTTTGACTATGTAGACCTATAAAATTCTATAACAGTTTGAATGCCCACAGTTTGAGTGATTCAGTATATCTTGGTTTGTTATGATAAAGTAATGAGCATATTAAATACAGTCCTGTCAGATTTTACACCACTAGTTACGAAATCTGAACCAGCTCTTGGATATATATTAAGTTTCTATCTGTCTGTTTTATTTAATTTTATTCTTAATTGAAGTTTACTTGACATATTATATTAGTTTCAAGTGTACAACACAGTGGTTCAACATTTATATCCCTTACAAAATGCTCACAACAATAAGTGTAATTACCATCTCTCACTATACAAAGTTATTACAATATTATTGACAATATTACCTATGCTGTACTTTTCAACCCCTTGACTTCTTATTTTACAAGTGGAGTTTTGTACCTCTTAATATCCTTCACCTATTTCACCCATCCTCCCACCCACCTCCCCTTTGGCAAACACCTGTTCTCACCACTAGTTACAAAAGCTCCAACTATTGGTTATATGTTAAATTTCTCTCTGTCTAAAAGTACCAAAACCGTATTCTTTAGCTTCATTTCTAACAATGCTTCTTGGGAAAGTGAGTATTTTGGAACACCAAAACAACCTCAACTTTCATAAACAAATGTGTGCAACTTCCTTGGGAAAGGTTTGTTGTTTAATTTGTTTTTGAAGGAAGCAATTGATTTTTCTTGGCAGATCTGATAAAAATAATGAGGCCTTGATTGTCTAGTCTGGAGGTCATGTCCTTCTTAGGAATCATCAGTGCGTAACTCAGATAGAAGTGAAATTAAGTTCTCATAGGACTGTCTTTTGATATATGACTGCAACATGCTACTTCACAGTCCTCTGCTATGAAATTACTAACATAAGCAGGTTGTAAGTAAAAAATATATATATAAATACATACATATAAAATATATATATAGTTCTCGTTTGTTTTGTGAGTTATATCAACATATATGAGAAGAACATATCAGATAGCAAGACAGTGATTAAGGATGCTTTTCTACTAAATTCCCATTAGTTTTGAGCACTTCCCTCATAATCAGCTCCACTAACCCCGAATTTATGAAATTTTGGAAGCCTTCATCAAGTGTTTCTTTATATTATGTACAATGTATAAAGATAGAATTTGAAAGCAAATTAAGAATACAAATAAGATTTGTGAGGTTATTTTTCAGCATACAAAATGAAAAACAATTTATAAGTTTTATAAAATGTAATTAGAAATTATTCTTACATCTTTGTTGAAGGAATTATCAGTGGACTTTTACTCTGTAGCATTTTTTAGTAGTTTGTGGATTCGAAAGAAATGGAAAATGAATTTAATTAAAATCATTTCTACAATTTACATTCTATATTAAATGGTTCATATTATCACTATTATTAATTCATATTAATGTAATTTGAGTGTTGATGAATTAAAGATATACTGTAGGCATAGTAAAGATGGATTTCAGTAAAACCTTATAAAGGAAATATTCTCAATATCCATAATTTCCATGTCAAATTTATGAAGAACCATTGAATAAATACACTTAAGTAATATTGGCCAATGGCTAACCAATGGCTAACGTAGAAGGAGGATTTTAATGTTGGGCTTATAAACAATATTATTAGGTTGAGGACATAGAGGGCATGCTGATAAGAATTCGAGATGACACGCAGATTCTATAAAAGCAGAATTAATATAATGACTGAAAATTGTGGCTTTGAAAGATCTTAAAATGAGAAAAAAAAATGGCCAAAATGAAGCTATGAAACTTAATGGAGCTAAATGTGAAATTTAAATTTATGTTAAAAAGTCAATTGTACACCAAAAATGAATTAAAAATGCATCAAAGATCTAAATATAAGAGGTAAAACTATCAAATTAGGAGAAAACATAGGGGGAAAGCTTCCTGAGAGTGGATTAGGAAGTGATTTCTTGGACATGACAAACAAAGCACAATCAGGAAAAGTAAAAATAAATAAATGGGGCTACATCAACATTAAAAATTTTAGTGCATTAAAAAGAAACAGTCACAGAGTAAAAATGCAACTTCTGTAATGGAAAAGAATATTTATAAAGCATGTCTTGGATAAGGGATTAATATCTCAAATATAAAAACAACTCCTACAACTCAACAACAAAAAATAAATGGCCCAATTTAAAAGTGGGAAAAGACTTGAATAGACATTCCTCCAGAGAAGACATGTGAATAATCAATAAGCATAAGAAAAAATGTTTAACATTATCTGTCATTAGGAAATTGCAAATCAAAACCATAATGAGATATCACCTCACACCCATTAAGATGGCTACTACAAAGAAAGAAGGAACGAAGGAAGGTGGAAAGGAAAAGGAAGTGAAGGGAAGGGAAGGAAGGGAAAGGGAGGGAGGGAGAGAAAGAGAGAGAGAGACATGAAATAAAATTAAATAAATACTAAGTATTCTATGATATCCAAAAAAACCCCACACAATGTAATTAGCAAAGTGCTTAATATTAACTACTATTATTATATCTTTATACTATACTACCAAATAGCCTTTTCATAAAATGGAGTTATTATGAAATATAATAATTTCTAAGTATTTTTAGAGCTATCTCTATGAAAGAGTTTTATTTATTTGGCAGCCAAAAGGCATAACTAGAAAGGTGGAGTAGAAAGCTACAGGAAAAGAAGTAGTTTTGTCTTACTTTGAAGAAGCTTTCTGCAGAATGAAATGTTTGAGAATTAAATAAGCTGTCCTAAAATTCAGTGAGCTCCCTGGCACTATTCTTCAAGTAGCAGCCAGAAGACTATATGGTAGGGATGTGTTAAGATGAATTTCTGCTCTGATTAGAGTGTTGTGCTAGACAGTATTTTCTTCTAATATTCCATGATTCTATAACTTAAGCATTTTTCTTATCAGTATTCACTCCAGTGTTCCTCATAAAATAGTTGCTTGATTCTGAAAGATTGGCCCAAGTAGAAAGCTCTAGATCACACATAGCATAGGAAAGTGATCAAGCTATAGAGTAAAATAACTGGGAAATACCTTGAGAGCCCTCCATTTTGTGGGTGCACAACAACATGTGGGTGCAGATTGTGATGCCCATGCTGATTGAGAAACTGGCCTTGGGTAAGAATGACAGATGTTTTATATGTGTCCTTTTGAATTGTTGCTAAAATGCTTAACACACAATTAAAGTTGGCCTTTAAACAGAGTCAGGACCAGAGGTAGGACAAGAATCTCAGGAAGGGAAGCTACCTTTACAGAGTTACTGAAGAGCTTTACCTTTCAAAGGAGACAAGAGGGGGGGAATAAGAGGTATTTTTAAGTTCTCTCACAAAAAAAAGAAGAAGCTGTCCTGTTGGAAGCAAAACAAAGGAGTGGTTTAAAAGGTGGAATCTAACAGAAAAAGAGGGCTGCCATGGTTAGAGTCACCCTTGCCAGCTAACAGTGAAGTAGAGTGTGGGCCTAATGGCAACTTGGGCTGCCCTAAAAAAAAGTTTAGAATCCAGATCTTGGGATAGAATCAACCACTGTATTCTGTAAAGGAAAGACCACATATGGGTATTATATTTAATTTGGGACATTCTATTTTAAGACAGACACTGACCTAGATTTAGTTTAGAAGAGAAGAAGCAGACCAGGAGATTGTTTGGAATTATATCATAGAAAGAATGACTAAAGAAACTAAAGATGTAGTTTTGGAGAGGGACTATAATTCCCTTAAGATATTTGAAGGAATCTCATTTAAAAATACTGTTACTATTACCTCAGGGGTTGAAGAGAGTCAGCAATGAGTGCTACCCAACAATGGCAAAAACTATATCATGATGTAGTTAGGTCCCTCACTGTTGGAGGTATCCGGGTAGACCCTGAAAGATGGACATTGCATTTGGTACCATAGATAGATCCAAACTCTCATTTTCTATTTTAACATGATGGCTTGTCTCATGCAAGAGAGGTGGAAGATTAATTTTAAACAGTAACTCCAAATTAGTTAGTAGTGGCTCTCCAAATCTTTCTTGAAGCTTTCTGATATTTTTAGGGTAAGAGGAAGGGAGTAGCTATCATAAATCCATGGGTTTCAGAACAGTGGTGAGAAGGAGATGAAGACTGAGGATGTAGATGGGGAGTCATCATCACTACCAATCAAGATACAGTAAAGTAGGCTCCCTGGAAGAAAGAAGTCGCAGGCATTAGGAAGATGTTTAGGAAGTTAGAAAAATTCCATCCAACATTACTTAGTAAGGGACCACAGCATGCTCTTGGGCTTTGCTCTAGGGCTATAATGGTGAATGAAAATACCAACAGTTTTCCAATTTATTGTATTGAGGATCCAGATCTGGAGAAAAGACTTGAACTTTGGTATCTTTGAAAAATTCATTGAAGAAAATTTCAAACAATTACTCAGAAACAACACTTAAGTGTGTTATTATCTGTATTATCTGTAGTGGAAGAAACAAACTGATATAAAATAATGTTGTAGGGGGCGCCTGAGTGACTCATTTGGTTAAGCATCTGCCTTCAGCTCAGGTCATGATCCCAGGGTTCTGAGATGAGCCCTGGATTGGGCTTCCTACTGAGCAGGGAATCTGCTTCTCCCTCTCCTCCTGCTTGTGCTCTCTCTCACTCTATCTCAAATAAATAAATAAAACCCTTAAAAACAAAACAAAACAAAACAAAAGCAATGTTGTATATGAAGAGTATAATATTGAATGATGAAATTTTAGAAAAAGGAATTTTATTGGGACACCCGATGGCTCAGTGGGTTAAGCCTCTGCCTTTGGCCCAGATCTTGGTCTCAGGGTCCTAGGACCAAGTCTTCAGGCTCTCTTCTCAGCAGGGAGCCTGCTTACCCCTCTACCTCTACCTGCCTCTCTGCCTACTTGTGATCTCTCTTTGTCAAATAAATAAATAAAATCTTTTTTAAAAAAAGAAACAAGAATTTTATTAATTTGAATAGGATAGAAATCATATGGGCAAAAAATTACAATAAAAATATAATTGCACAGAAGTAAGAAGTACATATTGTAGTCTCTAGAGATGGTATATTTAACCAATAAAAAGTAAATACATCATTTTAAATTCAAATATCTATAATATTTTTATTTTTTATTTTTTATTTAAATTTAATTAATTAACATACAGCTTAGTAATAGTTTCAGAGGCAGATTTTAATGATTGATCAGTTATATATAACACAAGTTCTTATTTCATCAAGTGCCCTCCTTAATGCTCATCACCTGATTACCCCATTGGTCCACCCACTTTCCCTGCAGCAATCCTCAGTTTATTTCCTACAGTTAAAAGTTTCTTATGATTTGTCTCCCTTCCTGATTTCATTAGATTTTATTCTTCCTTCCCTTAGTGATCCTATGTCTTGTTTCTTAATGTCCACATATGAGCAAAATCATATGGTAATTGTTTTTCTCTAGTGACTTATTTTGCTCAGCGTAATACCCTCTAGTTCTATCCACATTGTTGCAAATGGTAAGATATTATTTCTTTCTTTTTGATGGCTGAGTAATATTCCATTCTATATATATACATATCTGCTTAACCCATTCATCTGTTGAAGGAAATCTGGACTCTTTTCATATGTTGGCTATAGTGGACATTGCTGCTATAAACATTGGGGTGCAGGTACCCCTTCAGGTCACTATGTTTGTATCCTGCAGGTAAATGCCTGGCTGTGTCATAGGATATTGCTGGGTCATAGGGTAGCTCTATTTTTAACTTTTTGAGAAACCGCCACACTGTTTTGCAGAGTGACTATACCAGCTTGCATTCCCACCAGCAGTGTAAGAGGGTTTCCCTTTCACTATTATTATATTTTTTATTCAATAAAGCATCCACAAAGTCCCCTTTGTCACAAAACTTTTTTAAAAAAAATTTTATTTATTTATTTGACAGAGAGAGAGAGATCACAAGTAGGCAGAGCAGCAGGCAGAGGCGGCAGTGGTGGGGTGGGGGGATGCAGTCCCCCTGCTGAGCAGAGAGCTTGCTGCAGGGCTCGATCCCAGGACCCTGAGATCATGACCTGAGCCAAAGCCACCCAGGTGCCCCACCATAAAAACTTTCTATATATATATATATATTTCTGAATATTTGGGTTTTGCCAAATTAATTTTAGATTATTAGCTACTCCAAAGCCCTTGTTAACAATAATTTTTCAAATTCACAAAACCCAAAATATTTAGATTAGTCTTAAAATCTTAAGTGGGAGGACATAATGTCTTTCCCACAAAAACATCTTTTAACTCTTGTTACTTCTTAGCACAGCTTCAAAATCTGCCTAGAATTTGTATGGAAATTTTTTTTATTAGTTTTGATTTGCCCAACAAGTTTTTTATTTTTTTTTAATATTTATTTTTAAAAGGTTAATACTCAATTGACTTTGTACTGTCTCTTTGTCCAGGTGCTAAGGACTATGCCAACAATACTCTGGATAGGGATCTTTTGTTTTGTTTGTTTTGTTTTGGGGATGTTGTTGTTGTTGTTATTGTTGTTGTTTTTAAAGATTTCATTCACAAATTGATTTGAGAGAAAGAGCATGGGTGAGAGAGCACAAGCAGAGGGAAGAACAGAGGGAGAAAGAGAGGGGCTTGATCTCAGGACCCTGAGATCATGACCTGAACTGAAAGCAGATGCCTAACCAACTGAGCCAACTAGTTGCCCCTGGATCAATGTTATACAATATCATTGGCAGGTAATTCTCTCAGTGGCTTGTTAAAGCCTTGACAAATTGGTCATCCTTAATTTTATTTTATGTAAACTTTTTATGCAAACAAATTGTGCACAGGTCATAAGTGGACAGCTTCACAAATTTACACAAATTGAATATACTATAGTATGATCTTCACTAAGATTAAGAAACAGATCACTAGTAGTGCTCTAAAACACTCCCTCTTGCCCACTCCCAGCCACAAGTTCTTCATAGGTAACTACTATCCTGAATATTAACACCAAAGATTGGCTTAGCCTATTTCTGAGGCTTACATAAACAAAATAACAAACCTGTACCCTCTTGTAGCTGACTTTTGCACTCAAAATTCTGTTTATGGGATTCATCCACATTACAGCATATTGCTTTAATTTATGTATTAGCACTGTTGTGTAATATTCCACAGTATACCAATATTTATCCATTGTACTCTTTTTTAAAAAGGTTTATTTATTTATTTGAGAGAAAGAGAGAGTGCACACACACAAGCATGAGGGGCAGAGGGAGAAGGAGAGAGAATTTCAAGCAGTCTCTACACTTAGCATGGAGCCCAATGCCAGGCTCAGCATCATTACCCTGAGATCATGATCTGAACCTAAACTAAGAGTCAGATGGTTAACTGACTATACCACTTAGGGACCCCATCTATTATCCACTTAATGGATATTTGGCTTTCCTCTCTTATGGCTATCAAGAATAATGTTTCTATGAGAATTCAAATATATGTCTTTTGAACATATATTAACATATGTGTGCAATTTTGTTGGCTATATTCAGAAAAGCAAAATTGCTGGGTTATAGGTATATGAATATTTAACTTTAATAAATATTGCCAAAAAGTTTTCCAAAGCAGTTCTACCGATCTTGACTTCTACCATCAGTGTATGGTTGCCATACAGCTTTGCCAACAGTTGGCATGCTAAACCTAGTTCATTTTAACCATTCTGGTCAAGGGGTAGTGATACCACACTATGGTCCTAATTTGAATTTTCCTGGTGACTAATGAAGTTGATCACATTTTTATCTACTTATAAGCTATTTGGATAGCTCTTTGGTGAAAGTTCTATGCAAACATTTGCTCTTTGTTCTACTAGTTTATATTTTCCAACCTGTGGTTTTTTTTTTAACTCTTTTATTAGTGTCTGTTGATTAATAGAAGATCTTAATTTTAGTGTAGTTCATTTTAGCAATATTTCCTTATAGACAATGCTTTTTAAGTTCTTTTCATGTTTTCCATAAGATGTTTGCCAATAAAGTTGTTTAATTGCTCACATATTCTTGGTCAAAATATCTAAGGCTGAGAGCCAAAAGAAATTTGGATATGTATCTTATACTAAGCCATTGCAACTTGACTTGCATTACATAATGTGAAAATAATTTCTGAGCACAGTAATTAAGAAATTGTTTGTGAAATCATAAAATGCTCAGATCCTGGAAAAAACTTTTCCTTTCATCACTTTTGTGTTACATTTGGTACAGGGAAAAAAATAATGTGTTGCTAGAATGTCTTCAGTTTCATATTTTTTCTAAGGGTGAAAAATCAGAGAGTAGATAATCTCACTGCTTATCTAGTATCAGGAAAGTGTCTGCTCATCTTTGCAAACTGCATAACTTAAACATCATCAACATCCAGATATAACTTGAAGCTCATAAATTCCTTGATTATTTCTACCTAGAATAATGGCTTCCATGAAAATGAACAGGCATACCAGTTTTCTGCATTTCCATCTCTCTGTCCTTTTTTAAATGAAGATATTAGTCCAAAAAGTTATGTCTTATGCCAAAATTACTCAGTGATTTGAAAGAAATTATCCTAGTTAGTGTTAAATAAATATTATTATTTATCAAGTTAATATGTTACTACAAATCAATATTGATATTAACTATATATTTCTCCCTCTAAACTTTTATTTTTAAAAACTTTTCTGCAGTAAACTAGATAAACATTTTTTTTAAGTTTCTATTTTTTGTTCCCCTCTTCATTACATACACAGTTAAATGATAAAAAATTTTTTCAGAAGATCTAATGTTTTTTCTGGAAGCCCTAACTGTGAGCAAACTATCCTTCAGGGGATTGAAAGGGAGTTTTGCCAGCTTTAAGCTTAATAACATCAATATTTCTTTAATGTTTAAATGTTAGTATTCTAAACCAATTCACAGACCAGAGATTTATTTATCTTGATTATTAAAGAATGTCATAGGAGGTTTTTTTAATTGCTATTTATTTTATTTCAGGGAAATGCTCTATACCCTTGAACTTTTGTTGTACATATTATTTAAATATTTCAATTAATGTTTCTCTCATTTAGCTCACATTTGAAAGCTATTTCAGTCCACATAACACACAGAACCAAAAAATGTGTAATCAGTCCTTACCACAAATCTGTGTTCTATGTTCTAAATAAATTACTCAGGGATACAAAACAGAAACTAGTGGACACATCTGGAGTGACACAAAGAAGTGCAAATGCCCTGAAGCTCACAGTGCATCTGGAGCCTCTCTGAAACCATGAAGAACCTGAAGAATAGGGATGAATGCTTGGAATCAAAACAGAACGGGAAATGAAGATAATGGAGGACAATCAGACCAGCCTCTAGAACAGTGAATCACTGTCTGAAGAATAGGAAATCAGAGTAGAGATAAAATTCCAGGTTCTTAAGTACAGTACTCTTCCAGACTCACTAAAAATAACTTTTTTGGGACGCCTGGGTGGCTCAGTTGGTTGGACGACTGTCTTCGGCTCAGGTCATGATCCCGGGGTTCCAGAATCGAGTCCCACATTGGGCTCCCGGCTCCATGGGGAGTCTGCTTCTCCCTCTGACCTTCTCCTTGCTCATGCTCTCTCTCACTGTCTCTCTCTTAAATAAATAAATAAAATCTTAAAAAAAAATAAAAATAAAAATAACTTTTTTAAAAATTTAATTTTTTTCAGTGTTCCAAGATTCATTGTTTATGCACCACACCCAGTGCTCCATGCAATATGTGCCCTCCTTAATATCCACCACCAGGCTCACCCACCCCCGACCCCTCCTTCCAAAATCCTCAGTTTGTTTCTCAAGAGTCCACAGTCTCTCATGGTTCATCTCCCCCTCCGTAAAAATAAAAATAACTTTTAAGAGCAATCTATGTGGGCAAAGCCATACTTAATACAATGGGATAAAGGAAGGGAATGTTACTAACTCCAAGTTACACCATTGTTCACTGGATGAAGTAGCTTACTTTATTAAGAGTGTGTATATGACATCATTTCCATTTAGTTCATCAATTATGTATTTGCTATTGTATGCAAGGCTCTAAAACTGATGTACAGTTACCCACTATAGATCTTTCAGATTAATTTTAAAAAGGCAAGCAAGAAGAAGAAAGAAGAAACTACTTTATTAATTAAAAACCACTCTATTTCAGAAACTGTGCCCTTTTTTTAAGATTTTATTTTTAAGTAATCTCTATATCCAACACGGGGCTTGAATTTACAATCCCGAGATCAGGATTCGTGTGTTCTACTGAATGAGCCAGCCAGGCCCCCCTGTGCTGGGTTCTTTGTGTACTTTCTGCCACTTAGTTATCATAATCATGGGAAGGAGGAGGTCTTTTTCTCCCATGTTACATGTGAATGAGTCAAAGTTCCATGAATTTAAGTGACGTACCCTAAATCACAGAAACTAGAACCCAATTCTGTCTGACTTCAAATAACTCTTCACTACACCAAGCCATACCTCTGAGTGGCTAAAAAGCCATGCCAATAAAGTGCTACAATGATACTACATAGCAAATAACACAAAATTATAAATGACTAGTAAGATACAGGTTTTCTAAGAAACAACTTTCCCATAGGCTGTTGGAAGATAAATAAAATTAGACAAAATGGTAGAAGGAAAGTCTTTTAGAAAGGTCTATTAGAAGAACAGAGGTGAGAAATTAAAGGAAATCTTAAGAATTAATTTTTTTTAAATCTCAAAGAAACAAAAGATCAATTCACTGAAACTTATGACAACTGGTTCCCTCACACCTCTACTCCCTCTCTACATCTTTCCACACTGCTGCTAGAGTAGTAATCTTGAAAAACATAAATATGGCAGCTCATTCCTTGTTTTAAAATTCTTTCCTGACTGGTTTGGCCTTTAGGGCAAAGTCCACACACTGTAAACATCTCCCAGGCCTGAAGGATATGGGCCTCATTTGTTGTCACTCCACATTTCTGCTATAGGAACCCTCTTTTTGTTTCCTTAGAAGCACTACATTCTTCTCAGCCTCAGGTTCTAACACTGTTCCTCTGCCAGAATTTCTCTTTTTCCTCCTGTCTGTGCACTTGTTCAAAACCTATTTTTCTCAGGCTCTACACCCCTTGAAGGCAGAGATCACACTGCCATATCTGCTACATTGGTCAGACCTAGCTGACTCTTATTTTAATCTTTCCACATAATGTATGTAATTATGCATTATGAAAGACCCTTTGGAAAGTACCGTGCATGGGGCCTGAAAGCCCTGGCATGGCTTGCAACAATTTTTCTTTGTCTCAGGAAGAGAAGGAATTGAAGAACTACTGACTATTGTTCTCAAGCAAGGTACAGCAATATTTCTGGATTTCTGGGATCCTTCTAAAAGATAGAGCGCAAAACTGTAAAAGGGAAGGGTCTATGTACTGTTCATAAAACCTCTGCATCCAGCCATTTTGTTAAGGAATTATGATTGTTTGGATTGAGAGAAACCAGAACCAGATGAAGTGAGAATATTGTGAACCAAGATCACTGAGAACATGTTCATTTCTGCCAAGATGACAGAATTAAAAAAGGTCAGGATACTCCCCAGAAAGCCCAGAAAGCGTTGCTCAGGTGGACTGATAAACGTTTGATGATCTAAGCAGCCACTCCACCATCTTCTCCTCCACTGCCAGGTAGGGAAACCAGCTCTGGGAGTCAGGTTAGGTGTCCAATTAAAGCACACCATATTGATGCAGGGGACAGACATGAAGATGGCAACAGCAATTATATTTGTATCATTTAAAATTGAACATAAAAAGACCATGAGCTCTATGGCCACATCCGTCTTTAAATGTAACATGACTTTTTGACAGATTGCAATACAAAAAAATCAAAGTAGTCTTACCCAGAGATGAGAGGCAGCCCTAATTTGGGTAAGCAGCAGATTACTAGGTATTTAGTCTACAGTAATTCTTTCATAAATATTTGTCAGATTAATAAATAAATGAATCAACAGAAGTGATGTCAACCTAATCGGGTATTTAAAAAATGGCTTACACATAGTAACTTGTTAAATCTATAAATATATTGAGTCATTCAAGAATAACCCTAAATACACTGTTGTCATAAAAGTACTGGCAATTTCAATGTGTTTTCAAGCATGATGTTTAATCTTTTCAACCAGACAAAATCTTAATTCATGGATGATCCATACCACTCCTTAGTATTATGGTTTTAATTTATTTTTATTTTATAGTCCAAGAAGAATTGGATTTGCTTGGATAATTTATTTTCTGAGCTATACATTTGTTTTTGTAGGAGATGGGATAGATGTGAAGGACAAATGATCTATTGCAGAAAGCTTGGGGTATTTCTACAAACAAGTGAGTGACAAAGATCTCATTTAGTCCTGCTTCTTTGAACTCATATCTACATAGAATAGAGAGACATGATATGAAATTATAACGATTTACTTTATTGAAAGAGGCCATTTATTTACTTATTTTTGTTGGTTTTTAGAAGCCTCAAATGTCACTAAAAAAAAAAGTCAGTAAAAATAACTGAATTGTTATGCTATAACATAATCATAGATACTATTATGTTTAATGGTATTGGGTTGCATCTGCAGATCAGAGACTCTTCCTTTATTAAAATTAAAAGTAATAAAAGCAACTGACATTCATTGAATACTTATTATGTGCCAGCACTTTTCTAAAGGCTTTATTAGATGAATTAATCTAATCTTCATCTCAATTCTGAGAGAAAGGTACTTATGTCATCAACCTTTTTTTAATAGATGAAGAACCAAAGACACAGCAAATTTAAATAAGTTGATTGAGGTTACTCAAACTCATGACAGAGTTGGGACCTGAAACTAGATCTGTCGAGTATAAATGTTACCAACTCCATTGTATATCATAAAAATTCCTCTTGCAAGAACAAATATAGATCTGAAGTTGACTAACACCTCCAATATTTTCTTCATCAGACCATTTAGAAAATAAACTTTGAATTTGGGGAAAAAAAAAACAATGGAAGGTTGTCTGGGTGGCTCAGTGGTTAAGCATCTGACTCTTGGTTTTGGCTCAGGTCTTGATCTCAGGGTCACAAGTTCAAGCTCTGTGTTGGGCTCCACACTGGGCATGGAGTCTACTTAAAAAAAAGGAAAAAAAAATAATAAAAGGACAATGGAGAATGTCTTTTCTAGAGCATGTGGAATGAGTTGTGAGCATGAGAGTAACCTATCCCCTAAGTTTAATGATTGTTTTTAAACTAAGAACCCATTTGATAGTTTATCAACCCATCCACGATCAAGACATTATCAGATTGAACCATAACAAACTGTTGCTGTTATAGGTCAAACCTGGTCAACTACTGCTCACTTCATATGGTTCAACCTAGCTTTCATTTTCTCTCTCTGGCACTTCAACCCGGAGTGGTTACAGTTAACAATGCAAGTTAAAATTTCTATTTGCAAATCTAGAATTATTTAGGGACCAGCAAAGCCTGGGGAAAACAGGAGACACAACCACTGTATTCAAGGAACTTAGAATAAAGTAAGACATGAAACAAACAGGGTCAAAATAACAAACAAATAATTAATAAATCATCTATGGAGTTTTAGATGGAAAAAACTACAGATATTTGAGCAAGTGCCAGGATGTGAATTTTGAGAGAAGAGATTGGTGGAAAAGGGTTACACAGTTGTTCAAGTCAGGAAGAAAGCATGATAATAAGCAGTCAGTTGGGGCCATCATGAAGTGTGAAATATGTGGAGTCCAGAGAGGAAAAGGACCAATTGGATCTGGATTCAAGGATTCCAAGAGGAGGTTGTGCTGGACAGTAAGAAAAAGGAGGTGAAAGTGGGAGGAGAAACCTGGCCTTGATTTTGCCGGGGTTGCTATTTGGCTTTTCCTTGAGAATCTGTGATTAAAACCACATGTTCTCAGAGGATTAAACTGGTTAACAGGCACAGTATAAGAGACTGGGCAGAGTAATTGATGAGAAGAACAGCTAAATGGTTCACAGCCAAGTGTGAGGGCCAGGGTCAGGGCAGGGAAAATGAAAACAATATTTTGATTTCAACACATTGAATTGAAGACATGTGAAGACACATGAAGATGTATGTAATGGGATTTGATTTCTTTTTTTTTTTTTAAGATTTTATTTATTTATTTGACAGAGAGAAATCACAAGTAAGCAGAGAGGCAGGCAGAGAGAGAGGAGGAAGCACGCTCCCTGCTGAGCAGAAAGCCCAATGTGGGGCTCGAACCCAGGACCTGGGATCATGACCTGAGCCGAAGGCAGCGGCTTAACCCACTGAGCCACCCAGGCGCCCCTGGGATTTGATTTCTGATTTGACTTATTCATGGTGTTAAAAAATGGTTCTAAGATATTGGATTAAGAAATGGATTAAGAAAAATGGGGTTTTACTATTTAAAAGATAAGTAAAAAGGAGAAGGGTAAAAGATTGGAAAGATTATTTATTCTAATAAGTATATAAAGTAATAAAACTTATTGACTGCCCACTGTTTTGAGTATTAAGTACTAAGAAATGTAGAAGTACACATGTATATGCAAACACACATGCATATGTATTACATTCACTTAACCTTTAAAATAATACTGCAAGACAAGTATTAATATTTCAATTTTATAAGTAAAGAAATGGAGATTCAAAGAGGTAAAATAATTTCACCTGAGTTGTACATCACGAAATATTTATGACTTCTAAGAACAAACCTCTGCTCTTTCATCTTTCACCCAAATGGAATTTGAAAGGACAGCTGAACCTTCAAGTGACCATATCTTAAATACAGCATGGAATAGAAGTTGTGCTAGAATGAGAAGTGAGAAGTGAAGACTGAAGCATTGGATTTGGAGGTCATCAGGATTAGGTGAGCTTTAGAAGAAGGTGATCACTCAGGATTTAGGAATATGGGAGGAAGAAAAGAAAAGAAAACTAGTATCCCAGAAGTTACTTAGAACAATGGATAGGAAGTTTGGAAGGCAGGTCAGGAAAGGCAAGAGGACCAGTGAGTTAGAGTGTTGGAGAATTCATTATCATGTGTTCAGTTATTTATTCAACAGTAGGTGTTGAAAACTTATAAACCCCCAATTCATGACAACCACTGCAACTTTAGTAGTGAACAAGTCCAGACATGCCCTCTGCCTCCATGGAAGTAGGAGAGGGAGAAGACTGAGTTCATCTGGTAATACCTCCAGTTGTAAATTTTTGTTGTTTTTTTTTGTTTTGTTTTTTTGTTTTTATTAAATACCAGCTGCTGTGACAGTTTGTGGTAAAGGCTGCATCTGGGATGGAGTGGGAGGGGTCACAGAAGGCTTCCTTGAGAAAGGGACAAGTGAGTTGAGATGTAAAGGTCTAGTGGAAGTCAAACAGGTAGAAAGTGTTCTAGGCAAAGGTTGCTGCTGAGTAGAAAGAGAAGATGCTCAAAAGACAATGTCAAAAAGGAAGAGAAACTGGTTTGCCTGGCTGGCTCAGTCAGTAGAGCATGTGACTCTTGATCTCTGGGTTTTGAGTTCAAGCCCTTCAATGGGTGTGGACCTACTTTAAAAAAAGAAAAAAAGAACAGGAACTTGGCGGGTCAGGTAGAGGCAGGGGTTGGGGATAGGGGATAAGCAATGCAAGGTTAGAATCCAGGAACCCTCAGGGTCTCAGAAGGAATCCCCTTTTTCTGGATCAAGTACCTTTGGACAATGAGCTAATCAATCCTGGGCTTTCAGAGTCTTGGTTCTTCCAGACTCATAGTCATAATGTTTTGTTTTTGTTTTTGTTTTTAAAGATTTTATTTATTTATTTGACAGACGGAGATCACAAGTAGGCAGAGAGGCAGTCAGAGAGAGGAGGAAGCAGGCTCCGCACTGAGCAGAGAGCCAGTCCTGGGCTCAATCCCAGGACTCTGGGATCATGACCTGAGCCGAAGGCAGAGGCTTTAACCCACTGAGCCACCCAGGTGCCCCCATAGCCATAAGGTTTTACAGGCGAGATAAACACGACACCAGGCAAGGTAGGTGCAAGGCAAGATTTATTAAAGGTGCTCTTGGGCGAGGTTCCAAGACTCTGGAGAGGAGAGTCAGGGAAGTTGCACCTGGAGGGGGTGGAGTGGGTCTTTTATCTGGGTTAAGACAGGGCATAGGTTCACAGCCATATGAGGTAAGTTATTCGGGGATTGGAGGGTCGGGGGTGTCCTGATGTTCCTGTTTCTTGCATAGGTATCGGCTTACTTATGATGATGTGTCCTGGGCATAGTCCTTTGTGTGGGAGAATCATGGGTTAAGGAAGAGGGCGGCCTGGAAGATGATGGCCCGGTGGCCATTTTTATTGTTCCTCTTGCATTCCCAGAGCCGCTGACCCAACAATAGCCATGGAGGCAGTGTTTTTTTTCCCCCTTCCATTTTTTTTTTTAAGATTTATTTATTTATTTATCTTAGAGAGAAAACATGCATACTGCATGAAAGTGGGGAGTGCAGAGGGAGAGAGAATCTTATTCAGGCCTCACGCTTAGTCTGGAGCTTGATCTCATGAGCCTGAGAGCCTGACCTAAGCCAAAATCAAGAGTCAGACTCTCAACTGACTGACCCACCCAGGACTCCCAGGCAGCTTCTACCTGTACCTGACTACAAAAGAATTTCTGAGCTGGTACCTCACTGACCTTCCCCACAGTTTCATTTGATGATAAATAAGACCTATCACCAGAAACTACTATGATTTTTAACACCTAAAAATTATTACTATGAATTTTATTAATTAAATTGCCACTTTAAATTAAATTACAATGTCAGTAGAGAAACTTGGCCTACCATGGCTGACATAATGTACCTAAAAAGGGCCCTTAAAAAACATGGGTGAATTTCAGAAAATGTTGAGAGAAATCTCTTTCTCAACAATCCCTGACTCTTGTGTTCTACTTTTTCCCTCTTGCCCATAATTATAAAATGGAGTAGAACTGCAGCAAAATGCAAGTCTTTTTCCCAGGAAGAAATAAAACCCCATAGCCCTTTCCACCTCTGTATTCATAAAGTGGGAAGAAGAGCAAGATGGAGATATTGCTCAGAACAGTACTGTACCCCTATGTCAGTGTGCTCAGCAAAATCCCCAGTGTTACATGTATTGTCATAAAAAACCACAGTTTAAGGAAGCCACACTTGCAACAAGCAAATGGACTCGGGGGAGCAGAAATCCACACGGTTGATACATTCCATATCCTTTGTTTAAAAAAATGTCTTGGTCTCCTAGCAACATTGTAGGGAAATCCATCAGGGGTATGAAATTAGATGGCCATGTAGGCGGGATACCTGTAGAGTGTTCAGTTTTATGAAAAGCTTTCACTAAAAATTATATACATTATGCAAAATTCTACAGTAATGTAAGTGAAGGCAGAAATTGTTCAACTCCTCCACAAGCAAATTTAGGGTTCTAACAGTACCCAGTAGCTAAGGGTCTACAAAGTAACAGGGGGAAAAAAAAATGAAAGACATTATGTGGGATGCCAAATTGGTTAACCATTCACGATAAGGGAGAATTTCCTCCTCAAAAAAAAAAAAAAAAAAATTCAGGACGTCCTGATACAGGCTCTTCTTTTGTAAAAACCTTCCCCAACTAGGGAGGTGGAAGGAATGATACATTTTTTCCTGTAAATAAACAAACAAGTGAATAAGTAAGTTAGAACTACACAATTCAAGAGTATAGATCACCAAGGCCTGCACTTTGTCGATAGCAGACAAGGCAAATCCCAGCTTGTGCAGTCCTGCTTCCACTTACCTTCTTACTCATAGAGTGTTTGAGGACCAGCTACATATTATTTTCATGTGCTTTTTTATATCCTTGAATGTATGTATATGCTTTATACCAGTTCTTTTAAGACATTTGTCTGCCCTGATATCACTTCTGCCATTTGTGTTCTCTTATTGGTATATTAATTCTTCTGGTTATAGGTTATACTTTCCTGCTCCTATGCATGGCTGGTAGTTATTACTTGGGTTCCAGACATTGTGAATATTACATTGTTGAGTACTGGATTGTGTCAGGGACTCCCCCTGCCCCCTGACCGCCTTAAGGAGTATTGGATTTTGTTCTGGCAAGTGATATATTGCCTGAGAAACCAGATCATTTTCAAATTTATTTAAAAGCTTTGTTCCAATGAACCCAGGACAGTTTTCCATTCTGGGCATAATTCTGCCCCATTATTAAAGTGTGATCTTTTTGAGGACTGTATATAATGACTTGTGTATTATGAGGTCTCTCTACTTTTGTTGGTGGGAACACAAACTACTCCCAGTGTAGACTCAAGATTATTCTACTTTCTGGGGCACCTGAGTGGCTCAGTTGGTTCAGCATCTGACTCTTGATCTCAGCTCAGGTCTTGATCTCAGGGTAGTAAATTCAAGCCATGCACTGGGCTCCACTCTGGGCATGGAACCTACTTTAAAAAAAAAAAAAAAGATCGTTCTACTTACCACTTTTACTGCTTTCTGGTGTGCTTTTCCTCAGGACTTGGAGAATTTTACCCCATGCATATTCAGATCCATGTAAAGCCTAAATGGGAGCCCTCTGTAGATTTTGGGAACTCTCTCTATAAGCAGCTTCGTCCTCTTTGATACTCTACATCACAAACTCTTATTTCTGTGTCTTCAATTCAGTGATATCTCTAGTCTCAATTTCAGATCTCCCCCTTGTTTCTGGATTGGATGCGGGCTCTAGGAAGTAAGCTTGTGTGGTCACAGAAATTACCTAGTTAGCTTCACCTCCATCTTCAATCATGATCTGGACTGCCTGTCCTCCAATGATTATGTGTTATCAATTTTGCTGGTTATTCTAGTTGTTTACATCAAGAAGGCAATTCTCACAGCAATTTATCCTTCTCAAGTAAGAGAAAAAAGAAGAAATATAAAATTATACTGTCTTTTGTATTTATATACCTGATGACTTTTACTGGTTCTCTTTGTGTTTTCGTATAGATTAGAATTATTATCTGGTATCACTACCTTTCTGCCAGAATCCTTTCCTTTAGTATTTCTTAAGGCAGGTTCTGCTAGCAAAAATTCTCTCCATTTTGTTTATTTGAGACTATTTTGCCTCCTTTTTTGAAAGATAGTTTTGCTGAATAAAAGATTCTTGGTTGACAGTTTACCTTCAGCACTTTGAATATGTCATCCTACTGCTATCTGGTCTTCATTTTCTCTGATGAGAAAACAGCTATTAAACTTAGTGGGGGGGGGCACCTGGCTGGCTCAGTGGGTAAAAGCCTCTGCCTTCAGCTAAGGTCATGATCTCAGGGTCCTGGGATCGAGCCCTGCATTGGGCTCTCTGCTCAGTGGGGAGCCTGCTTCCCTTCCTCTCTCTCTCTGCCTGCCTCTCTGCCTACTTGTGATCTCTGTCTGTCAAACAAATAAATAAAAATCTTTAAAAAAAAAACAAAAAACAAAAAACTTAGTGGGGTTTCCTTGTATGTGATGAATCATTTTTCTCTTACTGTTTTCAAGATTTCCTCTTTATTTTTGGCCTTCAATATTTTTACTAGGATGTATCTGACTGTAGATTTCTTTGAGTTTATTCTATTTGGCCCTTGTCAAGCTTCTGGGGTCTATAGGTTAATATTTACCATCAAATTTGGTAAGTCATTGCTATAATTTTTAGAATTTTTTTTCCCTTTCTCTCCTCTCCTTCTGATACTCCAATTATGCATATGTTGGTGCACTTGATAGTGTCCCACATGCCTCTGAATTTGTGTTAGTTTTTCTTCATCCTCTTTTTTTCCCCCGTTTTTCAGATTGTGTGATCTCTGTGGATCTGTCTTCAAAGTCACTGAATTTTTGTTTAATATTTTATTTATTTATTTGACAGAGAGAGAGAGAGAGAGATGCCCACCATACACACTATTCTATGTCCTTGCCCAGATTTTTTCCCCATTATTTCAGTCTTTTACTATGGCTATTTAGGGATCACCCTTGGGTCAGCTAAAGCCTCTTATTGATCAAAGGTTGTTCTTAAGCCCTCTTAATCAGTTATATTTTTATCCTTTACTATGGAATATGTATGTGTGGCTTGGAGGCTGCTATCATAGCTCAGAGATTTTACAGGGAATGCCCTATGTTTAGCCAGGGACCTGAGGGTTGGAAGCTCTCTTTCTGAACCTTTCTGAGAGGGTGCATCTGTGGGCATGCACATAGACTTCCACACTGCCAGGGATGGAAGTAATTTTATTTTTAAATCTGACTCTCTAGGAGTGGCTCTTACTAGAGTAGTTAATTATTTAGTTAGTGCTCAGTGTTTCGGGCAAGGATCTACCCTGTGTTAATGGGTCTGTGTATAGCAATGTTGTAAATAAAATAGTCCCATCTCTTTGAAATATCATAAATCATACTGTAAAAGTTTTCAGGAAATTCTTCTTAACAAAGTTATAAAGATAGAAAAATGCCATGCCATCTAATATTCCCTCATAGATTAAAGTATGTTATTAATATTTTCTAAAAGGAAACACTCTTTCATCTTAATTAGGATATTTATGTAGTTCTCATTTTTTTTGTGCAGTAAAGACTATTTTCACACCGATTTTTCTCTTATTGTTTTTGAATGTATTTTATGCAAATAAAAATAGCTGACTCACAGCATCTTCTTATATGATATTTAAAAATTTTTCTTGACTACTTAAAGCATGGAAATGGATCTTCCCGGTTTGATTATAGAAGGTTACATAGTCCTTTTAAAATATTTTAACAATGCAGAAAAGGAAAAAAAAATCACTTGAAATATCACATTGAAAGAAAACCACAATTAACATTTTAAGAACATGTTTCCAGGTATTTCAGAGATCTGTAAATAAGTTTTGATGTACTTTTGCAACTTCTTTTTCACTCACCTGTACCTTTGCTAACATTTCCTTATCAATAAATATGGATATACAGCATCTATTGGGGAAAGTGTTTGGTTGATTTTTTACCACAAATGTAGAGTTGTAATAATATACCTCCACTCAAAGCACTCTGTCATCATTAGTGAATGCAACACCCATTTTGGTTCTTTTTATTTTTACCTTCATTCTAAATCCCTTTTCTCTTCTACTCCTCTTACATACATACTGCTTATAATAAATTTGACATATATCTTCATATGTACGTATCTCTATAAAACATATAATGTTGGTTTACAGGAAAATTTGTATACCTATTTATAGGTGTATATATATAATATTATTACATATTACGTTATAAATTATTATATATTATATATTTAAGTCAGTGTATATTAAGTATATAATATAATAAATATATATTATTAATATATGTTAAAAATATACTATAAATTATATATAGTATATACACCTACAAATAATTATACAAATGTACCTAGAAAGCAACATTATATTTTTTATAAAAATACAAGTATTTTATACAAGTAACCAAGGATTTATGTCAAGTATATTATAGATAGTGTATATGTATATATTATATATATATAAAATATATACAATAGGTGAACACATGTGTTTCTGTATTATTACATCAGCAAATAACAATATACACAAGCACAAAGTACACTAACACAGTTGAATGTAACAAGCCACACAGGAACACATTATTGTTCATCTTCCCCATTCACACATTTTTCCTTTTGACCCATTTTGGTAACAAGTGCCATCTCAAAAGTGCTTTTGTGTGATTCTGCCTCACCATTGTAGAAAAAAAGCAAACATGAGTCAGAGGACTGTTTCTTTGTTGTTTCTAATTTTGTTCAAAATCTGAAATGGTCTCTTTGTTGGCAATTTGTGAAGATGTCTCTCTGTCCTTCACTGTTTAACTTGGTTTCTCCCCTTTTTCACACCTCTTTAAATCAGGCAACACTCTTCTTATTTCAACATAAGGATTTATATTTTACAATGGTATTTTTAAAAATGTATTAATTAGAAATTTAACTTGTCTTTTTTAAGTGTTGCCAGTATTTTTATTAGAAGTTTTGTTGTCTATGTCAGAGTTCTTTTTATAAAATTGCAAAGCTTTAGAGGGGACTATCTTTTTTTTTTTTTAAAGATTTTATTTATTTGTCAGATAGAGAGGAGAGCAAGCGAGCACAGGCAGACAGAATGGCAGGCAGAGGCAGAGGGAGAAGCAGGCTCCCCGCCAAGCAAGGAGCCCGATGTGGGACTCGATCCCAGGACGCTGGGATCATGACCTGAGCCGAAGGCAGCCGCTTAACCAACTGAGCCACCCAGGTGTCTAGAGGGGACTATCTTAATCTTATTTCTCCCCTGAGCTCTATTACTGTTAGGGCATGAATTTGCAGAGGTATTATTTATTTCAAAGCTCATATATTATATTCGCCCACAGATGGGCCCCAATATTACTTTCAATCTATGTTCACTTATGTGCCCCCTTGAAAACTTGGGGTATTTATAGGACTGAATTTGCAGAGTAACATGTTAAATTAATACCCAAATTTACCGTACACTGACAGATTTCTCTTCAGAATCACTATACTGTTCATATTTCCACCAATGTTTTCATATATCTTGGGTTTTAACAGCTAAATAATATTCATGGAAGGAGGTACTATAATTCAATTACCATTCCTCTACTTTTGGATCTTTGTGTTATTTCTAATTTTTGATATACTAAACTTCATTGGTATTCATCTTTCTCTGTAAATCTTTGTCCAGTGTTGACTGTTTTTTAAAGATAATTTCTTGAAAGTGTGGAAATAGTGGAAGATAAAATAACAATTATATAATGCTTTTGATGCACATTGCCAAATTGCTTCCCAGAAAGCTTGTACCAGTAAGAGTTCCCATCAGAAATCTCTCACGTGTTCATTCACAAAATATTTATTAAGTGCCTCATATTTTCCAGGTACTTTTGGAGCCTCTGGGGATTAGACAAAGAATGATTTCTATTCTTCATGGGGGTGGGAGAAGAAGCTAAGGAAGGATATAATTTCAGTTGGGAACTAACTTCAGATGGTCCCCACAGGAAGCTCTGTACACAAATTACAGGGGGGAATTAGTCCCCCCTGAGGCATAAGGTTAGGCCATCCGTCATCCATGTCTGCTGAGGTGGAGAACGGGGTGTGGTTTGCTGGGCAAAGAAGTCCTCCATTGGTCAAAAACAATTCTTCATTAAAGGAAACAGTTGTATTTTATTAGCTGCCAATACTCACAGAGGTTAGGATTGAAGGCAGCTGTCAGTGAAGGGGATCTGGGTGAAGTACTGTTTTTCTATGAGTAAGAACTTGGCCCAAGCTAAAACCTCAAATTTTCCTTAAGTTAAGAACTCTTGACACTCTCTCTTTCAACATGAAGGATGCTGAACAGACTCATTTTCATTTCTTTATTATATTTAACTTCCAACAAATAAGAACTTCACAACTGTAGGGTCTCCTGAAGCTACCCTCACAACCATTTGTCAGTGCTTTGACCTTCAGTGAAAATCTGAAACAACTAGGGGAAAATTTAGAAGTCCATCTACTCCATCCTTCTCTTTCAGAGTAGATAATCTTCACTCCATCCTAGGTAGAGAGGAATTTGGGGCTGTCATACTTCTTCAGGCCAAAATCTAATTTTATTTCCACTGGGTATATTCAGTAATATCTCTCCAATTCTAGGTAAGGAAATATAAATGAGATTCTGTTGGGAGCATTAAGAGACAGAAGACAGTGTCATAGCTAGAGAGACCAACCAGTTGGGTATCCGGAACTGTCCTGGACAGGACCCAGAGCTTTCATTGTTAAGACTGGAATCATCCCAGGAAAATCAGAACACTTGGTCACCTTAGGTCTCAATTAAAAACTCACATTTTATTAATATTTATTGTAACAAATTATAATTTTCCACTTTTCCCCAATGGTTTGTGATATATTTATTATAACTTTATTATTTATCATCAAAAGAAATTTACCCAAAAGTTCATAATTCTCACAACAATGTACCCTTAACCTACAAACTTATTCTTAACCCAGATTTTTTTTTAATTATTAGAGCTACAAATATTGCCAAATGTAAAAGAAATCAAAGGTAAGGCAGGCTCGAACAGTATAAATGACTTAAAATTTGACAATTTCACTCTAAATAAGTGAGAGATGGTCAGACAGCTAGCTACTTTAGTTCTAGCCTTTTTTCAATACTACATTCTCTGACTAGCAGATTTTGTAAAGGTGTCTCCATCTATCCCTGAGTCAAATGTCAATGTACAGAACTTTTACTTGTTGGCTTCTATCGCCATACTGATTGCTAAAATATGCACAGGGAATTTGTGGTTGCAGAAAAAGCTAGAAAGAGAAAAATCAAGGAGAATAGAAACTAGAGAGAAGAGAAGGGCCCACGGAGGTGGACCAACAGACACATTTTTGGGAAAAGAAGTGCCGAGCCTGAATTCTCAGTTCACTTTAGTTTCTCTGTTTCCACCTCCAGCAAAGTCTTTCATGAGCACATATGTTGCCTGGGTTGTATCTTACAGAATCTAAAAAATAGGGTTTAGTTTCACTTTAAGATTGACACTGTTCAACAGAAAGACAACTGGAATAGTAGGAAAAACTGTTCCTACAACTGGAATACTTCAATGGGCAAAGAAGCTCAGGGCCAGAGATAACCATGAAAACAACTCAAAGAAACATTTGGAATATGTTTTCCAGAACCTATGGAATGGGGTTTCCAAACAACTTTACCTGAGCATTAAGGGGTAGGGACAGGAAGTTAGTTGGCATCTGGGTAACAAGTGCACATTTTTTGACTCCCTAACACTCAGGTATAATTTATCCTGAGTGCATTTTTCCATTCTGCCCGAGATTGACTATTTCTGCAGAAACAAGTTTTTGCTGAAGTCAGCGCATCAGAAGAGCCAGGCTCTGCGTGTGTGGGCATGCATGGGCTTCCTCACTCTATTGCCCCCTGCTTGTCTGCTGTTTCAAATATTACAGTCTCATTCTGTATCAACCCCATCTTCCCACTACCCAATACTTCCATCTATATTTTTTAAAAACCGGGAAGATGAAATAAACTTAACATGGAAAAAAATCTTCTACAACATCTGCTGTGAAATAGAAGCACTCTTTGTTGATGGGCCTAGCGACCTTACACAAATTGAGTGATGGCTCTGAGAAAATATGCGGCATGGAAACCAACCAGCAATGTTGTCAATCTGTTCTTCCCTGATAGATCAAGGACAGAATATCAGCAATTCATTTTGGGGAGTAACAAAAATTAAAGATGAGGAAGATTACTTGATATAGGAACCTTATCAGGAGATGCAGGTTGTTACCAGCAGTGGAGGAAAATAACTGGTATACTTGCAAATGACGAACTTTATCATACGCTTCACTGCATCACCATGAACACTCTCTGTGAGCCTTTCACCAAGGCCTATCTGTGCTTATGCATCCTTCTGGAAGCATTTATAAAATAGAAAAGTTGAAATCAACTTTGACACTAATATCAATCTTGAACATCTTCCAAAACCAAAGCTGATTTATTTTCCTGGGAGAGAATCATGAGAAGGAAACTGATAGTTGCCATTAGGTTACCTACTCAAGTCTCAGGGGACAGCTCATTGCAATATGCTTGTTTTTCATTGTATGTTATTAGAACATCACGAACAACAATGCTTCTACAACCTTCTAAAGAAAATTCATGCAAATGTATGTAAAGAAAAGTTTATCAAATAGGATAACTTTCTCTTTCACCAATTGCCATAAAAATAATTTTTTTCTATTCTTTGTTAAACTCTATCATGCCCATTCCAAGTCTTTCAGACATTTCAAAAGGCTTTTCCTTCTCCCAGACATTAAATTCACTCTAAAGAGAAAACAAGCACTACATATACAGTACATTGATTATTCTGGTATCAAGATGTTTATCTATAGCTCTATAGGATGTATAATGCTTAAAGTAGAGATATTACCCCTCCTCTCCACTGACACTTACTTTCTTGGATATAAAATGAAAATATGATTTTTCTTACTTTTTTATTTAGTGAAAACATTCTAGAATCCAGACTTTCAAACTTCTTAATATTTTTAATAATTGCAATCTAAGTCACTCTCTATCTCTCTCTGGACCTCATCCTTACTCCTAGATACTAGAAGAACCAGGAGGAATAAAGAATAAAGAATTATTTTTATTAGGTAGAGCTGACTTCCAAAGATTTGACAAACGGATGGTTGGAGATAAAGTATCAGGGCATAAAGGGAGAGATTCATGTATTCATTCACAGAATTGTATCAAGGGCCTACAGCATGTCACGTACTGCAGCAGATGCTGAAGGTGGAAAAATAAACAAGACCCAGGAAACCATGAAAAGGACATGAGCTACAGTGCTGTCAACAGTAAACCCTGTAGTATAGTCAGCATGCAAAGGAGGGAGGCCTCAATCCTGGCTGAGGGTTTGGGATCCAAAAACTTTCCCTAGAAGTTTGCTAGGTTGAGATTGGAAGACAGTACATTTTTGCCAGAGAGATAGGGAGAGTGAAGTAGAAGTAGAAGAGGAAAACAGAAGCCGTTCCCCTTCAGGGACCATCGCATGCAAGTGGGTCACTGACTCTTCAGGGAATGATCACATAAGCATCACACACATGTTCTTCTTCAGCAGTATTTGTCTTCAGAATTTAAGTCGGGAGCCTTTGTTCAATAGGAGTGTTATTTTTTTTTTTTAAGGACCATGAAAACATAGATACTTAATGACTGCTTAATAATGAAAAAAGAGGGGGCGCCTGGGTGGCTCAGTGGGTTAAAGCCTCTCCCTTTGGCTTGGGTCATGATCCCAGGGTCCTGGGATCCAGCCCCGCATTGGGCTCTCTGCTCAGCAGGGAGTCTGCTTCTCCATCTCTCTCTGCCTGCTGCTCTGCCTACTTGTGATCTCTATCAAAAAAATAAATAAAATCTTTTAAAAAAATAATGAAAAAAGAGGAGCGAGAGACTGTATTGTGATTGTCTTACAAAGCTTTGCCCTTCTTCCTCATTGCACTTTAGATAATGGGAAAAACCCTGAGGTATTTTCTATCAAAGACAAAATCAGAAGTCACCTTCGCCCATTGTCCAGGCTGACACCCGTCCACCTCCAAGGGGTTGCACTGGTCTGTGTTCCTTCAACGTCCCAGGAATGAAGAACATGATGGGTGCTCTTTTCCTGATGCAAATTGTGCCTCTCCGTTTCACTCTAACTGCCTCTGCACTTCAGTGGAAAGAAAGAGAAGACACCATGAAACAGGAGCTATTTGCTACTAGGAGAATCATCTCCCACTCCCCAAAATGATCAGTCAAAAGAAGAAAATAGCTTTTTCCTGTTCCTGCTCTCCACATTCCCCCTACTTCCCTAGGAGACTTCCTGTTCGATGGGTTCTTTGGGCTTCTGTGATACTACGGTAAAGAGAGATAATCACCAAAGTAGTGAGTAGGAAAAGGAGAAGGAATTAGCCAAAGCTGGTAAATTATTTTACATGATCAAATGGTGAGGGAAGTCTGGAGAAAAGAGGGGGGAAAAGCCACATATAATAAGGGTGGATAAGAAAGTGTTTGAGAAGTAAGGGAGGGAGGTGTTGGGAATGCTGCAACGTACTGGAAGTAGCTATATGATGAAAGAGAAGTTAACAGGTGTTCTATAATCTACGTATTTAGACTTGCTAAGTGGTTTCCATGAAATGCTAGTAAAAAGTTGGAAAATTTTAAAAGTCATTTTGATTTCCAAGGCTGTATTTCTTTAGTCACAGCTGTGCTCTGAAATTGGATCCTATGGCTCCAGAATAATAATAATTATGCTTCCTTGACCAGTAAGCTTACTAATCAACAATAGTATTAATTCTACTCCAATACAGTAGTCACAAGCCACATGTGGCTATCGAGTGCTTGTAGCATGGCTAGTCAGGGATGAAATGCACTGTAACTGTAAAATACAATAAGATTTTGAAGACCTAGTCAAAAAAATATTAAGGGCAAGAAATCAAAATACCATTAATAATTTATGTATGCATTACAAGATGAAATGAGAATGTATTGACTATATTGAGTTAAGTAAAATGTATTATTAATAATTTATCAACAATTTACCTGTTTCTTTTTCCTTTCTCCTATTTTTTCCAGAGAGAATCTTAAGAAGGCTCCATGCCCAGTATAAGCCCAACACAGGGCTTGATCTCCTGACCCTGAGGTAAGGACCTGCACCAAAATCAACAGTTGGACGCTTAACCAACTGAGCAACCCACACACCTCTCTTCTTCCTTTTTTTACATGACTACTAGAAAGTTTTAAATTACATCTGGGCTCAAAATGGCAAATTACATAGGTGGATTACATTATCACATTTTTATTGGATAGCAGTGTACGAATTTATCACAGAAACTAACCACAAATAGTAACTAAGCATTCTATAGAGGCCACTGAGAGATTTTCCATGGCTAGGAAACAGTAGAGCTTTGTAGTGAGGTTCATGAGCTTTCGGGTCCATATTTCTGGGCTTACTCCTGGCACTGTCATCTGTGAGTATGTGATTTTGGGTGAAACACAGCATTTTTAACCTCTGTTTCCTAATCTAAAAAAATGGAATTTATAATAGTACCTTCCTCACAGAGTGGTTATACAGGTAAAACACTTACAATAGTGTTTTTACATGATTAGCGTATTAGCTTGTATTCTAAATTACTCTCAGGGAGAGAAGGGTACTAAAATGTGTTGAGTGTTCTTTTCAGTTTTCTTTTATTTATTTTTTTTTCTGAAAATTCCATGGAGGCAGGGGCTTTTTCTGTTCTGTTTTCTCATTTATATACAATAACTAGTTCTTAATGATATTTACTAAATATTGAACAAATGAGTCTGGGATGGAAAATCAATTAGTGGGTAGTATTATTACCTCCATTTTAGAGAAGAGGAAATGGAAGTTCGCTGAAATTCAGAAGTCAAAATGTTAGATGAAGTTACAAAATTCATAGATGATAAAGTCAAGATTTAAATCCAGGGGCGTCTGGGTGGCTCAGTGGGTTAAAGCCTCTGCCTTCGGCTCAGGTCATGATCCCAGGGTCCTGGGATCGAGCCCCGCATCAGGCTCTCTGCTCAGTGGGGAGCCTGCTTCCTCCTCTCTCTCTGCCTACCTCTCTGACTACTTGTGATCTCTGTCAAATAAATAAATAAAATCTTAAAAAAAAAAAGATTTAAATCCAAATTTGCAAGAACATTCAGTCTGTGAACTCAATAAGCATTCCACCTAGTTGAAGAAATAAAATGTGTTTCAAATAAAAAAATATTGTAATACTATTAGCTTGAAGATGATACTATTTAAATAACTCAACGATTACTAAAATTTTCAGTGTAGAAAGACTTCATGTCCAGCAAGTGTGTGCAGGAAAGCATTGGAAAGGACGAGATGGAAGTTGAACCTCTAGAGATTCATTAAATTGGACTGAGTGAGCACTTTGTCTGGGAAAAGGGGTCACTTGTGGCAAATGAACAGACTGAGCAGAGGTATGGAGGCTGAAATCCAAAGGCAGGTTTTGTTTTTTGTTGTTGTTTGTTTTAGATTTTTTTTTTAATTTATTTATTTGAGAGAGAGAACAAGCAGTGGGGAGGGGCAGACAGAGAAAGAAAGAGAGAGAGAAGCAGACTCCCTGTTGAGCAGGAAGCCTGACTCAGGCTCAGTCCCAGGACCTAGAGATCATGACCTGGGCTGAAGGCAGACATTAAACTGACTGAGCCACCCAGGCACCCCTAAAGGCATGTTTTGAAGCTCTACAATGGATCTTTTTGTCTGGAGAAGATAGTTCATGTAAATTTATTAATAGAATTTAGGCAGAAATAAAGGTGACATTAGATCTTAGGCTTTGAATGAAGATTCAAGTAAGAAGTTAGAAATTTGGCAAACAAATAGTAGGCAATTTGTCTTTCTTTTTAGCATAGTCAAGATGAGATAGCAGCAGTGTACAAGAAGAAGCAGGAAAGGGATAGTCGAGATGGGGAAATAATTAAGGAGACTTGCAAAATCCAGTCATGTGGTAGTAAAGATAAGAATAAGAAATTTGGAAATAGGAATGGAAAGGAAAGGAACAATTTAAGAGATGTTAAAGACAGATGTTCTAGCTTCAAATCTGGATGGTTAGTCACTAAAAGTAGAATATATGACATTTTATTTTCCTATTAAAAAAAATTCATTCTTGATTTCTCTTATCTTGCACCTAGCGCACATTTACTTTATTACAAGGTCTAGCCACGCTACTCAAAATACTTAATAAATTGAATCCCTCCTTTTATTCCTATGCTTCATCACAAACTCTTATGTTACTTTATATTATTTTTTCTTACTGAGTTATTTTAAGAGATTCTGTTTTAGATAGGAGCATTTGTTCACAATTCTTTCTTTCTCTCTCCTTTTCTATCTTGGCTTCTTGTGGGCTGGATGCCTCTTGTCCTCTAGCCCCCAAATTTCTACCCTTAGAGCTAACATTTATTTGTGTCCTAAAGGATGACTAGCTCCTAGTAACATTGCTCACAATTTTTAGAGGAATTTTAGTGAAAAGAATTCATCTTTTGCATCACAGCTCTGATATCAAATATCCTGTGAAGCCTGTTTGAACTTTCCAAAGCCATGTTTTTCTTCTTATTTTACAATTAATCTTTTAAGAATTTATTATTGTAAATTGTATTTGAATGTTTCCCTCATTGATCTGCAACCTCTTTGAGACTTATGATTATTCTTTACTAATGTTTTTGATGAGGGAGCAGGAGGCTGACTGAGGACAAAGCAAAGTTGACACCTTGCACCCCCTCTCCATCTGCTCTCCTTCGGTAATATGTGTAGTATTCCTCAGGCACCTCTGACTGTCATAAGAAACAAATAGTTAACTTGCAGAGATCACAATCCGGCAAGACAGGATTCTCCCTTGGTTTACAAATGTCCTAGAGATTTACAACAAAGAAGTTACCTTATCAATAGCACAATTTCCAGAGGCAAATAACTCAGTTCCTCAAGCCCTAAATAAAGTTAAATTTCTTCTAAACCCAAATCTCACTAACAAAGACGCTTGATAGCAGAAATGTGAATGGCTTGCTAAAAGACAACATTGATCAAGCCCGGATACCAGAGGTCTCCTTGTAGGCCCTCTTTAACATATAAAAACCCCCATTGAAACCCCCCTTTCTGTTGTGGAGGGCGCGACAAATCCCAGGAACGTGAGGGTAAGAAGATGAAGAAAAGAACTGGAGAAGTAGAGAGATGGGGGCAGGAGGAGCACTGAGGAGGATGTACAACAGTGCTAAGTTTATTCAAAGCATTAAGGCCATATATATAGTGATATTACAATAGGAGAAGCAATACATCTGTGTCTAGTTAAACAACCACGAGTTCCCATAATAAGTTTCACACTTAACTATAAGCAGACCTCGTGATGCCAAATGGCTGATGCCAGTACAATTGTTCTGTATTGATACAGCAAACCTGAAAGTAATTTATGGGCTGTACTAGGGCAGCAAGGACCAGCCACAAACTTATGACCCCAACCATATTGTTCTCATTTGTTTAGCAAGCGTGTGGGATGTCATGTAGGCAAGCGCACAACACATAGCACAGACCCTTTCTCAGTGCTACTCAACTTTTCTGGTCCTAAACCTTTTGTTAGGTTATTTGGACTTTAAAGGAGGCACAAGTCAGGGCCTGGTTTGGTCCTCGTCTCAAGCCTTACCGTGGCCTCCCACACCTTTCCTTCACCTTCCCCCAACCGCAGGGTACATAGCCTGCCATCCCTCACTACCCGGGGCAGCAGCAGTTCTTCCTGCCTGCCCACGGGTCCTGTCCCCGTGCTTTAATAAACCACCATTTTGCACCAAAGATGTCTCAAGAATTCTTTCTTGGTCACCGGTTCTGGACTTCAGCCCACCGAACCTCACCTAGGTTCTAGAACTTCATCATTTTGATACCTAGTCTTTAAAACAGTACCTGGTACTTTTAGGTCAGTAAATGTCAAAATAATGAATGGCTAACACTGAGATACCTCTTTCTGTATTGTTTTGTTATTTATGTGGAAGTTTTGAATTTCCACATAAATTTTAGTAACATCTTATCAATTTCTACCAAAAAAAAAATTTGTTGGACTCTGAGGGAGATTAGGTTGAATTCTGTACATCAAACTCAGGAAAAGTGACATATTATTCACATTGGGTCTTTCATTCTATAAACATATTCTATCTCCCCATTTTCTTCAGTAATGTCACATAATTTTCAATGTAGAGGCTTGGCATATGTTATGTGAAATTTACCCCTAAATGTTTTGGTTTTACTGCTTTTTAAAATAATTTTTAAATTTCATGTTTTGTTTGTGAAAACATACTAAAATGCAATTGATTTTTTTTTTTTTTTTTTTTTTTTTTGTATTCCCATGTATCTTGAAGTCTTGCTAAATTTGTTTACTAGTTCTGGTGCTGTATTCTATGTACAGAGTCATGACAGATTCAGTTCTTTCTTTACATCTTTTTGTTAATTCTTTTTCTTGCCTCAGTACAATGACTAATACTTCCAGTACAGTGTTGGATAGAAGTGGTGAGAGTGGCTATCCTTGCCTTGCCCACGTCTAGAACAAGTAGCGGGACAGGGTTGAGGATGTAATTATCACTGAAATTTCACATAGAAGCTTAATATAAACTGTAATAAATAAGCTATGGAAAAGGACAGAGGCCTTTCAATAAAGGAAGAAAGCTTTTTTTGAAAGAGTAATCACTTAAAAATTCAGAAATCTAAAATAAGTTACTGAGAAGGTCATTAATTAATACTTGAAAAAACATTTCTCTTAATCCTTGTAAATTCTAGAGGATTTCTGCTAAATGGCTTTTTCGCCATCTTGAATAATTTGTAGTACCCTTTTGCCTATTTTTTTGCCCTCTCACAAGTTTCACTATAAATGGGAACAAGGCTTATATGAATGTTCTAGCCAAAATAAATGAGAGATACTACAAATGGTGCCAATCGTTTTCATCCACTAGTAATCCAGCCCAGGCTCCACCTCTGAGCAGAACATGTTTCCATGGGGTAGCTGTGAGGATGGGGTGATGTTAATGATTCTTCCTGACCACAAATATGGCTGTGTAGAACCTCCTTCTGTTTATTGGATTGTGCTTATGTTACCATCAAGGCAGGTTGATTTGGGTCTCTCTGCATCATTTAAGCAATGGGAGCCCATACCCTATAGCTTCTGCCTCTCTGCAACAGAGCTCCCCTACAGAGCCTTCTGTAAACAGAAATCACCCAGCTCTTGATGATCAGTATACCCTGAGGCTTTTATTTTAGAAGCTGGGGTGAGGCAATTTTCTCTTATTTACCAGAATACCTAGTCAAAAGGGATGAGGAATTAATTATAATTTGTTTAGTTGCTTTCACTTACTTAAGTGAAAAATAGTATTAACGGAACAGGGTCCCTGTTCAGATACAGTATAAGTGTGCAGTAAGTATAAGACAGCTGCAGAGGATGGGGTTAAGTCATTCTGCCTCTTCTGTGCCTCCCTGTGGGTTCACAGGTAACCTTGGGGCAAGTCTTCTTAGTTTAGAGAATAGTTATTTGAATGCCCTCCTTCCTTCCTTTGTAATTGTAAAGTGAGGGTCATTCATTGTCTAAACTGGGAGTAAAAATATAATAGACTAGGGATTAACCAAAATTTCTAACCCCCACAATCCAAGTCAGGGAGTTGGTGAATTGATTTACCTCATAATGATGCATAGGAGATGAGAAATCATCAACCCAGTGCCTTGAGAAAAAAAAAATCAGTGAAAACAATTAGAGTGAATCAGAATGGTTCCAACAACTCCTAGATGAAGAAGATGTCAAAAAGTCCCTGAAATAAAAATTATTTCAGCTAAAAAAAAAAAAAAAATCTAGAGTGGATATTCCACTCTTAATGAAGGCTGATTGCTCCTGGTCATGCACAAGTGCTAATTCTATCACCACAAGAATCCAAATTCCACTCAGCCAGAGGGGTCTTGGTTTTGTTAATTTCTGTCCCTCCGGCACCTGAGAAGAGCCTTGGGTATTGTTGATATGGGAAACTACCTCAGTTCTACAGTAGTCTTCAAGTACACAGTGAGACAGATGATCTCGTGTTCATTATCTTCTTTATTTTATTTAATTAATTTATTTATTTGAGAGTGAGAGAGCGACAGATAGCAAGAGAGCAGGAACAGGAAGGAGAGGGAGAAGGGGGCTGCTCAGCAGGGGACCTGATGCAGGGCTCCATCCCAGGACCCTGGGATCATGACCTGAGCCAAAGGCAGATGCTTGACCAACTGAGTCACCCATGCTCCCCAGTGTGTTCATTATCTGCATATGTCTTGTCTGTGTCTGAGATGCATCAGTCTAATGGTGTGGTTATGAGAATTGGATTTGAGGGAGATGAAAGCAGATGGGAAATACATGGAGTTTGCTTTATCAGAAAAGTAAGTCAATGAGCCTGAACACAACGGTAAATCACCTGATGACCTGATGAACAGTAGTGAATTTTTCTGCATATATCAAGTGGAGAAAAAAAGAGCAAAAAATTGATGCCAGCAATGGGTGGGCAACTTAATTCTGTATTGATTGTTTAAGAGCATTGGGTGGCTCAAGTATATTTTGTGGGCTGCTTGGTTTTACATCCTTTTAATGAATTATCAGTACATATAAACTCCTCTTTACCTACGTCTAACAATTCATAAAAGATGCTTCTTTATTTAGTATTTTTCTGTCCTCCTTATAGATCTGTGTCTCTTATTTTCCTTAGCAGAATGTAATATTCTTAAAGAACACAGTGAGCACATCACATACAAAATAAGCACTTGATAAATATTTGTTGAAGGAATGAATACAGGAAGGAATGGTCTTAGCATAGCAAATGCATTTGATGGAAGATTCTTTGGGCCCAGTCCCTCTGTCAGTGATTAGTCTTGACTACAATGGCTGAACATGGAAACTGAAAAAAAAGCTGAATCACACAATGCAAAATGTGATTGTCACCTGAGCCCATCAAGGCCTTCCCAAGTGCAGTTCACAAGCATTGTCTTATAAATCTGCAACATCACTTAAAAAGTGATGCTGTGAAAGAAGCACAAAATAGGTGGCCTGAGATTCCAATTATATTTCTAAAGGACTAGCAAAAGAAGATTAAATATTTGGAGTAAGTTGCTGAGGGTCAGACAACTGGGGTGGAAAAAGAAGGCCTTAAGAAGGCAGTGCTGGACTTCCTGCAGTTACGGTGTGTGGCCTTCAGGTAATTAATTAGACAGACACTAGACTTGTGTCTGTATTTGCACTCCAAGATGGGGCACTGTATTAGAACAATACTAGTAAGAAATCAACCATTTCTTACTGATGGGTGAATGTTATTTCTGACCCATTATGTATTTTAGACCTAACACATTCATTCTCAGAATGGATCAACAATTACTTTATTTAGTTTGTCCTTCTAAATTTAAATAAATTTAAATAAATAATTGCACTATTCAAAACTACCTCATGCAGATACTTTATTGTTTAGCTGTGTATCTATTTGTTAGAGTAATCTATACATGAACATGGGTGTATGGAATAGTAGTAAGTGTTACATTCATGTTATTTTCATGTGTGTTTATGCTTGATGTGACACTGGCAATGGTACTTGTGGTACCCTAATGTACCAAACTCCTGAGGCATGGGCATGATGACTTGGAACCCAGAAGACTTTTCTTGAACTTTGACAGTTTTTCACCAACACCACAATCCCTCATTTGAAAAACTGTGGAGGATTATTTTAAATTCTTTTTTTTTTTTTAAGATTTTATTTATTTATTTGACAGAGAGAGATCACAAGTAGACGGAGAGGCAGGCAGAGAGAGAGAGAGAGAGGGAAGCAGGCTCCCTGCTGAGCAGAGAGCCTGACGCGGGACTCGATCCCAGGACCCTGAGATCATGACCTGAGCCGAAGGCAGCGGCTTAACCCACTGAGCCACCCAGGCGCCCAAGATTATTTTAAATTCTTAAGCAACAGAGCTGCCTGATGAAAAAGTATCTGTAAAATTTGTAGAAAACATTTGTAGGACAGCCTATAACAAATGGTGTGAAGATGGGGAGATTTGGTTATAAGCAACATATTTATGGTTGCTGACAACCAGAGGAAAGGCAATTGGTGAGAAGAGGGTAGGGAGGAGAGAGGAGGGGCCACTTGGACATTGTTTAAGGGTAAAATCTTGCAACTGGAGTCAGGTTGGATACAGGGAAAGTGAAGAGGACTTGCTAGTTGATGAAAGAAAGAACTTTTTGAGAAAAATGGGTAAACTGGGAAATGGGTTGCTTGGATAAAAAGGGAGTCAGGTTCAAATGATTTCATTATTTTGTGAACTCTTGCCAGTTCTTTCCCTCTGAGTTTCAGTGATAAACTTTAGCAAAGACGGTAGAGCTGAGAACTGAAGCGATGCTTAGCAGACAAAGATGTGTGCTTTACTGCACCTATACGTTTAGTTCTTGGGTTTGTTGATTTTAACCAGGTCGTATTGCTGATGTGTATGTTTAATTTTTTTTTAAGATTTTATTTATATATTTGAAGAGAGAGACACAGAGAGGGAACACAAGCAGGGGGAGTGGAAGAGGGAGAAGCAGGCTTCCCTGTGAGCAGGGAGCCTGATGCAGGGCTTGATCCCAGGACCCTGGCATCAAGACCTGAGCTGAAGGCAGATGCTTAACAACTGAGCCACCCAGACACCCTTTATTTTTAACTTTTGTTGCTTCTATCAATTCTTGTCCATTCTGAAGAACTTATCCATTTCCAGAGACTTTACTGTGCTAAAAAAGCAACTGGCAAACAACTATTACATTGCACCCTGTGGGCACTCCATAAACATTTGTTTCCTAACTGCCTGGCTGAATGTGTCTTCAGGAACACAGGCAATAAACCCAACTGCCTTAAAAATAACAGATGGTGGTATCTAGTAGGCATTCCCCTGAGGCCTTGTTAAATACACAGCTCATGCCAGGAGACACCTGACCATTCTTACCTGCTCAAAACAAGTGACACTGAAGTCATTTGTCACCATATATGTATATGTGTGAGAGAATGAACTAAAGTCACATTGGGTCCTAAGCACCTGATACATGTATGAGGATAGAAAAAAAGAGCTGATTATTGCAAAATTGATCAAGCCCCAGAGATAAGATGTTGTGAGGTATAAAAACCTGGACAGAGTTAGAACTGTGGAGTTAATCACTTTATCATTAGGAATGCATGGGAAGAAAATGAGAAATTGGGGTGGGAGGGATGATGGGAGCAGGTATCATTGAAAAAACAACAGAAAGAATTTATTATTTCACTATTTATTTATTATTTCACTATGCAAATCTTGAAAATTCTCTGCATGAAAATAAAGGTCAAGTAAAAAATGAGAAACATATTTTCAGGCACTCTGTTAAATTGTTAATATATAAAGTAAACCTAGAAATGTAAGAAAATCACTAAATGCAGACATAAATTGACCAAACAATATGAAGAAACACTCCTCTAAGTAGAAAATACTTTTAACTAAGAAACTTTTCTTTTTTTAAAAAAAGTTTAAGAATATTTCTAATTAGGAAAATAAAAATTAAAACACTACCTGTCAGATTAGCAAAGATGTATTTAGTATAAAATATTAATCATACTTTCATATGGACCAAAAAATGAGAAAGTATCATTTTTTTTTAATTCATTTGAGAGAGAGTGAGAGAAAAAGGAGGGGTGGGGAGAGACAAAGGAAGAGGGAGAAAGAGTTTCTTGAGCAGATTCCACACTGGGTGCAGAGACTGAAATGCTTGATCTCAGAACGCGGAGATCATGACCTAAGCAGAAATCAAGAGTCCGATGCTTAACTGACTGCGCTGTCCAGGTGCCTGAGCACGGATCTTTAGAATTAGAATAACCATGTTTTAAAAATTCAGTTCTTCATGTGTCCCTCCTCTAGGTCAAACAGATTCTTCCATGATGCAGCCCCTGCCCATCATTCCAGACTTTCTCATAGCCACCTCCTTTCCAAGTTATTGTCCAGTCAAACTAGTATTTACTGGTTTCCAAATATACCATGTCTTTTCTTGTCTACGTTTTGGGGTTTCCAGACTAGAATGTGTTCTACCCTTGTTCACCTGGCAAATCCCTGTTCACTCCCTTAGATTCATCCCCAACATCCCTCTTCTGTTAGATCTTCCCAGCCACACTCCTTTCATCCTCTTCTCACATCTCAATGAAGAAACTGTATCTTGACTACATTTATACTGTTCCATATTTTATACCACATGTTATTAATTTATTTGCATATGTATCTCTTCTGTTACTTATAGATTGCTTGAGAACAACAAGCGGTTTTAATTTTCTCTGCATCCCAAGTTTCTGCCGCTGAGCTTGACAGAAGAAATTAGGTGTTGGTTGATACGAATTGAATTAAAACTTTTAAGCCTCTGTTGGTTGCTTCAGCACATCACTGCATGTGCAATGAGAGTATAACCTTAAACCAGATCATTGCACACCATGTACACACACACACACACACACACATACACACACACACGGACAAATATCTTCAATGTAAGGGCCAAGTTTAGAGCTTTTGTTAAACTAGAGATTTTATATTTGCAATTTCCACCAAAGTATTTGAAAATGTAAAAATTATAATATTTAATTACTGAGCATTCACAAAACTATACCCTCAGCGCTCAAGAAACGTAATGGTTTCATTTCTTTCACTCTGGAACTACCATCAGGGAAGCTTATGATAAACAGACTTAATAGCTTACTAAATAGAGCCGTAATAAGAACCTAATACTTAATGCTCTAGTTTGCTTTCCTAGGTCCCCTGACTTGCTCAAATGTCAGAAAGGCGTGCTCAGTTTATTTTCACCCACACTTTCTTTCACTTATCTCAGAAAACCATTTTTTGCTGCCATAAAAATAAATGCCAAAAGTAATTTTTTAATAACAGATTTTATTTCATGCAGGCCACTAAAGGATTCTCACCAGTCTTAACATTGTTTTTAGTTTTACAGATCACTTATTCCACTATAGCCTAGATGATACACATTTTAAGATGTGATTAAAAATATGTGTTACAACAACATCTCACTTATCAAGGATTCTTGGTGAATGTGTCTACATTCTTTCAAATTCCGTTGGCGGAATGTGGTCCTGCAACTAATATGGCTTCTCAAATTTTTAACATTTTAGTGGGAAAAAAACTTCCAAAAAACACCTTATGCTTTTTTGTATCCATAAAGAGGAATTCAATTAATTGAAATTTTCTTGATGATTCGAAGTCATCAGTATGAACATACATTGTTTTGTTTCCTCATCCCTTGATGTTAGTCTTTGGGCATAAACCAATCCATGAGCACTTTAGGATTTACCCCTTCACTAACAGATTCCAGATGACTACGCTTACAGGCCTCTTTAGCTTTCTTTGTTTTCAGTTGAAACTCATTTTTTGACTGTTAAGTAAGTTAGTCTCCAGCTCTCTCTACTCCAAGCTTACTACATTGCAATCACGTTCAGTCAACTTTGGGAGGATTGAGAGCGGTTTAATTTCTCTCTGGCTACAATAGCTTACAGATTTTATAGTTGAGTTTAATTTAAAAAAAGATTTTCAGGGTACCCTGAATTGGCTGGAGCAGTTCCACATGAGCTCAGTTGGGTCCAACAGGAAGCTGACTGATATGGAGTTTAGAGCAAGAGTTTACTTGGGGCTGACTCCTGGAAAAAGAAAGGAGGGAAGGAAGAAGGTTGGTCAAGAAGGGCCTCAGAGTGCAGTGCAGATTTGACAAAGTCTTGGCCAACTCAACAGGGAGTCCAGGAGCACATAACACCCATTAGAGGAATTCCATGTTGGGCAGAAATGGCTAGGTCCTGGTAGCCCAGCCAATGAAGTTGGGGACTCTCTGGGAAGAGTGTGACCTCTGCTTGAATTCCAAGATGTGTTTTAAAGACAGGGACAGCTGGAGGCTATCAGCTGACTGCTCTCCCTGCAGATGAAAGAAAAGTTCTTCCTTTAATAAGAATCAAATAAGTGCACCTTTCTAGCTGCAAGGGTATATACACCATCTGGAAATATATTTGAAAAGAAATACAAGTTCAGAGGACAACAGGAAAAAGTAGTTGTTTTCTGTACCTTTGTAAATTTATGGTTAACAGTAGAAAGCAGAGAGCCTGATGGGAAGCAATCAATGAGTCTGAGCATGAGGAGGGTAGTGATCAGGGAAGCAGAGGGTTGTGGCCAAGGAGGATAACAGTTAAATAACCACATGATCAAAATCTTAATTTTCTCAGCAGTAAATTGGCCTTCCTTGGAAGGACCCAGTTTGGAAAGTATAGTCAGATATGATATCTAGGGTGGAAGGCAAGACCACCAAGAATATTACTGAGTAAACTGCCCATGTTTGTTTTACTTGTTAAGCATTTTAATTATTTTGAAATTTCTAAAAAAATTTCATGTAAAAATTATATTTTACATGAAATTTAGAATCATCTTGTCTTGTCTATTTTCAGAAAAGCTGGTATTTTATTACAGTCACATTAAATACATGAATTAACTTAAGAAGAACTGAAATCTTTATAATATTGAATCTTATCTGAGAATGTATTTTTTTTTAATTTAGTTAGGAGAATCCGTATATATTTTAGGGATGTTTTAAATATTTTCTCATGTAAGTTTTACATATTTATGATCAAGTTAATTACTAGGCATTTTTTGTTAGTTTCATATGTGTGGTTTTCTGATTCACCATATTTTATATTTGGTGGCTTTTATAAATACAAAAACTATGTATTTCTCAATATCAGTTTTAGCATCCACCACCTTATTGAATTCTCTTGTTTTTGGTTAGTTTTCTTGCATTTCTTGTTAGTTGTTTTTTTAAAGTAATAGTAATAATTTCGTCTCTTCCTTCCCAACTTCTATAGTTCTAATACCTTTTTCTTACCTAATTGCATTGACTTATAACTCCAGTATAACGTTAATAGCACTGAAATATTGGTTACAGTAATTAGTTTTGGCTAATATCCTTGTGTTTTTCTAACAGGTATTCCTTCATTAAGTAAGATCCTGGCTTTAAGGTTAATTATACATTGACGTGCTTGAAACTGTTACATAAGTATCTTTCAATTCCTATTTAAGAAGTGATAGTTCATACAATTGAGAAATGGATAAGTTTTATCAAAGGTCATTGTAGCAACTACAAAGATGATCAATAATATAATTGCATTAATGGGTTTCTTAATATTAAAACATCTTTTTACTCTGTAAAGAACCCTAGTTCAAGTTTTTATTTCCTTTGTGAACTGCTGACTTTATTCTTTGATATTTTATTTTGAATTGTTTTTATTGATATGCATAAGAAATATTTGTCTATAGTTTTCACATCTTTTCCATTTTGCTCTCAATATTGCACTCACTCCTTAAAGTATGAGAAAGTTTTCTACATTTTCTATGTCTTGGAAAAATTCAATAATATTGGAATTAATTACTCATTAATGGTTGGTAGACTATCTTAATGAAACTGGATGTGATGCTCTTGGAAGATTACTTCTTGGACAATTATATTTCTTTGTGGAAATGCATTTCTATTGTTTCTTCCTCTTCGGAGTCTGTAAATTGTAAATTATATTTTCCTAGAAAATTATCCCTTTTATTTAAGTTCACATGTTATTTTTTAACTCATAATTTTTTATTTCTTTGTGTGCTTATTACCCCTTGTTATTTCTTATTCTATATATTTGTGCATTTTTATTTTGTGATGAGACTAGATTATTTACTATTAAGTGTTTAATAAATTAGCTTGTTCATGTATTTTTAAAATTTTTTAATTCATTAAAAGTTGTTTTAAAATTCTGTTTTTCTGCTTTCATTCTTTGACTTTTATTTTTGAAATTTTAGAATCAAATGCTCAGTTTATATTTCCACATTTTAATTTTTACTGATAAAAATTCATATCTCTAAGTTTTACTTTAAGCAAGGTTTACACTGTATCCTGTAGTTTCTGTTTTGCTTTGTATTTTCTTTTGGACTGAGAGTTGTTAAAATAGACATTTTATAGTTCCAAGAGGAGAGCATATTTTTCTGATATTGTAACTGATTGCTTATTTTATTCTGTGATATTCAAAGAATTTTGTCTATAATTTTTTTTTTGGGGGGGAGGAGTTTATGGAAGCTTTTTTTTTTTTTTTGTGGCCCCAAAGACAATTTTTGTGGAAGTTCCATATTCACATGAAAACAAATGTTCTCTGTTATTAGGGTATTGAATCTAATATGTGTTCATCAGCTTTACCCTCTTAGTTATGTCATTTAGGTTTTCTGAATCTTTTCTTTTATGAGAAGAGCTTGCCTTGCATGATAGTATGGATCTTTAAAAGTAACCATGCAGGGGCACCTGGGTGGCTCAGTGGGTTAAGCCTCTACCTTCAGCTCAGGACATGGTCTCAGGGTCCTGGAATCGAGCCCCGCATCGCGCTCTCTGCTCAATTGGGAGCCTGCTTTCCCCTCTCTCTCTGCCTGCCTCTCTGCCTACTTATGATCTCTCTCTCTTTGTCAAATAAATAAATAAGATCTTAAAAAAATAAAAATAGTAAAATAATCATGCAAACTGAACTGAGCAAAGCATTTTGAATAAATAACTGGAAAAATTATACTGCTCTATAACTAGAAATTTTTGTCAAAATGTTAAAACCATTTGACATTTGTCAAAATGTCTTTTTATCAGTTATAAATTTATAGAGATAAAAAATTATGACAAAAAATCATACAAGAATTACAAAAAATTTATATTTTTTACTATTTAACATATTATTAACATTGAAAATTAAAATATTTTATAACTTTGTAAAAAAGTTATCAAGAGGGCACCTGGGTGGCTCAGTGGGTTAAGCCACTGCCTTCGGCTCAGGTCATGATCTCGGGGTCCTGGGATCGAGTCCCACATCGGGCTCTCTGCTCAGCGGGAAGCCTGCTTCCCTCTCTCTCTCTCTCCCTGCCTCTCCATCTACTTGTGATCTCTCTCTGTCAAATAAATAAATAAAATCTTTAAAAAAAAAAAAGTTATCAAGAGCTGTTTGATATTTGCATTATATGAATTACTGTACAGAGCAAGCATTTGATCTGTGCCTTGGCACTTTGTCATACTCCTTTTTAAGTTTAGGTCACCTTCCAACATTTAATCCTTTACACTTTCAATGTTATAAAATGTTTCTGAAAGTTTCTTTAATGTGAAGTTTTTCCTTGACGTCACTTCTTCTGGGACATTTTCATGCTTTTCTTCACAGTCACTTTTCTCATGTGTGTTAATATTTGCCTTCCATGAGTTCCTCTGGCGATGCATCTAAATTCTCTCAAACAACTACCGACATTCCATTGTCAACCCTGCCTTCTAGAACTCCATTGACATCAATTCAAATTTCACTTTGAGCATTATCACTGTCCTTTTCTTCCCTGCATTTTCATATTTGTTGGCTAATTCTCTCTTTAACTACCTACTTTCATAAAATATCCTGTGAGTTTGTCACTGAGAGACAAAGAGGCAACACGTTCATACACTACACTTTGCTGTCTGTAAATGAAAGGAACAGACACTCAGTGGCCAGTCACCACCAGTTGTGAAAGAAGTGATGTAATTGATCACTGATCAATCACTGATCACTGATCATCACTGATCATGATGTGCATCTGATATTTCCATAGCAATTTATGGAATAAAAGGCTGGTAGCAAAATTTGTACTTTATAATTACTCAGAGTTACTACACCATGGTAAGACATGTAAAGTATATTGTTGGGGAACTGATGTTCTGAACTGAACCATGGTTATAGAAATGTATGTATGGTGGAACCATCCAAGGTGAAGATTATCTAAATTTTATCCACTTGATATGTTTGGGACTAAGAGAAGTAAATTCAAGTGGTATTCTGTTTTTCTTTCTTTTTAAAAAAATATTTTATTTATTTATTTGACAGAGAAAAAGAGGGGTGGGGTAACAGAAGCAGGGGGAGCAGCAGAGGGAGAGGTAGAAGCAGGCTCCCCATTGAGCAGGGGTTCATGACCTGAAACAAAGGCAGACACTTTACCGACTAAGCCACCCAGGTTCCTTCTATTTTTCTAATATATCCTGAAGTTTGTTTCATGAAAAATTTTACTATGGTATGACTTAGTAGATATCCTAAAATTGTTATCTTTGTTTAAAATTGCCCTCTGGATATTCTTATTTCAGCCAATGCTTTTTGGCCTGAATGTTACCTTGTTTGGTATTAAGGCTGTGATATTTGTTTTCTTTCGTTTGAATTTATTAGATAAACTTCTATCATTTTATTTTTAACCTTTATAGATCTTTTGTTTTAAGTGACTCCCTTGTACATGGCCTAGAATTCCATTTTGTTTTGTTACCTAACTGGGAATAATTTTTCTACTTTTATTGAGATATGATTGACATATAACATCATATAAATTTAAGGTATACAACATGATGATTTGATATATTTATATAGTGTGAAATGATTACCACAATAATTTTGATGAACCTCCATAACCTCACATAGTTACAATCTACCTTGTGATAAGAACTTTAAAGATCTACTCTCTAAGCTACTTTCAAATATTGAATACAATATTATTAATGATAGTCATCACGTTGCACATTGTAGTCCCAGAGCTTATTTATCTTATAATTAGAAGTTTGTACCTTTTTCCTGCCTTTGTTCAATTTCCCTAGGGCTTATGCCTATGGAAAATCTATGAGTTTGTTTTTTTTTAGATTTCACATAGAAAAAGATTATACAGTATTCATCTTTTCTGTCTGACTTGTTTCACTAGTATAATGCCTTCAAGATCCATCCATGTTGTCACGTATGGGAGGATTTAATTTTTTGGCTGCATAGTATTCCTGTGTGTGTGGGTGTGTGTGTGCTCGTGTGTGTTTTCTTATCAATTTCTCTGTCAATGGACACTTATATTGTTTCCATATCTTGATATTCTAAATAATACTCAATGAAAAAGGGAGTTCATTCCCATCAATAGTGCAGAAGAGATCTCTTTTCTCCATATTCTCACCTAAACTTGTTATTTGTTGTCTTTTTGCTTCTAGCCATTCTGCCAAGTGTGAGGTGACATCTCGTTATGGTTTTGATTTGCATGGAGTATTCTTACTATATGTATCAGAAATATGATATAATCAGAAAGCTTACTCTATAAATTCTATGAAAAATAAGTTGATATTTGAATTCAGTATCTTTTAATATCTTTTTTCCTTTGCTTTTCTCCCTCCTTCTAGCATAAAGCATGAAAGCATGAAACACCAATCTCCTCTCTTGACCTCACTCTCTCAAGTCATTATGCTGTTCCCAGGCTGCTCACAATTTCCCACACTGATGGGTGATCCATTTAGATTTTTACTAAAATTTATCATTCCAGTAGTCTAGTCCTTGCTCTCTCATTTAGGTGACAGTGAGCATTTGGGTATTGACTTTTTTCCTAGCAAATAATTAATTTGCCTTTTTAAAAAAATATTTTATTTCTTTATTTGACAAGAGAGAGACAGTGAGAGAAGGAACACAAGCAGGGGAAGTGGGAGAGGGAGAGGCAGACTCCCCTCTGAGCAGGGAGTCTGATGCAGGGCTCGATCCCAGGACCTTGGGACCATAACCTGAGCTGAAGGCAGCACTTAACAACTGAGCCACCCAGGCATCCCTTCATTTACCTTTAAAAAGAAAACAGATTTATAGGATTAAAATTTAACCTAAAGAGCTCACTGCCTCTTAATAATTATTTTTCAGTGATTTGCTTTTTAATATAATGTATGCGCCTTATAAAACTTTCAGAAAGTTATGAATGCTACAAAAGAAAAGCAAGAAAAAGATGACAGAAATTTCAGGCAGGCACATGAGGAGACACCTCTAAATGAATAGGATTTTTGGCATCCCTGAAATCACAGAATCCAAACGAAATTGAAATTCTATCAATATATTTATTCATCCACCCATCCAAAAATATTTACTAAGCCTCCACTTCATGTAAGGTATTGTGATAAATGCAGACAATTTGACATCATATGACACAACCTCTATCTAGCCCAGAGTGCAGACGATGTTTATCTTACGGGTTGATACATGTTTAAAGTGGAGGCACAGAGCATTACTGTAAAACTGCCTGGTGGGGGCACCGCAGTCAGGAAGCAGGAACTGGGAAGTTTCAGCATCTTGAGAAAGCAAAGAGGACAAAGAGTGCGCATAGCCATCGTGTGGAATGAAAATGGAAATTTTAAAAGAACTTACATTGAAAAGTTGAAGGAAGATATAACTTGTATGTCCTGCTAAGGAATTTGATTTCTATCCTTAAGACAATGGAAGGCTATTGATGGCTTATAAGCAGATCAATAGCATGCTTTTCTACAAAGACAGCAAAGCAAGGAAGAGCATTAAGGGATGACATTTAACTGCCTTATTTTACCAAAGCTGTGTCATTACACAAACTCAAGTGAAGTTTTTACTACAGAATGGTAATGTTTTAATGGTTAGTTCAAAAGGTAATGGCATTTTTAAGAACATGAAATTCTTCACAACGGTTCTTTAACCTTGCACTTGGCTGAAGTTAACATCATTCCGGCCCAGAAACTCTCCTTACCAGACATCTTACTCTTCATCCACAAACTTCTTCCCACCTCCTCTTGTCCAAACCATTTTTATTAGACTCAGCATCTAACATAAGCATTTTTCATTTCCTCCACAAAGATGGTCCTTTATTTGCTACCTACTGGCACCTTGAGTAGTTTGTAAGAGTAGTTTGCGACTGCTCAGTCTTATATGTCCGGTTCATTTTTGATCCTCCTAGCTTGGTTTATGTGAATACAAATAGGCAAAACCTAGAAGTCAGTGAATCCAGCAATGCTGTTCTCTAACACTGTCACTTTCCCAAGTCACTGTGTATCTCTTGATTTCACTTAGTTCTTTCATAAGCAAAACAAGGGGATTAGTCTACATAAATTGCAACCCTGTAACTTAGAGCTTTAAGATTCACCTAGGAATACTTCAAGAGTCTCTAAAAAGATGGGACCAGGGAAGCAGATCTCCCTTTTCAACTTCTATTTCAAATGAGGCAGTTATTCCTTTATCTGTCTTACTAGGTTTTTGTGTAAGGTTTGTTTGTTTTTTATTTCTTTCTTCCTTTCTTTTCTTTTCTTTTCTTTTTTTTTTTTTTTTTTTTTTTTTTTTTTTTAGGATGGGTCAATCAACTAAAAAGAATTTGACAATAGCTGGTCTACGTAATCCCTAAGGTCTATTTCAGCTCTCACATTTCATCTTCCCTTTTTCTTCCATTTTATTTCCCTGACATAATTCATAATGCCTATGTGTTGGCAGTCTGCATGAGAACGGTGTGTCAGAAATAAAGAAAATGATTCAGCAAATGCCTTTTAAAGAAAAGAATGAATGAATGCATTAATTGGTTTGTTAATCCCCTCATCACTCATATTTATAGATAACCATTCAATTTAGCCATTCTCCAAGAAATGGAGATAGAATGTTAAAGATCAGATAAATACCTTTCTTCTCTCCCTCACAGTTGAATTAACCCATTAAGTAACAATTATTGGGCACATAATATTACTGAATATTATATTGAATATTCATAATATACTGAATATTATTCATAATATTACTGAAGCTGTTTTGTTAAGTTCTACTTATATTGAGACCTATAGAGTTCCTTGCCTCAAAGATGTTATAGTCTGCTAAGACAGAAACATGTAAATAGATTATTAGAATAAAAATTGATAAATACTATTATGTAATTATGATAAAAGTGCTCTGAGTGTTTGGAAAAAGAAGATACTGACTCTGGCTGAAGTAGTAAAAAAGATTTCACAAAGAAGATTGTGAACTGAGTTCTGAAGAATGAAAAAGATTGTGTCGTGTGGAAGAAATCTCGAAATGTGTTGCAGTAGGAAAGTATGTAGATGGCACAGAGAGAAGAAAACCTAGAGAGTGCTGGGTAACAGGAGTTTGGCACGGCTACACCCCGTGGTGACAGACATCAAAGGAAGAAAGGCTGCAAAGTGTTTTTTGCTTCAGATTATTAATGTTCTTTTATGCTATTAGAAAGCTTTAGAGCTGCATAATTTAGGAAATGGAGAGTTAACAGAGATTTTTCTAAAAAGAGATTTACTTATTAATTTGAGAGAGAGAGAATGTGGGGGAAGGGGCAGAAGGAGGGGGAAAATCTCCAGCAGACTCTGTGCTGAGCATGGAGCCTGTTTTCCAGCAGACTCAACTGAATGAGCCACCCAAATGTCCTGAGAGTTAACAGAAATTTTTAAACAGTAATTTGGCAGAATAGATTTGTCTTTAAGAAAAAAATAACATAGATGTGGAATATGCAAGACGGGCTAGAGTGAGGAGAGTCTAATGAGGAGGGAAAAGAAGTAAAAAGTCTGTTGCTGTAGGTTAAACAAAAGGTGAAGAGGGCCTGAGGGACAGAGAGAGCGATCTGACTAGAGAGAATACTTCAAATTGAGTTAAAAAGATGTGGTGACTGAAAACAATGTAGTATTCTAACATCAAACAGAGCTGGGAAAACTGGACAGCCACTATCCTACATCATAAATAAAAATAAAAATTAACTCAAAATAGATTAAATAGGGTGCCTGGGTGCCTCAGTGTGTTAAAGCCTCTGTCTTCAGCTCAGGTCATGATCCCAGGACCCTGGGATCAAGCCCCACATTGGGCTCTCTACTCAGCGGGGAGCCCGCTTCCTCCTCTCTCTCTCTGCCTGCCTCTCTGTCTACTTGTAATCTCTGTCTGTCAAATAAATGAATAAAATCTAAAAGAAAAAAAGTAGATTAAGTAGATTAAAGACTTGAATGTAAGACCTGAAACCATAAAACTTCTAGATGGTAAGCTGCTAGACATCAATCTTCGTGATGAGTTTTTGGATTTGATGCCAAAAGAAAAGGCAAAAAAAAAAAGCAAAAATAAACAAGTGGGATGACATCAAATTAAAAGGCTTCTGTGTAGCAAAAGAAACTATCATTAAAAAAAAAATCTATGGATTGGGAAAAAAATATTTGCAAATCATATATCTCATAAGGAGCTAATATCCAAAATATATAAGAACTCATAGGACTCAAAGGCAAAATTTTTTAAAAATTCTAATTAAAAAATGGATAGAGGATCTGAATAGACATTTTCAAAAGAAGACATACAGATAGCCAATAGGTACATGAAAAGTTACTCAACAACACTAATCATTAGGAAAATGCAAATTAAAACCACAGTGAGATATCACTTCACACCTGTTAGAATGGTTAGTAATGGTTAGTATCAAAAAGAGATAACAAATGCTGGTGAAAATGTGAAGAAAAGTAAACACTTAACATGCTGTTGGTGGGAATGTAAATTGGTAGATCACCTGTGGAAAACACTATGAAATTTCCTCAAAAATTAATAATAGAAATACTATATGATCTAGCAATTCCACTTCAGGGTACTTACCTGAATTTAAAAAACAAACAAACAAACACAAACTTGAAAAAATATATGCGCTCCCATGTACATTGCAGCATTATTTACAATAGCCAAGATATGGAAACAACCTAAATGACCACTGATGGAGGAATGAATAAAGAAAATCCTATATAGGGCACTGGGTGGCTCAGCAGGCTGAGTGTCTGGCTCTTGGTTTTGGCTCAGGTCTTGATCTCAGGGTTGTGAGATCGAGCCCCGAGGTGGCCTCTGTACTCAATGCAGAGTCTGCTAGAGACTCTCTCTCCTTCTCCCTCCCCTCCTCCCCCCATTCATACTTCCATCCATTCTCTCTAAAATAAGTAAATAAAATCTTTAAAAAATATAAAGAAAATCTGATATATATATAATTAATATACATTACAAAAAAGAAAACCTGGTACACATACATAATATAATATTATATGTGTACATAAATCAGATTTTCTTTATTTTATAATATCTGTAATAAAATAATATATATTATAAAATATAAATATACAATATAAAACACATTATACATTATTATATATAATATTTATATATTCTATATTATGTATAATTATATTTTAATGTATGTTTTTATATTATATATGTGTATATATACCTGTATATAATATTGAAATATTATTTGGCCAGAAAAGAAGAAAATTTTGCCATTCGCAACAACATGGATGGGCCCTGAGGGCTTTATGCTAAATGAAATAAGTCAGACAGAAAAGGACAAATGCTGTGTGACACTGCTTATGTGTGGAACCTAAAAAACAAGACAAACAAAAACAAAACTCATAGATACAGAGAACAGATTGGTGGTTGTCAGAGGCTAGGGATGGGGGTGAGGAAATAGGTTGAAGAGAGTGAAAAAGTATAAACTTCCAGTAATAAAATAAATAAGTCTTGGAAATGGAATGAACAGCTTGGTGACCAGAGTTAATAACACTGTGTTGCATATCTGAAAGTTGCTAAGAGAGTCGATCTTAAAAGTTCTCATTACAAGAAAAAAATTCCATAACTATATATGGTGACAGATGTTAACTAGACTTACTGTGCTGATCAGTTTTGCCATGTATACAAACATTGAATTATTATGTTATACATTGAAACTAATACAACATTTACAACTAAATACAACATTTCAATTACACCTCAATAAAAAAATAATGTAGTACTCCGGACTAGAACAATATGAGGGCTTATTTTCTGTGCCATCCCAATAAAGACAAAAAACATTTTTAAAAAATTCTTTCTTGGGACCCCTGTGTGGCTCTGTCAGTTAAGTGTCTGCCTTCAGCTCATGTCATGATCTCAGAATCCTGGGATCGAGTTCCATATTGGGCTCCTTGCTCAGTGAGAAGCCTGAGTCTCCCTCTGCCTGCCGCTCCCCCTGCTTATACTTTCTCTCTCTCTCCGTGACAAATACATAAAATCTTTAAAATAAATAAATTAATAAATAAAATTTTTTAAAAAACAAATTTTTCTCAGAAAACATGACTAGCAAATGTTACCTCTCAAGTGAAGATACAGTTAATCCATTTGTGGAGGTTAATCCATAACTTAATTAAGGCCTAAAAATGTTCTCCAAGATAAGCCATAAAGGGTAATTCCCGTTTAACAGCCCCCTCAGATGGGTTGTCACAGGCATTATTAATAATTTCTCCAGGCCCTTCCTATCCTAATGAGGAATTAACACGGGGGTACTATCTGCAGAATCTATTTTTGTTCAGTCAAAACCCATGACAGTTAGCTATGGCAGGTTAGTTATCTTCACTTTGTAAGTAACAAGATCAGAGTTGTGACTTGGCTAGGAGCGTTGTCAGGACGGATTGTTTTCTGAGATAGCAGACGGTTTGGAAATCATCTGCCGTGACAGATCGAACTGACTAGAATTTCAATTCTCCGTTCCTGGAGTGGTGATGAGAAGGGTACATACAGGAAATTAACTCTCCTGGTGTAACTGAAAATGACAGCACACGGCATGGTCGGAGCACAAACTGGTACTAAGAAGGAGGGATAAATGAGAGGCAAGTGGGAAGTTCCTAATTAACTTCAATGTAGTTCAAGTAAATTTCCCTAACTTAATATTGTGGCACATAGGAGGAAAGATGATTTATGCATTTCAGGGCTTGATTTTATAATTTCACTCTTGAAGAATGAGATAATCAAACAACAGAAGGAGTATATTAATGAGGGACCTGGATTATAGTGATTCAGAGTGAGGTATCAGGTAATTGAATCTAGTCAGTTTATTCAGAGCAGGATGCAAATAAGTAACTTGGACATCTTGAATGAACTCTGCCAAGTTAAAAGCCTCGTGAAAATTTTGTAAATATGCCATGCACTTTAATGCAATCTGAGAGTAGAAAGTAGTTTACAATGATTTCAGACTTCTATTTGACCATTATTATTATTATAGTTTTTAAAATGTTCCCCCTGACGTCTTTCCTGTGTAAATGAATATGTCCCAGGGACTCTCCAGTAAATGAGATAAAATAATGTAAAATATTAAATAATTCATGTGCTTGGAAGCCACTGAGATTTTGCTCATGTTTTTCTAGAAACCAAATCAATGTTGTGATGCAGGGGGAAAAAAGGCATCTGCATATGAAAATATCTTAAGCATTATCTTTTAAGTCTTAATATGCTCAGTAAGAAAAAAGAGGAAAAGGGAGCAAGTTAAAAGAATACAGCAAGTACCATTTTATAATGGGAGAGATAAGTAATGGGATTTTGATCTGCTTTGTTTTGTCTCATTTGGAAGTCATGTCACCACCTTTTGTCATTGTTTCTGTGGTTCAAAGTTAGATTGGAGTGAGATTAACAGATGAGGAGATCCAGTGGGACATGCAGGGGTGACAGGGGTAGAAGAGGCAGCACTGAGGAGCAGAAGGCAGTATGAAATGGATAAAGACTTGGGGCACCTGGGTAACTCAGTTGGTTAAGTGTCCAACTCTTGACTCTTGATTTCTACTCAGGTCATGATCTCAAGGTCAAGAGATCAAGTCTTACATAGGGCTCTGCACTCAGCACTTGAGGGTGAGGGGGGAGTTTCTTGTGATTCTTTCCTTCTCTCTCTCTCTCTATCCCTCTGTGAGCCCTCCCCCCACTTAAGTGAAAGCACACTCTCAAAAGAAAGAAAGAAAAAATGAAAGAAAGAAAGAAAGAAAGAAAGAAAGAAAGAAAGAAAGAAATGAAATGAAATGAAAAAAGACCTGGGATATTTGTGCTTCAAAGCTTACCTCTGTCTGGATCTGATCTGGGGTTTGTTGTATAACCTCTCAGGGTGACTGTTTTCTTATCTATAAAAGTGTAGTAATAATATCAGCCTCACAGAACCGTTATAAAATTAGTGAGGTAATAGTTTTAAGGAGATTAGAGTGTCTGATACAGAAAAGGCACATAAAATTTGGAACCTACCTGATCATTCTGTTGCAGGAAAAGATCTCATATTGCCAGCTTCCCCTGCAAGGAAACTTCCAGATAGCCATTTAGTAGTAACAGGGAGACAATAAAACAGACCAAGTTCTTCTTCTTAAGTTCTAACCTTATCACTTACCAGTAGTGTGTTTGTTTGTGTTTGTTATTTTGACCTCATCTTCTTCATCTCTCTCTCTCTCTCTCTCTCTCTCTATATATATATATATATATATATATAATGGATGTATATAAGAAGGATAATATTACACATAATATAATAAAGATATAAATATATATAATAAGGATATTATATATAATAAAAACATATATTTCCTTATTAATAAAGGTAAGGATATAATATGCATAATAAGGATAATATTAGGGCTTACCTTGTTGGAGGCTTGCAAGGTAAGCCTTAAGTACTTATCTGCATTAAGCACTTAGTACACTTCTAAGCACATGGCAAAGACTCTTCAAATGTTACCTTTGAGTATCCATTGATCCCCACATATCTATAACCATGAAAATGTTATTTATAATAAGAAACAATGATAAAGGATATTTTCCTCTCTAGCATAGCAGTTGCTATGAACATGTAACAAAACTAGAGTTTTCAATTTAAATGTTTCCTAAACATGGTTTATTCAAAAGGAACTCTTGCCCTTTTAGCAAATAAGTCTGAGCTATTTCAATCACTTTTCCAAAGGAAAGACTTAAAGCTAATTCCACTTCCCAGTATTTTAAGCATTGGAGAGTGATGACAGGTGATCAAGAATTAAAGGATAATTGACTCTCAAAATAAGGAAACTATAGTGAGTCTGCATTTGTGCAGCTTTTCTCCCGTGGGTACACTCCTGTCCAGTCCATACAGCTTGGTGAGGGGGCTGAAATTCAAGGAGAAAGCATAGTCTTATGGACTTGATGAAGCAGAGGAGAGAATTTGGAAGTGCCCAAGTGACTAGAAAGTAAGAGGAGAAATAAGGAAGGGCTCACAATACTGTGTAATTTCTGCCCCAGTCTTGGGCTGAATCTTGATGTACAAATGTACAAAGGAGGCATCAAGAAACTACAACTGTGGCTACAAGACTGAGGGGCGCCAGCCAAAGATTTCAACCCTATTTACAGCATGGGATGCACAATTCAGTTTTGTAGCAGCTGAAGTTAACTGCTTGCTAAAAATGAAATCCAACATTCTTCAGGGGAAGATATCAGAATATAGAACACATTTAAGGGGCGCCTGGGTGTCTCAGTGGGTTAAGCCGCTGCCTTCGGCTCAGGTCATGATCCCAGGTCCTGAGTTCAAGCCCCACATCGGGCTCTCTGCTCAGCAGGGAGCCTGCTTCCTCCTCTCTCTCTGCCTGCCTCTCTGCCTACTTGTGATTTCTCTCTGTCAAATAAATAAATAAAATCTTTAAAAAAAAAAAAGAACACATTTAATGCATCATACACAGTATTCAGTATATAACTAGAAACCATGAGTTATGGGAGAAGAAACCAGAAAATTGTGGCCTATAGTTAAAAAAAAAAAGTCATCAGTAAATACTGACCTTGACAAGTTGGAATAAGTAAATGAGAAGTTTAAAGCCTTAAGAAAAGGCTCGGAACCTAGAAAAGAAGCAGTGGAACTTTCTTCTTCATAGGTGACTTGACTATTTGCAGTTAGAATCTTTAAGAATCTACAAAACAATGGCTAGAACTACACAGTGAAGGTTACAGAGCACAAAATTGACACAAAATCCAATTTTATTTCTATATTCTAATAAGAAACAGTGGAAAAAGGAAAATAAAAAATTACTCTCTTATAATTGCACGAAAAACTAGGATGTCTAGTGGCTGAGTCAGTTAAAGTCATGACCTTTAGCTCAGGTCATGATCTCAGGGTCCTGGGATCAAGAGTCACATCTGGGTCTGTGTTCAGCAGGGAGTTTGCTTCTCCCTCTCCCTCTTCTTCTCCCTACCCTCTCATGCTCCCTCTTTCTCTCAAGTAAATAATCTTAAAATATCTCAATATATAATCCCACCAAAAATTAAAGTGAGAAAAATATTAACAAAATATTAGAACTCTGCACTAAAAACTACAAAATAGTGTTGAAGGAAATTAAAGAAGATCTAGATAGATAGATGTCATATTCCTAGAGTAGAAGGCTTGGGACTGTTTAGTTTTTATAAATAGAGCTATAACAGCAGTTTTCAAACTTTTTGTTCTGGAACTCTAAAACAGCTTTACTGCTATTGAGGATCTCAAAGGACTTTATTTTTTGAGACTTATATACATCAGTATTTATAATATTATAAATTAAAACTGAAAAAATTACTGTAGTAATTTTATAATTTATTTTAAAATAACAGCAAATCCATTACATCATCATAAGTAAGTTTTATTTTAAAAAACTACACTTTCCAATTCAAAGCATAATTATTAGATGAATGGCACTGTTTCACATTTCTTTCAAATTGATCTGGCTTAATAAAAGGCAGCAGATTCTCCTATTTCTAAGACAGCAGGTTTTACATTTAGTCTAGTGTGATAGGTTATTTTGCTTGAAGCATATGCAGAAATAATGGTCTCACAAATATATATGTAGGGAAAGGAGGAAGAATTATTTAAATAGCCTTTTAAAATAACTGTGGATATTCTTTGATTCTATAGCAAAACTTGCTAAGAAAATAGGGGAAGGAATTACATTCTGATGAAGGCTATAGTGAGGGAAACACGTGGTCCTTTCTATAGACGCACATAGTTAGGGCCACTAATGAGGACATGAATCTCAGAGAAGACTCTGCAGGAAATGATGGCTAAGCTGAGTGATAAAGAAATGTGGGTTAATGTAGGTTAAAGAGTGTTCTAGGAAGATAAAATGGTCCAGAAAGGATAGGGTAAGTTCACAGAATCAAAAAGTGTCAATATGGCCCTAGTTTAGTGGTTACATAGAGCATTGAGACTGGGATGTTAAGGGGGCAAAATATGAAATTGAAGAAATAATCAATATGAAGATTAGTATCCTTGGAATTTTTTATAAAGATAATGAAAATCGAATGAAGGATTGAAGCAGAAGAATGACAGCTCATGAAAGCCAAACATTTAAGGAGGGATGGACTGTTTAGTCATGTGAGATACAGTAGAGAGGTCCAATAATATCATCTTAAGTGCAGACATTGATTTTGGCCATGACATTATTGTTTGTGACTTAATGAGAAGAAGTCAAAGGTGAAGCTATATTACAGTAATGGGTGGGGAGTGAAGATAATGAGGGAAGGCCTGGCTTTTCAATAGACTTGTCTAGGAACAAAAAAGTAAGGTGATAATTAAAGGTGACAAGCAGTAACAATAGGCTGAAGGGAAGAAGATAAGAAGCCAAGAAACATCAAAACTATGGGTCTGGAAAGGACACATATGCATCTTGCTGGTAGAGGTATGCCAGACCTGCTCTACTAAAGATAATGGGTAATTATAGTTTATGTATTAATTATTTTTAAAACTTTTACCAGTTTTTTAAAACATCTCTGAACTATGTTGTCATGTTTTCCTTATTTTGTTTAGTCAATATTTATCTCCCAAAATATGAGAAAACAGACCATGGTTCAAATCCTAAATAAATCATTTAACAAGTCCAAATAAGTGGTGTCTGAATTACTGAGCTTTTATTTTGTGCCAAAATTGGAGAGGATTACTTTACTATCAATTTATTTGAAGAATGAACAAGAGGACTAAATTCAGGACAAGACTTACTAGGATACCCTCATCAGTCCCCCTGTAGTCCTTGTCTCATGCATGATGTATATACATTTTTTTGTTTATTTCTTCTCTTTAGGAGGCTTGGGCTTCTCATACCTATGGATTTGTGATATATAAACTCAGTTGGTTACAAACTCCAGAGTAGGAATTTTTAGAATATTTAAATGGATAAAAACATTTGGGTCCATCTTAACAAATAGAACCGATAGACTGTTGACACCATTAACTTGCCTGAAAGTGATGTGAAATTTGGTCCATGATCTGTTTCCCCACAATCTGGGGTTGTTGTAAAGATGTCTGTCATTTAGACATCTTCCTGCTATGACAGTCAGGATAAGAATACAAGCTTACTGGGTGAATGATCCTTGATAACCATGTGTGGCTGATGAAAGCCCCTTAGGTTTATCTGTTAGTAACTCAGGAGCCAGAAGATGGCTAGAATTTATAGCAGTCATTTCTCTTCTGCACTTCTCTGTGTGAACAGATAAATTTTCTCAGAAAGCTTGAAGCTGTAATAACTCAAGGCATTGCTATAGAAATAAGGCAGGTCCATCAATAAATCAGGGGTGAGGAAAATCTCTCCAAATGTATAATTACTGGTGAAAACTTCCCAAATCTCATAAAATACTATATATTTTGATCCAAGCGTATGAGTGAGTATATAATGAGATATTAACAATGGAAAACAATTGAATTAACAACTGAATTCAAACGATTCAAATGTTTGAAAATTGCATTTGTTCTGTGTGTGGTTTTATTGGAAATGTGAATGGTAGCACAAGCACCATATTAATCTAGCAGTGTTAACTTACCATGTATAATGGATTCTGTATTGAAGTCACTTGTTCTCAGCAACAAGTGATTGAGCATGTACTGAAGGTACTTCAACAAAGGAAGACTTACAGTATAAAATAATGCAGGAACCAAACGGCTATTGTATGAGTTTTCTAAAATGAGTCATGATGTACATGGGTTAGTGGTTGTAAAACATTATATTTGGTAGGTATTTAATTTGGGTATCATTTCCATTTTTAATTAAGTTTCAGACTATTTGTCTTAAAAAGACTTTAATATACTTAAGACACATCTAAGATAAAAGCAAATGGAGTTAAAGTGATAAAATGAAAAGAAAATGTAATGTATGTATCACAAAAATAGGCTCAATGTAAGTTAAAGACTTAAATGTAAGGCTGAAAGCAATAAAACTCCTAAAATAAAACATAGGCACTAATCTCTTGGACATTGTCAGTATTTTTCTAGATCTGTCTCTTCAGGCAAGGGAAACAAAAACAAAAATAAGCTATTGGGACTACATCAAACTAAAAAGCTTTTGCACTTCAAAGGAAAAAAAAAGGCAACTTATTGAATGGAAGAAAATGTTTGCAAATGATGTATCTGAAGAGGGCTAATAGCCAAAATATATGAAAAACTCATAAAACTTAAAATGAAATGAACAAATAATCTAATTAAAAATAGTCAGAGGACCTCCACAGACATTTCTCAAGAAGACTTCTCTTCTTGAAGTGGCCAACATCACTAATCATCAGGGAAAGGTGAATTAAAACCTCAAAGAGATGTCATCTTACATCAGTCAGAATGGCTACAATCAAAAAGACAAGACATAACAAGTGTTGGCAAGGATATGGAGAAAAAAGGAGCTCTCATGCATTGTTGGTAGGAACGTAAATTGGTGTAGCCATCATATGTCCCAGTAATTCCACTTTCAGGTTTTACCTAAAGAAAATAAAAACACTAATTTGAGAAGATACATGTCTGTCTATCCTTATTGCAGCATTATTTACATTGGCCAAGATATGGAATAAACGTGTCCATCAATAGGTGAATGGGAAAAGATGTGATACACACACACACACAAACACACACAAGCACAATGGAATATTAGCCATAAAAAAGAATGAAATCTTGCCATTTACAATATGGATGAACTTAGAGGGTATTATACTAAGTGAAATAAGTCAGAGGATAAGACAAATACGAATAATTTCACTTATACATGGAATCTAAAAAAATACAACAAACAAAAAAACAGAAACGGACTTATAAATACTGAGAACAAGCTGGTGGATGCCAGAAGGAAGAAGGCTTGGTGAAAGGGGTGAAATAGGTGAAGGGGATTAAGAGGTAAGAACTTTCATCAATAAACTAAGTCTGGAGATGGAGAATACAACATAGGGGTTGTATTCAATAATACTGTAATAGTTTCCTATGGTGACAGATGGTAACTACGTTTATCATGGTGAGCATTTTGTAATGTACATAACTATCATATTTTGTACACTGAAACTAATATAATATTATATGTCGACTATACTTCAATAAAAAATAGCGTGTAAAGTAGTTTGAAAAAGGATGAATGGTATAAAAATGAGAATAAAAGGGTGGAGAAAGATAGAAGTAAACTAAGCACACCATTGCTTTACCTGGAATATCAAAAAATTAAAATAACCATTTAAATTTTTCAAATAATATAAATCTTAAGAATTAGACTCTGATAGTCTACCTAACTTAACTTTGTTGGATCTGTGGGGCAATAGAGTGTCTTGCAGACTGTTATTCAGGGCTTGATCTGTAGGTAGGGAGTGAAGAGAAGTAATAAAATGAGGAGAGTTTACAGATCAGAAATGGTGCAGTATGTCATTTATTTAATCTAATTTAGGCCTTGTTGGTGCTGGAATAACCTGTTTCTTAATCATATTTTTTTCCCTCTGTGCTCTCTTTCTTTTATCAATTCCTCTCCCTCTCTCTCTCCCCATCACTCCACCCCGTCTCATGCCTGCACAAACCACTGAAGACTGACACTGTACATCAATCAGGCTGAGGTCAGGATGCTTCAAGCAAACAACAAGTGTTGGGAGGATGTGGAGAAAAAGGAACCCCTGCACACTATTGGTGGAAGGCAAGCTGGTACAGCCACTGTGGAAAACAGTGTGGAGGTTTCTCAAAAAGACGGAAATAGAACTATCCCATGATCCACTAATTGCCCTACTGGGTAATGACCTCCAAAATATAATAACATTAATTCAAAGGGATACGTGGACCCCTATGTTTATAGCAGCATTATTTACAGTATCCAAATTATGGATGCGGCCCAAGTATACATCAGTAGATGAGCAGAGAAAGAAGATGTGGGTGTGTCACAATAAATTAATATTCAATCCTAAAAAAGAATGAAATCTTGCCATTTGCAACGACATGGTTGGAACTAGAGAGTATAATGCTAAGTGAAATAAGTCAGTCAGAGAAAGACAAATATCGTATGATTTTACTCATATATGGAATTTAAGAAACCACACAAATGAGCAGAGGGAAAAAAGAGAGACAGAGACAAGCCAAGAAACAGGCTCTTAATCAAAGAGAACAAACAGATGGTTACCAGAAGGGTGGTGGGTGGGGGGATGGGTGAAATAGGTGATAGGATTCAGGAGGGCACTTGTTGTGAAGAGCACATGGTGATGTCTGGAAGCACTGATTCACTATATCGCACACCTAAAATGAAGAGAATACTGTATATTAACTATACTGGAATTTTAAAAATAATTAAAAAAAAACAGAAAATAAAGTAAGAATACTTTAAACACATATAAAAGAATGTATTTTGACTCTTTTTTTTTTTTTTTTTTTGACAGAGAGAAATCACAAGTAAGCAGAGAGGCAGGCAGAGAGAGAGGAGGAAGCAGGCTCCCTGCTGAGCAGAGAGCCCGATGTGGGGCTTGAACTCAGGACCTGGGATCATGACCTGAGCCGAAGGCAGCGGCTTAACCCACTGAGCCACCCAGGCACCCCTGTATTTTGACTCTTAAAAAAAGAGTATTTCAAGTAAAATTTCACTTCAGCTGTACACAATTGTCTAGGAAGATGATGCAATCTTATAAGTGACAATGGCAACAAAAATTGACAAATGGGAAGCAAATACATTGGAATGGCTCACAGAATCACAAAAAAAGTAAAGACCAGACTGTGGAAGGACAGAAACCAGCTCTGGGGAGTTTAGGTAGCAGGATCTGATGAACAGTCTTTTCAGATGCTTCCCTTGGGGGAAACGAGCTCTCTTTAACTTTCTGAAATATTTTTGATGTTCTGCTCAAAAGTAAGAGTCCAAGAAACTGCATAGATTACATGCTATCTCAGCAGATCATATCGGTAAAATAGAGTGGGTCCAAATGGAAGAAAATTAACCAGGAAAAGGTAGAATAAATGCTAAGTGACAAAAGCACCAAATTTCTACTGGGAATGTCATGATCTTTGTGCCCACAAGGTTAGGGGAAGAGAGGGACCAGAATAACTTATTCAAGTCTCAGAGATGCTAGGAAGCTAAGTAGAGAAGGGCTGAAGAAGGCACAACAATTACAGTGGTTTTTGGGAGCACTTGTTGCTCAAGTGTACCTCCCTCTCACCATCTCTTTCCCACCTGTATTATCTCATGGGACTTATTCTGTATTCACATCCAGTCCTGTTTGTTCGTACCTTTCTCCTCCACTATGGCATGGGCATGCATGGCTCCTGCCCAGAGATCCACAGTTTTCTAGGTGCTTCCAACTTTCTGGAATTCTGAGACAGCCCCTTTCAGAGAAAGTGCCTGAAGTTGCCCATCTTTCCCCTGTTACTGACTGAATTAGTAGTAGATGTCTATTGAAACCATTCTGGGTGCCCCTCTGTGGTCTCTGGACCCACTTTGCTAAAGCTCTTGTGCCTTGGAGCTTTAAGACTTTCAGCTCAAAGGGAGGTTCTAAGCTTATGAAAATATGTTCAATCCTTAAGTCGGGTCTGTTCCAAACAACCACTGGTGGTTGGGAAGATGCTTGCCAAACCCGGAAATTGTTTGTCCATGCCAGTAAGCTGGCCACAGTTGTTTGTTTGTTTTTTCATAAGTTTCACAACTCTGTACAGTTTTATTTTCTGGTTTGAAATTGTAAAAATTCCACCTGCCTTCACTTTGGGGCATTTTGGAAAGCACTAGAAAAAAATGTAAGCAGTCCTCAAAACTTTCCTGGTTGGTTTTCATTTTTGCTATGGCACCACATGGAATTAAGAAAAACAAAAACAGAAAAACAAAACAACAAAAACCATGAGGGCCGCTACAAGAGCCATCGGCTCCTGAAGGCTTTCGGCTACTCCTTTCCATACCTACTGCCAAGGGAGGTCCCCAAGACGTTACAATTCCCTTTAGGGTTCCAAATCCCAGCCTTTTCAATAGCAGCAAAACAGTAGCACAGTGGAAACACAGTAAGACACTTGTCGTTTTTATAGGTTTGAATATTTTTATTTTCATAGTAAGCTCATTTTTAAATAAACACATGAAGATGAAAGAGCCGTGTGGCATTTTAATCATTCTTAAGCAGGAAAAAAGATAAGTATTTTTTGGCATGGAAACTTTCCACTTTTAGTAAGAGAAGAGTGTGAGAAGGCTGAGTACACTGTCAGTTTCCAGCAGGTTCAATTAATTGCTGAAACCAAACAAAAATAGCCTCGCACGGTTCCCATTGTTCTGCAGCTGTTGGCTTCAGAATGCTTGTTGTCCCCTTCCTTGTGACTAATCATCATGGTTTCCCAGTTTCCTTTCTTGATTTCCCCCCAGAAGTTGTGTTGTTTCATAGGAAGAGAGGGCAAACTTCCCAGCATTTCTTTCCAGGCCTTTTGAACACATCCGTCCCGAAGCTCTCGTACTTGTCTTCAAATCTCTGAATTTCTTGACCTGTCTGGACTCAGAGGTTGTGTGTTCGTGAACAGGCATGCTTTAGCCGTTTTTAAGATAAGGGGGCCTAAGTGTCTTCCTGTTTGAAAGAGGTCAAAAAGATATGAGTCCTAAATGGAATGTATGCACAAGTCTTCTACATTAATGGTTTGGTTTGGTTTGGTTTTGAAAAATCTCACTTTGCTTCTTGCTGCTTTGTTGAAAGGAGTTTTAGATTGCTAAAAGTATAACTTGCTTTCTGAGTTTAGCAATCACTACAGGGGTTATATCACGATACAGAGTCTCAATTAGTTAAATGTCGAACTTCTAGCAACCTAACTCCTCAGAACACAGAACTGCACTTCAGCAGAGAAAGAAAGAAAACGAACACAGTTGCAAAAACTCTACGTGCTAAAACCCAAACACTTTTCACATAGGAAAGTTTTAAAACTTGGAACACTACCTGGCACATGTTAAACACTCCATAAATGTTTGTGATCGTCAGGACTTACTAGCTGTTCTTACATATCAATCTAGCCAATTTAGTTATCATGTTTCTTTGAAAAAAGAAAAATAAAAAGATTACTGACAGCATTTTCGAATGATGGCAAAAGAGAACAATAGTACGAGAACATTGTGAAAAACTACACCTGACATCCCCCTATAATAATGAGACAGAAAATTTACAAAACCACAGTAGCAGTTGGTCCACTCAACCCGCCAAAGGATCTGAAATACGTTAGCCCATCCTTTAGAGACATGGCCCTGATGAGCACTGCGACCCCCTTAAGTCATCAAGGAGAAATTGAATTAGGTTTCTTCTATTGTAAGAGTGCAAAGAAAGGTAATACATCAAAAAAAAAAAAATGAAGTTGAAAAGGTGTGGACTGAAGCTCTAAACAAGATTGTCATCAAGTATGGGGGGAGACTACTTCAATAGGCAAGCTCATCCATCCGTGACCTTGGTTCTTGGGGAGGCCTCGCTGGGTACACCGATGGGGGTCAGAGTTGAAGATAACCCACCGCCTTCTCTAATGCTGTGCACAGCATGGCTTAGAGACGGAGGTCAACTCCACACTCCCTCTCTCCCCATGCTGGACCACATCTGACTTCCTTTAGAAAACAGCTGTCTGTTAGGAAGCCTCCAGCCTGCCTTCCAAGAGAAGGCGGCTCCTTTGCTCAGAGTGAGTCACCACATCTATTTGCAACCCGGCTAACTGGTGTGTATGCTGGCATTGGTTCCCCGCCGTCAGCCGGGGCGGCACGGCTCGAACTTATGATTCACCGTATCCTCTAGTTAGGTCTCTGGACTGTTTGTGTTTGCTACAGGCTCGCTCCAGGTCACCACACATTTTTTCCTCCTCCATCATCATCAAAACCGCTAGCAGCCATATAGCGCCTCACACTTACCACGTCCTCCATTTCCAAGCGTGTCCCTCCGAAAGTTTTCTTTCTCTCTCTCCCCTCACCCCAGCCAGTTCCCACTGCTATTTCCTCTGAGCTCAGCCATTGTTAATTTGGGGTGATTTGGTTCCCCCAGGGGAAATTTGGCAACCTCTCAACATATTTTTGAATTGTCCTAACCTGGGGAAAGGTCTTCCTGGGATGTAGTGGGTGGGGACCAGGGATGCTACTGAACATAGTATAGTGCCGCACATGCCAGGCGGCCACCACAAAGGATTAGGCAGCCCCAGCTGTCAATATTGCCACGATTGGGAGACCCTCCATTTTCCCTGATCCGCATTCTTTACATCTCAGTTCAAATCTCACCTCCTCTGGAAACTTCCCTGCCCGTATTTCTCACTCTAGGGGCCAGGTGAACTCTCCCTACTCTTTTTCCTTTTAATTTTGATTTAATTTTAATCTTAATTTTAATTTTGTTTGTGTTCTTTCTTTGGTGTACCCATACTGTAGCAAATTGTCTTTGTGTTTATGTCCTTTTCCTCAATTAACTGGCAGCTCCTGCTGAGCTGGGGGCAGGGTCTTTCTCATCCCCCTATGGCTAGCTTTCACACTAGGGCTTAGCTTCTTGCAAGTGTTGTTATTTTTTTTTTTTAATGTTGGAATTATTGAATGAAAAAGGAACAGTCTTGTTTTAAGCTTTATGCCTTTGCTCTTCCGCTAATTATTTGGCAGCATTAGAAACACCTTGCTGAACCTCTTGAGAATGTTTAGATACAGAGTAAGTGGTTTTCATCTTCTTACATTTCATTATGTCTGTGTTCTAGAGCGTCTCAGCAGTGATGGCATCTTTGATGATAAACTTTGGAATGTAATAACAGTACATTTGAAGCTAACAGCCAGCTCATCTTTCATTGCTAATAATCTACTGCATTGGAATTATTTTCTGTTTAAGATGAAAATCACTGACGTCAGATTGCCTGTGTTGAAATCTGGGATCTGCCACCTACCACCTGTGTGACCTCAAGTAAATTACTGAAACTCTCTGTGCCTCAATTTTCTGTCTGAAAAATGTGGGTGAACATAGAACAAAGTTCCTAGATTCTTTTAATAAGGATTAACTGCATCAATACTTGTAAAATACTTAGGAGAATACCTGGAACCCTGTAAGTACTATGGAAGTGTTTTTTACTGAGGATGGAAGAGCAATCTTGTATCAAGCCCCCATTGCTTGTTGTGAATGCTTCAAGCTAGGTAAAGACAGCTCATTGTAACATGTTACTCTATTGCATTCCTGATGAGAAAGAATGGAACCATGTGGAAAGGTACGAGTACTCACAGTTTGCCCACTCTGTGTCCTGATCAAGACCAAAAATAAGTCTCCAGAATGCTTCAAACTCTTTGCAGGCAGGTGAAAGAGTCTTGTGTAGTCTTGGCATAATACAAAAACAACTGATAATCTATGGTCGCCAGTGTTGCTGCATTTTAATTTTTCTGCTTCAAACAGTGGCATTTTAATCATTCTGCCCATGGCAACTAATGTCCTTTAAATTAGCATTAAAAATTCATTCTTTTGGTTTATCCTTCCTGAATCAAGCTAATTAGCTATCAGCTGAGAGCCCTTTATTTTTTTTTTTAAGATTTTTTATTTATTTATTTGACAGAGAGAGATCACAAGTAGACGGAGAGGCAGGCAGAGAGAGAGAGAGAGGGAAGCAGGCTTCTTGCTGAGCAGAGAGCCCGATGTGGGACTCGATCCCAGGACCCTGAGATCATGACCTGAGCCGAAGGCAGCGGCTTAACCCACTGAGCCACCCAGGCGCCCTGAGAGCCCTTTAAATTATAACCTGAGTACGTTGCATTTTCCAATTTATAATGCCTCATTGAGGCAAACTGAAAATCCAAAAAGGAGTGAATTAATTAATGTTAATTAAAGAGTACAACACAGAATGGATGCCAGGTCAGTCTTTGGAGTACGCTTGGAATGCCATTGTCAGGACTAAGCTGACCCTTGTAGCACATCACTTTGTGCAAAGGACTTGGCCATGGTGGCTTTGCAAAAAGGGGGGAAGAAAGCTAGAGATAAGAGTAGAAGCAACACTGAACAAGATAGCGTGTATCTGTACATTACATACATTATGTATGTATAAAATGTATAAAATACATTACACATGTGATATTACACATTCTCTGTAATAGGAGAACAAGCAATCCAATCAACCCTTGAAATTTTTTACAACATTTTTCTGAAATTTCCATTTTATATTCTTCATCAGTGAATATTCTCTGATGCCTCTTGCATACAAGTTTTATTAGACACTGATGGAAATGCAAAAATAAGAGGGTCATCACCCAAAGAACTTAACAATATAGAGTAACACGGCCCAATGGAACTTTCTGTGATGATGAAAATATTCTCTCTCCACACCAGCCAGTAGAGTTGCTGCATGTAATATTCAGCATTGCAAATGGGGCTTAAGTGACTGGGGACCTGAAGTTCTGTTTTTTATTTAAATTTGTTTAGAAATAGCCACATGCAGCTACTATACGTATACCTCGGGTCTAAAAGGTAAGACATCCTGCATAGTGCTTATTTTTATTACTTAAAGATTTCCGAAAGTTGTTAGTCAATGTTTCTTTCATGCCATATCATAGTAGGTCTCTGTCTCTCTCTTGTGTTTGCTGACTCACTCACACACCCTACTCTGTTTTCTATTCAGTGTAATATTCATCAGCTTAAACTGATTTTCCTCAGGGCTGTGATGATCAACTTGGAGAGATGAAACACATCAGAATCTCTGGAGTGAGGAAGAGAAAACAGCTGCATAATAGCTATTATAATTTGTAATAAGAAAATTTTTAAAAATGCACCCAAATTATATGAAAGTAAAATGGAGGAGGAATTTGGGGTACACAAATGGTTCTCAACAGAAATGCGTACCTGGTTCCTGAGGGAGAATATCAGAATCTTGGAAGGGGTAGGAGAGAAGCTAAGGCATTTTTCTGTTGAACTAACTGGTGCATAGGTTTACAAACTCTAAGAAATACTACTTTTACTGAAGAACAGTTAAAACACATTGGTCCTAAAGTGCTGAAAGTTCTTTTCACCACACCAGCTAGCATGCAGGTAACCATTATCTCAACAGATATCGGAAATTCACTGAGTGTTTCAGGGACAAACAGTTGGGTGGTTTGGGGTTCTCCACAGAATTACTGACACAATTACTAGTTGCATATATTGGACAATATAATTTGGATTTTACATTAATATTCTTAAATGAAAACAAAAGCATTAGGAATATTGTTGAGAAAAACTGGTTTTATTTGTAACTTAACAAACCACTTTGAGTAGACAAATGCATTCAACGTACAATAACAGTAGGACTCATTATTCAGAACAAGTAATTTGGGGTTTTTTTAATTCAAATTTATAATTCAATAGGAGTATTTTATAAGTAAGGACTAATTTCATGAGTTTTGGCACATTAACTTCTTTTTCCAAGTCATTTTATGTTCATCAAAAATGGATTTTAGATTCAGTTATTTTCCTTGTTGAGCCATTAAATTATGTTTCCTTATTCACCCCATCTTTTTGTGCTGGACTTGAATAATACCAATATTGCCACCTATAGGTTAAAGTGATTTTTTGGTTTGTTTCTCAAGAGCACAATGTGGAAGAACTAAAAACCTTTGGAGAATGGGTCATTCTGGATAGAGTTTGACAGCTTCTTAGGGATGCATGTGTCCACCCACCTTTCTCTCTCTCTCTCTCTCTTTTTTTTTTTTTTTTAATTTTGGACGGAAAAGTTTTTCAGAGATACTGTACAAGTCCCTGACTTCTCAGCTACTCCACCAAAAATAATGAACAATTTTTGATGACTAAAAAGGATCATCATTATGAATTATTGAGCTAGCTTCTTTGACCCTAGGCAAAATCATCCCAGACTGTTGTATCCTCTGAGTATTTCACTCATTAGAATATTCAGTCAATTTCTGGACTGTCCATTCACTTCTCACTGTATATATTCCTCTTTAACAAGTTTTACCCTTTTATATGTTACTTTCAGTTTCTGTAATTAGAAACCAAATGACTACCCTAGTTAGAGTTGTTTGCAAAACAAAAGTAATTTGGAAGTAAGTTCGTGACTGAAGAATCCATAAATGTTATTGTAGGGATTTTTGTGACTCAGATGAATTTTTGTAACCTGCTTCCTGTTGCACAGCTGTATTTCTAACAGATAAGAATACTGAATAAGAGTTCTAGAGAGGTGACCCGTTAATGACTTTGTGATAATTCTTCACAGTTGAAATAAAGTGTCAACTTTTAATAAAAAAATTTATAATTTTAAAAATACTTGGAAATTCATTTTCTTCCCCAAGTCTTCCAATTCCATTGCAATGTGCTATGTAGCAGTTACTAAAAATGTTATATTTTCCTCCAGATTAGCAGAATGTATTATTCTGAGCAAGAGTTAATGAACTTTAATCAAATAGGTAACATACAGAACATTATTTACTAACTTTTTGACACATTGCATTCATACTTAAGTCATATATTGATATCTGGTAGGCTTTTAAAAACTAAACTACTCCCAAACTGTTAACTTAGATGCATCATATTCAGATGGTTTGTGTAAAGTCTTGGACAATACTTCAGAATTGTAAAATGTTTCAGAAAAATGTAAAGTACCCCTTATAGTCTATCTTCTATTCCAGACTTAAACATTCATCAATAACATTCTACTTTATAACTTTTCCCAAGAGGGAAAAAAACAGCTTCAGAGAGGCATCCATTATCCTTATTTGGAAAAGTTATTTATTATCTCTCTATATATCAAATAATTGTTTTTATAATTTTTAAAATGAATATCAGAGAAGCCATTCACAAATAAAGAGAAATTGGATAAATTGGGGAAGGACTCGGAAAGTACACCATCTAGTTCATCTTGAAAAGACCACTGGACAGTGTTTTTCTGGATGTCCTGTGAAGAAAAATATTCCACAGTTTAGTGAATTTGAAAAATACCTCATAGTAACCCCTTCTTAGATAGTCACCATTCATTTTACAGTATTAAATACTAACTATCCCCAAATTAAGAAATGTATGCCACTTTGACCCCAATTTCCCAAATTTATTGGGCCTTGGATTCCTTTCCTCCCAAAATACTTTTTAATGTCCTAATGAGCCACTATAACTGGGCACACATTCTGGTGGCCCCTGGATGCTCACAGATATTTGCTTCTCCCCTCTTTCCAAGCCATGATAGAGCTACACTTATTTACGTCATTGAAAGTTTTACATCATCAAATCACCTGCTCTTGTCCAGATAAATGTAGCTGTCATCACTTGTGTCACTTTTGGGTGGAGCCTTAAGGGCCACTGTACAATATGCCACATTCCTCTTTCTTGCAGAAAGAAACTAAAAGAATGTGTCAAGGTGGAGCCTGACTCAGTCTGGGTCAGGGAATGCTACCTGTAGGAGGTGAAAAGTGAGCAAGAACTAACTCTTTGTTGGGTTTTCAGCCTCTGGGATCTGAGAGTTATTTGTTATGGTGGCATAACTTATTTCATTCTGAATGGTACACTGAACTATGCAACAAAAAGCTTAAGAGTATCAGACAATTTATAAAATCCCTATGGTGAGTCATAGTTCCAGACACTAACTTTCATGGGATTGTGTAGCATCTTTTCCTTCTTTAAAAATCGTAAGCATCTCAATGAAGGAAACATGGATCCACTGAGAATGTCTACTTGGTACAATTACAATCTAGCCAGAGGACCTCAGTTCATGGTTGCACTGAAAGCCCTGAAACTCTTACAGGCACACAAATATAGCAGACTTAGTAATTATCTACTGTCTTAGCTCACCTCCCCAGTAGCATTTCTTTCTGTACAGTGACCTCACCACACCACAGCATTTCAAATTCTTCTTGCTACTCCCATAAGATGAAAAGTTTCTATAGTCTTAAGTCAGTTTATGAACTTAATAAACTTAATGTTGTTACTGTTTTTCCTGAAAGTAGTTCTCCCCATTTGCTTTCTGGACCTTAATAAAAAGACTAAACTTAAAAAAAAAAAAAATGTGCTCCAGTCCCAAATAGGATTTTAGCTTTTTCTATTGAATAAACTAGAAGTAAATAGACTTCTTCAACTATAGACAGAAGAAGGGACCATTGATGTTATGTGTGAGGGTATAAAACAGTTGGTCTTTCTTGCCAGAAACTAGGTTTCTGAGTAAAGTAAACCGCACATCAGTTTATACTTGTCTTTGGTATTGACCTTTTCTAAAGCCATAGTAAGAAAAACTTCAATGTGAAATAATCTCTCAGTTGTCAGAACTACATTTCTGTGGATGTACCCCTGTATTTTTTTCTCCCTCTCAGAACCCTAGAAAAGCTGAACCAATGAAATAGCTCCGAACAAGCCAAAAAGAATAAGAGCTTATTTTCTGCTAAGGTAGTAGAGTGTTCCCTTGATTTGGTCAGCTCTTCTGTAGAAACATTAATTCTTCAATCTTCTAGAAATTGCTCATTCCTTCATTTAACAATTATTGAGTATTGAGTGTCCACTATGGGCTAGTTATTGGGCATAAAAGACACAAATTTCACAAATTTATTGGATCTTGAAATCTCTTCCTCTCAAAATGCTTTTTGATTACCCTTTTGAATCATTATATCTGGACACACATTCTGGTGGTCCCACATCTTTTCTGCTTTTGAAACAATTCAGAATCTCAACTTCATTTCTTATAAGTAGTCACTAACCATGTGTCACTATTTAAATTAAATCAATTTTTAAGAAAAGACTAGTTATTCAGTCACTCAACCTATTTGAAGTGTTCAGTAGACAAGTGTAGCTACTGACTACCATCTTGAACATTATGTCTGGGACAGTTTTATCATTATACAAAGTTCTTTTCAACAATGCAGATATAGAACACTAACATCATCACAGAAAGTTTTACTAGATAATATAGGCTCTAAATAATAAAACTTACACATTTGTAAGCAATAATATTGTGATGACAGTCTTCAAATAGGGATACATAATGTCAGTGGTATATCACTTTCCTTGAGGAAATTAGAGGAATGCAAAGAAGATGAAGTAGAAGATGGCCAGAAGGACAAAAGAAGATCATTCTAGACAGAAATGTCAACACCGCCAAGGCTCAGGTGCCTGACATAATGGATATATTAAAACTAGGATGAAACTCTAAGCCTGGACTAGAGCATGGATATGCAGGAAACAGTATGAGATGAGGCTATAAGCCTAACCAGGGGTCAGATTTTGGAAAGTTTTTTGTGCCATATTAAAAGTTATAAACATGAATCTTAAGGAAAACTAAAAACATTTTAAACAGAGTTGTAATACGGTCATACTTTTTAGAAATATAATTCAATATCTGCTAAAGATGGAGTAGTAAACTGAGACTAACTTCTAATTCAAGTATATGAGAATGATAGAAAAGAGAAGTCAAACAAAACTAAGTGGAAATGTTGGATTTTAAAAGCATATGCACAATTTTGTGTTTAAAAATAGGAAAAAAGGGATGCCTGGGTGGCTCAGTTGGTTAAGCAGCTGCCTTCGGCTCAGGTCATGATCCCAGCGTCCTGGGTTCGAGTCCCACATCGGGCTCCTTGCTCATCAGGGAGCCTGCTTCTCCCTCTGCCTCTGCCTCTGCCTGCCATTCTGTCTGCCTGTGCTTGCTCTCTCTCCCTCTCTCTCTCTAACAAATAAATAAATAAAATCTTTTTAAAAAAATAGGAAAAAAAATTGTAGAGCATGGCTAAAGCCATTTGTCTGTGAGTCTTCATATTAAATGCTCTAAGTAAGATGAGGACCAGATCCAGACTTACTACTTAAAGCCAAGACCAGTAAAAAAGTTAAACCATTTCTTCCATTCATGAGTGAATTTGAAATATCCCTAATATCATGCAAGAAATAAACAGCCAGAACAAATAGAGAAATACTTTCAACTTTCTGGTGGAAAATAAGTATTAATCTAGAATTATAAGCCCAGTTATACTGTTATTTAAAAATCAAGGCAATATGATTCACGGGCAGAGGAAGAACACAGCTAGCTGTGAGAATTAATGTGAATTACAAGACACACTGATCATCAACACTTCAAACTAACTTGCAGCCCTAAGTATTTTTTAGAGCTATGCCAAAACAAAACATACAAAAAAAAATCAAGGAAAATAAAGATATCTTAGGTGTTAAAATAAATCAAGACATTTCACCACCCACAATCTTTTGTTAAAAAGTTAATTAAGGGATGTACTTAAGAAAAATAAAAGTTGAACCCAGAGGGCAATCATGGTATATAAGAAAGAATGCTGTCCAAAAAAATTTAAAAATAGGTTAGTCATCTTAACTAACTACTAACTGGAAAAAAATAACTGTAAGAAAGTTGTAAAATCTATTTCATTAGCTATAAAAATATCCAATATTTCATGTTAAATATAACATTAACTTCTAGTTTGTAGTCCAGCACATAAAGAGCTTGGAATTCACCACACCATACTAACAACAAATAAAAAATTGATAAAACTGAAAATCAACAACCCTTCTTAGATCCATCAAAAAGCTGAAGTCACTGGGCAGACCCAAAACTGAAGAGACAGATAGATATATGGAGAATTACAACTTATTGTTACCATGAGCAGGTAACAACTAACTGTTACTATAATCAGAACCAGTCACGTGGTAGAAAAACCTTAATTGTATAATCAGGAATTCTACCAAATATTTAAGAAAGAAACTATACCAATTCTCTGTAATCTCTTCCAAAATACAGAAGAAGAGGGAATGTTTCCCAGGAGACCAGCATGACCCTAATACCAAAACCAGACAAGACACTGTGAAGAAAGAAACTTACATCATTATTTTTCATGAACATAGATGCAAATATCCTTAACAAGATGTTATCAAAACAAATCTAATAATATAAAAAAGAATTACACACAATGTACAAATGAGATTTATTTCAAGTATGCAGCATTTATAAATGGTTCAACATTTGAAAATCAATGACTAATCCAGCATTTCAATAGACTAAAGAATAAAAATCCCATGATTGTTCCAAACATGCAGAAAAAGTATTTGATAAAACCCAATGCGTACTTATGATACAAAATTTCAGTAAACTAGGAATAGAGGGGTGACCTCCTTAATTCGATTAAAAAAAAAAACTTAAAAATACCCTGCAGTTATCATATTTAATGTTGAGAAACTAGAAACTTTTCTACCAATTCAGGTACAAAGGCAAGGATGTCTTCTCTCACCACTCCTTTTCAATCACATATTGGATGTCCTAGCTAATATAATAAAACAAGAAAAGGAAATTAAAAGTATACTGATTAGGAATGAAGAAATAAAACAATCTTTGTTCCCAGATGACATGATCATTTATGGAGAAAATCTCAAAACAAAAAACCAAAACCAAAAAAACTCCTGGAATGAATACATGATTATAGTAAGGTTGCAGGATATAAGATTATTCTATAAAAATTAATCAACTTCCCAAATGTGCCAGCAATTTGAAACTAAAAACACAATAACACTTCATTAGCACTCAAAAAAATAGGATTTAATACATATTTAACAAAATATATACAAGATCTATATGAAGGAAACTATAAAACTCTGATAAAAGAAATCAGAGAAGGACTAAACAGAAATATACTGCATGTTCATGGATAGAAGGACTCAATATTGTCAAAATATTAGTTTTCTACAACTTAATCTATAAATGCAATGCAATTCTAATGAAAACTTCCACAAATTATTTTCTAGATATTGAAATTGTGACTTTAAAGTTTATATAGAGAAGCAAAATACCAGAATAACTGGCACAATATTAAAGGAAAAGAACAAAATTGAAGTACTAATATTACCTGACTTCAAGACTTACTATAAAGCTGCAGTAATCAAGACATTGTATTGGTGAGAGAATATACAAATAGATCAATAGAACAAACTAGAAAGCTTAGAAGCAGAGACACACAAACATGGCCAACTGATCATTGACAAAGTAGTAAAAGCAGTATAATAGAGCAAAGACAGCCTTTTCAATAAATTCTCATGATAGAAGAAGACACAGAGGTTAAAAAGTGAATATAAGGGCACCTGGGTGGCTCAGTTAGTTAAGTGTCCAACTTTTGATTTCAACTCAGGTCATGATCTCAAAGTCCTGGAATTGAGCCCTGCATTGGGCTCTGTGCTGAGAGGATTCTGCTTCAGGATTCTCTCTCTCTCTCTCCCTGCCTCTCCCCCTGCTCTCTCTCTCGGTCTCTCTATCTCAAATAAATAAACTTTTTTAAAAATGAGTATAGACGCATACCTTACACCTTTCACAAAAATTAACTCAAAATGGATCATAGACCTAAATGTAAAATACAGCACTGTAAAACTCCTAAAAGAGAATATAGAAGAAGAGCAAGATAATATTAGGTTTGACAATGACTTTAGATACAACACTGAGGACACACCCTCTGAAAGAAATAATTGATAAGCTGGACTTTGTTAAAATTAAAAAAAAATTCTCTATGGAAGACACTGTCAAGAGAATGAAAAGACAAGCCAGCGAGTAGGAGGAAATATTTGGAAACAACCTATCTGAGAAAGGACTTGTATCTAAAAGACAGGAAGAATTCCTAAACTCAACAATAAGAAAACAAACACCTTCCCTAAAGAATTAGCCAGAGACCTTAACAGACACCAAAGAAGATATACAGATGACAATAACTATACAAAAATATGCTCAACTTCATATGTCATTAGGAAATTTCAAATTTAAACATCTACAAGCCTATTAGAATGACCAAAATTCATAACACTGGCAACATGAAATGCTAACAAGGATATGGAACAGTAGGAGTTCCTTCACTGCTGGCATGAATGTGACAAGGCACAGCCACTTTATTATTTTTTTTTTATTTTTTTATTTTTTATTTTTTTATTTTTTCAGCATAACAGTATTCATTATTTTTGCACCACACCCAGTGCTCCATGCAATCCGTGCCCTCTACAATGCCCACCACCTGGTGCCCCCAACCTCCCACCCCCCACCCCTTCAAAATTCTCAGATCGTTTTTCAGAGTCCATAGTCTCTCATGGTTCACCTCCCCTTCCAATTTCCCTCAACTACCTTCTCCTCTCCATCTCCCCTTGTCCTCCATGCTATTTGTTATGCTCTACAAATAAGTGAAACCATATGATAATTGACTCTCTCTGCTTGACTTATTTCACTCAGCATAATCTCTTCCAGTCCCGTCCATGTTGCTACAAAACTTGGGTATTCATCCTTTCTTTCTTTCTTTCTTTTTTTTTTTTTACAGCTTTATAAACATATATTTTTATCCCCAGGGGTACAGGTCTGCGAATCGCCAGGTTTACACACTTCACAACACTCACCATAGCACATACCCTCCCCAATATCCATAACCCCACCCCCTCTCCCAACCCCCTCCCCCCATCAACCCTCAGTTTGTTTTGTGAGATTAAGAGTCACTTATGGTTTGTCTCCCTCCCAATCCCATCTTGTTTCATTTACTCTTCTCCTACCCCCTCAACCCCCCATGTTGCATCTCCTCTCCCTCATATCAGGGAGATCATATGATAGTTGTCTTTCTCCGATTGACTTATTTCGCTAAGCATGATACCCTCTAGTTCCATCCACGTCGTCGCAAATGGCAAGATTTCATTTCTTTTGATGGCTGCATAGTATTCCATTGTGTATATATACCACTTCTTCTTTATCCATTCGTCTGTAGATGGACATCTAGGTTCTTTCCATAGTTTGGCTATTGTAGACATTGCTGCTATAAACATTCGGGTGCATGTGCCCCTTCGGATCACTACGTTTGTATCTTTAGGGTAAATACCCAGCAGTGCAATTGCAGGGTCATAGGGTAGTTCTATTTTCAACATTTTGAGGAACCTCCATGCTGTTTTCCAGAGTGGTTGCACCAGCTTGCATTCCCACCAACAGTGTAGGAGGGTTCCCCTTTCTCCGCATCCTCGCCAGCATCTGTCATTTCCTGACTTGTTAATTTTAGCCATTCTGACTGGTGTGAGGTGATATATCATTGTGGTTTTGATTTGTATTTCCCTGATGCCGAGTGATATGGAGCACTTTTTCATGTGTCTGTTGGCCATCTGGATGTCTTCTTTGCAGAAATGTCTGTTCATGTCCTCTGCCCATTTCTTGATTGGATTATTTGTTCTTTGGGTGTTGAGTTTGCTAAGTTCTTTATAGATTTTGGACACTAGCCCTTTATCTGATATGTCATTTGCAAATATCTTCTCCCATTCTGTCAGTTGTCTTTTGGTTTTGTTCACTGTTTCCTTTGCTGTGCAAAAGCTTTTGATCTTGATAAAATCCCAAAAGTTCATTTTTGCCCTTGCTTCCCTTGCCTTTGGTGATGTTCCTAGGAAGATGTTGCTGCGGCTGAGGTCGAAGAGGTTGCTGCCTGTGTTCTCCTCGAGGATTTTGATGGATTCCTTTCTCACATTGAGATCCTTCATCCATTTTGAGTCTATTTTCGTGTGTGGTGTAAGGAAATGATCCAATTTCATTTTTCTGCATGTGGCTGTCCAATTTTCCCAACTCCATAGATGCTGAAAAAGCATTTGACAAAGTACAGCATCCCTTCCTGATCAAAACTCTTCAAAGTGTAGGGATAGACGGCACATACCTCAATATTATCAAAGCCATCTATGAAAAACCCACCTGCAAATATCATTCTCAATGGAGAAAAACTGAAAGCTTTTCCGCTAAGGTCAGGAACACGGCAGGGATGTCCGTTATCACCACTGCTCTTCAACATAGTACTAGAAGTCCTAGCCTCAGCAATCAGACAACAAAAGGAAATTAAAGGCATCCAAATCGGCAAAGAAGAAGTCAAACTATCACTCTTCGCAGATGATATGATACTCTATGTGGAAAACCCAAAAGACTCCACTCCAAAACTGCTAGAACTTGTACAGGAATTCAGTAAAGTGTCAGGATATAAAATCAATGCACAGAAATCAGTTGCATTTCTCTACACCAACAACAAGACAGAAGAAAGAGAAATTAAGGAGTCCATCCCATTTACAATTGCACCCAAAACTATAAGATACCTAGGAATAAACCTAACCAAAGAGACTAAGAATCTATACACAGAAAACTATAAAGTACTCATGAAAGAAATTGAGGAAGACACAAAGAAATGGAAAAATGTTCCATGCTCCTGGATTGGAAGAATAAATATTGTGAAAATGTCTATGCTACCTAAAGCAATCTACACATTTAATGAAATTCCTATCAAAGTAACATCCATTTTTTTCAAAGAAATGGAACAAATAATCCTAAAATTTATATGGAACCAGAAAAGACCTCGAATAGCCAAAGGAATATTGAAAAAGAAAGCCAAAGTTGGTGGCATCACAATTCCGGACTTCAAGCTCTATTACAAAGCTGTCATCATCAAGACAGCATGGTACTGGCACAAAAACAGACACATAGATCAATGGAACAGAATAGAGAGCCCAGAAATGGACCCTCAACTCTATGGTCAACTCATCTTCGACAAAGCAGGAAAGAATGTCCAATGGAACAAAGACAGCCTCTTCAATAAATGGCACAGCCACTTTAGAAGCTACCTCATAGACTATAATACTTAAGATACTGTGATCTTTGCATACTGTTAGACAAAGAAAGCTGATAATATACTGTAGAAAACCCAGAAATAAATTCAAGTGAATAGGGAAATATGGCATATGTAAAATAAGCTATGAAACAAATAAGGGCTGGATAGGCTACCTTATAAATGGTGCTAGGATAACTGATTGTCCATATGAAAAATATACATAAGTACAATTAGATTGTTACACTATATACTGAAATCAATTTTGATAAACGTTAAATTAATAAATACTAAATAACAAAATTAACTCATACAGGTGCACAAAGACATACACACGGCAATGTTCATTATGAGATGATCTATAATAATAAATGTCTTAAGACAAGTTAAATGTCTACCATGATTGATACATGTAATATATTCATAGAATGATGTAGAATGGATTTCTATGTACCCAATGTGCATAGTAAACATTAATAGTCATGAAGGATAGGTAAATCTGTTTCTTGGTAGCTAAAACAGAGATAGCAAATAACAAGATATTAATAGTAAATCAATAAAACTCTCAAACTTGCTGATCACATCTGCACTTGTGATGTTTTAAATGTGTTCTTCCAAGGGCACCTGTCAACATGTCACAATGAATAAAGCAAATGTCAGGTCAGCACTTCTGGATCTTTAGTATAAATGCTCCAGCTTAAAGCATGCTTGCTAATTAAAAAGTTTGGTCCTTGCATTGCCTTTAAACTTCATTGTTTCTTTGAGTTCCAACTTATGTTCTTTATGTCACAAAACGTTCTTTCTTAATACAATTAAGCATAGACAACACATCTCCTGTTTACTGAGTTACTGCCATTATAAGACTCTGTTGATCTTATTGTTGATTCTAATATTGGAATAAGGAAATGCACTCTTGGGAGAATATAAAAGACTTTATTCCACTTATAGCCACTTCTTTGCCTAGGAGAGGACTTACATCACACAACTGACTTGGATTCATTCCTAAATTTAGACACAGATAACCTTTTATCCTTTGTGACTAAAAGAAAATAGCTTGTTTTCTTTCCATTGGGAATAAATCATCTTAAAAATATACCAAAGAAGAGCAACTAAAATTTGTTTATGGGGCACTTCATGGTGTCTTTTCATTTCTCTCCCTCCTCTCCTTGCCTCTCTCTTTTATCTTAGTACTGCCTACCTTCTGTTATGGCTTTGTTAAATTAACATCTATTAAGTGGGGCACAGGGTGCTAGATGGTGAGCCAGGGTTCAACAACAGACCACAAGAGAAATTGCGATAATTGATATAGAGAAGTTTGTTACTCATAGGTCCTGAAGGACTTACACTATATGTCACCGAGAGAGGTCAAGGTAGAGTGCAGAGAGAGGCAGGACCTGAGGCATAAGCCTAAATAGGGTCCATTGTTGAAGTGGGCTTTGGATTTCCCAGGCTAGGACAGATTGCTCAATTTAAACTGAATGGGGGGGTGGGGGGCGCCTGAGTGGCTCAGTGGGTTAAGCCTCTGCCTTCAGCTCAGGTCGTGATCTCAGGGTCCTGGGATCGAGCTCCACATCAGGCTCTCTGCACAGCAGGGAGCCTGCTTCCCCCTCTCTCTCTGCCTGCCTCTCTGCCTACTTGTGATCGCTCTCTTTCTCTGTTGAATAAATAAATAAACAAACAAACAAACAAACAAACCTTTAATAAATAAATAAATAAATAAATAAATAAATAAACTGAATAGGGTCTGGGGAAGCCCCACAGGGTCTTATCTAAGGTGCTGGGAGGCTGGGGAAACAGTTCAGCACAAGGGTAATAGGAGGAGTCATGTCAGGAACTTTCATTTGCTTGTGACTCTGTAGCTGCTCTCTAGGGCATACACTCACCTGAGGGGCTAATGTCTGTGTAAAGCCCCCACAGGCTGCTTGGCCAAACAACATGGTTGCTGAGCAAGCGATGCCAGGAGTAGCTTTGCTAAACTCTTGACATTTTCAGATGTGAGAACAATCTAGGTGAGGACCTGAGGATAGATTTGCTTCATTAGACTGGACAGTTGGTTTTCTTTTCTTTTCTTTTTTTCCTCATAACAGTTTTATACTCATCCCATCTAATTACTAAACTTCCTGCAAGCAACGTATTATTTCCCAGGGTATTCCATGGATATAGGAGAAGTTCTTGATGCCCCTCGGTCTCAGAACCAGAGTTTATATCTCTATCCATAAGACATTGTGACCAAGACACTGGTTGCTGAGTTTGTTTGTTTGTTTGTTTAGGTCCAGTGATCTACAACATAATGTACATAATGCCTTGGGGTGTAAAGAGCTTGCCACAAGTGTCCTTATTCAGCTCTTCTGCCATTGGTTATCCTGGGTCAATTGGGTCTTCAAGCCTGATCAGTAAGAGATATAAGGCACACAACCAAGAAGCAGGGAGTTTTGATCCAACATCTGAACATGACATAGCGTTGCATGCAGTAAGAAGACATGTTCCGTCATAGGCTGAGCATGGTTATTTTCTTAATTCTGTTCAGAAATAATGCAGGGCAGAATAGGGACAGGGACCAATTCCTGGGAGATGGGTCTGGTGAGAACAAAGCAGAAAGTGGGTTCTCTGCTTAATTGTGTGGGTGTTAATACAGTAGCTTTCCTGTCCTCCCAGTGCCTCTCAAACCTTTAAGACCAGTGTGCCCAAGACCCAAGAACAAAGTGGTCAGATGGGGACAGGTTTCTACAAGGAGTTATACTGCTTCTTTGTATCAAGGTAGTGCCTGACATCCATAGGGCAATTTAACATTAGCTATTGTAATGAATAAAATTCATTTCAATGGCTTAACAATTACAAAATAATTTTTGTTTTAAGTTTGTTACTTGTTCTTGACACAGTTCCACAAAGGTCCATCCCTGTCCTAAAAAGCCCTCCTTGAGAGAATGACTCAGAAAATAAACTTCTTCCATTGTGTCTTTGGGTCATTTTAGAGTTCTTTTCCAGTCATGTAAAAGACGAGCTAGAGACCATGAATCAAGATCATGCAAGTTGTTTGAGAGGCCAGACTTGTAGGCATTATACATCGCTTACATTCACATTGGATGGTCCAGAACCCAATCATGTAGCCCCGGACTAACTACAATGGAGGGGTAAAATGTAGCCTATGTGTCCAAGAAGAGGAGTAGGATTGGTGAGTATCTAGTCACCCTCGTATACACTATCTTCTGATGAAACCAGTAAGGTTTTTTCCCACTTACGTGCAGTAAAAGTTCCTGGTAAATCAACTGGAAATATCATTGTTTCTAGTCAGCAAAAATCTGGAGGCTCAGCTGGGCTAAGTCTAAGGTTAACTATATCTAGTTGTTGCTTGAAGTTTTAGCATATCCAGAACTCTGAGACCAATCCTGTTTCCTCTAAAGTTAATTTTAGAAATCTAGGTCACTAAGTAAGTTATCAGCATGAAGTTCAGTATTCTCTTGTTATAACTTGATCCTGTGCCTGTTAAAAATTGTGAATCCTGGAGACAGACTGCCTGGTTTGCATCCTGAATTGCTACCTATTGACTTTAGGCAAGTTATCTCATTTCCCTTTTCTTTAAAATTGAAGTAATATGTTTAACACCCTGGGCGTTTGAGAGAAGTAAGTTTGAAAAGCTGTGAAAAGCACCTAGCACAGGGTCTATGTTCCTGGGCCACTGTTATTATCATCGACATTTACCAATATTGTATTATATAATGATTGGGTCCTGGTCCTATTTCCCCAGAATATGAATGACAGGCAATTTTGATCTTTGGGTATATCCATGAAAAGGCACTCTAGCATTAGGAGAGGGGGCGTGTGGGGTGCGGGGTACAGTTCAGAGAGTAAGCCCATGAGAGAAATTGTGAATGTATAAAGCCCCCAAAATGAGAGATCTTGAGCTGCCTAAGCTAAAGCCAATAGACAAGAGGGAGTCAAAAGGAGATAGTCCAGTGCCAAGTCCAGGATTCAGTTAGACTCCTCTATTCAAAGAAACACCATTGAGCTTGGGTGGGCCAGTATTAAATGGAATCACAAGAAAGACAATCTGTGCAAAGTTGAGTCTAATACCCAAACAGGCACCATGACCCTGTCCCAGTAATGTGACTGGGTAGAATAAAAGAAAGAAGAAGAATGGCCCTTAGGGAGGAACAAAAACAACAGAAATAAAACACCTATAGAGGATTGGAAATGGTGTTGCTAAAGTTGCCTTTTATTTACATTTGATGTGCTGCACTGTCCTTCTGAAAATCCTTGCTTTAGTCTATCTTTTCATTTCTCTTCAAATGCAGCCTTGCCTTGTTCTAATCAGTAGTCTTGCCTCTCTACCTTAGCTAATGTCTGAAACTATTTTCCTCTAAAACTGCCACATCTCTCTCTCCCTAACGTCCGATAGCTTTGCAGACCTTGATTTGTCATTCTAGATCCTCCACCTCTGGTTCCAATCATCCACTGTCTCACCTATTTGATTATGTACCAAGAGTTATTTTTTTATATCTACTTTTTGACCCTTAAAAATTCTATTGGCTTATCAGATCCTAGACTTTCAGAGAACAGCTAGTCCTTCTACAATTCCTGCCTCTGCTCATATTTGGGAAATCCTATCTCTAAGAAAGACACATCATACTAAATTAAAGTTATGTGCAGAACTCAATCGATCAGTAGGAGAAGTTTTCCTTTATTGAAGTTTATTAAACTTCTTTTTGAAATTGGGATTGAAGTTTCTTTTCAGTTCTCTGACATTTCCAAAAATAAACATTGGCATTTCCTTATGCCGCAAGTCTTCACACTAAACACTTGTTTTCATAGTTTGAATCATTTTCAAAAACTTCTGGGTTCTCTGTGTAACCATTTCCCATGTTCATTGCTTGTATCCCAAGCGAAGACTGCTTTCTTTCCTTAGCCAGCCTGGTGATATGCTGTTTGAAAGGTAATATTTCTATTCGGAGCATTATGAGCAACTATGCTTGGTTTTAAAGGGCTCTTTCTCTACATTTCCAGCATGACTCACAGAGAGAAAAATATGTTTTCTCCTTTCTCCAATGTAAAAACAAGGTTTATTTCCTTTGGGGGGTATGGAAACAAGGAAAGATACCATGATCAGCAAATATCTTCTTTGAGTAATAATTTCTTAATCAAGATTCCTAATCCTATTTCCTCTTTGAAATTGCATTAAATATTTTAATCTACCTAATTACAAACTAGACAAACTGCTTTGGTAAAAGATATGTCTCTGCATATAACATATCTTTTTCTTTTCCCTTCACATCATTGCTTATAAGATTTGAATCTTCCCTCTTGTTATGGTTTAATGCTGTAACATGAGAGTAAACTGTATTTTCAGGATGATGAATAGAGATGAGGCCAAAAATATATTCCCAATTGAATTTGGATTATACTGCAATCTAAAGTTCTCCATAAAGAATAGTGAAATGCAGAAGAAAGTTTGAGTTTTTACCTTTCTTTATTAATGATTATAATTAAAAACCAAAATGATTTTCCTTGGCTCAGATCTTTTAATATGATTTTACTGTTGAAAGGTCCACAGTGCATTTATTTTTAATTCAGGAAATGAAGATATAGATCTTAGATGACAATAAATTAACATTGTTTTAGACTTCTGTATAGAGTTACTATTCTCTAAAACCAAAGAATGAAATATTTAATTTTATATTAAAGCTAAGTTTTCAACTTACTTTCTTAATGGAGAAAAGCACCATGCATTTACTTCAATTTCAATCAATATAAATTTCCCTTTAAAAAATTAGCACAACTTTACTTATGCATATGTGTATTAGTTATAGAAGTATTAATTATCATTATAGAGTAATTTGACATTATCAATCAAAATTTAAAATTCCCAAATCCTCTGACCTGCAACTTTACTTTTAGGAATTTTTCCCTACACATACACTGGCTCATGGGTTAACTGATATACAGAATGGAATTTTCTTGACAACAGAGCTTACAATAGTAAAAACTGAACACAATTTAAATGCTTATCAATAGGAGACTGGCTAAATAATTTTAAATACATATAACAGTATAAAATATGCTGTAACATCTAATATATTTATTCATTAAACAAACTTAAATGCTTAAATTTATTTATTTATTTATCGAGCAGGGAGAGGGGTTGGAAAGGAAGGAGAGAGAATCTCAAGCAGACTCTGCGCTGAACAGGGAGCCAGACATGGGCCTTGATCTCATGACCGTAAGATCATGGCCTGAGCCAAAATCAAGAGTTGGATGCTTAGACAACTGAGCCACCCAGGCACACATGCCCCTGAAATCCTAATATCAGAAGTCATTTTATAATCATAGGAACTATGAATAGTTGGCAGTTTTGGTAAAGTGTTTCTGACTGTAAATATTTTAATAATATGAAGAGAATTTCTCACACTTTTTCTGAAAGTATCTTCTCTAGAATGATATTATCTGACCATACCCCTGTTCCAAACTGAGGAAGAATGAGGTAAAAACAAACAAACAAACAAACAAGGATGAGGGTGTTTTAAGGATTTCTTTTATCCCACAAACCCTTAGTTTAACACCCAAGGTGACTCAGGTCAGCTCTGACATTGGCACTTTGAAAGTATATGTAGTATTTCAATGGCTCCAGTCCACCTGTATGATACATTTCAGCTTTTGTGGAATTGATGTATAATATCAAAATTAATCCTTAAGGGCCACAATAGGGCACATGCTTCTTACAAACTGAATCTCAAGGAACTTTCAATTCCCTCAACATTCCCACAGTGATGGCAGGCTGGGAAAAATAGGACTCCTAAGTCTTGAGGTGTGAATCAATATTAGTATTTTTTTCTTATTGTTTCTTTCTCTTTTTTTTCTGAGAGTAATGTTTTCCTTTTTATTGTGTCCCTGCTCTTCTTCTCTTTGCAGTCTTCTAAGGCTCTAATCTGCAATAGAACCCTGGTCTTATTGGTAAGACCAACACATGAAACTCTGCCGCACTTCACTGGTGAGATAGCAGCTATCTTTCTTCCTAGCCAATGAATACTGCACTCAATTCTTAGCAGGTTCACTGGCTGATGTTCTAACAAGTGCCCTTCCACACCCTCAGACAGAGGGAAATATAGCTAACTAGTAGCTAACTGAGATTTGTTTAAGCTTTTCAGCTTCTGAAGTGTCATATATGACTTTTTCTTAGGAGTCTGTTTATGATTGTATAAACAATATCAATCACAAAACTAAGTTTAGAAGGAACTTAGTCATTCAGTGCAAGGGGAGGCCCATTCTGCATGTAAGAAGCTTAGAAGTCACCCCTTCATCCTAACAACAAGTAAAAAGTTGAACAGAGTAACTCTGCTTGGATGCATAAGAGAGGGGAGGCCACAGGGTAAACCGTTACCCCCAAGACTGGAAAGACAAACAGATGACTATAGGGAGGCACAGCTTACTATCCCAGAAACTCACCAGTGGAAAATTACACAGGAGACAATGTCAGGTTTGCCAAGTCTAGGTATCAAGAAAAAAATTACAAGGCATACCAAAATGAAAAGAACACAGCTAGAAGAGATAGAGCAGGCATCAGATCCAGACTTAGCACAGATGTTGGTATTATCAAGCTGCTAATTTAAAACAATTAGATTAACATTTTAAAGAATAAGGTAGAAAGCATACAAGAATAAACAGGCAATGTAAACAGAGATGGAAATCCTAAGAAAAATCCAAATATAAAGGCTAGAGTTAAAACACACACACACACACACACACACACACACACACACACACACACACACATACAGTAAATGAAATAAAGAATGCTTGGAAAAGTTTATGAATTAAATTTGACATGGTTGAAGAAAGAATCTCTGAGCTACAGGATATATCAGTAGAATTCCTTAAAACCAAAGAGCGATGAGAACAAAGACTGAAAAATAAAACCAAACAGAATATCCAGTAATAGTGAGGCAACTACAAAAGGTGTAACATATGTTTAATGAGAATACCAGAAAAAGAAGCAGGAGAGAAAGGAAAATAAATATTTGAAAGAATAATGACTGAAAGTTTCCTCAAATTAATGTCAGACATCAAATCATAGATTAAGGAAGCTCAAATACCAAGCAGGATAAATGGGGGGAAAATTACACCTAGGCATATCGTTTTCAAACTTCAGAAAAATCAAAGGTAAAGAAAAAAAGGTAGTGGAAGAAGTCAGAAGGAACATGTCCCATAGAGGAACAAAGATAAGAATTCCATCTGACTTCTCCTCAAAAAACAGGAAAGCACGAAGAGAGTGAAGTAAAATATTTGAAGTGTGGAGAGAAAAACAAAAAACAAAAAACAACAAAAAAACAAAACAAAACAAAACTGAAAAACAGCCCAACCCAGAATTCTATAAAAAATATTCTTTAAAAGTGGTGGAGAAAAGTAGACTTCCTCAGACAACCAAACATGAGAGATTTTGTTGCCAGTAAATCTGCCTTCTGAGAAATGTTCAAAATTCTCTTGAGAGAAAGAAAATAATATAAGCCAGAAATTTGGATTTACAAAAAGTAATGAAGAGCATCAATGAAGGAGTAAGTGAAGGTAAGATTAGAATTTTTTTCTTATTCTTAACTTATCTAGCATGTAACAGTTTGTGCAAAATAATAGCACCAACAGTTAAATTATGTATATATATATATAAACATATATATGTTTATATATATATATATCGCATTACATATGTTTACATATGCTTATATGCAAGTTAAAATGACAGCAATGATACAAGGGATGGGTGGGAGAAATTAGAATGATTGTGCTATTAAAGTACTCATATACCAGTGAAGTGGCATAGGGTTATTTGAAAAGGGACTTGGATTAGCTGTAAATATTGCAAACTTTAGGACAACCACTTAAAGTGAAAAAAGAAGAAAGGAAACAAATATAACAGATATGCTAAGAAAGGACAGAAAATGAAATCATATAAAATGCTCAATCAAAACCACGCAAGGTAGTGCAGGACTAATAAACTGAGGTCTAGAGAAGGAGCATAATGGTTTCCTCAGAAATTCGAAGATGCTGATCCAGGACTAGAACCAAATGTCGCCTCCAGTTCAATCACTTTCAGACATAAATAATATTCAGCCTCACTCAGCATCCACAACCAGTGCTATTGCATTCTCTCTTAGGAAACATAAGCCCCTGGCTAGTCCTTTTGGTCTTACATATCTATGAAGTACCCAGTTTTACCAAGTTGGTCATTGATGCCTCTAGGGATTAATACAGCCACCAACATATTGGGATTTTTGTACTTAAAAGCAACTACCACAATTTCCTGTGGTTCCAGTTGGGGGAAAGTTAGCTTTGTTTATGCTTTCCCAGACATCAGTGATGATTCCCAGTCTCTGCTGGTGGATGGGGAGGAAATAGCATCATTATTTTATCTTGAAATTAGTATGGCATCCAAAATGTATTAAACCTTCACATGCATGTGGACAGTTTTTTTTTGTTGTTGTTGTTGTTTTTTTAAAGATTTTGTTTATTTATTTGAGAGAGAGACAGTGAGAGAGAGCATGAGCGAGAAGGTCAGAGGGAGAAGCAGACTCCCCATGGAGCTGGGAGCCCGATGTGCGACTTGATCCTGGAACCCCGGGATCATGACCTGAGCCAAAGACAGTCGCATGTGGACAGTTTTTTATCTCAATATTATTGGCATATTGTCTGGGGTCAACTTCCCCAGAAGACAATGAGATGAGGATTCAATACAGAAGACCTCCCAAGAGAAACCTGTAAAGAAAGGAGGTAAGGAGGGCAAGACAGAAGACAAGCAAGGACACAACTTCAGGCAAAATCCCAAACTCGGTTTCATCCTTCCAGAGCTCTGGAATCTAAATTCTACCTCAGTGCTTATCCTAACATGAGGCAAGTTTGTTGAGTTTTTAAAACCTGTGCCAGTCTGGCCTTGGTGAGGGCCATGCTTTAGGACTTGCAGACCGTTAGGAAGGGATGCGGCCTGGCTATGCAGAGAGTCACCATGGCACCATAGTCCAAGGGCAGTCCTCCAAAGAGAATTAAAGTGCTGGCCTCCAGGGGCAAGCACACTGAAGCCAGGGAATGGGCACACAGAAACTATCAGAGGGATCTGAGGGTATCTGGTGAGTACTGACAACGCCTGCTCACTTATCACATTATCTGCCCTAAATAGAAAAGACAAAAATATGATTAATCTCTGACACATATTTTCAAAGGCCAGGTATTTCCTTAAGAAAAAAAAAACCTTAAAATAGAGACTGATGGAAGGAGGAGTCAAGATGGCGGAGAAGTAGCAGGATGAGACTACTTCAGGTAGCGGGAGATCAGCTAGATAGCTTATCTAAAGATTGCAAACAACTACAAATACAACGGGAGATCGAAGAGAAGAAGAACAGCAACTCTAGAAACAGAAAATCAACCACTTTCTGAAAGGTAGGACTGGCGGAGAAGTGAATCCAAAGTGACGGGAAGATAGACCGCGGCGAGAGGGGCCGGCTCCCAGCAAAGGGCGGAGCAACGGAGCACAAAATCAGGACTTTTAAAAGTCTGTTCCGCTGAGGGACATCGCTCCAGAGGTTTGACTGGGGTGAAGCCCACGTGGGGTCAGCGTCTCTACAGAGACAGAGCTGAGGACTGAGCTCTAAGCTCGCAGTTACCTTGAACCAGTCGCAGGCTCGGTCAGCTCAGAGTGTGGCTGAGGCCAGGGTGACGGGAGTAATTGGGCGCTGTTCTCTGAGGGCGCACTGAGGAGCGGGGCCCCGGGCTCTCGGCTCCTCCGGGCCGGAGACTGGAAGGCCGCCATCTTCATTCCCGTCCTCCAGAACTCTACGGAAAGCACTCAGGGAACAAAAGCTCCCGAAAGCAAACCTAAGTGGATTACTCAGCCCGGCCCCTGGTAAGGACGGTGCAACTCCGCCTGGGGCAAAGACACTTGAGAATCACTACAACAGGCCCCTCCCCCAGAAGATCAACAAGAAACCCAGCCAGGACCAAGTTCACCTACCAAGGAGTGCAGTTTCAATACCAAGGAGAGCAGCGGAATTCCAGAGGAGGAGAAAGCAAAGCACTGAACTCATGGCTTTCTCCCCATGATTCTTTAGCCTTGCATTTAATTTAATTTTTTTTCTTTTTCAATTTTTTTTCTCTTCTTCTGCTACATTTTTTTAACTTTTACCCTTTTCTTTTTTAATGTTTTTTAACTAGTTTATCTAATATATATATATTTTTTTCCTTGTTTTATTTTTTCTTTATTGGTTTTCTTTTTTAATTGTTTCTTTCTTTCTTTTTTTTTTTTTCTTTCTGAACCTCTTTTTATCCCCTTTCTCCACCCTCACGATTTGGGATCTCTTCTGATTTGGCGAAAGCATATTTTCCTGGGGTTGTTGCCACCCTTTTAGTATTTTACTTGCTCCTTCATATACTCTTATCTGGACAAAATGACAAGGCGGAAAAATTCACCACAAAAAAAGAACAAGAGGCAGTACCAAAGGCTAGGGACCTAATCAATACAGACATTGGTAATATGTCAGATCTAGAGTTCAGAATGACAATACTCAAGGTTCTAGCCAGGCTCAAAAAAGGCATGGAAGATATTAGTGAAACCCTCTCGGGAGATATAAAAGCCCTTTCTGGAGAAATAAAAGAACTAAAATCTAACCAAGTTGAAATAAAAAAAGCAATTAATGAGATACAATAAAAAATGGAGGCTCTCACTCCTAGGATAAATGAGGCAGAAGAAAGAATTAGCGATATAGAAGACCAAATGACAGAGAATAAAGAAGCTGAGCAAAAGAAGGACAAACAGCTACTGGACCACGAGGGGAGAATTCGAGATATAAGTGACATCATAAGATGAAACAACATTAGAATAATTGGGATTCCAGAAGAAGAGGAAACAGAGAGGGGAGCAGAAGGTATATTGGAGAGAATTATTGGAGAGAATTTCCCCAATATGGCAAAGGGAACAAGCATCAAAATCCAGGAGGATCAGAGAACGCCCCTCAAAATCAATAAGAATAGGTCCACACCCCTTCACCTAATAGTAAAATTTACAAGTCTTAGTGACAAAAAGAAGATCCTGAAAGCAGCCCGGGAAAATAAGTCTGTAACGTAAAATGGTAAAAATATTAGATTGGCAGCAGACTTATCCACAGAGACTTGGCAGGCCAGAAAGAGCTGGCATGATATATTCAGAGTACTAAATGAGAAAAACATGCAGCCAAGAATACTATATCCAGCTAGGCTATCATTGAAAATAGACGGAGAGATTAAAAGCTTTCAGGACAAACAAAAACTGAAAGAATTTGCAAATACCAAACCAGCTCTACAGGAAATATTGAAAGGGGTCCTCTAAGCAAAGAGAGACCCTAAAAGTAGTAGATCAGAAAGAAACAGAGACAAAATACAATAACAGTCACCTTACAGGCACTACAATGGCACTAAATTCATATCTCTCAATACTTACCCTGAATGTGAATGGGCTAAATGCCCCAATCAAAAGACACAGGGTATCAGAATGGATAAAAAAACAAAACCCATCTATATGTTGCCTACAAGAAACTCATCTTAAACCCGAAGACACCTCCAGGTTTAAAGTGAGGGGGTGGAAAAGAATTTACCATGCTAATGGACATCAGAAGAAAGCAGGAGTGGCAATCCTTATATCAGATCAATTAGATTTTAAGCCAAAGACTATAATAAGAGATGAGGAAGGACACTATATCATACTCAAAGGAACTGTCCAACAAGAAGATCTAACAATTTTAAATATCTATGCCCCTAACGTGGGAGAGGCCAACTATATAAACCAATTAATAACAAAAGCAAAGAAACACATCAACAATAATACAATAATAGTAGGGGACTTTAACACTCCCTTCACTGAAATGGACAGATCATCCAAGCAAAAGATCAACAAAGAAATCAAGGCCTTAAATGACACACTGGACCAGATGGACATCACAGATATATTCAGAACATTTCATCCCAAAGCAACAGAATACACATTCTTCTCTAGTGCACGTGGAACATTCTCCAGAATAGACCACATTCTCGGTCCTAAATCAAGTCTCAACCGTTATCAAAAGATTGGAATCATTCCCTGCATATTTTCAGACCACAATGTTCTGAAGCTAGAACTCAATCACAAGAGGAAATTTGGAAAGAACCCAAATACATGGAGACTAAACAGCATCCTTCTAAAGAATGAATGGGTCAACCAGGAAATTAAAGAAGAATTGAAAAAATTCTTGGAAACAAATGATAATGAAAACACAACAGTTCAGAATCTGTGGGACACAACAAAGGCAGTCCTGAGAGGAAAATATATAGCGGTACAAGCCTTTCTCAAGAAACAAGAAAGGTCTCAGGTACACAACCTAACCCTACACCTAAAGGAGCTGGAGAAAGAACAAGAAAGAAACCCTAAACCCAGCAGGAGAAGAGAAATCATAAAGATCAGAGCAGAAATCAATGAAATAGAAACCCAAAAAACAATAGAACAAATCAACGAAACTAGGAGCTGGTTCTTTGAAAGAATTAATAAGATTGATAAACCCCTGGCCAGACTTATCAAAAAGAAAAGAGAAAGGACCCAAATAAATAAAATCATGAATGAAAGAGGAGAGATCACAACGAACACCAAAGAAATACACACAATTATAAGAACATACTATGAACAACTCTACACCAACAAATTTGACAATCCGGAAGAAATGGATGCATTCCTAGAGACATATAAACTACCACAACTGAACCAGGAAGAAATAGAAAGCCTGAACAGACCCATAACCAGTAAGGAGATTGAAACAGTCATCAAAAATCTCCAAACAAACAAAAGCCCAGGGCCAGACAGCTTCCTGGGGGAATTCTACCAAACATTTATTTTTTTTTATTTTTTTTTTAAGATTTTATTTATTTATTTGACAGAGAGAAATCACGAGTAGGCAGAGAGGCAGGCAGAGAGAGAGGAGGAAGCATGCTCCCTGCTGAGCAGAAAGTCCAATGTGGGGCTTGAACCCAGGACCTGGGATCATGACCTGAGCTGAAGGCAGCGGCTTAACCCACTGAGCCACCCAGGCGCCCCTCTACCAAACATTTAAAGAAGAACTAACTCCTATTCTCCTGAAACTGTTCCAAAAAATAGAAATGGAAGGAAAGCTTCCAAACTCATTTTATGAGGCCAGCATCACCTTGATCCCAAAACCAGACAAGGATCCCATCAACATCTGGGTTTATGTAATATCCTTGATGAACACAGATGCGAAAATTCTCACCAAAATACTAGCCAATAGGATTCAACAGTACATTAAAAGGATTATTCACCACGACCAAGTGGGATTTATTCCAGGGCTGCAAGGTTGGTTCAACATCCACAAATCAATCAATGTGATAGAGCACATTAATAAAAGAAAGAACAAGAACCATATGATACTCTCAATAGATGCTGAAAAAGCATTTGACAAAGTACAGCATCCCTTCCTGATCAAAACTCTTCAAAGTGTAGGGATAGACGGCACATACCTCAATATTATCAAAGCCATCTATGAAAAACCCACCTGCAAATATCATTCTCAATGGAGAAAAACTGAAAGCTTTTCCACTAAGGTCAGGAACACGGCAGGGATGTCCGTTATCACCACTGCTATTCAGTGTAGTACTAGAAGTCCTAGCCTCAGCAATCAGACAACAAAAGGAAATTAAATGTATCCAAATCGGCAAAGAAGAAGTCAAACTATCACTCTTCACAGATATGATACTGTTTGTGGAAAACCCAAAAGACTCCACTCCAAAACTGCTAGAACTTGTACAGGAATTCAGTAAAGTGTCAGGATATGAAATCAATGCACAGAAATCAGTTGCATTTCTCTACACCAACAACAAGACAGAAGAAAGAGAAATTAAGGAGTCCATCCCATTTACAATTGCACCCAAAACTATAAGATACCTAGGAATAAACCTAACCAAAGAGACTAAGAATCTATACACAGAAAACTATAAAGTACTCATGAAAGAAATTGAGGAAGACACAAAGAAATGGAAAAATGTTCCATGCTCCTGGATTGGAAGAATAAATATTGTGAAAATGTCTATGCTACCTAAAGCAATCTACACATTTAATACAATTCCTATCAAAGTACCATGCATTTTTTTTTCAAAGAAATGGAACAAATAATCCTAAAATGTATATGGAACCAGAAAAGACCTCGAATAGCCAAAGGAATATTGAAAAAGAAAGCCAAAGTTGGTGGCATCACAATTCCGGACTTCAAGCTCTATTACAAAGCTGTCATCATCAAGACAGCATGGTACTGGCACAAAAACAGACACATAGATCAATGGAACAGAATAGAGAGCCCAGAAATAGACCCTCAACTCTATGGTCAACTCATCTTCGACAAAGCAGGAAAGAATGTCCAATGGAAAAAAGATAGCCTCTTCAATAACTGGTGTTGGGAAAATTGGACAGCCACAGGCAGAAAAATGAAATTGGATCATTTCCTTACACCACACACGAAAATAGACTCAAAATGGATGAAGGATCTCAATGTGAGAAAGGAATCCATCCAAATCCTTGAGGAGAACACAGGCAGCAACCTCTTCGACCTCAGCCGCAGCAACATCTTCCTAGGAATATCACCAAAGGCAAAGAAAGCAAGGGCAAAAATGAACTATTGGGATTTTATCAAGATCAAAAGCTTTTGCACAGCAAAGGAAACAGTGAACAAAACCAAAAGACAACTGACAGAATGGGAGAAGATATTTGCAAATGTCATATCAGATAAAGGGCTAGTATCCAAAATCTATAAAGAACCTAGCAAACTCAACACCCAAAGAACAAATAATCCAATCAAGAAATGGGCAGAGGACATGAACAGGTATTTCTGCAAAGAAGACATCCAGATGGCCAACAGACACATGAAAAAGTGCTCCACATCACTTGGCATCAGGGAAATACAAATCAAAACCACAATGATATATCACCTCACACCAGTCAGAATGGCTAAAATTAACAAGTCAGGAAATGACAGATGCTGGCGAGGATGTGGAGAAAGGGGAACCCTCCTACACTGTTGGTGGGAATGCAAGCTGGTGCAACCACTCTGGAAAACAGCATGGAGGTTCCTCAAAATGTTGAAAATAGAACTACCCTATGACCCAGCAATTGCACTGCTGGATATTTATCCTAAAGATACAAACATAGTGATCCGAAGGGGCACGTGCACCCGAACGTTTATAGCAGCAATGTCTACAATAGCCAAACTATGGAAAGAACCTAGATGTCCATCTACAGACGAATGGATAAAGAAGATGTGGTATATATACACAATGGAATACTATGCAGCCATCAAAAGAAATGAAATCTTGCCATTTGCGATGACATGGATGGAACTAGAGGGTATCATGCTTAGCGAAATAAGTCATTTGGAGAAAGACAACTATCATATGATCTCCCTGATATGAGGGAGAGGAGATTCAACATGGGGGGTTAAGGGGGTAGGAGAAGAGTAAATGAAACAAGATGGGATTGGGAGGGAGACAAACCATAAGTGACTCTTAATCTCACAAAACAAACTGAGTGTTGATGGAGGGAGGGTTTTGGGAGGGGGGGGTGGGGTTATGGACAGTGGGGAGGGTATGTGCTATGGTGAGTGCTGTGAAGTGTGTAAACCTGGAGATTCACAGACCTGTACCCCTGGGGAGAAAAATATATGTTTATAAAAAATAAAATTAAAAAATAAATAAATAAAATTTAAAAAAAAACAGAGACTGATGATATGTGTTTTCTATTTAGGAAAAAGACCCAATCTAATATCACCATATACATATTTTTTCTAGAATATATGTATGTATTTTAGAATATATATATATATATATATATATATATATATATATCTAGAATTTAAAGGATTTTGCAAAATTGAAACATTATTCTTATTAACAGTCATATTATTTCATATCCCCCTCCCCATATTTTCCTGAGGGATTCATTTCCTTTAAATCCAGTCAACTCTTTTGGGTACCTGATGACTTTAGTAGTATATACTGGAGCTGTAATTTTTCATACGTTCTAATTTATGTAAACTAACCAAAGAAGATAACTAGTTTTTTTCCATTATCAGTCAATGAGAGTCAAGACTTACTTAACATCTGTCTACTCTTCAGCATATACTTAAAATGCTTTCTGTCGGGAAAAAAAAAAAAAAAGAAAGAAAGTAAAATGGCAAGTTTTGGGCAGAATCCTCTCATATCTTCAAATATTGGAAAATAAATTGAAGAGTTGGAAAGATTCTCACTTCTTAACTACTCTATTTCCAAAATTTTGCCCTTTTAGTTCTTCCTACATTATAGTTCAGGATTATCAATAATGAGAACAGAATAAATTTAAGAAGAAATATCACTCATGAGACAATTTAGAGTAGTTCTACCTAACTTAGAGTTTCAAAACCTCAGAGTATGTAAATAAATATAAAAAGCATAAGTCATGTGAAAATCATGAATTTATGTGGGGCATGGACATGTATTTAATAAAAGGATGTGTATTTTGTCTAAACTAAAAATCATATCAAACCAATATGACAATATTCATCATATGCTCATCAGAAGCTCTGTTGGCAGTTATATCAGCTTGACTAAAAGATCAAAATATGCAAACAGACAGTCACTTAAGGAGTTCAAGTATTTTGTTGAATTGAGTGTCTCAAAACTTAAAACTTACGAGTGAAGAACAATAGCAGGGATTCCTCTTTGTCGAGAATATTGGGAACACCTTCCCTCTTCTCTTACCCATCTCTAGGGTGATTTGGGTATCTGAGACTGATCATCAATTTATCAAGAACACTGGTTGCTGGATAAAAATGCAAGCAAAATCTCTTGTAGCTTTATTCCAGTGCTAGCTGTTTAACATCTTAATACTCTGAGCTCTGGCATACTGTTGCACAGTTTGTGTATTGTACAACAGTGCCAGGCTGCAGGGGTGAGAGGGGGCTGAAATCCGCCCATGCTTAGGAGCCAAGCTGTGACTTGCAGGCTATACCTACACTGAGGGGGTGTCTTTTTTTAATTAACAAATGGCACCACAGAGGCTAGTGGCAAAGTTGTTTATCTTGTTAAAGTAAACATATCTGACCAGATATTTCTCTCTCTGGATCTGAAAGGTTACCCGTCAGCCTAGAAACACTCAACAACCTAGATATCAAATTATGAACCGTTAGTTATGTAATTTCCAAAATATTCCAAACTTGGTTTCAAGCTGCCAAGGGAAAATTGTGTAGCTTGACACACAGAGATATGATTATGAAGAAAGGAAAATATACTTAGCTAGAGAGCTGGTTCACATACAGGAAAATATATATTCTTCTTATATGGGTCATGTAATTGATCTGAACAGCCATGTTCCACAATAAGACATTTTATCATTTAAATGGGAATACACTCAGGGTCAGAGAAAAGATAGCCTCTGTAGATTCTGTGATTTTCTTAAATACCCTCTTAGAGACAACACTAGGAACTACCATTTGGATTTTATGACCCAAATAAAGTTATCCCTTTAGGTCCTCAAATTAACCTGACTCTTTTCCCTGGTAGTTATGACTAGTGTTTTGTATCATTAAATTCAATGCCATAATGTATTTTTAATAAATAGCTATAAATAATCCAATCCTAAAAATATCCAGGCTATCTCTCTGTGTCCTCAGGGAGCTTACAGAGCTTCTGTTGTTATAAAATGTAGACAAGACAAGACTGTCAAGTATTTACCTTTTTATAGTCCATCTTCCTATTTATTTCCATTGCTTCATTTACTAGATACAGTTTCAAAGCTAAAAAATGTAATACTTAGTAAAATTGCCCCCATTTTGTTATCCAAAACTTGATTTTTCTTCTTTTATGAAAAAAAAAGCAGTTTTATTCCACTGAAAGCATCTACTTTTGAGAATGGAGGATTCTCAAAGGTTTAACACTTTTCTGTCTGACCACTGTCCTTACCCTCATCCAAATACCAGTCAGTCTTTCAGTCTCCAAAGTCTCTCTCTCTTTTCCCCATACCCCTGCTAAACACACACACGCACGCACCCACACCCGCACTTGCACATGCACACAAAGGAGCTAGAGAAGAAATCTACTCCTCCATTTGCTCTTGTAAAAACAGGAATCAGGGAAATAGATGGATTGGTTACTAGAGGAAGACTTAGGTAGAGAATAGGATGATGCTATGAAGAATCATCTAGAACCACATAGAATTTGGAAAAGAAGGTGTTATATACTCTATACCTTGCACTGGCCTTTCTCCCATAGTAGAGATGAAAATAGTATAGTTACATACCTAGATATCCTGAAGCTTGCTTTCTACTAAGTGAAATAATGTAATAACATCCGAAATTATTAGAGAATATTTTAGTACTAAGTAAAGGTCCAAAGAGAATTCAGAGATTCAATGGTTTGTACCGGTCAGGAAAGTTTTTATGAATGTGAAGGGGCTTGAATGGAGTCTTTAAAGGAGTAAGATTCAGATGAGTGGAAGAATGCAGAAAGCCATTCCTGGTAAAAGATGCAGCAGAAGTAACATCTAGGGGAGAGAAGTTGAACAGAACATGTTGGGCAAAGACAGGGAGATAGAAGGAAGAGGCTCAACCAACAGAAATAGAGAGCACCTTCTGGAATATAAGGTTGGGTTCTTTCAGATAGGGGGATACCACACTCCATAATTGCCTGTTTATCCATCTCAGAGTTGGAATTAGAATATCCTTATTTAAAACTACAGATTGACTTTTTTTCCTCAATTATTCTTTGATTGAATGGCCCACTTCCAGGATACTCTGCTGTTGACAATTGATCAGAGAGGCAGATAGATGACAGATAAAATATACCTAAAGAGTTCAGTCTCCATTTCAAAAGAGAATTTTCAAAATGCAGAAGCTATTTAAAAAAAAAAAAATACCCAAAGGAATCGTTCTTCTCCTTTTACTCAAAGGACAAGGGCCATCCTCTGTGAGAAAAGGAGCAAATGTACATAGCATACTAACTCTGGAGACCACAAATACCACCACCTCTCTTGAGTCAGAAGTCCCAAGCTTGTATCCTACAGAGCATGGGGCAAGTCATGAGATTCACGTACGGTAAGCTGGATGCCTCTCATCCCTGGGGCAAACCAGAGATTGACTCAATTGCAGAGTTTCAAAGGTCAATCTCTATAATGTTTATTAAAGTAAAGCCCCACCCTTCACTCTCTGAGAATAGAAATGCCATTTCTGTATCTACACCTCAGTCCCCCCATCCCCCTCCAAAAATGTACAACAAAGAAGTTATTCTTGTTGCGTATACCTTTCTGGAGCTGATCTAGGGGCAAGGTGACATTTGTTCTCTATTAGTCTTTGGGTTATTGACAACGACTTCTCTTTTTTTTTTTTTAATTATTTATTTATTTGACAGAGATCACAAGGAGGCAGAGAGGCAGGCAGAGAGAGAGAGGAAGGAAAGCAGGCTCCCTGCTGAGCAGAGAGCCCGATGTGGGGCTTGATCCCAGGACCCTGGGATCATGACCTGAGCCGAAGGCAGAGGCTTTAACCCACTGAGCCACCCAGGCGCCCCACGACTTCTCTATCTTGTGTGAGCTTGAATAAAACCACTCCACGTGAAATATTGATGTTAATGATAACTAGGAGGGCACCTGGCATTTGCTCTCTAGTCCTCTGACATTTCTGTCTCCACTTTGATTTTTTTTTTTTTTCTTGTTCATACTCAAAGCTAGATTTTCTTCACTGCACCCTGCCTGACAGGAGAATCTTGTTTGACCTGGTAAGAGTGACACTGTGTCCTGGAGAAACCTTTGCAGGGAGTTGAATCAAAGTAAGAGATAAGTAAGAGATAAATGCAGTTCTTTGCAAAACCTGACTTTGTTGGAGCCAGGGTTGCTCCCTGCAGGGACTTTCAGTAGAAGGGATCCCACACAGATGGGTGCCGTGCTGCACGGTATTTATGCATGCCACCTACTGGCGCACACAATATGCATGATGTGAGATTTGACACATCGTCCCTGATCCAGAATACATGTGCAACCTGACAAATTCGTTATCTGATCACAGTAAACTGCACCCAGCTTTGCTGTTTATACAACTATTTGAATTTAAAAATGTCATTTATTTCTCCCCCAATAGGGATGTGATTTTTTTTTTTTAATGTATTGGTTTTACAGAGGTTGTTTTTTTTTTTTTTAGAAATGGTGCCTGGCTAATGAGCAGACTGGAATTTAAAAGGTATGTAAAAACCATGGCTTTGTGAACTAGATTAGAAGGGAAAAGACTTCAGTAGTCAGCTAGATAACAGTAGGAACTAAATGAAGTAATGTTAACAAAGAAGAAATTAAATAAACAGAATGGAACGATCCCTTCACAAGTACTTGTTTTTCCTCTTGTTGTTGTGTTTTTCAAGGAATGCAGTGGTCAACACCAAAGGAGATCCAAGGAAACATGTCATTATGATTTATGTGAATTGCCAGTAAAGAGAAGAAATTGATAATAAAAGCTTATTTGATATCAGAATTTGTGCACGTCCTCTTCCCCACTACAGACACCCTTCTCCATCCTTCTCTGCCCTGGGCTTGCCCTGGTTGGCTGAGCTCTGGGGACTGCATCACCAGGCTTCTTGCTTCCAATCAGCTTTGGCCACTCAGGGGCAGGATACTAGAAAGCCCGAGGAAAGAAAGGTCCAGTTATTTCTTCCCTGACTCTTCCCTGTTTTGGGGCTATACCTCTGGCAGTAGCATACCCTCCATATACATCACCTAGAGTTCCTTCCTGGGGAAGGAACTCATCCAGAGTCTCAGGGCTTCTTAGGCTCTGGTTACTGTTTCTTCACCTCCTTCCTTCAAACATAGGGCTAGTAAAAGCTTCCCATTATGGCTAATGCCTGGGTAGCCCCTCATTATTTGTATGCTCAAACTCTGAAAGTCGGCCTCTCATGGCAGGCTCTTTTTGAACCAACTGGTGGCCAATTCCTGTCAGAAGCTTGTCCAATAAGCGTTCAGAGAATGCTAGAGCTTGAAGGCATCCTGGGGAATGGAGTCCAATATCTCCATTTTAAAAACAAGGGAACCAAGGTTCAGAAAAGTGACCCAAGTGGTCATAACCAAGGACTTAAAGAGTTGAGCTAGACCTACCAAGTCTCTTGATGTGTGATTTGGCTCTCCATTCCTTTCAGGTTACTGTATCAGTTTCCATGCTATTAGCTTATAGATGGGAGAGGAAACTAAAATATGTAAAGTAAATCCCAATGCCAATTGTATGTTAAATTAATTTTGTATTTATTGATATGTACCAAGAAGGATTTTGTTTTGTTTTGTTTTTGTTTTTGTTTTTGTTTCTGACAGAGAGAGACAGCCAGAGAGGGAACACAAGCCAGGGGAGTGGGAGAGGGAGAAGCAGACTCTCCACTGAGCAGGGAGCCTGATGCAGAGCTTGATCCCAGGACTCTGAAATCATGATCTGAGCCAAAGGCAGATGCTTAATGACTGAGCCACCCAGGTGCCCCATCGAAAAGGATTTTGACACATATTTTACATTAGTTAGATAGCAGCTCATGACACAAGGCAGAAGGTTTTGTTTTCACTGTGGTACTTTTTGTTGTACTAATATTACATCTTAGCATTCTAATTTTCCTACTGTGAATACAACACTTTTTTAGATGACTCAAGTGCCTAAATTATCACATTCTAATTTGCTGATATGTTTATAAGATGTTTTGAAATGTGGTGATATACATTTGTGTCAAATTTGAAGGGAGGGAAAGGAAGTATTTTTCTTCAACTAGATTCCAGCATGACTGGAAGGGGTCTGCAGGTCTGAGTTCTGGCCCCAGCCCCACACTGAAGCCATAGCTTCCTTGGCTGAGTGTCAGTTTATACGTCTCTAAACAAAGTGGAGGCTCAGATGACTTCTTCTATTCTCTTCCATCTCTACTATTCTGTAATTCTATAAACCAGAACGTTGAATCAAGAGTCCCTCCTCCAGTTTTGTCATAATAAAATAAAAGAACAAGAATTTTCTAATATTTTTTGACTTGCTTTATGTTTTTTTATCTTTTTATTTTAGAAATACCAAAAGGAGAAAGAAGATATAATTACTATTTCCTCAATAATGCCAGAATTAATGGGAAATAAAATATTGAAAATGGAGTTCTGTCATCTCTTAGCTAGTCTAATAATAATATAATTGTAGAGCAAAATCTCTGAATGTTTTCTGAATTTTTTCAGGTCATTGACGACTTTCAAGATCTTCTAAGTGTTGTCTACAATTTCAAACTAAGGCATTCATATGCTTTAGTTAAAAATTCCTTTTTTCAGCATACAGATAATTTATAATGGAAATTTCTAAGCAAATTTCCACTCTGAACCTTTCTCCAATAGTCTTTTCTTATAATTATTACATATTTAACATAGACTTTGTGTGAAAATAGGCTTTAAATTCCAGTTCTATTCTATGAAACTAAGTGGACTTGATCAAGTTACTTGATTCCTTCTGTCTCAACCTTCATCTTCAAAATAGAATGAACATTTGTTATTATGAGGTAAATGAGATAATATATGGAAAATGGCTCTGGACACTGTAAGGTTTTATCTAAGGTGGTTGCTGTTTGTTAGCACTTGACACAATGCCTGAACAAGGAGGTGCTTAATAAAGATTTGATCAAATAAATAGATGTTTGAATGAATAAATGATAACCATTTACTTTCACATTCTCTGTTGAGATTCAGATTGTGGCCATTTTAATCTTTGTTAAAATCTAGGTGTTCCACCAAAAGTTTTTTTTAATTTTATTTTAGTTACCTATGAGTTAAAATCCATTGTATTAATGGGGTGCCTGGGTGGCCCAGTGGGTTAAGCCTCTGCCTTTGGCTCAGATCATGACTCAGGGTCCTGGGATCAAGCCCCACATCGGGCTCTCTGCTCAGCAGGGAGCCTGCTTCCCCCTCTCTCTCTGCCTGCCTCTCTGCCTACTTGTGATCTCTGTCTGTCAAATAAATAAATAAAATCCTTAAAAAAAAAACCATTGTATTAAAAGATATACTCCTCAGTACTACAATTCTTTAAAAGACTGAAGTAACTGCAGTTTGGATTCTTTGGGTCTGTATAATAATTCAGTGTGTTGTTATAAAAGCACAATAATCTCAAAATAAAACAGTTCCCTTCTCTTCTCTGGAAAAGTTCACACTGTTTAGTGTATATATGAATCAGGAAAGTCTAACTCATACTGTGGTTAAAAAAAAAAAAAATCTCCAAAATCTCTCTTAAACAACTAACGTTGTCTTTCTTCCTTGCGATAGACGTCCACCACAGGTCTCTTAGGAGCTCTGTTTCTTGTAATCATTCAGGGGCTCAGGCTGATAGTATAGGTATCATCTCAAACATTCCCAGTTGCTGTACCAGAAGGATACAGTTCTGGAGAGTCTCATATTAACAACTGGATGTGCCAGCCTGAAAAAGACATATATCTCGTCTGCTCACACTTCAATGGTCAGAACTAGTCACATGGCCCCATCCAATCACAAGTGGCCTAGGAAGTACCACTCTACCAAGTCTGCCAAAGGCCAAGAACCAGAAATCCTTGGCAAGCTGCACTAAACCTGCCATAGAACAGACATAAACTACAATTGTTTTGGACCACCTGAACCTACCCTTAATTCATTCAATCACAGAAATCTTGCTTCAAGCTGATCAAAATCTTCCCCATGTTTATTCTGAGGAGAAAGAGAAGCAAGAAACTTGGAAGAAGAAGAGAGGAAAAATGGAGAAAGGGAGAGGAGAGAAAAGAAGGATAAACAGAAGCAGGAAGATAGGTAAAGAGCAAATCAAGGAAAATATAATTATTCCAGAATATTCATCATCAGTGAAAGGATACATATAGCTATAGCGTTTTTAGACTCCAATTCTCTTAGAAAGTTCCAGAATTACTGAGGTTCTTAGATTTTTCTTTTTGCTCTTTCCTTATCTAACAGCAAAAATTGATATTTGAACATTTAACCATTTTCAAAGTGATTTCACTGACATCATCCCACAGGATAATTATTATCTTCATTTTATGAACACCAAGTCTGAAGCCCTGAAAGGTGAATGAGAAACTATTCCATTGGTGAGTGATTTCATGCAAGGCGGACCTTGGAGTAGAGGAGCACAGACAGGAAAAGTGGAAGAAAGTAGAGTGAAAAGAAATAAAGGGGAAATTGTATGGCTCTAAAAAACTGACCAAAGAATGAGAAGGCCCTGACACCTCGGTTGGTATTATAAAGTGACAGAGGGGTTTGGGGTTGTGAGTTCTTTGGTTTTTTTTTAAAAATGGCCTTTTGCACTTTGGATGACATTCTAGATCATTTCAAAATCATAACAATAATCAGAGCAAGCAGTCAAAGACAGTGAGGTATGAAGCAAATTCTCCCAGGACTTGTTCCGAATCCAGGGTACAAGATAGCAAGCTATGACAGAGCCACCTGTGCAAATACCCAGCTGGGTAAGCCCTGGGAGCTGAAGTGTTGAAGGAGGACTTCCACCTGTAGCCTTGGTTACTGCCAGGAACAGCAGATGGCACTTGCTGGACGTAGATGTTTAATAGCCTGGGATACCTACACACAAAGAACAACGTGGCATGTTCATTATTCCTCCCCAGATGCAGCCTCTCTGGGCAGGTCCCTAAAGCCCCCAAATCAGGAAAAAAAGAAATGATATGAGGTTTGGTACAGTGTTTCCAGGGCTAGAAGGTTCTTAATTCTCCCATATATGTCTTCTAAATCTGCATTGTATTTTTGTACCTCCACTTTTTCTGAAAGATTTCCTTATAATCCTCAAATATTTAAGCATTTGAAGTAAACTAGCATTTTCCAGGTGAATTTTTTTTTCCTAGAAGAAAACGTCTCCTATCCTGTTTAGTAGTAAAAAGAAATAACCTCTCAAATCATGAAAAGACACAGAAGAAATTTAAATCCATTTTATGAAATGAAAGAAGGCAATCTGAAAAGGCTCTGTACTCTATAATTCCAGCTGTATGACATTCTGGAAAAGGCAAAAGGATAGAGACAATGAAAAGATCAGTGGTTGTGAGGGGTTGGGTAGGGAGAGGAATAGGCAGAGCACAGAGGACTTTTAGGGCAGTGCCTGGGGTATCTATGTCATTAGACCTAACGTATCTATGTCAAACCCATGGAACTTACAACACCAAGAGTGAACCCTAAGGTAAACTCTGAACTTTGGGTGCCTCCAATGTGTCAGTGCAGGTTCATCCTTGGTACCAAATATGTCCCTCTGGTGAGTGATGTTGATAGTAGGGGAGGCTATGTGTGGTTGGGCGGGAGTATAGAGAAAATCTCTGTACCTTCCTCCCAATTTTATTATAAACCTAAAACTGCTCTAAAAAAGATATCTTAAAAAAAAAAAGGAAAAATGAAAACTTTTCCCTGGGAAGACGTTTTAGGCAGTTGGTCCCCTGACAAACATCCAATGAGCCAGTTACTGTGTAGAACTTTAAAGGTTGAAAAACCAATGATTATTTTATGGGTTTGTTAATTTGGTCACGTTGTCAATGTGTTTTCACAGAATTCTGGTAGGGGTGGAGAGGATGGTAAGAGCCTTCCTGCAAGCCTCCTATAGGGAAAGGCTCTGTGAAGATTTCCCCTTGAACTATGTTGTTCATTTGGTCCTGGGCCAAACCTCAAAATGCTGGCATAGCCAATGAAAGGGGTTCCTGTTCCTGTCTCTCCTCCTGACCCCATCCCTTCTCCTGCTGCCACTACCGAGGGCCCTGCCTCAGGTTGGCAAAACCTGTGCATAGCTGCCAGAAAATCACACTTTTCCCACCTGCCTAGGGTACCACCCACAGGCCTGCCATATGCCGCAGCATCCAGGGAAGGGGCTCTGCCTAGAACTATGGAACACACATTCTCTGAAAGTTCCATTGTCAAATGTTCATGGAGCAAATCAAATTGGGTGGGGGAGGGTTCTGAAATTCTCTGCTCACCTCCTGGCCCCAGAACAGGAGCAGATGGGCAGTCATTTAAAATGTCATTGTATTCTGGTCATTTACCTCAAAGCAGAAGAGTTCTCTCAGCCACAATACTGTGAGGCACTTTATAGGGGCCTGGGACCTGAAGTAGAAGCACCTATTTTAAATTCTGCAGGTTATTTATTTACATGGTAAAATATGCCAGGGCATTGCTGACCCTTGCTACTCGGAGTATGATCCTGGAACTAACACCTGAGGCATTACCCAGGAACTTATCAAAAATGCAGAATCTGAAGCCCTAGCCCAGATTTCCCGAATCAGAATCTATATTTTAGCAACATCTCCAGGTGAGTTATGTACACATAGAAATTTGAGAGTGTTCTGAGACATCTCTATATCCTTGGGAACATATGGGACAATAGAAAGAACAAAGGATTTGAAATCAAAAGATGCACTCACATGCTTGGTGAGGGTGACGGTATAGTCATAGACAACTTCCCCACTTGAGGGAGAGAAAAGAAAGCAAAGCAGGAGCAGCAGAAAGGGGGTCTCAGGTATATTACCCAGTCATTCTCAGAGCCGGTCCCCCTCATGTTTACAGCGTTTCAGTGTTCTCAAGACTAACTGCTGTGGTTCCAACTCAATTTAATTGAATTCAATTAACGGATACTTACATAGCACTCACTATGTGTCAGGGATGGTTCCAAGCATTTTCCAAATATTTACTCATGCAATCCTTATAACAAACCTGTGGGGCAGTATTACCGCCATTTTACAGAGGAGGCAACTGACACCCAGGTTACATAATTTGCCCAAGGCCACACAGTCAGGAAGTAGAAAACCAAGATTGAAGCCCTATTAGTCTGGTTACCACTGGGTCTTCTTGAGGTCAATTATTTTTCAAATGACAGAGAACTGAAACCTGAATCTAGTCATTTCAACTTAACATATTTTGAAGCCCTGGGTTATGTATTTAAAATGAGTGCCATTTTCACTTTCTATGCAGCCATATATCAATGTTTGTTTTAACATAAGGAAATAGTCTTTGATTGACCTTCTGCTGAAGTTTCTAGCATGTACTCGATGACCATCCTTGAAAAACAGACTTAAAGCTTTCTGAGTGTGCCCACAGCTAACTACAGCCATACAGCTGAGTTCTATTCCAATAAAATAACATCCTGAAGGTTCTCCCAGGCTGAACAAAAGATTCCATTGGAAATCACAGGTCTTTATGTTAGAATGTAGCTAAGATTAATTGCAGTCTGGTGGAGCTAGTTCTAACTGGGAAAAGGTTGCAAAAGATTATTCTTAGTTGACATTGTTTTTATTGTTCATATAATTCATAAACTGTTACTTTGTACCTGCAGTATTCTTGCAAATCCCATGTAGCAGTTAATAGTTTTCAAAGACAAAAAATAACTTGACCCGTGATGACGTCACCCATTCAGATAAAAATTTAATTATCATTAATGAAAAACATTAAGTGTTTTTCAAATTTTCAAATATCTGATACAAACCTCAGATAGAGGCAAAAAGAAAAAAAATTGGCTATTGTCAAAGATTACAGACCTCTTCATGAGTCATTTCTTCAATAGAAAAATGTGCACATATTTTCCATGTACTTTATTATAAATACAGATATCATGAAACAGTTTATTTTGCTAATAGCATACTCTGCTTGTAAATACTAACCACAGCTAAGTATATAAAATGTCTTAGTATCAGAAAAATAGTTGAAGGTTGGAGGGTACTAACAGAAGAGTAAGATTGCTGGGTGAATTCATTTCTGCAAGTTTGAATCCTTTGGTCTTGCAAACATTGGAGAAAAATCAAAATCCCACCCATATATATAAAGTAATCCTACAACAGGGAGAAGGTGCTAGATGTGTAAATAAGTTTAAGAACAAAAATAAGAGGAAAATATCCCTCTTCCATCCAGGCCACCTAGAGCAACTTTAGCCTGATGGTTGGAAGTATGAACTCACGTTCACCTGATCCTGTTGGGTGACTGATTTTGCCATATACTAGTTGTGCCTTCATAGGGTTGCTTGAAGATTAAACAAGAGATGCTTGTAAAACAAGAAACACAATACTGACTGTGGTAAGGGCTCAGTAATTGTTAAAAGGCTGTGTAATTTTTCCTGGATTTATAAAATGATACTCCCCATTTCCCAGCCACTCAAACAGAAAACCCTAACAAAAGATTTATTGACTCACAGTCATTAGTTTCACTAAGAAACCAATTTGACATGGAGTGCCTCAGTGAACAGTTTTGTGCCACATAATGTGCCATAGAACTTCTATGGAGAAAACATAGTAAGAAACTTCGGCCGGTGGTAGGGAAGATGTCATCATCCCCTTCATTGAGCCAACAAAATATTTATGGTGCACTCATGTCCATACCAGCTCACTACTGTCTGTAAAGCATATATAGATTTATGGCTCCTGATTTCTAAGATTCAACATCTTTGGGAAGATAAACCATGTAAAAGAAAAAATGTGCAATTCAGGACTTTATATGCCAATTGTTAGAGGTGTATGTCTGTGAACGTTTTTAAGAAGGTGAGATTCCATTCAACGAGGCCAATGGGAACAGCTTCAAAGGGAGGCAGAACAGAGCTGGGCTGGGTTTCCTGAAAAAGGAATCCAAATCTCTCACCACAGCCCACCAGCCCCTACTATGCGTGGCTGCTACCTCTCTGCTCTTATCTGGAATCACTCTCCCTGAGCTCACACTGATCCTACCCTCTGCCCTTTTTTCTATGCCTCATCTCTATCAAGTTTGCTCTGTCTTGGGACCTTTGAATTTGCTGTCATTCCTCTTGGAATGTTTGGCCCCAAGTTCTTGATTTAGATATGTCCTTTAAGTCAGGTCTCAGGCCAAGTGGCTGCTCAACTCAATTCTCTCTCCTCTTTACTACTTGGCTTTTTCTGCTTCTTCATGGTTTCTACTCATCAGGGTAATATCTAGCTTGTGGCTGGATTTGGTTTGATACGGTTCCAGCTTTGGCTTGACATGATCCTCATTTCAGCCACAAATTGACCTAGTCTCCATGTCTTTTGGTTTAAATTTTCAAAAGCAGGCCTTCCTATTTGACATCAGACTATGTGCTTCCTGGTCCAGTAGGGGCTATGGTTGGATAGATTATAAAAGAATATATGAGAAGGGGAAGTGATAAATCTTGTCTGATACTCTTGTCTCCTATTTTTCTGACTTTATTTTTAAACTATTTTATTAATTCTATTAGTTTTTGAAGTGTGTTATTTTGGGTGTCTAAATATTCAAATTTATCATCCAAAAATAATAATTTTCTTTTCTTTGTGTGTTTCTTTTTTTTTTTTAAATTATTTGAGAGAGAGAAAACACAAGTGGGTTGAGGGGCAGAGAGAGAGGCAGAAGAAGGCTCCCAGCTCAGAGCTTGACATGGGGTTCAATCCCAAGACCCTGGGATCATGACCTGAACCAAAGTCAGACACTTAACCAACTGAGTCACCCAGGTACTCCACTCTTCATGTTTTTCTTAATTAACCAACTGAGGGTAAATAATTGATTTATTAAATAAATAAATAAGTTGATTAAATAATTGATTTGTTATGATGCTTAAATGAATTAATACATGTGAAGCATTTAGGACAGTACTTAGCACAGAACAAATAATAAATATTGACTACTGCTGTTTTATTATTATTAATAACAATTTCCATGGCATGCTCTTTTGCAGAACTTTAAAATTTGGAATAAAATGTGACAGGCTGATAGACTAAAGATAGCAAAGTATTTGAGAGGCTATTAGAAATGTGAAACTATAAGAGATGATAACATTTTTAAATGTTAAATTATAAGCAGGTGATTTGGTTAGAAAGACTGAAAGAAATGTTAAATTTAAAAACTGACTTTTTGTGTTTCCACTGGGCAATATTTTTCAGGAAGATATCTGCTTTCTTTCCTACTTCTTTTGACCATTATGATCAACATTCACTAAAGACCTACTATTTGCCATGCCATAATCCACACAATAAACATCTTAGATTGTGTTCTCCAGAAGTGGATCCTGAGATAAGGATATGAGTGTAAATACTTAGAGTTCATTTGAGTGATTGCAGAAAGCATCGCTAAGGGCATGGGAAACTGAGATAGGGAAGAAAGGAAGCCAATAAAAGGGATTATTGTGTAGATTAGCTCTGAGTATCAGAGAATCAGAGCCTGAGAATCAGAGCCCAGTCCTACCAGGAACTCTGGGAGCAAGTATGTCTTAGAGTCACTCCAACTGGGTGGGTGAGTAAGTTTACTTTTCCTGGAAGGTGCTACATCAGGTCTAGCATGTAGACTGGCAGACACTGGTCACCAAAGAAAGTCAAAGACCAAGAGTGAAACATGCTGGCTATTGGAGGTGCTCAGAGGGGCATGCAGAGAAGATATGGACAGGAAAGGAGAGCACCAGCTATAATAGAGATTCAAAGATAGCTTCTCGGGCGCCTGGGTGGCTCAGTGGGTTAAGCCGCTGCCTTCGGCTCAGGTCATGATCTCAGGGTCCTGAGATCGAGTCCCGTGTCGGGCTCTCTGCTCAGCGGGGAGCCTGCTTCCCTCTCTCTCTCTCTGCCTGCCTCTCTACGTGTGATCTCTCTCTGTGAAATAAACAAATAAAATCTTTAAAAAAAAAAAAAAGATAGCTTCTCTCTTCAAGACACTCTAAGCTCTGTAGAGAAAAAAGGAAAAAAAAATCTATGAAGTACCTAATTGCATGAGACATTTTCCTGCAGAGTATTTAATAAATTTCCTATGCACTTTTATAAGCTTACAATTAAAAAGTAAACCTTTTATTAGGGGTGACTGGGTGCTCATTCAGTTAAGCATCCAACTCTGGATTTTGGCTCAGGTCATGACCTCAGGTTCAAGTGATTGAATCCTGCCTCAGGCTCTGCGTTGGGCATAGAGACTGCTTGATATTCACTCTCTCTCCCTCTCTATCTGCCTCCCCCTCCTCCATGCAAACTCTCTCTCTCTTTCTCTCTTTCTCACTGAAAAAAATAACAATAATTGAAAAAAAAAAAACAGTCCACTGTGAAAAACAGCTACATGAGCAGTTTACTGACAGTCTGTGGGCTAGGATTATATAAAAATTATTAAGATGAAACTGATTTTATTGCAAATTCATAACCATTGCAAATGTTAGCTATGTCTTATTATTGTCTTGATGGTTCAGTTAAAGAAGATAAACAAGATTTGAAATACTTAAAACAATGCCTAGCACATGTAATCAGTCAATATATGTTTATAAAATAAAAGCTCCATATATATTCATAGTTAGAATAACAAAATAGTAAGAATGAAAGAATACACTTGAGCTGTATATGATAAAATGTATCATTACTCAAACGTATTTGCTGACTTTTCCTCATAAGCAGATCAGACTTCAGACTTGACCACACAATTGTTTTGATCAATGAAATGTAAGTGGAACTAACATGAAACACTTTCAAAAAATAGTTTAAGAGTTATTATTTGATCCAACATTGTTCTTTTCTAAGGCAAGACCAGCATATCTGAGGTTGAAGTTTCTCTTCTATCTTCAGTCTCCAGATGAAGACAAAACAGGGCATCAAGCTTACTCATAATGGTCATGTAACCTGAACAAGAAATAATCCTGTTATTGAAAGCCACTAAGACTTAGGGACTGTTTGTTATGGTTTATTATCACAACATAATGCAGCTTAAGCTGACCAATAGAACACACAAAAAAATCAATGTGCATAAGTACATATTCTAAATTCTCTGAATACAACGGGAAGTTAGAAATCATCTATTTAAACTAGAGGTGGTAATTTGTAATGTCTCTGGAGAAGAAAAAGCCAGTAGCTAGGGGCATAAAACTTAAAGCAGTAGTTCTCAAAATTATCTGAACTAATGTCCTATATTTAGAAAAATTACTTGTTTAATACACTGAAATGAAATTCATATGTTGTGTATTTATAGGTCTGATTCCGCTTTTTGTTTTTTCATTTATTTGTATTTTTTAGATTCCACATAGGAATGAAACAAAAGCAGAACCAGACCTATAAATAAAGAGAACAAAGTGATGATTGCCAGAGGGAAGGGGTTAGGGAATGGATAAAATGGGTAAAAGGAAGTGGGAGATATAGACTTCCATTTATGGACTGAATAAGTCTCAGGAATAAATGACACAGCATTGGGAACACAATGATACTGTAATGGTGAGAGATGATAGCTACACTTGTGGTGAGCATTGCGTAACTATAGAGATATTGAATCACTATGTTGTACACCTGAGACTAATGTAATATTGTATGTCAACTAACAGGATATGAGGGTACTTGCTAACCTTAGTCTATCAGCCTCTCCCATTTTGTTCCAAACGTTATGACTCAATAACACATGTAACATTTAAAAAGCCTAAACAATACTCTATCATAAAAAGGAGAAATAAAAGGAAAGGATTTATAAGGTAAAATATATTTCAGTGTTATTATAATTAAATAACATGTATTTTGGGGCACCTGGGTGGCTCAGTCATTAAGCATCTGCCTTTGGCTCAAAGCATGATCCTGGAGTCCTAAGATCAGTCCCACATTGGTCTCCTTGCACAGTGGGGAGTCTGCTTCTGACCCTCACCCCACTTGTGCTCCCTTTCTCTCTCACACTCTCTCTCTCAAAGAAATAAATAAAATCTTTAAAAAAATGTATTTCAAGGGGCATCTGGGTGCCTCAGTGGGTTAAAGCCTTTGCCTTCGGCTCAGGTCATGATCCCAGGGTCCTGGGATCGAGCCCCGCATCAGGCTGTCTGCTCAGCAGGGAGCCTGCTTCCTCATCTCTCTCTACTTGTGATCTCTGTCTGTCAAATAAATAAATAAAATCTTTAAAAAATTTTTTAATTATTTTTTAAATTTATTTATTTTCAGCATAACAGTATTCATTGTTTTTGTACCACACCCAGTGCTCCATGCAATCCATGCCCTCTCTAATACCCACCACCTGGTTCCCCCAACCTCCCAACCCCCCAACTCTTCAAATGCTTCAGATTGTTTTTCAGAGTCCATAGTCTCTCATTGTTCACCTCCCCTTCCAATTTCCCCCAACTCCCTTCTCCTAACTCCCCATGTCCTCCATGCTATTTGTTATGCTCCACAAATAAGTGAAACCATATGATAATTGACTCTCTCTGCTTGACTTATTTCACTCAGCATAATCTCTTCCAGTCCCATCCATGTTGCTACAAAAGTTGGGTATTTATCCATTCGTCCATTGAAGGGCATCTTGGTTCTTTCCACAGTTTGGCAACCGTGGCCATTGCTGCTATAAACATTGGGGTACAGATGGCCCTTCTTTTCACTACATCTGTATCTTTGGGATAAATACCCAGTAGTGCAATTGCAGGAACATAGGGAAGTTCTATTTTAAATTTCTTGAGGAATCTCCACACTGTTCTCCAAAAAGGCTGCACCAACTTGCATTCCCACCAACAGTGTAAGAAGGTTCCCCTTTCTCCACATCCCCTCCAACACATGTTGTTTCCTGTCTTGCTAATTTTGGCCATTCTAACTACACTTACTTATTGAAATACATTTTTAAATTAAAAAAAAAATTTAAAAATTTAAAAATGTATTTCAATAAGTAAGTGTATAGACATGAGTATTCTTGATGACACCTACATAATACAAAAGAAGCATAAGAAAATATGTGTAGAGATCCAAGAAGCTACTGGGATTAAAAAAACAGTGGTGTGGGTGCCTGTGTGGCTCAGTGAGTTAAGCCTCTGCCTTTGGCTCAGGTCATGATCTCAGGGTCCTGGAATCGAGTCCCATATCGGGCTCTCTGCTCAGCAAGGAGCCTGCTTCCCTGCTTCTCTTTCTCTGCCTGCCTCTCTGCCTACTTGTGATCTCTCTCTGTCAAATAAATAAATAAAATCTTAAAAAAAAAGATTTGCCTTTAAAAAAATTTTAAAAAAATAAAAAAACAGTGGTGAAACATAACGTAGCAGAGCAGACATTTTAATTGGATAAAGAGAAAACTAACCTTAACTGAGGTAGTAATAGCAAGATATGATAAGTTATAGACTGTGCAAAGGAGAAAATGCAGAAATATGATATTTTTAATAAATAAGCTGGGCCATAGTTATTACGGTTTTATAAAAGTTATCGTTATAACTTTTATATTAAAATATACTTCTCATAACAAGTTATGGATATTTGAAAAAAGGATCACAGAAATTCATTTATTTTAAAATCTCAATACATATCAATGAATATATGGACAAATTTCTTAGATGCAAAAAGACCTTAGGCTACTCAGCAATCAAAATGAATAGACTAAAAGAAAAATGAACAGACTATTGGTATATGCAACAACTTATTTGAAATTTTAAGGCATTATCCTAAGTGAAAGAAGCCACTATCAAAAAGTTAGATACTGCATGATTTCATTTATTTATTTATTTAGGAAGATTTTATTTATTTATTTGAGAGAAAGAGAAGTAGAGCGCAGAGGGAGAAGCAGACTCTCCACTGAGCAGAGAGCCTGATGCGTGGCTCGATCTCAGGACTCCGAGATGGAGACCTAAGCCAAAGGTAGACCCTTAGCCCACTGAACCATCCAGGTGCCCCTGTGTGATTTCATTTGTGTAAAATTCTTTAAAAAGATCTTCATGGAGACCAGATCTCTTAATGTCAGGGATTTGGAATGGGAGAAGAGTGTGAGCACAAAGGAGCAGGCTGGGGTAGTTTTTGGAAACAAAACAAAACAAAACTATTCTTTGCCCTGATTGTGGTGGTAGTCCCATGGAATCTACACATGTGCTAAAGCTCATATGTGCATGAAAGAGAGGGCTGTGGGCTGGTAGGCTAGAGACCCAGGAAAGTCAGTACAGTCAGTTCCTCTGTACAGTTTGTACAGAGGAAGTGTGAAGACAGTCTGCTGAAGAAGTTGTCTTGCTCCAGGGAGGTTGGTCTTTTGTTTTATTCAGGCCTTCAGCTGACTATATGAGGCCCACCCACATTATGGAGGGCAATCTGCTTTACCCAGAGTGAGCCATTTAACATGCAGACATTAATCTCTTCCAAAACCACTGTCCGAGTTGACACATAAAATTAACCATCACAACCATGGAAGCTATATCCTTCAATAAACAATGGGAAATTGATGATGTCATGGAAAAAAGAAAAAGTAATATAAGAAGTCATGGTCAAGAGGTCCTTTGTGGCTCAGTCAGTTAAGTGTCTGACTCTTAACTACAGCTCATGTCATGGTCTTGGAGTCATGAAATCAAGCCCCATGACAGTATCTGTGCTAAGCGTGGAGCCTGCTTGGGATTCTCTCTCTCCTTCTCCCTCTGCCCTTCCCCCATGGGTGCTTTCTCTCTCTCTCTCTCTTAAAAAAAAAGTCATGGTCAAATCAAGAAGCACACTAATAATAAGTAAATAAGTTACTTTGATTTACTTTCACTTTTCTTCCTGATTTAACTTCAATATTTGAAGAGTATGTGATGGAAGAAAAACAATTTTAAAACAGACTTTATTAATGAAATTCAGTGATATTTCTATATTTTGCCTGTTCATGCATTTAATAATGCTAATTCTAAGTCAGTCTGTTAAGGAACTGTCAAATTCTCAAATCTCTTTCATTCCAGGTAGTCCTTGCTTTATACAGTACTGTGCTAACTGAAACTCTGGATTCCAGAATTATGTAAAGTGAGGACTCAGTTCCAAGATGCACAGGTTTCAATTAACATGGTGCTGTGCAAAGCATATTACTGGTTACACTAATTCCTAAAGCTGACTTTGGTAAAATGGTAATCATCCATTCAAAATTACATATTTCTGTAGTTTCTTTGGCTCCTATTAGTTTTCTCATTGCTGCTTTATAAAAAAATGAATAACCCCTGTAAACCTGATTCTCAAGGTAATAGGAACAAGGGAATTATCAGGAGACACTTTTGCCTTTAAAATAAACTAGCTCGGGGCTCCCAGGTGGCTCAGTCAGTTAAGTGTCTGCCTTCGGCTCAGGTCATGATCCCAGGGTCCTGGAATCCAACCCCACATCAGGCTCCCTGCTCGGTGGAGAGTCTGCTTCACCCGTTCTCTCTCCCTCTGTCTCTCCCCCTGCTTGTGCTTGCTCTCCCTCTCTCAAAAAATAAAATAAAATCTTTTAAAAAAACAAAATAAATAAACTAAATTAACTCAAGGACAGATAGAAGGTGAAAAAGACATCCTTGTAGTCAAACAGTAAGTGCGCTATGTGATTCAGCTCCTGGGCGATAGATATGCTGATGTTTTATTTATTTTAAAATTTTGTGTCTAAACTAAACTTTCATAATACATCGCCAAGGCAGTGTGGTTGTGATTCACGTAAATGTTTTGGTATCCATGAAAATGACAATTTACTACTTCAGTTATGCTTTTCATAACATCATTCATTTTGGATCATTCAATTAGTAAAGACAGTGGGGTCCTTGATTATAAGACACTGTCACTATTTCTGGAAAAACATAAAGGAATGTGCTTCTCAATGACTGTTTATCACTTGATAATTACAGAGCCCTTGCAACTATTCTCTATATTTCAAGAACTCCTATTTTTTTCTCAGGATCCAGCAGTTCTTTGTTTTAATTTATTTTCCTCTTAAATACCTCCTGCTATTTAAGCAATAATTCCTTCTAAATCAATTGTTAGCTGCAGTTAATGACCGGTTGGTTAATTAATAGCTCAAAGCAAAGCTGAGGGTGTTCCCTGTTCTAACAAACCACCAGACTCTAACTGGGGCATTATTGTTAACGTACCCTGTAATCACTGGCTTCTCACAGCCTCACTGCCACAGAGTATTTTATTTTAACTTAAAAGGATGAGGTGAATGGGAAATGGGTGACAGCATTATAAAATCAGTCATAAGGATATATTTTTAAAATATCTGCACCTCCAGTTTGACCCTTATTTCCGTAGGATTTGCCACCAGGCAGATGGTGAAGGATTGTCTTGTGCCAATTAGGAAGCTCATGTAACCATAGCGGTTCCCTCTCCTCCACCTCCAGGGTTCTGAGCCCGGTGGAGCTGGGACAGCCTCATGGCATTCTGAATCTCTCCTGTTCCAAAACCATGATCTTAAGCATGCATTCACTGACAGTGAGAGGCGAGAGACCGTGCTGCACATTTTCTGCCTGATAAATATATGGTTTACCAGCGACACCTTTTGTACAGTTAATAGAGAGGAAGGAGATGTGCTTAATAATTAGTGCAAGGAATGAAACATCAAGAGTCCTCAGTTCTATTCCTAACACCTTCTGCCTTATTCTTTGTGATCGCAGGGAAGTAATTAGCAAGTTTGTGCTTCTCGTGCTAATAATTCTAACAATCAACCCAAATTAAGTGACATTGAGTATACATCAAGACCAGAAAAGCATCGAAAGTTGCTCTAAGGCCCTAGAGTTCTGCCTTTTCTGGAAGTATGTTTATGAAGATGTTGCATGAAAATGAATGTGAGGCAGATATTTTGTGATTTACTAGAGTAATGCTTTTATTTTTCTAGACCCTCCTTTTCGCCATCAACTCCTTGAAAGGGTATTGGCAAGATGGCTTTGATTATGTCATCCAATACTCTCTGTGTATTTCTAAGACCTTGAGAAAATTACTGGTAAATAATACTACAAAGGGTTAGGATGTGAATATTAGTCAATCTTTTCCTGTCTAGAGTTCCATGGAATAGGCAATTACTGGGTGAAACAGGATATTACCTTTGGAGTCCTTAATCACACCCCGACTTAAAGGACTTGCTAACCACACCTTGACATGGTCTTTCATAGATGACAAGGAGGAGAAGGGTTGGTGGAGCTAGATACAGGAAGGAAAAGCAGGGCTCTTCATGGATATGGAAGACTCTGAAAGGGAAGAGCCATGGAAGATATGCCAACACTGAAGGAAAAAGAGGTGAACATGAAAGGTATTGTCAAACACGAAGCTAGTAGAGGTCACAGTGATGCACTTACTCACATGAGAACCACAAATAATGCTTTTGGCTGAGTTACAGAGGAAATGAGAGCTGGTGCTCACATCCTCTGCTCTGTGACAGGATCTCAAGATTGGTTTTCAGGCTGTTGCTTAGGTTGTTATTAAAGTTTACTCACCGCAGCTCCAGTTTATCTATATTTTATTATTTTCATGATTTCCAAAATTTCATTGTTCACTGAAACTTCCCTAGATTGCCAGGATAAGCAAAACACATCCATTATGATAATAAATTTCCAACAGGCTCTCAGTCTACCGAGGTGATTAACAACATAAAAGATTAAAATACCCACAGAAATAACGTTTTAGCTAAACTGAATCTCCAAGTGGGTTGGCCTCCCATGAGACTCCCTATAATGTTCTAAACTTTGAAATATGATGTTCTCATCAGAGATATAATAGATATTTTTCACTCTGAATCAATATAAACAGCCTTCTCAGATTTAGGGAGAACAGATTCATTCAAATTTTGGTAGAGGTTTGTTTTCTTTATCACTACTGTTAATATAAATGGAAAAAAAATAACTTGCTTACTGAGCAACTAGTCTATCCTAGGTACTAGACCTTATTTCATTTAATTGTGACAGTAAATCTGCCTGGTTAGTGCTATTACATCCATTTTATTTTATTTGACACTAAGGTCAAGCACAGAGCCGGTTTCAAGCACAGGTGTGGCCTTCTCCATCACCTTTCTATCCAAAACACAGCACCTATCTTTTGAATCTTAAATCAATCTCTAAATCAGGGTGTATTATTTCCGATGATAACATAATCATCCTTTTCACCTTTCAAGTTCCATTCTTATACTACATTTGCTTTATGTTTTCCTAAAATGTATTTCTAACCATGGTATTATCTGAAGAAAAAAAAAAGTAATGTAAGGTCATTCTTGCCTTCTGAAGTCTCTTGATTAAAATTATATGGCTGGCCCTGGAACAGCATTCTTTACCTCAAAGCTCATTTACATGGCTGAATGAAAACCTGTGGACAAGTCAGGGGAAAGTGTGCAGGCTCAGGACATGCACCATGGGAGCACTCAGAATTTTTTTTTCCACTATGTTGAAGAGACTTTTTTGAGAATCAGCCATGGGCAAGTATACCTTACAGATGCCCTGTAGGAGTGCTCAGTTTTGTAGTCCAGCAGAAACAGTTCATAATGAGCACAATATAATAATGAGAGAGTCATTAGCAACTTCCCGGATTTGCAAAAATTAGGTGTGGTTCTCAAATCAGCATTACTTCCACATTTGTCAAAGTAAGGGGAACAAAACCCCTATGTCATGTACCCTACTTGCACCAAATGCGGAGTTTCTTTTAAATTGACTTTTTTTTTTTTTTTTCAGGTCCACCACCTAGAATTCTCAGCTTTAAGATTGGCTGCTATGGAAGTTTGTCACAGCTACTAATTAGTTATGGATTGAAAAGTGAAGCATAATCTGTGATCTTATGAATCTACAACCACCTCATGGTTGATCACACAGCAATATTTCAGTCAGTCAGGCTATGTTTAGTTTGTGTAAGAATGTCAGAAGACATAAGCCATGCACCATAAATTTATTTCTTACACACAACCGAATGAATATATTTGGCTTTTAAACTAGACTAATTATTCACACAGTTTGGCAAATATTCAAAATACTGCCGGAGTGGGAACTAATGCCGTAAAACTAATTTTCACACATTTTCATTTTCTGTGAAAATTGTTCTTCCAATTCCTGTCCTAAGTGTTTACTTTACAGTTCATTAGAAAATGTTTAATCTCCACCAAACTGTATTCAAAACGGTGTATTTTCTGTCCCGTCATATTATATCATTTGGGAGTAATAATCCAAGAAAGTGTTATTGAAAAGTAATGGAAGTCACTTGGGAACAACACTTGGTTTTGAAAGTTTCCAGTTTGCAGAAGAGGAACCTCAGCTATGACTCAGCTTCAGAAAAGGAACTGGGAAGTCAGGACTCTAGTTTGCGAGGGACTTCTGATTAAAGTAGTGGATTGTGTGGCCTAAGTGTGAGTCTTGAGGACAGTTTAAAGGGCACATATCATTAAGGTGAGCCATCAAGTGGGAGAAATGCACAGGTTTTTTTTTTTCTTTTTCATAGTCTACATTTATATTTGACTAGCAGTGAGTGCTCCAGTGAATGTGGGGAAAAAATGGAGGGTGGAGTTCAAGGTAAACTATGTCATAAACACCACTCTAGGCATTTAGTTCAATCTACTTAATTAGCATAGAAAATCAGAGCTACTTCTTCACTCTTTGTTTTGTTTTTCTTTTTAAAGAGAGTGAGACAGAGAGAGAGGGAAAGAGAGTGAGAGCAGGGAGGGGCAGAGGGAGAGAGAGAATCTTAAGCAGGCTCCATGGAGCCAGGTGTGAGGCTCAATCTTACAACCCAGATCATGACCTGAACTGAAATTAAGAGCTGGACACAACCTACTGAGTCACTCAAGCACCCCAACTACCTCTTCATTTTTATGCATAAGCAGAGATAGAATCTACTCAGTTCATCCTGCTTTTAAGTGATAGCAATCATAGCTATCCAAGTTTATCTTAAGAAAAAAAAAAAAAAACCTGGGGCACCTCAGTAATTTAAGCCTCTGCCTTCAGCTCAGTCATGATCTCAGGGTCCTGGGATCGAGTTCCGCATTGGGCTCTCTGCTCAGCAGGGAGCCTGCTTCCTCTTCTCTCTCTCTCTGCCTACTTGTGATCTCTCTCTGTCAAATAAATAAATAAAATCTTAAAAAAAAAAACAACCTGGTAAATATTCTCATGGAAATCTTCATGGTTTACAGTAATACAGTTTTAACCACAAGAAATTGTTTCTTAATGGTTATTGTCCAAAGGTTATGCTGTCACAGCCAGTAGAAAATACTCTACAGAATCAGAGACATGGTAGCATTCACAAGTTTCTCTTAAGTTCAAGTAGGCCCAATGTAAAGAATGATGTTTATGCTAGGTTAATCTCTAGTTTTTTCCATCACCTTTGACCTACCAGAAGAAATGGAGAGAAAGGAGGTCAATTGTAATGACATGGCTTTAATAATCACAGTCTTTTCTTCTCTGTCATCTTGAGGATAGCTCATGTTGACAACCTTGGCACTGAGGTCTCACTTATCTCTTGCAGATCCTAGGACAAGAATACTGAGAAAGCTCAAATTATTTAAAACATATAAAGAAAGCTTTCTTGGGGCGCCTGGGTGGCTCAGTGGGTTAAGCCGCTGCCTTCGGCTCAGGTCATGATCTCAGGGTCCTGGGATCAAGCCCCGAATCGGGCTCTCTGCTCAGCGGGGAGCCTGCTTCCTCCTCTCTCTCTGCCTGCCTCTCTGCCTGCTTGTGATCTCTCTCTGTCAAATAGATGAATAAAATCTTTAAAAAAAAAAAAAAAAGAAAGCTTTCTTTTAAAACCCACTTACAAAAGCAAATATATTCTATCTTCTTAACTGGACAAACATCCTGTAAAACCACCTGGAATACCAGATTGGAATTTTGACTTAGTGTCTCAGAGTTGCAGGCTGGGAAGGCAACAGACTTGGGATCTGTAGCCTGGGCTGTAAAGCTTGTGGAAAGTTATTTTCTAAATTGGCTCCAATTTTCCAACATTACTTTCAGGAATGTGCCGATCAGAATTGAATTGAACATGCTCTGCCTCCGAAAGAAAGGCAATGTATACATATTTCGGAAAGATATCCATCCAACTTAGTTTCAGGACTTGAGAGAGTTTAAGAGAGTTTTATTTGTCTGAAAAGGCACTTACAAGAATGAGCTCATGCAGGAAAGCAGCCTGGTAAACGCAAACTAAGCAGACTTCAACAAGAGCAGGGTTAATAGCAAACATAACAGAGAGAGGATTTCTTGGATCTTGTATGTCGTATCACTGCCATTTGCATGTATCCCATTTCATGGCATTCTCACAGCTGGGTATGGCTGGTGAAAATGTTTTTGTTTTTTTCTAAATAGCTTTCTGTGTGGAACACGTAGAACACACATTTTGAGTTCGTTCTATTATTTCAAAATGTTTTCATTTATTTATTCCTAACTCACTCTATTAGCACCTATTATTAACCAGGGACTCTTCCAGGTAAAAGATTCACAGAAATTTAAAAAAGAGAGAGCGAGAGCGAGAGAGATAAATTTGGCCAAGTCAAGGGACTACCAAAATTACCTGACCTACCCTTTAAATATTTACATTTGGTAATACTGTTTGAGTGTTTTGAAAACTGCTTCACCGTTTTCTCAGGAAAAACTAGAACAGCATTTTGCAGGGCATTTTCATGAAAGGAAGGCACAGTTTGAAGAATTCAGCTTTCTATATGAGAAGGAGGCTGGCGGCTCCACTCGGAGACCTAATGCTATTATGAATTATTAAGCCCGCCTTCGCTCTGTATAACTAATCTGTACTGAGTGCTCACTAAAAGCTATTCTCCCATTTTTTACTTTTTTATCTTATTTATTTCCCTTATAAAAACTCAAGCCTCTAGTCCTCCTCATGGGAGAATATTGTCTGTGACTAGAAGCTTTGGAAGTACCTCACAGCCCTTTAAATATCCTTTCCAGCTAGAAAAGGATCTAATCCTATGTTCTGTACAGTGTGTAACTCCATGTTGGTGCTCAATAAATGTTAAATACCAATAATAACTATGGTGGTAATCAGAATTCCTTTTGATATAAACTACTTTGTCTCAACCTTGTTTTTACCCAGTGTCTCTTAGTAATTCCCTGGCATTTTCCCTGCTGTTCTTGTCTTTTTTAATTACATCCTACTGACATGACTGTTAAAGCATCTTAAAGCAAATGGGAGAGAGGCTTAATGCTTTCTACACAAAAAGAGAGGCAGAAAGCAGGTGCCTAGCAGTCAGAATAATAAAACTCAAAAGAAATCAGCGGGGTCTTGCTTTCATTCCTCATAAATACAGAAGGGAGAATTGGGAGAGACACGATGTAGGGAAGAAAGGAGAGAGGTAATCCACTTGCATAAGTGCTAATGAGAACAAACAAAACCTTCCCTCATTTTTTTACACTTTAACTGCCCTGGGGAGGGTTGGTGCTTTTTATCAATTTCCAGCCACAGGCTAAGTCACCTGCTTAGGTTCAGAAAAGGAAGATGGGTATATAAACGTTATTTATTGACAGGAATTAAGCATTATTTCACATAAACCATATGCTTGCAGCCCAGTGGAGGAACACAAAGTTGACTTCATGTCTTTACTTAGAGTTCATGTTCCTGATTGAAAAATCAGGTGGTTTCAGAGACCTTTTGATTATGGTTGTTGGGCCACTACACCCTGGATTTCAGAGATCAGGTTGACATAAGATTACTGAAGTTATATGAAGTGTTAAGGACCACTGAGACTATCTTAGTCTAATGGGTGGTAGCAATAGCTTTAGGATAGGATAATTTATCATATGGATTACTTTGATTACAAAAGCATTACTATACAAGTAAGGGGAAATACAAAAATAAGAAATGTGTATTGACTCTCTGCCCTATATACTTTTGCTTATGCAGTTTCCTATGATCATGATGCCAACTGTGTAAGGAAGTACTCCCATCTTCACTTTCTGGTTGAAGAAACCATCTAAAAGAAAGTCATAAGTAGCCAACCCAGGATTTCTACTTGGGTCAGTCAGACTCCACAGTGCTTTTCCTGTGATTTGAGAAGAAAAGGAAACAAGATTAAAATGTTTCCATATTATTCTGGCCTTAAATGGAGACTCGTAAGGTGTGTCCCTAAAGAGGTTGACGAGTGGGGAGTTGTCTTGCCAAAAGAAGGCAACTTGTGTTTAATGACTGCAGATGGCATCCTCCTCCTGGCCAACCACACTAAAACTTTTATGGATTATCACGAAGAGGGTGGGGTCAGCAAGAATGGACAGAGGAACACAAAACTGTCCACACAAATGGTAACCTAACCTAAAGTACAAGACCAGTTGTCAGTAGAAGAACATTCTCAGTAGGACTGTATCACAATATGGAATTTTCAAGCCATTCTCCTTCATCCGGCCTAAAGGAATATCCACTTTTTAAATTTTTTTCCTTGTAATTGCCAGTCATTAACTAGGAGACACAATCATGTTTACTCAATGGAGCACTCATACTTGTACTCTTCTATTATCCTGTCTGAAATTTGTTTTTTAAACAATTTTTCTAGTTTTTGATTATCCTTCAAGTTGAATCTTGTCTGGTCTTCATTCTGCCAGCAAAACTAATTATTCCATTATGAAGTCTTTTGTTTACTCTTCACTAGAAATAGATTATTTATTAGATAATCCTATAAAGTGGTTGTTAAAGGTATTCCACTAGATCGTGAGCAGATTGGGATATCTAAATCACTTTTTCATCCCTAGTTTTAGACACAACAACTACATAATACATAACAGACACTCAACATGTAAAGGAAAAAAAGAATAAAGTTGTAGGTAACTCTGGTTTAGGTAATCATGGAGGCGCATTCATGAATGAAGGCCATGTGCTGGTCCAACTAGAATGAATAAATTTTCTTCCCGGTTACTTCTTTGAGGATAGATGTTTATTAAAAATTATTATTAAATTAAATAATTAAAAATTATTAAAAATAGTGTTATTTTCTCAAAGATCAAGCACTGCCTAAAGATTTTTTAAGACCTTCCAAGACATGGAGAGGAAAGCCAGAAAAATTTCTGTAATCTCTCAAAATTATCATGCAATGTTAACCTCACTCATACCTTTTAAACCATATTTATTAGGTGTTTGTGTTATACTTAAGCCAATCATTGAGCAATCACAGTGCCTGCTCTCAAGGAGCTTATAGTGGGGTGGGAACGACAGACATTTTATAACTTACAAAAATAATTATTAAATTACGAGTGTAGAAAAAATATAATTAAAGAAGTCCTATATGAAAAAATATGGGGATCAGGTAAGCATATAGCCAAAGGGACTCATCTTCTTTGGAGGAAGTTTAATCTTAACTAATAAGATAAGGAAATGAAGGGAGATAATTAAGAAATTACTGCCGTCTCAAAGAGATAATGTTGACCTGGCTAAGGTTGTGACAGCTCAGATGGACAGAATTGGATGCATTTGATACATTTTTCAAAATTTGAACCAGTAAGACTTTGTGACGGACAGAAGGGTGAGAAAGAGAGAGCAAGGATGACTCAGTGAGTAATGACACCATCTGTGAGACAAGGAGCAATGATGATGGGGCACAGTGAATGAATGGCATGCAGGCAAGAATGAGAAATTCAGTTCTGGACATGTTTACATGAAGAGTGTTCACATGAGTCCTAAAAATGGAAATAAAATTATATAAATAAGAGGGTTTTTTGGCTTTCAAATAAATTTTTAAAACAGTGTTCTCCACTGTTTTTAAGAAGACCAAGTAGAAGACAGTGGACTAACATCATTCACTGCTCTCCCAAAAACTTTGAATATCTCTCCATATTTTTAGGTTTCCATATTTTGAATCCTACTCTCTTAAGTTGAAATTTTGAGAAAAAATATTTTCTAGGTTCCTTTACACTGAGGGTACAAGCCTATGCCTTAAATTCCATCAAACAGATGTACCTGCTGAGACTTTGATTTGGAAGTGGGCTACTGAAAGCAGGTGGCCAGGCATTAGTTTTTTCTGGAATAGTGCCATTGTTTTGAGCTTGGCAGTGGCAGCAACAATCACTTCTGAGCCAGTTCCAAGTGAGGTTCTATTGTTGTTCCTGAGAGCTTGGGGCCTATTTCCCCAGATCTCTCAATGTTCTCTGAGCTGCGTAATAGTCTCTAGTAATTCCCATCCTTTTTAAAGTAGCAAGAGCTGGGGTGCCTGAATGGCTCAGGTGGTTACACATCTGTCTTTGGCTCAGGTCATGAACCCGTGGCTCTGGGATCAAGCCCCTTTTCAGGCTTCCAACTCAGCAGGGAGTCTGCTTCTCCCTCTACCTCTCCCTCTTTCCCTCTCCTCCTTTACCCCCTTCCTATCCCCTTTCCCTTTCCCCCTCTCCCCTACTGGTGCTCTCTGTCTTGCTATCTCTCTCTCTCTCTCTCTCTCTCTCAAATAAATAAATAAAAATCTTTAAAAAGTTAAAAAAAAGTAGCAAGAGTTATTATCTTCCACTAAAACAATTCAGTCTGATTAATACATGGTGACAATTAATATATTATATTAATATATAGACATAACATTTCTACTTACATACATTGTTATATATTGAACAACCTATCTGCTTCAAAGCAGGAAAATATCACACAGAGATGCTTGGAAGTAAATAACCAAATAATTTTTAACTTAGTAATTCAGTTCAAGGAATGTAAGAGAATGCCACAAACAAAGGAAATAAACTTCAGGAACCGTAGGAAATGAGTATAGAAGTTAATCCTAATAAGCCTATTTATAGTCAGTGTCTAGGAGACAAAAAAGAAAAATGGAAAGGAAATCTCTGTATATAATTCTAAGTTAACAGATGGAGAATTGTTGCATAACAAGAATACTCACACTGGGCTTTCGAATTTTTAATATACATTGAATTCAGAAAACGGCTTCCACAGCAAAGCCCATTATGTGAAGTGTGTGAAGAAAATTTGAAATACTGCAGTAGATACGCATAAATTAACACATTTTCCAGTAGGTGTACCTATCTAAAACAGGAAATCAGTCTTGTTCAAGCTATAATTAAGGACAAAAAAATTTTAAAAAATAAAAGCTTTTTAAAAACCTAAATGTTCTTATTCCATCTAATGCCTTCTAGCTTCCCATAATACTCAGCTAGCCACTTGAAGTCTGCTCAAATATGACATGTCGGTCTAAAAAAATCTGAGGAACATTCATAAAACCAGAAAGTTGCTTGGAAATAATATTTTACTATCTTAATCCAGATGCAGATTGTCTTAAAGAGAACTAATATTTATTTCCTTTAATCTGAATGTCAGGCCCTACATTGGCTACTTTTTTCACAATATCCTCCAGAGTAAGAGCAGGAAGTTTAGGGAAAATTGACATCACACAGCTAATAAAGGACAAATCTGAGATTCAGACAAATTGCTTGGCTCCAGAGCACTACTCTCTCCCCTGTACCACACCATCTCTATCCAAACATGGAAGCGTCAAGTGGCAGCCTCCTACCATCAAGTAATGGGCTTCTGACCAGGTCTTACCCACTCAAGGTTTCCCTCTGAAAATTCGGTGTCCCAGAAAAACCTAGTTCTGTGATTTTTTTTTTTTCCTAGCTATGGCTGGCCCCCCAATCCTTTATTCCTGACAGATTTGAGCTGTTTTCAGTTTTTCTGATGGCTCTCAGAATGATTCTCCTGAATCAGTCCAATGTCTCTACAACACTTAAGTAGGTCCTTTCCATATTTCTAATGTAATATTTCTCATCTAGTCAGCCTAATCTAGACCCACTACGTACTATCATGGACTTTGGGCTGGATTTTTCACTCTCTCTTAAGTCTATCTAAATCTTAAGGGGCAAGGAGAGGGTCCTTGATTCGACTGTGATTTTTTAAATTTACCTTCAACAAGTTCCAGTCACTTGGGCTCTGGACCAAGTGCTGATAGAATGCCAATCAATGGGGCTAGCACTTCTCTTAACTCTATTCTAAAACTAGTTCTTAAAAAAAAAACAGGACAAAACAAGACAAAAACCCACTGAAGGAAAGGATACCCAATGCTATGATAGCATCATGAACAACAATATGTGACATTTATATCATTTTACCCATTACGATGCACTTCCACATTGTCTGTTTTAAAACAGTAAATGCATATGTTATCCTGTCATTACAGAAAAGTAAAGTACAGATCCTAAATATGAAATGATTTAGCTAATGTCATAAAGTAATTGACGGAGCTGGGTCTCAAATTTAGGCTTTTTAATTCTAAATTCCATCTTTCTGAGAAATAACACCTTTTATGACAAATATAATAAACCATCCAGTGAAACTCACTAAAACATATTAGTGAAATTTAACTTTAATTAGTTTTTAAAATCAGATATAAAGATTAAAGAAAAATTCATTGTAGGAAATAAAGTCATTAATTCTTCTCTGAGGGGCAAGTCAACAGTATCAGTATTTTTAAAAAGCTTTAAATATTTCTTGATAGTTTGGGGATTGGTTTGTCTAAACTGGCCATTACATGTAATTGAAGCTGAATTATTGACATACGTAAGGGACTAGAAATATTTATATAAACATGTATGTCTAACATATTCCATTTTACTGACATGCAATGTGTTATTAATTTCTTTTTTCTTTTTTTTTAAATGATTTTATTTATTTATTTGAGAGAGAGAGAGAGAGAGACATCATGAGAGGAGAGAGAGATCAGCGGGAGAAGCAGACTCCCTGCCAAGCAGGGAGTCCAATGTGGGACTCGATCCCAGGACTCCAGGATCATGACCTGAGCTTAAGGCAGTTGCTTAACCAACTGAGCCACCCAGGCGCCCCTTAATTTCTTTTTTCAACAATAGGATCTGCACTGTTAAATTCATCTCTGGAAAAGCTTTTAGTAGAAAATGTAACTAAAAGTAAGGCTGTAAACTAGAACCAAATGGGGGTTAATAGAGTTAATAGAGTTCAGAGAAAGGAAAAAGTTGTTATAATCTGGAGCCTAGGTCAACAAACCATGACCCGTGGGCCACGGATCCACCACTGGATGTGGTCCACCACTCAGTTTTGTAAATAAATTTTTTTGGAACACAGCCACACTCATTCATTTGCATATTTTCTATGAAATGCCTTTCTGCTAGAAGAGCAGAGGCCAGTAGTTGCTACAGAGACTTGTTTAGGCACCTAAACAAAGGACTAAAATATTTACTATTAGTCCCTTCAGATTAAGTTTTACTGTTTGTTTTTTGGGGTTTTTTTCTAGATTAAGACTACTGGTTTATAGTCACTGTGGAAGGTTTTATGGGGGTAGGAAAGCTGGGCCTCTGTTCTTGGGAAGAATGTGAAAAGCACTGAAAAGAAATAATTCGGGCAGAAAATCTAGAAGGAGCAGAGGCACATCCTTAAAATATGCTTGAGGATGGTCAGGGAGAGGAAAAGGTACAGCTTGGCTCCAACAGAAGATTGACTGTGGGAACTGAAAGGATACAAATATGAAAGGCTGACACAATTTAGAGGATTTTAAGGTCAGGTCAATCAACTTGAATGTTCTCTGAAGACCTTCATTGACACTCCACTAAAGGTATAATCCTAATACATCTCACCCATCATCACCTGGTTTTGAATAGAGCCAGTGAAAGAAGAGCAGTCCATAAATAAGCAAACTAAAATTCAAGAAATTCTTTTTTTATTTTTCTAGGAACATTGAAAGGGATCCCTCTGATGATAAAACCAATTCTAAAAATCTTCTTTCCTTCCCTCTCCAATTTTCTTAACTTCCATAACCTTCCATAACCCTCTCCTTCACTTTTCACCCTCCACTTCTCCACCCCAACACACACCACTTTGGATATTTTCTGCCCACCCCCCAATTTCCCACTATCCTTCCCCTTCTCCCTCCTTCCCATTTCCTTTGCCTTCTCCTCCATCAACACATCAATTCCTCTTGATGCTGTCTTGGAGACCCTAGAAAAGACTGGAGTCTCTTTATAGCAGAAGCTTATAACTGCTTTTGTGCAGTTGGACATATGGCAATCCGTAACATCAATAGACCTTATCTCAACAAATGTTTCTAAATGTCTAAAATCAAAAGAAAAGCAAAAATATTGAAACACTGTGAAAAAATATTTTTGAAAAATACTACATGATAGCAAAATAAGTCTTTTATCTATACATTAAGTAATAAGATCTAGTGATAGGATTAATAACTGCTATATAAAACTTGGTGATTAGCACAAATGCTGTTTTGAGATATCGGCAACAATTAAAATACGATAGATAATTATTTAATATGCTGTATAAATATCTGTGTTTTCCATTGCTGAAAAGCCCCGGGTATTATTAACATTACTATGATTTGTTGCAACTTAAGTTCATGATTCAAAACATTTATTTTTATTTAGAGGTTGGTGAAAACAATGAGGGTAGCTTCACCATGATACATAGATGAGCCCCGGATTGAGATCTATTTTCTTAGAGAAGGAAGGACGAGGAACTAAACAAGCAAATATGAAAATCTTTTTAAGTAGGTAGGGAAATGGAGGAAGACAGGGACTCTCATGCAGGAATTCTTTTTACCACTGAAATTTTTGAGTAAGGAGGAAAATCCTAATAACAGAGCTTTATAAATATTAATTTGGCAACATTCAAAACACATTGGGAGGGGCGCCTGGGTGGCTCAGTGGGTTAAGCCGCTGCCTTCGGCTCAGGTCATGATCCCAGGTCCTGGGTTCGAGCCCCACATCAGGCTTTCTGCTCAGCAGGGAGCCTGCTTCCTCCTCTCTCTCTGCCTGCCTCTCTGCCTACTTGTGATTTCTCTCTGTCAAATAAATAAATAAAAATCTTAAAAAAAAAAACACGTTGGGAAAAAAGATGTAAATAAACGAGTCAGAAAGATTTTGAAATAGTACATGAGGTGAACTACATGGGTTACTTTCTATTTGGAAATAAAAGGGGACATCTCACATGAATTTAGAGGGTATTTCATTTATCTAGCTCCTACACTTAAATCAGGGGTAGATGACAATTTAGGTGATGTTTTCAAAGAAGAGTGAATATTTTGTTTCATAAAACAACATATTCCCCAAACTCTGCAACACGGGAAACACACACACACACACACACACACACACACGCACGCATGCACAGGAAAACTAGTAAAGCTGTTGGAAATCCAGTACACTGGAATTATTCAACAGTTGCTAGAAAATTTTCCCAAAATGCAAGCATTTTGAACAATGACTTATCTGTATGTCACAGAATAAACATTAGAGTTGGAGCTGGAATTCCCACTCTGCCACTTGTTAACTGTGTAAACTTCAGCAAATTTCCTTTAGGCATCGGTGTTTTTCATCTTTAAAATGAGAATGCTAACAGTGGTATCTACTCTCCAGGGCATGGAGAGAATAATTACTCTGTATATGCCAAAACACTAATCATGGTATCGGATACATTGTAGGTACTCAATATGTGTTGATTGTATTTCAAAATACGAGTGTACTAGATCCACAAATTAAGATGCTATCATTTAAAATCATCCTCAAATGAAATGTCTCATATGTTCACCTTTCTCCTTGGCTAAATCATGTGTGTGTTGTCCTAGAAAGAGAGCTATAATTTGGTTCCCCATAAAATGTCTTTGATCCTGAGGCAATACTTAGGCTGTAACACTTAAGCATTTAGAATATTAGGAAGTTGAGTATCTAAATAGGGAACTTGGAAAGAATTTTGATTACATTGTATACTCCCATCTTCTTCCTTTGGTACAAAATAATTATACTCTTTTGAAAACAGGTTTCTTTGCACCAACCCTGATTTCTGAAGCTGTGGAGTCTCAGTGGATAGAGCTTGATGTTATGAAATGTGGTCTCACCTTGTTCTCTTGATAACAGAAGCAATGGTTAAAATAAGGAATTCAAATCCTATGCAGTAGCCAGTAATGTGGTGCAGAAGGAAGGCAGTACTTAAACCCTATAAAATCCACTCACGAATGTGCTGGGTTTTATCTGAAAACAAGCAGTAGCTTTTGTACTTGTTTTCTTAGAAAAAAAAAAATTATGTGTTCTTCTATTGGCTTATAAAGAAAGGATGCATACACTACCCATTCAAGACTCTTCCCAGTGAAGACATATTTTAACAAATCAAGCCCTCTTAAGACTGCATTTTGTTTCAAGAGAAAATGTTGTTTCTTTTTTAAGATTTTATTTATTTATTTGACAGAGAGAGAGAGATTATAAGCAGGCAGAGTAGCAGGCAGGAAGAGAGGGAGAAGCAGGCTCCCTGCTGAGCAGAGAGCCCGATGTGGGGCTTGATCTCAGGACCCTGAGATCGTGACCTGAGCCGAAGGCAGAGGCTTAACCCAGTTAGCCACCCAGGCACCCCTCCAAGAGAAAATGTTAACCACGTGCCTTTGATTGTCCAGAAACATTTTTTGAGTCAGCTACACATTGGTTTTCTCTGTACCTTTCCTCAATCTGGCTGAAAATCTTCATACCTTCCAGATTTTAGAAACCATTCAACAACTTCCTGCCCATCATTTCAATTGAGCAAGACAGGACCATAAAATTGAAAGATTTAAGCCAAGATGAAAAAAAAAAGAAAAAAAACTTGTGATTTGCCTTGACTCTCTCCTGGACATTAGGTTTCTCCTCTGGCCATTTACTAAGTTTGCCCGAGAGACCTCTACCACCATCGCTGGTCATGTATGTGACCCCTTGCTCACTAAAACCACATCAGATTCTGTCCTCTGATACTACCTTTTCTCACACTGCTCTTGTTTACTGGTGCTGATTGTCTTTAAAAATAGCTTTTGACGAAGACCTCATTGCAAAGATTTATTACTGTCGGCCTCTTCTTTTCTAGCATGCATTTCTAGGGACTCCTCATGTTCTTCTTGTAACCCACACACTGATAGAGAAACATTATTTTTTGACTCCCCAAAGTTTGCATAATTGCGAGATCTGTGAGTGGGAGCCTTGTAACCGTGCTGCCACAGGATGAAAGGCAAAGGCAAGTTTTGTAATTCTGCTACCATTTGGAAGCACTGCATTGCAAAACTGCAGAAAGAGGACCTCAAAGAATAGAAAAGAGAGAGGTCATGACTGAATTGCATTTTGAGTCCAGGTAGGTAAAATTATGCTGTTACATGGCTACACATAAGACAAGAGGAGTGGGGCCTCTGCTGACTTCAGTCACTGAATTTGATTAAACACTCTGCTATGCAAACAAAACCTGTAAATGAGCCAGATTCCACCTTTTGGGCACGTCAGTGTCATGATCCGTCACTGGTCCAATGGCTCCCCTCCTACTCCTTTAACCCCCCTGAAGAGTATATTCTCTTCATCACTTCTTAACAACAAAGTAATGATTTTACATGATGGCCGAGAAAGTTCTGTCTGCTTTTCACACTCAATAGCCAATCCGAGGAAGCTGTGTGCAGCTCTTTTTTGTTTTTGTTTTTGTTTTTCCCCCTGAAACACATCTCAGACATAATCATTTTAGTTTTAAAGACACAATGGCGGTGAAGATTGTAATCATTTTGCTTTATGGTCTACCACAAAAACCTTCCCACTATTATCTCTACCTTCATCAATCCATGCGGCACGCAACCACAGAAGCCATCATCCTTAAATATACTGATATTTAAGGTGATATTGCTTCTCTGCCTAAACACGTGCAAGGGATTTCATTTGTTCCTTATGCTTATTCTATATTCTTAATAATGATGAGAAAGCTTCCGCTGAAACACATCCATTTTCATTTAGGCTTCCTCTTCTCTTATTCCCATCTGAACTCATCGTTCACATCAAGCAAACTTGCTTAGGACCTCTGATGCTAATTCCAGTGTCTGAATTTGGGCACATTCTCCTTTCTCTGTTCTCCCAGGGATGTCTTTCCCATTCCTTTTTCATAAAACTGTGCCCCTTGCTCCCTCAAGTGATGATTACCATCACTCAATGCTAGTCGTTGATACAGCCACTGCTGCTGTCACAAAGGAACATTCGTAAAGTGTTTCCATCCTTAGTTTGGCATGGGAAAGTTTATTTTGCCTAGTCATTAATTTTGTCATTACAAGTGCTTTATGCTCCCTTAGAAAAGGAGGCATGGTAGTACTTCCTCAGAAATACTAAGTCACTGGTACTTCTGCTGTGGCCATCTTGGTTGCTGCTCCTATCTCCTAGTTACTCTTTTAACCTAATTATGTAATCAGAAAATTGTTAAATATTTTCAAGTGCCAGTGATTATGTATCTATAGCAAGGTTTACTTTCCCTAAACCAAATGTGGCTGAATTTCTTGAACAAAGGGCTTCATGCCCAGAAACAGAGAAGGAGCAAGACAGAGGAAATTTGTTTCAGAGCTTCCAGAAACATCATTGATTGGCATTTTTGTCTAAATCTGATTTGAGTAAATCTGAATCATAAGAGAGTCTTGAAACCAGGTAATTACTTCCTTTGAGAACAAGGTATCTAAGGGAAATAGCCTTGGCTTTGAGCTGTTCAGAAGAATTGAAAGTGAACTTGTTTTACAGATAAATGGCCTAAAGGCAGAAGTAGGCTAAGTCACTAATGGATCATTGTTGGAGCAGGAAGACTTACAATTGGTCCCCTTTAAGGCTTTTATGCTAAATACGGGCACCACTAGACAGGAGAGAAGCACTATATCTTGGGAGGGAGCTAAACTGCCTGAACACTATCTGAACAGAGATCAAATGGTGTTTTTAAAAAGCCTCTTCCAAACTCTGTAAGAGGACCTGCAGTAATACGTGACTCATCCCCTTTCTGACTCACTTGACTCAGTTTTCAGTCACCCATGTAGAAACAACCTAATATATTCTCTCATTTACTTTCCAGAAAAGGTCTCATTTTATCCATAAAGAAAATGAAGTTTGGGAAAACTACCAGGGCCAATGTTTTATTCTTGTTGTTCATTATGAACCCACTAACTACTGTGGTTTAGGGATTGGCTCACAAGAATGAGTGTGAGGACTTCTCCATCATGACCGCCTCACTGGATTTCTAAGACTCTGTGTTCCTTTGCTTGAGTTTAGGGGTATCATAAGGTGCCTAAATGGTGTCCATATAGGATATATCCTATGGGAGTAGGGCAAAGGCTTAGGATTGTAATGGCCTTGATCTCTGTGTGATGTCACTGGTCAAGGTGCTGACTGCTGACAAAGGGAAGAGTGAAACAAAGGGGAAGGTAATTTTCCCTGGACGTTTGAATGAGGTGATGGCTCGCACTTGCTCGGATGGCATTTGAAGTCTGCAGAGGATAATTCAGCTCACACATGACTTCTGGGGTCTCCTTCCTGCCCATGTGGCCCATTCAAATCCAGTGATGCCCTATGCCATTGTTATGCTAAATGTGCAGCTTTGGTATCACTTGGGAGCTTGGTAGAAATGCAGAATCTCGGGCTCCACTTCAAATCTCCTAAACAAGAGTCTGTATTTTAGCCTGATCCTCAGGGGATCGTTGTGTTAGTTTGAAAAGTATTCCAGTATGTCATTTTTATACCAAGCTTGGGACAGAAGAAATCTGTGGGAAGCTATTTATAACCTTATCTACCTGGACATCCTCACAATCTATCATTCTAATTGCCTCCCTGGAATCTGCCTAGTAAACAGAATGCAGGGTTGCTTTCCTTGGGGACCATCAACACCTCTATCCTCATCATCTGCTCCCACATCCTCTTTCAAATGCCAGGAATTTTTTTCTAGCCTGGATAGGACACTACCCTCTTACTATTATTTGCCATGGTCATTTTATGTATTTTCATTTAGGTTCATTAAAACCTTACCTGTTTCTGGGGAAGAAGAACCTAAGACACTATGTATCTATTTCTGATTTCTATCTTGCCTCAATGCTGAAGTGAGGCAATTAACTAGAATCAACTATCTGCTGGGATTAGGACAAAAGAAAGGAGTCAATGGGGGTAGAAACATAGATTACCTTACCAAAAATTATTCTTCCACAGTTACATATGTTGCATTTGTTTGAAGTATATTCTCAATAGTGTGTTTCTGACCACTGTTGGTCATGGCTGTTCATAGATTTCTAGAAATGAAAGCCTATAACTGCTTTCTACTTCGAATCTGCATAGACATGAGAAATGTTTGTGGAAAATGATGATTGAGTTTATATATCCTTGGTTTTGAGATGACTCAGTTATAAAATGAACTATTTCCTTACACTTTGAGCATAGGGAAGGCCGTCTAACCCAGCAGTTAGCAATGTGAGCACTTCTATACAACTCTCTCACTTCCTAGCTGAGTGGCTCTAGTCTCTTAATCTCTCTAGTCTTCTTCTAATGAATGAGAATAATCCTATCATGCCTACCGCAGAGAGTTTTTATAAGATTAAATGAGAAATGCATGTTAATGTTAACACACTACCTCGTATATAGTATGCCTAAAAGTTCAAGCTTCTTTTATTACTTTAGAATTACTACCCATGAAGTGTTGTGTGTGTTTTTTTTAAAGATTTTATTTATTTATTTGACAGACAGAGATCATAAGTAGGCAGAGAGGCAGGCAGAGAGAGAGGAGGAAGCAGGCTCCCTGCTGAGCAGAGAGCCTGATTCAGGGCTCAATCCCAGGACCCTGGGATCATGACCTGAGCCAAAGGCAGAGGCTTTAACCCACTGAGCCACCCAGGTGCCCCTGAAGTGTTGTTAATATTCACCTATGGCAATCAGAAAATTATGAGATTTGAATCTAGACTCCTAGTGTTTAAAATTATTATATGAAAATCAGAGTTGGAATTATCATAACACCAATAATATATTTATTAGGCATCAACTATGTACCATGTTCTCATATATTATCATATATAATCCCAGTAACTCTTGTGAAACAGTCCCTTTTTCATCTTTCTCTTCACCTAACTGTTGTACCCAAGTTTTTGCATCTGAGAGACCACCAAGGAGCCAAGCACTGATGCAATCGCATGAGGGTTTATTTGACAAGCTTAAGCCTGGGCCCAAGTATACCTGACACAGCAGAGTAGGGACCTGGACCCCAAGCCAGATTACAGTCAGAGTTTTTAAAAGTAGAATAGGGGTGGACTCGGCGGTGGGTAAGGACAAAAGGGGTGTTCAGAAGGGCTATCAGGGTAAAGAAGACTGTCAGGATATTGAAGGCCTGACTACTATCAAGCCAAGGCCGTTTTTCCTTTTAATGAGGCACTAGCATGAAGACAATTGGGAGTTTCCTGGTGGAATATTACATTCTTGCTATCAAGCGTCCTTGTTAGTGAGATTTGGGTTTAGAAGAAATTTAACTTTATTTACTTTTCCTTCTACCTCAGCCTCCTTCAGTTTTGTTTATGGAGGGGAGGGTGACATTAGGGCTTAAGGAACTGAGTTATTTGTCTCTGGAAATTGGGCTAGACTCGAGGTGGGTACAGCCTTGTTTTTCTTGGCCTCCACATAACCTATTTCCTCTCTTTCTGGGCACATAGCTAGAGACTAGATGGGTAACCACACTGATACCCAAGGATGGCCATGTGGACTGGAATGGATGAATCACAGATTATGCTACTTCCAAGCTGGGCCCACTAAAACCCAGTATATGCCATCCCTGTGCTTTTCCTGTGCGGTGGCAACCTCCAAAATTATCTGGTGGAGATGGGAGAGTTGCAAGATGGAGGGAGACTGGGTTCTTCACTGCCTCTTAAGGAAAGACACCGGCAGGTTGGGAAAAACTGTTTTATTTTATGTGAGTGAGAAATAAACCCCTACTTGTTTGGCCTCTGGCATGTCTATTACAGCAGCCACTCTGACTTTAATTCACTTGGGAGATTAAGTGGTCTACCTAAGGACACACAACTTATAATTGGGGACCAGGAATTCTAAGTCAGTTGAATCCCAAAGCCTGTGCTCTTCATTAAACTAAGCAGTCATCAATCTTCCCCTGAAAGCCAAACAGGAATTTGATTCTAGCACCCTACAAATCATGTCAAATAGTAAACACTAGATGGGGATGAGACCACAATCTAGAAAACACCTGAGCTGGGTTGTTGTCGGAAGCCAGAGCATGAATCAGCCAATTCATGCACCCTGGGAATTTCCCACAGCTATCATCAGATGGTCTCAAGCAATGCTAATTTATTAGGAAAACAATTTTGCCTTAAGAACCTGTCATTGATTTTCTGGAATCAGTTGTCAGTTTCACTTCCATGGGGTACTGAACTGGTGACGTGTATGTTTGGAGCCTCTAATGAGGTTAGTAATGGTCTTACAAACTCTCCATGGAGCTCTCACATCTCTAATTGAGAATCAGACTTGAAATTGGCCAGACCCCAGGGAATATTCTCAAAATGCATGCTCATAGTGACAGCTATTTACTCAGAAGGCCCGCAGGGCCTTCTTCCTACCAGAGCCTTAAAGAATCAGAGCAGGCCTAAGTCCACTTGGTGGAACAGAAGCTCTAGAGTCAAGCAGAAAACCAACATCTGTGATAACAGTAAACACTTACGCAGCATCCACAAATAACAAAGTTCTCCCGAGAGTCAAGAGGCATTGAGACAATCTCTATTTTATTCGTGAGATTCCTATGAGTCAATGAAATTGAGTGACTTGCCAAGAGTACAATAAAATAAGGTATAAATATTGGCCTCTTAACTCCAAATCCACCACAAACGATTGCAGCTCTGAATCTAAGTTCTCAGACATCCCAGTTAGTGCAGCAGCAGCAGCAATCAGAAACACTGATTCTCACCCTCTTTTGAGTGATGCAAGCTGACCCATACACAAGACAATATGGTCTGTGAGTGAGGTTCTGTTCTGGCATTATCCCTGCCCCTCCTGCCCGTCTGCTCAGCACTGTGAAACTTGGGCCCCTCATATCTGTCAGGAGCCGCTGCTTTGTATTTCCATTTCCATGGCTTACAGAGCACTTAATATGGCTTGTGTAACTCATTTTTCTAGCTCCAAAATCAGGAAGCAGAATTCTCCCAAAGTCTGAGTGTCACCCTTCTACTCAGGCCTCAGCCTGGCAATAACAAGTGAAAGAACTCTGACAGAAGACAGGATGGTTTTCTCTGCTCTGTAACCCTCCCCCAAGGCATATCCCAAGAATATTTTCACGCAATGCAAAGGGAAGCATCAGGTTTGCTATTTCCAAAAGGCTCATTCTGAACTGCAAGTCTGTTTTGTTACCTTACCACAGTAAACAGTTGGAAAAACATCTGAAAATAGGTGAAACATACCTGAGCCAAATTTAGCACTTCTATGAGAAGACTGAGCACACGGATGACACCCATGGTCGAGAGAGTTGCCAACATTAGAGGCAACAAGCCACGTCCTGAGAGTGAATTGCCCCCAGTTGAACATAAGTGCAGTGGAGGAAAGGGTTCATTAATGATGAGACTTGACTTTTTCACACAGAAAATAAAATCACAAATGGAGATTGAACATCTTACGAAAACTCGTACAACGGTAACTTTTAAGGAGGGAAAGAGTTGCTTCTATTGGTACATGAGACGATCTCACGAGTAAAAATAATTTTACTTCATCAGTTTTAAGAGAAAAAAAAAAGACTATTTAGCACACTTCTGTGTCCTTCCCACTCAGCATGGATTCATAGAAAGGGCAGGTGCTCTAGAGTCCACAAGACCTTAATTTCAAGTCTCCCTCCAAACATTGCGATGACCACATTTCTTAATTCCCCAATCTCGGCTCCTATCTTTGTAAATTGGGAAATAATCCTCATTTTTCTTAGGCTGTCCGGACATTTAAAAAAGTGACACAAACATAGTGCTTGGAATAATGTCCAGTATATAACAGGAGTTCAACAAACATTGGTTCCCTCTACACTCTGCACTCTAGTGGCTAGAAATGGCTAGAGTAAAGAAAAAGAAAGTAGAAATAGCAGAATGCAGGACAGAAGGGCATTGTGAAATCTGGCCAAAGGTAAGCAAGAGGGTAACAGAAAAAATTTCCTGCTCCCCAAGGCTTCTTCAAATGAAAAGGGGAAACATCATGTAATTCATTATAACTTCTTTTGCTTGGATTCTATAGACACCCTAGAAGTGACCGCAAGTTACAACTAAAGGCGGGAAAAGAACAGGGGCTCTAACCCAGGTGATATTAATTACCATCACTAACCAAGAGTTCATGAAAAATTAGTAGATCTAGAATACTGAGATATAAATCATAAAATCCTGCTAAGAGAAGCACTATAAATCAGTGCAGGAGGAGAAATAAAATCCTGACTTCAACATCTGTTGTTTAGGAAAACCCATCTCAGTTGGCTGTGTTGGTGGTGTACCAGTGTATGGCCAGGCCCGGTCCGCAGGGACTAACTTGTGGGGAGAAAGCTCCAGCACACTGCATACCTACCTAGGACACTGGAGGAAGAGGGGTGTTGATGAAGGATAAGGAGGCACAGTACGAGAGAATGCAAAGAGGAGCGGGGGAGATACAAGGTAATACCTGTGAAGAACATTTGGCTGAGAGATCCTTAAGATCTGGGTTGTCTAACAGCACATGCGAAGTCGTGTGCTGGGGTGTCTAGTGTTAAAATCAAAAACAAATGGGGACCAGCCTTGAAAATTTCTTGAGCAGACAAAACCAGTTTAGTCATACAAACAAAGCTTAATTTAGCTTATTTTGCAACACTAACTTGACCTGGGTCATTTCTTGCTTATGCCTCTGGAAATCAAGGAAAACTTAAACTGTTTCATAAAGTTAACATGAGGTAACCACTGACCAAGTCCTGTCATTTAAGAAAATTATTTTATAACCAATCACTGTGAAGGATAAATAGTCTATGCTTTTCTGCTGTATAAGCTACATTGTAACAACATACCTGCCCCCCGCCCCAGCCTCATTTCATGTTTTGGTTTGAGTGTTCCCCATTTGTAAACTTGTTTTTTGAATTTGTGCACAATACACTTTGACTAATTATTACTTCAGTGATTTCATTGGTCATCTGTTTTTTTTCTGAACTTTTGACAGTAGTAATCCTCCCTCATTGCCACCACCATTTAGAAAAAAATCTGTTCTACCATTGCCTTCTGATAGTGGGTGCTATATAGGAATAATTAAGAGAGCACAGAGCTCCATTTTACAGCCGTGTTTCCTTTGGATTATAAAAGTAAATAAACAAATAAATCAAGAAGAGGGTGTTCCAAGCAGAAAGATGCAAACTGAATTCTCACTAATTATGGGCTAGGTGCTAGTTTCAGGGTGCATGACATCATTCCCTAGATTCAGTGTTTTGCTAGAGGGTCCATAGGGTTCAGCATCCTCAAGTTCTCAGACCCCCACTAGGCAGGAACCATGGGCTTTTCTAAGGACAACCATCTCAGGCCAACTATGCCAACTTTTTTTCTATACAGAACTCAAGACAGTTTCCAAATATTTTCAAAGAATGTCCCTCAAGTCCTGGAAGTCTAGCGATGTCAAATGTCTGACATTTAACCTTTCTTAGCACTTCATACTCTAATAGCCACATTCCTATGTGCATGAGTGTATCTTATCTTTGCATCAATGTTGAGCAGTAATCACTATTACCTCGCACCTGGGGAACGCGAGGCTCACTGGGGTTTGGAAACTTACGGGATCACATTCAGTGTGTTATGGAACCGTGCTTCAAACTCAGATCTTTGGACTCTAAACTCAGCACACTTTCCACCGATTCACACCCACACCATTTCTCAGCTTGTGACTTGCATTCCAGTCCTCACCTCTAATCCACTCCTTCAGGAGCTTTCTATTTTCACACCTGCCTAAATCCAATAATGAGGCTGTGGCAGATTAGATTTCTCAAAAATGATCGCAATGATATTTCAAGTCACACTCACTCCTCCAGACACTTGCCACTCTCCCATGGAGATGTGAAGCCTATTCCCATCCCCTCCACCGATCTTGAACCTGGATCAACAGAGAGAATATGGCAGAAATGATGCCCTAAGGCCACCCAGGCTATGTAATAAATAGCCATATGACTTCCTCTGTCTCTTTCTCTGTCCGTCTCTTGTCTCTTTCTCCTTCTAGACATGCACCTGTTAGCCCAAGGTGACAAGACAGTCAGTATGGAGACCATGCTGGAAAATTCCTGTGGAAAGACCACATTCACACAGATGCCCAGGAAACCCTAGTTGTTTCAGCCCCCAGCTGTTTGAGGCTTCCCAACCCAGGCACCTGAAATGCAAGTTAATCAAATATCACGTGATTCCAACCCCCAGCCTGGGAGCCACCCCTGCTGATGCCCAAGGCAACAGAAATAAACTGTCTCTGCCAAACCCTCTCCAAATTACAGATTCAGGCGCGAAGTAAATATTGTTATTATTTTAAGTCACTTAAGTTGTTTCCATTTTAGTAGTATGGTTCGTTATGCATCAACAGGTAATGGAAACAGTGGCACTGGTAGAGCAGCAGAGAAATAGGTATTTAGATCTATTTTTAAAAGACCGAATTCAAGCCAATATACATAAGTAGATACTGCTGTTAAGATATTTTACATTCACCTTGTCACTAATCATTTCAAGCTAAATGCTCTTAAGATAGCAGACAGTAATGCCAATCAACCATATAATAAATCTGAATTTTTAAAAATCTGTGTAAATCGTAAACTTTTCATATTTCTTAAGAGGTACCCATTTCATATTTTCAGACACTGAAATCCTACTTGAAGGAAGACTTTTTAGCCCAATAATAATGAGTTTCACCACAAAACTGGACACATTACCTCATGTAATGAAAGAGCTTATTTCTTGGCAGACATCAGCTCCTGTATCTTCATCTGTTTTAATTTAGAGAACTGAGTTTCTTTGGAGGTGAATTTATTAGACCCTTTGGAAAGTGGAGTGTGACCCCTGGGGGCTGAGAGGTGCTAGGACACCTTTCAGTGGGCAGGTAACATGAAAGTGACCGGCCAGGAATACCAGGGTTTGGAGCCAGCACGTCATGGGGAGAGGAAGACCCCTTTCTACCTAGGCTGGCAGAAACCACCGGGTGAAATAACTTAAGGGAAAATGAAAATAGGATGCTAATGAGATGGGGAACTCTGGAAATTAGGCATTTGTCATCACTGGGAGAGAAAATAAAACAGGAACAGCCTACACACCTGAAGACGAACATAGCTGCTTCACCTATACTTTTCAGGGTCGATCTCAGAGAAACAACTGCCAGAATTAGAAGTGGTTTCCCACTCTGCAGGGTGGCACTGTGAATAGTTATACTTTGGAATAAGTTTCCAGAAAGTGACCATGTTCCTCATCAACGGGACATACATAACTACAACTACTCCCCAGGAATAGAGGGGGGATTTTTCTTGCTCCATAGTCACATGAAACTGATCTTGTTACTTACTTGGACAGAAAGAATATGAGCTCCAGACAGTCAGAAGCATGCACTGGCAGAAAGGGGGCCAAGGGTAGCTCTGCTGACATGGCTTTCAGGCCAGATCGTTAGAGAAGGAGCCCGAAGAGAATACTTCTTATCATGCCTCATTTCTCCATACTTCAGCCAACTTTTTCTAATTAAAATTAAATTTCTACAGAAACTTTATTATTGGCAAAATTCAGGGCCAGCCCTGGAACAGTGGATGCAATAGGAAAATGTAAATTAGAACAGAAAAGGGAATTTTAATTATGCCAGTAATTACAACTGTTTTCATTTACCCCCTACCCTCAGTGACTCTCAACCCTCTCCTGTCACAGTACCATATACTCCTCTCACAATACCACATAGCTTCCAAGGATTTATGGTATTTATACCCCCCCAAAATATTTTGGTGTATAGAGGGAGTTTAGAAAACAATATCTCATCCTGTTTTGTTAATCTGGCTTTTAATGACATTTTAATATTTCCTTTTATAAGCTCTTGGGATATATAGAATTTTAAGTTGTCCCTCAATATCTCTACCACTGGTTGTATACACCATGTATAGCAATTGTCTCTCCTAACTGTGGGAAGAACCTATGGACATGATAGATAGTGACTCCCATGATTATGTTACATTATTCCAAGACTTAGTCACAGCAGGCTAGAGAGATTTCTCTTACTACTTCGAAGATGTAAGCTGCCATGTTTTGAAAAGGTCATGGCTAAGACCTGAGGGCAACTCTTAGAAACTGAGAACAATCCCTGCCAACAACCAGCAAAAGAACAGAAACCTCAGTCCAACAACCACAAGGAATCGAATTTTGCCAACAATCCGCACGACCTCAGAATGGACCCTGATCTCTGGATGAGACCATAACCCAACAGACACCTTGATTTCCCAGGCTTAGTGAGAGCCTGACCAAAAGACCCCCATCAGCACAGTGACAAATTTCCTGATCTACAGAAAATGTGAGATAATTAATGGGTATTATTTTAAGATTTTAAATTTGTGGTTATATGTTATATAGCAATAAAATGTTCAAACTACTCTCTCCCCCATCCTTGCCAAGTCTTGTTTTCAGGATGGTATCACATAGCACTTACCATAGTGTGTTTATATTTTATTATCACTATTTTGTAGTGATGTATTTTATTATCACTATTTTCAAACTATAGAATTTCTAGAGGTTTGGCACAGCCTTTGAATATTCGATCGTGTGTTGTGTCTTATCCACTCTGTGCTAGGTGCCTATAACCTGATTCACCATGTTTTCAGCTCTTCCCTGCTTCTACTTTGTTTACCATGAAAAGAAAATCAATAGCAAGAATAACATTTATGTTACCCCAGGAACCCAGGCAGTGAAAAGTGATGTTCATGGTGAGCAAGTTTGGACACTCTTCCTGCCCCATTTCCTGTGACCTATAATCCTCCATTACACATACACAGGTGTTTGTTGCTGCAAAGCTGACCAAGAGTACTACTCATCTTAGCTCTAGAAGTATTCCCTCTAACTCCATCTCCATGTCCTCTCTTCAGGGCTTGTCTACTTTCATCACTCCAGAAAACAAAGTGAAGTGAACTGTTGGTTAAATTTCCAGAAGCAGGAAATGTCTCAAGTTATTGCCATTTGCAGCAAGGGTTGATGTCATAAATCAGCATGGAAGATAAGAAGCTAAAATGACCACAAAATATACATTATTTAGGGTAAGTAAGGCAATGCTTTATCTCTCTATCTCTCAGTTTTAATTTATGACATATTTCCCCAGAATGTCACAGAATGTGACCTAATTTGGAGATAGGGTCTTTATAGAAGTGATTGAGTTAACATAAGATAATCAGGATAGGCTCCAAACCAAGATGACTGGTGCCCTAGAAAGGTAGACTTTTGGACAGAGAGATTAACATGCATAGAGAGAAGACAATGTGAAGAGACATAGAGAGAAAACAACCATTTATAAGCCAAGGAGAGAGGCCTAGGACAGATCCTTCCCTCATGGGCCTCAGAAGGAACCAGTTCTGCTGACAACTTGATATTGGGCTTTTAACTTCTAGAACTATGAGGTAATGAATTTCTGTTGCTTAAGCCACTCAGTTTGTGGCATTTTGTTAAGACAGCCCTGGAAAGCTACTACAGCCCTACAGCCCCAAACTTTGCTCTGCATGTGCTTTGTCTGCCAAGTCATTGCATTCTTTCTGCTAGGTGGTCACCGTTTCTTCCCTGAGTGGACCACAACTTTAGCCTCTCTGAACAGGAAATGTTGTTCCTTCTCCCTTTACGCCCCCTTTTTTTTTTTTAAATCTCATTTACTCTCTGTGCTATCAGTAATGGTTCCATGGCCCCTCTAGGAAAAAGCTGCAGAACATCTTGATAACTATTTGATGCAACCAGAGGACAGGCAGCAGGTAAAGATGTACACATTTTGATTTGCTAGACAGATTGAGGCATGAGTGAGCAAATCTGTCTGGATTGAGCCGAGAGTTCATGCCCCAAAGAGACAAGCTATAAAAATCAATGTGGACATATTTTGAAGGAACTCTGTAGAAGTCTGACCTTTACCCCCCAGGCATAAGAAGTCACTGAAGAGATTGTCTGTTGTCTTTTGTTTGCCAAGAGTGTTATAATGGATGCAGACTTTCAGGAAGATATATTTGGCTACACATAATTTTGAAAACAGATTAGAAAAAGGAACAGAGTCATGGAGATCAGATGGGAGGTTATGAAACAGTCATGGGTTGAGGTATTAAACACCTAGACAGTAATAGTACAGTAGAAATGGGAAGAAAAGAATTTATGTGGAAAATCTTGTGAAGAATCAACAAGTGTTACTGGACCATAAGATGACCTTGAGTCCTCCAGCTGGGAAAAGCAAAGCTGAGTCACCTGATAATAAGAAAAAACAACAAATAATAAGTAGCTTAATCTGAGTAACATGTTATGTCAGTAAGTCTTAATAGTGATTAACAAAGTATTAATAGTTACTAATAAAATATTTTTGTTTTCTAGGTATATTATAGAAATCTCTTCTCAGAAATAACACCTAATGAGTCCAACTTGAGTTATCGAGTTGTTGTTACTTGTTTGATAAAATCATATGCAAAGAATTTAACCACTTTTTTGGGAGGACATGGTCACTGTTACCTTCCCAAAGTGAAGGACAATGCTGTTTTTCCTTATACCAGGAGAAGAACTGGGTTACGCTTACTTTATGTTGCCAGAATAAATACTCATATCCATACACACACTCACATGCATACACAATTATACAAGCCTTCTTAAAACTGTGTTATAAATTACTGCCTTATTCATTAGTCTTCAGGAGTACCATGAGACTTAGTGAGTGTTAACTTATATCCTGAATAATAGCCACGAATCCATTCACCTCCATTATTTTTAAAGAACCAAATTTAATATTATCTAGACTGCCTTAATGTAGAAACACATGAACAACAGGGTCAGTTTTATTATGAGAACACAGCCTTTTCTGACTCTCTCATATTTAAATCAATATACCTTAACATTGTTAAGAACCATTTAAGTCCTTATTCACTTTCTACCACTTCTTTCCCTTGGATTCATTAATGTAAATAAAATGTGGAAGATGACAATTAAAGACAGCAAGAAAATGCTACACAAACATCGGGAGCAATTGGGAATTTTGAAAAAAAGCAGCAGACCTTATCCCTTGCAGACATTTACTCACAGAAATACAAACATTATGATTCTGGACACATTTTGAATGGTGTCACTAATTGAAGTGTGACAAAGCAATGTAAACCCCCAAAGTCTGTTAGGATATGACATCCCTAAATCTCAAATCATTTGGATGTTACCTCCCCAGGTACAAAGTTCCAAGGTTTCTGCAAACTTTTTCACTCAACACCATATCTCAACCTAAGCTCAACCAGTGTACTATTTACTGTGGTCTAGAAATGAACTTCTTTTCATGTTAGTAGAAAAAAAAATGAAAAGAGAAAAGAAACAAGCTTTGAAAAATGCTGATGAAATGTAACTTTTCCCCATAATAATTTTCTGGCATTTATGACAAAGATTCTCTGTTACTTACAACTTCCAGCAAATTTCATTCTTGGCTTTGATGCAACCCAAATAACTGACAGGGGAAGGATATTAATATATCTCTGAGCAGTGAGGGAGCTGTTTTTCAAGTGAGACTGAAGCCATGACTGTTTGGAACACCTCATACTTCAATGAAATCCAATTTTCTCTTACAAGTTTCACTCGGTAGCGAGAAGAAGTCACTCTTACTGCAATGCTTAGATTCCAACACCACTTGTAAAAGAGAAGGGAAAAGGCAAGACACTCTGCAATGATGTTTAGGAGTTTTTTGTTACTTGCAAATGTGCTTTCATCTTGTCTACTTCTGGTGATTTCTCATCACTGAGGCAAGACCTCAGACTTCTAATGATTTGCAAAAAATTATGTTACCAGTAGTTTTACATATCCTCATGTCTGAACCTTCTGGGTTTCATGGAAGCACAACAGCTGGGGATTTGCTGGCAGACTAGAATCATATTTTACAGCAAATTGATTAAGTGGTAGAGAAGGGGGAATTCAACAGGGTCATATGGCATGAAGGGGGACTTCAGTTGGGTGATATGTCATGTGAGATTGGAAGTTCTTTAGAGGGAGACATTAAAAGGTTTGCAAAGATTCATGGATACAACAAATATTTAATATGTACTTATTATGTGTCAGGCTTTCAAATCATGAAGTCATCCCGGACTATCTGGAGAAATGGAAGTTGGAAAACCTGCAAAAGACTCAACCTTGGGAAGAAAATCAAACACAAAGAAGGTTATTTATAGTCGTTGAGGTAACTCGGTGGCTCATTCTGTAACCAGCTACCATAGCTGGAGCCATTGTCAGTAGTTTCCAAACCAGGTCCACAGCTCACAAAGGCCTCTTCAATTCCTCGGACATATATGGAAGTACTATTGTTGTTACTGTTTTTTGCAGAATGTTTTTAGTAGAATGTCAACTACATTTTAAATATGGGAAGAGCTTGGGAGAACTTGAATCTCCTTCATAAAACAGGAATCTCTGTTAAGAAAGAGCAGCTTTGCAAGTTAGGGCACCGGGTTTTAGACCCCAGGCTTAGAAAAGATGTGAACATAGGTCTTAGAAGGAAATGGTTGGCTTTCCAGAGACTCCACAGTTAATTACCCACAGATATGTGCTGTATTCATCAAGGTTCTGCTGTAGAATTCATCATGGCTGACAGTTCATAAAATCTGAGTTTATTTAAGCCCAAAGCGAAGTCTCAACTATTCTGTGTATTGTATCTAGCATCCACTCATCCCAACTAGGAGTGAACCTCAGTTCCCTTGTTTGGGACTTAATCCACATCAGACACAATTTAACCACTTTATATAACCTCACCAAACTTCCACAATAACCCTATGCGTTAAATATTATTACTATCCCTGTTTTGAAGATACGAAAATTAAGGTCATGGTCAGATAGCTAGTTTGTGCCAAAGCTTGATTTTTGAACTCAGCAATGATCTTTTAAAAACTGATTTTCCTGAACCTGACATTGAACACCTTGCTATTATTCTCCTAGTAGTAGTTTATTGGATAAATCATCCATGTCAAAAAGGGAAATTCTATAAGGACAGTAAAGGAATATTACTGGTAGCATCTTATCCTAGAAAATAAAGGTCACTGAGTTAGAATTAAGTCCAAGGAAGTTTTTCTAGGAATTGGTGAATAATCATATACCAGTAGTTTAGTCAAAAATTGACCACTAAGCCATCTTTTGCCAGCAGTAAACTGGATGCACACCTCATAAAGAAGCAACTATCTCTTCACCTTGACTGTTGGGCATCAGCAACAAAAATAAATTTGGGGGAATATTTTAGCCTATATAACTCTACTGAGAACAATAACAAGTATTATTTTATTTTGCAAAAAGACTTAAATATCCTTTAAGAGAATGTAGCTTTTCACATTTTGTCTGTTGTTGTTGTTGTCTCTTTTGTTTTGATTTTGCTCAAGAGAAGTCATGTTGATAAAAGCAAATAAAATGAGAAGAAGCCTGAAGTTTAATCAATAGTAAGTTATACAGCTCTCTGTGTTATGTGCTTCTTTTTTTGTTTTGTTTTTCCTTTTGGAATATCAACATTTTTGTCAGCAGAAACTAAACAGAACTTTCCTCTCCCAACAGCCCATTCCTATTCCTTCTCTTTATTTCTTTCTCTCCCTGGCACCACTAAATTGCTGGAGGGGATGACTGGGCCACTGGATCTAAATATACTCAGCTCTAATCATATTCCATCAGAAACTGCTACTAAAATTGAGCTGTAACACATTAGAAACATCCAGAGATGGGCTCTCAAAGAAACCATGTTTTCTCTCTTCTGAATCCCAAGATGCCTTTAGGAGAGCAAAAGAAAACCTGCAAATGCAGAGAACTAAAGGACCTAGTAGACATGATAATGAACGTGCTTTTCTCGCTCCTTCCCGGAGGAAGAAAATTCCGTGTGAGCTTTGTGCCTACTGAAGAGAATGGTGTGGCATTCAGGTTGTCCACTCTTTCTTTTTCCTTGACTTCTTCAGCAACTGTGCATCCCTACTAAAGTGGGTGTTACATAAATTGAGGTCAATTGGCCAGTCACTATTGGTTCCAGGAGTTTGTAACTTTCTTTTACTAATCAGTGTATATACTCAGTTGAGAATTAGCAGGAGCAGCTGGCTTTATTAGCATTGGAGTTTCCACAGTCCCTAGGAAACTTAGCAAATCCATCCTCACAAAATTGCCCAATCCTCACCTCCACTTCTGTTACACACACACACACACACACACACACGCACACACACAATTTTCTACAACAGTATCCAACAGTATCCCACTTTGGAGACCAACAAGAGTTATCATGTCATTGAAAAGAGCCCCTTAAGATAAGAAGTGATACGAAGGTATAACTGCCTTACAGTTTGTGAAGTAATGACTCTGAAGAGATGAGCTGTGCTCTAAGTCAATGAGTGGTTCCCGTTCTTTGGGCCACGACTCAGATTCCAAACCCTATGCCCTTCCTGCTTGGCCACAGTAAAGCCACCATATGGCACTATTCACCGCTGTTGGAAAGCATTACATCTTCAAACTTTGGGTACTAGGGTACTAGGGGAGACTTCTTCTGGCTAAAAATGGCAGCAACTTCACATCACCAAAACTGGCTCTGATCACTTGCTCTGCCTTTCCATGAATGCCCAGAAAACTAGAGTCAAGGCAAGAAACTTGGAATGGGAAAAGGAATAAACTAAGGCTGTTAAGACCTCGATGAGAGCTGAGTAGATTGTCAGCTTTAGTACAATCTGACAGACGGCGTGGAGATCCCGAAGAGAGCTTCAGATGCAGAGATTGCATCATCACAGATGCAGTTCTGGCAAACATTGTCCTATCCCACCTTCATTTACATGGATTTTTTTAATATTTTCATTGTAAACTATCAACTCTGATTTTTTGATAGTTTTGCAATCTTATTTGTTATAACCAAATATTTGTATTTCAAATACCAATAGATAGATAGATGATAAATAAATAAACACAGATGTTCTTAACTCATTCTTTGTGACATTTCCAGGTTTTTATAATGCAAATTTCTCATCTAGTCCTCCATGCTAGTCAGGAATGTTAGTGTTTCAAAATGATTCCAACTTGCGTGTGTGTGTGCGTGTGTGTGTGTAGAAGTTCATCTTATTCTATTCTCTTTGGAAATGGTGCTGACTTTCTTTTCCCCAAGGTTGTATTACATTCAGCTAAAGATGAGGAAATTTTGTAAATTGGGACTTGCCTGCCAATAAAAGCCATATGTAATCTCAAATCCTGATTTTAATCAAAAGTTTCAAATTTTTCACTAAGTAAATCTTTATGCCAGAATGCTCATGAGAGAATCCTGAAGTATCATTAGCATAATTGTGCAGCCTTAGGGATTACGAGTAGGACAGATCTGGGCTGAAGTCCAGCTCTGCCACTAACTAGCTGTGTGACCTTGAGCCAGTTGGTTCATTTATATTAACCTCAGGTAGTAGCTCTCTCATTTGACTTTTGTGAGGATTAAATAAGCTAAGGCATGAAGAATGCATTGTTTAATGTCTGAAACATGATGAGGACTCACTAAGTATTACCTAATGTTATATTTTCCCCTAAAGCTTTCAGAGAAACAGAATATACATCATTTACAAAAGAACAAAAAGTAGACTAGCATCAGACTTTTCATCAGAAAGACTGAGGTTGATAGATAGTAAGCAATACTTTCGAAGTTTTAAGACAAAAAGATTTTTAATCTAAAATTCTATATTGGCCAAATTATAAATAACCTAGGTCAATGCCCACCAATCAAAAAACCACCAGGAACTCACCTGTAGCTGAAAAAGATTGGGTTTATTGATTCTTGCTGGAGGAAAGGCAGGCCTCAGCCCATGGGCAGGCATGGGCAGCTCTGTAAGCAGGTGTCAGGACAGTTTCATTATAGGTTTTAGGCTTGTGGTAAGTGGTGTTGGAAAGAATGCAAAGAAGTAGGATTTGTTCTGATTTAAGCACTGTCAGGAGATCCTATGATGAAGTACCTTAATAGTTCTCATCTAGAAGTGAGGAGACATGAACTATTAAGTCTAAAACTTAATTGACATGAAAGCGACAGTCATTCATATGAGCTAGGAGAGAAGAGAAAAGAGGCTGGACATCTGTATGGTTGACTCCATGTTCTTGTTTTTGTATGTTTTCAGATGTGATTACTGAGTGATCTTGGTTTTTTTTTTAATTTTTTCAATTTAATATTTTATTTCACTGATTTTTTTATTTGAATATACTTGACACACAGTGTTACATTAGGTTCAGTTATACAAGTTAGTGGTTTGATCAGTTTATATATTATGCTATGTCCACCACAAGTATAGTTACCTTCTGTCTCATTAGATCTTATGTTTTCGACTTGTTTCATCGTGGTGACGGAGTTACCTTAGTCTGTTCTGTGAAATTGTTTATGTTGCCAGAGAGCCTCCCTGTTACCAGGCCTGCCACCAGCTGATGGGACTTGTTCCTTCTCAATAGAAGGGAAGAATAAGGACATTTTCAGACATGCAAAGACTCAGATATTTTACCTTGCATACATGTTTTCCTAAAAAGTTCCTTGAGGACACACTATGGCAAAAAACTGAAATGAACCAAGATAAAGAAAACTTAGAACCCAAGAAATATGGGCCTCAACCTGGGAGAGCAGGGCAGCTGTTCCAGGGACAAATCAGCACAGATCAGAGAAAAGGTAAGAGAGACCTACCTACTGGAGAGAACAAGAAACAGATGTCAGTTAGTAGAATGCCTGGCTGAAATACAGAATTGAAGATATGGAGGCTGTGATAAATTCAAATAGTACAAGAACTAAAAACTGAAATTACATATAGTAAAAGTAATTAAAGCACGTTGTCTAGCTATATCTTACAATAGTTAAGTAATGCAAACACTTTATATCCATTTCTATTAGGAATAATCTCTAGATAATGACTGAAAGATTTCCATATGAATTATAGAATGTGGATATTTTCAACCTTGACAACATAAAAATAAAAGGTCAGGAGTCTACAAGCTGAAAAAAGAGATACGAGCTGGAGGACATAGAAGGGACAAAAATATTAAGCTGCAAGGTGGAATTTAGGAGAATCTAAAACAATTTGGCAGAATAAGAGATAATGGTATTATTGCATTGCTCAAAGTTATGCAATAATCAATAAGAAAATCTAAAAACTGGTTTTTAACTCTGAGGAGAATGCAATAAAGGGAGCTAGGATGATGTTATAATAAAGGAGACAACCTCAATTATCAAAACAAGAAGTCTAAATTGTAGAATCAAAAAACAGCAACACATGCATATTTATTATAATGGTGGAAGAAATGATCTTAAGAACCAGAACTGGAGCACCTGGGTGGCTCAGCTGGTTAAGAACCCAACATTTGGTTGGGCTCAGGTTGTGATCTCCAGTTGTGAGATCCAGTCCGCCATGGAGTCATATGTGGGGTTCCATGCTCAGCTTGGAGTCTGCTTGAGATTCTTTCTCTCCCTCCCCTTCTGCTCCTCCCCCATTCCTGCCCACACTGTCTCTATAAATAAATAAATAAATAAATAAATAAATAAATAAATAAACAAACAAACAATCTTAAAAAGGAAGAAGATGTAGAGTCAGAACCAGCCCAGACAGTTAAAATTGCTTCCTCTGAGCAGCAGATCCATCATGAAAAAGAAATAAATAAATAGAGCAGCAGATTCTGTCTGAATACTTTTTTCTGTTTGATTTTTTTCATATGCATAAATTATTTTAATACAGCTAATTTTTAAAGCAAAAGAAGTTTTGTAAAATGAACATGGCCATTGCTTAATGAATATTATTTAATGAATTATTTACTCTAGATTAAATATGAGAAAAATATAGCTTAGAATCAAAATTTTATCAGAAATTTTTTGTGTTATTTCTTCATAGTGCAAAAAAAAAGGGGGGGGGCAAAATCAATATAATACAGTAGTCCAGCATCCAGATCCTTCAGAATTAACTGGCTACCTTTTTATCATGGGAAGCTGTTTTCTAATCCTACAGCTTCTGAGTAACTAATACCATGGACAGCAAATCAACTGACTTCTGCAAAAAATTGCAGTCCCTGTGCATTCACCTCACCAACCTGAAGACCAAGGAGTTTGGGACTTTGCCGAATCACACACGGCACCAAATTGCTGTGTGGCCCTGTGCAGAATCCAAGATTTGGTGAGACAAGGCAGTCTCCACCCCACCTCAACTCACACAGGGCCCTTGGGGATCTGTACTGAGAACAGTGACTAGACACTTGTGCCTCTCCTTTTCACTCATGTCCCCCAAGAGCCCCCACCATTATTTGCTTAGATCCCAGGGCTTCCCTGAACATAAGGACACTATGCAGAATAATTCTGAATGATCCACATGCGAGATCCCACAAATTTCCCCACAAATGAAATTGGGGCTTCTGTTTGACATACTTAGTCCAGTGGTAGTTGTTTCTGAACACCTAGTATCAATTTTCACTCCTTAATAATATCCCTGCTAATGAGGAATTACCTCCTCATATAGTTTGATAAGACTATAATGGGAGGTGCTCACCATGTTAGCCAAGGAGTAGATTCATGACCAAGGTCAGTCAACAGAGAGTTCCTTTCATGGAATCCAAATCTCTACTAGAGGTACAAGGTCACCCAGGTCAGAGCTCACCCAGGCCTTTCAAGAACAGGCTGTTCCTGCTAAGAGATTTGTCATGGGTCCTGACACCCAGGTCTTAGGGGTACTTAAGATCTACCTATTTCTAGGATTTGGTCTGTACCCCTCAATCTTGTGACACCCTATAGTCTTAAATGAATTAACTTTTGCTACAGAGAAACAAAGAATCCTAACTAGGGGGGCACCTGGGTGGCTCAGTTAGTTAGGCGTCTGCCTTCAGCACAAATCATGATCTCAGGATCCTGGGATAGAGTCCTATGTCGGGCTCCCCGCTCAGTAGGAAGTCTGCTTCTTCCTCTGCCCTTCTGCCTACTCATTCTCTCTCTCTCAAATAATAAATAAAATCTAAAAAAAAAAAAAATCCTAACTAGGTTGATAGCATAAATCAATACTTAAGTATTTACTGATAGAAACTTAAACCAGATGGAGGATAATGACATCAATAAAGTGAAGATGATATTTAATATTTGAACAAAAAAAGAGGAGAAGGATGATTTATATTCTTCCCCCATGTATGGCAGGGAAGATGATATCCATATATTTATTTTTATGGACAGAAGTAGAAGTAGGGAGAACACGGAAGGGACTGCTGCTCCTGGGTATACCCAGACTTTTGTGCAACTCCATGTGCTAACCGGAATTCCAAAACGAAATTGGAATGTAGTATGTAGCATAAAGAGAAAGGAAAATTTAAATATACTACATAGGGAAAGAGGATTAAGATTGCAATTATAAATGAAGACTAACTGAAGGGGCTGTGAAATCCTCTGATAAGGAAATATCATGCAGACATGAAAGAGGAGGTGACCACAGCTTGGGTGAAGCAGAGAACACTTTCCAAAGTACCAATACTTTTGAATTATATTTCTAAGGTTGTGTAAAATAAAAGAGAGAGAAAAATTGAACCTTAAATTAGATATTACAAAACTGGAGGAACTTTAATTCATCAAAAAGATATAAGAAATATTGTTTTCTGAAAAATATAGTCAACCAAAATAAATTCTCATTGCAAATAAAACACAGATTTAATATATAAAGGTAAAACACTGTCACTTTTACCATACTCTAAGTTTGAGAAATAGTTTCAGGGATTTATGAATAAAAATTTATGATTAACTCATTAAATATTTTTGATCACCTGTCACCTTTGGGGACAGTCTCATAAAATAATACTTTAAGATTTTATTCAGTTGATCTGAATTGGCTTAAAAATATGCTGGTAAATTATTGAATGAATGGCAACAAACAGTGGTATTTTGGGTGCCTGATGAGGTTCCCTAAGAACTGATATTAATTCAGTCTCACTGAACAATAGGAACAGAACAGTGTCCTCTCCCAGGCAATAACAGAACACAAATTACATTGTCAAAGTTCCTGGTAGTCTAGAGCATTAACCTCATGAGATTTAGATCAGTTGGGTTTTGGCTTTTGGTAACAACTTATCATTGACTAGGGTTAAAAAAAAAAGATCATTAAGTAGGTAGGCCTGCAGCAAAAAATAGCTAAATTTAACAAGTGAGTGAAATGTCCTTTGTTTGCCTTATTTGTTTCTGTTTACAGATGGAATGTACATAGGGGAGAAAGAAGGCAAAGAGCCTGTAACTCTAGCTTTGAGGGAAGTCTCAGAAGAGAAACACGTGGATGATACCAGAGCGGCCTCAGGCAGAATGAGCGATTGTTGCTGAAACAAGTCCACACCAGCTTCCCAGTCCCTCTCCACGTTGTTAGGGAATGGGAAATTTACTCCCTCTGATGAATTATGTAGCCAATTAAATGTGAACATTCTTCACACCAGACCAAGTTTCTAAGGCGATGGGATTTGACATAAATGAGAAATAAAATATAAATTCCAAGTTGCACTGAGAAATTTATTATGTTTTTTAGTAAAGCCACACCCTTAATCACTCAAGTGCCTTGACTGCCCCATTTGTAAACATAGGAAATCTTTGCTTATACAATCCTTATCAGTATGGCAGAAGGATTCATAAAGTCTGAAAAATACTTTCCTCAGAGAAAAAAATTGCACGAATCCAGGATTTTTCCTCATCTATTAATGAAAATTTGACTTTCCCATAAAACTATATTCCACCTGTATTCAAAGTAAAAATATGATAATCTTATCAATTTTGAAATTACTTGAAGGAGATCTGGCAATTTCCTTCAATAACTCAGTCCAATATAATTATGTCCCCAACATAATGTTCGTTATTACAACAAAATGAAAGCTGGAGAAGTGAAAAATAATCAATAGAAGATTCAAGTGTCATATATGCCTAGGTAATTGTGAAGAGAGATAATTATCTAGTTTATATTACTCAGATGAAAAGCTTAAATATAAAATAGTAAATAAAAGAAATTTTACTCCCAAATGAGTAATGTTATCCTAAAACCCATATTTGTTTCACTATCAATCACTTACTCAGCTTTTGAAATCAAACATAATAGGTTTTGTTCTTTGTGGATTTTCCCACATGAGAGAAAGTTCTTTTGACACCAGCCACCATCTCTGCTCCTGCCTTATCTCCCAGGGCTTTCCCCTCCTTGGCCTGCACACTGCAGTGGCCATGGCTATGTATTCCCAGCCCCCACCACTCCCATCTGGCACACATCTGGAGGGTAGCAACAATAGCAGGAGAGACTAATGGGACCTTATATTCAAAGGGAGGAGACAACCGTCTGGATAAGCTTATAAACTCTGCTCCAGTCCTCCTCTCTGCTCTTTGGCATGTAAGACCTTCCTCATCTCTAAAATCTTTCTCCCGTCAACTCATTTTCCTTCACACCCACTGAATGTCTCTGATAGGTCAACAACTAAATGAGGAACCTAGTGCCTGATCTCCTACATTTTTGTCTCTCCCTCCTCCAGGCCATTCTATTCACTTCCCCAAACAAGTACACCAATGTAAAAACTTTTCCTGAATTTATAGCCTGACATCAAAGACCCCACATTCTAATGTCTGTGTAGATTGGTGGTATTACCCTAGATTGATCTTTTTTTTTTTAATTTTTTATTTTTTTTTTATTTTTTCAGCATAACAATATTCATTATTTTTGCACCACACCCAGTGCTCCATGCAATCCGTGCCCTCTACAATACCCACCACCTGGTGCCCCCAACCTCCCACCCCTTCAAAATTCTCAGATCGTTTTTCAGAGTCCATAGTCTCTCATGGTTCACCTCCCCTTCCAATTTCCCTCAACTCCCTTCTCCTCTCCATCTCCCCTTGTCCTCCATGCTATTTGTTATGCTCCACAAATAAGTGAAACCATATGATAATTGACTCTCTCTGCTTGACTTATTTCACTCAGCATAATCTCTTCCAGTCCCGTCCATGTTGCTACAAAACTTGGGTATTCATCCTTTCTTTTTTCTTTCTTTCTTTTTTTTTTTTTTTTACAGCTTTATAAACATATATTTTTATCCCCAGGGGTACAGGTCTGCGAATCGCCAGGTTTACACACTTCACAACATTCACCATAGCACATACTCTCCCCAATATCCATAACCCCACCCCCTCTTCCAACCCCCTCCCCCCATCAACCCTCAGTTTGTTTTGTGAGATTAAGAGTCACTTATGGTTTGTCTCCCTCCCAATCCCATCTTGTTTCATTTACTCTTCTCCTACCCCCTCAACCCCCCATGTTGCATCTCCTCTCCCTCATATCAGGGAGATCATATGATAGTTGTCTTTCTCCGATTGACTTATTTCGCTAAGCATGATACCCTCTAGTTCCATCCACGTCGTCGCAAATGGCAAGATTTCATTTCTTTTGATGGCTGCATAGTATTCCATTGTGTATGTCCAATGGAAAAAAGACAGCCTCTTCAATAAATGGTGTTGGGAAAATTGGACAGCCACATGCAGAAAAATGAAATTGGATCATTTCCTTACACCACACACGAAAATAGACTCAAAATGGATGAAGGATCTCAATGTGAGAAAGGAATCCATCAAAATCCTCGAGGAGAACATAGGCAGCAACCTCTTCGACCTCAGCCGCAGCAACATCTTCCTAGGAACATCACCAAAGGCAAGGGAAGCAAGGGCAAAAATGAACTTTTGGGATTTTATCAAGATCAAAAGCTTTTGCACAGCAAAGGAAACAGTGAACAAAACCAAAAGACAACTGACAGAATGGGAGAAGATATTTGCAAATGACATATCAGATAAAGGGCTAGTGTCCAAAATCTATAAAGAACTTAGCAAACTCAACACCCAAAGAACAAATAATCCAATCAAGAAATGGGCAGAGGACTTGAACAGATATTTCTGCAAAGAAGACATCCAGATGGCCAACAGACACATGAAAAAGTGCTCCATATCACTCGGCATCAGGGAAATACAAATCAAAACCACCATGAGATATCACCTCACACCAGTCAGAATGGCTAAAATTAACAAGTCAGGAAATGACAGATGCTGGCGAGGATGCGGAGAAAGGGGAACCCTCCTACACTGTTGGTGGGAATGCAAGCTGGTGCAACCACTCTGGAAAACAGCATGGAGGTTCCTCAAAATGTTGAAAATAGAACTACCCTATGACCCTGCAATTGCACTGCTGGGTATTTACCCTAAAGATACAAACGTAGTGATCCGAAGGGGCACGTGCACCTGAATGTTTATAGCAGCAATGTCTACAATAGCCAAACTATGGAAAGAACCTAGATGTCCATCTACAGACGAATGAATAAAGAAGATGTGGTAGATTGATCTTTTTGATTCTTATTCTTTAACATCAATTCCTTTGAAATCCTTAGGATCAATAAATTAGATCATCATTTTTTCTTCCTCACAATAGTTTTTATTCTTCTAAGATTTACCAATCCTTAAGGCCTGATCCAAGTGTCAATTTCTCCATGAAAAAGTTCAAATATCTACCAGTAGAAATTCTCTGTTTCTCTTTCTGACCATCTATTTCTCTCCCTCTCTCCTTCTCTCTCATTACTATCATGACCACCACCATCCCATCTTCATTATCATCATGACCAACATCATCATCATCAACACCCTATCATCATCATCACTATCACAGTAATCATTACCACCATGATTATCACCATAACTATCATCACCACCATCATCACCACCATCACGAACACCTCCACCATCACCATCATCATCACTATCATTGTCAGCATCACCACAATTATTATCATCACCGTCATCATCATCATCTTCACCACTATCATGAACACTTCCACCATCACCATCATCACCATCAACAACACCACCAGTGTTATCACCACTATCATCATCACCACCACCACAGTCACCATCATCATCACTATCATTGTCATAATCACCACCACCATCGTCACCATTATTATCATTGTAACTGTCATCATCATCACCACCACCACCACCACCACCACTATCATCATCATCTTTGGAATACTTCAATGGCCCCCTATCCAGGCTGGCACCATAATTATTATGTCTGCATCCAACATCTTTCACTAGATCCTAAACCCTTGGAGGCCACAGTGCCTCATCTAGAATATGTGCCTCATCTTGCTTGCTTACTTGCTCATGTGTAAATAAACTTTCTCCTTTTCTATTCTCTCATTCACTTCCACAAATGGCAAAATGAGATGGAAGGATGAAAGGAGTACAGGTTAAGAAAAACAGGGCAGGGGCGCCTGGGTGGCTCAGTGGGTTAAGCCGCTGCCTTCGGCTCAGGTCATGATCTCGGAGTCCTGGGATCGAGTCCCGCATCGGGCTCTCTGCTCAGCAGGGAGCCTGCTTCCTCCTGTCTCTCTGCCTGCCTCTCTGCCTGCTTGTGATCTCTCTCTGTCAAATAAATAATAAAATCTTTAAAAAAAAAAAAAGAAAAGAAAAAGAAAAACAGGGCATATCAAAGGGCTAAAGTCTATTTTCTCACCCTGCCCTTCATTTGATAATTTATTCTGTATTTATATAACATTTGTATAAAGAAGAAAGTAACTTTGAGGCAGCATTTTTTAAGGAGGAAAGTGAGATAGAAATATATAAGATTGCAAGAAAAAGGAAAACCACACTTTTTCTTATTCCCTAATTCTTTTATTTTCCATTTTCTATAGGAGCCACTGGAACAAGGCAAAACTACTTCTATTTTAAAAGGCATACTGTATTTTGTCCTCTAGTCCCTAGATGAAACTAGTAGAGGATCAGTAACCAGCAGACAAGCAAGGAAGGAGATCCCCTCCGCCCTCTTATCATATGCCTCTTCCTATGAAGTTATTACTGGTCAAATGGGACAATGGGTCTGGAATCTTTCAGAGCACACCTTATCATGACCATTCATTAGCACAGTGTAATGGGCCAATTAGTCCTTCACAAATAGTCACCCACTGCTTGTGGTGCTTTGAGATTGCAAGGCCTTGGGAGCAGACAAAAACCATACAAACAGATGATGCCCCTATGGGACTGTCACTCTTTTTTAAATTTAAATTTTAAGTAGTTAACATACACTGCAGTATTGGTTTCTGGAGTAGAATTCAGCAGTTCATCACTTACATACATCACCCAGTCCTCCTCATAAAAAGCACTCTCCTTAATCTCCAACACCCATCTAGCCCATCCCCCACCCAGCTCCCTCCATCACCCCTCAGTTTGTTCTCTTAACATTGCAAACAGACTTCACCCAAATAATTAAATAACTTGAAATGTACAAAGTACTATTTAAGAAAAGCACCAAACACAAATGTTGTGGTTAATCTCTTCCATGTATGTGTGAGTGACCATTCGCAAAGGCATCAGCACTGAACACATATTTATGAAGCTCTTATTAGTGATGCTACATTAAAGGCCCTTAGCAAAATGCTTGGTACTCACTATGTGTTCTATACATAACAAAGAACACATAAATAGCCCCCTGTTACAGAACTGTATATTTCCACTTCTAAATTCCTCTTCTCATTTCACTCGAATTAGACAAGGAGTATTCCAAAAGTCACTCCAACTTTACAGTGCAGATCAGGTGCGCTGTCCCCCAAAAGTTGGTGTACAAAGAGCCCAACTAGTGGAAGGAATCTTTCCTCTGATTTTCCTTACTACCTGCCCTATATGAGGTCTCTATAAGTTCATTTCCTGGTTTATGAAATATGGTATAGTAGAAAGGACATGGGAGCTAGGCTTAACTAGATTTGGATGTAAGCAATGCTCTCCCAATAATAGAGTGTATAAACTTAAATCATCTGTGAAATGGAAATAATCATATTGGCTGCATATCCCTTCTAGTAGCCTGAGACCTGGATCCATACAAAAGGACTGATGAGGACCACTGGCAGGGAGGACTAGGATCTTTGAGCTGTTCTTAGAGGACAAACAAAATTCAACTGTATATTTAAGGGCCAGAGATGACAAACCAGCCTACACTGATACCTTGCAAGAATAATGGAGTATTCTTCCCATTTGACCTAAGCACAGTCTAGGCACAGCTACAAAGCAGTGATTAACTTTCTACCAGCAAAGTGGCTCCTAGAAAAGGCTGGGGCACCCTACCATAACACCTGTTTAAATACCGAAATGGAGCTCACCTCCCCACTTGGGAGCCCAAGAAAAACTCAAAAGGCACCTCGAGAGTGAACCTACTGTTCCTGTTTCAGGGAAGCCAAATGGCAGATCTTGTTGATTCCTTACAGTCTCATTCCAAACCATCAGCTTGGGCTCCCTTTATTATACCCTACAGCCTCTAAATAGCTGTGCAGGATTTTCTGAGGACTCGTCCATGAGCAGATCATGGACTGCTGGATGTCCACATGTCCTTGCACAAAAAAGCAATGGAGAGCTGGCTCAGGAAGGAGGACTTACATGTTTTTTTTTTCCTCAAATGACATAGTTGAGCATTAAAAACAATGTGTTTTGTTCTCCAGCTAGCAAGGAATAATGAAGCTAGAGTGTTGCCTTCCCAGCAACTCCTGCCTTTGATTGTGGAAAACAGAAATGATCCTTGGTTTGTAGGCAGCAAGAGCCTCCTGAAGCTATGGGAACATTGCCAAGAGCTCTGAAAAACCTCCACAGCTAATTGGGAACTGGCTTATTAGTGACACTTTTGAGAGTCAGGTTGTCATTGAGGAGAAACGAAGGAGAACACGGTGGGCGCTGTAGCCTGGAATTAGGCCGTGGGAGGGAGGACTGCTTCCTTCTCCTCACAGGAACATTGCTCTGTAATTTTCTCAAAAGCTGTGCTCAGCTGCTTGCAAAAGCCCTGGATCTTGGAAGGCTGCAGGCAACACCTTAGCCTCCACAGTTGCCTGAATACAGTCCCCCATCATCCACATTTGGAAAGCTCTGTGGCCATTTCAAAGATACCCTGAATTAGGTAACACCACCAAGATAAATGTATCCTGCCCTCTGAGTGGTAGCCTCTTGAATACGTATTTCCATTTTTTGTGTACCTAACTCAAAGCATTTATTTTACAATCGTAGATAATTCCAGTAGGAAATAATCCTTAAGGTATTGTGTAAGTACTTAAAACTCAGTAAAGAAAGAAAAAAAGCTGACGAATTTTTTTAAATGTTTAAATTAACTTGTCAAAATACTGGTCAGGTTATATTTAAAGTCAGGCTCTTGAAGCACCACAAGAAATGAATTATTTTGGGGGGAGGGAAGGCGATTGCCAGTGGCAGGCCAGCTCCAGCCAAGCACAATGCTATGTCTGGAGTGTTGCCTTTGAGTTTTGAGTGAGATGTTGCACTGACAACAAACTGGGTCTCTCAGCTACCTTTATCTGCAAGGGTGGTTCCTGATCTGGATAACATTTTCTGAGTTCTGTGCTAGGATGTTAGTCCTTACCATTCCTCCACTCCAGTTCCCCTAGAAAAGATGAAGAAGCTGCATTAGCAGTGAGAACGGTTTGAGCTGGGTAAGCCCACACCTCTTCCATTTAACATGCTCCTTGCTGGATGAACTGATGGAATCTTGTCACAACCCTGGTAGAAAGAAGGAAGCCTCGATCCTGAAATTAACCCCTAGGATTCTCTACTGGCATGGGAACAACCTCAAGGAGTTTTTCTGATGGTACTGGAAGCCCATCTGAGAACAAAGACTGGAACATGAAATATAGTTGACAGGCCTCTGTTTACAACCTTATTCTATTCATTGCCTTTCTCTTCCCTTCCAGCAAATTCACTCTTCTCTTCACATGAGAATGGTTTAGCCTTTGTGCATTCCATAATTCAACCCAACTTGTAAGAAGATAAGTTCCCTGAATCTCAAGGTAACTCGTATTATCTCTCTAGCTCTTGCTCTTAATACACACACACACACACACACACACACACACACACACACACACACACACACACATATTCCACCATATACACACACACATTTAAGGGTACACAAAATCGGGTTGGTTGCCAACCCAATAGTTGTTCATTTTCCTTTCTTTTCTTCTTTGCTAGGACAGATTGACTCCCACAAGAAAATCTAAAATGTCAGTTCACAGCAGTACTTTCTTACTATGAGATGTGGTGATATGACATAGTATTTGGGTGGCCATGTGACAAAGTTCCAGAGTGAGCATGTGACACAGTTGTGGGGTGCAATGTGATAGTCTTGCAGGATCACTGTGATGATGTGACACATTTCTGGAGTGGCCAAATGACAAAGTTCTTGGGTAGCAGAGTGACACATTTCTAGTATAGGTATGTGACACTCTTCTGGGGTAGCCGTATGGTATAGTACTTGGGTGGCAATGTGACACAGGTCTCTGTTGGCTATGGGATACAATGCTAGGGTAGTAGTGTGACATCATTCTGGAGTGGCCAGAACATGGAAGTGTTCCTGGGATGACCACATGACAGTTATTGGATGGCTCTGAGACAGGAGATGACCATGTGAAACATTTCTGGTCAATGAAGCCTAACAGGACATCTGCTGGAGAACTTCCTAGAAAGATTCTCTCTCTATATGAAGAGAGATATGGAAAAAGACCTTTCTCATCCCTGGGACTTCTCCTTTCTTTTCTTACCATAGAACAGATTTACCTAAGGCTAAGGAAATTCAATATTTAATATATTCTCAATAATTTGTACTTTGTTTTTTCATAATAAAAGTTTTCTCCAAGTCATATAGAGACCCCAAACTCCCTCACACTTTCCCAAGTATTTTGTACAGATAATACAATCATGCTTGTGTGTGTGTGTGTGTGTGTGTGTGTGATAGGATATGAACAAGGTTAGGAAGCACACAGAGAAAGCAGTTACCAGTCAAGACCTGTCTTCCTCTATTTTCCAACTGCATCAACACAAAAGGAGACTTTCACTAAAGATGGATTTCAGTAGAATACTGCTTCACTCCAAACCTCTCCATTTCAAGCCCTAGAACCACAAGTGCAGCCTGAGAGAAGAAGATAGTGTGAGTAGGGGTAAAGTTTGAACTGAATAGGAGATTACAAGTTAAAAATAATGTGTTTGGCTCTGAATAACTGAAATGAGACTTGATAAAATAAATGAGATTTTACTGAGTCAAACTGAGATCCCAGTCATGCAACAGAGTACCAAGGAGAAAACAAAGTACCATCGAATGTAGAAAGTACCAACTATTGGAACAAACAAAAGCTGTTCATGTTTATACCCCTGACAAATTGAGACTAAAGTAAACTAGTCAAATAGATTTAAAGTACCTCACAAATTTCATTCAAATTTATTTTAGAAACTCACACTAGACACATTCTTTCAAACATTTTAAATAACATAAATCAAAACAAGCAGCCTATGAATATATGGGTTTAATCCCATCTTTCTTCCCCTCCCCTTCTCTCCCAAAGTTATGTACAAAGTAACAAAACCAGTCTTGCTCCTGCCTTTTCTGCAGGAATACAAAACAAACTTTGCTTCCCATTTTGAGGGTATGATTTCAGGACCCAGTAATTTTACACACAGCTAAGATGAATGTCAAACAAAGGGGCAGTAGAAACATTTCCATAAATTGGGTGTGGGTATCAAAATGTATTATTCATGAAACATTCTTGAAAACTTGTTTTAAAAACTATTCCAGGGACGCCTGGGTGGCTCAGTTGGTTAAGCGGCTGCCTTCGGCTCAGGTCATGATCCCAGCGTCTTGGGATCGAGTCCCACATCGGGCTCCTTGCTCAGCAGGGAACCTGCTTCTCCCTCTGTCTCTGCCTGCCTCTCTGCCTACTTGTGATCTCTCTCTCTCTCTCTCTAACAAATAAATAAATAAAATCTTTAAAAAAAAAAAAAAACTATTACAACAGACCAAGCTATATATTAATATTAAAAGCTGCAGAACGATGAAGTCATAAAGACTGCTGATGAGTAAAAATGCTATTGAATACAGGTTAATTTCTAAATAATCATAATAAATTTGAATATTTTTTAATTTAAAGAATTACATGTTAAAAATTGTTTTTCATTCACCTATTGATGTTCATTTGGGTTGTTTCTACTTCTTGGCTATTATAAATACAGCTGCCATAAACATTTTTGTACATTTTGTGAACATATGCTTTCATTTCTCTTGGGTACGTACCTAGGGTGAGAAGGGTTGGATCATGTGAGATGTGTACGTTTATGTTTTTACAAAACTGCCAAACTTTTTTCTGAAGTCATTCTTCCATTTTACTTTACCAAAAGTAGTGTATAAGAATTCCAGTTGCTTCACATGCTCACAAAACCAAGTGTGGTCATCTTTTTTTTATTTTCAGTCATTCTACTAGGTATGTAGTGATAGCTTTATCATTGTGGTTTTAATTTGCATTTCCTTGATGAATAATGATGATGAACACCTTTCAAAATACTTATCTGACATCTGTTTTTCCTCTGTTGTAAAGTGTCTAATCAAATCTTTTAAACATTTTATGAGTTTAATTTTATTATTGTGTTGTAAGAATTTTTAATGTTCAAGAAACAAATTTGGGACATCGGGGTGGCTCAGTCAGTTAAGCATCTGCCTTCACAATCCCAGATTCCTGGGATCAAGTTCTGCATCAGGCTCCCTGCTAAGGGGGAGCCCTCTGCTTCTCCCTCTGCTTCTCCTTCTGCTTCTGGCTTGTGCTCTCTCTCTTGCTCTCTCTCTCTCTCTCTCCCAAAATAAATAAAATCTTTAAAAAGGAAAAAAAGAAATTCATGGCCAGATACATATTCTACAAATGTTCTTCCCAATCTATGGCTTCCTTTTCATTCTCTATACAGTGTCTTTTGAAGGGAAAAAATTATTCATTTTGATAAAGCTTTATTCATTATTTTTTTTCTTTTTATATTTCTTGTCTGGTTTGTTGTGTTGAAAAAAAATCTTTTCCTAAACAAAGGTTATGATTATTTCCTCCTGGTAAACTTATAGTTTTATCTCTTGCATTCAGGTCTATGATCCATTTGAAGTTAATGTTTGCATAGCATATAAGGAAAATAAAAAGCTTCCTTTTTTCTAAAAGACTATCCAAATGTTGTAACAACTTTGTAGAAAAAGTTTCTTTTCCACTCTTAGCAGTTCAGTAAAAATCAATTTGTGATATATGTGAGTCCATTTCTGAACTCTCTGTTTTACCCCATTCATCTGTTTTGATCTCTCTTTTTGTTAATACTACACTATCTTGATTATCATTGTTTTATAGTAAGTCCTGAAATTAGGTAGTGGGAGTCCTCCAATTTGTTTCTTCTTTGTTAAGGTTGTTTTAGCTCTTCTAGATCCTTTGCATTTATATATATATATATATATATATATATTATAAATCAGCTTGTTACAAAACAAAAGCCTGCTGGGAATTTGATTGGTATTACATTGAGTTTATATATCCAATGGGGAAAATTGTCATCTTAACAACATTGAGTTTTATGATCCATGAATGGATATATCTTTTCAGTTATTTAGGTTTTTAAATATATCTCTGCAGTGTTTTGAAGTTGTAGTGTAGATATAGATCTTCTGTCAAATTTATACCTAAAACTTTTATATATTTAGTACTGTTCTAAATGGGACTTTTTAAATTTTAACTTGTGGTTGTTTGTTGCTAATATATAGAAATGATACTGAACTTGCATATTGATCTCGTATCCTGCAACCTTACGAATCTCATTTATTACAACTTATTAGTTCTAGCAGAGTTTTTGGTCAATTATGTCAGATATTCACACAGATAGTCATGTTATCAGCAAATAAAAACAATTTTAGTTTTTCCTTTCTGATTTAGATGCTTTTGACTTCTTATTCCTGCCTTACAGCATTTGATAGAATCTCCAGCACAATGGTGAATAGTAGTGGTGACAGCAGATATATTCAAGTTTCTAGAAAAGCTTGTGTAAAATTGGTGTCACAGAAATCATCAGAAAACTATGTTGTTTACAAAGATTGGGAATACAGGCTTCCCCACTGCCTTACACTCATTCTTCAACTGTGCCATTTCTTTTTCAAGGTTCTAGCAATATTAGCCCCATTTAGTGACCTGGCCCTTACAAACAAGGGTTAAGGCAGGGAACAATGTATGCACTCCCAAAATCTTACTGAATGTCTGGTGAATATGTAAAATGAATCCCTCATTATGCCCTATTGATCAATGACAAGCCTCTAAGAGCTTGTCTCATGTTCATAGCTATAAGCTTCAACAGTCAATTTCCATCCAACGGTAAAGCTGCTATTCAACACTTTATATTATCTTGTAATATCAGCATGCACTGGTTTTCTTTCCTTTACCACAGGAAATTTTGTGTTTTCATATAACCACAGGAAGTAGAACCAATGTTCTATTCCAATTATTTTTTTTCCTTTTCAGGAATAACTAAATTACTAATGCTAAATCTCTAACTTCTCTCACTCATGTATTCAAACGTCCAATCAACACATATTTACTAAGTAGTACAAGGAACCATTCCAGGCATAGAGATTACAGTAGTAAAAAAAAAAAAAATATATATATATATATACACACACACACACACACACACACACACACACATATATATACATCATCTATTTTATTATCTTAAAAAAAACAGGAAGAATTACAATTTCAATAAGATATGATATACTAGGATGGATAGTGGACACCCAGGAACAGTAAATCCAGATGGTCCAAATTAGGTGAGTCAAAAAAAGTATTAGCATTAGTCAGGTAAAGAGATATGGAAAGTTCCAGAGAGAGGAAGCAGAATGCCAAAAGGCCTTGGAGGTAAAAAGAAATTGAGTGTAACATGTTGAAGAAATTACATAAATTCATATTGGGTCTACTGGTGAAGACAAGGGCAGAACAGTGGGTAGGTCACTCAGGGTCAGCTCAGGCAGCTTATACACTATAGATGCTATCTCAAAGACAATAGAAGGACAACAAAGCTTCTAAGAATGGAGATGATACAATTATGTTTAGCAGATTTAATGACAGAATTTGGCTATAGTGTGGAGATCAGGCTAGAGGATAGAAAGATTTACATCAGGAAATCTATTAGGAGATGTTCGTGTGACCCAGACTTGAATAGATAAAAGTCCAGATTAGTTAAGTTAGTGGTGGTGGGATAAGCAAACATGGACAAACCTGAGACATGGTTAGCAGGAAGTTTAAAGAGAATGTAGATTGTGAAATTCAATGTTGAAGTCTTTGGGCAGATGCTGGATGATTATAGAGATGTTAAAGAGAACTTGGTTTCTGTTTCTAGCCATATTTAGATATGAATTACAGAAGGAAAACTGATGAATTCAGAATTTAGAGATTCAATGGGAAAGCCAAAAGCAAATAAATGTCCAGTGGTCAGTTGCCTATATGGCTTTGAAATTCAAAAGATGTCAAAGCTAAAATGTATATTTGAAAGCTATCATGTTTAATTTTAAGATTTCACCTGGTATTACTCTTCTGTCTTTGTTATTTTTTCTGCCTTTTAAATGATCTTTTTTTAAATTTGAGCTCCATGTTCCTCAGAAAGTTAAAAATAGAACTACCCTACAATCCAGCAATTGCACTATTAGGTATCTACCCAAAGAATACAAAAATACTAATTCAGAGGAATGCATGAAGCTCAATGTTTATAGCAGCATTATCAACAATAGCCAAATTATAGAAAGAGCCCAAGTGTCCATTGACTGATGATAAAGAAGAGGTGGTATATATATACTATGGAATATTATTCAGCCATAAAAAAGAATGAAATTGGGGTGTTTGTGTGGCTCAGGCAGTTGAGCATCTGACTCTTGATTTTGACTTAGGTCATGGTCTCAGTGTCCTGGGATCAAGCCCCTCATCAGGTTCCACACTCAGCCTAGAGTCTGCTCTCCCTCTCTCTCTGCCCATCCTCCAACTATAAATAAATAAATAAATAAATAAAATCTTTAAAAAAATGAAATCTTATAATTTGAAATGACATGGATGGAGCTACAGAGTATAAGGTTAAGTGAAATAAGTCACTCAGAGAAAAACAAATCTCATATGATTTTATTCATATGTGGAATTTAAGAAGCAAAACAAATGAGAAAAAGGAAAAAAAGAGAGCAAGGCAAACCAAGAAACAGACTCTTAACTATAGAGAAGAAACTGATGGTTAACAGAAGAGGAATTGGGGGGATGGGTGAAATGGATGATGGGGATTACGCAGTGGGTGATGAGACTTGGGATGAGCAGCAGGTGATGTATAGAAGTGTTGAACTACTATATTGTACACCAGAAACTAATATAACACAGTATGTTAACTAACTGGAATTCAGATAAAAAATAACTAACTACGTAAATAAGTAAATTTGAATTCCATATCATTGACTTAGTTTTCTGGTACAGATTTTTTTTTTAAGATTTGTTTATTTATTTTCAGCAGGGAGGGTCAAAAGGAGAGGGAGAGAGAAACTTTTAGCAGACTCCCTGCCAAGCATAGAGCCCAACATAGGGCTTGATCCCAGGACCCCAAGATCATGACCTGAGCTGATTCCAAGAATAAGAGGCTTAACCAACTGAGCCATCCACTGGTATGGAAGTTTTATTAAACAGGAAATGCATCTTTACTAAATTTTCCTTTCATTTTATCTCCATGCCCTCTATTTTGGTATGTCCTTGCGATCTACGCAGCTACACAGTCTACATTTCATAGCTTTGATTGCAGCAAGGCTGTGAGTTTCCAAATTAGCTTTGGGTTTCTATAGTAAAACATTTTTCAAAAATATGCTCATTCATTTTCTATTGAGGTTGTTTTTGTTTCAGTGTAATATAATCATTTTTTTCAGGATCCCTGAGTTATTTGCCCTCTCACTCATCCTCAACCAAAAAGATTCTCTTATTTTTGATTTTCACCAAATTTGATCCTGGAAAAAATAACATAGTGTATGTAGCTTTGGGAGGGCATGTAAGAAATGTGATAAAGAAAGGGAGAAGATAGAGAAAAGAGAGGTCATTACGAAAGGCTACATTGTCAAACCAGCCACAGCTGTGAATAAATCTGTGGGATAACTCTAGGAACCAGTGCATGATTCACCCTGAGGATTACTCCACCTGTGCATCCAGGGAGGTCTGAATACATTGGGGGGCTGCTATCACACTTTAGGGTAGACTTCCCTTCCACAGCTTGGGTGAAATCTTCCAGGTAAAGAAATGTACATTTTGGCAGTTGGAGACACGTCAAGGCCACTGAAGTGTTAAATCCTGGGGAACGTGACACAGAGGGTCTGCTACAAGTCACTTTTTTTCAAAGTGCATGGGGTGTGAATATCTCTTTGTTCTCTTTACCTCTTGTACTGTTTCACCCCCAAGTAGATGTACTGCAGTACAATTCTGATGAGAACCACTGGACCATCAGACTCCACAAATAAAGTCTCAATATGTTCTAAACTGACGTTCATATCCCCCCCACCCCCATCAAAGCCATGTGTTGAAACCCTAACCTCTAGGGAGGCTATATTTGGAGATAGGGTTTTTAAGGAAGTAATTAAGGTTAAAGCCAATCGTAAGGGTGGGGCCCTGATCCAACAGGATTAGTTTCCTTATGAGAAGAGGCACCAGGGATCCCAGGCTCACTTTTTCTCCCTCCTTCTCTCTTTCTCTTCCTTTCTCTCTCCATCTCTTTTCCTCCCTTTTTTTCTCTCCATCTCTCTTCCTCCCTCTCTCTCTCTTCCTACTTCCCTGTCTCCCTCCTGGTAAACACATGAAAAAGAAATCATGTGATCACACAGTTAAGATGGCAGCCTTCTTCAAGCCAAGCCAAGAGACCTCAGAAAGACAGCTACTTGTCAGCACATTGATCTTAGATTTTCCAGCTTCCAGAACTATGAAAACTAAATTTCTGTTGTTTAAGCCACCCAGATAGTGATTTTTTTTTTATGGCAGAACAAGCAGACTAACACACCTCCATAAGACTGCCCTGACATCAGACACCAGACATATTTCATATTTCCCTTGGCCACCTACATTTCTAACTGGCTATAAATTCAAGGGTTTCTATAACCCCCTCAGGTTCAGTAATTCACTAAAATGACTTACAGAGCTCAGTCAAGTGTTACACTTATGATTGCAGTTTTAATATAAAAGATACACACAGGACAATGTCTGGAAAGGAGGGCAGAGCTTCCCTACACTTAATTGTGGAGTTAGAGCATGTAACCCTCCTGGACAACCAATGAGTTTTCCACTAAGCTTCAGTGTCCCAAGTGCTGCTTATCAAGGTTTCCTTATGTAGACATGACCGATGGACTCCTTCTCCATGTGACTGAACTCATTTTTCAGCCCTCTGTCCCAATCTGGAGGTTGAGAAGTTGTCTGATACCATGTGGCTCAAAGTTCCAACTGTCTCATCACATGGTTGGTCTTTCTGGTTTAGCATACACCCCATGATGAGTCACTCATTAGCAAAAGTATCAAGGCCCATTATGAATAAAAAAGAGCTCCTACACTCAAGAAATTACAAAGATTTAGTGTCCCTTCCAGAAGCCAGGAACAAAGACCACACAAATTCTTTATTATACCACCTTTCCACGGGGTGACAGTTAAATCTCCTTTGATCATAACTGGAGGGACAGTTGTTGTGATTACCACTAATTTCTCATTTTTAGTGGGTCTTCATTCAGTGTATTTTCATACTAGGAATCTTTCTGTGTCTATCAACGATATACATTCAAACTGTGTTCTTTTCTGTAAAAGACACCACAAAGAGAATGAAAAGACAAACCACAGACTGATGAGAAAATATTTGCACAAGACACATCTGATAAAGAACTTGTATTTAAAATACACTCTTAAATCTCAACAATAAGAAAACAAACAACATGATTAACAAATGGACCAAACATCTAAATAAATACCTCACCAGAGAAGATATGCAGGTGGCAAATGAACATATGAAAAGATGCTCCCTACCATGTGTCATCAGAGAAATGCAAATTAAAATGGGATACCATTATACACCTAGGAGAATGACCAAGATCCAAAACAATGACAGTAAAGTTTGGTGAGGATGTGAACCAAAACAAAGCATTCATTCATTGCTGATGGGAATGTGAAACGACACAGCCACATTAAAAGGCTGTTTGACAGTTTCTTAGAAAACTAAACACACTCTTACCATATGATCCAGCATTACTGCTCTTTGGTATTCACCCAGAGAAGTTGAAAACTTATGACTACACAAAACCTGCACACAGATGTTTATAGCACCTTCATTCATAGTTGCCAGAATTTGGAAGCAACCAAGATGTTCTCCAATGGATGAGAGGATAAATAAATCGTGGTGCATCTGGACAGTGGAGTACTATTAATTCTAAAAAGAAATGAAGTATCAAACTGTGAAAAGACATGGAAGAAGCTTAAATGCATGTTACAAAGTGAAAGAAACCAATCCAAAAAGTCTGCATATGGTATGATTCCAACTATATGACTTAGGAAAGGCAAAACTATGGAGAAAGGGGGAAAAATCAGTGATTACTGGGGTGAGAAAGGAAGGAGGGCTGAATAGCTGGGGCACAGAGAAGTTTTAAGGCAGTAAAAATACTTTGTATAAAATTACAATAACGGATACTTGTCATTATACATTTGTCCAAACTCATAAATTGTACAACAAGAATGAACCCCAGCCTAAACCATGGACTTTGGGTAACAATGATATATCAATGTAGGTTCATCAGTTAGAACACATGCAGGTGGTGTTGATAACAGGGGAGAGTAAGCAAGTGAGGGCAGGGAGTATATGGGAAATCTCTATATTGTCTACATAATTTTGTTGTAAACTTAAAACTACACTTAAAAATAAAGTCTATAAAGAAAAAAAAAAAAACAATTTATATCTCCAGACTACTTACCTCTTCTAGGACTCTTGTTTTCAAAAGCTTTAAAATAAATACAGAAATATTAAGGAGGAAGAGCTCCTTTGCAGGAGCTGGCAGAGCTCCTTGCTTTCTGGATGGACATGGACCCAGGTTACTGAATGAAAGGTAAACCACCTTTGTGTTTTGTGAAACATGTGTCCTGCTATTGTCTTTCAATAAGGTGGACTATTTTATTCCATGATTTTTTTCTCCATCCTGATGAATTGCCTTTATTTTTCATAGAAATTTTCTCCAAGATTCTGACAATAGGTTATTAGTCCTATGATGTTTTCAGGAGTTGCATACGTTTTTCTAAATTTAATAAAATGTCAGGAGAAGTTGAGAAAGAACATGAGAACCAAACCCTATTTCAAAATACAACTCCAACTACTACCTATGAAATGGCTTCTTTTACATTCTATTGGTTAAGGACCAAGTACATGCTGGTTACTATGCTAAAAACTAGGTATAATACAGAGAATCAGAATAACATGTACCTCCCTTCATGGAGCCTACTGTTTGGGGATACTCATCCCCCCAAATGAGGGGATGGATTGAGAAAATGAAAACAGAGCGTTTCTAATGTCTGGTAGCCCAGGAACTGACTCAAAGACTCACATTTGGTTGACCTGCTCACAACTTGTCAGAGAAAATTTCTGTGTGGACCAATTTGTTATTTTTGTGAAATAAGGTTGTCAGGCTCAAAGCAAAACCATCTTCTATTCGTATTTCACATGACTTCACAACATCTAATCCTGTATCATTCCAACTTCTTATATCTCTTAATTATTAATATGTTCTGGCTAGTCTTTCACTGAAAAGTAGATATGGCAACATTGGCTGACAGAGCTTTATCACATAGACATTCTTCTCATGTAGACTTTGCTGGGAACTCAGGTAAACTAAACCTAGATACGAGGGAGATGTGGACTTCTTTCCCACAAAGCATCAAGGTCATATTTGACATCAGCTCTTTCATGCCCATATATTTTCTTTGCTTACTTTCATATTGTTTTGTTTCATTGGAAATCACAATTTAATACTGCGTCTATACATCAAATATCTGGGCTCATGTATAAAATATAACCACATACAAACCTAACATTCAACCTACATCAACCTAACATTCTTTCAAAATCTAATTCTTCCCTGTATCCATCCTTGGAATGATCTGACAACAGGTGCCGTATTCTATTTAGATTAACCCTCTATAATGTCTCCAATTTTGTATTCCAGGAGGATGAATTTGCAGCTAAGCATTAAATATTTTATCAGGTTATGTAAAACATAATCCATTGGGTTTAAAAGTGAGCCATTATTTCAAACTATTGCCATAAACTGTCTGTACCTTATTTTCAGACCATCAAGAGAAAATATTATGCATGAAACTGATTTAAACAACATCTGCTTCAGTCACTATTATGATCTTCTCAAAGACAACTGAAAGGATAATCATTTTTGTCTTGTGAGAATAGTGTTCTGTTCTAAATGGGTTAAGTACCTGTGGTGGCAGAACACAGAAGAAAGTCATAATGTGAAATATGAATAGATTATGGTTTTGCTTTGAGCCTGATAACCTTATTTCACAAAAATAACAAATTGGTCCACACAGAAATTTTCTCTGACAAGTTGTGAACAGGTCAACCAAATATAAGTCTTTGAGTCAGTTCCTGGGCTACCAGACATTAGAAGCTCTCTGTTTTCATTTTCTCAATCCATAATGATACTCATCCCTATACAGTAGGCTCCATGAAGGGAGGTATATGTTATTCTGATTCTCTGTTTTATACCTAGTTTTTAGCATAGTAACCAGCATGTACTTGGTCCTTAACCAATAGATGCTAAATCTTCCATTCATTCATTTAACCAACATTGACTCCAATATAGTGAGAGAGAGCAGGGCAAAGGAGGAAAGACAAAAGTAAGCCATCAGGATGATCTTCCATAATGGAACTAGGTCTTGACTGCCATAGGAGTGCTGAGAAATGAACCACTGCTTCTACCTAAAAGAACTGGAAAACATACCCAAAGAAGATAAGAACTTGATTCTAAAGAATAACCAAAATTTACCAGTTAGGAAAGAATGAGAAGCAGGATATAAAAGACCAAGCAACAACACACTCAATGATCCTAGTAAGGAGTTTCTCACTCTCAGGCATCACTGGAAGTTCCTTGTGCAGCATAGTGTATGTGGGAAAAATGACAGATCATTCCAATAAGGTGACCCTAGGCCACTAAGACATTACAATTTAGAATGGGAATATCTGTGCAAATCTAATGACTATTGAACAACCATGACCTTCTGAACCCACTGGGCCTGCAGCTGGTCCCACTCACCTTTGTTGGCCACTCGCTCAGTGGCCCCTTCTTGCCTGAAGAACATGCACAGGCTTCAGGTGACCCAGGTGACTTACAGAACATTCTTCTTCTGCTCAGGGTCAGTACTCCCTGCTGACAATTAGACTAACTGGGGTCAAATCTGAACACAGATGTGTTGTTCCTGCTAAGGGAGAAAAAGAACTGCAAGAATCTAGCATTAACAATGCCATGGGCTGAAATAATATATCTCCCGAGGATGCTGGATGCTGTATACCAACTGTTACCCAAGGATGCTTGGTACTGTACATGAACTGGATTCTAGGGGAGCTGGACAAAAAGAAAACTACATAAGGGAGCATTTATGTGATGGGGGCACTCGCTAGGAATAACACCTTGGAGAGGACCTCAGGAGAAAGTGTGAGACTACTGCAAAGATAACACCAGGTAGTAATCATCACTTTTTCCAAACTTCTAAATAAAGTAGAAATTCCAGAATTGCTATGGGAGTTCATGGAGCAAGGCATCTAAAGTCTCAGAAAAATGGCATGCTCAATTGGAAAACCTACCAGATACCTCTATTTTTTAGAAGATCCTGAAGGACAGCAGGACATGCAAGGAAAGTGCTGGTGAGACAGGCACCAGCATCCCTAAGAAGCTCACTGTGGCTGTTATGTGTAGGCCAACAGTTATGTTAGGGGATGCTGGTGCAGGACAGGATTACCTAAAATCAAGGAGGGTCATAGGACCTGGAAAAATAGAGGCCAGCAGTGGCATTAAACAATCAGAAGCAATAGAATAGAATAGAAAGGTCAGAGTGACCACCAGGAGCACTAACACACAAAAGTACTGTTGTGATGGTGAATGGACCGCAGTGACCCTAGAGGCAAGATGTATGGACACTCAGTAAGGAATTGCTCAATTTATATAATCAAAAAAGATCCAGATGGATGATCATGATGCTGAAGACAATTACTGGAAGGAAGAGTCATATTCCCTTTCCCAGCTTTTATGTATGGCCTTTTCCCAGACCCTGAACCCGAATGAGGGAGAAGCTATGTCCCTCTGACAAAAGGACACCACAGAGACACCTGAGCAAGCATATTAATAATTCTCCTATTTTTGCCATCAACGGGACCTACAGCTATTTATTTGGGAAACCATGCACTAGGAAGAAAAAAAAAAAAAGCAAAATTGATGAACACAGAGTCCAAACTGACATTAATACTTAGAGATATAAAATGGTACCATGGACTCCTTTTAGAGGAGTGGACAATGGAAGTCTATAGTAAATGGAGTCCTTGTTACTAGTAAATGGATGTGGCTCATAATGGGTCCACGGGATCACAGACAACCCCTGATGGTCATATCCCTGCTTCCTAATTGTGTAATTGGAGTGCTTGATTTAGCTAGCAAAACTATCACATTGGATTGTGGTCCTGTAGCAAGAGAGCTATTGTAATGAGGGAAGCCAAAATACAAGTCACAGTCCCTTTACCTCTCCCCCAGGCAAGATGGTAACTGGAAAATACTACCATACATGTGGGGAATGGCAGAGATTATTGGCACCCTCAAAACCTTAAAAGCAGGAATGCTGTTCAGCATGGAGGCTGTTGGTTACACTGGAAAAGGCACTTTCAAAGGAATCATGAAAGTAAAACAGAGTGAGCATAAGCAACTTCTTGTAGGAGATTTGCTATAATAGCAAGCAGGAAAATGGCTTTAAATGTGTATTGTAAGGGAGAGGAGTCAAGATGGCGGAGAAGTAGCAGGCTGAGACTACTTCGGGTAGCGGGAGATCAGCTAAATAGCTTAACTAAAGATTGCAAACACCTACAAATCCAACGGGAGATTGAAGAGAAGAAGAACAGCAATTCCAGAAACAGAAAATCAACCACTTTCTGCAAGGTAGGACTGGCGGAAAAGTGAATCAAAAGCGACGGGAAGATAGACCCCGGGGGGAGGGGCCGGCTCCCGGCGAGCGGCGGAGCAACGGAGCAAAATCAGGACTTTTAAAAGTCTGTTCCGCTGAGGGACATCGCTCCAGAGGCTTAACTGGGGTGAAGCCCAGGCGGGGTCAGCACGGCCTCAGGTCCCACAGGGTCACAGAAGGATCGGGGGTGTCTGAGTGTCGCAGAGCTTACCGGTATTAGAACGGGGAAGCCGGCTGCAGAGATGGAGCCGAGGAGTGACTCTCAGCTCGGGGTTGCCTTGAACCGGTCGCAGGCTCGGTCAGCTCGGAGCGCGGCCTGAGGCCAGGGTGACGGGAGTCATTGGGCGCTGTTCTCTGAGGGCGCACTGAGGAGTGGGGCTCCGGGCTCTTGGCTCCTCCGGGTTGGAGACCGGGAGGCCGCCATCTTTATTCCCGCCCTCCGGAACCCTATGGAAAGCGCTCAGGGAACAAAAGCTCCCGAAAGCAAACCCAGCAAACCCGAGCAGATTACTCAGCGCGGCCCCGAGTAAGGGTGGTGCAACTCCGCCTGGGGCAAAGACGCTTGAGAATCACTACGACAGGCCCCTCCCCCAGAAGATCAACGGGAAACCCAGCCAGGACCAAGTTCACCTACCAAGGAGTGCAGTTTCAATACCAAGGAGAGCGGCGGAATTCCAGAGGAGAAGAAAGCAAAGCATGGAACTCATGGCTTTCTCCCCATGATTTTTTAGCCTTGCAGTTAATTTAATTTTTTTTTCTTTTTCAATTATTTTTTCTTTTTCTCTTCTTCTGCTAATTTTTTTTAACTTTTACCGTTTTCTATTTTAAATAGTTTATCTAATATATATATATTTTTTCCTCTTTTTATATTTTTTCTTTATCGGCTTTCTTTTTTTTAATAGTTTCTTTTTTTTTTCTTTCTTTCTGAACCCCTTTTTATCCCCTTTCTCCCCCCTCACAATTCAGGATCTCTTCTGATTTGGCTAAAGCATATTTTCCTGGGGTTGTTGCCACCCTTTTAGTATTTTGCTTGCTCCTTCATAAACTCTTATCTGGACAAAATGACAAGGCAGAAAAATTCACAACAAAAAAAAAGAACAAGAAGCAGTACCAAAGGCTAGGGACCTAATCAATACAGACATTGGTAATATGTCAGATATAGAGTTCAGAATGACGATTCTCAAGGTTCTAGACGGGCTTGAAAAAGGCATGGAAGATATTAAAGCAACCCTCTCGGGAGATATAAAAGCCCTTTCTGGAGAAATAAAAGAACTAAAATCTAACCAAGTTGAAATCAAAAAAGCTATTAATGAGGTGCAGTCAAAAATGGAGACTCTCACTGCTAGGATAAATGAGGCAGAAGAAAGAATTAGCGATATAGAAGACCAAATGACAGAGAATAAAGAAGCTGAGCAAAAGAGGGACAAACAGCTACTGGACCATGAGGGGAGAATTCGAAACATAAGTGACACCATAAGATGAAACAACATTAGAATAATTGGGATTCCAGAAGAAGAGGAAACAGAGAGGGGAGCAGAAGGTATGTTGGAGAGAATTATTGGAGAGAATTTCCCCAATATGGCAAAGGGAACAAGCATCAAAATCCAGGAGGTTCAGAGAACGCCCCTCAAAATCAATAAGAAGAGGTCCACACCCCATCACCTAATAGTAAAATTTACAAGTCTTAGTGACAAAGAAAAGATCCTGAAGGCAGCCTGGGAAAAGAAGTCTGTAACATACAATGGTAAAAATATTAGATTGGCAGCAGACTTATCCACAGAGACCTGGCAGGCCAGAAAAAGCTGGCATGATATATTCAGAGTACTAAATGAGAAAAACATGCAGCCAAGAATACTATATCCAGCTAGGCTATCACTGAAAATAGAAGGAGAGATTAAAAGCTTCCAGGACAAACAAAAACTGAAAGAATTTGCAAATACCAAACCAGCTCTACAGGAAATATTGAAAGGGGTCCTCTAAGCAAAGAGAGACCCTCAAAGTAGTAGATCAGAAAGAAACAGAGACAATATACAATAACAGTCACCTTCCAGGCAATACAATGGCACTAAATTCATATCTCTCAATACTTACTCTGAATGTGAATGGGCTAAATGCCCCAATCAAAAGACACAGGGTATCAGAATGGATAAAAAAACAAAACCCATCTATATGTTGCCTACAAGAAACTCATCTTAAACCCGAAGACACCTCCAGGTTTAAAGTGAGGGGGTGGAAAAGAATTTACCATGCTAATGGACATCAGAAGAAAGCAGGAGTGGCAATCCTTATATCAGATCAATTAGATTTTAAGCCAAAGACTATAATAAGAGATGAGGAAGGACACTATATCATACTCAAAGGAACTGTCCAACAAGAAGATCTAACAATTTTAAATATCTATGCCCCTAACGTGGGAGCAGCCAACTATATAAACCAATTAATAACAAAATCAAAGAAACACATCGACAAGAATACAATAATAGTAGGGGATTTTAACACTCCCTTCACTGAAATGGACAGATCATCCAAGCAAAAGATCAACAAAGAAATCAAGGCCTTAAATGACACACTGGACCAGATGGACATCACAGATATATTCAGAACATTTCATCCCAAAGCAACAGAATACACATTCTTCTCTAGTGCACATGGAACATTCTCCAGAATAGATCACATTCTTGGTCCTAAATCAAGTCTCAACCGGTATCAAAAGATTGGGATCATTCCCTGCATATTTTCAGACCACAATGCTCTAAAGCTAGAACTCAATCACAAGAGGAAATTTGGAAAGAACCCAAATACATGGAGACTAAACAGCATCCTTCTAAAGAATGAATGGGTCAACCAGGAAATCAAAGAAGAATTGAAAAAATTTATGGAAACAAATGATAATGAAAACACAATGGTTCAGAATCTGTGGGACACAACAAAGGCAGTCCTGAGAGGAAAATATATAGCGGTACAAGCCTTTCTCAAGAAACAAGAAAGGTCTCAGGTACACAACCTAACCCTACACCTAAAGGAGCTGGAGAAAGAACAAGAAAGAAACCCTAAACCCAGCAGGAGAAGAGAAATCATAAAGATTAGAGCAGAAATCAATGAAATAGAAACCAAAAAAACAATAGAACAAATCAACGAAACTAGGAGCTGGTTCTTTGAAAGAATTAATAAGATTGATAAACCCCTGGCCAGACTTATCAAAAAGAAAAGAGAAAGGACCCAAATAAATAAAATCATGAATGAAAGAGGAGAGATCACAACGAACACCAAAGAAATACAGACAATTATAAGAACATACTATGAGCAACTCTACGCCAACAAATTTGACCATCTGGAAGAAATGGATGCATTCCTAGAGACATATAAACTACCACAACTGAACCAGGAAGAAATAGAAAGCCTGAACAGACCCATAACCAGTAAGGAGATTGAAACAGTCATCAAAAATCTCCAAACAAACAAAAGCCCAGGGCGAGATGGCTTCCCGGGAGAATTCTACCAAACATTTAAAGAAGAACGAATTCCTATTCTCCTGAAACTGTTCCAAAAAATAGAAATAGAAGGAAAACTTCCAAACTCACTTTATGAGGCCAGCATCACCTTGATCCCAAAACCAGACAAGGATCCCATCAAAAAAGAGAACTACAGACCAACATCCTTGATGAACACAGATGCAAAAATTCTCGCCAAAATACCAGCCAATAGGATGCAACAGTACACTAAAAGGATTATTAACCACGACCAAGTGGGATTTATTCCAGGGCTGCAAGGTTGGTTCAACAACCGCAAATCAATCAATGTGATACAACACAATAATAAAAGAAAGAACAAGAACCATATGATAATCTCCATAGATGCTGAAAAAGCATTTGACCAAGTACAGCATCCCGTCCTGATCAAAACTCTTCAAAGTGTAGGGATAGACGGCACATACCTCAATATTATCAAAGCCATCTATGAAAAAACCACCGCAAATATCATTCTCAATGGAGAAAAACTGAAAGCTTTTCCACTAAGGTCAGGAACATGGCAGGGATGTCCGTTATCACCACTGCTATTCAGCATAGTAGTAGAAGTCCTAGCTTCAGCAATCAGACAACAAAAGGAAATTAAAGGCATCCAAATCGGCAAAGAAGAAGTCAAACTATCACTCTTTGCAGATGATATGATACTATATGTGGAAAACCCAAAGACTCCACTCCAAAACTGCTAGAACTTGTACAGGAATTCAGTAAAGTGTCAGGATATAAAATCAATGCACAGAAATCAGTTGCATTTCTCTACACCAACAACAAGACAGAAGAAAGAGAAATTAAGGAGTCCATCCCATTTACAATTGCACCCAAAACTATAAGATACCTAGGAATAAACCTAACCAAAGAGATTAAGAATCTATACACAGAAAACTATAAAATACTCATGAAAGAAATTGAGGAAGACACAAAGAAATGGAAAAATGTTCCATGCTCCTGGATTGGAAGAATAAATATTGTGAAAATGTCTATGCTACCTAAAGCAATCTACACATTTAATGCAATTCCTATCAAAGTACCATCCATTTTTTTCAAAGAAATGGAACAAATAATCCTAAAATTTATATGGAACCAGAAAAGACCTCGAATAGCCAAAGGAATATTGAAAAAGAAAGCCAAAGTTGGTGGCATCACAATTCCGGACTTCAAGCTCTATTACAAAGCTGTCATCATCAAGACAGCATGGTACTGGCACAAAAACAGACACATAGATCAATGGAACAGAATAGAGAGCCCAGAAATAGACCCTCAACTCTATGGTCAACTCATCTTCGACAAAGCAGGAAAGAATGTCCAATGGAAAAAAAGACAGCCTCTTCAATAAATGGTGTTGGGACAATTGGACAGCCACATGCAGAAAAATGAAATTGGATCATTTCCTTACACCACACACGAAAATAGACTCAAAATGGATGAAGGATCTCAATGTGAGAAAGGAATCCATCAAAATCCTTGAGGAGAACACAGGCAGCAACCTCTTCGACGTCAGCCGCAGCAACATCTTCCTAGGAACATCACCAAAGGCAAGGGAAGCAAGGGCAAAAATGAACTTTTGGGATTTTATCAAAATCAAAAGCTTTTGCACAGCAAAGGAAACAGTGAACAAAACCAAAAGACAACTGACAGAATGGGAGAAGATATTTGCAAATGACATATCAGATAAAGGGCTAGTGTCCAAAATCTATAAAGAACTTAGCAAACTCAACACCCAAAGAACAAATAATCGAATCAAGAAATGGGCAGAGGACTTGAACAGATATTTCTGCAAAGAAGACATCCAGATGGCCAACAGACACATGAAAAAGTGCTCCATATCACTCGGCATCAGGGAAATACAAATCAAAACCACCATGAGATATCACCTCACACCAGTCAGAATGGCTAAAATTAACAAGTCAGGAAATGACAGATGCTGGCGAGGATGCGGAGAAAGGGGAACCCTCCTACACTGTTGGTGGGAATGCAAGCTGGTGCAACCACTCTGGAAAACAGCATGGAGGTTCCTCAAAATGTTGAAAATAGAACTACCCTATGACCCTGCAATTGCACTGCTGGGTATTTACCCTAAAGATACAAACGTAGCGATCCGAAGAGGCACGTGCACCCGAATGTTTATAGCAGCAATGTCTACAATAGCCAAACTATGGAAAGAACCTAGATGTCCATCTACAGACGAATGGATAAAGAAGATGTGGTATATATACACAATGGAATACTATGCAGCCATCAAAAGAAATGAAATCTTGCCATTTGCGACGACGTGGATGGAACTAGAGGGTATCATGCTTAGCGAAATAAGTCAATCGGAGAAAGACAACTATCATATGATCTCCCTGATATGAGGGAGAGGAGATGCAACATGGGGGGTTGAGGGGGTAGGAGAAGAGTAAATGAAACAAGATGGGATTGGGAGGGAGACAAACCATAAGTGACTCTTAATCTCACAAAACAAACTGAGGGTTGATGGGGGGAGGGGGTTGGAAGAGGGGGTGGGGTTATGGATATTGGGGAGAGTATGTGCTATGGTGAGTGCTGTGAAGTGTGTAAACCTGGCGATTCGCAGACCTGTACCCCTGGGGATAAAAATATATGTTTATAAAGCTGTAAAAAAAAAAAAAAAAAGAAAGAAAGAAAGGATGAATACCCAAGTTTTGTAGCAACATGGACGGGACTGGAAGAGATTATGCTGAGTGAAATAAGTCAAGCAGAGAGAGTCAATTATCATATGGTTTCACTTATTTGTGGAGCATAACAAATAGCATGGAGGACAAGGGGAGATGGAGAGGAGAAGGGAATTGAGGGAAATTGGAAGGGGAGGTGAACCATGAGAGACTATGGACTCTGAAAAACGATCTGAGAATTTTGAAGGGGTGGGGGGTGGGAGATTGGGGGCACCAAGTGGTGGGTATTGTAGAGGGCACGGATTGCATGGAGCACTGGGTGTGGTGCAAAAAATAATGAATATTGTTATGCTGAAAAAATAAAAAAATTTAAATTAGAAAAAAAAATGTGTATTGTAAGGGAAAAGAAAAGAAAAAGGTCAGTCTCCAACTTGTTGGATTAAATGTGTTAACACCATTAACCAAGATTAAAGATATATATGGAATAATGGCTTTTTAGATTTGGAAGTGGAAACTGATGGTTTACTTTGGAACCTAGTAGGCTTGAATACAGAATTACTTAACTCAGGCAAGCCAGAGTCAAGGATCATTGATCTCTAAACGGGGTTAATAGCTCAAGGGCTAAGACAAGTATGAGAGAGAGCAAGCTTTCCCACAGCAGACAGTGGGGGCCAGAGGAATTGAGGAATGGGAAAAATAATATCAATATCTTGGGCCAAGCATGTTTGGGGGAAAAAGAGAATTCCAGAAAGCTGAACAAGAAGAAATAGAGCAAATTGCAATCAGAAACAAGGTAAGAAACCCACATTGATTTGGGAGGCAGAGCAGTGATTATCTCTTTCAAAGTGGTCCCCAGAAAGGTCAGGGGCTGGACCATAGGAAGGATGAAAAGTTGTTAAGGGCAGAGACTTGGGAAAATATGATCATTTTGTGATACACAAAAAAAAATTTATTATCTTTACTTCCTATCAGCTTTTCATTCTTCTATTCTTATTAATTTTGGTCTGTTTAAAGTCCGACTTCGTCCTTGGGTTTTTCCATCAGTCTGGTGAACCCCACAGAGAGGAGATTACGGTTAGAATTAGAAACAGACTGCAGACACCTTGGCATGTAGAGACAGTTCGAGTGAGGAGTGCCTGTCACCCACCTTGTTTGAGACTCATAGAGAATTTAGAATGTGCACAGATGTTCAGAAATATGACAGGTTCCATATTGAGTATAATGACTAAGTGGAGATGTAGACTTAAAACTCAAAAGATGCGTTCAACAGAAGTAAAAGTTACTAATTCCTGAGTATTTCCTATTTTGCCCTTCCTCCCTTCTTTTATTTTGTGCTTGCTCAGATTCTTCTTTGGGTAAAGAAGCTAGATAATGAGCAAAGCCCAGAAAAGGCAATGTAAATCAAAGAAGTGAAGTTAATCTTCATCATAATGAACTTGGAGAGTAAAACAGAAAAATGAGGTGAGCTGAACGGTGAGACAAATTTTGAAGGTTTAGAGTTAAGAGTGGAAAATGCAGTGTTTCAGGGAGCAAGTGCTATCTGCTCCGGGACCCCCAAAGTTGCAAAACCGAGACAATAGTTTAACCTGTGTTGTGTATAGGCAACACTCTCAGCTTATGAATTTATTAAGAGGCTATTTAAATAATTAAATAATTTGAATTTTCTTAGAGCTAATTGACAACATTTTTTAAAATGTCAACAACTTCGCTAAACAAGTCTACACTAGGTCTTTATTCTATTTTTATTTTCATGAATACATACTAAATGTTTGCATAAATATATACTGGATTGTTTGTATGACCACCTTATGCTAGGTGCTATTCATGTGATTTTAATGTTCATTTTCTTCTCGTTTAACCACTGAAGAATGAGCTAATAAGGGAAGAACAAAAATAAATAAGTAAATAAAACAGAGCTGGGGGCGCCTGGGTGGCTCAGTGGGTTAAGCCTCTGCCTTCGGCTCAGGTCATGATCCCAGGGTCCTGGGATTGAGCCCCACATTGGGCTCTCTGCTCAGCGGGGCGCCTGCTTCCCACCCCTCCTCTGCCCAACTCTCTGCCTACTTGTGATCTCTGTCTGTCAAATAAATAAAATCTTAAAAAAAAAAAAAAAGAACTGGACATCATATTTAATGTTGCATTTGTACCAGGTGCAGTACAAATGCAATTACAATGCCCTAAACAAATAGAAGTTTTGCACTAGTTTGAAAAGAGAAAACTGGATAAAAAAATGAATTATCACACCTTCAACAATAGAATGGCATCCGAATTAAAGGGTTCGTGCCTTACCATCTTCACCATATCTCTCTTTCAAGTAGGGATACAGCAGTGCCATTGAAACAATATACTCTACCACATTAACGGTGCTAATTTTAAATACATTATTTTAAAAGTTTGTTTATAAGTTAAAATTTTCTACTTTTCAAAGGTATCACTTCATGTCTGAGTATGTTTAAGGGACACTTTCATTAAAATAATTTACATTGATATGGAAACAGAAAGAATTTTGCCTCTACAAGGCGTTCACTTTCACTAATTTTGAAAAACACTTGAATGTAAATAACCATATGCAAAGCTTGATGAACAAGTGCTTTAAGAAGGGCATAGGCCACAGTGGGCAGCTGGCAAGAAGTAGAAAAGACATCAGAGTAGCTTTAAAGGGGAATAGAATATTTGGGAACTTCCGATCAAATCTGTAGACAATTTTCTTATATCTAGCTTTTTGAATTTCAGACATCTTAAAGTTTTAATTCAGTATCATTCATTTGTGTTTATGTATTTTCCCCATATCAGAAATTTGTTTAGCTACCCCAAATCATAATTTTGTCTTCTCTATGAGTGAGTACTGCATTAATCAAATGTAAGAAGCATCTTGGTTCTCTCAGCAAGCATAGTTTAAAGTAATATAGTCATATATTTTACAATGTTGTGTTGAAAAGGGTATTATAATGTTGTTTGGCTACTGGAACATTTCAATTTAAACATTCATGGATTCATAATTTTATTTTTTTAATTTTTTTATTTGTTTAAGATTTTGTTTATTTGTTTGACACAGAGAGAGATCATAAGTAGGCAGAGAGGCAGGCAGAGAGAAAGGGGGAAGCAGGTTCCCCGCCAAGCAGAAAGCCCAATGTGGGGCTGGATCTCAGTACCCTGAGATCACGACCTGAGCTGAAGGCAGAGGCTTAACCCACTGAGCCACCCAGGCACCCCCTGGATCCATAATTTTAAATCACACCAAGCAACAAAGATTGTATTTCTAAGTAATCAATCCTTATTTGGTCCTTTCTATTTATTTTTGAAAACTATTTGCCTCCCTTTAACTCTTAATTTGTCATTTATCTGATGTGAATTTTTGAGTGATTACAGCATCCAAATCTTCAGTCTGGATGGAATTACAATAGGAGTTTTGTCCCTATCCATCCCAACTTATTTCTTATGACTGTGCTTCCTCCTGTTCAAACCAAGTTCCAGCCAAATTGAAACTCTTCCATTTTCTGAATAGCATATGATCTCTCTAATTTTAAAAATGACTTTCAAATGTTCACACTATTGAGTCCATCCCATCCAGAACCTTTTTCTAAGATTTCAATAGGGTGCCAGACTCAGCAAATAGAAATACAAAGCACTCACTTAAATTCGAATTGCAGATAAGCAACAAATTGTTTTTTACTGTAAGTATAGCCCTTATATTGCATAAGACATACTTATACTAAAAATTTTGTTGTTTATCTGTAATTCAGATTTTACTGGATATCTGTATTTTATCTGACAACCTTATGGCTGGTGAACTCCTAATGCTACAGCTTCTAACTTTTTTGTAAAGCATGCCCTTTCCGTCTGGCATGGCTGAAGAAACTAAATACAGAAAAGCAAGACAGTGTCCCTAGACCTGGTCTGGCATTCTTTGGTGTGACATCAACTTCTTTCTATCTGTTGATATGCTGAATCCCTTTTCCACATTAATTTCATAGGCTGCACTGGCATGTTGTCAGTATTGTTTCCTAGATTGAGTCTTCTAACCCACTTTTAGGTTCTGATGGATGAGATCTGACTTATATATGATATTGCCTCTGGAGCAGGTGTAAGGAAGAGGGATTCATCTCAAACTCGTGTTCCTGGGGCCAGGACTAGCCATGGTAATGAGTGGGGCCAATCTGTATGGCACAATGGTAACCAAAGTCCAAGTCCTGTGTCATACTGAGACTGCCAAGTGCACATATGAAGCATAAAGTTCAAGAGAAGGAAGAGAAAATAATGGTGAGAAAAGTGAAGCAATAAACAATAGGATCTACAAGATAATGCAGCAGGGAAGAAGAGAGTCTGTAGAGTATTTATAATGAAACTCATTGTCAAAGAGAAAGTTTTTAAGAAGGCCAAGCTTATTTAGATAATTCACTTTCCAGCTTTGGATGCCCAAAGACAAAGACTTCAGTCTTAGTCATGGCAGATTCTTTCCTGGGCAGTTCCTTGTTCTCAAAGCCCACACTCCATTGGGACTAATACAATTTTAAGACCAGGTCTATCTGGATTCCTTACTTATTCCTTACCCAGTTGTCCTCATTGTGCTTGACTCTCCCAGACCTTCACCCATGCCGCCAGTCCCTATGGACTTGGTCCTTACGATTTACTATAAGAATAGAAATGAGTCATGGCTTTGTGCTAGGCTAAAGATCATCTACTAAGTAACACCTACCTATATTGAAATTATAATGCCTGAGAAATCACAACCAGAGTCTAACATAGTGTGCTTTATAACTTTTATCCAGTATCCCTGAAAATAAATTTACAAGCTGTGTACTTCCTCCCAACAATAAGGCATTTATGTAATGATTCTAATCAACCAAATAGGGGGAAAAAAAGTAGAGGAGAGAAGTCTTGGTGAAAGTGACTTCTGCTTCTTACAATGACTGACTGAAAATAACTAGGAGGAAACTTGCAAAGTATAGGAAATTTTCCAGAGCAAGATGTGGGAGAAAATGAACTCCAGAGCCATGCACTAACATTTGGGCCTACTTTTGTAGTTGTGGCACTTGCCAACTCTAGAGAACTAGCTGAGAAGCTGAGAAGCACTTTTAACAGCTCAAATGATGGGAAAGATAAAAAATTAAAGTCCCATATATTGGTTTGGGAAACCAAAGAATTGAGGGCGGAAGGAAAATTGGAATTAGTTAACCAAGCCTCAAAAAGACTTCAGTCCTGTTATTATCTCATCTGAGTGGCCCAGAAAATCTCAGTTTCAGAAGCTAGATTAAAGTGACCCCAGATTGCTCACAACCTTGTGAGCTGTAGATATAAAAAAAAGTTCTCTCTAATAAAAGCTATCATCATCTGTGTTAGAATATTAGTGCTTCTCACTCATGTTTTTCTCTTTTAGACACAGGAACATTTCCACCCACTGGAATTTGGGAGTAGACTTGTGATTTTCCTGGGCAATGAAGTATTTAAAACCCAGTACAAAATTCTCCAGTATCTCTGGTCTTATAGAAATGGCCAAGAAGGATAGAATAAAGGCAAGAACCTCTCAGAGGACACAGCTAAGGATGGCAAGGAACAACAGATTGGGGAAGACTTCCCCGGGAGTAGAATTATTTAAGTCCTCAAGAAAAGAGACTGTTGAAATATATTCTCAGGATCATCAGCATCACTGGTGGCCCAGTGACTTCTTTAGGTCCCCCATTGTTCCTCTTTCAGAATGAAAAGGCTTGTTATAATCATTCTGTCCCAATTCCACCACTATATGTTGGTACGAAGCAGAAGATCTGGACATGATATAAAGACTACCACACACTATATTCTAAAGAGGAAACTACCATATGTCACCAAAAGGTCCTAGATTTTCAGCTCAATGATATTACTGGAAGGGGTCCTTGAATTAGCTACCTTGGGGATAGAGGGGTTATAGCTGATATTCAGGAAAGACAGTGAACCTAACATTTGGTGATAAGAGCAGACTGTAGTAGAAATTTGTGCCTCTCTCCACTATTTCCATTTTACCTCTCTTTCTGAGCACATGGAAAATTGTATTTCCCTGTCCCCTTGCTTTGACCAGTGAAATGTTAGTGAGTTAGAAGTCATATGTGCATGTGCAGGTAGATTTATTTAAAACATAACTCTTAAATTTTTCCCCTATCTTGACAAATTGCAGAAGCAGCTGTTAATATGAAAATACTGTAAGATTAAAGCAAGCTATGTGTAGAAGAATGAAACTCGACCATTCTCTTATACTACACACAAAGATAAACTTGAAATGGAAGAAAGACCTCAACATGAGGCAGGAATCCATCAGAATCCTAGAGGAGAATATAGGCAGTAACCTCTTCGACATCGGTCACAGCAACTTCTTTCAAGATATGTCTCCAAAAGCAAAGGAAATAAAAGTGAAAGTGAATTTTTGGGACTTCATCAAGATCAAAAGCTTCTGCACAGAAAAGGAAACAGTCAACAAAACAAAGATGCAACCCATGGAATGGGAGAAAATATTCGCAAATGACAATACGGACAAAGGAAGGGCTGATATCCAGGATCTATAAAGAACTCCTCAAATGCAACACACACAGAACAGATAATCATGTCAAAAAATGGGCAGAAGACATGAACAGACACTTCTCCAATGAAGACATACAAATGGCTAATAGACATGAAAAAGTTTTCATCATCACTAGCCATCAAGGAGATTCAAATCAAAACCACACTGAGGAAAAAAAAAAAACACACTGAGATACCACCTTACACCAGTTAGAATGGCCAAAATTAACAAGACAGTAAACAACAAGTGTTGGAGAGGATGTAGAGAAAGGTGAACCCTCTTATACTGTTGGTGGGAATGCAAGTTGGTGCAGCCACTTTGGAAAACAGTGTGTTTTACTCTTTTTTTTTTAATTATTTATTTATTTATTTGACAGATAGAAATCACAAGTAGGCAGAGAGGCAGGCAGAGAGAGGAAGAAGCAGACTCCCCGCAGAGCAGAGAGCCTGATGCGGGGCTCGATCCCAGGACCCTGAGATCATGACCTGAGCTGAAGGCAGAGGCTTTAACCCACTGAGCCACCCAGGCGCCCCTGGAAAACAGTGTGGAGATTCCTTAAGAAATTAAAAATAGAGCTTCCCTATGACCCTGCAATTACACTACTGGGTATTTACCCCAAAGATAGAGATGTAGTGAAAAGAAGGGGTATCTGTACCCCAATGTTCATAGCAGCAATGGCCACAGTCACCAAACTGTGGAAAGAACCAAGATGCCCTTCAATGGACGAATGGATAAGGAAGATGTGGTCCATATACACTATGGAGTATTATGCCTCCATCAGAAAGGATGAATACTCAACTTTTGTAGCAACATGGATGGGACTGGAAGAGATTATGCTGAGTGAAATAAGTCAAGCAGAAAAAGTCAAGTATCATATGGTTTTGCTTATTTGTGGAGCATAAGGAATAACACAGAAGACATGGGGAGATGGAGAGGAGAAGGCAGTTGGGGGAAATTGGAGGGGGAGACAAACCATGAGAGACTGTGAACTCTGAAAAACAATCTGAGGGTTTTGGAGGGGCGGAGGGTAGGAGGTTGGGTGAGCCTGGTAGTGGGTATTATTGAGGGCATGTATCGCATGGAGCACTGGGTGTGGTGCATAAACAATGAATTCTGCAACACTGAAAAGAAATTTAAAAAATAAATAAAAATTTTAAAAAAGAATTATTTTTCAAAATATAAAATAAGCCCTATTTAGTTTTGATTAAAAAAAAAAAGAAAAGAAATGCTCTTTGCAAATACCACCAACTCTAACTAAATATTGGTATCTCAATCAATGTTAATTCTCTTCTTAACTGGGTAACTTTTTGCCTATTTTTTGCCACTCATATATCACTCATTTCTTTATTTTCCATTATTTTATAATTTTTGTTAACAGGAGCATATAACTGGTAATGGAGCAAAAGTACCTATAAAATTAAAGGAAGTCTGGAATGAGATCTGTACTTCCTTGTGGTAAAAGAGGTTTACTGGAAACAATCTGAATGTCATCCAAGAAAGGCAAAAGGACCTATGAAATAAAGAACACACATGGCAAATGTAAAAAACAAAACAAAACAAAAACAAACAAACAAAAAAACAAGATTAAAGCAAGCTGAAAAGCTAAACTAAGTATGAGTAATACTGACATAGAGAATTACTTGCATGAACAAAAAACAACTTCTTTTTGTTAAGCCACTGAGATTTTGAAGTTGTTACCACAACCTAACAAAGATTGACATTTTAACTTAGATTCTGAATTCAATTTCTCAGTTACCTCGCAAAGTAATATTTTTATAGCATCCAGTTTTGTTTTCGTTATAGAGCCACAAATAGGATAGGGATGCCTAGGTGATTCACTCAGTTAAGCATCTGCCTTTGGCTCAAGTCATGATCCAAGAATCTTGGGGTCAGTGGGGAGCCTGCTTCTCCCTCTTCCTCTGCCCCTCCCCATTGCCTGTGCTCTCTTTCACTATCTCTCTTTAAATAAATAAATAGATAGATAGATAGATAGATAAATAAATACATAAATAAAATCAATCCTAAAAACAAAGAAAGAAATCCAGGTAAGATAAAGTGAAAAAACCCAGATTACCACAGTCATCACTATGAGGCATTTTGTCATTTTGTTGACTTTTTTTGTCTGTAGCCTAAAGTAGGACAAGTCAATATTTACAGATGACTACAAGGCATAAAAGAAAAACTCCCAGTAACCAATGAGCTATTATTACCAATTAATAGCCACAGATACAAAATAAAATCAGTTGTAATAATTAACTATTCCTTCACAGATTTAGAGTATTATGAAACTCAAGAGCTACCCTTCAGCCTGTTTGCTTCTCTTTGAAGGTAGCTGGCTCAAGTTAACTTTCCGTTTACCAATAAACCACTTGGGTTGTAGTTCAAGTGACTTTTTTTTAAAGATTCATAATTTATCTTATCAGTATTTTCCCCAAGGGTGCTTTCCACATTAAATAATCAGCCTTGACAATATATTAGAGCTGAGCAAATGTGTGGTGGTTTAACAGAACAAAATTCACCTGATTTTGCATCTTCCTAACACCACAGTAAGAACATTAGATGCAGATTAGGACTTCAGCAGGTGCATTGCTTTAGTCAGTCAGTTCTTCCAGAGCCTCTCCATGGACTTAATATTAAACACCAGTCTTCGAAGGCTATTTTTCTTGTGTGTTAGGACAATGCCTTTCATGCTATTGCTTTATGTTCCACATATGAGTGAAACCATATGATAATCATCTTTTTCTGCTTGACTTACTTCACTTCGTGTAATCCCCTCCAGTTCCATTCATGTCAGTGCAAATGGTGGTTATTCATCTTTTCTGAAGGCTGAGTAATATTCCATTGTATATATGGACCGCATCTTCTTTATCCATTCATCTGTTGAAGGGTATCTCAGCTCCTTCCACGGTTTGGCTATTGTGGACATTGCTGCTATGAACACTGGGGTGCATGTGCTCCTTCTTTTCACTAAATCTGTATCTTTGGAATAGATACTCAAGCTGGGCCCTAGGGAAGCTCTAATTTTAACCTCTTGAGGAACCTCCATTCTGTTTTCCAGAAAGAAAATTATGGTTTCACTCATATGTGGAACATAAGCAATAGCATGGAGGATCGTAGGGGAGGGGCAGGAAATCTGAAGGGGGAGAAATCAGAAAGGAAGACAAACCATGAAAGACTGTGGACCCTGGGAAATAAACAGGGTTTCAGAGGGGAGGGGAGTTGGGGGATAACAGAGTGATGGGTACTAAGGAGGACACTAAGGATGAGCACTGGGTGTTTTATGTAACTAATGAATCATTGAACACTACATCAAAAACTATTGATGTACTATACAGTGCCTAACTGAACATAATAAAATAAAAACAAAACGTCATAATACTTGAATTCTGTGAGAGTGAAACATTTATTTTCAGGTGTGTATATATGTTTATATGTGTATGTGTTTACAAGTTTTTATTTATATAGAATAAGAATTTCTATATTTCTGTGATCTCTTGATCATAAAACCTCTTATATCAATTATGCTAGAAAACTAAAGTTTCCTTATTTCATAAAAGTATTAACTGATAACATGTGATTACTTCAGACATTCTTTCAATTTATCTTTCATATCAAATCACACTCAACTCATTCTTGATTCTAATTTTTCAGTCTTAAAACATTGCATATTTATCTGACAACTTGTGGTTTTTTTGCCAGAAAATAATGTTCTTTTCCAACTTCTGATGAATAAAATTATGTCAATATGTCTATATTTTAAGGTGAAAATAATGACAATTTGGTTAATCAAGTCATTCTGATAGAATATATCCCTCTGTTACTATATCATTGCCCTCGGTGTTGTTTTCAGCAACTCCATCATATTGCAAAGATTGAGAATTTTGGAATCAGACCGATTTGTATCCATACCCTTAATCCTGTACTTACTAACGGTTTGACTTTGAATTAAGTTACCTATCTGGTACATAAAGTGACATAAGATCTAATTGGCAAGAGGAAAAAAAAGACAAAGCCTTTCAGTTCTAGATTCCAAATATGTATCTTTTGCAGCTAAACCTATTTCAAGGGGCTTTACTTAATCTAAAGATGCATCTATCAGGGAGTGTTCATCGGGGGATACTTATTGAGTAACAGTTTTGTATCTAACACTGCAGTAAGGACACTGAGGGGGAAAGGATGTGTTGCTATGTTGTGCTGGAAGGGTTCTTAGGGAAGATGACACCTCTGACCACATGTTCTTTCAGCCACATTTTACAAGCAGTTGGTTGTATACAAATTTCTAGAGAGGAATGAGCAATTTATGCATCCTGATGTGCTTTCAGCCAGACAGACATCTCACATGCTCACATGCCATGCACAGATTGAGGCATATAGGTATATATGAAAGTTCCAAGGGTACTCTTGAAAATTGCCCTAGACCTTACAATTCTGACCTGTCCTTAATCTCGCTCCATCCCCATTTGACCCTAAGCTCTTGGCTCCACCAGCCGTGTCTGATCCCACCTCTGGCAATTTAGACTTGGTGTCTATAATTGGTCTCACTGGGGTTAGCTTCTCAGCTCTGTCTAAAAGATTTTGGTCTAAATTCTGATTCTCTCCTTGGCAGAATGCCGCATAGTATAGCCCATCCTAATCCTAGCCTCTCACGACTTGGCCGACACAGTGACCAAACTGGCCCTGGGTTATAATGGAACACTCTGCCTCTCTCAGAAATTGTGATTATTGTACAATATTCATTTCTCTTTCTGCCCTTCTTTGTGTTTCATATAGGTAAACAGAGCCTCATGTGGCTTGGGAAAATACAGTAAAAATAGTGTGCAATGGCTTTAATGAAAAGCGAGTTGGAAAAGTAAAATGCAGAGCGTATTTGGCTATTGAAAACATAGAGCTCAGAAATAGCAATTGAGATGACAGCATTCCTGTTTCATGTTGCATTGCATTTGTATGATGGTCCGGAGCAGAGTCTCACGTTTTCCAAACAAAGAAAATCACCAGGGCTCTACGCCCTTGGTACCAATTTCACTGAGCACATTCAGTTCCATTATTACAGGAAGAAAAGTGAGCCTACTGTTTCTGAGAGGAAGCTGGCCCTTTTCGGAGGACACAGGAGCATATCATGCAGCCACCTGTTTTAAGAGCCAGCAAACTGGCCAGGAATTATTAACCTGCCCTTTTCTATCAAAATACTTAGAATAGGATGACCATTGTGAACAGAACAGTTAACGCATTTTTCATATCTTGTTATTTAACACAATGCAGTCACCAAATACATAAAATGGACCTTCAAAAGCCATTTCTCCCCTCTCTTTGCATTAATAGGCTTTAGTTTTAAGAGCTTCCAGCTTATTCCCTATAAGACATTTCTACATATATTGATTTTCACCATAACCTGTAAAGCTAGAGCAATTGAACTTTTTATTCATTTAAAAGTAGGGACACAGAGGCATGAGAGTGCTCAACATCTTAGCTACCATCAGAAACTAGGCCAAAAAAATAAAGAAACAGACTGGGCCAGGGTGAAGTGCTGTGCCTTTGGCATCAGCGAGATCTAAGTTTGTTACTTTATTTTGATCTGAACACGTTGTGTGATGTCAGGCAGCCAACTCAAGCTCACCAAATCATACTTTTATCAGTTAAATGGGTTTTTAAAAACCCTATATCATAAGATTGCTAGAAATAATGAATAAAAGCATGTCATTAGCACATGATAATTTTAAATAAATAGTAACTATTCCTTTTGATTTTTTTTTTTTTACTAACTTTATTTAGAGCCAATCCTAGAAACATCAGCCAGTTGACCTAAGTATTGAAGTGGAGAGAGGATTTTTCCACTGAAGAAGTGAGCAATTACAACATGGGGAATGACAATGCTACTGGAGCTGAGTTTAATGACTATAATTTGGGGAGAAGACTGGGTGAAAGGTAAAGCATACAAAGTTGAGTACTAGAGGAAAATCTCTGAAAGATGATGTTGTCATCATCAATGGAACCAAAGATTCTTCTCTGCAGGAGGAATGGCTCTTTCTGCAAATGTTGCCATTGACCCCAAATCATCTGGCTCTGCAAAATTTACAAGTGATCATATGAACTCAAGTGTTATCTACTTTGTGCTAAGTGGTTCACATTCATAAACTCATTTAATTTTACCCCAGTTCTGTGAGGCAATACCTTCCTAGATGTGGGAAGTGAGACTGTAGAGATTGCGTATCCTGTCCGTGGTTTTATGATTCATAAATTGAGACAAGGAAACTCAGATCCATCTGACTGAAACACTCAAGTTATCACCAGTCTTCTAGGTTTCCTCCCCAAGAACCAGAAGTTCACCAAAGACAAACAAACAAACAACAACAATAAAACACCATAAGCGCATTCTGTTTAAGAAGAAAATGAAATATTTAAAAAATGAATGTGTTTCTTTATGTAATCATTACCACACACACACACACACACACACACACACACACGAAGTCATGTCATAATATTTATTCAGAATGGGTTGAAAAAAAGGAGAAGATGGAAAATTAACTGTAAGCTATGAGAAAACAAGAGACTGGGCCGGGGGGTGTCTAAGTTTTCAGCTCTTTTATTGGTTGTGGTCTCATCAGTTAGGATGATAGGAAGGGTCACAAATGTGTTTCTTATCAGATGTTTCTACTTCAGTGGAGTTATGTTTCTTGAATATTTTTCTCATAACACACTTTCTAATAGCATCATTTATCATGCAATTATGAAGTATATGAACTATTCATAACATGTATTCATATTTTCTTTCCCAGAACAAGGCAAGGATTTAGATTCTCTCTGGGAAAAGAAAAATGAAAAATTGATTATGCAGGTTTCTGTGTCTCTTGCTGAAATACTTTGACCTCTGTAGGAAGAAATGTAATTCACTGTGTAAGAAGGATTTATTGAGTAGCTACTGTTTTCAAGCCACTTTACTAAATCCTAAACTTAAAAAAGGGGGGGGGGAATAGAAGATAAGTTTCTGGCTTTTAATAAATATATAATCTTATTCAAATGTCAATACAAAGGAATCATCTGACTATCAAAACCATGAAGGAAACATTGCCTTTCCACTGGCCAGTGTTCCTGATCCTCTGCCCTGTCTTTTCTTCTTCCACTAAGCCTAATAACACCCTTTATCCAAAAAAATGTGATATAATGTTCTTATATGTCAATACAGAACATCTGGATAAATTCCTTCCCTTCTGATATTTGGAGAAATATATAGGCCCAATTTTCATAAAACACTGATGTCTTCTTCACAATTTCATCCAACTTTTTGTGAGCACTTACTCTTTACCAAGTCTTTCTCTAGGCATTCTCAAATCCATTATCCTATATACTTCCAAAGTGGCTTGATGTTAATATAGTCACTTCCATTTTACAAATAAGGAAATGAACAATCAGAAAGAAAAAATAAATTGCCCAAGATTGTGCCACTAGTTCATGACAAAACAGAGATTTATATCTAGGGTTATAAACAAAAACGAAAACAAAAACTAGGTTCAGTGTTCTTCTCACTGAACTACTTTGCATGTAAGGACAGGTGATGCGTCTCATGTCCACAGGTTGGGTACCCCAGGAAGCAGATTCTGAGATGAAAACTAATGCCCATGAAAACATTGGGTGTGCTCTCAGGATCAACATGATCATTAGAGGAGAAGAAAACTGAGGAGAGAGAGTTGATGAAATCACAACTTGATGTCAGAAAACAAGATGTTGAGCTTTGCACTCTGACAAGGTGTTGGGTGTATCCTGCCTCAGAAGGAGGGCTTAAATTTAGGGAAAGGGGCTCTCTGCAGTGAGGCAATTCCTAGAGAGGGCTAATGGTTGAGAGGCACCAATAACATTCTCACCAGCTGGAGGAAGATCCCTTAGTCTTGAATAAGGGATTTTGGTGCTGAGAACAGCATTTAAACCTTAAAGCTTTGTGGGTCAGACTCCCACACTAGTTTTTTAGTGTATTTCAACTATTTAATTCTGCCATAGTGTATTTCAACTATTTTAATGGATCACCTTAAAGAAAGGTATTTAATTTGTATATTTTTCCAGAGAACAACATCCAACTGAATAAATAAGAATAAAATGAAAGTGAGAAAATGTGGTTAAGAATTTGGTTAGAGAAACAGAGTGGCAGAGGCTCATCAACAGTTGACTCTATTTTTGAAAACTTTATTTTCAGTCCTCCTTTATGACAGAAACATTAGAGGAAGGGGAATTTCATTTAAGGTAACCAGTTACCTAGAATTTAGATTGTACCCCATACAAAATATTCCCACTGATTTTCAAAAGTTGCCTCCTCCAACAAATTTTACAATTCAAATGCAAAATAGTTCAATAAAAAGAAGTCCAGGGGGAGGAGTCAAGATGGCAGAGAAGTAGCAGGCTGAAACTACTTCAGGTAGTGGGAGATCAGCTAAATAGCTTATCTAAAGATTGCAAACACCTACAAATCCAGCGGGAGATTGAGGAGAAGAAGAACAGCAATTCTAGAAACAGAAAATCAACCACTATCTGAAAGAACTCTACGGAAAGCGCTCAGGGAACAAAAGATCCCCAAAGCAAACCCAGCAAACCCGAGCGGATTACTCAGCCCGGCCCCGGGTAAGGGCGGTGCAACTCCGCCTGGGGCAAAGACGCTTGAGAATCACTACAACAGGCCCCTCCCCCAGAAGATCAACGAGAAACCCAGCCAGGACCAAGTTCACCTACCAAGGAGTGCAGTTTCAATACCAAGGAGAGCGGCGGAATTCCAGAGGAGAAGAAAGCAAAGCACGGAACTCATGGCTTTCTCCCCATGATTCTTTAGCCTTGCAGTTAATTTAATTTTTTTCTCTTTTTCAATTATTTTTTCTTCTTCTGCTAAATTTTTTTAACTTTTACCGTTTTCTTTTTTAACGTTTTTTAAATAGTTTATCTAATATATATATATTTTTTTTCCTTTTTATATTTTTTATCGGCTTTCTTTTCTTAATAGTTTCTTTTTTTTTTTCTTTCTGAACGCCTTTTTATGCCCTTTCTCCCCCCTCACGATTTGGAATCTCTTCTGATTTGGCTAAAGCATATTTTCCTGGGGTTGTTGACACCCTTTTAGTATTTTACTTGCTCCTTTAGTATTTACTTGCTCTTATCTGGACAAAATGACAAGGCAGAAAAATTCACAACAAAAAAAAGAACAAGAAGCAGTACCAAAGGCTAGGGACCTAATCAATACAGACATTGGTAATATGTCAGATATAGAGTTCAGAATGACGATTCTCAAGGTTCTAGACGGGCTTGAAAAAGGCATGGAAGATATTAAAGCAACCCTCTCGGGAGATATAAAAGCCCTTTCTGGAGAAATAAAAGAACTAAAATCTAACCAAGTTGAAATCAAAAAAGCTATTAATGAGGTGCAGTCAAAAATGGAGACTCTCACTGCTAGGATAAATGAGGCAGAAGAAAGAATTAGCGATATAGAAGACCAAATGACAGAGAATAAAGAAGCTGAGCAAAAGAGGGACAAACAGCTACTGGACCATGAGGGGAGAATTCGAAACATAAGTGACACCATAAGATGAAACAACATTAGAATAATTGGGATTCCAGAAGAAGAGGAAACAGAGAGGGGAGCAGAAGGTATGTTGGAGAGAATTATTGGAGAGAATTTCCCCAATATGGCAAAGGGAACAAGCATCAAAATCCAGGAGGTTCAGAGAACGCCCCTCAAAATCAATAAGAAGAGGTCCACACCCCATCACCTAATAGTAAAATTTACAAGTCTTAGTGACAAAGAAAAGATCCTGAAGGCAGCCTGGGAAAAGAAGTCTGTAACATACAATGGTAAAAATATTAGATTGGCAGCAGACTTATCCACAGAGACCTGGCAGGCCAGAAAAAGCTGGCATGATATATTCAGAGTACTAAATGAGAAAAACATGCAGCCAAGAATACTATATCCAGCTAGGCTATCACTGAAAATAGAAGGAGAGATTAAAAGCTTCCAGGACAAACAAAAACTGAAAGAATTTGCAAATACCAAACCAGCTCTACAGGAAATATTGAAAGGGGTCCTCTAAGCAAAGAGAGACCCTCAAAGTAGTAGATCAGAAAGAAACAGAGACAATATACAATAACAGTCACCTTCCAGGCAATACAATGGCACTAAATTCATATCTCTCAATACTTACTCTGAATGTGAATGGGCTAAATGCCCCAATCAAAAGACACAGGGTATCAGAATGGATAAAAAAACAAAACCCATCTATATGTTGCCTACAAGAAACTCATCTTAAACCCGAAGACACCTCCAGGTTTAAAGTGAGGGGGTGGAAAAGAATTTACCATGCTAATGGACATCAGAAGAAAGCAGGAGTGGCAATCCTTATATCAGATCAATTAGATTTTAAGCCAAAGACTATAATAAGAGATGAGGAAGGACACTATATCATACTCAAAGGAACTGTCCAACAAGAAGATCTAACAATTTTAAATATCTATGCCCCTAACGTGGGAGCAGCCAACTATATAAACCAATTAATAACAAAATCAAAGAAACACATCGACAAGAATACAATAATAGTAGGGGATTTTAACACTCCCTTCACTGAAATGGACAGATCATCCAAGCAAAAGATCAACAAAGAAATCAAGGCCTTAAATGACACACTGGACCAGATGGACATCACAGATATATTCAGAACATTTCATCCCAAAGCAACAGAATACACATTCTTCTCTAGTGCACATGGAACATTCTCCAGAATAGATCACATTCTTGGTCCTAAATCAAGTCTCAACCGGTATCAAAAGATTGGGATCATTCCCTGCATATTTTCAGACCACAATGCTCTAAAGCTAGAACTCAATCACAAGAGGAAATTTGGAAAGAACCCAAATACATGGAGACTAAACAGCATCCTTCTAAAGAATGAATGGGTCAACCAGGAAATCAAAGAAGAATTGAAAAAATTTATGGAAACAAATGATAATGAAAACACAATGGTTCAGAATCTGTGGGACACAACAAAGGCAGTCCTGAGAGGAAAATATATAGCGGTACAAGCCTTTCTCAAGAAACAAGAAAGGTCTCAGGTACACAACCTAACCCTACACCTAAAGGAGCTGGAGAAAGAACAAGAAAGAAACCCTAAACCCAGCAGGAGAAGAGAAATCATAAAGATTAGAGCAGAAATCAATGAAATAGAAACCAAAAAAACAATAGAACAAATCAACGAAACTAGGAGCTGGTTCTTTGAAAGAATTAATAAGATTGATAAACCCCTGGCCAGACTTATCAAAAAGAAAAGAGAAAGGACCCAAATAAATAAAATCATGAATGAAAGAGGAGAGATCACAACGAACACCAAAGAAATACAGACAATTATAAGAACATACTATGAGCAACTCTACGCCAACAAATTTGACCATCTGGAAGAAATGGATGCATTCCTAGAGACATATAAACTACCACAACTGAACCAGGAAGAAATAGAAAGCCTGAACAGACCCATAACCAGTAAGGAGATTGAAACAGTCATCAAAAATCTCCAAACAAACAAAAGCCCAGGGCGAGATGGCTTCCCGGGAGAATTCTACCAAACATTTAAAGAAGAACGAATTCCTATTCTCCTGAAACTGTTCCAAAAAATAGAAATAGAAGGAAAACTTCCAAACTCACTTTATGAGGCCAGCATCACCTTGATCCCAAAACCAGACAAGGATCCCATCAAAAAAGAGAACTACAGACCAACATCCTTGATGAACACAGATGCAAAAATTCTCGCCAAAATACCAGCCAATAGGATGCAACAGTACACTAAAAGGATTATTAACCACGACCAAGTGGGATTTATTCCAGGGCTGCAAGGTTGGTTCAACAACCGCAAATCAATCAATGTGATACAACACAATAATAAAAGAAAGAACAAGAACCATATGATAATCTCCATAGATGCTGAAAAAGCATTTGACCAAGTACAGCATCCCGTCCTGATCAAAACTCTTCAAAGTGTAGGGATAGACGGCACATACCTCAATATTATCAAAGCCATCTATGAAAAAACCACCGCAAATATCATTCTCAATGGAGAAAAACTGAAAGCTTTTCCACTAAGGTCAGGAACATGGCAGGGATGTCCGTTATCACCACTGCTATTCAGCATAGTAGTAGAAGTCCTAGCTTCAGCAATCAGACAACAAAAGGAAATTAAAGGCATCCAAATCGGCAAAGAAGAAGTCAAACTATCACTCTTTGCAGATGATATGATACTATATGTGGAAAACCCAAAAGACTCCACTCCAAAACTGCTAGAACTTGTACAGGAATTCAGTAAAGTGTCAGGATATAAAATCAATGCACAGAAATCAGTTGCATTTCTCTACACCAACAACAAGACAGAAGAAAGAGAAATTAAGGAGTCCATCCCATTTACAATTGCACCCAAAACTATAAGATACCTAGGAATAAACCTAACCAAAGAGATTAAGAATCTATACACAGAAAACTATAAAGTACTCATGAAAGAAATTGAGGAAGACACAAAGAAATGGAAAAATGTTCCATGCTCCTGGATTGGAAGAATAAATATTGTGAAAATGTCTATGCTACCTAAAGCAATCTACACATTTAATGCAATTCCTATCAAAGTACCATCCATTTTTTTTCAAAGAAATGGAACAAATAATCCTAAAATGTATATGGAACCAGAAAAGACCTCGAATAGCCAAAGGAATATTGAAAAAGAAAGCCAAAGTTGGTGGCATCACAATCCCGGACTTCAAGCTCTATTACAAAGCTGTCATCATCAAGACAGCATGGTACTGGCACAAAAGCAGACACATAGATCAATGGAACAGAATAGAGAGCCCAGAAATAGACCCTCAACTCTATGGTCAACTCATCTTCGACAAAGCAGGAAAGAATGTCCAATGGAAAAAAGACAGCCTCTTCAATAAATGGTGTTGGGACAATTGGACGGCCACATGCAGAAAAATGAAATTGGATCATTTCCTTACACCACACACGAAAATAGACTCAAAATGGATGAAGGATCTCAATGTGAGAAAGGAATCCATCAAAATCCTTGAGGAGAACACAGGCAGCAACCTCTTCGACCTCAGCCGCAGCAACATCTTCCTAGGAATATCACCAAAGGCAAAGGAAGCAAGGGCAAAAATGAACTATTGGGATTTTATCAAGATCAAAAGCTTTTGCACAGCAAAGGAAACAGTGAACAAAACCAAAAGACAACTGACAGAATGGGAGAAGATATTTGCAAATGACATATCAGATAAAGGGCTAGTGTCCAAAATCTATAAAGAACTCAGCAAACTCAACACCCAAAGAACAAATAATCCAATCAAGAAATGGGCAGAGGACTTGAACAGACATTTCTGCAAAGAAGACATCCAGATGGCCAACAGACACATGAAAAAGTGTTCCATATCACTCGGCATCAGGGAAATACAAATCAAAACCACCATGAGATATCACCTCACACCAGTCAGAATGGCTAAAATTAACAAGTCAGGCAATGACAGATGCTGGCGAGGATGCGGAGAAAGGGGAACCCTCCTACACTGTTGGTGGGAATGCAAGCTGGTGCAAACACTCTGGAAAACAGCATGGAGGTTCCTCAAAATGTTGAAAATAGAACTACCCTATGACCCTGCAATTGCACTGCTGGGTATTTACCCTAAAGATACAAACGTAGTGATCCGAAGGGGCACGTGCACCCGAATGTTTATAGCAGCAATGTCTACAATAGCCAAACTATGGAAAGAACCTAGATGTCCATCTACAGACGAATGGATAAAGAAGATGTGGTATATATACACAATGGAATACTATGCAGCCATCAGAAGAAATGAAATCTTGCCATTTGCGACAACGTGGATGGAACTAGAGGGTATCATGCTTAGCGAAATAAGTCAATCGGAGAAAGACAACTATCATATGATCTCCCTGATATGAGGGAGAGGAGATGCAACATGGGGGGTTGAGGGGGTAGGAGAAGAGTAAATGAAACAAGATGGGATTGGGAGGGAGTCAAACCATAAGTGACTCTTAATCTCACAAAACAAACTGAGGGTTGATGGGGGGAGGTGGGTTGGGAGAGGGGGGTGGGGTTATGGATATTGGGAGGGTATGTGCTATGGTGAGTGCTGTGAAGTGTGTAAACCTGGCGATTCGCAGACCTGTACCCCTGGGGATAAAAATATATGTTTATAAAAAATAAAATTTAAAAGTGCATGGTTAAAAAAAAAAAAGAAGTCCAAACTTATAATCTGCATAATAGATATAATAGATTGAGCTAATATAGGACTCTTTCACTAAAACTGTAACAGATGCTAGATATTACCCAAAGAAAATGAAAACACTAATTCCAAAAGATATATGCAACCCTGTTCATTGCAGAATCATTTACAATAGCCAAGATATGAAAGCAACCCAAGTGTCTTCTGATAGATGGGTGGATAAAGAAGATGTGGCATATATATATGTATGTATATATGTATTCATACATATATATATATATCCTACATTTGTGTGTATATATATACATACACATATATTATCACTCAGCCATATTACTCAGCCATAAAAAGAATCAGATCTTGCCATGTGCAACTGCATGGATGAATCTAGAGGATATTATGCTAAGTGAAGTAAGTCAGTCAGAGAAAGACAAATACCCTATGATTTCACTTGTATGTGGAATCTAGGAAACAAAAAAATGAATGTACAAAAAAACAGACATAAATACAGAGAACAAATTGGTTGCCAGAGGGGCGGGGAATGGGAAGAATAGACAAAAGAGATTAAGAGGTATAGACTTTCAGTTATGAAGTAAGTCATGGGGGCGCCTGGGTGGTTCAGTGGGTTAAGCCGCTGCCTTCGGCTCAGGTCATGATCTCAGGGTCCTGGGATCGAGTCCCGCGTTGGCTCTCTGCTCAGCAGGGAGCCTGCTTCCCCCCCCCCTCTCTCTGCCTGCCTCTCCATCTACTTGTGATCTCTCTGTCAAATAAATAAAATCTTTAAAAAAAAAAATAAAATAAGTCATGGGAATGAAAAGTACAACATAGAGAATCTAGTCAGTAATATTGTAATAAAGTATGGTGACTACACTTATTGTGGTGACCATTGAGTAATACACAGATTGGTCACAATGCTCTGTTGTACACCTGAAACTCATATAAAATCCTATGTCAATTATACTTAAACAAAAAAAAATACAGTCTTTTTTAACTGACATAAATGCTAGATAAATGATAATAAAACATTCTAAAATATATTCGAAGTTCAGAAAACCTCTCAGTGCTAGAAATACAGAGCTCAAAACTAGACCAACAAGTAAGCATCATATCTCCCCTTTCCTGCATGTGGGCATCAGAATCAGATGTGGGCCCAGCAGGCTAACGGGCATGCTTTGTGGGTACAAGAATTGCAGCCACAGTACCATGGTGTGCAAAGTGCCGTTTCTTAGCTCTTTACATAAAGTCATGAACTGAAAAGGGCTGACCCATTATTGAAAAGGAAATTACCAAACCTCAGCTGCTACACTAAGGGACGGAGCCTAGAAGCCAGCTATTCCAGGCTATGGGTGGGAAAGGGGAGCTGAGAAATACAAAACCCAGTCCTTCAGTGTGTAAGGCTAGGAAATGCCAGTTGGAGAAATTAACACAAAACTATTTCAGTTCTGGCAAAACATGGAACTCAGGCACAGGCAACCACGAAATCATCCCCCAGAGGTAGCCTCACATGATGCATGCAGGATTTCCAAAAAAGCTATTTCTTCAAAAGATGAGTTCACAAACTTACAAAAAACAAACCAAAACACACAAAACCTTGAAGGCACAAATTTTCACAAAGCATACTACAAATGCAATATCCTGGGGAACTATTACCACAGAAACAACAAATAATGGAAAAATATGGAAGAATCCTAAAATAAATGTGTTTAAAGTGGTCCAATAGATAACAATTGTAACAGAAATCTAAAGCGGGAGTAAGATAAAAGGGAAAATGAGCAGGCAAGCTTCAGTTATGTAAAACTAAAACGGAAGCTTGAAATGAAAACATGGGAATCAAAATTCAGAAAAACAACTCAAATTTAGGTTGAAAGCTTACGAGGTACAGCAGAAGGAATTAGTGAATTGGAAGATAGATTTGTAGAAATCATTTTGAATGCAGCACAGAAGTATCAAGAGATAGAAGATATTAAAGGGGAGTTGATAGACAACAAGGACAGCAGCACAAGTTCCAACAGACATCCAACAGAAGTAAAAGAGAAGTGGGGGATAAGCAATGTCCAAAACATAACCTTGTTTAGGTAGGAATGTTGAAGCCCTCATCAAGTCCTAAGCAGAATTTAATTTTTTTTTAAAAAGACAAAATCCATATTTCAATTCGAGTGGATGAGAATCATAGAGGGACACAGATAACGATGGAGGTGGGGCATCACACACATGGTCGCTGGCATTAGAAGAGTCAGATGCAGGAAGAGAAAATGAATTTGCCTGGCCAGTGTTTCACACAAAATTGCCACCTCCTTAAGACAAAACAAACAAACAAACAAACAAAACGAACAACAACAAAAAAAAACATACTCTTAAAACTTGCTTAAGTAAAGTCCCAAGAATGCAACAGTATTTGAATGTGAATTGTTGGTCTCTATCCCTAAGTATTTACCACAATGTCCTAGTTCACACATTATCCTCCTAATGGAGAACTGTGCTCTGGGGCTCCCTGGGGCTATCTGACCCACATGTGTATTACATGGGAGCTTACAAAAAAGGCGACCATCTGGCTTTCTCGCTTTTTGCTGGAAGGTTCCCTTCATTTCATACAGAAATCAATTAATATATAACCAAATTAAGCTGTAATTCTCTGATGGACAGTTCAATACATGATGTGCATCTTACATTTCATTGATGGCATGATATATTTTTTGCATGTCCATCATTTTAAAATTGTATCGACCTTCTTATATACAAACTGCAATCTCCAAGAGATGCTAAAATATTCTCTTTGATCAAACTCCTAAAGATCCCAACCTTTCAGTAGATGTAAAATAGGAGGTTGTTGTTCCTCCCAATCTCCTCCATATTGTTTTATTCCTATTAGACCATTATCAACGCAATTCTAATATTCTTTTAGATGGAGGAGTTTGACAGTTGAAAGCACTACTGCTTTTTAATTATTGGTGTGCAAATAAAGATTCTTTTAATTAAAAGCTTTTTCCCAGTAGAGGTCATGTATAAACAGCTCAGCAATTTCCTTAACTTTTCTTAAGTTGTCTAAAATGAAGTTTCAGCTTAGTTATCTCAGAGGTAAATGGATGAGGCTGATTGAAAACCAGGGAGCTTCTAGAAATCCTTATAATCTATTGCCTACTCCAGAGGCCCAAATTGCCCTTCAGTATCTCAACATTTTTCTTAATTATCAGGGTACAGTATTTCTACTTACTTTAACATTTAAGGTACATTCATTCATTCCAAAGGTCAGAAATCCTGACTTTTTTACTCCAGTCTTCTTCAGACAATTGTTGCTCTGTGAGAACAGTCTCAGAAGTGACGTATACATAACAGATGTGGTACATAATGATGTTGAAAGAAATATATATATATATATATATGAGATATATATATATATATATATATGAAATATATATATATATGAAATATATATATATACATACACATATATGTATATATATGTAATTTTACTTATATTTAGTTTTACTATAAAAAAGGACATGTAATACACTTAGTATTAGCATGCAGGTCCCTCATTTAGTGCAGAAGACAGTATAGAGAGTAGCAGTCCCATGAGGTGCGTATGGCCAGTGTGCTCCCTTGATTCCAATAGCACACACTCACATAGGTGGATTTATAGGTCACACCTACTTTCAACTAAACAGTCCTCACACAATAGTTGGGTACTGTAAAAATATCCTTGCAGAGAAATAGTTGATTGAATAAAATACTAGCAGAAATTCACCTAACAGGAAGCATATCTCCATAATTTTTTTAGCAATATTTGAAATCATGCAATATCCAATCCACTAATTTATAAATAACCACTCACTATATCATCTGGGCTTTTTCACTTATTATCAAAGCACAATAGTCATTATATCTCTGAGGAATGTCTTTCGGCTATGGCAAAAATGACCCAAACAGTATAAATAAATCCATATGATGACAAATCAAAGTTCGTCTCACTGTTAGCACATATTGTTTGAAGATACAGAGAAACAATGTTAAAGACTTAAAGAAACAGACATTTCTACTACACTCAGCTTAGTTGCTAGATTCTCTTTCAGTGACAAAATCTACCTAAAACTACAATTTCTGAGCCGTTGAAGGACATATGTACTGCAGAGGTTATTTTCTCAATAGTAGATGTCTTATAACACCAAATAGTAGATGTCTTATATTGGGATCAACCCCATGTCAGGCTCCCTGCTCAACAGGGAGTCTGCTTCTCCCTCTCCTTCTGTAGTCTCACTCTCTCTCTCTCTCACTCTTTCTCTCTCAAATAAATCTTTGGAAAAAAAAAAGTAAATGGGTTTTAAGAAGAACAGAGTTTTCACTGGACTGCAACAGATGTTAAGGGAAAGTGGATGCTAAAACACCTTGCCATGAAACCCCCTGATTCCTGAGGTGGGCTTGGGACAGTAAGAGGAGTATGTCCTATAGAGCAAGACATACCTGCTTTCCAATGCTCTTAGATCTTGCGTTCACTCCCTCAGGCAACCAATCTAAAAAATATGCACAATTATGCCCAGATCACAGGATTATTACCAGGATTACACAGAATGACATAAAGAAAGTATCCATCGTTCTGAGGTCCTTTACATACTGAATTTACCAAACTAAAAGCAGCATCAAAATAAAGATTGATGAACAGAGGGGGTATTTCGGAAACAAAGGGCACTTCCAAAATGAAATTAGTTACTTCAATAAGAATGTATTCTGTAGCTCTGCACTTCTATCTCCCTCTTTGTGTCTCTCTTTCCCATCTACCTCTCCCTGCACACATACAGCCCTTCTGAGATAGAAGCAACAAGCAATAGACAGCATGTATTGAAAGTGTACGACCTGATAACTCTTGAAAGAGATAAACACTCACGAAACCATCACTGCAATAAAGAGTAATGAGCATATCTACCCCCCCTCAAAAGCTTCCTCATGCCCATTTATGGGGCAACTGGGTGGCTCAGTGGGTTAAGCCTCTGCCTTCAGCTCAGGTTGTGATCTCAGGGTCCTGGGATCAAGCCTTGCATGGGGCTCTCTGCTCAGCAGGGAACCTACTTCCCCCACCCCTCTCTGCCTGCCACTCTGCCTACTTGTGATTTCTCTCTCTGTTAAATAAATAAATAAAACCTTAAAAAAAAAAAAAAGCTTCCTCATACCCATTTGTAACAGCCCTTACTGTCCCCTCCATTTCACAGGACAACAATTGCTTTGCTCTCTGTCACTCGAGATTATTTTGTGTTTTTAGAATTTTGTGTAAATGGCCTATAGCATATGTATCCTTTCCTGCCTGGTTATTTCACTCAGAGAAATTGCTCTGAGATTCTCAAATGCTGTGGTTCATGCCTTTTCATGGTGGAGCAGTATTCAGTCGTTCAGTTATACCACAGTTTGTTTACCCGTGATGTTCATTCGGACTGGTTTCAAATTTGGGCTATTACAATAAAGCTGTTATGAACAGATGTATTCAAGTATCTGTGGGGATGTGTTTCTTCATGTCACTTGGAGCGAAATGGAGAGGAGTGAAATGGCTGGGTCAGATGGCAGGTGTATGTTTATCTCTTTAAGGAACTACAAACTGTTTTCCAAAGTGGCTGTGCCATTTTACGTTTCCACCATCAGTGCATGGCCTGTCCACCTGCTCCAACTCCTGCTCAACAAGACTTGGTACATTCAGATTTTTAAGTTTTAGACATTTTAGATTTTTAATTTTATTTTTTAAGATTTTATTTATTGATTTGACAGAGAGACAGTAAGAGAGCATGCAAGCCGAGGGGCGGGGCAGGGGCAGAGGCAGAGGGAGAAGCAGAATTCCACAGAGTAGAGAGCCCAATGTGGGACTCTATCCCAGCACTTTGGGAAAGTGATCATGACCTGTGCTGAAGGTAGACATCCAACCAACTGATTCACCCAGGCATCCCTGAGATTTTTAATTTTTGCCACTGTCCCTTTAATTTGTTTGCATTTCTCTACTGATTACTCATGTTAAGCATATTATGTAATATATAATTGTAAATAAAGCATATTATGTAATATGTAATATGTAAATAAATATTTACATATTTATTTGCTATCGATATATCTTCTTGGATAAAGTGTCTATTCAAATCTTCCACTAGCCCTTTATTGGGTTGTTTGATTTCTTATTGTGAGCTTTACATGTTCTTAATATATTCTGGGTGAAATCTTTTCTTACATATGTGATTTACAAATATTTTCTTGAAGTATATGAATTGTTTTATTCACCCACTTAATGGTCTTTCTAAAATAATGGTTCTTAATTTTGATGAAGTCTGATTTGTTCTTTCTTTCTTTTCAAGAATCATGATTTGGGCATTGTATCTAAGAAACCTGTGCCAAACCCAAGGTCACAAAGATTTTTGTCCTGTTTTCCACTGGATATTTTTTAGTTTTAGGATTTATATTTAAGTTAATGATCCATTCTTGACTTAATTTTTATATATTATGTGAGGGATGAATTGAAGGTTTGTATCTTGTTTGGCATATGAATATCCAATTTTTCCAGCATCATTTGTTGAAAAGATTAACTTTTCCCTATAGACCTATCTTTGTACCTTTGTTGAAATCAATTGGCTGCTTATGTGTGTGTCTATTTCTGGACTTTGTTCCAATGACCTATCTGTCTATATTCATACAAATGGCACATTGTCTTGATTACTACAGCATTATAATAAGTTCTGGAATCCAATATTGTAAGTCCTCCAACTTTATTCTTTTTAGTTTGTTCAGCTATTCTAGTTCTTTGCATTTCTATATGAATTTTAGAATCAGCTTATGGACGGAAATGATACAATATTGTTCTGGTATTTTTATTGATTGTATTGAATCTATAGATTGTTTTGAGGGATTGATATTTTAATATTGAGTCTTGGGATCCAGGAACACAGAACATCTCTCTCTCTCTCTTTTTTTAAGACTGCATTCATTTCTCTCAATGATTTTCTAATAGTTTTTGTTGTATAGAGCTTGCACATTTTTTGTCACATTCATGCCCAGGTATTTCATATTTTAATGCTATTATAAATTATATATTTTAAATTTTGATTTCTTTCTTTTTTTCTTTTAAAGAGAGAGAGAGAGCACACTAGCATGTCCACAAGGGGGATGGAGGGCAAAGAGGGAGAGAGAGAATACCAAGCAGGTTCCACACCTAGCTCAGAGCCCAGCATGGGGCTCTATCTCACGACCCTGAGATCACGACCTGAGCTGAAATCAAGAGTCTGCCGCTTAACTGACTGAGCCACTCAGGTGCCCCTAAAGTTCAAATTTCTGATAACTTTTTGCTAATGTATACAGAAACACAATTGACTTTTGAATATGCATCTTGTATCATGAAAGATTACTAAATTTATTTATTTATTTGTTTGTTTGTTTGTTTGTTTATTTATTTTTAAAGATTTTATTTATTTGACAGACAGAGATCACAAGTAGGCAGAGAGGCAGGCAGAGAGAGAGGAGGAAGCAGGCTCCCTACTGAGCAGAGAGCCCAATGCGGGGCTCAATCCCTGGACCCTGGGATCATGACCTGAGCCGAAGGCAGAGGCTTTAACCCACTGAGCCACCCAGGCGCCCCACTAAATTTATTTTTTGACTCTAGTAAATTTTTTGTAGATTTCATTGGATTTTCTACATTGAGGATTATGAAGTCTGTAACAAAAGCTAATTTTCTTTCCTCCTGTTTAATATAAATGTCTTTTACTTCTTTTACCTGCCTTATTGGCTTGAACCTCTAGTGCAATGTTGTATATAAGGAATGAGAGCAGACACCCTTAGAAAGAAATACTCAGTAGCAGTCTTTTCATAAGTAGGATGTTAGAGGTAGGTTTTTCTTAAGCTATCCTTTATAAGATGGAGGAGTTTCCCTTCTCTTATTAATTTGATAAGATTTTCTATTCTAGCAACTGTTTTCCTACATCTCTTGAGATATTTGTGTGTGTATGCATCTGTTAGTATGGTGAATTGCATTGATTTTCAAATATTAAACTAACCTTGCATTTCTGGGATAAACTTCTCTTAACTATAATGTATTACCATGTTTATATATTATTGGATTTGATTTACTAAATTTTTTGTTAAGAATTTTTGTGTCTTTTGAAATACAGTGTTTTACTTTTCTTGCAATGCATTTTTCAGATCTGATTATCAAAATAATTCAGGCTCCATTGAAAGAGTTAGAAAACATTTTGTCTTTACTTTTCTTTTTTTTAAGATTTTATTTATTTGACACAGAGAGACAGATCACAAATAGGCAGAGAGGCAGGCAGAGAGAGTTGGGGAAACAGGCTCCCCACTGAGCACAGAGCCAGCCTGATGCAGGCCTGGATCCCAGGACCCTGAGATCATGACCTAAGCTGAAGACAAAGGCTTAACCCACTGAGCCATCCAGGCACCCCCGTTCTTTAATTTTCTAAAAGAAGGTATATATAATTGGTATCATTATCCTTAAATGTTTGGAAGAATTCATCATTGAAGACATCTTGGTCTGAAATTTTCTTTATGCAAAAGTTTTCAACTTAAATTTAAAAATTATTAAATAGACAACAGGACATTTGTATTACATATTTATTTTTCAGTAAGTCTTTGCAGTTCACAACTTTCAAGGAAGTTATCCATTTTTTTATAAGTTGTAGAATATATTGACATAAAGTTGTTCATTTGATTCCCTATCATCCACCAAGTATCTGTAAAAGCTGTATGATGTCACGTCTCTCATTCATGATATTGGTGAATCTCATATTCTTTTTCTTTTGCCTGATTAGTGGCTAGAGATTTATCAATTTTATGGATCTTCTCCAAGAGCCAGATTTTGGTTTCATTGATTTTCTCTGTTGTCTTTCTGTTTTCTATTTCATTGGTTTCTACACTGATTTTTACTATTTCCTTTCTTCAATTTTCTTTGGATTTCATTTGCTCTTTTCTTCTCTAATGCTTTCTTAACATGGTAACAAGGTTATTTGAGAACTTTTTTCCTTACAACACAGGCCTTTTGTTCTATAAAATTCCCACTGAGTAATGCAACATTGCAAATATATTGGTATCTTCTGTTTCAATTTTCATCATTTCACTCAAAATGCTTTAATTTCCACTTCGATTTTTCTTTGACCCACAGTTTATTTATAACTGTCTTATTTAATTTTTTGATATTTGGGGCGTTTTGGTATACCTTTCTATTACTGACTTCATTTTTTTTTTTTCAGTGCAAAAAAGGTGCTTTTATTATAGCATGAGGACAGGACCTGTGGGCAGGAAGAGCCACATTGGGATTGTGAGGATTGCTTTAAGTCTTTAATGAAATACCAACGATAAGGCAGCCATGAGTTCCTTGAGGAATGCCATGTTCTGCAGATCACAAGGATTTGTCAGTGGGCTGCAAGTTGTAAGGAGAGGTAATTTTAGTCAAATAAGACACTTTGTATGACTTGAGTCTCTTTAACTTTATTAAGACTTGTTTATGGACCAAATATGATCTATCTTGTACACTTGGAAAGAACGAAAATTCTGTCATTGTTGAGTGGAATGTTCTATATATATATATCAGATAGGAAAAGTAGGTTGACAATGTTGCTTAAGTCTCCCATATCCTTACTGATTTTATGTCTAATTGTTCTATCACTTATTGAGAGAGGAATATAAAAATCTTTGATGATCATTGTGAAAATGTCGATTATTTCTCTTTGTAATTCTGCCAGATGCTGCTTGATAGATTTAATTTTTTTAAGTAAGTAATTTTTTAAAAAAAATTTTTAAGTAGGCTCCATGCCCAGCATGGGGCTTGAACTCACAACCCTGAGATCAAAAAATGACCTGAGTTCAAGATACTTAACCAACTGAGTCACCCAGGCAAATTTTTAAACTCTTCTATTAGATGTATAAACACTTAAGATTGTTAGTTCTTCTTGATGAATTGACCCTGTTATCATTATGAAATAAGCTTCTTTATCAAAGGTTATGTAATTTTCTCTGAAATCTGCTTTGATATTAATGCCCACCTGTTGGTGGTAAATTCTTTCAAATTTATAGGTCTAAAATGTCTTTATTTTACTTTCATTTTTGAGAGAGATTATTTCTGGGTACAGAATTCTAGGTTAATGTTTCTTTTCTTTCATTATTTTAAAGATCTTGCTCCACTGTCTCCTGGTTCAAATTGTTTTTGATGAGAAATATACTGTCATGCTTCTTGTTGTTGTTGTTGTTGTTTTTCCCCTCTGTGCATGATTTAACACAGCCCCCACAACTCTGGCCACATTTAAGATTTTTATCTTTATCATTGGTTTTGAGCAATATGAGTATGATATGCCCTAGTGATTTTTATCCATATTTCTTCTTTGGGATTTTTTTTTCTTTTTTAGCTTCATGTACCTGTGGGCTTATAGTTTTCATCAAATATTGAAGTTTTCAATCATTATTTTCTCAAATACTTTTTCTACTCCCCCTTTTGAGAATTCCAATTACATGTATACTACTCTACTTAAAGCTATTCATCTTCTTTTTAGTGCTTTACTTTAGATGGTTTAAATGGTTACTTCTGTTTCTTCAAGTTTAGTAATCTTTTCTTCACTAAAGCCTGATCTTCCATTAATACCAGCAGAGTACAGTCAAATCTTATTATGCATGGATTCTATATTCGCAAATTCACTAGTCACTAAAATTTATTTATAACTTCAAAATCAATTCTCTTTGCACTTTCATGGTCATTCTTGGACCAGAGCAGAATTGAAAAAAAAAAAAAATGTTCCCAATGAATGCATATACTCACACAACGGGGGTGGAAAAATGCAAAACTCTGTGTTCCTGTTTTGGTTCCCATACTTTAAACAAGTATTTTTTCCAGCTCATTTAATGCCATACTTCTTATATTTTTTTTACTTTTTGTTGATGACAGCAGCATTCAAGATACCCCTAAGAGTAGTCCTGAAGTGCTTGCTGTCCACTGTTCCCAAGCACAAAAACATTGTACTGTGCATTATAGAGAAAATATATGTGATAGATGAGCTTCATTCAAGCACAACATATGGTGAATTCATTGTGACTGATCAATGAAAGTTTTATGATCAGAGACTCATGGGAACTCAATCCCATGTTTTCCCTGGGAGCTATTATTAATTATTTACTTGTGTTTATAACAACTCTATAGATCCTAAATCCCAAAATAATACAATTCAACTGTATTCATCTCAGACATAATTTCATCTACTTGAAGTTTCCATCTCTGAAGTTTGATTTGGGAATTTTTTATGTCTTTCATTTCTTTACTTAACATGTTCAATCATCCTCCTAGCTTTCTGAACATAGATAATATACTTATAATAACAGCTTTCATATTTTTTTCTAATTCTATCATCTGTGTCATTTCTGAGTCAGTTACAATTGATTAATTTTTATCCACATATGGGTTGCATTTTCCTCCTTCTTTGCATATCTGGAACATTTTTATTAGATGTAAGATTGTGAATTTTACCTTTTCAGGTGGTTCGTCTATTTGTGTTCCCCTAGATATCCTTGAGGTCTGTTCTGAGATAGAGTTAAGTTACAAATGTATCAGCCAGGTCTTGCTTCAAAGATTTGCGTAACATAGCTTAAAAGCAAGACTTGAAAGGATCAAACTGTTTCCAAGTAACTTAATATACTCAGAATACTCACAATAATAATATTTTTCATCAAGTCCTCAGTGTCCATGTACTTAAAGTTCTGAGTTAAATATTGTGAGGAACACAATAATCTCTGCTTTCTATGGCTTTAGATGAAAGATTCATTTTTGCAACATCACTATATAAACTTAGATTATTGAAAGTTGAACATTAAACTAGCCTAATCCTTTGTTTTACAAATAAGGAAAGTGACTCATAAAAGTTAAATGACACTCCCAAGGTACCATAGCTGGTTATTGGCAGGGCTGAGAAAGAATTCTGGGACTAATCTCCAGTGCTATTTTTTCCTTCTACATAATCGCTCTTTTCACTCTAATTTTGTCATGTTATATTATTAGTAGGCTGTACATCTATCTGGGTAAAATGCCAAGTATATTATGTCAGGGTCCCAACATGAAGCAGACAGAACTAAAAGTTTACAGAGCTGAAAGAATTTTATTAAAGAGAGTCTAGTAAAGAGAACATTCTCAAAGATGTACACAAGGTCAAGAAAACCGATAGAATGCCGTGACTACAGATGCGGGAATCTCATAGCACTTCTAGGGCTATGGGGCTAAAACAGCAGTACAGACCTCTACAGCTATAGCCATAGAAGAAAAAGCCCACCGACAACATCTGGGATGTAGAATAACAGCGCCACTTCATCCAGGAGAAAGCAGGAGAATGAACATCCACCCTCTCTCTCCTCCCAATCTCTAACTTTCCACTGGGTCTTCTCACTGGCCAAATCCAACAGAAACCATATAGAGGCAAGCCTCCTGGGGCAGAAAGAGAAGAAAATTAGTAAGTCTGAAGGAGAAAGGAGAAGAAATATTATACCAAATTTCCTTTTAAATAAACATGTAAAAAAAAAATCTGTGGTCACAGAAATGTCAAGGAGATTGAAAATGTCAATCAATCATTTGAGGACAGTCAAAACCATTTTGGAAACCATTGCTACTTCTAATGTTTTCATAAGCCCTTTACCTTAATTGTTCTTTTTCATTTTTTTATTACAAAAGAAATGTCTATGTTAGTAATTTTTCATTAAGAAGATACAGCTAATGAAGTACAATGACAACAGGATTCAATAGGTATTTGTATTCCTAGGAGACCTAACATTTTTTCACATTCACCAGGAAGGATCTTTTAATTTATTAAAAGAATGTCTTTCTTGGTATGATTAAAAATCAATTCAAAGTGTCATCATTGAGCCTTCAGAACAATTTACCAAGGTTTTGTCATTCAGATTTTAAAATGTCATGGTCCTACTTGTGTGAAATCTCAGACAGGAAATAGAAACTGCACAAAGGCATAATAAGACTATATACTGTCGTCCAGATCCTAGTGAACTCACACATTATACCTCATAAGCTAATTGTTTTATTTCACATTTCACTTGGTATTCTCTGATCAAAAACAACTTGTACCATCAAGAAGGTTGTAGGTTGGAACAATTTACTTCTCTTACCTGTTCTCAGAAATGCTTAAAACTTAATATTGATCCAGGGCATATACCTGGCTCAGTTGGTAGAACATGCAACTCTAGATCTTAGGGTCAGAATTCATGCCCCATGTTGAGCATAGAGCCTACTTAAAAAAAAAAAAAAAAATCTGGAAAACTTGATGTCAAACCTTTATAGTTTCAGATTGCAGAGTAATACACTCAGGTTTTTCAAAATAAAATTGTTGCAGAATTATCACACAAACATGTCCCAGGTTAATTGCTTATCCCTTAGAGGCTTTTTAAATGGCTATATCATGGTGAATTATGCTGGCAAAAGAAAGATGGTTCATTTATAAAGTTCATATAAATGATGCATTGGGAAAGGGCTTTTTGTTCTGGTTGATAAAAGTTAATCAAATGCAAGATGGCATAGAGCAATTCAGCATAAATCTTCCACAGAGCACCGCTTACATCTCCCAACTCCCAGGTAGGGAGAACATTTATCTGATGCTTTTCTAAACTGTCCCAATAAATCTTTGATTAGGAGAATCCTATCAAAGTAGGTACAAATGACTTGTTTTCCAGAACTCTTCTAGTAAATATATTATAAATGGCATTTGAACTCTTTAATAGCCTGAAAATGGAGACGTTTAAAACCTAAGTGAGAATCACAAATGAGTCAAAGCTGGGAAGGACTTCCTCAAATGCAGTTTTCTCTTCATACTAGAGAACCTGCCACACAGCCAAGGGAAAGAAACATAGCAAGTTCAGGTTTCACAATGCTCTCAAACTACTAGATTTCAGTTGCTTTAAGACCTAGGTTGGATAACAGATGTTTTAGTGGTAGGGCCTATAAGATCAGTGACTATTACTATTAATTTCAGGTACTGTCTGAAGTCTGAGACGAAGCACTAATTTCAAATGTAACTTTCTCTTCCTCAATTGATAACCCTCAAAAGGAAACTAAAGCTTTCTTAACTTAGTGGGAGCCAATGGCTGGTACTTGAGGGCAGTCATGTCTACCTCTGCACACCAGTTCGTGCCTAGGACAAGCAGGCTGTGACCATACTTTCGTGCCTGACCACATGATGCCAAATTATTCCTGTTTTAAAAGTTGCCCAGTGGGTATTTTGACATAATATGTGCCCTTTCACATGGGACCGTATGAATTGAAATAGGTACATGATGCCAAAAGATATTTTGATATCTATTTCTTGGCATTTTGGGGTTTTTTGGACTAGAAACCTATAGGACTGTTGCTTGTCACAATGCCTAGCAATGAAGACCTGTGTGTCCACTTCCTTTTGTGTTCCTTCATGATTCCAATGCTGGGTCCAAATATTCCAAATGTGTTTTTTTATTATTATTATTATTATTATTATTATTATTATTATAGTAGCTATCACTTATCAGAGGTTTTCTGTGTGCTTAGAATATATTTCTCATCTATTATATTGAAGCCATACAACAAGTCCTTGGAGTGGGTCATGCTATTGGTGAGTAAACCAAGATTTAGAGGACTTAAGGAACCTAACAGAGGTTACATTATCTGTAAATGACCTGCACGGAATCTGAACTCAGTTTTGTCTAACTTTGAAAAACATGTTCTTTCCATTGCTTATTTCTTATTAAACTGATAAAGGTACTAGGTGTTAAGATTTCTGATTCCAGGGGCGCCTGGGTGGCTCGGTGGGTTAAGCCTCTGCCTTCGGCTCAGGTCATGATCCCAGGTCCTGGGTTCGAGCCCCACATCGGGCTTTCTGTTCAGCGGGGAGCCTGCTTCCTCCTCTCTCTCTGCCTGCCTCTCTGCCTACTTGTGATTTCTCTCTGTCAAATAAATAAATAAAATTAAAAAAAAAAAAAAGATTTCTGATTCCAGATGTAACAAAGTGCAGTAATATAAACATTCTCACTTACAAGACTGAAATTTAAAGAAATCAACCAAATGCTTATTTTAAAAACCTGAAAATTTGAGAAACGTTGTAATATTCCTTTAGATTTACTTTTTTTCCTTAGGTCTGATGGAAATAGACTATGTCCAAATATAATTCTTAATCTGTGGATTCAAACAAGGTGGTCCCAATATGCAACTCTGGATGGCACAAAGATGTTCTTACTTGGAGCATGATCTCACCAAACCATTACAATTGTTTGTTATTCGTTTAAAGTGTAAGAAAAAATTAACAAGATATTAAATCTTCTTAGCAACTATACTTCATTTAAAGCCCCTTTCTTTGCATGTAATTTATTTAATTAAAAAAATAGTGCTTCCATTTTGAGGACTAACTACAAAGGAAAAGAGCTAACAGGTCATGATAAATAAAATAAAAACACCCTTATGTTTGTATTGTATGGTTTGACTGCAGAATAAGAAAAAGAAAAAAAAAAAACAACAAATAACATTACTTACCGACAGTATTTACAGAGGTTCTATATATCTTTAAAAAACAGAATAACAATTCTCTACTTTTCTCTCTCCCATTGCATTTCATTAAAATGTGATCTTTTCTAAATTGACTGAGTCACTTGGCTCTGCTCTGTATATTTCAGGCTCCATGCATAAATTCTTGACCAGATTTCCATTTGGGGAGGAGTAACCATTTTGCAATCTAATTTCCTTCCAGCAGAATGCCTCTGGTCCTTTGTCAATACTCAGGCCGAAAAAAAATGAGATCTCCAAGGGTCTAGCACTGTCCATACAGATGAACTCTCGGGTTAATCTTCTTGATTACTTTCTCTCCCCCACCTTCACCCCCTCCACCAGGAGACTTTGCATATGGACAATTTCTCCTCAGAGGGATAAGGATTACATACTATCATCCCCAGTGAGTCCAGCCTTTGCCACACATGGCTAATGCCAAATTTCATCAGACAAATTCAAATCTCTTAGCCAGAATTATAGTCCAAGGGATTTTTCTGTTGGACAAGAATCTGGGCTAGTGATTTCAGATTTCAATCTCATTGCTTTCAGGTGCCATGACTATTAGTTTAGGAAAACTTATAGAGATCATTTAGGTCACTGCCCTCATTTTTCAAGCAATGACACTGAAATCCAGACAGGTGAAATTTAAATGTCATAAATGATTTAGGGATAAAACCTGGACCACAGGGATGCCTGGGTGGCTCAGTGGGTTAAGCCACTGTCTTCGGCTCAGGTCATGATCTCAAGGTCCTGGGATCAAGTCCCGCATGGGGCTCTCTGCTCAGCGGAGAGCCTGCCTCCCCGTCTCTCTCTGCCGGGCTTTCTGCCTACTTGTGATCTCTGTCTGTCAAATAAATAAATAAAATCTTAAAAAAACAAACAAACAAACAAACAAACCTGGATCACAGTCCTGATAATACGTGTCCAACCATTTCTCTACATAACAGTCCTGCCTCATACACATGACTCTTATCGTTAAAAACAAACAAAAAAGAAAACTATATTCACTTTTAATCCACTGACATGAGTGAACTGAACAATTACTCTTATATTTCATCTATACTAAAATACATTTTTCCACTTTTCAATATCTCTAAACTAGTGAGAAGTCTCACAGGCACTGGTATCTCAAAGCTGCTCTTAGCCTGGTGTCAGTAAAGATGTAAGTGTTATTACCCATTCATACACACACTTGGCTGATATTCTTTTTCTTATAAAGATTTTATTTATTTATTTGACAGACAGAGATCACAAGTAGGCAGAAAGGCAGGCAGAGAGAGAGGGGGAAGCAGGCTCCTCGCTGAGCAGAGAGCCCGATGTGGGGCTTGATCCCAGGACCCTGGGATCATGACCTGAGCCGAAGGCAGAGGCCTTAACCCACTGAGCCACCCAGGCGCCCCTTGGCTGATATTCTAAGAGCATAACTGGACAACCACAACCCTGTGACCCTTGACTGAACTTTTGAGGAATCAATACAATACTTAGTTGTTGAGTTTTATTGACTTTCTCTGATAATATCAAGAAATATACAGCATCAAAACTTGAAAGGTGGGTATGTGCAGCTTGGATGAAAATCCCCCAAACGACAGTGAAGTACACTTGAAAGAATCACTGCATCAACATTGCTCTTAGCAGCACGGAGAACCACACTGTGGGAAACCACAGGCCTCAACAGACGAGCTAAGGTATGATTCAATACAGTCAGAATCTGCAAAGCCTTAGGAGGAGCTTAACTAATATATTCAGCATATATATTCCATTTTATACACGGATAAGAGTGCTGTATAACCAGAATCTTCTAAAAGAAATTTTAAAATTATTTTCAGTAAATTTAAAATAGAAATATAAATCACAGTTCACTTTTTCAGCGTTTTATTTTTTTATTTTTTTTAACTGTTAAATAGAATAAGGATGTATCTTATAACTAATGGCAATTTGGATTTCATTAATATAATGTGTATATTTACTTTATAAGAAAGATTTACTTATTTATTTGAGAGAGAGAGCACCAGGGGTAGGGTGGGGGAGGAGATCAATGATGTAATAAAAATAATGCCTATAGGAAAAGCATATCACAGCATGGAGGTGGGGCATAGTGAAGGAAGGGGCAAACTGGAGTCTGGAAGATTGAAAAGAAGGTAGTTCTGAGTACGTGACTAGGGCACAGGCAGCAGCAATAGAGGAGAAAGAAGAAGATACATGATGATTCCCACGTATACATTCTGGGTGACTAAAAAAAACTTAGCATCACTGATAAAGAAATGAGAGAAGTAAGGCAGGTTGCTGAGAAATTAAGAGAGACTATTTACTAAAATGGGAAAACCTCATGAGTAGGCGTTTCAAAAGTCTCTGAAAAAAATCCTTCAATCTCTAGATAAGTAACTTTTTTTTTTAGAGATAGAGAGAGAGAGCACCTGCATGGAGAGACAGGGGCAGAGGGAAAGGGAGAGAGAGAATCCATGTTGGGCATGGAGCCTGATGTGGGGCTCCATCTCATGACCCTGAGATCGTGGCCTGAGCTGAAATCAGGAGTCAGACACTTAACCGATTGAGCCACTACAGGTGTCCCTCTAGATAATTAATTCTTATAACAAAAAGCAGTATTATATTTTATAAAAGAAACCAACAAGCTCAGTATGGCCAGAGGAAATGTTGGTGATTAGCCTAAACAGAATAACCATTTCGTAAATGTTAAAGAAATGAGAAATAAAAATGTAAAGCACTGGTTCACTCTATCTGCTCTACTTTATGCCAAAGGCTTGACTGTATATCTGTTATTCTCTCAATGGAATATACTGTGATCTCATCTCATGTTAAGTGTGAATTTAGTATTCTCTTAAGTAATGACAAGTTGAAGTTCATCTCAACATAGGGCAGGCAGGAGTCTGGTCCGATCAAGTGTGCTGCTGGAGACCTGGAATGGGACCACCCCATGATGGAGGACAGGTACTGGGGCCTAAGAGAGAGGTAAGAAAAGGAAATGCAGCTGCACCACCGGCAGGAAGCCCAGCCTGACAGCCCAGTAGATGGCAGGAAAGACGAAGAGCAGGCAGGTAGTGCCAGTCAATGTTAAGCCCGAAAAGTGTCCCATCAGCAGGTCAGGAACAAAGGGAATTCCCCCAGGCAAGCAGGAGGCCTCAGGAAGGCTGCCAGCAGATGCAAGGTGCTCGAATTCCTTGGTGGAGAATGCACTACCTAGATGAGCCATAGTAAAAGTACAGCCTGACTCAAATTACAGGTTTCAGGTAGACTCAGGCACGCAGAGAGAAATAAGAATCCAGCTTCAAGAACAGGAAGAGAAGAGAAATACCAGACTTCTGGAATAAGATGGCTACAAATACTGCAATACAAGGCATCAGAACTCTGCATAAAGCAGAAACATTATACTGTTTTCAAGGAACCTATCATGTAATGGAAACTCCTACCTAATAGGATCAAGCTGTTTAATCTCCCCAAACCTCCGTTTCCTTGCCTATAACATGGGGACAGTTATATTTCCTACTGTTAGTTCTAAGATATATTGTTCAGTGAAAAAGAAAATCACAAAATTATATTTATTCTATGATTCTATTTATATTAAAAATCTGCATCCAAGCTTTTTTTGTGAACATATGTACGCACACATACACACAGTCACACGCACACCGGATCTGGAAGGAAACACATTCCAGTACTGTTAATGGTAACCATGGAGAAGAGAATGGGAGGGGTACCTTCAGTTTTATTATAAACAGTTCTGTTTCTTTAAATATTTTGCAATATGCATACATTAGTATATGACTTTTCAAAGAAAACACAACTTAAAATATCTAGCTCAAAGGAGTCTCCATGAGGTTTCAACAAAATTGTATATGTTCCTGAGGTGTGAAACCCAGGGATAGTCACAGAGGTCCATCTCCACAAATGACAGTACTGTTGCCATTGTCACTGTTGCTGCTGTCATTAGAGGGGGAAGTGGAAGAGGTCCACAAAATCTTTAAGACATCCTCACGGAGACGACTGTGAAGTGACTGACGTGTGGTAAGCAGGACAGAGTCCACCTGGGCAAGTTCCATGGCAATGAAGCTGATGGAGCAGAATCCCGAGGGCAGGAAGAGGTGAGGTTTGCCAGCACCATGTGGCATGAAAATTATCAAAGTGGGTTGGAGGAGCTGAAGATCTCAGGCTGCCAACACATGGAAGTCCACTTTCACGTTCAGATCCTGTCAGAGCCTTTCTCTTCTGAGATGGAAAAATCCAGCAGGCAGTGAGAAGGTTGGATAGAGGCCTTCCATGTGGCAGGTATAAGGAAGAGAGAAAAATGTGGGTGGATTTATAGAGGTTGCCATCTTTCCCCAGGTGCTCTGAGAAGAACTGGGCCAGCGTTGCAGGAGGATAGCCAACAGGAGAGGAGAGGAGAGCCCCAGCTGCTATAGCACCTTGTACAAGAGATCCAGTCACTGGGGCTTTGTTTATGTGAGGTCGAAATACTTCATCCAAGTCCACCACACTACCATTTCCTTCTTGGGGGTGGTAGCAATCTGGGACCATGCTGCCCCTGACCATCTGCCCAGCAGGGAGCTTCATGTGTCCACTAGTGGGCTTCATTGTCAATTCTTTCTGCTTTCTCAGCTCTATTGGTCAAGCCTATTGTGGTGTTGTGGACCACCTGTTAGTGTCCCCCCAAAATTCACGTGTTGAATCCCCAAACCCCAATGGGAAGGTAATAGAAGATTTGGGCTCTGGGAAGTAATCAAGTTATCTATTAGTCAGAGTTTTCTAAAGAAACAGCACAGAAATATTAGAGAGAGAGAGAGAGAGATGGAAAGAGAGAGAGGGTGCCTGGATGGCTCAGTGGGTTAAAGCCTCTGTGTTCAGCTCAGGTCATGATCCCAGGGTCCTGAGATTGAGACCCGCATCAGGCTCTCTGCTCAGCGGGGAGCCTGCTTCCCTTCCTCTCTCTCTCTGCTTGCCTCTCTGCCTACTTGTGATCTCTGTCTGTCAAATAAATAAAATCTTTAAAAAGAAAAGAGAGAGAGAGATTTATTATAGGAAATGGCTCACATGATTGTGGAAACCAAGTCCATAACCTGCTGTCTGGAATTTAGTCTGAGTTCGAAGTCCTAAGAACCAGGAGCATCAATGTCTGAGGGCAGAAGATGGACATCTTGGTTCAGGCAGAGAGTGAATTTGCCCTTTCTTTGCCTGTTTGCGCTCTTGAGGCCCTCAAGAGATCTGATGACATTCACTGGCATTGGTGAGACTACTCTTCTTTACTCAGTCTATCAATTGAAATGCTGGTCTCTTCCAGAAACATCCTCACAGTCACACTGAGAAATAATGTTTTACCAGCTATCTGGAGCATCACTTAACCCAATTGGGCTGACACATCATAGGTCACTAGGGTGGAGCCCTCCTGTTGAGATCAGTGCTCTTAGAAGAAGAGACATGAGAGCACTTCCTTTCTCTCAGCCATGTGAGGACACAGCAAGAGACAGTCATCTGCAAATCAGGATGTGGGTTCTCACCAGACACGGAATCTGCTTGCAACTTGATCTTTAACTTCTCAGAACTGTACAAAATGGCTTTTTGTTGTTTAATCCACCTAGTCCCTGGTAATCTGTTATTGTAGCCCCAGCATTCTAGGATGTGGGGAGTATGGGTTTCTGTTCCTGATCATCCACAAGGGTCTCTGAGTTTGTACTACTATCCTCAGGATCCTTAACCAAGCTTTTGTGACTTACCACCTATGACACCAGCACAACTGCTAGTGAACTGGTAGTCAAGGCTCCCTAGTTCTCCTAAGCCAGAAAAGTTGGTCCTTTTCTTGGTCATCAGAGTGCCCTACTGAAAAATGAGCTCATACAGCTTTTTATTCACACTTTCTTCCTTGAATCACAGGCTATTCCATGGCTTTCTTTCCCCCAGACTCTCCCATCTTACCCTCATGACTTCTTGCTCTGCAGTTTCCAGGTCACTGGAAGCTTCTCCCTGTGTCAGCATACTGAGCTTCTCATGCAATGTGCATCTCAGGGGTGCCCATTCATCCAAAGGATCCACATGGGGTCATTCACTGGCTGGTGGTAGTTGCATTACTCATCACACTGAGCTCCTCTTGGACAAAAGCAGAATAGTCATTGAGAATCCCTCTCAGCACACTGCCCAGCACTCTTTTTTTTTTTTTTTAATTTATTTGACAGACAGAGATCACAAGTAGGCAGAGAAGCAGGCAGAGAGATAGGAGGAAGCAGGCTCCCCGCTGAGCAGAGAGGCTGATGTGGGGCTCGATCTCAGGACCCTGGAATCATGACCTTAGCCGAAAGCAGAGGCTTCAACCCTCTGAGCCACCCAGGCGCCCCTGCCCAGCACTCTTTGAAGATAGGCTTTGACTTCTTCTACCTCACTATACCAATGCACATCAAGCCCTCATGCAGATGATCAGAAAGGTGGAAAAATGCCTGTGGGAGCAGGGATTCTGAAGTCCCAATCTTAAGTCATATAAACCAAGACTGAGCACACTCTGTGAGGCCCGAAATAATCCAATATGAGGATACACAGCTGAGGCCAGCCATATAGGCCACAGAATAATAACATGGGAAGGAAGCAAGTATGCACCAAGCAGTGACTTGCAGAGAAGCTTAGGGCATGAGAATGGGACCTGTGGGGCAGGGCTTAGGTGAGAAGGAAGGTGATTTGGGCTTCTGTACTATTACATCCTAATTAAGGGAAGTTAGTCGGCTTTCTCAAGCCTGACACTGAGGAATACTGGACCCTGTAGTGCTTTGTTTGGACTGCTATAACAAAATACCACAAGTGACTGAAACAATAGAAATTTACCTTCTCACAGTTCTGGAGGCTGGAAGTCCAAAATCAAGATGCCAGCAAATGGCTTTCTGTGTGTGTGTGTGTGTGTGTGTGTGTGTGTGTGTGTGTGTGTGTGTGTAAACCTTGTATTCTTCATGGTTCAAGCCTGTTTTGAGAAGGTGTAACATCTTTATTTATGCTTTGGATTAGCCTTTGTGCTGTATTAAAAGAGGGAGGTATGAACTTGTTACTTCACCAAAGTTCAATGAAGCAGATTCAAGTCAAAAGTTAAATTGTAGGTATTTTCCACCACACCAAAAACTGACTTTCAGTACTGGGCACTGGAGGCAGAACTCCAACAGGAAACTGCCTCAGGTCAGGAAGAGGACAGAGTCTACCTGGAGGACAAAGGGCCTGGAAGTTTCCACAGCCTGATTTTACCCATTTGCTAAGGGCCCCTAGAAAACAGGATTGATGAATTACAGTATTGCACAGGTCTCCTACTTATGTATTCCTAACCATTTCACACAGTAAATTACTACCCTGAATATGGAGTATGCTGTTTGGGGTCAGACAAGCAAATTCTACATCAGTCAGGGATTCAGACGACTCCCATCTGAAGAATCTAAGATCTCAATCTCCATCTGGAACACTCCTTGTGATCCCTACAGAACAAGAGCCCAGATCTATGATTTAGAGGGATAAAACAAAACAAAAAGCCCATAGAAAGAACCCATGGCATAAAGGGAAATGACTGTAGACCATAGGTAAGCATGTTGCCAAGGGCTGAGTCAACATCCTCAATGAGAAGGTCTTACCCCTCTCTCCACTAGTAAGCAGTGAGAGCACTGGAGGCTGGAGTCCTAGCCCACATCTGCCCCTCTTAAGGTTGGGGAATGTTTCAGTCTTGGTTAGCAGCCCTACTATTGCATGTTGTAAGTATCCAGGAGATCTAAATAATAAATAACACTGCATGGTTTTGAAGGTAGATGGAACGTACTTCCTGGTTTGCAGTATGGAGAAAAGGACACCTATCCCTGGGTGCCAGAAACTGCTGTCATCCAGCACAGTGCTATGGCATGCAACATCAGCTCAGAAAGCACCTCCCTCTCCCTTGCACTGGCAGACAGGTAATGGTAGCACAACGGTTGATTAAGTGTGCCTTAGTATAAGTGTTAGGGCTTGCCCATTTTGCTTGTAATGTTAAAGCCCAGACTTTCTCCCAATTCTTCTTGAGCAATGACACCAGGAAAGTGACAGCTAAATGAATGTCATATGCAAGCTCATCATCTGTCATCTCCACGAGGCCAGCAACCGCTGCCAGACACAGCACCTTCCTCATCTGGAATCGTATCGTGGACTTCACATCACCCACTTCAGCCATCATGTTCTCATTGTGGGTCATCAAGGAAGGGAAGTTGCCAGCCTTATTCAGTCCCAGGCCCGGATTCATGGGATCTGCTTAATCAGAGATTCCAAAGCCAAAAAAGGCATCATACTTCTCAACCAACTTCTTGACTAATTTTTCATTCTTGTTGAGTTTTTTTTAACACCTCAGTGTCCATGTAGGCAATATCCACAGCCTTGGCCTCATCACAGTGCTGCTGGTCTCCCAAAACACATATGGAGAACTTGGGGTGGGGATGCACTTACGTCTAATGGTGTCCAAGAAGCATTTGTCCTTCTGAGTGTCCTAGTTCTTCAAGCTGATCTACAGCTCCACTGTCTTCAAAACCTTCTGGCTTTTGCACTGGTTGCTGCATAGGACTTCACACATTGCCTTGTACACCGTGTCATAGGAGACTTTCCTGCTCATGGTGCCACATGACATAACGATGGAAAAGGAAATAACATAAGTTCCATTCTGAGACCTCTTCTCTTGGATCATTCAAAACCATCATCTAGCTGCATACTCTCATGCCCTTTCCTTGGTGTGTACACAGAGAGAGGGAACGAGGGAGCAAACACAGGTGTCTTTTCTCATAAAGGCATTAATCCTGTTGTATCAGGGCCTAACCTTATAACCCCATTTAACCTTTATTAGTTCCTTAAATGCACCATCTCCAAATACAGCCACACTGGGCTTTTGGACTTCAAGGTGTGAATTTGGGGAGGATCCCGGGGTACACAAACATTCAGTTCATAATAGGCCCCTAAATAGGGTGGGCTTTCCCAAGAACTTATTAGTAATATTTGAGAATGCCTACAGGAAATTTAGAACCATAATTTGATTATTAGCATAATATATATTATTTGCTTTAGTACTACAAGAATAAAGGCTTTCCAAAGAATATCAGGGAAAAGAAGACAGCCCATTCACATGGGGCCACTTTCCTAAGAAAAGGAATTAGCGTGAGAGGGACTGGATAATGCTTCTTTTAGAACAGAAGTCAGGGGGCACCTGGGTGGCTCAGTGGGTTAAAGCCTCTGCCTTCGGCTCAGGTCATGATCTCAGGGTCCTGGGATCGAGCCCCACATCGGGCTCTCTGCTGAGCAGGGAGCCTGTTTCCTCCTCTCTCTCTCTCTGCCTGCCTCTCTGCCTGCTTGTGATTTCTCTCTCTGTGTGTCAAATAAATAAAATCTAAAAAAAAAAAAAAAGAACAGAAGTCAGAAAAGGGATCAAGTGTTGGAAGGGTGAAGTTTGGGGGGGAAATGGAGAAATGTCACCAGAGAACTGGGACAAGTATGTGCAATGTGTGGTGTTCTACTCCCCAGCACTTTCTTTATAAGATCACAAATCTATCTGGATTTCTTATGAAACACAAAGAAGGGGCCAAGCCAGCAATTATTTACAACCAGGAAAGTACCACCCTTATAGAAGATAGGAAGTAATGTGCGACTGGCAGTGTTTTAGATTGTCATGACAACCACAAAGCACCATTTAAAAAGGCTTAATGTCCACAGTGCAAGGGATGGTCCCATGGATTTCAGAACAGTGTTTTCCAAATTTCAATCAGTTTAATCTAAATTTTCCTGTCTCTGAGGAGTACCTGAGCCCCTGGGCCACCGTTATTTGTCTATTCATTGACTCATACATACATTCATTAAATTCCTACTAAGTATAGAAAAGCTGGGATAAACCAACATGAGTAATACATGGAGCTTGCTTTCAGGGAACTCATACTCTAAACACACAATTAAATATGATGCTCTATGATATGCTCTGTAGTAGTTGTATAAATAGAGCAATAAGACAATGATTAATTCAAACTGCGTAAGAATAGAGCAGAGTGCATCAGAGAAAATACATTCAACCTGGGCTAGAAAGGATGATTCGAATACCAGCAAGTTGTCATTGCAGAAGTGAGGGAGAAGGCAATTTGGTTGGAAGGAGCAAGCAGCACAAAGACATGGAGGCATGAAAGGATGGATATGGTGTGCGTCACGTAGCAGAAGATATGAAGTATAATTTTGGTAGGTGAGACAAGAAAGACAGGTGGTGATGGGATTGTGAAAATCCTTGTAAGTCATTCTAAGAAGCTGGATTTCAATCTGTAGGAAATGGAGACCTATCAAAGAATCCAATCCAGATAAATGCCATAATTATTTGTGACTTTAAAAACATCTCACAGCAAGGAAGGGGATAAAAAGAGGAAGACTATTTGAGTGCACTGCATATGCAGAGGAGAAAAGATAGAGCGTAGGAAAGGAGAAAGTAGAATCCAGAAGAATAGAGATAGGTATTTCAGAGCTGGAGCCGACATACTCCATGTACCGTGGGGAAGTTAATTAAAAACAGTTGTGGTGGGGGGGGGGGGGGTTACCAGGTTTCTGTGACACCAGTTAAAAGTAAAATTTAGCGATATAACTCTTTCCAGTATTGGCATTTTATGGACTTATAGAAGACCAAATGAGGAAAGAAAAACAGAAAGCAATTTATTTTAACAAAAGCTACATGAATTTGTGTTAATTATGGATAAATATTTACTTCATCAGCTATGAGCTTACCCTTCTAACATTTCCCTGAAGAACGGGCTGGGTAAAATCTACTGTGTTCCCAACATGCCATTGGGCTTTAGAGATAAATTCTCTCTCAAGGTAAGGAGATTTCAACATACAGCGATACCTCTGAAATTTCTTTCTCTACCAATTTGGTCTCACACTTACTTGTTATTATGTTTTCCTATGATCGGGACATGGCCCATCTGTTCAATAATGTGTTAGCCTGAACAATGTGGATGGGATGGATGATAAAGAAAAAAGCCAGCAATATGATATTGCTGCTGTTTTAATCTTTACAAAGCTTAAACATGAGGGTCTAAATGTCTCCAGTAAGCTTAACTCACAGAATGGACTATCAGTCTTTTCCCAGACAGGAAGTCACTTTGCTTTTCCTCATTTCAATGCACCACCATTCACTTGAAGATTTGGGAAAGGTCATTGAACAGGGTTCTAGTATTGGCTCTGTGTACACTAACTTCCAAGAAGGCTGACCAGATTCTCAAAATCTACTCAGCTTATTAGAGATGCTGCCCTTTGGGGTCAGCTAATTCAGCATGTCACATTGAGGCAAAGGATTTCCAAACATGTTGGATTATGGTTTCTGGCAATAGAAAGGCTTATCCTGTGGCTCCTGGGTGGCTCAGTGTGTTAAAGCCTCTGCCTTCAGCTCAGGTCATGATCCCAGGGTCCTGGGATCGAGCCCTGCATCAGGCTCTCTGCTCCATGGGGAGTTTGCTTCCTCCTCTCTTTGCCTGCCTCTCTGCCTACTTGTAATCTCTCTCTGTCAAATAAATAAAATCTTTTAAATAAAAAAAAGAAAGGCTTATCCTCTCTGTTTCTGTTTTGATTCCCTGTTGTTTCTAAACTTTCAGAAAGAAAGTCAGTACATATCAAACATACTTGGTTTTTATTACACCATTTCTGTGTAATCATACTCTATAAATTGTTTAAATGCAATGTTCATGTTATTAAAGAAGAAAATAAATACAAATCAATTGTGGTTGTATAGTTACACTTAGAGTCTGAACTGATAACACAGAAGAGGTTCAACCTCAATACTTTTCAGTTAGGCAAAAGGCAAGGTAATTCTATTAATGTTTTATTGTGTAATTCTAGAATTTCACAACTAGGATTTTACTTCCTTTGGTCCAGGAATGTTTCTTACCTATCCAAATATTTCACACATGCCATTAAACACATGCTAGTGTCCTTATATACTTACCTAGTCCACAGTTCCAAACAGCAAGCCATGATTTACAATCGCTAGACTTTATTGAGAATTTATTGTGTGCTAGTTATAGCATTAAGTGCTTCAACTGTATTAACTCATGTAGTCTTGGGGAACCTGGGTAGCTCAGTGGGTTAAGCCTCTGCCTTCAGCTCAGGTCATGGTCTCAGGGACCTGGGATCAAGCCCCGGGATCAAGCCCCGCATCAGACTCTCTGCTCAGCAGAGAGCCTGCTTCCCTGTCTCCCTCTGCCTGGCATCTCTCTGCCTACTTGTGGTCTCTCTCTCTGTCAAATAAATAAATAAAATCTTTAAAAAAAATTAAAAAACAACAAAACTCATGTAATCTTCACAGTGTCCTGTAAGAGTGCTACTTTCATCACTCTTCCTATTGTTCCAATAAGCTACAGGTGCAAGGTAAGTTTTCCAAGGTAACAAAGCTTATAGGTAGGAGAACTGGGGTTCTTATTCCAGAGTCTGTGCTCTCAACCACCAAGGAATAACTTTTGTTGTTTAAAATATGTACACACATGGGAAAAAGTCATGAAGAATCATATTAGCCTTTTCCAGTGATGGGACTTCACATAGTTTTAATTGTATTTTTATTTTTATTTTGAGATAAATCTAAATTTACAGAAATGTTGTAGGAAGACTAACACTATGTAGACTTCCTATATAGTCTTTGCCATGCTTCCCCTAATGTTAATATCCTACATGATCAGAGTATAATTTTTGAAACCAGGAAATTAATACTGGTACATACTATAAGCTAAAGTATAGACCTTATTCAAATTTCACCAATTTTTCCACCAATGTCCTTTTTCTGTTCCAGGATCAAAACGAGGATCCCACATGGAATTTAATAGTCATGTTTTCATAGTTTATTCTAATCTGTGACAGTTCCCCAGTCTTTTCTTTCCTGAACTTGACACTTTTGAAGACTGCTGGTCAATGGTTTAGCAGATTGTTCGTCAATTTGGGTTTAACGAATATCTTCTCAGAATTAAATTGAAGTTATACATTTTTGGCAAGGTTATCACAAATTGGTATCCTCTGCATCATAACATAGTATACCTGATGTTGATAGATCTTAATTATGATGATATTAACATTAACAATTTTAATTTAGTGTTTGCTAAGTTTCTCCCTGTTTTCCCTTTGTATTTAATAAATACATTGTGAAGACCTTTTGAGATTATGCATATGCCTGTTTCTCCTAAAACTTTTACCCCCTAATTTAGCAACAATCCAGGGACTGTGTCTACAATTATTACGGGGGGTTTTACCTAATAAAGCTTGTATTTCCTTTGCATCTTCTACATTGATGAATCGGAATTCATCTGTAAGAAAGAGTTACTTCTCTTCTCCCCCATTTTCCTATTTGTCTGATTGACCTATTTATATTTATATGGGTTGTAGATAATTCATCTTAGTCTATCCATTATAATTCAATACTGTCATCTATTTTTTTCCAGGTTTGGTCACCAGTAGCTCCTTTAGTGTGGCTCCTGTGTCCTTTCAATACAGTCCATTCTTTTTCAATCACTTCCTTATTTTCTCATACAAAAATATATTCTAAGATCTTGTATTTTCCCTAACCCACCATGGGAATCAACGATTTCTCCTGGTTTCTTTTATTGGAGAATGGTATTTAGAAACCAAGGTCTGGCAATAGGCATGCCCATTGCTGCTGGAGTCATCTTTTTTCTAGGCACATTCAGTGGACTGATTAAAAAATATATGTATGTAATATCAATCACATATGCATATGCACATCTATGTTTCTCTTTGTAATTATCTGTAAAAATATATTAAAAACCCCAGGTTCATATTGATGGCTCCAATTTCAATTCAACACCACAGGGTTCATTTTAGCCTATTCTTATTCCTTATTTGTAACATTTTTCTCCAACCAGAAGACATGTGGCTTTAATAATCTACAATATGTTTCACTTATTTGTGCAATCCTAGTATACCCAAAATCAGCCTCAGAATTGCTAATCCGTATTGCTATCAGGAAATAATAATTACCAATGAGAAGACAGCATGCATATACAATTCAATTGGTCTTTTGTTTTAAAAATACTATTTTCCAAAATAGGTTAGTTCTTTTCTTCCCCACCCCATCATTTCTTAATTATATTTCCCCATATTTATCAATAAACATATATTATTTTGTACATTTTTAAGACAATATTCTCTGGTGTCTGTATATTGGCTAGAGCATAGAAACTGTTGTGAACAAAATAAAGTATGAAGATGAAAACAAAGACAAGTTTCCTAAGTGATACTATTATCTTTACCACTTTGGTAACACGGGCTTACAAACATTCTTGTTGGATTTGTGGAACTTGGTCTCAAGATGGTCTGAAGCTCCAGCCCCAGCCCATCCTGTGGCTGTTCAGCTGTTGCATTGCTTGTGTCACCCCTCTTTTCCTGCCCTGAAGACAGTCTCATCATTCTAGCTCCCCAGAAAGTTGCAGGACTTTAAGAACCCTTAAAAAAGAAATCAAGAGGGACGCCTGAGTGGCTCAGCTGGTTAAGCAGCTGCCTTCGGCTCAGGTCATGATCCCAGCGTCCTGGAATCGAGTCCCGCATCGGGCTCCTTGCTCGGCGGGGAGCCTGCTTCTCCCTCTGCCTCTGCCTGCCATTATATGTCTGCCTGTGCTCGCTCTCTCTCTCCCTCTCTCTCTCTGACAAATAAATAAATAAAATCTTAAAAAAAAAAGAAATCAAGAGATTATGATCACTGATATTATTTGTAAAGAAATCAAGTCAACAAATCTTTTGTGTCCTTCATCAAAGTACATTCCAGGAAGCTTTGGCAAACATCATGAACCATTAGGTTTACGCTGATAAATTTACACTCTTGGAAACATAATATTATATATATATTTGATTACTCATAATGCAGATGTGACATTGTCGTAGCAAAGAAATGAGGAAACTTCCAATAAACTGACCATTTCCTTTGCTTGGAGATGAATCACACTCCAACACTCATTCTGGCAGTAAAACATAGCAATTCTAGGCTTGCAGCACAAAACTGCCTTTCCAGTAAAACAATCACTCATTAAAATGTGAAAATAACAAGTTCTTCCAGAGTTGTTGGTAATTAATAATGGCAATTAATTTCACAAGACCAATGGGATTTGTAGATCAGGAAGCCATTAATGGAGAGAGATACCATTTTAATAACTACTCACTTGTCTCCAAACCAAAACAAAACAAAACAAACAAACAAAAAAAAGCAATCTGTCCACCTTATGACAAGCTCATTCTTTCTCTTGCCACCCAACTGCCCAGAGAGCCAGCCCCTGCACTTTCAGCATCAACACATGGGTGCCCAGAGTCTCTCCTTCTGGAATTCCCTGAATCTAAAAGCAGATTCAGCTTCCTTCAATTTATTCCAATTTCATGTTCATTTCATTGGCATCTCAATTCTGTCTGACGCATTCCTGGAAATTAGGGTAAAAGCAAATCACATTTTGCTTTAGTTGTCTGAGACTTTATTTCTTACATGGAATCCAAGGAAATCATATATATGCCCAATAGTGTGTCACAGAAGCAAAAATATAATAAGAATAAAACTTTTATCAAAACATACTTGTCTGGGCGCCTGGGTGGCTCAGTGGGTTAAGCCGCTGCCTTCGGCTCAGGTCATGATCTCAGGGTCCTGGGATCGAGTCCCACATCGGGCTCTCTGCTCAGCGGGAAGCCTGCTTCCCTCTCTCTCTCTCTCTGCCTTCCTCTCCATCTACTTGTGATCTCTGTCAAATAAATAAATAAAATCTTTAAAAAATAAAAAAATAAAAAAAACATACTTGTCAAATAACATTCAAAGTCTTAAAAAATAGTCTTGTGAGTTATACAATGTTTACACATAGGCCCAGTGTACTAAAAATGCACATGGACAATGAAAACCTCACCTGTACTGTTAAAAAGGAATAAAACGAAAACCAGGTATGTTGACTTTAACACTGATCATATTTATAATTAATCCACCTAAGGTTGATTTAGAATTTAGAACATCTGGAATTAGAAGATAGTAGATGGGGGACAATTTGGATTATTCACTTTATTTTAAATATCTGTTCAGAAAGTTTGAGGTTTTTTTCTCCCCTTTCCTCTCTTGCCTCTCCCGTCACTCCCTTTCGTCTCCTCTGCTCCCCTCTCCCCTTTCCCTTTCCCTCTGGCACCTTACCCTCTCCATTAATGTGTCCATAACACACAGAAGCAACTAGTCTCTTGCACTAACTTCTTTCCTTGGGGAGAAATGAGGATGATATTAACTGTCATTTTTTTTTTTGACATTTCAATAAGGGGTTTTCCCCCAGTTTTATTAAGCGATAATTGACATGTAAAAGTGTAAGATTTTTAAAGCAGACATTGTGGTGGTTTGCTATACGTTTACATTTTGAAAGTATTCACCCCATCTGGTTAATTTTAACACATTTATCAACTCATGTGTCTTTTTCTTAAAAGAAAACACATACCACACTTCAGTTTTACTCTCTTAGCACATTTCAGGTATATATTACAGTGTTATCAGCTGTTGTAACCATGTTGTACATCAGATCCTTAGATCTTATTCATCTTACAGCTGAAAGTTTGTATCCTTTTACCACCCTCCTTCTATTTCCCCCATCCCCCAGTCCCTGATAACACTTTTTTACTCTCTGTTTCTATAACTTAGACCCTTTTAGATTCCACATATAAGGGATACCACACAGTATTTGTCCTTCTCTGCTAGCTTACATCACTTAGCACAATGCCCACATTTTCACAAATGGCAGGATTTTCTTCTTTTTCATGGCTGAATAATATTTTGTTTTATGCATTATATTTATAATATTATATATTATATTGTACATATGTTATATTATACATATGCATATTATACACGCATACACACACAAATATTACAACTTTTTTATCCATTCAACTCCATGGACACTGTTCAGGGACACTTAGTTGTTTCCAGGAAAAAAATCTTTATATCTGATTTTGTGTTTTGAATTTCTTACTTCACCATCCAAGAACAAAATGAAAACAAATGAAAACTTTGTCAATAGAACACACTGCTTATTATAATTTTTAAAATTTTACATATTTCTTCATACAAGAAAATCTGTAGGAATCAAATTGCTGATATTTGATTCCTATACTTCATATTTTTAACACAGATTATTTTTCAACACAGAATATTTGAAACTGGTAGTTTCTTATGAGATTTTGATAATTAATTTCAAATTGATTCATTATTTTATATTGAGAAAACTAGAGCCTACAAAGATTGAAGAACTAATCCAAAGTCTATTTGGATCTATTTCTAGACAGTAATATATAATATTAGAATATTAAATATTAGATTTACAGGAATATAAAGATAATGCATATTATGAAAACAAATTTTTTATAATTTTTCTCAAACAATATTTTAATTGAGATATAATTTGCATACCATATAATTTACTCATTTAAATTATACAGTTCAGCGGGTTTTCATATCGTCACAGAGTTATGCAACTGTTACTGCTATTTAATTCCAGAAGAATACCATCCACCCCAAAATACTATATCTGTTAGCAATCACTCCCCATTCTTCTCTGATGACCATTAATCTACTTTTTTCTCTCTGGATTTGCTTATTCTGAGTATTTCATATAAAAGGAATCATAATATCATCTTTTGTATCTGTTTTTTTTTTTCGCTTAGCATGTTTTTAAAGTTCATCCATGCTGTAACATTCACCAGATTTTTTCCCCATTTTTAAAAAAGATTTCATTTATTTACCAGAGAGAGAGAGAGAGATCACAAGAAGGGAGAGGGTCAGGGAGAGAAGGAGACACCCCACTGTTCAGGGAGCCCAATGCAGGGCTCAAACCCAGAACCCTGGGATCATGACCTGAGCCTAAGGCAGACACATAACTGACTGAGCCCTCAGGTGCCCCTTTTTGTCCATTTATATGACTTAATAATATTCTATTGCATAGATATACCATTTTTTTTATTCATTCATCAATTGATGACATTTGGTTTATACTTTTGGCTATTATGAATATTGCTGCTATGAATATCCTGTATAAGTTTTTGTATGGGTAGATGCTCAGTTGTCTTACGTATATACCTAGGAATGAAATTGCTGGGTCATATAGAAACTCTGCGTTTAACTTTTTTTTTTTTCTAAGCAGCTATATCATTTGATATTCTCATTAGTAATGTGTGAGAGGGTCCTTGTTTCTCTACATTCTTCCCAATGCTTGCTATTATTAGATTTTTTAGTTCTAGCCATTGTAATAGGTATGAAATAGAATCTCACTTTGATTTGATTTGTAGTTCTTTAATAACTAATGATGTTGATCATACATTCATGTGCTCATTGACCATCTGTATATCTTCTTTGGAAAATGTCTATTCAAATCCTTTGCCAATTTTTTAAAAATTAGGTTATTTGTGTTTTAGTCATTAGCTGAGTCGTTATACCTTTTGGATACTAGCCCCATATATATATATATATATATATATATATATATATATATATATATTTGCAAATATTTTTTCCCATTCTGTGGGTTGTCTTCCAGTTTTTCATAGAGTGCTTTGAAAAAAAGTTTCCAAGTTTGATGAAGTCCAATTTATCTATTTTTATTTTGGTCGCTTGTGCTTTTGTGTCAAATCTAAGAAATCATTGTGCAAATCAGAGTCACAGAGATTTAGGGCTCTGTTTTATTCTAAGAGCCTTTTAATTTTAGCTCTTACACTTAGGTCTTTGATACTTTCAGTTCATTTTCTAAGATGTTGTGCAGTGGGAGTCCAGCTGCATTCTCTTGCATGTGTATACCCCGTTGTCCACACTTATCGAAAAGACTATTCTTTCCCCATTGAATTGTCTTGGTACTTACTAACTATATTACACTGCTATGTTGGACCTCAACACCACATACTGCTAAAGCAGTTTTCCCTCGTGCGTCCATGATCCCCTTTCTTTTCTGGGTTCAGCCACAAACAGAAGTCATACTGAGGATTGTTAAGGGTGTTTTAAAGCCACTTGAAAGTATCCACTGTTTTCCCACTCATTGTCCCATTGCTCTTCCCTACTCAGTATTTGTTCATCAAAAGAAGTTGTCAAAAGACTTGAACAAAGAAACCGCAGAACTGCCTCAACTGAGATGTGGTCCTCTTCCTTGAAGTTTTGTTTGCCTCTAATCCAACCCGGAAATCTTGATTTCCAAACACCACTCGTTAAAAGTGAGATTGCAGTGTCTCAGAACTGGTCATCCCATACTCTGTCATCCCATACTCTGACACCCAGCTGGAAAAGGCTCCAAAAAATTACCAATGGAGAATAAAGAACAGCCTTTTCCCAAAAGCAGTTAATACAGAAAAACACCTCCTTGTTTCACTTTCCCATTATGGCACACAGACAAATTTTCTAAATGAAATTACTTGAAAAAAGTTAATGACTCAAGAGTATATGATGACCAAAAATTGTACCAAAATGCTGATAGCAGCTTCTCAGAAAAAAATGATATTGTTTAGTTTGTGGGTTCTGTCCTCAGAGTAAATGTTTGGGCCTCTAAAGACATGGGGTTCATTAAAGAAGTATACTTAGATCAGGTGAGGACATCTGGATTACATTAGTGGCTGAAAGCACCCCAAACTGTGGTGTGTTTAGAAACAATGATACTACTGTATCATAGTCACAACAATAAATACTTTAGCAAATTATTTATTACCTAGCACACATTTAATAATTATTATTATTTCTTGTGTGAATCTCAGCTCACCAGTTGTCACTGAACTGACTAGTTAATAACTGTGTAGATGTCTATCACGGCTTTAAAATATTGATAGCTGATTAAACTAACATTTTCTAAACAACCTTAAGAATTCTTTTTCATTTAATCTAGAAGTTTCGTTAATTGATTAAAACAAAAGACTAAGTTGACAATGAGACACTAATACATGCCCACAAGAATAGCTAACATTTTGAAAACTTATAATACCAAACATTGAGGAGAATGTGAAGCAACTGAAATTGTGAAACATTGCTGGAGGAAGCATAAATTAGTAAAATAATTCAGAATACGGCCATTACAAGTTAGAGCTAATCATATGCTGATTCTTTGATTCAAGAATAATTAGTTCATATGACACCAAAAACATGTATAAAAATATTGATAGCAGCTTTCGTCATAACACCCTAAACTGGAAACAACCCACATCCAATAGTAAGAAAATGGGTAAATGAATTACATGTGCTCATAAAATAAAGAATAGATTACAACCACAGACAGTCAACCACATACTCTCCCAGACATATATATATAGTGATCAGAAGAAACAGACACCAAAAAAATACACTATATGGTGCTACTTATATTAAGTTCAAGAATGTGTAGATGTAATTCAAGATGTTAGAACATAGAAATCAGAGTAGTGATTACTTCTGGGAGAGGTACTGACTGAAAAATGAGGAAAATTCTTTGGTATGAGAATATTCTGTCTTGAGCTGGGTATTACATAGATGTATAGATAGGAAAAATAGATCAGTCCATGCATTTCTAATCAATGCACTTTATGTACCTCTTTCACATATAATAAATTTCAGTAAAAATAAATAAATAAATAAATAAACAAACAAACAAGGTGGGAGAAGTGGCCCGGGAAAGTAGAGAAACTTTCAAACCTGTTTTAACATGAAACAAAACACTACCTCTCATGCACCTGTAACAGACAAACAGAATGAAGAATTTAAACCTAAGAAGCCTGAACACATTTGGTCTGAAAAAAAAGGTGTGATGAGGATATCAGACATCATTCCCACTCCCTATTCCCAATTTGAGTCCCTGTATAACTACTATTTCAATTCCAAGAAATAAAATGATAAACACAAACTATCTGGTGCAGATGCAGTCGAGTTCTTACTTAAAATTATGGGATATGACAGAAAACTAGAGCCTAAAATTTCTAGAGTTCATTTCTTTTGCTCTCCCACACTCACTTTTCATCCAAAGACTCAATCAATATTCAAGTTCAGCCACTCTAAACTAAGTCATATGTTAATTCAATTCTACTTGAATGGCTTTTACATAATCTCTAGGCAGGGACCTTGTCAAAATCTTTGCTCAGTACAATTCCTGGGACACCGCTGACACTCAGTTAAATGTATAGTATAATTAATATCATAATAACAATAAGACACAAGGAAAATGCACACCTCTTGCAGTTTGCAGAAATGCTGGGCGGCAGCTAACACAGAATTTTAATTCAGAAGCAACAAAGAGAGATTGGAAGTCAGCAAGAGCAATTGGATTCAATGAATTCACAGACTCAGCCGAAACTGCAGGAAAAACCACAGTTATTAGGCAAGCTATCCTATAGGAGACAAGTAAATTAAGCAAGATAATTTCCTGTTCCTAATGCATTTACTTGGCTACAGTGGAAGTTGATGTCTTCGTAGCTACGTGAAGTCAAACCTTCTAAAGGTAGAAGAGACTTGGTGTGTGTGTGTGTGTGTGTGTGTGTGTGCACGCGCGCACGCATGCACCTGTGGTGTGTTTCCATCTACGTACCTATGTCTGTGTATATTTGAAAATGATCAGCCTTACTGACAGGTAGGGCGAGAAAGGAAGAAAGTAATAAAATTCTTCTGTGACTGAAAAAGATTGTCTAATTAATGAAATGAGTTACACCTTTAGCTCCTTATTCCCACTACAAGAAGAACTGCTGGTATAATGAGGATTAATAAATGTTCCCTCAAGGTGCAAAGTTGTTGTTTTTTGCTCTGGAGAACAGCCAACATCTCTTCTCCAACCCTCAAGTTTGGGAGCACACCTCTGACTTTGCCAGCAAAAAGAAAACTACTCTGGCCTGCCTTTCACATGAACACCTGTCAAAAAGCCCCAGGGCGAGGAGGATTTTCCCCCAAATCTGGGTTTCATCTGAAAGGCTCTTTTTATAATCCTTAATGGGTGAGGCTCCCTGAACAGCAACAGCAGCATCACCAGAGAACTTAGAAAATGCCAAGTCCCCTGTTCTACCCCAGACTTACTGAATCAGAAACTCCAGGGCTGGGACCAGGGAATCTGTCTTTCAAGAGGGCCTTTCAACGAGCTTGACACATGCTCATCTTTAACTTGTTTTCCTCAGTTCCACACCCTCAAAAAAAAAAAAAAAAAAAAAAAAGCACCAAAAAACTGGTCTGGTCTCTTCTTCAGCAGCTGCAAGTCTCTCTTCTTGCCCCATTGCTTTTTTAAAATTATTCTTCAGGATGGAGCCGTCGTTCCCACTTGCCACTTCTTTACACAACATTATTCAAACAAGATATACTCTCCCCCTAGTGATCATCAGTATGAAAAAAAAGTTTTTCTGTCCCCAGATCTTGCCAGTATCTACTGAATTGTATTAGGGCCATCACACAGCATACAGATCTTCTGGAACCAGTCCTCAGTATCATGTTTCATATCATCCCTCCGCAGCCATACCTCAGCCTCCAAAGCCCAAATCTCCTATATAGCATGTGAGTTTGCATTTATGACTCCATAGAAGAGATTCTGTGGCTACATCATTATTGTATTTCTAGACAATAAAATGTGGAGGAAGTAACTCATGTGAGACATTTATGGGTCGAGACTTTTATGAAGCCGGTGTTCCTTTTTCCCCTCCACCTACCAGATGGACACAGGGTGGGGCTCCACACCAGGGGCAGTGGTTCTCAAACTTTACCATGGATCAGAATCATCCAGAGGGCTTTTAAAAGTGCTAATCACTAGATCTCACCCCTATGCTTTGTATTCAATAGACTAGGATGATGTCTGAGAATTTCCATTGCTAATAAGGTCCTAGATGATGCCAGTCTCATTGGTCCTGGGGCCACACTTGGAGAGCCACTGGTCTGAACTATTGTTCTAAAGAATGGTGAAGCCAAAGGAAGGAAGCTCCTTCCCTGGGTGACCTTGAAGAGGAGAAATATTAGCTGATCAAGAACATCAACCTCATTCCATCTTTGTGCAAGACATACACTTCTATTAGTTTTGAGCCTATGTGCCCTTACCTTCTATTTTTAGCCATCATTCATTCTACTCTTAATTGCCTAGAAAAGTGATTTTTGACATTTTTGAGATCTTACAAAAGTACATAATATCCATTAATAATAAAACAAAAGGCACTAAACAAAACACAAAACATAGGTAAAAATGAAATGGTACATGTCTTAAATTAGAAATAACCAACTTGTAGTCTCCTTTTTGTTATAGATTTTCTTCAGTGTTTATCTTCCCCAGGGTTTCAACAAGATTCTTATGAACTGCTTTCCACTAGTGCAATATAACATCTTTTTCTGTCTAGTTTTCTGTCAATCAACGTCTTTTTGCAAGGCCACTAGGACAAAGATATGTCTAATTTATCTTTATTTTCCTGGCACCTAACACAGGGGCTAGAACATAGTCAAGATTCAAAAAATACATTTGTGAGATGAACAAAATAATAATAGTAAAGTATGGCAAATGGACAAATGCATATTTTTTTTTAAGATTTAATTTATTTATTTGACAGAGAGAGAGACAGAGAGATCACAAGCAGGCAGAGAGGCAGGCAGAGAGAGCGAGAGGGGGAAGCAGGCTCCCTGCCGAGCAGAGAGCCCGATGTGGGGCTCGATCCCAGGACTCTGGGATCATGACCCGAGCCGAAGGCAGAGGCTTAACCCACTGAGCCACCCAGGTGCCCCCAAACGCATATTTTTAAAACTTGATTTTGTCAGTTGCCAGATCCTAGGTTATATTTAATTCTATAGATGTATTCAACAGGCATCATTGAGATCCTAGGTAAAAAACAGGAGACAGAGTCAAAGTCCCTCCTCTTAGAGTCTATCCCTATGAAAAGAGACATAAATAAGCAAATATTTTTTAAAATGCAATACAACCAAATAGAAACAAAACTAAAGTGAGACAACTAACAGTGAGGATAGATTCATTAGGAAAATTAAAATAGGCTGCTATTCTCTAAGATGCTTGACATAGACAAAAGTATTTGGCAAATTTTATCAGCATAAAAAAAGGGAAAATCTCCATTGCGCCAGTAACACTTATTAATAGGTCCCTGTATCAATAGTTTTCATGTCACCGATGGTTAATTTGACAAAGCACATGGGACGCAGCAGACACACTGACTTGACTTTTTTGCCTCCTGTATGAGCGCTCACCTCCCAGAACTACCAGAGATGGAGTAAGAAGGTTGTAAGTCCAGTTAACCTTGTCAGAGCTTTTTTTTTTTTTAATCTCAGAAGGCTAAGGGTACCTGGGTCGCTCAGTCCATGAAGCTGCCAGCTCTTGATTTTGGCTCAGGTTATGATCTCAGGGCTCTGGGACCTAGCCCCACTTCAGGGCTCTGCACTCAGCAGTGAGTCTGTTTGAGCTTCTCTCTCCCTCTCCCTCTCCCTCTGCCCCAACCCCAAAATAATTTTTAAAATAATCAAATCTTAAGAGGCTATACTGTGAATATATTGCCCCTATTTTGCAATCTGTTATACTTCATCCTCATTGGTTTATTTTATAAATAGCCAAACTGAAATGATAGTTGATCTAGATTGTCATATGAGCTACAAGCCCCAGCCTGCAGGTCAAATAGACCTATTTCAAGTCACTTGATGACCTAGATGGCCTTGGATATGTCTAAATTCTCTTAACATTTCTATATGCATTGAATGAGATGACAGTAGTGACTCTTTCTTAGAATTTAGGGAAGATTACAGGAGACAATTGCATGTAGAACACTTACATTCTATATAATCATTCAAGTTGTGCAATTCTAGCAAGAATAAGAGTATATTCAGTAGGGGTGAGAAAAGGAGGCAGTCATCGTGAAAGAATATCAGAACTTGAAAACACAGTGGTAAAACCATTCTGGATTTTGGAGTTTTACAGCGAGGCTATTGTGATGAGTTCTTGAAAATAAGTTTGATGGAATAAAGAAGGGTAGAAATAAAAAAACTGTGAGTCAGGGTTTTAGGCGTTGAACACAACAAGGATAATGATAGAGGGTAGGAGTCAAGTGCTAGTTATTAAAAATGAGTAAAAGGGAAGTCAGCAGATGACTGTCAAAGAAGTGTTCTTCAGTTAGATTTTTCTACTATATGCTCTTTTAGCACCTAGTATTTTTCCTTTGTGTCACTCATCTAAGCTATAATTAATTAATGTATTTATTAATACCCATCTGTAAGATAATAAGCTTCTTGAAGGTTAAAACCAGGTATATCTTGTTCCCAAGCAATTACATTTGCTTGTAAAATACAGAGCCAAACAAAAAGCCTAATTGATGCTGGATGGGTGGATGGATTCATGGATGGATGGATGGACGGACTGATGGACTACTTGGCAGATAAACCAATAAGAGATACTACTAAAAATACGAGGCATTGAGATCAAAAGAAGAGAGCTTTCAGAATGAAGTCAACAGGATGATTATCTGTAAGCAAAATTATACCTAAGAATCCAGGATGTCTTGGTGAGGGTTTGCTTATTTCCCACCTCCTTATTTAATCTCTTCCTTTGTCCCAGATTAATAAACCACATCTTTAGGAACTTATTTGGTAATTAATAATTAAAATAAGCCTCCCGAATGCTCCATCAAGCATACTACTAGAATCTCGGCATCATTTATCACCTTGGCAATACACATAACATTTTAAAATGTCCATGACTTTGAGCCAACAATTCCATTTCTAGAAATTTATCTTACAGATACACTAATTCAAGTATGTGTGCTATGCATACAAAGATTCTCTTCACATTATTTAATATACTAAAAAATATGACACTAAATATCCCAAAATAGGAGATTTGTTAAATAAAAAAGTGGTAACATTCATACAGTTGAATTTTATAAACCATCAAAAATATCCTGACCTTTAAATATTCTCCATGATATACTGTTAAATAAAAAATATGGATAAAACATGGAATAATCTATATAGGATGATTCCATTTTTTAAATACATTAATGTGGGGGGGGCAGGGGACAACTATTTCTGGATAGCACTCAGGAGCCTCTTCTCTCCTTTCTTTTCCTCTCCTGACACTCCCTGCTCTTGCCATGTCTTATTAAGGGAGAGTGGTCCTTGGTGAGACATAATAGAAAGATTTTTGGGCATAACATACAAATATTTGCCAGAAGAAACTGTCACTACCAGCCAGAAAAGTACTGGTTTGGTTTGTGGGTATTTCACTCTGAAGACTGGAAGGCTCTCCAGGTTTCTCCAGCTCTATAGAGCTCAGGAAAGAAGGAGCAGGCCCTGTCCTCTGTCTCTAGGTGACATCTAAGCACTTGAGCATCAGAGTTTTCAATAAGAGTTATAGGTACGACCAGGAGCTTGTAGAAGAGGAGAAGGAGCAAACCGGAGTGAGAGGGATGGGATCTCTATGATTATGTCCCAACTGAGATCTGTCTGAACTGACAGGTGGCACGAATTAAAGGAAATGCTTTGCTCCATCCTCGGGGCTCCAGAGGTAAGTGTGTCAGTACTGGTCCTCCTGGTATAATGAAGTGGTAAAATATGTATGTTTGTTTACACATGTAATTGCATATGCAAAAAAAATATCGTAAGATACAAACCAAGGTGCTAACAGTGATTGTTCTTGTTGAGTAGATAGTTCCATTCGGTGGGAGAGAGGTGCTAGTGAGATGCAGATCAGAAGGAAATGGAGATACAAAGGGAGGGAACGGTTTATGGCAATTATGTCCTGTCATTTAAAAATGAAGAGGGATTTTGAAAAGAGCTCAACCAAACCATAGCTTGCTCATACATTAATTGGGCCCGAGCAGGGGAAAGTCAGTTGGACTTTCCTAAGGATGGTGAATCTGTCATTAGCGTTGCCCCCAAATTTGGAATTAAACAATTCTGAAATCTTCCTTCCCAGAAAAGCAATTGTTCCACCTTCTTGGAAATGACTATTTAGCTGTGCGAACAAATGAAACAGGCATATCATAAGTTTTCACAATCACTTACACAAAGAGAAAAAGGAAATCACACAGCACACCTCCCACATCCAACACTCTATAGATTAGCTCTATTCATCCACACAGCAAAAGAATTCATACTATTACCACCTAATTTAAATAATTTGAGTACTTTTAGAATGAATTCTGTGATTATCTGTGGTATTCAAAGACTCCCAGCTTCCCAGCTTATAGTCTTATAAGCACAAATTACTCCTTTTACATAAGTGGACTCCCAAGGCTGTAGACATTAAAGTCACAAAGACAACCACTTAATAACTAGCTACAAAACTCTATATTCCTCTTTCTACACTAGATTGCAAGTGGTCAGAAGGCCAGATGGAGTCTTTTTTTTTTTTAATCTAATTTCCTATAGCACTAAGTAGAGTGCATTACCAAGAACAGACGCTTAACTTCAGTCAATGAAGACTATACCCATCACACAGAAGCAACAGGTAACTGCTCTTCCTTGGGCTTTCTGGCCATAATTTTTTTTTACTTCTTCACTGATAAAGTGTAATATCTTAATTCTCTGTTCATCCAGTACCTGTTTTGGGGAAGCTTAATTTATCAGGATATCCACTATAATGTGGAAAAATGAGAAGAGGTAAAAACTCAGCTAATAAATTTGGCTCTTCTAATTAACTTTATAGGAAGGTTGGCTGGACATTATGTGTTTAATTCATGGCCCACGTGATTCCTTCCCCCAGATCATGAGGCCAAGACTTGGTTGACTAAGACTTGGCTCTTGTCAGGGACTCACTAGGCCTCTTAAGCTTCTCTCATAATTTCTCCTGGAATTGCCCCTACCACTGATCAGACAGAACAGCAAGTACCTCACTACAAAATCACCAAAAAAATGGGTATAATTTGCTCTTATAAATATTGAAAGAGCTCTTATCAGACATTGAGTTTTTAGAACATAATTTTTAAAAGATTGGAATTTATATATGCTTGTTTATTTCAACATGCACTCATGTTCCATTTTTTCCTATAAAACAGCTTCCCCATACTTCAGCCAGAGAGCATGACTCTAAAATGAAGAACTCGTGACTGGGTGTAGGAGGGAAAAGACTAAAATTAGAGAGACCAACAAGCTCTAATATTAGGGATTTATTTCGAACATGCCACCTCTAATGAGAACTAACAAAGAAATTCTCTAAAAATGAATTGACTTGTTTAGCAGGTTGGAATTCTGTCCTGTCCTAACAGGAGAAATGGCTAGCCTTTCTGGATTCTTTTTTGAAGTTGTACAGCCAGGTTCAAAAGAAAAAAGAAGTATTCACCCATAATCATGTACAAAAGAAAACTTCATATTTTGTCTGAAGACAGAAGAGATTGACCAGGACAGAGACGGGGCAAAAATAAGGAAACCTAGAGAGGTGTTCTTGATCAGTTTGTTGGGCTTCTAAGCTGGTCTCCAGTTTTCAGCTAAATAGTTAACACACAAACGGAATTAGATGTCACACACCGCATTTAGATGGGATACTGTGTCACCATGGTAACTGGTTTCGCTTAAACATAGCTCTGCATGTAAGCAGTCCAAATTAGCTACAGAAGAGACACACACACACACAATATTCCTGGAGCTTATGTAACATCCGCCTATCTGTTATATTTTTCTGAAATGGGGTATTTGAGTTCATGTTTGTAAATGCTCTTTCTTTAAAACTTTCCTTTCTAGGTAGTGTGCCTCTAATCCCTCAGCTGTTAGGATCCTGGAAGCGATAAGACAAACACAATTTCAGGTAGTAATCAACATGTGAAAAGAAGAATTTTCGTATGCCCTTGTCAGGAAGTTCTGGGTGCTTGGAATAGGGATTGTAAAACCTACCACTCAAGCTTCTTACCTTTCAAATGCTATTTTATTTGGCTCATCCCTGTGGAGTATTTCAGATCATTTTTCTTGAAAGATGATCCCCAAATAGCATTCCCACCCCCGCCCCCGACTCCTCCCTGCGATAAAATTGCTAAGAAAACAACTTAAAGCAAATTGAAAGAACTTTTAAAAAGAAAGGAAGTTGCCACAACTTGGTATCCAAACCAAGAAATATCCCCAGCAATCTTCTCATGAGTTTTCCTTGAAGATTTATCTAAAAGAAAGGAAAAATAATTTATTGGTTGAACTCCATTACATGGCACTGTTAAAGGCATCTGATTTTTTTTATTTGTCAAGTCTCTATTTCTGTTTTCTTCTTCTTCTCTCTCTCTGTTTTTTTCTGAGAAGAGAACTAAATATGATCCACTTTGGGGGAAATTACATCATTGGCTGTTTTACAGTTTTCAAGACCACTCTGATTTCTGTACTAAAATGGCATAATGTCTGCAGTGTTAGTGAATATTTGTCTGAGAAGAGGGAAAATTAATCATATTTCCCCTACTGAACACCAGTGAAATTATCTTTCTGCTTTTGGCTTCAGGATGTATTCAGTTTGTCCAGTCTCCCTTTATTTAAAGGAAAATAGCTACCATTTAATTGAGCCCCAAGTATGTACCAGGCAGTTGGTGGGAAATCTAGTACACCATGTCATTTAATTCTCACAAAGCCTTGCAAGGTAGGTGTCATTATCTCTACTGAAGAAAAGGAAATTAAAGCTCAGAGGGGGTCTGAAATTTTTTCCCTATTTTACACAGCTTATAATTTGGCAAAGCTGTTATACAAATGCGGATTCCAGAATACATTTGCTCAGAAGATACTCAACCCATTTCTAACAGTGCTACTACTCAAAAAACAGCAGGTAAGGGCTCTTTAGCTTTGGATTATTAAGTTGGATCTGCTGAATTTTTTCATTAGAACGCTCTTCCCTCAGTTGGAGCACCAGTACTGCGATACCCCGGGGGACCACTGGGAGGCAGTAGTAGTCTAAACCCAGCATCCCACCTTCAAGTCCTCACCATTGGCTTGCTTTCTTTACAAAGGGTCTCTACCTCTACAAAGAACTGAGTATATAACACTTTTTTTTCCTTCCCAAGATATCCAGAGTCGAATGTGCTGAAATATTTCTTGAAAATTGTTTAAGAACGTGAAATATCCTGACTCTCGTATGCAACGAGAAAAAGCAAGATAGCTTGTTCTGCGCCAAGTTTCTGACAGCGAGTCTGCAATAGCAGTGCCTGGGTCTGGAAGTAGGCAGTGGGACAGGCCCATGCCCTGAACTCACAGGGTCCAGAGGCGCGGGAGTAGGGGAGAAGCCAACATCAACCTTCCAGAATCGTAGGAGCATCGCTAGTGTGGGCTGAGAGGGATTAATGGCTACAGGAGGGGACAAGAACACATGTCTGTGCCACTGGTGTGACAGACGCGTGGAGAAAGGGAATCCACCGATCCTTGAATGCTAACGCTAGGGAGGAGCCTCAAGAAAATCTCATCCAGTCATTGTCACTCCGTGTCTTGGAGAGCTTCTTAGGCAAGTGTCCCAAAGGCAGCTAAGGGGGTGGAACAGGGAAGACTCCAGGTGAGGCTCCTGGCAGTGCTTTCTAGCCCTGCGTTTTAGCCACAGTGTTTCCAGTTCTATGAGTTTTGGGGTTTCTGCACAAGATTTTCTTTTGTAAAAGAAACCTATAGCTTTAGAAATTTTGCAAACTGCTTTGTAAGTGAGGACACGGAGACAGAGAGGTCATCCCTTATATGATACCTCTTTCCGCAATGAATGAGGAGATTGTTGGGGTATATTCCTTTCAATAGTGCAGATAGTCCATGATGCCCTGCAGCATCCCAGCCCAGTTCTGCGAAAAGGTGTGGACATCAGAAGAAATAACAATCAATGCAGTAGCCCAAGGTCTAAGACTCAGCTCTACCAAGATGTCTTGCTGTTACATGCTTTGAGACAAATCAATGACAGACAACCCACCTTTATTTTCCTCTTTAAAAGCTGCAATATCAGCTTCCTTTATTAGAAACGGATTCAAAGGCCCAGTTGGCTGAGTATTCTGTCAAGAAAGGGGCACAAGCTAAGGGCTAAAGGAAACAAAATTATATGTTAAGGCGAGTAATTTTTATACTATTAACTCAAAGCAGGAAGACTTAATTCAGCAGGGGATTGAAAAGATACTAGACTGAGGCCTGAACCAACCTCACGATTCTTTATATGGGCAGGAATTAAAACCAAAATAACCTCTCTGGGGCAAACTCATGTGCAAAGTTTACCTAGGATGAGTTTCCATAATTGGGGGCAACAGAACATTTTAGAAGGAGAAGCATCGGCTTTGGACATAGACATTGCCGAGTATGAATCTAGCACTGCCAGTTCCTGATTGTGTATGCCCTTGACCAAGTTGTTCAGTCTTTGTGGACCTTGTGTTCCTGTTTGGAAATGCTTGCGGGACTGTTTTGAGCATTAGAGAGAGTACATGGGAGGCATCTCACACATGTCTGACATTATTATTCTTGTGTGTTCTTGTTGTTTTCTTTGTTATTGGACCTGAAAATCAGGATTCGGAGTTAGAGTGAAGTGACTTGAGTGATCTCTCCACAGATTGGAATCTTCTGGTTCTATAGCCAGTTTCATCTAGCCGGGAAATTGTTTTGACTACATGAGGAGAAAATTGCAGAAGCTTCTCAGCAGGAAAAAAGTTTCATGAGTAGGAATGAAGATGTGGTTAGAGTGGGGGCACAACTGTCAGTATAAACTGTCTTTGCTCTGGGCTGTTAAGGAAAGGGAAACTATGGGGGCGCCTGGGTGGCTCAGTCGGTTGGTGCATCTGCTTTCAGCTCAGGTCATGATCTCAGGGTCCTGGGCTCGAGTCCCACATCAGGCTCCTTGCTCAATGGGGAGCCTGTTTCTCCCTCTGCCTCTGCCTGCTACTCCACATGCTTGTGTGTTCTCTCTCTATATCAAATAAATAAATAAAAATTCTTAAAAAAAAAAAAAAGAAAGAAAAGAAAAAGAAAGAAAAGGGAAACCATGAACTGAGCTCCAGTTTTATGCTTGATGTTTGAGCCATCATGGGTAATTTTTTTTCACTGCAGGGTTTACTTGGTACAGGGCTGACTATTTGTAGAGCCCCCACAGCTACTGCAACAGGTTGAGGAAAGTGTCGGTTTAGAAGAAGAAAAAGCAGGAGAGAAAGTTCACAGAGAAGTTGGAGAGGGAGCCATCTAGATTGGCGTTGTTGAGCAAGTGCCACCTGCTATCCCTAGCACTCATTCAACCATGCAGCTTTCATGCAGCAGGTTGGAGCCTTCCTAGGGCCATTGTGAACTCCTGGAATAACCTTTGTGTTGAACAAAGTTCTTTTGAAATTAAGCTATCCAGGAAAATAAGATCTGAGGCAATTTTGTCAAGAAAACCCAGAGGCCTGGAGTTAGTGGATTCAGAGTAGCCAGGAGCCTACCTGATCAGCAGTAAGGTTTAGATGCTCCAGAATTATTTCTGGGACAAGGAAGCCAATTACAAGATGGCCTCTTACAGAAAAAGAACAAGAAAGAGAAAAGACTTAGAAAACCTTCCTAAATTGACTGTGGTCATAAAAGCATGGAATTAGAGATTTTGCACACTTTGATATTCTTCTAGAGTGACAGGCATGATAATACAGAAAAATAATATCTCCTATGAATGTAACTTCTTCAATAGAGATTGTTGGAGGGCAGTTCCTTCACTCCCCATGTTAGAAATCTATCATCCATTCCCCCATGAGCAGAAATTACAGTTTTGAAAATCTAAGCCATGTGGGTCTCAGGATGTGGGCTGGCAGTGTGGGCCATACAGATTGAGGGCTACAGCTGGTCACCTTGCTCAAAACGTTTCAGCCAGGCCCTTGAGTTCTCCCAGGACTGGTTGCTAATAGAATCTTCAGCATTTCTTTCATAAAGCCTTGTTTCCTAGTTGTGTCTTTTTGGGCTATAATTACTTGCTAAAGTTGACATTTTTCTTTTACAAGTAAGAGGCCTAAGATGGGTATATTAAACCACCCTATTTGAATAAATGCATCAATTTAGTATCTTGAAGTAAACAAGGTTAATGAATTGATGCATTCCGTGTAGTCCCTGAACGTAATTAAATTCAAACATTACCCAGGAGGGAGTCGTGTTGCTGACCGGCTTCCACAAGGACAGCACCAGGGAAAATAGCAGCCTACAGACTAATTATTAATTCTTACCTCTTCATGAGGGAGAAACAATGGATTAACCATTTTAAATCACATTGGAACTCAGGGTTGCTATGCAGTTCTGTCATAAATACTTACCCAGCACTCTGATTTCACCATGCTCTTTACAGAGTTAGAGTTTGTCCTGGGTCTTGCATACCTATGTTTCCTTAGGCTACATCATTGCCCAGGGATTTTTTTTTTTTTTTTAATTTATAAACGGTATGTTCTCTTATCTTAGGCTCCTGAATTGATTGGGGAATCTCCATTCCTTTACCATCTCTCAATCTTGGGAGCTTTCAGGAAGTGTCTCATCAATGGCATGTTGAGCTATCTGACAAATGCCACCATCTTTCTACTCCTTGGCTCTGTTCTGAGATCCATATCTACGTATCTGCTGCCTCGGCCATTAAAATCGTAAAGGCCCCATAAAGACAACTCACCGTTGCTCTTACAGGCTTGGGCACTGTCTGTAGCAGTTGTCCACCAAAGTCAGGCTGTACCAACCCCATTGAGAGTGTAAGCTCCATTTCCACTCATCCTCTAATACTAGGGTTGTCATATTTGGCAAATAAAAATACATAGAAGTGACCAATAAATTTTCCTGGAAATATGTCCTAAATATTGCATATAATATACTTAAAAAAATTGTTCATCTGAAATTCAAATTTAATTCAGTGTTGCATAATTTCCCTGGCCCCTTTATCTAAGACATATAGAAAATGTCTGTTTCATTCACACCACAGTATCATAGAGGAGTTTTTATTATTTTTATTAACCCACTTTATTAAAGAGGATACTGAAACTTCTAGTCTCAATGCACAAGTTGTACCTGAATGTCCGGTTTCAGTCCTGGGCTCCTAAATCCTCCCTGTGCGGCTCAGTCTCTCTTCTGTACTGCTGCATGTATCATACCTCTACCAACTAAAGATCATCCACGCTGTCAAATGGGGGATATTAAAAATACAACACACTAATGAGTGTGGAGTTTTGAATTAAGAGTGATGAGACCTTGGTATAATCCAAGAGTAGCCTACATTTGCTATAGCTGGAGCACCTAAATGAGGTGGGCTCCTGTGGTCAAGGAAACCAGCTGACCCGAGTATCAAAAAAGTGATAAGGCCTTCATATTTTTTAAAAATATGCATTGATTTTGGAACCATTCCTCCCTTACTCTTTTGATCAATGTGCCACTTATCCTAAAGCCCAAATCCCATGTCCTTCCTATATTGTCACACAGGGCTGGGAAATTGCTTAATCAATAAAGCACTTCATCTGCTATTTCCACCTACTTCCTGGATGCCCGCTCTCTTTGTTCACTTGTAATGCTATCCAAACAGAATTTTCTACCCTGTCTTTTTCAATAACTGATAGATAAATGAGTCCAGTATCTCTCCTGACCAACCATTGGTTGTGGCCTCTTTAAATAAACCAACAGAAATCATCCTCCACACTAAATGGGTTATTAAAATAACCTTTACTTTAAAGTCATTTACTTGAAAAAAGAAGTTTATATGCCCCTCAATGAACAGGGATCCACTTCTTTTCATCTGGTTGTATTCTATGACATACACATATGTATGTTGGATCCAGGAATGGAGCCTTCTTCTAAGAAGAATCAAAGAAGGCAAGAGCAGAAAAGTCTTACATTTATATCTTTACTGTATTCAACATATTTTATTGTACCGAATTTGGTTTTTGAAAACCAAAGGTGAGCTGACATACCTACTTGGCAACCACAGGCTGAAGAATCTTTCAGCATTTCAAGTGCTTCAAAATATAATCTGAACACTCAGCCTAGGACCTTTCAATTTTCTTAGATGAGGACTTCTGGCTCAGGAAAGCCTGTTCCTCTTTTAAGGATTTCCTGTTTGTCAATAGTAATTACCTTAAACATGTCATTTGCATGAATAGAGGCTACCCTGGGACTTTCCTTCCCAATAAAGAAGTTTAGGATTAAAGGAGTTTACCATATTTTTGTTCCAAAACATATTGCAACAGGGGTTGCAAATTAGTTTCTGGTCACTTCCTGGAGTACTGTGTTGAGGATACTACTCGGGCCACATTTGGGCTCTAGAAAATAGTTTTATGTTCAATCAGCCATGTTTCTCATGGTTGCATGCTTGGAGGAAAAAAAGCACACATGCCTTGCACTTAGTATGCCTGTATTAGAAGCATTAATTGACTACATGAGACTGGAAATCAATTTCAGATTCCTGGGATGAAACAGTAGTATTTTTAACTAACAAAGGCAGTTTCATCTTTTCCTCAACTAACTGACCAGGATGCCTGCCAAGCAGAGAAGCACTGATGCCTGTCTCTAATACCTTACTATCTTAATCTAAAAGGACTTATTAAGCACTTAATTGTGCATATGGGTGCTCATGGTTCTGAAAAGAAGCACAACCTCATCTTCAAGCTGCATCTTAGCCTAGAGAAACATTATGATAGGGTATTAAAGCATGGGTGGACTCAATGCCTTTTCTCCTCCATATCATATTTTATCAGAAGAACCTCCCTTTTAAGTTGCTTGAACCAACACCCCAAAAGTATAAGGTTCTTAGTGGAATATTCTTTTAACTGTACTTGCCATTCCATTTCTGCCTAGGATTCAGACACTTTTTCAGAACTAGCTCAAGATTGATTCAGCTGACAGCAAGCAAGTCAAATTCAGACCACCATCACCATCCAGGTGACACCTTCTTTCCTGCTTTTATTGAGATGAATTTTCCTGAGAAGTTCCTTTGTCCTCATGCAGACAAACTTCTCATAGCTGTTCAGAGAAACCCAGACAGGTGTTAATTCCATACAGATCCATACTGGGATCTCTGGGCTGAATTTCCATAATCAATGGGGTGAGGCTCAATTGAGGTAATCAGTTGATTATCTATGTATCCCTTAGGCATCCAGAAAATAGCAGTATAATTATAATAGACAGGAATCTTCTAAGCCATTTATTTAATATCCATGAAGATTCCTAAAAACGGACCTGGGTAGCTTCTAGTTCACATGACTCCATGGATAGGACAGCTCCCGCACTTCAGCAATGGTGTATATGATGAAAATATTAAGTCTACTCTTGAGTGACCCTCTGGGATATAATAGCACTAAATTCTCAGGGAGCAACCTAGCCTGATAAGTACACCTTTCCCCTCTTTAAAGTTGCCTAAAGGTAGACCCAGTATTTCTGAGCTGAATTGGAACAAGCCTGTACAATGGCATTGAGAGAGAGGGTGGGTTGGGGCTGATCACATCCCAGACCTTACTTACTAAGCCCTGTTCCACCCAACCCTTTATTAGTCCAGAAGAAAGGTGCCAGATGGGCTAGAGGTAGCTCCGGTTAATCATTAGTTCTGTGAATCCTCTGGGTAGATAAGGATCTTTTGAGTAGACCCATGCCAGATTAAAAAAACAAAAACAAAACAAAACAAAAACCTAACTTTTTTCTGAACAGCTTCAACAAGTTGGAAACCAAAGGGAAATGAGATGGAAAATTAGACCCATATATTTGAAAATCTCTTTATTTCTACATTTTTATTCTCCCTGCACTTATACCAGGGATCTTCAAAATGATAAAACGACTCAGAACTAAAAGAACTATTTGCAGGATTATACTTTGTGGAGAGCTGTGGTGGTACAGTGTAAAAACAATCAGAACATAGGACCTGGCCCACTTAACAATCTCTTTGAGCTTCAGCATCTTTACCTATAAAATAAGAAAATAGAGGCTATATGGACACTTCAAGAGATATCAAAAAATAACTTTTGCCTGTCAGTGTTTTGTACATTGTAAAGTCTTATAAAAATCTGAAGGAGTATGATGATCACACTCTAAATATATATGGTAGGTTAAAAATTTTCAGTAATGTTTATTTCAAATAAGGAAAGTGACAACTTTTAAATGGGACTGTTTCCAAATTTTTAATCATCAGGTGACACCATGGGGAGAGGTATTGTCTCACTCTAACCCCATCAGCAAACAAAATAGCTTGTTTCCTGTTTCTTAGGATGATCCAATTGTTAAAATGCATGCAGGATACCAGGTCGTACCAAAGTGAGATCCATTAGGTTTAAAACCGAGAAACAAAAAATAAACAATAAAGCAGAGGACAATATGTTCAATTCATAGAGTAAGAAAGAATTTTCTCAATCATGGGTCATAATGAAAGTGAACACTCACATAAGAGAAAAGCTCTTTAAAAAAAAATTACAGTATGACTAACCAAGGATACTCAACAAATTGTCTTTCTCTGCAATGTGCACTATTAGTGCTATAGATCTTGTTAGTGATATGTTTTAAGAAATGACATGATACAATTATAAGCTTGAGTGTCTTTCTCAAGATTATATAAACTGTATCATAACCCAGCCTCATTTTTCTTTTAATTATTTGAAATTATTTAATGTTAATTAAAGTTAGTCATCAGTATAATAAGACAAATTCATTATTAATAACATTCACACTTATATTATCCAGGCAGAGAGTGTAAGGCTAAAAATGAAGGGAGGGAGGAGCTTGAAGTTGGGAGGCTTTCATTTTCTTTTCAAAGGAATGGAAGGCCACTGATAAGATGTGACTTGAGATATGTTTTAATAACCTTAATTTGGAAACGGTATAAGGGAGACTGAAGGAAGAGAAACTGGAGATAGTTAATTATTACAAAGTAGCTTACCGATGTGATGGCAAGCCAATAAACAAAAAAGAGAGATTACTACAATGGTCCAGGGGCTCATTTATTTATTTGTCAAATATTTAGAGTTCTTGAATGTAGTGGTTATGAGCTAAACACAGATGACACCATAATGGTGACCAAAAATACTACTCAGAGTGGTGGTAAAATAATCATATATACAATTAAGTGTATGATAACTACATAAAAGATTTCTATAAATGAAAGGGAAAATAGTTTTATAAATCATAAATAAAGGTTACTGACAAGAGTTATGAATCAGGCAAGGCATCCCTGATGAAGTGACATCCAAAGTAAAATAAAAATAGTTGAAGGAATTAACTAGGTAAAATGGCAGGGGAAGATGCTGGAAAAACATATTTCAAGTAGAGCAGATATTATGTGCAAATGCCCTGCGGCAAAAGCAAGTGATTGAATAAGAAAGTGTGGCTGAGTTTAGAGTACAAGAGAGAGAAAAGGAGACAAATAGATATGAAATACATCAGATAGTGGTTAGGTATTTAGAAGAAAAATAAAGAATAAGAGGAACAGAGACAGATCAGGGAATAGAGTAACTCTGAGCAGAAACTAAGGGATGGAAGTATGTGGGTAGCTGAGGACAGAGCTTTCCAAGTAGTGAATCAGCTAGTTACCTGAAGTGAGAGTATTCTTGCTGTATGTGAGGAGAGAAAAGATACCATTCTAGCTTCTGTGGAAAGAGCAAGTGGAGAATATTGAAAATGAAGCCAGAGAAATAGTAGGGACCAGGGACCACTACTTTGCATGACACAGAAAAATACTGGAAGATTTTTGCAGAAGAATTTCATAATCTGGCTTATCTAAATCATTCTGGCCACTGTATGAGGAACACACTATGGTGGAAGGAGCAGATACTGTCATGACATGAGTAAAAGGAGAGATCAAGAATGACTCCTCATCACCTGACCCACACACCTGGGAAGGAATGGTACCATTTGTGTAGATCAGCAATACTGGAAGAGGACTGAGCTTTCTGGCCAGAAAGCAGAGGAATCCTGAGGGGGAGGAGAGCATGAAACACATCTTGGGCATTTGAATTTCAGGTGCTCTGTGACATCCAAGTAGAGATGTAATGGTGAGAGTCATAGTGAACAGAGGATAACTGAAATTTTGTGTATATAATAGATTGCCTGAGGGGCACCTGGGGGCTCAGACGTTAAGCATCTGCCTTCTGCTCAGGTCATGATCCCAGGGTCTTGGGATCAAGCCCCGCATGGGACTACCTGCTCAGTGGGAAGCCTGCTTCTCCCTCTTCCACTTCTCCTGCCTGTGTCCCTTCTCTTGCTGTGTCTCTCTCTGTCAAATGAATAAATAAGATCTTTAAAAAAGAAAAATAATAGATTGCCTGAGAAGAGAGAATACACTGACAAAACAGAGGGGTCTAAGACCCAGTCTTTTTTTTTTTTTTTTTTTTAGATTTTTTTTTTTATTTATTTATTCAACAGAGAGAGAGAGATCACAAGTAGGCAGAGAGGCAGGCAGAGAGAGAGAGGAGGAAGCAGGCTCTCCACTGTGTAGAGAGCCCGATGTGGGGCTCGATCCCAGGACCCTGAGATCATGACCTGAGCCGAAGGCAGAGGCTTAACCCACTGAGCCACCCAGGCGCCCCCATAAGACCCAGTCTTAAACAATATCAATATTCAGTATGAAACTGGCAAGAATAATCACACTAACAATAATAATAATGCATGAATGTAGGACAAGAAAGAGGGAAGCTAGAGCTGCAGCTGTATTTGTTGAGTGATTAATATGTTCCAGGCACATATCTTTATGCCTCACAAAATTTATCTTCACAGCAACCCTATCTGGGCTCTCTCACTCTTCTTATTTCAATAATTTCCATTATTTGATGAGGATATCAATTTTGGACTTTATTTCAGGAAGTTGTTTATTATTCATTTTTTTAGACATTTTTGTTATTAGTCCATATGTGCTGAGCTCTTTTGCTCTCTGTATGTTCTGTCTCTCTATGTCATCCATATCTATTTCTTTCTCTAAAATTATTGCAATATCTTTATGGCCTTTTGTCTTTCATTATGTGTGATTTCCTTAAGCCTACCCACAGACTCTCCCATTCACATTTGCTTTTGTTCTAATTGTTGAAATACGGCTTTCAACTCTATAATTTTTTTCCTTTTCCATTTCCTCCTTGAAATTTTTCCTCCTTGAAGCATTCTCTTCTCTTGGTTTTCATGCTGCATCTCACTGCTGGCTGTTTGTTTTCTTCCTGCATCATTGTTCCTTCTCTCTGTTCTTAAAAAAAAAAAAAAAAGATTTATTTATTTTATAGAGAGAGAGAAAAAGTGTGGAGGGGAGGAGCAGAGAGAGGGGGAGAATCTCAAGCAGACTCCCCACTGACTATGGAGCCTGATGCAGGGCTCTATCTCATGACCTTGAGGTCATGACCTGAGCTGAAATCAAGATTTGGACACTTAACTGACTGAGTTACCCCCCCCCCACCCCGCCGCTGTTCTTTTCTAGTGCTTTCCCTTTCCCCTGACCTCTAAACCTTCACCCACTGGTTCTCAGCCTTATGTTTTCTTATTTTCTCTCCCTGGCATTCTTGCCTTCAGTTCCATAGACTTAAAGAATATCTACTCCTGTGATTTTTGAACCTTAATTTCCAACCCAACCTTTGCTCCAGAAACATCTAATCAGGCTCTTAACAAACCCATTTCAATATCCACTGGCCCCAAAAGTTAGGAAAATGAAAACACAGCTTTACATTTTCTCCCTAAAATGTGCTTTTCTTCTATCTTTCTTAGTTTTGAAATGGTATCACTCTCTGCCCTACTGCTTACACCAAAAACTTCATATTTATTATTGCTATCAATTCCCAAATCTAATCTACCATTTGGAGGGCCTAGACCTGTCCCTCATGATCATGAGAAAAATCTCCTAATGTCAGGTGCTGCAGATCTCATTTCCTAGCCAAATTCTTCACTTTTTGAAAAGTGAAACACCAATTTACTTGGGATGAAAAACAAATTGCTTGGAGATGGAAAAATTATTTAATCAGTGGGTAAAAATGTCTAACTCCAGGAAGATTGAGGATTAAGGTTAGAAATAATGAAGTAAATTAAATCTGTAGATTTAATACTTGTGCTTTGAACTAAGAAATAACCTTTGTACATTATTAATTTGACATATTTGTAATCTTTAAGAGAACTTGGCATATTAGAGCTGCGACTATAATTTAAAATGTCTAATTACTAATTTACACTTGTGATTTTAAAATCAAAAATATAAAAATGTTTTATCACATACTAATGATAAACTACTTGTTACATTAGTAAGTTTCAGTAAAGAACTTCATAGGTCCTTTATAAGTTTCAGTTGGTCATATTATTGAAATAGTTAAAAGAGTTAAATATCTTCAAAGTGTAAATGTTAAAAATATTAAAGCTCCTTAAAAGTGGTTGCTTCAATTTACCAGACATTGAATAGAAAAATGATATTTTCATGGAAGAAATTAATATTTTCAGTCCTATTAATTTGAACAGGGAAAAGGCAAGCACGCACACACACAAACCCTTGGGAAGTAACTGACATGTGCCTGCAATAAAAAAATTTTTCAACAAATAGGTGTTGAGTGAAAGAATGAGATCAGATCTATCTTAAATTTTTAATCCACTGGAGATCTAGGTGCAAAACGTGGCCATTTACTTAATGAAGAAGGGAACAAAGCTTTTGAGGAGAAACCATAAAGGATTTGATGTATTCTATTAGTCTTATCAGGAACCATATACCTAATAACTTCCTGATATTGCTAGACTCATTCCACCAGTCCCTGCCCACAATCACAGGTGTTTGCTGGACTTCCCTCTTCTCAGAAGGCAAATAGATAAGAACCTTATTTAAAGCAATTAAATACTGCTAGTAGAGCTGGTAAATACTGCCAGTCATAAGCCTGCTCTAGGAAAGAAACTGATTCACCTAGATACCTCAGTCCACGGGCCAACACTGAGACCTCATTTCAGTAACTATATCATAGAGTCAGTCTGTGGCTTGCATAATAAATTCTGGACTCCCGAAACCATTTTTAAAAGTCTCATTTTCATTTTAACAGCCAATTCAGATTACCATATTGTTGATTTGATCAACTGCCAGAAAAATTCAACTTTAAACTTGGTGTAATTTCAAACTAGACCATGCTACCACTATTTAGAAAATCTTGCAGAAACAACCTTTGAGTTCTCTCCGGGTCAATTTAAAAATAAACATAGTTGTGCTTAAGATTGTAGGCCTAAAGCTGAAATGTTCTGTAGTCAGATGCTCATCTTGTGCTATTTTACAAAAATCTTCCCAGAACCCAGCCATTGGAACCAAGTACCTAGTACCAATTTTATACATTGGAAACACTCGTAGGGTAAAAATACCAAAATCTTCTCCTAGCCAGACCTGACTCTTTTTCTTCAGTAATCTCTGCTTCTATGTGTAAACTTTGTAGATGCATCTGTTTTGAGTTACATAAATACACCAAAAACGTATTTTATACTAAGAAAATCTATGCATTCCATATTCTCACAGTTTGAAAATGGCCAAATTTATTCTCTTGAATAAATGCTCTGGGGATAAAATCAAAAGAACAACTCAAAAGCAATATTTTGAGAATTTTTTCCAGAATCAGAGAAAAAGAAGGTACATAAAAGTAGACACATGTTTATAATACATATATCTAAATATCTATTTATCCTGAGAAAAGGGATATACTGCAGATAATTCAAAGTGATTTGGCTGTTCAAAATTTCTTTATTTTTGGCTTGAAATATGTTTCCATGCACATATTTCTATTTGAATATAGGTGTGTCTAATATTCTTATATTCAGTTCAGAGCAAATAAGCAAGTTAAGAGGGTACATTTGGGACCATATAGAAGAAAGGATTTTATGCAGCTCTTGTATGACTCCTAGTAGCTTTTCACCATCAAGATAGTATCAACATTGAGACCACGTCCCAGAGCTGCTGGCAGGAAAAGAGAAATGGATCTCTTCCTTACCTCCTCCTGTAGGAAAATGTCTGTCTGGGGTGGAACCTCATCATACATGCTCTATTTCTCCACCCCACTCCAGATGACTGCAGCAGAAAAAGAATTCTAATCAAGGCTCTAGAATAGGAACAAACAAGTAGTGGATGTGGTAGGTGGGATTCTTGGAGGGGACAGTGGAAGTGGTTAGACAAGTACCTCATATAGAGTTACTGTGTGCATGAGGGACAAGAAATCCCTGACAATTTCCTAGCCCAAGCTCATAATCCTAGCATTAACTAGTTTCCACTCATGCTTCATAATGCTTGGTGCTCTCTCTTAGCTCCAGCCCCATGACCATATATACTATAATCTGTAGGATAGGGTCAACTCTGTCCATCCCTACCCATTATCACTATGGATATGCCCCCACCGAGTATCAATTATTATTACACTATAATAATAGTGTAAAGAAGCTGGAAAGCTGCTCAATTCCCTGATTTTGTCTTTTTAGAGGGTAACCTAATTCAACCTAACAATTTCCTAACTTAGAGCTATTATGGATTTGTATCTTGAACTTAAAGAAAAAAAAAACAGTCCTAAGAAAGAGAAGTGTTTCAAAGATTTTCTCTGCATAACACATAAATAAACTTTAAAGGGGGAAAAAATTACGGGCAGCATCAATATAGACATTTATCATGAAGCAGCTAGGCAGAAAAGGCAAGGGTAATACATTTAAAATCAATATTTGCCAGGAGCTGATCACAACTGAGATACTCTTTTTGAGAATAACAAAGAGAATATTCTATACATGGCCATTTACATTCTGGATTACAAGCATGAAATTTTCATGGACACAGCTCCTTTCTGTCTCCATTTCTGGTAAGATTTTGCACATTCTGGGCTCCTGGTCTTATCTGTATATCCTATCTTTGACTAATTCTCCACTAATCTCTTTATGAAATGTTTTGTCATTTTTTATGCTGGCTACTTTTGAAAATTTTACTTTTCTTATTTCTTTTTATTTCTTTTCCATTAAGGAACCAAATATCAACCCAAATATTAACTCTGTCTGGTATAAACATAGAGAAGAGATGGATCTCTACCAAGAAAAATCCCCAGATAATTTTCACACAAAATGGGAAGCAATAAAGAACTGACACTCTCAAAATATAAATTCCCTTAACAGTTCCAGAAGTTCCTTAGCAAATCACCACAAAGCTTTGCATTTCTTTACTAGGCTTTTTATTTTTTATTTTTTGAGAACTCATTTTTAATAATAAAAATGAATTAAATTTTAATAATAATTTTTTAAATTCCTAGCGTGGCCGTTAGATTTTGTATACTATCTTTCATTATAAATGTGTAATTTTTCAGTCATGTTGTGAATTAAATAGGTTTTCCAATGCTGATCTCACCAAGCAATAGCTATTTATAATATTATATGTATTAAAAGAATATTATAAATAACTAATGTCAAAAAGACTTTTCAAACACTATTTTATATTGAGTTGTGACTGAACAGATGCTTGCAGAACGTAGAATCATCTATAGTCAAAGTTTCTCATTATAGTTCAAGTTTGGTAGGTTTTTCCTTTTATTCTGTCAGTTGTAAGGCCAACAAAAAATCCTGTGAACTTAGCAATTATCTTCATACAGAAAGTCAGGTGGAGAGTGTGAGTGTGGTCCGGTCTGTCTAACATATGTATTTCAACCTTCTCACACAAGCAGAGATTGAAAAGGATGTGAAGCAGCCGATACACTGCCCTGATTTCTGTACCTGGAAAGAAGCTACTACAAGCTTCATTAGCGGAAAAAACAATCTTTTACATTTGCCTGAGTTTAAAAAACTCACAGAATCTCCTGGTAAAATACAATTTGACCTGAAGATTCTGTAATAAAAACTCACAATTATATATCCCTAAAACAATTTTATGTGCATAAAATGTTGCACATATGTTGCAGAAGTTCTGCCAATGGCTTTTCATTGATTGGGCAAAACTTGCTGCTTTAAATCCCTCAGGTTTAAGTGTCCATATATAGCCCGATGGCAACTGAGACTTGCCTGCAGAGTTTGAAGGTTTCATAGAGGGTAGAAACACCATGAAATATATACGGCATTCTTTAATATCTAAACATTTACAGAATATGGTTTTCATGGCTGACCAGTCAAAAATCTAAGATAAATTATGTATAGTGACATTTGACATATTTTTCTTAAGGCCTATAGCTAACTGATGTTTCTTAAATTATCTATGCCTCAGTGATTTTATCCTTAATTAATCTTGGTTTTATGAAAAAGAATTTAGGTTTAACTTCCAGAGAAATGATCCCAGAAGTATTTTTTCCAGCTATCAGCCTCCAAATTTTCATCCAAACTTTTTATTCTTTCAAAATTCTTTTTATTAAAAAATAAATAAATAAATAAATAAATAACTAGGGGCACATGGTTGGCTCAGTCGTTAGGTGTCTGCCTTCGGCTCAGGTCATGATCCCAGGGTCCTGGGATGGGACTCCCTGCTCAGGGGGAGCCTGCTTCTCCCTCTCCCTCTGCCTACTGCTCCCCCTGCTTGTGCTCATTCTCTCTGTGTCAAATAAACAAACAAAATCTTAAAAAAAAAAAAAAAAACTACATCTTGAGAATCAAGTACCACTTCTGCCCAAAAACTAATATGATTTATCAACTGAACAAATATTAACTGAATACCTCTTCTTTTCCAGATATCACATTTCAGTAAAGGGAATGACTTGTTGCTGGGCTGATTCAATAATATTGAAAACCTTATTTTTCTAGCTAATAATTATTAAGTTCCTCTTATGTTCTAAATACTGTGTTAGTCATGGGTTTTCAAAGAAATGATTTGAAAACCTGACCTTGAAAAGCTTACATTTTTTTCAGGAAGACAGTAATAAGCAAATAATCACAAAGGTATAAGTGCCTAATAGAGGTACTGTGCAAAATATGAAAACAGAGAAGGGGAAGGATCTAATTTTAATGTAAGGCAAAGATGGTTCAAGCAATCTTCCTAGAAGAGACAGCACTTGAGCTGGTTCTTGAATGATAACAAAGGATTTTCCAGAGAGAAAAGTGGAGAAGGATACTCCAGAAACAATATATATGTGAATCTACAATGAATGTGATTTTATGAAAATGAGAAGAAAGGCAAGAAATTTGGTGAAGCAGACTGTAGAGTATAAGGGAGCAGTAAGAGGTGAAGACACGGTCTTGAAATCTGGACCTGCTAAGAGATGCTATCCTTGAAAAAGTGTCCTTTGATTCACGTAGTCTCAGAGTAAACACTGATATATAATCATTTAAATTGATTATAGACTGGCATTATTTTACATTTTTGCAAATCCCTTTAAAGCTTTGTGTAATAGAAAACAGCTAGCCCCTCAGATCTACTTCTGCATTCAATTTGATGTATTATCACATATAAACTACCTCTGGAAAGCTCCACTATTCACTCATAAAAACATGAGAGTAAAAACGGGTCATCTGAATGGAATTTAGGAATCCCCAGGGCCACACCTAGAAAACTACTACTTTAGAGATTTAATTTTTTTTATGCTATTATGAATAGTATTCTTTTCTAAAATTTCATTTTCTAATTATTTTCTATGTGGATATGGAAATACAGTTGACCTATGCATATTAACCGGATTCTGTGACTTTGCTAAATATGCTTAATTATACTTTATTTGTAGATAACTTTGTATTTTCTACATATACAACAGTATCGGGATGGAAAAATGACAATTTTATTTCCTTATTTTCAATACTGTTCTTGTTTTGTTTATTTTTCTTCCTTTCTTGCAAAGTTGGGACCTCCAACTCCAAGTTCCAACGTTCTGGAAATGTTCTATTTCTTTTCTGGGTGGCATGCACATGTATCTTCATTTTATGGTAATTCGCCAAGCAGTAAATTTTGTGTGAAGTCACCGATTAAAGTTTTTCTACTGGCCAAAGAAAACTCAGTGTTGGGGAAAAAAAAAAAAGCAAAAGTCAGCATATGAAAATATTCATACTGCATTCAATTTTCCTTTGAGATTTTCTGAGTCAATCTACCTCTGGAGATGCATGTTCAAGGGTTAAAATTTGGGTAATAAAATAATCATTGCTTCCAGAGAAAGCATTAGGCATGCTCATGAATTATTTACTTTTATAATTTCAGCTTACTTCGTCTGTACATATGTGCCAGAAAAAACACCCATTTAGGTTGATGCCAACTAGATTTCTTTTTTAATTCCCTTTTGAGAATGTTGACTACTTCAACAGGGTTTAGATCAATTTACTTTGCCATGTAATTCAAGTGGTGCTGCTGACTAGTCCATTAACCTGGTTGGGCAAGGTTAAAGATAAAGGAGAGTTAAGGTAACAGATTTCCTCTTGCTGGGTCCCAAGGCCCTCTCCTTATTCTCTTTTTTGCCAGTCCCTAGAATTGCTTCTGATGTCATAAGAATATCTGGACCTTCCGGGTTATAATGGAGATTAGCAGGTTTTATGGAGTTCATCACTACCTAATTGAAAAAAAAAATTACAACGATATCATCAGAACAGTAAGAATACATAAAAGAGGGAGAGAGAGAAATTATGGAGATAGTCAGATATGCTGCTTATTATTATTTGGCTTGGAAATATTTCTAAACGTATTCATTCAAAATGTATCCAAGACATTTTTCTGGTCATGTGGCCTAAATTACCTGTACTAACATAAATTTTTATTTTATTTTATTTTATTTTATTTTGACCCAAACATTTCCTTAGACAACAGTTATTCAGGGGAAATTTGTATTGTGGAGGACAATTTAGAAATGACCTCCCAGGCCTCTCAACATAAGGGATTTTGTGGGAGAGAGACTGCAAAGTAGAGCTTCCTGGCCCTTTTGGGGTGGGGACAGTGTTTTTTCTCACTACTCTTTAGAGTTCTCTCCATTGTCTTTGTCTCAATTCCTCAGAGAAATTAAGATGAAAGAAGGCTTAATTTCCTCTCTGAGGAGAATAGTATTTGTAAATTTTGAAGTGTATTTCTTACATAATACATCTAGTTTCCCCCTTCGATTTACCGTCTATGTTCAAGAACACTCTAGGTCTGCTAAAGGTAAATAAGGAAGCTCTGTTCTTTATCATCGTCAACACTGGCAAGGCCAAAATAAATCCCGGCAGGGGTGATGAAGGTAAAGAGGAGATACCAAATTCTGGAAAATGGGATCTCCTTCCCCCTTTCTGGGCTCTGTCAGGAAACATTATACCGCTTTTCCAGCAACTGGCTACAACCAGGTGATGACCGGCATGAAGGACAGGAGACAACTTCTAATGAATCCAGCACACCAGGACCCAGGCTGCTTTCCTTTCTATTGACAATCCTCAAATCCTCCTTGCGAATTATAAAGTGTCATTAAAATCTGGAACATCTGACTCCCTCTCTAAGGGTCTCACTGACATGTAGAATTAAGGTCAGGTACATCAGGGGACCTCTTTGTGTAAAGGTAAAATGACTTTTTGAACTGAAATAATGGATTTAAGGCACTGAGGCTGAACACAGCTCCATCCAAACCCCTGGTGACATATTTACAGAACCAGGTCTGGCTGGGAACAAGGTGAAAGAAACAGTAACTCTAATTGCAGCCAGCAAAATGAACACGCTGATTGGCTGAACGCTGGCCAAGCTCTTACCATTAAAAATACCGCAGCGTTGCTGCCAAAAGGGGTGTTGGGACAAATTGCCAGAGGTAACCATTACATAAGTCAGAGCTCACCCTGCCAATTAGCCAGAAACCACTGCTACATCTCTTCTGGCCACAATAATTCTGATAGGGCACTTGCAAGCTCTTCAGCTGCTCAAAGACCGTATCAGAAGAAAGCAGTTCCAGGGAACCAGAGAAATCACCGAAGTAGCTGGTGGGGTACGGGTAAACCACCCTATCAATTGTAGTATTTTCAGCAAGAAAGTCAGATAATCTCAGCGAACTCAGGCAAATGACCTTTTGAAAATTGCTGCAGCTTTTTTGGAGGAGTGAGGATAGTAAAAGTGAAGAAACATGCCTTAGCTTGCGAAAAAGGAAGGAAAGAAAAGCCTGTGGAATTACCTCCTTTTCTTTATTAAAAGATGCTTCCCATTCTGATTAGCTTTGAGCTCAGCAGCATTCCCTGAGGGCTGTTCTCCACAAGCAAAATGGAGGCAAGCGCAGAAGAAGTTATCCAAGGAAACCAGAAAAAAATTCCTTTTATCTTGAAGTCCTGGAAAATGTAGGTATACACATGGAATTACCCAGGTAAGAATTCCTATGCTCATGTGTTACTACTGTTAGGCTGCATCGGTTGTGGGGCCCTGGAACAACCTTAGTGCCAGCTGTCATCAAGTCCTTCCTGAATCCCAGCCACAGACTCCCTCTGAGGAGTTGATTTATCCCCCCCCCCAGGCTTATTCCCACCCCACCCATAATATACTCACAATGTCACCTCCACAGTCCATTCAACTGCCACCTACCTATGGTCTTAGTCTAATCCACAAACTTGATTTTGCTATTCACCTGCATAAAATCCCTGAGGACTACTCAATCTATGACCTTTATTTTAAGTCTGAGCTTCCTACAGTGTACCCCATCTACTTTATAAGTCTCTGCTCCACTCATTCACCACAAGCTCTACAATCCAGATAGAGGATAATCTCCAACAGTGGTTCTCAACATGAACAGCACATTCTAATACTCAATGGAGCTTCTCAAAGCTCAGTCCCAATGCCCGGACAGAATCCTGTACCAATTCAATTGGAATTTCTAAGGATGAAACTCAAACATAAGTATCTTTTTTTTTTTAAAGATTTTATTTATTTATTTGACAGACAGAGATTACAAGTAGGCAGAAAGGCAGACAGAGAGAGAGAGAGAGAGGGAGAAACAGACTCCCTGCTGAGCAGAGAGACCAATGTGGGGCTTGATCCCAGGACCCTGAGATCATGACCTGAGCTGAAGGCAGAGGCTTATCCCACTGAGCCACCCAGGTGCCCAAAACATAAGTATCTTTTAAAATTTGTCCTTTGGTTACAGGTTTGATAACCACTGCATTCTTACCACAGTTATGGACTGGATGCTTGTGTTTGTCTCCCCAGAATCCATATATTGAAATCCTAACCCCTCATGTGATGGTACTAGGAGGTGAGGCCTATGGGAGGTGACTAGTTGATCAGGGTAGAGACCTCATGGGTGGGATTACTATCTTGTAAGAGACCCTAGAGACCTCTCTATCTCTCTTTCTATCACATTAGGTCACAGTGAGAAGTCAGCAGTCTGCAGCCCAGGAGAGGGCTCTCACCAGGTGCCGACAGTGCTGATACCCTGATCTCAGACTTCCAGCCTCCCAAACTGTGAAAAATACATTTCTGGTGCTTGCCAGCCACCCCATTTATGGGATTTTCTTATAGCAGCCTGAACTAAAACACCCACTGCTTATGTCTTTACATCCGCTTTTTCCTAGACTAGAAATATGTTATTTTACATCTTTATTTTTTTCCCCCCTGCAGTTCTTGTAGGACACAGGTAACATATCTTCTCCTCCAACCCTTCAGTCACCTCCCTTAGTTTTCCCCATGGCAACCCTCACGTGCCTGTATCCTGATCTTTGATGTCTCTCATTTCCTCACTAACTAGATGACAAATCCTTCCGGACAGGAAGAGCATTTCATTTGTCTTTGTATCCTCAGCGTCTACTGAGGAAGGAGAACAGATGCACACCAATACCAAGCTTGGACTCAATTCTCCAAGCTCTTCTTCCAACTGCCAGAAAGCAAGCAATCTTCTGTTTACAAAAATTTCACAGGCATTCTAATTTTAGGACACAATAAACTGAATGAAGAGGAAAGACATCTGGAAGATCAGGGCATCACAACTACTTCAGGACATCGGTAACACTTGGATTTTGTTACTCTCTGGTGCTTGAGACTGGGTGAGAGTCTCTTGATGGCTTCCATATTGAAACATTTTAAAAAATGGAATGCCGAAGCATTCAATCAAGAACATGAAGACTCGTAAACAGTTTGATTTCATGGCCTTTCTTCAAATGGACTCACTTTTTAATACACTTTGGCAAAGCATGCTCCGCAGTGTAGGAGGCAGGAAGGACATTTCCATCAGTGTGAACTGGGGCGTTGGTTTCCATGAAGAGAAAACTCAGAATCCTTCCAAACAAAAAAGGGCTCCTGGACACAATGCAAGAAGGATGCTGTGAGAAGAGGTCCAGATTTAGCAAGAAGGATACAAACATGAAAGCAGTTCTGTGCTGGAAAGACGCTTAAAAATCCTGAGATCTGCAGGCCAGAGCCTGCCACTGGAATTGGCAAAAGAAGAAGAAACAACAGACTTTCATTTTGGCTTTCGCCGCAAGTTCGATTGCTTTGTGATTCTTGCCCAAAGTCTCTAAATAAAAATGCTTGGTGTGTATTCCAAAGTTCTTGCCTTCTGACGCTAACGTGGAAGACACACCACACTCTTTTTCCTTTCTTCCCAGTGGAAACAGTTTGAGAAAATAAGCTGCTGAACAATATGTTGAAAATAAAGCTATTTTCTGATATAGGTGGTGACCTGATCATTCCTGCTTAGGAAAACCACAGGGACATACAAAAGCAAAGCAAAACACAAGTAAAGAGCAATATTTTTCCTTTCTTTTCCCTTTGTCCTTTCAGAATTCTCTTAAGAATTCTCCTGAGAGGGCGCCTGGGTGGCTCAGTGGGTTAAGCCTCTGCCTTCAGCTCAGTTCATGATCTCAGGGTCCTGGGATTAAGGCCAGCATCTGGCTTTCTGCTCAGCAGGGAGCCTGCTTCCCCCTCTCTGCCTGCCTCTCTGCCTACTTGTAATCTCTCTCTGTCAAATAAACAAAATCCTAAAAAAAAAAAAAAAAAAAAAAAAGAATTCTCCTGAGAGAAGTTTTATGCTTTATATGATTTTGAGCTTTTTATGGTAAGGAGGCTTCATTTCCAGGAGGAAATACAGAGAGGCAGAGGAACTTTCTTGAAAAGAACTTATTCCAGTGCAGACATAGCTTTCAGGAATCATCTCCGTCTCAAGCCAGGTATAGAAGCAATTGAGAGATAAGGGGTGAGGGGAACATAGTAAACATTCTTCACAGAATCACCTTCCTGCAAAATTCTTTTTTTTTTTAAGATTTTATTTATTTATTAGATACAGAGAGAGAGATCACAAGCAGGCAGAGAGGCAGTTTGGGGTGGGGGTAAGCAGGCCCCCCGCTGAGCAGAGAGCCCGATGCAGGGCTTGATCCCAGGACCCTGAGATCATGACCTGAGCTGAAGGGAGAGGCTTAACCCACTGAGCCACCCAGGCGCCCCACCTTCCTGCAAAATTCTCAATCATCACATTTGTCCTTTGTCTGTACTTCCTCTTTGGACAAAATGACATTAGATTAAGCATCTACAACAGCCATTTCAACAGGTCAAAACCTGTCAGAGACCAATGATTACATTGAATTCACTCCAACACCGAACTCATTTCAACGCAATGGAGAAGATGGGGCCCTGAGATGAATGAGGCCTCTTGGTAATTTCATTTTGAAGTTTCAAGCCTCTTTTTTTTTTCAAAATGTTGAGAAGGGGCTTGAAACTTCAAGATTGAAGTTGAAACCATAATGTTAGTTAACATTTGTAGAGTGCTTCTCATGTATTAAGCCGTGTGTGAAATGACTTGCACAAGAAATCTCACTTACAGTGTACAATAATTCTATTAGGTGGTATTATTACTAGCCTTGATTTACAGAAGAGAAAACTGAGGCTGGTAAAATTTAGTGAATTTTTCAATGGCATGTAACTTGTAAGCAGCAGAGAGCTGAGACTCAGAACTGTGTGTTTCGATGGATACCCAGGTTCAAACCCCAAGGGCCCATGTATCACAGGCATTCAACATTCCGGCAAATATAAGAAACTGAAATAAATGACCATAATTCTTCTCAGGATGAGTGCTGTGTGTCAGTGAGGAGACATGCTCTGACAGGCTGCTTGGCAGGGGTGGGAGTGGGGGGTGGGTAGTGGTGAGAAGTGACAGCCTCCGAAAGCTGCTGTGCTTACATAGCTCACATAGCCACTCTGTCATCACTCACACAGTGTGACTGTTTCAGGATACCATGTGCTGGTCACTGTGGTTATGGATTCAGAGGGTTTGAAGTGACTGCGGTGGTACTAGGCTATTGCCCTGAATTCCCTATTGCATAAGTTTCCCCAAATGGATCTCTCAATTCCTGGTCTCACCAAAGGCTTTTGAATCAATATTAAACCTTGGAGTAAGACAAAGGGCCTGGTCACTTCCCCGCTCGGTATGTTCACAGTTCACTACTCCCTGCTTTTTCTATACTGCAGACTCTCCCACTCGTCAGTTCAGTCAAACAGATACTTTAGGCATATCTTTCAACGGAAAAAAAAAAAAAAAGGCACATTTTTGGAAGGGTTCACATTTGGTGATCAAGTAAGAGCATATCGTGGCAAAAGATCCAAAAGCATTAAAAACATCCCCAAACATTTCTCAGCCAGTTTTATTTTTCCACTGCTTGTAAGCCACTAACTCTGCCTTTCAGTTGCGTGAGGGCTTAAGCAACTTTCCAACTCAGAACTACCGCTGTTCCATGGAGCAAAAACATCCAGACTTTTAACGGGAAGTTGCACACAAGAAAACAGCCTTGTCTTTAAAATCGTCCATTATGGACAATCCTCAAAACCTTTGATCTTAATTAGCTGAACAAGCTCCTAGGGCCTCATCGCCAGCTCAATTAATTTGATTTAATCACATTTTACCTTGTCAGTATGCAGTTTGGATCATAGTAACTTAAGATTGGCCAAGATACGCAAAGATACTTTATCAGAGGGGAAATAATACTATAAAATATAAACATCATTTCCTGTGACCAGTAACATGAAGTACCCAATATGTTGTACATACGTCAACTTCTGCATCTCATCTGGTTCCTGCAAATACGATAACCACACATAAGCACCAGTCAATCAAAACAGACTCTGTAATGACTGGTCTCTGCTTACCTCTTTGTACCATCTAAAGAATAGTTTGGATATTTAAGGATTGACTTAGTGCTGAGTCAGAAACTTGTAAGCCCTGTAAATAAGAGAACTTTAGAATGTACTTTTATTCTGTTAGGAACTCCCAGGGATTTGATAGGTAACTTCAAAAAACAAAACAAAACAAAAAATGGATCGAAAGCCCAACATCTGCACCCAGCTCTTCTTCTCTTCTTGCCTTTGTTTAAATTCTGGAATTGCAAAGAAATTGCTGTATAAGTTTGTGTGCGTAGAACCATGTACACTCAATGCACTCCATATGTTGATTTAAGGGATTTACAATGGTAACTATTTCCATACTTTGTTTTCACTTTCTACATTGATTTTAGACATTGGTCCCTGTGATTCCTCTAAAGAAATGAGCTAATGGGTCCTCGAGGGAATTAAAGAGCATTCAGACTGAACCATGGTGCTAGGCCACGAACAACTTTTCTTTGCAATTAGTTTTTGTTTACAAGGCGATGCTCTAGCTTCAGATATTTCTATGACAACCATTTGGAGTATTTATTCCTCTGAATACAGGGATGAAAATTATGGGTTTGTTTTATTTTTGCAGCAACTCCTAACCAGCCCAATATCTCTTGATGTTGTGATAGCCTTTATATGGTGGGCAACAGAGAAGGTTCTAAGATTTCTCAGCCCATCTTGGGTCAGGAGGCTGGGGCTTCCTCCTTTTCTCTTTTACCTAAGTGTGGATCAATCAAGGCCAACTGATCCCTGAGGACAGGACAAACCAGCAGGCTCCTCATTCTCGTTTTCCTCCTCAGTCATGTACCTAGCCCAATTTGAGTAGGATGTATACATATTAACTACTAGACTGGTGGAAAAGATGGCCATCAACTTCAAGTGAAAGTCAGCTCAGTGATGAACAATGCTCCTCAAACATTCCCATTAAGTGCTCTTGGGAAGAAGAGAATGAACCGATAGCCTCGAAGTCCAGGGATGTCACTTCTACATGGGATGCTACAAGCTGGAGAGGTTTTCAATGTTCTATACTTTATCATTAAAAAGGTCAAAAAAAAATGTCACACGGCTTTTTTTTTATCCTACTCCAATTATATGTTTAAATACAAAAGTATTGGGGCACCTGGGTGGCTCAGTCAGTTAAGCGTCTGCTTCCGGCTCAGGTCAAGATGTTAGCATCCTGGGATTGACCCCCATGTTGGGTTCCCTGATCAGTGGGGCACCTGCTTCTCCCTCTCCCCACTGTTCATGCTCTCTCTCTTACCCTCTCTCAAGTAAATAAATAAATTCTTTCTAAAAAATAAATACAAAAATATTTTATATTACTTACCATGGAATAAAATTGACTTACCATGGAATCGAATTATTTGCTAGAATCAAACTCCAAAAAGATACACCATGTTTTTCTCATGGAATCGTGTGTCTTTTGACATACTAGTTTAAGAATCTCAGATGTAGATGAAAGAGTCTCGAGCCCATACAGTGAAGCCTGGATTCTAATCCTGCTTCTACCATAATATACCTTTTAGTCTTCTTTTGTTTAATATTTATACTCCTCCATTTTTAATAAAGGAAAATATTTTTAATGTCAATTCCAATTTAAAAATTGTATAAAGCTTATATTTCTGTGTTATAATGTTATACACACTTTTAGGATAAGTTAAGTCATGTTAAAAATTCTTGAAAACATTCGTTGCTTGTAGAAAAGAAAACGGAGTTGTCATGAAAAACGAATAAAGGGAATATTTCTTAGAGCAGTACCAAGAGTTTACTGAAGTCAGGGAGACTGACTTAAAACTCAGAAAGCAGTACTAGTGATCAGTGAATCTGAGTTTCAAGATTTCTACTATTGTTTGCCTTTTGCACTTAAAGGTGGTCAATAATTGAGAGAAAAATACTTAGCGAAATTATGTGCACATTTTTCTTCACCTAGAAAGCCACTTCAAAGAATCTATCCCCAAGATATGATGACAAAAATACAGACATAACAGGTGCCTGGGTGACCCAGTCCATTAAGTGTCTGACTTTTGATTTCAGCTCAGGTCTCAATCGCAGGGTTATGAGTTCAAGCCCTGCATTGCACTCCATGCTGGGCATGGAGCTTACTTAAAAAAGAAAAAGAAAAGAAAATACAGACATAACGTATCTGTAATAAAAAGACAAGAAGCAATCTAAAACTTCCTCACCAAGGCACTGACTGAATAAACAATAGTTTGTCTGTATAATGGAGTATTATAAAGTCATAAACAAAGCATGAGAAGTATTTCCATGTAGTGCAATGGATTGATCTCCATAACATAAAGTTTAAAAAATATGGAGAAAAAAATGAGTGTAGTATATTTCATGTAAGGAGAGGATGAGTGTATACACATATTCATATTTTTAAGTGGACAGATAAACCAAAAACCATTTTATTAAAAATGCCATCTGTAGCGGGAGAGAGGAAGTAGGGTGGAGGAACAGATAGGAACAGTCTAGATAGATAGACTTTGAATATATTTTGCTTTATAAATTTGACTTTGGAATTTTTACATAATTATAACATAAAATTAAATTTTAGAAAAGCAATGCCCAAAAGTCAAAAACAATATTGAAACAAACTTAAGTATTTATCAAATGGGTAAAATAACTGCATGGAAGGAATTCAATCAATTTTACAACAGAGCAAAATGTTCATATGTTCCTAATGGAATATGTCATAACACAAAATGAACTATAGGGAAAAAATGACAAATTTTAAAATATTTTCAGTAACCACATTGTTGGAGATAGTATTGATATTGTTATCTTAAAATGATTACACATGAATTGTAGGATAAATCCAACGAGCATTCTGTTGGTTCATTGGGAACTGGGATTTTTTGTGTGGAAGAAAAGAAAAGCAGATAACAGATAACTTTTAGTAAAAACACTGTAGTCCTGAATTGAAATGGAAATTATTAGTAGAAACCTATAAATAGGTTATCTTTTGAAAAGAAGCAATTTTTCTAGCCATATTCAGGGAGTAGGTCTAAACAGTGGCTTATTCCATGTTACCAATGTTCCCTTATCCCACTAAAAAGGAAACAGGGCTGCTTAGAGGAAAAGGCCTATTCCAGGCCTCAGGCAGGACACATACAAGACAAACCTGAAGTAGCTTGTCATATAGGCCGCAAAGATACATTCCCAGGCTTCGGTGGTTATATCAATGGGTATCCAGAGCAGGGCTAGACTGGAGCGAGGATATGTAAGATCATTAGAGTTGATTGTGAAATATCCAGAATTTTCTGACTGTGTTGCGAAAATAGTGGTAGCTTGCAATCAGTCATGTTGAGAGAATTTATACCAAAGAAATTGGTACCATGCTACATATTGTAGTTTGTTTTTTTTTTTTCCTTTGGGGTCCTCTTAGCCAGCACAACACTATATAGGAGTCAACTCAAGGAGGCTACTTTGGACAAGGGAAGAACATCTGAGCATTGCTAAGAAAAATAACTGCAATGGAGTGAAATATATCAAATATAATTAATCTATGTGTTTGTAATGGTATCGACCCCAGACACACACATGAAAGTTTAGTTCATCACTTCAAAGCAACAGGTAATCAAACTTCTTTTTTTGAAAACTGGTTAAGAAGGAGAAAGGACAAAGCATTTATCTTGTCTTTTTATACAAAATATATAGGGTAAACACAGTTGATAGGGAAAGATTTTTTTCTGTATATCTATGCCAAATGATAGATGATAGAAGAATGATAGACCATCACCATTTATAATCCCTAATTAATGAATGACTAGTGGAGATGAACAATAATGTCTACTAACATGACCAAATGGGAGAGAACCACACATTTCCTTGGATACAAAAAACATCCATGAAATAGTCTTGCCTCCCTCAGTGCCATGCCCTCACCCCCCAAATTAATCTCTATAGCCATAACTACCATTTCACCAGGAAAAACAAGGTAAAAAGGAATCCAGTAATCCTTGCTTATCCTCAGGAATATGTTTCAGAGGATGTGTGAAATGGCAGATAGTATACTACCGATATGTTTTTTCCTATACATACATATGTACACACCTGTGATAAAGTTTATAAATTAGGCACAGTATGAGATTAACAATAATAACTATAAAATAAAATAGAATGGCTACAACAAAAGGCTGTAATAAAAGTAATGTGAGTATGGTTTTTCTCTCTCAAAATATCTTATTGTACTCACCTTTTTTCTTGTGATGATGTGAGATGATAGGATGCCTACATGATGAGATGAAGGAAGCAGAATGATGGTGAAATAATTACGCAGCATTAGGCTACTACTGCCCTTCTGAAGATATGTCAGAAGGAAGATCTGCTTCCAGCCTGCGGTTAACCAGAGCATAAATGAAACTGTGGAACGTGAAACCATGAAAGGGAAGGTGTTACTGAATGTTAATGAAAACCATGTTATCAGCTAAACTTAGGCCATTGGAAACTCTGCAGAACAACCTCTGCAATTTTTTCAAAAAATGTTGCAAAGAAATATAAGTGGCAGGTGGGAAAATGGAAAGTAAAGGGAGAGAAAAAAAATCTATAGATTAAAGAAAAATCAATAGGCATGCCTAGGTGACTCAGTCAGTTGGGCCTCTGGTTCTTGATGTCGGCTCAGGTTGTGGTCTCAGGGCTGTTGGGTTGAGCTCTGCATCAAGCTCTGCATCAGGCTCTGCACTCACTGAGAGACTCTCTCTCTCCCTCTCTCCCTGACTCTCTCCTTCCCCAGCACCCTTCACGTGCCAGCTCTTTCTCGAAAAAAAAAAAAAAAAAAAAGGAAAGGAGACAAAAAAGAAAATTCAATCAATTGCGATGTACAGACTTTATTTCAATTCTGAGTCCAACAAACTGTGAAGGAAAAAAAATAAAACAACTATTAGACAATCAGAGAAATTTGAATAGTGATCGAACATTTAGTGTTATTGAGGAATATTAAGTTTTAAGGTAGAGTAATGGTATCATGGCTATGGTTTTAAAATGAACTCCTATTTTCAGGATATTTGCTGAAATATTTATGGATGAAATGACAGGATATCTGGAAAATAAGTAGATAGGATGAAGGTAGTTAGGGGAATAGAACTCTGCTATTCCAAGAGTAATTCGCTGGCTAACAAAATCCACATCATCTAGGAACTTATTAGAAATGAACAATCTCAGGCCCAAGTACAACACAATAAAAAACTGCATTGTAACATTTAGGTTAATTTTTATATTCATTGAATTTTGAAAGCTCTGGTTTAATAAAACACGATTGGCTATCATTTAAGCTGGAGTGAGTTACCTTAAGGTACTATCCTCTCTATATTGGTATGTATCTGAAATGTTCTGTTATGAAAATTTCTCTCAACAAGAAAGCCAAATCAGAGAGAAGGGTGACTAGTGTGTGAATAACCCAAAAGCAGACCTTTCGTTTCTTTTACTCCTCACCTTATTTTCCCTCATGTAGCCCCCCAAGGTCTGGGATTTGATGGGTAGCACATTCCCGATCACCCTGAAGGTCCTCACCAGGCACACTTCAAAGCTCCCGGATTATAGGGCCATTTCTACTGTGTTTCCAGTCCTAAACCCCAAGGTCTGCAAGTAGTTTTCATAGACGGAACAAATTCTCTGCTCCCAAAGCCCTAATAGCTTCTCGGCAAACTGCATGGTGAGGCTTTCCAGAAGAGTCGAGCAGACGGTGATGCCTCCTGCCAGGAATGATTGGCAAGCTCTTGAGGAGAGGACATTCTCCAGCTGGCTCCACGCCATGGCCCAGCTGCACTTGCTACAAAGGTCATTGTTCTTTCTTCAGTGATTATCAAAAATATTTTAGCACTCTTACAAATGCCATAAAGAAGAGATCAAGGGAGATCTCTGTACACGTGGATGGAGCATTGTATTTTTTGTGGTTCAAGTATGATGAAGGAGTGGAGTTCAGATGATAGACCAGACTAGAGGAGAAGTAGGAATACAAGGGTCACGTTATTCGTGTTTTCCCTCTTCCGTTAGGCACGGTCCTTTAATATACAAATGCATCGACACAGTGGCTCCAAAACAAAATCTGCTCAACTTGTGTTGATACATTGTCCAATATCACTGTCGGTCTTTCTTCCTTCCCCTCCCCCCCAATTTACACGAAGTTTGAGAAATAATTCAGAATCCAAGGTCTTCTGGGAATCACACTGCCCAGAAATGTAGTGACTAAAGCCAGTTAGTGCCGGGCAAATTCCATCCTATTTGAAAGCAACAATATCATTCTTTTAAATATTTGAAAAAGAGCTAACTAGTAATAAAATAAATGCAAAGGAAAATAATGAAGTGCCCCTTCACCTCTCAAGTGGGCAAGGACTATGCAGTGGTGAGGGAAAGCCAGCCCTCTTCCATGGTGCTGATAGGAAAGCAATGCGGGGGAGCCTTGCTAGACAATTAATTAATTAATTAATTAATTAGCATTTTGTATCCATGTGCTTTTAAAAACCGCTTTATTGAAATATAACTGACATACAATGAACTACTCATATTTAAGGGTGCAATAAGTTTTAACATATGTTGACCCTGCTGAACCCATCATCATTAGCAAAATAATGAGCATGTTCTTCGACCCCCAGGTTTCCTCTTAGTCATCTCACTCTGACGATCATCCCTGACATTTACTCTTATCCACAAATATGACATAGAATATGACTGAGATGAAATCATACAGAATCTGTCCTGTTGTCTGGCCTCCTTCACTCAGCATAATTACTTCTATATTTACACGGTAGCACATATCGGCAGTGTATTCTGTTGTAATGATGACTAGTTGCTATGGACTGAATGCGTGTGCCCCCCTCTCCTTCCACCTCTCGGAGTTTTAATGCGATGACCTTTGAAGGTGCGGTATTCAGAAAGTAATTAGGTCATGTGGGTGGAGCCTCCATGATGGGATTAGTGTCTTTTTAAGAACCCCAGCTCACTCTCTCTTCACTGTGTGTGGATGCAACAGGAAGTTGACTGTCTATAAGCCAGGAACTGGACGTCCACCAAAAAGCCGACTCTGCTGGTACCCTACAGCTTCCAGCACTGTGAAATATAAGTGTTGTTTAAGCCACCCAGTCTATGGTGTTCTGCTCTGGTGCCCCTAACTCAGATACTAGTATTCTATTGTGTGGACATGGCACAGTGCATTTACCCATTTACCTATAGATAGAAATTTGGGTGGTTTCCATTGTTTCATTACTACAAACACAGTTGTGTGAACATGTGATTTCTTCAACACATGGGACTTGATGGGCATAGGCACTGGGCACAAACGTAAAGCTCATGCAGCTTCGTTATCAGCGATAAAGTTCTTTTTCTTTAATGCAGGAGTCTCGTAGCTCCTGCCAGCACTCGTGACATTGTGGAAGGCTAACTTACTAGCTTGCAGATAGGGTAGAATTTCACACCATTTATAGTTCTTGGTAATTCTATTTCTGGGGCTCTTTGCTTTATGGAGATCCAGATTTTCATCTGGTATCATTTTACTTCTGCTTGAAGGATTTCCTCTAATATTTCTTGGAGTGTGGGGCTATATGTAATGTATTCTTCCAGTTTTTTTTTTTTTTATGTTTGGTAAACTATTAATTCTGCCTTCATTTCTGAAATATATATTTGCCAATTATAGGATTCTAGGGAGATAATTTTCTTTCCTTAAATGTCAGCACTTTAAAAACATTCTTCTACGCTGTTTGTGCCTGTGTTGTTTCCTATGAGACCTTTGTTGTTATCTTTTTCTCTATGCATCATGTGTCTTTTGTGCCTCTGGCTGCTTTTAAGATTTTCATTTTTTCATTGTTTATGAGCAATTTGCTTATGATGTACCTCTGTGTAGTTTTCTTTATGATTTTTATGTTTTGGATTAAGCTCCCTACATATACAGGTTTGTAAATGCCATCAGATTTTGAGTTTTTTAGACCATTCTTTTTCGAATATTTTTGCTGTTCTCCTTTCCTTTGTAAACTGTAATTACATATATGTTGAGTCTCTTGAGTTATCCCACAGTTCACAGATTATTTTTGCATTTTCCTTTCCAACTTATTTAATTTGGGGTAGTTTCTATTATGATGATTTCAATATGACTAATTTTTTCTTCTGTAATATATCATCTGCTATTAATCCCGTTCAGTATATTTTTTCTTCTCATGCATTGTCATTGCCATTCCTAGAGCTCTCATTTGAGACTTTTCTTTTTTATGTCTTCAATGTCTCAACTTCACTTTTAAACATCTGGAACCAAGATCAGGACTAAAGTCAGGTGTGAGACATGTCTGGGCACAGAGTTTGAGAATGCATTCACTTTCAAGGATGCACACGGACTGACCTCGTTGTTTGAAATACAGTTAAAACAATTCTGTTAATGACTTCACGGGCTAATACTAATACCTGTGACAGTTCTGTATTTGTTTCATTGATTTTCTCTTCGTTGGTCATAAAAAATCTTGAAGATTATATAGCAAAACCTGCTTATCTCTTTTAGCCTTTAATATTCATTTTAGTTTTTAAATCACACATATTTACACTTTCAAACCTATTTCATCGATGTCAGGTCATGATCCCAGGGTCCTGGGATCGAGCCCCTCATCGGGCCCTCTGCTCAGTGGGGAGCCTGCTTCCTCCTCTCTCTCTGCCTGCCTCTCTACCTACTTGTGATCTCTGTCTGTCAAATAAATAAATAAATAATCTTAATAAAAAAATTAAAAATAAATAAATTCAGAAAAAAGTATCTTAAACTTACAGAAAAATTATAAAAATAATAGACTCCCAAATAGCCTCCACTTTAATTTACAAATTCATAACATTCTGTTAAGTTGCAAACATTCTTGTGAAATACTTTAATCACACTGGTACTTATAAATAATGTATCATATATCTATGAACTTGGTCTCAGATGCATGAAGGTGAATACCCCCCTCATCTACACCACTCAATGACAAATACTTGTTCCTGGCTAGAAAGCATCCAGGGTAACTGTGGAGTGATGAAAGTAAACCCATCAGTATTATCCAGGGGAAAACAGCATTATACTCTGCCAGTGATGAGTTAGAAGGCACTGCTTAAATACAAATGACAGCATGACTCCTATAGATAAAAATAGTCCCTGCATATTCCTTTGGCAAAGCCAGTCTGTTTGCTTCTACCTGAAAATCATGTCTATGTGTTTTCTTTATCATAGTGTCAATTCCTCTTCAAACAACGTAAGCCGTGGGACTGTGGGGCTGAAGCAGGGAGAAAAGAAAGCCATAAGGACCAGAATATTTGATCTGGATGTTGCCAGGGTATTTCCCAAGTTGGGAATGACTAATGGAGAGAATGATTTGGGGGTTGGAACTCATCCCTGGACCAATTTTATAAGATCAGTTGAGCAGATTTACATTCTGCTGGTTTTTTCTCTCTTAGAGACTTGAATCCTGATGCTTTAGTTCAGCATCGAGATGGGAAGTCTTAGAATGCCATTTGTAGATGATGCCTGGTCTTCAATCACAGCCTCCCAGACAGCTTCCCTGCTTTCAGCCGATGCAGCAGGCAGTTCGCTTTGCTCACCTGAGTGTCAGTCCCCAAGCAAACATTCCTCCACATCTATCCTGTGTCCTTCTTAGACATGGCAGGAGCTTCTTTGGCCTACATGCAAACCCCCAGCAAGTATACAGGAGAGTTCATGCCCCTGGGAGCAGCCCTCACCCAATGGGAGTGGTAGATAAGTACTCCCATCTCTGGGCTTCCAGTGAGGCAGCTCTTGGAGACATTGTGCACTTTTCAATGTGGGCCCTTGTGGAATCAAACAGCATGGCCCATGATAATGGCCTTTCAGTCTTAGCCTCTCTGTTCCTTCATTCCTGCATCCTAGCTAAACCACTACCACCTGAAGCTTTGTTTCTCTCTCTACTTTTGGGAAACCCAAACTAAAGCCTCATTTACTCCTCTGAAAATTTATTGAAGGCAACTAGATTCAACTCTGCCTGTTTTACTAAATACCCTTAAGAGCAAAGACAATGCCTATTTTACCCATCATTTTATTCTAGAGCCCAACATAATCACTTGAGTCAAGAAATCCTGGCTAAAAAAAAATTAATTAGTTAAAATAAGGCAGAAGAACATTCATTTCTTATTCATCATTTTGGAAAATAACATACACTGCTTTTGGAATTGCACAAATACCACTCGAGAATCCTTTATTCTCCTGGTTCGGTTTTATAGTAACTATCCACAAGGTTAAAATAATAAAATAAAATCAATAGCCAGGAACAATTTGTCAAATTATTCATTAAATATCCATTCAAACTCACTAAAATCTAATAGTTCCTTTATACTTAGAGTCTTTTAAGAAATTTAGTAAGAAGATCATGTTCCCCTATGTCTGTATAGAAATAGCATGGAGACACTATGGCTGGGGTAAAGGGCTTGTCTTATCAGAATACCAACCATAACGGGCAACACACCTTTGTCTCATTTGGTTGTCTGCCTCCCTGTTAAATGATATGCCCTCTGAGGGCGGGCACTATGGTTAAATTCTTTTTTTTTTTTAATTTATTTATTTATTTATTTATTTGACAGAGAGAGACACAGTGAGAGAGGGAACACAAGCACAGGGAGTGGGAGAGTGGGAAGCAGGCTCCCCGCTGAGCAGGGAGCCTGATGTGGGGCTTGATCTCAGGACCCTGGGATCATGACCTGAGCTGAAGGCAGAGGCTTTAACCCACTGAGCCACCCAGGCGCCCCAAATTCTTTACTCTATAATCAAGAGAACTTAGATCCAGTCCTGGAATTTGGTGGATCCCAATAGTTATTCACTAAATGAATAAAAGCATTTTTTTTCTTTCTTCTACTTTATTTTTTCTTTCTCTGCTCCTCATAGAGGACAGGATGAGACAGGAGAATGGGGTGGGAGAAGACCAGAGAGGAAGGGAGGGGATAAAAGGGAAAGGGAAGTTCATAAAAGTGTGGGAGAGGAGAGGGGAGGAGTGGAGAGAGAGGAGGGTACTAGAGGTCAAGGAAGGGGAGAGGTGGGGAGAGAAAGGGGGACAAGGGAGTGAAGGAAGACAAAGGAAGAGTAACCTACCATTGAGCAACATCTGCCCATCACTCCTGAACACGAACGTGGCATAGAAAGATTTTCTGAGCTAAGGAAATTGTTCTCAAAACTGAACAAAATAATTATTTTTAAGAATAAGTAGACTAATATGTATGAAGATCTGTTAATAAGCCTTTAACTGCCTCCTCATTTTTCCTACAGCCTGAATATTTAGCTAGTATGCTTACTATGTTTACATAGACGTCTCACTTATATTTATAAATATATCTGTAGAAATATTTCTGTACTATTCTCCGTTTCACACCACAAGAATGTAAAACTGTGTATTTTCATTTAGGTTCAGAGAAGATATTTTTTGCTAAACCAATTAGTTGGTGAGTTCTTTAAGCAATTCCCAAACCTAACCCAGAAATCACTATGAGCTAGTTAATGCCTGGACCACATCATCTTCCATGTCTAACCTAAAACTCTGATGAAGACATTCTCTCTTCCATCATCTCCCATTCCCTTCCATTTAACATGTCCTCAGGGCTCCTGCTTATTTCAGGTTTGGTCTAAGAACCATAGACAAACAAATTATTTTTTCAAGTGTTAGCAGGCTAGAGATTCATGTGGCCTTATTTTTCACTGAACTCAGAAGATTAAAACCTCTGGATAACTTTTCTTGTAAAGTGACAGGGACCTTCCTGATTGGGCCAAATCTCAACAAGTAATTTAAGTTCAGCCTCCCTGGTTCAAGTACTTTCTCTCCAACCCTATCAGAAGACTTGACAAATGATTATTACTTTTCTTTCCCCATGAAATATATTATATATAGCTTTCTTAAGTATAGACATTATATATCCTTTTCCTTTTTGGATGACTCATACTATCCACACCTATGTGTGTACAACTGTGTGTGTGTGTGTGTGTGTGTGTTTGGGTGGGGGATACGAGGTTATAGGAATACTAGCTTCCACGTTAAGGATGTCTTTCAGAGTCCAACACTCCATCACTTACTTTGCTACAGATGCCCTTTGATGACTTCCAGAAACTGACCATTGCTTTCCAAGTTGTACATTTGGTTTACAACAGAAACTTCTAGTGATCTGGGTTTTTCAGTTGCTCACAGGTAACTGGTTGCCATTCTGATCTCCAGGTAAACTCAGTGTATTTTGGGTTTTTTGTCTGTTCTCATGTTTATCATGTTCTCATTTTTAATTTAATTTAATTTAATTTAATTTATTTATTTGACAGAGATCACAAGTAGACAGAGAGGCAGGTGGAGAGAGAGGAGGAAGCAGGCTCCCCACTGAGCAGGCAGCCCAATGTGGGGCTTGATCTCAAGACTCTGGGATCATTTCCTGAGCTGAAGGCAGAGGCTTTAACCCACTGAACCACCCAGGTGCCTCAATGCCTTCTTTTTTTTTAAATTCAGATTCCACATTCCTCCCATAATTCCCAGCCTGCTATTAACTTTGGACAGTATTTCTCGAGTGTTATTATTTCTTACAGTTTTTAATAAGCAAGGCACAAGATACCACCATCGCCTTCTTTCAAAGAGACCACTCATCCTCTAGAAAAGTCCCTTTCATTTATTACATTATGGATTCCATCACTCACTACAGGCTATATCCAAACTTAGACTTCTAAGGAATAAATTATAAGTTGTTTTAGTACGCAGTAATCTCCCAGATGATAGTAAAGCTTACTTGTCATTCATTATTTCATTTATTCAAACAGTACATATTGAGCACCTCTTCCAGGAATAGCTGGGTATTTTTTAATGAGTTTGGAAGCCAACATGCATATTGAACTATGGCAACCACCTCAATGTTGTATGATATCAGACTGATTAAAGTGAAATTTGATTTGGAAACACAGGGGTCTTATAGGAGAACAGTTGACAACTAAATTTTAAAAATCACTTTTTAAACACATGGGGACAATTGAATAAATGCACTTAAAGGGACTGACATTGCGCAATCATGAGAAGGCTATAAGGAGGACTATGATGTAGGATTAAGGTAAGGGTGAGAGAAGATGGTGGAGAGCTCTAATAACAATGGCCAAAAGGTCATGTTTGAATAGGATGGAGCTGTGAGGGGATTAACAAATGCTGAAGGGGCAGCCAAGATAACTGCTCCAAACTAGTTGTGTTTGGAAAGTGCAATGACCTGTTCTTCCTAGGTTCAGATTAAACCATATTCATCTAAGAAAAAGAACTGCATGGTGCCTGGGTGTCTGAGTCAGTTAAGCAACAGATTCTTGGTTTCACCTCAGGTCATGATCTCAGGGTCATGAGATCCAGCCCCAGGTTCAGCTCCATGGTCAGCACAGAGTCTGCTTCAGATTCTCCCTCTCCCTCAACCCACTTGGGTGCACAGGGGTGGGCGCGTGCGCGCACGCACGCACACACACACACACACACACACACACATTCTGTCTCTCACTCTTAAATAAATAAGTAAATAAAATCTTTAAGAGAAAGTACTGCGGCTTCTGACTTTTTTGCTAAAAAAAAGCTAAAAATCTGCTAAGAATTCACCACTCTTCTTGGGTTTCCAAGGAAGCACTCTACTTTGCTTCCAGAATCTCCTTACACCTGTCTTTTCCTCACGGCCTTGAGATTAAAAGACAAAGTCTTTGACCTGAGTCCCATTTTCATTATTGCTTTGAGCATCTTCAGATAAAGGAGGGAGCAAATTTTTCTTATAATTTGAATGGGACCCAGTCATAGTAACTCTTTCAGAACCAATGCCCTCTTTTTATAATAAGTATTCTTTGTATGAATATATAAATATTATAAAGAACCCCAAAAATGGAATGACAGAAGAACATAATATTACATCAGCTTAAGGCTACAAATGGATAACGTATAGAAAGTATGAGTTTGGAAGGTACCTGACCTGTGAAGACTAAATGTGGCAGAGTTGCGGGAAGGATCATTTAGAAGCAGCCCAAGGATTTCAGTGAAGAACGTAGGGGAAAATTTAAAAAAAAAAAAAAAATGTTAGATCTGGAAGTAGCGTCCAGGAATAAGAACAATTAACACTGTTTTCAAGTGACTTCCTAAGTGCAATGAGGGAATTAACTTTTTTCATCCCTTCTTTTAAGAACCAATAAGCTTGAGGAAATTGTTCTAATCTTTGGTTGTAATACAAGCTACAGATGAGAAGTTGTATTTACGTGCTAAATTAAACAGCAACATCCCACCATTTTTTTTTTTCCAGTTAGTATATCTGTTGACCTAAGTGGTTTAATTTACGCCTAATATCCACTCCTTGGAAGAAGTCTTGGTAATAGGAGGTTGAAAACATTTGTTTTGAATATAATTAACTACCTCCTAACCTGGTTCCCCAAAGCATCAGTTTTGCCTTAGGGCCTGAGAGGGTTTGCCTTATGGTCTGAGAGGGTTTAAAATGGTAATGTTCCTTACAAGAGAAAAAGAATATTGGAAAAGGAATTAAGATGGAGGGAAAAGAAGAGTTTTGGCGCAGATGGCCTGGTTTGTAATGGGAAAAGAGGTCAGGAGTAATATAGCATTCCATTTCATTTCTAAGATGAAAAATACCTACATATTGGCAGAAAAAGTCTGTGCTTCTGATTCAGACAAGGAGGTCAGGTCAAAATTTATCTTTTAAAGAAATAGATCATGTAATTGGTTGTTGAAAGTAATTGAAAGTTGGCACAATTGGAGAACCATTTCCCCGGAAGACTCACTCTTTTTAAATTGAGCAAATGTCAGAACCAGACATTAAAAAGCTAATGTTTGTCTTCTAATTCTCAAATACCTTATTGTGTGTTTTCCTGTGGACTTGTGTACACGAACTTTCCTAGGTTTATGTAAACAGTTCATACCAGGCTGCCTCTGACCACTGATCCCTTAAATGGAAGCAGCATTTCAGAAATTATTAGTGGACTTGAAATAGGAGGAATGGTTAGAAAAGTGATTTGCAACTCTTTCAGCACCAACGCCCTCTTTTTATAATAAGTATTCTTTGTATATTCATATTTGACTTTTGTGTATTTTTTTCCAAAAACAAAATATAACGCAAATAAGGGCATTAATCTTTTCTAGTCCCACTTTTCCCCTTAGGTTAAAAAATAGGGGCACCTGGGTGGCTCAGTGGGTTAAACCTCTGCCTTCCGCCCAGGTCATGATCCCGGGGTCCTGGGATCGAGCTCCGCATCGGGCTCTCTGCTCAGCAGGGAGCCTGCTTCCCTTCCTCTCTCTCTGCCTGCCTCTCTGCCTACTTGTGATCTCTCTCTGTCAAATAAATAAATAAAAATCTTTAAAAAAATTATATCTACTTATAAGTGATTGAATAAATCAAAATTTTTTAAAGAATGTTTAGATAGATACCATTTTGAGAAAAATATCTCTCATTATGACATTACCAATGTTTGGGGGGAATAAAAGTGTTTTTTGCTATTTTGGGGTTTGGATCATTCTCTTTTAAATATCCAATTAAACCATGTACAGGGCTTTAAAAATTCAAGTACTGCTAAAAGGCTTTCAACTTAAGCAACATTGCCATTCAGTATATCTTACTGCCCTTGATACCTTCTCCTTACAGATAATTATTTTTGACTCATAGCTGTTTATTCTGGTATATACCTCCATATTAATAAATAATATGTTTGTATTATTATTTCCTTTTCAGCTCTATTGAGGTATAATTGATAAATAAAATTATAGTATATTTAAAGTGTATATCATGATGAATATATATATATATATCATGAAATGATTTCCTCATCTAGTTAATTAACACAACCATCATCTCACATGTTTATTTTTTCTTGTGTGTGTGTGAGAACATTTAAGTCTACTCTCTTACAAATTTCAATTTTATAATACAGTGTTACCAACTACAGTCACCATGTTGCACATTAAATCCTCAGATTTTATTCATCTTAAAATATTATTAATCTTACTTATCAAAAAAAAGTATAACTATGTGCGGGGATGGATGTTAACTTGTTGTGGTGATCATTTGGCATGTATACCTATGTCGAATCATTATGTTGTACACTTAAAAGTAATGCAATGTTATATGTCATTATATCTCAATAAAAAAGATAAAGAAGGTCTTGTTAATTAAAAACATACATACATACAGTAAAATTAGCTTCTGTTTTGGTGTACAGGTCTGAGTAGATGTGTAGATTCACATAGGTACCAACACAATCAAGTCAAAGAACAACTCTATCACACCAAAAAATCTCATCTTGAGCCTGTCCTTACCCCAACCCTAACCTCTGAGAACCACTGATCTAGCTGTAACCCATCACAGCAGCTTTGCCTTTTCCAGGATGTCACATGAATAGAATCACACAGCATGTGATCTTTTGAGACTGGGTCTGTGGGGAGTCAATTCTTCCCTGCATTTTTACACATTTTGTGACAGCCTTTATTCCAGATTATCTTTGAGGCCCTTTACTATGATAATTTCAAGGTCATTTGCTAAAATGGAGGTAGCTCCATTGTTTTTGACTTGAACATGCAGCCTATGTTTGCTGCTCTGCCACGGGTAATAAAGACCTTTTGTCTCTCACATAGGAGTCTCCTTGTTCTATCTGCATCTATGACACTGTGGCAGCTTCAGTTAGCTTGCACGTAGGGTTAGACTTCCGACCCTTCACAATTTTTGATGCTCGTTCCATTTGGCATGATGCATTTTTGGATCGTTGGGTTTTCATGTGTACCAGTAGTGCATTGGCTTCCTAGGGCTACCATAACAAAGTACCACACACTGGGTGGCTTGAGAATGTATTGTCTCCCAGTTCTCGAGGCTCAAAGTCTCAAGTCAGGGTGTCAGCAAGGCCATGCTCCCTTTGAAAGTTGGAGAGGAATTCTTCCTTGCTTCTTGCCAGCTGCTGGTGGTTTGCCAGCAATTCGTAGGGTTCTTGGCTTGCAGCTTCATACTTCCAATCTCTGCCTTTGGCATCATGCGGCCTCCTCCCCATCTGTTTCTGTCTTCACATGGCCATCCTCCTATATGGGCTCCAGTCATATTGGATTAGGGGTCCATCCTACTTTAACAGAACTTCCTCTTAATTAATTAATTAAATCTGCAACACTCCAGTTTCTAAATAGGGTCACATTCTTAGGCACTAGGGGTGAGGACTTCAACATATCCTTTGGGTGAGGAGACACAATTCAGCCCATAACAAATAGTTCATCTCTTTTTATTTATAAGTACTACTCTGTTAAAATTGGATGTATCACAGTTTGTTTATCTATTTGCCTACTGCAGGACATTTGTGCTGTTTCTAGGTTTTGGTAGTTAATGAGTGATACTATTACAAACATTTGTGTACAGAGCTTTGTATGAGCATAGCATTCGTTTCTCTAAGGTAAATATCTAGGAGTGGAATTGCTGGATCAAATGGAACTTTATCTGAAACTGTTTAACTTTTTAAGAAACTGTTTTCCAAAGTGGCTGTAGCTTTTTAGCATTTAGATGTCCCCTGGCAGTATCTGAGAGTTCCAGTTGCTCCTCATCCACACAAGAAGTTGATATTATCATTTTAAAAACTTTTGCTCTGTGTGTGTGTGTTACCAAATACCTATATAGTGTTATTTTGTTGTGACTTTAGTTTATTCTTCCCTAGTGACTAATGATGTCAATCAGCTTTCATGTGTGTATTTGCCACCTGTATATCTCATTTGTTGTGATTGTTCACATCTTTTGCTCATCCTCTAGTTTGTTTATTTGTTATTGTATTGGGAGAGATTTGTGTATATTCTGTATATAAGTAACTTGATAGAGATGTGATTTGAACACACTTTCTCCCAGACTATAGGTTATGTTGTGTTTCCTTTTCTTAACAATGCCTTTTGCAAAACAAAAACACTATAATTTTGATGAAGCTCAATTTGTCATTTTTTCTTTTTTTTTTTTTTATATAACTTCTTCTTTTTGGTGCCATACGTGTGAAATCTTTTCCATACCTAATGTCACAAAAATATTCTCCTGTGTTCCATGTAAAGATTTTATATCTTATGTTTTAAATTTGATTCTATGATCCACTTTGAGTTAACTTTGTATAAGGTATGAAGTTGAATTTACTTCCTTATTTTGCCAGTGGAACTCCAATTATTCCAGTATCATTGCTGAAAATTTACCCTTTCTCCATTGAATTGTCTTTGTACATTTCTCAATTGACTATTTGTATGGGTCTATTTCTGGACTCTATTTTGTTTCATAGACTTATGTTTCTCTGATTTCATCAATACCATATTATTTTGAGGTTTAGAGTATATTTAAAAATGAGTAAGGTAAGCCTTCCAACTTTGACTTTCCCAAAACTGTTTTAGCTATTCTAGGTCATTCTCTTTTCAACATAGATTTTAAAATCAACTTGTCTACAGCAACAAGAAAACTTTGCTATGGTTTGATTTGGATTGCATTAAATCTATAGGTTCATTTGAGAAGAATTGACAACTTCAGTGTACTGAATTTTCCAATCTATGAATGCAGCATGTCTCTCCATTTATTTAGATCTTCTTTGATTTATTTCATCAGCATCTTGTAGTTTTATAATTTTTGCTTTCAATTGTCTTGCATACCTTAAATAAGTTACAATACCAAACAAAGTCTATTACTTTAGCCCAAATATTTATTGCTACTCTTTAAAATTCCCTTAATAACTTTCCCTTTGCTGCTTCTTCCAATGTTAAAATATTATATCTTACACTTTGCCCATTCCTATTTTATGTTCCTGCATAGAAAGATACACCATAGCCAAAAAAAAACTTCATAAATAGTACATCTTGTCCTTGCTCTTTTAGATTTACTACGGCTCTGCAAATGTAGGGGTTATAGGACCATGATAAGAAAGAAATTCAGATTTGCTTTATTTATATTATTTTGGTGGTATTTTCTGGTAGCCAGGTGGTGGTGTGTTAGGAAGTCTCTCCAGGAGTTGTGACAGTCCTTTGCAACCATGAAGACTGAAGCCAAAAGAATAGTGTGAGAAGGAGTGTGGAAAGAACCTAGGTCATTGATGATAATGGTAAGTCACCAAATGAATCCTAGGACCAAATAGTCCCAGATGTCCTTGTCAGTAACTGTACAAGTCATTATGGTTTGAGCTCAGTTAATCAGGTATTTGGTTACTTGCAGCTGAAAGACCTGCTGTGAAAGTAACTGTTGCAGCCTACCATTCTCCTTGGACATCCCACCCTTCATATGCTTTAACCAAAGTAGTTGACATATCACTCTTTTCCTGGATCTTCTCCTTTGTTCTTACTTTTTCTCCCAGGCTGGAGTGCCTTCCACTCCCCTCCCCAGCTTCCTTCCTCTACCAATCCACCCTCATAGGAAGGTTCCAACCAAATGCCATTTCTTCCAGGAGAATTTTCTGACTACACTTACCTGTCCAACCCCAACCACATTCACACAGACATGTTTACACACACACCATCTTCATCTCCAGAATACTGGTTGTAAGTACTCATGCAGTGCAGCATGGTGCCCGATGCCACAACCAAATGTGAAGCTTATTGAGTGCTTATGTTGTGCCAGCCACCATGATAAGTATATTACTTGCTCTGTCCTTTTTACTCTGTATGGAAAGTTAACGAATTAAGTACTCTTATCGCCTTCATTGTTGCCAAAGAAAAAATCAGGTTTAAAGAAGCTTAGTCAGTGTCTCAGGGTCACACAGACAGCCAGTAAGTAGTGGAGCTATAAAAATTCCAACGTAGGTCTGACTCTAGACTGGAACTGGTGTAGAGAACAGTACATATAAGTGAGTGTATGTGGCACAAAACATTGCTTTATTCTCACTGTTACTGCCTATCACGAAAAAGAGACTGTGTTGGATTTTACTGTTCGCTTCTCTGCTGGCGTGCATGCAGCAGAGAGACGTGATGAACACACCCATTGATCAACGGGCAGTCATCCTCTCAGAGGGCCAGAGCTCCTACCTGCTTGCTGCCAGCACTACCCCAGGCTCCAGCTGTGGCCAACTGAGCCCTTCCCTTCTCTATCTATCAAACACATCTATCCTTATGAGCCTTTGACCAGCCCTGGCAGAGCTGTGATTAAGTTAATTCTCACTAAGATGTTAGTAACTGACAATGGTTGTGGTTTCCCTTCTCCAATGTGTATTTCTTAATAATGGACTTTTGGAAAAAGTGCTGTTGAACATGAAGAAATGTCTCTTTTGTGGTAGAATCTCAAGTACATTATGAGATTTTTTTTTTTTAATTTATTCATTTGACAGAGAGAGATCACAAGTAGGCAGAGAGGCAGGCAGAGAGAGAGAGAGAGAGAGGAGGAAGCAGGCTCCCTGCCTAGCAGAGAGCCCGATGTGGGACTCGATCCCAGGACCCTGAGATCATGACCTGAGCCGAAGGCAGAGGCTTAACCCACTGAGCCACCCAGGCGCCCCGTTATGAGATTCTTGAAGGTAAACTGTGTTGAATACACACTCAGGAAATATTTTTTAAACAAATTTTGGTAAGATGGTTATTTTAGTGGGAGGGATAGTGTAAAACAAACAAACAAACAAACAGTTTTTTCAATATGAAAGCATTTCATTCTCTTCAAGACACATGAGGCTTTTTTGGTTGATTCTTCCAGGAGAAGCATCCAGATACTCTACCACCCTAATCTCCTGACTGAAGTATTAGAGATTTTAAAATGCCACTATCTTCTCCCATAGTGGTAGTAGTAATAGTTAATGCTAGTAGTAGCAGTTAATGATAGTAGTGAATATTAAGGTTTACATAAATAACTAAATAATTCCCACATTTTCATTTAAATTCCTATTTATTAAGCAACTATAAATGAAAATCAAATTCATTAGGACCAATTCTGTGTAGCAACAATGGTAAGCAGTAAAATGTTTGTCCATGCAGGATCATCCATCGAATTCCATTGAATTGGAAATATAGGGCTGGATTTTAAATTTGCTCTAGAAATAAACTAGGACATGGCTTCTTAAACCTTTTTGATCATAAAAATTTTGATATTTATTGAAATACAGACTTCACTCCAGACCTTCAGTCTCCAGAAGATACTTATTGAGAATGGGTAGAACATACCGAACTAGGACAAGCATTTCAGCTATTCTTCAATAAAGATTTGACACTTGGGCTTTGGGATAACCCATTTTGTGAGATCACACTGGAAAACATTTTTCTTCTCTTTTCCAACCTGCCCCTTTCCCAAAGAATATTATGCCAGGCACTCTCAAATGCTGATTTAAAAAAAAAAAAAAAAAAATATATATATATATATATATATATATATATATATATATACGCAACAATTCTCACTGAAAAGAAAAAGACAATAAGCAATTTTACATGGTGTGGTAAGTGCTAAAATAGAGATAGTGCAGGATACTGTGTATTTAGAGAGGGGGAATTCCTTGCCTGAATATTTAAGGCAAATTTGACCCTACAAAGGTGAGGTAATTTGACATAGAAGACATATGCATAAAGACTCAGAAACTTAAAGAAACCTGGTGTTTTCTGAGCACTGTGAAATGTCTTACACAACTGAAGCCCAGGGTCAAGTTGGGGAAAGTGAGGATACATGAGGCTGGCGAGAGGTGGATTGTGAACAGCCTTACACACCACCTTGAAGAGGTTGAACTCAATCTTGTAGACAAGAAGGTGGTGTCGGAAAGAAACCCAGATATCCTCAGCACTGGGTATAGAATGACTTCAAAATATAACTTGACAAGAATGACTTAGGGCTGGAGTTTAAGGGGAACTTGCTCTGAGCTAATTTCTACAACAGTCAGTTTCGAGCTTTGCTAATCTAGGGGATACACTTGTCAGCTGAGTTTATATAGAAGCTCAATATGCAAAATAGATAAAAGGGCTGCTTTGGTTGATTCAGGACACTCAGCCCCATGGCAGTATTCCTGTAAATGGGATCCCAGGGAACAGTCTTCAAATCAGAGTTCTACGCCTTCAGAAAACTGAATGATTGAATGGATATTTAGGATCCTACTGTTGAAGGGTAACTTTGATGTTTTCTTTGAGGAGAACCCGTTCAGCTATGTCTAGTATAGCTCCCTCCATACAGCATCCTTCAGGAGATGCTTAGAGCACTGAATCAACTCTGATTAGATTTTAACATTTCCAGGGAAGGGGGGGGAAACCAATATTCTCCCGTAGTTTACTCTCTGTTAAACACGGTCATTTATTAACTACCTCTACTTTACAATAAGCTGGCATTTTTCTGATTTAAGCAAGGTTTTTTTGGAATAACCAACTCAATAATATAGCTACCATGTCAACTTCTGTTCACTTTTTAGGTTTCTTCAATGTTTTTTTAAAACAACTCTCCTTCCCTGCTGGATTTCCACTCTCCTACATGCATTCCAATTTGTCAATGCTGCCTCTTGAAAATGTATTCATAGGTCCAACATTTCTTTCCCAACTTCTTGCCTCTCATTACTACATATGCATTTATAAAAAAGTGAATTTATCATGAACGGTCCTGATGGGGCTTTTCTGGTTAACATTACCATAAAATATACTGAAAAGGAATATCCATGAAACAGAGTACAAATGGCATTAAAAAGCAATGTTAAGCCAGACATTAACTCACTACGTAAACATTTAACATCATAGTGAAAACCTTGATGTTGTTATGATTGCCACCTTGTGTGTGTGTGTGTGTGTGTGTGTGTAAAATAAGAACCTAGAAGAAGAGTGAGAGAACATAGGAGAGGCTCAATGTTTGTTGAATGGATTAAGTGGAAAGCCACATACCAAGGTAAATGGACATATCTTTAATTTGGGGATCTCAGATTTGTCCAACTCAAGGGGTTTCCAGTCTTGAACAACGCAGGGGTTCAACCAGGGCAAACTGAAAGGTCGCTGCTTCTTAACTGAATGTGACAAGAGGGATCCAGTGACTGGGACATGAAATAGTCAAGGAAGTGTCAGACATTTTAGGAAGGCCGTTCCCACAGTTCCACCTGTGATGCTGACTTCATGTTGGGGCCCTGGTTTTCAGGCAGAAAGATGGATGTCTACTTTTAATACTTCACATGAATGTGGTGGGGTAGGAGGAAAAAATGTTTCAGGAAAAGAGCACTCTGGCAGGGGGGGGCGGGTGCTTTAGCATCACCATGATGCGTTCTGGCCTGACATGACAAGATACTTCCACTTTGATGCTCTAGGCTAAGGCATGCCATTGTCGATGCACAGAGATGTCCCCTACCACTTCACTTTGCTCCCCTCATCATACAAGTTTAGTGTCTAAAGATTTTCTTTCTTTTCTTCAAAAATATTTTTAGAGTAGAAGCAGAGGGTACTTTGGATAAGAAAGATACTGTTGCTAACTGAGGGTTGATCAAATCTAGCTCTGATTTCTTAAAAAGCTAGATGACCACTCAGCATGGACTCTGACCTCTCAAGAGGTAAATCACTTTAAGGGTGGGTGAAGGAGGGGACAGAAGGCTGTTTCTGTGTGTCTCTGTGTGTGTGTATGTTTGTGTGTGTGTGTGTGTGTGCACACGCGTGCATGCAGGCATGAGGGTGTTTGTGTGTACAGCCAAAGGTTCACTGCCATAAATAATTCAAGAATTCAACAGGTTCTTTAAAAGTGAAGGAGAGGGGCGCCTGGGTGGCTCAGTGGGTTAAAGCCTCTGCCTTCAGCTCAGGTCATGATCTCAGGGTCCTGGGATCGAGCCCCACATTGGGTTCTCTGTTCAGTGGGGAGCCTGCTTCCTCTTCTCTCTCTCTGCCTGCCTCTCTGCTTACTTATGATCTCTGTCAAATAAATAAATAAATAAAATCTTTAAAAAAATAAAAAAAAAATAAAGTGAAGGAGAAAGCTCTAGTAACTGGTGATCTGGTGGTATTATCCCTTCTGGAGAAATAACTCCAGCTTTACGTTGATTTCCTTGATAGACTGAATAATCATGCAAAAACATACAGTTTTACTTTCCTAACTACTGACCGGACAGACCAAACCATACTCACATCAATTGCTTATTTTAATGTCAAATGTTTATTTCTAAGCCACAGTTGCCTCAGCACAATTTGTAAAAGAAAGGAATCCCCCAAAATGAAAATTTTTGGTCAGGATATTTTCTCCACAGTTATAAGAATGAAAAGAAACACCTTGGTATCAAGAATTACCACTTCTTCCACATCATTCTAATAAGTTGCATCTAAATATTTTCCTTGGACATCATTTTTTTAAGGGTGGAAAAATATCCATAGGGGGGAAAAATGTTTGTATTCATGAAAATAAATTTGGGATAGTCTTTGCCAGGGAATATATCTAGAACATCTTTGTTTTGGTACACTATATCACTAATTGTCATATTCTTATTATTTGATATAACAGGCATACTTTATTACATAAAACAAAGTGCACTGAAAATGAACAATGTTAGAAACAAACTGCAATTTGGTGTATCTTAAATCTTCAGGTGATTAGATATGAGCCGGAGCGCCATATACAAATTTCATATCAGTACAAACGCAACTCTCGTCTGTGATGAAAATGCACTTAGTCGCTTAGTTCTTTTCGCTTGAGCAGATAGGGCATCCAATACAACTGAAACAACCTGATAACAATTTTTTTTTTTTCAATAAAAAGGAATGCTCTGGTTTCTTAACTGACTCCCACATTTGAGGGAGCCAGAAGATGGCATTTGCTCTTTAAATATATTTTTCTTGCTGATTTGAGACACAGAGCCACCAAGATTCTTCCAGCGGAAGTAGGCACCACACCTCAGATCACCAGGCCCTTGGGGAAGGAAGCCTGTTAAATAAGTAAATCTGTGATGTGTGGTGGTGGGCCCAGCACCTCGAAGACAGCATGGTGGTTGTGCACAGAAATCCCTTCAGCAGACTCAGTGAAAGGATGAGAGTTCTTTAAGTTCATGCACATTTTATTGAGTAGTAATATAAAATGCTTTTTCTTTGTCATTGTTACAAGTGCATGCTTTGATTGCCAACATTTCAGAAGTCAAATTACAAAGGCAAGGCTTTAGGCTGTAGTGAATTACTTGGGCACTTATACAATTGTTAAAAAATATGAATGGACTTTTGTTGTTGTTTCAGAATGAACCAGTTGTAACCCGTAACTGATATACAAAGGGAAAAAAGTGAAAAAAGTACATATTTTGTGGCACATGACAGAACAGAACAAAATAACTAAACCGTTATGACATTAACAGTTACCATGCATTTAGAGTTTCACATGTAACTACAAACTTATTTAAATTTCACAAGGTTTGCTAAACATGCTAACCGTCTATATGTGCACTGACAAGCTTATGTTAAAAACTTTTAAGAATACTCTCCCCTTTAGATTTTTTCAAAGCTTTTTTGATTACAAAATTTCAAAGGCATTAAGCATTTAGAGAATATAAAGTACGCCAGTATACATACATTTCCAGTATATGTCAGACCACTAAGCGCGTTACAGTCTCATACAGGCCGATACAGCCATTTTTTTTTTCTTAAAAAACATGCATAGGCAGATTTTTTTTTTTTACAGAATATAGATGCTTTATCACTGTACTTAATATGGTGTCTTGTTCACTATACTTAAAAATGCACCACTCATAAATATTTAATTCAGCAAGCCACAACCAAGACTTGATTTATCAACAAAAAAAACCCTAAATATAAACAGCAAAAAAAGATAGATGTAATTATTCCAGTTTTTTTAAAACTTAAAGAAAAGAAAAGATACTCATTGCTAAATTAATAAGATAAGTGTTATATGGAAAGAAGGGCATTCAAGCACACTAAAGAAACCTGAGGTAAGCATAATCTGTACAAAATTAAACTGTCCTTTTTGGCATTTTAACAAATTTGCAACATTCTTTTTTTTTCTTTTTCTGTTTTTTTTTTAAGACTGCCTAATTCATTTTATAGCCATTGTCTGACAAGAGTAGCAAAACATTATCAATAAATAGTCCTTATTTAGTTTGTACATCATTTTGTTAAAAATGTTTGATGTCATCCATTTTTAGTGCTGCGACTGTAAACGTACAATAGAGTAAGAAATTAGACAAAGTTTTCGTGTCCAGTAACATAATAAAAGACCTTTCATTAACCTATCTAGAAGTCCCCAATGCAGTAGGAAAACATGTTCATTCCCCTAACATTGCAGTATAGACTAGCATTAGCTTTCTTTCTAATTTTTTTTCTATAAGCATTTTTAAAAGGCATACCCAAAAGAGGTGTTTAATCACCACCCCCACCAAAATATAGTTTATTATCTCTATCCCTCTTTTTTAATGATAGTGTAAACTGAATCCAATTCCTGGCCCCCAGAGCAAATAAGCTACCATCAGAGGCAAGAACATCCAACTGCTGATATGCAGCAATCCCCATCATGCCCTGCAGCTCAAAAAAAAAAAAAAAAGTGAACAGGAAGTGGTCACTGGATATTGCTGCTATTACTGCCATTGCTGTCCGTGCCGTTAGTCTCTGAGGCGAGAGCCTTGTTGATGGAGTTAAGGTTGGCGTCAGAGGGCATGGCATCTCTGCGAGGTGGCATCCTCTCATTAATTCGGTCTAAGCCCTTGGCCTCCTCGAAGCTAGTGATCTTATGTTGTGGTGAAAATCCTTTGATAGCTAGACAGAAAATCATTAAAAAAAAAAAAAAAAGAAAGAAAAATTAGGTTAGCCAGAGGAAAACAAAGGGCACAGCTGTTGCATCAGGTGAGGTTAGAGATTTCGAAGTGAGTGAGGGAATCCTTTAGTAGAGAACAGAATGACGGGACCTGAACACAACACAACAGACTCCTTACCATACCCGAAGATAACCAAAAAGTTTGAAAACAGCCAATGTCTCTTGCCAACCAAAATGTCCTCTTCAAGTTAGTAAGATGTAAACATTGCTCTGGTTCTTCGTAAGAGTTTATATCAATGAAATCTGAAGTGGATATGTCAAGAGGAAAGTTGCTACCAGGGACAGGTATCCAGACTTAGCATCAACTGGCCACATCATTAGCATGGTTACTGCATCAGACACCCTAACCTAGACAGACCATAACATAGGCTTCCTTTGGCTCTTTCACTGTACTAGTAATGGCAAATTCAGTAGAGTCAGGCAAGCTATGCCTAGAAGTCTAGTAGGGAGCTTTAGAGCAGAAGCTAAAAGGAGCTCTAAAAGGAGTTAACTTTAGGGGCATTTCCATGCCATCTCAGAATCCCAGAAAGGCTTTCTTGGCAAACAACTCATCGGCTGCATGAAGAAAAAAGAGAAATTACAAACCTCTGTTTCTCTAACTCAACTTTGGAAGCATGTGGAGTGGGTGACAAGGTAAAGAGAAACTCAGAAAAATCAAGATCAGATCACTAAGTAGAAAAACGTTGGCCACCCTTCAGCGCAAAACGGGTCAAACTGATGTTCATCTGGTATCCATTACTGCCTAAATCAAAGCAAAACCCTTTCCTAGTAGATCAAGGCAGATGTAAGTGATGCTTTACGAATAAGGAGAAAACGCCTTTCACAACTTTCAGCAAAAATTACAGGATTGGTTTGGGCCCTATTCAGTGAAAACATGGCATTCTCAAGGGGACATATGGATATTTGATTTTTTTTCATTAACCCTTAGTATGCTGCAGAGATAGATCAGACATTTGTGCAAGAAGCTTAATGACTTCTTCAGTGGGTGCACCAACCAGTGAGCTGAAAACAAGGTACATACAGGAAACCAATGACATCAGTCTGCTTTACTTCCTGTGATGTGCAAGCCAGATACTGAAGGACCAATCACCAGAGCTGAATTGGGCTACATCTCCTTGGATGATCGGGGACACTTTTGCAGTAACTTTACCCTCCCCACCTTATTTTGGGGGGTGGGGGAGAAGCAAAGCAGTTTCAAGCTGAAACTTTGCCAGCCAGTCCTACACAAATGTGTAGTGCCTTTCACTAGCATGGATGAAATTCTTTAAAGAGCTACACCATTGCTTCCAAACTCATGAAAGGATGAGAGATAGTTTGTTACCCCACTGCATTTTAAAGGTTAGCAAAATGGTGATTAGTCAACTGTGAGAGGAAGAAGATGGGGGAAATGAAGAAAGACCAAGGCCCAAAGCAAAGCTTCTTAATTCTTCTCTAATTTGGTAATAAATTGCAAAATAACAGAGCTGTCTCATGAGCACCCACCCTGAACACTCAATTATTTTGAGGGACACAATAATGGCACAAAGTGGCATTCTACTCTTTTTCTAAACCACTGTAAATATCATTTCATCATAACGAATAAATACAGAAGTTTGTCAACATGATAATTTGTGAAGCAATTTTATTATTTAAATGGTAAAAGAGGCATCTCAGGGTTTTAAAAGCCAATAGGGTGAGAGCGCAGAAATTCAAACTCTAGCTGGAACAATGGGTATGTCCCAAATGGGGCTCCATCTCTAATCAAATCTCTAACCCTGGTCTGGAAGAATGTGCTCTGCTGTAGTTGCTGGTCAGACAATGGGTATTAGCAATTTACATTGGTAGTATACTGAACACAACACAGAGTCACAGAAACCACAGAAAACAGCCAAACTATCAACAAGAATGCACACTGCAGATTAGAATTTGCCAAGAGGAATAGAGAATTCCCACATAAATAGCAGTTTATTCGCTGCTATTTAGGAAGCAGTTGTATTTTCTCTTACAGTGCTATCATTTCCCCTACCAGAACCAAATCATATGCAAATTCGACAGTCTAAAGTGGCACTTTTTACATCGTATCGAAGGACCATATGCACACAATTTGGGGAAAAAATAAAAAAAAGTGATCTTGCAAGAACAAAATACAACTGAAGAATTTTGTTTTAAAGGGGAACTTCAAATTATTCTTTTTAAAATTTCCAGAGGGTGTGGTATAGATAATATTAAAAACTATTTTGATAGGCAGTCCTCTCTTGACTATATTGTTCAAGCACTTGATTTGAAAGTAATTTCTAGAGGACCAACGATGTTGTCCTTGCGCCATGCTAGGCCACAGTGGGGGAGGTACAATTCTTGATTTTCTGTACTGCGCCTTAGCACAGTGCCTGGCACCAAACAGACACTCAGTGAACCATCAACTGAGTGACGACTGGATAGTCACTGTTCTTGTCACGGCCACTGCCACAGCCACTGGGGATTTTTGAACTCTTTATAATATCTTAATGGTGTTAACTGTCCTACAAATACCAATAGGTTAAAATTTGTAAGACTAGCAGAACTGTTTACCTCATACACAGCTGTCTCACACTGGAATATTTTTTAGAGACATAAATTAATGTTGAACTACAACAAAGCGCTATTCAAACGAACACTTATTTTTGGCTAGAAACTTCTGAAGACTAGATTTAATAAAGCTATTTTTCTTCTCTTCTCTTCAGTGCTGACTGAAAATGATTTGAGGGAGGGACATGGTTCAGCTCAAAGAATATTATTTTATGCGATATTCGTCAAAACAGCTGCCATAACCCCCACCCCACATCGTTCAAGATTTCAAGATATATAATCCTTTGGTTTTCGGTGACTATACTAGGTTCGTTGCGTACAAAGTCAAACATAGCTTTAAGGGAAAAAAAAAACAAACAAACAAACCATAAAAGGACATTTTCCCCTTTAAAGCAAGAACATTTTGGTTAATACTGAGCCACAACTGTTAGCCCAACACCCACACACTCTGTACAAGCTACAGCAAAAAAATAAAAAATAAAAAAATAAAAAAATGAATACACCCAGCAGAGCCCTTATCTGTTGCAGGTACAACAGAAAGGGGACTGGCCAATTTACCTTCATCAGCCTCAATAGCCTCAACAGTAGCTGAAGAGAAGAAAGGGGGTGCAAAATGAATGAGAAAAATGAGCAGAGGATTTTTAACTCTAAGAACAAATCAGTGACGATCAAGGGAGCTCAGAGAATTAATGTTCCTGTAAGTGCTGGATTCTGGTATAGACAACAAAACAGATATGGTAAAAAGAAAGGAAAAAACACAACAAAAATGAGAAGTTTATTTTATGAGCTGGATACACCTATCTGAGTGAACTGGTTTTTGTTCATGAAATAAATGACAATATGGTCAACCCTTTTGAAAAACAAGACATTTTCCTTTTATTTAGATTGAATCAGTAAGAGACTAGGTCAGTCTTAGTCGGACACAGAAAGTATACAAAATCCACTTCTATGCTTGGCGACTTAAGATTTGAAAATGCCAGACAAAATGGCAGACCTCGAAGGAGTGTCATAATATCAGTGGGATAATTCACACTATTTAACATTAAATGGCACGATTCCTAGCACAGTGGAAAAGTGGAGTGTGTGTATGTGTGTGTGAATCTGGAGGAAGAATAAAATCAATGTGTCTGAGTTGCTAGTCCTTTAAAGACAAACAGAGCTTGTCTGGAGTGGTAAGAGAGAGGGAGAAAAGGTGGGCAATGGTATGCACAGTCTGGACTTCCTCTGCCAGGCAACCCAATTTAAAGTCAGTTTTCTTTACTGGAATACCATCCATGGAAAGGGAATTCTTGAAATGCTACCATCAAGTGGCAACATGTCAGTTGCAGTAATAATTCTATCAGCATTTTAAAGAAGAGACAGTCCAAACACTGAAACCTCAGCATATTTCTGAGGCAACACTTTAAAAGCCCACTGCTTTCTCAGCAATTTTTATAATAAGGTTAGGGTCTATATTCTCACCAATACAGGTGTATGAGTCTTTCCACGTTATTAAGGCCAGCTGCTATCTCCCTAATTAAGGGCTAAAATGTAAAACTTCTTGGTAACTCCAAAATGTTAAATATTAAAATTCTACCCCTTCCCTTGAATTTGCACATTTCTTAAAATTTAAGGTTTTAAAACTAGAGCAACTGCCAAATGTACACTATAATTTCCTTACAGTGTATTCTAAATGCCTTCTGATAAAAATGTAAAATATTTACCACTATGGGGAAAAGCTAAACAGTGAAGCTTTAAGCAGTTTCTTCTTTTTGATAATTTGAAATCCAGACAGTGGATTTTGAAATTGTTTCAGTGGATGTGGTTTAAAATATATATGGGGTTTTCAAGTTCTCAGGACTAACGAGGTTCTAGCCCTAATGTCTGTTATATGTGGATGTGTTTGCACGTGTGAGAGTTCAACACAGAAAAACACAAACCAATGGATTCAACATAAAGTAACAGAAAAGGAAACTGAATAACCTAAGTTAAAATACAGGTGAAAATCTGTTAACAAAACAAAGAGTTTTAAGAACTTAAATAACTTAAGTTCAAAGGTAAACCAAAAATCTGGAACCACACCAGCACCCATGTATCAGAAATATGCACTGTCCATTATTAAATGTCTTCTTCCAAAGCAAATGTGGCCCATAGTCTCTGATAATACACCCCCTGTACCTTAAAATGTGCTTATCAGAAACTATGCATATTTCAGTCATTTAGATAGTTGTGTATTTTGTGCAAATGATCCATTTATGCTAATTTTTTTAGAGAACATGTTTATTTTGGTGGGAGAAATTTTTGTTTTTTTAAACTTATTAGGATAATTTTTAGTTACAAATTCAAGGATAAATTTACTTCTATGCCTTTTCCTATCTTCATTTACAAATTTGTGTCTTTTTCTGGAAACCAGAGACACTGATTTTGGAATAAACTCACATGAAAATAAAGAAAATTATCGTGATGCTGAGCATGATTCTCTATGTAGAAGAGGTGTGTCTAAATCATGTAACTATAGGAATACTTGAATCTTCTAGATTGAAGGATAGAGATAGGGGGGAAAAACCCACAAAAAAAGATTCAGGGAAAAATAAGGGAAAATAAGCAAGAGGCTGAGATTAGTTTTTCAAATGTTATAGTGGATTTTTGTTTTATTGATTTTTACTCATTCACTTAAAGTATAATTTAATAGCAAATTTTCATCATGTATTATTTAAATTGGACTCTAATTATAATGGTAGTACATAATGATAGTTAAAACAGCAAGACAAAATTCACAAACGTAAAAGAGTATGCAGTGCTGTTTTGTCTGGTGTGGTGGCCATTGGTCACATGTGGCTATTTAAAGCAAATTAATACAAATTAGCTAAAATTAAAAAAATCCCGTTTTGGTGTCTCAGTTGTAGGAGCTGTATTTCAAGTGCTCCGTAGCCAGTGGCCTCTGGACCAACACAGAAATTTCCATCATCACAAAAAGTTCTTTAGACAGCACTTGTCCAGAAAGCTACACATTTTAACTGGCAAAAAAAAAAGAAAAAAAAAAAAAAAGAAAAAAAGAAAGAAAAAAAGAAAAAAAAACAACAACAACAAAAACAATATCTCTATCTTAAAAGAAATGTTTTCATTGTTTTCCAAAAATAACATGTGATTCTTCTCAGTCTCCTCTGTCTTGGATGGAGAAATCAAAGACACATATGACTCCCGACTTCTATTCAAGGAGATAATGAAGTAACCCTTTTGAGGTCCTTCCATTCTCCACTATAATCTAGGCCTCCGGACATGTATTTACCCGTGTGTCTAGTTTTTCAGTCAAATAGCCAGAACATTTAGCAGAAACGTAATTTATAAAAAGTTATTTTTAGCAGTGGAATGGCTCTAAGCTGTCAAAGCCGTCCTGCGTGTGGCCAACCTAAGTGGGTTGTCCCCAGCCTGCGGGTGTGGTGACTGTTGTGTGTACGTGGCGGGTGGCGAGGTAGGCGGTGGATGGGCGAACACCGCGGTGCAGGGACGACGAGGGAGCTATTCTGTCGGACAGGACTAGTCCGACTGCTATGGGGTTTCAGCCCTTCTTCCCGCCAAGAAGGTCTGAAGACCGAGGCCGCGCTGACAGGGGTGACTAATTCGGGGCTCTGACGACCGCGCGGCCTGAGCTGTCCCCCACACACCTCACCACTGGGCCTGCTTACCGCTTTGCAGTGTCTGCTTCCCTCCAGAAAGCACTCCGCTGGGGAGCATGCCCGTGGGGGTCAAGCCTTTCAGCGTCAGCACGCTCTCGCTCTCTTCTCTGCAAAGGCACAAGGGGAGAGAGGACATCAACTTTGATTTTCTTTCAAAAGAAAGGGGGAAATACATAGTAGAACTCACATTTCCCTCCACCCAGGCCCTCTGGATTTTACTTTATTTCAAACATACTGCGTTTTTATACATTCCTACTGAAGTCATGCCACGTCAATGGACAGCTGCCGTGCTAGTTTACGATTATATATACTGGCGCAGGCTCAGCGTCTTCTGAGTCCCGAAGATACAGAAAACAATTCACATTCTGTAAGCAGGCATTGCCATACAGTGTTTGCTGGACAGCCACCGTGACACCCATAAATATGTTGAAAATGAGCCCTGGAGAGTGCTGATGTGTAAGTTTTCCAGCCAAGGCTCAGCAGAAATGAGTGGAACTTACTTCCCTCGGGAGAGAAAACCAGAGTATATATGAGAAATTAAAAACAAAACAAAACAAAACAAAACAAAAAACCAAAAAACTCTCTGGTTTATAGATTACGGAACTAGAAATTACATTCAAGTTGCTATTAAGTAATTGACATCACATGGTAAGTAGACAAATAATGACAACCAGCCAGGAAAGCCACTGGTAACATTTCCCACCTTTTCAGCAGTGTTTCCCCCCACTGATGTGCTAATAGAACTTTATTGTATTACTCATTGTGATGATTGTCTTACATCTTCTGCACATCATTATTTCAATGCTATTTATTAGTCACAGAACTATTAATCACTTTGATTTATTAATAAATCATCATGATTAAATAACCATGAAATAAGAATACTCTCATCTCTTTCCATGTAGCTAACGCTGTAATTCTACATAATCAGAAAGTGTTTATAATACAAACATATATATATATATAACATCTACTATATGTAGAACTACCAAAGCCATGTTTTTATGAAGCTATCTAACATGACCCAAACAGAATTCTTAAATGATCCCCCCAAACCAGCTACTTCCATAAACTCCTCAACTTCATCTTTTCGTTCAGCCTCAAGAATTACCCCTTCACTCCCGTCCTCTCTCTCTCTCCACCTCCTCGCATCTCCACTCAGCTGGCAAACCTTGAGGGCTCTACCATCAAAGTATTTCCAGCATCTTGCCACTCTCACAATCCTACCACTTCCCTTTTTAAAACAGTTTTGTGGAGTAGAAGCAACATCCCATATAATTCATCCATTTAAAGTATGTGATTTAATCAATTTTTTTTTAGTGTATTCACAAAATTGTGAAAGAATCACCTTTATCAATTTTCAAGTATTTTCATTGCCCCCAAAAGAAAATCTTTGTCCATTAGAGTGGCTCTCCATTTCTTTCACCTTTATATAGCCACTTAATCTAATTTCTGTACATTTGCTTCTTCTAGATGTTTCATAGAGGCAGAATCATACAACACATAGCTTTTAGCAGCTGACTTCTTTTGCTTCCCACCAGCATCTCTTGCCTGGATTTTTCCAGCAGCTTCTGTACTGGTCTTCCTGCTCCATCCTCATCACACTCTCTGCCTCCATCCCTGTCTATTCTCAGTGTAGCAAACAGGCTGGGCCTTTTAATACATATGCAGAGCCTACCACTTCCCTATACAAAGCTCTCCAAAGGCTTCTCCTCTCATTAAGGGTGAAAATCAAAATCTTTAGGTTTGAACACAGCCTTTGAAAACTAACTCCCAACCCACGCTCTCCTAACCTCACCCATCTGTCGTACTCCATTTCCTATCAGCGTGCACTCCCCTTAGTGTCCCTCCAACACATCTGGCACACCTCACCTCAGGGCTCTACCCTTCTTTGGCACACTCTCCCTCCAGTATCTGCATGGCTCACTACCTCTCTGCCTTAGAATTTCTGCTCAAGTATAGCCCTCTAAGTGAGGACTTCCTTTAGAAGGCTGTTTATATACTGCCCATCTCCCCTTGCTGATTTTATTTTTATCTAAAGCACTTATTACCCCTGAAAAACTATACAGTTTATTTATTCTGTTGTTGTTTTAAGTATCCAGACAGGAAAGCACCTGGTATATAGTCCACATTCGAAACACATTTACTAAAAGAATGAGTAAAAGGAAAATAGAATGGCGATGTTATCCACATTTGAGATTTCTATATCCTTTACTATAGTTGACTTAAAAATGTTAGGTTTGAGATGGTCATTAATCATTGCTTGCCCTCATACAGTACTGTAACCTTTCCAGGCTTCTGCTGTCAAACCAGTAGAGGTCACACAAAGAAGAAGTCATCTTTTTTTTTTTTTTTTTTAAAGATTTTATTTATTTATTTGACAGATAGAGATCACAAGTAGGCAGAGAAGCAGGCAGAGAGAGAGGAGGAAGCAGGCTCCCCGCTGAGCAGAGAGCCCAACGCGGGGCTCGATCCCAGGACCCTGGGATCATGACCTGAGCCGAAGGCAGAGGCTTTAACCCTCTGAGCCACCCAGGCGCCCCAAGAAGAAATCATCTTAAGTGCTAATATGTGGATTTGGAATTGGGAGTCCCTCTAAAGAAAGGAACATATCTTCTTTTTTGCATTCATATTTGTAATCAGGCTTCCTCCCTTCTTTTTCCCTTTTGCACTCAATGATATTCCTCATCTCCCTATATTCTGATTGTAGCTCCTGCCGTACACAAAACCCAAGCACTCATAGTTTCTGGCAGCTTCCCGATTCCTCAGTTCCAACCACATCCACTGAGTCCTCCCTCACACACCTTGGCTCTACTGCCCACTGATGACCACACCTGCTTCTGGAAAGACTCTTTGCAGAGGTCTCAATCACTTTCTTCCCTAGTTCTCCTCCTCCTCTGGCCTCCCCTTTCCCAGTCCCTTGGATGATCTTTTTCCTCTGGCTCCATACCTGTGCTTTCTAAAATGGAAGCTTCCAGCCACGTGTGGCTCTTATCCACTTGAAACCCGACTTGAGATGTGCTGTTGGTATGAAATGCTCACCAGATTTCATACACTTAATACAAAAATAAGAATGTAAGACATCTCCTTCAGAAGCTTTATACTGACTACACATTGAAGGGATAAAATTCTCAACATATGTGTTAAATAAAAGACAGTCTTAAAATTAATTTCACCCATTTCTTTCTACTCCTTTACTGTGACTTCTAGAAAATGTCAACCTACAGATGTGGCTCACATCATATTTCTACTCCAAAGCACTGTTCTAGAGGATTCTTTTCTTTTTCTCCTATGTCTACTCTGTTTCATAGCGAGACCATCCACTTAGGCTACTTTAGTCTTGTGTACCCTCTCATGACAACATTTCCTACCCTCATCTCTCTCTAAAGCTCCAGGGTAGAATTCCTGTCCGTCTCTGAATGAATATTCCACCGGCATCCCAGAGGAAAAAATATGCCCAAATCAATTTATCATAATCCTCCCCCAAAATACCTGTTAGGTATTTAAATGGAGAAATACTTCCTCTTCCTTAGATAACAGCACTATCACCCAACCCATTGCAGAGGCTAGAATCTCTACGGAATATTCTTAGAACATTTCCTCTCCCTCATTGCCCCTTGCATAGGTTGGAATTCTTGGAGCAAATGACAGAACCTACTCTGGCTGATTCTGACAGCAGAGAGATGCACTAAAGGATCTGAGAGAGCTTACAGACCCAGAGAGTCTGCAGCCCAGAAGAGCACGGGTGTCCATCCACACTGTGGAATCTGGTGCCGCCACTGTTCAGAGCCAACACTTAAGCTCATGCTAATGCTGTCAACATTCTGAGAAAGTAGTTCTTTTGCTGTCCTCTCAGGTTTCACAGCTGAGAGAGAAATCACCTTCCCCGCTTCCTGCCTCCTCACGGTGCTCATTTCAAAACACAAATTTTCTGTGCATTCATTTGATTGGTGATCTTAGGCAACATGCCTGTACCTTCCCTGCCAAGTCTGCTGAATGACAGTGTTCTGATTCCCTTATAATGTGGCAAATTATCACAATGTAAGGGATATGCCGGGCAGTTATACCTGACAAATGGATACCACCATTCACACTTATTCATTACGTTTAAAAACTTCCAGCTTCACAAATTCTTTTCGTCTCTTCCTTTGTATGTTTCCCCCTATACCCTAATTTGCTTGGATAAATTCAGTTGTTTCCAAAACGTCCTCCCTGACGTCAGTAAGTCATCTTGTTGTCCAGTTGTCACACTGCCACTAACATATAATATCTAAACATGGGTTAGAACATGCCTTTTATCCTATTAAAAACATCCTATGACTGTCCCTGACTCCATGCAAAAATTCGATATTTTATTATGACCATACTATTCAAGGCTGTCAAGGATCTGGACTGAAATACATCTTCAGCTTCACTTTTCCCTAGATTCCTCACTTACCCTCATGTCTTAAGACTCCGCACTTTTGAATACTTAGAATTCACCGACCACACTGTTCCAGACACTCACTAGTGCTGCACACTGAGTTTGGACACAGTGCTTCCCTTGCAAGTCTGCTGTGTGGATTACTGTCAAATGCATACACCATGAGACAGGGCACCTGGCACTTAGCAAGAGGGCTCTTAAAGCACTGCCCTTAGGACCATGTGACTGTGTGGTTGATGACTTAGCTCCCAAACCTGCCTGTTCCACAATTCACCACCTAAAGGAATCCTACCTATCCTTCACAGCATTCCTCCTATTTCAACCTCTTGAGGAACATGGTTTCTTGTTTTCTGTTTTACAGGAAACAGAACTCCGTGGAGCCCCGTCCTCATCCGCAGCAGAGCATCTTTTCATGTACTTAGCACACATTTCGTTGTCTTGTATTAGTTTCATGTCCACATGTCTGTCATTCCAATTTGGTATTCATTGTACCTGACTCAGTGTACTGTACACATCTAACATTCAGTCATTCCTTGCTAACCTTCACCTTCTCAGGCTAGACACCCCCTGAATTCTGCAATACAATATATCTTGTTTTTATTTTCCATCAATGTATATAATCTCCATCAAGTCACTGACCATTGCTGGGTGTGAAGAGACCATTTCTCAGCTGGGAACAATTCCATCTTATGTACCTGTGGGCAGGGGACTGACTAGAAGGACTTTCCAATTTTGAGACCGACCTATGACTCTATAGCATTGCCTTTACCACCTTCATATGCTTTGAAAACCAACATGGATGGAAACAAGTTTTTATACTAAGAAAGGCTTTCCTTTTTTCCTTAAATACACTTTCACTTGGAAATTTTGGAGCTTTTTTTACTTCTTCCCACAGAGATGTCAAATAGAAAAAAAAAATCAAGAGACTTCAGATAGAAAAAAAAAATCAAGAAAAAAAAGTCAGTAAATGTGAAGTATGATAAACAAGCAAGTGATTCTGTAGAAGTCCTGGTGGACTTCCGATCTTCACATGGTCTTTTGCTACCACAAGACATCCTTCCAGCCACACAGACCTTCCTGGGCCTCAAAACTGATGACCTGGTTTCCATCCAAGACTCTTTGCACCTGCTTCTCTTTGTATTAAACACTCTTAACTCTGGATTTTCGTGAAGGTCACCCCCACACTTCCTACTCAAATGCTATTATTCAGAAAGTTCTTTGTTGGCCACCCACTAAATTAAGTGCCTCATGTCCCACTTGCTATCCGCCTTTTTCTCTTCATGGTATGTAATCAATGTTTTACATGTATAGTTATTACTGAATGAGTGAGTGAGTCCTGAGAATTCAGTCAGGAATAGAAAGCATTAGCGCACAGGCAGCCTCATTCATTAGGCTGTAAGGAGCAACAGTGCCCTATTTTCAGCCTTAACATGACTCTTCAGGATCTGGCAGGTCAGCACGGAGCTATTATTGACTTTGATTTGGTGTATTTAAGAAAGGATGATATTGCCTTTCATCTTTTTCACAGCTCCCTGCTTTTGGCAACAAGCTATTTGGTTATTCTTTAGTGACTCTACCAGGAATAGACTAGCAACAGCAAGAAGAGAAATCAGAAGAGCCCACGCAGCTACTCTAAGAGGAAGAGTTGAGATAAAAAATTGGCAAAAATTTGGTTATGAATCATACAACACGGAAATGGTCTGTTTTGCAAGGTATACCTATTTATCCTTGTTAATGAGGAATTGTGAATTGACCATATACTCCTCACATATAAATAATGCCATATTTCAAGGCAATTTTTTGAGGAGAAATATATTATTTTGTCTTACCAAATAGTAGATGATAAAAGAATTTAAATAAAGTGCAGTTAGTTCTCTTCAAGAAAACTTTGTTTTTACAACGTAGGATTAATAATAACATGGTTCATGATCTATTTAAAAAAATAACCACTGCATGGGAATTGAAACATTAAATAACTACTAAATAATTATTTTTCTCTCAATGACTTATTAGAATAATAGAGTCACATGAACAAGCTCAATGGTTAATGTTCATTACCTAGAAATCTAGTGAAATGCACCTGACAAATTCATCTTTTACCACAGAACCAAAATGAAACATAAAATGAATTATAACAGCTTTCCTATTTTACCACAACTTCAAACTATTGTGAAATAAATTTTCTAAAGTCCAGCAGGAAATGGTGTTAAAATGTGAAAAAGTCTAATTAGAGGCTTTCTCTAAGGAAATAATTTAGAATATTTCAATTTGACTAAGAAAGTAAGGAACAAACAATCCCATTTAAAAGAAAAAAAAACAACTAAGAAAAAGCAAATATTTTCTAGTAAAATACTTATATTACCAGATTATGGTATTAAAATGTTTATCGAAAGACACATAATCACATAAACAGAAACACCAGAACAATGATCCCACCTGAGAACCGAGAACACTCGGGCCATTTTGCCTATTGCTCGGATCTTGTTTCTTATCACCTCCTTCCGGGCCGCGGCTGTTGCACCTATATTTTAAAAGAGAGGGTTAAGTAGTCAGTGACCTTTTATCTAACTGTAATTATTTTACAAGTTTAGATATATAACCGACTACAGTAAGCAAAACCACCTCCCTCCCCCAACAGTGGATTTATCTCAGAATTAATTTTAAAAACCTATACATCTGGCTATTAATACTTGGATGTGGCTCTTCAGAGGTCCTCAAAATGCCAAAGCGCAACTTTCGAGATTTCCAAGGAGAGGTCGGTAAAGAGAAAAATCATGGAGCTGACCAGGTTGGTTCCTATCCTTCTCTTTTGTTTTTACAGAGAGAGTATGTATTGGCAAAAAGAATCAAGTGAGTCACCAGGATTTTCTACTCATTTCTGGACTTCATGCTGAGAAGACTACCTTATTAGGAAACTCCTTTTTCAAAGGTTCTCCCTTGAGGTAAAGGGAGTCTCAACTCCCTAAGTTCCCTGAAACCTCATGCATGTCATTTAGTGGCCATAAAAACATTTCTTTTAGGACTTGATACTCTTCCATCTTCTGCTGGTTCACATGTTCTTGAGGGGAAAATGGAGAACTACTGCATTGGGTTTAGTGAGAGATGGTGGCCCGGTCTGTATTTTAGTACTTATGTAAAAGTTATACACAGGTCTGTCTGAGTAACTTCTACCACTTACTGTATTTTCCAAATGAAAAAAAAAAAATCTATGCAGGTTATTGTTACTTGTAAACATTTTTATCATGTTTTAAAAATAATACTATATGATCTTTAGTGAACCTATTTCATTTTTTATTAAATTCCCAAAGCATGTCTGGGGAAGTGCAAATCACAGAAAAACATCTCTCTTTCTAAGATTTTTATAATCCAAGGTAAAGGGGCTCAGATAGCCTTATTATACATTATATGGGACTTTGTAGGAAGTGTTAACACAAGATTGTTTTTCTAGTTCTACTGCCACCAATAGAAATACAACAAAATATTCCTTTCAGATAATATCAGAAATGTTCTTAGTCCAAATGAACAATTTATTAAGTCAGCTAATTTTTTTAGAGATTGCAGCCCACCAGTGCTAATTGGTATAAGTTTTGGTCTTTTAATCTGAGATAAGGACAAGCTTTCTGACCTTTTTGGATGGAAAGAGTTCTGCTTTTTCTCTCAGCAAGTTTTTTTTTTTTTAATTTTAAAAAGAACTTTTATTTACTTATTTGAGAGAGAGAGAATGAGAGAGAGCACATGAGAGAGGAGTGGGTCAGAGGGAGAAGCAGACTCCCAGCTGAGTGGGGAGCCCATTGCAGGGCTCGATCCAAGGAATCCAGGATCATGACCTGAGCCAAAGGCAGTTGCCCAACCAACTGAGCCACCCAGGCACCTCAGGTTCTTCACAGGCTTTTAAGAATGTGATTTAGAATCCTTTTCATTGTTTGATGAGAGTCAAATAATTAATCACCACCCTAACATTTCTGTAAGAAGGAAAACTCACATCAACACACAATTTTGAACTGTCCCGAGGGGGTAAAAAACAAACAAACAAAAAACCAAAACCCAAACCTCTGCTTTTCTCTCCCCCAAGGAAAAGGAAAACATAATGGGCCACACTTCCTTCTCCTGAGGGGGTTAGTGGGCCAGAAGAGCTATGAGGGCACACCCACCTCACATACTCATGGGTGTTCCCCAGAAGGTGCGTACCAGCAAGCTGGCTTCTTCCCCTTGTCTCTCTAACCTGAACACAGCCTGTATTTTTGACCATTTCTTTCTCCCTTGTGGCAATCCCAGCACGGCGGGTATCTCCCAACATACCGACTGGCTGGACTTAACTACTAGCAGCTATTCTGCCTGCAGATGAGTAGAGGAAGTTTCAATGCATGAGAAAAAACCACTCTCCAATCCAGTTCTTCTAATGATTAAGTGGAACCATGGATTCTCATTTGCTAGGTTCCTTGAATTACATGCTGTTGGCCAGAACAGTTGAGAAGAAAACAGTGTGTGGGCCGGATCCTAGCCTCGAAATTTATCCTGGATTTCTAACAATATTTACTACCTATGATTTGTAATTATGATTCTTTATACAATAAATCCTGTCCTAGAGACCATTTAAAAGTCTGACGTTCCTGTGCTTCCATTTTAGGTAATTTATGATCAACAGACTACTAAGAAACATTTGTTAAGAAAAAAGTGGGATCGTAATTAGTCTCCTTAAGGTGGCTTTCTTTCTTATCTATATATTTTCCATTATTCCATTAAATTCTGTTTTGGGTCTAACACCATGCTATTCCTACTCTATAGTTAGTATTTCCAGTGTGTTTGACCCAGTCCACTCTGAGTTCATGGGGTGCTAAGTCAGGGAAAAGATTCTGACCCTCTCCAACACACAGTATGGCCAGATCATAAATCCATCCAAAAGACACAAAGAATGTAAAATGTGGGTGAGGTCTGAAAGTGGTGACTATATTTAGAAGCACGGTAAGGAAAGCAGTAAGAAGGAGCAGCTAGAAATAAAACTGTATATTTTTAAGAGAAATGAGAAAGGCAAAACATAAAATAAGTGAGAAATATATAAGAAGGATAATCTCCCAGAAATTTTTCAGTAAAGGCCTTGTAAAAACCACAACCAGAGCAAAGAAAAATAAGAAACTAGTCAGAAAGGGAGGGAAAGAAATTGTATGGAACTGTCCTTTTCAGCTCAGTATCAACTGATTCTCAGAAAAATGCTCAAATGAATTCTGAATTTGAAATGTAAAATCAACATTCTGATAGAGCCAGTCTGTCCTTCCTTATTTTTTTTTTCAGGTCAAATGACCTACTGAAGAGCATGTAACAGATTATTCTACTTTATGTACTCATAGGTATACTCCCCCAAAATGATGATTCACAGTATGTTACAATATTTTTTTTCTTTTTTTAAATCAGAGAGAGCACAAACAAAAGGTACAGCAGGCAGGGGAGAAGCAGGCTCCCCATGGAGCAAGGAGCCCTAAGCAGGGTCCATCTCAGGACCCTGAGATCATGACTTGAGCTGAAGGCAGATGCTGAACTAACTGAGCCACCCAGGCGTCCTGACAACACTTTTCTTAATGAAGAATGGTTGTTTCTCTCTCTCTCTCTCTTTTTAAATATCTTTTATTTATTTATCTGACAGACAGAGATCACAAGTAGGCAGAGAGGCGGGCAGAGAGAGAGGAAGGGAAGCAGGCTCCCTGCCGAGCAGAGAGCCGGATGTGGGGCTCAATCCCAGGACCCTGAGATCATGACCTGAGCCAAAGGCAGAGGCTTTAACCCACTGAGCCACCCAGGCGCCCTGGTTGTCTCTTTTTAAATATCTCAATAACACAGGTAAAAAGTTTACTACTCCTTTTATAAAATTAGAATACATTTACTCAAAAAATAAAAAAAAATAACCTAATCATAGACAGTGTGAAGAGACATTCAAAATGAGTATCTCTTAAGTTAGAAATTGCCTTCAATATTTTCTAAATATTCAAAATCAAAATGAAACTAATGCCACACTTGGATAACCTCACCAAAATTTGAAATACTCAAATAATGTTCGTTCCATTGCAATTCCTCACAGTCTGTATTCTATAGCGGGATCAAAGAAAAAGCATGTTTTTCAGAATCTTACTAGTTGCAACATGCAAACACAATGTCACAGTCAACATACTTGCTCTCTTTAAGTCCTGGAAATGACCACAGTAGCTCAAATTAAAATCGAGCAAATAAAATAATGCAGGAACATAAAATTCCTTTTACATTAAAACTGAAGTGACTATTTTTCACTGAAAAGAACAGAACATTTTAACCTACAAGTCCATAACGGAAAGGCAACATTTCATACGTTTGAAAAAAAAATGGTCATTTTAAGTAAATTTCATTTTGTATTTCCATTCGGGTAATTATCACTTCTTTTTTGAGCCCGTCTCTCTCTCTCTCTCTCTCTTCAACTTTTAAGTTCTAATCTTCTTTTATGCCTGGGGTCTGATGCTACTGTATCCAGAATCCAGGCAAACCTGCACACTCAGTTGTCCTCAAAGTGGAAGAGGCTAATGCAGGGACCAAGGAAATCTTTAAAGATCTGCTTTTAACATGTGTCCTTTCTGACCTTAACTTAGCCCCTCGCTGACTTCTCATGACTTTGAAAGGCATCCATGCCAAATGGCTTGCTGAGTGAGTGCGGCATCCCTGCAGGGCAGATTTCAGCCTCTAAGGGGACAGGGAAAGTGCAGCAGCCTCACTGCAGGGAGGAGCCAACTGCTAGGGGGAAGAGAGATTCTCAGCACATGGGCTTTCTGCCACACATCACACGTGCTCTGTCATCCAGCTCACAGCTCCAACCTGCTGAGGTACTGCAGCAAACCCCTCTGTGTTAACTGAATTAGACTATGTGGGAAGTGCTAGATAGAATATGACACCACCCAAATCATTTCTTCATTAAGTGTGCTTGTGAATCTTACCCCGTATCACCTGCCACGTGCTAAATGCCAGCAACAGAAATATGAAGGATGCGGGATCTCCGCTGGAGGAAATCACGGGAATGACAACAAGATAGTGGGACAAATAGAGTGATAGTAGCAGTGGTGTGCCCCAGCTGGCTCGGGTCCACTAGTGAGAGTGAGAGTAGACTGAGTGCATCTCTCTCTTTTTAAGATTTTATTTATTTAAGAGAGAGAGACAGCACGAGCCAGGGGAGGTCTAAAGGGAGAGGCAGAGAGAGAATCTCAAACAGCCCTCCCTCTGAGCATGGAGCCCAATACGGGCTCCACCCCAGGACCCTGAGATCATGATCAGAGCTGAAATCAAGAGTCAGACACTTAACTGACTGAGCCACCAGGTGACCCTGGGCATATCTCTTCTCAACTTCATGTTGGCAGCCTGACATCAGTAGCAGGGAAGAGAATATATACTATGGAAATCTGCAAATGCCACAGACTAGGGCCATTTTCCCCTGGAGGATGAGTTGTTAAAGGCATACCAGCATGCCACTGATAGCAGGTACCAATTGCCTTGAGGCATGAGAAAAAAACTTCACTGAAATCATAGTAGTTAAAGGATCTTGAAGGATAAGTAAGAGCAAAAGAACAAGGAGAATGAGTATTCTCTGTAGAAGGAAAAAAATTTGCAAACTTTTGGAGGCCACAACAATTCATGTTATATTCAGTGGGGGGTGAGAAGTCTTTTGTGGATGGAGATATGCCGGGGTGAGGACAGGTGAGAGAAGCAGGAGCTGCCTGGACCAACCTGTAAAGGCGTAAGCATGTAAGTACACTCAGGCAAGAAGTTTACTTACTAGCATACTCGTACGAGCATACTTACATACTAGCATAGTAGAGATTAACAGAACATACCCTGTCATGTATCTACCAAAGAAAGAAAGAGATGGACTGATGGATAGATGGATGGATAGAACCAATGGATAGTAGAGAGGTAGATACGTGACAAAGTAAATACAATCAAATGTTAATTATAGACTATAAGTGATGAGTACATGGATATTGACCATTCAATTGTTTCAACATTCTTGTATATTTAAAATATTTTAATAATAAAATGTCAAAAAAGCAAAATTGTATTTGCAAGAAACTTGGTTTTGAGGGAAAGGAGAAAAGCTTTTGAGAAGAGAGGTGTCTCCATCCCGCCCTTTGTGTTATAAGGAGGATGCATGAGCTGGCCAAAAAGGAAGCAATAAAGGAAAGTTCTCAGTGTGGCTACCTACACCCCATCCCTCCTCAGCTCCCAGAGAACATTGACCCAGTAAGGTTTTGTTTTATATGTCCAATTCAATGGATTCTAATTGCTTTCAATGCCTTTTAGTAATTTTAAGAAATGAAGATGATGAGCTACTTAAAACTTTTATACTCAGATGTCTTGTAAAATAGGAACGTTTTCAGATTATTAGAATATGAAAAATCTCCTTTTCCAAAAAAGCAGAGAAATAGTGAGGTGTTTACTCTTTAATGTAAATGGTAGCAGAAATTCTCCACCTCATTATTTTAAGTGGCCTCAATTTTTGATATTATTTAGGCCTCTTTCTTTAAAGGCCTTTTAATACAAGTATATTCATAGCATATATTATTAAATAAAATATATTCTATACAAAAGTACGATATACACTAACATTTTGCACTTTTTTTTCAAAGGAAAGATATTTTAAGAACTATATGTTGCTGATAAGCTTCCAATCTCTACCTTTTTAATTAGAATCTAAGAAACTAATAGAGAAAACTTACCACTTTCCCAAATTTGTTAACAAAATTGATCTCTGTAGGAAACTTATTCTCTTTGAAAGTAAAATTTTATCATAGTTCATTATTATTAAGCAGAGTTTAGATGTACCCCCAGATTGTATTTTTCATCAAAAAGAGAAATTATTGAATTTGAATAAAGGCTATTGATGGAACTAAGCATAAGATGTTAAGATAAAAAATATCTTTTGTTATGTTATACTAAAGACAAAAATTAGTTAGGTTTCCATCCAAAATTAGCACCTTGAAATACAAGATATCATAAAAAGAAGAGTCTTCAGATGCCCCTTAAAAACCTTGCATAACTGCACTTTTTACAGATGATAATGATGACACCATAAGTACTTATTTAGGAGAACACATGTCCCTATAAGGCTACGAATCCAAATCATGTGCCATAATCCCTAAACCTTACTCTTTGTCTTTTGTTTCCCTGGCCTACTTTAGTAATAAATCTTGAGCTTCTATATGCCAACAAAGTGATGCTATCTATAAGTTACGTAGACATCCACCTGGTTTCGCCCTTGGCTATGAGTTTGTCAAGTGCTTTACAACATCTGCCCGTGCCATCAGGCATTTGAATCCTTGGATTTAGGGATAGCACCATCAACACTGAGTAACTGTGTTCACTCTGACAGACTGACTTTAAAACTGTAGCTTTTACATTTTTTACTCATGCATCTACTAAAGACTATCCTGCAAAGTATACTATTCCCACTGCTAAATTTAAATAGTTGTAAAGAATAGATATTGCCACTTTTAAAATGACTGTATTACATTTTTTTTATGAATGGCATATAAATGTCACAACAATTTCATCCCACCATCACCCATTTAAAGAAAAAAAAGTTCACGAACAAGATACTCATTGACACTTAGAAATCTTACATGAGTCCTATTTCTCTTTGAAATTGTATTTCCATTTCCATTTCTCTGATTTTACTCTAGTGAATTATATATTTATATTTTAAAATAGTTTTATGACTACACTGTACTTTATTATCAAAAATATGTTTCAAAATCTAAGTTAACTGTATTTTTTTATTTTATTTTTAAAAAAGATTTTATTTATTTATTTTTGAGAGAGAGAGCACACAAGCAGTGGGGAGAGGCAGGCAGAAGGAGAAGCAGGCTCCCTGCCGAGCAAGGAGCCCAACATGGGACTCAATTCCAGGACCCCAAGATCATGACCTGAGCTGAAGGCAAATGCTTAACTGACTGAGCCACACAGGTGCCCCTGAGTTAAATGTATTTTTAAAAAATTTCCTGACACAATAAAGCCCTAAGTGTTCAAAAATTCCTTTGTAATCAAGATCACAATTATTAGTAGTACATAAATGAGCTAGATAGTACAAATCTATGATAAATATTTTAAAAATATGTTAAAAGCATATAAATAAAGTTTTATTGGAATGCATCCCTTAGTGACAAAGATGGGGGGGTGGTTTATGTCGCCTTGCTTAAAGAGACTTCCTAGACACTGAGTCTTCAGCATCTCTCTGTTGGTACCCAGTACTAAACATGTCAAGGCAAGGTTCACAATGATGATGTCTCCGGAGACCTATGCCTTTCTGTTAAAGTGGGAGAAGTACAGTTGAGAAAGAAGAGGTGGAAAAGAGAAGCTATGAGGCCTGCACTTTCCAGGTCCGGACAGTTTTCGCAAGGAGGACATCTGTAAGCTGAGGATGAGAAAACGGATTCCCTTGAAATTCCCCTTGAGACATCCGTGGGTAACCCCAGTAGTACAAATGTTCTAGCATGAAGACTGCTGCTCTATCAAGAAAGCGATCGCTCAGTTTCTAGGGTTGATAGCTGCCGGAAGAGCTCCTTGACTAGCCATACTTGGAGATCTGTACTGCTCAAGCACTTGACAAAAGTTCCAGTTAAATCTAGTCCAAAGAGATTGTTAGGTGCTGGCCCTCACCAAATAGCTCTCCCTCTGCTTACGTAGGTTACTCCGTGAGGCAGGAAAACACCCTCGGGATCACAGATTTCAATAAATCCTGTAAAACTTCATCTTTTTAAAGATCATAACCTAAAATGTTTGGAATACTTTTTTGATTTTGTTTTTCATTCTACCATATGACATATACATAGGTGATAAAATTGGAATATAATGGCTATTCACTCCATATTCACTCCAAACAACTTACTCTCAATTTTTTCCCATATGTTTTTTAGTTCAACTAAAATTTCAGCACGTAAGAGACCCTGCAATAGTGTGATATTTGGCATAAGATGATTCTGTCTCATATCCTATTCTGAAAGGAACAGAAGATCCTTTAAAATATATATATTTTTAAAGTAAAAAGCCTCTCTTGTGTAATGGATTCCAAGAAAGGCCAGTACAGCCTAGACTGTTTTTTTTCCCTGCTTTTCTTGTCATAAAACATAAATGAATTATTTGGATAGGAAATCTTAAAAATGTACAGACTACTCCCAAATGTCAAGTAACTGTCATTATTTGGTTATCCTGCATAATTAAAAGTTACTTCTGTTTACAAGTTTTAATTTGATTCCACGGACTTTTGTTCTCTGAGACATTTTGTCCCATCTGTTCAGGGACTCCTCAGAAGATTTGCAGAAATTGGCTATATACATAAATCTAACTTGGGTAAAAATTAAAAGATCTCAAAGTACATTGGAGAACTTCCATTGATTTTTCGAGAAACCATCACATAGTCAAACTATGCCTTACAAAGAACATTTGAGTTGCTTATACTTATCAAAGTAGAAACTAATGGGATTTCACATGCCAGGTCAGACTGGCCTCTTTATCATGACAGAAACACATCAAATTTGTAAACTGACAAGTGAAAATCAAAGCAAAACGAAATGAAATAATAAATGCCAAGTGAATATTTAGACTTCTTGGCTATGGGAGAAGCAATCATAATGCCTGGATGTCCAAGCTATCCAGGATTGTTTTGTGTATAGGTGAGGATGTAACGGTTCAAAAAGGTATTTATTAAGGACCTCATTATGCATGTATGCTAAATGCCAAAGGATGCATGCACTAGAACTGAATTCTGGACCTTTATGGATTTATGCATTCATCAAATGTTAGAACTACATTTAAACTATCTAAACTAAATTTATCTCTGAAATGATACAAATTAAGGGGGGAAATGGACAGAGTAAAATATGTTTTATGGTCCTACGTGTCATATGCTAGATAGAAAATGAACTGAGCACCATCTGACAGCACAATAAAAAAACAGGCCGAGAGAAGTAAGGCAACTCATTGGTCTGACAGTGGAGACAGCCCCCCCACCCGCCCCATCCCACCTGGAGGCATGGGCCTGTTTTGAGCCTATCCGAAAGAAAGCCACTCAAAGGTCTTCTGGTGCTCTTCAAGACCTAGGTGGGTGTTTTGCCAGCACATGGGGGATGCAGTGATGTTTTGCCCAAGAATGAGAATAAAGAAATGAGCATTAGGTTGTGGCCTATGATCAGCACACAGGCATGTACAGGAGAATTAAGTGAGACTTAAACAACACCTACAGATATTATTATCTTATCAGAGGAAGGGGATACGCCAATCAAAAATGTGCTGGTGGGCCACAGAGGCAGAGTACAGAAGAGAAGCTGAGGCAAACACCTGAAATGTCTAGGGAAGTTCTGTCCAGGGAGCAAAGGCTTCAAGGGTTCTGGCCCTAGTGCAAGGCTTCGGATCATGAATAGCAGGCTCGTTCACTTCTCTGAAGACCTGAAGATACTGGCAAGTGGGAGGTAGAAGGGAACCATGGCGAAGAATTTTGGCTGGGAATAAAAGACCTAGGTTGGAGCTTCAGCAATTCCATTCACTAGTTGTGCTGTCCTGGACAGGTGACTAGGTTTCTAGTCTAGGTTGTGTAAAGTCAAGAAGGTTCAAAGTGCTTTATTTGCATTATTTCACATAACCTTCACAACAACCATTAGAGGAAGTACTATTAGTCTCCTCCATCCTTAGCATGATTCTAAGGAATAGAGATGATAATTTGTTTACCTAAAGTCAACAGCTGAAAAGTGCTGACCCAGAGCCAAAATCCATTACAGTAGCAGGTTGACTGATCCACTTCATAGGTGGGTTGAAGAATTAAATAAGTAATGTGTTCATTCAACATTTAACAAACGTGTGTCCGATACCGTGTTACCTGCTAGAGCACTTAGCACAGAGCTTTGGTCCATGAGAAGTACTCAGCAATGTTTGCAATCATTATTAATAAGAAGGAAATGCTTGCGGAGAGGTGGACATTCCAATTCCTCTAACACTCACACTTCTCACTGTAGATTAAAAGATTGATTGTGTGATCTTTGTTAATATCAAGCTCCCCAAGTTGGGACCTCAGTTTTATTTTGTGCCAACCAGGCTAAAGGCTGGGCCCCAGATGATGGCACATTTACTAGGGGAAAATGCTGGCAGCCAGGATGCTGCTGGTTTCAGTTTTCAGGAAAAAGAAAGAAAGAAAGAAAGAAAGAAAGAAAGAAAGAAAGAAAGAAAGAAAGAAAGAAAGAGAGAAAGAAAGAAAGGAAGGAAGAAAGGGAGGGAAAAGAAACACTTCCAAAAGGTGGACTGACAAAATATAATCAAGATTTCTATTTCTGTGCTGAGAAAAAGTGGAAGAAAAGTTTTATAGTAAAAGTATAGTAAAACTTTTATAAGTAAAGAGGAAGAGCAAAAACAGACTACACTCATAGAAAAATATTTTTAAAATCTAGATTTTCTGGGGCGCCTGGGTGGCTCAGTGGGTTAAAGCCTCTGACTTCGGCTCGGGTCATGATCCCGGGATCCTGGGATCGAGCCCCACATTGGGCTCTCTGCTCAGTGGGGAGCCTGCTTCCTCCTCTCTCTCTCTGCCTGCCTCTCTGCCTATTTGTGATCTCTGTCAGATAAATTAAAAAAAAAATCTAGATTTTCTGAGCACTTATTTCACTTTTTCATAGAGTCCTTAAACTCATTATCAGAGATCAAATGATTATTATCAAAAGAATGTTTTACAAACGTTGGACTCATAACAGCTCTGTCTGCAGTTGTTAATTAACTAATAATTATTCTCATATAAGTACTTCAGGTAGACAACTTGGACCCATAAAATGGCTTAGTACAAAGAGAATCATGAAAGCTCTGCCAAAAATACAAGACGAATTATCTTTCCTTATGGTATCACTTTCCAGCAAGCTTCCATTACCACTCTAGTTAGTCCCTTTTGTGAAGAATGCCTCACTCACATGCAAATTACCTTAACCTTGTTTGTGAGAAGTGATGTTTTTCTAAAATATAGACATATACACAAAATCTTTGCCTTCATTGAGGAAAAAGAGTTCTCTACTTCAATTCCTTTCAAATAAAGAATGTATTCAGGTTTCTTTCTCAAATTTCTCAAATTTCTTTCTCAAATACATTCAGTTGAAATGTATGCTTAGATACACAATAGCTAATGTTTAGTGTAATTTGGCCAATGTCACCACTAGTTGGAGGAAGGCTCAAATACTACAAAATTAATGATTTTTAAACCTGGGTATAAATACTGTACATGTGTAAAATACATGTGTCTCTGAAAATGCAACATAAAATTCAAGAGTATTATCTTACTATGAGCATAATATTCTGGCGATGGTGGACATGACCCAACCAAATACCAACAATGATATGGCTGTTTTTTTCATGTTTACTCTGTTCTGCAAAGTCTGGCTTCTATGTAATGTGAAAATCTGGCTAGGTAATAAAGAAACACATTTGTGCAAAATCATGGTAGTACAATATGAAGGGAAAGCAGTACTTTCAATGTCTGTGTCATTGTATCATTTTAATTAGTAACTTAAAAGGACTTTAATTGTTGCAACTAAATATGATAAGCTAGACTTGATGATACTGATTACAATATGATGGCTACCCAGGCACCTTGTATGATAGTCAAGGCCCCAAAACACCAATAGCCATAAATACGATAGGAATTTCTAGCCTACTATGTATGAAATCCCTGTGTATTTTTTATATGTGTTTCAACTTTAATGATATATTGGATATAAACTATTTGCTTCCTTTTTATGGTATAACCATGATAACAAAACAAAAGTAGTTACCTTACTATAAATGGTACAGAGTACAAAGGATACATTTATTGTGACAAAAATGGCTTACACTCTACATTATAGACCAAAATATTAAGTAATTGAAAAAAACAACACTAAACTCGATGGTAATTCACAAAATCCTGAGGAAAAAATAACAAAACCTTTTATAAAATACTGAATATTTTTTCTTTCTATGTATGTCTTTCCTTTCTCCAATTACCTCACTCAAACTCAAATATTATAAAAAAGATAAGAGAACTTAACACTGGTCAACAGTCAACTAAAACCCATCTTTTCATATCATTTCCTGGAAAACTTACATGGATTTCTCACATGGCTGTACATCCAAATGGAGTAATATACATAAGGTGTTTTTCTTTTCCTTGTCAGAAGTAAAAGACAAGAAAGACTCCTCTAAATTTTCTCCTTGAGTTGTCAAATATTTTGTCACAATTCATGCTCCCTCCCTTAACCCTTTCAAGCCTCTGTAAGACAAAATACTTAAAATCCATTTCTTGCTGCCCAAGCCTCTCAGCTCAACGAAGGCAGAAACCATGTGTTTGCCTGCATATACAGAAAAAGATATTCCATGAAGGAGTATTTTTACAGAGAACTAAAAATATATAAAATAAAATAAAAATATGATATGAAAATTGAGGTACTCTGAATTTTATTTTTTGGCCCTTTGCCAATGATTTCTATGTTCTTTTTTAGCTGGTATAAATACCACAGCTACCATAAACATCTCCTTTCAATAATCTGATATCTGACAAGCATAGTGATGTCCTAATATTTCATTTTTTGGCCAGACTTATATCTCACAGTAATTTTTCTGCACTTGGTGCAAATATTTTTAACAGCTGCTGCCTTAAACGGTATACAATCCTGGTCCTTTCTACTTGATCGCTCCTTCTTTCTCCTTCTCTCCTTTGTCTTTTTCCCCCAGCTTCAACAAGGGTTAATTTTAAGGATTAGTCTGCAATTTTCTGATATTACCCTTTTATGTCAGCAACTTTAGAGGCCAATAGAGTCGATTGTGACGTTTCATTCCAAGTCTCTACCACCAGCCCAGATTTTGTTCCCAATTTCCAGGACTCCACTTCCAAACCTCGCTTAGACATTTCCAGAGCTATGTGTGTCCCTTTTACTCAAACTCATTTCTCCTGAAACTTGTGTGTTTTTCCATAAATGTTCTCATCCTCCTAGACCCCTAGGCCTGAACCACCAAAATCAACTTTTCTTTCCTTTACCCCATTGATTTATAGCTCTAAGTTCTTGGACAGCTCTTTGGAATAGCTCACTTTGTTTTATTCTTAACACTATCATTGTTTTGATTTGGTCACCTCAACTTTCAGATACATTATCAAGTTCCTAATTTATATTCCTACTCTTCCTTTGTTCATTTTGCAAGCATTTTTCCAAGCTTACCAACTTAAGGTCATGTGTCAATGTTGACAGAACAAGAATCATATCACCCTGTGTTCCTTGAAGCTATTTATTTATTTATTATATCTAAATGTTTCTATTTGGGGGCCTCCTGGGTGGTGCAAGCTGGATAAGTGGCTGACTCTTGATTTCAGCTCAGGTCATGAACTCAGGGTCCTGGGATCAAGCTCCATGTCAGACTCCACACTCAGCTGGGAGTCTACTTGAAGATTCTCTCTCTCCCTTTCCTTCTGCCCTTCCCCCTGCTCTCTTTCTCTCTCTCTCAAATAAATAAATCTTTAAATGTTTCTATTTTTTTTAATGCTTCTAGGTAAATTTTGGGGTCTTTAGAATTTTTTTTAAGATTTTTATTTCTTTATTTGAGAGAGAGAGACAGAGACAGAGACAGCAGGATCAGGGGGAGGAAGCAGAGAAAGAAGGAGAAGCAGACTCCCTGCTGAGCAGGGAGCCAGATGTGGGGCTCGATCCTAGGACCCTGAGATCATGACCCCAGCTAAAGTTAGACGATTGACTGTTTAAGCCATCCAGGCACCACTAAATGTTTCTATTTTTTATATTAAAACTTAATATTCCCCTTACCCCAAACTGTCAATTATTATAGGACATACTTTTTTTTTTCAAATCAGGAACCTGAAATATATAAGGATATGATGAGATGCACAGAAATGACAATAATTGCAGCCACAAGAGAAACTCTAGGTTAATGGCTCTTGGTATATGTGTCGCTGACAGATGCCAAAGGCAGAAGAAGGGAGTTTTTAAGATGAAATTTTGTCTCATACGTTCATCATGGCAACTAAATACAGTTTTGATAGAAAATAATATAACAAACCTTTATAGAGGTATTCTTCAGGGACCAATCAGATGCCATGTTAGTGCCACTAATTCCCAATTCACCCTTCAAAATTTTGGAAATGGCTTTTTTAAGTTAGACAAAAAGAAGTGGGGAGACACTCTGGAACCTATGATATTTCATATCAAGAATTACCTAATAATTCAAAGCAGACGATGGGAGATAATTTTCTTGTATAAATTTAGATGGGTTCATAGAGGCTTGCAAAAAACTGCTCTTATCCCATATTCAGTGACTGGTCTGTGGTTAATATTAGGATAAGGCAAAAATGTGGATAAAGGATAAGAGTTCCACCATGTGGTTTGCTCTTTAGATGAAAGCAGAGGAATAAATTCTAATTTAATATTAAGTCTTTCCAGTGCAGCCTGAAACTATATTTGGCTTGAAATGTCTTCATTTTATTATACTTTTCTTTCCTTTCTTATTCTACAGGATTTCAGTTTCACCTTCACAATTCTGTGGTAGCCAGACTTGCCACATAACGTAGTCTCAAACATAACTTCTGTATGTGTGTATATATGTGTGTACACACACACACACACACACACACACACACAAACACATATATGTGATCTCAGAGTCTACGATTTTAGGACTTAAAAGAAAGTTCCAAATAAATATTTCTAACTCATGAAACTGTTATTAGGTTCCTAATGCTTATCACTATTCCAGATGTTCTTGTTGTAATAATGAACAATAAAGAAACCTTTGAAATGATGCAGTTTGCTTGACTTCTGTCAGCTCCCCCCCATCCCAATTTTGGGATAACTTTCTAATCTTTGGTCTGAAATGAGTCTTCTTCATTAATGAGAATTAACTACCCAAATGAAATACATCTATTTGGATTTCTTCTTTCTTTAAAATGGTCTGGTGAATAACAACCCCAAATTGAAACCAGACTATAATTTTATCATCCAAAATCAGCAGTAGAAACAGGAAACAAAGACCCCAATATATATAAATTAGATCCTCAAACGACATGCATTGTTTAAACAGTTTCAAAACTTTACAAGATAATAAAAGTTTTTATTTTCAACATAAAAGAACCACAGACCAATTTAAAATAGCAACCTTGTTCTACATAGGCTATCAAATTCCTTTATTTGTAAGGCAGACGCTAAGGAGGAGTAATTCATGGCATGATTTCTACTTAGTAAAGACTAGAGGAGCCAGGAGTTAATCGTCTGCTCAGCTACAACAAAATCCTTAATACAATGAATCACATAACTTCTTGGAGTAAACTAAAATTAAAGGTATAGAATGAAACTGTTTTAATTGCCATTTATTTGACTTTCATGGCTAGCTAGTGCAAAAAAAACTTTCTTATTTTATAGTATATTTAAACAGAACAAACTATATTATGTTTAACTGTTGTTTCTTCACAACAAAAAGGCATCACACTCTTTCAAAGAAAAAGATTTCAAGCATTGTAATCACAGTTTGTAGAAAGTTCCAAGAGTCTGAGAACAAGGCAGACATTACTTTGAATCCAGGCTCTACTACTTCACTAGCTGTGTGACCCTACACTTTACCTTCACCTCATCCAGTCTCAATCACTTCAAATGTAAAAGAGGGATAATCATAGCATCTATATCAACAGGTTGTTTTGAGGAGATAATATAAACCACTTAGTAAATGTAGTTAAAAATAATGACCGTTAATAATCATGAATTTTTGTTGGTCAGAAGGGTAAAATTAGTAAGGAGTGAATATATATAAAGGACTTGGAATAATGCCTGACACATAGTGTCAATGCTGTCATCGCCATCGTTAAATGGTAAAGGGGAGCTGATGGAATGTGAAGGAAAACCAAAACTCATCCCATAACTTCCATTCCTCTAGGAAATGAAAAGAATCCCTATTTGCTATAGACTTTATAGACACTAAGAAGTCAACCTGATAAGACAAAAAGATAGTCATGGATTGTAGAGGTTATCATTACTACCTTTGACTTTGCAGTTAACATTGAATATGGAACAAAATATTAAGAAGAACTTGATAAATAACTCATGAAGAAATTCTACATCTCTCCAACCGCACCCTTAGAATTAGTAGCCCTTTAAGGAAGAGGCTCAGTTGAGTCCTTTGCGGTCTTCTGATTCTTGCTTTCCACCTCTGTAGCCTATAAGCCTGGGAGCCTGGTAGGCAGAGCAGAGGGCCAGACCCTAGAGAGAGACAGACTGCAGGCTGCATGTGGGAGGGCCTGGGAGGAATGGGACACTTTCTCCTAAGGTCGAAAATAATATTGCACCCCTCACTCCAAAAGAAGAAACTTCAATATACGTTCTCAATAAACTATAATCTCAGAGAGTCAAAGAGTTCTGGAAAGTTTTCCAACTCGTACTTTGAGTAACTTTGAAGAAATTCATAGTTTTTGCATCATGTTACACAAGACACTAAAGAACATTTCTGAGTATTTACTTCAAAATGCATAATGTCCTAAGTTCAACATACTTTTAATTAAAATTTTTATTTCTATTTTCTTTTTGTTTGCCTTAGAGGGCCTAATTATAAGATGTGAGCTTAAAGATCAGTTAGTGGTCATAGCTCTTTCTCTGCAGGACTGACTAAAGATTTAATGAAACACATGCACTCCATAATTGGAATTAACAGGCTTAAAAGCAATTGCTGATGAGTAACTGGATGATGACTGAAAGTAATTATTCTAAAGCAGAGTAAGTCACAAAATATACCCTTTCATGTAAGTGACCAAGAGGGTGGCCAAAGAGAACTATTGCTGACCTAAGCACTGAGTTAGTCTTAGTAATGTTTAACGGCAGGAAACACCTGTACTGTTGAAATGTATAGGCATTTTAGCTGCAGTGCCTAGCACACACTAGGTGCTTAATATATATTTGCTGAGTGAATGAATTAATGTATAATTACAGTCTACTTATCATAAACATCTTATTACAGGTCTACTATGCAGTACTATTTATTCTTTATGTTACATGTTTATCATATTGTCTGTATTATAAATATTGGCCAATGAACCTGACTGCAAAAGAGGTCTGTTAACAGAGGCACATGACCGTATTAATGCTAATTAATCTTTCTTTTGAGGAATAAAAGGACCATAGGGAAAGACATCTATTGAAAAGCGTGTGTTGACTTTTTTTTTTTTTAAAGAGTTTATTTATTTGACAGAGAGAAATCACAAATAGAGAGGCAGGCAGAGAGAGAGAGAGAGAGAGAGGGAAGCAGGCTCCCTGCTGAGCAGAGAGCCGGATGTGGGACTCGATCCCAAGACCCCGAGATCATGACCTGAGCCGAAGGCAGCAGCTTAACCCACTGAGCCACCCAGGCGCCCCTTGACTTTTAAGATTTACATTCTGCCAGGGTGGTATTCTTCCTTTAGAAGAAAAATCTGTCATGATAAAAATATTATCTCTTGAATGATATCACTGTCCCTGGAAGAGTTATCAGTAGCGGACTGTGGCTAGAGCATATGAAACATCTAGAACCTGGATAAAGCATAAAATATCCATTGAACTCTTGGATATTTCAAAATATATGAATATAGTTACTGAAGTAAGTTCTTACAACTACTTGTTAGCTAATTCTAACCTAGTAAATATTCATGTATATATACATGTATTATATATATTACTTTCTCTCTTTCCTTATAATATGCATACCCTTGCAACGTGATCTATGACTAAAGAATAGGATATGGAGACAAATAAGTAATGAAGCTGGGAGAAGTTATAGAAAGGAGGAAAACTGGGATAGGATAGGCACAACTTGACACTCCACGTTTACCTAAGTACATAGACTCAATTCATATGAGCACAGGAGTACTTTTATTTTACTTTTGCCTGAAGCATTAGTATCTTGCACTTGTAGATGTGACCTGCATTAAATCCAAGTAAACATTACATCATGCTGTTTAGATTCTAACTTTCAGAAAGGACCACATTCAGTTTTCATTTGACTTAAGTGCAGTTTTAAAAGGGAAACATGTTGGGACGCCTGGGTGGCTCAGCTGTTAAGCGTCTGCCTTCCGCTCAGGTCAGGCTCCCTGCTCTGCCCGAAGCTTGCTTCTCCCTCTCCCCCACCCCCTCCTCCCCCAGCTTGTATTCCCTCTCTCGCTGTCTCTCTCTCTGTGTCAAATAAATAAATAAAATCTTAAAAAAAAAAAAGGAAACATGTTATCAGTTTAAATTTCCTCAATATCTAATTTCTGCTGCCACATTCACTCTTCAATTTATAATCTGTCTTATTCCATTGATATTTTCTGTTTATGCATCAGTCTCTCTATCCAGACTGCGACTTGATGAAGTCTCCGGTATCTTGGCATCCTAAGTGCCCTACAAAGAGTAGGTCCTTATTCATGTTTATGGAAATATGGTTTGCTCTCGCACTCTCTTCCTCCAACTACATTTTGGTTAGCTTCCACTGATTTTGGGGTGCCGTGGTAAGAGCCACAGCAATTTTTTCTTTTCATCTTTCACCTGATGGGTCTTCATCTCTTACAGAGGTAGCGTACTCTTCAAGGGTAACAGAATACCAAATAGTATCTTAAACAACAATACAAAAGCGACATAGCTTATTCATTACTTATTACAGGTAGGAAAAAAATACTGGTATTGACATGAATACCAACATATCAATGTGTAAATATCTTCTTTTATCATAAACATCAAAATATGAATAGCTGACAGGAACAACTTCACTAAAGGCACTCTTCGAAAGTTACGTAGTAAATGGTAACGTCTGCTACGGGGTTGAATTTTTCTTTTTTTTAAGGGGCCAAAAAAATCACTTAGCAATGTGAGCTATTGAAAGATGGTTAATAGGGACGCCTGGGTGGCTCAGTTGGTTGGATGACTGCCTTCGGCTCAGGTCATGATCCCGGAATCCCGGGATCGAGTCCCACATCAGGCTCCCAGCTCCATGGGGAGTCTGCTTCTCCCTCTGACCTTCTCCTAGCTCATGCTCTCTCTCACTGTCTCTCTCTCAAATAAATAAATAAAATCTTTAAAAAAAAAAAAAGAAAGAAAGATGGTTAATAAAATAGTTCACTGTTTTCAGGGTAATGGGAAAATTATTTCATGGTATATGTGTGTGTGTGTGTGTGTGTGTGTGTGTGTGTGTGTGTGCTTCTTCAAAGCAAATGGAAAATATAGTACCTTCCATTCTCAGTATTATGTTATAATTTAACATAAGCTTAATCTTAGAGACTTGCTCTTGGGTTACCTAGGAGATACCACGTGATTACCTGGCAAACAGCATTAGCACATAGGCTCAAGTCTCTTACCATCAAATCCATCTTCTTCTGACCCCAGTTCATCATCTGAGCAGATGTTGAGCACATTTACCAGCATCTCAGTCACTAAAAAGGAAAAAAATAAAAGCAAAAACGTTCAGATTTTTTATTATAACCTTAGTGATTACTCTGAAGCTTAGCAATAACATTTCTTACCTGTATTGTATAGAGAATCTCCTGCAAGATAGTTTCTATAAAATTCAGATCATTAAAGATAACCGGCTTTGTGATTCTACACAGAATTTATGTTTATAAAAGGATTAGCTCATGTCTATGATAACATTTAACTAGCCATAGGTCAACAGACAATGGACAACCAAATATGTGGCTATGGATATACCATAAGTCTATGAAAGAGAGAGGGCTACTTCTGAATTTTTACTTGTTGTACTATGAGGCTACGAGATGTAGACCACATTGCGACCTTCTGTTTTGCAGGGACTCAATGAATGCTAGATCTCTTTTTAAATCTTTTTAATCCCCCAGAGAACCCAGCACAGTGATAGGCATGTAGTTCTGTATTTAATAAAAAATGCTGATTGAGGGAATAATATATTTGAGGTAGTTTTGAGGATACTAATTTTAAAAATAAATGAATTGATACATGTATCATTAAATTTTATTTTCAAAAAGTCTTTAACAATAAAACATAGGTAAGTTTAACAAGAAATTCAGTTGGCTAAATTGATGACAATAAAACTGCATGAAAGTGTTGTCACAGAAATTAGTACTGCATCACTTTTACACTATAAGATGCATGTTATTTACATTTAACCGTTTCTAAAATTAGGTTGAAAGGTGAAAAGAAACTTGCCCACTATTTCCTCAAGAGCTACTCTTTGAAATCCATGTTCCTCTAGAGTGGAAGACATATGATAAAGAGTAAAACACCAGTGTAGTCAACACTAATCCATAGCTTCAGTTTAATTATCAAAAGTGAATTACGTACTCAAATACATGAATAGGTTCTTTTAAAACAGATGTTCAAAATCTGAACATTTAATGGAAACAACCCAACTGCAGGGTGTTCAAAGGGTGCCCAACAGTTATCAGGTTTCACACTGCTTCTGTTTCCTGAAAAGCCAACAGAGGACAGTAACACATGCCGTGTTCTGATCAGGGTGGGAATGTGGTGACATGGGTAGTGCTGGGAATACTTATCAGAGACTCTCAAAATTGATTCTTGACTTATTTTGGTGTCCGAAAGAAAGATTTATTCACTGACCAATCATAACTTCTGGGTTTAATCATTGTAGGACATTTAAAGGAAAACCCCCCCATAAATATTATCAGAAAATAAATATTACATTAATATATTATACATACTTATTAATATAACTAAATATTTTTTAAAATGTGTAGTTTTTCTCTACAACCCTCCGAGGGGATGCTGAAACATGTGCAAACTCTTACCTTTATTCTGATGTCTATTTACCTGCTCTAGTGCCAAGATGCACAAGGAATGACCTGGTCTGTCCCAAGGCCTCCTGACCTAAACACTCAGGCTCAATGGGTGCCGGCCTGTCCTTGAAATTTTTGTTGAGGTTTAGGTCAAAATAGAAAACAAAACAAAGGGAGAAGGAAGGAAGGAAAGGCAAGACAATTCCTTTGAAAAACTGGGACAAGTTAATAGTTACAGCTTTTTAAATGTAAATTTGTCTCCCTTGGTAAACATGATGGTCTATTTGTCATGAACCATTTTTTTGTTGTATATATTGTCTTTCAAATTATTACAGCCATTGATCACTATCATACTATGATTATTATCAACATCAGAAGTGTGAGAAAGGCATAGCTATCGTAATCTTTTAATTTGACAGGGAGTTTGTAAAATAAAATAGCACTTTTGAATTAATACAAAGGGGTAAGGAGAAAAAGGAGCCATTATTACAGCTTGAAACCAGTTAAAACTATATATCTGTTACTTTTAAAAGATTTTATTTATTTATTTGACAGAGAGAGATCACAAGTAGGCAGAGAGGCAGGCAGAGAGAGAGGAAGGGAAGCAGGCTCCCTGCTGAGCAGAGAGCCCGATGTGGGACTTGATCCCAGGACTCTGAGATCATGACCCGAGCCTAAGGCAGCAGCTTAACCCACTGAGCCACCCAGGTGCCCTATCTGTTACTTTTAAAAGAGTTATATTGTTCCAACGAGATGATACAAATACTCTTGGTATTTCTCATTGCTTTTGCTTCCTCTTACTTCAGTCATTGCATTTTGTTAACAGGGTATATACGGTGACATACTTTCAAATCACTTCTCTCATGTTGCAACTCATGAATTTTTTTGGTTAGAAGAGTCCCCATCTCCTCCCTTTCCTTCTTGTATGATTACATTAAGAAAATCTCAAGATTCCCCAACACACCTTTTTCCCCAACAAATGGCAGGGACCAAGTGAAGACATCCATGAAATTTGGAAGCCAGTATGGGTGAGGAGAACAGTTGAATTGCCTGATATTCATGACGTTGTTCTCATACTTCAATACTGCAGCTGGAAACAACAAACACAAGGGCATTAGATTCACATGCACATATTTCTGCTTCTGCACATGGCTTTAGTTGATCCAGAGAATTCAACTATGTAACTTAAGTTCCAAATATCAAGACAAGTAGCTTCATCAGTCACAAATGTTTATGCTATTGGGAATTAAACTATACTCAGTATAATATGTAACTGCACAATATATGAACGCTAATATGAAATGACATTACAATTTGGCAAATATTTATATAATATGGTTAATCAAAAGTCTGTCAGGAATTGGTCAAGCTCCTCTCACAGCCAAGAACACTGTAGTCTTATTTAACATCTAATGAGCCTAACAAAAGTGGTATAGCTAAATTTGTTTGACAATTTAATAATCTCCACAAAAATTTGAACAAAATTTACTTCTACGCTTAAAGAAAAAAGAAAACCACACATTTCCCAGTAGAACTTACAATGGTTATACACAGTAGTTTAAATCAGATTGCATTCTTGACTTAATAAAATAAAGTGTTTGGGTTGAATCCTGCACAACATTTTACACTGGTATCTGACTTCACCCTTGACTGCTGAAAAGAATGAACCACCCATGACTTAGGAAAATGAATCTGCCCCTTTCACTCTGCTTTGCATGGTGTCTGTAGCTTAGATACACAATTACATAAAAAGTTATGGTTGCAGAGATCCTAAGAACATCACTAGACTCACTTGTAACCAGATTCAGAAATTCACTATAACAATCCTGATACAAGTTTAGTAGGTCTCTGTGAGTTCTTTCTCTCTCTTTCTTCCTTCCTTCTTCCTACCTTCCTTCCTCCCTCCCTCCCCTTCTCTCTCTCCCTTTCTTATTTCATTTTTAAGTAATCTCTGCAGCAAACATGCTCGAACTTACAACCCCAAGATCAGGAGTTGCGTGCTCTGCTGACTGAGCCAGCAAGGAGCCCCTCTGTGAGTACTTTCTTTCTTTCTTTTTATTTTTTTAAGTTTAACTTTTTCCCAAGCTGGAGCTTTAATCAAGCAGGAGCCCCATATAATTTCCCACGTTTTATTCAGCCTTATAGAGGTATAATTGAGATATAATAAATGGTAATATATTGAAAGTGTACAACATAATGATCTGATTTATGTATACATTGTGAAAGGGCTCCCACAGTTGAGTTAATGAACAAATCCATCACCTCACTTAGTTATCGTGTGCGTGTGTGTGTGTGTGTGTGAGAGAGAGAGAGAGAGAGAGAGAGACAGAAATTTAAGTTCTACTCTCTTAGCACATTTACATTTAAGTTCTACTCTCTTAGCACAATTACACAATACAGTGTTATCAACTAGTCATCATGAAAGAATGTAGCTACTTTTTTTTTATTACTTTCTTTTCTTTTCTTTTTTTATTTATTTCTTTTCAGTGTAACAGAATTCATTGTTTATGCACCACACCCAGTGCTCCATGCAATACGTGCCCTCCCCAATACCCACCACCTGGCTCCCTGACCTCCCACCCCCCACCCCTTCAAAACCCTCAGATTGTTTTTCAGAGTCCATAATCTCTCATGGTTCACCTCCCCTTCCAATTTCCCTCAACTCCCTTCTCCTCTCCATCTCCCCATGTCCTCCATGTTATTTGTTATGCTCCACAAGTAAGTGAAACCATATGATAATTGACTCTCTCTACTTTCAATTTAGGAAAAGCTACCTGCTTTAAAGGCATCATCTGTTCTATGGATAGACAGTTTTAAATTGTGGGAAGTTCTCGAGTTGAGTTGAAAACTTCCTTATCATTTACTGATCCAAATCTATCCTCCGGAAAAATACAGAACAAGTATGCTTCTGATTCTAAATGACAATCTTTTAAATATGAAGAACAAAACTCTCACATCATACCTTCTTGATCTTTGGAAAGATTTTACTTTCATTATCCTCTCGTGGCCTGATTAGCATTACATTAGTGGAAATTACTGAAGAGATCCTAGATGATATCAAATGGGTTTTGTCTTGTTTTGTTTAGGGGTTTAAAACATAGAGAAATCAACCCTTTCATTACTTTCTTTTACATTGTAGCACTTGATTGCAGATAATAGAGTAAAGACAGCCCTTCAAAATCTATTTTTTGAAAAGCTACCAAAAGTTTACTGCATTTGAGCCCTTGCATTAACTTCTTACTTAACAACATCTTTCACATAGCATTGCTTTCATAACTGCATTTGTTCCTCCACCTGGAATATACATATATACATATAAATATGTATATGTACATGTGTGTATACACACATGTATATACATATATATACATTTATGTATGTGCAGGTGCCTAGGCTCCATGCCCAGTGTGGAGCCCACTGCTGACTCGACCCTGAGATCAAGACCTGAGACTAAGACCTGAGCTAAGACTTGGACGCTTAGCCAACTGAGCCACACAGGTGCCCTCACCTGGAATATTTTCTTAGAAACTGCTGAGTACCCCGATTTTTCCATCCTGTGGTGTCCAGTCCAGACTCTACCTCTCCAGTGAAATATTTTCTGATTTCTTCTAGTGGATATAATCTTAAACTTCTGAATTCCAAAAGTCATTGACTTACACCTCTATATTGCATTTATTATTCAATTTTGATCACAGCCATTCTTCTATGTCTTTAAGACATAACTTCCATATTTTTAAAGACTAGTGTCATGCAACAAGCTTCATGTTTCTTTGTGTTTCACATACCACCTTTTAAAAATTTTTGTAAAGATTTTATTTATTTATTTGTCAGAGAAAGAGAGACACAGCACAAACGGGGCGGGGGGGGGGGGAGAGCAGCAGGCAGAGGGAGAAGCAGGCTCCCTCATGCAGGACTTGATCCCAGGACCCTGGGATCATGACTTGAGCCCAAGGCAGACGCTTAACCAACTGACCCACCCAGGCGTCCTTACATACCACCCTTTATTTTAATTTATTTTATTTTATTTTTTAAAAGATTTTATTTATTTATTTGACAGAGATCACAACTAGGCAGAGAGGCAGGGATAGAGAAAGAGGGAGAAGCAGGCTCCATGCTGAGCAGAGAGCCCAATGCAGGGCTGGATCCCAGGACCCTGAGATCATGACCTGAGCTGAAGGCAGAGGCTTAACCCACTGAGCCACCCAGGCATCCCCATACCACCGTTTAAATATAGATGCTCAGAAGCTAAGGACTGATCTCGGTATTTCTCTTAAAAAAAATTTTTTTTTTTTCAGGAAAATTCTTTCTATTCCCTTTGGCTCTACTTCAGATGAGATGGCTTTTAGTGCCTTTTCCTCATCCTGCTCATCCTTTTTCTGGGAACACGCCACATTGGCAATACCCCTATAAAAGTGTGGCCCAGAACGAATAGAATCTTTTTGGTGGGTTTATACAATGCAGAATATGAGGAGGCTCTATCGTTTCTCCTGTAATTTGGATACTATATATATCATATTGTAGCCTAATAATATGTTGATGTTTTCAGCAGCTTGCAGTTCACTAAAATCATACATGAGAACAGTATGGTCTTTGCTTTGAATCATATTTCTGTCTTACCAGCCAGTTCCAGGGAACAGAATCATGACACTTTGGGGACAAGAAATGCAGATAGTGCAGTCAACATTGATATGAAGGGAATTATTCTCTTCTTCCCACAGAATGCTGAAGCCTGCACATGTTTCCATACACCCCTTCTTCTTTAAGTTATCCTATCATTTATGCCATATGACACTCGGCCTAAGGATACACTCGTATAGTATTAAAGGCATGCCAAATGAAAGAATCATGGCAAATTACCATATCCATACTTCTGATCCACCAGATGGAAAAAGTGAAGTATTCCCCACCTTTGCTAAGTACTGCCTGAATACCAGCTCCGTTGAAAAGGTCTTTACTATTTTTGGATACAGCATATTCATAGCAGGAGTGTATACTCACAAATTCCAAAGGATCTTTAAGGTTCTAAGTTTGTGTGTGTGTTTTGTTTTGTTTTTTGACACAGAAAGAGAGAGAGCAAGCACAAGCAGGGGGAGGGGCAGAGGGAGAGGGAGAAGCAGGCTCCCTGTGAAGCTCCCTGTGTTCCTTCATTGGGAACCCAATGAAGGCTCAATCCCAGGACCCTGGGATCATGACCTCAGCTGAAGACAGACACTTAACTGACTGAGCCACCCAGGTATCCCTAAGTTGTCTTTTTGAAGAATAATTTCTTCTCTAAGTGCCCCCCGCCTTTTTATTGGCATTAGGTTGACATAGCAGGAAGAAGGAAAATAGATGTTATAACTAACAGCGCCCTGGAGGATAGGGAGAGGCTTAGGGAGAGGCTCTACAGAATATCTCACTTAATCCTTACTACAAATCTGAGAGGCTGGTGTGACTGCTTTCATGTTATAATCTAAGGAATCGAGGTTGAGAAGTGAAGCGGCTTGCTCACAATCATGCAACCAGTAACTGGATGAATGGACTCCTATCTAAACTCAGCTTTCACTGACATCAAATCCATTACCCTCCCACCATTCCCTTCTGTCTCTTACAAATTATAAATGGATGAATGAATTCTAGTCCTAGTGGTCATAGTAATTTATCTTTGAATATCGTATTCATAATTAAAGACGTTTTAGCTTTTGCCAAAATACATATTTGAGAAAATGAAATATGATGCACATTTACAACTGAGGGTACGGGTTGCTCTATAGATAAAATGGAAGTTCTGTTTTGTAGCTGGTGAGAGAAAGCATTTATTCTTTCAACATTGACTCAACACAATTTATTGGAGTGCCTAATAAAACAAACATTTTTTTCAGATTCCATTTTTGTTTATTAACACCAGAAATAATAACATTTTAACAGTGGCTACATTTACTAAGCATCTACTATATGCCAGGCACTGTATTTGGTCCTTCACAAAACAGAATCACAAATCTTCACAATATCCCTCAAAAGTCGTTCTTAATCATTTGCATTTTGAAAATAAGCAAACAGAGACGTTATTTGCCCAACGTCACACTTGAGAAGCAGTTAAATTCAGTTTTGGCCTGAATGTAAAGTCCTTATTCTTTCTAGGATTCCATGATATTCTCAACCTAACTGCGCAAATCATTCAATGTCTGACAAGTTTTGGACAGATTCTCCTTCCACATTTATTCTTTGTAAAAAAACTAAAGAGCACTGAATTGGAGGGCCAGGAACCCCAACTGCTAGATGGGTTCTCTCATTTAATACTCACAAGACCCAAGGCGACTTAATGTTTTGAGGTCTCAATTACCTCCCCTAACTTTATCTAGAAAATTTATATGACCACTTCCAGATCTGAATAGCAACAAACTTCTGGGACAAAGACCTCATCATTAATGCAATTATTGGTTAATAGTCTCAGTAATTCTAGAAGCTATTTATAGAACATTTTCCTACTTTTCTATAGGTTAAAAAAAGAATAACTAATATAAAAATGCAAATGCACCAATATGTATTCTTTTACTTCAGTGACATAAAATATTCATGTACAAATACTTCCCAAATAACCTCACATTAATAGGTTACTCATGAATTTTTATTATTTTGTATTATATATATATATATATATATATATATATATATATATATGTGTGTGTGTGTGTATATATATATCACAAAAATACACGGAAAAAAAAAAAACCCTTTAAACCAAAACAGTCCCAAATATCTATAGTCACGAAGTTCACAGTTAACATTTCATCTTCCACCTCCCACGTCCGCCCCTGCCACCTGCCTCTAACTGTCACTGGGATTACAAAACTCAACTAGAGCCCTAACAGTGTGCTGTTCTCTGAAGTACTTGAAAGACATTTATCTCCAGTGCAGTATAAATAATACAAATGGTTGTACTTCAAGAATCACTCGAGACCAACTCCTGAGACCTTGTCTGAGAAACAGAGAAAGAACAAAGTCTACCATCAAGAAATCTCACTATTTCACAGGCAATTATACATGACCTCCTGTCATTGAACAGTTATATCAGAGGCCTGGAGAGGGATGATGACATATATACAGACCTTGCGTTATTAGCCAAATTTAGAGCGGACCAGATTGCATAGAAAAAAGTGCTCGTCTGTTGCACATGCACTTGTGAAGAATAGCCAGAACAATATAATGGAAAGAATACTAATCCCCATGAGTCTGGAGGTCTGACTGCCAGTTCTTTCTCTGATGTCAAAGTTATGGTCTAAAAGTTATGCAATTACTTGGTCTAATCGTTTTTACTGCACCTGTAGAACCCAGAGTAAACATGGAAGCCATGCCATGCACAAGATACAAAATCAGTAATCAAGGGACAGCTCCTACTTGAAAATAGAGAAGAGCCACTGGACCTCTATTATTTTTAATGCCACAACTAGGTGCCCTGAATAGACTGAAACCCAAGAACAAAATTCCTTCCTCTGTTTACCACACTATGCACTAAAATGCTAGGCCATATCCAAATTTGTAAATTAAAGGGGTTTCCCCTACTTAAAATTTGAGATTCTGATGAGACACAAAAACCAGTATTTCGTAAGAACTCGGTAACATTTCTCAACATCTTTATAATTGTCATCATCAGGGAGGATGATGATAGGGCAATGAGTGAAAAGCAAAACAAAACAAAACAAAACAAAACAGAAATATCCAAACAGACCTTCTAATTTAAGAGAAGTTAGTGACACATTGCTAGCAAGAGTTATTAAATGGTTCACCAAACCATGGGCTCAACACATTTCAAGTGGATTTCAAGAGGAATACAAAGCGTCTTTTCTGAAAGCCTTTAGATTAGTAATATAATGCTCCCAGCATACTTCTCAGGCTTTCTCAGCACCACTAGTGCTATTTTCAATAGAGGAGAGGAGAGGTCAAAAGAATGGAAATAATGAATTCTAATAATATTTTTCTTCTCCTTAACCCTAAATGACCATCCACGCCCATCTTCAAAAGATGGTACAGAGGGACAGAAAAGATGAGAAGAAAGCGGCACTCTAGAATCATTATAAAACAACCAGAAAAAGAAGGGGAAAAAAAGCATAACAGACCCAAGGATTAGCTAATTAATTAATTAATTAATTAATTTTTTAAATTTCAGTTCTGCCACCTGTAGACTATAGATACCCCAGCAGGAAAACTAGCATCAGTGAGTTCTTTTGGCAAAGTCCTACCATCACAGAAGGAGACATGATGGCTTGATGGATAAAATTCTTTTTAATTAATTAATTAATTAATTAATTAATTTTTAAAAAGTTACTTATTTATTTAACAGACAGAGATCACAAGTAGGCAGAGAGGCAGGCAGAGAGAGAGGAGGAAGCAGGCTCCCTGCCTAGCAGAGAGCCTGATGCGGGGCTCGATCCCAGGACCCTGGGACCATGACCTGAACCGAAGGTAGAGGCTTTAACCCACTGAGCCACCCAGGCACCCGACATGGATAAAATCCTTGAGATAGGGCCTATATACTTACAATGTTCTTTGCAAATATTTTAAGATTTTTCTGTATGCTGCATGAAAGTGTTTCTTTGATTCTGGGAGAGATACTATACATTTTTAAAAATCTGTATTTTCCCATAGAGATTACTTTTTTCTTTTATTAACATATAATGTATTATTTGCTTCAGGGGTACAAGTCTGTGAATCATCAGTCTCACACAATTCACAGCACTCACCATAGCACATACAGTCACCAGCCACCCTATCCCTCCCCTGCCCCCAACCTCCGAGCAACCCTCAGTTTGTTTCCTGAGATTAAGAGTCTCTTACAGTTTGTCTCCTTTCCTGGTCCTGTCTTGTTTCAGTTATTCCCTCCCAATATTATTTTTTTAAGGTATAATTTTCCTTAAGGATTTTGTGAAGACATATATGTATAGTTTTTGTAGTACATATTATAGCATCTATAAACACAATCTCTATGATTCCTTACATTTTGAAATCTGACTTCTCTCATTTCCTTTTTGTTTTTCCCTCAATGTCCTGTACTTGCCTGGTGTATTTTGTTTTAAAAAGATTCTTTTCATTATTACTAGTGACCTAGGCTAAGGGAAATTTATTAATTCATGAGGGTTGCTGTATTTGGTGAGCAAGGACTACAACTTATAACTCACTTTTATGCTATAGTTCATAAGATTGATGACAAGAGTGAGTATTCAGTCATTTATGGAGGCAGATTTCAAGTCTTCATTTTTAGGTAATTTTGTCTTAATGACGTTCTTCAGTCTGGGTTTCTTGAGAAATTTAGTGTTTAAATTGCTTGATTTAGTACATAGGGTCTCTCACTGGCATGTTCTCAATAACTTCCATGTAGTGACTGAATTTCAATCAATCTGAAATATTTTATCATTAATAAATATGAACAGTAGGTATATATAATTTCTTTGAAGCTGTGAGCTACTGATTTTGTATTTCACATGTGTGTTACTGTATATAATCCTCTTATGCACATATCTAGTCCTTGCCTGCTCCTTCTACCTTGTACACTCATCCTTCATGGCACCTTGTTACTTTGCTGTAAGTGTCCTATATAAAACGTGGTTGATGGTATCCTATATACGTGAAGGAAAGAGACTGTACCAGATATATCTATGAAATAGTATGAGTCAATTTTATGGTTGTGTGTGTACTCGTGTGTGTATATTATGTGTTTCTCTTTTTAATATTATGTTAGTAAATTTTGAAGAAGCTCATTATTCAAATACAGAATTTGGGTAAGTCAATAAAAGGAAAATGATAGAAGGGATGAAGAAGGCAAGATCACTTTTTTCCTTTCACAGTGCTTTGCACCATACCTGGCACATGGTTGGTGTTTAATAATGTTGGTCGAAGAAAAGGTCTAAGGAAAGGAAAGAGAGAAAGGAAGGACAAGATGGAGAAAGACAGGAATGACAGAAAGAAGGCAGGCAGGCAGGCAAAGAAAAAGTAAAAACAAATTTTCCAGAACATAAAACATGTAACTTCTCATGAGGCTAAAAATGTAACTAACCACATATGAACAGTATGAAGGGTACATGTTGGAATTCAGGAGAAAGACAGTATGTCACTTCGGAGGCTAAACCCTGTTTTAAAATTGCCAAAGTGTCTCTAAATTAGACAAGAGTGGAAACAATATTGGCTCTGTCACAAAGTAACTGTGTGAACTTGGAAAAATATTTCTCCTGATTTGAGCTTTACCTTCTAAACTTGTAAAGTAGGAAAAATTATGACCTGTTCTGTTGTTTTCAAAGTATGAAGATCAAATAAAATGATATATGGGATTAATATACATGATAATATATATGATTAGATAAAATATCTGGCACCTGAAAGACACAAAGTATCATGATGCAGTTTCAAATTCTTCAAGGAAGGGATAGCTATCTATGTTTAACACATTGCCATTTTATAATTCCCACCTAATCACATCGAAATACTAATATCCGGAGAGTCTGGGCCAAAAACTGATCCTTGCAATCAGTTCAAGTCCATTGAAACGGTGTGAATTTTTTCCATGTTATAATTTCACATAGAGAACTTTAGGTATTTTTTGCTAAGCCAAGAGGAAAGAATGAATTATGAGTTCTTTACCAGTTTTATCTTTAAGTTCTAATCCGTATAGTTATAATGCTAGAAATAAGGCTTAAGCCACTGTAGTAAATGAGAGAAAAAAGTTTAGCTGAAGCTTTAAACGGCTAGAGAAGTGGGCATGGCCTTAGAAGACACTGTGCCCATGCCTTGCTCTCATTCAATGTGGTCGATACTCATAAGCTCCAAGTGCACTAGGATACCCAGGCAGGAGGTACCTGGAATACTGGCGGTATCTGTATGCAATCACAGAACACCCTTTTCACCTTCCAGCTTGTACTTGGTATCAAGCCCTGAGCTTGCTATGGTTCTAGGTTGCTATCTCCAAGATACCCTTGGCACTGAGTTAATATTAAGCCCATATCTTTGATATTTTCTGTGGAAAGTAAATTCACTGCAGACTTTTTGACATTGGCAGGGTCAAGTTTCTTGCAGATCTAGAATTTCCAGACCACGAATAGCAAGTAACAAGCCAATGATTTGGGTCTTCAACATTACGTAGATTGTCCCTGTTTTTCCTCCTATTAAATGCTTTACAGAGAATTCGATTTCTAGAAAATTGGTTTCAGTTCAGTCTAAGAATCTTCTAACCATCTGTCAGAAGACAGAATGCAACACCTCAGGACACATCCCCCAGTTGATCCCCTTCAAGTGGCAGCAAGACTTGCCAATGAACCTGCATGGAGGATTTAGCATTGCTCCCTGTCTTCATCTTCGTTTAAGGTCTTGTATAACTTCAAGAGCTCAATCCTCTAATTCTATGGGCGATAATCCGTGAGAAGCAGGGATTACCTCACTCACTGAGTTACTACTTAGGGAAGTTCCACAATTGCTTCACTGCCAAAATCGGTAATTATGTAGCAGTGATGGTCACGCAACCAAGAAGTTCATTTGTCATTGCAACAATACTGAGGATGCATTCAATTAAAACATATACTCAGGGTAATTCTTAAATATTAAATCTTGATGGGTTTTCCGTTTTATCCTCTGTCCCATTAATGCTTCAATGTAAGCAAGTGGACGACTGGACAAAAATATCTATTTAGAAAGTGACCTCCAGCAATGACACTTTTGCAATGGAGCTAAATGAACAAAAGCAAAAGTCTAAGTACCTAAGGGACACTTTTTAAAGAGAGAAATCATTTATTTGAGAAGAACATAAGAGATACCCCATTCTTTTAGTAATGTATATATTTGAATGTATATCATTCATGTAATTTTAAAGGGATAACAAATGACTTCATTTCAAAAGCTGCTCTTTTCTTATTGAAGAACAGTTAGTCACCTCAGCATAATGGAGCCATGAGTTGAACAGGGGATCGGGACAAACACTGCCCCGAAAACTTGCAGCTAACAAAGCTGACCCAAAAGAACACAGACAGAGGTTAACTTGTGAGCCCTGGCGTCAGGCTGCCAAGTTTCCATCTCAATCCTTTTGCAAGTTGTGTGAACCTTGGTGAAAGTGTGCAACCTCTCTGCACCCTAGTTTTTCATCAGTAAAATCATGATTAGAATGTAATTCATGGAGTGTTGAAAGATTAAATGCATTTACACACGGAAAATTAGAGCAGTGTCTGGCACAAAGTAAATGTTCTATATTACATTATTATTATTATTATTATATGCAAGTTGCATGAATAAAGCAAGTAACATTTGTGCACATGCTATCCCAACTGAAGGGAAATATTTATGTTTACTAGATATATTATTACCAACCTAAGACTTTAAAGAAAATATACCAAGTTGTAGCAGTCAAGGTGACAACAATAATGATAATAGTATAAGAAATTATAATCACGGTTAGATTAATTTAATATACTAAAGAGTCGTGGATATAACAGGCAGTAAAAGGGGACATTCTGCCAAAACCCCTCACTCCATTCATCTCAGAGGGGCGATTTCTCTGAAAACCAATCAAAACTTCCCAACTGAAAGTTCTCTTCAGCCTTAAATGTCTACATAAATTTCTTTTCTACTACCTCATACTGATAATACAAAAAGCGAATGCTAAGAGTTTTCTTCATGTTTTCCACGTTGCTCCTGTGTGAGGTTGTAGATTCCATATCATTTGTCCACAGACTGTCCTAAGTTTAATAATCATTATAAAGAAATTATTTTTCCAATGTGTGTAAAACAATACTCATTTGGGTAAAGAATAAACATTTTTTTAGAATAAAAATGCTTACTAAATAAAGGAAGGAATTACTATTTTTCGATGGGACTTATTTTACTTATTGTTTTGCGTTAGTAACAACAAGAAAAACACATAGCCTACAACTTGCTAGCAAATATCGAATAACAAAATGCTACCGTGAATATATACTTATATTTCGTATATTGAGAAAAGTGATCTTGGCACACAGTCGCTTAGGACCAATTAAGAGGATCTTTAGATTTGATATGGCAGCAGGAGAAAAGTAAAAGCTGGGAAAATTGTGGCCATTGGACAAAATCTCTGGATTAATTTTAACTAACTTGTAAAGCACTAATGATCATATTTATGCCTGTGGTTGTAAAGACCTAAAACATGCTTTAAAAATGTTGATGTAAAGCTAAAGCTTATTCCCATAGTTAAGATAGGCCTCAGGTTCTACAGAAATGGTTTCCTGCTTATAAAATGTGGTCAGTTTTGTAGGGAAGTAAGATTTTGGCATGCTATAGAGGAAGACGCTAAGATTCTAACTTAGGGTTGCCTGGGCATGAATTCTACTCCTTTCCAGAGACAGTCCCCCACCCCTGCCCCCAACCATCTGCCTTTTTTGCCCAGGATAAGGATCTAGTTGGTTTTGCCTTTGGCTCCTGAACCAGGCAGGTGCTACATACCACTAAGTTTGTGAACACAATTCCTAAAAGCTGAAACAAGGTCTTGGTATGAAAGAACTATGCTAGGATAAGAAATGAGGTTCTCTAGGCACGTGGAGGGCTTAGGTCATGAGCCTGGGATCCCAGGATCCTGGGATTGAGTCCTATAAGGGGCTCCCTGCTCAGCAGGGAGCCCGTTTCTCCCTCTGCCTGCCACTCCCCCTGCTTGTGCTCTCTCTCTGTGTCAAATAAATAAAATCTTAAAAAAAAAAAAAAAAAAGAAAAGAAAAAAGAAAGAAAGAAATGAGGTTCTTAGGGCTGGCAGCCCACGTCATTGATGGTGTCACTGAGGTTTGAGTGCTCACCCTAGACAGCAGGGGACCAAGGTGAGCTGACTTCAGATATGTTGCATTTGCTCATGTGTGTCCACATCATGACTGCCAATAAGATTCTTCCCTTGGTTTCTTACAGGAGGAATTCAATCCTCCCTTTATGACAGTATGCCAAGTCATAAATTATCTCTTTATTTATAAATGGTGCTTCTGAGGATCATGACTACTATTTGAAGGAAAATATTTGAGGATGTTGACTGTGTCAAGTTTTGGTAGGGCTAATATGCTTTTTAAAAGTAATTCTATCAGTTTTCCTAGTTTAAAAGTCCAAACCATCATAACACATTTTTTTTTTCCCCATCAAAAAGGGTAGACTTTTCATGTTAGGACTTTAGCATATGATGCTTTTCTTGTCTTATCCTCGAAACCCAATTTTGCACCTCTCTCTTCCTTAACCTACTTTAATACTGAATTAATTTTCTTCCCCATCATTTTTAATCTTTGGTCTTAATTACTAAGTTAGTGGTGTTGCCATTTAGGTTTTTCTTCTCAAATCCAAAATACATTTCATTTAATAAATTTTATTTAATTACTTAGTTTTACTGTCAGTAGCTCTTCCTGGAACTGAGTGTATACCCCTGGTATGTATATTTGTATTTCTCTATATCCATATTGTATATCCATCCACCCATTCACCGCCCCCCCCCCCCCCCCGCCACCCATATGAAAACTCATCTAAACTACAGGGAACTGGCAACCTTGTGTGATTTCCTTTAGATTACTCTGAAGCACAGGTATATCGCTAGAAAGATCAAGGTTTAAAACACATTTTTCCAGAGGTTCGTTATAATTTTCGGCCAAACTAAGGCAGAGTTCACATTTGCCCCTTATTTCTCGATACGGAGAGATTTTACTCTAAGATTGCTTTCATGTCACTTCATTAGTTAAGCTTATTATTATTATTATCATTTGGTGTCCATGGACTAGTTTCCACTCTCAATACCACTCCTTTCTTTGTAGTATTTTCCAAGTATGTCTGAATCATTATTGATGGAATTCCTTATTTAACATCTATTTCACCATCAAGTTAAAAACCCAAGTAGGGTGAAGGAAAATGCCCATCTTGTTCATTTTATACCTGCAGCATCTAGCACAGTGCTTAGTATACGTAAGTTCTCAGTAATGCTTTGTTGCAGTGGTGAGTGGATGAGGTTGAAGTCATTTTTACAGGTGGCATATTATCATTATTATTATTTTTAAAGATGTTATTTATTTATTTGACAGACAGAGCACAAGCAGGGGGAGCAGCAGAGGGAGAAGCAGACTCCCCGCTAAGCAGGGACCCCGATGTGGGGCTCAATCTCAGGACCCTGGGATCACGATCTGAGCCAAAGGCAGATGCTTAGCTGAGTGAGCCACCCAGGCACCCTGGCATATTATTATTGTTGTTGTTGTTGTTGTTATTATTAGCAGAAGCAGTGTGCATGTGTCATTCTTGTAGTTTTCTTCTGTTCAGTGGGTTTGGGTAATTATGAAAATTGTTTTACCCTTAGGGCTACAGATTCGAAGGAGGAAAACAATTCAAATGGGTAAAGTGCTCTGCAAATGTTTAACTCCAAGTTGGAAAGGGTATCAGAACTGGGTACAACAGTTACTTAACGTGAGGTAGAGCTCTCTGGGTCTGGTAGGGTCCTTTGGGGCACTGTCTTACTATTTAATTTCCAGAAAGAAAATGTTTCAATCAATGAATGTATTGATGGCCTACCATGTATAATGCATGCTACCTGGCTTTATCACGTGCTCCAAAAAGCCCCCACTTCAAACTAATTATAATCCATTGGGAAGATAGAGCAATGCTAACTATAGGAAGAGCTAACAAGAAAAAAATATTAACTGAAAAGTACGACGGCAAATGATTGGTATTTCGGGAATTCAGGGAAGGCCTACCAACAGAAGTCTTTAGAAATTGCGTCAGACTGATGATTCACAGACCTTGTACCCTTGAAACAAATAATATTTTATATGTTAATAAAATAAATACAGAAAATAATACAAAAGAGAGAGAGAGAGAAGTCTTTAGAAACTGACTGGAGTCTGAGAACAGGCCATTTAGATGGGCAGAGAAGAGGGAGACAAGTATTCAAGATAGAAAAAAAGTTATGTGGGCAAAGATGTGGTGAAAGGGAATAATTTGTACAGGGCCATGAGTGGAATAATGCAGCTCGCTAAAAGTGAAGGGTTCACCCAGGAAGAAGCAGCGAGATGGCTTATAAAGGTAGACTGAGTCACAAAGTGAAACTATAAGTAAGAGGCTGAAGAGAACGGGGTGTTTTTCTGTCAGTTTCCCTGAAGCCACTGACAGGTGGCATAATGATAGCAACATAAAATATTCAAAGATGATAATATCTTAATACTGCACAGCATTTTGTTGCAAGGTAATTTCATCTATTATTCACAGAAGAAATTTTTTTTTCTCCTTTTGCAGAGATGTCACTGCGTGTCAATACATGTAAATGAGCTGGCTGTTTCTTTGCAGAGCTGTGATCGCAAGCTCGCTCCATCTTCTGCCCGGACAGGATGCAGGAGTCCTCAGAGTGAGGAGACAGAGGCCGGAGGAGGGGTGAGTGGTTGGCCTGTGCTCATGTGGGAGGGCAAGGCTAAGCACCATGTGAATCAGTGTGGGCTACAGTAAGGAAGGGCCACTTACAGTCTCTCATTTTAGAAAGCCTCTTTTCATTGCAGGCAAGTATGAACTACTAATCACAACCTACAGACATTGAAACACGAAGCTGATCACACACCTAGGATTGGTTTTAAGATGGCAGAATACACCCATTTTTCTCACTGTCTCATGTAGCTGAAGAGCTCTTGCTGCTGCCTTAATTTGCAGGTGCTTAAAAATCGCATCATATTTTAATTCTTGGGTTATACACAACTCCAAAGCCTTATATGGTCATCTGTTTCTAAGAATCAGATGGTTAACTTAGAGATTCTTCACTGCTCTCTTTCCATTGATGATATTTTGCAACCCAGCTTTCTGGCACTGCCTTTTATAATTCTCGTTAACATTTATTTTATTCAAATACAGTAATAGCCTCACTTCAGCCATGAATAACTGACTCCCACTCCCACATACTGTACACACTGTTAGTATAATAGCTTTAAAGTGCTTCAGAGACTTTACACAAAAGTCTTTTGAAATTATGCTCAAACTGAAGAATATATCTTTCTTCTTCCTATCAGTTTATCTTTTTCTCTCAGGAGAATTCTTTCTTTTATGAAAAGGTTCCCAAAATGAAATGCTTCTCTCCCCTTCCCAAGAGATTGTGATCTACCCTAAACACAAGAGAACACAGCGAGAGAACTACAAAGCCTCCAAGATTGCAATCCACCCATGTCTATTGTTTTTTTGTTTTTTTGTTTTTTTTGTTTTTAAAGTTCGTGCCTTGTTAAATCAGAACCATAGACAAAGAAGCAATGCATACCCTATGGGAGAAAGCGCCATTGGTCTCAAGCAAAACCGCTACCCAGCCTTATAATGAAAGGAAAAACTTAAGTCTGTTTTTATGGAGTGAAATCCCAATCTTCTTTTTCTTCTTCTTCTTTTTTTTTTCTTACTATTTTGACTTTTTTTCAATCATTAAAAAAAAAATTGTATGTATAGTCCATGCTACTTAGTAATTGGTCTCTGTCAAGAAAATTACTTTTTTGGGTGCTCCTTTCATTAGGTGAAATAGAAAAAAAAAAATTGTTTTAATGCCATAAAGAAATAGGAAACTAAGTGTTCAGACTGTATATACTTTTGGGGAATAGTAGGATCGTGATGGGACAGGCAAGATGACCGGCTGGGTTCCTGCATTCCTTCCAGGTACCACTGGGGAATTCTCTGGTATGAGAACCCACATCCAATCCAAGGGAATTCAATCTTACTGCTTTTATACAAAAGAGTTCAAGATTGAGATTTTGTTTGGCAAAAAAAAAAAAAAAAAAAAAAAGAAAAAAAAAGAAAAAGAAAAAAAATAATTCAGAAACACTGGTGTTGACTTTATTTTATTCTATTTTTCTTTTTCTAATCAAATGGTCACCATTCTTTAATGTCCAGATCATGTTTTACCTTAAACAAGGCATTCTCTGACCATTCTAGAAAAATGATTCCTTGTCCAACTGACTCAGTGTTGGTTAAGCTAAGCTAACTCTCTTAGCTTCACTTAATGACGCTGTGTCTTATATTTGTATTAAATCACCCAAAGGTGTTAATTCATCAACTGGCTTATAAGCCCTGGGCACACCAAGAACATGGTTTGTTTTACTTTATATGCTTCTTGCCACAGAGTACTAAAAACAGCTCCTCTTCTAGAAATCAGGCAACTAGGAAACAGGGGACAACTCTCCCTTGCTCCCTGCCATCCATCGCTGTGACAGAAATGTCACAGTGCCTTCTGATAACTTCACTCCAAGGCCACAGAGGAGGGCCCACAACAGTCAAAATGGCGGTGTGAGAGACTGTGTGGTGTGACCATGCCACCCCACCCAACAGGTGTGTCTCTCTGGGCTATGGGGTCGGGACAGCCATGTGAGGTATCTATAGGACAACACAGATGTGCTGGGGGGGTGTTGGGGCGGGGAGGCAAGGATCTCAGCAAGCCACCCTCACCCTCAGATATGCTGCAAGGATGTTATCTAGACCAATGCCAACCAGAGTTAATGGCTTTTTCACATTTTATCCCCCATTCCGTCATACCTGTAATATTCCATGTCATCTGAATATAGAAATTACCTTGATAAAAGAGGATAATGTGTCCCTTGCTCCTCCCCTCTTCCCTAGAGTCAGAAAGAATGCCCTCTTGTTTCTTGGTCTTTTTTAGGCACACAAGTATGGAGTTTCATAAAGGAAGGACAGGATGCTAAACCAGAAGGTGTGGGTTTGATTTTAGTTCTTTACTACCTAATTGAGTGACCTGGGGCAAAGCAATTAGCCACAGAGACCCATTCTGCATACTAAAAGGGGTGGGGGCTAAGGATATTTATTTTGAAGTTTAATTCAATTTTTTTTTTTTTAATAAATGAACATGCTCTGGCTCACAGTAGGTACTGAATAAATGCAATTTAAACTTGAATTTGAAGCAAAAGCTTTTGCTCATTTCTCCTAAACCCTTACATGCACAATCACCCTGTTCTCATTGAAAGACACATCCTTTTTAAGAGGTGTGATTTTGGATTACTTTCAATTATTATTTCTTTTAAAACCTCTATCTACCAGAGCAGTTCAGTGTAGATCCTGCCATACATTAGAATCTCTTGCAGAACAGTTAAAAAATAACAGTGCCTGGGCTCCACGTCTGACCAACTGAATCTGTAACTCTGAAGACAATCACAAAATTTGCATCCAGCAATACGTGAGAAAGCCAGGGAAAAAAAAAGAATGACTAAAAATCCTTCAAACCAAGCCATTTAACCATTCAAACCAAACCCAAATAAAACATTGCACAGGGTAGGCAAGACTGCAAGAGGGATCTAAAACGACTTACCTTTGTTATTGTATACATCTAAGTAATTTGGTGCTGAGAAAATTGTAATTAGAGAAGGGAAGCCTGTCGTTTGGCTTTTCCTGTACATGCGATACCTAAACACAATAAAGACAAGTTACAACAGGATATTAAGGGGGGGAAGATGGTATCAAATTACAGATTCAAAATAAAATATTCAAGTTACGTTTTATCACTCCGAGACAACTCAATTACGTAACATTAAACAAAATTTTCTCTCTAAAGTCTGTTACACACAGACATGATTCCTCCCAAGCTCAACCATGAAAACATACAATCAGGTGGATAATATCCAAAGAGGCCTTTCCTAAGTTTAACAGGCCTGGGGGATGGTGGAATTCAAGGCAAAATCATAATTCATATCCACATGTGCAATGGAGAACAAGAAGGTCCCTTTTTGTACGAAGATATCCTTGTACCTACCATGTTTTTTAGAAGTTTACCAATATTTTTGACATAAGACTGAATAAGCAGAGCAATATATAAATCTTTCACACTAATAACTGGGCTGATTATTCAATTTATCTACAATATTTATAATATTCTGTTATGGTCTTGACTAAGCAATTTGCTTTTCAAAAGATATGCAGTTAAATCTATGGGTTTTACATGTTCAAAGTGTTTCTATTTTAGAACTTTATTTATTACCAATCTCTTCTGGCATTTGCAGGTCGAAGATTACTGTCTGAGCAGGGTAATATTTAATCAATCAGTAATGAAACAGAACATCTGTGAGATCTTTGGAAATAAACCAATAAGCCAGTTACTTTTCTTCTACTTAGATAAAAATAGGACTCTAGTCCTCAAATAATCAAAAAATACAGGAAACTCTGGCTCTTTTCCATTAAGGTGAAAATATATCTCATGACTTCTATGTAACAGATTTTAGGAATATTGGTTTAGAAAATTTCCTATAAAGTGCAAAACAAAATTTTATCATTTCTTGGGTATTCTGGGTCATGTTATTTCTGGCTGACTAACCATACCAACTTTAGTTGGGTTTTAAAATACCTCAAATATCTGCCTTTAGGTAGATAAATAGCCACCTTAAGATTTATAATTTCACAAATATTTTGATACTACTTTCCCTAGGAGAAAATATACGCTCAAGAACCTTTTGAAATATTCTAGAAGTATTTATTTTGCTTATCGGACTAAACTCTGCTGGTGGAAAAAAATCAGAATGTAAAAGATAATTAACACCCCCAATCTTAGTATCTTGGCGTTACAAACGGTGATTAGCTACGTAGACCTACTTGACAACAAATGAAAACAAAGAAACTAGATGACATAATCTCAGTTTAATCAATCAAATGCTCATTTCAAGCAAATATGCTAATTGATTTTAACCGATGAACTTAAAATATTTTCGAATAAGCAGATGATTACAGGTCTGTAGTGGGATTAACAGAAAGCTGCTCAAAATGTTCGGTTGGGACAGTCAGTCAAAAAAGCATGGTGACACCACTGCCTTGAAAATTGGGGGGAAAAAAAGAAAAAAAAATTATTTGAGGACCTGACTGGTTGGCATATCGACAGGTTATATCAAAGCTCAGCTACAACACACTGAGTACACAGAATTGGATCAGTTCATACCTGTTGATTATTGATTGAAATAAGCTAATTTTGAAAGAAACATAAGCTCTGCCTTGACTTAGGATCATCAGATATGGGCTAACTTCAGAATGCGGACACCACTATTCCTAATTTCAGCACATAGGTTATGTAATATGAAGTGTTCCTCCCTTTCAGAAAACTCAGAATATGGAGGAATGAGTTTAAGCATCTGAAGGCAAACAATACCTTTCAGTAGAGCCTACTGAGTATGGCAGTGGACTTCAAATCCTAGAACACATTATGCCTTTTCCTCCTTAATGCAGATTTAATGCACTATCAAACGGAACATCTGATGTTTCTTAGTTTTCTAAGCCCTTACAATAAGCCTACCAATTATATTAAATATTAGACTAACCCTAGACCCTAAATTTTAAAATTTACCATGTATTACAAAATCCTCTTGTGCATTTGTTAGAATATAGAATTTTCTCCCTCATTTAAATGCCTCTGCTTTTGTCCTTTAAAACTTCACAGGGGTCAGGAGTGATATTCTTTCAACAAGAGTACACTGTGCAGTATGTTAAATATTTATGTGTAGTTCTCACTCACATTGCTAACCGAGACTGAAAAGCTGCTGGTAATGTACTCACTTACTGGACAGTGGGAAGAGCGGGAGAGGAAAGAGATCACACGGGCCCGTAGAAATTAAGAAGGCCGGCTGAAAATCTTACCTGTTCAAGCTAAACATAGAGGCACTTTCAAGGGGACTTTACCACACATTTGTGACCACTCATTCCCCAGGACCCTGCCATATCTGTGTCATCAGAAGACAATTTTAGGATCTGATTTCTTCAGGGAGAGAGCCTAGCACAAGGAATCCTCCACAGCCCGAACGAAGCGAGGAAGCTGTGACCTGGGGCCATGCACGGTTTCCATAAACCCACAAAACTGCTCACCCTGCATCTTGGGCTTCATGGGCTCGGAGTATAGATAACAAATTATTGTGCTGTAAGAATTCACATACAGCCGGGTAACTGCCAGAGACAAAAAGAAAAGAGAAAGAAGCATCTGTTATGAAATTGTCAAGAATAGCACATTTGTCCGTAACATCCTGACCTATGTGATTCGATCAGATGTAATCAAACGTACATCATTCATGAAACAAGCCTCTCGGCTCTCAGGACAGGTCTTTTCCCCTGTGGCACAGAAAGCACCCACAGCTCCACTTTTTACATAATCAGAAAGGGCTGGAGATGCGTGAATTGGACAAAGAACGCGGGTCATTATATAACAACACTAGAGGAATGTCCACTCATAGGAAACATCGATATTATCAAGTCTACATTTAAGCACAAGTGAACAGAAGCATCAATATAACATGAGAATGGAATTGAAAATATAAACCTCCATCTCGATTTTCTCCAAGAGAGCACTATTTGTATTTGAATGCCTGTGCATGCCTGAGTGCTCTACAGAGTGGACTGAGGTAGGGAGTGGGCGAGAATACAGTAACCAATATATCACTCAAAATCTAAACAGAATTTTATATTCTGTTTAAATTTTAGATTCTGTTAAAACCTGTGAATCACTGAATTCACAGGTTTTAAACTGTGCACTTTAAATATGATCAACAGAACTGTATCTTAAGACTGCTGCTTTACCTTGACTTAATAAAAATATTAAATATATAATCAAGATGATTTTGTCTGTTAAGGAAGTCTCAAAACCAAAGAGGAGAACATTATTCAAAATGAAATTCAAATTACAAACTGAACTTGTGGAACCCTGGGCAATCACATTGTCTCTGCTCTACAAATTTTTCACGAGATAAATGTATGTCATAAAAATGAATAAATTTTAGGTATTTCAAATAAAGGGACAGCAAACTAATGCTCATTTTAATATAAACAAACTGCAGAAGCTCACTAGAACCTAAACTACATGCACTATGAGAAATAATTCAGCAACAATACTTATCAATATCAAATATCAAAATAATATTTTGAAGAAATACTAAATAGTGTATGTCACTCAAATTATTTATTATAAAATAGAAGATGAAAATAGTTTCTAGGGGCGCCTGGGTGGCTCAGTTGGTTAAGCATCTGCCTTCAGCCCGGGTCATGATCTCAGGGTCCTGGAATCAAGCCCCATATGGGGCTCCCTGTTTAGTGGGGAGTCTGCTTCTCTCTCTCCTCTTCATTCCTGCTCTCTCTCTTGCTATCTCTGTCAAATAAATAAAACCTTAAAAAAAAAAAAAGAAAATAGTTTCTATGTTACAGATTTTGTAAGAATTCCCTGATCAAAAGGAAAAAAAATACCATTAATATGGCACACCATAGTAGAGATGTTGATTATAAAAAGGATTCAGTTCTTTGCAAAACTGAATTTGAAATAAAAAATAGTCTTTGTGCCTGTGCACACATTTATGCGCATTTGTATGCATATGTATATGTGTTCTAGAATATTCTATCAATCTGCTAAGGAGAGAAAAAAAGGAGACCTTCATCAGGCCTTTACTTCCTAGTTGTCCCAGGTCAGTCCAGTAAATACACCATGTAACTGATAAACATTAGTGTAACCTACAGACTAGAGAAGATGGCCCAGCCTATGCACATGGAAATATGTCCAAAACAGTACCTAGACCAAGAGCTGACCAACATGCATCTTCAAAGACTTGTGTTCTACCCTAGGAAAAGGTGAGTATATCACCTTTGAGATCAGTGTGTCAACACAAAAAAGCTTAATTGCTGAGACACGGATTGGTCTTTAAAAAAATAGCACGTTTGGACATACTTAGCTATAAAGTGCCCAGCCAATGGATGACAGCATAGGGTGGCACCCAGTAAATGTTCCTTCCCTATCTCTTTCAGCCATTGAATTCTTGTGCCCTTGAAATACTTCCTTTAAAAGATAGTTTATTGCCTTGTTGTACCACTGAAAGACAGAGGTTGTTTGTCTAGGTTGGTCACTTTTTGTCCTTGGGCAAAAGGCTTGGTAGCACTTTTAAAATTTATTTTTTCCTTTTGTTAGAACCTATACTAGATTTATGAAAGCATAATTTTAATATATTTTCTTCATGCTGAGTTTAATACCTTTATGTGTTTAAATTTTCCCTCATGGAAATATATATCTGATTTTTAACGGTAATCTGAAGAAAATAAAATTAACCTTGCAGCAATATGCTAGGTTAATAGCATTAAGTGAGGAACACATGTATTATTACTTGGAAGGAACTCATTTTGATGAAAATCTTTAGAGATTTAAAGGCATACATAATCAAATATTCAAACTCTCTAAGAATTACAAACATTTTTCTAAATAAATGTAGAAAACACTTGAATATCATCTAGATTCCCATTATTGGTCAACTGCCTGCCTGGGATACATTAAAGTCTTTGATAATATAAAGCAACAAATGAACAAACTTCACAAGATTCTTATGCTTTTCAGTGGTAATGATGATATACAAAAAAGCATTCAAGCTAAAAAGTACTATAGAAGATATGTGTAGAATGATAGAGAAAGCAGGGTTCAGAACCCCTAATATCACGGAGGAAGCTGGAAAATCATTTATTCCCCAATAATTTGTCAAAGACTGACTGGTGACTTGTTCTATTTGTTAGAAGATTGTATTAGGCACAGGGAGGGGTGGTATGGTAAGTGTAAGGTGTAGTTTCTGTCTTGAGGATATGTATTACCTAGGTAGGAAAGTAAAGCATGTTATAGAACAAATAATGTATATTGGTCTGAGGAAATTTTCTGAAAAATTTCTATCACATGTTAGATCTTTTGTTTTCTTTTTTCATTTTCTTCACATTAATGAGGTGAAGCTTCTGAGATAGTATGACTACCAACAAGAAAGAGAAAGAAAGCCCAAGCATGGGCCCATGGCCTCCTTTTGAACACAGGGCTTGCTGGATCTCAGTCCTACTCTCAAACCTATCCATGGGCACCCTTGTCAAGCAAACCTAGCATGATTTTGTTTAACCCAGTGTCCTGGACATGTCTTGAAAGAAGACTTAATGCAAAGATCGGTGAAGGCCAGCTTCTAGCTTTATGATACTCACTTACCAGCATGCAAAAAAAAAAAAAAAAAAAAAAAAACCTGTGTTTGGGGAAAAAGCTAGACTCTCTGAAAATGTGTTTTTTGTTTTTTTTTTTCCTCTTGGAACATGATTATCCCTTAAGCACTAGAGAATGCTTTCCTCTGAGTAGAAAGGGAGGTGGAAATTTCCATGGAATAGTGGGAATCCTTAGATCTGGGTTCTTATTCCAATTTCCTGTGTAAACTCTGGAAAATGGCTTAACCTCTTTGAGCCCAAATTACCTCACTGGTAAAAATGCAGGTGGTAGCACTTATATCATAGACTCGAGATAAAGATTAAATGAGTTAGCAATATATGTAAATTCCCTAGTCTAGGGCCCGACTGAGAGTGGTAGACATTTAACAATTCCTAATTTTCTCTATGCTACCATGTTGTGGAAGAAAGAAGGCAGCACAGAAGTGAGTCAGCAACCCCAGAGTCTAGTTAGTAGCTGTTGTGAAAAAGGAACCTATAGGCCTAAAACGGTATCACTTAGTCCAAGTCACCATCTGGGGCTTTATACCTAACCTAATGGAAGTTTCAACTTTCCCCAGAAAAGTAAATCTTAACGGGTCAATCAGGAATGTTCTGACGTGCTTCGGTGAGGTAATCTGTCACATGGGCCCTCTGCCTCCACCACAGGCAGATGAGGTAATCTGTGTGAGACGGCCCCCTTCCTCCTTCCCCCCACCCAAAGCAACGTGACTGGCCTGAAAGAAGACTTTTTTTTTTTTTTTTTTTGCTAATAACCCCTCAACCCACCCTCCTTCCTATAAAAACCTTCCATTTTGCCCAGCCCTTCAGAGCCCCTCAGCGCTGCCCAGGTCATGAATTGTTTAATAAAGCCAATTAGATCTTAAAATTTAATCCATGGATTTTTTTTTTTTTTTAGCACTGTTAAATTTATTAGTTGTGACTCACATTAGATCACAAAGGCAATGACATATGGGGAATACTAGATAGGAAAGGAGTTAGAATTAGAGTGGGAGAGGGACGAATGCAGACTGAGCATGAACAAAGGCAAAGAAGGTAGAAAAGAGAAACATGAGAAATGCAAGAGAAACTGTTTTGGCATTAGATAAAATAGATATTATTCATTCTATTTATTCATTATTCATTATTCATTCTATTTATTCTCTTATTTTTGTTCCTTCCTATATGAAATTATGTTTTAGACCTTGAATTAAACCTCCCAGGTTTCTGTCTCTTTAAGATATAGCCAGCCAGCATTATTAAAATGCTTTCTTTATAGCTTTTATGTCTTTATTTCTACTGAGTATTTTTTCTTCTGGAAAAGCCTACTCTTCCACCAAGCCTTGGCTAAGTTATCCCCTATAAACCCTTCCCCTCAAACCTGCCTCACTCTGAGGTGTGGAGAACTGCTGCATCCACCATGATCCCATAACATATTTGTCTAAGATACCATTCATCATGTTGTAGTGTAAATTATGTGTATATATCTGCTCTCCAGCAATACTGAATGCCTTAAGAGACAGACATTATCGTATTTGTCTTCATATCCTAAATGCTTAGCAGCAATCTGTCAGCTTATCAGAGCTTACACTCAATCGCGGGAGTAGTCTCAACGGGGCAGTCTAACAGGTGAGAGATGGAGAGGTTTCTTTCCCTCACGGGGTACAGCAAAGCATAGGCAGGCAGCTCACAACCCCTGCTGAGGGGCTGGGAGGAAGCCTCTCGTGCCTCCTTGGTGTCCTTACTTTCTCCCAGCCCAGCAGTAAGGGAGGACTCTGACCGACTGCCAAGCTCCTCCTCTGCTTCTGGGGGCTGGGCAATAGGTCCTAAGCCCTGGGGTGTCCTGGTGTCACCTGGATGCTGTCAGGCGTACCTGTTCCCAGGGATTCCTCTGTTTTGTTTTGTTTTTTCTTTGCCCCAGGGTTCTCCAACTAATTTCTTTTTACCCACCAGGTATCAAGCCTGGAAGGGCTCCAACTCTTCCTGCCAGAGCGTAAGTGCTCACTTGCACCTGACTGCAGGCTGCCTCAGGAGCAAATGAGCAATTTTTATTTAAGGCAAACATTTTGTTGAAGTATAACATCTATATAGAAAACTGCCCAAACCAGAAGAAAGCCAATGGATAGATCTATCTTCCCCTTGTAACTAACACTCAGATCAAGTCACAGAACGTGCATGGCCTGAACCCCAGCCATCCTCCATAGCTCCTTCGAGTCACCATCACCTCCTCACTAAAGGTCACAGCCACTCTGGCTTTGAACACTATAGATTATCTTTCTGTCATGTTAAACTCTTATTTCAATGCTATTATCAACATGAGCTCTAGTATCGGGCTTCCTCCACTCATCACTATCCTTGTGGCATTCACCCGTATCATGTGCAGCTTTGGTGAACCCCTTCTCACTCGCTGTACTTAGGTATGTAGATATACAATTTATTATTCATTCTATTAAACAGATATCTGGGTTGTTTCCATTTCTTGGCTATTATGAATATGGCTGCTATACGCAATCTTTTGGGTACAAACATGTGCACATTTCTAGTGAATATAAAAATACAAGTAGAATGGCTTAGTTAGATGTATGTTCAGCTCTAGTGTATACTAAAGCAGCCAACTGTAACTGGGGATAAGAAGTAGAAGGGGGATGGTCATTTTTCTAGATGTGTTCTCTTCCACCATATTTTCATGAACACCACTTTCCCTGCCTGCAAACAGCCTTCCCAGATGACTCTGGTTGGATGTGTTCTGTTCATCCTTTAAAGCTCAGATCTAATAACACTTCTACCATGACCTGTCCCTTAAATTCCAATCCACACCTGTTTGGGTTCGGCCCCCCAACTCTGTATAGCTGTGTATGTGTGTGTCTGTGATAATCTCCACATTTCTCATAGCATTTCTCACCTTGAATTTTATTTGTCACAGTGAATGGGTTTTTGCCACTCAAAGGCACTCACCCTCAAAGGCAGCACTCTGAGTATCTATAAAGCCTCACAGAAGGCATACATAATAGGTGCTCAACTAATGTTTGTTAAATAATTGAATGAGTGAATGAATTCTAAAAGGGATATCCATTAAGGAAGCCATATGACTTGTAGGAGGGAGTGAGAAGGGCATTGTGAAATTTAGATGTGATTTCAATGAGCTAAAAATGAAAATCTTGAACTCAGAGTGGGAATAAAGGAAGGCAGTGTGATCTAGGTGCTGGTGATATTTTTAAGAAAGGGTCAATAAGATATGATGACTGATTGGTAGTGATTTCCACGCAAAAAGAATAAGCGAAAATATCTACTAGTCTCCATGACTCTTAATAGAAACCATTAATAGAAATGGTGAAACTAGGAGGAATCCCTAGTGGGGAAGTAAACTACAGCCCTTTCAGGCAAGGTGAGTTGAAGTTAAGGTGACCATGGGACATCTAAGACAAAACTTCAAGCAGCCACCTAGAAATAGAGAATTCCAGCTCAGGAAAGATAAACAGATGAAGGGGCTAGATCTGGTAATCAAACCATAGAGTCTATACAGTTTACAGGGAAGATAAGGGAAGAGGAGGCTCCAGGGAAAAATGAAGAAAAAAAAATGTTTGAAGCAGGAGGATGACCAAGAAAGGACAGCAGAAGTGGCAGGGATCTGCTGGACAAGTTAGAGGAGAATCATGATGCAGGAGGAGGAACCAGAGGATCTCCAGGTAGAAGGGGTTGGCAGGAGCATCAGCTGCAGAGGGGAAGGCGGGCTTCACGGGACGAGCAGACACATGGTTGATGGGTGATTAAGAGACTGGCAGTGATTTGAGTGAGCCTCGATTTACAGCTTCAAAAAAGCTTTTAAAATGACTGTCAAGATGTTCTTTAAGGCTCAGAGTTTAGAGGAACTTCAGAAGGTCTGATGTAACTCACTCCTTTTGAAGTAAGCTAAACCTAGAACACAAAACTTATGTGATTCATCCAAGGCAGACACAGAAACTGCCAACCCAAGCACCAAATCCAGCCAAAAGCTTTGTTTGGTCTACATGAAAATGAAACTTTTACCTTCAATTTGTCAGAAGCCTCACGAATTTTTACAGTGTAAGGCTTGGCCTGTTTCAAGTATCTCAAGCACCTGTCGGGATGTCATAGGCATGTGAGTTTGCAAACTGTGATCTTAGGTTACAAAGATGGCGGCACTGGGGCCAGAGCAGAGGATTCCTTCCCCAGTCACGCTCTCTTCTCCAACTCATGGTGGCGTCCATGCATTCTTACTGATACCCTTTTCTGCAGAACTTCACTTTATTTAAATCATGGCCCAGACACCATGTTAGATGAGGCTAGGGTGACATAGCAAATTAAGTATGCAGACTCTATATAAATGCATCAAATAGAACTGGGAGTTGCCAATCAACTACACTGACAACAACTCAAACAGGTGCATTGTCACCGAGTTTCTTGACCAATTTTATCGCTCTCCCTTATTTTATCGCTCTCCCTTGTGCCCCTAGGTCAGCTCTATCAAGCTCAGCCACAAGAGGATGCCTTGACCCCTCCAAGTGAACTAAAGACAAGAATCAAAAAGCTCTAAGAGAAGGAAACAGTCTTTTTTCTTTTCCTTAGATAAAACAAAATCCAGACTCCTTTGCTATTCATCAGAGTCTATATAGGCTATGGATTTAAATATTCAGCATTTGTCATGGCCAGCGATACTAAAGAAACTCTAATGAGAGGAGTTAAGTAACCACTTTGTTGAGAACAAAAGTGTGAAAACATGAATAATCTTCTAATTAGCTAGTTGATGGACTTTATCTCTGATGTAAACACATCTGTGTCTATATTGACAAAACAAAAATACCATAACTTTATATAAGTTCAGTACAGAACCTCATTTAGAATATGATTTCCTTGAACAGCTGACTCAGAAAACTAAGAGAAGAATGTTATATATACTATTAATGAAAGGAAAGGTCAGGGCAATGTGCCTCTACATCAAAGTCAAGAAGTTTGGCTTTTGTTTGCTGTCATAGTATTGAAGCACAGCTCAGAGGTATCAAGTAAGTAATTTAAACACTCACGGTATGATGAAGGATGTAACACCAGATTTTAAAAATCGAAAACTTCCCTTTGATATTTGTCCACAACATTTATCTGTTCCTTAAAACTTTTAGCATATTTAATAAAAGATTACTTCTACATTAACTACTGAAAAGAAACCTCAGGCTTTGCAGAAATGATTTTACCATGCTTCTTCATTCCACCCAACATAGACTCATTTGACCTGGAGCCCAGATTTCTAAAACACAGAAATGATTTGTAACCTTTCTGATGAATAGGCTCAGAGCAAACCGCTTTATTAATATTTATAACAAAAAGTATTCTTTGAAGGATGCTTGACAGTATACAAGAATTTCTGTTCACAAACTAATTTTTCAATCACTTCAACAGATATATAAAAGGCAACTTTTTCCCCCTGTAAGGAAAACTTAAGATATGGAACAAAATGTTCCACCACTGAACCAACTCTGATCAATGTTATGTAGATACTGATGGCTGCTGGCTCTCCAGACAGAAGACAAGCGCCTGTGTCAGAGTCTCCCCCAACCCCCAACTGCCCCAGCCTTTCCAGCTACTCCACTGCAGGGGCTGGAATTAAGCATCGATTTCAGTGCACATCACATTAGGTTTATAAGTTTTGAATTTTGTTTTCTTTAAAGATTATGTCTTAATCTTAACATTTTAACATTCTCGATTTCTCCACAACCTCCTTCTCTTGTTATTCTGGCCACTGTCACATCAACTGTGTGTCTCATGCTAAGAGCACCCAGTGGAACAGAGACTAATCAAAAGCAGAAGCAACAAGTGGACATCAGGAAAATCGTGAGGATGCAAAAAAACCAACCATGTCGCTGACTTCTTTCTGAAGTGATCTGAAACAATGAGAATGGGCAGATTCCCCTACACTGGCAAGTATAAAAATTACTGTCACAATATTGCAAAGTGGCTTGTCAAAGGGCTAAAAATAAATTTACTATGGCCCCTATGTACTGATTGCTATGTTAATTTTAATTTACCCAGGAAGTCTAATCAACTTAAGAAAATTTAAGAGTAAGTTCAATATCATTTCATTAACAGATTTAAAATTATTTTCCTGATTTAAGTTACAAAAACAGGTAAAAAATGTTTTAAGTGATTATATAATTGAATGAAAAATCAAGGCTGGCATTGGATTTTTTCCTTCAGTTCTTGAAACAACACATTTTCTACTAAATTCTACCATCTTCTTCAGCTTCTCGCCACTCATACCACATGCCTCTTTTATGCCTTTTCTATTATTCACAGTTATTATATCTGTGTATTTATACAAATTTTTTTTAAAGATTTTATTTATTTATTTGACAGAGATCACAAGCAGGTAGAGAGAGAAAGAGAGGAGGAAGCAGGCTCCCCGCCGAGCAGAGAGCCACCCAGGCGCCCCTACAAATATTTTATTTATCTTTTCCTTTTGCAAGTGCTAAGAACAAGGCTTGTAAAGTGAACCTTTCATTTAGCCTTGTTTCTTAGAGAAGTTATATAAACGTCATGAACACTCAAACAACCCATGAACTGATAACTTAGAACATCGATAAACCAAGTGTGCTCCCGATGGCGAGCCGTCCGTCCTCACCTGTAGAAGTACGAACACCCCCTGACTGTGTTGTGAGTGAAATGTTCCTGAGTCTTCTCATTTCCAAAATCCTCCAGGGGGTCTGACCACAGGATATCACACATAGGTCCATAAGCAGGTGGTTCTTTGAATCGGTCTAACTAAGAAAAATAGAAGATAGAGAGCAAAATACTAATCTTTGGAAGCTTGGAATTCAGAAAATAGAAGTGCTGTTGAAGTCCCTGACTGCCTCCCCAGCTTTGTGCCCTGTGAGGGCGGCCCTCTTCCTCTCTTCCTGTTTGCTCTCCTGCCTTCCTTCCTCCCCATTCATCCAAACTTCCTCTCTCTCTCCAGCTTTCCCTCCTTCCTCCAGAGGAGCCTCTTTCATTACCTGTCTTTGTCTCACTCTTCACCTCCCTCGTGTTTAATTCCTACCCCTTGCTTCTCTTTTCGTCTTCTAGTTTACTTTTTATCTTTTCTTTTGCTCCTCCTTACTTATTTGATCTAAATATTTTAGTCATTACCAGTTGATGTGACCCTGTGTTTCACTTCTGAGGAGGCGCTTTTATGTTGTCTTGTCTTTGGGGAAATTTCTGTTACTGCCTCCATTAAACTGAGGCTTAGAAATCTGGATGCAGAACAACGTATCAGGTTTATATTGAACGATACCACTTTGAGAACAAACGGCTTTCATTTTAAGAGCAGCCACTTATTACATGGCATTCTGGATATTCATTATGAGGGGCTATCTAGTTTCGAATTAGAGTACAAGCCTGTTGTAGTTTATCTTAGTAGTTACAAACCAAGAGGAATGATAAGCAGTAAAATAAACCCCAATTTTGCTGGTCATTCTTCAGCTCACAATTCGAAGCTTTATAGGTTTACCAGAACCCTCATATGAAATCCATTTTCGAGCTATAAATGTTTAGCAAGGTCATATTTCAATTTTAAAAGGTGTATTTAGAAAGCAAGAGCAATATAATAACTGGAAATGACATTTCACCAACAATTTTATAACACTATCACTTTCCTGTAGCTTATCCTGATTGAATTGCAATTAAAGAATCTTGGGTGAAGTTAGCAGACATTATAGTCTCTTAAAAAAAAGCATAAAACAGCTGTGAAAACCTATTAAGAACTGATATTCTTCATATTCAATACTTTAATATTTTTCAAAAACCCATAGGGAAAGGTGGATATATAAGCCTGGCAACTGGTCAAATTCTTTTTCCTGATACATAAAAGGTGACATAAATAATGGTTTTGCTACACACCATTTTTTACTAATATCTAAAAAGAATGAGGCAATATCTCACATTTTCAACACTCAATGAAAAACTTCAATAAGCAAAGACCCTCTATATTTCAACCATTATGTTACCCATAAAATATTCATTGCAAACTTAGACTTGTTTAAGAGACTTAAATAATTTATGCTTTTGGAATAATTCATCCAAGAAAAATAATGCTTGTTCATAAAAATACAGAATTTCTTCCTAAGAAAGAAGAACTTCTTATTAGGGATAGAACAGCAAAGGAGGGGAGTCTTTCTGGTTACTTGGAATTCCCAGCTAAACGTCTGGTACAGCAACCAGAATACAGAACTTACTCTCAAAATGTTACAAAATGTTAAAATTAATATCACCAACAGGAAGAAAAAAACAATTACAAAATTAATTAAATAAAGTAAGGGTGGCAGAAACTCTGACACAGGGTAAAATGCAAAGCTAAAAGTCATTTTATGGCTAAGAGAAGAGCTTAATGATATGTGTGAAAATTGAACGGGATAGCTGAAACATGTCAAAAAGCAAATACTGGGGATGGTGGGTGACAGTTTTAAAATTTACTTAATTTATGATAACAGTTTAGATAATATAATGAAAGTCCATCTGATTATAGAACTCATACAGAAAGTGAACCACTCTCTCCTCCAACTCCATGACTATAGTTCAGTGTCATGTCTTTCTCGTACTCAACAGAGAGCAAATACCAATGCTCTGTGTGCTACAGAATTCTAGAAGCAGATGGATAGTGGTGTCTTATAAAAAAAGACACAGAGCAGGAAGCAAAGGTTTATTTAATGTACTTCTGTTTGATTTTAAAAATAAAAATCATGCATTTCCTTTCTGATGGGAAACTAAATACTGTATTATTTTTACACTTGAAAACTTGGACCTTAATGAGAGTATTAAGATAGAATTTGAATGTTTCATTTCCTTAAATATAGTTTTTCCTTTAAAAGTCAGGGAACTTTTCAAAGAATATTGAGCAAACCAATAATAATAATAATAATATATAAAAAATTTTCTCTTCTACTATATAAAACTATCTTGTATTATCACATATTCTCAAGAAAAAGATAATTCCATACTCAAGCTAACTCATCTTTTTGCTGGCTAAAACAACTGTTAATAGCCAATGTTAAATTAAGTAAAAAATACCTCAAAAAAAATCAGCTTTCACTTAGCCAATCATTACAGTCAACAGGATATCACAATTGCTTTGGTCAGACTGTTGCTTTAAAGTGTTAAGCGTGAAAATAATAATTTTAAAAAAATGATAATATGGACATATTCTAAAGGTCGACTTGTGATATTTTCCCAAGAGTGAAGCAACATTTTCTGGCTCTAATAGACTATGAATATACAATGGGCTGCTTAACACCAGCCAAAGGAGGAAAAAAGGCATCTATTTTGTAGCAATCAAACATTATACATTTCAGGGACACATATCACATGGTAAAAGGAACCCTGAAGTTTTCGAGATAAAAACCCTTTCAAGTATAAATATATTTTTCTTCCTGAAGAAAAATGAATACAAAGAAGAGATGCGTGACAACTTTAAATTACTTCAATTCAAAAGGATAAAGTTCTTGAAAAAGAAAGGGACATTCCTGTTTTCAGTTTATTAATGAAGCGCCCAGAATGACGAGGCTTCAAAACAACAGAACTTACTTTTCTGATATCGTCTAAGGTGTTAATCTCGGGAGACAAACCACCGTGGACACACAGGAACTGCTGGTTCATCAGGGCAGCCAGGGGCAGGCAGTCAAAGGCATCCATACAGGCGTCATAGACGCGTTCTGAATACTTTATTTTACCTTTTAAAACATGGTTCAAAAAAACAAATAATTGACTCATGATTTCATAGCTAGGATAATTTCCATGAAACAGTTTTGTTTTTTTTTAATGTTTCCTTGCCAGCATCAAACCACTAGCATAGAACTACACATTGCCAAGTTGCAAAGCATGATCTAATAAGTTGCACGTTTCGAAGAGGTAGAGTACAGGTGTCAGCCCTATCTGGAAGCGCAGTGTTCCTATGAAGCCATTTGTAAGCCGAAGCAATTATCACTCACTGATATGGAAAAACTGGGGGGCATTCCCAGATCCAAAAAAATAACCTCTTAGGCTTTTCTGATATCCTAAGACACTACTTGTAACGGATGCACAAAATAAATGGAGATAGAGCACAGATGCTCACGGACACAGTTCAAAGCCCTGGCGGCTAGATGGTGAGGTGCAGTGTGGTTCCCAGGGAAGGGGCGTGGTGACTGACTCATTGCTCAGGCCTGAGTGCTGTCTCCAGAAGTGCTCGCTGCAAGTGTAACACTGACCACTCACTATTTTTGTTTTTCAACTTTCTTCCTAAAAGCAAAATTCTCTTTGGATTTCTTTTGGTTAGCAGTAACAGGTACTAATGTAGGTTTTCATAAAAGCAAAGTGACATAAGACATACTTTCAAAAGGCGGGTTATACCTGCATTATTAATCCTTAGATCTACTGTTTTACATTTTTATTGTTCATCCCTATTTTACAGTTTTTAGTAACTTTTTATATGGCAGAGGCGAGAACTTTCGTATATATCCTCGCTATTGATCTGCAGCTGTATCTCAAAAATTATATATACAAACGACCAGGAGACCAACAGAGCATGTAAAGCTGGCTAATTTTCCTAAGTGATCTTATAGAAAAGGAGATGGCAAGAAATTTTCTAAAGTTGTTTCCGTATCACTGCACATTGCTTTTCCCTTACTGATTTATAGCTAATATTCTGAGAAAAGACTCTGTACTCCACTGAATAGAGGGCTAAATGACAGAGAGAAATTTGTCTCACTGGACAACAGGGAAAATTAAGAGAGGAGGAAAATGAAATTTATATGAAGTACTCCTCACTTCTACTATTTACGTCTGAAGGAAGATGTCATCTCTAATTTTGTAAAATCCACTAGAGGCTAGTAAATCTACTGAGTCCAAGAGAGGCACAGTTGAATTTGTCCTCCATCTGCTTTTCTGGAGTGATTTGAGATGAAAGGGTAAAATTATTCCCCTGAATAGTAGTATTCTGGCTATTTTTAGAAACTAAGTTAATCATTGGTTCTTAGAACAAATTACATCAAAAATTAATTTGAATTTTCAGATCACTATATAGAAAATTTATAATTTAAAAAGAAATTCTGAATTCTCTTCATTGTCCATGCTTAGAAAGAAATATGGAATGACATAGAATAAAATGGTATCATTTTTTAAGTTTTTGACTTTTAGGCAATGGATATCATCATGAGCTCTTGGTATGAATTAAAATGACTAGCACATATGGCATTAAAGGAAGAAGCTTGATTGAAGTATACTTACATTCTTGTTTAAATGTGAAATACTCTGTTAGATGTCTACATTCATGATTTCCACGAAGTAAAAACAGTGTTTTAGGATAAAGAATTTTCAAGGCCCACAAATACAGCACACACTGAAAAAAATAAGAATAACATAAAAATAAACATTTTCCCATTATATTTAAGGGTCCCATTGCTCACACATGAGGAAGACATGAACTAATATGTGCCTATGACCAAAAGTCCCCAAAAGGCTAGACCTTATTAAGGAGGATATTTTTAAAAATTAAACAGAAAATATTAGTACAAAGCCAAGGTTTATATGCATAAACTGATTTTCTATGCACCACAAGAAAACAACGGACTTTACAGGGTCTATTGGAAGAAGTCTGAATGAAGATATACTCAAAATATACTGGTGTACAAGCATGAGAAGAAATATGATTAGCAATTAATGAATAAAGACACCTCTCTTATAAAACAAATTAAAAAAAAAAAAAAAGGATAACAGAAACAGGAGAGGGAGCCTGGGTGGCTCAGTGGGTTAAGCCTCTGCCTTTAGCTCAGGTCATGGTCTCAGGGTCCTGGGATGGAGGCCCACATCGGGCTCTCTGCTCAGCAGGGAGCCTGCTTCCTCCTCTCTCTCTGCCTGCCTCTCTCTGCCTACTTGTGCTCTTTCCCTCTGTCAAATAAATAAATAATTGTTAAAAAAAAAAAAAAAAAAAGAAAAGAAACAGGAGAATTGGGAAGGAAAGGAAAGGCAAAATTTGGAAGTAAACAATGCCACCAGCCTCAGGCTGACTGATTTCTTTTTTTTTTTTTTTTTTTAAGATTTTATTTTTTAAGTAATCTCTACACCCACTGTTTGGCTTGAAATTACAATCTTGAGATCAAGAGTGACATGCTGCACAACTGAGCCAGCCAGGTGTTCAGCGTCTATTATATGTTTTCTCTCTTTCACTAGCTTTCTTCTCCCTCATCACATTGTCTTTTATTTCAGTGCCTTAGGTATATAAATCCTTAAGGGTTTTTGTTGGTGGTGGTGGTAGTGGTGGTGGTTTGTTTGTTTTTGGTTTTGGTTTGGTTTACATCCAAATATAATTAAACTGAAGGCCAGGGAATCTCACTACACATTCTGCAAGTAACTACGGGAAGAATTTCATATACCTTAAAACTCTCAAATTAATTACTTGGGTATTACAGTTTGTGTAAAAATGAAGGTCCCCTTTGAATTCACCAGGTTTGGAATAAGCCTCCACTGACACAGTCATCCTGGAGTGTGAATTAAGATAAGCAGGATCCTGGAGTACTACCATCAATTTCATTATCCTTCACTGGCATTCATCAAGAACCCACAGGAAAGAGAAAACCACTCTTTGAAAACAAGTATGCTCTTTTTTCCTCATTAAGTTTATCTTCTAAAAGTGAGGGTAAGAAGATAAGAGGACCACAAAAATATTGAGACAAGTCTGATTCTGGTTACTAAAATGTGAAACCAAAAAACATTTAAAACATTTACATTTTTATAAAGAGCTTTCCAACATAAAGTAAATATGCTGCATAATGTCCACTGAGAAAAGCTACTAGTGATTCATTTGTTGTGATACCTGTGAAGACTAATCACCTCTGTCAGCTTATATACCAATTTATTAAATGAGTGGAAATAATTATGTTTGAATATACAGCCCACGTCCTGGGGAAAAATACTAATTATCAAAGCAAGTATGTATTACTTATTTTTCAAGTAAGGTATTGTTTCCAACTATGTAATTATAATTGGAGTAAACAAATAATGGGTTGACATCAATTTATACACACACACACACACACACACACATATGTTACTTCAATTAATTTTCTAATTATAATTTTCTGGTTATACTTATTAGTTAAAGTTCACATGACAAATAATATTACTATTTCTGAACAGTTGACCAAATGATCCGTCGTCCATGGTGCACATTCCCTGTTATCCCAGTGGGTAGTATTGTGGCTTGATGAGTCTCTGACAGTTACACATCTGGTTTTCAGGGTACATTGACATGCTTTCACAAAAGGAGTGTTACTCAAACTCGTCTCACACTTCAGAGAAGATATTTATAAGCGATTATTACGTCAATGAGAAAACTATTCCCAATTTAAACTTTACAAAGTTGTACCTTAATACTAAAGAAATACACACACACACACACACACACACACACACACTTCCATATTGGTTGTTAACTTCGTATGTCTAGTTTGGAATAAGATGAGAATGTAAAGTCTTTTAAAAATTATATTTATGGGGCGCCTGGGTGGCTCAGTGGGTTAAAGCCTCGGCCTTTGTCTCAGGTCATGGTTTCAGGGTCCTGCATGGGGCTCTCTGCTCAGCAGGGAGCTTGCTTCCTCCTCTCTCTCTGCCTGCCTCTCTGACTACTTGTGATCTCTCTCAAATAAATAAATAAAATCTTTAAAAAATTATATTTATTTACTAAAATTGCTACATCTAATATATTCTGTTTTTATATTGAGAAAGAGTATATGTTTTGGCCATACTGTAGCTGCTTTTAAAAAAGTTTTTCTTGTTGTTGTTTTTATTAAAGTCTAATTTACATAGGAAGAAGTGCGCATATTTTCAATACGCCAGTCAATGAGTCTGTATATGTGTATATTCTCATGAAACGACTAACCAAATCCACTTACACTTCAGCACCCAGAAGGTTCCCTTGTGGCCTTTCCCAATCAATATCCTTTTGGAAATGTAACCACAATTCTGAACTCTTCGGATTGGCTTTGTCTGCAAGAATCTTAAGCAAAGCTATTATCTCTCCAACTAAAATCTAAAACGCGATTTTCTAACCCCTGTTAAGTGCTACAGGAGTCGCTTTTTAGGACCCATATTTTCTCTCTTGCCGTCTGTTAAAGATCCAGTTTTGACATTAGCATATGGCTTTACTGCCTTTAGTTTTAATTTCTGTAGCTTTTTCCTAACTGAAATCTCAGAGTGATACAGAAATATTTTATGATATGCTTTTCATACTTATTTACCTTTTAATGATTCACGGCACATTTAATATCCTTGTTATTTAACGGATATAAAGCACCTAGTATATAGTGGGAGTTTAAGAAATATTAGTTCCTTTTTCCTGTAAATGAGAAGGAATACAGGAACACCGAAGGTAGGGAAGGACTGAGGGAAAGCAAGAAAAGAGAAAAGAAGAGGAGAAGGAAAAAGAAAGGGAGAAAGAAAACATAACTTAATTTCCAAATTCTTGGCTCAGCACACCCTCAAAATAAGAATCCTGTTTTCACATTTTATTTCCTTCTCCCCTGTGGCAAGAACAAAATATCTTCCCAAGCGCTGACTAAAACCACAAATGCAGCCAATATGGAAGAAGTGGCATGGTAAATGAAAGGGCAAGGGTGGATTGGAGAGTGGAGCCCGGCCAGCCTTCACCCTCAACATCTGGTGGGTGAGAGCCGCCAAGTACAACACTGTCTTGCTGGCAACTGTTCTGCCATCTAAAGTTCTAATATTCTGCAGACCTGTAGATCTGAAGCGAAATCATAATTGGACATTATTTTTAAAAAAGGAAAGTTTCTTCTAAAAAAAAGTATCACAATCACTAAGCAATGAAACACAAATTAGTTAAAATAATTGGTTATTTTCTTCTATGTGGTAGGAGATGGCTAATGTGAACAAAATGTTCACTGAATTAATTGGTTAAGGTGGAAACAGAGAGGCAAGTTATGTTGGCCTTTTTGCACGGCTAGATGTAAATTCCTTGTGCTAATGACTTTCAACCAGACCTTGACGGTCTTTCCAGGGCTACTCGAAATAATTAAACAATTACGACTTACAATTAGTTTTAAAGTATGAACAACTGAGCACCCCCTATATTTTTATTAATCTGTCACAGACACGGTTTTCTCCTATTTAATTTATCAATCTTCCCCAATGAAACAGCACTGAGGATATAGTTTTGCCAAGGATACCGTTTTCTTCATTAGTTTAATTGGTTCACTGATAAGAGTAGTGCAATGATTTATTTTTGTAATTTATGCCTTTTGATGATGAGTATTCTTGGAAACTTGTATAGGGGAGTAAAGAAAGAGACGAAAGAGGGAGAAAGTTAAAAAGCAAATAGACAGCTTCAGATATACATCAAGCAGCCTTCCAAAATAACTCTCCAAGCTGTGATATGTTCCAATCAAAAGGGACGCCTCTCAGTCATAGGACAATTAAGTGAGGGATGTACACTGGCTGGGAAAAGATCCAAACTCCCGAAATGTCAAGTGCGGCTCCTCTCAGACATTCCCTGCCTGGTCTGACAAGCATACCGACAGGCAGCAGAGCACTAGTCCTGCACTAACAGAGACCATCGGCGGCGGGGAGACAGCAGACAATTCCTTCCTCGGGTCTGTGGCATCACTCTGTCACCTAACAAGGCTTGCTGCACTGTCTGCTTGTTATTCTCCTGCAGAAGCAGGGGACGCTGCCTGACTTGCCGTGGTTCATTTCGTCTCCGAGTTCACAGCGAATAAACACAACTCTTCCTGCTTAACCGAGTTTGAGGCTTGGGCCGAGACCTGTATGTAAGTAGCACGGGGGCGGGGGGGGGGGGGGGGGGGGGGTGGGCTCGCTGCTAAGCTCACAGCCCTGCGGCGTGGAGCCGCACAGACTGGCTAGGAAAAGCACAAGAGCAAGCAAACAGAAGGAAACGGCGAGGCATGCCTCGTCTGCAGTTCTGGTTTTCTCCGCATTCTCCGAGGAGCGCACTCAGATGCGGACCTCTGCAGACACGATCAAAGAGATTAGGTAGCATAATGCCATCATCAGAAAGAGGATGGTATTTGGTGTGAGACAAATTATTACTCCAAACTAAATTACCTCTTCCATCACTACTCAAAAGCCTGCTTGTTTTAGTGGGGCTAACGTTGTGGCGAGTGATTTCTAATCTTGGCAGAAAGAGAAGGTGGTGGGAAGGGGTGGGGAGGGGTGCAGAAAACGAACTCCGTGTGCTGCCCACAGCACATTACCTACTGCCTGGAAACACTCCCCAGCAGAGACTGTATGAACCTACTCTTCAAAGCTGATTTGGTAAAATTAAACATAAGTGGCTCCTCTTTGCCCAGAGGAGAACCAAAGAATACCTGCAGGGCAGCCCTGAATTATTGAGGAATCAAGAACCTTTTGAAAGCTGTTAGGATAGTCCACGCCGGAAAAGGGAGCTCTGATTTTAGGAACTCTCGTAAACTGACAGTGTCTTACTCAAACAGAATATGCTGTATTCCTGCTGGACCTCAGACTGAAGAGGTGGAGGAGAGGGCCACGTGTGCCTGTTTGCACGTGCATGAGTGGATATAAAAGTGTGGATCAGTTTCTGCAACACTGATGTGTGCATTTTTGGTGGCTCGCCTCGTGAATGTGGCCAAGGCGTGGGGTGGAGTGGGAAAAGCACAGACTTCGAGGCCCAGCACTGTCATTTACTATGCATGCAACTCTCTCTGAGCTCTGGTTTTCACCCTCACAGAACGAAGACATTTGCACGTTCCTTGCAGAACTGTGAGGAATAAAGGAGCTCATGTATCCCAGCCCAACAATAGCATTTCGGCAGGCAAACAATATAAGCTTCCTTAATCCACCATTAAGAGCCCCAAAGTATTCTCGGTAAATATATTTTATAGAAACATCTGTTCTATTTTAAACATGATGATATCACTGAGCCATCCCAAAGCCCCTCAAAGGTCACAGTCTAATCAAAATGGATCCTTTTCATAGAGGAGGACTTCACATTTTTGTTATTTCTGTATGCATGTGGCAAGTCCCTGGAGCTGTACTCTCAGACATTTAGAGTTTAATTAAAGAGCTATTTGTAAAGATGGGAACTCTGGTATATGCATCTCAGAACTTCCAAATGTCCTGATACATTTGCTATGTCACCAGCATCGGGGTTCAATCTCTGATCCTTTGAATTCCAAAAGGTGCCCACGACACACAAAATTGCAAATTCTGGGGTGCCTGGGTGGCTTAAAACCTCTGCCTTCGGCTCGGGTCATGATCCTAGGGTCCTGGGATCGAGCCCCGCATGGGGCTCTCTGCTCAGCAGGGAGGCTGCTTCCCCCTCTTTCTCTGCCTGCCTCTCTGCCTGCTTGTGAACTCTCTGTCAGATAAATAAATAAAATCTTTTTTAAAAAATTGCAAATTCTATAGTTCAAGTATCTAAATAAATTGTAGACTCAAAAGAAATCTGCTGAAGAGTAAGTTAGTGATTATTGCTTCTCGAGTTCTTTAATTTAAGGAAACAGAGCTCTAAACAGCTCCTAATTAGGGAGAGTTTAGGAAATTTCAAGTAATTTGAGGCCAGAGCTTCAGAAGCCTCAACTCTCAGAGTAAAAATTCAAAGGTAAATAAACATGAACCAGATTAAGAAATAATATTATCCAAAGAAGGAGCTGGTGAGACAAAGATGGAGTCCAAATGTGTCAACTGTTCCTCAAAGAACACATGATTTAGTGGTTCCTCTTTACTAGTAAATTAATAGGGAACGGTGTTATTTCTTTGATTAGACTGAGAAGATGGCAATTAAGTAGTTCAAAATCGCAAATATGCTATTAAAAAAATTTTCCAACATAGCACTCCATCGTTTGGCCAATAAAGATAAATCACTCCCAACAGGAGAATCTTGGGCTTTCCCTAAGAAGGTGAGCTTCAAGGAAAGTAGAATATCTATTTCGTTCCTTCTCAGAACCTTACACAGGAGAACTTTGCATGTTAAATGAATAAGATGTATTTAAGAGTCGCTCAAATAATTTTTGAAAGTATTTACGCAGATTCCGCACAGTTGTAACTTAAGGGACGTAGTAGAAACATTTTACGCCCATTTCTGTTTTCTGCTTATTGCAGTGTTTTACAAACCTGTGGCTGCGTAATGAAAATCACCTCTGGCCACAGCAACAAGTTCTGGTCTATGGGATGCAAGCTGAAGTAATGGTATCACTTCTAAGAAATACGCATAAATGAGAAGACATGTCCTCTTTTTCCTTTTCCTTCTAGCTGAATGCAACATGGGGCATGATGGCTGAAGCTGGTGTAGCTGTCTTGAGTCACAAGGCAGTCTTTGGAACGAGCCTATGTATCCCATGCCTATCAGAGCAACAAGGCAGAAAGAACCTGGGCCCTGGCACCATGCTGGGACATACCACGTGGGCAGTCCCATCTGTGAGCTTCTACTGGAGAGAGAAATAAACATCTATCCTGTTCAAACCACCATTTCTCAGGTCGTTATTTTCTCTTGGCAGATACCAGTCCTAATGTGATATAAAGGTCTTAGAAAATTTGTATTCAATCGCCCTTCCCTACTAAGTTGGTCGAGTTAGCACATGAATGACATCTGTGGAGTTTACTAATTTTTTTCCCCTGTACTTTTCTTATTTCAATTTCCTTCCTAGCTAGTCTCCCTCCTTTGATTTAATCTTCCTCAGTCATGTCTGCTCTCAGAATTGTTCCACTTTCCTATATTGCAATGGCAATCGTTTTCCATACTTCTTTTATCACAAGGTTTTAATAATTCAAATCATTGAATCCTGGACGACTACCTAGTCTAGGCTTTTGATTCTATATAACTTTTTATAGTCATATTTTCCAACATAGATTTAGTTTTCTAGAGAGCAAGGCTACACATCTCTTCAAATTCTCTATAGTTCTGATCATAGTGCATATACGTTTCATGTGTTTAATAATACAGTACGTGTTTACCAAATGGAAGAAATATCAAAAATTTACTTTCTCCTTTTGTTTTTATATACCAAAACCATCCCTCCTTCCCTCATCATCATGAATAAATAAGAAGTGTATGGTTCTCAAATACACAAAGGCTTAATATTTGGTGAAAATATTAAATATATTTTAATATATATAGCCAATGACTATAGCTTCTCTCTATATACATAGACTCAATTACTGAAGGTAAATTGAACAACCAAAAATATAAAATTGGTATGATAGCTTTAAAAACAAAAGCTGTTTAAGAGCGGTATGTTCTTCAACATAAAATATTCCTATGGTAAATAAAATATTATGATGAAAATTTAAAAACCTAGTCTCTCTTTTACATGACTATTATGAATATATGATGTTGGTGTGAGACTTTTATAAAGTTGACTTCTCTCTTAATTAAGAATATATGGAGAGCACGTATTGCATGGAGCACTGGATGTGGTACATAAACAATGAATTCTAGAACACTGAAAAGAATTTAAAAAAATAAATAAATAATTTTAAAAAGAATATTTTTTTTTCCTTTTAAATGCTTTTTTTTTTTCCCCTGAGAGTGCATATAATAACGTCAGGTGCTATAGCATGAGCTCTGCTCCTTTAACAATCATTTTTATTTTAAATTATTTCTTTTTTTAAAGATTTATTTATTTATTAAGGAGAGAGAGACACAGAGAGCCCATGCGTGTGCACAAGTGGGGAGTGGAGGGTGGGGCAGAGGGAGGCTTCAACCCACTGAGCCACCCAGGCGCCCCAAGGGTGGGGCAGAGGGAGAAAGAGAATCCTCAAGCAAGCTCCCTGTACAGAGCCTGATGCTGGCCTTCATCCCAGAACCCTGAAATCATGACCCTAGCTGAAATCTAGAGTCAGACACCCAACCAACTGAACAACCCAGGCAACCCATCAAATCATTTCTTTCAATAAATATCTAATGAACCCTTTCTATGTTTGAGATACCATGGTAAGCACCAGGAAAAACAAAGAAATGAATAAAGTGAAGTCTTTGCCTTTATTTTGAATGCAATTTCTACTTACCTGAAGCAGATGCAGGTGGGAGGCTGAGGAAGAACCTCTACTCAAAAATTATCTGTTTTGTTTTAATTAATGAGTTTGGCAAATTACCCTAGTTAGATGACAGATGCCAAAAAAGACAAAATATAGCAGCTGTAAGTGTACTCACACATACACACACACAAAAACATGGACACAGACAAAGACACACATGCTCATGGTTATCAAATTACAAAGATAAGTTACTGCCTCACAATTATAAGGCATAATCATACAAACACATTCCTGCTTATTTAATAAACTTAGTTTAGTTCTGTCAATAGGAAAAAGTATTATCTAATGTAAAATATTATGCAATTTTTGCAAAGTTGCAAACATAGAAAAGGTATAAAAGGCAAAGTCTTAATAATAGCCATTTCCTTGGCATCTCTATGCATTAAAAAGCATATGGGAATCAACCGAATATAGAATACATAGTATCCCAATAACTGAGAGTATTAAAGTTCTATTATAGACTAGGAATTTCCTTAAGACAATAACATTTACCACTTGTGGTTTGCCAAGATATTGTTGATTCATTCCCAAATAGCTAAGAAATGATACAGACTTACTTCGATACTGAAGTACCCTCTGTCAACATAGTCCCCTAAGAAGAGGTAGCGAGTGTTGGCAGGAGATCCCCCCACTTCAAAAAGCTTCATCAAGTCAAAGAATTGTCCATGGATGTCCCCACAAACTGAAAGAAACAAAGAAAATTCATTTTATGGTCACATTATGATTCTCAATTAGATTAAAAAATTACAAAATCTTAGAGGCAGAAGGAAGGTATAGCTCATCTTAGCTGAAACATTCTTTTGCAAAATAGGATAAGGGAGACAGAGATTTCAATGTTAATTAGTGGCGGACCTGGCTCTAGGATCCAAATCTACCAAGTCACAGATTAACGGTGAAAGTAAATGTAATAATAATAATTAATAGTATTGCTGTGCTTTCAATAATACATCACCACACCCCACCCTTAGAAATTTATGCACAATTTCTGATTTAATACCAACAAGGTCATGGGATGAATTTTCCCTTTGTAGAGAAAAGATAAGGCAAAGGGAGGTTCAAAAATTTGGAATTATCTCTATATAACTGAGGTCTGAATAAATAAGTATTACATTTTATTACCTCCTGGAGAAAAAGAAAGTTAATATGTATCATAAAAACTGTATTTCATTGACTCTAAAATGCCATCAATTATAAAATACATCATTAATTTATGCACCACCAAAAAAAAAAACCCCTCCAATTTAAATTTAAATTATAAAAGAACATTTTTATAAGATGTACTCTTATCAGATGTTAAAATGACAAAAACAATTGTCATTTTAAAATTAAATCGTCATTTTTTAAATTAAAAAAAAAAACCCAAAACTTGTAAAGTACCCAAATCACTGGGAAATAGTATTTCCTAACGTTCTCACCTTCTCTTTTAAAACCAAAATTCTTCGGAGAATGATGTAACCTCTCTTTTTAGAAACCACTTATTTAGTACTTACCATTTCCTTTACTACTTCCAAAGCCTTAAGTATATATACATACATATATGTGTGTATATATATATAATCTCCATTATACATATGAGGAAATGGTGTAGCTAAGACAGGTTATGGGGCTAAGCAAGATCACTCTTCCCTATGGATGATCCAGGATTTAAATTCAGATTTGCATAATTCAAAGCTTTTGCTGCCAACCATCATTTATAATATCTTTGTTATTTTATATGTTTTACCTATGTATATGTATTTAATATTTTAAAACAATTTTATGTTTAAATGATGAATATGATGGGTTGTTTCTTGAACACTAAGAGGTTCATGGAATGAATGTATCAACAAATAGAAGGCTAAAGCATGCCATCTTAACCCATTCTGTGCTGCAATCAATTTAAGATAAGAACATTTTAGTCCATCTCCATCTCCTTCCCCTTCTCCTCCTCTTGTTCACTAGATGTGGGTCTTCATGTCTTAAATAATCCAAGTTTCTTTCTTCCTTGGATTTCCACAGGCTGACGCCTTTTCACCCACCAGTCACAGGTCAGAGGGTTCTTTCTTGAGCACTCTTTGTAAAGGAGTTACCTCTCTCCAAAATCATTCCTCATCCCATTAATTTACTTTCTTCACAATACTTAACACTATCAGGAATTGTCTAGCTTATTAATTTGCATGCCATTTCTTCCCTGATCTTTCTCATGGAACTATAACCTCTGTGAGGTTGTATAACTGGTCAGTCTTGGTTGCTGTATCTCCAGTACTAAGACCACCACCTCCCAACCAAGAGGTACATGAGAAATATGTGCTACCTGAGGATTCTTCCACTGGCCCTACGCTGTGCTTAATTTGGAAATCCATTAACCAAGAAGTCAGGGATTTTGAGATGCGCTTGGGATTGATAGAGTTGGATGACAAGTCTGTAGGGCTTCACCGGTGCAAGCCTTCAGCTTGTCTGAGATGCTTGTTTTAAGCCTTTGAGTCACAACTTTGAAAAACAGTCTGCAGCAAGACTGGGTTAGAAGGTGGGACCTCCAAGCATCCGATGGTGGTTCCCTTACCTGGTTCTACACCAGAAACGCATGGGGGGAGGATTGGAAACTAGATCCCTGGACTTTGAACTGGAATCTCCAGAGATGCAGATTTACAACCAGCTCTTAGATAGGTCTTATCTAGTCAGTAAGACTAAACAGACCTGCAGTTTTGAGCCTTTGTGGACGCAGTCCCCATCCTGCAAGCTTGTGTGGTTCCCTCCCCTCATAGGGATTATATGTGGGGGAGACACATGTTTGAAAGGCAACTTCTTTCTAAGTTAATTCCAGGTTGGTGTGAAAATAGGAGTTCCTATTTGTGAAAGGATAATATTGAAGGGATTGTCTGATCAAATCTAGGAGAAAGAGATGAAGCTAAGAAAACTGATAACAAAGAACAAAACTACTTCTTTGGGCTTTTGAATGTAGCTATTGCTTATGCCTTGTGCACTTCAGTTTTAAGATAAATTATTTATCCCAAATAGCTGGAAACATTCATTATTTTGATACCAAACTTTAGGATGCAAGTGATTGCCACACCCAAGAAGATAGTGGGTGGGAACCATGGCACCACACAGAGGGAAAGTTACCTCTTTGTGATGGTAAGTGAACGGAATAGCCAGGTGGCTTTCCCTCTCTCTGTTGCCGTTGCTCCCACCTTCCATCCCCTTGGGCATATCTGAGCAGTATAAAATGCAAGCGAACGAGGCAAGCTGTCTTCTTGTTTGCTCAGTCTCCAATTCTCAACCAGGCTAGGTCCTTTCATCTTCAAAATCATTTGGTTTTAACAGCACTTCCAAACAACAAGGCTTTGACAATTCTGTTAAACCTTCAAGGCAAACTCTTTCTTCATCAACATAGCCCTGTTTCCCACATTTCTCTAGCTCTCATTATTTGCTTCTCATCCCCAACTGAACATTGCTGGTGGATGGATTACTCAACTAAGGGCCAGCACCGAAAGGCCTGTCAGATTGAAAAGGCTCCAAAACTAAAGAAACACAATATTGTTAATAAAAGCATTCCCACTTTCTATGAAAATATCCATACACTTGGCTAAATATTTCCCCAAAATATATATGTCTTCAATAGATTATTAGGAGAATTGTACATATTTCCATCAGAAATGTAGAGAGTTATGGCATTAATAAGATGAACATATCAAAGATAATGAAATAAAACATAAGGATTTTTTTTTTTTCTGGACCATTGGTACCCATATTCATGAGTAACCTGATGTGCCACAACCTGATGGTTATTTTCCTTATGAGCTGTGGTCCTACTTTTGTTTTTGTACTGGAGAAGGAAGAACTCCATTAGTTTTTATACCTCTCAGGTATACTAAGCAGTTCAGTCTATTTGGTGAGAAGGTGTCATTATTTTCTTGGTTCTTTCCCTAAGTGGAGTGACTAAGTGAGTTTGAATGTGGTTATTCTAACATTCTCAGTACAACAAAATGATACAAGAGTGACCAACATCCTGTCGCGCTACCATATTTATTACTTTTTTCTCTTCTGCTATCAGGAAATACATAAATTATGCCAAAAACAATCACACGCTAAGTAATACCTAAATGAACAATTACTTTTACGTAACTGCCTTTTAATATTGCTTCCCCGCCCACAATGATTCTCAGTCCACCACACATAAAACTTTATTGGAAATGATTCTCACACATAAGTGGTACCAACTTCTGATCTAAATCTCCTGAAGGAGAGTATGGAATTTTGAAGTGGGAAACTGAAAAAAACATACAGAAAGGATATGTCTTTATTTCTTAAGGAAAGGAATAGCTTTTATTTCTAATATCATTACTGGATACCTAGTTATTAAGCTTTAGAATCACAGGCTCAGAGGGAGGTTCAAGTACATACAAACATAAATATAAATGTGTGTCTGTGTGTGTTATGCGTGTGTGTATGTACATGTGTAAAACCACCCACCACAAAGGAGGAATTATTTGGAGATTAGTGGTCAGCGAAGCAGTTAGGGAGTCATTAAACAAGTTCAAGACTTTGCTCACTGTATATTACAGCAAAGTAGTGCTAAAGTGAAAGAGGAATAAACAGCTGGGGCAGTAACAAGGGACTCTTTGTAGTCAGCTGGGTATGTTCTTGTAATCTACAAAAACTGGACAATGAGTCAGTCACAGCACAAGTCTAAGAGTCCCTAAAACTAGCACACTGCTAAGGAGAAAAGATAATGGCCAGCATATGGAGGATAAACAGGCTCTTGAGAAAATAATCTCAGGCAGAGGAAGGACAAGCTGGAAAGATAATCACAATCATGACCAAACCCCTACCTTGCATCTCCCGACTAGAGACAAGCTGGTAACTCTATTTAGAAGGGATAAGTGTTCAGTACAAGAACCACATGCATATTAATCATACAACTAGGTATGCATGTCATAATTAATTTAGTGAATCAGCAAATAAGTATGGCCATATTATAATTTAATTATTTTTTCACAGAATCCCATTGTTTCCAAGTTCACATTGGCAATTACATTACGACATTAAAAAATGTAAACAGTAGACAGTACTGAATATAGAAGGATGAGGGCCCAGTATAACCGCTATATAGTTGATAGTCTGAAAAGAACTTTGACAAAAACTATCATCCTGAATAGGAGTCATACTAACAAATATAACATAAAACATATACTTTCATGTAAAACTACTTAAAATAGTTTTGAATTAGTGCTAACACTCACACATTTGGTCCTGTTTTCTTGTTTACACACACACACACAATCAAAAACATCATTAGGTCAATTTCCTACTGACACTAAGCAAAATTTCCATAATGTCATAGTATTCTAGGTTAAAGAAAGCTTAACAAATTAGAAGGCTTGTGAACAGAGGAGTGAGTTGTTAAAGACAGACAAACAGATCAAACAAAATAAAATAAAACAAAACTTCAAATGATAAATTATAGGGGGAAAACAGATTTTTAATGGACCAGCACTTCAAAATTGCATCGATACCATGATTTAGAAGTCAAGTGCTTTGGATTTTTGAGTTGCTATTTTTCTATAAAGACCTTTTAATTTCTCCAAAATGCTGGCTTTTATCATCTTGGAAGACCTGCATGAAGTAGAATATACAAGTTTTTTCAGTTCATACTGAACTAACAGTTTGTAATTTTTCTTTAAGAAAAGATGTTACTGAATTGCCCAGCAATTTTCACCATTTGATTGCCATTGTCCTTTTTGCTTCATTGACTTCAACCCACTATTTTTTCTGTAATAACCACATTCTCCCAAGACAATAACATCTCTAATTTTTTTAAATACTGTTAACTTCTATATATGTTTGCCAAAATGATTTTTTTAAGATTTTTTTTTTTTTAATTTGACAGACAGAGATCACAAGTAGGCAGAGAGGCAGGCAGAGAGGGAGGGGGAGGCAGGCTCCCTGCTGAGCAGAGAGCCCGATACGGGACTCGATCCCAGGATCCTGGGATCATGACCTGAGCTGAAGGCAGAGGCTTAACCCACTGAGCCACCCAGGCGCCCCAATAACATCTCTAATGTTAAAGAACTAACATGTTGAATTCTCAGCATGAGGGGGTTAATCTTTTAAACTTATTGGCTTATTCTTGAATCTTCTGTCAGCTACAATTTATTCTTTTCCAAAATTTACAGTTCTGCAGAGAAAGGTCTTACGTGTAGAGATTGTGCTCTAGGTTAAAGACAGTGATACCACTAGTACATATTTGCTTCCTCCTGCTAATAATCCAGCTTTAGGTAAACCTTCCTGAATGGTTAAGTTCCAGTACAAATCAGCTGGCATGAGTACGTGTAGTTTATTAGCAGAATGTTAAACTTCTGAAATCTGGCAATTAGTGAGATAAAAGTGAGTTTTATTATGGCATTCACTTACTTCTAAAAATCTGCAACTGTAAAATAAACTAGCCAAGAAAAAATAAAGGGGTCTAATCCACGAAAGATGTGTACTTCAATATAATTAATATTTTATGTATCGCAAATATTATATGTCAAATGTTTAACAAGCCTTGGGCATTTTATAAAACACAAAATATGAATTCTTAACCAGGGCACTCTGGTTTTGATAGTATAAAACAGTAATGAAAAATCTCCAATCAATATTTGCTAAATACTGAAATTTCAACAATTTTATTTTTTTTTAAGATTTTATTTATTTATTTGAGAGAGAACAAGCAGAGGGAATAGGCAGAGGGAGAGGGAGAAGCAGGCTCCCTGCTGAGCAGGGAGCTCAACCAACATGGGGCTTGATCTCAGGACTTTGAGATCATGACCTGAGCCTAAGGCAGACACTTATCCGTCTGAGCCACCCAGGGACCCCATGAAATTTCAATAATTTTAAAAGAAAGAAGAAGCTATGAAATTACAGAACAATGACAGCACCACTGCAGATTAGTAGCAATGATTTCAAACACTTTATATTTATGATGCTGTTCTATGAAGATAAATAAACTCCCTGTTCACCAGTGACAATGAGAAATATAACAGGACAACTGAAAAAAAAAAAAAGGAAAATATATTATGGATTCTAATTATAACAGCACAGTACTAAATCCCCTAAATCCCCAAATCTCAGTTGATAATGATAATCTGATGGAAAAAAACTAGGATAGTCTACGTTTTTAAACTATGTTATAGAAGAACCAAACAATACGTTTGGTTGTACTATGGGTACAACACCATAATATATGTATACAGTGTATTCCAATCAATAGAAAAATAAATTATTGAAATTTATGTTTATTTTTTTGTCCTAAAAATAAGTGTTCTCACCGTCAAAATTATTGTTTGATTTTTTTTTCCTTCCTGAGTTGAATGCTTTATAAGATTTTGTTTACTAGAAGAATTTAATTTATTAAACAAGAATGTATTTGTTTTAACTGTTATCACTATTTTTCCACCTCAGCATCAATCCAACTTATAATAAAATGCATAATTATTATTATATAAGTCATGGTCATGACTGTGATACTAATGATTAATAGTAATTTTAAGTATGTACAATACTTACTGGATTATTTAATTAAATTTGGTCATCACTCTGTTCATGTGTCCAAGTTTGGTCAGACCTGGAAACTATTGGTTGGTTATGTGATACATGGATTTATTTATATTATGTAGTTCACCAAGCCCTTGATTGTCATCAGCAATCAAGAGTACTGGATGAACACTATTCGTTGATGTGACTTCAGTCAAATATAAATAAATTTAATGATTTACATACTTAGATATACTATTAGCAAATGAATGATTGTTCTCTTCAGTTTTCGAAATACTGATCCCAGATTTCAGGACATAGTGAACGCCCTCCAGGCCTGAAACATGGCTTTCATTACTATAACCAGATCTGGGGGTTACAGATCTATGCCTTAGTAGTGTTCCCATCTGTGTATTTCTGGAGGTTTGTTTTGTTTTGTTTTGTTGTTGTTGTTGTTGTTGTTGTTTTAACTATTTGGTTGCTGTGGTCACAGTACTCTTTCAGATGTGGTATTTCATCCTTGAGAAGAGGCAGTAGAGTGCAATGGTTAAGAACACAGACTGCGAAGCTAGACTGCCTGGTTGTGTAAATGATTCTTGTTAGTTTTTTGGTTTGTTATGTGTATTTCTCCTGATGGACCGCAGTTGATGAACTACGGCTTTCTTAGTTAATTATTATCTTCTTCCTTCTCCCCAAATCAGCTTTACCACCTATTGAATATGTAGATTTTTCCAATTTGACTAGAACAAGCTACTTAATCTTTCTAGGAGGTCTCTGATGCCTCCTCTGGAGGAGGTTTCACACGAGACCTTACTCGATATGTTTTCTTTAATTAAATAAAATAATATAAGGGAGAAAAAAAGCTTAGCAGGCTGTGGTCCATGGACTGTACAGACACAACACGAAATAGTCATGGTAGCTATTCCAGATAGCATCTGCCTAAGAAATATCATGAATGTTTTGCCAGATTTAGCTAGATGATCTAAGTAACTGTACTCAACCTAGCCATAAATAAAATATACAAGAAATTGTTCATTTTTTTTCCACTTTTTATCCAAATCTATGCTATCATATATCGAAAGCTACTGAGGCTGAAGTCAAAGAGACTTGGTCTCATGCTCCACAAATGCCATTTTCTAAGAGTGGAAATATCGCCAAATGGCTTCAGTGATATCACCAACCTTTCAGGGGGTAACAGCACCATGGTGAGTTTCTAGTTAGCCTCATTTTCCTTTGTAGCAAAGCTCATTTACAAGACTACTCTGTTTTATGGCTGTGTAATGGCAGTAATGTTTTAAATTATGCTGGAAGTGACATAGTAAATAGAAGGAATATAAGGTATGGCACCAAATGGATCAAAAACAAAATAAAACAAAACAACTCTTCTAAGAATTCTGGAAAACTCAATTAAGAAAAATCTTCTAGGTGGTGAATAAATGAGTCATTTATTATTATTATTACGATACTCCTCAATTTTGGACAATTTGAAAGATTATTTTGTTTCTAATATTTTAAAAACTCAAGGAAAGCAAGCTAGTGATATTTAATTCTAAAGTCCCCCTATTCATCATTAAATTGGCAATTATATCCAGTGGGCTTATCGGTAAAGGAGTTTTATCTAGCACTGAATTTCAAGTAGGCAGCTCTATCTATGCCTACTAGTAAGGGAACAAAACTAGTAAGTGCTATTCCTAAAAGATAATACTTAGATGACTTAATAGAAAGAAGGATTAAATTTCTTTAGTAAAAATATGTAAGCTTACTTGTCATATGAGGTATATTTGGAAATGGAATTTTTAATTTTTAATTGACCAATTAAAAATAGATGAATAACTCAGACATGCTAGAACACATTCATTTGAAAATTAGCTAAGAAAAAGTATTCTCTGGAAAATAATTCTGACAAGGCAATGAGCCTATTTTTAAATTCTAACTAGTTTTCCTTAATCTGTCAATCCCCCATCTTTCATTCAGATATTCCAGAATTTATTCAGTTAAATATGTGAAACAATAGGGGTGCCTGCATGGCTCAGCTGGTTAAATGTCTGCCTTGATTCCAGCTCAGGTCATGATCCCAGAGTCCTGGGATCAAGCACCAACGTCAGGCTCCCTGCCAAGGGAGCCTGCTTCTCTCTCTCTCTACCCACTGCCACTACCATGCTTTCTCTCTCTCTCCCTCTCTCAAATAAAGCATTTTAAAAAATCTTTAAGAAATACCTGAAAAATTAAGCAAACCATTGAAAGGTGTAATATTTGCTAAATAAACTGTATTAAAAGGATGAATAAGGACCCCCCCCAAAAGACTGACGATTTCTTATTTATTCTAGAATATATTGGGACAATAAAGAAATGAAAGGCTTGGAATTTGGTCTCAAGAACTTAAGCATGTACTTGAGAAAGCAGATGCATCCAAAATGGTATTGAAAAGTGTTGGCTTCCTGGCATCCAAGTATTGCCTCTCCATTTTGAAACTCGGAGCACTCTCTTATGGTCAAGAAATACGGGTTTACGAGTTAGTTCTCTCATAAACATTTATATAAGTGAATCATTTCATTGCCTCTTTGCCATCTGTCAAACTTCCTAACAGAGGCAGAAGTATATATAGTTTCTCTAAAAATAAATGTCAAGTTAAAATTACTTTACATATACTTTTTTATGTTTTTATTTTGAAATTTCAAATTACATTAAGAAAGCATCAGAGTGTGTTGTTTATCCAAAGGAGGTATCAATTTAAGAATTTTCAAATTTAAAGAATTAATTTCATATTTCAATGTCAGAACTAATATCCATTCAATTGACTATTCCTCTTGTGGAGCTGATTATATTCCACAGTGATAAAATCATCAATTTTGTTTATCTCAATGAATACAAATTGGGGTCACAGTCCTAAACTGATCTAGGTCAAGCATCCACATCTCTGTATATTTTGTACTTTTATATATGTGCTTGTCACAAATTTGAGCATGAATCACGTCTTTTGTCTCTTCACCATTTGATAAATATCTATTAAATTATGCAAAAATCATGTTTCTCTAACATGTTGTGTAAGGCATATAAACTAAGGAATCATGGCAAACTAATGCAGGTGTTTGGAAAACAAAACCACTGCCAATAACTCATCTTTTTTTTTTTTTTAAAGATTTTATTTTATTTATTTGACAGAGAGAGATCACAAGCAGACAGAGGCAGGCAGAGAGAGAGGAGGAAGCAGGCTCCCCGCTGAGCAGAGAGCCCGATGCGGGGCTCGATCCCAGGACCCTGAGATCATGACCCGAGCCAAAGGCAGCGGCTTAACCCACTGAGCCACCCAGGCGCCCCGCCAATAACTCATCTTATACTGTGATTCATTAATAATCATTTTCAAATTCAGTTTATTTTTCATTTGATTAAAAATGATGAATGCTTCTTATATATTTGAAATGCTAAAAGGATCAATCAGCTTTGTCAATCAACTCTTTTCCTTTCCCTTGACAAAATATAAAGAAATTGAAAAACAAAAAAATTTCATAATGTGTTTGGTGAATTATTAAACTGATTTTACTAAGGAAAAGTTTATTTTATAAAATCACATAATTTAAGTTACATTTCATTAAAAACCTGCTTTATTAAATCTCCAGAACTCTTTCCACCATCTATATTCATTTAAGGTATTTTAAATATGACTTTCAAGTGTTCTTAATACATATGAGGCTGATTTTAAAATATTATGTCTCTTTGTTGTTAGTCCTGTTACAAATTGAACTACATTTTTCAAAAGGGCACTGGATTTCTCCTGTGATGTTTTGATACTTTACAAGAGAGTTCACATGTCAGAGGGACAAATTGTCCAAAATCCCAAATAAATAGCTAACTATAAACTAGGATATTCTCTTTAGTCTTAATTAGCAGGTAGTTACAAAATACCTCCCATGTGATAAGTGTTATAGAAAATGAAAAAAAAATAGTGACTTTCAATGATGGGAAGACAAGTTTATATAAATATGAAATAATTCAAGAATAAGATGTAATTTCATAGTAAAGGAATATAAAAACAATCAATTCCCTTAAGAAAGACAGATCGTACTTGGGATGTAAGACTTACAGATACTAATAAGGACCAGATGGGGCTTCCAACTACAAAAGGGCTAAGGATCTGACCTTTCATCACTAAGAAAACACTGACCTTTGACCATGATCTTCACTCTCTGGATTCTAGACTTGGGAAATGTAGATGGCTAAAACCCAGTGCAGAGGGATCTAATCAAGAGTCTCCTTAACATTTCAAATGTCTCAGAACTAGAGACAAGATAAAATCACTAGAGATAAGATGAAATCAATTGTACTCTATTTGTTCTACAGATACTACCTGGGAAGAAGGAAGAAGTCAAACACATAGGGCTTGCAATATGTGCTGTGGCTGTTATGGCAAGTATGATCCTTTCCTTCAGTTTCATGAATAAGTAATTTTCCTCTCCGTAGTGCTAAGTCATCCCGACCACTTTGGAGCTTTCTTTCGCTAATAATAAGAGCAAGCAAAGACCAGTGTGATTAAGGTCATCTATTGGCTGCAAATGTGTTCTTCAGAGCCAAAAGGGTGCATGAGGAGTGTTAGGGCCCATTACAACAATAAGGTCTACTTCTATTATGTTTCATACTTGAAGTTTCCCATGGAAGATTTCTTAGTGTGTATGGGTGGGCATTGTGTTGGGGGCATTGTGTTGGGGGTTAGAGTCTGCTGCTTAAAATTTGTTTACAATTATTACTGAAATAGAAGGCTTAACAGAAAATCAGAAATTTGGAAATGAAGGTTGGTTGACATTATCAAAGAAGACTTAACCAAAGGGAAGTGACCTATAGCACTTATAAAAATTTGTAATCAATTGAGAATAAGAGGAAGGGATCCTTAGGTAAGAATGGGCAAATGAACTAGAATAAATAGACTGCAAAAAGGAAACAAAAATGTTTTGATCAGAGGGTATATGTGAAACAGAGGAGATAAGTTAGATTAGATTGTGAAGGGCCTTGGATTCTTGCATGTGATGTTTTGAGGAGAAGGAAAACAATCCCAGTAATGTAAGAAGATAAATCTGGAAGCTCTCGGGGAAAATGCAATGGTGTGGAAGAATTAAAAGCCAGGTGGTTTTCAATTAGAGGTTCATTACAATAATTAAGTCACAAGACAAGGAGGTCTGATACTACAATGGTGGCAATGTGAAAAGATCAAGGGGGCCTACTACGATATTTTTATACTTCTCTACGACCATTCAAAAGTATATAATAAATGAAGTCACTCACGTATGCCCCGATTCTGTAAATAGTAAATGCCTACAACATTCCTAAGAATGTTGGGTTAGACCCTAAGAACATAACAGAACTTAGACATAACTAATGCTCTCATAAAAGTAGCATGTAAGGACAATGAACTAAGTAAGTAAAATTACTAGGGTAGAAGCTCTAAAGGCAGAGTTTTTTTTTTTTCTTCTTCTTCTTCTTTGTTCACTGTTGTAATCCTAGAGGCCAGATACCACCTGGCACTTATGAAATCCTCAATAAATAGTCGCTGAACAAATGAATGAATGAATGAATGAATGAATGAACAATGCAATGGGCATGGTAAACTTGGTAAAGTTTCCCAGACAATACGGTGCTTAAACTGAAATCTGAATAACTAGGAGCAGTTAGTGACAGAATGGTTGGGCCACGGGCAGGAAATATTGCTCAGAAGAACAGTGTGTGGCATAAACTTAGGAAGTGAAAGCATATCTGTGAATTTGGAGTCTAGGGAGGTCATGAAAAGAGATGAAGCTGTAAGATTACCACCGGCCAGAGAACACAGATGTTTTCATCCAAGTTAGGAAATAGGAACTTCATCCAAAGAGGAGCCATGAATAGAATTTCATTTGGGCAAGAGAAAGACTATCTTAGCCCTGGTAAATCACTCTACTTCTCTAAGTCTCAAGTGCCTAATGCGTAGAATCAGGGCAGTAGCAGCTATCATACACAGCAGTTGTGCAGATTAAATCTGATAATGTAGTAACCGGCACAAGTCAGTAACTCAACATGAGGTAAGTTCCTATCTCCATAATATCACAGCTCTTGTCAGCTCCACTTGATTGGAGCTGCCCACCTCCCCTTAGTAAGTGATTACAGTAATATTTCAAAGTTAAAATATCACTGGCTTTAGTCTGGATAAAGAGTTTTGTATACCTTACACTAATATTTTGCCTTCTTTTATTTAATGCTAGGTAAAGGGTGATAATCCCAATGTTAAACCTAGAGATGCAAACCACAAGAAAGGTGACATTGCTTTTATTCACCTCTTTTCACACAATGTGACTGAATCAGAACAGCGGCAGAATATTTAAAAAAGAAAATACACATAAATAGATTATACAGAAATTAGAATTTTTGTGTTGAGCAGCACATTTTTATTGCAACACTTTTAAATCCCATCACTTATAAAGTCCTGTAACTGATAGTCATTATTGAAGTAATTTAACATGGACAGGTTTCTGAATTATTAACTGATACACACAATGCTTTCCACTGCTTGTGAATACAATGTATTTAAAACGAAGCAAAGAGTTCCAGTGTGTCCTAAAGCAGAGACTCAAAATCCACCAAAGCCTCAAACATAACAATGAAGTGTAAATGCTTGTTTGCATGCAGGTGAGGAAAAATAAGATAACATAGAACCTTAAGCCACATAAAAGATCTGTTCCCAAGATCTTTGAAAATCCTATAACCCGAAAATGTTATTAAGCATATTATTCCATGAAATGTGGTTAAGCATGAGCACTGGTTTCAGGCACAAATGGATCTGGGCTTACACAAAACCTCTCTAACTTTTCTTTTCTCATCAGCTTCTCTGCACACTGGTCTTATTTTCTCCTACCAGTTAGACTTACTCCAAATATCCTCCAAATCACATCCTGCCAGCATGCTGAGTTAAGAGGTAGATTCACCAATTCCAGCCCAACTAGCCATGGAATAACTTCTCCCCTGCATTTCCCCCCTGCATTTCCCTGCTCACTCATGATTCAGAACCTATGTCCACGGAACAGTGCATGCCGGCGGGCCAGTCCTGAGTCGTGTGCCCACCCCGACTTCCTGATGGGAACAGGTGACATCTGTCATATAAAAGGAATGGGGATGGGAGAAATATTCTAGGCAAACACAAAAAGGAGTTTGTTTGTCTTAAAAAAAAATGGTTGGAATTCTTGTACTTCTGTTTACCTTAAAGATCTCTTCAGTAGCCTTTGCTAGAGTTTTAAGTCCTTACTTGAGCAACATGGCAAGAACTGGACAACTCACTGAAACAGTTTAATATTCACTTTATGTAGTGTCTGCACAGAATGCATGATGGAATCACTTCTATTACAGACCCAAATCCCTGAAGAAGATGACATTACACTCTTCAGTTTATCTAAAGCCTTTCCTTCTGGTTATAGTCATCGCCTCACCCCTTCTCACTGCCAATGGAACTGGCTATATTTATGGTCTTTTTTCTTTATCACAGAAAACTACACATACATACACACAGATATACAGGTGAAAAGACACACAGTAATTAAAAAAAGAAAAAAAGGTAAAATGTAATTCAGACACTGAAGGATCCGCTAGCCTAGTGCATGAGCTAAATTAAACATGTAATGAACCACTGTGAAAGGTCAAGTCTTAGAATGTAAAAAATTGTGGATGCCAAGACTCAACTCTTCTCCTACTGTATCCTGTGATGTCTAAAATATGGTGAAAACATTTTAAGTACCATGACTCATGTCTCTGAAGATGGCAGCAGTTTTCATACAAAGATCAAGTGTTGGAAAGGGATGGAAAACTGGAAACGAAACAACTATATAAAAACCCACTTAGGGGATGATCTAATCTTCGTTGATTCCAATTCCTGTAAGGATTAGAAAAGCCTACGTTAAGCACACTTTCCATATTTCTCTTTCCACAGTTGTCATTAATATGGTATTTACAAAAGACTTTTTGACTAAAACACAAAAGAGATGAGTTTCTTCATACTTCAGCCATATTGCTTCCTACTTGCCATCAGAATCTTCTACGTGGGAAATCAAGACTAGTTACTTTGGAAATACTGATGGCACAAACACGTGGATTATCATAATAAGCCTTTATGTATGATGCACCTTTTCTTCATAGTATCTTTAAAAACTTCACAGACCTAACAAACTCCTGCTTACCCACGACTCAAGCTCTCAAGAGCAGACAGCATCTAATGACTATACAGAGCAAATTCTTACTTAAGTGTTCCACTCAGAAAATAACCACATTCTCTTCCGTAGGAGCCTTCAAATGCCTCTTTTTCTTTTTTTTTAAAGATTTTACTTATTTATTTGACAGACAGAGATCACAAGTAGGCAGAGAGGCAGGCAGAGAGAGAGGAGGAAGCAGAGACCTGCCAAGCAGAGAGCTCGATCCCAGGACTCTGGGATCATGACCTGAGCCAAAGGCAAAGGCTTAACCCACTGAGCCACCCAGGCACCCCCAAACGCCTCTTACATAAGAAAATCTATCTGTGTTGGAAATTGGCCATGGAATCAAAATCTACAATGCTGCTTCTATGAAGGCTGTTAAAACTGTATGAATACTTCAGGCTTGCCAAGAGGCTATTGATCCCATGTTTGAGGAGAGGCAGTTCCAAAAGTGAAGAGAATCCGCAGCACCAATTTTGGGTTTATAACTTAGATCTTAGTAACCTAGGTGTTCAGTATTGTAGGTCCTCTACAATTTGGGTCCAGATTTGTCCCCACAGGGACCTGAAATCTTGTTCTCCCTTACTTTTCAGCCCAGGGGCTTGGTTTGGGCTATATTACTTATTTACAGAAACCCCTAATGCCTATTCACTGGCTCAGTCTCAACCCACCACCTGTTCTCAGATCTTCCCCAGGTCCCTAATGATGACATCTGCTTACTTCTAGATATCCAGTTCCTCCATCTTGAACTTCTCTGTTACTAGGTATTAGGAGTTGAATTGTGTCCCCCAGAAAGATGCTGAAGTCCTAACCCCTGGTGCCTATGAATGTAAATTATTTGGAACTAGGGTCTCACTGCAGATGCAATCAGATTAACATGAGACCATACTCCATGAGGATGGGTCCTGATCCCGTCTGACTGGTGTCCTCGTAAGAGAAAAATTTAGACCTAGAGACACAAGGCCATGTAAAGACAGAGGCAGAGACTGGAGTCTTGCTGCTACAAGCAAAGGCAGGCCTGGGGCTACCACAAGCTGGAAGAGGCAGGGAAGGATATCCCCTAGAGGTTTCAGAACAAACATGGCCTTGCCTACATCCTGATTTCAGACTTCTAGCCTCCAGAACTGTGAGACAATAAGTTTCTGTTGTTTTAAGCGGCTCAGTTAGTGGAACTTTGTTATGGCAGCCCTAGGAAACTAATATACTAGATTTATCACTCAATTATTAGAATTTGACTGACTGACGGATACAAACACACACACACACACACACACACACACACACACACACACACACGAACATTTTAAGATCTTAAAATATGACAAGCAGTGTTTCTAACCATTTTAAATACTTGAGATCAATTAATCCTGAAATAACCATAGGAGGTAGGTACCATTATATACCATCATTTTCCAGACGGGGATTTGAGAAAGCTTAAGCAACTCACCCAAGCTGGTAGGTAGCAAAGCTGAAATTCAAACACAGGCCCAAGCTACTCAGGAGTCCAGACTATTCCTGTCAGCCACCTTATCTCTGCCATGTGAACAGGCCTCCCTGTCCCCAAGGCTCAAGTCTTCATAGTGAACCACCCTCCACATGCAGTTGTTCGGGCTGCGAAACCTTCCAAGTTGTCCTTTCCCAGTAAGAGTTAGGATATATGCCCTGAGAGATGACATGAAAAACTTTCGTAATGAAGCAAATGTAGGGCACCTGGGTGGCTCAGGTCACAATCCCAGCGTCCTGGGGTCGAGTCCTTGCTCAGGCGTTGAGCCTGCTTCTCCCTTTGCCTGCTACTCCCTGCTTGTGCTCGCTCTTGCTCTCTCTCTCTGACAAATAAATAAATTAAATAATAAAAAATAAAAAAGCAAATGTGAGGAGCCTGGGTCCATGACAATGACCTTGAAAGGGTCCTGAAAGTTTTAGTTGGCTACAGATTCGCTGTGTGCCGCGTCTGTGGTGAAACTCCAAATGCAGCAGCTCATTCTGAACTCCTTATAGTTAAGCACATAGCAACAAACTAGAATGCCCTAAAGGAATACAACAAACATTATTTTAGACCTTGAAAACATGGTTTAGAAGAAAAAGAGGGGCTACTCAGTCCAGAAAAAAAAAAAAAAAAGATGGCAACATAGTAACTAACTGCTCTCAAGTATTTGAGAGGCTTTTATGGATGAAACATTAGGCTTATTTTCTGTTTTTTGGGAAGTTAGAATAAAGGCAAATGAGTGAAAGTTAAAAGGGAGCCTATTTGTCCAGTACTTAAAAAAAAAAAAAAAAGCATAGCTAACAAGAAAACAAGCAGAATGGAATGGCTAGTATGGCAGCATAGTGAGCTCACCTACACAAGAAATATTTATGTCAAGTATGAGGCACCAAGTCGCTATTGTAATTCCATTATATCCCTGTGCCCTCCCTTCATTTTCTTATTATTGACTAAGGATTCTCTTCACTTGGGGAAACTTATTTTGGGCAGCTTGAATCCTGCTTCAAGCAGCAGCTAACACTAACCAGCTATGAGTTTCCTAAGATCTTGAACTATTCATCTCTGTTCTCTCAATAAAACTAAAATAATAGTATTTCACCTTGCATGGATAAGGATTAAAAAGCATTGTGACTGTCACTGCTGTATTTCAATGACCTTAAGACCCTACCAGTCATAAGATACATTAGTATTTCATGTATCACTAAAAAAAGCAAATAATGAAAAGTTTTCATACCACTTAAAATGCTTATTTTATACTTTATAAGAGAAATATTGAATAATACATTTCTAAACCTTCCTCTTATTGAGTTTGACTCACTAGAATCCTTTCTCATATCAGAATCATTTGTTTTTTCACAAGGTATCATCATCTGTGCTACCCAAGTTCTCAAGATCCAGTGTATTTTAAAGGAATGCTCCCAGAGCACCTGGGTGGCTCAGTGGGTTAAGCATCTGCCTTTGGCTTGGGTCATGATCCCAGGATCCTGAGATGGAGCCCCACATCCAGCTTCTCCCTCTCCCTCTGCCTGCAGCTCCCTCTGCATCTGTGCTCCTCCTCTCTTTCTCTCTCTCTCTCTGTCCCTGTGTCAAATAAATACATCAACTCTTTAAAAAACTAAAAGAATGCTGCAATATCATAACCAGGATTTTGGTGCTGAACTTCCTTGTCTGGAGTACGATAGGCAATCCTCCGCTTTTATGCTGGTAGGAAAATGTGATGGGGCTTCATGGGCTTATGGAAATCGTCATTTCTCAGTTCATGTAAAGCATATGGTTTTTGCTTTGTGTGAAAATAGGTAATTATAGACAGTTGTCCAATTAATGAATATTTTCTTCTCTATATTAAATGTGGCTGTGTACCTCACCACCACGCTTCTCTGCCTCTCTACACAATAACATTTAGTTTCAATGCGAAATATTTTTGAAGACACCGTAAACAGCAATTAAACTTAACTCATGCAGTTCCGGCACTGCACATAACTCAAAGACAAAATAAAAGGCTATAATTGAGCTCATGCCCAAGCAGGAAATGACAGCTATATCATGCGTGTTGCTCGACCAACAGTGATTCTGAGACCCATGCAAATCTCAGAGAAGGTACAATATGAAAAGACTGCATTTTAGAATTGGTGAAATAAGGTACTGTTTTTTGTCAGTTGTAAGGAAATGTCTATTTTAATAGGTGCCCCTGTATTCACATAAAAGAGAGGCTCAATAAACACTTGCCTAATGGAGTAAAGTCTGTAGAAAATCCCCCTATTGGGGGGGGGCGGCTTTCAGTAGGGGGATTTTCTGCCATGGTCTAGAATAGAGGACTGCTAAATTACTTTTTGATCCTAAGATCATTTCATCATAAAGGAATTAAAAGGCAAGATGGAGGGAGGGGCGGGTGATCTGACTGAAATCATGCCTTGAAATGCAACTCTAAGAACACATTCAATAAGGAGTCGCAAACCTGGTTGTCTCAGTGACTGAGGAAGGGCATGCAGTTGGCAAGCCTGGTGCCCAGCCAGTGTGAGAAGGCACTCAGGGACATGTCTGTGCTCTTCCACATATGACTTTGGGAGTCCTGTCATTTCCACAGCTCTCTGTGGACCACCTCACTGCCACACGCCCTTCCCCACCCAACTGAAACAAAGGCTAGGCCTTCTGAGCAGGGGAAGGCTGAAACCCTCTGGAAGGGCTGAGTCACCACTGTCCCTGGGTTAGGTGCCTGCCTCTGTGCTATTTTTTCTTTTCCTTGTTGCTGATCTTATTCTTTTCGAAAGCTCATCATCCCACATTAGTTTTAATTAGTCGATGTAGACCTGCTCCCCTCTTTCTACTTCTTCTAATCTAAATGTGTCATGAGAACAAGAGCAATTTACTACTCTCCATGGGCTGGGAGTAGGCGTGTATAAATTTGGAAAGCTCATTATAACTCACAGTCCACAAAAAAAACCAAGTAAATAAAATAAATAAATAACCTCCCACAAAACAAAACAAAGAAAAAACCTCAAACCAGCAAGGACTCTGTCTTCATTATTCTGTGTTACGTAAAACAGATTATTAATAAATGAACAATTGTATTTCTACTTCTGTTAATTTGAGATCATAGTAATCTTAAAACATTGCTTTTACCATGACACTTCTCTGGGCAGAAATAATCAAAGGCTGCTTTGCCTAAAAAGAAAAAAAAAAATCTACATTTCCTCTCATGACACCACTATACCCCTTCCTCTCATGACAGTCTGGTTCCATCCCACCTCTCCAGGCCCATCTCCGGTCAATCCCTTTGAGGGGTATTTGGTGTTGTGGTTGGGTGTGTGAGTGCCTGTGTCTATCTGACTTGATTCAAATCTTGGCTTTACCGCCATCGAATGCATCACTTTGGGACAACTAACTACCTCAACAAACTAAACAGAGAGAAGACATCTACTCACTGGCTTATTGTGTGACATTTTTAGTCACCACTCACACTATCTGACATAGTAAGTGTATGTAAATGTAGCTAATGCTACAACAAAGGCATATCACTTTGTCTGAAATCTTATTAGATTTGTCTTTCTACTGATCCTTCTATTTTGCATTAAATACATACTTACTTTTATATAGTTACATATGATGTTACATACTCAATTTTATACCTGGTTATAAGGTTACCTGTGTAAAAGCTTACATATATATAAGGCTAAATACATAAACATGTATTGTAAATAATATGACAGGAAAATTGAAATGAAATGAAGTGATATGAATGATATGAAATGATATGAATATCTGACATATGAAAAACATTTTTAAAGAAAGCGTTTCACAAAGTATTTTGTGAAGATGGAAAGTCAGTCTTAGATTTAGATGGCCTGTTAAAGGAGGTTTAACCAGTTAGTCACAGGGTCAGGCCCAAGACTCCTAATTCCTAATATAGCAGTGTTCACACATCCCCAATTTGATTAGGCAATTAGAGGACAAAGACATCCTTTTTGCATTCTCTACAGTATCCGGTACCTACAGCATCTGTTCATCATGGGTGCTCAGTCATATTTTGCTTAATCCCTACAAAGAATATGGCAAATATAAATAGTGCTTTAGGCATAAACCAAGAAAGAGTTCAATCTCAATATAGTCCTGGTGTTTTTGCACAGAAATAGAATGGATTCCCTACCCAAAGCAGATTTTTTGTTTTTTGTTTGTTTGCTTTGGCCCTATAATTATTGAGCAAATAAAATAAAAGACTTTAAGACACTTCATTCTGTTTTCTGCTAGGTTTTTTTTTTAAGATTTTATTTATTTATTTGACAGACAGAGATCACAAGTAGGCAGAGAGAGAGGGAGGGAGGGAGCAGAACAGAGAGCCCGATTCGGGGCTCAATCCCAGGACCCTGGGATCATGACCTGAGCTGAAAGCAGAGGCTTTAACCCACTGAGCCACACCCAGGTGCCCCATGTTTTCTGCTAGTTTTGATGTTGTTTGTTTCAACAACTCCTACTACTGGGAAAGATAAATAATGTATATAAAACAATATTATTAATTCTTTAAAGTCTTTAAAATTTCATTTCTTTTTATGATATTTTTAAGCCTTCTAGCAATGTGACATTACTATACAATTCTAGGTTTTTTCCACAAATTATGTCTCTTTTATTAATTTTCCAATGAATTTTGTGTAGTACTTTCATATTTTACTAACATATTTTTTGGCCAGAATTCCCCATCCTAACCTATTTCTTTATTTGCACAGCAGTTTTTAAAAAGGTACTTAATAATTATCCAAACCTCATTTCATCTCAGTTTGCTGACTTACAAAAATGTTCATTTGTCTTCAACGAAGTAGAACTCATGCTATATTTCTCTTTGCAGTTTACTTTTCAAATTAACTTTGATTTTAACAGATATCCACACTGAGTTCTGAAGGCACAATTCAGCACTGATGACTTAATGATAGTCTCATTTTGCAAAACATTACCCTTTCAAGACGTCAATCTCAGCAGACAAATATATACCCCAGGCAGACACCTGGTCACATTAAAGACAGGGATGTGCTGGCTGACTCTCCTCAATGGTACTTAGAACATTAACCACACACTACTAGACACTGAGGACACTTTCCTTTTCCCTCTTCTTACCCTTTCTAGTGTAATCTTCTCTGGATAGGACGCATTAACTATGAGAGTCCAAATAATGCGAAAAAATGTGCTATAACTTGCACTCTAATTTGGGAAGGAAAAAATTCAAGTTGCCTTTTTCTTTAAAGTCACTTTCAATAAAAGTCAAATGAATCTGTGAGCAGCATCAACACTGCATTATGGACAAAGGAAATGATGCCAACATCTTCACGCAGAGAGCTTGCAGTTCCTAAAGTATTTCTGTTTAAGTGTACACAGCACTGGGGTTATGCGTCTGGTTATGTCTCTATCTGGAGACACATGTTTCTTTAAAACATATGATTAAATTTAAAGGAAACAATGTTATCCATCTCTGGCATTCTATCCACTTGAAGTAAATAAAGGTGGGTAGATTTAGAGATTTGAACTTAAATTACCTATGAGGCATCATTCTCTAGTAAAACGTTTTCATGGAATACTCAGAAATTTTGATTAGTTCTCGTGATCCAGAAAAGAAGCTACAATATAATGGGGACAGAAATAATAGAATCTCAAGATGACATAAGAGCAATAAAATATTGCTCTGCTCAAAACCCTGTGGCATCCTACCTGCATTGCTTAAAAGCCAAGGTTCTAACTGTTCCGGTTCCCAGCTCCTCCTTTAACCTCAACTTCCCTTCTTGCCGGGCACTTACTTGGCTTCAACCACACTGCCTTGCTTTCCTAAGGACATCAGACCAACCCTCACCTCAGGGCGTTTGCACTTGCTATTCCTCTCCATGAAGAATTTCTTAACGTGTGCTCTTCTCTTCCGCACTTCATTCTGTATCTGCTGGCATGTTATCTCCTCGGAAAGACCTTTCCCAATTTTCCATCTCACATTCCCTTCTGAGGACGTACTTCATCCTTTAGCCTTCTTCAGTCTTCTTCAGAGCACTAGTTAGAACTATATTATGTATTTTTTTAAACTTATGTTTCAGTTTTTGTCTCCTCCACTAGAATGCAGTTTCCTGAGAACAGAGACACTGCTGTATCCCAACCTATTGCTTAGTGACCAGCTCAGAAAATTTATTGAATGAATGAATGAATTTAGAGGATGGGTGATACCGAAGCTGAATATGCAGTTATAACACAAAGTAGTAAAATAATCTCAAAGATGTTGCCTACTTGTGGTACAATGATACTTAACATTAACATACCAATGGAATTTCATATGAAAAAGCATTAAATGTCAATTATTCCAGATCACTTGAGGGTAACCAAAGGGGAAAAAAAAACACACAAAAAAACCCCCCAGAATTTATTGTAGTTGATTATAAATTATCTGGCCAAGAAGGCTCTGATCAAAAAATCAGCACAGAAGCAAAATATACCTGAAATGAGAGGTTTTAACTACTCGAATACCTTTGTAAACATTTATTGGCCTAGAAACAAAGCATTAAAAAATGCTGAATTTGACATTATGTAAATTTCACCCCAGAGAGCTTGAGGAAAAAGTTAGGATAACCGTCACTCCATACTGGATTTTGACATACAAGGAGGTGCTGGTTAGTGAAATGGAAGTGAGGAAAGCAGTGATGTCATCTAACCACCCAAGACAGTGAGAAAGGAAAAACTAAGCATGGTCCAAACACACAGGACAGACTTTTGGAATGAATAATGATAATGATATTAATACCTATCACTCACTGAGTGTTGGTTCTGAGGCTGGCATCATACAAATCAGTCAACACTCATAATGCCCACAAACTGCAAACCCCACAACCATTAACCACCCCCACCTTTTAAAAATCAAGGCAACCCCTTTAAGACAAACTTCCATAATGCATTCAGGTCAGCAAATGTACGTTAGAAATAAACTTACAAATCAGCCTGTAAAAAACCATGTTTGTACAGAAAAGGTGGCTGGTGAACACCTTGCTAAATACCTTAATGATCAGGGAGGCCACAGGCCACAGCTGGGGGGAGTCAGGGTAACCCTTGGAGCTGGGCTGTGCAAGACGTTTTGACTACATGCCTTGGCCCCAATACTGATCTCATTATACTTTTTTACCTTGGCTTCTATTCATTTTACTTTCCCAGCCACCCCATCCAGACATTTCTGCTACCATCTCCTGCTTTCTTGACTCTCCTGGAAGTCTTCACTCTCAGCACATAATTCAATTTCTACCTCATAAATGAAGAGAGAAAGCCAGCAGGCAAGCACATTGTCTGTCTCCTGACTCGTTCCTTCCTCACCCATACAGATTTCTCTCGCTCTGGCCTTCGGTCTTTTCTGCTGACTAAAGCTGATTAGTCTACCATGTTTCTGTGCCTAATTTCACTGGGATTGTTTTCTTCATCAATTATTTGCTCTGCCTCTTTTACTCCTGGCTTCTCCTTTTCCACTTTTTTCTTTTCTTCCCATTTTATCTATAACCACTTGAGTCTCTTGATGGTGGAAAAGCCTCTCCTTGGCCCCTGTGGATCCTTCATCCTACTACTGGACCATTTTCTCTCTTCCGTCAAGCTAACGGACCTGGTCTACATGAATGTGTTCCCATCCTCCGCCTCAATCCCTCTCAGTTCACTGTAACAGGAATGTCCTTGTCCCCAGCCACTCTACTCCATTTCTATGGACAGAGAGCAGTGTCTGTGCTCTTGTTTCCCAACTGTTAAAGCGTGGACATTCTTTTTCTTCTCTCCTCAAATTCCAGTAATGGCATCCTAGTTGGTTTTGTCTGGGTCCATTCTGGCTGCTATAACAGAACACCAAGTCTCGGTGACTTGCAAAGAACACGAACTGACTTTTCCTGGTTCTGAAGGCTAAGAAATCTAAGCTTAAGACACCTGCAGATTTAAGCCACTAACAGATTTGGTGTCTGGTGAGGGGCCATTTACTGGCTCATGAAGAGATGTCAGGGGGCAAGAGTGCCTTCTGACATCTCTTTTAAGAGCACTAATCCCACTCATGACCTAATTCTACCCAAGGCTCCACCTCCAAACATCATCACAATGGAGAAAGTTTCAACATATGAACTTGGGGTTGGTGGGACACAAACGTTCGGTTTATAATAGTTTTTATACTTACTTTTCTAGCCATACTTCTCAAACTTCTCTATGCCTTTTTCTTTTGATGATTCCTTAAATGCAGGCATTATCCGCAGCTTTGTTAATACCCCTCTATTAGCTTTCTCTTAGTAATCTACCCAATTTCATGATCTTACCGCTGCCTATATATATACTGATAATTCCTGAGCCACAGCTCTAAACCAGATCTCTCAGCTGACCTCCAGAGAAACACACACACACAGCAGCTAACTCTACTGGGTAGCACATAAGATTTCCCTAAAATGAATCCATTATCTTCTCACACAAACGGATTCATTATCTTCCATACATACATTCTATCTCAGATGGGACAGCACCGCTTATCTAGTCACAATAAACCAGAATGCTGAAACCATCCAAGTTTCTCTACCCATCACTTCCTCTTCAGACACCAACTTTTAAATATTCCACTAAATCCCATCCTCTTGACCCCCACTACCTGAGCCACTATCTCTGTCTTGATTCAGGTCTTCATCTGGACCATTCTCATGTCAGTTTAGTTGGATTTCTGCCTTCAGTCTCACTCCCTCCAGTACTATCTTCCCAGCAATGCCCAAGTGAATACACATAATAACACACACACCATATTTAATCAAGTAATTTCCCTTTGGAGTATCCGTACATAATGAAGTTTAAACTACTTATCCTTAGAGTATGAGACTTTCCCCAGCCAAACTCTCCAACCTCATTCCTGGCATCTGCCCACAGCCTGAATAGTTTTCTAGATATACCAAGCTCAAGATCTCTCTCCTCCTTCGACCTCATTATTCCTTTGCTTGGGATGCCCTCTCCCATCAACCCCTTATGTGCCCAGTAATGTAAATGCTCAATAACTATTTCTCAACTAAACAGAAGAATGAATATTCTATTTAGCAGACTTTGATCAACTTCTAGATAGTCCCCTGATGGTTGACTATCCATACTTAAAGAAGTTTTTTCAGAATGTTCCCTATGTCATCTCTCTGAACAATGGGAATTCTGTGAAAGGTATGGTGCTTGTAGGCAGGTTTTCTAAAATCCTTTGATCACAAACCAAGGTTAGAAATATATTTGACATTCATAAACCACTACAAATATACATATGTACAAGGGAACAAAACTTTATAGATACTTCCCCTTATTTTGTATGATATACCCTAGTATTTTCTTTCTTATTCCAGTCTTTTGCATAAATTACAAAAAGACTGGATTGATAAACAAAAATTGTCTTCATGTCTCACAGTTGTGACACACACATATTGTGAACAATACTGCTGTATAATAGTATTTATAGAAAAAAAATCTTACCTGTAAGGAAATTAAATTACTGAATTAGTTAAGCATCTCTCTTAACATTTAGCTATAAATGTTACTGGAAAACATTTATCATTTGTCCAAATGATAGGAATATCCATGTAAATGAATGAAAAAAATATGAAATATTTAAAAAACCAATAATATGCTACTTCTTTGAAGTTCACAAATTGCTATAAACTATATAAAAAAATATGTGAAGATCCGGCTGTGGTGAGTCTATATAAAGCAGTTTGCTTACAAGCTCTGAACTTAATTCATAAAAGGAATATTAGTTAATGCTAATCATATCCCTTTGAACATGCTTAACATTTTACCTTCATCCAGATCTAAGTATCATGAATCAAATTTAGGAGAGTTTTAAATTTAGGAAGTTTTCTTTCACATTTAAAACTGGGGTATTTCTCACCTACATATATGTATTTTCTGTGTTTTCATCTTTGCTCCTCCTCAAAGCTCCTAAGAGCATGAAATCATCTCTCTGACTCGTCCAAATACACCTCAAAGAGTCATTGAGATTGGGTAAGAGCTCTTCAGTAGAACCACCATTTACCAAGTGTCTCTGAATGTCAAGCAATGTGCCAGATAATTCATGTCATTCATAAGCCTCACAAACAACCCAAAGGTCAGTGCTATCCCCTTTACAAGGATGAACTAAGAAATGTGATTCAGAACACAGTTAGAAAGTATAGTAATTAGAGGCACCTGGGTGTCTCAGTTGGTTATTTGGATTCAGGTCATCACCTCAAGGTCCTGAGCTCAAGCCCCACCTGGAGTCCTGTGAGGGGCACTGCACTCAGCGGGGGGTCTGCTTCTCTCCCTCCCCCTGTGTCCCTCCCCCAGTGTGTGCATGCACTCTCTCACAAATAAATAAATAAATAACCCCCCAAAAGGCTAAGTAATTAGTGCAGAGCATATAGCTAGTAGGTAGTAGACTAAGCCTTGAACCCTGATTTCTCCTAAAGACAGGCTATTCCCATTGGACTCTTTGCAATTAAATAAATACAGTGAATAGGCAAAAACTGAGAAGGTGCTAGATTTTAGAATTCAGAGTTTTTCTTTTCTGGCCAACGATTTCTCAATTCCTCAGTTCTTCTCCAGAGCATGCAATTAAACTCTGGCTTAATTTCCTTTATACCAAAAAACATTACTGTATTATTAAATAATTTAAAAAGAATTTGAAAAAATAGGAGCATTATTCAAAGTTGCCGTGAGTGAGAGTTTACTGGCATGCTATCGTCTATGATCAAAGAATTCAGAAGGATGCCTTTATCTGAGAATATCAAAGGCCACTAACTAAAAAAGACACAGAGTTCCTATTACACTGAGGAGAAAGGCTGAGTCCATTGAAATATAATACAAGAATGTGGCATACAGGTAATTCACAGATATTATTACCTTGGCTACTGAAGCTGGACCAATCTGGATTGTTTCCAAGAGCTATTCTTTTAAAAACTGCAATACACTCAATTCGTTTGTTACAACTGCCCCCTTTTCCTCTTGATATACCCTCCTACACTTGATCCATACACTAAATAGCACATACATGCTCACACACACACACACACATACACACACACACACAAATTTACAGACTCAAATCACAGATCCACATACTGTGTTATTTTTCCACTGTAGCTAATAACAGCATGAGCCATCAAATAGCTAGTATTTCTCATTTTAAAAACTACAAGATTAAAAGTAACTGAATTATTGTTCCAAGTAGTCACAGGTCTTTAGTCCTTATGAGGGTAGATGGCCATTTTCAAAATCTAGTCAGTTAAGTAACTTGGTGTCTTCTACTAAGCTCCATGTTTCTGCCCGAAATAGACAAAATCAGGTAATTTTGGTGATTCTGGGTATATTGCAGGCAATAAAACCCCCTTCTTAAGATGTTTACCTCAACTCCATCATCCAAGATATAAACAAAAGAACAAGATTTTCCCTGAGGATACATCAAAGGCAACCATTATTATTGAAATACATGGAGTTAAATCTTATCATGATACTGAAAACTCAAGTCACACAGGATTTTTAAGACACAGCTGGAAAAAAAAGTTCCCTCTGAGGCTAGATATGAAATAGAAATAACAGCTGAAAAAGAATATGACTTATGAATTATCAGACTCCTTAAATGCAAAGGTTTTAATAATTTTATCATGGTATATATTCCCATTTTTCAATTTGTCTTATTCAGCATGGGTTTCCATAATAAAATCTTATAGACTGGGTGGCTCAAACAACAGAGATTTATTTTTACAGTTCTGGAAACTGAAAGTTCAAGATCAAGCTACCAGCTAACTTGGTACCTCTCGTTTCTTCTTAGAAAGTGACTAATCTCATCAAAAGGGGCCCAATTTCATGACCTCATCTCACTTTGCTTACCTCTCAAAGGTATCATCTCCAAATACCATCATTATTGAGCCTTACGGATTCAGCATACAGATTTGGGAAGGCAGGGGATACAAATATTCATTCCATAACACAATCTGTCACGTTATATAGTCTCTCTTTTTTTCATATGGAATTATTTCTAAACATTTAACTCAGTTGCCCTAGCTACTCTGTTTGTTAATTTATTAAATGTCTTGATCATGAAAGCTAATTTATCTTTCGAAACAGGAATTTCTGACAGCATGGAAAGGAACATTATTTATGTTTTCTATTATGTTTTTTCTATTTACAAATAATGGTTTTCTTAGAGCTATTAATCTCTTGATATCCTATTCATAAGGCAGAATCAGTAAGTTGTTTCTGTTGACTGCATTCCAATCAAATTAACATACACATTTTAAAGGTAACAAGTAAGCAATTGGACTGTCACCTGCTGAATTCTGATAGCACTTTCCATGGTTCCAGGGAGCCTGGTGCCTGGGCATGTCTTCCATCTCAATTGTAAGTGCTTCATCAGGCTCAGGAGAAAACAGAGGGTAAGTCTCTCTGACAGGTAAAGATGGAAGGTTCTTACTAAGATGTCGTATTGCTTTTAAACCGTGTATATTTGGGTGCCAAGGTGGCACAGTCACTAAGCATCTGCCTTCGGCTCAGGGCATAATCCCAGGGTTCTGGGATCGAGCCCCACATCAGGCTCCCTGCTCAGCGGAAAGCCTGCTTCTCCCTCGCCCACTCCCCCTGCTTGTGTTCTTGCTCTCACTGTCTCTCTCTGTGTCAAATAAATAAATAAAATCTTTAAATATATAAATAAATAAATAGTGTATATTTGTTAAAAGAAGTAAAATTGGTGACTCTTTCAGGAGATCCTGTTGCCAAACTCGAAATTAGAAAAAAAAATTAAGCATAATTTATTCAGATTTTTTGAAAGCAACTTATCATAGCAATGGCTCTTAATTTCTTCAGGAATACATTGCCTCACTGAACAAGATAAATTTTTTAACGTGTCTCTTTGAGTTCTTATTATATTTTATTTATTTTTTTAAAAGATTTTATTTATTTATTTGACAGACAGAGATCACAAGTAGGCAGAGAAGCAGGCAGAGAGAGGAGGAAGCAGGCTCTCCGCTGAGCAGAGAGCCCGATGCGGGACTCGATCCCAGGACCCTGGGATCACGACCTGAGCTGAAAGCAGAGGCTTCAACCCACTGAGCCACCCAGCATCCCTCCTCTTATTATTATTTTAATAAGTGAAGAAAAAGTTGATTTTCGGAAATTGGTACTTTTGAAAATATTGCTATTGAAATGGCTACAATTTTATATCTTTGAAACCACAAGCACTTACAAATTGTTAACAGTTCTAAAAACTATCTAAGACAAAAATATATAAAATTGAATTAGGAATATCTGCAACAATTTTTTTTTTAAAGATTTCATTTATTTGTGTGAGAGAGAGAGAGAGAGACAGAGTGCGTGCATCTGCGCGCGCACAAGTTTGGGGAGTGGGGTGGTGGGTAGAGGGAGAGCAGACTCCCTGCTGAGCCTGGAACCAGATGCAGATTGATCCCAGAACCCTGGGATCATGACCTGAGCCGAAGGCAGACGCTTTATGACTGAGGCACCCAGGTGCCCATCTATAACAGTTTTTGAACACAGTGTGTGTAAGGCAGTATCCACCTTTAACTGCATTTAAAGCAGCAATGGGAACTGGATGCAAGCTGAACAGCGACTTTGGCTTCACGCACTTGCCTACATTATTTGCCTGTTCTAGGAAACATTGCTGTCCGATATACCACACCTATGTACCCAGGTTATAAACCAAACACGCATGTATTAAACAGAAATTCTTTAAAAAGAGGAATTGGTTTCATTCTTCAGCTTGTGTAACTAAAAGATTAGCATTGGAAATTCTGTGTTAATGCAACCTCTGGGAAAGGAGAAAGTCAAACATTAACCAAAATGAAAGATTTTTGCTAGAAGTTACAAGTTTGATATCAGGACCAACACAATAGCAATGTTTATTTTGTCTTCTCTTGTGTCTTTCAAACCCTTTAAGTGGTAGGCATTAAAAATCCAAGCAGTCATGTGTTCCTCTGTACCTCAACTGACGGGATTTTCTCTAATTAATAGTTAAGAACTGAGCAGAGGAAACTGAATCCTAATCTCTTTATTCTATAAACATTTTAATTCCTCAAACATTCTTCAAGCCTATCAAACATTAACAAATTATCAGGCACTTCTACTAAAGTATAACTTAGACCTCAAGTAGCTTGTGATGGCATCATCAGCAGTACTCCTAAGACTTCAGCGATCTCATTAGATCATTTTCTAACAATGGCTAGGTTATTCAGTTTCCAACATGCAAAACCCTGTAGTAATGTCTTTCTGTAGATTACCATATTTCAACTCTATAACCCTATTACCCACATACAACTCTTACTTCAGTTTAAAAGGTAGGTAAGCTAAGGTTAGGAGAGATAGAGTAAGTGATCCCAAAGTCACAATTCTAACGGTGGACCCAGGACTTGAAAGCAGAACCTCTGATTCCAGAGTCTGTGCTCTTCACCTCTAGCCTATACTATCCATATTATTATTTTGGGTAGAGTGATAATGTCACACTTCCACCATAACTACACCATACAAAGACTGAAACAGAGAGAATAAGATCATCGGAACTTTACACAGAGGAGAAAGATTCAGAATAGACCCATAGTTATTCAGATCCCAAGGTCAAAAATATTATACTTAGCAGCCAGTTCTAGAAGTTAATGAGTTCTTCTTTAGGTCTATCTGAGGATATGCCCAGGTTCTGTGTTTATACCCAATAGCTGTTGAGTCTTCTGTGTGCTTCAAAATTCTGGAAGATCTATAGGCAGCTTTGTATATGTGAAATACCTCTAACTTAATATCTAACTTCCATGTTTCTCATTCACCAAATGAAGTGAACTCCTACCCTGCTTTTTCTCATTTAGTCATTGAGAGAACACATACTAAATTACTTTGAGAATACAGCTCTTTATGTAACTATTATTATCACTATTAGAATATAACACTAAAGATTCATAGAGCAGTTGAGATCTATCTTTTTTTTCATTAACTCACTAGAACCAAAATATTTTTTACTAAAGTTAAGATACTGCTAAATAAACCACTGCGTATGATATTATATATTTAATAAAGCAGTAGAGAAGCGAAATAGAGAGAGTCTAAATAGTTACCACAAACTGAGTAAATGTAGGTAAGTAAGGACAATGCATCAATTAATTTCACCAAAGCTCTGGAAAAAAATTTTTTAAATAATCTGTTTAAAGAGAAAAACACAGAAACATAAAGGAAATATGAGTATAATCTCTTCAGTGGGAAAAGTTTCAGAAGTGAAATGATAAGAATTTCTGCTGGCGGTAAATTTCAACTCTCTTTTCACACTTGCCAACCTCCTGTAATTTGTTATCACTGGATGGTCCCATTCCCTGAACACAACACTGTTATTTGCTCCAGTAGTTCTATTCTACCTGGAATATTCTGTCTCCCCCTTGACCTGTTTGTTCAACAGAATTCAACCTTCAACTACCTTCTTCTCTATAGAGCATTCTCTGATTCTACAAATTCACATTAATCACATCCATGTTGCCATTCTCATAATATTTTCTTTTTCATTAAATTTTTGGTGTTTATCATGGCACACGACATTATTTGGGGAAACATTTAGGTTCCCTAGAATCCCAGTCCTTAAGAAGAGTTATTATGCCTTTTTCTTTTCTTTTTTCTTAAAGATTTTATTTATTTATTTGACAGACAGAGATCACAAGTAGGCAGAGAGGCAGGCAGAGAGAGAGAGGGGGAAGCAGGCTCCCCACTGAGCAGAGAGCCCAATGCAGGGCTCGATCCCAGAACCCTGAGACCATGACCCATGCCGAAGGCAGAGGCTTAACCCACTGAGCCACTGAGGCGCCCCTGTTATGCCTTTTTCATTTGTGTATCTTCCAAGTCTAACCTATTAAGCTATATGTCCTAGGTAGTCAACAGAGTTTTGTTTAAAAAGAGAGAGAAAGAGAGAGAGAAAGAAATCTATAATTAAAGTCTGACATGCTTATACCTAACTACAATAATAGAAAAATTAAATTCACAAGAAGACTTTGGAATGATGTGACTTTATTTTTAACATCAGTAGCTTTCTATAGAGTGCTACTCCATTGTAGACCCTGTACCATTACAGTGAACCTTTAGTTAGGATTTGAATATAAAGGCTGAACAATACTGCTCAGACCACATACTCTTCTACCCCATTTATCTTGATGAGGTTCAAAAGATGCATTTCCACACAGAAATGTTTACTCTCAATTTTCTATATCAAGGAAGGAGCTCTAGATTATTCCCAAACTTTAGCTAAGCCCAAGTTTTATATTTTTCTACATATATTCAAATATTCTAGTAGTTAGGAAATACAGTATAGCAAAACCTTATCCAGCATAACTAGAAGAATGCAGGACATTAGAACTGTTGAAAATTCAAACCTTGAAAGTATTTTTCAAATATTTCTAGAAGTTAGAGGTAATATTTTATATTCTTCATAAATATGCATAACCTAAACTTAGTATTAAAATTTTTAAAATTCATTCATTCATTCCTTATTCCTTTCAATAAGCACTGACTGGACAGATCAATGTTCAATTAGATGCTTAAAAATGCAATTAAATACTTAGAAAATGCATATAATACTTTGATCGAGGATGAGATATATGAGTAGAGGTTGTTCGGAGCTATATAAGGAATAGGTAAGAATAACAGAGAATTACCAGCACAACTGTTGAAAAGTATAATAACACATCTATAATGCTATTGGATGCTTAAAAAGGATTTTTTCCTTTCATGAGAACTCTTTATTTTTTTTTCATGAGAACTTTTAAAAATTGTTAGTTCAGACTGTCTAATGATCACATTCTAATGTCGTCCATGCTTAATGAAGTTATTTTACTTCATAAATCAGAGAATATTACAATACTGTTATAAATATTACATATAATTTAAAGAAAGTAGGAATTGGGAATCCAGATTATGTAACAGAAAATAAACTGCATAAATGTAGTTCAAGCATTAACTTCTACTAAAAACAGTTTTCTCCATCATGTAATAAGTACTTAAACCACTTTTTCTCTTTATCAGTCAACCGGCAAATATTTAAAATAACGGACCACGGGGCAGACACAGTATTACACACTGGAGAGAGATACAAAGACAGATAGATATAGTCCGTTCTTTGAAATGAATAAACAGAAAGTCTAGAAAGGAACACAGACAATAGGCACCAAACGCTTTATTAAAAGTACATTAAAGTGCTCCAGTCTCACCAAGGGGAAGAGTGTGACATCAGAAGAGTGCTTGCTTCTGTGGATAAGGAAAGAATTCCACAGGAGTGACATTTAAGTCTTATCTGGGTTTAGGGGGAGCTTAACAAATCCTGTGTAATATAAAGTATCTGGTAAGGTGAGGGCAAGGAGAGTTAGGGGTAAAAGCTCCAAGGAGGCTGGAGAAGAAAACAGCCCTCTGGTTACTCAGGGCTATAGGGAGTCTGGATTCTATCCAAAGGGCAAAGAGAAGTTACTAAAGGGTTTTGTGCAGGAGCAGGGGACTGACGTGTTTGTGCAGAGCTCTGTGTGTGGGTTTGAGGGAAGCAGGCATTATGAGAAAGAATTCAGGCTTCTCCTCAATATGGAACCTAAACAAAGCATGTTATTGTACCAATTAAAAGGAGCATCCCCTATGTCTCTTTATTTAAAAAAAAACAACAACATTCATTTCAACATCACACATACAGCAAAAGATCTGCAGATACGGTCCATTAGTGGCATGACAATCATATCTTGAGCACATGGACTATAAAATTCTAGTCCTCGTCCCACATTTGTTTGTTTAGCTGCTAAAGGATCTCTGAACAAAGAGTCAGGTCAACAGAGAGAGTGTCAAAACATCAACAGAGAGAGATCTTGTCAGAGCTTAATTAGGGCTTCCAATTAGAAAACCGAACTAAGGATCCTATTAGCTCTCAACCAGGCATTCTCCTTGATTTGGAAGAACCACACAATACCCACACCTCACCTAGCTAACAAAAAGGAATGTTTTACCTTTTTGATGACCTCCTCCCAACTGGCTTAAGTCAACAAAGACAAGCATATTCCAGAAACATAGTCTCAAGACCACACTGAAGAGAACCACTGTGTGCTCGGGCATGCTGGCTGCCATGTCTCCAAGTTACCAGAACAGCTCAGTATTTAATACTAGAATAGTCCGGGACACGCATGGCCTTGTCTGCTGCTCTTTGGTAGAAATTATTAAATAAAACTCATGGCCACTTTTAACAGAAAAAAATAATTGCAAATCGCAAGAAGGAAATTTTTTTCCTAACAATGGGACTAACTCAATTTTTTATGAAGCACCATATTTACTTGTGTATTTCATCCGTAACATGAATCCTGCTTGCCTATTTCCCAGTTTTTTTTTTTTTTTTAATTTATTTGACAGGTAGAGACCACAAGTAGGCAGAGAGGCAGGCAGAGAGAGAGAGGAGGAGGAGGCAGGCTCCCTGCTGAGCAGAGAGCCCGATGCGGGACTCGATCCCAGGACCCTGAGATCATGACCTGAGCCGAAGGCAGAGACTTTAACCACTGAGCCACCCAGGCGCCCCTATTTCCCAGTTTTGAAGAGGAAGTAGTTCTTTCCTTCTCTCCAAATTATTTCATTGTCAGAGTACTTTAAGAACTGTAAATGGTTGGATGAGTTAGTAAGGAAAAGTTTACGATGTTGAAATAGTATTTGCTGTTCTGTACAAACCTCAGAGACGTTACCAGTGGATAAACAGAAGAAAATTTTCAAACTCAAAATCACACACCCAGGAACATAATTCCAACTAGAAAACTATTATAGACAGGATCAAAGCTTAAATTAGTCCCCCAGATCAAGCAGAATGGGGCTTATAATAGATAGGAATTTAGAAATGGTTCTTTTCCCAGGCTGGGAGAACGGGTGGGAGAACTATTCTAAAGCTATGCTACAAATGATAAAAATATTTTCTATACATCTAACAATCATAGGGCCTAGTACAAACATTTAAATTCCAACACCTTACCACAGAGCTTCGTAGAGTGACTGGATTTTAGAAGTTGCTGGTGGGGGCCTAGCCCAGAGTCACCTGGTCCTCAATGGATCCAATTCTGGCTGGGTTTCTTTGCCTCAAAAAGAGACTCTTCAACTGCTCGAATGCTTCTGCTTTATGATTTTTTAAACATGCATTGCATTTGTTCCACTTGGCATTGAGTTTAACAAATGTAAATCCATTTCAGAAAATATTCACTCCCGGAAGAAATATTTTAAGACTTAATTTGATTTGGTATGTTAAAACACACTCATGCACACACACACCTCCCTAATCTCAAGCAGAGAAATAAATCTCATTCTTTTCCTCTGAATATCTAATACCTAGCCCAGTGCTTGTCACCGGGCATACGCTCAACACATGGTTGATGATCTGAATGGATAATAGAAGAGTGGATGGATGTCGGGATGAATGAATGGATGAGCATGTTCACTGTGTAGAGCACCTCCATTGGGCCCTTTTATTTTGAAGAGCTCAGGTGGGCATTTTTTTCTGCATCCTAGGCTTCAGCTTGACTTCAAGAAAGACCCAAGGTCCCTTCTGCTTTTGCCACCTCACAGATTCTTCTTTCTCATGGGAGAGGCAGGCATTCCAAGATTCCAGGAGGTAGCAATGGATCAGAAGGTGGATGGTTTTTATACTCAAATCTTTGTTCAGCCAGGAGTGATACTTTCTTTCTCCTGGGAACAGATCCATTTGGCCCTAGGCCTCTAAGAGAAGGGATAATTACATGACTAATATAAGGAATTGTTAAGCTTAAATGATTTCTTTGTTGTAAGTACTCACTTCGGGAAGCACATAAATACTTCAGTGCACTAAATGCCTCATTATTACTTAAGGGAATATTAGATAAATTTTTATTTTAACTTGAAATAGATTTCATTCTCAAAGCAGGAAATACCTGGTAACTCAAAATTAAATGTGGTCAACTATATGCTGAAAGAAAAAGTATCAAATTCATCAGAAAACAGCTCACATTAATCATAGTTAATAATATACTACTACTACTACTACTACTGCTACTACTACTACTACTACTACCGGCAGCAGTTAATATTCCTTGAGCTCTTACCATGTGCCGGACACTGTTGCCACCCTTGCAACTACCCTACGAGGTAGGTAAGCACCATTACCATATCCATTTAGAGTACCATTATTATACCCATATTTTCCCACTATTATACCCATTTAGGTAGGTCAGTATCATTATTATACTCAATTTTATGCCCAAGATTAAACAGCTAGGAGTCAGAGTGAGGTTTCACACCCACACGATCTAATGCTAGTGATGCTCTGGGCTCCAACTGTGGAGTTTCATATGAAAGTATGAAGCATGCCTGATGACAGCAAGAAGGATTACCACAGATAAGCAATTACAGAATGGTTCCAATTATGGACCTATTGAGTGGTTCTTTTCAGTGTGTGGTCATTCCTCAGTCCTAATTCAATTTACTTTTTGTATCAATACACACTAATAATGGAAGTAATGGCATTCGCTTATGTCATGGAATTCTCCCACATTTCAACTAGGGTGGCCTTCCAACCACTCAAGGCCCCCCCAGGCCATGCCCGGAACACAGACACAGCACAGATTAAAGAACGAGAATCAGATTTCAGAGCTAGTCTAAAGAAAATGCAGAAGAAGGCAGAGATAGGAAAATATAGACTCCAGAGACAAAGAACAAATCAATTTGGTGAGATCTGAAAGGTTTATGAAGGAGAACAGGAGATAGGTGGGTATGGGCCAAATTGTGGGAGGCCTGGAACCTGCTTCTTTATTACCGCCTATGAACTGATTTCTATAACTAACGGTGAGTCACTGCAGGTTTTTAAACAGGAGACGAGGAATGCAAAATGGTATGTTAGCAAAACTAATCTAACAGACTTTTAAAAAATGAATTCGAAGAGAAAGAGGCAAAGTACCAGCAAAATAGGCAGAAAGTGCCATCGCCCCTTGGCAATCACGGATTTAACATTCACAATTTCAACTTTTCCCAAGTGATCTGCAGATGTTCTCATTTCTAATTTTTCTAGGGCACAGAGTTATGAGGTCGATTTGTAAAAGCAGGTAGTTAGCTGACACTGTACTTCTACTTCACTATGAGATTTTGGGGTATCCCCCCTGCCAAGCCAGAGTCCTATATTCAGTGGATCTCACTAATGAAATACTTTTCTTTATGCAAATGTGCCTCCTGGAAACTGCAACAGGTGGAGGAAAAAGCAGTCAGCTCCAGCAATGAGCTTGGGGATTGAGTTGTGGAGGTTGTAGGCATTTCATCCCTTGGGAAGGTCAAGGCATTCTGTACTTGTCGCAGTCCAGATACAATGTCAGGAAGAAAGCAACAGAAGTGGTCAAGGAGAAAGGGTGGCAAGAAGATGTTAGAAAGAAATGGCAGGACTTAGTGGCAGCCTAAAGAAGGGGATGAGGCTAAGAAGGCAGCAAGACGGGCTCCCTGGTTTCAAGCCTAGGAGACAGCGAGCATGTTAGTGCCTTGAGTAGAAATAAATGCTAGAGGGAAGCCAGCCCCCAGGAAAACATGACAGGTGTCTGTGCACAGTGAGTAAAGATCTTAAAGGCTAATTTAAGCAATCTCTTATCTGGAAGAAGGGAAGCAACCTGGACAATTACAGGGTTCACTGAAACCCATCCTGGAGGATGTGAAATTCATTCCACATTCTCTTCTCCTGCTCTTTTAATGTGATTGATTTGGGACACTCTAATTACTTTATTTTTCAAATCAAAATTCTACACAGTTCTACCCCTTAGTTCAGAAAACATTTATGAATCTTGAGCAGTTCCTTGACAGGCCCCCAAACTCCCAAGTTTTCATGACTCATTTCCAGACAGTTCTATTTTCAATCAGTATCTCAGAGCTACAAGTGCCTAAACTTAAACTTCCGGGCTGGGCATTTAAATAATGATACTGATATACATTATCATGGAGAGAGAAGTGCCACCAGTGAAATAACGTTACTGTGTTAAGTTTTCGTCTTTGTTTTGCAGGAAAAGCTTCAGGGTGACAAGCATCCTATGAACAATTAAAGCTAGATATAGGGACACCTGGGTGGCTCAGTTGGTTAAGCAGCTGCCTTCGGCTCAGGTCGTGATCCCAGTGTCCTGGGATCGAGTTCCACATCGGGCTCCTTGCTCGGCAGGGAGCCTGCTTCTCCCTCTGCCTCTGCCTGCCACTCTATCTGCCTGTGCTCACTCTCTCTGTCAAATAAATAAATAAAATCTTAAAAAAAAAAATAAACCTAGATATATACGAAGAAGGGGAAGGAAAAAAAAATAATAAAAGCACCACCAGAACCTGGTTAATTGCTGAGAATTCCAATTGACAGAATTATTCACGATGACAAAGAGTCATTATCTCCGTGTCCCCTGGCTGGCTCCCGGTGCCTCACCAGCCTCATCTATATTCCCCACGGGAAGCAGTAGCAGCTCTAGGGAAGATCAGCAGTGAACAGAGAATGTGTTATGTGAAAATAGTTATTTCAGATGGATCACAAATGGGAGCCTGGTGAGAAGAGGAAAGAATACTTTAAAAACACTTTTAAAAGCCCTACTTAAGACTAGAGGGTTTTGTTTTGTTTTATTTTGTTTTCATTTTTGAAACATTTGGAGGTTCAAATGAAAAATGGGTATTGAAAGCTACAGTGCATTAAAGGGGCTCACCTCTCATTTTCAATATTTGGGGCCTTGAGCCTCTGTACCGTATCATATTTAAATAAAATAGGAGGGGAGAAATCATGACAGTAGTTAAAACAAGTGGTCACATGACAGTTCAAGATTCTCTGGGCTCTGGAGACTTCACCTGACACTTCTACTGTGATTTCCTTTAGTTAGTGCTCAATAAATAATCTCAGAATGAAGCAGTCAACTGTAAGAGTCAATAGGTGAATACTGGAAGAAAGGGGAAGAGAGAAAAGGAAAGAGGGGAAGGAGGAGGGGAGGGCAGGAAGGAAGGAGGGAGTAAAGAAGGAAAATGAAAACAAGAGAAAAAGCAAAGGAAATGGAGAATGGCAAAGGTTTGTGTTAACACTTGCAGGTGGAAATAAGGGTAGTAATTCTTGTAAAGAAACCATTCTGGAGCTTCATATTGGCCATTCTCTTTGTCCTCTCTGCTCTAGACATCAGCAAATACAATGAAAGCTGAAGATTTCAGGGGACTTCCACAAGGTGGTGGTGAGGGGAGATCTTGAACTCACCTCCTCCCACAGACACATCAAATCTACAACTGCAGATGGACCATGTCCCTCTGAAATATATCTGAAAATTAAAGGAACTGTTCTCCCTAACAAAGGAGAAAAAGACTACATTAAGATCGGTAAGAGAGGGGCGCCTGGGTGGCTCAGTGGGTTGGGCCGCTGCCTTCGGCTCGGGTAATGATCTCAGGGTCCTGGGATCGAGTCCCACATCGGGCTCTCTGCTCAGCAAGAAGCCTGCTTCCCTCTCTCTCTCTCTCTCTCTGCCTTCCTCTCCATCTACTTGTGATCTCTCTCTGTCAAATAAATAAATAAAATCTTTAAAAAAAAAAAAAAAAGATCGGTAAGAGAGATGGAGACATAGTCAGGCCTCAAACCCCACCCCTGGCACAGTGACACATAGTGGGGAGGAACCTACCAGTCCAGCACTTCTCCTGGAAGAGCAAGGGATTGGTGCTCTACCTCCACTCCTGGGATCTGCCCGGGAGAGAAGAGCCCCTGAAATGTCTGGCTTCAAAAAAACCAACTGGGGGTGCCTGGGTGGCTCAGTTGGTTGAGCAACTGCCTTCGGCTCAGGTCATGATCCCGGACTTCCAGGATCGAGTCCCGCATCGGGTTCCCAGCTCCTTGGGGAGTCTGCTTCTCCCTCTGACCTTCTCCTCTCTCATGCTCTCTCTCACTCATTCTCCCTCAAATAAATAAATAAAATCTTAAAAAAAAAAAAAAAAACTGAACTGAAGTCTAAGGAACAGTTGGTGCTATAAGACACTGAGATTCCCCCTCTGGAGGTCTCATATGTAGTTTCACTCACCCAGAGACCCAGTTTAAAAAAAGAAAAAGCAGTTTGAAAGGTGCCAGGACTATATATGAAAGAGATACATTTGCTAATGCAAAAGCATCCACTGGAAGGATAGGGGGCAGCTGAAACTCTTCCTGGAGTCAGAAAAGCTGGCAGATGCCATTTGTGCATGCTCCATCTTCCCTGGTAGCTCAGATCGGGGAGCTGAGAGGCAGCACCCTGCCTAGCCTTGCTGAGACAGGCAGGGGCAAGTGGTCATAGCACTATCTCACTGTCTTGCTAAAGCTGGAGAGTACCAGTGCTTATAGCACTCCCCTGCTCCCTGACTGGGGGCAGGTGACTGAATGGTCATAGCATTCTCCTGCTCCCAGACTAACGCTGGTGTGCATGCACAGACAAGGCACTCTCATGATGCATTCTTGAAACCTGTGGGTACACTTTCTCATCACCTTTCTGAAGCCGGTAAGCATGTCCCTACCCTCTATATACTCCATTCTCTAGCTAAAGCCAGCAATCCACATAGGGCGTGCTCTTTGATCACTTGGCCCTCCTGACCAAGGGGCTGAAGATCATGAGCGCCACCTAGGAATGTCAATTGGAAAGACAGTTCTTGGCAGGCCAACCCCATGAACAATCACCCCTACCGTCCCCGCCCCCCACCCCGGACCCCTGCCAGCACTCCAGACTGCAGACCAGAACAGAACCCAGACTTCCTGTGAAAAAGACCTATTTACTTTGCCTGGAGTTTCAACCTGAGGGATAGGCTTTAGGTTTCCCACACATCTAGAGGCTAAGGAGGTTTCCCAGAGAATGTAAGCAGCAAGACACACCCTTGCACATTTCTTTGTCCTCAAGCACAAGATCTCCCTAAAAAGGAGCGTATACCCTCAACTGGAGCCCCAGTTATTGCAATCTCTGTCCAAGTGACACCTCCAGACCTGGTTTGGAAGCCAGCAAGGATGACGAACGCAGCCCCACAGGACTGTATATATTTGCATACTTTAAAAGCTGCTCCATGGGGGTCTGGCTTCCAATCAGTCTGAAACTAGGTGCTGAATGAGACTCCTCCATTTGCAACACTGACAGGTCTCAGCTCACCTTCAACAATGGCAATGTATCAAGAATAAATCAGGCAGCTTAGACAATCACAAAGGTTCAAGAGACCAACCAAGAGCTAGGGCAAGGTTGAAAGAAAAGATTCATCACCTACACAAAGCCATTCCTTCAAGACTGAGAGAGGTAGCTATTTTGCCTAATACATAGAAATAAACACAGAGAGTCAAGCAACATGAAGAAATAGAGAAGTATGTTCCAAATGGGAAAACAAGAGAAAACTTCAGCAAAAGATCTTAATGAAATGGAGATAAGTAACCTACCTAATAAAAAGAGTTCAAAGTAAGGGTCATAAAGATGCTCATGAAACTCAGAAGAAGAATAGATGAACACAGTGAGAACTTTAAATAAAGAGATAGAAAATATAAGAAAGTACCAAACAGAAGTCACAGAGCTGAAGAATGCAATAACTGACCTGAAAAAATACACTAGAGGGGTTCAACAGCAATGGCACAAAGTAGAAGAATGGATCAGTGATGTAGGAACTCAAGGCAACAAAACTCCCCCAGACAAAGCAGCCGAAAGAAAGAAAGAATTTATAAAATGAAGATAACTTAATGGACCTATGGAACAACATCGAGCAGAAGAGCATATGCATTAGAGGGATGCCAGAGGAGAAGAGAGGAGAAAAGGGTAGAAAACTTTTTCAAAGAAATAATGGCTGTAAACTTCCCTAACCTAGAGAAAGAAAAAGAGAGCCAGGACAAAGAAGCAGAGAGTTTCAAAGAAGATAAAACCAAAGACCGCCACACCAAGACATATTATAATTAAAATATCAGAAAGCTTATATCTGATATTAGATATCAGAAGCTTAAAAGCAATAGGAAAGAAACCAAATTGTTGGGTACAAGGAAAACCCCATAAGACTATTGGCTGATTTCTCAGCAGAAACTTTGCAAGCTAGAAGAGAATGTCATAATATATTAAAGTGCAAAAAAAAAAAGAAAAAAAAGTCCAATCATGAATACTTTTGCCAGCAAGGTTATCAATTCAGAATTGAAGAAGAAACCGTTTTCCAGACAAGCAAAAGCTAAAAAAGTTTATTGCTACTAAACTGGACTGACAAGAATTGTTAAAAACACTCCTTTAAGCCAAAAAGAAAAGGTACTAATTAATAACAAGAAATTATACAAAAGTAAAAATTTCACTGGAGAAGACAAATATATAGTAAAGGTAGTAGATTAATCATTTATAAAGCTATTAAAAGGTTAAAGGACAAAAGTAGTAAAATTAACTAAATTTACGATAATTACTTAAGAGAGACATAAAATCAGATGTAAAATGTGGCATCAAGAACATAAAATGTATGAAGGCATGCAGAGTTTTGGAATGCCTCCACATTTAAGTTGCTATCTACTTAAAATATACCATTATATATACATAGGATGATATTTGTGAACCTCACAGTAACAATAAAACTAAAACTTAGAGTAGAAACGCAAAAGAAAATGAAAGAAATCTAAACTTAGCGCTAAAGAAAGATTTACACATCCACTGTAGGAACAACATAAAACAAACTTTAACAGACCTAAAGGAAGAAACTGACAGCAAAGCTATAACAGTAAGGACTTTAACATGCCACTTACATCAAGGATAGATCACAAAGACAGAAAATAAATGAGAGAACATCAGCCTTAAATGTCACATTAGACCAAATGAACATAATAGTTGTATACAGAACATTCCATCCAAAAGAAGAGAATACACTTTCTTCTCAAATGCACATTGAACATTCTCCACAAAGGATCACATGTTAAGCCACAAAAAAAGGCTCAATAAATTCAAGAAGACTGAGATAATATCAAACATCTTTTCCAACCACAATGGTATTAAACTAGAAATCAATCATAAAAAGAAAACTAGAGAAACTAAAAATACATAAAGATGAAAAAAACAAACAAATATGTTACTGAACAACTGCTAGGTCATAGAAAAAAAAATTAAAGAAGAAATAAAAAAATACCAAGAGACAAATGAAAACATAAATACAACATGCCAAAATCTATCAGATGCAGCAAACATGGTTCTAAGAAAGAAGTTCATAGCAATACAGGCCTACCTCAAGAAATTTAAAAAAAAAAAAATTCTCAAAAAAAGATTTTAACTTTACACTTAGAGAAGAACAAACAAAGCCCGAAGTTAATAGAAGTAAATGGTAAAGATCAGAGTGCAAATACGTGAAATAAAGACTAAGAAAGACAATAGAAAAGATCAATTAAATGAAGAGCTGATTCTTTGAAAAGTTAAAAAAACAAAACAAAACAAAACTGACAAACCTTTAGATAGGCTCACCAAGAGAAAAAGAAGCTCAAATAAATAAAATCAGAAATAAAAGAGAAGTACAATAGATACCATAGAAATACAAAGACTCATAAAAGACAACTATGAACAATTATGTACCAATAAATTGGACAACCTAGGAGAAATGGATAAATTCCTAGAAATGTAGAAATCTTCTAATACTGAATGAAGAAAGAATAGAAAATCTGAATAAACTAATTACTAGTAAGGAGACTAAATTAGTAATGAAAAATTCCCCCCCTCCAAAAAAAGTCCAGGACCAGACAACTTTACAGCAAATTCTACCAAACATTCAAAGAAGATATAGTATCTACACTTCTCAAACTCTTCCAAAAATTTGAAGAGAAAGGAATACTTCTAAACTTATTCTATGAGGCTAGCATTACTCTGATATCAAAACCAAAAAAGGACACCAAAAGAAATGGAGGGGGAAAGGAAGGAAGGAAGGGTGGAAGGAAGGAAAGAAAAGAGGAAGGGTAAAAAAGAAAGATTACAGGCCAATATCCCTGATGAATACAGATGTAAAAATATTCAAGAAAACATTTACAAATTGAATTCAACAATGCATTAAAACAATCATACATCATGATCAAGTGGGATCTAACCCAAGAAGGTAAGGATGGCTCAACATCCACAAATTAATCAATGTGATATGCCACATTGACAAAATGAAAGATAAAAATCATATGATCATCTTAATAGATGCTTAAAAAGCACTTGATAAAATTCAATATCCATTTATGATAAAAACTCTCAATATTTTCTTAAATGGGTATAGAAGGAACATACCTCAACTAAATAAAGGATATATAAAACAAAGTCACAGCTAATATCATACTCAATGGTGAAAAGCTCAAACATTTTCATCTAATATCAGGAATAAGATAAGAATTGCTCACTCTCCCCACTTTTACTCAACACGGTACTGGAAGTGCTAGCCACTGCAATTAGGCAAGGAAAAGAAACAAAAAGACATTAAGATTGGAAAGGAAGAAGCAAAACTGTCACTATTTGCAGATGACAAAAAACTATATGTGGAAAATCCTAAAGATTCCACCAAAAAACTATCAGAACAAATAAATAAATTCAGTAAAGTTTCAGGATACAAAAATAATATACAAAATTCTGTTGTATTTATGTACACTATAACTAAACTATAAGAAAGAGAAATCAGGAGAACAATCCCATTAATAATTGCATCAAAAAGAATAAAATACCTAAGAATTATTTTAACCAAGGAGGTAAAAAATCAGTACAGTGAAAACTGTAAGACACTGAAGAAAGAAATTGAAGATACAAATAAATGAAAATATGTTCTGTTTTCATGGATCGAAAGGATTAATATTGTTAAAATGTCATACTACACAAAGCAATCTACAGAATCTATGCAATTGCTATGAAAATTCTGATGACATTTTCCACAGACCTACAATAAATAATTCTAAAATTTGAATTGTCAAAACAATCTTGAGAAAGAACAAGACCAGTTATCATACTCCCTGGTTTCAAACTATACTACAAAGCTGTAGCAATCAAATATGGTATTAGCATAAGAATAAACATATAGGTCAGTAAAACAGAATAGAGAGACCCCAAATAAACCCATGCATATACAGTCAATTAATTTATAACATAGGAGGCAAGAAAACAGTCTCTTCAATAAATAGTGTTGAAAAAACTGGACAGCTACATGCCAAAGAATGAAACTGGACCACTATCTTAAACCATATATAAAAATCAACTCAAAATGGATTAAAAACTTGAATGTAAGACCTAAAACCATACAACTCCCAGAAGAAAACACAGGAAGTAAGCTCCTTGACATTGGTCTTAGTGATGTATTTTTGCATCTGACTCCAAACGCAAGGGAAACAGAGCAAAAATAAATGGGACTACATCAAACTAAAAAGCTTCTACCCAGTGAAGGAAACCACTGACAAAAGAAAAAGGCAAACTATTGAATGGAAGATTTTGCAAATCATATTTTCAATAAGGGGATAGTACTCAAAATACATACCAAAAACAAACCAAACAAACAATTCAATTAAAACATGGGCAGAGAACCTGAATAAACATATTTCTAAAGAAGACATACAGATGGCCAACAGGCCCATGAAAAGATGCTCAATCATCAGGGAAGTACAAATCAGAACTATAATGAGATAACACCTCACACCTGTCAGAATGGCTATTAACAAAATGAGAAAAAAAGAGCAAGTGTAGGTGAGGACATGGAGGAAAGAGAACCCTCGTGCACTATTGGTAGGAATGTAAATTGGTGCGGCCACTATGGAAAATGCTATGGAGGTTTCACAAAAAAACTAAAAATAGAACTATCATCTGATCCAGCAATCCACTACTGAGTATCTACTGGAAAAACAAAGCAAAACAAAACAACCCTAGTTCAAAAAGATATGGGCATCCTTATGTCTCTGTAGCATTATTTATAATAGGCAATATATGGAAATAACCTAAATGTTCCTTGATAAATGAATAAAGATGATGTGTTTCATACATACACAATGGAATACTACTCAGCCATATAAAAGAATGAAATTTTGCTATCTGAGCAATATGGATGGACCTTAAGCATATTATGCTAAGTGACATAAGTCAGATAGAGAAAGACTGCAAGACTTCACTTATATATAAAATCTGAAAAAAACAGAACAAACAAAACAAGACCCAGATCCATAGCGACAGAGAAGAAACTGATGGTTGTCAGCGAGGACAGGGGTTGGAGTGGACAAAATAGGTGAATGGGATCAAGAAATGTAAACTTCCAGTTATAAAATATATTAGTCATAGAGATGTAATATACTGCATGGGGGAATATAATTAACAATACTATATCAACTTTGTAAGGGGACAGATGGTAATTAACATTATTGGACATTATTGTGGTAATCATTTTGTAATGTATACAAATGTCAAATCACTGTGTTGTACACCTGAAACTAATATAATACTGGGTGCAGTTATACCTAATAAAATAAAAATAAATAGCAAAATCTGTTGCTTTCTAAATAAATTGCAATTTACTAAACATAGTAAAAGTTTTGTTACTTAAATATTTGATGCAATGGAGAATGCAAGTTCATTAAAGCATTTTTTATCAGCTAAAAATTATTTCACATCTCATAATATTTGCTAAGTACTTTTAATCAGTATCATCCATTTTATTCAATCTTCATGCTATTCATAAACCCTCCATTTTATGAATGAGAAAAACTAAGGCTCAATATGGTTAAGAAATTTAAATCATTATAATAAGAGCTGGTTTGGCTTACTCGGGGGTTTGGCTCATTTAACCCTCACAGCTCCCTAAGGAAGGTATTAACTCCATTATGTCAATGAGGAAACCAAGGCACAGAGGGCTTTAGGTAACCGGCCGAGTTCCCTAAGGTTAGCAAGTCATACAGCAGACTGACATATGGACTAGGCCTGCCAGTCTGGCCCCCAGGACCCATGGATTAGCTCATGAGGAGAGGAACTAGAATACAGGCATTCTGATTCAGGAGTCAGTGTTCTTCCCCACTCCCCACACTGACCTAAGTTATGTACTCAGTGGTTCCTCCCTCTCTCCTTGCCCACATCACACACTGACCTACCCCTCCCACTCAGGATAAGCAAGAGATTTCATCCAGATCTACATGAAATCAGAAGACATCAGGGATTTTAGAGTAATGCAACCCTTCCCCTCAAAAGAGACAGGTTTAGTTTATGACAGGCTTTTTACCAGAAGCTGGTTTTTTGTTTGTTTGTTTGTTTGTTTTTTAGAGTCCGTGAACAGGACTGGCCTTCTTTCTAATGTCAACAGAAAGACAGTTTTCTTTATTAATGGTCAATAATGGTTTAAATAAACATCTATATTTTTATTAAATAAAATGGATTCAAAAAACCTCACAAAGCCCCTAGCCTCAAAATTATTCCTATTCTATATGCTATGTTGTCACCAGTTTAAAAATCCACAGAACAAAACTTCATCTTATTGTAGGACCATATAATTCCAGAAATAAATCTTTCAAAAATATATGTCTATAGATGTAGGACTAATTCTAAAATAGCTATCAACCAGGACTGCCTTTTTCTGCATTGCTCCAGATACCTGAAATATATACATCAAAACCATCTATACACAGTAATGGGGCCACTGGTAGGGACAGCATTATTCTTAGAGTTATAAAAAGTGGAGCTATCTACAAAATATTCTGTCTGGTTCTTATTGAACATAACCTAATAGAAATAAATATTCATGTATAAATCATTACACAAATCGTGAGAGGATAAAGTGACAACTACCTTTGAAAAGTGGGTAGAAAAAGAAAAAATAAACTAGGATGTAGTAGAAAAGTATGGTTGGTGGGTGCCTGCTGCATTCCACACTCTGTTTTGAACTGCTATGTGCCATATAATTTAATGGTGTGGTAACTATAAACCTATACACAACTGTAATAATGAAGCAGCCAACAAAATTCAGGAGTACGTGAATTTATTTCTTCATGGAAAACCCACTGGCAAAGACCACAAGTAGTAAATACTTACAATCCTTACCAATAAGGTTTGGTTCATTTTAGACAAGTAACTTTTTCTTTATGCCCCAAGTTTTTTGTTTTTTAAAAGTCTCCTACCCCAAGGCATCTGGGTGGCTTAGTGGGTTAAAGCCTCTGCCTTCAGCTCAGGTCATGATCTCAGGGTCCTGGGATTGAGCCCTGAATCGGGCTCTCTGCTCAGCAGGGAGCCTGCTTACCCCCCTCTCTCTCTGCCTGCCTCTCTGCCTAGTTGTGATCTCTGTCTGTCAAATAAATAAATAAAATCTTAAAAAAAATAAAGTCTCCTACCCCAACACATACACACACACATTTATTGAAGTATAACTGTCAAATAAATATTGTAATTGTTTAACTGGTACAACATGATGTCAACCCAAATTTTTCAACTCGAGAAACAGGAGAATGGCCAACATGATTTCTCTAGTCTCTTCAAAGTTAAATATCATCGCCTCATCAAAGAAAGAATAGTATCCCCCAACTTCTATATAAATGAGGAGTCCAATTATGTTGAATGCGAACAGAAATCTCACTATGACTACAGTGAATTTTTTTAGAAGCAAAATAGGCCTTGAAAGATGATTTATACTTTTCCTGTTTTGTTTCTGAAAAGCCAGGTTTTCCTTTCAGGTTGTTTAAAATAGGCACACCGGCCCTCTCAGGCTGCAAACACCATTAAACTACCCTGCCATAGAAAAAGAAGGTATAGCACTTTTGATTTTCAGAAATCCGTAGGCATTTCTGCTTTCCGTATACCCAGAGATTATCCGTTCTTTAAAAATATGTTCCGAAGCAGAAAAATGAACGTATGTTCCGAATACGTGCGTGAGTGGAAGTATCCAAACAGCTAACAAGGGGACAGGTTTTAGGAATACAGAGAAAAACGAGGTCAGGAAATTTAGATATGCTACCATCAAGAGCAAATGTGAATCCTCGCTGAAGTTCAAAATAATGATTCAGATTTCAAGACTTTTTCTCTCTTCCAAAAAGACATGTAATCTTTTCATTGATTATTTGAACACACCCTCCCACCCCGGCCCCACAATCACAATGAATTCAATCATCCACGAGTCCTTTCACTAGGTGCTATAATATGGTATAATACATTATACGTTTTCTCAGGCTATAATTTGGTATTTAATGAAACCAAACAGAGTGACTTAGTGTTGCTATGGGAACATTTATCAGAGGGAAAGGGCCTGGCAGTAAGCGATCTGCTACCAAATGGGAAAGAATTCATTAACTCTAGAAGACTGGCAGTCCCAAGAATCATTTAAATAGAGACATTAAGGAAAAATGTTCAACTGACAATTTGGTTACACAACCCTAAAATCTCTTTTAGCACATAGAGGTGAGAGCTGTGCGGATCCTGCAATAGTTGATGAAGGGATTCCAAACACATTCAACTACAGTCGCAGATTTCTGAAGAATCTAGGAAAAGGGACAGATGGAGTTGGTTAGTAAGACAAAACTCAATTGCTCCCAAAAGAACAGGGAAGCCAGTGTCTTCCGCTGCACACCATACTAAGAGTTGCTCTGAGGCAGGCAAGCTGATTATCTTTTTTTCCCCAGGCAGGAGTCTGTAAATGACTGGGTTATACACGCATTCCGTAGGAAAAGTCCACCTTTCCAGTCCATACTCCTTAAAAACAACAAACACAAAAACAAACAAACAAAAAACCCTGAAATATAGCAGTTAGCTAAACAACTGATTTCTACTCCTTCGATGGTTTGTAGAAAATAAATGGGACTCCTTCCTCAACTCGTGAAAATCGATGTTAGTCAATCCATCCAAAGGAGTGGCACAAACACAACTATATATTCAGCCTATAGTACCTTGTACCTGGGATTACAATTCCTTACTAGCAAATGTGACTCTTCCCTCTCCCTGTGGAAATTTCCACTTGGGGTTTACTTCTTCATTTTGCAAATGCACACACTCCAACAAACTGTCCGCCAGGATTCACATCACCCACTTCTGGGGCCTGAAACCCAAGAGCTACACTTCTCCTATCCGCCAGCCATTCGGGGTCTGGATAAGGCTGACATGACAGCCTGCCAGTCAGATGTACTCACGGGAGGAGCAAGAGAGAAGGGAGGAAGGAGAAGTAGTCCTTAGCCCAGCGCCCGACATGGTGACTGACTGTACGCTTTGGCAACTGTTTTCCACCGACTGGCAATTCAATTCCATGTTCTCCTACCAGTTGCCAGCCCAGGGGCTTCCTGTTAGAGCTTTGTCGGGGTGTTCCTTCATTTGGGGGTGGCAGCCATAGTTTCCTGGATACTTGTTCATAGTTTGCAGCCCAAGGAACAACCACCACCGCAAAAATCCTCCGACACTCTCCTCCTTCCAACAATTTGGTAGGCACCTCATTCTTTACTTTAAATTCTTTCTTGGTTTGAAATATCTGCCTGAATCTGTCTCCCAAGAAAAACTACTGATTTGGATCTATCAGACTTGAGGGGGTGTTTTTTAGTTCACAAATCAAGGTTGTGCAGTTTTCGGAGAGACTTCACAAAAGCATGGAACAGAAGCATGTGTGGACTCTGAAACTGCTGGGTAAAGGCTTTAAAGAAGACACATCATTATTTTCTCATCCTTTCTTATCCCCACCCTTTTGATAAGACTTAACAGACCTTCAGGAAAGGGGGTGTCTATTCTGCTGCCCCTCTCCCTCTCCCTTACTACAGCGTGCGCTGGTGAGAGGCCCAGGCTAGGTTGTGGAAGCAGAGCACTAAGCGTTGGGATCCCCACGCTTGCGTTCTCCATCCTCTTCTTTTCATTTTTCTAGTCTGTCTCTGGGTCAGAATACTATAACTTAATGATCCTGGCCAAATTCAGGAGTGGAGATAGGCAAAGCAGATCTCGCACTGTTTTTAAGTCTCCTTGAGGGGATCAGGAAAGAATTCTCCAACTGGCTTAGCCTACACTTCAGGTGCTATACTGAGGATCAGAGCTAAAGGCTTAGTGAGGAGCTACTTACCCTATTAAACAGATTTCTCTCATGTTCTCAGGTACAAGCTGGTAGGTGACAGTATTTGTAATTGGTATTTGTAATTCCCCATCTAGGCCATCATTCTCTCTACCTAGAAATGTCTTCTGAAACTCATGTTGACACAGTTGGGACAAAATATTGATTAAAAAGTTGTTCTTTTTATATATAGCATGTTATATGATTTAATTTCAATCCAGGGTTAGTAAATATTCCAGTTTCAGTTTTACCAAAACAAATAAATTAAATACAAGTGAAGTGATTTAGGATTTATTTTTGGTGACAAACTGCTTAAGGATAGTATTATTAGAATCGGTAAACAGATATACTATTCCCCAGTTTGTTTTCTCTGTGTAAGGCATACTTGCCTCCTTGCTATTGCTTGAGCACTAGGCCATAGTTCTGCCTTAGAGTGTCATGGTGTAGCCATTCACTCCAGAAAGAGCCCCTCTTCCACAGATCTCCTGAGCCACTTCTTCGCCAATGTCAAGTCTGCTCAAATCCCAACTTTCCACTGGGCCCTACTCTGACCACTCTACCTAACAATGCCACCTACTCTTACCCTAGCACTCCCTTATTCCACTCTACTTTTCCTATTTCTGTGGTGCTTATCACTTTATAATTTACTCATCAATACTTTATTGTATTTATTGTTTACATTTTGTCCCCTACTGATAAGACAGTAAGGAACTTTGAGTGGGTTACACATCCTGTTCCTTATTCCACATTTCTCTTTGCATCAGGACAAAATCTTTCTCATAATCACCTCAGATTTTGGGTTCAACAACGTGAAATAATGCCTTTTGTTAATATGGAGTAAGTAACTCTTCTCTATACACACAGAAAAAATATTTAGAACGTCAGTTTGTTATTTATACAATCTTCTGAACATGCAAAAACATGAACCCAGTAACAATCTTTAATGTGCCTCACGCAGGTCCTTATCCTTTTATCCAGTCAGATATCATTCTTAACTTTCTAAAGTCCGATATTAAACACTTTACTTCTTATGTTTCACCCCAAAATAAGAAGAAAACTCCTCAAACATCTGACACTGCTTTCATCTTTGATATCTGTCCTAGGCTGTCCAAATAGTATGCAACTTACTTGTGTACATCAACAAAATTTACCTAATCTCAGGATTACCAGCCATAAACAAGCACACAGCAGTCCTTTATGAGACAGTGGGCATTTTAAAATTAAAATAAAAGAAATTTATTAAGGTACATTACTGAGATATAGCTCTGTTGGTAGTGACAACCAGACCATATACACATAAAGATTTCTACATGACAATAACAAAATGATTTTTATGTCAAATAAGACTCAGCTCATCTGGTTAATTAAGACAAAGGCAGATGGATGGCATAATGATGGAATGAGCGATGGTAGGAAACTGCAGACTTGATAAATCAGTTAGGTAAAATTTCAGGACTTAAGGGAGTGCTAAGGATACAAATGGGTTGAAGCTGGAACACACAGTCCATTTAGTAGAATTTTTAAGAAAGTGGACTTGAATTTGCATCCACATTCTGACTTCAAAGTGTTTTAGGATGAGGCACATGCAACAACCACTGTGACGACTCTGCAAAGTACTCCCAGGCAAAGAAATTCTTCTCCCTACAGGCATCGAACACCAACATATTTTCTCCAGCTCAGTCAAGTTTCATTGGTTAGGTTTTCCTTTCATCTCAACCAATTGCTATCTCAGCTCTTCTCCTTCTTCTTCTTTTTTTTTTCTTTAACCTCCACTCTTCTGAACTATGCCACCCAATGGGGTCCCATAACCCATTTTCGAGGCAAAACAGTGGACAGCTGGTTTGCTGGAGCAGTCCAGTGCACCGTTTCCCCCAACCCAACAAAGTAGATTTCCAGCATGCAAAATTCAGTCTTGATACAGACATCCCATGTTTATTTATGTCAGCCAATTCCTTTGGCTTCCTAAAGCTATTTTTCCCCGAACACTCTCCCTCCTCCAGAGAAGAACTAAAAAAGAAAAGAAAAGAACATTCCCGGAATTTGGTTTCTCAGTGCCTAACTCATATTTGCAAGTGGCACGCTAATGGCACGCCATCTGTCATGCCTTGCCACTATGAGTCTCCATTGGGCATTCTATTCCTGTGGAGACTATCGCCTGTTTTGTTGGATTTTCATATGAGCTGTTCCCTTCTACTAAGCCAATCATCTGGAAGTACCCAGCCCTTCATTTAAAAGATGGATTAAAAAAAAAAAAGACAGGGGCGCCTGGGTGGCTCAGTGGGTTAAGCCTCTGCCTTCGGCTCAGGTCATGATCCCAGGTCCTGGGTTCGAGCCCCGCATCGGGCTTTCTGCTCAGCAGGGAGCCTGCTTCCTCCTCTCTCTCTGCCTGCCTCTCTGCCTGCTTGTGATTTCTCTCTGTCAAATAAATAAATAAAATCTTTAAAAAAAAAAAAGATTAAAAAAAGATCTTATCTCTAAGGATTCCTAAGCAACATTAATAATACCAACACACTTCCTGATGGCTATTTACATCTTACAGCTACTTGCACTTCCTTAAGGTACATTAAAACATCTGAGAGCCTGCAACAATGTGTCAGAGCCAAAGCACTATGACTTACTGGCCCTGTACTGTTAATGTTAACGAGACCTAGATTATTTGAGAACAATAAGACAACTTAAAACACTGAAATAATAACCCACGACCAGTCTCTCACTTTCCCCTGCCTCTCCTTTTTAATTATACCTGCAATTGAACATTTTAACCTGAATTCAGGAGAAAATAAGATAAGGAATGATTTGCCTTAAGCCAAACTCCAAAATCCTATGCTTTCAACTGAATATCTTATTTAGAGTTTCATCAATTGAAGGAAGTGGGACAGATACTGAAGGACATTTATGTAGAAGAAATAACTTGTTAGGCTCTAAGGGTAGCCATTAATTATGATAGCCTGAAAAGCCACAGTCTTTACCAGACTATAGGGATGATGATTTCTGCTATCACCAAAGTGGCTCTTGGTTAAGGTAACAAGATCAAATTGCTTCTGGAGGCACACAGAGCAGCATGTTTTGGGGGGTAAATCTCAGCCACATGGTTCCAAGACAAACAGTTTTGTTCAGCTAGACAGCTATAGTATAAAACATCTAAAGAGGGCTTAGCAAGTATGTAAATCATTATTCATTGACTGAACAAGTATTTACCAAGTGCCAAATAGATTCCAGATACTGCTCTAGACACTGAGAATAGAGCAATGGGAAAAATAGATATGACTGCTTTCTGTGGGCTCACATTCTAGTGAGAAAGACAGAGAATAAATAACCAAACTGAGCTTCAAAGTGTGTCATTGGATGACAGGTGCAACAGAAGAAAATAAAATAGGAGTACAGGACACCAAGTACCTGAGAAGTAGTAGTTGGGGGGTGCGGGGGAGAGGACCACTGCCTTCTATAATGCAGTGATGGAAGTTCTTGCTGAGGTGAAGGTGACTTTCAAGCCAAGACACAGAGGAGGTGAAGATGGTACAGACCTATGGGCCAGTGTGGCTAAGGTCAATCAAGGAGGGTGGAGGGAGCAAGAGATATAATTACAAGAGAAACATGAACAGAAGCTGGGGAGAACTCAGAGCCTGTAAGGCCTTAATGATGAAGGCAAGCACTTGTCCTCTTCTGCAGTGGGAAGGGAAGCCACTTGAGGGATCGAGGAGAAGACTAGTATAATCCTATCAACGTTTCCCCAGGATGACACAGACAGCTGGGTGGAGGACAAGAGGACAAGAGAGAGAAGAGAGCACTCAGGGAGCACTGACCTATAGACCACTGCCACAATCCGGGCGAGGAAGCCCAGGCCCGGGCAGAGGTGATGGGGATGAGACGTGCACAAATTTGGGGCACACTTTAAAGCTAAAGCCATAAGGATTTTCAGAGAGAATTCATATGGGATGTAAAAGAAAGAGATGTCAAGAGCGTAGTTGCTGTGTATTGTGAGAAAGGACAGTAGAAAGAGCAGATGTAAGAGGGAAAGTCAGGAGTATGGCTCTAGACATGTTTAGATTCAAGATGTCTCTGGTGCAGACAAATGGAGGTAAGTGGGTCCTGAGAAATGGGAGCCTGGACTCAGAGGAAGGAATGGGCCAGTGATGCAGATATTTGGGAAGCATGAGACTGAGGATGGTTTTGAAAGCAAGAGAGCAGACGAGGTGTCCAAAGAGAGTATACACAAAGAGAAGCAGTCCAAGAATGAAACCCTGGGGCACTCTAAGAGGAGGAGGAAGCACCAAGGAGACAAAGAGAAGTGGCTAGGGGCTAAGGGAGAAACAGGAGCGTGTGGAATCCTGAAAACCAAGTGAAGAAAGTATTAGAAAAGAGAGAGGGTGTCAACTTGCCAAGAAGTTCAATGAGAGAAGGACTTAAATTGGGATGATGACAAAAAATATGTTCAAGTCCTGGAAAACTGAGTCTCATCTGAAAGACCACATATACCACTCTTTGGAAATTGATTTTTAGGAGCTATATCATCCCATCCGCATGTCTAGTAAGTAAAATTGTTTAACACTTTATTAGACATTTACAAGTCTTTTGTATTTGCTATAGCTGCTTATACAGATACAGTGATCCGTCGGCCAAAGCTACCCCCTTAGCCTGATAAGACAATGATGAGAACTAACCCTGGGAACCAATTCTTGATAATTCTATCTTTCCCCTTTACACTTATTTGCTGGGGGATCGATAATAAGCATCAAATGAAACAATGACAAAGCTACTCTGTAGACGTTAAGAAGAACCGCAAACAGGAAATTGCGATGCCGACTTTCCACAAGAATCACTAATTGAAGTAAGGAGCCATAGATAAGCAGCTAAGTAATTATAGCTAGACACGAGGGTCAACAACCAGCCTTGCCTGTTCACGGAAGATGAAACTGAGCGTCTGATATGATATGTTCATGTAGAGGCAACGGAGGAAACCGAGTATTTTACCTAGGTCCTAACAGAGCTGGAGGGTGAAATTATCATCCGTGCTTTCTACACAATTTAGCATGGCGCCTAGAGAAGGTGCTCAGTAAGCAGTAAAGAGGAGAATGAATGGAGTTCATGCCCAGAGCTACTACACAGGACCATGCAGGTCGGGCTCTACAGCAGCCATCAAGTCATAATGGGCACACAGGCCCAACCACACATGATAGCCCTAGAGAGCATCAATCAGCCTCAGACTTTCATACTAAAGTCAAAAACAATCATGGTCCTAATAATACATTGTATGTTTATAAAAAATAAACAAGGAGGGGACGCCTGGATGGCTCAGTTGGTTAAGCAGCTGCCTTCGGCTCAGGTCATGATCCCAGCATCCTGGGATCGAGTCCCGCATCAGGCTCCTTGCTCGGCAGGGAGCCTGCTTCTCCCTCTGCCTCTTCCTGCCATTCTGTCTGCCTGTGCTCGCTCTCTCTCCCTCTCTCTCTGACAAATAAATAAAATCTTAAAAAAATAATAAAAATAAAAAAAAAATAAAATAAATAAATAAACAAGGAGGACATAGGGAGATGGAGAGGAGAAGGGAGTTGAGGGAAATTGGAGGGGGAGATGAACCATGAGAGACTATGGACTCTGAAAAACAATCTGAGGGTTTTGAAGGGGCGGGGGTGGGAGGCTGGGGGAGCCAGGTGGTGGGTATTATGGAGGGCACGTATTGCATGGAGCACTGGGTGTGGTGCATAAACAATGAATTCTGTTACGCTGAAAAGAAATTAATAAAAAAAAATAGAAAAATAATTAAAAAAAAAACAATCACGGTCACGGCACGCATATACTAAATATGAAATCGATATAAACTGAAAACAGGCTTACAAAGATGTGTCACGTAGAAAAAGATAGTTACCAAATGCCTACATATGGATTTGATGATTTGTACCTTACTATGCATATCATCTGTTTTCAGCGTTTGATTATAAACTGCTAGAAAGCAGGGATTGATCATGCAAATATATATACCAGAAGCAGGAAACACCGTTTTCAAGGCTGACTCTCTCATACTTGATGACTTTGCAACACTAAAGCAATCCATAAAAAGCACCTTTAAGAAATGCTGATTCAGAAACCATTGAAACGCCATGTTTAGGAGTCACGCTGATGATTTTTATCCTCTTAAATTTGGGGAGTCATTGTTGATTCTGAAGAGAAAAAGATTGTTCACTTACAGTGAGAGCCATGTGGCATGTTTTCAATTGAGGCAGTGTATTAGAAGGCAGGCCCAAACTGTTTGGCTTGTTTCCCACATTTCTGTAATTTTCCTTGTAAAATCCAGAATTTATTTTCTATCATTTTCTTACCTGCATCGTCCTCATCACAGCCCAATTAAGAGCCATAACACAGGATACTACAGGATACTTTAAATTAGCCACAGACAAAAATTTAAGATCTCTGGATTACTGAATGAAATCACAAAAGAACAGTGACCTTAAAACAAATCACACAAAATCTGTTATTTAAAGCCTCAAGACATTCTTTTCCCCTTGATTATATAAAGCTACACAGAAAAGTAGAAAAAAAAAAATCCTCCTACTTCTTATTGAAAATCACCCATGGAGATCAGAAACCAGAACCCACTGCAAAATATCTGAGATGTTCAGCTTTAATGTCACTGACCCTCAGCACTGTAATTCTTCCTGAAAGTTGTCAAGCCACAGTTAACCAAGCAACAAACACAGAACGTTAGCCGGAATTTAAAAACAAAAGCAAGAAATATTTTATTTATTAATTCGAGTAACTAAATAGAAGCTACCTAATTGGAAAGGAGCTAAGATCTGAGAAAGAGCACCAGATGGGGAGGTAAGAGGTGTGAGAAGAATGAGAATTTTATATTTGCCGAAAATGTCTACGAGGCTCGAATCAACCTCACACCTAGCAGCTCTGTCACTGTACCTTTCTTAGATATCTCTATACCAGGACTTTACTTAGAAAATATACAATAATCAATATAGATTTCATTTACACTCACTAGAAAATCCTGGCTGAGGGCACCTGGGTGGCTCAATCACTTAAGCATCTGACTCTTGGTTTTGGGTCTGGTTGGAATCTCGGGTCATGGGACTGAACCCTGCACTGGCTCCAGGCTCAGGGCAGAGTCTGCTTAGACTCTCTCTGCTCCCACCTGAAAAAGGAAGGAAGGAAGGAAAAGGAGAGGAGAGGAGAGGAGAGAAGGGGAAAGGAGAGGAAAGGGAAAGGAAAGGAAAGAAAAAAAGAAAAGAAAAGAAAAGAGAAAAGAAACGAAAAGGAAAGGGAAGGAAAGGGAAGGGAAGGGAGAGGGGGAGGTTGGAGAGGGAAGGAAGGAAGGAAGGAAAGGAGGGAGGAAGGAAAAGAAGGAGAAAGAAGAGAAAAGAGAAAAAAGAAAAGAGAGAGAGGAAGGTTGAGAGGGAGGGAGGAAGGAAGAAAGGAAGATATCTTAAAAAAAAAAAAAAGAAAAGAAAAGAAAGAAAGAAAATCCTGGCCCAGCCTATAATTTATCCTTCTTATTTCTTTCAAAATATCTTTAAGGCTTTAAAATGTACTCAATTCATTTCAACTCTCATTTATCGAGCATCTACTATATACCAATACATCAGAACATTAGTGACACCGACAAAAATTCCTATTGCCCAAGAGCTCACATTCTAGGTTTGTCAAACTTATTTGGGCAATTGACAAATTATTTTGGTATTTTGAAAAATTGTTTAAGTTAAATGTCATTTAGAAAAAAGAATTAACTAGTGTCTCCCGGAATTCTTAAATAGTTCTCTCTTTTGATTAGCGATCACATTTTTCAATACTCACTCAAGACAGGTACACAAAACGAAGTCCTTGGGTGGCTGTCCAGAGGGAACGCTCCTGCTCCACCATGTGTGTAATCTCCTTTCTGAGTCATTTAAAAATGATCAGTTTTTACCCTGGGGTGTGAATCAGGGTCATCTGTGAAGCTTTTGAAGTGCAGAGCTATATCCAGACTTACTGAATAAGAATATCCTACTACAGGGCTGGGTATGTGTCTTCTCTAAAGCCTTACAGTTGGTTCTGATGCCAACTATAGAACAATCCTTTTAACAAACTCTTAGAAGGTTAACAGCAGAGGTGAACCCTCTGGATAAAAGAATTTCCTGAAAAGTTCTACGACATGGTAATAGTAGTAATAATAATAATGATAGCTAAAGCTTTGCACTTACTGTTTGTCTTGCACACTTCGAAATTATTTTCCTGATAGTCCTTCATTCAGCCCTTATAACAACCATGATTATTTCTATTCTGCAGGAAACTGGAACACGGGGAGGCTGAGTAACCTGGGTAAGGTCCCAAAGCTCTGCAGGCAGAAGGACTGGGTTCCGAGCCCTGGCAAGATGGCACAAAGTGCCTGTGCTCAGTTGCCACTCTATAGAGGAATTTATTCTAACTACTCATCCATTTACGAATTCGTTTGGCAAATGAATTAGGTGTAGCCTTAAGGGAGACAGACGTGTCTCTATTTTTCCTCCATGACTTTAGCACAAATATAAAACAACTGCATGATTTCTCTGCCAGGATGTAAGGACCCCATGAAAACAAACATGTTTCTTGTTTCCCATGGGAGCCTCACAGTTAGCCTAGTGCCGGATGCATGGCAGCATTCCACCAGTATCTGCTGACCCACCGAATGACTGCGTGAGAGAATGACAGATGTGCACTTTTCCACTGGAGGACTCAGACTTGCACACAGACTTAACCCATTAATTAATATGAATAACACTCTACGCAAGTATCAACAGAGAGTAGAGGGAGATGGAAAGGGAGAGAAGAAAGCCCACCTCATCCAGAAGACCACTTGATTCTCATGAGAAGCCCAGGAGCTAGACGACAGAGGTTTTATCAGCTGTATTTTGCAGGCAAAGACACTCAACAAGAGTGTGCCTGGTAATTCATGCTATATTTCCCAAACTTGAACTGTGGACTCAGGGACATGGGTTCAAATCCCATTTCTGACACTCCTATCTGTGGCTTTCAGCAAGAAGTTTAAGATCCTTGAGTTCAGGCTCTCTTATTTGTAGAGAGGTATATGCTGATCTTGCCTTTTAGTCACAGATTCCAAACATTTAGAATGGTAGCCTGCTCTGGAGTTGGCAGTAAGTTTATTATTAAATTGCAGTGCCATTAAAGGCCTTAAATATGAAAACACGTGTACAAGTGCCTAGCACTGTGACTAATGCTCTGCTCATCACAGCTCTCCTGTGACTAAACGTCCCTACAATGTTATTCCCACTTCCCCTTCCCTTTAAAATCTCTAAAGGGGTTGTCTCCTTCCCCATTTCAGATTCTAAGCCATGTGACCCCTTCCACAGTGAATCTTAGCAGGCTTAGACCTACTTCTGTGAAATTATCTAGTTCACTAATGCAAAGGGGAGTAGATTTAATCTTTAAACCAGGACAGACTCTAACTTACACCAGGAATTCATTTTCTTTCTCATTCCCATAAGACATATTAAACATACGTCTCTAAGTTCTTCTTCATCAAAATCTTGGCATCCCTTTAATCCATTTCATAACGACCCTATAAAAAAGGTTTACGAAATTACAGCACTGCTTTATTATCACTGGTCAGATGAAGAAAATCAATTTACTATGTAGGTAGCTACACGCTAGATTTCCTCGTGCTGGGGCATCCTTACCTGCATTTAAAATCAGCATTTCCAGATCTTTGATAATCCATATATACCCTGAGCTCAGTACACCCACTCTCTGGCTCTGACTCCCCTCCACTACCATGTCTGCCTCCTTAGTATAGGAGGAGAGCTATCAGGCTGGTGCAAGAACATGGCTGAGATGTTGAGGATGGATCCTGGGCCTTGACAGTGGCCTTTTGGGAATAAAGGAACTGAACTTTTCTTTGTTGGGTGTTGTTTTTTGGTTTCTATTTTTTGTTTTTTGTGTTTTTTTTTGCAGGGGGCGGTGGGGTGATGTGAGGTGTTATGTGAAAAATGTCCCATAGGCCTAGTTACATTGCTATGAGTAATACATGGATGGGTGGTGGGCTGAGTGTTTATTTAGCCTGTGGTAGGAGGGAGAAGGCAGTGCTTAGACGTACAAGATTTTGCAAACCCGATGTGCTAAGGGAAAAATCCAAATTTTAGCGGGCTTATTTTTTGCAACAGTAAAATGAAACACTAAGTGATTTCCACAGTTATATACAGCTCCAACAATCTACATTTTTATCAAGAGCTGAAAAACAACATTGTTATATTTATACCACACACTTATTCTAATGCACCAGGAAAGGCAGTGATATCAGAATTTATAGAGATACAGATACAGATAAGATACAAATATAGATACAGATACAGTTATAGATATGAAGATGACAACCTTCTACGAGCATAAGTTTTAAGTAACAGTTGGAAGAGGATTTTCATCCAATTTAACTTAATTTAATTAAGCTTACTTTAAATTTTTCAAGCTAATTTCTGATTTTCTAATTAGCTAACTAAATATAATAATATGAACAACAACCACATAAATGCTAATAATAAGTTAACATTTATTGATGTGATAGCATTATAAAAACCCAGTGAGGTATTCCTACTTCAGAGAAAGAAAACCTTATCTGTAAGATAAGGTGCAGAGACTTTAAGTCATTTAAGTGACAAAATGGGCAGCTCCAGAATTTAAACCTAGACCAATGCAACCCCCAAGTCCCAGCTATAAAACATATTCCAAACATAATACTCGAAAATATTATAAATAACTGTAACAATAATTTCACAGGATAGAAGTGAAATGAAGCAGGGAAATTATGCTTATTTAGGAGTTTAGGGCACTGGCTTCTACCTCTAGTTCATCTGCTAACTAGCTGAATATTCTTGTAATGGGACCAACCTCTGCAAGCCTCAGTTTCTTCCAGGGTTGAAGGAGAGGTTTAGCTGAGTGGGCATTTCTCAACTCTGTTTCCGTATGGTCTTTGTCTGGTCACAGGGAAGGGAGGCAATCATCTTTTTGTAACCAGGGCCTCTCAGTTTTATAGTTAAGTTTTGTAAAACAGTTCATTAAAAAAGACTTGGGTCATTAACAAACAGTTTGGAAGTCACTGAGCTGAATGATCTCTGAGTTTTTAAGCTTTTCTGACATTTTATGACTGTATTAAATACTTGTGTTTTCAGCAATAAGGTTGGCTTCTTTCAGCCTGACTTGTTTAATAGTCATGCTTTTAAAACGTGAACCTGAAAGATTTCTTTTCAAGAAAATGAAGCAACCAAACCACCTGGTGGATTAACTTTTTCCACTAAGATATCACAAAATTAGTTAGGGTTGGGGAATAAGCCACTGAAGAGCCGAGGCTTTAGGTACGTTTGATGTCTAAGAAGAAATTTCAATGTCCTTCGGTATTTATGTATTCTGGTAATCTGGCTTAAATCTTTTCTAAAGCATTTTCTTGAATTAAGCACAGCATTTCCTTCCAACAACATGTGAAGACCATAAGTATTGTTAAGAATGACTTAGGCTGAGAGGAACAGAAGTATGTGTGCTCAAGTCTAAATATGAGATTAGACATCATTTGCAGTATGGAAGAGAAGCTGATGGGCACTAGCTCATGTCTACTTCTTGATCTAAAATAACATAAACAGACAAGCATTCTACGTCTGGGGAAGATGAGACCCTCAGCTGGCCAAGAAGAGTGAGGTGGGGGGGGGGGCACCTCGCCCACAGTCACGTTACAATAGCTGGTAATCACATAGCACTTACTATGTGCCAGACAATGCTTGAAGAGCTTTACAGGTACTGATTTACTTAATCCCCACAACAATTCTGGGAGCTCAACACTGAAGCACAGAGAGTGCACATGACCTGAATGGCCAGCCACAGAGCTGAGAGGTGACAGGGCCTGGAGGCAACCGGAACTGGGATTTGAACCAGGCACCCTGCGGCCTGAGAAGGGGACTTATTTGTGAAATGGGAGTCGAGGGCTAGGGCCAGATTTAAAGCTCTGGCAAATACTGAGAGACATGAAAAAGATCTAAGAAATCCATAATAATGGAAGAAACGGAGATGGGAATGACCTGGAAGCAAAGAGTAAAACACAGCCTGAAGACAGGAAATACAGACTTCTGAGAAGAAGCTGGTCTGAGACTCCCCTTGTTTTTGAAGCTGCACAAATCAACAGGGGCCTACAGAGGAGAACAGCCTTTCTTCTGAGTAATAAAGGGGGCCCTCAAGGTGATAGCTAAAATGGGGATTTAGGAGACTCCTGTGGCAGACTCCTGGGAAACTATAACAACCGATTTTCACTGAATAAAAGAAGTGACATCCAGGTAATTTTTGCACCTTGCTGTCTGACTCATTTTCTCCAGAGAAAACCGACGCACGGTAGGTGAGGCGCCTGGCTCCAGGTTATCCTAGCTGATTACTGAGCAGTCTGCCATTCTTCCCACTACACTACTTGCCTTGCTTTTATCCCTAATGTTCCCTCCAGATTTAGTACTTTTTACGATTCTATTTGCGTATTTGCTAAAGAAGGAGATCCAGAGCACAAAAGGAGTTCAAGCTATGGCATGCACACATCGAGAACTTTCTAATTCCACAGCTGTACACCATATTAAAAGATGCATATGCCTGAACCTGCCCCAAATGCTAGATGAGAAGGAAGAAACTGGGAAGTAATCGTCATTGGTACATGAAACACTCTCTATTTTCTATTTTCAAATTGACAGAGCTGGCCAGGAAGGAACTTCTGCAGGAAAGGGGCAAAATGTTGTTTGCTCTTTAGGCACAAATAGAATGAATAAGGTTGATTCTACCACACCATGGAGTAAGTTTGGGAAACTAAAACATTCTATTTTATTCCATTTTCCACAGGAAACAGAGAATGGAGATCTGTGGTAGGCTCCCATTAGCATTATGCGGTCTCCACAAAACCCAACTTTCTCAAGTCTGAAGACATTTAAAGGTAATTATGGGGGAAGATGAGGGAAACATTTCCAGCAGTTAAATAAGGATAGTCATGGAATGGACAAACAGCACGCCTCGCAGGTCATTACCTGTGCCCTGCTGCCAACTATGATGTAAGAAGCAGAAAAAAACTCCAGGTCAAGGACAAAATGAGAAGGACATTAAGGGCTTACTCTATTTAAAGGTTAGTAGGGAAAAGTGAGTTAATATGTGATCTACAGGCTAGGAATGAGCAGAAAAACTCAAATCTACCACTGAAGAATAACTACTAAAGTACACTAAATGTATATAAATGTACATTCAATTCTAATAAAGGCAACAGAAATTAAACTGCAAAAGTAACACTGAACATGCTACAGAAGTAATCATCAACATTCTCCATTGTTCAGAAGCAAACACGTAACAGAACAAAGAAGGGCGGTGGGACACTGAGGCGGGGAATGGGGTTTTTGCCCGACTCAGCACTAACCAGCAGTGAATGAACTTACCAGACCAGTGCCCTTCAGCTTCCTGATCCCTGAGGCTGGTAGCTGAAGTTATCTCTAAATCTCTTCCAAAAATGAAATTAAGATGACTGTTCACAACAGGAAAATGATCACGGGAAAAAAATTTATATATTTTTTTCAAAGTCAAGAATTTAGTAATAGGGATTGATATGGCCAGCAATCAGATCTATGAGCAAATATTTAATCCTTAAAGGAATAAAGGATGTGTTCATTAAGTTATTTCTATTACTTATATACAACAACTATAAAAATCCCTCCACCCCTCAAACAAGCAAAACCAACAACAAAATGGGAGTAAGAGAGGTCAACATTCAATAAAACATCAGTAGCTATATTGATTAGAGGAGGACTGTTTCTCTACTTACATAACTCCTGGCACCATATGTATTGGGCTTTTCCCCCACACCAACCAATCTCCAAACTCAGAGTACCACATTTTTGACAGATTTGGTTACAAAGTTGGGAGTTCCCACAACCCCCTCCCTCCCACACCCCTCAATGTTGGGCAGAGACGCAGAGAAACATTTACTTATATTTACTGGTTTATAGACTGAATATTATAAAGGATACAGATGAATAGTCAGAGGAAGAGGCATGTGACAAGGTATGGAAGGATCCCAAGCGTAGGAACTTCTGTTCGTGTAGAGTTGGGGTGCACTGCCCTCTTGGCATGTACTTGTGTTCATAAACCCAGGAGCTCTCCAAACCCCATAATTTAGACATTTTTATGGAGGCTTCATCACACAGGCATGATAGATTATTAACTCAATCTATTGTCCCTTTCCTCTCCCCTAGAAGATGGAGTTGGAGCTGAAAGTTCCAAGCTTCTAATCATGGCTTCAGGTCCCCTGAAGCCCTCCAGGAACCCACTCAGAGTTGCCTCATTAGAACAAAAGTTGCTCCTATCACCCAGGAAACTCCAAGCTATTTAGCAGTGCTCCGTGAGAGGATCCTCTAACGCTCATGACTCAGGGAGCTACAAGGGTTTTAGGAGCTCTGTGTCAGAAACTGGAGGTGGGAACCAAATATGTATTTCTCATTATGTCGTGGTGACATATCAGAATATATTACTTAAAATTACAAATCCCTTCCCTTTTCACAATGCCTTTTTTACACAGCTACTATAAATCATTCAATTTAAAAAGCAGCCGATTTATTCGTTATTTATATTAGAAAAGTATAAAGAGCATATACTTGAAGAAGACAAAGTATTTTGGTGAAAGAGCCCTTCTATGTTTTAAAGAATTAAAAAACAAAAACAAAACAAACAAAAAAAACGCCATGTGGGGAAGGGCAGGGAAGCTTCAGCTATAACACAGATGATGTTCCTAATGACAGAAGTCATGCTGGTTATTGAAGAACTCACGAAAATAAAACCAGTGGTTCTGAAATGGTCAGGAAACCATCCTATGGTGGGAAGGTGAAATCACACAATAACAAAAGTTGAGGTTATCTGCTGCTTTGACACAGAGATGTTTTGAAAGGGTGGCAGGAGGAAGCCCTGATAAGGTTAATGAAGTATCTAATCAAGATATTCACTTTGAAGTCCTGTAATAGGTACTTGGAGTAAGAAATACACTCATAGAATCAACACTAAAAAGGGCTTTGAGATCACCGCGAATCATCTGCTCATGAATTGCAGGAAGAAACTGCTGTCAGAATGGGCAGCCACCTCCCCGGATTCCTGATTCATGGTCCTGTACTCTTTCTCACCACTTTCAGACAATAGTTTTCACCACTATCATTATTTTTATCTTCCTTTTCCTGTTACGCTCAGAGAAAGGTATTCTTTCAGTGGAATAATGACAAGAAGATCTAAACAAAACCACTATCCTACTCGCAACCCAAACAAATGTCAAGGAACTCATCTGTGAGTCAGATAAAAAGTGGAATTCGGGGACTAAGAAAGCACACAAAACAAAACAAAACAAGGGATGAGTTTATATAAGTTCTCTGAGTGGAATTTTTGAATTTTCGATCATGAATTATTTTAATGAATTCTGATTTGTACCAAAAGGGCAAATAGGAAGTAGGCACTGAATAAATCAGCAAATGTTTGATGTTTCTTTTTTTTTTTTTCTAACTTTTTGTGTGTGGGTGTTCTTTTTTTTTTTTTAAGATTTTATTTATTTGTCAGAGAGAGAGAAGGAGCACAAGGAAGTCCAACAGCAGGCAGAGTAGGCAGAGGGAGAAGCAGGCTCCCTGCTGAGCAAGGAGCCAATGCAGGACTCCATCCCAGGACCCTGGGTTCATGACCTAAGCCGAAGGCAGACACTTAACCAGCTGAGCCACCTAGGTTTCCCAAATGTTTGATGTTTCTTACCAAAAATGATTGTTAACATTTAGCAGACAAAACAGCATGATTCCTACAAGCATATCATGGTCCAGCATAGGATGCTACATACAGAAAAATATATTTTTCATGGGTGCCTGGGTGGCTCAGTCGTTAAGTGTCTGCCTTTGGCTCAGGTCATGATGCCAGGGTCCTGGGATTGAGCCCCACCTCAGGCTCCCTGCTTGGTGGGGGGTGTGATTCTCCCTCTCCACACCCTCCCTGCTTGTGTTCCCTCTCTCTCTCTCTGGGTGTACCGGATAAATAAATAAATAATCTTTAAGAATTAAAAAAAAATACATTTTTTTCTTTTCTTACTAAATATGAGCATAGGTATCCATCCATGTACAGCAGATTTGGGAGTCTAAGTGCATATATGACGGTGTTAATGGTAATAAACGATAATTTTCATTCCTCGAGATCCTCCCACATCCCAGGCATTGCATGAGGAACTTTTCTTATGTTACCTCAAGTTTCACAGCAGTGTAATATAGAAATTATTTCAACCATCTGCAAGATGAGTAAAGGGAGAGGGATGCGTTAGGTAACTTGTCAGCAACAGGATTAAAACTTAGTTGATTCTAAAACTTATTTGATTCTGAAGCCAATGATCTTTCCACTAGGCAGAAGACCTTCATCCTGACAGCACTCTCATGACACACAGAATGCAGATATTACTGGGAAAAAAAAAAAAAAAAAGAACACCTGGAACACAAGGGTGAACACATCCATGCTCCACTGCAATTTCACTTTCTATACACATGTTCAAATTTTATTTTTTTGCCAGGAGTACAGTGAAGATTTAACAGCTTTCACATTAGGTCTTACTTAAACAGAAAATCAAAGTCTGGTTGAAAAGAAAGTTAATGTTTACATTTTTAAAAATGTATTTAGAATCTCGATCACCACTGACCCTTAAAATAATTTATACTACCAGACAAATACAGTCACACTGTCTCCTATTGTCCTCTACCAGACAGACCCTTGGTACACGGCTCCCTTTCCAGTGGGCATAGCAGACTCTGCCTAGATTCCTTTCATCAATCATAATGCTTGCTTGTCTACAACCCTTCTTCCCATTCCCTCCATCATTCGAAACTGGACAATTACCCATCAGGAGTCAACCCCCAAACCCATTCCAGTGTATCTTTGCAATAATCATGTCTGTTTCCATCAGAATGTTACAACCAGTCCCTTTCCTGAAATGGGCATTAGTCATTACACTTACCTAGCCATCACTAAATGCAACCATAAGACTCCCAAGCAGCCTCCGGTCCCTCTCATTTTCCTCAGCTCAATGGAAAGGTCCCATTAGCCTTCCCGGTCTGGTTCCTCAGACTCAACCCAACTACACATGAACTATGTCTGACAAGTCTTTTCCCCACCCCCAAAATTCACATTCTCTAGTGACCCTCATCTAAGATAGAATTAATTCTATGACTCCTGACTAGCCCCTGATGATTCTTACTCTGTGGAAACCAAGTCTATTGGTGAACTGGACCAGATCTTGCGGACCTGCTGCTTTTCCCAATCTCTTCATCATACCCACAGTTTTCTTCCATTTTTTGACTAGCTCTAAAATAAGGACCCACTCTTTTCAGTTCACCTGTCTCTCACTGTGGAAACCAAAAAGGTGCCCAGGACATCATAGATTCCCTTGTAGGTGATCTCAGTTCCTGTGGAGATGTTTAGAAAATACAGCTACAGAATTGGGCCTAAGTCCTATCCACAACCTCATTGCTTTGGGGGAAAGGTTTGTTACCTTTTGGATACCATCGGAAAGAATCCATTGCCTGGATGAAAAAGTTTGATTCAATAACAGAGTCATATTCATTGTTGAAGCAGTTAGTCTTGTTCATCGACCACATCACTACTGGCCTCGAATCTATAACTTGCTAATTAGGAGAAACCCAGTACACTGTCCTCAATGACTGTATCACTCTGGACATGGAGTTGAACTTACTACTGCACTTTTGTCCCACTAATCTAACTCATGCCTTTGTAGTAATCAGGAAGATTCCAGAGACAAATGAAGAAATTCCTTGCATTGCTATCACCATGCTGTCACTGCTGAGAAAAGATGACAGGTTCTAGGACTTCTGGTGGACCCATGAAAACCTGTGAAATTGGGCATATAGATTGATTCAGCCTCTAATCTCTGCCTTTCTGTTTATTTTTATAGGTATCTCTCTTACTAAATGTCTCCAGGTTACAAAGTAGAGCAATTGTCACCAAGTCTCAATAGATAATTTCGTTGGTCCTTAATGAACAGAATGTGACCAAATGAAAAATGGACATGTTATTGAGAGAGAAAAAGAATGTGTCTTCTCTCCTTGAACAGGAGGAGGGACTGACAAAGACTTTCTTTTTTTTTTTTTTTACAGATTTTATTTATTTATTTGACAGACAGAGATCACAGTAGGCAGAGAGGCAGCGTGAGAGAGGGGAAGAGGCTCCCCGCTGAGCAGAGAGCCCAATGTGGAAATCGGTCCCAGGACCCTGGGATCATGACCCGAGCTGAAGGCTGAGGCTTTAACCCACTGAGCCACCCAGGTGCCCCAAAGACTCTCTTTCTGACCAAACTTTAGTCAGGCTCCTCTGAGCCTTCTCTCCTCCAGGCCTCATCCTTTGGAAAATGTCTTTAGCTTGCCTGTCCAGTGGTACTAAGAATCCCCTTATCCTTGATATCTGATCACCCTGGCCTGCCTTCAGCAAGAATCTCTGTACCCTTGAAATCTCCTCTTAGTAATTTTCCATCCACAGACTTCCTTGCCTCACTCTTTGGCTATCAATTCCTACTTGTCCTTATATTCCGAACAGAGCTCAGCTCTCTACTGGTCTCTTTCCCCCTTTGCAATAGTTTAGGAATAAAATGTTTGTTTGTTTGTTCACCACTTTAACTGGTATCTGGCTTTGGTTCTCTTTGACACATGGTATCAACACATGGTATGTGATCATGTTAAGGTCATAAGGAATATTATAAACTTTATAAGTTGAGGTCATGCATAGCTTCATTTAACAAATGTTAATGAATGTCTACCATCACACAGTCACTATATTACATGGTAAGGATAAAATGGTGAACAAAAGCAGATGAGGGGTCAGCCCTCATGAAATTGATAGTCTAGTGAGGAAGAGAAAGTTCAATATAATGATCACACAAATAACATAATATTATTGCTATGATAAATATTTTGAAGAAAAAGTACATGGTACTATATGAACTAGTGAGGGAAGGCATCCCTGAAGACTAACAAAGTGACATTTAAGCTGAAATCTGACTATTCAAGATTATTGAATGTGTGTATGGGGGTGAAGGATATTCTGGAAAGAAGGAAGAGCATGTGGCAAGTCTCTTATTGAAAAGGAAGGTGGTAACAGAGCTGAACTGAAAGAATGCCATTGTGGACAGGTCACAGAATAGAGGTAATGAGGGAACCAGGTATTAGATGAGACTGAAGATATTTATGGACAATGGAACACTCAAGACTTTCTAAACCATCCTAGGATTTGCAACTTGATGCTTGACAATTGGACACCATTGTATGTATGTATTTAGCACAGTGTTTGTACCAGGGTAAATGTTCAATGAATGAAAACCTTAAAAATATTTGAATCATCTTAATATGTCAATGTATGGTATTTGTCTTTTGTGTAGCATACAATGACTTACACATAAGACAAATACCATTTATCATTGATTTTTGGCCCTAGGGTGACCAGTGGAAGAGAACAAAAAAACATAAAACAAACAAAAAAAAAAAAAAACAAAAAAAAAACACTGGAATGTGACTGCAAATCCCAGTCACATTTATCTGATTTAAATGTCAGAGAGCAATCTACAGTTGCATATTACATAGGAAATGTAAAATCTAGATAATGTGTACTTTGTTGGTAGTTCCATGAACTGTTATTTAAAAAGTCAATCAATCAAATTTGAAACGAAAACGTGGTTGCGTCAAATGATATCCAGCTGTCAAATATGGAAAATTACCACTTGACATGGGATGCCTGAGCAACACCCACCCTCTCATATTTGAATTACTTCCAATTCAAAAGACAACTTAATACCTCACATTTCACTGGATTGTTTTTTTTTTCTAATTTTTTTCATTCCCTCTTTTTTTAAAAATAAAGTTTGTTTATTTATTTATTTATTTATTTATTTATTTATTTTTAGTATTCTCTACCCCCAATGTGGGGCTTGAAATTACAACCTTGAGACCGAGTCCCATGCTTTTCTGACTGAGCCTGCCAGGTACCACATTATTCCTTCCTTCTACTTAAGGTCCTGACTATGGACAAAAAAATGTTCACAAATGCAAAATGTATTTTTCCTTAATTAAAATTGAAACTCATTTGCAATTTAGAAAGGATGAGCGGTGGGAAGCCATCAGCAGGAGGATCTGTCTGCTCCCCCCTGCATTCCACAGCCCTCTCAGTATTGACCTATTCCATGAAAGGAGAAGCATGATGCCTGCTACAAAATCCAGATGAGCAGTCAGAAAAAGCTCTCTGGGCTTCCAATCACCCAACACTGGAAGAGAACCGATGGCTGGAATATTAGCTGCACAACAACAATAACCACCATGACAAGAATGGATGTAGCAATAATAACCACCCAGCTACTGTTTACTGGGCACTTAGCTGTGGCTGCAGCATTTCACGTTATTGGAAGCAACAGGCATGAGACTAACACCCCATCTCCTCAAAGATCAGGAAGCTGGGGTTTCCAGAGGTGAAACAAGTGGCCAGTGGTACAAAGCTAGAAAACTGCAGATCCGGCATGCAAATCTAGAGATCCATAATTTTTTTTAAAGACTTTCTGTATTTATTTCACAGAGAGGGAACGCAAGCAAGGGGAGTGGGAAGAGGGAGAAGCAGGCTTCCCAATGAGCAGGGAGCTTGATGTGGGGCTCGATCCCAGGACCCTGGGATCATAACCTGAGTCGAAGGCAGACGCTTAATGACTGAGCCACCCAGGTGTCCCAAGATCCATAATTTTTAACCCCGATACCACATAGGGTGAAAGTGAAGTTATTGTCACATGGTCATTAGCACAGCAGAGATTAAATCACACTTCCTTTTCTCACCTCTTCTCATTCCATCCTTTTTTTTCTTTTCTTTTCTCTCTCTTTTTATTTTTTTTCTCCCCCAGATAAACTGGCTGAACCAGAAGTTTGAGTATAATCTGAGAATGCTGAACAGCCCACAGAGGGAAAAGATTCTATAAATTGCCTCACTGCCACCATGCCCCCAATAAACTAAGCTAAGGAGCCACAACTCATATAAAACAGCCCAAAACAAAACAAAACAAAAATCTCATTTTTTTTGACATTTCCTCAAGTCAGGTTCTCAAGTGGAATGGATATTTCACATCAATAATGCAGACAATTAACTTTCCAAATTTTCACCTAGCTTTGATATATATTTAATAAGTATCACCAGCTTATGTCTTGAAGAAGGCGAAGAAAGCAGTCGTTAAGATTAAGCTAAGATCCACCTTTGAAGGAACTGGCCTTTAATGTTTAAAACATGAGGGAGAGAATTTTAAGCGAATAATCTGTTTCATGTTTAGAATTATCTGGTAATCTCCTATTCGTCACATGATATCCAAATACCCAATCAGATATACCACTTGAAAATAAAATGAAAAGCATATGTAATTAGGATCTTAAAGGAGATGCTGAATATCTACAAATTTCTGTGAGCTCAATTCTGTGAGCTCTGCGTTCCTAACATTGGAGCCTGATTTTCAAAGTCAATGTTGTTTTAAGAAAGAATCAGATTAGGCTAATAAAGACCAAGGCACAGAGGCATATTACTTTGAGAAAACAGAAAGTAAGGTACAAAAGATCCTTTGTTTGAAATGAAAACAGACGTCTTTGCAAGTCATTTCAACAAATATTCACCTTCATAAGCAATGAAGGATAAAGACTCCAATGGCAGTGAAAAGCACAGCTCGATGTATCGAATGCATACCACCAGATGGCATCTCAAATCAGAGAGCAGGGGTGGAGATCATGTCAACAGCTGCGTCTCTGAAGTGGAATCAAATTCATGAATTCCACATCAATTTCTTAAGAGCAAAACATCGGACTTTAATCACAAAATCCAAAAGTCACAACAATTATACTGTCATGAATATAACAAAGAATATGAATCCGGAAAGAAAGGCACTGTAAATCAAGCAGTGATCTTGACATTGATTATTATTAAAACAAACAAACAAAAACTACAAATGGAGTCTTAACAGAAAAAGAAAGTCTGGTTAATAATTTTATCTTTCCTTAAATTTTACCTACAGTTGTCCTTCCCATAAATCCTCATTTTACTCTTTCACCGGGCTTTGTTCGTTGTAAATAAGAAACAAGACAATTCAGAAGACAGCATTAGAAGAAAAAAAAATTAAGAAAAGCTTAAAGAAAAAGAGGTCAAGTTTCTTTTGGCCTACATATAAGACTCTCATGAAGTTGAAGTTCAAAAGCCTTGGTGTCCAAACTCTAAATATCTTAAGGAACAGAATGAAACACTGCCTCTGTGTCTAAAACTGGCTAATACACGGACCACAAGATCAACTGTGAACAGAAATTAATTACAGGGAAGCATATTATACACCAAACTGAAGTCAAACAGTGACCAAATGATAGCAGGAATTTAAATTTTGTTTAGAATATTAAAATAGGATGTTGTTTCATAAAAATCTTTGAAAAAGATTTGATTACCCCCCTAGATGTGGGGTTGGTTTGTTGGTTTCCTCTTTTCATATAATCCATAAAATCCTATTTCTACAAACCACATTTTATGAGAAGTGTCATTTTTAAATGATAAAGGCAACTTAAAGGAGACTTGTTATCAGTTTGTAATTTACTCTTGTATTTATATATATATATATAATTTGTATATATATAATACATATATTATATATATCAGTGTTTAATATTAAAAAATAAACATTGAACTTTTGATAGCTCTTGGGATTTTTTGGTGGGTTTTTTTCTGTGTGATTTTTTGTGTTTTTTTAACCTCTCCAACAGATGGACTCATGTCTCAAAGCTCTCCATGGACTTTCACGTTACTTCAAGAGACAGTGCTCATGCAGTGATGCTGGTAGACAGCTGGACCAGCAGACAAAAACCGAGCCAGGACAGAACTGCCTACCAGCCTTCTCTCAGGGAATGTATCTTAACACTGGCAAGAGTATACGTATGAAAGCATTTAATATTTTAAATAATACATTTTATATGCCAAGATAGTCATTTTAAATAGCGCTAAAGCTAAAGTTAAGGCTGCCTCAAAACTTAATATTATTTTCCCCTTACTGATCCACTAATTAAGCCACAGATTTTTCTATAAGAAGCTACTTCTGACAAGTTCATCTATTTTATTTCTCCAGTATTTTGTATGTCTAAAATATTCCACTTAAGACACCAATAGACAAATAGCTATGGAGGAGAAAAGAACAGAATAAAAAGATAACAGTCATTTAAATGATTACACTGACACACACGGTAACAGACATATCCACACACATACACGGATATGAACTCTGTTTTGGAGGTGCCTGTATGCTTCTATTATTTTCATAATTTACTATGTGCAAATCAGCAGTGCATTTACATTAAATGTATTTTGAAATAGAGGAACATCCAAAAAACCATAACCCAAAATCTATATCCTCAGATGTTAACATTTAATAGGATAACAGCATGAAACGATGAAAAAAATCAGTACAATATTGTTAAAGGCGATACTATATGACTACTCCCAGAATTAATAATTCCAGGGACCTGTATCATCCAAATAAAATGGGAATAGATGCAGTTGAACTGTCTGGGCTTTAATACCAGTTCTGGCACCTTCTAGAAGGGTAAACTCAGATATGACACCCCACTGAGCTTCAGTTTCTTCATTTGTAAAATGGAGCTGATAATAGCACCTCCTTCATAGGGCCGGGTGAAAACACGAGTTAGAAAGGGCAGTGTTTATAACAATAATGTAAAACAAGAAATTAAATATTAGCCTTACAACAAAATAACTCATTAATTCATTTACCAAAAAGCAATAAAAAAAACAATTACCATCTACCATAGTTTCATATACCAAAAAAAAAAAAAAGCATTCTTACTAAGTTGAAAAAGATAACTGCACTCTGGACCAACAAAAAGTCTGTCATAAACCAGAACCAGTCTGTGACCAGCATTCGGGAATGTCCATTAAAACCTATAAACATTACTGGCCCACAAGAAAATAAAATCAGTGGTGTTTGAAATTATTAGGGACACTTGAGTGAGAAAATGTAACATGAGATGAGACTGGAAATATGGATATAATCCACCTAGACAAAAGGAAGAGCATCTATATTTTTACCTGCAGATACCCAGGAAAAATGTTCTTTCCTCATCTGGAAGAATTCTGGTATTATCTGAAACACTACTTCTCTTTGAAACACTACTTCTCTTCAAGCCCTAGTAATACGGATTACAATATATTAATTCATTTCAACTTTCTCCAAAGCAATCAGAATATTATCACTCCAAGGGATAACTTTCAGGTTTAAGGATAATAATTTTAGAGATTTTCATCTTCCTATCAAAACAACTACAGATAGGATGTCTGGGTAGCTCAGTTGTTAAGCATCTGCCTTTAGCTCTGGTCATGATCCCGGGGTCCTGGGATTGAGCCCCAGATCAGGCTCTCTGCCCAGTGGGGAGTCTGCTTCTCCCTCTCCCTCTGCCTGCTGCTCACAATGCTTGTGCTCTCTCTCTCTGACAAATAAATAAAATGTTTTAAAAAAAGGAAGGATAAAAGAAAACAGCTCCAGGCATCACCTTACCAGTGGTGCTTAAACACTATTTGTGAGAAGTACCGATTTATGGCAAACTGAAAAGGACAGGGTATGCTGCATCTTAAAGCAAAATATCTGTTCGTGGTAATTATGATGTAAGTGTAATGACTGTCAAATGTTTCCTTTGGATGGTGTTACGTGTTTACTGAGGTCAACAGATTATTACTGACTCGTTCGTTACACACGAGTGCTGGAGGACTATGGCTCAGCTATTCTTAATATAATACTCCATTCATTACCAAACAATTCACGTAAAGATGCTTTTGATCTTCCCTTTTTCTCCCCTTTATTAACTGTCCCAGCCATAGTTTTCTATACAGTCCACTCTCAGAGAGCTTGTGAGAGCTCTTTTCACTGAGAAAAAATGTACAGATAAACTCTGTACGCCAAATACTCTAAGCACTACTGTTTTGTCTCCCCCCCGCCTTGCATTACAGCAACACATTTTTATTTAAAATAAAACAAATTATCAACAACCAAAGTAATTTATTTCTTTCTATTTCTTGAGAAACTTTAATAGCATTCTTAGCATTTTTTTTTTCAGTAATAAGCAAGAACAAATTTTGTGAAAGGAACTGAAAATGTCTGATTTATTTATTTATTTATTTATTTTTAAAGATTTTATTTATTTATTTGACAGAGAGAGATCACAAGTAGACGGAGAGGCAGGCAGAGAGAGAGAGAGAGGGAAGCAGGCTTCTTGCTGAGCAGAGAGCCCGATGTGGGACTCGATCCCAGGACCCTGAGATCATGACCTGAGCTGAAGGCAGCGGCTTAACCCACTGAGCCACCCAGGCGCCCAGAAAATGTCTGATTTTTAAAAATCTTATACAGAGACAGAATACTGCGTGTCAGACAGTGTGATAAGGAAGCAGGAGGTACCTGAATGGATGCCTGGTCAAAACAAGGTTTTCGGCTTACTAGCCAGGAGACCTCAGACCAGTCACTTAAACCAGTGGTTCCCACAATGCGGTCCCAGATCAAGGGTATCATCTGTACCTGGGAAGCTCTTAGAAATTCAAATTCTCAGGCCCACCTCCAGACCTACTAAATCAGAAACTCTGGAGGTGCAGCTCGGCGACCTGTGTTTTAATAAAGTCCTTCAGGTGATTCTGATCCGTGCTCAATTTTGAGAAACATGGACTCAGACTGCTGAAACTCCCTTCTCTCCTGCTTAAGATGGTTTTCCTAAAACCAGCCTTGCCAAACCAGAGAGTAAACGCGTCATGGGAAAGGACTCTGGCTCACATGCAGTGATCTTTTATCAACATTATCTTTTTTCTTTTTCTTAATCAAGGGTCAAAACTAAGGAGAATAAGGACTTCAAAATGATGCGCTCCGGTCACAGGCCTGGGCTGAAATGTGCTGACTGCCAGCAGTGGGTCGGGTACCAAAACAGGCCTCTGGCTGAAGGGAAGGCCCTCGAGATTTGGCCACTGAAATCTAAGTGGGCAAAATGCCCCAGAAGTAATATTTTATCCCCATATAAACTAAGGCCGCGTTAGGCTTTGATAGTGACAAATGACAGTAGGAGGAGAGTAAACACTGATCTTTTAGATCTCAAAAGACACTGGATTCTTATCCCCACTTAACTCTCCCCAGAGTAAAGGCATGGGGAATTCTCCTAATTGACGTCAGCTGCTGTAAGGGAAGGAATGCCATGACCTTAAACTTGGCCACTGGTCCACTCTCGCATCCAGGAACAAAGCCAGAGGGTTCTCCTGGCAACTGCCTGACATGCTAAATGGCAGACACAGCCACTAAGGGAATCCTTTGCTGCCCCAGGGACAAATCCCCCCCCTGCAGGAAACAGATGAACTGGAGAGATTAGCAGTTTGCCCAGCTTATGCAGGCCTATCCCCTCCGCCCAAAGAGCAGCAAATGAGTTCTAAATCACTGGATTCAAAACCTAAGCTTCTGGTCTGCTTTGCTTTACAAATGAGGGCAATGTTCTCTGCTCAGTCGAAGGGAAAACAGGAAAGTATGAAAACTTCAAGGAGAAATGGAGGAAATTGGATCCTTGCATAAACCACCTAACTTATTCAAGTAGTCTTTGTGGACACCGACTTTCAAGTACAAACTATCAGATGTTTTAAGATTAGTATTAATTATCATTTTTTTAAAAGACCTGTAATCAAAATCATATCCAAATCCCCTACCCTGCCAAAGGCATCGTCTTGGCTTCTCTGGGAGAATATGATAGGTTCCTAACCAAAGCCTCTCCCCAGAGTTCCTTCCCACTCCATTCCACTCACCTCCTCCAGGATGTGATTCTAGTCACAAACATGATTATGTAAGTCCCTGCTCAAAGGCCCCTAGATTCTCCAGTGCCTACAGAACAGTATCTGAACGTCTCAGCGCTGCCTGCCAGGGGCTCGTTCCCAACCCGAACCTTCCAACCTCAGTCTCCCCCAACCCTCACCCCTTCTGAGACCCTGGCTTGCCACAGCAAACCTCCAAAACCAAGTCTTACCACTTTACCCCCCCCCAAAACAAAAACAAACAAACAAAAAAACCCACAAAACACCGTTACCTTTGATATGCCGTTGTCTCTGCTCAAAATATCCTTCACAGAGTACAATTTTACTTCTCAGATGTGATCCAGTTCAAATGCCATGAAATCTGTCGAAACTTTGCCTTCCCTGCATTCCTTTTTCTGAGTTCCCACACTAAGTTCGTGGGCATCTTCATTACAGTTCTTAACAAATTATATAGTAATTATCTGCTTTTGTGTCTGACTCCCTGACCAGACCTTGAGTGTTCTGGTCAAGGACTAGACCTCCTGTACTTATCCTCCACAGTTCCTGACCTTCTAAAGGAGTTCTCAATCCCTAATCAAGATAGTTAGGATCTTGGCTATTTAACGGTTTCTTTTACGTAAAGACAGAACATAATAATCAGTGGGCAGTGTCAGGCAGGGAAACCTCAGCCATTTGGAAGATGGGAAAACTTTTTGGATTTAAATTAGCTATATCCAGTTTGGTACTTCTTAATTTGCTTGAATAAATCTAGATCATATATTGTATAATCCATAGTTTGATATCTCTGGCCAAAAATATCAGTTTTCCTTATCTTGTTCTGAGCCCCTGAGAGCAGAGACGACATCTGATTCATCTCTGTATAACCCACACCACCTGTACAAGATAAATGTTCAATAAATATTCATTAAGTTGAATTCCCAAAATGAACTGTATCTTGGTCCAGGCCACTTCAAGAGGACACTGGAGATGGGGTACCTTTAACAACAAACATTTCTCACAGTTCCAGAGGCTGGAAAGTCCAAGATCAAGGTGCTGGAGTATATTTAGTGTTTGATGGGGACCCTATTCTGGTTTATAGGGACCATCTTACTGTATCCTCAGGTGGAGGAGAGAAAGAGAGAGAGCTCTCATCGCTTCCTCTTCTCAGACCTGCAATAATCCCATCATCGGGGCTCCAACCCCATGACCTCATTTAACCCTAATTACTTCCCTAAGGCCCACCTCTAAATGCCATCATATTGGGGATTAGTGCATCAGCATCTGAATATTGAGGTGCGAGGGCATGAACATTCAGTCCATAGTAAGTGGCCACACTGACATCTGGCTACCTATCCCATTTGTATGTTACAAGTAAACAAAGATAAACTCAACTGAATTTTCCTAAAAGAATTGGAGAAGGAAATTTTAGGAATTTTCCTAAAAGAATCAGAGAAGAAAAATGCCTCCAACACAGAAATACATTCTTCAAATTAAATCTCTGAAACAGCTACCATTCTAATGAGGCAAGTTAGTTTAGAGAAAAAAGCAAAACATGCCTCATACCTTCCTTGTCTTGATTGCGGACCCCGGCTAATGGTCACCTCTACTCCCATGAGGAGGTTACTGGTTGATCTGAATCTAACCCCCTGGAGGGCAAGGTACACAGTGCTTTATCTCCTCCAGAGGGACACACCCAAAAGGCCAGGTTGGGACTAGGCAGCTTCCCAGTTCTTCTCCCCCCAAATAAAATGTACAGAATTTTAAGGGTAAAGAGAATCTAAAATAACTATAAACCTTTCACTACCTTTATAAACACTTAAAGTGGGGGAAGGTGATTTGGGCAACTTGGTTCATTTAAACATGAAAGACCTGCTCAAGAAATGAAATGTCCAGATTTCAAATAACTAGAATACTAATTTCTAGGTTTTTCTCAAAATGGGGGCAAACCATGGCACAGATATTAGCAAGGCTTTTTTCTAAACATTTGTGAGCGAAACAGTTTTATGAATAAAAACTCAGAGTGGAGAGGACTAGAGGGAAAGTGGGGGAGGGCTTTTGTGTGTAACTACAAAATACTTGTCATTTGTTTCATTTTGAGAGTTTACAGGTCTATTCCACTTAAAGGTGAATTCCACACAAGAAGTTACCAGTTTCTACCAGGACTCACTCACCTCACCATTTTCAGGAATTTCACATATGCAGGTGAGAGATTATTTCTAATACCACTTGAATATCACCAAGTTGTCAGGCTTCAGGCTTTTCCAGGACATTAAAAGACCTTGCTTCTTTCCTCTTAACCTTTATCACAGGTTCTCATTTGTATATCATACCTTTCATTCTCATTGCATATATACCATTTGTATATTATATAAAATAATATCTCTATATTATTTTCCTTCTCCCCTTCCTCTTCTACTTCCTTCTTCTACCTCTTCTTCCTTCTCCTCTGAACTGAGTTTTCCATCTTTTCTAAGTGTGGAGTTCTGAACCACATAAAGAATACTCTATCCTGAAGATTTTTAAGTGTCAACTATGACTTGTATCGCATAGCCTAGTATCAGTAAAAAAAGGACAACCTTACTGATTCAGTCGTCTAAGCAACAAATATTCTCAATTTAAAAATACATGGGGATCCTGAGTGGCTCAGTCAGTTAACCATCTGACTCTTGGTTTTGGCTCAAGTAATGATCTCATGGTTAAGAGATGGAGCCCATCCTGTCAGGCTCCACACTCAGTGGGGAGTCTGCTTGGGATTCTCTCTCCCTCCCTCTCCCTTGCTCTCTGTCCAACTCTCTCTCTCTCTCTCAAAACAAACAAACAAACAACAACAACAAAACATTTTTTTGTGTCCTCTGTGCCAGATAGTGATTCCACCAACAAACAAGATGCACATTACACTGCTAGCTCAGATTCTTATGAGAAGTATCTTGAAATAAAAGGGATTGTAATATTGTCTGGTCAACATATCCTGATTTCCTTTTGCATTTTTGCAGGTTTCAGCTTTTGTTCAGAAACTCACGGGCTGGGATATGAAGCTATAAATCTAGCTTTATGGTGAATTACATGCAAAAGGCTTTTTCCTTTTTCCCTTTTACCCAAATGTTAAAATATTTTTTTTCTATTCTCTTTTTTTCTATTCCCATTTTCACTATGATTCCACATCCTTATGTTCCCAGAAAAGAGGAAAAGAGATCACTACAATGGAATCTACAAGAGGTTCCTTGGGATTCTGCTTCTGTTATGAAATATAAACATTCCTCTAGAGAAAAGTTTTTCCTGCTTGGATTATATTTCACTAGTGCTACGTATTCTGTGATGTCTCCGTAGCTGCTTCTGTCACTATCTAAAAAGCTTTGGGTTTTAGCTTCCCCTGGGAATGTTATACATGACTGAGTCCTGATTTCTAAAGTCTCTTCATAGCTATACTCCAAACTCTGCCAAGCTGTCTGCTGGTATCTCACTAGAAAGAACCATGTGGGGCGCCTGGGTGGCTCAGTGGGTTAAGCCTCTGCCTTTGGCTCAGGTCATGATCTCAGGGTCTTGGGATCGAGTCCCGCATCGGGCTCTCTGCTAGGCAGGGAGCCTGCTTCCTCCTCTCTCTCTCTCTCTCTGCCTGCCTCTCTGCCTACTTGTGATCTCTCTCTGTCAAATGAATAAATAAATAAATAAATAAAGAAAGAAAGAAAGAACCATGTGTGATCTGTACTGAACATGGGGGCAATTAGTCCATGGCCTCCAGAAGGTTTCTGGGATAAAACATCCTAAATCTTACTCTTCCAGAATCTTCTCTATGTGTTCTTTCAGCACAGGGCCTAATCAAAAAGAAAAGCTGCCTGCATCCCAGAAAATACATTGCCCTAAATATCTATTTTACATGTTTTGTTAAGTGATAATTATCACCTCCATTACCACCTACTGGGCTCATTAGTGAACTTCACATGAATTCTTCATTGCAAGTCACACATTATCATGTGAAATAAATAAACTCAAAATATCAAGCCATTCATTCTTAACAAAAGCAAGCTTAATGATAAAGATGTCATTTACCTAATATTTTATCATTAATTTGTAAGTGGAATTTATGACCAATTCTTACAGTAGTTTCTTTGTTTGTTTTGGTTTGGTTTTTTGCTTTATTTTTTGCTGGTGGCTTCTACACTTGTATCTGAATACTAAACAAATATAGCATTTTAGTATCTAAGAAAGTAAAGAATGTTCACATTGGTTTTGTCTTATTTTCACAGTGTGTAGGAGTTGGAGATAATAAAGCAAGACTCCATTTGAACACATGGAAAATGGGGTTCACAGTGATACACACAGAGTGAATCCATGGCTTGATTTACTCAACACTGGCCAAAACTGAGTTAACACCATCAGAGCTAATTTCTCCTGCTGCCTGGCCCCAAACACATTCATTATATTTTTTGAATTACAAACAAGAAAAATTGCATTACCAACCAAAAATAAAACATCAAGATTGTCAATTTCTTTGGAATAAGAACCATTAAGGACATTTTGACCAAGGAAGGTCTGGTCTGGTATTCTAGAGAGCTTATTTTTCTCTTAACAATAATACTTAAATATACCTTTGAAGGCCAATCATTATGTAAGTAATAAAGATTTGGAAGAAGCAATCAGTAGTATATGTGAAATATTTTATTTTTTTATTTTTTTTTTATATGTGAAATATTTTAAAATACCCCCTTTATTATGAAAAGGACAAAATCTTATATCTAATTTTTTTTCCTTTGCCAGAATGATAATAATTAAGGAGAAAACAAATAATTTTTAGCCTCTCCAAAAAAAAAAAAAAAAAAAAAAAAAACCTTACAAGTTTAGAAACTCTACAAAGGATAGATCAAAAGTCTCTAATATTTGACCCACTATACCATATAACATTGTTTTGGGCAATGTTTAATTTTGATGGACTAAGAGAGGTTATACTTATACAAAAATATGTATCTGCCCGTAAGAAGTAACAGAGCAAAAAAACTCAAAGTGAAGACATTTTCTAGGCACAAAATACTATAAGAAGGCATGAAATTTGGCCTCTTCCTAAACTTCAGTGGTTCTCAAACTTGAATGTGTACTGGAATCTCCTAGAGGACTTGATGAAACAGAAATAGCCTCAGCCCAGAGAATAAGATTCAGTCATTGGGGCAGGGCCTAAGAATTTACATTTTAATAGTTTCAGAGGGATGAGATGATAATGCTAGTCTGGGGACAACATTTTGAGAACAATGACTTTAACTCAGTCACTTTCTCAACCACTGTGGATGTCTTGGTGTACCTTGTCCAATCTTTCCCAAAAAATGTTTTGTGTCCTCTGTGCCAGATAGTGTTTCCACCAACAAACAAGATCAGCTCCAAAGTAAAGTATTACTTCAGAATATCTTCCTCACCTCTGAACTGCACAACACTTTTTAGAGCATCACCATCTTACAGATATTCAATACGTGAAATGAAAAAATAGTTATATCTGTATCATAGCTTTACTCCTTCATGTAAAAACTTGATAGTTAAAGAGTAAGATGAAAAAGGTATTTGAAGACTCATTGGTATCTAGGATTTTTTGATTTGATGCTAAGAATAAAGTGTAGCTACAAGTAGGCAGTCTCCATCCTCAGGACTTACCTGTGACTGGTGCATCAATATCCAGCAAATTTTTTTCCTGTCGGAGAATTGAAGCCCCCTCTGTTATTATTCTCAATGCAACGCTCTCTTCCAGCCTGCCCTCCTTCATGAGATGTGCCTTTAAGATATCCACACGGGGTTTCCCATCGTTATCAAACACTTCTTTTGCTGTAAGCCGGTGACTTGGAGGAAATGGGACAGCTGAAAAAGAAAACGTCAAATTATTCCATTAGCCAAACCCAATAAAAATTCAATAATAGCTACCAAATATCTCCCTCTGTTACTAACACCTATTGGAGTATTTTAAAAGTTCCCACATTAAAATAAAATCAAGGGTTGTCAAGAATGAAAGACTGCTTTCTTTCTTTGATTCTAGATTTGACTGCTGAAAGAAAATTTACGTTGCATCTAGAAGATCCTGATTAAGTTAATAAAAAGAGAGGGAGATGTTTCTGTTAGGCAATAATCAATACTACAAAAGACAATAGTTTCTATACAGCCAACCATAACTAACGCGGGAGGAGATGTCTCCACTGGGAAAAGGTCTCCCAGACCAGATTTGGCCCTCCAAAGAAAGTCACACCTCTGAGTAAACTCATTGACTCACTGTTTAAGGAGAGAGCAGAAATCTAAGAGAAATTACAAGTACTTAAAAGAAAAGAAAAATCAGGATGTAAACCTATACTAATAGATGCAACTTGATTCTCTTAATAATCCAAGCATATCTAGTTAACTATGCAGCCAAAATGAAGCGGCAGAAGTACGCTCAGTGGAGAAGTATGAGGCTTTTGTGGTCAGATGAACCCAGGTGCAAGCCTTGGCTTTGTACACCCACCAGTTTTATGACCTTGAGCAAGGGAAATCACCTCCTCTGGCTTCAGTTGCCTCACCTGTAGACTGGGGATTACATCTCTCGCAGCACTGTTATAATAACTCAAGTACGTAGAAACATCCAGAGCTAACATTTATAGAATATTTCCTTTATGCCAGGTTTCGTTCGGGTAATAAAGTCAGACACAACAGGAAAGCTGTGAGATGAGTAAGACGTATGCACGTGTGTTTACATATCAGTGTTCTTAGTCCTCACAGCATTACTGTTGGGGAGAAACCTGAGGCTTAAAAATATTAAGCACTTTGCCCAAGACAATCGCCTAGCAATTTCTAGGTCGACCCAACAAGTATAAACTCCAGCAGTTCGATGCTAGAATAGCTGTGTCAACAAGGACACTACACTGCTTCTCAAAAAGGACTTAGGACAGTGCTTAGTAATCGTAAAGTCAGGAGGGAATCACTTTTTCGAATTGCAATTCTAAAAATACTAGGAGGCGTTTCTTATGAAGACCACATTTGTTTTCAAAATTATTTGGGGCAGCTCAGGGTAGCACAGATCTAGAATACAAAACCATAATGTAAATTAAAACACAAAATGCATAATGCCGAAGCATAGTGTACAATAAGAGCTAAGGCAAGAAGAATTAAACAAGGAGGAGAAAAAAATGAGGAATTTAGGGGCGCCTGGGTGGCTCAGTGGGTTAAGCCTCTGCCTTCGGCTCTGGTCATGATCTCAGGGTCCTGGGATAGAGCCTGGCATTGGGCTCTCTGCTCAGTGGGGAGCCTGCTTCCCCCTCTCTCTCTGTCTGCCTCTCTGCCTACTTGTGATCTCTGTCAAATAAATAAATAAAATCTTTTTTAAAAATGAGGAATTTAGGTCATTAGACTTCAGGCATTTGGGGGTAAAATTGCTCGTTTTGTTTCTTTGTCTTCCCTGCTTTTTCTTACCTAACAGATATGCTTATGAAGAAAACATGGCAACATTCCACATTTCCATGGCCACATTTCTGTTTTTTGTTTTTTGGGTTTTTTTAATGTGGGTCTTTATGTATGGTTTGAAATTAGAAAATATCTTACCTGGTAACTCCTCAAAATCTCCCACATATAGGACAGGGGTTGGAAAGGAAGAAACTTCAAAAGGACACTTGGGGTAAGGCGAAGAGCCATTTTTTTTTTTTTTTCTCTTTTCAGTGATTTCCTAAGGTAAGAGTTGGGCAACTATGAAGGTTGAAGTGACTGTGCACAAGTGTACAAGAATCCTAGGAGCACGAAAGGATAGGGGACTGTTTTACTGTCAAGTATATGAAGGCCGTAGGACAACCATGGACTACCTGGCCTTATTACACTTAAGAAAGATGAAAGGGTTAAACCTGAAGGAACTGAAGCATTGAGGAAGGTGAGAGGCAAAAGCAGAGCACCCTGAGATGCATCACCTTCATGAATTAGACTTTGTCCAAGTCCCTAGGCTCTCTCCAATGCCAAGTTCACTGCAGTAACAGATGCTCCCTCTTTGAGGCCGATCTTTTACCTTCCAGTAATTGCTAATCCTGGGTAACTGGCTAAGGTGAAGCCACCTGCTCTGACATAGAGGAGCTGGTTCCAAATAAACAGGAGCAGGAAAGAGAGGAAAAAGGCCAACCAGAGGGCTCTGTTTCCAGCTGGAGGATAAAGACACTGATGAGATGGGGCCCTTTACCGGTTAAACAGATGGCAAGACCCCCAGGGAACCAAGATGCACAGCGATGATGCCGAAGTTGGAATGCAGAGACGCTGGAAGCCAGAGAGGAGTTTTCTGGGACAAAAAATACGAGTGGGCTAATATTTGTGTATCTGTGCACCCGTTGGCTTCATAAAGAAAATACCAGCCTTACAAAGGTCACATTTTATTTGCTTTCTCTGTTCACCTGGTGTCCTACACACAGACATGTGCCAAATACTGAGCAAAAACTACTTAGACCAAAGACTCCAATGTGCATAGAAAACATGTCTTTCATTAATTGTAAAAATGGCTACACTTGATATAATAAAGTTGGATTTTCCCTCCCCTCCATTGTTTTGAGTATTATAAGCTGCTTTCATTGCTACATGAGCAGGCCAGGACTGAAGGAGCTGAGTCTGTACATCTAATAAAATTAAGAAATAACTGTTGATATTTGGCTGACTCTTCCCAACCAATTTTTATGTAATTGCCTACTAAGTATGGAATATGGTGTTCTAATAGTCCCCTCAGAAGTATCCTAAATGTAGATAGAAACCCTCTCAGCTTTCTCCACTTCACACCTACCACTCAATGTCACTCTTTTTTCCTCAAATATGATAGCAAAGTAGATAAAATTTGGGAGATAGTCATCCTCAACTGATTCCTAGCATAAATCACAGCTTTAAAAGCAAACAATATACTGGACCAGGAGTGAGTTCCCGTGTCAATAGCTGTGGAAATCTGGCAGCTACTGATTTCTAGTGAACAGAACATGATCTTGTATCTTTATTTCCTATTTGTTGATGCTACCAGAGAGTTTGTCTACCTGATTCAGAGAAAGGTTACTAGTCAAGGAACCAAAATCACATGTATCCAATATTGGCATCCATAGAACGATTACTAAAGTTGTTGTCAACTATTCATTCATCAGAGAGAAACACATTCCAAGTCAGAAAAGCCGGGACGCCAGCATAATTCTAGCCCTAGCTTCTGGCTGACAAGGGGGACCCCACCTCTGAAATAGTCAGGGGTTTCCTCCTGTGATTTGGGTTGCATCAGTTTTAGATGACCATGATGTGTCCTGGTAACTGGAAGTGATATGCTCTCACTCTGGGGAAGATCTAGATATGTGAGATTTCTGTTCCTCAAATCTGAGCCACATTAGCCACAATTAAAGGGACTCCTAGGGGCGCCTGGGTGGCTCAGTGGTTAAGCATCTGCCTTCGGCTCAGGTCATGATCCCAGCATCCTGGCATCGAGCCCCACATCAGCCTCCCTGCTCGACGGGAAGCCTGCTTCTCCCTCTTTGGCTTCCTCTGCTTGTATTCCCTCTCTTACTGTCTCTCTCTCTGTGTCAAATAAAAAAAAAAATCTTAAAAAAAGAAAAAAAAAAAAAGGGACTCCTACTATTTGATGGGAAACACCCTAGGGTCCCTGTCACGATGGTACCTTTCACTGGAAGGTAACTGCTGCCTGACCTCTTCCAGGAATGGTCTCATAAATGCTGACAAGAAAGAATCACGGGTGAAGAAGACATTTAGCCTAGAGATTTTTTTTCAAACCTTTGTTTTCCTTTATTTTTATTTACTCAAAAAAAAAAAAAAAAAGACACCTGAAGTATATCGAAAGGAAAAAGAATGTAACGCAGCTCACTTTCAGCCTCTCTTCTTCCCTGTGATGACTGTTGGGTCAATTAGAACTCTCTCAGTTCAAACTGACTCCTGACCCCCTCACATTAAATAAGAGGAAACCAAAGTCCAGAGAGAGGATAAGTGAATTGTCCAGGGTCACAGGATTAGTCATTGACAAAACCGCTAAACTTTAGGTCTCCTGGTTTGGATTCCAGCACTTTTCCAAGTCTGCTCTGTCCAATTGAGTAGCAACATAATGGCTACTGAACGCTTGAAAAGTGGCTGGTGTTGGTGGGCTCGGCCCAAACTGAGACGGGCCGCAAGCCTATGATGTGCGCCGGATTTACAACACTTGATACAAGAAAAAACAAGAAATGCAAAATATCTCATTAATATTTTTTATGTTCACTACATGTTGAAATAAGGTTCAGGATATATTGGGCTAAATACGATTTATTAAAATGAATTTCTCCTCTCCCTCCTTATTTTTTTAATATGGATACTAGAACATTTAAAATTGCATAAATCCTTTGTTCCACATTATTATGGACCATGATGCAGCCTTTTCAACCAGGAACCGAGAATAGGGGGAGTGGAAATTATATTCTGTAATTGTTCTTCTTTTTCAAATTTAGCTCCTACAGTACTTCAAACTATCTCAAACTGATTGCACTTTTAAAAATAAAGGATGCTGAGGGGCAGCCTCTGGAAATTCTGATTTAATTTATCTAGGCATGGTTTTAAAGAAACCCAGGGTAAACTGATGGGAAGTCTAGACCGATAGTCACGGATCTATACCATAAGCAAAGACATATAAAACCCCAAGCAGTTTGATTCCCACCCCCAAACATGTTCCACAATGTCAATCAAACGTAGCAGATGTGAAGTCTTTGCAAGTCCAGACATGTGTATTCCTTCCCTCTCTGTCATCAGAACGTGTCCAGAAACAGCTCTTGTCCCATATTTCACAGTACTGTCTGCACTAAGATACTTATGCTGGCACATGTTAAGAGAATAGTTTAAGTATATCACATGTCAAACACAACTTAAACACATTCTGGGTGACCTCCGTACCCTGGCACTTCATTTTTCCCTGGTGGACATTTGTATATGTCACAACTACTATTCTTATCAAACCGTATCAACCAACCAATCAATCATCAAGCACCTTGTAAGCACCTACTATGCACTGTATTCAATGTCAGGCAGTAAGAAGCACCACGAAGAAGTAGGTAAGAGAAAACAAATACTGGCAGATCCAGACTGAAGACATTACCAGGTGATATGATATCATGGTTATATCTATTGGTTTTTGCTTGAGGTACCTGGAAAAGCATTAAACCACAAAACTGAAGAACAAAATTTAAAGAAAATGAGAGATGATGTATAATGAGTAAGCAAGAAAAAAAAGTGTCTTTATCTATTTTAAGGCTATGTCTGGGTTCCTATAAACTCTCAGATACAAACACAGCTTTCTTCCATCTGAAGAATAGAATAAATATATCATTTTTTTAGGTGACTCCAGAAGATGAAGTTCTGCCTTTGAGGTAAGGAATGAAAAACAGAATATGCTAATTTTAAGACACAAAATGCCAGTTAAAATACACAAAAGTAACTCCTTTGTAAGTAAATAAAATTACCCTGAAATCTGATCCTGCTTCTGAATAAACAGTGAAGACATATGTAAAAGGAAATCCTGGTGACTTTTCACTAAATTTTGCTTGGGTTCTAATATTGAGCCAGTAGGTTTGACTTCTATCCTTCTGGGTTTAAAAAAATTCTGTCAGTATGGGGATACATGTTAATCCATGCACATCATGTCTATATGCAAAATATACAAACCATGTCATCTAGGAGGGGCAGCTTAAAAATTAACCACAGCTAGCCTCTAAGAAACATCATAGGAACTTATTCACTAGGGCCCGCCTTACACCTCTCCTGTAGACATTCATCACTTGTTTGTTTGAAAGTCGCTGGCTTTCATTACAGACATTAATGTCTGTCAAATTAAAATATGCTTGCTCATCTCAAGTGTGGTTGAATATTAATCTTGTAAACAGAAACATCCGGTCCCACTGAAACTAAAAAAACAAAAAAACAAAAAAACCTCACAGTAAATCTATAAATAAAACCCCAATTTATTAATTTACTCGTGCTTTTTTTTTCCCTACAGTTTTGATGAGCTCCTCCATCCTTAGAGCAAAGACCTCCTTTCCTGCCTCCCCTGAATATTGCCCCTCAGATGCCGAGCCTTAAAATGTATTCAGTTTCAGACATGGTATGTGCACTGATCATTTCACTAGCAAACTGAATACCTCATTTGGTTTTCCTGAATGTTTACATGCAAATATAGCACAATGGTATTTTGCGTAACTTCCCCAAACTGTTAATAAAAGGGCACTATGATACTCGAAGCATTCATTAAAATAGGGCATCTTTTCTCCTCTGGCTTACAGAATTTTTCTTATACACATTACTTTTGAACCTAAATCTGAAATGTGCTACAAGCAATTCTTTAATAAAAATCAGACACTAATTAATTAAAAGAATCATTGTTATAGCTACAAGGGATTTAATACTTAATTAGTGAAAATGAGCACCTACCAGCACAATCAGAGCTTCCTTTATTATCCGAATTTCAAAATACTTTTCATTTAAATAGGCTGTATTCTCTGGCTACTCTATGTTCTTAAGTCTAAGGACGCAAGGACAGGGTGATAGTCCATGACCTCATCTACATGTAGGACTGGGTCGTTCTATCACAGAACTGTTTTGAAGTTTTAATATTTTGGTGAGTTTATTAATTACTAGAAAAGTTGTAGTTGGCTTACATAAAAAATTATGTAATAATGATTCGATATGAAAAATGATTTGACAAAAGTTATATTTTAAGAGTTTCAAAACATTTCGGCATTACTGAAAAGCTTAAATAAAATCTGATTTTTTGTTGTTAAAATTAAAGTTATATGTACAAGTCCAGGCTTACCATGGTGGCCATGCCAATCACAAATTATTTTATATGGGGCGCCTGGGTGGCTCAGTGGGTTAAGCCACTGCCTTCGGCTCAGGTCATGATCTCAGGGTCCTGGGATCGAGTCCCGCATCGGGCTCTCTGCTGAGCAGAGCAGAGCTTCCCTTCCTCTCTCTCTGCCTGCCTCTCTGCCTACTTGTGATCTCTGTCTGTCAAATAAATAAATAAAATCTTTAAAAAAATAAAAATAAAAAAAAAATAAAAATAAAAAACCAAATTATTTTATATGTATACACGATGAAAGCAAAATTATATTTATTGATTTTTAACATATGATATTGAATGTTCATATTAAATGAAGAATTTCAATTAAATATTAAATATTTTAATTTAAATATTAATTAAATACTTAAAAAATTTAAAATATATAATTGAAGATGTATCATTTTGTAAGAGTGTACATTATAATTTTTTAATTAAAAAAATATATAAGCAGTCATACTTAGTCATATGACCCCAGCTACATGTATTTGACCTCAATACTAGATGAAGTGACTACAGCAATATTTTTAGCAAATGGTATTTACAGTAATCTCTAGAATAGCAAACTTACAGTAATGAATAAAATTCTACTCACTGAAATATATTTAAACAGAGGGCTTTTTATTTATTTTGTTTGTTTGGTTTTTGCCTTGAACATTTTCTTTTTCTCGAGAGAAATATGTCACAGGAGGAGATTAAAATCAAGAAACAAACAAGATACTTTAAGACAATCTGAATTTATTTCCCAAGCGAGCAGGTCCCTTTGAACACGATAATTTTCCCTGAGAAATGAAAAGTATCTAGGGATTATAAAACTTTACTTAACCCAAGATATACTTTACCATTCAGAAATCCTCAAGTCAATGGCCTAAGACATGAAATACAAGAAAGGACCTTGCCTATACTGGAGCCGAACTATTTGATTAGAAATTCTTTAATAAATGTAAACTTCAGAAATCTCTGTCTTAAAAATAGCAACCCTCTAAGCCTTCAATTAAACTTGGAAGTTGATATGAAAAATCAATCTATGCCCACACACAATTCTTTCCTTTCAAATTCATCATTCAGCTCGAGATGCCCACACATTTTCTATGCCCACATACTCACCCACGGTCCCCATCCCTGTGCTTAAAACACCTACAGGCATCAGAATAACTTTTTTTAAATGAATAGGCTTTCTCTTCTTTGAAAGGTCTTGATGATATGGCAAATTTGTGTCCAAAATATCGAATAATGTAAATCTAAATGGCAATTTAAGGATATTACCATGTTACCACTTTTTGCATATAAAGGGTGATTGGTTTAAAAAAAAATAAATCTGGCATACAGCCTTCTATCTGTGTGCCACCGTGAAGCAAAGATCAATATTATGCCTCACAGTCACCCTCCAGGGAGCCAGGGGCAGGGAGCTAAAATCCCAGGTTTGCATTTAATCCCCCATGACCTGGTTCTCTGCTCCCTACTCCCTGTGGGCTCAATAGTGAAATATTAGGTCTTCTGGGCCTCTCCATGCTTCAGTAATGCTTATGCCAAATTATACTGTTTGCTTCAGTCTGAAGACCAGACCTACTCTCCACTTTCTCTGGTTCACCATTTCTAAGAAACACCCAGTCTGAAGAATAATACAGGAGGTTCCAGGTCTTAGCAACTCAAATGTGTGCTCCCCAAATCATAATCCTCACATACTTTGATTTAAAAATTGGAATGTTTTAGTGACTACCACCTACAATTAAATCCTCTAAAACTTCAATTTCATTTATCTTTAAAATATATATGTCAATTTTATTTTAAATCAAACTCGCATTTCTTAATCTAGCAAATGGAAAATGGTTAATTTCATAATAAAGCTCCAACAGACTGCATTCCCTTCCTTAATAAGGAGCCACACTTACAGGAGATACTCCACTCTTATATATCATGTACGAAGAAGAAATTCTCAAGTAATTAAGGAAAAAGATTAATTATAATGTCAATTTCAAATTAACATGTGACACCAGATCTCTTTAAATAAGTCCATCAGTCATCAATAACTCAAAAAACATCAGCTTAATTAACAGAAAGTTTAACAATCAAGTTGCATTCAAAGTCTAGTCCCGTACTGTTGTGTATCGGTTGTTAAGATTTCAAATCCACTTGTCTATGTCTTAAGTGAAGTTGTTTTGAATGAAGGGTGAATTTGTTTACGTTGAGAAAACTGTGTTAGAATGTTGTCACCAATATCTGTTGTTGTCAATAAACACTCAGTAGCTCATCTGTTGATGGTTGTCTCTGGGGGCTTATCAATAAGAGCACAGGGAAGAGTCACTATGATGTAACGTACATTTAAACGTTAAATACCAAGAATTTTGAGGACCTGCCAAAAGTAGTCGGTGTGGGTAAGGGTACCCACTGCTGATCTAAATAGCTCTCCAAAGACCTTAGACAGTGTTTGCTTTGGCAGCAGGTATACAAAGACCTCTGGCATTAGATCCTGCCATGCCAAGATGACTCTTTGGAGGAATGGTGAAAACCTTTCAGGGGCCTTGTGAAGGAGAGCATCTTGTCCACTAACAGCAGCACCTTCATTCCCTTAGCAATATGCGCCAGCAACAAGGGACTTCTGCTTTACCCTGGCAGCAGGACGTCAGCTCTTGGTTAGCTAAGCCAACTCTTCTGAGAACCAACTCCTGGACAGTTATGTGTCAACTAAATTTGGATTTTATTTCCTTCATCTCCCCCTAACCTGGAACAATAGTGTAATTAATCCATCATTGGCCCGGAGTATGTTATTTCTTTATTGGCTTATTAAGAGACATTACCCCATATGCTACTGGCTTGTGAAATATTACCATTATAAATTATAATTCCTGCAGTGAGCCTGTGTTAACTACATTATTGGCAAAGAGAATCTCACTCTCTGAGCATAATTTGCCTCAGCAAGACAAGTGCCTTGGCATTGACAGATATTCAATCAATGCATTTCTGAAAGAATGAAAAAATGAATGGATTTTTTTTTTCTCCTTGATTTCTTAGAATTTGGGGAAATTTTGTGGTAATAGAATTAGTTTAAGAAGAGAGAATAGAGGGGTGCCTGGGTGGCTCAGTGGGTTAAGCCTCTGCCTTCAGCTCAGGTCATGGTCTCAGGGTCCTGGGATGGAGCCCCACATCGGGCTCTCTGCTCAGCGGAGAGCCTGCTTCCCTCTCTCTCTCTCTCTGCCTGCTTCTCTGCCTACTTGTGATCTCTGTCTGTCAAATAAATAAATAAAATTTTTTTAAAAAGGGGAGAGAGAATAGAAAAAAGAAATGGCCTTGTTCAGATCTAAAAGTACGTAATTGTATAAAGGTAGTCAATAACCAAAATAACTCAGAAACTGAAACGTTCATTTAGTAAATGTCTCTTTCAAAGTACTCATTACAGGGAAGAGACCATGGATGCCAGCTGGTAGGGTAGAACTAGAGGCCTCACTCCAAGATGAAACTGATAGGGTCAAAAGTGAGCAACAGATAGAAAACAAAAAAGGGGAGGGGCAAAAATCACTACAAAAAGTCTGAAGTGCTAAATATCTTTACTCCCATAGGCGAATACAGGATCATAGATAAATTTGTAGCTATTTGTGATATAAAATTGACTCAATAACAATAAAAATAGTATCACCTAGGTACAACAGGGCTTCAGTGTTTTTACACTCACAGAGCTCTATCCCATGAAACTTCAGAAGGCAGTTCAAATATTTCCTTTAAAAAGAACATTTTTCTAGTTAAAGAATGCTAGTAGTATCTATTTATTGAAGTATGCATCAGTAAAATAAAAAACTTTTTTTTTTCATTTCCAGCTTTGTGATATCTGAGATTTATGACTAACACTTTCTCAGCATCCCTATATGTCAGAAGTAGTTCAGGAGGAGAGTCCTCCTCTCCCCTCTTTTAACTACTTGCTTGATGACTATCACTACCAGTCAGAGTGAACCCCAATCTTACTACAAGACACAAATGAAAGATACATTGTGAAATGCAGCCATCAAGAATAGCTAAAACCTAGTTTATCTAACTCACTCTAAGCTCATATAGAATGGCAAACAGAACAACAGAACTCCCATGACATATGACTTTGGGTTATGGTTCCCCAAAATATCCAAAAAGCTTCACTTCCACAAATTTTTCACTATCCAAGTATCACAGTGAGCCATTTAGCCAGCACTGGGACTGCTTTTCTTACAGTTATGTGTGCAGAATTCACAATTGGCAGACAAGAAATATAATATTTTTTATTACCACATCATTTAAAATCATTCCTTGGCTTAAATTACCACCCCCAAAATAATTATGTTTAAAAGTGGAACTACTAGCAGATTAATACAAATGTAAGATACAGGGCACATCCCGTGAAAAGTAATCACACACACACACACACACACACACACACAAGCATATATACACATACACATACACATACACGTGCACACATACACATCACAAATCAAATAGTATAATCACATGTTTTACTCTAACAGTAGAGTTGTGTGTATTTTTCATAAGGCTCTTGATAATGCTCCACTTCTCCAAAACTTGAGTTCCCACCATCCTCACCAATCACAGTGCAAGCACATATCCAGAGGTAGTGCAAGATGGATCACTCACCACAAAATCTGTGCCTGTTATTGCACAGGAAAGGAATGGAGCCATCCTCACCATATAAATACAAAAGAATGATGGCCTGGCAATACTGAGAATGTGTTCAGCTCCAATTTTACAACAGCCCTAGATAATCAGGGCATATCTATGATATTCATAATGGTATACTGTTGATCCTTGAACAAAATGAAGATTAGGGGCACTAACACCCCATGCATTTGAAAATCTGCACCTAACTTTTGATTCCCCAAAACCTGCATATAAATATGACTGCTATATTAATAGACCACTATTGACTTACCAATAAAATAAACAATCAATTTACACATACTTTGTATATTATATGTATTATATACCATATTCTTGAAGTAAGCTAGAGAACAGAAAATTTTATTTAGAAAATCCAGAAGGAAGCGGATGCCTGGGTGGCTCAATCAGTTAAACATCCAGCTCTCGATTTCAGTCAGGTCATAATCTCAAGGTTGTGAGATCAGACTCCACACTGGGCATGGAGCCTGCTTAGGATTCTCTCTCTAACTCTTCTACTGCCCCTCCCCCTTAAAAAAAAAAAGCCAAATCCAAAATAGCATGTGAATTTTACTAGAATAATTCCCCACATGTATTAGCATTGCTTACTACCTAGCATTGCTTACCACCTAGCCAAGAGGGACCCAATTATTACTCACACCAAATGATAAACAAAACAAATGATAATCAGTCACCCAATCTTTTCTGAACTCCCTTCCCTCCAGACTCTAATTACCCAAAGGTTTCCATGCTTTAGGGACAATAAAGTGTGTCCTAGAAGCAAGGACAGATTCTTGGATCTGATTCTCTATAAGAGGCCATTGTAGTTGCACTGGGAATAGGATTTATCTCCCTTTTCTTTAATGCAAATAATTTCCCCATCCCAGATACAACTATTCAAATAACAAACTTCTCCTGAATAAACAAAGAACAGTGTAGATACTGATAGAGATTATCTGCTCCCCACAAGGTCTACCATTTGGAACTCAAGCAACAAAGGAAAATAGTTACAATCATTTATTTATATATATATTCATACAGTGCAGATACAAAGTTGATTAAGTTATTAAGAACTCGCCTAAGTTATGTTTTGTAAAAGTTAAAACCAAAGAACAGGTATCTAAAGAAAGTATTTTAAAATATGACTACTGGAAGAAAATACAAAACAGAAAACAGAAAAATACAAAGCATAGAAAAAAGAGAAAAACTGCAGACTTTAATGAAAGTACACAATTATTACAAGGGAGAAAAACTAAGCTATGTAAAGCATCAAATAAATTAAAAGTTTTGCAAAATTGTTGAAATTCTGTGGGAATGCTGTGTGTTGCACACATTTCTGGGGAGAAAGTCCGCAGTTTAATAGACTCTCAAAAGGTTCCTTGAGCCAAAGGGGCTAAGGCTCCCTCCATCACAGCTTTCTCATGTTCATATGAGACCCATTCTAGTCTAGTTGCTCAATGACACTCTTATCTAGATTATTCAAATAATGATCAGATGATTTCTCCAAATCCCCAGTAATCTCCACTTTACCCACTTAATCCCCAAACCTTATGGTCTGGTCATACCTAATTACTCACCACATATTCCATATAAGTATTCCATATAATTCCATACCTTTCCTCAAGCCTTTCAGAAATAGGCAAAAAGGGCTAAAAGCACAAACTCAGAATGCCTGGGTTTACACTCCAACTTCACCAAATTATATGATCCTGGGCAAATGATTTAATCTCTCTATGCTAAAGTTTTCAGATCTGTAAATTGAGGATTAAACAAACTAATATTTGTAAAACACTGGGAACATTATTACCATAATAATACTTCATTAAGTATTCATTATGATTAACAAATGCCTCTGTAGGCTCCTTAAGAATGCAACCTCCTGATTCCTGATCATCCCTATTCAAATGTCACAACTGCTAAAAAGACCTTTCAAAGCCTGCTTTCCATCTGAATCCCCAACTGAGTATCAGTTACTTAATAAAATGTCCTTGGATCACCAAAACACAAAGTTGTTTTTACTCTGTTTTTGTTTTGTGTTTCTCTCTTTGCCCCTAAAACATAGAGGACTTCCTGCCTGTATTAATTTTCGTACTTCAGCACTCATAAGAAACCCACAAATTATTAGATGGGTTTTATGCTAAGTCCAACAAATATGTACAAATCTGAAATTGTGTTCTTACATATCATTTAATTTCATTTTTCAATTTTCTAGTTGAAGAAACTAAGACTCAAAGAGAATAAGAGTACAAGTGATAATAATAACAAAGAACAATAATCACTTCTATAGCACTTACTATATCTCAGACACTGTTCTAAACACTGTATATGTGCCAACTCACTGAATCTTCATAACAATCCCATGATGCAGATACCATTATTCTATTTTTCATATGCAAAAACACAGGCAGTACGAAACTAAATAAATTTACCAAGTTCACACTGTAGCAAATAAGTAAAGGAAGCCAGAGATTAAAATGGGCCCTCTGGCTCTAGAGTTGTGTTTTTAATCCTTGTGACTTTGCCTCTGTAAATAAGAGGGGAGTCATCCAGGGATCCAGAGGTAATTAATGGCAAAGCCTGAAATACACATTTAGTCCTCTGGATTCCCTGGTGATGCTCTTTCCTTATGAGTTCACCATTCCCTACCCAGAGTGATGGCCACTGAGAGCATTCCAAAAACATTTGGACATTGATTTATGGACACCCAATTCACATCTTACCACCTAATTCTCTAAATGCCATAATATTTATCCCAAATGTGCAGTCTGTTCCTTGGACACCTTATTTGGCTTACCTGTCTTATTTAATTGTTCCTAGTTTTGAAAGAGACCAGAATAGGACAAGGAATCAGTGATTCAGTACTCCACTTGTAAAAAGTACAAGGTCTTTGTTTTAATTTGATTTCTGATGTATTGATCCAAAGGTAAGAGGAGCCTTCAAGGTATTTCTACACATGAGCATTGAGTTCAGGTTCTAGCCAAAGCCTCAAAGTTTCCCATTAATGACTGCTGGCCACCTCTCAGACTAGTCAGTGATTTTGTTGAAAGTGTGCTCCCCCAAACTCTGTTCCTTAAAATGCCAGGTTAGTCTACCTTCCATTACAATTACCAGCAATATGAGCAGAATCTGAGCTCTCAATGCTACAAAGTATAGTGGTTCTGAGTTACAAAGTCCCTAATCACCTATATTCACATTCTGGCTTTAATGGTTATGTGTCCCTAAAGAAACCACAGTTTCCACACCTGTAAAATGGAGATATTTACCTCAAGAGGTTGTTAAAAAGGATTAAATGAGAACTTGTTTATGAAAGTGTTTAGTGCAATACTTTTCTTAGAGATTTGCAGATGTTATTGTATCTTATGACTATCCAGGAGGGGAAATCAATCATTTCCTAACTTATTTCCTATAAAACTCAGTCTTCCTGACACACTGTATTTTGTGAAAGCCTACTGCACACAAATAACCAATTCAATTATTTTGATAAAGTAAGTCAGTAAGTTCACACCAACATGAATATTCAACAGAGAGGATATTAGTAAAATCGGTCAGAAATTTTCATCAAAATTGTAAGCATATTAGTTTGTTTAAGCTGAGAAGCATTTATCTGTCAATTTAAAAAAAAATAGTGGAGAACCTGCTTATTTCTGCTTTCTCCTTATTCATATATGCATCATACTGAGTGATGTGCTATCATGCAACAAAAGTTAACATTTTTTACTTTTACATAATACACATAGTGTTTACTTAATGACACATGAATACAACTCTATAATATTGGGTTAAGTTCCATATGATTTGAAGATACTAAATGCTATTAGGTATCTTCAACTCAATAATGAATAAATTCCTTGTATATTATCTCATTTCAAAACCACTCTAGCTATCTTCATCTGCCTGCTCTATTAGGCAGAGATATTATTTGGAACGAAGAACTACTTTATGAATATAAGATTTTTAACTTTAAAAGAACTACTAAACATTGAAACAATTATCTGTACATATGTGACATATTTGAACATTTTCAAATACATGATTTCATTCAATCCTCATGATAACCCTTTGTGATAGGTATCATAATGGTCATTTTATAGATCAAGAGAATAAGAAAACTGTGTTTAGGTTGTAGGGTAAAGATAACATAGGTAGCATGTGGGGCCAGGACATAATCTTGGAGTCCCAGGCCCTCTTCACCAAAGTTCACAACAGTAACCTGCAAACGCCTGTAAATTGTAGGTGGTCGAAGGCAGTGGCTAATTACTGTTTAAAAAGCTAATTAGGGAAGAAGAAAACCAAAGATTTCCAACCAAAGGAAAGAAAACCTTTGATTTTCGAGGTTGATAGGATTACCACAGCTGCAGGAACTTCCCAGTCTCCCTCCACTTTGAAACCCAGTGTTCACTATTCTACATCTATGATCCAAGGCCAACCCAATCCTTTGACTTGCTAGTCAGAGATAACAAAGACTCTCAATTATTGAAGTGTTTACTCACATTAATTACAATGAATTTTTGCTCTCAAATAAAATATGTCCCTTCTTATTTTAGGGGCTGATAGGAAAGAAGTCTGGGCGACACAACTGTCTTTGCCCCTGGGTCTCCACCTATTGGGTTTGCATCCTTTTTCTGCTACCTGTTGGTCTAGATCTTGGCGGGATTTATTCAGTCTTTCTGGGCTTGAGTTTCCTCATCTGCAAAATGCAGATAATAATAATACCAACATGCAAGGTGATGGTGAGGACTCAATAACACACGCCACATAAAAACTCGAAGAAATGCCTGATATGGACTAAACGGCTCAATAAATGTTTACTACGATTACTATGAGAACTGTTAAAATGAGAGCAAAAACAGAAAAATGCAGTGGCTCCCTGAGTTGTGTTTTCCCATGAGAGAGAGGAAAAATCATTACAGGCCCTCACTCAGAGATGATGCCCATACCATAAGGGACTCTTGGGCTTTCAGGATTCATAAATGACTCTGTGGAGGAAGTTCTATCACTACCTATTAGATAAACAAAACTTAACACTCGAGAATGTGATTCCTCCCATAGCAGAACAATCTATAAGAGCACCCTTTATGAGGCCAGTGTGCTCTGGGGAGTCACTGATTTAACTAAACAGCAAAATGACCTGGGAGAGCTCACTGAAATAACCAGTGATCAAATGCAAAGGGTCAAATTGTGCTTTGGAAGTCTCATTTTGATAAGCTCTGAAATGCACAGAAATAAAACCTTTGGGGGGGCTCTTGGGTGGGTCTGTCAGTTAAGCAGAAAACTCTTGATTTTGACTCCTGTCATGATCTCAAGGTCCTGAGATCAAAGCCCACTTCAAGCTCTGTGCTGGGCATGGAGCCTGCTTAAGTTGCTCTCTCTCCCTTGCCTTCAGCCCCTCCTCTACCCCCCCCCCAAAAAAAAAAAAAAAAAAACAGGAAAAGAAAAAAAAGAAATTTAAACCATTAGCACACTGACTAGGCACATGCCTATGATTAACCATAGCAATTTTCCTTCTGGTCCTTTATTTTATCTTCATTTAAATTAATGTAATTCTTAGCTAAAATGCAAGAGAAAAATGTTAGAGAACTCTCTAATAGCAATAATCTAAGTGTTTTCATTCTTATGGTGTGACTATATAACTGTGTACCTCTATGCTAAGAAAATTCTCATGTCCTTTCATTAGACTTCGTCTTGTATATATTCATTGAATAGAGTTTGCCTTGAAGGAATGTCATTTTACCCAATGTAATATTTACATTTATAATAATTTACAATGACAATATTTCTAATTAATAATGTAAATAATAATGTAAAATATAATATTACATTTACCAAATGAAATATGTGTCTTCACACCAAGAGAAGATTATCTTGAAAATTTTTAAAAATAAATGCAGATTTCTATAAGAATCAAGGGGAAAAAAACTGTTCATCTGAGCAAGAGATATTAAGCAAAATACAAAGTCCCAAGATTTCACTTCCTAAGGAATACTTATATATAAATTTAAAAAGTTATTACCAAAACACTGGATGCTTTAATTAATGCACATTGTACTGATTTCTCTCAAATTCCTCATTTCTAGTAAGAGGAAAAGAATCAAAAGTTTTCTCAATTTTCTTTTGTACCTAATTAACTATTAACCATCCAGTTACCTATTAAGCAAAATATAATTTCTTGTTAATTTGTTACAATGCAAGCAATTCCTTCTCTGTGGTAAAGAAAGGTAAACAACAGTGAAAGAGAAAGAAAACTCACTTAAGTGTTTCAAAAACAAGTATTTGTTCACCATTCTAATCCAAATGTCCCTTTTAACTAAATAAAACTAACCTTCAACTGTTTTCATTTAAGCATTTTTAAAATCCCTAATTTAATAAAGCTAATTGAATTTGTTCTAGAACAAACCTTGTATTGCTGATACACTGAATTTATTCTAAAATACTGCTAATCCATTTAAAATCTGTAATATACTTAACTATATAGCATTAAAAATGCTTGCCATTTAGCAAAGATTTAGAAATATAATATGATTGGTTTAAGATTAAAGTTACATTACCAAAGCCCAATAAAAATAGCACTTAAGTATCAGAGAAATACAAGACATATTTAGTATATGACAGATTGGCTTATCACCAAACTTAGAGAATCCTTTATTAAATGAATATTAGGCTTAATTTAAAAGAAAGAAGTCCCTAAGTCTTGAACTTTTGTGCCAACAATGAATATCTAATAGAAAAATCTAAGAATGAAGGTGCTTTCTGAGGTAGTTTTTGGCTGACCTACATATGAATGAAAAGCATTCAATTGGCTCAATCAGTTAAGCCTCTGACTCTTTGATCATGAAATCAAGACCCATGCTCAGCACAGAGCCTGCTTAAGATTCACTCTCCCTCTCCCCCTGCCTGTTACCAACACCCCCTACCCCCTGCCCCTGCTCTCTTTAAATAAATAAACAAACAACATGGCATTACATATGACTTCTCATTTGGAAACATATTATTTAGCCACTGTACCACCTGAGAAAAAAAAATATGGTCCCCAAATGAACTTGAATTCTATGAAGTATTTTTCTCTCATTTACAGAATGAATGGCACTGCCTCAAATTAAGGAATTAGTAGTGATAATAAATAAGCACAATTATACTTTTTTTTTGGATCCTGAATTCACTTTACTATTGCTAGTCATGATGCTATGAATTCTATTTCCCTAGCTGATCACCAGATTGGGGCCCTGGATTCCAAAAAGTGAGTCCTTCTAAACTACTTTCTAGAGCCGTTCACTTGCTACAAAAATGTTCTGTTGATTTTAACAGCCTACCTAGGATTATATAAAACCAACACCTATATCCCTGGCAAATTGTATCAGAAACCATTTTGAAGGAAAAACTACTGAAAAATACCTTTCCTAGACTGTTATTCAAATATCAATCATGTGCTTTCAATGACCAGAGAAAATAGAAATGTTCCCAAACACATGTAAGTAAAGGTCTTAGAAACACTTTTAAAATTTGTTGCAGAAGGAGGTATGCTAGTGGATAAACTGAGACTAGACATTCTATATGGATTTCATTTATGCCTACAGTGCTCTACCCTGGTGTCAAGAGGTTTGACTATTTGGGGGCACGTGGGTGGCTCAGTTGATTAAGCATCTGCCTTCACCTCAGGTCATGATCCCAGGGTACTGGGATTGAGCCCCAGGTCCAGCCTGCTTCCCCTTTCCTGCTCCCTCTGCTTGTGTTCCCTCTCTCCCTTTCTGTCAAATAAATAATGGGGGGGGGGAAGGCTTGAATACTTGGATTTGAAACCTGACTTTACCATAACCATATAAAATTAAGTGTTTATTGCTCCCATTTCACAGATTAAGATACAGAGATTAAATATGCTATCTAAGTTCAATCTAACTAATATTGAGTGGTAGAGTTTGGATGCACAACCAGGTAAGTTTGTTTTCAATTCTTCACACTATATCATGCTAAACCACCTAATACATTAAATCAAATTGGTATGCCAAATAACTTTCAGACACACTGTTTTTAACTATCAGATCTAATTTTGTCTATATGCTTGGTGAGTGAAGCAGTATGGTATTACCTTTACTGGTCCTCAAGTTAGCACAGAGATTCAGAACAGCTCTGCCACTAACAGGCTATGTAACTTCACTTTTCGTTTGCTGTTTCCTGTTCGAAAAGCGAGGAAATAATACCAATAGGCTCTAGATCGCTTTCCATTTTGAAAATACAAGCCACATAGGAGTTTCTGATATATAACCGCTGATATAGAACCAAATTTTTACCTGCCTGATAAATCCCAGGGGCATTCCCCAGAGTTACAGCTTTGGAAGGAATACTATGAAAAACAGAAAGCAGCATAAGGCGGTGCATTCCTCTGCATTCCATTGCTCAGGGTGGGCACTGCACAAAAATATCTGGAGGAGACAGAAACTAAAGGTCCAAATGCTGTCCCCCCAAGATGAGTCAAACCCTTACCTTTTCTACTTCCTCCAGCCGGAGTCCCTGAGTGATGCTATAGGGATCTACATTTTAATAAAGAATTTGTTTGTCTTGTCAAGGTGGAACAAGAAAAAAACTTCAGTGAATACTATTTACTCCTCTGGAGCTTGAGGATGAGCCCCTTTTTTTGTAGAAAAACCCATCAAGGAGAAGACTCTTTATGAACACTGGTGAAAGGAAAAGGGGGGGAATGGGAGAGAAAAAAAAAGAAAGAGTGTTAAAGGGAAGGGGAAAGGAAAAGAGGAGGAGGAGAAGAGACATCAACCACTCTGAGAAATATTTCTTAAAAATGGCATTATTTTATTGAACTATTATCCCCCCCTTTTTTAAAGACTTTATTTATTTATTTGTCTGAGAGAGAGAGAGAGAGCACAAGCAGGGTGAGCAGCAGGCAGAGAGAGAAGCAGGCTTCCCGCTGCACAGGGAGACTGATGTAGGACTCGATCTCAGGATCCTGGGATCATGACCTGAGTGTAAGGCAGATGTTTAACTGACTGAGCCACCCAGGCATCCCTCTCCCCCTTTTTTTCTCAGTTAAAAACTAAAACCTACTCTCCCACCTTCACTGTTGAATACTTTCCTCCCACTTTTAAAAACAATTTTTGTTATACCCATGTTTACCCATAGCTCCTCACCGTCTAAAGTCAACTTTTGCTTTTACAAACACTAGCAAGGCTGAATAATAACTACCCAGGGTTTAGATTCCTTTCTAGAAACAATTCATTTAGAGAAAACAAAGGAAAAATCATGTGTAACAATGGAAAATATGGTTCATCCAACATCCAGATAAGATAGGAACACAATAATAAGAATATTTCAGCCAGGGGATGAACTCTAAAACAAACTGTTCTCTGGGAAAAAGAAACAGAACTAATGGAGTAAATGGATGTGAAGGAAAAAGGGACAGGTTTAGAGGGCTGAAATGAACAGAACTATAGATTTTTTTTTTTAAAGTCCCAAACCCAACATAAGCAATCAGCAATCAATGAAAAATGTTCTCTACCCCTTTAATCCTCCATAGTTTTGACTGGATATCCATACGCTACTTCATATCAAAATAATCCTTTCAAGAACACCTGCTAAAGACCTGAGTTTATTCATTCATTTAAAAAGCTTTGGTTAAGTGCCTTTTGTTAAGTGTTATGTGTCAGACCTGGAGCTAGGTGTGGTGGAATCCATGTTAAAATTCTACTTCCCTGTAGGGCATAAGAATGAGGAAGGATGGGAGGGTGAGATTGGGGTTCTCAGATTCACTGCCAAAGTCTGATTGTTACAACTATAACCTCTTGTGCTCAAATTTTCCTAAATATTTTATCACTACATCTAATATTTAAATTAGAAATTTTAATATTATAACATGAATGATACATAAGTTATACAACATAATATATAATATTAAATTGGCAAATCTATTAATAGTATGGGTTCATGTAATAAGGAGAAGAAAATAAATTAGGAGAAGTGCTACAGTAAAAAATCATTTCAAAGACAACCTGAGTTAGTGACAAACATCCTTATATACAGCCGTGACAAGCCAGTGCTTACTAGAAAAGCACAGAAAAACCTAAAATCACAGTGAGAAAGAAAGTCTAAAGTAATGTTGTAGTGAAATAAATACACAGAATATTGTTGATATTATTTCCATTAAAAAAATAATATTATTGCCTCAATGATGGTCATTAGATATATCTGTGACATTTTCAACTCACACTTCCTTAATGACATCATCAATATTTTATATGCAGATATATACTTATAAAAGAGACCACTCAACAATAAACAAAATATGCTTGAAATTTTAATAAAATCTTTACTCCCCTTAAAAAGTAGTCTACAGTATTATGAACACTGCAGATAAATCGAAATACAGTTAAAAGTAAAGCTCTAGTATATCATTTTCAAAAGAAAGCTTCTAAATCAAATCTTAAGAATAATAACACTAGCATGGAGGCAAAGACAGAAGAGAATTAATCTCTTCTTAAAAATAATTAATTGTGATAATAAAATTTCATCTTTAAGCTACACATACATTCTCTCTTTCCTCTAGCTTTAGGTAGGCAAGCCTATTAGGAAATGCCATTTATAAGTAACTTTAAAAGAGAAGTTAAATCATATTATTCTGAATTATCCATGGTGAACAATAAAACTTTTATTCCTAGAAGCTCTATTCTCTTCAAATGAATGCAATCTTAAAAGTAGTCAACACCTAGAATGAAATGAATATTCAACACACATGGCAGTCTTCGGAACTGTCATCTTGGGAAAGGCCAGTTAACAAATTGTATTCCACATAACAATGCGAGCTGATTTCTAAATGTATTGTGTAAGTTGCAAAATAAAATGAGAGAATCAGATTTCCAACTCAAGATCAGATTTCCAAATTCCCCTCATTAACAAGATACACAAATGCATAACTTTATAGCATAAAGAATGGAACTAACTTTACATGAAATGTAGCAAAATGAATGCTATTGAACATCCATAATGATCATTTTCCATGAAGTTAAATACTTATAATCATGAGATTTGATTAACATGCTCTGGTTTCTTGCATGCCATGTTATCATTATAATCAGAAAACTGGAAGAAATTTTCTCCAATTAAATATAAAACAGATGATCACACTTAGGAAAAAAACATGTTTCACTGCCACTTATATAGTTAAGATTATAAATACACATGAATATTTTCATCATAGAGGAAATCAGATTATTTAGCATTCTAATTTTTACAGCAGACTTAAATTTTCAAGTCCTTTGAGACAAGTTCAAGGAATACGTTCTTAAAATAATAGTATGCATACCCAATGTTTTGTTTTTCACAATTACCTGACAGCATGTTTTACAGTTTTTCCTTTTTGTTTTGTTTCTTTTCTTCACTAAAATAATAGTCCAATGAGAATGGGAAAATCACCCTATTAGTTTTCACCAGAAACATTTCTATTTCTATTTTAATCCCCTAATTTTTAATAATCATACTAAAATATAATCTCTTAAATAGTATTGATACTAAGTTTTATTTAACAGAATTAGTAATGCTTTTAATAAAAAGATTTAGCTTTTCTGATCAAGGAAAAAAGATCTAGCTTTTCTGATCAAGGAAAAATATACTTGTCTGGATGAAACTGGTACAATGGAAAGCACCCCCCCCCTTTTTTTGGTGTAATTATTCTTCCTACCTACTATATGCAAGTGAAACGCTTTGGTTAGTTTTTACCTCTTCAATTGCCCGCATTCACATGAGGATACTGTCTGTAATTTAGTTAGTGACCTGCTTATACATTATCAATAACTCACATACACACTCCCACACATAACACAGGTTAAACTATCCATTCATATTAAATGATGGCCCCTATGCTGGTGAATTCAGAAAGTCTGGTAAACTTACAGCTTTACCATAAGGTCTGAAAAATAAAATGTTGACTAAGCCCAGATGGCCCCGTTTGCCTTAAATTTCTCCTATGATTTCATTGAAACAGTTTGTCCTATCTGAATAACACCATTAGAAAGTTCAAGTATTTTGTACCAAATCACTCCACACCAGTCTTGTACTAGAAATTCCAAAGAACAGAGAATTTTTATTATAAAAAATAATGTCAAATAGAATTCAAAAATTTTAAGCAAAAATCATAGTAAAATTTGATAAAAGAAAGCCTTATGAAGTCTTCCTATGAAATGACTTGCTTCTATAGATTCAGGGTTGCATATGTATTTTAAATTAGTTGCTAAGTGGTAGAAAGCACTAATTCCAACTGTATATTCCGTAAGACATAAAGTGCTGTGATAGGAATGTAATCCAAGAACCATTAAAAAAAAGGTCATACTATAGTGCTTCTTATAAGGCCTTCACAAAGAATTATATGAAGTATATAGTTGCCTCTGTAGTTCCTATGTATAACAGAACTAAATAAGTGTGTTTAGATAAATATGCTCAGAAAAATAACATTTTACATCAATGTTAAAGATTCCTAATTTTGTCATTTTGTCAGATCTGATATGTTCTAGGTCGTATCACTTAAAAGTTTGCTTTAAAAGAGAAATCATATTTTGAGAATTAAAAGGCAGAGGCAAAAAAACAAACAAAAACCCCATAACAATTCCAAATCGGAACTCTAAGTCTTATGTTTATTTTACTAAAAACAAAAAAAGAACCATGAACGTATGAGAAATTATTTCAAAAAGCCTACTTTTTGGAAAACCGCATTACAAAATCAAGTCCAGTATCGGCAACAGGAACATAGCTGGAAATGTAAGGCATATTCCTCGTTCCTGAGTGTCAACCTTTAGGGATGACTGCATTTCATCAGATTGGATACACCATAGTATGTAATAAGGTTTACAACTCCAAATACACTTACAGCATAAAAATAATATACAATAGCATCAGCTAGTAAATTTTTAAACTGCTTCATGGAATAAAACACATCTCCCTCTGAAAGCAAGTTCAATGTCTTTAGTTGCTACTTGGTAGCCAAGATAATATAAAGTTCACCCATGCTCTCTCTTCTAGACTATGCTCTGAACACTATCAAAGCACATTTTAAAATAGGAGATCTCCAACCAAGAGGAGGTATCCAACTCATCCTTAATTTGTTTTCGTTTTCTTCCAAAATCTATCCTATTGGATTTTTCTCATTCCTTCTCATAGATCGAAAAGGACCTGTATTTAAATTTAGGAGCCCAGATTATAAGTGAATCCTGAAATTCAGGTATTATAAACATCTAGCAAACATTTTAGATCACTTGGAAAATCATCCCTCTGTTGGTGTAAATTGCCTCAGGAGTCATCTCAAGTTAACAGTGGTACCCTGGAGCAAGTACTCGGTTTCAGAACCCAAGCAATTCTGCCAGCCGTTTGCACTGAGAGTCAAGGATGAAAGGAAGCCCCAACAGCACTGGGCTTACCAAATGGCTGCAATGCTGGGTGATCCAAAATGCATTATCTAATTAGATTCCCACACCAAATTTTATTAGATAAAGATTAGAAAATAAGTAAGAAAGCTCGACAAACGCTCTTTCTAAAAGAGACAGCACAGATCCCTGAAACCAAACTAGACACAACATAACAGAGACCTACTTTCTGGGCATCATTTTCAAGATAACGCAGGGGGAAAAAAAAATTTGAACATTCCTGGATTATTTCCCATAAAGAGGAGTATCCGTTGAGAAAGAATATTGTGAGGCAAATTAGAAAACTTCAAAATTTCACAATGTATAAAATGCTTAACATTTTTAACTATGCTTTTAATTTTCTCAAGTCAAAATACATCTCAGACAATGCTTTCTTATAGTCATGTGTATAGCTTCCTGTCTGCTTGGTTCAATGAAATTAAGGATGAATGTTTGAGAATTACACAATCTTTACCTACTGAAATCTTCCATATCAACAACTGCATTTATTTATTCTGATACCTAATGTTTAAAATGAAATCCATTCCTTCTCACAACTATTTCTCAGCACCACCACCACCAGGACCAGTAAAACAAAAACCCAACCTAGAACAAGTTACACCTTCCTTCCTTCCTTTCTCTTTCCCTTCCTTTCCTCCTTCCTTCATTCCTTCTTTTTTCTCTCTTCCCTTCCTTCTTTCTCCCCTTTCCTCTCTCCCCTTTGTCTCCCCTGTCCTCTTCCTCCCACCCCTGCCTTCCTTCTCCTTCCCTTCCCTTCCTTTCTACTCCCCTCCCCTCCCCCACATCTCCTCTCCTCTCTTCTCCATTCTTTTTAGTGTAGGAGAGAGAGCGACTGAATTTCAAAAAATATATGTGAGAAACACATTATGATATAAATGAACAGAATTCACTTTCATACTGAAGCAGATATACTAGTTTATAAAACTTTCTACCCCCAACCCCACCCCAACCACACATTAAAAATACACTCAATAACAATGGTACCCATAATTGCTCTTTTTAGTTGTTGTTTTCCCAGTTCTTAAAAGTAATACCACATAAAAGATTAACTTAATTTTTCCTTCATTTCTGTGTATTTGAGTAAGTGTGCACTAGAAAGGACATCCCTTATACACTTTACATGACCCAACATCACATATGGAAATCTGATTATTTTCCCCAATTGGTTATTTTCTCCCGAGATCATGACTATCTGTTGGCAGGTACCCAAGAATGGATGATTCATTGCACTGATGAAGATGTGGTTCATAAAAATGTACTTATATCAAAGATAGACCAATTGTAGGAGGACAGAATAGGATCTATTCTTAATCATACAATAAAAATATAAATGAACATTATGAGAAAGGAATATCCTTAAGCCTATTTAAACATAGTCATTATTGTTCCAATATCTCTAATTAAAGATATGTCCTACACTGAAACACAGATATCAGGCTGGATTAGCTGCAAAGACACAGTTGAAATGTAATTATCTATGCCAATCGTACAGGTCACTGGTGTACATAATCCAAAAAGTATTTGTATGTGAAACACAGACATTTGGGTATCTCTGATAGCTTATTAATGCATATTATTTTCAATAAAATAATGAAGTCATTCTGAAACCTCTTCAAGTCTATTTGCCCTGGTTCCCAAGCCTGTCAAACTGTTCACATTAGCTCCTGCATTCCCTCCATTCAAGGGATGAACTAAGTAGTCTCCTAGACTAATGGAAAGATTGGCTTAAATTTGACCTTGGCTCTCTCTTTATAATTAGCTGATTCATTCCCCAGGGGAAAGAGGTAATTAACTTACTGGTTCAGAACTTCCTTAGGAAAGAAATGTAACTGTCTCACTTAAAAGGACTTTTCTTTTTTCTGCCGATCTAATGCAATCTCAAATTTAGATAGAAATGATAATTCATAAAATTCTTTCAAACATATTAGCTCCTTGGCTCCACACAACAGCCCATGACTTAGTTCAAGCCAACGAGCCCTAAGGCACGGACAGGATAAATGATATTGCAAAATCATGCCACTTACTATTAAAACCAAACTCAAATTCAAGGTTCTGAACTCTTAGTTTGTTTCTCTTCCCCTGACTTCACAATGCCACACCCATTAGAATGTGATACCAATATTTATAATGTAGAGATGTTTCTGACCGAGATGGTGTATTAGCAAAGCAAAATTTGGACACACATATAAAGCATCCACTCTGGAAAATTCCCTTTAAAATGAAACCTTTCTTTTTCTCTTCCATCTCCTTCCACAAGCCAAAGCTCTCATGCTTTTAAATAATACATAAATAACATAGCACAATTTTAATATATGATTTAATATTATTTTAACAGCCATACTCCAGAAACTACATGTAACTTGGAAACTAAAATAGTCTCTTCACATGTTAAATGAAATAACCTTAAATAAAAGCCCCTTCTAAAATAAGAAATGCATATTTTTCTGAATTGCCTAGAAAGTGGGCAATCTCCAATCTCTTTAGGCACAAATCTATAAAACTCTTCCCACAGGGGGAAAAATTTTAAAGAATAAACAAAATACTGAACTAAAGAATACTAAAAATACCCCAAATCAAACTAAATTATGAAAAAACCAAAAACTGAAATGATTTAAAATAATATAAAAGATACAAAGTACCCATAGTTATGGACTTATATATTGGGTGATCACATAATTTGTCATGTAAATCAGAGGACACTCTGGGGAATGAAAGGGTACTATTAATAATTACACTGGGACAACAGGCATAAATAGGCATTGTCCTGGGAAATAAACAGGACATATGGTCACTCTAATTTTATGTCTTCACCAGCTGGATCTCCTTCAAGGATTCCCAAGCATCTTGATTTTTTTTTTTTTTTTAGGTCAGAATTATTTTTTTCCTTCATTCCCTTCTACCCCTACTTCTCTTTTACAATCCAGGAAAAGATTAGTCAAGCCACTTAACTCTTTTTTTCTCTGCATGTCCTATTTTATCTACTAACTAAGGCAAGAAGTATTTATTAGTCTGAAAATCTCCTTTAAAAGCTATTACTTCTACAATCTTAGCTTTATGACCCCTGTGTTTCCATTTCAAAATGTCATGGCCAGAGCCCTGAGCAGAAAGAAGCAGTCTGGTTTCAGCCTGTGCTAATATACTGCTTTATATCTGAAATCACCTGAATGTGGACTTTGGAAAATTTGCTATCCCTGATTTGAGATGGGTACCTTACAAAAGTAAAGTCTTCTGAAATTCAATCTTTGGAATCAATAAGGAAATTTGGAAGGGTGGGGTAGAAGAACAAGTCAATATTACTAATAAAAGGTCTCACTATCCAAAGTATGGTTTGGGTTTCTGCAGACTTCATTATCTTTGTGCTTAAAGCCTTCCAATGGCATCTCATCTCCAGAGTAAAGCCAAAGCCCTTGTAAAGTTTTTCCCCCATTCCCTAAAAACACTACCTCTTTTGACCTCCCCTTCTGCCACTCTCCCATTTCCCTCACTCAGCCTCAGCCAGCCCGATACTCTGAAATTCAGATATGCTGCTGCCTCAGATATTTAGAATTTGCTCTGGTTGGAACACTTTCCCCCATGCGAGCACTTGATTACTCCCTCACCAATTCTAGGTCTTCCTCCCGATGTCCCCTCCGTAAGATCTCCTCTGGCCACACTATTTTTAAACTGAACACTCCTGGTACTCCTCTTCCTTTCTAGCTTTATTCTTCTCCATATATCACTACTTGCTATGTCAGAAATTTTATTTTTTTTCTGTCATGTTCCCACTAGAATGCAAGCTTCATGAGGACAAAGATGTTTTTGTCTAATATACTCACTACTGTTATCTACAGCACCTAGAAAAATGCCATAAAAATGGCTCGATAAAAATTTGTTGAATAAATAAACTAATAATATAAAAAATGTAGCCCTTAAATGCACTAAGCTTGCCAAAATGGCTGGCATTCAGGCACACTGGTTACAAATCCTTCTGGTTGCTTAAAGATGATTTAAAATTCATGTTAAAATTTTGGCCATTTTTCAAATGTCCCTTTGGATGTCTTTGAAATCCAGAATTCTTTGGATTACATAGAATTTTTTGGTTCCAGAATGTTATCAATAACAAGTACAGTGAATTAGAATTTGATTATGTGTCTAAGTATATATATATTTTTTTAAGATTTTATTTATTTATTTGACAGAGAGAGATCACAAGTAGGCAGAGAGCAGTCAGAGAGAGGGGGTGAACCAGGCTCCCTGCTGAGCAGAGAGCCAGAGTTGGGGCTCGATCCCAGGACCCTGAGATCATGACCTGAGCTGAAGGCAGAGGCTTTAACCCACTGAGCCACCCAGGCACCTCTGTCTAAGTATATTTTTAAAAGCAATATTAGACATGGACATTTTATGACAGTTAAGAAGAATTTAAAAATAGGAAAAGAAAGATTCCTTCATGTATCTTATATATAAAATACTCACAGTAAATTATACATAAAATACTAAGAGGAAAACAAAGACCTTCCTTTCTCATATCTAAAGCCTCTGGGATGGATGTAGATTTAATAGTGAGCACTTTGTGTCAAAATACATTAAAATGCAAATATTGACATTGGAAACACTGATAATTAAGTTTTCAGTTTTGTCTGTCAAAATGAACATTTGTATATAAGTGTGAAGAATAAGAAAAAATGATGATGTACAACTATAAAATTTGTATGCTTTGAATAGGAAATACTTTTGGGAAATAAACTGCTATCTAATATTGTAATTGTTGTGATGTTGAAATATCTGAAATTTTGGGACATCTGGGTGGCTCAGTTGGTTGAGCAACCACCTTTGGCTCAGGTCATGATCTAGGAGCACGGGGATCCAGTCCCGCGTCAGTCTCCCAGCTCCACAGGGAATCTGTTTCTCTCTCTGACTTGCTCTTCTTTCGTGCTCTCTCTCATTGTCTCTCTCTCAAATAAATAAGTAAAATCTTTTTTAAAAAAATCTGAAATTTTGAAATTCTAACATTATAGTAATATTACGCTTTTTTCTATGTGAGAAAACCTTATAAACATAGGACCTGAGCTTTGAATGGTTTTAATGGAGGTGGTGAAGACCTTTGTCCTGAGACAGCTGTGCCAAGACCTGAGATGTGAACTTTCTGATAATCCAGGCTCCTCAAAAGCTCACACACACACACACACACACACGCACACACAATGTGCGTACACAGCCTCCTTCCTTTCTCCACCCTTATCGCCTTCAACTCCTAGGCCAAAATTCCCCAAGAGAAGTGACAAAATTAAAAACTTAGGACCTCCTGACATCCTGATGCAGTAGTTGGGAAAGAATCACTAGTGTCGATTGCCCAGGCTGGCCTGAACAGATAGTGCACATTTGGAACCTAATGACCAAAGTCAGAGGCAGCAGATGACTGATAGTGGGAAGAGTTTTGCTAGATGAAGGAGTCTCTCTCAGGACCCTTTCAACTACTGTCCAAAGCAAAACAAGTTCTAACTCTGTGAACTCACCAGAATATCATAGAGTTAGAATACCACTGAATTAAAGTTCCAAATTTACAGCCATGTTTCTTGCACTACAGAAGTAAGTATATTGGGAAGTAAGTATAACCTAGCACATCTTTTAACCATCAGTTTTACTCAAAGCTTAACAGGTAAAGATGTACTAAAACAAACACCCCTATTTGGAGGTGTTATGCTTGCATAATTTCTTCATATGAAACCTAAGCCTTCAAAATATGGTCCTCCTACAAAGGGCTTTCAGAGCTATATATTTCTCATGCAACCCAGGAGAACACAGCCACTCACATCATTCCCCTCTCTCTCACTATGGTGTCTTTGGACAGAAAAGTATGAGAAATAGTGACACTATGAAACATTATCACTTCAAGTAGAGAAAAGAAAATAGATTTATAATCACAAGCCTGTCCACGGTTCAGTAGCATTATTTTTTATATGATGGATAGTGTGTTAATATCGAAGGTAAAAATGCTTACACTTTTTTTAAAGATTTTATTTGTTTGTTTGTTTATTTGAGAGAGGGGCAGGAGGAGGAGCAGAGGGAGAAGGACAAGCAGACTTCACACTAAGCACAGAACCTGACACAGGGCCCGCTCCCAGGACCCTGAGATCACAACCTGAGCCAAAACCAAGAGTCGGCCACCTAACCAACTGAGCTTACCCAGCTGCCCCTATTTGCACTTTCTTTACAATTAAACAGGGTCTACTATAAATAAGCATTCCCAAAATAAAATAAATATGGTCCTATTGATAAGTCCAATGTTAAAAATACAGATATCTATGGGGTAATGATACCTACGTTTCTATATTCATACACACACACACACACACACATTTACTTATAATACACATACTATATAAGTATAATACTTATACTAATACTTATACTATACACAAATAAATTATATTATTTAATAAAGAATAAACTTATGGGAGGAAAGAAAGCTCACACCATACTTAAATTCCCCTTAGGGAAAATAAATGCTCAATAGATTTCTTAAAAAAAAAAAAAATTCACTGGGTTATATACGATTCAAAATTTAAGCAAATATTTCCCTTATGTCTGACCCCTGCTTTCTCCTCCTCTGTAAATTCTCTGCTCTTGTTTTATACACAAGACTGTGTAGCCTTATCATATATAATGCTACAATTATTCATCAGTTGTCTTTCTCTCACTCTACAATGTAACTGTTGAAAAGGCAAGAAATAATTTATGTATCATTGAATATTTAACTTAGTACCTAGCATGCAAAAGGCCACTCAATAAGTACTTACTGGATTAATTAAATGAATCAATGAAAGAATAAATATTTATCCTAACTTCTCATCCTCATCTTTAATCACACTTCTGATGCTTCAAAAACAGTGAGCCAGATTTTTCTAATCATCCAACAGGTCTTTTCAGGGAATTCTCTCATCAGTGATTCAAGCTATACTTGACCAAATAAAGGTAAGATCACATAACACCTAAGATTTACTGTGATAAATGAATTTAGATAAATGCAATATCCTTTTATGCAGTCTGACTAAAGGACAAGATACTTGTGTTTCAAGAAAGCCAGAATGTACGCAGTTCTTTTTTCATAACAGGAATTCTCTAGTCACCTAAGTAGGGAATTCTCTTTGACCTCATCATGAGACTACTCTTTCAAGATCTACCTCCAGAGACTGTGCTATAGAACTATAAAAAAAAAACTCAAGTTCTGAGTGAAAATTGCTGAAATGCTAATATGTGGGAAGTCTTATGAGGATTAAATCACAATCCAAAATTATGAACGGGTAGCATCCACAGTGTCTGTAGAAATCTTTACAAAGTAATGGAATTTAATTTGAATAAAAACCATTTCAATCTTGGATATGGAAACTTAAAAACCAAACACTTAAATGACATTAGAAAGCCTTGATTAAAGACAGGACACAATAAAGAGTTTTACATTTTATCTTTTCAAATTGTTTTAATTTAGAACTCTTTCATTTGGTTCATTAAAAAAATCAAAACAAAATCTGAAAAAAAAAATCTTCAGGCCAACGGGCTCTTTTTCAAAAGATGCTTTTTGCGAATTAAAAGCCCTTCCTGAAATTCACAAAGAACCAAGTATTAAAGATGTAAACTTTGGAATCAGGATAGGCCAGATGACTCTAGCAGAAGTAGAATTGATTTCCTGGTAAAATCCTCTCTTTTATTAATTGCCAGGGAACAATAGGCAATGATAAACAAAATATTGAGAAAAAGAGCCATTTCATTAGAAAAGATCTGGAAATAGATATATGCTCTCCAAAGATAACCTCTTCTGGAAAGGCCAGTGGGTGCTGTCCCATTAGGTATGAGTTTTGATTTTCCAGTTAACAAAGCAGGAGAAACTCTTTTGGGAACTTCTTTTTGCTCGGCTGCCCAGCACGTCAGCTCCTAACACTTCGCTTAACAGCACCAAAACAGCTATTTCTATAGTAATATCAGATTGGCTTGCAAATGGCTAAAGTATAAAATACAATGATAAACTGAGTCGAATAAATAAGTCTATCTCTCTAACTACATGCTGCAGAGTAGTACAAAACACAGAATATTTTTTTAAGGACCAACTGAAAAAATAAGACAATCTAAGAAATAAATAACAAGCAATACCTTGAAATGCTAAAAGGGTAATATAATTGTCAGAATTAAGAATTTTTACCCATTCCTATACTTACATTATTTACACATACACCAAAACAATACTTTTGGGAGACACTGCCTTGTGGCTTTGAATGGAACTGCAAATATCCAGTCCTAAAGCTAGAGCTTCTGAGCTAGCTCTAGGAAGCCAGCTACCCATCCAGGGGTATGGCCTCTGCTGATTCCTCTGTGCCAAAAAGCGAATTGTTCTTCAGGGTTCAGTTTCTAAGTGTATGAGAAACAGAAAAGTGTCTAGTAAAACTGTGCTTTTGTTAGTCTCTTCTCTGACACTTTTTAAGAATTGTATTGGTTTCCTATTTTGATCTACTCACTCTTTGCAAAAGTAAACCTCGACTTGCATAAACAATTAGGGAATTTGGTAGTATATTATCAGGTAGAGAAAATGAATCTAAAGGCAACATTAATATAAATTGAGCCCTTAGGAGTTAATCACAAGCTAGTCAGTCTCTACTATAATCTGTGGGCCAAATGTTGGGATAATTGCTCCCTTCAGTATTATATATTATTCCCAGTGTTGTCCACAAAGCAGCAGGTAAAAAGGGCAGCAGAGAAAGGGAGAGGTAGAAAAGAAGGGAACAAAAAGGTACACAGATGGTGCTTTTAGTGTGATATTAGCTGTTGTTGTGGAGTTGTACCCCCCCCAAGCAAAATAGGACAAGAGGAAAAATGAGAAGATAAACAGAGAATTGGCAAAGGATGGAAGAAAAACCCCAAGAAATGGGAAAAAAGAGAGAAAAATATTCCAAGATACTCAAGGGGGAAAAAACTTACATTTGAAACCATTTATCACTAGTCTTGACTATGTATACATATATATATGTATATGTATACATATATATATAGATAAATTATATATTATATATATATTCTCTCTCCATTAAAAATTTTTGAGCCACAAAATTGATTTTTTAATATTGAACTATAGTTGATATACAATGTTTTATTCATTTCAAGCGTGCGACATAGTGACTCAACAATTCTATACATTACTTAGTGCTCACCACAATAAATGTAGTTACCATCTGTCACCATACAACATTACTACAATATTATTGACTATACCCCTTATGCATCCAAAATTGATTTTTTTTTAAGATTTTATTTATTTATTTGACAGACAGAGATCACAAGTAGGCAGAGAGGCAGGCAGAGAGAGAGGAAGGGAAGCAGGCTCCCTGCTGAGCAGAGCGCCCAATGCGGGGCTCGATCCCATGACCCTAGAATCATGACCTGAGCTAAAGGCAGAGGCTTTAACCCACTGAGCCACCCAGGCACCCCGAAAATTGATTTTTGATAATAATACAACTCCCATGAAATCACACAGGTTTGAGTTATAAAGGACTTTAATCAAAGTGCCTTAACAATTCTTAAACTTTAAATCCTAATAATCTTTAAAACCATTTCTCATACATCAAAAAACATTTTTTTACATTTTTTTACATTTTTTACATTTTACATTTAATTTACTACATTAGTCAGAATTCTCTTCTGCAGAAATGGATCTTAAATTCTATCTATCCCCACTGTAGGTCCTACTTGTAAGACCAACATCATCTCTACCTGAACAACAGTTTTTATTACTTTTAAAAGTATATCATTATATTACGCATCTCTAAGAAAAAATACTGCCAATTAATTATAACTTCCATAATTTTAAGATGCATCCCAACTCACAAATGGGGGCGATGGGGGAAGAATGTTCATTTCAGAATGGACGAAATCTCCCAACTGGCTGGCTGACTTCTATCTCATCCCCCAACTTCCCCTCCATTCCTCACTCTGCCACATGAATTATCTGCAGATAACAGCACCATCTCGCTAAAAAGCCATTGCATCTCCCTTCTGCCTGCATAAGTAAAAGCTAAATTTTATATTAAGAGCATAAACAGCTTTTCACAAACCAAACCCACTTAGCTCTCCAATCACACCTCTGCCACTCCCACAATATAACTCAATCCTAAAGTCACAATGAGGATCTCTACTTTCCATAAATACAAAGTGCTCTTTTCAAGACTTTTTAAGTATTATATGCACTATTCCTTTCCATGAGCTGACTCCCCTCCCCACTTTCTTCATCAAGGGTAATCCTACTCACACTTCGTAACCTATGGTTTATGAAGCATTCTCAAAACACAAAGTCATTCAGAGTGCACTTGGGTATGACTACTTTTATAATAATCAATTCTAGATCTTCAATTCCCAAATCTCCTCTTTCTTAAAACTATCTCCTTGAGAACACTCTAGTTCTTCTTTCCCATCCCTCCCAACACACACACACACACACACACACACACACACACACACACACCCCTTTTCTTTCATAAATGTTGTTCTCCACTTTACCAATCTTAAAATGATGCATTACCAGGTCTGAAAACCTCCAGAGCACCTGGCACCTGGAGACAACTCATAGCTCTAAGTGGGAGGGAGAGTCCTGTAAGAGAAAAGCAAGAAATGTGGAAGGCAGAATCTCCATTCATCTGGCCACTAACTCATGGCCAGACTCATGTCTCCAACATCCTGTAGGTTGGACTATTTATCTATTGGTCCATCGATCTTAGAATTAGAAATTATAAATGAGATGCTTGGGGAAGGGGATATAGTTTATTTAAACTAAAAAATCAAGTTATACTTTTTCTTACCAAGAGTTAAGTCTGATTTGGCCTATTGGCTTGACAAATAAAGACTTGTTTCTTTTATAAGATAATGTGGTGGACATTTTCCAACTCTAATACACTATAAGCAAGAACTTATATCCTTTACAGATACATCATACTTCTCATATCTTGCTGTAAATACTTGTTATATGTCTGTCTCCCTCCACTGGACTGTGACTTATTTAAAAAAAACTTAAACGGTGTGTTAGTTTACCTCTTATTCTCTTAAATATCTCTTTTATTCTAGGTTTTCAACAAATTTTTGACAGATTATTGGATCAGCAAGAGCTCCAAATCTCCTTGCTAAAAATTCCTATGAGAACACAGTAGTAGTCACACTGTTGAATAAACAAAAGCCCTCCCAACCAGAAGCACTCATTCCCTCTCTGAACTCCTGTTTCATTCTACCTGTAACTCACTCAGCATTCCATAGTTAAAAAAAAAAAAAAAAAAAATCACTTCAGTATATTTCATATTTTCTAGAAGATCAAAAGCTCCCCAAGGTTAAGACCCATATCAGACTGACCTCTGCACCTAGCCAAACATTTTTGAGTGAATTACTTATTTAAAATAAATCTATCAACCTTTGCTCTTTGGAACACTGATATCTAATTTAATCTTACTGCTATGTGCTTTGGCTCAGGATAGAGAGGATAGAGAGGGTAATTCCTAAAAAGAAAAAAGTGCTGTCAGTATATGAATATGATGCCACTGACTCACCATGAGCAGGGTAGGCATGCTGAGTTATTTTTTCCAGTACTCATGATGAATTGTGCTGACTGAGCCATTCAGTTCCTCTTGGGACCAATGGCACACATTTTTTATGTAGCCTGCCAGGACCTAAGATATAATTTTTGGAGTAGGGTTGACATTTTTTTTCTTAAAGAAAATTGTAGCCAGTTCACTCAAAGTGACAATACAAAGAGCAAAATAAAGTAACCAAGAGCATATGTAGAAGAATCAACGCTTCATCTCTTGTTCAGAACCCGTAGACTTTCTGAGCCTTTCTAAATCTTTCGTACCTGAGTCAGTTTTTGATCTCAACGTCTCATGACTGACCACATGTAAACCAAGTACTCATGAGCTGAACTGTACGTGTTTTCCTCTCAGTTGTGTACTGGTCATACCACAGATCAGCTTCATGGAACAAAGGGATATCTCAGCGCTTTCCAATTTTTACATAAAACCTCCTTCCTAATATTCTTAAGTTTTAAACTGGTTTCACGACTTTAAATAAAAGTACCATTATTATTTTGGTTCATGTATTCTCAAAATGTCAATTTCAAAAACATGCTATTTCATTTTTTAGTAGCGTATAGTCTGCTACTCCAACAACAGAAAAGAAATCCTCAGGAATACGAAAAATACTATTCACGTCTACTAATATTTATTAAAATACTTTAAACCTACCAATGAAATAAAATCTACCTGTTCTCTTCACATTTATTTAAAGGATTTCAGCGAGTACTGATCATGCTTCCATGCAAGGTCATCGACATGAGATACCATTATGATGATTTCAGTTACTAGTGCCTCACTTAATCTCTCATGTTCTTATTTCTTCTAAGTTTTTTCACACATTAGGCTCCCCTCTCCTAAAATTAATTATCTAGACTTAATGTGAGTTACAAAAATGAGATTTGGGTCTTAGTCTTCTTTTTGCTTGTTTAGTCTATGTCTAACTTTCCAAGGAAACGCTACTCTCCTCATAAGTAAACTTGAAGACAACACCCTGCTTTTTAAAGTATAAATGAGCCTCTGAAGTTATATTAGAAAGAATTTTTAAGTATACAGGCATAAAGAATGGCTATCTAGAAACATGAATGGAACAGTATACAAGTAATAAGGATTTTAAGTTTGACATTGAAGTAGCCAACCATCCTAACTGGGGAGGAATATTCCCTGGTACTGGTCATTCAGTGATAAAGCCAGAAAAGTCTCTGGCCCACTGGGACCAACTGGTCTTTCTACCTGACACAGCCAGCAGAAACTGAGATGTTCAGTTTCTCTTTATACAACAGTGAACTAAAAGGAATTCATAAACATTTTAAAGAGAAAATATATGTTTTTAACAATTGGATTTTGTTATAACATTTGAGAATAATGATTGTTTTGTTTGTATTTTAAAGGAAAATGTAAATAAACCTTAAAAGGCTTTTGAAAATCCACTTTAGGGCGCCTGGGTGGCTCAGTGGGTTAAGCCGCTGCCTTCGGCTCAGGTCATGATCTCGGAGTCCTGGGATCGAGTCCCGCATCGGGCTCTCTGCTCAGCATGGAGCCTGCTTCCTCCTGTCTCTCTGCCTGCCTCTCTGCCTGCTTGTGATCTCTCTCTGTCAAATAAATAAATAAAATCTTTAAAAAAAAAAAAAAAGAAAATCCACTTTATAAATTAGAGAATTTAGTGAACAATGTTCACTTTTTACTTTCTATTATCGAATTAACTGGCCCTTTTGTGTGAGTCTAAAAGTAAAAAATAAATAAATAAATAAATAAAAATAAATACATAAATAAAATATTAAGTATTGAACTGAAATGAAAACTTTCAGAAGTCTTATCTAGGACTTTTCAAGTCCTTTTTTATTAAATGATTTAGGTTAAGTACTTAATTAATCAATAGTTGATTTCTTATATTACAAAGTGGTATTAAGGAGCTTGGCAAATTATTACAAGTAATAGAAACCCCATCCATTTTCATATGAGTTAAGGCAGTGAGAAATGCACATGTTCAACTGAAAAATGTACAAAGATTAAAAACTAGGGTGGTATGATTACCTTTTACTGAGTCATAGCTTTTTGCCTAAAGATGGAATTCTCCTCTGGTTCATTTTCTAACCATGAATTTGCAGTTTGAATATTACTCTAAAATTCTTAGAGAAGCAAAAGACTAATCTGCTTAAAAGAAATGAGAAGACTTCAATAGAGTTGTTCAGAAATAATAACTGCAAACAGGCTCTTTACAACAAGTTTTCCAATCATATGTATACATTTCAATCATAAAACACAGCATGGATAGTTGGCTTTTTAACATATAAATTATTAATGCATGAAAGATAGACATTACTTCAAACTAATAAAACTTTAAAAAAACTATATACTTGAATTGAAGCTGCCCCAATCATATATAACTTGTATAGTTTAAGAAACTAAACCATGTTTTGTTTCATTTTGTTAATGCTCAGAGTTAGTTTATTACAGTGAAAGGCTATGAATTGAATCCAGCAAAAGCAAAAGGTAAATAGACCACAGTCCAGTAAAAAATGGGGACAGATTCCCAAAAGTCCTCTCTCAGTGGAGTGGTATAGACCGCACCTAATTTTCCCAGAAACAATGTCTGACAGCATGTATCGGGTTATTGCCCACGAGGAAAGCTCACCCAGGCCTTGGTGTCCAGTGTTCTTATTGTTGTGGGGGCTGTCATGTGGGCATGGAGAGCTCATGAGGCTGATCTTAGTTACTTCAGACTGAATTCCTTTTAGAATTCAAACTGATTTGGTGATGCCCAGGTTTCTCACCATAAATCACACTGTTAATATAAACCATCTGGTAGTTTACCTGGTAGACCTCCACATATACAAAAACATTTTTATTGGCAAGATATTTTAAAGGCTTAGATATTTTCTTCCAGGATTCAATCAAGGGCTAGACCATTCTTTGGAATGCAGAAGTCCCCTAGACCTACTGGGTTAATCTTTACTAGACAGGCTCTAATAATGAAGGTGATGTCCTGATGTTTATAGTGGCATTATCAACAATATCCAAATTATGGAATGATCCTAGGTGTCCATTGACTGATGAATGGATAAAGAAGTGGTAGGTATATACAATGGAATATTACTCAGCCATAAAAAAGAATGAAAGTTTGACATTTGCAAAGACATGGATGGAGCTAGACAGTATTATGCTAACGAAAATAAGTCAGAAAAAGGCAAATACCATAGGATTTCACTCATCTGTAGACTTTAAGATAGAAAACAAATGAACATTGTGCGGGGGGAAAGAGCAAACTGGAAAAAGGACTCTTAACTATAAAGAACAAACTGATAGTGATGGGGAGAGGCAGGTAGGAGGATGGGTTAAGCAGGTGATGGGGATTAAGGAGGGCACTTGTGATGAGTGCCAGGTTTTGTAGGGGAAGTGTTGAGTCACTATATAATACATCTGAAACTATCATTACACTGTGTGTTAACTAACTGAAATTCAAATAAAAACTTGGGGGGAAAAAAAGGAATGAAGATGATCATGAGAAAGATAAAATGAAGTGTTTGATTATCTTCTCGGGAATATATGTCAATGAAACCAAACCCCTTTTACTAGCTAAGTCTATCTACCATTGGGTGTGGGGCTGAATTGCTTCAGAAGAAAATGTAAATGAAAATAACTTTTACAGGTGTCTCATTCAGCGCTCAACAAACATTACTGGGGATGGGCGCCTGGGTGGCTCAGTGGGTTAAGCCGCTGCCTTCGGCTCAGGTCATGATCTCAGGGTCCTGGGATCGAGGCCCGCATCGGGCTCTCTGCTCAGCGGGGAGCCTGCTTCCCTCTCTCTCTCTCTGCCTGCCTCTCTGTCTACTTGTGATCTCTCTCTGTCAAATAAATAAATAAAATCTTTAAAAAAAAAAAAAAAACATTACTGGGGTTGACTATTCTCCCCATCAGTCAGCTTTAATTCATGTCACGTCAGACTTTTGAAAAAGTTACCAGACCAATATGTAGATAAATAATAATAATACACACACACACACACTATGGTTATATATATTTGTATCCGTGTTAGCACTGATACAAATGTAAAATTATATAGGATGGAAAATGATTATTAATTGAAACATTCCTCTCCTTACTAGACTATACACTTCATGGACAAGGGTTGCCTATGTTTTCCTGCCATATCCTTACAGCTTATAAAAGTTGCCAGGCACATAGTCAATGCTTAGTAAACATGTTTAATTAATATGGCAAATTACGGTCATTGAAATCTTATCTTTGATTGGAACCATCATGAATGATAAACACTTTAGAACCATACTGAACAAGTACGTGAAAGAATCAGACTTTTTTATGGCCTCAATTTCCCATATAATAATATTTAACTCAAAACAACACATATAATCTTTTGACAGCCAACTTCTCTAAAATTGTTTTACCTCATATTCAGAAAGATGCTTCCCCCATTGGTGTTAGAGAAGGTAATACATATACTTTTAACTAAATGAATATTAACACTTAACAGTAACACACCCTTTGCACTATGTAGGGCCCATATGACTTTCCAATAAAATTGACCAGGTTTTCTGTATTTAAATTTAAATCTATGTTCTACCTTGAAAGGCTCTAAAAAAAGGAAGAGCAAATACAAAAGTCAAATTCACCATGGCCTGACTAAAAGACCATTACATTACCACAGATGATGATTCATTCAAACAACACAAACATGGATTCTGCCAGGCTCTGAGAGAACAAAGGTAAGAGACAGACACCAGCCCTGGAGTCCCAGAATTTGTAGCATTGTAGAGGACCCAGATAACAAATAACCAAAGGAACAAATGAAATGATCACCATTTATGGCAAGTACTACAAAGGAAATGGAGTGCAAAGATAGAGAGTAAAAGGGGAAACCAACTTTAAATAATATGGTCAGAACAGGCTCTGTTGAGGAAGTAACATTTCAGTCAAGATCTGAAGAATGAGTAAAACTTAGTCATGTGAAAAGCAGAAGGAAACACATTCTAGTCATAGAAAACAGCAAGTGCAAAAGCCTGAGCAGGGAAAGATCTTAGCTTTAGAAGAACTGAGAGAAACCCTGTTGACATGGGCAAAGTTGAAGGGGGTAGGAGTGGGGATGCCATCAGTGGTGGAATGCATCAGCACCAAAGAATGTAAATTCAAGTATACAGGAAGCCATAAATGGGATTTAGGCAGGGGAATAATAAGATCCAACAGAAAATCTCTCTTTGTCATGTGGAGAATGATAATGGGGAGCAAGTATAAGAACTGAGGATGGCCAAGGCCTTGCCTTGATACACTTATTAAATAGTACCATCTGTATAAGGCAAGTGAGCCCTTTATTTTTTTATTTTTAAATTGACATAGAATGTATTATTTGCTTTAGGGGTACAGGTCTGTGAATCATCAGTCTTACACAAGTCACAGCACTTTTTAAAGCCCCCCCCCCCCATGGCTGACATTTATTTTTCAACCATCCCTGAATTTTCTACTACCAGTACGTTATTTCAAATCAACATAATATGTCCCCATGAGAAGCTCTGGGCACAGATGGCCATTAAAAAAAAAAAAAAATCTTAACTCTTCTGCTTACTAGTTTCATGAAGACTCTAGTTTCAGTGTCCTCACCTATAAAGTGGGGATAATAATAGCATTTATTTCCTAGTGATATTTTGAAGATTGTATCATGTACTCTGTGTAAACTTCTTAGAACACTAGCCAAATAAGAATTAAATACCATAACCCATATAAAGCACTTAGCAACTAAATGATTACAATCAAGTCATGATGATTATTTTAATTATAATTATAATTATTATTAAAAAGTGGCTTCTCCTATCTTTTTTCTTTTCATTTGAAGATACCATTTCTCCTGAAACCTCAGGTCCAGCAGAAAATATCACAACTGCAACTGTGATTTCCTAAGTCATCAACTCTAACATGCATACAGAAATGCTTTCCTGTGAATGGGTGAATGCAATATTATCACTGTGTCGGCTGAATGATCTGAATCAGATTTACCCAGCATTCTGGGGAGTAGAGGATTTGGGTGTTCCTGTGGAGTCTCAGTTACTTAGTTAAACAATGTCTCCACAAAAGAGCATGAAAAATATAATAAAACATAAGCTTATAGTAGGGAAAGCTAATAAGTAATGAGCTTGCAAAAGGATTAGTTGACTGCCATCAATATACATTTGAAATGTATTTTAGCTGGGGCACCTAGGGGGTTCAGTTGGGTAAGCCATGGGCACTTGCTTGGTTTCAGCTCAGGTCATGAACTCCCAGTGGGGAAATGGAGCCCCACTCAGCAAGGAGTCTGCTTCCCCTCTGCCCACCATCCTCCAGCTGGCACACTCATTCTCTCTCTGTCTCTGCCTCTTTCTCTCAAATAAATAAATTAATTAAAAAAAAATTTTTAAGTATTTTACCTATAGCTTCATAACAGATTCTTAGCTTCTTACTGTAGGCTTTCCTAATACCATGTATTAGCATCAATAATGACCATAAGTCTGCTTTGTTTATGTCCTTTTGGAATAATGCTTCTTCCCTATTAGACATCAACTTCTTGAAAGAACAGAGCATGTCGGCTTTTGCACAACATGGTGTCCTCGGTACCTACATAGCAGTCAGACTACTGGCGAGCAACTACAGTAGATGCTGTGATGTACCATCCAGATCCCCCGGTCAGGACTCCCTTTCAGAATCAAGGCTCACCTTCTGCCCCCCACTGCCCCACTCTTCCAGGAGCACTGGCAAGTGGCTGCACATAAATGCACCACTCCTAGGTCACATCACTTCCCTGGTCAATGCACAACAGCAAAAACCCAGTCCACTTGCCAGCATTCAGGATGATTATGAAGGGCCATCCTAGTGGCAGGGCTTACTGTGGGACACTGTGGGACTGGTTCACATCCCTGCCACAAGTGCATCACAGTTCAATCCTCATTACCATCAGACCTCATAGACTCATAGATGTTGGTTCTGAAGGTGCTCACCTGCTACACACAGTTCTCAGGCTCACCCAGCAACTCACCTAACAAATACTTGTAGAATATGTGCATGGTTTTGGACTAAATCCACACATGCTTTCTCTCCAAAAGAAAACATTCTTAGAGCATGAGGCACCAGTTACACTGATAATAAAAATATGTGAATAAGCCTCAAAAATATTGAATATTATTTCATTTCATTACTTATGTTTTTTAAGATTTTATTTATTTATTTGACAGAGAGAGCACAAGTAAGCAGAAAGGCAGGAAGAAGGAGAGGGAGAAGTAGACTCCCCAAGGAGCTAGGAGCCTATTTCAGGACTTGATCCCAGGACCACAGGATCATGACCTGAGCCCAAGGCAGATGCTTAACCAACTAAGCCACTCAGGTGCCCCTATTTCACTACTTATTTAATGTTAAGTTGTCAAACAGAAATAATTACTACCCCAGAAAAAAATAAATAAATATTTACTACCTGAACTGATTTAGTACCTTGCCCTTCGTTCTGAGACCAAAAACCAATTAAAAGGCCGATGGCATTAATTTTATAGGAATCTTAGAAAAGTTATTATTTTTTAATGGAGAAAATAATAAATGGTTAAAATAGATGTCTTGGACCAATCCATTTCTTTTAAACTTCCACACCCAACTACTTTTTTCCATAAGTATGGACCTCATATTTACTTACAGGTAAAACTGATTTAATTCAATAAATAACTCAGTTTCTTTAAGAGAAATTAATATTACTTTTAAATTAAAAGAATAGCTTATAAACTTGAATGTAATTCCAGTTTTATTATGTAAAGTGATTGAAAAAAAGGAACACATCAGGAAAAAGTTTTAGCTTGAGGATCAACAAATAAAGGGAAATACTAAAAATGGAGGAGAGGGAAATACAGTCAAGCTTATTTGCATCCATATAAAATACTAAACTCCCCTGAGGCTATTTACGGTCTTCGAGTCCATAGCTCAAAGAGCTGGGACTCAAAACTCCTAGTTTTCCTACTTCAAAAATCAATATTTATCTCTGACCACAAGCTAGAATTTTAATTGTTTAGGTGGAAAGCTCTTCAATTTTAATGGATGTAAAACAAGAATATACTCTGTTCACCAGAAACTAGAATTATGTTCTCAAATATATCCTATCACCTATCCTTCAACTAGCCTTCTGAGACTTAATTCTCCCTCTGACCTAATGAGATGGTTTGAATGCCTCACACAATTATTGCTTTACTGGCACTTTGATGACTCATAATTATTTTTAGGATCAAAACTCTAACGTAACCATCCTCCCATTTGCCAGTCCACCCTAGTATAAATGAAACACACACATCTATTGCTGACAATTAAATTGACTTCCTCTATCTACTAACACTTATTCAAAGAAAGTTTAGTGAAGGTCAGGAAACAGATTGTGAGAAGTTACTGAATCCCAGAAGCAGAACTTAAAACAACAGCAAGAGGCTACATATGTAAGTAACTTAGATCGTTCTGTCCTCCCTTGGGCCTTATTCAACGCAAATGGAAACCTATCCCTCGCATGCATCAGAGACAAATAAATAGTGTTCTCAAAATGCCATGGTCTCCCTGAATTCTACTTTATGACAAAACTTAAACATTGTGTTCAATATTATTCCTTAGAGCACTAAAGCACTTTTGATGACTGTCACTGTTGATAACTCCCTTTCTCTTTCTCAATAATGTCAAAATCTCAACCGTCTTATTTAAAGCAAACAAACACATCAAACACAAAATATATTCAGAAGTGTCTTTACAAACAAAAGAAAAGCAATTCCAGAAGAAAACGTTCCTATCAAGAAAAGGGAGAGAATTTAAAGTGAGGATATTCATTTATCACAACTTGGAAGCAAAAGAAGCAATGGAGAAAAGCAAGTACATAGGAAACATGAGAATAACTGTTAAATACAAATTCACAAGAAGATTGGAAAATGTTAAAAATGATCATTTTAATGATTCATCTCTGCTTTCCCAACTCTTCTCCAATCATACCGTTAAGGTAAAACTGAAGACATATTAAGGGTGCCATGGCCCTTGAATACACAATAGGCACTTCCTATGAGAAGATGATATGCCAGTACTAGTTAGAACTGACTCCTCACTTAGTCCTGTAGGGATTAGGTTGCAACAGGAATTCTATATGCATGTCAAATCAAGCCAAAAATCTCACTCTTTAGCATAATAAGAGTTAAAATGCAGCTCCACTGTGGCAGTGGTGGAAGTCAGGGTAGTGGTGGGTTCAAACACGTTTTTCTTTTAAAGGTTTTATTTTTATTTATTTGACAGAGAGAGAGCACAAGCAGGGGGAGCACCAGGCTCTCTGCTGAGGAGGGAGCCCAACACAGGACTGGATCCCAGGACCCTGGGATCATGACCTGAGCCAAAGGTGGCTGCTTAACTGACTAAGCCACCCTGGCACCCCTTGGGTTCAAACACATTTTACTGCACACGGACAGCATCTAGATCATCAGTGAATTTAATCTACGATAGTTTTGATTAAGGATATTTAGGGTAAAAGAAAGTCCAGCAAGCCTCTGGAACACAACAGCTGGTTTGCACATCATTTTACTCTACGCTTCTCTACATACTTGCGGCCAGAAATACAGAAGAGGAAATCATCTCTGAGTGAGATTACAAGTAGAATCAAAGCAACGGTTAAGACTGCGAACGCTCTGAAAGTCTTTTGGCCTTTTAAGGTTCATGAACACCATAGAGTTCTCTTCTCTCAAGAGAACAGCACCACATAAAACCAACAGCTACTGGGAATAACCAAATTACATAAAATTAATGGGATGTGGCTCTTTGCAAGGAATAAATTTATAGCTAAATGATGAGTGCCTTACGCTTTTTATTCCAGTGGGTGAACTGCTAGAGTAATCAATTCAGTCAGGTCTATTAGAGAGGCCCATTACATGTCTGATGGGCAGTTTCACTTTTTTTCACTTCCTTATTTCAATTTCTGTCTCTGTTGAAAGAAAAATAAACAGGTTGATCTTTGAATTTAAATCTGGAGTGCTGGGAAGTCAGATGTGCAAAAGAGAAAAAAATTTTAAAAGGAAATGAGGATTTGGATAAGCCAAAGACACAAAAGGATAAAAAGATACATCAGAATATTAAAATGGTTTGTAAATAAATCAAGTATTTTCAATTTATTTTAAAAATGTGAAATTTGGCGATATTCAGAAAAGCCTCCCAAAAGTTAAAAAAACAGTAACAAATAAACCTAAGGATGGAATTACTGTGGTCCAACCTTAGAATAACCAACCAATATGGACACTTGCCCTAGGTCCACGGGATCCACAGAGAAACCTGCAGAGGCAACAGTAAGCTCCATGGGAGTGTGAGCAAGCGCATCCTCTGATGAGATGGTGTGCTAGAGTGAAGAGAACAATGACTTGGGCGTCTGACTGGCTCAGTTGGTTAAACCTCTCTCTTTGGCTGGGTCATGATCCCAGGGTTCTGGGATCGAATCCCACATCTGGCTCTCCATTCAGCAGGGAGTCTCCGTCTCCCTCTGCCTTTGTCCTTCCCTCCTGCTCCTTATCTCTCTCGAATTTAAAAAAAAAAAAAATCTTTCAAAAAAAAGAGAGAGAATGAGAGAGAACAATGGCCTAAGCCTTACTTCCTGTAATGAGATACACTTTTGCATCTTTCCAAAAAGTTACCGCATCCAAATTCCGGCACTATCCTTTTTCTTAGCTACCTCCTAGTTTTGACAGGAAAGAGATGCGAAAATACGTGGAAGGGCTTTGTAAATGTTAGTGCATGAAACAGATGAAACCTAGTGCTGATGTGAGAGTCAGTATGGTTGCTATCTCTAACACAAAGCAAGCAGTCACGAAACATCTGTTCAATGAAAGGATGAACATTTTAAAAAGACTTTTTAAAACCTAAAACCAAATCACCAAATGATGCCAAGAGACAATGTTAGATTGACATTATATTCTGGGATCTCCCAGTTTTCTATAATTGTCAATGTTAATCCAATGCTTACTATTATTGGCCAGGCAGCATTCCAAAGACTTTAGAAATGTAATGTGACAACAACTCCATGAGATTGAATCTACTATTAGAATCTAGTTCATTTATAAATACTTATTTACATGTGAAGAAAAATACCCAACCCAAAATACAGGGCCAAATAATTTATCAAAAAGCAGAGTCTATAAGTGGAGGATTCAATTCAAACCTAAAAAATCTGGCTCCACTAACCATGCTTTTAAACTAAAATGAATTCATTAACATGTATAATCAGTGGCAAACTGGTAAGTAAGTATAACTGAACAAATATCACAGTACATGACCAAAATAGTATTTTCAGATAAAATTCACTCAGGATCACTGTTAATTATGTGACACAGTCATAATTCTTTTATACTTCGAAGCTAACTCAATGGCATCATATCAATTATATGGTTTCCCTGTTTCTTCACTCTGCCTTCAAAATATATTCATAATTACATATCTTAAGTCATATCAGTTAAATGTGAAAGTGTTTAAACACAAGGGATTCTTAAAAACTCATAGTAGAAACACCTAGAATAGGTGACTATCTACAGTCATTCATTCATTAACAATTTATTTACTACCAACTACAATAGGAATTGCATTAGGTACTGAATGGAGATAGACTAGCAATTAAAGATACAACCTTAATCAATTATTTTAAAAATCTAACTAAGGCACAAAATTTACTTATGTGAGAAAGCCCAGAAATTATATTTAACACTCTATCCAATTGAATACAGATATGATACTAGTTGAATAAAAAAAAAAAGTTCTGGAGAGAAATAAGAAAGGTCAAATCCTGGGGAACCAAGTTCCAGAGAACAGAAATGATGTATAAATACTCCAGGGATGAGGCACCTGGGTGGCTCAGTGGGTTAAAGCCTCTGCCTTCGCCTCAGGTCATGGTCTCAGGCTCCTGGGATCGAGCCCCACATCAGGCTCTCGGCTCAGCAGGGAGCCTGCTTCCCCCTCTCTCTCTGCCTGCCTCTCTGCCTACTTGTGATCTCTGTCTGTCAAATAAATAAATAAAATCTTAAAAAAAAAAATACTCCAGCGGTTTGAAAATTATTCAGTATGAAAAATAGAAGCTTATGGAGCGCCTGGGTGGCTCAGTGGTTAAAGCCTCTGTCTTTGGCTCAGGTCATGATCCCAGGGTCCTGGGATCGAGCCTCACATCGGGCTCTCTGCTCAGCAGGGAGCCTGCCTCCTCCTCCTCTCTCTCTCTCTGCCTGCCTCTCTGCCTACTTGTGATCTGTCTGTCAAATAAATAAAAATCTTAAAAAAAAAAAAAAAGAAAAGAAAAATAGAAGCTTAACAAACAATAGGAAAACTGGATTCTCCAGGGCACCTGGGTGGGTCAGTCAGTTATAAACATCTGCCTCCAGCTCAGATCAGGATCTCAGGGTCCTGGATTGCATCAGGCTCTACGCTCAGTGGGAAGTTGGCTTCTTCCTGTCTCTCTGTTCCTCCCCACCCCCATTCAGGCACGCTCTCTCTTATAAATAAATAAAATCTTAAAAAAAAAAAAAAAACTGGGTTCTCCACCCATTTCTCATGTCATGGATTCACATGACTTCCAGGCTATCTATATATGTCATTACTAGAATTAAATTAAGAAATTGGTGTTTCTGAGCCCTTGAACGAGGGCTCCTGCTGCTGCTGAATCTATCATCTATAATAACCTACTAATATGGCAGCCACCTGTGCAGTGGAATATAAGTGGGTTAAAGTGAACAGAAAGGTTGATGGTGAGCATTGTGGTGGCTCTAAATCAGGAGTGGTTCAAGAATCTGGAGAACATTTAAAACAAAACTATTTTCTCTTATACTTCAGCTTTCAATCTCCAAACTAGAAAAATCTTCTTTTCCCCCTTCTGCTCATCTTCCCAAAACTGCCCAATTTTCACCACTATCAATCTATCACACAGCTGCCTCCATTACACCATACACGTGCATGTGCACACCCAAATCTGTGCACGCATGCACACACATCCTCATAAACACAGCCAATGCTCTTACAGCACACCTAAGGATATAGAAAACCCTACACATTCTCAGCCACCTATAAGCTCTAGGCTGAGAAATAACACACCGAGTTATAGAACAGGGCTATAAAAATAAATATGTGGTTAATAATCCTCGGCCAGGAGTCAGACATCCTGAATCAAAGCCCAGTTCCTCTCTTCAGTTCCACATGGTATTGGGTGGTTATTTAATCTTTCCAACCCTCACTCTTCTCATTCATTGAATCCCGAATGAAGAAAAAGTTACTACATTTTCTAGTTCAAAACTCTTTTAATTCTTGAAAGAATAAAAGTGAAATCAAAGGGAGACCGAATAACTTTGATTTATATGATAAGGTTTTGGTATCTTTTTTCATAGCATCAAAAATGTTCTCTCTCATGATGGTTGGAACGTAGTCTCTTACCGAGTAGCATATTGGCTTCCCTATACAAAAGGCAAGACTACATTTTCCAAATATTGGTAACATTTGAAATATTAGAGAAATATATCAATCACTCTCCTCTTAAATCATCTGATTTTCAGTTCCAATGTGTTATTTGAAAACATACTTCCTATATACAAGTTTATTTCTTAGAATGCCTCTTGTAGAAAAGTCACACCAGGACCAATGTCCAGTAATAAGCATTTCTTCATTCTCCACCAGGCAATGTCTACTCTCCACCCCACAAAAGTAAGTTGGGGTCCATATACTCCTACAGAATCTGCTTTTTCCTTTCTTAGTCACTTTTTGTAAAGTTAACAAGAGAAAACTGAAACAGAAAGTCTCCATAATTAATCTCTTCAGCCTGCAAGACAGACAACTCAGAAACAGCGTATGAAAAAACCAGCACATAGAGTATTCTACTGAGAACACATAACATGCTGATTTTAATCAAGTCCATGGAATAAGAGGAAGTGAGAAATAATTTCCTCACTGTAGTACTAACGAGGACTAACACCACAATAAAAACTGTGCAGTCCCCAGGCAGATGAGAGAGAAACCAACAGCTCACATACACAGCCACACACTAAAGTTACACGTGAAAACAGAGCAGAACAGATTCCATTGTTTGAGGTGACAGGAGTTTAAAGTATTTTACTAGTAGCTCCTTGAAGTTGTACCATCCATGATCCAGCGAAGTATGGAATCAGTTAATATGGAATTTCAAGTCAAATTGACACAAATCAAAGCACTCCATTCTGCACCACAGTGTCTGCCTACAAAATGTGTAGAGATGCCCGATACACGGCTCTATAAGAAGGAGCTTAAAACACACACACACACACACACACATTTAAAATCATTTCCAAGTTATGCCATACGTTTGCACATGTCACTGATAAAAAAGAAAAGGAAGAAAAATTGACTTTTGCTATGAAATTGAACTATCATAACTGTCAGCCTGCATATATTTCAAAGAAATCTAGTGAAATTTAATGAGATTGGTGAGTAGTTTCTCTACACTTCTTCAAAGAGATTTTTTTAAATGCCTTCCCACCAAGGCTTTTAAAAAGATAACTCAAAAGCAATGCAATCTGATTACACAAAAGAGAAGGCTTGCAGACTGCACAAGACAATCTCTAATCCTGAGCTGCCCACTCCCTTCCCAGTCTGACTATCCGACTGCACTAGCTTACCTCATATTTGACCCACCATCTTCTTCCATAGAACACTAGCCCTACTTCACTGCTGGCTTAGTCTTGTTAGTGGTGCCACCACACCTGCCAACTCCTCAAATGACACACCCAGGACCGGTTTCTGATTTTTCACCATTTTTAATCACTAAGAGTGACAAGAATTGTATTCAGTCGCTACACACCATACACTTTTACCATCACTTTATTTAATTCAATTCACCATCACAACCTCTAGGTTGTTCGTTTGAAAAGGTCCTGAATTTACCTCAGCCTCCAAAGTCACTGCTGTCACCCCAGACAAGGACATCTTCAACCCTCTCCTGAAATAATTCAAGAGCTATTCTTTATTCCTCTATTTATCTAGTATCTCTGGAAGACTTATCTCCCTAAAACACTATTTAATATGTCCTCTAAAACCTATAGTGATTTTATCTATTTTCTGTCACAGTATTTCCCAAACTGTATTTGTCACAAGTAAAATAAAAAGTACCCATGGCTAACCAGGTTTGACATATTCTGCTTGCTATACACCCTGCTTTCAATTTCACCGTGTAAAGTAACATATTAAAATTTCTTTAGTCTTGAGGTACAGAAATCAGCTTACCCGCTCTTAGTCTAGCATATTCCATAGCTGTTTGATCAAGGGACCCTTCACTCCCCAAAACAAGCATGAATGGAGCAACTGGGCAATGCTAGTCTCATGGATCAGTTCAAATACTTTCAATTCTTTGCCTTTCAATTCCCTCCTCCCTACTGGTAAGCCCATGGTCACGCATTTCCATTGCTTTCCTTTGCCTCTGATGTAGACAGCCTAGTCTCTTGAAGTACATACACTTACGTCTTTCCCAACCCACTTGCTCATGTTGTCTCTGACTATCTGTGCCTCCTCTTCTCTGTACAAGTAAACCCTACTTAGTCTTCAAAGCCTGGTGCAAGTCATTCCAGGTCGATGAACTCCTCCCCTCTGTCTTCCTCAGTTAGAGCATAATCTCTTTACAGGAAGGCCCTATGTTTTATGGACAGTATTTTCTTCACTTCCAGCAAATATGCATGGTAGGGATGGAATGAGTTTGTTATGGTAGCTATATTTTTTAATTATCTGGCACAAAGAAATGTCTTATTAGAGTGAGATACCAACTGCAATCCACACACCAGAATACTGGTATGTTTTTAAGGAAGGAAGAGGCCAAAGAGATGCTCCTTTTTATTCTGATCCTCTTCAACCAGTCAAATCTAAAAAGCACTTTCACTTCATTCATTCAAAATGAAGTGAAAACAAAGCTTTGGGTCATTTTGCATGGAAAAGCAAAAAGCACATCCAAGACCAAGAGGTAATACTTTGAAAACAAGCAAGATCCCTATTTTCTAGTAAAAAAAATAATCAAATCTTAAGTAATTAGTAATACATTACAAATGTTTAGGTTATTTGGAGTTAATACTCTCAAATCTTTATTTAAAAAAAAAAACCCTATACACCATTCTATGTATAAAACAACTGCAAGTTGAATCAGTGTAGACAGTAACTGTGTGTGTACATATGTGAGCATACATATGCAAACATGTATGTGGTCATCCTGAGATCTCCTGCTATATGTTTAAGGGTTCTGTCTCTTGTGATTTATAAATATGTTTAGTAAACTGTGGTGCTAACGAGGCAAACTGAAAGGGGAAACTTCTCCTCAGCCAACTGGCTTAACCTTGACTTTCTAGCCTTCTCCTGTAACCCTCACCTTGGCCTTCTAGCTGCCCCACAGAATAACGGAATGAGAAAAGTTCACCAACCTTACCAGAAAAACAAAGTGTATATAATGAGGACAATACATGTGTTTCCTTTAAAGCAAAAATCATTTTGCATTCAAATGCAAATCACATACAAATTTACTAGCTAGACTAGAGTACTCCCTATCATAAAGCTAGTTTGTAAAAAATTGGATATTAAATATTTTTTTTAAAACCTGGTTATTAGCTGTCATAATGTCCTTCTTCTGATCTGCTAAAGATATATGGTCTTCATATGTGTCTGCCTCCTTGCCATCACTAGAGATCCTTCTTTCCTAACCCTTTCTATGCCTTTTGTACTAAGCACAGTATGAGCATCATCTCTGTAATTACCAGGAGCAAAGAATTGAAAAACTTTAAGCAAGATGGCTCATTTTCCCCATACATATTTAATGTTTTTCACACAGTCTGTGATTTATTTTGTGTTGGGTCACAATCCAGAAACTAGAAATCATAGCAAGTATGTCAACAAAAGAAATTTAATGTAAGAAATTGGTTACAGTTGTTGCAGGGTGGAAAGAGCAAATTGACAACACTGAAGTAACAGAGACACAAAACAGCAGTGTTAAGCTAATCAGTATGTATGGAGTGCTATGATCTGTATGCCACTTATTTGGGCACTGCCCAAAGAATAGGAAACTGTTCTGTCCTCACCACTTATACACCACCTCAGTGGTGGACACAGAAGATTAACTGAATCAATGATGTTGATTTAACAAAGATACATGTTAGATTACTTGTTAGCATTTCAAAGTACTATCTGCCCTTCCCTCCACTAAAGGTGCTAACGATGCCGATCTGGAGGTCCAGTGGCCACAGATAGAGAAAAAAACCATCAAACTTCTAATTAGTGAAATTCCATTGACTTTCACCTGTCTGTCCCTCATTAGTGACTATCTTTGTGATTCAGATCTGAACTGAAAAACCCTGAAGACATCTGTCAGAGATTCTTAAGTGTTAAGCAATGCTTAATAGGAAAAAAATTAGTTATTGCTTTTTTTAGGGTTTAATTATTTTAAAAGAATGCAGACATTGCCAAAAGTTACATGATTTCAATTTTCTCTTTTATAGATACTTTATCTACCTCTGACATACTTTAACACACTATTAACAAAAATAAGACAACTAAATTTAGCTTTATATTTTTATTTTGTCATATACTATAAACTATTTCTTAAATAATGCATTTGTTATATTTATCTTTATACTGAACTATTCATTAAAAAGTGTAACAAATTATCTTGAAGATTGTTAGAAATTTTTCATTCACTGCAAGAGGAAAGATGAGTGTTTTTTTTTTTTACTACACTCAGTCCCTCTGAAATACCAAAATTAGACATAGAAAAGAAGAGAGAAACCACAGAAAGTTAAGGAGCTATTATTATTATTTTGTGAGAGGGCAATATGTTAACATTCTAATTTCTCGATATATTCATTTCAGTTATCAAAACTGATTTTTCAGGACATAACAGAGGCCTTTCAGCAGATATTCCATTTTAATTTCATTTTATACAGATAGATCTTTAGAATTTTTACACGTATTTGCTTTATTTTTAATGTCGGACAAAGGTGACCTATTATCAACTTCTCTGTTCAACTGCGTGATGTATTAACAAACACGGCCTACACATGACAAAGCTAAATTACCATAAAGCAAAATAATTATAAATATTATATCATATTTCAAAGAGGTTCCCCTCAGTACATTTACAACATAATACAAAATAGAAACAAACTAATTTTCTAGTTAGTTTTTTAAAAATTATATAGCATATTATGGTTTCTCTAATTTTCTCAGTGCTAAAGTGTGAGTGAAGAACACTTTAACATTTGATTTGGGATGAATAAAGACTGGGATTCTGAAATGCTATGTAAGTATCAAGGTAACAGTTTAATGAGTGTATTATTTAATACGTAACTTCTGTAATACTTTATGGTCCCAGTTTTAAAAACAAGGAAAAAAAAAAGCTAAGTTATCAGAATTTGAGAGGCAATGAGATTTCTGATATAAATTAATCTAAATCTTCTCTTTATAGATGAAGAAACAGTTCCCCAAATAATTAAGCCCCTTGGTCAAGGTCACACATTGTGGTATAGTGAGAAGACCTAAAATTTAGTCAGACCTATTACTCATCCAAGCTCTATCCCTCACTGTGTTACACTGTGGATATTACTGTATCTTCCAATTAAAGATTTATTTATCTATGTTAGAGGGGGAGACAGTGAGCAAGTGCGAAGAGGGCAGAGGGAGAGGAAAAGAGAATCCTCAAGCAGACTCCCTGCTGAGCAAAGAGCCTCACACTGGGCTCGATCCCGGGACCCGATCTCAGGACCCAGAGATCATGACTGAGCAGAAATCAAGAGCCAGCTTCTTACCCAACTGAGCCACCCAGGCATCCCTACTATATCTTTGAAGGTCTTAGTTTCTGCATCTGTAAAAAGGCGTAATAAGCAATTCACATGTTTCCATGATGATGAAATTGAATAGAGTATTATCATGGTACATACAAGGATGGTAAGCATACATGACATTCTGTCCTTATTAAAGAAATAGCTGCACATAATCCATGTTTCTCTTGCCCTCTCATCTATAACTCATGAAGGTGATAGTCTGCTTAGCTTGGGAGTTGCTTAAAATTCAAAATACATATTTTTCCTATATAGTTTTAAAATTCGTCCCAATTATGCGAATCTCATAAATTCAGAACTGTACCTTTTGCCATCTACATATTAAATTAGCATAATAAGCTAATCTGAAGGGACTTTAACAAAGCTTTTCCATTCTACTCATTAGCCTCTGCCTTTTTCTCCCTAAGTGAGGTTAATATTTTTTTCAACTGCAAAAATTTTAATAGGGTTAATGAGTGAGTACAATTCTCTTTGTAAATACAAGGGGCTGTTAACCTTTATCCTTAGGGGAAATCAAAAATTTTAAGTCAAGTAAAATGTCTCAACTGTGATTACCAAGCAGTCTTTTTCCTGAAAAAATTAATTTTAGTGCAATGATAACAAAGGAAAAAAAATTCCTTTTTCAAATAAGGTATGTCTAACTATAGCCTATAAGAGAAGAATGGTCTCAATTTTATAAAAGAAACTGTATTTCCAATTAATCCATAGAAAAATTTCATATTATTTACCTTTAAATTACTTATTATACATTAATATTAATTTATGAGGAAAAACATTAGCAAGGATTTTTTTAGTTTTCCAAGTATTATAAAGTTATGTCTCTATAGAGGTAAATGTCGCATAGTGAGGGAAAAATGACAAGGGAGAGCTGGAGAAAGTTCTTTGCTGTTTTATCAGAGAAAACATACATAATAATATATAGACCTATATACACACATACATATACAAACATACACATATTCTTTTTTTAGTTCTCTGTATGTTCTCCCAAGACAAATCTCTTTTATTATAAATGATACCTATAAAGGGCCTTAGACATTTTTACTTATGTTTTGCTAACCACAAAACTCAATTTCAGAGACTTTTTTCTACTGTGTGAAAACGTGACTGACACCTTATCCCTAGTGCCTAAAAGTGAATGGAAATATCCACATTAAGCTACACAGGATAAAAATTAAGTTGGATCCCACCATGATTATTCCTTTGGAATACAGTGCACTGACACCGCCCTCTAGAATCAGACCATTTGTTAAATGTCCTGTAATTGATAATCATGGAGATTTTCTAATGCTCCTCCTGAATAATAGAAAACAAAAATGTTGTAGAGATTAGAAGCAACACGGAAGTCCCAGATGAACTAAAGGTGTACAATAACAATAGCCACTTCAAGGAAAGGACATTCTAACACCCTCTGTCTTTCCTTTCCCAAGAGGTTCAAAGATGAAGTGTACATTGATTTTAGCCAGCTGGAAGAAACATTTACCATTCCCAAAAGCAAAAAGCAAAACAGGATCTCATTCTCTGCCTATAAACAAGCATGAATATAAATACCAACGGTAGGGTCTATGGAGGTAACAAGAGAGTTAAAGGACAGACGTAAGCCTGTTCTCCACCTCCTTGATCAAAGGATTAAACAGGTGTCCCTTTAGAAAGTCTAAACCAGATTCTCTCACAAGAAAGGTGCTTGTTTCAGAAAGTCGTACCAGCTAAAAATGTGGATATCCATAGTCCTCACTTCTCATTCCTGACACTATGGTTTTAAGATAAAATCAGTTCTGAACATTAAACATTATCACCCCCCAATTTTCAAATAAGGAAACTGCCTCCATGTCCAATTTTTGAAGAAACAGCCTCCATGCCCAGTGGCAACCAGAAATATGCAGCAGAACCCAGGCCCACACTCCAGACATCCGTTCTGAAGTCCCTATCCTTAGCTGAAATTACCATACCAGTCTCCATGTTACTAATATACAGATATTATAAACTTTTCTTATTTTTCTACCACAATTTCAAAAGAGTTAAAGTAAATATGAATTATTTATTGGTTTGTCTGTTGAATGACTAAATGCAGACATTGATAGGGCTGTAAACACAGTAGAGAATTACTACAGGAAAAAAAAAAAAGGGAAATTACTACAGGGATGTTGACAGAAACATTCACCCAATTAAAAATCTTTATCTTTTAAATCTTTAAAAACCCATACTTTAAAAAAAAGGATACAAAAAATAGATTCATATACCTTAGGAGGATACATAAAATTAATTAAAAATACAATTACTTTTCACCATTTATTTTCTGATTTATGCATGATTTTTTTTTTCCTGAGTTGGTCATAACTCAACAATGAAAACTAAGACACCAGTGTGGAACCCATGAAAGAAAGGGTTTGCTGGAAATTCCTCTGCTCACATTTTAACTCGATGGCAATGGTTTTAAACCATGTGCACCTATACCAAAAAAGTGCTCCATGGAAATCTGGTGCTCCCAACCCTCTGAAGACCATTTATTGGCTCTATATAGGCCTCCATAAAACTCAATTTTTATGGGTACCTGGAAATGTACAGCAAAATTATTTTTATTATTAACTCATTTCTTTAAAATCTGTAGTCTGGCTCAGAGGCTCAACCCCTTACGAGTTTTTCTTTCCCTCCTTTGAGGTACTTCTTGACAATTATCTGTCTTGATTGACAGCTGCTGTCCCATCAGTCTCACACTACTCCTAGGAACACATTCAGGATCTGTGGAGGTAAAACCACAGAAGAGCCAGGCTGAGACTGCAGCTGGCTCCAGGAGTTTGCATCTTGCACCCTCTGTGCCACTGCAAAACCAACTCTGATAAAGCTCATGGAGTCCAAGAGTGAATCTAAGCTCTCCTTACTCATCCCCTCTTTTTATGTAATAGGATGGCCTTGGGTTTATTCCCGATCAATTCTGATTTGTTCAGAAACTTCTACTGTTCTATTACATATTATGTATAAGAATTAAGTGTTGTTTGACCAAAACCCATCTTCCTTTCCATCCCAGCTTAAATGAAGCCTGGGGGTGGGGTGGGGGGAGATACTTGTTACTAGTTAAAGCAAAGACACTTTTTAATCTTTTATCTGTTCAAACTCAACAATCAAATATACTTTTCTAAGATTCCTGGTCCTATATCAAGTTTTGGTCAAAAACAAGAACAAAGTCTCATACATGCAAATAACAGATAAAACCATACACTGAGACTGATCACAGAATTTTTTTTTTGCTTATGTTTATTTAATGAAGTTATTTGTGTAGAAATATGATCGTTCCAAATGGTACAGCTTCTCTAACCAACAGCCACTAAACAGAAGGTCCCTGCTATATTATTTTTTTAGCTCACAATATTATATATGTGAGAAGCAGATGGTGAATGTCAATTGGCACCATTCCACCATCTGCTCTTTGTATTGCTAGTCAAGTTCAGAGTGTTATAGAAGGAGGAAAGAAAGACAACGATATTATTGAAGCCAAAGGTAGTCTCCTTCCTTGAGCTCTCCCAACATTTGCAGCCTATATGCCAAGTACTTCCAAGGGCAACAACTTCTCTGTGATATAGAAAATCTGTTTTAATTTAACTTTATTAAATAAAACCTAAATAATAACATTCATTTCTAAATTCCCCCACAGACATTTTCCAGTCAAGAAAAAGAAAGAGTAACAGATCTTTAAAAACCCATACTTTTAAAAAAAGGATACAAAAAATAGATTCATATACCTTAGGAGGATACATAAAAAACAAACAAACAAACAAACAAAAAAAACAAAGCATAAAGACTCTAGCTGAGTTTGGTTTTCATTTGCTGCTAGAAAACTTATATATTCATGAAGGAAAATCTAGGCAGCATGCTGGCTTCCCATCCAACTGTAGTACAAAAGGGGATATACTCTGCACCATAGTATAACCTTCCTCTCACAATTATTTTTTATAGTTATTGTACTGAAATTTCCAAAAATGAAATCTGTACTACTTAGTAGACTGCATGTATTTAAGAGTGATTACAGAGTATCCTTTCTTTTAAAATCTATTTCCATGTGAACATGATACATAATATTCATGGCAACATGTACAAGAAAATTATTCAACTACCTCCTTTTATAAAATCATGCTCTATCAATGTATTATTATAATACATATAGTTAGCACCATAAATTAACCAGATGACAAGCTAGATATGTAAACACGCTGTATCAGAATAAGAGCAAATCCATCTATACTGCCTGCTGTATGTCACGCATGGTTCCAGTTGCTTCCCATCTATTCATTCTTCAGTCCTCCAAACACGCTAGCCAGAGCTGGCTACATAATTTGTATAGCCCAAGACAATATGAAAATGCACGGTGTATCATTAAAATTGGAGAACACAAGCTTTTTCCCTTCTTCCATGCTCTCAACCCATCACGAGATATTTGCAGGGTGAAGGCAGATCTTCACAGGTGCCCAGGCCCTCCCCTGTCCCTAACAGTCAGCACATGCATTACCTGCTGATCTGTCTCTGCCTGACCCTGGGCCCAGGCACCACTGAAAGCAAAAGGAGGCAGAGGAATCAGCAGAAGGAGCAACTTGGAACCTCTTGAGAGAAGTGGGGAGGCAGCAGCAGACGGACCACATGTGAGCCAAGACTCCAAGACCCCAGTGTATGCTTGATTGTCCAATCGACCTCATTACAAAACATAAAATCAAAGTAAAAATGGTTAAAAATGTCAAGATGGTGAATGCAAAGCATGAAATACCACGCCTGGGGTCATACGCTGAGTTCCAGACCATTTATGATATCACTGGTTACATGCCTATGAAGCTACCCCTGACCCCAAAGCAGAAATGCCATTATTATCTCCACTTTACAGATGAGGAAACTGAAGCACAGAGAAGATGATGAATTTAGTTACCCAGCATATAAACGGCAGAGTCAGGATTTAAACTCAGATAGGATTCAAATGAAATCCTGATTCTAAGTGTCTATGTTCTTTACACTGCCCTAAAAGGAAATTTTAAAAATTTAAAAATGCTTCTGGGCCACTTCTTGGAGCCCAATCCGATAATGAAGACTTTATTTTATGGCACCAGGATACATTCTGGGTAATACCGTTAAGCATGATCACTTCCATTTCCTGAAAAGTAGTGAAGGATGTTACTATTCTATAATTTTATATTGTGAAAGCTACAAAAGCATAAGTCTTTTAGTCTGTGTAAATAGAACTGCTGATCAGAAAATGAAGTTGTCTTGTAAGCTGTTCTAGTCTTCACTATGATCCCTCAGTAGATAACTGGTTCATAGGATTAGGACTTGCTTTGCCAAACAAATACCTTTTCCAGTCTGCCTCTGGGCATTAGTTTCTTCATAATAAAGTGGAATGTCGGGGCACCTGGGTGGCTCAGTGGGTTAAAGCCTCTGCCTTCGGCTCAGGTCATGGTCTCAAGGTCCTGGGATCGAGCCCCACATCCGGTTCTCTCTGCTCAGCAGGGAGCCTGCTTCCCTTCCTCTCTCTCTGCCTGCCTCTCTACTTGTGATCTCTCTCTGTCAAATAAATAAATAAAATCTTAAAAAAAAAAATAATAAAGTTGAATGTAGAATATGAAGTTTTCAAGTAGCTTGTTCTGGGTAGTATAGTACATTTCATAAATTATTAAAGGTTCAAGCAAACTTTAAAATGGCTTCAACAAAATTACCATCTTCCCAGTGCACTTTGAAAATAAAATATTAGTATTTTTTACTAAGAAAAAAAAAAAGTCTCTCATTATCTATTTACTCTTTCTAAATGATTATTTCTAGTCTATCCATATCTTGAAGTCACATACACAACTATTAGTTATAAAATCACATACAAAAATATGAGAAAAATTCTACACCTTACCAATTTATATAAGACCCAGCTATAGAAAAGTGACTATTTGTTGATTTTCATTTCCAGAAAAGAAGGAAGGAGGACTATATTATATGTATTAGTAATATATGCACATCTTACATATTGATAGTTATACTTCAAAGATCTGATAAGTTATATTTAATGTCATAATTACATGAATACCTGTTCCTTAGAACAGCATTCTAAGTGTGATTCCAAGATTTTCAGAAACATGAGAATTACTGTCAGTACTTGAACCCCAGGCAAGCCTATGACATCTCCCGAGCACACTCACATCTTTTTTTCTGTACATTTCTCCTCCTCCCTGCTCATTATCTCCTATGATCCCAAACACCTGATATCATTATCCTATCTAATTATAAAGTTTTCTCTTCTATTTCCCTATCACTTATACCAATAAAAAAATTCCAATGACCCAATCAGCTCATTCATTTGTTCAATGAATATTTATTGGATAATTCTGATTTGCTCTATAGACTATAAATTGCATGCTTACAAATTACTCATTCACTGACAGATTATGATAACATTATGATTTTATTTATTTTGATTTTTGATAACATTATAATTTTGAAAAGAACTCCAGCATTTACTCATCCCCCTCCCACCACATACTGTTCTGGGCTTTCCAATGAATGAATCACTCTTGTATCATATCAGTATGTATACGTGAAAGAAAGAGAGGGAAAGATAGCACCTGTCACCTAGGGTCTATCTTAAAAAAAGAGAAATCAATTCTAGTTTTCTTAGTGGGGATTTGACAAAGAACATGTCCTAGGAAATTAGAAAGTACAGGCAGTCACTTTATCTTGTAGTTGCTTTTTCCCTCCCACCATTTGACTTGGAACCATTAGACTTCATTTTTATAGTAACAAGGTGTTTTAAAGTTGTATCATACCCACACCAGATAAGATAAAAAATCATCCTATCTTTTAAGACAGGTATCCAAACTGACCTATTCTACTTGATTCAGTGTCCTTCAACTCTGGGTAGCATTTGCTCTTCTAGTTACAATTTAGCACAACAACTGTGAGGTCAAGGGGGGAGTCTCCATTATCTCTGCATTGAACTAGAAAATCTAACACATATTAAGCACTTCATGAGTAATGAAAGCAATAATTATCAGGTACAACTCATGAGTCCATCATTTCAGTTTGTATACTGGGTCCACACCTGTGATCAGCACATATGTTTATCACCATAAACATTTTCTTACTGGAAAAAATAGTTTTAGTTCCATGTTAAAAACCTAGCCACATTTTAAATTTTTAGAAAGCAAGAGTCATTAATTTAGTGATTGCTCTGTAACTTTCTTCAAACTCCAAAATGTTAATTATTATAATTGTTAATGTTGATAGTTCTTGATAAGATCTCTACAATTAAGGTCAAGATAAAATAATTTGATTTAAAAGGAAAAGTATGCCCTCATACCATTACAAAAGGAGAACAGTGTTCATTGATGTCATTCATACAAAAGGGATCAGAGATAATGCTGTCTAAATGGACTTTGGAGATCAACCTCATTAGGAAATTTAATAAGATAAATCAGTACGTATTAACTGACGATTCTCTGTTAGGCTGTTAAATATTGAGTCTGGTCCTTTGCAAGTGTTGCTCTTGTAGCCTACCTACAAATATGACTGTCTATAAATATTCTCATTCAACCAACAAAATTTGGTCTGTTTCTTTCTCTAAACTACACCATTCTTGAAGACAAATCCTGAATCTAATTAATCTTTGTATTTTCTATCAGGCTAAATACAGAGCCTTATAAGTAATTAACAGGAAACGAGTAGTACGGGAATGAGCAAATCCTTCCATTCCACAATACTGCAAATATGAAAGGCATGAGGGGAAAAAAATTAGTCCTAGGATCAAGATGTAAAGTTGTGCAGAATAATATTTCTTTCATTTTTTTACTCGAGGAAACAGAAACCTTCAAATTTTACAAATTTGAAATCACTGAAATGGAAAAGCCTATTGGGACTTCCAATTCTGTTTCTCCCTATGCCCCAGTCACCCTGCATTAACCCACAGCAAATCCACCTTCAGAGACCTATCCTCTAAGATATCTTACAACAAACTTCCTAAGACTTCCCACTTTTCACCTCTAATCAAAATTCTCATTTCCTCAAGGTAGGACATGCCACTTCTGGAAAATAAGAACTAACTCACATCACAGTGCAATGCTTAATAACCAATTACCCCCAGGTACTTGTATTTATTAACTCCTGTAAATTGTTGAGGCAGAATATCTTGCTTTACAAAAAAAGGGAGGGAGGAGATGTCAACAATCTAAAGAGTTGGCACTTTGGAGAAAGTGAATCAGCACTTCAATCCCATTTCCAACTTGACACCTCTACTGTCCCTTCTCCCATCCTCCCCAACTTAGTTAAGTAGTTTTGATTCCTAATTTACCAGAAAGCAGAGGTTCCCTGCTGTCATTTTTTTTTTAAGACAAAGATATAAAGTGCCCACGTTTATCAGCTGCTTTTAAGTGAAAATTTTGTTTTTCATTTTTTATTTATTACATTTTTATTTATTACATAAATAGTGCATTTCACACTTAAGAAATGCAAATCCCTGTGTGATAAAGGCCACAGTAGACATACAAAACAGATTAAGATCCGGACCTTCTTCTCAACTATTTTATCACATTTATCATATTTATAATGATCAACCTTATTTTTAAATTGATAAAAAATTCTAAACTCTTATTAACAACTAAAAGTGACTGGAATCTGCAAACATTAAAGCAATCTATTATTTCAGTGTTAATCATCTGAAGTAAAAGCAAAATTTTAAAAATTTAAATTGAAAATTTCTTTATTCGCTCACTTTTTTTTTTTTTTTTTACACCTTATGCTTCTGTTGCCACATGATGTCTTTGTTGTGATGACCACTGGGTGTTATATGTAAGTGATGACTCACTGAACTCCACCCTGAAACCAAAGTAAATAAACAACCAACCAAACAAATAAATAAATCCTTTAAAAATAGGAATACAAATTAAAATAAAACATATTCATAAAAAAATTTGTCCTAAAATGACACATTAGGGGTATGTTTAGCTTGTTCTTTGTTCCATTACTATAATCACTGGTGGTACTGTGTTAATGTTACTTTTTCATTAGGAAATCATAAAATAATCACCACATCTACTTTATCATTTTATCTTTTTCTTCCATCTGTTTTGTTTTTAAGTGGGATAATGAATCCTTTGAATCATTTCCTTCTTTTTTTTTGTCTACACTATCATCATAGAATGGCTAAAATAATGGTAAATTACCAATATGTCGAACACCGTATATTCTTTTCTGCCACTGGATCTGATATTTATCTTCTCCTCATTACTCTTGCTATAGTAACAGTTTTATTGAAAACATGTGTTACAAACTGTAACAAATACAGGTATGGCTTCTTAATAGAGATTTGTTATTAGCCCATTAGAGCTACTGTATTACTTGGCCATCAAATCACAGTGAGAATGGATAGAGTTAACTTTTTAAAAATCATCTACTGTCAGAAGAGTTAGATACCAACCAGGAAAAAGGATGTTGTCTTTCAGGTTAAAATATTAAAGTCAGCAATACGCAATCTCAGCTATTGTTCATTCTGGCAGATCATCAGTGGCTGGATGATTTACAACAGGTTACTAATTATATGATAGCACATAAATATCACTAGAAATTTCAAATGTCCACCTGCTAGAAGTGTAACTACATGAACTGTGAAAGTAGAGCAATCATGATCACTGGCTGACTCCAAAGGCAAATATTTGGTTAGCAAGGCTGCCTGTTCACCAGTGTTAGTATTCACTGATAGCAAATAAACCATATCCACAACAGAAATTTCCATTTAAATGACTGTTAACAAGTCTGATGAAGTTAAACTGAGATATGATGATTGCAGAATTTTAATGATGGAAGGAGTCAATAGACCTGTTATAAAACAGCTGCGTGTGTCGGGAATGTTTGCCAGTGGGACTGTCTGGTTCCATGAGTAGCATGGTAATCTTAGAGTTGTGTCCTAGGGTAGCAGAGTTAGTCAAGCAGAGGGACAAAGAAAAATTGGTGTTTACTGTGCACCTACTATGAACTAAAGCTTAAACTAGATACTTTCAAGTATATTAATTTGTTCAGTACTCTCTTTAATGCTGTAAAGTTTATCACTGTCATGCTTTTTACACATGAATAAACAGAAGCTATGAAAGATTAATTTTGCCAAGGTCACTCACATGGGGGGAGGAGTGGGATTCAGATCTAAATACTCACTACGGAACCCATCCCTGCCCTGTTGTGTGTCCTTCCAGAAGTCCCTTTATCCTTCTGAGACTGTCACCACATCTTTATAATGAGCCCCGAAGGTGCTTCCATGTTATTTACTCCTGATTTTTTCATTCTGTTGTCTTTTCTTATTCCTTTATAATCACATGGGGGGGTACTTAATAGAGATAAGATGTATTAATGTCCCAAAGGGAAAAACATTAGAGAAATTAGTTGGTTAGTTACTTTCATCCTAAGTTAGAAAGTTAGGGGTCTCCATCTCCACACAGAAGACATTTTGTCAGTCTTCCAGATTCAGGGACTGAATCCAATGAACAAATCATGAGTCATTTTATTTGACATTTAGAACTTGTTAATCAGTTTGTTGTAAAAAGCACAAATAGTTACTGTGGGCTATGTTTACCTTACCTATAGTGTGCAAATCAGGGACTATCCCTTTACTATAGAAACATTATTTATCCCACAAGACTTCTCTAATAATAATTAAATCAGTCTATATATATATATAATACTTAGAACACTGTCTGGCATGCATCATGCTCTATAAAGTGCTGTTTATTTTTATAATGTTGGATAATTTACCCCTTCATCCATGAAACATACAGAACATTATGTAATTCCTGACAGACAATATTAATGGCTATGTAAAAGGATTCATGTGTACCCATAAACATATCTTTTATATATTTGTTTACATTTGGTCTAAAAACATTAATTACTGAATATGCATTACTTGTATTTAGAATGTATCTAGGAACATCTTCAACTTTTCTTCTCTATTTAGAAAATTCAAAATGTATTATCATTGTTTCCCAAAAATGACCAGAACTAACTCCCCTTCAAACTATCTAAAGAAATAAAACAGTGTTCAAAACAAATGTATTAATACTTTATGTCCTACTTGTCTGGATACAGGAAAGCATACAAAATTGGCTGCAAGCAAACGGTATCCAATAAATCTTTATCATAAGATCAAATTAATATATAAATAAGCAAGTAATTGTTTAAAAAGTAGGTATGATCATAGTAGTAGTGGAGCACTCAAGAGAATACAAAACCAGCTAGAAAAACAAAATCCCAACTTTAATCAAGAACATTAAATCTGAAGAACAACTAGTAAATTCCCATAAATTTACTGATGAGAAAAAAAAGCACTGTAGAAAATAGTAGCTAAGGAAAACGTCCTTAAGTATCCTCTTCAGTAAGAGGATACTTAAGGAACTACCCACATGGATTATCACTTAAGTGAAGTAACTCTGAGTTACACCTCCACATGCAATTTGCTCAAAATTTCTGATGAACCAAAGAACCACTAGCAACCACAAGAAAGAGGAAGTAACACTAGAGAGGAGGGCTGCTGCCTTGTGCACCCAAAAGTCTTCCTCTTGGATACAGAAGTAATCTCTAAGATCCCTCAAATCTGTCAGTGTTTCAGACACTAACCTTAAAGGTGGAAAGAGGAGATACCATCTAAATTCCTCTGCTTGGGTGGGAACTACCTGATTTTGTCACAAAGCTATAACCAATTCTCTCTGGGAAACTGTCCCTTCATTTGAAATTTCTCTCTTACTTGCTTTCTGCAGGGCTCAAACATTTCTCTGCCACCACTCCTTTCCAGGTCTCCTGCTCATCCCTTCCCCACAGTCCTAGTGAGTCTTCCTTTGATAAAACTCAGAAAGGAGAAAACTTGCCTCTTTGAAGCTTGGCAAGGAATTCTTTGGTTTCCTTTCTTGAAAGAAATTCAATCTCTGAGAAATTAAGACTCTGAAAAGAACCCAGACAAGCATACTGTTGATTCTGGAAATCCAACAAACCACTCCAATTTAGAATTTCCACCAAGGTTTTCACAGAGCTGAGGAAAGTATCCAGTGTAGGCTGGAGTCAGAAGACCCGGCTTCTGTTTTTGAAACTTCAGTCGACTGCATCTAGAGATAAGATTATACCTTTTAATCTCTGTTCTGGGTTTCCCCATCTACCGAAAAGGGGAACCAGAGGTTTTCTTCAGTTTATATTTAAATATTTTTATTACTCTGAACACTTCCTTCTCATGACTCTGAAGAAAACAACACTACAAATTCTTTCGTCTTCCTCTATCATCGTTCTTTACCACCCCACATGCCAACTGTTTCCTCTCATGTGTCCCTGAGATAAATTCAACTTTGGAAACTCATCAGAACATGGGTCATGACCCCAGGTGTCATGAACCTCACTGCTGAACATTTTCTTTTTCCATTTTATGCTTTCCTTCTTTCTCTCCCAGTTGGCAAGTTGGCAATCATTCATTCAGCAAACATCCACAAATGAGCGTGGATGCCATTCTGACCAGGATCATCAGGGATCTCAATAAATCCCAGCAACTTCAAGCCCTCCTCCACTCCCACAGACCAGTACCTGCAGCGCAGACCATGACCTTATAGCTGCAGGCTTTGTTATACCAACTAAGAATTTTCTTTCATGGGAGCTAAAAATGATGTATCTCAGTACCAGCTTAACAAATGTAGTCATTTGCTTGTATCTGTCATGAAAAAAAAAAGTTACTTGGTTAGAATTATTAAACACGTCATTATAACACCAGATTTATTCACAGCGCTACACTGAAATCATTATGCTCATAACAACTTATAAATTCTGAAAGGTGTTTTCGAATGCTTGTATAAAAACTATCACACCATCCTAAAAGATGCTGACTTCTCAGGGCAGTAGATCTAAACTGCCAAACTAAATAAGAATGTGAATCTTCTGTCAGATGCCCCCTTCTCTGAGACCCGTGCATTCTGTGAATGCTACTGGCCCTAGGATTTTCTCTGGTGTCTAAAGTGTATGCTAATAAAATGCTAAAAGCTGTCAGCGCACAGAACATAAGAAACTTCCTGACCAATTTGAATACTAATTACTCTCCTTGCAAGGCAGAAACTCTGCTTTTCAGCCTCATCCAGTTTTAGCTAGATGACCAGTTTAGAAAGCACGACTGTAATAATGTAGTTTCATGGACGCCAGTTTCTCTTAATGACTCATCTGCAGCGGCACAGGCTTCCGAAGACAAAGCAAATAATACCAACAAGAAAGGTGCGACATTTCTATTCTAATAAAGATCTTGGCATCACATCTCATTTAAATATTCCCTTGGGTAATTCTGAAATGACACAGAAATTGTGGTGTGTGTGCGTGTGCCTATGTGTGTGTGTGTAGGATTAGAGATGTAATAACTTAGAACTTGCTTAACACGTTGGCTTCCTCTCTGGTCTTACAAAGCAAATTCATGATAAAATAAGCGAGAGAGAGAGAGAGAGAGAGAGAGAGAGAGAGAGAGAGAGAATTCAAAGCTTAACACAAAATTTAAGTGACCAAATAAACTCATCCCTCAAAATAGCATATCTGACTTCACAGGAAATCTTTTACTTTTCTAATACCATTCTGGTCCATGTAGGACTACCCAAGATCTTTCTAGAATGATAGATATGTCATTTAAATAAGCTTTTATGTTAGTACTTTCAAGTAGTCTTTCATCAAAGAGGCAAGTTCTGCTTCAACCTATAGGTATGACCCTGATGAGCCAAATTACTAACTAAAAAATGAATGCCAGCAACACGCTGTAACTCTCTCTCTCTCTCTTAAACTGCAAGTCCAAACTATCTGCCTCTTCCTCTGAAACAACAACCTCTGTTCATCTAAAGTGATTCATCCTATAAAATCTTCTTGATGATCTTACAGTCACTTCTCAATTATTATCATCAGATAAATTATTCTTATAAAAGATGTTAATTTCTGTTTCTAATTAACACTGTCACCTACTTTCTGATTATTCCCATCTAGAATAAGCTAGAAGGGAAGATCCATTAAAGTAAACCACTTAATTACTTTCAGTGTCCCAGGGATACATGAGCTCTTACAAGAAAGAATAAGAATGGAAAAGGTTAGAGACATCACTTTCACAGAGAGAACACCAGCCAGCAGAACAAAAGAACCGATGATTTTTAGCTCACTGGCAAGATAACAACACACTCACTCACTTTTACTGAGTATTTACTACAGAGCAGTCTTCAGCTAAATACTTTATATGTATTATCTTACTTAGTTTTCATGAAACTATGTAAGGTAGGTACTATTAGTATCTCCAATTTAGAGATAAGGAAGCTGAGGTCTAGCAACCCAAGTTCCTTAGATCAAAACAGGTGAAAGTGTCAAAGTCAAAGCCCTCTTACAGCATAATGGGGTAACTCGTTCAGGAATGAGAAAAGTCTTATAGTCTGTTTTCAGTCATAGTGAAAGGATATTATGGAAAATTCCATAAAAGGAGGCAACAACATACACATTTAACTTTAAGCACTCCAGAAACAAATCCTTACATTTGAAACTAAATTTAGTATTTTTATAACAATATATTCTGTCTCTTAATGTCACATGATCATTCCATAATTTTTATAACTATTCCAAATTCTTTTTTTTTTAAAGATTTTTTACTTATTAATTTGACAGACTGAGATCACAAGTAGGCAGAGAAGCAGGCAGAGAGAGAGAGAAGGGGAAGCTGGCTCCCCGCCAAGCAGAGAGCCCGATGCGGGGCTCAATCCCAGGACTTTGGGATCATGACCTGAGCTGAAGGCAGAGGCTTTAACCCACTGAGCCACCCAGACGCCCCAACTATTCCAAATTCTTAAATGAATATCTCAAATACCTGAAGTTCTTTCAAAGCATTTGCAAACATCACCCAGTAACTGCTTTTAGTACATCAGTCTGAAAAAAGCATGCACTATCCTTTATAAATTACTGAGGTAGTACAATTTTTTCACTTAAGAAATCAGAATTTTATTTTCTTCAAAGGTATCAAATGGAAGATCCCATTGCAAAACACTGGCCAGAGATTTACATATTAGTTTAGAAATACCTAATTAATCATGGGTTCTCCAAATTCCTTCCTCTGCAAGTTAATTATAGAATCATCATGACTTTTCTCACACATTCTTCTAAAGATCTCATAAAAATATTTAAACTATATGTGTGTGGTTAACCCCCAAAAAAGCTATCAAAAGAAGAATCAAGCATTAATGCTTATTCTCTGCAGAATTAAACTAATCTTAAACTAATCTACCCTATTTCCATTTCTCTGTAGGATTACAGTATGAAATATTCACAGATATTATTAACCTTGTTTTCCAAAAAATGATTTTCAAAGATTTTTCTAAGAATCACTCAGTGAGTTAAATATTGACCATGGGCTAAGGTCGAATATAAAGACTGGCTTTTTAACATAACAGTTTTTAGATTAAATTGTTTTTCTTTAGTAGAATAGGAGGAACTCACCAACCCCCTCCCTTTACTAATAACCACTTCACAAATAGGCAATCAAAGGGAATGTTATTTACATTTTATAGAAGCACTACAAGTGAAGTAAATAATAGGAGTACATGCATATCCCCATGGCCTTCATCCTCATTCAGATTATAAAAATATTCTAAACTGGTGTAGTGTTAATTTGTAACACTAAGATACATTCTAATTAAAATACTCCAAAATTAAGGGTAGATAAGAAATCATATAAATTGTTGATGCCATTAATTTTTATTTCATTTTTGGTTGTTGGTTTTTTTTAAGATTTTATTTTTTTAGAGCAATTTTAGGTTCACAGCAAAATTGAGAGGATACAGAGGTTTCTCATATGCTCCCTGCCCCCACACATGCATTACCAACATCATTCACCACAGGGCTATATTCAGCTGGATTTTTTTTTTTTTTTTTTAGGTTGGGAAAATAGTGTTTAGCTACAAGTGGATGCTTATGTTTTCTTAAATTAATAATAAAAGTAGAATTTTACATGTTAAGAGCTAGAAGGAAACTTAGTGGGTGCTTAAGTTGAGCTTCTCCTTTTACAGAAAGGAAATTGACAGAAAGGCAGGTAAATAAGTTTCTGAAAGTCACAAAATTAGGGGCCCCCTAAACATTTGAGGCTACGATGCAGGTCTCCTGACTCTCAGGGTTTCAATTACCCGGGACTATATAGCATGCTCCATAACTTTCAGCTATATATATTGCCTTAGAAGAATAATTAGAAAAATGCAAATCAGGCTGGTGTTAGCTGTAACTATCCACCTGACCACCCTACTCCTACAGTTAGTGGGCCAGCTACTTTGCTGAGAAGAAAATTTGCATTAAATTCTATGCCCGTGGTTGACCCTGTGGCCCTGGTATGTTCTCTTAGGCAGTGGGGGCTCAGAGGAGCCAGAGGGAGGAGGGGGTGCTGGAAAGCAAGCAACTGAAGAGAAACAAGGCTGAGAATCACCCTATCTCACAGGTGAAGCTAAGCCACTTAGGACGCCCCGTGCGCACACGAGCATGCGTGTGTACACACACACACACACACACACACACACACACACACACACACTCAGGTGGTGGTATGTACGTCCTTGAGAAAATACATTTAAGTTGAAGCTTATGTCCCATATCCATACAGATATTTTCATTTATTCAGCTCTCAATCTTAACAAGCAAAGTCCTAGGACAAATATGCATTACTAAGCAAAAGCTGTTGCAGAGTATGTGAGCATATGCCACCTTCTGTCCATCCCAGACAATTTTAGACTTATAAACTGTTAGTCCCTAACCCCAGCTGAATATCCAAATTATCTGAAGAGCTTCTACAAAATGCCAATCCCCAGACTCCATCTCAGATCAATTACATCAGAATTTCAAGAGTGGGACCTTAGCACCAGCGCCATTCTTGTCCCCATTACTCCAAAACACACATTATATCGCATTCCGTGATTAATCAATGAACACATGTTTTTGAATACCTCATTCACAAAGGGCAAGATGACAGTTATCAAGAATATAAAAAATGAGAAGAAGACAGATTAGCTGTATTCCTTACCTTCAAGGAGGACAGCTTTCTAAAATTCTGGATTCTTACATGTTCCACTCTCAACATTACATTTCTACTTTAATGCCATCCTGAGGTTTTGGGGGTGGTTGTTGTTGTTGTTGCCATAATTAATGGCAAAATGTCAAACCTCCCACCCCATGCACACATAAAGGTCAGAGCCTTCTGCTCATCACCAGCAGCACCTCTCCAGACTGAAGATATTCCATTAATGAAATCATCAGTTCCTTCATTCAACCAGGGAAAAATCTGTCCAACCACATTATCATCTACTCCACACTAGTTATACTGTATATCGTGTCCATTAAGGTACCATTCCAGAGTTTTATTAAAGTAGAACAGAAATCTAGATCTGCTCTGCAAACTCTCTCCTTTTATCACTCTCACCACTTTACCAAATTTTTAAGTGAGGTCATTCAGGTTGACACAGATGATGTTGACAGGAGTCCTTTACTTGGTATACCACAATTGCTAGGAAGCGTCTCCACCCAAAGCTATTTTTCCCCAAGATTATCTTAATGTACTGATTCTCCTACTAATTAGCAAATTTGCCCTTAAATATAGAAATATTCAAATATTTCTGTTTGAATATTAAATATTAATTTAATTATAATATAAACATATATAATTATATATTATATATTGCAATTATTAAATATTCAAAACAGGCAGAAAAATACTTCGCTTAATGTAGTTCATTCACTTTTAATCAAATAAAGCATAAACATATTTCCATATTTTTTGTCCACAAAAATTCCTGCAAGAGAGGTATTGTTTCTGTTTATCTTGTTTTTTTTTTAAATGACCCAGCACTCTAGTAGTAAAAAAAAAGTTACTGTCATTAACAATCACATTTGAATTTTTGCAGTTTTACATTTCAACAAGAATTGGCTTGTTTAAATCTTGAAAACAAAAACTGAAATGACTACTGAGGGCTCTGAAGGAAAGCAAAAAATTTCCTCTCAAGCCTTCTTCATGAACTGTTTTTTGGAAACCAGCGAGCAGCTACTGTTTAACATATGGAAAAATGCACATGGTACACATAAAACTGAGTTTACTGTGCTAACCTTGGTCTCTCAGTCTCAGAGTTAATCTAGATTCTAAACACCCAGTTGCACAGGCCAGCAGGCCAATGATCCTTAATTTCTCTCAGTGGTTTGTCAAATTCAAAAAAATCATTAAACAAATATCTCATTTAATCACCCGAGAAAGGGTAGCAAACTCACATATCTACGGGAGCCAGGGGAGAAACGTAACTAAATGTGTCTACGGAGGGAAGAGGAGATGAAGACGCTGAGAAGAGGATCTGGCAACTCAGGCCCTAAATTGCCCTTATTAAAGGAGGCAGCAGGAAAAAGTCCGATTTGATGTGAAAACTTCTGAATCCAGTATGCTAAAACGAATGTAAACTGTATACCTCTCTTCAGAGGCCAAATTATTCTATCTGAGCTGGAAGGCAGGCTTCATCTCTGATCTAGGTGATAAAGAGAAGCAATTCTGAAGAGGGCCCCCAAAATTCACATTACCGCTGATTTCCATAAACACGCCACTGAACTTTGTTTCCCTACAGTCTAGTTTGTCACCCCATGTGCCAATGCATTAGGGTCTGCTTTCTCCAAGATATTCAAGATATCCCATTTTGAGTTCACCTAACTAGTTTGGCCTGAACCCCTAAGAGAGATGGGGAAGCAGGCTCCTTGCTGAGCAGAGAGCCCAATGTGGGGCTTCATCCCAGGACCCCAAGATCATGACCTGAGCCGAAGGCAGAGGCTCAACCCACTGAGCCACCCAGGCGCCCCAAATAATTCTGTATTTGTTGTAATAAATATAGAACATACACAGAAAGAAAAGTGAAAAAGTAAACCTTTTTTTTTTTTTTAAATGAATGGTGATTCAGGCAATGGATAACTGAACATGAATCACTTGGAAACATGAATAAATATAAACAGTGAGTTTTTGCTCACTCACGCTCTCTCTCTGTTTTTGTCAACATTTGGAGGAGACAAGCTGAATGAAAGGTAAGGAGTGGCTAAATTACAAAGTAAAACCATAAGCCAAATAAAAATCATACAAGAGTAACAACAGGGGGCGCCTGGGTGGCTCAGTGGGTTAAGCCGCTGCCTTCAGCTCAGGTCATGATCTCTGGGTCCTGGGATCGAGCCCCGCATCGGGCTCTCTGCTCAGCAGGGAGCCTGCTTCCTCCTCTCTCTCTGCCTGCCTCTCTGCCTGCTTGTGATTTCTGTCTGTCAAATAAATAAATAAATAAAATCTTTAAAAAAAAAAAAAAAAGAGTAACAACAGATACACAAACACTGCCCTCGAACCCAACACAACCCATTTAACATGATTCCAAATGAATAAAATGGAACTGACAAGCCGCACTGGTCATTTGCTCATAGGATAGAGGAGGACTTAATTATGTAATACAGGTGAATAAATCAAGGAAAGGGATATAGAAAATGTCTCTACAATAAATGTCATTTGCATGTTCTACCTGGAAAAAAATATTGTATTTTTACAAATGTATTTGTGACATCATACTAGAGGAAATATGGAATTTAATCTCTACTGAGGGATGAATTACCTTTACCTATGCAAACAGAAAGTAGAATAACATTATACTTCAACAAGCCTACTTGCTTACCAATGGCCTTAGATGGAATAACAATTGGTAATTCCACACTGTTTTTAAAGCTTCTCCCTTCCTCCCATCAACCCTACTTTTCACCAAAACTCTACATTTTCTCTCATTCACCCCATACTTATTCTTTTCCTAAACGCTGTCAAAATATGCAAAACTATTAATAACTAAAAAAAAAAAAAAGAATGGCTATACACATCCCTATGCTTTTTATGATTTATGTGCAGTATCAGAAGTATAAACAGGTAAGTGGAATTTAAAGTAAATATACTTTTTCAATGAGGTTATTAAATTCAGGTATAGTCTTGGCTATGTGATGGCTGCTAATAAATTATAAAAATTAGTTTTCTTATTATAACCGAGGGACTATCTAATGTCTCTCATTTAAAATCATGGTGTTACTCAGTCTACATGAGCCATAGCTTAAAAACAAAACTTTAAACCTACAACTAAGAATTATTTTGGGCACCTGGGTGGCTCAGTGGGTTTAGCCTCTGCCTTCAGCTCAGGTCATGATCTCAGGGTCCTGGGATCGAGCCCCACATCAGGCTCTCTGCTCAGCGGGGAGCCTGCTTCCTCCTCTCTCTCTGCCTGCCTCTCTGCCTACTTGTGATCTCTGTCTGTCAAATAAATAAATAAAATCTTTTAAAAAAAGAATTACTAATAAAATTTCAAAGAGAAGTCAAGGTTGGGACCAACCTGAAGACAATAGCTTCACACTGACAGACTCAGAGACAATGTGATGACCAATAAGAGTAGAGTCTCCATGGCAATCTCCCAACTGAACCTGAGTTCAACTCTGAAAGCATTTTAAATAAAGGGTTACTTGTATCACACACGAACACACAGAAAAAAGACACAAGAACAGAAATTCTGAGAGAACAGTTAATAACTGCTCAATAATTGTTGATTACTGATGTCCTCTCCATCTATAGTATCAGACCAACTAATTCTTGTCTACAAACAAGCCAAATACTGTAAGAGCATGAAACACCCCTGCACCAGATTACCACCCTGGCTGTCTTTTTCAAACAGCTGATAGAGCTATGTTGTAGTGAGATAGACATCTTTTCACCAGTCTGCCTCTCCCCTGGGGCTTCATTGGTTACCTAGAAATGAAATAATATGTCTGTATGGATTTCCACACCCTCATCCTGAGGGGGAGGACTCTATAAAATGGAACTCAGTTGCTTAGTTGTTAGAAAAAAATATATATTAGAAGATAATTCATGTACTGAACAGAATATACATTAGATATAGGATAAGTTAATGGTTCATTTAAAAGTTGAATAAAATTCTTCCACTAAATTAAAAGGTTTTCTTAAGTCAATGTGATATTTAATATGTATGAATTATCCGTAAGTGTGAATAAAGGTGTTTTTTCAACCAATATTTATTCAGGGTGGACGAACTGCTAAAAACTGTGCTACATACTTGGGATTACACTCTAGTGGGAAAGACAAGGAATCAAATGATTATGGGGCAGAGACTGTGCTATGACATCTGTTTTGAGAGCCGCAAGCATAAGGTTCAGTATTAAAAATACTTGAAGCCCACACTGTACTAGGACTGAAAGAGGAAAAGTGCAAGAAGAATGGTTTCTAAAGGAGGTGACACCTAATCTGGCAAAGAAGGGGAGGGAAGAGTGTTGGAGGTATATGGAAGACCCTGTGCCAAGACTCTGAACCAACAGGGGGTCTGGTAGAGAAGAAACAGAGATTCAGTAATTGAGGGAGCTAGAGCTTTGTCCTCTCATAAAGGGAAACGATCAGAAGACTTTCAGCAAAGGAATAATACCCAAGGCTACTTCTCAATAGCATACTTCAGCTACTGAGCTGCCTCAAAATTGCCTTTCCATGAAATACCAGCTCACCAGTTAAATCCATGCAACATCTTAAATCAGATTCTAAGTAATTTTTTAAAAAATCCTACCCCATCTTTTGCAATTAACTGACTCAATGAAATATTTTCTGAAAGTAGAAGTGTGTTTTGAAGAAAAAGAAAAAACAACAACTTTGAGAAGTGGGGATGGGGTGGGCAGTTGGTAAAGAAAGGCACAGAAACAGGGACAGGGGAAAAAGCGCATGGTATGTTCTGGAAAGCAAATAACTGAGCCTCTTTCTAAGTGTAATAGGATTTCAGTCTCAAAAAAAAAAAAAAAAAAAAAAAAACAGCGCAAAAAATGATAAGGTGGTAGGAGCGCCTGGGTGGCTCCAGCGGTGAAGTATCTGCCTTTGCCTCAGGTCGTGAGCCCAGGGTCCTGGGATCCAGTCCTTAAGTGGACTCCCTGCTCAGTTGGAAGTCTGCTTCTCCCTCTCCCACCCCACTGCTTGTGCATGCGTGTTTTCTCTCTCACTCTCAAATAAATAAATAAATAAATAAAATCTTAAAAAAAGGTGGAAAGGGAGGTGGGAAGGGAGATTAAATGCCTTGAATTTAATTCAGCCACTAATGAGGAACAACTGAAATACTGTAAACTGAAGACTGACAAGTTGAGTGAAGAAACCTACCATGTCTACAGACAAGTGCGCAGGAGAAACTAAAACTGTATAAGGACACTTTTAAGGTTCTTGTTAAACTTTTTCAGTTTAAATGGTTAATTTCCTCTTTTTCAGGGATACACTGAATGGCCTGGGCTAAAAACAATATGGCGAAAAAAAATCTATACATGCTCATAATTAGTCTATTTTCAACTAAGGCAAATAGGAAAGAGATAGTATTCATTTTCTACAAAAATATCTGCACACAGTAATCATCAGTGGAAGAAATCCAAGACAAGAAGGTAAAAGTCTGTCACCTTTTAGTGATCACATTCTTCAGTTGGCACCTACTGACTAATGGGATTTCAGCAATCACAGGGGAGAATTCTGGTCCGTTGGTTCTTTCTCTGGCTCCAGTGCAATTGGACCACAAGGCTAGAGTCAACTGGAACACACAGAACCATCTTCATCTAGAATAGTACCCTAGATAAGTCAGAATCACTATGAAGAGCTGCAAGTCAGAGTCAACAACACAAAGTAACACTGAGGTATTTAACTACTCCTAGACTGACGATAGTAAAATTTCAGCTTTACCTCACCTCCATAACTAGACCAACTTAAGGAAGACTCAAATCCCAAATATCCTAATAGCATATCATTTACATGAATGTGCTGAGACACGCTAGGTCTAACACATTAGCCACATATGTAAGTAACATACCTGTGAGCCAAATGTCTGAGACTTACATGTATCCAAAGCATCCTCCTTAGCAACTTCATGGAAGAAAGCCAAGGACATTATCATGATTTGATTCCAGGTCATGTTCATGAACCTGATATCTTGGCATTTGATTCTTTTAACTCAGTTGTCTCATGGAACTGGCACTAAATATTAGCTGCCCAAAGTTCATAAATATCGTTTGGTCAGTCCAGGACAAAACTGCCATAAAAATTATATAAGTCAGTCACCAAATTCACTTATTATGTTTACTACTACCAAATCAGTCAACATTTCTCATTTTTGCTGTTAGTTTTTAGCAATGCTGTATTCTGCCTTTAAAAGCTCTGCCAAGACCATTGAGCCCTTCACCCCCGAGATTCCACAGACTCAGTCCTCACCAATTCAGACAACCTCTGTCCCCTTGTCCCCTCTCCCTTCACTCCTTTCTCTGAGTTCTAAGCATCCCTCCTCTTTGCCAAGGGAATCTTCTACTTGTTTTCTTGAAAGTTATGTCTTTGCCCAGTCAAGTCCATTGTTCTATCAATTATGCAGAACAGTTCTCTTACATTTTGGATTCTCTCTGGGGATTGACTCCTTTTTACTCTTTGTACAAAACTTCTCAAGTCCCTTCTAGAAAGAAGGAAAGAAAGGAAAGAAGGAGAGAAGAGGAGAGGAGGAAAGGGGAGTGGAGGAGAGGGGAGGGGAGGAGAGGAGAGGAGAGGAAGAGAAGGGAAGGGAAGGGAAGAGAAGGGAACGGAAGGGAAGGGAAGGGAAGAGAAGGGAAGGGAAGGGAAGGGAAGGGAAGGAAAAAGAGGGAGGAAAGGGGAGGAGAGGGAACAGGAGGGGAGGGGAGGGGTGGGCAGGGAAGAAGAGGAGAGGGGAGAGGAGAGGAAGGAATGATGAAGGGAGGGAGGAAGGGAAAGAGGGAGGGAGGGAGGGAAGGAAGGAAGGAAGGGATGGAGAGATGGAGGAAGGGAAGAAGGAAGAAGAAAGGAAGAGAAAAACCCATCCACGGATCCAGTTCCCTCTCAACATAATACTGTTGTGATCACTTCCCCTCCTCTATGAAGGTCTTGAAATGCAGACTGCCCCAGCCTGCTGTGCTTCCTCTCCTCCTGCCTATCACCTCACACTAATACACCAGTTTGTTTAAATCCTTCTCCCAAAGCCTGGAATCCCTATTTTACTACATGTCCACTACTCTAACTGCTGAATGGAAATCTGGGGTCACCCAAGACCCAGTCAGTTGTCACCTCAGTTGTCAGTTGTCACGCATGCAGTCACTAACTAAGGATTCATCATATTTAGTTGGTATTTCTACCATTTGTCTCAAATATATCCCTCAGCGGCAGTATATTGCTTTAGGTAATTTCTACTTCCCCCTAGAACACAGTGTCAGCCTCACTAACTGGTCTATCCACATTTATCAATCCATTGCCTACAACAGGCTATAATAAACCTCTCCAGACATAAACCTGACCATACCTTACTTACAATTTAGACTAGAAATTCCTATGGGCCCTGATTGTAGAATATTCTTCCAAAGCCCAGCAGCAATCATGCCACTATCTGGTTCTAAATCTTTACCAGCTCCACATTCACAGTTGAATCAGATGCAATCATTTTAGTTTGTTACGCAAGGCTTTGCACAGAATGGCCCCAAACTGTCTCTATCAAATCTACTTCTAACTCATATTCTAGAGCTCAAAAAACAATATTGCCATTCCCATCCATGAAGGCAGGGATAAAATGCTATTTACTTTTCCCAACTCCTGTCACACACAGAAGTGTCATTATTCCAAAAAAGTGTTGAGTAATAATCATCCAGTGGACTATCCATTGAATTAATAGCCTAATCAAAAGGGGGAAAAAAAGAATATAAGCTCCATGCAAAGAGGGATTTGTGTGTGTGTGTGTGTGTGTGTGTGTGTGTGTTTAACTGTTATATCCCTAAGATCCAGAATTCTCCCTGGCTTTAACAGGTGCTCAGTAAAAAAATTAAAAAACAACAACAAAAAAAACCACAGGCTCTTATTAAGTGAGATTGTTGGAAACATAGGCATGCCGTGGTACTATCCACTTTGTTTTACAGCTGTGAAACACAGAAAGTGAACTGCCATCATAATTAAGCACTTAAATGTGAACATCATGGGGAAGATAACACACAAGTATTTGTAAGATAAGAGTCCAAATGTGGCAGTTCTCCAGAAATGTAATATTAGCAGAAGGAAGGCCTTTACTTAGCCAGCCTCCATAAGCTGGCCTAAGTCTCCCCCGGAACAGGAAAACATTTCATCAATTTTCGTTTTTCCCATGGTAATCTCTGTGGCAGAGATGGGCTGCAGGAGATTTCATTAAATGTTAGAAGGAGTTCTTACAAATGGGACTTAAAGGCACATAACATATGAGATAGTAATGAAAATACACTTCCCGTGCTTCAAAGTGTGCTACATTACAGTCAAGTTCTTGAGAATATTACACAAAGACAGCAATTTCCAAGAGGACAAAATGAAAAAGAAGGTGCTGAGTTTTTGCATTTTTACTTCCTAACATCAGTAACTTTCAAAATGGCTCTAGCTATTGCATAAAAAGAATCATCTATGAGATCCATTCACACATGTACATAGGCACCCATGCCACCACAGGTTCTAAAAGTAAAACTTCTTTAGTTCTAAATGTGTATCCCAGACTACTGTTCCATCCCAAGACACAGAGGAATGTCTAATTTCAGGTAGCAGATAAGCTTGTTCAAACTAAGCTGACTTCAAACTCTGAGCTACAAAGGAAAGGCTCAGTGCATTAATACCATAAGTTCCTTAAAGTTTGTTCAGAGAAACAAAATGACTGCTTACCAGTTATTTGGGATGCACTATGCTACAGGAAATGAGGCACCAAAAGATGTTTTCAATTAGACCTTCTTGGTCTATATAAATGGTTCTATTACGGAATATCTTCTAGAAATGGCACGTGGGTATACTGGCAAAAAGGACCCATCCAGCTGCTTCTATACTAACTTTGTTTAACTGGAGTGGTTTTTATTTCTTAATTTACAGGTTGGTTGGTCCAGACCCCAATTCCCTATATAAGCTTTAGCAACTGGATAAGATCCATTTTAAATTACCAGTGTCATCATCATTTGCACTCAAGTAAATCATGGTGTAGAAGTCCTGGTTGGAACTTTTTACTCCAAAATAGATTAAGTTTAGTGTGAGTCTATGAAATTTTAAGAATAGTTCTATAATCTACATGTGGAAATCATTCTGATGATTTTGTGTTAGTCGACCACATTACATAGAATGCCAAGTTTCTGGCTTCCAAAACCAGCAACACCTGTGGTCCTAACAAAGTTAATACAAACTTACTCATTTTACCTACGTCAAGTCACACTCCCTTCTATAAGACATTATTTTGTAACTAAATTTATAAAATATAATGTGTATTATTATTATAAATATCAAACAAAGAAAACAGAATAAATTCTGTACCTAAAAGGTATGCAAGTAGGGGGTGATTCTCTCAGGATAAGGGATGGTGACTAGATTTAGCTACTGACAAATATACCTCTCACCTCATATATATGCTCCCCAAAAGTCCTAATGTCACACAGATGCTAGTCTCCATATATCTGTGCTCCCCACCCACCTTTCCAAGTCCTCTGGGTTTCTCTTTATAGGACTCCACATGTTTTCTAAACCATCTTAAGTAAAAAGCAGCATTTAGTCATCAATTCATTAGAAATACTAACAATTCATGCATTCAGCTAGACAGTTAAATCTAGTATAATTAAAATCCATTTCAACAATTCTTTCATTCAACCAATAACAATTTATTGGTGCCAAGCATAATTGATAAGTGCTAGCTCTCTAGTTTCCCACATACACATACCAGCAATTAGAAGTGTAAATATGATATTCTCTTTCCACCTTCTAATTGGAGAGAACAACCATAAATTTAAAAGGCAGTATGCATTGGCAATCGTTTACTCTTTGGTGAGCCAGTGGAACAAAAATGAAACACAAAGAAAAATGCAATAAATAAGGACAAAACTTCTGACCTATGGGCTTATTTACCTATCACACATGTAGCTTTTAATTCTGGCTTGAATTTGTCTCCTTTTAGGGAAAGGGGATCTTATCCTTCCCCCTCTCCTCTTCAGACATTATTTGTCTTCCTGTTACTGTGTGAGTCAGCACCACCGGAAATGGACAGCTTCCTGCTGCTTACTAAGATGCAAAGTCTTCTCCCATTGAAATGACACAATGTAGGTAAATCACAAACAAGGGTAGAAGATACACCAAAAAACATGGTAGGAAAAATTACACACACACACACACACACACACACACACACACACACACGAAACACAGATAACAAAAATGCCATTGCTAAACAAATGTCAATCTTTGATGCAATTCACGTTTTTAAAACAATTTAAAATATGACATACTGCTATTATCCTAGCCATCCCTGATAATAATAAAATGATGTAACTCTTTTAATTTACTTAATAATTGTGAATAATACCATTTTTTTAAATTAGTAGCTGGGCCTAATTTCCTTCAAAAAGACTTCCTGACACCCTACTCTGCACACCTAGAAGTTAGGTTAGGGAATATGACCCGTGCTTGTGGACACTTCATTCACCACCCTTAGTCAATAATGTAGCACTGAAACTCTGTTTTTAGATTTATCTTCTTTATGTCTTCCAGTTCTATCATTCTAGTTATACCATATAATAATGCTATATACCATTTAGTGAATGCCTTCAACATAGTTGGTCTGTTATATTCATTATCTAATTTAATACCATAACTACTTTATGGAATATTTAGTTCCATTTTATACTCAAAAACATCTACCCAATATAAATATTTACACAAATTATAACTAAGCAAGAGTCAAGATTTAAACCCAGTTCTTAGGTACCTTCCAGAGATGGACTTTCTCATCCTGTAATGCACAAGAAGTGCAGGATATTATATAGTATAAAAGGTAATCATATTAAGACTCATTTATCTATTCAATACAAACTTATAAAGATGTTCCCAACATTCCTGACCATTAGCATATTTCTCTTTGATACTAATACTTCTTTTATACTTAAAGGCAACAGTACAAAGCACACACAATCCAACAGCTAGGGCCTCAATTTCCCCACCTACACCAGGTGGTTAATAATAACACCAATCTACCTCATAAGACTAAGTGAGGTGGTATTTGGAAAGTACTTGAAACAGTACCTGGCTGAGTCAAGGACTAGGGAAGTGTTTGTTAAACAAAAGTACTCTCCTGTGGGTAGACTGCATCAAACCTGCTTAATGGCAAACTCTGTTGACAGCACAACATGTACTTTATTTACAGAGAAACACCTTGTAACACAAATACTTTTAAACATTCCCTTAGGGCAAGGGTGCTGATAGACTGGGTGGACAAAGAGCAAACTGTTCCCAGGTAGGAACGAAGAGTGAGCAGCTGGGGTGAAAGGATAGCAGAAAAGAAGCTAAAATAGCTTCAGATCTTCTCCTAAATTACTTTTCCCAGGTAGATTTTAAATCATTTGAAATAGTATCAGACCTTAAGATCATCTGTACTTCAGAGTAGGTGAATTTTGTAAGTTTGATTATGATCCTCCAATTGGTAGCATAATTATCAATTTAAGAATGGTATACATTAGTTGATATTTTCAAAATACAAACTGGTACATGTTTCTTTCTAAATCCAGGTTAGCTGTTTGTAACTTCCCAAAACCTGCACAAGGGTTTCTGTTACTCTTAAAGAATTAATGGGAATTAATGAGCATATATATGTTATATATGTTATATATAACATATATAATATTATATATTATAAATAAGTTTCAATCTATATCATATATATTATATTATATATTATTATATAGTACTTATATTATTATAGTACTTATAAGTACTTATAGTACTTATTATTAATATATAATATTTGTATATATTATATTATTATAATATTATATATATTATATTAATATTATATATTCTGACCCCATATATATATATATGGGGTCAGAATGAGTGAAGGAACAGAGTGGAAGAATTCTTTCAGAAAGATGGCTAAGGGTGCTTCTACCTATACAGAAATTACAATATCTATAGACTAAAAGGAAAAAAAAAGATAAAATAGGAAAACACACTGGACCAAAAGGCAATAGAAAGTTGACTATTATAACCTAAATTTTTAAAAATTTATTTGAGTAAATAGACACCTGAAAAAAGCTTTATATAAAGAAACTACAGCATAACTCTCTAAATAGCAGAGTAGATTTAAAAAACATTATAGATGAAAACTATATTTAAATTTCAGCCTGTTTTACAGTCTTTACTCAATTATTATTGAGAAACATCCCAGCTATTGGGGTACCTGGGTGTCTCAGATAAGCATCTGCCTTTGGCTCAGATTATAACCCCTGTGTCCTGGGATCGAGCTCCACATCAGGCTCCCCACTCAGCAGGGAGTCTGCTTCCCCCTCTGCCTGCTGCTCCCCTTTCTTGTGCTCGCAAGCTCTCTCTCCCTCTGTCTGATAAATAAAGAAATAAAGAAGATCTTTCAAAAAAAAGAAATCTTATTTTTAAAAAATCATCCTAGCTATCATTTTGCTACAACTTCCAAACTCTTCAATTACTTTATTTCAACTAATGAGGCTGAAGATCTGTTGAATTATTTAGTAATTCAGGACAAAATTTATTCTGCGTAAATGCTAAACCAACATTAATTTCTGACTTCCCAATTTCTCTAAAGAAATGAGACACTTCCAATTTACAATTATACCTCTTTTACTTAATCTTTTCATTTACAGTATTCTGGCATGAAAGTCATGGATCACATAAAAAGAACACCTGAAGCATCTTCCACATTAGTAAAATCTTTGGGACTTTCTCTGCCTTTAGAGAAAGCCCTCCTTCCCACAAGTCTAGTTTATATAATTGATTTAATGTTTCACTTCATAAAACACTTTAATCAAGTTAAAGTGAAGGTTCATTTAGATTATTACAAGTCTAACAGGTGATTTATGATATTCCAAGCCATTTCGAGTAATAAGACAATTAGTATCAGATAAGATGTGTGAATAATAGCATTTAAAGCCTCTAAAAAATCAATCATTAATACATAATTTTTATTTCTTAATCACAAGATGTTCAAAAGTTCAAAAATAAAGCTGAACGGTTTTCACTGACTGGGCTTCAAAGGTTAATTACTTAACACGGCTTGCAGGCCTTGCCTCTGACCCCACTTCCTTATTAGCCTCATTATTTCTTCATAACTCCTCACTTAACGATATATATCCCAGCCACTAAGAACATCTTTCTGTTCTTCAGATGCTCCTCTGCCTTGACTAATGTAAGCCTCTGCATGAACTGGCTAGTCCTTCCCCTGCAGACCTTCCTCTCTTAGTAGCAGCTCCTCACTCAGCTAACTGTCACCTGTCTCTCAGGTCCTGTTCAGCTGTCACTTCCCCTGGGACTCCTTCCCTGACTCCTCAGAGCTGCAGGTAAGCCTCCGCCCGGCCCCTACAGCAGCATGTCATTGGGCTCTGTAATAGCCTACAGAAAGTCAGACTGCCTTGTGTGGCCAATCCTGCAGAAACATGACTGGCAACATGTTACCACCTTGCACCACCCACATGCCTATGGACCACTGCAAAGAAGACTTAAGGCTGGGGAAAATACATTTCTGCCAACGAGAAATCATTCCAAAGCTACTGCCACAATTATTTTCAAAGGCAATAAGAGGCTGATTTGAGTAAAACAGCAGTACACCTTCAACATATTTGCACTTGACATTCTCAAAAGTAAAACTAAAAAACAAAGGTCTCTCCAAAATTCACCCAGATGTTATAAGTTTCCTTTAGACCAAAGACCCCAAATTATAAGATATGATGCAAATGAAGTTCCCCTTCAAGCTTCTTTGGGGGAAGCTGATTATGTAAAAAGGTCACATTTACATCTTATCAAGGTTTTGTATCATGGTTATGGAAACCTGACCACATTAAACAATGAAGAAAACAAAAAATACCTCCAGAGAAGTGCCCCTCTGAAACTTATAACCAGAAACCCTCAGAACACAACCAAATGTTAGAAGCACTCACAAGGGTTCCTCTACTTCACACAATCCAGAAGCATAGCTATCAACCTTTATCCAAAGGAAACTGTACTCATTATTTTTTTTCTGAAGATTGACCTTTTTAAATTTTTTTTTGAAGATTTTATTTATTTATTTGACAGAGAGAGATCACAAGTAGACAGAGAGGCAGACAGAGAGAGAGAGAGGGAAGCAGGCTCCCTGCCGAGCAGAGAGCCCGATGCGGGACTCAATCCCAAGACCCTGAGATCATGACCCGAGCCGAAGGCAGCGGCCCAACCCACTGAGCCACCCAGGTGCCCCGAAGATTGACCTTTTTAATAACAGTTTCAGTCTTTCAATCAAATTTCAGTTCCTCCTCGATCTTTTGCACTGAAGTTTTTCCACAATTACATTTTTTTCATTTTTCTTTTTTATTTTTCTCTGCATTTGTGAGGTTTTTTATAATTTACATGGTACTTCCACATCCATTATCACTTGGTTCATTACTTCATTCACCCCATCTTGCACTCATACTGTAATTAAACACCCACTGTGGACTAGAAGATGGGATACGCCCTTTTTAAAAACAGATTAATAAACTTTTGTTTTTAGAGCGATTCTAGATCTACAAAAATTGAACAGAAAGTACAAGTTCCCATCTACCTCCTGATGCCCCTCCACAGTTCTCCCTATTATTAACATCTTCCATTAGTGTGATATATTTGTTAGTGTTGAACTGACATTGACACATTAACTAAAGTCTATAGTTAATTTAAGGCTTACATTTGGTATTTTACACTTCTGTGGGTTTTGACAAATACATGATGTCATGTATCCACCACAACGATATCATACAGAATAGTTTCAATGACCTGAAAACACTCGGTGCTTTACCTATTCCTCCCTCCCGCTCTTTCATGCTTTCCTGGAATCTCTGGGGATCACTGGTGTTCTTGATACCTCCATGTTTTTGTCTGGTCAAGAAATTCGTATAGCTGGAATCATAGAGAACATAAACTTTCCACATTGGCTCCTTTCACTCTGCAACCAGCACTTTCGGTTGCTTCCTTTCTTTTTGTAGCTTGATAGCTCATTTATTTTTATCTCTGAATAATACTCCATTGTTACGCATGTACTGGTTTGTTTATCCATTCACTTACTGAAGGACATCTTGGTTGCTTCCATGTTTGGCAATTATTAATTAATAAAGCTGCTTGAAACATTTGTGCACTGGCTTGTCTATGGACAAAAGTTTCCAACTCATTTTGGTAAATGCCAAGAAGCATAGTTGTATTTTTTTTATTTTGTTACTTTTTTTTAGTAACAAACCTAACGCCTACTTTTTAATTTCCTAATTTCATAGGACTCTCTTTCACTTGCATTCACTTATCAATATTTAGATAACTAAGTATGCAAGAGTTTCTAATGGCTCTTGTCTCCTCAGAAGTTTATGCACTCACTATCCACTCCAGGACACAGTGGTGTACACATTCATTTCACACAGGCACACAAGTCCTATTAGACCAAAAAAAAAAAAAAAAAATATATATATATATATATACATATATATATATATATATATATATATATCAGCCACTGCATCTATAGAGATGTACACAGCCTTGCAAAAATGTTCACCAAAAATTAAAATGGATTGATAATGTTTTCCAAGGACAACCCTCAGCCAAATCAAGTCAATGATATTTATTAAGTAGCTACTATTATAAGTCACTGACTGACTGCAAACTTGATCTCTAATTTTTGCTGCTCAATGGCTTAAGAGTGTTCAGAATTCTGTCTATTTCAATACTCCTTAAACAGAAATTTTCATGAAAACTGAAGCAATTAGGTGCTGGGTGGCTCAGTGGGTTAAGCCTCTGCCTTCGGCTCAGGTTATGATCTCAGGGTCCTGGAATCAAGTTCTGCACCAAGCTCTCTGCTTGGCAGGGAGCCTGCTTCCTCCTCTCTCTCTCTCTGCCTACTTGTGATCTCTCTCTGTCAAATAAATAAATAAAATCTTAAAAAAAAAAAAAAAACTGAAGCAATTAACTACTTGGTATTTTCCCCAAAGATACAGATGTAGTGAAAAGAAGGGCCTTCTGTACCCCAATGTTCATAGCAGCAATGGCCACAGTCACCAAACTGTGTAAAGAACCAAGATGCCCTTCAACAGACGAATGGATAAAGAAGATATGGTCCATATATACAATGGAGTATTATGCCTCCATCAGAAAGGATGAATACCCAACTCCAGGACTGGAGGATATTATGCTGAGTGAAGTAAGTCAAGCAGAGAAAGTCAATTATCATATGGTTTCACTTACTTGTGGAGCATAAGGAATAACATGGAGGACATTAGGAGAAGGAAAGGAAAAGAGAATTGGGGGAGATCAGAGCAGGAGATGAGGCATGAGAGACTGTGTACTCTGAGAAACAAACCGAGGGTTTTGGAGGAGAGGTGGGAGGGTGGGTTTGGTGAGCTTGGTGGTGGGTATTAAGGAAGCCACGTATTGCATGGAGCACTGGGTGTGGTACATAAACAATGAATCTTGGAACACTGAAAAAATAAAATTAAATTTTAAAAAACTGAAGTATTATTAGTCATAATACTAAGAGACTTTATTGCAGTCTTTTAAGTTCTCTTCTTAATTTCAGGATCCTCTTAAAGCTTAAGTAAACAAGGAATTCTTCCTAAGTCATAACGTGGAACCTGTCTAGTAGATTAAAAAGGCATTTTTTTAATATGTAGAGAGAACCACTTCTTTATTCTAACATGGCAACAAATATAAAATATGAATAATAAGAGCCATTACTGAAAAATTAAGAACAGTTCTTTTAACTATGACTATAATATTCAGTGTTTCAAAACAAACTTAATACTGAATTTATTTAACTTATACACTTTTAAAAGAACTATAAACTTATAATGTGGTCAGCATATTTTTCACGTATTCTATTTGATTTAAAGGTTATTTTGTTTGTTGGACTTCCTGGCATGTGTCAGCCCTTCACTATTACTCCATTACTCCAAATTTTGTCTCTTGTTAGCTCTCAGAATTAGGTCCATTAACAACCCAAAGAGACACTAGGTACACTCCCTCCACCATATTCCCATCTGCTGTGGTTTAAAAGTGATGCTCCTGCTCAACAACAGGTCTCTCCATACCGATTTGTGAACTGTGTGCCTCCTGAGTCTCGGTCCTTGTGATAAGGTAGATCATGACGGGAGATATCAACTCCCACTGAGTCCTGAGATCCTGAAGGCCACCCAGGGACACCCATAAGTTGACATGGGTTAGCAATGTCATAGTCAGGTTTTTATAAGGCAGTCCCAGTTTTTGCCTGTTGTACTTGCATCTTCAAAGTACTCCAATTTAGACAATAAATCAGGCGATCACCCTGGTCATAAGCACTCTCTCTCCCTCCACCCACTCACTTTACATATTCCCAACCATCCCTTTAAACAAACACCTCTGTTGACACCTATCCCCTTCATGCCACTGGCTATCAAAACTTCCAAAGCTCTGAATACAAAAATCCGGCAGCCATTATTTTTCATACACACTCTATTCTATACAAGACTGTTTTTAAATATGACAGATTTATTTTAAGAAACCTGAATAGTTTCCCAACAAAGCTTTTCTCCCAACTAAAAAATGCAATGAAAAGGTCTTGCATCGGACTTAGGAGTACGATACTCTTCTTGAATAAAAGAATCTCAAGCCAATCACCTTCTCACTAAGAAAAGTTTGATCAATGTCCTAAAGTGAAAAATAGGAATTGTTGTTGGGACTCCAAGCTTAATAGTAGAGATGAGCACCTAGAATTCAAGTCAATTTGTGAAAAAGAGTAAGTTTGGGCAGAAACCACACAATCCAATTTCATTTTACAGATGACAAGCCCAAAAAAAAAAAAAAAAAAAAAATCCAGAAGCAGCAGAGTGATGAGTAAGAACAAGGTGGGAAATGAGTTTTGGATAGTTTAATTAAGGGTCTGAGGAATGATACTTAGGAAGCGGAACAAAGGAATGAAGTCAGGGCAACAAACATGCATTAGGAGGTAATAGAGGGGTGGGGGCACAGAGAACCCATAAGCAGAATACCAGATGACCAGCAGCATTAGTTACCTGACCATCCTGCATTCGTACAGAGAGCCAACAACCATTTTGACTTTCCATTAGTAAGGAGTGAAGAAATTCTTTCCCGTGACTTTCTGTGTGATGATTGCTAAAGGGTTGTTGCTGTATATGAGATGATGTTTTGTGTCAGAATGAGTCTGGCCCAGCAAATGATAACTTGCAGAGTCATTCACCAGCTTCAACTGTGCTCAGCCTGAAACCTGATTGAAACCAGCTGAGCCCATGACATCACCATAGGCTTTTTACTATAAAAAGGGCAAGCTCTGTGAGGTCAGGAAGCAGAACTAAGCTCCGAGAACAGAAGCCAAGTTGGAAGAGGGAAGAGCCAAGTGAAGTTCAGAGGAGGAGAGATTCATTCCAAGAAGAAGCTAGGATGAGCAATCTGCTCAGAGACAGCTGCAGAGGAAAAAGGCACATGATGGAAATTGTCCTTTAAGAGCAAGGCACTGCTGTCTCCCGAAGACTCAAGTTATCTAAAGCAAAGCCTCAAAGGAGAACCTGATTTAAGCTATTTCAGATTTTCAGTTTCCTGGAACTGAAGCAAGCTGTAGTATCATCATGGTTATAGTATTAATGTAGTCTCTCACTCAACATAGATTAATTGAGCACCTACTGGGGATCAGGTACTGCCCTAGGAATGAGGAATAAAATAGTGAATAAAGTGGACAAAAGTCCTAGCCCTCACGTAGCATATATTCTCAGAATGGAAACTAATAAATATACAGCATGTCAAGTGAGGATTACAGGAAACATGAAGAAGAGAAAGTGGTGGGGTTGAGAGCGGTGATTATACGAGCAAAGACGAATGAAGGTGGGGAGACGAGCTGTGTGCATGTCTGGAAGACGGGGCATGGTGGGCAAAGATAACAGCAGATGCAGAAACCTTGAGTGAGGAGTGTGTTTTCTGCGTTGAAGTAACATCAAGAAGGCCAGTGCTACCAGTCAGAAGGAACAAAGGGAAGCAGGAGTTTGTCTGGAAACAAGTTAATTCAGAAAGCAAGTAGAGATGTCAAGCAGGCATTTGGCTATATGAGACTAGAGGCTCTGGGAAAAGAGTCAAACAGTGAACAAAAATTAGAAATCATCACTGTACACATGATGGTCAAACAATAGCCCTGCCCCAGAGTGCATATAGATAGCAAAGAGAAGAGGGACATCCCAACAGTTAGAGGTTGGACAAAGGATGAAGAACCAGCAAAACAAGACTGAGAGAGAACAGTCTAAAAGGAGGAGGAAAATCAAGACAGTTTGATGCTTTGGGACTTTAGCAAAAAAAGTGTTCCTTGGGACATGGGATGATCAACTGCGTAAGGCTGCTGCCATGTCAAGTTAGATGGACCTACAATTGGCCTTGACAACATGGAGATTAGTAGAAACCTAGTAGAGCAAGATCAGGTTCTGAGCAGAGTGAGAGGAAAAGCATTTGAGGGGAATTGAAAACGTTGGAGGAGACAGCCTTCTGAAGACAGTGAATGTACACAACTCTTTTGAGAAGTTCTGCTAGTAGCTGGGTAAGAATGTGGACTCAGGAGATGGTTTGTGATTTTAGGACCAAAAAATTATAGCATGTTTTTCTGCTAATGGGAATGATCCAGTACGGAGGGAAAATGATGAAGCAGAGGAAAGGGACTTGCTGGGGGCAATGCCCTCAAATAGGCAAAGAGGGGTGGGACCTAGTGAAGAAGACGTGGCCCTTCCCTGGTCTTGAATGTGTGCAGGTTTCAGGGTTATTTGGTTTGTTGAGTTTTGTTTTTTGGGTTTTTTTTTTAAATGAAATTATGTTGGCTCTGAATGAGATTGTGTCAAAAAGAACGTGCCACGACCGTCTGAAATTCTTAAGTGGTATACCCAGCTGGGTTTTAAGTGAATCAAATGTAATAATCAGAATGTGGTAAAACACACAGTGTCCAACTCAGATAGGAAAAATAACTACTGTTTGTCTTTCAATTTCTTTTCCTTTTTTCTCCTTTTTCTGTAGTAAAATAATAATCTTTGGCGCAATTAGTGAAAATGCTTTACTTAATATAACCAAGGCAGGCTTGCTAATTATCGAGAGTGTCTCTTTCTTTATTAGGTTCCCAAATGACAAATAACAAACGGGGGGGGGGGGGGGGGGGGACGACGACAGGAGAACTTGCATTCAATACCCTCTCCGATCTTAGCCTGTAAGTACATCTTCACGGAGCTTTCCATAGCTACAATAACTGATATTTAACTTTGATAGCCCTTGCCCCAAATCTTTTCCTGAGAAGAGCTACTCGAGATAACAAGAATATTTTAAGGAATAGTTTAAAAGTGGTATGCAGTTATTGCTTACGAGCATAGATAATCCCACTACTAATACAATTTTTTTAAAAATTTTATTTATTTATTTGACAGAGAGAGATCACAAGCAGGCAAAGAGGCAAGCAGAGAGAGGGAGGAAGCAGGATCCCTTCTGAGCAGAGAGCCCAATGCGGGGCTCGATCCCAGGACCCTGAGATCATGACCTGAGCCGACTGCCCCACGACTAATACAATTTAGATCTGACTTAACTGCTAAAACCTACTCTGAGTGAGGGTGTTTTTGATAGTCTGAGCACTGATAGCCACTGACTGCTGTTAGCATAATTTAATACAATAGATGTAGGTGCTCATCGCCTTAGTAAGTTTCACTTCCTGGGCCTGAGGAGGTGCAAAGAGCAAAGTGAGGCTCTCACCACCCCCCTCACTACAGAAATACGGCTAATGCACAAAGAAGATCTCTTCCCAGGGAAGTCCTCAACTCACGTATCATGGGCTTTTAAACAGCTATTCAAACTCTAACTTCCCAAAAAATTCACAATCACCATAAGTGGGTACCTTTCCTTTCTAGTTGTTCCTAATTTACCTGAGACAAGTAATACTTGGTTCAAACGTATTAAGTAAGAAGATGCGATTTTCTAAGTTCACATGGCACACACATCACATTTTAATTAAAAAAAACTAAAAAGGGGGGCCACCTGCATGGCCCAGTGGGTTAAAGCCTCTGCCTTCAGCTCAGATCATGATCCCAGGGTCCTGGGATCAAACCCTGCATGGGGCTCTCTGCTCAGCAGGGAGCCTGCTTCCCCCGCCTCTCTGCCTACCTGTGATCTCTGTCTGTCAAATAAATAAATAAACTTTTTTTTTTAAGATTTTATTTATTTATTTGACAGACAGAGATCACAAGTAGGCAGAGAGGCAGGCAGAGAGAGAGGAGGAGGCAGGCTCCCTGCCGAGCAGAGAACCCGATGTGGGGGCTTGATCCCAGGACCCTGAGATCATGACCCGAGCCGAAGGCAGAGGCTTAACCCATTGAGCCACCCAGGTGCCCCTAAATAAATAAACTCTTAAAAAAAAAAAAAAAACTAAAAAAGGAAAACTATGAAAATTCAAAACATGCATGACTCTGCTTTCTCACAAATTCTTCACATTACCATTTTACTAAAAAAGAATGTACAGGAAAGCCCTGAATTTCCGCAAGATGATTTTCAAACCATTGGTTTTACTGTTGAACTGGCCAACAGCATGAGTTCAGATGAAAGTAAGCATCTGGCCCTAATGTGAAACTAATTCTGTAACTTGAGGGAGCACACCTAAGCCTTGGTTTCCTCATCTAGAAAAAAAGATTGTTGACTCCTATGACTCAGATTGTTGCCTGTAGCTGTAGTAGCTATGATTTTCTTCCACATGATGTTACAAATCATTAGTCTCTCGGATTAGTAAAGTTTTATCAACATACAGCAGAACTATTTTAATTTGCAATAAAAAGGTAAATATGTCAGGTGCAACACAAGGGAATTAACTAAATTAGAGTATTTTGAATTTCAAAAAATCGGTGCCTGCAAGGAGAAAAGATTTAAGTAATGTGGTAGATAATTCTGAAGATGGCAGCCTGGAAAGCACTTTCCCCACCCCTGAGAACTATCATCAACACTCCCATAAGAACGCCCTCATTCATTCAGTAACCCAGCCCACAGCTGATTGATTTGGGGGTTGACTCCAGACCCGAGCTAAGACAATCAGGTTGTCACTCCCTGGAAGTTGTCCTTTGGATCTTATAAACATGGGCTGGTTGCCACGGGTATCTGAGTCACGGTAACTGTAACTCTAAAAAGTCCACTCCCCTGCTTCTGACGATCCCAAAGCAGTTCCGAGTCCCCAGGGCCACCTTGGTTTCTTACTTTTATCAAGACTGATGGCTGAATTATTCCCAGGATTCCTTTAAATATTGAAAAAATTTAAATCTACATTAATTATCACTAAATACAATTAAAAATCCAGTTCCTCAGTTTAGTCATATTTCAAGTGCTCAATCATTGTGTAGGTCTATTGGCTACCACAGAGGACAGCCCAGATTTAGAGTACCTTAGGTCATCAAAGAAAGTTCTTTTGAATAATGCTGCCCAGGACACTTCTAACAAACTTCCTCTTTGCTTAAGCTTCTAGGATCAGGATTTGGAGGGGGGGGGGTATTGTTCATTTGTTTTATACTTGCACGGAGTAGATAAGAGTCTTAACAGGAGGTACAGGAGGCATAATGTTAACTTTTCGGAAGTCTCACTAGTGATTTCTGGGTACTCCCAAGGGCTCTAAGTCTTGGAGTTGATGTCCCTTCAAAACTTAAAAGTTTACTCACATCACTCCTGGACTCCTCCTGGGTCAGAGAATCACAGAATTTAAGAATTTAGGAAAATTAGATTAAATATCTAATAATCTCATGATTACCCAAGTAACCAGGCATAAAGTTTAAATATTTATTTACCCACCAGTCTGTTACTACACCAACTGCTTCCTACTCTTCCCCCACATCTCGCTCTCTTTTTCTTCTTTTTTTTTTTTTTTTCATTTATTTTGTAAGGTACGTTCGCCATGGTTACCATTGTTTCCAGTGTCATAGTTCCCCATATCTAAACAGCACAGAAAACATTCTGTACTTTCAAATCAGGGAGCAAATACACTTTTCATTGTAATTTTATATTTTTCACTAGAACCTTTATGTTCAAATCTGCCACATGATTAGTCATCTGTACAGATTGGAATCTGGATAGCTGGAGATGTTTTTATTCCATTGTTTTTAAACAAATAGTAACCAAACATCATTTAAACCATGTGGATTAAAATGTCATACCTACGCACCAATAGACTTAAACTTGCTAAAGCAAGCTCTCTCAGTATCTTCATAAAGCAATGTGTTACGTTTAACAATAAAAAAAAAAAGGCAAAAATAACAATAAACAAGGACTCTAACCTCTGTCATATGCACTCTCACACCTAACGGTGGTGAAATCTGATTGTCTGCCTAGCAGAGAATTTACAGGTTGTTTTCAGGTAAACACAGAACTCCATATTCATGCAATATTTATTTTGACATAAAGATTTTTTTAGCTTTTAAAACTTTTTATTTTGGAAATGAATTATTTTACTGTATTGCTTCATTGAAGTCAAATGCCATCAAATGTTAGAGGAATTTATGACCTCCCAACTATCCCTTCCATTAAAGATGAACAACTTATGTTTGCCCCTATACAGATCTGCATCTAATGTGACTGGTGTGTAATGAAATGCAGAAAAATGGTGATGACCCCTGCATGTAATAAATCATTATGGACCCATATTTTTGTATGTCTTTTCCTTACATGTAAATGAGCAAAGAGTTCCCCATTCCTATCACATCCCATAAACCAATGTTCTAAAACTTCTGAAACAATGGTATACATTTCAAAGAATTAACCAAATCTATTTCCTTTTCCCTTCCCTTTCAAACACCTGTGTGTGTGTATACACACAAACACACACATATATGCACATATATGTATATATAGATACATAACGTATATAAACACACACATACACACACACGTTTCACAAACTTTCCTAACACACAGGGTGTTGGCCATTCCTATCGTGAGGAAACACCTCTCCCAGAATTCCCAAGCATGACCCACAAAGTCAACAAAGGGAGTCCTGAATTTAGTGGCTGCTGCTTTGAAGCATGCCATTAATCACTGGTAGTGTGAATCATCAAGAAGTAGTCCAGAGAACACAGACCAAGAACTTGTACTCTTTCAACAAAGGTTTTGGCAGATAAATTACACAACAAAAACAAAAAAGCAAAACAGCATAAACTCCAACTCTCAACTGCCTGGTAAAATATCTATTCTTTAGAGGAAAAAGACAATAAATAGATCTTAAAGCAACTGAGCACAAATGCCAGCCACACTCCTGGCATAGTTTTCACCCAGACACCTGACTTCTTTGAAACATCTGCACACACCATGGCAGGGATCCCAAATTAGTTAAGTCATAAAGCACCTGAAAATATTTACTATACTAGTAAGTTATCAAGAAGGTAGAAAAGTCATAATGTCTTATGAATGAAAGTTATGGAATTGATTATTTTAGTTAAAGTTAAACCCCTGATTAAAAACCAAAAACTTCTTTAAACAGTGAAAAGGGCTCTATAATCAAACTCATAGCATTCACGAGCCCTATCTTCATTTTGAAATGGAACTCTAAATACTCTTACAAGCTGCTCTATGTGTCAGAATTTTGCCAAACGTTAATTTTAACGAGGACTCCAACACTGACTGGTTACACTGAACCTATTAAAAAAAAATTAAGTGTAAGAGATTCAGCATTAGCAGCCGGAGCTGGTGGATGACAGGCCATCTAGGGAGAACTTGGGAGAACCTGGTCCTTTAGCAAAGTTTGAGTAAGTAGGTCAGCTGTCACCTATGACCAGCCAGGTTTGGCCTCTCTAAGGAGAGTACATTAGCTACAGCGGTCCAGGATCAATTTTGGCAGCTGAAACTTGAAACTTTAGGCTTTTAAAAGTAGTTAGTAATTTTTTTTTTTCTAGTAGAAAGTATATATTTTTTTTTCCAGGAGCTTTTAGATTATACACATGAGGAAAAACTTATGTGTGTTTATGTGTAATAGTAATATGTCTTTTCTCTTAAAATTAGGCAAAAAAGCACTTTGAGGCTATGTTTACTAAACACTTATTATTTAAAGATTAAACAAAAAGATGATTCCAAAATCTGTATTTCATTTCTCAAACTGGAGAAAAGGAAAAGGAAAGGAAAAAAAAAAAAGGAAAAAATGGAAAGGAAAAAATCCCTACTAGCAGAAATGCCCTAGCTAATTTATCTTGTTTTAATGACGTTTAAAATTTTTGGAATAGCCATAAGCTTTATATCTTTTGAGTCTTTCAAACACACTTAAACATACTTAAGCATTAAAAACACAACTGAAAAGTCACACTCATTTATCTAAACTCCTTTTAATGTATACACTTGGCACTGTACCACCAAAAGAAGTAGAAGAGTCTTTGGAAAGAACTGATGTTGACCTTTTCTTCATGACAGAGATCTTGTTTTGAAAATATTCTGCATGGAAACACAAGGTTCTGGCCCAAACAGTGGCCAACCACTTTAATTTTCTTAGATGCACGGTCTAGCTTTCAGCCTTGGAGTATGAAGCTCAGATGCTCTGGGCAGCCTTCCATTCATGTACGAAGTCTTCTGTTTAAAGGACCCACACCTTTCTACATACAGGGCAAGAAGGATGTGCACCATTTCAATGAGAGGCGCACAGAATTTTTTTTTTTTTTTTTTACCTTTCAAGATCTACGCATCATGTGACGTAAAAAAGGAAACATAATAGTAGCTAGTTGTCTATTAACTAGCCTCCCTTTATTAATGAACGTGGAGAAAATGCCTAAATGTCTTTTTGGTAAATCTGTCCAAAAGACAAACCTGACAAACCTTAAAGGAATTTTGCTAATCATTGGTTGTAACTTAAGCTCTCTGCATTCCCTAAAAATGTAAATGAAAACAACAGTTTCCAATAACCCAGTTCCTGCTGCCTTATACTGTTTTTTTCCCCTCCTTGACCAGACTGTTGAAGTCAGACAGGTCGAGGTCACCTTCAAGAAAGCCCTTTGCCCTGCCAGGTTAAAGTCATGCCAGCAACCAAAGTAGAATCTGATATAAAAATAAGAGCCGAAGGAATCCAGGGAAAGCAAAGCCCATTTTAAGGCCAATAGGTCACATGATGGCCAACAATGCAAAAGAGGTGATAGAAGCTTAAGGCTTTATCTATATGAGCGACAGAACCAACCACTCCTACCACATTAATCAGTTAAAATAATAAATCTCCAAAACGGCCAGGTGTTAGGCTGAAAAACTAAAGTTAAGTGGATTACTTGGTGTTGCAGAGTCACAAGTAAAAGACATTAATTAATCTTCTACATTTTTACATGTCTTAGTTATACATAAAAGCCATTGATTTCACTGAGGTTAAATAATGGCTAACTCCTCCCCTCCCCACCCCGGCAAAAAGACTGCAAGGCTGTCAATACAGAATACTAAATATGAAATTAATAACAATAGAGGATACAAAACATGAAATTACTCTTATGTCATTTGAATTTGCAGGCACCCTAAGGTCAAACAAATTCATAGATAACAATCATTTTTAAAAAGGAAGAAGAAGGAGGAAGAGATTGATATCAAAACAGTGCTACCAAATGCAGAAATAAAGTTAAGGGGTTTACAGGAGTTGAAAGCATGCTAGTTACAGAGGCATGATAATGTCTGGGAGGTAGTAAAAATATTATCTGTATATTTAAAAAAATAAAGGAAGCAGCTGTCTAAACATTTTAGCTTTTTTCAAAAAAATGTTTATGCACTGGCCTGAGGATAGAAATAATCCAAGTTGAGGCAATGTTTTAAACTATTAGAACACACACACACATACACACACACACAATGAAGCACCTTGCGTCCCTTTCTCCTTCCCCTTTTTGATTTGAGGCATTTCCTCTCAACTTGGCTATAAAAAGGAAATCCTGAAAGTGAGGGTTACCAACAATTATCTGTCACTCCGACTGTACAAGAGAAAGGAAAAACAAAAGCTCTTTCTTTATGGTTTCAACTACAAAAAATGACATGGGAATGCTCTCTTTTATAACCACCATTACAAAGTTCATGTCAACCTCATTTTATATTAAAAATATATCTATATTAAAATACACTTATAAAGTATGCCAAAATAGTTCCAAACTAAAATACGTATTTTTATTTTGCATATTTGCTTCATCTTTATATATCAGAATACCTTTTGGTTGCATAGTTGCGATCATAGTTCCCTTATAATTTTCCATTCTGCATTTTCACTTAACATTTCATCATAACATTTCCACATGCCTCCCATGTTTCTAGTTATGACTTCATTAGGAATTCCATAATATTCCAAAAATTTAATGAGCTATTTATTCACTTCCTTACTTATTTTTACCCTGTCTTCTTATAGAATGGGCTTTGGTAGAATCACTGTTGTTTTGGTCAAACAATTGTGATTTCCATTGTTCTTTTATTGGACACTTAAATTGTTTCTAATTTTTTTTCTCCCATTTTAACTAAACCTGCAATGAGCAACTTGTGTAATGTAGCTCTTTTTCTCAGTTGAATTATTTCTTGGAATGAGTCAAGGGTTGTAAATAATTTTCTCAATAATTATAATGCCTCATTGCCTTATACAGTGTTCATACCCATTTATAGTATCTGGAGTGATAAAGCAAAACAAAATATCCAGTAATTATCTTAAGTATTAAAACTACTCTGGGTCAATTTTCTAAATGCTGTTACATTTTTCTTGTAGTTTTCAGAATTAAATAAATAATGCACACTTCCAGATAAACTTGTAACATGTATCTGCTAGAGTGTAAAGTAAAATCAGTATTCTCCAAACCCCTAAAACTCACTCTCTGATGTAAGCACTGGTAACAACTTGGTACAGATCTCTCCATACTTGTTTCTTTTGTATATATAAGCATGTATGTATATATTTAGGCTTTATAAACCTTTCTTTTATTTTACAACACAAAATCACTATCTTCAAATATGAGCTCATAATGTGACTTCTATGAAGTCATGATAGGACTTCTATAATATGATTTTGTCTCATTCAAATATCACTTTGTTCCAGTTACATATTTAGAAACATCACAAGTACTGTACCAATTTTTGGTTAACTGCCACTCATGAACCTAAAACAGAAGATAATCGTCAAATTACTTTAAACACTGGTGTGTGTGTGTGTGTGTGTGTATGTGTGAGAGAGAGAGAGAATTACCTTCCTAATGATATTTAAGACCACTACCAAAATGAGTTTGTATGCCCTCATAAAATGCTTATTATCGTGATGCTAGGGTGGCACAAGGAAGGAAGATAGCCTGACATCAGAGATGTGTCGCTCACATATGGATAACTAAGACCATATAACACCAAAATTTTACCTAGCGAGATAAAAAAAATTTCAAAAGAAATGAGTGACACAGAGTTTACAAGTCGACAGACGTTCATGAGACTTGCCAGGAAGAAACCAACAAAAATCCTAGAATAGTGGTTTCTCTAAAGGGTATAACTGTATTCCTAATTTGATTAAACCATACAACAGCCTCTGTAAGGAATATCGTGTTTGTTATCTCTATATGGGTTTGACTCTTTCTGGAATGTGCATGGACGGCCCCTCCTCTCCTGTTATCAGCTATACAATCAAGGCAGAATTGACAGTCGAATTAAACCACGCCTCCTGCATTTGCTGTCCCACGGACAGGTTTTATTTATAACCATCCTTATCACTATCTAAAATTGTCTTGTTTACTTACTAATGCAATATATGTTCTCTTCCACAAGAATGTAGGCTTAAGAAAGTAAGGGCAGGGGCACCTGGGTGGCTCAGTGGGTTGTGCCTCTGCCTTGGACTCCGGCTGTGATCTTGGGGTCCTGGAATCAAGCCCTGCATCGGGCTCTCTGCTCAGAGGGGAGCCTGCTGCCCCCCTTCTCTCTGCCTGCCTCTCTGCCTGCTTGTGATCTCTGTCTGTCAAATAAATAAATAAAATCTTTAAAAAAAATTAAAAAATAAAAGTAAGGGCATTGTCTCTCCATCCTTTCACGTCAATAAATATTAATTGAGTTCTGCATATTCTGGACAAAAGGGATGGAGTACTGACCAAAACAGGCGAAAATATGTGCCCTGATGAAGATTACCTTCCAATAAGGAGAAATAAACAGTCTACTACAGAATAAGATATATATTATATTAGAAGGTAATGTGTGCACTGGAGAAAAACAAGGAACACAGAGAGTATCAGGGTGAGAGCAGAAGTGTGTGGTTACAATTTAAACACCATCCCAGCACTAAAAACATGCAACCAGTCAGTCAATAAATACTAGCTCGTGGGTTAAGACCAGACTGGCGAGCGCCAAACAGCATATCCCAATTCCCTGGAAGCAGGGACTGGTTTTGAGATGTGCTGCTAACAAGATCACAGTCAGATGCAAGAGACATTAGAGCCATCAAGACCAGGAGATCTGGTATTGCTTTATAAGGTTAGGAGCTACTACAGCCATTTTGCTAGTCATGAAAATAAAACCACCCAGTAGGAACACAGAGCCCAGGAGAGTAAAACAACCAGCACCTGAAACAGCATTTGATTAGTTCAAACGATATCTGAAGATTTACAGGCCATTCAGTTAGGCAGGGAGGTAAGAGCCTCTGTATTCACTAACTCAGCATTCTATGTGGGGCAAAATAATTCCTGCTTTGCCTTCACTAATAGCAGTTTTCTTGCAGACCATTTCCTCATTTGAAAAGTCAAAGTTACTGATGTCGTGTTGTTTAATCCACTTGGAGCTGGGGTTCCTATGACTTGCAACCTAATGAGTCTGTACTGACATGCATTCTAATGTATACATAAATCTAACACGAATTACCTCCCTAGCCCTTCATGCTCCTCGGTGTGACCTTGTTAGGATTTGGAATATTTCCTCCACTTCCTATTCCCAGCCCCAACTTTCCATCGGTGCCTAGCCATACCCTACCTCCTCATCTCTTTCACAAAGCTTCACCTCTTAATCCATTCATAACTCACTCAGTCATTAAATCTAACATATGTTTAGCAGGCACTGACAGGCACTAGAATAAGAACACTAATAAGGCACAGTCCTTGTTCTCAAGGACATCTCAAAAAGGAATGGAAATGGTTGAGTAACAGCTGCAAAAGCAAAGGCAGACTAATGGGTGCTTGACCTTAATGATGTGTGGGAGACAATGACAATGGGAAGGGTGAGGGGATCAAATATATGCTTTGGATGGTCCACAACTTCTCTCACCTCCTCTGAGCCCATTAATGGTATCAACTTACTGTCCTTTACACACGCAGCCCCCAACGTGGCAGTTCTCTCTTTTCCAAAAGGTCTTTGAGGCCAGGAATTGTGTCCAAACCTTCTTTTCTATCTTCCCAACTTTCCAGCATAGAATATGGCATAAATGAATCTCCAATAAATGCTTATTAATTCAAATGTGGGTGTTTTGTACTCAAAATTCTGAAAAAGACCCTAGATGCTATATCTAGCCCTAGCTGAGTTTCATTGCTTTTTGACAGGCTACTAATTTCCTCTTACCTGTTTTGACAGCTGAAAGCTTATCACAATTGCTCATCCTAAATCCCACCAGTACAGTCTTCCCGTGGCATCTCCATGTGGCTTCTAAATCAGCCTCCTTTTCATGGGTTCCAATAACTTCCTGTTTTGCTTTTGTTAACAGGAGTTCTCTTAGGAGCCAAGGAGATAATTGCTTTAGAGCGTATTTTGGTTTTGAGCCCTGTACACAGGAGCCACTATACTGGGGCAATGAATTAGCGAATTTTTACTGCCACAATACTCTTTAATCAGGCTGTTCTCAATTTAGAAAGAAAAAAAAAATTAAAGAATGATGAACTAAGTGGAACTAAGTACAGCTTTTAGTACTTACAACAGAGCAAACAACAATTAACCAAAAAATGAGGGGTGCGGGAAGGGGAGGGCACAGCATGTTCCTAACAAAATTTTATGCATTCTTAAGAGCTGATATGATTCAAAGGGGAAAAGAAAATGTTTTTCTCATATGGGGAAGAGTGAATCTAGTTTGTACTGAAGTGTTTTTCCATACGATAATCTCAGGTATCAGATCAAAAATTTAAATATTTTAAAAATCCTTTCCCAAATCTATATGGCCATTTTTAGGCCCTCATTTATACATGTAATAAGTCAACTTGCTAGCCGTATTGCCCAAATCACATCCACCATTTCAAAATGGTTTATAAAAATGTTGGTACTATAGCACCATTAGTGCTATAGTTAAAACGCATTATAGGTGAAGTAGGCTAGAGGAGGCTGGTCTAGAAACAAAATCCCCACCTACAATGTGGCTTATTGGCAAGTACGTTATGAAGCTCAAGGGTAGCAAAGGGTAGGCAGCATGGAAAACACATTCTTGACTTTTCTCCATTATAATCCCACTAGCCTTTTGTCTTATCCTCCCTTACATCCTGGCTTCACCGCAGCAATATTACAATCCTCCTTTTCCACCTTCCCATGCTTCCCCCTTTGCATGAGACAATCTGGGCAGCTACTGACTTCCCAGAGCCTAGTACAAGGGAGGGGACCAGCTCAGAAAAGAACTCGTCATTCTTCAGACCTCCAAAGGATGCCAACCAGCCGAGCTGTGGCTGAGTCCTCTTAAGAAAGGAAGAAGGGCTAGTCACTTTCTCTTTGAAGTACCTACTCCTTCTCCAATATATTCCACCATTTTTATTTTTATTTTTTTTATTTTCATTTTGTTTTTCCAGAGTTAGAAAATGCCCCTGTTCCCAACCCACATGTCCACTGGCACAGAGCAGGAGGGCAGAGCCCTGTGCAGAGGTCCCTGCCCTCCCTCCAATTTCCATTGTCATTCCATTGTCATTAGGTGACCTTAAGCAAGTCACTTCAACTTCTTGGGTCTCAGATGATCCAGCTGTGGGGGAGGCCCCTCATTGTTCAATGTTTTTGTTCCCATTTTTACATACTCCCACTTTGCTTTTATTGCTTATCTGTTTTATTCTCTCTCCTGCTCCAGGAGGACGGGGACAATGTCTGTATCCTCACACCTTAGCACTGGACTGGCAGGCACCTAGGAGGCATTCTATTAGTATAAGGAGAATGAACGTAATAGAGAAAAAGTATTTCTACATTTTAAAAGCAAGTCGACTAAAGCAATAGGAAAAAAACGATGATCGGCTTTTTTCCATACAGCAGTCACCATGTTACCAATGGATGTCAGCATCTTTGAGCCTCCATGCAATATGGGATAGAAGAGAGCAATGGTTCTCAAAGAGGGAGTGCCAGGGGATGGCATAAGGTCATGACAACCACTTCCAAAAAGTACTTCTAAAAAGTGAGCGAGGTTATAAAAAGTTATTATCTCAGAGTAGGATTCTAAGCATTCTTTTTTTTTTTTTTTAAAGATTTTATTTGTTTATTGGACAGAGAGAGATCACAAGTAGGCAGAGAGGCAGGCAGAGAGAGAGAGGAGGAAGCAGGCTCCCCACCAAGGAAAGAGCCCGATGTGGGGCTCGATCCCAGGACCCTGGGATCATGACCTGAGCTGAAGGCAGAGGCTTTAACCCTCTGAGCCACCCAGGCGCCCCTAAGCATTCTTTTTTTGAGCAAGACATCTCCTCAAGTAAAACTCGGAAGCATTGATGACTATCAAGACATCACCTCAGTTGGAACCAACAAATCAGATGACCACTATAATCCCTTCCAGCTTCACCAATATGTAATTTGAAAACACAAACTAATGTTTACCAAATCTCAATTTAAAATTTTTCTAGGTATACTTCAGTATTATAATTTTATATCCACACATTAACCAGATGCTACAATTTTATTCCCTATACATAGCTAATTTAACTATCAATTTCATTAAGGGGTAAGTTTTAGGGTCTAATACTACTACATGCTAGGAGTGTTTTGTGAGTTTTAATAACAAAAAAAATAAATACATTTTATATGACAAGGAAGAAACTATCCCTTCCATCTAGAATAGGGTTTCTAAACCTCAGCACTACTGACATTTTGGGCTGGATGATTCTTTGTTGCAGGAAATTGTCCTGTATATTATGGGATATTTAGTAGCATCCCTGACCTCTTCTCACTAGGTATCAGTACCTGATCCCTACCCCAGTTATGACAGTAAAAATTGTCTCTAGACATTGCAAACAGCCTCTACCCCCAAACCCTTGCCACATTGGGAACCACTAGGGGAATAATATTAATAATTTAATTATCTAGCATCTTGGAATACAAAACATCCATTATACACAAGGTAGGGCTATGGTACCAACAGGCAATTACTTAAGGGAAAGAGCAACTTATCTGAAAAAACACTCGCTCATTTGTTTGTAGTGTAAAGACCTTTAGGAATAATGAGACATGAGTTTTATCCAAATAGGCATCTATTTTCTAATTTACACATAGAACACACACAGGTGGAAAACCTCAAACATGAGCACATGTACAGTCTACAACTATTAAGGAATTCTAAATAACATTTCTTGAACACTTCTGGAAATTTCCTTTTGGAAAATTCAAAATCTCATTGTAGATCTCATGATGTAAGGCCACATCTAGTATAGAATAAAACGAAATGGAGATTTGGCAATTCTCTTGATGTGCTTACTTTGCTTCAAACTTTTCTCTTTGTTAAATTCTAGCTTTTTGCTGTCAAACATGAATAAAATTTAACCAGATAATTAGCAAATCTACAATGACTGTTTGCCAGGTACGCATTACCTACTGTAATGATTTATAGATATTAACACCTTACATTCTTGACTGGTTCTGAAGTCCTAAGCAAAGTATAAAAGAAAAACATTTGAAATCTCCAAGTCTCACATGGACAGTGTGATCTTTCACTTCAGTGGGCCAGACCCAACACCTTATGAACTTTTTTTTGCATTTTAAGTCTTCAAGAAAGGTTTCTTGTCATTGAGTTTTCCTTTGTAATAGATTTTAAAATAGGCCAAGTTTTTTTTTTCTAATTTCTTAAGGAATATTCTACGTCTTTCAAGAAAAAGTGTCACATGGAGAGACATATTGGATACTTAACCTTAAAAAAAAAATTATACATTTTAATGGCAATGAGTATTTCCCCTGTAAGTCTACCTTCTCATGGTAGCATGAGAAGAATTTTCAACATTGTTAAAGTGTGTGTAATTTATTATTCAGGGGCGCCTGGGTGGCTCAGTGGGTTAAGCCTCTGCCTTCCACTCAGGTCATGATCTCAGGGTTCTGGGATCGAGTCCCGCATTGGGCTCTCTGCTCGGCAGGGAGCCTGCTTCTTCCTCTCTCTCTCTCTCTCTCTCTCTCTGCTTGTCTCTCTGCCTACTTGTGATCTCTCTCTATCAAATAAATAAAATCTTTAAAAAAAAAAAAGTGTGTGTAATTTATTATTCAAATAAAATTCAACTGATTTCCATTACAGTAACCTTTAAATCATTTTTAATTCTATTTGCCTCTCATTCACAGTGTAAAATAAGAATTAACCATTACCTATAGACTAGTATGTTTGTTTCTACAATTAATCGAGGTATTATTATGCAAATTTTTATTTATTATGCATCTAGAGTCTAACATAGTTCATATTTCTCCAAGTGCCTATTTTTGTTTATTTTACTGCTCCTTCATACTCTTAGTATGAAGAAGCTAAGAGGAATAAAAGGAAGATGAATGAACTATTTTCATTACAATCTATGTTTTGATAAACCAGTTCACTTTTTTTTTTTTTTTTTTGCTTTAAGGTATTCTCAAAAATAATCAGGAGGTAATTAGAATATATAATATTTACTCTTAAAAGATAGAGTCCCACCTGTCCCCATTATTCTCATAGATTCTGGTAACTATGTCATTTTACTTAAAGGTTTTAGTGACAGGTTTATTTTTCTGAGGGTTTCAAACAGATGACTCTATTTCTGTTTCCCAACAACTTTTTTTTTAATAAGGGATAGTTTTTCTGAAGATTATTTATTATTGAAAATATATGCAAAAATTTCCATTTATGCATACAGGACTACCACTGGTAAAGTAAACAATTATAGATCTAAAACTTAAGAGACATAAAATTATAGCTGAAGTTAATGAATCAGAGCAAAACAATGCCACCCTATTTAATGTGCCCTTAATGGTCCCTTCTATAACACCAACCTGCAGCCAAGCCACTGTAGAAACATTCTGAACTTAAATAAGAATACTTGAAATCAGAACATATTTAAACCACCAAGAGCATCTTTAGAAAAAAATTTAATATTTGCACATTTGGATACAACACCATCCTGGGAACTGATAAAGTTCAGACCAAAATATGACTGGTTCAGAGGTGACAGCAAACGGAATACTAAGTAATGACAAAAAAGGAAATATTTATACATCTCTGCCTTCCTCATTTTCTCTTATCTGTTCTTTTTACTGAAGTTTGGTTGCGCCTGTCAATGATACTGGCAAGTGACAAGTTCCTTGATCCTCCTTAATCTTCTCTGAACGACTTCTTTTAGAGCTGCAATGGGATTTATTCCAGATCATAAACAGTATCTATAACACAGAGTCAGTTTAAGAGTAACTATAAGCTTCCATTTCAAAATAATAACCTATGTCATGGAGCAAAACTAATCATCATCATACTCATTTACGATGTCCTAGGTAATTATTATATGGATTTCATGAGTTGGCTTCATAATTCAAGTCACTGCTTAACTTAACCAGGATACCATTGATATAAGGCGACTGAAGCTGGCCCAAGGTCTTTCAGAACCATATAGTTTGACTATGCAGAGTGTGTCCTGGTCAATTACCTACTGCCAGGAAGGGGAACCCACTGGTGACCCATCCTGGAAAAGGGTCAACCAAGCCAGCCCCCACATACATGGCCAGATGTTAGCAGAAAACTCAAAATGCAACATACCATAACAGAAACGCCTAGCTTTCCCTGTTGTTCTGTGCAGGAATATTGGTCTTGGCAATGAGGATCTCCTGCCCTAAATCTCACGCTGAAGCTACTCTACAGCATACTGCTTTCGTCATTTTTAAGTAAAACCATGAAGGTAGCTTTGTTTGATTGGTTTTCATGCCTTATCATAATGTTTGGATTATAGCTCCTTTTGTTTGAATAGTTCAGCTGTTTTTACTTTTATCACCACCACTTAAGGAGTAAAAACACACCACTGATGGAAAGCCATTGGACCAGGAATCAGAGAACCTGCTCTTAAAGGGACTGGCTCTGCCCAGACATCACTGTGGGCCACAGCAAATCCCTGTTGGGCTTTCTCAGCAGTGAGAGGCCAACTCTAATGAATGACTCCAGAGGTTGCTCTCAGTTCCAAAAATCTAGTATTTCCCCTGTAAGTCTTGGAATCAGCGCAAGCCAGTAGGTCTCACAGCAACTTCTATGCCACCTTCACAGACAGTGCTCCCACCAGTTAGATCCAAGAGTCCCTGAGGTGCAACCGGAAGTCTCAATTCCCTTCCAAACCGGACAGAGGCAAAGAAACCTTCATTTGTGGTCACCGGAAAAGCTGGCTGTCAAAACCTAGACCTACAAGGGATCTTTTTTTACTGTTTTGTTTTTTTTTTTAATAAATTTTACATACCGGACTTTTATAATTTTGTCCTCTATATCTCTGCAATGCTAGAGAACAGAGGCTTACTTTTTTTTTAATCTTAATATCCCATTGTAATAAACACGTAGTAAGCATCAGCAAATGATACCAAGAAATGATTTATAATTTCTATTATGAAATGTCTAACTTATTTTTATCAAGTCATAAACATTAGGTGGCAGAAAAACATTTATACTACTAGCTCTCATTATCATCAAGGACTGGCATCTTGCACACTCCTACAACTACTTTAAAAGGCATTCTTGCACCACACTTTTATTGAATGCCCAGTTCTAAGCCTGGCACTAGGTTTGTAAAGTGGATTAAATGATCTTTGCCCTCCAGGAACATAGTCTACTAAGGAGGAGGAAAGAAGGTAAAGTAAAAAGACAAATAATAGACTAGCACACCAACTGCTCTTTCAGAGAAACAAATAACTTGGGTCATAAGGACAAATAAGCTAAAATAGTATCAGCTTTATTTAACAGAGACAAACTAAAAATTAGTGCACATACACGTTAAATAAACACCTCAAGCTGTCAAGTCAAACTACCCATATAAACACTTTGTATCCAGAAGATGTGAATCATAATAACATAATAAAACATGTTTAGTCAGAAAACCTGCTTGAATAAAAGTCTGGCAAAGTCACACATCTTGGCTTTGGTTTTCCTGACAAAGAACAAAGATCAGATCAAAAACATAAACTGTGATGACAATCTACCAGGGAAAAGGCATTAGGGTTACCATAGTGATGAAACAATTTTTGTCACTACTTTTTAAGTTAATAATTTAATCACTTTATGCCACAAAAGATAAAATTTCATGCAGAGGTTTTAAATGTTATCCCAGAAGGTAATGTATATCCACATCCCAAAAGCAATGCATCTTTGAGAAATTCTAAGTTCTCTCTATATTAAGAATATCATTGTTTCTATCACTATTCATGGATAATCTGGTAGTAAAAGGAGAGAGAAAATAAGGGGGGAAAGCATTAAACTAAAAAAGTATTGCAATCTTACCAAATAATTTAAGATATAGGATTTTACTTTAAACTACTTCAAAGGTCCTTAACAGAAGTCACCATCATTCATCACAAACAGAATCATCTAAAAGGCCAACAAACAAATTTATACACATTCTTATCTATAAATTCACATATATACACACATTTATATATAAAATACCTCTCCCTTATATGAATATACATACACACAAACCCTAATGACATAAAAAGCAAGCATTCAAATCTTCAAATGTCCAAAATTTATTGAGACTACAAAACTCAACTCATTTAATATAAAAAACATGATATATTGGTTCTTACATATTAGGCCTTCCTTGCTCAAATATTTCCAATGAAATTAATACGTGAGTCACTAATTCTCTCGACCATTCTTTGCCCAAGTAATACAATAATCATGCTCACTTCCAGGAAAAGTAATCCTGCTTACATTTGTAAAGATTGGCTTGCATATTTTTTTAATCACCTTGTATTTAGTACATACCTAATGAGATGGTGCTTATTCCAAACAACAAGTTTCTTTAAAAAAAATTTATATATATTTTTAAATCACACATGAACTCAGAGAAAACCACCAAATAATGGCCCATTTAAAAGAAAACGCTCAAATTAGTAAACATTACCTATATATATTTTCTGCAACAATTAGTCCATTTAATATAGTTTCTTTTTTTTATTTATTTTTTTTTTAAAGATTTTATTTATTTATTTGAGAGAGAGACAGTGAGAGACAGCATGAGCAAGGAGAAGGTCAGAGGAGAAGCAGACTCCCCATGGAGCTGGGAGCCCGATGTGGGACTCGATCCCGGGACCCCGGGATCATGACCTGAGCCGAAGGCAGTCGTCCAACCAACTGAGCCACCCAGGCGTCCCTAGTTTCTTTTTTTTTTTAATCATTTTTTAAATTTATTTTCAGCATAATAGTATTCATTGTTTTTGTACCACACCCAGTGCTCCATGCAATCCGTGCCCTCTCTAATACTCACCACCTGGTTCCCCCAACCTCCCACCCCCCCCACCTCTTCAAACCCTTCAGATTGTTTTTCAGAGTCCATAGTCTCTCATGGTTCACCTCCCCTTCCAATTTCCCTCAACTCCCTTCTCCTCTCCATCTCCCCTTGTCTTCCATGCTATTTGTTATGCTCCACAAATAAGTGAAACCATATGATAATTGACTCTCTCTGCTTGACTTATTTCACTCAGCATAATCTCTTCCAGTCCCATCCATGTTGCTACAAAAGTTGGGTATTCATCCTTTCTGATGGAGGCATAATACTCCATAGTGTATATGGACCACATCTTCCTTATCCATTCGTCCATTGAAGGGCATCTTGGTTCTTTCCACAGTTTGGCAACCGTGGCCATTGCTGCTATAAACATTGGGGTACAGATGGCCCTTCTTTTCACTACATCTGTATCTTTGGGGTAAATACCCAGTAGGGCAATTGCAGGGTCATAGGGAATTATATAGTTTCTTGAATATCCTAAAGAAATCTCAGTTTGAAAGGGGGTTAAATAAAGTAAAATTGGAAGCAAAGCTACCCAGCTTCCAACAGGGTATAACTTTTCTTGTAGATAGTAATCTCATCGGTAGTAATTTCACTAGGTAAACCTCTTACCTAGATTTCTTTACAATACTCCTTCCATGCATTCCAATGAGGAAACGTTAAGCAAAATGTATAAATGCTAAAGAAAAAGCCCTAGAGAGTAAGGGTAAGAAGATGACTTTACTGATTCATATATGCAAGAAATAGTTCCCAGCATGTTACTGGGACAGAGGATGTCCCAGCTCTGTGACCATGGACAAGGAAGTCACCTCAGTATGAGGATCATCTTTAAAATGTACTGGCAATCACAATCTTCAAGGTCCCTTCTGGCTCTAAAACCATGAGAAGATCAGGCTGCAGGGGGGTATTATTATGAGCATCTTAGTATCACATAATCCCATAAGCAAGGACAAACTTTTCTTAAGTTAGCTTACTGCCAGAGAGTAGTAAGTAATTCTTTTTTTTTTTTTAAGATTTTATTTATTTATTTGACAGAGAGAGATCACAAGAATGCAGAGACGCAGGCAGAGAGAGAGAGAGAGGAGAAAGCAGGCTCCCTGCTGATCAGAGAGCCCGATGCGGGACTCTATCCCAAGACCCTGAGATCATGACCTGAGCCGAAGGCAGAGGCCTAACCCACTGAGCCACCCAGGTGCCCCAGTAGTAAGTAATTCTTGATCTATAATGTCAGCTTGTTACAGGATCCACTAAGAAGAAGACAAATAACAGAACGTGCCATCTCCAAGTCTGTCATTACCATATGTTTTTATATCGAGCTCCAAATAACCTAAAAGCACTAAACTAATTCTCAATATAATCATTCCCATTTGACAAAAGGAGAAACTGAGTCTTGGCCACAGTGATAATCTAGCCCTGCCTCAGCAAGGCAGAGCCTGACATGACAAGTCAAAAGTTCCTGGCTCTCAACCTCTACCTTTTAGGAGAAATACAATATGATCTTTCTGAGTCTTTTTTTTTTTTTAACAGATTTATTTATTCGCTTCTGAGAGAGAACGCACAGCCTGTGTGCGTGAGCAGGGGAAAGGGGCAGAGGGAGAAGCAGAATCCCCGTTGAGCAGGGAGCCAGATAGGGGATCCCATTCTTGGGACCCTGGAATCAAGACCTGAGCCTAAGGGACCTGAGCTGAAGGCAGATGCTTAACTAACTGAGCGATCCAAGTGCCTTTCCTGAGTCATTCCAAAGCAGGTATAAACTAAGGGCAGTAACCAAGTTGAAAAGTTGAAGGCAAATTTATGTCTCACTTAAAACTTGGGAAGGGCCATTATATTTATTTTGAATGCTTTTAACATTACAAATGCAGGATACGAGTATTCCTTTTACCTCCTCCTCCGTAACAGTCTTACAGTTAAGGAGCCCTTCCAGGCCAGGGAAATATCCATATTTTGACTATGTGTACACAAAGATATACAAATGTATGCAATTTATAGGATATTTTTTATTAACAAAATGACATAAAATATATGATCATATATTCACATACACATACATATGTACAATTTCCTTTATTCCCGTAAAAAAGATCATGCGCATTTTCCCAAGAATGCATCTATCTACCGATTGTTTTTAATATAGCTGCATTATATTCTATAGTTTGAACATACTGTATTTGACTCAAAAGTTTTAACTGATTTTTTAATTGCTAAAAATACATCTTTAACAACTTAGATTAACAACGTGTAGATTATTAACAATAGACATCACATACTTTATCTCTATGAATTGGTATTTTCTGAAGGATGGATTTCTAGAAGAATAGGATCAGCGGAACAAATAAAAAATGTATTTTAGGTGTTAAAAATTCACAGTCTTGGGGTGCCTGGGTGGCTCAGTGGGTTAGCTCCTGCCTTCGGCTCAGGTCATGATCTCAGAGTCCTGGGATGGAGCCCTGCATCGGGCTCTCTGCTCAGCAGAGAGCCTGCTTCTCTCTCTTTCTCTCTCTCTCTCTCTGCCTGCCTCTCTGCCTACTTGTGATCTCTCTCTCTGTCAAATAAATAAATAAAATCTTTAAAAAAAAATTCAGTCTTATCAACAGGCTGTAAAAATGTCAATTACCCCATATCCTTATTGGCATTAGATATTATAAGTCTGTTTAAATTAACTAATCTGATAGGATTAAAAAAAAATCTGATAGGATAAAAATAACATCTTACTGTTTTCAGCTATATTATTATTTGTAAATCTTCACTGGTTCTATTTGCATGTTGCTTATGGTTCATACCCTCTCTAAACTGTTTTTTCTTTTGATTAAGGTGGTAAAACCCTTTACATAATAACCGTATTAATTTTCTACCATTTTTTTGCAAATATCTTCCTGCCTTTCTTTATGGTGCCTTTGCAAATAAGAATGTTTTACTTTTTATGTAACCAAGTTCGTCAATTTTTGCTTTTTGGATCAAAGTTTGTTAGCGAGCTTAAGAAGACATTCTTCACCAGGATATTTTCTTAGTAGTCTATGTTTTCTCCTAATATTTTTATTTAGATTGCTTTTTGGTTTTTTTTTTTTTTTGGCTTTTATTTATGTTTTTAATATATTTGAAAATGATTTCTTTTTTTCTTTAATTTTTTAAAGTAATTTTAAAGTAATTTAAAGTGATTTTCTTTAATTTTTTTAAAGTAATCTCTATATCTAATGTGGGGCTCCGACTCATGACCCTGAGACTGAGTCACATGCTCTACTGACTGAGACGCCCAGAGCCCCTAGAATATATTTCTATATATAAAATTGAATAAGGCTAAAAGCTATGCCATATAACTTTCTGAATATTCCATGCTCTTTCTTTTTAATTGAAATGTCATTTTATCATGGAAGCAAGTTTTACTATGTACTAGAACCTATTTCATGATTTTGTATAATGATGCCTATTTCTGTGCCAATATTGCTATGTAGTTTTAAGTTTCAATTCTTAGTATAAAGACAACATTCTCCTGTAGTTTCATTTCTACAGATTAAAAATTTTTTTTAGTTTTTAAAATTAAAGTAATAAAAATCTAAACGTAAAATATTGTATAGAGTGTTCAAATTTGATCATCTAGATAAGGAAGCCATTGATCTATCTTCTGAATTCCTCGTGTAAAGATTCTTAAAAGTATTTCAATCAAAAATAAATAAAAATGTAGAATATTTACACAGCTAGTAGGTTTTAATATAAAAACTTATCATTTCTCCAGGTTCTAAACTCTATATCCATTTATTTAATTTACCAACACAAGTAATTAAAGAATACAAGAAAAATATTCTCTTTGACCTTACATTTTTTAAGTAGGAAAACAAATTAAAAAATCTCTAATAAAGGTTCCTTATTTTTATATGCTACAATTTATATGAGACTGTCTCACTTTAAACAGGCCCATCAGCCTGGCCTAATTTAAGAAAAAACATTGAGGCCATTGAAAATTAGCTGAAATGTCAACCCACTTTAGAAGAAAGCTATTAGTAAAACAAGGGTGAAGTAACAAGCACTTGTGAAAAGCACAATAAATAAACAATGAGACCCATTCAAAGATACTAGGGAGACATTCAGGCTTTGCAGAGTTAGAACAAGAGACAGCAGAACCAGTTCCCACATGGGCAAGAGTTTATTTTATTTTGCTTATCTGAAATCAGAGTAAATGATCCCAGTGGTTTGGAATGGCTCAAAAATGTTTCTCAGCATCAGGCAAGGAAAAACTGCCTGGTTTTCAAGTAGCTTAACTGCTTTGTAGGAACTCTTTTGCTCATATGAACCATAAAGCTCATGTTTGAAAACTGAACCATTTAAGACCACAAAAGGCATTATTCTTTCTTTCTGTCATCTATCATTTTTTAGTCCTACTTTTAAGAGGTGATCAACAGAAATATAGGACACTATCTAAATAACTTTTGAAGTCCTGTAGTCTGCACCCATGAATTATGGTTTATGAAAGTGCATTTAGAGAATTAGTATTTCATATCTCAGGAACAGTGAAATGAACTTAAATGGCTAATCATAATTGAAGTTTACTAGCAAGCCAACGAATATTTAGAACAAGAATTATAAGGGTCTGTTCTCATAATTTAATTTGGGGTCAAGCTAATTGATGAGAAAGCCTAGAGCAAACTTCTTTTAGAGTGCAAGTATGGAGAGAAAGTGGTAACAATCATCCTTTTTTTCACATAAAAGACAAAAGATGACCATATTCTTTGAATAGAAATAAAATTAAATTAGTAACATGAAAACTTTTTACTCAAGTCTAACTTCAGAATGAAATCAATTGTCATAAATTTTCTGCTTTCAGCAGGTTAGCTAAGATTTTGGTGTAGGGGGAGCAGTTTAGAAAAATCAATGATGACATGTGTTCTACTAGCTTCTAATAGTATAAAAATATTTTTAAGAACATATACTTAATTATCACTAAATTATATACAGCCTAAAACCAGTTTTCTAAGTGTTTTTCATAGCCCACAAAAGTGATTATTTATTCAGTGAATCTTAAATGATGTAAATACACCCATCTCTAGTATCTAAGAACTCTATTACCAATTAAACCAGTGAATTTCAGCTTTACACAATGCTTTGAGAGCATAGGATTTACCGAAAAGGTAGATTCAAGCAATAGGCTTTTTTTTTCCCCAAGAAGACATCCTCAGAAGAAAGAAGCTTTATGTCTACCTCCCAAAAATAAGAACCTGTTTCACCTTTATAAGTTGATAATGTCCACCACAATACAAGAAGTAAAGCTACAAATTCTTTAGTGCAGGAAAATTAGCTCTCTGTCATATCCTTGGAACATCTATTGTTTGGTTAACTTACTCTGGAAGAGGTTTCTAAAGCAGTTGGCTGTCATTAATCTAATTACCTATTGGGCCAGCTAATTAGAGAGGGCACTTTTCTATTTAAAAAGTACTGCCTCAGGTAAGGCTTGAATTAGTAGCCAACTTTCACCCCGCACCCCTAGTCACTCCAGAATCATCACTCTGTCTGGAACACCTACTATTCCATTGTTGGAATGCAGTCTCCCTCCTCCACCTGACCATGGAGGTTCCCTCTCCGGAAAGCCACAAATTACAGTGCTAAACTTCAGCCAACAGAAGAAGGCATTTCGAGGTAAAGCCAAAATGAGGTTGAAAGAAAAATTTCCACTAAGAAATCAGCAGTAATGATTGATACACGGAGCTACATAAAAAGCAAACGAACATGGGCTATATACCATTACAATCCTCACTTATCAGCAAAATGAGAGAACACCAAAAGACTGGTATTCTAACCCCAAAGAAAAGATACTCAGCAGAAGTAAATGAGATACACTAACAAATTCTCTGAAAAAGAAATAAATCAGCCCCATTTATAATAACATCAAAAACAACAAAATCTTGGGAATAAGGAGGTGAAAAATCTCTATTCCAAAAATTATAAAACATCACTGAAAGAAATTGGAGAAGACACAAATAAATGGAAAGGTATCCCGTGTTTATGGATTGGGAAAATTAATATTGTTAAAATGTCAATACTACAGAAAGCCATTTGTAGATTCAATGCAATCCTTACCAAGGGTCCAATGGCATTTTTTACAGAAGTAGAAAAAGCATTCCTAACCTGTGTATAGAACATAAAAGACCCCAAAGAGCCAAAGGAATCTTGAGAAATAAGAACAAAGGAGGAGGCATCATGCTTCCTGATTTTAAAGCAACACCATAAATCTAGAGTCATCAAAACAGTATATAGTACTGGCTTAAAAACAAACAGACCAATAGTACATAATCAAAAGGAACCCAAGCATATATAATCAACTAATATTTAACAAGCCAAGAATACTCAATGGAAAAAAAGACAAGTCTCTTCAATAAATACTTATTGGGATAATTGGGTATTCACATGTAAAAGAATGAAATGGACCAATATATAATCCCACTCACAAAAATTACCTCAAAATGGATTAAAGACTTAAGTGTATGACCAGAAACCATGAAACTCCTAGAAGAAAACACAGAAATAAAGTTCTTTGACAGGGGTCTTAAAATCATTTTTTGAAAATGAAACCTAAAATATAAGCAACAAAATAAAAAACAACTGAAACTACATCAAACTAAAAAGCTTCCACACAGAATGAGAAACCATCAGCAAAGTGAAAAGACAACCTATGAAATGGGAAAAAACATTTGCAAACCATATATCTGATAATGAAATTATTGTCCAAAATATATACAGAACTCAATAAAACTTTATAGCAAAAACAAACAAACAAACAAACAAAAAAAGCAAAGCACAAATAACCTAATTTAAAAATGGGCAAAAGACCTGAATAGACATTTCTCCAAAGAAGATACACAAAAGGCCCACAGGTACAGGAAAAGATGCTCAACATCATTAAATTCACCAAGAAAAAGCAAATCAGAAGCACAATGAGATATTATCTCACACCTGGTAGAATGATTATCATCAAAAAGATAAGAATAACAAATGTGGATAGAAGAAAAAGGAACCCTTGCATACTGTTGGTGGGATTGTGAATTGGTGCAGCCATCCTTTAAAACAGTTATAGAGGGTCCTCAAAAAATTAAAAATAGAACTACCATATGATCCAGCAATTCCACTTCTGGGAATATATCCAAAGGAAACAAAAACAGTACCTCAAAAAGATACCTGCACCCCCATGTTCATAGCAGCATTATTTACATCAGCCAAGACATGGAAACAACCTAAGTGTCCACTGATGGATGAACAGATAATGAAGTTGTGGCATATATAATCAATGGAATATTACTCAGCCATAAAAATGAGGAACTCCTAGCATTTGTGACAGCATGGTAGGACTGTGAAGGCACCATGCTAAGTTAAATAAGAAAGAGAAATACAAATACTGTATGATCTTATTTACATATGGAATCCAAAGACAAACAAAAAAACCTTGAACTCATAGAAAAAGAGATTAAAATTGTGGTTACTAGAGGGAAAGAAGAGGGGAGGGGTGGGGGGGATTGGAGGAAGGTGATCAAAGATACAAACTTCAGTCATAAAATAAGTATGACGGCTATAATGTACAACACGTGAACTACAGCTAACACTCCTATATGATATATAGGAAAATCATTAAGAGAGTAAATCCTATGTGTTTTCATCACAAGGAAGTATTCTTTCTTTCTCTTTTCTTTTCTTTTTATTGTATCTATACGAGAAGATGGGTGTTCGTTGAACCTACCATGGTAATCACTTCACAACATATGTGAGTCAAACCATCATACTGTGTGCCTTAAATTTATCTAAGTGCCTTACTTCATATGGATTGCTTATTTTATGAAGGTGCACTCTCATTTTCTTTCTTTTTTGTTTTATTGTGTTACTGTGGTCTCCTTTAGTTTAACATGTGAGGCTTAGGGCACAGATAAGCAAGACAAAAACGGTGCACACAAGGTCTCCGAGCTAGACCAGAAGCATGAGTTAAGGACTTAGCTCTTTCCCTTCCTGGCAGACCTCCACTCCATAAGCATTTGTGGAATATCTCAGCCAATACACTACCTCTTCACACCTTCCCCAAAGATCTGACCCTGGAGATGGCCTTTGCAGGTATTACAGCTCTATCAAATGACCAAAGAATTTTTCTCAGCAAAACACAGTAAACCTAGAGCATGGGGCACATTCCAAGATCTAAAGTGGAGCTAAAAGAAATCACGGCCCTAATTTCTTTCTGATTCGAAGAAAACCAGATTTTGTTGGCACACTGTTTGTATTTACATAAACGATGCCACATTATGTGGAAAACAAGAGCATCTGAGGGTAGATTTCTGCCTAGTCAACTTTTGCCCCAGTCAGTGATGTGATTACAGCTCTACTTTTCCTGCTCCATGGGAACCTGAACACAGAGTATGTTGAAATGAGGATGAATAATTGCCATATTTCCAGTGTTTCAGGACTTTTACCTCGGTGAAACAATTCTGAGAATGTAGTCTGGCAGCACCAACCTAGGAAAACCAGCGAGGCTACCATAGTTAGCTGACTTATCAGCTGAAAATGAACCTTCTGGAGTCGAGCTCTAATGGCCACAGAGAGAGATGCAAATTCCCAAAAAGAAAGTCCTCTCCTAACAAATGACTTATCTAGATTATGTGACTAATAGGTATTACAGCTTGATTATAAAATGTAGTTATAATTGATCCAGTGTTAAAACACGGTAGACTACGTGATATTTTTTGGTTGGAATTTCCTCTCTATTTTTAAGTCTACCAGATGTACCTTGTGGCTGACACTTGGACAATCAGTGGCTAGCATGTGAAATCTTTCTTTGGAGCAAATATATGCTCCGTGTTTTTTCCCAGATGACAGTAACCAGTGAGGTTATAATTGAAGTATTTATATTGCTTTTTTAAGGGTATACTTCTCTTCTTTAAAAATCTTATTGATTTGTACTCCAATTCTATAAGTTTGTTAAAAGGATACAAACTGCCCCTGCATAATACAAATTCTTACTATGAATCTATTGAATCTGTTACCCAAAAATAATAATGATAAAGAAAGCACAATGGTAACTGAGTAATCAAGGGAGAATTTCCTAATTACATCTTACACATTTTTTAGCCTTTTCATCTATTGGGTGTGTCCCAAATAACTTAACAATACATCTTGTAATGACTCATGTCTACAGTTACAAGGACTCCTATTTGTACTCTTAAAGATCCGTATGCTTGAAATCTGGCCTGGGAGGAGAAAGTAAAAGTAATTTATTAACACTTTTATGTATTTTTCACATTCAAAAATTCTTCGTGCTATGCACATGGAATTTTTAAAAATTATTTTCTTCCAAGATGACTTTACCTGAGCCAAAGTAATTCTAGATTTTATTTTTTTTAAAGATTTATTTATTTATTTGACAGAGAGAGAGAGAGAGAGAGATCACAAGTAGGCAGAGAGGCAGGCAGAGAGAGAGAGGGGAGCAGGCTTCCTGCTGAGCAGAGAGCCCGATGCGGGGCTCGATCCCAAGACCCTGAGATCATGACCTGAGCCAAAGGCAGGAGCTAACCCACTGAGCCACCCAGGTGCCCCAGTAATTCTAGATTTTAAAACTGGATGGAGAAAACTGCTCTATAGAAACCTAATGTTTTGTGTTGTTATCACAGTATACTTACTTACAGTTTTGTTATCCTGATACCCGACATATAGAATGTTCACAAAATCCCTTGAATGTAATATTTCAGAATAATTTTTAACAAAAAATTTATTAGTAAAAACTTTTATATTCACACAATCCTGCATTATTCAACTAAAGCATGCTTTCTGAAATGTGAAATTTTGTACACAAACACACGAGATTGAAACTTCTAATAGCGAAAGGAAGATATTTCCTGTAAAAGGGAAAGCAGGGTTTCATATAAAGAGGTGTGGCCCCACCTTCCCCTGCCATTGCCTTTCTGCACTTTGAGAGCAAGGCCTTTGTCATCTATGATTTATTAAAGCTAAGGGAGCAGAAAGGGAAAAAAGATGGTATGCATCAGGTGTAACCTTGGTACTTCCTGCGGCTTCCCGTTTTAAGGGGCTTTACTCCTAGAGATATTATAAAATGAGAAAGCTTTCTACTCGACAATAATGCATAAATAATAGAATATAAGAAACATAATCCTTCTGAAGTAGGTGCATCCAGGCTCTGAAGTAGTTATGTTCTGATACAGGTCTCACGTAAACATTTGAGACCCCAAAGGCAAAATACTGGGGAACAGAGGGAAAGCACAGTCCCAAAAACTTCATCTTGCTCTAGGGGCTCAGGGAAAACTTTCTTAACGATGGCAAACTGAAACACTAACTTCAAAGAAAGAAATGCGGCCTTGCCTAAGGATAAAATAGAGCCATACACACACACACACACACACACACACACACACATATACACACACACGGATATACACACAAACACATAGCATATATATAATATATGCACCATGTAGGGCCCTGGGAAAATTCCAGTTGTATACTTTTTAAAAAAGAAATCCAGATGTACCTGCACAAGAAGAACAGACTATATTCTGTTGATTAATTCTCTTTGTACACCATACAAGGATGGTTAGCAGTCAAAATTAAACCAGAAGAGGTATAGTCTGTAAGGTGTGAGGCAACTGAGTGTTTCTACAGAATACTCTTACACTGGACTAACAAGAAAAAATAATTTTATAAAGTATGCTGTATATTACTCTATTTAAAAGTATGTGTTTATCAACTTACCCTTATGATTCAATAGACACAACCACTTTAATATTTTAATTCTGTATTCTGTCTCTTATATGAAAAAAATCAATATATAAAAAAGATATAAAAAAGGTCAATATTTAAAGATTTCCTAAGCCAAGTACAATTATGAAAACTCAATGAATTATCAGGTTACCTACTTAATATCTACTCCGCCATTTAACTAAAGTATGCCGGTTGTACTTTATTCAACTGTAGTATTACTGATAATTGTGTTTGTATAAGTAAAAAGAAAAGCTTTCACTGATTAACTTCCTGTTTTTCTACATAGTAGTTTTCAACTGCCAAGGTTTTTTAAATCTCTCACAACTAATACAAATCTACAAAAATAAAAATAGGCTTAAATTAAAAAAAAAATTCTCAGTAGCCAATAAATGATTATTAAGCTCTATTTTAATACTGATCCACTTAGCTCATGGAATTATTAATCACACAAGCCCTCAAACTTTTCCAAAAAGTGACACTTGTCCTGCAAGAATAATAAGGAAACTAACTGTAGAATTTTATTTTAAAAGGAAAAAAAGGATTTATGTTTGATTTTGTAAATTAACATTATTTACTTCAATCAAACAAAATTACTTGGGAATAATATATAAAATCCATGAAAAAGTTCAGCAGAGTAAAGGCATGCATAAATCTTTTTTGATCCAAGGATCTTATCAAGTTAAATAAAAATTATATATTTGGCTAGATACAATTTATATTAATGTATTTGAGATGGAAGAGCAAATTACTTGAAATCCATCATCTTAAAGATATGAGTAGAAAATTTAATTGAAACTAAATGGAATAGTGAGAAATGCAAAAATCTTTTTCTAAGAAAGAACAAAATCACCAAAAAAATTAAGCTTTATGAAAGAAGACTCATTTAAAAATCAAAAATTAGTCAATTCTCACGATGTTAAGTAAGTCATAGAAACGAAACATAATCTATCATTTCAAGATTTCTTATTTGCCAATGAACTCAGCTATGGCTAAAATCCTAAGGGATCAGTTTTGTTTTGTTTTTTAATTATGAAAGTACAGTGCTCTGTATTCCATTTTGTTCTATTACGTTCCTGCCATTTTTCTCTTCTCTGCCCAGGAAAAAGAGAATTAAAGTTTGTAGGGTGCCTGGTGTGAGATAAGGCACAGTGCCTGTTTTTTACCAATGCTATCTCATTTAGTCTTTACAACCAGCCCTATCAGTTTATTGATATTAATCCTATTACTCCAACCAAAAATTTGGAAATCATAAAGATTGAGTAAGTTACCCGAGGCCACACAGCTATCCATTGGGTGTTCTGGTCCCCAAGCCATGCTCCATTTCTATATTATAAGATAGTATATGGTATTATCTCTCAGAACACTGCTGTATTTTTTCTGTTGGTAAAGCTCAGGTTCCGAACAAACACATACATTAACACCTTGCCTAAGCCAGCCAATTTATTATATCTTTTTTAAGTTAATCTCTTTCTACTCAATGTAGGGATAGAGATGTGCAGAAAATCCATTCATGGGGCACCTGGGTGGCTCACTCTGTAAAGCCTCTGCCTTCGGCTCAGGTCATGATCCCAGGGTCCTGGGATCAAGCCCTGCATCTGGCTCCCTGTTCAGTGGAGAGCCTGCTTCTCCCTCTCTCTCTACCTGCTGCTCTGCCTACTTGTGCTCTCTCTCTATATCTCTCTGTCAAATGAATAAATAAAATCTCTTAAAAAAAAAGATCACATATAATTTTGAGTTAAACTACATTCTCTTGAACTAAATACATGATAAAGGAGATAAACATCTATATAGCATATTTATTGTTTGATGCAAATATTGCAATTATATAACATGGATCTTTATAATTCAATTCCATTTTCATTATGAGTATATGAATATAACTCAAACTTATGGGATATGAGGCACACAAAAGAAATCTAGAATTTATCAAATATTATTTTGTGAATAAATAGTTAATAGAAAAATTTGCCTTGGAGAAAAGACTTTAAGAAGAAAAAACAAATGTCTGAAATAAAATATCTACAATCCAATTTTTACATTATTATGTAACTAAAATTCATAAATTATTTTAGTTATTATATTGGATGAATGACCATTCACTTAGTTAATATACGGAGAGTTTGTGTAAAATGAAAAAAGTAACATAGTCTTTTAGTAAAATTTTGTTTGGACAACTGTATAATACTTTTCTGAAGAAATTTCTAGTAATCCCTAATTAGGTTTTTTACAAAAAGGAACTGTGTAGATTAGTACTATAAGGTCAAGTAACAAATGAAGGACAGAATGCATAAATGAAACAAGATGGGATCAGGATGGAGACAAACCATAAGAGACTCTTAATCTCACAAAATAAACTGAGGGTTGCAGGGTTGGGGGGTGGTTAGGGAGAGGGTGGTTGGGTTGTAGACATTGGGGAGGGTATGATGTGTTATGGTGAGTGCTGTGAAGTGTGTAAGCCTGACAATTCACAGACCTGTACTCCTGGGGCAAATAATACATTATATGTAAATTAAAATAATAATAAAAAAATTTTTAAAAGATAATCAAAACATGTAACAATCAGGGCATGAACGCAATGCTTCCAGCCAAGCACTGCACCTAGCAACCGATGTCTTTGACATATTAACATTTTGGATACAAAAGACAAAAGAAATACAGAAAAAGAACTTTGAAAATGTAACCCCAAAAATAAGGCAAGTTATTAAGAAGAGCATTCTAATACATTTTCAAAAGTTTATTTCTTCTTTCCTTCTCTTTCTATCTAACCAAATTCTTCACCTTAGACCTTTCAAATTCTTGCATTTTCCTGAAGCTACGTCATTCTTTATTACGAAAGACCACATAAGTGGAAATGGATTTTTTTTTCTATTATAAACATCTCTCTTTGAGTGTTTAATACCAAGAAATTCGGAGTTCTTAGAGAATCCCGTTTATGGACTTCATCTCTGGGACAAACCAATGAGAATCTGACTTAAAGCCATTGGAGAGTCATCTTCTTGTCCAAGATGTACTACATTTTAGAAGGGTCACTTTCTGAAGTTTCCAATTAATGTTCTCATTCGCATGGCTGACATCTGCAAACATGGCAGACATGGAGATTTTGCACAATATGGTCTTCATTTCAGTTTATGTTCTGTTTTGTGTTGCAAGAGAACATCCCAGCCCTAACTTTCCCAACCAACCTCTAGCAGCATATGTGGAGATCAGCACTCATGTTGGTAGAAACTTTCATCTGAAATGTCTGGAGTCTGAGGCAATTCAGACCTCACAGCTATTACTCAGGAGTCCCATTAAACAGACTTTTAAAATTCCTAGAAGAAGGCATGATTTATTATAAGCAAATCCCCATGCTGGCTTTTTTAGTAACAGAATTTTAAGTGAAAATAAAATTATATAAGATACACCTTGTTTGGATACTTTAAAACTCTATTAAACTTAACTTTTAAATGGCTATGAATACAAAGGTTGGCATAATTAAATGTCAACCAGAGCTGATAAATGAACACATGAAAAAATGGGGGAACTGATCCTATTCTAAGAAGCACTTCAACTGAGGGACAAACACTAGGAGAATAGAGTCATTACTGTACAATAGGAAAAAGGAGTCAGAGGTTGTCAAGCAATTGTTAGAGAAAATAGAATGCATTTGCAATATTTAAGTCCATCGAATGCCCAGCAATTTCATCACCTACCCTACATCTAAAACTGGGACACAATCCAGAAACTAAAGGGAATCAGATATTTGCAAAAATATGTTTGCACTACACTATTCAACAATTGTCCTGGCAACATTACTGTATGTATCTCAACATACGTTGATTTTAAAGAATAGGTTTTGGAATTAGTCTTCTAATGTATCACATTTTAATTAAGGAGATATTACCAGCCAAGTGACCAAAAAATGTAATTTTCAAAACAATAATTATTAAGTTGCTTGTTGCTCTGCTATGAAAACTACATGGCATTGTAATACCCCTGTCACCATTTATCATTTAAAATAATTTAATAAAAAGTACCTGACTCAATATATTTAAAAGAATAAAAATAATCTCTATGAGATGCTTTCTACATTTTTTCATCTGAACCACAAAGAAAATACTGGAAACAAAATACAAAAAAAAAAAAAAAAAAAATCAATCCTCCAAACTATTTCTTCGTTACCTGAATGGCCATCTTCCTTCATTCTAAGATTGTAAGAGTCACTGTTTAGTTTCTTCTCATAAAAACCATTCTGCAGCAGAACAATATACAGTTGACTCTTGAAAACATGAGTTTGAATGGTATGAATCTACTTATACATGGATTTTTTTCAATAAATACAGTCCAGTACTATAAATGCATTTTCTCTTCCTTATGATTTTCTTAACAACATTTGCTTTTCTCTAGCTTACAGTATTGTGAGCATATGACACAAAAAGTATGTGTTAATCTACTATTTATGTTATTGGTAAGGGTTTGGTCAACATGGGCTATTAGCAGTTAAGGTTTTGGAGAGTCAGAAGTCATATGAAGGGGCACCTGGGTGGCTGAGAGGGTTAAAACCTCTGCCTTCAGCTCAGGTCATGATCTCAGGGTCCTGGAATAGAGCCCCACATCGGGCTCTCTGCTCAGCAGGGAGCCTGCTTGCCCCCCTCTCTCTGTCTGCCTCTCTGCCTACTTGTGGACTCTGTCAAATAAATAAATAAATAAATAAATAAATAAGACCAAAAAAAGTTATATGAAGATTTTTTTTTTAACAAATTCTTTCTTTCTTTCTTTCTTTATTTGACAGACAGAAATCACAAGTAGGCAGAGAAGCAGGCAGAGAGAGAGAGAGAGGAGGAAGCAGGCTCTCTGCTGAGCAGAGAGCCCGATGCGGGGCTCGATCCCAGGACCCTGGGATCATGACCCGAGCTGAAGGCAGAGGCTTAACCCACTGAGCCACCCAGATGCCCCAATATGAAGATTTTTGACTGTGGTAGAATAGCATTCTTAACCCCTGCATTGTTCACAGGTCAACTATATATATATTTTTTCAAAATAATTAGAAACAACTAGTTCTTGATTCGACTGTTTTTTCATTTAAGCATTACAGTCCTACTTATGAGGATTATGAACTTACCCATTAAGTCTCTGTTCTCTGTATATAAAATCCTGAAATTAGCCTTAACACATAAATACCAGCTCCTAACAACCCAATTTCCATTTCACATCCTGATGAATTCTTATTAGCCTCTTTTTTGTTGGTAGTCTCCTATGATTGTCCTTTAGTGGAGGCCCTCCTACCTGGCATAAGTTTCCTTCACTTCTTTTTTTTTTTTTTTTTTTTCCTGCCAATAGCCCCAACATGGTCCATTTTTCTGCTTTTTTATTTCCTCAGTGCCATTAGAGGAATATGCCATTTGACATGATCTCAGATCCTTTAATATAATGGAATAACGGGAATTAACAAATGTGACTTCTAAGCTTAGTAAGTGCTAAACACTGAACTAAATATATTTTCTTCAACAATAATCTTTGGAAAACACTACAATCTTAGTTTTACAGAAAAAGAAACTGAGACTCGGTGTGGTTAAATAACTAATCCAGGATCACATAATTAGCAGAATTTGAAGTCAAGTTCATGCTCTTCTCCCTAGATGTACTTTGCTGCTTCTGATTATTCACTAATATTTACATGTAGGAATCAGAGTCTCTCATTTAGGATGCAAAATATGCCCACGAGAATAAAGCCAATAAACAAAGTATCCAAAAAAGATCCTATTCACTGACTTTTTTGTATGGAAAAGGAATTACATCTGCTAGAATTAGATTCAGCTGCATATGACAAACCCAAAATAACAATGACTTAAATAAGACAGAAGTTGAATTCTCTCTCACAGAAAAGAAATCAAACTGGGTAATCCAGATTTAGTATGGCAATTCCACAAAGTCATCAAGGACCCAGACTTCTTTTAGCTGACTACTTCCTATTCTCTGGTGTATGATTCTCATCACAAATGGCTGTCAGAGCTCCAGCCATTGCAACTGCATTCCGGGAAGCAGGATAAAGGAATGGGGGTGGAGGGATGTGTTACCTCTCTTTTTTTAAGTCTGTATCTCAAAACACCACTCAATACTCAAACTTCCTACTGGACGGAACTTAAGTCACAGGCACTCACCTAACTATAAAGGGGGCTGGGAAATGTGTTTTCTGGCTTGACAGCAAGCTGCTCAACTAAAAATGTAAGATAATAGTGAATATTTGGAGGAACCTAGGGAAAAAATAAATCTTTTTTTTTTCCCCCTCCTGTGTTTGAATACAGGATATTGGATTAGGTGATAAATTCTACCAATGGGGGTATCACTGAGTTTAAATTGTCCTTCGTGTTCCAAAATTCTTCTAGTATCCAGTAGTCCTGGACAAATAACCAGAGAACACAGGAGAAAATGCAAATCTTGATAAGGAATCAAATATGACATTGGGGAGGGTATGTGCTATGGTGAGTGCTGTGAAATGTGTAAGCCTGATGATTCACAGACCTGTACCCCTGGGGCAAATAATACATTATGTTAGTAAAAATAATTTAAAAAAATTTTTTAAAAATCTGAACGGTGCTTCAATAAGTAATCTAGGCACACCTATCCTCAAACATGTTACAGTACCATTAGTATTTAAAAACAATTTGTCCATCTGTAACTTGAATGTGAATAGACTTCCTTAGTCCCTGATGCCATGTACCAGACAGTCTTTTTTCTTTCATGATGAAGCATTTGAGAAAAACAGATGTATAACTTCAAAAGCACTAACCCCCCCAAAAGTCACTTTTTACAAAAGGTTTTTGGGAAGATAGAAGAAGGAGTCATTTCACGGAGAAAACAAAAAAGTCTTTGAAAATCTCTTTAAATATTTTTTTCTTTAATGTTCCACTCCTCATGGCATTTACCCTCCCCTCCTCTCTCTCAGAAACCTTCCCAACTTCCCACAATCATTTCCTAGAATCCATCTGACGGCACTCAGTGAGACAAAGCCAGCCAATAATCCTCCATCAAGCAAAACCAGATCACACGTTGTCACTGAAACATGGCCTTGGGCCCCTCGTCTCAGCACTCCCAACCCATCCATGCACATGCATACACACACAGAGGCAACCCTGCAATTTCTTTGTGAAGTGACGTACTTTCAACTCATTCAAGTTTAAGTTTCATTAAGTTTCATTAAGTTCATTTAAGTTTATCCTTAAATTCTATGTATTTCCAAAAAGTTAGCAGACAAGTGAATTTCCCTATCTCCCCATAATCTTAAATGCTAGACTAAACATTCCCTGCCTTTGTAAGCTCTCTTTATGTGCTCCCATTCTATGCATGTCAGTGTGTTCAATCATTCTTTATGTTAGATTTACAAGGACTGTGGCTCAAAATTAGACACAGAAATAATGTCCTATCAAAATATAGATGATACAATGGTATTACTTGTCAGAGCAAATAGTACTTGGAGACTGGCAATATTACCTGTCTACTTCTTTCAGAATCAGAGAATCGTACTTAATCAACTGCATTTTTGTGGATTTAGGTCCACCTGATGGTCTACTTCATGACAGTCCAGTATTCTTACAGTCCTTGGAGAGGCATAATGCAGAACAAATAGCGGACTTTGGAACCACGTCTCTAGGTTGAGTCTCCATGTCGACATTTACAAACCGTTTGACATTGGGCAAATGATTCCCTCCGCGACTCAGTTTCTAGAACTATAAAATGGGGATAATAATAGTATCTACCTCTTGGAGTTGCTCTGAAAATTAAATAAATTACTACATGAGAAATAGGTTAGAATAATACCTAATCCATACAACCACTCAACGAGTGTTACCTACTACTATTTCTTACTTTCTAATAGCAGTTTACTGTAGTAAATAACACATTAAAAGCCACTTTGGAATATAAATCACCCACTAGAGGTAATAACATACATTCAAGCTTTAGGATAAATACCAAACTTATATTTTTAAGAAATGGATTTAGAAAAAACTTAAACCACTGAATGGTATGAAAAAAAGTTCAACTACTGAACTAACCTATTAACATTTGTTTATAAAAGGCCTGGCCTCAGAAAACCCCCATACCAACTAAATCATTCCTCTTAAATAAGTTTATAGCACATTTAACAAAAGGAATTTCAACTATTAAGTATTTTTTAAGTAAAAATGATATTTCATGAAAGAAAATCCTTAAATAATGAAATATTTTTTAAAGAAATCAAGGAGGTGGTAAGCAAACAGTCTCCATTAATGATGGGCTTAGATTAAGGTCAACTTGAGAAGAGGTAGGCATCATACTTGCCTATCCAATCTTAAAATAAATCATTAATCTAGGAGCTTTATTGGAATTATAAGGCTTATTTTTAAATATTATATATTTTAGGATTACATATATACAGTACTGTAATACTTGCTCTGTTCATATATCAGTACACAGCACTAAAATAGGAATATGAAGTAGAGGTCAAGAAGGGAAATAAAATAGATATCTTCCAGCAACAGTCATTAAAGGATAGTTTAAGATTTGATAGTACTCTTAAAGTTAGGGTCTATAGCCTTATACTTGAGTGTAACTTAATAGTCAGCATTCTGTTTTTCAGTCATTAAAGGATAGTTTAAGATTTGATAGTACTCTTAAAGTTAGGGTCTATAGCCTTATACTTGAGCGTAACTTAATAGTCAGCGTTCTCTGTTTTTAATGTGAATATAAAATCCACTATAAATTCCAAAAGAATTCTAATGGTCCAATGTACTGTCCACTATATATTACCACTTGCATGCAACTTTTAACAAAAAGACCTAAAATCTAAGGAATGCACAATGGTAATTTGTTTGGAGATTCTCATTTTGTCCAAACCATCCCCATTGCTAGACTTTTCTACATAGGCTTCCATACTTCTCAAGGTATACTGGGTCCATTTCTGCTGGACAAGCAATCTCTAGACTAAAAAGTAAAATAAATTAATTAACTAATTAATTAATTTAAAGTGATAACAAATAAGAACATAATAAAGAGAAAAAAAATATTTTAAAAGAAGGCAGACATTGAGAGACTTTCTTATGAGCTTTAAGCTTTGGAAAGCAAAGAATTCTTTCTCGGAATTATATCAGATTGAAAAAAGCTGCCTGGCTTGAAAAGGAAGAACAGAAGAGAAAATTATCTTACCCTCCTTCAGTAGTGCATGGCCCCCAAAAAGAATGAGGAAAAAATTACATTATTATTTTTTTTAAAGATTTTATTTATTTATTTGACAGAGAGAGATCACAAGTAGATGGAGAGACAGGCAGAGAGAGAGAGAGAGGGAAGCAGGCTTCCCGCCGAGCAGAGAGCCCGATGCGGGACTCGATCCCAGGACCCTGAGATCATGACCTGAGCCGAAGGCAGCGGCTTAACCCACTGAGCCACCCAGGCGCCCCATTATTATTTTTAAAAGCTAGTAGTATGTTATTTAAAAAGTGACTAAGATTATGGTATGACTACTGATACTTAGCTTGTTTGGCATGTCTCCAAGGAAAGGCTACTAATTAGGGGAGGTGCCCCATGTAAGAGTAACTCTCACTCATGAGCATCTGTTTAGTGTTCATTAATTTCAACAAGTTTCTAGATCAGCTACAGGTTGTGTGAACTAGTCTTACTTTTCAAAAGTACATAAAAATCAACAAACCTAATAGCAAAACTAGGAAATATTGGGTTTTATAGAAACCACTGAGAATTTACACATACAACATTTGTAGTACATTAAAAAAAAAAATCCAAAAGTAACCTATCTTAAATGCGATTAAAAGAGTTTACATTTGAGATTAGGTATTAGCATTAGGGAGACATTCCGTATAAGCTACCCAAAAACAGTTACCTTGAGATGTAATCAGTTAAAACTTACTTGTTGACTTATATAGTTTACTGATATCAAAACAGTCTAGCTGCTAAAAGAAGATGTTATAAAAACAGATCAGCACAGCCATAGAATATCTTCAATGGCATATTTTTTTTAAAAAGATATAATATTTCAATGTGTTTCCTACAGTGGAGAGGACTCGGATTCCAAGCGATTGGTCATGGTTTTTGGAAAGAAATATACTTGCAGTAGAAAAAGGACAATGTTTCAGACTATAAGAGCTTGACCAAAACAGGACACATCACAGCTATTCCTTCATTCTAAGCTTGAGTTCAACAAGCAATATTCTAATTTGTAATTAGGCTGTCATTACTTTGTCAGTAGGCAGACCTGAACATAAAGACTGATTCAAGACAGGGAGAGGCATAGGATTTCATTAGAATCTTTTTAGAGGGAGCATATGGATTTTGATGTATACTGGGTCAGGCCTATTTTGAGACCTCTAGTGAAAGACCATGTAAGTCTAGATCTCCTGGTGGGCATCTTTCCCCCAACATAGCAAAAGCCTGCATGATTTTAAAGCCAGCAAAAAGGAGAGCATCACAGAGGGGTGAGGAGGAGAACCCTGATGTGCGCTGAAGCCAAATCCAGGCCTTAGATTTCCAATTCCAATACCAGCTATTTTTGATGGGATTTATGCTATTTCTATCAAAAGACTCTTATACAGCAGGTATGATCTGTGTTTCTATATCCACCCATGATCCATGCGATTCGAAAGATTCCATTTTCTCACCTCCATGTTACAAATGACAATGCTTATAAACAAACTCCAGGACAGCACAGCTATGGAGATGAACATGTCCGTACATATTTATCTTTTGTGCATTTGTAACTCAGAATCAAAAAGTAGAAACACAAATCCACTAGTACAATTGACTTAAAGAATTACAATAAAAAAACAGAATTCAGAAACTACATGTATTTCTTTGAGAAAACAAACAGAAGAGTATTTCATAGGTAAATCAGTGCTGGGTGTGACTCTGGCAACACTACAACATCACTAAAGCAAGGAAAAGCAACCCTTAGCCTACAGGCTTAGAAAAACCATAAGGGACCAAAAAGTCCATCAGTGGGAGTGAATGTCATTCCATCTTCAGTGCTGAATACAATTTATTTTTTATCTCCTTTCTCTAAATTTTCTTCCCAAAGAAGCTAACTATAAAAGGACCAAGGAGCTGGGATCATTTGTTGTTGTCATCTGGCATGAAAATGAGGAAACCCTTCCAAGGATACCAAGTACCAGTGAACTGGCCCCCAAGATGGGAATAACAACGAAAACAAAGGCAAGCAGCCTGGTACCAAGGCTGCACAAAGCTTCAAAAGTAAAACCAAGAAAATTTAATTTTATGCAGGATACAAGAGAAAATTGAAGAGTCAAATGGCAGAGTTCAAGTGCCAAGAGAAAGGTGTTTTTAGCAGCAATACTCTGTGAAGAAAGGGGAAAACCAGGCCAACCAGAAAGACAGCTGTTGCAACAGAGGATGTCTTAACTGCAAAGACCATTTATAGTCATTTCCCCTGCAGAAGGCTGGCCCTCTCCCCCAACCCTGATTAAGAATAAGAAATCCTTGTTTCATTTGTCCTTTAATACTCCTGACTCAGAACCCTTGTCAAATGAACTCTTTTGAACACATTTCGACTTTCAGGTTAAATGTTAAATAAATAATAAAATAGTCACTCTTTTCACATAGCAACTTTTCCTATGCCAATATAAACATGCCTAATCTTGCCCATAAAAAAAAAAATAGATACCATAGTCTATTCCAAATGCCTGCAATAAAGAAGTAATATATTTAGTTGATATCACAACTCTGAAGAGGGAGGACATAAAAAGACACAAAAACATTTTATTGTAGAAAACTTTCAATGTTGCTATTACATGATTTCTGCTACACTTGCCGTACGTATGTACATATATGCCCACAATATATTTAATTAATGAAAAAAGAACCAAAAAATAAGTTAAAATAGAACATGCATTTCCCCTTAAGACCACTAAAACTCACACTTCTGCCACAATTTGGTCGTCTGTGAAATAAAGGCACTGGGCTAAAATGTAATCTTTAGCTCCCTTGAAGTATCCACTTCTGATGGTTCTAATATTGCAGAGACTCCAGGCCCTCTGTGCTGGCCTCCTAATCTGTCTGCCACATTTCCTCCATGTCTAAAGCCATTCCTCAAACGAAGCCAAACCTTAAAACGCCACTAATCTAATGAATAGCTTTAAAAATACTCAAATGTGCTACTACGGGGCTTTTGGGAAAGCAATTATTTTAAAGACTAAAATGTGATTTTCTTCAGTGCCTCGTATTCAAGGAATGTAAAATACTTCAACAAACTCAGGTTAATTGTGTCTGTGTGATGAGTGTCACCTGCCGGCCCCCCATCACGTGCCACCCACCCCCCACCTTCAGTCCAGGGTGGACTGATTAACCCACTTTACCCAACATAGTAAGGAATAAATGAAGACAGAATATGTCCCTGAACATCTTGTGCCCCTGATCTAATCATGGATGTAATATCCCGGAACAAAAGTCCTGCTTTAACCTAAAGAATCTCTCAGATGTTAAAACCATTAGGATAGGGACCTATGCTTTCATTCATAGGCCACCTCTACTCTTTAAGGTATGTAATATTTATAACAGTAATATCATCAGCAAAAACTTACACAGCGCTTACTACATGCATGCCAGACAATGCTTTCAGGGGTTTTAACAAATATATTGATTCATTTAATCATCTCAACAACTCTACAGGTAGGTGCCATTATTACCCTGTTTCACAGGTTTAAAAAAACAAACTACTGAGGCACGTAATAACTTGGCCCCAGTCACAGAGCAAGGAAGCAGCAGAGCGAGGATGCAACACAGGCAGTTCGGCTCCAGTAGCCCAGGCTCTAAACCACTCAGGGTGAGGAGCACAAAAATATCCACCTCTCTCCATTGTTCAGTGTCCTTCTACTACTTTGTTTGGTTGCATTTACTAAGCACTCCGTAACCGCAGCTGAGTGAACAAAATTTATGCCCAGAACTGAAGACGCGGACAAAGAAAAGCAAACATCCATGTCCATGTCCCAACACAGGGAAAAAAAAAAATTAAGAACAAAATCATAATATTTAGAAACCTATCTAGAGTAGCCCCATGAGTTTATTTAATGATCTTGGTCCGGTTTTTATACATTTGGTATTTCCTATCTCCCTGCCTCCCTCTGCATAATTCTTCACCTAAAGGAAAAAAATGGAACAAAAATAGACAATGTATTTTGGCAGTATTTTCATTCCCTAGTGCCAAGGAAGGATAAGAAGAGTGAAGATGTTCAGTCCTGCATCAAAGGGAATTATTTCCTATGGAGTGATCAATGAATTACCATCACCAAAAAAAGAAATAAGTGGGGGCGCCTGGGTGGCTCAGTGGGTTAAGCCGCTGCCTTCGGCTCAGGTCATGATCCCAGGTCCTGGGTTCGAGCCCCACATCGGGCTTTCTGCTCAGCAGGGAGCCTGCTTCCTCCTCTCTCTCTGCCTGCCTCTCTGCTTACTTGTGATTTCTCTCTGTCAAATAAATAAATAAAATCTTTAAAAAAAAAAAAAAAGAAATAAGTGTAAGCCCAGAATTTCTTTCATCTTCAACTCTCATTTACATTAATGGCATCATTTTCAATATATGATTTGCGAGATGAAATTCTTTGTTCAGAGTAGCTGACACAGAATGGAAAGATACTCTAGTTCTATTAAACCAGTGCATTTTAAAGCCTGGCCTAACAAAAGAACCACCTGGGAGACTTTAAAAAAAAAAAAAAAAAAAAAAAAGTGATGCTGCGAGCCTCACCTGAAGAGTCTAATTTAATTGGTCAGGGACAGAACTGAGCATTGGTCACTGTAAAAGTTTTCCGGGTGACTGGAAAGTGCAGCCACGCTTGGGAGGCACTATTTAAATGCTACCCTGGGCTTGCTAAGCTTTAATATGCATCTACATCACCTAAGGACCTTATTTAAAATGCAGTTGTAGGGACCTCTGCCTTTGGCCCAGGTCATGATCTCAGGGTCCTGGGACAGAGCCCCGTATTGGAATCTCTGCTCAGCAGGGAGCCTGCTTACCCCTCTCTGTCTGCCTGCCTCTCTGCCTATTTGTGATCTCTCTTTCTCTCTCTCTGTTAAATAAATCAATAAAATCTTTTTTTAAAAAAATGCAGTTCTAATTCGAAAGTTCTGGGGTATGGCTTGAGGTTGTAATTCTCCTGTGCTCCCGGGCCCTGCAGAGGTGTATGGTGTATGGTCCCCACTTGGATCAACAACCTTCTATTCCTCCATCAATACATTATTATAATTAGTATTAAAGGTGAGATAAAGGGGTACAACAGATATTGTAATTTAAGGTAATTTGTATATTTTACTTCTATGTAAAAAGATACTTAAAAAATTATTTTTAAAAAGTAACTTGAAGCCACAAGAAATGATTACGTAGCACATGGTTCCTGGGAACTAAATGAACTGCAATGCCTGAGGCATGAGGGGCTGTTCCGAGCCCAGAATTGGTACTCGGTAGGTAGTATGTATTTTATTATGAGCTTATTAATAAATGAGCAGCAAATGATGATGACCCATATCAAAAAAACTGAACACAGGGGCGCCTGGGTGGCGCAGTGGGTTGGGCCGCTGCCTTCGGCTCCGGTCATGATCTCGGAGTCCTGGGATCGAGCCCCGCATCGGGCTCTCTGCTCAGCAGGGAGCCTGCTTCCTCCTCTTTCTCTGCCTGCCTCTCTGCCTGCTTGTGATCTCTCTGTCAAGTAAAAAAATAAAATCTTTAAAAAAAAAAAAAAAACTGAACATAGATATTTAACTTGTTTTCTAGAAAAATATGGCTTCCACTAGTTCACAGTTTTCATATTAGGTCATTCTCTCCTATACTTAGAACATCTGGTACAGAGATAAAACATTTGCTCTCGAGTTGAAATTTGCACTGTCGATAACAGGATATCTGGGATCAGCTTTAAAATATTTCAGCAAAGAAAAAGAAAAGAAGGGGTGCCTGGGTGGCTCAGTGGTTTAAAGCCTCTGCCTTTGGCTCTGGTCATGATCCCAGGGTCCTGGGATCGAGCCCCACATCAGGCTCTCTGCTCAGCAGGGAGCCTGCTTCCCCCCATCTCTGCCTGCCTCTCTGCCTACTTGTGATCTCTGTCTGTCAAATAAATAAATAAAATCTTTAAAAAAAAAAAAAAAGAAAGAAAAAGAAAAAGAAAAGAAAAAAGGTATAGGTAAACCAAATGTAGTGAAATGTGAGACCTCGATGCTTAACCTGTGGAACAGGTGCATGGGGTTAATGGCTCTCTTCTTCCAACTTCTATGTATGTTTGCATATCCTTCAAAATAAGTTTTAAATGTTCTGTTTTTGGATCTTGGCTTCACCACTGATTAGTTCTGTGATGATGAAGAAATAACTTCTCTGATCCCCACTGTCCTCTTCAGTCAAACAGGATGCCACATTAACTGCCTTATGAGGATGACTACAGGAATTAAAGGAAAGAGCATTTAAAAAATAAATAAATAACTGACACCAAGCAGGCCACATCATAAATATAAATTTAATTTTAACCCAATGGGTCAGTTTAAAGAGAAGTAACGAGAATGATAAAATGTTTCTAAAATAGAGACAAGCGGGGCTGTGAAGACTGATGTGTCTTCACCCTACCATACCAGTCCTTTCCATTACCTCTTTCTTAACATTCTAGACCAGATTCCTTCAGAAATAGCAATGAGTATGGGGTGCCTGACTGGCTCAGTTGGAGTAGGTTTTAACTCTTGATCTTGGGGTAATGAGTTCGAGCCCCAAAATGGGTGTAGAGATTACTTAAATAATTAAGACTTTAAAAAGGAAGGAAGGAGGAAGGAGAGTGGGAGGGAGGGAGAAAGGGAAGGAAGAAAGGGGGAAGGGAAAGGAAAGGGAGAAAGGGCAAGCAAAAAGTAGCATATAGTGAATTCTCCAGAATGTGTGTCCTAAGATAAATACATAAAAAAGTTTCTTGCATGACAACACAAATCAACTAAGGGTGACCTATAGACAGACACCACTTCTAACTGCCTCACTATCGCCCCGAATACAAGCAACACAGCTTTTCCTCCCACTCACTGCCTTCATTTATGAAAATCTCTGAACAGTAGCTGGGGATAGCAGTGCAGGAGGAAGGCAATGTCTTGAATACATGCTAAATAATCAAAAGCAAAATATCACTTCTGGTGCTATCTCTTCATAGGACAGAAGTTCAAATAAAAGCAGATGGTAACTTTATTATCTGTAATGTAATTACAAATGATTATATAATAATTTAAAAATATCCATTATTGGAGACAACTCCATCATTCCAGAAAGAAACCATTCACAGAACCTCATAGTTGGACACCTTGCACAGAAGGAAATTTCATACTACATGTTTAGCATAAGAGTAAAAGGAGAAATTATTAAAAATAGTGGCCATACTGAAAATAATTTATGCACATTTCCATTTTTTCAGAATATGAAGAAGCAAGGCCATACTGAGTCTCGCTTTTGTCTATTCCAATTGAGTTATAATCAAATATTGTGACTGAATGGGACTCTGAGAGACCTGCTGTCCTCCACAAGAATAAAACTTTACAATCTGGAATGTACTACAGATATGTTAGCCTCCTTCATTAGTCCAAGAAAAAGCAAAAATAGGTGAGTTCAGAAGTTGCACTTACTACGGGAATTCTCAAAAGAGACACTCTCTAAATTAATCCTTTATTCCACAAGTGCAGTGTTAGGATACAAAGGAAAACCATATATATATGTATTTTTTTTTTTTTTGGCTTCCACTTTCCTTTTTTTTTTTTAAATTTTATATAAGCAATGAATCTTGAAACACTGAAAAGATAAAATAAAATGAAAGCCATATTTAAAAAGCATATTTCTTACGTATTGCTCATATTGTTCACGTAAGGCACAAACAGAATGCTTAGTCACTGGTTATTTTACTTAGATATTCCTTTCTAAATACAAACTTACCTGGTATTTTTTCCTATACTAAAAACATTCTAACTATCTCTGTGTACAATAATAAGCCCTAGGTATAATCATATCTCAGTCCCAACTTCCTTAAAAGGTAAAGCTTATTTCAGTCAAGGTCTAGGCCAAGGATTAAAATAAACACACACAGCAAAAAGTTATAATATGTATTTTGTTTTTTTCAGGCCATGAATTGTCTTACACTTCAATATGTATACATTAACAAAACAAGAATTGTCAATGAAACACCCTCATTGTACTGGTATCTAAGAATCAAAGTTATTCATTTTTTTTTTCTTCTACGTGTTAATGAACACCTTTAAACAACCATCAAATAAAGGTCATATTTGAAGTCCAAAGTTCACAAAAATGTCACAGGGGGAAATACGGACAGGAAAAGGAAATATGAACCCAAGCTGATTCCAGCAGGGAAGAAATTTTCCCACATACAGGGGTATTAGCAATGAAGCAAAGGAAACCCAGAGGCCTCAGAATGAAATTGAAGCTCCCTGAATTTACAGACTCAGGGAATCAAGGCAGGGTGCTAAATCTTTTCCACCTAAGCCTGTGACTGCAACTATTTCAATCACAGGACTTCTCAAAATCAGTCAAACCATGTTCAGTTGGATCAGAAATCTGTTTAGCAATCATGTGAAAAAAGAAATAAATTTACTTAACTGCCTCAGAAAAGCATCAAAAATTCTGGATCTGAATCATCACCCTTGCCTTTAAATAATTACAACATCAGTTGAAAAGTGCAACTAGGCTAGTCCCAAACATTCGTCATAGTACAGAAGAGTTTTAAGTAGTAAATGAAAAAATTCTGATCTCAAAACAATTTGCATTTTCATCTAAAATGTCACAATGAAACCACATAACTCCCTCCTCAAAATGTTTCATGTGACGTCTCCTTGAAGTGGCTTTCACTTTAGCTATGTGTGGCTTCCTTTATTTGCTTTAGTGACAAAAATATGAAAATGAATATGAAGAAGCAAAGTCTCTATAACAAAGGCCAACAGCACCTACAATAGCTGGATATTTTGTTTTGTTTTTTTTTCATAGTTTTAACTTGGACAAAAAACCTTGTCAAGGTCTAATAAAAATACCTTCCTTATGTAACTCACAGCATTTCCTATGTTTTATATTAGTTTGTTCTGTAACACCACGATTAAGTCAGTAATGCCAAGTAAAGACTAACTAACAGTCTAGTCCCGTTGTTGGTGAGCCCTGGCTATCTATTCCTAAAAAGGAAGCAGAAATACTTGCCCCACAAAAGTGCAAGATTTTTCTCTCACAGAACAGTCCAATGATAATCTACTAAAATGATGGCCAGCAGTGACAGTATTTTACATAAAAACAAATCCTTAATAAAGTCTATTTTCTATCAATTCATTGATGCTACCTAATGAATTTGACCTTGTGTGCAAGTCAACGCAGTGTTATGGTGGTAAAAGCCCAGGATCTGGAGTCAAGACTGTTGGAATCCAAATACTGGCTCCACTATTTACTTGCTGTGTGACCTTCAAAAGGTACGGCATCTCTCCTAGCCTCAGAGTTATTGGAAGGATAAAATTATGTAATGCATGTGCAGGCCATATACATTAATACTAATGTTTTTAGAATAAAAATCTCAAAAATATATAAAGGCGCTTGATTACTTATTTATTTACTTTGAGTAAGATTCTGTGAAGAAGCAAAGTAGCTAACAAGTTAAAGTATTTCCTTCAAATATAATTGCAATGTAATATATTACAAAACAAATGCCAGCAATAAAGACACCAAGCCTCTAATCATTATCCCTGAAAAATTCATTTCTTCTACTGCCTAAAATGACAAAAGATTAAACTACATCTGAGAGTAGGCAAAAGCATTGGACATTTTCTAAAAATTTATCATTCCAAGTACAGTCATAGAAAAATACACTAATTAGGTAAGAAAAAGATCAAGGACAATCAATTATTCAAGCATTTCCCTTTTTTGGCACAGAAGCCACAAGCTTCTTTATTAACACAGGTGGGATTTTTTCCCATGTTATATATCCAGAACCTAAAATAAAGATTTGTGAACTTACTCATCTAAACTGAGTGGCTCCAAAAATTCATTTGGTTGCCAGGTTTAGGTATAAGACCTAGGAAAATCCACTAAGGACATTAATTGGGGCAAATAACTAAAAAAAAGAAGAGAATCCAAATGTTTAAATAAAAGATCTAAAAAGGCTAGAACCAAGGACAAGGTAAGCAAGATTTAAATCAAACCAAGGTATTCCTTTAACTGTTGTGCTTAGAATTGCATGAAATAATGACAAAATCCAGAGTGAAGGAGACTTGGCTTAATAGATTTACATGAACATGCCTGGGGAGGAGGAAGAGGAGGTCAGGTATTCCAGAAGTGAAGAGTACTAGGAAAAATAATTCAACTTGAACTACATTAATAAAAAATACGATATTAGAAGGGGGGAGAAAATGGAAGTACTAGGATCATTACGGATTTGTGATGCACAGATAGATCTTTTCCAATCAATTTGTTTGCTGGGGAAGGGGAGGGATGGAATAATATGATTAATTATGTGCCAGGCATCATACTAAGCACTGGGGAGATGAAGTAGATAAAGCCTTCCTGGGTAATTTCACAGAGAAAATTTTGTTACAAATGTTTATGAAATATTGTATGTACAAAGTATAAGAAGTATAGCAGACAGCTGTGCCTGAGATCAGAGAAGTTTTACACAGAAGGACACAATAACAAGCTAGACTGGCCCATACAGAGGTAAAGCAAATACAAGGCCATGGAAAGTATCATTGGGATTTTGAAGTAGTTCAGTTTAGCTCAATCAACTTGACATAGACCAAAACACAGATAAGCATTCCGAATACACCTATAAATTAAAAAAATGTTCTCTCTCAAGAATTTATATTCTAATAAATTGCAGAGACTTAAATGCAGTACAACGTAACACATGCTATATTAAACCTATTTTCAAATTTCACACTATAGGGGTCAAATTCCATAATACATAAACAGTTGCAACAAACCACTAAGAAAAAGGTCAACAACCAAATAGGGGATTAGCATAATCAAATGTTCATTTTTATTTTTTTCCAGATGTACATTTTTAAATGATTCCTCTAGTGTCAATACGGGAAAATTAATTTATGAGAAGGGACAAGTTTGAAAGCAAAAAGACTAATGTTGGGAAGCTACTGCAGCACTAGGTGAAATATTTAGAAGACCTGAACTTAATGACAGGTTTAATTAACCTGGATGGATGATGGTAACGTCAACAAGGCTAGAAAACACAGGCAAAGAAATACCCCACTTTATTTTCACCATACCCATCCACAGCAACTGTTCTGTATAGCGTTTGAGAGAATGCTCCACAGAAAAGATTAGGTTACAAATATAGAGGTGTTACTCATCAGCCTAGAAGCAGTAGTCAATCCTATGTGTGTAAGGAGATGAAATTGCCTGGAAGATCTTGCAAAAAGAAAAGGAACAACATTTAGGATTCAGTGGAGAGGAGCTGGCAAACAAGTCAAAGAGGAAATCCATGAAAGCCAATGAAGACAACATTTAAAGAACAAAGAGGAGGCCCATTATGTCAAATTCCAGAGAAGCCAGCAACTGGACAGTCATTGGTGACCTTTGCTAGCCTCAACAGCAGAGGACCTAAAACTGCAGTTGATTTGACAATGGGTAGGAGGTGAGGAATACATTAATGCACATTATTTCTAGAAGTGAAAAGCTTTGCTTTCAAAGGAGTTCTCCAACAATTAAAACACACAAACAAACAAAAAACCACCCACAATGCCTAACATATATTAAGGACTTCTTTTGAGCAAGCAGTAAGCCATGTATTTCAAATACAGTTCCTCTCATAGTAACAATAACCTTGCAAAGTTAATACTATCATTTCCACTTTTCAGTAAGAAAAATGGGTTCAGGGTTGTTACATCACTTTCCCGTAGACACACAGCAGGCACACAGAGAAAGCAGGATGTAAGTGCAGGTTTTATCAAACTGTAAGCCAATGTTCTTTTCACACTCCCATGCTGCCTATTCATCACTGTAAATATTCTGGGACGGGGTTGGGGGGCTATTAACCATTTAATAGGAAGAGTGTTTTGTTTTGTTTTGTTTTGTTTTGGAAGATAGTTGAACTAGTTGACTTTTATAGCCTCTTCCACCTTCTACAACTCATGATTCTTTCTTTTACACCTTGCTCACAGGTAACCTGTAAGAGAGGCAGAATTCCACATACACTCATCATCCCTTTTGTAGTTCCTTTGATGCCATCCTCATTTACAAATAAGCCTATGTCCTGACATTGTGTTTATATTTAATACATACAGGAAAAAATTAACATGGCTTCCACTTATTTTTGCCAAAAAATGAAAGCACGATCTAGGAAGACAGTTAATCACTCCCTTCCCTGCACTCCACAGCACATTGCGTCTTCTGCTATTACAGTAATTACCACTTATGTTGTGATTTGCTTCCCCTTTCCCCCCAACACACACACACACACACACACACACACACACACACACACACTGGATAGCAACCTCAGAGTCCCCCTACTTGAAGTACCAAGCACATAGCACAGAGCTAGGCAAGCAGTGATGCATGCATGGACAGGATGGAAGGATGGATGGGGAGATGAATGGCCTGATAAGTGAAGGAAATAATATTTTTAACAGCCATTTGATACTCAATAATGGATTACTTAATCCATTTGCCAACTGGTATGTTACAACTCTATCACCCTTGAAGTGAGCAGATAGAAAAATTGAGTGATATAAGAAGCATGGGATATGAATTCTTCAAAAGGAGACATGAACATTTACTCTCAAAAAGTCTCCTGAAACACAGGATTCTTCTTGAATTCAGTACCACCCAAAGGCCAAGAAAAATTTAGTCCATTCACCAAATTATTTTTTAAAGATCAGTTACTTATGAAACGTCTTTCAAAGAAGGCCAAGCTCATCCTAAATAACTAATCATAGTACTTTGGGCATGGCCCCTGGGAGATGTTTGAGGAGACAAGGCTGCATAGAGCATGCTGAAATCACCCCAGAGGTGCCTCCCTATGTGTTTCAAGATCTATCCAATCGACAGATGTGGCTAGTGAAGGCACAATCTCTGACCGTGTGTGCCAGCCTTTCTGTCGAGATGCATAGGACATGACATTCCCTTGCACAAAACACAAGCATGCATGAATCCAGACTCTAAGAAACTTTCCTCAAAAATGTTCATTGGAACAGAGCAAACACTTCAAGGATTATGGGTAGGGATGCAAAAGTCCCACTGTGATCAGAGGTGCACCAGAAGATCAAGAAGACTACAAGTAATGCAAGATCCCCACGACAGCTGCAGCTCTGTCCCTTCCTCTCCTGCATGAGCAAACATATGAAAATGCAAGGGGAAAGCAGTATCTTTTAATTTTTTTAAAAAGATCTTATTTATTTATTTGACAGACAGAGATCACAAGTAGGCAGAGAGGCAGGCAGAGAGAGAGAGGAGGAAGCAGGCTCCCTGCTGAGCAGAGAGCCCGATGTGGGGCTCGATCCCAGAACCCTGAGATGATGACCTGAGCCGAAGGCAGAGGCTTTAACCCACCGAGCCACCCAGGCGCCCCGGGAAAGCAGTATCTTAGGGTTGAGCATGAATCCAGCCTCGTTTTTATATAGGTATTTTAAAATAAGTCATTTGCAAACTTTTGTACGTTGTTGTCAGGAGCTGTTAATACCTCACAGCTGAGTGTAACACAGAAATGTGTTGTGACACCATAGTTGGAAGGCACTGGCCTCTTTTAGGCCTCAGTGAAACTTAAGCGAGTTATCCAATTACAGTAGAACTCACTGGGTTAGCCAAACTCAATGACCATAGGAGCTGTTTATCACCCACCTTCAAAAACTGGGTGGCAGAGGAGGCAGGTTTGGCTCTAGGCAAGTGGGGTGCTGAGCTGCCTTCTTCATGGTGGTGTGACTTGCAAAGTAAACAAGGGACCTGGCCTATCCTCAGTTACCATGCTAATGGCACTGTCGTGTCAAGCTATCTTGCTGTCTTTATTATTGGTTTATATTACAAATAAAAGCAAGTAAAATGAAAGCAACACCTCCAGAAAGTCATGCATCTGCTACTCGGGTGTTCTGGAAAGCTCTACTTATGGAGCACGTTAGGTATTTGACACCTGAAAGCTGCAGTCCTGGGAGAGGATACAATGGAGGGGAATTTCAATAGAAAGGACAGGAGTAGGAGCATCCTGGCAGTGGCAGTCTGCACCCAGCCAACGGGCATCAGGAGATGCATACGAGACTGGGACCACCAGTGAAGGACTAGAGTTTCAGGAAAAAAGTTAAGGGTCAGCATAAGGACACAGAAGAGCAGAGCAGAGGGCTTAGGCAATCAAGCTCAAGGTGATGGAGGTTCAATGAAAATAGCTAGCTAAAATGTATCTTATCAAACTTCTCCATTTTCCAAAGACCTTAACAACCTGCATGGTTTTAGAGAAAGGCTACTGGGCTGGGGAAAGACCCAGAAATGATGCCACATGGGGTACAGCTAGAAGACTTAAGAACATGAAAGTTGTTTTTAATATCAAATAAGCTCTCTTATGAAAAACAGATAAGGCCCATTTCATGGAACTCTGTGGGGCAATGCTAGGAATAATAACTGTGTACTCCAGAGCATTAGACTGGTATCAATTCTAAGGAAATACTCTGGCAAGCAGAAAGGAGAGCAGGTCTTAGTAAGTAGGAACTCCTCACAACATGTGTTCATGAAACAGTGGGATTACCATCCACCCCAGAGGCTGGACAGGACATTCCACAATGGGGATGGCCTGGGCGAGATCACTATCGTACCTTCAAAATCTCAGTTTGGCTTGTTCGTTTTCTTTGGTTCAGACACAGCAAGTGTATGAGATAAAAGTTTTCCTTCTCCATCCCTCTCACCCTACAGAATTGGGAGGACTGGCTTCAAGCCAGATGAGTGGATTTCCAAAGTTTCTTCCAGCTTCAGAATTTCATAATTTCAGATTTAGATCACATTTACAACCCAAATAAATGAGAATCCTTTATTCTCTCCATTCAGAAGATTCCCCCATAATCCGTGCCAGTCTTAAATGTCCATGACTACTCTCAAAAAAAAAAAAAAAAAAAAAAAAAAAAAAAGGTCACCTAAATCCTGGCTCCTTCCCAATTGTGTTTCTTCTTATTCAATTGCTAGTGGTAATAATGTATGAGTGTGATCCACTGTAGAAATTAATTTTAATACCTATAATCTATAGTTAAATTACCACTCAACCTCATCTTATTCAGACTGAATAATGTCTCAGTTCCTATCATAATTTTAAGTTCTTTCATCACTTGGGAAAGGGGAGGAAACTTTTTTTTTTTTTTTTGAAGATACTGGAAGTTTTCTACACCTGTTTCTGAAAGTGCATGTCGAATGAGAGTACACTCAGAGTTCTGACCAGAGGTGAAGGTACCAGAGGTATCACCTCCTGACTGCTGAATGCAAATGGGCAGAAGTTGACAATGATGTGATTTTATGTGGGAAACTACCGTTTCCCTAGCCTTCAACTCCTTGAAGGAAAAGTATTTTTGCCCTAGGGAAACAGATGAAATCCTAGCCCATAAATAGGAGCTTGGAAAACCCTGGCAGCCTCCTTTAGCAGAGAGGCATTGGACCAAGTCTGGGCTAGCCGGTCCATGGTCTCCTGTAAGGAACAGACTGAGAGCAGATGCCTCATCATACCCCCTCCCAGCTGATGTGGACCCCAGGGCTGAGCCATCAGGAGAGGTGACTCACCAGCAGCCTGTACTCACGTGATGTGCCTTAAGATTTTGTATTAGTACTACATAGACATCTCTTTTATAGGCCTACAAGCAGGTTTCACATCTCTGTTCTGATTCCTAAATGTATTAGCTCTTATTCATTTACATTTGTGTATTTTTCTAAACAAGCAATATAATCGTGCAGTCTAATCCAAGCCTCCCTGAGGCTTGTCATAGCAGTTCTCCTTCAACTTGGTATCATCACCAGTCTTCCCGTAGGAAGAAAAAATCACCCCTCCTCGAGAAACTTGACCTACATGCCCTGTAACTGACAATAAGCCCCTGAAAACCAAGCACATCCTGGGGATAAGCCGCTCCTGCTAGTTATGCTTCCGTTGGTTGTCTTTAGGGCAAAAACATACAAACTCAACTAACGAAAGAAAGCATTTCAAAAACTCAGGCGAAAACACCCTTCTACAAGACTGGCGCTTGAGAATCAGGAAACTCACCAAAGTTTGGGAGCTGCCCATGATTTGAGATCCACAAAATTTCAAAATAGAAAAGAACCCTATAATTTAGAAATTAAATCCCTCTTCCCCTTTATCGGTTATTCTGTTCATTTAGTAACCACGTATGGAGGGTCTAATCTACAGTAGGCATTGTACCAGGGCTAAACATACTAAGATAAGTAAAGCCAGGCCCCACTCTCCTGGGCTCTCCACTTCCTGGGAAGGAGGCAGATAGGTAAACAAATCTTCACAGAGCATGCTCTATTCAAGGTGTCCTCTGTGACAATGAAGAGGCTGAGTCCCTTTACTCCAACTGAAGATATCAGGAGACGTGGGTCCCAGAGGAGGCAACATCTGAACCAAGGCTAAATGATGAGAATTAAGTGATGACAACTGAACTGTTACCATGACAATAATCAAACCCACACAGAGAAGGGACGCATGTACTTTATTGACATTAATATGCACAGCAGACCAACAATGCCAGGTGTAATGAAAAAAATTTTTAATTCCTTTGTAAAAAACAAAATAGTCATAACAATAATAACACAAACTTGGAAGTCCTGACTCAGGTTCTGTCACTGTAAGAGAATATATTGTGTTTTTAATTTAATTTGATAAAATGGCATAGCTTACAGGATGTTTAAAAACAAATGTCAACAGATGGCTTAAAGCCCACTTAGCAGAATATAAGGAGTCAGCAGAGTTGGTGCCACATTTTTTTAACTTCTCATAGCCCATATATCTTCCTACCTGGATAGAATCCAATGACATTTTGGGGGCCAGAGGAGGGCAGGAGGAGGGCAGGAGGTTATGTTGAAGAAGGCTGCATTTCTAAATTATAAAAGCATTACAGAAAATGATAAATTGAGATGTAAACAAAGGAAGAGGGTTTTTTTTTCTGGTCTTGGTTTTGTTTGTTAGTTTTCATGGAATTTGCCAGGTCCTTTTCTCTTCAAGTCCAAATCTAAACAATAATTAAAAAATATTTATCACCCAATATGTCAAACACTAAGTGATTAACATATTTCTTCTCACCTGTCAAAAACTGATCAGTCTATGGAGAAATACAACAAAAACTGAAAGAAAGCTTTCAAGTTCAAACTACTCTGTCACAGTGAAAAGGATTTAGCCTTTTAAATTCAACTGGCATAAAGCCAGTCCAAATGACCAAACACAAAACTGCCCTCCACCTAATTATATCACCTTATTAATACCTCCTCCTCATACTGTATTTCCTGATATGGCTGGAGAACAAAGCATTCCAATTAGCCATACAGTCATCATATAGAATCATTTACAAAGAATCAGAATATAATGAGCTCAAAATAAACATATAATCTGTCTCCATTTATTGCTTTAGGAGGCACACGTGAGAACTGTGCAATGTCCAAAGTCATCTGACAAGAACTGGTTCAGTGCATAAGAAGCAAGGCACTGAGCCAGGCCCCATTGGTTCAATGACCATAGTTTTCAAACTAAAACTCTGAACAGACATATTAACAGATAATCTGGTGTACCTTCCAAGCATACGCAGCATCCTGGAAGATACAGTTTAAACAATGACGTATTAGAGCCTCCTAAACGTTCGAATGCTACATAGAGACAAATGAACATTTTAAATCAGAAGTAGTAGCTCTTCCCCGAAAAGAGAAAAAAATAAAGTGGATCTAGACAGTTACTCTAAGAAGAGACTCCAAGTCTTAGAAGCTTAGAGCTGGTGGGATTTTTTAAAATTTAGCTCCATATAAATAAAACTCTGTCTCAACATCAAACATCATTCTTCTGGTTTATAACTGTACAAAGGTACCCGAAAATGACAACTCTGTAAGGTGGTATGTCATAATCTGAGGCAGTTGCAAACATAAATCTCTGGTATCTGTCTGTTATGCTTCTGCAGACATTCGCAGAATTTCCAGTTCCAGGAGATAGTTCATAGAAAGTCAGACAGACCACCATATTTTGCTGTGAGGCAAAAGCATGGATTAAGGAAGTAATAAGAAGATAAACAGAAAATTCTATTTTTCTCTAGGATGGTCTTACAAAGAATACATCTAATTCCAAAAATGTAGTAATTTTATAACCGATTACTGCTTCCTTGGTTTTTGTTTCTAATTTCAAGGTTTCGGCTACTGCATGTACATCTGTGAAATGGATTTGAGATCCCAGCCATAGGTCTAAGTCCTCAAGCTGACAGTCCATCTGATTTAAGCCATTATTCAGAACACCTGACAGTAGAGAAATATGAAATGTTTTATTTGACTTCATATGAAATATAATTGATGGCTTATCAATGATATAGCCTGCATGAAGACAGAAGATGGAAATACAGTAAAAAATAAAATGAGTTAAAAATACTGCAAATACCAAGACTACTAAAGACTTAGTTTATAAATTGAAATCGTGTTTCATTGTCTACATTCCCACCTGATGACTATTTTTTAAAAAGGAATAAAACCCTAAGAAGCGTTGGCTGGTATTTTCATTTGATCGTTCTTTAGAAATTAATAAAATCCTCAAACCAGGCCAACGGTATGGGCCATTTATCTGTATTTCAGACAAAGAGGCTTATGATAACAACCTTCAAAATAGAAGTAAAAAAAAAAACTTTTTAGCAGGAGAATATGGTATTTCCGTGTACATATATGAACAGAAAATAATGTTTAACAGTTTTTGTTTAGTAAACCTCATGCCATGATCAAACCAGATTATAACATTTATCATCAGAATTTATATTTCTGCTAAATACAGATACAAAAGCTTCTTCTATTATAGTTATTTTATATAGCTAGTAATTCAGTAAAATTAAGTTTGAAATAAAATGTGATAGCTTAAATACACCAAAAGAAGTCACAGTTTCAAACAGATTTTTAAGAGAGAAGAGCATCTCTGCTAAAGGAAAGAATGTGCTTACACTTACCTGCATTCTAGTCCCACCTGTGACCGACCATTCTATCTATTCTGTCTCCATTTCTTCAACTATAAAATAAATGCCACCATAAGCTACTGTTGCAGACCCAAGGCATTCACAGATTTCAATATTAATCGTTCTGACTATTCTTGAGTGACCCTGAAAATACATTAACACATTCTCATTTGTAATTCTGTGTCAGCAGTGACCAAATTGCCATTCCCAGGCAAGGGGAGCAAGCATGACCACTTGGTCTCTCAAATTCCACTTAAGGATCTCTTAAGTGTGAGAACTCTAGTTCTCACAAGTGAATGGAGAGTACAATTTTACATTTGAGGAAAATAGCCTGTGACTTATCAAATGTAACAGGGCAATTACAGAAAGATGGAATTCCAAATCTCACTGTATCTCTCTTGAATGTCAAGAAAGTTGCTAAAAGAGTAACAATATGATTTCTTAGTATTTACCAAGGTTCCAGATCATGAATCACTATCATTCTCTATAGTTCTGGAGTGTCCAATATTTTCACAAAACTTTCCAATTGTAATTTAACTGGATTTGCTAAAAGGAGGGTATATCTAGAAAAATGCTGTTTTCCAATGAGGTCACTCTAAATGGATTCTTTATTTGGTTTCATAATTAGTTCCAACTTTACACATGGCTGACACAGAAAAGACACGGAAAAGTTTAAGAGTCCAATTACAAAAGTTATAAGCATACAGTATATCAGAGTCATATTTCATATTTCTAAGATTATAAATAAAAACAGGTCATACTTATAGAAACAAAGAGACTTAAAACACAAAATAGACTTAAAAAGGCATATTTTTAAACTAATACAAACAAATGTTGGAGTAAACCTCTAACTAGATTCTAAGGTGTTACTTTTTTCATATTTTATACTGGATGTCTTAAAACACATGGCTCATTTAAAGTAGAGGTTCTTTCCTCCAGTTTCCAAAAAATATTATTTTTTACATGTTAATCTTCTAATAGATGGCATTTTAAATCACTGGAATTTCCCTGAATCATAGTCTTAAGTTTACAAAATGCCTTAAGCCTTAAGTTTACAAAATTTGTTGAAAACCATGCATTTTTGTTATATTTACTTTATAGTAGAAATCCTGAAAGAAAATACTAATGAATAGATTAATCTAATTTGTAATTAATAGCATTAATTGACATGCTATTCAGTATGTCCTGAAAAGAATCTGTTCTGTTAAGTATATTAACCATACCCAAATTGTGTTGTTTATAGTATTAATTAGATTAGCAGACCCCTTTCTTCACATCCAGTGCTGATGTAAATTTAGCCACCAAACACTGACGTTTAATAACACTGAATTAATGAGGTTTTACTGTACTCAAATGGAAAACCAGATACATAGAATATACACGGAATAACTGAACTGATGGTAATAAATCTAAGTAAAATAAACTCACAATGAGCTCTTCTTGACACACCACAAAAAATGGCATTAGTTAATACTTTGTTTCAAAATCCAAAAATGATGATGATTACTGATGTAGCATATTTTTATTTTCTTCTTAAGCAGTATTACTATCTCATTCAGCTAGAAACACTGGTGGCTTGAATCCTTACTTATTTAATATTTTGCTTAGCTACCAGCTTCATGATTATATGATCTTAGATACCTTTCCAGAATTTCCCTATGTGTATTTTGTCTTCACAAATAGTATATAAGCTGGCAATACAGAAAAAGACAGCATATTTTGTTTTAATTCCCCACAGCCAAAAGTAACCTGACACACAGCACAAATTCCCTACCTACAGTTTTTGAGAAATTCCCCACAATTCCTCCCAGGAATTTGCCCCCCATCAACCTGCCATGGTATCTGGAATTTCTACCATCAAAATCAGTTTGGGTTAAGGTAAGAGGCCCATTGGAAAATACTTAGAGATAGGAACAAAGGGAAGGGAAAGCGATGCAACAAAGCAAGACACTCATCACATACAATTTAATTTCCTCTAAGTGTATGACTTTTGTGTAGCAAAGTTCTATAGCCAATAAGGAGTGTTAGGGCCAGTCAAGGAGTTAAAGGCAGGAACAGGCAGGGAGAAATGAACAAAAGCCAAAGTTTGAAACCAGGCCTGTGGAGCACCGCTTCAGAGAAAATCCAGACTATGTGGTGTGCTGGCGGAAAGCCGGGAGAGTGGTTATTCTTCTATTTGCTGCCCTCCATCTTTTGCCATATAGTTATACATATATTTTGTTTCCTTAAAAAAATGTAAAACAGTAAATGGATCAAATTATTCTGATTTCCAACAAAGGGCATTACCAAGATCTTGTCTAGGAATTTTTATGCTTTCCATTGTTTTTATCCAAGAACAGTCAAAATGAAACAGCACCAGTTTTGCTAAATGAAGTAACTTTTTTCCTGAGGTAACCTAAATGAATGCTTTTTGTCTCCAATGCTGCCATTCCCTTTCATTTTTAAGATTTGGAAAACTGATCACAGGCTCTGAACACACTCTAGAAGATGCTATGAACCTGAAAAATTGCATAGTTAGTTGAGACTTAAACTCAACCTACCTTTCTAAAGTTGCATTCTGGAAGTACAAATCAAGAAAGCCGTCACATCATGGTATTACTACAAACAAAACCACAAGCACAGCTTTATTTGTAAATAGCAATTTGTTATACAACAAAAGCCAGATGACACTAATGCAGATAACTGTAAACAAACACCACGGCAGGCCATGGTAATAATGACCCAAATACTTATTTCTTTATGTAACCAAATACTACTATCTGTACTTTGTAAAAGGAGAGAAAGCTTAAGGAACACAAAATTTTCACCCAAGGATAATCCTTTCCCTGCATTAAAGAGTCAATCTCAGACCACTGAGATTAAGTTCTAACAAATTTTCAAGTCATGGTTCCATGAACTATGTCTTATCTAATTTTATAAATTCAAAAAAATCATTTGGTCATCTGTTTTCCATTCATTATACATGCACTCTCTACTCACTAAACATGTGTATAAGTGGGGAAATACTATTTCTTAGAGAACTGATAATCAAAATAGATTACCATTTCAAACAATTAGTTATAAAAATCATATATGAGACAAAATGTTGGATCCACCTTTCGATAATGCCTTTTAAGCCAACAATATAAAGTCTCTAAGAAAGCAAAAGAAAAATAGCATCCCCACCTTAAAATTACGATTTATCAATAAAATTTTTTTCTATAAACAAAATTTCATATTCAAAATTCATATCAAGATCCTTATCAAAACAAATGCAAAATTACCTTTTCCTATTTTGAGACTTTTCTATGTTCCTATATTATCCACATGTGCATTTCAGTTCTGCAAAAATATGTAAATCATATTTTTGGAATTATGGGGTGTTTGTGTACTTACAATAAAGAGCCACTTATAAAAATGTTGTAATACAGCATCGGGAAAAAGCAAGACAAAATAGGCATGGAATGGATGAATGGGCTCCTTCACAATAACTGGTAAAGACACCAAGCCAGAACGCATGGACAATTATTTTTACATTCTTCCCTGCTTGACAACTTTACACTTACAGGGAGAAGCCACACTTTGTGATTTAAAACAGGGAACCTGAACTTACGTGTGCACATATGAATGTTTTTTATTTGTTGACACATTTACTACTATCTTTTGAATCGTAGGCTTTACATTACTTGTTTTGAAAACAGGCAATCTCAACATACAGATTGGAGTTACACCTAAACTTCACACTTTAGGGAGATACTCCCATAGCTCAGCAAAAGGTCGTAATTTTTTTAAAATGTCAACAGAAAACCTTAATACATAGCCTAGTTCTTTTGAATGAATTTGAATTCACTGTTTCAACCTGAGGAGCTATGCGTGCAGAAAGAACAGCTGTGCATCTATAGCCCTACTTCCAGTCATTACTGCAAGGGTATTTCCTCCTTATTTTGATGAGTCCATGAATACTGCATTCAAGCAGGAATGATTCTAATACAACCAAAACAAGAAAAGATACTTTATTCTCTCTTTCTTAAAAAAACAGAACACGATATCCCCCCATCACCAGGAAAACACACACACACACACACACACACACACACGCAAACTTTAAAAACTGAGCAAATGTGCATGGAGCAATGAACAACTCGGACACCCCAGGCCTTCTGTCTCATGGTCTCAGGGTTGCTGAGTTACTGCATCTAAGTGCTCATGGGGCAAATGACTTTATTGCCTTGCATTCTACTTGCATGGCCGCATTAAATACTATCTCAGTTTTACACACAACGCGCACACACACAAGCCACACCAGACAGTGCTGTTTCCAATTTCAGCGGCCCCTTGCGCGCCTAGCCCAGACCCCATCCCCGCTCTGCTCCAGGTCCTAACGCCAGGGACGAGGGACACTACTTAATCCTGGCGGATCTGCTCCGTTGTCCCATCCTTCCAGGATTAGTACGATGGTTCCTACCCCACTCCACCACGGAACACAAGGAGAACGGCGGGTTTTCCCGGGCAAGAAAGACCAGTGGCGGTCCCCTTCCTCACCCCCACGCAACCCGGCTTCTCTTCGCCAGAAACCCCAGGGGCAGGAGTATACACGATCCCGGGGCGGGGAGAGGAGCCAATAATAGGAATCAAATAGCCCGTTAACAAGGGGGTGCCAGGGCATGGAAGAAGCGAGAGGGGTGAGGTTACCACGCGGGAGGAGTGCTCCAGCGGGGAACCATTCAAGAGCAATGACAGGTCGGCGGAGGAAAGCTCGGGTGGCGAGGGAGGTTGGAGAACAGCTTTTCGTGTCTTTCTCAGGGCCTGCGGGGGAATCCCGGGGCGGCGGCGGCGGGGCTCTCGGGTCGTTCCCCGCCTTCCGCGGCCCCCGCGCGTCCCCTCCGCCACCCGCTCAGCCTGCGGCCGCCCCCGCCCCGCGCGGAAGGAAGCGCCGGGCTCCCCCCACGCTCTCCCGCTCTCTCGCGAGTCCTGTGCAGGCCTTTTCAGGGGGGAGGGGGAGGGGGCGCGGAGGGAATTGCTGCAATGGAGCGCCGAGAGAACCCTGCCCGAGCGAGGCAGTCGGTGGAAAGCCACGGCCACATAAAAATGCCATATTAATTTTTTAAAAGCCATAAATCACCCCTCCCTCTGCAAAAGAAAATCATAAACCCGATCCCGTGCAAGCCTGCGAGCAGCCACCCACTTCCTATTTCTGTCACAGCAGCTACACCCTGCCAGCAACCACCCCCCGGGCGCCCCCTCCCGCCACCGCCACCCCCGCCGCCGCCTCCCCGCTGCTCAGCCATTTGCCAACTGACGCCCCCGTAAATAAAAATGCCCCAAGTGGGGCCGGGTGGGAGGCTTGGGGGAAGGGCGCGCAAAGGAGGGGGGTTCGAGGGTTGCACAATATCCTAGAAGGTCCGTGGCTGGAGCAAGGAGAGAACCGGAGGCGGGGGGAGGGGAGGCAAGCCGTGAGGGTTCCTGCGGCACACGGTGCACCCGGGCGACCGCGGCGCGCCGCTTACCTTTCACCACCCTGTCGGTCGTCGACAACTTGGGATCAATTGCCTTGGGCTCGGACATCTCCAGCCGCCGGGGGACAGCGACGCGCTGCTCGTCCGTCCTACTGCACACCCCGACCGGACCGGCGGGCCAGACACTCAACGCTGCCGCCGCCGCGCTGCAAACCGCTCGGCTGGAGGTCTGGGCTCTGAGCTGGCTTTAAAGTTACTGCCTTCTCGCGCGTCCCTCCTCCTCCACCTCCTCCACCTCCTCCTCCTCCTCCTGCTTCGCCGCCGCCGCCTTCACTCCTCCTCCGCCGCCGCCAGCCCCGCCGACTCCGCTCCGGGCTGCGCGTGTGTGGTGGTTATTTATTTATTTTCTAAGCACGCCTCTTGGTTCTTCTTTTATTCTTGGGGGAAGGGGGATGGGGAGGAGAAGCGCACACAGGAGCACCCACCCTGGCAAGGAGACCGGGCACCGCGGAATGGAGCCCCACGCGCGCACTCTGCCGGGATTAAGACCGATCACATGGGAGGGCCGGGGGCGAGAGAGAAGAGGCAGGGCCGCCGATGTCAGTGCCACCAGCCGTGCCTCGGCGTCCCCGGCGGCGGAAAGGCGGCCGCCGCTGCTGCTGCTGCTGTTGCCGCCTCTGCTTCCCCACACCAAGAGCCACCGCTCGTCCGCGGCCGCCGGAGACGTCCCGTCGCTGCGCTCGCCCGCGCTCCTTTCTGCCTCCCCGCGCCGCTCCTTCTCTCACACAGACACAGCCGCGGAGCTCGGCAGACACAGTCCCGGGCGCAACCTACCCTCCTCCTCCGCCGCCGCCTCCGCCACCGCTCCCGCCTCCGCCTCCTCCCCTTCCTCCTCCCGGCCCCCGCCTCCAGCGCCCCGGCAGCCTCCACCTCCCTGCGGAGCCAGCACCCCCCACTCCCCGCCCCGGCGTCGAAGCTCTTGGCATCCATTGGCTGAGATGAACGTCACTCACTGTTAGGTAGCGGCCTCCCCGCTCGCCCCGCCTCCCGCTCCTCCTCGCCGTCCCCGCCTCCCGCTGTTTTCTCCCAGCTGCCAGGCCAGTGGGCCTGCTGCCTCTGCCACCCAGTCCCCGCTCAGGTGTCACTGTTGCTGGCAGGCCCGGATTAGGGAAAGAGAATGGGGAGGGGGTCGCCGCTGGGAGTAGAGGGGCTGTACGCTGCCCCCCGCAGCCCCATTTGGCATCCGCCCCTGGACCCCGCATACTCCCCCGCGCGGCTTTGGCAGTTGTGCGTTGTCGGCTGGGTTAAGCCGCAGTGTGAGTAGCCAAGCGCGGAGGGTGTCTCCGGGTGTGTGCGTGGCCCTCAAGAGGGCAAGAAGGAGGGAGGCAGGGAGAGGAGGGAAGGGGGTGGGGGTCAGAAGCACCGAGAGAGGGCGGAGGAAGGAAGAGCTCGGGGAGCTCCGGGGCCCGCGGCACAGCTGCTGTCGCTGTCGCTGCCGCAGCTGTCCAGGGAGGATCGCCAAAACGGCGACGAATAAACAACTTACCTTGGGGAGTCGGGCTCCGCCTGTGATGGGTGTACGGTGGTTTTTGTTACTGGGCTTTTTCTGTGGGCGGTGTGGTGGTTATCAGTGTTTCCCACCCGTGCATCCACACCTTCTGAGGAGGGGGCCGCTTCTGAGCGTCGCGAGTCAGGGACGTGGCTGAGTGTGCCGGGCAGGCTCGCCAAGGAGATTGGGGACGGGAGTCCAAGCGACCCCCAGCAACTTTGAGTCACCCGGGACTGCCCTGCCGATCTCCAGGGAGAAATGAGGGGGCGGGAGACACACCGCAGAGGGTCTCCTTTTCCCTGTTCACAGGCTCACGCAGCCAGTGGTCAGGACTGGTGGCACCACACCTCCCTTCCTGGCTCCTTCCAATCATCCGACGTCCACTTGGTGCTCCGGCTGTGTGCGGCGCCCTGAAGCCCAAGGCGGATCCCCACTGTGGTCCCTTCAGTTGGGAGAATAAAGGAGAGAATGCTAGGCGCGGGAGGACAGCGTGACAATGGCCCAACAGCTCCTTTCTTACCTGCCTGCCCCACCACAGAATGAAGAGCCAATCTCCCTCTGTCCGAAGGACACCTCCGCTCCTACTGTCCTCTCTCTGACCAACCCCGCAAAGAGATTGGAGCTTGCTTCTCTGTGAACAACAGAGAGCTGAATAAATTTCTTACCCTCCATTCTTCCTGTTATATTTCTTAATTCCTTCAATATCAGGGTTTTTTTTTTTCCTACTTCCTGAATTGGACAATGAATCCAGGAAAAAGCCTAATAAAAGATTTAGGGGAGCTAGGAGATGGAGCCAGTAGACAGATTAGATTAGAGTTCAAACTCGAAAATAAGTTTGAGAACTTGTTTGAGTTGGCTTGAAGAGTATAGCCTGCAAGGAACAGGACCTCACAGTAAAAGGCAGGGAGCTTCTGTGGAAGCCTTCTAACAAAAGGAGACCATATAGGGTGTATCCCACATATTTAGGGAGGCTGCCACCAGCTCCAAGATTCTGCTGCCCAATTCACAACCCCAGGATAGCATGTGGTGATTAGGCAGACAGTGCATTCAATAAATATGTATTGTGTTCCTTTTACATGCTAGGCACTGTGGTAGAATAATTTGTGTGGGGTGTGTGTGGGGGGGGGGGTGTTGGGGAGCAGTTATTTGAAAATGGTCCTTGCTCTCAATAAAGCCTAGAGTCTAGTAAAATTGTCATAAAAATATGAGCTCTGAGAGGCCACTGTATCGCCTCAGGAAGTGGTTGTTGAAAACAGTCTCCTGAGCACCAGCAGCCCTAGTTGCTAAGGCAGATTTGGGAAGTTGGTTCCTAGCCAGATGGCACAGAGTAAGGCAGGGATGCCAAGCCTATGGGTGAAGAAGAGAGCCTGCCTGAGGAAAGACCAGGAAGCCATGTCCAGTGATGCTCACCTCCAAGGCCACAGTGTTTTTGACACAAGTTGCAAAGAGAGGTGCAGATCCCACCATTATTTGGACTCAGTTTTCAGGTTTAGGAAGAACACCTTTGAACCAAGATCAGAGAGCTTAAAATGTCAGCACCATAGAAAAGTTTTATGATACAGATAGGAAATAAAGGCACACCTTTGAGGCACACCCTTCAGTCCGCTACAAGTTTGGGACACCTCCTACCTGAGGTATGTGTGGGAAAAAAAGTTATGAATCATAATCATTTTACAACACATCTTATTTTCATCAGTCACCTTTAATACATGTGTATGGTCCCATACTGTTGCAACACAAACACCTCTTCTTGGACAAAACTGGGCCCTCCTCAAAGGAAAAAAACACAGCAGATATTAACTAAGGACTAGTTACCTGCAAACCTGCATACTGGTATAGCCAAATCATCTTTCATACTGAGATATTTTTTCAGATGTCCCACGATCTGCTGCAATTTTTTTAAAATCCTATTATACTGTCCAAGTAGTCCTTGATTATATTATCCCTTACATAAAATTACCTTACACTTGGAATTTACATTTTCAAGAAGTTATTTCAACAATGTCCCTTGCTTATGAAGAAAAAGAAAGGAGAAACGAGTGGGGGGAGCCCAATGTGGCAGAAAACAATGCAGTCTGATAATAAATTGTATTTCCCTTTCCTTAGTATACTTCTAGAAAGCATCTGCCCAGCTCTGGATTCCACTCCCTTGCATCTGAGAGGGCACGTGTGCTATTTCTGGCCAGTGGATTCTGGGCTGAATCAATGATCAGTTTCAGGTCAACAGCAATTAGGCATCAGTTAGCATTTTCTTCAGCCAATGAGCTCTACTCCTTTAGCTGAATGCAGAGGCTTCTAGGGCACAGGGGAAAGCATAACCCTAAATGGGAGGAGCTGAATGACTAGATTACCACCTATAGGAATGCTGCCCATCTACAAAGGAAATCTGCTTTAGACTTTACAAAAGAAGAAATAGATTTTTACTGAGTGCTCCACTGGAATTTGAGGATATGTTTGTTAGGGTAGTTTGTTAGTATTTGTTAGTATTTTGTTAGTATTTTGTTATTAATTTGTTAATATTTGTTAGTAATTTTTAGTTGTTTTATTTATTTGTTAATATTTGTTAGTAATTTGTTAGTATTCCCAAATTAATACACAAGAGTTATTTACTATGTTAGCTCAAAAAGTAAAATCCAGAATTATCGTGCATCTGTTATATAACAGCATGACCAGAATACCAAAAATATTCTTATTTCTTTTAATACACAAGCATCAAAATTGCATATTTTGTAGATGAATTATTCATTTACCACGTGTGTTTTGAACACCTGTTCTGTGCAAGGTACTATACTAGGTGATGCAAAATGTATAAAGAATTCGAAGATTTAGTCATTTCCTTTGAGAATCTCAAAGTCTTATAATATAAGAATTGTACACATATTTGTAAACATTTCAGTGTCAGGTGCAACTTCCTCTCATTATTGGAGAACTCAAACTAATTTTACTATTCATTCATCTAAATGAATTATGAAGATAAATACGTGTGCAAAAAAAATACTGAAGATTTGGAATAATCAATGCATTCAAGTGTTCCATGTCACAGCTTACTTCTTTTGGTGTAAATCAGAGTAAATGAACAATATTTTAGTTTGCTGTCAAGTGTTCTGGTAGACCTAGAGACATTTTTCTTCTGCAGAAAAGAAAAAAAAAGATATATTTTATATCCTGTTTTGAGAATAACCTGCTTTCGAAAATGTGGACTTTCTGTTCTTGGATGAACATTCTACCATTTGACATGAAGAGTTGCATAATAACGTCTGGTTTTGGCTCTTGTGAGGCATGCACTTCGTTCTGAGTAGCCGATGGTCGACAGCAATATGTCTGACCTGTTCTCACCTGCACTGGTGGAGCACAACACTGAAGAACTTGCCGCGTAAACAGTCAGTCTTGATAGGGCCATGAATGTGTGCGAGAATTTGATTTATTATTGTAAAGCTAATTCCTCTGACGCTGCCTTCTAACTTATGAACTTCTACCCTCTTCACAACAGAGACTCTACAAAATATATGATCCAACATGGATTTTACTCAAGATTTAAACTAAAAGGGCTTTTATTTTTTATCTTTTGGATTGCTCTTGAAATTTTGTTGAACCTTTTATTTTTCAGAAGGCAATTTTACTCATTTTAGAAAAGTTATTTCCCCAAGTACATAAAAAATTGTTAGGCCAAATGTATTCAGTAACAAATTAAATTTTTTCTATTAGGGGCCAAACTATAACTTATAGAATTATATGCTAAGTTTAATACAAAGTGGGCATATTTTACATAAAATTTGACCAAGACTTCAGGTGATCATATTCGTGCAGATTTAATAAACATCTATTCATATTATTGTTTTATTTATATTTGTATCTTCATCTTATATCCCAGTTCTGAGCACAGAGTATGTGCTCAACCAATTTTGTTGATTTAAGAAAGCATTTTAAAATGTATTGGCATCCAATATGTGAAGCCCTAGGCTTAATACCACAGTATCTGCTCTCAGAGATATTTCAATATTACTAATATACATACATATATGTGTGTGTATATATACGTATCTCTGTCTCCATATATATGAGTGTGTATGTATATATATACATACACACTCACACACTCACTGGTAAGAAGTCTTATTAACCCTTTCTCCTAGATAGCTTAAATTCTAATTTTATGATTAATTTAAAAATTATGAATAGGTTGGGGCGCTTGGGTGGCTCAGTGGGCTAAAGCCTCTGCCTTTGGCTCAGGTCATGATCCCAGGGTCCTGGGATCGAGCCCCGCATCCGGCTCTCTGCTCAGCAGGGGGCCTGCTTCCCCCCCTCTCTCTGCCTGCCTCTCTGCCTACTTGTGATCTTGTCAAATAAATAAAATCTTGAAAAAAATATGAATAGGTTAATGGTGCCAAGTCATAAATGTTTACATTTTAAATAGATATATGTGTGACATTACATTGACAATCTAAGAAATAGTCATGCCATAAAACTTTATGTATTCTGGCTTTCCTAAACTCAGAATTTCAGAATATTTGACCTGAAATGAGCTGAAGTTGGTATTTGAAGTGCTTTGAGAACAATGTCAATAACAACAGCAAAAGACTTAGTACTCAAACTAAAGGTACTATCAAATTGTAGGAGATTTGATAAATCAATTTAGGAGAAAGTTCATCAAGCCCTTTAAAAGTATACTTGCATATACAAAATCAATATAGTATTATAAATGAGTTTCACTCATCAAAACCAACAGAAATTTAACTTTACTGGGACTAAGTTTTACCCATTATCAATTGAAAATTCATGAATTTGCAAGGAAATCGTCTATTATGAAAAAAGAATCTTGATCCCGGAGTCCTGGAATCGAACCCCACATTGGGCTCCCAGCTCAGCAGGGAGACTTCTGCTCCTACCCCACAATTCACGTTCTCACACATTCTGCTCTCTCTCTCTCTCTCAAATAAATAAATATATAATCTTAAAAAAAATCTTGTACTCAGACTAGCAATCTTTCCATTAATTTCTAGTCAGTGAGGTTTTACTCTATTAATATTTATGATTATTGGAAAGCATATATTCAATAGACATTTATTGAACACTTACACATATCAAGCACTAGGAATATAATGTGGGAAAAAAAAAGTCTCTCCCCTCATAAAACTTACATTCTAACAGAGAGAAAAAATAATTAAAAAAAAAAAAAAAGGAACAATTACAAACAATTGCACACTCAGGGCACAGTTGAGTACCTGCCTTCAGTTCAGGTCATGATCCCAGGGTCGTAGGATCAAGGCCTACTCTGGGCTGCCTGCTTGGTGAGGAGCCTAATTCTCTCTCTCCCTCTGCCTATTGCTCCCCCCTGCTTGTGCTTATTCTCTCTCTCTCCGTCAAAAAAATAAAATCTTTAAAAAAAAAAATCTTTTAAAAAAATTACAAACAATATGTCAGGTGGCCTAAGTGATAAACATAAAAATAATGTATGCTGGGGGCGCCTGGGTGGCTCAGTGGGTTAAGCCGCTGCCTTCGGCTCAGGTCATGATCTCGGGGTCCTGGGATGGAGTCCCGCATCAGGCTCTCTGCTCAGCGGGGAGCCTGCTTCCCTCTCTCTCTCTCTCTCTCTCTGCCTGCCTCTCTGTCTACTTGTGATCTCTCTCTGTAAAAAAAAAAAATAATAATAAATAAAAAAAATAATGTATGCTGGTAAAGGTACTGAAAGACATGATGGGCAAAGGGGTGTTACTCACTGCTGCAGGCAGATTATTGAGGGGAGACCTCTCTGAGAGGTGATATTTTAGTAAAGATTAAAATGAACTGCTGGCAGTATTTATGCAGCTCTCTGGAGGAAAAAAAAAAGAAAAATGTTCCAGGTAAGGGAATAGCATATGCAAAGTAAGAGTCTGACATTTTTAAAGAAATGTGAAAGGAGGCCAGTGTAGCTAGAACACTGGTAAATCAGAGAAAGCAGTACAAGATGAGATCAGAAAGATGATGTAGGGTTAGATCATATAGGACCTTATAGACCATAGGAAAATTTCTGTCATTCTGGTGAAATGAAACATATTTGTTAGGAAAGTGGTAAATGATAGGATTTTTGCATAAAGAAAACTGTCACTCTTTTGTAATTACTGACACTCTACATAGTTGTGGGAAGGGACCAGGGGTGGAAATGCCAACAGCACGTAAGAGAGTGGCGTCTGAATCCAGGCTAGAAAATAAAGTGGTTTGGATACAGAGTTTAAGAAGTAGTGAGAAGTTTCTAATTCCAAACATATTTTAAAAGTAAGGATAACAGATTTGCTGTTGGATTGAAGATGCAGGAAAATTAAAGAGTCAAAAACTGCAAGGTTTGGAGTCTGAGCTAATGTGAGATGGAGTTACCATTCACCGAGGAAAGGAACATTGGAAATAGAGCATATTTTGTGGAGAAGATCTAAAACTGGACTTTGATATGTTAACTTTGAGATGCATATTATACGCAGAGGTGGAAAAGACATGCAGGTAGTTGGAAATACGAGTCTATGGAGAGGGGACAGCCAGGCTGGTAATGTACAAATCAGCAGGTCATGGCATTGTAGCCATACTCCATTTCATTTAAGGGGTGGAGAGAAGAGGAGGGACCAGCAAAGCTGATGGACAGGAGGAGGTTCTGGAGGAGAAGGAGGGTGTCTGTGAGGTCGAGCAAATGAAATGAATTGTGTCAACAATGCTGATGGGTTTAATAAAATGACAACTGAGAACGGACTACTGATTTTGGGGAAAAAAGGGAGTTCACTGGTTATTGTAGCTGGGCAGTCTTTACACCTACCTAAAATAGCACCTCATCAGCCTCTGCCTCTCCATACTGAGGTAGCTCCTTTTTCATGTCTATAATTACTTGACATTACATGTGTGGGTGTGCTATGTGTGTGATTTGTTTGCCCATCTTTTGTCCTTCTGCAGTTAGACAATATGATTTTTGAGAGCAGGGACCTTACTCCCATTTGAATTTCCAGTGCCCGTAGATCATATGCCTGGTACATCCTAGGTGCTTAATAAATGTTGTTGAAATAAAGAATATTCACTTGCAATGCTATGCCAGGTTAGTTTTTCTGCTTTTCTCAGAAGTTGAAATAAGCATTTCAGTGGGGTGGGGTATGGGGGAATGAGGTGAAGGGGGTCAAAGGTACAAACTTCTGATGTAAGATAAATAAGCTTTGGGGATGTAAGGTACAACATCATGACTATAGTTAACAATACCATATTGAATATTTGAAAGTTACTAAGAGTATATGTCCTTAAAGTTCTAATCATAAAGAAAAAATTATAACTATGTGAGATGATGGATGTTAATTAATTTTATCATGGTAATCACCTTGCAATATATGTATACACCAAATAATGTTGTACACCTTAAATTTATACAATTTTCTATGTCAATTATATCTCATTAAAACTGGGGAGAAGAAGAAATAAACATTTCAAAGCACTTGTAGGGGGAAAAATTCACATTTAGATTTTTTTAAGTTACAAAATCAACTTTCATAGATTACGAAGAGTTGACTCAGGCCTTGAAGATGAGAAATGGAATGGGAATTCAGGAGTTTAGTTTTAACATGAGGCGTGTCTCTCACATGTCCCCACTGTAAGAATAATTATGTGTGTAAATCCAGGGGAGGGCACAGTATTACTCACAGCTCCTCTTTCTCCAAATACACAAAGAGTTCTATTGTTTGCAGCATCTAAGCTATTCCCTGGTGATAAGTTAGGCCAGACATTAGCAATTCTCAGGGAGGAAGTGAGCAGGGTGTGGGTAATGGTTGTTTAGAAATAGTCTCTCAAAAGAGGTGTTTTTTGTTTTTTGTTTTTTTCCTCTTTCAGGGTGTCCCTGCTGTCCAGCCCAGAGAAATCTAGACAGTCAGGGAAATTGTGCTAGAAATGCTTTAGGGTACCTGTTCCACCCATACCCATCTTTAAAAATGCCCCAGCCATAGAACCTGCTGAGTGAGCGTCAGAACACAGGTTCACCTGCTGCTACCACAGAAGATTGGACCAGGATAGTTGAACATCTAACTAAAAGATACCTAAGGACTAGTGACCTTTAACTTCCCTGACCTAATTGGCAAAAGTGAGCTGGGCTAATAAGATACCTTCTGGGAAGAGCTGGACTTAAACATTCAGAAGAAAGTTGGTGGTGGTTGTTTGAATGAAAGATCCTACAACCTGGGACTGAGATGGCCACCAGCAAATAAGTCATGTGCCAGGTGAATAAACACATGAAGCCATTTGGGCTGGAAGGATCATAGGTCTGATTCAGCAAGGGTGAAGAGAGGAAAGGATTAGGGGGAGGGACGGAGGAGAGGGGAACAAAGACACTATCCTAAATCTGTTTTCCTTTTTGTCCTTCCTAAGGCCTGGTTGTTTAAATTTTTTTCTGGATTTATGAGACCCCTCATTGCCCTTACAATAAACCGTGTTTTCTAGAGCTGGTTTGAGAGTTACGTTCCTTACAATCCAAAGACCCATCACTAAATCATATGGAAGATACAAAGAACAGCTGAGATTGTTAGTCCATAGCTCTGTAAGTTTTCAAAAGTTAACACCTTCTGATTCTGGGGCTTACAGAAATCCTCTCCATTCAAAAAATGACTATAAACTGCTCCCATCCTTGTCCATCCCAGTTGTTTCTCTAGCACATCCAATGCCAAAAATAAACAGAGCAAAACAGTAGATGTAAAGGTGGGGCAGGGACTGACTGGGGAGTCTTGATAAGTTTTGGAGCTATTTCACTGAATATTCTCTATGCCTGTTTTCATGTCCCCATCAGTCAGGTTACAGGGTATGCTGCAGTACAAATGGAAAAATCTTAGTAGCTTAACAAAGTTTGAAGTCATCTGCAGGTCTGAGCCACCCCTCGGGGCAGCCATCCTCCGGGTGCTGACTCAGCATTCCAGCCTGCTTCAGTCTGTCAGAGGGTACCCTATTAGCAGGTGCTTTCACAGTAACCCAAGGGGAGGAGAGCCCTGGACAGCTGGCCTCCAGCAATCAAGAGCTTTGGCCTGGAAATAACACTCACCCATGGCTGCACTCACATTCATTGGCCTGAGCTCCTCCTTTGGCCACACCTAATTTCAAGAGGGACAAAGGTATGTGATCCTCCCACATATCCAATAGTAGAGGGAGATCAAATATTTATCAAGAGTAGTGATGCCAATCAGCATTTCTAAATAATCCATCTAACCCCGTGGGACCGCCAGGCTACTGTTTGACACCCAGTGATGATGGCATGTGTCTTACTGCTCTTACATGTCAAGATACTTCTGAATGACTGTGCATCCTGATCTGCTTCTTGTATTGAACCTCTCCTTCTGTCCCTGCTGCGTGGCCTCTACTAGACTGAATGGGATACACTCCACTTGGACTGGTTTTGATATTACTGCATCTACCCTGGGCCTGCAGTCCCACAGCAGAGTCCCGGTATCACTACCACTTCGTGTAACCTCCCCAGCTCCCTTTTAGGCCAAGGCTTGGTTCCTCCCTCATGCTCTGCACTCTGCCACCTCTGTAGATGGGCAGCATGGGACAAGAATGGACAGTTACTAGTATTATACAAGCTGGACTTGAAAAAGAATGCCTTCTTTTTTATTTTTAAGATTTTATTTATTTATTTGACAGAGAGCACAACTAGGCAGAGCGGCAGGCAGAGGGAAAGGGAGAAGCAGATTCTCCCCTGAGCAGAAAGCCTAATGCAGGGCTCGATTCCAGAACCCGGGGATCACAACCTGAGCCAAAGGCAGCCGTGTAACCCACTGAGTCCCCCAGGCATCCCAAAAGAATGCCTTCCTAATGTGTCTGAGGCACACCTAGAAATACTGAGTTCTTTTCTGATTTTCAAAGATGTGAACAGATTACTTGGAAATATGAATGTATCTATACATAGACATATATAGAGTTGTTTATGAGTCACTGTCTTGTAAAAAGTTAATATGATCCGGGGTGCCTGGGTGGCTCAGTCGGTTAAGTGGCTGCCTTCAGCTCAGGTCATGATCCCAGGGTCCTGGGATCGAGCCCCGCATCGGGCTCTCTGCTCAGCGGTGAGCCTTTTTCTCCCTCTCCTTCTGCCTGCCTCTCTGCCTACTTGTGTTCTGTCTGTCAAATAAATAAATAAAATCTTTAAAAAAAAAGTTAATATGATCAGTTTAATAATATGCAAATTCATTATACTGCATAAATGCTAAGCAGTTTTTGTGAATGTTATGTTTTGGTACTGTTTGATACAGGAAAAAAACTTTTTTTTTCTCTTCTTACTTTGTTAGTCCTACAGTGTGATAGGTAGTCCTTTATGTCAACTGACTAGGCTGTAATACCCAGTTTTTTAACCAAACCCTGGTCTAGATGTTGCTGTGAAGGTATTTGGTAGACGTGATTTACATCTACAATTGACTTGACATAAGGAGATAACCCTTGATAATATGGGTGGGCCTCATCCTATCAGTTAAAGGCCTTAAGAGCAAAAACTGAGATCTCTGGGAGAAGAAGGAATTCTGCTTCAAGAGGAGCATTGGTTCTTGCCTCAGCCTACCAACTGCCCTATGGATTTCAGACTCACCAGCCTATGGGTGTGTGAGCCAATTCCTTAAATCTCTTTATATGCACATAACACATAGAGTTATATATATGTGTGTATAATTTCATATATATATATATGTGATATATACATATATAATTTCGGTTCTGTTTCAAACCCCTATTTATATTCACAGTGTGTAATTGTTTTCTGATTCGAGGTGAGCAGTTATTCTAAATATCATTAATATTTATGCATCCATATCTCTCTGTCTCTCTGGTTGTCTCTGTCTCCTACACATGCATGCAAACAAGTGCATACACACACACACACACAACACGTCACGTAGAAACGCATCATATATTGATTAAGAAATAAAACTTCTGTTTTAATTTTCTAGGGTAAAAATTCACTTTGTTTTTCTCACTCATGGCCTGGATAAAGAATTTCTATTTTCTCAAATATACCAAATTTCCAGGTAATTCTAATGGTTTGTCAGTTACCTAAGGTTGGGGTACCCAGATATAGACCCTGAGTTGAAAATTCATCTAAAATTGATTCATTAAAGAGTGCCCCAAGTGGGGGGAGGAAAGTAGGGCAAATGACAGGTAAGGGAAGGAAACAAGGCAAGGATGAGATGTCAAACAAAGACCCAGGGATGGTAACTTTGCTAACCTCTGCAGGGGACCTCTGTAGACCCTTAAGTCACAGACTTAAGTCACACCTAAGTCAGACCCCTAAGTCACACCTCCAGGCTACAGGGAGCTGAGTGTATTTCACACCACAAGTCAGTGGTGGAGATGCAAATTCCGAGGCAATCCTGGTTCTCATAGCATTGAGGGAAGGTGCTGGGGAAGTATGAGGACAGCACTGAGACAAGAGATGCAGTGAAAGCATTCAGGGAGTTGTTATACATGGAAATGGAAAAGGTTTGGAGAGGATATGGGTGGATAAGGAGAATCTGCTGGTCAGGATCGTAAACCACATGGATAGAGGGCTGGTAGAGGAAAACAATCATATCACTTCACTGCATACCTTCAAAAAAAAAAAAAAAAAACCCACTCTTTTTATATCGCTACACATTAGTCTCCTTTTCCCACCTCCACAATGGACATCCTAGGAGTACATGTGATGTAATTTCATCGGCAGATGGTCTCACTCTTGCTCCATTTCCAATCCCCAAATAATCTCCCTTGTCTTGTATGAAATTCTTAAGTCTCAGAACGTAGAATGTAGTCCCTTTATGGATAGATTAATGTGAAAATATTCCCAAGACCGGAAACACATTGACTCCGCTCAGAACTGAGCCAGGGTATTTGTGGCTAGGTCCTCTGCCCAGCCTTGGAAAGCATTTGGTGTATGCTGGCTGTTTTATCTGTTTAGAAGCCACATCTCAAACCTGACTCATCCCCATCTCCTACATGAATTAAGGGGCCATAGTTCTATGGATTAAGATTGGGTACATGATGTCGTCTTCCCCCATCAGATTCCTTTATTTGCAGAATTTTGGATTCAATCTTTCTCTAGAACACAGGTGGTATTTATACAAAGGCAATTTCAGTAGCTATATCATTCTATCCTATAAGATCAGGAAAGCAGAAAAAGGGTTTCTACAGAAAGAGAGAAAGAAATACATATTAGGTATACAGAGAAGAGCATAGCTGAAAGACAGTAGAAAGACTGCTAGTATTCCCTTCTCTAACTCCACCATGTTCCTGAGGCCCAGATGCATGATGGTTCTTGGAGCCCCCGAGACCCCAGTATATTCTTAGCATTCATTCCCATTTTGTGTTGATGTTGGGTTGAAATTTAGTTATATGTAACCAAAAAGTAATACATAAGAAGGGGAAACCAACAGTAACAACTTTTCTGAGCTATGGACTCTGCCTGGGAGAAATTCTGAGTAGAGACCTGAGGGCGTCCCTTATCTCCAGGCATCTGGATGAGCATTGGGTGGTCCAGAGGCTAGGGTGGCAAAATGCACAATCCAGGGGTTTAAAAAGTCTTTCCAGAAGTTACCAGATGGGAACACTTTTTAGAGGAGCAATTTCCAGATCCTCAAAGTCCACACTTACATTTTCTTAAAGTTGATCTGTTAGGCGATCTCCTGGGACCTGCCCCTTCTCCTTTGCCACACCTCTCTTCACAGACTCTCACGCCCTGCCCCTTCATCTGAAATTGGTATGGTAGTTATCCCAAGCTGTGAAACCTCTTGGGTGCCAAACAAAGGAACAATTTGAGAAGTGAGGCTGAGAGAGCATCACATGGTAAAGCTAGAAAGGCATGAACGAAAATATCAGAGGGAAGTATTCTGTCTTATCTAAGTGAGAGAGGCTCATGGCTATGTCCCTGTCACGTTATCTATCTCCCAAAGACTACACATTAGTTATGTCTTCACATTCAGAAGTTAGATGATAGTGGGGATGCATATTTACGTGTTTATTGTGATTGAAAAACAAAATCAGGTTTTGGATTTTTTTCTTCCTCACAGAAAGCCTAGTTTAGATTATTGGTTTCACAATTAAGAACTGATTTTGCCAACTAAATTCCTTGGCAGATATTTTTCCTCTAAATAAGTTAAATTTGTCACTCTAATGGTTTGATAGAAAATATTTAACACACAAATACAATACACAATTTGCTAGAACTTACAATCATGTGCAGCTATTAAAGCTTCAATATAAAATTTTACCTTACAACTGAAAATATAATGTTTAAAAATTATTTTAGGAGATACCCAAGCAAAAACTGTATGATTCGTCTAGATTACCAAAATGTATCCATCCAGATTAAGTCACTGTGATCAAGTCAAACTGACCAAACATATTTTTTTTCCTCTTTATACTCTTGGAAACCTTGTGACCCTAAGACTACAACACTTTGATTAGCTGAATCACCAAGGTATAAAAGCATTCACTCATTTCTTATTTGAACGTGTGAAGTAAACCAAGTATACTAGGTACCTGAAAGGTGGTAGTTTTTTATATTCAAGGGAAAAGGAATAAAAATAAACTTTTTTAGTTGTTTTATAATTCTACATGTTATTAACATCAAACTTTAATAATATAGTTAACAGAATATATCCTATATATTTATTTTTTCATACTGTTTGAGTGGGTATTTTTGTCTATCTAAGTTTATCTAAGAGCAAAGCCCAAGACAGAGATCCTTTTCAAATGATTTAGTGAAAAAGTGCCCTCAAGAGAAAGATTAAGGGAAGCAGGAAGGACAGGGAATAAAACCTAAGCAAGAGAGAGGTCCTAAGTGGTCATTAGCTTCAGGCTAATCCCAGGGAAAAGCTCTGAGCCTGAACCACACCACAGAATGAGACACCCATGTTGCAGGGAGATGGCCTTTTGGGCCCACATTAGCCAAGATCTCTGGGCAAGTGGCAGTTCCTGTGTGACCAACACTTTCGGGGCAATTCTCTGGAGAAGAGGGCCACTGTCAGTCAAAACTCACAGCTGATGGGGAATGGGTGCTCTGGATGGTAAAGGGGATCTGGGAGGGACAACAACAACCTCTCTAGTTTTCTATTTAGGAATAAGGAAACCAAGGCTCAGAATGTTTAAGGATCATGAGCCACTGTTCCACAGGTAGTGAATGATGGAGTTATGGCCCAAGTTCAGTCTTTTGAACTTGAAGCCACACAGTGAAGCTCAGATCTTTTCTGTGTCAAACTGTTTCATGTCCTATAGCGTATATAGTCTATGGAGCTAAACAATTTGATATGAAATCAGACTAGCTATGCTGTTGTACTAGCTATGTTCTTGGAAATATATCCTGTGGATCCATGACCTAGGGAGGTTACTTAAAATTTCTGAGTCTCAACTTCTTAATCTGAAAAATGTGAAGAGTAATAACTAGCAGGGTATTCTGATGATGAAAGAAAACAAACATGTAAAGCACCTAGTGCTTTTCCTTATGTCATACATGTGTATGTATGTATGTCATACATGTGTATGTATGTATCCATTTCCTTCCCTTTTCTTTTACCTATAAGTAGACCCATTAAAGTAGTGTAGAGAATATATTGGGTAACGCATAAATAATATATTGCTCAGCACATAAATACATACCTATGTTGCTAAAAGGAAACATTGTCAAAAGAAACTAGATTTTCTAGAAAGTCCTAAGTTGCTACCACAAAAGCTTTAAAATTGACTACTACAATTTAATGATCACTTTATCCCTGTTTGAATCTGTATGATTTTTTAAAAAGCCTTCAAAGCATAACATACATATAAAAAATGAAAAAGTCATTTGCCAGTTTGAGGTTTATGCAAACGGAGTCAATGTTAACATGATGATCTTTCTTTTACTTAATTGTTACTGTCTTTTTTAAAATTTTCACTCATGAATAGTATTATGATGTGTATGTGTGTATGTATATACACACATATATATACCTATATATTTATATACACACACACTTCTTTAAGTATTTCATTGCTGATGAACATTTAGTTGTTTCCAGTTTTGGACTATGATTAATAATGCTTGGTGAATATTACTGAACTTCTCATGTGGTACACATGTGTGCATTTCTTTCGGGTCCAAAAGGTAAGAGTTCAGTTGCAGGATTATGAAATATGTTTATGATCAGCTTGAGTAAATACTAACAAATAGCTTTCCAAAGTGGCTGTAACAAGTTATACTCCATTCTCCCACAATTTATAGCACTTCCTGTTGCTCCATATTTTCACCAACACTTGGTTTTCTCTGTTTTGTTTCTCTTTTTACCATTCCAATGGCATGCTGCTACATACCTATCAAAATTACATTTTACTTTCCATTTCCCTGATGCCTTATGATACTGAGTACCTTGCATACGTTTTTAGCTATTTTGGTACTCTTTTTTGTGAGTCACTTTTCAAGTCTATTGCCATATTTCTTTCTTTTCTTTTAAAGATTTTATTATTTTATTTGATGGAGAGAGAAAGAGAGAGCCTGAGCAGGGGGAGGTGCAGTGGGAGATGGAGAAGCAGACTCCCCGCTGAGCAGGGAGCCTGATGTGGGGCTCAATCCCAGGACTACAGGATCATGACCTGAGCCAAAGGCAGACACTTAACTGACTGAGCCACTCAGGCGCCCTCATTGACATATTTCTATTGGGTTTAATTTTTTTATTTTTAAGTGTTTACTTAAATTACAAATATTTAACATACAGTGTAATATTAATTCCGGGTGTACAATATTGTAATTCAGCACTTCCAGACATCACCCAGTGCTTATCACAAGTGCACTCCTTAATCCCCGTCACCTATATAACCCATACATACCCCTACCCAAGGTCCCTCTTATTCTCTACACTTAAGAGTCTGTTTTTTTTTTTTTTAATTTAGTGATTCATCACTTACATAGAATAGCCAGTGCTTATCATAACAATTGCCCTCCTTAAAGGGATGGTGGATTTTACCTTTTTCTTACTGATTTTTAGAACTTCTCTCTGTATTTTGGATACCAGATCTTTGTTGGTTGTATCGTCCCTCCCTCTGTAGCTTATCTTTTTGCTTTATTTTTTTTTTTTATTTTTAAAAGATTATTTATGTATGTATTTACTCAAGAGAGAGTGAGTGCCAGGGTTGCGGGGGTGGAAGAGAGAATCCCAAGCAGACTCTGAACTCTACACAGAGCCCAACATGGCTCAGTTTCATGACCCTGAGATCATGACCTGAGCTGAAATCAAGAGTAAGACACTCAACCAACTGAGCCACCCAGGTGCCCCTCCATTTTGCTCTATTAATGGTGTTTTTTTATATTCTTATTATAATATACTCCAATTTGTCAGTCTTTTCTCTTATGATCAGCACATTTTATGTTTTCAGAAACCTTTCCTAGCCTCATATTTAAAATGTAATCTTGGGGTGCCTGGGTGGCTCAGTGGGTTAAACCCTCTGCCTTCGGCTCAGGTCATGATCCCAGAGTCCTGGGATCGAGCCCCGCATCGGGCTCTCTGCTCAGCAGGGAGCCTGCTTCCTCCTCTCTCTCTCTGCCTGCCTCTGTGTACTTGTGATCTCTGTCTGTCAAATAAATAAATAAAGTCTTTAAAAAATAAATAAATAAAATGTAATCTCCATGTTATCTTTTAGATACTATCTTTTAGATACTTCTTTCTTTTACATTTCATATTTTGTTCTATAGCCATCTGGAATTGATTTTTATTTATTTATTGTATGATGTAGTAGTTAAGCTTTATTTTTTCACATGGATATCTAATTAATGTAACATCATTTATTGAAAAGATTTTGCTTTGCCATTGTTCCGCAAGTGTCCCATTAGACATAAATCAAGTGTCCAGATATTTGGGTCTGTTTCTGAACTCTATTCTGGTCCTTTAGTTTATCTGTCCTTACATCCAAACTGTACTTTCCTTATTATTGTAGCTCTGTAATTATTTTTTATATTAAGTAGAACAGGTTTCTCCAATTTCTCCTTCAAGGTTGCCTTGGATATTTGTGTTTTAACATACATTTCTACAAAAAAAATCTACTGGGATTTTAATTAGGATTGCATTCTATTTTTAGATTTATTTTGGCAAAATCTTTACTGAGCCTTCCAATCTATGAACATGGTATATTTTCCCACACATTTAGGTCTTTAATTTTTTTCAATATTATTAATATTTTGGGAAAAGAGGCATTGTATGGATTTCTTTAGATTTTTAAAAACTGGGTCCTTGAAAGTTTTTGGTAAACCTGTGTCCTTTTGAAGAAATATTGACTCAGAATTTGACTCTGATTTTCTGAGAACACCCATACTTCAGGCTGATGCTCATTTGCACACAAGCATCAGGTAATAAAGCTACTGTGAATATCCCAGGCTAATTCCCTCAGATATATTATCTTAATTTTCTATAGTAATAACTTTGATGAATTTTAATTCAGTATTAATTCAGTATTATGAAAGGTTTCCAGAGAAATGGCCATATTAAAAAAATAGTTCACATAGTCAGTCTATCATATTCTATGTATTTTAAGTGAGAATTTATTCATGTAGTAAGTTGTGTCTAGAATGTAGTTTAAGGAAAATATTCATTTTGGTTATGACATGATATACCACTTATGGAATTCAGGGTCACTTTAGGAAACAGATAGTAAATTTAATTTGAGTACTTTGAAGAAAGTTTAAAAAGGAAATGTTTTACGATAGAATAAGCAGTATATATGCTGTATCATGAATCTGCTAACAGCAGAGCATTCTTTGCTACTCTTTCACCTACACTGACAAGAAGAGGAAGAAATTACCAAAACCTGAGACATGGGATCCTTGAAGGCCCTGGGACCTTCAGAGCAGGCACACATAAACCCCAAATGAAGGAATCCTTCTGACTCATAATTTGTCTTCCAGTGATCCTATTGGCCTGACCCAATCAAAAGCCAAAGATAAGAGAATATTTGACACAGTTCATGCATTTCAGCTTCCAGGAGATAACAGCTCAAAGCAGAGAACAATACACAATGGCTCCAGAGGGCCAAACAGAAGACATCCAACAAATTACTTTTATAGATCAAGAAAAACTTTAAAATTCTATTCTTCTCAACTTCCAGAAAGCTAAACTATTAAACCATCAATTTCATTAAAAATAGTACCTCTAAACCTTTTAAATATAGCTTCACTTTCTGCTGTATAGTGCATGCTGTTGGCATCCTACTGAGGTTGTCTTTACCCATCTGTACCCATCACCCTGTTACTGGATTTGACTAACAATAGTAATAATAATAATAATAATAATAACTCTTATTATTATAATTCACCATTGGCCCTTCTCTAGAGAATCACTCTTGGCTGATAAGGAACTTCTTTCTTAGGGGGCTGCTTTCTCTCTCTGCCCTCAAGAAGTCAACCAATGTCAGGCTGACAATGGTTGGCTCACTTGCCATGATGAAGGATTAACTCTTGTGCAACTTGTGTTTTCAGATTTTCCCAAGGGATCAGACTGAAGCTAGTGTCTAACTAGGACTACATTCTTGATTAGTTTTTTACACACTACCCTATCTAGTTTCCCTCTCTTTGTTCCACTGAGAGCACTTCCCCAATAAACCACTGGAACAAGAAGCCCTGTCTTGGGCTCAACCTTTAAGATACCTGATCTAAGATGTTCTGTAATATGATACATATGTATACATGTTGTTAATGACAGCATATTTTTGTATCTTCAATTGTTTATTTTAAAATAGCTGGCATTTATTAAGCACTAAAAATAGACTTGGATTTTAATAAGTATTTTATAATATTTTATAGTTTTATCATCTCAACAAAACAAAGAACACTCATAATTCTCACCATATAAATGAGGATATATTTAAAGGTTAAGGAATAACCTGAGGACACAGAAATAAGAAATAGCAAAGCTGATATTCAGAAAGGACCTGTTGAACTCCAAAAACAAAGCTATTAACCACTAAAATATATTATCAACTTTTTAAAATTAAAACATATAATATTTATTGAGAACTCACTAATCACTTTACCTATATTATATTATTAAATTCTCATAATGTTCTATAAAGTGGCTGCTAAAATTATCCCTATTTTACAAAACAGAAAAACTGAGAAAGACAATATATAAAAGATATATAATCTAGAAATAAAATTCTCCATCTCCAGATGAAGGCCTCCTTCCTTAGCACCTCCTCTAGAGGTAGGTAGATGGTCTACATTACCATATCACATAAATATGGTCTCCCCCCCCCCACAATGACTGGTCCCACTGAATATGCAGAGGGCTAATAATTATTTCCATATTTCTAGCACCTCCTAGAAATATACTAAGCACACAGTAGGTATTCATTAATCTTACATAAATGAATGGCTGAAGAGTCAATAGATTGGGAGAATTCACTTTTGCCCTAGTTTGGGCTATGACAGAATACCATGGACTGGGTGGCTTATGCAACAAATATTTATTTCTCACTGTCCTGAGGTTATGTAGTCCCAGTTTAAGGTGCCAGCAGACTGAGTGTCTGGTTAGGACTTGCTTTCTGGTTTGCAAATGGTGGTCTTCTCTTTGTATCCTCCTATGATAAAGGGCAGAGAGAGGGAGCAAGCCCTACTGTGTCTTCTTATAGAAGGACTAATTCTATTCATGATGGCTCTACCCTCCTAGCCTAGTCACCTTCCAAAGACCCCCTCCCCCCACCTCCTAATACCATTATGTTGGTGGTTAGGATTCCAAAAACTGGATTTTGGAGAAAACAAACATTCAGTCCATAACAACTCTTTTTCAATTATATTAAAATCTATTGCTGAGTTCTTATCACTCATTGAATTTGGCAAGAGAAAGCCTCTTCAGCTTTTTGTTTTTCTCTCTTGAGAATAACTTTAATCTGTGAGTCCATGTATTCCTACTTGCTACTGTAGGTGTACTCTGAAAAAAGAATCATCAACTATCAGGACTGGATTAGAATCATAAAAATCCTCTCTCATGTAAACTCTCATTTTATAAATGGGGAAAGTGAGAAGATGTGGAGAAGCCGAATTCACCAAGTCACAAAACATCTGGTCAGCAAGCCAACCTGGACCTTGTCCAGTGCAATTTCTGTTGGTCTGGGTTGCCTCCTTAACCCAAACAGTAAGATGTATGTAGGCATATATATTTATATTTAAACCTTCATCATCTGTGATGGCCTATGTCATTTAAGAATAAGAAGAGCTAGCAATTATTCAATTTTAAAATATGTGCAGCATTATGTTGAGAGCGCTACATACTTCATCTCATTCAGATCTCCAAACACTCCTATGAAATAAGTATGGTTACATTCTCCTGTTAGAGATAAGTAATTTGAGGTACAAAGAATGTAAGCAGCTTACCCAAGTGGTGGTTTTAAATCAAAGTATTGAGCCCAGAGACTTCCACTAAACACTAATGCTAAGGAGGTTTGTTCTGGCTTTTACCTTCCCTGAAATTCCTGATAGAAGATATATGTTTTTACTGTTTGGGTAAAAAAGTCATTAAAACCAAGAATTTTCAGCTTCAATTTTCTCATCCTCTCACTGAAAACCACCACTGGCATAATATTTTCAAGACAGTTTTCATTCCAGCAAGGAATGAAAAAGGAACACATATTATGCATAAAAACAAAAATCACTAAAATGTTGGTGCTTAATAATAAGAAAATCATATTTTTAGTGTAGTACAGTTCTTACTACTTGAAATTAAAGAAATTTTATTTATTCTGTAACTCTTTCATAGTTCTTTTTCTAGTACAGGTACTTTTTAGGTTTAAAATAAAGTAGAATTATTTTTATTGATTAAACAGTTCACAAGAGATAGAATAAATGAAGGCAAAGAAATTGTTTTCATAAAAGTGATCATCAATGTACATGCTTAATGTTGAGATATTGTAAGTGTGAAAAGTAAAAAAAAAAATGTTTAGTAAAGAAGTCTTCTCAAGTATTACATGCTTTATTTACAGATTGTTACCTTGATTAGGAATGATGCAAGTGTTACTGTTTACATTTTTTTAAGGAGAGAGGCAAAAACATATGTCTATTTGTGAAAAGGCACTGAGGCAGTCTCAGTACATATCTAGATGTAAAAATGAAATTGACATATGAATTTGTCTTTAATTCACATTTTTCTCTAAAAAGATATTACCATTTTTCTTTAATTAAGGCATAAACAGAATATATGCAATTAAATGTATCATTTGATTCATTCATGACTTTGCATAGTTTGATAGCTCTTTCAATTTTATCACATGAGAGCATCATATTACATGCATGTACCACATTTGGGTATTCTTTCCTTTAGTAAAGGTTGTCTTTGTTCATTCAACTTTGAATTTGAATTTGGTTGCTCTGAAAATAAGCACTGTATTTCAATTATATTTACAAACTTCATTGAAGGGGACGGAAACAGGTCCTGTTTTAAATATTTGTTGATGTAATGGACATCTCAACAGTGACGACCACTTGCCATTGGATATCTGAGTAAACATGGACTGGTTTCGAGCTGGAGGTCTCATAACAGCTCCAAGCTCTCTTTAAACTTTGTGTGCTGCCTTGCTGTATTTTTCACATTTCTCTATCCCTCTGTGCACTTGTCCATGTGTGCTATTCTAGTTTTCTGCCATGTCAAACCCTGGTGTGAATATCCTCTCCTTAACTACTTCCTCAAAATTTCAATCTCAGTCAGCATTCTGTGATTTAGTGATCTAACTGAATATTTGAGGTGTTCTGAGGAAGGACCGTTTCACACAATCCACAACATTCTACCACTTGCTTACTCCTTTGTTTCTTCCTTTCCATTCTATTAGCTTCCAAAGTCTGGACACCCCCTGTTTGGTCCTCCTTTTACATCACAGCCTCCTTGTCCAATGGATTCTATCAAGTGGAGCAGCCCTGCCAGGTCACTCTGCTCTCTCAGTCACCACCTAAAATTCCGACAAACAAATATTCTCAAGTTTTTTTTAAAGATTTTATTTATTTATTTGACAGAGAGAGAGATATCACAAGTAGTCAGAGAGGCAGGCAGAGGGTGAAGGGGGGAAGCAGCCCCCCCCCCCGCTGAGCAGAGAGCCCAATGTAGGGCTCGATCCCATGACCCTGAGATCATGACCTGAGCTGAAGGCAGAGGCTTAACCCACTGAGCCAGCCAGGTGCCCCTATTCTCACATTTTAATATAAAGTACAAATCCTCTAAATCCTTTTGAGTAAATTCCCCTTTCTTTTTATTTAAATCAATTCCAAAATAACCTTCTTTAGCTCTGTAAAGAAAAATATATCAAATGCAACCGAATTTATTTAACAATGTAAAAGTCACAAAGAGAGATGGTATTATCTAACTTAAAAAATTTAGACCTGAGCCTTAACGCCTTAACCGTCCCTTAAAAATATCTAACAACTATGATTAATTTTACATAAAAGAAAGACAAATATTTGAATACAGAGGGAAAAGAATTGAGCCATGGAAGATACTGGCCAGTGGAGTACGTGAGGATTATTGACTATTTTTATGAGCAGGTGGGATGGAATAACTTGGCAAGATCAAGTTTCTCTTTACAGCAATTAAGAAATAAATTTAGAGAGACAGAAAAACAGGGAGAATAAAATCAGCACCCATGCAGCCAACACTAAGCATAAGAAATAAACCACTACATGTACAACTGAAGCCTCCTGTGAACGGTCCCTTACTGCATTCCCCTGAATTTTGTATCGCACTGCTGAATGTTTTATATTTCTACTACATATGTATGAATTCCACAAATAGATATGTTATTTTGCATATTTTAAAAATTTTAGAAGTGCTATTATACTCTATATGTTCTTTAGCAGTTTGCTTTCTCAATTTGTTTTTAAGTTCTACTCATGCCCATATATTTAGTTTGAGTTCTTTCATTTTAACTACTGTGTGGTTTGTTGTTGTTGTATGGCTAAATAGATGTTTATGTAGAGTTCCACTAGAAGACATTTAATTTTCTCTCTTCTTCCTCTTTCTTTTCCTTCCTTCCTTCCTTTTTTTCTTATTTTAGTTTTTTATTGATGATGATGACCTTTTTTTTTTTTTTTTTTGCTATTAAACCAATGCTGCTATGAGCATTTGGTTAGCTTCCTTTATTTGTGTGCACATGTGAATAGTGTACATCTAGTAGTAGAATTACTGGGTTAGAAGATGTGCACATCTTTAATTTTATTTGATATTCCAAATCGTTTGTTAATGTGGCTAAACCAATTTATATTCTTCCAGGAATACATGATCTTCACTAACACTTTTAATTTTATCGAGTCAGATGCATGGGAAAGAGTACCTTATTATGTTTTCAATTTGCATTTTTCTCAGTAAATGTGAAGTTCAGCATCTTTTAGTATGTTTACTGGTGATCTGTTTCCTTGTGGGTAAATTGTTTGTCATAACTCTGGTAGTTTTATACTGTGTCAGCTTGACTAGGCTAGACCTGTTTCCCAGAATCCCTTTCCTTTTATAGTTCCAGGTAAAGTTGGCCAAAGAGAAATTTGTGTGAGATTTGGAAGCAGTTCCCATTTTGCTTTGAAAGTGTCATGATCACATATGTTGAGAAATAGATGTAGAGATGTTCACGGTTTCCACTTTGCCCTTTCTTTTCCCCACTACATTTAGCTCCTTTTCATATAGCCAGCCCTGGCCAGTCATGTTCCCAAGCTCCCCAGCAGACTCAGAAGACATAGCCTTTAACATGCCTCTCCACCAACACTCCTTTGTGTTTTCATGCTAAGTCATTGGAAGCCCCTGACTTCAGGAGAGTTAGTTAGCAATTTGTCTCCTGTTCTCTAATTTCTGCCTTTGGAATCTTCATTTCCCAGTTTTGCCTAATTGTGTAACTTCTTATTACTATAATAAGATTCTCAAACAAAACAAAAACACAGTAAAGTTGAAAGCTTTGAAGAGCTTATAAATTCATGAAAACCTAACTAAGGCTGAGATCGGAGAGAGAAGGCAGGGACTGAAATGAAACCAACACTGGCATAATTTTTGCCTCAAAGCATTTGTCAAATCTTAAGTACCTCTCCAGATTCCAAGAGGATGAGTGTAATAAAAGTAGACTGAAGGGTAGGCCAGGTGGAAAGAGACCAAGAGGGTAAGAACTAAGCAAAGCTTTAGGCAGTCTCAACAGAGCTAGGGAGGGCAGGAGGGAGAAAAAGAAATTAGAGTATCAAGTTCTCCAAGGCAAAGAGGTCTGGTAGAAACTTTGGTTTCTAATTGGATGACTGAAGAGGTACATTTTATGAGTGATTGACAACCAATAATAGAGCAGAATTTACAAACTGAAGCCCAGATTCAAATCAATTTAAATCCAGACTGTATAAAGGTAATCTGCCCCACATTCCTTAAATGATAGAAGCAAAATTAAATTCTTTATAAAGATAGCATCATTCTGCTCTTTAAATTATTTCTAGAAATTTTCATATAAAGTATCCTGCATTCAATAAAATTACTGTATGTTCATTCAATACAAATACTGTACAAAAATAAAACATATACTGAGAAATACATTCAAATGAGCAGAAACCAACAGATAAAAAAGTAGAAATAAACACACAGGAAATACATATTTTTGAATTTTCAGACAGGGGATTTAAAATGACTGTGATTAAGATATTTTAGAAAAATGAAACAAAAGAGGAGAATTTTACCAGAAAATTAAAATCCATTAAAAGATATCTAAAGGAAATTTTATAACTAAAAAATTTAATACTTAAATTTTACAACTTAGTAGATAAATTTAAAGCTGGTTAACACAGAAGAGGAGGCCTAGTGAACTGAAGCACCAAGAAAGAATTATGGAAAAGCATATTAAAAGACACATGGAGACATAGTGAACATTTATACATGCAATTGATACTCCAGAAGGAAATAAGAGAAAATTGGGAAAGAATCATTATTTGAAGAGATACTGGATTAAAAAATTGCAAAAATTGATGAAAAATCTATAGCCACATATTTAGGAAGTACAACAGACACAACATAGGATAAATATCAAGAATATCACATGAAGGGTCATCATAGTAAATGTCCTTAAAATCAAAGGAAAAAAAATTCTTAAAACCATCCAATAAAAATATCAGAAGATATTTTATTTTTTTTTTGTTTTTTTGAGCGAGAGAGAGAGCCCATGTGTGCATGTGCATGCATGAGTTGGGGGAGGGGCAGAAGGAGAAGGAGAAAGAATCTTAGGTAGACTCCAAGCCCAGCATGGAGCCCATGGTAGGGATCCATTTCAGGACCCTGAGATCATGACCTGAGCTGAAATCAAGAGTTGGACACGTAACCAACTGAGCCACCCAGGCACTCCTCAGGAGATATTTTGAAATGTAATTTAACAAGGTGAGTTTAAATCTGTGCACAGATGCCAAGGGCCAAAAATAGCCAAGTCATTCTTCAAGGGGAAAATCTCTTGAGGACTTTGAATGTAGAGGAATATTTTTAAAACAGGACACAAAAAATATGAAAAATCACTATATTAAAATGTTCAATATATGCCATTAAGAGAATGACACAAAGGTGGGAGAAGATATTTGCTATAATAGGACTATTACTATGTAAAATGACTAGTAAGACAAATGCAGACAAAGCAATAGAAAAATGGGGGCGAGATGTTAACTGACACTTTAAAAACTTAGAATGACCAAGTGACCAATGTACATATGAGAAGGCTCTTCTCCACATTAATTAGCAGGAAAATTGGAATTGTGTGATTTCTCTATACTTACCAGCATTATAAAGTATCATAAAGCCTTGTAATGGAGACATGTAGATCCATCATATACAGTTGAAAAAGGATTGGTATAAGGACTTTGGAAAACTACTTAGCATAGCCTACTCAATTTGAATGTACATAATCCTGAAAACCAGCAATTTCACATCTAAATTCACACTCAATAGAGCACATTAAAAGCCCTCTTCAAAAACATTATTGCCTGCCTTAATTTTATTAGCCAATGGAACCAATCCAAATGTCCACTAAACAAAATGAGCAAAATTTGATATAGTCATAAAATAGAATACTTGATAGCAAAGAACATGAATGAACCCCCCCTAAAAGTAATTTCAAAAAGAAAATATATATGGGCACTTTTTCTGCCAACACCTGAAATCTGGCTTTAAGTGGGAGCTGGCCTGAGAATCACCTGCTCACACCTGGCAAGGCTTTGCTAAGAGTTGGGTAGGACTAGGGAAGTTCTACTTCCACCAAAGTTGTAGAAAGCTAGAAAGAGTGGTGGTTTAACCCTAACAATCAGCTTTCTGATTTAGTTCTAGATGCTGCAGAGAGCGTCAGGGAGTTCTCTTTAGCAAAAAGCCACAGAAAGCCAATTTGGCCCCGGGGAAGTTCCTTTCTTTCAAAATTTGAGATTGCTCCAAATGTCTCTGTTTCTCATCTCTCTTCAAAAATGAGTTGTTGTCATTGTTTTTCTTAAATTTCTAGAATTTATATTTGTTATAAGCAGAAGGGCTAATCCAATAAAAGCAAGTATATCATGATTAGGAAGTTGTAATTAAAGTTTTATCTTAATCATATCAAACAGTTTTGCTTCTTTGATAAATTCTCTTGTTATCTAAATACTTTTTAAAAGTATATTTCCATATTTAAAATGTATAATGCATAATGTCTGAGAAGGAAAATAATTGTAGCTTCTCCTTTTTAAGTTGTATGCCTTATTTTTATTTTTATTTTTATATTATATTGGCTAGAATCTCTGATAATGTTAAAATGGTCACTGAAGGCAGATGTCCTTGTCATATTCCTGATTGAAAACAAAATTCTAAGTTTTCACCAATCAATATTATGTATGCTGCAAAATTTGATACTGTTTATTAAATTATGGAAATCTCCTTTTATTCCTAGTTTGCTAATAATTTATTCATTATCGTATATGGAATATTGAATTTTATTATTTGATCTTTATCTAATTGTGATATTTATGTGATTTTTCTTCTTGAAATTATTACTATAATTCAGTTATTAAATGGATAGCTTATATGAATTATCTACTATTAAAACAACATTGTATTCCAGGGATAAATCTAAATTTGTCATATATATAAATACATGTATGTGAGTAGGTATAATAATATATATCTTCTAGATTCAACTGACTAATTTTTTTTAACAGATTTTTTTTTTTATAAACAGATTTTTTTTTTTTAATTTATTTGACGGACAGAGACCACAAGTAGGCAGAGAGGCAGGCAGAGAGAGAGAGGAGGAAACAAGCTCCCTGGCGAGCAGAGAGCCCGATGTGAGGCTCGATCCCAGGACCCCGGGATCATGAACTGAGCCGAAGGCAGAGGCTTTAACCCACTGAGCCACCCAGGCGCCCCAACTGACTAATTTTTTAAAGTATTTTTATATTTATGTTATAGAAACACTAAGTTATAATTTTATTTTTTATTATCTTTTTTCTAATTTGACATCAAGATTATCATAGTCTCATAAGATAATTGGGAATTTATTTTCCTTTCCTTTTATTTTATTTTTTTTATTTTCCCTTTTTAAAAAAAGTTTTTATTTAAATTCCAGTCAGATAACATGTAGTGTATCCCTTATTTTTATTATATATAATACAGTATATAGGATAAAAATTAGCTCATGTAATTATGCAAAGAACACCACTGTAAAATTACATTGTATTTGTAAATGTTTAACTCCTCTTGCAATTACTTTCATTGTTCTATGCTCATTCTCTTATAATCCTATGTTTTCTTGAAACAATTCTGGTAAGATACTTTCTTTTTCCTAGCAATTTGCCTATTTTTTGTAAATTTGCAATATATTGGCATAAAATATATATTATTAAATCTTGTATATGTATAGTTCTGTCTCTTTTTAATGTATCATAGCTTTTATTTGTGCCTCCTGTTTTCTTGACTTATCTTTCTGTGAATAATATCTTTCCCCATTGTTTTTTTCACTTCCTTTGCAATTTTGTTAGATTTATGTTGGTTCTTCCATTTTATGTTTCATGTTACTTTTCTCTCTTTCCCATTTCCTATTTCTTTTTATTCATGTGTTGCATTCTTACTAATTTCTCCAAATATATATTTTGCTTCATTCTTTTCTTTTCAATCTGCTTTATAACCAAATATTCTCCTGTAAGTTTTTTTTTTTTTTTAACAGCCATTACAGTTTTCATTTCTCACATTTGTACTTGTTTATTATTGCAAACTGCCTGGTCTTTTTGGACGTTTGTTTCCCATGTGTTTAATTTCTTATTTTATCTCTTCCACAATTTTAAACATTATCTGACTTACATCTATCAGTCTTTTTCATCTAAATATTTTAGGAATATATGTGTCTGCCCTTTTTTTAAAAAATTTTTTGATGACTTTGGCTCATTGTGGGTGTTTTCCTCATGTGTTTTATAGTTTTGAATGCAGAAATCATGTTCAACTGACTTTATCTATTAGGATCCTAGAAGGATGATGACATGTTTTATCTTTATAATAAAGTCTTGGGTTTGCATCTGCCAGGCTTAAACATTACCACTTTGAGAAACACCGTTTATATTAATTTTCCAGACGATGAAAACTGTGTTAATTTAAATCCCTAACCTTCCTAAGGCAGACCTCTGAATACAATGTTTTAAGGGAGGTGTTTTTTTCCCTACCTAGAGCCAAGGATGATACAAAGTTCCTTTGTCATATCCGTTTTCAAGTGGAGAGATTTTAATGAAGTTCACACTTTCATTGTGGACGATGTCCTTCAAGGGTCGTAGTTGTATGAGTCATCTTCATTCCAAATTATCAACTCACAGGTGCCCAGGGCTTCATGTGGCCTTTAAAGGCCAAGCCTCTTGATTACTCAGCCTAGCAAAACCTCTAAGACTGCCAAATTGTTAGTGCCTGATTATAACACTGGTTTTCAATTTCTCCTACGTTTGGAGACACTAGAGGTATCCTTTAGTTACTTGTGAAGTCAAACATTTATGTTAAGGACGTTTATCCAGGATTTTGACAGATTTCCCTAAGAGGGCTTTTATCTTTTCACCATATAATACACAAAATTCTTGGAAAGAAAAGCTGATCTTCTCCAAACTCTTCATTTCAAAACCCTACATTAGTTTTTTCAGTGGCTGATGATCACTTCTGAGAAATATAAAGGATTGTTCACTTAAGAAAATGGCTCAATACTTTAAACTTTACTAAACTAACTATTGTTTCCATTGAACGGCATGGAAAAAATAAGAAAATATAATTTATGAAGAAATTATACATGGTTCAAAATTATCAAGGACTTCAAGGACATTTTATTTTGGGGGATTATAGCTATCTACTATGTTATAAATTAAAACTAAGAGCTTAAAATTTTTTAAATTTTTAAATAGTCATAATTATATTACATTTTAATGTAAATAAGATATTTTCATGAAAATTATATTTTCCGAAACAAAAAATGAGGAAAGTGGCATTGTTTTATATTTTTGCATATGTCCTTAATAGAAAAAGAGCTGCATTCTCATATGTTTCTGCATTCAATGTGTCATGATATTTCACTGCGTTTATTGAAGAATTGGTTGCCTATAGTACAAATATAAGCAGAAAATCTAGTCTTATAGGGACAGGTAGTTGGAACAGGGAGGAGTTATTTTAATAAACTTTTCAGATCTCTATGAATATTCTTTGATTCAACATCTTTCTAGCCCACTTAATACAAAGGAAGATGGCCAAACAGTTGGCTAGTTACTTGGAACAGTGTGGAGTAGGAATGCCATTGTGTTGTGTGTCACCATAGTCCTAAAGTTACAGAAACAATAGATATTGCGTACGCTTACAATGCTCCTTCCTCATCTTAAATCTTCTTTTTCTCTGCATTTTTTCTGCCTTTTTCCTGCATTTTTCTCTGCTTTTCCATTCCTCACCCACCAACTTTCCTTCCCTTAAGACTTTCCAAAACATCAAATACCAAGGGTTGAGAAAAAGATGAGTGAAAGAAAAGATGCAGTAAGACTAGAACACTGGAGATGGAAGAAATTATGGGGAGTATAAATGAGAGAGAAAGTGATCAAAGAGGCCCAGAATATATTGCTGTGGAACAGAAAATAAAGTGCAATGGGAAGACAAGAGAAGAAAGACAAGCAATAGGATAGGAGAGAAATCAGCTAGGAGACAGGCATAAATAAATACCCCAAGGACAGGAGTGGAGGACCGAGGCTCATATAAGGGGAATCTTTTCTGTAATTTATCAGGAAGAGAGCTACTTTTACAGAACATTAAGAACAATAAGAATATAATTAGCATGGTATATCCAACCTCGTATTTGGTAACAAAGGTCCCTGGAGACTGTGGGTGTCCTCCATGGCTATCCTCATTCCGAAAACTGAGGGACTCCCAATAAAAAGCCACCCTTCCCCATATTTCCTTAGAAGGAAAGTCATTATGTGACCACAACCCATGGTATCAAAAAACTTTCAGTTTGTTTTCATTTTCTTGCAGCTTGTTCTAACTCTCAGGATATAATAATTAATTTATGTCTCCAGTGTCTAAAATGACTCTTTTCTCCACCTCCACCTTGTATATTACTTATTTCACATTTCAAAGAGTTCCATCTCATGCCAGTATCTCATTTTTGCAGGTGGAAGATTTGATCCTCAGGTTCTTTCTAATTAAACCGTTTGCCAGCCCCTTCGTGCTCTCAGATTGTCATTGTTGGGCTTCATTTCTAATGTGTCCTTGTTTATGACTTTGTGCAATACCCAGATAAGTTTTATCCTTTGATTTTCTTTGAAGGATAACTAACTTTTGAATTCTTCCCCCTGAGATTCCCAGAGAACCAATGTTCTCTGAAAAACATTTATAATGATTGCCTAGTCCTTTATCTGGATTGTTGTTGTCTCTGCCATTCCATGAGCAAAGTCTGGATTATTTTTCCATAAGCAACTTTCTGGATTTTGTTATATAGAGACTCATTTGCCATTCTTATGCCCTCTCATGTCAAAAGAGATTTCTGTAGTTTATCTGTTTTAGGTCAGAATCTCACTGCAGTAAAAAGCCTACACCATTTATAGACTTAGAGATTTGACTACGGCCTGCTTCCTCCAAATTATTTATATATCTATAAAAGAAGGCTACAAAGATAAGGATTTTTTAAATCATTATCCTATAACTCCTATTCAAGTCCACTGAAAACCATGCCTCCCATTACTAGATAACACAATGCATTTATTTAACACAAAATTAAAAACAAAATCTGAAAATCTAAATAGATTATAAAACTACTGGTTCTCATTTTTCTCATATTATTCCAAATAAGTTTTCTTAAAGAAGCCCTGTTAGCTTTTGTGCAAGATATACATGTATGTGTATGTAATACATAGATAATAAAATATATAACATATATATCCTTATATTTTCTAAGCTCCAGTGCTTTATTGTAAGTTGTAACAACCTCTGTGAAATGGGAAAGAGATTTAGGTAAATGGTAGTTCCCAGTATCCCCTCTGGAGCCCTGATAGAAATGATTATCACACTGCACAATCACCAGCTGTCTTATATAAAAGCCTGAACATTCTGGGAAATATTCCATAATTGTACACCTCAAAATTTTCCAATCTTATATGCCAGTGACAACCAGGTGAATTATTTATATTTTCCTAGTGATTTGGTATAGAATATTCTGTAGTTTTACTTTTCTACAACTTAGAAATTCCAAAATATCAATTTCTAAAATAATTTGGGAGTGAGAAGCTTCCTAAACTTTTCCTCAGTAAAGACCCAGACAAATAATGTGTTATCCTCTCATTGTTCTCTCTTTCCAATCCCAAATTCTCCTTGTATTCCATGACACTCAAGGAATTCCATGCTTTTCTTAATTGAATTTTTCCCTTTATTCTATTATTACTTCCATTTAGAAGCCCGTTTAAAAGACCCTTCAAAATATATTTTCCCCCACCCTGTTTTTAATTGTGACCACTTCATTTAATAAGGAACAAAAATTATTCTATGAAACTACTGTACTAGATAAAGCAACAGTTTAGAGATCAGGTTGAGGGCAGGGGTCTCAGGTATGCATCCCCACTTCCCCACCTTATATATGCCACCTCTCATCAGCCTAAAATTTCTTCTTAGATCATAACAGCTTTGTAGAACAATTTCAGGTCTGAACCACTAAGGGGGAATGTTCTCCCTAATGTGACATAGGCAGAACTCACAACTTTCTAGAGAAGTTTTGAACACAGAAGAGGAGAGAGTTCCGGAAGAGTTAGAGTTGTGGCTTTCAAAGTGTAGTTAGTTCACAGGTGGGCAGGAGCCACATCTGGGAGCTTGTTAGAAATGTTTACTCCCCCTATTCCAGACCTACTGAATCAGACATTCTGTAAGTGGGATACAGAGATTTGTGTTTTAATCTCCAAGGGATTCTAATGCCCACTAGAGTTTTTAAACCATTGCAATAGAGATTTAGGTGCATTTATCAAAGGACAGACAACGTCCAGGAGTAGTGCTTCTCAAACGTGACATGTACAAGAATTGTAGATCTTTGGTGGGACTGCAGAGTCTGCATGTCTGAGAACCTTCTGGGTAATGCTGCTGGTGTTGCTGTTGCTGTTTTATAGACTTCATTCGACAGCAAGGCCACTGATAAAAGGGAGGAGAGACCATATGAGGAGGTGCCAAGAAAAATAGGCAAAATGGAGTGACCTTGATGAGTCTGGCCTAATACTGAGGGAGACTGACTAGACTTGGCTTTATTGGGAATCTTGACAGCTGACACAAAGGGAGGCCTTATCTTGAGTCCAAGATTTTAAGAAAGGTGATCTGACATGAAAGGTCAGTAGGCAAAGAAAAAGGAGTGTCAAGCTTTAAGCTTGTGCCAGCTTAGCTTGTCTGGTTTGGGACTTCATGGTGTACTATATTCAATTCTTTATGGTACTCTTTGGCAGAAATATATGTTTGAACTTGCCAGGACCAATACTAACTAGACACAGTGGGGCAAAGTGTACTCATAAAGGACGGGAACCAGGTTTAAGTCATGTTGGTGAAACCCAGTTTAGAAAGCCTACAGTTTGGGGGGGCTGATGTATGACATTGGGCAATTTACTTAATATCTCTGTTCCTCTGTTTTATCATGTCTAAAATGTGAAGAAATTAGAATCTATCTTACAGAATTCTTGTGAAGTTTAAATGAATGAAGATATTGCAAGGCACCAAGGAGAGTGCCTAGCACACAAGAAAACTCAATAAACCCTTTCTCATCTTTATCTTTGTCTTCACCTTATTATTTTCATTATTATTATTACATCTGCCACATTCATCTTTCTTAGTGAATGGGGAAATAATGAGGCTGAAGAAATTATGGGCATATCACGATAATAAAAGGGTAAGTGGTTTGAGACCAATCAAGAGGATTGAGAAAGAACACTTTTCCAAAGGGGAATATTAACCAAAACAACATATCCTGTATTAAACATTTTCATATGAAAAAACTGAAAATCTCTTTATTTAATGACAAAATCCTAAAGGATAAATAGTTAATACAAAGCTGTTGTTATTTGACTTACTTCAAAAATGTCAGGGTAGGGTGCCTGGGTGGCTCAGTCATTGGGTGTCTGCCTTCGGCTCAGGTTGTGATCCCAGGGCCCTGGGATCAAGCCTGGTATCAGGCTCCCTGCTTGGCAGGGGGTGGTGGCGTGGTGGGGTGGGGGTTGTGAGCTGGAGGGAGGCGGCTGCTTCTCCCTCTCCCACTCCACCTGCTTGTGTTCCCTCTCTCACTGCATCTCTCTCTGTCAAAAAAATAAATAAAATCTTGAAAAAAAAAAAAAAGTCAAGGTAGCAACGTCTTAGTCACATGTAAGAGAAGTAGCCAAGTCCTAGCATTAGTTCACGTTCTTTTAGATCTTCTGAGGTCACTCATAGGTCAGATTTCTCGACCAATAAATCTTTTGACATGTTGAGCTGCTGAAGAAAATCAAGTGTTCCTCTGGGGAGCAGATCTCTGAGGCTTGAGTATTTTTTTTTCTTTTTCTTTTTCTTTTTCCTTCTGGTTTTCTTTTTCTTTTCATTTTTTCAAGCAAAGTCATCACTGTATCAGTCTGCTATAGAAAAGAATTGGTAAAATAATTTCTGCACCTCTCAGAATATGAGATTAGTATTTTGGGATAAGAGGAAGAGAAAAAGAGTTTCTCCTAAAATTTTGCACTGATCATTTCATGTATCTCTGTGATTACTTATTTAGTATTAGAATAATTTGTTTTTATTTCTAAGAACATAGATATTACCACAAAATAAAACTGAGGATTTTTTAAATGTATTGATTTTAACTCTTTTGTGTTATTCAGAAAACACTTATGATCTAAAAATGATAAGCTAATTTGAAATACCTTAATATGTGTGCATGGGGCTCTACCTCTCTCTCTCTCTCTCTCTCTCACACACACACACACACACACACAGAGTAATACTGATGATTCTTGGCAGTAATTCTGATTGACATAAATTTTTCAAGTATTTTCAACACACTACACATTCAAATTCTTGGCAAAATAAAACAAACAACCCTGAAAAAATATAAATCAGTTAAGATTTTTCAGCCTTTACTGAGTTCTCCGAAAAACAGGATTTTTTTTTTTTAAGGTTTTATTTATTTGACACAGAGCAGCAGGCAGAAGGAGAGGGAGAAGCAGGCTTTCCGCTGAGCAGAGAGACTGATGTGGGGCTTGATCCCAAGACCCTGGGATCATGACCTGAGCCAAAGGCAGCCACTTAACCGACTGAACCACCCAGGCACCCCCAAAAAGCAGGCCTTTAAAAATAATTTTCCATATTTTATGTTTTCAAGAAATTTGTCTGTTTGCTGCCTGATTAAGAAGAATTTCCTTACAGCCCTCAATGAAGGCAGTGTGAGGTAACAATGTACATGAATCTTTCTTACTCAAGCAAAGCTGTTGTTGTGTTTCTCAGTGGTTCAAACAGCCAGTAATATTTAACTTGTATGCTTCATGTAACAATAAAACAAATAAATGGACCTCTCAAAAGTTACATCCTGCATTATATAAATATTTCTCTTTAGCACATTATAACCTGCCTGCCACAAAGTATTGTAGCCCCTCCTAGCCACAAAGTAAGTACTCTCCTTATTGAGGCCTAGACATTTTCATTGATTTTCCTCACATCGCAGTGAAATAATCTGTGCCAACAAATTATGTAACAATATTTAATGAAGCTCCCCAAAGTATCTTATTATCAATTAGTATCCAACATAGCCACTAGTAGCAAATGGAATGGATCTTCCTAAAAATAATGGATTAATTATTTTGTACTTCAAAAGTTACATGGGGGTGGAATAGTGATCAAAGAATTTGCTTTGGTGGTACCATGTTTATCCAGCTGATGTACAAAGCTCCCACTGATTTGGCCGAGGAGTTTTGAGATTCATAGCAACCTGGCTATGGGAAGCAAACTGCCTTCTACCTCCTGTCAGTCATGTTACAGAGCATGCAGAAGTGAGCCCACAAAGCTCAAAACCAAAAGACTGTGGTCTGTTTTTCTCTCAGCCCAGAGGCCAGTGAGAATGAAAGTGTTCAGGAGATTCTCTACATGGATAACAACAGTATAATCTCGTGACAAAAAAAGAAAAGGAGGGGTAATATCCTGCCTATAGTGTTGACCTTTTTTGTATCTCACTTTTTTTTTTAAATCTCCAGATTAAATAAATGAACATCCTTCCATTCTGAGAGAAGGTAGAAAGTAAAACACTTTACCATCTCCTTCTGTGGTAATTAACAAATAAATATACTATAAACTAAATAGTTGGAACTTCTCAGAATATAGGGAAAACATGGAATAAGCCTGGCTCCTAGAACTGAGCTCTGAGTTACAAATATAACATGGTTTGTTCAAACCCAAATATAGATGGCTTTTGATTCACAATAAAAAGGTGCCAGTTAGAATAATAACCTCAATTCCAGAACATTGAGAGCACATGCAATTTTATTTATCTAGGGCAGAATCAAATGACCCAAGTCTTTAAAAAAATCATTGAAAATGAGAGAATTAAAGTGTGTAGTTATTAATTCACCAGGTATGGTTTGATCATAAAGCCTTCAACCCTAATACCTACCTGCAGGCTTAGGCTTACCACTAGATTCCCAGACGCCACTTGACAAGGATGACAATTACTCCTCCTCATGATAGGCTCTTATGTCATACTCCATCCTGAAAATGGGGCTTCTGACTTCTTCCCAAGGCTCATATCTGCATATTTCTCAGCTACCATTTGTATTAAGAATGACGTCACTAGGGATTGTAAAATGTCTTTAGGCTGTCACTAGCTTCAGAGTTGGAGCCACACGTTGGCTTCATTTTTTTCTTTCAAGATGTCCCTCACTTTCTAGCCACTTTGGGAATGAATTTTAAGTTGTCAAAATATTTTGCCCATAATTTTTAGAAGCTTTGTTATGGATCAAACTGTGGCAAGCCAAAGTGCTGGTTTGCAAGGACACTGTAAACTCAGAATACCTTCTCAACTCTCTACAGTACATTCACATAATTTATATGATTATTTATTTTAACCTCATTTTTAAATTACCTGACAAATTACTGTTTCTAATCTTATCAGGTAAGCATTTTTTCCTCTACTCACTATGTTAGAATGAAGCCTTTTCCTCTTTTTTTTCCTCCTCCTACTCTTCCTTCTTCTTCCTTTTTTTCCTTCTCTTCCTCTTCCTCTTCTTCCCCCTCCTCCTCATCCTCCTTCTCTTTAAATCCTTCTTCTAATAGGAGTGAGAAGGAATTCAGATTATTTCAAGTGTTTCTTTTTTTCTTTTTCTTTTTTATAAGATTTATTTATTATAAAGAGAGAGAGTGCATGAGCAGCTGGTGGGAGGGGCAGAGAGAGAGAGAGAATCTCAAGCGGACTCCCTGCTGAGTGTGGAGCCTGATGCTGGGTTTGATCAGCAGTTGAGCATCTGACTCTTGATTTAGGCTCAGGTCATGATCTTAGGGTCCTGGGATCCAGCATTCCATGTAGGGCTCCACTCACAGTGGGGAGTCTGCTCAAGGATTCTCTTTCTCCCTCTGCTGGTTTCCCCCTCAAACAAATAAATCTTAAAACAAAACAAAAAAAACCCAAGTTGAGTGCCTGGGTGGCTCAGTCACTAAGTGTCTGACATTTGGTTGTGGCTCAGGTTATGATCTTGGGGTGCTGAGATCAAGCACTGGGTCTGGCTCCATAGTCAGCATGGAGTCTGCATCAGATTCTCTCTCCCTCTCCCTCTGCTTCTCTCCCCATTCATGTTCTTGCTGTCTCTAAGATAAATAAATAAATAAATAAATAAAATCTTAAAGAAACACAAAACATTGTTGAGTGCTCCCCACTTATGGAAATTGATCCTCTAAATTTACTTGAGAAGATGTTTATTTTTCCAGAGGTGAAGACTTTAATTGCACTTGTGTAATTATTAGGTCAATAAAGATGAGATATCATGGAAAAAACAAGGGAGGATTAATAAAATGTTTTGAAGTTTAAAAGTCCAATTATAGTATAGATGACTTAAATTATTTTCTCAAAAAATCTGTGAAAATGAATGCAAGTGGGGAGTATTTTTATATACTAAACAGTGTAACTTTAATTGACTTGGATAGTTACATTTTGACCTTACTATTCCATTTTCCAAACTTTTATACCCAAATTACTTTTTTTGGTAAAGACTTTATTTATTTGAGAGAGAGAGCATGAGAGAGCAAGCCTGAGCTGGGGCAGGGACAGAGGGAGAAGCAGACTCCCTGCTCAGCACGGAGCCCCATGCTGGGCTCAATCCCCGGACCCTGGGATCATGACTTGAGCTAAAGGCAGACACTCCACTGACTGAGTCACTCAGATGCCTTTTTATATCCAAATCACTTTTTTTTTAAAGATTTTATTTATTTATTTCTCAGAGAGATAGAGCACAGGCAGGCAGAGTGATAGGCAGAGGCAGAGGGAGAAGCAGGCTCCCTGCGGAGAAAGGAGCCGGATGTGGGACTCGATCCCGGGATCCTGGGATCATGACCTGAGCTGAAGGCAGCTGCTCAACTGACTGAGCCACTCAGGCATCCCTCCAAATCACTTTTGAAGACTTTCTTGGAAAATTATTTGAGAGGATACTTTTAAAAAAAAGTCATCTTTTGAGAAATACACGCATCAAAATATAATTTCTTCTTATGCCATAACATTTATTTTCTCATTTTCCTCAGTATCCAATCTTTGAACACCACCCGCCACCCCATCCGCACCTGGCCTACTGTCACATTTTATCAACTTTTTTTTTTCTAAAGATTTTATTTATTTATTTGAGAGACAGAGAGAGAGAATGAGAGAAAGCACAAACCGGTGGAGGGGGACAGGCAGAGTAAGAGGGAGAAAACAGACTCCCCAATGAGAAGGGAGTTCCATGTGGGGCTCAATCATGGGATCATGACCTGAGCTGAAGGTAGGCATTTAAGGGACTGAACCATCCAGGTGCCCCTATCAACATTCTTTAAATCCATCTTCTCAAACATTCACGTTCCTTCTTTCCCTGGGAATTGGAGGCTGTTTTTCTAGAAAATTCCGTCTTACTTTTATTTTGTTTACTTTTCTCTGCCTGCTCTATCAATTTCCAAGAGACAATGACATGGTAAAGAAATGGAGGGAAATTTTGGGCCTGTGACTGAAGAGTGTGTCACTGAGAATAAGGTAGAACATGTTGGGTGTTGGTGAGAAGGATGAGTCTAACTTAGGAAAGTGAGACAGGTCAGAGAGTAAATATATTTGTCCAGGAAGACAAGCTTAGCCTTGTATTGTTCACAAAAGGTGGAATTATGGGAAATTTGAAGACTGTCATTTAGGTTGAAGCTGGTGAGACAAGGAAAGAGAAAATAGAAAGAGAGTAAAGAAAGTAGAAAGCCTGATAAAGAACAGAATGCAGTAGTGAATGTCATTTGAAAATTTTTGGTAGGTAAGACAAGTATTCAAAACCCATAGGTGTCCTATAAAATGAAGAAAATCTGGGTTACCTTAATGTCTGGGTCTTTGTGCAATATTTGCCCATGAAAATTGCCATCTTTTTTTGCCATCTCATTAATCCATTCTGGCTCAATTTATAGGAATTCTACTTAGTATTTTTTAACACTTATTTTTCATCTAGCTTTCCATTTCTTTTGAGTTTTTCCCTTATATCTTACCAGAAGCCCTTCCAATTTTTTTTTTAACCTCCTTTCAGGAAATTCTCTAATTCAAATAGTGGTAATGGTTTTCAACTTTTAAGGATGGTTTAGGGAAAAACAAAGGGCAGAACTTTGTGCAGTTCTCAACTAGTCTTTCATGTTCTTGGTTCTGTAACCTTGGGGGAAGTCATGTAACCTCTTTAGTTTTGGTTTAAATACAATAATTTTAATAGTTCCTGTTCCCCCTCCCCGATATAATGCTCCCTAATGTGAAGCTAGTAAAGGGAATGCAATTTGTAAACTATGTTTTACCTTATCTAAAGGTGTCAGTATTTTGAGATTAACTTAGTATATGACATCTGGATAACAATTTAAGTATCAGGTGCATTACTTTTTTAAATAACAGCTTTATTGAGATATAATTCACATCTCATACAATTCTCCTTTTTAAAGTATACATCTCAGTTTTTAAATATAATCACAGAGTTGTGCAACTGTCACTACCACTATCTAATTTAGGACATTTTTATCACCCAACATCCCCAAAAGAAACCTTGTACCTATTTGCTATGATGTTCTGTTTCCTCTTCCTTCCTCCAGGCCTTGGGAACCACTAATCTACTTTCTATCTCTATGTACTTGTTTCTTTGGGATATTTCATATAAATGCAATCATACAATAAGTAAATTTGTGTGTCTAGTTCCTTTTTCCAAGATTCATCCATATTTTAGTATGCATCAATACTTCATTCCTTTTTATTGAGGAGCACTATTCCATGGTATGGAAAGTCATATTTGTTTATGTATTCATCAGTTGATGGACATTTGGGTTATTGGCACTTTTTGACTATTATAAATAATGCCTTTATAAACTTTCACATCTTTGTGTGCAAAGATATTTTCAATTCTTTTGAGCATATACCAAACAGTGGAATTGCTGGGTCATATAGTATATTAGTTTCCTATTGTCATTGTAAAAAAGTTACTGCAGACTTAGTTGCTTAGAACAATACAAATTTATTATCTTGAGTTCTGGAGGTCAGAAGTTTAGGCCATGTTGCCAGGGGCCGCATTGTTTATAGAGGCTCTAGAAGAGAATAATTTCTTTGCCTTTCCTAGCTTCTAGAGGCTGCCTGAACTCCTTGCTCATGGCCCCTATCCAATATCTTCAAAACCAGCAGTGTAGTATCTTCCAACTCTACCCTATGATTCCTGCTTCCTTTTTCACATCTATTTTACTGACTCTCCTGCCTCTTCCTTTCCCTATAAAGATGCTTATGATTATACCTCCCCAACCGTGATGTTCCAGAATAACCTTTACAGCTCAAGAACCTTAATTTAATCATATTTGCAAAATTCTTCTTGCCATGTAATGTAACATTCACAAATTATGGGATTAGTAGGTGGACATCTTTGTGGCCTATTATTCTGCTTATCGTATATGGTAATTCTATGCTTAACATTGTGAGGAACTGACAAACTGTTTTTTAAAGTGAGTACCAGGAATGCCCGATGGCTCAGTCAGTTAAGTGTCTGCCTTTGGCTCAGGTAATGATGCCAGGGTCATAGAATCAAGTCCTGAATTGGGCTCCCTGCCCAGCAGAGAGTCTGCTTCTCCCTCTCCCCCTATGCCTCCCTGCTGCTCAAGTTCTCTCTGTTTCTCTCTCTTGCTCTCTCAAATAAATAAATAAAATCTTTAAAAAAAATAAAGTGAGTACCGTTTTACATTCCCACCAGCAATGTATGAGGGTTGCAAATTCTTCATATCTTTGTCAACACTTATTTTTAATCAATAAAATTTAGTTTTTAGAGCAGCTTGAAGTTTATAGAAAATTGGCCAGACTGTACAGAGTTCCTGTATATTTCCTGTGCAACACACACACACACACACACACACACACAATCTCCCCCAACTATCAACATCCCCTACAATGGTACCTTGTTACAACCTATGAACTTAAAATGACACATCATTACCACTCTAAGTCCATAGTTTGCATTGAAGTTCATTCTTGGTATTGTATATTCTACTGGTTTTGACAAATGTATAAAGACAAGTATCCACCACTAGAGTATCATAGAGAATAGCTTTGTTTCTTAAAAATCCTCTGTACTCCATTTATTCATCCCTCTTTTCCCTAACCTTTATCAGCCATGGACCCTTCTAATGTCTCTAATAGTTTTGCCTTTTCCAGAATGTCACATAGATGAAATCACACAACGTTTTCGGATTGGATTATTTCACTTAGCAATATGCATTTAAGTTTCTTCTAGGTCTTTTCATGAATTGATAGTTCCTTTTTATTATTTTTTAACTGCTGAATAATATCCTGTTCCTGAATGTACTATAGCTCATCTATTCACCTACTAAAGAACTTCTTGGTTTCTTCTAAGTTTGGCAATTATGAATAGAGCTGCTATAAACATCTGTGAGCAGATTTTGTGTGAGCATAAGTTTTCAATGCATTTGGGTAAATACCAAGGAGTGTGGTTCATCTGGTAAAAGAATGTTTAGTTTTGTAAGAAACTGTTTTCCAAAGAGGCTGTACCATTTTGTCTTCTCACCAGGAAGGACTAAGAGTTCCTGTTGCCCTAGTTCTCACCAGCATTTAGTGCTGTCATTGTTTTGGATTTGGGCATTCTAATTGGTATGGATATCTGACTGTTTCAATTTACAAATCCCCAATAACAGGTGAGGTGGGAGGTCTTTAGAGATGCTTATTTAGTATCTATATATCTTTTAATTATTTTTTTTTTCTTGAAGAGTTTTAAAAGTTCTTTGTGTATTTTGGGTAATGGTGTTTTATCAGGTGTCTTTTTGCAAGTATTTTCTCCCAGTCTACAGCTTGTCTTCTCATTCAGCTTATCAATTACTTCTTTCATGAATGTGCTTTTGGTATTGTATTTAAAAAGTCATCACTTAACTCATAGGTTATCTCCTATATTATCTTGCAGACGTTTTATAGTTTTGTGTTTTACCTTTAGGTGTTTGATTCATTTGGAATTAGTTTTTGTGAAGGGTGTAAGGTCTGTTTCTAGGTTCTTTTTTTTTTTTTTTAATGTCAATTACAGAGTTATTCCAGCATTATTTGTTGAAAGACTATCTTCTTTCTATTTTATTTCCCTTGATCTTTTGTCAAAGATCAGTTGACTATATTTCTGTGGTTCTATTCCTGAACTCTCTATTCTGCTCTATGGATCTATTTGTCTATTCTTTCGCCAATTCCACAGTCTTGATTACTATAACTTTATAATAAATTGAGATTGGGTAGTGTCATCAGACTTTGCTCTTCCTCAATATTGAGTTGGCTATTCTGGACCTTTTTGCCTCTGCATTAAATTTTAGAATCAGTTTGTCAATATCCACAAAATAACTTGCTGGGATTTTGATTGGCAATACCTTGAATCCATATATCAAGTTGGGAAGAACTGACATCTTGACAATATTGTGTCTTTCTGTCCATGAATATGGAATATCTCTCCATTTATTTAGTTTTTTGATACCTTTCATCAGAATTTTATAATTTTCATCATATACCAAAGTATGTCTCTCCTTTGCCTGCTAAATATGAGCAGTAATTTGTTTTTTATTTCAAATTCTACTTGTTCATTGCGGGTATATAGGAAAATAATTGACTTTTGTGTACTTACCTTGCATCTGCAACTTTGTTACAATTGCTTATATGCAATTGCTTATATGCAAAACCCCAGAAGGGTTTTGTCTTTTTATTTTTTCTATGTATTCAATCATGCCATCTGTGAACAAAGATAGTTTTATTTTTTCCTTCCAATCTGCATACTTTTTATTTCCTTTTATTTTTTGGTCCTTTTTTCATTAGCTAATACTTCCAGTACAACATTGACAAGCAGTGGTGAAAGGAAACCTCATCCCTGCTTTATTCCTGTTCTTAAGGTGGAAGTTTCTAGTTTCTCACCATTAAGTGTGGTGTTAACTATAAATTTTTTTGTAGATTTTTTTTATGTAGTTGCATTTCTTCTTTATTAATAGTTTGCTGGATTTTGTCAAATGCTTTCTTCATCTGTTGATAAGATTATGTGATTTTTCTTTGTTAGCTTATTGGTGGATGGATCACATTAACTGACTTTTGAATGTTGAATCAGTCTTGCTCACCTGGCATAAATCCCACTTGTTTGTGGTATATAATTTTTGTGTATAAATATTGTTAGATTAATTTGCTGATATTTTGTTGAGAATTACATCTGTGTTCATGAAAGATATTGGCCTGAGGGGTTTTGTTTGGTTTTGTTTTTTTCATTTGTAACATTTTTGTCTAGTTTTGGAATTAAGGCCATCCTGACCTCATAGAGTTAGGAAATATTTTTCTCTGCTACTAAACTCTGAAACAGACTGTAGGTAATTGGTATATTTTTCTTTAAATATTTTTCTTTAAATAGTTTAAATATTTTTTCTTTAAATAGTATTTTAAAATAGTTCTTTAAATAGTAGAATTAACCAGTGAATCCATCTGGGCCTGGTGCTTTCTGTTTTGGAAAGTTATAAATTTCTGATTCAGTTTCTTTAAATAGACACAAGATATGGAGATTATTTCTTCTTTTGTGAGTTTTGGCAAATTGTGTCTTTCACAAATTGGTCCATTTCTTTTCAGTTAACAAATGTGTGTGCATAGAGGTATTCATAGTAGTCTTTTATTACCTCTTTAATGCGCATTAAATCTGTACAGATTTTGCCACTTCCATTTCTTTTCTTTTTTCTTTTTTCTTTTTTTTTAAGATTTTATTTATTTATTTGTCAGAGAGACAGAGAGCAAGCACAGGCAGACAGAGTGGCAGGCAGAGGCAGAGGGAGAAGCAGGCTCCCCACCGAGCAAGGAGCCTGATGTGGGATTCGATCCCAAGATGCTGGGATCATGACCTGAGCCAAAGGCAGGCGCTTAACCAACTGAGCCACCCAGGAGTCCCGCCACTTCCATTTCTGATATTAGTACATTCAAGCACGTGATTTCATCTTGTTTTTTGAAGAACCCACTGAAGAAAGTATTATAATACTATTTTTATATGTTAGCAAACTGAGTTTCAATGATCTTAAATAAATTGATTAATCTTTTTCCTTATTATCAATGTCTCTAATTGCCAATCTATGAACAGTACAGGCAGGGCTGTACTGTGATACATCCTGGTGAAATTTTTTATAATATAAATTCCAGGACACTCACTATTGAAGATTCTAGTTTGATAGGTTTAGTTTGGAACATCTTTTCTATACTTCAGGCCCTCAGATAAGTTCAGGAAGTTAACTAGGTTTCACCTCTTACAACTACTGAAAGAGATTGGAAAAATCTGCTCAGGAACCTGTGCTGGATTTTGAGGCTGATGGGGAAGTATTCTGTGATCCACAAGTGATGGCTGTGATGGGGCCAGATGGAGGGTGTAGAATCCCACTGCCAAATACTGGCCAAGTGCGATTTAGATGGTGACAGTTGGTAGGTGGGTGAGAGGAAAAAAAAAAAAAGGAAATTAGAGAATATTCGTTATATTTTGATTAAAAATTGCCTGAGAAAATACTAAATATTTTATGTAGCTATATGTAACCTTCTTAGCTGTATCAGAAACTTAAATGTAGCTCTTGGAAAAATACTAGTGAATGACCACAGTATAGAGAGCCAAATAAAAGAGAGGGGCCAAAATATTCTTGCAAGTTTCCAAAATAATTGGATTCCTGCACTGTCCCAGTCCTACCGGAATGCCTGTGCCAGGAATGCTAGGACTCTGTGTAAGAGCAGCTGCTGTGTGCCCATGTTTTTTCTGTTGCAATCTTACATCTTAAAGCAAAAAAAAAATGTGGCTCTATGTATTTTAGCAATTGATCAAATATTTATTATTTCAAAACTTTCAGGGAGAAATCAAATGTATTCTAAATTGCATATGCTTATTTATCATGTCTTATTGTTATATTTTAATATTCGATGTGTGGATTCTATTTGGAGAAACAGCTTGGAAGGTGGATCTGATAAAAACACACCTAAGTACATACAATGACTGTCATAGATATATTCACAGAAAGAGGTGATTAAGCTGTGCCATTTACAGACAAATGCTTCCTTTTGGGGTTTAATTTTTCATGACAATGTAGGCTTCTTCAAGGAGGAACTCCATACTTGGGATTCATTTAGGCTAGGAGAACCATGCATAGAGCTTCTTGCTGTCACACTAGCAACAGGTATCCAGCACTCCTCACTATTTCAGTGATCATCAGCAGGTAATTTGAGGCAAATTAAATAGACTCCTAGGATCCCCAACAATTCTTACTTTGTCTTCCACTCTTGTGGACATTGTTAATTCCTCTATCCATTTAGAGTTGAAAGAAATGATAAGATCCCTTCCCACGGTCAGTGACAGGGAAGACCTTCGGACTGCTTAGTTACCTCTGTGCCTTTAGAAGGGTTGTAAAAAAGACATATAACAAATATAAAAAGAAAAATGTTGCAGTTGATTAGACATATCTATCATCAGGCCAGAAGTGGGAAGTTGCAACACATGATTAGTAATTTTTTCCTTTGATTCATATCAGTAACAGTGGCTAAGTGGGGAAAAAATAAAATATGTTAGGTATGATTTTCCTATTTTTAGCATGAAGGTGGGAAAAGAAAAGAACTGGACAAGAGGGCTGGCATGAAGGTCTGGATATAATTTCCATAAAAACTGGGACGCCTGGGTGGCTCAGTTGGTTAAGCCGCTGCCTTCGGCTCAGGTCATGATCCCAGAGTCCTGGGATCGAGTCCCACATCGGGCTCCTTGTTCTGTGGGGAGCCTGCTTCTCCCTCTGCCTCTGCCTGCCGCTCTGTCTGCCTGTGCTCGCTCTCTCTCTCTCTCTCTGACAAATAAATAAATAAAATCTTTAAAAAAAAATTTCCATAAAAACTGAGCCCTCAAAAATCTCTATTGTACCAAAATTATTAGAAAATTTTAAAAATCTGCAAAACTGTCTCAGATACAGGTGTTAAATGCATTTAAAAATATAATTGACTTTGAATTATAAATGCAGTTTTGTGTCTATTAATAATAACATTTCCCATTCAAAATCTGTAAGTCAGTTCTTAGAAAAATCAAGTTGGAAAAACAGTTTATTATTTTGCCATTTAATAATTTGAACCTGGACATTGGTCATTACCTTGGTTCATAGTCTGAAGGTCTGGCATTTCCACTTGGTTTTACCATTGTAACAATTGAGACCCGGTGTTTTAAAGATAATTACATTTATTGTACAAGCTAACTGAAAAAGTGCTGAATAATTGTCACTGCCTCAGAAATTAGATTTTGTAGTGATAGTTTTCTGCAGTAATGCACTAAGAAGCTTTTAATAGAAGGAACTACAATAATATTTAAAAATCGTTGACAGCTACTTATGAGAGGGACTTTACATTTGTAAACAAAACTTGACTTTATCAAAAGCAAAATCAAAAGGTTATTTTACTCTGTTACACCTTATAATGTAGCTCCAATATATTCTGGAGCAAGGATGGGGTAGGTGGGAAAAGTTTAATATGGTAGAATATAGAGAAAAACCTGATGTTAGGCAAACAAAATGAAAAGGAACTAACGAAGTTAGTCCAGATACTAAAATTGTGTTCTTTGTTTAATGATGCACTGAGATTTTAAAATAAAAGTTCCCATTTACCTCATACTCTGGGAAACACACTCAGCTGTCCATATTTCCTGAAGGCAATGAGAATTTTTTTACTTTTCTCTTTTTTTTTTGTTCCTTTGAGGGCAATACCTTTAAGTCAATGAACAAAACAAGGAAACCCTCTAAACAACTAATTGGAAACCAAAGCTGGAACTAAGACACATACTGAAATCAGGGCTATCATTACTTCATAGTGGCTCAATTTCTGGTTTTCTCATTAGATGCCATACATGTGTTTCCTGTTATGCTTACTAAAAACAAAAATATCTTATATCAGGTCACATTTCCTAAAGATACCAACCAAGAACTAATTTTCCAGCTTGCAGATTAGCTTTCAAATGTGATCATGCATCATATTTGAGTAGGAAAATGAATACTTATTAAAGAAATGGTACTGGGTAATTAATTAACTACTTGGGCTTCACTTTACATTTTATGAACATTAAAGAAAGGAAAGAAAGAGGGCGCCTGGGTGGCTCAGTGGGTTAAGCCACTGCCTTCAGCTCAGGTCATGATCTCAGGGTCCTGGGATCGAGTCCCGCATCGGGCTCTCTGCTCGGCAGGGAGCCTGCTTCCTCCTCTCTCTCTCTGCCTGCCTCTCTGTCTACTTGTGATCTCTCTCTGTCAAATAAATAAATAAAATCTTTAAAAAAAAAAAAAAGAAAGGAAAGAAAGAAAGAAGAGAGGAGGGAGGGTTAGAAGGAAGGAAAGGGGGAAGGAAGGAAGGAAGATAGAAAAAAGGGGGGAAAGGCCAGAAATTCCAGTACTTAGTATTAGGTAATCAAATACTAAGCTAAAACTGTAAGAGAAAAACTTGGGAAAACATTTAATTTTAGGACACGTATTTTCTAATGAAAGAAAAAAAATCACAAAGAAAAAAGTGGGCTTGGCTGCATAAAAATTGAAAAATCAAAACCACTCTGTCAGAAACAGCCAAATTAATAAAGAAAAAACAATAGTGAAAATATATCTATGGCAAATATGATTAACTAGGAATTCATATTCTAAAAATATGAATGGTTCCTAGAAATACATAAGAAAAATCTTAAGATCTCAAAATCTTGGGGAAAAAAAAAAACAGCCACAGAACTTTGTTCACATTTCACTCAAATAAATATTGAAAATACAATGAAATACTTCACTTCACTGGTAGTGAAAGAAATATAAATTGAAATAAGATGTTATGTTGACCAAATGCTTATAAAGCAAAATATACTAAGTAGCAAAAAGGACTTAGTAGAATAAAAGAATCTACATACAGTATAAATTGAGGCAGTTTTTCCAACTCAGTTTGGCCATATTGAGAGACTCCAAAAAGTTAGTAACTTTTTAGTCAGTAATTTCCATTATAAAAACCTATCTTATGGAGGGGTGCCTGGGTGGCATAGTCAGTTAAGTGTCCAGCTCTTGGTTTTGGCTTAGGCCATGACCTCAGGATTGTCAGATTGATCCCCAAGTCGGGCTCTGTGCTCAGCATGGAGCATGGAGTCTACTTGGGTTTCTCTCTCCCTTTCCCTCTGCACCCCCCACAAGCACTCTCTTTTTCAAATAAATAAATAAGTCTTTAAAAAAAAGAGAAACCTATCTTATGGAAACTATTATGTACAGAAATCGTCACTCTACTGTTATTTATGAGGAAAAATCTAAATATCCAATTATAAGAGAATGATTTATATAATCTAGTCAACCACTGGGTAGTTCCTAAACCAGCAAGATCAGAATCACTAGGAAAACTGTTAGAAATTCACATTCTTGGTTCTACTCGAAACCTATTTTCTCAGACACTTCGGGGGTGGGTCCAGCATTTATAAAGCCTTCAAAGATAATTTGATGCATACTAAAACCTGAGAACCACTGATATAATGGAATATTACACAGACATTCAAAGTGTTCTTAAGGAACCCTTAACATGGAAAAATCCTTATAACCTAATATAAAGTGAATAAAAGAGTAAAAATTGCTCATATTTGATATGACCATGGGAATTATGCATAATATGATTTCCATTTTATAAGTATATATATATATATCATATATAAAATCAACGACCTTCATGTATATGTGTATTCACATCTACACACACACACACACACACACACACACACACATATATATACTAGCAGAAAAAAATGCTATTCTCAATGTATCAGAGGAGTTGACTCTGAATTTCTTCTTTGAATCTTTACATATTTTTCCAAGTTCTCTTCTGTGATGGCATATTACTTTTTATTATCATTAAAGGATCTTGGCCACAAACATTTTCATATGCATATACAATATTCAAAGCCCCATGTTTCTTATAACTAAATATTTATTAACCTTTCATGATTACATTGGTTTATTGCAAAGAGAGACCCCTTCAACAACAGAGGGTGCTTCATCATTGAAGAAAATGGTAAGATGTGGTACTTGGGTTGTCCTAGCCACAGGCAGGATGTGGCTACCAGAGCAGAGCTCTAAGTCTTTGAGCAACTAGCCACATCCTCCTCCCACCAGTTCTTTTTTTAGCTGATGGCAACTCCCAGGATTCTGACATTAACCAAAATTCACATCTTCTTCCTATTGCTATCACAACCCCCTTCTTTCATCAGCAATTCTCACACTGAACTTAGTACAGAGAGCAGGGTATAGAAATTAAAGAAATATTAGGCTTTTGACATTTCAAACAGCCAAGCTCATTTAGCCAAAATATTCCGGTGGGGGTGGGTGATAAACAACTGTTGTTTATCATCTCATGTCAAAAATTATCTGTTCTTTGTTATCTCAAAAAACCATCACAATTTCTTCTCTGGTTTACTTTATTTGTTTATTTTTATCTAAGCACACAGAAGGTTCAACCTGTTCTAGTAGTACTCAGTGTGGTCAATCTAACATTGTTTACAATGGATTTTAAAGCGCTTAAGTGTTGGAAACATTTTAAATACCATAGAAAATAAATATTTTAGCATGTGTCTTTTTACTTGTCTAAACTACTGGAAAAAGATCACTTCACTTTTTCTTCCTGCTCATGTTAATATAGATAGTGAGAAGATTTGGGGACAGCCCCAACTGCTCGCGATTGACAATTGCCCTCAGGGTATTTAGAGACTAAGAAAAGGCATCATTCAGTTTCTAGGCTATGATCTGCTTTGGCCTTCATAGCTTATACTGGAGAAATTCCAGGTGGAAATTCCAGGGTGGAAATACAGTTCCACTCCTTAAGTAGGTACAGAAGTTGCTATGATCTGGAGGAATCTATTTGCGTTAAAGAACAGTGAAATATTAAAAAAAAAATACTCCAAATTCTCATAGAAAATGGAAATGAAAGAGTATAATTTAATGATCTTGAAAATTAAATCCACTTATCAAGCCTACTTAATAGCAATAAAGTCTTAGATATCCTTATACCTGGTATTCAAAATGTATGGATATATGAGTATGATCAGAGACTGATTTTGAAAACCTAAAACCCCTCAGAAGATGGTTAATACTTTGTGGAGTGTAGATGCTGTCAGCTGAATGGTCATAGTCCTGTGCTGTCACCTGAATGTTATGTGTATTCCCAAGGTGGTTTTTGTGACTTCCTACAAGTGTGCTTTGTGTCTCTGAGATACACTTACAGATATTTGTCTAAGTTTGGGACTCTTCCTCAGATTTTCAGAAGAAACCTATGTGACATATGGAAATGGACTGGGACATGTAAATGCTGAAGATAAGGTGATCTTACAGAAAATAGAACAAAGGTAAATACAGCAAGGATCAGGATGGAAAGCTCAGTCAAAAATGAGAAATTTAAAACACCTGTGTTTTGTCAACAGTGGCTTGGCACCTAGAATAGGGAGGACAGAGGAAGTTAAATCCATGCTGGCTTCCAGAACCCAGCTACAAAAAATGAACCGCTAGGACCAGATGGTTTTATGGCTTTAGTAAACAATAGATCTGCATAATGCTTCCTCAATAATTCCGTCAGGAAGAGTGTTGAGCTAGAAAACAATGTACAATTGTGTCCTTTTTTTTTTTTTTTTTTGAAACCTGCTCTCTAAATGGCCAATGGATAATGGGGGAGAAGATGACATTTTGGGAAGAACAGATTATATAAAGGACTATTATCAGATTGTCTTGACTATAATTATAAATGCCAACATGTTTGGAAGTATTAGGTCTCTCTTGGTGGCCACATTGTTAATTGATTCTCAAACAGGAATGCGGGCTTCTCTGATTTGGAGCACCCCCTCCCTAAGGTTTCCTTGTTTGTTCTTATTTGTAGCTTCCTTTGACTTTTCTTTCTAAGGCTTGGGTGACTGCCATTTGGTTTCTCTTCAAGAAGAATCAACAAACCACTTAATGTTGAATTCTTTTCTAGTATACACATGTATCACTACTCCCTATTGATCTCAGGATGTGGAATCCCCACACACCTTTTGAACAAAATCCTGTTTCAGCAAGTGGATAGGAACTCTCATCTACTTCATTCATTCAAATGATTTAATTGACAACAATTATTCCTAGAGGTGATTTCTCCACATATAAATACAGATTTCTACTTTTAAACACCTGAGTCACAAAATAGGCCAGTGGAATATCACATTACTAAAATCAACCCTTTATACCCTGCCCCACACATGGTTACAATCCCCTACCCACTTTTAAGTAGAATGTCAAATATTGGTGTTGGAGCTTACAAATTCAAAAGCCTACAGTGCTCAGGTAGGCAACATAACTAAATACTGTTCATGTTGAAGGGACAAAGACTAACAGTAGGGAAGGCTGGGGACTGTGGTGAAGTGGCAAGGCTAGTCTAAAAAGAATTCAGCAGCCCTTCAGCTCCAGACAATTACTGCCATAGAAATGCAAAAGTAGCCCAAGAAAAGCCCAGTCTCCTGGATTTTAAAGTAAAATTAATTTTTAAAAAGCTCAACTTTATGATAATACTAATGATTTTTTAAAGTTAGCCACAAAGTCTAAATTTTTATGTTGTAGGGACAAAGCACTTTTGTGAACAATATTTATCTTATAAAGTACCAGGCTATGAACCTACCTAGTCTCTAAGCCCAGTTGTCCAACAGAAATCAGTATAAGTTACATGAGTGATTTAAAATTTTCCAGTAGCTCCCTTAAAAAGCAAAAAGAAATGGGCAAAATTAATTTTATAATACATGTATTTAACTCAATTATCCAAAATATTGTCATTTTAACATGTCATGATTATAAAAATTATTAATGAGCTATCTTATACTCTTTGTGCTGAGTCTGAGATTCAGTACAGTAGTCCCCCCCACGGTTTCAGGTGCCTGTGGTCAACTGCAGTCCAGAAGCAGATGATCTTCCTTCTGACCTACTGTCAGAAGGCCAACAGTAGCTTAATGCTACATCATGATTTACCTCACTTCCTTTTACCATATAGGCATTTTATCACCTCACAAGAAGTGTGAGTTCAGCAAAGTAAGATATTTTGAGAGAGACAGAAACCACACTCACATTACCTTTATTACAGCATACTGTTATAATTGATCTATTCTATTATTATTGCTATTACCCTCTGACCATACCAAATTTATAAATTAAACTCTATCATAGGTATATATGTAAGGAAAAAACATAGTATATATAAGATTTAGTACTATCCATGGTTTCAGGCATCCACTGGGGGTCTTGGAACATATCCTCCATGGATAAATGGGGGGGGGGGCACTACAGTATGTCTTTTACACAGACAGCACATTTCACTTTTTACTGGCACATTTCAAATGCTTAATAGTCATATGTGATTAGTGGCACCACATGGGATAGAATAGTATGCTCTATGGCTTAGAAAATCTGCTCTTATATACACATAAACAGTGAGCAAGTCCTTGATTAGATAAAGTGTCAGAGTCTTCCTGCATCAGGGCTCTTCCTGTTCCTACAATATCCAGTTGCAGCTGCCAGAGTAGATGCAGGAAGCAGACAGGAGAGCTCTGGTCATGGGATATGTTTACCCAAGGAAAGAGTATAAGGAATCTTAAACACTGCTTGAATTATGTGAAATGAGATCTTAGAAGTATCTTGGGAAATCATTTAATGCATATGAGGCACAAACACGTCAGCTGCAAGACCGTCTCCCCTGCTCCCATTCTCTTGCTACTGACTTGTTTGTGCCTCATTTCTTCTCCCGTGTACCATCAGGAGGCGGCACATATGACTTTCTATAATGTCATGAAATATGGTAATTCATCCTCTCCTTGTGCACATCTAGTAGTAGACGACTACCTAAATGAATTAATCTTTGTTATTACTGGATTATTTTAATTTATAAGTTTTTTGTGTCATGTGAAAAGGGGGTTTGACTCATTCTAGAATGAAATTCAGGTGAAGAGAACAGTGGGAGGCAAATATTAATTTTTTTTAAAAGATTTTATTTATTTATTTGACAGAGAGAGATCACAAGTAGATAGAGAGGCAGGCAGAGAGAGAGAGAGAGAGGGAAGCAGGCTCCCTGCTGAGCAGAAAGCCCGATGTGGGACTCGATCCCAGGACCCTGAGATCATGACCTGAGCCAAAGGCAGCGGCTTAATCCACTGAGCCACCCAGGCGCCCCGGCAAATATTAATTTAAAAATGAAAAAAATTGGTCAAAAAACATGAAAAGCAAAAACTTTCTAACTCTGAGATGTTCAAAGATTAAATGGATTTCCTTGTATCTAGAGGTGTCTAAGCAATCATTGTACAAATAACTGGTAAACTTACTTGTGGTATATCCATTATATTACTGGATAATTTTTCTGCTCTGAGATTTGTGATAGGTATAATAATAATAATAATAATATGCACATATGTGTATATATATATTTTAAATACAGATAAATGTTCACATTGTGTTATTTTGAAATTTGTAATGTCATGTTATTTTTATCTGCACTTTCTATTACTAGTGAAATTGCACATATTTGCCTATTCCTAGCAATTTAGAATATTCCCTTTTGTGAATTTGTTATTCATAGTTTTTTCCCATTTTCCTATTTGATGTTTGTCTTTTCCTTATTGAGTTTTATGTTTTTCTGACTCAAGCAAAAGTTGAATTTTATGTGCTCTTCATATGTTCTCCCACATTCAGTCTTAGTTTTACTCTTTTTAGTTGTCTTTTAAAGAATGAAGTTCTTAATTATAATTTAGTTTAAATTATCAACTTTTCTCTTTTATGATGATTGCTTCCTGTACTTGTTTAAAAACTCCTTCCCTATTCTGAGGTCATGAAGATATATCCTATATTAATATTTATCTGATTCCTAACCTCAAAGGGAAAGCTTCTAATGTTTTACCATTAATTATGTTGATTACTGTAGATTTCTGTAAATACCCTTTATCAAATTAAGAAAATCCTCCCTTGGGGCACCTTGGTGGCTCGGTGGGTTAAGTCTCTACCTTCCGCTTGGGTACTGGTCCCAGGGTTCTGGGACTGAGCCCCACATCAGGCTCTCTGCCCAGCAGGGAGCCTGCTTCCCCCCACTCTTTCTGCCTGCCTCTCTGCCTACTTGTGATTTCTGTCTGTCAAATAAATAAATAAATAAATAAAATCTTAAAAAAAAAAGAAAAAGAAAAAAGAAAATCCTCCCTTATGATAAGATCATTTGATTTATTTTTCTGTTTCCTATTTGTATGGTGGTTTACATTAGTTGATTTTCAGATATTAACTAACCCTGATTCATGGGATACATGAAATTTAGTGATAAAATCTACCTTGGACTGAAATGAGGGTATTCATAGTCCCTTTTTATCACACTACAGGTGAATATTCATATTTTTCACTGCAGATATATTAATGTATTGATTATAGGCCATTGCTTCAGATCCCTACTAGGACTGTCTTATATCTTCTAATATATGCTATGTGCCTTGTATTAGCTTTCTAAAATTAGCTTTCTAAAATGTGCCCTAAGAATTTAAAATAAGGAGTTATGGATCTGTATTTACATTTTTGTTTAGTTTGGTTTTTTTTAACTTTTTTTTTTTTAACTTGCTAATTATTTGACACCAGGACAAAGTGTTTAAATGCCAAACAGTGCCTTTAAAATCTTAGTATTTCATTGCGTAGCCATAAAAAAAAACCCAAATCTTTCCATTTGCAGCAACGTGGATGGAACTGGAGGGTATTATGTTAAGCCAAATAAGTCAATCAGAGAAATATAATTACCATATGATCTCTCTGATATGAGGAATTGGAGAGGCAGGGCAGGGGGTCGTGGGAGGTAGGGAGGGGAAAAAATGAAATGAGATTGGGAGAGATACAAAGCATAAGAGACTCTTAATCTCAGGAAACAAACTGAGGGTTACTAGGGGGCTGGCGGGGGAGGGATAGGGTGGCTGGATGATGGACAATGGGGAGGGTATGTGCTATGGTGAATGTTGTGAATAGTGTAAGACTGATGATTCACAGACCTGACCCAAGAAGCAAATAATACAATATATGTTTTTTTAAAATACAATATATATTAATTAAAAATTTTTAATATTGATTTAATCTTTCAATCCACGCACTTTAGATACTTGTCATTTTTATAAAGTAAAGCCATTATTAAGAACCATCGCCAATATGTTATATAGTGTTCTCTCTCTGAGTAAGAGATATTTATTTCTGGGGTTTAAGTAGGAAAAGCTATTACTCCTGAAGACTTAGCTTTGTGCAAATTTCCTTGTTTATTGTTAGAAGTTTATAGCCGTATTTGATTCCAACTATATGGCTTACAATTTTTTTCTAATGGTCTCATTTTCTCATTTCTGACTTCATATTACAGTTTATAGATTTTTGCTTTTCCATTCTACTTTCTTCTTTGAATTTGCTTTGTCTTGGTTTTGTGCATTTTCCTGTTTCCTTATCTTAATTATAGAAGTAAAGTAGGAGCACAGATAAATAATATAAATGGATATATAAAACTTACATGAAAGGTTAAGAGCAATTTAAACAGGCTAAATTCCTACAGAAAGGAGCTCTCTGGTATGTTTATGTGTGTGCTTGGACAACTTCCTTATATATTATTCTGTCATTACCCACGTTTTGTGAATAGTTCTTTTATTGCCATCCTTAAGTGATTATAATTTTGTATGTCATCTATTTTCTGCCAGGAACCTGATTGATAAAGTAATTGGTACCAGAAGTAGTCACAGAAAACAGACTGTTAAAATATTATCTGAGATTGGATTGCTCATAAAATCGAGAAATGCAGAGGTAACTTTCTTGCAAAGAGAAAAAGAGTAACAGATAAATCTATGACATGCCGTGGTGTCACAATTACTCAAACTATCACCACTGGTAGTGCCTGAGGAAAGCAAGGAATAAGGACAGCACTTCTGAAATTTTTTTATAAGATTTTATTTATTTATTTTACAGACAGAGATCATAAGCAGGCAGAGAGGCAGGCAGAGAGAGGGGGAAGCAGGCTCCCTGCTGAGCAGAGATCCCAATGCAGGAGCTTGATTCCAGGACCCTGAGATCATGACCTGAGCCGAAGGCAGAGGCTTAACCCATTGAGCCACCCAGGTGCCCCTGAAATTTTAATAAACATACAAACCACTGCAGTTTTTTTATTAAAATGCTGTTACTGATAAAATAGGTCTGTGATAGTGTTTAAGAAGCTGAATTTCTAAAAAGCTCCCAGATGATGTTGAGGCAATTGGTATGATACCACATATTAAGTAGTAAGAACTGGGAGATCAAATGGCTGTTGCACTCAGCTTCTATGATGAAGACTGAGGAGTCAACTAGATCATTTGTATGTCCCTTTAGAGAAGTAAGATAAATGGAAATATTAAAATTACGAATATACATTTGAGAAGAAATAGGGAGACTCTCAGTCCTCCTTGCAGGTCTGAAATCATCTGTCATCTGCTGTAGGTTCAGGACAGACATGGCTCAGGACCACACCAAGTTCTATCTGACAATAAGAATTACAGGATTGTAGCAACAATTAAATGCTAAGATTTTAAGTTAAAGTTAAGGCACTGGTGGGGAAGGAAGAGGCCTCGGAGATAGACACATTTCAGCAGACATGGACAAGGCTGAGAACTCTGAAACTTCAAAGTCCTTTGAAACTTCAAAGGCCATCCTGTTGGCAGAGGCCATCTCTGCTATCTGAGGTAGCCAGTCCTTCTTACCATAAAAATCTTTCAATCACTCCCTTTGGGACAATTTTCTTACAAGGTGATGGCAATTCTCTTTCTGGCTTACCTTCACTTACTCTCTGGCTTCCAAGACAAGTTAAGAATTAGATTCCAAGATGGCCTTGGGTGGGAAGTATAAGATCTTTAGGAGGAGATAAGAATATAACAAAATTAAAAGATACCATTGATCTTCATCAGAAAGATAGTAAGTATGTGTAAAGGTAAAAGTATAAGTTATAATAAAGGTGTGTTTGGGAGTATTAAACCAGGGAGGTGGAAATATAAGGTTTGAATATAAGGTTGAATACAAGGTAGAATATAAGTTTTGATTAGGCCAGATTCATTGGCAGGAGTGCACTTACCCTGGATTTTGAAAATCACTTGGGAGTGGTAATAAGGTTATGTTATCAAAAATTAACTTTCTTTCTTTCTTATGGTAAAAAACACATAACATAAAATATACTATCTTAACAATTTTTATTGTATAGTTCAGTAATGTTAAGTACATACACATTGTTGTGAAACAGATCTCCAGAAATTTTTCTTGCGAAACTGAAACTATATATCCATTTAGTAATTCTTCATTTTCTCCTCTTCCCAATCCCTGTAAATACCATTCTATTTATTTCTATGAACTTAACTACTTTATAAGATACCTCATGTAAGTAGAATCAAAGGGCTCAAGAACATTCCTGGCATGGTGTCTTTAAAGGAAACAGTCCAAGCCTCAGAAACAGGTACATGTTACAGTGGGTCTACCTGTGCAACACCCACCTCCCTCAACTGTAACCTTGTGACTGGAGGACTCAACTTTTATCAAAGTACTAAAAAAAAAAAAAAATGCACCAGGAGGACACCAGCAACCTTAAAGAACTTTGTGGTGACTAGTTTCTGTAGGCCAAGGATAAAGTTGTACTTGCATCATTGGAATTAAGTTTCCTGAATTCAGTGGGAATAAATGATTCAGGGTATTAGATGTTATATGGCAAAGCTTAATCATCATAGACTATGTGGTCCCCATTACCACAATAAGCCACAGAGATGGATTTAGTCAGTGTTTTGACTCACATAAATCTGTGACGTAGGCTAACTGATCATGGTGGACATGAAAGAATATATGTTATCTACAGAAATAAAGTATTAGTAACTTACGCAAAATAAACTCTATGGCTGCTTCTAGAAAATTAACTTGCTATAGGAGTAGAATTATATAATGTAGTCTTATATCCTATTTCCAGAACTATACCACTTCACAGATTCACACAGCCTTGACAGAGGGAGACTAAACATTCTGAAGAAAAGAGTGCAATGTATACTGTGATTCTTTCCCCAAGTTTTTTTCCAGAGGGACCTCAGCCATGAACTTAAGCAACTGAGCACTAGGTAAAAGAAAAAACCTTGAAACTCTAGGACTGATTAGATATTGGCTTTAAATTTTTGTTTTAAATTTTTGTTGATCCTCAAAGACCCAAATGTACCTATAAATAACTAGACACAGCAGGCACTTATACAGGTCAAGTGATGAATGGAAGTTTGGCTCTATTCCATCTCACAGAATGTCAGACAGACTACAGACCAGTCTTAATATTTTCTCTGCCCCAGAATATACACATATAGTTAATATCTGTTAGAATCACTACAGTGGCTCCCTGCTTCACTTGGAGTAAGGATATTAGAGCAGGAAAGGCCAAGTGGAAGCCCCTGCAGCTGGCTCTAACAACCCTCACCAAAACTGTGCATCAGGAACACTAATGCATCTCTGTGGAAATAAAGATTAGGCCCATCACCAAAGACCTGAGATAGGCATATATCCTATCTATTTGACCATTAACTGAAAACTGAACTCAAAATCCAGACAGTCCATGGAAAACCAGATTAGATACACATATAAGCAGGCAAACACAGGAGCCAGAGTTGAAATTCCAAATGCAGTGTCTTTCCTGGAGTAAATTAACGGTCTGTGGAAATCAATATGCAGTTATTGATCTAGTAAATGCTCTCTTGTCAGTTCCCAACAATTAATAAAATCAGAAGCAGTTTATATTTACATGGCAGAGACAACAGTATAATTTTACTGACTTGTCCCAGGATGTTGCCAAACTTTTATGTTTTCTCATGATCTTGTAACATAGTTTAGAATGTCCTTGATCATCTTGGTAACCAACAGAACATAGCACAGGTTTATTATGCTCATGGACAGAATGATAATTGGACCCAGCAAAAACAAAATAGCAAACATCTAAGATGCCTTAATAAAATTAATCTATGCCACAGGGTGGGCAATAATCCTTGCAAAATACTGGAGGTCTGCCACACTGATGATGTTTCTGGGATACAGGGTTCTGGGCCTTATCAAGTTATTCTTTATATGGACAGTATCTAAAGTGTCAGACTCATTCTATACTTTGTATCACCTAGTATGAATTTGTGAGACATACCATTTCATGGATCTTTTTGCATTTGGAGGCAACATATAAAATATCTGGACATTTTAATTTAGTTTAATTGAGTTTATTAACTCATTTACTATATATCTATTAATGTTGCTAGTTTTGAGTGCAGCCTGGATATATAAATAGGGGTTCTGCAGCAGTTCTAGTCTGTGCTGCATGCTGCCCCACAATCTACTCCTTATAAGTTAACAGATGCAATTTTATTTGAAATACCTGAGACAAAAAAGATGCTGTAGAAAGCCATTAGAAAGCTCTGGAGGCAAATAACATCGCATGCCTTTAGGGTTTTTGAGCAGACCTATGCTTTCTTTGGCCAACAACCATTCTCCATCTGGAAAGTGGCTCTTGGGCTGCTGCTCGGTCTGGGTAGAGACAGGACACTTGACCCTGAGACACCAAGTAACAGTGGGGCCTGGACTTTCCATCATGAACTGGGTATTTTCTGTGCTACTGAAACGTGCAACTGCATGCGCAGCAGCATTTCATTATACAACAGAAGCAGTTTATATAAGACTTGGCTTAAGTTGATCTTGACTATAGCAGTAAACCGCATGAATATTGGTTCAGACACCTGCTGTATCTGTTCTTCACCGTCTCCTACTTAACTCATACCTAGAACTTCACAGGAAGTTTCCTGTTGCCAGTTAATGGAGGAGAAAGTATAATGAGTCTGGTTTATGGATGGATGTGCATGAAAATTTTTGTCAGATAGAAGTGGATTGCTTCTCATTATAACCCCTTTGTGAAGTGACCCTGAAAGACTGTAGTGAAGTAAAATTCTTCAAGAATATAGTCTTTGGAGATACATCTGGATGTCCATTTTTTATGGAAAAAAAAAGATGAACTGAGATTTGTATCTTGTTGATTTATGGGCATTGGTTAATTGGCTAAATATTTAGTCACCTGGAACAAACAATATTGGATAATTGGTGACCAGGAAATGTTAGGGATAATACTTCTTATAATAAGAAAAGTGAGCTTCTTTGTATTCTATGTAGATGTTTATATGGTTATCGACAGTGAAGGAGATTTTGCATAATTAGCATCACAAAATGACTTGGAGTCTTGTCAGTCACTTTCCCTCCCTCCCTCCCTAAGTCCCCCAATACTTGCACAATGAGCGCATGAACAAAATGACCATAATGGCAGGGGTGGAGGCTACGTATGGGCTCAACCCATGGTCTTTTCCTCACAAAATCTGATCTGACTACTGCTATTGCTCAGCCCCTAAACTGACAGCAATGGAGGCTAATGTTGTACCCCACACAGGGACCATTTCTGGGATATGACAGCTAGTTGGTGCCCATTGATTATGTTTGACTCTTCTCCTTAGAGAGACAAGCACTTTCCCTCATGGAATTAGACATTTTTCATATTTGCATTGGCCTTCTCTGCCTAGAGACTTTTCCCAGCACCCTGATTTGTAAGCTGGCAGATGTCATTATATCCTAAACAAATATGTCTCTAACCAAGACACACATATTGCCAAATATATATTGCAATGATGGGATATACCCACTGAATTCATTGGTCTTACCCTGTGCCACATCATCAAAAAGCAGTTGGCTTAATAAAATATTGCTATGGTCCACTGAAGGCTCCTGCTTTATTTTTATTAATTTTATTTATGGCTCCTGCTACTTATAAAAATTTGCAAATTTATGGTACATGCCTTAAATCTGCAGGCCATAGATCATGCATGTGGTCTCTCCTATAGCCAGAAACAAAGGTTGGATATTAAAGTTGCCCTTCTCACAGTGACATTTAAAACCATTTCTTAAAAATTTTACTTTCTGTCTTCAATGATCATAAGCATGGTAGATGTACAAAAACTAGTACTTAAGGAAATTATGGTTTTGAAGAAGGAAGCTTCTGGCCATTTTAAGGTCCTTCTGCCATTGCACTAATAGTCATAAAGTCACTAAAAGTCAGCCACAGGGGGCACCTGGGTGGCTCAGTGGGTTAAGCCGCTGCCTTCGGCTCAGGTCATGATCCCAGGTCCTGGGTTCGAGCCCCACATCGGGCTTTCTGCTCAGCGGGGAGCCTGCTTCCTCCTCTCTCTCTGCCTGCCTCTCTGCCTACTTGTGATTTCTCTCTGTCAAATAAATAAATAAAATCTTTAAAAAAAAAAAAAAAGTCAGCCACAGTCAGCTGTGCATGAATTTAATCCCAAACACTGGGAGAAAGTACTTCCCACCCCCCTGTCTTCTTTCAGGGTTTTTTATTTTTCTTTTTAAAAATTTTTAAAAAGACTTTATTTATTTATTTGAGAGAGAGAGAGAAAGAGGGAGGAGAGGGGAGGAGGTCAGAGGGAGAAGCAGACTCCCCGCTGAGCAGGGAGCCCAATGCGGAACTCAATCCCAGGACTCCAGGATCACAACCTGAGCCAAAGGCAGTTACATAACCAACTGAGCCAACCAGGTGCCCCTAAGTTTTTTCTTTATCTTTGGTTTTCTGTGGTTTGAAAATGATATGCTTAGGTATAGTTTTTATTTGTTTGTTTGTATGTGTTTGTTTGTGGTCTTTTTGACATTTATCCTACTTGGTATTCTCTGAGCTTCCTGGATCTGCGGTTTGGTGTCTAATATTAATTTGGGGGAAATTCTCAGTCGTTACTGAATCAAATAATGTTTCTGTTCCTTTCTCTCTTTCTTCTCCTTTCTGGTACTCCCAATTACACAGATGTTATACCTTTTGTAGTCCTACCCACAGTCCTTACATATTCTGCTGTTGTTTTGTTGACTATAAAAGCCTTTATTCTTTTTGTTTTTAAGTTTTTGAGGAGTCTATTGATATATTCTCTAGCTCATAGGCTCTTTCCTCATCTATGTCCAGTCTACTAGTGAGCCCATCAAAGGCATTCTTCATTATTATTGTAGTGTTTTTTATCTCTAGCATTTCTTTTTGATTCTTAGCATTTCTTTTTCCATTTCTCTCCTTATATTCCCCATCTGTTTTTCAATACTGTATACTTTGTCCATTAGAGCCTCAGCATATTAACTATAGTTGTCTTAAATTCCCGGTCTGTTATCCCAACAGCCCTGCCATGTCTAATTCTTCTGCTTGCTGAGTTTCTTCGAATAGTGTTTGTTTGGATGTTTTTTAAACTTTTGTTATGCCTCATAACTTACCTGGTACCAGATAAAAGAACCTACTCTAAAAAGGCCTTTAGAAATGTGGGGGGCAACTATTCTATAGTCTCATGATTAGGTCTCATTCTTTTATTAAGCTTAGGCCTCTGGATGGTGAACTTCACAAGTATTTCTCAGTTTGTTTGTTTGTTTGTTTTCTGGAGGGAGTAGGATGGCTAGAGTGGGCTGTAGTTGTGTCTTCCTTTCCTCAGGTCAGTTAGAGTTTGATAATATCCTAGCAGACTAGGCTCTGGTTAATTAGTTTTTCTTGAGGGCAGTCCTTGTTAAGAAAATGAGTGTTCTGGAGTGTTTCAGAATGGTTCCTTTTCCCACTTCTCCTAGAAACCCAAGAGAATATATCTTTAATATTTACTGTGTGAGTTAAGCCTCACAATATTTTGAGAGCCTCCTATGACTGGGTCCCCTGGAGTTTTTAGCTCTCAAGAGTTGTCCCCACCAAGCCTCTAGCAATTTGTTAATTATAGTTCAGGTTTCATGCTACAGGTTCCTGAGGTAGTTTTTGCTTGAGGGTCTCTGCTTCTCTGTAAATTATGATCACCTCTATTCACCTGTCTGTCTCTCCACTCCTGGTGGGAGCAGTTTGCCTCTTGTTCTCTTCTCTCTCATGCATCTAAGAGGAATTGATTATTTTTCAGTCTGTTCAGCTTTTCACTTGCTGTTAGAATAGAGTGGTGTCCTTATATGAGGAACTGGGAACTGGAAGTTCCTCTCTAATCTACTTCTGGAATATGACAGCACTTTATACTTGATGTTGGCCAAAAGGCCGAGAAGCAATGGAATATGACAGTATTTTAAACTTCAAAAATTTTTTTTCATTTTATTGATATGTATGTCCATCATTGAAGATTGTACAGTATTAGCACTTAGATTAATTCCAATTTTGTCTTCCTTTCTGTTGGTTTTGTTTTTTGTGCTTTGACTGACTTTACCAGCTCCTATTCTAAGGACAGAACTGCAGTCTGTGTTTTAGTTGTAGTTTATTAAATCTATTAATTTAATCTCAATTATTGTATATTCGAATTTTATATGTTGTAGTTTATATTGTTTCTTATGATGTTTCTTAAATTCTGAAAGAGGTATGCTTGATAAATACATTTGGTAATCATTTTGTCAGTTTCTGTTTATAATTCTAGAAGCATTCCTTATTCCTTTCCTTGAGACACAAAGGCTTATGTTTGGTATGTCTTATTGATTATATATAATTTATCATGAAAATTTCCCTCATTTTTCCAATTAAATGTTTTTGTTGTAAACCCTGCTTAATGAAATAGTATGTAGCTCTTTCTAATTCTTCTTGTTAGTATTTGTTTGAAATATTTTTGACTATTCCTGCATTTTTAATCTTTCTTGATACTCTACTTTATGAATGCTTCTTATTTGTAGTAAATAGCTGGATCTTCCTCATTTGAAGCAAACTGAAAGCCCCTGTATTTTGAAAGGAAAAGTCAACTCAACTTAATTATGTTAACTGATTCAAGTGGTTTTATTTTTCCACCTTATTTTATATATACAAATAGGCAATTTGAGTGTTTGCATCTCCCCTACTTTGGTTATTTGTATTTTTTTTTTTTTTAAGATTTTTTTATTTATTTATTTGACAGAGAGAGATCACAAGTAGACGGAGAGGCAGGCAGAGAGACAGAGAGAGAGGGAAGCAGGCTTCCTGCTGAGCAGAGAGCCCGATGTGGGACTCGATCCCAGGACCCTGAGATCATGACCTGAGCCGAAGGCAGCGGCCTAACCCACTGAGCCACCCAGGCGCCCTGGTTATTTGTATTTTAAGAAAATATTTTTAATTTTTAAATTAAATTTCACTGAATTTTTAGGAAGAGATCCGAATGCACATGCTTTCTTTTTAAAGATTGTATTTATTTACTTATTCTAGAGAAGGAGAAAGAGAAAGAGCAGTGGGAGAGATAGAGGGAGATGGAGAGAGAGAATCTCAAGCAGAATCCATGTTGCGTGTGGAGCCTGACATGGGGCTTGATCTCATGACCCTGAGATCATGACCTGAGCCAACACCAAGAGTTGTTTAACCAACTGAGCCACCCAGGTGCCCCAGAATATACATGCCTTTGTTCACCATCAATAATTGGAAAGATTTAATAATAACTAAAAGTGGCATCAATACTATGATTTAATGCTTTAATATTTTTCAAAATATTTTATTTATTATTTGAGAGAGAGACAGAGAGAGCATGAGCAGAGGAGGGGCAGAAGGAGAGGAGAGATAAATAGGCATGGAACCCAATGTGAGGCTGAACACAGGGCTCAATCCCAGGACCCTGAAATCATGACCTGGGCTGATGTCAGATGCTTAACCAACTGAGCCACCCAGGTGCCCTGAATATATATCTTTATTTAAAGATTTTACTTATTTATTTATTTAAGAGGAAGAGAGAATGAGAGAGAAAGAGCATGAAAGGGGACAGGTCAGAGGGAGAAACAGACTCCCTGTCAATTAGGGAGCCTGATGTGAGACTCGATCTGGGACTCCAGGACCTGAGCTGAAGGCAGTTGCTTAACCAACTGAGCCACCCAGGTGCCCTATATCTTTATTTATACATAGAAAAATTATTGGCATTTATAAATCAGAGGCCATTTAATTAATGTTTAATAAATGTTAATGGTGGTTATTGCTATGTATTAGAATTTAGGGTGATTTTCTTACTTTTTAAAAATATATGTTTCCATCAACTATTTAAGGTTTATAGTGATGTTTTATAATCACAAAAAAGATAAAACTATTTTCTCTTTTTAAAGGTCTGGAGTATTCTTACTTAAGAGAGATGTTTTGCTTGGCCTAATGTTTCAGACCATCTTCTAAACTTATTTCTTGATACATAATTTCTGAGCTCTCTCTCAGCTAGCTTCTTTCTTCTACTCTTGGTGGTATTATTACTCAAGTATACGCTATATTTGACATCTGTTGGTTAAAACAGGAAACTAACTGCTATCTTAAAATAGTTTTGAGGGTATATATATATATATATATATATATATATATATATATATCCAATATATCTATATCCCATATATTTATATCTATTTTATGTATTTCATCCAAAATGTGTTTTAAGACATAGTTTGTCCCTAATTGAGAGACTTTCTATTGAGCAAATTCAGTGAAAAGTATACAAAGGCTTGTGTTCCAAGTTAAATATTGTTGGTTTGACCTTGAAACTCAAAGAGAACATAATGATGTTTCACTAAGATAATCACAGTGTGAACTTCTAGGGTATTTAACTTAATCTTATTTTAAAACACAAAAAGTTGTTGTTATTTTTTGCAGTCAGTATCTAGATATTAAGGAAGTTTGCCAATATTTTAGTTCACCATTTGTACTTATGGTTCTCAGTCCAAGCAGAAAAACATTTTTCCAAAACTACATCAGAGAATTTTTCTGATGAGCAAACTGCCATGTCTGTTTCCTCAGTTCACATGGAAGGGAGAACAACCCTTCTTGGAACACTGAGGCTTCTTCTGCAACAGGAAGACTGTCTTGCAATCACTCCAGCTTCGACTGCCACTACAAAATACCAATTGCTCTTTCACTACCTGTGCCAAAAAAAAAGTGGAAGTTGCATAAACAGACTAATTCCTTTCTTGGCTCACTTTCATATCAAGGTCTCAAATGGGCATGTCTGAATAGTGGAGTCAAATATATATAACTGAATCCAAGCTTCAAGGCCATCTGGGAATTTGAGTTCTGATCCCATTTGGAGGAGTTTTAACTTCTTATGTCTTACTGCTCTGTTCTAGGCTCCTTAAGTTTTAGTTTAATACACTTGTTCTGCATTTAATTTTGTAACTGTTTTTTTTTCTTTCCAAGATTTCCAAAGGCTAGTTTTCAGCTCTTCCATTCATTAGAGAACCTATTTTTATTTCAAATATATTGCTTCCTCATTATCTCTGAGTATTCTAAATCTACTAATTTTAAATATCATTTTCAGATTATTTCATTATTTTCTGCTGGTGTGAATTCTTCTGCTTGAGGTATCTTCTGAGAGCTGCTGTGTTGCAGACTTGCTGATGGAACCTCTGCCTCTCAGTCACTGGGATAATATGATGCTTTGGCTGCCCATGATCCTACAGGCCCATCATCCATGTCATTCACCAAAGAGATTTTCTTAACATTCTAAGTTGACAGAAGATGCTTTTCAGTGGCAGACATTTGTTTTTTTTATTTATTTTTTTAAAATTTTATTTATTTCTTTGACAGAGACAGATCACAAGTAGGCAGAGAGGCAGGCAGAGAGAGGAGGAAGCAGGCTCCCCACTGAGCAGAGAGCCCAATGTGGGACTCGATCCCAGGACCCTGAGATCATGACCTGAGCTGAAGGCAGAGGCTTTAAACCACTGAGCCACCCAGGCACCCAGACATTTGTTTTTAAATTTTTTTAAAGATTTATATATTTATTTGACACAGAGAGAGAGAGAGAGAGAGAGAGAGAGCATGCAAGTGGGGGAAAGGGCAGAGGGAGAGTAAATCCTCAGGCTAACTCCCTGCTGAGCATGAAGCCTGATGTAGTGCTGTAACCCATGAACCTGAGATCACAACCTGAGCAGAAATTAAAACTTGGCTGCTCAACCAACGGAGCCATCCAGGTGCCCCAGACATTTGCTATTTTAAAAAAATGATCTCTTTGGGGGCATCTGGGTGGCTCAGTGGGTTAAAGCTTCTGCCTTCGGCTCAGGTCATGATCCCAGGGTCCTGGGATTGAGCCCCGCGTCGGGCTCTCTGCTCCGCAGGGAGCCTGCTTCCTCCCCTCTCTCTCTCTGCCTACTTGTGATCTCACTCTCTCTGTCAAATAAATAAATAAATAATAATAAATAAATAAATAAATCTTTTTTTTTAAAGATCTCTTTGTCTTGTAGAATGGAATTCAAAGAGATTCTATATGCCTCATTTCTTATTTATATTTATTTCTAATAATGTTACTAGGAAAGTGATTTTATTAATAATGTTACTTATTTCCTGAATGTAATACTTTCTGTGGGTCCTCTTTTTATAGGCTCTGAATTTCCATGCTTTAACTCTCCTTGCAATGACTAGACATGTTTATAGCTTAGTTATTGGGGGTTTCTTTTGTAAGATTTTATTTATTTATTTGAGAGAGGAAGAGTGCACATGCATGAGTGGGACAGAGGCAGAGGGAGAAGCAGTCTCCTCACTGAGCTGGGAGTCCATCTCTCTAGATTCGATCCCAGGACCCTGACATCATGACCTGAGCTGAAGGCAGACACTTAACTGACTGAGCCACCCACCTGCCCCTATAGCTTAGTTATTGTTAAATGATTGCCATATGATTGAACATGTGTGATACCTACTCACCATATAGTAATTAGGAAGGATAATCAGTTTACCTGAAATTCAGATGATGAAGTTTAGTATTACACTAGTTGAAGGCAGTTTTTGTAACACGTCAGATAATTATGCTGAAGGTTTAGGTTGATAAGGTTAGGGCTAAGGAAACTCTGTTAAACTCCCCTTTTGGGCTTTCAGCAGCCTGACAAGGGCTCTCTTTGAACTGGCAGAACCCTATGCCAAGCACACTCAACATCTACTAGCCTGACTCTGCTTATTATTCTTTGCTTGAAAAAGATCATCATTCTTTTATCTTATTGTAGGAAATCGTCATCTTCTATAAGATTTATGGGATAGGGAAAGCTTTTTCACAAAGACCCAATCCAAGTCCTCTGCAGAACCACTGGAATCTCATGAGTTTGTAAGATAAAGATAATACATAAATGTATCACTGCTCTATTGCCTAGCAAAGGGTCTACTCATGGTGAATGATTAATTTTTGTGTGTAAAGCTTTAATTTAACACAAAGTCTAGGAGGTGAGAATGGCAGAATGAATAAATTCTCCATGAATTTTCACCAAGCTAGAATTCTTAAAATTTTTTTTAATAACAAGTAGATGACCATCATCAAAACACTATTATAAGAACAGAATATTCTTTTAGAGACTACTTAGATTTTGGTGATTGAATCCAGTGGCATTTGTAGAATACTAACACTTTCTAATAAAAATGGAATGATTTTATAAGTACTGCATATTGTGTTTTAGAAATAATTTAAACTGAGATGTAAAATTTAATCAGATCAAAAAATTAATCCTATAAATACATTTCCTCTAAAATTATCATCCTTAAAAGTTAAATGTCAACTAATTTATACTAAATTTACAATAACTGTTCACCTCAAAAAGAACATTGCCTCATTGTTACATTTTTAGGTAATTGTTGTTAGTGACAACTCATAAATTTTACTTGTTAGACTGCTCTTTTTATAGATTCCTCTTTCGAGTTCTGTGTTATGTGCAATGGGGTCTTTGAACCTTTGCTTTATCCATATAATAAATATGAAGAAATTTAAATTTGGGTCTTATGCTCAATTACAAATGTGGAATCATTAGGCATGAAAATACGGGAATGTGTAAAAGAATGTGTCGATGTTCTGATTCTTCAAATTCCTACTCTTTTCTCTTTACCTCTAGTTCATAGGCAAAAAATAAAAACATAAAACTTTTTGACCCTCATTGTAGGCCTGTTACCATTAGCACATAGAGAGTAACACAAGAATTATTTTTCTAACAGAGCTGGCAATCAGTATATATAGCAATATAGCAATCAGTAAAGACTACATAAAATAGATTTGTAAATGATAACTTGAAAGAAAGCTCATTTATAAATGCATAAAGACAGTTAAAATATATCTACTTATTGGGAGACCTATAGTGGCTTCATGACCCTTCTATATTCTTATTCTATGCCTGCCAGAAAGGGAGAATGCTCAGTCACTTCCTTTTAAAATTTCCATCCCTAATTATTGGCTATTTTTTTCTGTTTCAACTGAGTTTCAGGGCAGGCTATCCTAAAATTAAACCTAAAGGTGGAGGAGGAGTAGTTAAGGAGAGCAGGAAAGTTCTTATTTTGACTATGTTGACAACAGATGGCTCTATGCTCTCTGATCCAGCAGCTGTTTTAAGTGGATTCTTCTATGGAGTGTTTTTATGGATTATGTGAAAGTCCTCCTCCATTTTTGGATATTTCTTACCTGACATACCTTCTTCAAACTTTATTATTATACCTTGTTGCTTACTTCTTTTGTAGCTCCCAAGAGTTTTCTCCAAAAAACTTCCTCACAAATTCTTTACAACTGGTTCTTTCATCAACTCAATGTGGCTAAGGAACAAGTCTAACAAGTCTAAGGATCATGTAACATTTTTTTTTTCTTTTTTCTTTTTTACGTTTAACTGCTTTTAAACTTGGCGTTTTATCTGACACTTCCTTGGGAAAACAGCATTTATTTCACTTTGGTGTCCCAGCCTAATCATATGCTCCCCATCATGAAAGTATATTTGAAATGTATATTGAGAAAGGGTTCTTTTGCAATTAGCACAGCTTTGAACCCGTGGGGCCTCATAATTTCATTGAAGATCATAAGATTTCTTATGTTTTACCTTGGGGACTGCCAGAATCATAAAAAGTTCTACTTCCTGCTACCTAGAAAGTGATTTAGGTGTCAGTTATGTTTACTTAATTTATTGCTTCTTCCCTGAGGTGGGAGGTGGTGAAAGGGGTTTAAGAATTGCCATTTATGGGGCACCTGGATGGCTCAGTGTGTTAAAGCCTCTGCCTTTGGCTCAGGTCATGTTCCCAGGGTCCTGGGATCAAGCCCCACATTGGACTCTCTGCTGGGCGGTGAGCCTGGTTCCCCCTCTCCCCCTCTCTGCCTGCCTCTCTGCCTGCTTGTGATCTCTTTCTGTCAAATAAATAAGTAAAATCTTAAAAAAAAAAAAAGAATTGCCATTTATTATTATCACATAAGGATATTTTTAACTGTTGAAAACAAAACATGTTCAATTCTCCAAAAGGATAAAATTCAAGGTTCCCTAAAATTAAAAAAAGATATTTCCAATGAAATTATTTCTTTCAGGGTGTTTGGGTGACTCAGTTGGTTAAGTATCCAACTCTTGACTTTGGCTCAGGTCATATCTCAGGGTTATGAGATCAAGCCACATTTTAGGCTCCATGCTTGAAATTCTCTCTCTCTCTCTCTCTGATTACTCCTTCCTATCCCTACTTGTGTGCTCTCTCCCCCAAATAAATAAAATCTTTAAAAAAATAAATTTAAAAAACCATTTTCTATAAAGTTAAACATAATTCTTTTATAATTTGGCTATTTTTCTTAGAACTTATTCCCTAGGTCTCCCCTCTCTCCATTTCTTTCAAGTTGCCTGAATAATTATATTCTCAAAGGATCTTCAGTCATTCAGACTTTTGGTCTACACTGCATTTTGCCTCACGAGAATGGCACACTGACAAAAATGCAAGCCAACCATAGCTTTTGCCCTTTGTTTTAAAAAATGTCAAAATGACTTCCATTTTAAGACTACAATGTTAAACATAAGATGCAAAAATAAAATTCTCATTCAATTGGTATACATGCTCAGTTTTCTTCCCGCTTCCCCAACTGAATGTTGGTTTACATTTATACGGAATCACTTATTCTTTTCTTTTTGTTTCAAGGTTATTTTGCATTTATTCACCTGCTCTTTCAGCTTAAGGTATGAAAAAGGCCACAGAAATCTCTGAAATTAGAACCAAGAGTATTGCTTACATGAGGATAGTTTCTACCAATTCTTTAGGCAGAGGCACTGTTGGTCAACTTTTCTACTTATGACAACAATGGATTTGACTACAAAAAAAAAAAGAAAGAAAAGAAGTTTTATTGACCTCATACTACTTGAATTTTTCCCCTTGAATTTTTTTAGAAGACTTTATTTATTAATTTGACATATAGAGATCACAAGTAGGCAGAGAGGCAGGCAGAGAGAGAGAGAGGAGGAAGCAGGCTCTGTGCTGAGGAGAGAGCCCAATGTGGGGCTCGATCCCAGGACCCTGGGATCATGACCTGAGCCGAAGGCAGGAGCTTTAACCTACTGAACCACCCAGGAGCACCCCCTTGAATATTTTAAATCTTCATTTTACTAAACTATATTGTGGGGACTTTCTTCTTCCTCCCTTCTTTCTTTTTATTCCTTCCTTCTTTCTTTTTCTTTATTTAGATTTACTCCAGTTTCAACACTTTTCAACAATGACTCAGTTCCCTTATCCATACAACAGGATAAATAAAACCTAGACATAAGTATAAAATGAAGCAAGGCATATCAAGGGATAACATGGCACAATGCTTTACAAGTATGACAATGTTACATAGAAAATTACGAAAGCCACCAAAAACATTGGGTATGGTTAGTCTCATTTTAGGTTTATTTCTTTAGTCTATTATCTTTTGTTTCTTGCTGTCAGGGGAGCCTAGATGGTGTACTAATTTTCAGCTGGGTTCCTCATCAGTACTCCTATTTTCCATTTTATGTGGAGTCCAGGGTTCTTGCCAGGGACCAACCTGCTCAGCCTCTGTGACCATTGCTTACTAAATACCCTCAACTAGGGTCTGTCTCAAATTGGACAAAGTTCCTGGAATCATAAATGCATCATCATATTGAGGAGATGGATAAAAAATATTGGATGGCCCAGACAGAATCTTGTTATAGTACGTACTAACTCTGGTTCAGATCTGATCCAAGTTTACATGTCAATCTTGTCATTTAAAAAAAAAAATAGCTCAAAATCAGTAATGTTTGAATTATAAGAAAGATCAAAGAGAATAAACAGCACACAGTTCCTATAATTAAGACTTAACAAATGTTAAGATTTGTCCATTCGTATTTAAAATTCCTAAAAAGGTTATTAAAAGTACACATAAAATTCCTCCCTTCCCAACCTTTCCCTTCCTTTCTTAGCTCAAAGAAACTTCCCTTCTAAAGTTAGCATGTATCTCTTATCTGTTTTCTAATTTACCATAATCTCAAAGCATTCTGTGTTTTTCTTTATTTTATTTTTATTTATTTTTTATTTTATTTTTTTTCAGTGTTCCAAAATTCATTGTTTATGCACCACACCCAGTGCTCCATTCAGTTCATGCCCTCCTTAATACCCACTACCAGGCTCACCGAACCCCCCAACCCCTCCCCTCCAAAACCCTCAGTTTGTTTCTCAGAATCCATAGTCTCTCATGGTTTGTCTCCCCCTCCAATTTCCCCCAACTCACTTCTCCTCTCCATCTCCCAATGTCCTCTGTGTCATCTTTTATGCTCCACAAGTAAGTGAAACCATATGATAACTGACTCTCTCAGCTTGACTTATTTCACTCAGCATAATCTCCTTCAGTCCCATCCATGTTGACACAAAAGTTGGGTATTCATCCTTTCTGATGGAGGCATAAGATTCCATTGTATATATGGCATATCTTCTTTACCATTCATCTGTTGAAGGGCATCTTCTTTCCACAATTTGGCAATTGTGGCCATTGCTGCTATGAACATTGGGGTACAGATGGCCCTTCTTTTCACTACGTCTGTATCTTTGGGGTAAATACCCAGTAATGCAATTGCAGGGTAATAAGGTAGCTCTATTTTTAATTTCTTAAGGAATCTCCACACTGTTTTCCAAAGTAGCTGCAACAACTTGCATTCTCACTAACAGTGTAAGAGGGTTCCTCTTTGTCTACATGCTCTCCAACACTTTTTGTTTACTGTCTTGTTGATTTTGGCCATTCTGACTGGTGCAAGGTGGTATCTCAAATGTGGTGTTGATTTGAATGTCCCTGATGGCTAATGATGGTGAACATTTTTTCATGTGTCTGCTAGCCATTTGTATTCTTCTTTGGAGAAGTGTCTGTTCATGTCTTCTGCCCATTTTTTGACGTGATTATCTGTTTTGTGTGTGTTGAGTTTGAGGAGTTCTTTATAGATCTTGGATATCAGCCCTTTGTCTGTGGTGTCATTTGTGAATATCTTCTCCCATTCTGTGGGTTGCCTCTTTGTTTTATTGACTGTCTCCTTTGCTGTGCAGAAACTTTTGATCTTGATGAAGTCCCAAAGTTCATTTGTGCTTTTGTTTCCTTGGCCTTTGGAGACATGTCTTGAAAGAAGTTGCTGTGGTCGATGTCCAAGAGGTTACTGCCTATGTTCTCCTCTAGGATTTTGATAGTTTTCTGCCTCACATTGAGGTCTTTTATTCATTTCGAGTTTATCTTTGTGTATGGTGTAAGAGAATGGTTGAGTTTCATTCTTCTATACATAGCTGTCCAATTTTCCTAGCACCATTTATTGAAGAGACTGTCATTTTTCCACTGTATCTCTTTTCCTGCTTTGTTGAAGATTATTTGACCATAGAATTGAGGGTCCATATCTGGGCTCTCTACTCTGTTCCACTGGACTATGTGTCTGTCTTTGTGCCAGTACCAAACTGTCTTGGTGATCACAGATTTGTGGTAAAGCTTGAAATCAGGCAACGTAATGCCCCCAGTTTTGTTTTTCTTTTTCAACATTTCATTAGCCATTCAGGGTCTCTTCTGGCACTTGATTGTGAGACTGATGAATCATAATTTTAGATAAGAGCTACTGAGGACAGCTAGGGAAGGTCTATCAGAATAACGTCAGATCTGTCCATAGAAACCTGGCAAGCCAGAAAGGACTTTCAAGACACATTCAGGGCACTAAACATGCAGCCAAGAATACTTTATCCAGCAAGGTTGGCATTCAAAATAGATGGAGAGATAAAGCACTTCGAAGACCCACAAGGTTTAAAAGAGTAAAAGAACCACTGGCCAAACTAATCCAAATGAAAAGAGAGAGGACCCAAATTAATAAAATTATGAATGAAAAGGGAGAGATCACAACTAACACCAAGGGAATAGAAACAATCATCAGAAATCATTATCAACAGTTATATGCCAATAAGTTAAGCAACCTAGATGAAATGGATGTATTCCTGTAAACATATAAACTTCCAAAACTGAATCAGGAAGACATTGACCAAGCCTGCACTACAAGAAATATTAAGGGGGGGTTCTATAAAAGAAGAGAGAACCCAAGAGGGACATAGAACAGAAATTTACAGAGACAATCTATAGAAACAAGGACTTCACAGGCAACATGACGCCCATAAAAAAGTATCTTTCAACAATCACTCTGAACGTGAATGGCCTAAATGCTTCCATAAAACAGCACAGGGTTGCAGATTGGGTAAAATGACAGGACCTGTCCATATGCTGTCTACAAGAGACCCATTTGGAACCTAAAGATACATCCAGACTGAAAGTGAAGGGATGGAGAAGCATCTTTCACGCTAATGGGCCTCAAAAGAAAGCTGGGGTGGAGATTCTCATATCAGATAAGTTAGATTTAAACTAAAGACTATAGTCAGAGATAAAGAAGGACACTATATCATTCTTAAAGGGTCTATCCACCAAGAAGATCTAACAATTGTAAATATTTATATCTCTAATATGGGAGCAGCCAACTACATAAGACGACTATTGATCAAGACAAAGAGTCATATTGATATGAATACATTAATAGCAGGGGATCTTAACACGCCACTCTCAGTAACAGACAGATCATCCAAGCAGAAAATCAATAAAGAAACAAGAGCATTGAATGACACATTAGACCAGATGGACCTCATAGATATATATAGAACATTCCACCCTAAAAGTTTGGAAGGAATTCAAACACTAAAGACCACCCTGCTTAAGAATGTTTGATGAATCAACCAGGAAATCAAAGAAGAACTTAAACAATTCATGGAAACCAATAAGAATGAAGACACATCAGTCCAAAACCTATGGAATACGGCAAAGGTAGTCCTAAGGGGGAAATACATAGCCATCCAAGCCTCACTCAAAACAAAACAAAAAAAAAAAAAAAAAAAAAAGGAAAAATCCAGAATACACCAGCTCTCTTTACACCTTAAAGAACTGGAAACTCAGCAACAAATTAAGCCAACCCCACTCACAAGAAGGGAAATAATCAAGATTAGAGCAGAGATCAATGGGATAGAAACTAGAAACACAGTAGAACACATCAACAAAACTAGAAGCTGTTTTTTTGACAGAATCAATAAGATCGATAAACCACTGGCCAAACTAATCCAAACGAAAAGAGAGAGGACCCAAATTAATAAAATTATGAATGAAAAGGGAGAGATCACAACTAACACCAAGGGAATAGAAACAATCATCAGAAATTATTATCAACAGTTATATGCCAATAAGTTAAGCAACCTAGATGAAATGGATGTATTCCTGTAAACATATAAACTTCCAAAACTGAATCAGGAAGACATTGACAACCTGAATAGACCAATATCTAATAATGAGATTGAAGCAGTGATCAAAAACCTCCCAAAAAACAAGAGCCCAGGACCTGATGGATTCCCTGGAGAATTCTACCAAACATTGAAAGAAGAAATAATACCTATTCTCCTGAAGCTGTTTCAAAAAGCAGAAACAGAAAGCAAACTTTCAGATTCTTTTTATGAAGCCTGCATTACTCTGATCCCCAAAACTGGGCCAAGATCCCATCAGAAAGAATTTCAGACCAATATCCCTGATGAATATGGATGCCAAGATTTTCAACAAGATCCTAGCTAATAGGATCTGACAGGACATTAAAAAGATTATCCACCATGACCAGGTGGGATTTATCCAGGGGATGCAAGAGTGGTTCAACATTCGCAAATCAATCAATGTGATAGAACAAATCAATAAGAGAAGAGAGAAGAACCACGTGGTCCTCTCAAATGATGCAGAAAAAGCATTTGACAAGATACAACATCCGTTTCTGATTAAAACCCTTCAAAGTATAGGGATAGATGGCACATTCCTCAACTTCATATCTATGAAAATTCCTTCAACTTCTATCTATGAAAAACCCACAGCGAATATCATTCTCAATGGGGAAAAGCTGACAGCTGACAGCCTTCCTTTTAAGATCAGGAACACAACAAGGATGTCCACTCTGGCAACTGTTGTTTAACATAGTACCAGAAGTCCTAGCAACAGTAATCAGACAACAAAAAGAAATAAAAGGTATTCAAATTGGCAAAGAAGAAGTCAAACTATCTCTCTTTGCAGATGGCATGATACTTTATGTGGAAATCCCAAAAGACTCCACCCCAAACTACTAGAATTCATACGGCAGTTCAGTAGTGTGGCAGGATACAAAATCAATGTACAGAATTCAGTTGTTTTCTTATACACTAACAATGAAAATACAGAAAGGGAAATTAGAGAATTAATTCCATTTACTATAGCACCAGGAATCATTAGATAACTGGGAATAAACCTAACCAAAGAAATAAAGGATCTGTACTTGAGGAACTACAGAATATGCATGAAAGAAATTGAAAAAGACACAAAAAGATGGAAGAGCATTCCATGCTCATGGATTGAAAGAATAAACATTGTTAAAATGTCTATACTGTCTAGAGCAATCTATACTTTTAATGCCATCTCGATCAAAATTCCATCAGCATTTTTCAAGGAGCTGGAAAAGCAAGCCTAAAATTTGTATGGAACCATTCTGTGTTTTTCAAATTTGTACATGTGGGGCACCTGGGTGGCTCAGTGCATTAAGTCTCTGCCTTCAGCTCAGGTCATGATATCAGGGTCCTGGGATCGAGCCCCACATCAGGCTCTCTGTTTGGCAGGGACCCTGCTTCCCCCACTCTCTCCCTGCCTGCCTCTCTGCCTACTTGTGGTCTTTTTCTCTCTCTCTGTCAAATAAATAAATAAAATCTTTAAAAAAGTAAAATTTGTACATGTGATATCATATTCTATATATCTCTCTGAATCATGCTTTTGTCTTTCAATAGTCAGATTTATGTTTAAGGATATATTTAAGTCCAGGTTATTCATTTTACAGTAGTCACAGAATAGAATCTTCTTATCGTGTGTGTGTGTGTGTGTGTGTGTGTGTGTGTGTGTTGCACATCTGAGTTCCTTCTAGCTTTTCATTACAAATAATGGTGGAAGGAGCATCTTTATACATACAAGTTTTCTTGGCATATATGCAAGAATATATTTCCCAAAGTGAAACTGCTGTGTTGTAGGGTATGTATATCCTCAGATTCCCTTTGGCATATTTTTAGACCAAGATTTCTTTCTACCAACCTAGGCTGTCAGGCTTGGCTGCCATTCCAAACAAAAAGAGAAATCATTTGGGATAAGGTGTGGCTGGCACCTTTTATTGGGCTAATAGTGTAGCATGAACCCTGTTCTTGGTCACTACTTTCGTAGCACATTAATTGCTGAAGTACCCACAGAACCAGACATTATTAACATCCCACATGATTAGTTTACTTTGTAATGGTTTACATGTCTTGACTGGAAAATAATTCTACTAGATCAAAAACACGTTACTCAGCATGCTTTGAAAAGATAAAACATAATTTCTCATTTTCTTTGAGATTAGAAATCAGTGAGTGGCAGGTTATTACCTAAATTATGAATTTTGCCAAAGTCATGAAAGCAAGTCCTAAAAACAGACAAAAATCCACTTTATTTGAATTTTGTTATCTAGTTGTGGCTAATATTTACTTCATGTAACACAAGTGGATTATAGCTTATCATTCACTTGGATCTAGATGTTAATTGTTTAACAGATAAAGCTTTCTCAGAATAAAAAGAGTACTTGAGTTTTTTCCAAAAAATAAAGAAAAAACCCACACCAATGACTTGTTAGATTTAAGTTTGTAGTGTCAGTTGGGTGAACATAATTAAAAAGCATTAGTCTTCGATTAAGGAGTTAATGAGTTATAGATCCATGGATGTTTGGAAGACAGAAAAGTATTCAAAAATAATCATTATTATTTTAAAATGTTAAGTGAATGAATATATAACATTAATATGACATCTCTGAAGGACAAGTCCATGTCCACATTATCTTTGTGTCCTTTGTGGTCTCAAGCATACTACTTTGTGCATGGAAAATGTTAAATAGCTATTGCTGAATGAATGAATGGACAAATGATGCTTGAAATGTTAACAGGAGATGCACAGATTTGTCTGCTTTCCCATTAGAATATTAAATCAGACAATATCCTAGTGTCATGTTTGATTCTAGTATTAAAGGGTTTTTTATGGTAGATGTTTTTATTAGTTCAAAATTAGAGAGGTTATCCATTCTGTTATTTTTAAAACCCAGTGCCCAAAGTATTATTTCTTCATTCAATTTGAAACTTTTAGCAAATGACTCCTTGAAATCTATAGCATCATCTAAAAAATATTATGGGGACTTAGTTATAATTATCTTTTAGGCTTTTTTGTGCATAACTAAGACTCTTACCTAGTCTCTTGGGTCTTGCTACTACCTTGTACTAGTACCTGACAGACATTTGGATAGCTGTGGTAAAGTAGACTGGTCCCTTCAGAGTTTGAACCACATGCAAAAGATAACATAATATTGAGACAGAATGCTAAAAAATGTGGAAACCAGAAAATTAAAAGGATAGTTAGGACCAACATTGTTATTTTTATTGAGATAAGATAACTTTATCTGAATATACTTGCTTGTAGTAAGGAAATACTGTTTCATAAAATTGTATAAGTATATACATATACACGCACACATGCGCGTGCACACACACACACACACACATTTTTAAGATTTTTATTGCAAGAGAGAGAACACGAGTGGGACGAGTGGGGTTAAGGGCAGAGGGAGAGGGAGAAGCAGATGCCACACTGAGCAAGGAGCCCAAAGCAGGGCTCCATCCCAGGACCTGAGATCATGACCTGAGCCAAAGGCAGATACTTAACCAACTGAGCCACCCAGGTGCCCCATATAAATATATTTTCGAATGCAGTTTTGTGGTTCAAAATATATTTCCTCCCATGGTACAATAAAAATATTTGGAAGCCAATCTCTTAAGAAACATAGGGAGGTAGGACTCTTAAAAAATGGCCACAATGGGGCGCCTGGGTGGCTCAGATGGTTGGGCATCTGTCTTTGGCTTGGGTCATGATCTCCAGGTCTTGGGATCGGGCCCCATGTCGGGCTCCTAGCTCAGTAGGGAGTCTGCTTCTCCCTCTTCCTCTGCCTCTCCCCTTCTTGTGCTCTCTCTCTCCATCTCTGTCTCTGTATCTCTCTCAAATGAATAAAGTCTTTTTTTTAAAGTGACCACAATAAGTAGACAAAGGCAAAAATCAAGATAATATGGTATTATAGAAACAAAGGATAGAAAGCATTTTTAAAAAGGAGGGAGTGTTCAACAATATCACTTGCTATAGTAGAATTAAGTAAGATAAGGTAAGAAGGGCTAATTTAATTTAGTAATAATGAAGCCATAGAAGATTTTGTTTCATTTCAGCCATGAGGTGGGGATTGATTAGATTAACAAGCCATGGTATTAAGGATTTAGTCAAGTAAACACATAATACTTTAAAAACTTGACTCTGAAGGCCTAAGAAAAATGTAGAGGCAAGTTATAAAACCTAAAACTCAGTTTTCTTTTCTATAAAATAGATACAGGAATACTATATCAAAAGGCTAATGTGTAGTTTGGGTACAGCAAATATTTGGATAACATATGGTACTCTGCAAACGTGAGCCATCACCACCACTACCACTACCACCATCATCATCATTTTTGGAGGTAATTTTCAAAGGTTTTTTGTTTGTTTGTTTTTGGATGTTATCATCCTGTCAATCATAGGTAGCACTAATTCCTTTTTTCTTATCTACTATTTTAAAGGTATATTAGATTTATTGACTTTATGTATAAGGAAAAAGTATGGCCAAAATAGGGGGAATAGGGTGGTATAAATTACAGTTCACAAGAGGACCAAAGCTAGACTATGTTACATATCAATTCAAATCCTATGTAAAGATTTCTAAGCACAGATAACAAATAGTGGATGACTACTATGTATCAGTCACTCTTGTGAGAATTTTATGTTTGTTGATCTTTATAATCACCCTATAGAGTAAGGGTTATGACTACATCCTTATTAGATGAGGCACAGAGAGGTACCAAGGAGTTAAATAAGCATGAGCACATATCTTTTTGTGGTAACTGTGGTTTGGGTCTTTTTGGAGAAAAAGAGTTTTAAGAAAATTAAAACCAAAGAGAGAGAGAGAGTGGTGGGGAGAACAGAGGGTGAGAGAGTGAGAGACTACATTTGTATTCTTTCTCTACTGTTTCTCTTTTCTTCTTCTGTCCACAGAGAAAAGTGAGGTTCATATGCTAAGTCTTAAGAATCAATCCACTCCTATAGGGTTATCAATCATCCTTCTTGAATGTTCTTCAGGAACACTTGATGAAGACTGCACAACTCCTCTGTCAAATGTGTAGGGGGAAGAGATGTTGCAGCATTGTTTTGAAATGAGTAAATCAGAAGTGGCTGGCTTACCCTCCACCATGCACTGTTGGTATAAATTGAAGTGACTGCTGTGAATGAACAGTTAGAAGCCATTGCATGTTTGGGAGAATATGGAGGAGGTGGTTGTGACAGCTATTGGCTATGGAATTAGAAATACAATTTCACTGTGAAACATTTCCAAAGATACTGCAGGCTAAAATTTCAAAGGATCTCCAGAGGATTTGTTTTTATTACTCACACTGATGTCCATGGGCCTGGGCAGTTACAGTCTTGGCTGCCTACTTCTGTTTCAGCCATAAGAAATTATTTGTGTCACAGTCTCTCTGCCCCCCATCCAAAAACACTAATTTCAAATAACTGATGTTAAGGTAACAGAATAAAAGTAGTCCCAAAGCACAGCTATTGGCTATGAACAGTCAGATAGAGAATGCAGATGTCTGCTCTTTGAGAAACAAATATTGCCTATGAAAGCAATTCTCTACACATGAAAGCTGATCTTGTTGACTTCCATTATAAAATTGGAGCCTTGCTACCCCAGAAAATCTCTGACAGATAAAACAGAAACACATTTAAAGGAAACAAATTTTAAAAACATGTTTAAAACGGATTAACGCAATATATAAAATATATAAACAATGAGCTTGAAGAAGTTTTTTTGTTTCTTAAATTGGATTACATTAATACTGAATTAATCAGTTCAAACAGAAAAAAAAAAAACCACTTTTGGCTCAAAGTTTTTTCAACTACTTTCAATCTTGATTTCCTTAATATTCTGTAACAGAATGTTGATAGCTCCCTTTGATTGAACAAATTAGGCTTCCTGGTAGTTTAAGACAATTCCAAGCTTATCATTATTGTTTTTTACAATAATAAGCATACTTATCTGGTTTTAGGGGAGGGAGAATATCCAGAAGCACAAAAGGAAGGACATTTAAGTTACAAGAAACTGAATTAATAATGTTCATATTCCATAGTTCATGCTCTCTAAAGAAGACATTTTGCTAAACACCATATTTCTTCTATGGTTTTTTTGTTTGTTTGTTTGTTTTTAGTTAATCTCAACTGAACTCCACTTTATGAATGAAGTGTTACCATCTAGATTTAGAGAGGTCAGATCTTCCCTTCACTTACTCTCTGAACTCATCTCATTTTGAGCATCCATTTCTTTTGACTCCTTTTAATTCTGTATTCTTCCACTTGTAAATTCTGATATATATATATATAATCAGTCAGCAATAGGCAACTGCCCCCAACACCTAGGTGATTGACAATATTGGACAATTAACATTACCTATTGCCACTCAAGGTCAATAAATAAAAGATGTGCTTCTCTAGAGAGACTTCATGAATACCATCTGTACCACCACCTCACCACTGTCCCTTACTTTATTCTTGGGTATGCTGATAGGGATAGTTAATGTTCAAGAATTGTAGTGAAATACAAATGTTTGGAAATTCTATTTTAGTTTATTGTACTTTCTCCTGAATCTGGACCAGTCCTGTGACTGCTTAACCAACAGAAAGAGTTAGTAGTGACACTGTGTCTGTTCTAGGCCTAGATTTTAAGAACTAGTGGCTTGGGGTGCCTGGGTGGCTCAATCATTTAAGCAACTGACTTTCCATTTTGACTCCGGTCATGATCTCAGAGTCATGAGATCAAGCCCCATGTCAGGCTCCATGCTCATGGAGTCTGCTTGAAATTCTCTCTCTCCCTCTCCCTCTGCCCCTCCACTTGTTTGCATGTGCACATACTCTCTAAATAAATAAATAAAATCTTAAAAAAGAAATAACACTGGTGGCTTGAAGTATATTCTTCAAACACATGCTATTGGGATGCATTCTCTTGGACACCAACTGAATTGTTGTGAGAACCTCAGCCCTATGGAGAGGAGACATGCAGTGTTCCAGACAACAGCTCCAGCTGAGCTCTCAGCCAATAGCTAGCATCAGCTGCCAGCTATGTGAGTGAACCATCTTGGATGTTCAAGACCAACTTAACCTTCAAATGACTGCAGCCCTATCCAACATCAGGTGGAGGAGAAGAAGTGCCTAGCTACCTGGCTAGCTGCCTGACTTAGTCAACTTGTAGAATTGTAAGAGAAAATACAGTGGTGGCATTTTAAGCCATTAGGTTTTAGGGTGACTCATTACACAGCAATAGATAACAGAAACAGCAATGTTTATTTAGTTGTGGTATTAGTCACTAGAAATATCAAGATGAGGAGAATGGGGGATTACATCATGACACTGTCAGTGTAGCTCTTTTCTGGTTTGCTTTTGTCTAGCGAGTTCTGCCTAGTCTGGTGGTGTGATGAAGCACTGAACTCTACTTCCTTTTATGTGTTGGTAACTACCCTGTCTCCCTTATTCCCTTTGAAAATCAGCCTAGGTACAAGAAAGACTCTTAGGCCTGCCTAGGCTGGGCAAAAGAACCATTGATCCTGATTTGTTTCTAAGGTTCTGCAATGGAGTTTGCTTGCCAAAGCTTTCAATAAGTTTGCTCCTCATCAGATGTTCTTTATCCATAACCCTTCCTCAGGAAGCTTAAGAAAGGTACTTGTGGCAGAATCCGATTTAGATATTCATGATTTTCAGCCCTGGCTGTTTTCACACTCTTCTCATCTCATCACAACCATTTTCAATTTGGCTTTTTAGAGAAAAGGATTATGGGTTTATGTGCCCATTTCCTTCACTAAGCCCATAGACTCCTAGGAGGCAGTAATAATGGCTTATACAGTTCTGCCCCTAGCTTCTGGAAAATAATGTCACATAGCCCTCAGCAGAAATGTATGGTGCTAAACTGGAGGCTGAAACACTGGAGAACACACTCAATTAATTTGTCTTCTAGCTTCAAGTAACTAGGAGCCTGGCTATGCTCTATCCTTTAACTTATGACTAAACTCATTAGTTAATTAACCTGAACAGATCTTTATATTTGCATCCTCCTTCCCATGACTTATATCAGTTGGTGCTTACTTTTGGGTATATTTTAGATATAAGAACATTCACTTGCAAACACAAGAACAGAATCTATATAAAAATGTCTTTGTGTTAACTATCCTGTTCTTTTAATGTCCAGTAATTTCTTGACTGTTCTGTGGCTGCCAATCTGTATTTTGATATTTCTTCATAAAGACTTGTTTCAGTGTTTCATCACTTTGCAAGTACTACATTTGGCTAAATTGGATGTAAATATATTATCAGTTTTCTAGTACTTTTGTTTTCTGGTCAGTTTTGGGATAATTGCAGTATTCTCTGTGGGACACTGGTTAATGTTCTCTCTGTGCCCATTCTATTCTTACATTCTATTCTATTCTTGGGTGTAATTTATTCTTACACCCAAATTTGCATTTTACGTCACTGTATTGTAGTACAAAAATGAAAGTGTCTCAACTTCCTCATATCAGGGAGATCATATGATAATTGTCTTTCTCTGATTGACTTATTTCGCTAAGATAATACCCCTCTAGTTCAATCCACATCATCGCAAATGGCAAGATTTCATTTCTTTTGGTGGCTGCATAGTATTCCATTGTATATATATATACCACATCTTCTTTATCCAAATCCATACTGTAAAATCCACATTCTTTTTAATAATAATTTTTATCCTAAAAGCATTCAATCCTCCATTTTAAAAAAAATTTACTCACCATTTTTTTTTAACATACTGCCAACCCAACTCTTTCATTATATTGGCTGGTCATGAACAATGCACAAAAGAAATGATAGACTAAGTGAATCTTTTTTTTTGCCCAAATGTTTTCTTGATCCAGCAAACCACTGAAGCAACTTGATGATGTTTAGAATGGGGAATTTGTGTTAGATACTGCTCTCTACTTGACTCTTTGGATCCACTTTACACTTTTGTTTCCCATCCTGCTCTGTCCTTGGGAGGTTGTCTTCTACTGACTGAAACACGGGCTCCATTGCCTGGTTTCCAGTAGGGTTCAGACATTGGGAAGTACTGGAAGTAAATCAGGTGATGGAAAGATAAAGCTTTGGTTTATATCTATGTCCTATTTCCTTCAATCCTTGTTTCAATATGGTTCTTCTTGTGGCTTTGTTCTATACTAAGAGCCATAGCTGTCCAAATGAGTTTCTCCCTATTGCGCATCTTGCTAGTTTTGCTAATTGCATCTTTCACTTTTTAGGAGTTAGAATGGTTTCTTACAGTTATTGGTGTGGGATTTTTCACTATTCTTTTTTGTTTCCTTTAAGCTTGTCTATGCTTCTGAATTATTTCTTTGGTAAAACTTTGGTAAACTGGGCCATCTCCTTCTTGCCAGAAATTTTGAGGGTTAATGTCCCAGGTATTTGTAAGCCATCCTCAATTTTTAAGCTACAAGAACTTTGAATTGTATGTTCCATAAAAGTTAGAGCCATACCCAATAAATTCAGGCAAGATGTTGGAAAATATGTATGTCTGATTGTAAATATGAAAAAGTCATTAAATCACTCTTCTCCCAAATCACTATAACTACAAACCTAGGGATACTTCTTTTCTAATAAGTCTTTGAGGAACTTATTTCACTTGTGCCTGACAAATGAAACTATTTTCTTTCCATGTGGCCAATCATGTTTATTCCTCTCTTCTGTGTCCTTACCACTTCATTTACATTCTTCCTGGTTCTCATATGTTCATGTTGTAATCCTAGCTTTGAAGATTCCATGTGAGATAACTACAAAATAAGACTTAATTTTTTCCCCTTTTAAAAAATGCTTAGGGCCTGCTATAGATTCCTAACATAATCCTCAGCATTGTAATCAGTCATTTGAACACCTAAATTATCTAAGTTTCTGAACTATAGTACTTATAGTCTGTTTAAGTAACTATTTCCTTTCTTTTCTCTTCTCTTCTTTTCTTTTCTTTCTTTTCTTTTTCTTATGTTAGAGCCGTTCTTCTTTCACAAAGGCTTAAAATGCTTTTATGGCCAGGTTGCAGTTTACTTTGCTGTTTTTGTCACACCCTTACTTTTTTCCAGTTCTTACGGGCCTTGTTACAATTTCTTTTATCTAAGTGTTTATATTCCTTTGCTATTTATTTTCAAATCTCAATGTCTAGGGCTTGTAGCAACTTATAACTAGATATACTACAATATATTTTACATGAGTTATAGGATAACTTTCATTATCCCTAACAGAAACCAGGCAATTATTAAAATTACATTATTTTTAAATTTCCATACAATTAATAGACAATGTTATATTACTTTTGGGTGTACAATATAGTGATTCAACAATTTTATAAAACACCCAGTGCTCATCATGATAAGTGTACTCTTAATCCCCATTACCTGTTTCATCCATCTTCCCACCCCCACATTCCCTCTGGTAACCACCAATTTGTTCTCTATAGTTAAGAGTCTGTTTTTTTGTTTGTCTGTTCTTTTTCTTTCTTTGTTTGTTTTGTTTCTTAAATTCTACCTGAGTGAAATCATACGATATTTGTCTTTCTCTGACTGACTTATTTCATTTAGCATTTTACCCTCTACATCCATCCATGTTGTTACAAATGGGAAAATTTCATCCTTATTTATGGCTTAGTAATAGTCCAGTGTATGTGTGTATGTGTGTGGGTGTATCTCACAACTTCTCTACCCATTCATCTATTGATGGACATTTGGATTGAGAAGGCAGGCAATTCTGTCCAACCTATATCATAACAAATGAAATTGATAGAAGAGGAATTTTAAGTACCATTTCTCTAGTTACAAAAAGAAATAAATTGCATACCTATGAATCTATGCATTTCTCTATCTATATCTTGGTCAGCTTGTGGGCCATCTCTCTACTTAATGGAAGCCCAGATTTCCCTGTTTTGATTATGAACTTAAAAATACATAGAATTCCCAGACAGTTAAATATTGATAGAAACCTAGTTCTCCCCGTGTGTTACCTTTATGTTTCTTTTTTGATGAACTTCTAACACTTTTCTGGTCCTTTTTTTTTTTTTTTAAGATTTTATTTATTTATTGGACTGAGAAAGACAGAGTGAGAGAGGGAACACAAGGAAGGGGAGTGAAAGAGGGAGAAACAGGCTTCCCGCTGAGCAGGGAGCATGATGCGGGGCTCGATCCCGAGGTCCTGGGATCATGACCTGAGCCCAAGGCAGATGCTTAACAACTGAGCCACCCAGGCATCCCTACTTTTCTGGTTCTTTGATGAGTTTCTCTAATTTAGACTCTTTACATCAGAAAAAGATATATATGTAGAAAAATACATACATACATACATACATATATGAAGAAAAATAAAAACTCCAACTTCTATTATTATCTTTAACATTGTTATTCTACTTCAGTAATTTATAAGGCTTGATTTTTTCCCCCTCATTCGGAGAAAAGAGATATTTTGGCTACCCTAAGGAAATGATGAATATTGGACAATATGCTATCTTTATAGTATTCTAAATTCTTTGTATGGTAGTCATTTCTAAATATTAAGGCTTATATTATTATTGCACCAGAATTATAGAAATAATGCTTATTACAAGAAACCATTTTACAACTACTCTTCAAGTCAGAACTTTTTCCTAACAAAATGCTAGATGTATATTAAAGTGATCCATTTAAACTGTATTTTCCCCAATCTTTGAAATTCCTCAACATAGCAGGCTTAACAGTAGAGTCATTCCTACAAGAAAAATGTTTCTATGATGCAAGTGGGAGAAATCCATTTTACTATTCTAAGACAAAAACATAATGTCCATAGATTTCCTGTTTTAGAAAACTAACAAGTCAATTAGCATACTTCTCTCAATAAGAATCTCCTTTTCCTTCTCTTTCTCCTTCTTCTTCATCAAATGAAATGTATCAATTTTAATTTAGAATAAAAAAAAAGGATGTTTATAGTCATTTTTACCCAGCACTTATAAGCTCTTCACAGGAACAACTCTGGGCAACAGTTATTATTACTACATTTAGTTTAAAGCTGTATTCCCAACCAAATTGATTGATTCCAAGATCAGTGCTCTTTTCAGGTCACCCTAGTGGATGTATAAAGAAAGACTGATCTTTTCCATAAACTTTTCATTTTCACAGGTATTCTAAGGAGAATATCTTCCTAATTAAGAATCAGAATATCTTCCCAATTAAGCATAATTTACAATGGAAACAATTTGGGTCATGGGCAATTGCACTTCTCTCCAAAAACTTTATTTTGGCACTTCCTAGAGAAACAGGGTGTAGCAGGATTTTCCTGTGCTTTACTGCCAAGTCATGCTTTTGGTATGTAGTGATACTCCTGGAATACTTGTTTCACCCTGTTGATTTCTTCCTGATTCCTGTCTTAAGACATTGGCTTAAGCTGATTTTTTTCTAAGTATTTCCAAATTTTGCTATTACTTACACCTATATTTTAAAGTTAGAAAGATGCTGAAATATGATCCTCACTCTAAAGAGTAACTGTGAATCCTTCAATTACTTCTTTATAGCAGTCTTTATCTTCACTGAATCTTGCCTTTTCTATTGGCTTTTTCTTTACCAGTTCTGAATTGTCTCATTATATTCAATCACAGTCTCACTAAAAACCCACATATAATATTAACTTTAGGGGATTATAATCCCAACCTCTTTAAAAGCCAAGTTATAAGCTTTGTATTGTAACATGTATTTATACCATGTATTACCATGCATCCATAAAATATGCTCTATATACTTGATTTCCTAGAACACAAGAATTTTGTTCTCCAAAACATGATACTCAGTTGGTTACTAGTCTTCACAGTCCTTTTCTCACACACCTTAGTACCTACTTTTGATGCTGGTTTCAGCCTTATTTAATTATCCTCAGCTTTCATTTAATAATATCATGTCTTTAACCTAATTCCTACATGGAGGGTTTTTTTTTTAAGATTTTTATTTATTTATTGAGAGAGAGGCAGAGAGAGAGAGCATGAGTGAGGAGAAGGTCAGAGGGAGAAGCAGACTCCCCGTGGAGCTGGGAGCCCAATGCGGGACTCGATCCCAGGACTCCGGGATCACGACCTGAGCCGAAGGCAGTCGTCCAACCAACTGAGCCACCCAGGCGTCCCTGGAGGGTTTTAATCTTTACATCTATCACTGAATAATTAACTGCTTCCTTTTGAGTAATTTCTTTGGCACCTCTCATTCTCCAAGAATTTACTTTTCTTTCTAACTCGTGAGGAGAACAGAATATCAAAATCAAATGTTAGTAAAAGTAGTTCTGAGCTCTTAAACATTTCGTTTCTAGATAGAAGTAAGAAAACAATATATTTTTACCATGAGGTTTCTGGATAGAAGTAAAAATTAATATATTTTTACCAAAGACTCAGTTTCCTAAGTTTTGGGTATGGGTAGAAAATGCAGTTTTGGGGCACCTAGGTGGCTCAGTTGGTTAAGCATCTGACTCTTGATTTCAGCTCAGGTCATGATCTCAGCGTTAGGAGATTAAGCCCAGCTGGGCATGGAGTCTGCTTGAGATTTGCTCTCCCTCTCTCCCTGCCCCTCCCCTGACTCATGATCCTAAATAAATAAATAAAGTCTTAAAAAAAAAAGAAAGAAATGCAGTACCAAATCTATAAGTTGGTAGTAAGTAGCTCTTAGGAGGTTATTAGATTTGTCCAGTGCATAATATTAGGCAATATGAAGACATTTTATTGGTGATGATTTTTTATTCTGGGATAGGGAGCATCCTTTCCTTCTTCTAGCTCGTTCTCCATTACCCAGGAATAAATCATCTCCTCACCCCAGAGTACCTCTAACCAAAAAACAACTCTCTAAACCCGTTAAATGATTCAAGGATTGATTTTAAAGCATAAAATACATGATGAAAATCAAAGAAAAGTGATAAAGATATCTTCCAGGCTTCTTAAAAGTACTGAATGTAGGGAAGGGAAGACTGAAATTTAGTACATGACTTGAGATATACATCATACTCAGCCTGGCTCTGCTGGCTATTTGTCACTTTTCTAGAGACCCAAAACTAGAAATTCAAAGCAAAGGGTGAAAAGGAAAAGGAGAAAGGATATGTGAAAATCATATAATGGGAAAAGCTAAGCTTGGCATACCACATAAACTGTTTCCCATCTCTTGTCTTGAAGAACTGAGGTTGGCAAATACCTCAATTCTCACTTTGATTTTTGAAAATGGAATTTGACTTTGTTAATGGTTTTTTTTACCCTAAAATTTAGGCTTTTTTTCAATTTGATGTTCTTATAAATTTAGATACTGATTTTCATATGTGCTCAAAAGAGAATCTTCCTAATTCAACAAGATCCTTTGCTTTCACAACTAGTAAGAACAACACGCATCCTATGAAAACTTTCCAAGGATTTATTCTGCACAGGAATGGAGGTTTCTTTGGTTTAAAGACATGAACTCAGTCTTAAGTATCAACAAGAATAAACCTGTGGAACAGGAAGTGCTATTTGGTAGATAATGTTTGAAAGCAGGTTCTGAGTAACAATGTAACATTTTTTGTGAGTGGGGTACAGTGAACCCAGGCATAACATGTAATGGCTAGAGCAATCTTGATGTCAAGTTTTGCGTCTTATTCAGCATTCAACACTCAGTTCCTTGTATGGAACTTGATACAAAGTAGAAGTTTAGTGAATATTTGCTTGCCCTGTTTCAAGACAATCTAGTGCAGACACTTCATCTTCTGTTTCATTCGTATGTCCCATAAAGTCATATAAATTGTGGTGTCCCTGTAAATATTATGGGCTCAAAGAGTCTGACTAATGAGAAAATTGTTAATTTCTAATTAGCTAGGTAAAATGACTTGAGGGTGAAATGTTTTTCCCCTCTGTTTTCCAGTGCTATAAATTTACTTTGGCAATGGGGCAAAATATATTCTGAAATAGGTTTTTCCTGTGAGGTTTAATTAGCTTCAGTCATATCCTGGTAGTCCCTTTGGTCTTGCTTTTATATAAGAGCTTAGGTTCCTAAAGTCATATACTTAATGTTATTTTTGAAGGCATCCAAAGCCCTTCTTCCCTCAAATGTCTTTCAATTTCTGGGATTTTTCTCACAGGGTGTTTGAGCTTTATAAAACCTTAGGCATCATTTAGTTTAAGTTGATGAAGAAATTGAAATTCAGAGTAAAAAGGGGGAATACAGAATTATGTCTTCTATTGTAAATCATGTTCTGGACATTATGCTGTATTCCATGCATACATCATCAATTTCATATTTTCAAGGTGACTTTTATTTTGTAGATGGAAATTTATTTAACCTTTTACTCCCCTGGCCAAGAAGAAAATACTTTAAAACTTATTGGCATATATTCATTGAAAATTATTTTAATCACCAGAGGAATTAATACATGTTTTTAGAAACCATATACAAATTAAGGGTGATAAAAATTCAATTAAAAGAGTCAAATATCGGGGGAGGAAGCAAGATGGCAGAGGAGTAGCAGACTTTTGAAACAGCATTAGGTCCCAGAGGTTCAGCTAGTTATCAAATCATTCTGAACACCTACAAACTCAACAGGAGATAGAAGAGAAGAAGAGCAGCAATTCTAGGAACAAAAAAATTACCACTTTTTGGAAGGTAGGACGCGCAGAGAAGTGAATCTGAAGCGATGGAAAGATAGACTGCGGGGATAGAGGCCAGCTCCCAGCAAGCAGTGGAGCAGCAAAGCACAAAATCAGAACTTTAAGAAGTCTGCTCTACTGAGAGACATCACTCCACAGGCAAAGTGGGGGTGGAGCCCTGACAGAGACAGTGTGGTCTTAGGACCCGTGGGGTCCCAGAAAGACCAGAGGTGTCTGAGTTCGGCAGAGCTGCCAGGTAGTGGAGTGAGGAAGCTGGCTACAGAGATAGAGCTGGAGCCGAGGAGTGTGCTCTCATCTCGGGGTTACCTTAGACCATGATTCAAGTCACAGCTGAGCCACTGCTCTTCAAGCAGGAACCCCACAAGTGGCAGATACAGAGAGACCCTCTCTTTCCTCCTTCAGGAGAAGTGGCAGAGGAGTGTGCTGCAGGAATCTGCTGTGTTTAGAAACTCCAAATGGGGCTGTGCACCAGAGACAGAAACGTTCGGTCACAGGCAGGGTGAGCATGGAGCGCAGCTGGAGACCAGGGAGAAGGGAGGGATTGACTGCTTTTCTCTGAGGGCACACTGAGGAGTGGGGCCCTGAGCATTCAGTTCCTATGGCAGAGATTGGGAGGCTGCCATTTTCACCCCTGTCCTCCAAAGCTCTGTGGAAGCGTTCAGGGAACAAAAGTTCCTGAGAGGGAACCTGAGCAGATTTCATAGCCTGGCCCCTGGCAAGGGCGGTACAATTCTGCCTCAAGCAAAGACATTTGAGAATCACTACAACAGGCCCCTCCCCCAGAAGATCAGTAAGAACATCCAGCCAAGATCCAATTCACCAAGATCAATGAGAACTGCAAACTTCAGACTAGGGGAAAACAAAGCATAGAAATCATGGCATTTTCCCTATGATCCTTTAGTCTTGCAAAGTGAATTTTTTTTTAATTTTATTTTTTTCTTATTCTGTTTCTTTAATTCTTACTCTTTCCTCTTTTAACATTTTTAAACTATTTTATCTTAACACTACCTTTAAAAAAAATCTCAAATTTTCATTGTTATAGTCATATTTTATCCCTTCATGTATTTAACCTTATTTTTGGAAAACATATAGGTTTTTCTCTTTAAAATGTTGGGATACAATTACATATTATATATATATATATATGTATGTATATATATATATAAAATAACAAAATATACCCTAAATCTAGCACATGGCCTGGTTCTAGACTCCAGTCTGATCACATTCTCTCTCTTCTTTTTTTCTTTTTCCAACCAACTTATCTAATCGTTTCCTTTTTAGAATCTTTTTAAAATTTTCATCTTTACAGTCATATCCCATCCCTTCATCCTGTTATCCTTATTTCCTTTCTCTAAAATTTTGGAGGCAGTGGCAGTTTCTTCTAAGAAACCAGAATACACCCAAAGTCAAGTAGGTGGATCTGTTCTATTCACCAATATATTAGCCTGGTGAATATATATATATAATATATATATTACATGTGTAGTATATTATAATATGATATATATTATTAATCATATAATATCATAATTATATTATATATAAATCATATATAAGTATAATTCATATATAAATCATATATAAATAAAATTTATATATAAATCATATAAAATATATATTTAATTAAATAATATATAATATACTAAGTATAATTATATAATTATACAATATGTATAATATAATTATTATTGTATAATAATATATCATATTATATTATAAATTAATAATTAACATAATTATTAAAATTTATAATATATGTATACTTATAATAATATATTATAAATATAATTATATATAATTCAATTATAAAGTATAATAATTAATGATATAATATTATATTTTTATATTATAATAATATATGATATATATTGTATTATATTATAATGTAATATAACCTATGTATTTTATATTACATAATATATAATACCACTATATTATTTTATATTTTATAGAATTAATTATATATTCATATGTGATTTATATATTTAAAGTATATTATGTATATAATATATATTTATTATGTTATTATATTATATATTATATATTATTACATAATTAGATTATATATATTATTTATTATTATTATATATATTTATATTATATTTATAACTTATTTTTATATTTTCTATTTATACATGTAAATATAAATATGAATAAAATATATATAATATACTTATATAATTATATATTACATAATATATTATGAAGTGTATAAATGTGTAATATTATGCATTTTATAATATATTATATATTATACTATATATTATATACTTTTTATTATATATTATATATAACATTTTACTATAACATATATGTCATAATATATCATATATCTATAATATATATCATATGATATATAATATAGTATGGTAGATATATTATAGTATTGTAATATGTTATATATAATATGTATTTTATTATAAGATTTGTATAATATTATACAATATTATGATATATAATATATAATATATAACATAATATATACTATATATGTTATATATATATATTAGACTGGTGAATGGAACAGAGCCACCCACTTGATTATAATATAATGATATAATATATAATATATTATTAATAGAACATAATTATATTATATATTATTAATTATATAAAATATATATTATATTTTATTAATTATCTAAAATAATTATATCATATACAAATTACAAAAGTATAATTTTATATTACATTATGTATTTTATAACATTTTATATATAGTCATAATATAATATATAATTTTATATTATGATTATATATATCATATAATATTATATGATATATATATATTACACTGGTGAATAGAACAGAGCCACCCACCATATTATATCATAATTTAATGTTATAATATATAATATATCTTGTATTATATATAATATTATATATAATTAACATTATATATAATATATAATATATATTATTAATTATATAACATAATTATATACAAATTACACAAATACAATTTATATAAATATATATATTATATAATATGTAACATATGTTATACAAATATATATTAGACTGGTGAATAGAATAGAGCCACACACCATATTATGATATAATATTATATAATAAAATATATAGTATATTATGTTAAATATATAATATATAATATATAATATAGATTATATTATATACAAATTATATTTTATATAATATAAATATAATTTATATATATAAATTTAATTTAATATAAATATAATTTATATATATAAATTTAATTTAATATAAATATAATTTATATATAATTTATATAAAATATATAATTATATATAAATGAATTATACTTTATTTATATAAATTATATATAAATATATAATTTAATATTTTAAAATTTTAATAACTTAAATTAAATGAAAGATATAATTTATATATAATTTATATGTAAAAATTTTATATATAAATATAATTTAAATATAATTTATATATAAGTTATATATATAATTATAATTATATACTTATAAATATATATAAGAATATAATTATAAATATTATGTAATATAATATAATACATTATATATTATATTATATATATCAATTATATATTATTAATTATATAACATAATTATATACAAATTATACTTTCATATAATATAATTTATATTTATAAATTATATAAAAATAGACAATTACTTGTATAACATATAATTATATACATATATAATTATATATATTGTGTAATATAATATATTGTAATATATTATATATGATATATATTATACATTATGTACATCTATTAGACTGGTGAATAGAACTGAGCCACATATTATATATTTTTTATATATATATACATATATATATATATATTCCCCCCCCATTCTTCTCTCTCCGTTTTCAGGTCTCCTCTGATTTGGTTAGTGTATATTTTTCTGGGTTCTTCACCACCCTTTTAGTATTTTGTTTTCTCATTTATATATTCTTATCTTGATAAAGTGACAAGGTGGAAAAACTCACCATGAGAAAAAGAACAAGAGGCAGTATGGACAGCTAGGGACCTAATCAATATGGACATTGGCAATATGAAATAGAGGTCAGAATGATGATTATAAAGGTACTAGCTGGGCTTGAAAAAGGAATGGAAGATATTAGAGAAACACTTTCTGGAAAAATAAAATTCTTTTCTGGAGAAAGAAAAGAACTAAAATCCAACCAAGTGAAATAAAAAAAGCTATTAATAAGGTGCAATCAAAAATGGAGGTCCTTACTGCTAGGATAAATGAGTCAGAAGACAGAATTAGTAATATAGAAGACCAAATGACGGAGAATAAAGAAGCTGAGCAAAAGGGAGACAAGCAACTACTGGACCACGAGGGGAGAATTCGAGAGATAAGTGATACCATAAGACGAAATGATATTAGAATAATTGGTATCCCAGAAGAAGAAGAAAGGGAGAGAGGGGCAGAAGGTATATTGGAACAAATTATAGTAGAGAATTTCCCTGCTATGGCAAAGGGAACAAGCATCAAAATCCAGGAGGCACAGAGAAGGCCCCTAAAAATCAGTAAAAATGGGTCCACACACCGTCATCTAATGGTGAAACTTAAAAGTCTTAGTGACAAAGAGAAAGTCCTGAAAGCAGCTCGGGACAAGAAGTCTGTAACATACAATGGTAGGAATATTAGATTGGCAGCAGATTTATCCACAGAGACCTGGCAGGCCAGAAAGAACTGGCATGATATATTCAGACCACTAAATGAGAAAAATATGCAGCCAAGAATACTATATCCAGCTAGGCTGTCATTGAAAATAGAAGGAGAGATAAAAAGCTTCCAGGACAAACCAAAATTAAAAGAATTTGCAAACACCAAACCAGCGCTACAGGAAATATTGAAAAGGGTCCTCTAAGCAAAGAGAGAGCCTAAAAGTAGTAGACCAGGAAGGAACAGAGACAATATACAGAGACAGTCACCTTACAGGCAATACAATGGCACTAAATTCATATCCTTCAATAGTTACCCTGAATGCAAATAGGCTAAATGCCCCATTCAAAAGACACTGGGTGTCAGAAAGGATAAAAAAACAAGAACCATCAATATGCTATCTACAAGAAACTCATTTTAGACCCAAAGACACCTCCAGATTTAAAATGAGGGGGTGGAAAACAGTTTGCCATGTTAATGGACATCAAAAGAAAGCTGGGGTGGCAATCCTTATATCAGATCAATTAGATTTTAAGCCAAACACTATAATAAGATATAAGGAAGGACACTATATCATACCTAAAGGGTCTGTCCAACAAAAAAAAATCTAAAAGTTTTAAATATCTATGCCCCTAACACAGGAACAGCCAAGTTTATAAACTGATTAAAGACACATTCAAAGAAACACATCGATAATTATACAATAGTAGGGGGCTTTAACACCACCCTCACTGAAATGGAAAAATCATGCAAGCAAAAGATCAACACGGAAATAAGGCTTTACATAACACACTGGACCAGATGGACATCACAGATATATTCAGAACATTCCATCCCAAAGCAAGAGAATACACATTCTTCTCTAGTGCACATGGAACATTCTCCAGAATAGATCACATCCTGGGTCACAAATCAGGTCTCAACTGGTACCAAAAGATTGGGATCATTTCCTACATATTTTCAGACCACAAGGCTCTAAAGCTAGAACTCAATCACAAGAGGAAATTTGGAAAGAACTCAAATACATGGAGGCTAAAGAGCATCCTACTAAAGAAGGAATGGGTCAACCTGGAAATTAAAGAAGAATGGAAAAAATTCTTGGAAACAAATGAAAATGAAAACACAACTGTTCAAAATCTGTGGGACACAGCAAAGGCAGTCCTGAGAGGAAAATATATAGTGATACAAGACAAGAAAAGTCTCAAATACACAACCTACCCCTACATGTAAAGGAGCTGGAGAAAGAAAAACAAAAAAAGCCTAAACAGCAGGAGAAGAAAAATCATAAAGATCAGAGCAGAAATCATGAAATAGAAACCAAAAGAACAGTAGAACAAATCAATGAAACTAGGAGCTGGTTCTTTGAAAGAATTAATAAGATTGATAAACTCCTGGCCAGACTTATCAAAAAGAAAAGAGGAAGGCAAAAAAATAAAACCATGAATGAAAGAGGAGAGATCACAACCAACACCAAAGAAATACAAACAATTATAAGAACATATTATGAGTAAGTATGTGCCAGCAAATTTGACAATCTGGAAGAAATGAATGCATTCCTAGAGACATATAAACTACCACAACTGAACCAGGAAGAAATAGAAAACCTGAACAGACCCATAACCAGTAAGGAGATGGAGGCAGTCGTCAAACATCTCCCAACAAACTACAGCCCAGGGCCAGACGGCTTCCCTGGGGGAATTCTACCAAGCATTTAAAGAAGAATTAATTCCTTTTCTCCCGAAACTGTTCCAAAAAATAAAAATGGAAGGAAAACTTCCAAACTCATTTTATGAGGCCAGCATTACCTTGATCCTCAAACCAGACAAACACCCCCTCAAAAAGGAGAATCACAGACCAATATCCTTGATGAACTATCACTCTTTGCAGATGATAAGATACTTTATGTGGAAAACCCAAAAGACTCCATTCCAAATCTGGTAGAACTTGTAAAGGAATTCAGCAAAGTGTCAGGATATAAAATCAATGCACAGAAGTCAGTTGCATTTCTATACACCAACAGAAGACAGAAGAAAGAGAAATTAAGGAGTTAATACCATTTACAATTGCACCCAAAACCATAAGATACCTAGGAATAAACCTAACCAAAGAGGCAAAGAATCTGTACTCAGAAAACTATAAAGTACTCATGAAAGAAATGGAGGAAGACACAAAGAAATGGAAAAATGTTCCATGCCATGGATTGGAAGAACAAATATTGTGAAAATGTCTATGCTACCTAAAGCAATCTATACATCTAATACAATCCCTATCAAAATATCATCAAATTTTTTCAAAGAAATGCAACACATAATCCTAAAATTCATATGGAACCAGAAAAGACCCCAAATAGCCAGAGGAATGTTGAAAAAGAAGCCAAAGTTGGTGGCATCACAATTCCAGACTTCAACTCTATTACAAAGCTGTAATCATCAAGACAGTATGGTACTGGCACAAAAACAGACATAGATCAATGGAACAGAATAGAGAGCCCCCAACTCTATGGTCAACTAATCTTCGATAAAGCAGGAAAGAATGTCCTTTAGAAAAAAGACAGTCTCTTCAATAAATGGTGTTGGAAAAATTGGACAACCACATGCATAAGAATGAAACTGGACCATTTACACCACACACAAAAATGGACTCCAAGTGGATGAAAGACCTCAATATGAGACAGGAATCCATCAAAACCTTGAGGAGAACACAGGCAGCAACCTCTTCTACCTTCTTCCCAGAAACATCGCCAAGGCAGGCAACCAAGGCAAAAATGAACTATTGGAACTTCATCAAAATCAAAAGCTTTTGCACAGCAAAGGAAACAGTTAACAAAACCAAAAGACAACTGAAAGAATGGGAGAAGATATTCACAAATGACTTATCAGATAAAGGGCTAGTATCCAAAATCTATAAAGAACTTATCAAACTCAACTCCCAAAGAACAAATAATCCGATCAAGAAATGGGCAGAAGACATGAACAAACATTTCTGCAAAGAAGACATCCAGATGGCCAGCAGACACATGAAAAAGTGCTCCACATAACTCTGCATCAGGGAAATACAAATCAAAACCACAATGAGGTACCACCTCACACCAGTCAGAATGGCTAAAATTAACAAGTCAGGAAACAACAGATGTTGGCGAGGATGAGGCGAAAGGGGAATCCTTCTACACTGCTGGTGGGAATGCAAGCTGGTGCAGCCACTCTGGAAAACAGCATGGAGGTTCCTCAAAATGTTGAAAATAAAGCTACCCTATGACCCAGCAATCGCACTACTGGGTATTTACCCCAAAGATACAAATGTAGGGATCTGAAGGGGCACCTGAACCCGAATATTTACAGCAGCAATGTCCACAATAGCCAAACTACGGAACGAACCTAGATGTCCATCAACAGATGAATGGATAAAGATGATGTGGCATATATATACAATGGAGTACTATGCTGCCATTAAAAGAAATGAAATCTTGCCATTTGCAAAAATGGTGGATGAAACTAAAGGGTATTATGCTGAGCGAAATAAGTCAATCAGAGAAAGAGAATTATCATATGATCTCTCTGATATGAGGAATTTGAGAGGCAGGGTGGGGTGGTTGGGGGATAGGGAAGGGAAAAATGAAACAAGATGGGATCAGGAGAGAGACAAACCATAAGAGACTTTTAATCTCACAAAACAAACTGAGGGTTGCTGGGGGTTGGGAGGGTAGAGAGAGGGTGATTAGGTTATGGACATGGGGGAGGGTATGTGCTATGGTGAGTGCTGTGAAATATGTAAGCCTGATGATTCACAGACCTGTACCCTGGGCAAATATTCCACTATATATTAATTTTAAAAAAGAGTCAGATTTTCATTGATAAACTATTCTTTTCTCAATTTCCTTGATCTAGGAGGCAGCCTTACCATTCCCTTTACTCACAAAATGCAATGGTATTTTTAAAATTAATATATAAAGGCATATCCTAGCATAACCCATTCTCTCCTTTGAGTTTTTCCTTACTTTATTTCAGGTAGACACATATCGAATTAAAAGATTCCACATACCCCACCTTTTTATCTAAGGATAAAGGCTGAGATCTTTACAGAAGATACTAGAGAAGGCTTATTAGAAAGCTGTTTTTATCCCCTTTCTCCTTCCTATAGTTGTCTTTCTGGACCATGAAGATGATGACTGGGTCTCTAGAGGATAGAGAGAGCCTTGCTTTCTGAAGGCATTGGAGAGCTTCCATATAAGCTGTAGCTGCCCATTGCTAAACTTCTTCTTCGTAGAATAAATCCGTATGTGTTTTATCCACTATTTTCAGAATACTATTACTAGCCACAACTCCCAACTGATACACAACCTATGACAGATTTGGAGAAGCTCACTACTGTTTTTAAACAGTGCTCCATCATTTTGTGGTTTCTTGATATTGTCCAGGGGTTCACCTGGGAAGGGCTGGAAAGATGTGGGGGCATGAATCTCAACTCATTTGTGTCTGCCCAATGAAAGCATTTCTAATTCCATGTTTTATTACTTAGATATCTATGTGGCATTTCATTTGAACCAAGGCCATACACCTAAAAGTAATTTGAAAACCACCGAGTTTTAGATTTAAGTTTTCATCATATAATTGCTAAAACAATTACTGTGTTTCAGGCATTCTTCCATATGCTTAACATATAATAAATCAGTTGACTCTCTCAGTAACCCCAGAAGTAAGTGCTACTGTTCCCATTCTGTACACAAGAAAACCAAGGCACAGAAATATTAACTCGTGCAAGACTGCGTATCCTGTATGTGACACAGCTGAGTCAAACCTGGCACCTTCCTCCAAAATCCAAACTTTAATTACCATCCTTCCTCTACACATGTCACTAAATTAATGCTCATGGAGTGTCAGTGATTTTTTTCAAGTTCAAACAAAGTTTTTGGGAGACCTGAATCAAGCTCTTAGGTTACTTAAGCTTGCTCCAGAACATGAAGCTGAATCCCCCTCTGGTCTTCATTATTTCTATATGACACAACAAAAAAACTGTAATGTCACTTTTCTAGCTGATGTTTTGTAAAAGAATGACACCCATCACAAATAAATTCAACTTTCAGCTTTCTGCTGCTTCTTTTTTTTTTCTTCAAGATTTTACTTACTTATTTGACAGAGAGAGAGAGATCACAAGTAGGCAAAGAGGCAGGCAGGGGAGTGGGGAGCAGGCTCCCTGCTGAGCAGAAAGCTTGATGTGGGCCTTGATCCCAAGACCCTGGGATCATGACCTGAGCTGAAGGCTTAACCCACTAAGCCACCCAGGCGCCCTCTGCTTCTTTTATAAACATAGTTCTCCTGAATAGTGTAGCAAAGACACCACACTTGGCCGAAATCTTTTCTATTTCTACTCCCCAGCTTTCTTGTAAACATTAAGGTCATCTCTCTCCATATACTTCAAATGTTCTATTAATCCCCAACTGAAAAGTTTTTTTTTAATTTAAATTTAGTGTGTGTGTGTGTGTTCCAAAATTCATTATTTATGCACCACATCCAGTGCTGCATGCTATTTGTGCCCTCCTTAATACCCACCACTAGGCTCACCCAACCCCTTACGCCCCTCCCTCACTCTAAGACCTTCAGTTTATTTCTCAGAGTCCACAGTCTCTCGTGGTTTGTCTCCCTCTCCAATATCCCCTAAGTCACTTCTCCTCTCCATCTCCCAATGTCCTCCACGTCATCTTTTATGCTCCACAAGTGAAACCATATGATAATTGACTCTCTCTGCTTGACTTATTTCACTCAGCATCATCTCTTCCAGTCCTGTCCACGTTGATACAAAAGTTAGGTATTCATCCTTTCTGATGGAGGCATAATATTCCATTGTATATATATGGACCATATCTTCTTTACCATTCATCTGTTGAAGGGCATCTTGATTCTTTCCACAATTTGGCAATTGTGGCCATTGCGGCTATGAACATTGGGGTATAGATGGCCCTTCTTTTCACTACATCTGTATCTTTGGGGTAAATACCCAGTAGTGCAATTGCAGGATCATATGGTAGCTCTATTTTTAATTTCTTAAGGAATCTCCACACTGTTTTCCAAAGTGGCTGCACCAACTTGCATTCCTACCAACAGTGTAAGAGGGTTCTCCTTTCTCCACATCCTCTCCAACACTTGTTGTTTACTGTCTTGTTGATTTTGGACATTCTGACTGGTGCAAGGTGGTATCTCAAAGTGGTTTTGATTTGAATCTACCAATCACATCAAAAAATGGGCAGAAGACATGAACAGACACTTCTCCAAAGATGACATACAAATGACAAAATGTTCATCATCATTACCCAACTGAAAAGTTTTAGGAACTCTAGAACCCATGCTGTCTAGTCTTAGCTGGTAAAATCTGTGTTTGGGCCTTGCTGCCTGAGATCTAGTTAAATAAGCAACAACTAATTATGGCTCAACTGCTACCATTTCTTTTGTGAATGCATTAAAAAAATCTAGTTTCATGACTCTGTCCTTATAAAACCACCAATGCACAATATTACGTGGCATATTTTCTATTAGAATTTAGAATTCTAACTGTAAAGTTAGAAATTATGGCTGCATAGAAGGAAAAGAATTTGGTTTTCTGGGGGAATTGCATGCAAACATTTCTCCTAGGTGCACATACTGTGCTTCTTTTAATTAAAGCCCACAAAATTTTATAAACTCAACACAAATCATAATTTTTTCTTGATTCAGTGGTAAGATTTTTCTTAGGTCTTTCATTCACACTAAATGTTGAATGTAATACAACAGGAAAAAATTCCATAATAAAGGAAAAAATGTACTTTTGGAGAAGTAGAGATGTCATCTCTTGGTTATTTTCTCCACTAATGGTCAAAGACAGTCTTTGTTTACCACTTAGCTCTGTTCTAAGAATATGAAAGTAGGGTACTTCTTTATACAACTTTTGTCAATGTGGAGTTAGATTATCAACATAATTCTGCTGAGTAGTCTGGTAGAACGATGCAAGCTACATAGAAATAGGGGTTAGAGGACTTTGTAAGTTTCCTTTAAACAGACTTACTTTAAATTATGTCAATTTGCAAAGACACTCAACCTCACTTTTCAATTTGCCTAGTTTTACTAGTGTTATTATTCATAAGTGAAAGGTAAAAAAGATTCATAGAATGGAATTATTAGTCACCCAAAGCTGCGTTTTCCAGAACTGACTTAGTATGACAATCATCTACGAACTTCTTAGAAGTATCTATTTCTAAATGGGCCCCAGGATTGCTGAGTTAGAATATCTGGGTTGCACCCAGACCTCGTAATTTTAAAAGTTCTTCCAGTGATTCTGATGTGCGGTCAAGTTTGTGAACCCAGATTTAGAGGGGAAAAAAAAACTGCCTTAGTCATAAGAAATATGAAATATTCTAAAATAGAAAAGATAAATTTTACTTAAAAAGTCATGCTTTAGGGGCGCCTGGGTGGCTCAGTGGGTTGGGCTGCTGCCTTTGGCTCGGGTCATGATCTCAGGGTCCTGGGATCGAGCCCTGCATCAGGCTCTCTGCTCAGCAGGGAGCCTGCTTCCTCCTCTCTCTCTGCCTGCCTCTCTGCCTGCTTGTGATCTCTCTCTGTCAAATAAATAAATAAAATCTTTAAAAAAAAAAGTCATGCTTTAAAAGCCAGGAATTTGTGTTTTATAAATGTTAATACTATAGATAATTCATAAATATAACTAGAATACATGTAATAATAATATGTGTGTATGAAAAACCCACAGGAAATATCATCCTCAATGGGAAAAAGCTTGCAGCCTTCCCATTGAGATCAGGAACATGACAAGGATGCCCACTCTCACCACTCTTGTTCAACATAGTATTAGAAGTCCTAGCAACAGCAATCAGACAAGAAAGAGAAATAAAAGGTATCCAAATTGGCAATGAAGAAGTCAAACTCTCTCTCTTCACAGATGACATGATTCTTTATATGGAAAACCCAGAAGACTCCACCCCCAAACTACTAGAACTCATACAGCAATTCAGTAACGTGGCAGGATACAAAGTCAATGTACAGAAATCAGTGGCTTTCTTATACACTAACAATGAAAATACAGAAAGGGAAATTAGAGAATCGATTCCATTTACTATAGCACCAAGAACTATAAGATACCTGGGAATAAACCTAACCAAAGAAGTACAGGATCTGTACTCAAGGAACTACAGAACACTCATGAAAGAAATTGAAGAAGACACAAAAAGATGGAAGACCATTCCATGCTCTTGGATCGGAAGAATAAACATTGTTAAAATGTCTATACTGCCTAGAGCAATCTATACTTTTAATGCCATTCCAATCAAAATTCCACTGGTATTCTTCAAAGAGCTGGTGCAAATAATCCAAAAATTTGTATGGAACCAGAAGAGACCCCGAATTGCTAAGGAAATGTTGAAAAACAAAAATAAAACTGGGGGCATCACGTTACCTGATTTCAAGCTTTACTACAAAGCTGTGATCACCAAGACAGCATGGTACTGGCATAAAAACAGACACATAGACCACTGGAACAGAGTAGAGAGCCCAGATATGGACCCTGAACTCTATGGTCAGTTAATCTTCGACAAAACAGGAAAAAATATACAGTGGAAAAAAGACCGTCTCTTCAATAAATGGTGCTGGGGGGCGCCTGGGTGGCTCAGTGGGTTAAAGCCTCTGCCTTCGGCTCAGGTCATGATCCCAGGTTGTGGGATCAAGCCCCGCATCGGGCTCTCTGCTCAGCAGGGAGCCTGCTTCCTCCTCTCTCTCTCTGCCTGCCTCTCTGCCTACTTGTGATCTCTGTCTGTCAAATAAATAAATAAATAAAATCTTTAAAAAAAAAATAAAAATAAATGGTGCTGGGAAACTGGGCAGCTATATGTAGAATGAAACTCGACCATTCTCTTACACCATACACAAAGATAAACTCAAAATGGATAAAAGACCTCAACGTGAGACAGGAATCCATCAGAATCCTAGAGGAGAACATAGGCAGTAATCTCTTCGATATCAGCCACAGCAACTTCTTTCAAGATATGTCTCCAAAGGCAAAGGAAAGAAAAGCCAAAATAAACTTTTGGGACTTCATCAAAATCAAAATCTTCTGCACAGCAAAGGAAACAGTCAAGAAAACAAAGAGGCAACCCACGGAATGGGAGAAGATATTTGCAAATGACAGTACAGACAAAAGATTGATATCCAGGATCTATAAAGAACTCCTCAAACTCAACACACACAAAACAGATAATCATATCAAAAAATGGGCAGAAGATATGAACAGACACTTCTCCAATGAAGACATACAAATGGCTATCAGACACATGTAAAAATGTTCATCATCACTAGCCATCAGGGAGATTCAAATTAAAACCACATTGAGATATCACCTTACACCAGTTAGAATGGCCAAAATTAGCAAGACAGGAAACAACATGTGTTGGAGGGGATGTGGAGAAAGGGGAACCCTCTTACACTGTTGGTGGGAATGCAAGTTGGTGCAGCCTCTTTGGAGAACAGTGTGGAGATTCCTCAAGAAATTAAAAATAGGGGGCACCTGGGTTGCTCAGTGGGTTGGGCCTCTGCCTTTGGCTCGGGTCATGATCTCGGGGTCCTGGGATCGAGTCCCACGTCGGGCTCTCTGCTCAGCGGGGAGCCTGCTTCCCTCTCTCTCTCTCTGCCTGCCTCTCTGCCTACTTGTGATCTGTCCCTGTCAAATAAATAAATAAAATCTTTAAAAAAAAAAGAAATTAAAAATAGAACTTCCCTATGGCCCTGCAATTGCACTACTGGGTATTTACCCCAAGGATACAGATGTAGTGAAAAGAAGGGCCATCTGTACCCCAATGTTTATAGCAGCAATGGCCACGGTTGCCAAACTGTGGAAAGAACCAAGATGCCCTTCAACGGATGAATGGATAAGGAAGATGTGGTCCATATACACTATGGAGTATTATGCCTCCATCAGAAAGGATGAATACCCAACTTTTGTAGCAACATGGATGGGACTGGAAGAGATTATGCTGAGTGAAATAAGTCAAGCAGAGAGAGTCAATTATCATATGGTTTCACTTATTTGTGGAGCATAACAAATAGCATGGAGGACATGGGGATTTAGGAGAAGGCATTTGGGGGAAATTGGAAGGGGAGGTGAACAATGAGAGACTATGGACTCTGAAAAACAATCTGAAGGGTTTGAAGAGGTGGGGGGGTGGGAGGTTGGGGGAACCAGGTGGTGGGTATTAGAGAGGGCACGCACTGCATGGAGCACTGGGTGTGGTACAAAAACAATGAATACTGTTATGCTGAAAATAAAAAAAAATAATAATATGTGTGTCATTTTCTCTTTTCCAAAGAGTCCTCCATTTTAAAACTTAGAAATGTATTTATGAAGTCTTAACAATAGGAAAGAGTAGTTGGGAAGAAAGGGTAAGAGAAACGGTGGAGTAATAAGGAAGAAGAGAAAATTTGAAAAACATTTTTCTTAATTACAAAAGATTACAGGATTAGCACGGAAAGCTTAGAACACAGATATACAAAAGGTAAACACATATAACCATTATTAGCATTTAAAAATAAATATCTAATCTATTAAGCATATATGTATGAAATAAATTTGGGATCATTCTACATGTTACAATTTTTTTTCCATTTGCCATAGTTTTTCAATTCACTGAACATTGCGCTATGATTTGATTTTTAATGGCAGCATAATATTCTAGTGCATGAATGAATATTTGGTCAATAGGTATCTTAGAAACTTTATGTTTCCCCATTTTTAATATTATAAACAACGTTGTTATAACTGTCATTGCATATAGCCTTTAAATGTATTATTATTTGCCTGGAATAAATTACTAGATGAACATTAGTTGGATCAAAAATTTAATATTTTTAAGGATTTGGATACATATTTTCAGATTACTCTTTAGAAAAGTTGCACCAATTTACACTATCAGCTGATATAGTGAGAATGCTATTTACCCTGCATCCTCATGGAGTTTTTTAAAATGAACATTTTTACTAATTGATAGAGAAACAAGTGTCTTACTATTTAATATGTATTTATTTGGTTTCTATTCAAGATGAATATTTCTTCCTAAAGGTAGTGACCATTCTTCTCTTTATTTTTTTAAGTTATCTATTTATAGTCTTTGTGTAGTTTTTCAACAGTCACCTGCATCTTTTTTGTAATCATTTCCAAGAACTTTTCAAATCAAGAATATTGAAACTTCTTCATTCATAAGAAATTTTCCCTATTTGTTTCACTTTTAGGATATTATTTTCTTTACATAAATTTCATTTTTATGTAATCATATTTAATAATTCCTGTGGCTTCTGCTTTTGCTTTTATTCCCTCTTCATGCCAAGATGAAATATATTTGCATATTTTTTAAAACTTTTTTGTTGTTCCATATATTATATATAACTTTTTAATATCCCTGAAATTTATTTTGGAGTATAGTTTGAGATACTGCTCTAATTGTATTTTTTTCCCAATAGTTTGCATGTTGGCTCTACAGTTTCTGATGAATAATATGCATTCTTTCCCCACTACCATAGTATTACAACTTTAGGTAAAGTGTAAATCATTAGAAACCAAATCCTGTATCAATTACATATAATATATATACATATAATTACATATAATATAAATACATTATATGTGTGTGTGTATATACATATATATATACACACATATATATATACACATATATATATATAAAATTTGTCCCCATCCTGGAATAGTATGCAGAGAAGGCGTCTATATTCCCATCCCATTGTCATCTCCAGTTACGCCCTAACACCTATAACATCATAGCCTGTAACATTAATCTCAGATCCTCACAGCACAAAATACCAACAATTTCTTCATCTCTTTTTCCTCCATGTATCTGTCAGCTTCTCTTATAAACCACTGGTGTTTCTTGCATAAACTACTAAAAATGCCTCATAACTGATTTACATCTCTAATTGTCTCTCTTTCTCCAAATAATTCTCTACATTAGCATCTCTACTGCATTATATATATATTAAATAAATTTACATGTGTGTGTTTCTCTCAGAGAGCACCTCCGTCTAGAAGAAAAGGAACACATTTGAAAGGAAGTTATATCCCTTCATAGTATGACCCAGGGACAATCCCAGGGAGACCTGAGTAATGAGAGAAACTCTATGAAATAGTTTAGGTTTGGGGATCTAAAAGTGGCATGGCTACACAGAATACATATAGACATGCATAAACATAAGCACATATGTATATATAATTAACATATTAAAATAATATAACAAATGGGTATTAAAATATGCAAACAAGAACTATTTTAGATAAAAGCCTTTTATTATAATAAAATACACATAACAATAAATTGAACAAATTCTCCTTCTCCACTCCCCACAGACTGAGAGAGATTATATCTTCAAGAAACCAGACAGATCCGTCAGTTAGTGAAATCTGAGTAGCTACCTTGGCTTTTCTCTCCTGTTCCAGGAACTTTCTGCTAATCACTGGTACAAAAGAATTCAACTCTTTCAAAGAGGAATTATAAGAAGGGATGAATCTAATGTCTATATGATGAAACTATGAACAACTAGTATGTAGAAAAATTTCTCTGAAGAAAACATGCCAGAAACATACTGCCACAAGGTAGATGAAAGTAATAATCTAACTTGAATAAGGAAAACATAAGGAGGTAATTGTAGCTATGAAGACAGACCAGAGACAGTAATACAAGAAATCAGTGGAAGCTACAGCCAACAAGGGCAACCAAGAACCAGAAAACTCAAGGGAAATGGGAAGTGGCAGAATTCAGGAAAAAAGCAGATATAGGTGATAAAAATATCTGAGGGATGATGGCTAAATTATAAGGGCATAAGAGTGAATAAACATCACAGAAAATGTAACAAGAATGAGATGAGGTAATAAAAAAAAAGAAGCAAACAAAAAGAGGCAGAAAAGAAGAGTTTTCAAAAGAAAAGAGAGAAATTTCACTTCTTAGAAGAAAGACAGATTTAATTTACATATTTCAAATTCCTGGATAAAACCAAGACATGGAACAGAACAAAGCTTTTCAATCGAAAAAATTTCTAAAATAAAGGGAAAATGGGAATTTATATAAAGAGACACTATAGAAGAGCAGAGGAGGATGGTGGTGTTCACTACAGGAACGGAGGAGAATGGTGGTCATCACTAGGGATAAATTGGCAGAATGGGAAGGACAGGGACAGGGTTAGGAGCAAGATTTCTATGCTCCTCTCCCTTCACATAGTTTTGATTTGGGAATATTTGAATATATCACCTATAAAAATATAATAAAAATTTTAAAATGCCTGTCACATGGTAAGTCCTTTAGATTATAAGTTATTTTTATAGGCTTCATGGTTTTTTGTTTGTTTGTTTGTTTTTATATGAGGAAAGTTCTTTCCAGGCTTGCTTGATCTCTGTAAACTGAGTATGTGGTTGGTCTCGGGCCCTTCCCTTCACTTACCTGGTGCCTGTTATAATTCACTCAGTTATTCACCAAATAGTTATTGTCTACTTTGTGCCAGTCATTCTAACCATTGGCTACATCAGTGAAAATACAAACAAGACAAATCTTCCTATTCATGGAGTTTATATTCTTGATTTATATTCATGGAGTTTATATTCTTATATTCTTCCCCCTTGCTGCAGGGGAAGGGGAGAAAAAATCATATATTTATCTGTATATATCTATACAGAGTTCTATATATATATAAATATATGTAAAATGTATACTATGTTAGATGATGACAAGTATTTTAGGAAAAAGTAAAACAAGTAATAGTGTAGGGAATGGGGGAGGTGTGAAGGTGTTTGCAATTTTGGACAAGGTCATCAGGAAAGTCTGCTGGGAAAAAGATTCTTCTTTTATTATAACTGTAGGGCCCCTGGCCAGACTTCTACTATTTTGTAGGTATTTAATTTGGATATTTCAGGTAGAAGGAGGAATTTCCTGGTTTTATTTTGAGCTTATTTTGGTAAGAAATAAATTTTACTTTAAAAATCTTCTTCAATGTTTTGTGATTCTTTCCTTATTAGAAATGGTGAATTAAAGCAAACAAACCCTCAAACAAATACAATTGTGATTTATCAAGTCCTCCATTCCAGTCTTTTTGATTCAAGGAGATAACCATATATAAATTACTTTCAGTGCAAATGCATTACTGGGAAAGTTGAATTGGGGCCAAAAAGTTATTAGAGAGAGGACGGTCAGGAGAGGTTATGGAAAAGCTGTAATTCTACTAAAAGGTAGTTCCTACAACCCAAGTTGGAGGCTTATCTCTTTTTCATGAGTAAAAAGAATCTGCGTCCAAAATGTAGAAAACTCCCACATGTGTTCTCTACACCTGCATTTCCCCACCACAAGGGGATTCTTCTAATATTTTACCAATTCTATTACTGACTTCGTAAAAACAGGTGGCTTTTACAAATTAAGTTTCTGTTGTTTTTGGAATTTTGATCTTAAAAAAAAAAAAAAACTTCCACAACTATTTAAACGAGAAGTTGAGGGCAGATGAATTAGGTATTGCTCACTTTCCTGTCAAGAGAACCCAGAGTCTTCTTTATTTCTTTATTTTTTAATTAACTAATTAACTAATTTTTAATTTAATTTTATTTTATTTGAAGTATTTCATGTATGTAATTTGAAAAGTTAAATTCTTTGAGGTTTATAATGAAAAATGAAAACCCTGGGCTCCATTCTGTCAGTTTCTTATTATTATACCCCACTGGGAATCATTTTCAGTGTTTTAGGCTTTTGTTTTGTTTTTACTATTACATTTCTTAAGTACATGCTCAGATTGCTATTTTTTTTATTTCTGAACTTCAGATACATACATAGAGTCCTGTTGTGAAAGATGAACATATAGTTCTCTTATGTCTGTTCCTACACCCCAAAGTTTTTAAAATTATTATTCAGTGTTTACATTATTATGACTTGTTAATATTATTTATAATTGACACATATATTATACATTGCTTACCTTGGTCATGTGTTTGGTTGTTTTTTTTCTTTTCTTTTTTTTTTTAAGTTGGTAAGCGATTCATTTTTTCTTTTGCCTTCTTTCTTCTACACCTTTTATTAATGTACCTGCAGATTCTCACCAGAAATAGGAATTTCTTCTCAAAGAGTCCAAACAGGGATGACTGGGTGGCTCAGTTGGTTAAGCGTCTGTTTCTTGCTCAGGTCATGATCCTGGAGTCCCGGGATCAAGTCCCGGGATCAAGTCCCTCCCTCAAGATCCTGTGGATCAGGAAGCCTGCTTCTTCTCCCTCTGCCTGCTGCTCCCCCTGCTTGTGCTTTCTTTCTCTCTCTTTGACAAATAAATAAAATCTCTTTTTAAAAAGAGAGTCAGAACATATCAGGTAACATATTTATTTATTTTTTTGTATTTATTTTTCGAGACCTTGCTTCTGGAGTCTTCCATACCCACCCCCCTTAAATTTGGTCTTTTGGTTATTGGCTTTGCAGAGGTGTGGTCCAGAGCTGCCCCTTCATGTTCATTGTGAAGATTTCCAAAGACTCTTGTCTGGATCCCACACTTTTTTGGATTTTGTGTCTTATTCTGGATTTATTCCCTTGATTTGGCAAGGAACGTCTTCTGGTAATCTAAGAAATAGGTGACTGGAGTAAAATTGTTTGAGACTTTCCAACCAGAAGAAAGTATTATTCTTTCTCTACTCTGCTAAATATTTTTTACCTCTGTCCTTTGTTTTTTTTCCACATTTCTTTTCTCTACTAACACTAACACCATTATCCAGAGAAAGTGACTTTCAGAAAACCACCAGGTAGGAAATAGAGACTAATGTAGTAGGTTATGTTCTCAGCCGAATCAGTGAAAATAAATCCATACTTATTTACTCCCACCTTGGGAAACATTAAAACAAGAAAGATAAAGGAAAATACTATAAAATATCTAAGTAAACAAAAACAAACAAAAGGTACCTACAGAGGAATAAAACTGAAGCTAGTTTCTTTTCTTCTGACAAACAGCAGGCTCAGACCTTGAATTTCTAAGTCCACTGACATAGTGGGAAAGCTATAAATTGTTTTTTTTGTTTGTTTTGTTTTGTTTTGTTTTGTTTTGTTTTGTTTGGAAGGAAGGCAAAATTTAAGTGTGTTATAATGTCACGTTTGATTGGGTTTTCTCAACTTTAGTTCTTTTTGCCTATAAGGAAAGGAAGACTTTGCAGTTTCCAACAATAAGCAGGTTGTTGTTTATGCTTTTTAAGTTCTATAATGAGTTACCAGCTTTTTCCATGTTTTATTTAGTTTTGTGGAAGGCTAGAAAAGACTGGGTTGATATGTGCCTTTTTAATCCAGAGAACAGCATAGTAATTTAACATACTATTGATCACGTTGTATACTCAAAGTTGACAATGATAGACTGGTGTGTTGAGAACATTAGATCTGGGACAGTGGAAGTACCCTGTTCTGTGGCAGTTTCACAGTTTCACTAAATACAGGAGTGCATTTAATGCTCACAGGCTCTCTTATGTCTTCAGTAATATGCCAAGATTTCCAAAGCCTCCTCAGGAATATTAGGTCGACTTCCACTTTTCTCACTTCTCACTGCTTCTATATTCCCCATTCAGCCCCAATTCCTATATATCATGGAAACTCATCAGCACAACATGAAAAAAAAGGAAAAAAGAAAGAAAGAAAGGGATAAAGGAAAAGAAATGCTTCAGATGGAACGTTTCTATTTAAAGAGGTCTGGATATTTATTTTTCCTATTGAAAGATAAAATGCATGTAGAACAAAGCAATTTCTGGTCTGTGTATTTTTTTTTTCTATCTTCCCTATATCTTGTCCATTTTCGCATTTGAGCTATTTAAAGAATATAAAGAGAACCCAGAGACAGAGCCTATCATAGGCTAAAGGAGAATAAATCATGAACATGCGTTCTATTGTAAAATTGTCAGGCTCCAGGGCGCCTGGGTGGCTCAGTGGGTTAAGCCGCTGCCTTCGGCTCAGGTCATGATCCCAGGTCCTGGGTTCGAGCCCCACATCGGGCTTTCTGCTCAGCAGGGAGCCTGCTTCCTCCTCTCTCTCTCTGCCTGCTTCTCTGCCTACTTGTGATTTCTCTCTGTCAAATAAATAAATAAAATCTTTAAAAAAAAAAATTGTCAGGCTCCAGATCTGTCCACTGGCTCCTAGCATAGCAACATGAACATTTTCATATAACTAATGAGGGACAGAATTTTTTAAATTATTTACTTACAATTCCTGCACATCAATTGATGATTATCTCTGTGTTCCTATCCCAGGTATATATTGAATAGAAATAAGTACCTAAGTTACATGCCTGTGCCTAATTATAAGAGGACTAGAAAACATACAGAGGGACATAGATATTTGTTGGGCAGTAAATTCTCTGCCAAAATTGTTACTGCCCAACAAATATCTATGTCCCTCTGTATGTTTTCTAATCCTCTTATAATTAGGCATAGGCATGTAACTGGGCTCTGAGTTAAACTGGAAAAAGGCCCTCTTGTGTTGAAAATTTTACAAGCTTGATTTCATCTCACAAAGCGTTCAGTAGGCCCACAGATCCAGCCTATGGAGATCGTCTCAGATTCTGAATGAAGAGTTGGAATAAACATTTTTGGCCACTGAAAAATCTCTACATTGCCTCTATATGTTTGGAGTAAGAACTATTATAATAGGAAGATGGGACATGGGGCCCTGGGTGGCTCAGTGGGTTAAAGCCTCTGCCTTGGGCTCAGGTCATGGTCCCAGACTCCTGGGATTGAGCCCCACATGGGGCTCTCTGCTCAGCAGGGAGTCTGTTTCCCCCTCTTTCTTTCTGCCTACTTGTGATCTCTGTCTGTCAAATAAAAAAAAAAAAAAAAAAAAGGAAGATGGGAGAAGAGAAACTCCTGGACCTTCCCCTTACTTCCAAAACAGTAAACAAAAGGTTGTAATATTCCTTGGTGTCCTTTTTATGGCTTCTTTACAAGTCAGACTTTTGGTAGAAGGTAAGAGCAGAAGCTTCAAGGTCTCTTGAGGCATAGAATTAGAAGTCTCACAGCATTACTTCTGTGGCATTTTGTTGCTCAAAGCAAATGACAAGGCCAGTTCTGATTCAAGGTGGGGGAAGAAATATAATGCTACTTCACATGAAGAATGGCAAGATCCCATTGCCAAGAAGTGTCATATTGGGTGAGAAAGGAATCCATCAAAATCCTTGAGAAGAAACACAGGCAGCAACTTCTTTGACCTCAGCCACAGCAACTTCTTCCTAGAAACATCACCAAAAGCAAGGGAACCAAGGGCAAAAATGAACTCAGGACTTAATCAAGATCAAAAGCTTTTGCACAGCAAAAGAAACAGTTGACAAAAAGACAACAGACAGAATGGGAGAAGATATTCACAAATGACATATCAGATAAAGGGCTAGTATCCAGAATCTATAAAGAACTTATCAAACTCAACACCCAAAGAACAAATAATCTAATCAAGAAATGGGCAGAGGGCATGAACAGACATTTCTGCAAAGAAGACATCCAGATAGCTGACACATGAAAAAGTGCTCAACCTCACTTGGCATCAGGGAAATACAAATCAAAACCACAATGAGATACCACCTCACACCAGTCAGAATGGCTAAAATTAACAAGTTAGGAAATGAGAGATGCTGGCGAGGATGCAGAGAAAGGGGAACCCCCTGCACTGTTGGTGGGAATGCAAGCTTGTGTGGCCATTCTGGAAAATACCATGGAGGTACCTCAAAACGTTGAAAATAGAGCTACCCTATGACCCAGCAATCGCACTACTGGGTATTTACCCAAAAGATACAAATGTGGGGATCCGAAGGGGCACCTGCACCCGAATGTTTATAGCAGCAATGTCCACAATAACCAAACTATGGAACGAACCTAGATGTCCATCAATAGACGAATGGATAAAGATGATGTGGTATATATATATACAATGGAATACTATGCAGCCATTGAAAGAAATGAAATCTTGCCATTTGCAATGGCATGGATGGAACTAGAGGGCATTATGCTGAGCGAAATAAGGCAATCAGAGAGAGACAATTATCATATGATCTCCCTGATATGAGGAATTTGAGAGGCAATGTCAGGGGGGTTGGGGAGTAGGAAAGGAATAAATGAAACAAGATGGGATCGGGAGGGAGACAAACCATAAGAGACTCTTAATCTCACAAAACAAACTGAGGGGTGCCAGGGGGAGGGCAGTAAGGAGAGGGTGGTTGGTTTATGGACATTGTGGAAGGTATGTGCTATGGTGAGTGCTGTGAAGTATATAAACCTGGTGATTCACAGACCTGTACCCCTGGGGCTAATAATTCATTATATGTTAATAAAAAATAAAAAAAATTTTAAAAAGAAGTGTCATATTGGGATATAAGGAATTACTGCATCTGTTTGTAAGAAATCTACATCGTAGGAATTGGAAAGATGATGAGAAGCATTTCATTTTCATTTTACATGAATAGAAGTGTACCTTCACTGTCAAGGTTATGTTTTTTCAAATCTCTTTCCTCACATAGTCTAGTGGAATGTTGATCGTTGGGAAGAGCAGTCTCACACACTCAGTGTTTCAACTCCCACTTGTCATGTAAGAATGAGCCTTGGGCTTGGAACACTTCCTTACCAAGAGACAAATAATCCTCACAGCCTGTACCAGGCTTATCACCTTGTGTGGGAATCTCTTTGCCTGTTTTAGGATCAAATAATACTCTTTTCTCTATTATTTATGCATGTGAGACATATGGCACTTGGCCAACCCCACTGTTTTATCTGTCCTCTGTAGGGAGGAGACAAAGTCTTTTTACTATGGTACAAGAGGGCTACAGTAGGCAAATTGCTCTGTATCAGCCGTAGGAAAAGACCCAAAGCCACAGGGAGAATGACAGCCACTATAGAAAGCTGATCTTCCTCTCTTTGTTCTTTATAAATTTAGGCATTGTTTCACCCACTGCTTGACTGCACTGTGTTCTTCTTGGTGACTCTGATACCAAGATGCAATGGGAAGAAGGGTTTAGAGTTCTCTTCTGGGGTTGGTAACTGATGCATGGTAATCTGCTCCACCACTGATCATCTGAACATCTTCTAGAACATTATGATATAGAGTACTGTATTGATGATATCAGGCAGATTCAACTGTTGAAAAATAACAAGTATGCTAGATCCCTTATATGGAGACATATGTGCTAGGATCTAAGAGATAAATCCTTTTCAGGGACCTCTCAGGTCAGTAAATTTTGAGAGTGCAAAGGTCTTAGGCATTTTGTGATTTCTCTTCCCAAATGGAAGGATGTACTTTTCACTGCCTACCATTAACAAAGTAGTATAGACTTGTCAGACTCTTCTGGAGGGTTTGGGAAGTGATGCTCTGATCCATTTCTTGACTAAACTATAACTCTGCATGTTTTGAGTGGGAGCAAAGCAAAAGAAGACTCAACAGGATCAGTCTATTGCAAGCTTCCCTATCACCCATTAAATTCAATGGAGTTCCAAGTATCAATAATAAATAAGGATTACATATAAAATCTCTGTTAATCTGCATTAAAGGATGAATAGAGAATTCCCTAGGACTTGAAGGAAAAGTCTTCTGCTGATAACAATTTCATTTTGAGAAGCAATTCTTGACTTTTTGAGACCTGGTAGAGAGTGAGTGTTAGATCACTGGACACTAGGATACAATGTAACCTGAGATGTCCACCATGTATTAGGTATTATGAGATTTATCCTTAAGATTGTGAAGGAATCACTATGATTTACTGAGTAATTGGCTCCAGAGTATTATTCTAGATTAGACTTGAGGATATTTAAGTAACAAGAAAATTGCATGGACACATGGCTCAAGCTCTCATGATACCTACTCATGATGCATTGTCATGACTCTTTCTACCCACACCTATAGCCTCATGGAGATATTTCTTCTGAATAGCTAACACATAAAGAAAAAAAGAAAACCTACAGCTTTGTTTTTAAAGATTTTTATTTATTTATTTATTTGACAGACAGATCACAAGTAGGCAGAGAGTCAGGCAGAGGGAGAGAGAGGGGAAGCAGGCTCCCTGCTGAGGAGAGAACCCGATGTGGGGCTCGATCTCAGGACCCTGGGACCATGACCTGAGCTGAAGGCAGAGGCTTTAACCACTGAGCCACCCATGTGCCCCTGCAGCTTTGTTTTTAAAGTTCTGCAGGCTATGCTAGCACCAACTGGGAATGATATATTGCTGCCTTGCATACCCACTCAGAGGTGTTGATCAGGTGGAGAAAAAGAGAAATATATATAATTTTCCATATATATATATATAATTTTCCATTTTGCTTGGAAGGAGGCATGGCCTGAGAATCCTACTCATGGGTGTCAACTAATGTATGGTTTATTGGTCAGAAACTTGAAAAGAACAGGACTAGATAACTGATGGTGAAGGGGTGAAGAGGGGTCTGGAGAAGATATATATGGATGGACTTATAACACATACAGAGTGGGATGATATTGTGTCTCATGTGGTTTCTCATAAAAATATAGTCACTGAGAGTAGGCTTTAAAAAAAAATCATTAAACTAGCTGACTCATTTTATGAATACTGGCTTCTTTCCCCAGAAATCTAATAACTATGCATAAAGTAGCTATGGTGGTAGGGATGGAAACTTTACATGGATTTAGCAACATGGTCTTCTTTTCACCAAGGGTGATAAAGCGAAGGCCCCTGCTGCTTTCCCTACTTACCAATAATAGAGGCCAATTCTAGGGACCTGATATGGCTCCTTCTTCCAGGAAGATAAGTTAGCCTTCTAGTTATAGGTTAATCACACTGCCTTTTTCCATCATGGAGAAGGTAGTGATTTGTCCTCATTATAATAAATACTAATTCTGGATTTGGATATTCCTTCCTTACTCACAATACTACTACTGCAAGCAACAACTGAGAATTTAGAGACAGCCTTATTCAATATGATGATATTACACACATTGCTTCTGACCAAGGAACTGATTTCACCACAAGTTATGTAGCACTGAGTTTTTTACTCCCATGTATAATGTTTCTAGTAGAAGATGTAACAGTGGTCCCATCAAACTAGAAGTTCAGACCACTGCCTAGGTATTTCAGACCTTTTACACCACAGAATTTACAGGTAGAGAAGAAACTTAGATGATCAGTTCCAATTACAAAGGGGATGATTGGCTTGCTTTTATAAATGGGAACAGTTGCTATTATTTTTACAACCTAGGAATGAACTGAAATAGCTCTTAGTAATTTTAGGTCTGATAGTAAATTTCAGTGGAAGAACAGAGCAGCCCAATAAAGGCAGGAACACTAAGGATTCAGACATTTCAGGAATTAAGATTTAGATTATCCCCCTAATTAAAAATACCAACCAGCAAGTATTCTGCTGAGGGCAAGTGGAACACAATGACAGTAGGAATAAGAAACTAGTAAATAGGGTGCCTGGGTGGCTCAGTGGGTTAATGCCTCTGCCTTCAGCTCAGGTCATGATCCCGGGATCCTGGGATGGAACCCTACATCGGGCTCTCTGCTCAGCAGGGAGCCTGCTTCCCTTCCTCTCTCTCTGCCTGCCTCTCTGGCTACTTGTGATCTCTGTCAAATAAATAAATAAAATCTTAAAAAAAAAAAGAAGGAAAGAAACTAGTAAATATGGCCTTAGAACTAGATACACAGTCAAGAATTACAGCAGCTATCCTCAAGGTATATATTACTCAATGACTATCCCCCTTCTCCTTCCTTCTCCTTATTATTTTGTAAGAGATGTGATATTGATACTTTAATTCATGGCTCCATAGGTAACCATTTCTAGACCTGAGAGATAAGGACTGGTAAAGACTGGTTATCTTGCTCAGTTTTTACCTTTTTTTCCTGACTGACCAAGTAGTTAAATATATAAAAATAAAACTGTTATAAATCTGTTTAAAAACAGAACAAAACGAACAAGAACTATTCACAAAGCAAAAACAGATATTATATAAAGAAAAAATGAAATAATGATTACCTGGATTTAATAGAGTAAGACTAACATAGTACAAGGGAATGTTGGTGGATAAACCATCTGGGCACGTAGAGTCAGAGAGGAATTTAACATATTTGAAGGAGGAAGACAATAAACAATTTGTATCAGTTTGTCTTTAGCTGTAATTTTAATTATAATACAAGTTTAATTCAGTTTTTCAAAGTCTTCAAGGTTAATAAATAAAGAATAGAAATATGATATATACCTTACAGAAGCAGAACATGGAGGCAAAGAAAATATATTTGTATTCAAGGAAAATGGCAACAAAAGTAATACCAAAGCAGCATTGAAAACTTGTGTAAAAATATACCAGAGGTAAGAAAGGCAAGATAAATTACTTATTTTATTTTTTTTTAAAGATTTTATTTATTTATTTGACAGAGAGAGATCACAAGTAGATGGAGAGGCAGGCAGAGAGAGAGAGAGAGAGGGAAGCAGGCACCCCGCTAAGCAGAGAGCCCGATGCGGGACTCGATCCCAGGACCCTGAGATCATGACCTGAGCCGAAGGCAGCGGCTTAATCCACTGAGCCACCCAGGCGCCCCCGAAATTACTTATTTTAAAAGAGATAAATGAATTAAGCCAGCATGTGAAACTAAAAGAAAAAAAACACTTTAGTTTGGGTCAAAAGAAATATATATATTTAAGCATACTTAATATTTGTTAAATAAATAAAAATAAGAATAAACCAGAAGTTAAACCAGTGACCAGAGACCAAGATTTTATATAAAAAGCAGTTAGTGGGGTACCTGGGTGCCTCAGTCAGTTAAGTGTCTGACTTGATTTTGGCTCAGGTCATGATCTCAGTGTCATGAGATGGAGCCCTGTGTCTGGCTCCACGCTGAATGTGGAGCTTGATTCTCTTTCTTTTTCTCTCCATCTGTAACACTCCACCCCAGCCAGAACTCACTCTCTCTCTTAAAAAAAAAAAAAAAAAAAAGCAGTTAGTAGATCTCAGCAATTACAAGGTAAGGTAAAGATACCTGTCTAGTACAGTCCTGTCCTCAGCAATACCTGGCAGTTCTGGTCTAGAGGCCTATTTTACCCTCTCCTGAGGCTAATCCTTCAGTGTTACTGGAGGTCTGGTAGGAGATTAAAAGGTGAGTAGAGGGGAGAAGCCAGGGCATTTAAGGGGTGTGGGAATAGTTGCCTAATGGATGAAGTGAAGGAAAAGAGTTTCAAGACCACCTGTTGTTTCCTATCCTGATTTTTAAGTAGTTGTCCACTTAAACTCCACCTTTGCCCTCACCTCTTGAGCTACCTTTAGCTGCTATTCTTAAACCTTTCAGGGCTTTGGCAGCATAAATAATGATGCTTTTCTATTTCCCCCACTGCTTATTTAGGATTCAGTTGACTTAGAATTACTGTATCAATTACCACTGTCCATGGATTTCCAGCTTCCAAAGTGCTGATTAGTCTCTTCTCCTAATCATATTGCATTGGTGGGTTGCATCTTTTCTCTTTCCTTTTTAACTCTTCACTCTTATCCCTTCACTCTTATTTACTTAATGCTGTGAGGGGGGAGATGGGGAGTAGAACGACAGGAATTCAATGGTAATTCATGAGTTCAGTTCAATTTTTTTTTTTTAAGATTTACTTATTTTTTGAGAGAGAGAGAGAGTATAAGCAGGGGTTAGGGGCAAAGAGAGAGGGAGCGAGAGAATCTCAAGCAAATTCCCCCTGTGTGTGGAGCCCAATGCAGGACTCTATCTCACCACCCTGAGATCATGACTTTAGCCCAAATCAAGAGTTGGACGCTTAACCTATTGAGCTAGCCAGTCACCCCTGCTTTTGACTTTTAAAAACTCTCTACAGATTCTGAATATTAACCTTTTATCTAGTATAAGTGGCTAGCTATAATTCAGGCATTCTATAATAAAGAAGGGAGGAATGAAAATTAGTGGGCAACTAGCTGTCACTGCCAGAGTCTACTCCCCTTGATCCCCACATACCCAGCCACACCTTGCTTTCAAAACCTAGAACACATTCAAGTCTCCAAGACTAAACAACCCAAAGTCCTACACCTTGATTGTATTCAGATCAAAGTATTGCTACCTGTGACCCTGTGACTTATGACCTGACTAATGTGTTATCTGTGGCCCTCCTAACACCTAATATACTATGGTGAGTTTGAACTAGTTAGCTACAAATAATTCTTCTATGGAGGAGGAAGAGCAGGAAACACACAGCAGTCCCTGTACCATAACCACAAAGAAATCTTGCTGGGAAGGACCTGCATTGACTCCCTGCTCTGATCATGGAGAAATTTCCTCCTTTTGACATTCATTGTGACCCCTGGGCAGAACTCTTTAGCCTATTATTCTGTGTGGCCTTTGGATGTGTCCTCTGAGGGCAAACATTGCCCCATTATCTTTTGTAGCTACATCAGAAGTAGTACTGGAAGTTGAACAGCTGTCACCACCTGCTTCCTGCTGATTTGGTTTGGCTCTAGGGGATTATTTCAGAAGATAATCTGTCATGTGCTTTTGAGGGTCAAGCATATGATTTTTTTGTAATATAATTGCACTTTCTGAGTTAGTAAGGTCCTGGTTCATGTGTTCAAAGATGTCCTTTAAGAAAACTGTTAAGACTTCCAACTTTTGTCTTCTATTATATTGCCTTTTGCCTGTTCTTTCATTTCTATTTCAGTTTTATTTGGACCACCTCAATGCCATGTGCAAACTTAGACTTTGCAGTCAAATGCTCTACCAGCAAACTTAGACTTTGATGGCTATGCAACACTCAATTGATTTTTAGTGCTGGTTGCCTCCCACTGCCTTTCATTGTTTTATAAAAAACTCCTAATTTGAGGTTTTGAAGGCTGAGACTTTTTTCCCAACTGCTTGGTTTTTTTCAGAGTTACTTCTTATAATTAGTCTGAGTAGAAATTTGTTGAAAGCAGTAAGGAGTTTCCAACACATACCAATTAAGTTCTGCTAAAATTATAGAACTCTGTGGACATATAGTCCACCTTTCAACCTAGAGAAGATGACAATAAATTTACCATAGCACAATAAATATCAACTATCTTTGCCATCACTGCCTACTAATTAATAGCTATTCTAATGCTTTTAGCCTTGCAATTTGACATTACAATACTTTCAGGCACTTAATTTGTGGTACTTGAGAAAGAGGCTAAGTATCTATAACTAAGACAACCTAAAATCCAGTGGTTTATACATGTGACTTGGAGGAGGGGCAGAGCTGAATAGATGAACTGCTTACCTCTGGACTGCTGCATCTCTGAGTCTGAGTTTTCATCTTCTTCTAGCCAGTGGAGTACATTAACCATTGAAAGGCTGATCAGTATGTGGCACATATCTCTTCTATTTTCATTCCATTGGACAGAACTTAGTTAAATGTCCTTATCAACTTGTAGGGAAGACTTTGGAAATGTCAAGTCTAGATGGACATCCATTTACCCAGTAAGCATAAGGAGGTATGTCTTTAAACTCTTATTAAAGAAATGGTGTATGGGTATTTTTGACAATTAATGTCTGCCAATTAGAGACTCAGCCATTCACAAATCACCAATGACCTCTACCTTTCTCACTCATCCATCTTTGGGAGAACATTGGTAATTAATGATTTAGAGATGAAGAACTGGACATGCACAGTTCTGTCTCTTCATTTCCTCTTTTCATTAGTGCCCTTTCTGTAAAAATAATGTGTGCTCGGGGTGCCTGGGTGGCTCAGTGGGTTAAGCCTCTGCCTTCGGCTCAGGTCATGATCTCAGGGTCCTGGGATCGAGCCCTGCACTGGGCTCTCTGCTCAGTGGGGAGCCTGCTTCCGCCTCTCTCTCTGCCTGCCTCTCTGCCTGCTTGTGATCTATGCCTGTCAAATAGATAAATAAAATCTTTAAAAAAAAATAATAATGTGTGCTCAACTGCTCCCAGATAGGTGATCAACCAGCAGTAAAGAATCTGCTCTTGCAAGGTACGTCTGCAGTGATGCCTAATGATATCAGTGTGATTTGGTATGAGTGTCTATTAATGGAATTCATTAGCCTACCTGTCCACAGAAAAAGGTCATTTTCCCTAATATCAGTTTTGATAATTTACTATCCATTTGTCTGACTCTTTTTTGACTTCTGAATTGGTTCACAGCATGGATAGAGAAGAAAGTTGGTATTAACTGGGCAATCTTGAACCTTACTTAACAATTTGGTCCAAAAAAGAACAGAACTAAAATGTTCTTCCCAAACAACTATAACAACAAAAACATATTGGTCCATATGATTAAATTATTATTATTATTATTATTATTATTATTATTATTATTATTTTAGGGGATGGTACTTATCGTTCAATGTATAATTACTTTATTGTTTTTGCTTATTTTTTAAACTTGAATTTTAAGTTGCAACTGCACTCTTGCTTTATCTTAGAATTTTCATGGTATATTCAATCATTCTTTGTAATGTTGCTTTAAATAAACCTCTTACAAATTATATAAAAAATGGATTTCCACCAAGGTGACATGTGCTTACTGACTTATTGAAAATGGTTGTCACATTTTTATGTTTACTTTTACCTGATTTTTTTTACTCCTCTATTATTTTTGTTGGGTTTGTAAACTCTTTTTTTTTCTAATCTTAGGGTTTTGTAGGTTTGTACTTTATTTCTATTCTAAAAGCTAACAAAATTTTCAATATCTTTATTGTATCACAAACATATAGAAAAATGTACAAGTCCTATTTTACTCCACAATTTTTATGAAATACATTACTACTTATAGCTGTATAATCAGCATATAGATCAAGAAACAGAATACTATCCTAGAAAACACCTTCATACCCCATTACAGTTGCTATTCACCCCCACCCCACACCCAACATATGAATGTTCTGACTTCTACCACTTCCATGTTTGTCTGTTTTCAGACTTAATGCTTCCTTTTTGCTACATAATCTCTCACTTATAAAACATTTTGCTGATCTTTGTGGGTATATATTTATATTCATTCTGGTTTTAAGCACCATTTCCTTGTTACATGGATAACATTCACATGGATTACATTAATGAGGTTTAGAATCTGTTTCATATGTTCATTGACTGTGGAATTTTGCTTGTGAAAAACCTATTTATGTCTTTGCCCATTTTTCTGCCATTTCCTCATTGACTAATTTGATGTTCTTTATATATTTTAGATATCAATTTTTTGTTGGTTATATGTATTAGACAAATTTTCTTTCAGTTATTTCCCTTTTCATCTATTTATGCTATTTCCTGATGAGTAAAAATTCTTAAATTTAATATGATTGAATTTCTTAGTCTTTCCTTATACGACTTCTACTTTGTTACAGATTGAATTGTGTCTCCCAAACCCCTCAAATTCATATATTGAAGCTCTAGTCCTTAATGTGATGGTATTTTAAGATGGAGTCTTTTGTAGGTAATTAGGTTTAGATGAGTTACAAGGATAGGGCCCTCATGATAGGAATTAGTGCCCCTATAAGAGGAACACCAAACAGCTAATTCTCTCTCTCTCTCTCTCTATCTCTGTTTCTCTCTGCCATGTGAGGCCCCAAAAAGAAGGTGGCTGTTTGCAAGCTAGGAAGAGAGCCTTCACCAGAACCTGACAATGTTGGCCCCCCAATCTTGGACTTTCAGTCTCCAGAACTGTGAAAAAATTAGTTTCTGTTGTTTAAGCTACTCAGAACATGGTATTTTGTTATGGAAGCCCAAGAAGACACATACAAGTTCTTGAGTCTTGTTAAAGAAAGTCTTTCACATCCTAAATTCACACAGATAATCATCTATATTTTGTTCTAAATATTATGGGTTTTTTCATTTAAGTTAAGCTGAAGAAATCTAGGAGTTTCAGACTTTCTAGGATTATAGCAGCAACCTACACTGGAATCACCTGAAACTTCCTACTAAAATTCATGTATAGTCAAAATAGATAAAATTAACTCTCACAACTTCTATAGTGTAACTGGGAGACTGAAACAACTATAAACTTCAATTTGTATGTAGTTAGGAAAAGCATACAAGACAAAGTTGTTGCCAGAACCCCTAATATTGCATAAAACTCAGAAAAAAATTTCACAGAAAATTATGAAGTATAGAGAGTGTCAGAGTCCAGAAAAAAGATCAGTATAGGAGATCACCTTCAGAAGGAAAGAGTTCCACCCTAAGGAAACTGCTGAGAAAAATGTGTGATGGATTAGTTCAGAGAACTCAACAATGGAGGAGTTGAATGGAACAGGTTTCTAAATGCATGGGACTGGAATCGGCAGTCCTAGGAAGGAACCAATTCTTGGGTAGAAAGAGAAACAACCTAAAAATTGGAAGGTGTCCTTTTGAAAGCAGCAAGCAGTGATTTTAAAAGTAAGTAGACCTTTTAGAATATGATTGGAATGAAGAACCAGAGAAAGGCTGGCCACAAAAAAATACCATGTAATATAACAACTCCCCTTAGTTGTAGCAACAGAAGAGGAAACCCTCAAACTGAGAAATCAGAAAAGCCATTTCAATTACCTTCCATAGAATCCCCTTTCTAAATAAAATATCAGAAATACCCAACATCTTTAAAAATAAAAAACAGAAAGCCAGAAGGTGCAAACCCTACAGGGATACTATAAGAAAACAGTATGTGATGAAATTCAAAATTGTGTTGCAAATAAAAGTACATGAGAGAAATGCTGACACAAAGTAAAAGAGAACTGAAACAAAACAGACATAAAAATGTAACATTCAAAAATACAGAAAACCATTATAAAGGAGAAACGTAAGAAATCAGAAGAATGGGTAAAATAGGAGGAAGATGTAAAGGAATATCTAAGAGAACAAGAAAAACTTTTCAGAAAGGACAAAATCATCCTGGAATTTAAGATAAACTACTGACACATGAAGATGAGTGAATATAACTATATAATAAAGGGACATAGATGCTAGACATGAGAAAGGTCAAGAAAACTACACAGATATAAGAAAAGAGACAAAAAGAATCTGAGAAAAATAAACAGGTACAGAAGAAAGGCAAAGTAAATCTAATAAACCTGGAAATGAAAACCCTAAAGAAGAAAAAAATAGAGCAGAACTAATATTTCAAAACATAATTCAAAAGAATTCTCTTGAAATTACAGAAGACTGAATCTACACATTGAATTGTCAACTTGGAGCATATCCTCGTATTAATTAAACACTAAAGATAAACTTCTCTGGGTTTCTGACAAAAGGACCAAGTTCTTTCAAAGGAAAGCAAAGCAGGTTGGCATCTAACCTTTTAGCAACAATATTTTATCAGAAAACAATATAGCAACATCTATAAGATGTGCAAGGAAATAATGAGCTAATAATATCTAGCCAAACTATCCTTAGGTTTAAGACTAGAGAAAAACTATTTTGAACATGCAGAATCTAAGGAAGTATTACACCAGTGAGCTTTTCCTGAGAAATCTGCCAAAATGATAATTGGGAAAAAAATTGGTATTGAACACTAAATATAATTAATGGTCTAAAACAATTACTAGCATAAGGGGTGAAGAATTGTATTAGTATTAATTGTTTGTATGATGTAGAAATAACAACTTCTGAATAAAAGAGAGAGGAAAATTTAGATGATGGCTATAATGAAATACATTTTATATGCCAACTTGGCTGGGCCACAGTGCACAGATACTTGGTCAAACATTACTCTAGATGTTTCTGTGAAGGTGTTTTTTTGGATGAGATCAACATTTTCAAATTGATAGACTAAGAAAGGCAAATTACCCTCTACAATGAGGGTGGACCTCATCCAATTAGTTCAAAGTCTTAACAGTACAAAGACTAACCTCCCCTAAGCAAAAAGTTATTCTGCCAGCCGACAGCCTTTGGATGCAAATTGCAACTCTTCTGAGTCTCTAGCCTTCTGGCCTTCCCCATCATATTTTGGACTCACCAAGTCTCCACAACTGCATGAGCCAATTCCTTAAAATCTCTTTCTCTTTCTTCTCCATATCCTGTTGGTTCTGTTCCCTTGGAGAACCAAGACTAATAAGGAATACAGATGACCATTTTACTACTTAAAAAAAAAAAAGTATGTTTGAACATTTTAAAAATAAAATATTTTTAAAATTTAAAGTTTTTAAATTTTTGAATTTAAATTTTAAATTTTAAAGAGAGCACCTGCTCTCTTTATTACTGAATAATCCATCTTTTCCCCATTGATTTACAATAACAGCTTGGTTCATAAAACAAGTTTATGTATGTTTTCATGCTCTCTCTTTTCCTAGGCTCTTTATTCGATCCTTTGATTTATTCATATTCTCTGTTCCAATATTACACTGTCTTATGCAACCAAATTTGAAAATGAGCCCTGATATCTGGGAAGAGAAGCCTCTTCAGATTATCTTTCCTTTTTTTTAAGCTTTTTGGTTCTTTTTGGATATTTGCTCTTCAACATTAATTTTAATGTTTCATTTTCAAGTTTTGTATAAAACCTGTTGAAATTTCGATGTATTTTTAGTTCAATTTGGAAAGATCCGACATCTTTAAGATGTCCATTTTCAATCTTTGTGTATGTCCTGCATTGCATTTTTATAGTGCTTTATTTAATGCACTTTAATAAAATTTTATAATTTTCTTTATGACAAGCATGAACATGTTTTTGGTAGATTTATTTTGGATTACTTTTTGTGTTATTTTAAAAATGTCATCTTCTAAAAATGATATTTTCTGAATGATTTTTAAAAGTTATATAAAAATGTAACTGGATTATGTATATTGATTTAACATCTAGGCAACTTATTAATCCCTCCTTTTTATTCTAACATTCTCTTGGGTTTCTTTTGGGATTTTTATATCACTAGTATATCTTTTGAAAATAATAACACCTTTATTTATAATTTTTATATTTATCTTCTGTCTTTCTTTTCCTGGCCAAGACCTCCAGTACCATCATGAAAAGAGTGATGATACACTTAATGTATTCCTAATATTAAAAGGCTTTGTCATTAAAAATGTTATTATGATTTTTGTAGATGTTTTATAAATATACATTTTAAATTAAGAAGCTTTTTTTCCCTAATTCCTTGTTTACTCAGAGTTTCTATCATGAGTATATGTTGAATTTCATCAAAACTCTTTTCCTCTGTCTGTTGAGCTTGCCAAGTATGTCTCTTCTAATATGTTAATATGTGAATTAAATAAATCAATTTTTATAATACTAAGTCAGTGTTAAGTTCTTGGATAAATCTAAATTGATATATTTTATATATATCAATATATATAAGTATTGATATATAAAAAGATATATTTTCTTTTATAATATTTGATTTGGTTTAGAATATTTTGGCTAGGATTTTTGTATCTATATTCACCAAAGTCAACTGCCTATAATTTCCCTTTGTTGTATTTGGCTCTTCAATTTTGGATATCAATAATAAAAATGTTGAGGCATTTTTCTCTTTTCCTAGTTTCTGGGAAAATTTTCTTAAGATTGGGATTATCTGTTCTTGAAATATTTGGTATATATATATATATATATATATATATATATATTTTTTTTTTTTTTTTTTTTTTTAACTTGTCTGGGCCTGGTGTTTGCTTTGTGAAAACATTTCAATTCCTCACTCAGTTTTTTAGCATGGTTACAAATTCTAATTTTCTACCTATTCTTTAATTAGCTTAAACATTTACTTTTATTGATAGAAGGGATAGAATATTTTGCCTGAGTACAAAACTAGGCAAAATGTAGTCTTAAGATTCAGGATATTGATTTTTCATGATGAGAGTAGCATTGGAAGGGAACATGGAGGGAATTCTGTAGTGTAGATAACATTCTCTTTTTTGATTTAGATGCTGGTTACAAAACTGATGCAATCTCTGGAAATTCACTGAGCTGTACACTTACAAGGTATACTTTTATGTTCACATATTATACTTAATTATACATTTAAGAACATTTAATTTGACAGTGTAGTCAAAGAGAAATAATTACCAAGTGAGATTGGCTTCAAGGTATGTAAGAATTATTAATTGATAAAATTTATAGCACAACATCACTTTAGTAGGCAAAATAAAAACATTATTTTAATATATGCTAAAGGCACTAGTTAAAATTAAAGTGATTCCTAATAAAGTCAGAAGAGTAGAATATTTCTTTAAAGTCTATAGAAGAACAGATTTGACTACACAAAAATTAAAAATTCTTTTCATAATAAGTAAATTAAAGGACAAATGATAAATTGTGAAAAATTCCTGCTGCTTTAATGTTAGATAAGGGATCAATATCATTATGATAACAGACCTTTTACAAGTCAAAATTGGTGTGTGTAAGTAATTTATAAGAGAAAAAAATATTTTTCATAGGTTTATTATTTACATTTTTGCATTTATATTTTATATTGTTTTGGTCAAAAAATTAAAGTTTAAAATGGGACCTATTAAAATGCATCATGTTTGGAAAATACTATTCTTATGACTTTCTGTGGGAAGAAAAATTGGCATAAAACTTTTTAGAGGGCAATTTGGCAACACATCGAATGTCTAAAAACTGATTTATTTCTGACTTAGCAATTCTATGAAGAAGCCTAAGTTAGAAATCATTAATGTTTAGAGATATCTATCAATTACTTTGTTATATTATCTTTGTAACAGCAAATATTTGGGCTCTATGTGGCAACAATATGGGATTGATAAAGTTATTCAACTAAAATCATACATTGGGATAACTAGATAATAAGATTATGGTATTGATGAGTGCTGAATGAGCTGAAGTAAGTTTTCTATGCAGTTGTTAAGTGAAAGAACATGCATGCTTGTGGGAATCTGAAACTTGTCAAGTTATAAAGGGTTTTTCCTAATTTAGGAGCTGGTGTTTAAATATCCCAATTATTCTAGTTGTCTGTGGAATTTATATAGAATGTGTAGATTAATGGCCCCTTTTTTCATGTTGAGAAGACAGACATACTCTCAACAGGAAACATGGAGTCCTGCCCTGCAACCCCTCCACCACCCCACCGCCCCACTCCCCCACCCCCGCCTCCACACACACGCACAAGAAAGATTACATGAGAAGGAAGGGTAGGAAGAAGGGGTAGAGGAAGAGAAGAGGCTTGAGTTAATCCCCAGCAGTGGCTTGTCCTGATAGTTTGCCAATTTTAAGTTACACATATCCTCAAGGGAACCTATGTAAACCTTCCACCCTTACAGCCAAAAACTGCCAAGTGTTTACCTGTAGTTATGGGAAGGAAGGTTGATTGATATAGTCACTCCCTGGATACTACATTTACTCAACTAGTATTTAGGCACATGTTACTAAGAGCCACTGGAGTGCAGAACAGAAGAGGAGATTGTTTTTGAAACTTTTTGATTTATACTCTCTACTCAGTATGGGTGTGTGGGTTTGGGGCATGTAACTATTTCACTCAAGTGGAAGTTATATTTTGAGGTGTAGAAAACAAGGGAATTGGAGCTTCTATAATTGCCTCATTCTGTGTTTTTTACCCCTCTTCCAAATAAACAAGCTAAGATTAGAAGAAACCCTGAAAAAATACACACTGAATACAATAAATAGATTATGAGGGTGCTAAATAAAAATGTATTAATGTTACTAGAAAATTTCCTTAACACTTGAAAACAGGCAAAAGAGATTTCTGAAGGCACTTTGAGGGCAGTGCCAGCTGGATTTTTTGGAGGTTGGATTTTTTTTTTTTACAGCTCTGTGGGGCTGAGGTTAACCTATAGATTTTTCTCTGGTAGAGATGCAAATAATTTCTTTCTGGTAGAAGAGACAACCCCAAAAGATATGGCTCACTGCTGTGTAAGAAATAAACCAGTTTTGTTTCTAATCCAGCTATTTTAACCTAACAGTTCTATATTTATTTATTTTTTTTTAAAGACTTTATTTATTTATTTGACAGAGAGATCACAAGCAGGCAGAGAGGCAGACAGAGAGAGAGGAGGAAACAGGCTCCCTGCTGAGCAGAGAGCCCGATGCGGGGCTCGATCCCAGGACTCTGAGATTCTGACCCGAGCCGAAGGCAGCGGCTTAACCCACTGAGCCACCCAGGCGCCCCTAACAGTTCTATATTTAATTGCACATGTAAGCAGTTCCTCAAATGCTCTTTGGCCTGGTCATAACATTTTATTGGTTCTCTCACTAATTAATGAAATTGAATAAAATTTTTGACATGTTTATTTCATAGCTTCTTGAAAATCTTGAGTTTACTTTTTTTTTTTTTAATTGTACTTTAACAATGCTCTATTTCTTTGGGAAAAATATTCAGTATAGTACAAGCTAACTGTCATAATTCCAGAATTCTTCCTTAATCCCAGACTTACCAATTTCTTCCTTACTATGTCTTTTATATTTAAATAGAAATATTTCATATAGGTTTTTGGTTTTGTTGAATTTTATAGTTGATTGTTATATGCACTTTTCTATCCCTATCAGATTTTGCTTGGTATAGAGCAGCCAGTTCTCCTGAGTTTCTTTTCACAATTCTTTAAAAACAGTAAGTAGTAAATAAATGCTTCTTGATACAAGCACTTAAGAGCCAATGCTTACCCCCTCAAAATATCTTTTAAAAATTTGTTTAATCTGCATGTCACTCTGTATCATCTCCTTTCAGTCAGTTATAGTGATAAGGAATTCCACTGAGTTTTTCTCATTCCTTTACTTAAAATTCCCACATAACAGATGAGGACATCTTTTATATTCTCCCTTATTCATTTTTCCTGTTGACAAACATTTATTGAGAACTGCCTCTGTGTTGTGTGCTGATTTGGGATTTGAATATGTACATGAATTTAGGAAGTCATATAATAACTAGGTAGGATTCTTTGCTAAATAGATTGAAAGTAAAGGGAGTTACTTGCTAAACTTCCAATTTTTATTCTATTATTTTTCAAGAATCAGGATGAAGAGAATGGAATAAAAACATCCTCCTCTTTGAACAGTTTCTTTGAAAAACTTACAAATTCCTTTTAGTTAATTTTTCTATTTCATAGATTAAATGATGATTTATGCCTTATGATTTCTCACCCCCACTCTGATTTAATAATAAACTTCACAATTCTTTTACTTAAGGTAAACAACGTTGCTTAATAATCATTGCCATTTTTCAAAGGACCTGCCTCTCCCAGTATTAATCTTTGCTTTTCCTAAGTAAAATAAGCCAAAATAAAAACAAAAAACCAATTTGTATTAACATTTTTAAAAAGCAGCAACAGCTAAAGCAAGAAGAAAACTGGGGTGAGACCTTGAGGAGCAATGTTTCACTTTACATTATTATTTTGCTGTAAACAATGGAATTGGTCATTCACCATAGAGAAAACAGAGTGTGGAAAAAAGAGAAAAGAAGTGAAAGTGAAATAAAATCACCCAATATTATAGTTGACACACCGAGCACTCCCTTTAATCTACACACTAACAAAGGAGTAGTCACATATATTGACACACGACATGGTGAGTCATGTACCAAAAAGTGTCAATTAACGTGTCTGAGTTCATACGGCAGATTAAACTGCCTACATACAGCCACTGACTCAAAGATTTGGGGCAGAAATGTCTTCAGCAACCACCTAGGAGAAGGTAAAAATTATTTTCGAAGTTAAGCAAACATTGTGGGTGGATCCATCAACATGCCAAAAATACTGAAGTTGGTAGTCATACTTCCATTGGCTTTGTAGGATTTCTGGCGCTAGCTGGGGGGAGGGAGCAAGACTAGAGAATATTGCTGGAGTAAAATGATAGGGACTTTGGAAATGAAATCCAGAAAGGAAAAGCAGAGTATCGCTAAGTACTGAAAGAGTACTTTTTCTGGTAATTAATCCAGAAGTTTTTCTCTTCCTGCTAAAACCCTCAGTGGTTTACAAAATAATTCTCACTGCTGCCCAAGATACAGAACAGCTGTGGCAAGCAATTTTACATAGCTGACATTGGTGGAATATCAGCATTCTCTGCAGATAGGGCGACATATAGGGTACGAAGTGAGTTGAGTTTTCAAAATATAGTTTAATTAGTTTAATTAAGCTATTCTTTTTGAAGTCTGAACTTTGAGCAAATACAGTATCAGTTCTGGTCTGACAGGGTCAGTCACCATTGTTCCAGTCTCGTGTGTAATGACCAGACTGAAGAACACAGGATAGTCATGATGAAAAAAAAAAGAAATGACAAAGTAAATGGCTTCAGGATAGAGGGAGAGTCTATTATCTAGTCACATTTAATCCTCCTAATAAATCTTTGAAATAGGTATTATCATGCCCATTTCCCAGGTTAGGAAATTGAGGCTCAAAGAGATTAAAATATTCATTCAAAACTTAAGGACTATTACTTTTTTTTTTTCACAGCTGAATCCCACTTTGTTACTCCTAGCTAAGCATTTCATCACTTCTCCTGAATCTTTTTTTTTTTTTTAAGATTTTATTTATTTGACAGAGAGAGATCACAAGCGGGCAGAGAGGCAAGCAGAGAGAGAGAGGAAGAAGCAGGCTCCCTGCAGAGGGGAAAGCCCGATGCGGGACTCGATCCCAGGACCCTGAGATCATGACCTGAGCCGAAGGCAGAGGCTTAACCACTGAGCCACCCAGGTGCCCCACTTCTCCTGAATCTTAAACCTGAGCAAGACCTAATGTTTTTCAGCGGTTTTACACTTAACACTATACAAAGTGCTTGACAGACTAATAATTTCCTTCCCATCTATTTATCAGTTTTTCCTCATAAAGTGAGCATAGATGCTTAGCCCAAGAGAAAACATAGAATCAGTACTACTGTTTTTAATTTAATGAAGCTAGATTTTCAAGAAAAAAAGGTTTTGGGCATATTAACAACCACTAAAGACTTTGTTATATGTTTCATTTTTTAAATATTTTAGTTATATCATAGACATGAATTTAGTTGCTCCCACAGATTTATCACTTAAGTGTCTCTTCTGATTTCTAGGAACATCTTATCCTGTTTTCTAGAAAGAAAGAATGTACTATAATTGACATTGATAAGATCAATTTAGCTATACACTGGGAGTGACACATTTACCAATTTCACTATTTTCTACCATTCTAGTTTCTTCTTGTACCTTCTTGTAGAACTGATCAGCAAAAAACCAAAAAAGTCTATTCATAGTAAATATTGTGAGTTTTCTCCAAGCACAAAATCATTTGAATATAACAAGACAGTAGTGAAAATGAATTAGTGTTCCTTAATTTTGGGGGGGCTTAAGGAAGAGATGGAATCTTATGGAGCAGATATTTTCTTTCCTCATGTGCAAGGGCACATGGCTCTGCTCATCTGAGCTCTGAGAAGACAAGTAATCAGTAGTCAATTTCTCTTTATTCACATATTTTCGGTTGATTATCAAAGCAATCCTCAAATGGAAGCAAGAATTAGGAGTATCAATTTCATATTAAGGAACATGAACACACAGAATTCTGCCCTCCAAAAACACTCATCCAGCATGCCAACCAAATGCCTGGAACTTGAAGCCTCTAGGCACTATTTTCCTGGATACAGCTCCTGCCGCTTTTTCCTACTTGTTAATTCTGGAGAACTGCAAGAAATAAAGATGCCAATCATAGGGTAAATGCCCTTTGAGATACCATCTCCTTTAAGGCTTTACTTACTAGCAAGTCCTTCTGATGAAAGTTGCTACATTTTCTGACGGGTTCTGTGTTAGCTACTAGTAAAAGATAAGTACTAGTCACAATAAACTTTAATACGGCTAATTTCTGAAAGCTCTGTGGGCTGTGTATGTCTATGCGTGGGGGCTAAGGGAGGAGGTTGGTAATTCCCTTAGGCAAGTTGTTCAGTTGTCACATATGGGAGATTCCAGAATCTTAAAAGGCAGTGAATACACCCTATATGTAAACTATATTTTAAATAGGTTAAGACACCATCCATGAAAGGAAATGGAAGAAAATATCCGTATTCTTTCTATCTCAGTTACAAATGCAAAATATCCAGAAGCCCAGGAACTTCCCACTTGATACACTCTTGCCTAAAATGCAAGCCCTGGATTATATCTTTCTCCTCCAAACAATAGTCTAAGTAGGTGTCTGTTCTTGCAAATGGCTCATGGAAAGGGTAGCAGACATGTTTCTATTTTGTATAGTCCTTTTGTCCTTCCAGATGATTTATGATCTGTGATGACTGATGATCTAAGTTCCAAAGCCAAAAATAGTATATTTATGAAGGATTTTTATGTAATCTGGTTTTTCACATGTCAAAGGGTAGCGGTGCAAACATTCTCAGAAGAAAATCTCTGTTGAAATGGATTCTCTCCATTGGTTCCCTATAGGATGGCCTGAAGAATGTAAGGGCATCTCTTAATCCAGTATAACATTGTCAGTCTAGCACAGGGAAGAAGTCATATAAATAAAAGCCAAACAAATACAGCTGCTATACAGACATGAATAGTATAAAGCACTTGTTAAGAGTTTGAACTTCGACATCCAGCAAAATCTGGGCTGCCATTTACTAATTAGTTGTGCAACACTAAGCAATTAATTTAGCTTCTCTAAATCTCAGTGTTCCCACATGTATAGTTGGTATCATGTATTACATGGGGTTTGGGAAAGATAAAATAAATAAACAAGTATCTCTACTAGCATATAATAGTCTAGCATATAATAACATTAGCTAGATTATTGTTGTTGTTACCAGCATGACTGTATTAAAATTAGGATATTGAATCTAATGACCCACAATATTGGCCACTCTTATTATAGATACATATATGTGGTCTTTGTGTGCATTGTACAACACTGACATTCTGATTCTCTAAGTGATTTGTTTAGCTACAATCACCATTGATTCCAGTATTATATATGTTCTTATCTGGTTTCAACTGAGTATGTAATTAGAATGTTTTATAAACTATCTTGTGCCTCTACTGATTCCTGTTTTTAATAGTATGGATCGTTGCTTGGAGGACACAACATCTGTATGAAACACTGAACTTCACAGTTCATGAAGAACTATGAACATAGTTATTTCACACTATTTTTAAAAAATATTTTATTTATTTATTTGACAGAGATCACAAGTAGGCAGAGAGGCAGGCAGAGAGAGAGGAGGAAGCAGGCTCCCTGCTGAGCAGAGAACCCGATGCTGGGCTCGATCCCAGGACCCTGGGATCATGACCCGAGCTGAAAGCAGAGGCTTTAACCCACTGAGCCACCCAGGCGCCCCCACACAATTTTTTAATTTAAAACTCTTACATATCATATTAGCACTTTGTGAAAGTCCTGCCAACTAACTTACAAATCCCTGTGAAATAAAGAGAACAAATTGCCATCTCTATAGGGAAAATAAGTATAGTGTGGGTCAGTGTACTTGTCCACAAAATAAGAACTGGAAACAGAATCAGCAATGGTTGTTAAGGCCCCAGACTAGGTTCAGTTTTCCAAGCAATAAAACAATGACCACCCAATTTTTTCTTCCAGGATCTTTCTGCATTCTAATTAGATTCAGTGAAGCAACTTTCACTAAGCACTCAGCTTCTCTTTTTCAGTTCTTTCCACAAACTCCCAGGAACTACAACTTTGTTTCTTTCTCAAAATTCTTCAGCTGTTATTCTATTGAGACATTTCTCCTTAAGTCTTCCCTACCCTTTGACCTAGTAAATTAGTAAAAACTCCAGGAGGGAGATGGGAAAGGAATAGTAAGAAAAGACATGAATTGACCAGGACACATCAGAGAAAAATAGTTACAAGTCAGGATAATAAGAGATAAAGGGTAAATGTAGGTGTCATGCACTTATTTATAATAACATGATTCAAACTTCAAAAGGTAGAAGGAAAACCACAGTAAAAAGTCTATATCCTGTCTCTGTCTAGCCACTTAGATTTTATTTTTGTCCAGAAGCAAAGTGATTTATTTCTTATACACCTGTATACTCTTCCACATATGTATCTTTCTCTATATCAATATTCACAAATGGAAACATACTGTGTACTCTGCACTACACTTTGCTTCTTTCATTTAAAATACATAACTCAGAGAGTACACCATATTAATACCTAAAAATCTCCCTAATTCTCTGTACAGTGGCAGTGATGTCTATATAAACAGTCTCTACATATTGATATTCTATTTAAACAGTCTCTACATATTGATATTCAGCTTTTTGCCATTACTAACAACACTGCATTGAACAACCTTGAACACATCTCTTTGCACATATGTGAGTATGCATGACTCAGTGTTCATTTCTGGAAACAGAAACACTATATTTTAGTAAGGCAGGGGTTTAATACAGTGAGTTCTGTACTTAAAAATCATTAGAGGGTTGTTGGCACAGCGGGAACAATGAGCTCTTAGGATGATCCTTGAGGAGTATCTCAGAATTGACAGGCCAGGGGAAATCTTCTACAACCTCTCCAGCTATTCCTGCAATATTGAGTTCCAAAACATATCTCATAGCTGTGATTCAGGGATCAGGAAGCCAAAATAAAGAAAAAATTGCCACCACTGAAACTGCCTTTTCTTAAAATAGTAGAAAGATACAAAATCTGGCATTGTGTGCATTTCTGCCTTCTAAATCTACTTGATTACATATAATTGACGGAACCTAATTTGCTTTTAGAACCCTGATCCATAGGAGTCTGGGCAATAATGATTCCGGTTTTCTAGACTCTGCAGCAATATAAGAAGGCACTCTAGAAAAAGGTAGGAATCAAGGGTGTGTGAGTCATTCCAAGACAGAATACAGCTGTCACTTTAATTGATGATGTTGTTCTAAAGAATTCAGAAAAATCTCATACAGAAACACTGAAAGTAATATTACTAATTGAAATGAATGGTCTTTGTTGACATTGTTGACTACTGGGGGTCAGAGCAACACCCACCTCCACTGCTCCCCAGCAACTTCCCCAGCAACTTTATCCAAAGAAGATGGTCCCAAAGAAGCAGATAGAGCTTCCCCAGGGGAGCTCACATACACATACATGCACACACCCACAGCTGAAGCCATGGTGATTCACACAGGAAAGCAACAGTGGGATTCAAGTGTGATATCAACCTGCATGTCTCTGGATAAAAACATGGACAGAAAGGGAGAAAGCAATACCAACATGCTAACTACTTGATAAAATGTTTGGTTCTTGGAAGTAATCATGTTAAAGGGAGATTCTTATAAAAGTTGTCAAGAGTCACTATAATGGGCAGAAGTGAAGACACAGTGTAAGCAAAAGGGCATGATAAGCCATTGTTTAGAATATAAGGTAATGGCCCATGATGTTGATAAGCAATTAAAATATAGAAGTAAAGCATAGTGACTGCTGTTATGCATTTGTAGAAATGAATAACTGCATGATTATTGCTGCTATTAAACTAGAACGGTTAAATTAGGAACATGCACTTATTCACTGTTTGCACATAGAAGACAACAAAGCATGGTATAAGCAGGAGCACTAAGGAGGAACTCCTAGAGAGAATATATTAAACTCTCCTTAAAGGAGACTTTAGGTACCAGTACTACAACTTTGATGGAGAACCATCATTTCTTAGAGAACTGTGGTCTTATTTTTCTGAGAATTTTTTGGAAGGGACAAGTACTAATGCCTGGGCTAGGTTTTATCTAAGGCTGGCAAAACCGTTCTTTCATTTTCTCAGGTCAAAATACATTGTGTCATCTTTGGCTTAGAGTTTGCTTTCTCTAGAAAAAAAAAAAGAAAAAAAAACCCTTAAGAAATTTTAATTATTGTAATATGTGCATATCATAAAATCTATCATCTTCATCACTTCTAAGTGTAAAGGTCAGTGGTATTAAGTACATTCACACTTTTGTGCAAAGAATCTCCCCCACTCCCAGCCATGACAACCACCATTCCAGTTTCTGTCTTTGTGTATTTGACTACTGTAGGTGCCTCATATAATTGGAATCAATTATACAAACAGTATAATAATGTCTTTTTATGGCTGCCTGATTTTATTTAGTGTAAGGTTCATCCATGTTGTAGAATATCCTAGCATTTCCTTCCTTTTTAAGGCTGCTTGTTTGCTTCCTTAGGACTCAATTTTCTCTCTCCCAATCTACATTTAGTTATTTTGAAATCCTCTGAATGTACCTTAAAAATTAATGCAGAGCCAGCCACTTCTCACTACTGCTACCACGTGGTCCCAGCAGCCGTCATCTCTCCCCTGGATTTCCGCAAATGTTCCTCTGCTTCTTCCCTTGCTTTTTTCAACTAGGCACCTACAGCAATCTTTTTAAAAAATCAGGTCACTTCTTTGTTCAAAATTCTTTAATATCTCCTTGTTTTGCTTAGAAAATAAGCCAAAATCCATGCCTTAGCCTACAAGGCCTGGGAAGCCTGCTAGCTCACCATTACCATCTTTGCCCTCTTCCTGCTCTCCTTTGTCCCACCCACCCCTCTACCCACATCATACTCACTTCCTTGTTCCTGAAACAGGCAGGTAAGATCTAACAGCAATGCCCTTGTACTAGTGTTTCTCTTGCTAGTTATCTCTGTATGATAACTCTATTATTTCCTCTAAGCATTTTGTCAAATACAAGCTTAAAAAAAACCTAACGTCATCACCTTATTGAAAGTACAGCTCCCCCTACTACACAAACTCCCCTATCCCCTTCATCACACCTTTTTTCCTCTGACAATTATCAGCTTTCAAAATGCTATGTAATCTACTTATTTATTGTTTTAATAGTTTATTATCTGTATCCCCTTGCCAGATATGTACCTTTACCTATTTTGTTCATCAATGTATCCCAAACACTGAGAGCCATGCTTGGCACACAGCAGGTGTTTAATAAACAAATGACTGTTTTTACTGGAAGATCATGTCTTCATTCTGAGACCAGGTTGGGCAGATGCTCTAATAGTTCATACGAGGCTGTGATATTATGTGAATAAAGAGGGAAGCAACCACATGGTCCCTATTTCTAGTCCCTCTTCCAGCCACATTTTCACACCATTAGTGCTAGCTTGCTTTTCAGAGTTAACTGAAAAGGATTTTGGTGCAATTTAGGGGCTAGAGCCTAATGCTCTCCAAATTCCATCCCTATTATCTACTGACTGTATGGTTTGGTGGAAGTTAGACTTTTTATATCTTGGTTTCTTGATCTATGAAATGGGAATACCATGAGTTGGGTATTCCTCATACATTATAAGAATTAAATGAGATAATATATGTAAAATGCTGAGCACTTTGTGAGTATAATTAGAAAGCACTTAAAGATAATGAATTTAGGATGTTGTGCATTCCCCCATAATCTCACTTATGATTTTAATTTACTTAATAAAATTCTCTTTATGTAAGTAGTATATAGATAAACCATCTAAACTCAGATTTGAATTAGCAAGAACTCTGAAATACTAATATATGAATTATTTTACCATTTGTGAATTCTCAGAAGTTAAATCCATATTCATATTCAAGTGAAAGTAAAAAAATGTATGATCAAATATAAGAAAATTTTGATTATCTATTTAGCTGTGTAAAGGCTGTAAAGTGCTGATCATCAAGATACAACTCATACCTCCAACTCAATGGCATTTTCTCAAAAAAATATTACAAATAGATAATGAGCTTTTCCTAGGTTCACCTTTCAAAGAAATTATTTGACACTTCTTTTCTATCGTTAACAAGGTTTTTTTTTTTTCTCTTGGGTAGGCCATCTGGGTTATACCAGTTTAACTTTTTAAATTTGGTATTTCCAATTAGCTTCAATTTGTCAGTTACATACCTGAATTAAGCACTTATACTAGATATTAACCACCTTTGGGAACAAGTATTTGCATAACTGATTAGTAACTCTTAATATTGTGGTAATTTCTTCAAGAACATCCTTTTATTAAATGTGGAGGCTAAAACCACTTGGAGTATTTTTTTTCCTTATATAAATCTAGTTTTCAATTTCTGAACCCATTACCCCTAATGTTCAGTGCTATTTCCCATTTTGAAAACTCATTTTATGTGTGGGTATTTGAAATGATCAGAGATATTACCAAGAAAATGACCAATAACCCATAAAGCTATTCAACTCATTACTAGTACAATTTATTGGTGGAAAAGATTCATTTTAGATTAGTTCGGAAGAGAATATGAGCGCATATGTAGCACTTCCCTGAGTGCAAGGACTTATTGTCCTCTCCATAATTTATTTAGAGTTCCTGCACTAGTTGTTAAATAAGTGTGAAATTAAAGCCATTGTGTTTAAAAATGTACTACAGAAATCTGAACTTTCAATGGAATCAGATAAGAAACCTGAGAAACATGCCCAAAAGCAGTCTTTATTTTAGTCTCCCTACTTGCATAAGAAAGTTGTTCACCTCCAAGTAAGACACTTCCATCTATGACTTCACCAACATGTGGAACAGCATAGACAAAGACCCAAGAAAAGCTTTCTGCAAAGAGGCTTCCCCAAACAGGATACATTAAGTCTTTCTACCAAGACTGAATGAATTAATCCCAAACCAAGGACTAAAATTTCATCAACCCAGGGTGATTCCATCACCCTGATAAGAGAATCAGTTATAGAAGATCTTGGTCAAACTCTTCTACATACAACATCTTTTTTAAACTTGATAAAAACAAAAGCAAAAGAGGCAGATGGCAGAGTGGCATTCTGTGACCTTCTGTTGGCTAGAAAGGAAGGCCCCATCTCTTAATCTTATCTGAAGAAAGCTTCAGATAATCACTGAAACAGATTTCAGGTACGCTTTAGAGTATATTTACTTTTCACTTCTGCCAATAAGCGGCATGACAGTACAGCCTATTTTTCTTTGGCTTTCAGTGGGATTAAAAGCTCTCCTTGAATGTTTCAAAACTTGCAAGAAGTGCTTTAGAGTAGCTAGTAAGATATATAAGACTGTCGTAAAGCTTAGTTGTCTTTTATAAACACTTTAAAGATCTTTGGATCAAAGAACAGAAAACATTTTTAGTTGCTGAAACAGAGTATGTGTTCATATTTTGATTTTTTTAAAAAAGATTTTATTTATTTATATGACAGAGATCACAAGTAGGCAGAGGCAGGCAGAGAGAGAGGAGGAAGCAGGCTCCCCACTGAGCAGAGAGCCTGATATGGGGCTCAATCCCAGGACTCCGGGATCATGACCCGAGCCGAAGGCAGAGGCTTTAACCCACTGAGCCACCCAGGCGCCCTAGATTTTCTTTATTTTTATTTTAGTACATAATTATCCATTGTGCTAAATAAAGGGAAAACAAAAGATAAATGTGAGGTGTTCCCTTCCTAGAAAGCAAGTGATGAGGATGGGATCAGTTTCTAGAAATGAATAAGGTGAAGTGGGAATATCAAGCCTTTAAGACATGTAAGCTGTAGGCTATGATAGTTATCGTTGCTAACTGTGGATTCAAAGGGCCCATGCAAATAGGATATGGCTCTAGATTATGGAAGAAAAGGTGTTACAGGATGATAAAAACTCAACTCATGATCCCCACAAAAAAGGATATGAAAGAGCTCTATCTCCAGGGAAGTTTCACAGTGCTACATAGGAAGTAGCAGTGCATCCAAATGTCTCCTAACTGTTGCCCCAATCAGTTAATTCTTCTCCCTGAAAAAACTGGTAGAAAATAATCCTTTCCCTCACAGTAGTACAAATAGAATAATACGGGAGAAAAGACACAAGAAATAGAATTACCAGTTCACGGTAGAGAGAGACATAAAAGCACAACATCATGGTAGAAATGTAGAGAAAACGCATTTCCTAGTATAGGTTGTAGGTTTGCTTGGAAGAAGGGGCACAATGTAAAGGTTAAGAAAGAACAATGCCTTTAAGGTCAGTCAGACTTGCATTCACATTCCAACTTGTGGATTTAGGCAGGAACCCTAAGCCTCCATTTCCTTTGCTATATGTTGGAAATAATAAAAAGACAACAGATGAACTCATAAAGGTCCTATGAGAGTTAAGCTGGATAATGCATGTAGCATGCTTAATGTAAGGTTGTACATACAAGCGCTCTAGAGTTTGGGGCTGTTCTTATTCGCCACAGTGAATCACTAATAAGGGCTGTAGTTAAAATAAAATTTTAGCAAATACATGTGCAGTATCCAAAAGCAAAAGCCTTTATATCAGGAAATAATACTGAAGTATGGACCACTAAAAGAAAAGACATGACTGGCAAACAAAAGAGTCATCAGATTTGGGAGGAGAAACAGCATGGACTGAACTAGAGATAGGATTAAAGGTTTCCACAGTTTCCCTAAAAAATAATAAAGTTTTGGGGCACCTGGGTGGCTCAGTGGGTTGAGCCTCTGCCTTTGGCCCAGGTCATGATCTCAGGGTCCTGGGATCGAGCCCCGCATCGGGCTCTCTGCTCAGCAGGGAGCCTGCTTCCCCCTCTCTGTCTGCCTGCCTCTCTGCCTACTTATGATCTCTCTCTCTCTATCATATAAATAAATAAAATCTTAAAAAATAATAAAATAAAATGTTTAAAAGAATAATAAAGTTTTGTCCTTCGTTATCTAGATTTACAACAAGTTAACTGCAAAGTGTTCCACAGATGGTTCTTATTCTAAAGTATGTGTTTATTTGCTTTCAGTCCTTACTTTCATCTGCCTTGAATTAATAAACCTCTCCAGGTTTGGAAGATCCATTCTGGTTAGTTTCCACATACTTGCTGCAGTCTAGATTTTGGTGCCCAGAGAGAAGAAGAGCTAAAAAGTAACACTCTTTTATAGAAATTTTGCCTTAACAAGCTTTATTCTATCTGTGTTAGTGTTATATACACACATCTGAATGTATTGCTCTTAAAATGCTATGTTCTTAAGTATGACTAAAAATAACATTTCAAACTTCTTGTGAACCTTTCATTCAATATCATAGGTCTCCAAGGAAACAAAAGAAAAAAAAAATCTCTCTGTTCAGTTCTCATTATCTTTCTGACCAGAGGAATTGGAGAAAGAAGCACTGGATTTGTTTCTCTCTGATCACTTACTTTTTGGCTATGGACCCCATTTTAAGGGAGGCAATGTTCTTGGATGAGATAGGTTTGGCTGGGAAAGCAGAAGACACTCAAGATATAGTTAGTGGAAAGAAAATTAAGATAAAGAATTTGAGTTAGATAACTATCGGAAGAGCTGCAAAAGCAAAGTCAGAAAAGGCCCTTCCAGGAAATCTGGAAGTATAGGATTTCATGGAAGCCCCCAACAGTGATTCTAGTAGCCAGCAGAGGTGAAATAGAAGAGGGAAATATCAGTAATACAAGTGACCAGACTTCATCTATTTTCCTCTCAAGACCTTATCCTTATCTCCCCTTCCTTTTTTTCTGCCCCAGGATGGACTGCATTGGTGGTCCTCCTTGTCCTCTAGCTTCCAGTAGGTACTGGCCAATGAAGAGTACCAACAGACCAAAGGTAAGGAGAAGACTGAGGTTAGAATTATTCTCTTGCCTCCCTTCTTTCAAGGTTACTTCAAGAAGTCTGTGTCCCTTGACTGCTGCAGGTGCTTTCTCCCAACATACTCCTTCCAGGTTGCGGTAACTGTTCCCTCTTCTCATTCTGTCAGGCTGAGGGATGATAAGGGCTCTTATTAACCCCAAGATCCTGCACTATCCCTTATAGTTCCACTATATCTTGTAATATCTTTGTAAATACTCCTTTAGTAAATAAACACTCCTTGAGTTATTCTACCATGAGTATGCCAACTGTTTCCTGCTGGGAACTTGACTGATATGATAATTCATACTATACGTGTCCCCAGGAAATGTACCTTAGAGATGGGTGTCAGGAATTGGGTGGTTTGCATTTGAAGGAGCTCAGGGATAACCTTCTTGCTAGATAAAAGGGACTTACTTGGGTCATCCATCACATGTGGTAGAATCACCCTTCTTTACATTGTCATGCTTGATAGCATAATATAAGGTGGAATTACCCATTTTTCTCTCTGGGCCTCAGAAAGCATAAACGGAAATAAGAGTCAGAAGCATATAATTAAGAACACAGGATTGGAAGGCTCCATAGCAGCTTTGAGTGTTTTCCTCCTCTTCTGAGGTTGCATATCTGGAAGTATAACTGCAGATTTGCAGCCTGAAATTAAACACTCAGTCTCCCCAGATCTCTCATCCTAAATAGGGACACTGGTGGAAAGAAGTGGGACCTTGAGATCTGGGTTGAAGACCCTTGGGAAAATGTGGGCTGAGACAGATCTGTAATCTCCATCTTCCTCTACAATTCCCTGGCTTGTTGGGGGAAAGGCCTTCTCTCTCCATCAGCTCTTCTCTGACTTAAAGTTAATACTTCAGAAGCAGTTGCCTCAGGAGCTAATATTGATTCTCCCCCAGGCCCTTGCTGACTACTGCTTACTGTCTTTGATTTGCCTTAATAATTAAAAACCAATAAATCCCTAGGAAGTAAAAATTCATAATGACTGTTCAGTAAAATATTTTGAAATATGTGATAAAAAATAAAATTAAGATTAAAATGTTAAAAAAAGTTTCTAAGATGTCTTTTATAACTATACTATTTTTGGGTTTTCCAAAATGGTCATTTGGTAGCACAAGGTTTCCTCCTTCACCCTACAAAATAAAGGACTATAAGAATAATTAGGTTTGTCTAAAAATCCTGTAAATTTTAATTAATTCAAAACTGTTTTGAAAGCTTTTGTCTACCAAACTTAATCTATATTTTAAAAAAACACTGAAAATTTAAGGAAAGTTTGTCTTTTTAGTAAATATGTGAACATAAATGATATTTTAATGACTGAATATTTTTCAAATAAAAAGAAACCATATTCCTGTTTCAGCTCATAGATAGGGTACATAATAATCACCAATGCAATTTGCTTCGAGGTTTCTATATTTATAAAACCTTTTTTTTTTTCTTTTCTCTTTCTCTCCTTCTCTCTTTGTTGTTCATTTAAAGTCTGAATAAGTACTGGGGTATGATTCAATGACATGTAAATCATCATAGTTCTATTGCTTATTAAAGTCTTTCTCTAGATTTAATTACCAAGACATAGCCCCTTGACTAAGAGTGATCCAGTAATAGAAAAATTATGAAAACCTCAGCTGACATTAGTTTTAAAATGCCAAGTAAGCTTAATGGTTTCCCATACTATACAAGCTCTTCTATTGACAAAATAGCCTGAGCACTTTTGGTCGGTTGTCAAACTATGAAACTGTGTCATTTTCCAATTCATGTGTAACTCTTCATCTCTGCAGTGCTCTAAAGCCAGCTACCTCTTTCCTTTGCTGGAAGGAGAATCCCATGATCATTTAACTTATCTCAGAAACAATCCATACCTTGCACAGACTTCTTAGATAGAAACACTCTTGGATAATTCTTTGATTTACTTATGTTTGTGAATGTTTCATTCTTAAAAAATCCATACCTTGCACAGACTTCTTAGATAGAAACACTCTTGGATAATTCTTTGATTTACTTATGTTTGTAAATGTTTCATTCTTAAAAAAAATAAAAATTTTTAAGTAGGTTATTCTATCAGAGATGAATTTTCCTTAAGATTTAAGTTTTTCACAGTTACATCAATTTAGATGGCTAAATTTGTTGCATTTGCTCAGACCTCCCTTCTGAAAAAAAAAAAAAAAGGTAAAAGGCTAAATATTTATACTGATAGGAAATATTTGATTTTGTGTTAGTCCATGACTTTGAAATGCTTGGGTTATTGGGTTTTTCTGACTACCACAGAAATCCATAGAAAATGAATGGCTTGGTGGGCCCATAAAGGTACGACATGGACAGGAACATAAATTTTGGACCCTTCTGAATATCTCCAAATGCATTTTAAGTAAGTTCTAACTATTGTTATTCATTCTTTGGGTAGTTTGAAGCTTTAATTTAATAGTTATGGTTTTAGTGGTAGAAAAAGTGTGATTTTATATTCTGACTTGGGGAATTCCAACTTCTCTCTCCAGTAACAGGAACACATACTTTACTGGCACCATTATTTAAGAACTTTATAAAAAATAATTACTCAGAATCTCCACAAACTTTATCATCCCAAACTTCAGAAAAGATAAAGAGAATTGAGGGAGTTCCAATGCTACAATTAACAAAACTCTTGGGAACCTCGAACCACCAAGGCTAAACTGTTGTCAACTATCTTGAGGACAATAAGATCAATCATCTCTAGTATCTACAAGTAATCTCCTTTTGAATTAATAAGAGGCCTGCCTAATATATTTGAGAAGTACTTCCAACCCTAGATTCTACTCTATCAGAAGCTGATATGACTAATTATTGCAGGAGACTCAAATTGAGAGACCTCTAGCTTTATACCAAGAAGTAAAAATGTATTTCCAAAATGCCTACCTAAGCAGACTTTGCATGATCTGAAACCCGGAAATCTGAGCTTCTGAAAAAGGCATCCGAAAAAAACGCACCTTAAACCTGAACAGGAAAAACCTTATAAGGTACTGTTAACAATTGGTATAGTAATAAAATTCTAAGGTATTGATCTTTAGGTTCATGTTTCCCAAATTAAAACATATACAAAATTTCTGTAGACCACTGGGCTTCCATTCCAACAGGAGACCCTAACTTGGTGATTTTTAGGCATTCTGAACCTGCTGACTATAAAAGGTAGACAACCTCTTCCCAAAATGACAAACTACTGACTATAAAAGTAGACAACTTCTGCTCAAAACAACGGAATAATTTCTGATTTTTCAGCACTTCTTCCTTTTACCACTAATCTTGCCTATTGTTGTTTTTTCATTCTATTTACTAAAAGTTCTCAATATAATTGTCATCTGCATCCTATTACTTCTGATTCTTTTCTTCTGCCAATTAAGAAAAAATAAGACTCACAGATGGTATCTTTTTCTCATACTGTAGTTATTGCTCTGATTTAACTGACTATTGATGAAATTTAGTAACTGTTCTTTTAAACACTTCAGAAGTAGATTCACTTTCATAGGTACCTCTTGGTACTTACATTTACTTCATATATCACAAACTCCAGCCCAAGAAAAATTAGACTTTGACTTCATGTAAACAAATGTTTCTGATAAGGCTATTACCATCCTATTAGTAAAATCTTGTTCATCAGGAATGAAAGCTAATTAGGAGCCATTCCTGTAGTCATTTTATTCTCTCGAGATACTATAAATTGTTTTCAGAAACTCTTTAAGTGTACTCAAGGAATCTGCCCATCATGAGGCACAGAAATTGACTTACTTTTTGCATTAGATGATATTATTAATCCCAATACAGTCTGTGTCCCACTATATTACTACTTTTTATGTGGACATCAAGCTTACTTCCACCTGTCACACACTAACTTACCCTGTGTATTCCAGATAACTATTCAAGATTTTCAGATGTTTATAATTGGCAACCTCCAATGGATTATGTTTCCCTGAAAGAAATACTCAGAAGCCTCTCAGAAGAGGCAAACACAGGCTACTAAGGAAAACTCCCGGGAGAAATTACAGACTCTCTTTTTATGCATACTACAGAATAACACAATTGGAAAAAGTGTTCTGACCCTGTAAGACAAAATAAATGACATAAATTCTGTCTAGAAGGCCCCCAAAATCATTTTAAATTTAAATCTATTACGCAGCATTATCACGGTTAATCACATAGGCCTTAATATGTATTTAGCTAGCCAAAGGAAAAAAAAAATTCTCTAGTAAATATTTCTTGTTGCTCCTATGAGGCTACAAGTCAAGTAGAACAGTGCATTCCTAGTCTAAAGAAAAACAAAAGCTATTTGGTTCCCTAAGACTCAGATGGAAATATTTTGATTGCCTGGGCTTTATAATTTTGTCCCTGATTTTTAGATTTTTTTTTTCTTTACAACGTGCAATATTGGAGTTAGCTCTTTTTAGAAGGAAAAAGATTAACTATATTGTAACTGAAACTAGTGGAGTAAGCCATACCAAATCTAATTGTTTCAAGAAATAAGAATACATCATGAAGACACTTTAGTTTGATGTGGTGAAGACAGAAACTAGATTGTAATGGTTTGAAGAGTCACTGGGGAGTTAGAAAGTGGTAAGCAGAAGCCTAGACCACTTCTTCAGAAAGTGCGATTTTGAAGGAATATGAGAGAGAGAAATCTAGAGATGTGAGTTGTGGAGATGGGAATGCCATCCTATGCCCAGTTGAGGGTTAGCCATACATAGGAGTGAACCACATCTGGTACCATATGAGGGAAGTGGTCTAAAGGATGGGTGATGATGTAGGCAGGTTGTGGGCTAGATAAATGGAGCAGGAAGTAGGTATTGTAGGACATCACTGTTTTGTTTGTGAGTTAGGAATTGAGATTATCTGGTGAGACTGAAGGTTAAAGTAAAAGGACAGAAGATACAAAGAGTAAATGGAAAACACAGTTTGAGGGGAATGAAAGAGATAAATGTGGGCACACAGAAGATTTTTTCTGAGGAGCCTCAAGTATTGTCTTCTGTTGGAAACTGAAATTGTAATGGAATCAATGTGCAGAATTATGTAATTCTCTCTAGTAGGACTCAGAAACAGCTATTGTTCAGGAAAAGAAAAAGTGTGCTGGTGGATTGATGCAGCTGAGATTACTTTTTATATGGGTGTAGTGAAATGACAAGGGACAGAGGAAGTCATCAATTAAACAAGAATGCACTTAAAGAGATGGGCCATAGGATCTGAAGTGTCAAAGGCACAGACGGCTTGATAACTCATTTAGGGAACTGTGCTATCTCTGTGAGGCCTCCAGCAAAATTTCCAGTGAATAAAAGAACGAAGTCGTAAAGTAAAGCAAAATCAAAATGTACTACAGACATTGAAAAACTTGAAGAATTTTAAATCCACTATAAAAGGCAACACTGCAAACAGACAGGAAGGGAAGAAGAAAGCAAAGGAAGAGTTGATGGGAAGTGACATTTCAATTAAGGGAGAAGTATTAAGCTACATGGTAAATTTTGTTCTATGAAGCATTGAAACTTATTTTTTAAAAACCTGAAGAGGGACACCTGAGTGGCTCAGTCCATTAAGCAGCTGCCTTGGGCTCAGGTCACAATCCTAGGATCCTGGGATCATGCTCAGTGGGGAGCCTGCTTATCTCTCTGCCTCCTCTGCCTTTGCCACTCTCCCTACGTGTGCTCTCTCACCTCTCACTCTCTCTGACAAGTAAATAAATAAAATCTTAAAAAAAAAAAACTGAAGAGTTCTAAGTTGTTTTGCTAATATTATTAAGTATCTTGCCCACATATTGTGATTTTTAGAAAGTAATTTCCCTTAACCTCAGTTTCCTTATTTATTAAGTGGTGGCAATAATACCTACCTTGAAAGACTTAGGAAGAGGATTAAATAATGTCAGAAAGGGTATATCATAATGACAAGCATAAAACCAATGTAAATTTTGCTTTATCTTTTCCATAATCAATATTCACATCATGCTGGTTAAGTTTTTAAAAAGCAGTTGGTCCTAAATTAGAAAATATCCAAGATCCTCTTTTCAATTTATTGCCATTGACAAAACCATAAACTTAAGTGTATGATAGTTGAATGTGGGAATTATGTAACTTAAAATTTAGGTGCCAAAAGCAGGAATAATTTAGTGAAATATGGTACTTGGGCTCCGCATGAAACAATAGGGAGAAAACCACCACTGAATCTCCACAACTTTCTCTTATCTCCCTTATACAAGGCACAGAAGTTGTGTGACTAGTGTGGGTGTTTAAATCAAAGCTTTGGAAGGCTTGGGTTTGACTGTCATGTGCAGACTGATAACTTGCAAGGTGTATATGTAGACTAGATCTCACTTTGGAATTGTTTGCCATATTTCTTCACCTGGATAAGTCTGTACATATATTTGACATTGTCCAGAAATAAACCCAAACCCCAAACATGCTCTCAATCTATTTATTTCCTATGGTTTTATTGTTTTAGAGGACACCACCACAAATTTAGACACCCCAAGCTAAAAACATCCCAATTTCATTCTTGAATATCTTTTCTCCCTCACCAAATACCTAATTACCTATGATCTCCCAAGACTTTCTCACTCTGATTCCCCACTTTTCATCCTTACCTCCAATACCTTAGCTCTGGAACTCAGAATTTCTCACACAGACTATTGCAACTCCCAGAGTCTCAACTTTAACCCATATATGTAGCTATGTCCTTCTGCCCTATCACATTATAAAACTTAAATGAAGGAACCTTATAGAGTGCCTGGTGCATGGTGAGTACTCGATAAACATTTGTTGAACTAAACAGAATTGAGGGAAAACATATAGTCTTTATCTGAGGAGACTCTGAGGGTTGCCATTATGGATGAAAACTCATCTTGGCAGTCTGGTCCCAAACTATATTTTACTTCCATTTTTTTTCAATTGAAGTATAGTTCATACACATTAGTTTCAGGTGCACAATATAGTGATTTGACAATCAATTTACATTCCCATTAGCAGTGCATGAGGGTTCCTTGCTCTCCACATCCTCACCAATAGTTGTTATTTCTTATCCTTCTGATTCCAACCATTCTGACAAAAGGTGATAATTCATTGTGGTTTTGATTTGCATTTCCTGATGATTAGTGAAGTTATGCATCTTTTCACATGTCTGTTGCCCATCTGCATGTCTTCTTTGAAAAATGCCTATTCAGGTCCTTGGCGCATTTTTAAAAAAATATTTTATTTATTTATTCGACACAGAGAGATATCACAAGTAGGCAGAGAGGCAGGCAGAGAGAGAAAGGGGGAAGCAGGCTCCCCGGTGAGCAGAGAGCCTGATGTGGGGCTCGATCCTAGGAACCTGGGATCATGACCTGAGCTGAAGGCAGAGGCTTAACCCACTGAGCCACCCAGGTGCCCCAATGGTGCATTTTTAAAAAAAAATTTTATTCATTTATTTGACAGAGAGAGAGAGACCACAAGGAGGAAGAGAGAGAGGGAGAAGCAGGCTCCCCGCCGAGCAGATGGCCCAATGCGGGGCTCGATCCCAGGACCCTGAGACCATGACCCAAGCCGAAGGCAGGGCTTAACCCACTGAGCCACCCAGGCGCCCCATCCTTGGCGCATTTTTAAATCAGATTCTTTGTTTGGTGTTGAATGATATAAGTTCTTTATATATTTTAGAGTATTAACACCTTATCTGATACACTGTTTGCAAATACCTTTTTCCATTCAGTAGGTTGACTTTTCATTTTGTTGATGATATTCTTCACTGCACAAAAGGTTTTTTGTTTGTTTGTTTGTTTTAATTTTGGTGTAGCCCCAATAGTTTATTTTTTCTCCTTACCTAATGAGACAGAACTAGAAATTCTTATCAGTCAATGAAATTACTGACTATGTTTTCTTCTAAGAGTTTTATGGTGTCAGGTCTCACATTAGGTCTTTATTTTATTTTTGTGTGTGGTATAAGCCAGAGGTCTAGTTTCATTCTTTTGCGTGAGCTGTCCTATTTTCCCAGCACCATTTGTTGAAGAGACAGTGTTTTCCTCACTGTATATTCTTGCCTTCTTTGTCATAGATTAATCAACCATGTAAGTGTAGGTTTGTTTCTGGGCTCGCTATTCCATTTCATTGATCTCTGTCTATGTTTGTGTCAGTACCATTCTGCCTTGAGTATTATAGCTTTGTACTATATCTTGAAATCTGAGATTGTGATACCTTTGGCTTTGTTCTTCTTTCTCAAGATTATTATTCAATTTTCTATCTTAGCTTTCACTCTTCTCATAACTCATTCCAGTACAATTAGCATAAATATTGCCTGTAATAAACTGGAAGATAGAGAATATACCTAATAAACTTGTGGATCTGGCAAAAAATATCTAGACACAGAATGTTGAATCTGCCAGGCTATTCCTTTTAGTAGTGTTTATGATAAAATACAGGAAGAGATACACAGGCTCAAAGGGACTGATCAGTTTGCCAGCAGCAATTAGAAAAAAACAGACACAACCTGACACTTGTTGGGTTGGAAAGTAAATCACCTCTCATCCCTGTTTTCCAGCTGGTAAAAAATTTCTCAATCAAATGAGGCCTACGGATAAATGTAAAATTGTGTGAGTGGCTGTGTAACCCTTTGCTAAAGGATACTGCTAAACTAGTGTCTAATAGATTCCCTTATCTGAAAAAAGGGGGCATCTAAGAATTTTATGAGTGTTCTCCCATAGCAGTCACCCACTCAGACTAAAGCAGAAATTTAGGGGTCATCAGCAAGTAGATAGTACATCAAGCCACAGAAGAGAATGAGATGGACAGACAAAAAATAGTAGGTCAATGAATAAGAGGAATCAACACAAAGAGTTATAGCAGATGGTATAAACAGTATTGGCTTGCCTTGAGACTTTGGAGGTACCATTCTAGTTATTGGTGATGACATGAAAGTATGTGGCAAAGAGGGGAAGACGGGTGGGTGTGAGATGCCACAGTGCTTAATGACTTCTTTGTGGTTGTTGACATCACCTGGAGTGATAGTAGGTTTATTGGTGGAAGGAAATCCCAGACTCTCCTATTTCCATCCCTTGTCATATCAAGATCCAGATGCTTTTGTCTTTGTCTCTTTCAAATATCTTAGATTCTGCAGAGATATAGGACAGATTTAAAAAAGCAAGTTCCTAAACTAGGGCAACTCATGAAAATTATTTTGGAAAAAAATAATCCCAAAAGACATAGGAATCAGGGACTTGAGCTAAGAAAGTCAGGTGACAGATCTCTCACTTCAAGTATCCTCCACATACCCCCCCCCCCTTCTAGAATGAGCTCTTCTGGAGAAGGAGGAATCTGAAAGTGAATGTTAGGCCATATCAACAAATGATTTTATATATGGGATCATATTTTTTCCAATGGGTGTATTTTTTAGACTTAGCATATTCTCCAGAAAACTATGGTATAAACTAAAAATAGAAGAAATAGGTATTGCCTATTTAGCTCTTCTCTTGTTGCTAGAAATAAGTTTTTCTGGAGTCACTGAAAATTCATATTCCCCAGTACAATCATTTAAATTCAGTAGGAGAAGAAGTTTGTATATCTGTAACATCATTCCATGTTGAATATTATATGGTTCTACCTCCATACTGTTTCCACAGTTGTTGCACCAATTTACATTCCCACTAACAGTGCACGAGACTTCCTTTTTCTCCACATCCTCATCACTTGTTATTTCTTATCTTTTTTATTCTAGCCATTCTGGCAGGTGTGAAGTGATATCTCATTGTGGTTTTCATTTGCATTTCCCTGATGATTAGTGTTGAGAGCATTTTTGAAGCATCCATTGGCTGTCTATCTGATTCTCTGGAAAAATGTCTATTTAGGTTTTTCTATTAGATTATGTGGTTTTTGATCCTGAATTGATCCTGAGTTTTGATTCTGAGTTGTAAAGGTTCTTTATATATTTTGGATATTAACCCCTCATCAGATATATTGTTTGCAAATATCTTCTCCAATTTACTAGGTTGTCTTTCTGTTTTGAAGATGGTTTCCTTCATTGTGCAAAAGTTTTTTATTTTGGCATAGTTCCAATAGTTAAATTTTGCTTCTATTCCCCCTGCCTGAGGTGACAAATCCAGAGAGATGTTCCTAAGCTCATGTCAAAGAAACTACTGCCTATGTTTTCTTCTAAGAGTTTTATGGTATCAGGTCTCACATTTGTCTTTAATCTATTCTATTTTTGTGTGTAGTGCAAGCCAGTGGTCTAGTTTCATGCTTTTGCTTGAAGCTGTCAAGTACCATTACCATTCGTTGTATATTCTTGCCTTCTTTGTTATAGATTTAATCAACCATGTAAGTGTGGGGTTTTTTCTGGGTTCTCTGTTCTGTTCTATTGATATTTGTGTTGATGTTTGTGCCACTACCATACTATTTTGATTATTACAGCTTTTTTGGTAAACAGTATGGAGGTTCCTGAAAAAATTAAAAACAGAAATACCATATGATCCTGTAATTCTACTACTATTTACCCCCAAAATCAAAAGCACTTAATTTGAAGACATATATATCCCCATGTATATTGCAGCAATATTTATAATAGCCAAGATATGGAAGCAACCTGTGTTCATCAACAGATGAATGGAAAAAAAAGATGTGGGGTGTGTGTGTGTGTGTGTGTGTACACATATATTCAGCCATAAAAAAAGAATGAGATCTTGCCATTGCAACAAACTGGATAGAGCTAGAAAGTACAATTCTAAGTGAAATAAGTCAGATAGAGAAAGATAAATATATGATTTCACTTACATGTCTTAGAAAACAAAATAAATGAACAAACATACAAAATAAAAGAAGAAACAAACCCATAAATACAGAGAGCAAAGTGATGATTGCCAGATGGGAGGGGTTTAGGGGATGTGCAAAATGGGTGAAGGGGAGTGGGAAGTACACACTTCCAATGATGGAGTGAATAAGTCAAGGGGATGGAAGATACAGCATAGGTAACATAGTCAATGGTATTATAATAGTGTTGTCTGGTGACAGATGGTAGCTACACTTGGGGTGAACATAGCATAATGTAGACTTGTCAAATCACTATGTTTCATACCTGAAATTAGTATAACACTGGTTTTCAACTATACTTCAATTAAAAAATATATACATTATATGGCTCTTCGTTTTTGAGCCGAATAGACATAAAGAGAATGGTCTGACCTTTATTACTCAAGGAGAACTATTTTTAACATCTCCAAATTTCAAATATTCCACATAATTGCTCCCTTTATTGAAAAAAAAATACAAAATGCAACTTAAAAATTAGTAATGCTTTCAAGTGAATTTGTTTTAATAATCTTAATAGTAACATACATATTTAATACCAACACACACACACACACACACACACACATGCATATATACACACATATAAGCAGAACATTAAAACCAACCTTTTTTGTGGTTAGGACACTTAAGATCTACTCTCTCAGGAAATTTCAACTATATGATACAATCATTAACCATATCTACATTGCTGTAATTAGCTATACAGAACTTATTCATCTTGCATAAATGAAGCTTTGTACCCCTTGACCAACATCTCCCCATTTCACTATGTGAGATGATGTGTGTTAATGAGCTTGATTGTGACTATTATTTCACAATGTATTTGTATATCAAAACATCAAGTCATACACCTTATATCTATACAATTTTTTCTCACTTATACTCAATAAAGATGGCAGGGGGGATTGAAAAAAAATACAAAAATACCAAATGTAGGCACTGCAGCATGAGGCAGTGGAAGGAGGTCTTAACTGGGTGTCCATGAATCCATGCTCTAATTTCAGCTCTACTATTAGTCTATCCATAGAAGTTATAGCGGTATTAGATAGGCTCAAGCAACTGATCTAATAATGCCAGCTGAGTCTGTATGTGCGAATTCTGCTAACCATTTTTCAGAATTTACTCCATCAACTTCCATATCCTTCTCTAATGGGATAACTCCCTCTTTTCACTTTACTGATCATAGTCTACTTGGGACTTTGGCCAGTGATCACCTAAGACATAAGATATTTCTCTTGTTGTTTTAGCAATCATCTCTGCCTCCCAGCTATGTCTTTCTTTATTTTAGTTCAGCCCACCTTGTGGGATGTTCAAACCTCATTACTCTGCTAAGCATTACATTTAAAGACATGGCCTAGAACTTTAAATGCACATAAAGTTACTTATGATTTTATTCTTTCATAATTGTAAGTCTTCAATATCATAATGAATATAAATCACTTTTTTCTTTGTTGAACATCATGTGAATGAGAAGAATCCTTATAGCTATTAAAAAAAAAATCCTGACTGGAGGAAACAAGATGACAGGGTAGCAGACTGAAATATCATTAGGTCCCAGGAATTCAGCTAGATAGTTATCAAACCATTCTGAACACCTACAAACTCTACAGGACATAGAAGAGAAGAAGAGAAGCAATTCTAGGAACAGAAAATTGACCACTTTTGAGAAGGTAGGATGTGCAGAGAAGTGAATTTGAAGCAACGAGAAGATAGACTACGGGGCGAGGGGCCAGCTCCTAGCAAGCGGTGGAGCCATGGAGCACAAATTCAGAACTTTTAGAAGTCTGCTCCAATGAGGGATGTTGCTCCAGGGACTAAGTGGGGTTGGAGACCTTGCAGAGACAGTGTGGTCTCACGACCCACGGGGTCACAGAAAAACTGGGGGTGTCTGAGTGTGGCAGAGCTGACAGGTATTGGAGCACAGAGACGGAACTGAGGTGGGGGCTCTCAGCTCAGGATTACCTTAAGCCATGATCCAAGGCACAGGTGAGCCACTGCTCTTTGAGCAGGGACCCCACAAGTGGCAGATCCAGAGAGACCCCCTCTTTCGTCCTCTGGGAGGAGCAGCGAAGGAGCGCACGGCAGGAATCTGCTGGGTTTGGAGACTCCAAATGGGCCTGTAAGCCAGGGATAGAAATGCTCAGTCACAGGCTGGGTGAGCAAGGAATGTGGCCGGGAAACCAGAGAGACGGGAGGGATTGACTGCTTTTCTCTGAGGGTGCACTGAGGAGTGGGGCCCTGAGCTCTCGGTTCTTCCAGGTAGGAGATTGGGAGGCCACCATTTTCATTCCTGTCCTCCAAAGCTCTATAGAAAGTGTTGAGGAAACAAAAGCTCCCCAGAGCGAACCTGAGCAGATTACTTAGCCTGGCCGCTGGCAAGAGCAGTGCAATTCCGCCTCAGGCAAAGACATTTGAGAATCACTGAAATAGGCCCCTCTCTAGAAGATGGGCAAGAACATTCAACCAAGACCAAAATCACCAATCAATGAAAACTGTGGAATTCCAGAGCTAGGGGAAAGCAAAGCATAGAATTCATGGTTTTTGCCCCCGTGATCCTTTAGTCTCGCAAAGTTAAATTTAAATTTTTATTTTTTTCTTATTCTATTTATTTAACTCTCCCTCTTTCTTAAATATTACACATTTAATACTAGCTTTAAAAATCTTTTTAAGTTTTCATTGTTACAGCCATATTTTAACCCTTCATTGTATTTAACCTTGTTTTTTCTATACATATAGGTTTTTATTTTTCTTTAAAATGTTGGGATACAATTTCTTCTAATAGATCAAAATATACCCTAAATCTACCACATGGCTTTGTTCTAGTTTCCAGCCTGATCACAGTCTCTCCTCTATTTTTTATTTTTCCAACCAACTTAATTTACCAATTCATTTTTTAGAATCTTTTTTTAATTTTCATCTTTATAGCCATATTCCATCTCTTCATTGTGTTATCCTTATTTGTGTGTGTGTGTGTTTGTGTGTATATATAATATATATATATATATTATATATATATATATATGTTTTTCTTTCTTTAAAATTTTGGGAGGTAGTTTCCTCTAAAGACCAGAATACACCCCAAAACAAGTGGGTGGTTCTTTTCTATTCACCAGTAAAAAATAAATAAATAAATAAATAAATAAATATTATATATATATATATATATATATATATATATATATATATATAATTTCCCCTCCTTCTTCTGGCTCCAATTTTGGGTCTCTTCTGATTTGGTTAATGCATATTTTTCTGGGGTCTTTGCCACCCTATTTGTACCTTATTCTCTTCTTCATATAGTCTTATCTGGATAAAATGACTAACAACAAGGCGGAAAAACACACCACAAAACAAAGACAAAAACAAAAACAAAAACAAAATCAAGAGGCAGTACAAACAACTAGGGACCTAATCAATATGGACATTGATAATATGTCAGAACTAGAGTTCAGAATGACGATTATAAAGGTGCTAGCTGGGCTCAAAAAAGGCATGGAAGATATTAGAGAAACACTTTCTGGAAAAATAAAATCCCTTTCTGGAGAAAGAAAAGAACTAAAATCTAACCAAGTTGAAAACAAAAAAGCTATTAATGAGGTGCAATAAAAAATGGAGTTCCTTACTGCTAGGATAAATGAATCAGAAGACAGAATTAGTGATATAGAAGACCAAATGATGGAGAATAAAGAAGCTGAGCAAAAGGGAGACAAGCAAATACTGGACCACAAGGAGAGAATTCGAGAGATAAGTGATACCACAAGACGAAATGATATTAGAATAATTGGTATCCCAGAAGAAGAAGAAAGGGAGAGAGGGGCAGAAGGTATATTGGAACAAATTATAGTAGAGAATTTCCCTGCTATGGCAAAGGGAACAAGCATCAAAATCCAGGAGGCACAGAGAAGGCCCCTAAAAATCAATAAAAATGGGTCCACACACCGTCATCTAATGGTGAAACTTAAAAGTCTTAGTGACAAAGAGAAAGTCCTGAAAGCAGCTCGGGACAAGAAGTCTGTAACATACAATGGTAGGAATATTAGATTGGCAGCAGATTTATCCACAGAGACCTGGCAGGCCAGAAAGAACTGGCATGATATATTCAGACCACTAAATGAGAAAAATATGCAGCCAAGAATACTATATCCAGCTAGGCTGTCATTGAAAATAGAAGGAGAGATAAAAAGCTTCCAGGACAAACCAAAATTAAAAGAATTTGCAAACACCAAACCAGCGCTACAGGAAATATTGAAAAGGGTCCTCTAAGCAAAGAGAGAGCCTAAAAGTAGTAGACCAGGAAGGAACAGAGACAATATACAGAGACAGTCACCTTACAGGCAATACAATGGCACTAAATTCATATCCTTCAATACTTACCCTGAATGTAAATGGGCTAAATGCCCCATTCAAAAGACACTGGGTGTCAGAAAGAATAAAAAAACAAGAACCATCAATATGCTATCTACAAGAAACTCATTTTAGACCCAAAGACACCTCCAGATTTAAAATGAGGGGGTGGAAAACAGTTTACCATGCTAATAGACATCAAAAGAAAGCTGGGGTGGCAATCCTTATATCAGATCAATTAGATTTTAAGCCAAAAACTATAATAAGAGATAAGGTAAGGGTCTGTCCAACAAAAAGATCTAAAATTCTTAAATATCCATGCCCCTAACATGGGAGCAGCCAAGTATATAAACCAATTATAAACACAATCAAAGAAACACATCAACAAGAATACAATAATAGTAGGGGGTTTTATTATTTTTTTTATTTTTTTAATTTTATTTTTTATAAACATATATTTTTATCCCCAGGGGTAGAGGTCTGTGAATCGCCAGGTTTACACAATTCACAGCACTCACCATAGCACATACCCTCCCCAAAATCCATAACCCCACCCCCCCTCTCCCAACCCCCCTCCCCCCATCAACCCTCAGTTTGTTTTGTGAGATTAGGAATCACTTATGTTTTGTCTCCCTCCCAATCCCATCTTGTTACATTTATTCTTCTCCTACCCCCTTAACCCCCCATGTTGCATCTCCTCTCCCTCATATGAGGGAGATCATATGATAGTTGTCTTTCTCCGATTGACTTATTTCGCTAAGCATGATACCCTCTAGTTCCATCCACGTCGTCGCAAATGGCAAGATTTCATTTCTTTTGATGGCTGCATAGTATTCCATTGTGTATATATACCACATCTTCTTTATCCATTCGTCTGTAGATGGACATCTAGGTTCTTTCCATAGTTTGGCTATTGTAGACATTGCTGCTATAAACATTCGGGTGCACGTGCCCCTTCGGATCACTACGTTTGTATCTTTAGGGTAAATACCCAGCAGTGCAATTGCAGGGTCATAGGGTAGTTCTATTTTCAACATTTTGAGGAACCTCCATGCTGTTTTCCAGAGTGGTTGCACCAGCTTGCATTCCCACCAACAGTGTAGGAGGGTTCCCCTTTCTCCGCATCCTCGCCAGCATCTGTCATTTCCTGACTTGTTAATTTTAGCCATTCTGACTGGTGTGAGGTGATATCTCATTGTGGTTTTGATTTGTATTTCCCTGATGCCGAGTGATACGGAGCACTTTTTCATGTGTCTCTTGGCCATCTGGATGTCTTCTTTGCAGGAATGTCTGTTCATGTCCTCTGCCCATTTCTTGATTGGATTATTTGTTCTTTGGGTGTTGAGTTTGCTAAGTTCTTTATAGATTTTGGACACTAGCCCTTTATCTGATATGTCATTTGCAAATATCTTCTCCCATTCTGTCAGTTGTCTTTTGGTTTTGTTCACTGTTTCCTTTGCTGTGCAAAAGCTTTTGATCTTGATAAAATCCCAATAGTTCATTTTTGCCCTTGCTTCCCCTGCCTTTGGTGATGTTCCTAGGAAGATGTTGCTGCGGCTGACGTCGAAGACGTTGCTGCCTGTGTTCTCCTCAAGGATTTTGATGGATTCCTTTCTCACATTGAGATCCTTCATCCATTTTGAGTCTATTTTCGTGTGTGGTGTAAGGAAATGATCCAATTTCATTTTTCTGCATGTGGCTGTCCAATTTTCCCAACACCATTTATTGAAGAGGCTGTCTTTTTTCCATTGGACATTCTTTCCTGCTTTGTCGAAGATGAGTTGACCATAGAGTTGAGGGTCCATTTCTGGGCTCTCTATTCTGTTCCATTGATCTATGTGTCTGTTTTTGTGCCAGTACCAGGCTGTCTTGATGATGACAGCTTTGTAATAGAGCTTGAAGTCCGGAATTGTAATGCCACCAACTTTGGCTTTCTTTTTCAATATTCCTTTGGCTATTCGAGGTCTTTTCTGGTTCCATATAAATTTTAGGATTATTTGTTCCATTTCTTTGAAAAAAAATGCATGGTACTTTGATAGGAATTGTATTAAATGTGTAGATTGCTTTAGGTAGCATAGACATTTTCACAATATTTATTCTTCCAATCCAGGAGCATGGAACATTTTTCCATTTCTTTGTGTCTTCCTCAATTTCTTTCATGAGTACTTTATAGTTTTCTGTGTATAGATTCTTAGTCTCTTTGGTTAGGTTTATTCCTAGGTATCTTATAGTTTTGGGTGCAATTGTAAATGGGATGGACTCCTTAATTTCTCTTTCTTCTCTCTTGTTGGTGTAGAGAAATGCAACTGATTTCTGTGCATTGATTTTATATCCTGACACTTTACTGAATTCCTGTACAAGTTCTAGCAGTTTTGGAGTGGAGTCTTTTGGGTTTTCCACATATAGTATCATATCATCTGCGAAGAGTGAGAGTTTGACTTCTTCTTTGCCGATTTGGATGCCTTTAATTTCCTTTTGTTGTCTGATTGCTGAGGCTAGGACTTCTAGTACTATGTTGAATAGCAGTGGTGATAACGGACATCCCTGCCGTGTTCCTGACCTTAGCGGAAAAGCTTTCAGTTTTTCTCATTGAGAATGATATTTGTGGTGGGTTTTTCATAGATGGCTTTGATAATATTGAGGTATGTGCCGTCTATCCCTACACTTTGAAGAGTTTTGATCAGGAAGGGATGCTGTACTTTGTCAAATGCTTTTTCAGCATCTATGGAGAGGATCATATGATTCTTGTTCTTTCTTTTATTAATGTGTTGTATCACATTGATTGATTTGTGGATGTTGAACCAACCTTGCAGCCCTGGAATAAATCCCACTTGGTCGTGGTGAATAATCCTTTTAATGTACTGTTGAATCCAATTGGCTAGTATTTTGGCGAGAATTTTTGCATCTGTGTTCATCAAGGATATTGGTCTGTAGTTCTCTTTTTTGATGGGATCCTTGTCTGGTTTTGGGATCAAGGTGATGCTGGCCTCATAAAATGAGTTTGGAAGTTTTCCTTCTATTTCTATTTTTTGGAACAGTTTCAGGAGAATAGGAATTAGTTCTTCTTTAAATGTTTGGTAGAATTCCCCTGTGAAGCCATCTGGCCCTGGGCTTTTGTTTGTTTGGAGATTTTTGATGACTGTTTCAATAATCTTACTGGTTATGGGTCTGTTCAGGCTTTCCATTTCTTCCTGGTTCAGTTGTGGTAGTTTATATGTCTCTAGGAATGCATCCATTTCTTCCAGATGGTCAAATTTGTTGGCGTAGAGTTGCTCATAGAATGCTCTTATAATTGTCTGTATTTCTTTGGTGTTTGTTGTGATCTCTCCTCTTTCATTCATGATTTTATTTATTTGGGTCCTTTCTCTTTTCTTTTTGATAAGTCTGGCCAGGGGTTTAGCAATCTTATTAATTCTTTCAAAGAACCAGCTCCTAGTTTCGTTGATTTGTTCTATTGTTTTTTTTGGTTTCTATTTCATCGATTTCTGCTCTAATCTTTATGATTTCTCTTCTCCTGCTGGGTTTAGGGTTTCTTTCTTGTTCTTTCTCCAGCTCCTTTAGGTGTAGGGTTAGGTTGTGTACCTGAGACCTTTCTTGTTTCTTGAGAAAGGCTTGTACCGCTATATATTTTCCTCTCAGGACTGCCTTTGTTGTGTCCCACAGATTCTGAACCATTGTGTTTTCATTATCATTTGTTTCCATGAATTTTTTCAATTCTTCTTTAATTTCCTGGATGACCCATTCATTCTTTAGAAGGATGCTGTTTAGTCTCCATGTATTTGGGTTCTTTGCAAATTTCTTCTTGTTATTGAGATCTAGCTTTAGAGCATTGTGGTCTGAAAATATTCAGGGAATGATCCCAATCTTTTGATACCGGTTGAGACCTGATTTCGGACCGAGGATGTGATCTATTCTGGAGAATGTTCCATGTGCACTAGAGAAGAATGTGTATTCTGTTGCTTTGGGATGAAATGTTCTGAATATATCTGTGATGTCCATCTGGTTCAGTGTGTCATTTAAGGCCTTGATTTCCTTGTTGATCTTTTGCTTGGATGATCTGTCCATTTCAGTGAGGGGAGTGTTAAAATCCCCTACTATTATTGTATTATTGTCGATGTGTTTCTTTGATTTTGTTATTAATTGGTTTATATAGTTGGCTGCTCCCACATTAGGGGCATAAATATTTAAAATTGTTAGATCTTTTTGTTGGACAGTTCCTTTGAGTATGATATAGTGTCCTTCCTCATCTCTTATTATAGTCTTTGGCTTAAAATCTAATTGATCTGCTATAAGGATTGCCACTCCTGCTTTCTTCTGATGTCCATTAGCATGGTAAATTCTTTTCCACCCCCTCACTTTAAACCTGGAGGTGTCTTCGGGTTTAAGATGAGTTTCTTTTAGGCAACATATAGATGGGTTTTGTTTTTTTATCCATTCTGATACCCTGTGTCTTTTGATTGGGGCATTTAGCCCATTAACATTCAGGGTAAGTATTGAGAGATATGAATTTAGTGCCATTGTATTGCCTGTAAGGTGACTGTTATTGTATATTGTCTCTGTTTCTTTCTGATCTACTACTTTTAGGGTCTCTCTTTGTCTAGAGGACCCCTTTCAATATTTCCTGTAGAGCTGGTTTGGTGTTTGCAAATTCTTTCAGTTTTTGTTTGTCCTGGAAGCTTTTAATCTCTCCGTCTATTTTCAATGATAGCTTAGCTGGATATAGTATTCTTGGCTGCATGTTTTTCTCATTTAGTCCTCTGAATATATCATGCCAGCTCTTTCTGGCCTGCCAGGTCTCTGTGGATAAGTCTGCTGCCAATCTAATGTTTTTACCATTGTATGTTACAGACTTCTTTTCCCGGGCTGCTTTCAGGATCTTTTCTTTGTCACTAAGACTTGTAAATTTTACTATTAGGTGACGGGGTGTGGACCTATTCTTATTGATTTTGAGGGGGGTTCTCTGAACCTCCTGGATTTTGATGCTTGTTCCCTTTGCCATATTGGGGAAATTCTCTCCAATAATTCTCTCCAATATACCTTCTGCTCCCTTCTCTCTTTCTTCTTCTTCTGGAATCCCAATTATTCTAATGTTGTTTCGTCTTATGGTGTCACTTATCTCTCGAATTCTTCCTTCGTGGTCCAGTAGCTGTTTGTCCCTCTTTTGCTCAGCTTCTTTATTCTCTGTCATTTGGTCTTCTATATCGCTAATTCTTTCTTCTGCCTCATTTATTCTAGCAGTGAGAGCCTCCATTTTTGATTGCACCTCATTAATAGCTTTTTTGTTTTCAACTTGGTTAGATTTTAGTTCTTTTATTTCTCCAGAAAGGGCTTTTATATCTCCCGAGAGGGTTGCTTTAATATCTTCCATGCCTTTTTCAAGCCCGGCTAGAACCTTGAGAATCATCATTCTGAACTCTATATCTGACATATTACCAATGTCTGTATTGATTAGGTCCCTAGCCTTTGGTACTGCTTCTTGTTCTTTTTTTTGTTGTGAATTTTTCCGCCTTGTCATTTTGTCCAGATAAGAGTATATGAAGGAGCAAGTAAAATATTAAAAGGGTGGCAACAACCCCAGGAAAATATGCTTTAGCCAAATCAGAAGAGATCCCAAATCGTGAGGGGGGAGAAAGGGGATAAAAAGGTGTTCAGAAGAAAAAAAGAAAAAAAAAGAAAAAAAAAGAAACTATTAAAAAAAGAAAAAAGCCGATAAAAAATATAAAAAGGAAAAAAAAATATATATATAAGATAAACTATTTTAAAAACTTTAAAATAAGAAAACGGTAAAAGTTAAAAAAATTTAGCAGAAGAGAAAAAAAATTGAAAAAGAGAAAAAAAAAATTAACTGCAAGGCTAAGAATCATGGGGAGAAAGCCATGAGTTCCATGCTTTGCTTTCTTCTCCTCTGGAATTCCGCCGCTCTCCTTGGTATTGAAACTGCACTCCTTGGTAGGTGAACTTGGTCCTGGCTGGGTTTCTCGTTGATCTTCTGGGGGAGGGGCCTGTTGCAGTGATTCTCAAGCGTCTCTGCCCCAGGCAGAGTTGCACCGCCCTTACCTGGGGCCGGGCTGAGTAATCTGCTCGGGTTTGCTGGGTTTGCTTTCGGGAGCTTTTGTTCCCTGAGAGCTTTCCGTAGAGTTCCGGAGGACGGGAGTGAAGATGGCGGCCTCCCAGTCTCCGGCCCGGAGGAGCCAAGAGCCCGGGGTCCCACTCCTCAGTGCGCCCTCAGAGAATAGCGCCCAATGACTCCCGCCACCCTGGCCTCCAGCCGCGCTCCGAGCTCACCGAGCCTGCGACCGGTTCAAGGTAACCCCGAGCTGAGAGCTCACTCCTCGGCTCTGTCTCTGTAGCCGGCTTTCCTGTTCTAATACCGGTAAGCTCTGCAACACTCAGACTCCCCCGATCCTTCTGTGTCCCTGTGGGACCTGAGGCCACGCTGACCCCGCCTGGGCTTCACCCCAGTTAAGCTTCTGGAGCGATGTCCCTCAGTGGAACAGACTTTTAAAAGTCCTGATTTTATGCTCCGTTGCTCCACCGCTCGCCGCGAGCCAGCCCCTCCCCCCACGGTCTATCTTCCCGTTGCTTTGGATTCACTTCTCCGCCAGTCCTACCTTGCAGAAAGTGGTTGATTTTCTGTTTCTGGAATTGCTGTTCTTCTTCTCTTCAATCTCCCGTTGGATTTATAGGTGTTTGCAATCTTTAGATAAGCTATTTAGCTGATCTCCCGGTACCTGAAGTAGTCTCAGCGTGCTACTTCTCCGCCATCTTGACTCCTCCCTCTAGTAGGGGGTTTTAACACCCAACTCAATGAAATGGACAGATCATGCAAGCAAAAGATCAACATGGAAATAAGGGCTTTACATAACACACTGGACATACGAATATATTCAGAGCATTCCATCCCAAAGCAACAGGATACACATTCTTCTCTAGTGTACATGGAACATTCTCCAGAATAGATCACATCCTGGATCACAAATCAGTTCTCAACTGGTACCAAAAGATTGCGATCGGAAAATTCCCTGCATATTTTCAGACCACAATGCTCTGAAGCTGGATCTCAATCACAAGAGGAAAGCTGGAAAGAACTCAAATACATGGAGGCTAAAGAGCATCCTTCTAAAGAATGAATGGGTCAACCAGGAAATTAAAGAAGAATTGAAAAAATTCTTGAAAAGAAATGAAATGAAATAAAAATTAAAGAAGAATTTAAAAAATTCTTGAAAAGAAATGAAATGAAATGAAAATGAAAACACGAGTGTTAAAAATCTGTGGGGACACAGCAAAGGCAGTCCTGAGAGGAAAGTATACAGTGACACAAGCCTCCCAACAATCAAGAGCCCAGGGCCAGACGGCAACCCAGGGAAATTCTACCAAACATTTCAAGAAGAATTAATTCCTATTCTCCTGAAACTGTTCCAAGAAATAGAAATGGAAGGAAAACTTAAGACTCATTTTATGAGGCTAGCATTACCTTGATCGAAAACCAGACAGAGACCCCCTCAAAAAGGAGAATTACAGACCAATATCATTGATGAACACAGATGCAAAAATTCTCATCAAAATAATAGCCAGTAGGCTGCAACAGTACATTAAAAGGATTATTCATCATGACCAAGTGGGATTTATTCCTGGGCTGCAAGGTTGGCTCAACAACCCCAAATCAATCAGTGTGATACAATACATTAATAAAGGAAAGAACAAGAACCATATGATATTCTCAATAGATGCTGAAAAAGCATTTGACAAAGTACAGCATCCTTTCTTGATCAAAACTCTTCAAAGTGTAGGGGTAGACAGTACATACCTCAATATTATCAAAGCCATCTATGAAAAACCCTTGGCAAATATCATTTTCAATGGGGAGAAACTGAGAGGTTTCTCCCTTAGGTCAGGAACATAGCAGGGATGTCCACTATCACCACTGCTATTCAACATAGTGCTAGAAGTCCCAGCCTCAGTAATCAGACAACAAAAAGAAATAAAAGGCATCTGAATCGGCAAAGAAGTAGTCAAACTCTCTCTCTTTGCAGATGATATGATACTTTATGTGGATAACCCAAAGACTCCACTCCAAAGCTGCTAGAACTCATACAGGAATTCAGTAAAGTGTCAGGATATAAAATCAATGCTCAGAAATCAGTTGCATTTCTATATATCAAGAATAAGACAGAAGAACGAGAATTTAAGGAGTCAATACCATTTACAATTGTACCCCAAACCATAAGATACCTAGAAATAAACCTAACCAAAGAGGCAAAGAATCTGTACTCAGAAAACTATAAAGTACTCATGAAAGAAATGGAGGAAGACACAAAGAAATGGAAAAACATTCCATGCTCATGGATTGGAAGAATAAATATTCTGAAAATGTGTATGCTACCTAAAGTAATCTACATGTTTAATGCCATCCCTATCAAAATACCATCAATTTTTTTTCAAAGAAATGCAACACATAATCCTAAAATTTAAATGTTACAGAAAAAGCCCAAATAGCCAGAGGAATGTTGAAGAAGTTGGTGGCATCACAATTCCAGATTTCAACTCTATTACGAAGCTGTAATCATCAAGACAGTATGTTATTGGCACAAAAACAGACACATAGATCAATGGAACAGAATAGAGAGCCCAGAAATAGACCCTCAACTCTATGGTCAACTAATCTTCGACAAAGCAGAAAGGAATGTCCTTTAGAAAAAAAGTCTCTTCAACAAATGGTGTTGGGAAAATTGGACAACCACATGCATTAAGAATGAAACTGGACCATTTACACCACTCTCAAAAATAGACCCCAAGTGGATGAAAGACCTCAATATGAGACAGGAATCCATCAAAATCCTTGAGGAGAACACAGGCAGCAACCTCTTCGACCTCAGCTGCAGCAACTTCTTCCTAGAAACATTGCCAAAGGCAAGGCCAGGGAATCAAGGCAAAAATGAACTGTTGGGACTTCATCAAGATCAAAAGCTTTTGCATAGCAAACAGTTGACAAAACCAAAAGACAACTGACAGAATGGGAGAAGATATTCGCAAATGACCTATCAGATAAACAGCTAGTATCCAAAATCTATAAAGAACTTATCAATCTCAACACCCAAAGAACAAATAATCCAATGAAGAAATGGGCAGAAGACATGAACAGACATTTTTGCAAGGAAGACATCCAGATGGCCAATAGACACATGAAAAAGTGCTCCACATAACTCAGCATCAGAGAAATACAAATCAAAACCACAATGAGGTACCACCTCACACCAGTCAGAATGGCTAAAATTAACAAGTCAGAAAACGACAGATGTTGGCGAGGATGAGGAGAAAGGGGAACCCTCCTACACTGTTGGTGGGAATGCAAGCTGGTGCAGCCACTCTGGAAAACAGCATGGAGATTCCTCAAAAAGTTGAAAATAGAGCTACCCTATGACCCAGCAATTGCACTACTGGGTTTTTACCCTAAGGATAGAAATGTGGGGATCTGAAGGGGCACCTGAACCCAAATATTTATAGCAGCAATGTCCACAATAGACAAACCATGGAACAAACATGGATGTCCATCAACAGATGAACGGATAAAGAAGATGTGGTTTATATATGCAATGGAATACTATGCAGCCATCAAAAGAAATGAAATCTTGCCATTTGCAGTGATGTAGATGAACTAGAGGGTATTATGCTTAGCAAGATAAGTTAATCAGAGAAAGAGAATTATCATATGATCTCCCTGATATGAGGAATTTGAGAGGCAGGGTGAGGCACTTGGGGGTTAGGGAAGGAAAAAAATGAAACAAGATGGGATTGGGAGGGAGACAAACCATAAGAGACTCTTAATCTCACAAACTGAGAACTGCTGGGGGATGGGGGTGTAGGAGAGGGTGGTTGGGTTATGGACATTGGGGAGGATATATGCTATGATGAGTGGTATGAAATGTGTAAGACTGATGATTCACACACCTATACTCCTGGGTCAAGTGATTCATTATATGTTAATAAAAATAATTTTAAAAAATCCTCTAAGGGGCACCTGTATGGCTCAGTCATTGCACATCTGACTCTTGATTTCAGCTCAGGTCATATCCTTATGGTTGTGAGACAGAGCCCGCATTGGCTCCACAATGGGCATGAAGACTGCTTGAAATTCTCTTTCTCCCTTTGTCCTTCTCCCCATATTCTCTTTTTTTAAAGAACAAAACCAAAAACAAACAAAAAACCCAAAAAACAAGAAGCAAAACAGCTCCTCTGAGACTCCATGTGAGAAATACACATGGAAAGTGTATTCTCTCTCTTTAAAGAACAAAAACAAAAACAAACAAAAAACCCAAAAAAGAAGCAAAACAGCTCCTCTGAGACTCCATGAAAAATACACATGGAAAGTGCACAAAACTACTGTCTCCTTAGTTCTCCCACCTGTCTTCTTGAGGTTCTACTTTTAAAAACATCCCCCAGTATTGTCCAATTTTCTTCTTACTCTTGACTTTAAATAGAAGAAACCAAGAATAGTTTTTGTATGGGTATAAATAATGAAGAGAGATCATAAAAGAGGTACTTATTACCTTTCAGTGTAAGAATGAGAATTTTTGTCATATGTAGAGAGAATACATCGAAAGGCTTAGTGCTTCAACTTCATGCGACACACTTTTGAGGAAATAGGCTCCGTCTCACCCCAAATGGTCAGCATTGGCTGTACTCAGCTAAGGTAAAAATGAGTGCTCAATGGTGATTAGACCACTGGTAAACTAAGATAAGGAGGTGTGCTCAAGGGCACTTTGGTGGCTCATAGTGCATCACACATCTGACTCTTGATTTTGGCTCAGGTCATGGTCCCAGGGTCTCAGGATTGAGCCCCATGTTGGGTTCCCTGCTCAGCCGGGACTCAGCTTGACTCCCTCTGCTCGTGCTCTCTCTCCCTCTCTCTAAAATAGGTAAAGAAATACTTTATAAAAAAAAAAAAGGTGAGTGCTCAGTTGTCTCCTCTCCTCTTTCTCATCAGCCCTCCTTCTCCTCCTCTTCTTTCACTTTTTTTTGTGTACTTTTTTCTCTTTTTTTTCTTTCACTGTTCAAGGTCTATTTGCTGTTTTACTTGGCATGACATTTAGATAGCTGGTTGCAATGTTTGCAGGTAGATTTTTCTTTTTACATTATATGGCAATATATGCTAGCTACGCTGAAACAAATAATACATAAATAAGATCCTTTAGAGCAGTTTTGCCCTACTGGATCTCTCTCTTTTCCTCCCCTACACATGTCTACCTTATACTAACGTTTTGGAGATTTTTAGAGAAGGAGGAGTGCTGAGAAAGAAAACTTGCTGAATAATAACCAGTTTTAGCTAATGCTTGAAATTTCACTATTAGAAAATCATTCTTCCCTAAGGCAATTTTTATCCAAGTTCTTCCTTAAAAATATTAAACTAACTTAACAAAATACTATGCATTATTATAAGAAAAGAATTAATTGGGTAAGTTCCTGCCATGCTGCAAGTGACAACAAATGCTTTCTCTGGCAATAAGAGAATTAAATTCGTAATTAACTCTGCACTAAAGGATTATAGTTCCTTTTTTTTTTAAGATTTTATTTATTTGTTTGACAGACAGAAATCACAAGTAGGCAGAGAGGCAGGCAGAGAGAGAGGAAGGGAAGCAGGCTCCCTGTTGAGCAGAGAGCCTGATGCAGGGACTCGATCCCAGGACCCTGAAATCATGACCTGAGCCGAAGGCAGAGGCTTTAACCCACTGAGCCACCCAGGCGCCCCTATAGTTCCTTTCTTGAGATAGCCTCAGGAGATACAATTTTTTCCCCTATGTAACTATGAATATTTCTTTTCTTTTAAAGATTTTATTTATTTATTTGACACAGAAGGGGGGAGAGAGAGAGAGATAGAGAGAGACAGTAAGCACACAAGCAGGGGGTAGTGACAGAGGGAGAGAGAGAAGCAGGCTCTCTGTTGAGCAGGGAGCCAGATGCAGGACTCCATCCCAGGACCTGAGCTGATCTTGACCAGCACCACCTCCAGCTCACAGGGCTCAGCAGAAGGAGAAGAGGGGTAAGTAGGGAGTTCTCCGTGCCATGTTCATAGAATATGACTGAGGCAAACAGACCAGTGTGGCTACAAAAGCCACTCACAAGAGTGCTCCCTCTACTGCACAGGCGAAGAATCCGCAACATTATAGCCCTGGTACTGTGGTATTCCATGAAATTAAACATTATCACAAGTCACTGAACTTCTGATTTGCAAACATTCTTTCCACTGTATGATGCTAAAAGTTGTCCACGACTTCAAAACCCACACTTCCAGGGTGCAGGTACTGGCATTCTGCAGGAGGCAAGTGAGGCTTATCTGGTGGCCCTTTCTGAAGACACCAACTGTGTGCTATCCATGCTAAACGTGTCACAGTTATACCAGAAGACATCCAGCTAGCACACCGCAGACATGGAGAATGTGATTAAGTACCATTATGATGGAAAACATCATTGTTAAGAAAATAATTCTCTTCTTCCTCTTATTGATAGTTCTGAACATTAGATATTTTTTCCCCCATGGGGTCAAAAGGTACCTAAGTATATGACTACAAGTTAGAAAAATAGGGATAGAAATTAGGTATTGGCAGTTTTTCTATTTTCATTTGTGTGCGAATTTCTAATATAAATGTGGATATAGAAAGCATTAATGCAAGTGAAATGTTTCAGTAAACATGCTTTAGCAGTTCAACTTTATAATAATTATAAATAAGCCTGTTACATTTTTCTGGAGAATGCCAGGATTTGGATTTTTTACAACAAGTAAATTTCTTTTTTTTTTTTTTAAAGATTTTATTTATTTATCAGAGAGAGAGAGGGAGAGCGAGCACAGGCAAACAGAATGGCAGGCGGAGGCAGAGGGAGAAGCAGGCTCCCCGCAGAGCAAGGAGCCTGATGCGGGACTCGATCCCAGGACGCTGGGATCATGACCTGAGCCGAAGGCAGCTGCTTAACCAACTGAGCCACCCAGGCGTCCCTACAACAAGTAAATTTCTTATTGAGGGCAACTAGGTGGTATTTGCAGCATTTTTATCATATAGTAGTTTCCATCCATTCACTATACTTTCCTGAGATGTCCTATGTACAAGTACATATTTTTATACTGTCTGTCTTCTGTGCTGTTCCTGTAAGTTTACTATTAAAATATATTAAACTACAAAAAAAGTTATATGTGGATTTTCAACTATGTGGGGGAATGGCACCCTTAATTCCAATGTTGTTCAAGGGTCAACTATATTTGTTTTACAATCAGTTGAGTGCTTTACTTTATAACCAGAGTTGATCAAATGTAACTATGGCACCCACCAACATAACATTTGTAAAAATTAGAAAAAGGACACTATCTTGTTGTGTCATTTATATATACAAATATATAGATATGTCTTCATTTTATTTATTATTTATTTCCCTACTATTCTCCAGACTACAAGCCACTCAAGGAAAGGAGCCATGTTTGTTTTGTTCATTGCTATATTCCTGTATGTCCAGCACCTTAATTAAATGAGACAGTGATGTAAATGCCTCAATTCTATGCATACATATGTACACACACACATACATACATTCAAACATATATGTACAATACATATATAGACACATCTTACATATTTATACATACTATATATGTGTATATATAACCAACAACATATGCATATATATACACACATACACACACATGTATTTGTTGGTTTGCTTGTTTCAACTACACAATTTTAGGAGTGTGGGAAGACAAAAGGTAAAAGGTATGGAGGGGGATAAGAACTAGTTCAGAGCTAGGAATAAACATGATGTAATAAAATTCAAAGCTATTTCCCAAATCTTCACTGTAAGCAATAGTTTTAGCATCATTTATCCCTAAATCTCTATTTAGAATATTTTTGAAATAGCATAATTTCTAAATGTTTCCACACTTTCTCTTAGAGATAAGGACAGTCAGTTTAAATGTACTATCAATAAATCAGGGGAGGGGAAGCAGGAACAAATAACCATCTGTGTACAGCGTATAGATTATCATCCTCCTAGTAAACATTAGCCAGGTGGAGAGGAAAGTGCATGGCTTTAGAGCAAGGCAGATTCAGATTTAGATCCAGGCTAGAACACACTTTCTACAGGAAAGCCTTGGTCAAATCACTCTGACCTTCAGTTTCCTCTTTGGAAAAAAAGGGATGATAAAACCCATCTCAATGGATGGTGTGGGGATTAAATGGGATGAAGTAGGGAAAGCAACCAGCATAATTCACAACATATGGTAGAAGGTCAATAATTGTCCCCTTTGTTTTCTCGCCCTTGTCAAGGAAGATGTGCTTTTCTAAATACATTTGATTACATTTTTCATCATTGTCCTGATAAATCTTTGAACAAAGAGGGTCACTATATTTAGCAGCTTGCAAAAATCTCTATTAAAGTATCACTCTCTGTTGTAATTCACTCGAGGACTGGATATGGGTCTACACTCTGAACATCTCCAGGGCTGCACTATGTCTGTTCAGCTCTGTATACCACTAGCTCTATGTCTGGCACACGGTGGGTACTTGATAAATATTCCTTAAACAAATATATTATAAAAAGAACACAGAATATATGAAAGGACTGAACTGACATCATTATAAAATTCACGAGGGTCCCCTAGGCAGCTATTTCCAAACTTGGCTGCACATCAAAATGATATGAAAAACTTGTGAAAAATTGAAGTAACAGCCACTTGCAATCCTCTGTACCCAACAAATTAACAGGATTTAAACCTGGAGGTTATGGGGCAAAATAATTCATTTTTGGTTTTGTTTTTTAAATATCCTGGGTAATCCTGATGACCCTCCCGGTTTGGAAGCCCTTGTCTAGTGATAGGTAGTTACCAAATCATGCTTCTTAGGCTGGCTGCACCAAAACCATCTGGAGTGGGGGCAGCTTAATGAAATGCAGATTGTACAAAACAAGGGAACCAAAATCTCTGGGAATGTGTCCTATTCTGCATTTTTCATGTACCAGAAAAATTTGGATCAATATCAGGAAATTTGTGAACCTGCGTGTTAAGCGATTGGAATTTTTCTCAATTTCTTAAAATTGAGAACGGGAAGTGAATTCAGTGATTATTTCCCAAATGAACAGCAGAGCCTTTAGAATCACCAGAGCAGGTTTTCTTCAAAATAAGCATCACCTTTCAAATTCTAACGTGCCTTGGGTGAGGAAAGGGGAGAGCCTCTGTGTTGAATTGTAAAGAGACTTGAGAGGCTTATGATCATCTGGCCCATACCACTTTAGGAGCCACTTTTCAGAATTTTAACACATTGAGAAAAATATCATATGAGGTATGATTTAGAAAGTTTTGCCTTTTTGCTAATAGGACTTTACTAAAGAAATGTTACTTTTTTAAAAATTTGTAACTAGTGTGCAAATGGGAAAAATCAGCAGCAAAATTTGTTTTGCAAAGATCAATGCTTCACTATCTTTAAAAAAATCCCATCTTTCCTAATAAAGATACAAAAAAAGAAAAAGCCTCTACTGATTGACTCAAGAAAGATCTGCAATTTTCTATACCTACCTTAGTCTGAAGACTTCTAATTCTTCCCAGTTTTTTACCTATTGGCTTAGAAATAAAACAGTCAGTCCTTGCAATGAAAACAGTCCAGAGCTGGTGGAAAACAACGGAGCAACCTAACATTGTGCATTAACTTATGAAGTTCCTTATGATACAGGAATGACTGCCCTGTTTTCAATGAAAATCTAAAAGTGCCTCCTAGCAGCCTCTTGGGATAAGCGAAGAATATAATGTTCAGTAGTTTTCCTTCAGAAGGTCAGAGTAGGTATGTTCCTCCAAATCTCCCTGAGAGCAAGTCTTTTTATCTTTCCAATTTTTCTCAAAAAGAGCTTAGAGATTAAGTATGATGTGTATTAAAATAAAAAATGTTAGTGACAATGCATTACTATAGCTAATAAATTTAAATACACATGTTATTTCTTGGCATTATGACATATGTCCAAGTCATTGATAGATGTATATCTATAGATACATAGAAATATTTACTAAAACATAAATCAATTGATAGATCCATATATATCACCAGTATTTTTGGAATTTTGACATTCCTTGGCCATTTCTTCCTATGAAATTCTAAATATATCACAAAACGTTTATAAATAGTGAAGTAGCTTAAATTCATTTTTGTTTTGAGAATGTGACATTTGACAATGATCTCCTAAAATAATTGGAAGCATCTCAGGGTATTCAGGGTATTCAAGATAAACAAAGATAAGCAAAGAGCTCTGCACTGGAAATTGTTCCTCAAACTAAATGTACAAATGAGTTTCTCTGCTGGTTGCCTTATCTGGCCTGATAATTCAATGCAATCAATGTGAAGTCCAGCCTTGGCTTCCCATCATTCATGCAGCCTTATTGTAAGACTAGTGTATAAGTGGAAATATATTGAAAGAGGGTTTATTTCCAAGTTCTAGGGTAAAATCTACTAAATAGTATTTATGTATTATGGTATTTAAGTATAAATGGTATTTCAAGATGTGAAAGTGGACTATTTCTTGGAGATGTGTTTATATACTTTTCCTAGCTTTCTCCTTCTCCCTTTCCAGGTGCATGATATTGTTAAGTTGATGAGAGTCAGTGCTACATTTTAGCACCTGGGAAATGGAAGGCAAATAGGCAATATCTACTCTATTATGGAAATATCTAGATATCTGGCAGCTAACCAGATATCTTTTCTCCTAGTCTGCAGCTTGGGTTTTCTTCCTCTCAACAGGGTCTTTCAAAGAGCAAAGTCTTTAGTTTTGATAATGTCTAATTTTATTGACTTTTTCATTTATCAATTGTGCTTTGGGTGTCATATGTAAGAAATTATCACCAATCCCCACCTCCTAAAATTTTTTTCCTGTATTTTCTTCTTAAAGTTTTATGGTTTTACATTTTACATTTAAACATATGATCTATTTTTATTTATTTGACAGACAGAGAGTGTGCGCCTGGGAGGGTTTCACAGAGGGAGTGGGAGAGTCTCAAGCAGATTCTGTGCTGAGCACACAGCCTGACACAGGGTTCAATTCCCTGACCCTGAGATCATGACCCCTATGGAAATCAAGAGCCAGATGCTTAGATGACCTAGCTGCCCAGATGCCCCAAATCTATGATCTATTTTGAGTAAATTTTTGATTACATTGTTTTAGTTTAAGGTCCCAAATATGTATTAGCCTATAGATGGCCAATTCCTCTAGCACCATTTATTGAAAAGACTATCCTACATCCATTGAATTACATTTGCATCTTTGTAAAAAATGAGCTGACCAGTGTATTCTGCTGTTGCTGTAAAAAATCACCACAAACTTGGTGGCTTAAAACAAAAGCAAATTATTATCTTAAACATCTGGAGGTCTGAAATACAATTAGTCTCACTGGGCTAATTCAAGGAATTGTTGGAGCTGTATTCTTTCTAGAGGTGCTAAGGGAAGTTTTTTTTATTTGTTCATTTGCCTTTTCTACCTTCTCGAGGCCACCTGCATTCATTGGCTCATGGCCGCTTCCTCCATCTTCAAAGCTAGCAACATAACATCTTCAAATCTCTTTTTGACTTTAACTCTTCTGTTTCCCTTTTCCACTTAGAAAGACCCCTGAAATTACAATTATATAATCCAGGATATAATCACTTATATATAATTATATAATCACTTATATAATCCAGGATAATCTTCCGTTCTCAAGATCCTTTAATCACACCAGCAAAGTCCCTTTTTACCATGCAACCTACCATATCACAGTTCTGAAAATTGGATATCTTTGTGGGAGGCCATTATTCCACTGATTGTAGTTGTACTTGTGTGGGTTTATTCCTGGGTTCTCTGTTCTGTTCCCTTGATTTATGGATCCATCTCTCTGCCAATATCAGTCTTGACTACCTTAGCTAAATAATAAGTTTTAAAATCAGGTAAACTGATTCCTCCTACTATATTATTCTTTTTCAAAATTATTTGAGCAATTCAGATTCCTTTGACTATATAAATTTTATAATAATCTTGTCTATATCTATGTATCTCTGAAAAATCGTGCTGAGATTTAGAAAAGAAATTGTGTTAAACCTCTATATCAATCTGGAGGAGATTTGATATCTTTAATGTGATGAATCATCTAATCCATGAACAGGGTATGTCTATTTTTTTAGATCGTATTTGATTTCTTTTCCTCAGCATTTTGTAATTTAGCACTCAAGGACTTTACATACTTTGTTAGGTTTACAACTAAATATTTTATTCTTTGTGAGCAATTGTAAGTAGCATTTAATTTTGGTTTTCATGAGCACATTCCTTATATACAGAAATATAATTAATTTTTAAGTGTTATTCTTATATCCTATGACCATACCAAATTTTTTTTTAATTTTTTTTAAGATTTTATTTATTTATTTGACAGAGAGAGATCACAAGTAGGCAGAGAGGCAGGCAGAGAGAGAGAGGAAAGCAGGCTTCCTGCTGAGCAGAGAGCCCAATGTGGGACTCGATCCCAGGACCCTGAGATCATGACCTGAGCCGAAGGCAGCGGCTTAACCCACTGAGCCACCCAGGCGCCCTGACCATACCAAACTTGCTTATTAGTTTTAAGAGTATGTTTTTGTTGCCGATTCCTTGGGATTTTTATGTCATCTGCAATTAAGGATAGATCTTTTCTGATTTGTATGCCTCTTCTTTCCTTTTCTTGCTTTTTTTGCACTGGCTAGAAATTCCAGTACTATGTTGAAAAAAATTGGTAAGATAGGAAATTCTTGCTTTCTTCCTGATCTTAGGGGAAACTCCCCCTCTATTCCCAGTTTTCTGAGAGTTTTTATCATAAATTTGTGTTGAATTTCATAAAATGCTTTCTCTGCACTAGTTGATCTAGTCATGTGATTTTTCTTTAGCTGTTAATATGATGGCATATATTAATTGATTTTTGAGTGTTGGACCAGCTTTGCTTTTGGAGAAATTTGTCCATTTCATCTATATTATCAAATTCATGCATGTAGAGTTGTTAGTAGTATTCCCCTATATCTTCATTTTATAGTTATCTATGATATTTTACTTAGAATATATGTTTTATTATAAATATCTCCTTGGAGTATCTGAGATATGCATAATTTAGGTGATCATTCTCAAACAGGTGTCACAGAGTACCCAGTTTTCTACAGAAAAATGAAAAACTGTTTTATTCTATCTTTGGTATAGATAGTAAAATTAGATATGGCAAAAAGTTTGTTACAAGTCCTGACAGCCAGAAGTATTTTGCAAAAGCAGTTTAGATTACATTCTAATCCTTTATGCAAAAGACAACCAGATTCTTTTCATAATATATGATACACCTAAATTTACTCCTACCTTTGTATTCTGAATATCCCAAGTATATCAACACACTATCTCCCTCCAGAAAGCTATAACCTATCTTATTAAAGATGAAAACATATTAGTATTAACAATGATTAGATGTAGCTGTATTTTTTATAGGAACTCTATTTCATAACAAATCACAGAGTGACATAGTTTCATGTTCTGCAGAGTTTTGATTTCTTATTATCATTTACACTCACTTTCAATGTTGCCTAAGGCAAAGTTGTTGCCTTGGTAGCACAAAAAATGTACAATTTTATTATAGGCCAGAAAAGCTGAAATACTTATAGCTTTATACTATGCTCATTTTGATGAGTATCTCAGGAAGGGGGTGGCAGGTACAGCGTTTTCACGCTCCTGCTCAGCATTTCTGTACGAATGGAGACATAGCTCTTTAACCAGCCAGAGCAGTCTACTCCAGAGAGTAAGGCAAAAGATTGTTATTCATTTTAACATGATCTTTCAGGCAACCATTTCCTAACCTGCAACCTTACCTACAAGATGAAGCCCACCAGCCTTCCCTATCCTATATGTTTTATGAGGAAATTATTTAAAAATAAAATGAAATAAAAAGCATGACACTATTAGTTTCCACCTGAAACTCATAGATGGTCATTGATAGGTAGCTTTTAAATAAAACATTATCTGGAATTAAAAGCTCCTTTTAAAGTATCTAATAGACTGATAGCAGAAAAATATTACTGCAATACCATTACTTTAATAGCTATATTGTACAAAATATGCTGAAAACTGTACATTGTCAGATTTCAAATTAATCTATGGTTCTCTATGGTTCAAAATTGGTATTTTTAAATGGTGAAAACACTGGTTTATTATTATGATTGCTATTATGATTCTACTATAACTTTAAAAAGGTTTATCTTAAATAGGATACTGTAGTAATCATATTTATTCATTCACTCATTCCACAAATATTTCTTGAACACTTAGTAAGTGTCAGCCACTGTTTTTAGCTCCAAAGATAAACGGAAACAAGAAAGTCAAAATTTTGCTCCCATAAGGGATGATAAAGACAGCTAGAAATGTACAAACATTTATATGTAACTGCACACAGAGTACAGCGATAGGTGGTTAGCTAGAGAACACTTGGTAACTAATTTAGATTTTTGCGTGAGGGGTGGCTTCTGAAAGAAGCTGATAATGTGATCAGCGGCATGAATTACATAAAGAACTCAGCTTTGTGAAGTTGGGACAGGGAAGGAACATTCCATGCAGGCAGAGCTGACTCCATAATTTGCAGAGCCCGTTGCAAAAGTAAAACGTGGGACCTCTTATTCTAAAAGCTTTAAATTTGCTAAAATATAAAGCTTTCTCATTTCTTCCATGGTCTTTCATTGGACTTGTCATAGTGTTTTTTATTTGTTATATTAATATTATTGATCCATAAGTGTTATTCTAAGCAAAGAAAATGAACATTTATAATTATTAGATAAATGTTACTATTCATCTTTATATTGTGTTGTGCCAGTTTTGAATACAAAAGCAAGAGAATTTAACTCACAGGTGGTATTGCCTCACAGATGGCATCACGAATATTGCACAATTTTTTATTTCAGAGATTGTATATAACATATACCTTTAACTCATACCAGAAGCATTGTACAAAATGTTTTACTTCTTGATAGGCACACATTCTATAAACATTCTTTAACTTGAGCTTTCTTATAAGTAAGGAAGGACTAAATGAAGATGAACATGGGTTACTTACCCTATTTTTCTCTTTCTTTCTATCACATGATTCTCAGTGTAGGTGGTTAGCTTATACAGGGAAGATACATGAGCAAGAAAGGTTATGGACAGGGCTCTTGGATTATTCATGCTTCTTTAAACATCACTATTTCCTTTTACTGTTTGAAGCAAGTTCTGGTTCTCAATAGAAGGTGTGTCCTCTCAGAGCAGTCAGTGTTCCTGTTTACTCAGCTCTAGACATGCTTACCTTGTACTTACTTTAAGTCATAATGAACCTCTACTACACATTGTAGTTCTACCAGAATTCTGTGCTCATGGGAAGCTGTAAGTGCTCCATGTAAATGAGGTGACAATGAATGATGGAAATATTGAATATATGAAATATCCTCTGCTCACCCATGTGCTCTACTGTACCACTGAATTTCACTTAAAAAACAAGTTAAAAGATAAAATTATTTAAAAATTCAAGATAGCATCCATAGAGCATTAAACCAAATATGGGGCCCTTTTGATAACAGGGCTCTCTGTGATTCCCCAGGTCACACACCCATGAATCTGGCCTTCCACACAGATCAAGAACTTCTGTGAAATCCTGAAAGCAGAAATGAATTCATCACTTTTTAAATGAGAAAGCAGGCCATTGAAGCTTGGTGGGTGGAGAATGGAGGAGATGAGGTCAATGAGGAAGGAACTAACAGATAACACAGGGCTTTGTTTGCTGGGTTAAGAAGTCTGATGTTTACGCTAATTTTGATTGGAAGCCACTGGAATATTGTAAACTAGGAACATCATGGTCTGATTTACATTTTTAAAAGATTACTCTCCTGTAGAATATGAAGTAGTCCCAGGGAGGTAGTGACTTGAACTATTTTTGGAAATAGTATAGCTGGAGAGATGTGCAAAATTTAGGATATGTTTTAGAAGTTGAGTGAACTTGGCTTCTGTTGGGTTAGGTTTATGGTTAAGGGTAAAGAGCAAGAAGAGATTATTAGGGTTCTTATTTTTCCTCGTTCAATGAGGTGAGGAAGATTAGTGGTAGGACAGGTCTGGTAGATACAGGAAATTTCTTTTGGCCAAGGTAAGTCTGAGTTGCCTGCTAAAATTCCAAATTAGCTAATTGCCAAATTAGCTATTTAGTGGAAGGCCTAACAGTTGGTGAATAAATAAATATAACAAAGTAATACAGAGAGAAAACTTAGAGAATTATGGGTTATTCGCCACTTTTCTCTGTATGAGAGGTGACTGGCTCTTCTTCAGATGGTCAGTTTTGGTGTATAAGCTAACAAGGTCAGAAATAAAATCTTCTTTTTCTTTTCTCCTCTTAATAATGAGTCACTGTGCATACCCAGGAAGGTCTATAGGTTCATCCGTTAGAAAAGAAACAAAATCTATTAGCAGCAAATCCCATAGATTCTAGGATTCGTAAAGGTGGTATAAAATTTTGTTTTAATAATTATTAGCAGCTCACATATTAATCCAACAGAAATAACCTCAGATGAGGTTCTAAAGGTCCTTTATTTCTGTTAGTCTTCTCTGTACTTTTATTTCCTGCTTTTTGGATTTCAATTAAATTGTCAAAATCTATGGGTTAAAGTTGACCCTGTGAGGTAACAATCAGAAGACTAGTATGTTGACTCCATCTTTAGCGACCTGTGTTGTGGTTACTCATGCTTAGTGAGTGTTTGCTTGGGCTGTCTGGGATTTGTAGGCATGACATTAGAACAGTAATACACCATTCTCTCACTGATATCCATCACTTCACATCCCACAGTATCTATGAACTCTTGTGTGAAAAATCACTTTCCTGTCACAGATGAAGATGTGAAAGGAGAAAGGGTGATGCGAGACAGCACCCTGTTATGCCTCAAATAGCTACAGTGAGAGCATCTATCAAATGCTAGCCATTTCTACACTTTGTTTTTAAAACCTTAGATACATATGCAGGATAAACAGTTTATTTCCTCATTTTACAGATCATATAGCTGGAAAATTTCATCTTTGGGAATCAAATTCATACTGTCAAAGTGACAAGATCTGTGCTCTTGCCATTATACAACACTGCCTCTGTAAAAAAAAAAAAAAAAAAAAAAAACCAGCCATGTGAAATTTTCCTTTTTACATACCAAATATCCATCTGCTTTTGTGTTCTAACTGGGCTCATTAGAATGTTATTTTTTAAAGACTAATTCAATATCTAATTTTACAAAATGGGAAACCAAAGCATAGAGAGATTTGCAGACCTATCCAATGCCACATAATAAACACATTTAATGATATAGCTTAATAGTGTTAGATAGTAATTATTTAATAAGATTTATAATTTGTCCTGGTTAATCAGCAATAGATGTAAAAAAGGGTTAAAAGTTAAACTTCACTTTTCCCCAAACCTCTATAGAAAAGTTTTTATTTTGCATCGTTTAAATGAATTCTGGTAAATAAATGCAATCAGAGCTAGGACTATATTGTAGTGTGTCTTCTACTTAGCCTAATTCTACATCTACTTGTCCTCATTATTTATGAAAATTGGTTCAAGTGTAATCTCATTATTTTTGTTCTCAAATGGAAGCTAACATCAGAAATTATATATCCAACATGCAAATGGCATTTTCTTTCTGAACATGAAACAAGGAAAGGATACCACAGAACTTTCCTGTAACACAAATTAAATTGACATGATTTACTTGAGACCATAGCAGGATCCACAAGAGTTTGGATATTTTTTAATATCTGCAATTAGATATAATGTTAGTCACTGTGTGAATTAGGCTAGGAAAGAGGGTTTTGCAGATATTGTACAGCATGAAATAAAATTCACTTCATTAAGGAAAGCGGTTAAAAAAAATCACATCTTCCTTTCCTTTCTTTCTTTCTTTTTTTTTTTTTTAGTGTCTTCAAAGATTTCTGAGACCTATATAAATTGTTAAACGGTGTTTCAAAGCTTTATAATATTTACATGTTAACCCTACAGGAACTACTTGGTTACAAAAATTGGAAGAATAGGCAATATTTTGCAGCACTGTGAAATTCATCCAGAATCAAAGTGGCCAAATGCAGCTAAGCATAACACAGTTTTAGTGGCTTATATAAAATATTGCTAATTTGTCCAGATTTTAATTGGAAAAACCTATTCTTCTACCAGAGAAATGATACCATTCAAGCCAGAATGCAAGAGGTAAATAGAACATTAAGTAATGATGCCTCTTCTAGATGTCAAGGACCTGTATAAAGACTGAAGGGTAAGTAAAAAATTGGAAGAGAAACATGTGCTCTACATGTGAATAAAGATTATATATTTCTATAAGAAGAGACATGTATGAAGTATTTAAAGCTATGTCTTTAAATAAGCAATTCACCAAATAAATAAATAAATAAATAAGCAATTCGCCAACAAATGTATCTCAAGAATCTGTGCACTTGCAACTGTGATTGGTCCAGCGGGAAATACAATGGCCTATGCATGCTTCCTGCCTTCAAGGAGTGCCCAGAGAAGTGACAAGTAGAAGATGCTGCAACAGTGAGCCATAAAAGTACAGCCAACAGAAACAATAATATTTTCCCACTGAGGCCAAATGTGCTTCACAGAGCCATTTCGTATTCAGCTTTATAACCTCTAACATAGTAACTGTTTGGGAAAATCCTTTGATGAATATCTAGAGTACTTTGTGTGGCTATGGTAGCTGTGTAATTGGGGCAAATACTTATTCTCTCTGTGCTTTGCACATGCAAAACAGGGATAAATAACAGAACTTTCCTGTACTGTTGTGAGATTGGGAAAAAAAAATGTACAAAAAGTGCTTAGCCTGATCAGAAGTTCTCTCACTCTTTATCAGTCGTTGTTGTTGTCACCATCATCATCACATTGCAAAACTTGCACAGACATGTTGTTAATGGATAGAGTTGAAGGAGAATAAGAGTAGACTTGTCCTCCTTTTTTGCAGCAGTTCTCTTCGGGGGAAAATTGTGACTGTGTACATATCTTAATAGGGAACACCAATATTTGACATTGCAATTGCAATCACTCTAAAAAAAAGAGCTGTTTATAATTCAGTTCAATAAACAATCACGGAGTATGTGAATATGACAGGCATGGTAGTAGGCATGAGCATACAAAGATAAATAAAACACATCCCACTCCCAAGGACTTAAGAGTATAAAGGGAGATTCTGACATTTAGCAGCTTGTGATCAGCACTCTGATAGAGCCATTACAGAGTGCTACGGGGGCAGACTGGAAGTAGGCCTATCCCAGTCTGGAGGAGAAAGGAAGCATCTGTGAAGATTTCTTGGAAGAATTATGCAATGGAGGAGTTATATTTAGATGAAGGATATTGTAAGAACAAAGCAAGGAGGCTTGCACAGGCATTGTGTTTTGAGGGAACTATAAGTAGTTTTAAGAGCCTGGACTAAAGTGTAGTGCAGCAGACTTGAAAGGAAAAGAATGTATAAATGTCAGCAAACAACTCATGAAAGGATACATGAATGAGGAAATGAGTAAGTAGGCTCTGGTCCCACACTGATCTAACAGTGAGAGGCAGTGTGAGCTATGGAGTAAAATGTCAGATAGCAGAGGAACTATGGAGGCTTCTGGCTTTTATCATATTGGGCTCAGGGAGAGACTAAGTCACCACTCAAAGGTTCATTTACTCCCATGTAAAACAATCCTAGCTGAAGCCTGATTACATTCTTTAGATTTCCATTTCTTATTCAGTCATCGGAATTAAAGACTGGTTATGGCCTAACCTAGCCTTCTATGCAAAATCAAGGAATTTGAACTTGACCAAATAAAAAATAATTCAAAGTAATTAAATGCATGAAGTATAAAAACAATATGCCACCTTACATTTTGGAAATCCCCCCTCAGCAGCATGTTTCAGGATTACCATTCAAATGCACAGAAGATTATAATAGGAAGTAGCTGAAGGCTGCAAGTGCAAAGTGACAAGACTTGCCTGAGTATAGGCAAGAGAAAGTGAGAACCTGAACCAGGTCAGCTGCAGTGGGTGTGGACTGTAGGTAAGCCAAAGAAAGACACTTAGGAGACAAATCATTAGGACTCATGACTGATATACAGAGAGCTGAAGGGAGACAACAGGTTCTACTTTGGTTTATTTCTGATATGTTGAATATTCTGGAAATTTGAAGTCCAGCTGACAACCATTTAGGATCAGGCCCGTCTCTTTAATGTGAGTGGACTCTAAACCCTACTTGGACTATACCACCTTTCTCTTAAAGATGCTCTAGCAGCAGATCATGGGATCATACCAGTTTTACCTCTCGTTGTCATGGACTATAGGACAGTAGTATTATAAATATGATTGTATTCTCTATTTTGCATCAATCTCCCTGACCAGATTTTGTGCATATATACACACATATATGGACGTATGATTAAGACAAAAACTTATGATGAAGACTTGTGAATATTTGAAAATCATCAAGGGAGTAAAAATAAATACAGAACAATTCTACTCTAATATCTAAATGCTGAAAGGACCTCAATCAAACACATAATTATTGACCAACTAGGACCTTTATACAGTGTTTATGTTTCCATATAATTCATGTTCAGTATGAAATTCCATGACAACTTTTAAAAGCCATAAAATTTCTGTTTTTATTTTGATATCAATTTTTGTTCCAGTGATATTGTTGAAGCAGTAAGTGCAGGTCTGGATTAAGAAAAGTAGAGTAGGGGTGCCTGGGTGGCTCAGTTGGTTGAACATCTGCCTTTGGTTCTGGTCATGATCCCAGGGTCCTGGGACAGAGCCCATGCAAGGCTCCCTGCTCAGCAGGGAGTCTGCTTCTCCCTCTTCCTCTGCCTCTCTCCCCATTCATGTTCTCTCTCTTTCTCTCTCTGAAAGAAAGAAAAAGAGAGAAAGAAAGAAAAAAAGAAAGAAAGAAAGAAAGAAAGAAAAGAAAAGAAAAGAAAAGAAAAGAAAAGAAAAGAAAAGAAAAGAAAGAAAAGAAAAGAAAAAAAAAGAAAGAAAAAGTAGAGTAGCCTTACCTGTAAGTATTCTGATTTCATGGGTCTGGAGTGGGACTTGGAAAATTTTACCTTTAAAAAAAAAAGCTTCTCAGATGGATTTTATGTGCATTCAGTGTTGAAAGAACAGGTTTCCTAGATAAAGTATAAATCCCTTATTATGCCATTTATGGTCCTCTGTACCCTGATTCTTGCCTGTCACCCTAGCCCCATTTCCCCACAGTCTGCTTTCCATCTGTACCAAATAGCTTGCAATTCTCCAGTCATATTAGACTGAGTTGTGCCTACCTGCCACGTTTGCCCATATAATTCAAGAACCCAGCTTAAAATTGATGACCAACTCCTTTAGCTTCTCTTCTGTGCTGTAAGAGCTCCCACCACTGCATCATATGAACACCTTATATCAGGATCAGAAATATGCCATTCAAAAGTTGACTGCAGGTTGTAGCTATTATACCAAGACAGTTGGCAAAATTTAACTCTCAGAAAAAACTGCTCCTGTATTTGAGGAAAAACACTTTAGCAGAACTTCTGTTTATACAAAGAAAAGATCCAGATCCTACTCTGAAGGGGAAATGGTCAGCAAAAGAAGAGCTAAAAGCCTGAGTATAATAGGATTGTAAGGAATCTTGGTTTTCTGGGGGAAAAGATGTTCTGACAAGAACAGATTCTGATGGAGAGAGAGGACAGAGTCCTGGATTTCAGAGTTCTTTAGCGTAACCAAGGCAGCAGACTGAATTCGGATCCTAAAGCAGAGGCTCTTAACCTGATTGTCTGACTTGATGCTGATTGATGGGCCTAAGCCGGGGCCGGGGGCGGGGAGCGGTTATTGGAGATAGAAGGAAACTCAATACGTCAAAGTGCCTCCTGCTTCTTGTTATAAACAATAGTACTAGAAGTGTTCAAATAAATATTTGGTCTCCTTAAAAGTTGTAAAAGATGATTGTTATTAGCTTATCTAAAGCTCTAAAATTCCCTGGTGTGGAATGAAGTAGGATTTGTAAGCACACAATGAATTGGAAGTAGAGACATGTCATAGGGTGGGTTTGTTTGCATTCATAATCCATAAGCTTTATTGAATATCAACTACACTAGGTACTGGATGTCTCTCGGTTCATGTAATCCTCGATATAACCTATAACATTCAGTCATGAAATAAAGATGTGGAAATAGCGACATAGAGAAGTTAAGGTCAAAACATCTAGCGAGTGGCAGATTGAGTTTTGACCCTTCTCTGAGTTCACCTAGAGCCCACTCTTCTGAACACCATGTAACTTAAGACATGCAGTCCACAATGGCAAAGGTCAGGAAAAATCTACTGAAAAATGTTTATCATGAATAGTAAAGAAAAGAAGATTAGAAATTTACCAAGTATACACTTAAGTACGTCACTGGCTGCTAAAAAAGTACATATGTGCTACAAAATAAATAACAAATAAAAATTTTATTTAGGACCTATTTCACAGTAAAAACAACCTCTTGTTCTCTTTGTGGCTAAGCTGCTTTCTCAGTAATAAATTTAATTTTGATGGAGTTAAATTTCTTAGTATTTTACCTGTAGCACTATAAATTTTAATTTTGTTGAAACATTATCTACTTCCTTGTTCCATATTGTTCCATTTAATGGTATTCCCCAGCCTTAAATATACTAAAAAAAACTCCTCTACCCAAATCAAACTTGGGAGTTTACAGAAAAAACCTTCTTTGCTCCTAAGGAATTCACTTTCTTATTTTTAAGGAAGGAAACATTTTACTAACACTTTAAAAAAGAATCTACAATGGGATAGAAATTCTTCTAATTTTAAGAAAGGTTTCCCCACTTTCCCCAATGAAAATACAAATTCCCATAAATACAAGACAATACTGATAAAGCCACATATACATAAAGTAGACACCAAGCCCCTTTAGTATTTCGTTAAGAGGTACTCCTACTGTAACACCCATAAGGTGACCTATCTGGAGGGCTTTTGCTTTTTGAGTTATGCGACACAAACTGAATTTGAATAATATCGCATTACTTGTCACATACGTTCCAGGGGCTATCACTTAGCACAGCTCCATTCTGACAGAGCAGTAAGCTCTAGCAAATATGTGCTGGTTTTGGTAAAGAAAAAACTATCAGAAGGTAAAGGGCTATCAATGGATTGAACTAATCAAATCAATAAAAGCTATTTGTGCCCCCACTCAAAACTGCTGGAAAATGGTGTGTGGAGTCCTAAAGAGCAGGATAAGGATAAAGTTTATTTCCTTACAGACTAAGATGCAGTAGAGCATTCTTTGCCAGTACAATACTCCAAGGGTTAGCTTTTGGTAATTAAAACCATTCACCCTTATTATTAAAGTTTATCCATATTTAAAATCTGAAGTCAGCCAGCATGAAGAGCTAAATTGTAATTAGTTTAATAAAACTATCCAGGGAGGTTATGCGATCTAGCAGGAAACATGGGAAGTCAGTGAGGTGGGTCTCCATCTCAGCTCTGTGACTGAGACCCATCTGTTACTGTAGGCCTCAGTCTACCCTCTATAAAATGAAGACTGTGTAGCCAAGACACTAGTAATTCAGCACTGCTGTCCTTCCTCATGTCTGGCCACAGCCCGTGTGTTGTTGACAGGGTATTTTCTTCTGCTTCCCCTAATGCTGGTCTTCCAGTTTTCCCATAGATGCATTCCTCCCAATTCACCTGCTACTTCCCATTTTCCAAATGCTGACAGGAATCATTTTACCACTGGGGAAAAAAGTTTGATTTACCTTTAAATATTTTAAAATTGTTAGTGTATATCTAATACTTGTCTTGCATTACAGAGCTTATCAAGTATTAATGCTCTTTGGGGAAGCTGAACATTCTCAGGTACTGATGTTTCATTAGAATTTCATTTTTACTTTTATTTATTCTTCCTAGTTATGTATGTCCAGATTAGTATTAAAATATATTTTCAATAGATTACATTCCCAGATACCGACCTGCAGGACAGATAGAGAAGACAGCTGAGATCACACTGAGTAAAGAGGGGCAATTTAAGGAAGACATAAATAAAGTAGATGATTAAGAAAAGACTTCAATTTTCGGATCAGCAAATAATGGATCTTTTTTAAAAAATCCCTCTTTTTATCTCTTTCAATTAGTTTTTTACAAACTTGGATATTAAGTACCTATAAACCTCATTAGTGGAAAGATTATTGATTTTCGAATCAGACAGATTTCAGTTTGAGACTCAGTTTTGCTTTTGAGACCTGGACAATCCATTCTTGCTAATTCTCATACCTGCCATTGATGAAATAAGGATAATAGAAAGCTGTAAAATTTAAGGTTGATATCTAAGTACCCAGCCCATGGCAAACATCACATTAGTTGTTGCCCCACTCCCTCTGAGCTCCTAACCTTTACCCACCAACACACAAAGGTGTTAGGGAAACAGAAATGAACATGGCAATAGCTAATAGGCTGTAAATTCTTCTAGGGCAGATACTGATACTCTTTCCTATGTACTTTAGTTTCTCCAGTCCCTGGCTCTGTGCCTGGCATATTTTATCTCAATGTTTGTTGGGAAAATATGTTGTGTCTGTATATAGGAACTTACAACCGATACTGGTTAAATCAGACATTCTCAGAAAAAGGAAAGAAAATTAGACTAAAAACCACATAAAATGTAACACATACAAACACCTAGTAGGGAGAGGTAGATTAGTGGAAGCCTAGACTCTCTGAGAAGGAGTAGGGGCCAGAAAAAGAGACTATAGGAAAGGTTAGGAGTTAATACGAATGAAATAGAGAAAGAATAAGTCACCCTTTTATACTCTCTGTCAGATCTTCATGAGACTTCAGGAGAGGAAAGATCTTTTGAATTAAAATTTTGGCCTCCATGGAGGAAATATTTTTATCATGAATTTGGGTCATTGCTGAGAAAGATCTTTAGACTAAATAACTAACATCAGACATAATCATCTAGGGAATCAGTGGCCTGGCCCAGTCTTGAGGTAGGCAGGATGTATTCTTGAAATGTTTATAGTCTCAGGCCTCATTTTCCCATCTGTGAGTAGAGACCAATCATTAGGGTTATTCATTCAAAGTTATTTGATTCCTCACAATGATTTTCTCCAAAAGTCCAAAACACTTCTCCTTTACCTATTCAGAGCTCTGAGAGAGGGGTGGGATTTTCCTTCCAGCTATTAAAGGACTCTTAAAAGTACCACAGAGAAGACATACTTTTCACTATACCAAGTTTGCCGCTTTAATTTTTATCAGGATAGGATTTATCCTAAATATGTTAAATAATGTTTGCAAATGGATTCTGTTATTGTGAAATAAAAATTAGGATTCTTTTCCAATATGGTCTCAGAACATAAGTTAGCAAAGCTACATTGTTACTGAATCATGCTAGAATAAAGATCTGGCATGTTTAAAACCTGGAAGTAGTCCACTCCATTAGTACCCTCTGTTATCCATTTGTAAATAATTCTCCAGAGGTTTGGCTTGCTATTTTAATCATTTAACAGGCTGGACTACAGCACATGCATAGAAGTTGGCCACTTAGCACCTTCACTGATACTAAGGTTATCGAAGGCACCATCCTACTTTACCTGGATTTCTGCAAAACTCCCTTTAATTATTCTTCTTTTCTCCACCCTCACCCCTCCTGAGCCCTACTGCCTTCTCCATATAGCAAATGCAGAGATAATAATAAATCGCAAGTCTTGTCACTCATCTGTTGAAAATTCACAGTGACTCCCCTTTCCGTGCTTCATAAAAAAACAAAAGCCTTATGGTGGTCCATATAAGAATGGATATAATCTCCCAACTTGTCTCTGCTTTTCCTTCTTCTATTATTCTTCCCCTCATTCTCTTCTTTCTAGTCATACTGGTTTTCTTGCTGTTTCACAAAAATGTCATGAATGTACTCACTTAAAGATTTTGTTCTAGCTGTTCTCTCTGCCTATGATTCTCATTCTTTAGATGTTTATATGGCTTTTACCTTCACTTCCTTCATGTCTTTGTTCACATGCCATTTGCTGTCTGCGGTCAGCCCTGACTTAAATCTACTTACACTTTGCAAACCATGTAACTCTATTTATCCTTCTAAACCTCCGTCCTTAGCATTTATCACCTTATAATAAACAAAAATTATCTTATTTACTAAGATTATTATTTGTGTCCCTCTAATCTGACATAAGCTCAATGAGGGCAAGATTTTGATGGTTACTGAATTTTCACTGCCTGTAATAGTTCTTGGCATATAGTAGGTGATTAATAAATATTTTAACTAAATAATGCACATTTTAATAAGATGTAGGGACATAATAAAGTAAAAAATTGTGAAATGCCAATAATTAAAGAAAAGGATTATATATTATTTACCAGTTGTATGAAATGATAAATGCAAAAGAAATCTAGAGAAAGAAGTTAGTGTAAGATTGCCTATAGAATGTAGACTTTACAAAGACTGGATTTCCTTGTTTACTATTAAGAGATTGAACATACAAGTGGACAATGGCCAGACCATATATAAAAATAGAACTTTAACCTAAAATCTGCAGCAACTTACCAAGGAAACCAATCCCCTTAGCAATAATAAACAACCCAGGAAGCCAGCTTGCTGTAGGAAGCTAAATAATTTCTCTAACAATCAGTCCCAAATGGCCAGGACTTCATTAATAACTGATAGCTTTCCTATTTTTTATCTCTGTTTCCAACTTAGGACCAACCAAAGAAAGCCAAATATGCACCCCCTAACCAGTCATATAGGATGTCCCACTTCTAGTTAGCCCACCTCTAGATTCCCCTTCAATCAGATGGGAATCCTTCTCTTTTTTCCATTGTAAAGCTTTCCCATTTCCTTTGACTCTCTCTGCCAAAATGCAAGCTGACAGTAGCTGACTGCTTTACAACAGAAAACTCAGAATAAATAACATTTGCTTTCTCATTTGGTTAGTCTTTGTTTAGTATGTCTAGTATGTTCTGAACTCCTAGAATGTATACTACATAGTAGGTGTTCAGTGAATATTCATTAAATGAATAAATGAATGGAGGATTAACCTCATCAAGGAAAATTACACTTAATGTCATGACAGGTTTTTTAATTTGCTTTCAAGGAAAAAATAGGAATTGTTTCCCATGTACACTTCCTTCTCGAGGCTGTTTAAGGTTTTCTTAACTTTCTCTTGAAGAAAAAGAGAACACTGCATTGTAGCAGTAGAAGACAGGTCTTTTGATGGGTATGGAGGGCACGGATTGCATGGAGCACTGGGTGTTACATGCAAACAATGAAACATAGAACACTGCATCAAAAACTAATGATGTACTGTATGGTGACTAACAATATAATAAAATAAAAAAATAAAAATAAGATAAAATAAAATAAAATAAAAAATAAAGTATAATAAATGTAGCATCGAAGGGCAAGCTTTCCTTTGCATTCTGCTCATTGATTTATCTTTGGTATCCTTAATGTTAAGGATTCCACATAGTTTATGTGACAAAAAAGTATCTCTTCTCTATTTCTTATCCTCTCTCTCGGAGGAGTTGTCATGATCCACACGTGGTCTAGGCCAACTCACCAGGAAACTAATAGGTTAGAGTCAAAATCCCAGTTAGCAGTGGAATGTGACTGTTTGCCTATAGTATCTCTATACCCTGGACAGACAAGTGTGTAAAAATGTTGCCTGTGACCATAGTAGGTGGCTGGTAGGAAACCAAGAGGCTTCAGAATATAGGCTACCTTTTCATCATTTTACATTAAACATATTTTCCCCGCTTTTCCTAATAGAATTTATTAAAAGGTATAGGGGCTGGAAATGGAGAATGTGACTGGGTGTGAACATGGGGAACCATTAAAAATGTGGTCTACAGATTACAATCAGATTTTTAAAAGGAATTTGGATATAGCACAGGTACATTAGGAAGTAAGGAAACAAGTTCTTAAAAAAGGAAACAATACAATATACTGGTGTTTTAGGAAGACTAGTCTGGCAGCCGGTGGCATTTGCCAATAAAATTAAATTGCCAGATTTCAGTAAAATTAAATAGACTAAGTGATGTTACCTCAATTTATTTTAAATAACTTTCTGGTAACTATTTTTGATCAAATGTAAGGAAAGACATTTCAAAGAAAACAAAAGTAAGTCTATCTTTTACTTTTGACATCAATCTTTTTTCATTGATTCATTTTGTATCACAATGTAGTTTAATTTTTTGGTAATGAATTAGGGCCAGTAACTGATGTTATATGCCTAAGAAAAAGTCAAGGTGTATTTAAGATGATTAAAGAGTTTATATGGTACACAAAGTGAGCTTTTTCAAATATTAATCATAAGTGTGTGCCTGTGTATGTGTGTGTGTGTGAGTGCTCTCACATGTGTGTGTACGAGAGAGAGAGAGAAGAAAAAGGATGAGAGATATTTAAGATGATTAGAGTTTATATGGTACACAAAGTGAGCTTTTCAAATATTAATCACAAGTGCGTGCCTGTGTATGTGTGTGTGTGAGTGCGCTCACATGTGTGTGTACGAGAGAGAGAGAGAGAGAGAGAGAGAGAAGAAAAAAGGATGAGAGATATTTAAGATGATTAAAGAGTTTATATGGTACACAAAGTGAGCTTTTCAAATATTAATCCTAAGTGCGTGCCTGTGTATGTGTGTGTGTAAGTGCAGGCATGTGTGTGTATGAGAGAGAGAGAGAGAAGAAAAAAGGATGAGAGATAGGTGAAAAATGCATCACTGTGTTTTGTCTGATAATTCAGTCAGAGATAGTTAATAACAAGTTAATAGCTTAACAGAAAATGGAGTTTCCCAGATTTGAGAAAACCAATGTAACTCAGCCACCATATTCTTTTATATACATTTAGTAAATGTATATAACTGTATTTTAGGATCTCTGTTCATATTTTTAAGACACATTTCAAAGGCAAATAGAGACAGTAACTTGTTAAATGCTTCAGCAGATAAAACTGCATTTAAATTTGGAGTTAGACTCAAAAGACAATTACAGGTGGTGATTAACAACTATATTCATAAGTGAACCAGAAACTCAACACAGGTAACTTTCTTTATAAATGTTTTCTGGCAATACTATTATAAAAAGGAACATTAATTCTTTAATCTACTATAGTTGATTTTTAGATATTAAATTGCTGCTCTGACCTTTTGAGCTCCTGGTAATCAAAATACTAAGAACTGCAAACAACAGCATTCTTTGCTCCCAGAACCACTCAAGAGAGCATTTAAGACTCATTTGTCAATATTCATGGTCAGGAGGCATTAGGTAAAGACATTTTAATGGTATTACAGCCTATATTGTAATGAGAATTTACTGGGAAACCTGAAGTTGTGTGTGGTACAGGTTGTTGAAAAAATATATACAGCTGCTATAATATCATCTAAATTTTATTTTTACTTCAACATTTATGCTATACATTTCTAGGAACTTTTGACCAAAAGAACTAAGTTTAAACTAAACCATCTCACCTTCTAGCTGTGTGACCCTAATTATATTCCTTCTTTTTTTGTGTTTATTTGTTCTTAAGGGTAAGACCTATGACCCAGGGCAGTGGTAAACATGAAATAAAGCATTTTTTTAAGTACTAAAAGAGTATTTGGTACATATTAGGTATGTACCAAAGGTACGTAGGTACATACATAGGTACACATAGGTACATATGAGTCGGCAAAATAATTTTTGTAATGAAAACTGGATAGTGTCAGTCTCCCTTACTTCCTGATTGTTTTCGCTGACACCACTTTAAGAACCTCACAGTAAAGTTTAAAAGAGCACAATCTTAGGACGCTGCTCACTGGCTAATTTAAGTTCAATCATTTACTAGCTATATGTAAACTTGGATACATTTCTTTATTTCATTATACTTCATTTTCTTTGTCTGTAAAACAGAGATAAAGCATATCTATACAGAGTCTTGTAGGATTAACTAATATAAAGCAAAGAAATCACATAATACCATCCTTGGGTCATGGTATTTGCTGAATAAATGTTAGCACATGTTCCCAAGTCTGCAACCTGGGGCAGGGTCTTCAAATTGAATATACGCAACTCTTGGAGTACATGAACTCTTTCTAAAGGTTGCATGAGCATAGAGAACTCAGTGAAGCAACCAGGCATATCCTGGTTTATCGCAGTCCCCATTTATGCCTATTATTGCTGCCCTTTTATAAGTATACCCTTAAAGTGTGCTGGCTTTGTTAATAAATGTATGATCATCTTAGTTCTAAAAGAATCAACTCCTACATTCTCAACTTCCCTATGAACTCTTTCTTAAAATAATTTCTCTAAAGATGCTCCTATTTCTAAAAATAATTTATTTAAAAATGGTCAAAGTCATGCCAATTGTTCTTTCCCATATTGTCTTATGTAAGTCACCCTTCTCTCACTTTACACAAAATAAACTATATCTTTTCCCTGTCTGAGGTTGTGGAAAGAAAAATTTGAGAGGGCAAAGCAAAGAGGGCATTGATAAGTGTTATACCCACATAGCTAGTCTATGTCCAGCTTCCAGATCTATCTTTCTTAAAGTTGGAACTCAGAGGTCAAATGAGTGTCATAGGGATGTGTATTAAAACATTTATTTTATCTGAAAAGTTAAGCCATACCCTACTTGACTGAAAGTAAATTTCACTGGCTTGATAATGAGGATGGATTTTGCCTGCTAAATGTACAGCAAATATTTTGTAGTTTTAATGAGCTAGGTTTACGGTTCCAACCCTTTTGAAATAAATATATTTAAATTACAAGTTAAATTATTTCTTCAAAAAGTAATATACTAGAAAGTGTGTATTAAAATTAACAACATTTTGATATTTTCAACCTTTTCTAAACATATCATGGCAATTCTAGCAAAAGAGTTATAAGTGTAATTAGTAGTCATTTGGTAAGTCTAGATAAACTTTTTTTGGTATATTTCCCAGAAACTGAAAAAGTGAATGATTCACAGTAACTGGGTAAGAAATCCTTTAGTGAGTCAGATGGTTTCTACTTTGCTTTAAAAAATAGAACTAGGCTGCCACCGGTAAATCATTAAAAATATCTTTTGGTGAATGCTCACTATGTGATTTGTGACATATAACTCTGAATGGATTCAACAAATTGAGTGGTATTGCTATAATAAACTACTTCCATTTTCATGAATTTATTTGTATAAGTCATTTTTCTCATTGCTTATATATAAATATGAAAAATTATTCTGGTAAGAAGTAACATGTCTTTACAAATTCATAAACAAATTTTATTTTATTTTTTTTTAATTTTTTTTTTTTAAGATTTTATTTATTTGACAGAGAGAGATCACAAGCAGGCAGAGAGGCAGGCAGAGAGAGAGGAGGAAGCAGGCTCCCTGCTGAGCAGAGAGCCGGATGCAGGGCTCGATCCCAGGACCCTGAGATCATGACCTGAGCTGAAGGCAGCGGCTCAACCCACTGAGCCACCCAGGCGCCCCCATAAACAAATTTTAAAAAGCCTCATTACGGGTTGGATTTTCAACAACAAAACATTACTTTGCACATTCAAGAGTTCAGTCAGAAGACTGACTATGTTATTGTAATAAGCAAAAAGTAAAATATTTTTAATTTTTAAAATTATGAAGAAAAATTTTAGATGTGCATTTGGGGAAAAGTTTGAAGATCACTGACCTAGAGAATCTATCCCTGTCCCACTCCATTTTTCTAATATCTGTCCTTAATAATTAATAAATATTATTTTTAAAGATTATAAGTGTATTTATTTCATGCATGAGATTTTTATTTCTAAATGTGTTATTAATCTTGTAATTATAGTATCTAAAGAACCTACAGAAAAAATTACTAATTCTTCTTTATGGCATTTATGATCTCCCTAGTATTATCTTAATCTTTCTCAAATTTTCTTTCATTGTTTTCTAATACAAAAGCTGGGGGGGTCCTCTTAAACATGTTCTAACTTGACCCACTGCCTTTGTGCACATCTTGAAATAAAATTAAACTCTCTCATATATATTCTTCTTCCTACCACCTTCCACAAGCATGTTCCAACTATGTGGAGGTACGAGTTATTTTGTTTCCTCCATCTAAAATTCCCTTTCCCCAGTACCATATGATTTCACTGATACATAGAATCTAAAAAAACAAAACAAATGAATGAATGAATAAATAAATAGCAGAATCAGATCTATAAATACAGAGAACAAACTGATGATTGCTAGAAAGAAGGGGTTGGGGGGTGGAAAAAGGAGGGTGGCAGATACAGACTTCCAGTTATAGAATGATTTAAGTTGAGGGAATAAAAGGCACAGAATAGAGAATATAGTCAATGATATTCTAACAGCATTGTAAGGTGACAGATGGTAGCTATACTCTGGTAATTGAATCACTATATTGTACACCTGAAACTAATGCAACATTATTTGTCAACTATACTCAAATTAAAAAAAAAAATTAAATATGGCATAAAGAGGAAAAGAAAAAACCACACAAGATATTAATATTATTTTACCGTTCAATAAATAATTTTCCTAGCTCTTAAAAAATAAAATAAAATATCCTTTCTCTCTAGTTTCCATTTCTCCAGCTATCAAAATTTCCATTCATTAAGGTCACTTCAAACATTATCTGTTTTGGGAAGACCTCTTGGATCCTCCAAAGTTTTGAGTCCCATCTTTGTGACCTCACTGAATAAGTTTTCATTTGTATTATTTATGAAATACTATATCTATTTATTTATATTATTTCCCTCCCCAATCAGAATATCAGGAAAAAGCCTTTAAAAATATTTATAAAGTAAAATAGCTTATGGTCCATTGAGTTTAGTTTGAATCATATAGTAGGAACTAACTGAATACTTATTGAATTAATATCTCTCGGGCAAATAGTAATTAACTGAATGAATAATAATTTTTGTTTGCATTTATCTCTAGCACATTCTCAGAAAATGTGAGCAACAAAAATACTGAGCTCTGTCTAATGGGTATATATAGAAATATAAAGCAGCAGAATATATGGAACTTCTGGAAAATTTTCTCATTAATTTCAAATTATTGGGAGCATCCAACGCATATTATATGACTACATTAAAATTTATTTAAAAATAACAATGAGGGGGGCCTGGGTGGCTCAGTGGGTTAAGCCGCTGCCTTCGGCTCAGGTCATGATCTCAGGGTCCTGGGATCAAGGCCCATGTCGGGCTCTCTGCTCAGCAGGGAGCTTGCTTCCCTCTCTCTCTCTCTCTGCCTGCCTCTCTGTCTACTTGTGATCTCTCTCTGTCAAATAAATAAATAAAATCTTTAAAAAAATAAAAATAAAAAAAAAATAACAATGAGGGGCACCTGGGTGGCTCAGTGGGTTAAAGCCTCTGCCTTCAGCTCAGGTCATGATCTCAAGTTCCTGGGATCGAGCCCCACATCGGGCTCTCTGCTCAACAGGGAGCCTGCCCCCCCCTCTCTGCCTGCCTCTCTGCCTACTTGTGATATCTGTCTATCAAATAAATAAATAAAATATTAAAAAAAATAAAAATAACAATGAAATATAAACAAAAATTGTCTTTAAAATTAAGAAAAGTTTTAACTTGTGAGTAAAAATCGTAATGCAGGATAGAAAATAGATATAAACAAACTATAACGAAAAGGCTATATATAAAAAATCTATGGGATATAGTCAAAGCAATACTTAGAGGGAAATACAGAGCCTTAATACTTATGTTACAGGGGGCAGTCTAAGATGGCAGCATAGGAAGACCTTGAACTCACCTCTGCCCTGAGACACACCAAATCTGCACCTACATATGAAACAAGTGCGCTCTGAAAAAGAAAAGAAAAGTAGTGAACTGTTCCTCTACAGCAAAGGATAAAAGGACCACACTGAGACAGGTAGGAGAGGTGGAGACATGGTCTTACTAAAAATCCCACCCCAACTATGGCGACCCAAAATAGAGAGGGATCTCACAAGTCCAGAATTTCTCCCAGAGAAGAGAGGGACTTGTGCCCTACATCAGGCACCCTTTCCCTTAGGACCTTCCCTAGAGATACAAACATCCAAAACATCTGGCTTAGAAAACTAACAGAGCTTACCTCCTAGAGACCCTGTAGGGACCTGAGATACCCCTATTAAAGGACTCTCATGCACTCTCCCTCACCCTGAGACCCAGAGCAAAAGCAGCAGTTTGAAAAGTACCTAGACTATATGTGAAGGAGACTCATTTGCTAATCTTCGAACATCTGCCAGTTGCGAATCTCTTTAGAGATGGAGTTGTCAGTGAGTACTATTTCTGCACTCTCCCTCTACCCTGCCAGTATAGGCTGGTATGTGCAGATGGGGCAATCTCCCACTGCCTCGGTAAGGCCAGTGGGGATGAGCAGCTGCAGCATTCTCCTCCTGGGGTTCACATGTAGGCACAATACTATCCTGCCACCTTGCTGAAACCAGCAGGTGTGTACAACCAAGGCATTCTCCCTCCCTTGCTAAAGCTGGCAGGCATGCCCTGTCCCCTGAGCCTCCCAGCTGCATTGCTAAAGCTGGTAGATGCATGCAGTCTATACACAAGGGATGCCCCTTTATTGCCTGGCCCTGGTGGCCAAGACGGCTTGTGTTATTGGGCTTAATGAGACTATAACAATTGGAAAGGAGTTCTTGGTAGGCTACTACACCCAGTGCTCTGCACAGAGTGTAAAATGAAGCACACCTCCAGTCTCCTTGAAAAAGGCCTATTTACTCATGCTGGTGCTTCAGCCTGAGGAACAGCCTTTGGGCTTGCCATACATCTAGAGACTACAGCGGAGTTCTCAGGGAACACAGGCAGTGAAACACCATCCTTGCATTCTCCCCTGGTCTCACTACAGTTCTCCCAGAAAGAGGCTTATATACCCATTTGGAGCCACAGTTTTTGCATGTCAGCTAGAGAACACCTTCAGATCTCCTGTTTTAGTGGCCAACAGGGTTTACAATTGTGGCCCCACAAGATTATATATATTTGCACATTTTAAAAGCTGTTGCCCGAGGGTCTGGCTTCTAATCAGCGTGAATTTAGGTACGGACTGAGTTCATTCCTCTTGAAAAATGATAGCTCTTGGCACACTCCCAACAGCAAGGACACATCCAGAATAAATCAGGCTGCTTAGACAACCACAAAGATTAGAGAGACAACCAAGAGCTAGGGCAAGGTTGAACAGTAAGTTTCATCGCCTACATGAGGGCACTCCTTCAAGACCAAGAGAGGTGACTGTTTTGCCCAATACATAGAAACACGCATAGACAGTAAAGCACACTGAGAAAACAGATGAATATGTTCCAAACAAAAGAACAAAATGAAATGTCAGAAAAAGGCTTCAATGAAATTGAGATAAGTAATCTATCTGATAAGGAATTCAAAGTAATGGTTGGGGTGCCTGGGTGACTCAGGTGGCTCAGTTGGTTAAGCAACTGCCTTTGGCTCAGATCCCAGGATCAAGCCCCACATTGGGCTCTCTGCTCAGCAGGGAGCCTGCTTCTCCCTCTCCCTCTTCCTCTGACTGTCATTCCACCAGCTTGTGTTCTCTCATTCTTCCTCTGTCAAATAAATAAATAAGTTAAATTAAAAAAAAAAAAAGAATTCAGAGTAATGGTTGTGAAGATGTTCACCAAACTTTGTAGAAGAATGGATGAACACAATGAGAACTTCAATGACAGAGAAAATGTGTACATTGTGACAAGATACAGAATAATATGAACATTTCATGTTAATAAATTTTAAATCATAGATGAAATATACACATCTTTAGAAAAAACAGAACTGTTAAACCTGATTCAAGAATAAATATTTTCAGTATTTTTTACAGAACTAGAACAAAAAAAATCCTAAAATTTATATGAAACCGCAAAAGACCCTAAAGAGCCAAAGAAATTTTGAAAAAAAAAACAAAAAACCAACAAAATAATATATCACAATTCCAGAGTTCAAGTTATTATTACAAAACTGTACTACTCAAAACAGTATGGTACTAGCACAAAAACAGATACATAGATCAACAGAACAGAACAGAAAACCCAGAAATAAATCTACAATTATGTGGTCAATTAATTTTCAACAAAGGAGGAAAGAATATCCAATACAAAAAAGACAGTCTCTTCAACAAATGGTGTTGGAAAAACTGGTCAGCTACATGCAAAAGAATGACACTGGACCACTTTCTTATACCACAGACATAAATAAACTCAAAATAGATTAAAGAACTAAATGTGAGACTTGAAACCATAAAAATCCTAGAAGACAGAATGGGTAGTTATGTCTCTGACATCATTAACAGTTCCAGATATGTCTGCTGAGGCAATGGAAATAAAAGCAAAAATAAACAATTAGGACTACATAAAAATAAAAAGCTTCTACACAGTGAAAGAAACAGTCAACAAAACTAAAAGGCAACCTACAGAATGGGAGAAGATATTTGTAAATGACATATCTGATAAAGGGTTAGTATCCAAAATATATAAGGAACTTATACAACTCAACATCCAAAAAAATAAAAAATCCAATTAAAAAATGAACAGAAGACATGAACAGACAATTCTACAAAGAAGACACTCAGGTGGTGCATGAAAAGATGCTCAACATTCATCATCAGGGAAGTGCAAATCAAAACTACTATGAGGTATCAACTCATACTGTCAGAATGGCTAAAATCAAAAACATAAAAAACAAATATTGGCAAGGACACAGAGAAAAAGGAACCCTCTTGCACTGCTGGTGGAAATGCAAACTGATGCAGCCACTGTGAAAAACAGTATGGAGCTTCCTCAAAAAGTTAAAAATAGAACTACCCTATGATCCAGTAATTGCACTACTGCATATTTACCCCCAAATACAAAAATATTAATTCAAAGGGATACATATACTCCTATGTTTACAGCAGCATTATTTACAATAGCCAAATTACGGAAGCAGCACAAGTGTCCATCAATAGATGAATGGATAAAGAAGACATTGTATGTGTGCGTGTGTTTGTGTGTGCATGTGTGTGTGCATACAAGGACATGGATAGAGCTAGAGAGTACAATGCCAAGCGAAATAAGCCAGTCACAGAAAGACAAATACCATGATTTCACTCATATGTTGAATTTAAGAAATAAAACAAATGAGCAAAGGAAACAAGAGAGAGAGAGAGAGACAAGCTAAGAAACAGACTCTTAACTCTAGAGAACAAACTGATGGTTACCAGAGGGATGTGGGTGGCGGGGATGGGTGAAATAGGTGATAGGATTAAGCAGTGCACTTGTGATGAACACCAGGTGTTGTACAGAAGTGGTGAATCACTATATTGTACACCTGCAACTAATGTAACACTGCATGTTGACTATACTGGAATTAATTTTCTTTAAAAAATAAAATGTAAATATGAATAAATACATAAATAAATAATTGGGCTTTTCATTATTATGACTATGTTACTATTATCCACAGTTGAACCACACAGTACACTAGGACTACATATTCTTTTTCTTTTTTTTAAGATTTTATTTATTTATTTGACAGAGAGAGAGAGATCACAAGTAGGAAGAGAGGCAGGTAGAGAGAGAGGGGGAAGCAGGCTCCCTCCTAAGCACAGGGCCCGATGAGGGCTTGATCCCAGGACCCTGAGATCATGACCTGAGCTGAAGGCAGACGCTTAACCCACCGAGCCACCTAGGTGCCCCTGGGACTACATATTCTTTTACTTTTTCGTTTTCCTAATCACTGTGTCATTTTTTATTGTTTGCTTTGTTTTTTGGTAGAATTATTAATTCATCTCTAAACTCAAATAAAAATGTAAATCACTTTAAAAAATGATCTATCTCAATGGTCCTATAATCCTTAAGGAAGTTTAGTCAGCAGTTAAAAATCTCCCAAAGTGAACTTCAGGACAAGTGTGGTTTTACAAGAGGATTCTACCAAAGTTTGAAGAAACAAATAATCCCAACAGTGAACAAACTCTTCCATAAAATGAACAAGAGGGAATTTTGCCAAATATATATTTTATATAAACATATGATATACATATTCTATGAAGCATAGTAATAAACATCTGCGAACATATCACTGCATTTAAAGCCTTAAAATGTTCCAGTAGTTACCACTTAGTGCTTCTTTTCTGTCCTATCCTGTTGCCTCTCTGAGTTAAATAGAATCCTGAATTTTTTACTTTTCTAATTATTTTTTAAAAATTGAGGCATCTAGTAAAATGCACAGACCTTAATACATTTTGACAAATAACCACACATATGTAGATCAGATACTTCCATTACACCAAATAATTCTCCCTCCTCCCACCAAGACAACAATTGTTCTTTACTTTCCTGATTTCTATCTCCATGGGTTAGTTTTGTCTGTTTCTGACCTTTACATAAGTTGATTTACACAGCATGTATTCTTGTGTTTCTTTTGATCCATTCATCTCATCTCAGTAATTCATTCTTCTTTAGTGCTGAGCAATATCTCAGTGTATAAATACACCAGTTTGTTCATGTATTTTCCTGTTGATGGAATCTCAGACTGTTCCCAGTATGAAGATGCAATAATATGAACAAAATATAATTCAACAAAACCAAAAATAATATGACCATTCTTACATATACTTTTTTGTGGACATATTTTAATGTTACTTATGTAAATAGTTGGAAGGACAATTGTATTATCAGTGCTTAGGGTATATTCTCTTTATTATAAGAAGTTTCCAAACTGATTTTCAAATTGTTTTTACCATTTACCATTTTACCCTCTCACTAGAAATTTATGAGATTTATAGTTGCTCCCCTTGCAAGAGGAACTTTGAATGTCACCAGTTTTCTTAATTTTAGCTCTTTGAGTATGTCAGAACTGGTTCCCACTAGAGTTTTTATTTGCATTTCCCTAATAAATAAGGTTGAAGAACTTTTTATGTGCCTAAATGACTTAAAAATAAGGAAGTTCCATTGAAATACACAAATGACTTGGGTCAAATAGTGAGGAAAGCATCACATAAAAAAGGAATTAATAAGCTTTAAATTGTACTCTTAGCATAACCACAGCTGAATAATAACACTCCATTATGTGATTTGAAATATTTTATAAACAAACAGAAAGATACAGAACCACCCATCTCCAAAGACCAACTGATGGGTTAGATTACAAATTCACTTAAAATGAAGAGTTCTTGTTTTTATTGGGTTATTGAGACTAGTAAAGCCAACATAAATTTAAAATTCATAATTTCCAGGAACAAGAGAAAGAAACTTTGAATACTTGCCGGGCTATATAACTCAAGAGGGAGGGAAAAAAAAGAGAAAGAGATAGAGAGAACTTTAAAATACTGACTTTGATTGATATAAGAAATATAGAAATGTGATTGATATCAGACAAACAGCAAAGGGAAAAAAATAACCAAGAACTTCAGTATTTCTATAAACACTCTAAAGGTGAAATCTTAGGGTGCCTGGGTGGCTCATTTGGTTAAGCTTACAACTCTAGGTTTTGGCTCAGTTGGTGATCTCAGGGTCATGACATGGAGCCCTCCGTAGGGCTCTGTGTTTGGCATGGAGTCTGCTTGTCTCTCTCCCTCTGCTTCTCCCCCTTCTTGTGCTCTTCCTGCTCCTCTCAAATAAACAAATAAAATCTTCCCCCAAAAAGGTGAAATCTGATTAAAATCTATACTTTAGTTAATAGTAATGTATGAATGTTCATTACTAAGTTATAGCTTGCCTTCATGCTAACATGTCTGTATGTGATAGTTCTAACTTTATTTCCTAGTACTTTTTGGTTTATGACAGAAGTCAGTAACTTTGCTTGAGCTGAAACTAATAGTGGTGATTGAGACTTTAATATATTGAAAAACTGCAAAGAAATGGAAGTGTTTAGGGAGAATAATGGGTTTGATTTTTGTCTATGAAAGGAAAAAGAGGGTAAATAAGTAAAACAGTTGGTTACACTAGAATAGTAACATACCAACATACCAATGTTCATTACTAAGTTTTGACAACTGAACCAAAGCTATGTAAAATGTTAACATTAAGGGGAACTGAGTGAAAGGTGAACAGGAACTGTCTGTACAATAGGATGCAACTTTTCTGTAAATGTAAAACTATTCCAAAATAAATAGTTTATTTAAAAATATATTTATATTTAGAAAGAGATAAAGTAAATGTGGCAAAATGTTAACAGTTGGTATATCTAGGAGACAGGTTCATATGGATGTTTACTAGACAATCCCTTCAACTTTTCTGTAAGTTTAAAATTTGTCACAATAAAGTATTAAAAGAAAAAATCACACTAGGGAAAAACAAAACAAAATACAAAAATTAAAAATATATATTTAGTATATAAATTTTGAAAAGTTTATAATTCTTATCTAGAACAATTTATACTGATTTAATAATTTTGATTTAAATAATATATGCCACCTCTTTGATTTTATTACAGTGTGAAAAAATGTAAATACATTTTACTTTACTTAGCAATGTTTAGGACATGTTTATTTGTTCATAAAAAATTTTAATTCTTCTGAAATTTCTAATTTCCTAGACTGAGTTTATGACTCAAATAATTGATCATTGTTTCCACAAAATGTTTAGGGAATATTTAAACATACAACTAAACTAAATTATAATAAAATTTTCTAAAATAGCTTACTATTTAAACTTATTATGCTACAAGTCAATAGAACTAATTATTCCAAATATGGTAAAATTTGCTAAAAATTGGCTAAAAATTTTATATAGTAACAAGTGGCTACCAGTTATAAGGTTAAAAAGGATATAAAATATTTTGTATTAGTGTACATGTTTCTTATTAGCATTCACAAAGAGAAAAGCATACTTATAACTGTGTCGTGATTTAGTCCACAATAATATTGCATATCTGACTACCTCAACTCAGTGGATTGAAAGAATAAATATTTATTTTCTTGCTCATATGTCTGTAGGTAGTCTGCACATAAGCTGGGCTGGGCTGGACTCTCAGCTCTGGGATTCAGCTCCAAACTCCATGATGCAAATGTATTTGTTCTAGGTTATAGAAGGAAGGGCGTTGACTAACTGTGTCATGTTTCTCTAATGGCAGATCACCAGAGCATAAAATGACACGTCCTATCATGAAAGAACATTTCAAGCCTCTGCTCGCCTCATATTCATTAACATCCTGATGGCCAAAGCCAGGAAGATGGCTAATCCCAAATCAAAGGGCAAAGAAATACACTTCATCCACCATGAGGCCATGGCAAGTGTGTTGTTATTCTGCTAACGTGTCCATATGCAACAGATAGTTCTAAGTTTGCTACCTAGTACTTTTTGGTCTGTGACAGAAGTCAGTAACTTTGAGTTGAAACTAATAGTAGTGATTGAGGCTCTAATATATTCAAAAATTGCAAAGAAATATAAGTGTTTATGGAAAATAATGGGTTTGATTTTTGCCTATGAAGGGAAAAAGAGGGTAAATAATTAAAATGGTTGGTTACTCCAGACTATGAAAGACCATAAACAAAGACAACTTGAGGCACTACAAAATGAGGTAAAATTTAGACTATCTGAGGTAAAGTGTACCTTTTTAGTCTTAGTTTATAGTACTTGCAATAGTGAGTTTAAAATGAACAATAAAATTTATTGAATTTTGACAACGTGTTAATGAGTTTATTTAAAGAGTTTTGGTTCTTGGGGTGCCTGGGTGGCTCAGTCGTTAAGCATGTGCCTTTGACTCAGGTCATGATCCGGGGTCCTGAGAAGGAGCCCCTAATCATGCTACCTACTCAGCAGAAAGCCTGCATCTCCCTGTCCCACTCCCCTGCTTGTGCTCCTGTTATCTCTCTCTGTCAAATAAATAAATAAATAAATAAATAAATAAATAAAATAAAAAGTTTTGGTCCTCACTTACAACTAGTATCATTATTTCCTTCCTTCATCATTCTTCCTCCCGTTGCCTGCCTCTGGTTGATGCATCATCCCTTATTGATCCTCTTAATCCTGACTACACCTCCACATATGGTTCCCTCATTTAATTCTTTACAGTTTAAACCCTTTGGAGAGTGACATCTGTTTCCTTGTGGGATCTTAACTGATATGTGTATTTATCTCTGTCTTGTTTTAGATCTGCACATTTTAGTGTTTAGATGTTACTTTATATCCATTGTGGCTAGTTGTTTAGAGTGTAAAAAAGAGTTCAAAGTGTAATGAGATACCATATTTAAATTAAAAAAAAAATTACATCCTCGGCGCCTGGGTGGCTCACTCTAACCCTCCGCCTTCAGCTCACATCATGATCCCAGAGTCTCCGGATCCAGGTCCTACTCCCTCCCTCTCAGATGAATAAATAAAATCTTAAAAAAAATTATATCCTTAGAAATTATTTTGAAATATACATTTAATAAATAGTTTCTCAATGACTTTTTTTCCATCTTGTCATTTCAAGACACAGATTAGTATTTCTGAGGAAATAAGCAGGTTAAAAATGACTTACCTTTTTTTCAGAGAAACAAATAAAACTCCCAATTTCCTCACAATTTCGGTTGTTTTAATGAATGTAGTACTTACCTTATCTCTTTCATTGAACGTTATCTCTCTGCTCTGGCACATTACGGTGTCTGGTAAGAGGGGCCCGTGGAAATACTCAGCCTGGATGGAGAGAGAGCTCACACTTACTACAGTTTGCAGTTTCACACATTTTGTGAAAAGTCTCCGACCTAAAGCTAGCACTGAGCTTAGGCATCCGTGACTATGATGCAGGAAACATTTCTGCATTTCCCGAAAGATGCTTCGATAGCTCTTCACTTCCTTGCTTTGGAGAAAGAAATTCTTAAGGGGAATATTTCTCAAGATCATTGCTATCTGGCAATCGGAAACATGAGGGACTAATGAGTGGCCCTAATTTTCACAAATTAGCACGTGGGAGGTGCATAAATTCATAAACAAACCTGGGTTCAAAAGCAATTGGAACAAGTTACTCGTTGGCGCGGGTCATAGAGAACGTGAGCGCACGTTCTTATGCCCAGTTAAAGGCTCCTCACCTCCTCCCTTGCACGTTGGAACTTCCGTTCCGCCTACCATTTCTGTAGCCGGAGTTATTTCGAGGGCGCACCCTTGAGAGACTGGAAGAGTTGCACGCTGTGCTCTGACTGAATCCCTTTAAGGCGGATACGTAAACCTGTTTTTTTTTTTAAGATTTTATTTTTATTCATTCATTCATTCATTCATTCACTCATTCATTTTAGAGAGAGAGAGAGCAAGCGGTGGGGAGAAGCAGATGGGGAAAAGAGAAGGGAGGGGAAAAGAATCTCAAGCAGACCCCACGCACTGAGTGCTGAGCTTACAACCGGAGCCTGACCCTTAAGCGACTGAGCCACCCCAAGCACAGCGCTGCTATATAAACTTTCAAAATTCTTAGGGCAGATGCGGAGATCTACTTATCTTGCTGCCCCAGAGGACAAGTCCCACATATAAGTTCCCTTGCTTATTAAAATCGCCGCCTACCAATTTGGGGAGGGGAGGGCTGCTTCTCTCTTCTGTCTCTCCTTGTACTCTGGGTGCTGGGCTAGTTTGCAAGCCACTGTAATTTCACCCTTTCCAGTTTCTTCTTCTGCAGAGTGATGCCTACTTTCACCTTCTGTGTATTGTGGAAAAGGATACCAAAGAACATTTTGTCTAAGCCTCTTATTTAAAGAAGAATTTTTATTAAACTGGACTGAATAGAGCATAAGAATTCCTGGTTGCCTTCAACCTTTCCTTGTTCCTTACTACCTGGTAAACTTGAGCAAGTGGCTTAAAGTCGGATTGCTATTGTTTCTTGACCTTATAATGGAGTTAACATGAGCCATGTTAAGCCATATTGCCTGGTTCATAGGAGACCCTCAATAAACATTATTATTACTATTTTTGTTATTAGAGAAAGCCCATATATGAGTGACACTATTGACACAGTAAGGACAGGGAAGGGGAGCCCTTGGAGATAATCTTGAAAAGAACTCATGACTAAAATAAGCCAAAGAAGAAATACTGAGAAAATATGAAGACTGCATGTGGCCTTAGTGTAATCATTTTTTTTCTCCTTTAAGTTTCCATTGTGCTACCTCAACACTAAGTTCACCTTGATGAAACACCTACCAGGTGTTGATGGCCTGCCTCCTGGATACCTAAAGATAAGCTTGGACTGGACAGTCAACCAGCTGAGAGATGCTATTACTTTGGTCAAATATTTGCATTCTATGTTCACTATTTTAGTCTTCTGGATAATGGAATGAAAATATTTATTTACCTCATAAAGATGTTGACAAAGTAAATTAACTTATTTCTTCAGAGAAGTCCATATTCAAATGTTGAGTTCTACAATTATTTATTACAAGAAAACCAATCTCTTCTGCTATGAACAGACAAAAAGATAGATTTTTCTTATATCTCTTGACAGTGATTTTAGGGTTTTCATGAATTTTGAAAGCTTATGAATAAAGAAAAGGGTGTAATCCCAGCAGTGAGTAGGAAGTTTATGGTGAAGGATGGCATATGGATGGATGTCAGCAAGTATCAAGAACATTCAGGCAAAGATAAGGGAAGACATTGTGTGGGAGGAGTTGGCTCAGCTGTCTCAGGGTGCCAGAGATAGACCATCTTAAGTATCACCAAAATTCTGGATCCTGCTGTATATTTTTCAGATATTAGCTATGATTTAAAAGTGCCTTGGAGAATTTAATTTAACAATATTTTTCACTGATAAATTGATTCTCCCACCTCAAGTTGAAGAATTCTAGTACTACCATGAATAATAACAAAAACAAGAACAAAATAAGAGCAATAATATCAGGGCAATACATTGCACTTTTGTGCCAGGACCAAGTCTCCTCATTAAATATCACAACAAACCTATAAGGAAGGTATTTGTATCCTTGTTTTACATATGTGAAAAAAGAGGCTCTTGTAAGTTAAGAAATCTTGCCACAGTCACATAGGTTGGAAGGGCTAGAACTAGGATTTAAACTTAGAGCTATCACTTTTTAAAGCTGATTTTTGATCCCTCTACAATGACATATACAACTGGTTTATAGTTTCTGTAGTATAGTTGACATTCTGAATTGTCTATCAGTAATAAGAGAATGAATGTTAAACTTGTGAACTACATTGGCTTTAATTGCTACTCACTCTTTACCTTGTGGAAATGTTCAAAGAAAATACACCAAGAAAGCCAACCTGCACAAGAAGTAGTTTACACATTATAGAATATTGGCTAGGTATGATTACAAAGCTTTTCTCTATTATGATAAAGTCACAGTTTTTTAAGATGGCATAATTTGTAAATACTTTAAAAATAGTTTTGGGTGTTTCCTGAAGCATGCTTAATTTTCAAAAAAATCTGATACAATCTTCTGGATCTTTAATTAGAAGACAGAGGATGTGCTGACATAACCTCAACAGGTTAAATTATGAATTATCTTTAAGATCTTTTCTTTCTTATTTTCCTTCTAGCCCCCAATACTCCTACTTTTATACTTCTGGTTTTTAACCTTAATTTCTAAATACTTGACTGTGATTTGCCTTGATGTAGAGAGAGACAAGCTTATAGTGGGAAGACATTCAGTTTAGAGTCTTACATATGCCAAGTACCTATAAGCATATGCACAGTGAGAGAAATAGTCATAAGTAATTTTGGTGTTATTACTATGAGTGTTGGAAATTTTTCTTAGTTATAAGAACAGTTAAGATATAGAAAGAACCAGGGGCACCTGGGTGGCTCAGTGGGTTAAAGCCTCTGCCTTCGGCTCAGGTCATGATCTCAGGGTCCTGGGATCAAGCCCCGCATCAGGCTCTCTGCTTGGCGGGGAGCCGGCTTCCCCTCTCTGTCTCAGCCTGCCTCTCTGCCTACTTGTGATCTCTGTCTGTCAAATAAATAAATTAAATTTAAAAAAAAAGAAAGAACCAAATTAGTTAATGAATACTTGTTTAATTCACAGATGCATATGAACAAAAGTTATAAATGTTGATTCATTCTCAATTGAAATCTTTAACCTTACAGAGAATAGCTTTTACCTGATACCTTTTAATTATACTTTTTAATATTTAGCAAGGTTATTATCACCATTACTATGTGTACAGAATAACTCCCCCTTTAAAGAGCTACTCTCAAAAATATTCAAATATTTGCCATATGTCAGGTTTTTCAGCTAATACATCAGAAGAGGTATTCCTTTTAGTTATATTCTTTTAAAAATGCCTTCAAAATGATCTAAATGAACTTTAATCAACTGAACAAATCTGTTTTTGATTGTTGAATCACTTAGGCAAACTGCGTCCAAGTGCAAGTAAAATACAAAGTGAAATAAATTTGAATAGCAGAATGTAAGACTGTCCTTAAAATATCAGTCTTTAAGATAAAAGTCACATTTAAACTATGTTTTTTTATTGTTGTTGGAGGCCAACAACTTTTATTGGGTGAAAAGAGGTGAAGCATTATATAGATAACACAGCCCATGTTCTGTTATATACTAATCCAAAGCCATAGAAAAACTTACTTGCAGAAAGTGAGAACTAAATATACATGCTTTAAAAATGACATGCTTTAATGTCTATTTTGCCCCCCCCCATTTTAGGCAAACCATGTACATTTTTGGCAATAATAATCCATGCATACAAACATGCAGGTACAATAGTGGTTCTCAATCAGGACCAGTTTTGCCCATCAGGAAACATTTTTGATTGCCATGACTTGGATTCTGCTCTGGCCATCTACTGGGGGAGAGGCCAAGGATGCTTTTTAATATCTTAAAGTTCACAACTCCCCACAACAAATAATTTATAGTCCCAAATGCCGAGAGTGCCATTGTCGAGAAGCCTTAAAGTAAAGGTATCTCTGAGTAATGTGATAGAATATTAAAAGCATTAATACGTAGGATGTCTTGAGTTCAAGATTTAAAGTTAGTATATTGGGGAGGATTGGAATACCAGAAGGTGTGTAAGAATAAGGAGAGAAATAATAAGGCATTGAGTATATAGGCATCAGAATCAAACTAGATGCTATGAAAAACTAAACTGAGCCACGTTATCTAAATAATACATACCAAGTTAGAGGAAAACTAGAGAAAAGTAGGAAAGCATTAATTACACTTAAGTATTTCACATTCAAGGTGTTGAGACCATCCAGTGGGAGAAAGTCTTTAATAAGCGTGCTTGAACAGCTGGACATCAGTATGAACAAAAATGACTGTAAACCCTGACTTACACCACACAAAAAAATTAACTTGAAGTAGGTCAGAGACTTCAGTGAAAAACTGAAACTGTACAACTGCTAGAGGAAAACCCAAGAGAAAATCTTCATAATCCTGGTCTGCTCAAAGGCCTCATAAATAGCATACAGAAAACAGGAGGAAAAAAATTATTAAAGTTTATTTAAAAGTAAAACATTTGCTTTTCTAAAGACATTATTAAAAAACAAAAGACAGGGCGCCTGGGTGGCTCAGTGGGTTAAGCCGCTGCCTTCGGCTCAGGTCATGATCTCGGGGTCCTGGGATCGACTCCCGCATGGGGCTCTCTGCTCAGCGGGGAGCCTGCTTCCCTCTCTCTCTCTCTCTCTGCCTGCCTCTCCATCTACTTGTGATCTCTCTCTGTCAAATAAATAAATAAAATCTTTAAAAAAAAAAAAAAGACAAACCACAAGTTGGGAGAAAACACAAAATTTATATCAGGCAAAGTGCTTATATTCAGAATATATGAATTCTTAATTCATTTATACTTAATTACAGGAAGACAAGCAACTTAATTAAAATATTGGCAAAATACTGAATGGACGAACCAAAGTAGGAGGCCAATAAGCACATGAAAGGTTTGTCAATATCATTTACCATTTGGGAAATGCAATTTAAAATTATATGAAATAACAGTATACACCCATTAGAATGGCTGAAATTAATAAGACTGATAATACCAAGTGTTAACAAGTATTTGAAACAATTGGAACTCTTGTACACCACTGGTGGAATGGAAAACAGTACAATTGCTTTGGGAAATGATTTGACATCTTAAAAAGTTAAACGTATATCTACAATTCAAGAATGATAAAGGTATATATCTCTGCAATGACTTGAGCATGAATATTCATAGCAGCTTTATTTGTAATAGCCCCAAACTGGAAACAATTCAAATGATGATAGGCAAAGGAATAAACAAAATGTAGGGTGTCCGAGGGGCGCCTGGGTGGCTCAGTGGGTTAAAGCCTCTGCTTTCGGCTCGGGTCATGATCCCAGGGTCTTGGGATCGAGCCCCGCATCGGGCTATCTGCTCAGCGGGGAACCTGCTTCCCCCTCTCTCTCTGCCTGCCTCTCTGCCTACTTGTGATCTCTCTCTATCAAATAAATAAATAAAATCTTTAAAAAAAAATGTAGAGTGTCCGAACAAGGTAATATCACTTAACAATTAACATGAAGAAAGCTTCATGACATGCAACAGAGATGATATCTCTGAAAATGATAATGCCGAGTGAAAGAAGCTAGACAAAAACAGTATATTCTCTATGATCTCATTTTTGTAAATTTCTAGAAGCAACAAACAAAGCACATTTACTAAATGGGCCTTTGGTTGCCTGATGACATAGGTATGGTGACATAGGTAGAGGAATAGATGGACTGATAAAAGAGCTGAGGAATCTTTTGGGACAATGGAACATCTAAAGTGATGATTGCATTAAGAGTTTCATGGGTATATGTATCAAATTATATCCTTAAAATTTGTGCAGGATACTGTATATAAATGATTTCAAAAGAGTAGTAAAAATTTAAAAATTCTATAGGTATCTTTTGACCAGTGTGGTAGAAAGGGTGGTGAATAAGTTCTTGCCAGTTCTAACTGTAGAGAAGGTAAGTCCCAGACATACTCTGTGTATTTAGAGTTTTGAGATCCAGTTGCCCAAAGCATGGGCTAACTTGGTAACATACCCAAATACTGGCTTTCTTTCTTTCTCTGTTACATTCTTTTCCATGCCCTACTCCTATTCTGGAGATCAATTCCAGAAACAGACTACCTAGCCTATCTTTCAGAGTCTGCTTTCTGCTGAGTACTCAAGGAAAGATACACCTTTTCTTCAAAGTGTCTCCATACTGTGAATATGGCTGAGGCCAGAAGTGGCAGAGGTCTGTTAGGATCTTCCAGTACAGAAGATATTTTTGAGTGATGCCTTCAGGGAAGGAAGAACTGTCTTCTGTAGATTCCTGAATGAGTTCAATTGAATTATTCATTTGAAACTTCTCCTACTTTAAGTTGTTTCACAACTTTATTTTATGTAAATGTAGCATGGTATTAAGAGATATATTTCCAGCCTATCCTAGTGTAAGGATTCACTTGAGCTTCTGTGTTGAAGGAGAATTTGCAAACTTGCAACCTACTTTAGTGCCAAGTGAAACCAAGATGTGTTTTGTGCATTTCATTTAGGGATATTAGTTTGCACTTTTATTTCCCCAAGGCTACAACAAATGGATACTGTATATCTTTTCATCCAAACAGGAAAATGTTCCTGAAGAAAAGCTTTGGTTTGCTTTGTTATTAAGGTAACATTTTTTTTTAAAGATTTTATTTATTTATTTGACAGAGAGAGAGATCACAAGTAGACAGAGAGGCAGGCAGAGAGAGGGGAAGGGAAGCAGGCTCCCTGCTGAGCAGAGAGCCCGATACGGGACTCGATTCCAGGACCCTGAGATCATGACCCGAGCCGAAGGCAGCGGCCCAACCTACTGAGCCACCCAGGCGCCCTTAAGGTAACATTTTAAAGTGATAATGGATGTTTGTTATCTATAGCTTGAGAGTAAGCTTTAGATATGGAGAATGGAGTCAGTGGATGCTGGAACTTGATTATAACAGTTCTTGAAAAGCTGAACTTGCCCATTTTTTCCCAACTTTGTGTTTAGTAACATCACATAGGCAACTTGAAATTGGCAAAGGTGAGAATATTTATACCATGGAAATAGTAAATGCCACAAATCAGAGCTTTTCTTTACCCACCATCACTGGCCATCACTGACAAGAAGGCAAATGATACACTGGGGCAATTACCCTCAGTTTATGTCCTCCAGCTGGATGATCACTGAGCTGCCCATACAAAGTAACCATAATTTAGAGGTAAAAGGGAATGGAAATCACTTCTAAACTTTCTTACTTTGCCCATGATAGAATGGATGGCTAGAGAGATAAATTGATTTTCTCAGTTCACCCAGTCAGTTTCAGGACTCAGACTAGAATCAGCCTCTTGATTTTTAGCAACCTGTGGGAAAATAATTTTCTAATTATTCAGATTTGCAAAGAACCCCTACAGTTGTGTGGACTCAGCTTGACCTTAGGGTCCCAACCAAACCCTTAAATGATATTTGGGTCCAAAACCTATATTCATGATTTTCATTAGGGCAAATCCAAAACAAGCCTATAGAGATGTTTTTGTAGTTTGTTTCATTAGCCACTGTAAATCTTTTGAGAGTTGAAGGGTCTAAGTTAACTTTTTACAAGTGCTCATGTACATCTATAGGCTCAAGTGAAAATTGCAGTGCTGCTTCATATATATCCCAAATTTAGTTATTTTTAAATTCATGTAATTTATTGGACCTGATGATAAAAGAGAACTGTGAAACAGATCTGATTTTCCAACACCCTAATGTATAAACAAATGATGTCAAAGATAAAATGATATAAGATATCTAAGACCAGAAGGACACATTTCCAAATATTTATAAAAGCAAAATATATACAAAATATCTTCAGAGTCTTGGACTCATGGTGCTAAAAGAATTTTGAAGAGACCCTTAGTACATCTTTATTAGTGATTTATAAATTGGTATTTGTTGAATTAATTTATTGCAGAGGACAGTCTAGAACTTAAGGTAGCAACTTTGTTAGCAAATTCTCATGTTTCTAAGTGTCCTACAGACTATGGGGAGTCTTTGCAGTGTGAAAGGAGAAGGTTAATTCCAGTAATAGGGATATGAAAAGCATAAACAGTAGTTGGGGGAAGACTTCCAGACGGGAGTAGTTTGTTCCTCCTCCTTAACTGTAGACTGTGGAAGTTATCTTCATTGCTACTTGGATGGGTTTGGGAGGTCAAAGTCTCCTATTCCTCTGTGGTAAAATTTTGAGATGAAAATACTTCTAGGTATGCTCTGGGAAGAATATTCAATGTCATTCACTAACTTTACAAAGAATTCTGTGAATCCCCCAAAGATGAAAGTAGGGGAAACTTAAGTAATTTTTATTTGGTATCTGTTATGTGCAGCACTGTATAATGCATTTAAATGCATGACTGCATTTATTCAGCCTTGAAGAAATGGTATTTCCTGGCTCTGATCTGCTGGACCTGCCTGCCTGACCTGCTCCAGCATATTCTTAACCTCTTAACCCTCATAGTCATCACTAGTGGATTCTAGAGTTAATCAGGTGAATCAGTGTGCAGGATGGTGAATAACTATTTTACTTATTTTACAAATCTTTATTATTCAGCGTACTTCCTTGAATGTGTCATTATTTACGCACAAACTTCTATAGAATGTTGGCATTTTCTAGCAGGAGCTCCCTTTGGCAAAAACTAATGAAAGGAAACATCTTTCTGTATGTAAAGATAAAATATTCTATACAGTTTTTGTAACTGGCCTGTGAAATGAGCAGGTTGAATTCTATACATAAGTGGCCAGTTTTCCCTTTGAGTATTTAGTACTTGGGTTTCCTTTGTTTACTTGAAATATGTGGCTGTAGTTTTCCAATATTCATTTGAAGGCTTTTGTCTGGACGCAAAAATCAGTAAAAATATATATTGTAGTTTGATCTGAAGTTTTCATCAATTGAGCTGATGAGAAAGCAGATGGTCAGAATGAAGCAAGAGAACCTTAGATTGCTGCAGGCATGCCTTACTATAAAATACAAGTGAGCAATATATAAAAGAAGCAAAAAATTGAAAGGAGGGAACAATTTCATATTTCTACACACAAAAAATTGCTTAGGATTTTTTCTTATTCAATGGGGGAAATATGACCTTCTGTCTTGGCTCATAAATAAATCTATTCAACATTTTCAGCATGCCTACTCTTTCCTGCATTGTTGGGTGTATCCCACAGCCTTGGGAGAACACAGAGTTAAAACCTAACAAATACTCTAATTCCTCCCCAACCATTTGAGAAGAACCTGAGATCCCAGAGTTCTACTCTTTTTATTGATACAGTTTTCAAAACCCAGATGAAAGCAACTGGGTGTTTTACAAAGAAAAAAAGGTGTTCTGAGTGAGATAGGAGCACAGAGGGGGATTTCCAGGCTATAAATATGCCTGAGAAACTGTGAGGCAAAGAGTAGTAACATAAGTATGCTTGGTGAATTGAGTTATATCTTTGAATGTTAGGCCACTGGATTCTCCATTGTGCTTAAGTTCCTTATAATGAATTAGGTCGTTAGGAAAGTATGCTATCTTAATGACTTTTGTGATCTTAATTACCTTTGGAGATTTATAGGCACATCACCATTAGTATGAGGAAATTCTCATGTGATACAGCATAGGATAGTGTTTAAAGGCAAGAACTTTGGAGTCAGAAGACCTGAATTCAGGTGTGGCTCTGTCACTTGCTAGTTAGGACCTTGGGGCAGATTTGGTAGCTTTTAATTTGTATGGGTCCCAGTTTCTTCATGGGTAAGATTAGAGTGGTAATAGCAATTGCCTTTTTAAGGTTATTTGTATGGATTTCATGAATTAATGGGTGCAAAATTCTCAGCCCAGGACCTTACATCTAGGAGGCAGTCTGCATATTAGGTCTTGTCACTACTTGTCCTTTTGGATATAGGAAGAGGCCAGTGGTTAAGTCCTAGTATCCTGGTTCTGCCAGATGCTGGCAAGCTGTCAAGTCAGTCTTTGAGTTTAGAGTTCTCACCTGGCATAATGGCAGAATTAACTAGTTGTAGCTATATGAACAATAATAAGGAACTGTTTAATAAATTATAGTATAATAACTAAAATGTGTTGGTTAGTTTGTTTAGGTGTTACTGTTTTAAGTGCTTCACATATACCAACTCATTTACTCCTCACAGCAACTTTATAGATAAGAATTACTTTTTATCATCCATTTTATAGTTGAAGAAATTGAGACAGAGAGATTAGGTAACTTGATGCATGTCTAGGAAGTGACAGAGCTGTGACTGTATTAAAAAGCAAGATATATAATATGACCCCATTTTTTGGAAAAGAAACTATTTTACATATGTATGAATTTCATTTTATATACAGTTGTCCAACATGGATTTTAACTTTGCAGGTCCACATGTAGATTATATTTGATAAATACTGTAAATGTATTTTCTGTTTCTTATGATTTTCTTAATAGCATATTCTTTTTTCTAGTTTATTTCATTATAAGAATACTGTACCTAAGACATACATCATGCAAAATTGTCTTCATTGGCTGTTTATGTTATTGGTAAGGCCCATTGGTAAGGTCAACAGTAGGCTATTAAGTCTGGGGGGAGTCGTAAGTTATACACAGATTTTTGATTAACAGGTGTCACTGCCACTAACCCCCTGGTATCCAAGGGTCAGCTGCATATATAAATTGTTACACACACACACACACACACACACACACACACACACACACACACACGTATACCATACAAAAGAAAATTCAGAGAGCTTTAATTGATTTGAATGTTTTCTTGAGCAAGAAACAAATCTTTGGTGAACAGGGAGACTTTAAACCTGAAAGTGGGATGAAGCTCAGAAGCATGATCTTATAGGATGGCTTATAAAGAGAGAATGAAGAAATTGTTTAACCTTTACAATGATTGATTGTTAACAATGGGTATTTCAGACAGAAGTGGATTGGTTAAAAGTGATTATATTATACCAGTTTTGGAAGACAACTTTAGGTTTCATTTATCAGAGGCATTTACAAGGAATAACCTAAGTTAAATTTTGCTTAAGTACATGGAATAAACTAGATCAAATTTTTTTTTAATGTGGCTTAACCAGTTTTGTCTGCTCAGATCTTAAATCTGGTCTCCATTTAATTTATTTTAATAATTCCCTCCTTTTGGTCCACATAGTCTCTTGTTACTCTCAGGTACCATTGTTAGCATAGTCACTAGAACAGATGGTCATTTAGTTGCTGTTACTGGGGGATAGTCTCCAAAATGTTAGAGAGTTAAAAGGAAATATATCTAAGAAGTGGAATTTAGGGTAGCCTCACATTTCTTATCTTTGCTTAATGACATTTCTAATCTTTCTGTAGTAAACATATTACTTGTATAATAAAATAAACTGCATGCAAAACTAAATAAACAGGTTAGGCTAGATGAACTTTTTTTTTTTTTTAAAGATTTTTACTTATTTATTTGACAGAGAGAGATCACAAGTAGGCAGAGAGGCAGGCAGAGAGAGAGAGGAGGAAGCAGGCTCCCTGCCGAGCAGAGAGCCCAATGCGGGGTTCGATCCCAGGACCCCGAGATCATGACCTGAGCCAAAGGCAGAGGCTTAACCCACTAAGCCACTCAGGTACCCCAAGATGAACTTTTTTTATTCTGTTTTTCCACATACCAAATAAATACAGTAACAGGGAGGTTTTGCTATAGGAGGGTGGACAGTAACCATCCTCCCACCCTAGCCCATTTATCTCAGGATTCCAGGGACATACCTACTCAGGGTGTGTCACTGTTGCCTGTGCTGTTGGCATCTGGAAAAATCACTGGTATGGAAAGCCTTGCTACTCTGTTGTGACTTTAGTGCCACCTGAGTCTCACTTGTCTCTCCTCTATACTAGTTTCTGGAGCAGCAGTAGACCAATAGAAAGGGCGAGCCCATGCTTGTGGTGTGTTTGGGAGAGTCATTATACAGTGACATACAATTCCATTCCGTATGAATCATAAAGTATGCTTATATTCAACTGTTTCTAGCAAAATGATTGCTGATCAAAATGTTCAAGAAAATGAGAGGAGAGAAAACAGATTAGCTGTTAAAGTCTGGTGCTACTGCAGTGTCATTTTGAAACACTGTCACTCTGGAATATGCAAGGGGCAGGTCAAGGCTGTGTATAAGTGACAACAAACAAGAACACCAATTGAAAATAATTTTACATATGATATTTTTTTAAAAAAATCAAAGTCACTATGAAAAAAATAGAAAATTATTATAATTTCTAATAGTACTTATTTTTTTTAAAGATTTCATTTATTTGGGGGAGAGAGAGAGAGAGAGCATGGGTCAGGGGGGTAGGCAGAGGAAGAAAGACTCTGATGCAGATTCACATTGAGTGGAGAGTCTGACACAGGACTTGAGTCAGACACTTAACCAACTGAGCCATCCAGGTACCCAACTAATAGTACTTATTTTATGGTTTAGTACTGATCATGGCTTGAATGTGTGTGAGGTGTATTCTTATTACAGTGTTTAGGGTGTCTGAAGGTCTTAAACTTGCTCTTGCCATAATCACACTTGCGGTTAAACTATATGATTCTTTGGAGACAGCGAATGTGAAATAATGACTAAATGAGCAGAATATGAGCTGTTGCAAATATGTCTAAGCTGATGGTTATGATATTTACTTAAGCATAAATTTCTGATTATTGACTACTTCATTTTCCAAAGATAAATGCCCTTTCTCTGTGGGTCTTACCATAAATGTGACAGTATCTGAAAGTCTGATTTTTATATATTTACCTGAATAGACCTTGAAGTTTCACTCCTTCAGAATTATGTGAAGAGGAAAGACATTTCTTATCTGGATTAAAGTTATTTGAATATTTACCATTTTAAGTCTTATGATCTTTCTTCTTTACCATCAGAGGATAAACTAACTTAGAGGATAGAGCCAAAGGTGTTGTCTTAGGTTGCTTTAGAGAAAAGAGTAACTTTCCTAAACCCATACTTTGAACACAGAGCATTCTTCTTTATTAAATAAATAATTTTAGTTCTAATTTTATGTGTGTAAAAACTAAATATTTTCCATCTGAAATCTAGTTAGTCTGTATATAGTATGTAAAATCTCTAACTCTTTAACTAAATAAATACAACCTATTTGTTTCTAGAAGGAAGTAAAAGCTTAAGAGTCAAGAGACATTTTGAAGCAGGATTCAAAGGAATAACAGAATCCTTATAGTTAGAAGAAAAGGAGGTGGATTCTGTTCATGTTTCCTTCCCCTTATCTAAAATATTATTAGGCAAAGAACATGAAACAAGTAAGTCATAGTGGTCAATAGCCATCTTAAAAGATGAAAGGAATATGTGCTAGGAGAGACTCTCTTCAGGTAATTCAGACGAAAGAGCTGATGGCACACCTCACAGATGTTTAAGGGTTAATAACTAATGACAGAAATGGAATCAGTTAACTTTATTTTAATTTGTGCCCAGTGAAAAATCACATGCATTTTGGAAGAAGAAAGTCCTACTCAGCACTACTCTGGGCTCCTCTTCATTTTCACTCCAGCTGAGTCAAAGTCAGCTTGCTTGAGAGACAGTCCCTTCTTAATGCAGTGTCCTGCCCTCACAGAATTTAGAAAGAACACATTTAAGACTACTTAACCAGAAATTGGAAGAATTGACAGAGGAAAGTCAATTAAGGTAAATGGACTTGCTCTGTCAATGATGGTGATGGTTGTTTATTTCGTAATGGAGTAAGCCCTAGCGTGGCAGGATCAGAGGACCAGATTTGCCTTTTAGATAATAGCATTGAGGTCTCAAGTCTCTGGCTGTTAGCCATTCTTTGGTATGGCCCAAGTGAAAACAGAACATCTTCAAATTTTGATAAAAAAATCAACATATCATTTATTCATTCAATAAATATGTATGGGTTTTTCCTATATGTCAGACAAACTAGTATATTCTCTAATAATGAATCAGGAAAAAAATAAATGAGATTAATTTATCTCTAAATATGGGGCACACGTTCTTCTCCCTCTCTCATTCTGAGGAACATCTATGATTGGACATTTTTATATGCCCAGATGATGCCTTCCCAATTAAGTAATAAAGTCAAGACAATTTTTTGTAAGTTTTTGACTCGGATGCAATACAGGAATCCCTAAACCTCAAGTTTTTTTTTCAAGGATTCACTATTAATTAAATATGATTGTGATTTGCTTCTGAGAAACTCTGAGAAATTCACTGAGTATGTGAATGTCCCAGAAAAGGGATGCTCTGCAGTTGGTTCACAAAGTAAGATTAATGATACCATGTAGTTGGTGATGACAAGGTCATGCTGAGCAGTCATGGGAGGTTAGATTGTGACCATCTGTTTTCCATGTGATGTCTTAATAAACACCACCACCTACACTGAGGTGTTATTACAGTCAGTCTCCTGGGTATTTGTAGATCAGGGCACTTGGGCACAAGGAAGGAATTGTTACATTTCCTTGAGTGACCACATGGAATGTTTGTGGCCTATATTAAAACAGGGGTCCCATTTTAAGGGGTGTGTGTGTGTGTGTGTGTGTTTTAACCGCAAAGAACAGTTGGTGAAGGGATGCTAGGGATGGAAGGTTAGGATGAAGAGGTTTGCTTAGAAAGAAATTAGGATGAAAATTTAGAAAAAGTAAGGCAGAGGAAAAGATAGCTCTGATTTTTGCCAAGAAGGAATTGAGAAAAGTCTGGTTATGTATTATACTTAGTATGAATGCCATAATAAGAATAATAAGGAATCCCTATGATTATTTTCTAGTTAAAACTGCCTACCTCTGATAAGCAATAGATATGTCTGTATGTGTTTATATGTGTATGTAATATCAGCAGAACACTCATTCATTCAATAAATATATGATATTTAAAGGAACTTACTATATGCCAGGTAAACCAGTTTTTTCTAATAAGAGATACATAACCCTCTCTAACAAGAGATCAGAAAAAAACAAGTTTTACATATATATAAAACTTAGATTATCATTTATCAAACTTAATGTTTAGTTTATTGTAACATAATACATATATTAAACCTGTTGTTAATTACTGTTAATTAGGCTTATTAAACAATATCATTAATATGTTAATAATAGTTTAATATGTATCTATACTGATGTATTTAAAATGCAATGAGTATATAAGATTATGCTTTTCTTAATAGACATGGTTACCCATGAGTCCGAAAATAATTTATCTGAAACATTACTTAACTAGTGAACACAGATGAAAAAACAAATTGAATTGAAAAAAAAAAAAAAAAAGACCTGTATGTGATAAAAGATGTATATTTGGGTTTAAGCTCATGGGCCTTTCTACTTTATTCATTGAGGAACGCCTCAGCCCTTCATTGATAACATATCTCTATCTATCTATCTATCTGTATTAAAGATTTATTTATTTATTTGAGAGAGAGAGAGTGAGCACATGCCAGTGGGGGCGGGGGAGAAAAGTCTCAGACTCCCTGCTCAGCACAGACCCCTCAAGTCTGGCCATCTCACAACCTTGAGATCATGACCTGAGCCAGTATCAAGAGTCTGATGCTTAACCTACTGAGTCACCCAGGCACCCCCATCTATATGTTTTTTATACAGACAACATTAATGACAGTTTGGATTAACCACAGGTTCCAAGGGGCAAACGTAAGGTGAAGAAAAGGAAACGACCCAGTTTGAGTGAGAAGTCAGAACAAATGGACTGATAAGATGGAGAGAACACAGTTACAATAGTCACAGTTAATAAAATGAAATTAATCTTGACCAGTGTAGTTTAGGGGTGTAATGATCTTGCCTACCTCAGTAGTACCCAAAGGTAGGGTGATTTTTCCAGAACTGTATTATAATTGCTGCTTTTAATAAAGAATTTGAGCTACCCACAAAAAGGTTGTTAGGTTTGTTTGTTTGTTTTTAGTAGTACAGGAAATATGTAATCATTTTAGCAGTATTTCTGACAAAAATTGCGAAAAAAAAGTAAAAGCTTGACTCAAAAAGTACTTGTGAAATTTGCTTTTATAGAAAGTCTTATTTCCAACTATGCAAGATAAGTGAGTTTTTGACTATGTGATATTTAATCATTCTAACAAACAAACTGAAAAACTGTTCTTTAGTAACCTATCTCATTCTTCTAGATTAAATGACTTTTAGACACTTCAAAGGCAAATTTGATCTTGCTAGCACACATCTCACATTGACTGAACATAAGTTAGGTCTCCTCTTGGAGTTTAAGAAGAGTCCATGATTATGAGGTTCTGGATTTGAAGGTGCTGCAGTTTCTTGCCAAGTGGCCATTGGCATTGTATATTTCCTGTTGTAAAAGCCCATTTCAAATTGGGAGTTCAGGGAAAGACCAGTGAGAGGTGGAAATTTTGCTGTATCACTGCCTATATTTACAGATATCCTGTTTCATTTTTAAGATATATTGCTTTCTACCAACTTCACATTTATGTACATCCTTGTCTTTTTTCTACTCAATTTAATTTCTAATAGCCTTTGCCCTAACTTAATGTAGTGGTCTTCAAATGCTTTAAGTCCACTGTTTTAAAGGACATATTAAATTCATGCCCCAGGGGCGCCTGGGTGGCTCAGTGGGTTAAGCCGCTGCCTTTGGCTCAGGTCATGATCTCAGGGTCCTGGGATCGAGTCCCGCATCGGGCTCTCTGCTCAGCAGGAAGCCTGCTTCCCTCTCTCTCTCTCTCTGCCTTCCTCTCCGTCTACTTGTGATCTCTCTCTGTCAAATAAATAAATAAAAAATCTTTAAAAAAATAAATAAATAAATAAATAAATAAATTCATGCCCCAATAAGAAAATGCTAAATCCTTTTCTGCCTTTCTGGACCTCACCTTCCACATTTTGTTACAGGCAAGAAAATAGATCCTAAAGCCTAAAGCTCACTTTGGGGATTAAGAGAACGAGATCGCCTTCCTGATTAACAGCTGACTAATTATGAGTTACTGTTAGGCCTGGAGGGAAATTGCTCCTGTTCTGGCTTTTATAAACTCAGAGTGTCTAAGGAACATTTTGAAAAACCGCATCCACATTCTGAATTCCACAACTAAATCTCCTCTATTAATCACTGCCCTGACTAGTTCAAGTAGGAAAAGGAAAAAAGCAAAACCAAACCAACTAGAAAAACAAAAAATACAGTGGGTTTCTTGACATTTTGAGATAAGCTAGAACTAGATCCACACCCTATCCATGTATATAACACACAAGAAGAAAAACAGAACAATTAAAAATTTTGAGTCTTCTTCCTTTGAAGAAGTTTGTATTCAAAGTTCATAGAGTACAGTAAATATTGGAAAGTTCTCTGTGTGTGGGTGTTCTCTCTTTTTACATGTAGTTTTCTGATGGTCTGAGGAGGTAAATTACCTTCCTTTGCTGTCTCTGTTGTGTACAGCTGCTTTCTTGGAAAGATAAGCCACAGGTCCATTTGAGAAATGGGTAGCAGTGTTACTGGCATTTATGCTAAAGCTTCTGCAAGACGGTGACAACTGCAGCTAAATACCTGATTTTGTGCTGAGAGTGGTGCTGACTGTCAAGGTCTAAGGAATTGCCTCCAGCTTTGCTAAGATTTTAGCTCTTTCTGTTGATGATTTTCACCCTTTTCTACTGACTAATTTAATACTGCTCTAGAACATTAGAATACTAACCCTCTCTAAAAAGACAGAAAGACACCTGATCCTATAAAAAATAGTTCTCAAATTCAAAATGCCAGGAAAGCCTACTTGTCATTATCCTTACGAAGTTATTTCAATAAACAAAACTCATTTTAATTTTCTATAAATAATTCAATATGCCTTGTTTGTGTTTATTCTCTCTCTCTCTTTTTTTAAAAGTAGGTTCCATGCTCAGCATGGAGCATAACACGGGGTATTTGAACTCACAACCCTGAGATCATAACTGCGCTGAGATCAAGAGTTGGATATTCAACCAACCAGGTGGCCCTATGTTTATTCTTAAGAACCAAGTTCAGAGGCATATTATGAAGTAAAGATATCCATACCTCAGCATCTCTAAAATCTGGAATAATTTCAAAAAAGGTTGAAATTTGCCTACTGATTTGGTATTCTGTGGAGTAACAAATGAGAGCAACAATTCGGATTTTATTTTAAAATTATTGGGAATTGTTAGAAATAATTGTGGAGTATTGATTATTCAAAAGCTATAAAACATCTTGATCATTTTAAGTGCAACAATTTATAATGAAATGTCATGAATTTTATTTTTAATGCAGTTTATGGTTTTTAAAGTTTTAGCAAGACATAAGTCAACAGCAAATAGTAAATATAGGCCATTTAATAACTTTTCCAGACAAGTTATTTACTTTCAAAAGTGATTCGCCCTAAAATGTTTTCCCTTGAATCTTATAAGTTGTAGGCAGTACTTTATAGATATATAAAAATAAAGTGAGTAAAAGTAAACTTATAGTGATGAAAGTCATAACAAATGAAGTATTTAGGTTAATTGTGTTGTTGCATATTTTAGGGGATATCCTTAGTTCTGAGTCAGTTACTTAATTGAAACAACCATAATTATCATCAAGTATGTAAGTAAGTACTATGTACATGCTTAAAACAGAAATTTTGTATCTATGCCTCTGAGTTTATGTTATGACAAAAATACAGACAAGTTCAGTACCACCATTTATTTTCCCCAGAATGTTTACTGAACCCAATCCTGTGGGCTGTTAAAGGATATAAAAATAGAGTTCTATGGTCAAATAAAAACCTTGGTAATGTGTAAAATTTAAACTGGTCCTTTAATATAAAGCTTCTTGTTCTATTTATGGGTTAATGTGAACTGTGGGTCTACAACAGAAATTATTTATCAAATTTGTTAGGCAATTGCATTAGTCAGGATACTCCAGAGAAATAGAACCAATAGGAGATATATAAGGGATTTATTATAAGAGATTGGCTTACAGGATTGTGAAGGCTAAGAAGTCCCACAATCTGTCATTTGCAAGCTGAAGGCAGGGAAAAGCTGATGGTGTAGTTGCAGTCCAACCCAAAGGCCTGAGTACCAGGGGAGCCAATGGTAGGAATCATTAAAAATAATTGTGGAATATCCCAAGGCCCAACAACCAGGAAGCCTCTGGTGTAAGTACAGAAGGCTTGAGAAACAGAAGTGTCAACATCTGAGGGCAAGAAAAAGTGGATGTTTCATCTCAAACAGAGGGCAAATTTGTCCTTTCTCTACACCTTTTTTCTACTCAGGTCCTCAGTGGTTTGGATGATGCCCTCTGGCACTGGTGCCTGGAAACACTCTCAGAGACACACCCAGAAATAATGCTTTCCCAGCTGTCTGGGCATCTCTTAGCCTAGTCATGTTGACCTGTCAATTAATCATCATAACCTTGAATATGATAAAAGATCTAAACTTTGCCATTAAATTAGTTAACACTACATCTGAAACTAATGATGTACTATATGTTGGCTAATTGAATTTAAATTTAAAAAGTGGTAGAAGTATTTCAATTATGATATTTTTAGATAACCAAATAACATCTTTATCATTTTTAGTTGAATATTTTTATAATATTTTATGTCATAAGGTGTTATTTTCTTTAAGCATTTATTTGTTGATCACCTATTTAAAAGTAGACTATTTAAACTTGACCTAGATATTAAAGTATGTTTTTCCGAGTTAAAAACATAACTCTTGTTCACTGTCAGTTAGTCCAAGACCAGAAGAAAACATACTAAGCTAGTAAAGCTAGGTTTATTAGATGTTGCAGTTAGAGAGAATGCCAAATTGACAGTCTTCATGAGAAAAGAGACCATCCACATCAAGACATCATAGCTGTTAGCACCAAGAACTGAGATCACCTATGCCAATCTGGCTTTTTCCCAAGAAGTCTTTGCTCAAGAAATATAAGACCGTAAATGAGTAAGTGCTTTCACTGTTTGCTTCTGGAAATTCATGTAAATCATTTTTTCTGAGATAACTATCTGCTTATCTGGGTAAACAGCTCACTTTTCAAATAGCCATTTACTTAGAAAGATTCATGTCAAATCCTTTTACTGCATCCATCCATGCCACATTTTCACCAACTTTATTCATTCCCAGTACATTCCTCTTCCCGGAAAACTTTGAAAGACCCACCTTAAACTACTTGAACTCAGATGACAAAGTCTATATATCTCTCTAATTCTCCTCTTCTAAGACACTGCTAACATGATATTCTGCTTTACTAGTTTTCATAAACTCAGCTTTATTAATTTATTGTTTGATGATATTTTAGAGAATTCAATAGTAGGGTCTCAAATAGGATAAATTAAGTGAAGATATTTTTAGAGTATTAGGTCCTGAGCCCGGTGATTTTGTAAGTCGGGGAACTACCTGGGATTGGGCAGAGTTTATACATAATAGTTTTGGATTGGTGAGGACAACAAAGCAAGAGTTTTGAAGCAAATCTTAATAAGTAAGCTATTAGTCTTAATACATATACTGTTTTCATTGGTTTACAATCTAATCTTTTAGGAGCAAATATATTCCATTGAGCAGGCAGAACATTTTTTACCTTGGGCCCAGTGTTGTTTAACATCAGAACAGAAAAATATGCCTCATCCTTGTAAGCGTTTAACGAAATTAATGAAATTTTTTCCTGGTTTAACAAAACCAGGAAATTATGTTGGTTTTAGTTCTCACTATCTTGCAGATATAGGATGAATATATATTTATTTGTTCTTTGGACTAACTATTAAAAGAGCGTTTAGAAGAGTTTAAATTAAAAGAAGATTGCTAGGTTAGCTATAAAAAATGGCTAGTGTCCTACAGGGTGATAAAATTTTAATGTTTGAGGTTATCTTTTCTACTGGGGAGAAATCATGTAATTTCCCAATAGCTGAATTTTTATTCACATATAAATAGCAAGTTAAACAAAGATACATTAACCAAAATAATTTAGTAATTCTTGGTTGTGCCTTAAAAAAAAGTTCCAGTATGTATTAAAAGGGTATTAAGGGGATATACCACCCTCGACTTGCCTTACTTTAAGTTTTAGAAAAATTTTAAAATATTAATGATGTGTCATTGCAAAATAAATAAATTCCTTCATTTAATTATCCACTCCACAAAACCAAGGCCTTTGTTCATTAAAAGCTTTAGACTGTTGTATGTAGTATATGTTCAAAAAGTCTCTGCTGAGTTGCCTCTCCCTCAACCTCCAAAATTTATGGTTGTATGCTTTTAATTGTAGCCCTGTTGATTCTGAGGTTTGTGATTTGAGGTATTTACTAAATACTGTCTCATTTCATGCCTTGCTTTCCCTCTTCCCAGCCACTGCTATTACAGCTATTATAATCAGAATGCTTTAACATGAACAAGTTAAAGAGAGGTGAATGAATGCTAATGGTACTTAAATAAGGCAATTTTCATAATGTCATCTGAATAACTAAGGTACAATTTTAAATAAGAAAGACTGCAAATTAAGTGGACAATGATCTAAATATTTGAAATTGGGAAAACACACTCATAGTTTTGGTTGTTGTTTTTTTTTTTTTTTCCCCAGGGGGGTAACCACCCCTGGAATGGGTACAAAGTATATGACATGACAAACAACTGTTATTTAAATTAGGAAGAAAGTGAAGCCGAGAGATAAACATGGCTGAAGGAAGTAGAGCTTTGTCTTGGATATGATTTTGATATACGATTTTAGTCTGAAGATAATAATTATAAAAAACTTCAAGACAACATTCAGCATGGAATATTTGTGTATGATGGTAGTGGGAGGGAACTATTAGGCAAAAATTGGAGGAAGTGGTGCAAAAACATAACTGTAGAGAACTTTATGTTTCAAAATAATAGAAGTTTGGAGAAGTAAATGAAACCACGTTTTCACAAACTAAAAAGCCAGAATGAGAAATTTGATTTGATTTTTATGTGTTGAAAATAAGACTATCGTATATTAGAAAAGTAAACTGAACACAGTGTTCAGGATGTAGAGAAAAGACTGAAATTAGATTGACCAGTTGAGAAGCCATGGCAATAACTCAGACAAGAAGCTAGTAGAGTTTGAATTAAAATGAAAGGGCGCAGCTTGGGCATTTTGATAGATATGTTTACAGAACTTGGTGACTGATTATAATACAAGAAATGAAAAGAAGGTAAGAAGCAATGATAAATCCAGGATTTTTAATGTTCATCTGTGAAATGAGGAGTTAGGGTTGTGGAAGTGGAATGAAGACAGGATTGTGAATCTAATTTAGACTCGCCAAGTTCATGGTCTGCGGCATTCAATTGTGACATGAATGCTATAGCAAAAGACAAAGTTGACGAAGAAGTCAGGACTTAAGATAGAAATTTATGAATCAGGCATCATTCAACCTGTGAAAGTGGGTGATGTTTCTCATGGAAATGGTACAGAAAATTAAGAGCAAATGGCAAAGATCAAGGCCACAAGATACAGGATCAAGAACAGATAGCAGTTTTATAAAAAGGAAAGTATTAAATTTGGTAAGAAGAAAGCTGTTCTTGGCCTTAGCAATTGAGGTTTCATTTAGGGAAAGGAGATTGCAAATAAGTAAGAATAAATGGAAAGGTAAGAAAATAAAAGCAACAAATATAGCCAGGATCAGTGCATTTCAAGAAACTGGACAGGAAGTAATGATAGCGCACAGCTGTGTATACAGAAAATGATGTTAAGGGGCGCCTGGGTGGCTCAGTGGGTTAAGCCTCTGCCTTCGGCTCAGGTCATGATCTCAGGGTCCTGGGATCAAGCCCCACATGGGGCTCTCTGCTCAGCAGGGAGTCTGCTTCCTCCTCTCTCTCTATGCCTGCCTCTCTGCCTACTTGTGATCTCTGCCTGTCAAATAAATAAATACATAAAATCTTAAAAAAAAAAAAAGAAAATGATGTTAAAAGCAAGTGTATTGCTAACAATACAAACCAAGGAAAAGATAGTTGAAGGAATGCATTAAATTAGTGAAAGAAGGACCAAATTCCCTCAGCAGTTAGGAAAGAGTAGGACCTGGGGCACCTGGGTGGCTCAGTGGGTTAAAGCCTCTGCCTTCGGCTCAGGTCGTGATTCCAGGGTCCTGGGATCGAGCCCCACATCTGGCTCTCTGCTCAGCGGGGAGCCTGCTTCCCCCTCCTCTCTCTGCCTGCCTCTCTCCCTACGTGTGATCTCTGTCTGTCAAGTAAATAAAAATAAAAAAAATTAAAAAAAAAAAAAAAAGGAAAGAGTAGGACCTGGATGGTAGCATTAATTTAGGAGAGAATATATTTTTCAAACTAGATGGAAAGATACGGGGATCAATATAAATTCATGTATTGGTGATATATATCATACATACAATAATAGATAAAAATTATGTGGATTCCTTTAGGTAAGATAGGATATACACTTATTTTGGAGTGAAGCAATGTTTGAGAGATGAGGTGGGAAAGAAAAGAGATTTTTTTAGCAAGAGCGTATCTGGACATATTTAGTAAATCAGCATGGAGGAGTGACCCAGTGTCCTTTCCTCCTACTCATTGATATGGGGAGCTGGGAGTTCTTGGTGAAAAGCTACAAAGATTTGTTTTATGAGCACAGAGATCTTTTGGGCAGGAAGGGGTCAAGACCTGAAGTACTTTGTTGTGAAGGAAAAAGTTATGGAAAACTTTAGAATAGATCAAGGATCTTTTAACAAGGTTGTATGTAGGGAAAGTAATAAGGCTGCTGAAGAAACAGAAAGAGGAACAATGGGCTGGTGTCTGAACTAAAGATTGGAAGGTTGAAGCTCCCTTGGTGGCCTCCACTGGAATCTGTTCTGAGTCAACTGTCTTACAGGCAGCCCTGTGTCCTAAGGGGAGTCATGCAAATGAATACATAAAAACCAAGTTATAAAGACCTATCACATTGGGCTAGACTTATGGGACAGTTGTTGAGCATAGATTTGAAGATAGGTGTGTTCTCTCTAGCACCTGAGGACACACTGCAAGACCAGCAGTTGCGTTGAGAGGGCCTTGCACCGAACTGTTGGACTGTCCTTGTGTCAGCAATGACAACAGGCAGGGCTCTTGAGAAGTGTTAGAACTACATCATGAGAAACAGAGGTGGGCCAGCAGGGGTTGCTGCTTAAATATCAGGTCATACAAAGACTAGTCACAATGGGTACGTCTGATTTAGTGCAACAGGTAAGCCCTAGAAGAATCTGTTCAAATGATTAATTTGGGGGGAATTTTTATGAATCCTTAGAAGGGAAAACTCTGTGAAAGATTGTTCTTTCTACCAGTTTGGACACATAGATGCTGGATTTTCATATATTTACATCAGAAGACTTCTCACCTGACTTTGTATCCTGTCATTGGAGAAGTGGAAAAAGATACAGGAGTTTGTCCTATTATGACAAAAACTTATATATATATTTATGATAGAACACAAGCTTTGCTTTGGCAAATTATGATTTAAGTTCTGGTTCTACTATGTACTATCAAGTTGATAATTTTATGTGAATTATTTAAACTCTGTGAGAGGGTAAATGAGAAAAATAATACCTGCTTAGAGATATATCTTACTAAGTAATACAGAGAGAGGATATAGCTCAGTGCCTGGCTCACTATATGGTGGTGGCAATTGCCATGATGACTATTATTGTTATGGTTAATTCTAACACCAGGTCAATCATATTGCATAAATTTCTATTTTGAAGTTTGGAGTTGAGTAACAAAAAAAATTTTTTTGAAACTTGTCTGTGTTCAATTAAAATATGCATCCCAATAGGGGGGTTCCTTCATCCCAATGGGTGAAGGAATGCTTCTTCCCTACTCTTGGTTGTCTCTTTTTATGTGGAGAAATCTTTTTTTTTTTTAAGATTTTATTTATTTATTTGACAGAGAGATAGAGATCTCAAGTAGGCAGAGAGGCAGGCAGTGGGTGGGGGAAGCAGGCCCCCACTGAGCAGAGAGTCCAAGGTGGGGCTCGATCCCAGAACCCTGAGATCATGACCAGAGCCAAAGGCAGAGACTTAACCCACTGAGCCACCCAGATGCCCCTGGAGAAATCTTTAATAGTAATATTCTCCTGGCCTCTTTCCACTTCTTGTACACTTTGCTCCATGGAGGATGGATGACTTAATTTGATGGGTGAGTTTGAGAGCAGGAATTGTTCATGCCCATCTCTCTCATTTATTCTCCTTGGGAAGTGAGATGGATACAAAGGTCGTGCGTTTGCCTGTCTTCATCCATGTTGTATATATACTCTGTTGGTAGCCCTACAGACGGGGAGGTCTAGTCAGGACCAGTGCTAGGGTACTGGTTGAACATGTCTATCTGATTCTGGATGTCTATTTTAGGTAGCCCACTTGCCCATACATTTAAACCACATTTCTTAGTTTTTCTTGCTCACAGAAATTTTTATTTCCTCTTAGAAGTATTCACCATCATATGGGAAGCAAATAACAAGTGGTTCATTATCAAAGATTCAGATATTTTGGAAATTGGGAAAATTTTAAAAAGCTACAAGTGAGAGAAAAACCTAAGACTGTGAAAATGTCCCAGCCATCAGTGTGTCTCCCAAGGGAAAGCAGTTTATACCTAATCACAGGTCTCACATAACAGCTCAGAACTCCAGACAAGGATAATCTGCTGCTACTATAGTTGCCAGTGTTTTCGAATTTACATAGTTGTTTCATAATGATTGTGTTTTATTTGGATTAACCATATATTTTATTTATTTTTTTTAAAGATTTTATTTGTTTATTTGACAGAGAGAGATCACAAGTAGACAGAGAGGCAGGCAGAGAGAGAGAGAGAGAGAGAGAGACGGAAGCAGGCTCCCTGCTGAGCAGAGAGCCCGAGGCGGGACTCGATCCTAGGACCCTGAGATCATGACCTGAGCTGAAGGCAGCGGCTTAACCCACTGAGCCACCCAGGCGCCCCTAACCATATCTTTTAAATGGGCACAAGAAGGGTAAGAAAGTTGATGTTAAGTGACTTAACCAACTGTTGTTTGATATTCAATATCTCTAATTTCTATAAATATGACACAAGTTAAATGGCATGGATCCTATTTTACAGATATGGAAGCGAGGGCTTGGAAAACTTAAGTAACTTCATTAAGATAATAGATGGGTAGGTTTTTAAGTTAAGATTTGTCAACTCACACCAGAGTTGTGTTGTTCCAAAGCTCATGTTTGTTCTATTCTATCTTACTTTCTCTTTCAAATGAATATTCTGTGAATTCAAGTCCTGTTCTACTTCCACTTTATTGCTTAAAGTATTGACTTGGTTTTCATATTACTGACATATGTTTACTTTAACCTGATAATATCTACAGTTATTGCAATTTCATTTCTAATTTTAACATCAAAGAATAGAAACATAGGGTGCTCAAATGTCTTCATTGCCTCAGCTAATAACTTTGCTTTGTATAGACCACAATGCTAAGCATACCAAATTTGAGGATCAAAAGAATTTTAAACCCTGCACACTTTCAATGTATACTTTATTTAAACTTGCTAGTGTCATTCATGCAGTTAGCAGCATGGCTAAGTGCAGAAGACCATTTTAAGTTGGTCTGCAACTGACACTTAATGAGGTGGGACAGGTACACAAGACAGGGAAAATATTTTTCAAGAGAATTATCACATGAAGGGTAAAAACTCCTGATCCACAAATAAGATTTGTAATGAATCTAGGTCTGATGTTGCTCACTTGCATGACGGCAGTTTCTCAAAAGCAGTGTATAGTTGAAACACAACGTTATTCTGAGCCCTAAATGTAAACTTCACGTAAGAATTGTAAATAAAAATAATACTTAACCATTTTCTTTATCTTTTCAAAACACTGCCACTTCTACTCTATTTCTGCTGTTTTACAGAGGATAAATGAAAGGTAGATCTCTAGGTTGGGTGAAATATTTTGAGAAATTTGCCAAGGAGAAATCTGATAGATTTATCATCTCATAAAATTTGCTCTTCTCTTGCAAATTGTAACTTCTGTTATTATTCAGATAGCTGCCCCTGGGTGAGATAGTCTTGAATAGCTGAAGAAAGAGGCTTATTTCATAGGCATGCTTTTTCATAAAATGGGAATGAATGCTTCCTTTTCTTGAAAAATAGAACTGCACTTTGAACCAGATGAGTTGAACATAAGCAGGAAGGCAGAGGATAGTTTCTGAGAGGACAGGCTGTGGTTTCAGGTTGGTGTAACCTCAGACAAAGTCCTTCTGTTCTAGGAATCTTGTGCCCATCTAAGAAATGGAAACAATGATACTACTTACTTGATATCTATACAGTTATTACCAAGAATATATTAAACAGTGCTTTTAAAATTTCAGATACATTGTAATGACTCAAAGCATGTTGGATATTACAATAGTGGCTATGGCCATATTGTTCAACATTACATTTAAAATTATATTATGGTTTGGGGTGCCTGTGTGGCTTAGTTGGTTGAGGCTTTTAACTCTTGATTTCAGCTTAGATCATGATCTCAGAGTCATGAGACTCTGAGATTGAGATTGAGAGAGAGATTGAGAGAGAGATTGAGAGAGAGATTGAGATTGAGATGAGATTGAGAGACTCTCAATCTCAAGAGAGATTCTCCCTCTCCCCCTGCCCCTACTGTCCCCCTACCCCCATGCACAGGTGCTTGTGTGTGCTCTGTCTCTCTCTTAAACACACCACACACACACACACCAAACAAAACAAGACAAAACAACAACAACAAAAAAACTCTACTATGTTTTGATTTATCAAGCTTCTAAAGGAAACTGGAAAAATTGGGTGTCTCTCAATGTAATCATTAACTTTTACCAATTTACCATGATTACCATTCTTACAATCATTGATGAGAATTTACTTTTGTTAACCATACTATGTGTCTGTATTTGAAACGAGTGTTTGTACCTAATAGTAAATATTTTCATTTGAATCAAATTCACAGCTTCCCTTTTTTTTTTCTTTCTCAAGTGAATAAGAAAGCCTCATGGTGGAATATAGTGATGCTACTAAAAGGGTCAAATCCCAGCACCATTTTCTCCAACACAGATTTCTTGGCTCCTTTACTTATTGGAAGAGAAGTGAGAGACTGTTCTGTGTTCTCACCTTGGTTGGTCTTCTTTAGCTAGAAATTTGAATACAGTGGTGAAACTCACTGGAACTGGCTTATTTGTCCAAATCCCATCAGTGTAAGAATTGGAATGAAGGAGTAGGAGTCTGAGGGACTTTGTCAAGATCATACCGTCAGGTGGGGGAATAGCTGAACTAAGACACAACCCTCCTGATTTTGTCTAGTGCAGTTCCAACTATTTCCCAGATGCCTCTTGGCTGGCTTCCCAAAAGTCACCCTAATCAAATTTGGCTTAGGTACGGATTTTTCTGTTAAAACAAAACAAGCCAAAAGCAAAAATAAAAACCTTACCTTATTCACTGATAGTATTTTTCCTACCCCTTCCTTCTCTCTTTATACCATTGCCTATTCGATAAAGAACGTAAGTAGAGCTGTAGGTCCTAAAGCTTGAGCTAAGAGCCGCCCTTCCAAAAACCTGTAAATTAGAGATTGTAGGAATGCAGTGTAGGTAGATGCTATGGCTCTGAGAACGTTGCTGGGTGGTTTAAGTTCTCTATCTCTGCTAAGACGTCTTAGCGCCTTGGTTCTTTTTCTTCCCTTCCTTGCCTTTGTTTGCTGTACGAAACTTTTTTTTTTTAATTTCTTTTCAGCGTAACAGAATTCATTGTTTTTGCACCACACCCAGTGCTCCATACAATCCGTGCTCTCCTTAATACCCACCACCTGGCTCCCCCAACCTCCCACCCCCCCACCCCTTCAAAACCCTCAGATTATTTTTCAGAGTCCATAGTCTCTCATGGTTCACCTCCCCTTCCAATTTCCCTCAACTCCCTTCTCCTCTCCATCTCCCTATGTCCTCCATGTTATTTGTTATGCTCCACAAATAAGTGAAACCATATGATGATTGACTCTCTCTGCTTGACTTGTTTCACTCAGCATAATCTCTTTCAGTACCGTCCATGTTGCTACAAAAGTTGGGTATTCATCCTTTCTGATGGAGGCATAATACTCCATAGTGTATATGGACCACATCTTCTTTATCCATTCGTCTGTGTAGGGCATCTTGGTTCTTTCCACAGTTTGGCGACCATGGCCATTGCTGCTATAAACATTGGGGTACAGATGGCCCTTCTTTTCACTACACCTGTATCTTTGGGGTAAATACCCAGTAGTATTTGCAGTTGCAGCAGTTGCAGGGTCATAGGGAAGCTCTACTTTTAATTTCTTAAGGAATCTCCACACTATTCTCCAAAGTAGCTGCACCAACTTGCATTCCCACCAACAGTGTAAGAGGGTTCCCCTTTCTCCACATCCTCTCCAACACACGTTGTTTCCTGTCTTGCTAATTTTGGCCATTCTAAGTGGTGTAAGGTGGTATCTCAATGTGGTTTTAATTTAAATCTCCCTGATGGCTAGTGATGATGAACATTTTTTCATGTGTCTGATAGCCATTTGTGTGTCTTTATTGGAGAAGTGTCTGTTCATATCTTCTGCCCATTTTTTGACGATTGTCTGTTTTGTGTGTGTTAAGTTTGAGAAGTTCTTTATAGATCCTGGATATCAACCTTTTGTCTGTACTGTCATTTGTAAATATCTTCTCCCATTCCGTGGGTTGCCTCTTAGTTTTGTTGACTCTTTCCTTTGTTGTGCAGAAGCTTTTGATCTTGATGAAGTCCCAAAAGTTCATTTTCGCTTTTGTTTCCTTTGCCTTTGGAGACTTTTAAATCATTGACGGAAAGTTCTCCCAGCCTAGTCCAATTAACTAAGAGAAATTCCTGCCCGTATATTTAGAAAGTAAGGAAGGTTTGATATTCAAAAAATATATATATCTTTGGGTTTTGTATCAAAATGCAGTTTTTAGGGGAAAATGTTTTATGAAAGGGATCTCTGGTCATCCTAGCTTTAACTTGCACATGCGCATGTGCGTGCGTGTGTGTGAGTGTGTAGTATTAGTTCTTTTTGTCCCATGTAAAAATGAATTAGAAAAAAGGATTGCTCAAAGTTAATGAAAATATTGAACACAACTTTGAAATATTGGTATGGGTAGTTGAGTTACTTCAGCCAACTTTCTGAGTCAAAGCTGAAGGGCATCATTTCCCAATTCTGGTTTATAAAGTCTCTTCCTCATAATGTCTTCCTTCAAGAAGGGAAGCTGTCCAAAATAAGAAGAAGGGAGGAGTATTGAGTGGAAATGATGATTCATTACTGCAACTCCCAGCAATAGAATAATCCATTCACACAGTTCTTGGTCATCTGTTTTTCTATGCCATTATGCTAATGAATCACTGCTATTTACTGCTTGGGGAGTAGCACCTTTCAACACCTGTAAGAAAGAAACGCTGTTTGAAAGTTGGCTTCTAGGTTAGAATACCAATATGTTTTGTGACATGCTCTAGTTCCAAAAGCCTAGTAGCAGAAAGGACTATATTCATATTCTAAACCTGAAGAGACAGCTTCTCTTAGGGAGGAACTGTGTTCTTCCTGCAAGTGTCTCACTGGAATGAGATCTGAACATGCATGCATCCTTGACACTGTCAGGCAGAAGGGACCTGATCTGGAATTTGTCCGTATTGACTCTGGCTTATTTAAAATAGAGAAGTACCAAATAAGGAGATTGAACACTACCTTTGCATCTTAAAGAGAATATATCATATTTTAGATTCACTCTCTTGGCTTAGAACTTTCCAAGATATTTTGGGCCAAGATAGTAATGACCTCTTTTCCTAGTTAATCTTGGTCTGCAAAGTTGGTCTTCTGAAACTAATTCTAAAATCAGTCAATTATAAAAAAATATAATAAAAAATAAAATAATTTTATCTCAGGAATATCACATTTAACTATATTAACCCAGCATTGTTTTGCTTAATGTTTTTGTTTCTTTATGCTGGCATGATAAGGATAACAAACTCCATGTTCAGGTCCTTTGCACCTGATGCATGAGGTAGTTTGTCTCACTTTTTTGATTGTTTATTTAGGTATGATAATTCATTTTCGTTTCTCTAATGTATATTATTATTGCCTCAGTAGAGCTTTCTGGTAAAGAATGAGGTTATTGCCATTTAGAGATCTGAAAATTCCATCTGCATGAAAGTAACTTTGAATGATAGGATTCTCTTTGAGAGTATAATTCAGTCCCTCCCAAAGAAATAAAGAGACTTAGAAAACAAAATGGGAGACCAGCACAAACGCTAATAATGCTAGGGTAGCCAAGTAGTCCTAGAATCTTTGCTTCCCAAGTCCCACGACCAATGGAAACAGTTCCCCAGAGAGAAGCACTGTCTCCAGTTGGACATGAAAAAGAGTAAATAATACAATAAAATTGTTAGGGATTAAATGGCAACTCAAATAATCTCTTTGCTTTTAGGTCAAGTACATTTGCTTTCTAAACAAATGGAAAATAGGTCTTAGAAATATTATTTTAGCTAGTGTGGTATTTTTACTTAAAAACCATTTTAAGCCTAGTCATAGTTCCAGATGGCCAGTGTGGAAATCACTCAACTCACTGTGGAGGGAAAACTAAAATTTATAGCTGGGAACTTACTAGGATTTTGTTGTATTATAGAAATTCAGAATAATGTAGAACCTCTAAAATATCTGGGTATCGTTCAGAGATATAGTAAATAGGCATGATATGGCTATGCCATGACAAAAACAGTTTTATTCAACACATAACGTCAAGTGACATATGTATAAAAAACTGTCTCATCAACACTTGGTCACCCATAATTCACATGGGTTCTTTGTCAATTTAATAATTTCTTCATTTATGCTCTCTGGAGTGGACTCATTCTTTCAGAGAATATTAGTTAACAACAGTTTTAAAAAAAGATTAAAATATTGACTATTACCATGGGGATATTACTTCCTAATTTCTTGCTGTGGACTCTTGTTCCAGGGATGTTAAAAAATATGGATTTTTGTGGTTCTTGCTATTTGCTAAAAATCAGTGATAAGAGAGTGGCACATAGGGATGCCTGGTGGCTCAGTCAGTTAAGCTGCTGCCTTTGGCTCAGGTCATGATCCCTGGGTCCTGGAATTGAGTCCCTCATCAGGCTTCTTGTTCAGCGGGGAGCCTGCTTCTCTCTCTGCCTCTGCCTAACACTCTTCCTGCTTGTGCTCTCGCTCTCTTGCTTTCTAACAAATAAATAAATAAATAAATAAATAAATAAATAAATAAATAAAATCTTAAAAAAAAGAGTGGCACATAAATTATAATAATTCATCTAATTTTTTCTTTTTCTTATGATTTTCTTGAGGTCTACCATGTGTCTAAATTTTCTGTAATCACCTGTCATTCCAAGACATATTAAGGCCTTTAGTAATTTACCTTTATGGATTATATCCAATCAAAACATAATGTTTCTTCATAGTATGAGGTTTGATTTCACTGAATTTAATAAATATTTATTTAGTAGTAAATTCATGGATTTGCTAGGTGCCAGAGATACCGCCTAGCTCCTAGTAGACCCTATTAACTTGCTAAAATATAGAAATGGTGAGGACAAAAGGCTTTTGTGTCTTCACCATACATGTCTTGATGGAGGTTATAGGGACTCACCAAATCTCTGAAATATTTTTGAACTATGGGATCCTTAGCCTTGTAAACTATGGAATATTATTTTTTCTTCTCTGAGCCTCATGTTTATGTATAAAATGGAGATAACACCTATATTACATGTTTTTCTGAGGATTAAATTAATGTATATAAAACACCTAGTGTCGTAACTGAAAGAAGATGCTCCACAAAAGGCATTTATCCTATTACTAATGTTCTTAGGAGGACCACTTTCATCTGGAAACACTGGAATTTAGAAAAGAGCATTATGGTTTGATTTGCTTGGAAGTCTTAGTGTTTACTGAGTCAGATTATGAAAGATCAGTGGGGCAGAAAGGACTATCACCAGCCCAAATCCCTCACAAAAAGAAAGGGGAATGAACCCTTTCCCAAATTCAAAGGCATTCGAGAAAACCAAATTACTAAACAGGAAAACTCCTGCTAAGAAGATGCAGAGATGTTCTTCCCTTTGGAGGATTGAGTGAAGGAACTCTGTTAATGCCAAATGAAAGAATGCCACATTCTTACTTCACGGTGAGCTCCTGAGAAGAGGAGCTCACCATCATTCATTCATTCCACAAATATTCATTCATTCCACAAATATTGTATGAGTACCATGCAGGAGGTATTGTTTTGAGTGCTGAAAATAGAGAAGTGAAAAGACAACTGATAAAAAATAACTACAAACTTCCATTGTGGTAAAGAGAGAAAGATAATAAATATGGTCTGTAAATAATGCATGAGGTTAAAAAAGAAGATTCAATGAGTGCTAGTGGGAGAATAAATCTGAGAAGAGGATGAGGAATGCTGGAGGTTACAGCTTTAAACGGAGTAAGCCAGGGTAGGCTTCATGTCTCCTCTGAGACACTATTTCAAAGAAATACAAAAATAAGCCATGTAGATAATCAGAATGAAGGATACTATAAGGGAAGGAGAAAGTTAAGACTTTTTAATTCAAAGACTTCGTGGTAAGAGCATACTAGGCTATTCTAGAACCAGAGTTGAAGACTGAGACCACAGCAGGGTAAGCAAAAGGAAGAGTATAGGGAGAAATAATAGGAAACCAGATCACATAGGACTATGTAGACCTTGATAAGGAGTCGGTTTTTACTCCCAATTGTGTGAAGCCATTGGAGGACTTTGAGCAGATGAGTGTCATGCTTTGACTTTGTCTTTTAAGTCTTGCCCTAATTTCTGGGTGAGAATAAACTTTAGGGGACGGGGAAGGGTACACAATGGGATTAGGAGCAATAATTAGGAGCTCTCTTAGGAAGACATTATTTCTTCTATTGAGGAAATTGTCCACTATATTAGCTAAGCTATCTGGATGGTTTTTATGTTATAGGTAGGACTATTCAGTGCTAGCAGGAAACTTAATATTTTTGAGCAAGAGAGTTACAACTTGCAGGAAAACACTGCAGCCAACCTGTCCAGAGTCCTGGAGGGCCACACTGAGCAACAGTAATAGCAGAGGCTCTAATGCAAGCAGCCTCTGTCCCAGTCAGATTTAGGGAGCAGTGCCATGGTAGCTGCAGGAGGCAGGAGCACTGTATAGCTTCCATGGTATTGTGCATCATTCGAGGGGGGGCGTTGGTGGATGGGAAGCAGCCATAGGGAAAGCAGGGCCACAAGTGTGGCTGTGGCTTTTAGGCTGTACATCAGTGCCCCTGGTACCAGAGGTGAGGCCTAGAGTAGCACCATGTTTGGATGTATCAGTATGGATGGTTTTAGAGTAAATGGGAACAGACATTTTGGCAGGGTGATCTTTTGTAATATTAACAAGTAATTTAGGCATCTGGGATTTGCAGCATCAATTGCCTTAGGGAAGGAATGTTGCAGCAGAAACTCGGTGAAATTTCAAAAGTCCTATTCCCCAAGAGAACTCAGGGTAGAGAGAATGATCTGTGAGTCAGAACAAATCTTGCAACTCTCTGATGCTTTAGGTTTGGAGATGAGAAGTGGCAAAAGCGAAGCAAAGGGGGTAGTCCCTGTGGGTGTCTAAGAAAAGGGAGACCAGTTCTCTCCTTCACATAAGGAGATAGTATTCAGTAGGAATGACCAAACCCTAGAGAAATTTGGGGGCATGTGATAGCAGAAGGGATTTGACCCTCTTTTGCTGGGTAAAGCCCAGTGAAATGCTAAAACTCCGTAGAGAAAAGACCAGAGTGGTTTGTCTAGGCAGATGTGTGTGACATAGTCATGAATCGTCTGTATTGCAGCATGAGGCAGGAGCAGAATGAGTCAGAGAGTCCCAAAGGGACGAAAAAATGAAGAATTTGAGAAGGAAAGAGAGAAAGAAAGAGAATGAGAAAAATGAGAGTCCCGATGAGCATTAATGAGCCCTACTGGGTCCTTTGCATGGGGATGAGAAAGAAGGCATCTGTGACCCATGTGGGATAACCACTAAGGTCTATACAGGATGGTAGACATCTCAGAAAGTGATATCTAATAGTCTGATTTCCTCCACTTCCCAGAACAAGAGACAATGTTGCTGCAAAGGGAACTGCATGGGGTTGGGAATAAATGTCAGGGACTTGTTGAAGTAGATATTGAATTTCTTGTACAATTCAGTTTTTGAATTGAGGCTTATACTTGGAATACATTTGTAATACCACTTCATTTTAACCCTCAGAGTTAATAAATATGGAAATAGGGCATTACTTTTTCCCACCTGTTCACATCCACTACTTAGAAGCCCAAACCATTCACTATTAAAAGTAAACAAACAATGAAATTGGCTGCATGCTTTAGGCAAAAATTTTTTAGATTATAATTTAGCCTTTAATATTTTTTCCCAAAAGTAAAAAAAAAAAAATTAAAAAAAGAGAGTGGGAGATGTGGGCAAGAAATGTGACTCCATTAAAGGCAGAGGGGAAGGCAAGAAGCACGTGGATAAAGAAAGATGAAGATGCTGATGGGGAGGAATGAAAAGAGAACACAGACTATCCCAAAGTAAGGAGGTCAAGTAGGAATTAGAGGAGAGAAAGTGAGGGAATTTATGCTGGATGTGTCCCCATCTTTGGTAAAGTGGGAGGCACATCTACAAACTGGAATGGGGTGGGCAGAGGTGGGGTAGGAGCCAAAGAAAGTGGAGGGAGCAAGGGCCACTCTGGAGACTGTGATGAAGTCAACAAGGAGAGAACATTTGCCAAGCAGCAGTGAAATCTCAGTTGAAATTAAATAATATGAATTTATAATATGCCAAGGCAGATTTCTATTTCTTTCCTTAATCAATTTCTGCTTTGTTATAGTTGTAGTTATTTAACTGATTTTGTCACATGAGGAAATGATTGGTCATTTTTCTCTTTCTTTTTATATATGCTTTTAAAACAAAATTATTTGTTTTGACTCATTGAAAGAACATAAAATATAGGCCTTGGGAACTTTTCATATAGTTTTATTGGCCTTTATATATAATTTATATAGATCAATTTTACCTTCTAAATATATTTGGCATGTTATCTGTAAGACCTTGGGACAAAAAGAGAGAGATGGAGAGAGGGAGAGAAAGAAGAGGGGAAAGGGAGCAGGAGGGAAGGGGTGAGAGATGAAGAGAATGGAGAAGCAGCATAATCCAGGAATTTGGGGCATCCCACTCACAACTTTTCTCTTGCATATATAAATATGGCTGTGTCATTTTAAATGGCTAAGGATCCTTGAGTAAAGAAACATCTTTATGTTTCTACTTTCTCACCTTATTTTTTTCAAACTATATAGCCTGTAAGAAATATTGACTAAAGGGTGTCTGTCTGGGTGGCTGAGTCATCAAGCGTCTGCCTTTGGCTAAGGTCATGATCCCAGGGTCCTGGGATCAAGCCCCACTTGGGTTCTCTGCTCAGCAGAAAGCCTGCTTCTCCCTCTCCCACTTCCCCTGCTTGTGTTCCCTCTCTCTCTGTGTCTTCTCTCCCTGTCAAATAAGTAAAATCCTAAAAAAAAAAAAAAGAAGGAAATATCGACCAAAATTAGTATATGTGGTGCATTAGCAGGGCATTTGGAGTTAGATGGACTAGAGACGGATGCATAACAAGATTTCAATAAATAATATTACTGATAATTTTTAAGAGACTTCTCTTCTAAGGCCAGTACTCATATAGTAGGAGTGGAGCCAAGAAAGGAATCAGAAGTGGGATTTGTACACTTAGTTGCCTGAGTACCATTCTGTGACTATTCATGAATATAAGGAGCTGGTGTACTCACTGTAAGAGGGACAGGCAATAAATTAGCTGGAACTATGGGAAGAGAGAGGTGGTAGATGCTCAAATCAATGTTAGGCAAAATAAAGAAGCAAGTAGAATTTATTATTGACAAACTTTTATTACAACAAGACTTTCCTGTGAAATGAAAAGGAAGAAAGGTAGAAAAAAAGAAGAAGGAGGAAAGGAGGGAGGAAAGACTAGAAGGGAGAGAGGAAGGGAGGATAGGAGAGAGGAAGGGAGGGAAGAAAAATTTTTTGTCTTAACCACAGTTACCCTACTTATACCGTCACCTCATCATACTCCCAGAATCCACAGATTGTTGCCTTTCAGTTCTTCAGTTTCCTGTGAAACTTAATGGCAACCAAGATTTTTGTGCTTTAACAGCATGTTAATGGGGAACGTTTGTCTCTAGGCTGAACTTTCCTCCCTCACCTTACTCCAGCATATTACTTTTGTCTTGTTTGCAAAACCTGATTTAGGAAAATTTGGCTTATCTTCACCCATATTTGTAAGGATGGAGAAAAAGGAATTTTATATTTTTTTTTAAATTTTTTTTTTTAGATTATTTATTTATTTATTTATTTGACAGAGAGAGATCACAAGTAGACGGAGAGGCAGGCAGAGAGAGAGAGAGAGGGAAGCAGGCTTCTTGCTGAGCAGAGAGCCCGACGCGGGACTCGATCCCAGGACGCTGAGATCATGACCTGAGCCGAAGGCAGTGGCTTAACCCACTGAGCCACCCAGGCGCCCGAAAAAGGAATTTTAATACCATTTTGCAGCCCTACTCATGGAGTCATATTTTAGACAGATAGAAAGGTGGGCTAGCATTTCAGTATTCCCTGTTTTCTCTGTGCTTACTCCTGCTCTGTTCATTTCAGTCTTGCCAAGCCCTCTGTGTGCAGCTTGCTTTTGTTCGAAAGCAAAATAGATACTGAAGCTCAGGTTTTTGTAAGTCATTACTCTACACAGAGAAGGCTTTTGACCTGGAAAATCCATCACGCACATATGTTTTCTAAACTCATCGGAACCTTGACAGGGAGATGGCAAGCCTCTGGAAACAAAACACAGCTCCCCACTAGAGCCTTATTCTGTGAAAAGAAGTCTGAAAGACACCTTGTGAGCACATACTCATGTCTAGTATGTAAATAAATTATACATAATAAGTTTTCAGAGGGCTATTAGCTTTTCTCAAATCCAATAAAAGCTGTCTCCCTCTTGCACTGGGCATAAATCATGAGATTTCTTGGAAGTTTTCCAGATAAACTCTTTTGGAATTATGGGAAAGGGTTTCATGGCATTAATAATGCCTCCCATTAATTCCAGGAAAGTCATTTCCCACCTACCTCTCAATTGGCTAATCCCAAGAAACACTTTTTTTTTTCCTGAAAAAATGTATCTAATTTAACTCATATCTCTAAATAGCAGCACATAAAAATGTAGGGAAGGAAAAAATGAAACAATATGGGATCCAGAGGAAGACAAACCATAAGGGACTCTTAATCTCACAAAACAAACTGAGGGTTGATAGAGGGGAGGGGAGGAAGAGGGTGGCTGGGTTATGGACATTGGGGAGGGTATGTCCTATGATGTGTGCTGTGAAATGTGTAAGACTGATGAATCACAGACCTGTACCACTGGGGCAAATAATACATTATATATTAATGAAAAATTGCTTATGATATAGTAAATAAAAGAAAAAGTAGTCTATGCCATGATCATGCTTATTTAAAATTCTGTATAAATGAGGATGACAAGGATTAGAAAAAAGGATGGCGAGTCACCTGTGATATAGAAGGTTTTCAATAAGCATTGGTGAGTGAACTATTAATGCACACCACAAAAATAACATTGGATTATTAGAGTAGTGGAATGTTTGGTAAAATTGTTCAATTTTCTTTTGAATATTATGTTTATTCAGTAAGTTTTTAAAAAATCAATTGGTTATGGGGCGCCTGGGTGGCACAGTTGGTTAAGTTACCAACTATTTGCTTTGGCTCTGGTCATGATCTCGGGGTCACAAGAGCAAGCCCCAAGTGACCCAAGTCAGGCTCTGTGCTCAGGGCAGTGTCTGCTTGCGATTCTCAGCCTCTCCCTCTTCCTTTGGACTCCTCTCCCCCCATCCCCGCTCATGCACAGACAAGCGTGCTCTCTCCATCTCTCAAATAAAGAGTCTTTTAAAAGGCAATTTGTTCTATGAAATTGCTATTAAAGCCCTTGATCTTCTTTATAACCGTCCCCAGCCATCCTGCCACTGAACTGTTTCCATCCTTCTCATCAGTCTCTGGTGATATAAAAAAAGATCCAAGCACTATAAATATAATGATTATTCAGCTGATGCAAGACAGAATACTAGGAATTTGTTACTGCATTCTCAAATTCAACATTGGCCAATAAGATGACATAATTAAGGGACTATGTGATGTGTTCTCAAATAGGTATTTTAATACTGGTACTTGAATTTTAACTTTTATAGATATGTTCCATCTTTTGGCCTCAAATGAAGGTGAATACCTGGAGAAATAATACTTGAAGAATCCTTGGTCATTTGTGCAACACCATGAATAGTTGGGTAAGGGAGATGAAAAGAGCAAGGGACTGGAGGGGCAAGTGCATTTGGAACAGGGCATGTTGAAGAGAGAAAGTAGCAAAGAAAGGAGAGACCAAATAACTCCTCAGGTTCTTCCCAAACCTTGCCCTGCTGTCCAAGAGCAAGCTTCATGATTGTGTTGCAGCTGGGACTGTGGAAGTTGCTGCTACCATGTTCAGTTGTTGAGAAAGTGACTGGGATTTATGGTTTCATAGTGGAGACAGTCATGTCCAAGCTGCCTTGTGGGCTGAGGGATTCCTGAGCCAGTAGTGAGTCTATTTAGGGATTAGAACTTTACATTTTCAGACCAGATTTGTAGTCATAAATATAAAGTCAGGATCAGGGCACACATTTAACAGTTGTTTAAGAGAGTATTAGGATAACATTAAGATCAAATGTCAGAGCTTTTAAGTTTTCTGTTATAGATTATGAATCTACAGATTTCAGCCATTCACTTTCAATAACAAAATAAATATCTTTGATATTAAGTGCAAGTTTTGGACAGTGAATTGATACCCAGTCTCCAAGCAATCCAGATTGTTTTCTTTTAGGAATCATTAATCTGTACTTTCTTTTCAATGATGAACATTTTACTTTAAACAACAATCTGTTGACTTTATTTACTTGTGAGAAATTCATACTTACTTACTTACCTGTTGAATTATGTAACTGACCCTTGTTTGAAGTAATCAGGAATGAGACTCAGAACTCACACATCAAGGAGCCTGTGAGAGTTGTACTCCTTGCTTTAAATAAAGTGACCGAATGGGTGTGGGGGGGACATGTGTGTGTGTATGCATGCACATATACACCCATATACATGCAGAAGTGTGGCTATTAGGGTAAGAAAACAAGGGGCACTTGGGTGGCTCAGTGAGTTAAAGCCTCTGCCTTCGGCTCAGGTCATGATCCCAGGGTCCTAGGATCGAGCCCCGCACCGGGCTCTCTGCTCAGCAGGGAGTCTGCTTCCTCCTCTCTCTCTGCCTGCCTCACTGCCTACTTGTGATCTTTGTCTGTCAAATAAATAAATAAAATCTTAAAAAAAAAAAAACAAGAAGATATAATATGTAGTAACATTTTTAAATGCCTATCATGTGCCAGACATTGTTTCAGGCACTTTACTCATTAAATTCTCAGAATTACCCCATGAGGTAAGTACCATTATCTTTCCCATTTTATAGATTATGAAACTGACTGTTAAATCATATTAGGATGTTTTTTTTTTAAACAATAGAAAAGGAGTGATTAAAACAGAGGAAATTAGAAGGGAAAGGGAGTAGCAATTCTGTCATTCCCTGTCCTTTCAGAGCTGTTTTTAAGCATGACAAAATGAAAGATGACAGATTTTCTGGGAACAGTAACTCCTCCTTGCCATGGTCAATATTGGAAAATTAGATGAGCTATATACATGGATTTTGAGTTGCAAGTTGAGTTCTTTCTCTATTTTATTTAAATCTCATTGAAATGGTTTGATAGTTATTTCCTTTGAAGTAGATGGTATTGCTTATGACATGACATTGAAATCCACTGAAACTGAGAATGTTTCTCATATTCATGATGGTATTTTAGATAGAAATAGCCTGTAAAGGGTCAGAAATAAGTGACATACTGTTTTCACAGGCACAAGAGTACCTTGTTTTAATTTAGAGCTACATCAAAACAATCACCTCCCAAGACTTTGCCCCATGTCGAAATGGGGCATTCAGTGAGGTTGTGCTATTCATTGTCAAAGAAAACAAGCACATAATCTGTTTGATTTCATTTCATTTATAACACGACACACACACACACGCACCCTTGCAAAAAGATGAAACCACCGAAAATACTGAGTGGTTCTTTTTTAGCAGTGAGTTGATATTTTTTCTCTTTTTGACTGACTTTTTAAAACTGTCTGCAATAAACAGGTCTTCATTTTGCAATAAGAAAATTTCTAGAAGACAATTAACCACTATTTATCACTCAGCTGTCAAATAAATGTTGTACCAGGATCTTTGTAGAAGATACAAAAATGTAGAGAGGGCTCCTGCAACCTAGAAATTTTTTGCATATTGTGGAAATAGGCACAAAGAATGGAGGCAGTATGGAGTGACACAGATACTGATTTCTTTATAAGAGGAAACTCTAAGGAAACCCTTGGAGTTGGATATTTTGGAGAAGATTCCAAAGAGAAAAATACATCAGGCTTGGCTCTAAAAGATGGATCCAGTCAAGGGATCATGTGAATAGAAGGGAATTCCTGTCAGATGTAATGACTTCCATAAAGGTAAGAAAGTACTATATTTATTCAAAGCTGAGACATACAATTAATAGTAAAGAGAAACAGATTCATCCCAATTATGGAAGTCCTTGAATGTCATATTAATATCTGCTAAAGAGCAACCTCTTTAAGTCCTTCTAGCATACAATTTTCAGGGGCACAGAAACCAGATAAGGCAATCCCAAAGTCTCAGAAGAGGTATTCCAGGCTCCATGCCTGCATTCCTTTTGAATTTCATTCTTTGTTCTATCTCTTTGTCCTACGTACTTGATAGTAGCATCTTGATTTTAAATTATCTGCTTTGTTCTCCTCTATAACTTAATTCAAGATAGAGTTTCTTGAAACCACTTTGGGGCAATAGTTGGCTATGTTAGTGATGTCATGCTCCCACACCTGCCCCCAGAATTATACCATACATTGCATCACCCAAAGCCTTGTTTTGTCCTAGCATGAACTTGCCAAAGGAAGGAGATAAGAAAGTATATTTGGTATTGTTTGCTATGTAACAAATCTCTCCAAGGCTGAGCAGTTTGAAACAACAAATATTTGTTATGTCACCAGTTTCTGGGGTTCGGGAACCTGGAAGTGCCCTAGCTGGGTGATTGTGGGTCAGGTCTCCTAAGCTGCTGGTATTGACTGCCATCTCTGAAGACTTGTGATTAAGACTGGTGGATTTGCTTCCAAGCTCATTCAAGTGGCCATTGGCATGAGCTTCAGTCTCTTGCTTTGTGAGCCTCTCCTTAGGCTGCTCAGAACATGGCTTCCCCCAGAGCAGCTGTTTCAAGAGTGAGAGAAAAAGTGCAAGAGAAAGCTATCAAGACAAGCCATGGTATCTTTTATAACCTAATCTCAACATTTAAATATTATCACTCTGCCTTTTTCTGTAGGTCAGAGAAACCCTGGTATTACATCAGAAGGGACTATACAAGAGTGTGAGTACCAGGAGGGAAGCATCATTGGGAACCATCCTGGAGTCTCTCACAGAAATTAGGTAATTTTTCTGAACTGTATTACAAATAGATCATTTACAAAGATGAATTTGGCTACTATGTATAGATATTTAACAGGATGAAATGGAGTCTTTTAAAAAAAAGCCAAATGCCTGGCCTATTTGGCATTTCTTAGTTACACTGAGACACATACCAGTTTCCAGAACAGTGACACAATGCTATCTCTATGCGGAAATTCCAACTATGGAGTAAAACCTGCATTGGGCTGTGTATGTGAGCAGAGAGATAGCTTTGTACTAGCCCCTGAGATTGGGTATACTTTATGAGGAACATGGAGCTGGAGAAGTGTAGGTTTGCTGCAAAGGCCCTGGAAGGATGCTATATGGTGAAAAAGCTTTAAGTCAGAAGTCTAGACTTTCCACTGCTTTGTGACACTGTCACCCTTTCTGGTCATCTGAAAAGTGCCTGAGTGCATTGGGGTAGATAAAACATTTTAATTCTCTAACTGCTTGGGATGTCTACCCTCTCTGCTCATCTCATAGCCTTGGTAGCAGAGGACTGGCCCCTTCAGAATGTTGGCAACACAGTGTTGCCCCTGGAGGGCTGATGGGGACAATTAGGCTGCCCCAGTTCTTTTCACTGGTATGTTTGATCATGGAAATGCAAGTTGAAAATTGAAGAAATAAATTGGGGCTGGAAAAGATTCAAAAAAGGTAACTACTAAATTTCAAAACCTTAAAGTGAAAAAGGACTACAAATAGTTTACACCTGAAGAAGTAAACTTATTAAATAGTAAGTAACCAACTAGTTTTTTCCAGTGAATTTTTTGGAAGTGCAGTATTCACTTAAATACATGATATATTTTTAAATGTAGTTTTTATAATAAATAATGGCATCCCAATAACTTCTACCACATGTATGTAACCCCGAGTTTTGTGACCATATTGAGTCTACCATTATGGGGTCAAATTTTCCTTTAACATTTGTAAAAATATCATTTATGGTCCCATTCCACACCTCATTGGGAGGCCAGTATGTTTCCTGTGATCTCTGGAAATTATCAAGTATTTATGCACACCAGGCCAATTCTTAATTCCTTCCTCAATCTGATTAGCTTGTCTTTCTGGGTCAGGACTGGTCTGTCCATCCACCATCACCACAAACATGCCTTTGTCTGTGATTACCCCAAAGCATATAGGAGACACAGTAAACAGCATGTATCACTCTGGATGTTATTTATGGGTCCAGGAAGACAGGAGCTAATGGAAGGTCACATCCTATCCCATAATAGAGAAAACAATTTAAAATTTAAGAATTTTCTTGGGGCACCTGGGTGTCTCAGTGGGTTAAAGCCTCTGCCTTCAGCTCAGGTCATGATCCCAGGGTCCTGGGATCGAGCCCTGCATCGGGCTCTCTGCTCAGCAGGGAGCCTGCTTCTGCCTGTCTGCCTACTTGTGATCTCTATCAAATAAATAAATAAAATCTTTAAAAAAAATAAAATCTAAGAATTTTCCTAAAAGACTCTGTATGGCTTCCTATTCCTAAGGGATCCTCTGAGCACTGTGATGCTGGGCCTCTCTTCTTTCCAACTGGTTGTTGTATCATCCTCATTTCTATCTTATTTATTGTTACTGTTCTTTTTTTTTTTTAAAGATTTTATTTATTTATTTGAGAGAGAGACAGTGAGAGAGAGCATGAGCTAAGAGAAGGTCAGAGGGAGAAGCAGACTCCCCATGGAGCTGGGAGCCCGATGTGGGACTCGATCCCAGGATTCCGGGATCATGACCTGAGCCGAAGGCAGTCGTCCAACCAACTGAGCCACCCAGGTGTCCCTATTGTTACTGTTCTTAAATTCCTCTTCACTCTTCATCTCCTCCTCTCTCCCATGTCCCACCCACCACTCTTCCTCCTTGCATTCTGTGTTCTCTCTGAAGATAGTGCATGGAAGACTTCTTTAATACCCACAGCAGCCACCAAAGTCTTTTCCTAAGCAAAAGGCCATTTCTGCTCATGTGAATTATAGTATTCTCTAGTATGCTGAAATCCACTACAATCATTCTTATATTATGGAACAAATTTTCTTCATTCCTATCAAGTGTAATGCAAAAATATGAAGTTATAAGCAAAAAACTAAAATAAACATATGATTATTGCTCTATTATTTCTGACACTGGTAGTTAAATATTCTTGTATTTTATAAGCGGTAATCTGCTTAAACTCCTCAGGTTTATTGGAGGTATAACACTTTCAACACCGTACCCAGTTTATTTGTCAAGAAAAAGCCTTTGCAGCAGTTGACAACTCATATAATTGCAAGTACCTAAAAACTTCTTTCTATTTTGAATAATCATGTATTATTACTTCAAATCAGCGTGTTAAACCTTACAAAGGGAGGTAATTGGCAGTGAAAGGTCATGTTATAGCATTTTATTATTTGTGACAATAATGCTTTTAAATGTGTAGTCACCAGTCAATGGATAGCATTTACTCAGTACACTTCATCTTCACCATATGAGTTTATTTATTTCCGTAAGACCTCAGTGAAACCAGGTGGGAGGATGAAACAGAGATAAACAGTCTACCTTCATACAAAGAGAGAATTAGGGCAAAGATATAAATAAAACTTTCTACTGTTATTCTAACCTTGCTGATCATGATATCTATGTAGTTTTCCTTTTAAATGAAAAAGAAGTCGAGTGTGGACATGAGAGTGTTTCTCAAAGACAGTTGTGTTGGTTCCACCTTGGATCTTTTGGGATTTTCTCATCCCTAACCTTCACTTTGTCTTTGTTTCTTTTATGTGGAAGAGAGTAACAGCTTTAGAATCTCATGTCAAGATAGTTTTGAAGAGAAACATAAAACAGCAAAAGCCAAGATCAGTTTTGTTTTTAAAGCCTTCAAGAGCATCACAGGAAACTTCCCATGCTTCAGGAGCTCATCAACCAGAGGAGCCCAAGACCCAGCCTTTTGTAGCTGTGCTCCTACTAGTTTGTTTTGTGTCACTGGAAATCCTCTCTTTATTTGAATTTTGTTAATTCTCCAACTTAGCACAATTATGATGGTATAGTGATTTAAGTGAGAGGCAAGCTTATGAACTTTTTACTCCAGTAGCTAATAATTGGTGATTGCCTTGAACATTTGATATATATATATTTTTTGGATTTTCTATAGGCAGATCACCACACTCTTCTCTTCACAGTCCTCTGCAGACTTCCTATTCCTCACGGAATAAAATGTGTACTTTCATGACAGCGGACAGATCGTTCTTGCAGCTTTCCCTTTGCCTCCTCTGTTCCAGTCTTGCAGGCCAGGCCTCCTTACACTTCCTTTGAAACGGAAGCATACTCTTCCTTATCCCCTATTTTGTGCATGTGATTTCCCCTCTGCTGTGCTTTTTCAGAGACTGTCTGAATTTGGGGTGCCCTGAACTCTTGAAAGTGAATCTGCTCTAAATATATGGTGAGCCTTGCTTCTTGACCCAAACTTCTGAGAAATTGTTCTTAACTTTAAGAATTGTACTCACTTCTGGGTGTCTAAATGTAAGGTTGTGGGATCTTAATGTGAACATTCATCTAGATAGAATGGCATTTCCATTGAGGCCTGAAAGTTTTGTCATTTTTAAAAATGCAAAAAGAGGGGGAGGAGTCAAGATGGTGGAGAAGTAGCAGGCTGAGACTACTTCAGGTAGCGGGAGATCAGCTAGATAGCTTATCTAAAGATTGCAAACACCTACAAATCCAACGGGAGATCGAAGAGAAGAAGAACAGCAACTCTAGAAACAGAAAATCAACCACTTTCTGAAAGGTAGGACCGGCGGAGAAGTGAATCCAAAGCGACTGGAAGATAGACCACGGAGGGAGGGGCCAGCTCCCGGCAAGTGGCGGAGCAACGGAGCACAAAATCAGGACTTTTAAAAGTCTGTTCCGCTGAGGGACATGGCTCCAGAGGCTTAACCGGGGTGAAGCCCACGCAGGGTCAGCGTGGCCTCAGGTCCCACAGGGTCACAGAAGGATCGGGGGTGTCTGAGTGTCGCAGAGCTTACAGGTATTAGAATGGGGAAGGTGGCTACAGAGACAGAGCCAAGGAGTGAGCTCTCAGCTCGGGGTTACCTTGAACCGGTCGCAGGCTCGGTCAGCTCGGAGCGCGGTCGGAGGCCAGGGTGACGGGAGTAATTGGGCACTGTTCTCTGAGGGCACACTGAGGAGTGGGGCCCCGGGCTCTGGGCTCCTCCAAGCCAGAGACCGGGAGGCCACCATCTTCATTCCCGTCCTCCAGAACTCTACGAAAAGCACTCAGGGAACAAAAGCTCCCGAAAGCAAACCCGAGGGGATTACTCAGCCCGGCCCCTGGTAAGGGCAGTGCAATTCCGCCTGGGGCAAAGACACTTGAGAATCATTACAACAGGCCCCTCCCCCAGAAGATCAACAAGAAATCCAGCCAGGACCAAGTTCACCTACCAAGGAGTGCAGTTTCAATACCAAGGAGAGCAGCGGAATTGCAGAGGAGGAGAAAGCAAAGCATGGAACTCATGGCTTTCTCCCCATGATTCTTTAGCCTTGCAGTCAATTTAATTTTTTTTTTCTTTTTCAATTTTTTTCTCTTATTCTGCCAAATTTTTTTAAACTTTTACCCTTTTCTTTTTAACGTTTTTATAACTAGTTTATGTAATATATATATATATTTTCTTTTTTATATTTTTCTTTATTTGTTTTCTTTTTTTTTTAATTGTTTCTTTTTTTTTTTTTTTTTTTTTTTTGGTCTTTCTGAACCTCTTTTTATCCCCTTTCTCCGCCCTCATGATTTGGGATCTCTTCTGATTTGATTAAAACATATTTTCCTGGGGTTGTTGCCACCCTTTTAGTATTTTACTTTCTCCTTCATATACTCTTATCTGGATAAAATGACAAGGCAGAAAAATTCACCACAAAAAAGAGAACAAGAGGCAGTACCAAAAAGAGAACAAGAGGCAGTACGAAAGGCTAGGGACCTAATCAATACAGACATTGGTAATATGTTTGATCCAGAGTTCAGAATGAAAATTCTCAAGGTTCTAACCAGGCTCGAAAAAGGCATGAAAGATATTAGAGAAACCCTCTCGGGAGATATAAAAGCCCTTTCTGGAGAAATAAAAGAACTAAAATCTAACCAAGTTGAAATAAAAAAAGCTATTAATGAGGTATAATAAGAAATGGAGGCTCTCACTGCTAGGAAAAATGATGCAGAAGAAAGAATTAGCAATATAGAAGACCAAATGACAGAGAATAAAGAAGCTGAGCAAAAGAGGGACAAACAGCTACTGGACCACGAGGGGAGAATTCGAGAGATAAGTGACACCATAAGACGAAACAACATTAGAATAATTGGGATTCCAGAAGAGGAAACAGAGAGGGGAGCAGAAGGTATATTGGAGAGAATTATTGGAGAGAATTTCCCCAATATGGCAAAGGGAACAAGCATCAAAATCCAGGAGGTGCAGAGAACCCCCCTCAAAATCAATAAGAATAGGTCCACACCCTGTCACCTAATAGCAAAACTTACAAGTCTTAGTGGCAAAGAGAAAATCTTGAAAGCAGCCTGGGAAAAGAAGTCTGTAACATACAATGGTAAAAATACTAGATTGGCATCAGACTTATCCGCAGAGACCTGGCAGGCCAGAAAGAGCTGGCATGATATATTCAGAGCACTAAAGGAGAAAAACATGCAGCCAACAATACTATATCCAGCTAGGCTATCATTGAAAATAGAAGGAGAGATTAAAAGCTTCCAGGACAAACAAAAACTGAAAGAATTTGCAAACACCAAACCAGCTCTACAGGAAATATTGAAAGGGGTCCTCTAGACAAAGAGAGACCCTAAAAGTAGTATATCAGAAAGGAACAGAGACAATATACAGTAATAGTCACCTTATAGGCAATACAATGGCACTAAATTCATATCTCTCAATACTTACCCTGAATGTTAATGGGCTAAATGCCCCAATCAAAAGACACAGGGTATCAGAATGGATAAAAAAACAAAACCCATCTATATGTTGCCTACAAGAAACTCATCTTAAACCTGAAGACACCTCCAGATTTAAAGTGAGGGGGTGGAAAAGAATTTACCATGCTAATGGACATCAGAAGAAAGCAGGAGTGGCAATCCTTATATCAGATCAATTAGATTTTAAGCCAAAGACTATAATAAGAGATGAGGAAGGACACTATATCATACTCAAAGGATCTGTCCAACAAGAAGATCTAACAACTTTAAATATCTATGCCCCGAATGTGGGAGAAGCCAACTATATAAACCAATTAATAACAAAATCAAAGAAACACATCAACAATCATACAATAATAGTAGGGGACTTTAACACTCCCCTCACTGAAATGGACAGATCATCCAAGCAAAAGATCAACAAGGAAATAAAGGCCTTAAATGACACACTGGACCAGATGAACATCATAGATATATTCAGAACATTTCATCCCAAAGCAACAGAATACACATTCTTCTCTAGTGCACATGGAACATTCTCCAGAATAGATCATATCCTCGGTCCTAAATCAGGTCTCAACCAGTATCAAAAGATTGGGATCATTCCCTGCATATTTTCAGACCACAATGCTCTGAAGCTAGAACTCAATCACAAGAGGAAATTGGGAAAGAACCCAAATACATGGAGACTAAACAGTATCCTTCTAAAGAATGAATGGGTCAACCAGGAAATTAAAGAATAATTGAAAAATTCATGGAAACAAATGATAATGAAAACACAACGGTTCAAAATCTGTGGGACACAACAAAGGCAGTCCTGAGAGGAAAATAAATAGCAGTACAAGCATTTCTCAAGAAACAAGAAAGGTCTCAGGTACACAACCTAACCCTACACCTAAAGGAGCTGGAGAAAGAACAAGAAAGAAACCCTAAACCCAGCAGGAGAAGAGAAATCATAAAGATTAGAGCAGAAATCGATGAAATAGAAACCAAAAACAATAGAACAATTCAATGAAACTAGGAGCTGGTTCTTTGAAAGAATTAATGAGATTGATAAACCCCTGGCCAGACTTATCAAAAAGAAAAGAGAAAGGACCCAAATAAATAAAATCAGGAATGAAAGAGGAGAGATCACAACGAACACCAAAGAAATACAGACAATTATAAGAACATACTATGAGCAACTCTATGCCAACAAATTTGACAATCTGGAAGAAATGGATGCATTCCTAGAGACATATAAACTACCACAACTGAACCAGGAAGAAATAGAAAGCCTGAACAGACCCATAACCAGTAGATTGAAACAGTCATCAAAAATCTCCAAACAAACAAAAGCCCAGGGCCAGATGGCTTCCCAGGGGAATTCTACCAAACATTTAAAGAAGAACTAATTCCTATTCTCCTTAAACTGTTCCAAAAAATAGAAATGGAAGGAAAACTTCCAAACTCATTTTATGAGGCCAGCATCACCTTTATCCCAAAACCAGAGAAGGATCCCATCAAAAAAGACAACTACAGACCAATATCTGTATTGGTATCTGTATCTTGATGAACACAGATGCAAAAATTCTCACCAAAATACTAGCCAATAGGATTCAACAGTACATTAATAGGATTATTCATCACGACCAAGTGGGATTTATTCCAGGGCTGCAAGGTTGGTTCAACATCTGCAAATCAATCAGTGTGATACAACACATTAATAAAAGAAAGAACAAGAACCATATGATACTCTCAATAGATACTAAAAAAGCATTGGACAAAGTACAGTATCCCTTCCTGATCAAAACTCTTCAAAGTGTAGGGCTAGAGGGCACATACCTCAATATTATCAAAGCCATCTATGAAAAACCCACCACAAATATCATTCTCAATGGAGAAAAACTGAAAGCTTTTCCACTAAGGTCAGGAACACGGCAGGGATGTCCGTTATCACCACTGCTATTCAACATAGTACTAGAAGTCCTAGCCTCAGCAATCAGACAACAAAAGGAAATTAAAGGCATCCAAATCGGCAAAGAAGAAGTCAAACTCTCACTCTTCGCAGATGATATGATACTATATGTGGAAAACCCAAAAGACTCCACTCCAAAACTGCTAGAACTTGTACAGGAATTCAGTAAAGTGTCAGGATATAAAATCAATGCACAGAAATCAGTTGCATTTCTCTACACCAACAAGACAGAAGAAAGAGAAATTAAGGAGTCCATCCCATTTACAATTGCACCCAAAACTATAAGATACCTAGGAATAAGCCTAACCAAAGAGGCTAAGAATCTATACCCAGAAAACTATAAAGTACTCATGAAAGAAATTGAGGAAGACACAAAGAAATGGAAAAGTGTTCCATGCTCCTGGATTGGAAGAATAAATATTGTGAAAATGTCTATGCTACCTAAAGCAATCTACACATGTAATGCAATTCCTATCAAAGTACCATCCATTTTTTTCAAAGAAATGGAACAAATAATCCTAAAATTTATATGGAACCAGAAAAGACCTTGAATAGCCAAAGGAATATTGAAAAAGAAAGCCAAAGTTGGTGGCATTACAATCCCGGACTTCAAGCTCTATTACCAAGCTGTCATCATCAAGACAGCATGGTACTGGCACAAAAACAGACACATAGATCAATGGAACAGAATAGAGACCCCAGAAATAGACCCTCAACTCTATGGTCAACTCATCTTCGACAAAGCAGGAAAGAATGTCCAATGGAAAAAAGACAGCCTCTTCAATAAATGGTGTTGGGAAAATTGGACAGCCACATGCAGAAAAATGAAATTGGATCATCTCCTTACACCACACATGAAAATAGACTCAAAATGGATGAAGGACCTCAATGTGAGAAAGGAATCCATCAGAATCCTTGAGGAGAACACAGACAGCAACCTCTTCGACCTCAGCCACATCAACAGCTTCCTAGGAACATCGCCAAAGGCAAGGGAAGCAAGGGCAAAAATGAACTATTGGGATTTTATCAAGATCAAAACCTTTTGCACAGCAAAGGAAACAGTTAACAAAACCAAAAGACAACTGATAGAATAGGAGAAGATATTTGCAAATGACATATCAGATAAAGGGCTAGTGTCCAAAATCTATAAAGAACTTAGCAAACTCAACACCCAAAGAACAAATAATCCAATCAAGAAATGGGCAGAAGACATGAACAGACATTTCTGCAAAGAAGACATCCAGATGGCCAACAGACACATGAAAAAGTGCTCCACATCACTCAGCATCTGGGAAATACAAATGAAAACCACGATGAGATATCACCTCACACCAGTCAGAATAGCTAAAACTAACAAGTCAGGAAATGACAAGATGCTGGCGAGGATGCGGAGAAAGGGGAACCCTCCTACACTGTTGGTGGGTATGTAAGCTGGTGCAACCACACTGGAAAACAGCATGGAGGTTCCTCAAAATGTTGAAAATAGAACTACCCTATGACCCAGCAATTGCACTACTGGGTATTTACCCTAAAGATGCAAACGTATTGATCCAAAGGGGCACGTGCACCCGAATGTTTATAGCAGCAATGTCTACAATAGCCAAACTATGGAAAGAACCTAGATGTCCATCCACAGATGAATGGATAAAGACGAAGTGGTATATATACACAATGGAATACTATGCAGCCATCAAAAGAAATGAAATCTTGCCATTTGTGACGACATTGATGGAACTAGAGGGTATCATGCTTAGCGAAATAAGTCAATCGGAGAAAGACAACTATCATATGATCTCCCTGATATGAGGGAGAGGAGATGCAACATGGGGGGTTAAGGGGGTAGGAGAAGAGTAAATGAAACAAGATGGGATTGGGAGGGAGACAAACCATAAGTGACTCTTAATCTCACACAATAAACTGAGGGTTGATGGGGGGAGGGGGGGTGGGGGGTGAGGTTATGGACATTGGGGAGGGTATGTGCTATGGTGAGTGCTGTGAAGTGTGTAAACCTGGCGATTCACAGACCTGTACCCCTGGGGAGAAAAATATATTATATGTTTATAAAAAATTTAAAATAATCCTTCATTTTGAGCAAAATAAGTCAATCAGAGAAAGACAATTATCATATGATCTCTCTGATATGAGGAATTTGAGAGGTAGAGTCGGGGGGGTTAGGGGTAGGGAAGGGAAAAATGAATCAGGATGGTATCAGGAGGGAGACAAACCATAAGCGACTCTTAATCTCACAAAATGAACTGAAGGTTGCCCCAGGGGAGGGGGTAGGGAGAGGGTGGTTGGGTTATGGACATTGGGGAGGGTATGTGTTGTGGTGAGTGCTGTGAAGTGTGTAAGCCTGACAATTCACAGATCTGTACCCCTGGGGCTGATAATAGATTATATGTTAATAAAAAAAATCTTTCATTTTTCATGGAAAAAAAATGTCTCAATATTCATAAAGGGTAGGTGACTTAATCTCTGAACATGTCTCAAGGATAAAATTAACCTATACTTGCTCATCCAGATATTTGGGGCTAACACTATTTGTAATATACTGATTTAATGACCTTTAATAAAAATAAAAATCTGAATGTTTGCTTCTACATATAGTGATTAGATTCTATCAGTGTGCTTGCATAAATTTATGTCCTGAAAATGTGAATTCTCCATGGTAAAAATAGGAATATCAATTACCACAATGTTCTAACTTCAGTACACATGGTACGTGGGCAAATGACTAGCACAGATACTTAAAAAAATTGCGTTTTCAATAGCAGTAGTTTTTTTTTCAGTCCTTCTAATCTCTGGGGATGCTGTAAGCTGAAAACTGTTTCAAGTAATGTAATGATATTCTGCTCTTTCCTTGAAACGACTGCTATAATAGACCCATTAGCACTACAGGTATTTATATTCTGCTTTTCAAAGGGTAGGCTCAGGAGATGTGTGCCAAGAGTTCACTGAATGAATTTCTCCTGAGCAGCATTTTCTGGCATGTTTGAGAATGTCAATTGCAACGTGACAGATTTAATTGTTCAGCAAAGTGGAAATGTTTGCTTGGTTAATGGTGTCTCTTTAAAACAGGGTCAGATTATTATGGAATTTTTCCAGGAAATCTACCCTTGAAAACAGAAGGAAAGTTCTGATGCTATTAATGAGTGGAAGGGGAGTTATCAGCTTTAATTTCATCAGAAATTAATCCATTATAGTTAGATTTCTCAACTTTTGTTTTTCCCATTGGGACCTTTAATCAGATCCTAGATATATTAGTAAACTGGGATTAAGAAGATGAGTTCAGACAGCCAGGCTCCATGATAACTCTGTTACAATCTTCCCTGAAGAGCAGAAAAATGGAAATATTTGTATTTATTGGGTCATGCAGATAACAATGCCAGGAATCTGTTCTGTAATTCATAGGTTACAAATGAAATAAAATTGTGTCTGAGACAGTGAAGCACAGTATTTGCAACGATGACCATGTTAATCAAATTCCTCTTCTCTGGGAATGTAGAAATCTGGTTTCCTTAGACTTCTCTTTGAGCAAAGTTTGAAACCAAAGGAATGATTTTTTTCTAGTAAATAGTTTTAGTTGATTCTAGTAGTACTGCTTATTTATAAAGACAACTGCTTAATAAATCAAAATGAATTAGACTTAGTAATGAGTTTAGCATCGAAGACTTGAATCTGACAGGATTTCTGCTATTTCCGAATACAGTAAGACTTTGGTCTGTGATTTCCTACCAGTCCTGGGATGAGAATGTCACAGAAGTTTTGCTGATTTGATAATTGTGTCATTATGGAGTTTGCTGAATGACCCTGGAGAAGAAACTGGTTAGGAAATCAGAGGCGAATCCAATTGGATGGAAGTCTTTAGCACAGTTTCACCATCATTCTTAAGTGTGAATTGATGCACACCATGATGAGTACAGCAATATGATGACAGAGGGACAGCAGAACAGACTCAAGAAATTTCCTGGAGCTATTTCTATGAAACTTTATCATTTCCTCAAGGGTTCCCTATATGTGGCCCTAATGTCATTGATACAATGGGGGCCCTTAAAGAGATTGGCTGAGGTAGACAACGCCACAGCCCATGCAATCCATAAAAGGACAGAGTTTCTTAGGTTTTTCCATGTGGGACATGTAAGGGGTCTGCTATGATGATGTTTGGGATCCTAGTTGAGTTTCAGCCCATAGCTGCCTCTCAGTCAGATATTTCATTTGAATGCCACAATCCCAAGAAAACTAGTAATATTACATATTCTAGTTTTCTTTCCTTGAGAGACAGAATAGGCCATTGTGAATATATTTGGATACTTTCAGCTGCAAGTAACAGGAAATCCGTGTTACAATAAGAAAATAATAAGGAAAATCTACTATGACATGGGAACTTTGAGTTAGGGCATTTGTAATGTTGGTTAATTCAGCATTTTAGTGACAATATAAGAGATCTGGGATTTTCCCCCATTTTCCTGCTCTGTCATTTTTAGCATTTCATGTGTTTTCTTCATGCTGTCAAGCAGTTGCCCCAGCTCACATGTGCAGTCTCACATCCTGCACAATAATATCCACAGGCCAGATGAAAAAACAGTGAATTCTTTTTTTTTTTTTTTGTAAGAGGGAGGGAGGGTTTTTTTCCCATAAGCCTGTCAACGTTTACAATCTCAAATCTCATTTAACAAAATTGCACTTTTCCTCTTGTCCTAAACTAGAGTAAGAAAAAAAGAATGAGTCTGATTGGCCCAGACCAACGAAAGCGCCCAAAACCCACTGAAGCTCGTCTGATACTTAAGACTCGAGTGGGGGTTCTTTTGGCAAGAAGGTGAAGGGCTGTTCTGTTAGCTGACAGGTGGCAGGCCATAAGTTCAGTTTCCGTTCTACTCAGCTTAACAAAGAGAAGTAGAGAGACATAGTTCAGGGTCTCTGCATCTTGGCACTATTGGTGTTTTGGGCCAGATATTCTTTACCGTGGGGGCTGTTCAGTGCGCTGTAGGATGTTTTGCAGTTCCCCTGGTCCCTGCTCGATAGATGCCAAGATAACCCCCTCCAAGTTGTGACAACCATGTTGTATCCTTGGGCAGGTGGGAAGAGGGGGCAAAATTCCCTCTTACTGAGATGCACTGAGCTAGTACAGAGACACAAGCAAGGGAATCTGCCAGTGGGGTTGGGTTCTCTTGTGATGGCTTTAGGCTTGACCTGGATCTATGACCCTGATCATATGCTGCCGCAGGTTGTGTGTGAGTGGCTTGAGGAGAAGTTTGCCTCGTGTACCTCCTGAAGGCTTCTGCCTAACATGTGGGGCTTTCTGGCCACAGATATGCAGCTGTCTTTGGCCACATAGAAGTTGACTTAGGTGCCTCCTTGTGCGTGTGGAAATCTTCCAGGTAGTGATCAATGTCACAGAAGGTTCTGATGCAGGGGTTAGTGAGGGGAAAGACAGAGGCTGAAATCATGATTTCAGTGGGAAAAGTATACATCTGCATGGGGATGCAAAATGTATTGTTATAATGTAATTTATTTATTTATTTTTAAAGATTTTATTTATTTATTTGTCATAGAGAGAGACGCGAGAGTGAGCACAGGCAGACAGAGTGGCAGGCAGAGGCAGAGGGAGAAGCAGGCTCCCGCCAAGCAAGGAGCCCGATGTGGGGCTCTATCCCAGGACGCTGGGGTCATGACCTGAGCTGAAGTCAACCGCTTAATCTACTGAGCCACCCAGACGTCCCTATAATGTAATTTAATTTAGCCTTCTTATAAGAGTCTTAGTCCTTGATGAGTTCCCCCTGATAAATGGTTTAAGTGCTCTGGGAGGGGTGTACCTGAAATAAGGAACTTTAAGAATGGTCCTCCAAAACCAGGGCATGACCTGAAGTTCTTGCTTTGAAACACACTTAACTGAGATTGGTAGAGTTTAAAAATTTAATTTCTTGAGCCTAAAGATGAAAATAGTCACCATATTAAATAAATCAAATAGCTAAAATAAGCTAGTTATTTGGAGAGAATGTACTTCAAACCTAAGTATTTCTGACCACTTAGGATCCTCTCCCTCCTTTATTACATGTTATCTCCCATTTCTATACCAGAAAGCAATTTAAACTGCACAGTTTTGTGGAAAATTTGAGAGATGTTTTGGGAATAGCAATAAGAAAAGATATCCCTGGAGGAGGAAAAAAGGTGAAAAAGAAATGAGGCACACACACACAAAATGAATGGTTGGTAAGAATGAGAGAAGACATATGGACTGATACAGAGTAAAGTACTAGGGGTACCATCCCGCACACAATTTATTCATTTAATTTGCAGAGTTTTAAAATATTGTGTTTATATTTACAAATGATCATTTGGTGTGTGTTTTGTGCATTGACACTTCAGTTGATTGCTCTGTGATTTTGTTTTAACATTTGGTTCTGTACAGCATAGTGGGTAAGAGAGGGAGTGTAGAGCAATACCATCATCACTTAATAGCTATGTGATGTCGGGAAATTACATAACAACTCTGTGCCTTGAGCCCTGAAAAATGAGGCTGCTGATCCCTGGGGCTGGTGTGGGTATTTTCCAAGTTATTTCAGGGTAAATTGCTTATCACACAGTCTGGCCTAGGGAAAATGTTTAACTGTTGTTTTTAACATTTGTTTTGCTTTCTATCCACTGATCTGTTACATACCTAGATTTAACCACATTTAACCCACGTAAGGTGTCAGCATTGCCCACTATCTGAACACATGCTTAGTGCTTCCCATTCTAATTCAGAACAGAAAAAAAAGCAAGCCTGCGGTGAAAATGGCTAGCTAGGAAATGCTGAAAAGTGACAGAATCGATAGTGATTAAATTGTGGGACGCTCAGATGACTAAATACCCGTTTGTGAGGAAGTAATAGAAGCTCAAGAAGAAAAAAAAAATCTGCAAATTATTTTGATAAAATTGGATTTTTGATGTTGTTCAACTCTAAAAGAGTTTATATATGTAAAATAGTATATATAATGTGTATATATATATAATACACACACACACACACACACACATATATATATATATATATATATATATATATATATATATATATATTTAGTGTAAAGGCTAATAAAACAAGCACCTTGTACTCATGATACAGTTTAAGAAAATAAAGGATGTATTGCTGTTTAAGACCCCTCTGTGTGTCTCTCACTGAATTTTGTGTTTATAATTCTATTGCTTTTCTTTATAAATTTATACTATATTAATGATCCCCAAGCAACCTGATTGATTGTACTTTTATTTGAGCTTCATATGCAAGTATCTGCTCTCTGTATTTTTCAGAGACTTGCTTTGGATTAAAAATCAACATTATGGAAACAAGATGGCATCAGGAGGGAGACAAACCATAAGAGATTCTTAATCTCACAAAACAAACTGGGGGTTGCTGGAGGTTGCGGGGGACAGATAGGGTGGCTGGGTTATGGACATTGGGGAGGGTATGTCCTATGATGTGTGCTGTGAAATGTGTAAGCCTGACGATTCACAGACCTGTACCCCTGGGGCAAATAATACATTATATGTTAATAAAAATAATCTTGAAATATCAACATTATGTTTTTGACATTCATCCATGTGGGTGTGTAGAGATGTAGTTCATTTATTACCATTGCTGTAATATTATATTATATTACTAGCTTCACAAAAATGCTACAATGTATATGTCTTTTGTAGCTTTTGGGAGTTTTTGCAGTAGAATTGCTGGGTCAAAGAATTTAAGTATCTTCGTAGTTATAAGATGGCAGTTGTTTTCCAGCAGTAATATACTAATTTATATTCCCACCAGTGGTATATAAAAGTTCCAAATGCCTACATTCTTTCCAACCCTTAGAAAAGTGAGACTTTTCAAATTTTACACATATGAAGGTGTGACATGCTATCCTAGTTTGGTTTCTTTGCAATAAACTTGAGCATTTCTTTTTAATTGTACTTTCATGCTATCTTTTCTATAAAATGCCTCTTCCTATCTTTTGCCCCCTTTAAATCACATCTTTGGTTTTCTTAATGCTTTATAAAATGTTTTTATATTTAGGAAGCTAATCAATTAACAGTCATATCCATGGTAAATACCAGCACCCAAATTTTGGCTTTTTACATGGCTTAAGGTATCTATAGTTGATAGGAGTACTGGTACCAATTCTTCACTCCTCTGTAGTGGAGCAATCGGTTCATACCCTTTGCCATATAGCCATAGTGCTTCCCCTCCCCTGTCCAGATTAGTATGAGTATGACACCCTGCCATGTTAGTGGTGGGCCTGGCCGAGTATCTTGCTTTGGCCAATGGGATAGGAGCAGATGTGATACAGCAGAGGCATGGATGTGCTTGCAGGGTTCATCTTGCCATCTTGTGCTCCTGGTATTCTCAGTTAGAAGATCATGCCCTGGGTTAGCCACTGATCCAAGGAAGATACCTGGGGCAGCTGCAACCCAATCTCAAGTCTGGAACCAAGCCCAACTGACTTAAAGCTGACCTGTGGACCCATGAACAAGAAAAACAGTGCTGTGGTTGTAAGATATTTGGACAGGATTTGTTACACCACATTATTGCAACAACAGCTAAGTCAGAACTAATGGGCAGAAGTCCTTAATTTAATATGGTTGAATTTATCATTCTTTTCTGTTAGAGTTTGCACATTTTATGTCTTGTTTAAATCTAGTTTCCTCCAAAGTCATAAACACATTCTTTGCATAAACATATTCACAAACATCTTTCCTGCCCCAAGGTTATCAAGATAATCTATTACATAGGCATTTAAGCCTGTTAATAACAGGAAACTGATTCTGCATATATGTGGAATAGGGTAGAAATTTACTTTTTTCCACATGAATGCCACAGATGCCTCAGTACAATTTATGTCTCCATTCTCCACTGATACACAATTCTACCTTGTTTCCAGACAGTTTTGTGTATTCCTGTGTCAATATCACTGTCTTAACTCCTGTAGTTTTTTGGTATGTCTAACTATCTGGTAGGGTAAGTCCTCCATTATTATTTCAGGAAATTTTAGCTGTATTTCATCCCTTGCTTATCACATGCATTTTATAAACAGTTTGTTAAATTTCTTGAAAACCCAGAATCATAATAAATTTATAGATGAATTTAGAAATAGTGGATAATTTTGCAACATTGTTACATCATCCAGAAATTTCTTTGTTTATATATAATTAATTAATACCTCTTAGTAATGTTTATAATTTACTTCATCAGATCTTGCATATTGTTTAAAAAATTATTCTTTGTTACTTTTTGTTTTATTGCTATAAGACATCTTTTAAAACCTATATTTTAAAAAATATTTGTAGCTATTGTATAGAAATTAATTGAATTTTGTATAATTGATTTTATTTATATTTTAGCTATATATATTATGTATATATAGCTGAATTTATTTTGTTTCTATCTTGTTCACAATATTAGTTTCTTCCTTACACTGTCCTCTAGTTTTTGAATCACAGTTATGTTAGCCTAACCAAATAGGTGGGCTATTTTCTCTCTAGTTCCAAGAATAATCAGTATAAAATCAGAATTATTTATTTCTTGAATGTGTGGTGGAATACATTTGCAAAAGTCATTTGGACCTGCTGTTTCCTTTATGGAAACATTTTAAAATATTGATTCAATATCTTTAAAGGTTTTAGTGTTACTTGGGTTTCCTGTTTAGTTTTTGTTAAATCACTTTATTTAGGCATCTGTCCATATCATACTGATTTTCAAACCAATTGGCTTAGGTACTTTTTTAGATGTCTGCTACATTTGCAATTATATCCTCAATTTATTCACTAAATTTTGTTTTTAGCAACTTTAATGTTCCACCCAAGACAGCTTCCCCCCAAACAAATTTTGACTTATTTGATTTTGTAATTTATTTTATGTATTTTATATTCATTTTCTACCTTATTAATATCCCCGAGGAGTTGTTTCATGTATATCTGCTACAAATATCATTTAGTTGATATTTATAATTGGTATAAATGCCTGAGAATCATAGTTCCTTACCTGAAATATTCAGGCCATTCACATTTAATTGTGATCTCTGATATGTTTGGACTTATTGCTATCATCTCATTTTACTTTCTATTTTTATTGCTTGCCCTATTTTTTCGCCACTTTTTTCTTACAAAGCTTATTTCACATTAACTGATATTTTCCTCGTTACACTTTTTCCTTTTCTATTTGTTTGAAAGTTATGCAGTATCTTAATTTTTTAGGGTTATAGGAATTATGATGCTCATGTTTAACTTTAATCAGTATGAAGTCCAAATTTAATCAGTATGTTTGCCCTTTTTCTTTATAGCATTTTAGCAATATACAACTTACCCAGATTTATAAGCTTTGGATTTATAATAATTCAATCCTGTCTTTTTTAATATCCACACATTTTATAATGATTGTTTTATACTGTGAGCCTTCCATTAGATTTAGCCACATATACTTTTCTTAATTCTCCATTGTAACATGAATTACAAACCTATATCCTGCAATCACATTCCTTCTTTCTGAAATATATTTTAGAAGTTATTTTAGAAAAGCTTTTGGTGATAAACTTTCAGATTTTGTATTGTTTACGGATGTCTTTTGTTTAATATAGTATGCTAGGTTGACAGTTTTTTCATAAAACTTTAAAGAAATATTTTATTGTTTTCTGGTTTTCATCAAGTTAATAAGTCACCTACCATTGGAAATATGATTTTGTTTTAAGTAATCTTTCTCTTCTCTTTACCTGCTTATAAAACCTTCTCTTTGCTTTGTGTTCTATAGTGGTGCCACATAATGTCTAAATGAAAATGTCTTTAAAATGTATTTATCCTGGGGCACCCGGGTGGCTCGGTTGGTTAAGCGGCTGCCTTCGGCTCGGGTCATGATTCCAGGGTCCTCGGATAGAGCCCCGCATTGGGCTCCCTGCTCAGCGGAGAGCCTGCTTCTCTCTCTCCCCCTCTCCCTGCCGCTCTGCTTACTTGTGCTCTCTCTCTAGCTCTCTGTCAAATAAATAAATAAATAAATAAATAAATAAATAAATAAATAAATAAATTTTAAAAAATGTATTTATCCTGCTGGGGATTTGGTGGGCTTTCTAAATGTAAAAACATACTATTTAATCAATTATGAAAAATTATCAGTGTCTTCTCAAATGTTACCATTTCCCAATTTTCTGCCTTACCATTTTCCAGGACCCTAGCTGCACATCACCTACCCCCTCCTTCATATTCACTATTGCTTTATTTCTCTGTTTTAAATTCTGGGTTATTTCTTCAAGTCAAATCTCCTGTCCACTTAATATTTTCAGGTGTATTTAGCCTGATATTTAAGAGTCTTATTGATAGAAAACACATATTCAAGGAAATGTACTGATTATGCATATTCATTTCAATAAAGTATCCTATCCAGTAATTTTTTTTCTTAAAAAATGGACTTTACCTTTTAGAGCAATGGAAGGTACAGAGATTTCCCTTATATGCCTTGTCCACACACACATATAACTACTGACATTCTACACCACAGTGGTGTATTTGTTACTGTCTGTGAATCTATGTTGACACATCATAAGCACCTAAAGTCCATAGTTTATGTTAGGGTTTACTCGTGGTGTTTACATTCTGTGGGTTTGGAAAAATATATGATGCTCTGTATCCCATGTTATATTATCATACAATGTATTTTCACTACACTAAAAATCCTTTGTTCTGTGCCTCTTCTTCCCTCCCTCCTCTCTAACCCCTGCCAACTACTGATCTTTTAACTATCTCTGTAGTTTTTCCTTTTCCAGACGTCATATGGTTGGAATCACACAGTGTGTAGCTTTTCATATTGGCTTTTTTCACTTATCAATATACACCTTAGTTTTCCCCATGTCTTATGACTTCATGACTTCATGACTTAATAGCTCATTTCTTCTTAGCACTGAATAATATTGTCTGCATGTGCTGCAGACATTTACTTACTAAAGGGTGTCTTGGTTGCTTACAAATTTAGGCAATAGGAATAGAGCTGTTGTTAAGTATTGTATACATTTTTTTTTAATTGTTGACATTGTTTTAAACTTATTTGGGTAAATACCAAAGAGCATGATTGCTGGATGATATGGTAAGAGTATTTTAGTTTTGTGGAAACTTCTAAATTGTCTTCCAAAGTAGCTTACTATTTTGCACCCCACCACAATGAATGAGAATTCCTGCTGCTCCACATCCTCATCAGCATTTGGTATTGTCAGTGTTTGGGATTTTGGCCATTCTAATAGCTGTGTGATGGTATATTATTGTTTTAATTTGCATTTCCCTGATGACATATGATGTGAAGCATCTTTTCATATGTTTATTTACCATCTGTATGTGTTCTTTGGTTAAGTGCTTATTCAGGTCTTTTGCCCATTTTTAGATTGGTTTGTTCATTTTCTTATTATTGACTTTAAGAGGGCTTTTTATATTTTGAACAACAGTCCTCTATCAAATATGTCTTTTGCAAATATTTCCTGCCAGTATGGCTTGTCTTCTGATTCTATTGACCTTGTATTTTATAGAGCAGGATTTTTAAATTTTAATGTAGTCCAACTTATCAATTATGTCTTTCATAAGTTGTGTCTTTTGTTTCTTATTTTAAAAAGCCATGCCATAACCAAAGTCACCTCTATTTTCATGTATTATTATCTTCTAGAGTTTTATAGTTTTACATTTTACTTTTATGTCTATGATATATTTTGAGTTCATTTTTGTAAAAGACAAAAGGTCTGTATCTAGTTTCTTTTTTTGCATGTGGATGTTTAGTTGTTTCAGCACCATTTATTGAAAAAATAATCTTTACTCCACTGTTTCGCCTTTGCTCCTTTGTCAAATATGAGTTGACTATATTTATGTGTGTCTGTTCCCAGGTTCTCTATTCCACTCCCTTGATCTATTTGCCTATTTTATCATACCGCACTCTCTTTATCACTGTTGTTTTAAAGTAAATTTTGAAGTTAGGTAATGTCAGTCTTTTGACTTTGTTTTTCTCCTTCAACATCGTGTTGGCTATTCTGGGTCTTTCCCTTTTCCATATAAACTTTAGAATCAGTTTGTAAATATCTGTGAAATAACTCGCTGGGATGTGACTGGGATTGCATTGAATTTATAGATCAAGTTGGAACGAACTGACTTCTTGAAATTACTGAGTCTTCCTATCTGTGAACATGGTTTATATCTCCATTTATTTACTTCTTTGATTTTTTTCCTCTGAGTTTTGTAGTTTTCCATTTATAGCTCTTGTACATATATTGTTTGAGTTATACCTAAATATTTATTTTGGGGGTGCTGATATAAATGATATTTTTTTCTAATTTTAAATTCTACTTGCTAGTTATGGTATATAAGAAAGCCATTGCTTTCTTATATTAACTTCATATCCTGTAACTTTACTATAGTCACTTATTTCTAGGAAGTTTTGTTGATTATTTTGGATTTTCTACATAGATGATCATGTCTTCTATGAACAAAGACAGTTTTATTTCTCCCTTCCTAATTTGTGTATCCTTTCTCTTTCTTTTAATTTTCTTTTTTTTTTTTTTTTTTTTTTTTTTTTTTTTTTTTTTGGTCTTACTGCATTAGCTAGAACTTCCAATGTGGTGTTTAAAAGGAGTGGTAAGAGGTAACATCTTTTCCTCATCCCTGATCTTAGTGGAAAAGCCTCAAATTTCTCAATATTAAGTATTGATTTTGGCTGTTAGCTAAGACTTTTTATAGATGTTGCTTATCAAGTTGAGAAAGTTCCCCTCTGTTCCTGGTTTGCTGAGAGTTTCTATCATGAATGAGTGTTGGATTTTGACAAATGCTTTTTTCTGCATCTACTGATAGAATCATGTGATTTTTCTTCTTTAGCTTGTTGATATGATGGATATGTTAACTGATTTTCCAATGTTGAATCAGTCTTCCATATCTGAAATAAATCTCTCTTAGACATGGTGTATAATGTCATGGTGTATAGTTCTTTTTACACATTGCTGGATTGGACTTGCTAATATTGTTTGAGGATTTTTGCATTTATATCCTGAGAGATATTGATCTACAGTTTTTTCTTCCTATATTTTGTCTGGTTTTCATATGAGAGTAATGCTGGCCTCATTAAGTGATTTAGAAGTATTCCCTGTCTTTTATCTTCAGGAAGAGATAGTAAGAATTCGTATAATTTCTTCCTTAAAATTTTGGTAGATTTCACCAGTGAATCTTAAGCCTGGTGCTTTCTGCTTATTCATTATTTTTTGGTTCGATTTCTTCAAATATACAGGCCTATTCAAATGGTCCAATTTTTCTTGTGAGTTTTGGCAAATCGTGTCTTTCAAGGAATTGGTCCATTTCAACTTGTGTATCAATATTGTGAGTGTAGAGTTATTCACAGTATTCCTTTATTATCCTTTTAATGTTCAAAGGATCTATAGTGATGTTCCCGATTTCATTTTTTATTTGTATCCTCGCTCTTTTTGTTTCTTAGCCTGACTAGTGGCTTATCAATTTTATTAATGTTTTCAAAGAACCAGATTTGGTTCAGTTGATTTTCAATAGAGACTTCCTGTTTTCAATTTCATTTATTTCTGCTCTAATTTTCATTATTTCTTTTCATCTGTTTATTTTGAATTTAATTTGCTCTTCTTTTTCTAGTTTTATAAGGTAGAAATTTAGACTGTTAATTCTATATCTTTCTTCTTTTCTAATATATGTACTCAGTGCTATAAATTTTCCTCTAAGCACTACTTTATCTGCATCACACACATTTTGAGAAGTTGTATTTTCAATTCAAGTAGTTAAAATATTTTAAAATTTCTCTTGAGATTTCTTCTTTGACCTATGTACTATTTAGTTATGTTGTTTAATTTCCATGTATCTTGAGATTTTCAGGCAATCTTTCTGATACTGATTTCTAGTTTAATTCCATTGCAGTCTGATAGCAGATGTTGTTCAATAACTATTTTTTAAAAGCATCTTAAGGTTTGTTTTATGTTTCAAAATGATCTGTCTTAGGGAATATACCATGTGATCTTCAGCAGAATATGTGTTTTGCTGCTGCTGGATGATGTAATGTATAGATGATAACTATATCCAGTTGATTGATGGTGTTGTTGAGTCTAATTATATCCTCGCTGATATTTTGCCTGTTGGATCTCTCCATTTTTGAGAGAAGGGTGTTGAAATCTCCAACTATGATAGAGGTCTCCATCCAAGTCTATTAGTTTTTGCTGGATGTAGTTTGATGCTTTGATGTTAAATGCATACATATTAAGGATTATTATGTCTTCCTGGAGAATTGATTACTTTATCATAACCTAATGCCTTTTTTTAATCCCTGAATACTTTTCCTTGTTTTGAAGTCTGCTTTGCCTGAAATTAATAGGGCTACTCCTGTTTTCTTTTGATTTATGTTAGTATGATATATTTTCCTCCATCCATTTAAATTTAATCTATATGTGTCTTTATATTTATAGTGTGTATCTTGTGGACAAAATATATTGGCTTTTATTTTTTGATTCATGCTGACAGTCTCTCTCTCTTTTAATTGGTGCATTTAGACTACTGACATTCAAAGTGATTACTGATACAGTTGGATTAGTATTTACCATATTTGTTACTGTTTTCTCTTTGTTGCCCTTGTTTGTTGTTCCTGTTTTTATCTTCTCTCTTCCTGCTATCTGTGGCTTTGAGCATTTTCTATGTTTCCCATTTCTCTCCTTTCTTTGCATATTGGTTATATTTTTCTTCTTCTTCCTCCCACTCCTCCTCCTCCTTCATATTATTATTTGTGTTTAGTGGTTTCCCTGGAGTTTGCAATATACATTTACAGCTAATACAAATTCATATTCAAAAAACACTATACCACTTCACAGGTGGTGTTAGTACCGCATAATAAAATAATCCTAATTCTTTCCTCCCATCTATTATATCATTACTGTCATTCATTTCTCTTTTATATAAACATATATAATTAATATATAAATGAGATATGTACACAAAATACATAACTGGATACATTTTTGCTATTTTTATTTTGAACAAACTGTTATCCCTTAGACCAATTAAGAATAAGAATCAGAGATTTTTACCCCCATTTTACCCTCATTTATTCCTTCTCTGATGCTTTTCTCTTTTTTTTGTAGATCCAAGTTTCTCACCTATGTTATTTTCCTTCTCTCTAAAGAACTTCTTTAAACATCTCCTTTTCAAGGCAGGTCAATTGATACAAATTATCTTAATTTTTGTCCTAATTTTCCTGAGAAAGTCTTTATTTCTCATTCACTTGTTGAATGATAATTTATAGATTAATAATGTTGGACTGGTGGTTTATTTCTCTTAAGCTTTAAATATTTCACCGCCCTATCTTCTTGTTTACATGGTTTCTGAGGAAAAATAGACATAATCCTTTGCTTCTCTATAGGTAAGTTCACCTCCCCCATAGCTTCTTTCAATATTTCTTCTTTATATTTTATTTTCTACAGTTCAAATATGATATGCCTAGATATTTAAAAAAATTATCCTGATTGGTATTCTCTGGATATTTGGTTTGATGTCTGACATTAATTTTGGGACATTCTCAGTCATAATTGCTTCAGATATTTCTTCCGTTCCTTTCTCTCTTTCATCTTCTTCTTGTATTGCCTTTACATGAAGGTTTTATTTTTTGTAATTGTCCCAAAGTCTTTAGATATTTTGTTCTGTTTATTTTTTCAGTTTTGTTCTTTTCTCTTTTGTTGTAGAAGTTTCTATTGATATTAACATGAAGCTCAGAGATTCTTTCCATATCCTTGTCCAGTCTGATGACCCATCAAAGGCATTCTTCGTTTCTGTTTTTTGTTTTTTTTTTAATGCTCCTTCCAGCTTTTGTACAGTGTTTTTTTTTTATCTCTAGCTTTCCTTTTGAGTTCTTTCTTAGAATTTCATTCTCTTTACTTATATTGCCCATCTGTTCTTACATGCTGTCTATTTTATTCATTAGAACCCTTAGCATATTAATTAGTTTTTAAAATTCCTCATCTGATAATTCCGACATCTCTACATTACTGGAGTCTGATTTTGATGTTTGCTTTGTCTCTTCAAACTATGTTTCTTGTCCTTTAGTATGCCCTGTGATTTTTTTTTTTTTTTGACCTCATACCTAGACATGATGTATTGAGTAAAAGAAACTATGATAAATAACCCCTTAGCAATGTGGTGGTAAGTTGTGGGAGGGAGGGAGACATCCTATACTCCATGATTAAGTTTCAGTTTTTTAGTAAGTCTGTGCCTCTGAATTATGAACTTCACAAGTGTCTCCCATTTCTCCTTCTTCCCCTTTGGTGGGTCAGGATGGCCAGATTGGGCTGGAGTTGGGTATTTCCTCTTCCCCAGATCAGTTAGTTCTTTACAAAATCCCAGTAAGATAGACTCTGATAAGATTACTTTTCTTGAGGGCAGTCCTTGTTTAGAAAAACAAATGCTCTGGTATATGACAATATAGTTCCTGTTCCTCTCTCCCTGCAGAATCAGGAGGACATTTTTCTCTGATATTCACTAAGAGAATCTGGTTGAGCTCTCTTAAGACAAAACACTGAAGTGGTGAGGACTCCTTATGTCTGGGTCCCCCTGGAGTTTTTATTTCTTAGATTAATCTAGACGGAGACTCTAACAGTTCATCAGTTATAATTTAAGATTCCTGTGGGAGTTTCTGTATGGGGTATTTGCTTGTCAGTCTGTCTAATTTTGGGTGTAGTAATTTGCCTTGTAGCATCACTTTTCTGATGGAGCTAGAAGAGTTACTGGCTTTTTGATAAATTCAGCTTTTTACTTCTTGCTAGGATGGAATGTGAGTTCCAAGCTTCTTACATGATGGTCCAGAAATCAGAAGACTGCAGCTCTCTCCATCAAGTAAAGTTTACATTTTATAGGTTTTTTTTTTTTTAATTTCTAGAATTTTTGTTTGGTCCTTTTCCAAATCTTCCTGCTCAGTGCCTATTATGTTTTTTTACTGCCTCTATTGTTTTGTTAAACATCATAAACATGCTTATTTTGTTTTCTATATTTAATCATCCTGAAAATCTGAAATATTTATGCATCTAATTCTATTTATTCTATTTATCCTTGCGCATGTATTTTTATCGTCTTATGATTCTTTTTTTTTTTAATTCTCATTGCAAGCCAATGTTTATTGAAACTTTATTTGTGAGGAACTGTGAGGCTTAGATGGAGGGTATGTTCCTGCAGAGATGATTTGCTTTAATTTCTGCCAAACACACAGAATCCCTTCTATAATTGGGCCACCTTGATTTCTTTCCTTGGTGTTTTTTTGCATCATGCAGTTATTGTAATTTAAGACCTGCAATCACTACATAATGACTGACTTCTACTTATAAATTTTCAGAGGATATTTTAGCTATTCCAACCCCATCTCTCCACCTCACACCCCCAGAGGCAAAATTACTCTGGATAAGTCTTCTTGCTGAGGCCTTTGTGAAGCAGCTTGTTTCTAGTTCATCATTTCATGGAGGATGTAGTACATTATGCCTCCTAGGTTTATGGGTAGGTCTCCAGTACAACAGTTATCCAAATGTCCTGTCTTTTATCTCCTGTGTGATTTTTGAAATTACAACTCCATGTTGCTGAAGATTGGTAGATACCCCATGGAAGCTACTGACGTAGGGCCTGAGTTCCTCTCTAGATTCAGAAGGGTGCTTCATTTTTGACTTTTGAAAGACTTTCTTTCACATATATAGTTCATATATATACACTAAAATGGTTTTTAAATATTTTCTATTCCAATTTTAGATACTTGGTAGTGAGCTGTTTTTAGATGTATAGCTACATACTTAACTTGAAAAGAAAGCTCCTTGACAATTTAATTTTATATTGTGTATTTTCTCACATTAAAAAATAAAAAGTTCTGTAGAGGAAACATTTAAACTGAGTCATTTCCTTTGTAACAGTAGTTTTTTTTTTTTTAAAGATTTTTATTTATTTATTTGACAGAGAGAGATCACAAGTAGATGGAGAAGCAGGCAGAGAGAGAGAGAGGGAAGCAGGTTCCCTGCTGAGCAGAGAGCCCGATGTGGGACTTGATCCCAGGACCCTGAGATCATGACCTGAGCTGAAGGCAGTAGCTTAACCCACTGAGCCACCCAGGCTTCCTGTAACAGTAGTTTTGAAGTTATTTTTCATTTGTTCTTTTTAGTAACTCCCCATGTATTTATTGTGTTTTTTGTTTGTTTGTTTGCTATTTTTTAATCTGAGAGAGAAAGTGAGAGAGATAGCACTAGCAAGTAGGAAAGGCAGAGGGAGAAGGAGAAACAGAATCTCCCTTGAGCAGGGAGCTCTACTCAGGGCTGGATCCCAGAACCCTGGGATCATGACCCAAGCAATCGTAAGGCAGACACGTAACTGCCTGAGCCACCCAAGCGCCCTCCCTCCTCTTCTTTTTGTCGTTTGTTTGTGTGGTTTTGTTTTTGTTTTTGAGAGAGAGTGAGAGAGCCCTAGTGGGAAGGAGAGGCAGAGGGAGAGGGAGAAGCAGACTCCCAGAACAACCCATGTATTTAACTGATTATATCTTTTCTGCCACACACACAGGCATATTTATTTTTCTCTTTGTTTTTTTTTTTTAACATTTTATTTATTTATTTGAGAGAAGAGAGAGACAGTGAGAGAGAGCATGAGTGAGGAGAAGGTCAGAGGGAGAAGCAGACTCCCCGTGGAGCTGGGAGCCTGATGTGGGACTCGATCCCGGGACTCCAGGATCATGACCTGAGCTGAAGGCAGTCGCTTAACCAACTGAGCCACCCAGGCGCCCTTGTTTTCTCTTTGAATGAAGGTACTACTACTCCTGGAACTGCAGAGTTAGCTTTTTGACTTGCATCTTTATTGCACAATAGTGTAGTTTTCATATCCTGAGATCTCTAGTGCAAAATTAAATACTTACTGAAAAACATTAAGTACTAAGTATCCACTAAAATGTGTCAAACTGTTAACTAAAAATATTTAGTGTGTTGAACACAGTAAAAACAATGGATTTGAAATGCTCCTAAGCTTCCAATAAGTTAAATAAATTAAGTAGATGGTTTAAAATTGGCTTATGATAGCTTATGTGTTTTTTTTTTTGTTTTGATTAGTTTGGTGTTTATAGAATTTAATGTGTGGAAAGAGTTCTGTGGATATTTGCTATAGAAGCAATAGCACAAAATAACAACATGTAGGAAGGAAAGAGATGAGTTAACTCTTATTAAAGTAGAAGAAATCAATACAATTTTTAAAAAGATTTTATTTATTTGACAGATAGAGAGGGAGAGAGAGGACAAGCAGGTGGCGTGGCAGGCGGAGGGAGAAGCAGGACTTCTCGATCCATGTGGGACTCGATCCCAGGACCCTGGGATCATGACCTTAGCTGAGGGCAGATGCTTAACTGCCTGAGCCACCTAGGTGGTCCAGAAATCAGTACAATTTTCCTGGAAATACAATTGTGAATGAGCAGAAACTTTTAATTCCAAAAAATTCATTAAAAGTTTTTCTAAATATATGATCAAGGGCTATCATGGAATTTTTAAAAACTAAACTCAGTATTTTCAGTGCAGGAAAGTTTATCGACATCCCATTTTTTAAGTCTGCATTTTGCCCCCCACCTTTTTTTTAGAAATCTAGTATATTAACTACTCAATATCTGATGGTGTGGCAGGCATTCACCAACGTTTAGCTCTCTTCTATTTCCTGGCTATAGAAGACTTCACTTCCCAGCCCTCTTAAGTTTATGCAAGGCAGGATGACTTGCTTTGGCCAGTGAAATGTGAACAGAGGTGAAATGTGTCCTTTCCAGGCAGAAACAGTTAATGGCTAGTGCTCTGGTCTCTGAGCCTCTCCCCTGTTCTGGTGTCTATAGAAGCCCACTATGATTTGCAGCCACCTCAAGTCTGAGGTAGCCTAGATATCTGAAACGAGGTGGCACAGCTACCTTTGGGAGTCTCCCAGATCTGTAGATGTACGTGTATATGACAAACTAAAATTTCGTTGTATAATAACACTGAGATTAGGAGTTGTTTGTAACTGCAGCATAATCTACCCAGTCTAAAACACGTGGTAAAATATGAAGTACTTTAAACAAATACAAAGGCAACACAACAAAATCAGGCTCTTGCCTGGGAACAATTGAGGTGAAGTATTTCATGTGACAAAGCATTATCCATGTTTTTTTTTTTTTTTTTTTTTTTTTCAAGATGTTATCTATTTACATGACAGAGAGAGACACAGCCATGCAGGGCTAGATCCCAGGATGCCGGACTCATGCCGTCAGCCAAAGGCAGACGCCTAATGACTGAGCCATCCAGGCGCCACTCATTATCCATGTTTTAAAATACACCAAGTTTTCAAGGAAAACTACCATTTTTAGAGTGCTTATAAAAACAAGTTGAGGGGTGCCTAGGGGGGCTCAGTCCTTAAGCATCTGCCTTTAGCTCAGAATCCCGGGATCCTGGGATGGAGCCCCACATCAGGGCTCCCTGCTTGGCAGAATCCTGCTTTCCCTCTCCCACTCCCCCTGCTTGTGTTCCAGCTTTCGCTGTCTCTCTCTCTCTCTGTCAAATAAATAAATAAAATCTTTAAAAAAAAAAGTTGAAATCTACTTCATAACTTTTTGAGTTTAGATTTACTTTTCATATATGGTAATATTTTATTTTGATATAACGTCCATGAGAATGAATTGAATATTTTTGTATGCCAATATTCTGTGCTAAGCATAATCATTACTTATTGAATTTAATTATTCTGGTCTGTCTCTCTGTATCTTATTCTTCCCAGCCTTGGGTTAGCACTGGAATGAACATCAGTTGAAATTTTAGAGGGGGTATGATGGGAACCAATATGATTTCATAGTTATAGGTAGAGTAGGCCTTTGTTTTATTTTGTTTTGTTTTATAAAATTTGCTTGTTTGGCTTCTTGGCATGTGTCCTTGTTGGTGTCTTGCTGAAAGAGGCTGATTTGCAGATGTAGCCCAGCGCTGGCCATAGATTCCAGTGACCAGCTGTGGGACAACAGGGCTCTCCCCAGACTGTTCCTGTGGTGGAAAGTTGGCTGTTGTTCCACACTATTGCTGCCTAGCCTTCATTTGCCACGTATTTTTTAAGCCTGATTTTCTAGCCATGTAAATGATTCCAGAAAGTTCTCCTGTCAATAAATTCCTCTTTCTTATTCCTATAGTCAGTTTCTGTCTTTTTAAACTAAGAAGCCCTCAGAATTTCTTTTGGTGTCTATATTGACAAAATACTGAGAGTTTTTTAACCTTGGTGCAGAACACATAGAGCCTTGGCTCTTAGATGTATCTGATTTCACATATGTTATTATGCTTCCATTATTTAATCATTTATTTTGCCGTATATTATAATGATCTGTTGGAACACTGAGATGTCATTTATAATGGAACATTATGTATATGATACGTATAATAATATATAAAATAATATAAAATATATGATTATAATAATATATAATAATATAATGTGGGTGAAGGAGATGCATGTGGTTACTTGAAGAAAAATTCTGTGTGTATGCATATTTGTGTACGAGAGGGGCACATTACATGTAATACCTTCAAGGTTAGCAGGCTATGGTGAGATCGTTCTTAAATGATTAGGGTTTACATTGAGAAAATGATCTTTGACTGCATATAAATCTCTAAGAACACAGCTATCAGTAGGAAAGGTCCCAAGACCTTCTTGGGAACAGAAGTTTCAGATCAGTCATCTTTCTCTTTGTTAAAAACTCATACTATAAATCAGGGGAGAACATTGTCCCTAGTGAGATAGTGTTGAAAGGGTAGAACTATTTGTGCTTTAAGTTAACCTGAGTTCCATGGTGTGAAGAGAGAAGTAGGAAATTTGTAAGTAGAGTAAAATCTAGAGCTGCAATTTAATTCAAGTATTTATTGATTTCCTACTAAACAGAAGGCACTGTTTTAAATGCTATAAGTAATCAAAAGAGGAGTGATCTCTGCCTCTGAGAGTATATTTTTCAACTCAGTAAGTGCTTGGGCCGTAGGTGTTCTGGGTACTAGTTAGTGGAAGTACAAAGATAAGTAATAAAAGATATAAATATATAAATAAAATAAATAAATAAATAAATAAAATAAAATAAAATAAAAATTATATAAATATATAAAAGATATAATCTCTCAAAGAACATAGAAAACATCTGGAAGATGAAGCAGAACATAAATAGAGATCTACAATAGAAAGTGACAGTATGAGCATAGGTATGTCACATGGAGAGACATCTTCATTGCTGGGCACTTTTACTATGTGATGGCAGTAGGACGAATAAAATAATCTCTCATTTTTAAGCAGGCATAGGAAAGTCTGGCTATAAAGGCTGCTTTCTTTTTTCAGGCCCACACTTTCTAACTCATTTATTTATTCATGTGTTCATTAAATAAGTATGTGTTAAATGTCTGCAAAACATCATTTTGCTGAGAGGAAAAAGTGAACAAAGTAGGCATGCAGAGATGTATGGGTTCTTTCAGGTTCCAGATACTGTTTTCTATCCTAACTCACAGCCTGTTCAGCTGCTTCTCTTTCACTTTTGCTATTTCTACATACCACTTATATTCTTCCATCTAGACCAGTGAGGTTTCTTTACACCTCTTCTATTTTTGTATGTAGTAAACTTCCTTTTGTCCCTTTCGTCCATGGGAAAAGACGAAGGGAAAACACTCCCAATGGTTCATTTTGCCTTATACATTTCATTAAGAGCATTTTCCATGTTCTTCAGTTGTATATTTGTGGATTATTTTCTGTTCCTCACCGTGTTTTCCCTTTGATCATCATGGCATTCTCCCTATCCAGTAAAACAATCCCTTTTATGTCACAGGTGCTCAAATATGTTCTCAGAGAATGAAGGCAATAGACAATCAAAATACAGTGATGTAGTGTGATGCATGCTACTATTATAGAGCACTGGGGGCTCTCAAAATGGATGATCTAACCCAGCCTTGGGTGACACTGATGTGTAAATTGAGATCTAAGTGGCAAATCAACCAGGTGAAGCCATTGGGTATGAGGAGAAGGGAAGAAGGAAGATGAAACTTTGTTCTAGGTAGAAGAAACATGAGAAAGGCCTAGAAACAAGATACCTGGAACCTTGTTGAACTCCACAGAATGTACCACATTTAGTCACCCAGGACTTTCTCTGTACACATGCTCACTAGGAGTGCTTGAGCTCATATGCCCAACACAGACTCACATCAGTCCTAGTGCTGGGTAAAAACAGGTGTCCTACTTTTATCCCAGCAAACTTCCTGTCGCTTCTCTCTGCAATGGTGGGCTTTCTTTTTCTGTGATCTCACCTTGTCAAGGAGAGAAGAGGCAGCTATGAAATTGCTAGCACAGGTGAACACCTGACTGGTCCTCTCACCAGTGAGAGAACTTGAGACTCCTGCTGCATCTCTCCTGGATTATATGATGTTGAAGCTCACAGATTTTATCCCTCAGCTCTTCACTCACTCTGAGCATGCATAAATGCCCAAGTTATGCAGGCTACACGTATGGGCCATGCTTGTTCTTGGTCTCTCTCTCTTCTTCTGTTGGAAATCCTAGCATTTATTTTCAGTTTGCTGGAACTGAAACTGGTTTATCTGGAACCTTGTTGAACTCCACAGAATGTACCACATGTATTTATCTATATATATATTGCTTCAGTTGTGTACCAGTATCTCTGATTCATATTTTGATAGCAGCTTTTCATTTTGGGTGTTTTTTTTTTTCTAAATTGAAGTATTGCATATATAGTCCTGATAATGTGATTTTTTTTTGGTCAATCATCTTAAATATTTTCTGTCAAGTTATTAACCATAATAAAGGCCCATGATACAAATCAGCAAGCCTGTAATTGACTCAGAGTGGGCAGACAGTGGTTTCCCAGTGAAGAAGAGGCAGCTGAGTTTTCAGTGTACATAGCCAAATCCTTTACCTATTAACATACTTCACCTGATGTTTTGAAGTTTGTTAATGTTCTCCATATGCATGTTGAATTTTTCATTTCATTTTATATGTTTGGAGGCAGTGTTGGATGGTCGAATGAGTAGTGAAAATACCTGTTTTGGAAAATCTTACCCATTCAATGACAACAGTTGCTGGAAGGCATCTGCTAGGAGCCTCAGTTTCCTTCTCTGCACGAGGGGACTAACAATCATCATCCCGTAGGTATCATAGGGATCAAATGAGGGACTAATTCAAAACAGGGGTTATAATGCATATTAAGTATGCAACTAAATTGTTGACTTCTTTATCTTAATTATTGATAACATATTGATTAATTCATATATGTAATTTACCAACATGAGCATTTATTTTTGTCAAAAATTTTGACAAATTCACCATGCAGTAAATTTCCAGACTTTCACACTGATTATGAGGTTCCTAAGACTCATAAGTAGGAGGCTCTTTGTTTAAAAATAGACTCACTCAGTCTCAATTTCCATGGAATAAGGTTCTGCTATTTTGGGTATTATTTTTTACCCTCCCACTTTTTTTTTTTTTGCACTGTTTTCTATGATTCATTTCCATGGCTTTAACGGCCTAATATTCAAAGACATTAATAGTTGAGAGAATTTCAAGATGAGAGGGTCTTCTGCCATATGTGGTATCTTTCCATCTGCCTTCCAGAACAACCCCTTCACTGGACCACAAGATGTCACTGTTTCTGACAGTTTCCAACTTCTTGACCATCTTTTTTTTTTTTTTTAAAGATTTTATTTATTTTATTTATTTGACAGACAGAGATCACAAGCAGGCAGAGAGGCAGGCAGAGAGAGAGGAGGAAGCAGGCTCCCCGCTGAGCAGAGAGCCCGATGCGGGGCTCAATCCCAGGACCCCGAGATCATGACCTGAGCCGAAGGCAGCGGCTTAACCCACTGAGCCATCCAGGCGCCCCATCTTGACCATCTTAAGATGCTATGCTATTTCAAAGGAAAGGAATGTGTGAAAAATGGGGCAGAAGAAAAAATAATACTTTGGAATTTTTAATAGATGTTCCATAAAGCCATAAATAACCATCAACAAAATATATTTTTCATAAACTACTCAAGCAGTTCATATCATACATACCACCTCTGCAATGAGGCTGAGGAAGAGGAAGACCCGAGAATGACTTCTAAATGGATCACTTGGGATTTATTGATTATTGAAACGATTCAACAAAAATATTTTCATCAGTTACTTGTATAAGATACTAAATAAGAAAGTAAATTAAATCAGACGTGGAGACCACCACAAAATAGAAGCTGGTAACAGAGATCAGAGAGCAGTGGAGAGCTTAGACCACATTAAGAGTGATAAATGTTATTTAAATAAGAAAAAATATTATGCTGTTAAAGGACAACAAAGGAAAATATGTTTCTTCTTCTTCTTTTTTTTTTTTTTTGGTTGTTTCTTCATGAGAACTTAGGGATGAGAAGTACTTGGATTAGAAGTATATATTAGAAGTACTTGAATGAGATTTTAAAAACCAGTTAAGATTTGACATAGGGAAACGGGTTGGGGATGGTTACTATGTGCAAAGATAAATATAGAAAAGTACAGAAAACATATATAGAACAGCAAGAGGTTAATTTCATCTTGTACATAGGGCATATGATAAAGAGTAATAAGGAAAAAGTGGAATGGGGTGCCTGGGTGGCTCAGTGAGTTAAGCATCCGACTGTTGATTTTGGCTCAGATCATGGTCTCAGGGATTTGGGATCCAGTGCCCTTGGAGTCTGCTCAGCGGAGAGTCTGTTTCTCTCTCTATCTCTATTTCTCTCCCACTCTCCCCCTCCCCCTGCTCATGCTCTCTTTCTCTTTCAAATAAATAAATTAATCTTTAAACAAACAAACAAACAAAAAGAGTAAGAATATTTATCAAATTGTGCAAGACTTTGAATACCTGGGAATAACTTTAGAAACTGTAGCCAAGTGAAAAAGAGTGCTAGAGGTATGCCTAGCTGAGTTTGAATCCTGGTTTAGGCTTTTACTGTTGAGGCAAACAAGTTAGAGAGAAAGAGAGAGAGAGAGAAAATTTCTTGAGCTGTAGTCAGTTTCCTGATTGGTAAAACTGGGCAAATAGCATCATTGAGAAGATTGATGATAAGGCACCAGAAGCACTTGACACATGTTAAGCATTACTATAATTTAATCTATGGTAAATGGTTCCTCTGTTATCAGAAATTGTATTTCTGTTTTTAGTGGAGTGAGAGACAATTGAACTCAAGGTGCATAAGAACAGACTTGTCCTTCTCCCCTGAGAGGATAGAGACCCTGCCTTGGGAACCCCTGGGTTTACTGTCGAACCAGGCATCAGTGTAAATGATGACCCTCTCAAAGGAGCAAGTGATTCTTAATATGTTCTCAGAGATGCTGAAGATTTGTCGAAATGCTTCACTTGTAATTGTCAGTCTTAAAGCACATCTGCCCTAGCCATGTTTGCTAATAGGGTCTGTAGGCTCTAACAGAGAACATTCCTGGAACAATAGTTGGACTCTTCACCACTCTTACAAGCTCAGAAAATATGCTCTGTTTGAAGAGTTTTCAGAAGCCTGCTCATTTTGTTTTTAAAGATGAAAGCCAGCTCATTATTATTTGCTTTCTCTTTAGAGAGATCCTATGGATTATGTTACGCTTACATTTTTTTCTTTTCCTTAAAAAAGAAATTATCACAGATTATGTGAGCCAAATAATCATATCAGTTAGTGTCTAGAAGAGAGTAAATCGCTACACTCCTTTGGGAATAGTATGACTTGCTCTAATATTGCCTTTAATGTTTTGTAGTGATTCACTTGTCCAATATCCTGGAGGACAGAGTTTTGCCTGACTTCTTTTCAGAGGCTATTCTGGAATGTGTAACTAAACTGCTAACTCATTTCTTTCTTTCTTTGGGATATTTCTCCTGACAGATGAAATTTTCTTTTCTGAATTTCATATCTACCTTTATTTCCTCGAACCAAGCTAAATTAATTCATTTCTTTTCCATTTCAGCTTTTTATAACACATAACTTGTTATTCTACTCCCAGTTTGCTCTGGTTTAACCAAACTGTCCACATCAAGGGGCTAAACCATCCCTTATTTCCGTCATTTTCTCTTGATTCTGTTACTTGCGCCACTTGAATATCTACTGTAAAAAATGCACGAAGGGCTCTCCAAGTTGGAAAATGACTTTTGTAGCTATTGTTGCCAAGGAAACCAATTCCACTGTATCTCAGTTTTATTTAGCACATGGAGTCCATTATGGGCTAGATTTTGAAGAATCACTGCTAGATTTTTTTGTCTCCCCATCTTTTTCTGTCAGAAAACTGGGCATCGGTTTCAGAAAGAAGCTGAGGAAAACAGTAAGTGCCCTGAGCATCAACTCTGAATACACAGAGTGTATGAAGCGCCCAGTGGTCAGCTGAGGCATTTGCTGGTGAAATATTTCAAATAAGGTCTGGGGGACCTAGATTTATCACAGCATTTTTGAGTGAGCCTGCAAAGATTTAACCTTTGAGATGTTATTTAAGTTTCATTTTCCAACATGGACTATCTGACCACATTACACTTCATAAAGGTAGTCCATTATTTTTTTTTAAAGATTTTATTTATTCATTTGACAGAGAGAGATCACAAGTAGGCAGAGAGGCAGGCAGAGAGAGAGGAAGAAGCAGGCTCCCCGCTGAGCAGAGAGCCCGATGCGGGGCTTGATCCCAGGACCCCGAGATCATGACCTGAGCCGAAGGCAGCGGCTTAACCCACTGAGCCACCCAGGCGCCCCGGTAGTCCATTATTTTGCATGCTAGCAGAATATCCTTCCCCATAAGCTCATGCTCGCTGTTACTATATTTGAAGAAATGTTATACAATTACGAAAATGCTATGCAATTTTACATTTGTCTCATTATATTTACGTACTATACACATTCATTTCAAATTCACCATGTGGCTTTTCAATTAATTCAGTTAACTGACCAGATGATGCTGCTTCTGTCAAATTCCTCCGGCGAATACTTGAGAAATCTAAGAAGATATGCCTCCCACTGAGAAGAATAGATGTTTGTTGATTGCAGTTCCTTCTTATGAAACAAACCAGTATTTTCAGCCTTTACCAGCCCAGATTTTTTAATATTTCTGCCTCAGATAGCCAGAGGCAGACAAGAGTAAAATCAAATGACATCAGACCCCTTCAGTTATCTGTAAGCATGAGGAGCTGTTCTGTACAGGCAGGTGGCTACTTGCAAGGCAAAGTCCCATTCTGGCATCCTCATCACACTTCCCACCCTCTTTTATTCCTGTTAATAGGCTTGCAGGCTCAGCGGGGAGAGGGGTCCTGGTATTTCTGCTCACAGCTTTTATTTGTTTTTTTTCACAGATGAATATTTAGATAAACCAGCAGGCCCTTGTTAAAACTGCAAAGAAGTTGCTGTTTGTCCATTTTATTCCTGTGTTGACTCATTTGTGGCACACCCATCCCCCCACCTTAGACCACCTGCTGCCAACCTCTTCCCCCTAATAAAATAAGAATAGTCACACTTTGGTTGTCATACATTCATACCCATTCACACATTACTCTAGGGTATTTGCCTTAATGTAAACTTTTGCTTTTCAGTTTTCAGAAAAATTCCATTTCAATTGCTTCTTTGTACTTGATTCTGTACTTGATTCTTACACGTCCATTAACATATCAGTGAGATTATGAAAAAATAGTTTGCTTGCCTTTTCAAAAGCTATCACTTCTGAAGTATTTTTCAGAGGCTAGCAAACTGTGCCCAAATAAACAGTTCTCTCCCTCCCTTCCTTTTCTGAAATTTGATGATCTAAATGTTTGGGTAGTTTGTGGGAAAAGACAGCTTCTAACTACGTTTGCTATAGTTTTCTTTAAAGTTGCCCAGGAATTAGTAATGTTCTGAGTCCCTTCCCACTCCTAATCCCTCACTACTTCCCAGGGAATGATAACCCCATGATATGGTTGTATAGTACCTATTTCCTAGAGCTCATAGATACCCCAGAATATATCTGAGCATCTAATCTTTAAGTGCTTTAACCAGCCTTGCCCTTCTGTTCTCTTTTTGCCTCCCTATACTGTGATATGCACCCACCCCCTTCTGTCCATCTTTCTCTGCTAGGCATCTAGCAGCACTTACTCACTAGGGCCTTGCTTCATGCACTGCACTGATCATTGGCAGGGATAAGGACAAAAAAGAAGTTGGTCTTCACCCTCATGAAACTTACAGTATAGTGGGGACAGAGACCTAAATAGGTGTTTACAACGTGTTGTTCAAGAAGGCTAGATTCAGACTGCTATGGGAGCTGACTTGAAATGAGTCATGGAACATAAGTTAAAGCTAGCCAGAAAATGTGGGGTCTTGGTCAGGAAGATTCTGAGCAGCAGTGCCCCAAGAAGAGGGAGCGGCATAGGCAATGAATGACCCAGGAGTGAGTAGGTGGGACCAGAGAGCAAACTGACAGGAGCTGGAGATATTTCATTACGGCCACACTTTTACTTTTCACCATAAGAAAATATCAGAGTGAGGATGGTAATAATGATGATTCATTACCCATGTTGACAGTAGTTGCAGGTGCTAGACAACTAAACTTTAAAGGAAAAAAACTTTAGAGTAGTTATACAAAAGAAATATTAATTATAACTGTTTACAGTAACTCTTTTATACTTTGTAACTAATGTAGCAGAACACGTACATTCAGAATTGCACTTAGAGATCTGAAAGGGACCTTGTGGATCATTTGAATCAATCCCTCATTTTACAGATGAGGAAAATGAAGATCAATGGTATTAACAGTTTCAAGTTGGCTTGCTGGTGCAGAGCAAGAGTCAAATTAATGAAAACGTGGTCTATTAATGTAGCTGTAGCATGATTTTATTACAACTAGAAACTCTACATTTTTGCTTATTTTTAAGAAGTATTTGTGGGGCATAGTTACTTGTTCCCCTTAATTATTTCTTTTCCTTAGTTGACATTTTCAGTACTGTGGTTATAAAATAATGATCAATTCTAGTGCCTATTTTGTTTTGTATTCCATTGTTGTATATATAAATTTGGATATCTGAAATAATTTCACTAAATTTGCAGTGAGAATCTGGACCATGAGTTATCAAAATGAATCTGTACAAGTACAGAATAGAGAGAATCCATAAAATAAAATTCTGAAATTAATCGGTCCATTGGAGGGCTTTGTAATGATAAAAGCCAGTTTTTCATTATTTAAGCATTATTGTTGGCAGATGGACTACAGTGTGCTTCAAACAGGACTCACCCTAGTAGAGAATAAGATTAACAATTTATTGAAATAGTAAGGATTGCACTAGAGCAGAGTAAATGGAAATAAATCTCAGGCGAAACCAAATGGGTATTATATGGGCCAATACCACAAGTTAATCCTACCCCTTTTCAATCCCCAAATGCAAATGGCAGGTTGTTTTAAGGCAAAGTCTAATCTCTTTTGCATCTGTTCTCTAAAGCCTCCTGTTAGACAGATATTTCACTGCAGAACTGGCATCTAAACAGTTTCAGGAAAATGCAAATCTAGCACTAGAATTAAACCAAAGAATTCTGAAATTTGATCATCATTTCCTCCATTTTTGTATTTCTGATTTTAATTTCCTGAACTGAAGAAGGAGGATGGCACACTTCCCAATAGAGCCACACATTGTCATTAATGAACACTGCTACATGTTCTTTGAACTACTTTTGCTCAGTAAAAGGCTACTGGAAACTAGAGAGGGGGCAGATCCTAAGACACAGATGACCTGAATATCAGGTCCCTATCTTTGACTAACCACACACAGCAGTGTGCAGTCCCAAAGTAAAATAATAATAATAATAATAAAATATATATATATATATATATATATATATATATACACACACACATACATACGTACATACACACACATACACAAGATAAAGTAAGAAAAGAGTAATGTTTAGTACTTTATCACTGGATGGGATATTACTCCAAACTCCAATTTAATTTCCTAAAAGGCTAGGCTCAGCATTTTGGAAACTTCTCTTTGCTTTGATAGAGATGTTTTTCAGGTAAAACCATATTTTTGTCAAAGGGACTTCTTTCTGTCTCTCTTAAGCTCATTCTCAATCTTGGCTCTTCACATCCTGACTGTGAGGAAGAACTGGTCTAGGAAGATGAAAAATCAGTAGCAAGAGAGAAGCACAAAAAAGTGCAAGGAGCTGGGAGAGTTGCTAAGACTTGTCTCAAGTGTTAATTTCTTGCAAGATCCTGGGACTCAACTGATATGGAAGGAGAGCATTCAAAGATCTGGAAAGAAAATGTTTTCCTCTATAGGCTTGCTTATATGTATAGTAACATATGGTCAACAAAATGCCCTTGACCCCTAATCATGACTACTCTGAGGGCAAGCAGAATCCTTGATCTCTCTTCCCTCAAGACTATTAGCGTCTAAGATGAAATCAGCAAGATAGGAATTAATGATTATCGAAATCCATGACATGCTTAGGTTTGCATAAAAACTTGTAGCACCAGCTCGGATTTTGGTGTGGGGACCTGTGGACCACTCTTTCCTACCTACTTATTTCCGGAATTAGAATCATAGGCTCACAGTATGTCAGGGTTGGAAGGGACCCTTGAAGGTAGGCTAATTTATGAAATGCTTGGATCCTTTTTACTCCACATTCTTTCAAGTTAGCTATGATTCCTCCTAGAATACTTCTTGAAGAGTAAATGGCAACAAGAAACGTGGAAGGAAAACAATATTAACTGGTACTATGCTCTGTGCTGAATGTTGTACATTTAAAACTTAACATCATTTTTGAGAGTTATTACTGTATTCAATAAGAATCAACTTGTAACCAAAGCTGAACTCCTTGAAAGGTACATCAGTCCTGCTAGGATGTCTGATCTTTCTGGACTCCAAATCTTAGCCTTTTTACACAGCAACTTTTACATTTTAATCCATGAAACACTAATTACTGGGCGCATTTAAAGGTATTGTTAAAGAGAGTGATGAAACCCTTCGGTGAATGCTAAGGTCAACAATTTAAATACATTCTTTTAACTGCAGAAATTCACAATCTAATATGTAGGTGTCCTCTGTGTTTCTCCCAAGTGTGACATAAAATTTAACATTTATGGACTGTTTGTTTAATACTCACAATAGCCTTGTCATCAGGTAGCATAATCCCCATGCATTTTATATATGCACAAATAGGGGTTGATTAACTTGTCTATAGTCACCCTCCTCATAATGGTATAATTAGAGAATCAGGAATCTGAACTTTTATTTTTATTTATTTACTTTAAAGATTTTATTTATTTATTTGACAGAGCCCACAAGCAGGGGGCGTGGCAGGTGGAGGCAGAGGGAGGCAGAGGAAGAGGGAAATGGAGGGAGAGGGACAGGGAGGGAGAGGGACAGTGAGAGGGAGAAGCAGACTCCCTCAGGAACAGGGAGCCTGATGTGGGGCTCAGTTCCAGAACCCTGGGATCATGACCTGAGCTGAAGGTAGATGCTTAACTGACTTAGCTACACAGGCGCCCGAGGAACCTGAACTTTGAGCCATGACCCTGTGCTAGTCCTCTCTAGGGCATTTTGTGTTTCTTTAACTTATTTACAACAAACATCTTGAGAAGCCACTATTCTTTACAAGAGTTTTAGTGCCCAGTATAATTCCAGAGAGAATCTTGAATGATAGGAAATCATTATTTAATCATTTGCTCACTATTTACTATTTTACCAAGTAGCTAACCATTTTGGATATATTGATAGTGATAGTTTCAGAAGATGACAAATGTATTTTTTTAAGATTTTATTTATTTATTTATTTGAGAAAGAGAGATCACAAGTAGAGAGGCAGACAGGGGCGGAGGGAGGCGTTGGGGGGGGGGAAGCAGGCTCCCTGCTGAGCAGAGAGCCTGATGTGGGACTCAATTGCAGGACCCTGAGATCATGACCTGAGCCGAAGGCAGAGGTTTAACCCACTGAGCCCACCCAGGCACCTGAGAAGGTGACAAATATTGATGTGGTGAATTTAAAAAAGAGAATGCTTAATATAATGATTACCTCAAGAAACAAATGGCCTTCATGTGGCCTGTTCTTTCTCTTTTGACTAAGAACTTAAAATTTTAGTAAGACTGGAAGGAAGTACTTTTGATTGATTTAACTGGAACTTTAAAAGATTATTTTTTACTAAAAAAGTGATACAAGTTGATTTTATTAAGTTAAAAATAAAATATTCCTACTTCGGGGCGCCTGGGTGGCTCAGTGGGTTAAGCCGCTGCCTTCGGCTCGGGTCATGATCTCAGGGTCCTGGGATCGAGTCCCACGTCGGGCTCTCTGCTCAGCAAGAAGCCTGCTTCCCTCTCTCTCTCTCTCTCTGCCTTCCTCTCCGTTTACTTGTGATCTCTCTCTGTCAAATAAATAAATAAAATCTTTAAAAAAAATATTCCTACTTCTATCATCCAAAAGCAGGTGGTTTCAAATCTATTTTTATTTAAAATATGATTGGTAAAAGATTACTATAGCAAAAATTATATATGTGTGTATATATATATATATATATATATATAAAATTCTATAGCAATTGTTACTGACTCTTACTAGATGTAAAGCTCAATGGAATTTGCTTTCAGTAAATCTCTACAAAGTTGATACTTTTTCTTTGTTTTGCAGATGGGGTAGCAGACCAAAGATTCCTTTGTTTTGTTTTTAAAAACAGTAAGGAGAACTTGTAATCAAGCTTAGATCTCTTTGGGAGAGTTCTTAAATTTGTCTACCTGAGGAAAATTGATGGCCCAAACTAAGTAATAACAGTGATTATAGACAGAAGTATAAATATTATATTTATTATATAACATTATATATGTGTGCATATATATATAATAGAATTTTAATAACTCTTAATGATCATTACTAGAATGTTTTAAGTGAACTGGTAAATTGGGATGAGGGAGAGAAATGAGTTTAACTTAACAGAGGATAGGGTAGGGGAAGTTCATGAGTAGATGGTGCTAAATTTAGTTCTAAGTACAGTATGTTTATAGTTTCTATAAAACTTACCGGTGGAGATTTTTGATGGTCAGTGGAAATATGAACCTAGATTTAGGAGATAGTTTGGTGAGAGTTCAGCATATAGCAACCATAAGATCAGTTGCAGTTGCAAAAAGAGGAATGAAGAAAGAGGGATGAAGATGAGATTCTAACAAGAAAGAAGAACTCATTAGATTTTACGCTTTCCTATGGAATTACTGACAGGTAATACAATTGATAGATGGTACACAATCAGGGAGTATTTTGTTACAGAATGTAACTCATGCTACATAAATATGTTATATAATTTTTATTCATAAAAATATGCTAAGGAAAGAAAGTATATGGGATTTTTATCTTCACATCCAATAAACCTTCAGTAAAAGTATAAAAAGACAAAATCTTCATATCTTTCATTCCTTTTCAACAAAATATATGTAATCAAAGTAAAAACAGGTCTGGTTACATCAACCATGAAGAGTAAACAACTTTTTTTTTTAATTTCACACAAACACCGAAGTGAGATGAACCAAAAGGAAGAGGAACTCATCTTACAATATTTTTGGTGTTAAATGCAAATGATAAAATAATAGCGGAACCTTTGCTTGAGTCTTGCAACACAGTATGCCAGAGTGACTCTTAAAACTTAAGTTGGATCTTAACTCATCTTGAGTCTTTTAATGGCTCTTCTCGATTTATCCAAAGTAAAAGCCACAGGCTTCACATCTATATCTTTTTTTTTTTAAAGATTATTTATTTATTTATTTGACAGACAGAGATCACAAGTAGGCAGAGAGGCAGGCAGAGAGAGAGAGGGGGAAGCAGGCTCCCTGCTGAGCAGAGAGCCTGATATGGGGCTCGATCCCGCGACCCTGGGATCATGACCTGAGCCAAAGGCAGAGGCTTTAATCCACTGAGCCACCCAGGGGCCCCTATTTCTAAGGCCTTACCTGAGCACCTTCCCATTCGTTTGTTCACTGCCTTCCTCCCTTTCTCTCTCTCTTGCTAAGTATGTTCCAGCCACACGGGTGAGTGGACCACCCTTGAAAATGCCCAGCATGTTTCTGCCTTAGGGTTTTTTCTCTAGCTGTTCTCTCTGGCTGCAGTGTTATTCCTTGGGTATCTGCTTAGCTACCTCCCTCACACCTTTAAGACTTTGCTCAAATGGGTCCTCTTTAAGAAGTCAGAGCAAGCTCTTCCACACCACCCTATTTAATATGACCAACTTCTCCTTCCCATCTCTACCCAACCTTGACTCAACTTTTTTTCAGACTCTTTATGCTTTATAACACACTGTATATATTTTCTATTATACTTTCCAATATACTGTATATATACATTGTATACATAATGCTGTATGTTACAGTATTCCAGCAAATCTAAAAATCAGCAGTTGAAGATGTACCATTATTTGAGGCACAACTGAAAAAGAAGAAAAGGGCCAATCAAACTGTGACATGCTATCAACTGTTAGATGGACCCTGATGTGATGTTAAAATGTGAAAATATTTCCATCAGACTTAATGAAATGCCATTTACTATGTCTGTTTTTTTTTTCCCTCTGTCTTTCTATGCCAGGATGTAAATCTATAATAGTAAAGATCTTTGTATGTTTTTGTTCACTGATATACCCCAGGTGCTTAAAATAATGTTTGCCAAGTAATAGGTTCTCAGTAAATGTTTGTTAAATCAATTTATGTTTATCATTTAAAGAGAAGTCATCTTGGACTAAGTAAAAATTAAATCAGAGAAAGAATGGATGACATCCAGAGAGTAGCGACTGGGAACAAAATAGCTCAAAGGTACTGCCTCCAGATTAAGAATCAGTTCCTGACTTTTGATGGTCATTTTGTATGCTTGGGGATGAATAAGTACATTTGCAGTTGTAGACAGGATCAACAGATCATGTTTATGCATTAGTTATCACTGCATACCAAGTTTCCTGAAAGCTTAGCAACTTAAACCACCACACATTTATTATCTCATAACTTCTGTGAGTGAGGAGTCTGGGCGCAGCTGAGCTGGTTCCTCTGTCTCAGCATCTCTCAAGTTGTATTCAAGGTAATGCCAGAGCTGTGGTCATCTCAATGCTTGACTGGAGAAGGATCTGCTTCCAAGTTCATGTGATTGTTGGCAGGTTCAGTGTCTCATCAGTCAGTGGACTGAGGGCCTCCGTTCCTTGCTGGCTATTGGTCAAAGGTTATCCTCAGTTTTTTGCCATGTGTGCCTCCCCAGTATGGCAGCTTGCTTCATCAAGGCACACAAAAAAAGTCAATAAAGGGAATTTCCTGCCAATACAGATGTCAGAGTCTTTTGTAATCTAATCACAGAAGTGACATATCATACCCTTTGTCATATTCTGTTGATTAAAAACCAGTAATTAGGTTCACCTAGGTGACTCAGTCAGTGAAGCATCCAACTTTTTGTTTTGACCCATCTTATGGGTCCTGAGACTAAGCCCCTCTTTGCGGGGGGAGTGTGGGGGGGTCTTTGCTCAGCAGGGAGTCAGCTTGAAGATTCTTTCCCTCTGCCCCTCCCTCCACTTGTTTTCTCTCTCTCTCTCTCTCTCTGAAATAAATAAATAAATCTTTAAAAAAGATAAAATAAGAGCCAGTCAACAGGTTCACCCAACATCCAAGAGGAAGGATATGGATAGCAAGAGGTAAGAATCATTGGGGACCATCTTAGTAGTTGTCTACGTTGTATGAAGGCATCATTGGAATGGCATGTGTGGGAAGAAGCATGTGTTTGCCTGTGGAGAATCTAACGAAGATGCTTTAGTAGACAAATCCCAGAGTTTATATCTTTTAAGGTTCTTAAATGAGCCACCCCTCCCTCACTTCCTGTCCATAGTGCAAACTTTCTTTTTTTTTTAACTTTTTTTTTTTTAAGATTTTATTTATTTATCTACTTGAGAAAGAGTGAGAGAGAGTGCAAGCAGGGGGAACAGCAGAGGGAGAAGGAGAAGCAGACACCTCTCTGACCATACCTGATTGGATAAGGGGTAGATACCTGACTCAAGCTAGACCAGTGAAATTCTACCCTATATTTTTTAAATTTTATTCTAACAGACTATAGTTCAATATTGCTTTTAGAAATGTAATAATCTTGGGAAGCATGACTTGATAATCCTCTGTCACATGGAATGAGAAGCCAGAAAAAAGATCTACAGAGAAGAAAGAACAAAGATATGAAGAGAATCACAGAGAAAGCTACAGTGTGTGATGGCTTGCCTATGCACATTTCCAGGCATTTCTATAAGTTTTCATGAGACCTTTCTATATTGTTGTAAGTTCTAGCTTTCTTTTTAACTAAAGCAAGCTCAAGTTGGCTTTGCAACTTGCAACCAGAGTTGTTAGTAATTATCTCCTTATGAAGACCTTCAAGGTCCCTTTGTTACAATGACTTGAGTATGGCATATTGTGGTGACATTTTTTAACAAAGACATAGGGAAAACTTGATGAGAGGGAAAGAAGGCCTTGAACCTTCAGTCCAAATTACAGCACGATTTAAATTCTTGGCAAAGTGCTTATTATTTCACTACTCCAACCTTTATAAGATTTTGAAAGCAAGCATGTCAAGTAGGAATAGGTTTATAAGACCCCCTGTGGAACTAAAAAGGCAGGAGTCTGAATAATGAGAGTTGTCTCAAGGCACATCTACAACATAATGGCTTCTGTGTAGTCATCTCTTATTTATGGCAATACACTGGTCTATTAAAAAACTTGAAATGAAAGAAAAATACCAAACTGTAATACCAGGTTCTTAAATACTGGTTTAAACTAACAAAATAATACTAGGGTTGGATATAAACTTTATTTGTAACTGTGCTTTTGTGAAGATTTTTCAGTTTTTCTGCAGTGCAGAAAAAAAAAACACAGAATGTTCTAGGAATCTGGAAATACTTAGACTATAAAAATGAGTAATAGAAGAAGTGTTGTCTGCATTGTCACTTCCTCCATTTGAATTGTTTAATCAGTCTGTAATCCTACTCTAAGTTACTGTTAGATACCAAGTCACCTTTCAAAGCAATCCTAAGCCAAGAGCTCAGTTAGGATGCTTTTTAATAAAGTGTCAGTAGTTTCTTTTCTCTCTTGCCTTGGTTTGCATCAGATTTATATGTGTAGCTCCTAGTTTATGCTCAATTTCACTAACATACAGTTGTTACTTGTCTCCATATGCAGTAATCTTCCAGGTCTATAGCCAGTGACTTCTCAGTGAATAACAGCTCAGAGAATCGAATTATATATCTATTGTTGACTCAGAGGAGACTGAATAAACAGTAAGATGACATGCCAGGCCAAAGCAAAATGTTTAAAAAGGGAATAGAAGCCAAAAATAGAACACTTTTGGAGCTCGGTGAGTTATGTTATAGAGCTTTTCCCCTTGTTCATGTTCTTATTTAGGATTAAAAAAAAAAAATCTTGTCCTTATTTGGTGGAAAGTTTCTGCCAAACCAGAGCAAAAGTTTCAGTCAACAGATCTCACACTTACAGTGTGTTCTTGAGCAAGTCACTCCAGGACAAAGGTTTCATAAGAAAAATCTCTGGGCTTAATTCACTGATGATTGACAAAATCACATTTGTGGGGGAAATCGGCCATCTGTGAGTGGCATTCGCTGGGACTCGTGGGTGTGAGTGGGTTGCCCAGGAGCCTCCTGGGCAAATTTCTGCCAAGCTGTCCTCAGAGGCTAAATAAAGATGAGAAACTGCTATGTAATTTTGAGATAAAGCCATTGCAAGGCCAGAAAATAATATTAGCTTCATCATAAATCAGAATTGTTATGGAACATGGCAATATCACTTTAATACAGTAATGTCTTGAAGCATATGAGGAAAGTCTGCAAATTCACAATTTTCTCTCAACTTCCAGTGCTACCACCTTACTTTCTGGTAATTGCATCTGTCCATCACTACAGACATTCTAGTGGTTGTGCCTAACTACAGTCACTGGTATTTCTGGTTCATACTGCAAGGTTCTACCAGATTATTCAACATTTATGAGAACTGCTTCACAGTTCAAGGCCACAGTTTACTTCCAAAGAATGCTGGTGGCATCACACACAAGGCCTCTTCTTTGTGTCAAATCCCCCTTCTCCTCCTCCCTATTCACTCCACCTTTCCTTTCTTCACTGTTCATTCCTCCCGTCCTTTTCTGTTCCCTCCCCCCAAACCCCTCCATGTTCCCCTTCCTAACAGGTAAGCACTCCCTATTACCTTTTTGTATGCATTTATTAATTTTAGAGAGAGAGAGAGGGGGCTGGGGGCTGCTGAGGGAGAGAGAGAATCTTAAGAAGACTCCCTGCTGAGCATGGCGCCCCTTCATGCTCAATCTCAGAACCCTGAGATCATGACCTGAGCCAAAATCAAGAGTCAGACGCTTAACTGACTGAGCCACCCACGTGCCTCATACCTTTGTAAAATCTGAAAAAAATCTGAGTTCCAAAAGATTTAAGATATCTGGCATGGAGGATTCTGAATGATAGATTTTGGACCTGTGCAGTATGTACTGTTATCGCCACTACCTCTAAAACTACCATTTTCTCTTTTCCGCTAGCAAGTTACATTTTTATCTAAATATCTATCTCAAAAACTCTTTGTACTTTCTTTTCGGAAAAATTTTATATTTGAAAATTAGTGATATCTCTCCACAAACATAATGGGAAAACTATCCTTAATCCTACAATATTTTAACAAATTAAGAAATAAAAGGCCAAAAACCTCTTCTGTCCCCACTATCCCGTGCTGGTCAGTTACTAGTAGATAATCATTATAAGAGTGTACCATTCTTTTTTCTCCATGTTTGCATAGATATATGCCAATGCATTTGTATACTCTAATACATAAATATATTCATGAAAATGAAAACCTACAGCTTTGCTATTTTCCTTGTTGATTTGCTTATCTATTATGATCTCTGTTTAGCTTAGCACCAACAGATCTACTGGATCCTTTTTAATGACTCCACAGCATTTCAATATTGCTGTTGCAACATAATTTATTTTATTGTTCTCCCACAGATGAATAAAATAAACTGGATAGACATCCTTGAGCATGGATCTCCAACTGATGCAGATAGATTTAAACTGCTTAGTCAGAGATACTTGAATTTTCAACGTTAATTAAAAGTGAATTTAAATTACATTTCAAAAGATTGCATCAATTTGCATTTTCACAAATCCTATATTAGTGGGCCTACCACTTTGCCAGAACTTGATGTTATAAAACTTTTTATCACTTGCCAATCTGATAAATGGAAGATGTCCCATTCTTACTGATATTTGCATTTTTCTGATTACTACTCTGGCAGGCCATATTTTTCTGCTTCTACTTTTATTTTTCCTTCTCCTCCTTCTTGAATTTCTGGTTTCTTCTTCAGGGAGCTCCCCTTTCATTTTTTTTTTTTCTTATTAGTTTGCAGAAGCACACCATAAAGTACAAATATTAACCCTTTTCCATCTTTGTAAAATAAAATTTCCATAGATTTTCCATTGATTCTTAACATTCTTTGTACTTCATGCACTTTCATGTGATTGACAATCAAATCTCTCTATTTTTTCCCTGATATTTATGGCATCTGGGTATCCCTGTTTTTAGGAAGATCACATCTACTCACAAATTATTTTGTTGAAAAAATTTTTAGTTTTATTTTTTTAATTTAGATCTTATTTCTTTGAAATTTAATTTTTATATGGTGCTAGGATTTAGTTTTTAAAACAGCATAAAGTGTGAACAAATGTGCTGGAACAACTGGACATTCATAAGTGAACAAATGAATCTAGACATAGACCTGACACCCTTCATAAAAATTAGCTCCAAATGGATCACAGACCTAAATGTAAAATGTAAAACTATAAAACTCCTAGATGATAACATAGGAGAAACTCCAGAGGACTTTAGTTATGACAATGACTTCTTAGATAAACACATCAAGGCATGCATGATCCATGAAAAAAATAATTGATAAGCTGGACTTCATTAAAATTAAAAAGTTTTGCTCCGCAAAAGACAATGTCAAGAGAATGAGTAGACACCCACAGGTTAGGAAAAATTATTTGGAATACACAAATCTGATAAAAGACTGTTGTCCAAAATATACTGAGAACACTTAAAACTCAACAATAAGAAAACAAACAACCCAATTAAAAAATAGGCCATAGACTCGAACAGACACCTCGCCAAAGAATATATACAGGTGGCAAATAACTATATGAAAAGATGCCCCACATCATATATCATCAGAGAAATACAAATTAAAACAGCAATGAGATACCACTACACAACTATTAGACTGGCCAAAATCCCAAACACTTATAACACCAAATGCTGGAGAGGATGTGGAGCAACAGGAACTCTTGTTGTTTGTGGGAATGCAAAATAGTACAACCACTTTGGAAGACAGTTTGGCCAATTCTTACAACATTAAACATACCCTTACTAGACGACCCAGCAATAGCATTTTCTTGGCATTTACCCAAAGGAATTGAGAACTTATATCCACACAAAAACTTACACATGGATGTTTATAGGAGCTTTTCTCAAAATTGCCAACACTTAGAAGCAACCAAGTTGTCCTTCAGTAGGTAAATGGGTAAATAAACTGTGGTACAACCAGACAATGGGCTATTATTCATGACTGACAAGAAATGATCTATTAAGTCAGGAAAAGACCTGGAGGAAACATAAATGCATACTAATAGGTGAAGGAAGTTGATCTGAAAAGATTACATGCTATATGATTCCAACTATATGACATTCCAGAAAAGGCAAAGCTGTAGAGACTGTGGAAAGATCAGTGATTGCCAGAAGTTGGGGAAGGGATAAAGAGGTAAGTCACAAAGGATTTTTGGAGCAGGAGAATGCTCTGTACGATACCATAATGACAGGTATGTGTCTTTCACAACTGTCCAAGCCCACAGAATGTATGATACCCAAGATGAACCCTAATGTTAATTATGGACTTGGGTTGATTATGATGTGTCAGTATACATTCATCACTTGTAACAAATATTCCCCTCTCATTGGGGATGTCGATAATGGGGGAGGCTATGCATATATGGGAGCAGGCGATTATCTCTATCCCTGCCTCTTAATTTTGCTGTGAACTTAAAACAGGTCTTAAAAAAAAAAAAAGTCCCCAAAAGAGGTATGCTTTGAAAGGGAGAAGTTTGGGCATTCATTCATTTACTCAGCATGTAAACATTAGATGAATGCCTAATGTGTGTCAGACACAGAGAATGACATGCACAATGACACAATCTTTGCTATAAAGCAGCTTACTGTCTATTGGGGTTTAGAAAATTAGTGCTCAAAATTGAAGTAGTATGATTTAACACAATACCAAACTGATACAGTCCAATGAGTACTGTGTCTATCAAAAGCAAAAGAAATTACAAAATCGTTCCTGAGATGCTGCTACAGCTCAAAGCATTCTGGGAACTCTTCTTTTGGAATTTCCTTCAGAACCTATTTTAGCATTTGAATGGAGTCTTTAAAATACCTAATTGACTGTTCCTTAGTTTAATTTGATATAAATTCTCCCTTCAGACTTGATGGTCTTACATGAACAAAAAGCATTATATCCAATTTAAAATGTCCAGATTTTGAAGAGATTGTTTAAAGATTAAGTTCATTTTTATGTTTAATGTTATTTACAAAGATTTAACATTCTGCACAAAGTACACATAACAAGGACAAATCAGCAAGTGTACAAAATGAAATCATTTGATTTAAAATAGTAACAGACTGTGGCCACCTGCTGTTTGTGTTAAATATGAATTGTGTTCAGTAAGGCCATCAGTTATGAAACTAGAGATAGGCCCTATTTTCTACTTCTAATCTGCAGAATAGGCATAAATGAATAAAGACACAACAGATTTAATGATTAAAAGAGTGGTTAAGTTCCAAACTCACTACATTAGCGAGTTCCTTATGAGTTGTTACTTTGTAGCCTAGTGTGATACAGGGACAGTCAATATAGATTAAACATGGATATTTATAGTTACCCTCCTTTTGACAGAGAGGGTACCTAGTGGGATGACACCTGCTTGACTATATTCAAGGCAAAGTAAAGAAAATATGGAAGAGTAGGCCTAAACACATATTGAAAACTAAAAAATAGATTAAATATTATTTTAGCTACATTACTTGGTCAAGAATGAGGGGGTGATCACTGAGCCTAAGGTGCCAGAGAAATGATTGCTAAATTGTCTGTGGTCTATGAGGTCTTCCAAATATAAGTACAGTATTCTTGTAGTAAGCCTGAGTTATTATGCAAAGGTAAAATGATTCTGAATTAATTCCAAAGGCACCTGTGGATTTAGTGACAAGAGCATTGGACTTTAAGAATCTGTTCACCAAGAATACACTTGAGGTCCATAGGGAAGTGACTTAACGTGTCAGACACTCAATTTCTTCACTATAAAATATATGATACCTAAACTTACAGCAGCATTTTAGTGGATAAAATAAGATAGTATATGTCACTCATCCTACAAACTGGGTGGCTATCAGCAACATTAATTAAAATAAGGGAATATTTAGTTATGACCAAGACTATACTTTATAGTGATGCATAAGATATGACAAAGAGCACACTATGGAACTGAAGGGAAGGAGGTTAGAAAAAAAAATGGAGAAAAAAGAGACGCTAACATAAAACTATAATGAAAACTATAGACACTGTACCTAACTTAAATGTAGACCTCAAATTTGGCTCTAACTTTCTGGAACTCACATGCAAAGGGAGCCTTGTTAGTTACACAACACGTTTGCCCAGGGGCAGTACTGAATATCTGTTCTTGTTACTAAGAGCTGGCAAAGATTTCTCCTGAGCTGCTTCAACAGAGTACATTGTTCGAAGTAAGGAACAGCATCCTCAATGGTACCTCCTTAAAATAGATACAGTAGCAACAGCTTCATAGACTGTTTCTAAATAGGTTTTGTGCATTATCCAAGGAGTAGTTCAGGAAACATACTCCTTTGGCTAGAAAGAAGAGGGCAAGGCTGGTAAGACTTGCTGATTTGCTGAAGGGTACTGAGAAATAACAGGGGCAAAAGAAGCAATTACAGTCTAGGTAACTAACTTAACACAGGGATATGTTTTAAAATGAAACATATGAAAGAATGAAGGGCTGAAAGAATGAAGGGCTTGTGACCTCATGTAAGCCCTCTTGAGCACTGTTTCTCTCTCAAAGAAATTTTAAACAAAAAGAGCAATGAGTATTGGTTGTAATTCTCCGAAAACATGAATGTTTCTTGTTCTGTTCATTTAACATGCTTGAGCACTGACTATGAGCCAACTACCATGCTGGAACTATACAGCATAGGATTGTAGTTTTAAGACTCTATGTGTGTATATATATGCATATGTACATGTACACCCACATCTCTAACTCTGTATCTACATCTACATCTATACTTATGTCTATTTCTATATACTTCTCCACACACACACAGATACCCACAAACATCAGGTGTTTTTGTCTGCCATCATTGATTTGTTACAAAGAGTCAGTGACAGTTCATTCTCATAAACCCTATGAAATAATCAATCTGAAAGCTGCATTATCATCCTTTTAAGGGCATGTAGACATCTTGACAATATTGTACATGCACAGAAGGCTATTATATCTGTACAAAGAAGTGAGATGATTGTTTTGTCTTTTCCATGTATTATTATTAAAAGGTATCACCACCATTCTAGAATAACAGTTCCTTTATTTAAGGTAAGTTATACATGAGGTATCCTAAGAAGTGATTTTCAAATTAGTGTGGCTTATGTCTTCAAATGACAATTAAAAAATTGAACCTCTTTGATGGGATTCCAATTAATCATATATTAGAGCACTTGGTATTACCTGTATGGCACTGACAATCTGTTAAGTTTGCTTTTATTATTTTTCTCTCAGTTCTTTATATTGGATATTTTCTACTGCCACCTTAAACCAGTCAGTAAGTCATCCATTATATTTCTTATTTCAATGTTGTGTCTTTTAGTTCTCTGATTTTCATAAAAATTGCCATTTTTGGCTGATATTCTTCATTTGTTCTTTTTATTATGAGAATATTTCCTTGAACATACAGTGACTGCTAATTCCAACACCCAGAAAATCCATAAGTTGTTTTTAATGACTATTTTTGCTTTAATTGTGCATCTTATTTTCCTATTTCATTCACATTACTACTGAAAACTTTTTAACTTACATTCTAAAAATTGAGGATGACATGCTATACAGACACTGGATTTTGTTATCTTTCTCTGAAGAGTGTTATTTTGTTCTAGCAGGTAAATATCTTAAGATTCCAAACTGTGTCTCTCCTATAGAGGGTAGCAGGAGAAATTTCTACTCTGTCCTTTTAGTCTTTTAAGCTTTTCCCCATGATGCCGGGATTCTCTCTGTTTCCCCTAAGTATATTTCAGGTGTCAACTAAAGATTTTGCTGAAGTCCGTATGAAGAGTGTGGGTCTTTTTCTCCTGTACCTTATTCATTTTCAGCCTTTTCCTCTCACTTTCCATTAAGTAATGCAACACTGAATCCCATCCTCTGACACCTTGAAATGGTAGAGCTATGGGTCCTTGCTTTTGTTCTAGCTACCCCACACCACACATACTGATGTACACACACACACACACACACACACACACACACACACACACTATATGTGTGTGTGTGTATATATATATATATATATATATAAAATAAATTTCAGAGTTTATAATTGTTATCTGTGAGAGAGTCAGCCCAGTGCCACATCTCTGTCATAGCAGAAACAGAAATATTCACTTTGATTGTGGCCTCTGTATACATGTATTTATTCTTTGCCTATTTGGCAATAAAATTTTTAAAGGCTTTTATTTATTTATTTACTTATTTGAGAGAAAGCAAGCAAGAGAGAGAGCGAGAGAAAGGGGAAGGGGCAATGGGAGAGGGAGAAGCAGGGGGAGTGGCATAGGGAGGAGCAAGGGGAGAGGGAGATGGGGAAGCAGACTCCCCGCTGAGCAAGGAGCCTGATGCAGGGCTTCATCCCAGGACCTTGGGATCATGATCTGAGCTGAAGGTAGATGCTTAACTGACTGAGCCACCAGGCACCCTTTGGCAATAAATTTTTTAAATACTTATTTTTATATTGGCAGAAGTTATATAATGTCCAGACTACTCTGAAAACAAAAGTTGCTAAAATATTTTTAGTTTGATAATATGGTAAAATGTTATTATGATGCACTCACTTAAGAAAAAAATAGTTTTTGTAAAACATTCCTATAACTAGATTTGAACTATGCTTTGGAGTATGCACCAAGATAAACTATTTGTGAAACAAATATTAAGATAGTTAAATGCAAAAACTTGGTTATGGAATTTTCCTGGATGTCACCTACTAACATTTTGACTTTGGACAATTTAATTACCCTCCATACCCCAATCCCTCATTTGAGAAACAGACTAATAGTGCCAACCTTGGAAACTTGTGAAAATAAAATGAGTAAATATATGGACACTGCATGATCTGTGCATAACACTTAGTAAGTATTATATAAATAATACAGATCAGGAAATACAGATCAGGAAATCTCTAGGAAAACCTACAAAAATAGTTTTACTTTTATTTTTTTATTTTTTATTTTTACTTTAGAATAATTGTTGCTAGGTATTCATTCTAACTATAATAAATGAGCATGTTCATTTATTGGTGAATAAATAAATGTTTGGTGAATATTCTAGCTGCTCCTATTTAGTAGTAATAAGACATCATTGCCTACTTACACTTTTCAATTTTTTTTTGGTTTACGTATATATGTCTGGATTATTTTAATGTGATAATTAAAGAGGAATTTTTTTAAAAAGAGAGAAGAAAACACACCCTGTTTCATCCTGTGAGAAATTTTTATTGCTCTGGAGATCTTTTCTATGTAGAAAACCTACTGAGAAAAATATTACTTATTGGAATCTACATTATCATTAGTATCTAAGGATAATTTGTAATCAGTTATGCTTTGGGTCCTGTCAGACAGGTCCATGCCTGAAGAGTAAGCAGAGGTTAACATATATCAACATTCAGTAGGTTCCAGTATTTAAAATGGTCTCAAATCAGTTCTAGGTTTAAAAAAAAAAAAAAAAAAAAAGCTTTTTTTGGTTGTTTATTTATATTTTTTTCTTGTATCAGTTGCATAAGGTTGGGAACTCTTATTGGAAAGCCATCAAGAATTTACAAAATTGCCTTGGTTTAAATCTTAGAGTTGTGAGTCTATTGATATCAATGGCCTCTAGACTCTACCATTTTACTCACCAGATTCATGCTATTACTATGACTCCAAATCTGTTTTTATTGCTTAATTTAACTGGCTACACTCCCATCTTCCCATGAAAAGATTGTAGCTAAGTTTTTGCTTTTTCCCTTTTGAGAGATAGAGAAATTTATGATAATGTACCTTAAAATTCATAAAGCCTTAAACAACTACTACTGATTTTTGTTTTAAATAGAATCACACTCAAATTTTTGCTTATGTTTTTGTTTTAAATGACAAACCTTTTCAAATAGGACTCTAGGAAAGTGAGACATTTGGGACTCAACTGAGGTATTACATATCTATCACTGAACTGCTGGAGAAACAGAGGAAAACTCTTCTTGAAAGCCAGATTTTTGGGGTGTCTGGGTGGCTCAGTGGGTTAAAGCCTCTGCCTTCGGCTCAGGTCATGATCCCAGGGTTCTGGGATTGAGCCCCACATTGGGCTCTCTGCTCAGCAGGGAGCCTTCTTCCTTCCCCTCTCTCTGCCTGCTTCTCTGCCTACTTGTGATCTCTGTCTGTCATATAAACAAATAAAAATCTTTAAAAAAAGGAAAAAGAAAAAAAGAAAGCCAGATTTTTAAAAAGGTGATAGGGACATGGGAGTTAATAGTATAAAACCCAGGTTTCTTACAAGCTTATAATGTTCAGTTCATTCAAACAGTTCAAACTTTGGATCCTTAACTCTAGGGCCAGAATTGGTCACATTTCCATGGAGGAATCTTAATTGTTGTGGAAAGTGCTCTGCTGCATATAAAATATGAGCTGATGGCTATCTTCTCCTTTTCCAACTCCTGCATTGTACAGAAAACTTCAATCCTCATTCCTTGAGACCCTATCTTGTTTACACGTAGAATCCCAATCACCTATTGTAAGCCTGTGTCCTTGAGAGGAGGCTGGGATAAAGACCAGTCTTCGGTCTTTGAGGTGGTGGATCTAGATCAGGTCTCACAATCACAACGATGCCACAGAAACCCTTTTCTCCTTTCCAGTGATGCTTTAGGAGTAGGAAAGTGAATAGAATGCAGTTCTGTCAGTGAAATGTAAAGAAAAATTTGTTGAGAGGCTTGGGTGGGGGGATTCTTTACTTTTAAAAAGGGAGTAAAGGAAAATAGATATCTTTTTCTTCTGGTCTGGAAAAATCATTGTGCAAGGACCTGATACCTCAGATTGCCGCAGCCTTTTTGCAATAATGGAACTAGCTATTGATTTCAAGATGGCAGAGCAGAGTAGGTCAAATGATGATATGTTGTCATCATTATAGTAATGAACCCTGCAATTGCCTTACCTGTGGATTTCTTGTTATGTTTATGTTTGTATATTTAACTATTTCTTGGGTCTTTTGTTATTTGAAGCCAACTACATTCTAAATAACACAAAAATAACAGAGTAACTCCATGTCTTATACTTTCTGGAAGGAAACCGGAAATGCAGAGCCTAAAAAAAGCAAGATATTGGACAGTTTGTAAAAATTCTCACAAACTATTTACTTATGAAGTTTTTGAATCTGGCATACTGAAACATTCATGGATCTGTAAAGCACTGATAATAAATATTAAGTGAAAGCACTTTATACAGGAAAGAAGGATAATTTTGAACAAAGAAGAAAAAGGGAGATTATCAAAACTTTTTAAAAGTTTTTCTTTAAAATTAGTGACAGCAAAATATTAGGGACAGTTTTTTTTTTTTAAATCCCCAAACTAGAAATATTTGGATCTTGCCAAGACATGTTTAATGTTAAAACCTGGATGTATCACTCTCTAAGAGTTTATCAGTGCATATGGGCTTTTTATGGGTTATGATCAATTTTAGGACTTTTTTAGTCTTATTTGAGGTTGGGGTCAGCATCAGCTAATCAGAGTTGTATGTAGTATTAGACAAAAGCTGTAACTCTACTGTCATACTTCCTAATCTTGCTACAGTTCAGACATACCTCCTCAGTCATGATCCTATACCTGTTGCCCTGGTACGCTCAGTTACACAGATAGAAGTCATCCCTAGTAGAAAGTAAGCCACTGCTTCCACTGTGTTGTCAGGACATAAAGATCGTAACTTATTTTCCATAGCCAAATTATTTAAAGAGTTCAGGGGCACCATCACAGAGAAACAGTATGGAGAGGATTGACATTATTAGGCAGCCCAAAGAGGCTCTTTCATAATTATAAAGCAGATTTTATGATAATAAATAATAATTGTAATGTAAATAACTTATACTAAATTTTATTTATTTGTTGATTACTTAGATTTGTCTATCTAAGGTTACTACTGTGTTCTGAACTGAGCATATCAGAGATTGGAATCATGGTTTTACTTTCTAAATAAAATGAAGAAGAATTTAATAAGGAAGAAACTTCAGGTGTTCAATGAATTATTGATCAGACATTCACTGAGCAGTACTATGTGCCAGAAATGTACTAAGGATTTATAAAACTATCTCTTTTCCATTTGAGAGCAAGGTGGACTATATTACTTTCTTTCATGACTAAATGTGTTTTAAATGCAGGAGAGCGTAACAAGTCTTAAAGGTATTTGAGAGTAAGTCCTTTCTGACACTGCAGCTCCATTTGTGGTGCCTTCAGAATCTAGAAGGGGGAAAAGATTTCCATGTATACAGACTAACAGTCATAATGATTACATTGAATTTTTAAAGCAGAAGGCATCCATGGAAATTTATACCTCCCACTTACATTTAGGTATAAAAGCAAAATCTATTACTCAACAAATGAGTTTAACATTGTATTTCAGAAACTTAAAGCCAAATTTTTATTTTAATGTAGCTTGTAGGAACCAAGTTAAGAGACATGTACAGTTAAAAATTGAAAAGATCAAATCATTTAGTGCCCCTTTAATTCCAGATTAAACAAGGCCTGCCAGTCCAAGAACCAAAATCGATTTTATAACACCCATCAGAACAGGCTCATGACTGTTTCCGTACTTAGCAACAGGAGGGGTATATATACAAGATAGATGTTCTTAAAGCTGACTTCACCCAGCTTACCAATGCCCAGAATTAATCAGCATTTCCAACAATTTCTGTATTTCTTATTCACATTTTTAAATGTCCTTTGTCCGCCACATAATTCTTGTTACTCAAAGAAAGAATGCAACACAGTTGCGTTGGAGAATTTTCTCTTCACAATAGTGCTGTTCATTTACTTGCCACCTTGTTCCATGAGGAGTTTCGAGGCAGCTTGGTATTACGAGTACGTTGCAGCCAAGTAACGGGGGCCGTGGGTGAAGTGACACAATCTGGGCTGCAGACATCTGAGCAAATGGGGTGTGAGTGTGTTGAGTGGTGGCAGAACAACAATGGGAATGGAACCGTGTCAACCCCTCCCTCTCTTGTTTTGAACCTCTGCAGAGTGACAGGGCTGTCAAAGTCCAGGCACCGTTCACAGGTAGGAGGGAGGAGCATCCATGCAGCATTGTCAGTAAAACTGAGCTGTCATTTCAGGACGTGACTCCGACACCACATGCTCCTTTAGAGAATGAAAGCTTAGCTCTCACCTGTCGCTCAGGAAGAGTGATTTCTTCAATTTCCAACAGTCAGTAAGGTGTGATGTCAGTAACACGAACTCTTCTTTTTCCCTACCCTGCCTGGTTATGAGACAGCTGAGGAGGGATGTCTAAGAACAGACAAAAGTTGTGCAAAGTTGTGCAAAGTTGTGCAAAGTTGTGAATCACGAGTTTATCTCCAGGACAGTTTTCCCGTGTTCCTAATGTTGTGTTTCCCTTGCAAAGTCTCAGGCAGACTCATTTCCCACCCAGTCAAAATCGACCTTTGTCATTTTCCAATTCCCAAAGCCCTCCTGTTCTCTACAGAAGACTAGTTAACCTGTTAAGAAGATCGCTGGTGAATATTTACATTTATGGTTAATTAGTGCTATAAGGGAAATTTAACTCCACAGTCTCATTTCACAAAGAAGGTGAATTGGTATGCACATGCCCTCATAATTACATGGAGAAGAAGACAATGGGATATTTTTATTGTAATTATTATAACACATTTAATTAAGCAACAACATGTTGAAATGAAAGAAGGCAGGTAGTGAGATAGAGTTGTCATCAGGGAAGTTTGATAGAATGGCTACCCAGAGACAACTCTCTGATATATTTTCTGTGATTAATTTATGGCAATACAGAGTTTTCTCTCAGCTTGGAGAACTCCATGATGCAAGTGTCAAACAGCTAACTAAATTCAGGGCTTCTAGCTTACCCCTATCAGAATTACAAGTAGAAGGCTGAATGTCAATGTGCTAATTAATAAAAAAGAAACACAATCATCGAGTAGACTTGGTGGAGACATTGATCATTTAGAGAGTATAAGTGAAATTAATAATAATTAGTAATTAAAAATTATTAATAAAACATTATATCCCAGGCACTGATTACTATGCTTTATAAAAGTCATCTAATCTTCTCAACAATCCTGTCAAGTAGATACTATTATTTCTCCCTGTCTTAGAAGTAAGGAAGCTGAAACACAGAGGAGTCAGGAAAGTTGATTATGGCCATATAGCTCATAGCTGGTGCAGTAGGATTGTGAGCTGAGGTAATCTGGTGTTACCCATTATTCAGTAGTGCCTCACTAGATGGCCTAGTAAGCACAAAGTCAGGGCAAATGTTTAGATACCTGATTTACCTCTTCAGTGATTGGTAAAAGTAACCAACCAATCCTGATGGGTTCTTAATTGTGAGAGATTTTTTTGCCCCGGGGACATTTGACAACATCTGTTGGCATTTTAGGTTGTCACATGTGGAAGAGGGTGTTTATACTAGTACTAATACATAGAGGCTTAGAATGCTATTAAATGCCATGCAATGCACAGGACATCCCCCCAAAACAAAAAATTAATGAGGCTAAAATGTTAACATTCCTGTGGCTCAGAGCCCTGGTATAAGGCAATGAGAGCTGCATCTGCTTCTGCATGGGATTTGTGTCCCAGTAGAGCATACTTGAGGAACTCTTGGCCAAAGTGCCCTGTTTTTTATACTTTGTTTAAATGTGCACTGCAAACATACCTTCTGATTTGTGTTTTTCCATGTTTCAAAATGATTAATTCCCAATATAGTCAATAATTTAATCCCATGGGTCACATGGGTAGCATGGTTGGTTAAGTGTCTGATTCTTGATCTCAGCTCAGGTCTTGATCTCAGAGTAGTGAATTCAACCCCTGCATTAGGCTCCATCCCATGTTGGGTGTGGAGCCTACATAAAATAAATAATAATAATAATAGTAATAATAATAATTTAATCTCATTATATCTGATAAAACAATGGTGTAGCCCCCTCCATTCCCTTCCAAAGTTATTTGCAACTCTAACACTTAAACTGCCAAAGTTAGCTACAAACACTGATTTCATCTACATGTATTGTGTGATTTAAGCCAGAGTTCTATTTTCTCATAAGCAAATATCACATTTTTTCATCAGGATAGAAAACAAAAGAATTCTAATGGCAACTGAAACACATTCAATAACCTCAGATATTTCATGCATATTATATATCATGCTGTCATTTTCTCCTCCAGGTTACAAGTTTTTTGTTGGCTTATGTTGACACCTATCCAGCTTTATATCATTGTTTGAGATACAAATGTATTTTTCTGCTTCAGTTGTTTGATATTGTAGCCATGCTCAGTTGTGATTGCATTATTAAATACTATTATTTTAAAATTGTGGCAAAAAAGTCCATGAGATAGCTTTTCACCAAATTTCTAAAATTTTATGGCCATGAGATTATGCCAAGTTCTCTCCAAAAAGACTTCAAGGTGTATATTTTCATGAAAAATACAGAAATATATTTTTAAAAGAATATAGAAATATATTGAGATTTCGGTATGCTAGTGCACATTATTAATCTCTAAAAGAGCCAGACTTACTTGACCATAGAATTATTTTACTCTTGGATCTATTAATACCCTTGCTAAGATACTATGATATCCATGACACAGCTTAAAAATCATTAAATTTTGGTAGTAAATGAAAAAATCTTGGAACAGTCTTAGTACTGTTGATATCATGTACAACACTCTTCCATCTTGAATAGGCTAGAAATTTTTTGAAACATTTGTAAACTAAATATATATATATATATATATATATATATATAACATGCAGAAAACATGTGGAACTCTAAAAAGTTTATTTTAAAGAGATGTTGAAACACATGTCATCAGGAATTTCTGAAAGTAGTATGGTGATAACCGATGAACTTAATATTTTGTTGACACCAGTTTCAAATTTGAGTTCATTGGATAAAATTTCCTATCAAATACTAAGTTCTACAAAAATATGTTTAAGCACATAAACTATAGAAATTATAGTATGTCTTTAAAAGCTGAAGGTATGTTCTTTTTTTATCATCTGAGAAAAAAATTTCAGTTATTTGAGAAAGTGAAGAGGTGGTAGGCCAAAAAAAATTTTTAAATATGGAGGTTAAAACAAAATTCTTCCCTTGGAGCTACAATTTCAGATGTATGGAGCATTACTTTAACTGTAAATCCCTCCCCTGTATAACTTAACCACTGCATCCTGAATACAGTACGCTTCATAGACATTGTTCAGATTACAAGAAGAAAAGGCAATCTGTAGACTCACCTCCAAAATATTCCTGTGAGCTGAAACTAGTGATGTGATTTCTGACCAATGAACAGACAGAAAAGGCAGAAAGAGGAGACAATGAGAGCAAATGTGGGTATCAAATTAAGCAATAAGATAGCAAGGTGAGGAACTCACTTGAGACTCCACTGGGCTGGGATCTGCCTGGTAAGAAAAGTAGTCCCAGGCCAGCAATCAATAAAAGCAAATTCAAATCATCTTGGAGAATGTAGCTCCAATTTCAACTCTAGGGATTTCCATAGATAAAGAACCAAAAACTGTGAGCTAAAAAAAAAAAAAAAAAAAAAAAGTTAGACACCACTTTTTTGTCTTTTGGTTTATCTCTAATAGTTACTATAGCAGAGATGTTACTTTACATCAAAATCTATTTTCCCTTTTCTCTTCTGCACATAGCTAGGCCAAAATTCCCAGCCTCTGTCACAGTTAATTATGACCATGTAACTGAGTTGTAGCCTCTGTGATGTGACTGAAAGTAATGCATACAGCCTCTAGGTCTGGCCCATGAATGTTCTCCATATATCCTTCTCCACGATCTCTCTTCCCTTTGGCAGCCAGTGGTTCCAATAACCAAGTGACTTTGAAAGCCATTAAATGCAGATGACAGAGTTTCTAACTCAATTCTCTTGACAAATGACCATGTTAAAGTAGATGTAGGGTGTTCTCACTGTACTTCTCAGCAGGAATCCCACATTGCCATAGGAATGTGACTTATGTGTGACTCACTCTTCCCTTGGGAATCTTCATTGTGAACAGTAAACGTTGTAAAGAAATCTGAACATTTGGCTAGATAGGACTTTGAATTTCCCCCCTTCAGGACATCATTTATTTTCCTGGTTTGTTACAGGAGTTCTTTATATTTTAGGAATGGTGAAGTCTTTGCTTTGCTAATAACATCTTTGATTTATAGAAGACAAGAAAGAAATGTTTGAAGGTATTAACTGATGTGTTCAAGGTACAAGTAGCAAAATCATTACTAGGTGCTAGGTCTTCTGATGCCAGTTTTTGGTGTCTGTTTAAAATGCATCTTAATCATTGCCTTTCTTGAAATGAGGCATTTAGAAAGCCAATAAATAGATGTGAGAATAATTGTGCCTTGAGGATGCATTCCTCTTGAAATATTCTGAGAGTACTTCCTGTATACTGCCCCATAGGAAATAATTTTTTTTTTTTGCTTTTTCCTAAAGATCATGTGCTGATGTAATTCCTGGCACATAGTAGGTTCTCTGTAAATGTTGTAAATGAATTAATGAATGTGCAATATCTTATGGTTAGAGAGATATAAGACATCTCCACATTCAAAGAACACTCAATCTTGTGAAAGTAACAAGTGAAAGATAGACAAAATAACACAAAATGGGGTAAATGTTATAAGGGAAATAAGCATAGAATTAATCTGATATCTAAAACAAGTTAGAAATAATTGACAAGCACTACCAAATCCCTTTTCTCAAATATATTAGCTAGGAGCACTTCATCATATAATAATGACATTTTTCTTTAGTGAGAAGTAATAATGGGATGAGAACCACTTTGGCTTTGGAGTTAGATATACTTGGGCTTAGTGCAGCTTTACTAATTTCTATCCAAATAATCCTGAGTGAGGTAGCATCTGTGAACCTCAACTTCTCTGCCTTTTCATTTCATTAACAATGTCTACATCCTAGACCATTAGAAGGACCAAATGACAATATATGCAAAGTGTTCAACTCTTCGGAGGTGCTCTGGAGACCTTGGTTCTTTTCTATGCTCCTCAAATAAATTATCTTAAATGTTGCCCATATTAAAAATTACCTGACATTTTTGTCCCTGATTATACCTTTTTGAAAACTATTAATAGTTTATTATCTTAAGGAAATGGACCAATTTCATTTTTCTGCATGTGGCTGTCCAATTTTCCCAACACCATTTATTGAAGAGGCTGTCTTTTTTCCATTGGACATTCTTTCCTGCTTTGTCGAAGATGAGTTGACCATAGAGTTGAGGGTCTATTTCTGGGCTCTCTATTCTGTTCCATTGATCTATGTGTCTGTTTTTGTGCCAGTACCATACTGTCTTGATGATGACAGCTTTGTAATAGAGCTTGAAGTCCGGAATTGTGATGCCACCAACTTTGGCTTTCTTTTTCAATATCCCTTTGGCTATTCGAGGTCTTTTCTGGTTCCATATAAATTTTAGGATTATTTGTTCCATTTCTTTGAAAAAAAAAATGGATGGGATTTTGATAGGGATTGCATTAAATGTGTAGATTGTTTTAGGTAGCATAGACATTTTCACAATATTTGTTCTTCCAATCCATGAGCATGGAACATTTTTCCATTTCTTTGTGTCTTCCTCAATTTCTTTCATGAGTACTTTATAGTTTTCTGAGTATAGATTCTTTGCCTCTTTGGTTAGGTTTATTCCTAGGTATGTTATAGTTTTGGGTGCAATTGTAAAGGGAATGGACTCCTTAATTTCTCTTTCTTTCTGTCTTATTGCTGGTGTAGAGAAATGCAACTGATTTCTGTGCATTGATTTTATATCCTGACACTTTACTGAATTCCTGTACAAGTTCTAGCAGTTTTGGAGTGGAACCTTTTGGATTTTCCACATATAGTATCATATCATCTGCAAAGAGTGATAGTTTGACTTCTTCTTTGCCAATTTGGATGCCTTTAATTTCTTTTTGTTGTCTGATTGATGAGGCTAGGACTTCTAGTACTATGTTGAATGGCAGTGGTGATAATGGAAAACAGCATGGAGGTTCCTCAGAAAATTGAAAATAGAGCTACCCTATGACCCAGCAATTGCACTACTGGGTATTTACCCTAAAGATACAAACGTAGTGATCTGAAGGGGCAACGTGCACCCGAATGTTTATAGCAACAATGTCCACAATAGCCAAACTATGGAAAGAACCTAGATGTCCATCAACAGATGAATGGATAAAGAAGATGTGGTATATATATATATATATATATATGAATACTATGCAGCCATCAAAAGAAATGATACCTTGCCATTTGCGATGATATGGATGGAACTAGAGTGTATTATGCTTAGTGAAATAAGTCAATCAAAGAAAGACAACTATATGATCTCCCTGATATGAGGAAGTGGAGATGCAACATGGGGAGTTTGGGGGTTAGGAAAAGAATAAATGAAACAAGATGGGATCGGGAGGGAGACAAACCATGAGAGACTCTTAATCTCACAAAACAAACTGAGGGTTGCTAGGGGGAGGTGGGGAGGGAGAGGGTGGTGGGGTTATAGACATTGGGGAGGGTATGTGCTATGGTGAGTGCTGTGAAGCGTGTAGAGCTGGTGATTCACAGACCTGTACCCCTGGTGCTAAAAATGTATTACATGTTTATAAAAAAAATTAAAAAATTAAAAAAATAGTTTATTATCTTAATTTGGCTTTCCCTATTAGTAGAGGGAAAGCACAGTCAGCTGCTTATCTTTACCCTCAGACTGTGTACCTCTGTCTTACACAGGCCAATTTGGAGACAGAAATTATGTACTAGTTTTAAATTCTTCAAAAATAGAGATGGCAGGGTCCCTGGGTGACTCAGTCATTAAGCAGCTGCCTTTGGCTCAGGTCATGATCCCAGGGTCCTGGAATCAAGCCCCGCATCGGGCTCCCTGCTTGGCGGGAAGCCTGCTTCTCCCTGTCCCACTCCCCCTGCTTGTGTTCCCTCTCTTGCTGCATCTCTCTCTGTCAAATAAATAAATAAATAATCTTAAAAAAAATACAGACGACATGTGGCTTTTTAAGTTCCCAAGATTATAGAAAGCACTAAATAATAATTCAAAATACTGAAATGCTGTTTAATAGAAGTTATAGAAGAGATGGCTTTAATAAAGATTATACAGTGTTATGTTGCCTGTTCTTAAATCATAACCTGATTTCCAAATGGGTGTTAGAGACATAATATTGATCTGGTATACTATACAGAATAAGTAACAACTGGCCATTCACTGAAGCCTGTTTATTTTGAAATCTCATGAACTTCCTGCTGTGGGAATGTGACAAGGGCAACTCTTGGGGGCCAATGTTTACATTTTGCAAAAAGTATTTATTCTAACTTCACAAGGAATTAGTTCACCCACCCTGTTTGGCTCTGGATTGAGGTATCTTCTTATTTCTGTTCCTTTTCTAGAAAGCTTTGAACTACCATGATTTCTGTTTATCAATTATTTATAGTTCATATTGCCATACTAAAAAGAGGTATATCAACAGCTTTACTTTCAGAAAGTATATTGAGTGTCTCCAAATAACTAGATTATTAATTTAATAGTAGAATAAATGAAGGTGATTTTTTTAAGATTTTATTGATTTATTTGACAGAGATCACAAGCAAGCAGAGAGGCAGGCAGAGAGAGGAGGTAACAGGCTCCCTGCCGAGCAGAGAGCCCAATGCAGGGCTCGATCCCAGGACCCTGGGATCATGACCTGAGCCAAAGGCATAGGCTTCAACCCACTGAGCCACCCAGGCACCCCTGAAGGTGATTTTTTAAAGCCATAAATCTTTACCTTAAACTAAACCGAACTTATCAAATATTTTATATTCAATGTTTTTTTGAGCATAAGAAATTTTAATTTTCAGTGCAAGAGGGTTCCCCTTTCCTCGCATCCTCACCAATGTCTGTCGTTTCCTGTGTTATTAATATCAACTATTCTGACAGGAGTGAGGTAGTATCTGCTCATTGTTTTTATTTGTATTTCCCTAATGATGAGTGATGTTGAGCATCTTTTCATGTGTCCGTTGGCCATCTGGACATCTTCTTTGGGAAAGTGCCTATTCACGTCTTCTGCCCATTTCTTAACTGCATTATTTGTTTTTTGGGTATTGAGTTTGATAAGTTTTTTATGGATTTTTAGATACTCTTTATCAGATATGACATTTGCAAATATCTGCTGCCATCCCATTGGTTATCTTTTAGTTTTGTGACTGTTTCCTTTGTTGTGCAGAAGCTTTTTTTCTTGACAAAGTCCCTATAGTTACTTTTTGCTTTTGTTTCTCTTGCATCCAGTGATGAGTCTAATAAGAAATTGTTATGGCCGAGATCACAGAGGTTACTGCCTGTGTTCTCCTCTGAGAGTCTGATGGATTCTTGTCTCACATTAAGGTCTTTCAACCATCTTGAATTTGTTTTTGTGTATGGTATAAGAAAGTTGTCCAGTTTCTTTCTTCTACATGTGGCTGTCCAATTTTCCCAATACCATTTGTTAAAGAGACTGTCTTTTTTCCATTGGATATTTTTTATTGATTTGTTGAGGATTATTTGACCATATAGTTGTGGGTCCATTTCTGGGTTTTCTACTCTGTTCCATTGATCTATGTGTCTGTTTTTGTGCCAGTACCATACTGTCTTGAGGATTACAACTTTGTAATACAGCTTGAAGTCCAGAATCATGGTGCCTCTAGTTTTGCATTTCTTTTTCAGGATTGCTTTGGCTATCCAGGGATTTTTATGGTTCCATTTTGGTTCAATTTTAGGATTATTTGTTCTAGTTCTGTGAGAAATGGTGGTGGTATTTTGATAGGGCTTGCATTAAATGTGTAGATTGCTTTCAGTAGTATAGACATTTTAATGATGTTTGCTTCCAATCCGTGAACGTGGAATATTTTTTCACTTCTTTTCGTTGTCTTTGATTTCTTTCGTAAGTGTTCTATAGTTTTCAGAGTACAGATCTTTTACCTCTTCAGTTAGGTTTATTCTTAGATATATTATTATTTTTGGTGCAATTGCAAATGGGAGCAATTCCTTCATTTATTTTTCTGCTGCTTGTTGGTATATAGAAATACAACAGATTTCTGTATATTGACTTTATATCCTGCAACTTTGCATATACTAGTTCTAGCAATTTTCTGGTGGAGTCATGTCATCTGCAAAAAGTGAAAGTTTGACATTTTTCTTGCCAATTTTGGTGCTTTTAAATTTCCTTCTGTTGTCTGATTACTGAGGCTTAGACATCTAGTACTATGTTATATAATAATGGTAAGAGTGGATATCCTCGTCTTGTTCCTGACTGTAGAGAACAGTTTTTCCCCATTGAGGATGATATTAGCTGTGGGTCTTTCATATATGGCCTTTGTGATGTTGAGGTATGTGCCCTTTATCCCCACTTTGTTGAAGGTTTTTATTGAGAATGGATTTCATATTTTGTCAAATGCTTTTTTTGTTTGTTTGTTTTTGCATCTATTGAGAAGATCATGTGATTCTTAGGCTTTCTTTTATTAATGTGGTATATCATGTGGATTGATTTGCAAATATTAAATCAGCCCTGCATCCTAGGAATAAATACCAAACTGGTACAATCACTCTGGAAAACAGTATAGAGTTTTCTCAAAAAATTAAAAATAGGACTACCTTATGACCCAGCAATTGCACTACTAGGTATTTACCCAAAGGATACAAAGATACTGATTTGAGTGGGTACATGCACCCCAAAGTTTATAGCAGCATTATCAACAATAATCTAATTATAGAAAGAGCCCAAGTGTCCGTTGACTGATGAATGGGTAAAGAAAATGTGGAGATATACATAATGGAATATTACTCAGCCAGCAAAAAGAATGAAATCTTCCCATTTGGAATCACATGGATGGAGCTAGAGAGTATTATGCTAAGGAAGATATGTCAGTTAGAGAAAGACAAATACCATATAATTTCACTTATATGTGGAATTTTAGGAACAAAATAGATGAACATAGGGGAAGGGAAAAAAAGAGAAAGGGGGAAGAAACCCATAAAAGACTCCTAACTAATGAAAAGAACCTGAGGGTTGCTGGAGGGGAAGTTGGCGGGGGATGGACTAGAAGGGTGATGGGCATTAAGGAGAGCACTTGTTTTGATAAGCACTAGGTGTTAAATGTAAGTGATGAATCACTAAATTCTATACCTGAATCAAACAAAAATTGTCACTGGGGAAAAAAATGAAAAAAAAAAACTAGAATTTTGTATTCTGCATACCTTCATTAAGAGTCCTATTTCAAGGTTCAGTCAGATAAAATTTTCATACAGCCTAAATAACAAAAAGGATGTACAAAAAACTTTCAGAAAAACTAGGTAAATCATATATCTATGTATTTTTAATTATGTGGAAAATGTTACATTTCTGGATTCCTAAGAGCCTTAGCCTCAACTTCCTCTCTCTTCTTTACTGACATCTTTCTAGAAACAAATAAATGTTATGAAGAACAAATCCATCCATGTTTTTCAGAGTTTTCCTTTTCTCATCATATTATTACCTTTTTTAGCCACGTGTAGCCGCTTATCAGCTCTTATCTATAAGGTCTGAGTTGTTAACTTCTTAGAGAAAGTACAGGACCTTCACTAAAGTCTTATCACCATGATTTTTTGCTTTTGTCCACTCAGACTTAGTGCCTTCCTTCTGATATCTGGTGGCCTCAGCTTGGATTTACTCTTCCTTTTGCTTTCTGTTTCCTAACTCTCTCTCTGCAGTCTGATTTTCCTCCTTGCTTTCTCCTTTTCTGTTGGGTCCTCACATAGACTACAGGGATCTTCTGACTTTCTATATTCTTCTGCCCATAGTCTCTGTGTTTGCCTAAATTCTGAAACTTTCCTTTTGTTTTGATCATTGCACTTACAGGTACAGATCTGGCTATTTCTTCTCTGTGTTCCTTCTTGGATGCTTTTCTTCTCATTATTCACTTGTTCTTAAAAATTACATTTTTAGAGAAATGTAAGCAAAAGATTTAATGGAAGAGAACAGAGTTGAAAGTAAGAATTTTAACAGAAAAATGAACCGTCTGATTTTGATAAATGCAACTGTTTAAGACTTTCGATGACAATGATGCCAGATGAAATTATTGTCATTTCTCCCCCAACTGGAAAGGCCAGATTCCTTATATAACCCATATCAGCAAAATATATAGTCAAGAAATATAAAAATTTACGGGTGGAAAATTAACAGTAGGAATTAGGCATCATAAATGAAAAGCTTTTAGAGTACAAATGTACTATTTGTATTTATTAAAAGGATAACTTATCAAATTAATATAATGTTGATGACCTTTTATGCATATCAGATGACAAAAACTGCAGATTACTTTCCATTTATCAGTTCTTGCTTTCTAGAAAATGTAAGTATCTGTTCTCCTAAAGTCTACATATGCTGTTCATTAAATTGGTCTCATATTAAGATGTTTTCTTATATGTGGGAAATTCTGTTACCTTTTTTCCTATATCTTTTGTTCAAACCTTCAGTGCTCATACTGACTCTGTTCTTCATCCATGGGCATTTAAAGTGTTTTATTAATAGTCCAGTAATTCAGTATCAGGCAGTTTTATTGTTTCTTGTTATGACTTTACCCTCCAATTCAACTTTAATACTATAAGGAACCACTTTAATTCTGTGATCACACCCTCAAGTAATATCCCTGATGTATGGATCAAGTTTCCTAGCTTATTCCCCTTCTGAGTGATTCTGGACTTTAATAAGCTGTTTGGAGACTATTATTTTCAAAATTTGGTCCTATCTTACCTGATACCCCATAAGCTGCCTCTCTGCTGTCACATATTCCATTTGTCACTGCCTCCATGACTGCTTAGAAAGTCACTCATCAATTCCACCAATATTCTACAACACCTTCCTTTCTCATTGTTCTCTCTTGCCATACTGCATCTCCCTTCCCAGCTATTGCTGAAGCACAGGTTATGGCCTTTAGATCATCCTGTATTCAGCCTACAGGCATGAAAGAATACCAAGATCCACCCAAGGGGAAAAGGGGATTCAAAATTGGTCAGCATCTCAGTTTTGCAACATGCTCAGGATTCTGGGACAAAAAATGAACCTGACTTTCACCATATTTCAGTGATGTGGTATTGGGAATGAAAAAGAAAGAATGAATTCTAATTCTGTTTAAGTGGTTCATTTGACAGATCTTGGTGGTTGCTTCCATAAGAAGAAGGGAGAAGATGAGGATGACTCAGGTTTCTGGTTTGGGGAACTGGGTGGATACTGGTTCATCATCTTTTATCTTAAATGTTGTAATGACGTCCTATTAGTCCTTGCCCTCTTCTACCCTTATATTATCTTTCTAACCCACGTATTTTATTATGTCACATCCCTGCATTTAAAATCTCCATGACTTCATCTTAACTGCAGGATAAAGTCTCAATTTTTTGTAGCAGTTGACTTTCCTCACAATCCAGTTCTAAACTTAATGTTCTGTTGCACACACTTCATCTTACTCTGACCAATCACATGCTGAGCATCTACCTCCAAACATGGCATTCCCTCTGTCTGCAATGTTCTTGCCACTATCCCTGCCTAGAAAAGTCCTGATCAGCTTTCAAGGTCTCACTGAAGTATTCCCTATTATGCAAAAGTGGAGTCTCCACTAGGCTATAATATCACTAGGTGTAGATCTTCATTATTGGTCTTCTGCTCTTGTATCACAATTTGCTTACATATCTCTACCATTAAAATACAATGCAGTTCATGTGATTAACTTCTAATCTTATTCTCAAAAGGAGATTGTAGACAGTTTCTAGCTCCACTAGTCATGTATTCCATTTTACTCATTATTTCAAATACATACTTAGTTGACTGTTTCAAAATTTTCAAAATTAAGAAATGTGTAATTTAATATGCTTAGTGTAAAATTTTTAAAATTACAGTATTATTTATTTTCCTTTTGTATTATATTTTGGATGTTGTTGTTTGCTAATGGACGTAGGAAGAAGACACTGACTTGTGGGGGGAAGGAATATTCTCTGGACACTTCAAAAAAAAGCCTCCATGAAGGAGGAGCACCTACCCTATTTCATGTGGCTGGATTCTAAGAAATAATAGGATTATTCTGTACCTAAAGGATGTGGAATTAAAGAGAATTGAAGCAAAAATGCATGTCCAAGCTAGGCAAAGAGTCAAGAATAGAAACGAAGAAGTTTGCAGCTGAGAGGAGAGAATTGTAGCAAGTGGCAAACAAGAGTTTGTTCAGGGAAACAAGTTTGTTCAAGGAAACATTCTCTGAAACTTCTTTCAGAGGAAACCCATTTTTTTAGAGTGCCTGTGACCCTGCTCATGTATGGATGCAAATGGGCTGTAAGTGATCCTACATTTCACAACAGCTCAAGGATAACACTTTTCTGAATCTTCTTGTAGGCACTAGGCTTTCATTTTAATGAAAGTGAGTTTAATATAACCAGGAAAAAAGTAAATTTTGAGACCAGTCTTTAGAGAAGTATGTGTAATACTGAAGAGGAATGGAATAATCAAAGGCCTTGAGCCATCATGAATGGCAAAGTGTGCTGTGACCCTTAACTATGGTTTTCAGTAAATTTCACGTATGTATATTTATGTATGCAGAGAGAAAGAGAGACAGACACAGAGGGAAATTGATTTATTGCAAGGACTTGGCTCTTACAATTATGGGAGCTGTCAACTTTGGAAACTGTAGGGCAGGCCCACAGTTAAAACTCTTGAGTAGAGGTTGAGGTAGACTTTTTTCCCTCTGGGAAATCTGGTTTTCCCTGTAAAAAGTAGACTGTCAACTAATTGGATGAGACCCGTCCACATTGTTGAGGGTAATTTCCTTTACTTAAAGTCAACTGAAGGGTGCCTGGGTGGTGTAGTTGGTTAAGCAGCTGCCTTTGGCTCAGGTCATGATCTCAGAGTCCTAGGATCTAGCTCCGCGTCAGGCTCTTTGCTCAGCAGGGAGTCGGCTTCTTGTTTTCCTTCTGTGATATCTCTTGCTCTCGCTCTTTCAAATAAACAAAAATAAAATCTTTTAAAACATAATTAAAGTCAGCTGATCATAGATGACTACCTCTACAGAATACCTTCATAGCAATATCTGTATTAATATTTGATTAAATAACTGAGTGCTAGCCTACCTACATTGACATATAATACTATCAAAGCCCACCTCTTGTCAACTTAGCACTCATACATATATCCTTGAACCAATAAAATCTCTAAATAGACTAACAAAGTCCTGTTCTTGCCTAACATGATACAACTATCTTGTATACAACCAAAAACACACTTTTCCCCCAGAAGAGAATGTAAAGTTCTTGGGTGCTTTCCTTCTTCTCAGTATCTTGTAATTGAGTGCTGTGATATAAAGTTAACTACTATTATTGCATCTTATGTTATATGATGAGGGGATAAGGGAGGCAAGGAAGGAGCCTAGTGTAGTTGAATAGACACCAAGTAGGATCTCTGATCCATGTAAGTCTGATTTGACAATCCAATTTTTTGTGTGATCTCAAATACTAATCTTGATCTGAAGCCAAACATTATTTCTTTTCTCATTAATTTGGTAAGCAAATAAGACATAAGATTATTGTCAGGTTTTTCTTTCCAGAGTAATTTGCATACCATATGTCAAATGGGAAATTGCAGGCAATTAAAATGTGCTGCAGTAAATTGTAAGTTGGTCTCCGAATTTAAGCCCAACCTCATGAGACAGCAAAAAGAAATAGATAATAACAACTGAAGATACAACTATGAACAAGATAGATTTGGTCTTGTGAAGTCCTACCAAGAGATTGGGGATAAAGAGCTTGTCATAACTTACTAGCCTAAGAGAAGGTATGGGAGTCTTGGAGGCTAATTTAAAACTTGTTGGTATTACAATCAGTGCTTTGTAAATCTGACTTCCATTGGTTGTACTTATTTTCCTTAGAGTTTATAGAGCTACTTAGAATACTCCAGAATTTTTCAGATGTATCAAATATAAGAGTTTATTCCTGCTTAGGCTAAAGACATCTAGAGAGCATCACACACTATTAGACTTGGGGTAATGGAGGCAACAATAATCATAGTATAAACATTGCATATGTCCAGAAATATAATGGAACTAAGTTATTGTATTAGTGAACATGTAGTGGAAAAATTGGGGTGAGATTTATTTCAGGAATGTTACCAGAAAGAGTGAGTTTAATATAACCAGGAAAAAGTAAATTTTGAGACAGTCTTTAGAGAAGTATGTGTAATACTGAAGAGGAATGGAATAATCAAAGGCCTTGAGCCATCATGAACGTGATAAAAGACCACTTCATTGCCCATAAAATTTAATCCCCACTGTTAAGACATATTACAGCGAGATGCCATGATGTATTTTTCAATGTAGATCTGATCTTTATTTTTAATTAATAATACATGGCAGCAGTATCTGAGAGCTGATCTATTATTTATGTATCTCTTTTAAAAAGTCATTCATGCATTACATATTCAGACAGAAAATTCCTCCTATTTTATTTGAAGTTAGTTTTCAATAGAAAATACATTAAGATGTTATTATATACCCTGCAAAAGAAAAAAAGTACAATGAAATTCACAATTCTCCCAGATATGTGCATGTCCTGCATACTGAGAGTTAACAGCAGTTAAATGGTTCAGATTGACTTTTCACAGATTTTTCCTAATGTTAAAGATTTTTATTTAAAGATAAGAGGCTGGTGGGCACCTGGGTGGCTCAGTGGGTTAAGACACTGGCTTCAGCTCAGGTCATGATCTCAGGGTCCTGGGATCGAGTTCCGCATCGGGCTCTCTGCTCTGCAGGGAGCCTGCTTCCTCCTCTCTCTCTCTGCCTGCCTGTCTGCCTACTTGTGATCTGTCTGTCAAATAAATAAATAAAATTTAAAAATAAATAAATAAAGATAAGAGGCTGGTCCACATGTCAATTTAGAGCCATAAATAAGAATTAAATTAAGGAAGAATGAAGCATTTTAAAAAATGTATTTCCCTAACTTATTTGTGTACTTTTCCAGTGAAAATTAATATGATTATCCAAGCACTGAGCTCTTGTAAAAATATTTTAACAAGACATTATATAAAAATCTGATTCAAATTGTGTTCACTAGCACTTAAAATGTAAAATATCTCACCCAGTTTTGTCAATACAAACCGTCTGCCAGGTTCTTTCAATGGCTTAAAACTATTAAACAACAATCATGTAACACTATTGTTAATTTCTTTCCTTATCAAGACTTCTCAGTAACATTAGAAAAACTAAATTAGATTTGGAGCAGACGTAAAACTGAAAACTAAAATAAAACAGTGTGGGAAGGATGCTAATAGAGAGAGAACTAAGCACATACTAATCTCTATATGCCCGAGACTACTTCATTCATTCAACATTTATTTAAGCCTTATACCGGCAAGATAGGGTTTTAGGCACTCAGGATATATCTTTGAACCAAGCAACAGTTTGCCTGTCTCAGAGCTTTCATTCAGTCTCCACGTGGCAGAGAGTTTTAAGAACAGTAAGATCAACAACAAAAAATGAAGAAATCTTCAGTCCTAATATGGGTAGTAAAAAAATGTTGATTATTGTTTGTAATCAAGCTTATTAAACAGAACTTTTCAGAAAGTGTTATAATAAACATTTGCATTTCCCCTGCAAAATTCAGAGGAAGCATTATTTTGATTGAGATGTTTCCAATGAGTTAGCTCTTTTTTAACACTGTCTTTACAACCCCAAGCATCAAATTCAAAATGGACACATTCATACAGTTATTCATCTTACAGATTCAGAATCTTACAGATTCACATCAAATATAAAAGCAATCATTTCCTTGATTATTTTAGGTCACAATGCAGCAGTTGGTAAATTGCTACTTGGAATGTTGCAGAAGCCCTAAATGACACTTAACAAAAGACAAAAAAAAATTTTTTTAACAAATGCAGTACCTTATTTATTTATTTATTTGTTTTTCCATATGATCAGAGAGTGAGTCAGCCCTCTGAAGTTTCATAAGGAAAAAAATGTTCCTTTGAAAAATACCATTATGTTTAAAATTCGTGCCAATTCTTTCTTTGAACAGCTCTTAACCTCTAAATTATTCAATCAAAATAGCATTCATCCTTAGTTACTAAAGTAATGTTTGCTCAAATCAGAAAATTTGGAAAATACTGAAATGCCAGGAAGAGAAAACTCTGAATGACTTTCATAAGCACTGATAGAAGTTTTGATGTGTCTTTTTTTCTTGCCATGCTTTTTGTCATGTATTATATATAACTTCATATCTTATCATGCAGCATGTATAACTTTAAACACCTTTTAGCTTGCCTTTTTCCTTGGCCATCTTAAATACTTTCCTATGTCAATAAGTATTAATCTATTGTGACATTTAGATTTTTCTGTAAGTTTAAAATCTTTGAAAGGTATTAAAATACTGCAGATAAATCTGTTTATTTTCTAAGAGTAATTATTGAAATTGGGAGTTGTGGACAAATGCTATGCTCATTTTAGAGGTTTCACTTGTGTGTGTGCGTGCGTGTGTGTGAATGTGCATGTATATTTTACCAAAGGCCATCTAGTGCTTTGTCCCTAGGTCTATGACCATCCATTGTCTTTATAAACCTTTGTATCTTATGTCAAGATTTCTCCTTCTCACTCCATTTAGCATTATCTTGCCTTCCCTCTCATGCAGAAAACAGAAGACATTAGAAAAACTCCCTCAACTTCACTCCCTCACCTGCCAAGTTATTTATGTATTTGCTTATTACTTTTAATTTTCCTCCTTGTTCAGAAGCTTTTTTATTCCTTCCGTGGGTTATCTTCCCTTCTATTCTAAACTCTATCACCTTGTATTATATCTGAGGGTTTGTGCCAACATTTGTCGAAGAATTCATTCATTTTATCTACCTGATTATATTATTTGGCAAAAAAAAGTGGTTTTCATTATATGTACTTATTGTCATATAAATATTGATAGAATCTCTAATAAATGATTTTTTTAAATTCCTGAAATTGATCATTTGTGTTTCCTAATTTTTTTCTTCCTCGGTTATGCTAGGAATTTATCAATTTTGCTAACTTTTTGAAAGAGCTAATGCTTCTATTGGGAAGTTTTCCTTTTGTAATTTTGCTTTTTGCTTTAATTGATTTCTGTCCTTATGATTATTATTTCCTGTTTTATATATTCTTTGGATTTAAGTTGCTATTCTTGCTTCTTGAAATAGGTGCTTGAATTATTGAATTTCAGCCATTGTTAATTTCTTATATGTACATTTAAGGATATAAATTTTCCTCTAAGCAAGGCTTTAGCTGTATTCCACAATTTCTGATATATCATATTTTCATTTTCTTTCAGTTTGAAATATTTTCTAATTACTTTTGTAATTCTTCTTTTACCTATGTGTTATTTCTAAACATGTTGCTAAATTTCCAAACTATTTGGAAAGGGTGTAACTTTTTCATTTTTAGCTTAACTCCACTAGTATTAGAGAAAATTCTCCAAATTTTGTAAATTCACTGATACTTTTCAAAATTCATTTCATACCCAGTTTGTGCTTTATTTTGGTAAATGGTCCATGCACATTTGAAAAGGCAGTATGTTCTGCAGTTCTTTGGTTTATATTGGATTTCTGTAAATTAGGTCAAAATTATGTTTCTGTTAATTGTGTTTTTCAAAAATTGTGTGTTCTAAGATTTTGGTTTGCTTATTCTAGCCATAACAAGAGCATATGCTCAAATATCTCATGTTTGTGGATTTGACTATGTCTTCCTTGTGTTCTACCCATTTTGCTTTTTATGTTTTGAAGCTAGAAAATTATATACAAACAAATTTAGGATTGCTTTATCTGCTTGCTTAACTGATCCTAATATTATTATGAAATAGCCCTCATTATCTCTTATAATGCTTTTTTCTTTAAAGGCAAGTTTGTTAGATATTAATACTATAGATTAAATACTTTTCTTTTTCTGGTGTTTGCATACATATATGCATCATTTATATATATATATGATATATATATCATATAATATATATGTATATGTAAATCATAATCACAATATATATATCATTTTATTGTCAATCCACCCGTGACCTTAAATATGAGGTGAATCTGTTACAATTTTAAAATATCATGTTATTTTAGGGGCACCACCTGGGTGGCTCAGTGTGTTAAAGCCTCTTCAGCTCAGGTCATGATCCCGGGGTCCTGGGATCGAGCCCCACATTGGGCTCTCTGCTCAGCGGGGAGCCTGCTTCTTCCTCTCTCTCTGCCTGCCTCTCTGCCTACTTGTGATCTCTGTCAAATAAATAAGTAAAATCTTTAAAAAATCATGTTATTTTAAAATTCAGTCTAATAATTTTTGTTTCATTGATATATGGAATGTACATTTAAACACATTTAAAGCACAAACGTTTGTATTAAATTTGAATCTTATTACTTATTTTCTTTGCATCCCATCTGTTTTTTTATTAATTTTTTAAAATGTTCTATTTCTGGGTGCCTGGCTGGCTCAAGAGGAAAAGCATGCAACTCTTCATTTCAGGGTTGTGAGTTTGAGCCTCACATTGAGTGCAATGATTACCAAAAAAAATAAAATAAATACAAATATTCCATTTCCTTTCCTTATTTAGCTTACACTTATACATGTTACACAATTTTTGCTCTTTTATTAGTAAATGCTTTCAACCAGAGGTCAACTGTGACCCAACTGTGCCGAAGTCCAGCCTGCCACCTGCTATTGTAAATAATATTTTACTGGAACAAGTCATGCCTATTCATTTACTCCTTAATAATAAATTCATTTATTCATTGTCTTTGACAACTTTCACATTACAAAAGCAGTTGAATAGTTATGACCAAGATTTTGTGATGCACAAAGACAGTTACTATAAGGTCCTTTAGAGAAACTGCTTACTGACCCCTACTCTAGACTTGAACATGAACCCCAAATTGTTACAGTCTGTCTTAAATTAGTATTACCATGCCATGGACAAGGCAAGGTTTTCACACGTTTGAATACTATTTCTCTTCTTTTTTTTTTTTCTTATATTATTTTTATCGTGTGCTTTATTTCTATATATATTTGGAAATTCAAAAGATGTTATAATTACTATCTAACATAAACACTCATTTGGATTTACATAAATAATTACACTTCTGGTTATCTCTTTTTACCTTCCTGCATTACTGTGGTTTAATCTAAAACAATTTTTCTTATCCCTAAAGAACTTCCTTTAGTATTTATCTTATTGTCAGTCTACTGGTGACAAATTCTTCCAGTTTGTTGGTTTATTTATTTATTTTGCCTGAGTGTGTCTTTATTTTGAATGATATTTTCTGATTATTCTGAATTGACAAAAATTTCTATTAGCATTTAAAAGATGATACTTCATTATTTCTGGACTTCATTATTTTCTGCTGTATAATCTGTCATTGAAATACAATTGTCTCTTTAAAAGTGATGTGTCTTTTTCTTTGGCTGCTTTGTGTTTTGCTTCTAGCAATTTTCCTATGATGTTGCTCTCTGATTTTTCTCTTTGTTGTTCATGACTGACTTTACAAAAGTTCTTAAATTTGTGGTTTGATGACTTTCATTTGTTTTGGAAAATTCTCAACCATCATTATCTCCTCAAATACTATACCTTATCTTTCCTCTCTTTTGTCACTTCCTTGGACTCCAGTTATTTCCAGGAATTTTAATCATTGTCTCCTCTCTTTTTTTCTACCTGTGTTTCAGTCAATTTTCCTATATTCTTCCCATTTACTAAGACCTTGACCTGTAGTTAAATCTATTTATTTAATTATGAATTTCAGGTAATTTTCAAGTTTTAGGGTTTAGTATTTTTCAGCATTAAGATTTTTAGAAATTTTGTTTTATAGATGTTCCATTATTCTGAGAAAATTTTCATTTCTCTTTTTAAACATATCAATTATGAGTACTTTAAGGTTCAAGTCTATAACTCAAAAAGCTAGATCAACCATGTGTGTCTTCCTATATTGTGTGTGTGTATGTGTGTGTGTATATGAGTGTGTGTGTGTGTGTGTGTGTTTCTTCCTTTAGTTTTGGACATTTGCACCTTCTTATTTCTTGACAAGACTGTTAGTGTTAATTGATTGCTGGACATTACTAATGAAAAATTTTGGAAGCTGTGGTTTATAATATCTTCCAATGGATGGAATATTTCTTTAGTAGGCGAACCGAGTAAGATCAGCCAACTTTGACTAGTTAAGGTTAGTGTGTATTTCCAATTTGCACTTAGTTAAAAGGAACAGCTTTTCTGGATTGTGAGTGGAAAGCCTGAGGTGTTTCCATTGGCTTTTTCTCTTTGGCAGGCCCTGACCCCTAATTTTTGTCTCCTCAGCACTTGAAGAGCACAAGAATCCCTGCTTAATTTTTTGCCACTTAGCAGTCACTTTCTTGCTTGGTTTCTGAACATAAAACTCTGTGCATTCACAAGTTTGGAATTTGCAAATGTATCTTGGGAAAATTGTGATCTGTCTGTTGGATCCATTTTTCTGTGACTTGTTTTTTCTGAAAGTATAGCTATCAACACTAGCACCCTTGCTAATCTTGAACTTTGAATTGCCCAGTGAGACTGCTGTAAGCTTTAACCTCCTTCCTGCTGTTCTACACCTACGTTTTATGGTAAGAATCAGCAATTCCCAAAGAGGTTGTGTGGCATCTTATATAGTTTCCTTCATTTCCATTTTCCTGAGGATATGGTTCCTTATATTCAGTTTGTCTTGTTCTACAATGTCTTGAAGAAACAGCCTTTATATATTTACTTAGATTTGCAATTGTAATTGGCTTTGGGAGGTGAGGTAAAGTGGGGGTTTGCTGAAACCAGCTCCTGCAACACAGCCAGATATTCCTACTTCAGTGATTTTTACTTTAAACTTCATCACACCTGCTTTCTAGAGGTTTATTTTATTGTTCTTTTTCTTACTCATTAACTTGAAAGCTTTCTTTATCTGCTTGCATTCTTTCTTATGTATTTTTCTTTAAGTCTATATATTTTCTTCTAAACTTCACTTTAACTGTATATCACACAGTTTCTGGTTTTTGCTTTGTATACAATTCCCCTTCCCTAACCCACCATCCTGAATGCCTTGAAATTTCCCTCTGGATTTCATATTAAACCAAAAGCATTTAAGAAAGAATGGTATTCTATAAATATAAAATTTCCAGATGCTAAAGCTTTTTTTCCTGGTTTTGTTCCCGTTTCCAACTTTATGGCATCCTAGATAATGAATACATTATTTATATTTTTGGAATTTGCTGAGGCTTTTCTCAGTTTAAGATATGAATTTAATGAATGTTTTCATGGTGCTTGAAAACAAAATATATTCTCTGTCATTATTTACTCGCTTTACTGGTTTTGGGCTCTGTTCTTTTTCTAGCTCTTTTAGGTATAAGGTTAGATTGTTTATTTGAGGTTTTTCTTGTTTCTTGTGATAGGCTTGTATTGCTATAATCTTTTCTTCTAAAGCAGCTTTTGCTGATGCACCATTGTGTTTTCATTTTCACTTGTCTCTATTTTTTTTTTAAATTTTCCCTTTGGTTTCTTGGTTGACACATTCATTACTTTTAGCATGTTATTTGGCCTTTATATATTTGTGTTCTTTCCTAATTTTTTCTTGTGATTGATTTCTAAGTTCATTCTAGTGTGGTCTAAAAGACGCATGATATGATTTCAATCTTTTTAAATTTATTGAGACTTGTTTTGTGGCCTAATACATGATCTGTTCTGACAAATGTTTCACATGCACTTGAAAAGAATGTATATTCTGTTGTTTGGAGATGGAATGTTCTGTATATATCTGTAAGGTCCATCTGGTTCAATGTGTCATTCAAAGCCACTATTTTCTTATTGATTTTCTGTACGAATGATCTATTAATTGATGTAAGCAGGATTTTAAAGTCTCTTACTATTATTGTATTACTATCAACTTCTTTTATGTATATTAATTGTTGCTTTATGTATTTAGGTGCTTCCATATTGGGTGCATAGATATTTTCAATTGTTATATCCTCTTGTTGGATTTTTCCCTTTATTATTATGTAGTGTCCTTTGTCTCTTTTAAGAGCCTTTGTTTTAAAGTCAATTTTGTACAAAATAATTATTGTTACCCACACTTTGTTTTAACTTCCATTTCATGGTAAATAGATTTTCATCCCTTCAACTTTAAGCAAGACCCATCTGTATGCTGCCTACAAGAGACTTTACTTCAGACCAACATTTTACTTAAAATAAGTAGGCCATTTACCTAGGTTGAAATTTTAGAGAGACTTGAGCTTAAGTTTCTTATTATTTTATGCTATGCCTTCTATTCATGTAAATTTGCTTTTTAAAAATCTTTTACTCTGTAGTCAGTTTGCATTGTTTCCTCTGAAAATTGGAAGATTTTTTAGCATATCTATAAATTTATGCATTATTTATACTCTATGTATTTAGATTATATTACCTTTGTATTATTAACAAAGATAAAATTTTCATTCCTCCTTTCTCAACCCTTTCCCAATCTAACAAATTGAGTTTACTATATTATTTTTGGTTTTGGTTAACTTTGGGCTATTATACGTACATTTTTAAAAAATCAACATTAAGTGATATTATTTGACTTCTGGATACTATAAATCAGGGAATATTTGCAAGTGCATGAGCACACACACACACACACACACACATGCACATGCATACACATACTTCTACCGTGTAATGTCATTGTTACCCTATTTCTGGTTTGCAGTCATCATGTACATATATGCTGATAGCAAGCACATGTAACTCTTTGCCTAAGGACTTTTTCTGACCTGTTGGCAAAGCTATTTGCCAATGTACTGAAGAATTAATATTTCTTAATTAATGCAAAAAGTTGGTGGGTAATTGCACCAGCTCCCCTAGTCCTTGATTGGGAAAACTCCAATACTTGTTCTGCACTTTATTCCAAAGCAGCTCAATAGGATCAAGCCCCCATTGCCCATTACTTAATGATAGACCTTTAATAACAACTTCCCTCTGTTTGACTTCCTCATTTTCTATTGGTGCTTACTGTAATCACCTCTTTTTAAAAAATTGTTTGCACTCAAACCTTTATCTCAGAGTCTGCTTCTTAGGGAACATAATTTAAGATATACTTCTATTGCCCTTTATCTCTAAACTTCCATAGTTACATCATTTCTTTTCCCCATGGTAAATAGAACCAGTGCTTATTGCTTTAATATTTCAGTCTATTTCTTATCTGGCTAAAGTTCAATCCACAGTTAGTTTTTTCAAGAAGGTTTCAATGGACTGATATTCCCAGAGTTCTTTTATTTTGAAAAAGTATTTATTTGATACATTGATATTAAAGAACAGTTTGACAGTGTATGACATCCTTAGGTCAAAATTAAATGTATAGCACCACTGTCCTCTTGTGTTTAATGTTATTAAAGAAAATTACATGTATTAATCCCCTTTTACATATATTAATGCTTAAGGGAATAACTCATCCTTGAAGTTTAGAAACTGTTACATTATATCTAGTTTTCATTATTCTCACATATGTTATGCTATTTCAATGTTTAGCTGCAATATTTCAATATTTTAAAATTCTCTTGTATTGAATTTTTAAATATTTATTTGTTCATTTACTTCAATTTCCTTCTTTTGGGATTACAATTATGCCTATATTGAGAATTTTTCTTCTGGCTTCCCTAGCTGAACATTTCCTTACGTATTTTTTTAAGTGATCTCTGTACCCAGTGGGGCTTGAATTCACAACCCTGAAATCAAGAGTCACACTTGCTCTACTGAATGAGATAGGAAGATGCCCTTCCTTCAATATTTTAATTCTTCATTTCTATTTTATTCAGCTTATTTCTTTATGCCCTTTATATATTTTTAGCAGTTTCCAGTTTTTTGGTATTGATTCCAATTTTTTATTTCAGTTATGATTAGGTTTTATTCCTTCTACTTTTTTTAGCATAAATAACGTATATTTTATCTTTTCCTTATATCTGAATATCTCTTTTCTGAGATCTTGTGTTCATTCTTTATATTTTTAATATATAGGGGAAATAGTGACATTAACATTCTAGAATATTAATGATAGGGTATTTGGTTTCAAAATTCATCTTTCCATGGCAATATTTTTCTGAGGTTTTATCATCTGACTTGCTTTATATTCCTTTCTTCCTTTTTTAGTCATAATATTTTTGTATGTATGCATCTTCATTCTTGCTCATATATTTGAAAAATTTGCTTAGGAAGGGACCTGTGATTTGATCCAGATTAACAACTACTTTACATGTGATACAGAATTAACCTTTTTTACTTCCAATCCAACAGGTAGGAGATATTTAGGCAGATCATTTTGTAGTGAAATGTCTTATATCCCCCTTCTATTTACCATGAGGACAGATTTTTTTTTTCTTCTTAATAAAAGAAGAAAAAATTACTTAGAGAAAAGTAATTCTGTTCTCTAAGTAATTCTTCATTCGGCTCTATTCCTCTGCTTTTCAACCATATTCATGTGAGGAAATTTTTTTTTTTTTTTTTGGCCAACATTTGCTTCTCTGTCCAACAATTGCAAACAAGAGTAGTTTGTATTCAGTGTACACTTTACTTTAAAAATAATATCTGCTGGATTCTTGGTGACCAACTGCCATAAATATCCTCTCTGTACTTTTATTTTTCCCTTCACAACATCTACCAGTTTGTGGTTTGGGGTTTTGTTGACTTATACTTTATCTGAATCTGGATTTTGCCTGCTTCTTGCTTTTGCTTTTGCTTTCTTTCTTTCTTTCTTTCTTTCTTTTTTTCTTTCTTTCTTTTTTTTTGATGCATTGGTTGATGTCCAAATGGAAAAGGGGAACTGCTAACTTCTTACCATCACCTTCAAATTGATTGTCTGATCTACATTCTGATCTTAGATTTTAAGAGCATACAGGAAGCATAGAAAACTTGTGGTCCAAGTATTTTATTTTGCAAAAGGTGAAATTCAGGCTACAGTAAAATGATATTCCCAAAGCCAATACCAAAGCTATTATAAATAACAAAGTAAATATCAATGCCAGATCTCCTGACTCTCAATCTAATCCCATTTCAGTCATATGAACTATTCCACTTCAGAAATTCTAGTGAAATATGTCTCAAAGCAAGTGACATGTTAGGAAGTTAGGAAAATATTTGTAAACATTAGAAATGTGGACAAATTTTCTCAATAATCAAGAGATAATTTTCAACCGACATTTCTACTATAATAAAAAAAAGATATAGGTCCAAAGTAAATACTACTTTAATTTTAGTGATTAATTATGTGATGATCTCAGCTTATGGTGGGATTATGTTGCTATTGAACACTATGGTGGCCAGTAGACCAGTAATGTCTGATTCAGTCTTTCTCAAGAGTTATCTGAAGTAAGTAAAAACCATGTACACTTAGTGCTCTTTGGGACTTTGCTGGAGATACCCATGAATTTATGTGGACAGCCCTGTGACTTAGAATAAAACAGTTTCTCTCCCTAATGCCAAATTTTAATGTATTAATTCAGAGTATACATTGTGCTAGGTTTTAAGCACTGGATGGCTAGTGATGAAAAAAAAAACAGACAATATTTATGCCTTCATAAAGCTGACATTTGTTCTGGGACACAGACAATAATCAGATTCATAGGTACATAATAGATGATAGATAATTGAATATGGCCATAAAAAATGAAAGGATGAAGTAAGTGAATGTAGTTCTCTCATTTCCTTCCTGTTATTCATGCCCATGTTTAAAGAGCTTTGGAGGCTTGAGGGAAATAGTTTTAAGGATTGTAGAACTGCAGACTCACCATCTACATATTATTTCAGGTTAGAGATGGGCAGTATTTCAGCACACGGGGTCTGCCTTATTAGCATTACATGGACTTCATAGGTCCTATGCTTACATAGGGCATATTTTTTAAATTTTATTTCATAATGTATTCCTGTGCTATTTGGTCTGAGTAAAGTGCCAAAGAAATAAGCCTGCTCATGAGCTACTAAAAGAGTGTTGGGGATGGAAACAACATTAGGTATAATGGAAAAAAGAACCTTCTGTAGTGACATTTAAGTTGAAATATAACTAATGAGAAAATGAAGACCTGCAAAGACCCCATAGTAGGTCATAGGAAAAGCAACAGGCTTCACATGTTTGAAACTCAGAAAGGAGGATAACGTAGCAGGAATATTAAGTGGAAGACAAAGACTTCAAAGATAAGATTTGGGTATGGGCAAAATTCAAATCATAGAGGGCCTTGAAGGCATAAAAGGGCTATGGACTTTACTCTCACTATAATTGGAAGCTAGTAGTGTTGGTTTAGCTTGGGGTTTTGGTTTTTAGGCCCCACAGCAGATTCTAAGGCCACAGAAATGAAAATACTGCTATAGTCTCTGTTCTCAATGTCTTAAAACATCAACAGCTTTAGTTTATAGTATGAACTTTCATTTCTTATTGCTTCTACCTGAAATCAAATGGTTTTAACTTTTCTGTGACTATATATACCTATGTTACTTAAATTATTGGACTATGTAAATGAATTATTTCTTATTCTCTGTTTCCATTTTATTGGTATCTACAATCATATTTACTCTATTCAGTTTAACTTCTCCTCTTTTATCCTATTTGCATCACCAGTATAATTTTACATCATCTTTTTAAGGGAGTTTTTACCCAGAACATTGAATAAATGATGGCTCTGAACTTCTCATATATGGCAGGTTTCCCATTTTATAGTTCAGAATCCTGCATGCCTATGCTGTATTTTAAATTAGACTGTGAATAAGGTACCATGCTTAAATGACTCCTATCTGTCAATAACCAATTATCTTATTTTCTGTGCCTATATTATCCACATATCTTTATTAAAGTTTTTAGTTTATCTATTGCCACATGAACAAACTACCCCAATCTTAGTGGTTTGAAATGTGTTACTTCCCATTATTCTCCAATCTGAGCTGGGCTCAGCTGGGTGGTTCTTCTGTTCCATGTGCTGACTGCTGATGCTTGAATGTCCAAAATGTCTTCTTTACTCACATTTCACTCCTCAGCTGGAAGAGTGTTTGTAAAAACTAGGGATTGGCTGGATATCTCACTTTATCCACATGACATATCCATCAGGATAGCTGGATATCTCTAAGTAGTGGCTCTGGGTTCGAAGAGAAAGCATTAAAATACCAGCTCCAATGTGCAAACCTTACTAAGCCTCTGTTTGTATTTAGCCTGTTAGTGTTCCATTGGTCAAAATCAAATGGTCATTCTCTGAATCATTGTGGAAAGGAACTACACAAGTGCATGAATACGAGGACTGGTGCATTAGTGGGTCACCAAAATAATACCTACTGTTTCCAAGAAGAAGTCCTATTTAGCTTCTGATGATCACATGTTTAAATCAGGGTTAGTCTGCACTGCATGTGAATTCAATAAAACACCTAAGAATTTCTCCAGCATGTAATACATGACTACATGGCTACAATAAATGGCTGTGATTTGGGCAAAGACCAGGAAAATCATTACCATGAACACTTGATAATGGTAATGCAAGGTTCTTCTTCCTGAGGATCTCTCAGTGGGCTCTGACCTGTGAAGTGGCTCAGGTTTAAAAGCCAATTTTCTTAAATATAGTTTGAACAATCTATAAACAATATCTTGTAGACAGCCTAGTTATTTGTTCCAGGAGCTCTGTGTACTATTAGTCATCTCCACAGATTTCTGCAGATTAAGCCCCCATTTGTCATGCCAAATTTTCTGTTAATTACAAATATTGTACCCATTTTGTTTCTGGTGGTTAAAATGTTGGATTGCTTATTTTGGGATCCTATCATTCCTTTACTACGTGGGATCCTCCTTATGTAAAAACTGTAGCCTTTAGATGACAGCTGCTGCTAAACTTCTTAACAATTCTGGTTCCTCTCTCAGTAACACATTCTTTGTCACTTTGATAAACAGTGTTCTCTGGGCCTCTTCATTAAACAGTCATCTCATGAGTTTTCTGTCTGTCGTAATATATCATCTTTAGCAAGCCTGTCTGAACTTTTAATCCCCCTTACTCTACCATTTGCTATAGCAATTCTACCTCATGTACTATGAGCCATCAATTTCCCCAAGCTTCACAGTTCCAACTAAGCAGTATTTTAGCACCATTTTCATCTCCCAAGGCTTCAGGATGTTAAATACTATATCTCTGGAAGGTGAATCCATATTGAAAAATCCTCTGTTATTCAAATTTATGTCTCCCTGATTTGATTCACCGTCTTCAGGATCCAGTTCTGAATCTTGCTGGCACAGGTTGACTAGGTCTTCATCTTTTGACTTATAGACCCTTTCTTCCTTGAGGGGACTTATTCTTTTTTACCTGGTCATACTGCTGCTGGATCCTATTTATTAATCTGGTAGCCAGGAGAGAAGATGGAGATGAATAGTGGGAGAGATAAAATACCTTGTTTTCTAAGTCACAAGCTTGTGCATTGTCAAACAAGGAGGAAGTACTAGCCTTTTTCATGGAGAGGTGATATAATTCCCGGGCATGGAGTTGAGAGGAATCTGAAGATTAAGATTTTTAAGTATTTTGACCCAGAGATCCAAAAATCACCATCCCAAGTTTCAGGGTCCATTTATTCTCAGTCAGAGCCCTGATCTTGGCATTGCAGACTTCTTGGAATTGAAAATTTGAACTTCTCTGGAGTTCTGCTACTCATAAAATTAAGCCTTGGACCTGATCCTTAGCCTTCTCTGACCTCCAGCCACAGGGGATGAGAATCTCTTTATTCTTTATATGCTTCCCTAGGAGGTTCTTGGTCTTTCAAAATTTGTTTTATATTGATGATTAATCACCCTCCACCATTTGTTTTCTTTTTTCAATGAATTAATGGTTTTTGCTACAGCCATCCAGTTCTATAATCCTTATCATTACTATTTCCTCCTACCTCTCGTATGTCTGAGATATTGCAGCCATCAATCACTGGCTTTCCATCCCAGTTCACTACTGAAAAAAAAGTTTTAGCAATTACACTGAAACCATATGCCGGGAGCTATCAGTCCCAGTGATGATATCCTCAGGACTGGAGTGGGATCCAGCTCCAAATTTCATTTTAGAGTGTACTTCCTAGGGGTGGTACTAACTATCATAAGTTCTCTGGGAAATAAATTTGATATTTACATATAGGAAGTTTGTTGAGAAATATTCTTAGGAACAACACACATAAAGGATAAGGGAAGTAGGATTGAGCAAAGGAAGAAGTTGAATAAAGAAGCAGTTGGGACAGAGACCTCAAGTTATACTTTCAGGAGTCCTTGTGCTGGATGACCCTTCAAAGATGTCCCAATTGTGGGATCAAGTCCCATACTGGGTTCCCTCCTCAGCAGGGAGACTGCTTCTCCCTCTACCTCTGCTTCTCCCCCTGCTTGTACTCTTTCTGTCTCTCTCTCATTCTCTCTCTCTCTGTATGTCAAATGGATGAATAAAATCTTAAAAAGAGAGATGTCCCAATTGGATAAAGGGTCTAGCTTTTTATTAATTAATAATCTATTAATTAATATTTATTAATATTAGCCATATTAGACTCCCACTGGAACCACATCTGGATATAGGTTGCCTTATAGGGAAGGTGAGCAGTCTTTCCTGTAAGGCAATAAGGCAACTTCTTTTTTGCCAAGGGCAGTTCCTAGAGAAAACACAGTTGTGAGCTGTCCTTGGTCAATGAGCCCAGTAGTTGGGAGATACATGCCACAGAACTGAGGAAGTGGCTTGCAATACACCACAGCAAGCACTTCTTTGGCTGATTGCTAAAGCCATATCTAGGCTTTTCAAACTGATCTCTCAGAGTAGACATCTATTTTTTAATCTACCCACATCACTTCTCTCTTCCTTCTGGGAATAACTTTGATCTTTTCCTAGGAAATTATTTCCTTCTAATCCAACCATGTGCTCTGAATTTGTGTAGCCATCTTCTTAACTATCCTAACTCCTTCTCCACTGTTGTTAATTGTCCCAAGAATGAGCACCTATCCTCAGCAAGATGAATTAGCATGCTCTTCACTCCCCCTGTAACTGCAAAGATTAGCTCCTGTATCAATCTAGGTCAACTAAAGCCCTTCTTTATGAATTTTTATAATAGTTTATTGAGATATAATTCACATACCATAAAATTCACCCTTTAAAAGTGCATAACTTGGTCATTATTTATATATTCATCCAGTTCCACAATCAACTGCCTATCTAATTTTAGAATATTTTCATCACCCTAAAAAAACCCCTGAACTCTTTAGCAGTCATTCTTCATCTAACTCTTGGCAATTACTAATCTACTTTCTAACCATAACCCCCAGCTTTTGGCACTTACTAATCTACTTTCTCTCCTTAAGCATTTGCCTATTCTTGACATTTCATGTAAATAAAATGATAAAATATGTGGTCTTTTTTGTTTGTCTTCTTTAAGTTGACATAGTATTTCCATGTTAAAGTGTGTATTCGTACTTCATTCTTTTTTATTGCAGGATAATATTCCATTGTATATTATACTCACTGCATATTATACTCACTGCATTTTTTAATCCATTAATCAGTTGTTGGACATTTAGGTTGTTTTCACTTTTTGATTATTGTGAATAGTGCTTCTTTGAATACTTGTGCCCCATGATTTTCTAAATTTTATGCCAGAGAGATCAACTCTCAGTCCAACTCAGTTTGTCTTAGTAGAGCAGGTTTTCAACCCTTTAAAAAAGTTATTCTAGAATAAGAGAAAAGAAGTGAAGGGAGAGGGAATAGGTCCTTTATTTCATTTTCCCACAAAGCCTGCTTAGTTATATGAACAATTAAAATATCTCATTTTTACGTAAAGAGCTTAAAACTAGGTTTCTGTCATGTGCATACAAAAAAGTTCAGGGGAATGCATGACTTCTGATAAAACCTTAAGTAACACTACCAGCAGGGAAGCTATTTAAATCACAGAAGTCTAAAGTCTAGAAAAACTTACAGGGCTCCCTCTTTGTACCTCCCTCATCTCTTTATGGAAATAACCTGTCTTTGGAAATAATCTCCAGTCTTAAAGCACTAAACTCCAAAATTTACTTTGCCAAGAAGACTCCTTAGTATATCTAATAATCTCTTCCATTTTAGGCTTAAAAATTTAACGTCTTTATTTAGGGTTTTCTTCTATGTGAATTAAATTGTCATTAGTTTACATCTGTCTTCTTCATTAGACTGAAAGCACTTTGAGACCTGAGACTTTTCTTGTTCAACTTCGTGTTTCTAACAGTTCTTATGGAAATGTATTCAACAAACACTAATTTTTACATGTTAGTCATCTATTCTATTCAAAACACTATGATAGGCCTGGGGTTAGCAAAATAAATAATATCCCATGAGGGGCTTACATTTTATTATGGGAAATCTATATTTAAGTCAATATGAATAAACTATATAACTGTTGTTACGGTAAAAATAAAAATATGTACAGGGGATGTAAGAAGATGGCGCTAATTCTACTCAGATCATTAAATCTTAGATTTATAGGCAAATCCACTGTTAAACCCAAGGAGGAAATCCTCTTTAGATTCTGACAAGCATATGCAGTGGTTAAACAAGGGTTAATCTGTACTCTATGTGAGTTCACTAACTAGCCTGTTTCAGATACACAAGTTTCAGAGCCACAAGTCTTAAACTAATCTGTATTGTGATCTCTAGTTCATTTGGACACATCTCAGATGGTAGATTCTTTTCCTCTTAGTGTCTTAATAGGAACTAGATAGCTAGGCCTCCTTTGGGGAACTAGAAGGATCCTAACAGACTAGTAGACCATTCTCATTGCTTATGTTTATTTGGGAGGGGACTACCCAAAACCTTGCATAATAAGTGCTTCTGCAAGTGGTGAAGAAAACAACAGACTTCCTTCACATGGAGCTTCTTTCTTTCTTCTTTAAGGTCCTATGTCTACTTAAAGAAAAAAAAAAGTTGGGGGCCAGATAGAAATTGTAATTTATCAGTTGGTCACTGAAATCATATCCCTTTTTACTAAGTGTAAATATATGAAAGGGGAAACTATCAATGCAGTTGGTATCTGTCACTTCAATCAGAATTTTAAGAAAAGAAGACTGAAAAAATACCCCTTTTAAGGCTATTATAGTAATGAATAAGTTATAGCAAAGATTTAGAGAGTAAAGTGAACTATAGTAAAGATTTAGAAAGTAAAGTGAACTATCTCTATTATATACTATGATAGTTTTACCAATCTATTATGATTTTCTTATTTGTTTGTTTTTTTGTAAGTTGAAGTTCCTTTGTGAAAATAATTTCAGTGTTCCAAGGGACACTTTGGAGATTGTGATTATGACTACTTTAGAGATTGTTTTAAATTGGTCAGGTGTAGGGAAAATTGAACCTCAGGGAGAGTTTCCCTTACTGCAACGCTAGGCCAACTAACCCCATGTCCTTCTGCAATCTGCTAAACATCCCATATAACCCTTTGCCTACTCTATAATATTATTCCTTCTCTATTATTATATTGGAATACTCTCCTACAATTATTCTGTTACTATTACAATTATTTGTCTTACGGGAAATACTCCAAGCATAGAAATCATGGTCATGACACATAGCAGATATTCAACATATAATTGCTGAGTGCCTAGATAATAATCCATTATAATTGTTTTGAATATTCACCTTTTTTCAGACTCCTTAGTGGAATTTCATGGCAACAATTGATTGTGTCTATTAAACAAAATTCTTTAACTTTTAAGTTGAATTTTTATTAATCCTTTCTATTAAACATTATATTATTAAGGGCTCTCATGAATTATATAGTTTAGCATATGTAATGTCCATCCATTATATATCATTATGAAAATATTATACACATAGAAGACACTCAGTAAATATTTATAGAGTGAAAGTAGCTTTCTTTTTAATCTTAATTTTTTAAATTTTTTATATTCTATTCAGTTACTCTTCAATACTAATTTCAGTCTTCCAAAATAAAAGGCACATTTTTTTTTATCAGTGGGAAACAAATGTAACAAAATTTATACAAAATAATTTCAGTAGTGCAGGATCAAATATATTTCTTAGATTTCTCAGTCAAGTTTTCAAAGGGCTTACCTACTCACATCTCTAGCCATTTGACAAATTCACTATACCCTTTACTTTCTGTTTTTTTGTCTATTCAGGCTACCTCCTAGTAGGTAGCTATGCTCATGCCTTAAATGCCTATCTATTTCAATATAATTTTAAATGTTCCTCTCCTACATACATTTGACTTAGACTCACAGAGAAATCACCCCTGCCTTCTCTTTTCTTCAAAAGTATATGTGGTTTTGATTTCAGGAGATCTTCATGAAGAAATATTTTTTAATTAATCCTTAAAGCATTCCTGGACCCAATTCCAAAATGTATGTGTGAGTGTATGTGTGTGTGCACGTGTGTGTGTGTGTGTGTGTGTGTGTGTGTAGAGATTTCCCCACACCAACAAATAATTTTCAGACACCAACAAGGCGTCTGAGAATTCAACTACATTCTGACACTATTTACCTGGAGACAGCATGAGATTCTATTCTTCAGGATCCTCCATTCAGACACTAGTCACAAGCAGAGGTGGTTACCTGTGCTTCTGACCAGCTGGGGCTGGCTCAGAGGTTCCCATGACCCCCTCCTGGGGTTCAATTAATTTCCTAGAATGGGTCATAGAATTCAAAAACATTTTACTTACAAGATCACCAGTTTGTTGTAAAAAGGATAAAAATCCAGAATAGCCACATAAAAGAGAAGGATAGTGTAGGCATGTGGGAAGGGACAGAGCCTCCAAGCTCTCTCCAGGTACACCCCTCTCCCAGCACCTTCAAGTGTTCACCAACCTGTAAGCCCTCTGAACCCAGTTCTTTCAGGTTTTTATGGAGGCTTCATTACATAGCCGTAATTGATTAAATCATTGGCCATTGACAAATTCAACACCCTCCTCCTTTCCTCCCTAAAAGTTCCAACCTTCTAATCATTTGTTTGATTCTCCTGGAAAACAGCCCCCATCTTTGGGTGCTTACAAAAGTGACCCAATTAACATAACAAAACATACTTTGTATCACTGTCAACACCTAGAACCTTCCAGGGGCTTTGGGAGCTGTGGACACAGACAAAAAATATATGAGAAGTATATAATTGGTCATCTGGATGACCAAATATATATTTCTTATAAATTATACTATCACAGATCCCAGTTAAGGATGGCCTGAGATTGCCCCCAGCATTCCTCGAAGGCTCAGAATGCATGACTTCTATATGAGGTCTTGCAACAGAATATAGAGCCTATGACATTGAGAACCGCCAGTCCTAAAATCTTCTCTTAAAAAAAAAAGGAATTAGTACCACACAGCTGGTGGTATCTTCTGAGGAAGACAGGGAATGAACTCTAAACTAACCATAGGAAAGGAACAAAAATAATTCTCAGAATATCTGCAGGAGACATTATTCTCTTGGTATTGGTTTCATGTTATAAACATTCCTGTTATTTGCTTTTGGAGAATGAAGACTTAATTTTTAGTAAGATTTCTCATCACAAAACGCCACTTCCTGTTCCTATTACTCTTTTTTTTTTTTTTTTTTTTTTTTAGTTCTTGATTGAGTCTATTATGCTAACTGCTTTTTCTTCTCTGAATGAGTGTTTCAGGCACTGATGGCAATGACTTGCTTTTCATGTCATAGTCCAAGATGGTCTGACTTCAGAAGGAAACTTACTTCACTTGCTTCAGATAAATGTCCTCATTTTCTTCTCTCCTAAACTGTTACCAGTTTACTACCCTATGAAATTATGTGGTAGATTTGGAAAATAATTTCTCTATTCCCTTCCAGTTCTTGAACTGTGTCAAGGAGGCACACTTCTTAGAACCTGCCCTGAGCACAGTAATAGCTAGTTACACCACTGGCTAGATACATGATCTTTGCTTCTCTTTCTGTTGAAATTTGTCTCCAACCACTTCCTGTTATTGACTTCTTGTTCCAAACGCTTCCAATGTCAATTTTTATTTAATATGATTTATTTACAATGGAAATTGCCCCAACAATCACATTACTTAAAGGAATATTCTTGATCCATCTGATGATCCAAAGGTATTTTCAATTACTCTAGTCATTATGGGAAACAGTATGGATTAGCTACCACAACCACCAATTGACAATGAAATACTGTTTCATATGGACTTAGCAAATTAATGCTAAAAGGAACTGAATATTCCTTTTTATTTTTGAATTAGTGTTCTTGTTTTCTTCAGGTAAATTTCCAGAAGTGAAATTAGTGGATCACATGGTAATCCTATTTTTAATTTTTTAAGGAACCTCCATACTGTTTCCCATAATGACTACACCAACTTATAGTCCCACCAATAGTGTGTAAGTGTCTCCATTTCTCCACATCTTCATCAACACTGGTTATTTCTTGTCTTTTTTATAATAGCCATTCTGACTGTGGTCAGGTGATATCTCATTGTTGTTAATTTGCTTTTCCCTGATGATTGGTGATGTTGAACATCTTTCCATGTGTCTGTTGCCCATTTCTATGTCTTCTTTGAAAAAAAAATGCCTATTCAGGTCCTCTATCCATGTTTTCATTGGGTTGTTTGGACTTCTTTATATATTTTGGATATTAATCCCTTATCAGATATATCATTTGCAAATATCTTCTCCCATTCAGTAGGTTGCCTTCCTGTTTTGTTGATGATTACATTCACTATACAAAAGCTTCTTAGTTTGGTATAGTCCTAATAGTTTATTTTTGCTTTTGCTTTCCCTGGCAGGGGAGACACAGCCAGAAAAATATTGCTAAAGTCAATGTCCAAGAGATTACCACCTGTGTAATATTCTTCTAATCCATGAGCATGGTGTAACTTTATATTTATTTGTGTCTTCTTTAATTTCTTTCATCAATTTTTTATAGTTTGGAGTATAAGTCTTTCATATCCTTGGTTAAGTTTATTCCCAGGCATTTTGTTCTTTATTCAATTTTAAATGGGATTGTTATCTTAATTTATCTTTCTGTTAAGTTAATTCTTAGTGTATAGAAATGCAACAAATTTCTGTATGTTACTTTCGTATCCCTTAATTTTACTGAATAGTTTTTTCTGGTGGAATCTTAAGGGTTTTCTGTTTATAGTATTTTATCATCTGCAGATAGTAACAGTTTAACTTTTTCTTTACCAATACAGGTGCCTCATTTCCTTCTCTTTTCTGACTGCTATGGTTAGTTCTTCGAGTACTGTGTTGGATAAAAGTGGAGAGAGTGGAAATCTTTGTCTTATTCTTGAGTTTAGAAGAAAATCTTTCAATTATTTTACCAGTAAGTGTGATGTTAGCTATTGGTTTGTCACTCATGGCTTTTATTATGTTGAGGTATGTTCCCTCTAAATCCACTTTTTTAAGATTTTTTATCATAAATGGATATTGAATTTTCTCAAATGCCTTTTCTGCATCTATTGAAATGATCATGTGATTTTTCCCTTTATTTTGTTAATGTTGCTATCACATTGATTGATTTGTGGGTATTAAACCATCCTTATACCCTGGAATAAATCCCACTTGATTGTCTTGAATTATCATTTTAACATATTGAATTCAGTTTACAAACATTTCATTGAGGATGTTTGCATCTATGCTCCTCAGTGACATTGGCCTGAAATCTTCCTTCCTTCCTCCCTCCCTCCTGCCCTCCCTCCCACTCTTCCTTCCTTCCTTTCTTTCTTTCTTTCTCTCTTTTTTTCTTCCTTTCTTTTTGGTAGTGTCTTTGTCTGGTTTTAATATCAGGCTAATATTACTGTCATGGAAAAAATTTGTAAGCTTTCCTTCCTCTCCAGTCTTTTGAAATAGTTTCAGAAGGATAGATATTAACTCTTCTTTAATGTTTGATGGAATTCATCTATGAAGCCATTTGACCCTGGACTTTGTTGGGAGTTTTTAAATTATCAATTCAATTTTGTTACTAATAATCAGTCTGTTCAGATGTCCAATTTCTTCCTGACTCAGTCTTGAAAGATTGTATGTTTCTGGGAATTTATATTTCTTCTACATTGTCCAATTTATTGGCAAAATTTTTCATAGTGATCTCATACTTTTTAAGAAATTTACAGTGTCATTTAACTCCTCCTTTCTCATTTATGATTTTATTTATTTCAGTCATTTCTGTCTTCATCTTGATGAGTCTATCTAAATGTTTGTAATTTTGTTTATCTTTTCAAAGAACCAGGTGTTAGTTTCATTGATCTTTTCTTTTGTTTTAGTCTCTACTCCACTGTGTTCTTTATTATTTCCTTTCTTTTACTAACTTTGGGCTTTAGATTTCTTTTCCTGGTTCCTTTAGATGTAAAGTTATATTGTTTAAGATTTTTCTTATTTCTTATGGCAGGACTATAGTACTATAAAATTCCCTCTTAGAATTGCTTTTCCTGGATCCTAAAGATTTTGAACCATTGTATTTCCATTGTCATTTGTCTCAGGTGTTTTTTATTTTCTCTTTAATTTCTTTCTTGACCCATTTGTTGTTTAATAGCAATTTGCTTAACTTCCACATGTTTGTTTCCTTTTTTTCTTGTAATTGATTTCTAGTTTCATACTATTGTAGTTAAAAAAGATACATAATATGATTTCAGTATTCTTAAATTTATTAATAATTACTTTGTACTCTAGCATGTGATATATCTTGGAGAGTATTCTATGTGCACTTGAAACAAATGTGTATTTTGCTGTGCCTATCCTTTAATATATGTTTATTAAGAAGAATATACATTTTTTTTATTAATGAATTTCCCCAAACACTCAATTTATCATAGGTTGGTATGTTAGTTTCCCATTGCTGCTATATAACAAATTACCACAAACTTAGTGGCTTAAAATAACACAAACTTATTATCTTACATTTTGGAAATCAGAAGTTCAGAATCAGTCTTACCTAGGTAAAACCCAAGTATCAGCTGGGCTGTTTCCTTCTGAAGGCTCTCCAGGGAACCTATTTCCTTTGCCATCTTTTGGAGGCAGTCTGCATTTCTTCATTTGTGTCCCCTTCTTCATTTTCAAAGCACATTATTCCAATCTCTATTTCCTCACCATGTCTCTTCTCTGACTTTTCTGCCTCCATCTTATAAATACCCCTGTGATTATATTGGTCCCACCTGGATAATCCAGCATACTCTTCCCATTCCAAGATCCTTAACTCAGTCCCATCTTCCTTGTAATGTAATGTAACATATACACAGGTTCTGGGGATCAAAATGTGGACATCTTTAGGGAGACCATTACACAGTTAGATTAGTATTAAATAATTAAGTTAAACATGGGGAAAGAGAAGAAAATGAGGAAAGCCTCTCAATAACCAAAAGAAAGGTCTTATTGCTAGGAAATTCCTTCAAATCTTCTGAGTGTTTCTTCTAGTTTTGAGCTAGCAAAATATAATAACATCCTATGAGAATAACATGTAATTCAGTGTCTAAAGATCTGGACCTGTTCTTCAAAAGGAAAATTGTCCATCAATATATAACCATGAAAAAGCAAAATACTATTTTGCTTTTACAACAAGTTACTGCTTTGGGGGAAAAAAAACAATTTTTTAAGAAGATCAAGAATCTAAAAGTAGAAATGAAGCCAACAGGAGTAGCAAAAGCATCCAGTCTGCAAAGGGTACAGGAATCAGCCATAGCAACTGCAACAGGGCAACAGCGAATAGCCTTAGCTGACCGTTTATTGGAACACAGAGTCAGCGTGAGACTCTTACAATCTCCACCAAGTGGGGTAATGATATTGAGGCCTTCAATATGCTGCTAGAAAAAGAATACAAGGGAAGAAGTCAATGGATCCAAGAGTTTGATATATTGAGAAACAAGAAACCAACTGTGGCTAGCATTTTTTTGTCATTCTGTAACACAGGTGCAATCAGAAGTCTGCGATTACATGCTGCTGGTGGCATTCTGCCTGAAAAAGCATCTCAGTGTGAGAATTACTGAGTGCCCCTTCCCTGAGAACAAATGTGAAACAAGAGATAACCCAGCATTTCAGACAGTATAGTATCCTTAAGGGAGAAAGCACAGGAAAATAAAGTCAACTGTGACTAAAGAATGTGCTTGACAGTGAGAAACAAGAACAAAGGAGTGAAAACATTTCTAAAATATCTTTTTATAAATGCACAGGCAGTTAGGATACATGTAAGACTTAGGCCCCAGCATCTCTGTGTGTCTGTGATCTCTACACATTTTCCTATCTTTGTGAAAACAGTTTCTACATACCATCAGTGAAACAGTGCAGACATTATAATGAATTATGAGTGCAGTTCATGCCTATTCTTAAAGATATAGATGTTTATTTCCATGAGATTATTTCCTGGGGGAAAGTCGGTAGGAAAACAAAAGCCACTTTTCAATATGGATATAGGTATAAGCTTGCATGTGATATCCATGTAATCCTTAGCAATGACTTTACATAAACTGAAAAGGAAGGGGAGGAGTATAATAAGAGGGCAGGCCATGGAATCAGATCGAGGATTAAATACTATGTCTGTTATTCAAAACTTTTAAAACCCAGAATCCTCATTTGTAAAATATGGTTAAAACCACATTATTTTCAACATTGTAAAATACTTAACATAGTGTTTGGCACATAAAATACAAAACAAAATAGGGTATTAACAGCAACAGTAATGAAACACAGGAATAAACAGGTAGAGGAGCTAACCATTACCTCATAACTTTGAACAGGAGTTATATTCTCATTCAATACCTGAAACAAAAACAAAGCTGGAATAATTTTTGAACTTTAGTGGGGGATTTTTCAGTATTTTCTAGCACAAAATCTTATTTAATAGTTTTTAAAAATCAGCCCCAAATTTTAAACACATTTTTGCTTTTGTTTTTCTGTTTACCAGGATTATATTGATGTAAATTTTCCAAGTAATGATCTGAAAATGTACTTAATTTTCCTGTGTATTTTACATCTTATTCTATGTGTATTAGAGAAGACAGTATCATAAAATTGTGTAGCTGGCAGACAGTTGAATATAATTACTTCAAGTTCCTCATTTAGTGATTGTACAAGGCTCAGAAATATTCAGAATTTCCCTGGTTGCCCAGATAGCAAGGTGGAGAGTGGTGAAGATGGCAACCATAGCCTTCTGATTTCCAGTCCAGGGCTCTTCCTACAGGAAAGTCCCTCCATACATGTATCAGATACAGTTTGCTATCTCAAGACTATCCTTATTAACAAATCTTTGTGCACATGGAGGGAGTGAGCACTGTGTATTTCCATGGAACAAACTGAAATGCCTTCAGAGATTTGGACACTTAATTGGGGAGCATAAGGTGGAAAGTTTTTGTCTCTTCCTTCCTCCTCAAAATCATGGTTGAAATATTTGTGAAGAATATATATATATACACACACATGCATTTGCATATATACAAATTTTGCATATTTTATATGTGTGTGTATATATATATATGACATATATATATGCAAATGCATCAGTTAGGACATGGTCTCCCCAGTGGATTGTTTTAAAAAGACTTACATATTCTTAAGAATTGAATTTCTAAAAATATTTTCCAAGGATTTATATGTTCCCTATAAACCAAACCCTCTGTCTTTACTTTATTGTACTGAGATCTCTTAGTAAACAGTTATTTATAGAAGACAACAAACTTCTCAATGTATTATTTCATAAATTAGATAAAATGTCTTGCTATATTAATTCCAATACAGAAAATCAACTTAAAGTTAATAATGACTTTAAAGCAAATATTGGAAAGCAGGAAAATATATCTGTGATAGTTTCAAAATTGCTGTCATTTCACATATTTCTTCAAGGTTTCTTTATTATGGTATAAACCATAAAAACAAATTGAGTTATGTGAAAAAAAGTTAACATTTTGGATACTTTGGATACTAAAAAAGACTTTGCCTGAGATAAATAGTTGCTACACAGCTCTCCCTTTTAGATTTCTTTTCTAAAAAGAGGGAGAGGGACATTTAAGCGTGAATTATTACCAGATCTTCAAGTTGATCTTCAAAAGTATTTTCAATTTCAAAAGGTAAATTACTAATTTAGAGATCGTGAGAGAAGAAGGGACATTTATATTAAGGCTCTGGGAAAAAAATCTTAGTATTTCCGTCTTCAAAGCAAGCAAAGTAAACTCTTATCTGGAGAACCTATTTCAATCCGTATCTAATTTTTTGCTGGAACCAGTTCTGACTTGGAGCAGGAGAGGGAAATAAATTTTGTATGGGATTTTAAATCACTTTACAATTTATGATTCTAGGCTACAAAGTCTGGCCAAAATGAAATATTAAAAACATTCAACTGTATATCTACATCTACACTTTATATCTTTCAATAACCAGAGCTATACATCTATTACCCCCCTTTGCCAGCAAGTGTCTCCTTCTGGTACCCTTATTTATTCCCGGAAGCGGGGGCATGGTGGAAGGCCTAGAATGGGTCAAGAGTTGGAGTAACAGGTAACGTTGCTCTCAGGTACTCCGAGTGAAAAGGTGAGGAGAGACCAGAGAGTGTTCGGAGAAACCCGAGCAGCCTAAAAAGCAGGCTAGCGTAAGCCCCGGGGTAGTTTCACTTCCTCAGGCTCTCGGCGAGGCGGGGCGGTGGCCCCGTGGCCTGAGCCTGGGGGCTGCGTTTCCGGACCCGCTGGCCGCAGCCGCGGGCGGTGCTCTGACAAGGGGCGGCGGCCGAGAGACGAGCTCGCCGGGGAAGCTCAGGCAGCGGGAGTCCGAGGCTCGGCGCGCATCCGTCCTTAGGCTGCCTGGCTTCGGCCGCCGCGATGCTGCCTGCGGCGTCGGTGCGGGCGGGCGGGAGCCGGGAGCGGACCTCCAGCGGCCCAGCGCCCCCAGGTGGGTGTGCGCGCGTGCCCGGCAGCCACTCGGGAGGCCGGCAGGGCTTCGGGGCTGGGCGAGAATTGCGCTCCGGCCACAGACGCCAGCGCGCCTCGGGGATCGGGGCACCGGGGCGGCTCCTTCCCGCCGCCGTCAGCCGCTCAGCCGGCGGCCCGGCCCCTCCGTGGCGGGCGTCTTTGAGAGGCAGTCTGGCAGGGGCAAGGTGGGAGCGTTCCGTGTTCGGACCCGCGTGCACCGCCAACTTCGGAGTGCTTGGAACCTGCCAGAGCACCTGGGACAGGGGCCTCCAGTTTCTCCAGTCGCCTTGGGACGGGTTTTTAAGTGAAGCGCGTGTTTTAAAATCATGCATAATTCTAAAAATTAACGTGGTATTGCAAAACCGCCTGTCGGGTTTATCTGCCGAGCCTTTCAAATCCAGCCGGGTAAATTGCTAAGGGCGGACTGTGATCCGCTTATCGAACAGGTTACTCTGTGTCCAGCCTCCTCACTGGGCAGATTTTGCTGACTTGTTAAAAGGAGAAACCGTCAGTGTTGTTGAATACGTAAATGGATTTATAGAGCACATGGAGGCAGTTGCACTCAGTTCTTCCTGAGTGTTTCAAATGCATTTGTGAACTTTATAATGATTATAAAGTGTTCGGTTTTAAAATTTTGAAAAAGCCCTCGCTTGGGTGTTAAAATTACTGGAGTTGTTCACAGTGAGAAATGCAACAAGAAAATCTGAGTGAAAATACTCATTTGCTGAATAGAATTTCTCATAGCTTACCAGCATCTTTTGAGGCAATGTTGGTTCCCTTGGCTAGTGTTTGTTTTTAATATAAAAATTTTAAAAACTGCTTTTCTTAAAGTGGAAAGTACATTTGTGACAGTTTAAATGACAAGAAAGGAATTAGAGCCCTTGATATCTTAATGTGTTAACATTTGTGATTTCAGCCTAACAATTTAGTTAAACAGAATGGGCTACGGTTTGTTCAAACTTCTTGGTTGAACAGTTTAGCCAGAAAATGACTTTTATTCCACCTGACACTCAAGAATACTTTGAGGTACTTGCTATTGTGAATAATGCGAGAGTGATGTGACCCAACTGTTAGCTCATTCTGATTATTACTGTTCCTTCTGTGTGTTTTTCTCCATTTACTTTGGTCCTTCCCCATATGGTATTTATCACTTGTTTCATTTACTTTCATCAGCCAAGGTAATGGGTTGTTTTTTTTTTTCCCTTTTAAAAAAGATTTTATTTATTTATTTATTTATTTATTTGAGAGAAAGAGAGAGAGAGCTCAGAGGGAGATTTAGAGAGAGAAGCAGATGCTGAGCAGGGAGCTGGATAGAGGGCTCCATCCCAGGACCGGGATCATGACCTGAGTTGAAGGCAGACTCTGAACCAATCACCTAGGCACCCCTGAAATATTTTTCTTATAAGGAACTATCTTTTGATACTGACCTATGCCTAGTCCTGTGAATAGTCTTCTATGAGAACAAGTTCTGATTAATTCTTTTAACACATGGAGAACCTTTTCACGTGACCTCTCTATCTGCTTTGGACAAATGTTCCCAGAGCATGGTCGACTTCAGCTTAACATGACACATTGTGGTAAAGTTAGTCCAACCTCATTTTAGAGAAGTGAAAGCTGAGACCCAAGTAGTGATTTTCCCATGGTCCCATAATTAATAATTATTTGACGATCATCTATTCATGACTTCACCAACAATCTTCTATTCCCTACAAAAGTTGTGTAATACTATGAGTATAAAATGGTAAACAGTTTCATGCCTATGAAGATTTTATATTTCTAGCAGTAGGTGTATGGTATATTATAATAACATCTATGTATGGTGTGACCAGAAAGATGGATGAGTAACCAACTTGTCTTTTAATGGAAGTAGGAAAGATATGATGCCCAGTACTAAAACAATGTAAAAATGTTGCACAGTAGATGAAAATTCCATTTAGAGGGGCACGTGGGTGGCTCAGTGGGATAAAGCCTCTGCCTTTGACTCAGGTCATGATCCCAGAGTTCTGGGATCGAGCCCCGCATCGGGCTTTCTGCACGGCGGGGAGTCTGCTTCCTCCTCTCTCTCTCTGCCTGCCTCTCTGCCTACTTGTGATCTCTGTCTGTCAAATAAATAAATAAAATCTTTAAAAAAAATTCCATTTAGAATGTATTTTTCTTTTTTATATTTAACTAGATACTGTTCTCTGATATCCAAATGAGAAAATTTTCCCTTGCTTTATTCCTGAAACTAGTGATTTTAAAAACAAATTTAATTTTAACTGCTACCTTCAATAAGGACTGTTAAAGTGCAGATTTTCCCCCACCCCATAGTTTTTGTAGTTTTTATTAACATTATTTGATGCCTCCAATGAAGAGAGTTAAATGAATTATTAGTTGAAAAAGGGAAGGCACCTACCCTGTCTCACCATGTGCTAGATGCTTATATACAACTTGTGAGGGACTTAGTTCTCTCTTTATCTTAAAGTTATTGAAGATTTGAAGCTTTCCATTCTGACTGCAGTCTTCCAACATAGCAAATAACATTGATTTCTCATTCCAAGGAAATACCCTGGTTCTATTCTGGTGACTGGTTAAACTTGCCTCCTTTAGACCCGCTGGAAATGTTCTGATAAGGTTAGTTGTGCTGAGATTTTAAAGAGAGGTAGCTCTCTTAGGGTGTTTTCATTTTAATGTGAAATAATTCTATAATATTGCTTAGGGTTTTCGACTTAAACAGCAATGTACGTGATGTATACTTGGAAAATTAGAGAGAATTTTTTCAGGGATTTGTAGGTGATCATGTGCTCTGGACTCAGACCACCTCGCATCAGTTTGCTTTATTACTTACTTACTGTTTGATCTTGGATAAATAACTAAAAATGCCATTATCTCAGTTTATTCATTTAAAAAGCAGAAGTGAAGAGAATAATAACACTTATTTGAAGGGGTAGCTTTGAGAATTAAAAGAAAAAAATGCATGTGAAGTGATGTTCACTGTACCATAGCAAATAGTAATTGCTTAATACATGTTAGCTATTATTTTAATTCTCATTTTAATTCTTAGGTCATTGGTCAATAGTGTCATATTCACATATAAAAGATAGAGTTTTTATTGAGAAAACAAACTGTTGAATTGGGGGAAAACTTGAATGAAGGCATCAAGCTCCCACATGAAACAGATGAGGGAATATGGCTTCCTGTAGAAAGATGCTGCTATATCCTTGGGGAAATATTGTGGTTAATAGTTCTGAGAGGAGAAAAAGAAGAACCCACAGTGGGAAGAACTAAGCATAAATTGATTAAAAGGACATTAAACTAGGGCATTTATAAGGAAGAAAAAAATGGGAATTTAATAGGACAAAATGAGAACATGTTTTATTTTCCCATATCACAGAGTACCAGTTGTGACCCAGTTCAAAATATATATGTATATAAATATATGTGGAAAAGTAAAGATTAAACTGAACATTATGGGATACTTCACTGAATTATAAGATGATGGAGAATTTCCTTTACCAAAATATTTACTATGTGTTTTAAAAAAATCCAATATAAAGAGTATTATACCTGCCAAATATATGTTGCAGGTTTTAAGAATTTAAATAACTGTTACCTGATTACATGAATTACATTGTCATTTTATTACTTTCTTTATATATTATAGAATATCTTACAGTAATTTCAGAGACAGCTATGAAATAAGAATAGGAAGGGCAAACATTCCAGAAGTTATTATTTAAAAATAAGTTGTTTTGTGGCCTTGTAATTCTTTGCTGTTCTAAATATAAAGAATGTTATCTAAATTTCACTGCAGACATTGAAATAGTCCAGGTGGTAAAAATATTGATATTATATGGAATTATACCCCTCTTGAATTTATTTTTTACTCAGAGAAAAAGAATTATTTTTTCAGACATTTACCACTGAACAGAAATTTCTTTGTTGTTTTCAAGTCCTCCAAATTGAAATAATCCAGAAAGACCACTTCCCTTTGTAATCATGAGAAGTAATTTTTCAATGCCTTGTGGTCTTTTATAAGATTTCCCGTGTGTCCAATCAATTAAGTTATGTCTTATCACACTATGTGTCATGTTTTCCTTTCTTTTTAAGCTCTTATACTGCTTTTCTGTATTAGCAATTCCCATGCTTTCATTTTTAATGTGTTCCACTTTATAAAGACATTCTAAAAGGTACAAGAACAGTTTCTTACTTGGAATTTCACTTACCATATGCCTCATTTTTAATTATGATCCATGCTGAAGACTAAGTCTCACCCTTTGATAAGGATCAATATTCCATTCATTTTTTGTTCTAACTTAGCCATAGGAAGGATCATGCCTAACTTTCAGAAAAATAACATAGTGCCAAGACCACTTGAAATCCTGGCCTTCTTTTAAGACTGCATTTATTGTGTCAACTACTTTGAATTCATATGATATGGATATCACATTACCTTGATAAGTGAGAACATCAGAAGATTAGCACCTACTTTGAATAAGAAGTTATATCGTTGGTGTGCCTGGGTGGCTCAGTGATCATGATCACTGACCTCCAGCTCAGGCCATGATCCCAGGGTCCTGGGATAGAGCCCCACATAGGGCTCTCTGCTCAGCAGGGAGCCTGCTTCCCCACCTGCCTCTCTGTCTACTTGTGATCTCTCTCTGTCAAATAAATAAATAAAATCTTCAAAAAAAGTTATATTGTTCAGTACAATTATATGAAAGTATGTAATAATTCATTATTTTATTTCATTTCCTACAAGAGCTTTTCTAAACTATTAAATTTGTAACTTCTAAGTCATCATATCTTTTTTGGAGGGTGTAGAGAGTGGAGAAACACCCACATCAGAGATGTGGGGAAGAAACCTACAATATCAAAGTGGTATGATTCTATGAAATCATGTCACTAGAATGACAAACTGTAGAGTATTTCTTGGAACTGTGTGAAGAATCCCTAAGATTTACCCACTTTCCTCATTGGTTGATTGCATTTTATTTCGATTTAATAGACTGATATAAAATCTCAGCAGACAACTGCATTTTAGTACAATTAGTGAACTACTGGGTCACTAATGAGAAAGACAGTGAGATGAAATTGAAGCAAAATTCTACCTTCAGTTCAGTTAATGAGGTAATTCCGTTAATTCTGTCATCACTTTTGAATAAAACTTTAGAACTTTCACTACTCCAGGCACTTCTGTATAGACCAGAGACCCCTTTTTATCATGCTCTGTCCATCTGTACCCATGATAAATGGGTAAAACCATATATCATTCAGATTCTTGGAAACTGTCACTTGGGTCAAGAACAGACACTAAATTCAGAGGCAGCTTGCTGCTTTTGCTTACTAGCCAATGATGTGTTTTGTCTGGCTTTTGCAGATTTGTTGGACTCAACAAACCTTCCTTTCAAAAAAGAGAATGAGACTTCTGTCAGTGGAAGGGTACTGTTTGATGACACACAATAGAGGATGACAGCCAGTTGACTCTCATCCACAATGGATGATTAAAAAGATGAGTTGAGGGAATTGAGGACTGAAAGCAGGAGAGATAGTCTTAGTTTCTGACTTTCCATTTCTAGCTCATGTAAGACCTAGCTGCACTTGTTCTTCTGATCTGGTCTCCATAAAATGCCTGTAGTATCCTTACAATTGCTTTCTTTATAGGTGAACAAGTTTGAACGAGTTCCCTTTTTTTGGAGGAAAAGAAGATTTTGGACTAGAATGCCTTGAAATTTGAACGTTTCCTGTTTTATTTCTCCAATACTACCTCTTCTGTTTCTGTAAACTTCTTTTCTTTTAGAAAGTTGTTGTTGTTGTTAAAATGATGTCTGCTATGCGTCTTCCATCCAAAGTTAATCTGTAAATTATATCTTTTATGCACTGAGAATAGGGTGTCTTATAAGTCTAGTAATCCTCCTGATAAGAATATTTGGAATTATCTTGCTTTGGTACTGAAATTGGAAGAAAATCCATGCAGTTATTTTTGTCTCTAAATTTGAAGACCCTAGAGTTGGTGAGGAAATAATTCACTCAAAGATTAATATTATAAGAGTTAATCACTGTTAAGTTTAGAATTTTGAATTATGTAGTTATAAAGCTGTATTAATTATAAAATTATAACAGTGTTTTTAAATGTTTTTAATAAGATGTTTTTATAAAATTGATGGCATGCTGTTTTGGAGAAATTTTAAAAATGTATTTAAATTGGGGCATACAGAGTGAGACAATGCCTATGACATTTATCTTGGTAAAAGCAGAAGTGGAGGTATAAAAGTAGCATAGCTTACTAGCTATTATCTCAGTACCCCTGGGAGATTAAGTTTTTCAAAATAAGGGTAGCACTTGAGAAATCAGCATTTATTAAATGAAGCATGCTTTTCCCAGTACATTAAAATACAGTTGATCCTTAACATTAATTTGAACTGTGCAGGTTCACATATACATGTTTTGTTTTGTTTTGTTTTTGATACAGTCTCATACTGTAAATGTATTTTCTCTTTGATATGATTTTCTTGACATTTTCTTTTTCTCTAGCTTATTTTATTGTAAGAATATAGTATATAATACATATAGCATACAAACTGTGTTAATTAACTATGTTATTGATAAGGCCTTTGGTCAATAGTAGACTATTGGTAGTTAAGTTTTTGAGGAATCACAAGTTAGACGCAGTATTTTCAACTGCATGGGAGGCTGGTGCCTCTAACCCCCGTGTTGATCAAGTGTCGGCTATACCACCTTTGCTTGATGAAGTCTTATAGAGCTTAGAATCTGAATTCTGATTTCTCTATTCTGTTCCAGTTGTATTTGTTTATTTCAAAGCCAATATCTGGTAAGGAAAATACTCCTAAGAGATCTTCTTTTCCATAGTTTTCTTGTTTCTTATTAGATATTCTTCCATTCTTCCACTTCCATTTAGGGATTATTTTATCTACTTCTCCTTTCATGAAACAATTGGAATATTGTTTATTGATTTAGAGGCATTTAAGAGGCATCTAATGAAAGCAATCTCACCATTTTAAACAGAAAGAAATTTAATATAGGAAGTTGAGTTTTTACATAACTATGTTGGGGGTTTGGGAGCAATCTCTAGTCTTGGTCATCAGGAATCATTTTGCTAACAAAGCTACGGGAACCAGTTTTCATAATCGGCCAGGGGGATCTGCTAATTTATCACTATCAGGAAACTGGGGAATCAGAAGGCACTGAACTTGCTTGTTGGCACCTGGAACAGACTAGGCCAGGATCCCAAGAATTTCTGGCTCATGAGCCATCTCCTATTTGCTGGATCTGCACCAAGAAAAATAGATGCCTTTCATTCCATTGGAATCGTATTATATTTATATACTTATTAGGAGAATCAACTTTAAATGTTACTAAATCTTCTATTGGATTAATTTGTGTAGAAAAATCTGCATATCAAAGATCCTAGGTTTCAGAAGAAATATACAAGAACTTGGCTTACTTAAGTCAAAAGATAAAGTTGGGAACTTTCCACTCATTCATGTTATAACCACATGAAAGTTGAACTTTTCCTGTTGTCGTTCTGTGAACAAATGTGACAAAGTATTGCTTTCTATATTTAAAATGTCCTCCCATGTAAGTGAATTTTCTCACAAAATTCTTTAAAATTCTTTAAATCATTAATTGTGACCTTTATATAGTAAGAAAGTAGCTAATGTTTTATTGGTTAGTTATAAATTGTGTAAGATATTACAATAAAAAAAGCATGCAATGCCTTTTTAATAGAAATTTAAGGTTGACCTTTGGATATGCATATAGAATTGCAGCTTAAAATATATCAAGATTTTTATTTATATTACAGAGCAAACTAATCTCTCACCTGTTTTCCTAACATTTTTCCAATTTAACATTAATAAATATTATTTTAAAGGCAACTAAATGTGGCCACCTTTGTTGATTGATTGCCTATACAATATCTTTATCTAGCTATATCAATTCAAATATGGGAACTGTCACTTATTCTGTGACTTTGAGCAAATTAGTCCTCTAAAATCCAATTTCTTTATATCTGAAATAGGTAGCACACCTATTTTTGATATAATTAAATGTAATTCTATTTGTAAAGTGCCTGGAGCATTCAGAGCAGGTGCTTAGCAAATGGCAAATGTTATTACTTTTCAGCATGAGGTAGTATTCAAATTTCACTTTTATTAGAAGGAATGTGTTTACATTGCTCTTTCTTAGCACTTCTGGTGTCACATACTTATGAATCTCAAGATGGAGAGCTTCATATAAATGTTCTTTCAGTTGTCCTGTTCAATTTTTCTGATTGCTATGTTAAACACAGGAATATCTCAAATATGCTTCTCTGGGTATTCCCTACAGATTGAACTTATTGAAACCTATGATCTGCTATGAAAAAAAATTATATGATTTTATATGTGAAATTGTATATTGTCTTCAGGGAAAATAGTTAGTGGGTAAAGAACACTTCTCTCATTTTGAGAATTCTGTTTTTATATCATGTTATTTTAAAATAAAAATGTGATTTTTTTCATTTCTTTATTCTTGAAGATTTATATATTATCCATATATTATCTTCCATCCCTTTTGCCACCCTCCCCTCCAAAGAAGAAAACAACACACATGGAAACTGGGTCATAGTAGAGTTGATTCAGAGTCTTTTAATTTTTGTGATGAAGGCATTTCTAATATCCTCATATAGGTAAAAATAAGTTGATACAGTTGTATAGGTAAAGCGTTAGTGATATTTTCAGAATTGCTTTAATTATGTCTAAGCAATTTGTTCCCAAAAGAGGGTAAGTCTATACAATGTCTCACCTAGATCTTTGAGGGTCAGGAGAATAATAGAAATGTCCACCTAAGCAAATAGTTCTGAGTAACCTATGAGTAATTAGAAAGTACTAGTAATTATGGAAAGAAAGGGAGGGCTTTTCTATTCTTTTGTGAGAACCAGTCTGCTGAGAAGTTAGCAATTAACACATACTTCATTTCTGCTTCTCCTTAGAAAAATACAGAAGATTCATTTAAAAAGTATGTTCATATTTTATTATGTTATTTTCAAATATTTTATTACTTTATGACTCCTTAGAATAATTTTCTCATCTGGTACATATAAAAATCTAGGCTCCTCATTCTTTAGGTAATTCTGTTACAAGACCTCTTTGTACCTCATGATGAAAAGAGGAAAGAGCATTTGGTAAGACTTGCAGATAGTAGGTGCTCTGCGATTGATAGTTATCATGTCTGTTTCTAGGTGAGTCAAATAGGTGGACTCATGGGACATTATGAAGGCTGACTCATAACTTCTTTTGTCTGGTGGCCAATACCTGAAAAACCTGAGCTCATAGTCCCAGGGCTTGCTTGCTTTAGTACTGTGCTGCATGAATGGTATTATGTAGCATATATGATCCTTGGAAAAATTGTTCTATAAAATCAGTTTTGAATGTGCATACTGTGACATTCCAGTGGTCTGAGAAATTCTGCAACTAACAAGGTATCTTCAATTTTCTCTAGTCCATTATTTCACAAATGTATTTAATCATGGAATGTATTGTCATCTTAACACTGGTAGAGAAAAAGGGTTTTTTACACCAAGTTTTTATCCCTGTTAAGTGGCAAATAGTTCTTGAGAGGATGGTTCTTTCAAACCAGAGATCGGTTATACTGCTTTTAACCATATTTTCCTCAGTGCTCTGGCCACCTTTTGAGTGAGAGGAAGATGGGCTATATAAGGGCTATTATCTATATTAGGAATAGAAACAGAAGAGGGTATAGAGTAGGGAAAATGACATTGACAGGCTGTGTAGAGTGCACAAGATTTGGCTGTTTCTTTAATTCCCTTATGATTAATTCTAACTATTCAAATGAGGACTTTGATTGTGAGATGCGCCAGAGAAAATGGGAGGAAAATTAGAAGGGGATCATCTGTTAATAAAAGTAAAGTTGTATGAATGCAATAAGACTGGGTATGTGTGGGGCACCTGGATGGCTCAGTCAGTTCAGTGTCTGCCTTTAGCTCGGGTCATGATTCCAAGGTCCTGGGATCAAATCCTCCTTCGGGCTCCCTGTTCATTGAAGATTCTGCTTCTCTCTCTGACCCTGCCCCCACCCAGGCACCCTCTCTCTCTCAAATAAATAAGTAAAACCTTAAAAAAAAAACAAACCTGGGAACATGCATACCATATTCTAAATAAAAGAATATTTTGGAGTGTGTGTGCTTATGCAATCGGTATTTCAATAGTATGTATGTGTCTCAACCGAGCAACTGATTTTACAGATATTTTCACATGTCAGACTATGTAAATCAGCCACTATGTCAATAATCATGTATGCTGTGTAAGTGGCCTCACGTTGTTCAAATATTGGGATTTTATTCATCAGAACATTCCAAGGTTAAGATCAAGATTAAGTTGACTACCTGGTTATAGCCAGATAGTTTCCATGTTAGAAATGTTTGTAAGTGAAACACACCTTTGAAGCCAGCATAGGTTATTAGGAGTCACCCAAGTAAGTTACTGCTGAAATATTTTTCTGATGGAAACAATAATAACTGATATAAATGCAAATAGTTTAAGCTGATAATTTTATGTCTTGGAGATTGACAAACAGTGCATGTAAACAACACTAATAAGACAATAGCTTTTATTACTCACATAGATTGGATGCTCTTGAAAGGAGGGAGTAGCATCTGGCATCTGCTTAGCAGAGGTAAGCACATTAATAGATGCTTGCTGATTTGCTGGTAGCACAAGAGTGACAGTAAAGTCACCAAATTAAGTTTATGGAAAGGAAAAATGAAGTTGTAGCCATTTCTGAATTCCCAACTTCTGAGTTATAAATCTAGTTCTAGATAACAACCCTGGTTTCAACTTTCCTTTTCAAATCAGTTTGCAGAAGGGCTTTCTTTAATTATGAAAAAAAAATATTAAAAATTCACAAAACCTTTTACATAAAGATAATTTTAGGGCACTTTCCAATATTAAATTAACTTTTAACCTGATAACAACTAGTTTATTTTTACTGAAATGTTTATAACTTGTAATATTTAGCTTATTTTTAAAATATCTTCTGGGGCAAATAGAAAAAATCTGATCAGTGTCTAAAAGCAAATGAAATTTAATACCCTTCTTGTGTGTCTAGAAGATGAAATGTTTTGTTTTATTATTCTTTTTTCTAGAATAATACTTGCACATAATTGAAAATATGTACAATGGCTTAAAAAATAGGAAAAGACATGGTATATATACTTGTAGTTTTTATTTTTCTATGTTTACTTTTAACAATTTTACTTGTTCAGCTTTGTAGTGTTAATATATGTAATATTTGTTTATGCACTTTAAAGTTACATTTGTATAGCAGTTTGGTGTCCTGTCATTCATAAATATTTCAATTTTGTTCTCTCTTCATGTAAATCTATTGCACAATGTTTAAAAAGAAAAGAAAATCCACAATGATTTATTGCATAAAGATCATCCTCAGTACGAAACCATTACTAACCTAAAGAAAGACTGAATAGTTTTTAATGATATAGGAAATACTTTTTCACTGTGCTGGATTTGAAATTAAAAAAAGCGCAGGATTGGGTGCCCAGGTGCTCAGTCAGTTAACCACCTGCCTTGGGCTCAAGTCTGATCTCGGGGTCCTGGGATCTAGCCCCACATTAGGTTCCCTCTCCTTCTGCCCCTCCCCCCGGCTCCTACTCTGTCTCTCCAATAAATAAAAATCTAAAACAAACAAACAAACAAAAAAAACCCCAAAACACAAAGGATCAAGTAGTGGCTCTGTCACTAATGAATGAGATGACTCTCTGATGCCCAGGAGACATTATGTATATTGATGATCATATTAATTCTTCATGAGAATGATTGGCTCATAATACTAATTCAATTAATATCTCTTATTTTAGAGAAAACCACTGCAGAAATTAAAATTGCTTTCTCTAGGCATTTGGGATTGAGGATATCCATCAAGAAAGAGTGGACTAATGCCTCTATTGTCTATGCAGGAGTAATTATCCTTTATTCATTCACTGTTCAAACATTTATTTTTGATCTGTGCTAGGTTCAAGAAATACATAAAAAGGTGGCTTCAGCCCTCAGAGACTGCATTTAAGTGAAATAAGGATGGGAAAAGCTGAATGGAAGTATTTTTATCTACATTCTGATTGAACATCAGATAACTCAAAAACCTTCAATGCTGAGATCTGAATAATTTAGTTATGAGAACTAGTTAGCAGGATGAGCTACAGCTAAGAGTGTTTACTGTGACTACTGGGGGTGACTCTTGATGCATAACTTCTGTTCCAGAAAGTCACTACTCATTTCAGAATGCAGTCATGAGTATAGTCCCCTGGGACAGCATTTTGCAAATTTCAGTCATTCTCACAAAACCTTCCTCAAATTTTTGGCTATTGTACCCTTTTGTTTAAGAAAAAAATCTTTAACTTTTTTTTTTTTTTTAGCTTAAACGTATTTTAAAGGAACATTTACATCACCACCATAAATGAAAAATCATTACCACTTACCCTAAAGAGAAGGTGGCCATACAAATAGATTGAAAATAAAATAATGTTGAAAAAATTATAGGTAAGGACAGGTTCTGGGCACATAGATCAACCTCTGTTTGATAGTGTTAGAGTTCATGAAGTCACAGGACCTTCAATCTAAGACACTATCCTTTACCAAATCCAAGTTGAAGAAGTATTCTGAAGGGAATGACTTTCTCTGATTCCCTGTTACTATGTTTCTGGGAGTTGGCATCCTACCCGCTGGCTAATGCTGTCCTCCAAAGGCCAATTTCACCTTACAGAAGGTTGAAATGAAGTTTTATTTAGCACTTCTAGGTGTCAGGAACGATGATAAATTCTCTACATAGTTTATCTCATTTAATCCTCACAACAACGGATTTCATAGGTGATATTATCTGTACATTATAAATGGGGAATCCAAGCTCAGAGAGGTTAATTATTTTCTTGAAGCTGGCTGAATTAGGATTCCAAGACAGCCTGACTCCAAAGCCTGACCTCCTAGCCACTCTATAACTCTCTGAAATAAACTTATTTTATTCTCACAAAAACACACATGTACACTCACGTTAGAAAAGCAATCCTCCCATGTGGACATTTCCGTTTTTATAGTCAATGAAGTAGTCATGTATATCGAAAGTCATTTTAATAGAAAATAAGTAACATAAAAGATGATATTGTTACCCATTAATAGGCCAACATTGAAACATTCTTTGCAAGGGATAGGATAAGCAACCACTGTTTCTAACTAATAATTGTAAACTTTTAGAAAGTTTTGCTGCTTTCAGGGTCCTTAGAGGTTAATGAAATAACAGGAACTGAAATATCTACAACACAATGCTAGAAAAACAATGTCTTTAATGAAGGCCATTGGATATTTAAAATCATCAAGGCTGGAATAGAGATGTGATTAAAATATATTGCAAAATGGCTACAATGAAGAGTACTCTAAAAGTGGAAGGCTAATAATTTGTATCTGCCTAATGCTTTGTGACCTTAAAGGAATTTTCAAACCCTAATAATTGACTTTTAGAAAATTCTCCTAATGTATCATTTACTTTGACTCAGTGAGAAATCTAAACAATGATCATTTAAACTATTTAATCAGGGTCATCCTGCAAATACTCTGAAGATAGCAGAAAGTATACTTGCACATATATCTGTTCTACTTCAGAAGGCTTTAGGAAAGGCCTAGAAAAGGAACTTTTTCTAAAAGGCTTTAGCAAAGGAACTAGAGCTGAAGTAGTCTTCAGATGTTTGATAGACAGAATAATGGCTCCCCTAAGGTGTCTACATCTTAATCGCTGGAGCTGTGAATATGTTAGACTACATGGCAAAGAGAATTAAGGTTACAGATGGAATTAAGATTGCTATATCAATTTACCTTAAGATGGAGAGATGATCATGGATTATCCAGCTGGACCCAACGTAATCACAAAGGTCCTTATAAGACAAAGAGAGAGGCATTAGAGGGGAACCAGAGACATGGCAGCATGAGAAGGACTCAGCCCGATTTTGCTGGCTTGAAGATGGAATGGGGCCATGAGCCAGGAGCTGTGGATGACTTCTAGAAAATGCAAATAAATAGATTATTTCCTAATGCCTCCAGAGGAACATAGCCTTGCCAATGTCTTCATTTTAGCTTACTGAGACCTGTTTCAGACTTCTAACCTTCAAAACTGTCAGATAATAAATTTGGGTTGCTTTATGCCACAAGTTTATGTGATTTTATATGGCAGCAATAGGAAATGAATGCAGATTTTTAAACACAAGGACAAAGAGTAGCATGAATATCACAGATCAGGTCATATCTATCAGACTTCACTCACCATCAGGCCTAATTAAAACACTGGATTATAACCATGAGGAAATAAACTTTTATAAAATATAAACAGCATATCAATAGTACCCTTAGGTGGTTATCTTTGGCAAGATATATCCTTATTCATTATTGGAACATCTCTCTGGAATTCACTGTTGTTTTTATAGTGAAATAAAAAAGGAAGTCCCATTATTGTTTGTTCACATTTGGTGTTTTTAACCCGTTTAATAATCCTTATCATTAATGCTACCGGCTGCTGTTGCTGTCACAGTTCTTACTAGTACAGATCTGTGAGCTTCAGCAAAGTATCTACTTTCTCAGTGCCTCAGGTACAACAAGTGCAAAATGGGAAAGGAAGAACATATGCTTATAGGGTTGTTATGAGGTTAAAAGAAGTTAATTCTTTTAAACACCAAAACAGTCATATTAAGAACTAGCTACATTTAGGTTGTCTTTATTGTAATCATCATCATCATTGTTATAATCCCTGCTACGCTTATCAGTGAGTGCTGAATGCCACTACCTATCCTGATACACAGGCTTCAGATTTTCTTTCTAGGAATTACGGATTAGTATCCCCATTATTTCAGGTTAAGAAACTGAAACAACTTAACCAGGTTGAGGAGTGAGAACTGTTCTGATACATCTAGCTAAACTTCTAGGTTTAGTGCTAGATGCCATCTGCTTCCATTACATAAAGGATTTTCTGTCCCAGCCCATTGAAGGACAAAGATACTCTGAGAGATAACGGATTTAGATGTGTACTCTTCATAAAAGTTCACTACAAATTCACTAATATTGTATTATAGTCCTACTCTGTTTACTCTCTGAACATGAACCATTTTTAATCCTGGTAGAGAATTATTTTGAAACTGTTTTCTCCTAGTGATAAAAATTTGGTTGGAGCCAGACTGGTTAGGCATGAATAGAACCACATGTGATAAAATCTTTAAGGGAATTTTCTTATAAAAGTATTACATATATGCATTGTAAAACATTTAAAAATGGAAAATATCAGAATAAAATTATAATATACCACAGTCTTCTCCTCAGAAATAAGTGTTGTTAATATTTATCTTGAATTATATGAGTTTGTATGTGCATTCATAAAAGAGTTCACATTGTATATATTGTTTTGAAATGTTCAATGTGATTTGCACATTGATTCATGATACATTTTCATTCTTTTATGTCAAAAGAGACATTTTGTGGGACGCCTGGGTGGCTCAGTTGGTTAAGCAGCTGCCTTCGGCTCAGGTCATGATCCCAGCGTCCTGGGATCAAGTCCTACATCGGGCTCCTTGCTTGGCAGGGAGCCTGCTTCTCCCTCTGCCTCTGCCTGCCATTCTGTCTGCCTGTGCTCACTCTCTCTCCCTCTATCTCTGACAAATAAATAAAATCTTTAAAAAAAAAAAGAGAGAGACATTTTGTAAAATTTAAATCTTTTAAATTTGTTAAATAGTTCAATTCTGCATTTTGTGATATTGAAGGACTTATTGATACTTTCTTTCCAAGATAATACTTTTACACTAACCCTAGGATAAATAAAATCAAAAGATCCTTCAATTACAGGTGTTAATGCAATATTACAATAAACTACCTCATATTGAGGTAATTTCTAAAAATCCATTTCCTTTTTCTAGTGTGTAAATTCCTTTAAGGGCAGGAATTGTGCTTCACAATCTTTATATCTCTTAAAGTCTGAACAGTTGTTTTGAATAATAATCATTAAGTGATTATTAAGTAAATATATGAAAAGGTATAAATGATTATGAAATTGATATTGAGCTATTGTTGTCAACATTATACTTATGGATGATTATGGAAAATATCCTGCTAAATGTCAAAATGCTGGATCTGAAAATCCAAGCAACGACTGAGACTATAAAATGTTACAGCATTTTAAATAGGTGATGGGGATTGAGGAGGGCACTTGTCATAATGAGCACCAGGTAATGTATGGAATTATTGAATCACTATATCGTACACTTGAAACTAGTATCACACTATATGTTAACTAAATGGAATTAAAATAAAACATTTAAAAAAAGAAATTAAAACAAAAGTAATGTTAGAGCAGTGAGGGTCAAGATCCAGAAGGGTAGGAACAAATATGTGTTAAATATGACTGTTTGGATGTGTTAATAATTTCCAATGAATGGACTGTATCATTCATTTCTCTGTATATTTTCAAGTCTGTTGCTGATTTTCAACTTTGCTTGCAATTGCAAACCACATTAAAATATAAGAATTCCTCAAGCTCAAGCAGTAAAACTTTTAAATATGAAGAGTATCTTATTTTTATGCCTTCAGAAAAAAGTATAGGGGGAAATTCAGTATTTGGATAACTATTTCTCTACATTATGTTTAAATGTAAGTAACTAAGCAATCAGATTCAATAAATAAGATGAATTTCAAAAATTAAGAATAATTTAAAGCATTTATTTTCATATATCCTTGATAGCTCTATCTTTAAAACTTTACATGGTGTAGAGCTTCTCCTTATATATTTTAATAGGAGAGAAGAAATGTAGAAATAATTGTAAAAATTCTTTTTGTTTCTTCGTAACCTAAAATTCTAATTCTTTGTCTGAAAGTTCACATTTTTAAAAGAATTCATGCATAGATTTTATTATATTATACATTTCCAAATGTCAAATATTAATGAAAATAACCCCATCAGGAATTCCTTATGCTTCATTATTTCAGTTCAGAATAGAATTTAGTATTTAATCTTGTGCAAAATATTAGCTATGGGTAAAGTAATTGAACGTGATTTTTTTTTTTAATCTTTGGTTTTTGTAACCAGGTTAGTGCCTGACTTCTGGGCTGTTCATTTTCCTAATATGGCACCTGGAGCATGATAATTAATAATAGTAAAACAGCAATTTTTATAAAAGTTAGTATGAAGTGGAATAGTTTTAAAATTGCTTTTACTTAACCACATACAGTATAAATTCCTCCCCATCTATATTACTTCATATAGTTTTGGATAAACATCATAAACAAAATATTAACTTTAGAATTACAACCTAAATTTTAAATATATAATTTCAAATATTGTGTTCTTTTTTAAGAACAATTTGGCCACATATGACTAACAAAATCACCTTGGTGAAATAAAGCAGATTTTGAGCAAGTTAATGATTATAGTAAATTAAATAATATATATGCATGCATTTCTTATTAAACAACATAAGCCATTTGGATTTTTTTCTTATTAAAAAAGACCAAAATCTTTATATTTTTATATATCAGAAAAACTTGAGAGATAATAATTGCAACTGTAATCATCAAATACTCTACTAGAAGTACTGTCTATATAAGAAAAAGAGACTACAGTAATTCTCAAACTTGAGGGGACTAAAGAATTACCAGAATTGCTCTGGGTGCTTCATTATATGATGGATGATAACCCTGATCTCAATTCTTTCCAAGTCCCAATCCTAATTCTATGTCCCAATCCCAGTTCTTTCCAAGTTCCCAAAGTGGCTCTGGTGTAAGTAATGCCTTGACCACATTTTGAGGAGAGAATGGGGTCACAACAGGGCAGTGTACCTCTAATCAAATAGATAACAGGGTTGAGGACTTTTCTAGAGGTGCCTAGGGTTTTGATCCTTTGCTGTTGTGTGAGCTCTAACCAGAAGTCATGTTTACCAAGAGCATAGGCCCCAGGAGGCTTTGGGTTGCTTCTGGGAGTGGTAGGAGACACACTTTGCTAGGTTTGCTGTTTCCCTTTTAGTCAAGAGTGGCTGCAGAAGATGCAGACATCAGGAAGGGGTGGGGGTTTACATGCTTTCTGATGTAATCTTCAACAAAGGAGTAGCTAATTATCCTATTCTTCCTTCCAGTATGTACATATTTCTAGTATATAGACATTTCTGAGATATTTTAGAATCCCCATAGTAGGTTGTGAGATAAACTTCCTACAGAGGGTTTTGGTAAAGGTGTGTTCTTACTCAGTTATATTCTCATATTATGACATCATATGTAATTCTGCACATAACAAAACTGTTGAAAGACATTAGTGTCTAAATGATAATCGGATATTTGCTTATGTAATTACATTGGAAGATTTCATTAGAGTTTGAGAATATGGAGTCTATTTGTCATGTCCTTGTTTTATATACTTCAGAAACAGGAACCGAAGAGCATTCATTTGCGCAATTAAATCTCCCCTAAAGTTCGTGAAAAGAATTCAGGAAGAAAAGCAAGCTGTTTGATCATTGTTTTTAAGCCATGGCTGGCTGTACTTTTCCCCCCCTCACCATTGCCATCATCTTGTGCTCTGGAAAGAAGAGGTCAAAATGGGGAATGAGGGAGAGCAAAGAAACAAGGGAATAACAATATAATTTTCTCTTGCTCAGAACTAGGACAGCAAAATTACATTTGTCAATGTATCTAAAGATAATTCTCTTTTTATAGTCTAATAACTGATCATATGCTTTTATCCATTGGAAACCTCAAGGAAGGGACTGCAGTTTATTTCATTTTTTCAAGAATATTGCCTGCATTATGGCTTGACACCCAAGTCAGAGTACGTAATCCATGTGAATTTAAGCCCAGACAACTACATGGGTCTGGTTGTATATTTATCATTTTAGTTTCCTAATGGAATATGGTTACTCACAACCAAATGTATCATTTGGTGGGTCATATAACATGGAGTTTATGAATGACCAGTTAGGCTTCATAAACACTTAGTGTCCTATAGGCAGACCTTAATGTCTGTCTGGACTCAAGTATACTCACAAGTTAATTTTCAGATAGAAAAGAATCGTTAGAAGAATAAAGCATGGTCTTTCTCCAAAACCTTAGGGGTATGAGTTGTGGATTTTCATATTGAGAGTTGTCAGAAGTATGAGATAGCATTATTATAAAGCCTAAATGACAGGGAAGTCTGCACTGCAACCTGGTCTTGTAGCAGAACTCTTTATTAATCTGGCCCCACTCAGAGCTGGTATCCTTATTGGCTACCTGGTAAATGGTCAGGATACTGACCAGGTATGTATGCTTCCTTCAAAATGCAAAAAGGTCCATCCAGTGGTGAAATGCAGTAACTTATTTTTCAACACGCAGTGGTATCCTGATATGCCTTCAACCATTGGATGTGTAGAAAGCTTGCCAATGTTGCAGGATAGTGACCTTTAGCATGATGATAAACCTCACACTCTGGTACATAAGTGTCATATTATAGCTTCAGGGACATTAGCTCTTTCTTTATGAGCAAGTTTAATTAGAATCCTGTCACCAATTATATATTACATATTATGATAACATACCTTATGGTATATCAATATTTCTGCAGACTGTATTATAACAGCGAGCATAGTCTTGAGGTCAGTGACAGGTGCTCCTGTCCATGACAGGTGAATGCAAACTGCTTATTATCTTTATTGATTGCAATTACAAGGAAAGTATTTACCAGGTCAATATCTGTATATAGTTTCTGTAAGCTGGTTAATTTGTTCCAGTAAAGATATGTGTAGAACAGAAGTCGATATCAACACCTAGTTATGTTTGTGAAAATCAACAGTTATCTTGTACTGGCAAACTGATGAGTTGAATGAAGATGTGAAGATATAATCACTATTACATCTTTCACATCTTTCTTTGTGGTGCCAGTCTTTACAGTTATACCAGGAATATAGTATTTGCTTTAGTTTATGTTTTTGATGGTGGGTGGTGGGTGGATGGAATTAGACAATTCTAGACATATATTCCCTTTCCTACTATAATATCATTCTCTGTAAGGATTCTGGCATTTGCTATTTATGTGTATTGCCATTATATGTTACCCTAAGATATCTTTATGGGCCGCTGGAACTAGTGTTAAATATACCCAAGACAAGATGTCATTTGTCATTACACCTGACTTCCGTAAGTTCCCATTCTTACTAGGGTGCCATGCTGATGTTTTGGGTCTTCAGGAATCTGTGTCAATGGAGATCAGTAAAATAAACATTAGGATATATGGGCATTCTTTTCTCCCAGTGTACATAGCTGCAGGCCTCTGGGGAAATGCTTAGAGGAAGATTCATTGTATATACATTTAGAAGCTTCTTTAGATAGAGGCTTCCCTTTGTCAAAGGGATTTGGCTTTTCCTCAGCCAAAGGGCTCTAAGTCTATAAACCAGATAGGAGCCTGTGAATCTTCACTTATTTCAACTTAAGTAATTTTTTGCACCTAATTCTGGAATTATTTTGTTTATTAAGGTCAAACTAATGGTTCATAGGCTATACATGTACTTCATTCATAAGGACCTTCAGCTCAGTTAGTTACCATAACAGATCCCTGGAGTGAAAAAATATGTAGATTAGTTAAATTGCCTCTAATGATTAAGTGCTACCATTCAGACTTCTCTACCAATCCAGACTTCATTATGCCTCATTGACATAAAAAAGTTCAATTTGAAGATCCAGTTGTTATCACCATGTCCAGGCTACACAGGACGTATATCACAGAGCTTATCGTGATTGAATTTCTTAATGCTTAGTAAAGAGAATATCGGAATACTCTAGAGCAAGGATCAGCAACCTATAACCAATATGCAAAATCTAGCTGGTGACCTATTTATGAATAGTTTGTGAGCTAAGCATAGTTTTTATACTTTTAAAGGGTGATAAAAAGAAAAAGAAAGAAAGAAAGAAAGAAAGAAAGAAAGAAAGAAAGAAAGAAAGAAAGAAAGAAAGAAAAAGAGGTAAAGCATAGGGTAGGGAGAAAAAGAAGAAGAAAGTATCTTATTTGACCCACAAAGCCTGAAGTATTTATAAAATAAAAATTTGCTTGCTGACCCCTTTTCTCCATCGTAGAAGGCAAGTCTAGCAATGTAATCACATTGACTCCATAGTGATGGAGTCCAGATTTTAATTATCCATTCTAATAGGCTGCAAGTGCCCCCCCCAGGCACTTGAGTTAACACATTAAGTTCTGAATCTTGTAGGACTACAGCCATATTGATGGATTTAATCAGGTTAAGTCTTCCCTTTTGCCATCCTTGGTCTAATAACTCTTAAAATCTATTCCATACATTCTTTCCAGACTAATGCTGATACATATTGGCAGGATTATATAATATTTTTTGTGTGTGAAATGGTTTTTCTAAAATTCCTTTTGCTTATGGGATCTAATGCTAGTTATTGACCTTATGGACAGTCAAGGAGGGGTGTTGGCATAGATGCTGAGAAAAGTTGACATCACTTGTGAGGCAGTTGCCTTAGATAAAATTGTGAAAACTTTTTTTGTTTGTTTTTGTTTGTTTTTAAAGGGAACACATGTTCCCTCAGTTAAAAATGATCCAGAGATGCTAGGGAATTTGAAGTTCTCAGCCTCGTCTCTGTCCCCAGTCTCTCTTGAGTCTTATGATTCCACACTTTTTTAAACAGTGTCCTCACATTGGCTTAAGAATCTTGGGGATGGGGAGTTGCCTGCTACTGGAGCTATAACCCTGTCTATGTATATGCACGCTCTGGAACAGTCAGAGAAACCATTATACACCAATCACCCCATCCCTGTAATTCCTGTTGCCACAATATTAACTAAATTCCATAGGCACTCGAGCTTCCAAAACTTTCCCCTCCATTGACAGTCCATACCAAATTATCCCTGGTGAAAAATTGAGTCATTATGTTGCTTCTGCATGCCATAAATTGTCAATCTATTATTTTCCTTTGGCAAGGGGTCGCTTGTATTCTCTGTAATTATGAGAGCAACACAATTCCAAAATTGATCCCATAGAATCTATTTTCTGTGGCCACTCCTAGTACCTGTATTTATCAGGATCCTGGCAGGAAACAGATATCACCATCAGAGATTTTAACTGAAAAAAAAAAAGGGGGGGGGGATTATTTATTAATATGTGCAGGGCTGTAGAATCCAAGAAGAGATAGTTAAGTATTGAAAGACTAAAAGCAGGAATCTTTTAGTACCCTTGTAAGGGAAGGGGAAGGAAGATGGTTGCTAGACCTGCATAAAAACTAGAGCCACAGAAGAAAAGCCACAGAAAAGAGGGCCACAAAAGAAAGCAGGTACTGCCAAAACCAGAATGGGGAAGTAAATGAGAGAGCTAGTAATTAACCCTATCATTCCTTTCTCTCACCTGCTAATGTTCTGAAGTGCTTTCCACTGGTGTGGGCACGGGAGCCTGAGTGATGTAATACATATGGGAAGAATCAGCCTGGACAGATCATAAAAAATATACAGGTCCTAAGGAGATTATTCTTGAAGGTGAATTGAAGAAATGAGAAACATTTAAGAGACTGTGTAAATGTGATACTATTACCATATTCAATTAATTCTGACAGTATTTTTCTGTTTGGGGCTGGCTAGTCAAATTCTCTGAAATCAGAATTCATCTTAAAAGTTATAGTATAGGGGCACCTGGGTGGCTCAGTGGGTTAAAACCTCTGCCTTCGGCTCAGGTCATGATCCCAGGATCCTGGGATCGAGCCCAGCATTGGGCTCTCTGCTCAGCAGGGAGCCTGCTTCCTCCTCTCTCTGTGCCTGCCTCTCTGCCTACTTGTGATCTCTCTCTGTCAAATAAATAAAATCTTAAAAAAAAAAGTTATAGTATATTGTGGCACCTGGGTGGCTTAGTTGGTGAAACGTCCAAATCTTGATTTCAGCTCAGGTTATAGTCTCAGGGATATGAGATCAAGCCCTGCGTTAGGCTTGGTGCTGGGTATGGAGACTGCTTAAGAGTCTCTCTTTCCCTCTCTCTCTGCCCCTCCTCTTTCCCTCTCTTAAAAAAAATTACAGTATATTATAGTTTATTTGACCATAATATTTTTTTTCCTTAGAGGAATATCAAATAATAACCTGTCTTATGGTCAATGTTATGTTAGATTGAATTATTAGTAATGACAATAAAAGGAAGGAAAGGCTATAGACACTGCTGAAATAGGATTCCACAAATTTGCACTATTTGACATATTTCAAAATCTGTTTATAGATATAGAATCATTTGTGTTTATAGTTTTAAATAAACTATTAATAATTTGTATCAGAGATTAAAAACTGGTAAGGTGAAGGAGTTAAACATTTGCAGTTTATATATGAGGGGTAGAAGATCTTTGCAGAATAATCCTGCAGCAGTTCACACCATGCTTTTTTTTTTCCTCTTACAAGGTTGTTCTGTGAAGCACAAATGCATTTGTTTGCATCTTAAAAGGAAGAAGAAAGAGGAAGGTTCTGCATTTATATAAAAATAACTTTTCCTGGTTGTTCTTCATCATAGCTAAAAAGCATAATCTTAAATTGATGTGTTCGTACCTTCCTGTATTTGAAAGGAAGAGCTAAGTTGATGTGACAGAGAAAGATTTCCCCTGAAGAAAACTCTGAGAATTGGACATGAGTGTAGGTAGTTGATTTAGAGGATGAGCCCATGAAGCACTAGTGAAAAAATAGGAAATGTGAGACAAGGAGAGAAAAGCTAACAATGTGTATATTAATAAGCAGAAAACACAATAGACAATTACAATTCAGCATCCCTAATGTAGAATAACCCCCCAGGATTGTCCCCCTGAAGGATGGGAAGGCTATTATTTACACACTGATTTCCATAATCTCGGATTATGTAGTACAATAGTATGTAATACTACGGATTCAGGCCATTGCAAAAGTGAACTGAGGTTTGTGGGCAAGTAGATGAGCGTTGGTTAGTGAGGGCCTCACTCAGCTTCAGAACATCCAGCCTTTGAGGAAGGTGAGTGGAGGGTGACTGGGAGGGTTGCCTCCCAGCCCTCACTGCCCTAAATCCCCACACTTCTGAGCTGCCAGGCAGATGCATGGCGCTGAGGAAGCTCCCTCAGAACAGAGAAAGTCCTCAAGCAGCAAAACAGAGTTTGGAAATGGTCGGTGTGCTCAACAGCTGACCACTAACCTGCAGCTCTTGGGACAGGAAGATATGGGATGTATGTTAGCAGAATCTGCTACACAGATATACACAGAAAACACCTGGTATTTTTTGCCTCTCTGAATAAGTGAAATTAACCAACGAGTTATAGTGTGTTTTACTACGTTAATGTCTTTGAGAAAAATCCCCAGTTTTGTTTCCTTGTGCTAAAGTACAAAGTTAGAGCACAAGTTCAGTTACACTTACTATGTGTTTTGAATAATGATATATTTGTGTGTGTGTGTGTGTGTGTGTGATTCAATCAAGATTAATGTTTGTGTTACCACCACTGAGTCCTTTTGGGCTATAAGTAATTTCTTTGTAATTTTCTGTTCTTTTTTCTTCTGCACTTTGGTCACCAGGTAGAAAAAATATAATATTGAAAAGATGCATTATGCTATCTTTCTTCATTTTGCACAGACATTGGTAAGAGATGGAATCTTATTCAAAAAGAAAAAATATGCCATTTGAACCTACACATATGTAATAGGAAGGGTTTTGATTCATGCTCAGTCTCATTCTTTGGTAACATGTAGTATAATCTGCTCTCAGTGCAAAAGCAATTATTGATATCAATTATTGATACAAATTTCCTTCAAGTTAAAAAAATTTGTTATAGTACTTTGTAGGATAAATAAAAGACATCATTGTGGAATCTGAAATACCACTTCAGAGTAAATTTATAAAAATTAATATGGCTATATTCTGTTCTACCCTTGTAAATTGCTGTCATTTACATTATGTTGTTAGACTGGAGATTTACATTTTAAATAATTTATTTACAGACCTTAATTGAATCTCCAAAAACGACTTTCTTTTATTTTGATGAATCTTTCCAGGAATGAAAATTTTGTGTTTCTGTATTTCAGATTCATCTTTTATTGTTTCATTTCACAGCCTATAAAAGTCAGTCAATATTAGCAACAATAACCTTCCTTTTTAAACTGGCAAATAATGATTTAAGTTTGATTATTCCAAGTGTGTAAAACAAAGGTCAGTAGGTGTCTCATGAAAATCAATAGAGAACTATTGTTGGGGCCACAGTCCAGATGTTACTCAAGGACAGACTTCTGTTTTCTGAGTAAGGAAGAAGAAAACCATGGCTGTGAAAAGGTCTTTTATATAACTTTTGCATTTTGACTCAACATGGTTTCAAAATGAAAAGACTGGAAGGCAGCATAAGGAACAATTACTGTCCTTGTGGCCCTGACAAGTTACTGCACCTCTCTGAGGATCAGTGTGATCACCGGTAAAGTAAGAATAGCAGGGCAACTCCATGTAGTTTTAGGAATATTAAATGAAATAATACATGTTACATGCTTAGCAACATGCCCATTACATGGAAAGTGTCAGTAAATAATATTTGAGAAAGTTAAAGATTAAAAGATTGAAATGACTTTATCTATAGAGAAGAAAGGGGTGACATTGAGTGCTTATCTTTAAGCTTTTGGAAATTGTCATACAGGGGTTATAGACTAACTATAAGTCAAATATAAATTTGGAAGGAAGGCTCAGTTTTAACCTAAGAATAAAATGACCATAGAATATGGAGAAAGGTTACCTGTCTACTATTTCTTGGGAAGTTTTAGAAAGATAAGTTATGATTGTCTCTAGAATTGATTTCCTATGGTAGTGTGATACCCAACTACGTAACATGGAAATATTCATTCTGTACTTTATTTTTTTTTAAAGATTTTATTTATTTATTTGACAGACAGAGGTCACAAGTAGTCAGAGAGGCAGGCAGAGAGAGAGGAGGAATCAGGCTCCCCGCTGAGCAAAGAGCCTGATGCTGGGCTCGATCCCAGGATCCTGGGATCATGACCTGAGGCATGAGGCTTTAACCCACTGAGCCACCCAGGTGCCCCTCATTCTGTACTTTAAAGATTTTATTTATTTATTTATTTATTTATTTATTTTAGAGAGATCAAATGAGAGGGGAGCAAGGAGCAGAGAGAGAGGGACAGGCAGACTCTACATTGAGCATGGAACCCTCTCTGGCTTTTGGTCTCACAACTCTGAGATCATGACCTCAGCCAAAATCAAGAGTCAGAGATTTAACTGACTGAGCAACCCTGGCACACCTTAATCTATACTTGTTCTATAATTTTATTGACTTATGTTTTAGAGTCAAGAAGATAGTTCTGTAAGTTCTTCATAGATAACCATACTCTTGGAGTACCTCATATGTTCTATTTCCTCTTTTTCCTTGGTGGGAACCAGAGTCCTTGTAAGATTTCACAGACTTTGCATACTTGAGATTAACTCATAGGCTGCTAAATATTGACTAACCCAACTCATATCACCTATGAAGAATTTGTATTAATCTCTTAAATAATGTTGTGTCCTTTGCTGTTAGAGTTTAAAAGTACAGGCTGTAGGGTCAGACTGCCTGCAGTGGAATCCAAATCTAGTACCACTTCAGTTTTCCCACCTGTAAAATGACAATAATGTTTGAATCTACTCAATAGGGTAATTTTGAGAATAAAGTAAAATGATATATGTAAAACACATGGAGTCCTAGTTTACTTGAAACACTTAATAATTCACATTATGAATTTTGTCTTTACTCTCTAGTTTATAACTATACGGTAGCCTACTCTGGCTATATGTAATAGAAAGGAACCTTCTTTCTCTACCCTTCCTCGAACATAAAAATACTGAATTATGGTGCCATGTTTGTGTTTGTTCAACAAGTATGTATTTAGCATCCAGGCTGGGTGAGACACTACACATAGAATAACAGAGCTACCCTGATGACTCATACACAACTTGTGTATGATTCCCATATTTTTCTTCCAGATGTCATCTTCATGCTGCACATATAAGCATATTAAAAACTCTACTGAATACCTGTTCAAGAAATTATGAAAGCCATTATTTAGGAATCAAGGAGTTGAAAGAGGAAGCATCTGTCCTTGGAGATGATATTTATATCATTAGAAAAGATGCAGATAATTTAATAAAAATACAATAGCTTTCAAAATCATTATAGTCTTAATTGGCCCATTGGTGTTATAGAAAATACAAGCTTTATATCCAGAAGAAAAAAAAGATAATTGTAGATTACAAGAGTTTTGGTGTTTTGCTCTTTGTATTCATGATAATACCTTACCACTGATTTTAAGGATGATTATTTTGTTTTATAAAATAATACAGGTTTACTATGGAAATATAAGCAATATGGAAGTTTTTAATTCTTTATTTTTATTTTTTAAGATTTTATTTATTTACTTTAGAGAGAGAACAAGAGAGTACAAAGAGTTGGGGGGGCAGAAGGAAAGGGAGAAGTAGACTCCCCTCTGAGCAGGGAGCCCAACAGGGGGCTGGAACCCAGGACCCTGAGATCATGACCTGAACTGAAAGCAGATGCTTAACTGACTGAGCCACCCAGGATCCCCTGGAAGAGTTTTTTTTTTTAAAGAAAGCAATGTATCTCTCACAGTCCTATCTTTCATGGGTAATTGTTACTAACTATCAACAAAATTATTTTAAGTAGATGCTCATGGAATGATTGTTTAAAAATGAGATCATAGGGGCACCTGGGTGGCTCAATGGGTTAAGCCTCTGCCTTTGGCTCAGGTCATGGTCTCAGGGTCATGGTCTCAGGGTCCTGGGATCAAGCCCTGCATTGGGCTTTCTGCTCAGCAGGGAGCCTGCTTCCCCCACCCCGCCTCCTGCCTCTCTGCCTATTTGTGCTCTCTCTCTCAAATAAATAAATAAAATCTTTAAAAAAATGAGATCATATTCTACAAGCTATTTTTTAAATAAAATAATATAAAGTAAAATTGAAGGACATAAATTTTCAGATAAAAATCTTTACTTAGAATACTTTAAATTATTATTGTTTAGGGAAAATGATAAAAAAATAATGAGAGGATGGAATCATTTTTTAAATTCATAAATCAAATTTAGGAAGTATTAAATGACTAAATTCTATCAAGGATGAGGTTAATATTTTATACTATTTTTTCCAAAAATGCTCAGCTTTCCCATCCCATGAGTACATTTGTTTCATCAAGATTTTTAATATCTGATTTTGTAGTACAATCATAATCCCCTCAACATTTTATCTTTGTTCTGCATGTACTTATATGAAACCTACTGCGTTTTCTTTTTTCAAACTTTTTACATTTCCATTTTATTTACTCTGGTTCTTCTATTTGTAGCCTGTATTTTTCGTTGTTATTTAAATTTTGAGTATGGTTACACTTGCATATTGAACTATGGTAAAACATCTATAATGAAAACCAGCAGTCCTTTGCTCTCCCCATCACCAAACACAATTTCATTCTCCATAGAACCTCAAGAACCATAGTTCTTTCAGATTTTTCCTTTTTGTTGTTCTGTTTCTAAAAGATACATCTATCCTACAACTTCTTGATTTACTAACTCTAACTAGTATCTGTTGGTTTCCTGTAATGCTCTCAGGCTCTCCCTCCTCAAATGCTCCATTCACCTGTTTTAAGTCCCTACTGGTCTCTAGACCAGGCCTCTTGCATAGCTGTCATCATGGAACTTTCTTCTTTTGGTACTTTACTTTTTTATTGCAGAATAATTTACACACACAATCTGAGAAATACAGATAAATTAACTTTATACATAAAGTTTATACACACACACACACACACACACACACACACACACATACACTTTGTGTGACAACCATTCAGACCAAGATGAGAACATCTCCAGAATCCTGGCAGGTTCTCCCATGCCTGCTTTCATTCATTAATCCTATGCCCAGATATCCTATCTGTATCACCATGAATTTTTTTTTGTTTATTTGTTTTTGAACTTCATATAAATACAATCATTGCAGAATATACCCTTTTTCTTCTTTCATCCCATCTTTTGTCTTTGGATTTATCCATGTTGCATGTAGCAGTGGTTCATTTTCACTGCTGTACAATATTCTATAATATGAATATAATATTATTTTTGTAAGAACTTTCTTAAAATTCATTCTAACCTGGGCTTGAAATTTCTCTGAAGAAATCTTTGACCAACTTATCATTTTTCTCCTCTTGGGTGAGTTGCTCTTCCTTCCTGAACACATGAAGACATTTTATAGTAATCATTAAACCAACGGCAATTTCATCAAGATAGATTTTCCCTTAACAATTTTTCTTAGAACTTGATCATTCCCCACTGATATATGGAACTGGTTCATTTTTCTTTTACATTTTAAGGATTTTTAAAATTATATTTTAAAATATGTTAGTGTCTTTTGTTCTTTTCTACTGCAGCTTTTTTTTTTTAAAGATTTTATTTATTTATTTGACAGACAGAGATCACAAGTAGGCAGAGAGAGAGGAGGAAGCAGGCTCCCCGCTGAGCAGAGAGCCCGATGTGGGGCTCGATCCCAGGACCCTGGAATCATGACCTGAGCCGAAGGCAGAGGCTTTAACCCACTGAGCTACCCAGGCACCCCTCTATTGCAGCTTTTAAACTGTCTTTATACTAAGTCTTTTCCTTTTTAGTCTCTTATGCAGATATATTTGTACCAATTGCTATACCTTGTTCTCTTTTTCTGCATTTACTATGAAAATATCAAGCTTTTCTTTTAGTCCAGAAATTAAAATATTATCTATGTTTATCCTAGTTATTGCTTTTTCTAATTTATGTATTATCTGGGTAATGGTACTGTTTTGGTTTAATTTGTCTCCTTATCTCATATACTTTTAAATGATACTTTTTTAAAAAAGTTAAATCAACTTGTGTTTGAACTCTGATTTTATTTAATCTCTAGTCTTTTTATACTATAGATAACTTCTATGGAGTTGTTTACTTCCTTGCTTATGATTTCTACTAGTCTTCGCATGCTGTTACTTTAATTATTTTTATGATCATATTATTACTGTTAATATTATTTGTGTAATCCCTTCCCGCAACTAGAAATTTGTATTATTTATCTTCTCATTTTGCTTGTGTTTCTCTTAGCTCTGTTAAGGCATCTGTTTGCTTAAGATAGTGTGGACAAATTATTCTTTAAATTCCCGTCCCTGGGGCACCTGGGTGGCTCAGTGGTTAAGCCTCTGCCTTCAGCTCAGGTCATGATCTCGGGGTCCTGGGATCGAGTCCCACATCGGGCTCTCTGCTCTGCGGGGAGCCTGCTTCCTCCTCTCTCTCTCTCTCTCTCTGCTTGCCTCTCTGCCCACTTGTGATCTCTCTCAGTCAAATAAATAAAATCTTTAAAAAAAAATAAAATAAATTCCCGTCCCTCTCTTTTTTGCTACTTTTTATTTTTCCCTTCAAACTACAGTTTGGGTGACAAAAATCTATATTCCAGTCAGTTTTTAATGACCAGAAAGAAAAGGGGAGGAGAAGCAAAGTGTCCCGGGTTGGAGGTCCTGAGTTGTAGTCTCTAATGAGACCTGTTAAATATTGTCTGTAAGGCCCCTGCCCTCTGCCCAAGGATGCACTTGGGTTCCTGTGGGATTTGCTGGGCTTTTCTGACTCATCTGTGAGCCCTGACCTGTGGAGAGTCCTGACAGTCTTTCCTACTGCTGCAGACACTCCCTCGTCAGTTTCCAAATGGAGAAGAGATTCATAAGCACCGTGGTGGTTTTGGTGATGACTCAGAATTGGTTATAGGTTCAGAGAGAGGTTTTGGATTAGTGTTGTTCCATCAGAGCCTTCTAATTATTTTATCAGCATAAAATTTAGTTTATGACATGAGATAGTACCCCCTTTATTTCATTTCTGCTATTGAATTTCTTTCTTTCTTTTTTTTTTTTTTTAACAATTTTTGTTTTGTTAGAATTCTGAGCACCTGTCTTTAGGCAGTCATCTTTACCTGGAAAAAAAGACTCAAAAATTCTTTAATGAAAATTCTCCCATATCTTCACAGAACAATCTGATTCCTTAGGTAGGGCTTATTTATTTTTTACTTTTACCTTCATTTAGTAGAAGAAGAAACAGTTGCTCAAAGGAGTTAAATACTGTGAATCTGGATAAATTTTGTGATTACTGGCACAGCCATCTTTGAGCCTAGCTCCTATAATCCTGCAAAATATTCCTTTTATTCTGCCATGAAACCTCTCTCTTCTTTGGGTTGTGCATCCTGGTTCACTCTGGTACAATGAGTATAGTGTAGACTCGCACAAAGCATGAACTGTGTTGACCTTAAGGATTACTTTAATCCTGTATGATTTCATAATGGGGATAACATGAATTATGTTATTGGTCTCTGGTATAATAAAAGTAATATATTCCCTAGAGAGTACATAAAAATTTTGAGATTAATAATATAATATGTTGTTAATATTTCAAACATAAGAAAATTAATATATTGTTTTCTGTTTTTCCAGAAAATACAAGAGACATCATAATGATATATGAAGAAGATGCTGAGGAATGGGCTCTGTACTTGACAGAAGTTTTTTTCCATGTTGTGAAAAGGGAAGCAGTCCTATTATATCGCTTGGAGAATTACTCTTTTTCAGATTTGGAATTGCTGAATTTAAACTCTTACAAATGTAAACTTCTTATATTATCAAATGGCCTGCTTAAAGACCTAACTCCAAAGAAATGTCAGTTTCTGGAAAAGGTACTTCATTCACCAGAGAGTGTGGTTACTCTGCTGTGTGGGGTGACAAGTTCAGATCAGCTCTACAAACTATTAAATGTCGCTGGAGGCAAATGGGAGATGTCTACTGAGCAGGAGCCCCAAGATTACATCGCTGTAATCGAGAGTATCATATTCAGAGGTAATGTTGCCAAATCTTCTTTATATTTTTTTATAATTAAGAAATCTAAAGTTTTTTTTGAACTAATGACTATCTGATACTAAGATAGAAAAATGGAAGCCAACTTTATGTTGAATGTATGTTGCGCTTTCTTCAAATGCATGAATGTTCTTAATTTTTAGCTATTTTCTTCTAATCAGGGCTTATCAGTTGTTTTAAAAATGGTTTATAAATATATTCCTTAGGGTAGCCCGTGTGAGCTCATAATTGATAGAACAAGTATGGTATGCTATACTATAGGGCAGTTTGGTTCTAGAAGTTAGTTTCTTTTTTTTTTCTTTTTTTTTAAGATTTTATTTATTTATTTGACAGACAAAGATCTCAAGTAGGCAGAGAGGCAGGCAGAGAGAACAGGGGAAGGGAGCGGGAAGCAGGCTTCCTGCTGAGCAGAGAGCCCAATGTGGGGCTCAATTCCAGGACCCTGGGATCATGACCTGAGCTGAAGGCAGAGGTTTTAACCCACTGAGCTACCCAGGTGCCCCTTAACTGGTAATGCTTGAGTTACTATCTACCCTATTACTATCACCAGTCAGTAGCTGTCCAAGCTTTGAAGGTCTGCTTTAGAATTATAAAACTTCCATTGTGCTGACAATTGTATGATTTCTATAACTATATTATGGAATACCGTTATTGTTTAATTAGTTTAAATTAAAAAATTCATTTTAATCATATAGCCACATGTGAAAGAGCAGAACACTGGGTTCCCCTCTGGTAATTAATTACAGTTCCATGTAATAATCAAAACTCGGAAGCTCTCTAATGTTAAAGTTTCTCCCTTCCCCTGTTCTTTTCTGCTTCTGCCTGAGTGCAGAGGTGGTGCCATGTCAGCTGCATTCCTGGTTTTCTCAACCTCTGTTTAAACCTTTTATTCCTAGTATTCTAACTATGGCTTCCTTTCCTATAGGGAAGAGGTGGGGTTTTTAATTTCTACTGACCGTATCAAATATGAAGTGTTGCCTCCTTTTCTTGGAGCATATTTCTGGGTCTTTGGAGTTGCCTTCATTCACTGGGATGTGTCTGTCACCTGCGGCTCCTTAATGAGACGACTGTGTCCTCTTTTTTTTTTTAATTTTTTATTTCTTTTCAGCGTATCAGTATTCATTGTTTTTGCACCACACCCAGTGCTAGATGCAATCCGTGCCCTCTCTAATACCCACCACCTGGTTCCCCCAACCTCCCACCCCCTCACCCCTTCAAAACCCTCAGATTGTTTTTCAGAGTCCATAGTCTCTCATGGTTCACCTCCCCTTCCAATTTCCCTCAACTCCCTTCTTCTCTACATCTCCCTTTGTCCTCCATGCTATTTGTTATGCTCCACAAATAAGTGAAACCATATGATAATTGACTCTCTCTGCTTGACTTATTTCACTCAGCATAATCTCTTCCAGTCCTGTCCATGTTGCTACAAAAGTTGGGTATTCATCCTTTCTGATGAAGGCATAATACTCCATAGTGTATATGGACCACATCTTCCTTATCCGTTCGTCCGTTGAAGGGCATCTTGGTTCTTTCCACAGTTTGGAGACCGTGGCCATTGCTGGTATAAACATTGGGGTACAGATGGCCCTTCTTTTCACGACATCTGTATCTTTGGGGTAAATACCCAGTAGTGCAATTGCAGGGTCATAGGGAAGCTCTATTTTTAACTTCTTGAGAAATCTCCACACTGTTTTCCAAAGTGGCTATACCAACTTGCATTCCCACCAACAGTGTAAGAGGGTTCCCCTTTCTCCACATCCTCTCCAGCACATGTTGTTTCCTGTCTTGCTAATATTGGCCATTCTAACTGGTATAAGGTGGTATCTCAATGTGGTTTTAATTTGAATCTCCCTGATGGCTAGTGATGATGAACATTTTTTCATGTGTCTGATAGCCATTTGTATGTCTTCTTTGGAGAAGTGTCTGTTCATATCTTCTGCCCATTTTTTTATATGATTGTCTGTTTTGTGTGTGTTGAGTTTGAGGAGTTCTTTATAGATTCTGGATATCAACCTTTTGTCTGTACTGTCATTTGCAAATATCTTCTCCCATTCTGTGGTTGCCTCTTTGTTTTGTTGACTGTTTTCCTTGCTGTGTAGAAGTTTTTGATCAGGCCCCGCATCAGCGGACTCCCTGCTCTGCAGGATGCCTGTTGTCCCTCTCCCACTCCCCCTGCTTATGTTCCCTCTCTGACTATGTCTCTGTCAAATAAATAAATAAATAAATAAATAAATAAATAAATAAAATCATTTAAAAAAAAAGAAAATCCTCTTTCTATTTTCTAGCATTCCAGCTTCTTCAAATTCAATACTTCCTAAGCCTCGTTTTAGTTATCTATGGTTGCATACCAAGTTATTCTAAAATTTAGCAACTTAAAAACAGGAAATGATGGTTATATCACAGTTTATGCAATTAAGGAACCTAGGTGCTGCTTAGCTGAGAGCTTATGGATCAGGGTATCTTGTGAGGTTGCCATCAGTCTGTCCAAAGCTACAGTCATCTGAAGGCTCCACTGGTCACTGGGGGAAGATTTACTTCTAACAGGAGCATATACATTATTGGCAAGTTTGTTATTTTTTTAATTATCTCATTGGATGAAAGTCATCTCTCATGGATTCCTGAGGAAGAGCCCTTGGGAGCCACATTTCTGAAATTTTGCATTTTCAAAATTCTTGCATATTTGTTTCTCAGAGTATAGTTGGGCTGAGGACCATCTGGCTCTTCTTTCTTCTAGCATTGTAGAATTTAGGGAATTCTTAATTACGTGGCTGAATAAATGATTCTTAATTTATATTTGAAGTCTAGTGATTTTCACTAGAATTTTATTCTAGTGATGACTGTTCTCAACTATTTTGCCCACAGACATGGTGATTTTTGTTTTTATTTCTTTTTTTTTTTTTTTTTTGGTCTTTCCTCCAAGATAGAGATTGAATTGGTCTTAACTTATATCTTTAAGTATTTCCACTATTTTATTGTTATTATTTGCACTATTTTATTATTATTTTCTTCTTCAGTGATTCCTTTTATATGTGCATGGGATTTATTTTGTCTGTGCTGTACTCTATAATTTCTAATTCTTTTTCATTCATTCTTAATATATATTTATTTAGTTTGCATCTATCACTTCAATCCTTGCTACTTTCCTATGCTTTCAGTACCCTCTCTTCCCCTGTATTATTTCCAGTTTCTCCTTCATTTTTCTTATGCTTTTATTTTTTTTTCCATTATGCCATTTGGTTGAGTACTGGAAGCTTACGGTTCATCTCTTGCTCTTGTGCTGCTAACCTTACCTTGACACCTTGTATATTTGCATTACCTAGTTACTTCAAAAAGGTGATTGCTATTCATTACATTTGAAAAGTTCATGGTGAAATATTTGGTCACAATTTTATGATTCGTTAATGCTAACATGTTTTTAGTGTGTCTTCCCCTGTATGCCATTGGTTTTCTGCTCCTCTCTTCCCCCAACCTTTTCTCCCACTCTTGTAACATCTTTATATAGACCCAGTGCTGGTCCAGTTTTTCTTTTCTATCACAGAGCTGAGTGAGTTTTTCGTAGTCTAGCCAAAGGAGATAGGCAATGTGGGTTTTGTTGTTTGTTTTGTTCTGTTCCTCTCACATACAATGAAAGACTTTACTTCTCTCTTCCAACAGGTATAGACTACTTTCTGTAAATTTGTCTTTTCTGTATATTTCTTTATTTAGCCTCACTTTCTCTGCTTTCTGAAACCATCCACAGATGCTTCCACCTGAAACTGCTGCATTTTATGTCTACAACATAGAAAGGCATGGCTCCTGGCCTTAAGGTAGGTAGGTTTGTTAGCTCTTTTTTGAAATCTGCAGCTTCTGGATTATTTCTTCAAGGTTTCTTTTCTCTTTTTCCTCCACCCTTTTGCTCAGCCGTCACTGATTTTGGAACCATTCCATTGATCTGGAGGTCTAGGATTGCTCTGTTTCCTATTTTCAATACATAGGGCATTTGCACAGTTGTCTTTCATTCTCTGTGTTTTGGAATGATTTCCAGGAATAAACGGGAAATATTGACTCTGTGCTACAATTTTCAAATTGGCAATCCTCAAGTTTCTTACAGTCCCTGGGTTTTTTAGTTCTCCTCATGACATTGTAGGCTTTGGGGGTTTTTTTAGTTGAAAAGGAAAAATGTTACAGTTGGAAATTATGGAAAAAATTACAATGATGTACATAAAGTGCAAGCGATTTTATGCTAATTTCCTCCCTGAGACAGAGGAGCACTAAAAATTGGTGGCAACATTTCAAGTGATTGTCCACACCCATCATTTCTATTTTCTTAAAGAACTTGAGTTTTTTTTTGACCACTTAAATTATGATATCACTGGTAGGTATAAATATTGAATATCTTTTTGCTGTTTTATTTATTTTGTTTTATGATAAGTACCTTTGGGTGGCTATGTCAGTGGTGTCCTGCTGTATCTTCAAATTATAGTCTATTGATATTTAGTAGGAGAAAAGCTTACACTTTTTGGACAACACAGGACTGACTTTTGAAGACACTTTAACTCTCATCTTCCCACATTCAAGTTTTAGACTCTGATTTCTTAGAGTAACTTAGATGCACCTGCCCAATGGAAAATATAATGAAGTTGTGTGGGAAAATACATTCCAAGGTGATAAATTTATCTGAACTACAAGCATGCAACCAGAATGTAGATCTATAAACAATTTGCAAACCATGCATAGAAGAACTTTTATGTGTAGGTTGTGTCCCTTGACAAAATTGATGCTGAATGCTATAATTTATGCAACAATAAATGTTTTAATAAAAGTTTAAATGATCTGCTAAAATATTTTGTTTCATACTGCTATTGTTGTTGAATACATAAAGTCTGGTTTTTAAAAAATAGGCGAAATAGGATGAAAGGTGTGGAATTCAATTTTTATTGCCTCCTTTCTTACCTCCTCCTTATCCCACAGAGAAATTATGCAAAGAAAAAGGAAACTTATTATTCAGAAACATGATAAAGAGAATAATAAAAGTGCCAGAAAGTCATGGAAATAATTAAATGTTCTAATACAGTCACATAAGAAGGAAAAACCAGAGGAGATTTTTATAAAAGTTAATGAAAAAGAAAGACATTTTATAATTAATCAAGGCTCCAGAGAATTTTTTAATATAAAAAAAAGATGAAGAAAAGATATGTTCATGGTTAATCTGAGTATTTTATTTCCTTTTAAGGAATTAAGGAAGTTAAATTTCCTGTCTTCTTAATTCCCTAATTGATAGTAATACAAAACCATCTGTGTTTTCCACATTTCTGTGTGTGGTACAACCACTTTGACCGTGTTTCTTCCTTTTTTGGTCTTCTATTTCTTTTTTTATTTTTGGAGCTTTACCTCATTTTTTCCATCTAGTCTTTCTACATATGTAGGTTTCAATATAGCATTGTTTATATAGAATATAAATGATCTACTGTCAAGCTTACATAAAATAAACTAACATTTTTGAGTGTTACCATTGTATACTTTATTGTTTATAAATCTTACCTCTAAAAGATGAGTAGTTCCTGTGATCATGGCACATTTATTGGTCTCTTTCCTCCCTTGTTCTTTGTTTTATATTATGACATCTTTTGCCTTTGGATTCTTGCGAGCCACAATGGTTTGTTCTAACAGTTGGGTCAGTGCTCTCCAATCTTTATTTTATCGTGTTTTCATATGTATGTCAAGATATAATATTCATGTTTCCTATTCATTTCCTTACTGAGGGTGAGATGGAAAAAGAAAGAAGCCTCAGTTCTTTTCATTGCCACAGTAAAGAATTACAGGACAATGAAACTAAAGTAAAACCAAGCAAAGTTTTATTAAAGTGCACTTCAAGGGGGAAGTGGGCTGGTCAGGAGAGACAAGGGCCCAGAAACTCCGGGGTGTGGACTTACACTAATTTTTCTCTTTCGAAGAGGTCCTTGGATCACAACATTTGAGAGACAGGCCTGGATTATATAATAATTAGCCAGCTACCCACGTCCTTTCCCAAGAGGTATTCACAATGCCTGCTTGGGGGTAGGAAACTGCAACATTATTTCTATTCTAGAGACATATCAAATAAGGACAAGGGGCTACTTGTAACAAGCACCACAAACTTAACTCTTCCTTGGATGGGATGCTGTAATGGCAAACTGACCGCTAGATGGTGCAGCGGGGAGATGTCTGGGCGGTCGTCAGTTGGAGCTTGCCATCACCACGTGTAAGGCCCATCCTCCTATTGTTCCTGCCTAGCTTCCTTGCCTAATAATTTTATATTTCAGTATTTCATATTTATCTGACTTTCTTCATTGTCAAATGGTAGATGTCATAGCAGTGGGAAAGCTGCTCTTTCACAAAGAACTTTAACATTTTAATTTTGTTACCATATTACCAAACCGAGGACTCTGATTTCTTAGCTTCTTTAAACCTAAAGAAGCAATCTAAAATTAAGAATAGCAATGTTAGGAGAGCCTGGGTGGCTCAGTGGGTTAAGCATCCAACTCTTGATTTCCACTCAGGTCATGATATCCAGATCTTGAGATCAAGCCTGGGGTCAGGCTCTGTGCTCAGCACAGAGTCTGCTTGAGATTCTCTCCCTCTGCCCTTACCCCTACTTGCACTCACTCCCTAAATAATAAATAAATAAATAAATAAACAAATAAATAAATTTTTAATAACAAGAATAACAATGTTAATCTTGGAGTTACTAGAAAAACAAAACAACAACAACACAACAGAAACAAACTATCTGGAAGCATTTGCTTTTCTTTCTTTCCATTTGAGTCATATTTGCAAGAGCTCTTATTTGCTCTGGTCAGTGAAGTCTGGTTTGCTGGTCAGTGAGGTCAGATGGCCTTTGAAATAAAGTCCATCCTTTCTGCGTGGCCTTTCAGCTCCCCGAGCGTATGGCTCTAGCATAGAGGGTCAGGCCATCTCTGTTGTTACCCTTAGTGTAGGCACAGGCTGTACACTAGGGCAATTACACCACTTCCCACTGAATAAACAAAATTTCACATTCCTGCCTCTGTACCATTGTTCTTACACTGACTTCTTTACCCAGAATACCCTTCCCCATATTTTCAGATGAAATCCCAGCCATTCTTCAAGGTCAGCTGTAAAAAGCTGCTTTATCAATGAATTCATCTCAGATCCTTTCTCCTTGAAAAATATTTTCTTCATCCTTAATTCTATTAAAATTTTATTGTTTACTGAGGATTCTCAATTCTTTGTAATTATTTTTGAAAATTTCTTTTCTTCTCCCTATTTCAATTTTAAGAATGTAATGCTGGTAAGTTTCTTTTTAAAATATTTCAGCATTCTAAACATCCAAAAAATAATGGAAGAGTACAAATTGTGCTTTTTAAGTGCCGGTTTATGAGTGTTTATTGGTGCAGTTGGGCTTTTCTTTTGATAATTATGAAAAAGTTTACTGCAGTATTCTTGCCAAGAATACATAACTGAATCTAATCCTGATGAAAATATCAGACAAACCCAAACTAAAAGAGAGTCCACAAAAGAATTTTTTGTACTCTTCAAAAATGTTAAGGTCAAGAAACTAAAAGAAAGGATGAATTATTGTTCCAGATTGAAGGAATCAAAAATTATATGAAAGCTACATACAATGATAATCTTGAATTGGATGTTGGACTAGGAAATGTGGGACAATTGATGAAATGTGATTATCAACTGTGTATTAATGTTGTCTGATGTTCTGTTCTCAGATTTTGGAATTGTTTTGGTTATGTAAGAAGAGTATCCCATTTTTATATATTTTTATGTATTGAAGTGTTTAGAGGTAATATAGCAGGATGTCAATTGGCATATATATAAACACACACATATATAGATAGACATATGCATGTATTTACACAGTCATATGTTTAGACGTATGTCTCTGTGTGTATTATATGTATGATAATTGGCTAAATATCCTGAGTTATCTATTTTCCAATGAGCAAAGTAAGTTCATACTTGTGCTAGGGGTTAATAGTTGTGCAGCTTTGAGAAATGATGCTTTTCTGAGGACAGAGTTGAGTGCATGCACTGTGAAGTTCGACCTAGTTACCCTGTGATTGGCATCCACGGAGCCTCTAAATGTTTATTTCATATGTAATGATACAGCATTCTCCTGCCATTCTTACTTTGGGGAAGGGGGGAATCATCTAGCATGAGGCATGAGAGGTCAATCTTTCTTTCTAATAATATATAGCCCTTATGTCAAGTACCATATCTATGTCTTATACTCTGGTTTATTGTATATTGTGTTTTCCTCTTAGAAAAACTAAGTGGTTCAAAAACATTAGATGATTAGGAATCTTCAACTTACAATGAGTTTATCCTCAAAATTTCCTATATAAGCTGAATGTTTGAAAGGTAAATTTATTTTGTTCATTAAACAAATTTTAAATAAATATATTTCACACAGAAACCCTACTAGTTGCCTCAGAATAATAGGGGTAGCAGAGAGCTGACTTAAGTAATAATACTTTTCACCTGATATTATTATGCTGATTGAATTATTTTTACATATAAAGAGCTTTAAATAGTTTCTGCCAAAGAATCAGTGCTCAATAAATATAAGTTGGTTTTATTACTTTTCTTTCTATACATAAAATGAGAGAAAGAAAGGGAGAAAAAGTTGAAGAGGATAGACAGACAATTGGGTTTGTTTTTCTCACTAGCTGGATGTGGTAAATATGGAGAATAGTATATACATGTTAAAAGCGAGCAGAAATTCTATTTTCTAGTGGTTCTAGTTGTTCATTTTCATAATTTGATGGGTTTGGGCTTTCTTTAATAAGATGAATGAAATAGAGCCACTCCTAATTTATTAAATGTTTGTAATTTTCAAAGTTTAAGTTTTTTTTAAGAGTAAAAGGGAACTTGGGGTGCCTGTGTGACTAGGTTGGTTAAGTGTCTGACTCTTGATTTTGCCTCAGGTCATGATCTCAGAGTTGTGTGATCAAGCCCCACGTTGGGCTCTGTGTTGGGCATGGAGCCTGCTTGAGATGCTCTCTCTCTCCCTCCCTCTGCCCTTAACCCCCTCTCCCTCTCTGATAAAAATTAAAAAAAAAAAAAGAGTAAAGGGAACTTAAAATGGTAAGGAAATTTACTGGTTTTATGAAGTAATGAAAGTCTTACTGTATTGTTTCATGAAGTAAAGGAAGCCTCCCTACATTGTTCCATCTTTATATAACAGCAAGAAGAATAAACACAAATCATTATTCACTTGGTGAGTCTCTATCCATCTTAGTCAGGCTATGCAAGGAGTGGGGAGAAGACTTGCCAAGATTTCAGATACCTCGCACTAACCTAGTCCAACTGAATTACAGCTCCGGGAGTGAGTTGTGAAAGCAGAGAGCAGAGGACTTGGGAATAAATATTAAATGAGTTCCCCCTGTGGCTTGCGCACCCTCAAATTTAAGAATCACTGATCTGCACCAATTTTCTCATGAATATAATCCTTGTTAATGGATAATAAAGCATTGCTCAAAGAATAGAAATAATGGCATTATGTATTTTAAATCAGTATCTCTCCTCTGTTGTTTGAAAATTTCTAAATTTTCTTTTAGAAAAGAAACTGATTTATGTTGATTTTGTAAGTGTGTATGTAATTATAATTTACTTCCTTAGTTTAGAAAGTAATGATTACTTTGAAACATGACGCCTGATCATTTTTACTGGTATGAAAATGTTATTTTTGAAATTCTATTCTTGTCCTCTAAGGTGAAATACATTATGCATACATAGCAGAGTATATGTGTATAAGCATTTTGTAGAGAGATTTAAAAATCACACACCTGGGGCGCCTGGGTGGCTCAGTGGGTTAAGCCGCTGCCTTCGGCTCAGGTCATGATCCCAGGTCCTGGGTTCAAGCCCCACATCGGGCTTTCCACTCGGTGGGGAGCCTGCTTCCTCCTCTCTCTCTGCTTGCCTCTCTGCCTACTTGTGATTTCTCTCTGTCAAATAAATAAATAAAATCTTAAAAAAAAATAAATAAAAATAAAAATCACACACCTGCAGGCTCGCCTTCACCTTAAGATACAGAATGTTACTAATTCCCTTGAACTCCCTGGGGACTTCTCCCCATCATCTTTCTCTTTCTCATTTTCTTAGATAACCACCATTCTGCAATTTCTTTTTATAGTTTTACTTCATGTGTATTTATCTGTAAAATATATTATCTGGGTTGCTTGGGTTTTTTACTTGATATTAATGGAAACGTATGTATTAACTCTTTTCTGATTCAATATTCTGTTTTTGAGACCTATCCATGTTGATGTATATATAGTTGAATTATTTTCATTGCCCATAATTGGAATACATCACAATTTATCTTTCAACTTTATTTTTCACGTAAATTATAACTACTTACAGAGCTTTTTGGTTTTGGTTTTCTTTAATCAATGCAATTACAATCCTGGTGCCCAAGTGTTAGTTTTGGAGCATGTGTACAGGAAGAGAATTTTTGGGTCACAGGATATAATAATTAATGTAAACTGTCTTCTGGCACTGTTGTGCCAGTTTACTTGATAAAAATGTAAGAGTTCCCAGTGCTTCCCATCTTTCCAATACTTGGTGCTTTCTGAATTTTTAGTTTTGCAGTTTAGTGGCTGTGAAAATATATTTTATTATAGATTTAATTTATACTTTCTTGATCACTAATGGACATTTTCTCTTATATTTACATATTTATATATTTCATATATTCAGTCTCCAGTTTTGTTTTATGAGGTGCTTCCTTGTGTCTTTTACCCACCTTTTTTTGTCTTTGTAAGAATGATTTGTAGGGTAATTTAAAAAATACTCGTTAATATTTTACAGATACCTTCTCAAAGTTTGAGTTTAGGGCTTCAATTTTTAACTTACTTTTTCACAGTTCTGATAAATATGCTCTTAATATAGTTAAGTGTATAAATAATTTTTAAGCTTACTATTTATTATATCCCGCCTAAGAAATCTTTGCCTGTCTTAGGTCATACAAATATCTTCTAAAAATTTGAAACTTTTTTTTGAAGGGGTGGGGGGTGGGAGGTTGGGGGCACCAGGTGGTGGGTATTGTAGAGGGCACGGATTGCATGGAGCACTGGGTGTGGTGCAAAAATAATGAATACTGTTATGCTGAAAAAAATAAAAAAATTAAAAAAAAAAATTTGAAACTTTTGACTTTCTCATTAACATATAACACCCATCTGGAATTAATTCTGTATGCAGTATGAGGTTGGCCTATAGATTGTTTTCCATTGTGAATTACCTGTTTTTTGAATGTTTCAATCAAATATATTTAAGAGTTTTGGAACCATTCAGATTTTCTATTTGAGCCATTTTTGTTGTTTAAGAATTTGCTGATTTCACTTGTTTTCAGATTTCTCTATATAAAGTTGTTTATAACATTCTTTTATTTTTTATATTTATATGAAATGACATGCTTTTTTCTTTTTTTTTTTAAGATTGTATTTATTTATTTGACAGAGAGAGATCACAAGTAGTCAGAGAGGCAGGCAGAGAGAGAGAGGGAAGCAGGCTCCCAGCTGAGCAGAGCCCAACATGGGGCTCGATCCCAGGACCCCAAGATCATGACCTGAGCCAAAGGCAGAGGTTTACCCCCGCTGACCCACTCAGGGACCCCCGTGCTTTTTTATTTCTAAAGTCCTTTATTTGTGTCTCCTTTTTTGTGTGTGTGTGTCTCCTTTTTTAAATATCAGTTGAACTTCTAAGTTTTTCAATGTCATTTGTCCATTTCAAAAGACAACTTTTAAATTAAAAAAATTATTTCTAATGAATATTTTTTTAGTTAAGTTATTTTTATTACATTTAATATGTTATATTTTTTGAAATTTTTTAAATGCTTATCTCATGGACATGTAATCTTTCTGTTTTCCCTTTTTACAATAAACATTAGAGGCTATAATTTCTAAGTACTTCTTTATCTATATCCAACAGGTTCTTACAACTCTTTTCAATATTATTCAGTTCCACCTATTTTCTAATTCTATTTTGATTTCTTCTTTAAAAGTATTATAAATAAACAGTAGCATGAGTTGTTGGTTTTTTTTTTTCTTTTTAGATTTTATTTATTTATTTGACAGACAGAGATCACAAATAGGTGGAGAGGCAGGCAGAGAGAGAGAGAGGAGGAAACAGGCTCCCTGCTGAGCAGAGAGCCGGATGCAGGGCTCGATCCCAGGACCCTGAGATCATGACCTGAGCTGAAGGCAGAGGCTTTAACCCACTGAGCCACCCAAGCACCCCGGTGTGGGTTTTAATTTATCTTTTTGACATTGATTTTTAAATCTTATTGTATGGTCAGAGAATGCAGTCTATATTAGTCAGGTTGTTTGAAATTTATTGAGTTCTATGTATGGCCTTATATCTGACTGATTGTTAAAATATTCCACATGTACTTGAAGAGAACACTTATCTCCATATTTAGTATGCACTGTTTTTTATGGCCATTGGATCAAGCTTGTTACTTATATGATATGTCTTTTTACATTCTTTTATTTTGAACTATCTTTATATATTTGCTCTATCTTTATAGATTAGGCATATGTTTTATAAATGGTACCTAGCTGTATTTTGAAAATTCAGTCTTAGCACCTTAATCTTTTAATATATAATTTAATCAGTTTACATTGATTATGATACCTGATATATATGGATTTAATTTCATCTTTATTGTTTTTTTATTTGTTCTATTTTTTCATGTTTCTCTTTTCTTTGGTCTTTTTTTGCCACTTTTTAGCTTAAGGCCCTCCCCATTCCATTGGTGTGCTACTTTATTCTTTTATTGATATCCTAGAAATTTCAGAATGTATACTTAAAGTGGCAAGTAAATTATTAAAAATTGCCTTTAATTATTAACTATTATCTTTAATTATTGCATTTCCTTTGTACTGAAAAATAAAAAGACCTTTTATAATGTTTTAACTCTAATCATCTCTTTTCCAATTTTACAGGGTAATAATTCTTAGTTTTTTCCACATTTTTTTATACATATAGAATTAATATTTGTTTAACTTAAACCATATATTTACAATTTCTTTGTATGCTGTTCTTTCTTGCATCTCAAACTCTCTTCCTAGGGTTATTTTCCTCCCCATGAAATATATCTTTAAAGATTTTCTTTGGTAAGCTCTTGTGGTAATATAATAAATAAAAATAAATAAATAAATCTCAATTTCAGTTTGCACCAAAAATATCACTATTTGCATAGTTATTGAAGACAACCTCATTAGATAGAGGAATAGTTTTCTTTCAGTTCTTGAAAATATTATTCTTGCTTCCTCATACCCATGTTGCTGCTGAGAAGCTGGTTATCTGGCATCCATTCTTCTGTAGGCAATCTGTTTTTCTGGTTTTTTTCACGGTCAACTATTAAGATCCTCTCATCGTATATGGGTTTCTTCAGTTATGATGTGTCCTAGATTTTTAATACTTTTATTTATCCTGCATGTAATTATTTGAGCTTCTTAGATCTGAGATTCCATGTCTTTCCATAATCTGAAAAATGTTAGAAAAATCTAAAATGTTTCATCTTCTAGAATCTTCCCTCTTCTCCATTCTTTCATTCTCTCTTGGAACCCTATGATTAAGCACATGCTCAACCTTCTCATTCTCCCTGTATATCTCTTAACCACCCTTTCACATCTGCTTTCCCTTTGTCCCTCTCGTTTCACTTTACTTAATTTCTTGAGATTTATCTGTTAGATGTCTCAGCCATTTCTCATCTGCCTTTGAAAATTTCATTGAGTTTCTAAATTCAGTTATTACCTGACATCACACATTTTATCTCAAGAGTTACATTTGGGTGTTTTATCAAAGCCTGGCCCATCTTAATAATCTTTGATTTCTTCACAGCCTCATTTTCTTTTTTTATTTATTTCAATATATTAACACTTATTTATATTCTTTTCCTGGAAATAGTAATATGTGGATTGCTGGCCTGGTTCTCTAAGACTTTCTGCTATTTAAGTAATTTTTTCATTGTAATTGATGTAACATGGAACTTTATCTATGGAAATCCTTTGAGGTCTGATTTTAATGTATTTTGCTAAAGAAAGGATTTAGGTCTTTTTCTGCCAGGAACTCGAATTTCCACCTGGGACCACTTTAAACTAAATTTTTGGCTTGCAGTTTTTTTGGCAGTTTTTTAGGTAAAATCTATCCAGGTCCTAAACCCATGTGAACGCTTGTAGTCTGGGAAATCTTAAGAAACAATCTTTCTGCATTTTAATTCCACCCTGAGCCAAGGCTGAGAAAGAAAATTTCTTTTTGCAGGTTTTGGTGCCCTAGTTTATAAAAAGATTTCTGGTCTGATATCTCATTTTGCTCATGCCTGGACTTTTCTCCTTTTCAATGAGTACGGGTCTCCTTAATATCCAGTACTACTAGGGACCAGCAAAAAACTCAGAGCAAAAATGGGTTCCATTGTAGTCCCTTAAGACCATGAATTTGTGCCTATTTATTGTTTTGGTCTCTGAGAAATTTTCTTACTTCATCTTCAGTTATTCATAAATGAATGTTGTTATTAATATTATTGTTCTAAATATTATTATTTAGAGTATTTCAGGTTTGCTATAAAGGGATGGATATTTCTGGATGTCTAGTCTGTTATATTTCTGTAAACAGGTTACTAGAAATACTTATTGCAAAGTGTAAAAAGAATTGTTATCTTATAAGGATTGTGAACAATTAGAAATTTCAGCTAATTAAGGTCTCTGGCAAGCATCTTGAGAAATGACCTCCAAGAGGCTTTGAACCAAATATCAAAAGCTAAAACTGCCTTTTCTCTTTGTTTTTCCTCTAGATGTTTTATTTTCATTATCACAATCCACCCATGAAATAAAAATTCATAAAGCCTAAGTAGATTGTTAGTGGAAAAATTGTAGACATTCCAATTTGAGAGGAAAAAATGCTTTTAAATGACTCTAAAATGCTGCAAATAAAAATTCTCTTTAAAGATTCCAATGAAATAAATGATATTTAAACACATGAAAAAAAATAAGCATATATGAGGAAGGGATTTCTTAGAAACAGTGAGATTTAATCAATACTTCAAAATAAGCCAACCAGGGTTCTTTAACTGGAAAGAAAAAAGTATTATAAACAATGACTGTGTTTTACTTTTCCCATCATCTGTCAGTCATAAAAGATATAAGTAAGCCCATGTCATTGTAGGAAAGATATGATTTAATTAATAGTCATGTTTTGTTAGCATTCATGACAGGGCATTAGATAGTTGAGTTCAGATTCATATCAAAGAAAATACTAGTTTTTTTCAAAGTGGACGTAATAGTAAAGAAACTTACTGATTAGTAAGAACAGCAAATTAAAAATAAGTGTGATATGGTGTACTAATTAAATGGAAACATTTGTATTATGGGTTTCTTTGAAAATTTCTATTGCGGGGATACCTTTTGGGGGAGCTTATTTTATGAACCATGGTATTCTTTAGTGAAAAGGATATCCAGTAATCAGGCATTTTCTGTGTGCTGGCCTTTGGTCAGATGTGCTTGGGGAAATGTGGCATAAAATCTACTTTTGGCTTTACTGAGTATTCTTTTGAATACACAGTCTGCCAATTTAGTCAGGTATGAGGGAGTTGGGGCAGGAGAGGCCATAAGATGAAACTAAGGTATAGCTAAAAAAGAATGTTTTAGATAAATTCATAAACCCTCAGATTGTAACTAGAGTACATGAATAGTAATAATCAAGTTCATTACTTCAGTCTATTACAACTTTCTTCAAATTTAAACATAGTCAGTTGCGCTGATCAGAAAGTGTAAACCTACCATAGGGTGACTGTTTTTTCTACCATGTAAATATCACATTCAGATAATTTCTTGTCAGTTCTACTCTTGTACAATTATTTATCTGATTAGAAAGAAAACCTTAGAGTAATTGTTGTCTAGTCACCTGTTTATATTAGTATCTGTTATTCATAAATGTAGGGTGATAAAAATGACTCTAGATAGGCTCAATTACTTGTTTTTATTTATTTAAATCTTTGGTTTGGGGAGTATGTGACAACATGGACAAGCGCTCTGAGGCTAAGGCAAATCTGTTTCACTGAGAAAACATATGTAGCTTTATGTGACAATTCATGTATAGGTGTTCCTGTATAGAGAGACTGGAGAGCAAGCCTGAGCTATGCAGTCCAAAGGGCCTTTTCATGCTTCTGTGGAGTTCAGATTTTAACTTCAAGGCCCTGGTTTCAAAGCCATCTAAATGTGGATAAGATAAAACTAGATAAGGGTTTTAGAAGGCTTTCTGGGACAGATAATGGCTATAATGACTGGGAAAGGAAGACTCTACAATGATACAGAAGAGAAGCATGAAAGCCTGAATTAAGGAATTAACAGGGGGAATGGATTCTAGAGAACAAATTGGAAAGATGTTTCAAGGATCAAATAAGTCATAAGGACAGATTGCATATAAAGAGGTTGAGAAATCACAGGAAGGTGAGGCTCTCTCTCAGATTTCTGTCCTTCACCGTTTTATTCCAACTAGCTCTCCCTAAAAGTAATTTGAAACATTTTGTCTAAATTGAAGACTTTCAAGTCTGTAATTCTAGGCTAGCAATTCTTAAAACTTTTGCTCTCAAAACAACTTTATATTCTTAAAATATTTTGAGAACCCCAAAGAGCTTTTGTTTATGTCAGTTAAATCTATTGATTTTTTACTATGTCAGAAATTAAAATGTAGAATTTTAAAAATTATTTCATTTAAAAATAATAAGCTCATTACATGTGAACATAAATAACTTATTTCTATGGAAAAGGACTATTTTTCAAAAACAAAAATATACTTGCCCCCACTTACTACCTGGAGAGAGATTCTAGGCCACAACACAGGAAAGAGTAACCCACGTACAGTTAGTGGCCTCCCAGAGTTCAGAGATGGAGGTGGAAGTACAGGAGACTGTGAGATATCAAGTTCACAGGAAGGTAAAAACTGCTCAGAGAGGGAGCTGTGGAAAGGTGCAAGGGATTCCCCCTTGAATCCTTAGCTGAATACTCCTCAGGATATGTCTGCCAAGAAACTCCTCAAGACCTGTGGAAGAAACATCTAAGGGAGGAAAGGAACATCTCAGGAGCTCACTCAGAGCTGGAAAGAGTTTTGTTGCCACCAGCAAGAGTGGAAAAACCTTATAATCCAAGAAACATTGGGTGGGATATTTAGAAAGGTATTGCCTGAGTAGTGGAGGCAAAATTAACCATAAATTAAAGGCTATTCTGGCCACCTCTCAGAAAATTTAAAAGCAAGCCTTAAAAATATCAAAGTGTTTTCAAGTAAAATAACTGCATCCCAGAGCAAAGCTCAGGAATATCTGTAGGAACGTAGCACCCAAGAAGATAAAGTTCATCATGCCCACCAGCAGATCAAAAAACATTATCCAGCAAGCAAAGAAACAGGACAATTTTCCAATAATCAATAGAAAAATCAATCTAAAAGGGCTTGTATCCAGAATATAGAGAGAGCTCTGAAAATACAATAATAAAAAGAACAAACATCCAATGAAAAAAACTGGGTAAAAGATACTTTACAGAAAAAAAAAAAAAGATATCCAGAGCACAACAAAGCGCATGAAAAGATATTCACATTATTAGTGGAACATGAACTATAAAACTGTGTTCCAAAGTAGTTATATCATTTTACTCTCTTACCAGCCATGTTAAGAGTTCCAGTTGCTCAACACCCTGTCAATACTTGGTCAGTTTTTAATTTCAGTCATTTTAATTGTTGTAGAGGGATATCTTACTGTTTTTTTTTCTTATACAAAATCAATATGTATTTTAACCATGAGTGCCCAGTCGTTGATAACACAATTTGGCACCACTGTCTTTGTCATTAATGCTTAGGTGACAGTGGGTTTACTCTCCACTGCTTTTGTGCCGTCATAGGCAAATGACATCTTAGTATTATCATGGAAATTGTTTTGACTTCAGAGACTCCTTGAATCATTGCTCTACTCTGCACTTTTCCCCTAGATTTCAGGTTGTTTATGTCCCACCTTTGGATTTGCTAAAATCGTTTCTTCTACTTTCCCTCTGTTAAAAATATTGAACCCTATTCATGTGTTCCATATTTTAAAGACATTACTACTGCTCAGTCACCCCAGTGCTATCACAGAACCCTCTCTTCCACATTCAGCCAAATTCTCTGCCTTAGAAAAATGCCTTTGCCTTCCCATTCTCCATCCCGATTGACCTGTATCATCATCTTTCTCTTTCCAGTCTGCTGCTGGTGGCTCCTTTCCTTTCTTTCCAACGCACAGACTGATTATGGGACTCTACATCACCAACAGAATAAAGTCAATGTGCCTTAGAGCAGCAGCAAGCTTTCTCATAATCAAATACTTTAAATGGTGACATGATTTAAAACACATACATTGATTGTTCACTAATTTAGACAATAATTAATCAATTTTAACAGTAAATGAATAATGATAACTTTGTTTATTTAAGACAAAGGCTGGTAGAACTGTTTTTGTACTTCTAGAATGTATTAAGGCTTAAGAAATTATTAGCTGCCAACTTTTAGATTCAAGGATTGAATATCTGCTTTTTTTCTTTCTCTAAGAAACTAATAGTTCATTATAACTTCAGAATTCCAATTAAAATGATGGATTGTTTGAAAAGAGTATTACTCAGAAAGTCTGAATTATAAATGTGAGTTCAGGTATGTGATGTTCTACACAGAGTTTTATTTTGTCCCTGTAAACTTCTCTGGCTTAGTGATTTTATAAACTAGCTCAAATTATTTCTGGGGCTGCAGAGACTAAGGGTTCAAGGTGTTCTCCCCACTTCATGACATATTTTCAAAGTCTCTTTAAAGTCTATCTTTTAAAATTTTAATCAATTTATCTTTTTGAATCCTATTTTTCTTCATTTTATTTTATATATTAGGACATTAGGACATTATGTCCTAATGTCATTTTTTGGTCATTATTATATACGTTGAAGAATGAAATTCAAATACCAAAATTGTTAGCAGAAGCTTATTAGTCCTAGACAACAGAGTGTAATTGCAAGTTATTTATTGAAAATAACATAAAGACATTTAGTCAGAATATTTTCAATTGTATTGGCAATGGTCTTTTAAAAGATTTATTTATGTATTTTAGAGAGAGAATCTCAAGCAGACTCTGCCCTTAGTGTGGAGCCAGAAGTGGGCTTCTGTCTCACCCCCCCAAGATCAGAAACTGAGCTGAAAACAAGAATGAGATATTTAACCAACTGCACCACCCAGGCACCCTGGCAATGGCATTTTAATCACTATGCTAGGTAGCCTTTCATCACATTCATATTATAAATATATTGCCCTCTATTCCAGATTTCTACCACCTCCCTTTGTTGAATCAAAGCTAAGGTGTACTGTTTTATATTACTCAGAGTCATTATGTTATTAATTACCTACTACCTAGTTTTTGTCATTCTTTGCTACTCCAGAAATCCTGCTCTCATTTTTGCCAAAAGCTGGTTTTTTGTATGTTTCAGTTACACCTGTAAATGCCCATCTGCTGTATTAACAGAATCAATCTGAGGCTTCTCTGAACATTAATTCTAGTGTTACAGGAAATACACTATGTATAGGACAGAAAAGCAAAAGATTGCCCTCTCTTATTGCAGAAAATATATATCTAGCTTTAAAATGTATGTCAATTGAGTCAATATCTTTAAGTCTATGGATTGTAATCTGAGGTCTATAGAACTTCACTTCAAGTGAAGATTGAGCCATTGGAGGGGAATTTTCCATATGAACTTCATTTTACTTAAACATGGCTTATTCTAGCTGGTAGCTAACCATTTGTGAGTCTTGGTAATTATTTTCCTAGGCAGACTTTTTAAGTTTTATTTTTTTAACATCACTAATATTTTCCCATCCACACGTAGCCTTATGCTAGAAGATCAAATTTAGAATCATACCAGATTAACTAGCAGCTTAAAACAAAACAATGGATCTTATACTGATTTCCCATATTTTACATCTCATGTAGGAAATAAAGTGAGAGGTCCTTATATTTTAACTTAATTCTTCAGAGAAACACAATTCACAGTTTTAAATTATGTTTAGAAATTTAAAAAAAAAATTTAAAAAGTCAGACCTTTTATATCACCAAATGGAAATTCACTTACATTCATATATGGAAGATGTATATTTTTCACCTTAAGTTTCATGAGAGATTTCAGATTATTTTTACTAGTGTCTTAATACTCCTGTATATTGGGAGAGCTGAAAAAAATTTCAAATCACCACTTACAGTTGCATAATAGCAGAGTTGGAATTGCAGGTCTTCCTAGGCACTATATCCATTAACTTTTTATGGTTGTACTCTTTACTAAGCAAATAGGATTTCCTTTTGAATTGTAATGAGAATGCTTGGGCAGATGGAAATCAACAGAAGTCCTTCTCTTAAGTTTATCCTGTATCTGTATTTTTTTGACTGTTAATGGTATCATAATGCTATAAAGTATATTTATAAGGATGTAAGTAATGCTCATCAATTTCTTTAATAGCTTCCCATATGAAGCTTAACTTTTATTCAACATTTCCTTTTATTCAAGTCCTCAACAAGAATTCCATTTATTATAGTAATTGAGAACATGTATTTTTCAGCCCTGTTTGAATGCCACCCAGTCCCCCCAACAAATTCTCTTATCATCCCTTTCAATAATCTAGAGCTTTTTAAGTAAAGGATTTCTCCTTTCTCAACCATTGTTCCATTATCTATAATGACTAGAACCAAACACAATAATTTTGTTGTTCAACTGGCCAAGTTCTTTTGAACTCATTTAAATTCTTTGAAAATATGAGAAAGTAAAGTTCATCTCTAATTTGTAAATGTTTCTTCACCTTTCAAAGCTGTTTGGAAGGTAAGAAAAAGGAGCTATAGGGCGCCTGGGTGGCTCAGCGGGTTAAGCCGCTGCCTTCGGCTCAGGTCATGATCCCAGAGTCCTGGGATCGAGTCCCGCATCGGGCTCGCTGCTCAGCAAGAAGCCTGCTTCCCTTCCTCTCTCTCTGCCTGCCTCTCTGCCTACTTGTGATCTCTCTCTGTCAAATAAATAAATTAAAAAAAAATCTTAAAAAAAAAAAAAGAAAAAAGAAAAAGGAGCTATACAGTTGTGGGGTTTTTTCCTTTCCTTCTTAAGGATAATATATAATTTCACATATTTATTTTTTATAGTTTTTTTAATCTCAGCAAATATATGACACTGACTTTGAATTATGGGTAAAAAATTTAAAGTAAAAAAAATTTAAAGATTTTATTCTAATTATAAAAATAATTTATGCTCATTATAAAAATCTGGATAGTATGGCTCATATAAAAGGAACACACATATATGGATAATATAAAAGAAAACATATATATAAAAGACACAAAAATGTCACTTAGAATGACAATACCTGGTGGCAATCACTGTTAACATTTTGGCATTTTTTATTTCAAAGATTAATTCTTATATTTAGAATATAAGATACTTTAAAGTTGAAAGAGTATTTGCCAAATATGTACATACAGTCATTCTAACACAAAATCACAAGTTATGTTCAAAGAAAAGGCAAAGCATAATAAGCATGGGACCATAATGCTGAAAGAATGTGGGAATGAAAAAAATTTTTTTAAGTTTTAAAACATTTGCAATGATAGCCCAGCATGTCAAATTTGCCTTTGGTTTGGGAATGATATATTAAGAACTGTTCCACGAGGAAATGAAAATCTCCCTCAAAATCAATGTTGTACTTTAATGAAAGATTCCAATTTGGAACAAATAGTTCAAAATAATGAAATAAAATATGAATATATGGAAGCACAGATTTAAATGGTAATGATAATTACACAGAATTGTACAAACTATTGATGTAGAGAGAAGCAAAAGCATTTCAGAGATGAGGTACAAACAAATGAACTATTATGAAAAATTAAAGAAGTTATAAAATTATAAAAAAAATTGTTCTAGTAATTCACATGAGGAATTATTTTTAAAAACTCTTTTTATACATAAATCACAGAGTTGAAAGTTAAAGTTTTCAGGGTAAAACCCATCTCAAATAATATCTTCCCCAACACTGTTATTGAAAGATAGTCATTAGACCCCAAGATATTACATTCTTTGTGCAGGTTCCATGCTGTCAGAGGGGAGGAATCTGGAAAAATCCATGATGAGTCAAAATGTTGGCTCCTCCCTTCTGAAGCCTCACTTTCAAATGACACTAGTGCTCACATGAGAAAGCATATTACTTCCCTTCCATTTTTTTGTTCATGATTGATCCATTTATTCCTTACATTTTCAACAAAAATATTTTCTAATATTCATTTATGAATTTCTATGAGTCAAGCACTGTTATTATAACTTAATATAAATATGTATTTAATTGTTACAGAACCAGTGAAGTCTCGGTACTGGTACCATTCTGATATTTAAGTAAAAACACACAAAAAAAAGGAGGGTAAGTGACAAGAAAATAACAGAACTGGAATGGACCAGTTACTTCCGGCACCCACATTTCAAATAAATAGACTAGTGAACAAATTCTGGATTGATTTTGAACAAATAACTTTTGGGGTACTTTGGGAATACCAGAGCATTTTTAATTTTTTTGAATGTACACATACTCAACTCTATTCAGAGTATTCTTAAAAATTGTGCAGGTTTTTACATTTCAGAGGCTAGGATGAAAACCTGAGGTAACAATAGCTAAAATGAGCTTTGCTGAGGCTAATGCTGTCGTAGGCAATGAATCTTCTCCTTCCCCATCATCTGTATTTTCAATTGTGGGGAGATGCTAAGGTTTCATAAGCCACCTCCACATTCTAAATTTAATAGGAGTGTTAGAATTTGACCGATTTTGTGTCTTGGGCCCTAAGTCTTAATTTACATTTACAAACTTGCAATATATTTTATCTGAATACAGTATTATGCCGTTTTTCCATTCCAGTTGTCTTTCTCATGCTAAATAAGCTTCAGAAAAAAAAAAAATAAAATAAATAAATAAATAAATAAATAAGCTTCAGGACTTTTTCCTGTCTGAAACAGTATAGCAATACTTTAAAAATTAAAACTTTTAAAATAAATAAGTTTCTGAATTTTTCATTTGAAACATTTCCTTTTTTATCCAAAATGTATTCTTTTTTCATTTTAGGAATCACATTCCAAAATTGTTATCACATTTCAATTGTGATAACTTTCAAAATTACAAACAAAAAATACTACCCACTTTTCCTGATCTGCCATCTTCTGAGTACGTGTGCCTCCCTTGTTGATCTCATTTTACATGTAGTAAAATTTGTTTTCATGTTTCTTTATCAAACAATTACTTCCCTATTTTGTACTTTTCATGATAAATAGTCTATCATATTAACAGACTCAACAACATAAAATGGTACCCATAGTTCCTTCTTCATCAGCATATTAATCATACCAAACGGCTCTGATCATCATCCACTTAGACACTTTCTTTGATTAGCCTTTTCATCTCCAGGATGTATTTTCACATTGTTAATTGAAACATTAGAACCAAGCATTTATCGGTTTCCCTTTTATTGTTACATTTACATATTAAGAATGCTTTCTTTTTTATTACTCTGAAGGCATTTAGAAAGTAGGAATGCTTATTCCATAACCCAGAAAATTCATATTTTCCATGTCTAATATGCTTCTTCACTTACTATGCTAGTTAGTACAATACCTGTGTTTTCTTCATTACTCAATTTTGAATGATTTTCTTTTAAAATATATGTATTGGCTATAAAGATCCTTCCTTTGCAATACATTTTTTCCCCTTTAGCTTGGTTGATTTCCTACTAAATAATGGTTTTAGCCAACTGACATTTATTGGGTTTCTACTATGTGGCCAGTGTTTGGTAGTCACCTGAAACTGAGGTAAAAATGATTATCAGTTGTACTATCAAAAGTTCACTATGTAATGAAAAAGATAGGAAAATAATAATATATAAATGATATTATCCATGTGACACTTTCTAATGATGTATAGTACATCATATGAGCTATGATTACCAGGAAGCTGGGAAGGTCTCCCACTAGGAGTGTTGATGGGAGTGTTGAAAATTTGGAGGAAAAATGGGACTAGGTACAACAAGCAAAAAGAAAAGAGCAAATGAGCCCTGGGCATAATATGACTGATGAATCACGGAACCTCTACCTCTAAAACTAATAATACATTTTATGTTAATTAATTGAATTTAAATAAAAAATAAATTTTAAAAAGGAGCATACATGAAAAAATGAAAGATTATGGTTATGTTCAGGGACTGGGGAGGAGATTGGAATGGCTCCAAGGGGAGTAAAGCATTGTCACAGATGAAGCAAACAAAGTGGGTCATTAGGGCTCCTCTTAGCTTTTAACAGAATCAATTGGCTGGTGATAGGCCAGCTTGCTAGTACTTGTGTGTGAAGCTGGGGATGAGCAGGATGTATATGGATCAGCAAAGGGTGTTTGTTTCCCTTTAATGGAAAGTATAGCTCTGTGGCCAACAGACCAGTGTTTGGAATCAAAGAGTTTCATCCCAGCTCTGTGAGCTATGACAGTTTGCCTTTTTAAAAACCCAATTGTTCATCAGTAAAATCAGAAAATAAAAGTATATATTTCTTAGGATAATTGTTAGGATCAAAGGAAATTATGTATATAAATCTCTACCTAGGGTATTTCAGACTTAATCTGAAATCAATGCATGTTACTTCTTATATTTACCATACCCCCAAAAAGACTTCTTTTAGGGGCTTTCTGTCAAAAAGATGAGCCCTCCCTCAAAAACAATTTTTTGACTTAACTGCAAAAATTTCTTCCTCATTTTAATATATCACACAGAATAAATGGGGAAAAAAGCAAAACCTATTTCTGCTCCAAAGGAGGGTAGTTTCCATTTCTGTTATTTTTATTCAAGTTAAAGAAGAGTCATGCTTAAATATAATATTTCTGAGAAAGTGGGAATGTCACTTAAAAGGCTGCCTTTACATGAAAGCAGGCAATTTCAAAGTCATTTTGTCAAGTCACATGAAAATATGAAACTAAAAACTACAACACATCCTAAAATTATTTACATGTAGCACTGGAATTTTTTATTTAATTTGGAAGTTAAAATAACATCCTCAGGTACGAAGTCTCCACTACTTTATGGAAATAATCTTAAATATATCAGCTTAAGGTGTCGATTATTATTTACTACACATTAAATGCTAGTAGACATTTTTCTAAAACATAGGAAAGAAAGTTTGTTTTCAACATTCAAGTTCTACTATTAGATAATTGTAAAGAATTTGAAGATACTCGAGAGAAAAAAAGCAGAAATGTATCCTTCTCCTTCAAATCCAATTTAGACTGAGAAAAATCATCATTTCCTATTGATAATGATTTCGCATGTTAGGCATTATAAAAAGTCATTTTCTCTGGCAGCAAGAGTCAATCCGAGCACACATAAGCAGCTCCTGGGAATTCTTTGTAAAATAAAATATTCTTGTGAGATATTTCAGTGAGCAACAAGACTGGTAAACATACACACTCACACATAAACTGCCATTTCTATGGAAATGAGCTACCCTAACTGGAACATCAATTTAATGTCAAATGGAGTACAGTCTTTTGTTATCATAAGGATTAATGCCTTAGACATTTTCAGTGGAGTTGTGGACCATATGTTGTTTTTAACAGCTCTGAAAATTTTGTGTCTTTGATTCTGTCAGATCATCCCTGTGACAAATTGCCATATGTACAATTTCACTGTGCGTGGAGACAGTATAGCGTAGTGACTAGGGATCCCTGAAATCTGACTAGTTTCCTCTTTGTCTTCAGCAGTAACTAGCAGTGTGGCCTTGGAAGACTTAATTCACAGCCCAGTCCCTCATTTTTCTCATTTAAAACAGCAGCTCCCACTCCATCTCCTTGAAGTCCCATTAGGCTTCCTGGCTTTAATTTTCTTCCCAGCACTCCCCAGCATCTGCTGCTCTCCACATTTTATTCGGGTAGGTTTGCCTCCACCCCATTAGATTGCAAGTTTGGGAAGGAAGGCTCACCTCAGCATCCTGCATACCACTTAGTACATAGTTAGTGCTTCATAAATATGTGTTTGAAGAACAAATGAATTAATTTGTAAAATGAGGACGATATTATCATCTACTTCATGCAGTTGGCTGATATTAAGTATGTTAATATATGCAAAGCACTAAAAACACTACTTAACACATAGTAAATGTTCTATACTTGTTAGGTGTTATTAATAATCCTGAGGAAGTTTGTTTATAAAATCATGGGTATTCATTTTAGATCAAATTTCTTTTTTAAAATTATCTTCCTTTCAGGCAATGAATTGATTATAGCTTCCTTTTCATTTACTAAACATCATCACTAAAACTCCAGCTTTCTGACAGTAATTTATGATTGATCTTGCTACATTGAGAGGGGAAAAGTCAGGATTTAGATCAGCTTGTTAAGACAATATGTATGTTCACTCACTGATGATGTCAGAGAAATTCAAGTCCCAACAGCAAGGGCATGAAATTTGAAGTGAAGGGTGATATCCTGATATATTTTTTCATGCTTTTATTATTTAATTGCATCTAATCATTCATTCATGGAAGTTAAAAAGAAACATTCTATTGACTTATGCTTAGGTAATTCAAATGTACAATCTCTTTTGCTCATTCTTTCCAAGGGAAACTTTTGGGCATTGTAGAAGGATGTGCCCTCCTTTCTCTTTCTAGTCTGTCTTTCTAAGAACCTGTTCTTGTTCTTCTAATAGCTTCCCTTCTTTCTTTTTCAGCTGTTGAGTCATTCTTCAAGTCTAGCTACTCCACAAGCTCATGCCCTTCTCTGCTGAGCCATTTGAGGAAGTCGGATTAGACACACTTGCCTTGCTCTTGCTTCCCTGTACTTAGTACTCTGTCGTCTCCTGAAACCTACCATATTCAAAACTGTAGCTATGTGTAAATACCTGTATCAAAGGCAGTAGCAAAACCAAAAATATTATAATTGCCCTTAAAATGGATGGCTCCCCTAGTTTGAAAGGAAAGAAAATTATACTTAGACCCATCACAAAAAGAGGCTAGCACTTCTTTGCTCTTAGTCAATTTCCCCTAACCTCAACTTCTTCAAGCATTTTCAGTTGAAATATATCACTTCATCCATTTTACAACTTGTTACTGAGAATTTGTTATGTGCTCAACAATGAACAAGATAGTTCCTCAATCTCATGTGGATTCAAGGAAAGAGTGATAGGGGCATGGTTCTGGTGACTACAATGTTCTTCTCTCCCCTCTTCATTGTTTTATATTTAAGGCCTATTCTGAGAGGGTCAGACTGAATGCTTGGTCCTTGATCCTCATAGTGGTCTTTATCTTGACAACCACCATGTGGAGCATTAAGTGTTCTTCGGATACACACGTACACATGCACAGAGTAATGTCTCTCTAGTTAAACTACTTAAAGCTTAAGGAGGAACAAACTCAAATCATTTTATAAACAACACTGATATTTTATGTCCTACACAAGGACCAGAGGATCTTCTGCGTTTAATTTGCAAAATTTAAGATTTGAATTCACTATTTACAGCTCACTACTTTCTTCCTGGGTTAATTGTATCTACCTTTTTTAAAAAACTCTGTTTGATACAAATACTATATTTTGTGAACATAAAAGATTCTGTTCAGCTGAAAAATTTATAGGGGAGGGACAGTTTCTGATACAGAATTTTAAAACTCTCTACAGATAGTTTTAAATGACTGATATAAATTCAGTAATCCAGCATTGAACAGGGACTATAGTTTCATGCGTGTGTTTAAAATAAAATATAATGTATGTGAAAATCTTGATAGCAAGGAGCCATTGGAATATAGCCATACCTTGTTTTACTGTGCTTTGCTTCTTGGGCTTCCCAGTTTTTGTGTTTTTTACAAATTGAAGGTTTGTGGCAACCCTGCATCAAGCAAGCTTCTCTTCTCTTTTCCAACATTTGCTGACTTTGTGTCTCAGCATCACATTTTGGTAATTCTTCCAATATTTCAAAACTTTTCATTATTTTTATATTTATTATGATGATCTGTGATCAGTGACCTTTGAAGTTACTGTTGTAATTGTTTTGTGGCACCATGAACCACACCCATATAAGATGGCAAACGTAATGGGTAAATGTTGTATACACATAGAACATCTCTGTTCTACCTACCAGCCTTCCCCATCTCTCTCCTTCTCCTTGAGCCTTCCTATTCCCTGAGACAAAGCCATATTGAAATTAGACCAATTAATAACCATACAGTGACCTCCTATGTTCAAGTAAAAAGAAGCTATAAATAAGAAAGCTTAGTGAGGTAGACATTTCAAAAACCCAGATCATCTGAAAGCTAGGCCTCTTGTACCAATTAGTGAAGTTGTGAAGGCAAAGGAAAAGTTCTTCAAGGAAATTAAAAGTGATACACTAGTGAACACACACATGATAAGATGGTAAAATGGCCTTATTGCTGATATGGAGAAATTTTTAGTGTTCTGGATAGGTCAAACCAGCCACGACATCCCCTTAAGGCAAAACCTAACCTAGGGCAAGGCCCTAACTCTCTTCAAGTCTATGAAGGCTAAGAGAGGTGAGAATTTGCAGAAGAGAAGTTGGTTCTTGAGGTTTAAGGAAAGAAGCCATCTCCATAACATCAAAGTGCAAAGTAAAGCAGCAAGTGCTGATGTAGAAGCTGCAGCAAGTTATCTGGAAGATCTAGCTAAGATCATTAATGAAAGTGGCTAGACTAAGCAACAGATTTGTAATGTAGATGAAACAGTCTCTTATTAAAAGAAAATGCCATTTAGGACTTTCATAGCTAGAGAGGAGAAGTCAATGCCTGGCTTCAAAGCTTCAAAGGACAGTCTGACTCTCTTATTAGGGGCTAACGTAGTGACTTCAAGTTGAAGCCAGTGCTCATTTACCATTCTGAAAAGTCTATGGCCCTGAAGAACTATGTGAAATCTACTCTCTCTGCTCTATAAATGAAACAACAAGACCTGGATGACAGCACAACTGTTTACAACATGGTTCACTGAGTATTATAAGCCCAATGTTGAGACCTCCTACTCAGAATAAAAGATTCCTTTCAAAATATGACTGCTCATTGATCATCCATTTAGTCACCCAAGAGCTCTGATGGAGTAATATAATGAGATTAATGTTTTCATGCCTCCTAACACAGCTTCCATTCTGCAGCCCAGAGGTCAAGTAGAAATGTTGACTTTCAAATCCTGTGATTTAAGAAATACCTTTCTTAAGGCTATAGCTGGATCAGGGCAAAGTAAATTGAAAACCTTATGGAAAAGATTCATTATTCCAGAGGCCATTAAAAACATTTGTGATTCAGGGGAATAGCATATCAACATTAACTGCAGTTTGGAAGAAGTTGATTCCAACCTTCATGGAGCACTTTGAGGGCTTCAAGACTTCAGTGGAGGAAGTAACCACAGGTGTGGTGGAAATAACAAGAGAACTAGAATGAGAAGTGGAACCTGAGGGAGTGACTGAATTGCTGCCATCCCATGATAAGACTTGAAAGGATGAGGACTTCTCGTTATGGATGAGCAAGGAGATTGTTTCTTGAGATGGAATCTTCTTCTGATGAAGAAGCTGTGAAGGTGGTTGAAATTTCAACAAAAGTTTTAGAATATTATCTAAACTGGGGCAATAAAGCAGCAGGAGGGTTTCAGAGGATTGAATCCAATTTGGAGAAAGTTCTCCTATAGATAAAATGCTATCAAATAGCGTCACATGCTAGAAGGAACGCATTTGTGAAAGGAAGAGCCAGTTGATGTGGTAAACTTCATTGTTGTGCTTTTTTTAAGAGATCGCCATGGTCACACAAACCTTCAGCAACCACCACCCTGATCAGTCAGCAGCCATTAACGTCAAGGCAAGATCCTCCATCAGCAAAAAGATTATGACCCAAACACAGATAATGGTTAGTAATTTTTAGCAAATATTGCTAAAAATATTTAGCAAGTATTTTTTAGTTAAGATCTGTACTTTTTATTTTTTTTTTTCACAATTTATTTTTTTTCATTTTTTTTAATTAATTATTTATTTATTTATTTGACAGATAGAAATCACAAGTAGGCAGAGAGGCAGGCAGAGAGAGGAGGAAGCAGACTCCCCGCAGAGCAGAGAGCCTGATGCGGGGCTCGATCCCAGGACCCTGAGATCATGACCTGAGCTGAAGGCAGAGGCTTTAACCCGCTGAGCCACCCAGGCACCCCAGATCTGTACTTTTTAAAAACATAATGCTATCACAAACATTATTGACTACAGTATAGTGTAAACCTAACTTTTATGTTAACTAGGAAACAAAACAAATTATTTGACTTGCCTTTTTGCAATATTTGCTTTACTGCAGTGAACTAAACCTACAGTTTCTCCAAGGTAGCTTGTATAAAACACTATTACACCTTGTCCTATTTTATTTTTTCAAAAATATGCATTTATATTCCTCAAACAAAGGCTAAAAGGATATATGTCATAAAGTCAACTGGAGTTACCTCTAGGAAATGAAACTACAGGTAATTTTATTTTCTTCTTTTTATTTTTGTGTTCTAAATTACATACAGTGAATATTTATTGCTCTTGTAAAAATATATAAATTTAGTTATGAAAACTGGAATTGTTCTGTCCTGTTATCCAACAAGAATGATGAATAATTTTTTGATGTTCATTTTTGTCTAGTGACTAGAAAAAGTAATATTTATGGGTTGTTGAAAGTCTTGTGTATATTATAAAGAATGAAAAAAATGACTTTTATTTCCACCTCTCAGAAAAAAATCAGTTAAGGTAACTGTGATTTTTCTTGTTATATGTACAAATAGTATATTTTTATATACATATACACTTATATGTATTTATGCATATACATATGTATGTGCATATATCTGTACACATACGCACATATAGGCTTCTTTATTCAGGTAACATTATAACAAAAATTGTCTCATGCCACTGCCACTTCACATGGAACACTATGCAAACTATACAGTTTATGAATCTCTGTTCAAATTAATCTGTACTTTTTCTTTCTTAATTGTAAGGAAAGAATAACAACATAAACTGGCAAATTGCTGAATATGTCAAGGTTGAGTATGTATTATCATACCCTATGTATTTCAATGGGATATTTCACAAGACAACAACAAAAGAATCTTTCCTCTACTCATGAATTCTATATCCCATGTAAAAATTTAACACTCAAAGTTGGAATGATCAATTCATAGAAATGTTTTTCTTCTTTTGATTTTGAAAATATAGCAGTTAAATAGAGTCAAAACTTTGAAATGTTATTCATTAAAAGTAATAATTGAAAGTCTGATGGTCAGTTTTATTTGCAATCTTATTGAACAGATCTTGACTTTATTTCATTCTGGACAATCTGCTTAAAGGAATTATCTTCATACATGTCGAATTTCTTCAGAGATGATATAATTAGAGTTTGTTTCATTATCTAGCCTTTCAGTTCCTCTATCTCAGTGCTTCATATATCAGATATAGGAGATAATGTTGATATAATTATGATACTAAAATTGCCTTAGCAGCTCTCAGAAAACATAACAATGGAAATGTGTAGGAAAGGAGGCAAGCTTAGTGCTTTCTAAGCTATGGTGATTTTTCTCTAGCTTTGTTCAGTTCCTGTTTTTGGAGTTATACTGACTGAAACAGAGATGTACCTTTTTAAGACAGTCAGGCATAAAATGTAATAGATAAATTACTGGCCTTGAGAGTCAAACCGACTGCTACCCTAGCTGTGATAATAAAATCTAGGCATGGATTAATTCAATCATTAAAACAGGCAACAAATACTTAGAGCATCTACTCTGTGAAAGGCCCTTTTATATGCAGTGGAGACATTGAGGTGAAGGAAAAGAATTAATTGCCTGATCTCAAAAGCTTGACTTCTAGATGGATGGACAAGAAACAAGGAAACAGGTAAATACATTATATAATTTCAGTTAATTGCTCATGCTATGATAATGTAATAGAAAGTTATCACACAAAGGTATAAATTGTTACTGCACATTGCTTATCAAACTTCAATGTGCATTCAGATCACTGGGGATCCTTTTAAAATGTATATTCTGATTTAGTGAGTCCAGGGTGGAGGCTGGGTGTTTGCATGTCTAATAGTCCACTGGTCTGAAGACCACACTCTGAGTTGCAATGTATAATACCATTTCTATGCAACAAGTTTGACTAAGAGGTCAGTAGGAAAAAGCCCCTTAAAGGAAGAGTGGGTTGAAGGTGATGGATTAGGAAAAGGGATGGGAAAGCATAGGAAAAAGGAGAAAATATAATAAAATGAAATGGAAATACAGGTAAAAATGGAATACATAGGCCACAAAAGAAAGCATCTCTTTACATATGCTTTGCCTTAGAACTATCCCTGCATATTATGAACTAAAATTAAAAAACTAAATTATCAAGAATCAAAGAGTCAATTATAAACTTACATTCATGCTAACATTTGAGAGAATTTTAGCTAGTAGTTTGTGCAATTAGAGTGCCAAGAAAGAAATAGGCATTTAAAACAAAGTAGATTTACCTTATTGAAAACCAACATTTGCTTGGCTATATTGAGTATATTTATGTTTGTATGTATTTGGTAGGTAAGAAGTTTTATTGTTATCATTATTATTTTTGTTTTGGAGGTAGCCTTGAATGAAATATTCCTTATTTGGTGTCCATTATAATGTACAAAATACAGCAAATATTGTTTAAGAATGCAGGGCACCTGGGTGGCTTAGTCGGTTCAGCGTCTGCCTTTGGCTCAGGTCATGATCCCCGGGTCCTAGGATGGAGCCCTGCATCAGGCCTCCTGCTCAGCTGGGGAGTCTAGTTCTTTCTCTTCTTCTGTCCATCTCCCTGCTCGTACTCTCAATCTCTCTCTCCCTCACTCTCTTTCTATTCAAAATAAATAAAATCTTTTAAAAAATTGTTCTAAGTATGTCAGTGACTAGACCAATATGTTGGTAAAAATTACATTTCTTTGTACAGTACATTTATTTTTTTCAATCTCTTGGAGAAATTATGTGTTTACTTACCTGAATGGTGGAGAGTATTATATATTTTTTAAAGATTTTATTTATTTATTTGAGAGAGAAACAGTGAGAGAGAGCATGAGAGGCGAGGTCAGAGGGAGAAGCAGACTCCCCATGGAGCTGGGAGCCCGATGCGGGACTCGATCCCGGGACTACGGGATTGTGACCTGAGCTGAAGGCCGTTGCTTAACCAAATGAGCCACCTAGGCGCCCTGAGTATTATTGTTTTGGTTATGATCATTAAAACTCCAGAGAAGCACGCTAGATTTTGTATTGCCTTAAGCACACTTAACAAATCAGCAATATTGTAATTATAGAATCATTTACCAAGATTATAAATTTGACAAAAACAATATACTCAGTTTTTTGAAATTCCAGGGGAATGTTGTAGTCCTTTCTAAACAATAGTTGTATTATAAGTTGAGAAAGATTGATTTAGAATCTTTTGAAAATATAAAATGTTTTTATTCATTTTGATATAAGAAATCAAAAAAGAAAAGAAAACTAAAAGTGAATGTCTATTTTAGGCCTGACACACCACACATATTATTAAATGTAAAGAAAACAGTCCAACAAGAAGGGCACTATTTATCCTGTTAAGCAATTGAAGACACTGAAGCTCCTAGTATCCAATACTTTTCCCAGGATTACATGGAAGGACAAGAGGGTTTTATTAGCAGTAGGTATAGTTCTTCTAGATTAGTTTTTGTTGTTGTTTCCAAATCATTTGTGATGAAAAGTTTGGTTTGTCTGTTAACTATTACCAGATTTGAAGAATCTTTGGGCATTGAGGAATAGCTTTTTTTTTTTTTTTTTCAAATCAATATAACAAAAACAATTCAAATATGATAGAAGTAAAAGATCCCACTTTTTTCCAGTCTTTGCCTAGTTTTGTTGATTATCTGAAAATCTGTCCCCATACCAAAAGAGCATTTAATCAATTGACAAATAAATAGAAACAAAATTTTAAAAATCTAAGCTAAAAATTAGATTTTTTGAAAAAATATATTGTTAAAAGGTGGATGTTTTGAAAAGCATATGGCAAGCTTTAAAAATTACATATAGGGGCACCTGGGTGGCTCAGCTTGTTAAACATCCAACTCTTGGTTTCGGCTCAGGTCATGATCTGAGGGTACTGGGATCAAGCCCTGGATCCAGCTATGTGCTTGGCAGGGAATCTGCTTGAGATTCCCTCTATCCCTCTCCCCTCTCTGCTCTCTCTCATATAATAAAAAAAAATAAATGTTTTTTTTTTAATTTTTTTATTTTTTTCAGCATAACAGTATTCATTATTTTTGCACCACACCCAGTGCTCCATGCAATCCGTGCCCTCTACAATACCCACCACCTGGTGCCCCCAACCTCCCACCCCCCACCCCTTCAAAATTCTCAGATCGTTTTTCAGAGTCCATAGTCTCTCATGGTTCACCTCCCCTTCCAATTTCCCTCAACTCCCTTCTCCTCTCCATCTCCCCTTGTCCTCCATGCTATTTGTTATGCTCCACAAATAAGTGAAACCATATGATAATTGACTCTCTCTGCTTGACTTATTTCACTCAGCATAATCTCTTCCAGTCCCATCCATGTTGCTACAAAACTTGGGGATTCATCCTTTCTTTCTTTTTTTTTTTTTTTTTTTGCAGCTTTATAAACATATATTTTTATCCCCAGGGGTACAGGTCTGCGAATCACCAGGTTTACACACTTCACAACACTCACCATAGCACATACCCTCCCCGATATCCATAACCCCACCCCCTACCCAACCCCCTCCCCCCATCAACCCTCAGTTTGTTTTGTGAGATTAAGAGTCACTTATGGTTTGTCTCCCTCCCAATCCCATCTTGTTTCATTTACTCTTCTCCTACCCCCTCGACCCCCCATGTTGCATCTCCTCTCCCTCATATCAGGGAGATCATATGATAGTTGTCTTTCTCCGATTGACTTATTTCGCTAAGCATGATACCCTCTAGTTCCATCCACGTCGTCGCAAATGGCAAGATTTCATTTCTTTTGATGGCTGCATAGTATTCCATTGTGTATATATACCACATCTTCTTTATCCATTCGTCTGTAGATGGACATCTAGGTTCTTTCCATGGTTTGGCTATTGTAGACATTGCTGCTATAAACATTTGGGTGCATGTGCCCCTTCGGATCACTATGTTTGTATCTTTAGGGTAAATACCCAGCAGTGCAATTGCAGGGTCATAGGGTAGTTCTATTTTCAACATTTTGAGGAACCTCCATGCTGTTTTCCAGAGTGGTTGCACCAGCTTGCATTCCCACCAACAGTGTAGGAGGGTTCCACTTTCTCCGCATCCTCGCCAGCATCTGTCATTTCCTGACTTGTTAATTTTAGCCATTCTGACTGGTGTGAGGTGATATCTCATGGTGGTTTTGATTTGTATTTCCCTGATGCCGAGTGATATGGAGCACTTTTTCATGTGTCTGTTGGCCATCTGGATGTCTTCTTTGCAGACATGTCTGTTCATGTCCTCTGCCCATTTCTTGATTGGATTATTTGTTCTTTGGGTGTTGAGTTTGCTAAGTTCTTTATAGATTTTGGACACTAGCCCATTATCTGATATGTCATTTGCAAATATCTTCTCCCATTCTGTCCGTTGTCTTTTGGTTTTTTTAACTGTTTCCTTTGCTGTGCAAAAGCTTTTGATCTTGATAAAATCCCAAAAGTTCATTTTTGCCCTTGCTTCCCTTGCCTTTGGTGATGTTCCTAGGAAGATATTGCTGCGGCTGACGTCGAAGAGGTTGCTGCCTGTGTTCTCCTCAAGGATTTTGATGGATTCCTTTCTCACATTGAGATCCTTCATCCATTTTGAGTCTATTTTCGTGTGTGGTGTAAGGAAATGATCCAATTTCATTTTTCTGCATGTGGCTGTCCAATTTTCCCAACACCATTTATTGAAGAGGCTGTCTTTGTTCCATTGGACATTCTTTCCTGCTTTGTCAAAGATGAGTTGACCATAGAGTTGAGGGTCCATTTCTGGGCTCTCTATTCTGTTCCATTGATCTATGTGTCTGTTTTTGTGCCAGTACCATGCTGTCTTGATGATGACAGCTTTGTAATAGAGCTTGAAGTCCGGAATTGTGATGCCACCAACTTTGGCTTTCTTTTTCAATATTCCTTTGGCTATTCGAGGTCTTTTCTGGTTCCATATAAATTTTAGGATTATTTGTTCCATTTCTTTGAAAAAAATGGATGGTACTTTGATAGGAATTGCATTAAATGTGTAGATTGCTTTAGGTAGCATAGACATTTTCACAATATTTATTCTTCCAATCCAGGAGCATGGAACATTTTTCCATTTCTTTGTGTCTTCCTCAATTTCTTTCATGAGTACTTTATAGTTTTCTGAGTATAGATTCTTAGTCTCTTTGGTTAGGTTTATTCCTAGGTATCTTATAGTTTTGGGTGCAATTGTAAATGGGATGGACTCCTTAATTTCTCTTTCTTCTGTCTTGTTGTTGGTGTAGAGAAATGCAACTGATTTCTGTGCATTGATTTTATATCCTGACACTTTACTGAATTCCTGTACAAGTTCTAGCAGTTCTGGAGTGGAGTCTTTTGGGTTTTCCACATAGAGTATCATATCATCTGCGAAGAGTGAGAGTTTGACTTCTTCTTTGCCGATTTGGATGCCTTTAATTTCCTTTTGTTGTCTGATTGCTGAGGCTAGGACTTCTAGTACTATGTTGAATAGCAGTGGTGATAACGGACATCCCTGCCGTGCTCCTGACCTTAGCAGAAAAGCTTTCAGTTTTTCTCCATTGAGAATGATATTTGCGGTGGGTTTTTCATAGATGGCTTTGATAATATTGAGGTATGTGCCGTCTATCCCTACACTTTGAAGAGTTTTGATCAGGAAGGGATGCTGTACTTTGTCAAATGCTTTTTCAGCATCTATGGAGAGTATCATATGGTTCTTGTTCTTTCTTTTATTAATGTGTTGTATCACATTGATTGATTTGCGGATGTTGAACCAGCCTTGCAGCCCTGGAATAAATCCCACTTGGTCGTGGTGAATAATCCTTTTAACGTACTGTTGAATCCTATTGGCTAGTATTTTGGCGAGAATTTTTGCATCTGTGTTCATCAAGGATATTGGTCTGTAGTTCTCTTTTTTGTTGGGATCCTTGTCTGGTTTTGGGATCAAGGTGATGCTGGCCTCATAAAATGAGTTTGGAAGTTTTCCTTCTATTGCTATTTTTTGGAACAGTTTCAGGAGAATAGGAATTAGTTCTTCTTTAAATGTTTGGTAGAATTCCCCCGGGAAGCCATCTGGCCCTGGGCTTTTGTTTGTTTGGAGATTTTTGATGACTGTTTCAATCTCCTTACTGGTTATGGGTCTGTTCAGGCTTTCTATTTCTTCCTGGTTCAGTTGTGGTAGTTTATATGTCTCTAGGAATGCATCCATTTCTTCCAGATTGTCAAATTTGTTGGCGTAGAGTTGCTCATAGTATGTTCTTATAATTGTCTGTATTTCTTTGGTGTTCGTTGTGATCTCTCCTCTTTCATTCATGATTTTATTTATTTGGGTCCTCTCTCTTTTCTTTTTGATAAGTCTGGCCAGGGGTTTATCAATCTTATTAATTCTTTCAAAGAACCAGCTCCTAGTTTCGTTGATTTGTTCTATTGTTTTTTTGGTTTCTATTTCATTGATTTCTGCTCTGATCTTTATGATTTCTCTTCTCCTGCTGGGTTTAGGGTTTCTTTCTTGTTCTTTCTCCAGCTCCTTTAGGTGTAGGGTTAGGTTGTGTACCTGAGACCTTTCTTGTTTCTTGAGAAAGGCTTGTACCGCTATATATTTTCCTCTCAGGACTGCCTTTGTTGTGTCCCACAGATTCTGAACTGTTGTGTTTTCATTATCATTTGTTTCCATAAATTTTTTCAATTCTTCTTTAATTTCCTGGTTGACCCATTCATTCTTTAGAAGGATGCTGTTTAGTCTCCATGTATTTGGGTTCTTTCCAAATTTCCTCTTGTTATTGAGTTCTAGCTTTAGAGCATTGTGGTCTGAAAATATGCAGGGAATGGTTCCAATTCTTTTGATACCGGTTGAGACTTGATTTAGGACCAAGAATGTGATCTATTCTGGAGAATGTTCCATGTGCACTAGAGAAGAATGTGTATTCTGTTGCTTTGGGATGAAATGTTCTGAATATATCTGTGATGTCCATCTGGTCCAGTGTGTCATTTAAGGCCTTGATTTCCTTGTTGATCTTTTGCTTGGATGATCTGTCCATTTCAGTGAGGGGAGTGTTAAAATCCCCTACTATTATTGTATGATTGTTGATGTGTTTATTTGATTTTGTTATTAATTGGTTTATATAGTTGGCTGCTCCCACGTTAGGGGCATAGATATTTAAAATTGTTAGATCTTCTTGTTGGACAGTTCCTTTGAGTGTGATATAGTGTCCTTCCTCATCTCTTATTATAATCTTTGGCTTAAAATCTAATTGATCTGATATAAGGATTGCCACTCCTGCTTTCTTCTGATGTCCATTAGCATGGTAAATTCTTTTCCACCCCCTCACTTTTAACCTGGAGGTGTCTTCGGGTGTAAGATGAGTTTCTTGTAGGCAACATATAGATGGTTTTTTTTTTTTTTTTATCCATTCTGATACCCTGTGTCTTTTGATTGGGGCATTTAGCCCATTCACATTCAGGGTAACTATTGAGAGATATGAATTTAGTGCCATTGTATTGCCTGTAAGGTGACTGTTATTGTATATTGTCTCTGTTTCTTTCTGATCTACTACTTTGAGGGTCTCTCTTTGCTTAGAGGACCCCTTTCAATATTTCCTGTAGAGCTGGTTTGGTATTTGCAAATTCTTTCAGTTTTTGTTTGTCCTGGAAGCTTTTAATCTCTCCTTCTATTTTCAATGATAGCCTAGCTGGATATAGTATTCTTGGCTGCATGTTTTTCTCATTTAGTACTCTGAATATATCATGCCAGCTCTTTCTGGCCTGCCAGGTCTCTGTGGATAAGTCTGCTGCCAATCTAATATTTTTACCATTGTACGTTACAGACTTCTTTTCCCGGGCTGCTTTCAGGATCTTTTCTTTGTCACTAAGACTTGTCAATTTTACTATTAGGTGACGGGGTGTAGACCTATTCTTATTGATTTTGAGGGGGGTTCTCTGAACCTCCTGGTTTTGATGCTTGTTCCCTTTGCCATATTGGGGAAATTCTCTCCAATAATTCTCTCCAATATACCTTCTGCTCCCCTCTCTGTTTCCTCTTCTTCTGGAATCCCAATTATTCTAATGTTGTTTCGTCTTATGGTGTCACTTATCTCTCGAATTCTCCCCTCGTGGTCCAGTAGCTGTTTGTCCCTCTTTTGCTCAGCTTCTTTATTCTCTGTCATTTGGTCTTCTATATCGCTAATTCTTTCTTCTGCCTCATTTATCCTAGCAGTGAGAGCCTCCATTTTTGATTGCACCTCATTAATAGCTTTTTTGATTTCAACTTGGTTAGATTTTAGTTCTTTTATTTCTCCAGAAAGGGCTTTTATATCTCCCGAGAGGGTTGCTTTAATATCTTCCATGCCTTTTTCAAGCCCGGCTAGAACCTTGAGAATCATCATTCTGAACTCTATATCTGACATATTACCAATGTCTGTATTGATTAGGTCCCTAGCCTTTGGTATTGCCTCTTGTTCTTTTTTTTGTTGTGAATTTTTCCGCCTTGTCATTTTGTCCAGATAAGAGTTTATGAAGGAGCAAGTAAAATACTAAAAGGGTGGCAACAGCCCCAGGAAAATATGCTTTAGCCAAATCAGAAGAGATCCTGAATTGTGAGGGGGGAGAAAGGGGATAAAAAGGGGTTCAGAAAGAAAGAAAAAAAAAACTATTAAAAAAAAGAAAGCTGATAAAGAAAAAATATAAAAAGAGGAAAAAATATATATATATTAGATAAACTATTTAAAAAACGTTAAAAAAAGAAAACGGTAAAAGTTAAAAAAAATTTAGCAGAAGAAGAGAAAAAGAAAAATAAATTGAAAAAGAAAAAAAAAATAAATTAACTGCAAGGCTAAAAAATCATGGGGAGAAAGCCATGAGTTCCGTGCTTTGCTTTCTTCTCCTCTGGAATTCCGCCGTTCTCCTTGGTAGGTGAACTTGGTCCTGGCTGGGTTTCCCGTAGATCTTCTGGGGGAGGGGCCCTTTGTAGTGATTCTCAAGCGTCTTTGCCCCAGGCGGAGTTGCACCGCCCTTACCCGGGGCCGCGCTGCGTCATCCGCTCGGGTTCGCTTTCGGGAGCTTTTGTTCCCTGAGCGCTTTCCGTAGAGTCCGGAGGACGGGAATAAAGATGGCGGCCTCCCGGTCTCCGGCCCGGAGGAGCCGAGAGCCCGGGGCCCCACTCCTCAGTGCGCCCTCAGAGAACAGCGCCGAATGACTCCCGTCACCCTGGCCTCCGGCCGCGCTCCCAGCCGACCGAGCCCGCGACCGGTTCCAGGCAACCCAGAGCTGAGAGTCACTCCACGGCTCTGTCTCTGCAGCCGGCTTCCCCGTTCGAATACCGGTAAGCTCTGCGACACCTAGACACCCCCGATCCTTCCGCGACCCTGCGGGACCTGAGGCCTCGCCCACCCTGCCTGGGCTTCACCCCAGCCAAGCCTCTGGAGCGATGTCCCTCAGCGGAACAGACTTTTAAAAGTCCTGATTTTGCTCCGTTGCTCCGCCGCTCGCCGGGAGCCGGCCCCTCCCCCCGCAGTCTATCCTCCCGTCGCCTTGGACCCACTTCTCCGCCAGTCCCACCCTGCAGAAAGTGGCTGATTCTCCACTTCTGGAATCGCCGCTCCTCTTCTCTTCAATCTCCCGTTGGATTTGTAGGTGTTTGCAATCTTTAGATAAGCTATTTAGCTGATCTCCCGCTACCCGAAGTAGTCTCAGCCTGCTACTTCTCCGCCATCTTGACTCCTCCTCCAAAAATAAATGTTTTTAAGAAAGTTACACATATACCCATTTTTGTCACTTAATTCACAAAGGAAAATTTATTTTCTAGTGCTTTACTATTTTACAAAGTTTTACTATTTACTAAGATAGAAGTGCAATTTTATTTTTTGTTAAGAAAAATACACAAAATTATCCTGCTCCTTAGCAGCATAATCTGTGATTATTTTTGCCTAATACTCAATTCATTTTTAAAGAGGAGGGTCACCTTTGTTCTAGATAATATCTTTTAGATTTGTTTAGATCACCCTAACATAGAGAGCATTTGTGAAATGCTGAATCATTTCACATACTAACTGCAGAGCAGTGCTTCCTACCCGTTTTTGTCATGACCTATAAAGAAAATAATCTTTTTATTATTTCATTTACATGTATAGAGGAGGGGTAAAGATACATGTGCTTGGTCTATAATCTTGATCAGCTAATTTTATTCATCAGTTATGCTTGATTATTCAAATCATTCAACTATTTAGGAATGTGTATAGTTCAATCTGTAAAACAAATACATTTTCCTTATAGAAAAACCAAAATATATCTTATGTATATTATGATATAATATTATATATTATGTATAATATTATATATAATATATATTATGTATATTATTAACATTATTAGTAATATATATAATAAAATTATCCATAACCCCATCAGCCAGAAATAACCACTCTTGATATTAATGGAATATGTACATTTTTATATGTAGCCAGTGTGTTCTTATGTATTGAGAATATATCTTAAATCCCTACCACATAGTTCTGTATATGTATGCTTTCTTTAAAAGACTTTATTTTTTTAGAACAGTTTTATGTTTACATGAAAACTGAGAGGGAGATAGAGATTTCCCATATACTCCCTGCACCCCACACCCACAACATGCATAGCTATCCCCATTATCAACATCAATCACCAGAATGGTTGACCACTTAAGGATGGATCTACATTGGCACATCATAATTACCCAAAGTCCATAGTTTATTTTAAGATGCACTCTTGGCATTGTATAATCTATGTGTATGGACAAATGTTTAATGATAAGCACCTTTCACTGTGGTGGCATACAGACTATTTTCACTGCCCAAAAGTCTTCTGTGTTCTGCCTATTCAAATCCCCACCTGACCCCAGACCCCCACCAACCCCTTATCTTTTTTACTATCTGTATGGTTTTGCTTTTTACAAAATGTCATATAGTTGGTATAATACAGTATGTGCTCTTCTCAGACTCACTTCATTCACTTAGTAATATGCATTTAATGTTCTCCCGTGTCTTTGCATTGTTGATAGTTCATTTCATTTTAGCTCTAAATAATATTTCATTGTCTGGATGTATCACAATTTATCCATTCATCTACTGAAGGACATCTTGGTTGCTCCCAGGTTTAGGCAGTTATGAAGAAAACTGTGCTATAAACATCCATGGGCAGGTTTTTGTGTTCACCTAAGTTTCAGCTGATTTGGGTAAATGCCAGGGAGCATGTTTGCTGAATTACATGGCAAGACTATGTTTAATGTTGTCAGAAACCACCAAACTAATTTCAAAAATGGCTGTACCATTTGCATTCTCACAAGTAATGTAGGAGTATTTGTTTTGCTCCAAATCCTCACTAACATTTGATATTGTCAGTGTTGCGATTTTGGCTGTTCTAATGGATAGATGCATACTGTTAATTGTTTTTTGTTTTTTTAATATTGCATTTACCTGATGACATATGATGTGCAGCATCTTCTCATATGCCTGTTTGCTACCTATGTATCTTCTTTGGTGAGATTTTTTTTTAAGATTTTATTTATTTATTTGACAGAGATCTTAAGTAGGCAGAGAGGCAGGCAGAGAGAGAGAGGAGGAAGTGGGCTCCCCACTGAGCAGAGAGCCCAGGACCCTAGGATCATGATCTGAGCCAGAGTCAGAGGCTTTAACCCACTGAGCCACACAGGTGCCCCATGGTGAGATATTTTTTAAGCTTTTTGGCTGATATTCCAATTTTGGTAATTTTCTTATTGTTAGATTTTAAAGATTTTTGTATATTTTGCAGAATAGTCCTTAATTAGATGTGTCTTTTGGAAATATTTTCTCCCAATGTATGGCTTATCTTTTAATTCTCTAGATATTATCTTTTAGATTTTTTAAATTAACATATAATGTATTATTTGCCCCAGGGGTACAGGTGTGTGAGTCATCAGGCTTACATACTTCAAAGCAGTCACCATAGCACATACCCTCCCCAATGTCCATAACCCAACCACCCTCTCCATACCCACACCCCGACTCCAGCAACCCATAGTTTGTTTGGTGAGATTAAGAGTCTCTTATGGTTTGTGTCGCTCCCAATCCAATCATGTTTTATTTTTTCCTTCCCTACCCACCATCCCCCTCCCACCTGCCTCTCAAATTCCTCATATCAGAGAGATCATATGATGATTGTCTTTCTTTGATTGATTTATTTCGCTCAGCATTATACCCTGTAGTTCCATCCACGTCATTGCAAATGGCAAGATTTCATTTCTTTTGAGGGCTGCATAGTATTCCATTGCATACACACACACACACACACACACACACACATACACACACACCATATCTTCTTTATCCATACATCTGTTGATGGATATCTAGGTTCTTTCCATAGTTTGGCTATTGTGGACATTGCTGCTATAAACATTCGGGTGCACGTGCCCCTTCGGATCCCCACATTTGTATCTTTAGGGTAAATACCCAGTAGTGCAATTGTTGGGTCATAGGATAGCTATATTTTCAACTTTTTGAGGAACCTCCATGCTGTTTTCCAGAGTGGCTGCACCAGCTTGCATTCCCACCAACAGTGTAAGAGGGTTCCCCTTTCTCCACATTCTCGCCAGCATCTGTCATTTCCTGGTTTGTTAATTTTAGCCATTCTGACTGGTGAGAGGTGTTATCTTATTGTGGTTTTGATTTGTATTTCCCTGATGCCGAGTGATGTGGAGCACTTTTTCATGTGTCTGTTGGCCATCTGGATGTCTTCTTTGCAGAAATGTCTGTTCATGTCCTCTGCCTATTTCTTTTTTTTTTTTAAAGATTTTATTTATTTATTTGACAGACAGAGATCACAAGTAGGCAGAGAGGAGGCAGAGAGAGGGGGGGAAGCAGGCTCCCCGCAGAGCAGAGAGCCCAATGCGGGGGTCGATCCCAGGATTCTGGAATCATGACCCGAGCCAAAGGCAGAGGCTTTAACCAATTGAGCCACCCAGGCACCCCCCTCTGCCCATTTCTTGATTGGATTATTTGTTCTTTGGGTGTTGAGTTTGATAAGTTCTTTATAGATTTGGGATACTAGCCCTTTATCTGATAGGTCATTTGCAAATATCTTCTCCCATTTTGTCAGTTGTCTTTTGGTTTTGTTCCTTTGCTGTGCAAGAGCTTTTGATCTTGATGAAGTCCCAATAGTTCATTTTTGCCTTTGCTTCCCTTACGTAAGCTTTGGTGATGTTTCTAGGAAGAAGTTGCTGCAGCTGAGGTCGAAGAGCTTGCTGCCTGTGTTCTCCTCAAGGATTTTGATGGATTCCTTTCTCACATTGACGTCTTTCATACATTTTAAGTCTGTTTTAGTATGTGGTATAAGGAAATGGTACAGTTTCATTTTTCTGCATGTGGCTGTCCAATTTTCCCAACACCATTTGTTAAACAGTATTTTTTCCATTGGACATTCTTTCCTGCTTTGTCAAAAATTAGTTGACCATAGAGTTGAGGGTCTATTTCTGGGCTCTCTATTCTGTTCCATTGATCTATGTGTCTGTTTTTGTGCCAGTACTATACTGCCTTGATGATGACAGCTTTGTAATAGAGCTTGAAGTCTGGAATTGTGATGCCACCAACTTTGGCTTTCTTTTTCAACATTCTTCTGGCTATTCAAGGTCTTTTCTGATTCCATATAAATTTAGGGTTATTTGTTCCATTTCATTGAAAAAAATTGATGGTATTTTGATAGCGATTATATTAAACATGTAGATTGCCTTAGGTAGAATAGACATATTCACAGCATTTGTTTTTCCAATCCATGAACATGGAACATTTTTCCATTTCTTTGTGTCTTCCTCCATTTCTTTTATGAGTACTTCATAGTTTTTTTGAGTACAGATTCTTTGCCTCTTTGGTTAGGTTTATTCATAGGGATCTTATGGTTTTGGGTGCAATTGTGAATGGGATTGACTCCTTAAATCTCACTCTCAGCTAAAACCTTAAGTCTTGTTCTTGGTGTATAGAAATGTAGCTGATTTCTGTGCATTGATTTTATATCCTTACAGGATACTGAATTCCTGTACAAGTTCTAGCAGATTTGGAGTACAGTCTTTTGGGCTTTCCATATAAAGTATCATATCATCTGTAACGAGTAGTAGTTTGACCTCTTTGCTGATTTGGATGACTTTAATTTCTTTTTGTTGTCTGATTGCTGAGGTAGGACTTCTAGTACTCTGTTGAATAGCAGCGGTGAAAATGGACCTCCCTGCCATGATCCTGACCTTAGCAGAAAAGCTCTCAGTTTTTCTCCATTGAGAATTATATTCACTATAGGTTTTTCACAAATGGCTTTGATGATATTGAGGTATGAACCCTCCATTCCTACACTTTGAAGATTTTTGACCAAGAAAGGATGCTGTACTTTGTCAAATGCTATTTAGGCATCTATTGAGAATATCATACGGTTCTTGTTCTTTCTTTTATTAATGTATTATATCACATTGATTGATTTGCAGATGTTGAACCAACCTTGCAGCCCTGGAATAAATCCCACTTGGCCATGGTCAATAATCCTTTTAATGTACTGTTCAATCCTACTGGCTAGTATTTTGGTGAGAATTTTCACGTCTGTGTTCATCAAGGATATTGGTCTGTAATTCTCTTATTTGAGGGGGTCTTTGTCTGGTTTGGGGATCAAGGTAATGCTGGCCTCATAAAATGAGTTTGGAAGTTTTCCTTCCATTTCTATTTTTTTTTTTTTTTGGGAACAGTTTCAGGAGAATAGGTATTAATTTTTCTTTAAATGCTTGGTAGAATTCCCCTGGGAAGCCATCTGGCCCTGGGCTCCTGTTGGGAGATTTTTGATGACTGCTTCCAGCTCCTTACTGGTTATGGATCTGTTCAGGTTTTCTATCTCTTCCTGGTTCAGTTTTGGTAGTTTATATTCTCTAGGAATTTATCCATTTCTTCCAGATTATCAAATTTTCTGGCACATAGTTGCTCATAATATGTTCTTATAATTGTTTGTATTTCTTTGGTGTTGGTCATGATCTCTCCTCTTTCATTCATGCTTTTATTTATTTGGGTCCTTTCTCTTTTCCTTTTGGTAAATCTGAACAGGGGTTTATCAATCTTATTAATTTTTTCAAAGTACCAGCTCCTAGTTTCATTGATTTGTTCTACTGGGTTTTTTGTTTGTTTGTTTGGTTGGTTGATTTTTTTATTTCTATTTCATTGATTTCTGCTCTGATATTTATGATTTCTCCTGCTGAGTTTAGGTTTTCTTTGCTGTTCTTTCTTCAGCTCCTTCAGGTGTAGGGTTAGGTTGTGTACTTGAGACCTTTCTTGTTTCTTGAGAAAGGCTTGTATCGCTATATATTTTCCTCTCAGGACCACCTTTGCTGTATCCCACAGATTTTGAACAGTGTGTTTTCATTTTCATTTGTTTCCATGAATTTTTTTCAATTCTTCTTTAATTTCCTGGTTGACCTGTTCATTCTTTTTTTTTTTTTAATTTTATTTATTTATTTGACAGAGAGATCACAAGTAGGCAGAGAGGCAGGCAGAGGCAGAGGGAGAAGCAGGCTCCCTGCTGAGCAGAGAGGCCGATGCGGGGCTTGATCCCAGGACCCTGAGATCATGACCTGAGGTGAAGGCAGAGGCTTAACCCACTGAGCCACCCAGGTGCCCCAACCTGTTCATTCTTTAGTAGGATGCTCTTTAGCCTCCATGTATTTGGGTTATTTTCTACTTTCTCTTGTGATTGAGTTCTAGCTTCAGAGCATTGTGGTCTGAACATATGGAGGGAATGATCCCAATCTTTTGGTACCAGTTGAGACCTGATTTGTGACTCAGGATGTGATCTATTTTAGAGAATGTTCCAAACACACTAGAGAGGAATGTGTATTCTGTAGCTTTGGGGTGGAATGTTCTGAATATATCTGTGCTATCCATCTGGTCCAGTAGTCGTTTAAGGCCTTTATTTCCTTGTTGATCTTTTGCTTGGATGATCTGTCCATTTCAGTGAGGGGGTGTTAAAGTCCCCTACTATTATTCTATAATTGTTGATTTGGTTCTTTGATTGTGTTACTAATTGGTTTATATAGTTGGCTGCTCCCATGATAAGGGCATAGATATTTAAAATTGTTAGATATTTTTGTTGGACAGACCCTTTGAGTATAGTATGTGTCCTTCTTCACCTCTTATTATAGTCTTTGGCTTAAAATCTAATTTATCTAATATAAGGATTGCCACCCCAGCTTTCTTTTGATGTCCATTATCATGGTAAATTGTTTTCCACCCTTTCATTTTAAATCTGGGGGTGTCTTTGGGTCTAAAATGAGTTTCTTGTAGACAGCATATTGATGGGTTCTATTTTTTATCCTTTCTGATACACTGTGTCTTTTGATTGGGGCATTTAGCCCATTTACATTCAGGGTAACTATTGAAAGATATGAATTTAGTGCCATTGTGTTGCCTGTAAGGTGACTGTTACTGTATATTGTCTCTGTTCCTTCCTGGTCTACTACTTTTAGGCTCTCTCTTTGTTTAGAGGACCCCTTTCAATATTTCCTATAGGGATGGTTTGCTATTTACAAATTCTTTTAGTTTTTGTTTGTCCTTGAAACTTTTTATCTCTCCTTCTATTTTCAATGACAGCATAGCTGTATATAGTATTCTTGGCTGCATATTTTTCTCATTTTTTTTAAGATTTTATCTATTTATTTGTCAGAGACAGAGGGAGAGAGAGTGAGCGAGCACAGGCAGACAGAGTGGCAGGCAGAGGCAGAGGGAGAAGCAGGGTCCCCGCCGAGCAAGGAGCCCGATGTAGGGACTCGATCCCAGGACGCTGGGATCATGACCTGAGCTGAAGGCAGCTGCCCAACCAACTGAGCCACCCAGGCGTCCCCATATTTTTCTCATTTAGTGGTCTGAATATATCATGCCAGTTCTTTCTGGCCTGCAAGGTCTCTGTGGATAAGTCTGCTGCCAATCTCGTATTTTTACCATTGTATGTTACAGACTTTCTGGATTTTCTCTTTGCCACTAAGACTTGTAAGTTTTACTATTAGATGATGGGGTGTGGACATATTTTTATTGATTTTGAGGGGGGTTCTCTGTGCCTCCTGGATTTTGATGTGTGTTCCCTTTGCCATATTAGGGAAATTCTCTACAATAATTCACTCCAATATACCTTCTGTCCCCCTCTCTTTCTTCTTCCTCTGCAATCCCAATTATTCTAATATTGTTTCATCTTATGTTATCACTTATCTCTCGAATTCTCCCCTCATTGTCTAGTAGTTGTTTGTCTCTCTTTTGCTCAGCTTCTTTATTCTCTGTCATTTGGCTTTCTAGATCACTAATTCTCTCTTCTGCCTCATTTATCCTAACAGTAAGAGCCTCCATTTTTTTTTAAAGATTTTATTTATTTATTTGACAGAGATCACAAGTAGGCAGAGAGTCAGGCAGAGAGAGAGAGAGGAGGAAGCAGGCTCCCTACTGAGCAGAGAGCCGGATGTGGGGCTCAATCCCAGGACCCTGGGATCATCACCCAAGCTGAAGGCAGAGGCTTTAACACACTGAGCCTCCCAGGCACCCCAAGAGCCTCCATTTTTTTATTGCACCTCATTACTAGCTTTTTTTATTTCAGCTTGGTTAGATTTTAGTTCTTTTATTTCCCCAGAAAGGGCTTTTATTTTTCCAGGCAGCATTTCTCTAATATCTTCCATGCCATTTTCGAGCCCAGCTAGCACCTTGAGAATTGTCATTCTGAACTCTAGATCTGACATATTACCAATATCCATATTGATTAGGTCCCTAGTCTTTGGTACTGCTTCTTGTTCTTTTTTTTTTTTTTTTTTTTTTTTTTTTTTTGTGGTGAGCTTTTCCACCTTGTCATGTCATCCAAATAAGAATATATGAACAAGAGAATAAAATACTAAAAGGGTGACAAAGACTGCAGAATAATATAAGCTAACCAAATCAGAAGAGACCCAACTCAGGAGGAGAATAAAGGGGTAAAAAGAAATTTTTAAAAATTCAAATATATGTATATGTGTATATATATACACACATATATGTATGTGTATATATATATATATGTTAGACTGGTGAATAGAAGAGAGCCACCCAGTTGATTTTGGGTGTATTCTGGTCTCTTAGAAGAAACTACCTCCCAAAATTTTAAAGAAAGAAAAATGTATATACATATAGAAATAAAGGTAAACATGATGAAGGGCTGGAATATGACTGTAAAGATGAAAATTTTAAAAAAATTCTAAAAAAGGAATTGATAAGATACATTGGTTGGAAAAAGAAAGAAAAAAATGTGGAGAGAATTTGCTCAGGCTGAAGACTAGAACGAAGCCCTGTGCTAGATTTAGGGTATATTTTGATCTGTTAGAAGAAATTGTATCCCAAAATTTTCTAGAAAAATAAAACCTATATGTATACAAAAAATAAAGTTAAATACAATGAAGGATAAAATATGACTATAAAAATGAAGGTTTAAAAAAATCTAAAAAGGTCTAAAAAAATCTTTTAGAAAGGTATTGTTAAGATAAACTTGTTAAAAATGTTAAAAGAGGAAAGAGACAAAGTTGAAAAAATTAGAATAAGATAAAAAATAAAATTAAAAAATTTAATTAACTTTGCAAGGCTAAAGTATCATGTGGAGAAAGCCATGAATTCCATGCTTTGCTTTTCCCTAGCTCTGGAATTCCACTATTCTCCTTGATCAGTGAGCTTGGTCTTGGTTGGATGTTTTTGCTGATTTTCTGGGGGAGGGGCCTGTTGTAGTGATTCTCAAATGTCTTTGCCAGAGGTGGATTTGCACCACCATTGCCAGGGTCCGGACTAAGTAATCTGCTCAGTTCTTCGCTCTCGGAAGCTTTTGCTTCCTGAATGCTTTCCATAGAGCTCTGGAGGATAGCAATGAAAATGGTGGCCTCCAAGTCTCTGCCCAGAGAAGCCGAGAGCTTAGGGGCCTACCCCTCAGTGTGCCCTCAGAAATAAAACAGGCAATCACTCCCATTTCCCTGGTCTCTGGCCGTGCTCTGAGCTCACCTGGCCTGTGACCAAGTATTTCTGTCTCTGGCACACAGTCCCATTTGTAGACTTCAAACCCAGCAGATTCTTGCCATGCTGCTCTTCCAGGGGAGGAAGGTGGGACGCCCTAGATCTGCCACTTGTGTGGTTCCTGCCTAAAGAGCTGTGGTCCAACTCTGCCATGGATCACAGTTTAAGGTAACCCCAAGCTGAGAGCTCACTCCTTGGCTCCATCTCTATGGTCAGCTTTTCTGCTCTGATACCTACAAGCCTGCTTCACTCAGACACCCCTATCTTTCTGTGACCCTGCGGCACCCAAGACCGCACTTTCCCTGCTAGGGCTCTACCCCCACTTAGCCTCTGGACCAATGTCCCTCAGTGGAGTAGACTTTTAAAAGTTTGGATTTTGTGCTCCGTTGCTCCACCACTTGCTTGGAGCTGGCTCCTCCCCCCATTGTCTATCTTCCTGTCGCTTTGGATTCACTTATCTGCACATGCTACCTTTCAGAAAGTGGTCGATTATCTGTTTCTAGAACTGCTGCTCTTCTTCTCTTCAATTTCCTGTTGGGTTTGTAGATGTTCTGAATGGTTTGATAACTAGCTGAACTCCTGCGACCTGATGTCATCTCAGTCTGCTACTCCTCTGCCATCTTGACTCTTCCTAGATATTATCCTTTACAGAAGTGTTGTTGTTTTTTTTTTTTTTTTCATTTTAATGAAGTCCAGCTTATCGATGATTTATTTCATGAATCATATCTTTGGTGTTGTATCTAAAAAGGAATCACCATACTCAAAGTCATGTAGGTTTTCTCTTTTGTTATCTTCTAGAAGTTTTATAATTTTGCATTATACAGTTTAGTTTGTGATCCATTCTGAGTTAATTTTCGTGAAGGGTGCAGTGTCTGTATGTAGGTGCATTTTTTGCATGTAGATTTCCAGTTGTTCCAGCACTACTCTTTGAAAGACTGCCTTTGCTCCATTTTATTGCCTCTTCTCCTTAGTCAAAGATCCATTGACTATTTTTATGTTGCTCTATTTCTTGGCTCAGCTCTCTATTTTATTTTAATAATCTATTTGTTTTTTTGCCAAGACCACACTGTCTTGATTACTGTAGCTTTATAGTAAGTGTTGAAGTTGGATAGTGTCAGTTCTACAACTTTGTTCTTCTTCAATATTGAGTTGGCTATTCGGGTCTTTTGCCTTTCCATATAGACTTTAGAATTAGTTTGCCCATATCTATAAAATATCTTGTTGAGATTCTGATTAGGATGGCATTGAATCTATAGATTAAGTTGGGAAAAACTGACATCTTAACAACATTGAGTCTTTGTATCTATGAACATAGAGTATCTCTCCATTTTGGGGGCACCTGGTTGGTTCAATGGGTTAAAGTCTCTGCCTTTGGCTCAGGTTGTGATTCCTAAGGTCCTGGGTTGGAGCCCCACATGGGGCTCTCTGCTTGGCGGGGAGCCTGCTTCCACTCTCTCTCTGTGCCTGCCTCTCTGCATATTTATGATCTCTGTTTGTCAAATAAATAAATAAATAAATCTTTTTTAAAAATCTCTCCATTTTTTTTGGTTCTTTTTGATTTTGTTCATCAGAGTTTTATAGTTTTCATCATATAACTCTTGTATATATTTTGTTAAATTTATACCTAAGTAATTCACTTTTGGGGGTGCTAATGTAAATGGTATTGAATTTTTTTTTCAAATTCCATTTGTTAGTATGTAGAAAAACAATGACTGTTTTTGCATATGAACCATATATCTTGCAACCTTGTTTAATTGCTTATTAGTTCCAGGATTTTGTCAGTGCTTTTGGATTTACAAACAAACAATCCTATTTCTCCCAATAAATACAATTTTATGTCTTCCTTCTTAATCTGTGTTTTGTTTCCTTTTCTTTCCTTAATTGCATTAGGAAAAACTTACAGTAAAATGATGAAAAGGAAAAGTAGGAGGGGACATTTTTGCCTTCTACATAATCTTATTGGGAAAGCCTTGAGTTTCTCACATTAAGAATGATGTTACCTGTAGATTTTTTGTAAATTATTATTATTAAGTTGGAGAAGTTTCCCTCTATTCCTAGTTTACTGAGAGTTTTTTATTATGACTTGGTATTGGATTTTGTCAAGTACTTTTTTGCAGCTATTGATAGGATCATATTTTTTAAAAATTTTTAATCTATCAATGTGATGTATTATGTTAATTGATTTTTAAATGCTTAACAAACTTGCATAACTGGGATAAATCCCACTTGGTCATGGTGTATGATTCTTTTCATTCTTCTTTGCATTCAATTTGCAAATATTTTGTTGATGATGTTTGTATCCAAGTTCATGAGAGATTGGTCTATGGTTTCCTTTTCTTGCAATTTTTTTTATATGTCTTCTTGTATTCTTTCTTTAACTTTAAGTATTAGGGTAAAGCTGGCTTCATAGAATGAGTTGGAACATATTACCTCTGCTTTTATCCTTCTGAAAGCAATTGTAAAGAACTGGTATATATTTTTTTCCTTTATTATTTGGCAGAATTCACCCATGAACCTATCTGGGCCTGGTGCTTTCTATTTTGGAAGGTTATTACTTATTGATATAATTTCTTTAATAGAAATTGGCTATAGACCTATTCAGATTGTCTTTCTTTTTGTGTGAGTGCTGGGAGATTATGTCTCTCTAGAAATTGGTCTATTTCATCTAGGTTACCAAATTTGTTAACATAGAGTTGTTTATAGTATTCTTTTATTATCCTCATAGTGTTCAAGGGGTCTATAATGCAGTCCCCCTCCCCCTCTTTTATTTCTCATATTAATAATTTATGTGTGTCTTCTCTCTCTTTTTTTCCTCTCTCTCTCTGCTTCTCTTGTTCTTTATTAAGCTTGGCTAGAGGCTTATCAATTTGACTGATTTTTGCAAAGAACCAACTTTTGGTTTCTTAATTTTTCACACATTTTGATACGTTGTACTTTCACATTCATTCTGATTAAAAAATACATTTGTAATTTCTTTTGAGATTTATACTTTGACCCATGTGTTATTTAGAAGTGTATTTAATCTCCACATATTTGGGGATTTCTCAGTTATCTCTCTGTTATTTATTTTTAGTTTAATCCGTTGTGATCTGAAAGCAGACACTATATGCTTTATTTCTTTTAAATTTGTCAAAATGTGTTTTATGGCCCAGAATGTAGTCTACCTTGGTCAATGTTCCATGTAAGCCTGAGAAAAATATGTATTCTGTTTTTGTTGGATGAGACAGTCTATAGTTATTAATTATATGCCATTTATTGGTGGTATTATTGAGTTCATTTATATCCTTACTGATTTTCTGCCTGCTGGATCTATTTCTAAGACAGAAGTATTGAATTCTCTAACCGTGATAGTGGATTCAACTGTCTCTACTTGCAGGTCTATCAGTTTTTGTGTCACACTGTTTGATGATTTGTTGTTACACCCATGTACATTAAGAATTATTAAGTCTTCTAAGAGAATTGACCCCTTTATCATTATATAATGTTCTTTTTAATCCTGATAACTTTCTTTACTTTGAAGTCTGCTCTGTCTGAAATTAATATAGCTAATCTTCCTTTCCTTTGATTAGTATTAATATTGTCTATTTTTCCCTATCCATATAGTTTTAATCATTATGTATCTTTATATTTAAAGTATGTTTCTTGTAGACAACATATAGTTGGGTCTCATTTTCTGATCTACTCTGACAACGTCTGTGTGCTTTTTTTGTGCATTTAGATCATTGACATTCAAAGTGATTACTGATGTAGTTGGATTGATACCTACCTTATTCATTACTAGTATTTTTTCCCCTTGTTCTTTGCCTTTGTTCATATTTTGTCTTCCATTCTTTGTCTTTTGTGATTTTAACTGAGTGAGCATTTTATAATGATTCCATTTCCTGATTCCATTTCCTCGCCTTTCTTAGTATATCTTTTTATCTTAGTATATCTTAGTATATATCAGTTTTTTTTTTCACTTTTTTAGTGGTTTTCCTAGAGTTTGCTATATATATTCATAACTAACTCAAGTCCATTTTCAAATAACACTATACCGCTTCACAGATAGTATTATTACTTTATAATAACAAAATAATCCTAGTTCTTATTATTATTGTCATTCATCTTTACATATACATATATATCATATACACATAAACATACATACTCAAATACAACGTTATTTTGGATAAACTATAATCTGTTAGATCAATTACCAATAAGAAAAATAAATGTTTTTATTTTACCTTAGTCATTACTTCTTTGATGCTCTTCTTCTCTTTATGCAGATCAGAGATTCTGACCTATATTATTTCCTTCTTTCTAAAAAACATCTTTTAACTTTTCTTGCGGCAGATCTACTAACAACAAATTATCCCAATATTTAATTTTCAAAGGAAGTATTTATTTATCTTTCACTTTTAATGGATAATTTCATAGCATGTAGAATTTTGTGTTTGTGGGTTTGTTTGTTTTTACTTAAAGATTTCACTCCACTTTCGTCTTGCACATGGTTTCTAAGAAGTCAAATATCATTCTTGTTTTTGTTTCTCTATAAGCAAGACCTTTTTTCTCCATGTTCCCTTAAGATTTTTTTCTTTATCTTTGATTTTTTGCAGTTTAAAGATGATATAATTTTTTTGGAATTTTTCTAGTTGGTGTTCTCTGAACTATGTGATTTGGTATCTGACATTAAAGTGGAGAAATTCTCAGTCATTATTCTTTTTATTTTTTCTTTTAAAGATTTTATTTATTTATTTGTCAGAGAGAGAGAGAGCACACAAGCAGGGGGAGCAGCAGGGAGAGGGAGAAGCAGGCTTCCACAGAGCAGAGAGGCTGATGTTGGACTCCATCCCAGGACCCCGGGATCATGACCTGAGATAAAGGGAGACACTTAACCAACTGAGCCACAGAGGCATCCATCAGTCATTATTCTTTGAAATATTTCTTCTGTTCCTTCTTTTCTTCTACTTCTGGTGTTCCCATTACATGGATGTCACACATTTGTCATTTCCCACAGTCCTTGGATGTACTGTCCTATTTTTTGTTTTTGTTTTAGTTTATTTTGTTCCTATTTGCTTTTCAGTTTTCAAGGATTTTATTGGTGTATTCTCTAGCTCAGAGAGTCTTTCCTTAGTCATGTCTAGTTTACTAATAAACCCATCAAAGGCATTCTTCATTTCTGTAACAGTGTTTTTAATTTCCAGCATTTCTTTCTGGTTCTTTTGTAGGTGTTCCAATACTCTGCTTATATTACCCATCCATCTTGCCTGGTGTCTACTTTATACATTAGAAACCTTAGCATATTTATCAGAGTTGTTTTAAATTCCCAGTCTTCTAATTCTAACATCCTTGTCAAATCTGGTTCTGATGCTTACTCTGTCTTGTCAAGTTTTGGTTTTTGCTTTTTGATATGCCTTCCAATTTTTCTCAGTAAACATGATGTACTGGGTAAAAAGAACTGCTTTAAATGGCCTTTAGTAATATAGTAGTGAGGTATGGGGGTAGGAGAAGCTTTTTAGAGTCCTATGATTAGATCTTAGTCATTTAGTGAACCTATATTTCTGGACCATGAAATTCACGAGAGTTCCTTAGATTTTTTTCTCCCTCTTCTTTGTGGCAAGATGGCTGCAGTGGGCTATTGTTGGGTACTTCTCTTCCCCAGGTCACTTAGACTCTGATAATACCCCAGTAGTTTAGGTTGTCATTAACCAGTCTGCCCTGGGGACAAAACTTTCTTAGAAAAACAGAGTGCTCTGGAGTATCTCAAAATGGTCTCTTTCTCCCTCCCTCTGCCAGAAGCAGGAGGGGAATTTTCTCCAGTATTTTCTGTGGGCATCTAGTCAAACTCCTGGAGGTAAATCTCAAAATAATGCAACTTTGGCTGGATTTGCCTGCAGTTCTTAACTCTCAGATTTGTCCACACTGAGCATCCAACCATTTGTCCACTACAGTTGAGGCTTCCCTACCCTAGCACTGGTTCCTGGGGTGGTTTTCACTCCTTACTCTTTATAAGTTGAAAGTCCTTGTATTTGCCTATCTCTCTAATTTGGGGACAGCAGTTTGTGTTATGTACACCCCTTTCTTACGGATCAAAAAAGAGTTGATTTTTCAGTCTGTTCAGCTTTTTGTTACAAGTGGTGATTTCTAAATCTCCTTATATGTGGAACCTGAAACTAGAAGTCCTATACTTTTTGTTTTACTAAGTGGGAACCTACTAAATTTGTAATTTTATAACTTGGAATTTTTTCAGTGATGTTATAAACTTGTTCCTTATAGGTAAATACTCTTTGATGGAATTTTTATTGGCAACAGTATCTTTTTCATAGTACATATTTTTAGTCTAGTCCCTTATTGCTTAGACCACTTCCAATTTTCTGCATTATAAAGAGTACTTCTGTGAACGTTCATGGAAATAAATTTTTTTGTACAGTCATGATTATAATAAATAAATAAAACAACTCTTAACCTAATGCCACAGAATAATTAGCAGAAAACCTCTAGATACTGACATGGTAGAATAACTTCCACCTTCTCCTAAGGTGATTAAATAAAATCAGTTTCCTTTTTCTTTCAATTCACAAAATGATTGAGCCAGTTCTACACAATCTTTTACTGTTTTGGTGTGTGCGAATGTGTGTGTATGTGTGTGGGGGTGGGGAGAAAGAGAGAGAGAGAAAATAAACTGCTAATGATAGTATTTTAAATTGTTAGAGAAATAAGGGCTGTTTTTCTCTCTTTTTTTTAATTTAAATTCAACTAGCCAAGATATAGCCCATCACTAGCTTCAGATGTAGTGTTCAATAATTTATCAGTTGCATGTAACACCCAGTACTCATCACATCACATGCCCTGCTTAATGCCCATCACCCAATTACCCCACTTCTTCACTGACCTCCCCTCCAGCAACCCTCAGTTTGTTAAGAGTCTCTCGTGGTTTCTCACTAAATGCTATTTTTCATTTCATTTCAAGGAAGACTAGTACTTGGAAGAATTTGGAAATACTAGATATTTTTGTGCTTTGTTCTGTAACTTTCATAGGACAAAAAAAACAAAACAAAACAAAATAAAAATAATAAAAATAAACCCACCACTGTCCTTAGATGTGGCATGGGGGTAGCTTCTCCCTAGAGGGCATTTTTTTGTTATTCTGCTTTACTGATAGAATTACCTTATATGAAGCTGTAACTTCACTTTTTTTTTTTTTTGATACAGTAGACAGCTGCTTCCATCTATATTGCCTTTGACCCTTCTTCCTTTTTGTCCTGTCAGTGTCCTTTTGCCACACACCACTAGGAACACACCTATACTTGAACAATTTGGATTTTTTTTCTAGACACCACAGAGAACCATGTGCCATCTCAGTAAAAGTTTTAGAAAAGACACCATAAGATTTAGGCTTGTTGTTAAGTGATTTGAGGGAGGTTTCAAGAAAACAAGGCTTTGCAGTAGTTCGCTTGCTCTCAAAAAGCAGTTGTAATTTTATGATTTGATATATTGACTTTAATCCAAAATTAGGTGGCTAATTATCCCAGTATGCCTGCAGCTGAGGGGCTTCTTGGGACACAACATGCTCAGTGGTTAAACCAGGAAAATCCCAGGCAAACCAAGAGGAGTAGGTAGCCTTCTATAGAGGGCAAGCTAAATGAAAAGAGCCTAAGGCTGAAATTGGTAAGGAAGTAATAGCTACTGACAGGAGCTAGGGTTGGGGATGTTTGGTCATTTTTGTGATTTTGGCAATGTTCATGTGTTCGCTTGGGTTCAGACATGACTACAAAGTGCTCTCATCTCTGACTTGCTCCATCATGGTGACAGAGTAGCCATGTCTGATGTTGCTTTCCCTGGGAGAACACTGGGCCAGCTCCCAGCAACACCAAGATTTTTATACAGTGTCAGGGTAGTTTCTAGCTGTCAGGGGCTGTTTTCCTTTTTTCCAGTTCTCCTCCTTGTGGATTTGAGGGATATTTCTGGAGCTGACCTAAGTTTATACATGTGTTCTAGTTGTTAGAGACTTGGTTTCAGCCTCATTGGTCTGTACGCTAATGAGGTGCTTTAAGCTTTGAAACATTGAATAATGAAACAGTTATCCATCATCCTTAACACAATTTTTTTTCTTCAATTTTTCTCAATAGAGAAAAATGTTTTAACAATTGAGACCAAATGCTAAATTGCTAAATGTTAAAACAAAAAGAAATCAAATATTCTTTTCCCTTGAGATTCAAAACTCATATTAACATATTTCACTGTTCTTAGTAATACTGCCATAAAGAAACCCAGCCTATTTGATATAGAACAAACATACTTTTCACAGAGCATATAAACATTTAAATGAACATTAATATTTACTACTAAACCAGTGTTGTATAGAAATACCAATTTATTTAGTGAAGTTTGCCAGTTGTGCTTCTTGTTTTTAAAAGTTAGAAATATATTTAAAGAGTAAATAATTATTCTGATTTAAAATAAAATAAATTTTCTTAATTACAGTAATGGAAAAGAAAGAGTTTCATTTTTTTCAGGTTTGCTAATTTAATATTAAGAAAAAAATGTTAAATGGTGGTTAGAATTTTTTGGGAGAAAACCTTAAACCACTAAGTGAATATATATAGTTGGTATAGTTTACTCACTAAGGTTATAATACTAGTTAAATTGTGAAGCATTATTTTAATTATTAACATTCAGTATCTTAAACTCAGTTCTGTTGTCCTATATATTATATTAATTATTTAACAGTTAGTCTTTATAACAATGGTGGAAATAATATAACTTTAGCTATGTTATAATCATGATACATATAATGATATATATAATCATGATATATATAATCATGAATTCATGAATTTTTCTCTAGATTCTGAAGACTACCTTGAGGTCAACATTCTAACAAACCTAGAAGTGGAACATTTGGGGGAAATAAGTAAGAGAAAGGAAATTGAAGAATTATCAAAAGCTTCAAGAGACACCATACCCCTGGCAATGGTGCTTCCTGCTGAAATTCCCTGTGAGGTGAGTAAGATACCTTGTTATTTAAGTGGCTGACTCTATTGTTTTCATAAATACTGCATTTCACTAGAATGTAAGCTCTAACATAGCTGGACACTTTTTTTACTTTGTTCATGTCTATGTCCTCAGAATCCAGATCAGTATCTGGTAACTAGTAGACATTTGACAAATATTTGTCAAATAATTTAATATTGGAGAATATATGAAAGGCTAATTTTATCAGGTGTTATTTGACATGTTGCCAAAAGATATATAATTGCTATATATATGTATCAAGCCACTTTTTTAAAAAGTTGGATTCATATTAACCAGATCAAGGATTTTATTTTTATAATGGAAACACATTCTTGAATAGAATTGGAAAATACTCATATTCTAGGATCACCGATTTTTCAACTCTTAAACATGTATTAAAGGCCTACATTATTAAGTGGAAATATAAGATCTAGAAGAGATGGTCCTTTCAGGAATAAAAGGGTAATGCAGCAGGGGATGGAGTGTGGATTTCTGAGAAGGACTATATGAATGCATGTCTTCCTCCTAAGTCTTCACTGGAATGAACTACTAAAATAAACATACTGGTAGAACTTGACCTGAAACTGGGTCTACATAATCTCCAGAAAATAGAAAGATACTGATCTTTAGTATCAGTATGATTCTGTGGTGTTCTTCAGTAGAACAAGCCAAAGATACAGGAGAGCCTTAGAGGTTGCATGAAAGGGTCCTTCTGGGAGAACCCAGTGGATTTATGCCACAGGTGACAGGGGCTGCATTTGTCTAGGAGGTGTCTTTGGGAAGACACTCCCGATTTTGCTGGAACCAGGAGTCCTGTGCAGTTGGGCAAGGTTTAATTCCTTCATCCCCAGACCCCATGCTTAAGCAGAAGAATCATTGTTTTAAGCTATTACGCTTAATAATGCTCAATTCCGGAGAGAGAAGAACTTCTTCGATACTATCTTAGAGACTCTAAGAAACTAAACTGGTCTGGTTTCCGGGAACCGACACAGGTGAACAGGCTGAGGAAAATTACAACTTAACAGGCCTGGAAAATGTGAGGGAGGGCAGGGTAAGCAATCAGAACTGGTGGCTCCTATTGAGTCAGAAACAATGGAAGAGACAGAAATAAATAGAAAAAACTGCAATCAACAGGAAATGAGAATTATTCTCAAGTACGTAAAATCAACAAAAAAAGTGGGGGGGAACCCTCTGGATCTAAACATTACTCACCAAGAACTCTGCAATGAGTCTACATAGCTGCTCTGAACAAAACCTACAACAGTAAATTTGGAAGAATGTAAAACCTTCCCCCAATATTAAATTTGCCAAGAAATTGAAGTGTAAAAATTAAACCCCACTATCCTTCAGGCTGAGACAGCTCACTCAGATGGTTGGGTAGGATCAGGATTCTTTTAATAACAGAATCATGGGCTGTCTTCTATTGACATGGATATAATTCTTTCAGACCCTTGTAAGTTAAATTATTTCAATTTCACACCTCTCTTACGTACCCCACTTTTTAAGAGTTGGAAGGTCATCCAAGATTATTTTAGTGTCAGCCACATGCACTAAAAAAGTCAAAATAAACTGATCCCTGGATGAAAAATAGTTATCCCAGTCAAAATCTTGTGTTCCCAGAATCTAGATCTTCGTGTACTCCGAGTCCATGTAACAATGGCTAAGTACCAAAGGAAAAATCATTTGTATCCAAATGAGTGAAAATCATTTTTCAGATTTGCCAGGATAACTTTCAGTCTATGTCAGCTGACTGAAAGCAAAACCCATGAGCTTACTCATTTCTGAGGCCTATTCCAATTAATGGGTGAGTAAAGATCACTGAAGAATAGGACCTTGCCTCCCCATAAGTGAGACTTGAGACTTAGCCATGTCTTACAAAATCTAGACATTTAGCATACTAACTTTGCCAGTCATCAGGTCTTAGATGATACATGCCTCTTCTACACCCAGCATCTTCGAAATCTAGTGAGTTCCCTTACAGTTTTGTGTTGACATCATGCTAGCACTGAGCTGGGTAGGAATTCTATATAGTGACATGACTTTCATTCTCTCTGACTAAGAGGGAGTTAATCTGCTTCTTGCTATAAAATTCCTTGGATCTGGACCTGCCTCTTAGAGAAGTTCCCTCCCTGTTCCCTAATAGCAGCTTCATAACTGATAAAACCAAATTTATGATTATTTGAGTGTCTAGTACTTTCTCTATTGAATTAAATATACCCATACAATTATTTTTTTAAGATTTTATTTATTTATTTGACAGACAGAGATTACAAGTAGGTAGAGAGGCAGTCAGAGAGAGGAGGAAGCAGGCTCCCTGCTGAGCAGAGAGCCTGATGTGGGGCTCGATCCCAGGACCCTGAGATCATGACCTGAGCTGAAGGCAGAGGCTTTAACCCACTGAGCCACCCAGGCGCCCCACAATTATATTTTTAATTAACATGTTCATAATAGTTAAGGACAAGGCTGGATAATGCAGGCCTTCCTTCCTAGAGCAGGCCACTTCCTCTGTGGAGATACAGGAAACAGATGAAGCTGTGAGTCCTGAGGAGTGTAAGGAGTAGAGTTGGGCATGTTGAGTTTTAAAATGTCATGTTTTAACAGGCTTATTCCATCTAAATTTTAAAAATATGTACAGATTGTCTCCTATGTACATAATTCTTGCAAGATGCCACAAAGATATGAAAAAAAAGTAAAAAATACTTCAGGATTTGAAAATCTAGCTGGGAAGCCAAGACAAAGACACAAATAACTAATTAAGAGCAGAGGGCATGACTTAGGAAAGAGGAGTATGGGTGTGAAATGTTCCACAATTCCTTTGAAAGTTATTAGGGGCTGAAGTTTAGGGAGAATTTACAGAGCTTATGAAACCCGAATCAGACCTTGACAGAGAGGAGAAGTGTAGAGAGACGGAGGGTGAGTAGGAAATAAATGGCATGCCAACATTATGTACATATAGACCTGGTGCAAAATGAAAATGTAGAGGCCCTTGTTCAAATTAATAAGCACTTTAAGGCAGTGACAGCAGAACATTAAACCAAGTGCAGGGCCTTCTAAATAGAGGGCCTGTGTAACTGCACAGGTCATACACCCATGAAGCTGGCCCTGGGTACAAATGCAGATGTCAGTGCCTCATTTGGGGTGGTCAGTATGCTTGTCTTTTGTTTAAAACTGTCTTTTGGAAATGGTTGAAAGGTGGAGTCCTGCCCTTTATTAGGACAGGAATCTGATGCATAAGAAGCAGCCTGTGTGAGCCTTCCTGAATGAGAATGAGTTAGCTAGGTGAATAAAACATTGAGAGAGGTTGCTTAGGCTTACTAAGTTTGGGAGGGGAGGGGTCAAAGTTAAACAAGACATGGCGTACCTATGAAAGAGAGCTCTGAAGAACTTTGAAGCAGAGGATCTTGGGGATCTGGGCCAGAGTCAATAGGAAGTCATTGAAGACTTGGAATAAGGTGACAGATGTGAGCAACAAAGGAACTAAAAAAACTGAGCTAAACATGAGGTCCTGTGAAGAGGAGGTATCAAATGTGAGGAACAAGAGGGGCTCACATTCCTGACCTCAGGGGTCACATGAAGCAGTGTCTTGGTGAGGCATAGGGAAAGAAACAGGGAGACATTCTTGACACGTGGGAATGTGTGTTACCTGGAATAGTGGCATCTTTCCTCCATTTGCAATGTAATTGATGAGGAGAAATTTAGTTTAAAATAACCTTCAGGCAAATATTTAGGAGCACTAGACTCTGGTGGAAAAATCCTGAAGTGGAAGTGTGTCAGCTAAACCAGTTCTGTGACATAAACGTATTCATAGAGACCCTTTGGTACAGAGCATTAAAGATATAAGTTTTATCTGTAGGTGATTTATGCTTAGAGAGATAACTTTTAAATAAGAGAACTTTGAAGTTAATGACTCTTGGGTAAACACAGTTTTGTAAGAGTATATAAATGAGGTTTCTGTTTATTTTGTGAGAGACTGAAATTTAGTTTGACTTTAGGGGTGATATCGGAGATAAACATAAAACTGGTATTTTCATTTTGGTCATTTTGAAGGGTTAAACAGCACAATGTAGAGTATAGATTTTGATATAGATAGTTCTGATTAATCCTCGGAATGTAACTCTCTGTATTAGCTACCCTATTCTTAAAAGAGAAAACTAATAGCCTTCCATTTTTGTTTCTGTCTGTGTATATTTTGATTAGGATTAAAGGAAATATCCTTCTATTAAAAGTGCTTCACATAATTCCTAGTATAACACAGATGCTTAACAAATATTTATTCCTTTTTCTCTGTATTAATGTCAATCTTTTTATCCCTAATTATTTTTTCTGGATTTTTTTCCAAACGAGTTTTCAAAAAACTTTTTTGCCTTATGTACAGAGATTTAGCTTTTTGACCTCAATAAAATCTTGATACTTTTAGATTTATAACCTTTATCAACTCAGTAACTCTCACAGATACTCATCACAAATAAAGAGTAACCAGAGAACCTCTGTTAGGTAAAATTTAAAACTTTTGGATGTTTAAAATATTGGACATTAAGACTCGTATCTAAAATATTAAGAGATGGGGACGCCTGGGTGGCTCAGTTGGTTGGGCCGCCGCCTTCAGCTCAGGTCATGATCCCAAGGTCCTGGGATCGAGTCCCGCATCTGGCTCCTTGTCCAGCAGGGAACCTGCTTCTCTCTCTGCCTCTGCCTGCCACTCTCCCTGCTTGTACTCTCTCTCTGACAAATAAATAAATAAAATCTTAAAAAAATAAATAAATAAAATAAAGTATTAAGAGATCCTAGAGCTAAACTTATTCAACCCTCTCATTTATGGATAAATGTACCAAGTTCTAGAAGAGTGAAGGAAAAAAGATTTTAGGAAAAAAAGGATTTGGTTGCAGATTACTGTTCCCTGGATGTCTGTGAAGTGATGCTTATCTTACCCTGAGAGAGGGAGCCTAAAGAACAGGGAAGACTCGAGACAAAAAGAGAGCAACTGTGTCCTCACTGTTTTTTCAGTTGCCAAAGATGGGAATGAAGACAAAATAGATACCAAGTTGATAAAGTTAAAATGTAGTGAGAATCACATTTACATATTTTATTTCTGAATATAATTGAAAATATGGACATGGTGGAAGACAATTATGCACAGATTCTGTCATTAATAAATATAATGAGTTCTATTGGTTAATATAAACCTTTTCAAGACCCTAATTGGGTAATATTTTTTATCTTACAGAATCCTGGTGAAATATTTATTATTTTGAGAGATGAAGTCATTGGTGATACTGTGGAGGTTGAATTTACAACAAATAGTAAACGCATTAGGACACAGCCAACCCGTTGGAATAAGACAATCTGGTGTATGAAAGCTTTAGGTAAGAAACTTTTTTATGCATTAATAAATATAAAACATCATCCTGAGTTTCTTTCAATAAATTTATGATAAATGGTTTCACTTCCTTACAGAAACTAAGATTGCTCTGCAGGTGCTTCCTGTGTGTAGCTTTCACATACCCAAGGTGGTTATTAGTAATCTGGATTCCCAAAAGTATGAATGTGTAAATTATGAGAAATTAGCTTGTGGACCATGTGGTGAAATGACTGCCTGCAATAGAACATCGTTTTAAATATGTCAGCAGAAAGCCCGTTAATATACATCAGTGATTAAATATGGAACTAAAACTATATGCTTTATTCTAATAGGATTAATGAGCATTTGGATTTTCATTCATGAATGTTATCCTTTCCTTTTTTTTTCTTTTGTCTTTTTTTTTCTTTTTGCCAAGCTCGTGAATTTGGATGCTTTGGAAAGCATAATTCTTTTTCACTATTTATCATCATGGTACCATTTCTATATATAATCTTCCCTCTTTTCCTTATTTAACTTATGAGGTTAACCATTTTATTATCCCCCTTTGCTTGTAGCATGATAATGTAGCAGATTTAAAATTCCAGATAGAATAGCCACACCTGCCACAATAATTGTACTAAAATCACAGTCTACTATGTTAATTTCTGAATGTTTTGATATAAATGTAGGACTACTTGGTTTTTGAATTTATGATATCATTTAACAATCAGAGAATAAAATTACCTTGTGATACTTTTTAAATGTGAAATTTGTAAAAACTTTTTACCAAAAAAAGTACGCAATTTTTTTTTAAGATTTTATTTATTTATTTATTTATTTAAGAGAGACAGCGAGAGAGGGAATATAAGCAGGGGGAGTGAAGAGAGAGAAGCAGTCTCCCCACTGAGCAGGGAGCCCAATTCAGGACTCAAGTCCAAGACCCTGGGACCATGACCTAAGCCAAAGGCAGATGCTTAACAACTGAGCCACCCAGGCACCCAAAAGTACACAATCTTATTATGAATCTATACATGTAATAAAAACATTTAAAATTGGGGCACCTGGGTGGCTCAGCGGGTTAAAGCCTCTGCCTTCAGCTCAGGTCATGATCCCAGGGTCCTGGGATCAAGCCCCTCATCCGGCTCAGCAGGGAGCCTGTTTCCCTTCCTCTCTCTCTGCCTGCCTGTCTACTTGTAATCTCTGTCAAATAAATAAATAAAACTTAAAAAAAAAGCATTTAAAATTATATATGATGTGAAATTCATCCTGAACTTTTTTTTTTCTTTTGGAAGGTAGCTATTATGAAGACCATTTATAGAACATTTATAAGCATTTCTATTGTGTTATGAAAAGCATGCATCTCCTCTATGGATTTCCTTGCACAGGTTAGGTCAGAGTTGAATTATAGAAAGGGAAGGACTATATACCAGGCACTTACAAACATTTCAGACACTGTTCCCTGTTATGGGCAAGGATATGCTGAAGTGAGATGAGAAAGAACTTTGTCTCTTTTCTTTTTCTTCCAAAAGCCCCTTATTTACTTATGCCACATTTTAAAATGATTTAATGAACATTAATTTCTAACTAATTAGTTTTCAAGTTTAAACTAAATCTAGTTAAACTAAAATTGCTACAGCAAAATCAATATTGCAAATTAAGAAGTACTTAGATAATATTTCCCAAATAGCAAATCAAAGTGTCAAGTAAAATTATTCACATTAAGATTATATGTTCAGCTTACCTGTAGCTAAAAGCAATACAAAGAACAAATTATGTCAAAATTCAAATGTTTTTCAGAAAAGCAGAAAACTAATAGTCTGTATTTTTCAAGTTATGCCAGGCCATATGCTATGTGATTGCACAGCACATTTGTAGTAAAAAAATAAATGAACCACTATTTGCCAGTTATGTTATTTAACCCTTCCTACTCTTATTTTCAGTTAATACATTCTGGAAATTAATGAGAACTTTTCTTACCAGGTGTTGGAATATATAGGATGGTTCCATGAAAGTGTGTGGGACATGCCTCCACAGAAGTGGCCCCAGAGTCTTATTTTTTCTGCCTCATACTACTGTTTCTAAACATTTTTGTAACCTTAGCAAGAGCTACATTTTACATTATAACTCAGTACATACTCAGAAATATAGTTAAAGCAAAGGTTTAAAAAGTTGTCATGAGAGTAACAGTTTTAGCCTTGATAAGTAAAGAACTTGGAAGTTGTCACTCCTATTCCTACAACAAGAAAAAGCTAAACAAACTGAAAATCAGTGACTTTTCCTGAGCTCCTCAGAGAACTAAGGTTGTGGGCAAACCACCATCCCAGAATCTTGAAAGGAAAGTAAATCAGAAGAGTGACATCTAAGATCTGCTTGGCTGGAGCAGAAGTCACTGGTGCCATAAAGTGGTAGGCACACTTAAATGGTAATTTTGATCAATTACTAAGGGTAGAGTGTGAATAGCTCAAGAGTAAGAAATTCCTGAGAACATCCCTAATTTTGAGGGAGTCACCTCCAGGAATCTTACCAGGTTCACATAGTGAAGCTCTAAGGAAGATCTTCTAGAGGCTCTGCCAAGGATAGAGGAAAAATAATCATGGTGAAATACTCCCCGTATAATCTCCATAGCAACAGCCTACTCTTCAGGGAAACTACTTTACCAATGCCTTATCCCCCCTGGGGAAGGATATCTATCTTGTTGTAGCCCTCTCTAGCTTTTCTGCCTCACTTGGGGTGGGGAAAGAAATTCATGCCACAGGAGAAACACTTGTGAAGGTGACAGCCTAAAGATACCAGCCCACTTGAAGACCAAGATTTAATGACAAGAAATGATTAGAATGCTTCCCCCCACCACAACCTGACTACCACCACAAAAAGGTCTCAGTATAATGGCAGAAGGTTAAAGGTGGAAATACTGCAAGCTGCAGAATCTTTCTGAGGAGGAGTAGTTAGGGAAGCCCAAGGTCAAAAGGAAAGACAAAAACAGGGATAATAGAGGAATTTGAAACCTCTGGCATCCACAGCTGTAGCAAACATGAAATATGGCCCCTCTCTCAGCCAGATCACTATTAATTCTCTCACTACATGCCTACTTACTTCAGTTTTTCTACCTGACACAGCATATCTGGTTTGCAACAAGAAATTATAAGACACGCCAAAAAGCAAGAAAAAACACAGTCTAAAGAAAAAAAGCAAATATCAGGCCAGACTTAGATGCGACACAGATGTTGGAATTATCTTACAGGGAATTTTAAATAACTATTATTAATGTGTTAAGGACTAAAATGGAAAAGTGAAAAACATGCAAAAACATATGGGTAATATAAATAGAGAGATAGAAACTATTTCTTTTCAGTGCCAGTCAAAACCAACTCAGCTGTAACCATGATGTGTTAGTGGGTCACAAATCATAGGTGGAGAACTATGCTTTGTAGGTACACTGACCAATGTGGCCACTAGCCACCACTAGTTATTTAAACTTTACTATAATTAAATGCAATTTAAAATGAATTCTCTCAGTTGCACTAACCATATTTTAAGTGCTTCATTAGAACATATCCATCCTCTCAGAAAGTTCCTTGAACAGCACTGAACAGCACAGTGTAACAGAGTTCTTTTTTTCTCTACACAAGTTGTGGAATAAGAGAGTATCCAGCATGCTCTTTAAAGGCTAGTGATTTGTCCAGAATCTTTAGTGTAGCCAAGGAAACAATTAACTAGTGGCCAAAAGAGCTGTTTTTATTGTTTTGCGCCATTTACTGGGTAACTTTAGAAAAGTCCCAATAGTGCCTCAACTTCCTTGTTGATAAAACAATTTCTCTAATTACATTTTAAATACTTATAGACATTTGGAAATAAGAGAGATAAGATACAAGACAACCCTTAAATATCCAGCTGAAGAATAAAGGGTTAATCTTTCCCTCTAGTAATTCCTTTAAACATAAGGAGTGGCTTTTCTGGAATAACTCACCCTCAGTTTCTGGATAGGGTATGATAAACCATTTAAAAATTTATGGGGGGGGCGCCTGGGTGGCTCAGTGGGTTAAGCCTCTGCCTTCAGCTGGGGTCATGATCCCAGGGTTCTGGGATCAAGGCTCTCTGCTCCTTGGGGAGCCTGCCTCCTCTTTCTCTCTGCCTGCCTCTCTGCCTATTTGTGAGCCTTGTCTGTCAAATAAATAAAATCTTTAAAAAAAATAAAAATAAAAATTTATGGGGATCATCTTTCTAAGTATTGTACTCCTTATATTGCATCCTGTCTTCTCTCAGTCCTCTGTTTATATCTCTTGATATGAAAGCCACCAAATTTGTTCATACCCCTTCACCTTTGGGGATTCATGTTCAAGAAAGCTCCTAATTCTATGTTATCTCATATATAATCCCTGAACTCATTGGTGATTTCTAGGGGCAGGAAAGATCTTGATTAATATCTCACATTATCTAATAAAAGTCTATACAGGGGCATCTGAGTGGCTCAGTCAATTAGGTGTCTGCCTTTGACTCAGATCATGATCCTGGGGTCCTGGGATTAAGCCCCACATTGGGCTCCCTATTCAGTGGAGAGCCTGCTTCTCCCTCTCCTCTGCTGCTTCCTCTGCTTGTGCTCTCTCTCTCTCTCACTCTGTGTCAAATAAATAAATAAAATCTTTAAGGAGAGAGAGAGAGAGAGTCTATACAGATTTAAGTCTCTAAAAAAATTTTTCTATACTTCTTTGAATACCAAGTTAAGATGGAAAGATCTAAAATGAAAGTGGAAACATACTAGGGATCCTTCCCCATTACGAATACATCAAGTTCAAAAGATGGCCTCCATCTTTCCAGTCTCTTTCTGATGTAGAAAAATTGCTCATATGATTTGATTTCTGATCATCTGGGTCATGATTTAATCAGCCATATTACTCAAAATGTGGTTTTCTTTCTGTAAATACTCTCTTGTACAATAGCCAGAGCTTCGTGTACTAAATCTGGTTGGTATTGAGGACTTCACACTATTCACACACTTCACACTATTGTCCCAGAGCAGAATTATTTCTAGTCACCATTCCATAGTCCCTAGGGTATATAGCCATAATCATCATGGAGCAAGATGGCTTCTAAGACCCTTACTATCACTCCCAAATTTTGAGCAGCCTGATAAAGCAGTGGTTTTCTATCACCATCTCTGATTGCAAAAGTCAATTCTATGCATCTCTTCTCTACTTCATATTCAGTGACATTACCTCGTGTATTAGTCTCCTCTGGCTGCCATAACAAAATTCCACAGACTGGGTGCCTTAAAGGACAGAAATTTATTTTCCTCACTTTTCTGGACATTGGAAACCTAAGATGAAGGGGCAAAAAACTGTTTTTTGGCAAGATCTCTCTCCTTGGCTTATAGATGGCTACCTTCTTGCTCTGTCTTCATATGGCCTTTTCTCAGTGCATGGCACTTCTGGTGTCTCTTTCTCTTCTTATAAGGATACCAGTCCTATTAGATAAGGGCCCTACCTTCTGACTTCAGTTTAACTTTAATTATCTCTTTAAAGGTCTTATCTCTAAATACAGTCACCTTGGAGGGTTAGGGCTTCACCATAGGAATTGTGGGGTAGAGGGAACATAATTCAGTCCATAGTCTTTGGTTGCTTGAAATCAGCCATGGTGGAAGTATATACACCACAGAAATTGGCAAAAACTATAAATCATATCTTTTTAATTTTCTTTTTGGAAAGTCAGTTTATCAACACAACACTGGGATAAAGAAGGCTTTACTAAATTGAGAAGGTTTCTACAAGACACATCTGCTGGTATCCCATTAATCAGAGCTTAATCCCAAAGTTATGTCTAGCTATAAGGAAGAACAGAAAATCTAGTCTTTTTAGTTAGATAGTCATGTGCCCAGCAAAAAAAATAAATAATTAATTAATTAAAAATCAAGATTCTGTTTCTAAAATGAGAATAAACTTTGGGATAGGCAACTAACATTCTCTTTTAGAAAATAGTACCTCTTAAAACTAATTAATAATAAAATTAATTAATTAATTAAATTATGTAAAATAAAACAATTATTTCGTATTATTCCTTCCTTTCTTTGAAGAGTTTCTTAGTCATTTTAAGTGTGTGAATAATACTCAACACTGAGGCATGTCACATACTCTGAGACCTACTTACAGTGCTCAGAGCTCTCAGATTTTTCACCAACCAACACAACTCTTTGCTGTATTAATGTTCTTTTTAAATGTATGTTTCTTTCTAATTTTGGTAACAATTCAGAAAAAAATCAAAATTATATTCAAGTACAATTATACCAACCAGTGAAGAAATCTTAAGATGCCCTTTTTCTAAATGGTATCTTTCCCTTCTCACATACTTCCATAGCTTAACCCGATTTTTTTGACAAAATATCCTCTAATTCTATCTTCTTTTCTTCTCAGATTAATAAATTCATACACTTATAGTTACTTGGTTTTCTAAAATACACACCTTTCTAATGGTATCCACAAGTTTATTACTGACAGGAACTACCTTGTGCTAAAGGAATTCGAAGTTACTCAGGAACTTGCAGTAGTCTCTGCTAATGCCAAAAGTTATAAAAATACACGTGAAGTCTTTAAACTAGAAATATTAACTAATGTTTACTCAGAAGGAAGATGGTATTCCTCTGGTATGTGTAGCTCAGCCAGAAAAATACTTTGCACGGCAGGGGGACAACCAATTAAAAGTTGAAAGAAATGTAAAAATACCCACAAAGATATAGAATCTCTTGTTAATTAAGAAACTGTCCTGGATAATGTAAATTATAATTTCATATTTCGTTAAAAGAGTTCAAAAATACTTTATTTAAGGTGTGCCAAATATTATGCTTAACCTACATAGATAAATAACAACAACTGATAAGAAGTTTTTCTATCATAATTGAGGAGAGCAGTTTTAATATATATTAAATTGTTACCAATTTTTAGGTATGACCAAAGTTTTGAAGCCACCAATATTTATTTAATAAAAAAATAATATTCTAATCAAAAGAAAACCATATTGATTTCAGTTCCCATGGAAACATTAGGTAGGTTCATGTAAGGTTTACTATGTGATAAAAGGCTTAAGTTGGTTGATAAAGGAACACAGCCTCACAGAAAGTAGAAATACAGAAAGCAAACAGCTCTTAAGTTATTGGATTTGTGAAATACGTATTTTTAAAGAATTAATGAAGGTAGTTCTGACTATTCAAAAACACTTTAGATCATGTTTTCCATAAACTGTTTCAGTCTGTTGTCGCTCATCTGGAAGGACAGACCACTTAAATCCCAGAGTCAGTGCAGGTTGACAAAGAATTTTAAATGGCCTGGGCCTTGAGATTTGAAATTTGAGTAGAATTTCTTTTTTGCTGTTGCTCCTCTGTAAATTTGCTTTGTTATGTATCTGTGTTTGATGTGGGCAAGAAGTTCCATCTTCTTACACTATAAGCCTTTTTTCCTCTCCATTGCTGACTCTAATACCATTGCTTGTTTTGGTGATCTTGACTTATACTTGTGTGTATTTCCAGTGTTAAATGTTACTTCCTGGGGCGCCTGGGTGGCTCAGTGGGTTAAGCCGCTGCCTTCGGCTCAGGTCATGATCTCAGGGTCCTGGGATCGAGCCCCGCGTCGGGCTCTCTGCTCAGCAGGGAGCCTGCTTCCTCCTCTCTCTGCCTGCCTCTCTGCCTACTTGTGATTTCTCTCTGTCAGATAAATAAATAAAATCTTTAAAAAAAAAATGTTACTTCCTGACTTTAGACAGCAAGTAGCAGAATTCACTTTCCTTCTCTTCTGAGTCCTTAAATTAATTGGCTTTTACTTTTATTAAAGAGCTATAAAATGTAGGTACATTAATGGCCACACTCAAAATAAAATAACGCTCAAGTGGAACAGGGTGCTGTTTATGAAAAGACCAATTCAACAATACATATTTAACAATACATATTTAATACATCCCAGCCAGATGAATCCATAAGGAATCTTCCAAGGTCTTGATTTAATAACCGACATTCAACAGATAAGAAATACAGCAAAGACAGTACTTCAAAGGACATCTCTTGGGAAGATTATTCTAAAATCAACATCATTATCAATAGATCTAATGGTACAAGTTATCAAAAATCAGTTCATTTGCTTTCAAGTTAGATTTTAAAGAATTTGGATATTTTAAGCATCCTGTATCAAAGAACTACCAGGCACATATTCTCATTTTATATCTCTCATGATTCATCACCCAATTTTCTTTCAGAAGGTGATCATCCCATTGCAAACTCTAATCTCTTTTCTGATAAACAAAATCGATATCTTCTTTCAAAATCGTCTTTCTAGGGGCGCCTGGGTGGCTCAGTGGGTTAAGGCCCCTGCCTTCTGCCCAGGTCGTGATCTTAGGGTCCTGGGATTGAGCCCCACATCGGGCTCACTGCTCAGCGGGGAGCCTGCTTCCCCCTCTCTCTCTGCCTTCCTTTCTACATACTTGTGATCTCTGTCTGTCAAATAAATAAATAAAATCTTTAAAAAAAAATCATCTTTCTAAAATCTACCAAAATTTATTTCCTTTGAATAGAGTAACTCCAGAACTGTCTTTACTATATGTGGGCAGCTTCAACTGATGAGATGTACCTCTGTTGCATTTTCTCTTACATTATCTTCTGGATGGACTTATTTTGGGAGGAGAGAACTTTTATACATATATATTCTTTATAATACAGGTTAGGTGTCTAGTCAAGAAATATGGAAAGAGAAAATTACAGCTTCTTGATCTACTTAAGCTTAAGATTGCTTTTGTTAGCTTTAAATCTCTCTGAGCAAAATTATAAGAGGTCCTTTAATCTCTTCAGGAGATAAAGTAAAATTAATGCTTAAACCTTAGAAACTTTTAAATATTCAAAGCTTCATCAGGTGCCTGAGTTAGAATAGGTTTTTATGATCTTGTACCAAAGGGCTTATAATCCAACCCCCAGATGTCTGGGTAACAGTTTTCCAGGAGAATTCGGGAAATATCTCCATGACAGAGAGTCAGAATTTTTTAAAAGCAAATGGATTTCAAGGCTTAATTTTGTTTACTTTTGTTACAATAAACCAAAAATAACTTTCTTGCTGAAATGATTTTTGTTATTCCTTCATATCGATCCCAAAATTCTTAGGAAACTCTAACTCTGTTCTTATGTTAGTGCAGAATTCACAAGGCATCATATCAGAAAAACTTGTTCTCAAAAAGGGTTTTGTTGAGGAGTGCCTGGGTGGCTCAGTTGGTAAAGCAACTGCCTTCAGGGTCATGATCCTGGACCCTGGGACTGAGTTCCGCATTGGGCTCCCCGCTCCACGGGAAGTCTGCTTCTCCCTCTGACCTTCTCCGCTCTCATGCTCTCTCTCTCAAATAAATAAATAAAATCTTTAAAAAAATATGTGGTTTTGATGAATGTATAGTATAAATAGTGCTTAAATAGCAGGGTATTAAACCTCACCTTCCCAAGTTTTTCACTGTAATCAATTTCATAAGAGTTTCATAATTTCAATTGAGTCCTATTTTTTCTCTTTCCAAATACAACTTTGAGAAACTTGCCTATAATAAATGAGAATTTTCTTAAGGTTATTAACAGATACACAACTTTAAATGAATGACTGTATCCTTCTATATTCTAAAGTATTATGTAAAGATAATTATAGATTATACCAAAAAAAGAAGGTTTAGTAGTAGGGAAAAAGGATTTAGGGCTTTGCTTTTACCATAATTTTAGCATGTTCTAATCTTGTAATGTTTTATTTAATTAAGCCTAAAATTGTACATTATATTCTTTGGATACGAAGGATAAAAAAGAACACATTTAGTGCTAGAAGTCAGTAAAATTGTTATGAATTCTTAAATATTCCTTCATATTCTCTAAAAGATACAAAAACAGGATACATGCATTGCATACTCAGCTCCTAACTCTTGTTTGCGTTTCCAAGATTTTCCTGCTGGCACTGTCAGTGTCCGCATCTACTGTGATGGAGTCATTAAGGCCACAACAGAGATGAAATACTCTACAACAGCAAAGCCTAAGGAAAACCTACTGGGAGTGGCACATCCAGGAAACAGTGTGTGCCAGGTAGGTGGATCTTCCCACAAGGTTGGTAACAAGCCAAAGAGCCAATGCTGGATAACAGAATGCATGCTTTGATATAAAGTCTGAATGTTGGTTGAATAAGAGTGAATTACGCATCAGTAGGGAGGGAGGAAATGGATTTCTGTGGTGCAGAGATGCAGGTGAATTAGTTTGCTTAACTTAAAAGTCATTCCAGATAATGTCACTGGGAGACAGGTTTCCGTTATAAAATTGCTTTTGTGATGGACTAATTTTAAAGCTGCCAGGGAGCAGATAAAGAAAGACAGAAGGATTAGGCTGAACTCTGGAGAAACAAACACCCTCTTTATCCAGACCTGGACAGTGCAATATAAAAGTCAGGTCATTGAGGTTCAGGAGTCAGACAAACCAAGAGTACTACCGGAAAGGGAGCCCAGGGCACTAATCTAGGAATTGTTATTTTCATGTGGAAATTTCCAAGCTCAGTGTGTTTTTCTTTGTTTCATTTATTCCTGTTACCCAAAAGTGAAAATTATTGCTTTAAATTGATAGTGTTTATTAGGAATTCCAGAACTGCTCAGATTTTCAGGGAAGTGTGCAAAGAGGCATTTGCAAGCCCCAGGTTCTTTCTCTAGTGTGACAAAGCATTATTCAGCAAAGAGGACTTGGTGAGGAGTTTCTAGTCTTCTCAAAAGGCCTTGTTTGAGGCGTTTACAGGCAAATGGAGATGCTGCCGATGCCTTCATCAGTAGAGAATACAACAGTTGCATTTTGATTACTCTTAAACCATTGGTTTCACTTCTGCATTTTACTTGTTTATTTATTTTTGTTACCTGACCCACTTTCAAAAGAAAGTTGTTTAATGTGGAACATTTATCCTTTATGTGTTTATTCCATCACATTTTCAGAGTTAAATAAATGAAATTTCTTTTTAAAGCTACTTGATAATTAGATTATAACCTTTACTGAATTGCCTTGGGTTTCTGGCATGGACAGGGAGGGTAAAAGGGACTAAAAGTGAAAAAGAAGTAGCTAAACAATGAGATCTTCAAATTTACCACAAAACACTCTATAACGAAATCATCAATGATAATATGGCTGACAGGTTGTCACGAAGCCTTATCTGTTTAAACTAGTTTGAAATTGGAGGCTTTGTTATTTATTTTGTGTGACACATTTTTCTGTTAGAACAATGGCAAAGGTAAAAATGTCTTAGAGAAGGTTCAGGAAATAAAGTACCGTTTGTCAAACTGGTGAGTCTGAGGACGTTTGATAAAATATCCATATTGTAATTGCAAAGCAAAAACAAAAGTATTAGCTTGAAATACAGATTGTTTCATTTTATTGTGACAAGTCTACCTTATCTTCCACTTTAAAAATTCCATTCATTGCGAAAAGATTAATAAAAGTGATATATTGCATTATCAGTATTCAGTTAGCATAGAAGTAAAGCAGAACGCCCAAACACATTTTTATATGGATTTTACCTTTGTGGAGAAAAAAACTTTCATATGCAAGAAAATTAAATATAATGTATTACTCAGACAATTTTTCAGAGTGCTTTATTATGCCAAGTCATGGTTCGTTTTACAGCTTTGAGTGAATAAAAACTGTTTTGTATCATTTTCAGATAGCTAGAAAATACTTTTCACACTCAGTGTCAGAACAGAGAGGTGAGAAAAGGTTATGATTACATCTTAGGGTTCTCCTCTTCACCTGTCCCTGGTGGCCTAGCAAAAGGAAGGATCCTGGACAGTCACAGCTTAATACAGGCTTTTACTCAGGGGAGAATCACTTTGAACCTGAGTGAATATTGAGAGGTACAATTACTCTAACTTGGTGACAGCAGACCACAACATGGTAAGAAGAGACATTAGGAGTATTTAGTTTGATCTGCACAACTTTAGATAGGCTTATGAGTTTGGTACTATCGTCAGGGGACGTGGATGTGTCATGATATTAGATCAAACAAATTCTGAGACTGAGACCTCAGACCAGACTGAGCTGTATTACCACAGGCCTGAAGGAGGGAAAAGGCTACCATTCAGTCAGCCTCTATCAAATCTTAGACCAGGAATGGCATGGGGTTCTCCAGTCCACCGGCACTTGGACCACATGAGTTATCCCTTCTATGAATTTGCAAAGATAGTGAAAGGCAGACTCTACTCCTGATGAAAAAGAAGGAACTGCAGGAGCATTTCCTTGGTGTGTGTTAGGGTTGTTTAGCCTCAAATGAGGTGGCCCAGCCCATGCTGTGCTTCCCTTTGCAGGCATTTGGATTTCCCTTTTGACGTTTGGCTTTGTTCCCAAGCAGATTACATTTTTTAAAATGTGCAAAAAGGTTTGCTTTTCCATGCCAGCATAGAACATTACAGTAATTGTTTCTTTCATGTACTTGCTACTCTGTCACTTAATTGGGAAATTTGGATATTTTGCAAATAGTTGACTGAACATCTCTAGTCAAAGAACAGCATGCATTGTAATTTTATTCATTGTAGTTATCATACATTTGTAAGAAAATATACTACCAGATTTTAATTTCTTCAGTATCTGATCTACTTTGTTGAAATGGCATAGTGTAAGAGCCATCCTTAGTTTTCCTGTAAATTTTAATGGCAGATGTGACTTAAGTAATCTTAAAAATTAGTAGTAGGGGGGCGCCTGGGTGGCTCAGTGGGTTAAAGCCTCTGCCTTTGGCTCAGGTCATGATCCCAGGGTCCTGGGATCGAGCCCCGCATCGGGCTCTCTGCTCCGCGGGGAGCCTGCTTCCTCCTCTCTCTCTCTCTCTCTGCCTGCCTCTCTGCCTACTTGTGATCTCTGTCTGTCAAATAAATAAATAAAATCTTTAAAAAAAAAATTAGTAGTAGGACACTTCCTGTAATCACTTAAAAGCTATTGGGCATATAATAATGTGAACATCCTATGAATTTGAGGAAAGGAATACTAATGAGAAATCTGTGGGTTTTATTTTTCAGTAATCCTAGAACTTGTAATAAGAAACTTTATATTATCATTTAAAAGCTGTTGGATATATAGCAAAATGACCACTCTGTGCATTTGAGAAAAGAAACGATGAGATTTTTTTATTTTCTTAGTTTATTTTTAATGATGTCCATTAGGTTTTAAATAGTTTACCTAATTTGCCTTAATTATCTAACTCCCTAAATCATTTTATCTTTTTTGGGTAGATATTAAATCCCAGCATGTAGCCTCATAAACGTACAATTTCCAGAGCATTACCTAAAACAACAAATTTAAGAGAGATTCAATGAAAAAATGAAAAAAATCCAGAGTCCAACTTGGGGAGATAATTAGAATTCAAGTGCTAGCGTTAGATATACTGGTAACTCCCATTTAACTGAGATAATTAAAACCTTTGAGATTTTCATTCTATTTACAAAAGCATCTGGGACAACCATAAAGCTAACTTTGTATAGGAACAACTAGATACAATATAAGAAAACAAATTAGGTCAAAATGCTAAAAGAACATAGCAATTATTGATCAAATCATTAGCATCCTATCTGTTAAAAGAGTTTTTGAAGTGGTACTAAATAATTCTTTTTTGTTGTATTTCTTGTTGGTACAATGATACCTTTGTGCTGCCTGTATCAATCATTTTGCACAGTTTGCTTTATACTCATTGAAATCTTATTTTCATGTTAGGGTACACATCATTTCCAGTTTTTATTAAATTATATATATGATTCAATCTTTGGTTTGCTGTTTGCATATATTTAATATAGTGTGAACCCAAGTACAGTTGGGATGAGGGAAGATACATAAGGAACTCTCATATCATGAGGAGTTTTGTAGTTGTGAATCGTACTCTTAAAAGTTAGTTTTATCACAAGGTTAAATTCAGATGTTAGCAGGTGATTCAGGAGATTCACCCCAAAGCCTTTCAGTAATTTTTTTTAATGTCCTTGTCTCCTTGGAAAGACTGGTGGACACCATTCTTCTTCTTTTCATCAGCTTCTGTTGATGAGCAGTACAGAACCATCTAGTATCTATCTTCACCATAATGCTAGTGTCATCTGAGATGCTCCCTTGCTACAGACTTCTGCTGACCCCCTGGATAAGGTGCAAAATCCCCTGAATGGCATATCAGGCTGCAGAGTCCCACATCTCTCCCAACATCGGCTCTTACCACAGCATACCCTCCATGTCTTCTTAATTCTCTCTTTGAGTCCTATGGTTTAGCCCTCCATGGTTGCTCCCTCTTAGCACATATTAAGCTCTTCCTTCTCTCCCCCTTCTTTAAGGCATGGGCATTGTAGGTTTTTTTCATCCTCGCATACCCAGTTACTTTCCTGCAATTGGCTCCTGACACATGAGACACCCTGAGACAAAATGGGAAAACACAAGTGCTTGCTTTGTCCTCCAGTGCTAACTGAAAACGTAAGTGGAGAACTATAGTACAGGTATATAAATGATAAGAAGGAGAATGAAAACTGTCCTCTTAAAATACACTTTAATTTTTCCTCAGATTGAGTAAGTGAATCTGGTATTTATGAAAATGAAGAACACTCAGAGGCCCTGGATACCAGAAAAGTGGAGAATTTGTGCTATACATTTTTCATGTTCTACCTCAGGAATGAACCATATGTTCACCATGTTGCTTATTACGGACTTTTAACAGCTACAGGGTTCCAGATTCTAGTCTTCCCTTTCTTTTGAATATTCAGTAATGTTTGCTACTCAAAAAAAATGCCTACGATCTACGATCTACGATCACTCTTTCAAAAAGGCTGCGTGTTATCTTTTCTTTCCCTTTCCTGGAAAGTGACTGCATAGCACAGGAGAACCGTTTCATTCTGGGTGGTGCAAGTGCAGGAGTTAGTTTCTTAAACCGAATCAGCAATCTCTTCATGAGAGCTCATTCTCTTTAGTATGGAAGGAATTTCCTCATATGTACAGTGGAGGAAGCTAGAATATATGATCTGCATTGGCCAATTCTGACTCAAATATTCCACAGTTTTATGACAAAAAATAAATACTTCAACTGGGGATTCTGACCACTCTCACCAAAGAGGATTGGCTTGCAAGGGTTCTCCATGCACCCTTTATTTCACTTGTATTAGCACTTCTTCCCAATTTTCCCTGCAGAGAAGGAAATGATGTGAATTTCATGTATCTTTCACCACTTTTATTACGTGTTTCCTATTTCTGATGAAATATTTGAAGTGAGGAGGGGAAGAAAAAATGAAGTACCATAGGGGCATTTATTTCTGGATTCCTTTTTTCATATTTTTATGCCCTTAATTAGAATGGATCAGTAAAACTAAGGCGTATCTATCGAAACTTGCATTTTACTGATAAAATAAGTGACATTTTGTGCCATGCCTCCACCTGGGATAACGATTCAGCAATGGTTACTGATGCCTTATTTGGATAGTTCAGACTTAAACAACAATCCTCAGCTCACTTACCAATCATTGAGTCAAACAGGAGCATATCATTTGGTCCCTTCATCCACTTATTTAGGAAATAAAAAATAAATTAGTTAACTTTAACAGCAGTTACAGTAGCTATTGTCGGGGAAAAAATAAGTATTTCTGAATGGAGTTACTTAGCCATGAACACAACCATAGTTTTAGTTCCCATTAATTCTCTATCCTATAAGCCATCTCAGTCCATATTGGCCCCATTCATTTTAGCTTATGTTTCACTGTTGTTTAGCATGTATCTTATTAATGCCACTTTAATTTATAGTTTCTGCTTACTCAGTGGAAATAAATACTCCCTTCATTTTTTATTTCTCCCCAACTAAGTATCTCTTTGGCTTTTTATATTCCCCTCTCCTCTTGGGGTGGCTTTGACTGCCCTTTGCAGATGATGTCTGTGTGTCCACGTCAGTGCTTCCTGTAAATGACCTCATTCGAGGGCAGCCTTCTGCTTTAATATCTAGCTCTTTAGAGGCTTCAGATCTTCTTCAACCATAAAGAATGTTTTTAAACAATCCAGAAAACAAAGCACAAGTCAAATACAGTTAACAATATTCCTCCATTGCTATTATTCATAACAAGACAATTAGGGAAAATTACAGAATCTGCCTCTGGAATGAATCCCAAATCATCAATAACCCTTTGGAAATTAGAAGACTGAAAAATCCTTGTGGCAAAAATGTGTTTGTTGGCATTTTTAAAAAGTCATTATGCATTCTGTGGGCCTCTTTCCTAATAATAGTTATAGTATCAACAATAAGATAAAGCAATAAAGTAAATATGTAATCTGGGAACTCTAAATTGTGTTTAGCATTCACAAACTATGCTTCCACAGTAAACAGCATCAAGACGCAGGAAATGAAGTAAAAGAAATCTTTGACAAGGAAAATTCAACTTCTAAGAATCCTGCCTCTCTCCCTCCCACCCCTCTCAGCCATTTAGCCGTCAACCATATTGCCTTAAGTAGCAGCACACAAAAAATATAGTATGTCAATTTTGCTCAAGTCCTACACAACAAATCCAGTGGATGTTTTTCTTGTTCAATTTAACTTGACTTTCAGCAGCAACTGATACCATTGACCAAACTCACTTTCCTGATTTTTTTTTCCCCTTAGCTTTCAAGAAGCCCTATCTTGGGCACCTGGGTGGCTCGGTGGGTTAAAGCCTCTGCCTTTGGCTCAGGTCATAGTCCCAGAGTCCTGGGATGGAGCCCCACATCGGGCTTTCTGCTCAGCGGGAAGCCTGCTTCCTCCTCTCTCTCTCTCTCTCTCTCTCTCTCTCTGCCTGCCTCTCCATGTACTTGAGATCTGTCTGTCAAATAAATAAATAAAATCTTAAAAAAAAAAAAAGCCCTATCTTTCTGGTTTTCCTTCTCCTGCCTTCACCTTTTCTTCTCAATATCCTTTGTAATCTCTTCTTTCCATGATCTAGAAAATAAAGTTACAATTTCAATATTTAATTCTTAGACTCTCTTCCTTTCCTGATAAATATTCACTTGCCCAGGTTAGCTCATCCACTTACAAAATACAATCCAAATGTGGTTTTCCCAGTCTTTCTGACTCGGGATAGGCATCATTGTCCAGTTTAAACATCAAAAACATAAGAGTCTCCTTAATACCCTCTACTGTCTCACCTGACAAATTCAATCCATATCAGTTTTACTCCGTGAATATTGCTCACTTCTCTCCACATCCCTCCAGTTCTAGCACCTCGTCCTCTGCTTTTCCTCTGCCTGAACCCCAGTGGGCTCCTCACTGGTCCTCCGCCATGTGTTCTTGCACCTGACCTACTCATCTCAAAGTCCATAGTCAGAGGGAGTCTTTTAAAAAGAAAGATCTCAGCCGGCAATGCTCCTGCTCAAACCCTTTTGTGCATTCCAAAGGTTATGTGGATTTAAAAAAAGAAAATCTTTAACATGAACAATATGGCCCTGTAGACGCTGCCTCCTCTCTTTCTCTCCAGCTTAATCTCACTCTCATTCCTCTTTCTCTGCACTCTAGACACACTAGTCAGCTTCCAGTTCCTGGACTTTTAGTTCCTAATTTCCTACTACTGGACCTTTATATATGCTCTTCTTTCTAACTGAAACATTTTCCCAATCTCCTTTCCCCTCACTGACTTCCGCTAGTTAATTCTAATTCATCTTCCAAATTTTAATTCCAGCTTCTCTTCTTCAGTGAAGCCTCCCTTGAACTTGTACATCTCCCTATGTATCTCTTTGTAGCGCTGATCACATTCCAATTTGATATCTCTGTGTATAATATCTGTCAAATTAATATCTGCCTCTCATTAAACTCCAAGGTCATTTTGGGCAGAGATCCTATCTATTTGGTTCCCTGTTTCATCTCCAGAGCCAAGTACACTGCCAGAAATGTGGTTACTGAATGCCTGTTCCATTGGGCAAAAGAATGAGAGGTGTTTTATACATTAAGTTACCCTCCCAAACTGAAGTGACCCAGCTATCAGAGCCCCTTATTCCAACAGCCACCAGCTTCCCCATCGTACAAGCACAGCCTTTTTTCAGAGCTCAGGTTATTGGACTGTTGGCTGAAGGAGTGCTGTTTCTGACTGAAATAGAAAAAGCAGGACAAAGAAGGGAAAGACAAAGGAAAAACCAAATGAATATAAAATAATGAGACTAATTCTAACAGTCTACCTTGGGAACTAGTACCTTAAACAACTCAAAAAATAATTTCAAAAAATTAGGAAATCATGGCATTATTTAGAGAAGTCTTTTTTGAAAGACATTTCTCTGGATATTATAGGGCAATTTTTGTTTTAAAATTTGTGTTATTACCTATTTAACAGTAAGTTGTTACAAATTAATTGCTAAAGGGAGGTAAGGGTGAGAAGATTCATGGTTCCTAGGACTGTTCTTTCTAATGCCTGCATTAGGAGAACTTTGGTCTTTTGTTTGTTTCATCATTAATGTCATTAAATATGTCTATTTTTGAGTCTGTTCAGGTTTGGTCAAATTAAAGCTTTGAGACTTTTTGACATTATGTAAATGAGGGGTCATATTGAAAAATTCAGCATAATCAAGCTTCAGTCAATTTCTGGTAAGGTTTTTTTTAACTTTATTAGATTGCCTTTACCTAAATTATAACGTTTATGCATGACTGATGGAGATGGCAGAAGCTCCTATTTGTCCCCCCAGAATTTCTTTTTCCTTTCTTATATGATAATATAACTTTATCTGGGCACATGTTTGCCCAGGTAAATATTGCACTTCCTGATTCCCTTGAAGCTGGGTAGAGCCATCTAACTACCTAACCAGTGGCTGGGAGCATGTCCGTAGATATGTGCACATCTCTGATCATGTCCTTTGAAGAAGGGTGGAGTCTCTCCTTCACTGACTTTTGTCTCTAACTGGTTACAGCAACAACATGGGAGTGATGGATGAATTAGCTAGGAGCATGAAGAGGAAGTATAGCACTGAACCCAATAGAGCCCGGATGCCTTAATCAGCCCTAAATTAGTTTGCCTAATTCCAGGCTTTCGTGTTAAAGAGAAATAGGCTTCCATCTTGTTTAAGCCACTGGCATTTTGGGTCTCAGTACCACAGTAGCCAAACCTACCTTCTAATTGATTTATAAGACATGGGCCATTGAATTTAAAAATTTAGAAAGAAAAAAACAACTATTTTCTTCAGTTGCTACAAAAACAAGTTTGGGGAGCAGTCTCCTCATTAGAGACTGGTGTGCTATTCTAAATCACAGTGATTGCATTTCATGAGTAGGTATGAGAGCTCACATTATATTATTTAGAGAAAAGGGAATTAATATGTACTGGAGATTTTACACATTTTAAACTCTTAAATAGTTTTGTCAGTTAAGTATCATTAAGGTCCATAGCTAATGAGTCCTAGAGCAGGAATTTCAACACAGGTTTCTCAGATCTGAGACATTTTTTCTTATTATAATACCATTTTTGTGCTATGTAAAGAGATGCCACAACTCTGAATACTGAACCAATAATAAATAGAACATATTTGAAGAGCATCTTAAACTGCATTGTTTTATATTTTCATATTTACTTTTGCATTTGTGGTCAGACATAGGTTGAAATTCTAAGAACTGACTCACTTAAAACTTAGAAAAATTAATATGACAAAGAAAAATATCTCCTTTATCTTATTCTGTCACTTATTTAGGTTACTGCATTAACTGTTTGGAGTTAAATACTCATAATGTTTTTTTTAAAAAAAAAAAGTCTTTGCATAACCCTGGCAAGTATTTGCTTTGCTCCTTTACCCATCATTTTCTTTACAAGCTACAGTAGGAAATTTTGTTTAAGATATGTTATGTAAGCTGGAGGAGTCAAGATGGCGGAGAAGTAGCAGGCTGAGACTACTTCGGGTAGCGGGAGATAAGCTAAATAGCTCATCTAAAGATTGCAAACACCTACAAATCCAAAGGGAGATCGAAGAGAAGAAGAACAGCAACTCTAGAAACAGAAAATCAACCACTTTCTGAAAGGTAGGACTGGCGGAGAAGTGAATCCAAAGCGACGGGAAGATAGACTGCGGGGGGAGGGGCCGGCTCCCGGCAAGCGGCGGAGCAACGGAGCACAAAATCGGGACTTTTAAAAGTCTGTTCCGCTGAGGGACATCGCTCCAGAGGCTTAACCGGGGTGAAGCCCACGCAGGGTCAGCGTGGCCTCAGGTCCTGCAGGGTCACAGAAGGATTGGGGGTGTCTGAGTGTCACAGAGCTTACAGGTATTAGAACAGGGAAGCCGGCTACAGAGACAGAGCCGAGGAGTGACTCTCAGCTTGGGGTTACCTTGAACCGGTCGCAGGCTCGGTCAGCTCGGAGCGCGGTCGGAGGCCAGGGTGACGGGAGTAATTGGGCGCTGTTCTCTGAGGGCGCACTGAGGAGTGGGGCCCCGGGCTCTCGGCTCCTCCGGGCCAGAGACCGGGAAGCCGCCATCTTCATTCCCGCCCTCCGGAACTCTATGGAAAGCGCTCAGGGAACAAAAGCTCCCGAAAGCATACCCGAGCGGATTACTCAGACCCGCCCTGAGTAAGGGCGGTGCAACTCCTCCTGGGGCAAAGACGCTTGAGAATCACTACAACAGGCCCCTCCCCCAGAAGATCAACAAGAAACCCAGCCAGGACCAAGTTCACCTACCAAGGAGTACAGTTTCAATACCAAGGGGAGCATCGGAATTCCAGAGGAGAAAGCAAAGCACGGAACTCATGGCTTTCTCCCCATGATTCTTTAGCCTTGCAGTTAATTTAATTTTTTTTCTTTTCTTTTTCAATTTTTTTACTTCTTCTGCTAAATTTTTTTAACTTTTACCCTTTCTTTTTTAATGTTTTTTAACTACTTTATCTAATATATATATATTTTTTTTCCTTTTTATATTTTTTCTTTATTGGTTTTCTTTTTTTAATTGTTTCTTTTTTTTCTTTTCTTTTCTTTTCTTTCTGAACCTCTTTTTATCCCCTTTCTCCCTCCTCACGATTTGGGATCTCTTCTGATTTGGCTAAAGCATATTTTCCTGGGGTTGTTGCCACCCTTTTAGTATTTTACTTGCTCCTTCATAAACTCTTATCTGGACAAAATGACAAGGCGGAAAAATTCACCACAAAAAAAAGAACAAGAGGCAGTACCAAAGGCTAGGGACCTAATCAATGCAGACATTGGTAATATGTCAGATCTAGAGTTCAGAATGACGATTCTCAAGGATCTAGCCAGGCTCGAAAAAGGCATGGAAGATATTAGAGAAACCCTCTCGGGAGATATAAAAGCCCTTTCTGGAGAAATAAAAGAACTAAAATCGAACCAAGTTGAAATCAAAAAAGCTATTAATGAGGTGCAATCAAAAATGGAGGTTCTCACTGCTAGGATAAATGAGGCAGAAGAAAGAATTAGCGATATAGAAGACCAAATGACAGAGAATAAAGAAGCTGAGCAAAAGAGGGACAAACAGCTACTGGACCACGAGGGGAGAATTCGAGAGATAAGTGACACCATAAGACGAAACAACATTAGAATAATTGGGATTCCAGAAGAAGAGGAAACAGAGAGGGGAGCAGAAGGTATATTGGAGAGAATTATTGGAGAGAATTTCCCCAATATGGCAAAGGGAACAAGCATCAAAATCCAGGAGGTTCAGAGAAGCCCCCTCAAGATAAATAAGAATAGGTCCACACCCCGTCACCTAATAGTAAAATTTACAAGTCTTAGTGACAAAGAAAAGATCCTGAAAGCAGCCTGGGAAAAGAAGTCTGTAACATACAATGGTAAAAATATTAGATTGGCAGCAGACTTATCCACAGAGACCTGGCAGGCCAGAAAGAGCTGGCATGATATATTCAGAGTACTAAACGAGAAAAACATGCAGCCAAGAATACTATATCCAGCTAGGCTATCATTGAAAATAGAAGGAGAGATTAAAAGCTTCCAGGACAAACAAAAACTGAAAGAATTTGCAAATACCAAACCAGCTCTACAGGAAATATTGAAAGGGGTCCTCTAAGCAAAGAGAGACCCTAAAAGAAGTAGATCAGAAAGAAACAGAGACAATATACAATAACAGTCACCTTACAGGCAATACAGTGGCACTAAATTCATATCTCTCAATACTTACCCTGAATGTGAATGGGCTAAATGCCCCAATCAAAAGACACAGGGTATCAGAATGGATAAAAAAACAAAACCCATCTATATGTTGCCTACAAGAAACTCATCTTAAACCCGAAGACACCTCCAGGTTTAAAGTGAGGGGGTGGAAAACAATTTACCATGCTAATGGACATCAGAAGAAAGCAGGAGTGGCAATCCTTATATCAGATCAATTAGATTTTAAACCAAAGACTATAATAAGAGATGAGGAAGGACACTATATCATACTCAAAGGAACTGTCCAACAAGAAGATCTAACAATTTTAAATATCTATGCCCCTAACGTGGGAGCAGCCAACTATATAAACCAATTAATAACAAAATCAAATAAACACATCGACAATAATACAATAATAGTAGGGGACTTTAACACTCCCCTCACTGAAATGGACAGATCATCCAAGCAAAAGATCAACAAGGAAATCAAGGCCTTAAATGACACACTGGACCAGATGGACATCACAGATATATTCAGAACATTTCATCCCAAAGCAACAGAATACACATTCTTCTCTAGTGCACATGGAACATTCTCCAGAATAGATCACATTCTCAGTCCTAAATCAGGTCTCAACCATTATCAAAAGATTGGGATCATTCCCTGCATATTTTCAGACCACAATGCTCTGAAGCGAGAACTCAATCACAAGAGGAAATTGGGAAAGAACCCAAATACATGGAGACTAAACAGCATCCTTCTAAAGAATGAATGGGTCAACCAGGAAATTAAAGAAGAATTGAAAAAATTCATGGAAACAAATGATAATGAAAACACAACGGTTCAAAATCTGTGGGACACAACAAAGGCAGTCCTGAGAGGAAAATATATAGCGGTACAAGCATTTCTCAAGAAACAAGAAAGGTCTCAGGTACACAACCTAACCCTACACCTAAAGGAGCTGGAGAAAGAACAAGAAAAAAACCCTAAACCCAGCAGGAGAAGAGAAATCATAAAGATCAGAGCAGAAATCAATGAAATAGAAACAAACAAAAAAAAAATAGAGCAAATCAACGAAACTAGGAGCTGGTTCTTTGAAAGAATTAATAAGATCGATAAACCCCTGGCCAGACTTATCAAAAAGAAAAGAGAGAGGACCCAAATAAATAAAATCATGAATGAAAGAGGAGAGATCACAACGAACTCCAAAGAAATACAGACAATTATAAGAACATACTATGAGCAACTCTACGCCAACAAATTTGACAATCTGGAAGAAATGGATGCATTCCTAGAGACATATAAACTACCACAACTGAACCAGGAAGAAATAGAAAGCCTCAACAGGCCCATAACCAGTAAGGAGATTGAAACAGTCATCAAAAATCTCCAAACAAACAAAAGCCCAGGGCCCGATGGCTTCCCAGGGGAATTCTACCAAACATTTAAAGAAGAACTAATTCCTATTCTCCTTAAACTGTTCCAAAAAATAGAAATGGAAGGAAAACTTCCACACTCATTTTATGAGGCCAGCATCACCTTGATCCCAAAACCAGACAAGGATCCCACCAAAAAAGAGAACAGACCAATATCCTTGATGAACACAGATGTGAAAATTCTCGCCAAAATACTAGCCAATAGGATACAACAGTACGTTAAAAGGATTATTCACCACGATCAAGTGGGATTTATTCCAGGGCTGCAAGGTTGGTTCAACATCCGCAAATCAATCAATGTGATACAACACATTAATAAAAGAAAGAACAAGAACCATATGATACTCTCCATAGATGCTGAAAAAGCATTTGACAAAGTACAGCATCCCTTCCTGATCAAAACTCTTCAAAGTGTAGGGCTAGAGAGCACATACCTCAATATTATCAAAGCCATCTATGAAAAACCCACGGCAAATATCATTCTCAATGGAGAAAAACTGAAAGCTTTTCCGCTAAGGTCAGGAACACGGCAGGGATGTCCGTTATCACCATTGCTATTCAACATAGTACTAGAAGTCCTAGCCTCAGCAATCAGACAACAAAAGGAAATTAAAGGCATCCAAATCGGCAAAGAAGAAGTCAAACTATCACTTTTTGCAGATGATATGATACTATATGTGAAAACCCAAAAGACTCCACTCCCAAACTGCTAGAACTACTACAGGAATTCAGTAAAGTGTCAGGATATAAAATCAATGCACAGAAATCAGTTGCATTTCTCTACACGAACAACAAGACAGAAGAAAGAGAAATTAAGGAGTCAATCCCTTTTACAATTGCACCCAAAACTATAAGATACCTAGGAATAAACCTAACCAAAGAGACTAAGAATCTATACTCAGAAAACTATAAAGTACTCATGAAAGAAATTGAGGAAGACACAAAGAAATGGAAAAATGTTCCATGCTCCTGGATTGGAAGAATAAATATTGTGAAAATGTCTATGCTACCTAAAGCAATCTACACATTTAATGCAATTCCTATCAAAGTACCATCCATTTTTTTTCAAAGAAATGAACAAATAATCCTAAAATTTATATGGAACCAGAAAAGACCTCGAATAGCCAAAGGAATATTGAAAAAGAAAGCCAAAGTTGGTGGCATCACAATTCCGGACTTCAAGCTCTATTACAAAGCTGTCATCATCAAGACAGCATGGTACTGGCACAAAAACAGACACATAGATCAATGGAACAGAATAGAGAGCCCAGAAATAGACCCTCAACTCTATGGTCAACTCATCTTTGACAAAGCAGGAAAGAATGTCCAATGGAAAAAAGACAGCCTCTTCAATAAATGGTGTTGGGAAATTTGGACAGCCACATGCAGAAAAATGAAATTGGATCATTTCCTTACACCACACACGAAAATAGACTCAAAATGGATGAATGATCTCAATGTGAGAAAGGAATCCATCAAAATCCTTGAGGAGAACACAGGCAGCAACCTCTTCGACCTCAGCCGCAGCAACATCTTCCTAGGAACTTCGCCAAAGGCAAGGGAAGCAAGGGCAAAAATGAACTTTTGGGATTTTATCAAGATCAAAAGCTTTTGCACAGCAAAGGAAACAGTTAATAAAACCAAAAGACAACTGACAGAATGGGAGAAGATATTTGCAAATGACATATCAGATAAAGGGCTAGTGTCCAAAATCTATAAAGAACTTAGCAAACTCAACACCAGAAGACAAATAATCCAATCAAGAAATGGGCAGAGGACATGAACAGACATTTCTGCAAAGACGACATCCAGATGGCCAACAGACACATGAAAAAGTGCTCCACATCACTCGGCATCAGGGAAATACAAATCAAAACCACAATGAGGTATCACCTCACACCAGTCAGAATGGCTAAAATTAACAAGTCAGGAAATGACAGATGCTGGCGAGGATGCGGAGAAAGGGGAAGCCTCCTACACTGATGGTGGGAATGCAAGCTGGTGCAACCACTCTGGAAAACAGCATGGAGGTTCCTCAAAATGTTGAAAATAGAACTACCCTATGACCCAGCAATTGCACTGCTGGGTATTTACCCTAAAGATACAAACGTAGTGATCCAAAGGGGCACGTGCACCCGAATGTTTATAGCAGCAATGTCTACAATAGCCAAACTATGGAAAGAATCTAGATGTCCATCAACAGACAAATGGATAAAGAAGATGTGGTATATATACACAATGGAATACTATGCAGCCATCAAAAGAAATGAAATCTTGCCATTTGTGACAACGTGGATGGAACTAGAGGGTATCATGCTTAGCGAAATAAGTCAATCAGAGAAAGACAACTATCATATGATCTCCCTGATATGAGGGAGAGGAGATGCAACATGGGGGGTTAAGGGGGTAGGAGAAGAGTAAATGAAACAAGATGGAATTGGGAGGGAGATAAACCATAAGTGACTCTTAATCTCACAAAACAAACTGAGGGTTGATGGGGGGAGGGGGTTTTGGGAGAGGGGGGGTTGGGTTATGGATATTGGGGAGGGTATGTGCTATGGTGAGTGCTGTGAAGTATGTAAACCTGGCGATTCACAGACCTGTACCCCTGGGGATAAAAATATATGTTTATAAAAAATAAAATTAAAAAAAAAGATATGTAAGCTTTCAAATTCCCCTTTAAATGGCTATCTTGGCTCACTTTCACAGAACACACCGTGAACAATGGAACAAACGAAATGACCTTTCTTTCACTAGTTAAACAAGCATAACAATTTGTTATAATAAAAATAACATGTTTTGAGCTCAACCGTTGACTTTCCTTTTAGATATCTGAAGGTAAAGAGTAAAATGGAACCATTTAATGGGCTTTGTCTCCGATAACATTTTACAACCCTCCTATGGTTATTTCACTCAAGTTGTTTCTCTTGCTAATCAAGGTACTTTAAAACTATTACTGTCTTTCTCTACCAGATCTGTAACATTACTTTAATATTCTGTGGCCAGACTGATAGGGTTCATCACCCACCATTAATGCTGAAAACACTACTTCTTTGCCTTCTTCTGCTGTGAAACCTGGACAAGCCAAATTCTCACATTTTTAACCACCCAGTCAGCTAGAGTTTTCATGTTAAGAGTTAGACAAACAAACACAAGGGGACCAACATCTTTGGAGCTTTTGTTTTTCTGGTTAAAAAAAGAATAGATGTGGTTGACAGTAGCCTACTTTACCATCCCCCTCCCATGTTTGCTGTCTTTCCTTCCCCTTTCTGGCTGCATCTGAAGTGTCCATCATGAAACTATGGGACCATAATTTATTCTTTACTCAAAAACTGTATCAGATTTTATTCTTTTCTCTGTGGCTAGAATGTAGTATTATATACAGTGTGTTTAGAATGTAAAAGCATAAGTTAAAATCCTTGATGTTGCACTTACTAGCTCTACAGTTTGGGGTGTTACTAAGTTTTTTATAACATAGTATCACATCTATTTTTAAAAAAGGCATTTAAAAAAAATCTACCATGAAGGCATGTTATAAAAATTAGAGACAAATTATGTAAACTTAGCATATTCTAGGTATCCAGCATTTAGTTATTAGTACCTCAACTCCTGAGTCTGTTTCACTGTATGGACTTATGTTACACCTGAAACATAGAGGCTTTCGTACCAGTCCAGACATCTGAAGTGTCTCCTCATTGCTTCTGTTAGATGATACTGTTCTAAAATCCTATTAAGGTTAGTCTCTCAGTGCAGTCATGCCCAAGCAGTATTGATGCCCCTTACTCAAGAAAGGGGGACATCAGGCTTTTTAAGGGGGTGCTGCTATGTAAATAGACTCTTCTCAAGGAATTCAGCTTTGTGTAATGAATATTTCCTGATTTGTTTATTTTTCCGGTTCATTTTGTTCCTTTTTTTTTTTTTGTATTTACTTAAACTTTTAATTATTAGAAATTATAGATGTGTATGTATTTGTAAGAAATAATAGAGATTATGTGTTTGGTTTTTTGTTTGTGTTTGGTTTGTGTTTTTCAAGGAATTGGTCCATTTCATGTAACTTGTCAAAATTATGTGTGTGGACTTGTTTCTTGTACTTCCTTATTATCCTTTTGATGTCTGCAGGTTCTATAGTGATATCCCATGTTTCATTCATGACGTTTGTCATTTGTATCTTTTCCTTTTTTTTGTCAATCTTTCTAGAGGCTTGTCAGATTTTACTAATGTTTTTAAGAGAATTATCTGTTACATTGACTTTTTTTCTATTTTATGTCTTCTATTTATTGATTTCTGCGTTATATTTATAATTTTTTTCCTTCTACTTGCTTTGAGTTTTTTTTTTTTTTTTTTTTTTTAGTTTTTTGAAGTGGGAACCCATCGTATTTACCTATATTTTTTACTTACTATGTTCTTTCTTCCTTCTTCCTGTTACAAGATTTTTTCTTCTATCATATTCTTACTGTTTAAAGAACTTCCTTTATCCATTATTGTAGGGTACATCTGCTGGCAATAGATTTCCTCTTTTCCTTCGTTTGAGAGTGTCATGATTTCTATGTCATTTCTAAAGGATGCTTGTGCTGGGCATAAGATTCTTGGTTAATAATTCTCTTCTTTTAATTTTTGACAAATAGTGTGCCACTTCTTTCTACTACTACTACTACTGTGTTTCTAATTGTTTTTACCCTATAGAGTAAGGTTTTGTTTCTCATTCAAATTTTTTTTCTTTGTCTTTAATATTCAGCAGTATAACTATAATGTTTCTTGAAATGACATTCTTTGGCTTTATGTTGTTTATGGTTTGTTCAGTTTCTTGAATCCGTAGGCTTATCTCTTGCTAAATCCAGGAAGTTATCAGCCATTATTTCTTTGTGTACTTTTTCATCCCTATCCTCTTTCTCCTCTTCTCCTGGGATTCTGATCACATGAACCTTAAATCTTTTGTTATAATCTCACAGATCCCTGACACTGTTATTTTTTTGTCTGTCAGTCTTCTTTGTCTCTGTTGTTGAGGTTGAGTATCTTTCATTGTTCTATCTCCAAGTTCACTGATTCTTTCCTTTGCCCCTTGCATTATGCTGTTGAGCCCACCCACAGCATTTTGATTATTGTGTTTTTCAGTTCTAAAAATCACAATTGATTCTTTCCTATACCTTCTATTTCTTTGCTGAAACTTTGTATTTCCTTGCTGAGGCTTTTAAAAAAAATTATTTCAAGAATTATTGTATTATCTTGTTGAAGCTTTTTATCATGACTGTTTTAATATCTTTTCCAGATGATTCTAAAATCTTTGTCCTCTTTGTATTGACATTTATTGATTGTCTTTTTTTATTCAGTTAGAGATCTTCCTGGTTCTTGGTATAAAAATTAATTTTCTATTAAAATGTGGACACTTTAGTTGTATTTAAGTAGAAGAAAAGGAAATAGTACTGTTCCATCTTCTCAGAAGTGACATTCCATGATTCTAAATATCTTTTAAAACAGATACTTTATATATTTTTCTCTTTTAAAAAATACTTATTATAATAAAGTTGTTTATCAGGAATAACTATATGTATCTATATAGATATATATATACATATCATGCTTCAGATTCATATAGAGTCATGATTTATAAATATGTATGTGAATTTTTTTTTAAGTACATTAATCAATCCCACATTTCCTTGCATGACACTGAAAGAATTCTGGAAAAAGTCATATATTTATTTCATATGTACAAAGTTGTTATCCTTTTTTTATTTTTATTTATTTATTTTTTTTTAAAGATTTTATTTATTTATTTGACAGAGTTCACAAGTAGACAGAGAGGCAGGCAGAGAGAGAGAGAGAGAGGGAAGCAGGCTCCCCGCTAAGCAGAGAGCCCGATGCGGCACTTGATCCCAGGAACCTGAGATCATGACCTGAGCCGAAGGCAGCGGCTTAACCCACTGAGCCACCCAGGCGCCCCATCCTTTTTTTAAATATAAGATTGTCTATCTCATTGCTTAGTTTTTTCTGAATTCTTTTTCTAATATTCTTGATAGGTATAGATCTAAGCAAAAGTACATATGTATATATGTTTATATTATTCATATATAAGTAATCTTTCTTATAACCAAATACTAGTGTAAACATAATTTTATCATTACATTCTAATTTTCACATCAAGTTGTTCCTTATTAACTAAAATCTTAGAGTGGTTAAAGGTGTTGCTGAATAAATGTTAAACTACTCTATTTTAACCTCTATTTGAACAATCATTATATCAACCTCATTAAGTATGTTTTAGGTTGCACAATTTATTTTAAGGAGAGGAAATTTTTTTTTTACAAGCAAAATTCATATCAGCTTTATTCATAACAGACAAAAATGAAAAAAACCCAAATGTTCTCTAACTGGTGAACAGATTAGCAAAATGCAGAGCTAAAGAAGTACCGCTCGACAACAGAAATGAGCATTCTTTTTTTTTCTTTTATTTTACTTTATTTCTTTTCAGTGTTTCAGAATTCATTGTTTATGCATCACACCCAGTGCTCCATGCAATATGTGCCCTCCACAATACACACCACCAGGCTCACCCAACCTCCCACCCTTCTCCCCTCCAAAACCCTGTTTGTTTCTCAGAGTCCACAGTCTTTCGTGGTTTGTCTCCCCATTTTCAAACTTCAATGTCAGTGTTTAGAAAGGTTGCCTATTTGTGTCCTTGAAATTTAGAAATAAGCATAACTGCTCATATCAGATTTTTCTAGTTAGGATATCTTCTAGGGAGAAATCCTTTAGGGATCATTTTTAATAGCCATTTCTGTGATTTTTCACATGTTTGTTTGTGTCCTATACCATTTTTTTTGTAGGCATAATACTAGTAACAGAATTGTGAAATGGAAAATAGATGTGATTCAACTAGTTATGATAGGCTGGAATATTAAAAGTTTCCTATATCTTTCCTAATTAAATAATTGTCTACATGGTGAAGGTTTTTTCCTTCTTCTGATTTTAAAAACACTGCCACTGTATTTTTAAAAATTCAGTGGCATAAGCAGTAGCATCTCTCACATTAAAGTGTCACAGTGCCTTAGGGGAAGAAATGGTGCTTCCCAAATTCCTACTGGGAACTCTTGCCCTTTTGAATTCTCATCTGTGTCTCAGAATCTCAGAACTGGAAGGAATCTCAGAGTTGATCTTACACCTAACTTATATGTGAGTGTGGTGACTTAATGACACACCAGTCTGTCCATATTAAATCCTGCACATTTTATGGAATAAAGACCATGTTTATCTCCTCACATAGGAATGTCACTAACTAGATAATAGTCTATGCAGAACTCTTGTGGCCAATGGCACAATTTTTAAAGAAAATTTATAAACTAATGTTATGGTTTTAATATTTTCATGGTCCCTTTCATTAGTTCGTATAGCTAAGACATTCTTTTTGAGGTTTAGTATACAGAAAGTGTAACTATATTGCCAGTAATGTAAATAAGTTTAATTCAATCCACATAATAAACATTTCCATGTTAATTTTTATAGGCCTTAAACAACTCCTTGTTGCTCACAGAATGAATTATAAACTTTTTATTTCATATACAAAACACTTTTTGAAATGCCCACTTCCTTCTCTCTCATTCTTCTGCAGTTGTACGGAAATTTCTAAAACCCTTAACTGGATCATGCTTTATGATACCTCCATGACAATATGCAATTTGTTCCTTTAGTCCAGAATGCTCCTTATATGCGTGGCAATCTCAGTTTAGCTCATCTTGCCTACAAAGCCGTTTCTAACCTTTTCATCCCATGTGGAATTGAGCCACCTCCCTTTTGCCTGCACTGTACTTAACCCATGAAGATTTTCTATCATTGTACATTGAACTCAATTCATTGCCCATATGTAATTAGATGACCATGAATTTCTTGAAGGCAGGGCTTATTGTTGAATCTCTCCTCCTTTAAAAAAAAAAAATGCTCCAGAACTAATGGTCTCACATAGTCCATAACCATAGCATTAAGAAGATTAATGTTGGTTTTGCTTAGCATTCGATAGCTATAAGTTGAGAAGACTTTCATCCAGTCTCTCTACTTTTAAGGAGGACTTTTAAAAATCCAGAGAAGCCCAGACCACTTTGTTATTGAAGGCATGCAGATTTATTAAAAGAAATAGAGTAAGAAAATGTCTTTTTTTTTTCAATCCAGTCATTTAATTTCTGTGACTAGGTATTGGTAATAAGTCTAATTTTATTTGGAAATCATACAAAAACCTTAATTAGGAACTATTGTTCCACAAACCTCTCTCTACTCGATGGCTTTGCTGATTGGCCCACCTCCTCATATATAGTTATCCAGGTCTCAAGCCAAACTAGTCATAGCCATAGCTCACAAAAAACAATTTTAAAGGAATGGTGGGTCTGTAATAGGCTTGTCACGGGTAGTATGATTCTACATGGCTCATCTCCCAAGTGCTCAGTTTAGGGAAATAGAGTCAACATATAACTTATTCTATAGCTGGGGGCAGGGGGAGACCAAGATTAACATTTCCCCTCACTTTAACACAGAAGTGAAATAATCTATTTAAAACTATACCATTTCTGATCTTTAGGTTGAAGAACCAGACTCATCATTTTATCACTTCATTTATTAAAATGTAACACGTATTTTAACAGAATTTATTTTTGAAACAAATTCCAGAGTTATCATTGATCTTCTGTAAAGCTTTATTAAAATTAATAAGTATTTAAATAAAATTATTCATCCAGGCACAAAGGTTTTTATTTATTGCATCTATTTTTCCATTGTTTTAACAACTGATTTTTAGAGGCACCTGGGTGGCTCAGTTGGTTAGGTGTCCACCTTCAGCTCAGGTCATGATGCTGAGTCTACCCTTCCCCCTGCTCAATGCGGAGTCTGCTTCTTCCTCTATCTCCACTCCTCCCTCAGCTTGTGCTCTCTCTCTCTCACTCACTCTCTCAAATGAATAAATAAAATCTTAAAAAAAAAAAGTAACCAAGTTTTAGTCAAGCCCCTAATGTTTTGTACTTTTCAAAAGAGGGGTCAGTTTTATTAGATAGATTAACCAACATTTACCCCAGCTCATGATCTTTATTATGTTGCACTAAGATAAGTTTCTATGTAAATAACTGAACTAATAAAAATTTCTTTTTTGTTCGAAAACAGAAAGACATTGATGAACTTGATGATATTCTTACATCCATATTCAAACGTGAGATACCATATTATGAGTTTCGATCGTCCCAACCTGAAATCAACCCCCAAAAAGAACGTGAGTATTTTCCAACTGCATCAATTATTCACACACTATAACTAGTTAATAAATATTATAGCCAAGAATATAGCTGGTTGCACTGCTGATTAAATATTTTAGACAATTCCCATCCCCTGGCAAGAGAGCACATTTGTAACAAACTTCTAGAGGTCCATTTGGTAAATTGTTTTATCATGAGCCCCAAAAATGTGCCTAACTTTTAAAATCAGCAAACCTGATTCCTGTTGTTATTCTGAGGAAATTTTTAGACAATTGATAATGGAGATTGTTCATCACAGCTTTATTTATAATTACCGAAAGTAGAAATAACTTAATCGAGGTAATTGATTAAATAAATTTTGGGACATCCATTAATGCAGCATCATAAACAAATTTTATTATGAATTGATTTGCTGGCTGGAGTGATGCTTTGATATATACTTAATTGAATAAAAGCAGGGTACATTGGAGTAGATAGAGTGTGATCTTCTGCTTAAAACAGTACATAGGTTTAGTAGTATATATGTATCTGTATATATACATATTATATATATGATAGTATATATAGTTTATATATAAATAAATATAGTTTATATATAAATAAATATGGTTTATATGTGTGTGTGTGTGTGTGTGTGTGTGTATGGTTTGGACAGGCATGCACCTGTTAACAATAGTTATGCAATTGCAGGTATTACGTCTTTTTTCCATTTTACTTAATCTGTGTTTTCCACAATGACTGTGTTATTTGTGTCATAAAAAGAAATATATATACGTATCAAGAAAATTATAGAGGAACTACTACAAGAAAAATCATACTTCTAAATTTTATTATGAGCTCAGTGGTGTATTTTCAAAATCACCTGTTCCTATGTAGTTTGTTGACACACTGTTTATAATTTGCTTATATTCCCACTGTGTGCCAAACACTATGATAGAGATGTAATGGTGAGTAAGACAGGCATGAAGCTAAAGAATATGAGAGATTGACTATAGGTATACTGTAGGACTATTTAGCAGAGGCTTTTTCTGTAGGATTTCTATACTGTTTGAAGCGGTTTTATCCTCAGGCTGACAAGCCTCAGGGAAGCAGGAAGAAAAGAGTAGGAGTCTAAAGTCACAGCCAGTTGTGATTTACCTAGATGTGCAAGAACCTGTAAGATGTTTACGTTATGAGTTTACATTACATGGAAAGGTTAATAATGGGCTAGTTTTGAAAAAGGAATCCAGTGAGAGTGATAAAAGCATATTTCCCATATACATTTTAACAATATATATATAACTCACTAAGGTTAGAAATTAAGTTAGGGTAGAAAAGGAACATAATTTGATTTCTCACTTGAGACACTCATCATTTGACTGGGAAACAAGATAATATATGTCATAATAGAAAGAAACAATGCACTAAACTCTATGGAATTTATTATATCAACAATAGAATTTTAGAAAAAAAGCTGCATTCTTTTTCAGGATATGCTTCATAAAGGAGGTAGGATTTTACCTATCTCTTGAATGATGTGTTCCCCTAAGAAAAGGGAAAGGAAACAGAAATTCTAGACAAGAGAAAGTGCATTGAAAAGTATGAGGATGGAACTATTACCCATTTTTTCAGATTTCTTCAGCATTGCATTTATTTAGGCTTGTGGAATAGAATTGTGGCTTTAGAGAAAAAGGAATGGTCTCTCATTTATATGGGTTAAGAATTCTAGCTAAGTTTAAAAGTGCTTCTCAGTATCTTGTTTAGGTTACAGAATGTGAGTTTTATTTTTTTAATTTTTTTAAAGATTTTATTTATTTACTTGACAGACAGAGATCACAAGTACGCAGAGAGGCAGGCTGAGAGAGAGGGGAAGCAGGTTCCCTGCTGAGCAGAGAGCCCTATCCAGGCCTCAGGACCCTGAGATCATGACCTGAGCTGAAGGCAGAGGCTTAACCCACTGAGCCACCCAGGCACCCTAGAATGTGAATTTTAGAGTTGGAAAGGATGGAAGAGCTCTGGTCCTTTATTTTTATAGAAAAAGAATTCTGGATGTGTTAAATCAGAGTTCCTGATACTGTGAATACAGTTAAGCTTCTACTTTTCTAACAAACCTCCAGGTAAAGCTGATGCTTGCCAGTCTCAGATCTTTCACTTAGTATTAAGTATTTAGAGCAGTGGTTCTCAGACTTGGTGCATATTATAATTAGCTCTGGAGCTTTAGAGCATTTGATGCCTAAACCACGTCCCTTTCCCCCAGCAATGAAGAATCTGGGAGTGGGTCCCAGCTCTCAGTACTTTAAAGTTTTCCAGGTGATTCCAGTGGGTGGCCAAGTTTATCAGCCCCTTGTTTCTTCAACATATTACAGATTTCTACCGCAAAATCATTCTTCGTACTGACCTTTGGCATAGAGAAAATACTATTCTCTCAGGTCAGAAAATTAGTAGTATAAGAAAGTTTTGAACCATTGCTAGAATATAATGATCATTACATGTTTGAAAAAGATAAAACAATTACAATTTTAAAAAGAAGTTAAAAATGAAAAGTTCAATATAATCTGGGTAATTCATTCAGAAACCTCATTGCTGGGTATTGTTAGATGACAGATGCTATGAAGCCTATAACAGAAGAAAACAACCATCATAACATCAGGCTTTCATTTCTAGTGGAAGTACAAAATAACAAAATACAAATCACAGAACAAAAATACACAAGATAGACATGAATATGACTGAACTCATGTTTTGCTTGCCTCCTTGACCTCATAATCTTGAATTAGTGTCAGCTTCAAAAAGCTGGTCTTGAAGACCTTGCACCTGTATTTTCATAGTGTTCAAGTTAAATTGATGATAAGATTTGAGAAGCCTTTATACACAAAGTGGAATTAATTGAGCAAGAGAATTTGGGAAAGAAATGGTAGGTTGTTAAGGAAGTTCTATAGAAACATTTCTAGAGATGCACTGAAAAGTAAATTCAGCAAACAATGAACCAGGTATAACTCCAGATTCTATCCCTGAAGACAGTTCTATAATTATTTGGTGAAATGTTTTATTTATTAAATATTTATTATTTATTACTCTATATTTTAGCTGAAATAAATTGGAGGTTAGGACACTTTGTGGAGAAGATAGTCATAAGGAATTGGTAGAGTATACTCAGGTATTAACCTACCCTTAGGGTGAGCCATGGAATTACATACAAATACTCATGGTTCTTTAAAAATATGATGCTAAATGCTATATTAACCAAACTGTTATATCATTGTTCCATCCTCTTTTCAAGTTGACTTCGGTAGGTAAATTTTGGGCTTAGTTCCTTCTTACTTCATTTATAATAAGTAAAATGCTATTCCATATCATTATGCCTTGGCCATTTTCACTCCTGTCTTCCAATAAATTTCCTCATTTGACTTTTTTCCCCTAGGCAAGCAGCATTGAGATGTGGGATTATAGAGATAAGATAGAAATTATGTAAGAAACCGTATCTACTTTAGTGTTCTCTTACCCTGTAATGCTTTATTATTGACTTAAAAATAACATTTTTCATAGGAAAAAATTCTCCCTAGTAAAATAATAAAAGATTTCTAAATGAACTTGATATGGCAGTGGAACATAGGACTTTTGAACACAACAGTCATAGAAATAATTCATGTACAACGTTCCAGTACGTGAATCACTGGGGATTGTGAAATCAACACAGGGTATTTTAACAGGCAGTTTCCTACTGATACACAAGATACTAGAGTAAGAAGTATCTGAGTACCTTCTTAAAGTAAGCGTGAGTGATTTATGAGTGAATTCTGTTTTGGTTGTTGATTTGGTATAGGCTGCTGTGAAATCGGTTTGCAGGTGACTGATGGTAGGGTGGTGGGGCCAAGCAGCTCAGCTGCCAGACACCATTGCCTTAGCCCCTCTGCAACTCTCCCCTGTTCTGAGCTTCAAGCCCTCTTCTGTAGAGTCTTAGGAAAGTCTTGCTATAGCAGATACATAAACTTCCCTAACTTCAGAACCCTTCCAAAGACTGCAATAAAGATTACATGTCATGTAATAGGAAAAAATAAATAGCTTGGCTTGTTTTTAAAAGAGGCTACAGTTGCTGGTACCAATTTATAATTCCACCAGCAGTGTTATGCTCCACATCTTTTCTATATCAAGAAATGCAAGGGAATTTATTTTTGCCATCTGACAGGTGTGAAATGATATATCAGTCTTTAATTAATATTGTTATTATTAATAGAGTCATGCATCTTTTCTTTTGTAATTTACAATTTTATTTTTCTTCAGTGAATTTCCATTTAATAGAGTTCATGTATTTCTATTGGTTGCTATCTTTTTCTTAATCGAATTGGGGATTTTTTTCTTTTTCAGTTATATTCTTTTTTTTTTTAAGATTTTATTTATTATTTATTTGACAGAGAGAGAGAGAGATCACAAGTAGGCAGAGAAGCAGGCAGAGAGAGAGGGGGAAGCAGGCTTCTTGCCAAGCAGAGAACCTGATGCAGGACTCAATCCCAGGATCCTGAGACCATGACCTGAGCCGAAGGCACGGGCTTAACCCACTGAGCCACCCAGGAGCCCCTATATTCTTTATAGTAGCTATTTGTTAGTTCTATACATTGTAAATATCCACTTAATTGATTGCTTGTTTTTTAGTTTATATGGTATTTTATGTAAGCATATAATTAAGTTCGTTATAGAATTTGTTTCTATTAGAACTCATCCCCACCTCATTCTTAAAATTATCTTTGTTCTTCTTCCTCCTTTATTTGTCCTTTGATATTTAGGATCAGCTTGTCAAATTCTATTAAAAACTCTAATAAAGGGGTGCCTGAGTGGCTTAGTTGGTTAGGTGGCTGCCTTTGGCTCAGGCCATGATCTGAGGATCCTGGGATCAAACCCCACATAGGGCTCTCTGCTCAGTGGGGAGTCTGTTTCTCCCTCCCCTCCCCTCCATCCATGCTCTCCCTCTCTCTCTCTCTCTCAAATAATTAAATAAAATATTTTTTAAAGTTCTAATAAAATTGAAGTAAAGCTATAAGTTATTTTGTAAAAATTACCACTTTTTAGCATACTTAACTCTCTCTGATCATATGCATGTAACTTTATTTATTTGGGTGTTTTTATTATATACTTCAAAAGTATTATATTTTTATGAAATCCTTAAAAACTTTTATTAGATTTATTTCTGATTATTTTATGGTTTCGATATCATCAAAAATGTTAATTTAAAATTATGATTTTTAATTATTCTTGACTCTTGACCTTTCCTTGATACCCATGGGATTGAGCCATGTATCTTATAACATATCATAGCTCTGTATGGAAAGAGGAGTTTTTTCAAATGAGGAATTACTATTTTAATTTCCTAGGAAGAAAATTAGGAACAGATAGAATCAACATCAGGGATATTTTACAAAAACATTTTTAATTGAATATTTTCCCAAAATATAAATTTTGCAAAACATGAAGTTATATGGACCTTTTCAGTTTTCTTTTTAAAATTTAATTCTTTTATTTGAGCATAGTTGACACACAATGTTATATTAGTTTCAGGTGTACAACATAGTGATTCAACAATTTTGTGCATTATGCTGTGTTCACAAGTGTAGTTACCATCTGTCTGGATACATTGCTATTACAATACACTGACCATATTCCTTATGCTACACTGTATTCATTCCATAACCTGGAAACCTGTATTCGTTTTGATTATAAATTACTTGAGAAGAAAATAAAAAACAATGAAAAAAGTCAATCTGAAAGGAAAATAAACGGTTAAGATTATTCCTTATTTTGGGATAAATAGTAATGGTGGTAGGAAAAAAATACAGTCATGTAATCTCACTTTAAATTAGTTACAAACAGGGGCGCCTGGGTGGCTCAGTGGGTTAAAGCCTCTGCCTTCGGCTCAGGTCATGATCCTAGGGTCCTGGGATCGAGCCCCGCATCGGGCTCTCTCCTCAGTTGGAAGCCTGCTTCTTCCTCTCTCTCTCTGCCTGCCTCTCTGCCTACTTGTGATTTCTGTCTGTCAAATAAGTAAATAAAATCTTTAAAAAAAAAATTAGTTACAAACACATCTCTGTTTAGTAAATACACTAAATTAGGGACAGATTTACACATAACACACTATCAAAACATGTAACGATTGAGTAAATTGGAGATTTGATATGTAAATTGACTCTAAAATTACAGATTTTTCCACTTATTTTCTTGATAACTCAACCTACAGGTATATAGATTTTCACATCTTCTACCCAGGACATTTGTTAGCATATTCTCAAGTTGATTTCATGAACTGATGGTTCAATTTGTATCAAATAATAATAAAATAAAACAAGCACTTTGAATCCTTTAAAATGTTTTCCACTTGAATAACCAAAAAAAAGAGTTATTCTTTTAGTATTATATTACTGGTATTTACTTTCACTGTGTTTCTTTGAAGATTCTATATTTCTCCAGGTAAGAAGTTTGAAAAGTTATTCTTACAAGCATCATACCTATGATTGGAGAATGTACATTAAAAAAAAAAAAAAAAGAGTAAGAAAGGAAGGAAGGAAGAAAGCAAAAAAAATAATGTTGATACCTAGGCAAAAATTTGACCTTCCCCACACATGAATTATTCCCCAGACAAGGAAGCACCTCTGGCCTTGAGTCCATAGAGAGCATAGGTAAGAAAGAACAGTACGTCCTATAGAATCAAAGAAAAACTTCCCTCGCCTGGGGTTGAATCCTAACATTGTGAAGATAGGCAATATGCTATCCGGAGTCCAGCAACTATTTATGAATGGTCAGCCCCTTCACATTTCAACATTTGTAATTCTTTCTCGTTATACCCATTCCCACTAGCATAGCAACACATATTCTGTAATAACGGAGAAGTCTGTAAATTATAGATTTAAAAAGATGAGCCTGTAAATGTATGTTTTTTCCCAGTTAAGAGAACTTTGATCTAAAAGATTTTATTAAGCAATCTTATTCGTTCATTCATATTATAAGTGTAAACAAAGTACTAGATACACTCCTAGGTACTCCTGGGTTGCCATTGTACAAAAACCTGTCTTCGTGGAACTCTTATTTTAATGAGGGCAACAGAATAAACAAAATATTGTTTTAACTAGTAATTCGGGTTTTAAGAAAAATCAAGTGGGGAGGTAGAAAGATCGGAGGTGGAGATGTCATGTGAAGATTATAATAAAGTTTTGTATTATCTACATGTTAGAAATAGTATATTGCTGCTACACAGAGAACAGATTATAGCTGGGTAAGAACAGAAGCAGTGACACCAGGCAGGAAGCCATTCTGCTTGTCTTGATGGGGGGAGGGGATGCGATGACAGCTATCACCTGGTGGGGCACTGGAATTACTAACATGTGCCCTTACATGGTAGATATCTGAAGGTAAAAATGGTAGGACTTGCTGAAAGATTGTCAAAAGCCCAGGAATGAGGTCGTTGTGGTATTCACAGCCACTCTGTAGAGAGGGTAGTTCAGAGTAAAAGTCAGTCCTGGGCAATGCACTATTTAGAGGCCTGGAAGAGAAATATCCATAAAAGGAGACTGAGAAGGATCACTCATTGAAGTAGCAGTGTTGTCTCTCGAGAGCAAGTAAGGAAAGTGTTTCTGAGAAAAAGAAGTGATCTACCACATCTTATCCTACCACTGAGAGTAGAAGTGGGAAAATGCCACATAATAATTTGTAATTTACAAAACCATTCACTAATCCCCAAAATGTCCCCCCAGTGGATCTAGGTATTCCCCAGATCTTTGCACCAAAAATATCACTTGGTCTATCAGTTTCTCCTGAAAGTCTATCAATAGATAATATCTGTAGAGCAAATAATGGACAGATTAAGAATTACAGTTTTGAATAACGCCCCAAGACCCCCAAAATTCTGCAAAAAAAAAAAATCTAAAAGTAGTTGGAAATGCAGACTGATTCGGAGACTGCAAGCTGTTAACAAGTGAAAGAAAGCACTACTCAGAAGACACAGAAGAGAATTATGTAGTTGTAACTAACTGCCTCTCAAGTTCATTTTCTGTTGTACTGAACCTGAATTTCATTTGTCATATACCCTTCCCCATTTTAAACATCTCCAAAGTTGAAGGATGAGTTCATATATACACACATTGGGATAAGATATGACTAGAAGACTACAGGACAAAATTATGAACAGAGCAATGTAATATACAAGGGACAGGACGACAGAGAAGTTAAAAAAAAAAAAAAGGAAAAAAGTAACAAATTATGCAGAGAATCCAAACTGGCAATAGCAGGGTTAACAGTACATGATAAAGAATAGGTGAGGCTTGGAAGCTAAAGCAGTAGGCTGCTTGTGTCTAGCTACTTTCATAGCGTTCCTATCCTGAGAGCCAGTTTCTGACTTAGGTCATTCTGGAAGCCAGAAAGGTGAGCTGGAATGGCAGAAGTTGTATCCTTATGGAACATATTGTTGACAATAATAGAAATCTGAGAAATAAGCATGAACTCTACCCAGGATATCTGACAGACTGTAAGTGCTTATTACCCACAGAATCTGAATGAAGATTACCTCTGTAAGAATATAATGTGAGATGTTTGGTTGAAATATTATTTCTAACAATGTTTATTTCTCAGATTGCCGTAAGACTGAATATTTCTCCAGGAAATAAGTAAAGATAAATATATTTTAACAGTAAATTTTCTCTTCGATTGTAGTCTTTTCCATTGACAACACATAAAGATATTTTAAAATATGTAAAGCAGGGGTGCCTTAATGGATCAGTCAGCTGGAAGTCCGACTCCTGGTTTTGCTCAGGTCATGTCTCAGGGTCCTGGGATTGAGCCCCATATCAGGCTCCACTGGGCTCTATGTTCAGTGCAGAGTCTGCTTGTCCCTCTCCTTCCCCCTCTGCCCCTGCCCCTGCCCCTGTGCTCTCTCTTTCTCTCTCTCTAAAATAAATATATAAATACATACATAAAATCTTTTTTAAAAATTAAAAAATAAATCAAACATGTAAACCATGATGGAAGTGGGAATCTCTTAAAGAAACAGTGAATAGAATGGAGAAAAAGTCTACCCCAGACATACTTTGTATACTTTGCAGTTTTACTAGCTCTCTGTGAGGTTTACCTCAGTTTTCCTGGCTATCCACTCTTGCTTAATCATTTAAACCAAGCCCCATACTTCCTTGTATTTAGCATTTTGCTCTTGAACTTCGGTGGACATCAGAATTACTTGAAGGTTTGTTAAACTCAGATTGCTGGACCCTACTTAGAATTTTTGATACAGTAGGTCTGGGACGGGTTCAGGGATTTTACATTTCTCACAAATTCATAAATGATGCTGATGTTACTGGTCTGTGAGTCACCAGTGAAAAGCACTGAGTAAACACGCAGTAATGACATGACATGAATAAAATTAAATAACTTTTAAGGATATATTTAAATAATTTAAATAATATAATTAAAGTCAAGATACCATATTTGTTTTTATCTCTTTTTGTCCCCGGATTTAAAGGATAGCTGCAGAATGAAGTAATCTAAGAGTCCTTATCTAAAACATGTATGTTTTGTGTATGTTCATTAAAAAAACACAAAAAACCCTCAAGAATTCTTAGAAGCTTAATAGACTCTATCCTAGGTACTCTTCCAGATACTGAGGAAAGGTAGAAGAATATGAGATAAATAAAATACAACCCAGTGATACAGTGCCACTGTATTTTTTTTTAAGATTTTACTTACTTATTTGGAATGAGAAGGATCACGAGCAGGAGGAAAGGTAGAGGGAGAAGCCAACTTCTCACTGAGAAGGGACTCTGATGTGGGGCTCGATCCCAGAACCCTGAGATCATGACCTGAACAGAAGGCAAACACTTAACCGACTGAACCACCCTGGTGCCTGCATTTTAATTACTTTAACTAATTTAATTCCTCACAAGAATCCCGAGGAAAGTACTACTTTTAATCTCTGCTTTACAGATGAGACATTGTATCTCTTGCCCAAATAGTGGCAGAGCTGGGATTTGGATCCAGACAGCCCAGCTGAGGTGGCCACATTACTAACCAAGGACTGCAGCCTTATTTACACTGTAATAAGCTGTAGCTCCAGGGTGCCCAGGGAGCCCAGAGAAAGAAGGGTAGTCAGAGGAAGTTTCCTAGGGAGATGATCTTAAATTTGGAGGAAAGGTTATGAATTATTTTTGTTGAATTATTTAAAATTACTACTTAAATGAATAATTTATATAAGCAAGTTTGAAATTATCTCAGATGCTCTGTATGTTATTTTTTGCAATCCTAGAAATAGGATTTTTGTTTCATAGTGAATTCCTTCCAGTCAACCTTTTTGCCTCGGTGGGCAAATACTATCCTTTAGGATGGAGCTCTGTTTCTTTTGTCCATGGATTTATTCCCAGTCCTGTAAGTGTTTCTAGTACTCAATAAATACTTGTTACATTAATTAATTTGTTAATGACAACCAAGTTAACTACAGAAGAACATCAATAAGACCGTAGTCAGCAATCCATATAGACTATAATATTTGAGCTCCAAAAATAAAAGAGCTCTTCTTTGTAGGAATATAAGGCAGCAATTTTAATGTCATTATTTTGTCTTTTCTCTTCTTTTCTACCTCAATCTGTGGTATCAGCCATGAGCAGAATGAAAAAAAAAAAAATGGCATATGAGCTTTCTGAATATGCTGCTTGAATTCTCTGTGCTCAGAAACCCAAAACACATATGTTCATCTTCTCTGGACTCACACAAAAAAAATATATGGCTTTCAGGGTCAAAAATAATAAGTTTAAATCTGTAAATTTATCATAGGGTTAGGGAAAAAAAATATAAACACTGTCCATTAGTAACTGATAACAGGAAAGAGGCTCTGTAATATCCATTTTATTAAGAAATGCAAGCATGCTTTAGCCTCAGTCATACACACACACACAATGAAAATGGACTTTTTTTTTTTATAGGTTGAATAAGTTATTACTTAAGGAACTCCTCTTACTTTTTCAGCTGCTGTGCAGTAGTAATCCTAAACCTGGAGTTTCTGTCTTCTGAGATTCTTGACAGGTCCAGAACCCACCCAGCACTAATCTATTATTAACCTCTCTCCAAATATCTTTCACTTCTGAAAGGGACCGTTACCAAATAGTTACAGCAGATCTTTGTAGTGTCACTGCAGGTCTAAAGACTCTTGTACTACTCTGAGAAGGATAGTAATTCAAAGATACAGAAGAACTTGTTTTTATGTCTTTTTTCTATAGATTATGGTTTACCAAAACCACTATGGTCATTTTCCTCATGTAATTAGTCAGGATGCGCCAGAGAAACAGAACCAATAGGATGTGTTAAGAGAGACAAAGAGACAGAAGGAGGTTTACTTTAAGGAACTGGCCCATGTGATTGTGGAGCAGGCAATTCTGAAACATGTAGGTCATGCCAGCAGGCTGAAAATCTCAGGAGTAGATTTTGTTGCCTTGAATCCAAAGGCAAACCAAATTTCTTCCTCTTTGGGGATCCTTGGTCTTTTCTCCTACAGCCTTCAGCTGATTGGATGAGGCCACTCCCATGACAGAGGCTAATACTCAGAGTCTACTGATTTAAATGTTAATCATATCTACAGTGTACTTCCAAAGTTACATCTAGACTTATATTTGACTAAACAACTGGGCATCATATTCAAGTAGGTGACACTTAAAAATAACGATCACACATACCATCATTCTATTGTTTAGAGGTGAGCAGCTCTAAACAACTGTAATTTAGCCCCACACCGCTTGGGATCCCTAGCAATCAGTTTGAAAAATGGCTGCTCAATTGATTTGTAAAGCAACTATAACCTAGTAGCTGGAAAATCTCCTAAAATCTCCTATCCTACTTAATAGACGAGGATGTGTTGATAGTGTGGTTAATAATTTGAATTCATGTATGTAATATAAATCCTTGATCAAGGAAAAATAGATATGGCTTAGAATGTTAACACATACTGAATTATAGAGCTATTACTACCTTCCTGTTTCATGAGGGTGTCTTTTGAGTTAACATTCCCTGCTTAGTATAATAAGCTAAATTATCCCTAAAGAAATTCATGTCCTAATTCCCAGATCTGTAATTAAGTTACCTTACATGGCAAAAATATATCTGGGGCCTTATCTCAGAATATTTTCTCATCTAAAAAAAATCATCTCAGAATATTTGCTCTTTCCCAAAACAAGTTTCCTGCGGTGACCCAGGAGCTAAGTTTATAGCCAATATGCTCTACTCAAAGACCCATATGTGTAATTTGACTTATTGCTCTATAACTTATTATGGCAGCTATTCCATCAACACCCATACCTGTACCTCTTCATGGCCATCATTATCACCTTCCTTAATGAGTTTCTCTTTCTCTTACCTTGTAACTTTGTAACCATAAACCTGAATGTTATTTTTTTTATTGTGTTATGTTAGTGAACATACAGTCCATCATTAGTTCTTGATGTAGTGTTCCATGATTCATTGTTTGTGTATAACATCCAGTGCTCCATGCAGTATGTGTCGTCCTTAATAGCCTCACCTGGATGTTATCTTAAATTCACCTCTTTCCTTCAGAGCCAGCCGACTCAATCATCAAGTCCTATTAACTTTTCTTTTGAAGTGTCTGACATTTCTATCCTTCCTTGTCCATTCCAGTGTGACTCCACTCTAATTCAGACCATCAGTTATTTCTCCTTGCTCCTGAGAAAGTCTTCTAGCAGGTTTTTCTAACATATTTCATTTTCTATCCTACATTTGGGTGCTCCCCTAAATATTCTTACATTCCATTTTTATCCTGTCCCTATATTACGTATGATGGTGCTCCCAAAGTCATCTTAAGCTCTAACCAGTAATTTTATTGCTCCCAATACTACCCAAATTTTCCTCCTTGCTTTAGTTCATTTTTTTTAAAGATTTTATTTATTTATTTGACAGACAGAGATCACAAGTAGGCAGAGAGGCAGGCAGAGAGAGAGGAGGAAGCAGGCTCCCTGCCGAGCAGAGAGCCTGACTCGGGGCTCAATCCCAGGATCCTGGGATCATGACCCAAACCAAAGGCAGAGGCTGAGCCACCCAGGTGCCCCTTTAGTTCATTTTTATTTTCAAAATTATTTAACATTTTTAAAGAATAAATCATTTGCTTAAGACTATAAAATCTGAGAATTGTTAAATATTCCTTACTACTGAAATCAAACATCCTTACCTGATATGTTGGTTTACTGCCTGGTGGTGCATATCCCTTGGATTTCCATGGGAGACCCATACAAAGGCTAGTGGGTGGCTTCCTTCCTGTAAGTCATGGCCTCATGGAAATTGTTCAGCTCTCTGATCTTAGCTTCACCCATCATGTTTCCTTACTTATGTTGTTCTAGATTTCCTGACCCTTTCTAAGTTCTTTCCTGGCTTCTTCTTAGGTTGTTTGTTTTTGCTGTTGTTGTTGTTGTTTGTTTCTTTGTTTTTGTTTGTTTTTGTTTTTGTTTTGTTTGTTTTTGTTTTACTGTCAAGATTCAGCAGAGACAAAGTTAGTAGTTTTCAAAAGTCCTTTTTAAATGAACAGAGAGGAAAAGAATGCAGTCACACTTCTATAGAAATAACATTTCTAGAGATTTCTTATTTTAAACAGAGAGTAGCCACAGACTGGCCAGATTAGTTGAACTTGGAGCAGCCCCACTCTTTTTATTACTTCATCACTGTCTGAGTTAGATAGTGGAGAATGGATAATAAGCCTACTCAAATGCTATGAGATTTAACTTTAACTGGTACTATTATAAGAACTGCTAATAAGGACTATACGTCCTCCTTTGTTTCCTAACATCACCTCCAGGTGTGGGGTCCCAATTCCCAGGCTATTTATTGTGGCTTCATGGATTACTTCATTCTTGTTTTACATGTTGCCATTCTTGGCCACTGTCTTGGATAAGAAGCTGTTTTACAGTGTGTCCCCAAATACTCTTTCTCTGAGATCAGACTGTCTTGCATCAGTCTGCTGCTTCCCTGTCCTGCTGCTCTGTTATCACTCATTCTGACACTACATGGCTGCAATTTCTCTTTTTCAACTGCTTTCATTCATTGGGTGTCATATTTTCTTCCCTTTCTCATCCTCCTTCCTCTTTTCCTCTTTCTCCTCTTACTACTGTTGCTAATTTTATGGTGGATTCTATCTATGAGGGTATTCAGTGAACAATGAATTCTCTCTGGATTCAAGGTTACATGCTCCATTCATTTCTCATGCTTCTTGTTAGTTGACCATTCAGATATTTTGCATGCCAGAACATCAATCTTCCAGAACTTTATTTTTATAGCTTTTTAAACTCCCAAATTTTAAGCATTTAATTACAATAAAATATACAGAATCTAACCAAAATCAAAAAGACCTACAATCACTCGAAGGAATTTATATTATCTGAGAACAACAGAGTAAGGATTCACTTTCATCCTAGATTTTCCCTATTATTTTGCACAAGTCTGGCAAGTAGAAAAATAAACAAGACAGAGTCAAGGCACTAGGACTGTTCTTTCTACATCTAGGGTGGTGCCAGTATGGGATCTAACCATGCCCAGTTTGGATTTTGACCTTGTAAGCCCTAAACATAGAGACAAGCAGGAGAATGTCTCAGAAGTCATGGGCTGAAATGTTCACAGCTTCCTCCTCCAGCCTGATGCCTTTCCTGGCCTCACTCTGAGAAGCAACACACAGGACTGCACCCAGAGATTCCTTAACAGTGTGGAAGAAGGAAAAGAAGGCACCATACTTTTGAAAACACCCAGCCATGTTGCAACAAGAAGCAAATGTCGAATTCTTTCTCCACAAAGGAAAAAGGGCCTTTAGATTTATTTACAATGCAATTGATTCTCATTGTTCATGGTAGTTTTGTTACATAAACTACATAAACTATACAGAGACTTCTGAATAGAGAATACTGAACATTGCACAAGGAGAAACACAGGATTAGCTTTCTGCAAACCTCTGGTCACATTTTTGTCAGACTATTAATACATAACCTCATATTATGCATGTTTCTGTTTAAAAACCTAGCATTTAATATGTATTTTTGAGTCATTGATATAGAACTCACCAACAATGTCATTATAATTCATGCCTGAACGAAATTTATCTAACACTCTTATTTTCTTCATAAAATGGATCACAGCCTTCTTGTGCTTGGGAACATCAGACAGCACCTCTGTGCTATGCCAGGGGGTCACTTTGTAAACAACTGATCACCACACCACCACCAACAAAAAAAAACCCACAAAAATAGAAAACATGGCACTACATAGACCACAAAGAGAACATTTAAGTATGAGAGTTGAAATAAGAAAGCAGGGTGTTGTCTTGTTTAACTTCAGCTGGGAACATGCAGTCAGATTTTTTACTGCTCTGCACGTGTCTACAAGTGACCACAAAAGGGCCAGAAGTTTTGATTGGGAGGGAACAAATAAATGTTTATGAGTAGGAAAATTTGAAAATATGAAATTGTGAGTAGTGAGGATCAATAGTACTTGTTTGTATGAAAGAATACATTAGACTTAGGTTTAATAGCTTATTGGTTAGATGTTATCATTTTCATTTAAACACTGAGAAAACTGAGACACAAAATTCAAGTAACTTGTCCAAATTACACCATTAGTAAATGCTGGAGCTGGGATTCCATCTATCCAATCTGGTTCCAAAGCCCTTATGTTTAAGCACTAACTGCACAATATTGCCTCTCAAAATAGACAAGTATTAAGTTTTAGAATTGCAAGGTTTAGAATAATAAAAGTCATTATTTTGAACATTATTTATTAAGATGAAACTAGAATTCATTTGAATATAATGTTTATTAGAAATTTAACCATTTTTACTAAAAGACTTAAAAAAAAAAACTTACATGAACTTTCCTGAGACAGTTACAAGGGTCATACAAATTGGATACAACTTTTAATATTTTCTCTTAAATATTTAAGAGACTATTTTAGTAACAAGAATGTAATTATGTAATTAATGAGGTGTAATGTAATTAAATTAATTAATGAGGTGATTCCAAAATGAGGTTAATACTAAAGTGTATGTCTATGCACTTCCCACTCATATTTTTTTAAAGATTTTATTTATTTATTTGACAGAGAGATCACAAGTAGGCAGAGAGGCAGAGAGAGAGAGAGAGAGAGAGAGAGAGAGGCAGGCTCCCTGCTGAGCAGAGAGCCAGATGGGGGGCTTGATCCCAAGACCCTGAGATCATGACCTAGGCCCAAGGCAGAGGCTTAACCCACTGAGCCACCCAGGTGCCCCCCAATTCATATTTTATGTAATACAAAAGATAACAAAACTGTAGCAAAGGGATTTGATGGAACACTATTTCCCTTGTGCATTTAATTTTCACTGTCAAGGCTTTAGAAATATAATAACTCTAGAGGTATTTTTTGTTGCTTGAAATTCTAAATAGGCTTCTGTGTTTACTATTTCAACAGGATGTGGAGAATGGCACCTCACATGTTGCATTTGTCTTCTCCTGTCACAGAACAATCAGATTCATACACCCAGCAATGCTCCGTTTTACAGACCTCCAGAAATATTAACATTTTATCAGACTCCAAATCCTATGATGAAAGGAATGAAAATTATTACCTTTCTTCAACCTTCACAAATGTCATCCTTACTCTTTTAATTGACATCTAATTAGCATTCAGGGAAAATTACCCTAAAACCATCTGTGGCATGGCTTCTAACACAGAAGAAAATCAGAAGTCCCCAGCCCCTCTAATTTTATAAATGAAGAGTCAGAGGTCAGGGAGATGAACTTTCTTAAACATTACAGATTGAGTGGCTGAGCTGGGATTAGAAAGCAGGTCTCCTGTGCTCGCTTCGGCAGCACATATACTAGAAAGCAGGTCTCCTGACTTATCTTTTCTTTGCTGTGTGCTTCATTGTTTTGTCCTAAAGTGGCCACCTGCTCATTCTACTTTGAGTGAATAAATATTTATGATTCTAGATAGTGATTTATGAGAATAAATGGATTACATAGCCATGCACTTCCAGTTTGTATCATTATCTTTTAAATTTTTAAAACTTATATTCCAACCTTGGGTATATTCCCATTCTATTATTCTGGTGAGCAAGGTTAATCTTTTGAAAGCTTTGGTTTGATTACTTCAATCTAATTATTGGCCACCTCTTATAGGGATTACCTTGAACTTTTAGAAATGGCTCAGCACAAACAACTATATGACTAAATTTCTTTACTATGTACCAACTCACCTATTTATTTTTATTTGCAAAACTAGTGAAATTGGAATTTCCTTGAAAAAGGAGAGACATTAAATTCTGTTCTTCTGGAATTAGCATTCAACAAACGTGGGTTGAAACAACTGAAACTGAAAATTTATTTCATCCAGAAAAAAAATCAAAAGCAAACTGACCACACTTTAGTGTGAATTGTGGTTTCTTATTTACACCTTGATAATAAAATTCATTACATCTGCAGTGATTCTTGATTAATTCAATGAAAATTTCCATGAAATGAAGCAGGTGTACACTACAAAGTAAGCAAATTTTATAAGACTTTTTATATCTTCTTAAGGAATCCATTATTTTAATCTAATAAGTAAGATTATAAACTACTTATAAAATAAATGTTGTATGCACAGCAAAGGAAACAATCAACAAAACCAAAAGACAATTAACAGAATGGGAGAAGATATTCACAAATGACATATCAGATAAAGGGCTAGTATCCAAAATCTATAAAGAACTTATCAAACTCAACACCCAAAGAACAAATAATCCTATCAAGAAATGGGCAGAAGGCATGAACAGACATTTCTGCAAAGACATCCAAATGACCAACAGACACATGAAAAAGTGCTCCACATCACTTGGAATCAGGGAAATACAAATCAAAACCACAGTGAAATACCACCTCACACCAGTCAGAATGGCTAAAATCAACAAGCCAGGAAACAACAGATGTTGGTGAGGATGCAGAGAAAGGAAAACCCTCCTACACTGTTGGTGGGAATTTAAGCTGGTGCAGGCACTCTGGAAAACAGTGTGGAGCTTCCTCAAAAAGTTGAAAATAAAGCTACCCTGCAACCCAGCAATCACACTACTGGGTATTTATCCTAAAGATAAAAATGCAGTGATCCAAAGGAGAATGTGCACCCCATTAATATTTATAACAGCAATGTCCACAATAGCCGAACTATGGAAAGGGTCTAGACGTCCATCAACAGATAAAAGGATAAAGAAGATATGGTATACACACACATACACTGGAATATTATGTAGCCATCCAAAAACTGAAATCTTGCCATTTGCAATGACGTGGATGGAACTAGAAGGTATTATGCTAAACAAAATAAGTCAGTCAGAGAAAGACAAATATCATATGATCTCACTGATACGTGGAATTTGAGAAACCATAAGAGACTCTTAATCTCAGGAAACAAGCTGAGGGTTGCTGGAGGGGGGGGGAGGATGGGAAGGATGGGGTGGCTGGGTGATGGACATTGGTGAGGCTATGTGCTATCGTGAGTGCTGTGAATTCTGTAAGACTGATGAATCACAGACCTGTACCCCTGAAACAAATAATACATGACATGTTAATAAAAACTAAAAATAAATGTAAATTTAAGAAAATCACTAAATGGTGTATGAGCTAAGACTAATAGGACTCTTTCTTATTACATGTTCATCACAAGAGGCTATTGCTCCCATTATAACAACAAGCAAGATGATTTTCAAAATCAGTATCTCTTTTTTAATCCAGCAGAAAATTAATGACAAAAAACCTAAATAACCAAATTCCAGAAAGAGTCCTTCATAAGAAAGAAGAAATTCATGACTTCCTTTATCCTTTACAGAGCAACAAGAACTCACTATTGATGAGGAGTAAAGAGAAACCAGCTGAATGTTTAGCAAACTTTAAGTGGATATACTAGGCTAGTGTAATGGACAAAAATCCCACAGGGCTCCAACTACAGACTGGATCTGCATCACCCACTACCTCTCTTTTGTAGGCTGTTACAAGTGCACAGAGCTAGTATACGAAGAGCTAGAGGGCAGGAAACCTGAGAGAGCTCCTTGAAAAACATTCTGACCCCTCCCTGAAGTCCTGGTCATGGCTGCTGAAGAATGAAAGGGATCAGGTTTGCTGAGGCAAATCCCACCAAAGCTTTTACCATATGCTTACAGAGAGCATATGGAAAGCAAGTTATAAATCCAGAGAGGCATCAGAGCTGGAAGAAATACTTCCAGGCTATTGGGATGGTAAGGAGTCTGTCTTAACCAAGTATACTACAGAGGCCTCACAAAATCTAAAAGAGATATTCTGATGTGAATTCTGGAGGCAGGACTGGAGAAAAAAAAGAATGTCTGGTAACCCAAAAGCTGACAGCCAGTCTCTACAGCAGCTGAGGTTTCTTGAGTCTCAGCAAGGCTCAGATGCCAACCTGTGCTGAAGAAAGTTGTGATCCTGCCCTCAAAATATCTGAGGCCAGTTGTTAATGGAAGCTAAGTAAAGATGCAAAAATGACCAAGCTCAGTTCATCGACAGAAAAATTTCACTCCATTCCCAAATGTAGTTGTCTGACTGAGGCAATGGTATGCCTTATTCTGGGGATAAACATTATTTACGAGCTCTTTAATACAGTACAATAAAAAATTACAAGAAATATGAAGAAGGAAAAAAAGGTGACCCTTGGTCAAGAAAAGAGACAGTGATTAGAAGCAGACACAGAAATGTTCCAGATGTTGAAATAATCAGATAAAATACTAGAAAAGCTATGATAAATATATTATAGAATCTATTGTAAAAGTTAGGCAACATGTATAAAAAGATGGCAATTTTATCAGAGCAATAGAAATTATAATAAAAAAAGGAAATCCTAGAAATATACAATATCAGAAATTTTTTAAAAATTAAATGGAGTTAATCATAGAAACAACAAAGAGGAAAAGAGAATCAGTAAACTTGAAGACCGTTCAAATAAATTATTCAAACTGAAAAAGAGATGAAAAATCTAGACTCAAAGTAAAGCCATAAAAAAGAACAAGCTCAGTTCATCTACATATTATTTTGACTCGATTCTGATCCAAGCTGCATAGGATAATATTAAATAATCTAACATATGTGTAATTGTATTCCCATAGTAAAAGTGACAGAGAAGGAAGCAAAAAAAAAATTTGAAGAAATAATGGCCAAGATTGAACCCAAATTGAATCACATCAATCCATATATTCAGTAAGCCCTGTAACTCCCAAGCAGAATAAATTTACAAAAATATCATACCAACACACACCATAGTTAAACTGCTGAAAATCAAAAATAAAAATAAAGTCTTAAAAGTAGTTATAAGGGGTTGAGGAAGAGAGGGTGAAGAGTTTGTAGTGGGGAAAGCACATTCCATACAGGAAAACAATTTTAAGAATGGTATCTGACCTCTCATCAGAAATAGAGGCTGGAAGACAATACAATACACATGCATATATGATTCCACTTATATGAAATCCAAGAAGAAATTAAACTTACCTATGTTGATAAAAATTAGAAAATGGTTGCTTCTGAAGTGGAGAATTGACTAAAATGAGACACAAGAGAATTTGCTACCATGATAGAAACTTTCTTTTGCTTGTTTTGGGTGGTAGTTGCATGGATGTATAAAATTGTTAGAATTCATTAAACTCATCAGTGCAATCTTAAATCATACTTTCATAAAAAAAAATTTTAAGCCCCAGAAACACAAATATCTTTACACAGAAACATTAGTGATCATGTGATTACAAACATGCCTGTTCAAGATACAGAGGAATCCATTCATATCTCAAATTCTCGTAATAATCAAATCAAGGTGAAAATACAAAAAGTATGATTTTTATAAAGAGTATACATAAAAGCCTGAACTAGTTCTTAGCATAATCATACCTGTATTGGCATGAATATCTTTATTCATATACATAAATATAATATTATATTCACATGCTGAGTATAATTTGATGTTCTACAAAAATAATGCTAAAGATCATGATTTAATTAACATTAAAATAACCCAACATAGTTCCTATGAATCATTTCAAATTCTTTGAAAGGTTAGCTCTGTCATATTTTAATTTAAAAAACTTAAATTAGAAATTTTTTCGTTATTGACCATGTATGTTAGCAGGCTGAGCATTTCCAACTTAATGAAAATAAGCAGGTAAAATAACCTCATCCAAGATAATAGAAAGGGTTGCTATAAATGATTTATTTAGGCCAGTTTAAAACTGATTCATCATTTTATAAAGGACCAACTATTCTGGGGTAAAGCTCTCAAGATTGTACTTTGGAGTAATGAAAAGAATTAGGGATCTTATGGTTGGAACAAAGATGAATTAGGACAAGGATGCTTTAATCTATTGACAAAGAAGAGAGAATATTTATCGAATGCCTATTATGTTTCAGACACTTTGCTGGGCACATTTTCTGTGTTATGTCCCTTAATTATCTCAATAGCCTTACAATTTTGGAAGAGAAGGCTAGGCTCAGATAATTAGTAGCCTGTTGAAGTTCACATAGTGAATGCCGACTCTAAGCCTGTGCTTTTGTGACTGTCGTATTCTACATCGTCAAAAGGTGCTTGTTCGCTCTCTCTCTCTCTGTCAAATAAATAAATAAAAATCTTAAAACAAACAAACAAACAAAAAACAACAACATTTCTATTACTGGTTAGGAACATAAAAAGATACCCTCTAAGGCTCTTTCATGTCTGTAACCTCACAAAGTATTCCAGTATATTAATGGATTTTAAGCTGCCACTAGAAATGAAGCAGAGAATTGGGAAATAAAGAAGCCAACCTTCAAATCTGTAGCACCCTTTACTATTGCTATGATCTTAAATCAATAGAACTCCTTCCATACATGTCAGAAAACACAGTTCACAGTAGCAGAACCTTAAGAAAGGCAGCCTGAAAATCCATGACCTCTTGTCCCAGTCCTTGTTACACTTTTTGATGTACAAGAGAGATTTTTAATGAAGTTTGTTCTTGTTGTTTCTAACATTATATTAGTTATTTGAAATTATAATATAACTAATATTAGTTATTTGAAACTTGAGGGATTTAATGACAGGGGTTTGGTGAGGTTAAAAGGTGACTGTGTTCCCAAAATGATTAAACATTTCTTTAATGATAAAAATATTTTAAGTTGCATTGACAGTGATTTACAATTTCACCAGAATAGCAGTGTGCAAGAATAATGCATAAAGCATTGATTGCCAGGCGATGTTTTTTATTTATTGTATGATGTGTCAGTGAGAGAGATAACCAAGGCCTTATAGAAATCTGATATTATCATGTCAATATTTTCTTGATTAAATTTGCCCTGGTTTAATTATAACAGAAAATTATATTTCATGGTGCCTTTAATAAAAATAAATAAATAATTATATCTTAATACCTTTTTAAGTAACTATATTTTTATTTTGAAGATGGTACCTACTTTAAACAGTTTCAGCTTTCACAGGCTCATCTTCATAAAATATAAGAATACCATAGAAGAAGGGACCAGTGCATTATCATTGAAATATAACCATGGAATTTGCCTATAGCCGTTTAGTCCTAACACATTTTAAAGGGTGAAATATTTCCTTACAGCAAAGTTCTTAATGTTCTTAATGTATCCTGGAGGTTTTTATTTTGTTTTCTATTAAAACATATAAACCAACAAACTAAATAATTTATTCTGCCCTGAGACACCCAAGTGAATTGAAAACTCAAAGTCTCATTTCCTCATTTCCTTTTTTGTTCCTTTAGTCTATAAAATAGCAAAGAGATAAATGAAGCCAGATTCATTTTCCAAAATATTATGGAAGAAAATTGACTTTTGTTTTGACACCTTTGTTTCTGTTGCCATAAGCCTTCCAGTTGCTTGCTCCTGATAATGCCACAGCTATTCAAGCAAGCTGGTGTGTAATTTCTGTGACACATTTTTTCCAGCTAGGTGTGAAAGTATAGAATAATAACAACCAACACTCATTTCTGTGTGTATGTGTTTTCACTAAGATAGCTGTTTATATTCACTGTTTTACAGTTACACATAATTAATACTTCTAATTGATAGTTAATAACCAATTTTGAAACTCAAACTCTGAAACATTGATATGAAAGCTGTAAAATCCTGATGGAAATTTCCATGCTGAAGATGTTTATCAAAGTGCTCACCTGTATTTTCTGTTGCCATTCCTTTTTGAAAGAAAAATTTTACATAGAAATCTCATATAACCTTTCCAGCAATTATGTGTCCATCTCACCTTCAGAAGGCAGCAAAGTAAGCATGGCAGTAGAAAACACAGAAAGGTTTTATAGATGGACCTATTTAATATGTGTTTGGCTAATGTTGAAATAGATTAAAAAAGAGTTATTACAATATGATATTTGTGTCCTGTTTTATTTTGTATTTAAGAGGTTGATGTGCTTTTCCAAATTAAACTTACCCCCCAAGTAAGAGGGGGGCATTAGTGCTAGTGAGAATATTAGTTTCTATTTATTGTATGCTGAGAAATACAAAGAAGGAGATGCTTCATTATTAGAACCACTGATGGTTTCTTACATGCAAAAATCACACTGAAAATCTGTTCTGTTTTGTGAGAATTACTTTTAGGAGTAGATGGTGTTTGACTTTTTCTTGTGGCATTCCAGACAAGATAAAAACACATTAATCCTTTGCCTTTTCTGCTTACAGATACTCATTTCAAAGAACTCCCAACTCTTCTCCACTGTGCAGCAAAATTTGGTTTAAAGAACTTGGCTGTTCATTTGCTTCAATGTTCAGGAGCAACCTGGGCATCTAAGATGAAAAATTTCTCGGGTTCAGATCCAGCACATATTGCTGAAAGGCATGGTCACAAAGAACTCAAGAAAATCTTTGAAGATTTTTCAGTAAGAGTTTTTTTTTTTTCCATTTTATCTCTAAAACTCTTTTATAAAGCGCGTGTGTGTGCGTGTGTGTGTGCGTGCGCATGCACACGCTGTGTGCACGCGCATGGACACACTGCTCTTTTGGAAATGATGCTACTGCTAGGCCACTTTGTAGTGTCTTTTGGTCCTGAGTCATTCATTGTGTTAAAAAGCTTTTTGCAAGATAGGTCAACTTGTTTTATTATCACTATAAACCAGCTCTGACTCCATGCTTCCTCCCCCAAGTAGCTCTTTTTTAAAACTTGTCTTTCTGGCTTCTCTATAGTCTGTTCCATATTGAAGAGGAGATGGTGAAAAAGCAATGAAAACCCATTACCTTTATTATTTTTTCATTCAAGAGTCTAATTGTCTAAGTAAGACACTATTAGGCTATGAAATTAGATAATTATTAGGTTGAAGGAAAACATTTTGATAATCATTCAAAAAGTCTATTCCATAAAAAGTTTATTCATGTTACTTAAATTTGTTTCTTTTTTCTTTTTTTTTCTTTTTTTTAAAGATTTTATTTATTTATTTGACAGAAATCACAAGTAAGCAGAGAGGCAGGCAGAGAGAGAGGAGGAAGCAGGCTCCCTGCTGAGCAGAAAGCCCGATGCGGGGCTCGAACCCAGGACCTGGGATCATGACCTGAGCCGAAGGCAGCGGCTCAACCCACTGAGCCACCCAGGCGCCCCTAAATTTGTTTCTCATATGTGATTCCTTTTCTCTGTTAAGTCCCAGATCCTTATTATGGAGACTGAAGCCCCAAATTTCAGAAGGATATTAGCTTAGCATTAGTAAGAATACAACCAAGAGAAGATTTTGAAGGAGGAGATACTACCTTAGTATATAGAATACACTTTGTATTTTTATGATCAGCTGTAGAAGAGAAATTATTTTCTCTTGTAACAAGAGAAATGTATGTACATTTTGCTCAAGAAAGTGAATTATGGGGGCGCCTAGGTGGCTCAGTGGGTTAGAGCCTCTGCCTTCAGCTCAGGTCATGATCCCAGGATCCTGGGATCCAGCCCCGCATCGGGCTCTCTGCTCAGCAGGGAGCCCGCTTCCCCCTCTCTCTCTGCCTGCTTCTCTGCCTACTTGTGATCTATGTCTGTCAAATAAATAAAATCTTTAAAAAAAAAAAAAAAAGAAAGTGAATTATGCTTCTGGTGGCTGTTTGGAACAATAATTGTCTTGGTGAATATGTCAAAATTTGTCTTTGGATTCTCAGAAGATAAATAATTTTATTACCAACGAACAGTTAATATAGAACATTGAAATGCTACTGGAAGCTTCGGGTCGTTTTTAGCATTCATTCTGATTATTAGATTAAGTCAATGTAATGTTAGACTTTATAAACCATTGATATTTATAGATTTCAGAGAGTGAAATGATAACCAATCTTTTTTCTCACTTTTAAGAAATAGCACAATAGAATATCTGTTGTTTTTATTTAAAATAAATACAGAAATGAATAAATAAATAAACAAATACAGAAATGAAGTTTTGTAACAAAATTGAAAAGGTACCTAATTTTATTCTATATCCTTCAAATTAGGAATAAGAATTATTTTTATTCCTAAAAAGATTTCAGATTGTGACTCTCGTGTATCTAATGAGTGCATTCATTTTAGTAAGTATCTACTCTCTACAGTCATTGACCAGTATATGGTATATGGTATATGTCTCAGGTAAGTCAATGAATCAGTTCAGCCTTGAGCATATTTGCCTACAGTACTCTCGTGCAGTGTCCCTGGGTTGCCTGTGTCAATTCTTTACAACACTCTTCTCAAATTGTTAACCACTGGTGGACTTAAGTTAAAATTTTTTATGAAAGTCTGTAGCATCCAAGGTTAGTTTCTAAGATAAACCCTGATTTTCAGAGTGATGCTTTCACTTTTCATTCTCCAGTGAAGACTCAGCTTTTAACAGGTGCAGCCCCATGCAAACTGCATGTGCCCCATAAATAACATGAAACTAGATATGAACTTAAGTTCAAAGGTAGGATTTGACGGATATGGGAAATAATTTTCTTTTTCTCTCACATCTGTATTTGTATTTGTACCTCTGCTCTTGCAGTAATAGCCATGATACAAGCTGGTGGTATTATGGTATTATTATCTATGCTGGTACTGAAAACATGAAAGAAGGTAGGTGTTAACTAGATAACATTCTCAAAAAAATGAAAGCTACTCATTCATAATGAAGAAATTCTGTTCATAGATTAGCATGGATAGCCTAGATAGAAATTATTACCTTTAAGTCACTGTTCACTCTTTTATAATGGCTGCATCCTAATTTTGCAGTTATACTTGATCATTTATGCTATGAAACTTATTAAGTGATTTTCTATATCTTGTCCCTTTGTGAGCCATTAACATTTTGCCAGAATGTCTATAGTAGACATTGCCATTATACGTGGGATAGATGAATTACTTTGTGAATGTTCTGGTGTCAGTAAGGAAGTAACTGTAACAGTTACTAGGGGCAGCAGTTTTATTTATTTTTTAAAGATTTTTATTTACTTATTTGACAGAGAGAAATCACAAGTAGGCAGAGAGGCAGGCAGAGAGAGAAAGGGAAGCAGGCACCCTGCTGAGACGAGACCCCCCCCCCTGCTGCAGGGCTCCATCCCAGGACCCTGAGATCATGACCTGAGCCAAAAGTAGAGGCTTAACCCACTGAGCCATCCAGGTGTCTCTGGGACAGCAGTTTTAAAAGGGCATATTATGGTTATGAATAATTAAATATAACAATTTTGTAAGCTGCCTAAGGCCTTTTCGCAAATGCGTGGTTAAAGAAACAGGAACAAATATATTTCAGGTTGTGACACACATGGGAAAGTGTGTTTCCTGTTGATTTATTTTTCTGATTATTCTTCTCATTATCAGTTTTATTTAAATAAATCCAAACATCTTATCTTCTTAGTGAAAGTATGCCAGATAAACACATGTTGAAATTTTATATTCTAAATTATAGTAGCTAAGTCTTTTTAAGAGTGTATCTAAATCTGATAGAGAAAAAAATGCACAATCTCATTATGCTGCTATAATACTTTGTTTCTTTAATAGTATTTACATAGCTTTAATGTTATAATCACATTCTGATAAATCTAAGATTGTGACATATGTGTTCAGACTTTCCATTACAAAAAGCCTTTCCATTAATCATTGTTTCAGAATTGTTGAAAGGAGTAGATATTCTTCCAGGTTTCAGGGTTACAATCCAATGAACCATATTTCTGTACAGAAGAAATATATATATTTTAAATTCAAACATATTTTGCCCCCAACTGATTGACTGATGTGTTCAATTCTTTCCAATCCCCCATCAGTGAAACACTATTAATTCTAGAATTTCACAGAGAATTATAACACAGTGTGTTTGGTCATTCTGAATAAAATGGTTAGAAGGAAAAAAGCAATTGTGATTTTTAAAAACATAGAAAAAAAGAGACAGAACCATTGACAAGCATTCATAAATGAGCAAGTGCCATATCTTAGTGAAACTATATGAATAATAAGAAAAAAGAAGAGAAGAAGCTTCAAATCACATCTCTTACATTTCTTCATGACATTTTTCTTTTGAGAAGCTAATAATTTATACTTAATATATGAGCAGAACATTTTTATTGTGAATGCATAGCTTTCATGTTTTAAGAACATCATCAAATTAATACCGACATTTCTTTTCAGGTTTTCAGTACTATTACAGATAATAATACCATATATTTCTATGGTCTTTCAAATAAATTACTCTATTTTCGGTTTCTGACAATGTCTCCTGGGAGAATCACTCTGAAAGGTGGATGAAGAAAGAGGGTAAGGGTTGGTATTTAAATCTACAACCGAATGTGAACCACGATTTACTTAAAAAGTTTCTTGAGGAAATCTCAGACTATTGCAAATAACAAAAGGTAATATTGACAACTAATTCAGCCCTCTAAAAAGTCAAACTTTTAAATACAAAAAATAGCTGAAAAATTGAAAATAAACCAGAACTTGGCCACAAATTAAGTCATACTTTGTGATTCAGCGTGTACAGCAAAAATGTTTTTTAAACAAAATAATATGTAATATTTCCTATATTATCCAGACTATGTCACCCCATCCATCTCCAGTTTAGCACACTTAACAAAATGATGACATCAGTGTGTAAATGGACAGGGAGTTAGAGATATATCCTCCTCTCTTGGCTGAAAGTAGAGTTGGAGAACAGATTTTACTTCTCTTTGGAGCAACATTCAGATTATCTTTTTCTTCCACCACAGTGTTCTCTTATGTAGTTTTATGTGTGTGTGAATAAGATCTTAATCATAAGTCATTTTCATTAAACTTTTAGGAAACAGAAAATCAGCTTTCCATGCACTTTCTCTAGCTGGCTTTTCAGAAGGACTCTTCACTGGAAACCTTTCTATTGTTCACACCTCTGATGAGATTTCTGTGACATCTTGCTCTCATTGACTTACCCCAACACTGCTCTTTGACCCTGTGGACAGTGGGCTTGTGTGTGTGTGTGTGTGTGTGTCTGTGTGTATACGAGAGACGGAGATTCTGCTCCTCTAATATATGTCAGACAATGACGCTGGAATTTTTTCAAATGGTCCAGAGTTTGGAATGAAAGTACAGAGAAGTAGATGTTGAAACACTTTGAGAATCCCTTCATAAAGCAATGATTGACTGGTATAGAGAAGCTATTATTCAGAAATGAGAAATTAGAAATTAGACTTCATGTTTAGGCCAGTGAACATCACTTAGCATTGCTCACTTGGTGTTGTACATACTATTTTTTCTCTAGTAAATTGCTCATTTAGTTAAGTATATGTTAGTATATACTAATTCAGGCTAAATAGCAGCATACTCCTCTTTGCCAATGGGGTTTTTCTTCCCATAAGTCTAGAAGCACATAATGGGCAATGGGTTCCCTTCCCATCCCACTGTTGGGTGCACAGAAGGTGTTCAGTATGTATTTACTCTTGATGAGGCAGAAGCTAAGTGTCCAGTTTAAGAGCTTGTTTGATCTCACTTACCCAATAATATGCTTAACTAGGTCCCATGATGTAAATAAAATAGTTGGTCATATTCTCTTTATATTCAGGATTTTTTTTAAAGTTTAGTTTTAGAGAATTCATGGACAAATATCCCAACTGCTAACTTCAGCATATATTTTTAATAGGCCATCCTACAATGAATTTTAAAACTCTGGCCTATGTTCAATATTGATGTTCTGTTAGAACCAAAGACCCTGGAACAAGTCACATAACTGCACTCGACTGCAGGCATTACAAATTCATGTTTCAGTTATGCTTTTGGAACTACTTAGCAACCTCTTCCTAAAATCCCATTAAATGCACCATAGTGGCTATTACAGAATTTTGTTCCTCTGTAAGTCTGCAAACCCAGTTTTAATACTCTAACTCTGCAGCTCTAAACCTCCTGTTAAATTCCCTCAACTCCTCTCTCTTGTTTGCCAAATTATCCATTTTTCTCTACACATAGGGCCTTGGGATTCAGCCAGCTCTGGATTTGAATCCTGATTTCATCATATACCAAGTTTGCATCCTTGAACAATCTCTTCACTTTCTCTTGGCATCGGTTTCTATATCTGCAAATGGAAAAAAATAATTCCTTATGGGTGTTTTTAGGACCTGACAAAATAAATGCGAAAGTATTAAGTACATAGTAGATCCACAATAAATTATATTGCATCCATCTTCTTTCCTTTGATTTGTTGTTGTTTAAATCAATTTTAGTTTTCCCCATCAATCATACTGTCTCTTCTTCTTGCATCATTAATCTTTCCCATTTTACTGACTCCTCCCTGAACAAACATGTTCAAATACATACATGTACATCTGTGTGTATGCACACACAGGCACACACACACACACACATTCCAACAGCTCTGCTTTCTCTTCAATTTGTTTTTCAATATCAGAATTAACTGAAGTTATAGCTCTTCATTTCGCTCTGAAGCTGCTCTCTCAAAGGCCATGAATAATCTACCATAGATCAGATCCATTGGCTTCCTCTAAGGTGTCCTTTGGCTCAGGCTTTGGCATAGGTTTCCATGACCCTGCCATCTCCCTAAATTTCCACTGATCCCTCATGAATTTCTTCTCTTACCCCAACAGCTAAAGTTCTTCCTATACAATCTTTTCTTATGACTGACAACTAAGTCATTGTCTTTAACTTGGGCCTTTCTCCTGGCTTAAGACTCCAGGTACAGTTTGCAAACATTGTTATCTTTGATGTATTTGCTTCAGACATGGGCAGTCTCCAGTATCCTAAGAAGGGTCGCACCCCTGCTTATGGTGGCTAAATGGTCTTTAAAGTCCCTAGCAGCCTTATGTTTTTATAACTATTTGTCTTCTAATTCCTCAGAAACCTTCCAAACTTGAGATCTTTTGTTTTTCTCTGGCTTCATTGAAACCAATTAGCTTGTGTAGAACAGATCGTCTCATGCTGTCACTTACATGCCTGCTGGTCAAAAGGAAATGCAATTTCAGTGAGTGCAAAATTAATCACAAATGTTAATTAGAGCAATCAGTATTGACACCATAGCTTTAGTGAGTAGATCTCATGAAATAAACACAATGATATGCTTTTAGAATGAAAGTATACAAAAGCAAATGAATTGAAATTTCACTGGGAAAATAGGAGTCTTAGAAATTCTTGTCTGTTAATTGACTTTGAATTTCAGTCATTCTTGGTGGTTGAGGATATAAAAAAGTATTTAATGTAATCCAGTGAAGACAGGGTATATACATCTCTACTGGTATTGTGGCATGGTTTCTACTTTATATAAAGCCCTCTCCAAGGTCAGATTACATGAGAAAAATGGAGAACCAAATATATTTTTTTAAAAAAGAATATTCATCAAATATCATAGCTCTGCGCCAAGCAGGATGATTTCTTCATTCTCCTTATGTAGCAACACCTTCCTTGGATATATATGGATGTGAGAAATTAAAGATTATGTCTGACTTATTTTGCCTCCAAAAATATAAAAGAAAAATAGATGGTACCAGTTGAAGTCTAAATATTGGGTTTGTTTTAAATAAATTAATCAACTTTCACTTGAACTAGAAAATCAATAATCTCTTTCATTTTAGTTTGGCAAGTCAAGTCATTGACTTATTCAATAAGTATTTCTTGAGTACCTATTATGTATCAGTATTGTTCTAGACACTGGGAATTCAAAACAGACCAAAACTCCTGTTGTCATAGAATTTAAACTCTAATGGGAAAAAAAAAAGACCATAAACAAATAAATAGGACATATAATGTGTCAAATGGACATTAGGGTTTAACACCAAGAAGAAATAGGAAGCATGGCATTGTGTTGGGTGGTACATGGGGGGAGATTTGGGTGGCAGTTTTGAAATGAGTAATGGAGAAGTCCTCACTATAGAGGCAGCCTTTTGGTAATAACTTTAAAGCTATGAAAACCATGCAGATATCTAGAGGAAAGCAGTTCCAGTAAGAGAAAACTAGCACAGTGAACACCAAGACCCAGGGGTGGATGTGCCTGGCATGTCCATAAAAGAGCAAGTTGGCAGGTGTTACTGAAACAGAATAAACGAGCTAGAAGGAGAATTGTAATAGGGTCAGAAAGGTCACACAGGCCAGTATCTGAGGAGTGGTGTAGGCAATGGTGAGGAATTGGGAGAATGAAGGCCATTAAGGAATTCCAAAGAGAGGTATGACAAGTTCTGATTTAACTCTCTAACTGCTACTTTGACAACAGACTATAGAGGGCAAGAGCAGGAGAGATGAGAACTGATTGGAGACCATCCCAATCATCCAGAACAAAATGATAGCAGTTTAGACTAGGATAACAGTGAGAAGTGGTCAGATTAGAAATATTCCAGTATTTTACAGGAAAGCCAACAGATTTACTGATTATTTGGCAGCAAAATGGAAAAGAAGTGAGTAGTCACTGATGTCTCCAAGGATTTTTGGTACAAGGAATGAATTGCTTCCTATGTATTGAGATGAGGAAGATTGTGTGAAGAAGCAGTTTGCTAGGGAAGATCCGTAGTGTGGTTTTAGGAATGTTAAATTTTAAAGACTTATTAGACATTGCGAAGTTTAGAAGTTGAAGTGATGGGGGTAACAGCAGAAAATAATGAGGTAGAAAGAGACATCAGGAAAAAGCCAGAGAGAGGGAAATTTTCACAGAGGAGGTAGTCAACTGTGCTCAGTGTTACTGACAAGTTAACTAAGATAAGGACAGAGAATCCACCTTTGGGTTTAGCATTGTGGCCATCGAAAGCAGTTTGTGGGAAGTACCTGAGAGCAGGAGGTACAGTTAGAGGTGTGGGAGAGGTAACAAGCCATGACATGATTAGAGAGAGACAGTTCTTTGGGGTATTTTACTATAAAGGGAGGAGAGAAAAGGTATTGTAGCCAATAGGGAACATGGGGTCAATAGAGGTGTTGGTTTTTCATTTTTTTAAAGATTGAAGAAGGCTCCTGGGTGGCTCAGTGGGTTAAGTGTCTGCTTTAGGCTCAGGCCATGATCTCAGGGTCCTGGGATTTAGCCCCACATTGGGCTCCCTGCTCAGCAGGGAGTCTGCATGTCCCTCTCCTTCTGCCCCTCCACCTGCTCATGTGCTTGCTCTTTATCATTCTTTCTCTCTTTCAAGTAAATAAAGTCTTTGAAAAAATAATAAAGATTGAAGAAATTGGGGAACCTGGGTGGCTTAGTTGCTTAAGTGGCCAACTCTGGATTTCTGCTCAGGTCATGATCTCAGGGTCCTGGAATCGAGCCCCGTGTTGGACTCCATGCACAGTAGGGAGTCTGCTTGAGGATTTTCTCTCTTCCTCTCCCTCCACCACTTCCTCTCTCTCTCTCTCTCTGAATAAATAAATGAATCATAAAAAAAGGGTTGAGGAAATTACATGCTTGAATAGGATAGAAGGATGCGAATACCAACAATATGTGTGTATGTCCATTTATACGTGTATATTTATATATTTCTACTTAAAAATTAATCATAACAAAAAGTCCTTCCAAATGTTGAAAAGATGGAACAGTGATTCACTGGGAGAACAGAGAGATTAAGATAACATCTTCTAAGGGCGCATGAGCACCATGATACTTTGGGAATGATTCTGGTGAATATTTTACTCTAATTTAGTTTTCTCAAATATTATTGGGTGTGTCTTATCAGCTGTGTGTGGAAACAAGTGTGAAGTGTGATAGATTCTCTATCAGACGTACATTCCCTCCAACGGGTTAGAAATCTCTGGTGAAAATCATTTAGGGGAGGAGAGACACAGCCTCCAGCTGGGATGAGTATCTTGGAGAGAAAGGGAGCTGACAGGGGTAAAAATCAGAGTGTTTTCATCTGTCAGACATTAATGTCCACTTGCATTGACAAATCTTAGATTAAATCCTCAATTTGAGCCTGTGGCTTAGACTTCATTCGAAACAAGAACCTCTCTGCCTTTATTAGTGTTTAATTTGCTTTTTCTCTGTACTGCCGAGTCCACTTATTCAAATCTGGCTCTCACTAAAATATCAGTAAGCCAATTAATCCATTTCCTTAATGAGAACTCTCTATTACAAGAATGGGTTACTGCATAGATTTAAATTGAATCTATCAATCTTGCATTGGGTGGGGAGAATGCCAATTATCCGAGCAATCTAGCTCATTACCGCAGTATTGGACCGCATTGCTGAACAAGCCGGCAGATGATTACAATAGCATCGTGGGAATGGGAGGTCTTGGAGTTGATTATTTGCTGAAGACCTGTTACATATGTGGTTGGGCTAGAGGTTCTATGCACACTTCCCTTTTCCATGTTCTCCACTATTCTCTGGGGGACTGTTACTTTCTTTATATTTTGGGAAGTGGAGGCTCATAAGTTGGAGAGTTAGTGAAATTTGGAGCCAGAATCTTCATCAGATGGCTTCCAAAAGAGAACGCTAGCTGTAAAAATAATAAGAACCTACTAACTTTAGGGTCTCACTATGTGAATTCTGTAATGATTAGAATGATTCTTCCCAATTTTAGCATAGACTATAAAAGTGGAAGAGAAAGGGAATGGATTTTTGTATCAGCACAAAGGGAGCCAGAATGATCTAAATTTTAATGATAAATACTGAGTGAGCCAGGTCCTCGCCTCCAATCTGCTTATGCTCTCTGCCCTTGTATTCCAACCTTATACCCATAAAATGCTTCTAAATCGAATGTGACCTCAATGTTATATTGTTTTTTTTTAAAGATTTATTTTTATTTATTTGACAGACAGAAATCACAAGTAGGCAGAGGCAGGCAGAGAAGGGGGGGGGGGAAGCAGGCTCCCTGCTGAGCAGAGAGCCCGATGTGGGGCTCGATCTCAGGACCCTGAGATCATGACCTGAGCCGAAGGAGAGGCATTAACCCGCTGAGCCACCCAGGTGCCCCTCAATGTTATATTGTTATCACTAAAATCACTCCCCCATATTTATTGAGCACTCATTCTGTATCTGATACAATAGGATTGTTAGAGGAGGGAAGGAGAACAGAGAAAACTCTGTACTTATATTTTTCTCTGAAATCCACTTTATTAACTATCAGAATGTTGTAATTTTCCAAATTATATATACAAAGGCCTTTGGAATTTATAAAGCTTATCATAATTTTTAAACTTCCCCATGAACGTATTTTAATATTTCAGTTAGTTTGAGAGTTATTTTAATACCTAATATTTTATAATTTTAAAAATTGCATAAATGATGCATGAATAGTCCATATTATGAATTTTTTTCTGTCCTGTTTAGGATATTACTCCTGAAGTAAATGTAGCAAATAATATTCATCAAATTTCCTTTTAAACAGGTTATACTGTAACATCCCTCAAACAGAAAATGAATATGGCTTTGTTTTGTTTTGTTTTTTAGTCCGTTTTCTACTTATTAAGTCAGTAGAGCTTTTCAATTCCCAGAAAAACTTAAGTGGTCATAATCTGAGTAGTAGAGATTGGTATTTAGCAACAGTAAGCTAGCACTGTTAGCCTTTCCCTTGTGCTTATATTCTACTTAGTGGTGGAAAGATAGTAAATGAATAAACAAACAAGGTAATTTCAGAAAATGATATATGCTATGAATAATTTTAATTAAAAAATGAAATTCAATTTAAATGTAGTTATAAAAATGGGAATTTGTCACATTATGCTTAATATCAAGTGTTATAAATATAGATCTCCATTTAATATTAGATATTGTGGTATCTTCATAACATAATCATGTGTTAATATAATTCATATATTAACAAATTCAAGCCTAGACTCTATTTCCTTTATCACACTATCAATTTGACAGTAGTACATCAGAGTTTATAATTACATATTAATGTATGTGGATATGTGTTTAATATCTGTCCCACAGAACTGTAAAATTCCTCACAAGCTTATGTTTGTTTACCATTGTATCTGCTCTACCCACACAGTGGCTCTCAGTAGATGCTCTCCCTCACACACACATACCTATATATCCATTAATTGTATTTGTTGCATTAAAAAAACAGTTTCTACAAATATTAAGAATATACTCTATGCTGGATATTACTATATATACAGTAATACAAGACAGACCAGTCACTCCCCTTGAGCTCACATTTATAAGGAGGAAGGAAGAACAAGTGTTCTTTATTATCTGTCCTTCAAAATTCTACCATAAACTTTGCCCCCATATCCAATCTCCAACCAGCAGTTAAGTACTTTGGAAAAAACAGATTAGTGTAAGAATCAAAAATAATAGAATTAGCAAAATATTATACAGAATTTGCTATGTACTGATAGATGTTTTACTGCTTTATGATAATAGCTATGTTTTATTATCCCCATTTTACAGATAAATGTATGTAGTGTAGATTAAGTGACTGCCCAAAGTCACATAGCTGGCAAGAGGTAGAGCTGAGGTTTGAATTCAGACAAGGTACCTCTAGCTTGCATGCTTTAACACTGCACTAGACCAGATCTCCATACTTCAGAAAGGCACACATAACCTTTTTTAGTGTTTTCTCTAATAGCTTACCCTACAATAAATCTGAAAGAAGACTTTTCTGCATAAAATTATTGTAGTACCTCACATATGATTCAATGCAAATGGAAGTCTGGGTGCAAATTCAGTTTCACCTGTGTTTCATGCAGATGCACTAAAGCACCTTTAAAAATAAAGAAAAAGAAAAGAACAATTCTAGTTTTAAGAAGTCAGATTAAGTTAGCTAATACCTTTGCTTCTTTTCTGAACTATTTTATCACTATAGTTTTACTGACTCTCAAGAGTATGTGATGGTTAATTTTATGTTGACCTGACTAGACAATGGGTTGCCTGGCTCTTTGATCAAATATCATGGGGGTGTGTCTGCAACGGTGTTTTTGGATGAGAGTAACATTTGAATCAACAGACTGAGTAAAGCATATTGCTCTTTTTAATGAGTGTGGGCCTCATCCAATCTGTTGAAGTCCTAAGTAGAACAGAAAGACTAAATCTCCTTTATACTGGGACTTCAGCTTTTTCCTTCTTTTGAACTCACACTGAAACATCAGTTCTTCCTCGGTCTTCAGTCTGCTGGCCTTTGCTGGAGCTACACTATCAGCTCTCCTGGGTTACCAACTTGCTGACTTGTCCTGCAGATCTTGAAGCTTTCCAGACATAACTATGTGAGTCAGTTCTTTATAATAATTATCTGCATATATATGTATACACACACACACACACACACACACATATAAAATATTGGTTTTGTTTCTGTGGATAACCCTAACACAAGTATTAATTTTATTTTAAATTTCCTTCTATGATTTTGTTTTTCTCAATCACTCAATGGTACAAATCAAGATGAGGAAATACTCTGAGCGGTAGATTCATCCTGTCATGTTGCTATTTGCTACTGGGACTGTACCCAGGTATTGAGTTCTTCTCAGAGGACAGAGAGCTGGAGTGCCAGAGATGAAGCAAGACATACACAGAACCCCAGAAGGCAGAAAGATAAAAGCAGACAGATGGGCCTTAGATGAAGCAATAAAAATCCATAACAATCCAGGAGTAGGTTCCTAAATTGTTTGAGGAAAATATCATGAGAATCACATCAAATGTTTCCTTAAAAGAAAATGAAGTTTATTTCAGATCTTTGTAGTGTTTCCATGTAATTCCTAGAAGGTGTTTGGGAATGCAGGCAAATGTACTTTGATGCCTGAAGTCTTACTCACTATCAACAGGGGGATGAAGAATGGGTCTGTCCAAAATGCTAATAGAACCTCCCTTAAGACATACTAGCCACTGTATAGTACATCAGTACTATATAGCGGATAACTGAATATTATATAAATAAATAATAAATAAATAAATAAACAAACAAACATTAAGAAATACTGCAAAAGGGGATGCCTGGGTGGCTCAGTAGGTTAAGCATCCTTCTCTCAATTTCCACTCATGTCATGATCTCAGGGTTGCGAGATCAAGACCCACGTTGGGCTCCACACTCAGTGGGATGTCTGCTTGAGATTCTCTCTCTCCTTTTTCTTCTGCCCCTCCCCCATTCACATGTGCATGTGTGCACTCTCTCTCTCAAATAAATAAATGAAATCTTTAAAAAAGAAGAAATAGCAAAAGATTTCAGCTAATCACACGATAACCTCAGTAAACATAGAATTCAGCTTTTTTCCATATTCTCTCTGATTTGTTTAACCCTTTGGCAAGTAGGTATGTTAAACAGAATCTAAACAATGGCCATATTATGTATGTTTATATAAGTGTGTATATGTCTGTATAGATAATCCCTGACTTATGATGGTTTGACTTACAGTGATTCAACTTAGTGATTTTTTGACTTTACAACAATGAGAAAGTGATATACATTTAGTTGAAAGAATACTTCAAATTTTTAATTTAGATCTTTTCCTAGACTAGCAATATGCAGTACAGTACTCTCCCATGATGCTGGTGTCAGGAAGCAAGAATTCCTGTCCCCTTCAAGGGTTCTTCTAGCTGTACTAGGAATGCAGTTGACCTGAGACAGATTTACAGGAGAAAATCAGATTTAATAGTATACATATGGGGAATCCACACAGACTTGGGAATTCCACAGACAGGCAAAATGAGGCATACATGTCATTCAGAACTAAAGAAAAGGGGGTAAGAGTCTGGGATTTCATAGGAAAGAAGTGCCCTTTTCAGGATAATAATAAGAGCAGATGTTTGGTAATTAGATGTTTGCCATGCCATACACATTCAGATCATTCAGATAAAATTTATCTCTGTTAATAACCCTTATTCTGGGAAAGACTCCCAATTTAGATTTTTCTGTGTAATCAAGGGAGGGGCAAAAGTTTCCCTTGAGCCCACAGGATCTCAGTTGCCTTTGGCTCAAAATAATCCACATGCCAATTTGGTACATTCTGGGAGGACCTGTCTGAACCCCTTTACTGGGTAGTGGCAGCAAATCATAGCTCCCAGTTAGCCATGCTGTGACAAGCATAACAACCAAAACCCTTAAAACCATTCTGTGCACATGCAGCTGTCCAGTTTTTCACTTTTAGTATAATACTCAAAAATTTACGTGAGATATTCAATTCTTATTATGAAGTAGGCTTTGTGTTAGAAGATTTGCCCAATTACAGGGTAATGCAAGTGTTCTGAGCATGTATAAAGTAGGCTAGGCCAAGCTAAGCTGTTTGGTAGGTTGAATAGACCAAATGCATTTCTGACCGACGATCTTTTAAACTTATGATGGGTTTATTGAGGTGTAACCCATCATAAGTCAAGGAATATCTATACCTTGAATATCTACATCTATATATGTGTTTGATAAAAGATAAACTGAGGCATATTAAATATTTTAATAGTTTATTTGAGCAAAATTTATTGGAACCTGGCAGTGCCAAACTGGAAGTAGTTAGGAGCACTCCACTGACAGGAACAGGCGGGAGAGACTTTTATAGAGAAAAGGTGGAAGCCAAGCAAGGAATTTATTGATTGGCTAAAGCCTAAAGCTTCATCAGCTACTTGTTGTTGGTTGTCCATAGGATCTGATTTTTTACTCTTGAGGTATTTACAGACTTAGATTTTGGTGTGCTGAAAGTAGGCCACCATGATATGAGAGCCACTTCAGTCTAATGGCACCCTTGTTTACTTAATTTAATTTATGTGTTCATAAAATTTCTGTCAGTTCCACTGATTTGAAGTCAGAATTTGGACTTTTCTAAGGTTTTTTTTTTTTTTTTGTGGTTTCAGATTAGTTGTTCTATAGTAATTCCATTTTCTTAAATATTTATAAATTAAGTATTTTAATAAATTGTGGTATGTCAAAAAGTAGAGGGCACCATTTTGTGAGAAACAACTGTCACCATAGAGCTCAGCTTAAGCAGCTTCCAAAAATAAAACAGGATGAAATTATAGCTGACGGTGTAATGCATATCATCCACTAAGTGGCTGTTTCCTACATTAATCAGGTATCTTCTGTGTCAATGGAATTTTTGCATTTCTGAAAGAAGAAATAAGGTGAGACCACCCATTCTTCTGGGAAATATGTACATGTACTAGAGGAGTTAAAACATTTTCAAATAAAGTTAAACTATCCCTCAAACATAGATAAGAGGCAAAACAACAGATTTCGTGGATGGGCAAAAATTATAGGATAAGACTAAATATGAAGCTGTATGATAAGAACAATCAATAAAATGGATCTAGTAAAGAGGTTTATGTCTGATATTATGTACTCTTTTTTCTGTGATTTTGAAATGGCCTATGCTGTGGAGACACCATAATATCATCTGTAGAATGCGCCTGAAAAATATTCTTGCCTCCACAATTTATGGTATAAATTAGTTATATCAAAAACTCTGTTTCCCCTGAAATGCAAGCACAAGTCCTAGACACACAAATGTCATGAATGAATGAATCATTGGCAAGGGGTGATTGTGATATTTATCAAAAACAATGGCCCATGTTGGGACTAGGGCTATAGAAAGGGAGATTATCTGGAGAAAATAATGGACACAAGATTTAAGAATTTTATTTATGTTGGAGTAACAGTAGTATATTCAATGATCAGAGAAGAAAGAAAAAAAAAGTAAGAGAAGAAAAAAAGCAAAAAGGTTAAGCATGAGAGTACCCATGAGGAGCACTTTCTTTTGCAGAGAAAACAAGTCATTGGAAGAAAAGCATACTGAAGATGTGCAAGGTTTTATAGGGCTGTAGCATTGGCACCTTTGGTCTCATACAAAAGGCTATTATATCTGTCTCTTAATAAGAAAGGTAGGTGTTTCTCGGTGTTTTCCCTGCCATTCTCATTGCTTTGTTGCAGTCTCTTCACAAGTTTATCATCATATTTTGATCCACATGTATTAAAAAAATAACTTAGCATATATAATATTATAGTGATGACTCTCAAAAAGAATACTGAGCTAGGCAGCACTATGTAATGTAGAGACAGAAACCGCTTATTGCAAAAATAAGAGTAAAAGAAGTAACACCAAGTATGTAGCAAGAGAAGGTCAAATATTTATTGAAAGAGTGACAATTCTGCTTTCCAAGTTTAGTAGAAAATGTCCAGGCCAGAAAACAATTCTACTCGGACCTCGTGATGGTGTTGAAAGGCTACCAAATGGATAGTATCATGACTGTGGACACTTTTATAAACTCTGCGAGACACTGCCACTCAGCAGTCAGGATTCTCTTGTAATTATTGCTGGCTTGTTTACAGTGATTTGAGTCTTTTCATCCATTCTAGTTGGCTGCCAGAAACTTGGTATCTCACAGTTTGTCTCACTGCAGCCACATAAATATTGTGAACTCTGCTTAAGGGCCTGGATGCCACCAGCAAGCTGCCAAGTATGAATGTGAAACCAAGAGCCAAAAGCAAAGGAATGGACCCCAGGCATGGGATCCCTTACTGGCAGAAAGAAGACCAAGCATGAATTAGGATTAACTAAGGTGAAGCTTCCAGACTGAATTATAAAAGCCTTCGTTAGCAGCTTAAAGGGTGTATGCTAAGCCTTTTGAATACAGTTTTGTACTCATCAAATGAGCTCCTGGCCCTACAACTCCCTTATTTAAAATGGGTCTTTCAGTATCTCCCTATGCGGTAGTTACTAGCTGAGTAGGCTGACTTGTATATGTGATATGCTTACAGGCTACAACAAGTAGGAGTAAAGTGAAAATGATTTAATGGCTTTTATCTTTGAAGGAAATGAAAATTTTAAGCAGTGAGAGGTTCCACCACGTGCATCCCAAGTAAATTCTAGAAATCAGAACTACTCCCTTATTTTATGTTTATGAAGAGGCTTTCAGATGTTGTTTCTGTCAAACAAGACAATCGAAGGTTGGTATAGCCAGTGATTTTATGGCCATAGCTTATAAACACCAAAACCAAAACAAAACCACTAGCTCGCCTTCAAACTCTTACAAAATTCATCCATGAGTCAATGATTCCATCTGTGCTACCATACCAGTCTCTGTTGTGCTGTACTGATACTAGAATGCCATTTTCAAACAACTTTGCTAGGTCACCTCTTTCAAAATACATACATATTTGCCAATACCACAGTTTTTCATTGTATTCTTATTTTATGGGCAGTGTTTACCCACCTTTTTTTCATAATCAGGACCAGGGGTAATTTCCTTTCTTTCTTCTGGAAATTGCCAAAATGTCATCTTAATGAGATCTACTCTGACCCTCTGCTTAAACTGCCAGCCCCAATCCCTCCTTCACCTGGCATTCTAATTCACCTTTATGTTGCTCAACTTTTTTTTTTTTCTGTAGCACTTACCACTTTCTGAAATACTATAGGCAGTATTAATTGTCTGCCTCCACCCTATCCGAGAATATAAGTATTATGAGGACAGGGATCTTAGTTTTTTTTTTTTAATGGCATAAAAAATCTAAAGTTGAAGAAAGCAGATTACCTAAATTAACATAGTAAAATTGAACACCCACGCTGCAATTCTAAAATCAAAGCAATGAAAAACTTATAAGAAAAGTTCTTAAGGAGTCAATCAGGAAAACATCTGTGTCAGAAAATTGCCTTATGAATGTAAATTAAAATATAAACCTTGCTGTGGACTGTTAATTTTCTGAAAAATACATTTGGTTCATTAGTGGGGCACTGGGACTACTCATTAGCTGAGTAGAGAGAATATACCATCTATACCTTAACCCAGTGTTCATAATCTACTTTTTGAGAAGGTATCTATTTTAGTTTTTGAAATTTATTAAGATAAAAGGGTGGGAGGAAAAAGGGTTCTGCCTTGAATTCAACATTTATTCAATTTATCATCAAATGCCACTGAAAATATTATATAACATCATAATTGATAGAACCTGTCATATTTCCCTCAAGTAATTAGTTTAAGGAGGCCTCTAGGGAATATATGAAACATGAAACAAACCCTGTCACGACAGTCATACCAAAAATTTCAATCACCAAGAAAAAACAAAAAAAAACAAAAAACAAAAACCAACCTTGACAACACATACATCAGGCACAATTAAGTGAATGGTATATAGCCCTTGGGGAATGTCCATCCATAACAGCCATTTGCTGCATTGACTAATGACTAATGACATTATATTCTAAAGCTGGTTTATACGACCTCTGCGTACAGAGTATGAACATGTTCTCTCTTCGTACCCCTGTGTTTTTTGAAATTATACACAGCATCTTATAGTCAGTCTTCAAATTACTTTATTATCTTATTTTTTTAAAGATTTTATTTATTTATTTAACAGAGTGAGAGAGAGTGAGAGAGAGGGCATAAGCAGAGGGAGCAGGAGCAGCAAGCAGAGGGAAAAGGAGAAGCAGGCTCCCTGCTGAGTCAAGAGCCCAATGTGGGGCTCGATCCCAGGACCCTGGGATCATGACCTGAGCCAAAAGGCAGAAGCTTAACCAACTGAGCCACCCAAGTGCCCTCAAAATATTTTAAACTTTGTTCAGTCAAAGCTCATCTCTCCTTACTTCCAAGAATAACATGGCCTGAGTTCCTTCATCGCATGTTCCTAAAATCACAGACCAAACAAGTAGATAGTAATGACTGGCTCTCTCTACATGAGATGTATCCTTTCCTGAAATAATTATGCACTGAAATCCTAATCTTTTGCTGAAGTCCCCATTCTTTCAATATTTTGAATTTATGTCCTTTTTCTTGGCTTGACAAGAATAACTCCTTCCCAAATGGGTTCTACAAGAGCTTCTGTCCCTACTTGTAACTTCTATAGCTGCTGCCTTCTAAATTTTACAAAATTCTTCTGTGGGATAGAGCATTTCCCTTTGGGTTCTGTGGCAAGTAAACCTTATGGTAATTCTGAAAGCTACTTCTGACTACCTATTATAAGATAGCCTAAAGTGTGATATTAAATTCTTGAACTACATTCATTTTTCCTTACTAGTTGTAGTAGGGTAATTCCCACTATATATGGAAATACACAAATTTTAATGGCATAATACAGTATGTAACACATATCACATATTCAGCATAGGTAGGCAGGGATTGGAGAGAGATGTCCATCCTACACAATAACTCAGAAACTTAGGCTAATGGATGCTACAGCAGCAGCACCTGGAAACATGACTTTTTTTTTCTTTTCACCTAGATCATTCTTTTTTTTTTAAATAAACATAAAATATATTTTTATCCACAGAGATACAGGTCTGTGAATCGCCAGGTTTACACACTTCACAGCACTCACCATAGCACATACCCTCCCCAAAGTCCATAACCCCACACCCCTCTCCCTACCACCCTCCCCCCAGCAACCCTCAGTTTGTTTTGTGAAATTAAGATCACTAATGGTTTGTCTCCCTCCCAATCCCATCTTGTTTCATTTATTCTTCTCCTACCCCCTTAACCCCCCATGTTGCATCTCCACTTCCTCATATCAGGGAGATCATATGATAGTTGTCTTTCTCCAATTGACTTATTTCGCTAAGCATGATACCCTCTAGTTCCATCCACGTCGTCGCAAATGGCAGGATTTCATTTCTTTTGATGGCTGCATAGTATTCCATTGTGTATATATACCACTTCTTCTTTATCCATTCATCTGTTGATGGACATCTAGGTTCTTTCCATGGTTTGGCTATTGTAGACATTGCTGCTATAAACATTCGGGTGCACGTGCCCCTTCGGATCACTACGTTTGTATCTTTAGGGTAAATACCCAGCAGTGCAATTGCTGGGTCATAGGGTAGTTCTATTTTCAACATTTTGAGGAACCTCCATGCTGTTTTCCAGAGTGGTTGCACCAGCTTGCATTCCCACCAACAGTGTAGGAGGCTTCCCCTTTCTCCGCATCCTCGCCAGCATCTGTCATTTCCTGACTTGTTAATTTTAGCCATTCTGACTGGTGTGTGAGGTGATATCTCATTGTGGTTTTGATTTGTATTTCCCTGATGCCGAGTGATGTGGAGCACTTTTTCATGTGTCTGTTGGCCATCTGAATGTCTTCTTTGCAGAAATGTCTGTTCATATCCTCTGCCCATTTCTTGATTGGATTATTTGTTCTTTGGGTGTTGAGTTTGCTAAGTTCTTTATAGATTTTGGACACTAGCCCTTTATCTGATATGTCATTTGCAAATATCTTCTCCCATTCTGTCAGTTGTCTTTTGGTTTAGTTAACTGTTTCCTTTGCTGTGCAAAAGCTTTTGATCTTGATAAAATCCCAATAGTTCATTTTTGTCCTTGCTTCCCTTGCCTTTGGCGATGTTCCTAGGAAGATGTTGCTGTGGCTGAGGTCAAAGAGGTTGCTGCCTGTGTTCTCCTCAAGGATTTTGATGGATTCCTTTCTCACATTGAGATCCTTCATCCATTTTGAGTCTATTTTCGTGTGTGGTGTAAGGAAATGATCCAATTTCATTTTTCTGCATGTGGCTGTCCAATTTTCCCAACACCATTTATTGAAGAGACTGTCTTTTTTCCATTGGACATTCTTTCCTGCTTTGTCGAAGATGAGTTGACCATAGAGTTGAGGGTCCATTTCTGGGCTCTCTATTCTGTTCCATTGATCTATGTGTCTGTTTTTGTGCCAGTACCATGCTGTCTTGATGATGACAGCTTTGTAATAGAGCTTGAAGTCTGGGATTGTGATGCCACCAACTTTGGCTTTCTTTTTCAATATTCCTTTGGCTATTCGAGGTCTTTTCTGGTTCCATATAAATTTTAGGGTTATTTGTTCCATTTCTTTGAAAAAAATGGATGGTATTTTGATAGGAATTGCATTAAATGTGTAGATTGCTTTAGGTAGCATAGACATTTTCACCATATTTATTCTTCCAATCCAGGAGCATGGAACATTTTTCCATTTCTTTGTGTCTTCCTCAATTTCTTTCATGAGTACTTTATAGTTTTCTGTGTATAGATTCTTAGTCTCTTTGGTTAGGTTTATTCCTAGGTATCTTATAGTTTTGGGTGCAATTGTGAATGGGATGGACTCCTTAATTTCTCTTTCTTCTGTCTTGTTGTTGGTGTAGAGAAATGCAACTGATTTCTGTGCATTGATTTTATATCCTGACACTTTACTGAATTCCTGTACAAGTTCTAGCAGTTTTGGAGTGGAGTCTTTTGGGTTTTCCACATATAGTGTCATATCATCTGCGAAGAGTGAGAGTTTGACTTCTTCTTTGCCGATTTGGATGCCTTTAATTTCCTTTTGTTGTCTGATTGCTGAGGCTAGGACTTCTAGTACTATGTTGAATAGCAGTGGTGATAACGGACATCCCTGCCGTGCTCCTGACCTCAGCGGAAAAGCTTTCAGTTTTTCTCCATTGAGAATGATATTTGCGGTGGGTTTTTCATAGATGGCTTTGATAATATTGAGGTATGTGCCCTCTATCCCTACACTTTGAAGAGTTTTGATCAGGAAGGGATTCTATACTTTGTCAAATGCTTTTTCAGCATCTATGGAGAGTATGATATGGTTCTTGTTCTTTCTTTTATTAATGTGTTGTATCACACTGATTGATTTGCAGATGTTGAACCAACCTTGCAGCCCTGGAATAAATCCCACTTGGTCGTGGTGAATAATCCTATTAATGTTCTGTTGAATCCTATTGGCTAGTATTTTGGCGAGAATTTTCACATCTGTGTTCATCAAGGATATTGGTCTATAGTTCTCTTTTTTGATGGGATCCTTGTCTGGTTTTGGGATCAAGGTGATGCTGGCCTCATAAAATGAGTTTGGAAGTTTTCCTTCCATTTCTATTTTTTGGAACAGTTTCAGGAGAATAGGAATTAGTTCTTCTTTAAATGTTTGGTAGAATTCCCCCGGGAAGCCGTCTGGCCCTGGGCTTTTGTTTGTTTGAGATTTTTGATGACTGTTTCAATCTCCTTACTGGTTATGGGTCTGTTCAGGTTTTCTATTTCTTCCTGGTTCAGTGGTGGTAGTTTATATGTCTCTAGGAATGCATCCATTTCTTCCAGATTGTCAAATTTGTTGGCATAGAGTTGCTCATAGTATGTTCTTATAATTGTCTGTATTTCCCTGGTGTTCGTTGTGATCTCTCCTCTTTCATTCATGATTTTATTTATTTGGGTCCTTTCTCTTTTCATTTTGATAAGTATGGCCAGGGGTTTATCAATCTTATTAATTCTTTCAAAGAACCAGCTCCTAGTTTCGTTGATTTGTTCTATTGTATTTTTGGTTTCTATTTCATTGATTTCTGCTCTGATCTTTATGATTTCTCTTCTCTTGCTAGGTTTAGGGTTTCTTTCTTGTTCTTTCTCCAGCTCCTTTAGGTGTAGGGTTAGGTTGTGTACCTGCGACCTTTCTTGTTTTTTTGAGAAAGGCTTGTACCGCTATATATTTTCCTCTCAGGACTGCCTTTGTTGTGTCCCACAGATTCTGAACCGTTGTGTTTTCATTATCATTTGTTTCCATGAATTTTTTCAATTCTTCTTTAATTTCCTGGTTGACCCATTCATTCTTTAGAAGGATGCTGTTTAGTCTCCATGTATTTGGGTTCTTTCCCAATTTCCTCTTGTGATTGAGTTCTAGCTTCAGAGCATTGTGGTCTGAAAATATGCAGGGAATGATCCCAATCTTTTGATAATGGTTGAGACCTGATTTAGGACCAAGGATGTGATCTATTCTGAAGAATGTTCCATGTGCACTAGAGAAGAATGTGTATTCTGTTGCTTTGGGGTGAAATGTTCTGAATATATCTGTGATGTCCATCTGGTCCAGTGTGTCATTTAAGGCCTTTATTTCCTTGTTGATCTTTTGCTTGGATGATCTGTCCATTTCAGTGACGGGAGTGTTAAAGTCCCCTATTATTATTGTATTATTGTTGCTGTATTTCTTTGATTTTTTTTTTTTTATTGGTTTATATAGTTGGCTGCTCCCACGTTAGGGGCATAGATATTTAAAATTGTTAGATCTTCTTGTTGGACAGATCCTTTGAGTATGATATAGTGTCCTTCCTCATCTCTTATTATAGTCTTTGGCTTAAAATCTAATTGATCTGATATAAGGATTGCCACCCCTGCTTTCTTCTGATGTCCATTAGCATGGTAAATTATTTTCCACCCCCTCACTTTAAATCTGGAGGTGTCTTCGAGTCTAAAATGAGTTTCTTGTAGGCAACATATAGATGGGTTTTGTTTTTTTTATCCATTCTGATGCCCTGTGTCTTTTGATTGGGGCATTTAACCCATTAATATTCAGGGTAACTATTGAGATATATGAATTTAGTGCCATTGTATTGCTTGTAAGGTGACTGTTACTGTGTATTGTCTCTGTTCCTTTCTGATCAACTACTTTTAGGCTCTCTCTTTACTTAGAGGACCCCTTTCAATATTTTCTGTAGAGGTGGTTTGGTATTTGCAAATTCTTTCAGTTTTTGTTTGTCCTGGAAGCTTTTTATCTCTCCTTCTATTTTCAATGATAGCCTCGCTGGATATAGTATTCTTGGCTGCATGTTTTTCTCATTTAGTGCTCTGAATATATCATGCCAGCTCTTTCTGGCTTGCCAGGTCTCTGTGGATAAGTCTGCTGCCAATCTAATGTTTTTACCATTGTATGTTACAGACTTCTTTTCCCGGGCTGCTTTCAGGATTTTCTCTTTGTCACTAAGACTTGTAAATTTTACTATTAGGTGACAGGGTGTGGACCTATTCTTGTTGATTTTGAGGGGGGTTCTCTGCATCTCCTGGATTTTGATGCTTGTTCCCTTTGCCATATTAGGGAAATTCTCTCCAATAATTCTCTCCAATATACCTTCTGCTCCCCTCTCTGTTTCCTCTTCTTCTGGAATCCCAATTATTCTAATGTTGTTTTGTCTTATGGTGTCACTTATCTCTCGAATTCTCCCCTCGTGGTCCAGTAGCTGTTTGTCCCTCTTTTGCTCAGCTTCTTTATTCTCTGTCATTTGGTCTTCTATATCGCTAATTCTTTCTTCTGCCTCATTTATCCTAGCAGTGAGAGCCTCCATCTTTTATTGCACCTCATTAATAGCTTTCTTGATTTCAACTTGGTTCGATTTTAGTTCTTTTATTTCTCCAGAAAGGGCTTTTATATCTCCTGAGACGGTTTCTCTAATATCTTCCATGCCTTTTTCGAGCCTGGTTATAACCTTGAGAATCGTCATTCTGAACTCTAGATCTGACATATTACCAATGTCTGTATTTATTAGGTCCCTAGCCTTTGGTACTGCCTCTTGTTCTTTTTTTTGTGGTGAATTTTTCCAACTTGTCATTTTGTCCATATAAGAGTATATGAAGAAGCAAATAAAATACTAAAATGGTGGCAAAGACCCCAGGAAATTATGCGTTAACCAAATCAGAAGAGATCCCAAATTGTGGGGGGGAGGAAGGGGGTATAAAGAGGTTCAGAAAAAAAGAAGAAACAACAAAAAAAAACGAATAAAGAAAAAATACAAAAAAGAAAAAAATATATATATTAGATAAACTAGTTAAAAAACGTTAAAAAAGAAAAAGGTAAAAGCTAAAAAGATTAGCAGAAGAAGAAAAAAAAGTTGAAAAAAAATTAAATTAACTGCAAGGCTAAAGAATCATGGGGAGAGGGGCGCCTGGGTGGCTCAGTGGGTTAAGCCACTGCCTTCGGCTCAGGTCATGATCTCAGGGTCCTGGGATCGAGCCCCGCATCCGGCTCTCTGCTCAGCAGGGAGCCTGCTTCCTCCTCTCTCTCTGCCTGCCTCTCTGCCTGCTTGTGATCTCTCTCTGTCAAATAAATGAATAAAAAAATCTTTAAAAAAAAAAAGAATCATGGGGAGAAAGCCATGAGGTCCGTGCTTTGCTTTCTCTTCATTTGGAATTCTGCTGCTCTCCTTGGTATTGAACCTGCACTCCTTGGTAGGTGAACTTGGTCCTGGCTGGATTTCTTGTTGATCTTCTAGGGGAGGGGCCTGTTGTAGTGATTCTCAAGTGTCTTTGCCCCAGGCAGAATTGCACCGCCCTTACCAGGGACCAGGCTGAATAATCAGCTCGGGATTGCTTTCGGGAGCTTTTATTCCCTGAATGCTTTCCATAGAGTTCCTGAGGATGGGAATGAAAATCTAGGCCCCCCAGTCTCCGGCCCAGAGGAGCCGAGAGCTCGGGCCCCCACTCCTCAGTGTGCCCTCAGAAAATAGCGCCCAATTACTCCCGTCTCCCTGGCCTCCGGCCTTGCTCCGAACTCACAGAGCCTGCAACCAGTTCAAGGTAACCCTGAGCTTTGAGTTCACTCCTTGGCTCTGTCTCTGTAGCCGGCTTCCCCATTCTAATACCTGCAAGCTCTGCAACACTCAGACACCCCCGGTCCTTCTGTGACCCTGTGGGACCTGAGGCCACGCTCGCCCCGCGTGGGCTTCACCCCAGTTTAGCCTCTGGAGCGATGTCCCTCAGCAGAACAGACTTTTAAAAATCCTGATTTTGTGCTCCATTGCTCAGCCGCTTGCCGGGAGCTGGCCCCTTCCCCCGCAGTCTATCTTCCCGTCGCTTTGGATTCACTTCTCTGCCAGTCCTACCTTTCAGAAAGTGGTTGATTTTCTGTTTCTAGAGTTGCTGTTCTTCTTCTCTTCAATCTCCCATTGGATTTGTAGGTGTTTGCAATCTTTAGATAAGCTATCTAGCTGATCTCCTGCTACCTGAAGTAGTCTCAGCGTGCTACTTCTCCGCCATCTTGACTCCTCCCTGGAAACATGACTTCTGAAGTCACAATCTCAGAACAGAGAGATGGAGGTTTAGAGACCTGGGCTCTTAACTGCTTCTGCTAGAATTCACAGATCTCACTTCCTTTCACAAATCATTGGCCAAAACAGTCACATGGCCCCAACCCAACTACAAGGAATTTTTAGAAATTTAGTGGAATCCAGCATGGAACATTTGGTAAGAACTATCTTTGCCATGTTTTGCTGAGCAGCTACAGGCACTAACTTAGAAGGATCAAACTTCAAACCACATAATTTTAAGAAAAATACATTTTAATGTAGTACATTTTAATGTATTCAGATATTCTGAGACATAAGAATAGATAACATATAATTCATCAATAAGAAAGTAATTTTCAAGAATAACACTAAAATCACAAAACTGATCTCCTCTGACAAGCTAGCTTCTCTGATCTTCTCATAAATCTTCTAAATGACACACATAACTTGAGCACGAGTGACTTCAATTGGTATTTTCCTTCTTGACCATTGAGTGAGTCCATAAACCAAGCTACATAGAGCTTGTTCATCTGTTGTCAATTTGCTTCAATTTGTTTGATTATTGTCCCTAAGAGATGTGTTCCTTCACTTCCCTCCCCTACTCATTGTTATGAAGCTTTCACGTAGCTCTCTAGATAAATGAATGTATTTACAGTGATTAATGTTCTGTATGTTAAAAATTGCAATGGCAAGGACTTTTCACTTTTCTAAATTTAAATTTAAATTTAAATAAACTTTCTATTTAAGAATACTTTCAGATTTAAAGATGGGTTGTAAAGATAGTACAGAGTTCCCCTAGCTCCCCACCTAGTTGTGTTCTCTATTACATTCTACATTATTGTAATATATTTGTCCCAATTAATAAACCATTACTGATATGTTACCATTAATATACTTTATTCAGACTTTCAGATTTCCTTAGTTCCTACCTAATGTTTTCTCTTCCACAATCCCATGCAGGATACTACATTGCATTTAGTTATCATATCTCCTTAGACTCCTCTTGGCTATTGCAGTTTCTCAAAGTTCCTTTGTATTTGATGACTTCTCTGTGAAAGAGTAGTGGTCAGGTATTTTATTGAATGCCTCTCAAGAGAGACTTGTCTAATGTTTCTGTCATTATTAGACTGAAGTTATGGGTTTGGGAGAGGAAGACCACAGAGATGGAGTGTGAGTCTCATCCCATCACACTAAGTCAATAGAACGGACTGTCAACAGACTCACCACTGCTGTCACCCCTGTATGTGTGGCTGGGGCAGTGTTCCTTCGGTTCTGCTACTGTAAAGGTGTTTCCCCACCCCCACTTCATACTGCCCTCCTTGAAAGGACATCACTATGCACAACCTCCACCTAAGGAGTGGGGATGTATGTCTCACTTCTTTTTTCAAACCCTAATCCTGGCCAAAACCTCCCACCCCAGTCAGTCATAGTGTGGTGGCAGCTCACCTCAGGGGAATGGCCAGGTTTCTATGTTCCACCTCCTTCAGATCAAAATATTTACATAAAATATACAGAATTCTTCTGCCCAGGATAATTGCCTATTCTACTCCATTTATTTATTTTTATGCAATCATTTATTTATATCAGAATGGACTTGTGGATGTTTATTTTATATTTTGGGTTATAATCCAATAGTATATTATTTTGCTGCCCAAATTTTTCTAGCTTTGGCCATTAGGAGCTGTTTCATTTGGTTTCTTTGTCCCTTTGATATATCCATCGTGACTTTTTTTTTTTCCATACTTTCTTACTTTTTGGCACTATGGTTTGTATAATGTCTTCTATATTTCCCACCTCTGGCCTAGTATCAGCCATTTGTCAATGAGGTCTGGCTCCTTTTGTTGGAGAATGGTATTAGAAATCAAGATTTGAGCACAACCCATTGCTACAATGTTAGCATTCTTCTAGGCCCTATTAGCTGAGAAAGCAAAGAAAGGTAAGAGTTTTTCATTCAGTTTTGACTGAGGTGACCCTCAGGTTTACTAAGATTTCCAACAATTCTCATCTGGAATAAAAGATTTTTCCTTCTTATCTGAATTACTTTGACAGTTGTGAAAACCTGCAAGAGAATAAGAACTTCCAGTTCTGAGAAATGAATGTGGAAGTCTTGTCCTGGAGGGGGGTGCCCTCCATTTATCAGAAGGGTAAGGTGGGACTATATATAAAGCCAGTATTCAAAATTCATAATAAAGTGTGATAACTCTCTCTCTCTCTCTCTCTCTCTCTCTGTATATATATATATATATATATATATATATATATATACTATAATATATACATATATATTTTTGATAAAAGTGATAGTTGGAAGTTGGAAGTTTGCTTTTGAATAAAAGTGGGCAGGTTTGACTTTAAAAGTTTTCAGTTTAACATTTGAATTCATACTGTTATCTCCCCCACATTTCTTTGGAATTGTTATTCCTCCTTATATTGTTGTGTTATTTTTGCTGACCCTTCTGAGAGCCACTCATGTAGGGTGGCTGAGATTCCTAATCCATGAAATGGAACAGTAGCCTTTGGTTTTTACTTTACTATGTTGAGCCTCTCCAGTAACTGGACTTCATGGGAGAGTGAGAGCCATACTTATTTATGTCAGGAGGTAAGCCTGAGAACCAAGAGAGGGATCAGGAAGAGTGAACACTGATGTGCCAGTCAGGAGGGCTGAAACATCTGGGTGACTACTGGCCTCAGCATCTTCATTTTTCCGCTGTTACTAAGATTGGCAACCAGGGACTTATTCAGCCTTAATTGATTCTGCAGCTGCATCACCCAAAGTTGTTCCATAAAATTTCTCTTACTCCACAGCCGCAGAGCCTGCTCTTAATGCACCCTGAAAGTTCTGTGCCCTCAGACAGGCCTCTTCATCCCCAGAGTGGGAACACCTCTAAGAAGCCAAGCAGGAAGACAGAGCCTGTGGTGGGCCTCCTGAGCCTGTTCTTTCTCAGAGAGTTCAAGAGGCCCAGATTTCTTTGTACACTGTTATGCACTGAGGGTTGTTGAGCTAGACTAGAAGTGATAAAATAGCATAAGTAAGTGAAATAGCCACACACACATCTCAACATTGCTCTCTTACAGAAAACAAATGTGCAAGCGAAAAGGAATTCTGAAATTGTTTTTGGTCTTAAAGTTAAGTGATATAAAGAAAAAATTGAGCTATTTCTTAAAAAAATAAGAGTCTTAAATAGTTTATAGTTCTCATTTTTATAATTCCATAATTTGTCATTTTACAGCCAGACTTTGTAGCTAATTCTGTGCATAGACATGGGAAATAAAATGCTGAGAGGTAAAAGGAAAAGGTAGAAAAGTAGAAAAGTATCATTTTTAAGCATTTGAGACACTATGTCTACTAAAAATGAAATAAATTCTTTCATTCAACAAATCTTTATTGAGTATCAATCAGGGTACTAGGTACTATGGTAGACCTTAAGGATATAAATACTAATGAAATGGACTCTCCCTTGAATTACATGATAATCTGGTGTGATTATATAGTTAAGTGTTGTTAAGTATATCAACTTAAAACTCAGAAGTTAATCAATAGATTATCTGAACAGCCTCTGAATTGAGTTCCAATGAAGCAAATAGGAGTAGCCACAAAAAGAAATAAAGAATGGACATTCTGGACATAAGAAGTTGGATGAGCAAAGGCTGGAAGTCAGAAAGAATATGATTTATTTGAAAAACTGCAACTACCTTTAATAATGTTAAAATAAATATGGGACATATGGCAGAAGAATTTGTAAGCAATCAGACTAGAAGGATGAGCTTGAAGTCAGTCATATTAACAAATTAATACTTAGTCCCAGGAACAATGGAGAATACTAGAAGGGTTTGGACAGGAGAGTGATATAATAGTAATTAACATTTAGAAAGAACATTCTGGCCACAGGATGGAGAATGTGTTATAAGGGAACATCAGATGCAAAGGAACCCATCAGAGGAATGGTGATGGGGAACCCAATGGAGATAGTGACAGAAAGGAAGGTGGAGAGTGGTACAACCAGGGAGGCATTGAGGTGACAGGACAACAGGTCATGCTGGCTGTGTTTGTATGGGGATTGAGGGGGCAGAAAGTTTGGGGCCTGAATTTCTCAGAAAGTGGTGAGACTTTTAACTGGTACAGGGAATAACGGGGAAAGAGGAAATCTGAGAGGGAGATAGGAATTCAGAAGGAGGATGGGTACTGTGCTGCAGGGTGTGCCTTACCCCCAGATCTAGCTTTGAGCAAAAGGGTCCAGACTGCAGATAGTGGTATAATGGAGATGGTGGGAATGGGAAAAGCAACCTTAATGGAGCACACTTTTAAAAAAAAGTTAATTGTAGTAGGGAAAACAAACTATTTCACAGCATAGTGATTAAATGCTCAAGCTGTCTCCTACCTAATTTTCTGGTTTTGTTTGCTATTTAGTAGTTGTTATTTTTGAGAAAGTTACTTAATTTCCTTAGGCTTTCATGTCCTCTGTAATAGCTAAGATATAGATAATAGCTAAGAGTAAGATTACATAAATTAATATGAGTGAATTTGTTTTAAATAGTGCCTGGTATTTGTAGATAACCAATAAATTGTGTGTGTGTGTGTGTGTGTGTGTGTGTGTGTGTGTGTGTGTGTGTGTGTGTATCCATGCGCATGTGTGCAATAGACCTTAACTTCTTTGAGACTTCTTAATACACTGGTTTTCTCTAAAGTCAATATGTCAGTCAGTAAATTTTAGGATATGGCATATTGGCAAAAACTCTATGAGAAGCATAAAACATGGTATTTGCCAGGAAATTCACTATTTAAAGGGGTTGTAAAAAAATAAAACAGGAGCAGATAATGATACATTCTCCCTATTCTCCCCTCTGTCCTTCAGCTTTAGCATGCTCGGTTTCCCTTGGCTCCTACACTGCTAAGATGGCTCCTTTCTGAGGGAAGGGCCTTGGGACTATTGTACCTGTTTCCTAAGATTTTGACAACCCTTGACACTTGGTCAGCTTCCACCATACCTCAGCTTCCTTCCATACCTCAGCTAAAGCATCCCTTTCTCTGAGTCTAGACTAAATTAGATCCCCTATTATGTTTCCTGTGGCCCCTAATTCTTCCTCAAATCATTTTATTCAAGTTATTCAAGGATTCTAGAGAAGGAAAAGAAATGTATGCGAATGAGAGTGACTAGAAAGAAGCCCATGTGGACCAAAAATGAAAGCATTTCAAATGGATAGCAGTACTCAGGTCCCAGATATTTTATAAAAAAAAAAAAGTTTCAGATGTTGCAGTTTTCTAAAAGGTTTTGGCAAACTTGTAGATGGAAAGAAGCTTGTGAATCCGTTTCTAAAGAGTGTGGCAAACTTTTCAATGGAAAGTTCTCAGAAGGCAGGTTTATTATACCTCTCCTCTACGTTTTGGGGTAAGAGGTTGCGCTGTGGATATATGGACTAAGGGCCTTTCTCAAGTAATTAAATAAAAAAAAAAAAACTTCTAGAAAATTTATGTAAGTATAATGTTATGATGGATCATGACTATGCTTGCTTTATTCATAGTTTTATATGATTTTTTATTATGGCCAAATGGATTTAACTTGAGTTGACAATGGAAAAGCCATGTCTGCCACTGATAATTTTTAATTTTTTTCCTCTGTCATTATGCAGATTATTGCTACAAAGTCCCTGGGTCTTGGGGGCAGAAAGGGCAAATATTTTTGCATCCCTGCTATGTCTAAGGCCCTATGCCATGTACTATGTATATGCCATTTTATTCACTGTTCAAAACAACTTGATGAGGTATTATTGTCTCAGTATTACAGATAAAACTTACATCTTTGCTTAAATAGTATAGCATTTATACTGAAAGCTTAATTCTTTCAAGTCAAACATGATTTAGTGGGCCATGAATCAACAAAATTCATGAATCAACAACAATAAAACCTAGAAATACAATACCACAGTGAGTTATGTGGGCTAAATGTTCCTACTCAACTCAGAAGAACTTTGTATCAATATTTTTTAGTGCTACTTTTCATTTTTTGAGGAAACTATATACCTTCTATGCACAAGAATTGTACTGGATTTTGTTAGAAATATTGACTAGAAATAGGGAAACAAATATGTTATACTTGTACAGTACCTCATACTTCTACAAATGTTTTCCTCATTTGATAGTTTCTCATTCAGAGATAAACATTATTTTACTATCTCCATGTAATTCTTTATTCTAACTAGGAAGCAGAAGCATTTGAAAGCCCATGTGTTATTTCCATTTCCTTCCCTAGTTGGAATTTGTGACTTTGGAAAAGAAATAAAGCATGTAAGAGAAGAGAACAGATAAATACACTAAAGCCTTCAAATAGACTAGTGTTCTGGGCTTGGTGCATGATAACATAATGCTCATCTGTGGGGGGAGGGATGACATATCTTATGAAGACTAAAAAAAAAAAAATTTCAAATGCTTACGCCCAGTGTCAATTTAAAACTACTGTAATCTGATATTTGCGGGGGAAGGACAAAGTAGAAGGATAAAACTGTAAAACTGAGTGCGTAAGGTTTTAGAGACCAGAACATTTTGGGATATTTCAGGACAAGAATATTCTGGGCAAGAGCACAGCAATCTAGTCACATTAGTGATTGCTTCCCTGCTTTTTTCTCCTTTACCTTTCCTGCTCCCATAACTTCCCATCCTCATTTGATACTTTTGTATTTAGTTACCTCCCACTGGTGCAACATGGTGAACATCAGGTGTGATGTTTATTTCTCATGGTGAGCATCAGTGGTAGAAGAGGCTCCTGGTGATTTTCAGGAGAAAGCAAGATAGAGTCCAATGGCTGTGTTGCTAGCATGCATAGAGCAGAGGTTGTAATAATATAAAATATATATGTGATTTCTGCCACATTCTGGTGAAAAACAATGGAAAAGATTTTACTGGATAAGATGCATAAGTAGAATACGGCAATGGAAGAAAAGTAGGTAGTAAGAAGGGTATAAAAATGATATAACTGAAAGAAACATTTAAAATTGAATTGCCTTCTCAACTATATTTGTACTTCTGATACCTCTTACTCTGCTGGGGCTTTTTTTCTTCTCTATGCATACCACTTATGAACGTACTAGCCAGTTTTCCTATTTATAATTGATTGTTTCCTGCATTATCCTCCAAAGCCCATATAGAAAGAATGGAGTATAGAAATTTTGCTGTTTCAGTTACCGTTATATCCCAAGTATTTAGAATAGTGCTTAGCACAAAGGAGATTCTTAGTGTATATTTGTTGAATGAATGAATGATAGGAAATAAAAAAGTTGTGAGTGGCAGCCTTTTGAAACATATCTGGGCCAGCGTAAGAGAAGATAGAGATATGCTGATATCTCTATTACCATAAAGACACCATGTTGCCACACCAGAAGAGTGTGGAATATGATTTCCTACTGAGTATATAAAACTGGCAAAAACACAAGATACATTAGTGAAAGGAGATTTCATTTATCCAAATATGGGAACCTGTTCCTTTAAAAGTAACACAAGATACATTCTTTCATTCCTCTGCAGAAAAATTTCTCTCTCAGAAAGTTGAAGAACAATAATAAACAAACTCCATTTTGGATATGCATGGTAACAATAATTGCAAGCAAATAATAAACACAATCCAATAATAAAGACAAACTGATGACAGTTTAACTTTCCAGTCACAATAAGAAAACACGGAGAGGAAAAGTAGAAATTTTTAAAGACATAAAGTTTTACAGTAAGTTCTCTGATATTCTCATGTATAAAAAGAGCATGTAAAGAAGATTGAAGAGAGGTGATCAGGCCAATAAGGCCAAATATAAATAATGTGAAACCTACAAAACAAAAAGCTGGTTCCAGGGGAAGCTGAACCAGGTTTGTGGTTGAAGAGGCTGTACATATGTATTATATACTCTATTCCTCAACAAACTCAGGAGTGACACCCTCCATCATATAGGAGATTAATCAATAGGTGAACCCTTAGGTGCCCATGAGAGTCTGGAAATAGAAAACTTAATTGAAGGGTATATTGAATTGAACTCACCAAGGATGTCTGTGAGGTTCAAGAAGAGGCACAGATGCGGGAAGTCTGATTCATGAAAGCTCCAGGTAGAATTCTCTAGTATTCTCTTTCCATGTACATTTTAGATTTGGTGTTTGCAGATTTATTCCTCATGATTAATTCTACCCATAAACCATGAAAATGTAAATTATAAAATTAAATCCATGCATACACAAGGAAATACACATAATCATGCTTAATGTCTATTCATCTGAATAATTCTGCTGAACTTTGGTCTCACGAATCGTTTTCTTTTACCCCTACTGAATAACATATTGCCACAAGTATTTCAAGTTTTCTCCTATTGGCTCATCATTCTCTTCCATTCCACTGAAAGAACCAATGATATAAAATATTTTTGAAGAATTTATTTCTCTGTTTCTGTTAAGTCACTGAAAATCCCCTGGGACTGATGTAAATTTATAGTTAGTTGTTCTCCCAGGCAAGAGTTCTTTCCTTCTCGGGATTTTTCATTCATTTGTAAATATGAATCATGTTTACTATATACTAGACACAAGAAATCATCATTACTGTTGTAATTTTATTAATTTGACACTGCAATTTGGTACATTAAGTGAACAATGAATGTGTATTACTCACCATTTTAAATACAGTGTACTCATTTTTTAAGTTTTCATGTTACTAGTGTTTTGCAAGGCAAAGAGTATGAGCAGAGCCCTATACAAGAGGAAGACAACGAACATGTTAAAGTGTAGTCATTTGGGGGAATACCTCTAGATGAACACCTAATTCATGCTATTGGTCCGCCACCCGTATACTGTTTCCTTGGCCTGTGTACCACCCACAGCAGATTTGCCTTATGAATGGTAACTTCTTTTCTCCAGAGGTTATGAAATCATGTAACAGGTTGCATAGTGTCACAGCTGAAACTCAGACATGCAAGTAAAACATTTGATTTAGAATTTATCTTCTTCACAGTGCCTTCATCCTAAAAGGTAAGGACAGAAATCATTTGTTGTGATCTTGTAAATTCAGTACAGTTCAATAATCAAAGCAATCATTTTAGGAAACTCTACTCTGAATGACTGCTCTTCATATTTTTCTCCTTGCCCCTTATTTCTGTCTAAAAGGGCCTTAGTGAGACTATGTCAGACTCATCTCTCAAGAATCCTCACCACCAACCATGCAGCACTGTGCCCAAGGCACAATGATCATGGTGCTAGAAATAAGGTTGGGGTTATCCCAGGGGTCTTGATGTTCTTGGGCTACTCCAATCCTCCAAAGAGTTGTGGCTCCAAGAGGAGCAGGGAAGATAGCATCTCCCCCATGCACTCTATAGCTATCTTCCTTCCTTCTGTAATCTACCAGGTCTGAAAGAACATGCTTTCCTATTTCTCTTTAAGTCTTAATGCTATTTTATTTATGTAACACTCCATGGTTAAACAACCAGCCTGCTTCAGATATAATAATATGGGTCAATGAATTTAAAATTTTTTTTTCTATTTCGCTAAAATACGTCTCTAAAAATGAAGGCTAAACAATAACCTTGTTCTGCCCTTACCTTTACTTGCCCTGTTAGGATAGGCCTCAGAGAAGGTTAGGCTTGAAAGTGAAGGGTGTATATGGAACATAATAATAATAATAATAATTATTTGTTATTTTTCATGATTTCTTGGTTTTGCTGGATAATTCTGCTAAGAAGTGCTGTGCCATGCTGTACTGGTGACTGAGGCAAGAGGGGAAATCAGTAATATTGATCCTTTCTTTTTTAAAATGTTGATATTTTGTTCATCATGGATTTCTTTGCATTATTTTTGATTTTTTGAACTACTACATTAAAATATTATTTACTTCCATTTCTGATTTTTTTTTGGGGGGGGTGCTCCTTAAATTTTGCACATACTGCAAATGTCCTATTAACTCATTCTAGTCTTGGTCCTGTCACTGAGCCTTGGCTTTACTTACGTGTCTGTGGTCAGCTGACAGGTCAACGAGGAGCCGGCTTATTTAGGATACTCCTGACTAGGATGGCTTGGCCCTGCTTTGTGCAATCTCAAGTGCAGGTGTCTCTTGTGTCTTCCCAGCAGGTTAGACCAGCTGTATTCTCGGGCTAATGTAGGTGTGTTTTCTAGATGAACACCGAGAACTGAGTCAGAAGTCTCTTGTGTCTTCCCAGCAGGTTAGACCAGCTGTATTCTCGGGCTAATGTAGGTGTGTTTTCTAGATGAACACTGAGAACTGAGTCAGAAAGCAGAGCCATGCAAGCTCTTTTTCAAGTCTCTGCTTCTATCAAGTTTGCCTCTGGCCCCAGGGCAAAGTCCGTGCAGGAGGGGACTACGAAGTTGAAGTTGCAAGTTACAGGCAAAGGACATGAATTCAGGAAGGCCATTAATTAGAACCATGATGCAATCAATCTAACATATTTTATACCTTGACTTCCTCAAATATAAAATAAGAATACTGTGGAACCTACTACCTAACATTGTCGAGGGCACTGAATGAAGCATTTCAAGTAAATCTCTTGATATAGTTCCTGGCATGTGGTAAGCTTTCAGTAACAGCTATGATTTCATTATGTATTTGAATGTGTGTTACATTCTGAATTAACATTTTGAACACCAGAGAACATGACGATCCTTTGGTATGGGGGAAAGAATGCACCCTCTGTTTTCTTACCTAGATAATAGAAGCAATAAATACACAAGATCAGTATGTAGGTTTTTAAGTACTGCATGTATGAAAATGACTATCAGATGCTTCTCATACACAAACACTCAATATTATTTGAAACTGAGCCTGAGTTTCTTCACCAAGAAGTATACATGGTCTATCAAAGTAAAATTCTGGGGAAAAATAAAGAGCAAAAATGGGCCAAATGAGAGAAGCCTTGACTGTTCTAGGGTCAAATTGTCTCCAGACCATCTTATTAATTTAACCATGGGCAGGAACACTTATAAACTAAATTTTGTTTAAGAGGTATGGTAAAGGATGTGTGTGTGTGTGTGTGTGTGTGCGTGCATGTGCACATGCACAAGCCTACCTGGGTGAGACCCTAAGCAATCATGTTCCCAGGAAAGGTGGGATTGCTGGGCTCCTTGCCTCTTGAGGAGCTGACTGATGAAGGAAGGTGGTGAGAGATGTGATTGGTTGATGCCACTGGTGGAAATTTTCCATTGTTATGCTATTCCCAGTTTCTTTTAGTAATAATTCCAAAATATATATGCCACACAAGAGAGGCAATGACTAGAAAATTTAAGGAACATGATTGTTACAATGTGCACTACGGGTAAATCCTTGAAGAGTAGAGTAAGATGTATGAGATGCATATAAAACTGTATGTGAATCTCTGGGATTCTGCAGATTTAAAGAGAAACTGGGACCTAAACCAATAAAATTCTCTAGGTGAGGAATAGCCCAGTGAGAACTGTCCCCATTTAGAACATCACTCCCAGCTGTGTGCTTCAGTAAGGGAAGAGACAGTTGTTCTGTGCATAAATATTCTTGCTCTTTCTTTGGAAACTAAATATTTCCGAATGTACTTAATTACCACTTCATATTCAGAAAAATGCAATCAAATTTAAAGCTTAAAATATGCTAAATCTGTGCTTAGAAACTTCTTTCCAAAACTGAGTATGAAATAAGGGTAGTACCTTCATAGTATTACCCCAACCAGGTGATGAAGGATTACACCAACTGTGATGAGTGGTGCTGACAGTTGGTACCATTGATGTGAAGTGATGTCATGTGATGAAACTTACTCCCCACCCCTTCTTCACTCAAACACATAATCTCTGTCTAATCATGAGAAAAACATCAGACAAGCCCCTTTTGAGGAAAATTCTACACATCACTTGCCCAGTAATTCTTAACACTGAGAAGTCATCAAAAACAAGAAGTTATAGCCTCTAGAGCCTTAGGATACATGACATCTAAATGCAACATACTATCCTGGTTGGGATCCTGAAACAACAACAACAAATGAGGTAAAACAAACAACTTTAGGTAAAAACTTAGGAAGTCTAAATAAAATGTTGACTTTAGTTAATAGTAATGTATCAAAATTGTTCACTAGTCAAGCAAATGTACTATACTGCTGAGAGTCTAATAATAGGGGGAACTGGGTGTGGAATGCTCTACTGTCTTCACAATTTTTCTTTAAATCTAAAATGATTTAAAAACAAAGGGAATATTTTATTTTAAATTTTTTATTCCTTTTTTTATTATTGAAGTATAATTGACACAATTTTATATTAGTTTCAGGTGTACAACATATTGATTCAACAATGCTATACTTTCTTCAATACTCACCATGAAAGTGTAGTCACCATATGATATTATTACCAGTATTGTAGATGATATTCCCTGTGCTGTACTTTTCACCTCTGTGACTTACTTATTTTATAACTGAAAGTTCGTACTTCTTAAACCTCTTCATCAATTGTTCCCACCTTCCCACCCATCTCTGCGCTGGAAGCCACCAGTTTTCTGTTTTTAAGAATTTGTTTGGGCTTTTTGTCTGCTTGTTTTGTCTTTTGGATTCCACCTAAATGAAAAGATTATTTTATTTTATTTTTTAAAGATTTATTTATTTACTTTAGAGAAAGAAAGTGCACCCATATGGGTGCATGTGGGGAGGGACAGAGGGAGAAGGAAAGAATATCAAGCAGACTCCCTGATGAGTGCAGAGGCCAAGATGAGGGTCTCGATCCCATGACTCATGAGGTCATGATCTGACCGGAAAACATGGGTCTGATCCTAAACCACCTGATCCACCCAGGCACCCTGAAAGGATTATTTTAAAAGACTAATTCTAACTTACTAAATGATTAAGAACTCAGAATTTTAAACAAAACATTAAAAATGTGTTTTTATAAAAATGTGATTACTTTTTATTAGATAATCATGTCATTTTTTTCTATTTACCAAGGACGTTTTTTAAATAAATTTTAGCCCAAACATCAGTTTATAGGTAAAAGTTAGAAATAATTAAAGGCAGTTGCTTCACCAGTTCATATCTCAAGTTGAAGTATTTTATAACTATATTATTATTCTACATTTCCTTAAACAAAATCTAAAACATTTTTATTTTTACAATTTGTAATTCAAAAGCTCTTAGACTATCCCTTTGTAAAAACAAGTCCTTAGATTTACTCATTTATACAGACATTTATAGACATTTATAAAGAGAAATAGAAGAAATAAAAGAAACAAAAATGCTGGTTTTGACATTTTAAAAGTATCATTCTTGCTATAATAAATTCAAGTACAAGAGGATACCTCTAATTGTTATTCCACTCTGCCAATGTAGAAACTAAGAAAAATTATTAAATTGCATAGGAAACAAGAGAAACAAACCTATATATTTGCTGGGATTTTCCTTCAACAGTCTAGCTAAAATTAAATAGTTACCAACACAAATGATTTTTTAAATTTGAGTTTTTAGTTTTTATACTCAGAGATCTTTCACATTTATAAAACAAAGGAATCATAAATGCATGTTCATAAGTAGAAAAATATGAAACATGTGATCATTTCAGAGCTCAGCTGTACCAAGTGAATGGCCACATGCTGTTTTTGTATATTTCTCTCTAGAACAAAGTGCATACCTGATGGATGCTTTTTCATAACAGTCTAGTTAGTAGGCTATATACTTGTGGCTTTTATGTATTACAGAAATAAATAAACGTGCTAGAGTCCTTTATATTTAAGGATGCAGACCCTTGTATGTATACTAATAATATTCTGATTACTATGATTACCTGTGTTTATCTTCATAGTGAAGTTTTCTGAGCACAAGAATTGTCCAATGTATACAATAGATTCATAGAAACTGCTCTAAATAGAAAATAAAGCTTTAACAAAAAGGATATTTATGTTTAGGATTCTATAGTAGTTACAATGAAAATAGTAATAACAGTAGAAATAACTATTGGTATATGTAATAACAACTATTAGTGTATGCTTATAATTTAGTACACATCCCATCCATTCTATTGAAAATCTGAAAACAGAAATTTGTTTCGGTTATTGTTGTGTCTGCATCATCAAAAACAATGGCGTCTAATAGGTATTCAATCAATATTTGTCGGATAAATGAATGCCAGGTCTTGGTTATAGCAACTTATTGAAGTGGGAGTTTCACGTTGGACATGTTAGCAAAAGTGAAATGAGAACTGTTAATGAACCTTTTCAGTTAAACCAGATTTTCAAATCCAGGACTTGATGATTTCAAACCTGTGTGCCCCCCCACATTACTACATCACCATGTCTCATTCATGCCAGGTAAGCTTTACATAGAATTAAATCAAGTCAATACTTTTGATCTTCCTAACTGCTTTTTTTTTTTTTTAATGAACTGACAACCAAAGAAAAAGAACAAAAATTCTTCCCCTAATGGTTAATGATCACTAGCTAGGCAAGGCCTTTCACCCATATCTGCACCAATAGAGGGCACCCCACGCCTATTTAAACAGGTGAGATGGCTATGTTGAGATGGGTCAAAGTTAATTCTTACATGAAGGCTTAGATGATAGAAATGATATAAACAAGAAATTTTGTTACCTGAAGATTTACTGTGCATAAGAACCCCAGGGATAATGCAATAGCGCTCTTTCAGCCATAAAGTTGATGTTAGTTAGATGAGAACAAAGGTAGCATACGTAATAGGTGGGTTGGGATTAAAATGTTCCCATCTGTTTTTCCTCCATCTCTTGTCATATTTATAGAAAATGCCTTGTGCAGAGCACTTAATCTTGAAAGAGTGAACAATGAGAAATCTGCCCACAATTATGGCATCTCTGTTCTTGTTCAGTAAATATCAAGATCCCAATATGGCAGGATTGTATGGTGAGAATAGACTGATTAGAAGAGATTCGTAGAACCAATATAGAACAAAAGGTCATAGCCTGTTGAAATTTTGCAGCAGACCTGTTGTCATGCATTTTCTGTTTTCTGGATCCGTTTAACAGAAAAGCCAAGTGTCTGAAATAGGGTGGATGACGTGTACTGCCAACTGCCTTTTTCTTCCTACACTTCCCTCTTTCTCTCCTTGATTATAGATACTGGATATATGATAATTCATTTTCATATAAATTTGTAAGTTGTGACCTTTAAATAAGTGGAGAGGTTGCCTTGTATTTTGTGAACAAATGGTACATATGTTGAGTCTAATATTTCTCTACTATCTTGTACCTCTTGCCTTCTGTATTTGTTTCCTAGGGCTCTGGGAACAAATTCCCACAAACTGTATAGCTTAAGGCAACAGGAATGTATTCTCTCATCTAGTGTTGGAGGCTAGATGTATGAAATCAAGGTGTCTGAAAGGTTGATTCCTTCTCAAGGGCCTGAGGGAGACTCCTCCATGCCTCTCTGTGAGCTTCTGGTATTGCTTGCTAGTAATGCTTGGTATTCCTTGGCAACACATGGCATTCTCCTTGTGTGTATCTCTCTGTGCCTTTGTCTTCACATGGCCCTCTAAAAGGACCATCACTCCTCATTGAACCTTGGATACAACCTGCTGCACTGTGAACTCATCTTGACTTGTTTGTATCCCATTGCCAAACAAGGTCTCATTCACAGGTGCCAGGAATTAAGACTGCAACGTATCTTTTGGAAACAGTTCAACTCAAAACACCCTCCTCATGAAGCCTCATTTTGAGGAAATAATGGTGAATTTTACATTCTCACTAATGGAGGGCTCATTTGTGGTGTCTTGCTGTTCTCTTGACCGCCGCACACGGTGAGAAAGTTCAGACAAAGCTTCTGATAAACATCGGTATGCTTGGAAAAGGTGGCGGTAAACTCCAATGTCCAAGAACTTTGTTTTGTCGAGCAGCCAGCTGGGAAGGTGACCTGATTGACAGAGCAAGGGCTTGGAGGTGTGGCACGTTGACAAAGGAAACACCAAGATGAGAGCATGAACCTAAATCCCCTGAGTTTTGTGCATTTTTCTAAGCTGATTGTCATCACAGTTCACCAGATATGCAATCAGTTTTCTGAGTAGAATTTTTTAAAACTACACACAATTACTTGAAATATAATAGAAAAATTTATTTAATGGCACACATGTTAAAATCACAAAGGGAGGAAACCTTGCATTTTACCAAAAAGGAATCTCCCACTGCTAGGTGAGAAAGCAGTTTTGAACACAACAAAGAGTATTTTCTAAGTTTTTGTTTGTTTTCCTTGATAAGCGATGTATGGGTTGTAAAGCCAAACAGAAATGTAAAGATCAGTGATGCGTAGGCATGAGCTGAGTTAATTAATGAAAAGAAAAAAGAAATCTTTCTTAATGAGGCATTATGTTAATACATTAGCTCCGTGGGTATAGGCTTTGCAGGCCCCATTTATAGCTCATAAACGCTACAGTGACAGGTGCTCTAGAAAGGAGGCTGACGGATGAGTTATGTGGATAACGGTGCAGCACAGGGGAGCACATTAGACCAAATGAGCAGCCAAAAATAACGTCATTACTGAGGGAGACTCTACAGTTAACACAGGAATACATCTTTCTGGTGTAGCCATTGTATTTACTGACAGACCTCACATTTAAATAGGTTGTTCAAAAGGTCCATTCTAGAATTAGAGAAGACAAATAATTATCACATCCAGGACTCTGTCTCTTCCTATGTCTTGGTGTTAATGACATAAACTTGATTTTCATTTCCTAGTGCACTTCAGCTGTCCTTCTTTCTGTAATCCCACCACATAGCTAGAGCCATTGCTGCTTTTCCTTTCATGTCATGTATTTTCACACAAGTTGTTATTCCATCACACAAAACAAGAAAAATGGTACCCTGTGTGTTATTCTACCATCAACCTCTTGAAAGATAATGCAGTATGATTATGTAACAGGAATTTGATACTTCGTGTCTTGTTGAGGAGAAAAGTGTCTCTTCCCTAGTCCTTTTCTTGGTTAAAGTTATATAAGATCACTCACAGTTTTGAATTGTAAAATTTCTCACCTTAGAAGTGACATGTAAGAATCTCTATTTATGTGGATTTGCTGAATTAGCTTTGGTGCCAATTCTTTGCAGATGAATTATATGATTATGGTGAGGAAGAGGAAGTAAATCAACCCTTCATTATTTTGTGTATATATACAACAACATAATAATTGACTTTTATATGTATGTTGCAAAATGACTGCCACAGAAAATCTAGTTAACATCTGAAAACTAACCTATATTTAAAACAAAATAAACTAGAAAATTATTTAATAATAGCCTTATACTTAAGAGTCTGTGTTTGTGTTCCAGTTCTATGAATTAACTATAGGTGTTTCCTGAGACAAAACATTCATGTATCTTAATCTGTAAAACAGAAATAATTGTATCTATCTCTTATCTTGTGGAGGTTAAATGAGATCGTAGATGTACAATGTGTACTAGTGTCTGTATAGTAAGGACTTAAGAACTGTTAAAACAAAAAGAAAAATAAAATGTTTCCAAAGTAAACATTCAAAATAACTTTATGGGTTTTTTTTTAAATCTACCCATTTAATTAAAATTATATTAAATATTTAAAATATGATTTTCCATAGGATATGTGGGGAATATAGGAAAGTATAATTTGGGAGCTCAAGATAAGCAAGACTGTTCAAACAATCAAACAATTAAAACCCAACATGGTTTTCTTTGCATGGAGTATGTTCCTTGTGACTGGAATGTTTAAGCAAAAGTGAAAAGGCTAGTGTGAAACCCCCTTATGCACAGAAGGCAGGGCTAAATGGCCCCGTTTCCCCTCGTGACTATCCTGTATTCCAGGGAAACTATGACTATCATCTTGTTTCTTTTTTTCTTTTTTTTTTTAATGTGTTCTCTTTTATTATGTTCAGTTAGGCACTGTATAGTACATCATTAGTTTTTGATGTAGTGTTCAATGATTCATTAGTTACGTATAAAACCCAGTGCTCATCACAACACGTGCCCTCCTTAGTACCCATCACAATGCTACCCCCTCCCGCACTCCCATCCCTCTGAAACCCTCAGTTTGTTTCCCAGACTCTATATAGTCTCTCATGGTTCTTCTCCCTCTCTGATTTCTCCCCCTTCAGATTTCCCTCCCTTCCCTTATGGTCCTCCATGATATTGCTTCTTTTCCACATATGAATGAAACCATGTAATAATTGTCTTTCTCTACTTGACTTACTTCACTTAGCATAATCCCCTCCAGTTGCATTCATGTTGATGCAAATGGTAGGTATTCATCCTTTCTGATGGCTGAGTTATATTCCATTGTATGTTTGGACCACATCTTTATCCATTCATCTGTTGAAGGGCATCTTGGCTCCTTCCACAGTTTGGCTATTGTCGCAGTTTGGGCAATCCCCTTGGTGATACCCCAGCTGCTAAAAGTGCATCAAGTTGGTCCCAATCTCACAGGTAGCACTTGAAGATAATAATGAGACCAGGCTAACTTTGAAGCTCCCTGCTCATCTGGAGAGCAAACCAAAGCCTATTGCAGGATTCATCACTCCTGCTCAGCCAGTCCCTGCTCTGCCTTACTCCTGACATAAAACGAAGAGAAGGATGAAATCTGCCCACCTGAAATTTTAAAGAAACCGCCCAATATATATTTTTCCCCTTGGGAGAAACATTATGTAGAAAAGAGAAACCTCAGAGTCCTCATAGTGCAGATAGAAAGTTGATAATTACAGGCAATTCACAGGAGTTACTCAAGGTCAGATAGTACCTTGAGTACTGTCTTGCGAGAACCAAGTTCTCCTGACATCTTGCTCTTTCCTGGGTCCCATTGCTGTTGAATACAAGAAGAGCATTGCCCATCTTCTTCCAAAGGTCCCATGGCAATTTCTTTTTCCTATAATGATACAGCTAGTGAGTCCATTCCATCCCATCAGTTATAAGCTCCATTTCTCCAGAAACCATATCTACTAACAAGAAGATAAGTATGGACTCTCCTTTAGTTCTGTATTGTTTTACTCAAAGCCACAAATGCCTTTGATGATCTTAACCTTTTAAACTGTATCTCTGCATCTTAGTTTTCTTGTTAAGCAGTATGACTGCCTTGGTCTATTATGTTCATCCTCCCCCCACCCCAGTCTCATAGCCACTCTTTCAGGGATTCATTGATTTGGGAGTATCTTTGCATTGACATTAGCTGTATTCCTGTGGATCCTGAGTGCTGTTACCTATTAAACCAGTTTTATTCTTCTAATAAATAATAAGTAGCTACACTTAGGTGATTATTCAGGGCGTAACAGACACTGAATGGATATCTTTTCCCCAAGGAAGCCACTATTTAGGCAACACACAGCCCTTTCTCCATTGAGCTGTGGTCTGTGACTCTACTGTGACTCACTGGGTTGAGGACAGTTTACACATCGTGAAGGAATTGTTGGCTAAACTCGCTCTGGAAACGTAGAAGGGAAACAGTTGGGACACTGTCCTTCCAATTTCTGGACATTTAAAGATTATGTGGAAAATTTGAAAGTGTTTCAATTTTCCACTTAATAGGAGAATTTTTTTTTTTTGCATTTTACCTAATTTATTAATCTTCTGCTTGAAGATCTTGGTGCTATAAGTGTAACTGGAAACACAGACCTTAAAGCCAAAACTACTTTTTCCATTTTGCACACATGAAAACTGTCCTTCAAGTTTGCTGTATAGGCATCGATGTCTGTTTATATTTACCATTTATTTACTGTCTGGTATGTGCTGGGCACAGGGATATGTATTTGACTTACTGAATCCTTATAATAATGATGTAAGAAAAACACTACCATCCCCATTTTGTGTACATTCTTTAAAATTGAGACTCATAGTTGCTATGTAGTTTCATAAAATAGATTAGAGTAAGTTAAATAGCTGGGATTTAAAAGCAAATCTGAGATTAAAACCAATCATACCCTTTTTCCTAAGTGATGTTAAAAACACTTACTGTCAAGGAGGGGCAAGATGGCAGAGAAGTAGGAGACCCTGTTTCAACCAGTCCCCTAAAGTGAGCTGATTATCTACCAGAACACTTTGAACACCCATGAAATCAGCCTGAGATATAAGATTATACACTTCTGGATCTCTGCAGGGGCAGAAGACATCAGTGGAAAGGTAATGTGGAGTGGAACACTTGGACTGATACTGGAGGATAAACAGAAGGGAGAGGGAGCAACCAGAAGCCACCCATTGGAAAGTAATACCCCAATACAAAAGTGCCCTGTGATTGGGGATGAGCATTAACTTGGAGTCTGGTTAAAAGCACTCAAAAAGAGCAAAAGATCTTAAGGGATAACTGGTGGAATAGGGTAGTCACGAATAGGAATAGGCCTAATCCCATCGACCCAGGACGGCTGCCCCTGGCAACCACCCATGTCAGAGACAGTGCGATGAAGCCTTCAGGCTGTGGTCCTGGAGCCCCTGGCTTTTTGCTGCTTGTACCAGTGCTGGGCCAGGGTGCACTCCCACCAGCATGCGTGAGGGAGTCTTGTGTAGACACCAGCCAGTGCTCTCTAGAACCACAGACTTTTGTGCTCTGCAAGCACTGCACAACCAAGGTCTGAACCACACTCCCCACCCGCACCTGAGAGAGCTCCGTGCGGATGCTAGCTGGTGGTCTCTAGGACTGGCAGAGTGTCTGAACACTCCCAGCCTAGGCTTGAAAAACTCAGCACCACTGTCTCTAGTTGGGATCTCAAAGTTGGCAGCAACCTGTGAAACCCTGAGGTATGGACCCCAGACAGCAGTCCTGGCAAAGGCAGCCACCAGAAGCAGGATCCCTGGACCATTGTCACTCACGGTTTGGGCACGGGGATGCAGAGAAAGCGGTCACTTTGGGTGACCCCTGAGACGGTGGTTGGAGACGTGCACTGCCGGTGGGAGGTTGCACGGCTCAACGGAGTCTGCAGGGAGAGGAGTCTGTATGTTCTGGACTACCCAGAGGTGAGCAGACTGAGGCTTTTCTCTGAGACAGAGGTCTGGGTGCAGTTTGCTTTCCATGAAACCTCCAAAACATCACAAAAAGCCACCAAAAAACAAAAACTTCCAAAGAACAAAAGCCTGAAAAACTGGTTTCCACAGAGCCCAGTCCCTTGATAGGGAGCAGGAGGACTCAACCCAGGCAAGACTGTCTGAAAAACAACACAGCAGGCCCCTCCCCCAGAAAGCCAGCCAAAAGAACAAGAGGACAACCACCACAGGATCCCCATAAAACTGTAAATCCCCAATATCAGGGAAAACAAGATATTAAGCTCCCAGTATTACCCTAAAACCTGTATATTTCATAGATACAATTTTTGTTTTTAATTCATTCTCACTATTCTTACTCTTTTTAATTTTTTTAATGTACTTACCATTACAACTAGAGGTTCAATACAACATATTCCATAATAACCTTTTAACTTGAACTTTCTTCATACATATACCTGTGTTTTACTTTTTTTTCTATTCTTTTTAATATACATATAGATATAAGCTTCAAGGTAGTCTTCTTTCCCTAATCAATACTACCCCTGTACATAAACCAGTTTTAACCTCCCTTTATCTCTGGAAAGTTGAGTCCTTTAACAAAGATACCAAGATACACCCAGGAAGAATCAATATAACTTTCCTCACTCACATCCAGGATTTGTAACCACCCTCCCATCTTTTTCTTCTGTCAGTGTTTCTGTGTATTTGTTTTTGTTCTGTTATTATATATATCCTATCCTTGGGGTTCAGTTTGGCTGGGTTCTTCTTTTTTTTTTTTATGTTGTTTATGTTTGTTGGCCTTTTTGTTTGTCCATTTTTGTTTGTTTACCTTATAAATCTTGCCTTTGGGGCCCATTCCACCTGGATCTTCTCTCTCTCTCTCTCTCTCTCTCTCTCATTCTCTCTGTTTCTTTTTTCTTTCTTTTTGGTGGTGACTTCCAATTGCCCAGAAGTGTTCCAGGGTGCACCATGCCTGGATCACAGTTGATATATTCAGCTACATATCCCCTCAACCACCTCTCACCAAAATGTCTAGGAGGAGGAACACCTAACAGAGGAAAAATTCAGAGACTGTGCCCTCTCCACCAGAACTATTGGATATGGACATAAGCAGTATGTCAGAAAGGAAATTCAGGGTAACAATTATCCAGGCAATGGCTAGGTTGGAGAAAAACATTAACGACAACATGGAATCTCTAAGGTCAGAAATGAAAGCCACCCAGGAAGAAGTTAAAAACACTATGAATGAGAGCCAATCTAATCTAAATACTCTAACAGCATAACCGAGGCAGAAGATGGAATTAGTGATCTAGATGAGAAACTGATAGAGAAAAAGTAACAGGAGGATGCCTGGAACGAACAGCTTAGAAGCCATGAAAACAGAATTAGGGAAATAAATGACACCATGAAATGTTCCAACATCAGAATTATTGGGATCCCTGAAGGGGAGGAGAAAGAAAGAAGACTAAATTCTCGATGTAAATTTTCCCAGTGTGGGGAATGGAACCAGTGTTCGTGTCCTAGAGGCAGAAAGAATACCACCCAAGATGAATGAATCTAGAAAGACCTCGAGACACCTCATTGTGAAACTGATGAATCATAATTTTAGACAGAATCTCTTGAGAGCAGCTAGGGGGAAGAGATTCTTTACATATAGAGGAAGGTCCATCAGAATAACATCAGACCTGTCCACAGAAACCTGGCAAGCCAGAAAGGGCTGGCAAGACATATTCAGGACATTAAATGAGAAGAACATGCACCCAAGAATACTTTATCCAGCAAGGTTGACATTCAAAATGGATGGTAAGATAAAGAGCTTCCAAAACCCACAAGGTTTAAAAGAGTATGTGACCAGGAAGCTGGCACTACAAGAAATATTAAGGGGGGTTCTATAAAAGAAGGAAGAACCCAAGAGGGGCATAGAACAGAAATTTACAGAGACAATCTATAGAAACAAGGACTTTACAGGCAACATGATGTCAATAAAAACATATTTTTCAATAATTACTCTCAATGTGAATGGCCTAAACATTCCCATAAAATGACACAGGGTTGCAGATTAGATAAAATAATAAGACCCGTCCATATGCTGTCTATAAGAGACCCATTCAGAACCTAAAAATACATCCAGACTGAAAGTGAAGGAATGGAGAAGCATCTTTCATGCCAATGGGCCTCAAAAGAAAGCTGGGGTAGTTAATCTCATATCAGATAAAATAGATTTTAAACTAAAGACTGTAGTTGGAGATTAAAAAAGGACATGACATCATTCTTAAAGGATCTATCCACCAAGAAGATCTAACAATTGTAAATATTTATGCCCCCAATATGGGAGCAGCCAACTACATAAACCAACTGTTAATTGAGATAAAGAGTCATATTGATATGAACACATTAACAGTAGGGGTTCTTAACATGCCACTCTCAGTAATAGACAGATCATCCAAGCAGAAAATCAATAAAGAAACAAGAGCATTGAATGACACATTGGACCAGATCGACCTCATAGATATATACAGAACATTCTATCCTAAAACAACAGAATACTCATTCTTCTTGAGCACACATGGAACTTTCTCCAGAATAGCCCACATACTTGGTCACAAATCAGGGCTCAACCAGTATCAAAAGACTGAAATAATTCCCTGCATATTCTCAGACCACAATGCTTTGAAACTGAACTCAACCACAAGAAAAAGTATGGAAGGAATTCAAACACTTGGACACTAAAGACCACCCTACTTAGAAATGTTTGGATCAACCAGGAAATCGAAGAAGAACTTAAACAATTCATGGAAACCAATGAGAATGAAGACACATTAGTACAAACCCTATGAGATATGGCAAAGGCGGTCTTAAGAGGGAAATACATAGCCATCCAATCCTCACTCAGAAAAAATTGGAAAATTCAAATACACCAGCTCTTTTTATACCTTAAAGAACTGGAAAGTCAGTAAGAAATTAAGCCAACTCCACACACAAGTAGGGAAATAATCAAGAGTAGAGCAGAGATCAATGAGATAGAAACTAGAGATACAGTAGAACACATCAACAAAACTAGAAGCTGGTTTTTTGAAAGAATCAATAAGATTGATATACCACTGGCCAAACTAATCCAAAAGAAAAAAGAGAGGACCCAAATTAATGAAATTATGAATGAAAAGGGAGAGATTACAACTAACACCAAGGAAATAGAAACAATCATCAGAAATTATTATCAACAGTTATATGCCAATAAGTTAAGCAACCTGGGTGAAATTGAAGCATTCCTGGAAACCTATAAACTTCCAAAACTGAATCAGGAGGAAACTGACAACCTGAATAGACCAATATCTAGTAACGAGATTGAGGCACTGATCAAAAGCCTCCCAAAAAACAAGAGCCCAGGACCAGATGGATTTTCTGGAGAATTCTACCAAACATTCAAAGAAGAAATAATACCTATTCTCCTGAAGCTGTTTCAAGAAAATAGAAACAGCTGGGAAACCTCCAGATTCTTTTTATGAAGCCAGCATTACTTTGATCCCCAAACCAGGCAAAGATCCCATCAGAAAGAATTTCAGACCAATATCCCTGATGAATATGGGCCAAGATTCTCAACAAGATCCTAGCTAATAGGATCTGACAGGACATTAAAAAGATTATCCACCATGACCAGGTGGGATTCATCCCTGGGTTACAAGGATGGTTCAACATTTGCAAATCAATCAATCTGATAGAACAAATCAGTAAGAGAAGAGAGAAGAACCACATGATCCTCTCAATTGATGCAACAAAAGCATTTGACAAGATACAGCATCCATTCCTGATTAAAACAATTCAAGGTATTGAATTGTTAGTTAGAGGGAACATTCCTCAACTTCATAAAATCTATGGAAAGTCCACAGCAACTATCATCCTCAATGGGGAAAAGCTGACAGCCTTCCCTTTGAGATCAGGAACACGACAAGGATGTCCACTATCACAACTGTTGTTCAACATAGTAAAAAAAAAAAAAAAAGTCCTAGCAACAGCAATCAGATAACAAAAAGAAATAAAAGGTATTCAAATTGGCAAAGAAGAAGTCAAACTCTGTCTTCACAGATGACATGATACTTTATATAGAAAACCCAAAAGATTCCACCCCCAACTACTAGAACTCATATAGCAATTCAGTAATGCGGCAGGAAACAAAATCAATGTACAGAAATCAGTTGCTTTCTAATACACTAACAATGAAAATATAGAAAAGAAAATTAGAGAATCGATTCTTTACTATAGCACCAAGAACCATAAGCTACCTGGGAATAAACCTAACCAAAGAGGTAAAGGATCTGTACTCAAGGAACTACAGAACACTCATGAAAGAAACTGAAGAAGACACAAAAAGATGGAAGAGCATTCCATGCTCATGGATCGGAAGAATAAACATTGTTAAAATGTCTATATTGCCTAGAGCAATCTATACTTTCAATGCCATCCCAATTAAAATTCCACTGGTATTTTTCAAAGAGCTGGAACAAACAATCCTAAAATTTGTATGGAACCAGAAGAGATCCTGAATTGCTAAGGAAGTGTTGAAAAAGAAAGACAAAAAAAAAAGAAAGAAAGAAAGAAAGAAAAACAAAACTAGGGGCATCACGTCGCCTGATTTCAAGCTTTACTACAAAGCTGTGATCACCAAAACAGCATGGTACCAGCACAAAAACAGACACATAGACAAATGGAACAGAGTAGAGAGCCCAGATATGGACCCTCAACACTATGGTCAAATAATCTTTGACAAAGCAGTAAAAATATACATTGGAAAAAAGACAGTCTCTTCAATAAATGGTGCTGGGAAAATTAGACAGCTATGTATAAAAGAATGAAACTCGACCATTCTCTTACACCATACAAAAAGATAAACTCAAAATGGATAAAAGACCTCAATGTGAGGCAGAAATCTATCAAAATCCTAGAGGAGAGCATAGGCAATAAGCTCTTCGACATTGGCCACAGCAACTTCTTTCAAGACATGTCCCCAAAGGCCAAGGAAACAAAAGCGAAAATGAACTTTTGGGACTTCAATAAGATCAAAAGTTTCTGCACAGCAAAGGAAACAGTCAACAAAGCAAAGAGGCAACCCATGGAATGGGCGAAGATATTCACAAATGACACTACAAAGGGCATATATCCAAGATCTATAAAGAACTCCTCAAACTCATCACACACAAAACAGATGATCACATTAAAAAAAAAAAATGGGCAGAAGACATGAACAGACACTTCTTCAAAGAAGACATACAAATGGCTAACAGACACATGAACAAATGTTCATCATCATTAGCCATCAGGGAGATTCAAATCAAAACCACATTGAGATATCACCTTACACCAGTGAGAATGGCCAAAATCAAGACAGTAAACAAGTGTAGGAGAGGATGTGGAGAAAGGGGAACCCTCTTACACTGTTGGTGGGAATGCAAGTTGGTGCAGCCACTTTGGAAAACAGTGTGGAGATTCCTTAAGAAATTAAAAATAGATTTACCTTATGACCCTGCAATTGCACTACTGGGTATTTACTGTAAAGATACAGATGTAGTGAAAAGAAGGGCAATCTGTACCCCAATGTTCATAGAAGCAATGGCCACAGTTCCAAACTGTGGAAAGAACCAAGATGCCCTTCAAGAGATGAATGGATAAAGGAGATATGGTCCATATATACAATGGGGTATTATGCCTCCATCAAAAAGGGTGAATACCCAACTTCTATATCAACATGGACAGGAGTAAAGGAGATTGTGCTGAGTGAAGTAACTCAAGCAGAGAGAGTCAAGTATCATATGGTTTCAGTCACTTGTGGAGCATAAGGAATAACACGGAGGACATTGGGAGATGGAGAGGAGAAGTGAGTTGGGGGGAAATTGGAGGGGGAGATAAAGCATGAGAGCCTCTGGACTCTGAGAAACAAATTGAGGGTTTTGGAGGGAAACGGGGTGAGGGGTTGGGTGAGCCTGGTGGTGGGTTTTAAGGAGGGCATGTATTGCATGGAGCACTGGGTGTGGTGCATAAACAATGAGTTTTGGAACACACACACACACACACACACACACACAAATTAAATTAAATTAAATTAAATTAAATTAAATTAAAAAACAACACTCACTGTCTTTTTCTTTTTGCTTTGCAGACTGCCCCAATGCCTTTTTGCTTAAAATATTTCTTGTTGTTTCTGATAGTTGTATGCCAGGTTGGCCCATCTGATGCTATTTTCCCAGAATTTTACAGTGCTGTCTTTTTATTCAAAGATATACTTTAAATTAATTTCCTTAAAACACTGCTTATTCTCACCTTGCAATGGTCCCTCTGTCATGGTCACCTTGCTGCAAACTGAATTCTGATGAGCTAAGCATGTGGGCCTGAGGATGTCAGCAAGATCCCAAGCAATTGTGTGGATAATGGATACTGACATCCATCCTCTACACATGCTCAGCTCGGCAGAGTCCTGATGCAGCAAGCGCTGTTCACTGCTGGCACCATGGCTGCATTCCAGAACTCTCTAGTGGTAGACTGAATGGTAGTGCAGGTATTTTGAGAAACTCTTACACCTCAACTAGCTAAGAATGTATATGATCAAGAGTCCTTGATCAAGAGAGAACTATGTGATGTGTTGATAATTTCATTTTGATGTATAAAACCTCATGGCTTGTCTTATAAAATCATCATTCTCCTATGGATTCATGATTGGCCACAGAAAGTTGAAGGCACACACTCTACAGAGGAGAAACTTCAAGTCCAGTTAGAGATGTTTACTTCTAATACTATAAGCTATTATTATTTTGCTTCCTTAGCAAGTAAATTACTAATGTTTTGATTTAACACACAGTGTTATATTAATTTCAGGTGTACAGTATAGTGATTCAAGACTTCCATATGACACCCGGTGCTTGTCACAAGTGCACTCCTTAATCCCCATCACCTGTTTCCCCCTTTCCCCCACCCACCTCCCCTTTGGTAACCATCAGTTTGTCCTCTATAGTTAGGAGTCTGTTTCTTCATTTGTCTCTCTCTTTCTCCTGTTTTGTTTCTTAAATTCCACATATGAGTGAAATCATATGGTATTTCTGACTGATTTATTTCACTTGGCATTATTCTGTCTAGCTCCATCCATGTCCTTGCAAATGACAAAATTTCATTCTTTTTTATGACTGAATAAAATTCTGTTCTGTGTGTGTGTGTGTGTGTGTGTGTGTGTGTATACATATATATACACACTGCATCTTCTTTCTGATGTTCCGATTTATACAGACAAGGAAAACTGAGATAGGGCATCTTCTTGGAATTTGAAAAATCTAACATAGCATGAAAATGCCCACAATTCCAATCAAGACTAAAAGTATATGAGTCATAACAGTACCTATCAAAACATAATGATATCACAGGGGTTTCTCCAATATATTCCCCCATGGTATCTGCAAGCACCTTTAGGATTAACAGGAAAGGTAGTCTTATTGGATTTGATTAAATCTACTGGATTAAATCTACAGTCTACTGGAATGGGGGTGATGCTTGCTTCCATGCAGCTTCTTTGGTTAAGTCTAGAGGAGCAGAAATCCATCCACCATGAGGTAGGCTGACAAGAAAAATCTTATGTGACTAACCTGCTGCACACTTTTTAAAAACAACAAGTAAATCGTGACATAAATAGAGATTTTGAAGTTCAGTATCGTCCCTCCCATAGCAGCATGCAATGTCATGTTTAGAAAATGTGGTCATTACCTTCTCTGATCTCATCATCATGAGTCAGGGTCCTGACATTGACTCATTATATGTTAGAAGAAGAAAGGACCTCAGAAATGGGCAAGACACCCTCACTTTATAGATGAAATGCATGATTCCCAGATGAATGATTATGGGTAGATCTCCTAGTAAAACCTCTAATTCTCGTTCATTGTTTCTTTTATAAAGTAAAGTAGAAGGGCGTTTCTCTGGAAATCACCCAAGTCACCATAGTCTAAGAATACAAGTGGAACTTATTAAGGGGCTTCTGGGTCCCTTACCATACTGCACTATGCTGACTTGTAAGGAAAGTGGAAGAAAGAAAGTTGGGTCACCATATTCCCTCTTGGAGATCTTACTTTCTACTCAAGAATGCATGTAGAAAAAAAAAAAAAAAAGAATGCATGTAGATAATTTACAGAACTATACACAAGCAAGTACAAATTGATACAGTGGGCTTGAAGGCCAAAAACAATAAGCAGCTTTAGTCACTGAGAACTTTTTGTCTTTTGGTTAATAGTCTTGGCAGTCACATTGAATTCCATGGTTGTGCACATTTACAAGTCACCAGTGTGGCATGTGACTATGTAGATGATTACTTAGTGGGCAGTGGAGAACTGGAAAAGTTCTGAGGATGCCACAGACCAAATTAACAGGGCCAAGCAGTGGAAAAGAGAGATTATTTCCACCTGTGGTGAAGGAAAATGGAGATGACAAGGAGAGTCTGTCTTCACAGTCTGATTCTAAGTTTCCTTTTTATTGCTCTAACTAGCTTTGCTCAAACATACCAAACCTTCCTGAATTAAATAATCTATGAGCAATTTTAAAGCAAAGTTATGTGCCATTAACAACTAACAAGCTAAGTAACTGTTCAGTATATAGTGCACATAAGAAACAAGGACTGAGAGCAAAGTGCAGGAGGTTTATCTCTGCCTCTTCTACTAACAAGCTTTTATGCCAGACAAGTCACCTCTCAGAGACTCAGTTTCTTCATCTGTAAGATGGAAAGATTTAACTAGATGATCACTAGAGAAGAGGAGATGATAGTGGTCAAATGCGAAAATACATGGAGGGGAAAGAAATACTCCTTGTTTAAATCTCTTCCCTGGTTTTCATCACTTGCTTATGATTACATGGGGAAAAATTATTTGCCAGTAAATGTAAAAATATAAATTAAAGTATTGAGTGGGAAAAAAAGTATTGAGTGGAAGATATCCAGAGATGACATTATAATTTTTTATTATTGACAAATGTACATTGAGCATTCTATAGTCAGTATGCAATAGTTAATTAATGAAGTTTGATTGGGTAGACACACATGTTTCATAAAATGGTGACAGTGCCACGGTTATTGTTGGAACACAGAGTTAGCATTGCCATGTCTGGATTCTCTTGTTGCCAGATCACTCTGTTATGATAAGGGCTATTTCATTAGTTTATTCAGCCAATTGGAGGAGTCTCCCACACACATTAAAACATTAAGTTGCCAGCTCTGAGAGGACTGACAGATTGATTTCCCTGGTGAGTGAAATCATTTGTTTTAGTCACTTTTCTTTTATTCAACTAAGAAAATTTCTCCTCTTCTTAGAATCTCCTTAGTCTTCTTCATGGTCACAATCTCCCTGCCTTTTTGTGATCACATTGATTTCACTGTCAAACTATTATTTTGAAATAGATTATTTTGAGGAAAATCTAAAGCGAATAAATGTTTCTTTAAAACGTAAGTTTGCTTTAGGTGAAAAAAGGAAACCAAAGGTTTCAGATAGATTAGAGAAATGTGTCTCATTTCATTTATGTTCTTTATTAGAGAGAGAAAGTAAATACAGACCCTGCAGTGCAATTTAAAATATTGTCATCCCCTGCCTTACCCTCCACCTCTCAGCTCCTTCCAAGTGGGTCCCTGAAGAATGGGAAGCAATTTACCCTGCTAAGTGGTATATTGAAGTGTCAGTGAACAAATTGGAAAATTTTATTGGAAGGCCTATAGGTGCCTTTTTGTTTAAGTTTAGTCACAAGGAATAATTTTGCTGTCATTGTTGTTTCATTCTTTTAGTTCCTATTTATTTCTGTTACCTCACTGATGAAATAATTGAAAAGATTACAAAGCAAGTGGAGATAGAAGTCAAATATATAATTGAGCTGCTATCACCCACTCCCGTGCAATCTGTCTTCTGTTATCATTCATTTCCCTAGATTGTTCTCTCAGGGGTTATCAGTAACCCCAGTGTCAATTACATTTGTTCAGGTTTGCTTCTGGTGGACTTCTTTCTATTGCCCATGACATGGTTCACCCTCCATAAACTTTCTTATGTCAGGCCGATGGCATCACACAAACCAAGTTTTCCTCCATTGTCTCTGGTTCCCTTACTCTGTGCTCTTTCCTGCTCCTTTCTTATTGCTTAAACACAGGTGTTGCCAATGTTTTGTCTTTGGACGATATTTTTTTCTACTTTCTCTATCAGGACAGGAAGCCTGTCCACCATGATCTAACTCTCATCTTCATGTAGATGACCCCAATTTTCGTCTCTCACAAACTCTGCTGACCTTCTCTTCCAACTTCCTGCTAAATAAATTCATCAATCTGAAGATGTTGACATTTCAAAAACTAGTTTACCATCTCCACCAAACCAATTCCTTACTTCTCTTGCCCTCCTTCATTTAATGATACCATCATTTTCCTAGTCATCTAAAGTTGGATACTGTTGGATACTGTTGAACAGCCTTTGATTCTTGCTTTTCCTACCACCAGCCTCAAACAATTAAAACCATACTGTAAACAACAATCTGTAACTTGCCTTTTTCAATTTATATTTGTCTTGCCAATATTTTCTTTCTAATAGATATATAGTATTCCAAAGTATTGGTATATGGTAGTTTCTTTAATCACTTGTTGGTATATGTTTATATTATTCCCAATCCTTCTTTTTTTATTGTAAGTAATACTATAATGAAATCATCATATATGTAGAATTGCTGCATCCAAAGGTATAGAGAGTTAAATTATGAGAATGCTGTCAAATTCCTCCTCAAGACGTACAGATTTACCCTGTTCTAACAGTGGATTTGTTATCCATACTTTTTCTAGTGATCTGTAATGCCATTTCGTGTTCCAGTGTATACATTAATTTGTTTTTTGGGGCTAAGAATATATTTCCATTAGATCTTCACTGAGACTTATGCCAGTATTATACAATCCTATTTAATTTTATAAAATTTTCATATCTACTTAGGCAGGTCCTTTCCATATTAGTCTTTCTTTTCAAAATCTTCATGGCTGTTCTCCCAGTAAATGCTTAGCATTTGTAAAAATTTATAAGGCCTCCTCCTGAACTTACAGCTATTAATTGATATTTTAACTTACCTGTATTAAATTTATACATATTTGGATATTTATAATATTGAAACTTTTAATTCAGAAGTAAGATATATATCTCAATAATTTGACTTTTCTTTTTTTAAAGATTTATTTATTTTAGAGAGAGGGAGAGATGGAGGAAGAGAGAGTATGAGCATAATCAGGAGAGGCAGAGGCAGAAGGAGAGAGAATCTCAGGCAGACCTGTGCTGAGCACAAAGCCCAGTGTGGGGCTTGATCTCACCCTGAGATCATGACCTGAGCACAAACCAAGAGTCAGATGCTTAACCAACTGTGCCATCCAGGTGCCCCAATTATTTTGATTTTTCTTAACATTCTTCATTAATTTTTTTTTAAAGATTTTATTTATTTATTTATTTGACAGACAGAGATCACAAGTAGGCAGAGAGGCAGGCAGAGAGAGAGGAGGAAGCAGGCTCCCCACTGAGCAGAGAGCCCGGTGTGGGGCTCGATCCCAGAACCCTGGGATCATGACCTGAGCCGAAGGCAGAGGCTTTAACCCACTGAGCCAGGTGCCCCAGGTGCCCCATCCTTCATTAATGTTTTATAATCTTCTCCACTTAGGCCTTGGACACTTATTATTAGTCTCATATTTAGGAACATTGTTGTTTATACAAATGCACTTTGTATTATCTTTTCTAACAGAATATTATTGATCTATAGGGTGATTTTGATGTCATTAGTTTAATTTTGGATTTTCCACTCAACCTGTCTTATTTATTTGTTAATTCTCTTGGGCTTCCATATTTTTCATCAAAAGATTCAGTATTACTTTATCTTCTTATGAGATATAGACTTCTGAAACAATAAACATACCACCCATGATTTTCATTTTGGAAGAAAGAAATCTTCAACCAAACCATTTAAATGAGGTCTGTTCTCATACTCTGTGGTGATTTAACATTAAACCTTCCATCCACCTGCAGTGCTCTTGTCCTCCTTTCTCCATTTCAGTCTGCCAAAAATCTATCCACCCTTGTTTCTCTTTCATAAATCCCTTCCTGATATTCTTTTTAAAAAAGATTTTATTTGTTTATTCAATAGAGAGAGAAAGAGCATAAGCACAAACAGGGGGAGCAGCAGAGGAAGAGGAAGAAGCAGACTCCCCACTGAGCAGGAAACCCTATGTGGAGCTCCATCCCAGGACCTTGGGATCATCACCCGAGCCAAAGGCAGATGGTTAAACTACTGAGCCACCCAGGTGTCCCCTTTCCTGATATTTCCTAATATCATTTTGGTTTTTCCTTCTCTGAAGTCTCTTCCTCCATTGATAGCTCCCATAGCACTTCTTGTACAGGTCATTTGACATCAGTTGTTAGACTGTGTATGAGTTGGAGGCAGGGACTATATTTTGTCATCATCATTTCTTCTGCAACATCTACTGCTACTGTGTTGTATGTTGTTAGAGAGCCCACTATACATGTTTTTATTCACTCTAATACATCAAGTGTCTGGAATCTAAATCTTAGCTGGGGGGGTCCATTTTCTATTCATCTCACTGATATACCATTAATTATGGGTGGACAAAAGTTTGGATGGCCATCCATCACTGATGGGTCATTAGAGGATGAGGTCAACAGAGCACAGGCTTCTTATATACTCATAAAAAATGCTATTTGATTTCTTCCTGATGAATAGTCCTTCCACTTTGCCTTAAAAAATGCACCATCACACAGCCCCATAGAAACAAGAAAAGTCTGAAAAATATTAACCTATCTATAGAACTAAAATTTTAATTGCTTTCTCTTCTGGCTGTTGAAGTGTTCTACTTTGGAAAAAAACATGTCCCTTTATTTTTATAATTTAATTTTATACCTTATAGGTACATAATGTTATTTTATATTGCAATTTTAACTAGTATGTACCTTGGAGTTCACTTATGAAACTTACAGAATCCTTTTATATTAAAAGCTATAACAGGGTATCATTTTTTCACAAAGGTTCTGAATTAAATGACTTCTTTACTGAAATAATTTTTTCCTCTTCCTTAGGGATGGAGAGCTCAACTATTTTTTTTTTCATTAGAGGTGAGGTTACGTTAAAATAAATATAAGTATTCTAAAGAAGGAATAGACAAAATACTGACCCATTTTTATTTATAGTATTTGAAAGCCATCTGCCTTTTAATCTGCTTTTCTTATTCAAAAACATAGGGAAAGCATTTTCAGTCCAAAACAACAGGCTCTTTGAAATCCAGAAGACACCAAATAGCTTTTGCCACTCTCCACTGCAATGTTTTTACATTGCATAACCACCTAAATAAAAAGCAGTGCCACAAAGCATACAAACAACTAGATCTGAATTCAAGCAAATGTGACAAGCAGTGTTGTAAGCCAGGGTGGTGGTAAAGCCCGTTTCTTCTTAATTAAACTGTACAGCTTCTTTGAGATCTAAAGATAATTTCAGATTGGTTTTATATGCCAAGCTATTCTTCATTTAAAACAGTCTCCCAGCTGAGATACTGAAAAAACTAGGCACGTTTCTCTATGAAGCCGCACAGAGTACCTGTAAAGCCACGACCTTTATGGTCCAGGAACCTAAGGTACAAGCAAGTGGTTCCTATAATGTAATACCATAGCATTGAGGAGCTTCTCTGCAAACACTGTGCTCCTCACATTGGCCAGACACTCACTGAGACAGATAAAAATGCTTGAGCACCCACTGGGTTTTCGGGTTCTCTGCCAGTGTTTTCATGCAGGTTCCAATAATTTCTAATTGCTGTACTGATATAACCTTTCTTCAGAAATTTTTTAATTTTATAATAGTGTAAGATGTGCTGGAATAATGCACTTCCAACTAATTCAAAGGCCTGGGATCTTCCGGAAGTTTCAGTAGCCCTCTTATCCCAAAGGTCAGCATCCATCTGTTTTGTGGCTTGCTGCTTCATCAAACCCAAGCAAAATAATAAGTGCAAATACCAAGAGATGAGTTTTCCCGGAGGGTTTTTTTTTTCCTAACAGAAGTTTATTTTTCTTACCTATTTGTTCTTCTAAGTAGAGTATCAGTAAGCTTAAAATTCATATATCCCAAAAATTATGATACCAATCAAGAAGCAATTTTATTTTTAGTCAGCCACTTCAAGGAGGCAGTTCAAACACAGCACCTTTAACCATTCTCTGAATGGTTTACTCTCCTTTCTCTTTTTCTAACAATCTTTTTCTCTTCCTTCTCCTTTATTCCCCCCACAAAACAGAGGTCGTGAAATAAGAAAGATTTTGAAATGAGTACTTGGTTTTTGAGTTTAAGGAATGTTTTTTAGGTTTCTTTTTAATGCAAGGAAGCAAGGCAAAAATTTGTTATCTAAAAAAGTAATAGTTGGACTGAGAGTGTGTAAGTTAACTAATTATAATAAATGATTTAAGCTGGCTTGAATAGACATCATGGAGAGTGCTTCATGTGGACTTTGAGTAATGGGATTCCTTGAGTTTTCCGAAGCTTCTGAAAGGATGGATGAAGGAAAAGCAAGTAGTTTGCCCTTTGTATATTAAGGGCTTATATTTTTTACTCAATGGTATTTCATTGGTCTTTAATTTAGAAGTAGATTGGAACTTCAAGTGACAGACATACACCCACCTGTGTCCTGGCTAATAAAGCCAGAAAAAGTCATAGGAAAACACCTTCAAGATAAGAAGTATTAATCATTAGCCAGGATTTGAGACTTGGAGGGTGTGGACTCAAGACTCTAATCTGCTCCTGAAGCAGTATCTTGGCCAGACATTGGGAACACCTGGGTTTCATTATACCTGAATGCCAGTTAATGGGCTACTGAAAACATACAGCTTTCTGTGACAAGCTTTCTTCAAATCAGGATAACAATGTTCAGTCATCCTGCAGGGAAGTTAGTAAAACTTGTCATAAGGAAAACAAACATGCATCAAGGGCCTTACCTGAATTCAGGAGTATTCTAGGTGCTTTTACACAATTTAGTCCAATCCATTAAACATTAACTGAGCATTTGCTGTATTATAGGTAATATGCTTGCTGCTAGGGAGAAATAAATTAGTGGGACCAAAATGTTGCCATCAAAGAGGTTACAGTTGAATGAGAGTCATAATGTTTACTAAGCAGGTACAATGTGCCAGACATTATGTTAAGTCCTTTACATGCATTAAATTATTTATTCCTAAAACAGTCATATGATATAGGTGCTATTACGTTCCCCATTTTATAGGTGAGAAAACTGAGAGACAGAGAGCCGGAGGAAATTACAAAGGGTATTCAACTCTGTAGAACCAGGATTCGTGCCCAAGATTACGGCTCCAGAATTCACACTCAGGATCATTTCACAGTCTCCAGAGAAGCAGTTACAGTGCAGTGGTGCCAGGGGTGGTTACAGAAAATCGAAGAGGCATAGAGCAGCACCAAGGAGGGGGTGGTAGATTTAATCAAACTGGAGGCGGGTGGAGGAAAGTATTCAGAGCAAGTAACATTAAATTCAGTAAACCCACAAGGTCTTTATAATTATCCTAATTTTGTTGCCTTACTGAAATGAAAAAAGATGTTGTTGCTCTGAGAGTTTTAAAGTCACACAGCTCATGTATAACAGAAGCAAGCTTCACATCCCAGACTGTCTGAATTCCACTCCTATGTGCTGCTGCTTCCGGCTTCAACCTCAGCTCTGTAGTTGTTCATGAGGAAAGACCCAAGCATGAAGCCTGAAAGTAGCAGGCATGAAGCAGTTAAGCATGAAAGCTAACTGGGGAAATAAAAGGAAGAGGATTTGGGGGAGAAGTGAAGTGAAAATCAAGCAGCCTGCTGGTGAGCAGGGAAGCACGTGAGTCTCTGAGAGAGAAAAGAAAAAATTCACGTAATCTTTGAAACAACAATTTCATGTCCATGCACGGTGCACAGAAGATAAGGAGGAATGCCCACACAACAGAATATGTGGGGAGGGCTGGGAGTATCAATAATTCATTGAGAATTATGTCAAAAGAGATATTTACTGCAGTTCAAACTGCCTGCAAGAAATAATTTGATTTAACCTTTTGGGATGGAATGATACATGACAAATGTTAAAATGGGTATACAGAAAAGCCACAGAATTTCTGGGAGGCATTTACAGAGAAAACATTAAACACCACGGGATGAAAACAGTATATGTGGTTTAGGCACAGAATGTCAAGAACAGAACAATGTGACTGCACAAATGGCACCCTAATGCTATGGAAAAGAAATAAAAGTCAGGAAGGATTCTTCCCTCATATAACATGAAAATGCTAGAAAATTTCTCTTGTAGAAGGCAGAGAGAGGAAAATCCCAATAGATAAAACTCTTACTCATGGTAAAGCAAATGAAAATTTGACTGCAAAATAATGAAAGGATATTTTGAAAATGATGGGATGCTAAAATTTGATTGGGAATGGAAACATCCAAAAGTGATGGTGGCAATACAGAATAGATGAGACACCATGCCCCTTTCTCAGACATTTGTGATTGTTGAAGATTTCTGAAAACAGACGAAGGAAGGTGTTGTGAGATAATGTCTGAGATTTGAGCTCATCTGGAGAGCCGCCCTTACCAGACTGTTCTCAGCAAACTTACGTATGACTTAAAGCTTCTTGTGTTGGATGAAGATTGAATGCTCTGCCTCCTTAGGAATTAGATCAAAATACAGAGAACAGGGAGTGCCTGGGTGGCTCAGTGGGTTAAGCCTCTGCCTTGGGTTCAGGTCGTGATCTCAGGGTCTGGGACCTCGGGCTCTCTGCTCAGCAGGGAGCCTGCTTCTCCCTCTCCCTCTGCCTGCCTCTCTGCCTACTTGTGATCTCTCTCTGTCAAATAAATAAATAAAATCTTTAAAAAAAAATACAGAGAACAGGGTCAGCCCAGGGTCCTAAACTATGTCCTTCTCTATACTTGACCTTGAAAAAATGGAAATGGGAAAATCTGAAAAAAAAAAAAAAAAAAGCAAACCAAAAGTTAAGTCGTCTGAAATAAATATGGAGTTTATATTCTATCATTTGCTAATGTAAGTGAAATTGGGATGAAATTGTTTCTCTGGCTATTAAAAATGCCAAGGCAACTAACTATGAATTAACTTAAAAGCTGGCATAATGAGAAGCATATTGATAAAAGTAAAGTTTCAGGTATTATATGACTTATGTAAGTAGCTAACAGTATCTTGATAAATACTCCACAAACTAAGAAAATTCTAGTAGGTTATTAAAAATAAGCAATTTTATAACAACACACTACGTTCCATTCTAGATACTGTAAAACATTTCCAAATTCCTAAAAGTTATTTTCTTAATCCCATTTTACTGAGGCAGATAGCCATTTGAATTGAAAACAATCCCTATCATTAAATTTGGTGTCCAAATTTATCTGGGCTAGGCATACGAATGTAGATAGATTCTAGAGAATTATGTTATTAAATGAAATACATGCTGCACTGTTACTATCAATGGACTGAACACCATCTTTCTTGGCAGCTAGAGTAAGAGGGAAAGTGTGGCGGTGTTCGCCTCCTGCACATCAGGAAAAGCATAGGTAAGGACCATTTCAGACTTCCCCTATCATGCTAATTTTCAAATAAAATAACATATAATCAGAAGTCAGAAAAATTCATCATTTCTTCCAACTAAGCCATCATGTAAGGTTGTGTGCTTAGGGCCAGTTTTTGTATAGAATGGTTCTAGATGCTAAAATAACTTCAGTAAGATACCTGTTGCTTTTGTATTACTGTCGGTCTGGAAATAGGAACAGATAAGCATGATTTTAAGAGGGCTGTACAAGAATGTAGTATTCTATTAAAGAGGAAGAGTAGTGAATCCGTCTTTTAAGTCAGAGAGTGTTCTTAGTTCTTAAAAGATTGTACTAGCTATGTGACCTTGGGGAAATTATTTCATCTCCCTAAGCCTTCCTTTCCTCCTCCTTAGCTCCTTCCGTTCCACCTGACTGCACTTTCTATTGAATCCCCGCTGTGGCTTGGCACTGCTATCCTGCTGGGCCGTTGTGAGGATGAGAGAAGCAGGCGCACATTAGGAATTCAATCAGTAGCTACTGTTACCCTTGACATTATTATAGTCAAGTTAGAGAAATTGGAGTTTTAGGGTTGCAGAGTTCTAGGGTTATGGAGAAGGTTCTAGAATAGTTGAGGAAAGGGATTTTTGGCAGTTCTGTTGTGAAATCTGTTCAGAAAATTCAAGAATTACCTGTAAGAGTCAGGACTGGGAAAATTAAAATGAGTTAGCTGTGGAAAAGTGTCAAACGTGAGCAGTCCCCACTATCATTTTATTATATCGTCATCCTGGGGCCACCACAGTCTCTGAAGTGGGAGAAACAGTAACAACTAAACAAAGCTGGACATGAAACACCGTTTGCCTCATTTTGGTTGAATATTCACTTTAAGAAAGTCATCTTGGCCTGTGCAGCTTGGCATTTTAATTAATTAGATGATGGGAAAAGCAGAGGTGGACGTCAGCTCATTCACTGTATTTAATTTCCACCGAACATAGCCTTCCAGGCAGCCTCCACAGTCCTCACTTGGGAAATCTCTCACGACCCCACCATATTCCCCAGATGCATAATATTAGCTTAGAGAAAACCAAACAGCTGGTAAGGGAAAATCAGTGAAGTCTGGTTTTCCTTTTCTTAGACTCAACTCAGAGTGAGATATGAGGAGGCAATACGACTTTCTTAAGCCTTTGTTTTCCCTATGATTATTTTAAATGTTTTCTGTAGCAGGATTCTGAACATTCAGCCCCAAGTAACTGGTTCACAGCTTGCCCCACGTATGGCCCAGGACACAGGTGTGCAGTGAAGCTGCCAAATGACGGACGAGCAGATGGAACTTTGGAGTGAACTGTCCCTGCAGTGTGGTGTAGAACGTGCTATGCACTACAGAAAGGAAGGGACAAGAAATATAGAATAACTCCAAAGTGTTACTCAAGAAACCTTGAGTTTTGAATGTTTCCAGGGGATCACTCTTTGGGCAGTAAGTAAAATTGAAGGACAATCAAGTAAATTAAAACTCCAGAGACGCTGAAATATTTTTTATCTTTTACAAAAGATGCAATTGTGCCCCTACATATTCTGTTAAACGAAGTATGTCAGAAACAGGGAAAAAAAACAAACAAACTGAGAATCACTGATCTTTTGGTAGAAATTCTGATGTAGCAATAGATATATGATAAAAACTCATGAATCAGCCAAAATCAGTGTTTTAAAACAATAAGAACAACTTAGCTAGTATCTTCTCATCTAAAGTTCTCTTACATTTTTACTTTATTTATGAAAATCTTCAAAAAATTTACAGTGCAGATTTTTTTTTAAAAGATTTTTATTTATTTGGCAGAGAGAGGGAGATCACAAGTAGGCAGAGAGGCAGGCAGAGAGAGAGGGGGAAGCAGGCTCCCCGCTGAGCAGAGAGCCCGATGCGATTCGGGGCTCAATACCAGGACCCTGAGATCATGACCTGAGCCGAAGGCAGAGGCTTTAACCCACTGAGCCACCCAGGCGCCCCTACAGTGCAGATTTTATTATGATCTCCATTTTTCAGAATAGGAAGTCTCAGTGTATGTTAAGCAATGTGCTTTAAGTTAGTAAGTTGCATAGTTGAAATTTAGACATGACTGAACCTAGGGCTTGATTAACTACTAAAATCTACTGCCTTAAGTCGCTAAACTCCTCCGGCTGAGATATTTTTCATGAGAGTAGATGATCAGTAAATAGACTGTTCATGGTGTGGAAATTCCAGGAAATGCCCAGTTCTCCTCTAGTGGTGGAAAATAGTCATTATGTATTATTTTCAAAAGATTTTGAGTTGCTCCTTTTTTCATATTATGTAGAAGTCCCTAGGGTTACATATAATCTAGCTTGTTTTGGGGTGATTGATATTATTAATATTATTGATATTCATAAAAGAAAACAAAATTAATGTTATCTTTTGTATCTAAAACATTTTCACAGAGCCTGTAGTTTGGGAAAGATAATATCATTGTATTCGGTCTGTTTTAAAGGCAAAACTAAGTCACACGGAAGCTAACTGATTTCCCTAATTCTAACTAGCTATTCAACTTACGCTCACTGTTCTGTTACAGAGGTATATTTCAATATTTTAAATTATTTAACAGTGAAGGGTGTTAACAACATAGCTCTTTACTTACCATTTCATATTAGTGAATATTGCCTGCTAATTGAACCTGGTGCCTCTTTAAAGAGCAGTTAAATTTCTCATTAATTAGAGAAAGAATATATATATTAAATGAAATTAAATAGCAAATATTCCTACTTATAAGCATTTAAATCTTTCTTTCCGTGTAATAATCTTGGTTTATGTCAAAAAATCTGACTGAATGGGGAGAATTTAACTGAAACCAACTTTGTTTACTCTTCTATTTCTCTGTCATGGGAGCAGAATTAGCTGTTAACTCCTTCCACTCCTCTCTAAACATCCCTCTCTCTTTTTTTTCTTTTTAAACACTTCATTTTTTTAAAAAAAGATTTTATTTATTTATTTGACAGATGGAGATCACAAGTAGGCAGAGAGGCAGGCAGAGAGGGGGAAGCAGGCTCCCTGTGAGCAGAGAGCCTGATTCGGGGCTTGATCCCAGGACCCTGAGATCATGACCTGAGCCAAAGGTAGAGGCTTAACCCACTGAGCCACCCAGATGCCCCTAAACATCCCTCTCTTAAAAGTACAAACATGTTTCTAAACTGCCTACCCAAACAAAAGTAAAGTTCTGACATGCTGGATGGAAACCAGGGCCACGCGTTACAGTATCCATAACATCTCCTACTTTTCTCATTGGCTTAGTCACTAGAGACAGTGTAAGTTTATCTCATTTCATCACTGGATTCAAAGCTTGAAAGTAAGATTGCCAGCAATGGACTGATCATAGCAAACCTCCACTGCACCAAAGAATTCTGTGGTCTCAGAGTTTGCTGGGCAGCAGAGGATCTTGCCAATGTAGTTATGTGACCCTAGATCTGACATACTTTAAACTAGAGCTCTCCTGTTACGTCATATTGAGATTCCAGCCAACCCCCATAGTCTTGACTTTTTCATTATGAGGGCTTCACCTTAACAATATAGCTCTGTAAAAGCTGAAACATTCAGGTACCTATGCTTATTGGTAGCCTAGAAGCCTGAAAGAATAAACATGGCTCTCTAATCGTTTAACATAAGAGAGAGACCCTGGTGGGCAGGGATGGTGAGGGGGATCGGAGCTGCTGCTTCATTCTAAACCCATTTTCAGGGATGCCTATGGAAAATTCTCCAAAAGACATACAAGAACATGCTAACCTCACAAACCTTTATTTCTCTAAGGATCGGAATTTTTCATCTGAGATTATTTTTCAATAAATTCTATAAGTGGTTTTAGAGATAACATTTAGATTGTCTTTAAACATGTTTAGCTAATTATTGGTCCCTATTCTTCAATTTGGGAATGAATGATATCAAATATTTATGAGGCTAATTCATTCAGATTTGAGATCAAAGACAAGTTCTTCCTGCAAGTCTAGATGAAGTTACAGCTGCTGTAAAGGCACACCCATCCCTGGGTTTCCTTTGATATTGCAGTCAGTACAGCTCATTAGGGAGTCTCTGGAGATGTGTAGGCAGATGCTATTATCCAAAACTTTGATCTGCCTTTGGCTACTTATTTGCCCCAAAGCAGTTCTCTTCTCTCAGTCACCGTTTTCTCATCTGTAAAATGGCAGACCTACAAATAGAATGTGCTTCACAAAAATTATTGTGAAGACTAAATGAGTTAACACATTGCAAGTCCTTTCACTGGCACCTGGCAGGGACCCTCAAATGTTAAATACCATTGTTATCATTTGTTTTCTTGGGCTTTTTGAGAGGCTGTAAGTTCCAGAAAGATCATTTCTCTTTCTGCCCTTTATTCTTAGTAATGAGCACATGTCTAGATGTGGCAAATGATCAGTCCCTATTTATTAAATGAGTAAATGAATGCACGAGCCTTGGTATAATGAGAATGGAACCAATGACTAATTATAACCACTAATGATGTTTGATAACTTCCATCATTTTTCTCTGCCAATTTTCTTATTCAGATATGATATTCTGTATTGTAGACCTTTTCATGAGATCTCCTCTCAAAGACATTTTTACACAATATATCCCCCCCAAACAAGGGAAAGAATTTTCTTAGACATTAATTCTTTCAGTAAATAATTTTCAGCACCTGCTATGTATACAAACTAGCACTGAAAAGCATTTAAAGAAACATCTCAGGTACTCAGTTTGTCCAAAGAGCTAAAGTATCTATGGTTATAAACAATGAATTAGAGGTATTGCTTGTCACTGCCTCTCTTCAGTATTCTAAGTGCAGCTTGGCTGTCTCTGGATCTATACTGCAATGCCACGGGGAAAATCGATAGTAATAACACAAGATGCTGAGAGTAGGGGTATGGTTTCTCCATTTTCTAAACTAATCTTCTAGTCTGAGACTTCCCTGTGAACTGGGAAAATATTGAACTATCCAGGATTTGGGTAAATGCTGGCAAAGAATATACAAAAATAATATACAAAAAGATATTTTATTTTAGTCATTTTAATGGAATATTTAATGGAGCAAGTCCTTGTAGATTTGGCATCCTCTCATTTCCTTTAATTTTCTAGCCAGAGCAAAGTGTTGATTTGGCAATTTTCTCCTTTGAGTGTTAATATTTCTAAAATGGAAAATTTGAGTAAGAAATAATCCAGGCTTCTTTCCTTCACATGCCAAAGAAGCATCATATTTTAATTGTCAGTTACAAATTTCATTTGATTCTCAAAAGAGTGCCATATGCTTCATGTGAATGTCATAAAATTTTATCTCTTGAGTTCTATTCAATTTTATAACTAATACTTTCGCAAAACCTACTCTTTAGAATAACAGTGTTAATAAAGTAAATTATCTGCAAGCTAGGTCAAAACAGGCATTTTTCATGGCTATAATTTTCTAAAGATTTAGATGTATGGGAGTTTTTTTGTGTTTTATTTTTTAAGATTTATTTATTTATTTGACAGAAATTCCAAGTAGGCTCTAGAGAGGCAGGCAGAGAGAGAGGAGGAAGCAGGCTCCTGCTGAGCAAAGAGCCTGATGTGGGGCTCGATCCCAGGACCCTGAGATCATGACCTGAGCCGAAGGCAGAGGCTTTAACCCACTGAGCCACCCAGGCAATTGTGTATAGGGGTTTTTATATGCAACCTGAATCTTGCTCATTGCAATATTCAGGGTAGGATTATTTTAGACTGCGACATTCGGTGTATTTCAGTGGTAACAATGAAATTGATCATATTACAAATCAGAGAATATTGTGAATCAGAAAGTCAAATTTTACTTAGTCTTGTGGAAATTATCAGAATTTTGCCAACTTAATCAAGACTGATGCATATAGTTGAAGGGGGAGAAAGTCCTTGAATTTTAAAAACTACTGTTTTAGTCAGGATAGACTAGCTGCCAGGAGACACCATCAAATTCTCAATGGCTTAAAACCACACTCACACCCTCTTGGTGTCAAATGCATTTCAGCTGGAGGCCTCTCTCATCAAAGACACTAAGGAACCCAGGCTGGCAGACTCCATTACAGCTCACATTTCCACACTTCCTGCCTCAGGAGAAAGGCAATGCCAGTGAATCACATCCTGATTCTTAAAGCTTCCTGACAAAGCAGCCACAGGGCCAAGCCTAGCTCAAAGAGAACAGAAAAAGATAATCTTACTTTATGATGTGCCCCAAAAGAGGAGCAACAAAATACTTATTACACAAATTAGCCCTAAAAGTGTTGTTGTCACTGTGGTCATTAATGCTACAATTTGCATCCTTTTTTGTCAAACACCCCATTGTTACTTATAAAATCAAGGTATTTCTTTTAAAAGAAGAGAGAGATTTCTGTGATATGACCCCATTCTATCTTACTGGTTACCTGATTAATTTGAGGAGCAGGATGGCAATTCGTAAGAATTCAGTGATTTTAAGACTAATGATAGCTGAGTTCTATTTCTTTCTTTCATGTATTTCCTGACCTTATATCAACAGGATCACATGAATTCCCATATTGAGTCAGACCCATGGTCATTCCACCAAAAATTTTATCCTTGGCCAAAAAATGAGTCACTTCTATTATTTCTCCATTGTTCTTAAAGAAAAATGTTGGAACTATTATAAGAATTGCTATTTTAAAAATAGATGAATCTATTTAATATGCATAAAGATGAATATGCACTTTCTAAAAACCAAATATTTCTTTCCTGAATTTCAACAAATCCAAGTGAAAAATACAGTGTATTAAAAATCAGTTTTAAAGAAGTATTTTTAAAACAGTTTTGAAAGTTATAATAGAAAAAATAAAATAGATACTTTTGAACAAAAGTGGAACTAGTGATTCTATTTATTCAGTTTTATAATTACAGGTCAAAAAAATTGTGGAATTTACTTTTAGAATCACAATAATTTACTTTTATAAGTAGTTTCCGCACCCAATACAGGGCTCAAACTCACAACCCCGAGATCAAGAATCACGTGCTTCTACCTACTGAATCAGTCAGGCACCCCTAGAATCATAACAATTTAAAGCAGAGGATTCCTCTGGGACCCTACAGCTCAGCCCAATCATTAACAAATGAAGAAACTGAGAACCAAGAAAAATTCTGGTAAATAGGATAGACTAAATCCCTGCCTTCCTAATATTAAATTTAATAAGGGAAGATACCAAGCTAGGAGTTCTACAACCCATTAAATTTAATAATATGTACAATGTGTCTGCAATGTAGTAAGTACTCAACATTATTGTGATTCCTTAATATTTTATTCCCAAGTACACCTGACATATAAACATTTAGCTCCTGATTAAACACTTCCACACCTATAGAGATTTCAAGGCAATTAGAAAGCTTTCTTGGTTATATTTTTGAAAGGTGTTGAAAGAACTTAGATATTAGTGACCATAAATTGTCACAGTTTATTCTATTTCTTTCTAATTATAAAAAGATATAATGGTGTGGCTGCAATGATAATATCATTAGATTCAGTTACTTTTCTTGTATAATGACTCAGAATTCTGCTTAAAATATTTTTCCTATTGAAAGACAGACTTAGATGCAGTATTTTCATTGGAAACACTAAAATTTATGTCCCATCTAACTGAAATCACCAAATTTCAAAAATTGAGATATTGTGACTTCCATTTTTATCAGGGTGATGATAAAGGCTTAGCTTTCCTACTTAAATGTAAACTTGGTCCATGTCATTTGCCAGGGAGTCTGGGAGATAATTATGTTTGGAATAACACATGCTTTTTTCATCTAATTATCTTCTTGAAGAATTATCAAAGAGTATAGTACCTGCAAAACAAAGCATTCATGCAAATATTAGGCACAGTTTTATAAAATAGAGACCCAAAATACCTGCAAAATATAAGACAAGAAGAAATAAATGTAAGTAAATGTTTGCAAAATAAAAACCAATGTAAAAAACTATTCTTTGAGAAGAATGAATTCATCGTTATATGTCTCTGCAGCAGAGGCTTTTTTTTTTTTAAAGATTTTATTTATTTATTTGACAGACAGAGAGCACAAGTAGGCAGAGAGAGAGGAGGAAGCAGGCTCCCTACTGAGCAGAGAGCCCGATGCGGGGCTCGATCCCAGGACCCTGGGATCATGACCTGAGCTGAAGGCAGAGGCTTTAACCCACTGAGCCACCCAGGCGTCCCAGCAGAGGCTTTTTTAAGGGAAAAAAAAAAAAAAAAAAAGACTGCCTCTGGTAGCTTTATATATTTGTATAGTATTGGTTTTGGACCATATAAAATTAATTTGTATAAATGATTTCAAAGGAAACCAATAAAGCTGTGGATATAATCCAGAAAAAGAAAGAACAGTAAACAACCCTTTATTATTCTGAGTAGGAAAACTACCTGGCTCTTATTGAAATGCTCCAAATGACTCACACTGCTCTTAAAAGTTTCCTTTCCCTAGAGTCAATTATCAGCATTTTTAAGTAATAAGCTGTTTTCAGAAAAACATATAAGCTGAGAGCAAGCAGGAAGAAAGGATTAATACATGATGAGAAATTTGCTATTGCAGTTAGGTCATCAAAACAAAGTCTCACCTGTCTATATGACTTTGATTGCCACATTCTTAGGGTCTTCCAATTTATATCTTTACACATGTATGTATATATATTAAAACTACATTTATGTAAATATGTAAATAAACCTGTGTGTTTTGATGGGGACTGCCAAATTACCTTCCATGGTTGGTGAACCAGTTTATACCTAAGTCAATGTAAAAGAGTGTCAGATTTCCTTGCTATGACTTAGAAACTTTTGGAAATTTACCATTCTCATTAAGGTAAAGGAATATTTCTCTTCTCTTATTATGAATGAGATTAAACATCTTTTCATATATTTTCAAACAATTTGCATGACATTTTCTGTGAACACTTAACATTCTGTGCCCATTTTTGTTGTTGTTGTTATTGCTGGATTGTTAGTCTTTTCCTTTCCCATTTTGATGAGCTATCTAGTTTCCAGGGGAGACTAACACTGTTCTATAATATAAATTGTAAATGTTTTTCTAGTTTCTCCTTTGTCATTTGAATTTACATACATTCATTTTTTCTAAGAAGAAACAATATTTTTGTGTTGCCAAGTTCATCAATTACTTCTTTCTTGGTTTAAAGATTTTTGGGTCAGTGAGAGATCATTGAAGAGAGTATAAAGAACTCTGCCATGTTTCTTTCATAACTTTGTTTAAATGTAAACCATTCTCCATTTGGAATTTATCTTGGTTTAATGAGTGAAGCTTGGACCTACTTTTTTTTTTTAATTCCAGATAGACATCTAATTGTCCCAGCAATTCCTGGTTCATTTTTCCCCACTAATTCCTGTGTCATAATTTAACATGATAAATGTCCATGTGTATTTGGGTTGGTTTCTGTAATTTTTGTTGTTCTGTTCTTTTGCTCTCTCTTTCTGTTCATGAATAAGTCATTATAATGTGTTTTAACCTATTAAGGCTGGTCTGTCTCATTCCATTCTTTCTTTTATAGAATTTTGTTTCATAGTGTCATTTATTTTTTTTCTTCCAAACTTTAGAAAAATCTTGTGTAATTCAGAAAAATAAAATCTTATTGGGATTGCTTTTATTTTATTTATAAACTAATCTAAGACACAGCTGACCACCTTATATTAATCTTCCTGTCCAAAACACAGTATGTCATTCCATTTTTATCCTCATGTTTTCTTTTACGTCCTTAAGGATAGTTTTATATTTTTTCTTTGTTTTGTGAATTCTTTTTTTTAAGATTTTATTTATTTATTTGACAGAGATCACAAGTAGGCAGAGAGGTAGGCAGAGAGAGAGAGGAGGAAGCAGGCTCCCTGCCGAGCAGAGAGCCCCATTCGGGGCTGGATCCCAGGACCCTGAGATCATGACCTGAGCCGAGGGCAGAGGCTTAACCCACTGAGCCACCCAGGTGCCCTGTTTTGTGAATTCTTATCACATTCACTCCTCAGCAGCTGTTTGTTGCAATTATAAATAAGGTACCTTGTAACAAGTTATCGTTTACATATAATGGAGCTATTGATTAAGAAGGACTATACTTGTACCTTAGTAACTTACTATTTTCTTATCTTTATTGAGGAAACACTGACAAATAAAACTATAATATATTCAAAGTATATAACATGATGATTTGATATACACAAGCATCATAAAAGAGTTCCCCCAATAACATTAACACTTTTGTCACTTCATGTATTTACCTTTCATGTGTGTGTGAGACCTTTAGTTCTACTCTCCTAGCAAATTTTAACTGTACAGCACAGTATTATCAACCATGTCACCATGTTATACATTAGACCTTCAGATCTTATTTATTTTAAAATTGAACATTTGACCCCTTTACCAACTTCTACCCATTTCCTTCCATCCCCCATTCCCTAGAAACCACCATTCTACTTTCTGTTTATATGAGTTCAATTAGTTCTTATTTTGTTAATACCTTTTTAGTTTCAATGAATAAAATATTCTTCTTCCACTTGGACTAATTAATCTAAAATAAGTGACTGGGTTTAATAACATTGAACTACTTCTGTATTCCTGGAAAAATCCCCCTTGGTCATGATATGTTTTCTTATATGGTACTGATGAATTCTATTTATCTAATTATGTTATTTAACATTGCAATGCATGAATATAAATTTCTCTAGTACAGTTTTTGTGTAATTGCCATTGAGTTTTGGTATTCATGGTTTAAGTAGATTTTGGAAATAGTCTCTTTTTTTCACATGCTCTGTAATATTTTAGTAACATTAATTATAATTTTAAATATTTATCTTAATATCTGGCAGGAGGTTTCTGATAAGAGTTCTTATACCTGTTAAAACAGTCTGATTTCCTCATCATTTTTTCTTCTGCTATCTTCTCTGACTTAACCACAATATTTCTTTTTATAATTACTTGACCTTCAGTTGTCATATTTTCGTAAGTATTTACCTACTTGCATAAGAAGCACAGTTGTGTTAGAGGCTAGGGCGAGTTTCAGCTGCCACAAAACAAAGTATTTTCTGGAAGAAGAAGCTTAGGGCTGCTCTGTATATTTCTTGGTGTACCATTGTCCCTACGCCCGCTTCTTTTTGGAGGTGAACTAGGCATAGTAGGGTGAAGATGGGGAATGTGGTTCCTCCACCACTCAGTGCCCCAGTGATCCTCATTTTACAGGAAAGGCTTTTGTCCCTTCAGGTAGACCCCTCAGTTTGAGGAAGTTTACTTGTGCCATTCTCCCTGTACTCTGCTGTACCTGGAGTCCCCCCAAAAGGTCTCTTCACTTTCCTCACCTTCCTTTTGATGGCTCGTCTAAGAACCCAATAGGTGTTAGCCACCTTTAAATTTTTGGTGTCTTCCTTCTAGTTTTCAAAAGAATTTACTATTTTTATTTCCTTTCCTTGTTACTTGTGTATGCTTTCTAGAGCAGACAGAGAAAATGATGAGTTACATAGCCATGAACCAAGAAACCTAAGAGTATTTTTAAAGAAAAGACTTTTAAAAAAACCTATGCAAACTGATGTTGATGGCCTGTGATTCTGATAGTGGCCAATATTCGTTCACAAATAAAAATTATTTGGCCTCTTCATTACTTGAAATTCCTGCCATTGTGAAGTCTAGGAACGAATGACTTTTTGTTGTGCTGTGTATCACATCTAGGAACACTTCAGCCAAATAGGTGCACATTTACTTTGTGGTAAATAAATATGACTTATTTAAATACTGGATTCTCTTTAAGACAAATTATGAGTACTCAATAACTTTGTAAAGCAATCCATCATTAAACAAAAGTACTTATAATATTCATAAAATATAGAACTACTATTATACATTTGGATTATAATGTTTTACCATGCCTGTTTTACTTAAAATATTTCAAGAATACATAATTACTCTGCATCATATTTTATTCAACTGGCAAATATACTTAACAACTAGAGCCATGAAGTGTGATTTTAAAATATCACCCAATCACAATCAATGCAACAAATGAAAATTTTATATATTCAATAATCTTATTCTGATATTATTTGTATGCATATGCATGGAATCTCATCAAGATTATGTAGAAGTTTTCCCCCAAAATCGATCTCCTTAAATAATGAAAACAGGATTGGATAGTTTTCTGATGGCGAATTTTAAAGATTTTATTTTACTTTTATTATCCTCCAAGGCACACTGTAAATATTCTGTAGTAAATTGTGATTTGGAAATAACTAGTAATGGAAATATCACTGATTTATCTTAAAAAATTTCTTCACATCAAATGAAAAGCCAAGTTCATCGATTATCTGAAGGTAGAACTGGCTTTTTTCATTTTAAAATACACATTTACCACTTACTCTCAAATATGGCATTTACATTTAACCATGTTATATGTTAGGGAAAAACTACATAAAATGCATGGAAATCTTTTAGAAGTTATTGGCAATTTAGTATTCAAAAAATCAGGCTTGGCAGCTGTACTGCCTGGATTTGAGTCTTGTCTTTACCAATTAGGAGCTATTGTGACTTAAGGCAAATAATTAAATCTCTCTACCTTAATTTCCTTATCCATTAAATACTCCCTTCCACAATTTGTTCAAAGCAAATTGCTGGGAGGATAAAACGAGTTAATATATATAAAGTACTTACAATAATGCCTGGCACAGAGTGGTAGCTCTTACCATAGGAGGCTTCCTAATGTTGCAAGAACACAATTTGAATAACTGATCTATTTGAAGGATAGCATAGTCTTCACTATGATATTTAAAAGCTAACCTTGAGATGAAAGAAAATAGATGCATCTGATTAAAGACTTCCCACCACAAAGGAATTTTTGGAAGAAGGGAGGACAATGGCTCCAGATACTTAGCACAGAGGGAATTACCTAGCTTGAGGGATTAGATTTGTCAGTGCTAAAAGCCTCCCCCAAATTATCTTCATTTTCAATATTATTTTATTTGCCAAAAGGTAACCTACATATCATATTGAACATTATTATTTTGACATAGACCTAGAAGAGAAGGAAGGTAGTCAGAGGAGAATATAAAAGCCTGCAGTGTGTGAGAAATAGCCAAACATAATACGTTTTCCGTATTCCGTACTATACGTATTCCGTACTATATCACAGTTAGTGTTTACAATAGATAAAAAAAAGGGCAAAGTATATCTATGTCAGAATATCAGTTATGAAGCCTAGGTGAGCCGAGAATTTCATTTATATTATATTACAAGAAACCTAAATGTTTTTAGTCATCATTTCCCTGAATACTGTGTCAAACTTAAGGTGCCAAACTTCCAAAAAGATGTACAAGACCTCTAGGCTAGCTTGAAAATGAGGAATAAAGAAAAATTAAGAAATCTTTAGAAAAGAAGTCCTAGAAAGAAAGTTATAAGTTACAGTAGTGAGCCTACAAAGTAGAAGTCAAAATCAACATTTTCTTCCCTTTAAGAATGTGATGGAATTTTATTAAAGTGACACTAAAGCAATTGTTCTCTGTCTATAAAACAGGTCCCAACCTCAAGAAACTCTTCAATGAAATTTCCCTATCCAGAAAAGATGGATAGTATTTCGTTTACCACTCACCTCTCAGAATTGTATACACATCGCATGCAAGTTGAAGTAAAAGTACTATATAACTAGGGGATCTTAATATTACTTCCATTGATAGTTTTATAAAATAACCATAATTCTTAAGAAACCAGCTTAATTGAAAACAGAATTTTAATTAGAACTAAGAACAAACCTGCTGATTATCACTGTGATAAACGTGAAAAAGAGATTCTATGGGGAGGAATGAATGCCATTTCATTTTCAGGACCTTTAAAAGAAGAAAGAAAACTATTCTCCTAGGTTATTTTAACTATCTATTGGCATAAGAAAAGGGAGGGTCGGGGCGCCTGGGTGGCTCAGTGGGTTAAGCCGCTGCCTTCGGCTCAGGTCATGATCCCAGGTCCTGGGTTCGAGCCCCACATCGGGCTTTCTGCTCAGCAGGGAGCCTGCTTCCTCCTCTCTCTCTGCCTGCCTCTCTGCCTACTTGTGATTTCTCTCTGTCAAATAAATAAATAAAATCTTTAAAAAAAAAAAGAAAAGGGAGGGTGAAACAAGATCCTTTGAGTATCTAAAGAGATTTGAGATGTTATGCTCCTCAGTGTGTCCTAAAGTGACATCCTGCCACCTATGCTAGTCCTCCATCCGACCATGAGAGGAGGACCAGCTTTACCTACATATGTGATCCAATGTTTTCCTTCAGTTTCAAAATGTATTACCACTTAATATTCTTGAATTCCCATAACAGAAATTCATAATATTGAAGAAAGGATGTTAAATTTTAACTTGTGGCTGACAATGAGTGTTACTTGCAAATGTCACTGTTTTTGTCACAGCAGTATTTTAGTTGATTTTGCTTTATGCCTCAGAAACATGTTTTAAATGGTGCATGTGAGATACTGTCCCATTAACTCATGTGTTTTCATTACTATGTATTATCAGTACAAAGTATCTTCCAATATGAAAATGAAATGAAGTGATTTTTAAAAGTAAAAAACTATTCAACAAGTAGTAGAAGATCGAAGGGTCCTATCATTAGTTATAAACAAAATTTATCTCGAGGGAAATCATTTTTTGTCTATTTTATGCTTTTGCTCAAGACTTTTATCTTGATTTCAAAGGGCTTGAGACAGCTTGCTAAGAGTCAAAGAAATATTCAAGCATCAAATAGTGTATCTAAAAGCATTTGTTCACTTATTCCTTCATTCATGCATTCCTTCAACAAATTTATTTATGTAATGTCTACCAATCAGAGATGGGAGCTCAGGGACATGAAGGTCAATAACGCATGGTTGGTCCTTCCCTTCAAGAAACTCAAAATTCTGCTTTACAGACCCATAAACAATCACTTAAAATGCTCCAACAAATACATCTATAAAAGCCAAGGTATGGGAAAAGGGCTCAAATAAATGTATGTGTAAAGTGCTAAAGGACACCTGAGGCAGATTTTTCAATTAAGATATACATATTATAATTGAGCGTAAGTTTTAGACAATACAGACAGATTATTTTAATACACAGAATGGACCTTTTAAAATTACATTCCTGCCAACTGCCTAGATAAACCAAATGGCCCAGATTGCTCACTGTTCTCTGACATGCCCCCTTACTTTCTCCCCTTCCCCCTCCTCATGGAATAACATCAGTGAAGAAAGTCACTGGCTTTCTAGGCTTAGACAAATCAGGATTCAGTTTCCTCATTTTTAAACTGAGCCTCAGTTTCCTTATATCCTTATTTAATATAGATGATGAATTCACCTCTCTGAGTTTCTTGATGACAAGAAATAATAAAAGTAAGTGTATTTGATATTTTGTAAGCATTTAATAAATGATAGTTACTATTATTATTAAGATTTTGTCATGCTGTACTCTCTGTACTGAATGGCTTATCACCATCCACCCTCACAAAATTCTGACCCTAAAGCTCTTTATTTCATGTAGAACTTACTTTTAACTTACTCATTCTTCCAATGTGGTTAGTCCCTTATTACATAGTTAGGTTTTTACATTGTATATACTGTAAGATGTCTAATGAATATATTTTGAGTTGAATCAAGTTCACCTAGCCTAGAAAGAACAAAAGAAAGAAAAGAAAGGAGATGCCAAGAAAATGTTAAGTGATATATTAAAAGTCACACAACTAGTTAGGGGCAGAAGTGGGGCTGGAGCCACCAGGCTGCCTGATGCTCAGTCTAAATGACACTGTCTCTTAGAGAGCATGACGATTTATCTTCGCAGACCAAATTTATTCTCAGCTCTTCACTTATCCAGTCCTTATAAGGAATCAGTCAAATGAATAATCAGTCCACTGAATTGTAGCAAACACATTTACTAATATTTACTGACTGATAAATATGTAGATACATACACTTACTTAGTCCTCATAAAATCCTGTGACAAGGGCATTCATATTATGCCCTCACTTATAAATGAGGAAACTGAGTCACAGAGAGGATAAGTTCCTTCCTCAAAGTCATGCTGCTGGTGAGCAGCAGAGTCAGGATTCAAACTCAGCCTCTAAGCTCTTAAACCACTGAGTGTACCGACTCTCGTTTTTCATGTCCTTACATACTCATTTAAAAGTGTATAATTGCAGGGGCATCTGGGTGGCTCAGTCAGTGAAGCATCTGCCTTTGACTCAGGTCATAATCTCCAGGTTCTGGGATCGAGCCCCATGTCAGTCTCCCTGCTCAGATGGGAGTCTCCTCTCCCTCTGCTTCTCCCCCTGCTTGTGCTCTCTCTCTCTCTCAAATGAATCAATAAAATATTTTTAAAGAACAAAAAATTTTTAAAAGCATACAATTACTAAAATATTTCATACCAGTAAAGCTTATCTCTTGTGAATTATTTTGTCTTAGTGATGGGGCAAGGAGGAGGGTCTTTGTATGATGAGTCCCTGTTACTTTTCTAGTAATTTTTGGAACTTTCTAAGTGCAAAGAAGCCTTTCTGTTCACTTCAAATATTAAAAACAGAGCAGAAATTATATGCTACTCTGACTGCCCTTACTTTAATTTCCATATGATACAGGTTTGGGGTTGTCATTAGACCTCTTTTCCAAATATTTCCAGTTCTCCTTCTGGACATATGATAGTGTGGTTTTTTTGTTTCCTGTTTTTTCTGTTGTTGTTGTTGTTGTTGTTGTTAGACTGTCCTCTTGAAGTCAGGTATGGACTCTAGGCTCCACTGGTCAACGAAATGTGAGGGGCGGTGACGTGCATTGCCTATGAGAGAAAGCATGAAGAGCCAGTGCAAAATTTTTACATTCCTTTCCCATTGCAGAGATGATCGTAGACACAGGGATTAAGATAAAGCCCGAGTCCCAGAATAACCATGCAAAACAGAGCACAGAGACTGAACAACAAACATTTCTTAAGTTAACTCCTGAGATGTTTATGGCTACTACCCAAACCAGTTTATCCTGTCTCTTTTGAGGATAAATTATCATGAGAAATAGTTTATATGGTTTGTTTATTTATCTAAAACCGTTTAGTTTAGAATAGTTAGTAAAACACATGGCATCCTTTGACTCAACTTTTATGCTTTTTGAGTTTTTGCAACATATGTATTCTATAAATGTAAGCCATTAAAACATTTCCTAGGTATTAAGACAGCTTTCAAAGGTCAAATCAGCACCAAAAGAGCTTATGCTTTCACTTCCAGGGATGTTTCCTGAGATAGGAAGTTATTCATAATTATACGTACGACTGTGTCTTGAATGTTCAGTGTTTGTGTTTATTGTTGGTTTTGAGTGGCTATGAATATTTTGTTCGCTCTCCTTCTTATTTGCAGATTTCTGGACATATGGTGCTCCAACAAAGCATTTTCAGATTGTTTTAATGCAGCTTGATTAAGTTTTCAACTACAAGGTTTCCTTCCCACAAGTCCACCCGCTCTTTATCTTAGCTGCACACAGAGTGTCCGTGTCCATCACAGCCTCCAAGGACTGATTCTGACAAATCTTTAGAAGCCCTTCCAGGGACTGCTTGGTCATTGACTCATTCCAGCTTGGATCATTCTGGAACTTCATTTTTCTAATGGTCAAGCCCTTGATTATTCAAACTCATGGAAGGAAGCAGCACTACACAGACATTCAAAAGCAGAACTGATCCAAAAGCCATTATATTTGGCCCTGGAGATCATTGTATAACATTTTTTGAAAGCAACATCTTTATCACCCCAATTTTGTAGCTCCTGGCCTTCCCTGGACATCTATTAAGCGAGCATGGAGGCAGAACCCATCAGGGTTCCGGAGGAGGGAAGGGCCATCTGCCCCTGACATTTACCACCTTATTTTACCTCCAGAGTTGATATGTTTATTAAATAGGTATCTGATTCCTCTGCCTCTGTTCTATATACATCTATCCAGAAGCTGAATATACTGGAAAAATCAGCCTTTCCAGCTCTGCAAAACATCCTCTGTGCCAGGAAAAAGTCATTTTTAATTCAGATTTTGCTCTCAGGTTTTATTGTATTTCTGTCAAATTTTTCCTGAATCATGCAACTCCTTAAATGTTCAACTCTCTTTCTCTTTTTTGAAACTATGGTGTTTTATGCCAAGTTCACAATAGGTGTTTTTTAAACAGATCGGTAGTTGAATGGATTGGTATTTAATAAACATTATAACAAATTTTACAGTGGAATATTATGTGAACACCTTAGGTAGTGATCGTCAACTTCGGCAACACATTTGAATCATGTGGGAAACTTTTAATTCCTGGACCCCATTTCTAGAGCTTCTAATCAAGTTGGTCTAAAGTGGTCCCTGGAAAACCAGTGTTTTAAAAAGCCCCATTGATAATCCTATGTGAAGCTAAGGTTAAGAGCCATTGCTTAGAGAGAATTGCACTACATTCCTCACACTTCTGTAGTATTGTTGTTGTTGTTGTTGTTTTTTTATATTTTTTGGACTGGTGAATTTTTATCCTATTTCTTGTGTGATATACTTTTCTTGTGTGAGATACTCATTTTCCTCTTATCTTTGTGCTTAACTTTTCCAAAGGCATTGAAGCAATGAGGAAACCGCTGTGTAAAGCTCCTAACATTACAAAATAAAATAAGAAAATAAAATTCTATTTATTAAGATTGCTCTCTAAAATAACATTTGTCTCAGCCAGAGACCTTCAGAAAGACATCTGTGGTCAACCAAGTTGGGTTTATAACTTGCTGCAGCAAGGGAAACTGCACCCCGTGGGTACTGGTGGAGAAGGTGTCGCAGAAGGGATAACTTAGGAAAGAGATACTTATAGGTTTAGGGGACAATCTTGGCAAGTATTGCTCAGCATGTGAAAATTAGGGAGTTGCTGAAACAGTCAGTGGTCTTATTTTTGGAACACAAAAGTTTGTGAAGAGTCACTGTTAGGTCACTGTCAAGTCTTTTCTTGGGACATAAATGTTTGCATGAACTAGTGTTAGAAGAGTTTGAGTTTCAGTAGTTGAATGGACACGACAGTTCTGATGTGGTACAGTTTTTCCTGTTTGAGCTTGTGAGTTTTAATGCTCAGTTTTTCATCACAGCATAGCTAGCATGCAACAGAGCTTTTTACATTACAAGATTTGGCAGGGGCGGGGGGGAATGGTTTTCCATCTTATAGAGTAATGCTTCCCTATCTATGGACATAGATCAATATATTCCAGGTTAAAAGAAAACTCTAGAGGCCATTCAAAATCTGTTTAATAAAGTTTTTACATTACTCATTTTGTTACCAAACAGAGCATTGTTCTTGTTTGTTTGCTCAAAAACACAAAACCCAGCATTGTAAATCACCTTGTTATTTCTAACCTGCGGGCTGAAGGAAGTCAATTCTGGAGGCCATCAAGGGTTGGGGGTTGCAATTTTCATGGAAATCACAGAAGAATGTCAAAGGGACTATGACTCATTAAGAATGGTTTTCCTCCACATTGCAAAAAAATGGTATAGATTTAGAAGAAAAATAATAAGTAATATTTCCAATTCTGATGTTTTTATTAATGGAAATTCAGTATGGACTATTTAGTTTATATCCCTACCTATAAAATTATAGGGCTGAATTTAGGAGTCATTTCAAATAAATGGTTAGTAACCATTTCTTACTGACTAAAGATGGCTTTTCTATAAAATGATAAACCTAGTGTTCAGGCATAGCAATATAGTATAAAAATTTGAGTTTCAAACACACTGCAATTGCATTTTCCAGTGTTCTCAGCAGCATGGCTTTGGGATAAAAGGCTTGGGGTAGAACTTTGAATGGGGCATCACTTCTCATTATGTTATCTGGGACACATCGAATTGCCTGTGGTTTTAGATTTGAGGTTTATATTTTTAAAAAAATTTCAATTTGAAATCATTTCAGACTTATAAAATGTTACAAAAATAGTACCAAAAAATCCCAGATCCTCACCCAGCTTCCCAAAATGTTAACACTTTACATAACAACATTACAGTTTTCAAAACCAGACAAGTCCTATTGATACAATACTATTAATTAAATTAAAGAAACTTATTCCATTCTTGTCGATTGCTACTGATAGAGTTTTTCTGGGCCAGGATCCCATCTGGAATCACAGAGTATATTTAACTGTCATGTCCCTTGAGGCTCTTTTAATCTCAGACAGTTTTTTCTTTTTCTTTTATGACTGACACTTTTGAAAAGTACTGTTGTTTTATAAAAAAAAAAAAAAAAAATCTGTCCATTTGGATCTTTTTTTTTTTTTTCATGATTAAATTTAGGTTATTTATTTTTGGTAAGAATGCCAGAGCAGTGACATTGTTTCTTTTTTAGGGAGTCATATCAAGAGACATGATGCTGCTTATTCTCATTAGTGTTGATAATAACTTTGATCAGTCGAACAAAGTGATGTCTGCCAGATATCTCCACTCTAAAATTGCTCTTTTTTTCAACAAAGAAACAATTTTAAATGATGGTACGTGCCCTCTCTCCCTCCTTTCTTCTCTTCCTAAATATGATATGAAGTGACGATATGGAAAAATATGAGAGCTCCCAATTAAGCTCGTGGATTCCTGGTATTATTTCCCCTGCCTATTCTATATATTTTTAGATAGTGAATGATGTACTATATGTTGACTAGCTGAACATAATAATAAAAAATGGTGAATTATTCTAAGCGAAAGATTCAGTTTTATGCCAAAGTGGCCTTCTACAAGTTGATCCTGGGGTCCTAGGATGGAGCCCCACAGGGGGCTCCCTGCTCAGCAGGGAGTTTGCTTTTCCCTCTGCCTGCATTTCCCCTGCTTGTATGTGCTCTGTCCCTCAATCTCTCTCTCTCTCTCAAATAAATAAATAAAATCTTTTAAAAATAATAAATAAATAGGTAAACAAATAAATAAATAAATCTACCTCCATCCTAGCAGCAGCCATATGGGGGAGTGAGAGAAAAAAATGAACTACATTCTGCTTCATTCTAGAATGTAAAGCTTTCAAAATAAAACTGGAATTATATGTCTTTCTAGCTATTTCATTAACAAAAAAATAATTAAAGAAAATTGCATGCTGTGCAGCATAGAAATCCATCATAAATTCCCTGTATTTGCTTAGGTAACCCTTCCCCCTGGTTTTCCTTTTCTACTAAAGCTGCTCATGCTTGGTCTCAACGCACTCTACAATTTGTGAATAATTTAAGGAAAGTACCTTGAAAGCGGAATCACTTAGAGTCCAATATACATTTGGCAGTGCAGAGGAAGGATCCAGACTTTCTACTTGGATAACTTGAATATGACTGAGCTCAATCCAAAGTGCACGGAGGCCAGAGCAGTGACCTCACACCTCTCAGAAAATGGGCAATTAATGGACCTTGGGCTGACTGCAACCAGAATACAGCCTGAGAAGGGAAAAAGCTGCATGCTTTGCAGCTATGAAAGTGATGTCGAAGAATGTGCATAAGGACCAGAATGGGCTAGAACACTTTCTTGCAGTCAGCATTCTAGGCAAGAAGCAGGAGATGGATTGCAGAGTCACGGACTGTCAGATGGCACATGAGATGCTGAGCCTGGAATTCCCTCTGCCTAATTAATAAGAAGAAAAACCAGTCAGTAGATTTTGAGCATAGTAACTAAAAAGTGACTACCTTGCTCCTATAAATAATTCTATTTAAGTGAGTTATGTCTTAATATATTATTGGAGCTTTAAAAAAAGTGCTAAAACTTAAAAGTTTTGATTTAAATATTTTAAAGCAGTAATAAATGATATTCACTTCATGTTTAATATCTTATATGTTGCTTTCATACTTAATATCTTGCTTGATCCTCATAGCACCCATGTGGCTTAAGTTCTTCCCCCATTTTAAAGTTGAAGAAGCTGGTCATGGAAAGAATGCATCTGCTTGCAACAGATGACATAACCAAAAAGTAATTGGTATCAGGAAAAATAAAGCTTATCAGGATTTTCTCATATATTTTATCACTGAAGTTTTTCTCTAACTCAATGGAGGTTGGGAATACTAGTTTCTGTAGGCTAGTTCATCTCACAATTCATCTTGCCAAATCTCAGGATTATGCAATTTTCCTTTGAGTGCCAATCAATCTGTGCAAGGCTATCCTATTTTGACTAGATGGGACTAGATGACTTTAAGCTGTGAATCAAGATGAGAAAGAAGCAAAAACCGTAGGTAGGCTAAGGTCAGCTTCTGCAAGCCCATGAGTAGGATACAAAAAGTTAACCTGGAAAACAAAATTGGGTTTAAAGTATGTGTGGTTGCTAGATTCATTAACTAGGTTAATTCGGAAGGAGATGTCCAATCTAATCTTATAAACATTTCAAGTTGAGTAAGACAAACAATCTGAGTCTGATGTGGATAGGCCAACTTTGGAAACTGAAGCAGGTACCCAGCCCATCCAGATGACTTCACTGGAACATAACCCGTTTGGGAGGAGCTCCATCTCTAGGGTTATCCCTGGAGGCTCACCTCCATGAATAGTAAAGTCATGGTCCTCTGAAATTGGCAAAGATAGGCAAATGATCAGATTGGCACTAAATTGCTTAGTGGTTGAAGCAAAAAAGAAACAAAGAAGAACAAGGAAATCTGGCTTTGAGGGAAGACAAAGTGACTGACCATGGTGTCCAGATCATTTGGTGGTTGCAATTTAAGCCATCGTAATACTAATAAAATGGATGAAAAATCAAGAGAAATTGAGGGTTTCAATGTTTAAATGAGATTAAAATGCAGGCAAGACAAAATGTTCAAATCTATGGATACAGAAAAATAGGTTGCCAAGGGTTTGGAGGGAGGGAGAAATAGGTGGAACACAGAGGATTTTTAGGGAAGTGACACCATTCTCTAGGACACAGAACAGTGGTTGCATGTCATCATGCATTTGTCCAAATCTATAGAATGTACAACCCCAAGAGTGAACCTTAATGTAAATTATGGACTCCGGGTGATAATGATGTGTCAGGGTAGGTTCATCAGCCGTAACAAGTATACCACTCTGGTGGGGGTTGTTGATAATGGAGCAGGCTATGCATGTATGAGACAAGGAGTTATTGGGAAATCTTATACCTTCTCAATATTGCTGTGAACCTCAAACTGCTATAAAAAACTATTTTTTAAAAAGAGAGTTAAAAGAAGGTAGGAGGATATGGTTTGAAAATGGGACCTCAGAGTTTAAGATGAAGAATAAGAGTGGAGAATATGGGCAGAGATGGGTAGAACAGACATGGTTAACCAAATTATTATCAGAATTTTAGTATAATGTGGTTATTGACCGAGCAGCCCATCCCCACCCTGCCATTTCAAACTATTCCTGTCTGCAGAGTGGTTGCTTTAAATGGCAAAGCCAGCAGAGCATTCAAAAACATGACATCACTATCTACCACTTTACCGGAGTTCTAGCTGTATGATTACCTGATTACACATCCTCTGGAAAGCTTCAGGAAGCATATCCATATACGCTTCAGGTCCTGACTATAATAATTAATAACCACATTACTCAAAAAACAAAATGTTTGTCTATGACTTTAGAGGATTTTGGCATATAATCAGAAAGCATCCTAGGCATTGCTTGGAATTACAAGAGAAATTCAATTATTTTTCTTGTTCAGTTCATTAAAAAAACAAAAACAAGCAAACAATAAACAAAAGAGGTATTTCTTGGCACTGAGAATTAGCATGAATGATTTAACAATTAGAAATTTTTCTCACGTAAAGAATTTCTAACTTGAGGTCCTTCAGTGTTTCAAAATATATTGCATTCTGTGGATACTCTGCAAAATCTAGTAATTGTGTAGCCTTTCGCATGAGTTCTGAGACACTTCCCTTAATTGTCACCATGTTTATGTTAACACTTACTGCTATGGGATTTTCACAGAACAAGCATTGTCATTTGCAAACTTTCCAGAAAAAGCACTGTCATTTGCAAACTGTTTTGACATGTGAAAGATGGAATACATTTTCTATCCAAATCTTTAGGAGAATCACAGGATCTCCAGAAACAGCATGCATAGTGATTAAGCAAAGAATATCTATATCCAAAAGTCACATGTTTGAATCCTAGCTTCGCTACCTACAAAGTGTGGTTACATCTCTGTTAGGTCTTACAAAATAGGCCACAGATTACAATATACTTCAAAATATTGAAGATCATAAAAATACAAATTATTTATGCAAGAAAATTTGGACAAGATGTTTAATTTTTCTATCCTACACCCCATTTTCTCATTTGAAAAACCGAGATGATAATGGCATTTAATTCAAAAGGTTCTTGTGAAGATATGTAAATTATGTGAAGTGTTTTGAACAACACTTGGCAGGTAGTAAGTGTTCAATAAAATTGACAAAAAGTATTTTCTTAATAACAGCTTTCAGACATGAAATACTTACTCAGTACAGGGTACCATGCTGGGATTTTTTTTTTAAATATGTTAGTCTGTTAATCTTTGTTACAGGCTTTATATAAATAATAGTATCCCCATTGTATATGAGGAAACATTGTATATGAGTCATGTTACTGGCCAAAGCCTACCAGAGGGCCAGGGAGCTGGGATTAGAATCCTGGCGTACAGGTTCCAGAGCCCGTTTTATTAGATCCTTTGCTATCCTAGCTTCCTTAAGTTTGTACTTGTGAGAAAATTCCCATTTGCCTCTTGAAAGAAAACAAATCTAGAGTGATTTCAATAGTTTTTGCAACTATGGTTGCTTACAGTTGAAAATGGTAATGACTTCTAAGACCGGATTGCAGGCATGACCACATACAGTGTCTCAGATGAAACTCTATTTCCTAGATGGGTAAATTGTTGTGGTGGTTGTTTTGTCTTTTGCTTTTTCACTTTTGTACATGTATCGATCTCATTGTCTGGGGGTTAAAGACAGAGAGAAAAGCTGAAAATGTCTTCCACTATATCCCACAGGAGTATCACATTGTTGACACACTTGTCTTTAAAAATGAGTCCAGGGAATAGCTTTATTGGCCCATGGACAAGTGACCATGTGGAACTCTAATTCATACAAGTTCTGTCACACTGTAAGGCCTCATGAGATTTTCCAAGCATTCCACACATGCTTTACACAAACCAGTTCCGTGGACATCTAGAAGAAAGAAAACAAACACATAGTGAGGCTTTTCAAGCATGAACAAAGACTATGCACTGCAGTAGGAGTGTCTAGTCAGCTCAATGCTTCCCTTTGAGCAGCCTCAGTCTTTGAAGGATGAGTAGAGAATAGGTTGCCATAGAATTCACACCAACATCTGTGAGTGTGCAAAATTCCCTCTGAAGTCTAAAAGCAAATGAATGAGGACTTTTAGGACTGCTTCTTGGCTTCTGTACATGTATAGGATATAAGCAATGCTTTAAACCCATATTTTTTAAATGCTTCAGTTGTACAGATGAAAAATTGGGGTCTTGGGGATGTTTAGGTGCTGTTTAAAAATCGTACCTAGATGGTCAAGTGAAGAATGGAGCTCAGGTCTTACTCCAGTCACATGCTTTTCTTACTGAACCATGTTGCCTTTTTAGTTCAATAGGAAAAACAAACAACAATGACAAAAAGCCATAAGGAAACAGGAAAGTTTTGGTCATCACGTGTTGGTAGTGACCACATATTGTGGATGACCACATGCAAAGGGCTATATATATATATAACTATAACTTAAAAAGAAGGACTACAAAATAATGTAGATATTTGTTAGGAAATCCTCCCTCCTCTAAAATCACAAATGGGGACATAGAAAATCATAGAAAATATGGGCATAAGTATTTCTTTTATTCAACCAAGAATATCTTAGATTTCATGACTTTAAATTTAAAATGTAACTATTATCTCATCACTCTTTTTATAGGCCTTGTGTTTAAAGACTTAATAATGATGGATGTAGCAATTTGTAAAAACTGTGTTAGAAAAGGGTGTAGCAGCATTACTGAGAATTTGTTTTTCTTTTTACACATCTCTTTTGAAGATAGCTATTTCTGCACCTCACTCCTCCCCACCTGGCTTCTGGTAAAACATTTAAATTGTAAATTGATAAAGAACAAGAAGATGCAGTTCCCAGAGTTCAAAACATATGCATGATCTGCTGGACATCAAAAAGTTATACCCATATGGGGAAGAGAAAAAAGAAAAAGAAAACAGTCTGGATGGCTATAAATAGATAATCAATGACTATTCCCTAGTTAGTAAGATTATAGGCAAATTGTCTTCCTTATAATTCTCTGTATTTTCTACTCTTTTAAATGAGCCCATATACTTTTGGAACGATAAAAGGTGTTTTGAAAAACTAAACATGTTTATGATTAAAATCATATAGAGAAAAAATTATGTACATAAATGCCTATTATTGATTCAGGAATACATTTTCCTTTTATAACAAAATATAATCCTATGATTTCCCCCAAGTACTTGGGGATCTAAAAAATTGTATTTAAGTGTAAAACAACACTTTGTACAATGGAGAACCAACTATCCTGGTTTGCTCAGAAATGAGGAGTTTCCTGGGATACAGGATTTTCAGTGCTAAAATCTCAGCAGTCTCAGATTGATTACCATGCAGTCCACCAAAATCTGTATGGAGATGTTGGTCCACAGTCCCCTGAGGAAGTTTTGCTTATCCCCCAGATGGCTCATCTGGGCCACTTGAAGAGGCACAGTCAGTTCTCATGGAGTCTACAGATTATTTTCCATCTTTCTAGATCACAAATTTTAAAGAATGTATTATATGTGAATCTAGTCATTCATTCTGCAAAAGATCTGCTCAAATAAATGGTTAAAAATAGGTATATCTGCATATTCTGGGTTTGAAAGAATGTAAAAGTAACTATTAAACAGGACAGACAGGAGCCCTAAAACAATTGGGAAAAGTTTTATATAGTGTTCTAATACTTTCTGGTTAGTGTTTCACCAGCAGTAGAAAGCATGGTTTCTTTTAAGTAATTTACTTTATTCTCTCTTGAATTACTAGCCGAGCAAATCCCGATAAGACCCTTCCAGTTTTTCGATTCTAGAATTCTCTGTCACAGAACACAATAGGAAGAGAGAAGAGCAGCTAAGGGAATAAGTGTGGTGAATTGGGGCCTTGGGGCTCTAGAGATTTTCAGGGTCTGAGGTTTTTAAATGCATTGCCAAAGCCGATTCAGCATATTTTCTTCCCAGCATTCATAATTACTTGGCACTAAAGAAACACTTGCTGATAGAACATTTTATGGTACAGTGTTTTATTATCTCTGTCTTGGAAAAATGGTAGCCACTGATAATCTAATAGAGAGGAGAAACTCACATCATTAATTTATTATAGCCCAGAATCCTAGGCAGGGTGTTCGATTACAGGGGACATTCTTTATTTCTGCCAAATTAAAAAGCTGGCACAACCCAGGAGATGAGGTAAAGCTTTTGGTTCATGCCTTCTGGATTCTGTTTTATAACAGATGAACCAAGAACTTGTAGTTTAAACTTTAGCTTTTCCTACCATTTTTATATTTACCCGGTTTCCCCAATTCATGTGTGCTTTAATAACAAACTCACACTGGCAATGTTAGGTAGCTATGTCTTTACCAACACAGTGCTGCAGAGACAGAGACCTGGGCCCTGGTCCTGGCCGCGCTACTCGTCATTGCGTGTGTGACCTTGGGCTCAACACTTCATCACCATGGTTCCTTTATCTGTGAAATGGAAAGGCAGGACTAAGGTCCCTTACAGCTTTAGTATTTTATGGTTCATGTTCGGATTCAAAGTTGGGGATAAATAAATATGAAAGAAAATTCCTTTTAAAAAATAATATATAGATATTGTGTTAAATTCCAGTTAAAGATTGAATTATTTGGTTTCAGTTTGCCGGGTAGAGTATGCAGAGCCTAGGGACTCCTTTGCTGTATGCTTCAGAAATGATTATTGCAGCTCATGTACTATGCCTGACAGAAGGAAACATCTGGAGGATTTCTGTAAAAGCTGGAATTCACTCATAAAAGGGGACCCTTCTGATTTTGGATGGGTTGTACATTACCCCACCTGCTACACTTTGTACTTTGTGTTTCTCCATATGTTAGCAATTGTTTCCTTAATTAATTGTTAGAATCGATGATATTTTTAAGTGCTTCATGTCAATTTCAAAATGGCAAAAGGATGTGGGCTACATACTGTTGTGCACAGTGCATGAAAATGAAATCAAAGAAACAGCATGTCAGAGCTGAGTGAGGCCTTAGAGATCAATTAGTCCAACTTCCTCATTTTGTAGATGAGAAACATATCCAGCTCATTGTTGACAAAGCAGAGAACCAGTATCTCCCGATGCCCTTTTTTTCATTATATCACCAGCAAATCACGTCTTTCTCATTCTCAGCAATATCTTTCTTTTGATTTTTTAAAATTACTTAGGTTTTATAATAAGAGTTTAACTAGAAGATACAAATTTTTAAAAATTACTTTGAAATTTTCTGTGGACACCATTGAAAAGTCAAATAGATGTACAAGGTTTGTGACCAAAAAATGGATGTTGTCTATTCTGCTCTTTCCGTGTGCAGTTGTGATGCCTGAGAGGCAACACATTCATTTCTTTGGGCTGTTCTTTTTTATATTTGCTTTCACATTTCTATAGAAATATTTTATCCTATTATCCCTCAATTGTTACTTTTAGGTACTATCTGTAGATTTCCTGCTATAGAATATGAGATTGACTCTTCTCATGCCCACCTCCTTGCAAGCGTACCTTTCCTTGCACTTCACCACCCCCATCTTCTAAATATAGTCAAAACATTCATTTTGGTTAGATTATATTCAATGTTTGCATCTTATAATTATTTAAATAACATCCACAGCTGAGCCATTCAGAGATAATTATTACATTTCCTATCTTGTTCAACCTTTTTCCTCTCTGGATTTGGTATGACCTGGTTTTTATTGTTGTTGTTTGCTCGCTCACTTAATAACCCGCATCGTTCTCAGTAATTCACACACAAGTCCTCTGATACCAGCGTAAATTTCAACTCAGTACATTCAAAATCATCAGGTGTCCATCAGTTTTATCTTCTCCTGAGCCATTCCATTGCAATATACACTGATAGCCTTCTGGGCCTGCTAGCATTCTCAACTTCATTATCCTTTGGTTACTCATTAGCTCTCTCACATTTGAATTATTTCCTTGTTTCATTGCTTCTGTGTTTTAAGAGGAAAGGTGCATGGAACATAAAATATTTCACAGTCATAGGGCTGAAAATATCTATATTCTCTGAGCTCCCTCTTGCTTTAATAATTTGGCTGAATATAAAAATCTAGTTTGGAAATCATTTTCTCCTTGAAATTTTGAGGCATTACCCCATTGTCTTCTAGCTTCCAGGGTTGTTTCAAATTTCATGTGATATGCCATGATTTGGATCTTTATTCATCACTTTGACTGGACACTTAGTGGGACACTCTCAATATCAGAACTCTCAATCTCCAGTTTGTAGGTATCTTGATAAATTATTTTTTTGCAAAGTTCTCTAACTCACCAACTAGAACTTGATCTCACAATGTTGGCATACATGTACTTTTTCAAGCCTCTTCATGTATCAGTCTGCTTATACATTAAATTAACTTCTGTAAATGCTGTAACAACTTAACCACGATCTTGACGGTTTAAAACAATACAGATTTATTTTCTTACAGTCCTGGAGGTTGAAAGTCTGAAATAAGTTTCACTGGGCTAAAATCAAGATTATGGCATGGCTGGGGTTTTTTATAGGCTTTAGAGAAGAATCGGTTCCTTGCCTTTTCCAGCTTTGAAAGGCTGCCTCCGTCTTGCATTTCTTGGCTTAGGGTTTCTTTCTCCATCTTTAAGCCAGCGGTATAGCATCTTCAAATCTCTCTCCCCTTCCCTCTTCATACCACCTTCCCTCCTATAAGGACCTTTGTGATTATTTCAGGTCCTAGGACGATCTGCTCATCTCAGGATCCTTAATTCAATCACATCTGCAAAGTGCTTTTTATTGTAAAAGATAACATCTTCACAAGTTCTAGGGATTAGGACATGGAGATCACTGGGAAGCAATTAATCAACTTAGTACACACACCATTGCCTGTAACAAATCACATCCCTAAACTCACTACCAACTGGCACTGAAATAGACATCAGCTCTATGGTGAGAGACATTACAGAGTAAAATGGCAAAAGGCATCAATCCAGCATGGAGTGAAAGAATGGGGCCACTAGCATAATAAATCAATGGCATACATCATCATGTATACATTTATTTATATCTTTTATAATATATTTAAATAAAGATTTATCATTTTCACCATAAAGTTCTTGCACATTTTTGTTAGATTTATTCCTAAATACTCAATATTTTGATGGTATTTAAATGGTATATTTAATGTTTTTCATTTTCTAATTCTTTATTGATGGCATATAGATACGGTTTGTTTTTATATCAATTTTGTATCCAGTAATTTTCTAAGCATTCCTATTAATCAAACACATTTGTTTGTTTATTTGCCTTCTTTTGCTAACTGAGATCAGCAGAACAATCTTGAACAGAATGAGTAAAAGGGGTGCCTGGGTGGCTCAGTCATTTAAGCAGCCGGCTCTTGATTTTAGCTCAGGTTATGATTTCATATGTCATAATCATGGGTCCTGAGATTGAGCCCTACATTGGGCTCTGCACTTAGTGATTCTCTGCCTTACCCTCTTCCCATGACCCTCCCCCAGCTCATGCACGTGTGCTGTCTCCCTCTCTCTCTATCTCAAATAAATAAATAAGCCTTTAAAAAAAAAAAGAAGCAGTGATAGCAAGAATCCTTCTTTTGTGCCATCGCATTTCAACATTAACTATGATGTTTGCTATAGATATCTTTAATCAGTTAATAACCATTTCTATTCCTAAATTACTAAATAATAGTGTTTCTTTTATAATTAAATTTATTTGAGATATAGAAACAAATGTTTACATTTTGATAAATAAATTTACCTGTGCTCTTGATATCTTACTTACACATATATCTTGAAGTGTATATAATTTGTCTTAAATCATAGTCTTCCAAGAATTATATGAGTCAGTCACTAAATATCCTCCCTAGTTTAAAGTGAGCTTCAGAATGGATTGGTTAACCAAGTTTACCATTAACAACAGAAAATAACAATTTTTAATAATATCCTTACTCCATTTACCAACTGAAAGGACTGCACCATGAAAGAATCTTGGAACTCTTTGGTTCCCGTTTAGAATTTCATAGCAGTGGCCTGCCAAGACGGAAGTTTCCTGAATTAATGAAGTTAACAGAAAATATTGTTAATATATTGTTTTCCAGATTTAGAAAGGAACAAATTCTTATCTAATTCAAGTGAGCTCTTCCTCATTCAGAGAGGATGGATATTGTTTAAGCATGGATATTTCAACAATTTTTAAACTCCCCAGATCTATATCTACTCTTCCCAAGTACTTCTTCTTTACTAGAGTTCAGATTTATTCATTTTTTTAAGATTTTAATTATTTATTTTATCAGAAAGAGAGTGCACTAGCAAGGGGGAATGGTAGGCAGAAGAAGCAGACTCCCCGCTAAGCAAGGAGCCCAATGTTGGACTTGATGCCAGGACCCTGGGATCATGACCTGAGCCAAAAGCAGACACTTAACCGTCTGACCCATCCAGGCATCCCTATTCATTTATTTATTTATCATTCAGTCATTTGGGAAATATTTTTTTGGGAATCTACTATGTACTAGGGGCTACAGAGGCACTTGGATATAAGAGTGTACATGATTTTATCTGAACTTGAAGCTATTTATAGTTCAGTAGAATGAAACAAACAAATATATAAACAATTACCATACAGAACTTGTGCTATGGTAGAATGAATGTGGAATGCTAGAGGAACCTGAAGAAGATTCAGTATCTTAGTATTGGAAAAGAAGAAAAGGTTTTTTAATTTTCCTGGGACACCTAAAATATAAATAGGAATCACCTAGACAAAAAGTCGGAAGAGCCATTTATACAGAGAAATAGAATGTGCAAAGACCCAGAAGTGAAAGAAGGAATGGTATTTATAGAAAAATTACTCATGTAATCTGAAGCTTAAATAAAAAGAGAGATGAGACTGGAGGGACAAAATCATGAGGGACCCTATAAACTGAGTAATTATAATAGGTATTATCCAAACCTGTACATTTTGGAAAGTTAAAGAGATGATACTAATAACTATGCTATAAATAAATAAACTGGAAATCACGACAAATTCTCCTCTTTATCCTGGATCTATTGAGGAACTCTTGATGGATCTTAAGTAAGAGGGTAGGAATGTGACATATTTAGATATTCATCTGGCAAAGATTGCTTTAGCTATAGTGTGGACTAGTTATGGGTTAGGGAAGCAGTGGTATACAAAAGGAAGAAAAATGGGGCGCCTGGGTGGCTCAGTGGGTTAAAGCCTCTGCCTTCAGCTCAGGTCATGATCTCAGGGTCCTGGGATCAAGCCCTGCATTGAGCTCTCCTCTCAGCAGGGAGCCTGCTTCCCCTCTCTCTCTGCCTGCCTCTCTGTCTACTTGTGATCTCTGTCTGTCAAATAAAAAAATAAAATCTTTAAAAAAGAGAGAGAGAAGAGAAATAGAGAAAAGGTAAGAGATACATATATTGCACTAATTCAAGTAAGCAATGAGGTTGCCTCTGGTTTAGCAACGTAGAAGTAATGGAAATGGTAAAAGGCTGATTAATTTTGTAGCTATTTGGGAAATAAAATCAACAAGATTTGCTGATGGAGTGTTTTAAGGATTTAATAGAGAAAGAGGAAGTTGGAATCACAAAGTACAGTATTCCCGTGTCTTCCCTGGGCCCACTGATTGATGAGCTGAAGGATCCATCACACAAGGGAACAGCCACTGAAGATGTTGTTTTTAAGGACCTGCACTGTGTTTTGTGAATGAATTTTTGTGGGCCAGTGTAACTGGGGTTTTTTTGTTGGTGGTGGTGTTGTTCTAAAGTGTTGGACTAAGTCCTAAATGATCTGAGCTGTCCCACTGAATGACTGCAGCTGATGCTACAACAGAAATACAAAGGACAGTTGGTGGAATACAAAGCCTGTGAAGTGGGTGGAGTACAAAGTGCATAAAGAACACCAAAGCAAAGGCTGGGAGGAGCACAGGAGTGTGTGATCACAGACTGGTTTCTAGAATATCAAAGAAGCAACACTAAGTCTCTGTGGATAAAGGCAAACCTTTCCATTCCCAGGCACGAACAAATGAGAGGTCACATAATCTGAGTGAGATCTTGCACAATGTGTACTGAAGTCCCTTGAGGAAACCCAAAGTCTCTTCTTTTGTCACCTCTTTTTCTCTTAAAGGGTTTTGATTTTACAGAGGTATACAAGACGGGAGAGCCGGCTTCAAGATATCATAAGAATAGGAAAGAATTAAAGTTCAGAATGCGGATGGCAGTCCATTATAGATGATCACTGTGAGCCTCCAGTAAGGTTGGGGCAGAGCAGAAACAGAAGAATTGTGGCCAGAGTAAAATAGAACCCAGCCCAGATGAAAATTGGGCAGCACTCATCATAATGTCAGAATAAGTCACAGGGTGGCACAGGCTGAATCCAGCCCTGGAAACAAAATCTAGAAGCTCAGCGATATTATCTGAATAATCAATACAAGGTACCAAACCCAACAAAGGAGACCCTTGCTTCATTCCCTTGTTTGTTCTCCAACCTGTCTCTCTGAAGCCCTACCCATCAGAGCAGGAACACAGCATTTAGGCTGCCTGTCCACCAAATTCACAATTTTTTTTTTTAACTTTCCACCATAAAAATGTAGTCTGGGCAGTGTCAGCAGCATCCAGCCTTTCCAGAGTTCTCTCTCATTCATTTCCTGTAGCATCCCTACTCCCTCCCTATGTCTAAGCCTATCCTGCTCTCTTTGTTCTGTTTTCAGCACGTTGCATCTTTCACACATTTGATTTACTTGATACACCACATAGTGATGAAGAGACCTGACTCTGCTCTCCAAAAGACTTTTTTAATCCCACTCTGATGGCTAACATTCAATCTGGGACAAATTACTTAATCCCTTAGGAACTTGGTTTCTTCCTCTGTGAAAGGGGAGGTAACCCAAGAAATTGAATGGTTTTAAGACTTAAAATGATGATGTATGAAAAGCACATAGAACATTGCCTACCACAGAATATGCACTAAAAAATATTAGCAATTATTATGACTCTTGTTAAACTGAAACCTTATGTGGTAGACAACATTAATACAAAACATATTTTTTTTTATGATATAAGTACACACACACGCACATACATACATCCAAAGAGACTCTTAAAGTTTAAATAACTGGTTCAAGGTTATACATCTCCAATTTACAGAGCTTCATTACACAAGTTTAGACCTCAGGCTCAGTGCCTTACTAGGTAAACCTGGACACAGCACTGAAATCAATTCCAGGAAAAATGTCCAGACCTTCTGTCAAGATTCAACCTGACAGAGCCAGCCAAGGGTATAATCCTACTGAAATAGCCATGCTCTTGCTTTTAGTAGCTATGGTGGGTAGCACAGTGGTCCCTTTCTCAAGTCACCTAAGTTGTTTTATTTGCCATCTAATCCTTAAAATTAGAAGGAACACACTCATTCGAGCTTTAACTGAATCAAGCATGCATATGTATGTCTGTATTATCCTGGCTACACATTGTTGTATAACAAACCACCCCAAAACAGTAGACCAAGACCATAATGATGATTGACTTGCTCATAAATGTGCAATTTGGGTAGGGATCATTAGGGGAAGTTCATCTCTGCTCCAGATGACTTTGGTTGGGACAGTTGAAAATAGGGTTGGAGTCTACACTATCAAAATTGGATCATTTGCAGGTCTGGACATTGGAGTTCTGGTCTGAGAGCTGAGCTGGAGCTGGGAGCTTCTGTTTCCCTCCATGTAGATGAAGATCTCCATACTTCTAGAGTGCTTGGTAGCCTAGTGGCTGGGTTTTAGGAGTGAATTTCCTGAGAGAGTTCTATCACTTTCATGACCAATTTCAGAAGTCACATAGAGCCATTTCTGCTCTACTTTTCATTCAAGGCAATCACAATGACCCACCCCTTTTCAAGGAAAGAGAACATTAACGTCCACTCCTAGTGGGGAATGGCAAGGTTCTGGAAAAGCATGTGGAGTAGGAAATATAAGGGATGGGAAATATGAAAAATATAGATGAATATATTTCATATTCAAATGTACATATTCATAGTCCCATATATGAATATTTAAGCTATATAAAATATCAATCCCAGTCTGATTTTTTATTCCTTTATTTTTTCCTAGTAATTATAATCACCTGGCATATCATATATTTATTTGTTTTTCATCCATCTGCCCTCCACTAGAATGAAGTGCCACAGAGGCAGAAAATGTATTATTATTTTACTTATTACCATATCATTATTACCCAGAACACTGCCTGACACATAGTAGGCACTCAATTTATTTGTTGAATAAGTGAATTCACACATGCATAAATAAATACTGCCTCCAATATATAGGGCCACAAATTTACCAGTGTAGATGCTGGCTCTCAGGCTAGACTGTGAGACATCAGTTAAAAGAATTAGTGACACTATCTTCCATAATTAACAAACTTGGTACATGACAAAGAGAGAATGTTGTTGAAGCTCCTGATATCTGCATTTTCAAACTCCATGGAAATTATAACTCTAAAACCTCTTCTTCATCTGCATTTTATTTCTCTTTCATAGACCAGCCATCACTAGAAGCTTCAGCAGAGGGATTTTTTGGATGGTAGCTGTGAAGTATTAAAAAGGCAGTGGCAGATATAAGGATTTTATTTGCCTTCCACAAGATGCCTCATAAAGGCATAGTTAATAAGTTGCCCACTTTGCCTTAAGGTGTTTTCAGTAGCTCATAATAGTATTTATTTCAGAAAGCGTATCTTCTGTCACATTAAGGATCAAGTAAAAATGATGTGAAATGACCTTGTTTGGCTTTAGAAAAATTAAAGCCCTAAAAGCATGAAAAGCAATAAAAGATTATTGTGTGCCTTTTGTCAGATATGAGAATCATTATAATGAATCCCTATGACAAGTACCTTCACAGCTGTAGTTGTAAACACTTATAGCAGCTGCTAATTGTGATACCTAATAGGATCCTTGACCCTATAATGTGGCCTCCTCTATAGACATTTTGGTTGTAATGAAAAACACTAATAACTACAGTGAGGAAAAAGCAAACAGTGAATTTATGAATTACATAATGTTTCTCTGGTAAAGCATTTTTTAAATACAAAATTTTGTTAAAAGATACAAAAAGTAATATAAAATTCTAAAACGTGATATTCAACACAATATGGGGAAAGCCAAGTATCTCTTTACTCAAGATCTCTGAAGATGTCATTAAGAATATCTGTATTATAATGACATACTGTATGGTGACTAACATAACATAAAAAAATTAAAAAATATTTTAAAAATATTTGTATTAAAAAAGAATATTTAAAAAATATTAATAATAAAAAAGAATATTTGTATTAAAGCCCCCCAAAGAAGCTTTTATATGAAAACTACAACATATTATAGCAACATAATTTATAGACTCTAATTTTTTCCCCTTAATACCAATATCAATATGTGATCACATATAACCATAGGACATATGACCAAGACATATTTATAAAATAAATGCATATATAAAGAAGATGCTACATATTACCCATTAATAGAACATGACCTTTCATACCATTTTCAAGAAGTGGATACAGATTTGAATCATTAGATAAATAAGGAAGATCTGAACCTTGCCCTTGAAAACTTGATTCTTCATGCATGGTAGATATGGTGTGGCATTCTATTGGAAATGGTGTGGGGGGATAGTTAAAAATGGAAAGATCTATTTGACACAATATTTGGTTTTTCCACTCAAGGAAAATAGACTCTTTTGTTTGAAACATCGGTAAAGGAGTTCTTTTACTACCATCATCATTATCACTATCATAATTATCATAGGTAACATTTTTTACTACTTTATAATGTACTGGAACACACTAACACTAATGGCTTTATATATTGCACTTATTAATGCATTTACTCCTCACAACATCTCTCTGGAACAGGTACTGTTAGTAGACAGTTTTACAGATGAGCAAACTGAGGGACAGACAAGTTAAATGTTTGGTCAGTGTCACAAAGCTAACAGAAGGCGCAGTCAAGATTCAAACCTGACTATTAGCTCCTGAGTTTATGCTCTTAACCAGGTTGCTTTGTTGCTTCAGGAAGGCACAGCATTGCTTCTGAAGAAAAATTTGAAGTCCTAATTCAGGAAGTGATGCGATCATGAAAATCTGGAATTCCATCAGATATTGGAGTATAGGCACTAAAATACTGTTTTGGAACTTGACACATGCTGTCACACTTTACCTGCACATGAAGTGGATTTTCCCCCCCTGTATAATAGTAATAGTACTTAATTTATGCCAAGAACTAGCTCATCTCACTCTTGAAATAAGCCAAAGAAATAAGTACTTGATTTACAGATGAAATCTAGTACTAAATTAAGTGACTTGTTCACAGTCAGTAGCCAGAAGCCACTTAGACTCTTAGGTCTTCTTTCCACAAATCTGTGCTTGTAATCACTGTCTGTGTTTCCCCTCCTGAATGCACAGTAGAATCCTCGGCAGACTCATTAATAAATGTAAATGGTTGGGTGTCACTTCCAGAGATTCTAATTTAATTGGTCTTAGTTGGTGAGGCCTGGGAATAGGTAGTTTATAAAAGTTCCCCTTGTGAATTTAATGTGCATCAAAGACCAGGATCACTACACTATCTGATACTGTTCCTCATCTTAAAATTATCTTTGGTCTCAATACCCTATAAGTCAATAATCTACCTTATTCTTGCCAGAATGAGGTAAAGTACGAACAGGAAACAAGTGATTGGCAATCTCCAATGCTTTCTTATATGGTTTTTATTATATAAAGCATTGACATTAGGTTTGAAATGGATTTCTTTATCCAGTAACAAGTAACTAACTAGGTGATTCTGAGTAGGATGTTACAATTTAAATTTAATTTTTTTCTGATCTTTCGGATAATGTCATATGATTATGAACATATGATTATAAACATATGATCTATTTAAATTTCCTTCTTGCTGTATTTTTATCTTCAGTATACCTGGCCCACACATTTTTAGCTAGTGCAGTTCTGATTCACAAAAGGATAAGGGTCACCTGATTCATACCGCACTATATTTGGCAAAAGAAAGTGTCTCATCCAACTATGATTGAAAATGGCAAATCACTGTGTAAAAGCCCATCTTTCTGTGGTTTGTGTTTATTTCTCTTTAAAAGTGAAGAAGAAAAGAAAACATTGAGCTAATGGTCAGGTCTGAAAAAGAACAAGTTAGTTTAAGGGTGAAGAAACCTAGTCCATAAGAGATAATACCTAATGTCTAGATTATCGTGTGTTAAGTATTTGATAAACTGGAAATGTATAGCTGGACAGCCATTATTTAGCCAAATAAAAATAATTAAAAGAAACAAGCACAAACCCAACACCTCTTTTAGCAAATGACCTGTCTGTGGGCTCTGAGCTGGAAATGTTGGTAGTCATTACAGAGGCTGTCAAACAGAAGTAGGTATTGGGTTCCAGAGACAAATCAGTTTTGAAAGGCTAAATGCTTTGGCCTGTCTTTGAAATACTAACTTAAGATTCAGGAAATAAGAAAGCAAACATGGATATAAAATTCGCTGTGGTAATGGGGGCCAGGGAAACCACAATTTAAAATTAATTTTAATCTGCTTGTCACAAAACTTAAACAAATGTAACTATAATGTGTGGAATTTTACTTTTACTATTCCTTTTACTACACCTATCAAAAGACAGATGAAGGAGCGCCTGGGTGGCTCAGTGAGTTAAAGCCTCTGCCTTCTGCTCTGGTCATGATCCCAGGGTCCTGGGATGGAGCCCCCCATTGGGCTCTCTGCTCGACAGGGATCCTGCTTCCCCCCATCCCCACCCCCTGCCTGACTCTCCACCTACTTGGGATCACTGTCTGTCAAATAAATAAATAAGATCCTTAAAAAAAAAAAAAAAAAGATGAAGACAACCTGGTAAAAATGTTTCTCCTCCAAAAAGGACAACACTTTCTAAAAAAGTCAATTGCCGGTAATTAGACAATAAAATACAGACTCTTCTATCATCAGGAATATTCAGAGTCATCTTTTTAATGACTTTAAAGGCATAGTAGCCATCTTCCATCCTAAACTGTATCTCAGGATTTTTTTTTTTTTGTTAAAGATTTTTATTTATTTGACAGACAGATCACAAGTAGGCAGAGAGGCAGGCAGAGAGAGAGAGGAGGAGGAGGAAGTAGGCTCCCTGCTGAGCAGAGAGCCTGATGCGAGGCTGGATCCCAGGACCCTGGGATCATGACCCGAGCCGAAGGCAGAAGCTTTAACCACTGAGCCACCCAGGCGCCCCTGTATCTCAGGATTTTAATTGATTACCAGATTTTGTTGAATTAACTCCACACTTTTCTCTTAGTCACATTCTCTAGAAAGTACATTCATCAAAGATAGAAGATATGAATTACAAATTCATTTTTACCACCAACATAAATTTTTAAACCTTCATGGTCGTTTGTAGAACAGAACTTTGATCTGTAGTCAGACATGATTTCTTTTTTTTTTTTTAAGATTTTATTTATTTATTTGAGAGAGAGACAGTGAGAGAGAGCATGAACGAGGAGAAGGTCAGAGGGAGAAGCAGACTCCCCATGGAGCTGGGAGCCCGATGCGGGACTCGATCCTGGGACTCTGGGATCATGACCTGAGCCGAAGGCCGTCGTCCAACCAATTGAGCCACCCAGGCGTCCCCAGACATGATTTCTTGATTGAGTAAAAGGTTTCTTTTCTTAGTATCTATTATTTTCACTAGGCCCTTTTAATTTCATCTATACATGGGACAGATTGTTTTGACAGACAATGTCATCTTATAGTGTAAGGGGCACTGGACTTGGCTGCACATACCCCAAAGCCCTGGGTTATCTGGGATTTGAATCTCTGCTTTAAATACCGAAAACCGTGTACTAGCTACCATCTCTACATTTTTCTTCTGCTGGACACACAATCCTGTGTGGCAGGATGGATAGGAGGATGGCAATATATGTGAAACAGCTTTGAAAATCATTAATTGCTTGATAAATGCTGAGAACTGTCATGACGACCTTTCTAAATCATGGGATCTTCATCTCCCTATTATTTGGCAGCAAGATGAAGGGGAGTGCCCGTAGCCACATATCACATATATCTCAGAAAAGAACTGTGGATAAAACCCTGATTAGGAGAAACTCACTGCATCTGGTGATCATGAACAAATCATTAAAAACTCCTCCGCCTCTGTTACCCCATTTGCGGTGTGAGTATAGTAACAGGTAATTGTGTATATTGCTTGAAGTAGGTTTAGAAGGAATAAAGACACACATACTTTAGTTCTGTGCTACCAAGGAGATACAGCCCATTAAGTTATCAAACGATATTACTGTGAAACCCATATGTTCTTACTTGTAACATTTTCATCTTACAACAGTTTTTTCTTTCCTGAAAAATTGGGCCAAAGCAAGATTCTCTGATTATAACATATGTCCATTCATCCCATTTTTTTTTTATTTCTCAGAACACAAAAAACATTTATGAGAGACTTTTCCCTGTATTTATACCAAGCCAAATGTAAAAATGTAGCTGTGTCCTGCTTCTCAAAAAATGGCTAGCTGATTTGCAAGCAGGGGTAGCAGAGGAAAATGAACAGGGATGTGTGGAGTCCACTGAATGTCACCTGTTTTCTCTGGCCTCTGACCCCATTGCCTCCATTAGCTCTCCTCCACTGGCAACGGTACAGCAGTGATATGGTTTTACGATGTCTTGCTGTGCTTTCAAATGCCATTACCGCTGTTTTGCCCATCTCTTCTTTGGGGACTGAGAGTGCGCCTTCCATTTCTTCCTAACTCAGATAATACCCAAGACAATACTCCTCTCAGCCTGTGTTCTATGGACGGAATCGATGAACAGTTGGCTCCCAGCCACCTGACCCCAGGGCTGGAAGTACAGGGGAGACAGGAAGCACCGAGCAACAAGGGTTCACCTGCACCCCAGAGACACACATCTGTTGTCCCTACCCTCTGGTCAAGCTGGACAACCCATTGTCCCTAATACAGCCCATTGTTTCCCGAACACAGCCCGAACTTTTCCATGTCCACATTTGATTATTTTGCTCTGACTGCCCAGGATGCCCAGTTCCCGCCTCTATCCCTACTTTTAAATACTTTCTCATCTTTCGAAGATGTGTCAAATGCCAGCCATCACCCTGAGACTGGAGTGCTTCGTGCAAATTTTTGTCAGCTCTCTCCTGTGAATCTCTACAACTCTTGACTCATAGTACCCTTAGGTGACTTCACACATTCTTCTTGATATATGCTCATTTACTTTTTTCCCTTATTGTTTGGGCCCTCTAATAAGACTCATTAGCTATATAAGCTTGGACAAGTTATTTGAGCCCACTGTGCCTATTTTTTTCACTCATTATATGAAGATTACAATAGCAAAATTGTTTTGAGGATTAAATAAGTTAATGTGAGTACAAAACTTAGACCTATGTCTGGCACACAGTAATATGATGTAAGTTATTAGTTTTTGCAATAACATTGTTACACGTATCATGTATATTATAAACGTGTATATGGATGTCAGTGTTTTTTTTCAGAGAAATTTATGCTTCCTTATAGTCCCATTTCCTAATATATTTTCCTCTATTTATCGGGTTACAAATAAATGTTTTTAAATAAGTAAATAAAAAAACAAAGCTCCTGATTCTATTGTTGTAATTCTTTTGAGATTGAACTTTTCCTTTTTTTTTAAATTTTATATTATTTTTCCAATGTTCCAAAGTTCACTGTTTATGCACCACACCCAGTGCTCCATGCAGTTCGTGCCCTCCTTAATACCCACCACCAGGCTCACCCATCCCTCCAACCCCTGCCTCCAAAACCCTCAGTTTGTTTCTCAGAGTCCACAGTTTCAGACTGAACTTTTTCCTAAAGATACTGCTTAATTTGATGAGCAAATCAACTTTTTAGTAAGGGGCATTTCTTTGTAAAACTTCAAAATGCCCTCAAACATAGGGCATAATATTTAATTTTTTATTCATTCACTTAACTCAACTGTTAATAAATGCAAATCTCAGGTAAAGTAATTCAGTCCTTATCTTACTGTTTTAATTTCATGATCCATAACAATGTGAAGTGGCTCAAATGTCTAGACAGAATGTTAATTATGTAATGCTAGAAAGCTAGATGACTTAGTGATTCAATAATCATATTTCTGTGTTATGCCATTGTTGGTTTCTATAGAATTTCACCCCAAACAGTTTCAGAGATACTTTCAGACAAAATGAAGAACATTAAAAATCTAGTGGCATGTGAATTTCTTTTTAAGTTTTTATATATTGTATTTTTTAAAAGAACTTTTAGACCTACAACAAAATTGAAAGGAAGCTATAGAGATTTCCCAAATACTTCTTGCCCCTACACATGCATAGCCTCTCCCACCATCAATATCACTCACCAGAATGGTACTTTTTTTTTTTTTTCCCAAGGATGAACCTACACTGATGCATCATAATCACCCAAAGTCCATAGTATACCTTCAAGTTCACTCCTGGTGCTGTACATTCTAAGGGTTTGGACAAAAGTATAATGACATATATCCAACTTTATAATAGCATACAGAATATTTTACCGCCCCACAAATATTCTGTACTCTGCCTATTCATCTCTCCCCCCACCCCACCCCTGGGAACCACTGATCTTTTTACTATCTCCATAGTTTTGCCTTTTCTGGAAAGTCAGATAGTCAGAATTGTATAGTATATAGCCTTTTCAGATTAGCTTTTATCACTTAGTAATATGCATTTATGATTCTTCCATGTTTTTCATAGCTTGATTACTTATGGGTTTTTTGGTTTTTGGTTTTTGTTTTTAGCACTTCATAGTACTCTGTTATCTGGAGGTACCACAATTTATTTATCCATTCATGTACTACAGAACATCTCAGTTGCTTGTAAGTTTTTGTAATTATGAATAAAGCTGCTATAAACATCCATGCACAGGTTTTTATGTATACCTAGATTTTTAACTCCTTTGGGTAAATACCAAGAAGTGAGATTGCTTTGCCATATGTTAACAGTATATGCTTAATTTTGTAAAAAACTGCCAACTTGTCTTCCAAAGTAGCTATACTGTTTCACTTTCACACAACAGTAGGTGAGAGTTCCTGTCACTCCACATTCTCACCAGCTTCTGGTGTTGTCAATGTACGGAGTTTTGGCCATAGGTATAGAGTAATATCTTATTTTTTAATTTGCATTTCCCTTGATCACCTATGATTAGCAGTATCTTATTTTATATTTATTTGCCGACAATTTGTATATATTCTTTGATGAACTCTCAAGGTCTTGGTTCACTTGTCATTTGTTTTCTTCCTGTTGAGTTTTAAGAGTTCTTTGTGTATTTTGGCTAACAATCCATTATGAAATGTATTTTTTGAAAATATATTCCCTCAGTTTGTGGCTTATCTTCTAATTTTCTTGATGCTGTCTTCTACAGAGCAGAAGTCTTTGATTTTAATGAAGTCCAGCTTAGTAATTCTTTCTTTCATGGATTGTTTTTGTTCTCATATCTAAAAAGGCATCACCATACCCAAGGTCACCTGGGCTTTTCATACGCTATCTTCTAGGAGTCTTAGTTTTGCATCTTACACCTAGGTGTCTGATCCATTTTGTGAAGGGTTTGAGGTCTATGTCTAGATTCATTGTTTGCATGTGGATGTCCATTTGTTCCAGAACCGTTTGTTGAAGATACTATCTTTGCTCCACTATATTGCCTTTGTTGCTTTGTCAAAGATGAATTCATTGTACTTATAGGGAAACTTCTTTTTAATTTAAAGAGACTACTTTAAAGTACATATATCCTATTGTGAAGCCATTTTTCAGTCAACTGCCATGGCTGGCCATTTGAAAATAACTAGCTGTCTACATTTAAAACCAGAAAAGTCCCTCTCAAAAGATATGCAAAGGTAAAATCAAAGGTGAACTGCATTGGACAAATTTATTTAAACGTCATATAAGGTTACATACTCATGGAGTTACTTCCAGATGAAAATGCATATTAGACACACCTTGATTTCCATGATAGTAGTCCCAATTTCTTTTAGGCTGTAAATGTGAAGATTAAGAATTATTTTAACAAGTGAGATCTACTAAATAAATCATGTGAAGTTTAAAAACGCTAAGCTACCACCTCCCAAGAAGCAGGTTTGCAGTTCTCAGTGACAGAATGAAGTGGGATGAGGCTCATTGTACAGTAACGGTAGACTATGAACAACAGCACCCTGAGTGTTTTGGTGACTCCTCCCCCACAAGATAAAATGCATTTCATCATTACAAGTTAAAAGCTTTCAGATTTCAGGGCTAAAGAAAATGGGGATTTTCTTCCAAAGCGAACTTATTGGTTTTATTGATTCTCCTCTATTTTGATTTTACATGTGGGTGGATGGGAAGTATATTTCTTTAATACATAGCAATGCTGTTTCCTCTATCACAAAAGTTTTTCATTTTATTTTACCCTACCTGAACTGAAAATTTAGTTTCAACAGGTTCTATTATCAACTTATCAAATTTATTCTACTGCCATTTTTGTTGTTGAAGGTACATAAAAACGCATTTTTTTGTAATTTTTCTTAAATAAATTCATATTTACCTAAGATCTAAAAGTGTACATCCTGCCAATGTACTTAGGAAGTTAAGTAGAATGGTAAAGGTCTGGGGTGCCTGGGTGGTTTAGTTGGTGAAGCATCTGCCTTCAGCTCAGGTCATGATCTCAGGGTCTTGGGATTAAGCCCCATATCAGGCTCCCTGCTCAGCCGGGAGTCTGCTTCTCCCTTTTCCTCTGCCTAATCCCACTTGCCAACTCATGCTCTCCCTCACTGTCTCTCTCTCTCTCAAATAAATAAATAAAATCTTTTAAAAAAAACAGAATGGTAAAGCCCTTCTGATAACTAATTTGAATGGAATCTGATCAATTGAGATAGGGTGAAAATGGCGGCTTTTAGTAAGGAGAATTATTCATTGAGGGTACATATGTATCTCCCAGGTTTTTCTGGTTATGAGAAAATTTATCATAATTTCTGAACTTACTGTTTTCCTACTGAATGATTTTGATAGTGTTACTAGTTAAACTCCACAATTTAAATATAAAATTATAAAATGAGAGGAAATACATAGAGTATTACGATGTGTTTCAGTATAAAAAATATTGAATCCACATATATAGAATATGTGTCTTTTGTATACTTTTATTTGTAGTGACTTTTTTCCATGGGAACAGCTTCTTCTGAATTGTTACCTGCCTTCAAATTGAAGTTGGAGGATAGAAATTTTAGTTACTATCCCACCATGTCTTCATTAATTGATAATTCTCCTTTTCTAACTGTTTATCTTTCATGTTTTAAATGCTCTAATCAATAAGAATTGACTCTTCTAATTCTTTATTTGGAAGTGAGGGATTATTCCAGCCATATAAACACCTACTGGGAATATACTTGCAACAATATAAGTTTAAGAATCATTTGGTTTAATTTGTCAAAAACACTTATTTTTTAACAGTAATAATATAAACTTAAAGGATCTTTTGTTTCATTTGTCAAGTAATACATGTTATCTAACAACTGAAGAGTATACTCTTTGGTGGAGACTGTTGTCTCTAAGTGGTATTTTATGTTTGTTTTTGGCTTGAATTTGAGAAAATATTCACTCCTCCAGTTTTAGCTAAATGAAATGTCCAACAGCTGTGACGATGACAATTCCAGCCTTTTATTATTCAGCTTGGTTTTTTCCATTGGTTCTCTTTGACCCTCAGATTATCGAAGGCTTAGAAAAAGAAGACGAAAAAGCGACTTCTAGCAATAATCAACATAAATGTAAACCTGGCCACCTCTTTACTAACTCCAGTCTCCCAACTTGGAAACAGGGAAACCCATCCATTATTTAGTGTCTGTTTTGTTTTCCTCCAAATGAAAGCATGTTTTTTCAATTTGATTTTATTGGAGCATTCAAAACAGCATAATGATTTATACTTTTGACCTAATGGTATTTTGTGTTTCCTCAACAGACCTTTACCCTTTTTTTAACTTATGATTTTGAAATTAAAACTTATTTCAAGAGTTTAGAATTGTGAATAGCAAAGCTTTATGCTGCTGTCATGTATGTGCCTTTGTTCTTCTTATAGGAATAGAAAAACAGAGTTAAGGTAATGAATGCAGCAATCACAGGTTCATGGTTTATTAAAATCAAATTCGTTAGTCCCTTCTTAACTACTCATCTGTGTACTTTGAGTCTCATCCGTGGCCAATTTACTCTTCCCTACTCTTGGCGAACCTAGTAAGATATACCCTTCTGAGTTAACACCTGTGTTGTCTTACATCATTTCATCCTGGAAGAAGGCAATCTAAGTTTAATATTAGCTTGAACAAGTCCTTGTTGCAATAGCAACATTGTAAAACCAAATATAAACCATTTGGGGAAATGTAGAATCACTGTAGAATCACTTGAGAAACCCATTTCCTCAACAATCCTGCTGACATCCAGCTCTTAGGATGCTCTGTATATCAGAGTCCGTGGAAATGGTGCTTCAGGAGAAAATCCATGTACACCCCACACAAGCATTACCCAAGAGCCCCGCTTAATTTCCATTAACTTAATTGGCCCAATATTGATCACCATCACATCTGTCTTATAACTCCTCACACTTCAAAGTAAACATTTTTTATTGTAAGCTATAAAAATATCCCTACCACTTGGAGGTCTTTATTTTTATTCTCTATATTCCAACTTGAATAGAATTGATCTTTACTCAATCTTATAACTGAATATAAATTTTTACGTAAACATAGCTTAGTAATATGAAAACAATAGGGCAACATAAATGGTCATTCTGTCATAAAATAATGTTCTTCATGAAGATAATAGAGATAACAGTTGTTTAGTGCTTTCTATGTGGCAAGCTCTGTGCTAAGTACTTGATATTTTCTTATTTAACATTCACAATAACCCTCTGACATTAGGTATATATATAGTCATTTTTACTTCCAGAGTGGTCAAGAGTGAGAAATTGTTGAAGCTCATGTGGGTAATAAATAGAAGATGAGATTTGAATCCAGATTTTTCTGACAATACTTCTGGACTCAAACTTTTAAATAACTTACATGTGCTTATAGATGGGATGTTTAATAGCAATACCAATCATCATCATTACTGTCACCTACAAATATTTATAATATTCCACAATTGGGATATAATAAGCAAATGTTGACTCGACTCTACTCTTTGCATCGAAATTCACATGTTCTCCCAAAAATTCACCTGCCTTTTTGATTGGGTAGCTTTGCTCTTTGCCCTCTGCATATGGCCTGCTCAACCTAGCTTTTGCTTGCACCAATTCTCCTTGCTAAGAATACCACGTTCTTTCTTCTTCCACCAATTCATCTATTGTTTATTCATCCATTAACTCAGCAATCATGCATTAGTTCCTGGGACTAGAGTCAAGATTTAGCTCTCAAGTTTTAACCATTTTTCAAATTCCAACTCTAATTATTCCAACCTAGGATAATTTCATTTTTCTTATCTTCTATTGCAGTCTTTACTTAAACCAAATGCTTAAGGGACTACAATTATTTTATGCATTTCACTTTTATTTTCCTAGCTAAATATGTGCATCCTGGGAATATATTATATATAACATATTTTATATGTTATATATATAACATATTTTATATTTATATATAACATATAAATATAATATATAATATATAATATATATAACATATTTTGCATAGCCCCTGGAAATTAGTGTTTCTCCTAGTGTTATAATATTACACATACAGCAAACATTCAATAAATATTTATTGACTGATTGACCAAGGCTGGTAAGAATTGTCATCCTCAAAAATGCTGGATGGCATATATAGATACATACTAAGAATTTCCCTGAGTTCTGCATGTTTTTGTAAATTTGCCTGTACCAGAAACTCCTTCGTCTTCAAGATGCTTTAGTTGCATTCTGAATTACCATTCTGAAATCAGAAACAGTTCCTTAAGAATGATTCTCTTCGCTTTGACCTTTGATCTGAGTGATTACATCCTCCTTCTATCTCTGACATTTTTCTCTCTGTGTTCTCTCTTTTAACAAACCCCTTCTTGCTGCTGTCTCCATTCCATTTAACATCATTTCTAAATGATGGACACAACTATCTGGCTTTTGTTTTCAGTGTATTGTTCAAAAGCATCTAATACCCAATCAACCCACGTAATTTCATGGCAACATTTAAAAATTTTTTTTCATTTCTAGTAAAGAAATATAGTAGGATTTGATTAAATGTAATTTATAGTTCATTGTCCAATTGTTTGTATCTAAGCACTCTTTTGGTATCTTTATAACCTAATTGGGATTTTGTACTTATTCTTCAATTCAATGCTATCAGTCTGTTTCGTAGTTAAGTGTCTTGTTGACTTAAAAGTTTACTTGAGGGGCACCTGGGTGACTCAGTGGGTTCAAGCCTCTGCCTTCAGCTCAGGTCAGGATCCCAGGGTCCTGGGATCGAGTCCCGCATCGGGCTCTCTGCTCAGCAGGGAGCCAGCATCCTCCTCTCTCTCTGTCTGCCTCTCTGCCTACTTATGATCTCTGTCTGTCAAATAAATAAAATCTTAAAAAAAAAAAATTAGGGCTTAAACAAGATAAAATTCATTAAAAAAAAAAAGTTTATTTGAGGGGCACCTGGGTGGCTCAGTTGGTTAAGCAGCAGCAGTTGGCTCAGGTCATGATCCCGGAGTCCTGGGATCAAGCCCTGTGTTGGGGAGGGGTCCCTGCTTAGTGGGGAGTCTCCTTCTCCCTTTGCCTCTCACCCCACTCTTGTGCTCTTTCTCCCTCTCTCAAATAAATAAATGAAATATTTTTTTTTTAAGTTTATTTGACAACCATATAATTAACTGATTTCTCTTTTTCCAAACTGGTAAACTTCTTAACTTCATAAAGAAATGGGAAGAATCACCATTTGATAGTCATATACCCATTCTAAATGTATTTTTCAAGTGTTACATGAAACAAAGGATATCTAAGATGCTGATACTATATCTTGACATTAGATTCTGACCTCCAGTTTCATAGAAAAGACATTTTTAATCGATGTTCTCATCTCTAAATGACAAAAGTTCTCTAGAGCCTTATAGCATTGTGCTGAACAGAAATTTGCATAACCATATTTGACCATTTTCCTCTAGCCTTTGGCATCAAAACTGTAAAAAATATTGTTTATCTCATCTCCTTGATATTTATTAAGTATTCCTTCTTCATTAAATATTTTCTTTCCGGGGTGCCTGGGTGGCTCAGCTGGTTAAGCTTCTGCCTTCTGCTCAGGTCATGATCCCAGTGTCCTGGGATCCGGCCCCATGTCAGGCTCTCTGCTTAGCAGGGGGGTTTGCTTCTTCCTCTGTATCTTCTCATGTACTTTCTCTCTTGCTCACTTTCTCTCTTAAATAAATAAATAAAATCTTATAAATAAATAAATATTTTTCTTTCAATAGTCCTTAATATCCTTCACCTTGACTATTGAAATAGCCTCCTCTCCCTCTCACCCACTATTATCAGAATTATTTTTCTAAAATATAGGCAGGAACATGCTACTTCATACTTCTTGGGAAATAGAAACAAACTCAAGAACCTTTAAAAGTTTATAAAATAAAATCATAATATACCACCACATCTTGACATTCAAATATATCCTTTCATGCAACCTAACCAAACCAACTAGCCATTAGCCAAGAACTTGCTTCCTCCCTTTTTTCTTTTTTGCAGATTAAAACCATACTCACCCTCTAAGACTCAGATTGAATACCACCTACCCTGAACTGTCCTCTGTTCTATCCACCTAATGGAGATGATTATAAGTTTCTCTCTACCTTATAACCTCTCTCAAGTATATGTATATTTTAAAAGCTTTTTTCATTTTGCCTTATCTATATTCCTTTTGTTCTCCACAGTTGTAAAACACTTGAGGTTTGGGATCATGAAATTTTCCCATGTATATCCCACTCTGTCTACTACCGTGTTTTGTGCATGTGTGCTTTAGATGTTATTACCATCTTCACAGCCCTTGCCTGCAATAAAACACTTTCACTGACATTTCTAATTCATTTTTTGAAAAATTTTAAGCACAGTTGCCCTATTCATATCATGGTTCTTAAAATTCCATACATGTTGCCTTCCATTCTTCACTTCCATTTTAAGATTCTTCAGTCCAGCATGAATTCATACAAGTCTGTTATAATTCCCCTCACCAGGGTAACCAGTGACCCTGATTGAAAAATACTGTGAACTGTTTTCAGAGCTTTTCTTTTTCATTGCCGGTGAATCATTTAATATTGGGATTTACTTGAAACCCTCTGTCTTAGTCAATTCAGGTTGCCATAAGAAAAATTCCATAAACTGATGCTTATAAATAACACTTATTTTTCACCATTCTGAGAATGGTAATTCCCAAAATATGGTCCCAGCAGATTCAGTGTCTGGTGATGGCACTGTTCCTAGATAGGCACTGTTCATAGATAGCCATCTTTTCACTGTATCCTCATACTGCAGAGGGGTAAGGGATCTCTGAGGGTTACTTTTATAATGTTAATTAATTTAATCAGCATTAGAGTAATTAATTAGCATAATTTATCTAAATATCATAATCACTAATCCTGTTCTGGAGGGCCCTTTCTAATGACCTAATCACCTCCCAAGGGCCCCAGCTGCTAATACCATTACCTTGAGAGTTAGAATTTCAACATATGAATTTTGGGGTAGACTCATTCAATTTAAGCATTCTCTTTCCTGATTTTTCTGATATCTTTCCCTCCAGGCTTTCTCCTTTGCTTTTGACTGTTTATTCTAATATCCTTTGCTGCATACTAGAATACAAAAATCAGAAAAGTTTGAAGCAAATGTTATATCCAGGAATCATCATGATATAGATATAAATTAAAGAAAATGGAATGAATAAGATCACTTAGAGAAAATTCATTCTGTGACAAGAGAAGGACAAGTATAGGACCCAAGAAAAGCCAACTTGTAAAGAGGATTGGGCAGTACAGGCTATAGACCACATATAAAAACAAATTTTGCTTGGAAAAAATACCTAAATCCTACATTTTTCTTGTGATACATTGTTTTAGTATTATATCAGTGTGTGAACAAGAGAATGAACCAGTTATCCACAGGTTCCTTTCAGATTTTAGGATTCCATAATTTTATTTATTTTTTATTTTTTTTTAAAGATTTTATTTATTTATTTGACAGACAGAGATCACAAGTAGGCAGAGAGGCAAGCAGAGAGAGAGGAGGAAGCAGGCTCCCTGCTGAGCAGAGAACCCGATGTGGGGCTCAATCCCAGGACCCTGAGACCATGACCTGAGCCGAAGGCAGAGGCCCCAACCCACTGAGCCACCCAGGCTCCCCAATAATTTTAAGTGAAAATAACTATTTTTTCACATTTACAGCTACAATCCTAACAAAAGAATGAATTTAAATTTTGTCATTCCCACTTTTGTGAGAGAGATGGCTGAAATCAAACCAAGTATATGGTCCAGGAAAGGTGCAGGTACCTCATGAAGACACAACTGCAGTGGGTTTGAAACAAACAGGGTGAGAGTGCGATTACAAGGTCACGTGCCAAGGTGAAGTTCATAGCTTATTGTTAGAGCTGCACCATGGGCAGACATCAAGACCAAAAGCCTGTTTGAAAAAATTGAACATACATCCTCAGGTTATTCTAACAAAACTTTAGTCCACAGTAAGGAAAATGTCCACTTTCCCCCTCCTCGCAGCTCATCTCTTATTCTTCTTTATTCTTTTCCCAATCTTAGAAGGACTTCCTATTTAATTTTTACACTGAAGATTTCAATTCCTATTATCTAAAGAGAACTTCATTAAAAATCATATGATTCTGCTTTTATACCATATTCCTAGAGGCCTAAGGAGAAAATAATTCTCTTAAAAGATGTAATGAGAGCTAAAATAATATAGTCCTTCTATGCACCATTGAAAAAAATATTTAAGGCTCTGATATTATTATTCGTGGCTTTAGTAAAACATTGTTCATTATTCCTCACATTTAGGAACTATAATCTTTATTACTTCCATTGGAATATTATCTTAGATTCTGCAGCCTAGTATATTCATTTAGGGTAAAATATAAGATCCAGGGCCTGTTTGCTACTCTTCAAACATGTATGTGTCTTCTTATTCTCATTCCACAGACTGCCATGTGCTTTACAGGTGGCAAAATCATTTATAATCAACACTATGGAAAGTTGGGCAAGAGTTAAGCTAATTATAATATCTTCAGAATCTCATAACAAGATTTGGAAACCAACTGCCATGTGAAGATTGTTTTTATTCACTCCCTCAAAATCAGAAAATGATGATCAATTTGTACAGTGCTAGATGCCAAAGCCATGTGGAGCTTTATAAATCTCAGTCAACAAGAAGTTCTCTTTTTAGTTTATCTTTGATAATGAATGATTTTAATTTCATTAAACATTGTGTGCTGCAAGGAGTATCTGTGGGCTGGAATATTAAATTGAGCATATTCTGGGGATAGATTTTATTATTTAAGCTGGATTTTTCATTTAGAGAAGTGGGACTCAAGGCACGTATCAAGATATCTTTTTAACACAATCTCCTCACAAAAAAAGCAAATTAATAAAATTTTGCCCCGATTATCTGATTATTTCTTAATTCTCCGTTTCACTTCTAAGAAGTGGATTTGTATACTGAACTAAAATATTATATTCTAATCATCTTATTAATTTGTCTTCTCTCCCTATAAAAAGATGATAGTTGTGGGAATGGAAATACTATGTCTCTTATTTTTAACTTATTTTCCCAAATTGCTAACAGATTAGTTAGCACATATTAGGCCTGCATAAATATTTAACAACTGAATGAAGTTAGACTCTAGCCTTAGAAAAAGGAACTTATTAGAAAATTACCCTTTTTTCATTCTTAACTCTATTATCTTATAAATTATCTAAGCATTTTTATTAACAAAGCCACAATGCCACACTTCAATCAGAAAGTTTATATTTCAGGTCTTTTTCTATCAATAGAACTTCTAGAGGCACACAGTTGAGAAAAAAAAAGGTTAAATAATTATTGATTATTGAAGATTCTCCCATCAAATCAATGTGATCACTCTGCTTATTAAATGCATATCTATATTTTGTAGGATGAAGGAAAACCTAACATGTGTAGGTTACATTTATTAAGCATTCACTGTATGGTGGAGATAATATGTGTTTCACTTACATTATTCTTATTTAACCCTCTCAGCAAACTGACGGCATACATATTACTATTCACATTTGACAGGATAGAATATTAAGATTTAGAGTTAAATATCTTGCTTGATATCATGCAGCTAATCACTAATAGAGATAATAGAGCTGTGATTTGATTGACTGCACCATCCATGCTCTGCCACTGCCCCACACAGCCAAGTGCTAACGTCATTATATGTCAAGGTACCACCACTCTTGCTGTCTTTGAAGCCATCATTGATTTCATTCAACAATTACTAATACGTCATGAATCTAACATATTTTTGAAGCCAAATCTGATTTTAAGTGTAAGGAACTCAAATAAGAAACCTTTGTTTTTTAGTTTGAATATTTCTAAAAATCCTCTCACTCCTGAGAAAACAGTCTCTGCATAGCCTGATATAAAAAAATGTCAGTTTTACATAATATTTATGAGCCAGCTCAAATCTGTCAAACTCAGCTACTTTTTAAATTTGGAAAGCTTCTTCCTTCAATACCTTTTTGGGCTTGCTTTTTGTTTATTTTTTTTTTATTTTTTTATTTTTTTTTAAATTTTTTTTTAAAGATTTTATTTATTTATTTGACAGAGAGAGATCACAAGTAGACATAGAGGCAGGCAGAGAGAGAGAGAGAGAGGGAAGCAGGTTCCCCGCTGAGCAGAGAGCCCGATGCGGGACTCGATCCCAGGACCCTGAGATCATGACCTGAGCCGAAGGCAGCGGCTTAACCCACTGAGCCACCCAGGCGCCCCTGCTTTTTGTTTATTAATACAAATGTCATATAGCTTAAGTTAGGACACAAAAATGAGTGCATTAGATTGTAACCTCAGTGCACACACATACACCCACACCCTTGCCCATAGTCTCTTTATTAATTCACACTGATTTTGAGCTCATAATGTCTAGGCTTATGAATAGTAGATGGGAAATTTTCACATAATTTCTGAAATCTTTGAAAACCATCCCTGTTATCCAATCTGTAAAAACCTCCTTGATATGATTATAAGAGTTTTATGGATTTTTTAATGTATTCTTGATCTATCTTATGAAGTAAAGAGGTCAGTCTAGTTGGAAACAAAGAATGGCTACATTAAACAATGCATTTAATACCAAAGCATGCAAATATCAATCAACATGTCAATCTCCCTTGTAAAGTTGCGATTTTTCATATTAGCATTTGATTGAGTCCACCAAGGGGAAAATATGACTTAAATATAAAATGAGCTTCTGAATCAAGCTCACTACAAAAAATACTAAAAAGATTTTTATTTTTAAGATTCTACTGGAAATCAAAGACCATGATGTTTAGTTAAAAAGAAAGGAAGGAAGGAGGGAAAGAAGGAAGGAAGTTAGTTTCACTGGGGTCCCACTGGCCAAAGTGAGTGACCAACCAAATTGATGAGGTCAACATGCAGGTCAAATACTTTGCATACCAAAGCTATTATAAATTTAATAATGCTTCAATATGAATGCTTCTAATTTTTAAAGGGACATTCCCAATGCAGAGCAAATGGACTAATCCTTTCAGCTTTAATAAAAACAAAAGAATAAATCATTTGAAGAATCACTTGCAGTTCATGGTAACAAAATGTGACCTATGTTAATGCAACCAACCTCCACCTCGTTCTCTAGATGCTTTGGCACAGAGTTGTCACTGGTATTACTTACCTTACTCTAGGAGCACAAGTATGTTCCCCTACTGTAGACCCCATGTCTCCTTCAGAGATTATAAACAAAGAGTAGCAATTCAGAGATGACAGATTTCTTTTTTTTCTCAGTAATTCTTCCTTCTTAGTGGAACTGACTTCAGAAAAACAAACATAAATACCCTTAGTCTGTTTCTTTTTTCTTTTTAAAGACAGAAAATAAACCATTTTACAATTCCACTGTCTTTCATTGTATTATAATACTTGATGTAATTAAGAATGTCTTTTGAACTGATAAAAGATACAGAAATGTTAAAATGAAAGAAAGCTTTTATTTTATTTTGTTTTTAAATTTTATTTATTTATTTGAAAAAGAGAGCATGAACAGGGCAGAGGGAGAAACAGAATCCCCACTGAGCAGGGAGATGCCAGACTCCATCCCGGGTATCATGACCTGACCCCAAGGCAGACACTAAACCAACGGATTTCATGACTATTGTTTTGAATCTTAAAGTAGTTGTTAATAGTTTCATTTTTAAGTTAATCTGTTGTCTATTCTAAATGTTTTATTGCCACAGTTATACTTTTTTTTTTTAAAGATTTTATTTATTTATTTGACAGACAGAGATCACAAGTAGGCAGAGAGGCAGACAGAGAGAGAGGGGAAAGCAGGCTCCCTGCAGAGCACAGAGCCCAATGTGGGGCTCGATCCCAGGACACTGGGACCATGACCTGAGCCGAAGGCAGAGGCTTTAACCCACTGAGCCACCCAGGTGCCCCGCCACAGTTATACTTTTAATATTTTTTGTCACTGAACTCTTGTAGATGGCAAAAATACAATAGTTAAGATACGTAGTATAATCAAGGTATTTAAATAAAAACTAAAACCATAATTTCCATAGGTATTAACTTTCCTTTTGGTGTCTTTAGATGCAGATATATTAAGATTAATGGATATTATTAAAAATTACATTCATTTTTTTCAGATCCCGGAAGTTAGCAGAAATGATGAGCAAGAAAATGACTATGAAGATGATATTACCTCATTACTTATATCTTCTCCTAGTAAGTGTTCCTGGATGTTAGAAATATATGTATATATGTAGTATCTGTATTAAGGTACATGTAACTGATAAAACAAGACTGAAGAGAGCACAAGAGAGCATGGAAAAGCATTTAATTGACTGAATGACTTTTAATTTATAATACGGTAGAGATGTTACTACATTATCTTGCTAATTTACATACTTTTATTAAGTTCGTGTTAAATAATCAAAAACCAGTCTTTCCTACCCAGAGAGAATACACAAGTCAAGTTGATGCAAATATTCTATTTGACAACTCTGTTTTTTCAGTTTTTTAAAAACAAAGTCACATTCTTTTCAGACCTTAGTGATGAAGTTCTTGAACCTAGTGAGGTTCGGTGGAGTGAGGTTCGGAGCCGATGGCTAAGAAAGAATTCTTAAGACGTCTTTGGTGCAAAAAGGTGGTTTATTAGAGCACGGGGACAGGATCTGTGGGCAGACGGAGATGCTGCGCCTTTATCCTGAGGAATGGCTGATTATATACACAGGAGTTGGGTAGGTGAGGACAAAGAGGGTGATGTTAGTCTCTAAGAAATTTTGGAAGCAAGGTCTCCAGGACCTTGAGGAGCTAGCTATTGTTGGGAGAAAGGTTATTCATTACTAGTAGTAAAAATCTTCTTGTGAGACCCTTTAGATGTATATCAGTGGGCCATATGCTTGGGAATGATTCTCGACACTATCTTGGAGATCTAGAGATAAAGTTTCACATTTCTCCTATCAAATGTCCTTGTTAGTGAGATTTGGGTTTAGAAGAAATTTAACTTTATTTAGGGCTTGAGGAACTGAGTTATTTGCCTCTGGAAATTGTGCTATTGTTAGATAGCTTCTTTGTTGTAAATCTCTAGGACATTGGTAAACCAAGGGAGACTCCTGTCTTGCAGGACTGTGATCTCTGCAAGTTAACTATTTGTTTTTCTTTTAGGGCAGCCAGAGGTGCCTGAGGAATGTCACACATATTACTGAAGGGAGTGGGTGGAGAGGGGGTGCAAGGTGCCAGCTTTTGCTTTGTCCTCAGCCAGCCTCCTGCTCCCTCATCATTAGTGTTCTCTGCTAGGCAATGAGAAGCTTGGACTACAACTCTCTCTAAGATCCTTACTGGTATAATAGGATGTAATTTTATATTCTAACGTCCAAAGACTAATTCAGTCTTCCCACTTGTATATTACCCATATGTCTACCCATTATTCCAGATTCCCCTGGTATACAATAGGCTTCTGATAGGCTTCTCCCACTCACTGTTTTCAAATCCAAAAACCCTAATGCCTGACCTTTTCAAACCTACACTACCTGCTGACTTTCCCATCTCAGTAAGGGAAGATTCTTTCCTTGCTTAATTTTGTCCAAAGACCTGGGAGTCTCCCTGGGCTTTTTTACTTCCTCTCTCACCCCATATCCAATAAGATCAGACAGTTCTGTGGACTCTACCTTCACAGCATAGCCAGCATTCAGCTGTTCCTCACTCTGCCAAGATTTCTCCTAGTCCAGGTGCCATCAGCTCTCCCCTGGGTTATTGCAGTAGCACAGTGGTTGTCACTGAGGGACTGTTTCCCACCCACAAGAGGATTCTTGTCAATAAACAGAACTCGTCTTATTATCATGACTTGAGAAGGGAGGTTTACAACTGGCAGTCAGTGGGTGGACACCAGAAATTCTGCGAAATATCCTAGGATGCACAGGACATACCCCACAGGATACAGGATCCAAAATGTCATCAGTATTGTTATTAAGAAACCCAGTGTAAGCAGCTTCCACATTTGCCAGCCCTAATGCTCTGTGCTCCTGAAGGAACTAGTCATTTTTCTCTTCCAAATTTCCCAGTACCTTCCCATCATACTCATCCTCCTCATCATCTAAAAAGCTCTAAATAACCTTTTCCAGTCCCATCTCTGACCACTCTATTTGTTTATTCACAGCATGGTGATATCTCACATATCAAGCATTCTCTGGCCACAGGGCATTGCCCTTTTAATGCTGCATAGTTGATATTCAGCTAACCATTACTGACCACTGGTTTCTCAAATATAGGCAAATGGACCTGCAAATCAAATACAATTAAATACAATGTCTAACTAGAATATTTTGGCAAATCAATAAACACCTTCAAGAGTTATGGCATAACACAAAATCATGCTATGTATGTAAGCAATGGATTAATGCACTGATTTTTAAATTTATACATTTTATTTTCATTTTAATAATAATAAAACTGAAGATCATGACCACTTATTTATCATGACATTCAATCCTCAGAAGAACTGCCTGTACAGAGGGAAATGTTATTTCAATTGTTTATAGAGAACAACCTCATTTCCCTAGACCATTAGGACCTGGAATTGTCTTGTGTTTGAAATTCTGTGTGACTGGACTCGGGCCTCAGGCTCCCTAATGGGTTAGTGGGTGAAGCATAACACACCTTAGCTGGCAGATTTTCACTAGTATGACCATCACTATGAGGCTTGCTAAAACTCACTGACCCACTACATCCAACTCTCCAGAGCTGGATCCCAGGTTTGGACATTTTTGACAAAGACCAAGGAGGCTCTGTGGCTTAGACAGTGTGTACATAAAACATAAACACTGAATCCATAAACATAAGATGGCTATAAATAATTTCCTATAGCATGAGTGTAATTCTTAGTTGATCGATTTGCCCAGACAGAACTAGTGAAGTTCCTTTGCTAGCCTGAGCCATAATTCCTTTTCAGTCACTGCATCATTGACTCCATCAACATCTCTGAAGACTACTTTATTGCAGGCTCAGTGTTTGGATTTAGAGGAACAAAGATGAATGAGATTTGTACAAGAGATCTCATTCTGTAGATTGCTCTTCTCAGGCTCCTAATTAAAGAATCTTGGTCCGCAGTTTTAGTACTGAAACTATATCTTTCTTCTTTTTCACATGAAAGGAAAAAACAATAAAAAATAAAATTCCATGTAGAAATATGGATATCATCATGGGTACGATTTTTCCTCATCACTAATTTTCTCCCATAACTGAAAAGTTTCTACAGATTAGCTGTTCATTGTTAAAAAAAAAAAAAAAAGTCCTTTTTCTCCATACTCTGCCAGTTTGCTTCTTTAGCCAAACTTCAGCTTAGCAACACTGTAAAACAAAAATCTTCTGCTTCTTTGTCGCACTGGCAAAGACAACAATTCACATATTCCCTCTAATTTAGAGATTCCAAGATTGTTTTAAAATTTTGTGAATCCTTTATTTAAAGCAGAATTTTTATAAAGAAAATTTAAACAACAAATTTTAAGACTTAAAGTTATTGCATATCTTTTTTCAGTTCTTCTTGAGTAGTTAGAGGATATCTACTGTGTACACTATGAAAACAAATGATGAAATCATGATTCTTAAGATGGAGGGAATTTGGATTACTTGGTTAAGCTTCAGACTAGGGTATATTTTATGGGTGACAGAACTGAGTCTCAGAAAGATTTACCTACTATCGGTGATTTGATGCCTTCTCCACCAAAAAATATTAACACTCCTCCCTGTTATGCCCAAATAATGGGTCCGTGATTAAAGGAGCGAGACTGATACAAAGCGAAGGTCAAGCAAAGCTTTATTTCGTGCCAAGCATCAAGAATCAAACTGGCCGGCCAGGGCTGCACCTCTTATAGAGAGAGGGCGACCCCATGCTCCTTTACGGACTGGCTTTTAAGGGCAAAGGCTATGCGGTTGGGCTTGGCCATGCACAGGTGGCCAATGAAACTGTAACACACAGAGAAAACTGCACAGTGTTGCTAGGTGACCAATTGAATTACCATTTCACCTTGGTTAAGATTGGCACCCAAAAGGCTCCCAAAGGGTGGGGCCCATACTCCTTGGTAGCTGAGGAGACAGTATGCAACCCCCCACTGATCAGATGCCTCCACCTAGCCTGACCCATCCTTGTATCTGTGCTTTGTTACCTGAGACTGGTTTCCGGAACTTGTTTTTAAGTAGGTTCCCTGGAGGAAGGGGAGCAGGGACAGTTTAAAGGTTAAACAACAAAGTTATTGTTTGACCTCAATTGGAAGCCTCTGGCTAAAATAAAAATATAAAATAGGTCCTTACACCCCCAAGTAATGTTTTCAAGAATTAAAATACAATCTGGTGTTATATATTAAAATAATAATAAGATCACATTATTATGATAATAATGATAATTATTGCATTATTTACAAGCAAGTTAAGATTTACTTTTTTCCTTGAATTTACCTTTTCCATTACTCACTTATTACTGGTTGGGTCGGTTATTCTGTTTTCTAATAAAAATGCATTAATATAGACATATATATGAATCTGCTCAAACAATAACTCTAGAACCAGAATGTTATTGTATGTATGTGTCTTATAGTGAGGTAGCAAGGTATGATGAAGCTTTAACTGTTCATTTGGTAAATACTTTAAAAGCCCAAGAATGACTATTCACTAAAATTATGCGCTTGTCAGCTTTGGACTGTATCAACTCATAAAAGCTTTATTAGCAGTACTACTACTTCTGTGTAAAATCAGAAAATATGAAATGCCTCCAGATGGTGTGTTTAAATGAAATTTACCATCTTCATCATAAACAGCCGCACAGAAATCAGCGTTTGGTCAGGCAAGCGGGCAGACATCATACAGGCTGCGTGCAGAAGGAGCTGAGGCCGGCGAACTGGCAAAGGAAGAGAAAGAGAACGCCTCCGGCCCCGAGGCCGAGCAGAGCCCGGCAGAGGCTGGCAGTGGGAGTTCTGTGAACGAGTACGATGAGGACTTGTATGTGTTCATTCCTGGAGACAGTCCAGAACAGAATTCAGCAGAGGCGCTCATGAGCAGCAGACCGCCTCTCCCCCCACCGCGACCTGTCCCTGCTGACTCCCAACTGGAAAAACCTCACGGCACACTACAGGGTAGGTTTAAGATTAAAACAGCAACAACAGAAGTTTGACAGGCTTCCCTAGGATACCGTGCAGTGACAGATCTGTTACAGGGAAGATGAGCTTTTAAAACCAAGAGCAGCTTTCCTGCTGTTCCTTAAGAGATACTTGCCACTAACTCACCCACCCTCCTTCCCTCCGTCCTCCCTCTTTCTCGCCCTTTCTCTCTCTTTCTTTCTTTCCTTTTCTCTCCCTCCCCTCACTCTCTTTCCTCCCACCTTCCTTCCCTCCCGCCTCCCCTCCCTCTCTTTCTTCTAGAACAGTCTCATTACAACTTGCTTTAAGTAAGTAAAGCAATAAAACTTTGAAGGAGTTTGTAGCCCTTCACATAAAATGAACCTCAAGCATCACGTGGAAAAGTTAATGACAACTTTCCTTTTAAAAAGTACTCTTAGTGTTCTGGCAAAAGGAAAAGGCAAATGTTTTACAGATTTGAAATTGACCTTGGGGACTTTCACTAGCTCCCTGGTAGCTGTAGGGGAAGCAATTGGTAAAAGGCTTATCACACACTACCTTGAGACCAAGCCTGAGGACACTCAGTATATTGCTGAAGTGGAAGAACAGTTAAATGGCTCTCATCATGGTTGTTCCCAAATGCAAGAATGACCTGTGTAATTCCATGATGGGTGGGTCATTGGGGAAGGCAGGTACTATCAAGAGGAGCTTGCATATTGGGCTGATTTGGCCAGAGCAGTCAATAGCCTAACAGACTCCCAGCTCCAGGTTCACTCGGCAGTCACTAACTATCACCCACTTTATTGATCACTATTTTATGTCTACTCTACAAATTCAAAAAGTGGTTCTTATAATGAAATTTTAATAAGAAAGATGAAACACATATTATTAAAACTCTGCTTGTCATTATACTTTTTAGCTTTTGAGTCCTAGAGGGCTACAAAGTATATAAACAGCATTGCAAAAAAAGTGAATTTTGAAGCCATGAAATTTAGCATTTGCATATTGAAGGGCCTGTTTCTATAAAGGTTCAACTTGATGAACATAAACCTTTACTAAGGTTATACACTGTATTTAGAGTTGAAAAGTCCTCCTTAAAAGAAGGTATGGAAAATCTCATGGGCACTCCTCTCATTCTTTCATTCATTCAACAAATATTTACTGACTACCTACAATGAGCCAAGATCTTATAGACCATTGCGATAAATCAGTGAGATAAGTCTATCAATACCGGGGCTGGGAAGAGAGACATAGATAAGCAGCACAAGGCAATAAAATTCTGGTATAGTTTCTCACTTTTTACAGATGTGAATAATTTTATATAATTATTAAAATAAATTAAGAAGGCAAAGTTGTCTATTATCAGGTTGAATCTCTTAGAGGGACTAATAATAAATCATATTTTCCCAAATGTAAATTTTTATACATAGTATATTAGGAGGTCTAAAACTACTCTATAGAGAACATTCACCAGGCCTCTAAAAGCAGAAGTGTAACATCGGCTAATATAGTTTCTGAAAAATACCAAACAGAAAAAGCAAGATGAAACAAAAAATCCCCACTTTTTATTTTAAAACTATACTTTCACATTTTCACATTTTACTTTTGATCTCATCTTTTCATTGGGTTAATATTGGTGATAGTGTAAATGCAAAATAAAACATCAATATTTTTTTCTTAAAATTCTTTGACTAAGGTCTTTGAAAGTAAGACAAGAATCTACCACTTTTTTTTTTTTTCTTTCAGCCAGAGACTTTGTATTGGGATCTTTGACTTTAGCTGGTGATACCTTCAGAATTGTCTTCTAAGATTAGTTTCCATATACCCTCAAATTGCCAAAAAAGAAAGTCCACCTCTTCATGTCCAGAGCATCCGATTCCCCATGGTGGATTTATGGACCCATTCACTGGAGAAAACAAGAATGTAAAACAGTGTAGAACACTTTTTAGTTTATAAAGAACACATTGTCCCTTTTTATCTTCACAACACTCTTGCAAAGCAACAATCACTATGATCGCTCTTTGACTCAGACCCAAGACTTTAGAGCCTGTAATTAGAATGTATCAAATACTTCTATAAACAGGCTTCCTGGGCTTTTAAGATTCTTCTCTTTGTTACATAGGCTCCCTCTTTTTTTTTCCAAAAGTTAGGAAGATAGGAGTGATTTAGTTTCATCTTTATTTACTAATGTACAACTTGAATTAAGAATGCTCAGGCCCCACTCTGACATCGAAAGTGGAATCTGATACACTGGGAAATAAAAAAGTAAAATGTGTTATTTCTGGTGCAAGCCCAACTTTAGAAAGAGTTGGGAAGGAAGGTGGGTGGAGAAACAAAGGGAGTTAACAGCTCAGGAAATGGGTTGATAAAAGTAAGATAGTTGACACATTCTGCTAAAAATGAAACACTGTAAAAATGTTTCCCACACACTTAATCTGGTTTCACCTGTTATGCTGTCAGTGAAACAGAAGTCATGAAGTCAAAATCTCAGTACCATATTATTCCTAGGGAGAAAGGCAAGTCATGCTGATTTGGAAGTTAGTGCTAGGCATGTAGGCATTAATACTTCTTGGCTTAAACTAACTGAAACCATCAGATCTAAGACTCCTTTGGGGGAGGATCTCAGCCTATCTTCATGAGTCTACCCAAAACAATTGCTGAACTACTTAAAATATTTAATTCTGCTCTACAACTTGTCTTCCTCCTTAACTTCTACATTTTTCCACTAAAATATCCATAAATAACTTAAACTTTTTTGGTCAGATTTTCACCAAAGAGGAAGGAGAATATTCTTTCTTAGGTCACATGCATAAATATCTCAGAATAACCCAGAAAAGCAATGATTTTTCAGTCAATAATTGAAATTCTTTGCATTTTATTGTTTCCATTAACGCTTTAAGCAAAATATCAAAAGTCTAATTTTTTAAAGATTTTAATTGTTTATTTGAGAGAGAGAGAGAGAAAAAGCGGGTCGGGAGAGGCAGAAGGAGAGGGAAAGAGAGTCCCAAACCAGACTCCAAGATGAGTGAGGATCCTGACAGGGGGCTCGATCCCAAGAGCCTGAGATCATAACCTGAGCCAAAAGCAAGAGTCAGACACTTAACTGACTATGCCATCCAGGCACCCCAAATGTCTAATTTTTTTTTAAAGATTTTATTTATTTATTTGACAGAGAGAGAGATCACAAGTATGCAGAGAGGCAGGCAGAGAAAGAGGGAGAAGCAGACTCCCTGCTGAGCAGAGAGCCCGATGTGGGGCTCAATCCCAGTACTCTGAGGTCATGACCTGAGCCGAAGGCAGAGGCTTAACCCACTGAGCCACCCAGGTGCCCCTTAAAAGTCTAATTTTTAATAAAATTCTCATTGGTGTCGCAGGGATCCATCAAAATTTTTTTCCAACTTACTCATATACCTTTGTCTTCTAAATAACTGCTACTACAATATTTTAGTACATTCTTTAAAAAATATATAAAGATTTTACTAACTAAAACCATAAAAGGTCATTTTTTTCATATGAAGTAATCTTTAAGTCATTGATTATCCATGCCACCTTTGTCACAAACCCTCTTTTCAGTGTTCTTTATCTAAGAATGAGGTTCATGCTGGTTTATAGACATCAAGAATTGCATTTTGGAATCTGAGTTTGTGAAATCACGGTGAGACTTCCTGTAAGAAACTAAGTAATGGCATGTTTAGCTATTCCCCCCGTCATTTTCAGAGAAATTGAATGTTAGGCAAAACACCCAGTGCAGGCCCTATGAAAGGTGAAATGACTTCAAGTGGAAAAAAAAAAAATCTTAGCATATTGTGCTTGAGAAAAAGTTTTCAGAAGCATTTGGAATTTGAGACTAGTTTTATCACTTGATTTTCTGATATTAAATTCCTTATAAACTATCTGGAAAATACTTACATGGTTATTTATAGGTTTTCAAAGAAGACCATGTTTTAAGCAAACTTTTTTTTTTCTTGTATTTTTAAGTAAACCCTGTTCCCAACATGGGGCTCAAACAGAGCCCTGAGATGAAGAGTCATGTACTCTACTGATTGAGTCAGCCAGTTACAAACTTTTTTTTTTTTAAACAAAGTTAACAATTACAAACTGTGGGAGGGTATGTTAGTAAATTATATGGTGTACTTTTCATTTTTAGATATATGAGACAGTATAAATTATTTGGGGGGAGTTTCAAGGAAGTGACAGACAGACATCAACAATATTGCATATAATAGAAAAGTAACCACCATCTAAATATTTCATAAGCAGGGAAAATGGTGGGAGGCCAAATGGAAAGAAGTCAAAATTGGTGTGATCTTGGAGCAAGACAAGAAACAGGAGGTGAACCCAAAGAACTAAAGAAAGAAGATGAAAAGGAGCAGGAGAAGGAGGAAGACCCCTACACAATTGTTGAGATTGAAGACAGTGACTATGACATGATACTGGCCAATATGAGTACAAAGAAAAAAGTGGGGAGTCGGTCTTTCATTATAAACAGACCTCCTGCCCCTACACCTCGACCCACAAATATCCCTCCGAAAGAGGAAACCACACCTTACATAGCTCAAGGTAATGCTTTGTGCTCTTTGTGTGTGAGAGAGTGCTTTGGGGGTGAGAGGAATTGTCTTCTTTTTAGTGGGGTCAAAAATCCCAAAGATGAAAAATTCTTTTCATGTCATAGGTGAGTTGTATTGGCCCATTTTTAAATTTAGAAACACAATAAATAAAGAAAATAAGAACAATGGGTAGGGTTCTGGTTTATAATTCTTCATTAAGGAAGGATAGTTTTGACAAATTATCCAAAGAACATGAAACCACAGCTTGTGTGGAGAAATTCTATTTGAGTCTTTTTCTATAAAAAGAAGCTAAACTCCTATGAGTAATTGCAAATTTTCTTGCAATTTCCAAGAAAAGAGGTAAATACTTCACTTTTGCCCCAACTTTACTTTTTGCTCCTAATCCCACATAAAATAACTTTAAAAACTGGAAAAGTTGTGAATACTAGAATCTCAGATATGCAACCACAATTACTCTGAAAATTGCAGTTCACCCAATAATTAAGATTCACTTCATCTGTCATAGAATCTCTACTTCATTTTAGACTTCATTTCTTCTTTCTCATTTTCTGCTCAGTTGAATCTAAATTAAAAAAATTATCAGATCTCTGAGTTTTTTTAAATATCTAGAGTCCCAGCAGAGTATATTTACACTACTGTTATTTTGTGACACTCTTCTATACTCTGTTTAGTTTGATATAGTTGCCAAGTCCATAGTGTCTGAGAGATAACTTTTATTTATCAGTGCGTTGCATGCATTTTTGGGCTAAAATACCCTCCTAGGGACTGAGAAAATTGGATAAAACAATTTCCTCATCCTTGAGTGGTTCCTAGGTGGCAGATAGGCAAATAAATATCCAGTACAATGTGACACTTGATTAGAGATTTTTTTGGACAACATATTTAGCAGATAACTAAACTGAAAAGCAATCGATTATACATTCAAACAATCTAAACCAAGTACTCAAACAGAACATTTAAGTATACACCATGAAGCTATGCAAAAGAAGCAGTTACTCATCTGTGCTTAATATGTTCAAAAGAAACCATTTTATTGCTTAAGCATTATGTTTTGAGACTTTGTGTAAGAAAATTTGTGAGTATATATAATTACTAGTGTACCATATATTTAGTCAACAGTGATCTACTGCTGAAAATTTTTAAGAAACTATTAAAAATTAGAAAATAATAACAAATTAATAAATGTGTCAGATAAAATGAAATGTTAACTGGAACAATTATCTAGATTATTAAGGTAGGGAGTAGCTGTAATTAGAAATTATTAGATTGTCTAACATAGTGACATCTATGATATTATTAGCTCGTACACAAGGGTATTACTTCCTAATAAATATTTTTTAAAGAAAGAAGATAGATAGAGCTCAACACAAAAATTTAATTGTATTTGAGAAATTTCTGAAATGGTACTTCGTCCTCTGTATCCCAATCCTTGGGGAGTTCTCAGGACCACAAGTAGAGACTCCCATGTTGCAGTGTTCTATTTTTTAATTTTACCTTCTCATCCTTCTCTGGACTGTCATATTCTTATTTTCCATGAATTCTTTCTTCTCTATTTGTTCTTTCTTTCTTTCTTTTTTTTTTTTTTTTTGTAGATTTTTATTTATTTATTTGACAGAGAAACAGAGCACAAGCAAGGAGAGCAGCAGGCAGAGGGAGAGGGAGAAGCAGACTCCCTACTTGAGCGGGGAACCCAATGCAGGGCTTGATCCCAGGGTGCTGGGATCATGACCTGAGCTGAAGGCAGCTGCTCAACTGACTGAGCCACATAGGTGCCCATATTTGTTCTCTTTTTCTATCATTATTTTCTCTTTCTTTGGCAGTGGTGAGGGCAGTGTAATTCAGTATCTTTGTTATTGTTTTCTTTCATTTGGCTTTGATTTGGGTTTTCAAATTTCTATGATTTCATTTTTCCTGCAGTTTTCATATTATCTCTCTTATCTTTGTTTGTTGTTTGTGACCACCTAGAATGCTTGATACTTCCACCAAGTATCTTAGCTGTGCTTTTATGTGTACGAATTTTAAGCACCAAAGACCTAAAAGGAAACTCTACTTGTTAACCTGTGGACTGCATTGTAGGGTCGTAGGCAGGTAACCAACTTTTTCATTGAATTACCGCATAGTGTTAGTTTATGTAGATCTATTCTTCTATGCTTTCGGGTTTACCTAGAAGAAAAGCCAAAACTCCAACCTACTTTATATATCTGGTTGCCAGACCTTTGAGATCAGAGCATGGGAAAAAGAAGACTGGGAAATTTCACCATTTATAATGCAAAATCTGACTTGTTCTTCTTGTGTTCAGCCCAGTGTATAAGCCTTGTTACCCACTGTGCCTCATGTCCCATGGCCAGAACTACTTTTGTTTGGATTCACCAAAGAATAAGCCTTCCATCCTGGATGGTTGCCTCCGTTCATTGGAGAGGAATTTGAAGCTATCACTGCTTTAGACTTTTGGCTAATAAAATCTTTCTGTGTATTATGTAAATTCCTTACATGACAATGGTCCAGTTTGTCATATACTCACATGTATATGTGCGCAGACACACACACACGGACCTTAAAGAATCTTAGAAATCTTGAGTTTCTAAGAAATTTTAAAAGCTATTCATCTCACCTACTTATCGCAAGTTTGACACCCTTCAGGATTTATAAGAAATCTTTCTATTCAATTACACAATGTGACTTATTCTCACAAAATTTGTGTTATATGCAGCCAGGAACTAGTGTTTTAGAATGCAGGGTTTTTTTTTTTTTTCCTTTTTTTTTTGTTATTAAGAATATAAAAGCAGATACAGTTTTTTGTCCTACATCCCTAATCAGTAGCAAAATATGAACTGTAAATGAGGTCATCAAAGTTCCTTTCCATTATTTACTCGTTTCCTCTTTCACTGGAATATACTTGCTTCCCTATTGATTGTTGATCATTCTGTTCCCACATTAAGAAAACATTGCCTCATCAGCTAATTCTTTCTTGATGTTCTTTGCATTCCACGGGGTAAAAATCTTTCATCACATCTTTCCTCTTTTTTTTTCCCCCCTCCTTTTCATAGCTCAAGCAGCTCCATTAAATAAAATTGCCATCATTTCCCAAAAAGCCATCCATTCAATTTAAAAAAACATTTATTTGCCCCAATTCTTGCCAGAGCACAGAAGTAGTAGCAGAATGTTGGCACATCTGGAGTATGTTAATGCAGCCAAAAGAGAAGGATGTAGAATAGGAGATGGAAGAAGAAGGCAAGATGCAGAATCCCAACTTACTATTTCAGAAATTCAAGAAAGTACTGGCAAAGAGACTAGGCAAATAAACTGGAGAGATACAGGAAAATCATGTTGGCTTTTGCCAGATCACAGAAAACATGTCTATTGAGGGTCCACACCCTGTATCTGGCACAGAGCTCCTGAAACCTTTGTGATTTCCTGGATGACAGGAGAATTTTTTTTGCTCTAATGAGGCAACTCTGAATGGGCTCCTGAATGGCTCCTGGATGAGGGTTAGTCATCAAATACACCAAGGCATGATTAGAAGCTTGGAATCTTCAGCCCTCGTCCCCCCATTTTCTTGAGAAAGGAGAAGGGCTGAACATGACTATTGATCAATAAGTCCTAACAGTAGGGGATTCCCAGAGATTCCATGTTGGCAAACAAATCCACACAGGAAGGCTGACACACCTCAACTAAGTGGAGATAGAAGCTCCTGCACTCAGGACCCTCCCAGACCTTGTCCTGTGTATCTTTTCATCTAGCTGTTCATCTGTATCCTTTATCATATTGTTTAATACACTAGCAAATGTAAGTGTTTTCCTGAATTCTGTAAGCCACTCTAGCAAATACATTGAACCTGAAGAGGGAGTCATGGGAATTTGTAGCCAAATTAGACAGAAGTTGTGGATAAGCTAGAAATCTACTACTTGTGATTGGCATCTGACATAGAGTGCAAACAACCCTGTGGGACTGAGCCCTTCTCCTTCGGGATCTGACACTATCACCAGGTAGTGTCAGAATTGAGTTAAATTGTAGGACACTCAACTGGTGTCATAGAATTGCCCAAAGGGGGGAAACCTCTGCATATTTGGTGACCATAAGTGACTGAAGTGAAGTGTTGTGAGTGGTAGAGGTGTGAAAATGAAAGAGACACACGTAAAACAAAGGAGGAAAACTGGGTTTCCCTGTTATAGCTTTGCAGAACGTATTCATATTCAGCTTCTGTTACCTAAGCAAGTAACTTCATATAGCTGAGGTTCCATTTCCTCATTGTAAGTTTGGGATAAAATTAATACTTACTTCAAGGATTGCTGTAATCTTTATGTAAGATAAAATTAGCCATTACCCAGGACAATATTTGGTATGTAGTATACACTCAATAGGTCCTAATTAAAAACAATTCTACTTTGTCTTTTCTCAGTTTCTGGGCAGACAATGACTTAAACTAACTTTACAGAAAAAAATGTGTGCTTCCTGGAGTCTGGTGGAGTCAGAGGCTAAGGAAGCTACCAGAGAAGGAGAAGGAGGAGGGTGATATCCTGTCCTCTAAAGGGATAAGTCTACTTGTCTACTCCTTATAGTCTTAGTCTACTCCTTATAACAATTATTGTGAGACAACTTCCATGATAATTTCTAATTCATGTAGCAGTTCTATATGATTAGCATTAATGGCTTCATTTTGCAGGTGACAAAACTGATAATCAGTGAGTTTTAGTGTCATGCCCATGATGATAAAATTAGGAAGAAGATAGAGGATTTGGAACTAGATCAGTCTGGTTCCCACCACAAATTTCCTTTATTGATACATTTATTTCTGGATTATTTGTTAATATTTATTTCCTCCTCTGACCCATAAGACCCATGGAGGAAGAGACCAACTTTTTCTGGTTTTGCCCATCATTGGATCTTTGGTACCAAGCTTACTGCTGAATTCATGGTAGAAACTATGAATATTTGATGAATGTTAATTGAATGACTGCAAAGATGAAAAAATGATAAAAAGTGACAAAAACCACATCAATGTGGTTCTTTAGAACACTTTATTAACACTCTGGAGAATGGGCAGAAAAATATACTGATCTACTAATTCTTAAATTTCTCTTGTTTTAAACCATCTTATGGGGTTTTTAAAAAAATTTTTGTTATTTGAGTATAGTTGACACACAATGTCGCATTAGTTTCATGTATATAACACAGTGACTCAGCTTCTTTATACATGACGCTATGCTCACCACAAGTGTAGCTACCATCTGTCACCACACAGTGCTATTACAATACCATTGACCATATTCCCTATGCTGTACATTTTCTCTCCATGACTTACTCTTTCCATAATTGGAAGCCTATACCTCCCACTCCCCTTCACCCATTTTGCACCACTACACACACACACACACACACACACCCTCCTGTCTGGCAATCATCAGTTTGTTCTCTGTATTTATAGATCTGATTCTTTTTATTTATTCATTTATTTACTTTTTTAGATTCCACATATTAGTGAAATCATACGGTATTTGTCTTGACAGTTAAACCATCCTGTTTGAAGTACAACTAATGTGAAAAGGGGAGGTCATACAAAATGGGTCAAAGTTACAGGATATTGACATACATACAGCTAAGCATTCTAACCCCTTTCACACAGTGTAAAATAGAGAGGCTCTATTTCAACCATCACCCCTGGAAGCATAACTTACTAATGCAAAACTAAACTAAAACTAAACCCAAGTTTAAAACTAAACTTATTAAGAGATATGTTTCTTATTTTTATTCAATTCCCATTTGGATGAACAACAAAGGAATAATTTATTTTTCTTAAATGGAAAGATTTTGAAGTCTGCATGCTTTCAGATGTTGCATTCTCTCCACCTTTCCCCCCCAATAATATGGCAAAGGATTAGGTTCATTAAGTTTCAAGAATATGGAGAAATTACTATGGATTTACAGTCCTCCTTTATGACAGAATTCTTGATTTAAGAAAAATCAAGGAAAGAAAATGAACACTTTGCATATTGTATATAGATTTGTAGTAAAACTATATCCACAAATCATGCAAAGAGATGACTGCCTATTGGGGAAAATTCTTCAACATCAATGGGTAATTTCCCATTTTCCCCTCACACAATTAATAGAACCTCTGAAGGTCCTTCTTCAGAGTCTATGTCGCTGGTTTGGGGTAGAATGTAATTTTCCTTGCAATTTTCAATTGCAACTAAATTGCCCTTGGCATTTTGCAGAGCAACAAAGTTGTGTATGACCTTTTTGAGAGCTACTCAGCTACTGGGACCCCAAAATGTCAAGTACAACTCAGTTGCTCTCAAAAATTTTCCACTTGCAATTCATTTGTACTTGAAATTGATCACATACAATGTAATTGAAATGCAAACAGAAAAAAAAAAGACCTTGTAGAATCTCTTAAGAAAATTAATCCATACCATTGTATATGTGAGAGAATTAAATGGTCTCTGTCCTCATCAGTGAAGAAATGTGGTCAAGTGGATTAATGTAGGCCTTGGGTCAAGTACCTTGGTCCTACTCTCTGGCTGGGTGACCTTGTCCAAGTCATTTAGCTTCAGGCCTTATTATGTATATCACAGATGCTCTCAGGACAGAAGGACGCATTTATCATTCTGTTTGTAAGCCCAATGTCCCCGTATCCCCCCTGTGATTCTCCACCTCTCCCCTTTCCTTGATAGGGTGCTGGTACAGCTCTGCAGAGGAACATTTGTTCAGAACTATACTCACACTGTCCTTCAGAGGGAATCAAGCCTGCCTGTGTAACCCAGGAGTTTTGATTAGTTTTCTGTCCTTCTCAAAGCAGCACACCACAGCAACACTGAGTGAAATCAATGAAGGGCTTTGTTGACCATCTGTTAGAGCATTGGCATAATAATAACAAACTTTCCCAGCCTTGTCTTCCAGAAATTCAATTAGGGAAGGGAGAAAGAGTAATCAACTGTGGTGCAAACTGACATTAAAAGATTTATATTATATGTGAAAGTAAATGCAAATATTATCAAGCACTTAAATTGTCATTTGGTAGCAGAGTGAATTCTGTTTTTTTTTTCCCCTTACCATTTGATTTTTATAGAGTCCCTGTTAAATATCTCTTTAGTAAGAAGTTTAATTGGCCTAGAATAGTAGTTCTTTACTGGTGGCGATTTGCCTCCCCAGAGATATTTGGCAAAGTTTAGGGACACTTTCAATTATCACCACTGGCACAGTACTAATGGCATCTAGTTCATAGAGGCCAGGCATGCCACTAATCCTTCCTACAAGACACAGAAAAGGCTCCATCACAAAGAATTACCCAGTTCAAAATGTCAGCAGTGCCAAGGTTGAGAAACCATGACATGGGTAGTTTCCATTGTTAAGACAACATAATCATCTGAATAGAGTGCTTCAGAGAATGGTCATTTGAACATGAAATCATAGATGGATCAAATAGCTATCCACATGAGTTGTCTTCTTTCTCACGTTAGACTTCCTAAATTCACAGTATTTTTCACCAGCACTTTTAGTGTGCAGATTTTTTTCCTTCTAAATATGTAGCAGTTGGAGAAAAACAAGATGTTCTGTGGGGTTGGCACACTGAGAAGAGCCTCCTTGGAGGGAACAGTAGCACAGTGGAATGAAATTCATGAAGATTGTGAAGCTGGGCGAAACAATTGGAGTCATGACTTAGCCACTTCAAAGTTGCTTGGCTTTGTGCAAGTGATATAGCCTTGCTTCATTTGTTTAAAAAACAAAAACAAAAACTCCTGCATAGAGTTTTTATGGGAATTGAAATGACGTAGGTAGCACAGCTGGCACAACAGAGTAGGATGCAAAAATGTCAATCGGTGTGATGGAGGGTATTCTGTAGACACAGGTGAGATAGGACCCGCTAGATCATTTCAGTTGATGTGCCTTTGACTTCTTACCTTGGGTTTCATATGCCAGTCTCTCATCTTGCATGTCTGCTCCAAGTTACTTATGAACTATCAATAATGAACACTACACAGAGCAAGTGGTTCAGCCCTGTCCTTTTAGAGTTTTCAGTCTGCATTTCTATAGTTTGAGTCTTACTAGCAGAATTAGTGTGGAATGCCTGTTCAAAGTGAGCTTGACCAGATCCAATTGGTTACCTCTTAAGACAGCAACATTTCCTGATATAGGGATAAAAAGAGAGGCCAGAGAAGTTACTTTTGGTAATCACCAAGCATGAACCAAAAGATGAACTCATCATACTTTCCATAGTAGTAGAGTGGCTTTTTAGCAACCCAAACCTCTTTTCTTTAAAACAAAAGGAAAATTACTAGGGATATTACTAGAGTAATGTCTTCACTTATATCATTATTAAATACAGATGGTCAAAACGAAAAATCAGGCAGTCAACCTAAAGGAAATCATTTGGGAGGAGACAAACCCCCAGTCCAGGGCTATGCGAGCACTAGGTGTTAATACATGTTGCCTGCCTGGTAACAAGAGGACGGAGGACCTGCCTGCCCAGTGGTGGATTGGAGATTTTGCTAATAAACTCATTGCAATGGCCTCAAGCTCTAATTACCCAGAGTTCCACAAACCAACTGTTCTCTGTCTTTTGGAATGTCTCAACTCCCTGGATAAGAAGCATTTATAGAATAGAAATATTCTTATTTCCATCAAAGGAGTAAATATGCAAATAAAAACAGTTTGCATTCTACTCTAGTAAAAATTAAGTTCCTTAGAAACAGAAAAAAATAATTTATAATAAGATTTCCTGTTTTGGGAGATTTTTATGGGAACATGTCTGTTAGACTTAAAGTTTCCATTACAGACTGGAAAGAAAATTCATGCTTTCTCCTAAGGAGAAAATTGATATTGTCATTGAATGAGAATGTTTATGCTGTTTTCCTTCTGGTACTTATGTGAGTTCCAGCTTTCCTTCCCTACCAATCTCAGAAGTAAGCTTAAACAAGTCAGTGACCTCCAGTGTGCTTGTTGACCATTTGCGGTATTCTCCTTTAAAAAGAGAATATCACAACTCCTGACTCCATATAGCTCCCAGGCAGTGCATTGCTTTCAGCTGGACAACCTTCACAGGATGTAGCTGATGGGACTGTCCATGGCCATGCTAACTCTGATGTGCCTATTCAAATGTAGTGACATAAGTTTGATAAATTTGTTCAAATTAATAACCTGCAACTATTGCCAGCAGAATGCAATGGTGGGTTTTAAGGCAGTTGGGGTGCTCAGTCTATCCTGGTCAATCTGCATAGAAGCTACATCTCCTCTGGGCTTCCGTTTGCTTAGCCAGTGTGACTGCTTATAGGATTAGAATATTCTCTTAACCTGTTTTTGCTGGTTCAACAAAGGGGTTGTTTTCAGTGTTTTGGGTTGTGTTTTTGTTGTTTTGTTTTGGTTTGGTTTTGCCTCAGACTAACTTTTTGTGATTACCTTTCACAGGGTGCAAATTGGGAGAAGAAGGTAGGAAGAATAAGGCTACAAGGGTCTGATTACTACCTTAGCCCTCCCTGATTGTCTCTCATCTCTATCCTCTCTCATCAGTAGGCACTAAGGACACATTTGACCTTTGCTTAAATGAATACATCAAAATGGAGTGCGTTGTGGAGACTATGACTGGGTCTTATTTGCCTTTGTCTAACACTGTAGTTGCTTACACGTTTAACAATGTAATGAAAATTTATTGAGTGAATAATAAACACTCTGCTGCTACCTGTACAATATCATTTGAGAGCCCAGAGCACAGTACAAATCTGTCCACTGTTTTATATCAAATCTCTCATTTCGAGAATAATCATCGACGATAGCTTTAAACATTTTATGTTGCACTTCTAATGGGCATGAAACATCAAGGTGTTTGTTGTTTATAAGCCACATCTTTATGAATGCATTTGGCTATTGCACACACTTTCCATTACCTTAGCCACTAACAAAGAAATTCCAAGTAAGTGCTGTCAGATGTTTCAAGGAAGGTGGCTTTGGAAGAGTCCCTTTGCTTGAGATGGACCACAAATGAAGTTGACGGGAAGAGTGTTCTCGCAAAAGCAACCTGGGAGGACAAATACTACCAGTGAATTCATTATATTTCACCTTCTCCTCTGTTCTTCTGGTAGTTCTGCTTTGCTTAATGTTTTGAATATTTAATACTATGCTAATTTTTTTCCATTTAGTGTCATTTCTATTCTAGAGAAAATTTTATAGAAGTTGTTCTGCCAATATGTAAGATAAATGGGGATGGTATTTGGGACATTTGCATTGTTTGAGATTATTTTGAACTTCAAAATTGTTTTTCTTTCTCTATGAACTTTTTTTAATGTTTAAAGGTGGTGACAACTACTAATAATGTATTCATTTTCCTTTCTTCTCAAATTCCAATTTTAGGTAGGAAGAGAAAAATAAGATTTCACTGAGGTAGAGTCATCAAAGTTGATGTATGTCATAATTGCCTTAATAACATTTTTTGAACATTGATGCAGTAAGATGTGATTTTAAAAAAATAGTATCCTGTAAGAATTTAAACACATAGGACAGGATCACCTCCATATTTTACAAAAAATTAACCTTGGTCTGTGATTTAACTTTCTAGTTTTTCTATTAGTCTAAATCCTCCGTGTGGTACAAATAACGTCTTCCTCAAAACAGAGTCCCCTATTTAAATTCACACTAAAGAATTTATCCAGGCACTACTGGACGTGAAGTGACTTGGGAAATAAGAATTGGTAGCAGCATCTTAGAATGTCAGAGCTGAGTGAGACATCAGAGATCATCTCATCTGAGTTCCTCCTTTATCAGCAAAGAAAATAAAGGCCCAGGAGGGGAAAACCATTTTCCCATGTCACATGTTGTTAACATTAAATGTTAACATTTCCCCAGTGCCAAGTTGGTTAGCATTCTGGCATATAGATGGTTTCCTTTTTTCCTTTTTTTTTTTTTTTTTCCAATTTCTGCATGTTTAAAACAGACTCTCAACTTATTCACCAGAAATCTTGTACAAAATTATGTACTTTCATATAGAAAGCTGAGTGACCTATAACCCAATGTTCAATTCTCAGGATATCATGGATTTTACATTTACTTTTCTTAAAGGTTTGTGTCAGTGAGCATGGTAAATAGAAAGCATACAAAGCTTTTTAGAACAAAGGTTTTACTGGTAAATGTAAAATGTTTCAGCTAATATTAACCATAAAAAAGGAAGATTAACAAATTCTGAAATTTTATATCTATCTATCCTTTTCCTAAAGCCCGCAGAGTGTTTCCTTGTTATGCATGTTTGAGTCAGTGATCATTTTGATGGACTAGCCCTTTCTTCAGGAGACAAGTTAATATAGGTCTTTTTCCAAGATTACCTCACATTCAAAAATACCTCTGAACTTCCATAGCATGAAGAAAACAGTGTGTTTGGTAATGTGCTAATTGCGTCTTTGTAAAGAAATGAGGCTTATGTGTAGGTGGAAGGAAGGGGCCCTTTGAAATGGGTATAGCTCAAAGTGAGTTAAGAGAGGATTTTGGAAGCGATTATCCAGGGAGAAAGGGCCTTCATATGTGGGGTGTGATGGGATACACATCTTGCTTTTAAAAAGTTCTGTTATCAGCACTTTGATAACCATCCTTCTCAGACATCCAACTCCCCTCCCAATCTTCCATCAGATCCCAGGCTCTTCTGGCTGAAAGTGCTAGAGAAATCTCAAGGAGAATAAACACAGTCTTTGTAATTCTAAGGCTAGAAACTGAAAGACAGTGTTGACGTGTAGTGAATTTACTGCATTTCATGCACGCCTGGGCATTTGTTGTGGGCAGAACCACGTACAAGATATAAAATGACTTTTAACAAGTTAATGCCAAAAATCCAGAAAAACTAATTCCAAGTACTCTGTAGCTCCAAAATGCAGCAGAATTGTTAAAAGTGATCGATTGATGTACTCTTTGTTTGGAGAATTTGTTGTCCAGATTTATCTTTGGATTCAGATTATTTTTCATAGTAATGATGCCACACTTCAGCCTTTTTTGTCTTACACATTTTCAGTTATTATCTTGACAATATTGGCAAAAAAAGAAAAAGCATGCAGACTCCGCCTGTTATTAAAATTTCAAAACTGTTTCATTTTTTCAAGACTTTTTAGAACTAGCCAATGAAATAAAATCAAGCAGCACTTATAAAAGTTTTTCTAATATCCTAAAATGTATTCACACACCATATATCCATCGTTATATTTTATTTAAGGAAATATATAAACAACAAACCCAGAATTTGCCATTAAGTTATATTTAGCATGTTTTCCAAATACTGACTTGAAGCAGAAAATTGATTTTCAACCCGAAATGTTACTTCATGAGTATAATTTTTCTTAAACCCATCATACTTTGAAAATATATTTATTTTAGGGGCGCCTGGGTGGCTCAGTGGGTTAAGCCGCTGCCTTCAGCTCAGGTCATGATCCCAGGTCCTGGGTTCAAGCCCCACATCGGGCTTTCTGCTCAGCAGGGAGCCTGCTTCCTCCTCTCTCTCTGCCTGCCTCTCTGCCTACTTGTGATTTCTCTCTGTCAAATAAATAAATAAAATCTTTAAAAAAAAAAAAAAGAAAATTTATTTATTTTCTTTGTTTGAAAAAAGAGTACTCTTTGTCTGACAATAGCTGGCAAACAAAATACCCTTAATAAATCATTTTTGATGTGATAGGATTTGGGGCAATTTTTTAAATTCAAAAAAATGTCATCCAGATTAAACACGGGTGTGACCTGGATAATAGATAGACAATAGGTCTAAAGAATATAAAAACTAAAGACAGAGAATATAAGACAACTCCTGGGCTGCCTCTTCCAATCAGAGTCATCAAGCACCATCCAGCTGGACAGCTCACTCCCTCCCACATGCCTCAGTTCCGTTGTCCCAGGAAAGTCTGATGAGCTGCTAAGAGGAACAAGAAACCCAAGCGTACTGGAAATGTTCAAGGGTTCTTCTGAATCCCCTCCTTCTATTTCCTGCTTTATCTTTCAAAGGAAATAGTTATGGGAGAGAAGAAACAGCAGTGCTGTGGAGAGCCAAGCAATAGATCGAAGTTAAAGGCTGCAGGCTCTAAATCACGTCTCTACTCACAACAATTCTGGGATCATTGCGAAATTACTTAGCCCTTTTACAAGTTAGTAAAACTTCCACCTCCCTCATCTTTAAACATATGAGGCTAGACTCAGTGTCCAAGGCCTCTAGCAGTTCCCAAATCCTGTAATTCAGACTGCCCATAAAAAATAAATGGAACCAACTCTGGGACGTTCAATTTCTAAAGTCAAGTTGTAAAGGGTATAGGCTTTTTCGTTAACAAATGCCAGAAGCTATATAGAACTTTGTGGGTGCTCAATAAATATTAAACAATCAATTTTATCTCTCATCTGCAAAATAGGGTGAGTAATGCTAACTTGTCTCACAGAATTTCGTGCAAGAAATAATAAATGAGAACAAAGCACTTTTCAGAAAATGAAGTAATTCGAATAAGCTGCTTTAATAGGTCTGAGGTCTAGCTAGATGATGCAAGAATAAAGTGTCTTTTTTATTATTATATCTGTGAAATACAGCAGTCTTTTCATCTGTTTAAGAAGAAACAGTCATTATCCTTGCTTATCACCAGAAAGTCAGCATGAGTAATTTCTGTGCAAATGGAATTTTTCATGTGATTTTAACATTTATCACTTTTAACAAAGAGCACCTTTTAGCTTTACCTGATATCAGAATGGAATCATATCTTGATTTAAATAGGTTAACGAGGTGTTCTATCAGCATTAAACTCTTCTGCCTAAAGAAAATGCTTTTCAAAATGACTGATAAGTTGCACAAATGAGAAATTGTAAATTTAATAATCCTCCTACTCAAAAGCAATACAATTCAAGAATTGCTACTAAGGAAAATGAAGTATTGCATTCGAGTTTCCTGGAGTCTTCCACAGTATGTTCATTTTTATGTTTGTTTTCAATAAATATTACATGCTATTTTTTTTTTACAGTGTTTCAACAAAAGACAGCCAGAAGACAATCTGATGGTGACAAGTTCCATGGTCCTAAGAGACAAGGTACTGACATGAACTTCAGCTTATTTAATAATCTCTAAGTAAGAGTTTAAAAAGTCTTATGAATATTGGATGACGTCTCCGAGAATAGAAGTAAATAATTGTGTGCCTGATTACTCTTACTCTTTAATTAGTGTCTTGCCTAAATATAATTTTGTGATAAGATTAATATAAGAAAATTATTTCAATTAATAAAGGCAAGAAACAGCCATGTGAACATGTTTGTGGTGGTGTTGATGATATTGTTACCAAGGCTCTAGGAAGGTCAAGTAAGACAAATTCTCTAACCTACATGGAGACCTAGCTTTCATAGTCCATTAGAGAGAAGCCTCTGGAGTGTAAGTTAGGAGGGCTGGGGCAGGGGGAACAGATGATTGATTCCCCAAAGAAGGGGACCGGCATGGGATTTCTGTCCTCTACATTGAACTCCAATCAAAGATTGGACCCTTGTCTCACTATTCTCTTGCTCTCTACCCTTAATCCAGCAGTTTTTGGAGCACTTACTTGTTATGCAGAAAAGTGCTAAAAACTGTAGTTGCAGAGACATCACACACAGTAGAAAAACTTTTCTCTCATTCTACAAAGAGGCCCCTGCCTCCAATTTTCCCTGACATACATGGTTCCAATTGAAAAGAGAAACTCTAGCAAGTTATTTATTATGATTTTCCCCCTGATAACAAGAGCTTGATTAAAGTTCAAAAATAAAAAAAATGTAAAAGGTGACAGACGTAGGGAGCTGGTTCTGATCATCAATAATCTCAACACACCTAGGAAATAACTTCAGTCCAAAATAGCATTGCCTTGAAGTTGCTACCAGTAAATTACTGGAGAGACATTAAAATAAAACCAAGAGCTTATCTCGCAGTAGCCACTAAACTCACCACCGCCCCCCCCCAAACACACACAGCCAGTGTCCCTTTGTCCCATCGTAGAGATTTCTAGGACTGACTTCTCAGCCCACTGAGCTACTAAATACACAACCTTGGTGGACCTGTTCCTAGAACGTCATGGATTGTCCTCCAAACAAAGGTGTGTCCTTAAATGAGTGATCTTCATCCATCACTTCAAGTGGCATTTCCCATGGCAGCAAGGTTGTACTGAGACCATTCTTCCAATGAAGTATGTGATTCTTGAATGCAGCACATGATGAAACTGAATTTCTGGCCCTGAGCACATAGATGTATTACTTACAGATTTATATGCAAAAACAACAACAACAACAACAACAACAAAAAAAACCTGTCTATTTGACAGCTTTCCATTTCTAGTGATTTCATAATTTGTGGGAAAAGATTTATCTTTTTAAGGTTACTATTATCCTTCCACTGTACCTTTACCTCTCTCAAGAAATAAGTGCAGACCTCCATATGAGATCATTCTACAATTAGAATGAAACAGTTCCTGAGGAATTAGCAAAGTAGAGATTATTCCTATCAGGACTCCCCCACATACCTCACAGAGTTTTGGAAAGAACAAAGGGAGCAGATGCTTTGAGCTCTTTAGGAGAAAATTTCCCTGAAGCGTTTTTTTTTTTTTTTTAAAGATTTTATTTATTTATTTTGACAGACAGAGATCACAAGTAGGCAGAGAGGAAGGCAGAGAGGGAAAGGAAGGGAAGCAGGCTCCCCGCTGAGCAGAGAGCCCGATGCGGGGCTCCATCCCAGGACCCTGGGACCATGACCCGAGCCGAAGGCAGAGGCTTAACCCACTGAGCCACCCAGGCGCCCCCACTGAAGCGTTTTTAAATAAATTATTCAATTATCATATTTTAATTAAATTCCGTTAGAATTGAGGGGAGAATGTGAAGACGGCCACCAGAGATGAAGAAAGGTGACAAGAAGAATGAAGAGATCCTTGGAATTCTTGCTCTTACAAATTGTCCTCTGGTTACCCCCAGAGAGCAACATAAGGAAAGGCTGCTAGTATCTATTAGAGACCAATTATTCTTCTACTGTATGTACAGAAAAATAGTCCCTTCTGTGCCCAGAAAAGAAAAGGGAGGGGAAAATAGTGGAAGGAAGCAAGAACCCAATTATAAAATATTTTATTGGATTAATATCTGTGCATACTTTGGTACTTAATTTGTTTCATTGCTATCAATAATCAGTAGATTTTTAAAACTCTTTTAGGGCTAGGATATGAAAATTTTACCCAAATTTTGTATGAATTTTTTTCTCTCTGGATATTTAAGTCCAACTTACTGATGATGTTTTAGATTAGCCACCTTAGAGCAGTTTCCCTAGATTGCTTTAACCCTGGATATAAGTAATTCTGTGGAACAGAAAAGAATATTGTTCTATTTGCAAGGAGAAGAGGAACATTAAACCTTGTGAGATGTTGGAAAACCTCCGTGATTACTGCAGTCTGCAGGGAAATCAGAATCTAGTATGAGAACAGAAGAGACAATTAAGAATAATTGGGAAGATTCTAAAATTAAATAATTTTACTTTTTTCTTTACTCTGCCCAAACATTTTTCTCTAAAACTTTTCAGATGTTTATGATCCTCCAGTCCATGGGACATACTAGGAGATCAAAACTGCTTGTTCCTGAATTAATGATTACTTTCTAACTATCCTGGGATTTCATGGTATAGTAGGAAAAGCAGTACCTGCTTCACCAATGATAATCTCTTTATTTGAACAAGAAAAGAAAGCCCTTTTATGACATGTTTGTCAGAACCAAGATTTTCTAAAGAGACTAGACAGGTTCTCTAAGGAAGGTTAAAGAAATTACTTAATTCTTTCACTATATGCTGGTAGGAAAAGGGATTACGAAAGCCAACTATTTTCCCTCTGAAATTATAAGTGTTTCAGATGCCCTACATTCAAGACTGCCAGGGATTGCCAGGAAGTTACATTATTGCTAAGTCAAGGAATTTTCCTGAGGAACAGAAAAAATTAATTGGCACAATTTCCATGGAAACTTAACAGATTTTTTCAACTCAGTTTTCACATCCTGAAAAAATATAGGGAAAATGGTGAGGACTTTGGGTCCTCCAGATAAAATTTTCCACCAAAATACAGTTTTAAAATCAGTTTTCCTGAGTTGGTTTTGAAATTAGAAAATGCCAGAGTGGTATCTCGGAATATGCTGCTACTAGCACAGCTCTCCCACCCCTTCCCAAAACTGAGCTCTACCCAAGGTGCTCCAGACTTTGTTCATCAACATTGCAAGCCAGAGAACTGAATTTTATCAGTGGGTTTGGAGTTTATCAGAGTTTTGAAGTCTGAGTCTTATTAATGATGCTGGTAGAAGATTGATTTATAATCCCTAATTTCAATCTATTAAGTCTATACCAGAGGAAGATTCCTTCCCAGTGACTAGAATGCTTGGATTCCTTAGACCCTTGACAAATAATAAAGTTTCTATGAAATATTATTAGGAATTAGAAGACCAGTAGGTGAACATGATCAAGTAAAAGGGGGCTGGAGGAGTATGAGAGTTTCTTCTTTAAAGACATGGAAATATCTGGTTAATTTTCCCTGTCTTACAAGATCATGTAATAGTCTCAGGTCAAGATTTCTCACATTTCCCATATCTGTTACACCTTTTTTCCCCCCTCTGTTATATCTTTTTCTTGGGCTATGCCAAGGGGCCTTTTCTATCCTTACTGGAATTGTACACCTACTATTAATGCAGTCTTACCTCAAATATGATACATGGCAACTGATGAGGTTTAACATTCCTGGCTTTTGGAACTGCCTCCCTGTGATTGTGGGCCACATCCACAAATCTCCTCAGTCACACAGTTTAAAAATGAATCTCATCAAGGATGTGCTGTTGCTGTCAATCTTGGAAGGCAAACTATTTCTTTGGGGACCAGGATTACTGGGAGGTAGGGGAGGCACATCCTATAGATAGCTGTCTATATCTGAGACACTCAACCTTAGATGAGCATAAGAATTATTTGTGGAGCTTCTAAAATTTGGTTGCCTAAATCTCCTACCTTACATATGGCTTAAAGTGGAACATGTGAGAATAATATTGAACAATAATCTCAAAAACAACATGCAAACGAAAAAAATATAACCAAAAGAAACTTTTTTTAAAAGATTTTATTTATTTATTTATTTATTTGACAGAGAGAGAGATCACAAGTAGGCAGAGAGGCAGGCAGAGAGAGAGGAGGGGGAAGTAGGCTCCCTGCTGAGCAGAGAGCCCGATGTGGGGCTTGATCCCAGGACCCTGAGATCATGACCTGAGCCGAAGGCAGAGGCTTAACCCACTGAGCCACCCAAGCGCCCCCCAAAAGAAACTTTTTTGAGGCCATATTATGGTCAAATTTGGCCACTAACTGTGTTATATTTCAAAAATACTCTGCACAATTTTTGCCATGTTTAAACCATGCTTAACTCCATGTTTTATGTAAAAATTCAAATCTACAACCACTCCCTATTATATTATTATATCACTTGCTACAAATAACTTCTGCTGTTATCACTTATTGTCATGCTTTCCATATTATCGTGCTTTCCACTCCTAATTCTATAAAAAGTGGAAAAATAAAAGATATATCAAGAGAATCAGGTCAATAAAAACATGAGGGAAAACATTTATTTTTGATAATGGAAACTATTCACATGCGTTTAATATGCAGATATTAAATCTTTTCTACTCAGTGACTATCTGTCTGGCCCCAGGTATAGTCTCTGTCCACTGATTCTTCAATACAGACTGAAAAGTCATTGTTGGCTGGTCTTTTCAGAGGGTGGGAATGCTCATGGGAAAGATACAGTCAGGGAACGTATCTTGTTTGTGTTCTCCAAGTGCCCAATGCTGCAGCAGTCTGATAAATGTTAAATAATGAAATTTTCTGTAAGTTGGAGGCCTGGGGAAATGTAGATATAGATGGAAATGCCCTTACGTGGAAGAAAAGAAAATGCTGGCCTCTGAGGTATTTTAATCAGGCTCTTTTTGCTGACAGTAGATATATTAAAAAGAAAAGAGGGGGATTATCAAAATACGGTCATTTGTACTCCATAAAAGAATAATGGCTTTAGTTCTCTTTTTCAATGTAATTTACATTTCCATTTTCACAAAAGTTTTTTTGTTAAAGTCACACCTGGGAAAACTTGAGTAATAACTGAGTTCTTGTCCAAAATGGTGATGTGTCAAAAGCCCATAGTAGAAAGTCAGGTTGAAGGATTTAATATTACACTTTGCATCCTGAGGCCCCCACATAAAGCTCTGTGATGGAGGGATGGCATGCCCAAGAAGAATTCTGTTAGTAACTGATGCAGAAAATTAGTTGCTTACAGACAATCAGTACATAGCACCAAGGAATTTCGCATTTCACCTGTATGTGACAAGGCTGTGCTAACCAAACCTGCAAAATCCTGGGATCCTCAGTTATGAATTGCAACTAGACCAGAGAACAAAATTTGACTGAACACAAGAAATGGAAGCAAAGGATAAGTAGACTCTAAAGCTCTTGGTGAACATGATTCAGTAGATATGTTCTCTTTCAAGAGGGATTAAGGAAGAGTACAAATAAATAATATGAGAACTTCAAAAACAACTCCAGAGAAAAGGATGGAGAATTTAATCATGAAGACTCAAGATAATTATACTTCTGTAAATGATTTGTTTGATGAATAAGAATATCAAACACCAAGCGATCAAAATGTAGATAATAGAAAATACATACACACATACAGTAAGAACATTTCAGCTAACAGTTTGTAATTTTTTAAATCTTAGGCTTTTGAAAATACTTTACCTGTTTAAAAAATATTTTAAGGCAGTGAAGAAATATGGATTATTTTGAATTTTCATTTATTAAATTTAAGCTGAAGTATTCAACTTCCAGGTTCAGTATCTGACACCTATCAATATACAAAAGCTAAAAAAGAAAATTTCAGAAAACTGTGAACTTACAAACAAATTAAAAACATAGGGAAGAGAGGCACCTGGGTGGCTCAGTCATTAAGCGTCTGCCTTCGGTTCAAGTCATGGTCCAAGGGTCCTGGGACTGAGCCTGGCATTGGGCTCCCTGCTCTGTGGAAAGCCTGATTCTCCTTCTCCCACTCCCCCTTCTTGTGTTCTCTCTCTCACTGTGTCTATCACTGTCAAATAAATAAATAAAAGGTTTAAAAAAAATAGGGAAGAAACAGCAGCAGAAAGTCTGGAGTCAACATCAAGCTAAGATGAAAACAAACTGCATGAAAGACATTTTAGGTGTGAGGGTGGGATGATATGAAACATATGACATGAAAAGGGATCTAGTGACAAGAGGGAGTATGGTAAAAATAAAATAAGCTTAGAAGTTAAAATTTCAGCGGCAAATTAAAACTACATTGGTCACAATGAAAAGGACTGATGGTGGATAAAAATAAGTTATTGGAGTTGAGAACATAATTGGGGAAGGGTTTGTTCTCAATACCCAGAAAGACTAAAAGCAATCAGGTGATATGAAGAAGAGAGATACAACTCATGTATAATAGGTTTGGTGGGTTTTTTTTTTTTCTTTCTTTTCTTTTCTTTCTTTCTTTTTTTTTTTTTTTAATAGAATACAAAACACAATTGGTGACATAGCTAAACAAAGCTTTGGAGAACAAGGAAGTGAAGGACTATATGGGCTCACTGTGGCCCAGAAAACAATAAGGAAATATATCTACTTTTAAAACACCCTAGCAAATCTTTTTAATTATAAAGATGAAGATATAAACCTAAAGTACTGAGAAGATATTTTAAGTTAGATTTTTCTATTAAAAAAATCAGAATCAGTTTTAAGAATTAGAGAATCTGTGTAACAAAAATTTGAGCTAATGGACTAAATGGTGTATTAGGAAAAGATTGCAACTTAAGAAGATTATATTTATTCTGGTGTTTCATTCATATAAGAAGAAAACAGATAGAGTTTTTGGGTATCTAAGGTTTTAGAAAAGATGAAATTTCTGTGGTCATCATGAAAGTATTACCCAAAATGTATTCTAAGTAAATGAGAGAGTAAGCAATATAAAAAGTTCAAAGAGAACTTCTGGTATTAAAGAATTTGTGGTGAATAATGAATTCAATAAAACATGGAATTGCATTTAAGTAATTTATTGTAAATTTATTTATAAAATGTGAATGTAAAATATTGGTGATAAAAAATGGGCAATTCAGAAAATTATAATTTTATTGCAATAATCTGAGTTTGATGCTCAAATAAGGTAAAATTGTCTAGGTCCTAGAAGAAAATGCAAAACTAAAATTCTCTTCCATTCATGACTTAGTAATTGAAATATATATATATATAAGATAAACAGTATCTCTGAAACTTATTTTAAAATAAAATATGTACCTTCCAAATCACTTAATATGTGTGTGTGTGTGTGTGTGTATGTGTACACATATATGTATAGTCTTTATGACAAAATTTAGAAACTAGTTTGTTTGTTTTTATTTAATAGAGAGAGAGAGAGAGATCACAAGTAGGCAGAGAGGAAGGCAGTGGGAGGGGGCCGGAGGGAGCCTAGTGTGGGACTCGATCCCAGGACCCTGAGATCATGACCTGAGCTAAAGGCAGAGGTTTAACCCACTGAGCCACCCAGGTGCCCAGAAACTAGTATTTTTAGCATATGGAAAATTATTAAGAGAAAACATGAGGGGTAAGAGGGATTCTGGGTAAGCTGGCCCAACAGGATTCTTGCTGAAAGCAGAACCAGGTGATCAGATATCACCTAGGGGGTGATGGAAGATACAGAAACCCAAGCAAATATTGAAGGTAATTGGATATAGAAGGTGGGAGACTCTGACTACACAAACTTAGCAGGATTCTGAGGAAAATTAGCAATACAAAGATGGGTGTGGAAGTACAAATGGTGAGGTATAGTTGGGAAGAAGACTCAGAGGAGCCTGACTCAAGGTTACGTCAAGGGAGGAACTCTGGCAACATTGCAGCCCTAAGTTTGAGATGGGGATACTTTATTTGGAACTTACAAATAATTCAACACTCCAAGTATCTCATAATTCACTCATGTGCCCCAGAGTTAATTTACCTGCTAGTTCCTTAGCTATGGACCCAAAAAATTAGCTTCAGATATAAAGCTTGGTCATTGGGTTTTTAAGTTCTATTACTGACAAGTTTTTTCCAGTTACAAAATAATATGGTATGATGGTACAGTATGATATGCCATTGGTATAGTGTATATAGCATGGCTTGGAATGGTATGTATTTCATGGGGAAGCCTATTAGCAAAGTGAGAGAAAGTTTCTTAGTGTAAGAACAATACAGGGGCACCTGGGTGGCTCAGTCCAGTTAAGTGTCTGCCTTCAAGTCAGGTCATGATCCCAGCATTCTAGGATTGAGCCCAGCATCAGGTTCCCTGCTCAGTTGTTCAGTGGGGAGTCTGCTTCTCCCTCTCCCTCTCCCCTTCCCCCAGCTCGTGCTCCCCCTCTCTGTCTCTCTCAGATAAATAAATAAAATCTTAAAATTTTTTTTAAAAAATACAGTATTATCACAGAAAACTGGAAATTAGAAAAACGTAATCTCTGATACTATCACAATAGAACAACTTGTATCATCTTAAGATAATTTCCCTCCATGCTTTATTTTATGAATAGCATTTATATCATTAAAATTTTACTGTCGATACAAATTTGTATTCTGCTTCTCTATCATTATATAATAAGTACTTTCTGCGTTGCCACATGGTCTTTTTTTTTCACATTGTCTTTTTATCATTATTTTAATGACTACTTAATATTTATTATGTAAATATTTCAAACTTTAAATTCTTGGGTTTTGGACAATTAAGTCGTTTCCTTTCAAATTTTCAGTAAAAAATGTTATTCTAGCCAGTCACTCAATGATAGAAATAATTTTAATGAAAAACTCAGTTCACTTTCTTACCTAAAGATTCATACACTCACCACAACGGTGTTACTTGGTGTTTATATATGATCAAATAGAAATGTAAAGAGATACTGATCCAAAAGGAACTAAAACTCTAGAAACTACAGTTTGTCTTGAAGCTTTTATATTGAGAGACCAAGATTCTGCAATACGTACAGTTAGCAATCTGACAAAGGCTTTTCAACAATAATTATGTTAAATTCATACTAAATTTCCTGAAAATAAACTAATAATAAATATAAATTTGGGGAGGAAAGAAAAAAACTTTCCATCCCCCGTAAACAGTAATCTATACGCATTAAAGCAATTTTGCAAACCCTACTAAAAATTACAGGTTGCACGTTTTGGTTTGACTAGTCTACCCTCAGGAGAAAAGATGATCAAGTGCCTAAATCATTTTGTTTTGCAACTTGTCATAGCTAATAATAATTTATCAAGACAATTTGCTTTAATCTTTTTAGTGGGGGGGAATGGGTGAGTAAAAGCAGAAGTATGTAAACTTAGTCTAATTGTAAACAGCTCACTTCCAGAACTTGCTCTACTTAGAACTCCTGCTGTTCCTAACTTTTGTTCTTTTGTTCTCTCTGCACAACCACGCAAGATTGAACTCCGCCCCCCTAAAAAGTCATCTGACTTATATTTTAGTAGCGAGAATTTGAAAGATGAAAGGGTAATTGAAATGAGTATTGTTAACATGATTCAGTATTTTTTTGAATTCAGCTTAACCTGCATGTAGAGCCAAACAGGCTGGTAGAGTTTTCCAGGGAGCCTTTCCATGAGAGACCTTCGACACACGCAGAAAATCCAGCCGCAGAGGTTACTCGAGATAAAAGCGCATTCACATTTAGTCAAAGGGATGACACGAGTGAGGTGCTAGTTAAGTGTCTTAGCTATTAAATGATGGCGCTCAGCTTCCATACTCTGGCAGGAATGGCTCATAGAATTCTTTTGCAAAATGCATCTCCCAAATTGGAGTGGAATGTGGAGGCCTATAAAAAACAAATGGTTTGGGGCACCTGGGTGGCTCAGTGGGTTGAAGCCTCTGCCTTCAGCTCGGGTCATGATCCCAGGGTCCTGGAATCGAGCCCCGCATCGGGCTCTCTGCTCCGTGGAGAGCCTGCTTCCTCCTCTCTCTCTGCCTGCCTCTCTGCCTACTTGTGGTCTCTGTCAAATAAATAAATAAAATGTTTAAAAAAAAAAAATGGTTTAAGAAGCAAGATCTCAATTGTTATCTGTGCTTTTGGCAGCTGAACCAGTGAGCCCTCTGGCTGACTTGTGCTTTTTCAATTCTCTTGGGATTTCATGCTCCGTCATCCCTGAAGAAAATGATTTTGAGTGTAGAATCTGTTGACATCTTGTTAGTTCTGGGGGGATAGGACTTCTAAAGAGAAAAGACAAGACCAGACAAGAAACCCCCCATAGGAATCAGAATGATTGGTCATGGAACAATTTTATGTGTATGTGAATCTTTTCAGAAAGGAACCCTCTCTGTGTCCCTGTTCCAAGATTCTCTGCTAGAATCCTTCTCAAAACCAAGAAAGCCATTAAAGGTCATTCCAAGACAGCCCCAAGGGTCAAGTCCCCTTGAAATACTTAAAACCTACTATGAAGTACTTGAAATGTCTCTTTTTCAGATTAACCAATCCAAACACTATCGATGAATCCTTATCACTGTAAAATTTGTGGGGTGCCTGGGTGGCTCAGTCAGTTAAGCAGCAGGCTCCTGAGGTCAACTCAGGTCATGATCTCAGAGTTGTGGGCTCAAGCCCTATGCTGGGCTCCCTGCTCAGTATTGAGTCAGCTCGAGATTCTCTCCCTGTCCCTCTACCCCTCCTCCTATTCACACACATGCCCTCTCTCTCTCTAAAATAAATAAATAAATCTTTAAAAAAACCTTGAATGCCCTCCATTTCCTAAGTCCTTGTCTGCCTGGTCCAGTGACAGTTTAGTTGCTCTATTTCTTTCTTGAAGTTGGGCTCCCAGTAGTGAGCAATGACTCAGGGACAGCAAAAAAGTACACAGCTGGACAGGATTACCTATTCTCTCATTCTAGGCTCTCTGGACATATTTAGATTTGATACCACATGAGACGTACACTGCAGAGGAATTACCCAGGTAATATAATTACCTGAGATAATATGATACACAGGTTGAACTTGTTAAAGAAAGTACAAACTCAGATGAGTTCTGCAGCCAGGCAGGTAACAGATGTGATGCCATCCAGTGACCATAAGGAGTGACAGGGATTGCACAGAGCATCCTTACAGGCATGCAGCCTCTTTTCTGTCTTTAAACACTACATGGGACAAATAAAGCACTGAACTCACCCATGGTCTGTGGTTGGCTACTACTGTACCTCGGGCTGGTCTATGGTGTGGCATTAGCAGCAGCACATGGGCAGCTGGACCATCCAATGTTCTTATTGTGCTAAACAAAATAAACTCTTTTGGGAAGAGAGCAGTGCATTACAAAACGAGCAGCAATTGCTTATTTATAATCTTTCTGGAGTAAAGTTGTCAATGCTCCTAAAAACCTCTCATAACACTTGGATGTTGGTTGAGATCTCCTTTCCCAAACCTACAGAAATATGTTTCTTCCACAAATATTTATCACAGATAATAATGTTAATGTTATTTAACTTTTACTATGTGACAGTCATTATGCTAAGTATTTAGTGTGCATGTTTAAAAATAATCCTCTGAAAAAGAACATGAAATTGGCACTGCCTACAACTGGTACAATGCAGAAATTTACTGCTGTTCTTTCTCTGTTTGTCCCTTTTTCTTCCCCCCCGTGATGGCACACATTCTTTTTACCCATAACACTAGGTACCAGGCACAACAATCCTTAGAAAGAAACTCATTAAAAAATTTGCACTTTTTTATTCTGTAACCGCTTATAGAATGACAGGAACAAGAAACTCAACTGATTTGTTTTCAGTGTTTTTTTCCCCAATTGTCATATTTCATGTTCTTGTTAAGACATCTTCCCTCATATTGTAGACAGAGCTCGGATGGAGAGTCAAGCCTTTTCCACTGTGGACTGCCTTGCTGCTGGGCAGGAAGAACTCATCCTCTTGCAGGAGAAGGTCAAAAATGGGAAACTTTCTGTGGATGAAGCGTTAGAGAAATTTAAACATTGGCAGATGGGAAAGACGGAGCTGGAAATGATTCAGCAGGTAATACTGACCCCAGCAGGTAATACTGACCCCTTCTGGAACATTCCCTCACTTGCAGAGCCTCTCTGTAAATGTCTTTATAAGAAACACAGGTAGCTGTTCTTTTGATTTTTAACTAGCCACAAAAAAAAAAAAAAAAAAAAAGGTGTTTTCGAACTACCATTAAATGTTTCATGTGTGCAAAGCATTGGTGAACTCAGCGCTGGGATCCAGTGTATCAGTGCTAACACCTGATCATCTTACATTTTTAAGTTAGTGAATGTTTTGTGAATCTCATTGCTGAAATTAAGGTGAAACATCTTACACTAACATGTGCTCAGCATTCTGAAAGAGTGCACTATATTGACCAGGCTTAAAGAGTGCACTATATTGAACAAGAAAATAATTTAAATCATATCAGGCAATAGTCCTCAATGAAATATAGTAAGTTTTCTCTTCCTTCCCCTTAACCTTTGGGGGAAAAAAACCTGTATATGTCAGTCAAGATTTACAGAGAAATGCTGCCAAGCATATTAACTTCAGATAAGCTTGTCTTCTATTAATATAACATACATCCTGAGAGGGTCTTAGAGTAGATGGCTCTGAGATGAGCCTGGAAACAATATATACCCTGTATACCCCATGACATTCCTCAGTGAGGGGTATGAAGACCGCATTCTGTTTTACCCCGCAGGTCTTCCTACTCCCAAAATAGTCCAACAGTTTTTTCTTCTCATCACAGAAAGCCCCAGTGCCATAGAAACCAGTTCTCTGAAAACTGATTGAACACATTTAATTAGCTGGTTTAGGCCAAAGTACAAATAATCATGACTAGCTTAATATACTCCCTTTCCCAAGAGATCATTTTTATTGAAAAACAATGCTCGGGAAAACATTTTTAAACAACAGAAAAATGAATCCCAGTGATAACATTTCAAACAAATGGGCACAGAGGCGGAAGGTGTTGAGGGAAGGAGACTTTCTCAGAAGTCACCTGTCTTGAAGGGTAGCTCTGGTTGTGGGTGGTGGCTGGACCTGAGCCAGGTTATGCAGGGCCAAGCTAGGGCAGTTGTTTTTCCAAACAAATGGAAAGAAATACTGATTGTACAGTTTTGCGACTGATTGTCGTTCATGATCAGAATGACAACAGGGCTTCTCGATCTGTGCCCATGCCATCACCGTCAAAGTCCCTCTCATCCTGAAACGGGTAAACTGTGCCCAGGTGTAGACCTACACAATCACTCTCCTAGCACTGCCAGCAAGTTTTGTTGAAATAAGTCAATTGTACCTCATTCTCTTTAGTCCATAATAAAGTTGACAATTTAGAATGATCCAACCAAAACACCTTCTGAGAAATTATTTCCCTTGTTTTATTAAAGTCTCGGTTGGTTTTGTTTGTGTATTTATATTTAATATTGTCTTAGCAAGAATTGAAGGTGGCCTGTAACTACTTTAAGACTGACCTGACTGTCCAATATATAGGGAAAATGAGATAATGAATACGGTTACTGTTATGCAAGACAAAACAAAACAAAATTTAACCTATAAATAAATACAAGAATAAGCACTAAACCTGCTTTCTATTAGAGCTAAAAGTTCAGTGACTCTTACTGAATACTGTTTGATGATCAGTCCTTTTCCTTTTTTATGTTTCCAGTGTTAGTGAGATATAATTGCCTATAACACTGGGTAAATTTAAGGTGTACTACCATGTTGATTTTACACACTTACATATGATTACCACCACAGTGTTAGCTAACATCTGCATCATGTCACAAAATGATCATTTCTGTTCTGAGGTGACAACATTTAATAGCTACTCTCTTAGCAACTTTCCAGTATATAATTCTATATTGTTTACTATAATCTCCGTGCTGTGTATTGGATCACCAGAACTTATTTATCTTATAACTGGACATTAGTACCCTTTGACCAACTTCTCCTCTTTTCCCTCCACTCCCTGGTCCCTGGTAACCACCACTCTACTCACTGAGTCCCGTGTTTTTTGATTCCACATTTAAGCAATATCATACCATGTTCGTCTTTCTCTCTGACTTTTTTCACTCAGCATAGTGCCTTCAAGGTCCATTCATGTTCTTGCAAATTGCAGGATTTCCTTCTTCCTTAATCCATTCATCCACTGACAGGCCCTTAAGTTGTTTCCATATCTTGGCTATTGTGAATAATCCTGCAGTGAACATGAGGGTGCAGCTCTCTCTTCAATATCCTGTTTTCATTGTTTTCAGATATATACCCAGGAGCGGGATTACTGGATCAGATGGTAGTTCTATTTTTAATTTTTTAAGAAACCTATTGTGGCTACACTAATTTACATTCCCACCAATAGTACACAAGGATTCCCTTTCTCCACATCCTGCTGACACTTGTTACCTCTTTTTGATAATAACCATTCTAACAGGTGTGAGGTGATAATACCTCAGTGTGGCTTTGATTTGCATTTCCCTATTTATTAATGATATTGAGTACCTTTTCACATACGTGTTGGTTCATATGTCTTTTTTCGGGAAAACGTCTATTTACTTCCTCTGCCCATTTATTTCTCTGACCATTTTTTAACTAGATTATTTGGATTTTGCTGTTGCATTGTTTGAATTCTTAGTATATTTTGGATATTAACCCCTTACCAGATAGATGATTTGAAAATATTTTCTCCCATTCTGTAGGTTGCCTTTTCATTTTTTTTTTATTATTTTTTCTGCTGTCCAGAAGCTTTTTAGGTTGGTGTAGTCCTACTTGTTTATTTTTGCTTTTGTTACTTGTGCTTTGAGGTGTCATATTTAAAAAACTATGATGAAGGCCAACATCAAGGAGCATTTTTTTCCCTGTGTTTTCTTAGTTCTTCATAGAAGGGCTTGGACAACACCCAGAATAGCAGAAAAAGGAATGTTATCCCTATTTTCCCAACATATGTACACACTCATTCCCCTACACTTTTCAATATTACCCTTGTAGTTTGCAAAATATTCATTTATATCCTGAGGACAAATCTATCAGGGGTACCTGTGATGTTATGTTATTATTGACAGAAGTATTATCCTAAGAAAATAAGAGGGAAAATGGTACAAACATAGAGTTTATAATAGGAAAGATTCTAGAATCCTGGGCGCCTGGGTGGCTCAGTGGGTTAAGCCACTGCCTTCGGCTCAGGTCATGATCTCAAGGTCCTGGGATCGAGTCCCACATCGGGCTCTCTGCTCAGCAGGGAGCCTGCTTCCCTCTCTCTCTCTGCCTGCCTCTCTGTCTACTTGTGATCTCTGTCTGTCAAATAAATAAATAAAATCTTAAAAAAAAAAAAAGATTCTAGAATCCTGAAGACCCCTGGCTTTGAAGGTGAGATGGTTGAGAAGGTAGAAAACTTGCCTTTCACACTCCCCACTGCTGCTGATAATCAGTAAGTGCCTATAGAAGAGTGCTCACTCCACTTACAGAAGAGGATGTTTACGGCAATGAAAATAACTATCCTTTTAGGAAACATGGTTTCTCAGTTCCAGGGGTAGCCTGTTTTACATTTTGGTTAAAATGATAATAGATGTTCGGGACGCGTGGGTGGCTCAGTTGGTTGGACGACTGCTTTCGGCTCAGGTCATGATCCTGGAGTCCTGGGATCGAGTACCTCATGGGGCTCCCAGCTCCACGGGGAGTCTGCTTCTCCCTCTGACCTTCTCCTCGCTCATGCTCTCTCTCACTGCCTCACTTTCAAATAAATAAATAAATAATTTTTTAAAAATGATAATAGATGTTCAATGTAGAATGTTTGGGAAAGCAAAGAAAGATCACAAATGAGCTAAGAAGGGGAATCCAGTTATGTATAATTTGCTTCCAAGTCCATGGTTCTTAGAAGGAATTCATAAGAAAGATTGTGCTCACAGATGCTGGAAATGGGCTCAGGCAGTATCACATCACCACTGTGCCACACTTTTTTTTTTTTTTTAGATTATTTATTTATTTATTTATTTGGCAGACAGAGATCACAAGTAGGCAGAGAGGCAGGCAGAGAGAGAGAAGGAAGCAGGCTCCCTGCCGAGCAGAGAGCCCGATGCGGGGCTCGATGCCATGACCTGAGCCGAAGGCAGAGGCTTAACCCACTGAGCCACCCAGGCGCCCCTGTGCCACACTTTTGCTTTTGGACACCAGATAGCCAAGATAGCCCCCTCAGGTGTTAGATTGGGAAAATAGCAACCACAAGAATTGGGCTCTGAGTCCCCAAGCTGACTCTATCACTTAAAACTGTGTGTTTTGGGAAAATTATGTAACATTTCTGAATCTCAGTTTCTATATATGTAAAATGAGATGATGACTTATATACTTCATGAGTTTGCAAGAAGTAAGTTAACACATTTAAAATATCAGGGATGGTTGGTTGGGACACTGTAAGTACCAGATTAGTGCTACATAGTCCTGGTGGTCCTAGTGACAGTAGTTGATGTTCTCATCTTGATCTATGACAAATTTATAAACCTTCACTTGTATTTTCTGGTCATTTCCTCATTAAGGAAAAACTACGCCAACTGAGAGATTGCATTATTGGGAAAAGGCCAGAAGAAGAAAATGTGTCTGGTAAGTAAGATTTGTCTGTTATTCCTTTATCATTCTGATAAAGGAGAAAATGCAAGGACTATGGAGTCAAACAGGTTTGAATTCAAATCTGTGCTCCCTCACTTCCCTGCTGCATGATTGGACAGCATCTGATCCCTAGTACTCAGGTTCTTTGTCTGATAAATAGGAGTAATTATAGATATGTCTGGAAGTGGTTGTGTAAGTTAACATCTAAAATATTTTCACCTTCTTTGACCCATAATGGACCTTCAATAAATGCTAGTTTATTTCCTTTGATTTCTGTGAAATTTGCAAATAAGATAATTCCCCTCTAGTTTTTTATATGTATGAGCCATTATACAGAGTACTGAATTATTAAGGAGTCATACTTTTTTAATAAGGTTGAATATTTCTAATATAGTCAGTTCTTACAATTGTCCACAGGTGGATCATTTTAAATTGTAAATCTCAGGTTGCTTTCCCCTGTAGCCAGCATGCTTTTTGGCAATGCAGATCCCCCTTGCTAATAATTAACAGGTTGCTCTCAAGGCAGGGGAGGTGGGGTGGGGAGGAGAACCATTCATTTTAATGTTAATACAAACCAAACATTATTAAGATGGTAAATCTTCTCCAAAGATAAACAGCACATTCCAAAATTGAAAATAAATTATGTTGTCACAATTGGACCACTCTTTCCCCAAGTCCTTACTCCTGCACAGATAATTAAAAACTGACAACCACTAGCAAACCCTAAAATTTCCATCTCTTCCATGTTCAATAAGATTGCATAGATTTTAACTACTGCTTCATGTTGAAATCTACCCTGAAAGAGTTTATTAAATTGGTATCTGCTTTTCCAAGGAAAATTCTGTAAGTGCTCTTAGAAATGTTTTCTAAAAACAGAAACATACTTTCTAAAATAATTAAGTTCACAAATGCAGGGCTGATTTACACATAACTGAGTTCTACAGATCTCCATCCTAATGTGGCAAAATATTAAAATTTTAACAATAAATCAAATTATAAAATATATATATATATATATATATATATATATATATATATATACCTTTACTAAGGAACATTAGGTAGTAACAGCTAATATTTGACTACTCTACACTTAATGTTATCTTTTTGTTTTCATATAATAATTCTTCGAGTTAGACATTAGTCTCAATTCATAAATAACGAAACTGAGATTATAAGAAACTAAGAAGCCCAAAGACATACAGATTAGAAACTTCAGCTTATTTCTTTTTTAATCCAAAGTCAACGCTTTTAATCATTGGTATCTTAATTAGGAATTGGCTAGTTCCCCTTCTAACCAAAAGTAGTACCAGACAAACCCTCCCACTGTATAGACCACTAACAGTGGGCAAAAATATGAGGCAGTTGATTTCAGGCAGTAGGCATTTAGTAGCCTAAGACTTAATTCCAGTGACAAAATATAGAAGGTGACTCTAATGATTGCCCAGGAGACTGATTTTCTGACTATAGTCTGTGCAAAGGAAGGCAGTCTTTTGACATGAGGAGGAAAAGATCAGAGTTCAGGGCAGCCAAAGCTTCTGCAATGTGTGTGGTGGGTCCCTGAAGAGGTGATAGCTGTGTAGAGAGGTAGCCTTAGAGGCCACAAGTCTGTGGCCAAGAGATGAGCTGTCCATGTTTAGGGCAAGACCACTCAGACACAAGATAACAGCTTCTGGGACACTGAAAACAAGACACTAGATGAGCAGAGCCAGGGAGAGGCCATACTGGGGATGTTCGAGTTCTTGCCCTGTCAGAGTGAAAAGATCTCCTTAACACTTTGTTAGAACACCTGGCACCCTGCTGTGACACCCAAGAGATGTAATGACTAAAGACCATGACTTCTCCGCTAGAGGACCTCCTCTAGACCTGGCTTAACAAAGCCTAAAACCAAGGCCCTACAAGGTTCACATGGAAGGCAGAGTTTGTAGGCTCAGTTCCACTGGGGGCTTTAAAAAACACCGGGGGATATAGGTCAACACTGGTAAAAGCATAAAACTAGGCCTATACAAGTTCATGCCAGTCATCAAACTGCCTGCTAAAATGAGAACCTACACTTATTACTTATAAGAGGAATACTACAGAATCCAGAATATACAATTGATTGTCTATAATGTCCAGTATTCAATTTTTTTTAAAAAAAGGGATGATACACAAGATGTAGGAAAATTTAATCCATAGAAAAGAAAAAGCCATCAATAAAAATTGTATCTAAAATGGTCCCATTGTTAATCTTAACAGACAAAAGATTTTAAAGCAACTCTTATAATCACAGTTAAATTAACAAAAAATATGGTGTTAAGGAGTGAATAAATAGGGAATCTATTGATATTTACAGAATACAACATGGGAAAAATTAGGATACCTGTTTGTTTAAGGTGTTCAAGGAAGGTTTACCAAAATAGAACATATGCTGGGATATTTAAAAAGTTTCAAAAGATTGAAATCTTCAGAATATGTTCTCTGAAAGATTTCAGCCTTTTGAAATCTTATATTCTCTTACCACAACAGAAAAAAATAGAATTTAATTAGGAAATTAGAAATGTCTCAGAGTCATTAGGAATTAAGTACATTTCAAAATAACCCATGGGTCAAATAAGAAATCACAAGAAAATACTTCAACCTGAATGATAGTGAAAATACAGCATATCAAAATGTGTGGAATGCAACTAAAATAGTACTTTAAGGTAAATTTATGGCTATAAATAGTGTAGGAGAAAAGAGGAAAAGCTTAAGATCAGTGATCTATATTTCCACTACAGGAAACTGGAAAATAAAAAGCAAACTAAGTTCAAGAAGAAGTAAGAGGAAAACTAGAAAGATCAGATTAAAAATCAATAAAAAATGAAAGAGATGAATAATAGAAAAATGAACAAAACCAAAAATTAGTTATTTGAAAACATAACTAAAATTGATAAAACCATGACAAAAATGAACTGGAAAAAAGAGAAAACAAGAGTTACCACATCAGGAAAGTAAAGTGAGGCTATCACAACAGAACCTACAGATATTCAAAAGATGCTAAGGAAATAGAATTAACTTTTTGCCAATATATTTAACAACTTAGATTAAAAGAACAAATTAATTAAAAAAACAAAACTTACAAAGCTAAAATAATTACACTCCTCTGAACATAATATTTTACATAGTCAACAAAGACGAGGCTGGGAAGGAGGCAATAAGAGCAGAAGAAAATGAACCTAGAGGTGTTACAAATACATAACATATCCACACTGAAGGGAGACAGAAATAAATTTAGAAAACAGTATATTCCAAGGATAGAAACAAAAGAAAAAAAATCAGTACATAAAAATGTATTCTGTACTCCAGTTAGTAGGTTTATTTCTCTATAAGGGTATAGTTTAGCAATTTCAAAACTATCATTTGTATATTCTAGGATTGAGTAAGTAAATAAATGTATTATGGGTAGTAAGAGACAGGCTTCCTATTGTCAGAGAGAGGAGTAACTACTAAGGAAAGAAGGAAAGTTCGAATGAATCTTTTGGTTCTACCCTGGAGTTGGAAGTAAATGTAACAACTCATGTTTGTTAATATATATATTACAAATGATATAGAAATATAGTTGTATGTATAAACATATGCACTTCTTTAACCCTGTCTGCTGAAAAGACCTAGAAGCAATGACAGCCCAGCACCAATGAGCACATCTCACACCTAGATCTTCGTTTATAAAAGCAAATGGCCAATTATCACGTGAAAATATGCACAATGCCACTAATCATGAGGAAAATGCAAATTAAACTAAATGAGATATCAAATATAATGACTAGAATTTTTAGATATTGCCAAAATGAACTGATTCAGCTATGGAACAACTGGATATGCATTGCATACTTTGCTTATGGAAGTGTAAAGGGGTGTGTTGGCTTTAGAACAGTTAAATGTGCACCAACGTTATGGCCTAGGCTAGCCACTTCTAGGGGTTTTTCAAAAAGAAAGAAAGAAAGAAGGAAAGAAAGAAAGAAGGAAAACATTACGTGTATCCAAAGACTTGCTCACAAATTTCTTAGCAGTTTCATTTATAATGGCCAAACCAGAAAAAATCCAAATGTCCAATAGAAGAAGAGATAATTATACTACAGTATATTCATACAGTGGAATACTACTCAATAACAGAAAGAAATGCCTGCTATTAACACAAAACAACATGAATGAACCTCACAGGTATTATGCTAACTGAAAAAACATGAGTACATGGTTTAAAATTCCATTTATCTGGAGTACATGGTTTAAAATTCCATTTATCTGGAATAAAACCAATTAAACCAATCTATAGCAATAGAAATCAGATTGGGGTCACTAGAGGTAATGGTGGAGTGAGGATTGATGTCAGGGGGCACAAGGGAATTTTTTTTCTTTTTTTCTTTTTTTTAAAGATTTTATTTATTTATTTGACAGAGAGAACTCACAAGTAGGCAGAGAGGTGGGCAGAGGGGTGGGGGAAGCAGGCTTCCTGCTGAGCAGAGAGCCCAATGTAGGGCTCAATCCCAGGACCCTGGGATCATGACCTGAGCCAAAAGCAGAGGCTTTAACCCACTGAGCCACCCAGGCGCCCCACAAGGGAATTTTCTGTAGAGAGAAATGTTCTCTATCCTAACTGGGTGATGGGTACATGGCTGTATATATTTGTCAAAAGTCATAAGCCTATATACTTTAGAATGTTTGAGTTGTACTATACATACGGAATAATGCTAATTCAAAAAAAAAGAATGGAGTAGCTCAGGCTACAAGAATCAAAGCAGAGGAGCGAGCTTTTACTTAATGTCTAACTTATCTAAAATCCTAATACCTTGGGACAAGCATCAGAAGGAAAAAAAGGCAAGAGTAGTAAAAGGCATGGTTTCACACTGTGGCCAAAAATCAGTACATTTTTAATCAGACTGTGAAATTTCATAGTCACATCAAAGACAAGAAGTAGTCAAACAATTAAAAGAAACAAAGTTTAAGATAAATGTTGAGCCAAACTCAATAAGCGTCTCTTTCTGTCTTCTAGATAAACTCACCATTGTGCACTATCCAAATGGTAAGTTTTTGGTATTTACTAAGAGTTTCAGACTACAGAAAGGTACATGGTAAACTACTTTCAATATTAATGTAAACCTAATATGATTATGCAGGTCAGGGCAAAAACTCATATTGATTTTCTATGTATACGCAGAACCACTTGACATCCAAAATAACTTGGGGGTGATTCTAGAACAGCAATGTAGAGGCATTTGTTACAGAGTTAAAAAAAAAAAAAATGTGCTTTGAACCCTGATGGACCTAGCCCTTCATAGCTTACCAGTTACCCCCTTTGGCAAACCACTTAAACTCTTTAGGCCTCAATTTCCTCATATATAAAATGGAGATAAGACTTCTCCCTTAGGGATTGCTATAAAGGCAGTTGATGGTGTATAAATGGGAGCTGATACATGATAAGTGGGAGTTACTGATACAGGAAGTGAAATTGGAATAACACTTGAAAGGGTGATTCGCTTTAGTGTGGTGGGGAGGAATGTGTGCAGAAGGTTGTCAGGGGTCAAGAGGAGCCAGGGACCAGCTAGGAGCTCTGACTAACCTAGGAGCAACCACCTACAGCCCGAACCAAAGCAGTGACCATGGGAATGGAGAAGAGCAATCGATAGAAGTGAGTCATGTGGCTAGCATGGAAAATGGAAAGCCTGTGGTAAAGGCAGGAGGAGCAGTGGCCAATGGGGAGTAGTAGGACCAAGTTTTCATTTTTGAGAAATTTTTGAGTACTTTGAGAAGACATCTAAATGGCCAACAGACACATGAAAAAGTGCTCAACATCACTCAGCATCAGGGAAATACAAAGCAAAACCCCAGTGAGATACCACCTCACACCAGTCAGAATGGCTAAAATTAACCAGTCAGGAAATGCCAGATGCTGGTGAGGATGCGCAGAAAGAAACACTGTTGATGGGAATGCAAGCTGGTGCAACCACTCTGGAAAACAGCATGGAGGTTCCTCAAAAAGTTGAATATAGAGCTACTCTATGGCCCAGCAATTGCACTACTGGGTATTTAACCTAAAGATACAACTGTAGTGATCCGAAGGGGCACAGGCATCCAAATGTTCATAGCAGCAATGTCCACAATACCCAAACAATAGAAAGAACCTAGATCAATGGATAAAAAAGATGTGGTGTATACACACACACACACACAGAATACTATGCGGCCATCAAAAAATGAAATCTTGCCATTTGCAGCGATGTGGATGGAACTAGAGGGTATTATGCTAAGTGGAATAAGTCAATGAGAGAGAGACAATTATCATATGATCTCTCTGATATGAGGAATTTGAGAGGCAGCAGGGTTGGGGGGGCTTGTGAGGGGTACGGAGGAAAAAAAATGAAACAAGATGGGACCAGGGAGGGAGACAAACCATAAGAGACTCTTAGTTTCAGGAAACAAACTGAAGGTTGCCAGGAGGTGGGGGTGGGAGTGTTGGGGTGGCTGGGTGATGGACATTGGGGAAGGTATGTGCTATGTTGAATGCTTGAATTGTATAAGATTGATGATTCACAGACCTTTATCCCTGAAGCAAATAACACATTATATGTTAATTTTTAAAAAAGTGTACTTTGCAATTGGCTGATCACAATAAATGGGGAAAAAATGAAGATGGCGGTGGCATAATCTAGTTGGGTTGTTATTCAAAGGTGCTAGATTGTGCTTAAGCAAAAGCAACTTCTCAGCATCCTATAGTCACCTATATGGGAAAGAGGAATTAACAGCATACTTGCCAAGTGTGCCTTTTCAATATGCTCCTTCCTATCTCTTCAGTAATTTTTCCCTTTACCTATATCCTACTCAGAGCATATATCATTTTTTTAAAGTACTGAATAAATGAATCATTAAATATATGGAAGACAGAAGAAATAGTAACAGAGTTTATATTTCTAGGTAATGAAAATGCCCGCAATGAAAATATGTTATATAACATACCCTTCCACAATAAGGTAGGTTGTGTTTATGTTAATTTTTATAAAATGCAAAAAAAAAAAAAAAAAAAAAGAACTTTGTTGAGAAAGAATGTAAGAGCCTTCTGTCTATGCTTGGAAAAATTTAAACAAATATGATCAAAATAGGCTATACCAGCTTTTGTGTGCAAATTACTGCATGAGCAGTAAGATTAGTACTTAATCTTAAGTAAGATTAAGTAAGAACTAAGATTAGTTCAAGGTAACACTGTTAATGCCCTGGCCACAAATTACTGCATGAGCAGTAATTTAAGGAAATTGACTATTTAAGTAAAAAGCAACAAAGGAACTCAAAGGAAAAAGGCGCCAAAGCCAAAGTATAGCTGAATTTACCATGTACAGACCAAATAAATCTTAGAGGAATGATGGATACATGTTTTTTGTTTGTTTGTTTTTTTGGTTGGTTGGTTGGTTGGTTGTTATTTTAGCAACAGTAATATGATGAATCTATTTGGACCACAATGTATACTATCCTTAAAGTCTAGTCGAGGAAAAAATGTAACCCCAAAATATTGTTCATGTAAATAGCATCACTTCACATGTAGAGTTAACTGAAAATGAACTGCTAACAAGAAGCTAGAAATAACATGAAGCAAAGAGAGCCACCATTGAGAACTAAGATTAGTTCAAGGTAACACTGTTAATGCCCTGGCCACAAATTCTTCTTCAAAATCAAGCATGTTATTCCAACTATCTACATATGTGATGTAGGAAGTTTTCACTATGGCCCAGGATCATGCAGCAGCTGGATTTCTTACTAAAATCCAGAATTAGAGCCCTTGGTAAGATCTCACAATAAATCAATTTTTAATAACCCTTTATGCTCTCCTCTGTTTTGAGTAAATCATAAGGAATCCTTAAAGTCATTTGCCCTTAAGAACTGATTAACACGTATGCATTTCTGGACCATCCTGTGGGCAACCGGTGAGCTATAGACCAAAGTCTAAAGAGTATGGACCCATTAAATTCACTGGGCAGGAGCAGAATCATGGGTACCACCGAGTCCTCTGAGTTTATGAACATATCCTGGTCAAACAAAGATCCTTCTATAAGTTCTGAATGACTGTACAACCATGGCATATTTTTGGAGAACAATATTTGGGGTAAGAAAAAAAAGAATATAAATTCCGAGCACTTAGGCTATTCTCCCTCAAAATGGAAATAAAATTTCAACTCAAGGACTTTGCTATTGGTGAGCTTTACAATGCTTCTTTCCTTCGAAGATGGAGGAATGTCTTGCCAGTTCCGTCTATGAAGCTATTTTCCAACAAAAGGCAACTATGACTTTATGACTTTATCATGTTTCTTTGTTCCACCTTAAAATGGAGAAATGCTAGCTCTGTATCGTTTTCTTTCTTTTTCTTAGCTTCCTACTCGACTCCAAGTTGAAAAGGAATTTGGTTTCTGTTGCAAGAGAGATTACTAAAGAAGGTAAAATATCAGTTGTATTTTTAAGAAAGCTTAAAGCAGGCTTATTAGAGACCTGAAGGAATCGTTTGTCTAGCAAACAGAATACTTTAAATATTTCATTTTCTTCTCCTGAAATGATAAACATGTGTATTTTTCAAGCCAAAGGTGATTGTTCCTTAGAAAGATTTATGTATAGGGGTGATTTTTTGCTAGCTAATCAATTTTGATTGATGATCCATTATTCACTAATACATTTCTGTGATCTCACTTTCAGGTTATTATAATGAAACCCCAAAATCTGCAGACACTGTGCTTTCTGAGTGAAGTAAGCTTGCATTTGGATTGCCTGCTGTCTTCAGGGAAAATAGCATACGATGAAAGCAGAAGCAAACCTCTGGATTTCACAATTTGTTTTTGCCACAATTTATTGGCATTAACTTGCTTCAGATAGGTATATCGGGATTCAAACTGAATGCCATAGAGCAGTTGTACTCTGACAATTCCTGCATTTCACAATGCATTTTGCCACTGAAGTAACTGTTTCCCATTTTGAAAAATTAAAGGAAAACAAGAGCAGAGAAGTGAAATGCTCTGTAGCAAAGTTATTGCGCCTGTTTGAAGCACTAACCTTATCATAAGTTGACTCCTCTGTCCTTAGAATGACCATGAAAATACAAATTCGTTTCATACATATTTGCCTTTTAAGTGACTGGTCCATTTCCTGATTTTCAGACATTCAAACCTTTAATTATTATTGTCACCTCATGTTTTCAGAAACCTTCTCTTAGTGCCTATTTGCATGTAACCTTGAGAATATTATTTTTTAACCTTCTATATCTCAAATTAATATACATTTCAACAACCTACATTCTTTATTAAAAGGCTTACACTTTCAGCAATGTATTTCTTAGAAACAACTTACTAGTTTAGAAAAGAACAGTTTTATCATTCTATGATTTTCAATGCACGATTCCTGCAAATAAAATTAATTTTTAAAATTATGTCTGACTTTCCAAAATAAGTGTATAATAATTAACCATTAGGTTCCTCTGCTCACCAGTTTACAAAAGGAAGGCTCCTGAAAAAAATTTTAAACTCATTTACTTTCACTGCTTAAGCCCCACAAAGTAAACACACAAATGATTTTTTTCTAGCTTCTAAACAGTGATAAGAATATCTAAAGTGATTCTACAAAACATCAATCACAGGTTTCTCATGACTATAAACATTCTCAAATAAGCTCAAGTTCTAAAAAATAATAGAGATGTTTGATTCATCCCTAGCAGACGATGCTTTGATGATGACATTTGGAAATCTAGTCTATAGTTTCACATCCAAGCTTTCGAGAAATGGCCTGCCCTTCCACACACAGTGATTAATTATATCCAAACAATGATTACAAATCCCCCATTTATGTGGGTTGTCCCACCCAAAGAGTTCAGTAAACCAATGGAAAAACGGTTTTTATATAATTTTCTACATCTTGAAATTGAAATATATGTCTCATCTCTAAAGTAGAAACCTCTATATTGGCCTGTGACTGATACCTACAGTTTCATCAATGGCTTTATTCTTATTAAAAATGTGAAATCCAGTGACAGGTAAAACGTCAGTGTTTCTAATTATAAAGCAATTGGATTATCTCTTACCTGAGACTCAATTAAGAGTGGAAGAGGGAGATGAGGCTTGAATATTATTCAGGTCTTTAACATAGATGGAAATTGAAAATCAGGGCCTCTGAATACTACCTTTATGAACTGAGCGAACTTGGATTAAAACTATGGCAAAAAAAAAAAAAGTCCCTTTAATAGCTCTTTCCTGAGATACTCTGGCCCTTGAAATTTTACCACTTTATCATGACAAAGAGACCCAGAAAAAAGAAACCCCAAAATAGCTGAAGTCTTCCTCATGCTTCCAGTACCATGGCTCCTCCTATCCTTCACTGCTTTGGGAGATGGTTGGAATTGGGGGATCTGGGGAATCTGGAGGAATCCATATCATTACCTGTTGCACTGGAGGATGAGATGAAAAGTGGAGAGAATGCAAGCGTGGAAGAAGACTAATACAAGTTTAGGAGTGATCCCAACTGAAAATTCCCCATGGAAAAGTGTTTTTTCATCTGTGGACTCCATCCCTAACATGTAGAATACTGTCCATTAACTTTGAGATGCACAACAGAAGCTTTGCATTCATGCTAGAAGAGAGGAGAGGTCAAGGTAAAGAGCAAGGAAACAGAAAGATGTGGACTTTCCTTGGAGATTTGGAGCATTTCTCAGAGACCCCTAACCACTGACAGAAAGGAAAGACCTACATGGGAGATCTTTTGAAGAGTTTGCGCTGATTCTTGTAGCCTGAGCAGCCAGTAGCTAATATACCTTATCTTTCTCATCATTTCTTTCTTAAGTCAGGTTTGTTTCCAAGCCATTACTCCTTACTTTGGCCAAGTTAAATTTACCAGAACTCTGACTTCTAAGGACATTCAACTGGTACTGAATGTTATCAGAGTTTTATGTTTAATATTAATTCCCTTATTTTCTACCATGTCAATTTCCTAGTCTAACATACAGGAAGCACTTATTCCAGTGGTTCCTAACTGGGCAATTTTGCTCCCCTTGCCCCAGACTTTTGGCAATATCTGGCAACATTTTGTATTGCCATAACTATGGAGAAGGTGCATCTGGCATCTAGTGTGTAGAGATGAGTGATGGTAATAAAAGTCCATAATACACAAGGCAAAAAATTAACCAGTCCAAAAATCTCAATAGTGCCACGGTTGAGAAATCCTGATCTAGACTAGACAGCAAAATGGGATTAACACTTAAAAGAATGTTGTTAAAATAGAAACAGCTTTCTACAGAATTTTTCAAAGTAGAAACCCCTATGATAGCACAAGGAATGGCTTTGTTTTGAAGCGCGTATAGCTTAAGCTTAAATGGATCATTAAATACTCAAAAGAATGGATGACTCCAATATATTTTCACAAATCTAACATTCAATTATTCTGCCAATGGTGGTGACTCCAATTTTTAGAAAATGAGACTGTTCTCAGTATTCTAATGAGAATGACCTTGAGTCATCATTATATCCTACTTGTACACTAAGTATTTGCTCATCTGAGGTCCTTCTAGTTCCCCATAAAGTGAAAGGGTCTGATTTTAATAACTTAGACTAACCTGAATTTTACTGCATATTGCTGTTCTAAATGGGTATTTAAGAGCAAGATCTGCCTCGTGACCTGATCTACTAGGTCCCAGCTGATTGGCCCAGAGTTTGTATGAGGCCCTACTTGCTGCCCTTTCTGTAGCTATTCTTGCCAGCCATTACGGACTGCCTTTTGTGTGGGGCTGACCTGGAAAGGCAGGCATTACCATATAAAAGACAAGAGGTAAGATTCTCAATACGATATACCTCAAATTTATAAATTATAGCATATGATTTCTTCAATATTTTCATCTTCAAAATGTAGACAATAAGTACATCCCCTATAATTTTCATGGTTATTAAATGCCATTGGATATTTATATGAGCAGTGCAGTACTTCATTCAAGAGCATGAGCTTTGAGGTAACACTGATCTAGTTTGAATATTGGCTCAGCTATGTCCCAGCTCTGCAAAACCAAGCAGTTTTCAGTCTTCTTAAGCCGAATTTAATTGTGAGTAAATGGAGGTAATAATACCAATGTTACCATAGATTGAGAATTAAATATAAGGAGATCATCAATTAATTTATCATCCAAAGAGGACACTTTTGTTGGTAAAATAGAATACTGTTAATGATTACAATAGAAAAGCAAGTGTAAACTGGGACTACCCCAGGCATAAAGTTGGAATATGTGGTCGGTCTACTTAAATGAGGTATGAGTTCTTAGAACATTTTGATCAAGGAAGATAGTTTGCAAGAAAATAATCCTCTTTGAAATGTGAAAATTGTTGTGATACACTGGGCTGGCTTATTATCTGACTGGATTTTAGGCACAGTCTTAAAGCATCTGACTCAAATCTCTATCATTTTAAAAGACAATGATTTCAAAGTGTTGAATGACCATCTGGATCTCCCAGAAAGATCAAAAGCCTCAGTGGAAAAACCCATCAGTGGTAAAGCAGAACAGCAGTGTTTCCCAAGTTGTGTTACAAAGAATTCATGGATATTGCATTAAAAAGGGGCTCTGTACAAAAAAGGGGGGGGTGTGTGAAGGGGAGTTCTGTGATCAAGTGATATTTGAAAGCTCTATTTATTTTAGTTCCTTTTAGAATAGTATACTAGACATCCAAGTACTGAAGACTAAGTAATCCTGAAACAAATCTATATAGTTTGAAAACTACTGACTTACATTTTGTGTAAATGTAAGCTGGCTTCATTTCCCACATAATGGTAAAAGAAAAACTGGCTGAAGGATGTCCGCAGTGATGTGTTTAGAAGGAGCCTGAAACCTGAGTTTGATGGGAAACTGTGTCAAGACCAATTAAAGATGTTCGCCACGGATGGATGATGTCAGTGGGTGACAGGACTGGTGGCGTGCACAATACTTATTTGGCATTCAGGATTTGCACTTGGTTAGTATAAAATAAAATACTACATTCTGACTTTTGCAAATAACCAAAGTCAGTTTCAGCCAGAATGAAGATCACCTGTCTTCAAGCAAATGAATTAGTAAACATGTCTGAGAGTAAAATACTGTAATTTCTGTATAATTCTTTGCTCGTATTCAAGTCAACATCAAGCTTGATTCCACGCAGAAATGGAGTAATACCATTTGGAAATGCTGTGCACTGAAATATAGCAAACACTGAAGCAATTTCTGTGTCCATGGAAACTAGTGGGATATTTCCTCTCAGATAGCCTTTTTGCCCTGTATAGTAATAAGTGACTCTTAGAGAAACTAGCTCTCAGCAAATTAACCAACAATTTCTTATGGATTATATCTTCCATTTCTCAAGGTATAGATGTACAGGATATATCAACTATAATAAAGGTGGTACAGTTTTGCCCCTAACACTTTCTCTTTTCTTCATTTGAGCAAAAAAAGAACAAGGGATTCCAGGAAGTATGAACTGATGCTGCTTTGTCATTTATGCCTGGTACTTAGTGAACGCATCTGCAGTCACACTAAGGAGCCTTAAGTACCCTCACAAAACATTGACAGTCTGCCCCAATGTTGTAAAATGAGGTGTTCTATAAATCAGACATAGCAAGTCATGCCCAGTACCTCACAAATCTTCTGCATAGGAAATCCCAGCAGATGACCTGTCATTAACAATGACATTGAAGGACATAGGAAACTTCCTCACAATCACCATATGTTCTCCTAGCCTGGCTTCTATTTACTATGGTATCTTGACTATGATGCTTTTATTTTACTTTATTTTATTTTATTATTTTATTGTATCATGGTAAGTACACTTGAGGTGAGAAGCAAGAATAGCACTCAAAAGATAGGGGATGTATCTAGTGCAAAGACCCCAAGATCAGAATGAATGACACATTTTCTGAAAACGGAAGTGTCACTTTTATGTTCTTAGTCATGTCCCCCCAAAAATTCACATTGACATCTTAATCCCCAGTGCCTCATAATATGACCAAATTTGAAGACAGGGTCTTTATAGAAGTAGTTAAGTTAAAATGAGGTCCTAAACCAATAGGACTAGAGTTCTTATAGAAGATGAAATTTGGACACAGACATATACTGAAGGAAGATGATGCGAAGACAGGGGAAGATGATGGCCAACTACAAGCCAAGAAGAGAGGCCTGGAAGACATCTTTTCCTCAAGGCACTCAGAAGAAACCAACCCTGCTGGCAGCTTTATCTCCAATTTCTAGCCTCCAGAACTGTGAGAAAATAAATTTCTATCATTTAAGCCATCCAATCTGGATACTTTGTTATAGCAGCCCTGGCAAACTAATAAGGTCAGTGTGCCTGGGATGTAGTGGGTAAGAATGAGAGATATGAGATGAGTTTGTAGTGCTAAGTAGGAGAAACATCATGTAAGAAGTTTGAATTTTATTCTAAGTAAAATGGGAAGCCAATCAAATGTTTTAAGCAGAACAATTCATTCTCACTGCAGAACAGAAAAGGGATTGCAGAGAGTCAAGAATAGTGACGAGGTGACTAGCCAGGGATTTGTGAGGTATTCACAAGATGGTGGTAGCTTAGACTAGAGTGATAATTGAAGTGATAGAGAAGGCAGATTTTAGACATCTTTTTGTGGTAGAGGCAACAGCACTTGCAAATTGGGTTGATGTCAGTGTAAGAAAAAGGAATATGGGTGATCCCTGAATGTTCTGACTTGAGAAATTTGGTAGGTGACAATATTTGCCAAGATGGGGAAGACAAGACAATAAGATTTGGTGGGTTATATGACACTGGACAAGGTAATTAATGTAATTCTCAGTTTCTTCATGGTAAAATGGAGTGAATAGTATGCCATTTCACTGGGTAGTTGTGAAAATTAAATAAGCTATGTTTATGAAACACCTAAAACTTAGTAAATGCTCAATAAACATTGAATTATCATCAGCATCAGCATCTTTAATCTGTTATCTTGAAATACAGCAAGAAATTAGGTAAAGCTGGATCCAGCGTCATCAGGAACATTATAATCAAATGGTAATACTCCTCCTTCTACTAAATACAGAAGATAAAATTTTATTTAAAAATAAATTTTGGATTATATGTCTAAAGCCCTTTAATCCATGGACGCCTGTGTCATATTCTGACAAAGTTAGGCTTTAGACACTTGTGAATGTAGAATAGTTTGAGGAAGTTTTCCTGATGTTTTTGTTTACCTTCCTAAAAAACTTATTGTAGGCTATCATGAATCTTCAAAATCAGGGTGCTTGGGTGGCCCAGTCAGTTAAGCATCTGCCTTCAGCTCAGATCATGATCTCAGGGTCCTGGGATGGAGCCCCACATTGGGCTTCCTAGGGAGTCTGCTTCTCCCTCTCCCTCTGCCTCCCCCGCAGGCTTGTGCACCCTCTTTCTCTCTCTCTTTCTCACTAATAAACAAAATCTTTAAAACACACACACACACACACACACACACACATACACACAAAACAGACTAAGTGTGCTAGGTGTGGACTTAGCATCCATTTTCATCCCCTTCTATGAAGCCCCCTGTATTAAAGGGCCTGGGAGGCAAACTATGCATTTGTCAGTCTCCCCAGCAGGAAGGTGTTATGTGTGATATACATTACACCAGTGAGATAGTCTCTTGGGAGATCTGGAAGATGGAGGTAAGACAGAGAGCACCTCTTACTGCTGTGGGGACTGGCCAGTACAGTAGACCCACATTGGTCTCTGTGGCCAGCGGGATCCTCATCTGAGGCTCTGGTCACCAGCTCCAGGAGCTTGAGATGATGGCATCAGAGATGATAATGGGCACAAGATGCTTCATGGCCACTGGATTTGAGCTACAGTCATGTTAACCTGAACTAACTTTTCTTAACTCTCTGAAGGATCCCATAAGGTCTTAATTCCCTGTATTAGATTCTTTTTTGACTCAATGTTTCCTGTTTCTCATGAATCTCTGACTGGTACATTGAGTCACATCCAGAGTCTAATTTAACTCAGTTTTTTTCTAATAAAAATTTTACCTGATAACATAATTCTTAACCAAAATATTTTAGTCTAGTTACCCTGCTGCTTAATTCACATTTCAAGTACTCAAGTCACATTTCAGGTGCTTATTTGGTGTTTTTTAAATGAATGAATATTATCAGATCACCTTCTCAGTTACCCTTTCCATAAGATAATGACATTCCTCTGGTTATAAATTCAACTTCCAGGCCAATCTAATACAAGATTCCAATTATTCAAGTGTCTATAATCAATATAAAATCCTTTTGAACTTTATATAATCTAAGCATGTATATAATAACATAGCATAATTTTAGGTAACTTAAATGCCAGTGTTGCCACGGGAGCAACCAAAGTTTTATTCGTCATCTACGCACTTGTAGAATTTAGATCCTTCGTAAGTTACTTCTCAAGAATATTTAGTTAAATAAAGTGACCCTCATTAAACTCACTTTTCATCAAAATCTAAAAATACCGAATTACAAATTCAGGAAGAATTTCACTTACATCTACAATCAAGGTACCACCATTAAATTATTCGTTGGTTTAGTTCTTTTTTTTTTTTTTAAGATTTTATTTATTTATTTGACAGGCAGAGATCACAAGTAGGCAGAGTGGTTAGGGTGGGGGGAAACAGGCTCCCTGCTGAGCAGAGAGCCCCAGACAGGGCTCCATCCTGGGACCCTGGGATCATGACCTGAGCCGAAGGCAGAGGCTTTAACCCACTGAGCCACCCAGGTGCCCCTGGTTAGTTCTTCTTTTGTTAGCTCTCTTCTTCACATAAAAATTTTAGATTATGTTGAATATGATTATTTCCTCTTTAAATATGTTCAACCCTCATTAGTAATAATCTTATAATCTGATTTAACCATGCTTTAGAGGTTCAGATTGCAGAAAAACAAATTTTAGAAAACCTCGCACCAAAGGAAACATTTATCAGGTCTGTGGCTGTGTTATAACTTTCTCAGCTTCGAAATATAGTGGATACACAAAAGGAAACAAATGAAGGGAGTTGATGAATTGAATACTGCTAACCCGTGACCCAGCTAGTGTGAGTAACAGTATCATTAGCTCAGATCTATTTTCCTTCCTAAACCATGAGGCTGAGCAGAGTAAAGCAGTCCTGACACCAGTGCTTAAGACAGTCTTATCTATTGGATGCAGTGGTTCCCAGAGGAAACTCAAGACAGTCTTCTGATCTATTCTGTTCACCTTGGAATTAGATAGTAGGGTTTTCTTAAGACCAAGGGCCATTAGAGGTTTTATGAAGAAATAATAGACAGATGGGAATAAGCTCTTCTTGAAATGATGCTAGTTACCTGGCAGGTGCTGAGCACCATAGTTTGATGACCCCCAAGGATAGGACATGACCTTATAAGGGTTACCAGGAAAGTACGCAGTAATCATTTGGTACATTTTTACATCTCGGTTCTTCACAGAGAGGGGAAGCATTATATTGGGCAGTATGCTCAGCATCCTTTATTAGAAATAAACTGAACTTTTACCTTTAAAATATCTGTACTCTTCTTCTGTAGCCAGCAATCCCATCTTCATGATAGCTCTCATCCTTCCTAAGGCATCTTTGTAGTTATTTGGAGGAACCCTCATGATAATATATCACATGTGCTTCTGCTGTGTCTGCTGCTAGCAGCTTTGTGAAGACACTGTTCCTCCTAAGACAACTGACTGCCACCCACAGGTGACCCACTTGGTTCTCAGCCAAAATTTCATGGGAATAAAAGAAGATGACCTTTACCCAGTTTAATGCAGCATTTAGTCACCTGGACCCAGAAGATTCTCTACATTTTTTTTAAAGTTTTCCCATAGTAACTTCACCTGCTATAAAAAACCAAGCCCCTAAAGAATCAGATGCCACCCCCTTCCTTCCGTTTTCCTTACATAAGGGAATCCCATTACAGCTTTTTCCTCTCAAAATTTGTATCTTCTAATTCCATGTTTTAAGATTATTTGTGTTTGTTAACTGACATTCCTTCTAGTACTGATAGCTGATGGGTAACTTCGAAGACAAAGCCCAATCTTGCTTTTTCATGAATTTGAGATTCGTTTTAATCCCCGAGAAGTTGATTGTTTTAGTTTGGTGCCATAGGCTTTACCTTCCTGCAGCAAACATTTGTCATATTTGGTGATCCGCTATCTGGATCTTTCTTCTTCCTATTGGCACTGCAATCATTCTTTTGAGAAAATTCCCAACTGACTACAGTTTTAACAAGAAAGTGATTCCAACTTTCTCCCACTGCAGCCTCCCACTTCATAAGCTGAGGGTGGCAGATTCTTCCTCAGCTCACTCTTGGCACAGTCGGGTTCCTAAATTCAATCAGACATCCATTCCTGAAATGTTGAAGTCAGACTAATCATGGGGTGGGGGCAGATTAGAGGTCAGACTGTTCCTGTGGCATGACCCTGGCTGTAATTCCGCCTGCTCTTCCCCCAGAGGACCCCTGATTCCCATCCATTTTCCTAGCCCAGTCCTCCAGTCTCCCATTTATCATGTCACTTCCCAATATCTTCACAGTGAATTCCTATTTGCTCTACATACTCTAGATTGGAGAAATCAAAACATATAGATTTTGGATTGAACGTATTCCCTCCCCCCCAAAGGTATGAAGTCCTGACCCCCAGGACCTATGAATGTGACCTTATTTGAAAATGGTCTTTGGAGTAATCAAGATAAGGTGAAGTCATACTGGAGTAGGGTGGGCCCTTAATCCAGTATGAATTGTGTTCTTAGAGAAAAAAGTAGACACACACAAAGAGAAAACACTGTGTGAAGACCCAGAGACAAGAGCCTTCTGTGAAGACACTGAGACAAGAGTGTCCTTGAAGTGCTGCTGCTGCAAGCCAGGGACCGCCAAGAACAGCTGACAAATCACCAAAGATAGGAAAGAACACAGAAAGATCTCCTTTCAAGGTTTCAGAGGGAGGGTGGCCCTGGCAACATCTTGATTTCGGATTCCAGGGCTTCAGAATTATGATAGTGTATATTGAGGTCTGTTTGTGGTACTTTGTTACAGCCTAGAAAATATATAATTCCAATTCTCACTAATGACAATTATGTACCATTGGTTATAGTATTCGCTCAAGAAACTCATCATATTTCTATAACACATAAATACTTTCATAGAGAACTGGTCATATAATGTGTTTCACCTGTTTAACCCCAAATTTTGCATACAGTAAGCCTCTAAATAATCCAGTTAATACATGCAAATGAACAGCAAGCATTGAGCAGAGTGGGATTATCCTAAGTGTTTTCTGTCTTACCCTCTTCTCCCCAACACTTTTCTCATCTTCTTATCTACTCATGAATAAAATGTCCCTCATGCCATCAACAGGACACTTTCTGAATGGTCTATAAATACTTACTAAAATAAAATAGCTCAAGTCTCTGACAAACCAAGAGTTACATATTATACAATAGCACAGGAGTTTTGCGAGATCTGGATTTTCACCATGACAACACTATCACCAGCCCCGAAATGTTTATAAATAAGGAACGCAGGTGTGACATTTCTTTAGTTCTAGTCATATTCAATGTACTGTGAATGATTAAGACCACTAAAAGGGAAGTATATTAAAAAAAGGACTAAGAGATATTCATAACAGAGGATGTCCAGAAGGAGCTTCAATAGTACATGCAACTCTCTTATCAGCTGACCAGACAACAATCATATAATTAAAGTAGCCAATGATTAGCTTTTTAAACTTCTTTGAAGTTTTGTTATATTTTATTTGACAAAGTCCTATCTGACTGCAGAATACTAAGCAAACAAAAATGAGTGTTGTAGGTATTATATTGGCATTTTTATTCAATACTGAGCTTTTCATTATATATTATTTCCTCAGTCATATCAAAATTCCTCGAATTTCTTTCTGATACTGTTATTTGATTTAGCAACTGGATAAAAGCAGCTGAAAACATTTCTTGGTCTTAAATTAGAGTTGGCCATGACAAATGTTCCTACAAGAATATAGGATGAATCCCACACATTTATCACAGCATCTGGGCCATGTTTGTTTCTGTAGGACAGAGGAGAGGGTAGGAAGAATTCTTATGTTGGTAAACTAGAAGTCTAAGAATTACACTTGCCATCTGGGACTGCGTTGATGAGAATACCAGTCTATTCTTCCCACTTAATTACCAAAATGAATTATTGTCATGCAAAGACAATGATCTTGGTGATCAAGACTTAATTAAAGCCAGTAAGACTAAATATTTCATTTAAATGTAGTTGTATTTATTTCTGTAGAATTGAACAGCCTTCCTGAATCCTTGAGAAAAAAATTCATGCACCCATTTAGCCTATACAAACAAGAAGAAGTTACATAAACCCAACATAATTAAAGCAATTTATATAGGGCATAAACTTCATGATGTTTTACAGTCAACTTGTAAGTAAAGAAGGCAACTAACAGAAATAACTTCTCCCAGCAAAAACACTTCTGTGGTTTGCAGAGTTCCAAAATACCAATCTTTAAATATGTACTATTTCACCAAGGTGCCAAAAGAAGAATAGCAAACTAAATAGAGTAAAATATGGCCTCAATTTAAAGATTTGGTAAGGAACTAAAATGAAGACCTAGTTTTATATGTGCTGTTATAAAGAATCAACTCACTTTCTCCAAAATTATAATTTCATTAAATCCATTAGGGAATCCAATTTAAAAAAAAAAACAAACAAACAACAACAACAAAAATACAAAACCTTGGTTCACCCAAAACTACTGGGCAATTAACTCAAGGGTAATGCATCCAGTATCAAATCTTCTGAGTTCCAGAAATACTCAGATTTTTCCACTACAGCATCTTCCCTTTTTTTTTTTTTTAATAATAGAAATAGCGTATTTTTAAGGGCAGATGGGCAACCAAGAAGCATGCTAAGTGTCTGCCTGAGGTCTTAGGCAGGACACGATTCTCAAGTGCTTCCTCTTAGGGAAATAGCACTAAATCAAATCTCTGCCTATTAGCCAACTATCTGAGTACACTGTAGCACAGAGACCCACACTTGTGGTCCTATACAGAGCAGATGTCCATCAGCAATTTTTCAGGTCATGTGTTCTCAGGTCCCCAACTTGCTTTTATAGAATTGTTACAACAGTAAACATTTGCCCTGGGCACCAACTTGACACAATTCTTTTTGACAAGAGTTTCACTGGAGCAGTGAAGAGAAGAGAAAAGTATGATTCTTGTCTAATAGACTTCTTTGGTAGCTCAGCTGGAATGATATGGATAAAAAGTAGTGATAGCTGCAACCAATTTTCTGATCTGCATCCCAAAACAGAATAACCAGCTACTTTTTAGAATTGAGTCTCCAAAACATTTTTATTAGCTGTACGCTGACACAAGTTGTAAGAATACTAGTCATCTTAATGTTCACAGTAATTTATTTTAACCCAAGAATCTTCATCTCTGGAAAGCCATCCCTACCTCTGCAGAAGGGAGTGGTCCCCAGGTCATTTGGAGGAAAACCCTTCGCCAACGGTCTACACAAGCAAGCACATACAGATTTGATTCTGGGATAAAGGAAGGAAGATCTGGCTTTAATGGACATGAGATTAAATTCTAGAGGAACTACATCAGAAAGGGGACATTTTCAAAACAGCTATCCCAAAGCCAGTTTTTAAATCTCTAGTCTTCAAACCACCCATAATACACATTTTTTTTAATCTAGAAAAGTGTCATTTCAATGCTAAAAGCTGCTTTCCCAATGCCTCTTCACAGTTCTTCCCTCTCAGAGTGAAAATATTCTGTCCTGATGAACTCGGAGAGGAAGAAGTGAGCAAAACCCAGGAGCCACTTTAGGGCAATTTATATCTGCCTTGACAATTGGTTTACCAGTTCGCTACTTTCTAGAAGCAGATGAAATGTTGCAGGTGTCTATGGGCTGAGCATCCCTCTCAGACATGCTGGCCCTATGGTGTACTTAGATTTAGAGCTGAGTCAGAGATCTCAGATGCTTTCTCCTGATGGGAATATATTAGAATTGGAATGTTGCTATTGCCATCTTGGGAAGGAGAACCGGGCTTACAAGCAGAAAAGCTATCTATCTTCTTCCCACCCAGAGCCAGCATCCTGTCCCTTCTGTTCCCTCAAATAGGCTAGGGTGGGGGATGCACTTCCTAAAAACTGCTCTTGATCTTAGAGAAAAGGATGGACTTACTTGGTAAACAGTGTGTGACATACTTTAAAGAAAAGATTTAGGAAATATGCTAGCAAAAATATATATCAGAAATAGCGCATATTCTGCACAGCCTCAGCTGTGGGACGGAGATCAGTCACGACTCTCAGACACATTTTCCTTAAGTCACACATCGTATGGAAACAGACAGCCCAAAAGGGCAGAGTGATTTGGGTACAGATGCCAATTCCAGAGAGAAATAAATGGATGAGATTTAATGAAATATTTGCTAAAACTCTCAGGCCTCAACAGAAGAACTCAGAGTCTACAACTAGCCAAAACGCATGACGTAGAAAACATAGTAACAGTGTGCCAGGAACACAGGCGCACTGCTCAGGTCGTCCTTCAAGAGAGAACCCACCACAAAGAGCTGGCGAGCTGACAGCATCAGATCGGCCTTATCCGGATGCCACTTCCGCACCCGGAGGCCACTTCCGCACCCGGAGGCCACGCCCCCACCCCCCGGATCAGAACACAAGCGGTTTCTGTCCCAGGCGGGACCTCTCTATTGGACAGCTTCTGCTTTAGGCAGCGCCTCGGCCTCTTTGAGACTTTCTGGAAGTGGTAGTGCCCTCTGACTCTTCTAACATAGTCATTCTTTCTTCCTCTCTCTTTCCACCTGAGCGGATCATGCAGTACATTTTACAGTCTCTGCCTACCTCGTTAACTTTTGCAGCACACCCTACCTCCAACCCCAGTAAATCTCCTGCACCTCTAATTCTGTCAGGATATTAACCTCAAGAAGACAACTGTCAGTTATTTCATCAGCAAAAATGGGTTTCTTTGGGAATAGCAGAGAATTGCAGTGCAGAATTGCCAAGCAAGCTAGGGCAAAACTATAGGCACCCCAGAGAACAAAGGAGAGGATAGCTATTTTATAGAGGAAAGGGGGAATCTAGGAGGGGCTGTTATAAACAAAAGGTCCATTGGAGTAACTGGAAGTTCAAAGTATAGTGACTTTTCATTGGCTGAGTTGTGACAGTCTCTCACTGGCTGGGCCGTTACTTGGGGGCGGGGGGAGGTTTTCTTCTTCCTGCTGGGGTAGTCTCTCCCTGCTGGGGTCCGTAGTTGACGATGAGTGGTAGGGTTTGAGTGTTCTCCCTGTTAGCCTCTCAACGATCTTAAATGAGCCTTCTTTTTACTAAATTTCACAGTAGCCACTTACTAGAGGACCTGAACTGATGCCAACAAGCATATAAATTAATACAGTTCTGGTTTATCTTGCTGGAAGATGAAAACGTAAATGAATGTTAACCATGTTAACCACGTAGAGAACAAATCCTCTCTTCCCTCTACAGAAGCATATACCATTTCCAAAGTCTAATTTATTTTCTAAAGTGTTGCTTTCCCATAACTATTCCAAACAGAACCTTGCCTTTTCCTGGTCTTCCTACAGGATCCATTGCTCTCTAGCTCAAATTAAAATATGTTCTATTGATTTTGATACAGAAGTTATCAATTCTGCATGGGGAGCAAATTGGCTTCTTCTAATAGACTTTGGCATTATCCAGGAATAGATATTCCTTAAGAATAGCTATTCACACAATATACTTATAATTCTAAACTGCCATGCTGTCTGTTTTCTAGTACTTGGAAAGTGAGGTATGTGCACATTTTGAAGGTAATTTAACCTAAATAACCTTGACTTCAGAAGTATGTAATACCCCAAAGCTTATAATTCATTTGATCACTGCTGTCAAACAAAGTCAGCATTAGGACTCACTCAGGATTTTAAATGTGCTATTGGAAAGAACTTCTGGAGACAGTTCCATATTTCTTCAGCAATGATGTTTCAAGCTTCCATTCTCTTCAGGTTTGTCTACATCACCAACCTCCCTGCCCTGCCTGGTTCAGGACTTTAAATTATCCATTTGTGTCACTTCCAGACAAATTCTTTTTTTTTTTCATTTTTGGAAACAGAGAGAATTGAACCTGGAGGCTAATCAAACTCTCCATGATAGAAAGTGAGAATGAATTTTTATTAGAGGGCAGAGTGGGAGGAGAGAGAAAAGGGAAAAGCCTGCTCCATCCCCTGAGAACCATCTGCATTCAAGGGCACACACAGTGCCCACCCAGAGAGCGCTTCTGCCCACAGATGAGCCCACACGCTGCACCACTGACAGCTGTGTGAGGAAGAAATACTAAAACTGAGAAAAACATGGAATTCACTTTAAGACTGCACATATTGGTCATTAGAAGATGCAGAATAAGCCCCCAAGGAACAGAAATATGAAGCTCATTTTAAGTTTTAAAATCAGCCACTAACTCCTCTAGCAAAAATGAAAGAGTTTTTTCTTTTTTAAAGCCTATAGAATCTCTAATTCCCAATCTGTTCAGAGACTTACCTCCCTTTACAAACTAACAAAAATAGATATGCAACCAACATCCGAAACCCAGCATAAGAAATAGAAATCACTGCTGTAGAGTTCCTTTTCAAAATCAACATCTTAAATTAGATATGAAGAAGTAAGACACCTTCTCTATCCTTTCACAAAAGAAGATACTGCAAGATGCTGTCTGGAGTTGATATGAGAAATTCCACTTTTCCTGACTATGAAGCAGGAAGGATATCACTAGCAGATAAATTAAAAGCCTGAAGGAAATTGATAGAAGAAGAGGAAAGTGGGGGTGAGGAGAGGAAGAAGAGATAAAGGAATGTTAGACTAGTGTAAGTGAAATCCATACTTGTTTTCTACTGCTAACATGACATAAAAACTCATTTAGACCATGTTGAGTAACTACATTATTTATAAAATGATTTTGTCATTCTAACAATCTATAACAAATTCATCTGTGGCTTTAAATTTTAAACTACCTACCCTTGTTTTGATCATAATGCTAGTTTTTTTTTCTTTAGAAGAAGTAGCTGAAAATGTATCCCAGCAAGGCATTTTCTTCATCTTGAAGGGGGAAAAAAGATTAAGAAATAAAGTCAGTATCTAACTCTTTATTCTGAGTCAACAGCAGATCTGCAACTAGGACTCAGAACTACATCTTGTTAAGCTCCGAGATAGCAATAGAATGACTGACTAGAGATACAAACATTAGTGACAATCATAAACTACTTCATCAATAGAGCAATTGTGTCCTATGTATTGTCTCAGTCCCTCATGCAAAATTGGCTCCTGGTGGCTGTCATTCCTATTCATTAGCTCCTTTTGGACACCAGCAATGGATACAGTTGGCTTCTAGCTAAGAGCTCTATAACCTAGGATAATACAGAGATGAAAATTAATGCACAGCTAAAAGAGCTATAGGAATTATCATTGCCATTGTTTAATTGCTTTTTCTAAATACGTATATATCAGAACTAAACACCACCCTCTTCACTAAACTTCTAAACTTGCTAGTTGATAATAAAATGGGCTGCTTTCTGGAAAAAAAAAATAATGCGGGATAAGATGGTGAATAATAATTCTCCATTTGGGAAAATTGAAAGTATTCTTTGGTCAGTCATATACTATCTTCCCCTTGCTTCATTAAGCCCTAATGCTTCCTACTACTTATGACCTGGCTAAATTCTCCTTCTATGTAAGTTTATAATATTATCCTTAACAAGATATGAATTTTTGTGGTACCACAAGAGTCATCATAAAGCATTCAATAAATAAGTTTGAGTACTAGTAATGCTAAATATAAAGAACACATTTATGTTAACTGGATTGTAGACCTTGGAGCCTCTCCTATTATTATCAGTTCGGTGGCAAAATTGATTTATCAGAATAATTGTTAATCATTTTAATTATCTGAACAGTTATTTAATAATAATCTGAATTATTTGATAGTGATTAATGCATTATTAGTAGTTATCATTTATCATCATAAATTCTCCATATTCCAAAAGAAAGAGGTTCCATCAAAGAAGTGTCAAGAGAAGTGGGGATGAGAATGATACAGAAACCATACACAATGAGAAACAATCCCAGAGATATGGGACATTTGATACATGAAGAAACCTAAATACAGGGAAAATCTTAAAGACAAGCCATGTCCCCCTTGTGCTTCTGCCTAACTCTCGTTCCATAGCTAATCTTCCATGCTCATCACTTGTTTTAAAGTCAAGTGCTACAGAACTGCTGATCTAGAATGACTTTGTGCTTTCAACCCTTTGTTTTAAGCACTCTCTAAATAGAAAAGTAAAAAGTCTTTATCCCTGATTTTAATGGAGCTAAACTTTTGCATGTGAGAATAGAATGTACCTTTTCCTTCTTCTCCTATGTTTTCATAATTGGTGACCTTAAAACAAAATAGAAATTGGGACACATTCACAGGACAACTTGATATATTGAGTCCAGAATCCTTGCTATAAAGACAAAATGATAAATGACAAAAAATAATATTGGCAGATATATCAAATAGATACCTGATGGAAGTCAAATTTAAGTTATCCTACTCATAGAATTCACTACTGGTCTAATATCCTACATCCGTGAATAAAATATGCTACTTAGGTAATGCAAATGTAATGCATTTCCTGATGCAAATGTAAAATATGGCTATAATTTTATTTTGCCCATTTATTTACTTAGTCAATAAGTATTTATTGAGCAGCTACTGTGTGCTGGGCAGTATTCTAGGATTTAGTACACAATAGTGGACCAAATTAACAAATCCCTTGCCCTTATAGACCTTTACATTCTCCTAAGGGGAGAGAATTTAAAAATACATATATTAAAACTTTATGCCAAGTGGATATAAGAGCCATAAACAAACCAAACCAGAAAAAGGATATAAAAATGACAGAGCTGCAATTTTAAATATTGTGATCAGGGGAAGGAAGAAAGATGATCAAAAATTGAATAGAATGAAGGACCAAGTCCTCCCCTGATATGTAGGGGAAGAGCTTTCCAGGCCCAGGAAAGTTCAAGAGTCCAGATGTGGGAATATGCTTGAGATGTTGATGAGCATCAGATGTGCTCGAACTGGGGTGAGTGAGGGACAGATTGTAGAAATGTTGTCAGAGAAACAGTCAAAGGGACAAATCATCTAGGGACTTAAAAATCATGATATGGGGAATAAAATAATCATAAAGGCTAATAAAGTTTTAGAATAAAGCCACACAAACCAAGTTTCCATGGGGACATTTATCTGCTATGATGATTGGCTGTCCCTCACTTCAAGGGTTGCCATTTGGCTCTTAACATTTTGTGATGAATTAGGGCAGGAAGGACAGGGGAAGAGAAGGGAAAAGTCAGGAGAAGGAACATGTTTGGACTCATGGTAGAATTCACTCTCCTCACTGCTGTGAAAAGTAACCCACCTCATTATTAAGAAATGTGTTTACCTCATCATTAACAGAGACTGACTAATTCTCCCCACATACTCAAATCTTGTCTTACTGAATCCAGTCCTCTAGGGCTTTTTCTACTAAGCTAGCAACCTGGTCCTCTCTCTCAATGGAGTTTTACAATCTAGTGAGTGCAGATTGAAATCACCAGCTTAGTATTCCTAATCAGTGTCTCATTTCTACACATTACAGATGACCATGTCATAATGGTGCTGGAATTATACCCTTGGTTAAAGCAAAAAGTGCATTGAAATCCCCTTCTTACCTGATGAATTAGGATGGTGATTCAGATCCAGTCTGAATGAAGGAGAAGAAAACATGGTTCCTTACTTTATAATACTCCTCAGGCTCTGGTCCTTTCTTCTGCAGATGACCATTGCTTCTCAATCTAACTTGAATCACACAGTCATTTTCCTTCTAAGTCTATTATGGAAAGCCTCAGTGACAACATTAAATGCACATGAACTACAACAACACACTACAGCAGTGACTAAGGAATCTCATTCACAAAGTACTTAAAATAGGGGCTTTTGCTCATGGAAAATAAGAATGTGTTCCATACATGTTCTATTCCATACATTAAAATTGAAAGAGATGCCTAAGACCACTAATTTGCCCATCTGATTCAGAAAGCCAGCACATCAACTGAAACCAACTGTCATCTGTCAATGACAGGTGTTTATTGATTATCAAGTATAAAAAACTAATCAATTTAATAATGGGCTTTCTTTGGACAGTACTCTCCCTAAAGCAAGTTCCAAATGCACAAATAATTGCCAGAGCTAATGACAGCTACTGTGCTGTGAGTATGCTAAGTCAGAAGTTATCAACATCAAGCCGCATTGGGTCCTAGGCACATTCTCACGGCAGAAATGTCAACATTCCAGACATCTCAGGAGGTCTCACACTTCTCCTCTGAAAGTTGCTATCTCTCAGACAGTGAGTGCTTAAGTTAGTCATCTGTGTGTGGTGTGACCCTGCTCCATCCCTGGCTATAAATTATTGGACCAAATATCACCTGACCCAGGGGAGACAACTTATTGACTGGACAGAAGCCTGGTAAAATCTCTTCAGACTGTTGAACTGAAGCACAGGCAGAGCTGGGGGGGGGGGGTAGGCCCAGCACTAGAATGAAAGCCCAAGAAGCTCCCAGAACCACATTGAGTTCTTCCTGTGTCCTTGTAGTTCGATATTTCTTCATATTCCATAAGCTGCTATAGAATTCTTATTTTTATTTCATTTGTGTTCAAGGAATTCTGAAAGGAATCCTTGTGCTTTGAAGCAAAGAAGCTTTAACTGATAATATCACCATGGAAAAACCATGGAAATCTTGGACTCTGGTAGTACCACTCATTGATTCAACAATGTAAATCTAGTACTTACTGTGTACTTCCATGCCCTGAAGATACAGAAGATAACTGACAAAAAAAATTACAAGCTTTCTTGGAGCTTATGTTCCAGAATACTTGCACAGCAACTCTTTTCCTGACAAGCTTAATATTTACAAACATTGTGACCTGTTTCTAAGTATCAATTTCCTCTTCTATACAAATGAAGCTCGTGATGACAGTTTCAATGTATTTTGGAAGACTGAAATAAATTAACCTCTGCAAAGCACTTAGTATGTACCTGACACAAATTAAGCAGTAAATTGTAGCTGATATAAAAATAGAAAGTATGTAGTAAATTATTCTTGAAGTAAAGGGAGGCATACCAGATAGCCACCCATGTATTTATCCATAGTTTGTGGGAGAGAGAATACATCTCCTCTTGAACACAACCTCCCAAGGTTGAAACATTCTAGGCCATGAGGCAAGGCTCAGGGAAAGTCTTCACAGGAAAGCTGGCTCTTCAAGGGTCACTTCCCTCAGTGGCTGAGTTTCTACAGTGAACAGGTCTTTGCGTGGCTGGTTTCCATGTGCATGGGTCATCTGGAGGAGGAATTGACCAGATGGTCTGTCATCATACAGAATAACGCAAAGTTTCTCAACCTCAGCACTACTGACATTTTGAGCCAGATAATTCTTTGTGGTGGGGGCTGTCCTGTGTGTTTCCAGATAGTTGGCATCATCTTTGGCTGGCCTCTATGTACTAGATGTCAGTAGCCACCCATCTTGTTCTGATGACCTAAAATATTTCTGGATACTGTCAAATGTCTCCTTAAGGAATAAAATCACTCATGGATGAGAATAACTAGGTAGCAATATCATCTGGGTAAAGGATCATCTCAGCAGCCAGTTCAGCTGGAATCTAAACATTTTGAATTCAGAATTGGGAAATGCAGCTTCTTTGGGGGTGGGGGATGGGGGATGGGGGAGAGGGTGTTTTATTTGCATGGGTGGTTCTAGAAGCAATGAAAAATCAGACCCTAAGGTACCACAAGTTTTAACAGACTTGTGCCTGCAGACAACTGTCAACACTAAAGAGAGGGGCTCAAAGTGAATGGCTTCCCAAACATAATTAGGAAAATTGCTCATAACTTCCCTAAGGAAATCTCTCAGCTATTGCTATAGCTCTGAGAGTATTTCTCCAATGGGACAAATCTTCATTTTTTTTTTCTATTTGCATTTTTTTTCCAAAATAGTTTTAGCATCCTATGGAGAACATCAAACTTCTCAGGGTCATTGAAAAATCCTTTTGAAGAATTGAAGAAATAATTTGCTTTAGCTGAAAAGGCTTATGGTGACCCATATTATTGACTGTGGGGTAGAGTCAGGTTTAAATATGTGTGCTCTCTGATTTCATACCTCGGAGCTGATGTCATTGACCTGTTATGCTCACGCTTCCTTCGTATGCACCTTGAACTCTTTTTGCTACCAGAATGTAGAGATTTAAGTATTTTAGAAAAAAAACTCATCACAAAACTAAATTGAAGAGGCCATAAATGGCTCCCTGGCTTAAAATGGGGTGTTTGTGCTGTTCTGAGAGTGGCAAGTACCCCTTCACACCTGTCAGGAGAAGTAAATCACCTCTTCTAGAAAGGCATCTGAGTGTGACCATAAAGGTTTAAATAGTCCCTCCCCTTAGGCTTCCATGTCTGTGGTAGAGTTTGACATATTCCAGCCATGTCACAAACACTTCAAGGTCCCTTCTGAATCAGAGCTTTCCGGCAGTTTTCTGGGGCTGCCTGCCAGAGTCGATCTCAGCTAACACCCTCAGGACTCACTTGGGTCTCTTAATAATGTAGCTTCCATGGGAAGAGAATGTATGGTGTGCTGCCAGCAAGTTCAGGAGAGGAACTATTCTCTTGCCCATCTCAGACATACCTAGTCAGACAAGCAGCAAGGCCTTCTGAAATGGAAAATTCAGTAATCTAGAGTTATTCCTTACATTTCTTTATAGCTCAGCAGCTATTCCTTTCCACTCACAGATTAATACCAATTTTCTATTAAAACAAAGGGAAACTAGATCTTGTGGTTTTATGTTAGTTCCCACCAATGCTAATTCAGAATTTCCCTGACCATGTATAGGATGGCAGGATAAGCTGTTATGGTTTTGTTATTCTTCCCAACTCCCACAGAGCTGAATTTGGTTTGGAGTCTCTTTTTTTAATAGGAATGGTGGGGCACAGTTGTAGGGAGAAACCTTACTTGTTGTAGTAAAAGAAGGGGGGAAAGCATATAAAGGAGAACAAAATTGTGAAATAAGGGGGCGCCTGGGTGGCTCAGTGGGTTAAGCCGCTGCCTTCGGCTCAGGTCATGATCTCGGAGTCCTGGGATCGAGCCCCGCATCGGGCTCTCTGCTTTCTCGGGAAGCCTGCTTCCTCCTCTCTCTCTGCCTGCCTCTCTGCCTGCTTGTGATCTCTCTGTCAAATAAAAAAAAAAAATTGTGAAATAAGCACTTTGTCACTATTCTAATATAATCTCATTATATGAATATCCAACTACTTCCTTCCACTCAGTTTGACTTTAAACAGTTTTCCTACTGTATGAAAAGATTTACTTTTCCCCCAAATTCCCAGATAAGGTATCTAGATAAGTAAAAACTACAATCATAAATTATTTTTTTAGAGTAATCAGCTGATTAATTTGAAGTTTTCCATCTTCCTTTCTTGTGTGGCACCATATTGCATGGAAGAGAATTTAAGGAAACCTAGAGCCAAGGCCATCCTAGTTTCTAAATCCATCTCCAGGATTGCTGGAGGTCATATGTTCTACTATGACCTATGTTCTCATAGAATACTACTATGTTCTCATCTTGAGCCACCCACCCAGGCCACACTCACAGGCAGAGGTCATATCATCAAAGCCCAAGGATGTGGCTTTATTCCCCTATCAGTTATTGAGAGCATGCCGTGAAAAAAGTCACAATTAGATGAAAAGTCCAATCCATATTGATATTGGGTGGCCCCATTCTGTACTATAACTGTAGGGTGCTAACTCAAAAGTACTTGTCCAGGCAAAATGAAGACCAGATGAGAGGATCCAATTGGATATACAAAAATCGTCCACTCTCGGTGGAAAAACAACTTCAGGGCACGTCCACAGACTTGGGTCAGCAGATGCCACTCTGGGCAGAGAGGCAAGTGTGCTGTGACAACCACAGAATGACTTAGTCCCGAGAAGAATACAATCCACAGAATACGAAAATCACACAATTACACTGTGAGGTCAATTACACACATTTTTAGTTCTGTTTTTGTAAATGACCAAATGAAACATTGCCTGCCATAAAATATGTGGTAAATCATAGGCAAATAAATATCAACTAAATTCCAAGTTCAACTTTATTCTACAGTGCCAAAAGGAATCTTATGATTCCATACCCCAGACCTCACTAGCTGTGCCAACCACAAAAAAAAAAAGATAATAATTTGTTCTGCTCTTGCAACCACAACTATAACTCCCATTTATATATAATATGCTTACAAAACATGTGAGATATGAAAGTAAGGACAGAGCATACTGTATTTTACTGTAATATAAAACATGACTTTATTTTTCTTTTTTTTTAAGAGATTTTATTTACTTATTTGACAGAGAGAGACAGATCACACGTAGGCAGAGAGGAAGGCGGGGGGGGGAAGCAGGCTCCCCACTGAGCAGAGAGCCCAATGCGGGACTCGATCCCAGGACCCTGAGATCATGACCTGAGCCAAAGGCAGCAGCTTAACCCACTGAGCCACCCAGGTGCCCCATGACTTTATTTTTCAAGGGCATAAATGATCATGGTTTTCTCATAACCCCAAAAATCAAAGCTCCTGTAAATAACTTTCCAATAACCCCTCCAAGCTTGTTTTTGACTTAGCTCTAGAACAGGAAATAAATTAAGACTTTGAATAAAAAATGCTATTTTCCGTTTTAGAGTCTCACTCAATCATAGAAGCAAAAATGTTCACCATGACTTGACAACCACCCTTTCCAAATCAGAGTCAACTGAACTTGACAATGCTATTAAGCTCTGGCTTCCTTTTTCTTTTCTGGTGACAAGAGGTTTTAGTCCTTGAAGTCTGGACAACAGTCATCTCTTCTACATTGACACACTTGGATCAACTATTCCATTTTTTAAAATTTTTGTCCAACTAATTTTTTTTATTATGTTATGTTAGTCACCGTACAGTACATTGTTAGTTTTTGATGTAGTGTTCCATGATTCATTGTCTGCGTATAATGCCCAGTGTTCCATGCAATACATGCCCTCCTTAATACCTATTACCAGGTTAACCCATTGCCCGCCCCCTTCCCCTCTAAAACCCTCAGTTTGTTTCCTAGAGTCCATAGTCTGTCTGGTTTGTCTCCCCCTCTGATTTCCCCCCCATTCATGTTCCCTTCCTTCTCCTAATGTCCTCCATGCTACTGCTTATGTTCCACAAATAAGTGAAACCGTATGATAATTGACTTTCTCTGTTTGGCTTATTTCACTTAGCATAATCTCCTCCAGTTCTGTCCATGTTGATGCAAAAATTGAGTATTCATCATTTCTGATGGCTAAGTAATATTCCATTGTATATTTGAACCACATCTTCTTTATCCATTCATCTGTTGAAGGGCATCTCAGCTCTTTCTACAGTTAGGTTACTATGGACATTGCTGCTATGAACATTGGGATGCATGTGGTCCTTCTTTTCACTACATCTGTACCTTTGGGGTAAATGCCCAGCAGTGCAATTGTTGGGCCATAGGGTAGTTAGTTCTATTTTTAACTCTTTGAGGAACCTCCACACTGTTTTCCAAAGTGGCTGTACCAACTTACATTCCCACCAACAGTATAAGAGAGTTTCCCTTTCTCCACATCCTCTCCAGCATTTGTTGTTTCCTGCCTTGTTAATGTTTGCTATTTTAACTGGTGTAAGGTGGTATCTTAATGTGGTTTTGATTTGAATTTCCCTGATGGCTAATGATGATGAACATTTTTTTCATGTGTCTGTTAGTCATCTGTATGTCTTCTTTGGAGAAGTGTCTGTTCATGTCTTATGCCCTTTTTTTACTTGATTTTTTTTTGGGTGGGGGGGTGTTGAGTTTGAGAATTTCTTTATAGATCTTGGGTCTCAGCTCTTTATCTATTGCAAATATCTTCTCCCATTCCATTAGCTGTCTTTTGGTTTTGTTGACTGTTTCCTTTACTGTGCAGAAGAATTTATCTTGATGAAGTCCCAATAATTAGTTCATTTTCATTTTTGTTTCCCTTGCCTTTGGAGACATGTCTTGAAAGGAGTTGCTGTGGCTGATGTCGAAGAGGTTACTGCCTATGTTCTCCTCTAGGATTTTGATGGATTCCTGCCTCACATTGAAGTCTTTCATCCATTTAGAGTTTATCTTTGTGTATGGTGTAAGTGAATGGTCGAGTTTCCTTCTTCTATATATAGTTGTTGAATTTTCTCAGCACAATTTATTGAAGAGACTATCTTTTTTCTATTGGATATTTTTTCCTGCTTTGTCAAGGATTAGTTGACCATAGAGTTGAGGGTCCATATCTGGGCTCTCTATTCTGTTCCATTGATCTCTGTGTCTTTTTATGCCCATACCATGCAGTCTTGATGACCACAGCTTTGTAATATACCTTGAAATCAGGCAACGTGATGCCCCCTCTTTGTTTTTCTTTTTCAACATTTCCTTGGTTATTCGGGGTCTTTTCTGGTTCCATACAAATTTTAGAATTGTTTGTTCCAGCACTTTGAAAAATGACATTGACATTTTCATTGGGATTGTGTCGAAACTATAGATTCCTCTGGGAAGCATAGGCATTTTAACAATGTTTATTCTTCTGATCCATGAGCATGTGATGTTTTTCCATCCTTCTATATTTTCTTCAATTACTTCCATAAGTGTTGTGTAGTTTCTAGAGTATAGATCCTTCACCTCCTTGATTAGGTTTATTCCTCAGCCTCTTATGGTTTTTGGTGCTATTGTAAATAGAATCGATTCCCTAATTTCTCTTTCTACAGTTACATTGTTAGTGTATAGGATATCCACTCAGTTCTCTAACCTGCAAGAATTCTTCTCTGTTCATCTTATTTTTTGGATTCTTTTTTTTTTTTTTTTTTTTTTTTAGAAGCCAGTGTGGCTGGAGCAGAGTATGCAAAGAAGGGGGAGTGGTCTGGACTTTATTTTTTATTTATTTATTTATTTATTTATTTATTTTAAAGATTTTATTTATTTGTGTGACAGAGAGATCACAAGCAGGCAGAGAGACAGGCAGAGAGAGAGGAAAGGAAGCAGGCTTCCTGCTGAGCAGAGAGCCCGATGTGGGGCTTGATCCCAGGACCCTGGGATCATGACCTGAGCCCAAGGCAGAGGGTTTAACCCGCTGAGCCACCCAGGCGCCCCATTTTTTGGATTCTTGTTCATGCAACCTTGAGCAAATATTTACTGAGCCCCTAGGAGTGAGCTGTATGACATGAGATACTGCATGCACAAGACTGAATCCCTTCCTCCCAGCAGGTATCTAGGAAGACCAAAAAAAAAAAAAAAATAGAGAGGGAATTGCAATACAACATGCTTCATCTCCTTCCATAACTCAGGTAATGCTGACCAGCAAGTTCTGTGGAATAATTAATCTTAACCTCATTTCTGTCTTCTTTATCATTAGCCCTGTCCAACTGAAATTTCTGCAATGATGGAAATGTTCCATAGTGTCATTGTCCAGTAAAATAGCCACTAGCCACATGTGTCTACTAAGCACTTGAAATGTGGCTTGAGTGACAGAAAAATTAACTTTTAACTTAATTTCATTTTAATAGATTTAAATTTTAATTTAAATAGCCTCCTGTGGCAAGCAACCACCACATTAGAGAGTGCATGAATCAAAAGACATCTTTGGTGCTATAAACCATGTTATCTGATTTAGCAATAAATTAGTCTTTGAATTGTAGAAATCCCAGGGAACTAATCATTACAGTCACCATGTAATACCAGCGGAGAAAACACATCAGATGCTTCAGCCAGATCCAAGGCAGCACCCTTCTGAATTGAATCTATAGGTATCTTTTGGTAACAATCCATCAATCCATTGGTGGGTTGCATAGTATGGAAAGCATAATTCTTTTTAGATTCAGCTACATGAAGGAAAAGGAACCTGGAACATACATAAGTCAATAGTCTTCATGCTTGCAAATAACTCCTGCCATCCCACCTCCAATACAATAATAAATTGATGCACGTCTATATTCATTCAAAGTTATTGAGCAAAGAAATGTTTTATTTAGAGATCTACTAAATGTTAAATGTGTGCCGAAAATAGAAACACAGATCTTTGGCCCAGGAGTTGGACATGTAAACTGCTCAGAACCAAGGCACTGATTGACACAGTACCAAGAGAAAAAAAACAAAGGGATTTTAATAAAGGCAATGATGTGAGCTGCGTGTGTCCATTTAAGGAAGGTCTCGATTTGAATCCTAGTGGGACATTCATAGCTGGGCGTCCTTGGGAAATTTCCTTTAGTTTGCTCATCTTTAAAGTGAGGATAATAGCACCTACCTCACAGATTGCTGAGAGGACCATAAATAATGCACTCCAAATTTGAAACTGCATCTCAATAAACACTATTTAATGTTATTATGACAGGCATAACTGTAAGAGTTATAGTCTCAGGAGCCAATACCATTTGAATCCCATCAAGTCACTTTTAAGTTTAGAACTCAAGAGCTTTTCTTTTTTTTAAGAGCCTTTTTTAAATAAGTGAACACCTATAAATAAAATCACCCATCCACAAGCTTTATTTGTTGTCATCAAAATTTCTTTCCCTGCATTAATACTTTCTCAAACTCAATACTGAATTATAAGACATTAAAGAGAGAAATGAGAAAAGTGACTGACTAACCAAAGAACTGAAAGAGTACTTGGGGTTTTGTTTTTGCTTTTTTGTTTTTTTAAATCTAAATCATATGCAATTTTTGGAGAGTATCATTTGACCTCAGAAAAATTATCTAGGAAGTAAGTGATTCTAGAAGCACCACTTAATCTCTTCCCACCATTTTTACCCTTTTGAGTCTGACACTAGCTTGTTATCAGACCCAGACACTGAGGAGCAGCTTTGGAAAAACTGTTAATGGGACATGTGGATGACAAATGCATCCTCCCATTGACAAAGATAGAGAGGCTTATAACCCTGCCCACAGCTCTTAGTTCGCAATCTCCCCTCTTTCAAATGTGAATCTTACATTTGTTTTACTAATAGAGATCATTTCAGCAAGAACCAGGGGATGACAGTTTGTGGGGAAAGAGGAATGAGCACACAGTGCATGTAAACCACTTCATCTGCACACCCCTGTTCCAGAGACTGCAGTTATCTTCACAATTGTACATTATTACATTTCTCTCAAAGCCATTTGCATGAAACCCTTGCTCTCTGGCTCCCTCTCTCTCTCTCTCTCCACAAGCACTTATAAAAACAATCATGCAACCTTTTAAATAAGATTCCTCCTTGGACAAAAAAAAATTTTCTAACACAAAGCAGATCTGTTTAGAGTACTGATCAATTAAATAGAAATTATTTGTCACAATGTATATACAACTAGAGATACAGGGTAACAAAGGGATATGAGAAAGACCTTGGGTTTAAAAAAAAAACAAAAAACCGGAATTAGACCTTGCCTTGGCTTCATCATTTGTGAGCTAAGTGATCTTGAGCAAGTCACGTAAGTGTCTTGCATCTTAATTCCTTCAACTCCTAAAGATGGAAATAGTAGTATCTATTTCATAAAACTACTGCAATGGTTAAAATATAATGCATGTAATCTTGGCATAAAGGTTTCTGCCTATGTTCTCCTCTAGGATTTTGATGGTTTCCTATCTCACATTTAGGTCTTTCACCCATTTTGAATTTATTTTGGTGTACATTGTAAGAAAATGACCCAGTTTCATTCTTCTTCATGTTGCTGGGCACTTGTGATGAGCACTGGTTGTTACGTGTAAGTGATGAATCACTGAATTCTACTCCTGAAACTAATATGATACTACATGTTAACTAACTAGACTTTAAATAAAAGCTTCAAACATGAAAAAAAAAACCTCTTTGTGCAGAGTCTGACATACTAAGAACCAATAAATGGTTAGATATCATTGTTAACTATGTGTAACCACTGTTTCCTGCAAAATAAATAGGCTGATATGAAAAATCATTCATGCAGTCCAATATATTTGGTATTATGCTAGTGCAGCAAAACCACATCTTATATTATTTTCCCAATATCTAAAATAAAGTGTGCTGAGGAAAATCAATAATAAAAAAAGAAATCCATATCCAAGCACATTATCATAAATTACAAGAGCATCAAAAACAAAGTGAAAATTCTATTAGCTATGTCCTAGAGAGAAGAACAGACAACCTAAAAATGAAAAATAATAAATTGATATCACATGTCAGGGACACTGGATGCAAGAAAATGAAGAAATATTTTCATACTGTAAAAGGACTGGATATTTGAACTTAGAATATATTCTGCTAAAATATTAATTTTTAAATGAGTGATGAAAGATATGTTAAGATATAGAAGGGTTCAGCAAATTTACTGTACAAGAACCCACTTTTAAAATGCTCTTGAAGGGGGCATTCATGAAAAAAAGAGAAATCAAAATAAAAATACTTTCATAAGATATGAGAAGGACAAGAAAACAAAGTAATACCTTTTGGGGGTATGATGTAAATTAGCAATGACCAAACAAGAAACAGAAAACCAAAAGACGGATTTAAAAAAGAAGAGGAACAGCCATAAAATTCAGAAAATCAAAGTCTAAATGACAACACCACCCAAAAACAATGTACCTGAGGACGGAAACAGAACAAAGGCAGTAAGGACATGCAAAGATAGTCTTACTTGGGAGAAAAAAAAGCTTGGGTATTGTCCATAATACCTTAGGGAAAACCAGTCAAATAATAAACATAGAATATACAATTTTCAACTTGTATAAGAAAAATTGACCTATTCAAAGAAATCAAGAAAAGAATGATAAATAATTATTGAAAAAGATATCAGAAATAAGAGCTAATATAAAATTAAAATAAGTGAACTAAATTCATAAATTAAAATAGTGATACTCAAACTAGGCTAAAAAATAAGCAGCAATATGTTATCTATAAGACATAAATTTATAAGTAAAAGAATACAGAAACATTTAAAATAAAGGTATTTCAGGCAAGTTTGAACCAAAAGATAGTGGTAGTGGCAACCTTAAAAACAGAAAACATGAAGAGCATAGGGCACCACAAGGATTGTAATATACTTAAAGTAAGAGGAAATTCAAAAATTTATATATATATTATATAATACATATTATATAGTATATTATTAGACATTATACATTTACAATATTATACCTATAATATATTTATAATAGTTATAGACATATATATGTGTGTGTCTGAAACAGACAAGCAAAAGCATATAGGATTATGGGGAGATATAGACTAATTATTACTCAAACAATTCTCTTCTTTCTATCTAACATCATAATTAATTCCCTTTCTACTGAATTATTCCCATTAGCATATATACAATCTCTTTGACACCACTTTCCTTTTTAGCTTCTCTCTGCACCCATTGGCAGCAAAATTCCTTAGAAGTGTGGTCTACATTCCCTGCCTCCCATCCCCTTCTTCCCATCACTCTTGAGCCTTCTGCAGTCAAGTTTTCCTCTCACCACTCCCCTAAACTGTTCTTTTCAAGGTCCCTAACTACTTTCACGGTACTATGTCACGTGATCCAAATAGGATCCATCCTCAAATTTGACCAAAGTTGATTACTCTTTCCTTCTTAAAACGATTATATCACTTGGTTTCCAGTACACCACTCTTTTCTCCTAGCTTTCTTTTCCACCGTCCTGACTGGGCTTTTCTCAGTCTCCTTTTCTGGTTTCTCTTCTTTCATCTATCATCTAAACCTTGGAGAGCCTAGTGCCCACTCCCTTAGCCTTCTTATCTACTCTAGTTCTCGATGTGATCTCGTCTAGTCTCATGACCTCATATACCATTGTTTGCTAAGAACTTCAAATTCCTATTTCTACCTCCAACCTCTCCCTGGAGCTCCAGACTTATATATTTGACTGCCTACATAACATCTCTACTTGCATATCTAAAAGGCACCTCACCAACATGGCCCAAATTAAATTCTTTACCTACAGCTTCTAAACCTGCTCCTCCAAGAGCCTTTCCCTTCCCAGTCAATGTCAACTACTGTCTTCTTCCACTGGCTCAGACCAAAATTCTTGTTGCTTCTTCTACTCTTCTCTTTCTCTCACAACACACATCCCATATATCTGCAAAACCCATTTTTTTTTTTTACCTTTGCAATAGATCCTGATTTCACTTCCTCCTGCTCTTATCTAAGCAAACATCACATAAACTCTCACCTAGAGTACTGTGATAGCATCCTAAAATGACCCCCTAACATCTCACAATAGTCATCATAATCTTTTCTAAATCTAAGTTAGATCATGTAACTCTTCCCCACAAAAGTCCCTAGTAGTTTCCTATATTTCTCAAGGTAAACTTCAAAGCCTTTATGATGTTCTCTGTGGTTCAGATCTCTCATTCTGCTCTAATATTACCACACTGGCTTTTTGTTGTTCTGAACACATTCCTCCTAGCTCAGGGCCTTTGCATTTGCTGTTCCCTCTGCTTGGAATGAGTTTCCCCTAGATATCCATATCTGGTCTTTGCTTCAGTGAGCCATTTGCTTCAGGAAATTCTTGAAGATCAATTTCTTGGAGAAAACAGTGTACTCATCCAAGTAAATACCTTGCTCATCAAACAACAGTTTCCTCATTTTCACTTTAAGATATTTGCCTCACTGTGCTCATCAAACCTAAATTATATCACAAATTTAGTCCACTCTCAATCATTTTCTTTCTTTGAAAGACTCATCTTAAACCATTTCAGCTCAAACCCACAAGCCCTATAAACATGACTTTTCTGAAACCTCTGACTTTTCTGAAACACCAAGACTGTCCAAATGGCACTTTCTTCGTTACTGCAGTGAGTTCAGATAAAGTTTTTCTTTAATGACAGGTTGTCTGGTGATACTTTGGAAAATTCAAAAAAGGACTAGAAAATTCTTATCCCATTCAAGTTGCTCCACAAAGCAGAAAAAGAAGGAAAGCTGCCCATTCCTTTAAGAGGCTAGTTCAACTTTGATTCCAGAACCAAGTGAGGATCTATATAAGAAAAGTAATACACATCTAAATTGCTTATAATAGTGATTCAAAATTTGTAGATAAATTATTATCCAGACATATCCAAATTGTTTTTAATAAAAAAGGAAAGAACTATGATCAAATAAGGCTTATCTCAAATTTCTCCATTTTCATCTACATATTTATATCATATGTAAATATGATTTCACCACAGAAAAATCTAACAGAGTCATCACATCTCCTATAAGACAAAAATCATATAATTAACCTAATTGGTCAGATATGATTTAAAAAGAAATAAAGATATAAAACTAGGAATTGATGCTGAGCTTGATCAGTTCTGGCAGAAAAAAATCATATAAAATATTTCTTTGAGATTTATTTCCTTTCAGGTCAGAAAATAAGGATGCTCATTCTTATCTTTACTGCTCAACATCAGCTTGGAGAAAAAGTAAAAAGAAGTACAAGAATTGGAAAGGAAGAGACGAAACTTGATCATCTACAGAGAAAGCAAACAGAGGCCAAAACAACCAGAGGTCATTAAGATTGATAAACAAGGTTGTTAGGTTCAAGGTCAACTTGAAAACAATGTTTCTTTATATCAGTAATAACAAAACAGGAAAAAAAAAACAGAATCAAGACCATTTAACTAGCAACACAACTTATAAAGTAACCAGAAGTTACTAAACAAAGAATGCACATGGTTCTTATGAAGAAAAAGCAAATATATTTTCTTGCAAATATTAAGCAACATAAAAGAACATCTGAACAAATGCACAGTCACTCCTTGGTCCTGGATGAAACAATTTATTACTGTTAAGACGTCTTATTTCCCCCAATTAATCTTTAAAGACATTGCACTGCAAATAAAAGACAAGCAAGATATTTTGTACAAACTGACAAATTGATTCTAAAACTTATTGGCCAGTGAATAAACAATTTTGAAAAGGAACAGCAGAGGAGGACTCATCAGTTTAGGAGTCAGAGCCTAGGATTTTTAAACCTGCCTCTGTTTTCCTGGTTATATGTCTTCAGGCAAATTGTTCAGACTCTTTAAGCCTTGGCTTTCTCATACCCATGATGAGGTTAATGGTACTACCTTCTTCAGAGGTCTAATGTTAGTGAAGATTAAATGAAAATCATGTATATAAAGTACCTGAAATGCACTGAGCACTCAATAAATTTAAGTGGTTGTTAATATTATATTAAGATATAGATATTTGTGTATCCCACCTTCCTTGCAACACCAGAATCCTTTAGCATGAGCCTTGGCTACTATTCATTTTTCTGCCTGTAGTGAATTGCCCATACATATGAGTCTTTTTATTTTTAATATATAAAGGAGGGGGGGAAAAAAAAGGACTGTTTCTTCTTTACTTAACCTAAGGGAGGTAGAGTCGGAGATAGTCTATTCTTTACTAGCCTTTAGAATATAATTGCTGAAAAGAAAAAGACAAGAGAAAACGAAGTGTGCAAGGAAAGGACTTTGCTGGGATTGAGGAACCATGTGGCAGAAACATTGGCCCAAAATTCTAATTATCCTGCCTCTTTCAGAAATTGCTGAGCTCATTTAGAAAGACAGAACGCAACTTGGTCAATAGGAAAATTCAAGAAACTTAATGACAAACTAGAAATTTAAAGCCTAATGACATGCTAAAATATTTATAACAACGTCCTTCCTTCCTTTTCTCTCACTTTCAGTGTCTGTAAAATGGGAATAACAATTCTTGTTTCCCAGCAAAACTCCCGAAGGGACTAATGAAGATGACAGTGCTGTACAAATGCTTACTTTAAGAGACAAATTGTGGTGGAACAAAACTTTGGCAGAATTCCTAGTGTTCTCTCGGTCAAATGGACTGCATTGAAAAGTTATCATCTGTGTTTCAAAGAATAGCGCCACCAGCAGTTAACATCAAAAAAGCATGGATTTTTGTTCTTTCATTGGTCAATTTGATCATCCCTACCTGTGGCCACCGGCTGCTAATGTCTTGGTGATAACTTTTTCCTCCTTGCAGATTCACCCGGGAGAAAATGGAATATGCCTTTTAGAAATTATATTGAAACAAGTGTATCCATCCGCTAACAAGTACATACCATGAAAAAAAAAAGCACTCATTTGAATAGCTACCAGGCACCACGGAAATTAAGCAACATACTCCAGCTTGATCTCATTTAGTGATTTTCCCAACAGCCTGTATTTCAAGATGTGTCCTGGGCTTTTGTAAAATGGGTATTGAATGGTGGCAGAGGGAGGAGAAGCAGAGACTGAAAAGTGTGAGGCAGGGTGATGCCAAGAGCACTCTTAAACTCACGCTGATGTTCAAGAAACACAACCATTAAGCATTCAGGATCCTCAGGGCCAAGTGTTCCCAATTTCACTCCTGTGGAAAAGGTAATAACAAAGAGCAGTGCATGGGTACAAAGAGCAGAACAAGCAACAGGCAGAATAAAAGGGCAGCAACTGAGAAGAAATGCTTTTAGTGGGGGATGGAACACTGGCTCTCAGTTGGGGCAGCTCTGAACACTGGGAGAGTGAAGAGACCCAATGATGCAAATGATCCTATCAACCATAGCCGCGGAGACCACTTCACAACCAGGGATATCCTCCCGGACATCAAGATGGTCCTGGCTCCCAGCCCAGCATCTACAGTCCTTCTTGGTCCTCACCAGCTCCAGTCCGTGAAGGATCTGCGCTCCTCTCCTCACACACACTCCATGCTCCCTCTATGTCCGCTTGCAATTACTCTCTCCGGCTCTACTCCCCAACCTTTCCATCTCTGCCCAACTTCTACTTGTCCTTCTGGTCTCAACTAAACACTAGTTGCTGGGCAGCCTTTCTTGCTCGATGCTCATGCGCGGTGAGCAGAGCATGCCTAAGTACTCAGGTAGTTGCCTGTGCTACCTGCGACCCGATACTCGCTGCTCTGCACCGCCTGTTCCCATGGTTTCCCCCAGACTGCGTGCATGCTCTAAGGGCTCGAAGGTCCAGCTCCTTTTTTCAACCTAACATGCAGTAAATGCTCAATAAATAACTGCTGAATATTAAACGTTAATAGGAGAAGAAGGCTAGACCAAGCTTTGTTCCCCCACTGACACTTAAAAATTGAGTGATCTTGATCAAGATAGTCTTTTTTTCTGTAATATGACACAGAGTTGATGCACAGGTTGTGGTAAGCATTAGAAGGTGAAAGCATGGAAGCCTGTAGCACGTGCATGGTAGCTGACATACAGAAGAATAAATGGTAGTTATTTTGTTAGTAATATTATTAGAAAGAGCTAAAGTTGGACTTCAGTGTATTTCTTTACTTTATAAGCAGTGTACATTTAAGTCCTAAATTATAGGGGTTACATGGACCAGCTTTAAATTTTCCTCAAGGAAGGTCATTTAGTAGGTTTATGCTTTTTAATTTCATAACAATAAATTCTCTGGTTTTAATCAACAGCACAAGCTACACAGAGTCTTGGAAAAAGCAAAAACATTAAAAATGGAAGGTAGAGGTAGGATGAACAGAGAAATAGAATCCTCCATGGGGACAGAAACCCAAAGAAATCTAGATTTTGAAGTGTATATCCATACTTATAGTTCTAAAAATCTTCAAGCTCTTTTTCCAAGATTTAAAGAGACAATTTTTTATCATGTGATAAAAATGCTAGCTTCTTAACATAGAATTTAAGCTTAAATTTAGACATGAGAATAAGTGTGTAACAAAGACAGCAATTTAAAATGACAGCCTCAAGGAAGGTCAAAGTGGAATTCCCTTGACATTTTCTTCCCAAGTGAGGGCATTTATAACCTGACTTAAGATCTCATTCTCTGTCAATATTCAAGCAACAGAAATATACTTTCTAAGGACCAACTACTGTTCAGTTGTTTAAAATGCTATACATTGGAGATATATATATATATATATATATATATATATATATATATATATATAAAATCAGAAGTTTATAGAGTATAATTATAGAATTTAATTTAAATTTGAGTCTGTATTAGACAGATAAGCTCTACGCTTTTCAAATGATTTGAAAATCAGTTTTATTTGCCTCTTTATTTTGAGGGTGGATTGAATTTTTTTAAAAGATATCTTTATTTATTTGAGAGAGATAGTAGGGGAAGGGGCAGAGGGAGAGAATCTTCAAGCAGAACCCCCCATTGCACTCAGAGCCCAATGTAGAACTCGATCCCATGACACATGAGATCATGACCTGAGTGAAAACCAAGAGTCAGACACTTAACCAACTGAGCCATCCAGGCGCTCCTTGATTTTTTTTTCCAAGTGCAATAACTAGACATGTACAATAGTGACAGGGAAATTATTTGAGGTATCTCACATGGTTGTGCTTTAGCCAGGGTGGACATAACTTAAATGACAGAAACTTAAGATTAAATACAAGGAGGTAGAAGTTCATGCTGCCTCCCTAGAAGAAAAGTTTGGTTCTTCATAACTATATAACATTATCATGCCACTGAATCCAGAGGGGTTTAAATGAATTCTGTGGGTTAGGATACCACCTGCACAATTATTAGTGTCCATTTTCATATCAGGTCTTTATTTCTTTAACATTTGGTTACTATTAAAACATTTTGGTATACAGGGGTGCCTGGGTAGCTCAGTTGTTGGGCTCCTGCCTTCGGTTCAGGCCATGATCCCAGGGTCCTGGGATAGAGCCCCTACTTTGGGTTCCCTGCTCAACCGGGAATCTGCTTCTCCCTCTCCCACTCCCCCTGTTTGTGTTCCCTCTCTCTCTTGTCTCTCTCTCTGCCAAATAAATAAATGAAATCTTTAAAAATAAGTAAATAAAATTAAAAAAATTTCAGTATATAAAAGTACTGCAATGTTAATACTCAAAAGAAAAGCTATCATACTGTATAGTCTGGTTATGATTATCAGGGTGGTACATTTTTAAAAACACTTACCATGCCCTTGGGACTTGCAGTTGAAAACACTGTCAAAGAGAGTTTTGCCTACATTCACTCTGGCATTTGTTTTGTTGTTATGTTTTTTTTTTTTTAATGTTCTCATTTTTTTGAAGGAAAACTGTCTCTCCCATCCCATCTTGTCCAGAGTAAGTTATGTTCTCTCAGGAAATCTGTAATTTTTTCAAGAATACCATTTGAACTCAGTGACAGTAACATGGGCAAAGTAATACTTAGCAGGTGTACTTTTTCCAGCACAAGGATTAAAAGCGACATGCTCAAAGGGCAGAAATACCATTAGAAACACGTACAGTGATGTGTCATCATCCTTGCTATAGGCATGCAGCACACAGAGGAGTTCAAATGCCCCAGCTCATTAGAGCCACTTGGCCATGTTGGTCCTGTGCCCTGCTGACTCCCCTTTCACAGCTCTGTGCTTGACACAGAACTGGGGTTCAAGGAACACTTATGGACTGTAGCAAGTGGGTTGTATTGAGCTGTTTAAATCTGACTCCAGAACTTGCTCAAAGGACTTGTCCAAGTTACTCAGCTTCTCTGAGCCTCAGTTCCTCTGCGGGTAATGTTAAAGTGATCCCAAATACTCCACATCATCTTGGGGAGGATGAAAATGAGAGGGTGTCTGAAGCACTTAGTTCAGTGTCTGGTGCAGCAGGCCCTCAGTGTGTGCTGCTACTTTTCTTTGGGTTCTTTCAGATATCCAGAACTCATCATGGAGCCCTTTGGACCGTGTTTCCAAATCACAATAGGCAAAACTCATTAACAGTTGCAGACACAATTATGAGCACTTCCATTAGCCAAAATGGATAATCCTGGAATAAAATAAGAAGTACAATGGTCAGCCTATATTGTATTTGAGAATTGGAGGACTTTTCTGAAACTTTCACAGAAATGGACTACAACCCCAACTCTCCAGGTCCTACTTTGTACATATTGAGAGATCACCTCGGAGTCTGGATAAAGCTGCCCAACACATGGGTAATTCTACTTTTTTGTGGACTATTATTTCCTGGTAATACCCTTCAGGAAAAAGAAAATCAACAATAACATTTCCAGTATAATATTGCATGTAGACTGAGACTATGAGCTTTTTTTCTTAAAGATTTTATTTATTTATTTATTTATTTATTTAAGTCAGAGAGAGAGAGAGAGAGAACACGGGCAGGGGGAGGGGCAAAGGGAGAGGGAGAAACAGACTCCCCGTTCAGCAGGGAACCCTATGCTGGGCTGGCTCCCAAGATGGTGGGTTCATGATCTGAGCCCAAGACAGACATTTAACCAACTGAGTCACCCAGTGTCCCAGAGACTATAAGCTTTGAAATAACTGACCAGGGATCAATCTTAGTTCTACTGCTAAATAGCAGGATATCATCAAGCAAGTTAGTCTTCTTAAACCTCAAGGCTTTCATTTTTAAATTAGGAGTAATTGCTACCCCAGATTGTTGAAAACAGCAAATGAAAGATATATGCAATACATTTATGTAACAGGCTGCCCTTTGTGTCTGCTATACAGTAACTGCTCAATAAATATTTTCTGTCTTCATCATCACCATCAACATTGAGGAAGTATAGGGGCGCCTGGGTGGCTCAGTGGGTTAAGCCGCTGCCTTCGGCTCAGGTCATGATCTCAGGGTCCTGGGATCGAGCCCCACATTGGGCTCTCTGCTTGGTGGAGAACCTGCTTCCTCCTCTCTCTCTCTCTCTCTCTCTGCCTGCCTCTCTGCCTACTTGTGATCTCTCTCTGTGAAATAAATAAATAAAATCTTAAAAAAAAAAAAACATTGAGGAAGTATGAGATCTTGATCGGCAAGACACTTTGATATTACTTAGTTTTAGCAGAGTCTGAAAGAAGTTCAAAAATACATTCGTTTAACTGGTAAAAAGAGACAAAAAGAGGAGAGAAAGTGTGAGAATGTCTCGTTCTTGGTGTATTCTGTTTTAGTTTTGTCTGACATCTGAACCTTTATAACCCAAAATGGAGCAGAGTCCATCAAAAGTTTTCCTGTGCCTCAGAAATCTCCAGAATTGTCCGGAAGTGTCAATGCAATGAGAAGAAAACTTGTCCTTAGACATATGAGTTTGCATGTACATGAGAAGGCAATCCCCACGTAATTGTTATGAGCAGTCTATTTTTTTTAATACTCAAAATGTTTTCCATTATAAAATAGTCACAAAATCAAATATTACCACTTTAAAACCAAAATGGCAAAACAAACAGAAAACAAAAACACTCAAAAAAAGAATAAACTGACTCTGGCTCACCCACCCTCGACCCCGCACTGACCTCCACACAATGATGACAGGACAGTCCCTAGTCCCACTTGCTCCAACTGTGACTCTGTTCAATCCTCCTTTCTTCCTAGACAGAATCCCCACCCACTCCTCCTCCCTCACAGCTCTGCTGCCCAGATGAGTGAGGAATCACATGGTAACCCTCTTTTGATATTCACTTGACATTCAAAATAGAAAAGAAACAAAGAATAGAAAACAGAGGCATTGAAAAAAATAGAGAAATGAGAATGGGCTCCAAGAAGCCAACAACAGTATCAAGATATGGGACCTCAAGGGGCAAAAATGAAGACAACTAAAGGTCCTTAGAGGGACCAATGTCCAGCTGTAGAAAGAGTTTTGGTTTAATCATGTCTGAAGAATGAAGGTCACATACTATGGAAGGGGCAAAAGTTCGCAGTCATATGTTATCATCCAAAAAGGGATATCACAGGGGAAACTCTTGGCAGTTCACTTTATAGTATTTGGCTGAAAACATTCAAAACCATTTGTTGTGGTCTTTGCTGTATTTTTCCAAAGTCATTTCCTATTGATTCAGCACACCAGGAAACCATGGCCAGGTTCACCTTGCCAAGTATGAGTTTCTACTTTGCTGACTGAATAGCATCCAAAAGCCACTTTATACTGGAGACAATAAGCACCTGGCCTTTGAAAGGAATCATCTGTGTCAGCGAGGAGGGAATGTCTCACAGATTTCTCATCCGATCTGATATTGAGTTATCACTTTCCATCCGACCCTGCAACTTGGACTGTTGGTTACAGCACCTCAGAGACAAGTTCACTACTCTGGGATGGGATGACCAGGTCTTGCTTGCTCTCCTTCCCCACAGGTTCGCCTAAGAAATCCCAGCATCCTGGCAAACAAGTTTGTCAAAACCCATACGCTTTGGAAATGGACCCTGAATGTGAGAATAACCACTTGTTATGCAATATTCAGACATCCCTTTTGTATAAGATGTTTGATAGCACCAGCTGGTAGGAGATTAATAGAGGAACTGTATATGTTCCTGTATATATTTCTGAGTTTCAAGATATTTATCTACAACATAAAGAAAATAACATTTGAGCTTTCTACTACACAGGGCAGTTGTGAAGAAGAAAGGAAAATGTACACAAAATTACTATGCAAAGTAGAAAATTGGAGATGATTTTGTTAGCTTAAAAAGAACTGTAAGGTTTCATTTTTTCCAGTAGGAAATTTGTTCTTCAGGGACTAAATATTAGAGCAAACAGCTTGTTCAAATTCATTTTCCCAGCATGCTGCTTTCACGGGTAGAAAAAAGGAATAACATAACTTTCTATATTATTTTACTTTTTATAAAACCAGGTAAATGGAGCTGAGTGGACATTTAATTATCCCTCTGGAAAGGGTAGCAGAGCCGTATCAGTCATTTGGAAGCTCTCCAATGACAAGGCCAGACTAATGACTCAACCTATTTGACAACTGGCAAATGACAGACTTGCCAAAACGAAGGGCTTGAAACATCACAGAAGATCCAAAGTAAATCTTTGAGACAGCTCTAAATCCAAGTTCATCCATTAGTGACCACGCCTCCTAAAACCACGGTATTTGCATTACTCCATTGTAATCACCAGGAGTGCCATGCTAGGAAAAGAAGGACAGACTGCAACAAATATGTTACTGGAAAGGAGAAGAATGGTTGCTTTCCAAGGCAAGCTGATTGGTAATTACAGTACACAACTCTACGACCTCACCACTTACCTCACTTACACACCTGCACTTTTACGTAGAGTTGACAATTAAGTATGTAATCTCCATTCACAAACTTTGCGAAGGAAGAACTGTGTACTAAACATCTCTTGGTCTTAAGGTTACAAAGGTGACCTCGAATCCTGGTGATGGAGACAGATCTTTGTCTTCCACAGGACAGTGGCATTATGTGCAAGTGTTATAGGAACAAAAACTGTAGAACTTATTTTTCCCAGGATATGCCGGGAAGTACATGAAAGGCTTCTTAAAGGAAATGCTGTGAGCTGAGCCTTGAAAGATGGGCACAAGTTGGACAATAAACAAAGGGGAAGTGAATTGCAGACAGAAATCATGGAATATGCAAAGGTAGGCGACACCAAGGACCTGTCCATGGCAGGTGTAATGTGCAAAGGCAAATTCACCCTTTATTTTCAGTCATGCCTCTCAAATTTCTCACAGGAAGACTTACTTTCTGAAATGCTGTGAGTGGCTGCTGAGGCAGTGGGGTGAGGAAGGATAGCCAGAAATACGACAAACCTAAAGAATTATTTAATTCAGTTTTTCTGGCTGTGAAGTTTCTGGACACTAGATCATCTGTAGTGGCTGTTAAAAAGTGAAGGCTAGTGGCCCCTTGATTGAGGAGCACAGACAGAATATTTGCCGGGAATGAGCTGCTCCACTCTTTGAATCTTGCAGGAAATATTTCTTCCACGACATTCCTTGTACCTCAGCCTCCACCTGTCTGCTCCTGCATTTGCATCAGGGCATCATATTATAATCATGTTCATCCTCTGGCCAGCAACGTCTGTATCATTATTGAAAATGAAAGCAAGGGCGCCTGGGTGGCTCAGATGGTTGAACATCTGCCTTTAGCACAGGTCATAATCCCAGAGTCCTAGGATTGAGTCCTGCCTCTGGCTCCTTGCTTGGCGGGTGGGGGAGGGCAGTCTGCTTCTCCCTCTGCCCCTCCCCACCCCCCGGCTTGTGCTCCCTCTCTCTCTTTCTCTAAAATAAATAAGTAAAATCTTTAAAAAAGCAAGAAAGAAAGAAAATGAAAACAAATGACAAAGTTGTCCAAGTAAAGGGACCTCTAGGGCTATGGATGGTGTGTGTGTATTCACTGGTAAAAACAATCTGTCCTTTTGCTTTCAGGTGGCCTAAGGAACATGGACTGACACAGCAGTGACAGTAAGCCTATAAATATTTCTTAGGAAAAAGGTAAAAATAAAATAAATTTTTTTTTAAATAATTAGGTTGTTTTGTTTTTATTTTTTTAAAGATTTTATTTATTTGATAGATAGAGATCACAAGCAGGCAGAGAGGCAGGCAGAGAGAGGGAGAGGAGGAAGCAGGCTCCCTGCTGAGCAGAGAGCCTGATGTGGGGCTCGATCCCAGGACCCTGGGATCATGACCTGGGCCGAAGGCAGAGGCTTTAACCCACTGAGCCACCCAGGCGTCCCAAAAATAAAATAAATTTAAAAATACACTTCAGTCATTGTAAGTGACTTTTGGCCCACCAAGTTCTGGTAAAAATAGTGAGATGTGTTATAAAGCACAAATCAATTCCTTCTTGTAGGCTACTAGGGCTATCTGATCCAAGATTCTAAAGCATAACATTATCTGAAAAATGGTGATAAAATAATTTATTTATTTTATAAGTAACATAAAATCAGTGGTACCAACTGATTAGTAACACGGTTTTATGAGTCCCGGTATATATGATCCTTAGTAAGACTCCATGAGGTGAAGATGTATAGATGGACACAGGATCACTCATTAAAAACTAGTTTTTGGGATTGGGAGGGAGACAAACCATAAGTGACTCTTAATCTTACAAAACAAACTGAGGGTTTCTGGGGGGGGGGGGGTTGGGAGAGCGGGGTGGGGTTATGGATATTGGGGAGGGTATGTGCTATGGTGAGTGCTGTGAAGTGTGTAAACCTGGCAATTCACAGACCTGTACCCCTGGGGATAAAAATATATTATATGTTTATAAAAAATAAAATTTAAAAAAAAGTGGAAAATGAAAAAAAAACTAGTTTTAACATGAAAGGAGAGATTCTTCATTTCTTACAAAAATAAGATAGTTTGGTAGTTTTTCATGTCAAATGAACATACAAATTTATGAATTCACCGGCCGATGTTAACACTTCATTTGCCCTTCCTTTGCCCATGCAGAAAACCTTTCAAATTTTCCTCAGGAAAATAAACTTCTAGCTCAATGGACCATCTTCGGAATTTGAAAATCCAAACATAAGCTTGTTTCTGTGTTCAGGAAGGACTAGAGACACTTAAAGAACTACTTATTCTTTCAAAAGGTGACATTCGCCCAAACCAGAAAAACAAGGCTGACTACGCTATTTTATCTCCAACAGACGGCTAACAACCAAGAGGCCAGTGCTAACTGCAGCCTTATGGAGAATTGGGCTGAAAACATCACAAAACTGTGTTCGATCCCAGCAATGACAGCCAAAGGCTACAGGAAATGCACATATTTGCTATCCCTAAACTAACCCTAAGCTAAGCCATCCCAAAGCTTACATTTCCCCTTCTCTGTTTGTCTTCAAATTAATTCACTCTTCAGCTTCTTTCTCTTTCTAAGTTTTGCAGCTCATCAGATGGGGAGGCAGTGCTGTTCAATAGGGTAGCTCCCCAAAGTGAAAGTTCCCAAGGGCACAGACATTGAATTTGATAATTTGGTATGGTGTACGGCATTCGGTGGGCACTGAAGGATAATGTTGCTTTCCACCAAAAGTCAACCGTTGGACTCTGGTATATCACAGCAAGAATGTTACTCATAACAATTACTACAAGTAGGATACTGGCAACAATGCATATGCCAACAGTTTATGATACAGAAGCCAAACATACAAACAAATACAAGAATTAAATGCAGAAAATAATTTGGTAAAGGGGCACCTGGGTGGCTCAGTAGGTTAAGCGTCCAACTCTAGGATTCAGCTCAGGTCATGATCTCAGGGTCATGAGATCGAGCCCTCTGTAGGGCTCTATGCTGTGTGTGGAGCCTGCTTAAGAGTCTCTCTGTGTCCCAAACCCCACCCATGTGTGTATGCTCTCTCTCTCTAACAAATAAATAAATCTTTTTTGAAAAAAGAAAATAATTTGATTAAGATTTTAAAAATAAAGAAGAGAACTGACGGTTATTGTATGCCTTCAGGATTTTCATGCAAACTATCTCACGAAGTGGTCAGTCGTAATAGCTAGTGAAAGTTTATGCCTAGTTTAAGTGCCTTATTATCATTGTCTTTCAGTAGTCATGGCTTCCACAACTCTGTGCAGGACTTCTATTACTATCCCATTTACAACTGATAAGACTGAGTCACAAGACAACTAGATAATCTGCCCAAGATTGCTCAGTTAAGTGACAAGGCTGGGTTGTCAAGGCAAGCAATCCAGGTCAGAGCCCACACCCCAAAACCCCTCACAGAGCTGTTTTTCAGATGAGGACCCTGAGTGCTTGGAACAGTGATGTATCCCAGGGGGAGCTACCGAGAAGGGAGCTCAGAATTGAAACTTGGGCCTGCTGCACTCCCGCACCCACCACATCCAGTGTAGCACTCCACACTGTGGAGATGAAGTGGTTTAAGTATTTAATTATATTACATTATACGTTGCTTAAAAGGGGGTGAAAACATAAACCCCTTGTATTAGATTTTTTTGTCTTATTAAGCTTCATTCTACAACTAATCAGATATAAAATGAGTAACAGAAACTCTCTTCTAGTCCAAAGGACAATAGGCTTTTATCAGCTGGAGGCCAAAACCCTAAGTGGTTTTCTCTATGACTTCAGCCAATTAAGAGTGCTTGCAACAATAAAATGAAATGGAAAACAACAACAAGAAACAGTTTGAAGAAATAAAATAAATGCAACTGTTTTCTTTTAAAAAAACGGTCAGGGCAAGATGAGCAGAAAGGATGAAGAAAAAGAGGCTCAGTAGAGACCTTCATGACTCTATTATTTTACCTTTGATACAGAGAATGGAAAAGGGTTAAGAGCATTTTCAACTCAGCCTCTCAAACACAAGTCAACACCAGGCAATAGAATCTGAAAAATAAGTGAAAGCAATAAAAAGGACAAATGAGAAGTAAGCAAGCAAAAGGGGGCAGAATGAGAGGAAGAAGAGTTATTTAGGTAAACTGAGTATGTTCCCAGTCACACAATGGTATGCTGGTGTACAATTTTCTTATTCAGAAGTGTTTCCACAACAGCTGCAGTATAAAGCAAAATGCGTTATTCTTTGAACAAGTGAGGCCAAGTCTATCCAGTTAATTCCTTCCCTGTTGTGCCTGGGTCACAAGAACATGTTGACATCCCCCAGCTATCATTGCTTGACTGTGTCATCTAGATCCCCACCAGAATTTCATTTTCATAAACAATTAATCAACTAACAACAACAACATAACCCCGGGGCATTAACTCTGAATTTTGTTAATCATATGTTGTAAGTGTAGAAATCAACATTATTGCTGTTCTCTCTCTTTCTCAGCCAGGCCTGTCATGTTTCAGGACTCAAAAACTATTCACAGGAGCTGAAATGCCAACACCGTCCAGGAAAGAAACGTGTCTCAAAGGTACCAGCATTTTCACTACTGTCAGAAGCAAAATGAACAAACCTGTGAGAATTCCTTACCAAAAAAAAGAAAAAGAAAATAAGGAAGAGAGTTTTATTCAAGACCAGTTAAGGACAGCTGCTGCCCAGGACACATAATCTTCACAAAGGAGAGAGTGCTCCCAAGAAGAAATGTTTAATACAAGGTTGTCTGTTTTTTGTTACATCAAGAGTTATAAATCATCAGGATGAAAGATATTTCAGAAAATTACAAACTCTGTCTTATGCATTTAGTATGTGAAGGGTTGCAGGCTTTGGAGGTGTAGGATTGGAATTTAGGGGGATTTTTACCCTTATCTTTAATTGGAAGTATTTCTTTCAGGTTATTTGCTAACGAAGCAGTTATACAATGTGTGCTCAGGGCAGAAGTAGAGCCCATGCTCTGGAGTTTGGGGAAGTCATTCTGACCCTAGTAAAAGGATAGCTTCCCTAGGGAACCCAGGAACAGGGCTCCCAAACACGTAAAGATGAAAATGTCCTTCATCAAGGTCTATTTTGAGTCAGAAATGACCATGCTTAAACAATTACTGAAACAAGTAAGAATCTGTTTTAATACCACTAAACGTGACCCATCATTCTACTCTTGCATTTTAAAATGAAGGTGTTGTTGGGTCTGCTGTACTGACTGTTATCCGAATATAATACTGGGGACACATTTCTGCCCTAGTGGTTAGTTGGTTGAGTCCTGGACCTCTGCCTCATGGCCATACACATCTCATCACAGCCAGGCCGGCCTTTCAACATCAGCATCCCCACTAGCTTTGAGTCTCTACCATGTCTCTTACCTCACATTCCTAAGTGACAAGAGAGAATCCAATGAACACCACACCCCCAACTCTGTATTCTGGGCCTCTGTCCTGTCTCTGGAAATGCCAAGAATAGAGCTTTTTTTTAATAAGATAGTTTCATATTTTCTTTTTTCACTACTGACATCACTGAGAACTGAAAAAAAAACCAAGATATTTTCATTCCTGCCTTAGCTTCCATAAAAGTCAGGGAGAAGTTGAAGACCTAGATAAAAATCATGTGAAAATAATGACAAATCCCCACATTAAATTTTTTTTTCTACCAAAATAGTCTATGTTAAAAGTAATCCAACACAGATTGTGGTAACTTATCTAAAATGCTCTGGTGTGCTTCTTATATTTGGCAGTAAGAACATATGTGTGTTTTGTGGACACTTGGAAATGTGGCCTATAAATGATGTGTTATTCATTCATTCATTTCTTCATTCATGAATACACAATCCCTTCTAAGTGCCAGACACTGTTCTGGAGTAGAGTACCACAGTGGACAAAACAAATTCCTTGGCCTCCTGAGGCACACATTCTAATGGGGGAAGACAGAGGATAATAAGATAAATAAGCAAAAGGTACAGTATGCTAGACTACTATAATTCCTAAGGGAAAAAATAAAGGAGGGAAAGAAAAGACATATTGAAAGGAGTAAGTTGAAATAGGAGTATGTTTTCTTCTAAATATTCACTAGTTACATAAATCTATAGCATAATATTCATTTGGAGAGATCCTTTAACAAAGTGACCATGTATTCTTTCTCTCTCCATGCCATATGCTGTGGGAAACTTTGAAGTCTCATAGAGATCAAAGATGCAAAATAAGTTTATAAGCAAAAAGTCACATGCTCCAAACTGCTGATGAATTATGAGACTCCTGAAAATAAAGTTTTTCCTATTCTGTTGATCTCTGGATTCTACTAGAAGACAATCAGTTGAAGCCACATACAGTATCAATTTGCAACGGATGAACCAATGGGGCCTAAAATTTTGAAGAGTTTTCAGACTTCTGGTTAACTTTACCTGCTCAAGAAATTTTCACCACTAAGTACTAACCTTGTTAGCTAAAACTATAATCTGAGTTTCTCTCTGTATTAACAACAAAAATCTAAAGAAACTCACTCCTTATGGAGACAAATGGTTTTAAATCAAGAGTTGCAGTGACATGATGACAGGGTATTTCCATTCTGTCCTTTATTTGTAATGAAGTCCTAGAACTGAAAATAGGGTGCTGTATACTCCATTTTCTAAGGAGAACCACCCAAAATGGGGCCATGGATCTCCCCTCAGGATTTTCCAAAGGATAGCACAATCGAGGATGGTCACCTAACACTACAACCCTCCACCCCCAAATCCATAAAATGAGAGTGCTAGGAAAAGGAGGAACATGCCTTGGAGTCCTCAGAGGCCTACAAGTTCTGTTGCGTGGTGACAATTCCCTTTCTTCTGCAGGAGCTTCCTTATCCTCCCAGAGGCCAAAACTGTAAAGATTCTGAGTGATTCCATCAGAGTAAAACCATCATCTCATTCCTCTGTTGGCTATCTGCTAAGGCAGTAGGACATGCTGATCTTCCCTTGACTCTACCCAAACAAAGGGAAAAAGAGTTGGAAAGAGAGGCAGCCATAGGGCAACCTGCCCTCCTCTTGAGTTCTGGAAAGTGTAGCTGGGCTTTAAAAGCTTTGTTGGGGCTTCTTCCAAGGATGCTCAGCTGTACTTTGAGGTGATCTCAGGGTAGGAGGCTGTGAGGGAGACACTTATGGAAAGACAGTAGAAGAGGTTGGCCAGACCTGGATTCCCCATGTCAGGGATTGTGCATAGGGAAAAGTTTATAAGATCTGTCCCCCATGACTAAGCCAGGCTTTGAACCCTTGCCCCACCAAGGGCAAATTTAATCATAGGCATCATGACAACCAAGTAGGAGAGATCCACAAAATGGAGAAAGTTAAACAATGGGATGCTGGCCCTGTTAACTCTCCCTTCTTCCCACTCCAGCACAGTCAACAGAATCTAGAAGAAGCAGAAGTCCAGAAGTTTGAATCAAGATATGTGTGTGAGACTGGCCTGAGCATTAATACCTAAAAATAACTCAAGAATTATAATATATCCAAGATGCCAATAGAGAACCCACCACTCCATAGAAAAAGTGGTTCAACGTTTTATAATTAAAGTAGAGGCTTGGAAAAAAAAAATACTCCCCAATGAAAATATGTAACCAAATGAAAGAAAATATGAAATAGAGATATGCCTTTGCTTTAAAAACCAGAGCAACATATGTGCCTGACTCATAGAAGGTACTTATAATGTTGTTTGTTGAAAGAATCCATGGATAGGGATGCATGGGTGGCTTAGTCGATTAAGTGCCTTCAGCTCAGGTCATGATCTCCAGGTCCTGGGTCTAAGTCCCACGTCCGTCTCCTTGCTTACTAGGGAGTCTTTTTCTCCCTCTGCCTGCCTTTCCCCCTGCTTGTACGATCTGCCCCCCACACCCCACTCTCTGACAAATAAATTAATAAAATCTTTTTTTTAAGATTTTATTAATTTATTTGACAGACAGAAATCACAAGTAGGCAGAGAAGCAGGCAGAGAGAGAGGGGGAAGCAGGCTCCCTGCTGAGCAGAGAGCCCGATGTGGGGCTCAATCCCAGGACCCTGGGATCATGACCTGAGCCGAAGGCAGAGGCTTTAACCCACTGAGCCACCCAGGTGCCCCTAAATTAATAAAATCTTAAAAAAAAAACACCCAAGAAACTAAGGATAGGTTGATTTCATCTAAGTAAAACAGGCTAACAGCTGTAGTTGAATAAACGTACTATAAATGCTCCAGTTTATGCTATCTCTACAGTCTGATTCTTCTAACCACAATTCTAATAAATTGCATATATGGGCTGAGAAGTCACAGCTTTCTTTTTAATTGATGAATTTGGCATTTAAAGTATACCTCTTCCAGAATGGCTGTTAGTAGCTGGAAAACTATTGGTGGAAAAAATCTTTTCCAATCAACCCTCAGATCATAATTAGCCATCTCTCTCATACTATAACCAGTTTTGTTTCCAGTCAAGTGCAGAGTGTCTATTACTATAAACACTGGGTGATCCTTTATGAGTTTTCTGAAATACTCTTTTTTTTTTTAAGATTTTTTATTTATTTGAGAGAGAGAGCATGAGAAGGGGGAGGGTCAGAGGGAGAAGCAGACTCCCTGCCGAGCAGGGAGCCTGATGTGGGACTTGATCCAGGGACTCCAGGATCATGACCTGAGCTGAAGGCAGCTGCTTAACCAACTGAGCCACCCAGGTGCCCCTGAAATACTCTTTAATGCTTCTCGTGATAACCTTTAATTTCAGTAGGGCATCTGCAATTTGTAATACCAACTCTACAGAAATTTCGATGAGGTATAATCTAATTCCACACCCATTATTTTATAATTCCAAACCATGAAACACAGAGAGCTATATGACTTGCCTAAGATCACATAGCCGGGCAGTGAGAAAATTGGGACTATGTTACAGTCGGTCACCTCCCCCTTCTCACTGCTGCCTCCAGCTCAGACCAGCACTCCACGGCATGGAGCCAGTGCAGGGAACCTGGCCAAATCAAACAGCTTATATGTAAAAACTGCTAGTTAAATGCCCACCCGTTTGGGGTTCTTCAAACTCACATTAAAAAATTATGACAACTTTCTCAAGAGATATTAATCACAGATTCTCACTTAGATTAAATGATATGAAGAAGAATGAATATTCTGGTACCTCTTTTCCAATTTTAATTAGAACAAATTGTAGATGTCTTACAGGCAACCACCCACAGGCCCCTCTTTAGTTTTCACTCCATGATCTAATATTCCAGGATAAAGGATACTCCCCAAAATATCCAGATTATTACAATCTGTTCTTGACTGCAGGAAAAAAAAAAGTGAGTGAGGCAACTGTGCCTTTTTTTAAGTGTGCAAGAGAATTTAGGGAGGGGAAAGTTTAGAAAGCTACTTTTCATACTCCTGTTACTACACTGATTAGTGGAATAAAAAAGCCCAGCATGGAGCTATTCTTCTGGCTTCTCATACACAAAGTCATCAGGTTGCTTTCACCTTGTTTTTCTAAGGTTTTCAAATCTGATTTCATCAAGATCTATGTAGCCCCAAATCCCCTACAGCACATACCAACATAAATAAATAAACTCCTGCAGATACCCACAGCTTAAGAAGAAAAAGTTTAGAACTAGAGCTTTGCCTTAAATCAAAGGCAGTCTTGCGGGAATTACTGCCACAACTGAGATAAGAAAGTGCATCAGCAGCTCTGCTAATAAAACTGTGGGCTTCCTCTGGCTGGTGACACTCCTGTCTCATTTCCCCCAAATTAAGCTTCTTTGGTCGAAGACAATGGCTGTGTAAAAGAAAACACAATTTAGGAAGCCATGGTTACTACAACAACTAGCCCAGCAAGGTTTCCTTCCTTTAGCAGGAGGATTTAAGAGTTTAATAAGCTCAAACATTACCTTTAGACCCTAAAGCTAAAAGAGAAGGTCTAAAGAGTTTATAAGTTAATAATGGTGAGGGCCTTAATCACAATGTACTCAGAAGTCTTTTTAAGACTAAATTCAACACTGAAAATAGCAACTAGTTAGGTGAGAACATGTGGCATGAACCCAGAAGACAGGTGCTGTTAGAACACCTCAACAAGCATCCTGGAAGAACTCTCAACTTTCTGTAACCCATCCCAACTGTGACGGGCACAGAGTGTAGAGGGAGGAGCCAATCGAAGCAGATGTACAGCTGAAGCAAAGTTCTAGAGTTGGAATACCTTTATTCTAATGTAAAGATGGGGCTCTATAGACCATTATCTTAGATTTCACAAATCGATTTAGAATTCAGTAAGCAGGGTGCCTGGGTGGCTAAGTGGTTAAGCCTCTGCCTTCGGCTCAGGTCATGATCTCAGGGTCCTGGGATCGAGCCCCACATCGGGCTCTCTGCTCAGCGGGGAGCCTGCTTCCTCCTCTCTCTCTCTGCCTGCCTCTCTGCCTACTTGTGATCTTTGTCTGTCAAATAAATAAATAAAATCTTAAAAAAAAAAAAAAGAATTCAGTAAGCAAACAACAGTAATTGCCCACTGTAATGTAACAGCTTGTGATATGTTATGGGAAGACTACAAATTAATAAAAAAAGGTCACTTGCCCAAGAGAAATTTCAATTTACGGGTTGGAAGGAATGCATTATAAAAATAAACACAAGCACGCAAGTGCTGGAAACATGTAAACATTTTCAATTAGACTCTAGGTTGATGCCTACTGGGGAAAACCTTTGTGGTGGAAACTGTCTTTTGTACTCCTAGTTTTACATAGCAACCTCACTTGTATAACTGGGGAAAAGACCATCAGAACGATGTGCTTGCACAACATACCCTGATTATGGACAGTAAACTCAAATTATTAGCATGTTTTCTAAAAACTGAAGCTCTCAAAGAACGGATGGTAAAACGACACCCTTATTCCTAAAGATCTCTTTTAAAAAATATCAACAACAACATAAGAATCTATGGAAACATTTTCCAAGCCTCTCAACTTTTTGACCTAACAAAGGGAGCTGAAATGACTTCATTTGGCCCACTGGTAAGATTCTGACTTGGAATAATTTGTGTTCAACTTTGGTATGGCAATGTTTTTAAATTTTTTTTTTAATTTTAAAGCCCTTCGGTGGAATATGATCTCTCCATCTTGCTATAGACTCTATCATTCCCAATTGCTTACAACTGGCCTAAGTTGTAAGTTTTCACACATTTATATTTTACCCACTAGCCCCATGTTGATATATGAAATTATGATTCCTACCTTGGAGTTACCAACTTCCTTGTGTTCCGGTTTTAAAACTATATACACACATGCACACACAAGATTTGGGAAAATTAGCTGATTGAAAGTTTTATACAATCCAAAAGTGTTGTATGTTCTTAAAAAAAAAAAAAGAAGAAGAAAGAAAAAGCCTATATAACTCAGGTTGTACTAAGAAATGTCCAATGGCCAGATTTCTAAATTGAAATGAAGCACCATTTCCAATTCTGAATTCCAGAAATTAAAATTGAACTTTAACAAATTGGAGCACGACATAGATACAGAAAGTCTTTATGTCAAGTTTTAAATGAACATTTCACCAAATCATGGATAGGCAACCTTCAGAAAAAAAAAGTGTAGTAAAAACTGCAAAGTTGTCATGAGGAAGAATTTATAGATTTGTTCTACTTTACTATATGGAAAGCAGAACTAGGGGGGCAGCTGGGTGGCTCAGCTGGTTAAGCATCCAACTCTTGATTTCAGCTCAGGTCATGATCTCAGGGTCATGAGATGGACCCCCTTGCATTGGGCTCTGCACCCAAGGGTGAGTCTGCTGGAAATTTTCTCTCTCTCTCTACCTCTCCTCCATGCTCACTTGTGCTCATTCTCTCTCTCACTCTCTCTCTCTAAAATAAATACATAAATCTTTAAAAGAAAAAAAGAAAGAAATCTGAACTGGAACCAAAACTTGGTTATGAAAGTATCAGGTTTTAAAAGTTTTAAATTTGACTCAACATAACTATGAGTTTTTTAATTATGGTTATTCCAATAAGTTGTTGATCCTAGAAAGAATGCATTTCTTCCCCATGCAGCTATTTGAATGAGACTACACATACTACCTCAGTACTTTATAGGTCTTTTCTTCAAAATCATTTGGGAATCTTCTAAAAAAAAAAAAAGTATATATATATATATATATATATATATATATATATGTGTGTGTGTGTGTGTGTGTGTGTGTGTGTGTGTGTGTGTGTGTGTTCCTGGCCCCATTTCAAACATAGTAAGTTAGAATAACTGGGACAAGGAGTGCCTGGGTGGCTCAGTGTGTTAAAGCCTTTGCCTTCGGCTCAGATCATGATCTCAGGGTCCTGGGATCAAGCCCCTCATCAGGCTCTCTGCTCAGCAGGGAGCCTGCTTCCCCCTCTCTCTCTGCCTGCCTCTCTACCTGCTTGTGGTCTCTGCGTGTCAAATAAATAAATAAAATCTTAAAAAAAAAAGAATAACTAGGACTAGAATCTGGGGGTCTCCATTAAAACAAGTCTCACCAGATATATGTGATGTTGCCAGTCAAATCAGTGCATGGGTCTTCAGCAGCAGAACAACACAACTACACTGTATGGCTTGCATCATTATGTTCAAGTCTAAAAATTGAAACTCATTTCAAAAACATTCTTCTCGGGGTGCCTAGGTGGCTCAGTGGGTTAAAGCCTCTGCCTTCAGCTTGGGTCATGATCCTGGGGTCCTGGGATCAAGCCCCGCATCAGGTTTTCTGCTCAGCAGGGAGCCTGCTTTCCCTCTCTCTCTCTCTCTCTGCCTACTTGTGATCTCTATCTGTCAAATAAATAAATAAAATCTTTAAAAAAAAAACATTCTTCTCAAGATCTGCCCTTCAAGAAAGAACAGCTTCTTCTATACATTTATTTGGATGACCCCAAAAGTCATGCCATCCTTCTGAAACCTCAACTCTTGAAATAAACTGTTGCTTAAGTGATTTAATACCCATAAAACACCAATTTATCTTTCAGAAGTTTGTTCCCCTACCAAGAGAGATTATTTTTTCCTAGGATCCAGGATCTCCAAAAAGTCATTTCTTCATGTCTGCATTATTTAGCCTAGATCAGTGTTTCTCAAAATGTGATCCCCAAACGAGAAGCTCAGCATTACCTAGGAACTTACCTGGAGGGAAGCCCAGCAGCCTGGGGCATAACAAGATTTCCAGGTGATTCTGAGGTGTGCTTAGGTTTAAGAACCACAGGCCTAGATTAACAAGAGAGTGGGAGCAGGATGCATCAGCAGGATGGAAAATTTTACCCACTGGCATTCAAAATCCTGCAAAATGGTGGTCCAAGATGGGCACGGGACCTTCTAAATCTGTTCTCCTTCCAGATCTTCCAGCAGCAGGCACATGATGTGAGACTGCTTATTCTCCTGATTCTCCATCAAGAAATCATGAACTCAGAATAAGCACAAGTACATGCACTAGCACACACACACACACACACACACACACACACACACACACAGACACCCTCTCTAAAGACAAATGTTAACTCTGAAAGACAGAATAAACAAACACATGAGGATGATAGAAATGTTTTCCAGAAGGCCCTCTAATTTGGAAAGACACAAATCCTCACAGCAGAATCAGTACACCATGTTAACATGCATGAGTGATTATTCCTTCCCTTCATCCCCTACCTGATTTGTCAACGTCTTGGAACCAGTTGAAATTAATAAAGAGGCCATTACTTAATAGAGTCTCTCAAAACCGCACAAAAACATGCTCTTTGACTATGAAGTTTCAACTGGTTTAAAATTCTAACCATGGGACGCCTGGGTGGCTCAGTTGTTAAGTGACTGCCTTCAGCACAGGTCATGATCCTAAGATCCTGGGATTGAGCCCCTCATTGGGCTTCCTGCTCTGGGTCAGGTGGAGGGAAGCCTTCTTCTCCCTCTCCCACTCCCCCTGCTTGTGTTCCCTCTCTTGCTTGTCTCTCTCTGTCAAATAAATAAATAAAATCTTAAAAATAAATAAAATAAAATAAAATTCTAGCCATGACTCATTCTCAAACTATCTCCAATGGCTGAGAAAAAGAGGAAAGAATCTTTATTTGGTCCTATTTTTGGTTCAATATCATTATGAACATCATTTGAATGAATGAATGAATTGAATATGACCATACATATCTGTGCACTCTTAAATGCTGAAGAAGTCATAGTGTCTCTGTTACACAATTCTAATCTTTTCATTATACTGCTTACATTTTACAGAGTGAGAACCTGTCTGCGTACAAGAATATAGACACTCATATTTAAGGTAAAAGTCATGGGCCATTGGGAAGGAGTTTCTTTCTCTGCATTTTTATGAAGCTTAACTACTTATTTTGATGGAGATTAATGTCCCCTCTATAATTAAGTAGAAACCAAGTATTCAATCACTGTACCTCCCCAATTATCAGTCCATACTTAACTCATCACCAACTTTAGATGAGCCTGTTGATAAAGTGTCTTCTGAATTAAGATTTCACATTCACAGTGCTCTTAATTATATTTTCTGCTTACTCTTTACTTCTTATGAATTATACTTTGACAACTTAAAAAATTTTTCTTGCAGTTAACTTGTGCCAAACTGACAAGATACTATTAAGATGGAAGAATCTTTGGTTGTAATAAACAGTAAAAGAAAAAAGACAGTTAAAACACATATGCAATGGAGTGCCTCAGTAGCTCAGTCAGTTAAGGGTCCAACTCTTAATTTTGGTCCAGGGCATGATCTCAGGGTCATGAGGTCAAGCCCAACATCAGGCTCTGCTCTGGGCATGAGCTTGCTTAAGAGTCTCTCTCCCTCTCCTTCTGCCTTTCCCCCTTTTAAAAACAAAACAAAACAAAAACAAAAACATATATGCAATAAGTCTTTGAACCAGATGATTGCTAACATACCATCCAGCTCTTAAATTCTAAGACCCAGTGATATCTAAATAAACATTTTGATTCTTACCATATAGCATGTATTGTATGCCTCTGATAACTGGCATAAAGAACAAGTAATGTGTTTGAAAGACAATAACCTTGGCCACAAAACTGAATGTCAGTGAGCTGAAAGATAAGAGAGAGCACCTGTGCAAATAAAAGAAGGCAAATAAAGAGGCTCTGGGACTTCCTTTGTAGAAGACCCTCACCATTCATCCTAACTTCATTAGATGATTTCTCTGAGTGTTGCTCCACACCATGATAAGAAAAATAAAAGGGCATTTGGAGTCCACGTCAATATTAATTCAACCAAGTGGGTCCCACAGATGTAAATAAAATTGCCACAAACTGGCAAATAAGTTATCTGAAGAACAGAAATATATAAAGGACATTTATCTTTTGCCATATTTCACAGACAGCAAAAGGAGAGATTATCTTCTAGTAGCACTTAGTTGGGTTTTTTTTTTTTTTCAGAACGTAACTCTACAAACTTTATTGATAATTATTACACATGAAAGGAAAATTTTACCACTCTTAATGAGCTAGGTGGAGCTTTTTGTGTGTGCTTTTCTTCTAAGTGATTCTTGTGTTCCAGGGTGAAGAGGACAGAATGAGAGAAGGTAGTAGCACTTGGTTTTGAGACACTTTGCCCAAGGTAAATTAGGGTATCAAGATTTGAGAGTAGCATATAAGAAAGGATTAATGTATTAATTAGAAATAGGTTTGTCTGCGAATAACAAAAAATGTAGGCTAATACTAGCTTTAAAAACAAAGTTCATTCCTCTCTCAAATAAAATATAAGAAGATCCTTTTACTTTGTGGCCCATTTGGAATAATTTCCATTGCCAAATTCACCTGATGGTCCAAGATGGCTACTCCAGCTCTGGTCACTATGTGCTCTCCTCCCTACCATTACAGTGAACATGGGTAAGTAAAAAGAAAGAGAAAGACATACCCTCACCCATAAGAACACTCAAAATTTTTCATAAGATCTTAAAAAGTTTTACCACAAGAAAAACCTTTTATAACTACCAATGGTGATACGTATTAACTAGACTTATTGTGGTGATTATTTTATAATATATACAAATATCAAGTCATTATATTTACACCTGAAACTAATGTAATGTTACATGTCAAAATTATATCTGTATTTTTAAAAAGGGAAAATAGACAAATTGGATTTATATTTCATTAAAATTAAAAGCTTTTGTTTCAAAGTACACTATCGAGAAAGTAAAATCACAGCCCACTGAATGGGAGAAAATATTTCCAAATCAGATATATGATAGTGGTCTAGTATCCAGAATATATAAAGAATTCTTACAACTCAACTATAAAAAGACAAATAATACAACTAAAAACTGGAAAGGGATTTGAATCCAAATCCTTTGATTCAGCAAACAATCTTTTATCAATAAATAGGAGAAAAGATGAGCAACATCATTAGCTATCAGGGAAATGCAATCAAAACCACCGTGAGATACCACATCACACCCCCTTAGATAACTACAAGCAGAACAATTGACAGTAATAAGTGTTAGAGAGAGAGAATGAGAGAAAGAATGTGGTACAATGCTAACATTTGGGATTCTGGGCACAGTATACAGGAATTCTTTGTACTAATCTTAAAATCTCGAGGTTCAAAATTATATCAAAATAGAGAAATGAGGGACGCCTGGGTGGCTCAGTTGGTTAAGCAACTGCCTTCGGCTCAGGTCATGATCCCAGCGTCCTGGGATCGAGTCCCACATCAGGCTCCTTGCTCAGCGGGGAGCCTGCTTCTCCCTCTGCCTCTGCCTACCACTCTGTCTGCCTGTGCTCATGCTCTCTCTCTCTCTCTCTAACAAATAAATAAATAAAATCTTTAAAAAAAATAGAGAAATGAAAGTAAATAGATAAGTAACACCAGGAATAAGTAAATAGATAACACCAGGAATTTAGAAAAACAAAAAAGCTTCCCAAAAGTTTCCCAACAGTTTCACTTACATGTCATTGACCAAAATTTAGTCAAATAACCCCTGGGTTACAAAGGAAGTCATAAAAATAATCGGTATTCTGGTTGGCCACATACCAATCAAAATTTGGGAATTTCATTACTGAGGAAGAAGGGGAGACCTAGAAGGATCATGTAATTTATCTTCCAAACTGAAACTCTATTGAGTTGCATGAAGTCACCATTATTAGTTATGCCAGGACAGCACACATAACCTGGGACATATGGTCACACTAGGAAGATCAGATATTGGAACACAGCAAGCAGTTTCTGCTATTGTTAATAATACTGACTGTCATTTTGAAGACCAAAAATATGTCAGCCATGTAGTATTTTCTTGGCTTTTTACTTATTAATAAATAATTTTATGATAACATTAATTCTCAAAACAATAGTATGAAGTCAATATTTGCCCCCATTTTAATGGTTAAGAGGTTAATGCTCAAAGAAGTTAGTTAACTTGCCCATAGCCATACAGATAGTAAGTATCAAATCTAGGAATAAAATCATTGCCTTCTGAGTCCAAAGTTCTTGGTTTTTCACAGCTCAGATGCTACTGATTTATATAAAAATGGGTTCTCTGGTCCCAAATACATTATGTTAAGTTAAAAAAAAAAACCCACATAAGTTGTTGCCACCCTTTTAGTATTTTACTTGCTCCTTCATAAACTCTTATCTGGACAAAATGACAAGGCGGAAAAATTCACAACAAAAAAAAGAACAAGAGGCAATACCAAAGGCTAGGGACCTAATCAATACAGACATTGGTAATATGTCAGATATAGAGTTCAGAATGATGATACTCAAGGTTCTAGCCGGACTTGAAAAAGGCATGGAAGATATTAAAGCAACCCTCTCGGGAGATATAAAAGCCCTTTCTGGAGAAATAAAAGAACTAAAATCTAACCAAGTTGAAATCAAAAAAGCTATTAATGAGGTGCAATCAAAAATGGAGGCTCTCACTGCTAGGATAAATGAGGCAGAAGAAAGAATTAGCGATATAGAAGACCAAATGACAGAGAATAAAGAAGCTGAGCAAAAGAGGGACAAACAGCTACTGGACCACGAGGGGAGAATTCGAGAGATAAGTGACACCATAAGACGAAACAACACTAGAATAATTGGGATTCCAGAAGAAGAGGAAACAGAGAGGGGAGCAGAAGGTATATTGGAGAGAATTATTGGAGAGAATTTCCCCAATATGGCAAAGGGAACAAGCATCAAAATCCAGGAGGTTCAGAGAACCCCCCTCAAAATCAATAAGAATAGGTCTACACCCCGTCACCTAATAGTAAAATTGACAAGTCTTAGTGACAAAGAAAAGATCCTGAAAGCAGCCCGGGAAAAGAAGTCTGTAACGTACAATGGTAAAAATATTAGATTGGCAGCAGACTTATCCACAGAGACCTGGCAGGCCAGAAAGAGCTGGCATGATATATTCAGAGTATTAAATGAGAAAAACATGCAGCCAAGAATACTATATCCAGCTAGGCTATCATTGAAAATAGACGGAGAGATTAAAAGCTTCCAGGACAAACAAAAACTGAAAGAATTTGCAAATACCAAACCAGCTCTACAGGAAATATTGAAAGGGGTCCTCTAAGCAAAGAGAGACCCTCAAAGTAGTAGATCAGAAAGAAACAGAGACAATATACAATAACAGTCACCTTACAGGCAATTCAATGGCACTAAATTCATATCTCTCAATACTTACCCTGAATGTTAATGGGCTAAATGCCCCAATCAAAAGACACAGGGTATCAGAATGGATAAAAAAACAAAAACCATCTATATGTTGCCTACAAGAAACTCACCTTACACCCGAAGACACCTCCAGGTTTAAAGTGAGGGGGTGGAAAAGAATTTACCATGCTAATGGACATCAGAAGAAAGCAGGAGTGGCAATCCTTATATCAGATCAATTAGATTTTAAGCCAAAGATTATAATAAGAGATGAGGAAGGACACTATATCATACTCAAAGGAACTGTCCAACAAGAAGATCTAACAATTTTAAATATCTATGCCCCTAACGTGGGAGCAGCCAACTATATAAACCAATTAATAACAAAATCAAAGAAACACATCGACAAGAATACAATAATAGTAGGGGATTTTAACACTCCCCTCACTGAAATGGACAGATCATCCAAGCAAAAGATCAACAAGGAAATCAAGGCCTTAAATAACACACTGGACCAGATGGACATCACAGATATATTCAGAACATTTCATCCCAAAGCAACAGAATACACATTCTTCTCTAGTGCACATGGAACGTTCTCCAGAATAGATCACATTCTTGGTCCTAAATCAAGTCTCAACCGGTATCAAAAGATTGGGATCATTCCCTGCATATTTTCAGACCACAATGCTCTAAAGCTAGAACTCAATAACAAGAGGAAATTTGGAAAGAACCCAAATACATGGAGACTAAACAGCATCCTTCTAAAGAATGAATGGGTCAACCAGGAAATCAAAGAAGAATTGAAAAAAATTATGGAAACAAATGATAATGAAAACACAACAGTTCAGAATCTGTGGGACACAACAAAGGCAGTCCTGAGAGGAAAATATATAGCGGTACAAGCCTTTCTCAAGAAACAAGAAAGGTCTCAGGTACACAACCTAACCCTACACCTAAAGGAGCTGGAGAAAGAACAAGAAAGAAACCCTAAACCCAGCAGGAGAAGAGAAATCATAAAGATCAGAGCAGAAATCAATGAAATAGAAACCAAAAAAACAATAGAACAAATCAACGAAACTAGGAGCTGGTTCTTTGAAAGAATTAATAAGATTGATAAACCCCTGGCCAGACTTATCAAAAAGAAAAGAGAGAGGACCCAAATAAATAAAATCATGAATGAAAGAGGAGAGATCACAACGAACACCAAAGAAATACAGACAATTATAAGAACATACTATGAGCAACTCTACGCCAACAAATTGGACAATCTGGAAGAAATGGATGCATTCCTAGAGACATATAAACTACCACAACTGAACCAGGAAGAAATAGAAAGCCTGAACAGACCCATAACCAGTAAGGAGATTGAAACAGTCATCAAAAATCTCCAAACAAACAAAAGCCCAGGGCCAGACGGCTTCCCGGGGGAATTCTACCAAACATTTAAAGAAGAACTAATTCCTATTCTCCTGAAACTGTTCCAAAAAATAGCAATAGAAGGAAAACTTCCAAACTCATTTTATGAGGCCAGCATCACCTTGATCCCAAAACCAGACAAGGATCCCAACAAAAAAGAGAACTACAGACCAATATCCTTGATGAACACAGATGCAAAAATTCTCGCCAAAATACTAGCCAATAGGATTCAACAGTACGTTAAAAGGATTATTCACCACGACCAAGTTGGATTTATTCCAGGGCTGCAAGGTTGGTTCAACATCCGCAAATCAATCAATGTGATACAACACATTAATAAAAGAAAGAACAAGAACAATATGATACTCTCCATAGATGCTGAAAAAGCATTTGACAAAGTACAGCATCCCTTCCTGATCAAAACTCTTCAAAGTGTAGGGATAGACGGCACATACCTCAATATTATCAAAGCCATCTATGAAAAACCCACCGCAAATATCATTCTCAATGGAGAAAAACTGAAAGCTTTTCCGCTAAGGTCAGGAACACGGCAGGGATGTCCGTTATCACCACTGCTATTCAACATAGTACTAGAAGTCCTAGCCTCAGCAATCAGACAACAAAAGGAAATTAAAGGCATCCAAATCGGCAAAGAAGAAGTCAAACTATCACTCTTCGCAGATGATATGATACTCTATGTGGAAAACCCAAAAGACTCCACTCCAAAACTGCTAGAACTTGTACAGGAATTCAGTAAAGTGTCAGGATATAAAATCAATGCACAGAAATCAGTTGCACTTCTCTACACCAACAACAAGACAGAAGAAAGAGAAATTAAGGAGTCCATCCCATTTACAATTGCACCCAAAACTATAAGATACCTAGGAATAAACCTAACCAAAGAGACTAAGAATCTATACTCAGAAAACTATAAAGTACTCATGAAAGAAATTGAGGAAGACACAAAGAAATGGAAAAATGTTCCATGCTCTTGGATTGGAAGAATAAATATTGTGAAAATGTCTATGCTACCTAAAGCAATCTACACATTTAATGCAATTCCTATCAAAGTACCATCCATTTTTTTCAAAGAAATGGAACAAATAATCCTAAAATTTATATGGAACCAGAAAAGACCTCGAATAGCCAAAGGAATATTGAAAAAGAAAGCCAAAGTTGGTGGCATCACAATTCCGGGCTTCAAGCTCTATTACAAAGCTGTCATCATCAAGACAGCATGGTACTGGCACAAAAACAGACACATAGATCAATGGAACAGAATAGAGAGCCCAGAAATGGACCCTCAACTCTATGGTCAACTCATCTTCGACAAAGCAGGAAAGAATGTCCAATGGAACAAAGACAGCCTCTTCAATAAATGGTGTTGGGAAAATTGGACAGCCACATGCAGAAAAATGAAATTGGATCACTTCCTTACACCACACACGAAAATAGACTCAAAATGGATAAAGGATCTCAATGTGAGAAAGGAATCCATCAAAATCCTCGAGGAAAACACAGGCAGCAACCTCTTCGACGTCAGCCGCAGCAACATCTTCCTAGGAACATCACCAAAGGCAAGGGAAGCAAGGGCAAAAATGAACTTTTGGGATTTTATCAAGATCAAAAGCTTTTGCACAGCAAAGGAAACAGTGAACAAAACCAAAAGACAACTGACAGAATGGGAGAAGATATTTGCAAACGACATATCAGATAAAGGGCTAGTGTCAAAATCTATAAAGAACTTAGCAAACTCAACACCCAAAGAACAAATAATCCAATCAAGAAATGGGCAGAGGACATGAACAGACATTTCTGCAAAGAAGACATCCAGATGGCCAACAGACACATGAAAAAGTGCTCCATATCACTCGGCATCAGGGAAATACAAATCAAAACCACCATGAGATATCACCTCACACCAGTCAGAATGGCTAAAATGAACAAGTCAGGAAATGACAGATGCTGGCGAGGATGCGGAGAAAGGGGAACCCTCCTACACTGTTGGTGGGAATGCAAGCTGGTGCAACCACTCTGGAAAACAGCATGGAGGTTCCTCAAAATGTTGAAAATAGAACTACCCTATGACCCTGCAATTGCACTGCTGGGTATTTACCCTAAAGATACAAACATAATGATCCGAAGGGGCACATGCACCCGAATGTTTATAGCAGCAATGTCTACAATAGCCAAACTATGGAAAGAACCTAGATGTCCATCAACAGAAGAATGGATAAAGAAGATGTGGTATATATACACAATGGAATACTATGCAGCCATCAAAAGAAATGAAATCTTGCCATTTGCGACGATGTGGATGGAACTAGAGGGTATCATGCTTAGCGAAATAAGTCAATCGGAGAAAGACAACTATCATATGATCTCCTTGATATGAGGGAGAGGAGATGCAACATGGGGGGTCGAGGGGGTAGGAGAAGAGTAAATGAAACAAGATGGGATTGGGAGGGAGACAAACCATAAGTGACTCTTAATCTCACAAAACAAACTGAGGGTTGATGGGGGGAGGGGGTTGGGAGAGGGGGTGGGGTTATGGATATCGGGGAGGGTGTGTGCTATGGTGAGTGTTGTGAAGTGTGTAAACCTGGCGATTCGCAGACCTGTACCCCTGGGGATAAAAATATATGTTTATAAAGCTGTAAAAAAAAAAAAAAGAAAGAAAGAAAGGATGAATCCCCAAGTTTTGTAGCAACATGGACGGGACTGGAAGAGATTATGCTGAGTGAAATAAGTCAAGCAGAGAGAGTCAATTATTATATGGTTTCACTTATTTGTGGAGCATAACAAATAGCATGGAGGACAAGGGGAGTTGGAGAGGAGAAGGGAGTTGAGGGAAATTGGAAGGGGAGGTGAACCATGAGAGACTATGGACTCTGAAAAATGATCTGAGAATTTTGAAGGGGTGGGGGGTGGGAGGTTGGGGGCACCAGGTGGTGGGTATTGTAGAGGGCACGGATTGCATGGAGCACTGGGTGTGGTGCAAAAATAATGAATACTGTTATGCTGAAAAAAAATTAAAAAAAATTAAAAAAAAAACCCACATAAAAGAATGTATACAATACGATTCCATGTATATAAAATTCAAGAAAAGATAAAATTAGAGAGATAAGATGCTGATTAATGATTGTAGAGAGAGGGATCAGAGAGGAGATTATATGCAAAGAGGCAGACGGGCAGTTTTGGAGGTGATGGAAATGCTCTCTCATGATTGTGTTGGTAATTACCTGGTTGAGTTCATTTATGAAAGCTCATTGAAATATATAGCCAGTACTGATAAATTTTATTGTATACAAATTATACTTCAGTAAAACTTATAAGAAATAGTTAGATACAAACAGATGACAGAAGATGATAGATGATAGATAAATAGATGATAGATAGATAGATGATAGATAGATAATAGGTAGAAAGATAAAGATCAATCTCTGATAGGACCCAAAAAGGGATCAAGGTCAAAGATATCAAAGGTAGGGGAGGTGTGTGTTTGCCAAAATGTACTCACAACCCAATATTCCCATTTCTATTACCATAAGTAGAAACTGAATAGCATACCCTCCATTTCACTAGATCCTTTGCATTTCTGTGGCCTTCAAATGAGCTAGAGTCTTAACTAGGCCTCTTCTAGGAATCCTAAGAGATCTCCTCTCTAATAACATGATTCTTTTTCTGGATCCCACTTGCTTCCACTTAACCTGCTCACATGGTTATATTCTTCAATTCTTTTTCTTCCTCCATCTATTTGTTAATCTATGTGCCTAGAATTACTGAACCATCAAAACTATAGATCCTCTAGGAGCAAAGGAACAGGTCCCCATAGTGACTGTAACACTTCCAAGGGAAGGAACACTGGGACTTCAGTAACAGAGTTGCAGTGGTCTTGGGAAGCACCTTGCATGCTGATGAAAAGAGTTTTTACCCAATTCAGTCACCAAATGAGAGCTCTTTGAAGGGATTTCTGTAGATATCATGCTGGAGAACGAAATGATAAAACCATGCTTCTGTTAAATGTTAAATGAATCTGGCAAAATCATCTAGGATGGATTGAAGGAAGAGAGATTAGAGGAGGTAAATGCAATTATGAAACCTTCACAATGGCCCAAGTAGAAGCAAATGAGGGCCTGAACAAAGTGGAGCAGTGGGTGCAGACAGGCAAATGTGAAACGAGATGAGGTAGTTAAATGCTGTGGAAGACTGAGGCGACTGTTCTCTCTCCACCCACCACCCTCTGGCCCAGACCCAGAAGTGCAGTGGGGAGGAAAAACAGTACAGTCGACAAATAAAGGTGTGGGTGGCCTTGGTACAATCTACTGAAATTGAAATTATTATTCTCTCCCTATAATTTATTTTTTTCCATCCTACTCACAGTATTTAGGAATTTTTTCTTTTCTTTTCTTTCTTTCTTTTTTTTTACAACCATATACATATCTGTCACAGCGAGGGAGCATTGACATTAAATGTCTTGCAAATTCTTCTTTGTCAAATTAGGTTCTAATACAACTGGCTACCATCAATAAGGTTGTCATTATCTTGTTGTCCTCTTTCTGGAATTCCATGTCCTTCTGTGAATTGTTTTGATTACTTTATGGGTGCATTTCCCTTTGCCCATAGAGTTGATTAAAAAAACACATTTATTTCTTTTCTTTTTTTTTTCTGATCAGCCTTATTTTGCAGTAGGTTTATAAGATTTCACTCGCACTTTAACTCGGATGCGAGGAGAGAATGAAAGTTCATTATAGTTTTCTACTTCATCTGGCCCTCTGTTATAGACCCCTTCCCACTCATCAACACATTTACTTAATTAAGTTAAAACTTAGTCTCATCCAATTGTGCCAACTTCCCCTATGGACATATTCAGACTTTTCAAACAAATCATTTGGTCCCTGAGTTAGCCCCGTTCCCCAGTACTTCTCCCTGTCATGACATGCAGTGCATGGCGGTAGGAGTGGGGAATAGGCTTTTGAGTCCTCAGGGGAAATAAAGAGTCAGAGTCTTTAATGCACTCTACTCTGCTTCCCCAGGTATCCATGGCAAAACCCTTGGCTCCTGGGTGCTGTTTGGCCTGCTGCTGTGCTGCAGAGTCCCACTCTATGTCAGCAGGACTCCCGTTTCAGTCTCCTGGCTTGGTCAGCACCTAATACAATCTCCTGGTTAACCCTGTCTGTTCTCTGCTCCTAGGGGCCACAGATCTACACATGATAGTCACCACCCCCTTCCGGTCCATGAGCCTGGTGTGGACTGTGTGTGCAAAATCACCTGCTGGGCTACTTACTGGCTCTCAGTTTAGCTTCTCATGTAGGCCACCAAAGGCAGCTCAGGAAGGTCATACCGGAAGATCTCCCTCTTCTTTCTATGGCTACATTGCTTTGGCCATTCCTGAAGTTGGTGAGGACATCAGAGGTGATGTCCTCATCCTAAATAGGTAGTAGGGACAAAAGCTGCCTGCCTTTTTTCCTACCACATCATCCTCACTAACCCATCGTCTCTGGAGCTGGTGGAGCAAGATAGCCCACAGCTGCTCTGCTACTCATTAGACACGAGATCTCAGATGAGTTGTTGACTGGCTCTATGCCCCAATCCCAAAACTGTGGAAAATAACAATTTACCTCACAGTGTCATTGTGAGGACAAATGAGTTAATACATATCTATATACATATAAATACTTTAACAGCAGTCAAACACATAGAAGGTATTCAATAATTTCATACATTTCTTCTTCAAAAGTTTCTTGGAATAAAAAAAGGGAGGTTTTTATTCTCTTCTTCAGTAACATCTTCTTCAGAACTCCAGCCAATCCTAAATGGCAGCCTGTTATATCTCCACTATACAGCAGGAGAGCTTGATAAGCTAAGTCTGTCTTACTTGGTTGTGGATCTACTGATGAAGGAGATTTACAAAACTGGAAAAGTCTCTCTCAAGGCAGAAAGCTAGCCCAGATATCCTGCTACATGATCATATGATGGAATAATAAAGGCTGAACATATTCTTGGTCTCTTCCTGGTTTTCTTCCTTAACAAATTATAATCTCTGCCTGCCTACCCATGCCCATCCACCAAGTAGTTAGATGCTCAGGCAAATTAGGTTGGAAGGGTTGGAAGGCAAAAAAAAAAAAAAAATAGCACACTAAAAATTTTAAATGTTACTCCCTTTCAGTTATATTCTCAGCCTTGCCCTCTATACCGTAAGAGCTAACTAAATAATCAGACTTATGTTTCAATTTGTCTGTCCTACCCACTTGAGCATTTGCATAAGCCTCCCAGTTTAAAATTCAATAAATGCTACTTTATCTGCTGTCAATAATATGGGCCAAAATATGCTGATGTTACAAACCATCTCTTACTCCCCCACCAAGATACTGTCTCTGTATGATTAGATAAAGTTCATTAAAAGTGATCCATTCTGGACACATTGTCAAAGGATAGCAAAATATCTCAACAGGTACCATATAATATGACTGTGAAACTTTTGTTAAAAGCAGTAAGGCTAATTATGTGTAGTATGAAATAGAAAGGGTACTATAAAAAAAATCCCCATATTTTCAATATAACTCAAAACTCAGGGATACATTGTAATGGGCAGTGACCATAACCACATATTGACCACAACTATTAATTTGCAGTAGTATGGATTAACCATCTATAACAACAACCCTCTCAATCGAATCGTGTTGTTTAGAACACTAAAGGTCGAACAGTAACTCATCAGTGCTAAATGTTAAATTATTACGGAATGTGCATTATTGAAATAAGCACATTCAGTGCCTCTTTTAGAAAAGACAGGCTATAAAGTGTAGTTGGCTTGTTTAGGTGCGGCTTACCCATCCATGAACCCTTGGGGAGCATTAAGCTACATTATAACAGCCTGTGCCAACCCCTGCCAACAGTCCCGTCTTCCATTTACTCAGAGTCAATAGGCCCAATCAGAATAGCTTGACATAATGGTGACAGTAATTGTCACCCAAGGAGCAAATTTGGATTTAATTATTCAACACTGTAGTGTAGAAACCAGAGTGAAATAGGTAGTTTGGGGAGAAAAAAAATCCAGTAAAACCTTGTATTTGATGAAAGTTTTGAAAAATAAGGATTTTAAAAAAGATATTATTCAGTCTGGAGCAAAGAACCTGAGGGGATAGTTATCAGCTATATATTTTAGGGTCATTTCAAGAATGACCTTTGGAACCACAAAAACCTGAGCTGAATTCTGGCACCTCTGCTTACCAGTCTATCGGTTTGGGCAAATTATACAAAGTTGAAGAGCCTCAACTTCCTCATCTGTAAAACGGAAATGCTGATCCTGTCAGAGAATCAAATAAAAAAGTGTAGCTGTAACAGTGTTGTCCATGCCCCATTATCCCAGCTTGGGGAGCATCTCTCTAGCACCCTGCTTGATGTGTGTCCTATTGGATCCTCCGGGGGGCCCTGTGGCATATGTGTCATGGCATAGCTGGCTGGTGGAATAGAGGACACTAGTGGCACTGACCAGATGCAACTCTCTCTTCCAGGGACTTAGCTGTAAAGGGCACTTAGTCACTGGGGAAAGGCAAATTAAAACCACAATGAGGTAGAAAATACACATCTACGAGATTTGTTAAAAAAAAAAAAATGACAATACCAAGTAATACCAACTAGGCAGATCAACTGGAATTCTCATACTCTGCTAATGGGATTGCAAATGGTATTGTTTTTGGAACACAGTTTGCCATTTTCTTACATAACAGAACTTATCCTTCTGTATGATGTGCAAATTCTAGCTATAGGTATTTACCTAAGATTACTAAAAGAACATGCCAACAGATGATCTAGGTACTTATCTTTATAGCAGCTTTATTCATTATAACCCAGAACTGACAAAAAAATGTCCATCTGTTAAAAAAAGGATAAAAAACATTGTGATGTATCCACACAAGGCAATACTATTCAGCAATGAAAAAGAAGTAATTCTTGATAAAGGCAAAAATATGGATGAATCTTTTTTCAAAAGATTTTATTTATTCATTTATTTTACACACAGAGAGAGAGCACAAGCAGGGAGAGCAGCAGGCAGAGGAAGAGGGAGAAGCTGGCTCTCCCCTAAGCAGGGAGCCCAATGGGGACCTGGGATCATGACCTGAGCCAAAAGCAGACACTTAACCAACTGAGCCACACAGGCACCAATATGGATGAACCTTGAAAGCATTATGGTAAATGAGGGATGCCAGAAACAACAGGCTATATACTATATGACTCCACGTCCATGAGATTCAGAAAAATGCAGTCATGGCGACAGAAATCAGATAAGTAGTTACCAGAGTCTAAAGGTCTAAAGAAGGGATTGACTGCAATGAAGTACAAGACATCTTTTGGGTATACTGAAAGTGTTCTACATCTTAATTATGTCAGTTATATGAACGTATTCACTCCTCAAAACACACCAAACTCTGCATTTAAAATTGTAGTTTTACTTATATAACTTATGCCTCTATAAACCTGACTTTTAAAAAAATCTCATAGCTAGAAGTATAAGAGAGAAAAAATTAATAGGTTATAGACTTAAACCCAAATTTTTGTAAAAATCTTTATTATGTGCTATTTGTGAAAGATACATCTAAAATATAATTTACAGGAGCTTGAAAAAGAAAAGGATAAAAAAAGATCTATCATGCAAACACTGAAAAGAACACACACACACACACACACACAAAGGAGAAAATAAAGATCAGTGTAAGCCAATAAATAATTCTTGGAAAAGAATAAAAAAACTCATAGAATACTTGCCAGACTGATTAAGGAAAAATGAAAGAAGCCACAGATAAGCAGTGTCAGAAATGAAAAAATAAACATCATTACAAATCTTGCCATCAACATCAAAAGAGGATATTATAAACAACTTTAAGTTAATAAATTTAAACATGTACATAGGTCATGTTCCTTGAAAATAGAACTTACCAACACTACCAAAAGAAAAAAATATAATATTACTTTAACTATTAAAGAGGCTGAATCCAAATCGTCCTACAATTTTTTTATTTTTTTAATTTTTTATTAACATATAATGTATTATTAACCACAGGAGTACAGGTCTGTGAATCGCCAGGTTTACACACTTCACAGCACTCACCATAGCACATACCCTCCCCAATGTCCATAACACAAGCGGCCTCTTCCTACCCCCACTCCCCCCAGGCAACCCTCAGTTTGTTTTGTGAGATTAAGAGTTACTTATGGTTTGTTTCCCTCCTGATCCCATCTTGTTTCATTTTTTTCCTTCCCTACCCCCCAAACCCCCCACACTGTCTATCAACTTCCTCATATCAGGGAGAGCATATGATAATTGTCTTTCTCTGATTGACTTCTTTCACTCAGCATAATACACTCTAGTTCCATCCATGTTGTCGCAAATAGCAGGGTTTCATTTCTTTTGATGGCTGCAATATATATATATATATATACACACACACACACACACACACACACACAGACACACACACACACACACATACATACATACACACACACCACATCTTCTTTATCTATTCATCTGTTGATGGACATCTAGGTTCTTTCCATAGTTTGGCTACTGTGGATATTGCTGCTATAAACATTCAGGTGCACGTGCCCCTTCGGATCTCTACATTTGTATCTTTAGGGCAAATACCCAGTAGTGCGATTGCTGAGTTGTAGGGCAGCTCTATTTTCAACTTTTTGAGGAACCTCCATGCTGTTTTCCAGAGTGCCTGCACCAGCTTGCATTCCCACCAACAGCGTAGGAGGGTTCCCCTTTTTCCGCATCCTCACCAGCATCTGTCGTTTCCTGACTTGTTAATTTTAGCCCTTCTGACTGGCGTGAGGTGGTATCGCATTGTGGTTTTGACATGTATTTCCCTGATGCCGAGTGATATGGAGCACTTTTTCGTGTATCTGTTGGCCATCTGGATGTCTTCTTTGCAGAAATGTCTGTTCATGTCTTCTGCCCATTTCTTGATTGGATTATTTGTTCTTTGGGTGTTGAGTTTGCTAAGTTCTTTATAGATTTTGGATACTAGCCCTTTATCTGATATGTCATTTGCAAATATTTTCTCCCATTCTGTCAGTAGTCTTTTGGTTTTGACTGTTTTTTGTTTTGTTTTGTTTTGTTTTGCTGTGCAAAAGCTTTTGATCTTGAAGTTCCAATAGTTCATTTTTGCCCTTGCTTCCCTTGCCTTTGGTGATGTTTCTAGGAAGAAGTTGCTGCAGCTGAGGACAAAGAGGTTGCTGTCTGTGTTCTCCTCAAGGATTTTGATGGATTCCTTTCTCACATTGAGGTCCTTCATCCATTTTGAGTCTATTTTCGTGTGTGGTGTAAGGAAATGGTCCAGCTTCACTTTTCTGCATATGGCTGCCCAATTTTCCCAATACCATTGGTTGAAAAGGCTGTCTTTTTTCCATTGGACATTCCTGCTTTGTCAAATATTAGTTGACCATAGAGTTGAGGGTCTATTTCTGGGCTCTCTATTCTGTTCCACTGATCTATGTGTCTATTTTTTTTTATTTTTTATTTTTTCAGCATAACAGTATTCATTATTTTTGTACCACACCCAGTGCTCCATGCAATCCGTGCCCTCTCCAATACCCACCACCTGGATCCCCCAACCTCCCACCCCCCGCCCCTTCAAAACCCTCAGATTCTTTTTCAGCGTCAATAGTCTCTCATGGTTCACCTCCCCTTCCAATTTCCCTCAACTCCCTTCTCCTCTCCATCTCCCTTTTCCTCCATGCTATTTGTTATGCTCCACAAATAAGTGAAACCATATGATAATTGACTTTCTCTGCTTGACTTATTTCACTCAGCATAATCTCTTCCAGTCCCATCCATGTTGCTACAAAAGTTGGGTATTCATCCTTTCTGATGGAGGCATAATACTCCATAGTGTATATGGACCACATCTTCCTTATCCATTCGTCTGTGTAGGGCATCTTGGTTCTTTCCACAGTTTGGCGACCGTGGCCATTGCTGCTATAAACATTGGGGTACAGATGGCCCTTCTTTTCACTACATCTGTATCTTTGGGGTAAATACCCAGTAGTGCAATGGCAGGGTCATAGGGAAGCTCTATTTTTAATTTCTTGAGGAATCTCCACACTGTTCTCCAAAGTGGCTGCACCATCTTGCATTCCCACCAACAGTGTAAGAGGGTTCCCCTTTCTCCACATCCTCTCCAACACATGTTGTTTCCTGTCTTGCTAATTTTGGCCATTCTAACTGGTGTAAGGTGGTATCTCAATGTGGTTTTAATTTGAATCTCCCTGATGGCTAGTGATGATGAACATTTTTTCATGTGTCTGATAGCCATTTGTATGTCTTCATTGGAAAAGTGTCTGTTCATATCTTCTGCCCATTTTTTGATATGATTGTCTGTTTTGTGTGTGTTGAGTTTCAGGAGTTCTTTATAGATCCTGGATATCAACCTTTTGTCTGTACTGTCATTTGCAAATATCTTCTCCCATTCTGTGGGTTGCCTCTTTGTTTTTTTGACTGTTTCCTTTGCTGTGCAGAAGTTTTGATCTTGGTGAAGTCCCAAAAGTTCATCTTCGCTTTTCTTTCCTTTGCCTTTGGAGACATATCTTGAAAGAAGTTGCTGTGGCTGATATCGAAGAAGTTACTGCCTATGTTCTCCTCTAGGATTCTGATGGATTCCTGTCTCACATTGAGATCTTTTATCCATTTTGAGTTTATCTTTGTGTATGGTGTAAGAAAATGGTCAAGTTTCATTCTTCTGCATATAGCTGTCCAGTTTTCCCAGCACCATTTATTGAAGAGACTGTCTTTTTTCCACTGTATATTTTTTCCTGTTTTGTCGAAGATTAATTGACCATAGAGTTGAGGGTCCATATCTGGGCTCTCTACTCTGTTCCACTGGTCTATGTGTCTGATTTTATGCCAGTACCATGCTGTCTTGGTGATCACAGCTTTGTAGTAAAGCTTGAAATCAGGATGTGTCTATTTTTGTGCCAGTACCATACTGTCTTGATGATGACAGCTTTGTAATAGAGCTTGGAGTCTGGAATTGTGATGCCACCAACTTTGACTTTCTTTTTCAACATTCCTCTGACTATTCAAGGTCTTTTCTGGTTCCATATAAATTTTAGGATTATGTGTTCCATTTTGTTGAAAAAAAAAAAAAAGAATGGTATTTTGATAGGGATTGCATTAAACATGTAGATTGCTTCAGGTAGTATAGACATTTTCACAATATTTGTTCTTCTAATCCATGAGCATGGAATGTTTTTCCATTTCTTTTTGTCTTTCTCCATTTCTTTCATGAGTACTTTATAGTTTTCTGAGTACAGATTCTTTGCCTCTTTGGTTAGGTTTATTCCTAGGTATCTTATGGTTTGTGGTGCAATTATAAATGGGATCAACTCATTAATGTCTCTTTCTTCTGTCTTGTTGTTGGTGTATAGAAATGCAACTGAATTCTGTGCATTGATTTTATATCCTGACACTTTACTGAATTCCTGTACAACTTCTAGCAGATTTGGAGTGGAGTCTTTTGGGTTTCCCACATAAAGTATCATATCATCTGCAAAAAGTGATAGTTTGACTTCTTCTTTGCCAATTTGGATGCTTTTAATTTCTTTTTGTTGTCTGATTGCTGAGGCCAGGGCTTCTAGTACTATGTTGAATCACGTGGTGATAATGGGCATCCCTGCCATGTTCCTGACCTTAGTGGAAAAGCTCTCAGTTTTTCTCCATTGAGAATGATATTTGCAGTGGGTTTTTCATAGATGGCTTTGATGATATTGAGGCATGTACTCTCTATCCCTACACTTTGAAGAATTTTGATCAAGAAAGGATGCTGTATTTTGTCAAATGCTTTTTCAGCATCTATTGAGAATATCATACAGATTTTGTTCTTTCTTTTATTAATGTATTCTTGAACCAAACTTGCAGCCCTGGAATAAATCTCACTTGGCCGTGGTGAATAATCCTTTTAATGTACTGTTGGATCTTATTGGCTAGTATTTTGGTGAGAATTTTCACATCTGTGTTCATCAAAGATATTGGTCTATAATTCTCTTTTTTGAGGGGGTGTTTTTCTGGTTTGGGGATCAAGGTAATGCTGGCCTCATAAAATAAGTTTGGAAGTTTTCCTTCCATTTCTATTTTTTGGAACAGTTTCAGGAGAATAGGTATTAATTCTTCTTGAAATATTTGGTAGAATTCCCCTGGGAAGCCGTCTGGCCCTGGGCTCTTGTTTGTTGGGAGATTTTTGATGACTGCTTCCATCTCCTTACTGGTTATGGGTCTGTTCAGGTTTTCTATTTCTTCCTGGTTCAGTTTTGGTAGTTTATAGGTCTCTAAGAATACATCCATTTCTTCCAGATTGTCAAATTTGCTGGCACATATAGGTCATAATATGTTCATATAATTGTTTGTATTTCTTTGGTGTTGGTCATGATCTCTTTCATTCATGCTTTTATTTATTTGGGACCTTTCTCTTTTCTTTTTGATAAGTCTGGCCAGGGGTTTATCAATCTTATTAATTCTCTCAAAGAACCAGCTCCTAGTTCCCTTGATTTGTCCTATTGTGTTGGTTTATTTTTGTTTGTTTGTTTCTTTCTTTCTTTTTCATTGATTTTTGCTGTGATCTTTATTATTTCTCTTCTCCTGCTGGGTTTAGGCTTTGTTGTTCTTTCTCCAGCTCCTTTAGGTGTAGGGTTAGGTTGTATACTTGAGACCTTTCTTGTTTCTTGAGAAAGGCTTGTACCCCTATATATTTTCCTCTCAGGACTGACTTTGCTGTGTCCCACAGATTTTGAACAGTTGTGTTCTCATTATCATTTGTTTCCATGAATTTTTTCAATTCTTCTTTAATTTCCTGGTTGACCCACTCATTCTTTAGAAGGATGCTGTGTAGTCTCCATGTATTTGGGTTCTTTCCAACTTTCCTCTTGTGACTGAGTTCTAGCTTCAGAGCATTGTGGTCTGAAAATATGCAGGGAATGATCCCAATCTTTTGGTATCAGTTGATGCCTGATTTGTGACCCAGGATGGGATCTATTCTGGAGAATGTTCCATGTGCACTAGAGAAGAATGTATATTCTGTTGCTTTGGGATGGAATGTTCTGAATATATCTGTGATGTCCATCTGGTCCAGTGTGTCATTTAAGGCCTTTATTTCCTTGTTGATCTTTTGCTTGGATGATCTGTCCATTTCAGGGAGGGGGGGTGTTAAAGTCCCCTACTATTATTATATTATTGTCGATGTGGTTCTCTGATTTTGTTATTAATTGGTTTATGTAGTTGGATGCTCCCACATTAGGGGTATAGATACTTAAAATTGTTAGATCTTGGGGCGCCTGGGTGGCTCAGTGGGTTAAAGCCTCTGCCTTCTGCTCGGATCATGATCCCATGGTCCTGGGATTTAGCATCGTGTCAGGTTCTCTGCTCAGCAGGGTGTCTGCTTCCTCCTCTCTCTCTGCCTGCCTTTCTGCCTACTTGTGATCTCTGTCTGTCAAAGAAATAAAATCTTAAAAAAAAATTGTTAGATCTTCTTGCTGTCATCCCACAATTTAAAAACATTAAAAGTAAATCCTCCTGTTCCAAATAACTTTAAATACATAGGAAGAAATAATACAACTCTTATACATAATTTTCCAAAAAGTAGCAACTGAGGGTGTGTTAAGAGGCTTATGCAATTATGCTTAACAATCCCTGCCTCCTGGGATCCTTGCCCATCCTTGAGTGTGGACTGAACAAAGTGACTTGCTTCTAATGAACAAAATAAAGTAATGATGGGTTCTCACTTCTAAGATCAGTCACCAAAGACCAGGGCTTCTGTCTTGCTAGCAGGCTTTCTCTGGCTGGCACTCTCTCTCTTTCTTTATTCACTTGGATGAAGCCAGCTATCTTGTTGTGAGCTGGCCTATGGAAAGGCTCACATAACAAGGAATTGAGAGAGGCCTTGGGCCAGCAACTTATGAGAAACTGAAGCTTTAATGCAACAACCAACAAGGCACTGAATCTTTCCAACAATCTGTGAGTCAGCCTATAGTGGATCTTTCCTATCCGAGGCTTAAATGAGTACAGACCTGTGAGAGTTTGAAAGCCAGAGGACCCACCTAAGCTTTTATTGATCCACAGAACCTGTGAGAACATAAATGTTCTTTTAAAACACTATGTTTGGGGCTTACTTGTTACACAGCAGTAGATAACTAACACACAGAGAAACAGCTGCAATTTTGTTTGGGGGACTGCCAGGCTTTTAATCTCTTCTATCACACAACAATAGAATGTAGGGCAGGTTCCAAGGAGACTCAGCAGAGCACCAGGAATTTCTATATTCCCAGCAGAAAAGGTAACAAGTGCTCCCTACCCTGAAGGAGGAGCTGGGATGGTAGTCAGGGGGTGGCATACCATGACACTGACTGCAGATCATATGTGGGTTAAGTTAATATCATATATGGGTTAAGTTAATATCATAGAGGCACCTGGATGGCTCAGTGGGTTAGAGCCTCTGTCTTCGGCTCAGGTCATGATCTCAGGGTCCTGGGATCGAGCCCCACATAGGGCTCTTTGCTCAACAGGGAGTATCCTCCTCCCCCACCCTTCCCTGTCTGCCTCTCTTAATCTCTTTTAATCTCTGTTTGTTAAATAAAATTTTTTAAAAATTAACATCATAAATCTAAAAAAAAATGTGGTGGCTCTCAATGTAGAAAACTATTAAATTTTATGGAAAGAAATCAAAGAAGTCCTCAATAAATGAAAAATCAAAGAAGATAGCAACACAGGAGAAATATACCATGGATATCAGTTAAAGGCTGAATGTCTCCAAGATGTCACATCCCCCCAATTTGATCTATAGTTTTGATATGATCCTAATAAAAATTCAAATGTTGTGTGTCTGTGTAAGTGGCACTTGATAAGCCAGTACTAAGATATATATGGAAAGGGCTAAGCTTAACCAAGGCCATCTTAAGGAAAAAGAATTGGGTGGAAAATATTTGCTGCACTGAATATTAGTTGTGGCTATAAAGGTACAGTAATGAAGACACTAAGGACTAGCATCCTGAGAGTAGAAAAAGCTCAAAAGAATGTAATAGGAATCTGAGAAATAAACTCATGAAGAGATGAACATGTGATTTGCTGTAGATATGGCACTGCAGAGCAGTGGAAAAAGAAGACTTTTTTTCAAAAATGATGCTGTAACAGTTCAGATAGATATATGGATATCTACAAGGACAAAAATGAAACTGGACGCTTACCTCATACCAAACGCAAAAATCAATTGCAGGTAGATTAGTTAGTCAAATGTAAAGGACAAAAGACAGGAAACTCTCTAAAAAGTAATAAAAAAGACTATCTTTGTATCCTTAAAGTAGGACAAAACTTCTTAAACAGGACACAAAAAGCTTGATCTACACAGAAAATATTGATAAAACTGACCATATTAAAGTCCTTTGTCAAATGTCACTGTTAATAGAATAAAAAAGCAAACCACAGAATGAGAAAAAGTATTCACAAAACATAGAGCTGAAAGAAGATGCACATCTTGAGTTTATATTAAAAAAAAAACAACTTCCAAAAAATCAATAAAGTCAGAAGATCCAATGGTAAAATTGCTCTTGAGTTTGAATAGGCAGTTTGAATCAGAGATTGTTCAAAGAGCCAAAAAACCACCTCACCGAAAATGATGGAAATAAAAATTAAAACCATAAAACAAAGCCCTATGCTGCCATTAACACATCTTGGGAAAGAAGTTTAAATGACAATACCAAATGCGGAAAAGACTCTGAAGCAAAAGGGACTTTATTGTTGGTGGGAGTCAGACATTTTGTCATCGTCTACTTAATCTGAAACCACACAACCCTTATTACTCAGCAAGTTTGCTGCTAGAAGTGTGCTCAGCAGAAATGCATGCATGTGGGCACCAAGAACTATGTACAAGAATTTATAACAGTGTTACTCATGACAGACTATAACTGGAAATAAACCAAAAGCCCATTAATAGTAGGATGGCAAGATGAATTGTGCTGCATTTATACATAGAATACAGTATAAAAATAAACTGCTACCTTTCAGTTCTAGGATAAGTAAGATCTGAGGATCTAGTGAACAACATGGTAACTACAGTTGGTTATACAATTAACTGCATTATATGTATTATATACTTGTAATTTGCTAATTAAATGAGGACTTAAATGTCCTCACCAAAATAAATAAATAAATAAATAGGCGGGGGCAGAGGGGATAATAAAAACTCTACATGGCAATATGGATGGATTTTATAGATATAATATTGAATAAAAGAAATCAGCACAATAGAATTCACATTGGGTTATTCTATTTATATGAAGTTCACAAATAGGCAGGACACAATGTAGAAAAATTCATGCTATGGTGATAAACTCTAAAGAAAAATGAGACTGTGGTGACCACAAGTCAGGATAGTTTTTAACTTTGGAACAGAAAGGAGGAAGAAGTAGGAGGAAATAGGAAGTAGGCATGCACTCCCTCTGGGGTACACCTCTGGAGTGCTGGCAATTTTGTATTTCTTGATCCAAGTGGTGGTCTCACTAATGCTGGCTTGGGATCTCATCAATTTCTACTTCATGGTTTGTTCACTTGTATTTATGTGTTATATTTTACAAGAAAAAAGTTAAAGACACTTATATGGTTACCAAAAGAAATGAAAAGTTACCAAAAGAAAAAGTTTACCAAAGAAATGAAAAGTTCCTCTTGACCTAAGAGCGTCCTTGGCTCCAACCCCTGGGAATTTCTGTTGTGTACTTCTCTCCCTGTGCATATATCCATCTCTGTATATACCACAGCTTTTTAACTTTTAAAATAAATGTTACCATTCATATTAACACATGATAATCTCTCACTTACAATTAGTATGTGAAAATCTCTTCACTAAATAATATATCATAAACATATTTCCTGGTCAGTAGATGTTTATTAGCCTTATTTTTCTGAGGCTGCAGAGCATTTGTTGTATAGATAAACCATAATTTACTTAATTATTCACTTATTGAAAGATTTTTAAGGGTGCCCATGTGGCTCAGTCCGTTAAGCATCAACTATTGATTTCAGCTCAGGTCATGATCTCAGGGTCATGAGATTGAGCCCCACATTGAGCCCCATGTTGGGATTCTCACTCGGTGTGGAGCCTGCTTAAGATTCTCTCTCCCTCTCCCTCTGCCCTGCCCACCCCTGCTCACGCACACAGGCATGCTCTCTTTCTCTCTAAAAAGGAAAAAAAATGTTTAAATTGTTGTGTGGGTTTTTTATTTGTTTGTTTTGTTTTGGGTTTTTTTGTTTGTTTTTCACTCTTCCAGGCAAGACTTCATTGGATGTTCTTGGATATGTATTCATATCACTGTTTTGTTTTGGTTTGTTTCTTTGTTTTGTTTTAGTGTATCATCCTATTACTCTGAGTCTTGAAGTTTTCAGCTTCTGCCTCACTGTTTCTCCAACACAACTCTGATATAGGCTTTAGCGATGTTAGTATCAATGCATATGAACATTCCAACATTCTGCCTTGCTTCTCAGTCCCTCATCCTCCTCTCTTCCAATGACATCCTCCTAGTCTGGTGTTCTTTCCCACTGTCATACTTTAGAGTACACCTCGTTGTGACCAGTACCAAGTATCACACTCTCATACCATTACACCTATAGCCAACACTCCCTTAGCCAAAACTCCCAGGGTTTAATGAATGAAACCCACGTTATACTCTCCTTCTCCTTCATGTCCACTTCCCCACCTGCCCTATAACCCACAATTCCAGCCTCCCTGGCTTAGATCTGCTTCTTAGATCTGGCAAAACTCCAAACCTGACAACAGCAGTATTTTCTTCATACTGTGCCTGCCCCCGTGTACTGAATGTCAGCTGGGGAAGCATAAACAATGCTGACTGGCTTCACATTAAATGATCCAATAGAAATGGTAAAACAGTCTTCCATGTGCCAGGTTAGAGAACAGCAAGCAAGCAGTCAGCCCTTAGTGCAGACCAGTTAGCCTCCTAGATTTCTCTAGCCCACTCACTCTTGCAGCCTTCTGGAAGTCTACATGCCACCATCTCCTCTCTTTCAAATCTCCCCTAGCGGTCTCCCCCAACTCTCATTTGAAGAATGTGCTTCCTCTTTCACTGAGAAAATTAAACAGGAAAGAATTTCCAGAGACGCCCACAGCATTTATTCCTGTACCAGCATCTGCACCCACGTGGTCTGCCTTTGCACCCATTACTTCAGATGGATTATCCCTGCTCTTGTCTAAAGGCAATTCCTCTTATGCACTGGATCCCACTGCCTCTTGCCTACACAAACTCATCAGTTCAGCAAAGCCTGTGTCTCTCTTCCATCATTAATTTTCTACTTGCCACTGTGACATTCCCACCAGTGAACAAACAAAAACTGCTATAATTGCTACCACCTAAAAACCATTAAAAATAATCTCTCCTTGACCTCACATCTCCTTCCAGTTATTCTCCATGTAACTGCATCTATAGTCCTACAAAACTCCTTTTTCATTTTCTTATACCTGCTATATCCAGTTTATCTCCATTTTTGGAACCCACTAAACTACAAGGGGGCTTTCACCCTCTACCAGCACTCCACTCAAAACTCCTCTTATCAAAGACACCAACCAACTTCTCTTTGATCAAATCACTACTCAACAACTTGACCAGTCAGCCATGCTCCCTTGGAAAACTTCCATCCTTTGATTTCTGGAATAACATACTCTCCTGATTTTTCTCCAGCTTTGCTGTTTGTTTATTTCTTTCTTTTTTTTTATGATTTTATTTTTTTTACTTGACAGACAGAGATCACAAGTAGGCAGAGAGGCAGGCAGAGAGAGAGAGGAGGAAGCAGGCTCCCTGCGGAGCAGAGAGCTTGATGTGGGGCTCAATCCCAGAACCCTGGGATCATGGCCTGAGCTGAAGGCAGAGGCTTTAACCTGCTGAGCCACCCAGGCGCCCCTTGCTGTTTATTTCTTATCATTTCTGGTTCATGCATAGTCCCTTATGATTCAATTTTTATCCCCACACACTTTCAGGATGTATTTACATAAGCTTCTGGTTCCCAGATTTATATTAATAGCCAAGATCTCTCTCCAGAACTCCAAATTCATATACCAGCTTTCTGCTAGACAAATCCACGTGAATGTCTAATAGACTTCTTGAACCTAACAGACCCAAAGCAGAACTTCCTTTTAACCTGCCCCTCCCACTCACTGCCTGCCCAGCTTCAATAAAGAGCACTTGCATCCTTCCTGTTCCTCAGACCAAAAATCTTGGAGTCATTCTTAGGTCTTTTCTATTTCTGATTCCATGTCCAATGCATTAGCAAATCTTACTGGACTTATCTTCAAAACATGTCTACTTCTCATAATTCTAGCCACTACCACGTTGCCCAGAGCCATTATCCTCTTTCATCAGGATTGCTGCCATGGCCCCCTAACTGATCTTCTCTTCATAGATAGTCTATCTTCAACCCAGAAACCGGAGTGATCCTTTCAAAACTAGAGTGAAATTCACATCATGGAACTACTCAGAATCTTCCAGTGGCTTTCATTCCACTCAGAGGAAAAGCTTCATTCCTTTTAACAGTCTCTAAGGTCTTATGTAATCTACATCCTGCAACCTTTCTGTCCTCATCTATTACCACTTTCCTTCTTTGTCTCCTCCAGCCATCCTAGTCTCTAGTAACTACCAAACAAGACTTGCACTTGCTTCCCTTTCTGCCTAGAAACCTCTTCTCCCAGTAATTGCCATCTCTATTTTCTTCACTTTCTGCATTTATTCAGTTCCCTAATTGATGAGGAATTCCAGGACTATCCTATTTAAAATAGTTTTCTTGGGGCGCCTGGGTGGCTCAGTGGGTTAAAGCCTCTGCCTTCGGCTCGGGTCATGATTCCCAGGGTCCTGGGATCGAGCCCCGCATTGGGTTCTCTGCTCAGCAGGGAGCCTGCTTCCTCCTCTCTCTCTCTCTGCCTGCTTCTCTGCCTACTTGTGATCTCCCGTCTGTCAAATAAATAAATAAAATCTTTTTAAAAAATAAAATAAAATAGTTTTCTTTTTCTGCTCTCCACTTCCTGGTTATATGTACTGCATAGAACTCATTATTGCGTGTGCACGTACATAAAACTTACATATACATAAAATTTATTATGCATATTATCTATCTCTGCACTTTAGAATGTAAACTACATGAATACAAACTCTGTTGTACATTTTGTTCACATTTCTGACATCCACAACTGTGCCTAGCGGTGGTCACAAAATCATTAGTTGAACAAATTAATGTACACATTTGTATTTTTAACAGATATACAATCTTCATCATTTAATATGTCAGCTCTGCTTTACCTTGGCATTTCAACAAAATATTCTCCTTCACCTCGATTCTTTACACTTAAATTTAAGAAGAAAAAAAAATCTTATATTATTTTCTAAAGTTGGTGGTTTAATTAATGTCTCCTGTGTGACAATTCATTCTAACCCTGTTATTTCCTTATCTAATCACTGACTGGGACAGGAAGTAGAATTAATGGCTAATCTTTCAGGATTCCCCTGAAGCACTATTGCATGAGGCAGTAGAACTTTTTCCTTAGTAGGACACAATTTCATGTTCTCGTATATATTTAGACACTGAGTCCCTTTAAAACTAATGGGAGGTCTGTGGGCCAAACACGTTTATAGGAAATGAAAGGAAATGGCACAGTAAAAGCCAGCTGTGAAAAAAAGATCTTCTAGGTTGCTGTTACCTAATGTGTCACATGAAAGACTTATTTTAACATTTCTGTTAAATAAAATGAACAGGAAAATGCCATGCACAGTATTCATTCGGTATTCTTGCTCTCACTTCTATGAATACCTCCTCTTCATTTGAGTCACGTACTGGGGTAAGAAAAAAAGTGTGGAATTTGACTTTCACCCTAATTCAGAAATGCCATTCTACACTTAATTACAAAAACCTAGTTTTTTTTAAATTACAAAAACAATTTTGATGGAGTTTCAAGTTGCAAACTGTCAATACATAGCCAAGTTATTCAAATTTTCAATGAAAAAAAATTTGGTCAGATTGGTTGTGGTTTGGCTTGGATTATTATTTGCTTTGTTTTTAAGAGACCTAGAAGTTTATTCTAATGTTGGGCATTCTCTTACCTTCAAAATATACTTAGTTATACTTTGGATCTACTATTCCATTTGGCTGCCAGAGTCACACTTTCATTCTTTTTTTCCTTGACCCATTCTTACCTATATAGCAGTTTGTCAAAAGGAGTAAACTTCTTTACTTTTTTTCTCCAGCCATTGCTAACCAGTCTTGTCTGTTGCCAGCTCCCTTCACTGCTCCAAAATAATATCCCAGGTATATCCCATTCCTATCCAGTCTCTTTCAAAAACAATTTCATTTAAGTAACTGTGATTCACCTTCATAAAAAATCCTGTCTGGTCTAAATTAGGACTTTGATATGACTTTCACTTCAAAACCTCATCCCTCCCTACAGTTCAAACTCAATCATTTAAAGAGGTAACTACAATGACAAAGTGATACTCTCTGTTTCCTCCCTTCCCTTGGTCTTTTGCTGCAGCTTCTCCCAGGGTGAAGGTAGTAGATGGGGGAGATTATGATATTTCATATGTCAGGTGTATAGGATATCTTATTGTAATAGACAAATTATAAGTTTCCATAGCAGATGCCCTCATGGGACACATGCATGTCCTCTTCGGGACCTCCAGCCTGTAAGTTGCTTCCAGCCTATAGCAGTGATGCATCTCCAGTTGACTAGTTCCAACTGTCCTCAGATCCTGCCCCTTTGGCCTCTTACCCAGGAGTTCCCTCTCCACAGAAGCTTCTTTCTTGGATAAAAGCTCAATGAGACAGGTGCCCTTCCATGGCTACTTGGAACACAGAAGCTTGTGTACTCTTCACCCACCAAATGGTAGAAAACCATTGTGAGGGCTTGTCTTCACTACTCCTCCTGCCACTGCAAGATGTTCCAGCCAGCTTCGTTCTCCAGGCTGGAAGCAGACAGGAAGCATGTACCAGTTTCTTTGTTTATATATGCCTCTGCTCTAAGGGACATGTCAAGGTCTCTGAAGAATTTTCCTGCCAGACTTCAGTTTGGTGGAAATACTGGACAAACTTAAGTTTCTGAAGCTACGTAAGTGTCCAGCCAGGAAATAGGAGTCTACACTTTCCAAATTCCTGGTATCTCCAGGCTCTTGGAGACCCACCATTTGGCTTGAGGTAAGTGCCAGAATCCTATTCTTACTTATTCATTTGGGAGGGAACAGAAAATGCCATAGTACTTTTAATTAATTCAGTGGCATACCTATTTTAACTTCTCTCTCCAATCACTCTTTAAAGTTTGTGTTCTTCTCTAATAGAAATTGGCAATTGGGTTGATAGTTCCTAGATAAGTTTTGTTTTCTTTTGGTAATTTAGTTATTGATGTGTTTGGCATCTCTTTAAAGACTTTTTAAAATTACTTTTATTTATTTATTTAGAGAGAGAAGGTGCATGTGAGAGCAGGGGGAAGGGCAGAGGGAGAGGGAGAGAGAGTATCTCAAACAGACTCCAATGCTGAGCATGGAGCCTGACAACGGATCTCAATCTCAATGACCCTGAGATCACAATCTGAGCCACAATTAAAAGTCAGATATTTAACTGACCAAGCCATGCAGGCACCCCAATTTTGGCATCTTTTTAAGATGTGAGTGTACTTACCTTCCTCAGGTTTATGACCTCAGTTGAAATTCCAAGACAATAAAAAAATATCCTAGTCAATATCCTGTCTCACCTATCTTACCATTCCAGAATCTCTTTGTCAGTCTGCTTTGAAGTCAAAAGTATTATGTAGTAGACTGAATTAATGTCCCTCAAAGTTTTTCATATTCTAACACCTAGAACCCATGAATATGTTACCTTAAATGACAAAAGGAACTTTGCAGATGTAATTAAGTTGAGGCTCTTGAGATGGAGAAATTTTCCTACATTGTTCAGGTTAGTCCTAAATGTAATCACAAATGTCTTCATATAAGGGAGGCAGAGAGACATTTGACTTCAAAAATAGGTGTGATGTTAGAATCAGCAAGTTAGACTGATGCAAGGAAGAGCTCAGGAGCCAAAAAATGCAGTAGGCCTCCAGAATCTAAGAAATGGGAGGAAATCGATTTTCCACTAAAGCCTGCAGAAGGAAAGAGTCCCACGTACTGATTTTAGCTTAGTGAAACTGGCTTAGGCCTTCTGGCCTCCCAGAACTATTAGAGGATAAATCCCTATTGTTATAAGCCACCATGTTCTGTTAAATTGTCACATCAATCATAGCACATGAATACAATTATCTCATTTACAATGAATTTAGCTATAAGTAATTTAAATGCCAAGCTTGAACAATAATACATTATTTCATATATTAGGAAATCTAGATTGGGGCAGATTTTAGGTTTGTTAAAATCAAGACTCTGGCTTCTTTCCATTCCTCTGTGTTACACCCACTTTGCATGAAATTTTATTCCTGCCAGTGACAATGGGACAATATACTATCTCATTCATTGATTAAGAAAGCTGTCACTAAGTCAAGGTCTATAGATCCTGCCTTTTAATCTGACTTGGCCAAATTGGGGCATGTGCTTTACCCAGGGCCAATAACGACTTAGAAATGCTATTCCCTAATTAATGTGAGCAAGTGTTCTTAAACCAATCACAAGCAAGGACTGAGATTAACATAACTGACATTAACCAATCAGGATCCAGCCCTGAAGTTGGGGAGAGAATAGATATCTGCACAAAACTGGCATTAGGAGAAGGGCAAAGGATAAGGAAACCACACAATTTATCATCCAGCTGGAATGTTACTGAGAACGAAAGGGTGCTCAATCAAGAGTTCCCCCATATGATAGATATAAACTGGTACTTTCCACTCACCGTGGAAATTATGAACGCTCAATAATGTCAACTACAAGCATTTTGGTTAAGACTGATCAGAATGCCCTTTGGTTTAAGATCAAGTCCTGAGAATAAAGGATTACGAAAATGAGGAAACACTTGATCTGCAAAGTTAGATGACTTATAAAGTCATATAATTTGACAGTGAGAAAGCCAAGTCTATAAATAACCAAGTTTTCTTAATTCAGCTTCAGAGCTCCTTCTATACATCACTTCATGTAACATAGAGTCAAATATAGAAGCCAGCCTCACCTGTAATTGTTATCTAGGGTTGCCATAACAAAGTTATGGCTTAAATAGCAGAAATTTCTTGTCTCACAGTTTTAGAGGTTGAAAGTTGGAAATAAAAGTGCTGGTTGGGTTGGTTCCATCTGAGGCCTGTGAGGAAATGTCCTGTTCCAGCCTTCCCTCCTTGGTTTACGGATGGCCCTCTTCTCCTTATGTCCTTTCTCATTGTCTTCCCTCTATGTGTGTCTCTGTGTCCGAATTTCACCTTTTATAAGAACACCAGTCATACTGAATCAGGGCCCACCCCAATGACTTTATTTTTACTTGATTGCTTCTGTAAAAAGTCCCACGTTACAATAAGGTCATATTTTGAGGTACTAGAAGTTAAAATTATAATATATAAATTTGACAGGGGAACACAATTCAACCCACAACACAACCCCAAGGGAAATTCACAGTAAGGCAGCCAGACAGGAAAAAGAGCTCTTTATTTGGCTATATGAGGAGCTGCTAGGAAAACAAGGACATTATCTCAGAAAAAAACTCTTTGAGTGAGTACTGGTAAGAGAGGACTTAGATTTATTCTCTATAAAGTGAATAAAGTGAGAATTAGAATCAATTGATGGAAATGGACCGAAGGAAGATTTTTTTCACTTCTGCAACATCTATTTTCTTCTCTCGTCAAGTACCTTCTGTCTATACATTTGAGCCTTACAGGTGATTGTTATATACAGCAGAAGGAGAAATTATTTGGGGGGACAAAAATACTCAATAAGGGAAAATACACTCTCAACATCAAAGACCAAACCTATCACTGTCAGAGACACCATATTAGTTCTAATGACAAAAGTTTTGGGTGATCCCGGGGTCTCCTGCCAGCATGTGGTTGAGAGAGGCTCCTCAAGACTCTACTGTCAGTGTGCTAGGTGAGCAATAGCTTTGCCCTGTTCCTTCCTGCCCATTTTCCTGGCAGAGTGGAGTTGGTAACTGCCCTAAGTTCCCAGAGGGTCAATTAAAGGTCAAAGGATCACAGTGGCTAGTGGGAAAGGGAGGGAAATTAATGATATTCTCAATTATCAATGCCAAAGATGTCTATAAATCAGACTACTCTGATAACTGTTTTGGTTCCTTTGTCCTTTATGGTAATCATACTCACATTGCCTCTGCCAATCGAATGCTGCCATTAGCTGCCTGCCACCTCAGAACTCCATTTCCCATTGACCTGAGGGAGTTTATTCTAATGGCAGCAATTTCCACTGTCATAGCCTAGAAAGAAGAGACACCACAGAACTCCTCTGTGATGTTACATAAATACATTTCCCACAAATTTGGTGAAGCAAGTGTCCTCTCCATTGTCTTAGGACACATAACTAGGGGGTGGGTAAGCATATTTTACAGGATCAATCTGCTATAGCACTCTGACCTTTCAAAGCCTTTATTCAAAGGCTTTCTCCTCAGTATTTCATGGAAGTTATGAAATTTTTAACTTCAATTTAATGTAGAATTCAGGTTTTAGTCAAATAATTAAGAAAACTCTTAGAGAGAGCTACTCTTAACTGGTCATGTTAATATGTTGAATCCAGAAAATCTACTCAATGTGTCCATTTCAATGAATTCAGTCTGATCTATTTGCTGAGGATCTATTCTGATATGTTCTTCAGGTTTCTATCATTATAAATTGGCAAAATTATGCCATTAGTTTAGGTGTGTATTATAACTGCTCATAGCAAACTCTCTGTACCTCACCCTGCAGGATTACCTTGAACTGAAGTATGATTATAGTTCTAGAAGTAATAACAGATGTTAAGAATAGGTCCTGAGGAGTATAGTAATCTCTTAAAATGCAACTATCTCAAGGGAGGCAGTTATAGATTCTTCAGGAAAGGGAGACTAACTTCTTCAGACAGGGGAAGAAGGGCTGCTGAAAAAGTAGGCTTGACGGAATATGTGGCTTCATTAGAATCTGTCCATATGTCTCCATCCCAGTTTTCATGATTCTACTCTTTCCCAGTGCTCTATCTTTTACATAAGAGAATTGTCAAGTTTAGGAACTCAGTTTTCATATACACAATAATATATAAGATATGATATGATTGATGATATGATATGACATAATATAGCCACCTCTACAATTAGACTTCGGGCTTCATTTTCACAATGCTCAGCCCTTGGGAGAAAAGCTAGACGTTAAGAGGAAAAGAGTAATGACAAACCAGACCTCACAAGAACACACAAGGACAAACAGGATTCTGTCACTGCCTCTATCCTTGATGGCCTTGGTGGAGGAGAAGTTCTATCCTTCACTTTTTATATGTACAGGCTTGGCCCAGACTTGGAGAAGCCAAAGAAGGAATGCCTCAGAGCCAGAGTCCCTGCCCATGCCCCAGAGTGAACCAGCAGATAAGGCACAAGATATGTGAACAGAAGCTGTTATCATACACGAACCTTTCTAATGTAACAGCTACTGCTGTACTACCAGCTCCCACATCTCTCTCAAATTTCTCTTGTAGCCAGCCCTAACTCTAAACTCTACAGGGGGAAAATTCTGGGAAACAGAGTTCCTAGCTAAACTGACACAGTACCAAGCCACCATATTATCCTTCCAGTATTCATTTCTCCTCTTTTTCTGTCCCAGTTGCTCTCATATCAGCATCCTTTCTCCTTCTTCAATCAAAGAAACAGAAGTGCCTATGCATTCAACTCAGTCAAATAATTATTTTGGGGGGGGTGATGGGAGCAAGGGGATATAAGAATATAAGGTCTCACATGTCTCATCTCTCCTGAAGCCTTAAGCTCATCCAGGTCCCCCTAATATATGTGTGGGGGGTTTATATGTATATTATGTATGCATAAATGCATATACAGTATACATGTGCACATTTGCGTGCTGGTGGGTATTTGTAGATGTTTAAGTGTGTATGTATAGATATGTATGTATGGTGTGTGTATATGAATATATATATATATATACATATATACATATATATATATATATAGCATGTGTACGTATGTGTAAAATCAAGACCCTGGCTTTTTACTTTGAAATACCACATTCATGGGGCGCCTGGGTGGCTCAGTGGGTTAAGCCACTGCCTTCGGCTCAGGTCATGATCTCAGGGTCCTGGGATCGAGTCCCGCATCGGGCTCTCTGCTCAGCAGGGAGCCTGCTTCCCTCTCTCTCTCTCTGCCTGCCTTTCTGTCTACTTGTGATCTCTCTCTGTCAAATAAATAAATAAAATCTTTAAAAAAAAAAAGAAAAAAAAGAAATACCACATTCATATTTTTATAATAGAATTTTTTTTGAAGCAATGAAAAAACTAATACCAAAACTCGAATAAACATTAAAAAAATGGCAGTTCCATTACAATAATGTAGACTTAGAATGCATTTCTGCCAGTATGAATCAATTAAATTAGAACTGAGGTCTAAAGATCCCATATTATATTTTATTTTTCTTTCTTTTTCCTTACTTGGTTTAATTATACAAAGTAGAATTCTCAGATAATGACTGCCAGTAAAGTTTTATTATCAGCCTCTCCTGATGTCTCTTTGTTAAATAGCTTCTAATGTGAAATCCTTATTCATTACCTAGATTTTATTTTATTAAAGACTGATTTTAAAAAAGGTTTTGTATTCTTTTTTTTTATTTTATTTTTTATAAACATATAATATATTTTTATCCCCAGGGGTACAGGTCTGTGAATCGCCAGCTTTACACACTTCACAGCACTCACCATAGCACATACCCTCCCCAAAGTCCATAACCCCACACCAGTCTCCCAACCCTCCTCCCCCCATCAACCCTCAGTTTGTTTTGTGAGATTAAGAGTCACTTATGGTTTGTCTCCCTCCCAATTCCATCTTGTTTCATTTACTCTTCTCCTACCCCCTTAACCCCCCATGTTGCATCTCCTCTCCCTCATATCAGGGATATCATATGATACTTGTCTTTCTCTGATTGACTTATTTCGCTAAGCATGATACCCTCTAGTTCCATCCACGTCGTCGCAAATGGCAAGATTTCATTTCTTTTGATGGCTGCATGGTATTCCATTGTGTATATATACCACTTCTTGTTTATCCATTCGTCTGTTGATGGACATCTAGGTTCTTTCCATAGTTTGGCTATTGTAGACATTGCTGCTATAAACATTCGAGTGCACGCGCCCCTTCAGATTACTACGTTTGTATCTTTAGGGTAAATATCCAGCAGTGCAATTGCTGGGTCATAGGGTAGTTCTATTTTCAACATTTTGAGGAACATCCATGCTGTTTTCCAGAGTGGTTGCACCAGCTTGCATTCCCACCAACAGTGTAGGAGGGTTCCCCTTTCTCTGCATCCTTGCCAGCATCTGTCATTTCCTGACTTGTTAATTTTAGCCATTCTGACTGGTGTGAGGTGATATCTCATTGTGGTTTTGGTTTGTATTTCCCTGAAGCCGAGTGATGCGGAGCATTTTTTCATGTGTCTGTTGGCCATCTGGATGTCTTCTTTGCAGAAATGTCTGTTCATGTCCTCTGCCCATATCTTGATTGGATTATTTGTTCTTTGGGTGTTGAGTTTGCTAAGTTCTTTATAGATTTTGGACACTAGCCCTTTATCTGATATGTCATTTGCAAATATCTTCTCCCATTCTGTCAGTTGTCTTTTGGTTTTGTTAACTGTTTCTTTTGCTGTGCAAAAGCTTTTGATCTTGATAAAATCCCAATAGTTCATTTTTGCCCTTGCTTCCCTTGCCTTTGGTGATGTTCCTAGGAAGATGTTGCTGCGGCTGAGGTAGAAGAGGTTGCTGCCTGTGTTCTCCTCGAGGATTTTGATGGATTCCTTTCTCACATTGAGATCATTCTTCCATTTTGAGTCTATTTTCATGTGTGGTGTAAGGAAATGATCCAATTTCATTTTTCTGCATGTGGCTGTCCAATTTTCCCAACACCATTTATTGAAGAGGCTGTCTTTTTTCCATTGGACATTCTTTCCTGCTTTGTCGAAGATGAGTTGACCATAGAGTTGAGGGTCCATTTCTGGGCTCTCTATTCTGTTCCATTGATCTATGTGTCTGTTTTTGTGCCAGTACCATGCTGTCTTGATGATGACAGCTTTGTGATAGACCTTGAAGTCCGGAATTGTGATGCCACCAACTTTGGCTTTCTTTTTCAATATTCCTTTGGCTATTCGAGGTCTTTTCTGGTTCCATATAAATTTTAGGATTATTTGTTCCATTTCTTTGAAAAAAATGGATGGTACTTTGATAGGAATTGCATTAAATGTGTAGATTGCTTTAGGTAGCATAGACATTTTCACAATATTTATTCTTCCAATCCAGGAGCATGGAACATTTTTTCCATTTCTTTGTGTCTTCCTCAATTTCTTTCATGAGTACTTTATAGTTTTCTGTGTATAGAATCTTAGTCTCTTTGGTTAGTTTTATTCCTAGGTATCTTATAGTTTTGGGTGCAATTGTAAATGGGATGGACTCCTTAATTTCTTTTTCTTCTGTCTTGTTGTTGGTGTAGAGAAATGCAACTGATTTCTGTGCATTGATTTTATATCCTGACACTTTACTGAATTCCTGTACAAGTTCTAGCAGTTTTGGAGTGGAGTCTTTTGGGTTTTCCACATATAGTATCATATCATCTGCGAAGAGTGATAGTTTGACTTCTTCTTTGCCGATTTGGATGCCTTTAATTTCCTTTTGTTGTCTGATTGCTGAGGCTATGACTTCTAGTACTATGTTGAATAGCAGTGGTGATAACGGACATCCCTGCCGTGCTCCTGACCTTAGCGGAAAAGCTTTCAGTTTTCTCCATTGAGAATGATATTTGCGGTGGGTTTTTCATAGGTGGCTTTGATAATATTGAGGTATGTGCTGTCTATCCCTACACTTTGAAGAGTTTTGATCAGGAAGGGATGCTGTACTTTGTCAAATGCTTTTTCAGCATCTATGGAGAGTATCATATGGTTCTTGTTCTTTCTTTTATTAATGTGTTGTATCACATTGATTGATTTGCGGATGTTGAACCAACCTTGCAGCCCTGGGATGAATCCCACTTGGTCATGGTGAATAATCCTTTTAATGTACTGTTGAATCCTATTGGCTAGTATTTTGGCGAGAATTTTCGCACCTGTGTTCATCAAGGATATTGGTCTATAGTTCTTTTGATGGGATCTTGTCTGGGTTTGGGATCAAGGTGATGCTGGCCTCATAAAATGAGTTTGGAAATTTTCCTTCTATCTATTTTTTGGAACAGTTTCAGGAGAATAGGAATTAGTTCTTCTTTAAATGTTTGGTAGAATTCCCCCGGGAAGCCATCTGGCCCTGGGCTTTTGTTTGTTTGAGATTTTTGATGACTGTTTCAATCTCCTTACTGGTTATGGGTCTGTTCAGGCTTTCTATTTCTTCCTGGTTCAGTGGTGGTAGTTTATATGTCTCTAGGAATGCATCCATTTCTTCCAGATTGTCAAATTTGTTGGCATAGAGTTGCTCATAGTATGTTCTTATAATTGTCTGTATTTCTTTGGTGTTCGTTGTGATCTCTCCTCTTTCATTCATGATTTTATTTATTTGGGTCTTTTCTCTTTTCTTTTTGATAAGTCTGGCCAGGGGTTTATCAATCTTATTAATTCTTTCAAAGAACCAGCTCCTAGTTTCCTTGATTTGCTCTATTGTTTTTTTGTTTGTTTGTTTCTATTTCATTGATTTCTGCTGTGATCTTTATTATTTCTCTTCTCCTGCTGGGTTTAGGGTTTCTTTCTTGTTCTTTCTCCAGCTCCTTTAGGTGTAGGGTTAGGTTGTGTACCTGAGACCTTTCTTGTTTCTTGAGAAAGGCTTGTACCGCTATATATTTTCCTCTCAGGACTGCCTTTGTTGTGTCCCACAGATTCTGAACCGTTGTGTTTTCATTATCATTTGTTTCCATGAATTTTTTCAATTCTTCTTTAATTTCCTGGTTGACCCACTCATTCTTTAGAAGGATGCTGTGTAGTCTCCATGTATTTGGGTTCTTTCCCAATTTCCTCTTGTGATTGAGTTCTAGCTTCAGAGCATTGTGGTCTGAAAATATGCAGGGAATGATCCCAATCTTATGATACTGGTTGAGACCTGATTTAGGACCAAGAATGTGATCTATTCTGGAGAATGTTCCATGTGCACTAGAGAAGAATGTGTATTCTGTTGCTTTGGGATGAAATGTTCTGAATATATCTGTGATGTCCATCTGGTCCAGTGTGTCATTTAAGGCCTTTATTTCCTTGTTGATCTTTTGCTTGGATGATCTGTCCATTTCAGTGAGGAGAGTGTTATAGTCCCTACTATTATTGTATTATTGTCGATGTGTTTCTTTGATTTTGTTATTAATTGGTTTATATAGTTGGCTGCTCCCACTTTCGGGGCATAGATATTTAAAATTGTTAGATCTTCTTGTTGGACAGTTCCTTTGAGTATGATATAGTGTCCTTCCTCATCTCTTATTATAGTCTTTGGCTTAAAATCTAATTGATCTGATATAAGGATTGCCACTCCTGCTTTCTTCTGATGTCCATTAGCATGGTAAATTCTTTTCCATCTCCTCACTTTAAACCTGGAGGTGTCTTCGGGTTTAAGATGAGTTTCTTGTAGGCAACATATAGATGGGTTTTGTTTTTCTATCCATTCTGATACACTGTGTCTTTTGATTGGGGCATTTAGCCCATTAACATTCAGGGTAAGTATTGAGAGATATGAATTTAGTGCCACTGTATTGCCTGTAAGGTGACTGTTATTGTATATTATCTCTGTTTCTTTCTGATCTATTACTTTAGGGTCTCTCTTTGCTTAGAGGACCCCTTTCAATATTTCCTGTAGAGCTGGTTTGGTATTTGCAAATTCTTTCAGTTTTTTTTTGTCCTGGATGCTTTTAATCTCTCCTCCTATTTTCAATGATAGCCTAGCTGGATATAGTATTCTTGGCTGCATGTTTTTCTCATTTAGTACTCTGAATATATCATGCCAGCTCTTTCTGGCCTGCCAGGTCTCTGTGGATAAGTCTGCTGCCAATCTAATATTTTTACCATTGTACATTACAGACTTCTTTTCCTGGGCTGCTTTCAGGATCTTTTCTTTGTCACTAAAACTTGTAAATTTTACTATTAAGAGACGGGGTGTGGACCTATTCTTATTGATTTTGAGGGGGGTTCTCTGAACCTCCTGGATTTTGATGCTTGTTCCCTTTGCCATATTGGGGAAATTCTCTCCAATAATTCTCTCCAATATACCTTCTGCTCCCCTCTCTCTTTCTTCTTCTTCTGGAATCCCAATTATTCTAATGTTGTTTCGTCTTATGGTGTCACTTATCTCTCGAATTCTTCCCTCGTGGTCCAGTAGCTGTTTGTCCCTCTTTTGCTCAGCCTCTTTATTCTCTGTCATTTGGTCTTCTATATCACTAATTCTTTCTTCTGCCTCATTTATCCTAGCAGTGAGAGCCTCCATTTTTGATTGCATCTCATTAATAGCTTTTTTGATTTCAACTTGGTTAGATTTTAGTTCTTTTATTTCTCCAGAACGGGCTTTTATATCTCCCAAGAGGGTTGCTTTAATATCTTCCATGCCTTTTTCTAGCCCGGCTAGAACCTTGAGAATCGTCATTCTGAACTCTAGATCTGACATATTACCAATGTCTGTATTGATTAGGTCCCCAGCCCTTGGTACTGCTTCTTGTTCTTTTTTTTGTGGTGAATTTTTCTGCCTTGTCATTTTGTCCAGATAGGAGTATATGAAGGAGCAAGTAAAATAATAAAAGGGTGGCAACAACCCCAGGAAAATATGCTTTAGCCCAATCAGAAGAGATCCCAAATCGTTAAGAGGGAGAAAGGGGATAAAAAGAGTTTCAGAAAGAAAAAAAAAAAAGAAATTAAAAAAAGAAAATTGATAAAGAAAAAATATAAAAAATGAAAAAATATATATATATTAGATAAACTATTTAAAAAACGTTAAAAATGAGAACAGTAAAAGTTAAAAAAATTTAGCAGAAGAAGAGAAAAAAAATTGAAAAAGAAGAAAAAAATAAAAAAAATTAAATTAACTGCAAAGCTAAAGAATCATGGGGAGAAAGCCATGAGTTCCGTGCTTTGCTTTCTCCTCCTCTGGAATTCTGCTGCTCTCCTTGGTATTGAAACTGCACTCTTGGTAGGCGAACTTGGTCCTGGCTGGGTTTCTTGTTGATCTTCTGGGGGAGGGGCCTGTTGTAGTGATTCTCAAGTGTCTTTGCCCCAGGCAGAGTTGCACCGCCCTTACTCAGGGCCTGTCTGAGTCATCCGCTCGGTTCGCTTTCGGGAGCTTTTGTTCCCTGAGTGCTTTCCGTAGAGTTCCGGAGGGCGGGAATGAAGATGGCGGCCTCCCAGTCTCCAGCTTGGAGGAGCCGAGAGCCCGGGGCCCCACTCCTCAGTGCGCCCTCAGAGCACAGCGCCCAATTACTCCCGTCACCCTGGCCTCCAGCCGCACTCCGAGCTGACCGAGCCTGCGACCGGTTCAAGGTAACCCCGAGCTTAGAGCTCACTCCTCGGCTCTGTCTCTGTAGCCGGCTTCCCCGTACTAATACCTGTAAGCTCCGCGACACTCAGACACCCCCGATCCTTCTGTGACCCTGCGGGACCTGAGGCCATGCTGACCCCGCGCGGTCTTCACCCCGGTTAAGTCTCTGGAGCGATGTCCCTCAGTGGAACAGACTTTTAAAAGTCCCAATATTGTGCTCCGTTGCTCCGCCGCTTGCCGGGAGCCGGCCCCTCCCCCCGCAGTCTATCTTCCTGTCGCTTTGGATTCACTTCTCCGCCAGTCCTACCTTTCAGAAAGTGGTTGATTTTCTCTTTCTAGAGTTGCTGTTCTTCTTCTCTTCAATCTCCCGTTGGATTTGTAGGTGTTTGCAATCTTTAGATTAGCTATTTAGTTAATCTCCCTCTACCTGAAGTAGTCTCAGCCTGCTACTTCTCCGCCATCTTGACTCCTCCCCCAAAAAAGATTTTGTATTCTTATAACTTTCCATCTTGAGTAATTTCACCTGCATTTGACATTTTATTAAAGAGAAATCAATCTCTCTTCTTGATGATTCACTGAGTTCCTCAGAGTAAACATTCCTTTGTAGGAATTTGTTTATTATATGAACTTATGTCCCCACACCAGCACCCACACCTAAACACATGAAAAACAATTTTTAAATTCATAAATAAGTATGGTCTCCTTAGCCCCCCAATCTTTGCATTACTTCCATGGGGACGAGCCTAGCAAAAGACAAAACTCTTGTATAATTATAGAGCTCACACCACTCTTCTTTATGTACCTCTACCTGATATTCTCCCGTCTTCCGCTCCTGCCTTACACACCGGATCTGACCTCCTGCCAGAAAAACACTGTCTCTTCTTTCTGTACATCTCTGTGCTCAGCTAAATGAAGTCTTCAGCCTTCCAAGTTATATGATATAAATAAAGTTATATGATATAGATTCCTAGTGTTACTGACATTTGAATTCTGATCTCTTAAAGGATACTAAAATTCAAAACTGAAAATTATTAAACCTCCAAATGTAGCTCTCAGGCAATGTGATGAAAACGCTGTAGGGCCCTTAAATTACAGGTAAACAGCATTGCCTTCCCATCTTCTCATAAAGTTGACTCTTCTTACTGTACCTAGAGGAATGGTAGAACACAACAGCATATCCAATACCCAATTTTCTCAGAGTGTAAAGGTAAAACAGGACTATTCTCTCTATGCCCTCAAATGTGTCTGCCAACCAGTTTTACATAGACATATCAAAAGTCCACTTCCATTATCTTTTTAAAAAATGCATGATTTAAATCAACATCCTTAAACATGTACACACAATAACAACAAGCAACGCCATGAAGAGAGCAGGTAGGTTTGTGTTCTACCTTTTCCACATATAATGGAAGACCAAGTCATTACTAGGAAAAATACCCAGGAAGATCATTTGTGAAAAGGTCTGGTAGCTACACTAGCTTTTGCTGAGAATTGCAAAACTGAGTCATGAGAGATTGCAAGGACAAAAGAAAATTTAATTTTAAACTCAGTATGGGCTGATTTCACTCTTTTAACATAAAACTTGTGGGAGAATCTACCTCAGCAGACCATAACACCAGCAAAGCATCCTGAATAATTAAAGCAGGGTATTCAAGGTGATAATTAACTATTAGATTTTTTTAATGTAAATTAATCTAGTTTGTTATGGAAGCAAGGGACTTCCAGATCATTTATATCCTGCATTAGAAATATATACTTAATTCCATTTTTGCTGTTCTTTCCTCCATTCTGCATTTTTTAGAAAATTTTGATTTTGAAAGCCAGTTTATTCTGCATATCACAGTTGCAAAATTAAATGCAACGAGGGTTGCTAAAGAAGAATCAAAATACCAGAGGCATTCTCTAAGACAAAACCAAGAAGGGGATTCTTTCTTCATTTCAAAAAACTGGGCGATTTCTAGGGGCCTGGGAATCCAAACATTCTTCATGCATTCTTGTAGACTGAATCAAGATGTTTCACATCTAGGCACTAATATTGTTTTTACAAATGTATGTAGTGGCCTTATTTATAGACATCTGGATCATCACTTCCCTGACTCCATTCTTTGAAAGTTTTACCTACTGGCTCATCTTCTCTCTCTTTCATTATTTTCTATTCCACATCTATTGGTGGTTCTCAATATGGGCGACAAACCAAATCTCATGAGGAACTTTTAGTGCTTAAGTCCTACTCCCACAAATTCTGATGTAATTGGCTTGAGATGGAGCCTAGGTTTCCCATTTTTTAAATATCCTCCAGGGGATTTTAGTAAGTACCCAGGATTGAGAATCACTAATGTATACTATCTCCTCTACACTAGACTCCTCATTCCTAATCTGCCTTCCTCCAGATATCCAGTCCCTCACCTCACTTCAGCCACCCACACCCATGGTTACACAATAAAATTTACCAATATCTTCAGTCCTCTATAATATTAATTTTAAGTAGACCACTCAAAATATCCTTTCATCCCCTTTTGACCTTCACCCCACTGGCAACCTTTAAACTGAAACTCACCTCCTCAAGTCCTCACTTCCTTCCACTTTCACCTTGAATTCTATGGCCCATCATTATACCAACCCTCTGCATAAGCCATAACTTTCTTACCTCTCTCATATTCCCATGTTTATGCTTGACTAAACCCTAGTACTGCATAAATGCAATCCTCTACATGCCCTGTACCTGATGTGATGACTCACTACATCACTTGGGTACTAACCACAAATCTTCCTTCAAACTTTCTAGTAATCGGGAGCATCTGGACCGTTCAATAGATTAAACATCCAGTTCTTAATTTCTCCTCAGGCCATGATCTCAGGGTTTGAGACTGAGCCCCGTATCAGGGTCCATGCTCAGCTTAAGATTCTCTCTCTTTCTTTCTCCCTCTCTCCTTCCCACCTCTCTCTCTTAAAAAAAAAATAAAAAAATAAATTTAAATTTAAAATTAAAAAAAGAACTTTCTAGTAATCCAATCATATTTTCCTTTCTAACTCACTCTCCCAGTCTCCTAGGTCACTATTTTACACTTTCTATTCTCTCCAAACTTCTAATACCATTTCCATTTCCTTCACTTTCTGGTAATAGCCTTGCTTCTCATTTTATTAAAGTATTAGAAACCATCACAAAAATAACTTCTGTATGTTTCCACCACAAAAATCCCCCTACACCTGTACCTTGCCTACATACATCACATTGATGATATGGCACTGACATCATAATAATCCTCAAAATAAATCTACACAGATTATTGAGATAAAGTTCAGTAAGAAAAAAGGAAAAGACATCCTCTACAATAGAAATAAGTAAGAATATATATACAACATTCATTGATTTGATAAATATTCTTTGATCAGCTATTATATCCTAGTTAATATTCATTGAGCTATGGCAACCACAATAAACAAAGTCCTTTAACACCCAGGTAGACTCTTATCTTAGGCCTTTTGAACTATCAAAATAGAAAAGTCCCCCAAGGAATCTGAATGACTAATTCCCAACCTCCTTCAAATCTTGGCTCAAATGTCATTTTCTCAAACAAAACCTAACTCTTCCCACACTATTGTAAATTTCAACCTTATACCCACTCCCCACACACCTCACATACGCCCTATACCTTATCCTACTTTATTCTTTATTTCTTTTGTAGCGTATTTGCTATTTAATGTATTCTATTATGTATGTAAGTATTATATCAATAGAAATATATTTAATTTTCTGTTCTCTATGCTAGAATGTGAAAAACATGAGAATAAATAGTATTGGCTTTGTTTATTGATGTATCCCAGGGACCTAGAATAATACTTGCACACAGAAGGCTCTCAATATTCATTGAATCCTTCTCATTCATTCTCTCAATTCTCTGTCTGGAGTTCCTATTAGGGTATGTTTGGTCTTTTTGTAATATCTGCCATATTGCTCAACCTCTCTTTCCTATCTCTTGTCTTTTTAATACTTTGTTTTGCCTCTGGCTCATTTCCTCTGATCCGCTTTTCTATTTACTAATTCACTCTTCAGCTATGTCTATTTAACCTCTCCATTATATTTTTAATAGCTTTTTTTCATTTCTGCAATTTCAATTTTGTTTATTTTCAACATACTTTTTATTTCTAATGCTCTCTTTTGTAACAATTTTGATTCATTTTTATATCTCCTGTAACATACATATTTCATAGTGCCTACTAATAATTCTCTTTTTAAATACAATTTTAAAGACTTTATTTATTTATATGAGAGAGAGAGAGAGTGCACAAGAGGGGATAAGGTCATGGGAGAAGCAGACTCCCCACCAAGCAGGAAGCCCGATGTGGGACTGGATCTTGGGACTCTAGGATCATGACCTGAGCTGAAGGTAGTTGCTTAACCAACTGAGCCACCTAGGCACCCCTCTTCTAATAATTCTTATATCTAAAGTCCTTAGGCATCTGATCCTAGTGTTTGTGTGTCTACTGACACTAACCATAAGTAGATCTTCCTCGTATCTTTTGAATTTGGGATTATGAGGGGCTCTATCTGTGACAATCTTGTGCAGCCTGAGTGTAGGGTGGACCTATTCCAAAGGGTATGTATTTACTTCTGCCAGCCATTCTCAGGCTAGCTGAGCATTTTTTTATGCTAAACTTCTTAGCTCAGTGATTTCTATGTAATACAGTTTGTATAAATGTAAACTTCACACATATGTGGCAGAAACATGATTGCAAGTTACTCAGAGAGTTTCTTCCCATACAAGGAACTAAATAGAAATATATAAACTTCCTCATTATCTCACATCTTTGTAAGCATCTGTTGTTGTTGTTTTCCTGTTCACACCTCACTATGGATGCTGCTTCCAGAGAGGCCTCAACTTCTGCTCTCTGTGATGGTAAGGTCCGAGTCTAATTCCCTGCCTCAAGTGACCACTGAGTTCAGCTCTTCTAATCACTTTGGCACTATGATATTAGCTATATATTAGTCCATTATTTGTTTTGGTCATGTAGGTATCACTAAGTTCATCCTATATATTCAAAAGAATAACTTGTATCTTAATTGTAATTTTTAATTGTTCTGTTGTAGGCAGGTTTTCAAGTTGTGCATGAAAATAAAGTTAAAATCAATGATCATACATGTAGTGATAGCAAATTTTAAGAATCTTTCTTGCAGTCTTCTCCAGTATCCATTCATTTACAGTGTGGTTAAGATAATGTTGTGTGCACTATTTTGTGGAATGGTTTATGTCAGTTTATGTTAGTTAAATGTATGATTATATTTAGTTTTAAATGTGATTCAAAAAAGAATGACAAAAATACTTTTCAATTTTAATTCAATCTAATATAATGAGTGATGTGCATTATAAGAGCACTTTCTTAAGCATATTTATGTGTTGTTAACACCTTCAATCCTCATACTTCTGTGAGATAAGTACTGTCTTTAGCTTCCATTTTAAATAGAAGGAAACTGACACATGAAATGATTAGAAACCCTGCTCAAGGTTACACAGTAAGTGCTTTAGTTGAGAATGTTTATAATTATTCTGATATCAGATATTGATGTAGCAATAACTATTCTATCTTATAAGTTAAGTAACGGCAAAAATCATAGAAAGTTAGGTGAGGAAAAGATAAAGTTCTTCGGGATTTCAGAGAATTTTAAGTTGGAGGAGATGGCCAAGGACAGTAAATCCATCTCCATGTGAATAGAGCTCTAAAAAACAACTTAATAGATGGGTGCCTAGGTGGCTGAGTCAGTTAGGTGTCCAACTCTTGATCTCAACTCAAGTCTTGATCTCAGGGTGTGAGTTCAAGCCCCAAGTTGGGTTCCATGCTAGACGTGGAACCTGCTTAAAGAAAGAGTTAACAGATTATCTTATATCCACTAGCATCATTGACCATCAAGTATAACACATTGTTATAATAGTAAGTCACATTATTATATTATGCATTGTATTGACTAAGTTTCTTGAGGCCCTGAACAATATTTTGTTAATGAATCCATTTGCCTCTGTATTTCTCTTTTCTTGATATTTTTTCTCAGTCCTAACTTTGAATATAGTAGGTACTTAATAATCTTTTGAATTGAATCAGTTTAAACAAGCTTGACTACAGTTTCTTTTCCCTGGGCACATACTCCTTGTGCAGTGAGGTGAGAGCAACCTGGAAATTTCTAAGGAAACTTAGATTTATGGGAATCCAAGCAAAAGATTGTTTTTAATTGCCATGAACAATCAAAATGGCAGATAATTGTGTTGTTTGTTTGTTGACTTTATGGTCATCAACAACATTCGATTTTGTAACAAACACACAGTCTATCCCAATTGCCAATTAGTAATAGAAGTACAGATTCAAAATAACATTATCTGCTTTTTAGATAGTTCCTGGAAATTAAAAATTCCAAGCTCTTAGACATCAGTGTTGTTTGACAGACTTAAACAAAATTAAGTCTAGGGTTTTGAGCTTCAGAACTTACTCTTCTATGTAAAAATACTGTGATTACCCTACCAAAGTCTCAGGCATCTACCTCTGGTCATCAGGGTCCGTTCTTACTACACAATTTATTTCAATATTGGCAAAATTTTTCAATTCAGTTTTCTTTAGAACTCTGAGGATTAAAATAGGCCACTTCCCTTAAAATGCCTCATTCTTATTTTAGAGTAGGCTTGAACCCAAGAAAAATTATCAATGTTAAAATCTGAACTGCTCATCCCAATGATATTGACCAGCATTTATTCGAGGGTACTAATTCAATCCAGTCAACAATCTTATGAAGCCGGTATTACTATCATCCCCCCCCCCCACCATAGTATATATAACAAGACTGAGAAACAAATTATCTAATGTGCCCAAGGTTGTAAAACCAGTAATTAGTTTACTTACAGGGATATCAATCACACGTAATGTCTATGTTTACCCAAGGATCAACCATAGGACAAATATGTGCCAGACAGCAATTAGGAGCCACACCATTAGTATTTTAAAAGATGAGTTGAGAGAAGCTATGGAAAACATCTTTTAGAAATGCTACCTCTCACTTTACTTAAGTATTGAGAAAATTATTGTCACCTATTTTATGGAGATGCTAAAACTGGCTGAGCAGTTCCTCTGTCTTCAATGCCAAGTAGGCCTCGAAGGATGCTCTTGAGTTGGAGAATTAGATCCCAGATTAAGAGGGGATATTGTAGCCTGTGCTAAGTCAGCAGGATGACCACTGGGATGTATAAACATAAGAGCAGAGGTCGTAATTCCTGTCTTTTCTGTGGGTCCATCAGACCTATATTGCTTGGCACACAGAGTATTCTAAAATGGAGGAATAGTAACTGATGTGCCTCAGAGGAGTCCTTTTCTCTCTCCTTCTTGATTGTTCTTTCAAATGCATTTTCCTAAATATTAAGATCTTCTATACTTTGCATTTGTTTGTTTGTTTGTTTGTTTATTGTTGTTTTTATTCCCAGAAGTTTTCTTAGTGGTGTTTTACTTCAGAGGCCCTGAGTCATCTTTTTTCTCTCCTTTGATGGATCTCTAAGAGACGAAAGATAGTTTAGAACCACCATTGGAAACAGTGTGTTCTCATCAATATTCTAAGAAACATTGGGTTGGTTTGGGAATTTCTAGAGTTCAAGGTGCCATAGCAATTAGTTTTAATATCTCTGTTTAAAAAATAAACACCATGAAGAAAACTTTTCAATATATAGCTAAAGAATAGCAAAGAAATTTTTTTCTGGAATATTTATCTCAAATAAACATCCTCAAGAGGGTGTAGCAGGAAGGAAGAAATTAATCAGAACCAACATCTAGAAATGCAAATCTTTTTAGTAGTAAAGAAACACTCAAGATACTAACGCAAAATCACCACATTGGTTAATGCAGGAAGTTTGACATAATCTCTACTTGGGCTGCAAATTTTACTTTTCTCCTTCATTTTAATGGGAGATCAATTCAATAAAGAAATCAAAAGCAGTCTTGGCTGTAATTAGAAATTATTTCAGTGTATCAAATTTAGCCTAACATTATTACTCTGGTCAGGAACTATCAGGTATTCAGGAGGTATATAAAGGAATGCATAAAATATTTTTGAGTTGGTGTCTGCCTCCCTACATAATCAGGATATAGTACTCTAAGCTTCTTTTTCATTCCATTAGAGATAAGTGTTACTATAGTCTGATAAAGATTAAAGTGAGTATAATCCAAATCCAAGCATTTCTAGATTTATCTTGACCAAAAACATATTCAGAACATTTTTTTATTTGGCCAGTCATGGAAAGCAATTCCAAATGCTGCTATAATTTTTAAAGTCAGGTGACTTTCTTTTCTTCTTAAAGAATGAAACATCTTAGAAAATGGAACTGAAGAAAATTTGTGCTTGATAGTGCATTCATCCCAGAATCTATATGGTATATAAAGCATACAATAAAAGTATTAAGTTACTGCCTGCATATAAAATAGCAGATTCCTCAGTTTTTGTATATCATGCTTCTGAATATGGTATTTCTTATTGCAAGAAAACCTTCACCAATGTCATGTGGCTGGTGAGGTCCTGAAAATAGCTTACACATCATAGTGATAGTAGTTAAGGTGTTAAGAAGTGATGAATTCTGGGTATATTTTAAAAGCACAGACACAGGATTTTATAACAGAAGGGATATGGGGTGTGAAGGAAAGGAAAAATTCAGTAGCAACTAAAATATTTTTGTCCTAAGGTCCTGGAATGATACAGTTGACTTCAACAGATAGAGCAAACCACAGTGGGACAGATTTCGATGGGAAGAGTGGGAGTTGTTATGAGTATGTTGATTTTGAAATGTTTATTAGACTTCAAGTAAAGATGTAGAGGAAACAGCTGAATACACAAGTCTGGAATTTGAAAGGTCTAGGCACAGCAATTCGAGTATGAAAGCTGTCAGCTTCTGAGTGATATTAAAGCCTTAAGAGTCCATGAGGTTGCCAAGCAAGTGAGTATAAATGTTAAAAAGCAGTGGACAAAGAACTCTTTGAGGCACTCTATCTTTATGTGCTCAGAGAAGTGGGAACACCCAGCAAGGGAGACAGAGAAGTAGTCCATCAGACAGAGGGAAAGTGGTAAGGATGTAATGTCCTAGAAGCTAGTAGAAGAATGGGCATTAAGGAGAAGTAAATCATTCATAAATCAAAGGTGCTCTTAGGTCAAGTGGAGAACTGAGAATTCTCCATTGTACTTTGCCACATGAAAATTATTAATGACCTTGGTTTGATTAAATTTGAAAAACAGAGGAAAAACCTTGACAATTAAAATACTGCTTAATCGGATTTCATAAGTGTGGTGGGCAGAATAATGATTCCCCTCACCCACTCAAAGATGTCCAAATTCTAATCCCCGGAATCTGTGAATATGTTATGTAACATGGCAAATGTGAATTAAAGTTGCAAATGGAATTAAGGTTACCAATTCTTAAACTGACTTTAAAATAGGGAAGTTATCATGGACTATCCAGGTAGGATGATGTAAACATGAGGGTCTGTAAAAATTTGAAAAGGAAAGAGTAGAAGAGGCCAGAGTAATGCAATGGACTCCATCCACCAATGACGGATTTGAAGTTAGAATAAAGGGGCTATGAGTCAAGAAATATAGGTGACCTCCAGAAGCTGGAAAAGGTTAAAAAAACTTATTAATAATAATTTTATTTTATTTTTATTTTTTTTCTTTAAAGATTTTATTTATTTATTTGACAGAGAGAGATCACAAGTAGATGGAGAGGCAGGCAGAGAGAGAGAGAGGGAAGTAGGCTCCCTGCTGAGCAGAGAGCCCGATGCGGGACTCGATCCCAGGACCCTGAGATCATGACCTGAAGGCAGCTGCTTAACTCACTGAGCCACCCAGGTGGCTTAATAATAATTTTTAAAATTAATAATAATAATAATAAATAATAATTTTTAAAAAGATTCTCTCTTAGAGCCCTTGAGAAAAGAACCTCCCTACTAACACCCTGATTTTAAGCCTATTAGGACTCTTGTCAGACTTCTGACCTACCAAACTATAAAATAATAGACTTATATTGTTTTAAGCTGCTACATTTGTGGTGATTTGTGATATAGTAGCAATAAGGAAATGACCAAAATAAGATAGTTGGTAATTGAGTCATTACTATCCCTAAGTTTTCAGTCTTTAAGGCTTCATCTCTATCACAAAAAATAGTAAGAGCATTTGTGATTTAGTGTAGCTCATGCTAATCTTTCACAATAGGCCTAAAAACAAACTTCCAACAAACTGATGCATAATGACAATGAAGAGCTCAATATGAAGACACTTATTGCTAAGTATCTCGAAGTCCTAAATGGATTAGAAATATAAATTCAAAGTAGAGATGAGAGAGAGAGCAATTGGTAATAGTTGTCTCATGTTCTTGGGGCATCTGAAAACTTACAGAGTTGGGGCTAACAACAACAAAGAAAGTTTTGGGGGTTTTTCTTTTAATATTTATTTTTTATTTGAGAGAGAGCACGAGCAGGGGGAGGGGCAGAGAGGGAGAGAATCTTTAGCCGATTCATTGCTGAGTACGGAGCCCACCAAAGCACTCAATCTCATGACCCCAAGATCATGACCTGAGCCAAAACCAAGAGTCAGACACTTAATCAACTGAGCCACCCAGGCACCCCGCAACAAAAAATGTTTTGACCAGCCATAGCCTTTGATGAAGTAAAGACAAAACATCCCAATGAGAGACAGAGAAAATAGACAAATAAGGGGGGATGTCTTGAAATGAGAATCAAACAGAAGAATGGGAAGGAGGAACACTAAGAATCCTTGAAACAGAAGGCAGGTCAGGCACAATGGCAAGCATATAATGCTATTTAAAACCTCTCATGTGATTATAGGCTCCTTTTGATTTTCCCTGTCTGCAAAGAATATCGTCATCCACCATTTGCCCAAATCACAAACTCTGGCAATCAGCTTTAACTTCTTTCTTTCCTTATGTCCGATTACTCATCATTTCCAATCATCCCACCTCCCTCTCATTTCTCCATTCTCTCAGCTGTTTATCTGAATTCACCACCACCACTTCTTACCTGGTTATACGATAGTATCCCAATTTCTCTCCTGGTACGCCTAGGTTTCTTCTTTCTAGGTCATTCTTCAAAATGCTTCCAAACTGATCTTCTTAAGGCACAAACCTAACCCTAGCTAAATCCTCCAGTGGCTTCTGGAGCTTGTGTCATGAAATTCAGACTCCCTATCATAGATTACAGAGTAGATCTTAACGAGGTCATCTCTTTTCTCCCTTTCCTCCAACCGGCTACTCTATTTCTGAATTATAATGAATTCCTTATAAACCACAATATTTCTAACTACTGAACTTTGCACGGGCAGTTTTCTATGCCTAGAATACACTTCTATACCACTCCCTACCCCCACTGGCCTTCACCCGACTAACCTTTGTATGCTTTGGCTCTCAGCTAACAACTGCACTTTTTTCAAGCAGCTATACTTAATGTCTGAAATTGGGTCAAGCAACACTCCTATGGGCTCCCAAAACATCCTAAAACCATATGCCATATTGTGATTACCTATTCATTTCCCTATCTTCACACTAAAATGTTAGCTCCTTGAATAAAGGGACATTGTTCTAACCAGAGTAACTATGGCACCAAGCAAAATGCCTGACATATACTAGGTTTTCAATAATTATTTTTCAAATGACAAAAACATATATAACTTATGTATGTAAGGAAAGAAGGTATAGAATTCACTCTGATGGTTTTCATCTCCGACTTCATGCAGATATTGTGTACTAAAAAGAGGTAACCCAAATTTAGCCTAAGAAGTCAGAGCTGTTAGAAATTTTGTAGTCACTTATCTGCAGCCAAATGTCAAGTAAGTGTGCAGCACTTCAACTTTTCAAATGAGTCTCAGCAATACTGTAGGTAACCACAGACTTCAGGTCATGTCCTGGGTAAACAGTGTTAAATTCTAGTATAGAACAAATGTTATCACTTTCCTCTTCCCCATTTTCCTTAGGGCTTCACTCACCAGATGCTCCCCCCTCAGCCATCCTGTCTATTTCCTCCCCAGTCCTGCCACTGTCCTGGGCTCAGTCTAACTCACTGTTGGTCTCAAGATGTTGACTACGGAGCCGAGGCTAACATATTTCTCTTCCAACTTCCTCCAAGTGGTCACAGAGAATATGTCTTTCTTTTGTGATTTTTAGTGCATCAACCAAAAAGAATATCTTGATCTGTCTTCTAGTTGAATGTCCTTTGTAAAGTCACAAAACTAATTTTCCCTATTTCTCTAGCTATAAATTTTCATGACATTGGAATATTTGGAAGTTTAATTATTTTACCATAGAAAACATTTTAGATGGGGGCACCTGAGTGGCTCAGTTAGTTAAGCGTCTGTCTTTAGCTCAGGTCATAATCCGAGGGTCCTGGGATCAAGTCCCGCATAAGATTCCCTGCTCCAAGGGGAGCCTGCTTCTCCCTCTCCTTCTGTCTGCTGCTCCCCCTGCTTGTGCTTGCTCTCTCTCTCTCCCTCTGTTAAATAAATAAATAAAAATAAAATCTTAAAAAAAAAATCAAAGATGAACAAGATACTAAGATGGTGACTAGTATAATGTGACTATTCCCTGAGTGTTAATCATTCTCTCACCAGTCCAGGTGGAGCAAAGCACTGGAAATTTTGCAATTCTGCGGTGTAAACATTCTTAGATATTAGACAACATTGTGAAGAACAAAAGTGGTGATCAATCTTAACAAGTATGGCTTAGAATGACTTCTGTTTCACCAGCTCGAAAAAAGCCAAATTTGTCCTCTATATGACTTTATATTTTGGCACCAAAATGGATTTTTGGAACCAGGTGCTTCTTGTTAGTGAAAATTAGTAATTATTCTCCAATCACATATTGCCTATGGTGGATTCTCATTTTTTTAATATTGCTTTTAATCATAGAAACAGGTGAGGTTTTTGGTTCCTACTATCTGAAACAAAACTACATCATATACACTAGTTTACAACTTAATGACCAAAAGTTAAATAAGACAGAATCAAGTTTATAGAAGATATCTACCAATACTTTAATCAAGTGGTCATGTAATAAAAAATTCATTGAATTATAGTTTCTCTGTTCTTCGTAATGAACTAGTCAACTTTTATGCAAAATACGAGAGATTGTTAATTTCTCTGAGACTCTATACACATTTTAATCATCCTTTATATTGCAGCTGGCAGCTCTTTTCTGACAAATTTGGTTCCAAGCAAGTTAATCAAAATTTTCAAAATTATGATATTTAGTACTGTTTTGTTTTGTTTTTGTTTTTTTTAATTTTTTATTTTTTATAAACATGTAATATATTTTTATCCCCAGGGGTACAGGACTGTGAATCGCCAGGTTTACACACTTCACAGCACTCACCATAGCACATACCCTCCCCAAAGTCCATAACCCCACACCAGTCTCCCAACCCCCCTCCCCCCAGCAATCCTCAGTTTGTTTTGAGAGATTAAGAGTCATTTATGGTTTGTCTCCCTCCCAATCCCATCTTGTTTCATTTACTCTTCTCCTACCCCCTTAACCCCCCATGTTGCATCTCCACTTCCTCATATCAGGGAGATCATATGATAGTTGTCTTTCTCTGATTGACTTATTTCTCTAAGCATGATACCCTCTAGTTCCATCCACGTCATCGCAAATGGCAAGATTTCATTTCTTTTGATGGCTGCATAGTATTCCATTGTGTATATATACCACTTCTTGTTTATCCATTCATCTGTTGATGGACATCTAGGTTCTTTCCATAGTTTGGCTATTGTAGACATCGCTACTACAAACATTCCGGTGCACGTGCTCCTTCGGATCACTACGTTTTTATCTTTAGGGTAAATACCCAGTAGTGCAATTGCTAGGTCATAGAGTAGTTCTATTTTCAACATTTTGAGGAACATCCATGCTGTTTTCCAGAATGGTTGCACCAGCTTGCATTCCCACCAACAGTGTAGGAGGGTTCCCCTTTCTCCGCATCCTCGCCAGCATCTGTCATTTCCTGACTTGTTAATTTTAGCCATTCTGACTGGTGTGAGGTGATATCTCACTGTGGTTTTGATTTGTATTTCCCTGATGCCGAGTTATATGGAGCACTTTTTCATGTGTCTGTTGGCCATCTGGATGTCTTCCTTGCAGAAATGTCTGTTCATGTCTTCTGCCCATTTCTTGATTGGATTATTTGTTCTTTGGGTGTTGAGTTTGCTAAGTTCTTTATAGATTTTGGACACTAGCCCTTTATCTGATATGTCATTTGCAAATATCTTCTCCCATTCTGTCAGTTGTCTTTTGGTTTTGTTAACTGTTTCCTTTGCTGTGCAAAAGCTTTTTGATCTTGATGAAGTCCCAATAGTTCATTTTTGCCCTTGCTTCCCTTGCCTTTGGCGATGTTTCTAGGAAGAAGTTGCTGCGGCTGAGGTAGAAGAGGTTGCTGCCTGTGTTCTCCTCAAGGATTTTGATGGATTCCTTTCTCACATTGAGGTCCTTCGTCCATTTTGAGTCTATTTTCGTGTGTGGTGTAAGGAAATGGTCCAATTTCATTTTTCTGCATGTGGCTGTCCAATTTTCCCAACACCATTTATTGAAGAGGCTGTCTTTTTTCCATTGGACATTCTTTCCTGCTTTGTCGAAGATGAGTTGACCATAGAGTTGAGGGTCCATTTCTGGGCTCTCTATTCTGTTCCATTGATCTATGTGTCTGTTTTTGTGCCAGTACCATGCTGTCTTGATGATGATAGCTTTGTGATAGAGCTTGAAGTCTGGAATTGTGATGCCACCAACTTTGGCTTTCTTTTTCAATATTCCTTTGGCTATTCGAGGTCTTTTCTGGTTCCATATAAATTTTAGGATTATTTGTTCCATTTCTTTGAAAAAAATGGATGGTACTTTGATAGGAATTGCATTAAATGTGTAGATTGCTTTAGGTAGCATAGACATTTTCACAATATTTATTCTTCCAATCCAGGAGCATGGAACATTTTTTCCATTTCTTTGTGTCTTCCTCAATTTCTTTCATGAGTACTTTATAGTTTTCTGTGTATAGATTCTTAGTCTCTTTGGTTAGGTTTATTCCTAGGTATCTTATAGTTTTGGGTGCAATTGTAAATGGGATGGACTCCTTAATTTCTCTTTCTTCTGTCTTGTTGTTGGTGTAGAGAAATGCAACTGATTTCTGTGCATTGATTTTATATCCTGACACTTTACTGAATTCCTGTACAAGTTCTAGCAGTTTTGGAGTGGAGTCTTTAGGGTTTTCCACATAAAGTATCATATCATCTGTGAAGAGTGATAGTTTGACTTCTTCTTTGCCGATTTGGATGCCTTTAATTTCCCTTTGTTGTCTGATTGCTGAGGCTATGACTTCTAGTACTATGTTGAATAGCAGTGGTGATAATGGACATCCCTGCCGTATTCCTGACCTTAGCGGAAAAGCTTTCAGTTTTTCTTCATTGAGAATGATATTTGTGGTGGGTTTTTCATAGATGGCTTTGATAATATTGAGTTATGTGCCCTCTATCCCTACACTTTAAAGAGTTTTGATCAGGAAAGGATGCTGTACTTCGTCAAATGCTTTTTCAACATCTATGGAGAGTATCATATGGTTCTTGTTCTTTCTTTTATTAATGTGTTGTATCACATTGATTGATTTGTGGATGTTGAACCAACCTTGCAGCCCTGGGATAAATCCCACTTGGTCATGGTGAATAATCCTTTTAATGTACTGTTGAATCCTATTGGCTAGTATTTTGGCGAGAATTTTCGCATCTGTGTTCATCAAGGATATTGGTCTGTAGTTCTCTTTTTTGATGGGATCCTTGTCTGGGTTTGGGATCAAGGTGATGCTGGCCTCATAAAATGAGTTTGGAAGGTGTCCTTCCATTTCTATTTTTTTGAATAGTTTCAGGAGAATAGGAATTAGTTCTTCTTTAAATGTTTGGTAGAATTCCCCCGGGAAGCCGTCTGGCCCTGGGCTTTTGTTTGTTTGGAGTTTTTTGATGACTGTTTCAATCTCCTTACTGGTTATGGGTCTGTTCAGGTTTTCTATTTCTTCCTGGTTCAGTGGTGGTAGTTTATATGTCTCTAGGAATGCATCCATTTCTTCCAGATTGTCAAATTTGTTGGCGTAGAGTTGCTCATAGTATGTTCTTATAATTGTCTGTATTTCTTTGGTGTTCGTTGTGATCTCTCCTCTTTCATTCATGATTTTATTTATTTGGGTCTTTTCTCTTTTCTTTTTGATAAGTCTGGCCAGGGGTTTATCAATCTTATTAATTCTTTCAAAGAACCAGCTCCTAGTTTCCTTGATTTGCTCTATTGTTTTTTTGTTTGTTTGTTTCTATTTCATTGATTTCTGCTGTGATCTTTATGATTTCTCTTCTCCTGCTGGGTTTAGGGTTTCTTTCTTGTTCTTTCTCCAGCTCCTTTAGGTGTAGGGTTAGGTTGTGTACCTGAGACCTTTCTTGTTTCTTGAGAAAGGATTGTACCTCTATATATTTTCCTCTCAAGACTGCCTTTGCTGTGTTCCACAGGTTTGGAATCGTTGTGTTTTCATTTTCATTTGTTTCCATGAATTTTTTCAATTCTTCTTTAATTTCCTGGTTGACCCATTCATTCTTTAAAAGGATGCTGTTTATTCTCCATGTATTTGGGTTCTTTCCCAATTTCCTCTTGTGATTGAGTTCTAGCTTCAGAGCATTGTGGTCTGAAAATATGCAGGGAAAGATCCCAATCTTTTGATACTGGTTGAGACCTGATTTAGGACCCAGGATGTGATCTATTCTGGAGAATGTTCCATGTGCACTAGAGAAGAATGTGTATTCTGTTGCTTTGGGATGAAATGTTCTGAATATATCTGTGATGTCCATCTGGTCCATTGTGTCATTTAAGGCCTTTATTTCCTTGTTGATCTTTTGCTTGGATGATCTGTCCATTTCAGTGAGGGGAGTGTTAAAGTCCCCTGCTATTATTGTATTATTGTTGATGTGTTTCTTTGATTTTTGTTATAAATTGGTTTATATAGTTGGCTGCTCCCACGTTAGGGGCATAGATATTTAAAATTGTTAGATCTTCTTGTTGGACAGATCCTTTGAGTATGATATAGTGTCCTTCTCCATCTCTTATTATATTCTTTGGCTTAAAATCTAATTGATCTTATATAAGGATTGCCACCCCTGCTTTCTTCTGATGTCCATTAGCATGGTAAATTGTTTTCCACCCCCTCACTTTAAATCTGGAGGTGTCTTCGGGTCTAAAAGGAGTTTCTTGTAGGCAACAAATAGATGGGTTTTGTTTTTTTATCCATTCTGATACCCTGTGTCTTTTGATCAGGGCAGTTAGCCCATTAACATTCAGGGTACGTATTGAAAGATATGAATTTAGTGCCATTGTATTGCCTGTAAGGTGAGTGTTACTGTATATTATCTCTGTTCCTTTCTGATCTACTACTTTTAAAGTCTCTCTTTGCTTAGAGGACCCCTTTCAATATTTCCTGTAGAGCTGGTTTGGTGTTTGCAAATTCTTTCAGTTTTTGTTTGTTCTGGAAGCTTTTTATCTCTCCTTCTATTTTCAATGATAGCCTAGCTGGATATAGTATTCTTGGCTGCATGTTTTTCTCGTTTAGTACTTCTGAATATATCATGCCAGCTCTTTCTGGCCTGCCAGGTCTCTGTGGATAAGTCTGCTGCCAATCTAATATTTTTACCATTGTACATTACAGACTTCTTTTCCCGGGCTGCTTTCAGGATTTTCTCTTTGTCACTAAGACTTGTAAATTTTACTATTAAGAGATGGGGTGTGGACCTATTCTTATTGATTTTGAGGGGGGTTCTCTGAACCTCCTGGATTTTGATGCTTGTTCCCTTTGCCATATTGGGGAAATTCTCTCCAATAATTCTCTCCAATATACCTTCTGCTCCCTTCTCTCTTTCTTCTTCTTCTGGAATCCCAATTATTCTAATGTTGTTTTGTCTTATGGTATCACTTATCTCTCAAATTCTCCCCTCCTGGTCCAGTAACTGTTTGTCCCTCTTTTGCTCAGCTTCTTTATTCTCTGTCATTTGGTCTTCTATATCACTAATTCTTTCTTCTGCCTCATTTATCCTAGCAGTGAGAGCCTCCATTTTTTATTGTACCGCATTAATAGCTTTTTTTTTTTCAACTTGGTTAGATTTTAGTTCTTTTATTTCTCCATAAAGGGCTTTTATATCTCCTGAGAGGGTTTCTCTAATATCTTCCATGCCTTTTTCAAGCCCGGCTAGAACCTTGAGAATCGTCATCTGAACTCCAGATCTGACATATTACCAATGTCTGTATTGATTAGGTCCCTAGCCTTTGGTACTGCCTCTTGTTCTTTTTTTTTGTGGTGAATTTTTCCACCTTGTCATTTTGTCCAGATAAGAGTATATGAAGGAGCAACTAAAATAATAAAAGGGTGGCAAAGACCCCAGGAAAATACACTTTAACCAAATCAGAAGACATTCCAAATCGTGGGGGGGGGGAAGGGGATAAAAAGAGGTTCAGAAAAAAAAATTAAAAAAAGAAAACGAATAAAGAAAAAAATATAAAAAAGAAAACAAAACAAAAAAAATATATATATATATATATTAGATAAACTAGTTAAAAATGTTAAAAAAGAAAAGGGTAAAAGTTTTTAAAAAATTTAGCAGAAGAAGAAAAAACATAGAAAAAGAAAAAAAATTAAATTAACTGCATGACTAAAGAAACATGGGGAAAAAGCCATGAGTTCCGTGCTTTGCTTTCTCCTCCTCTGGAATTCCGCTGATCTTCTTGGTATTGAAACTGCACTCCTTGGTAGGTGAACTTGGTCTTGGCTAGATTTCTTGTTGATCTTCTGGGGGAGGGGCCTGTTGTAGTGATTCTCAAGTGTCTTTGCCCCAGGCAGAGTTGCACCGCCCTTACCAGGGGCTGGGCTGAGTAATCAGCTCAGGTTTGCTTTCAGGAGCTTTTGTTCCCTGAATGCTTTCTGTAGAGTTTCGGAGGACGGAAATGAAAATGGCGGTCTCCCAGTCTCCAGCCTGGAGGAGCCGAGAGCTCAGGGCCCCACTCCTCAGTGCGTCCTCAGAGAATAGCGCCCAGTTACTCCCGTCTCCCTGTCCTCCAGCCACGTTCCGAGCTCACCGAGCCTGCAACTTGTTTAAGGTAACCCCAAGCTGAGAGCTCACTCCTCAGCTCTGTCTCTGTAGCCGACTCCCCTGTTCTAATACCTGTAAGCTCTGCGACACTCAGACACCCCCGGTCCTTCTGTGACTCTGTGGGACCTAAGGCCATGCTGATCCTGTGTGGGCTTCACCCTGGTTTAGCCTCTGGAGTGATGTCCCTCAGCGGAACAGACTTTTAAAAGTCCTGATTTTGTGCTCCATTGCTCCACCACTTGCCGGGAGCCGGCCCCTCCCCCCCCCCCAGGGTCTATCTTCCTGTCACTTTGGATTCACTTCTCTGCCAGTCTTACCTTTCAGAAAGTAGTTGATTTTCTGTTTCTAAAATTGCTGTTCTTCTTCTCTTCGATCTCCTGTTGGATTTATAGGTGTATTCTATCTTTAGATAAGCTATCTAGCTGATCTCATGCTACCTGATTTAGTCTCAGCCTGCTACTTCTCCGCCATCTTGACTCCTCCCAGTATTGTTTTGTTTTGATAGAGGTTCCACACCCAGCAGGAGCCCAATGCAGGGCTTGAACTCACAACCCTGAGATCAAGACCTGAGCTGAAATCAAGGGTTGGACACTTAACTGACTGAGCCACTCAGGCACCCCAAGTATTGTTTCATTAAGCTTTATTTTTAGTAAAGCAGAAGTTTTTCTATGTAAAAAGCTCTCTTAGGAATTATCTTAGAAGTTTTCTTTCTTTTCACTGTCAGAGTAAGACTTTACTAAGCAGAGTCCCTGCTGGAACAGATCATTAATTGGAAAGTAAAACCTTAGGATGCCCACCTCTGACTCCAGGATATCAGATATGGCTTTGATTCTGAATAATTTACTCAATACAGAAAAAGCACAGTAATAATTATCACTTGACAACTACCATGTCATGTCTGTATTTCCATGGAGATACAGTCATTTGATTCTCTTGCCTAACAATTAACCATTTTGAAATCTGATCTGAGCAACTATGTCTTTGGATCAGTTTTATGCATTTATATTTATTGTAATTACTATCACACTGGAGTTTATTTCTTACAGACCATTGTACTATCATGTTTTCTTATTCATCTCTATCTTTCCTACCTTCCATTGGATGGATAAACTATTTTTTTTAAAGATTTTATTTATTTATTTGGCAGACAGAGATCATAAGTAGACAGAGAGGCAGGCAAAGGGAGGGGGAAGCAGGCTTCTCACTGAGCAGAGAGCCCAATGCGGGGCTCCATCCTAGGACCCTGAGACCATAACCTGAGGTCAAGGCCAAGGCTTAACGCACTGAGCCACCCCCAGGATAGACTATTCTGGTGATCTATTTCTATACTTCTTGTGGTTACCACTAATTTATTGATTATATATATCTGATTACTTTCTCCTATCATTTTTAAGCCTATTCATAGCTAAAATGTCCCCTTTTTAAATGACAACTGCTAGCTCAGAGGGCAAATTTGTATGAGTTAGAGAAAGACAACACTTCCTCAAGAAAATAATCATTTTAAATTGGTGAGGAGGATTTTCTAGTGCCCTGACAGGCAGCAGCCCTGCTAGATATATGCTCACACATGCCCTTCACACCCCCCACCCCCCACCGGCATCTCAGACATCACGGTGTGGCAGCACATACAAGTTCTGGCCTCACTCCATGCTTCAGCAAGTAAGGTAGTAACATGAGAGCCAAAATTCAGGCCTTGATTATCTAAGATGCATTGGTAATATAAATGATGCCCTTTTAGATACAATGCCAGTGTCCTGCCCAAACCTGAGGACACCCACCCCCTGCCACACTACCGTGCTGCCTGAATGAGCCAAACACTTGAGCATAAACTTGCCTCCTCTGACTTTCCATGACAATGTGATCATCACATAAAATAGCTTAGTTCTGGGTTGTTTGAGATACATTTTAGCTTGCTTTTATCCTTTACTATTTAAACAGTGAACTTCACTGTTTACTCATCCTTTGCTATTAAGTGAACATTACTGTTTAGCTACTCATTCTAACTTCCATTATCTTGAAGTTGCCTAGATCTGTTTCTCTTCTTGCTTGCATCCTTTGTCCTAGAGCAAGAGTTGACAAACTTTTTCAGTAAAAGACCAAATAGCAAATAGCTTGGGCCTCTGGATTATACAGACTCTATTGCAACCACTCAACTAAGCTGTCATGGCTGGAAGGAATCCACAGATATGATATCCAGGACTGAGCAGAGCTGTGTTCCAATAAAACATTATTTACAAAAACATGTGGTGGACCAGTTTTGGCCTATGGCCCAAGGTTTTCTGACTCTTGTTCTAGAATACTTTCAAAAAGGATTCTTATGTAATAAATCTTCTGAAGCACTGTACATGTGATAATTTTTTTCAAGCATTTAAATAATTCAGCTAGAAAAAATTCTAGATTCAGATATCTTTTTATTCAATACTCTAAAAATAGAATTCCATTATCCAATATTGCTATTGCATCACCTGATAGCAATGAAATTCTTCTTATCAACATGGAGGCGATCTGCTTTTAATCTCTGGAAGCTATTAGAATTTTTCTCTTAGACTTAGATGTTCTTACATTTCATCATAATATGCAGATGTATAAGTTCTCATTTACTTATTTTGTTTCACACTGTGTGGATCTTGTCAGTTCATTGCACAAATATTTTTCCTTGGTTGGAGTAAATCTTACTCATTACTTTTTCAACTATTTCTTTCTATTTATTGCTTGTCTTGCTATCTGAAATATCTTTTATTCAGACCCTAATGCTACTACTATTTTCCATAATTCTTAAATTTTTTTCACATGATCCTTCTCTATCCTTTTCTGATGCCTTTTGAGAAAATTTCTGGACCTCCTTTTCAACCTCTCCTATTTATTTCCATTGTCCCCACTGAACTTTTTAACCCCTCTATTGAGTTCTTTATTCAAATTATATTTTTCATGCTAAATATTTCCAGTGAATTGTATAAATGACTACTTTTTGTTTCAAATGTCTGATTTCCTGTCTGCATCATTTGGGAATTACTTATACATATGAGTTATAGAAAAATCTCATTGCTAACCTTTCACAAATAGCAAGAGCTACAGAAGTAAGTGATTATTGGCAGTTCCAAGTCTTAGGGTCAAGGTATCTTCTTCCCACGTCTTTTCTTCATGGAGGCTATATGGTGAACACCCGCCAGCCATCTTGCAGCTGGTAGCAGGAAGAAGGGAGGACAAAGAGAAGGAAGAGAAGAAGCAATACATTTACTGGGCAGACAAACACTTCCTCAGAAATCCGCAATAGACTTCTTACATCTCATTATCTACCATTGTGTCACATATCCAACTCAAGCTGCAAGGCCATCTTGATGGCAGATTATGGCTTCCCACACTCTTAAAATGGTTGAAGGCATGGCAAAAGTTCCTTGGAAAGAACATTGAGCTAAACAGACTTAAGTATCTGCCACGATCCTTATCTCTCTGAGATTGTATTTGCCTGTTTTAAATTCTTTGCTTGCTTCATATATCTGTTTATCTAGTATGCTTTGTAAAAAATTTGTTGTCCTTTTAAATAATGTCAAACTTCAAAATCACATCACCTTCTTAGAAAAGAGAAGAATGGAAGGAATGCTCCGAGGGCGTCTGCACCCACTGTTTGTTCCTTTCCACCCAGGTAGGCATGGTGTTATCCAACTACCCCTTGCTAATGTCCTGGCACCTGGTGAGCAAGCTAAAGACAAGTTACAGGGAGACAATTCTCTGGGATTGCTGAAAACCAGCCCCCTCCCAATCTTTGAGAGAGCTAGAGAGAGGGGGATAGGATAGGGAAAATTTTAAGTCCACAGAACTCCCTGTTCTGATCAAGTTTCTATTGAATAAATGCTCTTTAAATTGTGGCAAGCTTTTAGTTCATTTTCATAGTGCAGAAAAAGTTGATTTCAATCATTTTGCCAGTGTTCTTGTTGCTTTAATGGAGGAATGCGTTTTTGGATATCCTTGCTCCATCTTTCCGGAAGTGCTTCTCCGTACATCATTTTTAGAATATCTTTATATAAAAATAAATGTAAGTGTTACAGAGGTAGAAATAACATATGATAAACTATTTTTCTTAATATGAAATATGATTAGCTTCATGATTTGTAAATAGTGAACCAAAATGAAATGATTTACCTGTATTCAATAGGGGGCATAAGTGGAAAACAAGAAAAAGTATAGGAATAAATAGTAGAGAGAATAGCCATCTCTTGATTTTTGTTTTCTCAGAAACGTTCAGTTTGGTTTCACCAGTATGCAAGTCATTTTAGAATTATTCAAATTTTATTCAGAATGATTACATCCTTGAGGCAAAAACACTTTTCATACAAGTTTCCCCTGCTATCTGAAAGTAGAGTATTCCTATGAAAACTTTCATAAGCTGAGATGGCATAAGGCAAGGAAGCAATTACCATTAATTTATATGGAAAAATATTTGAGCCTTCCCAGACCCGCAAAATAAATTATCTTTGGATTTTCTGATACTTTAGGACATGTCTTGCTAAAGGATGCAAGAAATAAATCGAAATAAAGCACAGATGCTCACAGACACAGTTCAAAGCTATGGCAGTTCAAGGCTGAGATGCCTTGATGGGGAAGGGGCTCAGTGGAGCCACATTCACTGCTCCAGGTGTGTGCTGCCTCTAACTGCTCACTGCAAATACAACACTGATGGCAAGTTTCGCTTTTCACCTTCCTCCAGAAAAGCAAAAATCCTCTTTGGATTTCTTTCACTTAGTGACAACAGGTACTTTTGTGTAAGTCTTTCACAAAAATGAAGTGGCATAATGCAAATTTCTGAAGAATGACTGATAACTATATTAGATTCTAAATACTTAATAGGATAGACATGAAATGTCTTTTTTAAACTGTTTACCTTCATTCTAGAAATGGAGTTTTTCAAAATACTACATTTACTCTGCTGCCAAAAGTAGCATTTATCTCATTAGTATTTATTACACTTTTCTGAATCCAAGTTTATTAAATTATTAAAATATTTCATATACTGGGGCGCCTGGGTGGCTCAGGTCACAATCCCAGGGTCCTGGAATCGAGCCCTGCATTGGGCTCTCTGCTCAGCAGGGAGACTGCTTCCCTTCCTCTCTCTGCCTGCCTCTCTGCCTACTTGTGATTTGTCTGTCAAATAAATAAATAAAGTCTTCTTAAAAAAATTCATATACTTGGGCTGCCTGGGTGGCTCAGTGGTTTAAGCCTCTGCCTTTAGCTCAGGTCATGATCTCAGGGTGCTGGGATCGAGTCCCACATCAGGCTCTCTGCTAGGCAGGGAGCCTGCTTCCTCCTCTCTCTCTCTCTCTCTCTCTCTCTACTTGTGATCTCTCTCTGTCAAATAAATAAAATCTTTAAAAAAAATTACATACTTAAAAGTGAGCAAACACTAAAATGCAGAAAAACAGATCAATTTGCTTTTTCATACATGAAAAAGAAAAACTAAGAACAAAGCAAAGAAGTAGTATGCAACAATTTTTTTAAAAAAATAAGATTGAATGGTAAGTTAATGAGAAAGGAAAATCTCCTTATAAGAGAAGAGAACAGGCATTGACTTTAAGCAGAAGGAACAGAATAAGTTAAATTAGTAAATTCAGTCTGGCCTGTTACTTTGGTTCCCAAGGGGACTCCACCCTTCCTACTGTTTTTGGTGTGGCTTCCTTTATAGGATTAGCTATAGAGAGTCTGTTCTGCCAGTCTTTTGTTCATTTTCTGGGTGAGAGAAGCAGTGATGTGACCATTATCTAGGTGTATCAGTGGGAGGAGATGAGCTTAGGGTCCTCCTACTCTGCCACCTTCCCAGGCTATCCAAATTAGAAAATTCAGATGATCTATGCTGGTCAGCTGTAATTTAGAGTCAAAGAAAAACAATGAACAGAAAATCTGTACGACAGTGAAATTGTTTGTATTCTTGCCTTTTTTTTAACACTGAGAATGAGGAAAGACCAGAACACAGGGATTTGAAGCAAGTACAACTAATGACCTCAGGTAAGATTGCATTGTACAGACTCTATTTCCACAATAGGAAACCCCCAAACTCACAATGGCATTACAAGAAAAACCACAAACAAGTATAGCAAGCAGTAAATAAACGCTAAGTACTGTAAGGTCTGGGTAGCTTCTCCTTCATGGAAAATCTGGGGGATGAAGTGGAGAGTTTTCTGCCCAAGGCAGTGAATACCATGACAAAGAAAAAGAATGTGATTCATTTGTAAGGTCCTCATGCATCCTGGTTTGCCTGGGATGATTTTAGCCTGTTGTCTTAGCTTAATCATTGATAGTTCTTCTCTTCACTCCCAGATATATTTCAGTTTGGACAATAAGTCATTAGGACCAAATATGTGCTTACTCTACTTATATTATGACAACTTGAGCATCTTATCTACAGAAGGGACTCTTTGGCTCTCTAGTTTCTCATGCTGACTGTCATCAGAATCAAGGAAGTAAACTGTATCAATTCCCATCCTCAGTGTCATGTCTGGTCTAATCCAGACAGCTTGGAAGGAATTCCCAGATGCTCAGAAAGTCCAGAGGTACTTTGAGCAAGGATTGGACCTGCTCTCTCTTTCCTGGCTTTCCCATCACCCTAAAGAGAAGGTCGCCTCCGGGACCTGGAAGAGGAGGTAGGGGAAGCCAACAAGAAATCAATCAACCCATTCTCTGAAAATGTAATGCTTTATCTTTTCAAGGCTCTGGAAGGTAAAAGGAGAAAAGTTTCATTCTAAAACAGAACACTATTTTCAGGTTTCAGAATACACATGGATTAAATATTAATTAAAGGATTTCTTATTCATGTCTGGTTCTCCCAGGGAGCCTAAAATCCTTTCTTTTTCTCCTTGACCTAGAGTTAAAAACCTGTTCCCACACTCTCTTAAAAGAACTTAGGTATAAGTATGTAATTTTCAATAAATCATTTGAAACTGTACGTAGTCAGAAAATGGATGTACTATTTCATTCCCACTGGCACCCTAGAGATTAGTTACCTTATCTACTTTAGGCTTCCTCCTTCTTTGGTGTTCACCAGAGGGCAGCAAACAACACAGTAAGTACATCATCACAATGAAGAAAACCTCTAACTTTACCAACTTACTCAGTAATGAGGATGACCAATTGATGGGTTAATGAAACAGAGTCTTGTATTTAAAATGTAAAGGCACCTTAGAAATGTGGAAACTTGGGGACACCTGGATGGCTCTGTCAATTAAGCATCAAACTCTTGGTTTTGGCTCAGGTCATGATCTCAGGTCATGCTCTCATGGCCCCAAAAGAACCTGCCTCAAGCCCCACGCTGGGTGCCATGCTCAGCGGAGAATCTGCTCAAAGATTCTCTCCCCCTGCCCTCCCCCCCACTCATGTACACATGCTCTCTTTCTCCCTCTAATAAATAAACCTTTAAAAAAAATGCAAACTTGGAGGACTCAAGATTCCTAGAAGATAAGCACGAACACTTTTTCTTAGAAAACATGCCACATTATTATTTATTTTAATTACAAAATAGTAAATATTAGCATTTTTATAAATTATCCAAATTTACAGTTGTCCTACTTACAGCATGATAACTTGAATAGACATGCAGTTATGGATAACATAAGACATTGCGGTTACTCACCAATGTAACTGTATACCAATGAGTATGATTTCTTTGAGTAGAAGGAATGCCATTCTAGTTCCCCTTCAAAAAAAGACTTCAGAGAAATAATAAAAAATCCATGTACTAGAGACAAATTATTTCTTAGAACATTGAACTGATTCTAACCAATTTGGAAGATCAGCTACCATAGAAATTCAAAGATCTCTTAAAGCAAAAAGGTAGAGAATAAATAAAGAAAAAATGTTAATAAATGAGCGAACAAAAACATTAACCCTAATTGTAGGGCAAAGGAAAGAAGTCTCTTTTAATTTTTAGCACACTAGTATTATGAAGATCAATATTTTTGTCATTGTAAACAGCATGTAAGCTGTATCAATTCCCATCCTCAGTGTCATGTCTGGTCTAATCCAGACAGCTTGGAAGGAATTCCCAGATGCTCAGAAAGTCCAGAGGTACTTTGGACCTCTTTAATCCTCAGTTCTTTAAAATGGAATCAGATCATCTTCTTTCTAAAATAGTTTTAAAGAATTAAATAAACAACCCAATGAGTTAACGCGATCTCTTCTGGGCCTGGGAGTTCATTTACTTTTCACAAAACACAGTTCAATTTTTACAATGTGATAATTCACAGTTTTTAGGAACACTAGATGCAATGCCTACATAACAGTGTGTATCTCCTACATGAGTAAAACCTAAGCATTACAAGTTGAGATTTTAAGGGTGCTAGGTGGCTCAGTTGGCTAAGCATCCAACTCTTGATTTCGGTTCAGGTCATGATCTCAGGGTCGTGAGATCAAGCCCTGCTTTGGGCTCCAAGTTGGGCATGGAGCTTGCTTGAGATTCTCTCTCTCCCTCTGCCCCTCCCTGCTCACTCACTCTCTCTCTCTCCCACCCCCCAAAAAAGAAAGAAAAAGTTAAGATTTTAATAAATATCCAGTCCAATCTACTATTACAACCAAAGGGGGGAAAAAAGAGTGGATAACACAACATGGTTAATATGCACCAAGGAAGATGGAATAGGTAAATACAGGACCTGCTGTGGTGCCACCTCAGGAAAACAAAGAAGAAAATCAAAATAAGCCAGCACGCAGAGTACACTTGCTCCTTCCATGGAAAACCCAAATGAAAAGGTGAGTTGCAGGAATCTGCCACCATGCTGTAGCTGGCAGTGCCTGGACCTCTGACACCACTTCTGACGACCCAGCAAAACCTGCCATCAGAAGCCTAAAGGAATTGAAAGACCAGTAGAAGCTCTGCCATGTGAAACGTTGCTAGCCTATAACAAATGGGCTAAATTATGTGGCAATAAATTCATTCATTCATTCATTCACTCACTCACTCATTGCAAGACAGAAGTAAAAATTAAAACAAAACCCTACACTGTGAGCAAAGAATGCAAGGGTGCCATCCCACCTAATGAAGAGGTGCAGAGAAGTGTGGGACCACGTGGCATCAACGACTTCATAGAAACCTGACAAGTTACACCCCCTATGGGGTGATTCATCAACCCCCACTCAAAACCAAGCCCTGAGCATTTCTCCTTTCCCACAGCTCCATCACTGCCCTGGTCTTCCTCCCCTTCCATTGCCAAAGCCTCAGGCTTTCTCCTTTATAGCCAGTCACCAGGGGAATGAATATGCAAACAAATGAGATGAGATGTACTGGTCACCCAGGTCTAAAAACCTCAAATATTACCAACCCTCCTTGGCTAGCCAGTATCCCTCCCCTCTTTCGTTTGCCTTTATACACCTCTGACACAGTTGTATTTTTTCCTCCCAAGGATATTTTGCAATCCCTTAGGCTGAAAGGGGTTAAGAGACCACAAGATTGCTGGTTGATACCTCCAAAAATGAAATTCTCTTTTGGGAATAAAGAAGGCATTCATAAATTTGCTTTTCTTTGCCTTTCTTTGCTTTTCTTGGTATTTCCAGGTGAAACTCTGAGTTTGAGTATTTACTATAAAATATAGGTTATTGGGGTGATGAAGGGGAGAGGTGTCCCAGATTGGTGGCTATGCTCCAAAATCCATAGTCTCCTTTTCTTCTGGCACAGACTAGATTCCCAGCTCCCCTCCAAATAGGTGAAACCATTGAATTTGAATGCATGTGATCTAAGCCTGGCCCATACCAACCAGCTAAGCCTTTCTCCTCTCTTCCCTTCCATCTTGCTGAAATGGAGACATCCTTGGGATGAACTTGGAAGCCACTCCTTGAAAAAGGCAAGACTTACACCAGCTTCAAGCCTAAGGATAAGTGGAGAGCAGCATCTCTGACTTATTGACCCTCTAAACTTTATTACATAAGTCAGGAATATTCTTTTATTGTGCTGAAGCCATTACTCATTTGAGCGTGTATTTGTGATAGCAATTCACCTACCCTAAGTACAGAGAAGGACTAAAGTAGGAAGGCATATTGCAATGTGTATAAGCTTCACCTGTGTCAAGGGTTGTAGGTTTACTTTGTTTTTAACTCCTTTGAGTTAGACTTGCAATACATAGCTCATTGTAAGAACACAGGCTAAAGTTAGTAAAATATCCTAAGATTCTAGCAGTTAAGCTTGTTTCTGGATTTACTAAGTTAGCACAGAACCTCAGTGAAGCCACAGCAACTGAGAGGGGGCTCTGGTAGTGTTAGCAACTTGCTTACTCACTTTTATTAAGACTTCAGCTGAATCATAAAGACATATTACCTCTTAAAATGTAATATCACATTTCTGAACATGCTAAAAAGAATTAGAATGATAACAACCACATCTCTAAGGTGGGGGGGGGGGGTGCTGCAAATCATCATACTACCAATTAGCGCATCTAAACCCTTAGTTTGTGTCCAACACTGCCAGAAACTGGGGAGAAACAAAGGGCTTACAACATTATCTGAAACTGGGTTCATCTCTTGATAGGTGTGGAACCAAAAGACACAGCCAAGCCAAAGAATAAGAAAAGGAAAGGTTTTATTTGCAACACATAAAACAATATGAGTTGCAAATAAACACAGAAAACAATGGAAAACTTCCCAGACCAGTTCCCACACAACACCTTTATGGCTCTATGAAATTTCAGAAACTGAAGACAAGAGACCCAGTATTATGAGAAAAGATACTCCCATTATTCATATAGGTCGAAAAATTCCAAGAGCTTGGGGAACTTTTGGGCCATGAACCTTGGATGATTTAGTCATCTGAATGATAAATATTTATTTTTTATAAATCACAATATCTCAGTACCATGGCTTACTTTGAGAAAGATATGTATGTGGGTATCACTTAACGTCAGAAAAGTGTCATAGAGGAATAACTGCTGCAGAAAAAAAAATTAAGGTTTTGACAAAGGGCAGAAATGGAGGACAGACTGGAGAGGAGGGGGACCCATGTTTCACACCTCAACTGAGCTCCCGACAGCACCAGGACTTCTTCCCAGTTGCAGAGGAACTGACATTCAAGTCTTTTGTTCTCTTCTGATGTATCTCTAGCCTGTGCCTTAGCAGGGGAAAAAAAAAGGAAAGTTGCAAAAACAAGAGTTCGGGATACTGGGATTTCATCAAGATCAAAAGCTTTTGCACAGCAAAGGAAACAGTTAACAAAACCAAAAGACAACTGACAGAATGGGAGAAGATATTTGCAAATGACATATCAGATAAAGGGCTAGTGTCCAAAATCTATAAAGAACTTAGCAAACTCAACACCCAAAGAACAAATAATCCAATCAAGAAATGGGCAGAAGACATGAACAGACATTTCTGCAAAGAAGACATCCAGATGGCCAACAGACACACGAAAAAGTGCTCCATATCACTCGGCATCAGGGAAATACAAATCAAAACCACCATGAGATATCACCTCACACCAGTCAGAATGGCTAAAATTAACAAGTCAGGAAATGACAGATGCTGGCGAGGATGCAGAGAAAGGGGAACCCTCCTACACTGTTGGTGGGAATGCAAGCTGGTGCAACCACTCTGCAAAACAGCATGGAGGTTCCTCAAAATGTTGAAAATAGAACTACCCTATGACCCAGCAATTGCACTGCTGGGTATTTACCCTAAAGATACAAACATAGTGATCCAAAGGGGTATGTGCACCCGAATGTTTATAGCAGCAATGTCCACAATAGCCAAACTATGGAAAGAACCTAGATGTCCATCAACAGATGAATGGATAAAGAAGAAGTGGTATATATACACAATGGAATACTATGCAGCCATCAAAAGAAATGAAATCTTGCCATTTGTGACGACGTGGATGGAACTAGAGGGTATCATGCTTAGAGAAATAAGTCAATCAGAGAAAGACAACTATCATATGATATCCCTGATATGAGGAAGTGGAGATGCAACATGGGGGGTTAAGGGGGTAGGAGAAGAATAAATGAAACAAGATGGGATTGGGAGGGAGACAAACCATAAGTGACTCTTAATCTCACAAAACAAACTGAGGGTTGCTGGGGGGAGGGGGGTTGGGGGGGTGGGGATATGGACATTGGGGAGGGTATGTGCTATGGTGAGTGCTGTGAAGTGTGTAAACCTGGCGATTCACAGACCTGTACCCCTGGGGATAAAAATACATTACATGTTTATAAAAAATAAAAAATTAAAAAAAAAACAAGAGTTCAGGAATCTAGTTCCATTTTAATTATTTACATTTGTATGACCTTGAACAAATCCCTCTGTGCCTTGATGCTCTTTGTGATACTCGTGTAGTTAGGCCAAGACTGCCTATTTTACAGGATCAAATGGGTCAATGAACATAAAACCCCTAGGAAATATGGGAAGAACAATTCACATGTAAGCCATTATTACTGCCATCCTCACTGTCTCTCCTGTTATTTGCAAAGGTAGTGGAGGGAACTGACAGACAGATGACTTCTATTATCTACAGAGTCATACAGCTGTTTGTGAAAGATAAGCTTTCTCTTACACCTTTACCTGGATTCAGGGCTGCATAGTAGGCACCAGACATCAGCTATGGTTATGCAGTTCACTTAGAGTCAGATGGCCTTCGGGGGCAATTTGAAGACTTCCCAGATGAACAGAGAGCTCTTCATAGATCGGTTGTACCACCTGTTTCCATGGCAACTTTAGATCCATTTCACACTCACCCACTTTCTGTTCCCATTCACTGTAACATCTCTTTAACAGCAAGAGACAGAAAGTTTAATAAAGTGGAAGTGTTTTAATAAATGGAGGTATAATTTACATAGAAGCTTTTGGCATTTTTGAGGTCTCCAGAGTTCTCTGTATGTTACAGTGGACTCATAGTTCTTTGTCTAAGAGAATGAAGAAAGCAAGTGCGTTTTATTAAATTCCTTATAAGTATGTTGAAACAACATTGCCCCACAAATCCTCTGCCATATTTTATAAACAGAGATCACCGGCCAGCATTTAGTTCTCATTCTCCCTGAAGAGAAAATGCATGTTCTGAGTTCTCATTTGCCACATGCACATCTTCATGCACTATCTCACACTCTCCCTTCTACCCAATATCTGGTCATGGTGGGTGAGTGTCCAGAGGTGGGGACAAGGATCACAGCCACACCAAGACTGGTCTGTCAGGGTTCTGAGAAAGCTCATAACAACACTACAAGGTAGTAGTGTTTTCCTCAATTTTCCATTTGAGGTTATTGAGGCTCAGAATATTTGACTGACAGTGTTGTGAAGTATATGGTGACAGAGCCAGGATTCAAACACACACGCAAGTGTGTCTTGAGCTCATGAACTTGACCATATTTTGCTGGCTGTACTGTCTGCACAGCATAATCATCACAATTCTGAATATTAATAAATGACTCTGGTTCTTAGTTTGGGCTCCTCCAGAAATCAAAACCTGAAACAATGACACGGTGCAGGTGCTTTATTTAGGAACTGAACCCAGGAACCAGGAGCAAAAAAGTAGGTACAGTAAGATAAGAGAGAGGAAAATTACTATAAATTGTTGTTTTTGTTTTTGTTTTTTTGAGGTCACAGACGGATTCCTCTAGGATGGATTCTTGTCTCTACCAGAACCTCTGAGAAGCACATAGAATGCCTTCTAGAATTATCCAGCTGTCAATGGGAGACTGGAACATTTACACACTAATCTCCCACTTCTAACCCCATGGTCCGAGAGTTGTCCCTAGGCATATTAACTCTCCTGCAATTTCTGAACACTGTTGTGTGCCACATAAGAGGCCCCAGAGTCAGAGAAGACCTTGGGGTAAAGCCCAGAAAGACCCAGGTGGCAGTTGACTGAGTTGAGCAGAGACTGAGCTAGAGGAGACCTGCCTGCCACGACCATCACTGAAATTAAAGATAGACCCAGAGGCTAGGGTCCAAACACAAGGGCGTTAGTGCTACCATAAGTCCAGGATATTTCATAACTCCCTGAAATAACTGTTGATTTAGCCTCATGACTTACATGCTCATACTAACATGAATGTGACCTTAATTACAGTTATGGGGTGGCACTATCGCAACACACATAATTGAGTCAGCAGTAGCTTCTCTGGAGCAGTGATCATAGCCTGACTGTGGGTCATGTGCTCTTCTCCTGGTTTCGTGACTAGAAAGCCTGCATGCATAAGTTCCTTAAATTCAGTGTCTTTCATTTTTCTCACCTAGAAAATGGACATAATAAAATTCACCTCATAGTTTGAAGTAGGTTAAATGAAATAATACATGCAAAGTACTTAGAAGGGGGCCTCGATATAGTAAGTACACAAAGGGGCGAATAGAATTTTATCAAATAATTCATAATTATGAACATAGTCATTTCTTTCTCTCATAGCAGGAGTTGAGTGCTTAAAAGCACTCACTTATGATTATAATATGCTAACCAAAGGCTTCCCACTTATGATTATAATATTCTAACCAAAGGCTTCAAACAAAATAACTACAAGTCCAGAAACCAAACGCCACGATGACAGAAAATTTCACCACCCCAAACCCAACATTTTCTTGACACTTTGTCTCAGAATAATGAAAAGTGTTCTGTGGCATTCCTCTCTCTCACAAGCTAGAGCTAAAGGAAAAGGTCTCAAAGACTCGTATTTCCACTTGGTAAAAATCCTTTACGCTGATGGAATAACAGCTGGTTAGAAAGGGGGGGAAGCCAACCCACACAGAAGCTGAGTAGCTTCTGGTCTCCATAGTAACAGTGTGTCATAATCTGACCCCTTTTATCACCTGATTCCCTCAGGATAAAGAAAGCAAGGAGACAAAAGCCCTAAGAAAAAAATAAAAAGTAGTCATTTGTGGAGTGGATGATGATAGGTCAGCAAACACAGCCAGGAGGTGATCCTAACCACCTACAGTTCTGTGACATTTCCACGGAATTATTTCTTCAGTAAAGGTGATAGGTTAGTATTGATCAAGCAGAGCTTAGTTGAAATTACTGCCCCCCCCCTTCCTCTAGTATGCCACAGCGCATATGTAAGATGGCATCCTGGGGATAGGGGACAGTTTGCAGACAAGCAACCATTCATAGCAAGATAATTGGTCTCCACAGGAATGAAATATATACTTGTCTTCTTACCATAAGCCTTTGCTTGATTTCTAGGAAAGATACTAAGCATCTTTTGAATGATCAGAGCTGCCCATCTCAAAGGCAAGTCCAGGAACTCCCACATCAGCAACCCTGGGGGCATTGTGCAGATTCCCAGGGCCTATTGTCAAAGATTCTAGAAAGGCAAGTGTGTAGTGGAGCCAGGGAGGCTGTATTTAACAAGCAATTCCAGGGGGTTCCTATGCACCCGACAGTTTGAAACCACTCAAAACTGGAGAATTACTCAAAAATCTAACTATAGCTAACTTTCCTCCACTCTGCTATCTGTGTTGGCATTCAAAAGATCATTTATAAATGTGATGGATGCCACTTTTCTACAGATGACCTACAGAGATAATCCATTTTTGAGACAAAAATCATAGGGAAGTATTTAAAACCACTGAAGTGAAAGAGAACAAAAATCTATTTTGGAAAAAGAGCTGTAAGTTAACAATGAAAAGTGTAACCTTTGGCTTGACTAATTTCATTTAATCCCTATATTGGCTCTCCAGTTATAATAACGTCCATCTAATCAATATAAAAAATACCTTTTACTTCTTTTTTTTTTAATTTTTTTAAGATTTTATTTTTATTTATTTGACAGACAGAGATCACAAGTAGGCAGAGAGGCAGGCAGAGAGAGAGAGGGGAAAGCAGGCTCGCCGCTGAGCAGAGAGCCCAATGCGGGGCTCGATCCCAGAACCCTGGGATCACGACCTGAGCCGAAGGCAGAGGCTTCAACCCACTGAGCCACCCAGGTGCCCCGCTTTTACTTCTTCTAAGTTGGGATCCTTATGGTAAAAGACAGAAACCTACTGCTATAAATTACTAACTTATTTCCCATCTCCTGGAAAATTGTTCCAGTTCCATTTAGATGCCCACCCAATTTTATTCACATGTTCATATATTCAAATGTTTACTAAGTACTATTAAGTGCACGACAGTGCTCCATGTGTTTGAGTTAAGGAAGTCAAAACCGCTACTATGATAGAGTTTACATTTTAGGAAAGAAGACAGAAAATAAAAAATGAAGTAAAATAGCTACCAGGCCAGGTGGTAAAAAGTGCTACAGAAAAATATAAAGCCAGGAATAAGATGGTTCCTGTTTTTAATAACTGGTACGAGAAGACCTTTAAAAAGAAGATAACATTTGAATAAAAATCTGAACATGATGTGGGAGCAAGTCTTACAAATATTGGGGAAAAGAATGTTCAAGGCAGAGGAACTATCACGTGCAAAAGCCCAAGGCAGAAACATACTTGGCCTGTCAGAGGAACGTCCAGAGCTTAGTGTGAGGGAAGAAACGGAACGTTCAGAGCTTAGTGTGAGGGAAGAAACAGAATAGGGGAGAAAGTTGTAGAAGATGAGGTGATACATAATAATTTCAGCACAGGAGGTGCATAGTGTGACCTTTGACTTTTATCTCAAATGCGACAGGAAGAAGCTATAAGGAGATTTTTTTCACAGAGAAATTACATTGACTGACTTATGCTTAAAAGGATCATTCTGGCATCTGAATTGTGAATAGGCTATCAGAGACATAAGAATAGAAATAGGGAAACCAGGTAGAAGGTATTCCTATACTTATGGTGAAATGATGTTGGATGAGATCAGACTGACCATTGTGGTGGTCATGAGAAATGGTAAGGTTCTAGAAAAAACTTAAAGGCAGAGTCAAAAGAATCTGCGGAAGAATCAGATGTGGGATCAAGAGGAAGAGTCATGGCTTTTTACTTGAGAAATTGGAAAGAATTTCCAAAATTAGAGCTGCCTTTTACTGGATGTGGAAGATTGGGGGAAGCAGGTTTGGGGACACATTAATATTAAATTATCTATGAGACACCCAAGTAGCAATGTCAAGTAGACAGCTGGATCTATGACTCTGAAATTCAGGAGAGATACCTGGGTTGGAGGTAGAAATTTGTGAATCACCAGTCTGTGTGCTGTTTCCTAGGAAGTGAGTATAAATGGAGAAAAGAAGCTCCAGTAAATACTGGACTACTTCAACATTTGAAGATCAGGGATCTGAGTAGGAATCATCACAGGGACCGAGGAGTGGCCAAGGAGGTAATCAGAAAAGACAGAAAAGTGGGGTGTCCTTGAAGCGAAATGATGAGCACATTTCAAAGAGTGGGAGTGATCAAGATGTCAAATGCTTCAAAGTTGGTAGCATGAGGACTGAGAATTGATAATTAGATTTAGCTACATGGAGGTGAATGATGGCCTTTACAAAATCCCGACCTGATTGAATTCAAGAGTAAATAGAAGAGGAATTGAAGAGAACTAGTATAAAAATTTCCTTTCAAAACTGTAGCTGTAAATAGGAGGTGAGAAATGAGATGATAATGGAAAGAAATGTCAGGTCATCAAAAGTGACTTTTTTTCCTTCTTCTCTGTTCTTCTTTTTTTTTTTAATAGGAGACTTTCAAGCATATTTGCAGTCTAAGAATATTCAATCAGAAAGGACGAAACTGATTACAAGGGACAGGAGGGGAGAATTGCTGAGCAGTGTCTCTGAGTAGACAAGAAGGGATGAGAGCTAATAGACAAGTGGAGGCATTAGAAGTAACATCAGAAGAGAAAGCAGATGCGTATAGCTATGTAGAAGTGTTTGTGGCACCTTATGGAAGGTCTCCGCTGTTTGCTTTTTTTTCCTCAGGGAAACAGATAAAAAGCTCATCTATCAGAAGGCAGGAGAGAGAGTTTTGGAGGTTTGAGCAGAGGTAAAAGGCTGAGAACTATGTCATGGTCTAAGAGACTGGGAGGAAATGGACTTGGGAATCCTAATGCGACTGCCAGTAGCCCAGGGGGCGTCTTGATTAATATTAGATGAAATTAGTTTAGCCACTGTGGCCTACATATTCAAGGAAAGTGTAAGTTTAAGAGTCAGACTTAAGGAACACCTGGGTGGCTCAGTCTTTGAGTGTCTGCCTTCAGCTCAGGTCATGATCCCAGGGTCCTGGGAGATCCACCCCACATCCAGCTCCCTGCTCCTCTGGAAGCCTGCTTCTCCCTCTCCTACTCCCCCTGCTTGTGTTCCTATTCTTACTCTCTCTTCTCTCTCTCTCTGTCAAATAAATAAGTAAATAAAAATCTTTAAAAAAAGAAAATAGACTTAAAGGTCTGAATTAGCCATCATGAAAAGCTTTCCAACTCACTTACAAAATTTCCACATTTATTCTTGACAAAGATCAGTTTATTTCTCATTCTTCCCTGGAAGTGTTGAGTCATGATTATTACCCCTGCATGCCAGATGTGAATTTTGGAGAGTTCATTCCTGCCTATATTGGTATTTCCCTTGATACGACAGTGAGGTATATTTTTTAAACACCTCACTTTTCCAACCCCCACCCTTTATTCCAGGGTATAAAAGTCTCTTTGGCATGATTTAAGCTGACATACTTTCTATGTTTATTCTTTCTAAGTTTATTCCTACCTATGTGATGCTAAATGCAACTCAAAGGAAATAATTTTCAATCTTGAACTTTTGAGGTTGCAGGGACCAAGGGCAGTACGCTCCATGATGGTCCACTTTGGCATATCGATTATTTTAAATAAAATTTACTTAAAAGACAGCCTGTGCAAGAAAGACCCTCAGCCTCTCCTCTGAGGAGACAAAGTCTCCTCTGTCCTCTTGAAAGCAGGAAAGAAATCTCCCATGTGAAAGATAGCCCTCCCTGCACCAGGAGGTAAAGAGACATCTTAATCACCAGAGATGGGTAACTGAGAGCCAAGAAGGATAGATAAAGAACTCTTGTTACTTTTTACAAATTTACTACCATAGCCCAAATTTTGTTTAGAATTCCTTACTAACTGAAGCTTCCAAAGTTAAGTTTCCTTTGTCCTGTCAACTCCTCACAGATTTATTATCTCTTTGTCTATTTTTGTCTAGAAAGTGTAAAAACTGTCTGCCTTGGTCAATTCATTATTCAATTTCATTATTGGGGGTGCCTGGGTAGCTCAGTCAGTTAAGCGTCCAACTCTTAATTTCAGCTCAGGGCAGATCTTTGGGTTCTGAGATCGAGCCCCCACACTGAGTCCACACTGGGTGTGGAGCCTGCTTAAGATTCTCTCTCCCTCCTCCCTCTGTCTTCTCTCTCTCTTTTTCTCTTTCTCTCTGTCCCTCTCAAAAAAAAAATGTTTTTTCATTATTGGGCCTTCCTGTGCACTTAATAAAATTTTGGATTTTATTTCTGTTAATCTGTCTTATGTCATTTTAATTCTTAGTCTAGCTGGAAGACTTTGAAGGGTAGGGAAAGAATTTTTCCTTCCCTTCAAGGTCTTAAATATTTATTCCAAAGAATGATACGAAAATTCTTGAAGCTGAATTAATTTTAGTTCCAGACCATATGGCATATTACATATAATTTACTAATGGCAAGAGAAATAAAACTCAAATTAACCAAGAAAGGATTTTATAGCTCAGAAAGTCAGGATGTTTTATATGAATCACAGGAATTCCTACAGTCAGTTCTGCTTCGGGGTTCTTCACAAATCACGAGTTTTCATTCATTGCTACTAATTAACACTCTGCTTCACATCTTGCTGCATTTCCCATTCATCCATTGGTTTCTGGGCAGTGACTCAAGTAAGCTGTGAGAGGGGGTATAGCTGGAATTTAGGGGAAAAAAACCTAGACTTATAGCTGCATTGTGATTTCATAGACACCACCTGCTATCACCAGGAATGACTGCTTCTTCTGCTTCTTTTTCATAATATACATCAGATACCTATTATTTTTTTGAAACTTAGAATTGAAACTATATTTGAAACAATATACCAATGCCCATTTTATGGGCCTCAAACATTTTTTTTTTTTTGCTTTGAGATATCTTACAATTTTATATTCAAGTGTATCTCCATGTTTGTGACATATTTTTGTCTCCTGTGTGAGATATTTGATACTGGGTCTTTGTTGTTAAAACCCTAACTATAGCATGTCCCAAAGAAAAGTGGAATTCATTTGGCCATTCTGTTAATACGATGCCATTTCAGGGGCTATCTATGTCTCTTTTGTTGATCCTTTGACTAATTGATTAAAAGCCTGGTCTATGTGCTATTATGGCAAGTAACTATTTCCAAGCATGTAGTAGTTTCATAGAAAAATATTATTTCATATTTGCCTTTTAAAAATCTCTCCAAGATTCATTTACCAATTAACATGTCATTGATTTACATGTCTCCTACACTGTGAGTGCTCTGTGTCATTCTGACTTAACTTTACATTTTAAATTCTTCCTTCTAATGATCCATTCAAATAGAAAGTAGTTTGGATGCTGGATAATATAGTATACTCTACAGTCAGATAATCAAGTCAGTCTTCACTCCAAACTTGGGTAGCTTTGTGATCCAGGGAAATTGACTTAGAGTCTGTGAGCCTTACCAGCAATGTGGAAAAATAATAGCACACGGGTCATAATGTCATGATGAGGACCAAACAAACTAACACAAATAACATGCTTAGCACTTTATACCTGACAAATAGCAAGAATTCAATAAGGTGAATTTTTACTAAATTTTTAATATATTCTAAATGGACTTATCCAGGGTGAATGATATATAGAAAGTATTTAGAGTGGATTGATACCCAATTCTTTCACTTATAAGTTATTTAACTTCTCTGAAGCTCAGTTGTTTCTCAGTGGTGAAAATGGGATAATTCTTCCCTTAAGTAGGGGTTCATAAAGTCTCTTATTACAATCTTTGACACTTTGCAAATACTCATTAATATTTCTATTTATATTAATTTGTCATAACAAAATACTACAGAATGGGTAGGTTAAACAACAGAATTTAACTTTCTCACAGATCAGGAGGCTGAAGCCCAAGATCAAAGTCTCAACAAGTTTGGTTTCTTCTGAGGCCTCTTTCCTCGACTTGCAGATAGCTGCCTTCTCCCTGTGCCCTCACATGGTCTTTCCTCTGTATGCACACATCCCTGCTGTCCCTCTGTGTGTTCTAATCTCTCTTATAAGAGTACCAGTCAGATGGGGTTAAGGCCCACCCTAATGGCTTCATTTTAACTTGATTATGTCTTTAAATGCTCTATCTCCAAATACAGTCTCACTCTGAGATGCAGGGGTTGTTTCCACCTCTTGGCTGTCATGAATAATGCTTCCTTGAACACTGGTGTACAAGCATCTGAGTCTCTGCTCCCTATTCCTTTGGCTATATACCTAGGAGTAAAACTGCTGGATCTTATGGTGAGTCTATATTTAGCTTGTTGAAGAACAGCAAACTCTTTTTCCACAGAGGCTGCAGCATTTTAAATCCCACCAGCAATATGTGAGCTCCAATTTCTCCACAAGATCACCAAACTTATTTTCCATTTTTAAAGATTATAGTCATTCTTGTGAGTGTGAATAAATGATATCTCATGGTGGTTTTGATTTGCATTTCCTTGATGACTATGGCGTTGAGCACCTCTTCACGTCCTATAGTCCATTTGAATGTCTTCATTGGAGAAATGTTATTCAAACCCTTTGCCCATTTTTGGAATGGGGTTTTTTATTGTTGTTGAGTTGTAGGTGTTCTTTATATAGTCTCAATATTAATCCCTCATCAAAGTTGTGACTTGTGAAGATTTTTTTTTTTTTAATATTGGTCTTTATTTACATATTGTATATCTCGAATAAGGCTGGGGGAAAAAGGTTTCAATAGGAAGTCAATAAATTCTCATAGATCTGCCTGTTGCTAGAACTTGGGGAGAGGGAGTTGTGGAGGCCTTGGAGATTGGAGTCTTGATGGCAGAACTTCAAATGTTCAAATCACTTGCCAAGGAAGTGCCACACTTGCTCTTCTTCTTTACTTCCCTTATCTGGTGATGATGACACCAGTTCAACTATTGATCTTGCTTCCTCTTGAGTGCAATGGAAAGGGCTGTCACATACCTGCACATTTGTGCAACTTATAGCCCCTCCGTCACACCTCTTCATAAGCAATGTTCTCCAACATTCATGAGTACATTTAATAACTTCAAGAGCAAAAGCCTTGTTTCTGAATTCTCCATTAAAAGCAAACTGGTTTTCAGGTTTTCCTTCCGGCACCTTATAAAATCTAAACCAATTAAGTGTAGCTTCCAAGTAACCTGGTTTGTATTTCTTAACATCATCAATATCATGAAACTTTGAGGCTTCGGGATCATTCACATTGATAGCAATTATTTTCCAATCTGTTTCACCCTGATCAATAAGAGCCAAAATTCCAAGGATCTTCACATGAATAACCTCTCCACAAGAAAGAACCTTTGAGCCTATTTCACAAACATCAATAGGATCATTATCTCCACAGCAGTCTGTACTCTTATCTTTTTGATGGGGATCTTCCCAAGTCTGTGGGAGGGCACCATAATTCCAGATATAACCCTTGTGAGGAAATATATTTGCCACATAGCGTAGCTTGCCATTCTTTGTATCTTGTTTAATGGGATTCAATGGCTCCTTTGTGGCAATCTCCATTTTAGCATTTTCCACCGAGGTACTTCTACAACCATATTAAACAAATTCTCATATTCATCATTTCGTGCTCTCTTTGTAGGAATGCCATTTTCCTCCGTTGAGTCCACCTTGAGAGGAATATCATGAAAGGGGGAAATGTAGTGACCAGCTACATTCTTGAAGAAGAGGCGGTAATCGGGGGAGTAGAGCTGGCCGCGCTCCTCCGTGCGGTAGAAGGCCTGGGCCATGGCACCGTGCGGTCCAGGCCCTGCACTCTTTCCCCGGGGCAAGCGGGCGGCGGCGGGGGCTCCCGCGCGCCTGACTTGTGAAGATTTTATTCCATTCTGTGGACTGTCTTATTATCTTCTTGGCATACTTGTCATTTGCATAAAAGTTTTTAAATTTGATAATGTCTAATTTATGTATTTTTTCTTTTATTACCTATGTTTTTGGTATTATAATCACTAAAATAATGGGCAAATCCAAAAAAGGAGGGGGAAGGTAGTTTCAATATATAAATTTGGGGGGAATACAGTCCAGCCCATAACACTATACTTCATCTCAGATAATTCAACTATCACAAAACAAACAAAACTTAAAAAACAGGAGTTTAAATGCTCCTATTATCAGAGCCTGAAATAGCAGAGAAGTTTACATATAATAACTTCTATTCCTACAATAAACTGTAAATTTTATTTTCCTTCCCGTTTTGTTTCTTAAATCCTGAAATTTTACATAGTGATTCTAAAAATACATCCACTTTAATAAAATGTCATTACAGTAAAACATTACATATTGAGTTATATACTTTTTAAATATTTGACTTGTTATCTATAAGCTATCAACTTGATAAGCAAATTAACATGTGAAGAACAATTGGAATACCATTAACTGAAAAGAATTTTTGAAAGATACACGAGGAAAAATTTTTTTTTTTACCAGAATTTATAATACTAACTTGCCAAAAACAGCTTTGGCAAACACCCTACCTTGCCTACCCATCAGTAATTCACTCTCCTTTGTTCCAAAAAACCTTATTACATCCATCGTTCGTCAAGAAGCTTAGGCCACAAGGGAAGTTGAACTCTCCAAACCCTGAGGGTGAGTCATAATTGGTCTAAAAGCCAGCACAGTAATTCCAGTCTCCTTTATAGTGATTGGCCTAAGTGGGTCAATGAATCTGAGGAGAAGTCTGCAAAGACCTCTGGAAAAAAGGAATACAAGAAAGGGCCACTTTCTTCCAAATACTATAATATGAGGCCATGATTCTTGAAGCTTCTGCAACCATCATGTCCTCCAAAGTTAGTTCCTTCCCCCTCCACCACTGAGACTGCACAAAATAAGGGAACGAAGTCTCTGAAATCAAAGACTACTTGCTCCCTATACAGAAATTAATTTTTAGAAGAAATTAATTTTAAGGAACTGCTAATTGTTAAATGAATGGGAACTAAAAAGAAATCGGAGCTACCATTATATAATAGTTTTTTCTATCCCCCACTCCACCTCCAATTACTATACTTAACTATTTATTATCCTCCGCTATACAACTTGATTTTTGCATACTCCAGAATGATTTCAGAGTGAATAGTGACCACTATATGCCCACTCCAACAACCAGATTTGTACTTATAAGCGCTTTTAATTTACCAGTGTTTCAAGATTTGTCATGTGTCTCCTGTAATAGTTTTACATGACCCTACTTATCTATCTATGATCCAGCATCATTTCACAGTAGGCCATTCTCCCTGCATTCAATAAATAAAGCTAGGGTTTTTCATAACTCCTAAGAAAGATAAATTTACCCATCATTCTGTTTTCAAGGAGCTGGGAACAAAACAGGTCAGAAAAAAAAGTTGATCATGTTGACTATGCTCTATAAGCCAGTAATCACACAAACCAAAGTGGCAAGATGATCACAGACCTTTGGTGACAGGACTCATTATCTTAAAGAGCAATTTAGTAGGAAAGAACAGTTCATCTTGTTCAGTGAATGGAAAATGTCAGAGTTTAATAGTTATCATTTTTATAGCATCTGTGGCCTAGCACACAGAAAAAAAAATAATAAAAGAATCATGAAGTTTAAATCCAGGTGATAATTTATGTCTGGGAGACACATTATTAAGTAAGCACTTAAGGTTTTAATTTGAATAAGTTAACACTCCCTTCCTGGACTAATGCTGTTCCTATCCACTTTTGAGGGAATGTGGTGAGGAGGAGGGAAATAGTGGGAAAGTGAGAGGAAGTTTCTTGGTCACCAGTTGACAACTACTCCCACTTCTTGCACTGATTCTAAAAAGCTCTGAGAGTCAGATGGTCTCTTGGAGCAAGGGAATTTACCTTTAAAATATGGAAGATTATTCTTCAACTTAAATAAAGCACATTTTCTTGGCTAGGTTATAGACTTAAAAGCAGCAGGAATACCCATTCTTTGCAATAGCTAGAGGAATAACTGCTGTCTTCCATATCTTCAAGGACGCCTGTGAGCCAGTTGGAAAGGACAGAGAGATGCAAATCCCCAGAATCAGAAGTAACAGGACAAGAAATGGTTAAATGTTCCACATGGCAGTTCAGTGGCTTTAGTGTAATTACACCCAATGTTCCTATATCTTCGACTTTCTTAAAAACACCCCTGACACGTTAGAGCAAGATTAGAAATACAAACTAGTGTGAGGAAAATAAGAGTCAATATGGCATGCAAGATGGCAGGACAAAATTTCAGAATCAGACACATCTGAGTACAAAACCCGGACCCCCCATTTCTAGCTGTGTCAACTGGGGAAGCAATTTAACTTCTCCAAGCCTCAGCATCCCCATTGTATTAGAGGATATAAGCATTCCTACTTGGTACCATTGATTTAAAGATTACATGAGTTTATGTATGTTAAGCATTTCCCAGAGTGCCTGCAATTGCTAAGCACCCAAGAAACAGTACTGATTATTGTGCAACTATATATTAATATATAGTAATAATGATCTATACTCATCTCACAAATAAGCACCTCTAATGTTTTGCATGTAAGCTTTCATTTTGTTTTCTGTGTTTATGCTTCACATAACTTTTATTCAATTATAGGATCATACTATGCATAATGTCTATAGCTTGTTTTTTTAAAGCAATCTTTCTGTGTCGATAAATAAAGTTCAACCATATAATTTCCAGTGGCTGCCTAATACTTTCTCTTATAGCTCTACAATAATTTATTTCACAGATCCTCCTATGGCTAAGCTTTAAGATGCACCCAAATTTTCACTATGATAAGCAGTGCCATGAAGCATAACCTTGCACATAAATATTTCAATATAATCCTCACTGGGTTAAATCCCTAGAAGTGAAATCGCCAAGTCAAACAAAGTGAATGTGCCTTTTTTTAAAGTTTTTTGACACCTTTTGGCAAATGTTCTTCCAGAAAAGACTCCCACTAAGAATATGTGAGATTCTCTTTTTTTCTGAAACTATCCACAATAATGGGTATTAGAATTTCACCTTCAAAGAGAAAAAGCCTTGCCAATATGATAGCGGTGAGAAAGGGTTTCATTGCTGTCCCTATAAAATAGAAGCACTGTAACAGCTAATTGAAATCTCTAACTTGCTATTTTCCAGTTGAAGTTTATTCTAGAGAAGAAATCGACAAACTATGGCCCACAAACCAAATCTCACCCACTGTCTAGTTTTGCATATCCACAAGCTAAGTAATGTTTTCATAGATGAACATTTGCAATCAATTTGATGATAGGACTCCAATTAAGTGAAATTAAGTGAAATGTTATTTGAAAAAAATTCAATTCTTCTCATTAGCCAGCCTACATTATGAAAACTTGTACCCAATAATCATTATTCTATTTTGAATTTTTTCAAAAAATTCTGTGGAAATTTGTTTACTTTCATGTTGTATAATCATCCACATAATATTCTCAATTTTGCGCCCTGGCACACTAAGCATAAAATACTTACTCTCTGGCTTATTTACAGAAAAAAACTGCCACTCCTTTTCTAGAGTCCCAGTGACAAATATGAAAGCTTAACCATATTTTTAAATATTTCACCTTATATACGAGAGTGACAAATTTATCAAGGCTATTCATTTCTTCCACATCTCAGTGATGCTCAGACCTGGAGTTGACAGGTTTCTCGTATTTTTATTGTCTCTTCTTTCATTTCTAGGTTCCAAATAAGATTTCATGTAAATAATTAGTCCTGCGGTAAAAAAAAAAAAAAAAAAAAAAGTGTCTGAAAACTGCTTGGTGACATGGAACGGGGCTTCCCTTAAGCCAGAGTTTTCTTTTGCATATATTCTTTCAATAACCACCAACAGTTGACACTTCCCAAGAGAGCCCAGTCAACCTACTTTCAAACCTAACTGCTTGGTTTTTTAAAAGGTTGTATTTTCTGATTGATGAAAATGGCTAATGACCATTACAAATAAATCCAAATTGGTACAGGTAATTTTTTCTCCTTTCAGGAGGAAACAAATCTTGATCATAAAACTACTTTGCACTTAAAATGGTTCAGTAACTATTCCTGAAGGAGGAGAGGAAAAATAGAATGTAAAAGGAAAAATAAGCAGGGGCACCCCGGGTGGTTCAGTTGGTTAGGCATCAGACTCGATCTCAGCTCAGGTCTTGATCTCAGGGTTGTGAGTTCAAATCAAGCCCCATGTTGGGCTCCATGCTGGAGGTGGAGCCTACCTAAAACAAAATAAAATAAGGTAAAATAAAATGAAAAATAAGCAAAGCACAGAAAATGTAGGCCTTACTTTCTTTTTTCTGAGCAATTTATTTAGGTTGTGAGAGTAAACTACACTGACGCTATTCCTTCACTCTATGGCAAATGTAATGAATAGTTAGGAATGAAAAAATAAACACAGCAGTAGGGACCAGGGTTTTTTTCCATTAACTGTGACTTTAATTGTCTGCTCTTTACTGGGTATAAGCTATTAAAAATCAACAACAAAATAATGTATCAATTCATTAGAGCTTCAGGTACCAGAATTAAAATTTCTCTAATCAGTTTATATCAAAGTTATCTTCAGTCTGGAGTCAGATAAGTCAAGACAATGAGAATATAATCAATCAAATTATCGAAAGAGTAATGGGGGAGCCTGGGTGGCTCAGTGGGTTAAGCCTCTGCCTTCAGCTCAGGTCATGATCCCAGGGTTCTGGGATCAAGCCCCACATCGGGCTCTCTGCTTAGCGGGGGGCCTGCTTCCTCCTCTCTCTCTCTCTGCCTGCCTCTCTGCCTGCTTGTGATCTCTGTCTGTCAAATAAATAAATAAAATCTTCAAAAAAAAAAAGAGTAATGGTGATAATACCAATAATAGCTAATGTTTGGGTACTTTCTGTGTAGCAGGCCATGGGTAGGTCATAGAACCCGATTTGGCTGACTTTTTCTTTATTAAAATATAATGGACTTATAACATTATGTTAGATACATCAATGATTCAATATTTATATATATTGTTAAATAATCACCACAATACATCTAGTTAACATCCATCACCACACAGTTATAAATCTTTGTCTTGGGGTGCCTGGGTGGCTCAGTTGGTTAAGCGTCAGACTCTTGATTTTGGCTTAGGTCAGCATCTCAGTGTCATGAGATCAAGCCCTGCATGGAACTCCATGCGACCATGGAGTCTGCTTAGGATTCTCTCTCCTCTCCCTCTGCTCCACCTCCCTGCTCATGTTCTCATTCTCTCTTTCTCACCCTCTTAAAATAAATAAATAAATAAATAAATAAATTTCCCTTTAAAATGTATTTTTCTTATGATGAGAACTTTTAAGATCTACTCTTGTATCAACTTTCAAATATAATACAGTATCATTAATTATGGTGACCATGCTATACATTATATATCCCTGTGACCTACTCATTTATAACTGGAAGTTTGTACCTTTCGATAGTGATAACACTCACTCACTTCCTGCAATCAGGCCCTGTTCTAGTTCTATCATAGGCATTTGACCACTTGGAGTCATTGGCGCTGGTGGGGTAGACACCATGACGATCGCCATTTCACAGATGTGGCTTAGCAGATCACCATGCTTACCGAGTTAGTACACAATGGGCTGAGAACGTGAGCCTAGCCTCTTGGTTCCACCCATGATAGCACTCATCTACAACCTTCTTCGGTCTTTGAAACCTGCCTGATGGGGGAATACTAGAAGATTACAGTATGACAAGCCCTAGCTTTAATCATCACTGAAATGGGGAAGAGAACAGTTTAGAAACAAATGAAATAGAAACTGCAGAGTGTAGAGTGCATTTGATCTCTGGGTATCATCTCCAAAATCTTTTAGAGGAAAAACTAGGAAAATGAGCAATCTATCAACCTCAGCACATTGGGCCATTAGACAGAAGAGAGCAGCAGTCCTCCAAGCTGGCTGAGGTGAGGTGATAACCACAGGAAGGAAAAGCAGTCAGGGACTGAGCAGCTTCACACACACACACACACACACACACACACACACACACACACACAGTGCTGGTGTGACCACAACATAGTAAGAATCGGGATCAAGTTGCAGTTAGAAGACTTGTAAAAATTGAAGGGAAGTCGCCACCACTTCCAAAAGTATATTCTAGGTGATGCTAATAAAAGCTCTTACTAGAAAAGGCTAGGAGGTTTGATAATATGGGGAGAAAATGGGATGTCTGGGTGGCTTGGGCAGTTAAGCACCTGGCTTCAGCTCAGGTCATGATTCCAGGGTCCTGGGGTCAAAACCCCACATGGGGCTCCCTGCTCAGTGGGGAGTCTGTTTCTCCCTCTGCACCCCCCTCAACTCGTGCTCATGTTCTCTCTCTCTCTCTCTCTCTCTCTCATGTGCGCATGGATACACACAAAAATAAATAAATAAAATCTTTTTAAAAACTAATATGGGGAGAAGCTGGGTGAAAGAGTTACACAGGTTTTTCTTTACTGAAAGGCTGCCAGGGTCTTTGATAAATTAAAGTGAATTTTCATGAGATGACTATAATGTTCAGCATTTCCTAAACTTTTTTGAATGCAGCATTCTTTTTTCTTAGAAAAAGATGTTAACATTTTTGTAGAATACCCATTTCTCATAAAACAAAGGATGAATGAATTAACCAGCTTTTTGTTCTTTCTCTGTGGTACAAACTAACAAAGCACATCACTAGAGGAAAGAAAGATCGGTGCTATGTGTCTCTTGTGTTCACACCCCTGCACTTCCATGTACCACAGTATCATGAATCAGCACACCCAGGCTACCTTATCCTGTGCAATGCAATGTGATCTTAAGCAGGACTACCAAAACTAGAGGCTCATTAGCTATGTGATTCGGAGTGGGACCATGAAATACAGACGCTATGTGTGTCTATGTTTATTTCCACTGTCATATTGAGAGAAGCTCCGTCATGTTCATCAGAGATTTGAATAATTCCCAGGATCCAAAAAAGCTAAGAAATCAACTGTACTTTACACAGTCAAAATAATCTTTACAAAGGTGATATGAATGCTAAATTCTAGATCCTGTTTATAATTTCAGACAAATCACAATTTCTTTGGGGTTTAGTTTCTTCATTTGCATATTCTTTGTCTTGTGTCCTTTGTAGAGTTAATATGACAATGAAATAATATAATAAAGAAAAACTACATCCTTTATTACTTTATTATTATTTATGTTGTTGTAACAGAATCATATTTCCTCCATCAGGGGCAATATAGGGAAAGGAAAAAATCTGTAGCATTTTTAGTAACGTGTGTCTGAAAACCACCACAAACTACAAAGTAATAGAAATAATCAAAGAACTAAAACCAAAGTAAAGTTCTCTGCCAGGTAAGGTCAAGATGGCAACTAATTCATTTGATGAATCCATCTGAACCAAAACAGAAATTCCACCGATCTTAAGAACCTGTTACAAAACACCAACATTTTAAGTGAAAATAGCATTTACATGTTGCTCTTTTAAAGTAATATTAGTAATATTCCTGCTACCCAAATACACTTTCAAAGAAAGCAAATCTAGCAGGAGGGCGGAACCTTAAAAGTACCCTCAATTACAATTTTTTTTATAAATGCTAACAGCTCGGTGGCCTTGTTACTGTGAAACAGAAACTATTCACTCTCCCTAAGTGCTTTTCAGAAAATAAAAAAGCTTATAAAATAACGAGCTAGGTGTCTACCACTCACCAGGCACATTTCATGCCTGGTCCATTTAACCCTGGGAGACAGAAATTAATATCCCTGTTTTACAGATAAGGAAACTGAGGTTCACAGAGGAACAACCATGTTCACATAGCAAATATATATCAGAGGTAGGATTAGAAGTTCTGATCTCTTTCACTCCAGAATCTTTTCCCTGTTCAGTAAGTCTGCTGTTTCTACATTTTTTTAAAGAAACAAAATAATTTTAAAAATTAATAAACTGAAAACAAATGTTTTTGGTGATATAAGATGAAATCTGAAAGTGTAAGTAGCTGAAAATAAGCTCATAGTAAATTTTTTTCTAAAGATTTTATTTATTTATTTGACAGAGAGAGTGATCACAAGTAGGCAGAGAGGCAGGCAGAGAGAGATGGGCAAGCAGGCTCCCCACTGAGCAGAGAGCCTGATGCGGGGCTCGATACCAGAACCCTGAGAACATGACCTGAGCTGAAGGCAGAGGCTTAACCCACTGGGCCACCCAGGCACCCCTCATAGTGAATTTTTAATACAAAAAAAGTGTTTCTACAGTTATCCCCAAAACTTATTTTTAACATTACATGCATAGGAGAAATTTCAAAAGAAAAATTACTTTTAACAGATGTACTACTAACTACTACTTAGTTAGTGGTAGTGTAATGATACATGAAAGAAGTAATATAACTTATCACTTAAAATAACAGAGGCCCCTAATGGCTAATATTGATTGATTGAAAACAGATCAGCACTAAAAAAAAAAAAAGTGTTATATTTAATAAAATGTTCTCTGCTCAATATTATACTATTTTTATACTGATCTTGAAATAGCACTAGCAAGTTCTGTATTTTAAAACCAGGTTGAAGGATGATCTAGTTTCTTTGCACCCTCTGAGTCCCTTTTAAGAAAGTTTTTTACCTTCGCAATTTTATGTGAATGCTTCACAAATCATTCCTTTCAGCTCTTATAAACAAAGAATTCAAGGAAGATACTTCCCACTGTTTACTCTTCAGCAGGAAAATACCACCTTCAAAAATACCTTTCCTTGAATATCAATCTACCACCATTTCTTCAGTAGATGAACCCCTGAGTAGATCTCCTCATTGGATGAGTAAATAACATGAGAAAGCCCGTAACAGCATCCCAGGATAAGAACTCTGAAGTTTTGTCAGGAGATCATTCAAGCCCGTGATCCATAACACAGATGGAAGCAGGACAGCTATAAAGAATGCTACTGGGAAATTGGGCTGAATAGCTTATGTGAGTATCCTTTTCCTTAAAACCCATGACCCATTCCCCTGTGGAGGTGTGAGTTAGCTCAGCGGCTTAAAGACACGGGGAAGCCATGCGAAGATGAAGTCCTAGGAACCCATCCTGAGAGGATGCTAGCCCTATACTTGTGCAGGTAGGGTTAGCATTGCCACCTAACTGGGTTGTACAAAAAGAGGAGTTCCAACAGGCCACTTTCAGGGGCAATGGCCCACCTCAAAGCCTTCTCTGATTTCCCAGGCCTTGTGACCTTGTGACCTTAGGCACTTTCTTCTCTCCTTTCCTCTTGGAGATTATGTCCAACCACACAACTTTTCAAAGCTTCTCTCCACCAAAGCAGGGTATGAAAATAGCTACCTTTCCTCAGTCCTAGAAAGTCCAGGCCCAAAAGCCAACTCCAAGAAGTGGGGAACTAGAGTGTAGGCCTGAAATTGCTTCTTTTGTTTCTACTGGGCAGCAATCAGGCACTCCCTACAGCACTAAGCAAAGAATGCATAATGATGAAAGCTCTAACAGGCAGGTATATTTATTCTCTCCTCATTAAATGCTGCTATCTAAATGGCAGAGCATGGGTCATGACTGAGCTTGACTCTTACTGATTTAGAAGAATAAGATACCACCCTTCCTTCTGGGTGTTTCAGAAGCAGGGTAATCTCAGGGGAGAAAAAAAAAGATTTACCCCTCTTTCCTCTTGGATTTTTATTTAAATTATTGTAAGAATACTAAAATGAGATCTACCTTCTTAATAACATTTGCAGTGTATCATATGATATTGTTAACTATTGGCAAAATGTTGTACCATGGATCTCTAGAACTTACCCCACTTGGGGTGATTGGGTGGCTCAGTTGGTTAAGCATCCAACTCTTGATTTTGGCTCAGGTCATGATCTCAGGGTTCCAGGATGAAGCCCTGCGCTAGGGTCTGTGCTCCGCGAGGAGTCCACTTGTCCCTCTCCTTCTCCCTCTGCTCCTCCCCTTCCCTCCACTAGCTCACTCGCTCTCTCTTTCTCTCTCAAATAAATAAATAAATAAAAGTCTTAAAAAAAAAAAAACTTACCCCTCTTGCTTAATTGAAACTCGATTCCCACTGGTTAGCAGCTCATTATTACCCCCTTCACCTTGTACCTGACAGTCATGGTTCTGTTCTTCAATTATATGATTATAACCATTTTAGATACCCCTAGATAAAATGCCTTTAAGTAGATGGAATCATGCATAAACAAAACATGTGTTGACAAGGAGGTAGAGAAATGAAGATCTATGTACACTGTTGGTGGGAATGCAAAATGCTGCAGACACTACAAAAAACAGTATGGAGGTTCTTCAAAAAATTAAAAATAGAGCTACTGTATGATCCAGTAGTCCCATTCCTGGGCATTTATTCAAAAGAATTGAATCAGGATCTTGAGGAGATATTAGCATTTGCATGTCCATGTCAACATTATTCACAATAGCCAAGACTTGGAAACAACCTAAATGTCCATTGGTGGGTGAATAAATAAAGAAAATGTGCTACATAGATGTGATGGAATATTATTCAGCCTTAAAAAATGAAGGAAATTCTGCAATATGTGACAACATGAATGAACCTGGAGGACATTATGTGAAGTGAAATAAACCAGTCACAGAAGGACAAAAAATACTGCATGATTCCTCTCAAGTTTGGACATATAGAGAAACTTCTGGGGGATGAGTGGAAAAGGGTGGCCAGAAGGCAGTGTGTGATATCAGAATTTGCATTGCAAAAGAGAACACTAGGGAGGAATGAATCAGTTAGTTTTTGTTTTTTGTTTATCTTTTTATAAACATATAATGTATTATTAGCACCAGGGGTACAGGTCTGTGAATTGCCAGGTTTACACACTTCACAGCACTCACCATCTCACATACCCTCCCCAATGTCCATAACCCCACCACCCAGTTTTCTTTAAATGCTAGTAATTGAAAGCAACTTGAAAGTGTTCATAAGACTAGGAAAACTGACATTACATACATCAAGAAGTCCCAAAAAAGGGGGTCTGCATGGAGGAAATTTGATAATCCAGCTGCTAAGGATGTCACCTTGAACCACACTTCCACTTTCTACCTTGCTTGCCTCTTCAGCACTCACCTGGGCTCTCAGGTTATTTCCTGTCAGGGTCCCAGGATGAGCTCGCTGAGGCTGCCGTAGCCAGGTACCACTGACTGAATGGCTTAAACAACATAGATGTATTGTCTGACAGTTCTTGAGGCTAGAAGTCCAAGATCAAGCTGGGTGTGAGGTTAGTTCCTTCCAAGGGATGTGAGGGAAAATCATCTCCATGCCCCTCTCCTGGCTTCTGGCAGTTTGCAGAGGATCTCTGGTCTTCAGCTTGTCGCAGCTTCACTCCCATCTCTGCCTTCAGTTTGTCATGGCGCTCCTCCTGCATGCACATCTATACCCAAACTTGCCCTTTTCAGAAGAATACCAGGTGTAACCGGATTAGGAATCTACTCTGCTCCAATATGACCTCATTTTAACTAATTACATCTACAATTATTCTATTGGCAAATAAGATCACATTCTGAAGTACTGAGGGTTAGGATTCCAACACAACTATTTTTTTTTGGGGGGGGGGCACAGTTTAATGTATAACATTAGAAAAACCGCTGCTCCAGACATCATATCAAGACACAATGTCCCAAGGAAGTGGAAGCTATCTCTTCCTCACTCCTTTTAAGAAACTTCTCAGGAGACATACTGTCTTGTCTCAGTGCCCAGAACTGTTTCATATGCCTACCCCTAACCAATGTCTGGTGAACGGGTTGGAAATGCAGATATTTGGAAGCAAAATTCTCCAGAGAATGCAATTACTGTCTCAACTTGATAGACAAGGAGAAAGAGCATAACAAGATATTACACATGTAATATATATGCACACTCACATTTTCCAGTCATCTAAGTTGTGAGCAATTCTCTATTTTTACTGATTGCATTTATTAGTTTTTTTTAGAATATTCACTGAAGAAAATTAAGGAAGTATTAAAAATGACAAATTTTGAATGATTCAAATTCCAACTGAGATTTCTTCTTTTAAAACACTGATATATCCATGTTTATGGAAGGAAGTTGGAAAAAAATCTTAATATCTTACAAAGAACCAGTTTAAAGCCATTCATAATCCCATAGAGATCCCCCTACTGATGCATTAGAAAATATATATTTATACCTATAAATACATATAAATAAAAATTAGGATTATAGTGTATACTGCTGGGTAGACTGCTTTTTTTAGTTAATATTAATTGTTTTCATTTCCTTTTTTGTTGTAGTGTCCACGGTAATCATATCTGGTGTCCCTTACCTCAAACGTATTTACAATCTACAGTGTAAATGATGTTAAAATGTATACATTTGGTATCAATGGATACCATCATATTACCTGGAACAACTTACCTCCAACATATTTATACTTTGCAGTGCAAGTATACCAAGATACATACATTTGGTTCCAATGGATATCCCAGATAATATATGGTATAAATGACACCAGTGTAACGATGCCAAAAGCATCCTACTGGTGATACCAAATGTATCATTCGATATAATTAATCGCAAAAGCCTTCCATCTCAAGTTAAGTAACAAAGTGAAGTTCTCGGTTCCAGCTACGTGTTGTTAGAGAGCGTCTATTCAGAAAGGAATTACACATTACTCAGGAAGGCCAAAGTCATATTGTCAAATGTTACCTCTCTGTCAATTATTGCTTATCTGACTCTCACTCCAGCCTAAGAATTCCCCATTTGTGCTCAATTATTATTTGTCGGTGTCTACCTATCTGACTGCCCGTGTCTTCTCTCAAAATACCTTGAATGGTGGTATCAGTGGTTTATATTTTACATGACCATACCCCCCACCATCCTCCTGACGTGGGTTCCGACTCATCTTGTATCCTCTGGGCCTGGCTTCAGTAGACATCAAATATATGCTTTACTGAACAAATGAATGAATTCATTCGTTCACGAGAGAACACGCTTAGATGTTTTTTTCTCATTTCCTGCAGTAGTTTACTTAAAAAAAAAAAGAGGTAAGGTTGGAATGGTTAGTTTTTAAAGTAGCACTTGGAAGAAAGTGAAACGTAATGGTTCCAGTACTAACCTGGATATTAGATTTAAGTATTAGCGAGGCATGTGCCTAAAAAAGGCAAGTGTCTCTAAAAATCAAGTGATAACTTGACAACCAGGTGATGGTTGCTAAGAAACTGCATTTTTCTGTGAACACATGGTGTATGAAGTATGGCCTAGATTCATATCCTACATAAAACATCTTCCTTGGAGTTACCTAAAAAGTCTGATTTTGCATGGCTTGTCAAGGCGCATAAGTTACTCCCTCTGCTGTGCTGCTCCTGCTATTAAAAATCACAATTCTATACATAGAATATAATTTCAGCAACATTGTCTGTTCTGAACCTCAGTTTATTTAGATTATAGACAGAGACCCCCGTAGTCCCAAAGGGTTTCAGTCACTACTGAGGAAAGCTCGTCACTTTTGCTACACTAATAGAGCTAAACACAAAAATTAAAATACCTATCGTGTTTCTGGATTCCAAAGTGAAATAAAAATAAGTTGGATATTATCTGCACGTTTAGACTTTGGTTCACGGCCAGTGGAACATAGTGAAGACTTTGCCATACGCTGCCCCAAATAGGAAGTCCACCCCGCACCTTAACAATGGGGGGTCCAAAAAGTACTCAGTGTGTGCTGAATTCAAGAGCTAGAAAATATATAAATTATGCTTGAAATAAATATCTTGGTATTAACTGCTGTATTCCTTTGAAAGTTTTTATTGCAAGTAAGAGGAACTCAAACCAAATTACCTAAAGCAAATGAAAAAAGACATATGGAGACATTAGAATAAGTCCTTCACAAAACTGAAGGACAGGCTGAAAAATTAGAGATAGACCAAGGGTGTCAGAGGTGTGAAACACTGAGGACTGAATGACTCTCTTTCCACCCCAATCCCTAGTTGTGTCTCCCACTTCTCTCTGGGTCTCAGTCCCATTTTTCTCTTCATGCCAGTGATGTGGACACCAGCAGTTCTGGAGTCACATCCAAAAGAGCTTTCACCATGGTGGGAAGTTGTATGAAGAGCTTACGCCCGGCCCCATCTGGGCGGCCTATACAGCTCGTGTTGCAGGGGTGGGGTAGGTGCAGTGGTTAACAAGTCCTCCAGAACCCCTGGGGATGGCAGCAATGATTCCCAAGAGAAAGACTGAAGCTGTGACAAGAACAAGAGCTGAAGTCAAGGTCAACAGATGTCCATCACTCCAACCGTGTCATCAGTGACTTTAATACCACTAGGGCAAATGAGCAAACGAGCCCCTGCCTTACACAATATTACCCCAAATGTTCACTATTCTAGAAGTCTTAAACTTCTTTCACCTTAAAACAGCAAGAGATCGCTACCACAATGCAGTGGGTTCATCTCACGTGCATCTAGAAAGCATGCAACACAGAATTCTGTTTTGTTTTGTTTTGTTATTTTTTGAAAGGCAAAAAGCAAAGGTGGAGAAAGGTGAAGGATGCAGAGGAAGTACCTTCTCACCAGTTTCTAAGATTTCTAAAAACCAACGTTTCCGAGTTCATTGACAATCCCTCACTTAATCACAAGAATAACAACCTTAAGGCTAACATATATAATGAATCCCATTGCCTATTTACAGGTGTCTGCCACAAATAGGAGGAGCCTCTCTGTTCTCTGATTATATGCTGGAGTGTCTGGTTTTCTCAGTCCGATAGGCCTCCTAATAATTCATAGTGCATTTTAAATGAAAGAACAGAATACATCTACATGGGAAAGATTCTCATAAGGCACAAACTGCTTATTTGGTATTTACAGAAACGTACTCACTCTTCCTGACCCAGAAATCAGTCTTTATTTTAAAAGAAGTGATGCTTCCATTTAAGAAGCATTGCCACACAGGCAGTGGGATTTTTCATCTATTCAAAAGATATTTATCTGCCAGAAGTGTGATAAGTCCACTCCATTGCTAATCTCTCAAAACATCCTAGATATTCTCTGTTTGAATAGTCCAACAAATTAATCGAAGCCAATCCTGCCCTATTAACCTAAAAACACTTAATGCATGTCTTCTAATCTTCTTTAGCCCCCTATGAATTTTCAGTTTGCTTTCAAATTACACTAACTCTACTCCGATTTTACCCACTTCAGTGTCTTACTCTCTCTCCCTAATTCACAGAGCCACAGCCTCTTCCAAGCTAAGACATTTACTGCTGATCATTCCTAACCACAACAAGAAACAAATAGCCCACTGAACCTAAGTAAGGGGGGCAGTTCATTTATTTACAAAGGGTTTCACTGCAAATACACAGGTGGGAGTTAGGGACCCCACAACCTGCTGTTGACAGCTGCTACATGAGGTCAGCAGTGGGGGAACTGGAAGGGGGAAGACTTCAGTCATGCTCTACTGTGACCGTGCATCCATACCCCAACAACAATACACCCAACCATACAACACAACCCTCTGCCAGCTTTCAGCTCCAGCCTGGCCTGCAGTTACAAATAGAACCCTTTCCCAGGGTTGCTGTGAGGACTAATTTTTAGAGTGTGTATGTTATCACAGGATGAACCAAAAACACCTTTGATTTTATTTCCCACCTGCCTGGGCCCTGGGCCTGGGCAGTCCTTCTACCCTGGGTGAAATTGGGGCTAGCAAAATGACTATTCTGACACAGGACCTGGGGGGACATCAAGTCCTACAATCATATGGTTTCAGGTCAATTATGGAAAGTATGCAATCCAGTATACTAATCAGTAATTCCATCTTTATTCAGAGACAAGACACTTGGGAAGAAATCCTTGTCTTTTATCTATTACTACCTGTGTTTGTTAACTATGGCTTCTGGCCCCTTCAGAGTAAGTGCTTGAATGGCAGAGAGAAAAAGACACATAGAAAGTTCTCAGTTGAAGGGTACAAAGTGTGTCTTCATGTGATCTGGACTTATAGGTACTTAAAGGCTAACTCCTCCTTTTACTCGCACTTTTAGGATTTTTCAAAGGGGCTCCAACCCAACGATGTATTCTAGTTCTCAGCTTGTCCCACCTGACTAAGTCCTTGGTTTCCTGGAAGTCTACCCAGTACTCACCTTCTCTGTCCTCAGGATGGTATCCCTCTTACGCATGACTTAAAATTGTTCCAGACCAGGTAGATCCCTTACCTACTGCATGGCTCACACCAGGCCAAGGGAATATTCATGTATCCTTTATCCAAAAAACTCTAGGACTGAAGGTCTAGCTGAAAGCAGCAGCATCTCTCCCACTTGACCTCCAAAGCCACTTGCCAGCAAACTCTCAGCCTCTCTGTTTCCTGGGAGAAATCAGACACCAGTTCGCCCTGTCCATCCTGACTGTGCGAGCTCCTACCAAGGATTCTGCAGGGCCCACTGGTGGATCCTGCCCCCAAATACAGAACTAGATGGGTTTTATATACTTCTTCAGCTTCTTAAGGGAAGGAAACTTTTTTGACTTGAATTCTTCCTAAGAGACTTTGCGTGTAATTCATATTTTTACATCTTTATTTTTCTTTCCCATACCCCTGATCAGACATTCCTTTGATGACCACAAACATGGTCATAAATTATCCACTTACTGGGGCTTTACCACAGATTGGTCCATATAGGTTGTGGGGATAACACGCATAATCACTACAGTAGGAATTAAGCCATCACGTAAAGTTTAACACATGCAGTCCCTACCATTAGCACTGTTCTTTAGTATTCTTGCTGTGCATATGCAAGCTAAATGACCTTAAGATTTGATGTCTCCAATGGCGCATCTAAGTACCTACAAAACCTAGTAACAAATAACATTTTTGTCCCAACTTTGCTTATGCTAAATAGCTGTGACGATCCAGTTAGAGGAGGGTGGAGGGATAAATGATTTTTAAATGTTATTTTTGCCAAGATCTGCTAATAGTACTTAGTTTCATAGTTCTTGACATATGCCTGGTGAGCAGAAGAGTTTTAAACAGAAAGATCAAAGTCCATAGGAAAAGTTTTATTTCAGTTTCCTTAGAATTTAGACCATCCTGTAAAAAAAACATGGGATTTCTTCAAGGTAAGTAAGTAGTACTCACAACAGACCAAGCCAGAGGAACTACAAAGGAAAGCTCCAATGTGTATGAACAATTCTGTTTGGAGGTAACACTGATCAGGTGGGCCAGTATAATTAAATGGTCAAGGTGACAAGGAATTAATCTGAAAGAAATCATAAGAATCCCTAAAAGAAGCAGTTCCCTGAACTGGCTGTGTCAGAACCATCTAGAATAGTAAGTTCCCCAAGTGAACCAGATAACAAACCTGTCTGCACCTGAGAAGGCTACTAGTCTACCCAATATCCATCCTTTGCTTCTTCTTAGTAACAGAACACTGATTTTATTGGTGGTAGTATATACAGCTAGAAGCAACATTTCCCAGCTTCTCCTGCAAGTTGGTGTGGCCATATGACTCATTTTGACCAGTGAATGTAAGTAGCAATTGTTATATGTTCTTTCTGAGAAAGTTCCTTTAAGGGGGATGAAGAGCTAGGTGTGAATTTTTTGTTTTCTACCCGTTCCTCCCTTCTGCTATGTGGAATTAGACTTTAAGACTTGATTTCTCTAGCAAATGTCTTAGAACATGAAGTCATCTTCAAGTCAGAAGCCACAGATGACAGACTGAATCCCCAGTGACCAGGCGCTGCCATGCCAGCCCCACACGGCTTCTTCCACATTCTTTCATAGGAAAGAAAGTAAAGCTGACATGTTTAGGTGCCTGTTATATACCATCAAAGCCTAAACACAGTGATACTGGCATTTCCTTGGCCTTACCAGATCCCAAAAGACGACTTTCATTTTCACTCACCTGTAACTATCTCAACAACGCCACCTGGTTGCCAGTGATAGCAGCATGTCCTTTGGAAATGTTAAAAGACGGGGGAAACGCCCATCTCAGAATTAATGGAACAGGTCTTAAAGTTTTTAGCTCCTCCTGTTGCCTTGGCCTACCTGAACTCCTCCTAGTAAAGCCCCTGCTTATGAGACTTACGGAAGTTGGGAGCCTCCAATACAGGAAGTTCAATGGCCACCAGGGAGTGCTGTGTGCACAGTCAGCACAGAAAGGCCGCTAAGGGAAATAAATGCAAGCTCGCTCAGCTATTGCAAGCCACAGCTGGGAGAAGGCAAAGTGTCAGTGAGAACGCAGTTGTAACAACATCTGGGTGAGGAAATTTATTTTTTGCAGGGTTAAGAACCTCTTGTCCTCTGATGGACCTTAAAGAAACGGAGAGAGAGTCTGGAAATCATGGTAGCCCACTGATAAAAAAAACCACAGTGAACTGCCAAGGAAGTCAATGGCAATCAGAGGGTAGGAGCAGACTGGCAGTCCGTCCCCTGGCACAGGCAATCCATGATTAGCTCTGGGAAGACACCTACCCTAAGTATCTGGTAAGTTTCTAGTCCTATTTTGGTTCTTCTCAATTAATTCATTTTTTAAAATTTGAGCTCTGCTGAGTGAAAGCCTTGTAGACATAGCAGGGTTTCCTCAGCATCTCAAGATCATTACAAAACGTCAGTTGGGGACCGTCAGATGCCTGGACTCCCACGTTGGTCATTTTAGGTAATTGCCATAGAAATGAACGTGGCAGGGTTGGACTCACCAAATGAAGAAGAAATTATCCTGAAGTAGGGTAAAGCCGTGTTGCATCCACACATTTACGCATACTGACATACAGGTAAAGGAAAGGAAATAATATTCTTCTAAAAGGAACTAGGATAAATATTAGACTTAAAACTAGGAAGTTAATTCTGGAAGCTGTGGGTGAATTATTATTGATATGAGCTATTTTCTGCTAGGAAAAATAGTAGTGTCTGGAGACTACTTAAGGTAAAATGAAGCCATTAGAACTTCCTTCTTCTCTGCTACTAGAACTGCATGCCTGTGCCCTCTACCACGTGACTGCAGCACTTCCTACCACACTGGTCCGACCTAGATGACCCCCAGCTGGAAGTGAGCCACCCAGCAGAGCCCAGGGTGCATCAGGGGAACCTCGTCTGCAGACCTGGGAGCCTGAGAATAACCAGCTGTGAGCCGCAGGTTCTTTGGTGGGTGGTTTCTCCACGTCAGCATAGCTAATGGGGTCAGCTACATCCACCAAATATTTGTGTTGAAATCCTGACCCCCCAAAGATGATGATATTAGGAGAGGGGACTCTGAGAGATGTGAAAGTCCTTAAGGTGGAGCCCACATGAATGGAATTAGTGCTCTTCAAAGATGCTCCAGAGAGCTCCCTTATCCTTCCCCTGCAGGATACCACAGCAAGAAGGATGCTATCTATGAACCAGACATCAGATCTGCCACTGCCTTGATCTTGGACTTTTGGACTCCAGAACTGTGAGAAATAAATTTCTGTTATTTATAAGCCCCCGAGTCTGGGGTAGTCTGGATGGGCAAAGACAGGGTCTGATTCAGTACTCAAAAAATGCCAGCTAGTAGTAGGCATTTTTTTTAAAGTTCGATAATGCAAAAATAGAAGGACATAACCCCCAAAATTATGCATTGAAATCATTGTTGGTGTGTCATAGTAGCATCTTTAAAGTTTGCAAATTACAGAATCTTCAACTGGTATCATGAATGCCTTGGTATAAGACACACTAACTGGTTTTTTGAATTGTTATCTAGGGTAATTTAAAAGCAATCATGGTTTTCCATATCCTACCTTCTACCTGCAACCATAACCTCCAGTAAGTAGCAATTTTCTTTTTGGGCCTTTATGCCCTATTGCCTTTTGTTCTCCCTCATAGTTGAAGAAAATGGTCAAAAGATCAATAGGTGGAGAGAATCATATAAAGCACCCGGATTGCCCACATGCACAATGATCTACACCAAATGAGAGTTCGTTAAGCTGTCTTGTTTTAATATCATGTTGTACATAGCTTCTTAACCCAGACAAACAATCTGTGCTTTTAAAAGGTAAAGATTATTTCTTAAGACTGAATGTAAACAGATTAAAGGATTAAAATTGATTCTACGTTTACTGATTAATCTTTACAGTATTTATTTGCTAAACATCTTTGCAATAAACATATCACCAACTTCCTATTTCTCTCTCTCCTCATAATGCCAGATACATGGAAGTCACTCAAAAGGATACATATTAAAATGAATAATGAAGGACACAATGCACAGCTTCAAAGCCGTTTACTATTTGGTCAAACAAGAATTTTTTTAAGTTTTTTTAAGTTGTCGGTCATAAAGTGAAATCGATATTAACAGACACGTTAAATGTTGATCTAATCTGCGTTATTGCTGTGTGACACCACCTCATGGTCTGTAGGAAAATGTGATTCCTGAGATCATTGTTGGCTTTTATCCATCACTTGCCTCACTGTCAATCATCTCTCCTGAAGTGACGTGGGAGTGTGAATTGGGGTTAGGATGCTCAATTGCAGACCAGCTTTCTAGAGCAGCTAAAGGAGCAAATAGGCCCTATCACCTAAAAGATGTACAAAAATAACCATGGTGTGTGGAAGTTGTTTTCAAGGTATGCCATACAGCAAAAATGTAGACTGAACACAGAAGTCTTTTCTGATCACTCTCAGTCACCCATAAGGGATGTGTTTTCTAGTTAATCAGTCCTTGATATTCTGCAGTCCATCTGTTATTTTTCATTTATTTAAAATATCCTCTGCTAAATAATCGTGTTTATTTTTAAAAGTAAATTGCTTAAAATTACATTCAGTTTCTTCCTACAAGCCAACATAGTCTCTCCCTTCACAACACAACACACGGTATCCTGAAGCTGAGGAGCCCCAGCCGCACACGTTCTGCCATGTGCTATGGTGCGATTAGAGCCTAAGTCATTAAAAATAGCAAGTCTGGATTTGTGTGGGATCTGGGAGAGCTTTCACTAAGAGATAAAGTATGAGATAAAGTCTGAACTTAGTAGGGCTAACAAAAATTTACTTATATCATAATTCACTTTTTTTTCAGAATGCTTTTTTAAAATTTTTTTTTAAAGATTTTATTTATTTATTTGACAGAGCACAAGTAGGAGGAGCAGCAGGTGAGGGAGCAGCAGGCTCCTCACTGAGGAGGGGAGCCTGACGCGGAGCTCGATCCCAGGACCCTGGGATCATGACCTGGGCAGAAGGCAAGACGCTCAACCAACTGAGTCACCCAGGAGCCCCTAGAATGGTTTCTAAAACAATCCTCCAAGTCCCTGACCGGTATATGAGGCCTTGGAATCACTTCTATCTGTGTTGTATACATGCCAATCCTCTTCTACATTTGAATGAAAAGCACTGGAACAAATTAACTGAAAGAAAACCACTCTGAAACCGCCTGAGCTTTTGAGCCCGCCATGGAGGTTTAAGGGCTTATAGGACCTAGCTTGTATTTTCCTCTGGGTCTGGGTGTCTAAATGATTGTAGAATGCATGAAACATGAAGAAGTGAGTATTAACCAAAGATCCCGTATACCAGCCTTTCCGAAGGGAACCAAAAACACTTTGAAACAATTCTCACAACAAGTAACGGCCTATTTAACAGATCTGAAACCAATAATCAGTTTTCTTGACCTACAGTTGAAAACGAAATTATCTTTTAACTAAATAGGATAAGCTTAAAAATCCCTTTGGAGATGTTTTTATTTATTAAATGCCTTCATTAACAACACCATCTTTCATTTCCCATTACTCCAATTCGATTTCTCCTGCATACAAAGTAATGAGCAGAATGGCTGTGAATCCAGTTAACATTCCAGCATTCTGAATCATGAAGTAAGTAAAATCGGTTTTTCTTCCAGTGATCTTTTCTCTCAGCATATCGTTCATCTCTGGAAACTAAGAGAGAGAGAGAGAGAGAGAGAGAGAGAGAGAGAGAGACATTGTTAGATAACTGTTGCCATCTGGTGGTAAAACGTAAAACAGTCACCTAGAGATTTCTTTGGGGGAGGCAGTTAGGATTTAATTCAGATGTGTGTATGTTCAGTATAGAGAGCATTAAAGGGATATGTCGCCGTATCAGACACCAACAGGAATAAAAGTATGGAAATAGTGTTCCCCAAGTGAGTGAATCTGTGAGATGGGATTTACCTCATCTAACGCCTCCTATCTGTCTCTCTTTGTCTGTCTCTCTCCCCCCTACTCTCTATGCTCCATCCACACCATTCGTTCAGGACCTCACATGCATCCATCCTCTTTCCAGCGTCAAAATCTTCACACCTACCCAAACTGCTATCTGAACTCTTCTGCCTCCAATTTTTCAATGAGCTACACCCTTGAGGTTTCAGCTTAAATCATACTTTGTAGGAAGGCTTCCCTTAGGCCCTCCTACCTTACATTAGATTCCCCTAACATCATCTCTCACCACATATATTGCATTTCCTCTTAGCTCACAGATTTTTTTACTTGTAATTATTTAGTCATGGAGTGTGATTTTGTTCACTGAATTTCTAGTTTCCTCTCTTTAAAGACAGAATGCCCCACAGATGCAGGGACTGTGCCTCCTTTGCTCACTCCAGTGTCTCCAGTGCCTTACAAATTCCAGGCCAGAAACTGTGGATACGGCCGAGATGCCCTTCAACAGATGAATGGATAAAGAAGATGTGGTCCATATAAACAATGAAATATTACTCAGTCATCAGAAAGGATGAATACCCAACTTTTGCATCAACATGGATGGGACTGGAAGAAATTATGTTGAGTGAAGTAAGTCAAGCAGAGAAAGTCAATTATCATATGGTTTCACTTGTGGAGCATAAGGAATAGCATGGAGGACATTAGGAGAAGGAAGGGAAAATGAAGGGGAGGAAGTCGGAGGGGGAGACGGACCATGAGAGACTGCAGACTCCGAGAAATAGAGCGTTTTAGAGGGAAAGGGGTTGGGGGGTATAGATTGGCCCAGTGATGGGTATTAAGGACGGCACGGATTGCAAGGAGCAGTGTGTGTTATACGCAAACAACGAATTGTGGAACACTCCATCAAAAATTAATGATGTACTGTATGGTGATTAACGTAACATAATAATATAAAATTAAATAAATTCCAGGCCAGGAACATAACAGCAATCAATAGTAGCTGATTAAGTTAATTTTTAGAAATCACTATGCATTTAATTCCTGTTCTCTTCGATTTGTTGCCTTCTGCTTGGTCTACCCTCACAAAATCTTATGGCTTTTAAATAAATCATGTGCTGTTATTGAAGGCTGTAACAATCTCCTTACTATGAAGGCAATTAAAACTCTAAGTTCTGTGCTTAAAATCTACCCTTACTCAGTGAATAAACTCTACAGAAAAGGTTCAGTAAGATCTGTAAATGTCAGCTTTCTAAAACATATTCCAAAATGATGGGCTATATATACAATGGCACAATGTACCAAAGAACCAAAGAGGTCTCCAGAATCTCACCAATCCATGTGCCTGATTGAAGAAGCTGTTACCAGGATCAAGTGAGTGAAAGCTGTGAAACTACTCCAAAAAAAAGCAAAACTGCTGTAAGGGCATACAGCATCATTTATTAGCATTATTTCCTTAGACTAAACACTTCTAATAGATTCCATTCTTATAACAGAGAAAGAAGTGATGCCCTAGCACAGATACAATATGAGACATTAATTCTGTGAAGAAAAATATAAATGCAGTGACGGTTCCCCGAGATGAAATGCTCGCTCCGATAAAGGCCTGCAAAGAGCAAGGAACAGAGCTAGACAGTTACCATTTGGAGCTAAGAATGCAGATGAAGGAAGCTAAATTACTAAATTATGTATGTAATACATATTCAGTTCCAAATGCAAAGGAAATGTTCCTTGATTTGCATATATGGAACACATTTTCATTTTCTAGAAAGCTGTCCATGATTCATTTGAAAATGCACGGGGCACAGGACTATTGATATTCTCCCTCTTACACACATATGCACACACACACACAAACACATAAAGACGTAGACAGAGCACCAACATAAACAGATACAAATATATACTGACCCAAGTCGATGTTGTCCAATTTCAATTTACCAACTTTAGTTCAACCCAAAAGGCTCCCACTGTTTAGAACTTTGAAATAACAAAATGCTATTTACTCTAACAATTTATTCCCTTCTAAATGTAACATCCTCACCAAAGAGAGGGGAGAGGTCCCATGGGGACATATTTATAATAGAATACAGGGTTTACCTCCCACAAAGCAAAAAACCTGGGAAAATCTCTCTACTTTAACAGAAGCACATCATTTCTTTTTTTTTTTTATATTTTATTTATTTATTTTACAGAGAGAGAGATCACAAGTAGGCAGAGAGGCAGGCAGAGAGATGGGGAAGCAGGCTCCTGCTTAGCAGAGAGCCTGATGTGGGGCTCGATCCCAGGACCCTGAGATCATGACCTGAGCTGAAGACAGAGGCTTAACCCACTGAGCCACCCAGGCACCCCCATCATTTCTTTTTCTATCAATAAGATCCTAGATCAAAAGATCAGTGAGAATAACTTTCAAATTACTGCTAATACAAGATGTCTGTTGAATCAAAAATGTTTCAAATTACAACAGAATTTCCACACTGTGGGAAGCAGAAGGTTACCTTTAGTCAACTCATAACCCAGATGTTTAATTCTAAATTTTAAGTTAAAATAAAATTTTAAAAATTTCTTACCATATCCGCCAGAGAAATATAGAGGAACATGCCTCCAGCAAGGGCAAATATAATATTTGGAGCAAAATTGTTGCCCACCAAAATGCCAAAAGCTAGCCCAACATAGCAGGAACACGCCGAAAGGAAATTGAATAACAAGGCTTGCCGAGTGCTCATTCCTGCGCTGAGTAGGATCACAAAGTCCCCTAGGAAAAGAAGAAAATACCAAGGGAATAGTTTTGGCTATTTTTGGATGAGAAAAGATAGGCATCAATGTCCGATCAGGGCTCCTCCATTTTGATGCATCAGTGGGATTTTTAAGAGTGTGTCGTCTAAAATGTCTCACTCCACCAAAACCAAGAAGTGACTTTCACAGTATGAACAGAGCCTGTTACCTAACTCATGAGGAAACTCTTCACACAGAATCGCTATAGAAGTACTGAGTCCCTGAAGAAGAGACACGGTGCAGGAAGCCCCAATCGCCAGGCCGTCAATGAAATTGTGGAGGGCATCACTGAGTGTTATCATCCAGGCAATGGTCCCTATTTTTGACAGTTTGGGTCCCTTCAAACAGGTACACGAACTTGACTCCGTTTTGCCATCCTGTAAAATAATAGCAAATCAATCAACAAAATAACCAACACTTTTTTCTTAGAGAGAGAAACTGAGAAAGAGTGCATTCGCACGAGCTGGGGGGAAGAGGCAGAGAGCAAGAATCCCAAGCAGGCTCCAAGCCTGAGCATGACATGGGGATTCGATCTCACTACCATGAAATCACTACCTGAGTGGAAATCAAGAGGCCTACGCCCAACCCCCTGAGCCACCCAGGCGCCCCAATAACCAACATTTCTTGAAAGTCTCAGAGATACACAGAAATAAGAGGTGTGTTATGTATTAAGAAAGACAAATGGTCCCAACAGAGAATCTTTCATAGTGGTTAAGAACTCCTAATCATTTATGACAACAAAAACTTATAGTAGGGAGAAAGGAAATGAATAGGTTGACAGCCCTTGAACAAGCCACTTAAAAGACATTTTACTCTGGTTTCCCCTTAAAAAAATCCTTTTGATTTGTATGAACAATTCTTACTACTGCCTTCCTAAAATGTAACAGATACTAACCTAAGAATTTCATTCATCTGCATACTTTAAAATAAAGGTAAATTTTTAAAAACTAAACTTGAAGACTTTTGCGTGTTACAATGTTCATGTGAAATCCATATTTAGAGCACAATGACATCAAAGAACATTTACTGCAATCCTTCCTAAGTTATCTGAGCAGGTAACCTGGGCCTCAGTTTCTTCAGTTGTGAAATGAAGATAATGTACTAAATGATTCATTTATTTCTCAATGACTTATTAAGTCTCCACTGTGTTCCAAAGTAGTGTGTCGGGTGATTAAGCTGTAACAACATGTTCCCTATCAGCTCTAAATTTCAGTGATTCTCTAAACACATTTCATGAAATGTGATTAGAACAGGCTTACCTTTGCACTAACACCTCTTTCCATTTTGGAGCAATAATAAAAACAGAAAATCCTAAAACAAACCCTTTGTAAGAATTTAGATTTCCATAAAATTTACAAAATCACATAAAATCAAATACCAAATGCCAACTGAAAGCATTTTCCAGAAATCATAGAAAAGATAATCAAATGCAAATTTATTTTTAAGTAGGGAAGCAATTTGCAATTAACCGGAGAACATTTTATTCCTAATTCTCCTCCCCTCAACTCTACCTCAGCAACTAATCAACATATTTACTGAGCATCTGCAATCTGTAAAACAGGGTGCTGGATGCTATGGGGAGTGCACAGAAGTGGAAAATACAACTTCTATCTTCAAGAAGTGTATTTATATTGGAGAGACAAGATGTAAAGAATATGACTGACCATTTAAAAAATGTTCAGTACACACCCAGACAAGAAGGGCTGCCTTCCAAGCCATCATGGTGGAGGTTTGAGATTTATCCCAATGTCGCTTCACTGCTCAAAACACTTTGGCGACTCCTCTTTCAGAATGGACTAGATCTTGCCATACATCTTCACTGTGTCTTTAGTGGCAAAGCTTCATCTCTGGGGAAAGTTTTTGTGTGTAGACACAACCAAAAGCCATTTGGAGCCACTAAATTCTTAAATTAACATGGAAGGAGGGAGGATTGTTATTTGTAGGGGCAGTGGTTATGTAATAGCAGGGGCCATAATAGTTGTCAGAAGAGACACAGCAAAGGCATAGAGTATTTATCATGTGCCAGGCACTGCTCTAAGTCCTTGAGATATTCCACTCCTTTAGAACTATTCTGTGAATTAAGGTCTACTATTATCATCACTTTAGAGTTGAAGAAACTGAAACACAGAAACGCTGGTGAGCTTACCAAGGGATGCAAAAGAAGTAAGTCGACTATTTTTAGTAACTGTTTTACTACTCCAGACTTATGGTGGTGGGTGGACACTTACTGTACGAATAGGCTCTGAAGACAATTCACAAGGAGAATGCCCCCTTCTCTCAAAAAAGTCTTCTAAACACTTGAAGTAATGTTGGAGTAAGTGTTCAATCTCCTTTCATTTTAAAGGTAAATCTCAGAGGCATAAAAAGAATTCCATCCAGTCTTCAAATGTGGTCTTTTTACTTTATAGTGTTAAAAGATAAGCTGAGGTAAATTTAAAACTTTAAGAGTGTATTTGAAAAAACAAATTCAAATTATGCAGTGTCAAACCAGATATGGACAGGAGCACTCCATCAACAGGAGCTCAGGAAGAGGCTTTTACAGAGAAAAGGCAGAAGCAAGGCAAGAAAATTACTGATGGGCTGTAACTTAAAGCCCGGTTGGCTTTTTGTGACCAATTGTCTTTAGGTTTCAATGTCATAACCTTGAGACATTTACAGCTTAGATTTTGGTTTGTTTACATAGGCTGCCAAGGCATTAGAGCTACCCCAGTTTAATTAATTGAACAATTGCTCTATCATAAATGGACAACGTAATAAACAATCATGAGTTAGTACAAGTCATATGGGTGACTTGGGTAGGAAATACCCCAGAGCAGGAAGCATTAATTGCCAAAGAAGGAACAAAAGTGGTCATGAGAAAAGCAATAGAGGAAGAGACCTTAGCTTTGCAAAATCTTACTGCCAAAGACACTTAATAAGACCAGTTGCTTTCATCTTCCAACTTGATTTACCTAGTCAAATATTTATAATGTTTTTATTTACTTGTGAGGATTTAGGGAAAAGATTCAAAGACCAAATCTTGACTACCTGATGTTATATACAGAGTCTATATACAAACTCCTTTAATTCTGAAAAATAAATTAAATTAATATATCAGGCATGATTCTCTTACCTCTAAGTACAGATTACTGACTGTCTTTCTTATGCTTTATAGGCTTTGTGTCAAATGACACTTTTGGGTAGGTTAACAGTCATGTATTTTTAATACTTTTGGAACAAACATAAGTAGGCAAGCATTCACAAAGAGCTTGTTTTTAATTCACCTGACACTAAGTCACTGAGCAAAGAAAACACAAAACTCAAGTCAACCTGTAGTTAAGTTAGTGAGTATTCTGTCTTTTATTTTGTTTACTATTGTTGTCATCGTTTGCTTACTTCTGTGCCACATAGTACATTTGAAGCTGTTTCTTTTTCTTTTTCTTTTTTTTTAAGGCTCTTTCTAACCTCAGCCATGATGAGGCAATTCAATCTAGTGAAAAGACCTTAAATCTGAAACCCAGAAAGACCAAATTCTATCTTGGCTCTGACAGGAATTACCACGTAATCATCAGCAAGGCTCTTAACATCTCTCACCTTAGTTATTAATTGAAATAAAAGTCAAAGCAAAGTGCAGACTACTCAGAATGGGAGGGATGGGAAGAATATCATGGACCAAAGTTATAAGAGTAGAGGGGAGACTAGAATCCCAATGTAAGCATAGAGGGGAAGAAGCAAAAAGGAAAAGAAAAACAAAGTACTAAGAAATCAAAATTAAGAAATCCAGTAGACTTACTGCAAAATTCTTATCTTTTTCTTTAATCATTTTTTTAAATTTATTTTCAGCATAACAGTATTCATTGTTTTTGTACCACACCCAGTGCTCCATGCAGTCCGTGCCCTCTCTAATACCCACCACCTGGTTCCCCCAACCTCCCACCCCCCCCACCTCTTCAAACCCTTCAGATTGTTTTTCAGAGTCCATAGTCTCTCATTGTTCACCTCCCCTTCCAATGTCCCTCAACTGCCTTCTCCTAACTCCCCATGTCCTCCATGCTATTTGTTATGCTCCACAATCTTTAAGCAAAGAGGAGGAAGACTGAAAAGAGGTGGAGGGCTTAAGCGGGCAGAAAAGGAAGAACATAAGAAGAAGGTGTGGCATGACAGGGTGGGGCCGGGGGAGGAAGAGCTCTGATAAAAATAAAACCAAACCAAAAAGGAAAGGAGCAACCCACCAAAAAGCATAATAAAGATGGTTAAAGGAAGTATAAATGACAAAAAACATGGAAATTATATGCAATGAAATATATAAATTCTATGCCCATGAAAGAGAAATTAATGTAATATAAATAAAAATTTTTAAATGACATTTTAAGAGGCTGCAGATAAGAGGAAGGGGTGACATTTAGGGAGAGGAGCACTAGTGCAAGCTAGCTTAATGATTAGAGGATATGTGACTTGGCATCAAATCAGCATGGGTTTGAATAATATCTCCTTAATGTGTTTGTGTCCTATAGAAAGTTACTTGGGTCCTAGCTAATCCAATAAGACAAGAAAAGGAAATAAAAGGCATGTACATTTGGGAAGAAAGAAATAAAACTGTCTTTGTTAGCAAATGACATGACTGTTTACACAGAAAATCCAAAAGAATTAACAAAAAAAACTCCAAGAACTAATAAGCAATTATGGCAAGGATGTACAACAAGGTTAATTACTTTCGTAAATACCAGCAATGAATAAGTGGAATTTGAGTTTTAAATCACAGTATTATTTACATTGGAATCCCCCCAAAATGAAATAGATATGAATCTAACAAAATATGTACAAGGTCTGTATGAGGAAAAGCTCAAAACTGTAATAAAAAAAAATCAAAGAACTAAATAGATGGAGAGGTATTTTATGCTTATGGATTGGAAGACTCAATATTGTCAAGATGTCAGTTCTTCCCAGTGTGACCTATTGATTCAATGCAGTCCCCATCAAAATCTCAGCAAGTTATTTTGTGGGTATTTTGTTTTTCTAAAGTTTATACGGAAAGGCAAAGACCTAGAATAACCAACACAACATTGAAGGAATGGAACAAAGTTGGAGGACTCACATTACATGACTTAGACTTACTAGTATAGCTACAGTTATCAATACAGTGTGATAATGGTGAAATAACAGATAAACAGATCAAGAAAACAGAGTCCAGAAATAAACTCATAAATAATGGTCAACTCATCTTTGGCAAAGGAGCAAAGGCAGAGCAATGGAGAAAAGACAGTCTTTCACCAAATGGTGCTGGTACGAGTGGACATCCACAAAACAAACATAACAAAATCTAGATACCTTACATCCCTCAAAAAAATTAACTCAAAATGGATCACAGACCTAAATGCAAAGGCAAAACTGTAAAACTCCTTGAAAATAACACAGTAGAAAACATAGACAACCTCGAGAAGAGCAATGAATTTTTAGAGACACCAAAAGCACAACACACAAAAGAAAATAACTGATAACCTGAACTTCATTAAAATTAAAAACTTCTGTCTGCCAAAGACAATGTCAACAGAAAGACAAGCCACAGACTGAGAGAAAATACTTGCAAAAGATACATCTGATAGAGAACTACTAAAATATACAAAGAACTCTTAAAACTAAACAACAAGAAAACAACCTGATTTAAAAATGGGTCAAAGACCTTAACAGACACATTACCAAAGGAAATATCAATAACAAATAAGCATATGAGAAGATGCTCCATATCATACATCATTGGGGAAATGAAAATTAAAACAAAAATGAGATACCACTGCACACCTATTTGGGAGCACTGACAACATAAATAGTAGCAAGGATGAGGAGCAACGGGAACTCTCATTCATTACTGATGGGAATGCAGAACGGTACAGCTACTCTGGAAGACAGTCTAGCAGTTTCTTACAAAATTAAACACACTCTTGCCATATGATCCAATAATCATGTTCCTTGGTATTTCCCACAGAAGTTGAAAACTTACGTCTACAAATGATCTTGCACACAGATAGTTACAGCAATATTATTCCTAATTGCTCAAACTTGGAAGCAACTAAAACATCCTTCAGTAGGTGAATGAATAAATAAACTGTAGGACATTTGATATTAACACCCTCCCCCCAAAATGAAGTATTACGCTGTGAAAAGACATGAGGACTCTTAAATGGATATTACTAAGTGAAAGAACCCAATCTGAAGAGACTGTATGATTCCAACTATATGACAGTGTGGAAAAGGCAAAACTATGAAGACAATAAAAAGATCAACGATTGCCAGCGATTGGGAAAAGAAGAGGGATACTCAGGCAGAGGACAGAATTTTTAGGGCGCTGAAAATACTCTATATGATACTACATTGATGGATACATGTCATCATGCATTTGTCCAAACCTATGGAATGTACAACACCAAGAGTCAACTGCAACTACGGACTTTGGGTGATTATGATGTGTCACTGTGGGCTCACCAGTTGTAACAAATGTCCTGTCTTGGTGGGGGATGCTGATAACAGGGAAAGCTATGCATTGTGGGGGCAGACAGTCTATGGAAAATCTCTATACTTTCTTCTCAAGTTTGCTATGAACCTAAAACTGCTCTTAAAAAAAAAAAAAATGAAGTCCTTTAGAAAGAATCACTTTCAATATGCCTTCAAATTCCTTATCTGTAGAATGGAGAAAATAATATTACAGATTTCATAGGATTGTTGTGATGATGAAATGAGACGTTTATAAGCCACTAAGTACTCCATGAATGCTTATTAACATCTACCACAGATCGCTTTTCCTAACACAGTACAGATGAACACAGAATTATTACAAGAAAAACAAAAACTGCCTACAAGTGTGCAAGACAAGAGATTGCTCACATCCTTGAATATATTTTGGAGCACACTGGTCAAGATTATTGAAGAAAAAAGGGAGAAAAATTGAATCTATCCCCCAAAAAAGAGCTTTAGAAAAGTGAGGGGGTGAAGAGACTTGTTAACCAGAAAAAAAGGAAAACTTTTTTTAAAAAGATGCTTGAGCTTGAGCATAAATATACTCTTGCAGAAAACTACTGAACGTTCAACTACTAGAGTCCAAGGTGCATGAAAGGGCCAGGAGATTAATTAATAAAACCCACTGTGGAAAGTATGAAGTCTGAGTTGGTAAGTTTCTATGAGTCAGATAGCTGACTGGGTGTAGGAGAAAAGGAATCTCCAAGATGTAAAATAATACCTTGCACACTCAACACTTCACAGTTTACAAAGCACTTCCATATGTTTGGGTCTTCATTTTCTTTTTACCTATACAACATCCTCATGAGTGAAACAAAACAGATACTGGCATCTTGACTTTAAAGATGATGAAAATGGCAATCCAGGAATATAAATAACTTTCTCAAAGTCATACGGGAGCTGCTGGGATGAGGCTACTCAATTGTTCACTGAGCAGCTATTTTATACGAGGCTGGAATTGTGCTGAGAACTGAGGATAGAAACATAAATCAGAGGATCTCCATCTGGCTGGAATTCATAATCCAGAAAGGAACAGCCAGGATTCAAACTCAAGGCCTATACTCAATAGCTCTTATCTGCCTTTCCAGAATAACCCTCTAACCTCTCACACTTCTCTGTTCCAAATGAGCCACCTCTTCAGGCTCTTTGTCCTCTAGTTCTCATTTGAGATTAACCATTGGGGAGCTCTAAAATTACTTCAGGGGAGAAAGGAGGAAGAAGTCACGGTACTGATTCCTCTGATACCCATCTGTGTGGTCATCTAAGGCTGTCCATGACCCTCAGATAAAGGCTACATCTCTTCTCAAGATAACTCTGTTTGTAGAGTCTAGTAACTGCTCTCTCCCCTCCACCCTTTCAGGTCTAGCTGTGGTAAAAAATTTTGCAATTACTGGTCCCTGTGGTCCTCTTACACCCCACTCACACCTTATACCTATATCTTCCTGACATTATTCTAATTTGAGCATTCCATCAGTTTTCTATTGGGATCCTAAATGATACAATCACTGGTGTTGGATGTGGCCATAACAAACAGTACCCCAAATGGGATTTAATTGGGTTTTTCATGTATTTGAAGAATGGGGAAATAGCACACTGGTTACCCATAAGTGGGCTGCATTTTCTAGTGATGCCCAGAACATAAAAGCACTTTGCAAGGTCTGGGCTATGTTGCAAGCCTTCCTGTCATTTGGTTCTTATGACCCAGTGGACCAGTGAAATTAGAAGAGTCTATGGCAGACAGAGATGCTGAAAGGAGGCTTTGGAAGCCCTGGTGAGAGAATCACAGTGCAAACCCCTAAGATGTCAGAGTAAAGCCATGTCTTCCTTTGCCACTAACTATTCCCTTTTTCAAGGTGTCCCTTGCTCCTGGATCCTTACAGAGACTTATCTCATGCCTGTGGGATAGTAAGTGGCCGTGAGATCATGCCCAACATGAACTGGATGTTATCTGGGTCAGCAAGTCATAAAATCAGCTGTTCACAGCAGCATTCCATTATTAAATTATATATGTAAGAACAGGCCACACCAGCCTTAGGAGACACAAACAAACCACAATGGCAGGAGATTCAGACCTCTCTAGTATATGAGCCTGATGTTTCTTTTCTTTTCCCTCAACAACAGTAAGGTTTTATGGATAGCTCCCTAAAGCCAGTAAACTATGAGGACATCTATAAGTGTGCCAGCACCAGACAGCTATACTATGTTACTCAAAATGAACTCAAAATACATTGATAAGGGAAAATTCTCTACATGGGCAAAACTTTTAGGTGCAGTGTTAAACTTCATGTAAAAGAAATGACTGAGATATAGATCTGTACTAACTGGTGGGTGGGTGCTAGGAAGTTGGCTTGGTGGTCAGAAACTTCCAAAAACCAAAACTGGACATTGGTGGCAAGGAGATCTGGAGAGAAATAAACAGACTGTAAAAAGGCACAGAGTGTGAAGATACTTTTAGATCCACTTTCCACCCTTCTTTTTCCAGTTCTCTGCTCTAGCAGACCAGGATCAACTTTGTCAAAAGGCTCCCATGCTCTGGCTTCTAGTTGGTTCCAAACAAAGAGCTCTACCATAAAACTGGAGGGAAAGAGAAGAAGACCAAGGTACTTATTTCCTGGGCTCTTTATTTGAGGGGTAACTTGAGCCTGTCCCTAATTAAAGATCACCATTCAATGTACAGTGTTTTTCTGTACAAGACTACCTCCTAGGTTCCAGTAACTTCTTCCTTCCCTTTCCCTTTGATTATTCTTAGCTTGATAAGATTACTCATAGTTCCACTATTCCAAGTCCCAGTTTTACTACACTCTCCCTTGTGGCTCACTTATACCTTGCTCAGAGTTTTGTAAATTGTCCCTTTCCTATTTATTATTTATCCTCATTTAAATGTGCCAACTCATTCTGGAAAGAACATGACTGATTTAAAGTCTAATGCTCTTTCCACACAGAATGCACACAGTGTGCTATAAGGACCTATTTAGCCAGAGTGCTTCCATCCGGTTAAACAATAACTTTGTTGTTTAAAACTTAAACTGTCCCTGTTTCCCTTCCCCCAGGGGACTTACTTAAAAACAAGTCCGGAAAGGAATCCCAGGTAACAAAGCCCCAATACAAGGGTGGGTCAGGCCAGGTGGAGACATCTGATCAGTGGGGGTATGCATACTGTCTCCCTAGTTACCAAGGAGTATGGGCCCCACCCTTTGGGCACCTTTTGAGCGCCAATTCTGACCAAGGTGATAGGCTGGTTCAAATATCTACTAGGGTAAATTGTAATTCAATTGGTCTCTTATGTGTGACCTAACATGACTGTGCAGTTTTCTCTGTGTGTTACAATTTCATTGGCCATCTCTGCGTGGCCAGGCCCAACCACATGGCCTTAGCCCTTAAAAGCTAGTCTATGAAGCAGAGAGAGGTCGCCCTCTCTGTAAGAGGTGTGGCCCCGAACCTTCGGTTTGATTCTTGATGCTTGGCATGAAATAAAGCTTTGCTTGACCTTCGCTTTGTATCAGTCTCGCTCCTTTAATCACGGACCCATTATTTGGGGACCTAACAGTACCATCAAATATGTTTTAATGGGAATAATTACAAAAAGGATTAAATAAATATAAAGATACCATAAAGAGTTAAAGGTACCATACAAATGTAAAATTTTAGGGGTGCCAGGGTGGCTCAGTCAGTTAAGTGTCAGACTGTTGATTTCAGCTCAGGTCATGATCTCAGAGTCCCGAGATCAAGACCCACATTGGGCTCCACACTGGGGTGGAGCCAGCTTATGATTCTTTCTCTCCCTTTCTCTCTCTCTCTCTCTCCCCCACCTCTAAAAATACAAAATAAAAATAAATTTTAAAATAGCAAATGTAAAATTTTAGTGGGCTTTGCTTTTATGACTGTATTTTTTAGTAATCTTGATGTACTTTATAGCTAGTGGTTCCTTTGTCCTTCCTCTGGCCCAGAACAATCAGTCTCAAATCACTATAACCAAAATGAAACGTCATATAAGAAAGAAGAAACCGATTTTATCTTTAATGTATGCAACCAAACATAATTCAAATGCACTTAGTCGCTAGTCATTTGGTTTTAGGAAAATCTCATAACTACTTCCAAAATTCCCCTCGCTAATGAAAATAACCATTAACAGGAAAATAACAATTTCCAGACACATTGAAAATTATTTCTTTTCCCTCTATCCCTTCAGTGGAATGTGAGTAAAGTTGTTTTGGTCTTTAGGAGTTGAAATAATTGCCTTTCATTTTCAGCCTGGGACTATATCATTTTACTGTCTTAAAAAAAATTACTTAGGAGAAATATGACAGGTTTTCAAGAAATATGCAACTATTTTGCCAATGGAATTTAAAGTATACACTAATTAAGCATTTGCAGTTATCCTAATGGACCATTTACACCACTCTAAAAGGTTGCCTACTGCTAATACAAATGGGGATAGCATTAATGCTCTCTGGGACATTTGGGAAGCAAGATATCATTTCTTACAAAAAAGCCTGTATAATGTGCACCCCAGCCCACATAACCCTCGTTGCTGCTGAGAAATCTTAAAAGGAGTCAGGAGGCACCAGGAAACTGGTTAAGTTTTAATGTAAGCTGGAGAATGTTGCTACGCTCTTGAAAAGTAGTTTCCCCAAATCCAGGAGTATCTACCTTGCTCAGCATCAGAATAGTTCAGACAAGAGAATAGGGGTAGGACGGATGAAGTAGAGGAACCAGCCCCTTGTGGGAGCTGCCCATTGCGTAATTACCATTTGATGGGAAGTTGTGTCAAAAGAATTGAAATGCAGATGGCCCCACCCAATGTAATACAAATGAGTGATTAAACAGCCTTCAAAAGATGAAGGAGAGCTCTGGGATTGGCAGAGAAGATCTAGAAACCCAAGCTCCCTAGAGCAAGAGGCTTGGGAAAAGTGAAGAGACGAGAGGAGAGAGGTGAAAGCAAGGGCTAACTGCTGTCACCGTGACCAAGCAGGTAACTAGGACCCCAGAGAAGATGTTAAGAAATAGGCAATCGGCCTGTGGTAGAAAGGAACATAAGCACCAGAGTTAGAAATCAAAAGCTGCTCTCTTCTGTACCTCAGTAGTTCAGGAAAAGAGAGGCTATCTTTACTTCATATTTGAAAGTGAGGAGTGGGAATGCACAGGAGATAAGGGTAGCAGGACCTCCTTCCCTTTTAAAGATGTCACTATGACACTGTGAAGATCTGCTCACTAGTTTAAGAAGTTTTATAGTAGGGAACTGAGCACGGAAGACACAGGGCATACTCACTGGCCCAGAACAGTAATCCTAACATTAGTAATACAAGTTATTTACTCTTCCCAACAACCCTAGGTGGTTATTATTCCCATCTTACAGATGAGGAAGCGGAGGTATTAAGAGGTTAAATAACACTCCTGAAGTTATACCTCTGGAAAGGAGGAGAGACAGAAGGCTGGCTGAGGACAAAGCAAAAGCTGACACCCAGCAGCCTTCTCCCACCCCCACTCCTGGGTGGGACATATGTGACATTCTTTAGGAATCTCCCAACTATTCTTAATAGCTTGCTAAAAAGGGCAGAACGACCTTGGCGAAGGCAAGGGCTCTGGCAAGGCCTCTGGTATCCAGTATCTCGTAGGCCCACTTTAGCGTATGAAAGTTCTATTGAAAACTCCCTTTTCCTTACTTCCTCCACCCCCGTGGTACAGAACCTGCTACCTCTCCCAACCCCAGGGCAGCAGCTCTTTCTGCCCATGGGTCCTGTCCCTGTGCTTTAATAAACCACCATTTTGCACCAAAGATGTCTCAAGAATTCTTTCTTGTTCATCGGCTCCGGACCTCACCCCACTGAACCTCACTTATATTCTAGAATTTCATCAACAGGATTTAACACCTATGCCAAATCACACCCCTGATCTTTAGGAGATGTGGAATTTTATCTTCTTTCTTGTTCACCCCTGTATCCAGCACTGCTGCAGGCATTCCAAACATTTTTGGCTGAAGAAATGAAGGTGTAATAATAGTAAAATACATGTTCTCTCACAATAGGTTCACAAGTCGTTGTCATGTGAAGAATCTATTCCAATAGATTGGAATCTTTGTTCCACCAAAGAATAAGCACATGGACACTCGCATACAACACTGAGAAGGGTGTGCACAAAAGAATGTTCATCCATCAATGCTAATTTGGTTCATCTACACTAAAAAACTGGACAAGTGCAGAAGTGCTTCTGTTGTCTTTTGTTTCCTTGCCAATTCTTTGTGACTAAAAGCTGTGGAGCTGGATCAAAGGCTCCTGGAGGACAGGACTTGCTTTCATTTCAGCCCAGAGTTCAACATTAGTAAGTGTTCAGTAAATGTGTTCTTTAAATAAATGATGGGGAATGGGGACTTGTTTTGCTAAACCCAGTAGAGAAGTAGAATGTGGAAATGACACTCTTGCGGAGAGAGCTCAGAGTGCTCCCACCTCCATTCCAGAGACAGTTAAAGGGCAGAATATTTTTATCAACAGCCATCTTGCATCTCACTTTATGTGACTGACACATCTTTCAGAAGACTGTTGGAGAAGGAGGCATAAAAATAAGAGTAGTAGCAACAAACCCAACAAACACTGTGGTGTGCTTACAGTTTCAAGGTACTCTCCTGAAAGACTTTTCTAACACCCTAATCACAGACAGGGAAAACACACAGCTAGCAATGGAAAGAGCCAGGACTTGAACCCACATGATTTGGCTCCTAAGCCCACGCAGTAAAAGCCAGAAACTGCTCAAAAGAAAACTGGGTTTTTCAAATAAGAATTTCTGAATTCAGTAGTCTGTCATTACAATAATGGATTATTTTATTGCTGATGCCAGCCTCCATCTTGTTAGGTACCAGTGATTCAAGTACCTCTCTCTCTGGCTTTGAGTAGAATGCACTAAGCTGGTATTCAAAGGTTTGCTAACACTTCATACGCACTGAAAATGCTTCCAGTCATTGAGGGGAAAAGACATCATCCTTGGGCTTTCAAATCCACAATCTGTTATTTACAGACCTCATTATGGATGGAAAAATGTACATGGTTTCTTCACTGTCTCTTCCTAAGTTTTTACATTTAACAAAATGTAATTTTAGAACAAGTCACCTATTTGAGATTATTGAGATATTTAAGTGTCAGAATACAGTAAAAATTTGAAGAAAGAATCACATCTTGAATTTTCTCCAGTGTCCCTTTTTTACCAGCATCCATTGTGCCCTAGCTACCCTGACCTTCTTTCTATTCCTAAAACCCACCAAACTCCCACCCTAGAGACCTGTGCTGGATGTTCCCTCAGCCATGACCTTTTTCTCTCTCATCTTTGCACAGATAGCTGCTTCCTATGGTTCAAAGTTTAATTTAAATGTGTTCCTGGCCACCTGAACTACTGAAGTCGTCACCTTGACATCATCACACCACCATGTTTTAATTTCCTGAACATCATGTGTAACCCTAGGATACTGAGCTGTGAGTCCCACTGGAATAGAGTGCCAGAAAGCAGGAACATTTTCTAACTTGCCACAGTGTTAAGAGGGCATAGAACAGAGCCCAGCACTGGTCAAGGGGTCACAGGATACATGACAAGTGAGTGATTGACAAGATGAATTAATGAATACCATCTCTTGCCCTTTAATACAGCTTCACTGATTTGCCTTATAGAATAGAATGTCATTCAAAACAAGAAATGTTACCACAAAAGTCCCAATTTAAAATTACCATTCTTGGGATGCCTGGGTGACTCAGTTGTTTAAGTGTCTACCTTCAGCTCAGGTCATGGTCCCAGGGTCCTATGATCGAGCCCCAAATCAGGCTCCCTGCTCAGTGGGAAGCCTGCTTCTCTCTCTCCCAAAACCCCTGCTTGTGTTCCCTCTCTCGCAGTCTCTCTGTCAAATAAATAAATAAAATCTTAAAAAAAAAAAGAAGCATCTAATACCTGATCCATTTAAAAAATAAAATTAAATAAATAAAATCGCCAATCTCTGGGAACCTGGGTGGCTCAGTTGGTTAAGCTTCTGACTTTTCATTTCAGCTCAGGTCATGATCTCAGAGTCCTGGGATCAAGCCCCACAGTGGGCTCCACACTCAGCACAGAGTCTGCTTGAGATTCTCTCCCCCTCAAGTAAGTAAATATATATATATATATATATATATATATATATATATATATATATTGCCATTATTGTTTTAACATAGAAGTTGCATGTCTCTGAAATCTTGGTCAAAGTCACAAAAAATATAAAGAATCCAGAGAAAATGGGGACTATTTCTTCCCAGTAAAAGATTTTTGCTATTTTACTTCCTAAAAGTAAAACTATCTCTAGATTTAAGTATTTGTTTTGCAGCCTAGAAAACTATTAACAATGATCCCTCACTTCGTTTTTTCTGATACATATGTTACAACCATAATATAAACCAGAATTTCAAGGTTTACTGAACCTGCAAAAATAATCTTTCTTGGTGCTTTCTCAGCTATAGAACTTATTTTCACTTTAATGTACTTTCACTAAGTTGCTATAAAGGTAAATAAAGTCATTTTCATTAAGCAATTGATATTCCTACAAAGAAGACTCAATAAAATAAATTTTGTTCTTTTTTTTACTTTTAATACAAAATAATTTTTTTTTACTTTTAATACTCTTATACCTGATAACAGAAATATAAAGTAATAATTTCCCAATCTTTTTAAAAATAATGGAGCTCACACATTGGGCTGTCTCCTTCCTACTGATAAGAACTCAAAACTTCTAATACATCTGAATCATCTGGTCCACTGATTAACATGCCAAGAAAAGTTAAAGACAGAAAGTCACCAGTTAATTAAAATAAATGAGTTATTAACTTAATTGGAATAAGACCCTCAGAAAGAGACTGAAATCCCCTATGTAAAAAGCAGCCATATAGTAATATCAAATTTCATCACCCAACAAATGATCTGACTCTAACTTGGTAATAGTTGTTAAAAGTGAGCACTTAATTCAGTCTTCAAAACCTGCAATTATTTTTTTATTCACTAAGATTATCAGTGAAGTATTAATAGTTATAAGGGTGATATTTTTGATCTGGACATGTACCTCAGACATAAAACTGAATAGATATGAACAGAGAGACAGATAAGTATCTACAGATGACTGTGTGTGTGTGTGTGTGTAACAATCTGCTAATACTCTATAGTGCAGTACTCTCAAACTCAAAAAACATTTTGGCAAGACCACACTTCATTTGCAAGATGCTTTCACTTTGTAATCTTTCTAATTTAGGATATTTATTTTGAAATATACAGGATAAATATAACCTAGAATAACTGAATATAGAATAAAATCTACCTCCCCAACTGCTTCTCCCTAGAACATAAATTCTATTTATTATAATAAAACAACTCAAGCTTTGACAAATTTTCCATCATGCAATCCATGTGAGTAAACATTACTTACCAGGTCTTGATCCATTATTCCCAAACTGCACAATGTAGCATGCAAAGAATATAGTAATTTATAAATATTTTCAAATGAGCAAATAACAGAAGTCAAAGAAAAGACAGACACATGTTGGCAAGTCCAGTATTTATGACAAGAACATCCTTTATAATGCAACCTTTAGAAATTTTTGAAAAGCCTGATGTTAAAGAAACCAGCAACAGAATATGTATTTAAAATTCTTCCATTGCTGGGGCACCTGGGTGGCTCAGTGGTTTAAGCCTCTGCCTTTGGCTCGGGTCATGATCTCAGGGTTCTGGGATCGAGCCCCACATGGGGCTCTCTGCTCAGCAGGGAACCTGCTTCCCTCTCTCTCTCTGCCTGCCTCTCTGCCTACTTATGATCTCTCTCTGTCAAATAAATAAATTCTAAAAAAAAAAAAAAAAAAATTCTTCCATTGCTTATGTTGCAATGTTTGCAATGGGCTTTCTACACAATAGAATTTCTGCACAATAGAATTAAGCAACTTTCTGATGACTGGAATAATTTACTTGAACCTCTCAAATTTTTTCATCACTTATCAGAAGAAAAATGTGTTGGCATTCATTCTCTATTTTTTTTTTCTCAATCAGCATGCATGACAGAGCAACACAGCAATTATTCATTGTACTAACAGGGGGAAAATTAACTTGACATCAGCCTAATTGAGTAAAACCTCACTAATTCTTCTAAATAGGGATAAATCCTGCTTGATTAGTGAAAGCAATTTAGTATAGAGCATGTTTAGATAAATACACTATTACTTCTTTCTAGAACTCACACCAAGGAATGGCTCCCACAACAAATATGGTGTGGGGTGAGATGTCCTTTAGCCATCCAGCCACATTATATGGATGAGACTAGTATACTATTTCAATTACATAATAATAACTTGGTTATTATTTCTTTAGATAACTTAAAAACCTTATTAGGGGCATCTTGCCTACAAATTGTTCAAAAGCAATTTTTACAGATGCTACCAAGATACTCTACAGCCCAGCTCACAGGCATATAAACAAAATACAACAAATCGGAATTCATCAGCTGTGACAGATTAGTAGAGTCAAAATTAAGGAGATTTCACTATGCAGGCAATCCTCAATTCACTACAAGTTATATTCCAGAAGTTCACCTGTAAGTTAATTGTTAGGATTTGGAACTGATCCCAGCAATGTTTCCATTAGGAACTTAGTCTCACGTGTGTGGAAGGAACATGGACTTGGGACTCAGAACCCCAGGAGGGGATTTCATCATAGCTTTGCCACTTATTATCAGGTTGAACCTGAGTGAGTGACTTAAGAGTCCTTAAGTTACTCATGCATAAATTAATTTAATGCCTATTTTACAGGGCTGTTGTAAGAATCAAACATAATAACAGCTGTAAAGCACCTACCGTAAGTGCTACCTGCTCTTACCCTGGGCATTCCTTTTCTTTTCTCAACTATCTCTCTACATCAGAGCAGATTAGCTGGGAGGTTACATAAGCAATTCAATGGGTTCATGAACCGCTTTAAATTATATTTAATAATTGGTGAGTATGTATATTCTTCTGTTGCAAAAGTTAACACGCTTCATCAAACAGCTTCCTGAGGGGAATGCTTCAGAATGTTCTATAGGCAAACTTCCCTGTATTTTTCAAAATTTGAAATGGCCAAATGTTTAAAATCGTAATTGGAAGTATCCTCTGCAGCTTGGTGACCATCTCATCAAATTTTATTTACCCAGTAACCTCCAACCCGCCCTTCCTAAGATGGTACAAGCATCATCTTCTCTGGAAAGCATCCGTGCCCACGTCACTTGCCTCACTTCCCACCCTAACATGCCACATCTTTCTTGTCACCACGTGTACACCTACAGCACTCATCACACTGTGTTGTAACTTTTTTCACTTGTCTCTAAGACCTTTAAGGAGGACCAAGTACATGGTAGGTGCTTGTCAAGTAGGTGAGAATTTTTTTCCCTCACAAAAATTTATTTATATTTGGATTTCATTAAAAGTAGTCATTGTAGTTGACAAGAAGCATGCAAATCAGGAAGCAGCTTAGCTCTGTTAAAAGAACTCTGAGCATGACTGAACTCAGTTCAAGTAAATTCTGACCTCTCTCAAACTCATTTTCCTCATCTGTGAAAATGGAGATCACCTCATCACACCTACCAATCAAGGTTGTACCTGAATAATATTTGTTAAGTACTGAGAATACTCTCTGCACGTGATAGGTACCACCACCACCACAACACCAACTACCACCATCACCATCCTTGCTGTGAATTACTCGAGAGTGACAAGTAATAGAAATCTGACATGCATATTAATGGATTGCTCTCCCTAACAATGACTAGGTTTTAGAGGCTAGAAGAAACGAAAAATCTGTGCAGAAACAGCCTTCCAAGAGATGGAATCCAAATGATGTTTCTGGAACTTCAACGTCAAAGCAAGCTATTTCCATATGTGGTCGCCTGGATCCCTGAGCCCGTCAGCCCTCTGAAAGGAGCAGGCATGTCATTCTCCCTGTTTGCAATAATGTGAGACTCTACCCAGATGGCCTATTGCTTTCTCTGCCTCACATCTGTACAGAGTGGTGCCCAAGTCTGTGGGCTCCACACAAGGCTGTGAAGGTCAACATGTCCATCCCTGAAAGTAAGGACACAGGCTCAATTGTCCTTATTGAGACTTCTGAGAATTCTGCCTTTCTGCTCAGCAATCTGCTACAATCTGTTACGATCACCACAGTAACAGAGTCCAGTCCAAACCTTTTCCATTTTTCCCCAACCCCACACTCTTCCACCATTTCCCACCTGCCTCAGATGGAAGCCATCTGACATATACTCCTTCTCCTCTACCCACAGACACTTTCTCCACCTTCCACTCCATCTTAGAGTGGGACCCCCTTCACCTTTTCATGATCAACAGCTCCATCTGTGTTCTAATTCCCTCTTCGTTCCTTTTCTAAGAATTTGCTCCAACTGATATTCTTCCCATGACTTCCATTCTCTTCTGCATCTTCAAGTTCTCCCTGTCTACTCAGCTTTCCTCCCTGTATGAAATCTCCCTTGGATTTCCAAATCTCATTCTTCCCTTCAATGACAACTCCTTAAAATAGTTCATTTTTCTAGTCTTTTTCTGTACTTATTAAATCTGGCCTTTCCTCTCCTTATAGCCCACTGCAGCACAATAATGCCTCCAAAAGTAGCTACATCTGGCTTCAGAAGCATTGAAAAATGTATGTATTCTTTTCCAAAGCCTTTTCAAAAACACTGAGGAAGGAATTATTCAGAACACATTTGGCACAACTTCTAAATATCCCTCAGAACTGTCTCCTCACCCATAGCTCCAGCCATCAGAGCAGATCCTCCAGATCTCATCTTTCTTGGAAATTCTTCCCAAAGTTTCCCTACCCACCCCACACCAGTTCTCCATCTTCAGATAAACTCATTACTGTGGACGCTGATCCACTGTTCTCCTTCATTACACTGTGCTAGGGTTACTGTAAACAAAGACTCATCAAGGAGGATTTACTATACTGGGTACCCATAGGGTGTCTTCTTTCACAGATGGAAACATGGCACCACCCCATTCCACCCCAGGCCCTGGCCATTTTCTTCCACTTTTTCTCTCTAATGTCCCTGAAGATAGCATTGCCTAGTATACAGGACTCTGTCCACCAAAGTCTCTTCTAATGAACCTTGACTTTGGGATATTTCTTCTGAAAGGTAAGCAAAAAAAAAAACAACAACAACAACAACAAATTTGACTCAACTACCTCCAGATCTTTTATTCAAACTTGCTACTTGGTTTTGTTCTCTGCAAACTGTCATGGAAACTCTGCTCTCCTCGTCTATTCTAGAAACCTTCACTGATATAACTTAGGTATAAATTGCTCCTGCACTGAAGTTAGCCATCTATTGTTGAATCTTTTTTGTAAAATATTTTATTTATTTAACAGAGAAACAGCATGAGAGAGAACCCAAGCAGGGGAGTGGGAGAGGGAGAAGCAGCTTCCCGCTTAACAACTGAGCCACCCAGGCGCCACCCAAGTTTTTGTATATCAATGTGTCTATATATGGGCTTTCTATTCTCTTTTGTTTATACATATTAAAAATGAGTTTTGGGGGCCCAATACCACATTACCTTAATATTATAGTTTGTAGTAGCAGTGACTCTTCTAAGACAAGACTCCTCACCCTGTTTTTTTCCCCCCCACTGAAACTTATCCTTGTTCTTCCATATAAATATGATTTTGGGGATTTTTATTGACTTTGAATTGAACTTAGAGATCAATTGAGGGACAGCTGACATCTTTATATTTCAGATTTTCCTTGTTTTGTAATTTTCCATATGAATCTCTTTAAACTGTTCATTTAGATTTATTCTTATTTTGTAGCTTTGCAGATATTCTTAGTATCATTTTCCTACTATATTTTTCTTTTTCTTTTTTTAAAGATTTTTATTTTTAAGTAATCTCTACACCCAATGTGGGGCATAAGCTTACAAGAGAGATCAAGAGTCGCATTTGGACTGAACCAGTCAGATGTTCCCCTACTGTATTTTCTAATTGGCTATTACTGGTATGCAGAAATGACAGATTTCATATAGTAACTGAATTCTGCAGCATTGCTGAATTCTCTTACTATTTCTTGTATTTCTTTTTAAGATTTTATTTATTTATTTGACAGACAGAGATCACAAGTAGGCAGAGAAACAGGCAGAGAGAGAGAGGAGGAAGCAGGCTCCCTGCTGAGCAGAGAGCCCGACGTGAGGCTCGATCCCAGGACCCTGAGCTCATGACCCAAGCCGAAGGCAGAGGCTTTAACCCACTGAGCCACCCAGGCACCCCACTATTTCTTGTATTTTATTTACTTTTCTTTTGGATTTTCTCTGTTGACATTGAAGAACAAATAAGGACGTTTTTTCCTTCTTTTCCAATTGTCAAAAAAACTCTTATTTTTCTTGTCTCATTACACTGATGAGGATTCCTGAGATAATGCTGAGTAGAAGTTCTGATGGTCAGCATTTTGTCTTGTTTTTGACTTTGATGGGAATACTTCCAAAGTCAGTAGACTGCTTGCTTTAGTGTTTTTTAAAATAGATATCCTTAATTAGATTAAGAAAATTCCTTCCTATTCAGAATTTACTGTGTTGTTCTCAGTGTTAGATTTTATTGGACTTTTTTTTTTGTTGTTTTCTATACTATGACCAAATATGGATAATCTGTAACAGTTAATTTTTCTGCTTTCAGAACTCAGGAGTCTTCAATCAGGGTGAAAGACTCAATGAATAAATAAGTTATTTTCTACGTTTGTGTCATTTCTGAACTACAGTATTATTCAGTAGATGTAACTGATTAGATGTAATGTTTAAAACTTTGAGTCAGATGGATTTGAGTTTAAATTCTGATTCTGACAACTAATCAGATTACTTTACTTTGTTAAAATGTCTTCATTTGTAAATTGGAAAAATCTCCACCAGTCAGGATTATTACCAGGATTAAATGAATACTTAAAAAGTAATGTATAAGGTATGCAGTAAATATTAAATCGTATTAGTGCTACTACCACATTATCAAACATACCATGTTCCAGAGGAGCAATGGGGATTAAATCAGAGTGGCAGTGGACAGAACTGTGTGTGAACTCAAAGTTAAGTTCAATGGCCAAGTATGGAGCAGCTCAGACTTTGTGCAAAGTTGTGGGAACATATCCCAGGTTTATAAGCACAAGTTAACTAGAAAGAGGAGAGCATTTTATGCATTTTATCTCCAATGAAGATATGTTCAGAAAACATTTTAAAGATTCTAAAATGGGAGGGGGTGTTGGGGCGCCTGCGTGGCTCCATCATTAAGCATCTGCCTTAGGCTCAGGTCAGGATCCCAGGGTCCTGGGACTGAGCCCCATATCAGGCTTCCTGCTCAACAGGAAGCCTGTTTCTCCCTCTCCCACTCCCTTGCTTGTGTTCCCTCCCTTGCTGTGTCTCTCTCTGCCAAATAAATAAAATAAACCTTTAAAATAAATTAAAAAAATAAAACCTTTTAAAAAAAAAAGGAAAGAAACTTGATATATGGTAGAGATAAACGATCTATTCAATAAAGAAGCTAAGATAACAACTTATTTATACAAAAAAAAACTAGATCTTTTTCTTTTATCATATACAAAAATAAATTTCACATGGGAAATTAAACTTATAGAAGAAAGTATGGAAACGTATCTTCTTTACTTTGGCAAGGGAAGGTTTTTTAAACAAACCCAGAAGAAAAGAAAACCTGAAAAAGATATTAATTTACTGATGACATTAAAATTAAAACCTTTTGGGGCGCCTGGGTGGCTCAGTGGGTTAAGCCGCTGCCTTCGGCTCAGGTCATGATCTCAGGGTCCTGGGATCGAGCCCCGCATCGGGCTCTCTGCTCAGCAGGGAGCCTGCTTCCTCCTCTCTCTCTACCTGCCTCTCTGCCTGCTTGTGATCTCTCTCTGTCAAATAAATAAAATCTTTAAAAAAAAAAATTAAAACCTTTTAAAAACAAAACACAAACTAAGTGAACAGAGAAGTCACAGACTTAGAGAATATATGTGTAACCCATTTACTCAATGAAGATTAGGATCCAGAATATATGTAAAATACCTACAAATAACAAAGACTCCTTGACCAACCCTCACTCAGTCTCCTCTGAGCCCTCTTCTCACCAAGCCTCAATCCTGGGCTTCTCTGTGTCCTTGCAAGGTCCAATAGTAGCAAGAATCCCACAGAGTCAGATTTATGAGAGCCCCCCTACCCTTGATGTCTCCTGTTAGTGATTTCCTATCCACCGAGCCCCTCACTCTGCTCATTAGCCACAAATCCTCAGCTGCCCTTTCTATAGTCCAAGTTGAGTCCAATCCCCATCCTCTACAGAGTAGAACTATATTGCAATAACCTGGACTCAAATCCTCTTCACCATTTTAACAAGCATCAGAATAATTTTTTCTTTAAAATGTGAATCGATTAAAAAAAACTCAACAAAAAGTATGTAGAATAGTTGAACAGAAAACACAAAAATAAACTTATGACCAATAAGCAGATAAAGAGATACTCGACTTCACCAGTAATCAGAATTATACAAAGCAAATCACAAAAAGATAAGATTTCAAACCCATGAAAATGGGCAACAAAATTTTTTGAAGCCTGAAATTCCCAAGTATTGCTAAAGATGTGAAAAAAATGTGAACTCTCTTCTGCTGTTGATACGAATGTAAAAAATAATAATAATAATAACAGTTGATCGGGCTCTCTGCTTAGCAGGGAGCCTGCTTCTCTCTCTCTCTCTGCCAGCCTCTCTGTCTACTTGTGATCTCTCTCTGTAAAATAAATAAATGAAATCTTTAAAAATAATAATAATAATAATAATAATAACAGTTGGGAGAACAATTTGTTGTTGTTCAATAAAATTATCTGTGTGCCTACCTTATGATCCATTTCTTATAATTCTAGCTATTCAGGCCAATCTTTCTCACAGATGTTCTGAAAGACGAGTCTTAATGCCTTAAGGTATCCATCATGCATAATAAATTATTTTCTCTTCTGTGCATGTAGAATGATACTATGTACCATCCTCAAAAGATGAGAGAAAACAATCATTTTTCTTGTCTCACAAAACTTGTCTCACAAAACTCCAGTTGAGAAAAGCTCTAGATCAATGATTCTGAATCAGAAACTACCTAATATCACCCAAGGGCATTGAGAAATGTGAGGATAATGGAGGCTATTTTTCCATTGTCATTAGTGACTGGAGTCCTACATCTGACAAATAGCACCCCGGGAGTCTTAAATGTTTAATATCCTTCAATGCACAGGGCACTTTAACACAAAGAATTGTTCTGCCAGAAATGTCACTGGGACCCACCTCAGCCCTAGACAACCTCTACATGCCGACACAGTGAGACATGGATAAGAATACACTGCAGTGGCGCCTGGGTGGTTCAGTCAGTTAAATATCCAGCTCTTGATTTCGGCTCCGGTCATGGTCTCAGGGTGGTGAGATCGAAGTCTAGCAACAGGCTCCACGCTGATGTGGAGCCTAGTTAAGATTCTCTCTCTCCCTCTGCCTCTGCCCCACCTCTCTCTCTCCCTCTCTCTAAAAAAAAAAAATTTAAAAAAAAAAGAATATGCATTGTTGTTATAGCAAAAAAGTAAAACAAAAAAATTATCAATGTCAGAGGAAATGGATAAACAAGTAGTAGTAACATCATGCAGTTAAAAGGAATGAACTAATAATAGAAGTACTAAAATATGGGCCAAAAAAAAAGCAAGTTGCACAATGAAATGTCCAAAATACTATTTTCACTCAGTTTTTATTTTTCTTTAAGATTTTATTTATTTATTTGACAGAGAGAGACACAGTGAGAGAGGGAACACAAGCAAGGAGAATGGGAGACGGAAAAGCAGGCTTCCTGAAGAGCAGGGAGCCCAATGCAGGGCTCAATCCCAGGATCCTAGGATCATGACCTGGGCCAAAGGTAGATGCTTAACAACTTAGCCACCCACGTGCTCTTTACTCAGTTTTTAAAATGTGAAATTCAATATATTGTATAGATATATCGATATATAAGAAATAGATGAGCATAAATAGATATGGTAATTTAATAAATTCACGATAATGACACTGATGTGACTGATCTATGCCTGCAATGGAATACTATAAAGCAATGAAAATGAGCAAATGACTACTATGAGCAACAACATAAATACTGAGCAAAAGGCGGCAGATACAAAAGATTACATTCTTTATGAAAAACCGCTGTATAACGTTAGAACTCAAAGCCGTTCCCTTTGGGAGGAAAGGGTACAATCACTGGAAAGAGGACAAAGGAGGTTTTTGAATTGCTGGTGATGTCCTTTTCATGGTGTAGGTGGTGGTTCTGGGAACGAATTTACTTTGTAAAAATGTATAGAGCTTTACATTGATGACCTGTTCATACTTCTGTATGTTTTGTCTTAAAAAAATGTTTATTTAGACAAAATTTAATCATCTATCCTCCTTTCTGCCCATCCCTGCTTCCCAGGGATCTCTTCCCAACTGCCTCATTATTGTCAATCACACCATAATTTTTTTCTATAACTTAGGTTCATCCCCTCATTTTCAGTCTTCCAACCCCAGAGGACCAACTCTTGCCAACACTGACAAATAAAAACTGCAACTTATATCAAATTTGTCTTTCCTTCTTTCCCACCAATATTAAACAGATCTTCTATTTTCTGTCTCACTCTGTATTTTATAAATCAAGTTCAAAACCAAGATGTTTTGGGCATCTTATCTGAAAACTCTTAAAAGGCTTCTGTCTGCTTTGAGTTGGGCCTTTTGAGGGTATTTTAAAGGATTCTTTGGCAAACACTATGTGGGATAAGAAATGGTCAAGATATTTCTGGAAATTTCTAGGGAGACCGAGAAGACTTCTACTGGAAAGTCTTTGAACATCTTCTCTCTCTTGTCTTTTTTACTTCAAGATATTCATTCATTCAACAGAAAATAGATTGTGTTTGTATCTCTACACAAAAGAGGAAAAAAGCCCTAAAAATCTACAAGTTATACCCAGAAGTCAAACTGCATCATATTTTAATGATATTTGCATGAAGTTGATAGCACATATCAATTGATTAAAATTACAAACTCCACAAAAATAGTAACCATTTAAATGTTTATCAGGAAACTAACATATTCCCCTTTTGATTGGATATCATAGCAGTCCCTGACTGAAACCTTTAAGCAACTGTCTTTCAAATAGGTTAAATAGTATAGATTTGGCTACCTTTCAATGCAGTTTCATATACATTAACTTATTTGATCCTCTCAGCTGGTCTAGTACCAACTAGCTGGTAGTACCAACATTTTTCATTATGATTTAATGTGTCTGCCTCTGGTGATACCAGCCTCCTTGTGTGAAATCAGGGATGTTCTAGATGTCCAAATGACTGGTTCATTTAATAAATCACAGCAGATAACCCTAAGTTCCTCCTTGGGAATTTCCTTTAAGAACATCCTTAGAAATGTCCTTTCAAATGAACTGACTTGACCTTCATAGTGTGACAGATACAACTGAACTTAAAGTGCATAGGTGAACAACTATGACAGAGAATCTGGGGTGCAAAAACTGATAATATCACTCAAATGGCAAATTAAATTAGACTTTAAAGTTCTACTCCATTAAGTGAGAATAAATGTTTCACATTCTCATAGTCTATTAACCAGAAAGTCAATGTCTGACTTGCAAGCATTTACATTCAGAAGCTTATCTTTATTACCAGATGGCCTTCAAGTTTTAAAAATCAAATTTTAGGGGAACCTGGGTGACTCAGTCGTTAAGCGTCTGATCATGATCTCAGGGTCCTAGAATAGAGCCCAGCGTTGGGGTCCCTGCTCAGCACAGAGTCTGCTTCTGCTTCCCCCTCTCCCTCTCCCCCTGCTTCTGTTCCCTCTCTTGCTATGTCTCCCTCTGTCAAATGAATAAATAAAATCTTTATGTATATATATATATAAAAATATATATATATAAATCAAACTTCAGTTTTTAGAAAAAGTACTCAAATTGTTAAAAAGGTAAATAATGGAGATAAGAAGGCATGAAATTCTGTATGTTTTATCCTCTCAATGTGTTACTCTTGTGTTTCCCAATGGAAAATGCAAAGATTCAAAAACCTTTATGGCTTCGTAAAGGATGATGTATAATTAATTATATAGATTTAGAAGTTATTTCCAGAGGACTGAAAGTTCAAGTGATAGGATTTGATAAGATTGCTATGATTAAAAATTAAGGAAAGAGAAGGATAAAAACTGATGAATGAGATCCAGAGTCAAGATGGCAGAGAAGTAGCAGACTGAGATGACATCAGGTCACAGGGGTTCAGCTAGATAATTATCAAACCATTCCGAACACCAACAAACCCAACAGGGGATTGAAGAGAAGAAGAGCAGCAATTCTAGAAACAGAAAATTGACCACATTCTGAAAGGTAGGATGTGCAGAGTAGTAAATCTGAAGCAATGGAAAGACCACTGCAGTGGGAGGGGCTGGCTCCCGGCAAGCACTGGAGCAACAGAGCACAAAATCCGAACTTTTAGAAGTCTGCTCCACTGAGGGACTTCACTCCAGCGAAAAAGTGGGGGCAGAACCCTCACAGAGACAGTGTGGTCTCAGGTCCCACAGGGTCACAGAATGATTGGGGGTGTCTGAGTGTAGCAGAGCTTGCAGGTATTAGAGTGGGAAAGCTGGCTACAGAGACAGAGCCTAGGAGGAACCCCACAACTGGCAGATCCGAGGAGACCCACCTTCCTCCACCAGAAGAGCAATGAGGCAGGAATCTGCTGGTTTTGGAGACTCAAAATGGGGCTGTGTGCCAGAGACAGGCTGTGTGCCGGTCAAGGCTGGGTGAGCTCGGAGCGCAGCCAGAGACCAGGGAGATGGGAGTGATTGACTGCTTTTCTCCAAAGGTGCACTGAGGAGTGGAGCCCCAAGCTCTTGGTTCCTCCGGCCGGAGATTGGGAGGCCGCCATTTTCATTCCCATCCTCCACAGCTCTATGGAAAGCGTTCAAGGAAGAAAAGCTCCCAAGAGCAAACCCGAGCAGAATACATAGCCCAGCCCCTGGCAAGGGTGGTGAAATTCTGCCTCAAGCAAAGACATTTGAGAATCACTACAACAGGCCCCTCCCCCAGAAGATCAGCAATAACATCCAGCCAAGACCAAGCTCACTGATCAAGGAGAATAGCTGAATTCCAAAGGAGGGGAAAGCAAAGCATGGAATTCATGTCTTTCTCCCCATGATTCTTTAGCCTTGCAAAGTTAATTAAATTTTTTTAATTTTATTTTCTTCTTATTCTAATTTTTTTTAACTTTTCCTCCTCATTTAACATTTTTAACTAGTTTATCTTAACAATAGCTTTCTTTAAAAACACCTTTTTAAACATTCATTATTATAGTCATATTTTATCCTTCATTGTATCTAACTTTATTTTCTGTATATATATAGGGTTTTTTTTTTTTTCTAAAAATTTTTGGGATACAATTTCTTCTGCTTTCTATAGATCAAAATATACCCTAAATCTAGCACAGGGCTTTGTTCTAGCCTCCAGCCTGAGCAAATTCTCTCCACTTTCTTTTTCTTTCTTTTTCCAACCAACTTATCTTATCAATTCCTTTTTTAGAATTTTATTTTTAATTTTCATCTTTACAGTCATATTCCATCCCTTCATCATGTTTACCCTAGCTTTGTATATAAATAAGGTTTTCTTTCTTTAAAATTTTGGGAGTTAGTTTCTTCTTAGAGACCAAAATACACCCAAAATCAAGTGAGTGGCTTGGTTCTATTCAATAGATTAATATATATTTTTTTTATTTTTTTTAATTTCTTACAATTTCCTCTTACCCCTTTCTTCTTCCCCCAGTTTGGGGTATCTTCTGATTTGGTTGGCCTACATTTTTCTGGGGTCTTTGCCACCCTTTTACTATTTTATTCTTTTGTTCATATATTCTTATCTGGATAAAATGACATGGTGGAAAAACTCACCACAAAAAAAAAGAACAAGAGGCAGTACCGAAGGCTAGGGACCTAATCAATATGGACTTTAGTAATATGTCAGATCTAGAGTACAGAATGACAATTCTCAAGGTGCTAGCTGGGCTCAAAAAAGGCATGGAAGATATTAGAGAAACCCTGTCTGGAGAGATAAAAGCCCTTTCTGGAGAAAGAAAAGAACTAAAATCTAACAAACTGAAATTTAAAAAAAGCTATAATGAGGTGCAATCAAAAACAGAGGCTCTTACTGCTAAGATAAATGAGGAAGAAGAGACAATTATTGATATAGGAGACCAAATGACAGAGAATAAAGAAGCTGAGCAAAACACAGACAAACAACTACTGGACCACAAGGGGAGAATTCGAGAGATAAGCGATACCATAAAACGGAACAATATTAGAATAATTGGGATTCCAGAAGAAGAAGTGAGAGAGAGCGGGGCAAAAGGTATATTAGAGTGAATTATAGCAGAGAATTTCCCTACCATGGCAAAGGGAACAAGCATCAAAAGCCGGGAGGCACAGAAATCAGTATCAATAAAAATAGGTCCAAACATAGTCGTCTAAGTTAAATTTACAAGTCTTAGTGACAAAGAGAAAATCCTGAAGGCAGCTCAGGACAAGAAGTCTGTAACATACAATGATAAAAATACTAGATTGGCAACAGACTTATCCACAGAGACCTGGTGGGCCAGAAAGAATTGGCATGATATATTCAGAGCACTAAATGAGAAAAACATACAGCCAAGAATACTATATCCAGCTAAGCTATCTCTGAAATAGAAGGAGAGATAAAAAGCTTCCAGGACAAACAAAAACTAAAAGAATTTAGTTTTGTTTCTAATTGTAATTGTAAATTATAAACACCAAACCAGCCCTACAGGAAATATTGAAAGGGGTCCTCTAAGCAGAGAGAGCCTAAAAGTAGTAGACCAGAAAGGAACAGAGATAATGTACAGTAACAGTCACTTTACAGGCAATACAGGGGCACTAAATTCATATCTCTCAATAGTTACCCTGAATGTAAATGGGCTAAATGCCCCCAATCAAAAGACACAGGATATCAGAATGGATAAAAAAACAAAACCCATCAATATGATGTCTATAAGAAACTCATTTTAGACCCAAAGACACCTCTAGATTTAAAGTGAGGGGGTAGAAAACAATTTACCATACTAGTAGACATCAAAAGAAATCTGGGGTGGCAATTCTTTTATCAGATAAATTAGATTTTAAGCCAAAGACTGTAATAAGAGATGAGGAAGGACACTGTATCATACTCAAATGGTCTGTCCAACAAGAAGATCTAATAATTTTAAATATCTATGCCCTTAATATGGGAGCAGCCAACTATATAAACCAATTAATAACAAAATCATAGAACCACATCGACAATAATACAATAATAGTAGGGGACTTTAACACCCCCCTCCCTGAAATGGACAGATCATCCAAGCAAAAGATCAACAAAGAAATAAAGGCCTTAAATGACACACAGGACTAGATGTACATCACAGATATATTCAGAACATTCCATCCCAAAGCAACAGAATACAGATTCTTCTCTACTGCACATGGAACATTCTCCAAAAAAGATCACATCCTGGGTTACAAATCAGGTCGCAACTGGTACCAAAATATTGGGGTCATTCCCTGCATACTTTCAGACCACAATGTTCTGAAGCTAGAACTCAGTCACAAGAGGAAAGTTAGAAAGAACTCAAATACATGGAGGCTAAAGAGCATCCTACTAAAGCATGAATGGGTCACCCAGGAAATTAAAGAAGAATTGAAAAAATTCATGGAAACAGATGATAAGGAAAATACAACAGTTCAAAATCTGTGGGACACAGCAAAGGCAGTCCTGAGAAGAAAACATATAGCAGTACAAGCCTTTCTCAAGAAACAAGAAAGGTCTCAAGTATACAACCTAACCCTACACCTAAAGAAGCTGGAGAAAGAACAACAAAGAAAGCCTAAACCCAGCAGGAGAAGAGAAATAATAAAGATCATAGCAGAAGTCAGTGAAATAGAAACAACAACAACAACAACAAAAAAAAAAAACCCAATAGGAAAAATCAAAGAAACTAGGAGGTGGTTCTTTGAAAGAATTAATAAGATTGATAAACCCCTGGCCAGACTTATCAAAAAGAAAAGAGAAAGGACCCAAATAAATAAAATCATAAATGAAAGAGAAGAGATCACAACCAACACCAAAGAAATACAAAGAAATACAATTATAAGAACATATTATGAGCAGCTATACGCCCAAAAATTTGACAATCTGGAAGAAATGGATGCATTCCTAGAGACATATAAACTACCACAACTGAACCAGGAAGAAACAGAAAACCTGAACAGACCCATAACCAGTAAGGAGCTGGAAGCAGTCATCAAAAATCTCCCAACAAACAAGAGCCCAGGGCCAGATGGCTTCCCAGGGGAATTCTACCAAACATTTATAGAAGAATTAATACCTATTCTCCTGAAACTGTTCCAAAAAATAGAAATGGAAGGAAAACTTCCAAACTCATTTTATGAGGCCAGCATTACCTTGATCCCAAAACCAGACAAATACCCCCTCAAAAAAGAGAATTACAGACCAATATCTTTGATGAACACAGATGTGAAAATTCTCACCAAAATACTAGCCAATAGGATCCAACAGTACATTAAAAGGATTATTCACCATGACCAAGTGGGATTTATTCCAGGGCTGCTAGGTTGATTCAACATCCACAAATCAATTGATGTGAAGCAATATATTAATAAAAGAAAGAACAAGGACCATAGGATTCTCTCAATAGATGCTGAAAAAGCATTTGACAAAGTACAGCATCCTTTCTTGAACAAAACTCTTCAAAGTGTAGGGATAGAGTGTACATTCCTCAATATCATCAAAGCAATCTATGAAAAACCCACACCAAATAACACTCAATGGAGAAAAACTGAGAGCTTTTTCACTAAGGTCAGGAACACAGCAGGGATGTCCATTATCACCACTGCTATTCAACACAGTACTAGAAGTCCTAGCCTCAGCAATGAGACAACAGAAATAACTTAAAGGCATCCGAATGAGCAAAGAAGAAGTCAAACTCACTCGTTACACATGATATGATACTTTGTGGAAAACCCAAAAGACTCCACTCCAAATCTGCTAGAACTTGTACAGAAATTCAGTAAAGTGTCAGGATATAAAATCAATGCACAGAAATCAGTTACATTTCTATACACCAACAACAAGACCGAAGAAAGAGAAATTAAAGAGTTGATCCCAGTTACAATTGCACCCCAAACCATAAGATACCTAGGAATAAACCTAACCAAAGAGGCAAAGAATCTGTACTCAGAAAACTATACAGTACTCATGAAAGAAATGGAGGAAGACACAAAGAAATGGAAAAACGTTCCATGCTCATGGATTGGAAGAACAAATATTGTGGAAAATGTCTATGCTACCCTAAAGCCATCTACACGTTTAATGCAATCCCTATCAAAATACCATCCTTTTTTTTTTCAAAGAAATGGAACAAATAATACTTAAATTTATATGAAACCAGAAAAGACCTCAAATAGCCAGAGGAATGTTGAAAAAGAAAGCCAAAGTTGGTGGCATCACAATTCCAGACTTCAAGCTCTATTGCAAAGCTGTCATCATCAAGACAGTATGGTACTGCCACAAAAACAGACACATAGATCAATGGAACAGAATAGAGAGCCCAGAAATAGACCCTCAACTCTATGGTCAACTAATCTTCGACAAAGCAGGAAAAAATGTCCAATGGATAAAAGACAGCCTCTTCAACAAATGGTGTTGGGAAAATTGGACAGCACATGCAGAAAAATGAAATTGGACCATTTCCTTACACCACACATGAAAACAGACTCAAAATGGATGAAGGACCTCAATGTGAGAAAGGAATCCGTCCATATCCTTGAGGAGAACACAGGCAGCAACCTCTTCTACCTCAGCCGCAGCAACTTCTTCCTAGAAACATTGCCAAAGGCAAGGGAAGCAAGGGCAAAAATGAACTATTGGGACTTCATCAAGATCAAAAGCTTTTGCACAGCAAAGGAAACAGTTAACAAAACCAAAAGACAACTGACAGAATGGGAGAAGATATTTGCAAACGACCTATCAGATAAAGGGCTAGTGTCCAAAATCTATAAAGAACTTATCAAACTCAACATCCAAAGAACAAATAATCCAATCAAGAAATGGGCAGAAGTCATGAACAGACATTTTTGCAAAGAAGACATCCAGATGGCCAACAGACACATGAAAAAGTGCTCCACATCACTTGGCATCAGGGAAATACAAATCAAAACCACAATGATATATCACCTCACACCAGTCAGAATGGCTCAAATTAACAAGTCAGGAAACGACAGATGCTGGTGAGGATGTGAAGATAGGGGTACCCTCCTATACTGTTGGTGGGAATGCAAGCTGGTGAAACCACTCTGGAAAACAGCACGGAGGTTCCTCAAAATGTTGAAAATAGAGCTACCCTATGATTCAGCAATTACACTACTGGGTATTTACCCTAAAGATACAAATGTAGTGATCCAAAGGGGCATGTGACCCCGAATGTTTATAGCAGCAATGTCCACAACAGCCAAACTATGGAAAGAACCTAGATGTCCATCAACAGATGCATGGATAAAGAAGATGTGGTGTGTGTGTGTGTGTGTGTGTTTATATATGGTATATATATATTCTTCTCTATTACATATATAGTGTATAAATATATTTTTCTTTATTACATATATAGTGTATATAATATTCTTCTTTATTACATATATAGTGTATATAATATTCTTCTTTATTATATATATAGTGTACACACACACACACACACACACACAATGGAATACTATGCAACCATCAAAAGAAATGAAATCTTGCCATTTGCAACGACATGGAAAGAACTAGAGGGTATTACGCTGAGCGATATAAGTCAATCAGAGAAAGACAGTTATCATGTGATCTCCCTGATATGAGGAATTTGAGAGGCTGAGTGGGGGTTCTGGGGGGTAGGGAAGGAAAAAAATGAAAAGGATGGGATCTGGAGGGAGACAAACCATAAGAGACTCTTAATCTCACAAAACAAACTGAGGGTTGCCGGGGGGAGGAGGTATGGAGAGGATGGTGGGGTTATGGACACTGGGGAGGGTATGTACTATGGTGAGTGCTATGAAGTGTGCAAACCTGACAATTCACAGACCTGTACCCCTGGGGCAAATAATACATTGTAAGTTAATAAAAAAGGAATTAACAAAGCCAAACAAAACAAAACAAAAACAAACCAAAAAAAAGACAAACAGGAGAAGAGAAATAATGTACTTATCACATGCATATGGCGTGCTAGACACTGGTACGCAGTTAACCTGTAACAAATTATTCAATTTGCATGAAAATTTATTAGCATAAAGATTTTTGCTCATCATTTAACAGAAGAGCAAACAAAGGCCAGAGACATGAACTGATTTTCCCTGTATCATACAATGAACATTTTACTGCTGAAATGTGAACACTGGCCCATGTAACTGCAAAACCCTTTCTTCCTCCTCCACATTTAGCTGCCCTGCAAGGAAAAGGAGATACAGAGAAAACACCAGAAGTAATAGCTAAAATGGCAGGAGAAGGTTAGTACAGCATCACAGACACTACCAAATGAGCAATTCCAAAACGGAGGGAATGGCTTCCAGTGAAAAATCTGCCTTTATATTCCTAGCAGTCAGTCAACAATAAGTACTCAAATATGTACTAAACTACAGGAACGTCTCAAAAAGAATGAGAATGAGTGTTAAGAATATAGCACACTGTTGGGGCGCCTGGGTGGCTCAGTCGTTAAGCATCTGCCTTCGGCTCAGGTCATGATCCCAGAGTCCTGGGATCGAGCCTGACATTGGGCTTCCTGCTCACCAGGAGGCCTGCTTCTCCCTCTCCCACTCCCACTGTTTATGTTCTTTCTCTCGCTGTCTCTCTCTCTCTGTGTCAAATAAATAAAATCTTTTAAAAAAAAAAGAATATAGTGTACTGTCTAGAAAAATCACTTGTATCACCCCAAAGGGAAATTTTTAAGAGTACTGATTTTTTTTATACATGATTAAATACTTGAGGAAATGATGAAAAAGAGGAGGGTGCACATGAAGACTAGCTCACAGACGGAAATAATAGAGTAGCACAGAGTAAGGGCTAACCAGATGGGTCCATGGATCAGGATGTCTGGGTTTAAACCCTAACTTGGTATGTGTGTGACCTTGTTCAAGTTATGTAACTTCCCTGTACATCATTTTCCACATCATTAACATGGAGATAATTACCATACTTATGTCACAAGGCTATTACTGTAAGGAGTAAATGAGTTACTATTTGTGAAGCACTGAAGAAAATGTCTGACACAGAGTCTTCAGTATTAACTAGTCTTTCAAGAAGCTGGAGAGTGTAGGGAAGGAGTAAGGTTGGGAAATTTTGGGGAGAAGCAGAGTCAGGAAAAGAAGAATACGTTAAGGTAGAAAAGACTCAAGCATGTTTGTGGACATGGAGAGAAGGAGAGATTCAGGAAAGGTCAACAGAAACAGGAAGAAGCTGTGGGAAAGATGAACACATTTGGAGGAACTGGCCTTAAGAAAAGATAAAGAATACAGGTCCTGATACAATGAAGAGGTGGAGAGCAGATGAGGAAACAGAGCAGTTTTCAGGACATAAAAGAGGAGGTGAGACAGCAAAGGTCGCAGATTACAAAGAAAGACCTCCATCTCACTAAAGGAAACAAAGGTAAGAGTGGGAATTTTGCAGAGTAATGAAAAGATTTTAGAAGAGAGATTTTTGAAAATTTCCAAAGATTCACTAGAGATGCATAAAAGTAGAGTTAATACTGGTGAAGTGTGGGCTAAATCCAGAGAGGATTCAGGTATCAGCTTTTGGGACGTTTCCAACACAAATACTAGAGCCAGGTAAAATGGCACATGGGGCAAGTGTTGAGCCGGATCCAGAGCAAATTCCACTGACAGCCCAGCCCTACCCAGAATTCTCCTTCACCACTGTCTAGGGGCATCACGTGCCTACCACTAAACCAGCTTTTTCAGAAACACCAGTCGATCAAAATCAATGAAAATAATCTCTCATATCATTTTATTACTTACGTAGTTTTCAGTTTTAACTAATGGCTAATATAACCACGTACAGGAAAGTAACCGATTTCTATTTTATTAACTACTGTGATTTTAAACAGCAAATAGCTTTTTGGTGAAATACAGCAGAGTTGTTATCAACATGGACAGGACTGGAGGAGATTATGCTGAGTGAAATAAGTCAAGCAGAGAGAGTCAATTACCATATGGTTTCACTTACTTGTGGAGCATAAGGAATAACACAGAGGACACTGGGAGATGGAGAGGAGAAGTGAGTTGGGGGAAATCAGATGGGTAGACAAACCATGAGAAACTGTGGACTCTGAGAAACAAACTGAGGGTTTTGGAGGGGAGAGGGGTGGGGGGTTGAGTGAACCTGGTGGTGGGTATTAAGGAGGGCATGTATTGCATGGAGCACTGGGGTGTGGTGCATAAACAATGAATCTTGGAACACTGAAAAAATAAATAAATAGATAGATAAGTGAGGCAAAAAAAAAAAAAGAAGAAGGAAAGAAATACAGCAGACTGGACATATATATTTATCTGTAGCCCCTCCCGAAACTCCTTAAAATAAATAAATAAAGGAGTCATCATGTCATGGGACAGAAAGAATGGGAGATTATATGACAACATGGAGATATTTATTTTAGAAAATGAAAAGTGGAGGATACAGTAGAACTGACTTCCTATGAGGAAAAAAGTCAACAAGAAACAAAGTGATGTGGGGTGCAGAACTTCAGAGAAGTATAGGAAATGGAGGCACCAAGTACCTCGGAAAGTGACAGGTGAAGCATGAAACTGAAAATAAGAGAATTCATTGTAAGTTTATTAAGGAGCAATCAGAACCCCAGCTCTTTGCTCCCAAGACAATGCAGCAAGGCAAACACCCCACATGACTGGAGATTCACCCTTTGAGAATACTGAACCAGAGAGACTTTCACTTCAAGGACATAAGGCAAACTGAAGTCTGCAATGAGATGTGGAGCTGAAGACAGGGTATTAAGTCAAAACTCCACAGTGCCCCATTCCTTTCTGCTCCCACCCCACTCCCAACACAGGCAGGCAGGAAGACTCACCACCCTTGCCACCTCCAGGCAAGAACAGAGAAAAACCAACCACCTGAGAGAAAAGACCAATGGACAAGCCCCACACATATGGGCTTCCTGATTAGTTTTGTTTTTCTATCTCATACTTTAAAAAGAATGCTTTCCACATTCAGTGTAATATTTCACTTGTTATGAAAGCACACAAAATCTGTCTGTTCTATCCCACTGTTATGTACCAGTACTTAGAAGAGTGCCAAGAACACACTAGGTGCTCAATAAATGTTTGAGGAATAAATTAAATGTATTTAACAGCTATTATGGAGATCCAAGCAACTCAAAAATATTCTCTCCGTATTTGGAGAGTATCATTTCGTGTCAGTTGTTGACAAAGGAAGTCTCCCTAACATCACCACATTTTACAGCTGAATTCCACTTCCCTGCACCCTCCGTTTTAAAGATAAAAGGTACAACAGTTAACTTCTAAAAATAGCTGATATTAATGTCTCTTCTATTAGGAAAAAAAGTGATGCCTATCACTTTATATTTATTGACACTGATTCCTAAAGAAAAGCACAAAAGGTTTCCTTTAGAAAAAGACTGATTACATACAGACTACAGGAGAAATAAGCCAGATGGTCCCCCTAGTGGCCTAGAAAACTACCACTCTCCAGAGTACCACCTCTGCCTAAGCAATCAACACCTAATAAAAATCCAGTCCTTCTAAAGCTGTAGATTCACACCGACAAGACCCATTTGGTTGCATAGATACTGAAATGACTCCTCTACAGGGTTGTACAATTGTCAGAGAGGGAGAAGAACAAAGCAAGTGTCACAAGCTGAGCTGTGAAACATGACCTTCTGGCAGTAACTGAGTAACTGTGCTCCCCTTCTTCCCTCATAACAGCTTTCGTTTACTCCCCTGTGACTCCCAGGTTGTCCTGGAAATACGCATGCTCCGGCATACAGGCACCTGTGGGCCTGTGCGCATGCGCGTGTGCACACACATGTGCACGCGTGCACACCTCTCCCCCTCTCCCCACACACACACTCCTACGAGTCCCATGGATTGTGTGCATCTACAGGGTCTGGAACAAGGCTATTAAGGAAGTCTCACTAATTTGTCTAAGTATGTAAAAGTTATAATCAAACTAAAGAACTGTTGAATAAAATCTCTCCAATCCTCTTAAAAGGTCATAGATACCCTTCCATGGCAATACATTTTTTTAAAATGCGTAAAGCTATGGTTTTTATATGACTGAACACAAACAAAATACCAAAGGCAACTAAAGTTAAGTATTATTGCATATCTGAGTATTCAATGATGGACCAAAATTGTTTGGAATAAATACCAGTACAGATATCCCTAAGTCATGGATTTTAATTATTCTGTAATTCTTTTGTTCTTCCTATATTCCAGTAAAATCAAAAATTGTGCTATTGTCATCTAGACTGTCAGATAATATGCATTCTATTAATAGAATGTCAAATTAGACTACTTTTCTTAACTTGCTCTTAGTTTCTTATTATTTTCAATTTGAAAAAACTTGACTGTGTTGAAGCAGGAGCAACAAGAATCATCAACAAAATTCTTAAGGCAATACTTGAACTTAGACATGAACCATGAATCTTCCATATCCTGTTCAAGTCTCACAATGGAGCATCTAGGTTAATTATTTTTATTATATAAAATATTAGAGAGTATTTTAATTTTATTATTGAAATCACTATCATTTATATTACACTATCTACTGTTTCTATTAAAGCAATATCTAAAACTTTATGGCATTTCTTAAATTCTACTTCTTTCAATTTTTTTAATGCGATATAAAGAGAAAACTGAAAATAATGGTACATTACTCAGTTTAAGTCTCTCTTCATTTAAGACTATGCCTTCAACCAAAAGAGCCAGAGTAGACCCCTTAAGAAATTAGTGTCAGGGCTATTTGTACGGTTCATTTCAAGGCCTGGTGCATGGTTGTCATCCTGGAACACAACTTCTCTGCCTTCAGTTGGACTTCCCATTCCTAGAAGTGTATTTCCAGAATCCTAGCTTCATTACACTCTCTCACTAGATTTATAGCTTACTACTGTTTATAATTTCACAGTTGATTCTTTTTTTTTTAAGATTTTATTTATTGACTGATTTATTTAGAGGGACAGAGATCACAAGCAGGGTGGGGACAGACAGAGGGAAAGGGAGAATCTTAAGCAGACTCCACGCTGAGCACAGAGCCTAACATAGGGATCCATCTCAGGGCCCTAAGATCATGACCTGAGCGGAAATCAAGAGTCGGATGCTTAACTGACTGAGCCACCCTGTCGCCCTCCACAGTCATTTCTATTCAATATTGACAGAATTGTGCCATTCGTCTCCAGCGTTGATGTCAGGAAGTCCAAAGCCATTTAGCTTCTAGCGTCCTTGTATGTATATAGCCCATTTGGTTAGTCTCGAAGATTTTAGAACATTCTTTTCTGAGATAGCTGCATGGCTGGCTCTTCTTCCTCATTATCTAATTCTCTGCTGATCTCTGTAGGGATCTTTCTTGATCAAGGAAGCTCCCACATATCACTCCCACATCACCATTTTTTTTAAAGATTCCATTTATTTATTTCAGAGAGAGAGAAAGACAGAGAGAGTGTGAGCCTGAGTAGAGGGAGAGGCAGAGGGAGAGAAAGAGAAGCAGACCTCCTTTGAGCAGGGAGCCCAATATGGGGCTCAATCCCAAGACCCCAGGACTGTGACCCAAGCCAAAGGCAGACACTTAACAAACAAGCCACCCAGGGACCCCCCACATCACCTTATTTTATTTACATCAAAGTACATATTGTTATATGGTATTTTCTAGTTTTATTCTTTTCTATATTTCCATTAAATAAACTGTAGGTTTTACAAGAATTCATGTGCTTCTGAATCCCCAGAGCCTAGGACAGTGAGCAGGTACTCAATAAATGGTTATTGGGTAAATGAATAAAAGCCTGTGTACTAGCTTTACTTCCAGAAGTAGAGTAAGAATAACTTTTCAATTGATATTTCTAAATTACGTGAAACAGGATCATGTGTAGGATCCCATTCTTGTCATGGTGTTTATATTTACTACAAACATGTCTTCTGGCAATAGTAAATTATAAATCAAGAGGAGCCCAAAAACTTTAAAACTAAAATCGAACTTTTGAGCAGTTCAATTTGTCTTCAGAAAGCAAAAGCCTCAGGCCAAATTATCTCCTTTCCTTACAAAAAATTCATAGTTATTAGGTTAAGAGTTAATGTCATCATCTTGATTCCAGTAGAGCAATGACCTAAAGAAGACAATCCAGCAAGGTATGCAAGCATGTAGGCTTCAGTATCAGATGACCTTGGTCCTGATCCAAGCTTTGCCATGTAGGAGCTACCTGTCCCTGGCTTTGTTATTTAACCTCTAAGCTACAGTCTCCGAATTATGACAGTACTTATCTCCTAGGCTATGATGAGCGTCCAAGCAGATCATTCATTTAGAATTCCAGGCAGAGTCCCTGAGCATTAATAAATGTTATCTATAATTATTGTAAGAAATTATCTATTTGAACATTTTCACATTCTTTGCAAAATCTTGGCTGAAAGTATCATTCATTACATTGCATGAAATAATTTCCTCTCTTAGCTCAGTGCTAATACAAAAATGCCTCTTCAAACACACTTGAGATTTTCCTTAATCAGGTGGGGCAAAATATATGACTGATGATGTTTTCTTTCCAGAAGGAAACTCAGGTCATTTGCCATAATAACCTCTTCCAGATACCTTTTTTTCTACTTTTTATTTTTTCTTAGCTGGCTTTCCTTGATTTTGTTTTCAGTATTTCTTTTTTATGTTGTGTTTAACTTTGTATCTTACGGCTCTACTATTTACCAACTGAGTGACCCTCGGAACTTTTTTAACATCTGAACTTCCACTTCCCTGGTCTGTCAAATGAGAATTGTTGTGAGCACCAATGATACTGTCACGTAGCACCCTTCTCCATATCTGCTCCTCTACTCCATCCATATGCCCTTGCACCCATACAAGGGCACAACCCTCTAGATTAGTCTAGAAATGGACTGCTAATTCAAGCCCGACCAAGGAGACACTTGCCAGGAATTCTGGACTTGGGACTGAAAGAGTCTGGTCAGTTTCCTTCTAGTGACTGAAACTGCAAGACGTAAACCTCAGGGGTTGCTAGTGGCTATTTCCCACATATGGAAGGAGCCAGTGCACACCGAAAGAAGAATTACTGTAAGCTATAGGGAAGAGGAAGACAAGGAGTTCTAATGGTTCTAATGGTTCCTAAGTTCTTGCTATTCCTATGCCTGGCTGTTCCATGAGACATCCTACTATCTTTCCAATAAAGTCTCCTTTCTGCATACATAATTTGGGTTTGATATCCAGCACTTGAAACCAAAATAGTTCTAATATGTAGAAAATAAACTATTTTGAATAATTGTTATAAAAAATAAACAAGAGGGGCACCCGGGTGCCTCAGTAGGTTAAGCGTCTGCCTTGGGCTCAGGTCATGATCCCAAGGTCCGGGGATCAAGCCCCAAGTCGAGGCTCCTTGCTCAGTGGGGAGCTGCTTCTCCCTCTGCTGCTCTCCCCCACTTGTACGTGCTCTCTCTCTCTCTATGTCAAATAAATAAATAAAATCTTTTTTAAAAATATTAAAAGTAAAAGTAAAAGAAATAAAACAATTAAGTGCCTAGCATACTACCTGGCATATAATATTCACTCAAGAAATGATACCTATTGGGGCACCTGGGTAGCTCAGTGGGTAAAAGCCTCTGCCTTCGGCTCGGGTCATGATCCCAGGGTCTTGGGATCCAGCCCCACATCGGGATCTCTGCTCAGCGGCGAGCCTGCTTCCCTTCCTCTCTCTCTGCCTGCCTCTCTGCCTACTTGTGATCTCTGTCAAATAAACAAATAAAATCTTTTAAAAAAAAAAAAAGAAAAAAGAAAGAAATGATACCTATTAACATTATTTAGAAGATGGAGGTACAAATTCTAAATCAATTAATTAATGAACACAATTTTAATAGGTTATAAATCTTTTTTTTTCTTGCAGTTTCAAACTCACTCAAAGGGATTCTTTGGTTTGGGATCTTGAAAGAATTGCAAAATAAGAGAAATGCTCTGATTAAGTTTGCTACATATCACTGTATAAATCTAAGTAACTCGTACCTATACTTAAATAATCTTAGAGAATACTAAAGTCTCAGATCCAGTAACCCTCCATTTCTTACTTAACTCACTTGTTCAGGGTAAATATATGGAGGAAAATTAGAACAAGAATTATAGACTAACATTCCACAGATCCCTCATACACAAAAATAAGTCAGACACATTTAAGTGTGTAAAATACTGATTTGGCTACATTCACAGAAGTCTTCAGATTTTATAAAGGATGCAATATAGCAAAGAAAAAAATGGAATCACCATACCTGTAGAGATACCACACTGACGTTATCAAAATGGATATGTCCATTAGGCTCTGTGACAGCTGGATTTGCATAACACGTCACACCATTGATGGCAGGTAATGTTTTAGGTTGATGAGTTTTCTCATGAGAAGGACCAAAGTCATCATTTCTAAAGTGAGTGTGATTCTACATAAAAAAATTTAAAAAGCAAGAGGAGGTTATAAGAATAAAAAATGATGGCTCACACAAAGTAGAGAGTTTAGTGCTTTTTATTTGTAAGAGAAAATTCACACATCTATTCAATATATAATCTTTTTAGACTTACAAATGTTATCTTCATTTATTATGTTATGTTTTCTCATGTTAGGGTATATATGCCTTCTTATTTTGATGAACACAAATGAACACAGATTGTGCACATTTTTCTTGACATTAAATTATTGATACTTATTCCAAATTCTACACTGTGAATCATTTCTCTTATATTTATGAATATACTGACTCTTTCCTTTCTCCTCACATTCACAAGTCTAATAACTGAGCTGTTCACATAATTTTAAGAATAAAATTCCCGAGGCACCAGGGTGGCTCAGTCAGTTAAGCATCTGACTCTTGATTTCAGGTCAAGCTATGATCTCAGGGTTGTGAGATAGAGCCCTGTGGCAGGCTCTGCACTGAGCATGGAGCCTGCTTGAGATTCTCTCTCTCTCTCTCTCTTTCTGCCTCTCCCCTCTGCTCATGCTTTCTCTCCCTCTTTCTCAAAAAAAAAAAAAAAAAAGAATAAAATTCTTGCCTTATTTGCCTATAAAGCTATATAAAGTAGCTTTAAGGGGTCAAACAAACATTTTCAATAAAGTCTATTTACCTGACCATATGTCTTTAATAACATCTTAAGCACTCTTTCAAAAAAGAAAAGCAAGTAAAATCCACCAAACACAGCAACTGCCTTCTCAACATAGTTGTCACTTTTGGGATTGAATCCAAATGCCTGAGAGAGGAAAAAAAAAAATCAGGTAAAACAAGTAATTTAACCTGATTTCTGGAAAACAATACATCTTTCAGTATACAATTTTCATCAAAGTTCTAAGCCCATCTTCAGATCAGGTAATATAGGGAATTTAACCACCAAAAACACACACACACACAAAAAAAAACTCTGAAACTTAAGTAACCAAACTGTAAGAGATCATACAGGAGTCTTATAACCAGAAGAAGTTCTATTACTAAAACCCCCAGAGTATCTTATAGTTTCCCGACTATAAGATAGTTTCCTACCTTCAGCAATATTTATCTTGAAAGAGAAAGCTTTTCATAGTAAAGGAGAAGCACCGATTCCCACCTTTATAGATAATATTAGATATGAGTAATAAAGAAAAATGAGACACTGGTAATCCATTTTCTCTAAAAGTAATATACTTGTCCATTATATCCAGATTCAAATTTTTAAAGCAAATATGACAAGCCATTTGGATTACTGTTTTGCCAAGAGAGATCCTTTTAAACCCAGAGGATCCTGGTTGGCCCTAAAGAGATAAAGAACTCAAGGGCTGGGCCCAAGAAAGAAGAAAAGATTTCTTTCACACCCACACATACCCATGAGAATGAAATAATCTACCGTTTAAAGGACACGGGGCAAGAGCTAGGGTTTGAAATTATGAAGAGCCCAGGTTTTCCTACCAGACAAGACACACAAACTTAAATAAAAGCTACAATGAATGTCTGAGGACACTTTGTGGTATCTCTTCAATAAATCGGACATTGCAGGCTCTTCAAAAAATAAATAATAATAAAAGTATGTAGAAAAATTAAGGTTGCCAAATGCAAGACAAAATAAAGTTTCAGGCCCTCAGAGGTGTCCCAGAGCTGTCTGGGCACGTCCTGGTGGCTGGCCTCCTAGAATATTAATTTTATCTCTGACACTGATATCCCCTGTAGCTTGAGACAAGCTTTTTCATCTGCTGTGATTCAGCTCTCTCTTCTTCAACACTATCAACCAGACCATAAAATGCTGTGAGAATTATGGAGCCTTAAAATGTACAAAGTGCTAAAACATCTAAAAGGAACAATTATTCACAGAAACAAACAGCCAAGATCCTTACCTCTGGAATAAGCTGGAAAATGGCATTTGAAAATAGAGTCCCAATAGCCAGACCCACGAAAAAGGTCAAAACCTTAGGGAAGTAAGATTTCTTTAGCAGTGGAGTCAAAATCAATCCGAGGAGAGATGCCAGATTAATAATTGTCACTGACAGGAATCCATATCCCCAAACTGTAGATCAGAAGTAAAGAGCAGAAATTAATCAGAGCAATGAAGCCAAATGAAATCTTACTGTACAAGAAGCCTGAAACAACTTTTTCTTTAAAAGCTTGAAACAGATCTTCTTTAAAATAACAAGATCTTCTCAACAAAATTTATGCAGAAAACTGTAAACATAAAGCAGAATAATAAATATTAATAGTAATACTGCTTATACTGTCATCGGCCCTAAACCACTCAAAGGCTCAAAGAATTTTCTAGCTTGCAGGAAATGTGGAAGACATCTGGAATGGTGACAAACCACCTAAACCCCAGAGGCTCCAAGTCACCTACTTTCATCTGTAGCTCAAAGCCTCATTTAAAATTCAGCCTTTCAGAGGAATATAGAGGCGGTGTGAGTTTCAGGGGAAAAGTACAAAGTGATGGGTGGAGGGTAGGGGTGGAGATGGGTGGGTAGGAGTTAGCTTCAAGGTGACCAGAGTTGCGGACACTGCACTTGTCATAATCACTGGTCTGCAGGATCCTGTGGAGTGCACTTCCTTGGGAAGGCAGCACCTCGGCCCCCAGGACTTGGACTCAGCCCCACACGGTGAGCACTCAGGAGGGGAGCATGTGGGAACCAGGGAGTAGCTTGTGTTGACCAACTCTCCCAGATCAGGGTGAAAATATCCTGTGCAATGAGGACTCTGATGACAGAAGGGGGTGACGAGTCTTTTGATTCTCTGTCCTGTAAGGTCTGGTATACCCAATAGGTGCTTAATATTGCTTACAATGAAATGAATGAATGTTATCCTAAGCTCTACATCTATCCTAAGCTCTGGCGTGTGTGACCTCCGTTTCCCCAATTATCCTGGAGTGGGGGGGTTGGTTTAAGGACACAATGGGAGTGCAAGCGAAGCATACCCAGGACATCTGCGGTCGGCAGTGCAGGCCCTGGAACCGCACATCGTGGCTTTACCTATGCCCCACCCGCTGTGCATGAAGGACAGCGTGAAAGATGAGGAAGCTATCTCTGCCCTCTCACTTCTTTAAAATGCCCAGAAAACATTTTTAAATGTTAGGCCCCTTTCCTTACGACACTCTTGGTGGAGTACTATAGCAACACCTAATGCTAATGAGTATTTGCCACTGCCAGATACATGCTAAGAAACTGACATGTAGGGACACCTGGGTGGCTCCATCAGTTAGGCAGCTGCCTTCTGCTCTGGTCATGATTCCGGGGTCCTGGGATGGAGCCCTGCCTTGGGCTCCCTGCTCAGTGGGAGTAGGCTTCTCTCTCTCCCTCTGCCTGCTGCTCCCCCTGCTTGTGCTCTCTCTCACTCTCACTCTGTCAAATAAAATCTTGAAAGAGAGAAAGAAGGAAAGAAATAAAGAGAGAAAGAAGGAAAGAAATAAAGAGAGAAAGAAAGAAAGAAAGAAAGAAAGAAGAAAGAAAGGAAGGAAGGAAGGAAGGAAGGAAGGAAGGAAGGAAGGAAGGAAGAAAAAATAAAGAAAGAAAGGAAACTGACATGTATTCATGAATTTGACCCTCACAAAACTCTGTGAGGTAAGGACTACTATCTCCTTCCCCATACAGTTGAGGAAACCAAAGCATACGGAGCTCCAGTGAGATGCCCAAGCCATGCAGACAGAAAGCTGGATTTTGAACCCAGGCAGTCTGGCTCTAGGGCTGATATACATGAGCAATATGCTTCATTACTCCCATAGAGATATTCTAGTTTTTAAAAAAACCAAGGGACTCAGCGAAACTGCAGATATTTTATATTGTGCTTCATGACTATAAGGTTGCTCACCATTATTTTAGTTCAAGTGACTCTATCTACAAATAAACAACCTTAGCAAATGCTTATGGAGCCACACAGATAGACGTAACCATGGTTCCTGCCAACAAAGAGCCTAGATCTTCTGCTTGGAGAACTGGGAAATGTGTAGGCACATATGCACACAAAGCAATACAGGTTGTCTATGCTGCATATCAAATAAAACGAACAGAGAGTAAACATTCCTGTTTCCACGACAATCATCACAGCACTGACTATGACTTTATCTTCCCCAGATGCTTTCCTATCAGTTCCAGACCGCTGACCAGGCCCTACAAAGTCATCTCATTGGAACTAGGAAGGTCCACCTCATTCCCGTTTACTACCTTATCACCTAAAACAATACTATCTACTCCCCTACACTCTCCCCTTAGAGAAGACTCACAATCCCACCTCTCCCTCCATGGTATAGCGATGTGTAGCTTCCTTTAACATGAATAGCCTTCTGTCCCTTCACTAGCCTACATGCACTCATTCATTCAACAAATATTTATAATCTCATTAAGTAGACAGGATATGTAATGCTGAAACTGAAATAAAAACACAAAGAAGTTTCTCAGTACCAGACTGAATCTAAATCGCATACACGTACGAAACACATCGCCTTCCCCCTTAGAAATCTGGGACCTCCGCAGAGAGCAGAGACGTTACAATCAATTTCAGTATCTCACCCACACCAGTCAATCGCATAGATGACTGACGACCAAATCCTATCAGTTTTGTTTGAGACATATCTCACTCCGGCTTCTCCGTCCTCCTTGCCAATGCCTTGAGCTCAGGTCCTCATCAGCGCTCACTCCCTCTTCTGAAGCATTAAGACAGTCTTCTCTCCCTACATGACATGGCCACCAACCAGACTCACTATCCTGAAACACAACTTGGATCATCTCATGTCCCTGTTCGAGATTGCTGTTCATAAACAGACTCCCACACAACTTTTCCAGTGTTATTTATACACCTCTCAACATGGCCTTTATGCTAACATAAGCTAACAATGCTTTCCAAGTACAGAATTACCTTTCTTGTGATTCTTTATCTGAAAACATCTTTCTATCTTCCTTGCCTGAGAAACTCACAGGTGTTTCTCTAAGTCGACTCCAAGACATCTTCTCTAGGGCTTTCCCAGCTCTTCCAGGCAGCTGTCCCTCGCTCCTCAGGCTTCCCATGGCTCTTTGGTTAAAGGTAATTAGACCACATACCATGTTTATAAAATCTTTATATCATGACTCCTTTGAATTAGTTTTACTTTGGTTTTTCTTATCTTTGAATGAACTCAGGATTGGCTCTATATTAAGTGAACAGTTACCTCAAGAATCCAGTGCCTTTCCTTACTTAAAAAATAATTTATTTGTGGGAAAAGAAGAGGCTTACATAGGGAGCAGGAAATGGAGTGAACCTACGAACACATGTCTAAGAAGAGGGAAGACATAGTCTTCCTTCTCTGTGCCAGGCACTATTCCAGATATTTTCATATATTAATTCATTTGATACCCCCAACAATTCTAGGAGGGACATACTATAATTATCTCCATATGACAGATGAGACAACTGAGGCACAGAGATATTGAATAAATTGCTCAACACAGCTGCACACACAACCGCACATTTTAAAATAAAACAAAAGCGTACACCAAATAAAGGCAATGTAGTGTCAAATTAAACATCTTAGATTAGTAATAATGAGTACTTCACCAGGTGAAGTACTCATTATTACTAATTCTCCAGAAATTTTTCTGTCTCTTCTCCTAACCTGTCCCACCCACCCCAGCCCCATTTCAGTTCCTAAGATAATGTGTACCCTAAGAGGAATTTCTGTCCTTATTGGGTCTCTGTCCAAATATTTGGTGCCTGTCTAATCTTGTAACTTAGAACTATTGATTTTCCATTTTATGACTTTGCAGTGTTGACCCTGGAGTGCTCTCACTTCCTGCTTCCCAGTTCTCTGATCCTACCCTCCCAGTTCCTAAAATAAAGGAAACCTGGAATTAAGGTTAAAAGCATTTCTGAATGTCAGTCACTAAGCTGCACAGAGTAGAGGACTTGTTTTTTCTGAAGCTTCATCTCCTATGTCCAGAATTATGTATGTGGTAGATATATTTTATTTAACAGATGTATATATAGGGCCTAACTACATGCTATACTATATTCTACACACTTTACAAATATTAAGTTATTAATCATTATAGTAACCTTATGATAAAGATACTGTTTCAAATAAGAAAAATTAGGAGAAGGCATTTGGGGGAAATTGGAAGGGGAGGTGAACAATGAGAGACTATGGACTCTGAAAAACAATCTGAAGGGTTTGAAGAGGTGGGGGGGTGGGAGGTTGGGGGAACCAGGTGGTGGGTATTAGAGAGGGCACAGATTGCATGGAGCACTGGGTGTGGTGCAAAAACAATGAATACTGTTATGCTGAAAATAAATTAAAAAAAAAACCAGATCTACTACTTTAACTGTAAAAAAAAAAAAAAAAGAAAGAAAGAAAAGAAAACAGAGGTATAAAGACATAGTCATGTGCCCAACATAGCTGGGATTTGGGCCCAGGTAGGCTGGCTTCAGAACCTATGCTTTTCATATGTTATACACTATTAAATGTTGATACGTAAAACATTTTCTGAATTTACTTTTAAATATAAAATGCAAATCATATTAAACAAACTTGTAGAGATACAAACATATTCTTATTTAGTATGTAATCTAGAAAAATATTTGCTTAAACAATTAGTTGTGAAATTATTGTTAGTCATAAAATTGCTAACTATATTAATAAAGTATGTCTGGGGCCTTCTGTTCTTCGTGTTTGTAAATAAACTATAAAAGAGGATGAGGATCTTAAAGCTGAGACAGTTGGTTTTGAACCAGACTTTATCATGTACAAGTTGTATATTCTTGAGCAAACGACTTAGAACTCTCTGGACCTAAGTTTCCTTGGTTGTAAAATGGGGACAGCAGTTCCTACGCCATAGAGCTATATGACGGTAAAATGAGTTAAGATAGGTCGAGTATCTGGAACAGTATCCACCATGTATTAAGTACTACATAAGTTGGCTATTATCAATATTTTCATCATTGTTGTAAGAGAGAGATCAAAGTATTCATATATACACAAAGGAATCCAAAAGTCAGTAGACTAAGAACTTCCTTTGTTGAGGTGTCCCTTTTCTTCTCCATCATTTCTCTCTTCTATAGTCCTTTATACTCAGGTCAGATGTGCTCACTCAGACCAGTGGCTTCACAGGCCATCACTAAGGGTACTTACTGTACCCTACTAGGCCCCAGCAATCATTTCCTTCTATTCTCCCTCCTGCTTACCATGTTCCAGACGCACACACTTTCTAGCTGTTCCTTACAGACACAAAGCTCATTCCCAAGCTTATGCTGACCATTCCCTTGACCGAGAATGTTCTTTTCCCAGAGAAGATCTCACCTTGGTCCTCTCCCTCCCCTCAGTCAGGACTCTGCTTGAAAACAATCTCATCAGAAAGACCTCCTGTCAAAAATCACATTTGCCCACTATTTCCTTCTATTCCTTACCTACTTTATTTTAGCAGTTAACATCCTGAAATTATATTATTTATGGTTGTTTTATAAACACTTATTATTTCTCTTCTCCATTATATGCTAAGTCCTAAAAGGGCAGGGAATTTTTCTTGTTGACTATTGAATCCCCAAGGCCCAGAACAGTGCTTGGCATGTCATTCAATAAGCACCTACTGAATGAATAATGTACAAAAAAATGAGAACTAAATTGCCCATGTGGGTCAGGTTAACAACTTGAGGATACCAAGAAACTGCACATAGATGGCAAATAAATGATTTATTTCACTTGCAAAAGAATTCTTTTTTTTTTAAGATTTTATTTATTTATTTGACAGACAGAGAACCACAAGTAGGCAGAGAGGCAGGCAGAGAGAGAGGAAGGGAAGCAGGCTTCCTGCCGAGCACAGAGCCCGATGCAGGGCTTGATCCCAGGACCCTGGGATCATGACCTGAGCCGAAGGCAGAGGCTTTAACCCACTGAGCCACCCAGGTGCCCCTGCAAAAGAATTCTTAAAAAAAAAAAAAAAAAGGATTCTTCTACATGTTTAAGTGTGTCAACCATATAGTAAGCACACACTTGTTTTCTTATATTTTAAAATTTCTTTGCAGCAGGTTATTCTTTGAAATACATCTATGGCAATACTATAAGAGGCACTTAAAATAGTCACTGCCTTTTTCTTTCATTTACAAAAATTAAAGCAGTAATAACTCAGTACCTTAATATTTAATCTAGAACCATGCTATTCCCTATCCCTTTACTGAAAATTACAGATAAATTGACAAGCTTTTAAATAATATGATAAGCACAGGTAATGGAAATTGATCAATTATGAGCCAAATAGTTAATGTCAATTCAACATGAGCAGTATAAAGCATGTTTTATTTAAAATCAGGAATTGGGGGGCCATGTGGGTGGCTCAGTCAGTTAAGTGTCTGACTCTTGACTTTGGTTCAGGTCATGATCTCGCATTGTGAGATCAAGCCCCACATTGGCTGCGGGCTGAGCATGGAGCCTGCTTAAGATTCTCTCTCCCTCCCCTCCAGTCCCTTCCCCATCCCATACACTCTCTCTCTCTCTCTCTAAAAATAAATAAGTAAATAAATAAATAAATAGGTAAATAAATAATAGAATAAAGTCAAATATTGCATTTTACAAAATTTTTAAGCAGTACCAAGTATAATTTTGACTCCACAAATAGAAGAGCACAGTTCATGAAGTTTAAATGAGTTCTAATTATTCTTACTCTAAATACTTTCAGAATATAAGTATTTTAAGAAGGAGCTTCACATAGATTAATTAAAGGCAATAAAGCAAAGAAAGAAGTTAATTCAATTTCAGACCAGCCTATAGACTTTTTAAACAAACAGGAGAAAAAACTTACAACATACCTTCTGAAATATTTGGTTTGGTTTTGTGTTTGGGCCGATCCTCACAAGGATGAAAGTTCAATTGCTGTAAGACTGCTGGACAGATGACAGAGAAGTTAGAGCTACTTATCTGAGTAGCGTTTGAAAAGCCATGAAGGGAAAAGATCTCTTCAGCTGATAGGCACTGAAACAGGATAAACAAAGTAAACATGTATGTGTTAACATAGTAAAAGCATGCCAGCAAACATACTTTAAAGAGACAGAGAATATTTCATTTAGACCCACAGCACTAACTCTATACCCCCAAATTTTAAAAGTCCTTACTTCTATAACCTAGAAACAAGAAAAAAATACAAAAAAAAAGAAAAGAAAAAACCGATAAAACAAAAAGTCCTTCTTGATCAATAGTCTACCTATGGCTCCCAAAAAGGTAAGAACTGGGTTGGGAGTTCCCAAGCACTTACAAACATTAAAAGTTGACCAATAGCTTTCAAATCAAAAGCTTTAAGAAGATTCTATATTCTCAATCTCTCCTCTCTCTTTGTCTTTGGACTGGATCTTTTGTGTAGGCTATTGGAGTAACTCTCTGCAACATTTCTTGTAGACAAACACCTGGCTCCCTTACAGCTTCTTAAGAAATTCGTCCATGCTTCTAGACAGCAACAATAATTCCAACTTAAAATATTTGTTTTAAAGTATGTCTTCAGCACATATGGTTACTTGCTAAAATATGTATTGTTCTCAATGACAGTGGGTAGCTTTTCTCCTTATACAAGGTTTTGAAAATAGTACTAGGCTGCTTAGAAATTCATTAACTATTAATAAAATTTTTAGGAAAAAAATCTTTATGAAAATCACTTTTTAAAGGTATCATTTTATTCTTGGGCATATTTTAACTATAAACAATGTATCATCCATATACTTACATTATGAGAATATAAAAGAAATTAAATGTGTTACAGTGGTTAATAATCATTAAGAGTTACAGACTGTGAAAAATATCCATTCACTCAAATAGAAGAGTCTATCTTTAATAAGTACAATTCAGGAAAGTTCTTTGCATGCTTCAGCCAATATTTAAACCCCACTAAGATCTTACTTGGCTTTGTGCTACAGACTGGACTACATTCTCCCCCAAAATTCATATATTGAAGCCCTAACTCTTAATATAATGATACTTAAAGTTGGGGCCTTCAGGAAATAATTAGGGTTAGATGAGGTAATAAGAGTGGTGTCCTAGTCCAACTAGATTAGTGGTCTTATAAGAAAAGACACCAAAGAGCTTGCCTGCCCTTTCTCTCCACCATGGCAGACAGCTAGAAGGCAGCCATTTGCAATCCAAAGACACACCCTTTACCAGACAGACAGTGACCCTTCTGAGCCCTCGATTTGAACTTCCTGCGTCCAAAACCGTGAGAACACTAATTTCCATCGTTTAAGCTATCCAGTTGATGATATTCTGTTATGGCAGCAAGAGCTGACTGACACTCTATGCATGGCATTTGAGAACTCAAAAGTTGGTGTTAACTGTTTGACCATGAAGCTCTGCGATTCCCTTCACAACAGAAACAATGAAACTAAAAATGTAAGATGCGGGTAAAAAGAGATCACTTACTACTGATTACTAAGATGAAAAAACATCCAATACACCAAGATGTGTGAAGGTGTCGAAATAAAATTGCAAATGCCTTAAAGAAAGTTCACATTTAGACATCTCTCTTTGCCTTTTTTAATGCCTAAGTATGTGCCTAAAGCTATTTCTTGTCCAAGCCATGACAATGGGTTTGGATTTATGACAAGGATAGATGTGTGTCATCTGTAGAAGAGGAGACACCACTCTCAATGGTCTGTTAACAGTCTTCCCTTTGGCCTTGGCCAACTAGGGGGATAATAAGCTATTGGAAGGAGAAAATAGCTCAACTGGAGGAAGGAAAGTGGGAAAAATTTCTTTGTCACAATGAAGCCGCCCAGGAGCATAATGGCTAGACTCAAACATTAGAGTCCATGTGGTCAAACTGCCCACAGCATGATTCCAGGAATAAATGGGTATAGTAGCATAAACATCAAATGGTACTGTTCCCCGACAAGGAAGTCTTAACCTACTTGGACTTAAAGTTCCTCCAACTCTAAACAAGGATGAAAATGGGAAGCTGCCCATAGATAATTTCCAAAGTGTTCTCAGAATCAGCATCCTAAGACTTCCTAAAACTTGAAACTGTTTTAAGCAGTTCTTTTTAAACTCAGATGGTGACTCATTAGTGGGTCAAGAAATCCACTTACTATGTCACAGTCAGCATTTTTTAAGGAGCTAAAAATATAATAGAAACTAAGAGAGCCACCACACCTCACAAGAGTAAGTGTTACATAGTAAGACTTGCTCCAGTTAGACAGCAAGCACACAACTCCTGGATCACAATGTAAAATTCATTTTTTTACTATAATTGGCAGTGAAGAGTTTGAAAATCACTGCCCTCAAAAATGTTTTAATTTGCATCACACAACATTAAAGACACTCTCCTCCATACAGCTGAGGGGAAAAAATCGTGTAGCCAAAGGAACATACAATCAGTACTGGAAAATAGCTTATTGGAGTCTTGAAGATCTGTGCAGCATCTATGTAGAAATTTTGGCTGGACAGGTCGTCGTGGATAATAACATCTGGACACTGGCAACTGCTCCATCTCCAGAAAGAACAAGGAGGTGGAGACATGACAAAACTCTAGGCCTCGCCTAACTGAGAAAGAGACTCTTAACTATGGAGAACAAACAAACTGATGGCAACCAGAGACGAGGTGGGTGGATGGATGCGGGAAATAGGGGATGGGGATTAAGGAGTGCACTTATCGGGATGGGCACCCGGTAATTGCCCAGAAGTGCCAAATCACTAAACACACAGGTGAAACTGCTGGAATTTAAATAAAAACTAAAAATAAAAACAAAACAACAACAACAAAAAAAAAAAACCCTCTACACCTTGCCTAGAATGAGGAGAGAATATTCACAGAATCCTAGCAGTGTGGCAAAACTCAGTTAATGGCAGAACTGATTTATTTAAAGTATTTTGCTATTGGCCAGCAAGTAGGATGCCCATAGCTTTACGCAGCTGCCTAGTTAGCTTTATAATCTCAATTTCCATAATGCTTTGATTTAACAAAGTTGAGCTGGCAACAAAGAGAGCAGTTGTCTAAGAAAGGGTGGTGTTTCCCAGGGCAAGGACAAACAGGATAAGAGCCCAGTGCCGGAACACTGAGGTGACAACAAAACCGGTGGAACCGTTGAGGAAGGTCAAACATCCTGTCAAACACACCCCTTAGGCTCCAAAACAAACAAGGAATAAATTATGAAACTAGCAGGAGCCACAAGGGGAGGATGATGAGCCTGAATAGTATGTCTTCATAAAACCCCCTGAGCTTTTTTACCGTGTGCTTTACATTTATGGACTGAGCTTTTTTCTTTCCATCCATTTGTTTTTACAACACCCCTATTCTCAAGAGTACACCCTGCTGTTTGCTGTGGTCCTTTGAGCTTTGTGCTCCTAGAGGCAAACTCCAGCAAGCCAACACCCTAATATTCAGTGGGTTGACGTCTTAAAGATATTTCTCAGTGTCTGACTTAAACTCCTTGAGTCTCTTGCCACATTAAGGTGATCTTAAATCTCAAATGGGCCTTCTATAGAAGAAATGCCAAAGTAAGGAACGAGTAGAGGTAAGGGGGTGGAGATTCATATCATACACGTGATCTCAGATTATATTTGAAATCATTTGGGGCGCCTGGGTGGCTCAGTGGGTTAAGCTGCTGCCTTTGGCTCAGGTCATGGTCTCAGGGTCCTGGGATCGAGTCCAGCATCGGGCTCTCTGCTCAGCAGGGAGCCTGCTTCCCTCTCTCTCTCTCTCTCTCTCTGCCTGCCTCTCTGTCTACTTGTGGTCTCTTTCTGTCAAATAAATAAATAAAATATTAAAAAAAAAAGAAAGAAAGAAATCATTTAACCAAAGAGTTCCATGCACTTCTTCTACTTCTCCTACTCCTTTTTCCTCACTAATTCTGACTAGCCAGAAATTTTTGTTTTGTTTTGCTATTTTTGCGTCTTTCCCAGACATATCTTTGTGGAAATGCTAATACAGGGAGGGGATGGGGCAGGGTTGAATGATAAGGGCCACTTCCTCCTCCAACATTCTGTAGAGTTAAAAATCTCCTTGTGATAAATGCCAAAGAGTCAGGCAAAATTTGAAATTACCCAGCATGGGAAGCCTGGGTGGCTCAGTTGGTGAAGCAACTGCCTTAGGCTCAGGTCATGACCCCAGAGTTCTGGGTTAGAGCCTGCATTGGGTTCCCTGCTCAGCGGAGAGATTGCTTCTCCCTCTTCCACTCCCTGCTGCTCTGCCTACTTGTGCCCTCTATCTCTGTGTCAAATAAATAAATAAAATCTTAAAAAAAAAAAGGAAAGAAAGAAAAGAAATTACTCAGTGTGGATAATGATAAAGGCGCTGAACTTGACTAAATTTGGTCAGGTTCCTCTAAGCCCATGAAGCCTTAGTCTTGCATCCATCCTTATAGGGCCTGCACTGTCCGGTTTTAGCAAGAATCCTGCTAAGTTATTTTACAGAGAATCCTCCATCTTTCATATCTGATCACCCTGGCCTGCCTTCAGCAAGAATCCTATTAAGTTTGCTCAACCCAAATCCCTCCCACCCACCCATGATGTTTCCCCATAGTAATTTTCCATTCACGGACCCCCACCTGCTCCATGGCTATAAATCCCCACTTGTCCATGATGTATTTGGAACTGAGCCCAGTCCTACACTGAGGTCCCTTCTCCTCTACTGCAGCAGTTCTTGAATAAAATCTGTCTTTATCACTTCAACTACTGTTGTGCTATGCTACAAGTATCATAAGCATGTAATTGTACTATGCATTGCATAAATGCTTTCCTTCATTCAACAAATATTTCTGGAATCATAAAAGTCTGGGTATAATATTAATGGGAGGAGGGGAAGGTGGGGGAAGCTGAAGGATGACAACTAAGAAAGAAATCACACAAAGGTAAATAAGTCCTAAGATTCTCCATCGAGAAACCAAACAGTTGTGGCAGAAATAAATCTCACACCCATATCCATAAAACCCAGAGAAAAAGTGTTAAATTCATGAAAGATAATGATAAAAAACTAGGAAAGTTTCTATAAAAGAGAAATGATATGCAGAGGAAATTGTCAAAAACAAGTTTGAGGTTAGACCTCCCAGAAGGTAGACAGAGGATATTGCCACGGGGGTGACTTGGGGACCTCAGAAAAGAAACACATTTGGGAGGTTGATGGCCACTTTGGTTTTAGACATTTTTTTTTTTATAAACATATATTTTTATCCCCAGGGGTACAGGTCTGCGAATCGCCAGGTTTACACACTTCACAGCACTCACCATAGCACATACCCTCCCCAATATCCATAACCCCACCCCGCCTCTCCCAGGTTTTAGACATTTTAAGTAATAATGCCTGTGGGATACCAGATGAAAATGGTGAGGGAGTTTTTTCTGGGAAAAGTAGAGACCAGAGATAAGGATGTGGCTGTCTTCTGTGAGGAGATAAGAGATGAGTGGGAGGGGAGGAGATCATCAGGAGACCGAGCACAGAAAGCAGAGAAAAGCTTTAGGAACATATAACTTCATTTGGGCAAAAGCAGCAAAAAGGGCCAGAGAACAAGAAAGAGCAATATAAGCACCAAATAGAAGAAGTCATCTAGGCCAGTAAAATGTAGTGAATGCCTGTTGGTTTTGCCTGCTTGAGATCCTCATCATCCAGTAACAGACCACCTTCATGCCACAGGAGCTTCCTTCCACGTGATGTACTTGGGGCTGACCAAGGAACATGTCCGTTGTCTGGTAGAGCTACTGAAAAAAATCTTTTTGGACTAGGATTGCTATGCGTCTGGGATTTCCTCAGGCCATTTTTCTAGCATGTGAGAGAAGGTGAACAAATGCACAGAGACAGGTTTCCAACACCATTGTTAATCCCCTAGATATACCTGTGCCTGAAGCTAGACTCTTCACCAACCTGAGACAATGAATGGCCTTTGTGACTTAAGCTAATTCATATGAAGAAGTTTTTTAACCTACAAATGGAAGAGTCCTGATTGATACATAAAGTAATCATTCAAAAGACATTTTCAAAGCTAGGAAATGAATGCTACATCCAGAACCTACAGGGAAAACAAAAAGATAAGCTTTTCCACTCTTTAAATCTTCTCCAGTCTTCTTATTCTCAACACATAGACCATTTTCTCTAGTCAAATGGAACAGATTAAATAATACAGAACACTCTGACCACCTGATCCCACACCCATCGTGCCAAAGCCTTCACACCACACCAGAAGTGAAATATCATCCCATTCAAAAGTCACCCCAAAGATGGTTTCAGATTCTGTTTTTCCATGAATTGTGCTTCTGCGGAAGCTGAGCAATTCACGAACCCAATAAGGACACTGCTAGGTATGGTTGTGCTCTCTCTCACAAGGGTCAATGTAGGAAAAGAGAGTACCTTGTAATGCACTTAGACTCAGGGACACTCAAAATTAGAATGAAACACCTAGTTCAGTCTTTTATTTAGGACGTCAAGTAACTGAGCCACACAAAATTTAAATTTCATTACCAGGCCCCCGAGAAGCCAGGAGTAAAATTGGAATTAAGAATCCAAATCTGGGGGCGCCTGGGTGGCTCAGTGGGTTAAGCCGCTGCCTTCAGCTCAGGTCATGATCTCAGGGTCCTGGGATCGAGTCCCGCATCAGGTTCTCTGCTCGACGGAGATCCTGCTTCCCTCTCTCTCTCTGCCTGCCTCTCCATCTACTTGTGATCTCTCTCTGTCAAATAAATAAATAAAATCTTAAAAAAAAAAAAGAATCCTAATCTGGGTGTACCTGGGTGGCTCAGTGGGTTAAAGCCTCTGCATTCGGCTCAGGTCATGATCTCAGGGTCCTGGGATCGAGCCCCACATCCAGATCTCTGCTAAGCAGGGAGCCTGCTTCCTCCCACTCTCTCTGCCTGCCTCTTTGCCAACTTGTGATCTCTCTCTCTGTCAAATAAATAAATAAAATATTTTTTTTAAAGAATCCAAATCCGAAAGAGCCCTGTCTAACCCTTCTCTTTTAGTGACTCTTCTACCTTGCCTTGCTCTGCACACCTGTTGTTGTTGTTGTTTTTTTAAGATTTTATTTATTTATTTGACAGAGAGAAATCACAAGTAGGCAGAGAGGCAGCAGAGAGAGAGGAGGAAGCAGGCTCCCTGCTGAGCAGAAAGCCCGATGTGGGGCTCGAACCCAGGACCTGGGATCATGACCTGAGCCGAAGGCAGCGGCTTAACCCACTGAGCCACCCAGGCGCCCCACACCTGTTGTTTTATAGCAAGAACTCTAGCTACCTTCTGGAACTTGCCGTGTATGGAGCCAAGATGAAAGCCAAACAACTCATCCTTCCCCAGACCCCAAGTGAATGACTCATCTGCTGTTCTTTGAACGGGTAAGAGTTTGAATAAGAATCCAACGAAAATCTTCATCTGCGCTACTCTCATCAAAACCAGTCCTGCTCCTCCCTCACTGCCATTCCCGTATTCATTCACCAAGCACACATCGATGACCTCTTCTCTGGGCCAGGTGTTCTGAAAGGTGCTGAGAATAAGACATGGCTCCATCTTCAGTAAGCTCACCATTCAGAAGACAAAACAACTACATACAAATTTATAGCTATAGAACAACATAAGAAGGAGAATAGTAAAGATATGTGCAAGCTATTCTGAGGGAAGAGGTCTGGGAAGGCTTCTGGAAGAATGAGATACATGTGCTGAGTCCAAAATATTCGTTCAGTGCTTCTGCTGGCTAGAGAGATAAGACAGGAACCACAAAAACTTACATTAGGCAGAAATCAGTAATGCAAGTAAGTATGTGATCAGTTGACAAATGAATTTTGTAGACAATAGTTATTATAGGAGTACTGAGAAGCACAGAAAAGCTATATTCCTCTAATCCCCACATCAATTACGAAAGTAGATTTAAGGAGAAATATGGGATGAAGAAATCAATATCTTAGAAAAGTAAGTTGTCCAAGATGAAATAACTTATAACTGTTAACAAAAGAATTCAGACCAATGTCTTTTTTGTGTGTTTTCTGACTTCTAAGCCCATACTCTTGCTGCTATACCCTTACGTTTTGTTGATTGAACATGGATAAGAACACAGATAATAAAAGGACCACTTAGACCAGGGTGAGGAGTATATTTGTTGCCCCTAAAGTGACTTGAGTGATAGAGTTAAATTACTCTTACATCATATTTAGTATTATACCGAAAGACAGAGCTTGAAAACACTCAAACATTAGCCAGGTTTTCTCACCGTGCTGAGAATTAAGAAGGATATGCATGATGGTTTTGATTCTTTGCCCTTCAAAGACCCCTCCTACCCATCACCCAAACAGGAACGCTGGGCACAATGACCACACCAGCACAGCAGACAGCCCGGAATCTGGCACAGTCCTCTCTGGCACCGATGCCTGGCCACTGACACCGCCATGAAGTTCTCCTGCAACAGGATGGTCAAATCTAGAGTACCTCTACGTGTGCCATTTTGAAGGCTTCACTTCCCCGTCACTGTTTTAGAGGTCAGTGTTTTTGTAGCTCAGGCGGAGAAGTCAACAGGTTAATTTATCCACCCGAGCTACCATCATATAACCACACTGGACTATGACACCAGTATGACTGACATAGGTTGTCAGAACATATGAAGAGGAGGAAAAGGTGAAGATCCAAAATAAGTATGTAATGGGAAAGAACCCTCTAGAATCCTAGAGATCATATTTACCCCAGTATTCACAAACCCTAATACTAATAATATAATATTGTGTGCCTGGCACGCAGTAGGGCTCAGTAAATACTTGTTGAATGAATGAATGCCTAAATGCATGAATGAACTCCTCACTCATCTTTATGGTATTTTTAAAAGCCAATTGCAAAAACATTTCAAGTTCACAGTAGTAACCTAAATAAAATTACAGGAAAGTAAGCAAGTGCAGAAAGTGACATATACATAAGAGTGTTTCATATATGGCAACTAGCCAAGGTTCCCAGAAGAACAACTCAAATACTTAAATGTTTAAAGAGGAATTTGAGTTTAACAATGGGGGGAGGTACATTTCTGACCCTGAAGCAAGTGAACAGTCCCATGCACCTATCCTTTCTGGGGTGACTGCACAAGGTCACAAGCAATGGCAGCACAGAACCACACTGGCACCAGGAGTGTTTGAAGTAACAGTGACTGAGAACACCACTTCCAGATTTGTTACTGATGCAATAATGGAACGACCAAACCTTAGTCACAAGGAACGTGAGTACATGCCACTTCTGAACCTCCATGATATTGCTCAACGCAAAAATGCACTGAGTCACACTTACCAACATTCTCTTGAACTTTTCCCTCTTACTTTCCTTACCAAAGTTTTCTCAATTTTACCAAGATAAGACAGACTTCTCGAAGGTTTGAGCAAAAAACATTCCAGATAAGTGATCTCTAGTTTTAAGAAATGTCTAATCAAGTGATTCCCGACTCTCTTTTCCTGATTCTTTTTTTTTTTTTTTTTCATTTTTCCCTCAAGTTTTTCGTATGCTTCTTACTTATGCCACTAGAGTGCTCAGGAAGTCCCACCCGGAATACACACAGACACACAAAGATGCAAGCACACACATGCACATACGTGCACATGTTCACATTCACTTTCCAAACTATTCCTTAAGAGGAGACAAAAAGGGCCTTTCCTATATATGCTATTTGAAGAAAGACACTTTGTTTTATGAAACACCATTCAGGGAAATAAGAGTATCATGAAACAATACGCATAGAGTGACATCATTGCTATGAATAAGGTTAGAGAAAACCTGGAGATGTATGCTTCAAAATCTTAACAGTGTTTACCTTGGGGTCACGAAATTATGGGTGATTTTTATTTTTTCTTTTCTGTTTCTCGATATTTGCCAAAGTTTTAGACAATATATGTATATTTCTATCTCAATTAGAAAAATAAAGTTAAATCATGGGAAGTTTCTTAAAATCTCTTCTTCTAGGTTCCTCCAAACACAATTAAGACAAGTTGGAATTTTTTCTTCTTTTTCTACTAAAGCAAAAGGAATTTTAGAATCTGTGATACACTTTTTAAAAGAGGTTTACAAAGTTTTCTGATTTTACCATAGCTATTGACATATTTCTCAATCCTGTCACATCCACATTCAGTTTCTTAAGGCCCTCTCACCCCTAAGAGCATGGCATGGTATCAAAGCACAGACACTCAGTCTGGACTCTTAACTTTCTGACCCTGACCTGTCTCCAGATGACAGAAGCTACCCCAGTTTCCATCACCTGTAGGATGACTTCTTGTATTTGCTGCCAGGCTCAAAAGGTCTTTGAGCCTTCCTGCTCACCAAGGGCCTCCACTCAGTCCCTCCAGGATTGAGGTGTAGAAGGTATAACTGTTCTCCAGGCAGGGCTAGGGCAAATGCCACCAGGGGTGAGCTCATCCTTCAAAGTCATCTCACCACTGCATACAAGGAATGACCTTATCCATCACAGCCCCAATTTTATGACAGTCCTTTAACACAGTGGTTCTCAAAGTATGCTCCAGGGAGCCCTAGGGGTTACCAAAACCCTTCCAGAGAACATATAAGGTTAACCTACTTTTATAATATTACTAAAACTGCATTTTCCTTTTTCACTTTCATTCTTTTATGAGTGAACAATGGACATTCCAGAGGCTGTGTGATATACGTCACAACAGATTGAATGCTGCAGCATATATGAGGACACAGCTGTCTTCTACTAAGCCCTGATTTAAAGAGATTTGCAAAAATGTAAAACAACACCATTCCTCTCATTAATTTTTTATCTTGATAAAAACAGTTGTGTTTTCATCAAAAATGTTAACATGGTATGGACTTATTAATGTTATTTTTAATATGTTAAATATTTAAAATTTTCCTCAACATTAAATTTTATAATGGTAAATATCAATAGATATCAACCACATTTACTAAAGGTCTTTGATGTTCTCAATAATTATTAAGAGTACAAAGGGGCACAAACTTTTGTCTGCACGTAAGAATGACACAGAGGTTCCTATATACCACTTAACTGACAAGTTGGGAGCTTCTGGTAGATCTCACGTAATGTATCTTTCACCCTGTTCATCCTATATTCCCATAAGATGGTTTCTGCAGATGTTTATTGTCACTCTTCTACTCAAACTGGCTCCCCACACAAAAACAAGAAACTTCTCTTCTGCCAAGAGTCTAAAATCCCAACACTGAAGAACTTCAATTATCTATCTCCAATCTTCCTTTGTCCCTCTACCAACCTGAAAAGCATATCTGAACTCTCTATTCTAATAAAAAGTTTTAGTAAGTCTTATAATATACTTTCACTGTGACCTTGTAGGCCCTGCACCCCCCACTTAGAACACTGATGTTATCTCCTCTTGAAGAACCCAACTTCTATCTGTGCTAACATTTGGCCCTCACCTCCTCTGCCTAATAGGGCTATGCTCACCAGACTACTACGCCCATGGTGTTTTGGGAATTCACTGTGTACCTCCTTGTATTATCATCTGTTCATGAAATGAGTATCTCTTTAATAAGATCACATGAAGATCTAGAAAGGATGGATGTGTTCCTTTTCTATCTTTCTCAACCCCTACTGAGGCTTGGGACATGTAAGATGCTCAACTTATCATAATCATTAATTTGCCAGATTAAGGAAAGGAAGGGTGGATGAAAAAGAAATTAGAAACTGGCACACAGTACCTGAATATAATTCTGAGAAAGACAACCGGATAACCTGAGAGTCATTGACCAGTCATTTACCTCTGAAAAGCCAAATTTTCAAGACACAAGTTTCTCTACTCATGCCAGGAAACTTTCCCAGAACGAGCCTGGTGTTGCCTTGATACTACAGGTAAGCTATACTGTCACCAACATTTCCAACTTGCCCTAGAAATTGTAACTATAAGCTATGGAGAAAATCCATGGCTAAATGAGAAAAAAAAAAACTGACAAAATTCACAAATTAGAAGAGATAAAAACTATTATATCCTTCTACTTCGATAATACACAGGTTTTAGTTTAACATACTATTTCCTTTATACTATTTTAAAAATTTTCAACAAATGAAGGAATTGCTGGTTTACCTTGAATTAAGTGAGACATCTAGGTTGATTTAAAGTTATGTCGGTGAGTCAGTATAAAATTTAGTGATAAAAGGTGGAAGTTTTCATTCATTCAACAAATATTTCCTGAACACCTACTAAATGCCAGATACTATACTAGTTACAGAAATACAAAAAGTGATTGAAATGCACCCAGCCCCTAAGCGACTAAGATGTTTGAGACTGTCGCAGGGTTTGGATAGAAATATAGGTAACTACAGGTTGGGCTGGTAAGGGCTAGGGTAGGATCCCTTAATGTGAAAAAAGGTTAATTAAGCCACCCTAAATGTATGGGATTGTCAGAGGCCTCCAGGAGAAAACAATATCTAAGCTGAGATGGAAAGGGGCAAGGAGAAATAGGGTTGGAGAAACAGGGGGGTAGGAATATTACTGCAGTGCCTTAAATATCAGGAAAGGTGCTCATATTTGATTCTAAGAGTAAGGAGAAGCGATTTGAGGATGGTGTGATTATCAGATGTGCATATGAGATATTAAGTCTGGCAGCAATGCGGAGCACAGGGAGGGCATGGGGCAAGACTGACAGCAGCAGCAGACCTGTGGCAGGCATTTACTGAGCACCTACTGCATGCCACACTCATGACGGAGTGACGAGATGCAGTAACTCACCTAATCTCCACAACAGTCCCGTCAAGTAGGTAAAATTACCCCATGAGACAAGAGAGAACCCTGGAGTTTAGACAGACTGAGACAGAAATATGTGGACGTTACAGTGACAGGACTTAGGTGCAATTACGATAAGGGGGGGAGGGGTGTCAAGAATGACATCCAGTTTTCAGTTTCATCAACCAAGCAAGCACAGGGTGATGAGGATCCCTGAGACTGGCAAAACAGGATTACCTGGAGGTTGTGAAGGAGAAAGGTTAGAGTTGATGAGCTTGGTCTGGAACAAGTTTAGACCTGCTGAGTTGGGGAGGAGAGGGAGTTGCACATCAGTGGGCAATGGGGGTGGCCAGGCTAAATCTCCAGAGAGAAATCTGAACCCTCTCCTTAGAGAGCATCTACACACAAATGACTACTGCAGCCAGAGGGACAGACAGGAGGCTGTGCAGAGACAGTGTGCAAAATCAAAGGGAACAGGACTTGAGACAGTACCCTGAGGAACATCAGTAGTTAAAGGCCGAGCAAAGGACACTGAAACTGAAAAGAAGCAGAGAGATAAGAAAATCAAGGCACACTTAGTTTCCAGCAAGGAAAAGGTGTGTGTTTCCAGTAGGATGTGCACCACGCCACCAACACTAATAGAGAGAGGTAAGGCCTGAGAAGCGCCCATTGTATTTAGCAATAAGAAGGTTCTGGGTAATGTCCTCCAGGATTAATTTCATGAAAGCTCCGGGGACAGAGCCCGACCACAATGTGCTGTGGAGGGACAGAAAGGTGCGGAAATGGAATGGAACTTCAAGTATTTCCACTGCCCAGTTATGTACAGAAAACGAGGCACAAGGACCATGATACATTCAGGGGGATTCACAACACAGGGGCCCCACGAACACAGCATCTGCCCCAAACCATGAGAAGAAATGGGCATTCAAACTTGGAATATCTGTTTTCCCAGTCCAGTCTGGACCCTTGGTGACTTCTGCCATATGACTTACTTGTGTCTCAGTTTCTGGGGAAACAGATTGGTCTTCATTCTCTCACAGTACTGTTTTGAGTATCAAATGCTGATAATCAGGAAATAAAACTGTAAGGTTGAAAAATGGCTGTGAAGGAACTAACATCAGGTTTTAGAGCTAACCCTGACTACTGCAGAGACAACTTCAGCAGGGGGAACAAAAATGGTAACTTTTTTCTTGTTTTACTGAGACAAGGGTCGTATCAGCAGAGAACACATTCCTACTTCAAACAATTATGCAGGTCCCCGTGGCTTCAAGAAGCTCTCTCCCATCAGTTCTATCCTGACATCCAGGCAAATGGATGACAGGAGGCGACACGTGGGTTTTTGGAAAATCAACCGGCCCCTTCTGGGGATGATACCCCTCAGCCCGAGGAACGAAAGTGGAAAGAGCATAGGTTCTCAAGTCCAGTCACCCTGCAATGGAATGCTCACTCTGCCACCCTGGAGCGATGACTCCGAGTGAGGTTTGTTTTGTTTTTTTTTTTTTTAATTTTTTTATTTTTTCAGCATAACAGTATTCATTATTTTTGCACCACACCCAGTGCTCCATGCAATCCGTGCCCTCTACAATACCCACCACCTGGTGCCCCCAACCCCCCCACCCCCCCCTTCAAAATTCTCAGATCGTTTTTCAGAGTCCATAGTCTCTCATGGTTCACCTCCCCTTCCAATTTCCCTCAACTCCCTTCTCCTCTCCATCTCCCCTTGTCCTCCATGCTATTTGTTATGCTCCACAAATAAGTGAAACCATATGATAATTGACTCTCTCTGCTTGACTTATTTCACTCAGCATAATCTCTTCCAGTCCCGTCCATGTTGCTACAAAACTTGGGTATTCATCCTTTCTTTTTTCTTTTTTTTTTTTTTTACAGCTTTATAAACATATATTTTTATCCCCAGGGGTACAGGTCTGCGAATCGCCAGGTTTACACACTTCACAGCACTCACCATAGCACATACCATCCCCAATATCCATAACCCCACCCCCCTCTCCAAACCCCCTCCCCCCATCAACCCTCAGTTTGTTTTGTGAGATTAAGAGTCACTTATGGTTTGTCTCCCTCCCAATCCCATCTTGTTTCATTTACTCTTCTCCTACCCCCTCAACCCCCCATGTTGCATCTCCTCTCCCACATATCAGGGAGATCATATGATAGTTGTCTTTCTCCAATTGACTTATTTCGCTAAGCATGATACCCTCTAGTTCCATCCACATCGTCGCAAATGGCAAGATTTCATTTCTTTTGATGGCTGCATAGTATTCCATTGTGTATATATACCACATTTTCTTTATCCATTCGTCTGTAGATGGACATCTAGGTTCTTTCCATAGTTTGGCTATTGTAGACATTGCTGCTATAAACATTCGGGTGCACGTGCCCCTTCGGATCACTACGTTTGTATCTTTAGGGTAAATACCCAGCAGTGCAATTGCAGGGTCATAGGGTAGTTCTATTTTCAACATTTTGAGGAACCTCCATGCTGTTTTCCAGAATGGTTGCACCAGCTTGCATTCCCACCAACAGTGTAGGAGGGTTCCCCTTTCTCCGCATCCTCGCCAGCATCTGTCATTTCCTGACTTGTTAATTTTAGCCATTCTGACTGGCGTGAGGTGATATCTCATGGTAGTTTTGATTTGTATTTCCCTGATGCCAAGTGATATGGAGCACTTTTTCATGTGTCTGTTGGCCATCTGGATGTCTTCTTTGCAGAAATGTCTGTTCATGTCCTCTGCCCATTTCTTGATTGGATTATATGTTCTTTGGGTGTTGAGTTTGCTAAGTTCTTTATAGATTTTGGACACTAGCCCTTTATCTGATATGTCATTTGCAAATATCTTCTCCCATTCTGTCAGTTGTCTTTTGGTTTTGTTCACTGTTTCCTTTGCTGTGCAAAAGCTTTTGATCTTGATAAAATCCCAAAAGTTCATTTTTGCCCTTGCTTCCCTTGCCTTTGGTGATGTTCCTAGGAAGATGTTGCTGCGGCTGAGGTCGAAGAGGTTGCTGCCTGTGTTCTCCTCGAGGATTTTGATGGATTCCTTTCTCACATTGAGATCCTTCATCCTTTTTGAGTCTATTTTCATGTGTGGTGTAAGGAAATGATCCAATTTCATTTTTCTGCATGTGGCTGTCCAATTTTCCCAACACCATTTATTGAAGAGGCTGTCTTTTTTCCATTGGACATTCTTTCCTGCTTTGTCGAAGATGAGTTGACCATAGAGTTGAGGGTCCATTTCTGGGCTCTCTATTCTGTTCCATTGATCTATGTGTCTGTTTTTGTGCCAGTACCATGCTGTCTTGATGATGACAGCTTTGTAATAGAGCTTGAAGCCCGGAATTGTGATGCCACCAACTTTGGCTTTCTTTTTCAATATTCCTTTGGCTATTCGAGGTCTTTTCTGGTTCCATATAAATTTTAGGATTATTTGTTCCATTTCTTTGAAAAAAATGGATGGTACTTTGATAGGAATTGCATTAAATGTGTAGATTGCTTTAGGTAGCATAGACATTTTCACAATATTTATTCTTCCAATCCAAGAGCATGGAACATTTTTCCATTTCTTTGTGTCTTCCTCAATTTCTTTCATGAGTACTTTATAGTTTTCTGAGTATAGATTCTTAGTCTCTTTGGTTAGGTTTATTCCTAGGTATCTTATAGTTTTGGGTGCAATTGTAAATGGGATGGACTCCTTAATTTCTCTTTCTTCTGTCTTGTTGTTGGTGTAGAGAAGTGCAACTGATTTCTGTGCATTGATTTTATATCCTGACACGTTACTGAATTCCTGTACAAGTTCTAGCAGTTTTGGAGTGGAGTCTTTTGGGTTTTCCACATAGAGTATCATATCATCTGCGAAGAGTGATAGTTTGACTTCTTCTTTGCCGATTTGGATGCCTTTAATTTCCTTTTGTTGTCTGATTGCTGAGGCTAGGACTTCTACTACTATGTTGAATAGCAGTGGTGATAACGGACATCCCTGCCGTGTTCCTGACCTTAGCGGAAAAGCTTTCAGTTTTTCTCCATTGAGAATGATATTTGCGGTGGGTTTTTCATAGATGGCTTTGATAATATTGAGGTATGTGCCGTCTATCCCTACACTTTGAAGAGTTTTGATCAGGAAGGGATGCTGTACTTTGTCAAATGCTTTTTCAGCATCTATGGAGAGTATCATATGGTTCTTGTTCTTTCTTTTATTAATGTGTTGTATCACATTGATTGATTTGCGGATGTTGAACCAACCTTGCAGCCCTGGAATAAATCCAACTTGGTCGTGGTGAATAATCCTTTTAACGTACTGTTGAATCCTATTGGCTAGTATTTTGGCGAGAATTTTTGCATCTGTGTTCATCAAGGATATTGGTCTGTAGTTCTCTTTTTTGTTGGGATCCTTGTCTGGTTTTGGGATCAAGGTGATGCTGGCCTCATAAAATGAGTTTGGAAGTTTTCCTTCTATTGCTATTTTTTGGAACAGTTTCAGGAGAATAGGAATTAGTTCTTCTTTAAATGTTTGGTAGAATTCCCCCGGGAAGCCGTCTGGCCCTGGGCTTTTGTTTGTTTGGAGATTTTTGATGACTGTTTCAATCTCCTTACTGGTTATGGGTCTGTTCAGGCTTTCTATTTCTTCCTGGTTCAGTTGGGGTAGTTTATATGTCTCTAGGAATGCATCCATTTCTTCCAGATTGTCAAATTTGTTGGCGTAGAGTTGCTCATAGTATGTTCTTATAATTGTCTGTATTTCTTTGGTGTTCGTTGTGATCTCTCCTCTTTCATTCATGAATTTATTTATTTGGGTCCTTTCTCTTTTCTTTTTGATAAGTCTGGCCAGGGGTTTATCAATCTTATTAATTCTTTCAAAGAACCAGCTCCTAGTTTCGTTGATTTGTTCTATTGTTTTTTTGGTTTCTATTTCATTGATTTCTGCTCTAATCTTGATTTCTCTTCTCCTGCTGGGTTTAGGGTTTCTTTCTTGTTCTTTCTCCAGCTCCTTTAGGTGTAGGGTTAGGTTGTGTACCTGAGACCTTTCTTGTTTCTTGAGAAAGGCTTGTACCGCTATATATTTTCCTCTCAGGACTGCCTTTGTTGTGTCCCACAGATTCTGAACCGTTGTGTTTTCATTATCATTTGTTTCCATAAATTTTTTCAATTCTTCTTTGATTTCCTGGTTGACCCATTCATTCTTTAGAAGGATGCTGTTTAGTTTCCATGTATTTGGGTTCTTTCCAAATTTCCTCTTGTGATTGAGTTCTAGCTTTAGAGCATTGTGGTCTGAAAATATGCAGAGAATGATCCCAATCTTTTGATACTGGTTGAGACCTGATTTAGGACCAAGAATGTGATCTATTCTGGAGAATGTTCCATGTGCACTAGAGAAGAATGTGTATTCTGTTGCTTTGGGATGAAATGTTCTGAATATATCTGTGATGTCCATCTGGTCCAGTGTGTCATTTAAGGCCTTGATTTCCTTGTTGATCTTTTGCTTGGATGATCTGTCTATTTCAGTGAGGGGAGTGTTAAAATCCCCTACTATTATTGTATTCTTGTCGATGTGTTTCTTTGATTTTGTTATTAATTGGTTTATATAGTTGGCTGCTCCCACGTTAGGGGCATAGATATTTAAAATTGTTAGATCTTCTTGTTGGACAGTTCCTTTGAGTATGATATAGTGTCCTTCCTCATCTCTTATTATAGTCTTTGGCTTAAAATCTAATTGATCTGATATAAGGATTGCCACTCCTGCTTTCTTCTGATGTCCATGAGCATGGTAAATTCTTTTCCACCCCCTCACTTTAAACCTGGAGGTGTCTTCGGATTTAAGATGAGTTTCTTGTAGGCAACATATAGATGTGTTTTGTTTTTTTATCCATTCTGATACCCTGTGTCTTTTGATTGGGGCATTTAGCCCATTAACACTCAGGGTAAGTATTGAGAGATATGAATTTAGTGCCATTGTATTGCCTGTAAGGTGACTGTTATTGTATATTGTCTCTGTTTCTTTCTGATCTACTACTTTTAGGGTCTCTCTTTGCTTAGAGGACCCCTTTTAATATTTCCTGTAGAGCTGGTTTGGTATTTGCAAATTCTTTCCGTTTTTCTTTGTCCTGGAAGCTTTTAATCTCTCCTTCTATTTACAATGATAGCCTAGCTGGATATAGTATTCTTGGCTGCATGTTTTTCTCATTTAGTACTCTGAATATATCATGCCAGCTCTTTCTGGCCTGCCAGGTCTCTGTAGATAAGTCTGCTGCCAATCTAATATTTTTACCATTGTACGTTACAGACTTCTTTTCCCGGGCTGCTTTCAGGATCTTTTCTTTGTCACTAAGACTTGTAAATTTTACTATTAGGTGACGGGGTGTGGACCTATTCTTATTGATTTTGAGGGGGGTTCTCTGAACCTCTTGAATTTTGATGCTTGTTCCCTTTGCCATATTGGGGAAATTCTCTCCAATAATTCTCTCCAATATACCTTCTGCTCCCCTCTCTGTTTCCTCTTCTTCTGGAATCCCAATTATTCTAATGTTGTTTCGTCTTATGGTGTCACTTATCTCTCGAATTCTCCCCTCGTGGTCCAGTTGCTGTTTGTCCCTCTTCTGCTCAGCTTCTTTATTCTCTGTCATTTGGTCTTCTATATCGCTAATTCTTTCTTCTGCCTCATTTATCCTAGCAGTGAGAACCTCCATTTTTTATTGCACCTCATTAATAGCTTTTTTGATTTCAACTTGCTTAGATTTTAGTTCTTTTATTTCTCCAGAAAGGGCTTTTATATCTCCCGAGAGGGTTGCTTTAATATCTTCCATGCCTTTTTCAAGCCCGGCTAGAACCTTGAGAATCGTCATTCTGAACTCTATATCTGACATATTACCAATGTCTGTATTGATTAGGTCCCTAGCCTTTGGTACTGCCTCTTGTTCTTTTTTTTGTTGTGAATTTTTCTGCCTTGTCATTTTGTCCAGATAAGAGTTTATGAAGGAGCAAGTAAAATACTAAAAGGGTGGCAACAACCCCAGGAAAATATGCTTTAGCCAAATCAGAAGAGATCCCAAATTGTGAGGGGGGAGAAAGGGGATAAAAAGGGGTTCAAAAAGAAAAAAAAAAAAGGAACTATTAAAAAAAAGAAAGCCGATAAAGAAAAAATATAAAAAGAGGAAAAATATATATATATATTAGATAAACTATTTAAAATAACATTAAAAAAGAAAACGGTAAAAGTTAAAAAAAATTAGCAGAAGAAGAGAAAAAGAAAAAAAATTGAAAAAGAAAAAAAAATTAAATTAACTGCAAGGCTAAAAAATCATGGGGAGAAAGCCATGAGTTCCGTGCTTTGCTTTCTTCTCCTCTGGAATTCCGCCGCTCTCCTTGGTATTGAAACTGCACTCCTTGGTAGGTGAACTTGGTCCTGGCTGGGTTTCCCGTTGATCTTCTGGGGGAGGGGCCTGTTGTAGTGATTCTCAAGCGTCTTTGCCCCAGGCGGAGTTGCACCGCCCTTATCCGGGGCCCCACTGAGTAATCCGCTCGGGTTTGCTTTCGGGAGCTTTTGTTCCCTGAGCGCTTTCCATAGAGTTCCGGAGGGCGGGAATGAAGATGGCGGCCTCCTGGTCTCCGGCCCGGAGGAGACGAGAGCCCGGGGCCCCACTCCTCAGTGCGCCCTCAGAGAACAGCGCCCAATGACTCCCGTCACCCTGGCCTCCGGTCGCGCTCCAAGCTGACCGAGCCTGCGACCGGTTCAAGGCAACCCCGAGCTGAGAGTCACTCCTCGGCTCTGTCTCTATAGCCGGCTTCCCCGTTCTAATACCGGTAAGCTCTGCGACACTCAGACACCTCCGATCCTTCTGCGACCCTGTGGGACCTGAGGCCGCGCTGACCCCACCTGGGCTTCACCCCAGTTAAGCCTCTGGAGCGATGTCCCTCAGCGGAACAGACTTTTAAAAGTCCTGATTTTGCTCCGTTGCTCCGTTGCTCCGCCGCTCACCGGGAGCCGGCCCCTCCCCCCGCGGTCTATCTTCCCATCACTTTGGATTCACTTCTCCGCCAGTCCTACCTTTCAGATAGTGGTTGATTTTCTGTTTCTAGAATTGCTGTTCTTCTTCTCTTCAATCTCCCATTGGATTTGTAGGTGTTTGCAATCTTTAGATAAGCTATTTAGCTGATCTCCCGCTACCCGAAGTAGTCTCAGCCTGCTACTTCTCCGCCATCTTGACTCCTCCTCCGTCAAAAAAAAAAAAGGGTTTGTTTTTTTTTTAAGATTTTATTTATTTATTTGACAGATAGAGATCACAAGGAGGCAGAGAGGCAGGCAGAGAGAGAGGAGGAAGCAGGCTCCCTGCAGAGCAGAAAGCCCGAAGTGGGGCTCCATCCCAAGACCCTGGGATCATGACCTGAGCCAAAGGCACAGGCTTAACCCACTGAGCCACCCAGGTGCCCCCCCGCCCCGAGTGAGGTATTTAACCTAGCTAAGACTGGCCTTCCTGTAAGATTAGGAGGGTTAACGGGATGAGGTATAAGAAGCATTGAGCACACTGCCTGGAACAAGATAAGTCCTCTGAAAACATTAGCCTCATTCCCCTTACGACAGAAACTGCTTCCTCTCCTAGGGTGAAGGTCCTACTCAGAATATTTCCTGAACTGAAAAAAGAGGGAGGGTGCCTGGGTGGCCCAGTTGGTTAAGCACTCAACTCCTGATTTCAGCTCAGGTCATGATCTCAGGGTCGTGAGATCGAGCCCCACACGTAAGATTCTCTCTCCCGCTCCCTTTGCCCCTCTCCCTCCTCTCTCCCTCTCTCTAAAATAACTAATTAATTAATTAATTAATTAAAAATAGGGTACTTCCTTGACTGGCATTCATCCCCAAATTAGGAACAGAGCCAATGTCTAGCTTTTCTCATTACGGTGTGTAGGTGAAGTAAGCAAAGAATATCCCTCAATTCTGAGGTTCCTGATCCTGAAGAGAACTGGATCACGATTTGATACACAAACTCAATCAGCTGGTAGCATCAATAGCATGCATTCCTCAACAAAAGAAACTGTGTTTTCTTACACATGTTTATAAAGCAGGATCGATCTGTGACCCAATTCAGAATTAGCCTACGGATTCTACTGTTCCCTTTCACCTGAAGTCTGGGCTACCTGTCATCTCTCACTTATTCCAGTGAGACCAAAGCAGCCCCTGTTCTCTTACCTGCTTTCAACAAACAAGGCCGGCTAGATGTGAAGGGCCCTGGATTCTGCCAGCTTGTAAAACTCATACAGAGATCCTAAAGTAAATCTAAACTTCAAACCACAATTACATGAATTTCTGGAAAGAGAACATAGACTCCCAACCATTCACATTTCAGTAGTGATGTAAGTTTTGGACAACAGTAATAAAATACAGCTAACTCCTAAATGTAGCCTCAGAAGTAATCTGGAGGAGAGGAAATGTCCATAGTCTGAAATACCCAATAGCATCTCATTAGCCTATACACCTAAGGTTTACATTTTTAGGAATTTATCAGGAGTGTTTGATCAAAGGGAAGCAGAAGCAAAAGGTAAAAGACTCTTGAGGTGAGAGTTGTCATGGAAACTAACACTGAAACCAACACTAGACTTACATATTTCTCATTGAACTTTTCATTTCATTAATCCTTGCTGTCTTTTTAGAGCAGTGCTTTCCTCTGTAAGTTGACGGACCCTGGGGTACTCAGGCCTCCAGTAAAAGATAATTTTGTTAAAAACAGTATAGCTATACCAAGTAACATAGTATTATAATAACTATGCATTGAGCACATATTTAAGCCAGGCAATACGTGTTTTACATGTACTGTCTTACATGTTATTTAATATTTGAAGTAATATAGGCAATGACAAAAATCTTTGAGTTATTACACATAATGCAGTAAATATACAAGTGTCTGAAATACAGTGATTGCTCAGTAAATGTTATTATTGTTCTTATTTTTTAGTTCAAACAACCACCTATGAGTAAGGATCATTTTTTCAGTTCACAGATACAAAAACTAAGGACTAAGGAAGTTAAGTGACTTTCCCGTGATTCCCCAGCTAATAAGTGACAGAATTAGAGTTTCAGCCCAGGTCTGTTTGATTCCAGAGGCCAAATTGTTAACCATTATGTTGTATTCTCTACTATAGTTTGAGATCTAAGAAGCTCACCAAATAAATCAATGATAACTCTGGATTATTTTTAAGCTGGGTTCGTGGAACTAAAGCCTTACAGGCCTTATCAATGCACACCTGTTTTTGTTCTCTAGCCATTTAGTTCATAATTTAAAAAAAAGTCAAGGTATTAGATATTTGGACTTGGAAGGTATAATACTACTTTTCAGGTTAACACCTTTGATCTAGATTCACAGATTTTTGTTTTTGCTCTCCATAAACTCCAGGCCAAGAAAAACAACAGAGGATCTTTGGAAGGAGACAGAAACCAGTTGAAACAAGGCTCTATTCTAGAGATTTTCTGTGCTCCCAAACCCCATCATCACAAAGGTAATTCAATGATAGTTTCATTTCTTTATAAAATAAATCTCAAGACCTGGCAAACCCATTTGGCTCCTGAAACAGACAACTGGGAATAGTTTGAGAATAAATTAATTAGTTTCAATTATAAGCAGGAACCTACTGTTATCTGGAGTTGGGGATGGGAAAACTCTGAAAACTACAGTTTCTTAGGTAGTCTCGAGTTCAGTAACATTCCTTTTTTTTTTTTAATAATAAATTGCATGGTAAATGATCCTAATATTAATTGTTTGCATCTAGCAAATGGACACTCCTTTGAGGAAATGCCACTCTGAATATAAGTAACTCGCAGACCCTTATTACCAACCACATTAAGCTGCCTTCATAAAGGGGTTGCTTTTCTTTTCCCTGAGGAATATCAATCCCTCTCAACTTCAGGCCTCATTTTCCATTCCTATTTATAGTCCTATTTTTCTCCCCAACCACTACTATCACCAAAAGAAACAGGTAACATAGGGGATTCAATGTACATTAAATTTAAAGGGGAAAATAAAGACTCTTAAACTATAGTCACAGTTGAAACACGATGGGGTTTTTGTTTTGTTTTTGCTAAATTTTATTTATTTATTTGAAAGAGAGAGAGAGCAGGACACAGGGGTGAGTCAGAGGGTGAAGCAGACTCCCTGCTGAGCAGGGAGCCTGATGCGGGACTTGATGCCAGGTCTCCAGGATCATGACCTGGCTGAAAGCAGTCGTTCTACCAACTGAGCCACTCAGGCACCCAAAGCAATGGGTTTTTATGATGGAGAAATGAAGTCCTAGCATCTCCCGGGATGGGTCACTTCAGGAAACAGGAATATGGCATGACTCCTGGAAAGCATAAAGCCTGCAAACCTCCCACCCAGCTACTCTACTCTGACCATCCCTCTTGAGGAATAAAGATCTACCCCTACCAAGGAAAAAAGTTTTTACCTCTGCCCTCTCCCGTTCACATGTGTGAGAGCTCAAGCTCCCTCGCAGAGCAGACTTGTGTGGTCAGAGTTAGGAATTCCACTCACCTACTCTTCCTTCATTGCTTCCTTCTAAACCAGCAGCACAGGCTCTCAGCAGTATTCATATGACGGTGAATCACAGCCAGCCGAATGCTCTCTCTCACCGTCTTTGCCCCAGTGATTACTTAACTATGCAGTTTTGCCTTGTGCACCTTTCACGAGTTTCTGTCTTATTTCGATTCGAAGCTCTCTGAGGAAAGGGACACATTATCACCACTGTGGTTTCTACACTCTTGGCACAAGTCCCTTCATGTGACTAAGCTATGGATAAGCTGATTGTGATCAATGATGAGTAACTTCTATTCATAGTTCAAAATCTGAAGTAATAGTTGCCCAGGCTAGAGAGAGTATGATTTTCAAGACTATAATCAAAACATCCACAACAGTGTAGTATTTAGGACTGCCTGAGGTTCTACCACTTACTGTGTGACACTCTTTAAGTTACTTAACCATTCTGTACCACATGTTTCTCCTGTGTAAAATGAAGATAATAATGGTGCCATTATCATAGAATTGCTGTGAAGATGAAATAATACAAATAAATCGGTTAAAAGATATGGCACAGGGGCTCCTGGGTGGCTCAGTGGGTTAAGCCTCTACCTTCGGCTCAGGTTATGATCTCAGCGTCCTGGGATCGAGCCCCGCATCAGGCTCTCTGCTCAGTGGGGAGCCTGCTTCCCTCTCTCTCTGCCTGCCTCTCTGCCTACTTGTGATCTCTCGGTCAAATAAACAAATAAAATCTTTAAAAAAAAAAAAAAAGGTATGGCACACAGTGAAAGACCAGTAAATTCCTATATATAATTATTTATGATATGTACAAAAGGGTGCATATAACTCTTAGGGTAGTTATATATGGAAAGAATAAAGAGCATTTTCCCATACAGATCCCAATCATACCAGACAAGGAGGCAAGCTAAGCTCTTGACATCATAGTCATAGTCAAATGAATTACAAGTGTCCTTCACTTGCCCAAAACCTCTTGGAAACAATGATCTAACTATACACCCTCAACTTAAATGAGAGGGATATAATAGGTAAGAACAGATACATTGTCTTGAAGGTAAAGCAACCAGAGACCTAAATGCAGCCTCACCCTCTGTCTTGCCCTTCTGTCTCACCCTTCATTTCTCACCTGAACAAGCAGGCTAGAAGGCATTACTGGAAGACCTACCCCCCACCATTTCTCAGAACATGAAGGTCAAAAGAAAAAAAAGAAGAAGAAGAACAGATGTTCTTTCTCTCCTCTGTCCATTTCAGCAGTTCCCTCAGCCTCCCTCATCTAACCCACCATTACCCCCACCCCAAGTAAAAGTACAACAGAGAACAACAAACTATGCATATAACACAGACAGAATGAACACACACACACACACACACACACACCCCCCTTCTGTTGGCTACATGCTGCCATCCAGTAAAATAAAAAGCCAAGAGTTATCTCACTGCCTCTCCCTTTGGCATCATTAGGCTGGAAGCTAATAAAGGAAAAGATTTAACAAGAGTCAAAGACACTATAGGCAAAAGAATGAAGTAGAAGATATTTACTGGGGGAAGGGAGCTTTTTTGCCTGCTTTTCTGCAAGAGACAGAGCCTTTATGGTACCTTCTGACTGTCTCCAGGCTCCAACAATCATGACATCAGCAAACAACAGCAGTCTCCTCCCTGGCTCCGTCTAGACCTAACCCAACACATTCCACACTCTCACGCAGGTGAATTTTCTGAGACACATGACTGATCCCTATTCCACTTTCATTTGCAATTATCTCATTAGACATATCATGCTATTGTGCATGATTATAATTATGTGTGCATATGTCATACCTCCCTCAATAAACTGTAATGCCATGGGAGAACCCAGACTGTATTACTCTTATTAAACAATCTTCACTCATTCACTCAAACATGCAGAAAATATGTGTTATGTACCAGGCACTATACCAGCCCCTAAAGATGAGTCAGGTCATTCCCTTCAATTTTTTTAAAATCATTTGTGTTTACGTTGGTTGCAGGGGTTGGGGCGGGGGGGGGAGGGGTGTTGGGGAGAGCCATATAAACAGAAAATTGTAATACATGAAATTATTTACATTTTATAATATTATAATTGCCATATATAATATATTTTGATTACACAGGCACCAATTAACATAGAATCACAGAGAAGGGCTCCTACTAAGCCCTTGAGCAGATCAAGAAAGGCTTTTCAGAAGAAATAAGATCTAAACTGACAGCTGAAACATCGGCAGATATACACCGAGAACCAGGAACTATGAGCAGTCCATTAAGACTACAGTGGTGGCAAAGGAGAAGGCTTGAGAAATATTCAGGAACCAGATCTTAAAAGGGCTTTAGCTACATTAAAGAATTTGACATTTATCTTGAAGGAGTTGAATTGCTTTAGTAAAAGGAGTGATACGATCAGACTTCTACTTTAAAAATGACCACTTTAATTAGGATATAATAGTCATTCAAAGTATTTGTGGAACACATGCATAGTTAAGTGTAAGCAGCATAATAAAAAAAATATTGTAGGAATTAAAAAGGAGAGAAATCGGTGAATTGGTCCTGGCTATGATGTCCCAGAAAGGTTTTATGGAGGAGTTCACCTGTTCTTTTAAAACTGTACAATTTTGATAGGGTAATTCAAGGAAAAGGACTTTCTAGTTGGAAACAGGAAAGGTACAAGGAAGATAATGAGCTAGGAAGTGGCTGTGCAGAAGTTTCAGATGAATTCACAGAAGAGCAAATAGTTTAGTGCTAAGTCTGGAGGGGTAGGTTGGCATCTTAGAGCAGGGATGGGTGCCTGGAATGCCAGTCTCAGGATTTAAACCTCACCAGCAAAGAGACAGCCAGCTTCTGGCTGAGTTTTGAAAGGGGAGAGGCATACCGCAAGTGTTGTATTGGGAAGATTGAGTATGAATTGGAATAGGTTTAAAAACAAGGTCCAGGTAACAGGGTGTAGCAACATAAAAGGAAAAACAAAAGCAGGAGATGTGCTGCAAGATACATAGCAAAAATAAAAAGAAGAAGAAGAAGAAGAAGAAGAAGAAGAGTTAAGAGAGAGAAGTAAAAGCATAGGGTTGGGTGATAGGTGAAACAAAGGCCGCCTCACATGCCAGCCTCCTACACCCACCCCTACGTCTCCAGCTCCCCTACTAACCCTCCTTGGCAGGCTGCCTTATCTGAATAGACCCATTTCCTGCAGCTTCATGTTACCATTTGGAGGATGAGAGTCTCCTCCTTTATGAAGCTGTTTAACCAGTGTCTACACCTAAGAACTAGGAGGTAAGGGGTTTTTCTGAAAAGAAAATGAAGAGAAAAGAATATCTGGAGAAGAGAACATCAGACAAACAAAAGGTAACACTGAAGCTATTCTTAAGTCCCCTAAATCAATCACCCAGGGTGTTCATTCAGTTGGGGTGCCCCTGTTTATTGCAAGAACCCCCCCCCCGAGATAGATCAGACTTACACCCAATCCCGGGGCCCCAAAGACTCAATTAGCTCAAAGAGTTCTGTCCTCTCACTGCTGGGGTCACCTCTTCTACCAGCTATTTGCACCCTCAGTAACCACAAGAAGCAGAAAGATAAAACTCAATTGTTCTGTTGCTTCCAGTTTGAACTCTGGCCACTTTCATCTCCTACAGCGACAACTTAATTTAACAGTATGTAGGGATACTAAAAAAAGATACTAGAAACCCCCTTGCAAAATTGTCTAACAAAATTCCACAGCACATTAGTCTATTACTCGAGAAAAGCTGACCTGAGAAACATCACAGCCCTCATCCAAAGGAACAATGTCATTTGTAAATAGATCGCTCAGAAAATTCAATAAATCCCTGGCTCATCAAAATAAATTCTGTTTTCCCAGCCTTATTCAAAGTCAGAAAGTCAGGCTTCTCACAATAGTCCCATGTATTAATTATTCTACTTTAAGGCAGGCGGGGAAACTGAAGTTGCATTCTTTAAGATAGAGATATTAAGGGCCAGCTGGGTGGCTCAGTTGGCTAAGCAGCTGACTCTTGGTTTCAGCTCAGATCCTATCTCGAGATGGTGAGATCAAGCCCCTTGATGGGCTCTGCGCTCACTGCTGGCTCCATGTGGGATTCTTTCTCTCCCTCTGTCCCTCCCACTCATGTGTGCTGTGCTTTTGCTTTCTCTCTCTCTCTCTCTTCAAATCATAAATAAGTCTTTTAAAAAAAAATAGAGATATTAATAGCTCTAAATTTTGTTCCAAACTGGATGGTGTCTTGCTGCAGCAGATATGAATGCCAGCAAATTAGTAGATTCTTTGTAATGGCATTTCATTTGTCACCATTTAACTGATGACTATTGTTTTCTTTAGAACTTTTTAGTTGATGTTTGTTAGGCCTGACTGCATGATAAACTTTCCTCAGCTTGCCTTTGTTTCCAAAGTAATTATGAGCTTCTTCCTCTCTCTTTTTGATGCCCACGGATGCCATAATGAAGGCAGTTAAATATGCAAACATGAGACTAAGAAACAAGGTGTCAACATACCTATAATTTACTTATTGAGGCATCCAACTTACTCATAAACCAGGGATCATATCGCTAATAAAGTTATCTGATTTTCCTAAAAAATTTAGGCATATTTTCCAGTGTCTTTGCCAACAGATGGTTCAGGGGTCTTCTGTCACTTTATAATTCATCTACCCTCCAGACATGATAAGGAGAGAATTTAAGTGAAAACAATGTGTGGACCTCAGATATGCAGCTGCAAGCGAAATCGCCACACTCCTTTGCAAGCATATGACTGACCGCCCCTACGCCTCCTAGAATACTTTAGTCAGCTATTTCCCCTAATTGAAAGGAGACTGCAACTAGACAGAAAATACTTAGGAAGGTGTTTGCTTTATTTTCTAAAATAGCTATATACTATGGGAGCATTTCAGTCTTCCAACATAGAAGTTCTCAGACATTAAACCAAAGGCAGTATCATGCAAGAATGGGAACTATACATAGTTTACTAAAGAACTTATATAATCAGACCGCAAAACCCTTCCAGATCAAAGGCAGGTCGCTCTCTAACTCCCCTCCCCCACTCTCCCCCCCTCCATGGCATCAGAAAGTTCTACTTCCCAATTATTGTATGTTTTAATTGAGGTAAGATATTTCTAATAAAAAGAATACCAACCTAGCTATAGTTTTATTAGCAAGGATTTTACCTGATTAAAGTTTCCCTATCTGGCATCTAAGATTAGGTATCTAAGGATATCAAGATCCTAAATTCCTGAGTGGAGAATACATAGTATGCAGTATTTCCCAAAACCTCTGAAAACACAAACACTTTTTCTAACAGAAACTAACATATCGCCCAGAAGTGGCAAACACTATGCAAAATACTGCATACTGCCATTCATCATCAGTTGTCACTGGAACAAGAGCAGAAGGAAAAAAAAAAAAGTCAAAGCACTGAGTGAACTAAATTTTTAGAAGTGGTGAGGAGTTCTGCAAAGGATGCTAAAAGCACACTTTGCCTACCTTGCAGTTTTAAGAAATACTCAATCACAGAATATTTTATTATGGAGGTGACTAGGAATCTATAATGGCATCTTCTTCTTCTTCTTCTTTTTTTTTTTTTGGAAACTTACTAATAGGTATGACCTTAAAATTCTCCCAGGTAGCTCATGGCTGTCCTTGTATTCTAGGCATTACCGAATGTCTAACTAATACTGTGTATACATACTGAAATATATATTTTTAATTTTGAATGAAAATTAGAATCAAACACTTGACCTGATCAATGATTAAAAACAAAGGCTCTAAGCCTAGTTCAGGCACCAACTGGGTATGTGATCTTGGTCAGGGCCTCCTTGGTTTCCTGATCTCTGTACAATGTACCCCCCAGCTCTATAAGCCTCGTGAAACCCACCCAGGAAAGACAACTGCATCGTGTCTCCTTGGCAGTTCTTACCCATCAAGCAACTGTTGATGAGGGCGGGTTGTGGGCCACTATCTTTGCAAGGAAGATCTAGGTCCGCTGTTCCAATAGAAAAGCACCTCATAAGGTGCTTCCAGCCCTCAACTACTTCATAAACTCTTCTCTAAAATTGTATAACCACAAGCGTGGGACCTCTCAGCTCATAGGAGTAAAACTGCAACTTCTAGCTCCCTCAACAACACCAGCTTTATAAAAGCCCGGTGGAAGAAAAACCCAGTGTGGCGAAAACCAAGTGCCACCAATGAGTCACCGCCTCACGCTTGAAAAATGCCACGCTATTCTGCCTCCCTCACTTCTCCCAAACAAATAGTGTTCTCATACAAATGAAAGTTCACGGCCACCGAGAGCCTGGCAGGGCCGCGGGGGGGCCCCCGCCGTACCTGGTTGAAGTGCAGCCGGACGGGCTCGGCGACACCCTCGTGGGGGGCGGCTCCCAGCTGCTCCAGCAGGCGCGCGAGCTGCGCCGCCGACAGGCTCCGATTCGCGCCGAACACGCTCAGCACATCCTCGCTAAAGGCGAGCCCGGGCCCCACCGCCGTGCCTCCGACGCCCGCGGCCGCCAGCAGTAGGAGCCCGGCCACCGCCCGGCCCGGGACCATCCCGGCCGGGGCTGCCTCTCGAGGACCTGAAACGGGCTGAAGCGCACCGGGACGCTCTGGGCGCACCGGCGTCGGTGCCCGAGGGCGCGCGGATCAGGCGTGGTCCACGCGGGTCCGAGTCAGCGGTGACGAGGGCGCCCCTGGTCCTCTGCCGCCTTCGGAAGAGCAGCAGCCCGCAACCTGCTGGGCATTGAAGTGCAGGTGGAGCAGGAGTGGGGAGCGATAAGCTGAGTGGGCCCCCGGGCCTCCTGGAGAGCCTAAGATAAAGAGGACAAAGGGGGACAGAGATAAAGGCCAGCGGGCCACCCACCGGCCAGCCCTGGGAGCAGGGCCCTGCGGGAGCCCTCGGACGCCCAGCCAGGCAGGGGGCCAACTGCTCCCGAGCCAGGTTTGCAAACGTCCCAGGATTTGCATAGCGTGGTGACACAGGCTCCTCCCGGATAGAAAGCCCCAAACCAATTTCTTTAGGAAGAACGAAAACCGCTCTCACTAGAGAACCCCACCTCTTCTTCCTGTCTTGGGGCTAAATTCCCTCAGAGCAAACTTAGACGGCGTGAGACAGTCCCCACGGAGCTGCAGGAAATAGCCCCTTCGGAGTCCTGGACTTTGCGTCTCTGCGGCACCCTCCCTCTCCCAGACCTCTTCGCTGGGCTTGGCAAACCGTAGCCTGCTAATCTCTCACCTCGCCTGTCTGTTTCTGTCTCTGCGTCTCTGAGTGTGTCCACGTGAGTCTCAGTCTTTCTCTCTTTCTCTCTGTCTCTCTCTGTCTCTCTCTGTCTCTCTCTCAACACTATCTCTGGCAAGTCAGCTCTGAAACTCCGAGATCCGGCCCTACGCCCTGTACAGATAAGAGGCAGGCCCTGTCCCCGCCTCTCTGGCACGTGGTGACACGCACTCCCCCAGCCTGAACTCCCGCGCTCGTCCGCGCAGGGGCGCAGAGCCCCTGGCGTTGGCGCATTCCTCACCCGACCGGGCTCTCCACCCTCACTCACCCCGGGGGTTACCTGAATGCCACGTTTGTGTCGGTGTCCCCAGCCTCCTTTCTGGTCTCGGTGGTCTCTTTGTTACCTTGATGAAACCAGCTTCCTGGAATAGAGTCACCCCATGCATTGTCTAAGAGATTAGCAGGAATTGCTTTTTTGTGTTACTTGGTAAACTCCGAGGAAAAAAAGGAAACCAGATCTCCAGCGTGGTGGCGGGCGAACTGAGCCTGCACTGCCCAGGTCGGCCCTTCCTGACGCCGCACAGGATATCCGCAGATCAGAATGAATGTTTGTTTGTTCAAATGAGGGTTCAAGAAAAGCTGACTTAGGTGTGAGATCAACAGGCTTGTGCAAAGTGAATGCGGTGTTTGGGGACAAAGGTTGTGTCTAGTGGATGTAATTGTCCCAAAATAAAGTAAATCTTGGTTCGCTGCTACATGGCTAAGAACAATAAGAATTCAAAATGTTGTTTTTGCCTTTCACTCGGCTGAGAGTGCACAGCAGATTTTAAGAGATACTAAGTGCAGATTTTTTAAACAGCAGATTTTAAGATATCCTAAGTGCAGAAAAAGGCAAGGAGATGTGGAAGGGGAACTTAAATGTAAATGTGAAAAATAGAGACAAGACAGAAAATTCCAGAGGGATAAGGTTCTAGGTGGACATAACCGAAGGGCTGTCCTATGGAAAATGTTTAACTGTATTCTGACTAGTAACAGGGCAAAGTCACCAAGAGGAAGGTTTCCGCAGGATATGAAGCACAAGTGGTTTGGGAGGTAGTGATTTCTCCAAGATTGCAAGTGTTTCAACCCCACAGGTGAATGATAGGATTCCTGTCTTGGAGGGAGATCAACAGAATGATCTTGATGGTGTGTCCCTTCCAATTATAAAATCTGTATATTTATTAGTAATAATTTATGAAATTATAATGGTACATAAAGGGCAAATATCTTACCCAAGGGCCAGAAGAAGATTAATGTCGCCGTTATTTTTCCTTTTGACCTCAGTGACTCAAGGTGTTTCTTAGAAATTAGTGAATGCTTCAGATGGTTCATCCACATCCAGCAAGCTGTTTATTCCCAGCTTGAAATGCAGCATTGATAAGATGTTGGATTTTCCACAAATATAAATGGATTTTAACTAATACAAATTTTGTATTGTGGATTTTTTTTAAATAAAATTTTTGTATTAGTCATTCACATCTATATATATACATTTTGCCTGCCCATCAACCCCAAAAGACAATAAACAGTAAAATAAGTAATAATCAACTTGCTCAGCAACTTTACCAAATGCAGTTAATATAATTTAAGCATGCAATTAAGAGAGAGTATTCAGAAAATTACAAGTTACTAACTACCAAACCAGTAAGGCTAATTTCTAGATCTTCCACTCTAATGAAATATACTCACGAAAGTACTACTCAGATAAGATTTTAGGGCTCAAAATATGGCATTCTTTCAGCAATATCATTACTGAAAAAAGGACTTCCAGTTTAAAATATAAAGTGTAATGTTAATAACTATAATTTCTCTCAGAAATTTGCCTGAGAGGTTAAGTAATTTCAAATGATAATATTTAAGGGAGCATGCCAGGAAGTCCAGCCAGGATACTGAAAGACGCTTTGTCTTTCTGACAATTCATCTGTGAAACTGGGTGACAAGTTCAATTCCTTCATCCAGGAAACAGAAAAATTGGGATAGAAGAACAAGTATCCACCCCAGCCTTATTTCTAAATGTCTAATTTAGGAGTCATCTTTCAGAACAAAACATGAAACTCCTAGAAGAGAAATAAAAGTTCTCTGACCCAGGGGCACCTGGGCAGCTTAGTCAGGTAAGGGTCTGATTCTTGATTTGGGCTCAAGTTACAATCTCAAGGTTTTGAGACTGAGCTCCTCCCTCGTGGGCTCACTGCTCCAGGGGGAGTCTGCTCATCCCTCTCCCTCTGCTCCACCTCCCTCTGCCCCCCAACTTTTGATCTTTCTCTCTCTTTTAAATAAATAAATAAATAAATCTTTTAAGGGAAAAAAAAAAAAGAAAAAGATTCTCTCCCTGGGTCCCTCTTCTCTTCTCTTAAAAAAAAAAAAAAATCAATTCGCCAATGGAAAGGACATTAAAAAAAAAAAAGATTTTATTTATTTCCAGAGAGAGAGTAAGAGTGAGAATACAAGCAGGGGGAACGGCAGGCAGAGGGAGAAGCAGACTCCCTGTTTAGCAAGGAGCCCAGTTTAGGACTTGGTCCCAGGACACTGGGATCATGACCTGGGTGGAAAGCAGATGCTTAATTGACTGAAAGGTCATTTAAAGTCAAGTCTTATTTTTTCTAATAGCTTCAAATTTTTCCCAGTCCACATCTTTTGTTACTATTGCAAATAAGGAGCAAATGGGCTTCTTTTAAACTTTCTCATGCATTCATTTCTCTATAGAATGACTAATAAGCAAATCTAAGAGACAACACATCCCTCTCCCCTTTCCCTTCTCTTCTTCTCCCTCCAGTCGTAAAGCCATGAAGTGGAGCATAGCATAGATAAATAGTAGCTGTGTGGAGGGCAGTCACAATGGGGTGCTGGAACCTGAACAAGAGAAGGAGGGTATCCAAGTAGGAGGGAAATTTAGTGTGGGCAGCTATAGCCCACGCAGGGTGGCAAAGGTGTCCAGATGTAGAGGGAACAGGGAAAATCAGAAGATGCCTCCTTAGTGGGCATTTATTTCTGGACAACAAGAGTGTGTGCATGCACCCAGCATGAATGTCAGCACCCAGATATGATGAGTTGGTATGATGAATTAATTGTGGGACACTCAGCTAGTGTCTGAAAATTGCTTAGATATGTTTGGAAAACCCCCTCATATGAATTTGGGGCCCAGAATCATAGAGTGTCAGAATCCAAGCAAGACAGGGAGGGAATGAGGGAGAAGAAAATGGCAGCAGAAAGGAAAAATTAATTATACTTAAAAGGAGTCATTAAACAAGTAAATAAAGATAATAATTGCAGCCAGTTTTCTCACTGTCAAGGAAGGAATTTGCAAACTCAGAGAGGGAGAAAATTTAGAACGAACCCATGCCGTTGGTTTGGAATTGGAGATGTCATAGCAAATTCATGGTTTTCACTATAGTTGAAAAAAATACCCTAGCTCTGTCCACTGTCAGGTTCCGGAAACAGTGATGCCCTAACAGCAATCAATGAGAATACCAATGGCCCTCAGCTTGGCTTCTAAAAACTATTCTCAGGGGGTAGCTGGCTGGTTCAATTGGAAGAGCATGGGACTCCTGATCTTGGGGTCATGAGTTTGAGACCCATGTTGGGTAGAGATTATGTAAGTAAAAATAAAGCTTTTAAAAATAAAATAAAAATTATTCACTAATAAGAACCAGAGCTCCTTAGAGAAAGGTTTGACTCGAGGCAGGCAAAGCACAAGCTAACCCTGGAGTCTCTCATTGTGCTTGAAGACAAGAAAGTGGTCAAAGAATGTAGAACATACATATTATAGTATTCCAAGAGGATGCCTGGGTAGGCTCAGTCGGTTAAGCAACTGCCTTTGGTTCAAGTCATGATCCCAGAGTCCCGGGATCAAGTCCCACTTTGGGCTTCTTGCACAGCCGAGAGCCTGCTTCTCCCTCTGCCTCTCTCCCTGCTTGTGCTTTCTCTCTCTCTCTCTCTCCCTCTCTCTCTCAAATAAATAAATAAAATCTTTTTAAAAATAAATAAATAAAAATAAAGTATTCCAAGATAATGGAGCATTAGATCAGCAGCTTACACTCAAATGGTTCAGTGAGGAAAGGTCTTCACTTGCATCTTTTCTGTAAGTTTGTTATTGCTTCAAAATTTAAAAAATAAAACACTGAGTATGAAAGATAGGAAGTTCCCACAACAAATTACGTAGAAATCAAATCTAAAAGTTTTGCTAAAATCCCAACTTTATAATATCCAGTGAAATCAGTTTACTCATTTCATAAAAATTTTTAACATCTGTATCACAGTCCATACTGTCTGGGGATACAAGAATGAAAGGATGCATTTTAGCTTAGCTTTAAGAAGCTTGTAGTTCCGTTTAGAGAGAAGTAAGATGATTGCCGTAGTGAAGCAATTTTAAAGGTTGCAGTAGAGAGAGATAAAAGCCCCTATATTTGCAGAAGATGCTGAGCAAATAATTGATAGAGCAGGTAATCCTTGAGCTTGAAGGATGAGTAGAAGTTTGAGAGGAAAACAAGGAGTGGAATCACATTGCAAGATGAAGAAATGCTGAGGGACATGAAAATTAAAAAATTTTTAAAAATTAAAAAATGCTGAGAGACCTGAAAGAGCAAAAAGAACCACAAGGCAGTCTTTGGAACTGGAGAGTCTGGAGCATAAAACAGCATGTAACAGAATCCAAAAAACTCTCCAAGTTCCACTGGATCAAAGACGACTTCATCTACTGATGCTCCAAAAGATTCTTTATGGTCATCTGTGGTTTAAAAAAAAAAAAAAAAAAAAAACTCCTCCGTGAATTTAAGCCTCCTTTTCCTATACTATAAGCACCAAATAATATCCATTCCTCATTATTACAAACATGCCACACATAAATCTCAAGTAAGGGTTAGGTAATGACTCTATCCATATCATACGTGTTTATATGTCTGTTCAGCCAACAGTGCTACAGTGTAGCCAGGAATCAGATTTCTGCAAGTCCTCTGTGAACTAAATTCCTAATCTATAAAATGGGGATTAAAATAATATCTGTGCAATCTATGTCACCGAATAACTGTGAGAATCAGATGTGATAAGGTGTGTGAAGACTCTTTATAAACTATAAAACAGAATGTCAGTATTATTATAAGCTAACATGGTAGGGTAATGTGACCTGCGTAATCAGCCCAGTGAGGTGCCACTGAGAAATGGACAAGAGCACTGAGAATGCCTTGGAACAAAAGACTGCTTTATAGCTAACAAAAATCTTGAGGTGTTTTTGTTTTGGTTCTGTTTCTTCCCCCCAGGGAATTAAAGCACTAGTCAGAAATAGAAAGAACCATGAATACCATCAAGTCTAATCTGGTTGTGTTTTGAGTAAGGAAAAGAAAGTTCAAGAGAGTCAAATGAAATAGTAAAGTAACACATTTAGACTGGAATATAGGCCCAAATCTGCTTCTTTCCATTTTACCATAAAAAAAAATAAATAAAAATAGGGGCGCCTGGGTGGCTCAGTCAGTTAAGTGTCTGCCTTTGGCTCAGGTCATGATCCCAGGGCCCTGGGATGGAGCCCCATATTGGGAATCCCTGCTCAGCGGGGAGCCTGCTTCTCCCTCTGCGTGCTGCTCCCCCTGCTATGGTTTCTGTCTCTCTCTCTGACAAATAAATAAAATCTTAAAAAATAAAAAACCACCAGTCAATGTTTTAAAAATAATACCCGTGTAACTTTAATTTGAGTAAATTAAACAAATTATATTAGCCTTTGTTTTTCTTGGCTCTTCTTCCTTCTTTTTCTTGAGTTCTTTTCTAATGGACCAATAGCCCAAAGCCCTTTGCTCCCATTCAGCTCAGCTCACCCAGCAGGACCTCACCAAGGTCTTTGTGCTTTGTAATTCTAGACAGTTTTTATCATGTTGTTAAAATTTTTGAAAAATGTATATGTACTAACATGGAAAGGTGTTGAGTAAATTAATGAAAGCAGTAAGAACAGAATATGTTGTAAAACAAACAGCAGTGTGTGTGTGTGTGTGTGTGTGTGTGCGTGTGTTATGTTTGCACTTAACAAAAGTCTGGGGAAACATGCACCAAGCTGTTTACGATGTTTTCCTCCTAAGGAGCAAGTTTGGAGATCAGGGGATTCAAAGGCAAGAATATCTTTCTCTAGAAAGAAGAATAAGGAAAACATACCTTTTTCCTCACATGCTTTTATGGTGTTTGAATTTTTTAAAAGGTATATCTTTTATAATTAAAGGAACAAAAAATTATCAAACTATACATAGTGGCAGAAGGGTGGGTGGCCTCTAAGATGGGGGGCTAGAATCAGTCAATGCGTCTCCATGTGCCCAGTGGGGACAGTCCTGAGCAGCAGACACAAAGATCCCATGCTGTGTAGCTGGCATGCTTCTTTGTATCACAGAACGCCTGCAAAAATAGCACAGATTTATAAAAAGAGCATCAAAAGACATCCAACCCTTTACTCTATGAATCCAGAATAGCCACAGGTCTTTGATGGGGAATGCAGTGAGCTGAAGAGCAGGCATGAGTAAGTCTCCACAGGAGAGGTACTACCCGTATCTCAACTCTCCCAAAATTTGAGGCTCAGAGTTCCAAAGCTTGATTGAAATTGAGCTGCTGGAAAACATAATCATGTAAGAACAATTAAGAATTTTGTTTTCAAGATAAGAACTGAGAACAAAGCTTTAGTCATAGGCAAAATTATAGAATGAAACTGTAACACAGAACACTTTTTTCCTCTGGGTTCTCAGCCCCTGAATGCCTGGGACCCACACCCTCTTCTTTGCCTTCCCTTCTTTCACATCTTCTAATCCCAGGATCTATATAAAAATATAAAAAATTACTAATTAAAAATGATAATTGACTATTTGCTTTTTGTGTCTGTGTGTGCGTGTGCGTGTGCCAGTTGTATCACTGGCTTTTCCAGTTCACAAAACATTTTCAACTTAAGAATTTAAATGAGACCACTGGAAGTAGGAAAACAAAATACTAAGTGTCGTCTCTTCCGTGCCTGCACTAGTAGAATCCTCTCGACCAGCTTCACTTATGGTCTTTTTTCCAGAAACTCACTCACACCACATTCTTGCTGAACGAGAAGTGCTCTCACTGTTACTGCACGTTCATCGAGGACTCCTGACAAGGCGGTGAAACCCTGTTGGAGAGAGCTCCATGATTTCCAAGCGATGCACCTGGAGATTACTCCCACCCAAGGTCTCCTGGCAGCAAGGCATTGAGGAAGAAAAAGTGAAATAAGAATCAGAAGATCTGAGTTCTCCTTCTAACTGAAACACGAGAACAGTTTTGTCATCTATGTAGTTGGAGTTCCTAGTTCTTCCGTTATAAGAGTTATAAGAGTTCATTGAGAGAATACAAATTAAAGCATTTCATGAACCACAAAGCCAAGGAAAACTTAAAAAATGCCAAATGAGCCAAACCAGACTGAGATGTCATTTTCAGCACAGTTTACAGCATTGTGACACGATTTGTCTCTCTAAGGCACACACACAACAGCACCAAACAAGCCAGATAGCACACCTTCTCCTGAAAGAGAGTCCTTCTCTATAGGGCCAGAGCATGGTCCAGAGAGCTCACTCTAGAAAACACAGCTTGCTTGCTTGCTTGCTTGTTTTTTGTTGTTTTTTTTCTTTAACTTGGATGGAGTTTGTCACTTTATCAAAGAAACTTTAATGTTTTCTAGTCCTATTTCTTGTTTTGATGCCTTTGTTTTGTACGTTTCAGAAGGAGGAACATTATTCTTGGCACACACAAATGAAAAACCAAGCTTTGATACCTGTGGCTTTATCCTTAAATATGATCCATTCTTAGGTAAAAGTCTTAATGTAGATAAATGTACTCAGAATAAAGCATTATTTACACAAAATAAAATAAAAGCAGGATGGATGTTATAGGGAAGGATAATCGTTACAATACACAGGAAACGTCCGGTCCAAAAATAACATGTCCTAATGGCCTAAGGACTGTAGAGTAGTTTTCAACTTGTATTTACAATAGAAGAAATATTCCCCAGACATAAGATCTGATGCCACTGAGAGAATTATGGGTTTACGAATATCCTAGGTTTTTTATGTTATAGGCACAGTCTCTAGAAATGGCTTGTCGGGAGTAATGCGCGGACAGCCGATGGACGACTGATGGCCCTTCGGTGTCTTCTAGGATCTCCACAGGTTATTTCTTAATTCAAGCTATCCAAACCAAGTTTGCTCTTTTTTGTAACAGAAAAATATATTTTCCATTGAAGTTTGTTAACTCAATTAGATATGAGAAAAACTCATGTTGAAAGAAGCATAAATATTTACTTAAAGCACCATGAGTCTTTAAGCTTATTACAAGCAGGAATAGTAGTACTTTATCCCAAAGCCCCATAACTACTGCCTAGGTTTCTCTCTTAAAGAAGAAGAAAGTTTTGTTATCCCAGTGCTCATTCAAGGAAAACAGAGAGTTTACATGGATTCCTTCTCCATCATTGATTATCTATCATTTGTGAATATGAGGGGAGGAGAAAAGAAGGACAATAGAGGGAGATATTCTATAATGATATAAGTTTGATCAAACGAATTGCATATGCTTAGTTAAGTTCTTATTTCCTTTGACACTTCCCAATTACTTTTAGTACTAAAAATGGAATCTAATCTCCAAACAGCAATTTCTGAACTGTTTTATCTTTTGAAGATAACGTGAGGGTTTTTTATTTGAGCTCTCACCCTGCTACTATTGCTCTTTAAAGAGAGCATTATTTTAAAGATTTTATTTATTTATTTATTTATTTATTTATTTGACAGAGGGAGAAAGATCACAAGTAAGCAGAGAGGCAGGCAGAGAGGGGAGGAAAGCAGGCTCCCTGCTGAGCAGAGAGCCCCATGTGGCTCTCAATCCCAGGACCCTGAGATCATGACCCAAGCTGAAGACAGAGGCTTAATCCACTGAGCCACCCAGGCACCACTAATTGCATTATTTTAAATGTTATGTGAAAATGTTGCTGAGATCCCCTTATTTTTTTTAAATGAGTTTGAATTCATTTTTTTTTAAAAAAAGAAGTTAATAAATGTGCACAGAGAAAAGACTTGCACACATAAATTTATCAACATGGATCATCTCTGGATGGTAGGAATGTAAAATTTTTTCTTTATAATGTTTTTATATTTTCTAAATCTGAAAAAATTATTTCACAATTAAATGTTTAATATTGATGTTAAGACAGCAATAACAAAATGAAAAGCTAGAGAGTTGAGTAGAATGAGGATATCCACAGCTTTTTATTGAAAAGCCAATGTTAAGGTGGGGTGAGATTTTCCCATTGTGGATTTCATGTATGTGGGGTTTCCTTTAATTTGAAGAAAGAACTCTTCTTTCTCCTTATTTGCAGGGCTAATTATAGACTCACATTAAGAATAAAAACTGAGTTAGCAAACTTAATACATAGCAGAGGAAAATCCCCAAAGGCCAGAATTTTTATGCTCCATAAAACTTTCCAACTGCAATTGTTCCCACCTACATGCAAAGGAAAAAGGTAGACTAAAACCTTAAAATCTAAATGATTAAGATATAGTAAGTGACCCCCAAAATTCTAAACAGTTACCACTTTGCAAGTTTTTATCTAAAATATTACATAAGTATACATAGGGCACTTGTGATGAACACTGAGTGTTATATGGAGGTGATGAATCACTAGACTCTTAAAAAATAATAAGATAAAATAAATAATTACAGGGGCGCCTGGGTGGCTCAGTGGGTTAAGCCGCTGCCTTCGGCTCAGGTCATGATCCCAGATCCTGGGATCGAGTCCCACATCGGGCTCCTTGCTCAGCAGGGAGCCTGCTTCTCCCTCTGCCTCTGCCTGCCACTCTATCTGCTTGTACTCACTCTCGCTCTTGCTCTCTCTCTCTGACCAAAAAAAAAAAAAAAAAATGTCAAGCCAACGGACAAAAACTTCTCTTGCGCTCTAAAATTAAAATCCCAACTTTCCTCAGAGGTTACAAATGCTCTTTAAAAAAAAAAAAATATTACATAAGAATAATAATTACTTTAGAGAGTTTTAATCTAAAATAGTATACAATATTTTAAAAATAAATAAAACTAATAAATCTAATTAGAATCTAAATAAAACTAACAATCTAAAATAATCTAAAGCATTTCATCTAAAATATCTAAAATTGTAATAACTAACTTCTCCAAGTTGTTCAAGTTGTTTCTTCCTACTTAACCCACTGAAAGTTAATATAAAAAGGACTTTACCAATATCATGCTCAACTTTTAAATCTTTCTAATGCAAAATCATTTCTATTAGGTCTCCGCCTACTTTATTCTTCATCATTTTGTGATTCTAGGATTTGAATTTTCAAAGACTCAGAAAAATCTTGGAACAAACGTGGAGCCAAAATAAATTGATCATCTAGAGAGGTCAGAAAGAAAGTGAAGTTGATAAAACTGTGTCTTTTCTGCTCTTTTATTTCGAAAGAGGTTTGTAAGGCTCTATTAGGCCAACTCTGGAGAATCAGACTACAAAATAGCTGGGTTAGAAAAGGAAGAAGTATGCCACAGCTTCACCATCTGCAGACACTGCCCCTCAGATCTGTTGTAGATATAGAACCAAAGAATGGGGTTGGGTACCAGCACAGACCAGATCATATCAAAACCATTTCTAAAGTAGGTTCAGAGACGCCTGGCTTTTAAGATAATTAGAGAACATTTATATCACTGTCATGTTTTACTCAGATATCTCCCTGCTGACACTATAGAACTCAATATTGTGGCTCAGCAGGTTAAGCGTCTGCCTTCAGCTCAGGTCATGACCCCGGGGTCCTGAGATCAAGTCCTACATCAGGCTCCCTGCTCTGTGGAGAGGCTGCTTCTCCCTCCCTGCTCATGGTCGCTCTTGCTATTTCTCTCTGTCTCTCTCTGTCTGATAAATAAGTAAAATCTTTAAAAAAAAAAAAAAAAAAAAAAAAAACTCAGGGAGCCTGGGTGGCTCAGTAGGGTAAGCCTCTGCCTTCAGCTCAGGTCATGATCCCACGATCCTGGGATCAAGCCCCACATCGGGCTCTCTGCTCAGCAGGGAGCCTGCTTCCCCCTCTCTCTCTGCCAGCCTCTCTACCTACTTGTGATCTCTGTCTGTCAAATAAATAAATAAATAAATAAATAAATATCTAAAAAAAAAACAAAAACAAAAAACTCAATATTGATGGCTGCAGCTTCAATGCCATCAACAAAAATCATATCTATAATTTGCTCTCTCAAAGCCAAAGTTACTACAAAGATATAACCTCTCTGAGGCAATCTGGTCTGTGGGGCCCATCTGGTAGAACCTACCTTGAAGATAACAACGTTTTCACTGCATCATCCAATTTGTGTGTAATTGGCCAAATGACATCTTTTCCTTACAGATGTTACTTTGGTCATATAATCTGTCTTGAATGACTGCTACCTGGCATTTCAATTCTAGTAGGTCAATATTTGGGAAGTTAATTCATTGCCTTCACCATATCTCTTCACACAGAGTTTATGTTCTTAACTATGAGGAGTCCATTTACATCAAGGATAGACCAAACACAGAAAGCTAAACTGTTTTTATTTTGTTTTGTTTTAAAGATCTTATTTATTTGACAGAGTGAGACAAAGCAAGAGATGGAACACAAGCAAGAGGAGAGGGAGAGGGGGAACAGACCTCCTACTGAGCAGGGAGCCCGATTCGGGGCTCCATCCCGGGACCCTGGGATCACTATCTGAGCCTAAGGCAGACACCCAATGACTGAGCCACCCAGGCGCCCCAGTAAACTGGTTTTTAAATATTGACTCATTCAAAACAAAGAACAGCATTAATATCATAAGCAGTATATATTTCAAATTTGTAGTCTTCTATTGATATAAATATTGGTAAAGAGCTCTACCTGCTAACAAATAGATCTACATTTGAGAAACAAAAACAAAAATGGACAATGTCTCGTCACTGGGCTTCTTGCCAAGAAGTCCGGTCAAAGTACCCAGAGGCTGCCCTGTTTGATCAGCCGGCGGAGTGGGTTATGACAAACCCAAGTGTGCTGGTCCCAGTACTTTTCTACCTGCAACTCTTTTATAACTGTTAGAATGGGTTCTCTTTTGTTTCATTTTGGTTTTGGGGTTTGGCTTTTTGGTTTTTTGGTGGGTGGTTTTTATTTTTTATTTTTTTTATATTTCATTTCTTTTCTTGGCTTGGGTTCTTCTAACACCTAATTATTATCTAAAATACATGACAAAAAAAAAATAAGAATAGCATGGAGTTCCTTAAACATTTTAAAAGACAGAAGAAGGACTTCTTGCTTTGGTTGGTTTGGGACCACTCCATCCTGTCACTGATAGGACATGGTTGATTACGATAAACACTGATTTTCATGAAGTGGTTTTCTTTGGTAAATAGTTACTAATTCATCTTTAATCTATATCCTAAATACTTCTTCTAAAAAACGTTAAACTCTGTTCTTCTCTGCTTTGCACTGATTGCATTATAACCTTCACAGAACCTATTGATATGACAACGTGCTTTTAGTAAACCCCGAGACTACTATGTGAATATATTGAACACTTAGCCCAAACCTTTGTGGTATATAGAAAAAGAGGAGATTTGACCAGGAGATGCTTTTTCAATTGTTGTGAGAATTAGAGTAGTTCAAATATGTAGGGTACCTAGCATAAAGGCATAGGGATGTGTGTGGGGGTCTCAAGCACTGTGCTAGACTTTCATATGTGCCCCAGTCCCCTAAAATAATACTATCCTTGATTATGACATTGACCTGAATTCCAAATCAGAAACATCGGTTTTCACTGAAAAACTATAAACCCTCAGAAGAGAAAATTATTTTCCCACCTCAACTCGTAGCCCATCCTTCTCTGAATTCTCAAACTGCCTTCTTCCCTGGTAGAGCAAATGAACTTTCCAAGCTTTTTTCCAAGACCAACCCTCCACTGGAACAATGGAGCACATCCTTTCTTGTCTTTGTCCCCCATATTATACCTTCTCTCCCTTACCATAGCATCAGTTTTTCCCTCTGTACTCAATTACTCCCAAGGAAAAACGTTCTCTCTTACCTCTTAAAAAAGATCCTTTCACCCTATAAATGTCTCAAGCTGTCACTCAATTTGTTATAAGTTGAATTGTTTTCCTCAAAAGAAGACAGAGTGATGTCCTAGCCCTCAGTGATTCAAAACATGACCTTATTTGGAAATAAGGTCATTGCAGATGGAATTAGTTAGGAGGAGGTCATCCTGGAGTACGGTGGGTTCCGATCCAATATGACTGGTGTCCTGTAAGAAAATGGGCATGTGAAAACACAGAGACACACAGAGGAATACAATGTGATGATGAAGACAGAGATCAGAGTTATGCAGCTGCAAGTCAAGGAATGCCAAAGATTGCTGGTAAACCACCCACAGCTAGGAAGAAGCAAGGAAACATTCCCCCTAGAGGTTTCAGGGGGAGGATGTCCATGCCAACAATCTGATTTCAGACTTCTACCTTCCAGAACCACTGAGACAAAAGATGTCTGCTGTTCTAAGCCACCCAGTCTCTGGTACTTTGTTACAACAAGGCTGGGAAACAAATAGATCATTTTACTCTGTATTAGATTATTCCCAAGAGCAGAAAACATTATTTTTTATCGCTTAAAAATTCCCTTCACCCTAAATCTTCCTTAAGCTAGCAACCTACTCCTGGCTTCCTTTTTTTTTTTTTTTTAAGATTTTATTTATTATTAGCAGAGAGAGACAGAATACAAGCATGGGGAGGGACATAGGGAGAAGCAGGCTCCCCACTGAGCAGGGAGCCTGATGTGGGGCTCCATGTAAGCTCAATCCCAGGACCCTGGGGAGCTCGATCCCAGGACTCTGGAATCATGAATTAACCCAAAGGCAGACCCTTAACAACTAAGCCACCCAAGCGCCTCACCTGTGCTTCCCTTTTATAGGAAATTTCTTTAGAGTCACTTCTAAGTGATGCCATTACTTACTCTCCTGTCTTCTAGTACACTCATTCTGGTCAAGACCCTCACCTTCTCTCCACTCCTCAGATGCTATTTTTGTCAAGATAACTTTCTGTACTTTGCTTTTCTTCAAAAAGAAGTGAAATTTTATGTTTATTTCTTAATTTAGCTATTGTCTATGTCTCTCACTAGAATCTAAGCTCCCAAAATGACAGGGAATTGGTATATGTTTTCACTGGCTCCCTCCAGGTCCTGGCACTCAGTGGGTCCTTAGTGAAATTTTGTTGAATGATGTAATGCATTTACTTTTAGAGTATTAATTACATATGATTCATAAAGTTTCTATTGGGGTTTGAATACTCTTTAATTATGGATGTTAGAAATTTTGTAAGGAATTTGTTGCAGTTTTCAGGAATTTGAAGGCTACTAATAAAAGGTTATTTATCGGGGCACCTGGGTGGCTCAGTGGGTTAAGCCTCTGCCTTCAGTTCAGGTCATGATCTCAGGGTCCTGGGATCGAGCCCCACGTTGGGCTCTCTGCTCATTGGAGAGCCTGCTTCCCCCTCTCTTTCTCTGCCTGCCTCTCTCCCTACTTGTGATCTCTGTCTGTCAAATAAATAAATAAAATATTTTAATTAAAAATTTTTTTTTAATTTTTAAAAAAATTTTTTTAAATGATTTATGCTTTGCAAGCATATATTATTACTCATTCTTCACCCTAGGGTAAACTGTGGCATCTCTATTTTATATTCTCCCTTCCCAAGCTACTAGCAGATATTACTCTTCATATTCATCCTATGTACAGGGAAAAGGCAATTTTTTTTTAACTTGCATCTTACAGATTCAGAAACTAAATGACTTATGAGCAAATGGGCCTTCTTGTGACATCTAAGTGTATAAATGAGAAAACACAAACTGATCAAATCAGTTTAATTTCCACTAAAATCACCCACCATCAAACCTACCTTATAATTTCACTGACATTTAAGATTATCTTGATTATACTAAATGAAAAAATAATAACTTCTTCCTGGATATTATGGCAATTTATAGATGAGGAATATGAAATCAGATATATTATGCAAACAAATGAATAAATTAAGATTTCTTGCTCAGGTCAGTGCCCTGAGGAGCAGCAAAAATTTAGCACAGTGAGTGAGAAAAAAAGAAAATTAAGGAGCACTGTTAAACATATTCAGAAAGTACATTATCTGCAATGTGCATAAGACTATGATCACATTAGTCTATGATGTGATAGTTCACAGATCTATATCCACATGAACTTGTCTTCCAATTTTCTCATTGCCCTCTCTATCAGTAACAGCAAGATAAGGCAGCAAATTAAAGATACTGAGTCTTTGCTAATGAAGATATCAGAGATTCATTGTTACACTGCTTATGGAGGCCTCCATAGAAGGACACTATGAATTTTTTTCAAGCTCTTTTTTAGAAATGAGAGTAATAAAACAAAAGTATTTTAATCATCTATGTTTATATACAATAACAATACTTTTGTGAATACTGTGTTTCATATTTCCACTAAAGTCACCTTTTTTGAAAATTATGTTAACTCACTAACTTCAAGAAGAAAATTAATTCGAGAAATTTTAAGGAAAAGTGATATTGGATTTAACAAGACAAAAATCATTTATAAAAATACATTTGCATTCTATTTTATGAAATCTTAATTCAACCCTTGGTTTAACTCAACTAACTTCTCTCTCCCCCAAAACTCTGCCTCTTAACCACCCTTCCTTACCTTCCAATCAGATTTCCCATCATTTTTCTTTCCAGCCTAGACAAAAGGAAGAGGCATCTCTACACTTATCTGAAGACAGCCCTGTACCTGAACTACTAACCTCTTCTCTGCCTGCACCTGAGGCACTGCTCACCTCTCTCTCCCATACCTTCAACCTTTTCCTGGCCCTTGGTTTCTTCCCAGCAGCACTCACACTCATCTACTTACTCCATGCTCCACTGGAGCCAATACACTATTTCACTCTCCTTTCCCAGCCAAAGTCTGAAACTTCTTTTCAATTATCAACCTACCGGCTCAACAATCTCAGGGTATCCCTCCTTTGTTAGGCCTGTCAGCAGTATTTGGCATTGAATGACAGCTCTCTCCCTGAAACAACCCTGCCTTGTCTTTCATAAAACTACACTCACCTTGTTTTTCTTCAATTTTCCTATACTCCTTATCAGTCTGTTTTGTTAATTCTAAATGTGAGTCCTTCGAGGATTCGTGTTACTCCTAGGTAATGTTAGTGTCCCTCTAAAGCCTGTTCTGGGGCACCTGGCTGGCTCAGTTGGAAGAGCATGCAACTCCTGATCTCAGGATCTTGAGTTCAAGCCCCATGTTGGATGTGGAGAATGCTTAAACAAAAAATTTTAAAAGAAAAATCTTTAAATAATAATAATAATAATAATAATTTTTTAAAATAAACCCTGTTCTAGATCCACTTTTCTTGAATAAGCTTGTCTATTCCCTTTGTGTCAGTTACACCTGTTAGAGCTGAATTGTGTCCCTTCAAAATTCCTATGTTGAAGTCCTAATGCCCAGTACCTCAGAATGTGGCTACAAATGGTCTTTAAAGAGGCAATTGAATTAAAATGAGATCATGTGACTAGCCTTCATCCAATATAAATGATGTCCTTATAGGAAGAAAAGATTTGGGCACCGGTAGACACAAGCAAAAGATGATATGAAGACATGGGAGATTACCAAAGAGAGAGTCCTCAAAAGAAATCATCCCTGTAGATACACTGGTCTTGGACTTCCAACCTCCAGGACTGTGAGAAAGTATATGTGTGTTGTTTTGGCCACTCAGTCTGTGGAATTTGCTTGGTAACCTCAGGAAATTCATACATGACCCATGATTAGGCTAAACTTATGACTGTGGTGCCATCTCTAATCATATCCCACTCCTGCTGGATCTCACCAATTGGTGTCTCAAAAATATTTCAAGAATTTGCCATATGTTGGGACATCTGGTTGCCTGAGCCAGAAACATTGTCACTGTTGTGGATGCTATTTGTGTCCCATGTCAAACCCCTTCACCCACCTCAAGCTCCAGTTTTCCTTCAAAGAGTTCTCTCTGATTTTCTGCCTTGGGGTTTTCTCCAAAATTCTAAGAACTTGCTCAGCAGTTCTCAAGAGCAGAGGAGTTATCCCTGGAGGTACACACAAACCAGAGGAGAGTGTAGAAATAAAAGCCATCTCCAGTGGTCCAGAGGGACACTTCTGAAGAGCTTACAACACAGTTCCACAGAAGAGTCTCTTCAAATTGTGCTCCAGCTTTTGCAGCAATAAACAGCTCAGTGATGTACACTTTTTTGGTTTTTCTCCTTCCTAAATTGGCTTTTCTCATTTTCTGACTCACTCCCTTTATTCCCCTGCTTTTACTTCCTGGGATCACCTTTAAAATAAACCTCTTGAACACCAGTCCTTATCTCATACTTGTTTTGAATGAAAACCCACACGAAGAGAGTCAATGTCATTGGCTTCCTCCTTCAACCATTTTATCTGGCCATCTATTATTAATTTCTGCTGATTCTACCATGGACTTCAAATTAGTTTAATCTCTCCAAGTCCACTGTCTCTACCCTGGGTTCAGGCCATCATCTGCTCTTAACTGGATAATAATACAATCTTCTCACTAATTTTCTTTGCCTTGTGAATTACCCCTCACCAAATTATTCTACTGAGGGAAGTCAGTGTGTGCTTTCTAAATAGACTGTCTGATCTTACTTACTCACTCATAAAAACTTTCAGATATTCCTAATTGTCTTTAGCATGATGTCCTTTACATGATTTGCAAGGTCTTTTAGTTTTCCTCCCCAGTTTCATCCTTCATTTCTCACCTGGTAGACTGGATCATTAAGCTCTTTTTAGGTCTCTGACCAGCCATGCAATATCTCCCCTCAGGGCCTTTGCACATGCTGCTCCCTCCTCTTGAAATTTCTTTTTTTCCCACTCTTCATCACCACTACCACTCAGCTTTGCCATTCCTAGTTTAGTTGGCACTCAATCTTAAAAACCTCTGATGTTGACTTAATAGGTTCCTCTTCTATTTCCTCTCAAGACATATTATGCTATGTCTTAATCGCCTGTTTATTTGTTTATGTCATACATTTGATTATAATTTTTGAAGGTTTCTATTTCCCATCATCTCTCAAGTACTGCACAGATATCCAATAAATATTGTTAAAATAAATGAATTAATGAAAATGGAAGATAAACTGTTGAATAATGTTACTAAACACTTTCATAACAGAAAACCTGGCAAACAAGTTTTCAAATCATATAGAAAGGATGAAGCAAAGCAGAAGGAAGATTAATAAATAGAAACTCTATAAAAATCTAGGACAAAAATGCTATCTTCAGAAATCTTTGATACCATTACTGCTGTAACCATGGATACATGCCTACTCAGACTTCTTCAATCTATTACTTAGAAAGCAATTTTAAAAGCTTGTAATACAAAGCCAGCATTTTCAATGGAAAATTAAGTCAATCCCATAACCTAATGAATTTTGAAATGACTTTTTAATGAGATGGTTCTCATTTATGACCTCCTTCAGTGGACCAGTAAAGCACTAAACAAGACTACGCTTTCAGTGAGACTGAGAAGTAAGGAAAACTTGTTCTAGGCCATGACTGTACGGTTCTCATTCGGGTGGTGCTCTTTCTCTTCTCACTGCTTCCACCTCAGATCCGTGCTCTCAAATCAGAAGCCTCCTGTGTCTGCCCACCACCCTCCCTGACCCAAGGGGCCATGCCGAATCTTAGCAGATGTCCTGGTAAACCGCCCTTCCCAGCAACCCACTATCTAAATAATGTGTAGTCACTGCCATTCTCTGCCTCTCCACTTTGTTGGAACAAACAAATAACAGCACTTGAGTGCATGAGTGGGAATTTGGGGTGAGCAATGATGGGGAGGTTGGTTTTCTGGGCATTTTAGGGGAATGTGTGGAATCTTACCAATCACTCCTGGTAAACAATTCCCATCCCAGGAAGACTTGAGAAGCACCTCCTCACTGAAACTATCATTAGGTCATTGCTGTGGCCCTGGAGGAGCTGTTTCCTACATAATCCAGACAGTGTTGCTCAGCATCTTAGCAACACTGTGCCATTGTCCTCAAGAGAATGGGCAGGAACCATACCATCCCTTCACTGAAATGCCCCAACATTCAGACATATTGTCATCACCAGCTATACGAGAGAGCCACTACAGTAGTCACTTCTATAAAAATGCTCTATTTGAGCCCGCACAATTATTTTGATTCCCAATTTAGCAGGCAATAACTTTTACTATAAGTTCTTGGGTGACTCTAAGGTGTCAGCTAATGAAATCATACCAATTTCCAAAATACAGTTCTTTCATTTATTCAGTGAATGTTTTTGGAATGTCTATATTGTGTCTGCCAGGCCCTCTCCTAGGTATTAAGGGATCTTTGATGAACAAAACAGACTAAATCCTTGCTTTCTTAGAGTTCATATTTTAGTAGAATTAGAGCAAAATAACATACAATTCATTTTAAAAAACACTTATCATACAATGAGTCACTGTGTAGTTTTAAATATTGTCTCCCAAAGAATAAGATTTAAAGATTTAAAAATACATACACATAATGTTTCCATGTTAAGTGGGAAAAAGACCACAAAAAAGGATACAAAACTATATATATGTATATATAGTTCTCTCTATATGATGTAGCTTTCTCTATATATAATTCCCAAGCTTATAAAAAAAATTAATTGAGGCATGTGCAGACATAGATAGAGCTTCCAAATATAGCTAGATATAAATTTAAGGAAAAAAGAAAGAATAGATACAATAAGAGTTACTAGTGCTATCTTTGGAGTGAGATGACCAATAACATTTTTTACAGTTATTTTCTTCATTATATTTCTTGTACTTCTTGAAATTTCATGATGAATGTCCTTTTATTGGTAGCAAATGAATACTACATTATGTATTTTTAAGGGAAAACTGAGGGAACAGAAGGGGGCTTATGAAAACTCCCTGTACTTTTCACTCATTTTTTCTGTATGCTTAAGACTGCTCTAAAATATATCAGTTAAATTTTTTTTAAAGAAATAGGCTAAGATGAACTCCATCTCTTTTACCTTCCAGTCTACAAAACACTATACAAAAATAACAGCTCCTAGATCTTGGAAATGCAGAGACCAGTAAAATTTCTCAAAGACAGATTTTTTTCACCTTTCCTTGCCAAGTAAGTACATTAAATACATACATGTGTGCACACATACACATACAGGTATATCCACACTCACTGTACATAATATTCCTTTAGAAGGAAGGATATTTTATCATCTAAATGTAAAAGCATAATCTTAGAGTGAGAGAAGTTCTGTCAAATGCAATTAAAGTTGGCTTCCGAACAATCCCCTCCAGTTTGTGACTTTTCTCATTTCACCTGCCTTTGGGAAGAACTGTACAACGTGGGTTGGGAATCCATGGTATACAGCCCAGTGTTTTATCCAACTACAACTCAGGAAAGGAGAAGGCTGTGTTAAAAAATCAGGACTCTTCAGCCACAGCTTTCAGAGGATGGAGAGGCAATCTCCTAAAGTCATTCTCAAGTAGTTGGCTCATTGCATGTTCCATGTCATTCTTAGTCATTTATCACGGTTGTGAAATCACATCAAATGTGCAAATGCTAGCCTCTTGCAGATAGTGAATTAGTCTTCCGAGCTGATCATTGGATTTGTTTATGACCTTGAAGTTCTCACACCTGGTCTTGTGAAACAGAACGAGGAGTGAATGTTCACAGACCGGATCCCCCAGTAAAACCTTTAGAATACGGTCCACTGCGGAATCAGTGAAGTGATGAAGGAGTTCTGCCAGAGCAAACAGGTGCTGTTGCTCACTGAAGATCTCAAACAGGTACTCCCTGCTTCTCAGTGAGAGAGACTCAGAACTTCCAGATCTAGTGCTGTGGTCCGCTGGTTCTCCTGCAGACTCTCATCTCTGCCCCAGGCTGGCAGCATTCCAAGTGTGGCTCAGATAGGATTTACCTCTGTCTCCAAGAGGGAGTAGAGGGGGCTGAGGGGGGCATTTGCATTGAGGAACAGGAGTCACAGCCATCCATCAATTGTATGTCATTTTACACAATTACTAGAAATGGCGCAGGTTTTTTTCGGGGTACGACATTCAGGGGAATTCCTGATCCCACCATCCGACTAAATTCTCTTGCTGCCAGTCTAGGGTAAGTGGGGATTCAGGGCAGAATGCAAGTCTAAGGGCAAAGTCACTGAAGGGTGGAGGAGGGGGTTACACACACGCTTCCCTTCCTCCTCAATCTTAGGCAGGTAAGAACAGGCCCACATTCTTCCTCTTACACTCTCACCAGAGACTAGAAATAAAGACTTCAAACTTTGTGCTGGGCTTCTCGGGCACTTGAGCGATTGTTATTCTGGGATGAAGCAATGTGGCCATATCCTTTTATCTGACTCCTCTGTAAATTGATAAAGAGAAAACAGATGAACTCATCTGGTTATTCCAGTTCCAAAGAAATTACTCCCAATTTTAAGAGAAACTTTTAGGTAGAAATCTTGAGGATTGAATTGCAACTTAATATATATAATGCCTCTATTTATTAAGTAAGAAAAATTAATCTTTCTTCTAGAGGTATTGGTCCTTCCAGAGAGAAGTAGTCTCACACAATCGATAACAGAGACTGATAAAATTTAATGCATCCACTGTGCTCCATTTAAATTATCTGACTTCACTCCCTGAATGCTATTTGTAACAAAGTAACACCTCAGTTTTGAAGGCGAAACTGCCAAGTTCTACATACTGACAAAATGATCTGCTACAAAATAACCCTGCATTGCTAATAAGTGACCCCTTAGCCCAGACAAAACCATGGAAGCACAGAACATACCAACATGGCAAAATTCAAGCTTAGTGACAAGAGACCTTTTCTAGACACACAAATTTAAACATGAACTCAAAGCGCCTTTTCCAATATGATTTTTTTTTCAATCTGTAGAACCACTAGGACAGTACCAGCAGCCTGACTCTTCTGTCCTCCTGACAAAACGATTGATGACCTCTGAACCAATTGTCCTAATTCTCTAGCTGTTGATTTGTTTGGACAGATTAATCTGATGGAGTTAAGTCTTCATAACAAAAATAATAATAATAAAAATAAAGGGCCCAGATTAGGTAACTTCCCTAAACCTGAAGACCAGAGTCACTTTTATTAAGGCTCATTAAGGCTCATTGCTTAAAAGAGGTAAGCCCTGGGGGCATGTCTGCCTTTGGCTCATGTCGGGATCTCCTGGTCCTGGGTTCTAGTGCCATGTTGGGTTTCCTACTCAGCAGGAAGTCTGCTTCTCCCTCCCACTCTGCCCTACCACTTCCTTTCCCCCTCTCCCTGGTGCACATGTTGTACTCTCTGTCTTGTGAATGAATGAATGAACAAATGAATGATAAGATAAACCCTACATTTTGTCTCCTTTCCTCTTCTGGTAATTCCAGACCACTCCCTTTCCTGTCTTCCATCTTCCAGCTGCACGGTTAATACCTTATCTGCATAGTTGAGAAATGACGTGTTACTGTCCATTTGCCAGTCCTGATTTAACCTTCTTCCCAGATTCTTTCTTCCTCACTCAGAGAATGAACTACTATGGTCCTGTCTTAGCAAGAAATATTACTTTTATTCTGTACATATTGCAGCAACCTCTGTTTAAAATAATAAAGGTAACATTTTTCTCAGAACTTCTCTCACCTTTGGTCCCTTTCAGGCACACATTTCAAGCTTCCAGTTTTTCTCTATTCTTCCCTCTCACACAGCTTGCTTTCCAGAAAAATTAATAAATAATTTACTCTCAAGTACGAGATTGGCAAAAATGAGCTCCTTTCCAAAGATGTTTCCTTAAAAAGAGAACAAAAATCTCATTTCTAAGGCTAGAGATGCAACATCAGCAAAAGGTCTTAAGGGAAGATACCTTTGTGGTATCCTTTAAATCTTACCCCTTGGGATATAGTATTCAAATTAGGGATAACAACCTATTGAGTGGGTTAACACCAGGTTATCTTTTAAGGAAATAGAAATGTCAAGAATCAAGAATCACTTTAAAGTAGAGGTAAATACTATTGGAATTTTCATTCTGTTTCTGTTTTACATATACATGTATTATTCATATACATACTTCTATGTGAAATATATAAATACCTGTCTTATAATAATCATTATCAGGAAGTTGGAGAGTTATTTGCCCCTTGACTCTAAGTAGCTAAATTCTTCTGATTTTTCTTGTGTGACTTCACTGACATGCAGCCCTGCTCTCCTATTCCCACCGCGATTCATCGTAGGTTGGACTTTCATTTCAATTCTGAAGTAATCACTGTCTACATGACTGCCATCTCCTTTGTTCTTCTGGCTTTTTAGAGCTTCAGAAGCACAGCATGTCTGGATCCAAACTCATTTTTTCATTCTCAAACATCTGCAAGAAAAATCCTTCATTCCTCAGCCTGGCCCTCTATCATCTGCCCCATTTTCACCTTATCATCCCTTTCTCCCGCCGCTCTCAGACTTGCCTGCAGGCATTCTTCCACCCTGTCTCCCTGGCTGTGCTCACACTCTTCAGCCCCAAATGGCATCCTCTTCCTCAGGCTCATCCTCAGTAAGATCAATTATACCATCTTCGAAGGTACCCCTCAGCCCCCCCCCCAATATAATAAAATAAAAATAATATTTCTTGCTAAGATAAGTCCTATCCTCCACAGCGCAGCCCACTGACCCCTCGGTGGTACCCCACCTTCCTAGGAAGCCCTACATGTTATTATTTTTAACCCTTCATTGGCCAAACTGTCATTGTCCTCCTATTTTCAGTTACTTTTTTCTTTTTTTATCTTACCTGTTCAAAGAGATTATAAGCCCATTAAAAGGCAGCATCTCAAGGTGTTGTTCGCCATCCACAGCACCTACAACAGAGGTCTTCAATAAACATGTTTAATTGATGGATATCTCCTATTATACGCATGACCATCACTATGATCTAATAGTTGAACATTTGGCTATAAATTTAAAGAAATGCTATTCGGTTTTGGTTTTTTATACTCTATTCGGTTTATTTTTGATATTTAACTTTCCATCAAATTTCATTTTCTAAGTAAAAACAAGTTGATATTTATTATTCTTAAATTACATGGAAGCAATTCATTCATAACTTTCTAGCTAACTGTACTACTACTGGTAATAATAATCTTGTCTCATTTAACTTACTTTACCACTCTCTGCAGAAGGTTTTGTTTTGTTTTGTTTTGTTTTTGTTTGTTTGTTTATTTAATTTATTTGACAGAGAGAGAGAGATCACAAGTAGGCAGAGAGGAGGCAGAGAGAGGGGCGGGGAAGCAGGCTCCCTGCTGAGAAGAGAGCCAGATGTGGGGCTCGATCCCAGGACCCTGAGATCATGACCTGAGCTGAAGGCAGAGGCTTAACCCACTGAGCCACCCAGGCACCCCTGCAGAAAGTTTTAATGAGAAAAAAAGTTTAGGTCATTGAAACAATAAATGTTCTGAAGTGATCAAGGTGGAATGGCTGATAGAGTTTCTTCTCATCAGAGGGTTTGAACCACAGATTATGTACATAACTTAGAAAAGCTAACTGTAAAGGGAATTCAGGTATTGGAAGATGGTTGAACTTGGTGGACTTGAAATATCAACCTTGAAATCCCATGATCCTAAATTCTACATGCTCAATAGACAAGTCCTGAACAACCAAGAACTACCTTTTCCCTCCCTCCCACTTCACCTTTGAAATATATCCTGAAATTTATTCATATCACAGTGGTTCATTACACACATTACACATAACAAAACTTAGAGTGAATGATAAATTATAAGAGAACTAGCTCTTTAGTCTAGCATTCTATGCATTATCTTCTAGATTTTTAAAAGGCTATTGTATATGCTATAATTTTTAATATCCTCATCTAGATTTATTTATACTTTACACAAAATGAAGGATTTCTTTTTAAAATCTTCAAATGTTAAGATTGCGACTAGCCTAAAAAATGATGAAGTGAACCCTCACAGGAGGGACTGGCCTGAAAACACTATGAAAATACAGCCCACATTGGGGCACCTGGGTGGCTCAGTGGGTTAAGCCACTGCCTTCGGCTCAGGTCATGATCCCAGGTCCTGGGTTCGAGCCCCGCGTCGGGCCTTCTGCTCAGCAGGGAGCCTGCTTCCTCCTCTCTCTCTGCCTGCCTCTCTGCTTACTTGTGATTTCTCTCTGTCAAATAAATAAATAAAATCTTAAAAAAAAAAGAAAGAAAGAAAATACAGCCCACATTTTATGTATCTCTGATTGAAACAGAAGGGTCACCACTAGGATTAGTTACAAGACAAGGATGTTTGCTCACACCAGTTCTATTCAACATTGCACTAGAGGTTCTGATTAACACAATTAAGCATGAAAAAGAACATAAAATATCCAGATTGAAAAAGAAGAAGTAAAACCACTCACAGATGACATGATCTTGTATATTAAACCTTAAGAAATATACTTATATAAATATTAGAATAAATAAATGAGTTAAGCAAAGTTATAGAATACAAGATCAATAAGCAAAATTCAATTGCTTTTCTATAATTAGCAATGAACAATCTGAAAATAAAATTAAGAAAACCATTTCTTTTTTTAAAGTTTTATTTAGTTAAGTCATCTCTACACCCAACATGGGGCTCAAAATCATGACCTGAGATCAAGAGTCACATAGTCATAGATCACATAGTCATAGATCAGTAGTCACACTTAGTCACCTAAGCCAGCCAGCTGCCCATGAGAAAACCATTTCATTTAAAATAGCATCAAAATGAATAAAATACTTAGGAATAAATTAAAGAGGTGCAAGACTTATACACTAAAAACTACAAACATCATTGAAATAAAGAGGAACTAAATAAATGGAAAGGCATCCCAAATCCATAGGTCAGAAATTTTAATATTATTAGAATGACAGTACTCTCCAAAATGACCTATAGATTCACTGAAGCTCTACCAAAATCCCAGCAGGCTTTTTTTTTTTTTTAATTGACAAGCTGATCCTATAATTCAGATGGAATGCAAAAAACACAGATTATCCAGAACAGTCATGAAAATGAAGAACGAGCTTGCATGATTCACACTTCCCAACTTCAAAACTTACTACAAGGCTACAGTAATTAAATCTGTGTAGTACTGGCATAAATATAAACATATGGATCAACGGGATAGCTTAGAAGTCCAAAAATAAGCCCATACAAACATAGGAAATTAATGTTCTACAAAAATGCCATGGCAATTCAAGTAGGAATGACTAGACTTTTCAACAAGTAATGCCATGACAACTGGTTAGCTACAGGCAAAGAATGGAGAGGGACCCCTAACTCATACCATATATAAAAATGAACTATAAATGGATAAAAGACCTAAATGTCAGAGCTAAGATGATAAAATGCTTAGAAAAACATCTTTTTGTGTTTGGGTGCAAATCTTTGAGACAATGGATTAAACAACAGCTTTTTAGATTTGACTACTGAAGCATAGGCAATGAAAGGAAAAATAGACAAATTTGAATTTCAAAATGAGAAATCTTTGTGTTTTAAAAACACTGTCCAGAAAATGAAAAGACAACCTATAGAATGAGAAAAATATAGCAACAAATCATGTATATAATAAGAGTCTAGAATCCAGACTATATAAAGAATTCTAATGCTTCAGCAATAAGACAAAGAATTCAATAAGAAAAAATGGCAAAGAATTTGAATATACATTTATCCAAGACCTACAAATGGCCAACAAGTACATGAAATAGTGTTTAACATCATTAATTATTAGGGAAATGCAAACTGAAACTAAAATGAGATACTTCATACCCACTAGGATGGCTATAATAGAAAGAGGAATAATAACAGATGCTGGCAAGAATGTGAAGAAGTTGGAACCTTCATATGTTGCTCGTGGGAGTGTAAAATAGTACAGCCACTTTGGAAAACAGTTTGACAGTTCCTCAAAAAGTTAAACATAGCTACTGTATGATCCTGCAATTTCTATTTCTAGGTAGGTACCCAAGAGAACCAAAAACATGTTTTCAGAAAAACTTGCACATGAATGTTCATAATAGAATTACTCAAAACAGTCAAAAAGTGGAAACAACCAAATATTCACCAATGGATGAATGAATAAACAATATGGGACATATCAATACAATAGAATATTGTTCAGCCATTAAGAGGAATGCATTACTGGTATCTGCCAAAACCTGGATAAACCTTGAAAGCATTACACTAAGTGAAAGAAGCCAGACACAAAAGGTCATATATTATAGGATGCTATTTATAGAAAATGCCCAGAATAGGCAAATCCATACATGCAAAAAGTAGATAAGCATTTGCCAAGGCTTGGGAGGATGGGGAAGTGAGAAGTGACTGCTTATGGGTTTGAGGTTTCTTTTGAGGGTAATGAAAGTGTCCTGGAATTAGGTAGTGGTATAGAGTGCTCAGCTGTAAATATACTAAAAACTATTGAATTGTATGTTTTAAAGGGGTTGATTTTACTCTATATGAATCACTTCCCAATTAAAAAGTAAGAAAAGAGAAAAAGAAAACCACTTATGATGTGAAGAAAATACTGAAATCAGAGATTAATTTGATGACAGGAAACTTAATTATCAGTTATTTATAGTTAGTAATTACCTTTTGATGACCTGTAGCTATTTGTTTACATGTCTGACATGCTCTTTTTTTTTTTAAGATTTTATTTTTATTTATTTGACAGAGAGAGATCACAAGCAGGCAGAGAGGCAGGCAGAGAGAGAGGAGGAAGCAGGCTCCCTGCTGAGCAGAGAGCCCGATGCGGGGCTCGATCCCAGGACCCTGAGATCATGACCTGAGCCGAAGGCAGCGGCTTAATCCACTGAGCCACCCAGGTGCCCCTGACATGCTCTTTTAAAAAAAATTTTATTTATTTATTGAAAAAGAGAGAGCATGATCAGTGGGGAGAAGTAGAGGGTGAGGGAGAACCAGGAGCAGGACCCCGAGATCATGACCTGAGCCAAAGGCAGACACCTAACCAACTGAGCCACCCAGGCACCCCTGTCTGACATACTTTTAACAGGTACCTCTCAAATCATCATCAGCATTGGATAAAAAAATTTTTTTTAGTTTTCAGTCTATCTCAGACCAATACTTTTTAAAAATACAATAAAAATCAATGGCTAACAGAATAAAATCAACACACATAAATGACTCTGTTAAATTGCTCTAGGATTTCTTAGACATTACTCTCAATCCCTGTACTTATTTCATGATAGACTGGGTAAGAAACCAGTGAAGACTGGCACTGGTCCATGACCCACACCTTGGGTAGCGCTGCTTTAGATGTGTATTCCTCGAGGATGGGGGCATGTTTTATCTACCTTTGTATCTACTCAGGCAGCACAGATTGATTGCTAGTTAAATTGGATCAACCAAGCCACTTCAAGATAGCAGCTTCAGTGATAAATAATTCAAACAACCAGTGAACGACTGGGATTCAAACCTCAGACAGTAGAAACAGGCTAAGATCAGCTCAACAAGAATAGGTAGCTACTGAATCATGGTTCATACTGGCAGCACTAATTACTCTTCTGCATTAAATGGTAATGATTTTTTATTCATTTCATAGGTTTATACCTTAACTTCACTAAGTAGGGTGACAGCTTTAGGAGATAAATTACATAAACAAAACAAAACCAAAAATAGAGACAGAACCATTTTAGCTCTAAAATGACAAAGAATGCCAGCATTGAACTTTCATACACAATTCATAGATTATTTACAGAAAGTGATTCCTAATGTTGCTGAGAATAGTCCTATTTTTTTAAGGGGGAAGGGAATTTAAAATTTAAAATGCTAGCAACTATGAAGGTGGTTCCTAGAAGTCTTCATAACCAAGAGAATGGGAGGTGTTTGAGAAATGGAATCTGGGACTGGCCTTAGGCACCAAGCAGATTTCATAATACAGGTTTCCCCTATTATCCAAAAACAGAGCCCTCCTGTGAAAACTTTTGTTAAGCCAACGTGACCTAAAATGAAGAGTATCACCCAATTTCCAAAGTTTCCAAAAATTCATGTTAGTCTATTTCACTTTTATGAAAGATCTATCTATACTAGCACAGTAATGGTGTTTTTCTTAAAAATGAAATCCTCTTTGGATTTCTTTCAGCAAAAACAAGGATTAATGTAGATCTCTCCTTAAAGCAAAGTGGGGTATGCAGTGCCTGGGTGGCTCAGTCCATTAAGTGACCAATTCTTGATTTTGGCTCAGGTCATGATCTCAGGGTCTTGAGATCAAACCTAAGTGGGGTTCAACATTCAGCGGGGAGTCTGCTTAAGGATTCTCTCCCTTCCTCTCCCCCAGCCCTCTCCCTGTGCATGTGCTCTGTCTCTCAAATAAATTTTTAAAAAGCAAAGTGGGGTAATGCAAACTTTTGGAAAGTGATGGATATCTGTACCCCTTTATTATTGTATAGGAAATGCAGATTTTAAATTTCAACAATCACCACCTAAAGAGAAGGTATTAGCTGAAAAATTCCTGGAGACAAGATATTTTAGACTTAGGAATGTTCCCAATTCTACCTAGGGGTTGAAAAAAATTGCAGAACTTACTTGATCTCCTTTTCAACACAAAAGAGTGAACAAAAGTTTCTTATGGCTGCTCCTCTTTAAAGAAGTGGGGCGGGGACATGCTGGTGCAGAGGAGTTACTCTGAATGGGATCCACAACCACTGTGCCCAGGTTACAGCTATGACCGCATGTTCCAAAATGTCTGGCCACCAGGACAGCCTTCCATGGAAGTATATTTCTTCTTATTTATTTATTTATTTATTTATTTTTAAAATTTTAAATTTTTTTTAAGATTTTATTTATTTATTTGACAGAGAGATATCACAAGTAGGTAGAGAGGCAGGCAGAGAGAGAAGAAGGGAAGCAGGCTCCCTGCCGAGCAGAGGGCCCAACTCAGGGCTCGATCCCAGGACGCTGGGATCATGACCCAAGCTGAAAGCAGAGGCCCTAACCCACTGAGCCACCCAGGCGCCCCTCTTCTTTTTTATTTTTTGGAGATGAAGTTATTCTACTTCCTGAACAAAAGAAATAAAGTGAGGTTATGAGAGTCTGGTCAATGTTAGATCCTCACATATTAACTCTTAATGAGATAACTATGATTTCTAACTTTCCTTTCTCTTGCAGTATTTTGCTGCCAAGGAATTTATGAAGTAAAGGAAATGGCTACTTATTATTTCTTATATAAACATAAGGATAGTGACTTAATATAATGTATTATGTCATAGGGCAGACAAACAGTGGTAATTTGTCTTGCTTTACCGAAAAATTACTATGTGGAAAGTGAGGGGCACTAGTTATATTAGCCAAAGTACCATAATTCATCAACATTTTTATTGTACTAGTTTGTTTCTCCTGTGACACACACACTCATGATGTATATCTTTGCAAAACAGCCTTTTTAAAAAATACTAGCACAATCGTTAACATTGTAGGTTAAGAGAATTTTTCAAAAACTTTTTCAAATTCCCTCCCCCTATACATATATAAAACTAATTATTCACTTACAGAAGATGACATGGAACCAATTCCAATTCTTTACTTAAAAACAGGACATGAGGGGCACCTGGGTGGCTCAGTGGGTTAAGCCTCTGCCTTCGGCTAGGGTCATGATCTCAGGGTCCTGGGATCAAGCCCCGCATCGGGGTCTCTGCTCGGCGGGGAGCCTGCTTCCCCCTCTCTCTCTGCCTGCCTCTCTGCCTACTTGTGATCTCTGTCTGTCTGTCAAATAAATAAATAAAATCTTTAAAAAAAAAAACAGGACATGAATCAAAAGTTCATCCTGCCTTTCCTATATACATTGTACTAGCAGATAACCCAATAGTAAGGGAAGGAAGCATCTCTTCATAAAAGTATTTTGGCTAATAATTGCAAACCATAATAGAATTGGAGTATTACCCTTTTACAACCTTCAGTGAATGAAAAATTTGAGACAATGAGTGTTAACATCTGCTAGCATCAGATAAAGTAAAGGAGCCAGACATATGAGTCAATGAAATAAAATCTGAGACTGATCCAGCTTCTGGATCCAGCTGCCAATGTTTAGGAAAGACAAAAGATAAAAGATGCTGAACTGAACTTCATCATCAGGATGCAATAAGAAAAGTCCAGACTGTAAGAGCCTTTATGTTAGATAGCCTACGCTCTTCAGCAGCTAAACCGTAAGGCAAAGAATGTGATGGAGGATTAGCCTGGAGAATCAAAGAAACATAAAAGACATACTAAATTTTTTTAGATAGGCAAAATCAATTATAGTATCAAAAAAAAAAGCATATTCATGTGATAAATTCTAAGAAAGAGAGTGCTCACCTTTGGAGAAAAGAGTGGGTATATTTAGAACAGATCACCTGGATGGGCTTTTGGAATGGTCAGCAAAGTTTTACATTTTAGTCTAAGTGGTAGTTAAAAGAGTGTTCAGCTTATAACAATTTGAAGCATACAATTCTTTTGTGTGGCTTTTCTGGATCTGTATTTTATTCTACAATAAAGAAGAAACAATATGAGCTTTGTGACTAAAAAAAAATACCTAAACGAATACAGCTTTATTTGACACCTCATCACTCACATGGACAGCACCATATAGGCTCACTGAAATATTTTCCTTGCATGATTTACAAGTATTGCCTTCCCTCAAATGAAGAGTTCTTTCCTCTAGGTGGAAGTGGAGTTTAAAATTCTTTTCAGATCTCCAAAGTACACAGTTGAAACTAGCCCAGGGTTAGTTATCACATTCTGAGTTAAATATCAGCTTGATTGGCAATTAAAAATCATACAAATATCTTACAAAAATTCTGGGTGAAACCTACACATACATTCTGGCTTTAGGCTGGGACAAAATACTGGCTTCCCAGTTTCTATTCCCATCCCTTTCCACTCCTTCCCACACTGTAATCAAAATGATAATTTTTAAAACTCATTGAGTATGGCATGAGCAATTTAGAAAAGGTTTGCTCATTTCTTGTAAAATGAAACAGACCTATTCTATCACCCATCAATTATACTCCCAGGGATTTGCCCAAGAGAAATAAAAATACATGTTTATAGGAAGATTTGTATAAGAATCTCATTACAGCTTTATTCATAATTGTGAAGCACCACAGACAGCCCAAATGTCCATCATTAAAGTGGATAAACTGTCAAATATTTATATAATGGACTACTAACTATTCCACAATAAAAAAAAAGAACAAGTTACTGATATATGCAACAACATGGATGAATTTCAAAGAAAACATGTTGAATGAAAGACATCTTACACAAAAGAGCACATACTGTATGAATATATTCATAGGAAGTTCTACAACAGGCTTCATTAATCTATGGTGGGGGAAATTAAGCACAGTAGCTGCCTCTGGAGTAGAAGGTATGAACATTAACTGGAAAAGAGCACAGGATTTTGGTGTGAGGATAATGACCTGTATTTCTTTTTTTTTTTTTTTTAAGATTTTATTTATTTGTTTGACAGAGAGATCACAAGCAGGCAGAGAGGCAGACAGAGAGAGAGAGGAGGAAGCAGGCTCCCTGCTGAGCAGAGAGCCCGATGCGGGGCTCGATCCCAGGACTCTGAGATCATGACCTGAGCCGAAGGCATCGGCTTAACCCACTGAGCCACCCAGGCGCCCCGTGACCTGTATTTCAATAAGGGTTCAAGTTGCACAGGTGATAGTACTTGTCAAAAGTCAGCAATTTGTCACAAAAATGAACTATTGGGACTTCATCAAGATAAAAATAACTTTTGCACAGCAAAGAAACAATCAACAACATTAAAAGGCAACTGACAAAATGGGAGAAGATAAATATCTTTATCATTATGACACATCATTAAAGGACTAGTACCCAAAATCTATAAAGAACTTATCAAATCAATACCTAAAAAACAAAAAATCTAATCAAGAAATGGACAGAAGACATGATCAGACATTTCTCCAAAAAAGGCATACATCTGGCCAACAGACACATGAAAAGATGTTCAACATCACTCAGCATCAGGAAATACAAATCAAAGCCATGACGAGATATCACCTCACACCAGTCAGAATGGCTAAAATTAACTCAGAAAATAACAGATGTTGGTGAGGATGCTGAGAAAGGGGAACCCTCCTACACTGTTGGTGGGAATATAAACTGGTGCAACAACTCTGGAAAACAGTATGGAATTTCCTCAAAAAGTTAAAAATAGAACTATCCTATGACCCAACAATTGCACTACCAAGTATTTTTCCAGAGAATACGAAAATAGTGATTCAAAGGGGCACATGCACCTCAATGTTTATAGCAGCAATGTCCACAATAGCCAAAACATGGAAGGAACCCAGACATCCAACAACAGATGAATGGATAATGAAGATACGGAGATTATATACATATATAAGTGTGTGCGTGTATATATATATATATACATATATATTTATATATGTATATCTAATGGAATATTACTCAACCATCAAAAAGAATGAAATCTTGCCATTTACAACAACATGAATGGAACTAGAGGGTATTATGCTAAGTAGAATAAGTCTATCAGAGAAAGACAAATACCATATGATTTCACTCATATGTGGAACTTAAGAAACAAAACAGAAGAACATAGAGGAAGGGAAGGAAAAATAAAATAAGATAAAAACAGAGAGGAGGCAAACCAAAAGAGACTCTTAACTTTAGGGAACAAAGTTAGGGTTGCTGGAGGAGGTGCGGAGGGAATGAGGTAATTGGGTGATGGGTATTAATGAGGGCACTTGATGTAGTTAGAACTGTGTGTTGTATACAACTGATGAATCCCTAAATTCTACCCCAGAACTAATAATACACTAAATGGTAACTAACTTGAATTTAAATTTTTTAAAAAGTCAGGAATCTGTGCATTTCATTTTATGTATATTTTTCATCCAAGTAAAAAGGACCAAAACTCTAAGTATTGCTATACACACCAAATTAATTACAGGTAATACACTGGGGTCTGTAAAATATTATAAAATGTATTTTAAAATCTGATAGATTAATAGATGGACAAGTAAATAAGCATGTGATAAAACAAGTTTGGAAAATGTTAATAGTAGAATCTATGGACATACAGGTATTCAATGTAAAAATTTTTCAATTTTGTTGTATGTTTAAAATTATCATAATAAAATGTTGGGCAAAGGGAGCAAATGAGATAATTTTGTTCCTTATTTAGAACCTAAGGAAGCTTCTCATCTCATTTGGAATAAAACACATACTTCTTCTGAAGCATGGCATGCACTGCCCTGTGTAATCTAGGTCAAAAGGCACTCTGTGTTTTCATCCAGTATCACTCCATCATAGTGTCATTCTGCTCCAATGACTTTGGTTTCCCATCTGTTCTTCAAGTCTATACCAATTTTATTTGTCCACAAAGTGTCTACATATGTGTCTACCTAGAATGCTCATGTCCCAGATCTGCTCATTGTTGTTCTTTCTTAGTCCACTCCTAGCTCAGCTATAACCTCAGAAATATCTTCCCTTACTAACCAGTCAATGTTAACATACCTAACATACCCACATCCATTCCATCACACCAGTCTGATTTATTGTTCACATTCTACTTATCTCCACTGAAATGATTTATTCATTTGGAATTACGTAGGGTCAGAGTTCTTCTAAATGCGTGTTTCCAGACAGATATCTGATCTCTCCATGGAAATACTAGGAACTGCCTACATAACTAACATGTCAGGAATACTACCAGTATAAAAGAAAGGAATCAAAATGAAAAGAATCTACCACTTGGAGAAGAATTTAAAGTAAGCATAATAATTATCTTTAATAGCACACAAGAGTATAATATTAATAAGAACCAGGAAAAGAAGTCATAGAGTTTGAAGAAATATTATAATTGAACTAAAACACAATACATTGGATAAATAAGATAGATACTACTAATGAATAAGTCAATGAACTAGAAGATAAAATGAAGGAATTTCTCCCAGAAACTATCAGAAAAATGTAAAGAAACTAAAAATCTAGAAGGGGTTTCTGGCTGGCTCGGTTGGTGGAGCATGTTGTGAGTTCAAGCCCCAAATTGAGCAAAAGATTACTTAAAAATAAAATCTCTTAAAAATAAATAAATAGGGGAGCCTGGGTGGCTCAGTGAGTTAAAGCCTCTACCTTCGCCTCAGGTCATGATCCCAGGGTCCTGGGATCGAGCACCACATGAGGCTCTCTGCTCAGCAGGGAACCTGCTTCCCTTCCTCTCTCTCTGCCTCTCTGCCTACTTGTGATCTGTCTGTCAAACAAATAAATAAAATCTTTAAAAAAAAAAGAACTTATCAAACTCAACATGCAAAGAACAAAAAATCTAGTCAAGAAATGGACAGAAGACATGATCAAACATTTCTCCAAAAAAGACATACAAATGGCTAACAGACACATAAAAAGATGCTCAACATCACTCGACATCAAAGAAATACAAATCAAAACCATGATGAGATACCACCTCAAACCAGTCAAAATGGCTAAAACTAACAACTTAGGAAATAATAGATGTTGGTGAGGATGCAGAGGAAAGGGAACCCTCCTACACTGTTGGTGGGAATGCAAATTGGTGAAACCACACTGGAAAATAGTAGTTTCCTCAAAAAATTAAACATAGAACTACCCTGTGGCCCAGAAATTGCACTACCAAGTGTTTATCCAGAGAACACAAAAATAGTGATTCAAAGGGGCACATGCTCCCCAATTTTATAACAGCAATGTCCACAATAGCCAAAACATGGAAGGAGCCCAGATGCCCATCAACAGATGAATAGATAAGGATGTGATGTATATAGATATAATGGAATATTACTCAGCCATCAAAAAGAATGAAATCTTGCCATTTGCAACAACGTGGATGGAACTAAAGGGTATTATGCTAAGTGGAGTAAGTCAGTCAGAGAAAGACAAATACCATACGATTTCACTCATATGTGGAATTTAAGAAACAAAACTGATGAACATAGGGGAAGGGAAAGAAAAATAAAATAAGATAAAAACAGAGAAGGAGGCAAACCAAAAGAGACTCTTAACTATAGGGAACAAAGTGAGGATTGTTGGAGGACAGGTGGGTGAGGGGATGAGGTAACTGGGTGATGGGTATTAAGAAGGGCACTTGATGTAATGAGCACTGGGTGTTATATGCAACTGATGAATCCCTAAATTCTACCCCTGATACTAATAATACAGTATACATTAACTAAATCGAATTTAAGTTAAAAATTAAAAAATAAAAAAACAGGCACACATGGGTGGCTCAGTCCGTTAAGCATCTGACTGTTGATTTCAGCTCAGGTCATGATCTCAGGATTGTGAGATTGAGCCCTCACATCAGGTTCCTTATGATTTTCTCTCTTCTACTCTCTATGCCCCTCACACCCTGCTTACACATTCTCTCTCTCAAATAAATGAATAAATAAAAACAGAGAAGGAGGCAAACAATAATAGATTCTTAAATGTAGAGAACAAACTGAAGATTACTGGAGGGGAGGTGGGGGGGATGGGATAGGTGGTTGACAGGCACTAAGGAGGCCACTTGGGATGAGCACTGGGTATTGCATGTAAGGGATGAATCAGTAAATCCTACTCCTGAAACCAATACTACACTATACGTTAACTAACTGGAATTTAAATAAAATTTTAAAAAAAAGAAAAAAGAATCAACCAGCCAAAAAAAAAAAAAAAAAAAAAAAGATTTTAGTTGATCTCAAGGTGTCTCCCCACAAATATTTATTAAGTAGGTGGAAAAGTAACTTTATAACAGAAAAACAAAGCAGCTACATCTTGATAAAGTGATTACTAATATAACTCCACCAGTAATGGGACAAACAGCCCCAAACAGGGACAACATACATAGTATGTTCCTGATAGGATATGATGGGAAGAACAGAGAATTACATCTGTGATATTCTGCAAAAATGCAAAACTTGGCTATAATCATGAGGCTACAATGGACAAATCCAGATTGATAGACATTCTATAATGATTGGCTTATCATATTAAAAAATATCAAGGTCTTCAAAGTGAAGGAAATACTGAGGAACTGTTCTTGATTGAAGTAGCCTGAAACCTTGACAACTGGGTGCAACACGTTGTCCTGAATAGGAAATTTTTGCTGTAAAAATGATTATTACAATAATGGGAAACTTGAATGCAGTCTCTGGACAAAAGATTTCTGGGAGTTCTTTGTAATATTCTTGTAACCTTCCTGTACATTTAAAATCATTTCAAAATTAAAATAGGTAGAGAGATACTTCTCCAAACTGTTTTACTTTGTTTATGCATGCAATCCTTCTGTACCTGATTGGTATTATGAATTTGTTTACCTCTCATTGAGCATTTTGGAGCTAAAAAGATAAATGAATGAGAGTGACACTTCATATGAATTTTTCTTATTATAAAAGTAATATATAGTTATTATAGAAAATAGAGATAAGCATAAAAAGGAAAATAAGAACTATTCAAATCTTCTCTTCCCCCAACCCCATGCACACAGCCCAGAATGTTAACTTGGAAGTTGCTACCGAGTTGTATCTAAAGACTGAGGTACGAAAGATATCAGGTATAACACTGAGTTATGAGGCCACCTGGGTGGATCAGTTGGTTGAGCGTCCGCCTTCAGCTCAGGTCCTGATCCCAGACTGCTGGGATCAAGTCCTCTATCAGGTTCACTGCTCAACAGGGAGTCTACTTTTCCCTCTCCCTCTGCCCCTCCCCCCGCTTTACTCTGTGTCTCTCAAATAAATAAATAAATAAAATCTTTTTTAAAATAAGTAAAAAAAAATAAAACTGAGTTATGAGATAGATTACTATGATGTGAATTTCAAAGGAAATCTTCGAGAATTATATATACAACGCTTGGCGCCCTTCCTGGATCTGAAAGAGTGGAGTTCGAAAGAAAACAGTAAGGAAGATTCCTTTGGAGACAGGCCCTCAGACTAGAGGCCACAGGCTCAGGGTCCTGACCTGCGTGACTCACTCTAATGTCAGGCATGGTGAAGGCCCACACGTCATTATACATCCCCAATACTGAATTCCTGAATTTAGCACCTTCTTTAATTTAACAGCATGTCTGGACCAGACTAAAAAAAAAAAAAAAAAAAAACCGGCAATAACCTCACTGTGACAGCTATTAGTGCTGCCTCTGTAATGTTTAATCCCCGTGGAAGTACATCACTAACAGTCTATGGAATTTTGTTTTTGTTTGTCGTGTCTTGTTTGTTTTTTATCTCGTTTTTGTGTTTGTAGTGGTGACGCAATGTGAGAAGAGAGAGAGAGGTTACACCAAACCTCTGTCTTGTGGATTTTAGCAGGGCTGATGGATGATTTGCCAAACTCAGCTGTCCCTCTGGCCATCACTGTCTGCTCCCGCGCTATTCTTTCCATTCAGGAAAAATGGGAATAGATGTAATCTTCTGCAAAAAGCGAAGACAAGAAGAAAGACTGCCTACCGAGAGCCCTTCCAGGAAGGTTCAGCTTCTGATTCGCAGCCTGGTATTAATTCCTAGCGTTTCACGTACGTTTCACGGCTCAGCAGCCTAAAACTAGGGCTCCTTACCTGCGTGGCTTTTCTTTGACTATTGATTATTTTTCCTTTCTAGTTTGAATCTATAGTTCAAAGTTTTCTTCAAAGAGAATATCAGTCAACACACAACCCCAGAATTATCAGAGCTAGACTATTAGGTAGATATGGTCAAAGGCCCTTCAGGGATTAGATACACATCGCCATTATTGGATTGCTAAATCACCCCACTGACCCTGAGAAATCTTGCCTCATTACTATTTTCTTAGAAAGTAGGTCCTTTCTTCAAATCAAAAAACTTGCTACACCTTAAGACCCTGGCCAATGGGTTTACTTTAATCTCACGCCAGCCTGCTGAGTCCTTGCCCTGCAATGCTCAGCTTATTCTGAACTCCTGGGTGAAGAGAATTTTCACATCGGCCACTGTCTGCCTCCCCTGAGACCCCCCTATAGAGGCTCTGGCCTAGCCCCTTACATCCTGGACATGGTACCACAGTTTCCATTTTAAGTATGTCTCTTCCCCTAATCCTCCAAAGTTTAGGCTTCCCCCCATATCTGTACCCAAAGTGCAGTGAAAAATAGAACTTGATTGTCCCTTACGTAAATGAAAATTAAGTGACTAAGAGCTGAACATTTTTTTCGTGATTAATCATTGGGGTACCACAACAGGGGCATCTTATGAATCCCCCTGGATCCCATACATACACACATAAGTTTATCTTGAAGAAGGAAATAATGTAGACATGGGCAGGGTTTGGACACCCAAAGCAAAGGGTCAGGGAACCAACATGTGAAAAATGCCTGGCATGTACCTCCTGCACACAGGGCGTGTTCACGCTTCAGTCCTGACCACAGCACTTGTGCTCCTGGAGGCCTGCTTTACACCAATAGGCTATCAGTCCCCTAATCCCACACGTCTGCCTTGAATCCTGGCTCAGGCACTCACTCATGATGACTTTGGGGATATTATTTAACCACTTTGTACATCATTTTCTCTTTGAGTAAATGAGAAAATCTTGCTTTGTTTATAAGGTTGAGTTTGTTGTTTTGGGTTTTTTTTTTTAAGGTTTTACGTATTTATTTGAGATAGAGAGATAGTGAGAAAGAACATGAGTGAGGGAAGGGCAGAGAGAGACAGAGAAGCAGACTCCCTGCTGAGCAGGGAGCCTCACGTGAGGCCCCATCCGGGAACTCCGAGATCCTGACCTGAGCTGAAGACAGATGCTTAACCGACTGAGCCATCCAGGCGCTCCTGTTAGGTTGTTTTATTTAAGACCAAAAGTAATGAATGTGAAGCACCTGGTCGATGCTCACTAGACATAGCTATTATTATTGTCTTTATTCTTCAGAGAAGGAAACAGGCTTTAAAAATGTAAACCAAGGTCACTGATTCATTAATTTAAGAGGCTCTCAATGTATCAGCCATCTTTTGATAGACACATGCTTGATTTTGCTTCTTCGGGCAAGATTTTCCAAGGTAAGGTGTTTCAAGGGACAGGACAGACCATAAGGATGGGATGGAGGAGATACCGTCTGAATTGGGAGACCTTTGCCTTTTATACCTCCTATTTTCCAGCCCTTTCTCTCTCTTGGTGACAAAACACCTTTCCCAGATGCAAATTTTATAACCCAATCATTACTACAGAACTTTGCTCTTAGATACCTGTCAGTTCATTTCCTGGAAGTCTCAAACCACACGTACAATCGCTTACGTTAAATCACCACATGGGTAAGAGTTAACATTCTCCATTTGAAAAAAAAAATCACTCTAATGAAGAATGAATCTATACTAACAGCAGGTTAGAGCAGGGGAGTTCAATCCTCTAAGTCACTAGTAAGCATTTCAGATCCTCTTGGAATAAAACAGCATTTACTGGCAGTCTTAAGATAAAACCTTTCCTGTCGTTTTGTAAATTGATTCTTCTTGTTAGGTGTTTCCTTTTTTTTTTTCCTTTCGCTATCTCAGAGTTAAGAAATATCATAAATGTTTACTGAAAAGGCCTGGACCATGTTCAGTACTTGTGCAAGCCTCAAAATACTTGGTTGATTCAGTTTGTGAAGCTTCCACTCTAGCTCAGTTGGCACACCCTTCTCAAATTCCTTAGACCCCTACAAATCTGAAACCAACAGAGAAGGTTGGTGTCTTTTGTTCTGTCCCATGTGCCAAAAAAAAAAAAAAATTCTTTCACCTTCTTGGAAAATCCAAGCTCTCCTATATTCTAGGCCAAGTAAACATAGTAACCAACACTACACACACACACACACACACACACACACACACACACAAGCTTTATGGGCATCCACAGCCTACCACCTGCTTTACCGTAAGGTCACATCTCCTGTTTCCTCCTCCAACTCCTGGAACTCTGTGCGTAAGATATGACATCTGTCTCCCCCAAACACAAAGAGTATTGCTTATAAAAGATAATACAAGCCTGATTTTACTCAATGGGAAATTAACATAGAAGATCCAGAGATTTTAGAGAAGGATCCCAATCTGGGGACACATATGGCAGTGAAAAGTCAAAGAATGGCACAAATGTCACTTATCCTCATGGTTCTCAGTACTTCTCCCTTTCTCTCTCCACCACCTGCCTCTTTTCTCTTGCACCCATAACCCCTGCGCTTGATGCCCATACAGAGGTAGCAACCGAATCAGAGAAGCCATTCTGTCTGAAGTATCAGACTTATAGAGCACTGAGACTCATAAGAAGTCAAATGAGCTGCCCCAAGGTCAAATAAGCAGGTAGTTGCAGAATCAGGATGTTTATTTCAAAGATTTTACTTCTTTATTTGAGAGAGAGAGAGGAAGAGAGAGAGAGAGAGAGGAGGCGGCTAAGTGGCAGAGGGAGAAGCTGAGCAGGGAGCCCAACACAGGGCCCAATCTTGGGACTCTGGGATCATGATCTGAGCCAAAGGCAGATGTTCAACTGACAGCCACCCAGGAGCCCCCAGAACCAAGATTAAACCCCTGATTGATCTACCTACAAATCTTATACTTTTTTCTGTAAGACACTGATAAGAAATGGGATGAGAAGGAAGGAAATAACCAGAAGTCTGCTCCGTGTCCAAACTTACTCAGAACCATGCACTTTCGAAGTTAGAAAAGCAAGTGCTGGTTGCTTACAAGACTTCAGCAAATTATCTGTGCTTTTTTTTATATTCCACCCAAATGAGATCTGACTCCTGGGGATGTAAAAACTTCACCCATCCACTAGTCAACACATATGAAAAGCAAGAATAATAGCTCCACAGTGGAGGTGATATTTAATCAAAGTCTTAAAAATGAGTCAACACTTACCAGGCAGTTGGGGAAAGAACATTTCAGACATAGCACCTTTAATCAGTAAAGCACTTTCTGAATATTACTTCATTCGACACTAAAGGAAAAGAAAAAGAAAAAGAAAAAAATTATGAACTATATGGGACAGTTATTATCCACCATCTTAAAGATTGGGAAACTAAGGATGAGGGAGGCTGAGGTACGTCTTCACCACACATTTGGTCAGCAGTGTGCAGAGAACATAGCGAGGAGGGGAGCTTTGTGTCTGTGTAGTGTTAAAAATGATTAATGAAAACAATTTAGGTGACACCAACAACTTCATCCAACACTCCACAAAGCAGGTAGCCTCTATTCTCAAGGATCCAGAGAACTGTAAAATGGGGTGGAAGGCAGGAAACTTTACTGGATAAAGAATAAAGAACAAAAAAGAGAAAAGTAGAAAAATGAACAACGATAAAATATGTATAGAGTCCAGAGTTGGCTTGGCATTCTGGACCTGGCTGACTGGATATACTGTGTGTCTGATCAAGGGGAGCATTCACAGGCAAGGAAAGTGCTGTAAGGACAGACTTGCCACTGGGGACAGGAGTGGCTCCTTCTTGGGCCTAGAAATTCACTTGAACCATGAGGTTATTCGGGTGGCACACCCTGATCTGATAGGACTGGTAGCCTTAGAAAAAGAAAGAGACAGAGATACCAGGCCTGTGTGGCACAGAGTAAAGGCCATATGAAAACACAGCAAGCATACAGACATCTATAATCCAGGAAGAGAAGTCTCTCCAGAAGTCGACCCTGACAGCACCTTGATCTTGGACCTCCAGCCCCCAGGATGGCAAGGAAATAAGTTTCTGCTGCTTAAGCCCCCCGAGCCTACGGTATTCTGTGATGACAGCCCTAACAGACTAACCCACTGCTTGACAGAACATATGGAGCCTTAGATCAATTACAGAGACACGATCCAGAGAGCAATCAGAACACGAGACAGTGATTGCCCTTGGCCCTGCACCTGAAGTGCGGTGTTCTTTCTGGAGTTTGTACTAGAACTCTGGAAGGCAACTAACTGGTGAGGAAAACTGAGTAGCTCAGTTAATTTAACATCTATATACTGAGCTCCTGCAATGAACTAGAGGTGAGGAATCCAGAGTATAATTGGAGCAGGTGAACATGTAAACAAATAAATGCAAGGCCTTATGAGAAGAGCTGTAATGAAGGCAGAATAGACAGAACATGGAATTGGAACCAGATTTATCTGTCTTTGAATTCTAGCTCTCTGATTTACTCTAACATTATGACAAGGGCAAATTATCTAGCCTCTCTCTGCAAGTCTGGATTTCTCATCTATAAAATGGGTTTAATACACACACACACCCCATAAAACTTATTCTCTGTTGTGAGAACAAATAAGCTATTTTATGCAAATCCAATCTAAAGTACATGACGTAAGTAGAGACTCAATAAAGTGTGTATATTGTCATCATTGTAATTAGGTACAAGGTCTATCGAGGGCAGTCATAAAAGGATTCTCATTTCTACATGGAAATACTGAGGAACACTTCCTAGAGAGAGTCATATTTAATCTGAGTCTTAAAAAACAAGTAGGTGTTTACCTGGCTAATAGAGAAGATGTAGTTGAAAATGCAGTCCAGAAAAAGAAAAGAAAAGAAAATACCGTTCAGGTACAGGGAACAGCAAGGTGAAGGTAAAAAGATATGAAAAATTTCTCCCTCCCCTTCTTTCTCCCTCCCCTTCTGTTTACACACCATCTTTCACTAAAACAAATAAATAAAATCTTTATATTAATAAAAATTGCAAGTTGAAGGAACAGTGAATTAAGATATGGTACAGACTGCATATGACAGATACTCAAAGTAGCAGTGGCTTGAATTTGATAGTTCATCCTGCTCTCGCATAAAACTCTGAGCAAGTATGATTTCTCTGCTCCTTAAAATCATCCAGGTCTCTGTTCCTCTTATCTTTGTCTTTATCCATATTATTCAATGTAGCTCACCACCACACGCATGTTTCAGTAAGTTAGAAGACAGACGGGGAAGAGGAGAGAACATTTCCAAGAGCAAAAGCCTGAAGTTGCACACAGATCTTCTACTCACATCCTCTTACTCAGAAATTAGTCACATGGACACACTGCGCTACAAGGGAAACTAGAAAATATGGCCCATGTTGAGAGGCCATTTTCCTAGGCCAAAGTCTTACTTGCAGATTTTTACACTTTTTTTCTGAAACTGCTTGAAGTTCACTATAAGAACTACATTTGATCAGGGTCACCTGGGTGGCTCAGTTGGTTAAGTGTTCAACTCTCCATTTCAGCTCAGGTCATGATCTCAAGGTTGTGAGATTGAGCCCCACATTAGGCTCTGTGCTGGGCATGAAACCTGCCCAGCTGGGCATGCTGGGCATGAAACTTGCCCAGCTGGGCATGCTGGGCATGAAACTCTCTCCCTCTCTCTGCCCCTTCCCCTCACTCTCTTTCTTTCTCTTAAAAAAAAAAAAAAAAAAAAAAAAAAACTATGTTTGATCAATAGCATTTCTGACAAGGTTGGCTACCTTCAATATATCATTAATGTCCACCACAGTTTACTGGTTCCCCCAAAACCAGCTTCTCTCAGCATGATTAGAACTGGACTATAGCTGTGCACTCAATGGTCTGCCCCTGTGTCTCTCCAATCTCACGCTTGCTGCTTATTATGAACAGAAGGGGATTTTTATCTCACTTGAATTTGAATGAGAAAAGTTATTTCCACATTGGGTATCAGAGCAGAAATAGATTCCCCACTGAAGAAAAGTACAGTACCATAATATTGCCTAAGTGATCTTTCAAATATTCTTCCTAGGTCAGGGGTTGTTATCAGCTTCATTATCTAATTTATAGGAGTTGCAATTAAAATTTTAAGCAGATGTTGTACATTAAAATAGATAATTTACGGTGCCTGGATGGCTCAGTTGGTTAAGCGACTGCTTTCAGCTCAGGTCATGATCCTGGAGTCCCAGGATTCAGTCCCTCATCAGGCTTCCTGCTCAGCAGAGGGTCTGCTTCTCCTTCTGACCTTCCCCCTTTTATGCTCGGTCTCTCTCTTGCTCTCTCAAATAAATAAAATCTTTTTAAAAAATAGATAATTTACATGTGTAAACTACCTAACTAAACTAGGAAAAGCCAATTAAAAAAAACAAGTCAGGGTTTCTTTGAAATCAAAAAAGAATTTCACCCATAAAAAGATAAATTAGATTTTAACAAATAAAATCAAGAATCCAAATCCTATAAAAGTAAATATAGAAATGACAATATTCATTATTTCTTTTTTTTAAAGGTCCCAAACTCTTTAAGTTGGGACAGAAAGCCATTTAACAAATGAAAGCGTTGTCCTAATTTAACTGCAGTACGAAAAAGCATCTAATGATACTGAAGTAGATGATTGAGTCTAATGGTAGTAAGTTCATTAATTAAAGAAATGTTTAACATATTCAAGACCTGTGCCCTATGGTCAGTGCTACAAGGAGTAAAAGAAAAACAAATTCTATGACTGCAATTCCTCCTGTGAGCTGGCAAAATTCTATTTTTACCTTGTTATAGAACTTAACATAATATAGGCCTAAGTGCCTAACTCAGTGGCTCTCAATCTGCTTCCCTTCTGGAATCACCTTGGAAGCTCTAAAAATTATATTGGAGAAACCAGGTGACACTCTTGTGCGATGCAAACAGACCTCCTGAAAGTGAAGTCTGGCAACCAAGTGATTCGTATGTGCAGACACAGTTCAGAACCACCACCCTAACTGGACTGTGAACTCCTCGAAGGAAGACTATGTCTTGGTCATTCCAAAATTCATCACAGTGCCTGACACAGAGATACTCATATTTTAGGTAAATGGCTGGATGGTCAGATGGGTGAAAGGCTAGTGTCTCCTGTGCTCAAGGTATTTATTATAAAGTAAGAAAAATACAACTGGTACACAGGGAGTTGAGCAGATACAAGCCGATAGATGTGGTGTGTTTGCCACTGTATTTTTACAACAGAGATTCCGATCTGAAAGAAAGCCTAATTAAGTGCATTTCAGGGACCACTTTCATTCCTAGGCCAAACAGGAAAGCCTCAATTACACTGCTGATTAACATCTAATTTTTAAAAAGAAGGAAGGAGTCATCACACAGACTGTGTCACTTACAAGGAATAAAAATGAAAATGCTATAAACAATGAGGGAGTACAAAGATGAAATTTTGGAAGTGAAATTCAGGGCTCCCATAAGCCCTGTCCCAATATCTTCTTCCCAGGGCAGACTAAGTGGTTTAACTTGGTTTGATTTGGTTTTATGGTGACTTTCCTCCACTATTAAGATTGTTTCCAGGTCACCTGGCTGCTGTACTCTACTACTCTACAAGCAGTGCTTTCATCCAACTAGATAATCCAACATTTGGCTATTAATCCATCCAAGGCCCTTAGCCAACATCATCCTGCCCTAACTCCACCACACCCCAGTTAAGTGTCACTTAGCATCTGAACTGAGCCCAGATACTTTGACACCATACACTACTCAGAAGCTGCTGAGCAAATTAAATGACTCATCCTAAACAAATGGAGCATTTATAATTAATACACTTCCCAGTGCAAATTAAATGAATAAATAAACAAACTATGGAAACAAATGACATTTGGACAACTCTTCCCTTCGGGTCAGCTTGTGTATTTATGTTTGATGAAGAAAGAGAAAATTCTGACCACTTTACCAGAGAGGAAATTATTAGAATAATTTGAAATATTGTCCAGCATGAAATTTCATAACATATACACTCAAAAACATCTCTAATATAGTAGAAAACAAAAATTTGTATCCAACAAAAAAATTGGGCAAAAGATATTCTGGCAAAGAAAACAGGTTTAAGGCCAAACCTAAGTGCTATCATCTCCCAAGACAAAACAATTATGTCTCCCAAGTTTTGGAAAATGATGTACCAAGTTTCTTGAGTCTTCTCTTTCTTGGGAGTGACACCAATCTGGGAAGTGTTCTAACTCCATTCTAACTCCTGATTGACAAGAACCAAGAGGGAAGGCTAGGAAATACACAGGATATCACCTTTGGTGCAACCATCAATGGCAGCCTTCCAAGCTGCAGGACTGACAACTGACCCTTATTATAACTTTGTCATGACATGGCCAACAACTGACACCGGCACTCACAGAACTTTGGTCAGCAAAGCAACACTACTTATCTATTTGACCTTTCCTCTCTTCTGGGAGGCTAATCTTTTCCTGGTTTTCCTTCTTATTCACTGATTTGATTTTTTTTTCTCTTTTCTCAAGTATTTGTTTAATTTTCTGTCCATTTGCCTCTCTTCTGGCCTCCAAAAATGGGTCTCTAGCCCATCTTCTTTCCCTTTTTAGATTTATATCAAAGTCTCCAACTGCCTACTATTCATTTCACTTGAATATCCAAGTATCCAAAACAAAACTTGATTTCATTTTACAAATTCTGCTCCTCTTCCCTTTTTTTTCCACCGTAGATTCATGATCTTACCATGCATCAAGTGTTCCATACTCATGAGTGGCCAAGAGTTCTTGATTCCACCTTAAAATGTTGTCACGAAATTAACCTCTATCTTCTGTTCCCTCTTCCAATATTTTCCTCTCATTCCTCTTTGTTCTAATCTAGGCTAATACAATAGTCTCCTAAGTGACATCACCTTCCTGTCACTTGTCTTTTCCACACTTCTGAGACCACCCTTCTGGCTTTATCTTCTTAACAAACAACAAATCCAATTTTGTCACAAACCTATTAGAAGTTTTTGCTGATTCTCCCTTGCTTATTAGATTAAGTCCACACTTAATCAGAAGGGCTATCCATACAAGGCCCTTCCCAGTATGACCCCAATCTGCTTCTCCAGCTTCACTGATATGCCGCACTACACTCAAAAATGAATTTCTCTTCATCTCCCAAACTGCACCCTTACTACTTTTTGCATATGTTATGCCTTCTGCGTGAAATGTCTGATCTTCCCCACTCTACCTCCATTCCAACCTAGAACACTATTTTTTCATTAAGAAAAATAAATAGATCAAATTTCACCTGGCTAGAAAGGCTTCTCTGATTTTTCTCAGGGTCTAAACCACCCCACATTTGACGAGGCTGGGCATATAATTCCAAGAGTTGAGTAGACATCATACTAGAACTACGCTCCTTCCAACAGAGAGGAATTGTATCTAACCACCTCACCACTACATCCCCAGCATCTAACATTTTGCCCAGCATATAGTCACTGTTCAGCTCAAATATTTTTAATGAATGAATCTCTTACCCTCAAGCTTTGGAGCACAGATGCAATAAACAGTGTTGAGATAGGATATTGGAGGGATGGAAAATGATAGGTAAAGAGAGAAAAATACAAGTCCGAATTTAAAGCAAAAAATCTAGGCAGAGGGAAACACTGGGTTTGAAGACTATCAAAGAGACATCCTAGAAGACCAGATAAGAGATAAGGTTCAAAGGCTCAGATGCGACAGAGAGGTAGTGGTTATAGGTGCTAATCCAGGGGAACACCCAGGCAGGAAGATCTCCCTCTGAGATCACCTGGTTCATTTTCAAGTAATGCCTTGTGGTGCAGTTTATCTGTTCAAATGCCTGAAACACCCACCAGCCTGTGTGTGCTTTGCAACCAACCACCCCGCCTTATTCATCTTTATATCTGAGCACCTGGTACCATGCCTACCACTTAGCCATAGTTCTCCTGTAAACTTCTTGCAGCACTGTGAACCCTTACATATAAAAATGATTGTGCAGGGCCTGAGCTCCACTGTTGGAACCACTAATGAAGGCAGATGTGGAGATAGGGAAGCCAACAGTATCATTGTGTTGGGTGAGATCATGCACGTCCAAAGCACACATGATGCCTGAGAAGTTTGCTTTTCTCAGCTTTATTTTTAGGGCAATGACTCTGAACTTGGTGACCCAGGCCTATTTCTACCTTAGTATCAGTAAAGTTTTACCTTTAGAAGAGGTGTTTAACAGCTCAAGCTAAATAAAATACGTAATTGAGGAATTCTTGCCATTATTCAGTCAATTTTTCTCTGGCAGGCTGATTTTCACGCTGAAAATCTCTACGGGCACCTATAATCTCGAAGAAGATGGTCCTGCCTGGTTGGATTCAGAATATACGCAGCCCTATGTTTTCAAAGAGCAATTTTTAAAAGAGTAGCACAAAATTGTCTGCCCATAAGCTTTTCCATAATTCATTTTGATACAATGCAAGCCATATTTCATTCTGATACAATGCAAGTACGAGCTTCTCAGATATCTATTACGCATGAAGACTCTTAAGGAGTGACCACAAATTTTGTACCCAACCCTCCATCAAAAGGTGGGGCCCATGTGCCCATCCTATGAATCTGGGTAGGCCTCTGACTCCTTTGATCAATATGGTACAGATGCGGCAATACCATGTGATTTCTTGGGTGAGGCATAAAAAGCCATGCCGTTTCTGCCTTGCTCAGCCTTGGAATCACCTGAGGCACTAGAAGAAATCTGACTACCTGAGCTGGCCGTATTGGAGGGCAGAGACAGAGACCACTGACGATCCCAGCTGAGTTGCTTCTGAGCTAGCCATCCCAGTCCAGGAAAGATGTGAAATGGAGGAGCTGTCTTAGAAGTAGATCTTCAACCCCATTCAAGTCACCTTAGCCATTTGAGTCATCCTACCTAAGACCCCAGAGCCATCTCTGCTGTGCTCTCTCCAAGTTTCTAGCCAGCCCTCATTTCATAACCCAGGCTGCTATAACAACTACTCAATGTCCATTAAAACAAGGATAGTCCAGGAGCACCTGCGTGGTTCAGTCAGTTAAGCATCTGACTCTTGATTTCAGTCCAGGTCATGATCTCAGGGTCGTGAGATTGTGCCCCGTGTTGGGCTCCACATTCAAAGGGAGGTCTGTTTGAGATTCTCTCTTTCCCTCTCCCTCTCACCCTCCCTCTGCTCACACTTTTTATCTCTCTCTCAAATAAATCAATAAATCTTTTCAGAAGAAGAAAAAGACAAAGAAAAAAGATAGCCCAAATTTAGGTCCATTGAGAGAAAGGAGAAGCTGAATTCAAGACTCATGGGATTTCACATATAAATTTGGGAATGAATGAGCATGTAGAAATGTGTGGAAGGATGGACATCCGGTTGTGAACATTTGTCACTTGTGAAGGCCCAGGAGAAGGGGGTAGGTGGAAAAGGAGGTGGGAAAAATGATTAATCATTCACTTTTTAAATTTATCTTTATACTATTTTACTCACACTAAACTCACATAACTTATGCAATTTTTGAAGAGAGATTAAAGGTGAGAAAGTTGTTGGGGCACCTGGGTGGCTCAGTAGGTTGAGCGCCTGACTCTTGATCTCAGCTCAGGTCTTGATCTTGGGGTCTTAATGATTCAGTCTTGAGTTTGGGCCACATGTTGGGCCCCACACTGGGTGTGGAGCCTACTTTTTAAAAAAGGAAAAAATTGTTGGTTTTAATTTTTTTAAAGACTTAGAACATGCCAACTTTCTTTTTACTTCTCACTTCCTCCCACCTTCCCATGGTGATGTTTGTTGATCTACTCCTGAAGTTCTGCATGTTATATCACCTGAGTTAAATTTTAATAAGGAAGGCCTGAGGTCACTCAGAGGACAGAGTCATTTTATGTGACTGAGGTATGACTCATTATATGCAAGTTCAGTCACTGAGGATTCCTTCAACACATACAGTTTTTTTTATTCGTTTGTTTGTTTGTTTGTTTGTTTTAGAAGGCTCTACACCCAAAAGGAGGCTTGAACTCCCATCCCCTAGATCAAGAGTCATGTGCTCTATCCACTGAGCTATCCAGGTACCCCACATATATATGGCTTTGGCCCATACCTACTCAGCGGAAATTCAGAAGGCCTTGGAGTACTTATTCTAATATTCCACCTTCCTTGAGCAGTTGTGTGGAAAATCCTAATATTTATAATTTGTTAATAACTTATAGACAAATACCCAGTTAACAGCAATCTCATTAAGACTATCAGAAATTGGGGCACCTGGGTGGCTCAGTGGGTTGAGCCACTGCCTTTGGCCCGGGTTGTGATCTCAGGGTCCTGGGATCGAGTCCTGCATCGGGCTCTCTGCTCAGCAGGGAGCCTGCTTCCCTTCCTCTCCCTCTGCCTGCCTCTCTGCCTACTTGTGATCTCTGTCTGTCAAATAAATAAATAAAATCTTTTTAAAAAAAAAGACTATCAGAAATTGAGAAACACCAATCTCAAATTTATGACTCACATATAATTCCTTTGCAAAAACAAAAACTAAAACAAAAACAAAAAACAAAAAACTATTTTGTGATTGTACTAGTCTCCTACCATGCAACAGTCTTCCTACCATGTAACAGTCAGAAAGAGTTCATTTAAGGCCAATTTATCTCTGAACACACAATTCACATTTCTGGCTGAAGTCCTCCAAGGTTTAATTGGTTGAAATCAACAACTCTAAACAGCATGTCAATACTTTTTACTAGCATAGGGTATATTTCATAAAGTACCTCCAGAAGATTCTCTGGGAAGCTCTCAAATTCAAACATTTCATAAATGGATTTCTAAAATTTTTCTATGGGCAATTTTACTTTGAAAATTTCCCAGGTTAAAATTGTCAAAGCCATGGTCTACAGAATAGAACTTTGGAACTTTATTTATTGATTTGCCTTTATCCTGGAGCAGATCCAGAATTGTTTTCTGAGAAAAATCTTTATACTGTCAACAATGTTCCCCAGGCCTCTGCTCTGCAGATGTAGGCCAATGCCTCCTCAAGACAAAGTTTACATTAGGCACCTTAATTTTCATAAAGGGACATTTATTTTTTTCTTTTTGCTCAGTTGATTTTTAAAATACTTTTCAAAGTATATAAGCTTTAAAAATACATGTACTTCAATCAGTAACACCAAATAATTACTCCAATAATCACTCCAATTACCTGTCTCTGGCCAAATTTATCAAAAGTCAAAGTGCAAGAAAGAATATTCATGAAGGACTAATTAAGGGGAATAGAGTCCACTCAGCCCAATAAGTAATTTAAATACTGATCCTTAGATCAACTCAGACAATAAGAAAACTTATTTGCTTTTTGTTTGTTTGTGTCTGTACCACCCGCTTAGAGAGAATTGCATTTACTACATCATGTTTTGGCCCTATACCCTCCACCTCCACTGAAGGCTGTTACAGGAAAGAGCTGCAATAAACAGGATGTTTTGATTTTTTTTTTAAGATTTTATTTATTTATTTGACAGACAGAGATCACAAGTAGGCAGAGAGGCAGGCAGAGAGCAGGGGGGAAGCAAGCTCCCTGCTGAGCAGAGAGCCCGATGCGAGGCTTGATCCCAGGACCCTGGAATCATGACCTGAGCCGAAGGCAGTGGCTTAACCCACTGAGCCACCCAGGTGCCCTGGCTGTTTTGATTTTAAGGATGTTGTTGCTAATACTGTTCATTCCAAGATTGTTTGTCCTATTCTTAAGCATCCAATATACTAAATTTGTGGAGAACTCTTCCTCAAATTTTGTAACCAGAAGGATATTGACTTCTTTAGGTCTGTCTGCATTTATTATTACTATTACTATTATTATTATTATTATTATTTAGACAGTGTTTCTCTTTACTTCATAATAGTGTCCTTCGACTTTGATGAATCAGAAGTTTGGAACTAAATATAAATACGCAGTTCTCTTTTAAGAGTTGTGTTGAATCTTACAGCATACATTTCTTTGTATTAACTTTCTAAAATTATACTTCAACATTCTAAATCTCTTTTCCTTATAAATACATTTCTCTAATTTTTGTGTTATTATACTGTGTGTGATCCAGTGAGATATCTCATATCTTTTTTGAAAAAGAAATATATCATAATTTAATAAATGATCATAACCCTGCGATTAGAAAGCTTTCTAAGTATTTATACAGTGGGTAGGATTTGGTAAGAAGCAGAATAAATAATGCTGGTAAAGGCACCACTGAGTTAATTATAATAGAAGTCCCTGAAGGTATCACATGATTTTAAATAAATGAAAATTACTAAAAACCATGATCTGGTTTATATGAAAACAATAATATGTAATGTCTCAATCTTAAAAGGGAGCCAATTTACAGTTCCAGGAAAACATTTCTTTTTTTTTTAAGATTTTATTTATTTATTTGACAGAGAGAGAGACAGCGAGAGAGGGAACACAAGCAGGGGGAGTGGGAGAGGGAGAAACAGGCTTCCCGCTGAGCAGGGAGCCCAATATGGGGCTCGATCCCAAGACCCTGGGATCATGACCCAAGATGAAAGCAGACACTTAACAACTGAGCTACCCTGGCACCCCTAGGAAAAAATTTCTAATAAAACATTTACTCTGAATAGTAATTATGAAAAATCCTGAAAAGTCTGGGATTATCTTGCACAGAGTTGTTAAGTTCCATTAGCAGAACTTTGACAAAGAAACATTAATCCTAAATGAAATTCTAAGCTACAAAAAGTAGAAATGGAGGTGTATAGTGAAGTTACAAATTTCATTCACACTATAATTCAGATATCCAAAGAAAATATATTTCAGTTATTTTGCCTCAGTTTAAAATGGTCTTGTTGCCAGTGCCAGCCATCAGTTGGGAGGGAAAAACACACTTTTATCTTTATTCAATTTAAAACATAACACTTCTGTCAGTGTATTGCCAAGAAAACAGAAAACACACCAGTTATTTCAAACATGGAGATTTAAAATACAGAATTGGTTACACAGTTGTCAGAAGACTGAAAACAAAAAGACACTAGAGATCATTCAAACAGCAGAGACAGAATTGGTCAATGAGAATACATGGATTGTACTTTTGAGAGAAAAGCCCACCGACATTTTCCAAACTGTTAACACAGTTGCTTTCGATTCCATACAATCTCTATGTCTGTGCTGTCTTTTTCTATCAGTCTATCAAATGCTCCTTGTTAACAAATTGAACATTTTTTTATTTAAAAACAGAAAATTTTTGTAAGATTTTATTTTTAAGTAATCTTTACCCCCAATGTGGGGCTCAAACTCACAACCCCCAGATCAAGAGTTGCACGCTCCACCAACTAAGCCAGTCAGGCACTCCTGAAAACAGAAAAGTTTCCACTTGTGTATGCAAAATTATGCCATACGGTATTAGAAATATTCTTTTCTTTTGTTTGTTTGTTTGTTTGTTTGTTTGTTTAACTGGGCTCCATACCCAGCATGGGGCTTGAATTCACAACACTGAGAGCAATGGTGGCAGGCTCTGCTGACTGGGACAGCCAGGCACCTCATAATATTAGAAATATTAATGGGAGAATAAAGTTGGCTTGCTGATCCCTGGTATTACTATAGGACACCAAAGATTTCTCACTAAATTAAATTCATAGAGAACAATGATGGGCTTTGGGGGATTTATGATAAAATCCTGGTATTTTTTCACTCTTTGTGAAATAAAGCTATTTTTCTAATTTTTCTTAAAAGCTTACAGAACTTCTACCTCTTACATTAAATAGATTATCCCTTATGAACATGCCAGGATATTTCCTAGTTTGGACTAGGAATGAAAAAGTGTCCTACTGTCTATAAATGTATACCTTCCAATCAAACAAGGGGCAGGACTACTTCTCTGAGAGTCGCAAATGAGAAGATGAGTCACTCCCTCCAGGATCTTTGTGGTACCTTTAAAACAGTCCCAGCGCCAGGTAAGAGAAAGGTGTCATTTAAGATTTGTTCTGCATTGGGGCTTATCATAAAAATAAAACCTGTACCAAAAGTTCACCCAACTTTTTGTATTGGTATATAATGTCAATTGTGTAAAACTGATGGTCAAGCAACTTTTTTCTGAAATTTTAGAATAGGTATTAATTATTCTTTAAATGTTTGATAGAGTTCCCATGGGAAGCCATCTGGCACTGGGCTCTTGTTTGTTGGGAGACTGTTGATTACTGCTTCAAGTTCCTTGCTGGTTATGGGTCTGCTCAAGTTTTCTATTTCTTCCTGTTTCAGTTTTGGTAGTTTATACATTTCTAGGAATGCATCCATTTCTTCCAGATTGCCTAATTTTTTGGCATATAGTTGCTCATAGTATGTTCTTATAATCGTTTGTATTTCTCCAGTGTTGGTCGTGATCTCTCCTCTTTCATTCATGATTTTATTAATTTGGGTCCTTTCTCTTTTCTTTTTGATAAATCTGGCCAGGAGTTTATCAATCTTATTCATTCTTTCAAAGAACTAGCTCTTAGTTTTCATTGATCTGTTCTACTGTTCTTTTGGTTTCTATTTCATTGATTTCTGCTCTAATCGTTATTATTTCTCTTCTCCTGCTGGGTTTAGGCTATATTTGCTGTCCTCTCTCCAGCTTCCTTAGGTGTAGGGTGAGGTTGTATATTTGAGACCTTTCTTATTTCCTGAAAAAGGTTTGTATTGCTATATACTTTCCACTTAGGGCAGCCTTTGCTGCATTCCAGAGATTTTGAATAATTGTTTTCATTTTCAATTGTTTTCATGAGTTTTCTAATTCTTCATTAATTTCCTGGTTCACCCATTCATTTAGTAGGATGCTCTTTAGCCTCCATGTATTTGAGTTCTTTCCAAACTTCCTCTCATGATTCAGTTTCAGTTACAAAGCATTGTGATCCAAAAATATGCAGGGGATGATCCCAGTCTTTTGGTACCAGTTGAGATCTGATTTGTGACCCAGTATGTGATCTATTCTGGAGAATGTTCCATGTGAACTAAAGAAGAATGTGTATTCTGTTGCTTTGCTTTGGAATGTTCTGAATATATCAATGAAGTTTACCTGGTCCAGTGTGTCATCAAAGTCCTTTATTTCTTGTTGATCTTCTGCTTAGACGATCTTTCCAGTGCAGTGAGGAGGGTGTTAAAGTCCCCTACGATTATTGTATTATTATCAATGTGTTTCTTTAATTTTGTTATTAATTGGCTTATATATCTGCAGCTCCCATATTAGGGGCACAAATATTTGCAATTGTTAGATCTTCTCATTGGATAGACCCTTTAATTATAATACGGTGTCCTTCCTCATCTTTACTACAGTCTGGCTTAAAATCTAATTTGTTTGATAAAGGGATTGCCACTCCAGCTTTTTTGATGTCTATTAGCATTATAAATGGTTTTCCAGCCCCTCACTTTCAATCTGGAGGTGTCTGTGGGTGTAAATGAGTTATTGTAGACAGCTTATCGAAGGGTCTTTCTTTTTCATCCAATCTGATATCCTGTCTTGATTGGGGCATTTAGCCCATCTACATTCAGACTAACTACTGAAAGATATGAATTTAGTACCATTGTATTACCTGTAAAGTCACTGTTTCTGTGTATTGTCTCTGTTATTTTCTGGCCTTTGTTACTTTTGGGCTCTCTCTTCATTTAAAGGATCCTTTTCACTATTACCTGTAGGACTGGTTTGGTGATCACAAATTCTTTTCGTTTCTGTTTGTCCAAGAAGCTTTCTATCTCTCCTTCTATTTTGAATGACATCCTAACTGATAAAGTATTCTTGACTCTGTAGTTTTCTCATTTAGCACCCTGAATATATCATGCCAGTCTTTCTTGTCTGCCATGTCTCTGTGGATAGGTCTGCTACCAATCTAATGCTTCCATCCTTGTGGGTTACCAGCCTCTTGTCCTAAGTTGCTTTCAGGATTTTCTCTTTGTCTTGGGATTTGTAAGTTTCACTATTTTATCTCAGGGTGTTGACCTACTTTTTTATTTTGAGGGGGGTTCTCTGTGCCTCTTGGATTTTGATGCCTGTTTCCTTCCCGAGATTTGGGAAGTCTTCCACTATAATTTGTTCTAATATATCTTCTGTCCCTCTCTCCCTTTCCTCTTCTTCTGGGATCCCCAATTATTCTAATATTGTTTCACTTTATGGTATCACTGATCTCTCTAATCTCCCATATCTCTTTTTCTCAGCTTCTTTATTCTCCATCATTTGGTCTTCTATCAACCAATTCTCTCTTCTGCCTCATTTATCCTAGCAGTTAGAGTCTCCATTTTCTACTGCATCTTGTCAGTAGGCTTTTTAATTTTGACCTGATTAGATTTTAGTTCTTTTATTTCTTCAGAAAGGGATTCTCTAGTCTCTTCAGTGCTTTTTCCAAGCCCAGCTAATATCTTTGTAATTGTTATTTTGAACTCTAGTTCTGACACCTTATGTCCATACTTATTAGGTCCTTGGCAGTCAGTACTGCCTCTTGTTCTCTTTTTGGAGGTGAGTTTTTCTGTCTTGTCATTCTTGAACAAAGTGGTTGCTTTTCTATTTGTAGAGTTGCAGCTATTCTTTTCTCAGATCTCCAGTTGAGTTTGCAGGTGTTCAGAATGATTTGATTGCTATCTAGCTGAATTCCTGGACAAGACAAAACTAAGGTCTCCAACCTCTCCATCATCTTGGACTCCTCAACATACTATACTTTTTAAATGGGGAGGAGGGTGGAATTTGCTTAAAAATAACTCAGTGAAGCCTCACAATAATGTGAATAAATGATAGCAGAATTCTGTACAGGGCAGAACTACCTTAGACTTCAGCCAACAGTATTTTCCTACCTGTAAAACCTGAGTATAAATTTTACTCTTATGTTATGTAATGTGTTATGTTTGTTATGTGTAAATTTTACTCTTATGTTAAGCCTAAAAGCTTCAGGTTTGAATTGTGTAACCTTGTTCAAGGTGTATAGTACCTCTTTTTTTTTTTTTTTTTTTTGCACTCAAAGTGACAGAGTTGCATTACCTAATTTCTTTGTTTTTTTTTAATTATTTTATTTTTATTTAAATATTGTTAATTAACATACAATGCAATATTGGTTTCTGTAGTAAAATTCAATGATTCATCACTTACACATAACATCCAGTGTTCATCACAATAAGTGCTCTCTTTAATGCCCTTCACCCACTTAGCTCATCTCCTTACCCGCCCCCGCAACCCTCAGTTTGTTCTCTGTTGTTAAAAGTCTCTAATGGCTTATTTCCCTCTGTCTTCCCCCACTTCCCATATATTCATTTGTTTTCCTTCTTAAATCCCACATCTGGATGAGATCATATGTTATTTGTCTTTCTCTGACTGACTTACTTCACGTAGCATAATACACTCAAGCTCTATCCATGTTGTTGCAAATGGTAAGATTTCATTCTTTTTGATGTCTGAGTAATATTCGTGTGTGTGTGTGTGCCACATCTCCTTTATCCATTCATCAGTTGGTGGAGATTTGGCTCTTTCCATCATTTAGCTATTATTGATAATGCTGCTGTAAATATCAGGGTGCATATACTCCTTCGAATCCATATTTTCGTATCTTTTGGGTAAATACCTAGGAGTGCAATTGCTGGATCATACGGTTGTTTTATTTTTAACTTTTCGAAGAACCTCTATACTTTTTCCAGAGTGGCTGCACCAGTTTGCATTCCCATGAACAGTGCAAGAGGGTTCTTTCCCCACATCCTTGCCATCGTGTTGCCTAATTTCCAAAATACATTATGTGATATAATATCCTATTCACTGAGATAAATATTCTAAACTTTCCATTAACAAAATACCCCATACGTTATTCTATGTATTCCTTGATTCCAAATGCTAATAAGAATTTAAAACTGGGGGGAGTGCCTGGGTGGCTCAGTGGGTTGGGACTCTGACTTTGGCTCGGGTCATGATCTCAGGGTCCTGGGATTGAGCCCCGCATCAGGCTCTCTCTTCAACAGGGAGCCTGCTTCCTCCCCTCCACCCCATCTGTCTCTCTGCCTACTTGTGATCTCTCTCTGTCAAATAAATAAATAAAATCTTTAAAAAGAAAACTGGGGGTGGGGGGGACAATTAAGTGTCAGGGGAAAGAACCCATTATATGTTATCAAACTGGCTAAGATCATTAAGCTTAGCCAGCTATTTATGTCTTATCCTGAATTAACCTCTGGAGTGATGTGATAAAAACACATTACAGCTGCTTTCTATTTAAGCCTTTCAAATCACTTAAATATAGAGCATTTCTTGATTTTCATAATAACCCATTAGATAATTAAGGCAAAGGTTATTATTCCCATTTTTCAGATGGGAAAACTGATTCATGTGGTAATTAAAACTCTGGAATCCAAATTAAAAGAGTGAATTAAGAAATCAAGTGAAAGCAGAAGAATATTTACTGAGCAGCTTTCATGGTTACATTTTTTTCTATATCTCTGTTGAAGCTAAAAGGCAGCCTGAATGTTGGCCAAAGGGTTAAAGAGTAAATTGCTGCTTGTTAACGTTTGTACCCTACCTGTAACAGATATTAGATGGGGCACCTGGGGGGCACAGTCAGCTAAGTGTCCAAATCTTGGTTTCAGCTGGGGTCATGATCTCGGTGTGGTGGGATGAAACTCTGCTTTGGCTCCTTGTTTGGTGAGAAGTCCTCTTGAGATTATCTCTCCCTTTCCTTCTGCCCCACCCCCCAGCATGTGCGCTGATATGTACTCTTCTCTCTCTAGAATAAATACATCTCAAAAAAAAAAAAAAATAGATGAAAGAATGGCCTGCTTTTCTCCATCTATAAAATGATTGTGAACTACTTAATCAAAGAGTGTGACCTGGCAGGATAATGAACAGATTCAAGGACAAATTTCATTTGACCTGCAGAATCTTAGCTCACAGAAAATTTTACATTAAAAGAATCAGAGATTTCCAGCTTCTCTTGAAATCTGAACAACTGACTACACTTGACCACATTTGTGCATGGCAGCAATCAAATGGAGTTGAGCTATGGTTTCTCCCTTTTTCCACAGCATATACTTCTCCATTTCCATGATCTGTACCACTTATTACTTATACTTAAGCTCCTTTATTTACTTGCAAAATTGCTTGAGTCCTATAGATATTGGACTTCTGTTTAATATCACCCATTTTGGCTCATCCATCCATTCACTCACTCATTTGATTCAATGAGCATTTATCAACCAAAGCTTATGCACACAGTATTCCACAAAAGTACTTAAAAGGAAGGGGTGACTGCAACTCTTTCTCTCTCATCATTTGATGAGGATACAGAGACATCAATAGATTTCTATGACATCCGTGCCTTAGTCTTTGGACCTTCATTCATTCCCTTGGTACTTTCACTCAGTCTCATATCTTTAAACACCATCTATCTGCTGATATCTATCTCTGGTCTGGGCCTCTCCTGAATTCCAGTCTCTTCTAGAGAAATGCCTAATCAATAACTCCATTTGGCTCTCTATTACTGATTAAAACTCCATACATATGCCCAAAGCCAGATCATGATCTTACCCCCTAAAACATCTCTCTTTCCCATCTCAAAGAATGACAATCCCATTCTTCTAGGTGCTGAGGTCATCTTCAGTTCTACCTGTTCTCATCTGTCCCATCAGCAAGTCGTGTAGCACAGGGAATGAGTCTGCAAGTCTTCACAGTGTGACACCTAGGAATGAATAGGATTCAGCTGGAGGAAAAATGAAAAAAGGAAGTGAAGTGTATTCCAGACAGAGGGGAATGTGAGAACACATGTATTAAAATGAGAAAAACCAGGGTATCTGGGAGGAACACCTCATAATTCAGCATAAATCGAGGGTAACTCATGGGAAGAAAGAAGCTGGAGATAGTTGGAAAGAAGTAGGTTGGGTTTGTATGGATCAGGGAAGGCCTATCTCATTTATCTTATCACCACACAATGCCAGTCTTATAAGGATTTTAGTGAGTAAGACATTGTTACCTAAAGCCAGGTAGGGGACACCTAGGTGGCTCATTCTTTAAGTGTCTGGCTCCGGCTCAGGTCATGATCCTGGGGTCGTGGGATGGAGCCCTAAATCGGGCTCTCTGCTCAGTGGGGAGTCTGCCTCTCCCTCTCCATCTGCCCCTCCCCCAGCTCATTGCTCTCTTTTGCTCTCTCTTGTTCTCAAATAAACAAATGAAATTTTTAAAAAATAATAAATAAAATAAATAAAGATTAAAGCCAGGTGGAAGATGATTAGGGCCTGAACTGAAGCAGGAATAATTTGGATTTAAATTCGGTAAGATTGAAGATTGGTCAAATGTAGAAGAGGAAAGGAAACCATGAAATGACTCACATAGCATGGGCCCTGAATGGAAAGTACAAGAGAAACAGGTTGGGGAAAGAAGACAATTTGATGTCAGAAATATTGAGCTTTTTACTCCACAAGGCATCTATGGGAATGATTTACTGAGTAATCCTTAAATTTGAAGCTTCAGCTTCAGTGCCTCAGTCTCCTAATTCATAAAGCAGGATTTATCATAACTACTTCATACAGTTGTTTTGAAGGTTATTTAATAAAATTATTATACCTTCACTTAATTAGCTGTTGATTTATGTTAGTTGTTTAAAAACTAAACTAATTGTGGGACACCAGGGTGGCTCAGTCGTTAAGCGTCTGCCTTCAACTCTGCTCATGATCCCAGAGTCCTGGGATTGAGCCCCACATCAGGCTCCCTGGTCAGCAGGAAGACTGCTTCTCCCTCTCCACACCCCCTGCTTGTCTTCCCTCTCTCTGCGTCTCTCTCTGTGTCAAATAAATTAAGAAAATCTTTAAAAAATAAAAAAATTTAAAAATTAAGAATTAAACAAATAAAAATAAAAAAATAAATTAATTGCTAAGATCACCTTGGAAGACTACACAGAACAGTGATTGTTAACCTTTCAAGTGATTGTTAACCATTCAAGTAATTGTTAACTTTTCAATAAATACCTTTTAAAATCTACTGTAAATTGTGGACTTTCTCACTAGAAAATTACACATAACCAAACATTCAAAATTCTGCACAGTCTCAAGAGGTCTCTGGACTCCTGAAGAACCTGTTTTTTTTTTAAATTTTAAATTTATTTATCTATTTACATGAGAGAGAGTGTGTGTACATGTGCCCACAGACTCAAGTGCGGGAAGGCGAGGAGCAGAGGGAGAGCGAAAATCTCAAGCAGACTCTCCACTGAGCACAGAGCCCAATGCAGGGCTTGATCCCAATACCCTGAGATCATGACCTGAGCCGAAATCAAAAGTCAGTTGCTTAACCGACAGCCACTCAAGGGGTGCCACCTGTGTTTAAAAATTCTTCATGCCAAATGAGAAGAGGGAGAATTTAAGACTCAAACAAGGAGAAATCAACTTAAGGAAAGAACAGAGTAAGATAGGACCAAACAGAGATGACCAGAAAACTACAAAGAGAACACTGGATGGTTTTAAGGAGGATGTTATGATAAATTCCGTTAAATTTGGCCAAGCTGTCAGATAAAAACCAAAAATGGTCACTGGCCACTTCACAAATTCTGTCAGTCTCGTGGCGGAAGAAGCAGCTAGAGTTTATTAAGCTGAGGAGTGAACGGTATGTGAAGAAACGGAGAAAACTCATAGACAAAGAAGGAAGAAAAAATGAAATGCAAGTCGAAGGGGAATTTCAGGTCAAAAAATAGCTGAGTTTTTGTATGTGATGTCTGTTCTGTTTACTGATTTTAAGAATTTTCTTTAATTTAATTCTACTTTTTCAGTGTTCCAAGATTCATTGTTTATGCACCACACCCAGTGCTCCATGCAATACGTGCCCTCCTTAATACCTGCCACTATGCTCACCTAACCCCTCACCCCACTCCCCTCCAAAACCCTCAGTTTGTTTCTCAGAGTGAGAATTTTTGAAAATTGTTGTAGAGGATATTTTGTGTGTCTGTTTTTTAGGGTTGTGAAAGACTTTGTGTTTCTGGACCTAGGATCAGAGCCAATAGAAAGATTAAGGTAGGAAATACAGAACCAAGTAGGAGTGATTGATGAGTGGGAGGGAGGGCTAGAACCAACTGAGGGCTCCAAGTCAGGCTTTGAGCAGAAACAGGAAAGTATCATTCTCTGAGAATGAGGAAAGGAGGCAGGGAAATGTTTCTACCTTAGTAAGAATGGGTCAGGCTGACAACTGACTGGTGGCCACAACTCTGTCAGTTAAGGGACAAGGCTCTCTCCTGAGAGCACTGGGAGTCAAATGTGGAGGAGAATGATGGTGATTTGGAATAGAGGCTAATGGGAATCACAAAGAAATTAATCAAACAAATAAATTATTTTTTTATTTTGAATATATTTAATACATAATGTTACATTAGTTTCAGGTATACAACTTAGTGATCCAACAAGTTTATACAGTATGCAATGTTCTCCTCAAGTGTACCTATCCTCTGTCCCCATACAAAGCTATTACAATATCATTGACTCTTTTCCTAATGCTATGCCTTTTATCCCAGTGACTTATTCCACAACTGGAAGCCTATATCTCTGGCTCCCCTTCACCCATTTTGCCCATTCCCGCACCTTCCTCCCCTCTGGCATCCATAGTTTGTTCTCTGTATTTACAGGGCTGATTCTGCTTTTCAAACAAGTAGTTTTCTATTGTTCCGTGACAAGCGATGGGAACTCATTTCTTGTAAGTCCTTAAAATCTTGACAATCATTGCCAGGACATACACCAAAGAACCATTTTGGCAATTTGTCTTCCTGTTTCACTAGCAACGGTATTTAGACAGAATCATTATATTTTTACCATTAACATATTAGACTTACTAAATTGCAAAAGCTAAACAAGACAATATGGATGTATATGTTACATCCATATGATAGATAGGTGGATGGATCGGTGGATGGATGGATGGATGGATGGATGGATGGATGGATGGATGGATGGGTACATAGATAGATAGATACTAAGGACCAAAACTGTACTTGATGTTATAATGTTTTTAGGGTACAGTGTTTATTTTAACCAGCTGTTATGTTTTCAAATTTTGATTTGTTTTATCCTTCTATTGCTTGCATAACCAGAAGGGAAGTCAGCTTATTAGAGCAATTTCCTCAAGAATTCTTTTGCCAATTAGAGGAAAAGGAATTAATTTCATTTCCCACTGTCACTACTACCAAATTTGATGGTATCAAAAATGAAATAAAACCCAAAGCATGCTCACATAATAAACTATAAAAATTTCCATACTAACATTCTTGATTTCTCTGGACCCCAGCTATGTGTCACTTTATAATGAATTATCATCTCAGGCAGATGATCTTGTTAGGAGGCACATTTTTCCCACTAGATTTAATCCTCCAAACAAGTTATCACCTCTGCCAACCCCCTTTAAAACACAAAAATCCTCTGTTATGGTCTCATCTGAGTTGTTTTTCTTTCTTCTTTTGGATTATATGGGAAATGTGGTGCATATTTTCACTTGGTGTTTGTGAAAATGTTTTAAACCTTTGCACTCAAGTTGAAATTGGTTTGCATTACAATTTTATGGATAAAGGGGAGAAAGGAATGAAAGGAGAATCTAGTTTGAATTATTGAAAGCTCTAAAACATCAAGAATCAAGAATTAAATCTGAAGGTGTTCAGGCTTCTCATGACTTAGGAAGTTAAACCTAAACAGCAGTTCCAAAAATATGTCAGATTGTCTTAGAAAATACAGCACTGTTCATCTGAAAAGGAAAACAATGTATTTGTCACATTTAACAAGCTCTTACGAGCAAAGATAAAGCAAGTGGGGAAATGGGGAGTTTTCCTCCAATGTACTTGTCCATAGCGCCACCAAGCGGCACCAAGCGCCTCCAGTTTACAAATATTGCTAAATACAGTAATTCCGTTATTCTAGGAGTTAGACGCCAGATGGCAGTAGATTTCTTTTCAAAGCGGTCTTGAAACCTGAAGCGTTGAAAATTAGTCACGTTCAAGGGTAATTGTTCATTTTTTAAAAATTGGAATATCTATAAATCTAGTTCAAAAATAAAGAAGATATACCACAGTTTTGCATGTTTTTAAAATATCTGCAACGGTTTGGTCATATTTTTTAAATGACCTATTTCTCATAGTTTTAATCATCATTTAGTTTGCAAAATATTAAAGTAACTACTTATTTCCTTTATTAAAATGCCCAACCTAGAAAACAGAACCTCACAATTTTCTGTTATTATCAAAGTCCTGTGATTAGCACTAAAAAAAAAAAAAAAATCCAGCTGTAGTGACTCTTTAAACATAGTTACTAATTAACAAAAACTTGACTAAGTCATGACTTAGAGGCAGAAATGAAAAAATTATGCAACTAGTTAGCTTAGAGTCACTCATAGGCTGTTTTAACAAGTAAAGAAAGAAATATGGAGGTGGGGGGAGGAACCCTGTGACTAACATTCTGCTTCCCTTTTATCTGAGCCTCTGAGGCAAAAGATTCTTCTTAATTTCTCCTGTCAGAAAGAAATGCCATGTCACCTTGAATACAAATACAGGGGCACCTGGGTGGTTCAGTTGGTTAAGCTTCTGACTCTTGATTTTGGGTCAGGGCATGATCTCAGCGTCCTGAGATCAAGTCCCACGTCAGGCTCCGTGCTCAGGGTGGAGTCCTCTTGTGACTCTCTCCTGTCCCTCTCCCTCCCCCTCTACCCCTCTTCCCACTCACTTGCTCGCTCTCTCTCTCTCTCTCTAAAATAAATAAAATCTAAAACAAAGAACAAGAGAGAAAGAAAAAGAAACACAAATACAAGACACATGATTTAGGAAGTTTCCCTAGTTGTAATGGCAAGTGCCACATAATACATAGGAATCCAGCACAGCCACGGCTTTTTGTATAAAAATTTGTCTCTTCCTTAATATAAATAAAATCCAAATCTTCCCAAATGGTCAAAGATTGCCACACAAAGAAAGAATAGCAGTGGGGCACCTGGGTGGCTCTGTGGGTTAAGCCTCTGCCTTCGGCACAGGTCATGATCGGAGTCCTGGGATTGAGCCCCACGTCAGGCTCTCTGCTCAGTGGGGAGCCTGCTTCCCCCCTCCCTCTCTCTCTGTCTGCCTCTCTGCCTACTTGTGATCTCTCTTTGCCAAATAAATAAATAAAATTTAAAATAAGAAAAAAGAATAGCAGAAGCATGAAGCCCCATCTCAAGTTGACAGATTAATTTCTCCTGAGGGAACTCACTTCTGACACCTGTCACTCCTAAGTAGGTTTAAGATGAGGAAAATGAGAATGCCCTTTCACCTTTAACACACTCGTCTGATTTTGGTCAAAGACCCTTCCTTTAAAATCAACAAGTAAAACTGCAACAGAGCCAGCATATTTAAACAAGATTTGACTGAGTAAAAAGGAATAAACATAGGAAGCATGATGGAAACAGAATTATACTAGCTCCAGCGGGGGAATATGTGAAAAGATTTAACTCATCCCTTGGTTTTTGAGTAGTCACTAGGAGAAAATTAAATCATGTACTTCCTTCCTCCTCCCCCCCATTCTAATGCCCTCCCAAATCCTGATAAAATTATAGTTGATTCCCTTGGAGATAACATTGTAGGGTGGAAGGTGGCAGGAAACTGACCTTTTTTTCTATTCAGAAGCTAAACAGTGAAAAAGTAAAAGTAATCCTCACTAATAATCCCTTCCTCCAAAAAAAAAAAAAAAAAAAAAAAAGTCTTGCTTTTGTTTAGAAGTGATTAGGTGATTAGGGTAAATTGCCCTAAAAGGGACAGCCACATTGAGTAGAGAGGTAAACATCTGAACCCAGGTAGGGAAGCCTCCCACCCTAGGACGAGAGAGAGAGAGAGAGAGAGAGAGAGAGAGAGAGAGAGAGAGAGAACCAAGACTGCATGTTTCCACAGACCCCCACAGAGATGGAGACCAAGACTCAGCCCAGATGCCATCCCCCAAATGTGGCAGTGTCTCAGGTACAGACCACACAGTGGGTGCCTGGGCTCACGTGCATAGCCTTAGAAACCTCAGCAGAGGTCCCTGTCACTGAGTTTAGCACCAGAGCAGAAATCACGAAGTCTCCCCATTCCTAGTGCACTGTAGGACCATCCTGGGAAATGAAAAGGTTTACGGAACAACACAGCCTGAACACTGCAGCCTTCCCCCAGATTTTCTGGACTGAATAAGACTGAGGTTTTTTAAACAATGCAAAGCATGTCTTGACAATGTATTAATATTGAACTTCTTGTCTAACTTCTTGCACTAAGGAGTAGAGGGAGGAACCAGGCGGAAAGCAGGAAAAAGCGCCATTTTTAAATTCCAGAGGTACGTAGAGCAAAATGATTCTTTACATCAATGACGTGCTTGCCCATAATGATTTGTACTCCTTGAAGCCTGGCTGGGTCAGGTTCCAGCACTTAAGGGATGAGCACTGTCTTAGAACCTACCTCTCAAAGGCATAGACCAGTATCGTCCGGTGTACTTAGACTAAGAGACCCAGAAGAGGAAGGGAATTCCTTCCTCTGAACTATGTCAGTCCAGTTCCAGTCTGAGAACCTCCTCTTCCCAGAGCACCTAACATCAGGGATTCCCACCTCTGACAGGAGATCCTATTCACCCACAGACATGTGGCTTTCCAGCCTCCTCAAAGCCTCCGATGAAAACCGACTAATCACCTTTATTCACACAGAAGACATATAAAAACATGATTTTTGTTTTGTTCTATTACAAAATCACATTGATCTTGCATGACACCAAAGAATGACTATAAACTGCCTTCCCTGTCAGTTGCACACTTCTCATCCTTATCTTTAGTCATCTTGCAGTGATACTAGGGGAACAGCTGTAGAAAGAGGAAACAAAGCTTCACTTCCCCACTTCAGCACTGCTAGAAACACATTATTCTCAGGTTTGTGAATTTCTGGATGTGTTGTTCTCAATGCAGTTTTACAGAGTGGCTCTCTCCTCCTCAGGTCTTAGAATTAAGACCTCTTGAATTTAACACACAAACATACGTAAGTATCCTGGAAATACAACAGACACCAGATAACTGATTAAATCTTATAAGCTCCACAGGGCTCCTGGGTGGCTCAACTGTTAAGGGTCTGCCTTCAACCCAGGTCAGGATCCCAGGGTTCTGGGGTCCAGCTCCACATTGGGCTCCCTGCTCAGCGGGAAGCCTGCTTCTCCCTCTCCCACTGCTCCTGCTTGTGTTCCCTCTCTTGCTGTCTCTCTCTCTGTCAAATAAATTAAATAAAATCTTTTTAAAAATAAGTAAATAAATAAACCTTGGAAGCTCCGTATGACAAGCTCCCCAGACATGCCAGGACATTACCCTGGAGAATGGCCTTCCCAGGTCGCAGAGGTTAATGTTTCGTTTGGGTAATGAGAGCATTGCCCGCTGAAGATCGTCCTGCTCTCTTCTGCACGCAGGTCCTCAGCATTTTGTATACTTAAGGAGTGGCTTCTTGATTCTGTGAGTTCTGGCTTATTAACTATAACAACTATTGTGTTCACCTCTACCAAATGTCAAATGTCATCTACCTGCTTAATCTGCATTTGAAGAAATAAAAGGCCACCACCTGTGTAAGAAAGACCGGCTTGATGAAATGCCTCGGAGGCAGTCCTCTGTACTAATTAAAATCATAGACATTGTCACATGGTGCAATTATTTTCCAGAAAACAGCTGACGTGTACACCCTATGCTTGGCAAAATTCCTGGCCAGTTTCGCAAGAATGTTTATTCCAGACTGAGATCATCCCTTTAAAAAAAGAAAAAGACAGACAGACAGGGTGGGACCAGAGAGGGAGAAGGGAGGGAGGGTGGGAAGAAAGAAAGGAGGAAGAAAGGGAGAGGAGAGATTTCTTAATTAATTAAGAGAGGGTTTTAGATTTTAAAGTTGTCCTCCTGCATTCTGACCAGATACCTATCCAACCCTATTAAAAAATTCTGTTAATTACAGGAAGGACATTTTAGTTCCAATTAACTTTTTTTAATGGCTTTTAGAAATCTGGAAAATAGTTCAAAAAGTTAGTAGTATATCATTTACATAAAATTCAAAAGATAAATGTTTGCTATCTATATTTAAACAAAAAAAATTTAAGCCTTAACAGTTTAAGAAAAATAATATGAAATCATGAAAATAATTACATATAGAACTAATGGTCTGGGAGGCGAAATATTTCATTTTTAGTAGAGTGATACATTCATTTAAAATATTATAAGCTCAAAAAAAAATATTGTAAGCTCAAATTCACCCTGAAGAATCACAACATTAGGGTTTTTTTTTCAAATTTTAATAATTTCTCTAGTATAAATGACCTTAAGGAGAATTAATCAAGATGAAACTATTTTCAAAAGGATCCTGGATGGGAAAATATAAAGTGAATACTAGCAAATAAAGACAAGTATTATAGAAATGTAGAGTCATGATTGACTCCTTCCAATTGTGTAGAAGTCTAGAAGACATCTGGGAACAGTCTGTTCAGCCTCTGTAATAGACCAAATTCATACACTAACACAACCACTCACAAACCCAGAGCAAGCCGGGCATTGTCAGACTTGAAGGAAGCCAGCCTTGACATGTCGGTCCTTTACCTGGGAAGAGGGAATAATAAAATCCTCTTTCTATCAAACTCAATTTGCTCCTGATTTCTAAAGGCAAGGAGGGTATTTTTGTTTTCCTCCTCTTTTGGGTTAGTCTGAAATTTTGACTAAAAATAATTTTTTTAAATTTTTGCCACTAGTCTAAAAGAGGTTAATTTAGGGACTTAAATTTAATAGCTGCTAATAATTTGGCTTAAAGAAAACTGGTATTTGGGGTTCTGAAAGAAAAATAGAGTTTGTAGCTTGCTTTAAATTTATTGTGGTCCTCAACGTATTAGTATTAAAATATATTCTCTTTTATGTTTATCTGCATTCTGTTTTTCTAAATGTTAGGTTCTGGAGAAACAGATTTGGATAACGCTTACAACGTCCCGTTTTTTGTCAAAAGCAAAGCTGCATAGTGAGCATGACAGATAACAGCTTCATGATTCAGTTTGGATGATCACATACAGTTTTAAGGTTTCACATGAACATTGCTTTCAATTTTCATTCAACAAGCCATGTGCAAAAACGCAGAAAGAATAATGAATGGTTGGGTGAATGGTTATGGGCTTTCTGAACTTCCCACTTCATAGATTCTTTTCCAGAAAACTTTTCAATTAATAGGGAAGAGAGAGTATAAATATAAAGGGATGGAAGTGGGTTATGGAACGAGCTTTTCTTTTTTTATTTAAGCCATAAATTGACATAATTTATATTACTTTCAGGTGTAGAACATGATTATTTGATATTTGCATATATTACAAAATGATAACTACAATAATTTTAATTAATATCCATCACCATACATAATTATAATATTTTTCTTGTGATGAGAACTTTTAAGATCTCTCCTAGCCACTTTCAAATATGCAATAAGCTTATCTTGTGAGTTTCTTATCTATAAGATCATAATTATTCATAACTTTTTCTTAAGATTTTATTCACTTATTTATTTGAGAGCTAGAGAGTGCCATGTGCGTGAGAGTGGGGAGAGAAGCAGAGGGAGAGAGAGCAAGAGAATCCGAAGCAGACTCCACACCAACCATGGAACCTGACGTGGGACTCCATCCCAGGACCCTGAGGTCATGACGTGAGCCGAAATCAAGAGCTGATGCTCAACCAACTGAGCCACTCAGGTGCCCCCATGATAACGCAAAATAAAACAGAAAAAAAGAATCTTTCCATTACATTAGTTATAGTTTAAAATCAATCAGATATTATACCTATACCTCTACTAATCTTTTAACTGTATTGTAGTCAGAAAGAAAAAAATGTTCTAAAGAGATGTACTTTTGATAGGACATCTTTAAATGATGTTAACTTTAATCATCTCTTTTTTTCCTGAGTGAATGTATTTCATGAATTCTCTTATAAATTTTCATCTGTTTTTCTTCTCTGCACGAAGAAAAGATTAACCCATATATATTCTTTAAGAAAGCATTAATGGGAGGGCCTGGCTGTGTCAGTCAGTGAAGCATATGACTCTTGATCTCAGGGTCCTAAATTCAAGCCCCATATTAGGTATGAAGCCTACTTATAAAATAAAATAAAATAAAATAAAAGCATTAATAGCCTTAAAATGATCAATACTGAGGATGCCAAATTACTATTATAGACGTATTCCTTCAGTCCAACATGCACTGAACCTCTGCCATGTGCCAGGTGCCCTGTTAGGTGTGGAGCTACAAGCTGAATGAGATGCATGAGCCCTCACCTCAAGGAGGCAAAAACTTCCTGGAGAAGACACTAATAAACAAGTAATACGATGTGATCTTTGTTATGGTGGAAGTCTAGCCATTGAAACTCTTTAGCTGCAAGTGACAGAAAACATATTTCCCACTGGCTTACACAAAAAGAAATGGATTGGGTCACACAACCAAAATCGAAGGAGGAAGAGTGGTCCATAGAGCTGACACGCAGTACTTCTGAATCCAGGAATGCAAGTAACATCAAACGATGTCACCAAGATTGGTTTGTGCTCCTCTCTTAGCTCCCCACTCATCTGCACTGGATTTGTTCTCAAGCTCCGGTGATGGCCTGGGGCAACTCCCAGCTCATTTCTCTGCATATTTGGGGAGATTGCCCTTTTTTTTTACTCAATATTAACAGAAGGGTTAGCTTTGTAAACTTTGTAATGTATCTTCGTCTTTCTCTCTTTTCCTATTGTCTCTGTACTTCGGGTTTACAGGGTCATAATTCTAAGATAAACTAAGAGGTACTAAGAACATCTAAGTACTTAAAATAAGCCTTTGTTGCAGGTTCTGCTTTGGAGAGACCCAAACTAAGAGTGGGAAACCACCCCAACACACACTGACTCCCAGTTGCCTCTCTGACCCATTGTAGCCGACCTTCCAAAAACCATGCTTCCTTCTACTATGTAGTCATGGTCTCTTGGTCACAGTTGGTAAAACTGGGGACAAAAGGCTGATAGGCAAGGTGGGCCACTAAGAATTTTCCCCAGAAGGTGGGAAACAGAGTGTGAAAAAGTTGTTCCCTCACTGTGGTAAATCACACAGGATGAAACTTAATGTCTCCACTCCTTTCGGTGGTATGCTAGAGCGTATTCATAAGGGCTGATGGTTAAACATTCAGATTGTGTCCAGCAGCCTGTTGGGAACTGGAAATATACTGTGATGGGGCATTTACATTTACGTCAGCAACCTGCTACAAATCCAGCCCTTCCCTCTCCTCCCCCCATCAAGAGCCAGTTTCCCAGCAAACCACTGCCTTCTTACCTCTGTTTCTAAAACCTGACAAATATTCATAAGGAACCAGTTAGAGAACAAAGTACCAACCAGGCATTATAAGGTCAGGTAAAACTGAATAATCCCCCCAAAAAGAGTTTGGTAGCACATTGGGGCACACACTTTTCAGCTGGGGCCCTTCCTGAAGTGAGACCTCTGGGCCCTCAAAGCAGCTCCACTTGACCTACTCACCCATTAACAGGCTTAGAAAACCAAACTGGCCTGCCAGACACAAACCTTTGTCTTGCCTGTCTCTTCTAGAAGACAAAGGACAAGGGCCAACCCAGATCCACAAGCGACAAGAGACCTACATTCTGAAGCCGTGACTTCACCGCTGGTTAAGAAAACTCAGTGTAAACCAGTCATGGCTCCATGTCACCAAGAAGACAAACTAGGCCTCCTCCTGTGAGCAGGAACATGCCACAGGAATAGAAAGAAGGATAGAAGTGTTTCCTCTGATATCTGCTCCCTGCTGGAAAAAAAAAGGAGAAGGGCCTGCTCTTTACTAAAACTGGGAGGAGCCGGGCAGCAGCCATGTTTTCTGCTGTAGGGTCTGTGGAGCAGAGTAAGTGACAGCTGAAGAGAATGATGGCGCAAAGGACTCTAGATGAAGGGCAGCTCTGCTGCCTTAGGTTCCTGGTAACTTTCAGTTTCTTTTAGAGGCCGGCACATAAAGCTCTTAACTCAGTGTGGACAGTGGTGTTCTATGAGCGTTGACCATTATTTATTTATTATTGCCAGCAGGCTATTTCAAAGATTTTGGTTTTGAATTTAGTCAGTCCCCTACTATTAAATATTAAGGTCATTTCCAGTTCTCTACTCTTAACAAAATACAGAGATGATAGATGGTTAGATAGAAGATAGATAGATAGATAGATAGATAGATAGATAGAGTTAAAGAAAAATTTTTCTGACACTTCTAAAAATAGTAAAAAATTTATTGAAGACTATTGTAATAAGAGTATTGCACTAAGAGGAAAGATCGGGCTCAATTCCAAATACAGCAAGGACAACTGGGAATGTATAACCACAAAGCAGAGTGAGGGGGTCAGTGGATGGGAAACGACTCAGAGGAGCTACCAAGGGTGGGGGATTCTTGCTACACCCACCTCACATGAATCTTGCTAAAACAGGCCAAGGACTTACACAGCAAAGTTAGGGGTGAGGAACTTGATCAGATACCAAGGGTGATCAGTTATCAAGGCTGGGAGAATTCTTGTTAAAGTGATCAGTGCAGACCCAACTAGGGCAAGACAGACAAGGAAGGCCAAGGTTAAGGCCTTCCTTGAAGAGTGTGCTCGGAGTAGCCTGACTAAAGTTTAGTCAAAGAGAGAGTCTTTGGGGTGCCTGGGTGGCTCAGTGGGTTAAGCCTCTGCCTTTGGCTCAGGTCATGATCTCAGGGTCCTGGGATCGAGCCCCTCATCGGACTTTCTGCTCAGCAGGGAGCCTGCTTCCTCCTCTCTCTCTGCCTGCCTCTCTGCCTACTTGTGATTTCTCTCTCTGTCAAATAAATAAATAAAATCTTAAAAAAAAAAAAAGGATCTTTGTCAAAAGAGAGAAAGACAATTACTTCATTAAAACAAATTCCAAGTAATGGACTCCAGTGGAAATGCATGAAATGTTTTATGGTTCTTGTGGCCCTTTGAAAAAAAAATTGAACCTACTTACAATACAAATGCATGAATGTAAACTTTTCTCCAATTTTTTTAACAGTGTTTTCTTTTGACTAATTCTTAATATATGTAAATATCTAAAAATCTTCAGCCATCCTGGAAAAGAAAAATATCTAAGTACAATCATCTAACTTTGTGTTTTACTAACAAAATTGAATGTTTTCCTCATTAAACTGGCAGTGCTTTTGAAGGTTTTTTTTTTTTTTTGAATTGTGCCCAGTATGTGTATAAGGGGTCACACACTCTTATTTTGTAAGTACACACCGGAAACTATTTCAGATGAGATGGTTTCTACTTTCTAACCACTTGTTCCATTAAAACCTAGGCACACAGAAGAATTAGCTTCCTAGTATTAAGATTCTGCATGACTTTTTTCTATCTGACTCAATCAGGAACAAGGCAACATCTTAGCCAGAGTTCATTGTTCATTGGAGTTTTTTGCCTGGTCACTGAACCATTCACTAGGTATTTACCCATTTTCTTCATTCAGCAACCTTCCCACATGCCTAGTATATAGTCATATTGAACCAATACAGAGGATGCAGGTTTAATAAGAAAACCCTTCGTATCTTTGTCAGATCTAACATCTTCAAATCTCTGATAGAAAATGTATACAGGGATGGCTGGGTGGCTCAGTCATTTAAGCATCTGCATTCAACTCAGGTCATTATCTTGGAGTCCTGGGGTTGAGCCCCACATCAGTCTTCTCTCTTAGCCGGGAGTCTGCTTGTCCTTCTGCCCCTTCCCCCACTCGTACTCTCTCTCTCACTCTCTCTCTCTGTCAAATAAATAAATAAAATCATGGAAGGAAGGAAGGAAGGAAGGAAGGAAGGAAGGAAGAAAGAAAGAAAGAAAGAAAGAAAGAAAGAAAGAAAGAAAGAAAGAAAGGAAGGAAGAAAGAAAGAAAATGCAAACTGTTGGAAACCATTATGACATGGACTTTACCCAACACAGGCAAACCTAGCATACCACTAGAAGGTTCCACATAAAAATTCTATAGTATGGGAGAACAATAGATCTTTTTTTTTACTGAAATATTTCTGCATTATCTTCCTAAAACTGAGACCAGTTTGACTGGGGTAAAGGACAAGTAGTAGTTCATGCCATCTTGGGCATTCACAATGACTAATAACATTAGTCAACAATTACTGAACCCTGTCAATGTACCAGTCTCAGTTTTTTTACACTTTTCATTTATTTAAATTCAATGAGCTCCATTCAATTCAAGATTAATTCAAAATGAGGATCATTAATATCTCATTATACAGATGAGAAAACTGAGGAACTAAGAGGTTAAGAATTTTGCCCAAGGTCATATAACAAGAGGCAGAACTAAGGTTCAAACCTAGACCCATCTGATTCCTGCCACCAAGCTCTTGGATGTCTATCTCAAGGATAAGAAATAAATAATAATGCCAATCTTCCCTCAATGACACATTAGGGATATGTGTCTCTTATCGAACCTTTAAAAACACATTCATGTATTTATCCCAATGGGTCTAGTTACTTCCATTAGTTTAGAATAATCCAACATTTAACACTTTTTACTTAGACTAACCTCTAAAGACTTAAATTATTCATTTCAACAATAATCTGAGATTTGTTTTAAAAGTTGGTCATGAATTTTAATTCTTAGATGTTAGGCAAATTCACTGTCAGGTTTGATCTCCTGGAATGACATAGCCTCGTTTGCAAATATGACCTCACACAGCAGCTCTGCCATCCTTTTTCCATGTGGTTCTTGAGCTTTCTACAACATCCTTCTATATATTTCTTAAGATGTGTTGACTATAGCCACAAAGAACATCACAGATTTATACATAAAGGGGCTTTGCTGAAATGCAGGAAAGCTTTATTTTGCTTTTACTGTGCTTCAGATGATGAATCTTCTTGACCTTTTTGGCAATGGAGATTCAAATAGGCTCTTCTTGGAAACTTCTGTCTCTAGGGTCATAATGAAATGTCTAGAAATGTGCTGTAATGGAAAGAACCCTAGCCTATAGGTGGGCAACTCACACCCAGGTCCCTGCTTGGGCAATTCATGGATGTGTGACTCTCACGAAACTCACACTCAACTTCCTCACTCACAAAATGGGAGAATTGATGAACACCTTTGTCATGTTAGTTAAGAGCATGGATATTGGGGCCAAACTGCCTGGTTCGAAATCAATAGATAGAGACTGATGCTCTGTGAGCATAACCGTGGGCAACTTATTTCACCCTTTTGTACCTTAACTTCCTCATTTGTGAATGAAAATTTTAACAGCAATACCCACTTTCAAGAATCAAGCAATTGGGGCGCCTGGGTGGCTCAGTGGGTTAAAGCCTCTGCCTTCAGCTCAGGTCATGATCCCTGGGTCCTGGGATCAAGCCCCACATGGGGCTCTCTGCTCCGCTGGGGAACCTGCTTTCTCCTCTCTCTCTGCCTTCATCTCTGCCTGCTTGTGATCTCTGTCTGTCAAATAAATAAATAAGATCTTTAAAAAAAAAAAAAAAGAATCAAGCAATTGTTATAGACATCAGATGAGTTAATATACATAAAAAGCCTAGAACATTGTCTGGGACAATCTTGTTAGTTATTGTTATGTCACAAGGGTATTGGGAGGATTATGGGAGAAAACATGAGTGGGTGGTTCCTGAACTGTGAGCAAGCTTCTAGGCACTATTTCATTCACCCCCTCACCTACATTGAGCACTTCCAAGACAATCATTTTCTTCTGCTAGGAACTTTCTTGCCACACCCTTCTGTTAAGAACCTTCTATTTTGTACATCTCCTTAGAGCTCCCCTCTACTTACTAGATGGGATGCTGCCCAATTCACGTATCGTTTAATAAAGCCAATGAGATCTTCAGATCTACTTGGCTAAACTTCGTTTTTTAACACCATCCAACCACAGCTCAAACCTATCACTATTAAGAAGAAAAAAAAAAGTGATTTGGAGTTTTCTGAGAAGACCCACAATGTCACACAGGATTTGGAGATCTGACTCCAAAGTCCCAGGCTTTTCCAGGATCCTTCACAACCTGCTAATAAAAAGGTCATTTCTGGGGCGCCTGGGTGGCTCAGTGGGTTAAGCTGCTGCCTTCGGCTCAGGTCATGATCCCAGGTCCTGGGTTCAAGCCCCACATCGGGCTTTCCGCTCGGCGGGGAGCCTGCTTCTTCCTCTCTCTCTGCTTGCCTCTCTGCCTACTTGTGATTTCTCTCTGTCAAATAAATAAATAAAATCTTTAAAAAAAAAAAAAAAAAAAGGTCATTTCTACAAAGAGTGATTAAGTACGAGGACAAGACCTGCACATGTGTTGGCAGTTTAACTTCTTCCAAATGTGTTTTCTTTCTCTTGCTACAGCTCCCCAGACTTGTGTGGGGACCTCTCACGTCAGGCGAAGGATGGCCTGGCCCCAGGCATAATGCTCCTGGCCCTGGCCAGGCTGTTTGTATGCTGGAGCTCACTTTAAATAAGATAAGCATCTCATTAAACTGAAAAGTAAAATAACAACTACTGTAAGTGCTTTCATATACCAAAAATCTTAGCAACTTTAGGTAGATTAAAATCAGCCAAAGTTGACTTTCTAATAAAAACTAAGTTGTTGACTTTATTAAGTGAAAAGGAAATAATTAAATGAACAAATTAAGGATCCAACCCCTTCATGAATTTTGTACCTGGGCAATCTCAGGAGGACAAAAAAAAAAAAAAAAAAAAAGGTAAAGATCTAACTTGCATTAATTACTTTCTCTTTCAGGAGCTGTGAAAATAATTTATGGCAGGAAGTCTTCCCTTAAATTTGTGCCAGGTCTATACTACACCAAAAAAAAAAAAAAAAAAAAAAAAAAAAAAAAAAAAAAAAATTCTTTCACGGAAGAAAACTACATAAGCAGCAATATCTTAATAGCTATCCATTGGTTCATTCATTTAAAAATTTTAATCAGATGGTCCTAGAAGGGGAGTTTCCCTTATAGAAAGCCCCCCTGACTCAGAGCTCAGCAGTAGGAATTCACAGTTTCTAAGCTTGAGCGCACTTAGAAAAGAAAAAGGGAAACAAAGATGTGAAAACTTATTTTGCATAGACTCAAATAGAAAGTAGCTCAAAGTCTAGTCATAAAATAATTTTATGTAGGAAAACAGCAATCTATGGAAGAATGAATTCTATAGTCACACAGAAATGGTAGTGGCAACGAAGATGCTTCCAAGCCCCGCTTCTCAGACCGGAACGTGCACAGGAACCGCTTGGGCGATCTTGCTAAAACGCAGATTCTGATTCTGTAGGTCTGGGCTGAAATCTGACACCCAGCCTTTCTCACAAGCACGCGAGACAGTACGGCTGATCCCCAAAACACACTCTGGCCAGCAACAGCTGAAGAGTACGTACCTGCTCATTGCAATGGCCATACCCCTAAGTTTAAAGCAAATTTATAAATTAATCTAAAGAATTCAGGCCCCTCGACAAATGAAAAGGCTGGAGTTCGTCATTCATTCAATTAGCATTACTGAGCTTAATGTGTTGGGCTTTGCGGTGGGTACGAGGCATTGGACAATAACTAAACCAAAAAGTGCCTTTGAAACAAGATACTTCAACAGGATGAATGTGAAAGTAGATGTGAAGATTCAGTCATGTTCATTAAGCCAGACATTAAAGAGAGGCGTAAAAATGTAAAAGAAGGCCATTCCGTTCATTAAATGTTGTTATGGAAATAGGGCGATTTTATATAAATATGTTATTTGTGTTATTGTTTAATCGCCTCATTTTTAACAAATATTTTTTTTAAGTTCAAATGCCTTTGAAAAAGCTACTTGTTGACTGTTTTCTGAAAAGAGCTGAAGGAACATAGATTAAAAGACTTTTCATCAGTCACTCAAATCGCTTCTCGGCCGTTTGGCTAAGATCAAGTCCATCAGTCACTCAATAAATGGTCTTAGTTCACAAATCAAAATGAATCCATGCGTTCCTTGTGTTAACTTTTTCCTGACATATTTTCAGGAATTCCACCAGATTGTTTACATATCGAAAATAGTTGGCAATTTAATCCAACGAACTAGTCCATAGTGACACAATTTAAAATTTTTTCATATGCATAGCATAATTTACTGGCAACTGTATTATTGCAAGCCTTGGTGAATAATATCAATTAGAATTAAAACAGCTCAGTCAGTTAAGCATCCACCGTTGACTCATGTCAGGATTCCAGGGTTCTGGGATTAAGACCTGCACTGATCTCCTTACTTAGTGGGGAGCCTGCTTTTCTCTCTGCCGGCTGCTCCCCCTGTTTATGTTCTTTCTCTGACAAATAGATAAATAAAATCTTCTAAAAAGATAAAATTAAAACAATTAAGACATATATGTATAGTAATGTGGCAAGAAAATTTTCACCAAATTTTGGCTTTGTATGACCAAGTGCTCCTAATTAAAGTCATGGCTTCTGCCTCAAACTACTACATAGAGTAAAAACAGTGGAAGGCTTGTATTCATCAAAGATTTCACTTTTTTTCAGGAGCATCGAGTACTATCCCTGCTGCATATTAAATGGCAAAATAGAGCCACCAACTAGGTTTTCAAATTCCATCAGGTTGAACATAATGGAAGAACAGATGTCTCAGTCCAAGATTTTTTTGTTTTGTTTTCCCATAAATGCCCCGGCTCAGATGACTCTAAGCCAGCAGAGAATAAATACACGGAGGTCCATGTCTAAGGAGTGTGTAGTCAGTAGCAAATAGCATCTGAACCAAATGCAGGCTTTATTTAGCAGATTTCCCCTCTTTGAAAGATGCCAGGAGGTGGCAGCATTCATCACAGCTTTTGTAACTGGAATTACACCAGAGGTTCCCAGAGGAAAGGGTCTGGTGCGTTCCACTGGGTCGTGTGACAAGAGCAAGCTGATGGCAGTCTGCTTAGATTGAAAAGCCATTCAGACAATGTTATAACTTAATTGTGTACTCAAAAGTGAAACAAACCTGAGGACACAGGACAAAAATGTTGGCTAGTGAGAAGAGAAAGAAGTTACTGCAACTTCAAAGGACAGAAAATGGGACACATGGAGAGCGCGATTTTAGTCGCGAGACCATGACTAAAGCGTAATTCCACAACTGTCTTCATGAATAACTTGCTTCATATGTTATATTTGTGCAGGATTTGACACAGAGCCAAGTACACATTAAGAAAACTCAATAAATGTTCATTTCCTTTTTTTTATTTTATTTTTTATAAACATATAATATATTTTTTATCCCCAGGGGTACAGGTCTGTGAATCGCCAGGTTTACACACTTCACAGTCATTTCCTTTTTTTAACCCATCCCCACTATTGCGGAAGATTTTCCCTGGGCTACTGGCTCCTTCTTCAACTTCTGGGAGTGGTATTTTTGCTTCTCATACTTTACCCGTAGAAAAGTCATTAAAAATATAACAGCCACGAAGCAGGCAAACCTGGCAGAGAGGAAATCAGGAATGAAGTTGTTCTTTCTGAGCAAGTTTACAGACTCACAATAAGACTTACAATGATTCTAGTGTCCACAGCCTCAGATCAATGTTCAATTTTAAAGACTCCCTTGCTTATCATTAACTGATCTCCTAATCTATGCTCCTATGCAGAAAGATATTCACCATACGTCTCATCACTTTAATCATGAAGAGAGTAAGTGAAAAATAAATAAATAAATAAATAGATAAATAAATAAATTATTTCCTAACTTTAAAAAGTGGCCTGTATCTCCTTGAGATACACTGTGAAGACTTCAACATACATTGATTAAAAGCTCTGCTGTTCTTTCCCTACAAAATTCGACTTCATCATTAATGTGTAATATTCTTATGATTAGAAATAGACCTCAAAACTTTAAAGACTAAAATATATTCTAGGATGATGTCTCCCCCTTTTTTGCACCTTGTGAATTTTTCATCTAGAGTGAACTAAAAATGAACAAGCAATGAATCATACGCAGTTTGGAATGACTCAAAATTCTAAAGAATAGACGTGCTAATTGTTACATATTATTTCCCAGAAAAAAAATGTGCAAGTTGGTGACCCAAACTGCTTTTTAAAAATCCACCAAATTCTACCTTACTAGGCTCAAAAGGGAAATTTAGAGCTAGAAGAGAAACATAAAGATAATATAATCTAACATTTTTACGTGACAAATGAGAAAATTTAAAGAATTGAATGAGGAAGATGTATATTTATAAATGTTAAAAATGTTTTTGAGGGTGCCTGGGTGTCTCGGTGGGTTAAAGCCTCTGCCTTTGGCTCAGGTCATGATCCCAAGGTCCTGGGATCGAGCCCCGCATCGGGCTCTCTGCTCATTGGGGAGCCTGCTTCCTCCTCTCTCTATGCCTGCTTCTCTGCCTACTTGTGATCTCCATCTCTCAAATAAATAAATAAAATCTTTTAAAAAAATGTTTTTGAACCATACAATTTCACTCATATGTGAAATTTGAGAAGCAAAACAGATGAACATAGGGGAAAGGAAGGATTAGATGAAAACAGAGAGGGGGGCAATGTATAAGAGACTCTCAACTCTAGGAAACACACAGAGAGTTGCTGGAGGGGAGGTGGGGGGGATGGGGTAACTGGATAATGGGCATGAAGGAGAGCACGTGATGGAATGAGCACTGGGTGTTCTATGCACCTGATGAATCCCTAAAGTCTACCCCTGAAATTAGTAATACAGTATATGTTAACTGATTTAAATTTAAATTAAAAAATTTAAAACATGTTATTTTGAAATATTCATGGCTCTATCTAGTATGCATATATGTACATATATATATATTTATTTACAATTTAAAGTATTTGGTTTTGAAGTTTTCCTAATCACATGAACATGAATTGCATGCAGCCAGTAAGTAGTATGTCTTCTTACCTGAAATGACTGTTCCGTGAGAGGCTGTCAGGCTGAGCTTGGCACACACTTCACTATAGCGAGCTTGTAAAGACACAATACCAAATCTACATACCTGTGTAGTTCGAAAAGAGGAGAAAATGCTTAGAGTTGCACAAGAATCTGTGGAAGAGACAAAGAGAGATGAAACGGACTGGTGCATTTTTGTGGCAACGCGACGTACAAGCAAAACCCTCCTATGTCACTTAGAAATTGTAGGGAGGAAAGTACTTCTACGTTTTGTGGGTAACCACAAGGAAATTAAAGAAAAAAATTTCGGGACTTTAGGAGGCACGTTCAATTTTCCCTAATATGCGTCTTTCCAACTTCTCATTAACATACCCATGAATGTAGTTGGTTTTGTTTTTAAACTTGAAATAGTTTGGTACACTTAGAAGACCCTCGGCCAAATTTGGGTAAAATTTTCACTGAAAATTTGTGTCTAGCAAATGCTCCCACCCTCAGACTAAAAGCAGACAGTCTGGAAGAAGATAGGAACATTCTTCAACTCACCTGGCATTTCGTACTTGATCTGTCTCCAAGACGTAGCAGAACATGAGCACATTCTCCAGGCCCATGGACATAGAGCCATCTTGTGCCCTCCACCACAGCCTAGACCACAAGTGAAGGAGAGGGACCTAAAGTGGGATGTAAAAATGCAGGTATTCAAGACAAAGTCTGTTTGTACATTTCAACGTGTAATTTCTGTCAAAGGGCAATTTGCATTTCTGAATTATCAATGTGCTTTTCTCTCTACCTTCTGAGATACAGGACTTTCACCTTAGTCTTCCCTAAGTAACTATTTTCCTGGGTTATGAGAAACCCAAACAGAAAAAAAAGGGGTAATAGCAACTGTTTCACCCAAAATAGAATTTTGTAGCAAGATGATAAATACTCTTGCAAGTCAATCACATCATAAGGTTTTACATCAGAAAAATGAAAGTTCTTCTGGGTCCTGGGGGCAGAGGGCTGGGGAAGAAAGAAGGACAAAAGGAGCCAGATTGCATTAGAAATATAATTGTAATATGGCTACTAAATTGAATACAAAGGCCAAAAACTTGAAGTTGAAATTGGCATATTTCTAAAAATAAAGTGTTAAACTAGCTCTAAGAACCTCAGTTACATGAACAAAGCCTGCATTTGAGGTCAGAGGATTGGAGTTAAAGAAGTAAGGTTCTGCTTTCCCAAGCTCCTTTGACCACATTAATAGGAAGTGTGGTAGCTTTAAATTTTAGTCATAAACTCAAAAGCACCAGAAATAAAACTTACTTTATTTTTCTACAAATCAACTCAATATCTATTTCAAGTTTCCATTCTACCAGGAGCTGGTCAAGGTAAGGCTGGCTCCCTTCGTCCCTTTACAGTTCTTTATGCAACACCAACGTGAAAGGCAAGACATCTGCTCTTTGGTGTTGAGCATCCACACAGATGTCAGCTGAGATGTTCATCATCAAGTCTGGTGCTCAGGGCTTGAACATCACCCATCCAAACAAGGTGACAATGAGAAGTGACAGCCACCCTAAGCCACGGACACTCTACACGTTCTGTACCTGTGGGCCTGGACCCATCAGCCAGTCTTTCTTTCTCCAGATGCCATTTCCCAGAGCTCTGCAAATGAGACAGGATACAAGGACCCTATGCAGAACTTCTAGGGATGATGTCCTCTCTTTCCAACTTTAGAAATAATTTTCTCTTGAGTGGAGCAGAAAATATCTTGCCACCTGTGCTCAAACATTTTCTCTGTATATCAGCATTTCCCTAAAGACCCTAAACTTTTCAAAGACAGATTCCATAACTTTGAGAAATAAACCTTTTTTTTTTTTTTAACCCTACCACATGCCTTTCCCAAACCAAGGAGTACAGATTAGTCTAGATGTTTGCATGTTAAAACAACAAAGGGGCATAAAGAGAAATACGGGTCAGATGGAGAATTGTTTCTCAATGATATTTCCATGGTACTAACATTTTCATTTTTTGTTAACTTTAGATTCTCTTTTTTATCCTACTATTATGGGAGAAAGATTTTTCAGTTTCCATATGAGTCTTTGTATTTCTTTAACCTTTTACAATTCATTTCTAGGATTGTTACATTTTAGAAAACGTGTTCTTTGAGTGTTGCATTTTGAGGAATAAAGTGAGGTTGCTTTTGTACTTAGTATACTACCTATTTTATTTTATTATTATTTTCTTAAGTGGGGTCTACACTAGGAGCTCAATCACAACCCTGAGATCAAAACCTGAGCTGACATCAAGAGGTGGAAACTTAACCACCTGAGCCACGCAGGCACCCCACACACTATCTATTTTAAAAAGAAGTACAGTCCATCTTATTTCCAAAGACCATCTACTATTAATCTGTATTAATTATATTATTCAATCTCTCTGAAAACTTATTCTTTCTTGTTTGAACTGTTACATTGTTAGGGATCTTTTCATTGCAAATAACAAACCCAATTCAAAGTAGCACAATTCATAAAATAACCAGTGAACTAGTATAACTCGGATTTCCAAAATACAAACTTCTTCAGCAAAGGTTAGATCTCAGGGACGCCTGGGTGGCTCAGTGGGTTAAAGCCTCTGCCTTCAGCTCAGGTCATGGTCTCAGCATCCTGGGATCGAGCCCCGCATCGGGCTTTCTGCTCAGCGGGGAGCCTGCTTCCTCCCTCTCTCTCTGCCTGCCTCTCTGCCTACTTGTGATCTCTGTCTATCAAAGAAATTAAAAAAAAAAAAAAGGCTGGATCTCAGCGTTCAAGTGATTTGTACTATTAGTCTTACTCTCTTAGCTTTGCTTGCCTGAATTCATTCCTTACTCAGGCTCTGTCCATTCAGCAGTGAAATGGCTCCTGGGAGATCCAGACTTATGTGGTCCTTGTATGTTGTAATCAAAGGGAATTCTAGAAACACTTTCTTTCTCCCAACACCATGCCAAGACCAGATAAAGTATTCTGACTGACCCAGTTTAAGTAAATTGCCCAACTCCAGCCAATCTTTGGATTAGGAAAACAAACCACTCTGATCAGTTTAGGTCACCTGCAATCTCTGGTCAGGTTTGGCATGCACAGACCTTGACTCAGGAATTCCACCGAGAGTGATTTATTAAGGACCAGCTTCCAGGAGAAAACAGTAAAGGAGTGGGAAAAGCAGAACAGAGAGGGAAAGAAGCCTACAATTACCAAAGTGCTCTGGAGCCTAAATTACACCTCCAAGTTTGTCCTCCTCGGGCGAAGGGAACAGGCCAAGGCAGACCCAATGCCCAAGGGCCAGCCTCTAAGGGGCTCAGGAGATACTGTTTTTTACCCTCTTCATTTGACAAACTTCGTTTTAATTGGGAAGTATAACCCATTTAAATTTATTATCAGAACTGACATGTTCCCTTTTTTTTTTAATATTTTATTTATTTATTTGACAGACAGAGATCACAAGTAGTCAGAGAGGCAGACAGATAGAGAGAGAGGTGGAAGCAGGCTCCCTGCAGAGCAGAGAGCCCGATGTGGGGTTTGATCCCAGGACACTGGGACCATGACCTGAGCCGAAGGCAGAGGCTTTAACCCACTGAGCCACCCAGGTGCCCCAGAACTGACATGTTTCATCTTATTTTACTATCTTTGGTTGTGCTTTTTTTCTTCCTTTTGGCAGGCTTTTATGTCACTTCCTCTGTTTTCTGTCATTGCTATTTGGGCTGATTTTATCTTCTGCCTATTTGGGAGATTTCAGTCGGGTTTTAAGTTATATTGCTGCTCTGTTTAAAAATCATTCTTTTCCATTCTTTGCTGACTTTCACATAAGATTTTTTTAAAATGCAATTAGCTATCTTTTTACTTTCTCCCACTTAGCATTCTTCTCCCTGATTCATAGTCTTCATATTATCTGGACATTTAGGCCCACTTTACTGGGACTTAATTTTTATATAATTTTAACATTATTCTTTTTAAAGAACTGTGTTTGACATCTGCACTCCCTTTTTATAACCAAACGTACAACAAATTATTTCAACCCAGTATGATCTTTGATTTTGTGTGTTAAGTTGACTAGATGTCAAAGTGCTCACATAATGACGTGTTTGATGAACACTATTATGGGTGAGTCTGGAATGGTGGCTCTGGGTGAAATTAACATTTGATTCAGTAGCGTGAGTAAACCATTGCCCTTACCAACACAGGTATACCTCATCCAATCCACTGAAGACCTAAATAGAAGAAAAAGTTTGATTAAAGGAGAATTCATTCTCATTGCCTCGCTGCCTTCAAGTTGAGCTACCAGTCCTCTTTTACCTTAGGACTTGGACTTGGACTAGAGCATATAGCATCAGCTCTTCTGGTTCTCAGGTCTTCAGACTCAGACTGAACTGTACCATGGCCTGGATCTCCTGTTGCCTGACTGCAGATCTTGGCACTTCTCTGCCTTCGTAATTACACAGACCAATTTTTCAATATATATAGTATTCTATAAATAATCCTCAATTGGTTTTGTTTCTCTGAAGAACCCTAATGCACCTACTTTTATATGTAAATTATTTCAGTATACACTATAAGCCTATATATGTATATAAGCCTATAATATATATAAATATATATGTGTATATATATGTAAATGAATAAACACTTAAACATGTTTAAATTTTTATTAACTTCACAGTCATCTGAAATATGTATTCAGGTAATTTTTCTAAATAAAAATCATGTAGATAGTGTGTTTTCTGAGCCATTATATATATTTTTAAGTGTCCTTGTGTTGCCATTGCAGATAAACAAAAACTTGAGTGGATATAAAATTCTTGGCCAACATTTTGATCCCTTTAAATTTCTGTAGAAATATTTACTACTGTGAAAGAAAATTCTTAAGTCTGCTGATTTTTGTTTCATAGATAACATGTTTTTTTGTTTGTTTTTGGTTTTGTTTTATTAATTTTTTAATTTTTTTATAAACATATAATGTATTTTTATCCCCAGGGGTACAGGTCTGTGAATTGCCAGGTTTACACGTTTCACAGCACTCACCATAGCACATACCCTCCCATATCCCCACATAGATAACATGCTTTATTTCAAAATGATTATATTTAAAATTTTTAAAATTCTTTTGCTTTATCCTTAAATGGAAATTTTTGCTAAGATATGCTTCTCTCTCCATTAATTTTCTTTGTAACATGGTAAATCTTTTATTTATTTATTTATTAGACAGAGAGAAAGCAAGCTGGGAGGAACAGAAGGAGAAGGAGAGAGAGAATCTTGAGCAGGCTCCACAGCCAGCATGGAGCCCCACACAGGGCTCAGTCTCACGACCCTGAGATCATGACCTGACCCAAAGTCAAGAGTTGGACACTGAACTGACTGGGCCACCCAGGCACCCACATGGTAAGTCTTTTAAACCAACATAGTGTTAGGATATCTTTTTTGGCTCAGAAAAGCACTGGTTGGCTGATTGGTTGGTTGCTTTTTTTCCAATTTTTTTAATCTTCAATTTTTACTTCTGATTTCCTATTCTGAAAACCTATAGTGTTTTTTTTTTCCTTCTTTTTTTTTTTTTTTTTTTATTTGTAGAGAAAGGCAGGCTGCAACACTCAGGACTTCATTTGGCTGTGTTTGGGGTCTTGGAAGCTTGACTGTCCGACATTCTCCTACAAATGGACCTAGAAAGCTTATTTGAAGGTTCTCCAGGGGGTGGGGAGTAGGGGATGCAGCTCTCCCTATACCCTTGATCAAAAACGGTCCTCCTCTATCAGGGAAGGTGTTGGTGTCAGACTGAGCACACAGCTTTTAGAAGGATGTACACACAGAGTGGTGAGGGAGGACAGGACACCTGCCTAGCCGACCAGATCAGCTAAATCAACCTTGGCGATCAGCAAGGTAACAGGTGTTGCAGCCAGATGGCTCTCACATCCTGAAAACCTATAACTTTTAGCACGGATCATTGTTGTCTATCCTTTGTATCTACCATCTATTCTTCTACATACTTTTTTCCTGCCTTTACATTCTAAGAAAATTTTTTCAAGCCATTCTGCCATATCACTAATTAAATTTCCTGTTAGATCAAGTCTGCTTTTATTGACTACCTTATTGATTTTAATTCTACTGGATTTCTCATTTTCTTGACAATTTTCTCATCTCAAGCAGCTGACTTTATGTTTATCACGTTTTTCCCACATGTTTCACACTGCTATCTCTTTAGACTAATTTGTATTCTCTTCTTCAGTTTTATGTTGCAACTTCATAAAGACTATCCTTTCTGGCATTTTAATGATTTTACCAAAAACTTTTCCACAAGCATTCTGCTGGTTCTAACAGTAGATCATCTCAAAATATGCAATCCTTACCAACCTTCAGGGGGAAAAAAATGGCTTCTTCTTGTATTCATTTTTCTTTTTAAAGCACACATTAAGGAGCACCTGGGTGGCTCAGTAGGTTAAGTGTCTGCCTTCAGCTCAGGTCATGATCCTGGAATCCTGGGATAGAGCCCTGTGTCAGGCTCCCTGCTCGGTGGGGAGTCTGCTTCTCCCTCTCTCTCTGCCCTTCCCCCAACTTGTGCTCTGTCTCTTTCTGTATCTCTCTCTCTCAAATAAATAAATAATTTTTTTAAGCATTCATTATATATTTTTTTTCTTTTCCCTTGTTTAATTCCATTGGACAAGGAAAATTTTTATCCATGCTTTATAAGTGCCAACAGTCAGTCAGTCTTGTCCATAATCGTACCTCGGTCTCTGGAGTTAATAAATTCTCTTCTTAGGCTATTTCTGGGAAGCAATTTGCTATGCGAATGTACTGGTTTAATCTTCTTATGTTATAGGCCTGAGCTGGGGTCTTCTGAGACCCAGACTGCCAATTTCTTTGACTCTCTCATCCCACAGAATACAAGAAATCACAACCAATGCTCTCTCACGAATTTGTGTGTCATCCTTGCGCAGGGGCCATGCTAATCTTCTCTGTATCGTTCCAATTTTAGTATACGTGCTGCCGAAGCGAGCACACAACCAATGCTCTCTCAATGCTTACCCTAAATAAGTTTATTTTCTTTCAGGATTATAGTTCTCTGTACACAATGAGCCACTATTGTTTTCACTAATCTGCTATCTAACGTGATCCCCCAAACTCCATATATCCTTTCTGATTTCTAAATGGTTACATAAAGTTTGCAGTTTCACAATGGATCAATGAAGAGGGGTACCAATGACACAAGGAGATTGGGATCAGAGTAGGAATCATCCTCTTGGTGCCTCAAAAATAATTCCTGGGTTATAGAGAGACGGTTCCTCTCCACTTTTTAATCCATTGCCATAGAACGGTTTTTGTTTGGGGTTTGTTTGTTGGTTTGTTTGTTTTTTCCTTTTGAAAGGGAAGTAGATAATAGTTTTCTCTACCTACTTTCAAGGAAATAAGTTAATTCCATTTCAGGAAGAAAAAGAATAAAAAACAAACAAAACAAAACCACCCACCCTGGCCATAAATTATGGGCATGACCATTAACTGTGATTACCCTTTAAATAACCTTTAAAAAAAAACTATCAGGCTTAGTTTTTATTGCTTTGAGCTTTTATTCTTTACTGTGTCTTCATAAATATTTTTCTGAGAAATTCAGAGAGTTACTGAAACAGTACCTGCTGGCCAGATGTCATTTAAATTTAAAACTCCAGTTCAGGGGGTTGCCTGGGTGGCTCAGTCCTTAAGCATTTGCCTTTGGCTCAGGTCATGATCCCAGGCTCCTGGAATAGAGCACCCGCATGGTGCTCTCTGCTCAGAGGGAAGCCTGCTTCTCCCTTTCCCACTCCCCCTGTTTGTGTTCCCTTTCGCTGTGTCTCTCTGTCAAAAAAATAAATAAAATCTTAAAAAACAAACAAACAAACAAACAAAACTCCAGTTCGGGATTTAAAGTAATACTGAAAAACTAATGTATTTTATTTCTTTCTTCTTCTTGTAGAGCTATGATAATAGCTACCACTTGCTGGATGTTTATTATCAGGGAGGCACTGTGGTAGGCTCCTTTCGGAAACTTTTTAATTCTTATGACACTAAAAGGTAATTGCTACTAATTTCGCTTTTCATCAAGAAATTAAAGCTCAATGAGTTTGAGTAACTTGCCCAAAGCATACGGCTAATAAGTTGTAATACGAAGGTTCATAGTCAGCCATAATCAGATGGCTTTCACTCCAAGCTCCATACTCTTGCTTCAGTGGTGACGTGCCATCTAGCAAAGTATCCTGTAGTTGTAAGAACACAGCCACCACTGCTGCCACTACAACTAAACTTTTTCTTGCACGTAAATTTTGGTATAACGAGCATTTTTATAGAAGTCCCACACAAATTGCCAACGAATCTCATGAGTAATACATATGGGGGGAAATGAGAGAGCCATTGATAGGACAATTAAGGTGAATCAACGCAAAATTTCTGATCCGTCATTAATGGCTTCGTAGAGATAGGTTTGATCTAAGTCTGTGATGCTTGTGCTGATAGTAGAGATAGTATTTTTTTTTAATTCATCACGTCATTAAATGAGTTATTTCCTGTATTCAACTTCCTTCCTTCAGCAGGATTTAACTTTGTTGATAAAAAGATGTGAACTGTTTGAGGGAGTACAGTTTACTATCCATATCCTTTCAGTTAAAACCCAAATTTAGGGTTATTGGGAATGAATGATTGAGTCCTCTCTGTGAAACTGTAAAATAGATTACTTTGTAAAACAACAGATTTTAGAAGAGCAGCTCTTTAACTCTTTACCACTTCTTTGTTACTAGTTTTTAAAAATCTAAACTCTAAACAACTTCCACAGTATTATTGTAGGAGTTTGAATTCCGATCTTAAGTATGTCATCAGTGCTTTGTAAGAGGGAGACTGGAAATAAATATTCCACTTAAAATAAGGATAAACTGTGTTGTTCTGAATCACAGTTCCATTCAGTGTGGTAGGTCTTTAGAGATAGTCTAACTGGTTAAAGCCTCTCATTTCACCTGTAACTAAACTATAATCCAAAGGGGTCAAACAGATATATGAGGAATAAAAGAAGGATATCACTATAAACCCTGAAGACAGCAGAAGGTAATAAGCAAACAACTCTACACACATAAATTTTCCTGAAAAAATGCAGATTACCACAACTCACCCAGTGTAAAATAGTTTAAATGGCCCTATAGCAATTAACAAAATTGAATTCATAATTTTAAAATTTCAAAAAAAGAAATATCCACGATCAGAGGATTTCTCCAGAGAACTCTACCAAAAATGGAAAGGAGAATTAACATCAATTCTACCCAATTTTTCCAAAGAATTGCACTAACAATTGAAAGGAGAATTAACATCATTCTACCCAATTTTTCCAGCAAACAGAAAAGAAAAGAAGTCTTCTTAATCTATTTTATGAAGTTAGTATTACCCTAATACCAAAACCAGACAAAAACAGTACAAAAAAGAAAACTGTAGATGAATATCTCTCATGAATATAGATGTGAAAATTTTAAAAAGTAGATTCAGTGATACTTAAAAAGAATTATATACCATTAGGAAGCGGGATTCATTTTTGAGATCTAGGTTTGCTTTAATATTTAAAAATCAATCAATATAATCCACCACCATATAAAAGCCTAAAGAAAAAAATCACAGGATCATATCAAATGATGCAGCAAAAACTTCTGGCAAAATTCAACACCCATTCATGATAAAAATAAGAAATAAGAGAAGTGGAATGGAGAACTTCCTCCACTTCATAAACAGCATCCAGAAAAGCCTACAACTACTGCCATACTTTATGGTTGCAGGTTGAATGCTTTCTTTCTCAGATGAGGAGCAAGGATCCCACTCTTACTACTTTTACTCAACGTAATGCTATAAATTTTAGCTATTGTAGTAAAGATAGAAAACAAAAGGCATAGAGTCCCAAAATGAAGAAATAAACCCATCTCTATTTGCAGATAAGATTTTTTTACATAGAAAATCACAGGAACCCGACAAAAAGAATCCCTGTAACTTATAAGAAAGTCCAACAAGGTCACAGAATACAAAATACACTTTAAAAAATCAACTATCAGGGAGCCTGGCTGGCTCAGTGGGTTAAGCCTCTGCCTTCGGCTCAGGTCATGATCTCGGGGTCCTGGGATCGAGCTCTGCATTGGACTTTCTGCTCAGGAGGGAGCCTGCTTCCCACCCTCTCTCTGCCTGCTTGTGATCTCTGTCTGTCAAACAAATAAATAAAATCTTTAAAAAAAATAAAAAATAAAAAATCAACCATATTTCTATATACCAGCAATGATATCATGGACACTGAAATTAAAAATAGAATACAATTTGTAATCACTCAAAAAAATAAAACAGGTGTAAAATAGGTGTAAAATAGGTGTATATGCTTTAAACAACCAACTGGCAATGAAAGAAATCAAAAAGCTAAAAAATGGAGAGACACATTGTATGATGGGTGGGAAACCCAACATTAAGTAAATACGTTAATTCTCCCCACATTAATATAGAAGTTGAATAATATCTATCAAAATCCTAGCAAAAATTTTAGTAGGTATAGACAAAATTATTCTAAAATAAAATGGAAATATAAAGAAACTAGAAAAGCAAAAATGAAAGGACAAATTACTCTAGAAATACACATATGAAAAGGCAAAAGAATTGGAAGAGTTAAAAGAATTTTGAAAAGAAAATGCACATTTTTCAGTGGGAGGAACCAGTCTACCCAATTTCAAGACATTGTAGAGCTAACGGTAATCAAGACTATGAGATATTGGCAATGGGATAGACACAAACAGAGCAATGGGACAGAATAGAGAGCCCAGAAATAAACTCACAGAAATACACTCAGCTGATTTTTGACAAAGGTGCACAAGCAATTCAAAAGCAAAAAGATAACCTTTTCAAACTGTCAGGCTAGAACAATTAGACATCCATAAGCATAAACACACAAAAGAAAAAAATGTATGTTGACACATACATCTACCTGTATGAATTTCCAGGGAATAAGACTCAGTGAAAAAACATTTTTAAGGGGCGCCTGGGTGGCTCAGTGGGTTAAGCCGCTGCCTTCGGCTCAGGTCATGATCTCAGGGTCCTGGGATCGAGTCCCGCATCGGGTTCTCTGCTCGGCGGAGATCCTGCTTCCCTCTCTCTCTCTCTGCCTGCCTCTCTGCCTGCTTGTGATCTCTCTCTGTCAAATAAATATATAAAAAATCTTAAAAAAAAAACATTTTTAAAGGGTTACATACTGTACGATTCCACTTATGTAACATCTTTGATATAACAAAACTATAGAAATTGAGAACAGATCAGTAGTTGCCCGGGGCTAAGAAGAGAAGTATGAAGGAAAGAAGTGCATATTAAAGAGCAATAGGAGGGATCCTTTCGGTGATGGAAATGTTCCAGTTCTTGACTGTATCAATAGTGATATCTTGGATGTAATATTGTAGTGTCGTTTTGCAAGATATAACCATTGAGATAAACTGAGTAAAAAAAGTACACAGGATCTGTGTATTCTTTTTTACCATTGCATGTGAATCTGCAGTTATCTCAAAATAAAAAGTATAATTGTTTAAAAGATTTTATTGATTTATTTGACAGAGGGAGAGAGCGAGCGCACAAGCAGGGGGAGTCATAGGCAGAGGGAGAAGGAGAAGCAGGCTCCCGGCTGAGCAGAGAACCTGACAAAGGGCTTGATCCCAGGACCATGGGACCCAGGGATCACAGACCAAGCGGAAAGCAGATGCTTAATCAACTGATCCACCCAGGTGCCCCAAAAGTATAATTTTTTAAAGATTATATTTATTTATTTGGTACAGTGAGAGAGCACAAGCAGACAAAGCAGCAGGTAGAGGGAGAGGGAGAAGCAGGCGCCTGGCTGAGCAGAGAGTCATGCAGGGCTCCATCCCAGGATTCTGGGATTATCTGAGCCAAAGCAGACGCTAAACCATTCTCAAGGTTGTGAACTCAAGCCCCACATTGGGCTCTATGCTCTGTGTGGAACCTGCTTGGGTTTCTCTCTCTACCTCTCCCTTTGCTCCCTGCACTTGCTCATGCAGGTGCACTCATTCTTTCAAAAAAACAAAATACGTAAATAGAAATTGAATCTGTAGTTTAAACCCTTCTTACAAAGAAAATGCCAGATCCAGAAGGCTTCACTAGTAAAGTCTATGAAGGATTTATGAAAAAAATAATACCAATTCCACACAAATACACAAAAAGATCAAAGAGGAAAGAACACTTTCAACTCATTCTGAAGTGCTAACATTACCCTGAAGCCAAAACCAAAGACATTACCAGACAAGACTACTACAGATAGATATCCCTTATGAACATAGATGCCAGTATTCTACATAAAATTTTAGCAAATTGAATTCAATAATATACAAAAAGGTTATATATAATAACAAGTGCGATTCATGCCAGAAATGCATTTAACATTCAAAAATCAATGTATTTCAATACATTAATAAACTAAAAAAGAAAAACATATGACTATCTCATTTGATGCAGAAGAAAGCATTTGATGAAATCTGACACCCATACATGATTAAAAAAAAAAAAATCCCTGCAAAGCTGGATTTGAGGGGAACTTTCTAAACTTGCTGTAGGACATCTATAAAACCTACAGCAAACATCATTTCCTTAAAATCAGGAAGAAGACGATGTCTACTGTCACAACTTCTATTTAGCATTGTTTTGTTTTTGTTTTTGAAGATTTATTGATTTACTTTAGAAAGAGAGAGCATGAATGGGGGAAGGGGCAGAGCGAGAGGGAGACGAGCATACTCGTTGCTGAGCACAGAGCCCAACATAGGGTCAACATGGTGCTGGACATGGGGCTGGACACGTGTACTTGGGCTCAACCCCAGGACCCTGAGATCAGGAGTTGAGCTGAAATCAAGAGTCAGATGCTTAACCAACTGAGCCACCCAGGCCCCCCTCTATTCAACATTGTACTCATGATTCTAGTCAGTACAATCAAGCCAAAAAAAAGTAAATAAAAGGCATCTAGATTTTAAAAAGAAATGAAACTTTTTATTCACAAAGAATATAATCACCTATATAGAAATATACAATGAAATCTATATATTTTAAAAAGCCCCTACTAGAAGTAAAAGGTGAGTTTATCAAAGTGGTAGAATGCAAGACCAATATACAAAAATCAATTATAGTTCTATATACTAGTAATGAAGAATGGAAATTAAACATTAAATATTTTAAGTACAGTTTAAATATCATTAAAAATATAAATACTCAGGAAGGGCATCTAGATGACTCAGTTGGTTAAATGACTGACTCTTGATTTTTGGCTCAGGTCATGATCTTGGGGTCCTGGGATTTAGCCCCAAGTCAGGCTCCATGATCAATGCAGAGTCTGCTTGAGTTTCTCTCTCCCTCTCTCTGTGCCCCTCTCCCCACTTTCTCTCTCTCTCTCTCTCTCAAGTAAAGAAATAAAATCTTTAAAATATATAGGTATATACTTAGAGATAAATCTGACAAAAAGTGTGAAAGTTGAAAACTACAACACATTGCTAATAAAAATTGAAGATTTTCTAAATAAATGGAGACGTACACATTATTTATGGGACAGAACACTCATTATTAACATGCCGATATTCCTCAAATTGACCTGTAAATTTAATGGGATCCAAAACCCTAATACTAATTATAGAAAGTGACAAGCTGGTTTTAAATTTATAGAAACTCAAAGGACCAAAAATAGTCAAAATGTCTTTGAAAAAGTAGAAGAAAGTCGGAATGCTAGCACTACCTGATTTGAAGATGTATTATAAAGCTATAATAAAGTGTGATATTATCATAAAGACAGAAAAAAAGATCAATAGAGCAAAAAAAAGCCTCCAGAAATAGACCATATAAAGAAAACCGATTTTTGACAAGTTGTGAAGACAGTTCAGTGGAGAGAAGGTAGTCTTTTCGACAAGTGATACTGGAGCAACTGGATACCCATACTTTAATAAAAGAAAAAAAGGAATTCAATCCATGTTTTGCACCGCTGTGTGCAAACTTAACTGAAAATATATTATAGATCTAAATTTAAGCTTCAAATTAACAAAATTCTAGAAGAAAGCATAGAAAATCTTTATGGATTTGAATTAGGCAAACAGTTCCTGGATACAATGTTGAAATCACAATGCAGTAAAAAAAAATTAATAAATTAGATTTCATCAAACTTTGAACCTTCTGCTCTTCAAGAGAGGATGAGAAGCATCAAAGACTGGAAGAAACTATTTGGAAATCATGTATTTGATAAAAGGGTTCTATCCAGAATATAAAACTCTCAAATTCAATAATAGGAAAACAAACAACCCCTAAAAATGGGCAAAATATTTGAACATACATTCCGTCAAATGGCAAATAAGCACATGAAAAGATGCTTGTCATCATTAGACATTAGGGTAATGCAAAGTAAATCACAATGAGATACTACCATATATAGGAGTTAGAGTGATTAAATGAAAAAGACCATCCATACCAAATGTGGCAAGGGTGTGATAGATCTAGAATTTGCATAAGCTGCTGGTGGGATTGTAAAGTAGTATCTTCCTTGGGAGAACAGATTGCTGTTTCTTAAAAAGTTATACATATGCTGACCATATGTGCTAGCCATTTCACTCCTGAGCATTTACCCATGAGAAAAGAAAGTGTGTGTCTACACAAACATTTATACGCAAATGTTTTAGCAACTTTATTCATAGAGGCCCAAACTGTAAACAACCCAAATGTTTATCAACAAAGGAATGAATCAATCAGTGGTGGTATATCTATATAACCAAATCCTATGCAAAAAAGGAATGAACTGCTGATACACAGAACAACATAAACGAATTTCAAGATGACCATGTTGAATGAAAGAAGCCCAATGAAAGAGAGTATACACTGAATGATTCCATTTATATAAAACACTAGGAAATGCCAACCAATCTATAGTGACAGAAAGTAGATCAGTTAGGGATGGTGGGGGGTGAAAATGAGGGCGTACAGAAGACCATGAAGAAACTTTCAGGGGTGATACATTATCGTGATTATCTTGATTGCGGTGATGATTTCATGGTGTATACACATACCAAAACTTACCAAATCGTATACTTTAAATATGTGTGGACAATTGTATGTCAACTATAACTCAATAAAGCCATTTAAAAAGAACATGTGTATGACTCAGTTCTGTCTGGTGAGAAACAAAAAAAGGTTGTTGCAAGTTTGGGGGAAAGTTCTTCTTTGATCTTAAAAAAGCCATAAGAACTCTTTCTCTCTCTTTCTCTTTCTTTCTCTCTCTCTCTCCCTCTCAATGTCTCAGTGTGAAAAAGAGAATGTATGTTGTCCATGGTATAGCTGGAAGCCATCTTTTGACCAGGAAGTAAGCCAGCAGCGGAAAATTGGTAACACAGAACCAGGAAAACAGAAAAAAAAAAATGCCTCTGAGGGGAAGGTAGCTGAAGTCCCAATTACATTGGATCTGAAGGCCTCTTTATCGAAGGATTTCAACTACACAATCTAATAATATTTTATAATTATTAAATCAATTTGAGTCAGGATTCTCTACCTTGCAGTGAAAAACATCTTAACCAAGATAAGTATGTTTTCATTTGAGATCCATATTAAAAATGTCTAATATACAATCAGGATGGAATTCTATTCCTGGCATTTAACTAAATTACATTTTTAAAAAACTGTAGCCTATGTATATCTACCTTGTGTGAGGTTTATAGGTGCTACGGTATAGGGAATATCAGATATTTGTACCCTCCCAGCATGTCTTTTTCCTTCTTTTCATTATAGTACCCCAATTTTCTCTTAGCAAATAGCCTCTCTGGCACGCTTAGGTCATGTCTTTCAGTTGAGAATTTGTTTGTCAGTAAGAGTGCACATATGATTCCAAGGGCATTGTAGGAAGATAGACAACTGAGTCCAGATCCCTGAGGTCCCCCCCCTCCAAGCCCCTCAAATACTTCCCCCAAAAAAGAAAAAAGTTGGAGCAGGTAAGCAGGGGCACCTGGATGGGACATTTGAGGCCATAGATTCCATGGTCTTCTAAAGGAAAGATACACCCTCAATCTCCTTTGTTTGGGGCATGCATAAAGCAAAGGTCTGAATTTCATAGTCCCAGTGAAAGCTAGTCCTGGGAATCATAGTAACACCTTCAGGAAAGAGCTACACATGCTTATTTATGTATTTGTTTATCTATTTGTTTGTTGTGGGAGTTGACCTAATCCAGACAGATAATAGGGAGGAGATCTGTACCCATGAGATGATTTGCTCCTGGCCCCTGATGCTAGGCAAGAGTCCTCCCTTGCACCCGGGGAGATCTGGAAGAAGAAAGACTTTCTTCCAAAGCCTTAGCTGGATGTTGATTTTTTTTTTTTTTTTTAGATTTTATTTATTTATTTGACAGAGAGAGAGAGAGAGACCCAGTGAGAGAGGGAACACAAGCAGGAGGAGTGGGAGAGGGAGAAGCAGGCTTCCCGCTGAGCAGGGAGCCCGATGTGGGGCTTGATCCCAGGACCTGAGATCATGACCTGAGCCAAAGGCAGCCACTCAATTACTGAGCCACCCAGGTGCCCCTGGATGTTGATTCTTCTTCACCACCAGCCCACAAGAGCAGAAACTTTCCCCCTTGCGAATTTGCCACTGCATAAAAGACCCTAACTACCTGACCCTTACTTATAGGTCCGTGTATACAAAGTCTGAAGTCTGAACAGGAAATGGAAAATAACTACTTGCCCTAGTAGTACCAACAAGCCAGAGAGGAAAACCAAGATAAACACTTCAAACAGGTGTTCCCTGAAATAGAACTGTTGGCAGAGTCAGATGAAAACTTTTTTAAAAAGCAATAAAATCACTCAAGAAGTTATAACTAAAATTTAAGAGGTTAACAGTTAAATCTATGACAGATGTTATAACTAGAAGGGAAAAAAAACTATCATTTAAAAATGTGTAATAATTCCATGTGTTTCTCCCAATGTGCACTTCTTGACTGAAGTAACTAAAATGAAATAACTAATAGAAATAACTGATTGAGGGGAGCCTGGGTGGCTCAGTGGGTTAAAGCCTCTGCCTTCGGCTGGAGTCATGGTCTCAGGATCCTAGGATCAAGCCCTGCATTGGGCTCTCTGCTCGGTGGGGAGCCTGCTTCCCCCTCCCTCTCTGCCTGCCTCTCTGCCTGCTTGTGATCTCTGTCAGATAAATAAATAAAATCTTAAAAAAAACAAAGAAAGAAAGAAAGAAAGAACTGATTGAAATGCCACATAGTATGTTTTAAAAGTTAATGCATTGCTGAAATTGAATGAAAGTCAGAAATTCATACTTTTTCAATGCTGAAAGCAGGAATGAACAGCTGAGAAAATGCCTGCCTAGGCCTTGTCACAGTGTAAAAAGAAAAAAATTCTTTCCTGGGAATTCATAACCACTGACTTTATATGTGGCGGTCAAAAACACTAGAATCGGGAATTTAAAGTGTTCCCCAACTAGGGTGCCTGGGTGGCTCAGTGGGTTAAGCCTCTGCCTTCAGCTCAGGTCATGATCCCAGGTCCTGGGATCGAGCCCCGCATGGGGCTCTCTGCTCAGCGGGGAGCCTGCTTCCTCCCCTCTCTCTCTCTGCCTGCCTCTCTGCCTACTTGTGATCTCTCTCTCTCTCTCTGTCAAATAAATAAAATCTTTAAAAATAAATAAATAAATAAAGTGTTCCCCAACTAAGGGCGCCTGGGTGGCTCAATAGGTTAAGTATCTGCCTTCAGCTCAAGTCATGATCCCAGTGTCTTGGGATCAATCTCTAAGTCATTGTCAGGCTCCCCACTCAGTGGGGAGTTTGCTTCTCCCTCTCCTTCTGCCCTTCCCCCCAATCATGTGCGCTCACTCATGCGTGAATTATCTCCCTCTCTCTCAAATAAATAAAATAAAACCTTTTAAAAATAGAAAAAAATTTTAAAAAGTGTTCCCAAGCTAATAGTATACCCAAAGTATCGACAAAAAGAAACATAAATATTTTTTGGAGTATTCAAATTCAATATAACCTTCAAAAATTTCTGAAGATAGTTTCAAGAAATGTAGACAATTCATTATTTTAAACCCAGTTGCTGTAGTAAATAACAAATAAGATGTGGTTAAAGAAAGTATTGGTGAACTGAAAGATAAATCTGAAAAGAGATTTAGTAAACTGAAAGATAAATGTAAAGAAACTATTCAGAATACACTAGAAAGAGACAAAAAGATGTTAAGAGATATTGAGATATAATAATTACAATAATAACTTTATAATGGTATTTATAATATTATTAGTAATAATAGTCAATATTGGAAAACATAATAGATCAGGATTTTTTCAGAATTGTTCAAAGATAATAAATTCTGAGATCCAAAAAGCCTTATTAAAAATAAACAAATAAAATCCAAGTAGGACATTTAAAGTAGACCACATCTACATTCATCACAAGGAAATCAGAAAAACGGAAAAGAAAAGAAAAAAAATCAGAAAAGCAGCAATTAGGCTGATCCAGGCTGACTTCTCTAAAACATCAATGAAAATTTAAAAGACTACAATGAAATCTTTAATGTGCGATAAGAAAGTAACTCCTAATCTAGATTACATATTCAACGAAAAAATTTCTTAAGTATAATGACAATCAAATGACATAAAAGAAATTCCAAAATATAAGATTTGCTACTTGAATATAGTCAGATAACACTTTGAAAAGAAAAAAGTGACTTGAATTGACAGAGTTACTAACTTTGATATGATTGTACCTCTATTCCAGAGGCTGAAGGGCTGGTGTTGCATTTTACAAAGTGACATTTGAGCAGAGACCTGCAGGAAATGAGGAAGTGCCCTATAAGGAGTATTGCCAAGTGTTTCACGGACGGAAGACAGCATAGAGGTAAGGTCCTGGGGGCAGTGTGGGGAGTATGCTTGGTATGTTCAAGGAGCAGGAAAGTCATCTTTTCTGGGACAGTGAGAGCAACCAGTGGAGCTGTAGGAGATGAAATCAGAGAACCAGCAAACAACCAGATTGTGAAGGATCTTTTTAGATCGTTGTAAGGATTTTGGTATTTGTGCTGAATGACTGAGGAAGCCATTGGAAGATTTTGAACTGAGAAGTGACTTGATCTGACCAGTTGGATGAAATGTTTTAGAAATAATTTAGGTTCAAATCAGCACAAATTTATTTTTCCATGGACCAATGTAATCTGGTACTTAGGAGGCTTTCGGTTGATCTAGTCTATAGTAAGAATAGTGGGATTCTCTTCCCTATTTATAATCTCCATCCAACAGGCTTGTAAAAGGAACTGGATTGCTGAGTATTAAAGGTCACACTTGTATAATGATATTTCCAGGCATTGTACCATTCTATGCCCCACAATCCCCCTTTATCCCAGTCAGCATGAATTTACTGCGGGAGCCTGAATGCACCATTATAAACTGACTGTTCAATTCTTTTTTTATAATAGTGACTTTGGATTTGCATTATGTACTGGATATCTGCTTTCACTCCTCCAGATCCACTCTCTCTCCACCCCTCCCCAACCTACACTGTGCCTCAGGCTTCCATTTAAGTCATGTTAATGGGAAACACTGGAGACGTATTGGGTGATATACTCACTCCCTGCCACGAGGTGAGCTGTCCCTGGCCAGTTCCTCAGTGAGGTGCCCAACTCTTTTCTTAAACTCTTCTCTTACAGCTACAAGCTCTTTCTTGGTTCTGGGCAACCATTCTCTCTCCTTATCTTTAAAAGCCCAGGATTGGTAAAGTCTCCTTGTTCTTGTTATTCCTCAGATGTTTTGCCATCACTTACTGGTTTCCCTTAGCTTTGCCCCACCCCTGTCAATAATCCCTTCATTAAATTCTCCTTCATGACTCTGTTAAGGTACCATCTGCTTTCTGCCCACACTCAGATTGTTACACAGAGCAAGTTCAACTGGTTATATTTATCAACTTGGATTTTTGTTTTATATATTCTGTACTGTTTTATTTTATGACATCACATTTTAAAAGTTTTACTTTTTTATATTAAAAATAATAAATATGGATTCAATGATATGTATGAAATATATAATATATACATCATACAATTCAATACAACAAGCTAAATATAATCGCCCAGGTACTACAGAAGCAGATAGGAGGATCTTAGGCAACTTTGGCAGCTGGAAAAGACCGCCCTGAGAAGGACAGTAGGACTTGGTCATCTCGCTGCCCCTTTCAACTCAGGATCTATGGGTCTCACTACCTGACAGCCTTGGGGCCACCAGGGTTAGCCGATCCCAGTGTCACCCCAAACTTTCTTCAAGGCTCCCTGCTTCCACAGATCTAATGGCACCTGCCTGCAGATGTGTGGGCATGGGCACACACACAACACTCTCTTGAAAGGTTTGGCTGGAAGGACAATGTAAGTGCTGTTAAAACAATTTATTTACACGAAATGACTATACTTTCAAAGCACACTGAATTGAAAGTTTTTAAAAATTGTTGAAACAGTGAAATAGTCAATAGATAAAGCATTGTTTGAATTTGCACTTTAACAAGTCCTGATGATGTTTTCTATGGAAGTCTTGCTGCCAATATGAGGAATGGAGATCTATCATAATGTATATTACTATTACAATGAGTTCTTCCAGATTTCTATAAAAGCTTGTCAGGAGAAATACACAGGCAAGGACAAAATTATTCTATTAAAGATACATACATGGAGAGAGATTATTAGATATATTAAAGATACATATATATATGGGCATCAGACCACCACTTACGAATAGTTTTGACAGCTAGATGTGGAATCTTACAGGAAATAGAAAACTTCTTCATAAAAACAAGTAATCGGCAGCTATCTCAATGGGATGACCATTAGCCGGTTTGACTTCACTCAAACCAGTTTTGTTGGCTTCATGTAGCCTGACCAACCACCCTGGGCTGCTGGGGACTGAGGTGTCCCAGACAAAGTCTTTCTGTGCTAGAGCCAGAATAGTCCTGGGCAAACTGGGATGAGTTGGTTTTCTAGCTCCATGTCTTTACGCAAATCAATAGAGAATATCTCTGTTATGAGCTGTGTCCTGACCAAATTTATATGTTGAATTCTTAATCCCCAGTAGTTGGGAATGTGACGGTATTTGGAAATAGAGTCTTTAAAGAGCTAATTGAGTTAAAATCAGGTTGTTGGAGTAGTCCCTAATCCAATATGACTGGCGTCCTTATAAGAAAGGGAGATAGGGACTCAGACACACTGAGGGACCCACGTGAAGACTCAGGGAGAAGACAGTTACCAAAAAACAAGGAGAGAAACTTCAGAAAGAACCAACACAGCCAACACCTTGTTCTTCGGCTTGTAGCCTCAGGAAACATGAGAAAAATTAATTTCTGTTGTTTAAGCCATCCAGCCTGTGGTGTGTTGTTATGGCAGCCCTGACAAACTAATATACTCCTATTAGCTCTTCTTGCTTTCAGTTTAGTGCATTTCAGCTGGTGATTAGAGTCTAATCCCCTCCTAAATTCTCTTCTCTTCATTCCTCCTCCTCCTCACTTCTCAGACAGGAAGACTTGACCTCCCTAATCTTTCACCTAGATTATGACCTCCACACATCCCACTTGTCTTTTCTTCTGGCACCTTGTCCCTTCATTAATCCTCTCTCTCTTATGAACTCTACTAACTCATTAAACTGTCTTTCAACCCTTCCAAACTTCCTTTAAGCCTAGCACGCCATAAACATTAGTTAAATGAAGAATCACACTAACTTCTCTTTCCTTCCTTCTTCTCACTCCAAACTCTGAGATTCTTTTGCATTTACTGCCCTCTCTTCTCCATTTCCCACTCACTTTTCACCCCCTAGATGCTGGTTCTTGGCTCTCATCATTATGCTGAAACAATCCCATAAAGTAACCTAAGACCACAGCCACTGTTTTGATAGCCATTTTGAGAATTTTAAAAAATTCCCTTTTCTTCCAGAATGAAAGGGTGAGCAGAGTACAGACTGTTTTTTTTTTTCCCTAGCTGCACAACCGTCTCCTATAACCATGCTCGGAATTTCATAATGTCCAAATTAAACTGTCTTTCCTCATCCTCACCTTTCAGGAACTGACTTAAGTATTTGACAAGTTGAGCACTCTGATCCTAGAAACTCTCTCTTATCTGGCTCTCTAGGGCTTCTTCCTGACTTGATGGTACCTCAGGAGTCTTTAAGCATCTCCTGTCTCCAGCCATCCCCCAGCTTGCTCTTGTTCTCCCTGTGCTCTCTCTCTCTCTCTTCTCTCTTTCTCTCTCTCTCTCTCACACACACACACACATACCCCAATCCCAGCAATAATTATTCTTCAGATTTCTGTCTTTGGTCCTCTTCTCTTCCAACTCTCTTTGGTCACTCATGTTGAGTCATGACAACTGTAACATCTTTGCAGTTCTTTCTTGATTTAGAGCTTCCAACTCTCTGTCTCTCTGAGCATCAGGCCGAATTTCCATTTCAGCATTAGTCACTTTCACATGGAGATTTCATTGAGTTTATCATACTTAGCGTGTCTAAAACTGTAATGTTACCATTCCAATCACCCAGACTAAAAATCTCAGAGCTGCCTTTCATGCTTCCTCTTATTCATTCAGCACATACAATCTGTAAATATGTTCTATTGGCCCTATCCCCTAAAAATCTTTTAAATTCTTCTCCTTTTCATTTCATTGGAAAAACAGTTTAGCGTAGTTGTTAAGAGCATGGGTGCTGGAGGCAAATTAACTGGGGTCAAATCAGGGTTCCCCTTCTACATACTGATTTTGAAATCTTAGGACAGTCATTTGACTTCTCATCTGTAAAAATGGGAGTAAAAGAAACCTGCCTTATACATCTGTTGGAGAATTAAATAAGTTAATATGTGTGTAGCAATTATTAACCATATGCTCACTCAACTTGTTTCCTCTTCCTAAATACCCAGGCAAAGTGTAGTTCCTGGATCCATTGTATCAAAGTGGGGCCATGGAATGTGAACAGAAGTACTGTGTCATTTTCAATTAAGGACAGTTAAAAGAAGACTTACATTTCCTATGCTCTCTCTTTCTTTTCTGAGGCAATATTAGAAGCAACATAAAACAGTGGTGAAGTTAGATGATGGACAGATTCTGAATTGCTAGGGAAGAGCTGCCCAGGTGAGCCAGCAACCACAACCAACCCAACCAACCCAAAATTCTTCAGTGAATTTTGTGTGAAAGGGAAGTAAACTTTAAAACTTTTATTGTGTTAAATCACCGAGATTTGGTTTCTTTTTAATACCCGCCAGTATTATTAACTTCAAACATCATATAAATACACTGGAAACAATGTCACAAATAGTAAGTACTCAATAAATGATAGAGATTACTTTTTCTACTACCACTATAGTAGCTTGACTCCAAGTCATCTTTCACTTAGATTATGAAAGGATCATATAAAATATCAACTCTTTCTAGCCTGAGTAGTTCATTTATTTAGGATATATTTTGCTATAAAATTCTTTGTAAAAGAAAGTATTTGTTTGCTCACTTATATTGTTGGCAAATTCCAGAAGACTATTGTCTAGAAGCAGCAAAAGACTGTTATTTTGTGATCTCCATAACGAGGAAAACAATAGATTTTCCATTCCTTCTTTACTGCCTCAAAGAAAAGTGTAAATGATGCCAGGAATTCTATAAGTTCACAAATTGCAACTTCATTCCCCCAACCTGCATCTCAGCCTCCCACATGTAGATGTCAAGTTGACTTAGATTCAGAATCCTGGCTCTCCCACATCCTCTTCTTCTTCCTGAGTCTCTCCATGTATAGGGTACACTTTTATGGCCAATTCTTTGGTGAAACAATATGTACTTCCCCTGTTTCCATCAGGCCTTTGGTTTACATTTTTTAAGAGAATAGTCCTTTTGAACACTTCATTATAATTTATGGGACATATTTTAAGTGCTATGAGTGTGCTTTAGAGAGGGGACAGACAAAAAAATGTTAGCAGGTGGGTGTCTGGGAATAAGTCTAGTTTCTTTCTTTCTTTGTTTTGGATTTCATTTATTCACGTGAGAGTGAGATAGAGAGCACAAGGAGGGGTAAGGAGAGGGAGAAGCAGGCCCTCCGCTGAGCAGAGAGCTTGACATGTTCTTAATTCCAGGATCCTGGGATCATGACCCAAGCCGAAGACAGATGCTTAACTGACTGAACCAGTCAGGCATCCCTAAATCTAGATTATTTGTTCATTTATTTATTTAGATTTTATTTATTTATTTGACAAAGAGAGAGACAGCAAGTGAGGGAACACAAGCAGACTCCCCACTGAGCAGGGAGCCCAATGTGGGGCTCAATCCCAGGGCTCTGGGATCATGACCTGAGCCGAAGGCAGATGCTTAATGACTGAGCCACCCAAGTGCCCCTAAATTTTTTATATTACTTATTACAACATGTACTTCTACTTTTAGGAAGTGGAAGTGGAAGTCTTTGTACCTAACATGGGTCTCCAACTCACTAGTAAGAAATCAAGAGTCATATGTTCTACCAAATGAGCCAGCCAGGCATCCCAGTGACATTCTTCTTTCACATGTATTGTTGTCTCTGTTTCAGTGTATCTTCATTGCCAAAGGAATAAAATTCTGAATTCTTCATATAATATAAAGAGGAAGATGACTTCTTTGCCTTCTCAGATTGGTTTTAACTCTTAGTGAAATGATCCATTGTACAAATTACTTTTGTCCTGGCTATTCCATAAGAGGTCATTCTTCTCATAGAGATCGTATTTTCTTTCTCTTTTGTAACTACTTATACAAGCTAATTGAGTGTCCCTTCAAGAGGACTTGCTAACTGTGCAAGCACAACACAGAATATGGAAGGCACTTAAATGGTGGTGAAAGGAAATACTATGTTATCAGTAGGGAGAGATATTGCAAGGATGAGTGTATCACCCAGTGCTGGGCAATGGTACAAGTACATACACCCTGTAAGACAATGAGAAAATTAATTTCAAGTCTTTTTTCTTAGGATAAATATTTACATTGTATAGGCCTTCCATTTTCTCTCTCTCCCGTTTTGCTCTAGAACTTTGTGAGGTAAGGTTGTTATAACGTAACCCATGTGCTATTGTTACATATATACACCTTAGTCTGCTATCTTGGGCAGCTGAAACAAAATACCACAAACTGGGTGGCTTATAAAGGGCAAAAATCTCTGTCTCTGGCTTCTGGACGTGGAAAGTCCAGCATGGTCTGAGGCCTTTTATCTAGGCTGTGGACTTTTCATTTTGTCTCCTCACACGGCAGAAGGGAGGAACTTAGTCTCTGGAGTTTCTCTCTCTCTCTCTCTCAACAGCATACACGAGAATTGAATAATTTCTTCAGTTGTTTGCATGTGATATTTTCTTTCAACATCCCTGAATGAATTGAAGGGTAGAAGTGGGGAATCTAGCCTTTGTGGTGCTAAAGTTGTGTATTTGCAGCAGCTGGCCCATTCTTCAGGAATTGGTTTATGTATGCCAAAAGATATGCCTGTAGCACAAATTGTTCTGCAGATCATCGTAATAGTTTCCAAATAATTGGTTGATTTTTTTTTACTGGTGTGTGTGTGTGTGTTGTCTGACACAGCTGTCACCAGTCAAGTGGTCCCCCTTTCGTGCCTCTGTTGACATGGAGCAGCATGTGTATTCCTTGATGACTTCCCACATCAAACTGATAGTCGTTTGCTGATGTATAGTCTCAACAGATGGAAAAACAGTCCGTGGTGTTCAATTATTTCTGTGTCCTTTGCCAGTTTATTGAAGGATATGATAAAGGATACGAATCAACAGCCAGATGAGCTATGATGGGGGCAAGGCATGGGGAAAAGGCACAGAGCTTCCAGGCTCTCTCCAGGCATGTCGTTCTTCCCCCACCTCCACGTGTTCACCAACCTGGGAGCTCATGCGGTCTCTTATAAAGACACTAATCCAATCATGAAATCTACTCACCTCCCAAAGACCTCATAATATCTTCACTCTGGGGGTTAGGATTTCAATATATGAACTTTCAAACATTCAGATCACAGGAGTACAACATATAAATGTAAGACATTATAGATAATTATTATATAGCAAAATATAATATAATATAAGCCATAATGTTATGCTTATTGTACAAGTGAAGAAACTGAAATTCATACAAACTATTACTTAGCAAAGATTACACAGATAATTCAAGGCAAAGCCAGAATTCTACCTCAAGTCTGATTTCAAGTCTAGAGAAACCTTTCCACTTCATTTTGGCTCCCATAGCCAAGACCTGTGATCAACAATGTTGAGGCAGATTCATGACCCAAAGCAAGTCGTACTCTTTACAGAAATACAATTCAGGTCTATTGTATCATCAAAATGGGTCTTAGAATTTGCAAGACTCAGATATGGATCTGCATTTGTGAATCTCCTTCACACACTAAATCATTTCTCATTGTCAATGGATACACTATACAGATCTCAACCTCAAAATTCTCTGAACAGGGTTGCCTGGGTGGCTCAGTCGGTTAAGCATCTGCCTTCAGCTCAGGTTATGATCCCAGGGTTCTGGGATAGAGTCCCAGTAGGGCTCCCTGCTCAGCAGGGAGCTTGCTTTTTCCTCCGTCTGCTGCTGCCCCTGTTTGTGCTCTCTCTTCTTCTGACAAATAAATAAATAAAATCTTTAAAATATATACATATAAGGAAAAAAGCTTCTCTGGACAACATTTCCAACACTTCCAATACCCAGCTTCAGGAGAAGGGAAATTTATATGATTTCAAAGACTGGTGACAAACACAACTTGCCCTTTCCACAGTCTTGATGTGTGAAATTCCACATTTGGGCATTTTTTTCTTTTGTAGCCTGATAATGACAAATGCTCTTTGACACCTGAGGGTAGATGAATTCATAAGAAATATTCCTCAAGGGGCGCCTGGGTGGCTCAGTGGATTAAGCCGCTTCCTTCGGCTCAGATCATGATCTCGGAGTCCTGGGATCGAGCCCCGCATCGGGCTCTCTGCTCAGCAGGGAGCCTGCTTCCTCCTCTCTCTCTCTGCCTGCCTCTCTGCCTGCTTGTGATCTCTCTTTCTCTGTCGAATAAATAAATAAAATCTTTAAAAAAAAAAAAAGAAATATTCCTCAAAGCAGGTATGTACAGGGTGTAGAAAACGTGTCAGGAAACAAAGCAGGAATATAGGAAAATTACCTGGTGGACCAAAAAGAGCAGATGGGGAACTTTTACAGCTTTGCTTACTATAACACACTGAATTGCGTCCTCCTAAAAGATAATGTTGAAGTCCTAACCCTACGTCCTTATGAACATGACTTTTTTTGGAAATACAGTCCTTACAGATGTAATCAAGTTAGATTAAGTCAGATTGTATTGGGGTGGGCTCTAAACACAATGACTAGTGTCTTGACAAGAGAAAGAAGAGGGAGATGTAGATGTAAAGATACAGAGGAGACACAAAAAAGAAGGCCATGTGAAGACAGAGACAGATGTGAGTGATGCAGTTAAAGGCAAGGAGTATTAAGGATTGTGGGAGCCCCTGGAAGCTAGGAAGAGGCAAAGAAAGATTCTCCCTAGAGCCTTAAAAGGGAACATGCCAATAACTTGATCTCTGACTTCTGGCCTCTAGAACTGTGAGAGAATAACTTTCCGTTATTTTAAAACACCTAGTTTGGTAATTGTTATGGCAGACTCAGGAAGCTAATTTACCTGCTTAACAACCCATCCTCAATTTTAAGATTATTCTGTGGGATAATTTTGAATTTGAAATTCAATTGAATCTTTTTTTACTAAATAACACTCTTCAATTTTTGTTCCCAAAATATGTCTTGCTGGCTCTACTCTTCTAAAAATCCTATCTCTCCATTCTTTCATCTATGGGTTACCTTACCCGGACTTCCCCACACCCAACACCCTTCCACCAAGTGTGTGAATGTTCACATCTGCCTCCTAAAGAAAACTACTCCCATAACACTTTTTTGTTTCATGGAAGTTTGCACTCTTTGTACTCATGCAAGTGGCAAAAATCGTTTTACATACACTATATATTCATCTACTAAAATATAATATTGAAAACATTTCTAATAATGTCTTTTTTAATAGAAGCATTTTTCAAAATATTTGAGAGAGAGAGAGCACAGAGGGAGGGCAGAGAGAAAGGGAGAAACAGACACCCCACTGAGCAGGGAGACCATTGCAGGCTCAATTCCAGCACCCTGGGATCACGACCTGAGCTGAAGGCAGATGCTTAACAGACTGCCCTCCTTAGGCACCCCTCTAATAATGTCTTATAAATAACAACATGAGGTTTCTAAAAAGTCATTGTCTTTTGTCTTTATAAAATTCCCTGGGTTCCAGTTGTAGAAACAACCTCTGGGAGTTCAATGAAATCGCTTCAAGGTAGATTGTTGCTTGATCCCAAAGCCAGTGCAGAGACTCACCCCAAACCCAATCAAAAGGATCTCTTTCCCCTGCCAAACACTCCTCTGAGAACCCTGTCATGGCCTCAGGGAGGGGAGGGAGGGAGGAAAGGGAGCTGGGAGCCGGCGTGAAAACAATGGCCAACTTGCAAGGGCAATCAAATGCCATAGCAACACCGTGGTGATCGCGAGATTATTAGGTTTTTAAAGTTAAATTTACACAGTTGTCACGGAACCAAGTGGTGAGATAATAAGCTTGACAATATCTATTTCAGCTCAAGGTTTCTTATTCTAGGAGCTATTCTATCTTCAAGTATCCCCAGCCCTTGCCTAGCACGGTGCCTGGCACGTAAAGAAGCCCATAAACTATTGAACGGTGGTCACGGGAAGACCTGGCTGCAGGTTCTAACAGTGCTCTCTCCAGAAAAAAAAAAGAGAAAAACCAACCGCCTGATCAGTATTCCCTTTATCAGCTGTGAACCCAAACTATTGCTACCACCATTGCCATTATTCTATCCACGGTAATTATCATAAAGGCCTGACAACACCCTACAGATGAAAGTTCTGAGTAACTGTCATAACCAGGAGATTGAAGACCTTGCCAAAACCCAGTAGATTATTCAGAATCCAATGGACAGAAGCCGGTTATGATATAGCAATCCCACTTTACCCTGTGGAGAGATTTCAGTGTTAATGAGACAACTTAAAAGGAATATATAGATGAGATTTCTTTTTATACACAGCACGCTTGGCTCCAGGCCGCCCCATCATCCCCTCCAGATGCTTGGGCCTGTCCTTAGGGCTCTGGACCGCCAGACTCCAACCTCCGCGCCGCCGCCGCCTCCGCGCCGCCTGCCTCCCGGGACAATTCGGCCCCGCAGGCGCTTCCAGGGGGCCGTCCCCGTCCGCTCCGGCCTCTGCGGCTTCGGGAGCGCCGGCTGGGGGAGCTCCGCAGGGCACCCGGGCGTCCGGGCCGCGGAACGCGCGCCCCTAGTTCTGCGCCCCATAGCGGCCCCGAGGGGCGGGAGCCGAGCTCCGCGGCAAGGCAGGGCCGGGGGCGCAAGGCGCCCCCAGAGGTGCGGGCTTTCCCCACCCCCGGCGGCTACCCCACCTCCCGCCCCCGCTGCGTGCGCGCGGGTGTCCGTCTGTCTGTCTTCTCTCTCGACGTCAGTGGGAATTTCCAGCCAGGAAGTGAGAGAGTGAGCGAGAGAGAAAGAGAGAGAAGTGCACCAGCGAGCCGGGGCAGGAAGAGGAGGTTTCGCCACCGGAGCGGCCCGGCGACGCGCTGACAGCTTCCCCTGCCCTTCCCGTCGATCGGGCCTCTCGCCGCTGCCGCCGCCCTCGGCCTGCGCCCCGCCGCCGGCCCCGCTCGGAGAGCCCAGCGCAGCCCAGGCCGGAGCCGCCGCGGCCGGGAAGGCGGCACAGCCGCGGCCCGGCCAACGCGCGTCCTGCGCTTCCCTCCGCCCGCGCTGCGGACATGGCGCGGCGCTGACTGGCCCGGCCCGGCGAGAACGCGCGCCCGCTAGCCCGGACCCGACCCGACCCGCACCGGCCCCGCTCCGGCCCCGGCCGGCCGCTGCTTCTTCTTCCTTCTCCGGCCCGCAGGCCCGCGCCGCCCGGAGGGGAGCCCACCGGCGCAGGGAGGCCGAGCGCGGACTCGTCACCAGGGTAAGCCGAACTCGGGCAAGTGGGGGCCACGCCGGGGACGTGTGGCCCGAGTCCCGCCGCCTACCCGCCCCGCACCCCCTCTAGCCCTGCTCGGACTTCCTCATTCCTGCGCTAACCGCTGGGCTATTCCGGACGGAGGACCAGGTTGACAGGAGTTGAGAGGCACATGGGCATGGAGAGAGGGGCAGAAGGCACATCTGGACTTGGCAGGGGCCGCTTGGCCAGAGGGCCGCGGCTGCCCGGGCCGTCCTTTCTCCTCGCGTCCCAGCGCCGGGCGGGAACCGGGACCCGTGGGGGAACTCTCGCAAACTTTTTTTTTTTTTTTTAAATGTTCACCCCCGACCTCCACCCCTCCTGGCGGGTGGCTTGAGGGTTGAGGTGCGCTTCGGAGAGGGAAAGGTGGTTGGTGCAGTGCTGAGCCAGATTTCACCTAAGGGCGTTCCATGAAATGAAAGCAGAAGTGTATGTCAGTCCTCTTGACTGGGAAAGCCCTCCCCAGCTCCCCCAAATTTGAGTAGAAGAGCTTCATTCCTTCATCTCCTACTTCAAAAAGAAGCCCCCCACTTATGTCTGTCTGTCTGTCTCTCTCATACAAACACACACACACACAAACACACCAGGACATAATGTATTCAGCTACTACAGAATCCGTATCTTCGTTTTCACAAAAAACAAGGAGGGCCTGGTAATGAACCTACAGGGCCTGGCATTTGAGAACAGAAATTATCTACTTAGAGCACTTTTCAGACACTGATTATGTAAAACAGTCGGACAACAGCACCATGTATCATGCGTGACCTCCAAAATAAAAATAATGATATAAACAAAGCCTATCCTAAATACAAGTTTTCTTATGGTCTTTAAGAATAGATACCAATGGAGATGTTTGCCCTGATTTATTGGTCGGTACTGAAACCTAAATGAGACTTGATGATACAGTACTTGATTATCAAGATTTAAGACCTTTCCATGGACTTTGTTAAGTAGGGTTTTTCAGCATTGCAGCTTATTAAATAACTGTATTTAACTTAAAGATTTTGTTATAAGGCCCATAATCTGGGAAAATGACTATAGTATTACTACAACATTTAATAACTCTGTCATACAAATGTTCTGTAAACTGGTGATCTTTGGTAAACACTGAAGCTTGGGATCAAGATGTCCAGTGCTTATTTTTCTAGCAAAACATCTCAATAGAATATTCTTGAGTAGTTTAAATTGCAGTGTTTGTTAAAACTAAAACGGACTCTTGATTGGAATAAAGTTCTTAGCTGGAGTATGTTGTTTTCCTAATTTTAATATTGTGCTTTCTAGAGATGAATCCTCTTACTGTTTGATGCACTAAGGAAATGTAAATAATCTAAAGCAATGTATTTTTTGAGCTTATGAGCTTGGGAAGACAGGAAATACAAAGATTTGTTTCCTGTAGCATTTTACATTTGTCATGTAATTAAGTTGCTAAGGGGAGTCGAGTATATATCATAAATGGAAATGTGAAATCTCCTGAAATTATCCATCCATAGTGATATACCTGCAACTCCTCAGTGCCCTGTGGAGCTTGTTTAGATAAAATGTCTTCCTGGGCCACAGCCTACTGGACAAACGTGAACACAAAGGAAGGCTCATTATGTGTAGATTGAATGCTGGCATTGAAATACTGCTTGCTGTGAATAGTAAATCACCTCTAACCTAATTGAAACACTTTTTAAAGGAAATGTTATAATCCAGTTAGGTGTTGGTGGGTTTGACAATTAGTGTTTGAAAATCTATAATCTTTGTTTTCAAATTTCAATTTGATCTTAAATTCTGCAGCTGGCATTCAGATGGGCTGAATGAATAAACACCCTGTTTCTCAAACCCAGTTAGTAAATACTAGAGTATACATACAAAAATAGTTGTTTCCCCTTTGTAAGCACTACTTTGATCTTTGCACTTCCTTCTTACCCCTACCTCTTAAACAAGTTCATCTGTGATGACCGAGTTGCTATTGGGAGTTGCCATTGGTAAAAGCTTAGACTGAAATAGCTAGGATGTTAGATACAGTGATCATATCCCTCCTATTTCTCTTGTCATGTTCCTTGGAACAAACTGAAGCTAGTGTAAGAAACTAATATTTAGGCAGGTTTTTACTACTGCTTTCAGACTTCCAGATAATTGATGAAGTAAGTTACCTTCACTTTCAGGGATTGCTCATTGTGGTAGATAGAAGGTCTAGATAAAGACTTGGCGGCTGCAGGAATCTTGGACTCTCAATCAATTAGCAAGATCTTTTTTTTTTTTTTTTTAACCTAATTTATGAGAGGTATTCCCCTGTTCAGAAGAGGTGAAAGTTCTGGCTTTTGGGGGGAAGTGGTTACTTCATAACCTTCAATTAATTTGAACTTGGGAGAAGTAAGAACAGTATTGACATTTTAAAATAGTAAGTTAAAAAATATGAGTTTCCATATGGCTTTTTAATAAAGTGAAAATATCATCTTTCCCTTCTTCAGAACTTCTTAGTAAATGTGCTCTTCTGAGCATAGAGATGATTGCAATAGAAAGTGTATCTGGAAATGCAGAATAGTTTAACCAATAGAGTAAATACTCAGGTTACACTCTTCTAGTCTACAGATTGAACGGGAATCACAGTAGCAAGAAGGGATGCCTAAGAATCAATGGCTATGCAAATTAGCAGGGGGATTGTTTTATTTTCTGTTTATCCTATGAATCATGTAAGGTGGTAAGATTGTTGCATATTGTAAGAACAGAATAAGGAAGAGAAGGAAGGAAAGAATTTTATTGTTGTAGGAGGACACTTCTAAATGTTCTACTCTTACATCAGCATTTATGTGTGATTAGAGTTAATTGACAACTGTTTCTTGGTGACCAGTAAACCACACTGAAGCAATTTGTGCTGCTCTCTGGGAATTAATTCTCATCTACACTCTTGCACCTCCCACAAATGTGAACTCCCCTGTAATGTTCTTAGCTGAGCAGGTAAACCGTGAGGAGCATGTTTGCCCCTATGAGTTGACCCTGTCACTTCTTAGGAGACCTTAAGGATTTTCAAGAACTAGAAGCATTCAGCCTTAGGAAGGAATGTTTGGACTTGTGGCACAGTCCTACAAGTTAGTTTGGCTCCTTGACCTTTTTTTTTTTAAACAATAAAGATTAATGTTTGAAACCACTTAATCTGGTATAGTTAGTAGAGTAACATAACTGAGATGCTTATCTTTGTAATATTTCATTAATGAGTATCTAGTGCCTCACTGTTGGAAAAAAATAGCATTCTTTTCATGATGAGAAACTTGCTTTGTACCTTTGGTCTCTGTTGTATTAGAGAGGGTATTGCTGGGTGCAAATTAATGTGCTGTCTTTCATATTTCGGGTGAGGCTGATAGACTTACCCTTGAGAATCAACTAATAGTTTAGAAAACAAGATGTGAAGTCATAATTTATTGCTTCTCTACAAATAATTTAAAGCCTGACAGTTTTACATAAAATAAGATGTCATTTGCTAAAGATCACAGAACCCTCAAGAGTAGATTATGAATGAAAATAGAGTATTCGTCATAAAAATATTATATTTTAAAATTTAAAAAGAAACCAATTATCAAATCTCTCATTTTCCTATAGTAACTAATAGTTTTAATTTTCAGTAGTACAGGTTTCATCTGCTTTAATTTGTTGCCTATTTTGAAATTAGAATAATGAAGTAGAGGCTTAATTCCCCAATACAAAGTGGCTTATTACTTTTTATTTATATTGCACCATTAGGCCTAAATCTTATAACCAGCTTTTATTCTGAACCATATTTTTAATAGATATTAATAAATTTATAGACTTATTTTCTTCAAATGGTGAAAAAAGATTCTGACTGATGGAGCTTTAAAGAATACAAAGATTCTATATGGCTTATCCTTTAAGAGCCTAACTCTTTTTAAAAATAGTGGAAAGGAGGCTCCATAGCTCAGGGGTTAGAGCACTGGTCTTGTAAAAATAGTGGAAAGGAGAGGAAAAGAGCTATCTAAAAGAATGCAGTCTTGTAGTTACAGCTAAAAAGAAATTATACCAAATTTATACTGACAAAGGCAGTTCAGCACTGTGCTTATTGGCACATAGTAGGTCATGAATAACTATTTTTTGAGTGAAGGAATGGCACAAGTTTTCTTTTGTTGTGTTTGTTCAAAAATAGGGCAGCTGTTTTCTGCAAGGAAAAAAAATTACACTCTTTTGCCTTGCCTCTGGGAAGAAAGAAACCAAAAACTAGTTCTTGCTTCCTAGATATTATATTCTTATCTAAAGAGCACACAAAGTTTACTAGAACAAGGAATTTATTAAAAAGTACCCAGTGACTTTCAAAAGGAAAGCATTTCATTTTGAAAGATGAGTTTATGAATTGGAAAAAAATGGTTTTTAGTTTCCAGGTTTTAGAGGCACTTATGAAGGAACGTAATAAAGTAATTGAAATGATAAAAGGTGCTTATGCAAGTAAAAAATGTAACTTTTTGCTACTCTAGAATTTATCTGCACTCCATTGAAACTGTAATTTCAATATTAGTGTCTCCAAAAGAGGAAACAGTGCTACAGACACTGCTTGTAATCTGAAGTCTGTTAAAGCCTATCTAAATTAATCAATTAAAAAGTAAAACCAAAATATGTTAAGCCATCCAGAATTAAATACTTACCACCTACAAAAAACTGAAGGGGAAAAGCTACTAGCTGGAAAATCTTAGGAACAAGCAGACACTAAGTAAGGGGTACTGTATTTTCCACTTTTCATACTTGAATGATTTTGCAATACCCAGGACCTCCTCATGTCAGGGTTTTATTGATTATTTTTACTTGGAACATTTTTGGAAAACTGTCCTTGAAACTCTAAATCAAACCATGTATTATTCTATGTGGACATACTTTATGAAATCTTCCATCCAGACTAGAAGAGAACACAATGCCAACACTCCCAGGCCTGGTGTCCCGACCCCAAGTAGAGTTAGAACCATTTTATCAGAAATTGCTGATGCTTTGCTCCCCACTTAATTTTGGTTCTGACCCTGATCTCTCTTTGAATCACTTACAAAGACACATTCAGGTTTTAAAAATGAAATTTTAAAAATTGTTTAGAAATATTTCTATATGTAATCATTTTTGTTGCCAACAAATTGCGGAAGAAACTAAATGTTTACTTATAGGACAGGTACACTGTAGAGCTGTCACTGTTGAAAAGTACTCACAGCAGTGTTTGTTAGTTAAAATAATAAAATATAATCCACGTACTTTGCTAGCTTCCCTGTGAGAAGTCTCAGAGAAGGATAAATTCTGCTGTGTTCCATTACATAATCAACTCAGTCTGCAGCTTCCAGGCAGGAAGAGAAGCATAAACAAAAACACAAAACTATAATGTTAGCCTTATCTTTACTGTATTAGTCAAAATTCTATGGACAGTTCATACATTCCATACTGGAAAATAAAGCTATGGGTTTTTCTTAGTTTTCAGGCTTTTTATATATGAGTATTTGTTGATGAGATTTTCTTTTTTTCTAAACTTGAACAACAACAACAAAAAATACCAAACCTGCGTAAAGTTAAGCACACCTCTACAGAAAGCATTTAACATTAAAAAAATTCAATTGCTATAATGAATTTTGTCAAAATAGCAGTCATTTAAAAAAATTATTTGTTACTATTGTTTATTATGCAATTCAGACTGAACATACTACACTGTTTCAATGTCAGGACGTACCTCTCCCTCCCAAAGTCAGTTTTTATCTCCACAAATCAGTTCTAACACATATCAAGCATGAAAGAAGAAAAATTAAAGGTGATGACAGACTCTCTAATCAGTCTACCTGTTTATTGGTTCTGTGCCCACGCCTGCAATTCATTCGAATAGTGAGGATAAGTTACTTGATTGTCTTAGAAAATATGCCTTCTAGCAAGAATTTTAGGAATGGAGAGAATGACTATTTCTTTGAGTGTTTTAACATGAATTCCTCACGTTTTATTGAGATTTGAAGAACTTCTTTGTCTACTAGGTCTTAGATACAGGTTTATTTTTTAGGATTTAAGCATTTATTGGTGTTTGATCATTAAGACTTGGTTTATAAAACTTCAGTGTTTTTTTCTTTTAAACAGGGGTTAGGTATGGTGGTGAGGTCAAAGGAAAAGAACCTCTTACAATTTATAGCATTTTGTATAATGCTCTCTAAATAATACAAGCACCTTTATGACTTATAAAGCTAAAATAAAGTTGATATAGAAGGATGGAAGGAGTATGAATGGCTGTTTATACAGAAGAAATTTAAAGTAGGAAGAAACATGAAGAAGGTAAAGAATAAAAATTAAATTAAACTTGATGTTTTTAGTTTTGTTGGATATTCAGGAAAGTACTTAAGGGAGTACACAAAACCATTAGTTTATATAAAATTAAAATAGAATGTAAAATCTAGGCAGTAGAAAGATTATTATTATTATTATTTTTAATAGAAGGAGTGGGGGGCAGAGGGGCAAAGAGAGATGGAGAGAGAATCTTAAGTAAGCTCCATGCCCAGCACGGGAGCTGGATCTCAGAACCCTGAGATCATAACCTGAGTCGAAATCAAGAGTTGGGTGCTTAACCAACTGAGCCATCCAGGTGCCCAGAAAAGATTATTTTATAAAAAGTATTCACACTGCTCATTTCAAGCCAGCCAGAAAGCCTGGGAAAATATTTTGTTGGGGATGGATTAAAATGAACCAAAAACATAGCTAATCCCATAAAATATTTATTTAATTCATTCATTTATTATGTAGTTAACATATAGTAAGGTATATAAGTTGTGTGTGTGTGTGTGTGTGTGTGTGTGTGTTTTAAATCTATGAGTCTTAAAAATTTGGTCAAAATCAAGGATAAGGAAAGCATAAATAGGGATTTAGTGGGAGTGTCCTCTACAAAATTAGATCTTGAACTTTCTTACTGACTTAAATATGAATAAGAAAAATAACCAAGAAAGTGAATCAGAATTCCAGAGAAAAGGGTAAATTCTGTGTATCATGGATGAGAAGGGGAGGGTCATGACAAAAAGAGATTGAAAAGAACTTTCTTTATTGGCATTTCACTGTGGATTATCCTATTTTTGATTAATTAAAAACAATAGTTATTTCCCCCTCATTCTGAAAACATTTTAAAGTCAGTTGTGATTCAGCAAACCTCAGTACACTTGGAAAATTAAAATCAAAAGCATGGTATTTGACAATTAAATGTATTTCCTTACTCTCATGCCATAACATAGCATTCAATTGATAAAGTATCTTTATGGTTTCTCTCCATGTCTTTACCCAATTTCCCATTTTAAGCACTTAACTAAATTTAACAAGCACACCTTAGAACATTTTAATATTTCCCGACTATTTTATTTTAAGATTTTATTTATTTATTTGAGAGACAGAGAACACAAGCAGGGCGAGAGGGAGGAGAAGCAGACTCCCCACTGAGCAGGGAGCCCGATGCAGGGTCCCAGGGTCCTGGAATGGTGACCGGAGCTGAAGGCAAATGCTTAATCAACTGAGCACCCAGGTGCCCTGACTATTTTAAAACATTACCTTAGCAGTCATTTACCCTCAAGTTCTTTTTTATGATAGTCAGGGAAAGTATCCCATTTCTCTTAGAAAGTCTGCTTTAAAACCAAATTAGGAATTAGTCCAAGTTGTTTATGAAGGTAGTTCAATCTTGTGTTGAAATAGACGGATGATTCAGGGGTCGGTTGTGCTATATTTGCTAAACATGTGTGAAACTGAAGGAATCCAGTCATTCAAGGTAAGCCACAAAAAAAAACAGTAATTTTATTGCTGAGGCACTTAGGTATCTTCACATAGATATCCCCATCAGTATGCCAGTATCAAATTTATGGTCATGCTCATTGACCAACTGTCAGTCCCTCTCCGGCCCCCCCATGCACATTAAGGAGTGCAGTTGTTAGCCCACTATGATCCATTTGGTAGGTTCCCCATGCCAGAAATCTAGGAGACCATTCTTCATTCGTACTCATTCATCTCTTCCGATCACCAAGTTCTATTAACTCAGCCTCCTCCTCACCTCCCAAATCCATCCCTTCCTCATTGAATTTCTAGCTTTCATTTTCGCATTGTCTCCTGATTCATTATCTCCTTCTATTCCATCTTTCATTCCAGTATAAAGGTCAGCTTTCTAAAGCGCAAGTCTGATCATGTCACAGTCTTTATATTTCTGAAATCAGTCTCTGTAGTCTTCACAAGCTGATTCCTGCACAGCTCACTTCCCACCCTTGCTCCTCGCCCATCCCCTATTTCTCAGATCATCCACATCAATTTTCAGTTCCTTATTCTCTGTATTTTCTTGCTTTGAATGCCTCTGCATACGTGCTCCCTCTGTGAGGTATGTCCTTTCCTTCTTAGCCAACTTCTCAACCTTTGGAGATGGTTGGGGCATCATCATTTCTCTCTCTCTTTCTCCTCTGTCCATTCTCCCTGACCTCATCCTGAAGTTATGTGCTTGCAATCCGTCTTCTCTTGACATATTATGTTTTCTAGAAAGAAAATATCTTGAGGGTGGGGATTTTATCTTACTTTTTCTTTGCACAGCACCTGGTAAGTTTGCTAAATGAGTAAGTAAATAACTAAGCAGAATGTCAGCAGATACTGACTAGGTAGCTATTGATTAAGCTGTGTGGCTCTGAGCAAGCTAACTTCTCTGCGTTTCATTTTTCCTATGTATAAAAATGAGAGGGTTAAACTAAATGACCATCTACTTCTAAAATTCTTTGTTTCTTTGATATAATCGTATTATTTGGAAGAGTTCAGATTTTCTTGCTCTATTGAGCAAAGTCACCCTAAGGAAAATGCGCATGTGAGCAGGTACAAAAATGATTCTTGACTGTCATTATGATAATGTGTGGAACTGTTCATTTTTGGATTTTGAGTTATCATTTATGGTCTAAGTCTAGTTTCATTCTGACATCAGGTGTTTCTGGGGTTGCACCTTTTTGTTATTAATTTCTACTGTAAACTTAAATTCACATTTCTCCAAAGAAACTGAAGACACACTTGATACAGAAATTGAATATAAAATTCAATGTTTTAACTGTAACTGGGTTCAAGCTCTCATTAATTATATAGTTGGAGGAGGAAAAAAGGGAAGTGGTAGTAATGTAAGCTCAGTCCTCATGTGTCAGAACAAGAACATAATGTTTAAAATTGACAAATTAAGAAAAAAGATATAAACATGTTGTTTGGAAATATGGAAAGAACCCCCATGAAAACCAAAAAAGAGAAAGTTAGGAGTGGTAAAAAGTCACTCAGAAAAGCAGTATTGAAGATGAGGAGAGGTGGGGTAGGGGAATCTTTGCTTTTTTATAGAAGCTCTTCTACCTTTGCATAGTATGATTTTTTTTTTAACCATTAATTCATTTGAATATACATTGGGTCCTTTCCAGTGCCAGGTTCTAGGAACTGGTAATACTGAACAAGGCAGAAATCAATAATTTCATGGAGCTTAGATTATTTCATATTATCAGTTTTAAAATTTTTCTCTTTACATTAGCCTTTTTAAGATTGAAGAATTACATAGCTAAAAGATTGCATTAATCATAAAAGTATAGCTTTAGTGATTTACCTCAAAATGAATACACTTAACTTAGGTGGTGCTCTAGAAAGAACATTACCAGCTCCCCAAAAGCCTTATTTCTGCCCCTTCGTGGTCAGGACCCCTACCCTTCACTCTCATTTAAAAGGTTTCACTAATGGGGCGCCTGGGTGGCTCAGTTGCTTAAGCGTCTGCCTTCTGCTTAGGTCATGATCCCAGAGTGCTGGGATCAAGCCCCATGTCGGGCTCCCTGCTTGATAGGGAGCCTGCTTCTCCCTCTCTTCCCTGGTTGTGCTCTCTGTCTCTATCTCTGTCTGTCTCTCTCAAATAAATAATAAATTCTTTTCAAAAAATAGGTTACACTACTGACTTTTGGATTATATGCATGTTGATTCCATGAGTCCACATATAAATTCATCCACATACAATTGAAAATTGACTGAATGATTTCACTACTCCAAGGTACTAATAATGAGCTTCCCACAAGTAGGAACTGTGCTATAGATAAAAGCTCTAAGGTCAGTTCATTTGAGACTTTGATCACTAAACAAAATATGTTTATAAAAGTAGAAAACAATTCAAATTTTCATATGAATCTGTCATTTATGAGTTTGAGTAAATATTTTGTTTATTGCCCAGCAGTCAAGGTCACTGATAAAGAGACATGGGAGAAAGAAGAATTCACATCAGACCTTATCAGAAATGAAAGAGAAAGGGCGCCTGGGTGGCTCAGTGGGTTAAGCCTCTGCCTTCAGCTCAGGTCATGGTCATGATCTCAGGATCGGGGGATCGAGTCCCGTATCGGGCTCTCTGCTCCTCAGGGAGCCTGCTTCCTCCTCTCTCTCTCTCTCTGCCTGCCTCTCTGCCTACTTGTGATCTCTGGCTGTCAAATAAATAAATAAAATCTTTAAAAAAAAAAAAAAGAAATGGAAGAGAATGTAGTTCACTTTTTTCTTCCTTTTTACATTGACATCTGCATAAATTGAAGGATTTATCTATGGTCAATGTGGAAATGCCTTCATAACTAGATTTAAGGACTGAAAGTTCCCTGTATAAGACTTGATTTTGATGCTTGCAAATAATCATTTGTGTGTTTGTGTAATTGGAAGGTCACTGTTGTTCTTACTTCTTCAAGGAATACCTTCTTCTCCCTCCAGAGCGATTGTCACCATATCCATAGACTCAAGCAAGTATTAATGGTTCACATGAATAATCCTTTTCATTTAAAACATAAAGGATATATACTTTTATAGATATATGAAGATAAATAAAAATGAAAATCCAAACTGAAGTTGTCATACTCAAATTTAAGAGAACTTGTTTTCTCCCTACCTGATCACAATAATGCTAATCTCCAATTCATAATTCTTGAGGTCTCCTCTTCAGTCTGAAAATATAAATACTCCAAAATGGTGCTCAAGACAAAGGCCAGACATGAAATTAAAATTTGGTTGTACTCTATCTTTTTAATTAAGTCTTCATTTTTTTTTAGAACAGTTTAAGATTCACCACAAAATTAATATGGTACAAAGATTTCCCCTATACCCTTGCCCCTCTCTATGCATCTTCTCCCGTTATCAGCATCTCCCATCAGGGTGGTACATTTGTTACAGTTGATGATCCTACATTGACACATGGTAAGCACCCAAAGTCCTTAGTTTGTGTATGGTTCATTCTTGGTATTGTGCATTCTTTGAGTTTGGACAAATGTACAATGACATGTATCCATCATTATGGAATCCTACAAGAGTATATTCATGGACCTAAAAGTCCTGTGTTCCACCTATTCATCCTTTATCCCCTCCCCCCACCATCATACTCTATTTTTAGAGAATAAATTTGTAGTAAATCAAATCCCTTTCCAATGCCACCTGAATGAAAGACCTCAAACTTAATGTATTGAATTGGTTTTTATGTGGAAATGGAAGGCAACAGTATCTCCTGAGTCACTTCAGTTATAACATGTAAAGTTTTTATCTAATTTATTGTAATCTTTAGAAAACTTCTCTAGCTATACAAATTTAGATTCACCGTATTTCATCCAACTATACTATTAACAAAAATAAATTTTACTCAGAATGGAATCTGCCATTTAGTATATATGACACTTAATTATAATATGATAGAAAATGTCCAGAATATCTTTTTGACCCTATAAATCATTCATTTATGATTAAGAAGACAAGCATAGGCAAAGATTCATACTTCGGCAACACATTAGAATGCATTCTGATCTAAGAAAATCCCTGTCCTCCATGGGTACAGTGGACATGATACAGCAAGAATTTATATGCTTCTCTAACAAAGGGAAAAGAAGTTATATTTACTATGTTTTATTGATTCTAAGAGATACTTCTCCCCCCTCCCAGATTAATATCTTTACTTAATTATATGTAGTTGAGGATTTTCTAGGAATCTTTCTGTTATTGATTCTAATTTAATTTTATTGTGTTTAGATAACATATCTGTATGCTTTCACTTCTTTGAAATTTATTGAGACTTGTTTTATGGTCTAACATATGGTCCGTCTTAGTGAATGTTCCATGTGCACTTGAAAAGAATGTGTCTGCCAGTCATTGGTGTGTTCTATACATGCACTTAGTTTTATTAATGATGATGTTCCTACATTTTCTATATCTTTACTGATGTTCTGTTGATTTGCTTTCATCAGTTACTGAGAGAGGAGTGTTAAAAATGTTAACTATAATTGTATATATTTCTGTTTCTTCCTGCCACTTTAGCTTCTTGTATTTTGAAGCTCTGTTAATATGTGCATATGCATTAAGATCATTATTTCTCTGTGATGAGTTGGCCCTTTTATTCTTAAGAAATGTTTCTTTTTGCCACTGGTAATATTTCCTCTCTTGAGGTCTACTGTATCTGATATTTTAATATAACCTGCTTTTTATATCTAGTATTTCCATGGTGTAACTGTCATAACTTTCCATCCTGATACTAAACTATTTGAGTCTTTAATATTAAAGCATAATTTTTATGAAAAGCATATACTTGGGTCCTGCTTTTTTTTTTTTTTTTTTTAGATTTTATTCATTTATTTGACAGAGATCACAAATAGGCAGAGAAACAGGCAGAGAGAGAGGAGGAAGCAGGCTTCCCACTGAGCAGAGAGCCCAATGCGGGGCTCTATCCCAGGACCCTGGGATCATGACCTGAGCTGAAGGCAGAGGCTTTAACCCACTGAGCCACCCAGTCGTCCCAGGTCTTGCTTTTTTTGTCCAGTCTGACCATCTCTACTTTCTTTTGGTCTGTTTAGTCCATTTTCATTGAATATAATTATTGATATGGTTGGGCTTAAGGTACCATTTTGGTAATTATTATCTACTTGTGCCATCTGTTCTTTACTGGTTTTTTCCTCCTTTCCTGCCATCTTTTGAATAAGTTAATTTTTTAAAATTCCATTTCCTCTCCTTCATTGGCTATATTTTAAACTGTTTACTTTAGGGATTACAATATGCACCCTGGAGTCTACCACAAATAAATACTATAATATTTCATATATAATGTAAGAACTTGACAGTGGTATACTTCCACTTATCCTTTTCCCTTCCTCTGTGCTATTTTTGTTCCACATTTTTCTTCTGCATATGTTATAAACCCCAAAATAGATCATATTTTTTAATAGCACACAAGAAAAAAGGTCTTATACTTACCCCCATTTTCATCATCTTTGGCCTTTTTCATTCTTCCATGTACATCCAAATTGCTATCCAGTATAATTTCCCTTCATCGTGAAGAACTCTCTTTAACAGGCTGCAGACCTGCAGAGGATGAATTCTCTCAGCTGTTGCTTATTTGAAAAATAATACCAATTTCACCTTAATTTTTAAAGGTTATTTTGCTGTGTATAGAACTGTACACTAATCTTTTTTTTTCTTTCAGTATTGTCATCATTGTTTCTGATAAGTCAGCCATCATACTTATCATTATCCCTGCTAGTCCCTGGGTGTTTTTAGGATTGTTTTCCAGAGCATTAATTTTTATCAGTTTTTGTTGTGATGTGACTTAGCATGGTTTTGTCTTCATCCAACATGGCATCTTTGAGATTCTTGGATCTATGGGTTGATTTTTTTTTTTTTTAAACCAAATTTGGAAAATTCTTGGCCATTACTTCTTCAAATATTTTTTCTTCTCTTTCTCTCTAGGGCTCTAAATTACACATATAAGACCACATGATATCATCTCATAGGTCATGAAAGGTGTCCTAATTTCTTTCTGCCTTTTGTCTCTGTGCTTCAGTTTAGATAGATTTTATTGACTAATATTCAAGTTTATTGATCCTTTCTTCTATAGTGTTCAATATGCTGATCAGGTCGTCTAATAAAATCCCATTTTGATTTAGAATTTTCCATTGGTTCTTTTTCTTTTTTATTTCCATTTCTCTTCCAAGATTCCCTATCTATTTATATGTTCATTTTTTCCTTTATTTTCTTGGACATATTGCTATTAACAGTTTTAAAGTCATTGGTTGCTAATTCCATAATTTGTGTCATTATTTTCTTTTGAGTCATATTCTCCTACTTCTTTGCATGTTTTGTCCTTTTTGTTGTACTCTGTGTGTACTACGTTGTAGAGATATGTATATTTGTCTTCCTTTAAACAGTGTTGAGTTTTGTTGTAATAGGCAATAAATTTACTGGTGAATCACCTGGTTTAATAAAGTTGGGCTTAGAGTAGACTTTATTCTAGGGTATGCCCCTTATTCCAGGATCATGATCTTTCCCGTGTCAGAGCTGAATGCTCAGAATGTTCAGTGATGTCTCTTCATCCTGGATGATTGGAACGTCAGTGTTTGTCATAGGTTCCCAAAACTTCTGGAATTCCATTCAGCTCTTAGATCCCTGACAACTGTTTTTCTAGTAGGCTTTACGGAATCTTGTCCTGCACTAGCACAGCTTAGAATGTATTCATTACCAGAGGTGACCCCATGCAGATTTCTGAACGTTTTTGTCTATGTAAATTCCTCATTTCTGGTACCCTGCCCAGTGAGACTGGTGTTCTCTGTTTGGACTCTACTTCCTTGTGTCATGGTTTGGAACATAGTCAAAAAGTGATTTTAGAGCTCACCTCAAGTGTTTCCATGCCCAGTGTCTTCCATTATTCTTCAATTATTTTGTTTAGTTTTACAGTGGTGTTGGGCACGTTCAATAATCATTACGCTGTCATGACTAAAACCAAGAGTCCACATTTTGACAAATCTGAAATTGCAGTGTTTCCTACTATTAATATAATACCATTTTTTAAAAGTACTTAGTATTTAATAATTTGGTGATACAAAGAAGCGAAGCTCTTGTATCTACTTTTCAGGCATTTATATCCATTAAGAAGATGGTAAATATATAAAGTTGAATTGTAGTAGACCAGTATGTTGTCAGGTGTAAAGTCACCAGTACACCTAAGTGTTAGAGCCCTTGCGTGGACTGCATAGCTGTAGGTTACAGAGGAAATACCGGGTTTCTGGGCAGAGGTCATATTTGAGTAGAGGCTTGAAGAGTCGGTAATACATAAGTAAGAAAGATGGCATTTCAGGTTGTAAGGCTACCATGAACAAAACACAAGGTGGAAATGAACAAGGCATTTTTGAATGGTTGATCAGTCTGTCCATAATAAAGCGTTTTGGTTAGGACATAGGAACAGATGATGTTTATAATATGATTTAATGTAATAATATAATAAGCTGAGTGGTTGATGGCCTTTTGACCTTATAAAGGAGAATAGTAGGGAGGCTACTACTATCATTCAGAAGTGAGGCTGTGAAAGTTCAACTAGGATACAACAGTGGGAATGGAAAGAGGGGGCAGATACACGAAATAATACAAGGAAGAAATCAGCAGGAATCAGTTATTAACTGAATATGTGTGAAATAAGGAGAGGGAAAGAAAAAGGTGACAGAACTTTTGGCTCTGAGTACCTGAGACAATGATATATTGGCAGAAATTGGGAAGTCAAGAAGAGAGCCATTGCTGCAAGAATGATTAATTTGATTTTAGAGAGTTGAAATGAAGATTTTAGAGAATTGAAAGTACTAAAATTATTGTTTCTTAATGGTATCAGTGCTTAATGCTAGTAACAATGTATTAATACTTATATTTTGAAGGTTTTACAGTACTAATTTTATTTCTGTTTACATTACAGTATTTTTGGCTAATGTACTTGTTTTCTTTGTTTTATTAGGAACTGAATAAGCAAATACAGTAAAAATGAGTACAGAATGTGGGGGTGGGGAATGGGTTCTGAATAGGACCCTAACAAAGAAAATATAATTACTGAATTGCCAAGATAACTAAACCACTCCGTACACACCCTCCATTTCCTGTGGTACTTACCTTGTTGCATTGCTTTTGCCTATATGTCTTCCTACTTATTAAACTGTTGCATTCGTTAGCTTTTGCTGTGTAAAAATTTACCACAAAGCTAATTAAAACACAAACATTTGCTATTTCCCTCAATTTGGTAGCCTCTCTAGGTCATCTGGTCTGGGCTGGTTCTGCTGATCTTTGAAGTCTTTTGGTTGCTCATCTGATGCTGTTTGGTTTAGGGGGGTGTCCAGTAGGACCTCTCTGCTCCACAGGATCTCTGATTCTCCAGTGGGCTAGCTCATGCTTGTTCACATGGCAGCAATGTTCCAAGAGAGGAAGAATTGCTGTTGCAAGGCCCCTTTTGAAGCTGGCTTTTTTTTTTTTTTTAAAGACTATTTATTTGACAGACAGAGATCACAAGTACACAGAGCAGAGGCAGCAGAGAGAGCGCAGAGGCAGGCAGAGAGAGAGAGCGGGAAGCAGGCTCCCCACTGAGCAGAAAGCCTGATGCAGGCTCAATCCCAGGACCGTGAGATCACCACCTGAGCCGAAGGCAGAGGCTTAACCCACTGAGCCACCCAGGTGCCCCTAAAGCCGGCATTTAAAACTCACCTTCTATCTTATTCTATTTGTCAGAGCAAGTTACAGGCCTGCTAAGATTCAAGGGTTGGAGAAGAAATAGATTTTACCTTTGGGTGGAATTGCAAAGAATGTTTGGTCATTGCTTTCAGTCTACCACAAATGTGGGCCCTGGTAATACACTCTTGTATATTTTGCTGTCTTTGGAAACTGACACATAGTAAGTCTAAATATTTTTTTTCAATGAATGACTAAATTAATGAAGGAAGGAATGCTTTCAAGGAATATTTCAATATACCTTAGTTTTAAAGATCTACATTCTTTTATTCTACCATTAGTGAGTATAGTGTTTTCTATGGACATACTTTAGAAAGGGAGTCTCTTTATTCTCCTTCTATCCTTTGTGATTGAACAAAAGAGATATATATTTTTAAAGATTTTATTTGTTTGTCAGAGAGTGAGAAAGAGAGAGAGCACAAGCAGGGGGAGTGGCAGGGAGAGGGAGAAGCAAGTTCCTAATGGAGCAAGAAGCCTGACATGGGACTCAATCCCAGGACCTTGGGTCATGACCTGAGCCGAAGGCAGATGCTTAACCAACTGAGCCATCTAGGCCTCCCCAAAGGAGATATTTAAAACAAAACAAAATAAAAAGGAGCTATTGTTGTTCTGGTATTCTCACCTTCACATTTGACTATCTCAGGAAGAACTCACTTGAGTGCGTTGTCACAGTCCTATTCTGCTTTTTGGGCTATGCTCTGAGTGGACTAGCTCCAACCTGAACATTCAGGAGACCTGGAGCAAAAATGCTGGATTAGAATGAATTAAATTTTAAGTCAAGGGGAAAAAAATCACATCTGCCTCTTAGGTAGATGAAGGAACCATAGTCTACAGAGTCAGATTGGCTAGCATTACTCTGTCAACCTCAGCCAATGACTTGCTGTCAGTAAACCTCGGTTTTCTCCTCCGGGACCATATTTCTCAGGAATATTGTGAAAATTAAATGAAATGTGTAAAGCATGCTAGTGCTTCCTGATTCATTGGTAGTAATCGATGAAGTTTAGTTCTTTATACATGTGAACCAAAGTACTGTTATATGATGGAGTTCATCAGGTTTCTCTTTCGTGGCATTACTGACATTTGGGGTCAGGTATTTCTTCATTGTAAAGGGTTGTCCTGTACGTTACTGGGTCTTTAGCAGCATCTCTAACCTCTACAGGCTAGATGCCAGTAGTGTGACAGCTAATAATGTCTCCAGACATTGCCAAATGTCCCTAGTGACAAAATACGGAGACATTTGATTCAACAGTAATAAGGATAGAGATAAAGAGGGAATGTAGCAGTGTACCCATACATGTAGGATAGGAAAGAAAAGTACTTGATTCTTCTCAGGATGCCTAAAATACTTCCTGTCTGTATTACTTTTCCCATAACCTAACATAAACGAGTTTATTATGCTCTAACAAAATGCTTAACGTTTACTGTGTGCCAATGACTATGCTAATATGCTTTACATGAGTTAACAGTTGGAGGTGGTGTATGTATCTGCCCTCTCTATTGGATTGGCATTCCATCGTGGACAGGGACCTGTACCAGCTCCAACCATGATGTGTTTGTACTTCTGAGGGAGCTATTTTCTCTGTTGGTCACATTGGTAGCATTGCACCCAAGTAAAGCATTAAGGAGCTGAAAATGGGTGGAGGTGTGGAAAACATGGAAAATGAGTTTATACGAATCTAAATGTAGCAGATTACAAATACTGATTTTTTTAAAAAAACTTTTAATAAACAGCTATTTTGTGAAAAGTAACCATTCACGTTTCTTTCATCATCACTAAACTCACATATCAGAAGAAAGATGTAAATAAATAGCCCCTTTAAAGTCAAATTTTTTCTGTTATATTTATTTGAAGAGGATTCCAGTAGTGCTTAGAAACCGCTCACTCATTCATACTTCATGTGTGATTCACTATGTCATTAATGGTTAAAGATGTTGGAGTTAAACTTTTAAGTTCAGCACAGTGTTTTTCTTTTTTCCTAAAAACATGTATTTCTAATTACATAAATGAGTTAGAAAACTAAAACATAGGAACGTATAACTTAGGTAGTAATAATCTCCATGTCACTATATATAGATATGAATTATTCTTTTTTTATTAATTATTTTTATTAACATATAATGTATTATTAGCCCCAGCGGTACAGGTCTGTGAATCATCAGGCTTACACATTCCACAGCACTCACCATAACGCATACCCTCCCCAATGTCCATAACCCACCACCCTCTCCCTGCTCCCCCACACCCCAGCAACTCTCAGTTTGTTTTGTGAGATTAAGAATCTATTATGGTTTGTCTCCCTCCCTGAATTATTCTCTTTAACAGCCATGTAATATGTATGGTAAGAGTGTAGCAATATTATAATTAATCTATCATCAAAGGACATTTAGGTTGTTTCCAGTTTTTTGCAGCAATTCATATCCTTGTACTAATTTCTTTTGCACATTTGCTCATATAATTCTTTAGCACAGATTTCTGGAAGTGGGATTGTCAAATCAAAAGATAATCTCAGGGGCACCTGGGTGGCTCAGTGGGTTAAGGCCTCTGCCTTTGGCTCGGGTCGTGATCTCAGAGTCCTGGGATCGAGCCCCGCATCGGACTCTCTGCTCAGCAGGGAGCCTGCTTCCTCCTCTCTCTCTGCCTGCCTCTCTGCCTACTTGTAATCTCTGTCTGTCAAATAAATAAATAAAATCTTAAAAAAAAAAGGTAATCTCAGTTGAATGTTTCCCGTTATATGTAGTACACACGTGTGTAAACCTTACAGTACATTTCCTCTGAAAAATTCCTCTGTCTAGATAAATAGGCTTTATCTATATCAATTTATTATTCAACAGAGAAATGGTGAAAAGTCACTGTCTTTCCTCTAATTTCATCTTCACTGCTATCTAGGTTGAGTTATTAAAATTATACCTAAGTGGTATCTGTTATAGCTGAATATAATCTTGGAAATAGACCCTTATCGCTCTGATTCCCAACTGCATCCTCTGAATGGCACCTAAAATTCTGTTTTTTGAACTGCAGATTGTCAATGCATTTGAAAAGCTTGTTTTTCTTTTTAATGAAATCTAATAGAACAAAAAGGGTATGTTTCCTTACAGCGGACCCTGATCAAAAAATGTGAATATATTTGATCCTAGAAAATTCCTCCACTTATAAGGAAGGAAGTGGCCTTGGTCGTGCTCCCTTCACTAAGAACTCTTTTTGCTGACCTTTTGATGTCAGTGGTAAGATTGTCACAGTTGTGCAGAAAATAATCCATTAGGCATTTCATGTAGAACTCGTCACATGTTTAGAACTTAGCCAGTTACATTATGCTTCTCAAGTGAGAAACACAAACAATCCCAGGAGAAGCTATTTTATTGCTACCTGGCTATATTTTTTTTCCACAGTGTGAACATTTTCCTGAAAACCTCACCATTTGGGGAGAGAGATGCAGAGCTTAGGCCCATCTTCTCACTAGTCAACCCAGTATCTTCCTTTCTGTTTCAAGGTCCTTCCTCAAAAGCACAGAACTGTGTGAAGGGAAAGTGAGAGGAGGGCTCAAGGAGAGGGGGCCAGGAGGGGCTTTCCCTGGTCTTTCCTAATCCTTCAGTTCCAAAGGCTTAGTTGGTGTTTCAGAATTTTGAAATAAAACTTGCTTTTACAATTAATGCAAATATGACTCAGTGATTCACCCTTTCCAAAGAATTCTTGGTTTTTTTTGACATTTTATTTTTAAAATTATGAGCTAACATTGACATCACTCTGAGGGTACCTCATCTCCTCACGGTGAATTTAACTGCCTTACAAAGCCCGTAGAAATTCAGATTTCAGTCACCACCTGGGTATCTCTTGGACTGTGATTGGGCTTTTAAAATCATGATCTTTTGACACACGTTTCTGCAAAAAGCCTGGGGAGGATGTTGGGAGGAAGACTATGTTTAATTGGGTAATTTGTCCAGTGCCTACAGTTTAGAGATTCTTTTTTTTTTTTTAAAGATTTTATTTATTTATTTGACAGACAGAGATCACAAGTAGGCAGAGAGGCAGGCAGAGAGGTGGGGGGGGCGGAAGCAGGCTCCCCGCTGCGCAGATAGCCCGACGTGGGGCTTCATCCCAGGATCCTGAGATCATGACCCGAGCCAAAGGCAGAGGCTTAAACCACTGAGCCACCCAGGTGCCCCTACAGTTTAGAGATTCTTGTTAAAGTTTTAACTACAATAAGGATCACGATAAGAACCCTATTACAGTTAGAGTAGTTTTAGTTGAGTTTTAAAAATCAAAGTGAGGGCCACTGTATATTAAATCCATACATTCAAAGGTCAGGAAATGATCTACAGCTATATGTACATGTACACACACATATATATTCAAAGTCACAGGTACTCAATGGATTCTATCAGTTTAATAAGTCAATGGTCTTGCTTACATTAATGGAAAGCCTAAAGGCAAAAAGGAAATTAAAAAATCTTAATATTTGTCTTGGAAGCTTGGACTCCTGTGGTGTTCTAAGAATAAGGATTTTCCACATAGAATATTGTAACTGCCATTAACACTGCATTTCAATGTAACACTGACTATTTTACTAGTATTCTCCAGGTAACTGAAAATTATGATGATGACTAATATAGATATATACCTAAGTACATATAAAAATCCAGGTTTACAGAGCGTGTTATGATTTGTTCTTTGAATGGGCATTTATTAGTCAACTAATCTACTCCAAGCTCAACAAAATTCTGCTGTTCTCAGAGGTTGATCCCATCAAAACCTCTATTTTACAGATGGGGAAACAGAGGCCGTAGTGAGTTTCATTGTATATCCAAAGTTACACACTCAGCAGTGGGAGAATGCTGGAATTTTGAATGACTTCATTCCTTTTTACTGCATCAGGGCAATTTTCCCTTTTTTTAAGCTACTTATCTTAATTGATTACAGTTATTTCTCGATCTTTAGCAGTTTTATGTTTTAGACAAATATTTCTTTCCACTCTGCATGGAGTTCTTATTTACTGGACACACTTTTTCCCTTCTGCTGAAGTTGGACCCTGCTCTGTATGCCACTAGCAACCCTCATGAGGCTTGCTCAGTCCTCGTCAGGCACCGAGGGCTCTGGCAGGAGAGGATTTCATGGGAAACCAGGGTCCTCTTTGGAGGATCTTGTCCTTACTGGAGATATATTTGTTAGGGTAAAGGTTAGCCTGGTTTTTTTTTAATATTTTTATTAATATATAATGAATTATTTGCCCCAGGGTACAGGTCTCTGAATCATCAGACTTATATATTTCACAGCACTCACTACAGCACATACCCTCCCCAATGTCCATAACCCAGCCACCCTCTCCACCTGCCGCCCAGCAACCCTCAGTTTGTTTTGTAAGATTAAGAGTCTCTCAGGGTTTGTCTCCCTCCCGATCCCATCAGCCTGTTTTACTAGAGAAACCCAGCAATACACTAGGTCAAGAACAAAGACACTTCTTTCTCACACCACCACCAGTATTAGCTGCCATTCATCATCACCCATGTGGAAGAAGCTAGGTCTCCTTCACATCTAGGTTTTATCCAGCAGGAAAGAGAGAGAAGCACACAAATATGAAGGACACGTGGGGAGGGCCTTAAGCCCAGACCTGGAAGAGGCACACAAATAGCTTTGACATTCCCCTGGTGAGCATTTCAGCAAGTGGCCATCCCTAATTCTGAGGAACTGTAGGGTAGAGTCTAGCTGAACAGTCACATTTCCAGCTACAACTATTACCATGCAAAAAGAGACAACAGATTTTGGTGTGCAGTTAACATTCTCACCCAGAATCCCAAGTGCTTTAAAGACTTCATGAAAGAAAAAAGAAAAAAGAAAAACTTGTCTCAGGAATGTTGTATACCTGAAATTAATGTAAAATCATGTGTCAACTATATTTCAATAAAAAATAGAAGAAAAATTTATTTGGGGAATTAATATTTGCTTTCAGCCTTTTTTGTCCTTTAATCTTTCATGTAGATAGATCTAAAATTTGATCTAGGTAACTTTAATAAAATCAGCCTAAATTTAAAGTAATGATAAGGATAGTTCTTAAGTAAGTAAGCCCAAAATGATATGTGATTTTTAGATAAATTTTTTATCTGGCCATGTGGTTTCTCACTTTTTTCAGGGTCTCTGGGTAGTCGAAGATTGCTAGAGCCTGCAGTACATTGATATCTGGCTGGGATTGGTTAAATCTGAGACTATAGCCTTGATAATAAGGACTCTTATAGTCTTTTCCTACCACTTTATTTTTTTTTAAAGATTATTTGAGAGAGAGAGTATACATGGGTGTGCGAGTGAGGGGAGGGGCAGAAGCAGAGGGAGAAGGAGAATCTCAAGCAGATTCCACTGTGAGCGTGGAGCCCGGCACAGGGCTCGATCTCAGGACCCCTCATGACTGAGCTGAAACCAAGAGCCAGACACTTAACCGACTGAGCAGCCCAGGTGCCCCTTCTCTACCACTTGGACAAGGGTAGGAAATGACTTCCTGAAGTGGAACATGCTGGAGGGCAGAGCACCGCACACTTTAGCTGTCCTCCCCTGGTGGTGTGCAGATCACTGACAGGCCCCTCTGACAGCAGGAAGACCATCTCTGAGCTTCTCAACTTGAACTCTGGGTAGAAAGCTTGGGCACAGTTCTAGGACCATCACAGAATTCATGAAAGGCTGGAAAATAATCTACACGAAGCACTAAAACTGAATCCTCGAAGTCTAGGTGGTGACAAATAGAAGTGACCTCTAAGAATTGAATTATGTGTGCTTTCTATATAGAGGATGAAGATTGGTTTCACCAAACTCCAGGACACTGTTGTGAGCTTGCCCCAGTTTTGGATTGTACATACGGAGTAATTCCTTGATTGTGCAATTTTCCTGCTAGTAGATTCCAATTCCAAAAAGGAACTACTCTTCTAAGGTTGCTGTCCCCCCTTCAAAGATCTTTTTAAAAGGATATGTTTGGTGTTACTGGAATACTGTAGTTTACTCCTGCATGATGGAATTCTTAAGTGTCATTCCATTCTTATAGTTTGGTTTGGTTTTGTTTTGATGCACAGCTCCAGAATGGCAGAAGACGATACATATTTGGGAGCACATGACCAAGTAAGTATTATAATCTCACCGATAATTTTTTTATAAGTGGATTCATATTTTTAAATATACAGAGGCAGCAGTATTATTTATCAGGAAAACTCTAAAATTGGTAAAAATTTATTTTAAATTGTTTTTGCCGTTTCTCTGGCCCTCCATGTGAGGTCGGAGGGGACATGTCCTATAAAATGAGTAACTCAAATCCTCCTATCACACATACTATTGCATAAAAATTATATATGCTACAGGTCAAATGATAACTACCATATTAGTTTCCTTGGGCTACTTTAACAGATGATCACAAACCAGATGGCTTAAAACAAACAAATAAACAAACAAACAAATATATGGGGCGCCTGGAACATAGTCAGTTAAGCATATGCCTCTTGGTTTTGGCTCAGGTCATGATCTTGGGGTTGTAGGATCAAGCCCGCATCAGGCTCTATACTGGGTGTGGAGCCTGTTTGGGATACTCTCTCCCTCTCTCTCTCTGTATCCTCCCCCTCTCCCTCTCTAAAAACAAAACAAAGCAAGCAGAAATATATTCTCCTACAGTTCTGGAGGCTAGGGATATCAAAATCCAAAATCAAGATGGTGACAGGGTCGGTTACTTCTGTAAGTTCTGAAGGAGACTCTGTCCCAGGCCTCTCTCTCCTAGCCTGCTGTGGTTGCCAGCAATCCTCTGCACTCCTTGGCTCGTAGCTGGATTGCTCCTGCACGCCTACCTTCTTCCCTGTGTGTCTTCCTGTATCTCTGTATCCAAATCTCCCTCTCCTTTCCTCTCACAAAGTCCCCAGTCATTGGATTTAGGGTCCATCCTTCAGTATGACCTCATCTTGACTTGATTACATCCATGCAGACCTTATTTCTAAGTAAAGCTATGTACACAGGCACTGGGAGTTAGGATTTGAGTGTATCTTTTTGGGGGAAACACAAAATATTTTTTTAAAACTCATCTAACAATGAAGCAAATTAGTGTAATGAAAAGACCTCTGGCCTTAGAATTCAGATATCTTTATGTAGGTGCTGGCTGCTACTTATGAGCTCTTAAAACTTGAGGAATCACTTAGCCCCCACATCCCACTTTTCTCATTTGCAAAATGGGAATTCTAGCCCCATACTCACAAGGGTGTTGAAAAGACTGAATGGGCAATGAATGTGTTTTGGGAACATAAAACTATTCATTATAAATTCACTTTCAGTTATGAAGGGATACCAGTGTCTTTTTTTCCTTTTTCACCCAACTTTTTACCTTGAAAAATTTCAGGCCTAGAGAAATATTGAATAGTCCAACAGATCTTGGTAGATTATTAATATTTTGCTTCCTCCCCATCCTTCCCTCCCTCTCCCTCTGTCCTTTTCCCTCCCTCCCTCTGTGTATGTATGTATATATATAGACACATACATACATACATATGTGTTTTATATACTTTATATTAGATGTATGTTAAATGAACCATTTGAAAGCAGCTTTCAGACTCTAGGGTAATTATAATAACAATATTATATTTTTAACTAATGATTTTTAAGAAGTATTTAAAATATTGAGATTTATTTATTCATCAGCTATTTATTGAGGCACTACTATGTACCAGAACATTGGCTAAGAAGGACTACAAAACAAGTGATACAGCTGCCATTCTAATAGGAGGGACAGAAACATAGTTTCTATATGGTGATAAATGCTGTTGTAGTAATTTGCACAGAATGATCCAGAAATGTCCAAAGTGATCACTCTACTACCTGGGAGGGAAAGGCAGGGTTATGAAGGACTTTCCAGAGAAAGTCTATGTATGTTGTGATTTGGAATATGTAGTTTGCTAGACTAGATAAGGAACAGGAATGCTGGGTACCAGGACACCCTGGCCCAAGACTCATAATTATTTCACATTAAAACTTGAGCAGCGGGTGCCTATGTGGCTCAGTGGGTTAAGCCTCTCTCTTCGGCTCAGGTCATGATCTCAGGGTCCTCGGATCGAGCCCTGCATCGAGCTCTCTGCTCAGCAGGGAGTCTGCTTCCTCCTCCCTCTCTCTGCCTGCCTCTCTGCCTACTTGTGATCTCTATCTCCGTCAAATAAATTAATAAAATCTTAAAAAAAAAAAAAAAACTTTAGCCGCAACCAGCTAAAAACTGGATTTTCCAAATTTACGCATGCAAACAATCAGTCAGGAAAATAAAACCAAAAGTGAAATACTTTTTAAAGTATCTGGTATCACTTCTTCAAATAAAATAAACTTGTGCAGCATTCACTACTCTTGATAATGTTCTGATTTATTTAGAAAGAATGAGTAGGCATTGCTTTTCACATTAAGATGCTCCTTTTGAATTTTATTGTACAAATGGTGATATAGGATCAATCTAGGAACATTTTCTTTGATTACAGCAGAAAAGATATTGGCTACTCATTTACCTTTTCACTTTTAATATGCTATCTCTAACATTGGAAGGCAAACTCTAACCAGCATTAGGGCTGTTCTGCTTGGTTTTAAAATCATGCTTTCCTGTCTATACACAGGAAATCTTATCAACAAGAGATGGTCCTTTATGCCACACAAAAGTAAGACCTACTGAAAACATTCATTTCGAGAGTTTTTCTTATGTGGGCACTTTTGTGATCATCAGCAACAGATGGGGTACGATCTGATATTTCCATTTTTGAGGCAAGAGATTCTTGAAGTAGGTGGGTTTTTTTTTTTCCCTTGTCTCAAGCTTAACGGTATGTATTTCCTGAGGCATTCATGTCCTCAGTGAAATATCCCGCGTGTTTTAATGTATTCCGGAATTTGCTCTCCGACTGTGACCTAAAGCACATAGCAAGCTGCAGCTTCTGTCTGACTCGTCTGAAGTGGAGTGTGCGCCTCGCTCCCAAGACCAGTGCTCTGCTCTCTACTAGGTTAGTTTGGCCCCTCCGCCTGCCACAGGACCAGAGAGAAGACATTTTCTGGCCAGGTCATCTCTCTTGCTCTGAGACTGACCGGCCAATACTCTCTGTAAGGTGGGGCCCATTTTTTAAGATAGCATGGGTTTTTTTTTTGTTTTGTTTTTCTGCTTTTTCTAAAGATTTTATTTATTTGACAGACAGAGATCACAAGTAGGCAGAGAGAGAGGAAGGGAAGCAGGCTCCCTACTGAGCAGAGAGCCCGACACAGGGCTTGATCCCAGGACCCTGAGATCATGACCTGAGCCGAAGGCAGAGGCTCCAACCCACTAGGCCACCCAGGGGCCCCGATAGCATGTTTTTTTGATTCCTATTATTTTCTTTCCAGCGGACAACAAATAGCATAGATAAACTTTACTCGTAAGCACGGAAGTGGAGCAGATTTACTGTTCCTCAATTGAATTATTTGCATACCTCACAGCTGGATCTGAAATGTTCTTTATTTAAACACCGTGTTTCTTACTCTTGATTTATCTAGGCGTGCTAGGCTCATAGGTCCCAGGAACCTCCAATAATATACTAATAAAAAAAAAAGGAGGGGTGCCTGGGTGGCTCAGTCAGTTGAGCATCTGCCTTCAGCTCAAGCATCAGCCTTCGGCTCAGGCCATGATCCCAGGCTTCTGGGATTGACCCTGCATCGGGCTCCCTGCTCAGTGAGGAGTCTGCTTCTCCCTCTCCCTCTGCCCCTCCCCCCAGCTTGTACATGCTCTCTTGCTTGCTCACTCACTCTCTCTCAAATAAATAAATAAATAAATAAATAAATAAATAAATATCTTTTAAAAAGAAGGAGTAAATTGTAATGCTGGTTTTTCTTGTTGTTTAACACCAGCTTACTAACTAGCGTATCATAAAGAATGAAATACGGTTGGTTTATGTGCGGTCCACAGACGTTTCAAACAGATGACTTATTTAGATTGAAACAAATACTAAGCTCAGAAATACGAATTTTAAGTCCTGAATAAACTAATCGGAAAGGAAATTTTCTATTGGGATAGGTAATTGTTAGTGACTTATCAAGATAGAATACATAATTCAATCAACACATATCACTTGCCCACTGTGTTAGTTCTCTGTTGCTACTGTATCCAATTACCACCCACTTAGTGACTTAAAACAACACAAATTTATTCTCTTACAGTCTGAATGTCAGAAGTCTAAAATCCAGGTGTTCCCAGGGCTGCGTTCCTTCTGGAGGCTTTCTTGTCCTTGCTTCTTTGAGCTTCTAGAGGTGGCCTACATTCCTTGGCCTGTCACCCCTTCATCACATTAACTTCTTTTTTCCAGTCATACCTTCTACTGTACACTTTGATCTCCTCCATCCTTCTTACTGGACCCACTTAGATAATTCAGGATTATCTCTCTATGTTCATATGAGAGAAAGAGAGAGAGCATGAGCAGTGGGGACTGGCAGAGGGGTGGGGACTGGCAGAGGGATAGGGACAAGCAGAACTCCGCAGTGAGCAGGGAGCCCGATGCGGGGCTCAGTCCCAGGGCCCTGAGATCATGACCTGAGTGGAACTCACTCAACAAACCAAGCTACCCAGGCACTTCCATGTTCATATTCTTAACTTAATAACATCTGCAAAATTATTTTTTCTCTATGAGATAGCATTTGCAAGTTCTGGGGATTAGAATGTAGTTGTCTTGGGGGGAGGGTGCATTATCCAGCCTGTCACACCCACCAAATTCCAGGTATTTTGCATTGTGCTAGGTAAGTAAAGGTAGAAAAAAAAAAGTGAGGGAGCTCTGTGCTCAGTCGTATCTGCTGCTTAGACTGAAAGTTATATTTTCAATTCTTTTGTAAATCGCTCCAGGGCTATTGCCTAATTCTTAAAGGTCTTGAAGTTGTATGGCTAGAGTAGGCATTTCTTTACCATCATAAAAGAAATATTTCTAGGATTTCTAGGACTATATTCCTATGCTCATATTTTTGAGAGTACGGCTTTAAATCATTTATTAAAAAAAAATTAAGGATTGGGGCGCCTGGGTGGCTCAGTGGGTTAAGCCTCTGCCTTTGGCTCAGGTCATTATCTCAGGGTCCTGGGATCGAGCCCCGCATCGGGCTCTCTGCTCAGCGGGGAGTCTGCTTCCCCCTCTCTCTCTGCCTGCCTCTCTGCCTACTTGTGATCTCTCTCTCTCTGTCAAATAAATAAATAAAATCTTTAAAAAAATATATTAAGGATCCACTCTGCAAAAAATAGACACTGGGACCTAAAGAAATACTAATAAGCAAGCTACACCGGGTGCTGGCCTCTGTGGACTTTATAGTTAGGTCATTTTTCTCAAATCCCTTTGTCACATAAACATGGCCCAAACATGTAAAGTTCTGTATACATGAGAATTTCGCTAGGTCTCATGAAAGTGTTTTTAAAATTCTGATTTGAAATATTTCCAGATATTTTTTTGCTTTGGTTATCCAATAATTGTTTTAGGTGTTCCAACTTCAAATATTTAATACAATGTTGGAAAAATAAGGACTGAATTATTTAAATTTTCCTTTTTACAGATGTTTCCTTTGGATTCTTTGTCACATACAATATTTAATCCAGAATTATTTCAACCAGACATGCCACTACCTACAGGTAAGAAACCTCTTCATTCCTGTTATCCTGTCATTTATTTTGCTTTTGCTTTTTTTTTTTTTTTAATTCAAGATTTGCTAATAGCTTCTTTTAGGCAGTCAGTAAGACTCCTAGAAAGGAAATGGTGATATATGTCATAAAAACCAACTGTCACTAGACTTGTTGGAACTATATTTGCACAAACATGTTCCACCCCACTTACCCATTGTCTCACTTAAACAGTTGTTAGTCATATCTGTGAGGATGGCTTGGAAGGACTTTTTTTCTGGTAGCATTTTCCTTTTCACCAAGTCTTAATAGCTGTTGATTCTGTACAACTCCTCTTTCCTTTATCCCAGATGCACATGAGGTACTCTCTACTTCTCAGATCTATTCCCCAAACATTTATGTGAGTGTCTGTTGGGTGCCATCCACGATGCCAGGCTCTGGGGAAACAAAGTTTATAAAAGTTTACAAAATCATAAACATCATCTCAGTAGAAAAATCATCTTTTTAAAAAGATTTTGGCTTCACATTCTGACATTGGATAAAACTTGTGATAATCATCCTTCCTTCTAACATGACTATGTTTTACCATTGACAAATTGTTGAATCTTATATGAATGGTTTTAAAAATCAGCTCATTTAATCTCTTTTTATTTATTGATTATATGTAAGCTTTGTGTGATGGCTCTTTTTATGTGCTCCTCATATCACCAGTGGGACTTAACATATGCTCCCAAGCAGATTGAGTAAATTTTGTAAGGTCTATATAGAACAGAGAGTTTTGTACTGGGGGCATCTGGCTGGCTCAGTTAGTAGAGCACATGACTCTTGATCCCAGGGTTGTGAGTTTAAACCCCATGTTGGGTGTAGAGATTACTTTAAAAAAAAAAATACTAATAAAACAAACAACAGCAACAACAAAAAACAAAAAAACCTAGAGACTTTTGTAATCACCGAAGTGGACATCAGCTATTCTATTTACTGTGGACTTGGGTTGTCCTCATTGAAAGACTTCATCCAGTTAGGATCGTTCTCCCTTAAAATTATTATTGTTACTACAGTGCCCACTTTTCATTTTTTAGATCAAAAATGAAATGATCTTTTTTTAAATCTCTATTACGTATATCTAGGAATACTTGGGATGGAAAAAATAAATCTGCTCTATGTCCCCCTTCCTAGCAGAAGTCATACTGCTGAGGGCTGTCTCTCTTTACCCCACAAAGGGTATTTTGTAGGCTGCCGTATGTGAGGTCTCGTGAAGTGCTGTGAATTCTGAGCTGTAGGTCAACTTCCTGTGAACAAGTAGAGATCTTGGTATCTTCTGCATTTCCTGTGAACTTTTTATTCTGGGGTTCAAAGTTCTTTCTTAGTATCAGTGCTTTATTGAAAGCTTAGGAACTTGGTTCTGCCCCTGGAAAACATAAACATTTCCATTTAATGCTTTGTAAATGCCAAACAGTACCCTGAGTAGATGCTTTCTTAATGTTTTTATTTCATCGAGTTTATGGAGGTTGAAAAATTTCCGTAAATATGAGGTGGTCAGAGCTTCATGTTGTAGAAATTATTTTGCCATAGTATTAGAAAAACTGTTAAAATTATACCTCAAAATCTCATATCCCCATTATTACCTCATCATGTTTATTGTTATGTTTTTCCCTCTCTGTTGCAGTGGCATAGTCCAGTTTTTATGATCCAAGATTTATGGATGTTTTATTCATATTTTAAAAGGGTAGAGAGGTTATGTAGACCGATATTAACTTGTAATTCTTATATGGGCTGTTATATCTTCTTGCAATCTGAAACTATTAGTTCTACTACTTCTTGAAAACTCTCTGTGATAACGTACAACTTTTAGGTCTATAATGTTATATGTAAGTTAAATTTTTCTACATAGTGGGATGTTACTTCATGGCATAGAAATGTGGCCAAAAGAAAATTGGCATTAAAATGAATACATGCATGTCAAATCTAGTTTTCTAGTTGATTTAAATTTTGAGTGTGTTCCCTAAAAGAGAAAAATGGCCCCATTTCATTAATAAAATTCCCAAACCTTGGAATTTCACATACTTAAAGGAAATTAAGCCATATAGCAAAAATAATAAACCTTCCAAGTATTTTTAGAAGAGTTAATAAGTGAGAGATTGAAATTTAATGTAAATGTGACCTAACTCTTCTGTATTTTCCATGACATACAAAGGTTACTTTTTTAGAAGTCTCTCTTTTTGATTTAGCTTTGTAGAGGGAATATTTATATGAGTAGATTGGTTACCTTATCACACAAGCTGTATTAGTAGCATGAAAATATTTCTATTTCTAAGCAATTTTATCTCCTTATAAAAAATTAAGTCCTAGCCATTTTTTGGAAAATTTTTAAATTGCAGCTTTTTTCCTAAAAGTATTTTAAGGTATCCAGGATGAATTTCATATAGATAAGAGAAGATAATTTTCTTAAATTAATACTGCATTGGCCAGTCACTACCCATTTTTCCTTTCCTTATGTATGTTTTGCTTCAAATTTAGTCATTTTTTAACTGACTTCCTTATAAATTTCTTGCATAGTAACAGGAAATAATTATACCTTTGTTTCCTCCAGTTCTCTAGCCTTATCCTGATTTATCATGACATGGAGAAGATAAAAATAAATTCCCTCTTAAGTTATAGTTTATTTTTTAATTTCAAAATGAAGGTTTAAATCTTCATAAACTTGTTTATCCAAAATATTATGAATTTCTGTTCTCTAAAAGAATAAACTTCTGGCTAAGAGACTGTAACGACTGAAATGAACACAGAACCATTCTCCTAGAATTTTGTTGGTATCAGACATCCTAATTTACAGTCAAATGAGTGAGAAACTCTGTATGCCTCTGTTACAGAGCTGTAGGTTATTAGACTATTAACATAAAAACCAGCTGGGGAGGTTAGGGACTTTCTCATATTGAACAATTTGATTTTATCCTACCAGAGGTTCTGATTTGCCTTTGATTTTTCCATAGTCAGATATAGTCAGGGTATGGATTAAGCTTCTAGTCTTCTTTATGTTCTTGCAATAATTTATTGAAATGCACCTATCTTCAGTTAAATTATTTTCAAAAAGGATTTTCTAAAATGCCTGTGCTGTTTTAGAGGAGTTGATGTGAAAGTATTCAGTATTCGGAAATTGTACACAAACATCAAAAGCTATGAATTAGCAAGAAAAGTCCACCAGACTTTTGGTCTGATAGACCAGATGAAATTTGGGAGGGCAGGGGAAGCAGCCTAGCCAGCTGGGGAATGAAGGCGGCACGTGGGGATTCAAATAAGGGAAAGGAACTGAACACTGAGTTCAGGAAGGGCAGGTAGCCTGAGATCACTCTGTGTGTTTCACACATGTGGGTGCCCGCTCCATCTCTTCTACTTTCACATGAGGCGCATTCTCTTTGAGGAATGGAAGTCAGTGTCTAATGATGTGAAAGCAAAAGGAAATGTCATGGTGCCCAGGATATGGTTACTGCTTTTAATTGGTATTTGTGTCATTTTCAAAATGCTTTGTTAGTAGTCAAGATTGTAAAGGCTGTTGACCTCTTCATCCTTGCCAGACAGACATCACACCTTTTCTTGGATCATGCAATGTGCTATCACCATTCGACAAGTGTTTATTTATCGTGGTTCTCTAAAGGCATAAAACTGTTATTAAAAATAAATTTGCTAGTCAAATGAAGAAGGTGGATTATATCGGGATGGAATATTAGCTAAAAAATGAATTTGAAACCTCTACTTAAAAACATAATTTCAGGGTTGTTGTTTTTTTTTTTAATTTGCTTTATATTTTGTAGCCAATTTGAGAAACCTCACAGTTTCTTTTGCTTTCTGTTTGTTGTTTTCACTTTTAGCAGATGGTCCATACCTTCAAATATTAGAGCAACCTAAACAGGTAAGAGTTAAAGGGATGGGACTTTGTCTTTAAATGTGAGATCCATAAGTCTCATATTCATATCTCAAGCACTGAATAAAATGACAAGTGAATTTTATGAAGGGGGTAGCTTATCTAGAAATGCAGCAGCCTGCCAAATTATCTGATAACTTCATTTGTCTACTTCACATTCTTCCAAGTGTCCTGAGCCTCAGTAGTAGTTCTGTGAAACCTAGATGATTATAGATCCTTGCTATCTCACTATCTCCACCATCTCTGCATAGCAGGCCACTCCTAGGAAAGGCAGAGGTTGTCTCCATTCATTTCCATTTATAAGGAAACGGCCATCTATGCAGTTCGTATACACTAATGTACACCCATCAACTCTGTTCCTGCACAACTCTGTTCTTCACCTTCCTCCTTCCTTTAGAAGTTCCAGCCTGTTTTGTTTTTTCTTTGGAGCATGTGACCTAAGATTTTAAGTACCAGTGGGGTGTAGGTAATGTATTAAGAGGGACAATTGAGTCCTTGTCCCTCTGGTGTTAACCTGAGACTCACCCCCATTGGAGACTGAAGAGGAGTATTTTATTTTGTCAGGTTCTTCCTCTTACCACTAATTTTGTCGGGGATGCCTGGGAATTGAAGTGGCTTCCTCACCATGCCCCGACCGTGTGCATAAATATTTACTGGAAATTAGATGAGACCATTTTTATGAAAGAGGAGGGAAGAGAATCTTCATGCTTCTCTTAGAGGGTATGGGGAGAACTGAATTATTAGGGGATTTTTAGACTGGTACAAGTCCCCACAGAACGAGGACAGAGTGAGTAGATCTCTGAATGGATGTGTTTACCACATTTGACGAGACTGGAGATGCATATACTTGCTGTCTTGCACTTACTACCCAAAACATTTCTTAATGTTTCTAGTAGCTCAGTAGAGTGAGGGTAACACTTCTGCTTTGTGTAACACTGAACCAGTGCTAACTAGGTCAAGAACTTAAATAAAGCATGCATCCATTGTGGTTACTGCAATTGTGATATGTGTTCAGATTAGAATTTAAAGGATAGAACTATCTTAACTATCATTATAGGGCTGAACCGAGATAAAAAGCTTTCAATGCGGAGAATGCCACGTATGAGACTTCGGACATTGTTCTGGTCACTTACGGTAGCAGACCCACTCCATGGGCTGCCAGCAGGACTTGCTTTGCCTTACCTCCATGTCCAGTTCTTTAGTGTGACTTCTCACAAGATGTAGCCATTTTCTCAAAGACCCTCCCGGTGCAAGTTTATCTCCTGGAAGCCTGTGCAGTGGTCTGGCCTCCTGGAAAATTCCCTAACTTGCAAAATCTGCATTAACTCATGAGAATGAGACATCAAACCCAAATCTGTTGTCTCTGCATACCAGGCAAAGCATGTTTTTCAAATATCTATTTTCATAAGCATAAATAATAAGAATTTTTAAATGCAGTTCCCTATTATGGGTCCAACAGTCATAAGGAAAAATTGACACCTATGATTTACCTAAAGGGCTGTGTAGTTCCAAAATTCAAGATTTAATTCACTACGCACAGATGTCTAAAAGCTCACCTGAGTAACACAATGTGTTTGTTTACCAAGCTGATGTTATTTTGATGTCTGACTCCAGTGAAAGTAAAAAAGATTGCATTCAAGTCAGACTTTCTGACCGGATGAATGTAGCCCTTGCCTTTGAGGTTGATGACTCATCGTAAGCAAATGGAGTTATTAAAATGAATGGCTGTGGATCACAAACCTCTAATCTCAAAATTTAGAATCAGAAACACATTTCAACTATACATGTGAAGACATCCTATCTTCCTCAAAAAAATGTAATAAATTTCCATCCTCAGGTTAAAAATTCCTATGCACAGAAGTTTAGATCCTCTTACGCAAGCATGAATGCTACCTATTGTTTTTCAAACTGTTTGCAAGCTATTGAGACATTTCTCTTTCCTCATATTTCATTTGACATGACTCCCAATAAGATATAAAAGTATATGTGTGTATATTTTTCCACCTGCCTAAAGGAATTTTGTGATTAAAGATAATGAATGACTTTATTAAATTTTTTCATTAAAAAAACTTTAAATAAAAGAAAAATATTTTTTCTTTGTCACAATTTTCCCCAGCTCTGACAGAGATGAGTCATGGCGTAGACAACTAATCTTTAGAATATCCAGTTCTGTCACGTATTATTCAGTGCTAATTATCTAATGCTTTTTAAAAAACTGAGGTTGTATTTAAGTAGATTAGCAGTCAATAAATCTCTGTCTTTATGGTTAGTCAGTTCTGGAGGCTTATGTAACACATGCTGCTGCTTTTTCATGCTATTTGAAATTTCATTCAATTATTAAAAGTAAGCCAACAGCCCTTGTCTATAAAAGGTGTAGGGCTGAATTTGTAACTTACTTTTTGGTTTGGATTTGGTGAGAAACAAAAGAGAGGAATTGCTCCTAATGACTAACCTCACCTCAAAAGGTTTCCCTGGTATTAGGTCTGAATTCTCCTGAGCAGTCATATGCAGAAGTTGTTTTAAGTCCCAGGTTATTGAGTTGATCTTACGCTCTAGATCTGTGTATGACTTGAGGAACTTTCCCACACTAGGCAATTTACTTCAGGCCTTACTCATCCTGTGAAATATGCTTTAGGACCAATTCTCTTTGGAAATCAGAAAGTTCTCAGAAAATATAGGGAGGTTCCAGACACTTACCAGAGGTTTAAATTAGTTTAGGACCCCTGGACCACTCAGAATATTTTCCAAGACCCTATGATGAATAATGAAATGTCGTGCAATCTAAGGAGGGCAAGAATTTTTACATTGAGCCACGACTTAAAACTGTTAAAACCTTTGCGTTTGCCAGGCTTTGCAACTGTTAAGAGTATGGAAAGTAGAAAGCCCCTACTGGCAGGTAGTGGGTGTGTGGAGCTCCTGATGGCCTAGTGATCTAGCACTGTTTATATGGAATCAGTCCCACTATAAAAATAAATGGAAGGTGAGGCTGTTCCTTCAAGTATATTAAGGTATTTGAAAAGGATTTTTTAAAAAATGGTTAAATTTAAACTATAACACCAACATACTGATTGACAGCTGTATTAAGTTGAGTCTTTCAGGAAAAACATTGAAAGCTCCCTCAATATTAAGCTTCCTTAATATCAGATACATTTTCATAGTATCCCTTGCTGCTTTATTCTTGGTATACAAATAGGTACAGTTATCACTGTTAGCTTTGCAAAGCATAAAATGCTAGAACTGTAATAGACCTTACAGATGGTCTTGTCTAATCTTCTCATCTGTATAGATTAAACAACAACAACAACATGGAACTTTGGTGTTCATCAGCCCACAGTAGTTCACATGGTTCAAAGCTTCCAGCCATCTCTTCACTGATTTGCTACATCTGTAGAATTCTTGGGTTAAGAATATTGAAAGGGATTATCTGGTTTTGGATTACTCAGGTCAGTTAACATACCAAGCCTGAGCTTGATAGTATCAATAATCGTAAGATCCGAAATCTTCTCAACTTTAGCAGAGTATGTCCTACAACACGGATGCAATGTATTTAACAGGACATTTCTATAATCCCTACTGAACCAACTGTGATCAGAGTAGATAAAGGAATGCCTTTAAGTAAGAGTCAAAGAAGCTTAAGTCAGTAATGTGGCCAAGTTTGGAGCTTGGCTGCAGCAATTCGAGATGAAGAAACTCTGATTCAGACAAGCTGCAGCATGCCCAGTCCGGGCTTAAAACCTTCAACAGCTCACTCTCCGCATATGCACAGCAGGAGAGGTCCTGCCAGGTTAGGGACCTGGCTTTTAAGCCACAGCTCAGTACACAAGTATCAATTGACATCTATGTTTATAATAAGATTATGGGAAAAGTGGTTCTTGTTTGTAGAGTCCCCTTTCACAGTGTATGCTTTTCCTCTCTCACCTAGTACATACAAGAATAAAAAAAAATTGTATATAACTGTGCCCCTATAATTTTTAATAAGTATTTCTCAAACTTGTTGACTCTGTATTCACCTTTGCAGAGAGGATTTCGTTTCCGTTATGTATGTGAAGGCCCATCCCATGGTGGACTCCCCGGTGCATCTAGTGAAAAGAACAAGAAGTCCTACCCTCAGGTCAAAGTAAGTTTGTGATGTCCTTCTATATGATTCCAGAAGATTTGATTGCCTAAGAGCAAAAGAAAGGAATGCTTTAAGGGAGTACCATCTGCCTTTGGTCCTAAGCTGTTCACATGATCATTATAATTTTTAAGTAAGAAATTTGTCTCTTAGCAATAGAAGTGACACATTTTAAGATTCTATTAATATTTCCATGTAGTAGAAATTATCTCAACATCAACCAACATTTACTACTTCTTAATCATCTTCAAGTGGTTTTTAGTTGCAATGCTTCCTGAAATTTTAATAAGTCTTCGAAAGAAGTGCTTGATTTCAGCCCTTGGGAGATGTAGTGAGAAACAGCAGATGACTGGGTGTGGGATTATGTGGCGTCGTATCTAAGAGCATGAACTCAGATCCTGGCTCTGTGAAGAGCTGTGTGCCTTTGCCTGGGTTACCCAACACTTCTAGCCCTCGGGACCCTAACATGTACGATGCAGAAATGTTAATGGTCTGTACCTCATAGGGTCTTGTAGAGATGGAATGAAAACATGTATATTAGTGTTCCTCAGAGAGCCTGCAAGTCTTGTAGGGCCTCTCCTTGAGCGACTGTACAAATCACACGTGCTGGTCCATAGAACCTACTGCTTCCAGACGTGCCTGGAGTAGGCTTGGTCTAGCCTTTTACATGTCTTCAGGTTCTTTTTCTGTCTGTTAGTTTAATTGAGAATATCGTTCCCAGAGTTAGTTTGAGCTTTTTATTCTCATACCATGACGCCATGTTCTGTAGGCTGATTGCTAAGAGTTCTGCAGATAAACCAGTCAATAATTACAATTCTGCTATTTGTAAAAGTTTTGTTTGTTCAGTAATTCAAGACTTTGGCAAAAGACTATCAGCTCCGTTCCCACTAAGGTGTGAGTGCCTCTCGGGGTAGAACATTCTTCTATATTTTGTTGTTGGTTTGTTTTGGGGACTAGGTGAAGGGCAACAGGACAGATCCTCAGTAAAACCTTGATGTGAAGGAAATTTGTCTCTGGTGTTGCCAGCCTTGTGTTCTGCCTCCTGCCTCTTCTCCCTCTCCTCCCTCTCCACTTCCAGGTACAGGCCTCTCTAATTTCTGATCCCTGTTCCAAGACAGAAGACAAAATACTGTGATATCATTCCTTACCATTTGAATGACACTCACGCATATCATCTAGTGTCAGTCCTACCTGACATTTTGCATTGGAAGTCTCCTAGCTAGCTGCCCTGTGGGATGAAAAGATGTTTTTCTCCCAGTCAGGGTCATCAGGCGGGGTAAATATGATGCGTTAACCACAGTCTTATGGTCTCAAGTCCTTTAGAACCTGGGTGAGGAAAGAGGAGCGGCAATTAAACAAGAGAATTAGCATTTGTTAAGCACCAAAGAGTTGCCAAGTGCTTTAGATACATAATCTTTTCTAATCCTCACAACCACCCTGGTTGGTAAAAAGTGTTGTTTGTGAGGAGCCTGTGGCTCAGAGAGGAATTCACCTGTCTTTCTCAAGGATGGCTGGCTCTTCTTTGCAGACTGTTGCTTGTTGAACTCTCACGTGGAGTGCATCCGTGTGGGGTGCTGGAGGCAGGGACCTGGGGAACAGGACATGGGAGGACCAGGGTAAAATAAGGAACAGAGAACTGTAACTCTGAAAACAAGAGGGAGAGAGGCTTCGGGGGCAAAGTGTACTCAGATGTTAGGAAGTCAGAACCAGCACTTTTTTTTCTTTTCTTTTCTTTCTTTTTTTTTTTGGAAAGAGAGAGAGTGCATGCATGCAAAAAGTGTAAGAGGAGGAGAGAGAGAACCCTGAGTAGGCTCCACGACCAATGCAGAGCCCCGATGTGGGGCTTGATCTCAAGACCTGAGATCATGACCTGAGCTGAAATCAAGAGATGGATGCTTAGCCAGCTGGGCCACCCAGGCTCCCTCCAACCCTTGTCTTTTTAACATATGTGTCTGTGTATCATATACATAAATATTTCATGTGTTTATGTCTGTGTGCTTGTGATAAGGGTAATTGAAAGATACATGTTATCAACTTTGGTGTTGGTTATAATTACTGAAGAATTAACATTAAGAGAAAAACTTTTTTTTCTGGACTGGCTCTGTACCAAAAAAATGTAAATTATGGTATTTTCATGAAATGCTTATTTGTAATGCTTCAGGCTTTTGTAGCTAAGTAGCAATTTTTGATACTAACAAATACATAACATTACCTTTGTTGTAAATTTATTACCTAATAAAAAACTTTATCCACTTATGCTCAGTCTTCATACATCCTTCTCATATAGTGGTTGCTGCCTCACATTTACAAAATAATTTAGAAATGAAACAGCCTAATGGAGGCATTAAATGTTCTTATCAAATCATAGTTTCTGTATCAAGGAGTTTAATACTTAGTGGGAAATATAAGTATATAAACAACTAAAAATAAAGAAAGTCAAAATATAAATGTGCAAGATTGCTCATTATTACGCTGGAGCTACGGTGTCATTATTTCACCCCGTCATTTATTTTTTATTCACTGATTCAACATATACTTATTAAGCATTTATTCCAGTTGTAAGAAAAGGAAGAACAGTTTAGAGAATCTGTTACAAACTGTCATTGTTCTAGCTGGTCATTGTTCCCTGAGAGTTTTTTTTTTTTTTTTAAGATTTTATTTATTTATTTGACAGAGAGAGATCACAAGTAGACAAAGAGGCAGGCGGAGAGGGAGAGAGGGAAGCAGGCTCCCTGCTGAGCAGAAAGCCCAATGCGGGACTCGATTTCAGGACCCTGAGATCATGACCTGAGCCGAAGGCAGTGGCTTAACCCACTGAGCCACCCAGGCGCCCATGTTCCCTGAGAGTTTAAATGCCTCTGCTCTTCATAACAGTTAAAGGAAGTCATTTTATTTATCTTAAAAGCTCTTACTCAGAAGGATGGAGAGGAGGGAGAGAAAGACACAACCATGAAGTATTTGTCCCAGAGCTCTTCTCCCAATCTCACTTTTGATAGTGATAGTGAAACGGGACCTTTCAGGTTACGGAGGGGTTTTAAATCCCGACTCTCTGTAAAATTTAGACAGAGGAAAGATTTGCTCTCGGTATCTATCTCTTATCAGAAGGATCTTCACAATTTTACCTATAAAGATGTAGCTGTACCTTTGCAATTGTACCTATAAAGAAATACCTATACATGTAAAGATCCTCTTATCAGGAGGATCTTTACAATTGTACTTGTCTTCTGTTGTAGTGAACTAAGCACCCATTCTGTGTGAGGCTGGAAGGGAAGCAGTGGGCCAGATGCAACAGCAGCAGGGTCTCAGACTTGGCACTACTGACATTTAGGGCCAGAAAACTCTCTGTTGTAGGGGGCTTTCCAGCACACTGCAGGTTACTCAACAGCATCCCTAGCTTCTACATACTAGAAGCCAGTAGCTTCTCTACAACTGTGACAACCAAAAGTGTCTCTAGATACTGCTGTATCCCTGGGTGGGGGGGCGGTGTGCAAAATTACCCTGCCACCTTGGAACCACCCATCTAGACACAGGGCTGAATCAAACGTAACCTCACTCCTCTGCCTCCTTTTCTACTATAAAGCTGCAGCACATGGGTTATATGGAATCGCCTAAGTGTATTATGTTGCAGACATACATACTTTTCTCCATTATTAGTAGATACTTATTTTCAACATCATGATCACAGTGACTGTAGGATTTCTTCTTGGATCTCTGAGCTAGCATATTGGATATGAAAGAGAAAGAAAAGAGAAGAAAAAAGAGGTCTTCAACATTCCATATTCTATGATGACTTCATATCTAAAAGTTAACACTTGGTCGTGAACTGTTGCAGAAGAGAAAGTGAAAGTGAAAAAAGGCTCCGCCCAGGCAATGAGCCAGCAGAGCCGTGGTGGTGGGTGAGCAAGTGGGAGCTTCAGTGGGTGGTCCCCATCCTCCCCTCCAGTGTCCAGTGGAGGGAGGGATAACGGGGAATGCCCCGCACTTACCCTAGAATCCATTCCTGCAGAAGTCAGAGGGAGGGCATTTAGATTTACTGGGAAGGAATGCTATTTCTGAGGTCTACATATGCTATATCCTTATTAAAGTACATTTGTTCAGCTTTAACAGTGAAATATTACGGGCTCTGCCTTTTCCTCACCTCCAGCCTCTTACTGTTCTGTCTTCCATTGTCTTTAAGCACACCACTCCATTTTTCAGGCGTCTGAAAGGCTGGTGGCTTCCCGTGCTCTCTGTCACACACAGGCAACAGCAAAGGGTCAGGGGACCACCTCAAAAGCTACTGGGGTTGACTGTGACTTGGGGGCTGTAGACCCCTAACTGGCACTTTATAGAATGAGTGGATGTAAAAACCCACTGGGCTTACTCTCTTGCTAACTGTCCAAATATGATACTAGAGTTAAATCATTTTAAAACAACTCTAGGGGTCTACCCACTCCTTCTTTTTCTACTGGAATTTTATCCCATGCCTAAAACCCTATTTCTCATAAGCTGGGTGTAAGCCAGGCTTAGACCTGCTCTTCCAGTGTGGAGATTATTTCTAGAACTCGGGCTACGGACTGTTGGACCATCTGGTGTTCTGCATGCTTCTTTCAAGTCAGAATCCCATTCAGACTTCTAGAGCCTTGCTCTGTAAGTCTTCACATTCTTTTTATTTTTTTTTTAAGATTTTATTTATTTATTTGACAGAGAGAAAGGGAGAGAGAGCACAAGCAGGGAAAACTGCAGGCAGAGGGAGAAGCAGGCTCTCTGTTGAGCAAGGAGCTCAATGCAGGGCTCTATCCCAGGATCCTGGGATCATGACCTGAGCCAAAGACAGATGCTTAATGAACTGAGCTACCCAAGCACCCCTTCACATTCTTTAAAAAAAAAAAAATTGTTTTACTTACAAAGTACTTCAAGCATATTTCAAGAACATTTAAAAATTGGTATAATAGACACCAGGTACACTATCTAGATTTAATAGATCTTAACATTCTACCATGTGTGCTTCTGATCTCTCTGTCTCTCAAATGAAACACAGTTACAGGTACAACCCCACCCATCTCTCATTTTTTCCTTTTTCTTGGTAAGTAAACCAGTGTTCTGAACTTTCATTCTCTGATAACCTTTACGACTTCTACTGCATAAATATGCTTCCATAAATATTGGCATTTTCAAGAGAATTAATTTTTACTGGCTTCCACCCTAATTTTCTATTATATATCATGGCTCCTTTTCAGGGCAAATGAGAATTAAAACTAAACTCCGTTGAAGATCAGTGTTTGCTTTGATCATGCTGATTCCTCTTTATCAGCTAGATAAAATTTATTCATTTACAATGTGGAGATTGTTCTGACTCAACAACAAAAAATAATACTGAGAGAAAAACCTAGGGAAACTAAATATGCAGACTAACCCTTATGTGCCCTTTTTAAAGAAAAGCTTTCCTGTTGTTAAACATTTAATATTCGATTATACTATCCAATAAAGTTTCTCTTTAAAGTTTCCTCAGTTCTGATTTCATCATGGATCTCCTAATGGGAGAGGCTGGCAGAAAAGCACAAGTAGCTTCCTCGGGGCCAAGCTTGTCCCTGCCTGTTTTTGACTCAGCAAGGAGTGCCAAAGAAGGCTCGTTTCCCTCTTTTTCCCGAAAGTTATGCATCAGATTTTTTTTTTATTAATCAAACTGCTTTCCTCCACAGAGGTGGAAGGGTGCCAACAGGAGCAGTCCGATGGGGCTTCATAAACTCTCAGTGATTCTCTTCCAAAGCAGCAGAAAGTACCCGTCCTCAGCTGCTAGGACAACCTCCAGCAGAGCCCACTCTATGCCAAACAGAAATCAGTGTCAATGACCTTGATTCTAAAATACAAATAGCTCACCAGTGGGTATTTTTATTTTCTCTTCAGTTATAAATATCAAATGCAATAGACTACAACTTGAAACACAGCTGATGGAAGCATAACTATTTTTAATCGAATGTTTTCTGAAAGCTTTTTCTCACATATGTGTTCTTTCCTGAGGGTTTTACGTTGAACAGAAGGCATGTGTCGAAATATGTAGGTCAACAACAGCTTTATTGTTGTCCCCCTTGCCCGCTTGATTTTTTTTTTTTTTAAGTCTTCACTCTTGGTGCCTCTCACTTAAAAATCCTAAATGTTGAGTTCCATCAAGGTCAAATAAAGACCGGCTGATCTGCTGTGGTGTTTAAGGCTATCACGTATCCTTGCATAACCTTTCCTTTGTATAGACTTGTCTGATCCAAGAGGTTTGCCATTTTAAGGATCTAGTTTTAATAGAAATTTTGAATAATTTAATCTGACTCAATTTCTAAAAACAACAGGGAAGAAAATCACCAGAATAAATTAGGCATGTGCATATAACCTAAGCTCATAGCATTTATTAAAATTTCCATCAACAGCCCTGAGCTGTTTCTTATTTACATATGTTCCTAGGGGAAATAACGACATCCCCTCAGTGCGGAGCCTTGTGCTCTGTATATTGAGGAGACGGCTTGTGACCTGAATCCCTTTCGGTGGTTTCAGAGAACTTTGGGACTTGTGAATTTCTGTGCAGAATTTTATGTTAATGTACATACATTTTTTCTGGAGAAATAACTTTTTAATCAGATTTTCAAAGGGAAAGATTCAAACATGGTTAAGAATCAATGCCATATAGGGCACCTGGGTGGCTCAGTGGGTTCAGCCTCTGCCTTCGGTTCAGGTCATGATCTCAGGGTCCTGGGATTGAGCCCCACATTGCATCGGGCTCTCTGCTCAGCAGGGAGCCTGCTTCCCTCTCTCTCTCTCTCTCTGCCTGCCTCTCTGTCTACTTGTGATCTCTATCTGTCAAAAAAATAAATAAAATCTTTAAAAAGAAAAGAATCAGTGCCATGGAATACGTGTCTCTGTAGCTTTGGACAGCAGCTAATTAAAAAATTGGTGTATAATATATGTATATAATGTCTTTGTAAATTTTTTCAGTTTTTATTTTTGTACTTTTTAATTTTATAGTTATGTTTTTGCATTTTTTTATCCATTCTAAGTGAGTTGAAATACTTCAGGGTTGAAATACAAAGCTCAGGAAAGCCTCCCTTGCCTTTGGTTGCAGGGTGGAAAAGAAGGGAGACTTATCATCAACAGACACAGAAGGTGAATGGGCTTCGCTGCTTTCTCTCTCTTGTCCTTCCATACTGATGCTAATTCAGCATGAAGCTGACCATTAGTAATTGAAGTTAAAAGGAAGAAAATTCATTTACCAAATATTCATTGAGCCCTATGTGCCCGGTCCTGCTCTGGGCAAGCAGACAAAACTCTCTCCTCTGTTGCAACCACAATCTGGACTTCTAGATAATTTTTCTTTCAAGTAGTTCAAAGTTTTGTATTTGGCCCCTAAAACAAAATATTACCTAGTAGAATATATTTAAAAAGAGCCCTCTAAATTCACTGTATGTATTCATCATCTCTATTATGAACTAGAGAGATCTACTCATTAAGGAAACTCCTAGCAGAGATTGTAGCTGTGAAGCTTAACCTTTAAGAGATTATCAAGGGAACCACAGATTGTCTGAGTTTTAAGTTTTGTTTTTGTGTGTCCTGGCTTGGTGACCGTCCTCTACGGGCCATTCGCATTTTTCTTCCCTCTCCTCTTCTTTAAATACATGATTGTCCTGGGACCATTCTTGAACCTAAAACAAATCTCTGATGGCTTCTAACCTCTGTGAGCTCAGTCTGAAGATTATATATAGCATCTCTCCATTCCATTCAGGAATTCAGGTCTCATAAAGTCACATACTGGTAATGCTTCTGGATAAGATAAGAATATCCGGAAGTACTACAGCCCTCAAAATGTGTAACACCTCCTCCTCCACAGACAAGCTGTTTCTCAACCTGTCAGCTGGTCTAGAGGTGAGACAGTAGACTCCCTGGCAGTCTCAGCCTCCTCTCCTCACCAGCAGGGCAGGACTATACTCACCTCCCAAAAGTCTCCTGTGGGTACTCTGGAAGGTGCAGGAAGACTTTCACAGGCAGTTCCTCTCACCTTGAAGTCCCTGTCCACCCAGTAGAATGATTATGAGAATGGATTGTTGTGCTTACTTTCGTCATCTCGTTTAGGCATCACAACAGTCCACTGAGGTAGGTTCCCTGATCCTCATTTGATAAATGAGAACATCGATGCCTAGAAGAGTTAAGAGGCTTACCCTGAGTCTCACAGTCTTTCTGTGAGTGCAAGATTTATGTTCAGACAGTATGAATTTTTTTTTAAGATTTTATTTATTTATTTGACAGAGAGAGCAGGAGCAGGGGAGCAGAGGGAGAGGGAAAAGCAGGCTCCCCACTGAGGAGGGAGCCTAAAGCGGGGCTTCCATCCCAGTACCCTGAGATCATGACCTGAACCAGAGGCAGACGCCAGCCACCCCGGCGCCCCCAGGCAGTATGATTTAAGAGTCCGTACTCTTAACCATCAGGAGATACTATTCATTATTGAAATATTAAGGGTCTTTCTACTTATGAGGGTCCTTTAAATCTATGGTTCCCACTCATCAGAATCACCCAAGAGTATTCTAACTGCAGAGATGCCTGGAACCCGTTCCACACATGCTAAGTCACAATGGGTCATTTAGCCAATCTGGGATTCTATAATTCTATGATTATTTCTGAGGGCTTATGTCATATAATGACAAGATATAACAATAGTTGAATGAATAGGTAAATCACGGTATAACTGCAAAATAAAATATTATGCCACTGTTTTTAAAAAACAGTGTGAAGGGGCACCTGAGTGGCTGAGTTGGTGAAGCGACTGCCTTCGGCTCAGGTCATGATCCCAGAGTCCTGGGATCGAGCCCCACATCAGGCTCCCTGCTCATTGGGGAGCCTGCTTCTCTCTCCCTCTCTGCTGCTCTGCCTGCTTGTGCTCTCTCACTCTCTCTGTCAAATAAGTAAAATCTTTTTAAACAACAACAACAACAAAAACCTCTATGAAGACTGTACAACATGGAAAACTACTTATGGGCTAATGTTAAGGAAAAAAAAAAGCAGAATTCCAAATTAAAAATATAACCACTGAAATTATTTAACTCAGTGAATGAGTTAAAATAAAGATTAGAGGGGCACTTGGGTGGCTCAGTTGGTTGAGCAGCTGCCTTTGGCTCAGTCATGATCCTGGGGTCTTGGGATTGAGTCCTTGCTCAACGAGGAGCCTGCTTCTCCCTCTGCCTGCTGTTCCCCCTGGTTGTGCGTGCTCTCTCTCTCTCTGACAAATAAATTTAAAAAAAAATCTTTAGGGCCGCCTGAGTGGCTCAGTGGGTTAAGCCTCTGCCTTCGGCTCAGGTCATTATCTCAGGGTCCTGGGATCGAGCCCCGCATTGGGCTCTCTGCTCAGCAGGGGGCCTGCTTCCCCGTCTCTCTCTGCCTGCCTCTCTGCCTACTTGTGATCTCTCTCTCTCTATGTCAAATAAATAAATAAAATCTTTAAAAAAAAATCTTTTAAAAAAATCAAGATTAGAGACAGTTGACTTCAATTATCAAATGGAAAAATAGATCTGAAATAATTTCCTGGAATGTATCACAGAAGGACAGAAACCTTGAAGGAAAGAGTGAGATAGAGGGTACAGGAGAGAGAGCAACACATGTCTGACTGAAGGCCTGGAAGGAGGTGATAAAGAGGCAGGTTTCTGGTTCTACGCTTAGAGGTTCTGGGGCTTAGGTAAGGTCAGGTGTGGCTTATGGACCACACCTTTAGGTTTCAAAGCATTACCTCTGAAGTCAGCCAGTTTAGAGCTGGGCGTGATGTTGATTCCTTGCTTTGCCACTAACTAGCAGTGTTGCTCAACTTGGCCAGACCTCAGTTTCTTCATCTATAAAGTTGAGGTAAATAATATGTACTCCATAGGATATGCATATAAATTAAATTATTCATTGCATTGCACATAGTAAGCACTTAAAAATAGTAGTTGCTTTCATTTTATTTTATTTTATTTTACTTTATTTATGATTGAGAGAAAACATGTGTGAGTAGGGATTGGTAGGGGAAAGGGGAAGAGGGAGAAAGAGAATCTCAACAGAGATGCCTATCATGGAGCCCAACGTGGGGCTTGATCTCATGACCCTGAGATCATGACCTGAGCCGAAATCAGGAGTCGGATGCTAAACCAGTTCAGCCACTGAGGTGCCCCTTTACTTTTATTTTTATATACCCACAGTAATTTAAGTGTTGAGTGACAACTTTGCTAATTGGTTTATGGAATCATGGAGTTACACAAAAACTTCACCAGTCCACTAATTTATTTTTAGCACAACCTCACTAATTAGTATTGTTTCCACTCTATTTACACCATGTCCTTCCTTCTGTCTGGGGTTTTTAAAGTAGGAGATTGAAAAGAGATCCTATGCCAAAAGCTTACTTGTAGATGTAACACATGTTTTCTTATGAAAATATAGGTAGTCAGAAGCCAGAAAGGAGTGTATTAAACTTTTGTTAGGCTCCTTAACTGCGTTCTCTTCGACACTATGCATGCACTGATTTCGTTTGCATGAGTACTGTATTAATTCCTAGGGTTGCCATAACAAATTACCACAAACCGGGTGAAGCAATGGCAATTTATTCTCTAACAGTCCTGGATGCTAAAAGTCACAACTCAAGTTGTCAGCAAGGCCATGCTCCCTCTTAGGGCTCCAGGGAAGAATCCTCCCTCCCTCTTTCTAGCTTCTGGTGGTTGGGAGCTGGCAATCCTGGGCACTCCTTGGCTTGCTAGCTGCAGCACTCCACAGTTTCTGCCTTTGTCTTCACATGGCTGTCTTCCCTCTGTGTCTGAATCTACCTCTCCTTTCTCTTATAAAACATCGGTCTTGTGTTTCAGGCCCACCACTATCCAGTATGACCTCATCTTAATTAATTACATCTGCAAAGACCCCATTTCCAAATACGGTCACATTCTGAAGTGCCAGGTGAACATTGAACTATTCAACTCATTAGGCGTGTGTCCTGGCATTAAGCTTATAAACCAGTGGTTTTGAGGTATGGGATAAAGACCATTTTAGCCCCATTTTGCACACAGAAAAACACTTACATATATCTGCTGTGTTCCCTTATATATCATTAATAAAGATTTAGGGAGTAGTAGAAAATCTTTCAATTTAGAGAAGTTTGTCAGTATTTTGAATAATTTGTTTAAGAAAGCAACTCCTGTGTTATTTCCCCCATTCAGTAGATGTTGGACCTTCAATACAGTTGTGTGCTAGTAACTGTTTAATAACCAGCTGTCCAGGAGAACAAAACAAAGCCCTGATTTGTAGTATTTGTCAGTTTCCTGGATGTAAATACTCCCACCATGGTCAGTTTCAAGCTATCGGTATGAAGTACTAGCTTGCAAAATTTCTGAAAATTTAACAATCAGTCCTGTGAGCGGGTCAGACCAATTCCATCCATAACCATTGCAAGATTTCACAAAGAGAAAGGCATGAGATCCTATCCTAGATATTAACCCCAGTGAACAATAGAACAACAGAAGATTATGAATTGCTTCATATAAGGCACTTTATTTATGCTTTACACAATACAGGGGACTTTGCAGGATCTGAGTAAACCCATTAAGTTGCTGAAGTGAAGATATCTGTCATATAGTAGATAAGTAGAGTTGTGGTCTTGTGAGCAAAATACCGTACTTGAAAGCAAAAGCTGGATCTTGCTCAAGATTGTGCCCTTAAAGATGATGTGATCTTTCACATTGCTAAATCTCTTCAGACTTTATTTTTCTCATTTATAAGATAACAATAAAAATACCTACTTTGCAGGAAGAGTACGAGCATTAAGTGAAGTAACTGACATACAAGCACCTGGCACATCTATAGCATTAAATGTGCTATAGAATTAAATTAATTAAATCACTCAGGACATGTTTATGTTTTTAATTAAAAAAAATCATGAAAATGTCTGTAACATGATTGTGAGTTCCATGAGGGCAGGCAGGAATTTTTTTTCTGTCTTGTTTACTGCTGTTATCTCCAGCACCTGGAATAGTATGCAGTGAGTAACCAGTAATTGTTTAGATAATGAGTGAATCATCAACATGCAGGAAATGCTAGAATTAGACCTCCCCAAAGGAGCACCAGTACTATCATAATACAGCTAAAGAAGACACGCTTAATGGGATGTAATAAGAATAGGTTGTTACTGGAAGCATCACGCCTTTGACCAGCCTTCAAGGCTTCACTCCAATTGCTCTCTCTCTCGTTCTTCCCATCTCACCAGCCTTTTCTTCCTTTTCCTCCCTTACTGCACCTGATCAAGAATCAGGTGATCGTGTCCTCGTCCCACTGAGTTGGGACACTAACTTAGACCTTAGCCACGTCTCTAAGTTTTCTGAGTTGAAATGGGACCCTCCTGCCTCAGACTCCTCGGTGGAATCTCTCCACGGCAAGTGTTCCCTACTGAACGAATACCTTTCCCTTCTTGGAAAATGGCAGTTCCATCCTTCCACTTGCTCAGGCTAAAACCCTTAGAGTTTCCTGAACTCCTCTCTTCTTCCACCCCCATGTCTGATCCGTCAGGCAGTCTTACTGTTGTGCCTTCAGATTTACCCGGGACCTAATCACTTGTCCCCACCTCCACTGCTACCTCCCTGGTGCAAGCCACCATCCTCATCTATTGCTCCCAATGGTTTTAGCATTCATGGATGTCTCTTTACTGAATTATTTATTATTGGCAATTGATGGTGATAAACTTGTGATTTTCAACTTATATCATTCCTTTTACTTTTTGTTAGTTGGAATTCTGTTTAAAAAATAGAGCTTTCTTGAAAGAAAGAAAAACATAGAGCTTTCTCTTCTTCACATTTCTTTAAAAACTTTTTTTTAGGATCAGTATGTGCTCATTAGTCATTTTGTTAGTCAATGTATTATAAGCCATTTCTGTCATTGTTTATTTTGATATTTAATTGGTCCCAGTCTTGGTCAGTGAGAGTTATTTGTACTTGCTTCTATGTCCTTTTGATATGTCTCCACTCAATTTTTTGAATACTTCCTTATTTCTGAAATAATAGAATGTACTAGGTTCATCCTGTACTTTCCCTGCACCAGCCCTGAGATCATCCATCTCTTCAAGAAGCCCTGGTTCCTTTTATTGGAGAAACTTCTCCAAGGTTCTCATTAGACAGAGCTAGAAAATTAATTTTTAAAAATATTTTTGAATTCATATTGATAATTCCAGTCTAACCCCACAGGCTTCTTCCTTTCCTTCCCCCATTCCATATCTGTATCACCTTTCTTCAATAATAAAAACCCTAGTTGCTGGTCATACCAATCAATATATCTAATCATTTTGCTCAGCCCTGTAGTACATACAGAATAGCTTCTAAATTGCTATACCAATATTGATACAAACTTACTAAGCACAGTTCAGACTTTCTTTGTAGTTTTTTTTTGAACTTCATATATATTCAAGAGAGGATATTCAAAGCAATGTGTCTGAAAGTGTCTTGAATTAAATTTTTACCCTTCTATATAGGTAGGGTACTGTTGGGATATGTAGTCAACCTTTTTGTTTTTGGTTTTAGGAATTTCCTGTCCTTATTGATTTCATTTTATCAATATTTGATATTGATATCAATATTTATCAATCTCATTATCTGTCATTTACGTGAAATTAACTAGACTTTTTAGAAATCATGGGAAAGTCAGGTTGCCTTGAATATAGACACAAAAGGAATCAGTGAGAGCCATGATGTAAATTGTGTTCTGGGTTATTAGTTAGAAACCTGAATCCTTCTAAACCTACAACATTCCGTGTGTAGGTTTCAAAGGCTGCTTGGCTGTCCTCCCTTCCTCACATTCATGTAGCCCGTGTTTATGAAGCACACCCCACTTGCCAGGCAGGGTGCTGAGCTCTGCACCGTGGTCACACACATGAATGTGATCATCTCTGCCCCCCAGGGCCGCATGGAAACAGATATATACAGGATGATATATAAATGTTACCCAGATTTGCTGGAGGAGTGCCTCTTCAGGGATGCTCTGCGGTGCATGTGTGTGTGTAGGTGTGTGCATATGTCTGAGTGTGTGCACACACATGTGCATGCATGTGTGTTTCTTGGGGAGGGCTGGAGGAAAGCACAGCCTTACATGGGATCACCTACTGGCTTCCACACTTCTAACCTGCCGGCCACCCCCATTTGTGATAGAATGCTCATGGCATTTGTTTGGTAGGTATATTTCCAAACCATAGGCTTGAGGTCTGATATCCGTCTCAAGCACCTCAGTAAGAACAAATCACACCAAGTGTAACTGTGTCTTGTCTGACAGGTCTCTAGAGTGGTAACATGGTGAGATGCTGGAGATCTCTGGTTTGGTACTTCAAGGATAACAATATTTCTCATGTTGGTGCTATCAACAGGAGGCATAGTTCAGCCTTAGGGATCTTTCCCCAGCCACTTCATGCATTTTATCAGTGTTTCCAATGGAGTTCTTAGCACATTTGCTGTAACGGGAAGTGATAGATAACAAATAATATGAGTTCAGATTAGTTTTGAAAAGCTGGGACAAAGGGCTAACTTCTTCTTTTTTTTTTTTTTTTAAGATTTATTTATTTATTTATTTGAGAGAGAGCCTGAGAGAAGAGAGAGCACGAGGAGGGGCAGAGGAAGGAGGGAGAAGCAGACTCCCCACTGAGCAGGGAGCAAAGGGCTAAATTCTTAAGCAGCGATATTTAAAGATGATGAATGCATCCAAAAAACAAGTTACCACAAATACAGAGTGGGATAGGCAGGCAAAGAGCTCTAGAAGTTGTAGGTGACAGTGGACTTAACATCACAGCAATGTGATGTGACCACTAAACAAGTAATTTCACGTCAGGCTACATTAACAGAAGTAGGGTATATAAAACAAAGGAGGTGGTGGTCTCATTCCCATTCTGTTGAAAGGCCACTCCAGGAATAAGGTGTATAACTGAGTAAGGCACCACATATGTAGACAAATAGAAACCAACTTGAGTGTGTTCAGGGCAGAATGGTGACAGAACTCAAATCTTCAAAAGGAAGTAGTCTTTGAACCTGAGATTTTTTATAGCCTGGAGAGTTTGGTTGTCATCAAATATTTGAATGGCTATCATGAGAAAGAAAAGATGAGCTTTATCCCATCTATCATAAGAAGATGAAATGAGGAACAATGAATGGAAATCCCAGGCGGGAGAGGGTTCAGTTGTTACTGAGAGTTAGAGCTGCTTGAGGGTGGCATGTATAGCCTCAGGACAAATGAAGTACATTGTCACCAGACCGGCTCAGAAATCAACTGGAAGACGACAGGACAGGGAAGCTAACTTATGTAAGATCCTTTACCGTCAGAAAATTTCCTTTTTATTTATGCCTTTAAAAAGAATTTTCCTTAATAAATTAATGACTTTATAATAAGGGAAATCAGGCTTGGGTTATAAAGCAGTTATAATTTCCTGGCAAATCCTTAAAAGTGACATAAAATAATAACTTGCAGAACATTTCGCCCAAGCATCAGAGGGTATGATTCATTTCATATACTTTGTGTTTTAGTCATTTTATACTGAACTGAACAATATAAAGTTATCGCATTGAAGGGTTTTTTTTTTTTTGCAGGTTTAAAGTCCTGCCGTTTTTCCAAATTCCTGGCTGATGTTATTTTAGAGCTTGTTAGAAATTTTGCTGTTTCCCCCTTTCTTCTTTTGCTTACATCATAGTATGTAGATGGTACAACATGTTGGTTAACCTCAGTCTGACACTTAGGTCGCTTTCTCTCTTTTGCCCCATCGATGTCTGGGATGTAAATTAGCCAATAAAGTGGCAACAAGAAATCAGACAAAGAAAATTTCCCAGTTCTACTCACTCGTAATGCTTCTAATTTGGTAGGGGTTTTCCACAGGAAATCACGGAAGAAGAGTTGAAATGCCTTATCTTATGTACTTTCCTTCTGAAGAAAGGAACAGTTAATTGTCTTCTTCCCAAAGTGGTCCACTTTCTTGTACAGGCAGCTGTATTTACTCCAGTACAAATTAAATTCTACATCAAATGACGTCTCTGAGTACTTTCAGTCATTGAGAGCCAAATTATTTAATTACTTCTTTAACCAGGGGTTTCAGGGAAAGTAATAGAATGGGTTTTGTAAGCAAGAAAAATGTATCCTGAGGATGATTTTGAGGCTTTGAGAAGAACAAAATTAGTTATATATAATCCCAACTAAATTTGAGTATCTGAGTTGGAAGATAATCTTAATTATCTCAAATCAAGTTTGGGTCAAAAACAATCTGTTGAGAGACTTTATTCAAAAATAATGTTAAAGGTTGGGTTATGGACATCAGGGAGGGTATGTGCTATGGTAAGGGCTGTGAAGTGTGTAAGTCTGACAATTCACAGACCTGTACCCCTGGGGCTAATAATACATTATATGTTAATAAAAAATTTTTAAAAATAATGTTAAAAAGTTATATTAATCACTTCCATTTTCAAAGAATAAACGAATCAGAAACCTAAAATTTTTATTTTGGACCTACTTCAGTCATAACTTATATGTGGTCTAATCCTTCTCATTATTTTCATGCAGTTTGTATGGATTAAGAAAAAAAAACAAAAAACTTTCATAGACCAAAATTTCTCCTCCTGACTTTGTTTTGCTTGTCTGTGCCTCCCTCCCACCAACTTGTGTAATTGATGCATTTCTGACATGACCCAGGAAAAGACCTATCTTTATTAACAGGACTTAATTCCCAGGTCAGGGCCCTCCTTGAATTAACTGAAAATAAACAATGTGGGTACTCAATTTCAGTGTTAATGACAAAAGTTGAAATCTGTGCCTAACATAAAGGTTTTCTTTGTCTCTGAATTTTGATTTTCCATGCTATCAGAGGCCCCATTGCAACAGGTAATTTGAGTGTTGATTGTATGTTTTCTCAGTTTGTAATTGTGGTGACATGTTTTTAAAATGTTCACAGTTTTAAAATGAGGTTTTTCTATTAAGGTCCTTCCAACTCAGAAATTCTGTGATCTTAAATTCTTTTTTTTTTTCCTTCAGTTTGAAAATGTGGTATTTGGATGTTGTCCTGTGTGTCCCATACCTATAAACAGGAATCATAGAATTTTAGAGCTGAAAGATGTATTAGTCATTATGTAGTGATTCTACAAATGAAGACGTCAGGGACCCGAGAAGGAAAGGTGGCTAACCAAGGATCTTAGCGGCACTATGGCTAGAGCTCTGGCCACTGGCTGGGTAACGAAAACTTTAACACTAAGAATGAATCCAGATCTTCTTACCCAAGATTTGCAGACTTCAGGAGAACATTCTTTCACACATTTAAGAATTCTGAGGCATTTATATTAAGCACAGTTTGTTCATGCTTGACAAACTGTGCTATTATCCCGTTTGTTTTCTCCAAACCTGGGATCACACTAGAAAATAAGTTATGGCTTCAGGTGGGTTAAAGTTTCCTGAGTTTGCATTTCTGGGGTATTTTTCAGGGACTTAAAAATGTAAATTGGCTCCGTGAAGTTTGGACCGCTTTCTTTTGGGCGGGTGGGTGACAGCACGTCTCTGGGATGCTGGTGGGGAAAGCCATCTCCTCTCCAGCCACTCTGGAAGAGTGTGGCAGGGATGGAGAATGGCGAGGTCCACTTCCCTGATCACCCAGGGCCTGTGGCTAAGGCAGTGCTTCCCTCCTCCAGCTCTCACTTCTGTTTTACCTGGAACCGACCTTGATGATTGTTTTCCCCCCATCCTACCATCTTGGCCAAGCCCCAGCACAGTTGGGAAATTTCTATGTCAGGGTTAAATCCCGCCTGAGAACTGAATTTATAAAAATTAAAGAGGTAGCATCTCTGCAGCAAGTCTGTGTATAAATGGCAGTTCCTTTTCTTAGTGGAAAACCTGGATCGAAGTGGAAAGGGAGTACAAGTGCTTATAAAAAATATCTTAAAAATAGTGCCAAGGTTCTGCGGCCTTACTGTGATTTCAAGCCAAGGAGTTAGTAGAGTTAGTAGAATTTCACACCCCTTTTATTCAGACTTTTCTGAAATTCCTCAGGGCAATCCCTTCTGGTTCTGTTAGTGAGACAAACCCTATTACAGAACAGGGACCTCAGGGCAAGATAGCCTGGGGGGGCCCTGCTGTCAGCCCCCTCTCCTCACTACTCACTGCTGCCCCTGGGGCAGTTAACCACTTTGCTGCTCCTTCTTTCCTCCTTGTAACCTGGAGCCAAATATTTATTCAGTCATTAGTTTATTTATTTATTTATTTATTTATTTGGTGCTGAAACCCGAGATCAAACCAGACTCATTAGTTCTTTTAAGGATTGATTAAATTGGTTCTGTTTCTGTGCTGGGGATTGGGAAATCGGAAAGAACTAAATAGCATAGCTCCTTTGTCCTCAAGGATCAGTCAGTTTAATAGAGGAACTAAAATATGTCCTAAAATATCTGAAAGATGAAAATATTGTGTTTGTTTTGTTCACCACTACCTAATCGGCACCTGTAGCTGCCATGTGGAGATGGCTGAATAAAGTTGTTTGGGTTTTTTTGTTTTGTTTTGCTTTTTGACTGGAAGAGTGAATGACCTAAGGGCTCCAAGACCAAGACAGACTTGCAAGAGCCGGCTAGCTAGGGTGGTCATAGAAGACTCAGAGGTGGAGATTGCGTTTTGGCTTGGCTCTTGAGGGAAAGATAGAAAATTTTTTTTTTTTAAAGATTTTATTTATTTGACAGAGAGAGATCACAAGCAGGCAGAGAGGCAGGCAGAGAGAGAGGAGGAAGCAGGCTCCCCGCTGAGCAGAGAGCCCGATGCGGGGCTCGATCCCAGGACCCCGGGATCATGACCTGAGCCGAAGGCAGCGGCTTAACCCACTGAGCCACCCAGGCGCCCCAGAAAGATAGAAATTTGAAAGCAAACCTCTAACTGGAGAAAAGAGCACAAGCAGAAAAATCAACAGCAAAGCCTCAAACTTAGAAGTCTGAGGTCGAATGGGAATAGTGAACAATTCTGCTGGTAGGAAGAGTAGATGAAAGAGAGAGGTGGGAATCAGGTTAGAGAGGTATGACAGGGCTAAACTGCGTAAGGTTCAACAATTTGTACTGGGTTTTGTGGAAAATGGGTAGATTATTATATAAGTTTTAATACGAGAATGAGATGCTATACTCAGCATTGTGCTTTAGGAACATAAACCTGGTAGCAATGTGCTAAGGGATTTTGGAAGGGAAAGGCACAGGGACACCTGTGAGAAGAACTGCCATGATTCTTTTTGAGTTAAACTCAAGAGTTCAGGCTGAAATGGATAAAAACCAAGGCAATGAGAACAGAAGAGAAAGACAAATGCCAAAGATCTGGGGACTATGACCTCACTGAAATTTGGCAACTGACTGAATGTGGAAGACAGCAGAAGTGTCTAAGATGACAGGGAGGTTTCCAGTGCAATCGCTTAGAAGGATCATCTAACAGTAGAGTACGTTCCAGAATAAAGGGCCATTAACTCAGTCATGGGCAGATTGAGTTACAAAGATGTTGTGGACAGGAAGATGCTCTGCAGACCACTGGCAATGTTACAGACGCTTACAAGGAAGGTAAACACGTGGGTTTTAAATTAAGGAGTTATCTGCTTGGCACAGACAATTAAAGCTGGGAGACTAGATAAGAACATCAACAGAGTGATCATGGTAGAGATTAGAAGTGCACCAAAGACTGAATCTCTGAAGAAACTTCTCTTTGGGGAGGAAGGAGAACACCTTAGCAGAAGTGTCCAAAAAGTGAGAGGGGAGAGTTTCTAAGAGGGAATGGTGAGACAGCCCAGGTTTCTGAGGGGTGAAGCGGAAGGAAGAGTTAAGAAGTGACTAGTGGATTTGGAAACAGGGAGCCCAGTCATCATGACCTTGAAGCACTTTTTCATTTGGGGGAAAAGGGATTTAGTTCATTTGCAGAAGGCTACATGTTAAGTACAGCTTTGTACTTAAAGATGAGAACTTTGCTTACATACTTGGTAAGGAGAAAGAGAATGGTACTGAATCAGGTGGGAGGACATTTTAAGAAGCTTTCTCGCCGGGTTATTTGAGAGAAGATGAAATGAAAGAATCATTCTCTATTTCTGTATTTCCTAGGGTTATGCCTGGCCCGTAGTTTGAATAAATGCTAACCTTCACAGTTGTCATCATCCTTATCAGGAAAGGGATTTTTTAGAATAAGGGAGAAGACTGTACATGTTTTGCGGCTAAGAGGAAGGGTCCTTTTGAGAGGAAGGGAAGAGGGTAATTCAAGGAGGTCTGGAATAAGTAGGCACTAAGGGCAAAAACAGACTGGTTGACTCTGGAAAAGGGAACAGACCTACCTTTCTCGGAATTAGAGGAGGATATGTGAAGTAACAGGGACATTTTGAGCCCAGGGAACAGTAAGGAGAAGGAGGTTAAACAGATTCGCATGTGATGGTTTCCACCCTCTCAACAAAGTGAGAGGATCTCTCAACTGCAGATAATCTGCTTAAGGCTTGAAGAGACAAATGAAAATCACTGTCCTTTATTTTGTGCCTGCCGTGTATCAAGAACCATAGTAGACACTTTAAATGATCTTTAATCCGCATGAAGATTCAAAGATTATGTATTTGCATTCACATTATACACACAGATGGGAAAACAAGGCAAAAAGGCAAACTCTCTTTCCCAGCCTCACGCAGCTAGTAATGGGAGGACCCAGGGTTCAAAGCCAGGACTGTCGGACTGCAGAGCCTGATCTCTATGGCAAGGGAGCCTAGGGGGGAAAAAGGAGCCCCAGTAGATTGAGATCTTGCAGGTGTAGCTGTGCTGTCTCATAATCCTGTGGGGTGGTTATTCCTGTCAATTACCACAGTGAACATCAAAGAAGAGCCCTCTCACATGGGGAGGAAGGGACTGTGAAATTGGGGTGGACCAGAAATGTGAATTCTGGGTCCCTGAGGGCAGTAACAAAGCAAAGAAGAGAGATATGTTTGGGCCGGGGGCTAAGACTCTTTGGCCCTGTGGAAGAATACCTGATGGGCATCAGCAGTTAGGGTGGGGTGAGGGAAGGACATGGGGGTGTCTCGGACTTTTAAGAGGAGAGCTGCTATCTTGGTTTTCCAAGGGAGATGATTTCAGAGTGGTCTTTCTTTACCTTTCCCATAGCTGCCAGAATTCCCACCACTGAGCAGTTAGATTCCTCTTACCATCCTGGGGTTCTAGAGCCCCTACCCAGACACCCTCCCACCAACTCAAGCTAATGTGCTCTGATGTAAAATAATCATATTCTAATTTAAATAGCCTATTGAGAGGTTACACCGGAATCTAGCCATGGTTGGTTTTTGTTTTTGTTTTTAAAGATAAAATAAGAGAAAGAATGTAGTTACCTTATTTCCACTTCCTACTTAACACAGCTCTTTATATTTTAATAAATTGCCTTCCATGGATAACATTTTATAGCTTAATTACCTAATCGTATATTCACAAAGAATCAATTATCAAATACCCACACTATGACAAACATTACTGCAGGCACTGGGGACTTAGCAGGAAACGAATCGGTATCCCTTCTCTGATAAGCCTCTATTCTAGTCTAGAAGATAGCCAATAATCAATACAAGTAAAGTGTGTTGTAAATTAAGTAGTAATTAGTAGAAAGGAAAATAAAGCAGGAGAAAGGAAATGCAGGGATTGGAGTGGTCAAGTTTCAATAGGGGTGGGGTAAGCTGTGAACCGCACCCCCCCCGCCCCCCGAGAGAATGGCATTCTGCAAAGCCGAAAGGAAGGCAAGAGAATGTGCAGGTATCCGGAGAAGAGTGTTCCAGGCAGAGGACACAGCCGGTGCAGAAGCTGTCAGGAGTTGAGCCGGCCAGGTCAAGAACAGCAAGCAGGCTGATGTGACTGCCGAGCTGGGAGCATTAAGAAACAAAGATGAAGGAGGAAATGGGGGTGGGGTGTCAGATTGCCCGGGACTGTTAAGATGGAAAGGCATTGGAGGGTTTGGAGTTGTTTTTCTTTAACTTCTTATCATGGAGAATCTTAATCATATATACTTAGAACAATATAATGAGTTCCCTTGTACTAATCATTCAGCTTCGACAGCTTTCACTTTGGGAGAACTTTGAGCAGAGGAGTGACAAGACTTGGCATGACCTGACTTGAGCAAGATCATTCAGGAGAAAGGGCAGTGCAGAAGTGGGGCAGGCCCAGCAAACAGTTCGGAGACAGATCACCGTGGCCTTAGACCAGGGAGCAGCAGCAGTGCAGTGGGGAGAAGTGGTCGGAGTCGGGATATTTTTGAAGGACTGCCTAGATGTTATAATTGTAAACTTTGGTGAAAAAAGAGAATTTGAAAATACACATAGTATGGTAAGGATGGTGAGAGATGTACCTGAATCCCACTACTCTAGACTAAACCCCAATTCTGAAAAATTGGCTTATAAGTGAACATTTGTAACATGATTGATCTATAAGTTATACATTGTGTACTCCTCCTCTATTCTTCTGCAAGCATGGATGATTGGGCCATATAAAGGGTAAGGATTTATTTGTAATTTACTAATGAGGTGATGACACCTGTTGAGGTACAAGTGCCAACAATTCTTTTTTTTTTTAAGATTTTATTTATTTATTTGACAGAGAGAGAGAGAGAGATCATAAGTAGGCAGAGAGGCATGCAGAGAGAGAGGGGGAAGGAGACTCCCAGCCGAGCAGAGAGCCTGATGTGGGGCTCGATCCCAGGACCCTGAGATCATGACCCGAGCTGAAGGCAGAGGTTTAACCCACTGAGCCACCCAGGCTCCCCAAGTGCCAACAATTCTTGAAGCTAAGGAAATTGTGTTACTTATTTTCTGAAAGAATCATGATTTATAAACAGCGATATTAATGTAATAAAACTGAAAATTAAAATAGAACAGACAAAAAAGAAACCTTAAGTCAAAGTATGACAGATGACTCCAAGTTTGAAAGCAGAGTTATAGGTAGACCAGGATTTTATTCCTCTCTCTGTGTAGTCGATAACACACTCTTAGCACATTTTGTTGTATTGAGTTTGCCTTTCTTATCCCAGCCGGACATCTGAGTCATATGTGTTGTTGGTCAGACAAGTAGGACTGTAAACAAGGTAAAGGAATGTGACTGACTCAGTGCACAGCCAGGTGCCCCACTGGAAAAACAACCATGTTATCAACAGTGAATGGGTCAAAAAGGATATTTTCACATCATCCCACCTTACTAAGAACACCTCCCTTGCTTACATTCAGAAGACATAGGATGAATTCCGAAGTCCTCCATGTCTTGGCTGTCTGACCTTGGGTTATGTCACTTGTTAGTCTGTCTGAACTTCTGTCTTCTACAAAATGGGGATGATAGTGTCCTCTCTGTCTACCCAAAAGGGTTGGTGAGAGGCCCAGGAAGAACTGGGACGTGTATAAAATAAAAGAGAACGAAAGAAACCGGTGCCTCCGTGGAACTGGCTATGTGTCCAGCACTGTGTTGTCCTTCAACAGCCATCTGAGGTTGCATTACTGGCCCGTTTTATAGCTGTGGAGCGTGAGGCTCAGAGAGGTTACCTAACTTATACAAGGTCATGGAGCTAGAAGAAGAAAGAGTTGGCATTTGATCCCAGACGGGATCAACTTTAAATCCCGTACCTTGAAAGGAAAAAACCACTTTTACTGAGCATCTTCCCACTCCATGCCAGAAACCATGTTAGACGTGGTTCTGTCCTCTCTCATTTAATAAAGGTTGTTCTGTACTTCCTGGGTGCTCAACAAAGAATAAAGAACAGGAAAATCTATCTATCATCACTGAGAGAGGATACATAATGAAAACTATTATTTTCCTTCTTTTTCCCGTTCTCCTCCTCTTCCTTCTCTTTCTTCTTCAACCCCCTGCCTGTGCCTCCTCCTCTCTTTCTTCTTTGTTTTATAATCTGACATGCCACCTAACTGAGAGGAATCGATGCGTAGCTAATGGTGTCTGTGGCATGTTTTTTTTTTTTTTTTTTTTAATGAAGGAGCCTTGCAAGAGGACAGGTGCGTTTCTGCCACCTCACTGCTAACTCTGAGACTTTCTCACAACACACAGCAGCAAAACCAAACAAACAGGTTATTCAGGAGTCACTGTCACGTCCCTGCAAAGGAGAGCTGCACAACACCCGGGCAGACGGGGTATTTACAAAAGAAAAAGTCATTGAGCCAGCGGTAGGCAGTGTAATGGAAAATGAGAATGGGCTTTGGAGTTGGACGGACCAGGTTCGCAGGGCTGCCCAACACTCTATTTATAGGAACAATGGTGGTTTGCTTCATCTTCGTGTGCCTCAGTTCCCTCAGCTGTAGAATGGAGTACCCCTACTGACCCCACAGGGCTGACGTGAAGACTGGCTGAGTTAACACATTCCCTGGCCTTCCATACGAACAGTAGGTTACGAAGTATCGATGTATGTGCTCTGGGGGTTTAACAAGCAAGAGAGCTAGGTCAGTAACCCTTGAGCTGCAAATTGGTTTTACCATCATCTCGTTGCAATAAGTTGCATTTGCTTTCCCTGCCTCACTCCAATCACATCCCACCTCCACCCCCACGCCCCTGCCAAAGGGGATAGTCGTGGAGTTTTGTGGGCCAAAGTGGTGAGGAAAGTGCCATGGAAGATGCGTATTTAGGTCTTACCTTTGAAGAATGAGTGGTTCTAGATAAAGAAGAGATGGGAGGGACACTCCTGGGGAGATTGGAACCACTTGCAGGAAATCCTGAGAATGGTGATGAGTATGGCTAGGGAGACAGTGAGGAGGACTCTCACCACAGGCCCATTGTACGTACTGTTCTCAACCCGCTATCTCCTGCCCACCCCTTTCCTTGTTATGCTCCTGCCTCTCGTTGCTCCCTCGGGAACCTTTCTCTGACTTCCTGACCAGGTCAGCTCCTAGTATGTGTGTCTTTTGTAAGGGCTTCACAGTTAGGTGTTTATTTCTTTTATTTCGTTTATTTCTCTGTGAGTTTCTTTGAGTACTATGAGCCCCACTCTTTAATTCCCATCAAAACAGAGGTTATGTCTGTTTTGCACTCACATTGTTTCCCTTCAGTCCTCGGCCTTCTGCAGTGCATGAACCATAGAAGGAGCCTAAGAAATACTCACTAAATAAATGGATATGGTTGGGTTTTTGGTGAAGTAGCAGTCTGGAGAGGAGAAAGGTTTATATTTGAGATTACGAATCCCATTAAGTGTCAGCACTGTATTCCCTCATTTAATCCTCAAAAACAGTTTGTGGAATCGAGTGCGTTTCATTTCATTTTAAAGATGGAGAAATTGATGTCCAGAGATGTTAACCATCTTTCCTTATGGACCCAGCTATAGAGTCAGTGGTAACAGAGGGATTTGAGCCTGGCACCTTAACCTCAGAGCTCTCAGATGAATCACATTGCTCTGCTGTTTTAGCAGAAGAGGGACCAAGTTAGGTACACAGGTAAAGTTAGGATAGATTTCTGTTTGAAAATTATGGATTTTTTTTTCTTCCTCCTCCTCCTCAATTATCGTCATCATGGTTATCACTTCATGAGAAAGACTAAGCAGAAAAGAACTCCTTCGGGGCGCCTCGGTGGCTCAGTGGGTTAAGCCTCTGCCTTCGGCTCAGGTCATGGTCCCAGGGTTCTGGAATCAACCCCGAGTTGGGCTCTCTGCTCAGTGGGGAGCCTGCTTCTCCTCTGCCTGCCTGTCTGCCTACTTGTGAACTCTGTCTGTCAAATAAATAAATGAAATCTTAAAAAAAAAAAAAAAGAAAGAAAGAAAGAAAGAAAGAAAGAAAGAAAGAAAGAAAGAAAGAAAGAAAGAAAGAAAAGAACTCCTTCATGTGTCACGTTTTACATTCATGTTGACTCTTCTGCCAAAGAGATTGGGTCAAATTTCCTCGGTAAGTATACCAGACATTTCAAATTCTGATCCCCAGAACATTTTAGACTACTTTTCTTAGTCACCTTTTAAGAACCAGTATGAACTTTGCCAGAGCATGACAGAATAACTTTGAATAAAAGGAGGTGATTTGACTAAGTTTGGTATTATATGCGACACTAGGTTTCTGTTTTTTACTCAAAAAGCAGATCTAGCCTGTGGTCATCAGGACTGTTGCATCATAAAGCTCCCAGAAGAAAGGTTTAATTTCATCAAGGAAGCTAAGAAATCCTGAGCATCTCCAAGAATAATAGCTGTTACTATAATAACACGGTTTATTACTAGAAAATTAACAAAGCCCAATAAAATATGGCACTCTGGGGAAAAAACACAAAAACAAAAACTTAACCCTAAGAATAAAAGTGGCTTGAATTGGTCATTTATTCCAGCCCCTGCCTTTAGACAGGATTTTTAAAAAATCACCTCAGTGCAGTTGTAAGTCTCTAGATAGGGGAGTGCATTACAGTAATCAAGAAGATGATAGTTAAAACTGTATATTGCTCTTATTTACCAGGCAGCATTATAAAAACTTTAACAGTATTTGATTCTCGTAACAAACCTGCGAGGCCCTATTTTTATCCCTATTGTATAGATGAGGAACTGAACACTGCCCAAGGTCACACAGCTAGTAAATGGTGGAACTGTCTTCACACCTAGCTAGTCTGCCCCTGGACTAGGTGCTCTTACAGTGTCCCTTGGTAGCTGCTTACTCACATGTTCACCTCTGTCTCCTTGGCTTTCACTGAAAGCTTAACTTGCATTTAAGCCTTTAGTGTTTAAGAGCCTGCTGTGTTCAGATTCTTTCAAAAATAACCCAGCCTTCCTGGCAGATGCAGTTACTTTCTGTAAACTTAATTTTCAAGGGAACTACACTATACAAAGAAGTAGGGAAGCTGAATAAAAATAACCAGATTCTCTGTAGAACATACGGATTTCTGGATCAGTGGCAAATAGCTCTCAGTCATGGCGGCATTCTCTGAAGTATGCCCTCCCCTAGGTTAGAATTCCATTGTCTTCATTGGCCGTACAACCTGAAAATAGTATCTTTTTTTTTTTTTCTGTCCCCACACTTCAGCTTTCTTCTTTCTGTCAGTATTTTGGAAAGTCCACAAAACCCAGGGGCCTCCCTGTCGTTGCCCTGTGGTTGGTGTAAAAACCAGATGATGCCATGCTGACCTAAAGTCTTTTAAATGGATCAAACTGCACATTAGTCACTGGCAAAGTTTTCAGGTCCTTTTACCTCAGGACTACTCATTTCCTCATTCTTGCCACCCTTCGGTCATGAAGTAATAGCAAGAAAAAGATGTGAGTACTTTTTGAGGACGCCTCCTAGTCTATCCTTCAGTTCTAGCGACTGATTCCTTCTTAGTGGTGACATTGAAGGGCCCCGATATCCAAAGGGATTGGGCTCTAATCGCTAGATTCCTTCTGGTGTTCTGCTTAAGTGGAGGGCCTCCCTGATTTCACCCAAGTGAAGCATTTCATCATGCCTTACATGGTTGCATTTCTGTGCTCTGAGCACTTAGGAGTGAAATTTCATGTCTATTTAGTGCTTTTTGCTATTCGTTTACTGCCAAAGAAGTCCCTGTACAATATGTCATCATAACAAAGGCTGATTTCACATGTTGACACCAAGGCCTAGAACTGCATCGGCAATCCAGGGACTCTGCGGGCACAACAACCAATTTTGGAGCAAACCCAGAACTTTTCATTCCCTGTCCTGCCCTGAAGGGCAAAGGCTTTCTTCTGCCTGTTTTAAAAGGGAAAGCACTGGGTGCCTGGGTGGCTCAGTGGGTTAAAGCCTCTGCCTTTGGCTCAGGTCATGATCCCAGGGTCCTGGGATCAAGGCCCGCATCGGGCTCTCTGCTCAGCGGGGGTCTGCATCCTCCTCTCTCTTTGTCTGCCTCTCTGCTTACTTGTGTTCTCTCTCTCTCTGTCAAATAAATAAATAAAATCTTAAAAATAATAAATAAATATAAATAAAAAATAAAAGGGAAAGCACTAAGTTTACAATTATTTTTATAGCCAGGAGGCTTTTTTAAGTGCTATACCTGTTCTAGAGATGATTTGTGCTTTGAGGTGGCGGTCACTGATTTAATCCTCAGCGTTCTGTGCGATGTGCTTGCTCTGCAAGGACGGGAGGCCACTTCCTGGAAAGGCCTTCGCTTTGGGAAGGAGTATTAGAAGGTTTGAAAGCAAACTTTGGCAGCAGCTCTGGACCAAACTTCAGGCAAAGAGGCACTAGCGTTTCCAGGGGAGCTATACTGTTGATGAGAGAGGATTCTGTCCTTTGCTCGGGGCGGGAAACGTCTCTCCCCAGAACGCTCTGCCAGACAATCCCAGCTCTGATCAACTTCTCCTCAACTCTTGCAGTGAGAGATTGGATTGGGGAAAAAATCCATACTGAAAAAATCCTCACAAAACCCTGCCTCAATGGAATATGAATCCATTTGATGATACTTAGAGGGGAAGCAGACCGATTGAAGGGGATTCTGTCTTTTTCCAAGAAATTTTATTGGCAAGTGTAGATTCTTCCTCAAGTTAATGTCAGAAAGACTTCCATCAAGGATTCGTTGCTAGATGGGCTACCTGTCTACTTTCTTTTCCTTCCGAGCTAGGGGATGCTTGTGCAGATCAAAATATTTCTAATGTTTGTATAGTTAGGAGATCCTGAATTTAGGTCACTCACTTCCTCAAAAAGAGACAAGAAGAGCTAAGGAAATAGGATGGCCACCTCTTCCCAGTGTTAGCCCTGAAAGCCATGGAAACCCCCTCAGTCTCAGGCAAGAGGATGGTGATTACCCTTTAAGGAAATATAGTGCATTTTCAATAGTTTGGCTGAATTTATCACAGAATTCTGACAGGATTCAGGAAAGTAAAAATAAGGCCATTGGTCTTTTCTGTTAGTACAAGTTTAGTATTGGGGCTTTCTCAAGGGAGGAATCTGTGGTCTGCTGTAGGAGGCTGGGGGACCAACTAGAGGAGAAAGGGGGTCCAAGATGTGTTTGCTTTAAAATGCCATTATCTCCATGCTACTTCCTTTTTAGGGCTCCTGTCAACATTTTAAAGGTATAACAGTTAAAAAGATAAATTACCTTAAACAGAAAAATCCAATTTTATGAAACAAGAGCTAAGCAGGTGTCAGATCTAAGGATCTGCATATAGGGAGTGCACTTACTTGAAACTTACTATGACCTGGACATGTGTAACTCACTTATCAGAGCTCATAGCAGAGAGTGCTCTTGAAGGCTACAGTGTCCTGACACATCACCACAGACCAAGTCCATGGTCTTGGGTATCCATGGCCAACCTTCAGAGCCAGGTCCCTGGCAAGATTCTGTGTCCTGCCTAATCTCATGGCAGAGACTTGGGGTTACACTGCTTCTGCTCCCCTCTCTCTTTCCCTTGGTTTCCATCAGTCCATCAACCCCACTTCCCTTCTCATGGCTCTTCTACCCAGCATTCATTCATGACCGAAAGTTGTGATGAGGGTACAGATGAAAACGTGTTCTCAACTAGTTGGAAGGGGGCTGCTTCATGGCTACGCAGCATCCTCTGAGATGTGCCATTCCAACTTGAACAATACACACAACATTATAAGTGGCCTGCTTCGTGGAATATATCCTCCCGACACAAAACAACCAGCATTAGCATTTTACTTTATTTCCATCCTGTCATTTGTTCATCACGTATTTTTTTTTTTTAAATGGAACTGTGGTCATATATGTATAGGTATTCCAAATTTCGGATCATACTTTTTACAACTACCAGTTTGTCATAGACGTTTTTCCATGTCGCTGTATAGTCAGATGTACTAACTCTCTAAATGTGCTTCTTACATAGATCTGCAACTATGTGGGACCTGCAAAGGTTATTGTTCAGTTGGTCACAAATGGGAAAAACATCCACCTGCACGCACACAGCCTGGTGGGAAAACACTGTGAGGATGGGATCTGCACTGTAACTGCCGGACCCAAGGACATGGTGGTCGGGTAAGTGAGGGCATATGACACTGTGAAAGGCAGGAGCGGAGGCAACATGGCACCCGGGGACTTGGACTGAAGGTGTCCTTTTCATTCGGAACCTTCCCAAGACTCTCAAAGATGGTTTTATACTCTTGATGATTCTTTTAATGAATCATTGAGTCTGGATTTATAGGATGAACATTTTGAGCATGAAAAAGATAGATAAATATTGTTTCAGTTCTCTGCTATTTAGAAAGTGTGCACGGATAAGAAGCCCAGGAATGCAAATTTGTTTTGGCATTCATCAGACTTGAAATTTAAATACAAAGGGACGTATTCATTTAAGAGTTAGACAGAACAATTTTAAATGAATGAGTTATTATAAAAGATGTTCAGCCCAAAAGGAGTAAGAAAGTTTAATTTTATTTGATTCTTAAGAATATCTTTCTAGGGTTTCCTAATACTGGTTTAAACAGTTAATGATAAAATCCCAGTTAATCTGGACTATGCACTCAAAAGAGAGGAATTGCTTAAATCAACTGTAATTAAGTTGATGGTAGCATTTCAGGCTTTGAATTCTGATCAGGTCTTAAGTTGGTTGATATTGGGGAGGTTGAACTTTCATGTTCCTAGGTATTTCTTTGTTTGACTGTGAAAATATTCAAGTGTGAAAAACCTAGAGAGAGAGCTTTCTTTTAAGTCACTAAAATCTGATTCTTTTGATGTTAGAAAGAAAAGCCTCTAGATTGGAGGAAGCTTAAATTGATTTAAAAAATTCAGTTGTGCTTTATATGAACTTGTTTCAACATTCTCTTAAACGACTGGCCTCTTTCCTGTTGAATGTCACAGTGTTGGAATACTCTTACGGTTCCTGACTGACCTGTGAGAGCTTTGAGATGCAGGGTAATTGTCAGAGTTTCAGACTAATTGATCACTTAGTGTTTCTGCGGATTTACCCCAGCAGGCTGCTGTCAGTTTGAAGTGTTGGTCCTGTTTAATCTGTGTGATAATCATATCCTTTAGAGGAAATTATAGGTGAAGTTCCTTACTAATAACATTTGTTATTATAAAACTGCCAGTATGTTGTCTATAATTTGGTGTTTCTGTGGCTTGGCTTAGTAATCTTCTAGGATTTTAGAAGGAACTAATGGTTATTTGGTTTGAAACCTACGGCAGGAATAGAAGTAAGTTCCCTGTTTCTGAGGAAAGGAAGGAAATCCTTTACTCTCTTGCAGTGGGGTTCTGTTGCTGGGAGAACTCATTCACTCAGCAAACATTCTGAGCACCTACACTCCCAAGTTTGATCATTAAGATGTCTCCTCATAGCGCTGTGGGATTTTTGTGACCCTATACAACTTCACCAAGAAATTCAGTCAAGAGGATGCCACATGATAGTTACAACAGACTCAGTAGACTTTCTTGTTAAGCGTGTTCTGTGAGGGGCGCCTCGGTGGCTCAGTGGGTTAAAACCTCTGCCTTCAGCCCAGGTCATGATCCCAGGGTCCTGGGATTGAGCCCCAGGATAGAGCCCCGAATCAGGCTCTCTGCTCAGCAGGGAGCCTGCTTCCTCCTCTCTCTCTGCCTGCCTCTCTGCCTACTTGTGATCTCTATCTGTCAAGTAAATAAATAAAATCTTAAAAAAAAAAAAAAAGAGTGTTCTATGAAACACTGGTACTCCCTTTATAATTGATTTTTAATTGAGAAACTTTTGCCTACAGTCTTTTCTAAAATATAATATTTCCTTCATGATTTGTCTCTCTTATTTAAAATTTTTTTTAAGTTTCCAATGTCAGAACCTGTTGTATTTGAGTAGAGAATATGCTAGTAGTCTGGAAACCAGAATTCTCTTCATTTCTGTCACTCTCAGCAGTAGGGTTAGGGGGTAATCTTTATGACTTCTTGAGCCCTTTAAATCCTTCCCTTATAAAATATGAGCGTTGGGCTACAGAATTTGTCTCCAGGCCCTTTACCTCTCAAAACTTCTAGACTGAGCTAACATTAGCTAATATTATGAAACAACATGAGCTGACTTGCAACATATGTATTTATGGAATGCCATCGATTACTGTTATTCAGTTCTAACTTGTAGGTAAGAATATGACCTAGAGAAATTTAGGAAGATAGCCAGAGTTACTCCACAGACTTGTCAATACTAGAAATGGAACCAGGAAATCTCTTCAACAATACTGCTTAGGCTAAGAGTATATATTCATGAGTAGGGCACCAATCCAACATATCAAAAAGAATATATAAAAAATAACTCAGGGGAGATAAATGACTTTTAAGTTACCAAAGCCAGAAGGGAGATTGGGGGAGGGTGAAATAGGTAAAGGGGATTGAGAGCACACATATCTTGATGAGCACTGAGTAATATATGGAACTGTTGATTCACTATATTGTACACCTGAAACTAATATAACACTGTATGTGAACTATACCAGAATTAAAATTTTTAAAAAACAAAAGCAAATTAAAACAAATAAATTATCAAAGCCAAAGACATATTTATCTTTGGGGTTCTTTTAGTTTCTATATTCAAAGACATTTTGTTATCTAGATTAAAATATTCATGTTTTAGATAACTTGAGTCACAACTGTAGGTTTGAATGCTAACATTTTGCCTTTAAAATTTTTTTTTATTTAGCTTTATTTTTTTCACATTTTATTTCTTACTCATTTGTTTAGTTAGCTTTTAGTGCCTGTCCTCATAAAAATAATTTTAGTTCGATATTTTATTTTTGATCTTGAATATCAACAGTTTGTTTGAACAACATTTTAGTTCTCTGAATTTTCAATCAATGGAAACTATCTGTTACTTGACTTTGCTTTAAGTCGCCTTCCTCACCAATAATCACCACACCCTCTGTTTCCTGGCAGCCTGCTTTAGAGAGATTTGAAGGTGTTTTTTTTTTTGAACTACTATTTACCGCATGTACCAATTGGTAAGCACTAGTAGTGGATATATAAGTACAAAAGAGAAGCAAGGCCTCCCTCAATGAGCTAGTGCAAACCATATTAAAGTGGTGGTTTTGTAGGTCTAAAAACAATTGATTATTGGCAGTTTTATAATGTTAACCCCAAATACACAGAGAAGATGCTGGTTGAAGAAAATGAACAAAGTATGGACTGAGATCAGAAGTGTCCAACTTCAAAATTAGAGTGTAGATTGGGAGTCAGGAAGCTTTTGAATCTTGTGTCAGCTCTAAAGTCAATGTTTGCTTCCTGAGAGGAAGAAAAGCCAGGTAGAGGGGCCCCCTTTAAAATCCCAAAGTAGGGGCACCTGGGTGGCTCAGTGGGTTAAAGCCTCTGCCTTTGGCTCAGGTCATGGTCCCAGGGTCCTGGGATCGAGTCCCTCATCGGGCTCTCTGCTCAGCCGGGAGCCTGCTTCCTCCTCTCTCTCTCTCTCTGACTGCCTCTCTGCCTACTTGTGATCTCTGTCTGTCAAATAAAATCTTTAATAAATTAATTAATTAATTAAATAAAATCCCAAACAAATGACATGGGGGTTTGAACCTACCCAGAGGGCAGCAGTAGTTCCCAGATGATAACGATGATGACGACGATGATGATGATGATGGAAACATCTGGCACAGTGTAGAGGATTTCAAACCTGACAGCTATTTAAAGTCACCTTTGGTCACTTTATAAAAATATTGAGCCAGGCCCTCCTCTCAGAGGTTCTGATCTCATTGGTCTTGCAGAGCACAGAGCAGTGGTTCTCAAACTTTAGGTGCTTTGGCATCTCCTAGAGGATTTGCTGAAATGCAAATTGCTGAGTCCCACCCTCAGAGTTTCTGATTCCGTAGGTTTGGGATACAGTTTCAAAATGTGCATTTTCATAAGTTCTCGGGATTCACTGATGCTCCCGGTCTAGAGACTACACCTTGCAAACTACTGTAGAGACTATGGCACTTTGAGTAAGACACAAGATTGTAGACCCAGCCCTCTTTTATTAGCTGTGAGAGCCATCTTCTAAAAAAACCTCTGTCAAGTTTTACTGAAGCAACGTATAATTTAAATACTATAATATTTAACCTTTAAAGTGTATAGTCTTACAAATTTTGGCAAATACGGGAATAAGAACCACAATTAAGGTATAGAATAGTTCTATTGTCCCCCAAATCCTATGTGTCTCTACTTCCCACTCCAGGCCCCGGCAACTCCTGATCGGTTTTCTATCCCTACAGTTCTGCCTTTACCAGAATGACATAGAGGCGGAATCCAGCAATACATATATAGCCTTTTTGAGTCTGGCTTCCTTCACTTAGCGTAACGCATTTGCAATTCCTCCTGCTTCTTGTGTGTACCAGCAGCGTCTGCCTTTTCATTCCGAAGTGGTATCGCACCCCACTGATGTACATCACAGTTAGTTAGTCTGCCTGTTGAAGAACCTTTAGTTTCTTTCCCATTTTGACAGAGCCACTTTTTGTGTGAACGTAAGTTTTCGTTTCTTTGGTCTTAGGTAAATACTGAAGAGTGGAACTGTAGGGATGGATCCTAAGGGTCCATTTGTTTTGATAAGAGATTGCCAAATTGTTTTCCAAAGTGGCCGTACCATCTTGCATTCCCATGTGTTAACATTTATGATCCTCGGGGCGCCTGGGTGGCTCAGTGGGTTAAGCCTCTGCTGTCAGCTCAGGTCATGATCTCAGGGTCCTGGGATCGAGCCCCACATTGGGCTCCCTGCTCAGCGGGGAGCCTGCTTCCCCCCACCTCTCTGCCTACTTGTGATCTCTCTCTGTGTCAAATAAATAAATAAAATCTTTAAAAACAAACAAACAAAAAAACATTTATGATCCTCGGTTTTCTCAGTTGCACGTGCTGTTAGTAATAATGCCTGCTCTTGTTTTCTTTTACATTTTATTCTAGAAATCTTCGAACATACACAAAAGTAAAAAGAAAACCACAATGAGCCCTTACCGTATCCATCACCCAGCTTTGACAATTAATTATTATATCTTGGTTTAAATATACCCCTGCCTAGATAGCTTTATGTATTGATATCTGATCGAGTTCCATTCTGTTAGGAGAATACTTGGTATGATTTCAGTCCTCTTATTAAATTTATTGAGATTTGTTTAACGGATTAGAATATGGTATGCTTGGTAAATGTTCCTTGTGCACTTAAAAAGAATGCTTAGTCTAATTGAGTTGAATGCGTATTCTATAAATGTCAATTAGGTCAAGTTGTTTGATAGTGTTGTTCAAGTCTTCTCTATCCTTACTGACTTTCTCCCTACTTGTTCTCTCAGTTGTTAAGAGAGAGGTGTTGAAATCTCTGATGATATTTATAGATATATCTATTTCTTCTTCCAGTTTATAAAATTTTGTTTCTTGTATTGTGTGAAGCTCTTTTTTTTTTAAGATTTTATTTATTTAGAGAGACAGAGAGAGAAGGAATATAAGCAGGGGGAGTAGGAGAGGGAGAAGCAGGCTTCCCTCTGAGCACGAAGCCTGATGCAGGCCTCGATCCCTCCATGTTGGGATCATGACCTGAGCCAAAGGCAGATGCTTAACAACTGAGCCACCCAGGTGACCCTCCTGAAGCTCTTTTATTAGATACATAAACATTCACGATTCTTATGTCTGCTTAATGAACTGATCCTTTTATGGTTATGAGATGACCCTCTTTTATCCCTTGTAATAGTTTTTTGCTCAAAAATCTACCTTGACTGATACTAATATATAGCCATTTCACCTTTTTTTAAAAAAAGATTTTATTTATTTATGCAGGAAAGAGAAAGCACAGGGGTAGGGGGTGCCCACTGAGCAGGGAGCTCACCTTGGGGCTCCATCCCAGGACCCCAGGATCATGACCTGAGCCAAAGGTTGATGCTTATCCAACTGAGCCACCCAAGCACCCTTCAGCTTTCTGCTCATTTATGTTAATGTGGAACATTTTTTTGCCCATCCTCTTAGTTTTAACCTATTTGTGTCTTTATATTCAGAGTAAATATGCACTGCATATAGTTAGGTCTTTTTTCTTTTCTTTTTTTTTCTTTTCTTTTTCTTTTTCTATTTGACACCGTCTGCCTCTTAATTGAGGTCTTTATATAATCTCTATTTAATCTGATTACTAATAGGGCTGTGTTTCACTCTCCCATCTTGCTCTTTGTTTTCTGCTTATCACATCCGATTTTTGATCCCTCTTTCATCTTTTTTCTGTCTTCTTTTAGATTAATTATTTGCTATGATTTTATCTTCTTTTTGGTTTATAACCACTTTGTAGTTTTTAGAAGTTGTTTTACAGCTTGCTATATACTATACATCTTTAACATCGTAGTCTACCTTTAAGTAACGTTATACTTCTTCGTAAATGGTATATGAACAGTACTTCCATTTCTCGTCTCTCAGCCCCTGGCTATTATGTACTCTGTTTTACACCTACAGATGTGGTAATTCCCACAGTGTACTATTTTTTAAATTTTTGCTTTAAATTCTCAATTCCCTTTTTTTTATTAATTTCATAGGTAGAATTTAGTGATTCATCTGTTGCATATAACACCCAGTGCTCATTACTTCAAGTGCCCTCCTTAATGCCCATCACCCAACTACCCCATCTCCCACCCAGCTTACCTCCAGCAACCCTCAGTTTGTTCTCTGTAGTTCAGCCACTCTTACGGTTTGCCTCCCTTTCAATTTTCATCTTATTTTTTTCCTTCCCTTCCCCTATGTTCATCTATTTTGTTTCTTAAATTCCCCCTATGGAGAAATCATATGGTATTTGTCTTTGACTAACTTATTTCACTTAGCATAATACACTGTAGCTCTATCCACATCGTTGCAAATGGCAAGATTTCGTTCTTTTTGATGGCTGAGTAATATTCCGCTATGTAAATATATGCCGCATCTTCTTTATCCATTCATCTGTCAATGGACATTTGGGCTCTTTCCATAGTTTGGTTATTGTGGACATTGCTGCTATAAACATCAGAGTGCACTATTTTTGTATCCTTTGGATAAATACCTAGTAGTGCAGTTGCTGGGTCATATGGTAGCTCTATTTTTAACTTTGTGAGGAAACTCCATACTGTTTTTCCAGAATGGCTGAATGCTCAATTATCTTTTAAAAGAAATTTTAAATAAGGAAAAAAGTATTTATATTTAACCACATATTTATTATTTGTAGTGCTCTTCATTCTGTTTCATAGGTCTAGATTTCTGTCTGGTAGCATTTTCTTCTGCCTGAAGCCCTTCCTTTCCTTTTTCTTCTATTGCTGGTCCGCTGCTGATAAATTCTTCAGTTGTCATACATCTTTAAACTCTTCATTTTGTCTCTGTTTTAGAAAGATATTTTTGAAGAGTATAGAATTCCAGGTTGACAATGTTCTTTCACATTCTTAAAATATGCTGCCCTCAGGTCCTTTTGGCTTGCCTTGTTTCCAGCAAGAGGTCTGCCCTCATTCTGATATTTTGTTCCTCTTCATGTAGTGTGTCATTTTTTTCTCTATCAATAGCTTTTCAGATTTTCTCTTCATTAATTTTCATTTCTCTTCACTAGTTTGAAGCAATTTTATTATGAGCTTTAGCATAGTTTTCTTCATTTTTTTGTGCTTCAGAGTTAAGATTTTTAGATTTCTGGGTTTAGAGGTTTTTATTTTTTAAAGATTGTATTTATTTACTTGACAGAGAGAGAGATCACAAGTAGGCAGAGAGGAGGCGGGGTGGGGGGAAACAGGCTTCCTGCTGAGCAGAGAGCCCGATGTGGGGCTCGATACCAGGACCCTGAGATCATGACCTGAGCCAAGGGCAGAGGCTTAACCCACTGAGCCACCCAGGAACCCCTGGGTTTAGAGTTTTATAATTGAATTTTAAAATGTGTCAGCCATTATTTTTTCAAAATATTTTGTCCATCCACTTCTCTTTTCCCTCTTCTTCTGAAACACCAATTACCTGTGTGTTTTGCTGTTCAAAATTGTCTCAGAGCTCACTGGTGATCTGTTATTTTTAAAACTTGTTCTTCTTCCTGTGTTTCATTTTGAATTGTTCTATTACTATGTCCTCAAGTTCACTAATCCTTTTATCTATAGTGTCTAACATATTCTTAATTCCATCTAGTGTATTTTTCTTTTCAGCCATTGCAGTTTTCATCTCTGTAGGTTTGTTTGACATCTCTTTAATATCTTGCAAGTGTTCCTTAACATAGTAAAGCTTTTTACCTTCTTAACCATATGGAATATATCTATAATAGCTATTTCAGTGTAGAGGTCTACAAATTTTGTGTTCTGTCTCATTTCCTGATATGTTTCTATGATCTATTGTTATCCTCATTATAAGTAGTATTTTCCTGTGTCTTTATTTCTTTTTCTTTTTTTTTTTTTCCTCTGTCTTTGCATGCTTGGTAATTTGTGATTGAATGGTAGACATTTTGAATTTTAGATTGTTGCATGCTGGCTTTTTTTTTTTTTTTTGTATGCCTTTAAATACTTTTGAACATTGGGATGAAATTAAATTTGGGAACAGTTTGATCCTTTCTAGACTTATTTCTAAGATTTGTTAGGGAAGCCAGATCAACCTTCCATCTGGGGTTAATTTGACACCATTACTAAGCCAATACCTTTCTGAATATCCATCTTGATGATTCATGTATTACAAGATTTCCTGAACTAGTCCAGCCCCATTGCGCTCCAAGAAATGTTTTGCCTGCTCCTTTCTGGTGTTTTGTACCCCCCACCCTGGCCCCACCACGTCTCAGGTTGTTTCCTCACACACATGCTCTGATCCGTACTTTGCTGAAGACTCAAAGCAGAGTCACACTGTACATCCCTGAATATCTCTCTGTATGTGGTTCTTTCTTCTCTGGTTCTCTGCCTGTGACTTGCAGCCTCTTTAGACCCCTCAGATTTTTAACTCTGTCTCCAAAACTCAGGGAGATTACCTGTGTCTCCCTTCCTAGACTGCAGCCCAGAAACTCCAGGCATTAACCCAGCATTATTGTAGAAATCAGCTTAATTGTTTTTCTTAAGGATCACTATCCTGTGCTGCCTGTTATCCCGCGTTAGAAAACCATTTTCCATGTGTTTTATGTTACTTAAGGTGAAAGGTTCAGTATTGTTCCTGTTACTTCCATCATTATCTGAAACAGAAGATTGGCTTCTGTATTATTCCATTTATTACCAGAGTAAATAAATTATTCACATAGGATGATGCCCTTTTCATAGGGATTAGTTAAATAATATACATGAAAATCACTTTCTGTATGGTAAAGGGTAAAGAGTTACATAGGTGTTTGTCACTGTCACTACCTATACGTAGGTAGTTGTGGATGATCTACATCGGAGTACAGCCTGAAAGGCCAAAAGATGGTGTTGTTTCTAAAAAGCTGTCGATGCTTCCATACATATCGATACGTCGTGTTGCATATTTTTCTGCGCTGTGTGAATTCCCACATTCATGTATTCAACATTTATTAGACACCCATATGTCAAGCAGTGTTCTTTTTTTTAAGATTTTATTTATTTACTTGACAGAGAGACACACGGCGAGAGAGGGAACACAAGCATAGGGATTGGGGGAGGGAGAAGCAGGCTTCCGGTGGAGCAGGGAACCCTATGTGGGGCTCGATCTCAGGACCCTGGGATCATGACTTGAGCCGAGGGCAGATGCTTAATGACTGAGCCACCCAGTTGCCCCAATCAAGCACTGTTCTAAGCACTGGACATCTTTGCCATCAGAAGCTTATATTCTGTTATATTCTGTTGGTCTGTTTTTCTTCTCTGTGTGTCTCAGCTATTCTACCTTTTTTTCTTTTAGTATAGTTGACACACAATGTTACATTAGTTTCAGATGCACAACATAGTGATTTGCCAGATTTATACATCGTGCTAGTTCATGTCCTTCTTTTTTCTGTCACTCTCTGGACATGTTTCTCATTGCGTCTCTGGGCCTCTGTCTGAGTGCTCATCTCATTCTGCCTTCATCTCCTATATTTTCTTCTTCTAGTTCATCTTGTCTTCTTCCGATACTATCTTAGTCTTTGTTTCATCTAGTCCAGTTGTCATAATATTTGTCTTCTGTTACTGATCTTCTTTCTTCCTGGGTAAAAGCCAAAACCAAATAAAAGTCTTTGCAAAAGCATATAAGGCTTTAAAAGATCTGTGTGCCCACTTATCTCTTTGAACTTTTCACTTACCACTCATGTCTTGTGGATTTTCCTCCAGTAACTTTGACCTCCTTGCCATTGTTGTCTTTTGAAAACATCAGGTACAGTCCTATCTCAGGGTTTTGGCTTCTTCCTCTTCAAATACTGTTATTTCAAATACTTGCTATTCCTTTTCAAACACTATTCTTCCATATAGCCACGTCTTTTCCCTCACGTTCTTTGAGTCTTTGCTCTTTGTCATCTTTTCAATGAGGCTTTTTCTGGCTTCTCCCTATTTTAAAACATCGTGTCTTCTACTATTACCTTTCCTTTTCTCCATTCCTACCTTATTTTTCTTGGTAACACTTATTACCCTCTTAATTATACTGTAAAATCTCTTCTTTGTTTCTTCTCTTTGGTTACACTAGCATATAAATTCCACGAAGGAAGGGATTCCCAGGTGCTGACAGGACACCGGGACACTGCCTGGCACTAATGAGTAGCTGAGGGGCGCCTGGTGGCTCAGTGGGTTAAACCTCTGCTTTCAGCTCAGGTCATGATCCCAGGATCCTGGGATCGAGCCCCGCATCAGGTTCTCTGCTCAGCAGGAATCCGGCTTCCCCTTCTCTCTCTGCCTGCCTCTCTGCCTACTTGTGATCTGTCTGTCAAATAAGTAAATAAATAAAATCTTTTAAAAAAAAATAAGTAGCTGAATAAGTATTTGTTGAACAAATGGGTCTCCTCCTTGGTAAAGTACTTTTTTGTTTGTTTTACTATGTTTATTGAATATACATTTTTGTTTCATGTACTTTAAAAAATGAAGGGCTGGAGTAATTTATGCTTTTTCTTTAAAATCCCTTAACTTGTTTTATTTAGCTTATTAACATATTTTGCCCAAGAGGTATGGAGGCTTCACGAGATAAAAGGTTCTCCATCCTGAATACATGTAGCATTAGATGGCATTCTAGTGGTAATAAATAATTCCAGCCTTAGAGATAACCCAAGAGGAGATGAGACTCCATTATAGACTTTAAAGCCCAACCAGAAACCCAGGGATGACCCAAAAGAAAAAAAAAATCCTTCCGAATATAATATTCCTCTATTCTTCAAAAGAATGAGATAAGTTAGTACTACATCCAGACTTTTTTAAAAAATTTAAAGAGTTCTCCTAGAAAATACTTCAGAGTGAGTCTAGGTGAAGCTTCCTTAATAAGACATACATATGTGTGTGTATCCCACTCCCTGAATTGTTATTTGAAAGCCTAATAAACCCTGAAAACCAAAATATTTTGTTAAGTTTGCCACAGACCCATTTGGTGGCAAGACCCAGTCTGACCTGATGTGTAGTCTTTATGATCCCATTTGGTGAGTCTACTTCATATGCCTCACCACGGACATAGCAACGTGTTTGATTATAGGGTGGGCTCCAGCCACTGAGGGCCCGTGTATTTTTTCAAAAGCCGCTTTGCTAGAGTAAAACTAGACTCTCGTCATCGACAGCCTAACTTTTGGTGGTGGATGTTGCTGTTATTGTTTTTTCACCAGCTTTGCGAACTTGGGTATACTTCATGTGACAAAGAAGAAAGTATTTGAAACACTGGAAGCACGCATGACAGAGGCATGTACAAAGGGCTACAACCCCGGACTTTTGGTGCATCCTGATCTTGCCTATTTGCAAGCAGAAGGGGGAGGAGACCGGCAGCTCACAGGTGAGTGTCACGCTCCCAGCCTGTGCTTTGAGATCAGGCTCTCCGTTGCTTGTGTGTAAACTGGGTACTCCTCTGTCTGCCCCAAGTTTCTCCTTCTCCCAAACTATACCTTGAGCTGCTACCAAACGCTCTCTGCTCAGAAACCTTTGATGGCATCCCACTCTTTTCTAGAATAAAGTCTATACCTCCACAGCCTGGTATAGAAAGCCCTCAGTCTGGCCCCAGTCACCTTTCCAGCTTTATCTCCAGTCCCACCATGTACTCCTCTCTCCCCATCACAGCTCCCCGAACACCTGATGCAGATTCATACTTTTTTATGTGTTTTCCACGACTTAAAACACCACACCCTGCTCTTTTCAGCCTGTCAAAACCAGTGCACAAGGCAACACTCAGTTCCTTTGTTTTAGTTTCCCCCGTTTTACCTCCCCTGGCTCACCTTATTAGAAGGAATCTTTTCCGGCTCTTCAGGCACATCATAAACTATGCTCTTTCTTGTAAAAATGCTATGATTTTATGTTTCCTTGTTTTTACTTAAATTTTTTCTTTCAACCCCAATCCTGTCCTACCACATGTGCCATTTCTGCTTTCACACGTTGTCCATTGTCTGGTCATCCTGTCATCCTCTGTTACTCAGTGACCCAAAACCATCACTGTTTTTCCACTCAACACATTCTGATATCCAGACTGGAAACCTTCATGTCACCTTTGAATGAATCCTCCTTGTTGCCTACACTGCGTCTCCAGCCTGTGGCCCTGCTCCCTTCTGCTCTTTCTAGCGCTCCACTCCTCACTCCATTTTTCTTGCTTTGCTTCTCCCCATCCACACCTCTGATCCAGTTTACACCCCCAGATGGATCTTGCAAAAGCCTACGCCTCACCACTCTTCAGTAAATGCCCGCTCGCTGTCTATAAGATCCAAATTCAGTAAGCTGGCCTTTTAGGCCTTTCAAGAGCTGGTCCCTGTCTGAATTTCCAGTGTTCTTTCCCATGAGCCTCCCCTCCCCTTTATGTCAAACTGAATTATTCCATAGAAACACCATGATTCTCACTTCCTTGCCTCGGCACATTCTTTCTTTTCTTGCTGCTCCCTCTTCCTGGAATGCCTTTATTTACTCTCTTCATAAGTTCAAGTCGTACCGTCCCTTCATGGCTGAGAACATATGTCTCTTCTGCTCCAGAGCCTCTGGATTCGCCCCTTCTTTGAAATTCCCTATCTCTTCACCTGTAGCACTTTCACAGTATTCTCCGCTTGAATTATTAACCTTCATGATACTATAACTTAAATGCAAACAGATCCATCAGCATGAAGCTCCATCAGGAGGCAAGGAAGGAGTCAAACGCAGTTGAGTCATTCAGTTTCTCCGGAAGCATTTTTGGGGTACCTCCCATGTGCCAGGCTCTGTGCTAGGCACTGTGAATGAACATGGTCCCTGTGCTCAGGGAGCTTTCAGAAGACTTAATTTTCACATTTCACAGAACAACTCACGCATAATAGGTTTATTGCATTCTATGGCTTCACACCTTTTGTGCCTTTAACTGTCACTGTAGGGAGAAAAAGGAGAAATCAGGGAATGATAAGGAAGGAGAGAGGCAGTTGAGTTCACGGAGGACAGTTTTCACTATCATCCAGAGAAAACACAGGTCTTCTTTTGATGCCTTTAATTTGGATGACATAAATGAGACACATTTTTTAAAAATTGTATTAGCAATACAATTTCAAAAGAAAAAAATAGATTTTTGTTTTCAATTCATGTTCTTTATTTGAGCTTTATAAAAGCATCTTATCTAAAGTGTTCTGGCTTTACTCTTTCCCTGGGCATGAATGTGCTGTGCTGTGTGGTCCTAGATCGGGAAAAGGAGATCATCCGCCAGGCAGCCCTTCAGCAGACAAAGGAGATGGACCTCAGCGTGGTGCGGCTCATGTTTACAGCTTTTCTTCCAGATAGCACCGGCAGCTTCACCAGGCGCCTGGAACCCGTGGTGTCAGACGCCATCTATGACAGCAGTGAGTCCTTGACTTCTGCCGGGAGGCAGCTTGGTGTAGTGTCAAGTACAGACTTTTAACCCAGCCCTGGCAGTTACTGACTAGCTCAGAATCTCAGGGCAAGTAACTTAATCACTTGGAGCCTCACATTTATCATCTACAAAATTGGAATACTAAAATCTAGCTTGAAACGTTGATGTCTAGATTCAAAGTGAATGCTACAAGGTGAGCAATAAATATGGTTCTCCTTCCTCCAATGTGCATGCTAGACTTTTATATGCCATTTGAGGATGGCAGATCTCTTATTATTTATGAATTCCTTGCCATGAGGATATATTGTTGATGCTCCTAAAAAAAACACTTCAGTATTTTCCGTTGAGGCTCTAAAGAGGTGTTAATAAAAACAGGCCTTACTCTTATCCGTCTACATTCTTGCATGTTCTAGCTTTTATCAAGAAAAGAACTTCAAGTTAACTGAATGAGTAGTCTAGACAGTATGTGACTTCAAAATTCTATTTCAGTCTGTAGTTCCTAGAACTTTTTAAAAGAGTTTTACGATGGTCTTCAGCATTTACCCTGCAGATTTCTTATTTGGTATGCATGGGATTTATTAAACAAATTGAAGAAGGCTGCAAGTGTGGTACCTAGGCTCACTGAAAGTTTATAGAGTTTGGTCTAAGTAGAAAACTCCATGCCCCAAGTACGACAACTGACCGATTTCTCTAATTTAAACAAGTTTGAAGGGAAGTGAAAGAGTTATAAAATGATGTAGACTTGTATACTAAAGATCACCTTAAAATGCAGCTGTGGGAGCAAAAAAAAAAAGGAAGCTTAATACTATTACCACAAGCAACTTTTGCCCCTAACCACACAGAATTCTAATTTAGTCTGGGGAAAAGAATTTTAACCTCTCTATTTTTCTCTTCTGTAAAATAAAAATTTATAAGCAGTTTAAGAAAATTGTGCTTTTTTCTAGATTTTTAAGACTCTTGTAAATAGTATATCAGTATCATGGAAATAATTGAAGGTCTTGACTTAACAAAATTCCACAAATTCGTTGGCTCAGTACTTCCCTGAAACATCAGAAAAGCTCTTTCTCTTTCTGTATGAATCTTTCTTAATGTGTTTGGGAGAAGCAAATATTGTTCCTTTCTGCCTCGTGTGTTTGGGTAGTAATGAATAATCCATGCTCAAGAGGTGAGGACTTCCAAGGACTTCCGAAAGCTTTTGTATTTGTGTCCTTGTTGAAACAATATAAATGAAAGCATCTATTTATTTTTTTAATGAAAGTGTAATTAACATACAGTATTATATTACTTTCACACATACAACGTATTGATTTGACAATTTTATACATGGCTTAATGCTGACCACTCTTGATAAACTATTTTAACTTTCTTTGGTTAATGTGTGCTAAGGGCAGGGTTCCCTCTAAGAGACTAGCTTCTAAAGCTGAGGATAAAGCATGATGTTTGTTGTTTCTCTCCTGTGGACAGAGGCCCCCAATGCATCCAACTTGAAAATTGTAAGAATGGACAGGACAGCTGGGTGTGTAACTGGAGGAGAAGAGATTTATCTTCTCTGTGACAAGGTTCAGAAAGGTAAATATAAGCTCTGATTTCAAAATGTGAAATGTAATTCTGGGTGTGTCTGTGAGTCACTTTTTAGCAGCAAATCCAGTATATGCCTCTTCTGCCATGGAACTCCTTTAGAAAATTTACACATTTTGCCTCTTCCAAATTTGTTGTTCTTTTTTTAAAAATTTTATTTATTTATTTGACAGAAGGATAGAGAGAGAGCTCAAGTAGGCAGAATGGCAGGCAGAGGGAGAAGAAGAAGCAGGCTCCCCGCTGAGCAGAGAGCCTGACTCGGGGCTTGATCCCAGGACCCTGAGATCATGACCTGAGCCGAAGGCAGAGACTTAACCCACTGAGCCACCCAGGTGCCCCTATAGTGTAAAATCGTTAATTTAGTTTCTTTTATAAGGCTTCATTGCAGCACTGAGAGAGCTTCTCCAAAACGTTCATGTGACACTGATGTCAATTGTGAAAAAGAGAATAAGGACTATAGGGAAATTCTCAGAGCATATTTCTCATAATTTCCACTTTCAGGAAAGGTTCTTGGCATTTACCTTTCATTAGTAATGGTACAAGATTTATAAAGGAGCAAAAGCTGAAGGAGATTGTGTTATTTTCTCCAACAACTCATTTTTAAAATACAGTGATAGAGAGTATGGTATGATAAAGATCTACTCACTACAAAGTGATGAGCAATTTCCAAGTGAGGAGTGCATACCTAAAAATACAGCTCTTAAACAAAAGAATGGTGGCTTTGAAGGCCTGAGATTTAAAAGTCAGAAAAAAATACAATCTAATTTTAAGGTAAATGTATATGTATCTTTATTCAAAAAAAATTTACACTTCCTCTGCATATGCTGGTGTCAGCCTTTTTTTAACCCATTCTATCCGGGTAATATGTATACATTCAATGAGAACACACAATCTGAGTTCCTTTATTTATAAATGCAATTCTTAATCATTATCATCACATTGGAATGACTTATTGTTAAAGATTTTATTTATTTATTTGATAGCAATTACAAGTCATCAGAGAAGTAGGCAGAGAGAGAGGAGGAAGCAGGCTCCCCACTGAGCAGAGAGCCCGATGCGGGGCTCAATCCCAGGACCCTGGGATCATGACCTGAGCTGAAGGCAGAGGCTTCAACCCACTGAGCCACCCAGGTGCCCCTGGAATGACTTAATAAGAGAAGTCTTGTACCTGGCTTAAAGAGTCTGAATAACTAGGTCCCGTTTAGTCATTCCTGAAGGCAAAGGAATTGGCCAGGAGATAATGAGATGTTTTATCCAACCCTAATATTTCTAAAATTCTATTTAAATAGAAATATGAACTTAGTTTTCATAAATCAGTAGTGCAGTTCTTTCTATAAAATGGGAAGTAAAGCCAAGGAGATGCCAGTCTGAGTTATATTGTCATTTCTGCAGAAGTAGAATCAATGACACAAGTGTGAAATTTAGGCATTCCTATTTCGTCCAAAGGGACTTGACCAATATGATTTTTTTTAAGATTTTTTTTTATTTGAGAGAGAGAGAGCATGAGAGGGGAGAAGGTCAGAAGGAGAAGCAGACTCCCTGTGGAGCTGGGAGCCCCATGCAGGACTCAGTCCTGGGACTCTGGGATCATGACCTGAGCGGAAGACAGTCGCTTAACCAACTGAGCTACCCAGGTGCCCCCAATATTATATTTTTAACAACTTCTCCATATGGACTGACAAAGTATCACAAGGAAGCAGCGGAGTAGAATGTTTATGAGCCTGGAGGCTGTGTTCAAATTCTGCTTCTCCACTTACTAGCTACTCAATCTTGGATAAGTCACTTAACCTCTCTGAACTCCAGTTTCTCTTCCGCAAAATAGGATATTAATAGTACACTTGCATCACAGAGTTGTTGTGAGGATGAAATCAGTTCATGTATACACATAAATCCCTTAAAATAGTGTTACCATATAGTATACTTTATAGAAGTTAAATATTATTTATAGATCTGTATGGAGTTTGAACCACCCTTTGGGATTCTGATATTCTTCGATATCCTTTGTTTCTCAGAAATGAATTGGGTTAGTGATGGAGAGGTGGGAAGGTCAAAGACTGGTTAAGAGAAAAGTCAGATTGTATGGACTCTGAAAAACGATCTGAGAATTTTGAAGGGGTGGGGGGTGGGAGGTTGGGGGCACCAGGTGGTGGGTATTGTAGAGGGCACGGATTGCATGGAGCACTGGGTGTGGTGCAAAAATAATGAATACTGTTATGCTGAAAAAATAAAAAAAAATTTAAAAAAAAAAGAGAAAAGTCAGATTGAATAGGTAAATCTAGTGTTCTCTCAATATAAATGAAACTCAGGGTCCATTACTGTGGTAACTAATAAAAAAATGCATTGATTTGTGAAAATTTTGAATGATTCAAAAGTCTTTCATATTAATTACTTTTTTAAAAGTTTAAGCACGTAGTAGGTAGAATATTGAACCAGCTGCATTTTCCAGCATGCTTACAAATATTACTACTCTATGTGAAATTATACTTCTGTGTAATATGTGACTGTTTGCAGATGACATCCAGATTCGATTTTATGAAGAGGAGGAAAATGGTGGGATCTGGGAAGGATTTGGAGATTTTTCCCCCACAGATGTTCATAGACAAGTAAGTGAATGATGATGATGGTCACGACGATTTTACATTTTCTGTCTTGTTGAAATTCAGTACTTAATTTCCATGTATGAAAAAAGAAAAATCATAAATACTTATTTAACTTTCATAAAAGAGTACTATTTTTAACACTCTTGCACGTCTTCCAGAAAAGTTATCTACCATAGAATTATGAGCAAGGCCTTAGACTATTGGCTCTGAGACCTTGTCATGACATTTCATTTGGGTGTCTGGTCACCTACCCATTAAGGCAATGGCCCTCAGGTCCTTTAGGGGAAATATTTTAAGTAATCATATTAATCTGTTCAGACTGACATAACAAAATACCATCGACTGGGTGTATAAAGCAACAGAAATTTATTTCATCACGGTTCTGAAGGCTAGAAGTCCCAGATCAAGGCCCGACAGGGATGGTTCCTGGTGAGAGCTCTCTCCTCCTGGCCTGCAGACAGCCACCTTCTGGCTGTGTCCTCACTAGCAGAGAGAAGAGAGGTAGATCTCTGGTGTCTCTTCCTATAAGAACATTAATCCTATCCTCTCACAGTTCTACCCTCATGACCTCATTTAACTTTAATTACTTCCATAAAAGCCCTTTCTCCAAATATAGCCACACTAGGGGTTAGGGCTTCAACATGTGAATTTTGAAGGGACAGTCATCTGCTATAGTATTCCACCAGAGTAATTATGGCAAGACCTGTTAAAGAGATATTGTAATGAAAAGTGTTGAAGGGGCGCCTGGGTGGCTCAGTGGGTTAGGCCGCTGCCTTCGGCTCAGGTCATGATCCCAGGTCCTGGGTTCAAGCCCCGCGTCGGGCTTTCTGCTCAGCGGGGAGTCTGCTTCCTCTTCTCTCTCTGCCTGCCTCTCTGCCTACTTGTGATTTCTCTCTGTCAAATAAATAAATTAAAAAAAAAAAAAAGAAAAGTGTTGAAAGGAAGAGTCTTCTACTTGAGGCTGATATCATCATGATAAGTCAGGAGTTCCCAGTGACAAATGAGTATATAACTAAGAGAAATGCTGTTTCGTATCTTAATCATTCTCAGTGATTGAGAAATACTATTTTCACCCCAAAACTGGAAACAATCTAAAATGTCCATCAGGAAGTGGTCAGTTAAAGGAATTATGGTGGATCCGTATGAGGGAATATTATGCAGTTATTAAAGAGAATGAATAGTTGATGAACTAATACGGAAAAATCTCAAAAGTACAACATTAAAAAATATTTTAAGATATAGAACCAAGTGCATATAAAAAAGATTTGAGTCAGGATCTCGGGGTCCTGGGATCAAGCCCCGAATCGGGCTCTCTGCTCATCAGGGAGCCTGCTTCCCTTCTCTCTCTGCCTGCCTCTGCCTACTAGTGATCTCTCTATCTCTCTGACAAATAAATATTAAAATTTAAAAAAAAAAAGGATTACCTGTTTCAAAATGCTTTAAAAAAAAAAAAGATCGTTCATGTTTGCATAAGCATAAGGAAATTCTGGAAGCATACACAGGAATGAATAACATCACCGTGGTTCCCTCTGGGGCAGGCTCATAGTAGGAACTGCCTAGATTGGAGCACCAGGAGAGGCGTATGCAGGTGTGTTCAGACATGGGGTATGCCCCTCTGTACCTCTCCATATTTTACAAAGTCTCGATCCCTATGAATACATTACATATTCAGAAAAATCAAACAAGAAACTGTAAAAATGCCAAACTATTGTGGCACTACCAGAAATTAGTGAGGAGGCTAGCTTAGAGGTGTCACAGAATGCCCTTGAAGCCTACCGCATTGGCCATCCTCACTTGGAAATATATGTCTCTCTTGCAGGATTTAGCTTCCTCTCCTCATTGGCCAACCTGCAGGCTGATTGTAGTACCCCGTTCTTCACTCTCTCTTTCCACAGCCAGTGTTTCTGATGTTGCTGTAAATAATTTTGGAGCATGTTAAGGTTGACTTAGAAGAGAAGGAGGAGTATATGATGTATTTTACTCACACAATTATTTAACAACTGGAAGACATTTGAAATGTTAGACAAATGAAAAGAAAGGTTGGCAAAACATTAGCATAATCTCATATTTCAGTTTTACTGTGACAATTTAATGGTAATGTATGGGCATAGAATTCTGAGTTTGTAACTTTCTCTAGAATGCCTTCTTTTTTAGTATACTGTGTCTAAACATTGGGCATAAAGAATATGTTTAATGAGTAGCATTTCTGGGGAAAAAAATACAGGCCTCCCCCAACATTTGGATCTTTGTATCCTACAGTTCGCCATCGTCTTCAAAACCCCAAAGTATAAAGATGTCAACATCACAAAACCAGCTTCCGTGTTTGTCCAACTTCGGAGGAAATCTGATTTGGAAACCAGCGAACCCAAACCTTTTCTCTACTACCCTGAAATCAAAGGTAACTCAGTTGCTTACACTCTTGTGCTGTTTCCCATAAAAGGACAAAGCTGATCAGAAAAGATCAGTTGGCTGCTTCCTTTGAATGGCTTGCTAGAAGTTGGCCCCCAGACCAATGGTATTGATTTTTAGAGAGGAGAGAAGTAATATACTATTTTGGAGATCATGGAATTAAGTCCAGCCTTTCAAAATAGTGTTACTTTTACCAAGCTTATGTGAGATTTAGACATTTGAGAATTAGCCCTTGAATCTGAGAATCTGCCATTTATTTGAGGCTCTTTGGGTTTGGCTGGTTAAGGCGGCTGTTCAGAAGAATCAAACGCTGTATCAACTGGCCTCAGATGGTAGAACGGGAGACTCAGCCACCATGCAGTGGAGAGCCATAAAAATGAATAAAGCACCCTTCTTGTCCTCACAAAAGACACCCCAAAAAGGGGAGAGAATAATCTTACATAGTTACAATGAGAATTATAATTTTGATAAGCTCCCACAGGGAAGCATCCTAAAACACTTTGAGGATACCGAGGACCCTTGTTTCAAAAGAAGCCACCAAGAAGTAGGCTTCTTGGGGCGCCTGGGTGGCTCAGTGGGTTAAAGCCTCTGCCTTTGGCTCAGGTCATGATTTCAGGGTCCTGGGATCAGGCCCCGGATCGGGCTCTCTGCTCAGCGGGGAGTCTGCTTCCTCCTCTCTCTATGCCTGCTTCTCTGTGATCTCCATCTGTCAAATAAATAAATAAAATCTTTAAAAAAAAAAAAAAAGAAGTAGGCTTCTTCAAGGTTCTTTAGTTTGGGGTGTATTTCAGTAGTTGGGTGAGAAACAGGGAACATAAGGGTTTCCTAGGCTTAAGAAACTTGAGGAGCTGAACAGTTAGTGTTTGTTCAGAAAGAAGTGAGAGCCTTGTGAGTACCAAGATGAACCACTGAAGACCAAGGCAGGTAAGGAAATCCAGAGCCAAGCACAGAAGTGCTGTGATGGGTAGCTGAAGATTCTGGAGAGGGAAATGACCAGGCCTACTGAGATTTGGATTGATGGCTCTGACTTCCTTATGTGGACACTGAGGAGACTATCTGAGCAGCAGACAAGGAGCCTGAAGAGTAATGCAAGAGTAATGCAAGAGTAATGCAAGAGTAATGCAAGAGTCCAGGTGAGGAAAGGTGAGGTTCATGCAGGTCATAGTGCAAAGAATGAAAGAAGAAGGTAGTGTCAAGAAGACCCAGATGCTGGTTGGGGTAGGAGGTGAAGGAAAAATTCAGGAGTCCTAGATGGTTCTAGGAATCCCAGCCATGTTATGTGGTTGAGATGAGGAAAGAATCAAGAGAGCAAAAGTAGGTTTGAGCGGGCAAAGAGGGAGCTCAGTTTCAAACATGTCACATTTTAGGTTTCTCTGGCAAATTCCTAATAAGCCAGTCGAAAGGCAAGACTGGAACTCCAGAAGGCAGGGTGAGAAATTCAGCATTGAGAATCCTCTCAGAATGAGAGTGACAAGCCCCTAAGTAGGATAATTGTTCAAAGATACTTCTTAACCTCGTGTCCGCTGACCCCCAAAGGGTCCAAAGATAGAAATGGACTTTAGTTAATTAGCTTTTTTATATAATCCTATTTTGTATTTTACATATTGATAACTAAGATTCTAAGAAGAGATCCGTGGACTTCACAAGACTGAAAAAAGGGGTCATGGCACAAACAAAGTCAGAAACCCCTGGGTTAGAGGGAAGTGAGACCATAGGGGGAGGTCAATGAAATGATCATCACAGGGCATGTCCTGACTGATGTCAGAAGCCACAAAGGTGCCGTATTGATGACGCACGGGGGTGTTGGATCCTGTGACAGCCACATGTGATGTGGGATCCTTGAAGAGGGCTTCTTTTTCCAGGACTCATGTTGTGGCAGGAGCATTTAGAAGATGATTCCATGGGTTCTCATTTCTTTTTCAGAAGTTGTGACCTGTCCACCACTGAGTCCAATTTTTAGTGTATCCCATTACTGTGGTGTGAAGACATTGTCAGCAGAAGAGCTTTTTTCCCCCTCCACCTATAATTTCATGCAATATCCCAGTACATACACCTGACAGGCTCTGGTTAAAGTGGAAGTGGGGAGCCGACCCACTCGGCCTTCCCTAGAAGCCCACCTCCCCTTATTTCTTGGCCCAGTGATAGCCTGAGGTCTTCCAAATGCTTCAGGCTGCATAAAGATGAAAATCACTGCTTCCAATTAAACACACTTCTTTAATAGACACAGAAGAGAAATATGGCTAATCTGGGGGGACTTTCTGAGGGAAAAAAATAGATTTCTTCTCCTAAAATACATCTTCACATAATGTCTGTTCTTTCTGACACAGAGAATTATGTTTAAAAAGAATACCCAGATTACCTACACATGTATGAGCCTAGAAACATTCAAAGCTAAGCTTGGTTTCTAGGCCACGTGTCTACCTTTTGCAGTGGTATCTGTTCATCAAAAGAGTAAGGGACAGCTGGGGCATGTTCAGACATTCATTCATAATATCAGATGCTGGGGTTAGAGAATGGGGTCTTCTAAAAGTTCAAAATCCCCACCTATATGCTTCAAGCACTTCCAGACTGCCACTGACTAAAAGCTCCATGTAATACAAACAAATAAGAAGAAACATCTGGAAAAATAAGGGCAATTGAGCTCCACAGAAAGAATGACCAAACATATATTGTGATCAAGTCATGTGAGATTAGAACTATTTCATTGAAGGTAAAAAATTACCTTAGTCAATAAAACCTTCTGGATTATAAAATTCCAAGATGAAATAATTGCAGGGAGCAATCATCACACCAGACATATGACTTGGTCCAAAAAGTAGCAGGCCGTTTCATATAAGACTAAATGTATGAAAGTGAATCCCAACTATATAACCCAGGGAATCAATCATTGTATACATTTCTCAGAAGTCACTGAATACATCTTCTACTGCCCCAGCCCCTGCAGTCACTCCTTATGTCATTGCCTAATTTTGTATTGTTTGTTATCTTTATCAATATGTAAAATTGTCTTATGTATTAATTTACATGTCTATTATCTTCTTCTATCTTCAATAGGAAGACTATTCTTTAGGTCATAGATTTGGTCTTTCATGTTTATTGCCACATTCCCAACATCTAGAACAGTATATGTCATATATGTTACTTTTTTAAGTAGGCTCTACGCCCACGTGGGACTTGAATTCACTACCCTGAGATCAAAAAGTACATGTTCTACTGACTGAGCCAGCCGGGCACCCCTTAGTATATGTCATATAGTAGATGCTGAGATAAATCTGAAAGCTGACTTATTTTTTCAAGTTTTTATTTTAATTCCACTTAGTTAACACACAGTGTTCTGTTAGTTTCAGCTGTATGATATAGTGACTCAACACTTCCATACATCACCCAGTGCTCATCACAAGTGTCCTCCTTAATCCCCACCACCTATTTCACCTGCCACCACCCTCTTCCCCTCTGGTAACCAGCAGCTTGTTCTCTGTAATTAAAAGTCTGTTTCTTGATTTGTCTCTTTCTTCCATTTTTTTTTTTCCTCTTTGCTTGTTTGTTTTGTTTCTTAAATTCCACATGAGTATAATCATATGATATCTTTCTCTGACTTATTTGCTTAGTGTCTAGCTCCATCCATGTTTTTGCAGTTGGCAAGATTTTGTTCTTTTTTATGGCTGAATAATATTGTATATTATATATATTATGTATAAACACACACATGCACGTATTTTATATATATGTGATATATATATGATATATATATCACACACACAAACATACACACACTGTATCTTCTTTTTTTTTTAAGATTTTATTTGCTTATTTGACAGATAGAGATCACAAGTAGACAGAGAGGCAGGCAGAGAGAGAGGAAGGGAAGTAGGCTCCTTGCTGAGCAGAGAACCCAATGTGGGGCTCGATCCCAGGACCCTGGGATCATGAAACTGAGCTGAAGGCAGAGGCTTTAACACACTGAGTCACCCAGGCACCCCACACTGTATCTTCTTTATCCATTCATCAGTCAATGGATACTTGGGCTGCTTCCATATCCTGGCTCTTGCAAATATGAAAGCTGACTTATTGATAGACCAACCAAGTTACCATCCTCATCCAAAAGGCTAGTAATTTGTTGGATGCCATCAAGAAGGACATCAGACAAAAAAATGTAACACATATTCCTTTCATTGTATTGAATCATCCAGACATCTCTATGGTTATTGACATTGTACCTCATAAAAACTTTATGGAGACGTTTGGGTTCAGGGAAGACAAAATAATAGAGAGGGATGATTGAAAAGAGAAGAAGATAGTTGAGGAACTGCTGTATGAAAGCAAAAAAGAGACCATATGATTTTTCAGTCTGAAAAGATAGAGAATCAGAAGAAACAGAATCATAATCTTTAAATTATGAAAGGAATGCAGACAACTTTACTAGAACACTAGAACCTGAAAAATCAGAATGAGGTACTTTTAAGGCATACACACAGCAAAAAAAAAGAAGGGTGGAGACTAAAAGCTTAGGTTTGTGAACTGAACTATTATCATAATCATCAATTATTAAAAAAAGAGAGGGGTGCCTTGGTGGCTCGGTGGGTTAAGTATGACTCTTCATTTCAGCTCAGGTCTTGATTTTGAGGTCATGGGATCAAGCTCCGCATGGGGCACTGCACTTAGCGCGGAGTCAGCTTTGAATTCTCCTCCCTCTCCTTCCTGCTCACTTTCTCTGTGTCTCAAGTAAATGAATAAAATCTTTAAAAAAAAAAAAAAAAAAGGTATGGCAGGGTTGGGAAAGGAGAGATATTTTGGAGTGTTTCCCCAAAAATGGCTGCTTGATATAATGGAAAGCTCACTAAACTTTAGATCTGATCCTCACTCTGTCCTGACCTCTGACAATCCCCTAATCTTCCTAGCTTCTATTTCCTCTTCCCCAAAGGAGAGCTTGTAGTAAGTGACCACTTAGATTCCTTCTGGAATAGGTTGATGTTTCATAGTACAACCACGGTGCCACTGTCAAAGGCAGACCACAAAGATAAGTAAACGAAATGGGAAAATCTCCATGTTCATTTCTGGGAAATTTAGACTGCAGGTTCTTTTATTTAAAAGCCTGTCATGGGGCGCCTGGGTGGCTCAGTGGGTTAGGCCGCTGCCTTCAGCTCAGGTCATGATCTCGGAGTCCTGGGATCGAGCCCCGAGTCGGGCTCTCTGCTCAGCAGGGAGCCCGCTTCCTCCTCTCTCTCTGCCTGTCTCTGTGCCTACTTGTGATCTCTCTCTGTCAAATAAATAAATAAAAATCTTTAAAAAAAAAAAAAAAGCCTGTTGTAATGAAATTTCCATTTCAGTTTCTTGTCATTGAAATCTTAATGGATATAGAATATTTAATATTTTTAAATTGACTCAAAAATTCTCATTTTACAGTGAAATATAACCATTGAACATCTGTTTTCTCAGTCAAAAGAAGTACATAGCAAATGCCAAATGATATCTTTGCTAGAAAGCATGTCAATAGATAACATTATCCCCGAAGATGAGTGAACTGCTTCCCTCCTGTGTTTCATATTTCTAATGAACGAATATTCTATGTGAGATCAACAGTATATAGATTGAGTAATAAATACGACTATTGGTTATAGTACAACTGACGGAAAAATTTTATAAATCTATCCAAAATCTTTGATAAGGACATTTGTAAAGTTTTTCCACTTTGAGGCCAACACTTTCTAGGGGAAGCACATTCTCTTCAAGTTGACCGACATTGGCTTTCTTCTTCCTAACAAGTGTGGACATGATCAGTTTGTTGTTGTTGTTTTTTTAAGATTTTATTTATTTATTTGTCAGAGAGAGAGCACAAGCAGGGGAGCAGCTGGCAGAAATAGAGGAGCAAGCAGGCTCCCCACTGAGCAAGGAGCCTGATGTGGGACTCGGGACTTGATCCCAGGACCCTGGGATCATGACTTGAGCCAAAGGCAGCTGCTTAACTGATTGAGCAGCTCAGGCATCCCGACATGATCAGTTTTTGAACTATTATTTGTAAGGGTACTTTGCTGTATCCTATTCCATGCTTTAGTCTTCCAGCTGCACTGCAGTGACCATGAGGTAGTCAGTAAGAGCATTCTCTTGATGAGCCCTGAGGTGACTGGAACAACCACAGAATTAGAAATAAGTAGGGATCTTTCTAAACATAAAAACATTGACCAAAACTGACATTGAAAAATCAGAAATAGGAGGCGCCTGGGTGGCTCAGTGGGTTAAGCCTCTGCCTTCGGCTCAGGTCATGATCTCAGGGTCCTGGGATCGAGCCCTGCATCGGGCTCTCTGCTCATCAGGGAGCCTGCTTCCGCCTCTCTCTTGCCTAACTCTCTGCCTACTTGTGATATCTCTCTGTGACAAATAAATAAAACTCTTTTAAAAATAAGAAAAAATTTTTTTAATTTAAAAAAAAATCAGAAATAGGACAATTGTTAAGTATCAGGCTGCTAATTGAGAAAAAGAATACCACACTGGTTATTTACTTAAACAAAAACCTTCCATCCTTTTAGCCCAAAAGAGAGAGGGGAGAAAAAAGTATATTGTAGGAAGGCTGGAGAAGAGAAAGAAACGGAAACAGAAAGAAGAAACAAGAACACGGTAATGGACCGCAAAGGCATTGGGACTGGTGGGAACAACAGAGTGAAAAGCAAAAGAAAAACAGCAACTACACAAGGAATGAGGGAAGACGGTCTAACTAGTGTCTGGACCTGGACAGTCAACAGTCTTGGGGGCATCACTGTACTGCAGTCAAGTTGTGTTCTTAGATTTTCAGCCTCCCGTTTCTCATCAGTCACCACTGACTATCGATCCCTCTTTCCTTGTATTTCTGGGGTTCACCCACTTGTATTATCATGGTGCCCAGTAAGGAACAGCCCCCATCTCCTTATGTCTCCACTGTCTCTGCATCTCACTTTGACTCTTCATTCTGTCCTATGCACCTGCAAGAGGGGAAGCTTCCTCAAATACCACCCTATGTGCATCATCCCCAGTTCAGAAACACTCAATGGCTCTCCTGCTGGTAAAACCCTTTGATTCACAATCCAGAAGCTCTACAGGGCAGTCCCGAGTAGCCCCATTTCTCAAGAATATCTCATGCTCAACTTTCACTTCAGCTAAACGGAACCACTGCAGCTCTCAGAAGCACACAGTGTACATTCCTTCCTTCATTACTTTCCCTCTATATCCCATCTCCAGAACATCCTCCCGGTGCCCTCTCCTGACAGAAAGTTGATTCCTGCAAGACTTTCCTGAGTTTTCCACCCCACAGGGACTTCCTAGAAGTGCTTCCTTGATCTCCTGGAATGCTGGTGTGCGCCATAAATTTAACATATATAGCACTGTGGTCCTCTCTCTCTCCAGGTCTTCCCCGTAACACCCGCTGCAACCTTAAAATTATATTTTAAGGGTTCTTGACAGCAAAGATATTATTCATACTATTCTTTCTCTCTAGCACTTAGTTCATAGTAGAGTCATTATAAATGGTAGTTGGTTAGTAATCATTTGTGAATGACCAAATGAGAATGCTCAGTATTGGTTTTCTTATGCTGTGTCTTCAGTATCCTAACGTTGCTGGGAAATCTAGTCTTTCACTAATCTGAATGACATTGGGGACTTCAGAAACTGTTGCAGAGGGGATTTGGGTGTGTGCAGCTCTGTGGTCTCTCTGAGGCCAGTTCTCTGTATTCCGATCCATTGGAATAAATATACTGCTTCTTGAAATTTGGCATCTCTTCCTCCTTGGGTGATTTCTGTTTCCCTTTAAGGTGTTTAAAAATACCATCCGAATCAATACTCTTTCTGTGGCTAGTAGTGGAATTGAATCAGTCTTTTCTCCTCTGGTTTCTCTTCCTTTAAATACAGATAAAGAGGAAGTGCAGAGGAAACGGCAGAAGCTCATGCCTAATTTCTCAGATAGTTTCGGCGGCGGGAGTGGAGCTGGAGCTGGAGGCGGAGGCATGTTTGGCGGTGGCGGTGGCGGAGGGGGTGCTGGAAGTACAGGGCCAGGTACGCACTAAGTCTGCTCTTTTTAAAGCTTGTCACGTGGGAGATGGTCGAATTTTCCTTTCCTAAAGTTCCCAGATTGTCTGTGGGTCAAGCTGCCGGGACATTATTGAATGCAACAGATTAAATTAATTAAAATTTCCCAACATACGGAATTTTTCAAAGAAACACATGTTCCTATTGCAACATGTAGGTAACACCAAAAACAGTAAGAAGAAAAAAAGTCACCCAAGGCCAGTTATCTGAAGAATGCATCTATTAACATTTTGGTGTGTTTCTCCTCCCTCCCACCCACCCACCCTCTCTTCCTTCCTCCCTTCTTCCTTCCTTCCCTCTTTCCTTCCTTCCTTCCTTCCCTTCAGTCCCTCCCTTCCATACTGTCTTGGTTTTCTTTGGAACCATTGAGAGGATTTCATATTATACTTACTACATTGTAGAAAATCTGAAGATACATAAAATCCTGCTGTTGAAGGTTAAGTTCTGCAAATTTTTTTTCTGTGAAGACATTATACTGTGTATTTATGCAGTGTCATGAGTACAGCTGCAGTCCTCATAATGTGTTGTATTTGATCTATTTACCTGTATGATTTATTATCAGCACATCACGATTGTGTATAGAGTCATAGATGCCGCTTCTCCCTAATGGGTTAAGTAACATAAGCATTTCCCCCGTGGCAATATAAATTTTATGTAAGCATAACATTTTAAGCATCAGTTAAATGACTCCTAGTATTTCATCAAGTGAACACACCATAGTATTACTTACTTGAATGTGTTTCCTGTTTTTTATTGTCTTTACTCAGTGCCTTCATCCACATTGCTTTTCTTTTATTCCAGATTGTTTTTGTAAATTAGATTCTTTGAAGTAAAATTACAGTGTCAGAGAGTATGACGTCTAATACCAGCTGCTTTCCCCAAAGAGTTTTACGTGTGAGTTTATGCTTCCACCAAAACTGCCTGAGAATGAACAGTGTGGTCATGTTTCCCCTGTAGAGTCAGTATTTTTTCCATATTTTGTTTGGTTCAGTTCTTCCCTCCGGAGGTTGTTTCAAGGTCCCCTGTGTCAGCAAGTTGGAGTTTGGTTGGTGACCACTCACCACTGGCCTCTCCTCTCCACACAGGAGTGGGAGCCGTTCTCCAGCATGAACTCTTCCACACTGCCCCAAGCCTGGTTGTTGCCTGAGTTGCCAAATCTAAGCTTGATCAGAGTGGAATTCTGATCATCCTGTCATCTCCCACAGTGTATCTTGCTAACTCTCCATGGAAGCAGCATGTTGGGCACACTGCCCTCCCACACCAAAGCCCGCGCTCACCTTAAGGAAGGACACTGAACTTTGCGGAGTCTTTGTTTAAAAAAAAAAAAAAAAAGGCATGAGATTTCAATTGTTTTGCTTGCCTTTTCAGGGTATGGCTTCCCTCACTATGGATTTCCTACATATGGTGGAATTACCTTCCATCCCGGAACCACTAAATCTAATGCCGGGATGAAACATGGTAAGTAATATAGTTTTTTTAATAGCGAGGAAAGAATAACAAAATTAATGCCAAGAAGTTTTTTTTTTATCATTACCTATCATGACATTGTCATCTTGAAAAAAAAATTGATAAATGCAAATAAACTAAGAAGGTATTTTTCCATTAAAAAAAAATGTTATTCCCTGTGGTGAATATAAATTCTAGTCCCAGTGCTGTGTTTATACATTGGGTCGTGAGTTCAAGCCCCATGCTGGGCATGGAACCCACTTTAAAAAATATATTGACTTTGTAAGTGGTATGACCAGGGGGAAGAAAACATTAAAAAGGGATCTAGAGAGACACTTGACTATTGAAGCATAAAAAAGTCACCAAATTTACCTATTCTTTCCCTTTTTTCCCCCTTAAATACTATACTTTTATAGACATTTTGAGTTTTATAGGGGTGACCTTTCCCATCAAATGCATCCCCTAATTTGCAGTTGTCACACCATGGCCTCATGGTTTATATTACATGTCCATTCTAGCATACCCATTGAAGAAATAATACAATGAAGCCTTCCCAGGTATGGAATGTATTTTATGTCAGGTGCTGCTACACATCTTGACTGTAATCTTCATGATTACTCTATAAGGAAAAGAGTAGTGTCTCCATTGTACAGACAGAGGACACCCAGGTTCAGAAATGTTCATTCACTCACTGAAGGCACGTACCTGTTAATGGCAGAACTAGGATTTGAGCCAGTTCATAAAACCTGTGTGTTCTCATAAAACCTGTGTGTTCTCAGAGCACCTGTCAGATGGCATGGTCCGGCCTGAAAGAGCACAGAAATGGTGCCCCAAGTAGATCCCACACTAAAGAACATGGCTTGATATCGCATCCTAACAACTTGCTTGGTGAAATAACATTAGGGAAAGAATAATTCCTCTGTTTTTATTTAAACTTTAAAAATTTCACTTCCCTGGGGTGCCTGGGTGGCTCAGTCAGTTAAGCATCTGACTGTTGATTTCAGCTCAGGTCTCAATCTCAGGGTGGTGAGTTCAAGCCCCATGCTGGGCATGGAGGCCACTTAAAAAAAAAAATCCACTTCCCTGCAATTCACAGAAGAGCTATATTTCTTTTTTCTCCTTTATAAATAAACAATGAAATGTAAGTTTTTAGAACTGTAAATAAAAATTATTTAAGATCTTAAAAGTTCCTCATCAAAAGAAAAAAGATTTATATGTGCTGACTGATATTAATTATTGTGATGATCATTTGGCAGTATATACAAATATTGAATCATTATACTGTACACCTGAAACTAATGTAATGTTATATGTCGGTAGTAAAAATGTGTCAGTAAAAATGTGTCTTTCAGAATTGAATGTTTAAAATAGGGTTGCCTGGGTGGCTCAGTGGGTTAAAGCCTCTGCCTTTGGGTCAGGTTATGATCTCAGGGTCCTGGGATCGAGCCCCACATCAGGCTCTCTGCTCAGCAGGGAGCCTGCTTCCTCCTCTCCCTGCCTGCCTCTCTGCCTACTTGTGATCTCTGTCAGTCAAATAAATAAATAAAATCTTTCCAAAAAAATCTACCTTTAAAAAAAAATTTAAGAATAAAATAAAATAGCTCCAAAACACTGTGTCAAATAAATAAAATCTTTAAAATAGTTCCAAAACAGGTTACCTAATGATTTAACTATTTTAAAGGAAATTTTAAATTACTGTTTTTCTTTTCCCTTTGCAGTAAATTTGCCTCCCATCTTTATCTGACATGAAATAGTAAATTATAACTTAATAGATTTTACTGAGAAAAAGCTGATATTTTTGTTTCTGTCTTAGGAACCATAGACACCCCATCTAAAAAGGATTCTGAAGGTGGTGGCAAGAGTGTGGACGGAAGGGCAGTCAGCCCCTCTGGGAAAGTAACTGAACGCATAGAACAGGACAAGAAGTCCAGCACTGGGGGTGATGCGGTTACTCTGACGTATACAGTGGGAGAGAAGGAAGAGAATTCTAGGTTTCAGGGTAAGTGAATACGCACATGGTTACATGGTATCGACTGGTGAGGAGATGGGTTGGTTCGAGGTGTGGAGACCATCGCCAGAAGACAGGTTTATTTTCTGTTCATCTAAAAATGATGCATCAATACGTGGTTCAGTGTGCTCTTCAGAGTCCTATGTGCTTTTTGAAAAGCATGTGTCTGATCATCTTACTCACACTGAGATTTCCATTCTCCTCATGTTGTCTCTGAATAGAAAGACTAAGGTTTACATATGCATTCTCCAATCATAATTATGTAGTTTTAGGTATCGTGGGAGATCATCTAATTCATTTCTATCATAGATAATAGAGAAAAGTTTCCATCTCTTTAATAGTTTCTCTCTCGACTATAGCTTGACTATCATATTGAAGTAGAACTTTGCCATTTCCTTTTACCCTGAAGCCCTCTTTGAACAATTAGGATAAAGAGGGACTGTGCACTTCTGTGCGTATTTTGAACCAGTACTCATTAGAGAAAAGGGAAGGGAAAGATGGCAAATATTTCAACTTATTGGCCACTTATGGTCTCTATCACAGATTCTTTTTTTTTAATACCACTTTAAAAATGTACAAAGCGGGCGCCTGGGTGGCTCAGTGGGTTAACCCTCTGCCTTCGGCTCAGGTCATGGTCTCAGGGTCCTGGGATCGAGCCCCGCATCGGGCTCTCTGCTCAGCAGTGAGCCTGCTTCCCCCTCTCTCTGCCTGCCTCTCTGCCTACTTGTGATTTCTCTCTCTCTCTCTCTCTCTGTCAAATAAATAAATAAAATCTTTTAAAAAAAATAATAAAATAAATAAATAAAAATGTACAAAGCATGGTTAAGTGGAGGATCATATAAAAACAGGCCACGGGGGGCGCCTGGGTGGCTCAGTGGGTTAAAGCCTCTGCCTTTGGCTCAGGTCATGATCTCAGGGTCCTGGGATCGAGCCCCACATCGGGCTCTCTGCTCCGCAGGGAGCCTGCTTCCTCCTCTCTCTCTGCCCGCCTCTCTGCCTCCTTGTGATTTCTGTCTGTCAAATAAATAAATAAATCTTAAAAAAAAAAAAATTTAAAAAAAAAAAAAAAAAACAGGCCACGGTTTTGGCCTGCAGGTCTCAGTTTGCCTTCCCCTGTCCTTCCAGAAGCAAACTTCACAAGAACACCAATGGCCTATGGAAAGTCTTTTTGTCTGTGTTTTTTGACACTTTGTCTAACAGGAAAGTTGCTGAAGACTCCAGTGAAGGATTATTTCATCAAGAGAGGGATTACTTATGATATAGTGAATTGAATCAACATTATTTAGAGATTGAGTGTGCCCCCTAAGATAACAGACATTTCTAAATTTCTTTCCCCTGATGAACCACAGACAGATTTTTGAGATCAGTCTCTTTATTTGTCCAGTGTCCAATTGTGCTTTTTCTAGTGAACACAATGCAGAAGTACTGAAAGGAGCATTTGCAATTAAAACGATGTGTGTTGAGGTATCAGAACTCTGCTGCTGATGGTTTTGACCTCAAGCATGCCGTACCTGTAAAGCAAGTAGAGGAAACTCAGCTGCGATTGTGTCCTTGCCTTGCAGATAACCTCTTTCTAGAGAAGGCTATGCAGCTGGCGAAGCGGCATGCCAATGCCCTATTTGACTACGCGGTGACAGGGGACGTGAAGATGCTGCTGGCTGTCCAGCGCCACCTCACTGCAGTGCAGGATGAGAATGGAGACAGGTAAGTCAGTACTTGAGCAAGCAAAAGTTGTCTTAGGGCAGGGAAGAGAGAAAATCGCTGTATGCTCACTGGCTAGAGATAAAAAGAATTGTTTAGAGGTATCGGGTCCTGTCACTGGAAGACTATCGTGGACAGTAGGGTGTCAGTAAGGTTGAATCCTTCGTTTGCTTCTCCTGTCTTGTGGCTCTCACCTGTTGGGCCCTAGCATAGCTCAAGTCCTCATCTAGGAGGACTGCCTTCTGGGCAAGAAAACAAAGACGTGTGTGGGGAATGGTCCTTTTTCAAAAACCTTGCTCTATTTATTGGGATAACATGTGAAATAGCATTTAATAAACATATGTATGGGGCACCTGGGTGGCTCAATGGTGAAGCATCTGCCTTCATCTCAGGTCATGATCTCCAGGCCCTGGGATCAAGCTCCTCACTGGGCTCCTAGCTGAGCGGGGAGTCTGCTTCTCCCCCTACCCTTGCCTGCCTCTCCCCCTGCTTGTGCGCTCTCTCTCTCAAAATGAATAAAATCTTCAAAAAAAATTTATTTATTGGACTAATAACATTTGCTTTATGTACTGAAATGGTATAATAATAAAATTTGGTCCAACCAAATCCCTCAAGCACTTGTTATCCCAACTGCATATTTACAATGGTAGTGTACTCAAGAAAAAGCCCTATAAAGATAGCACCACGAAAACAACAAAACAATTAAGAGGCAGCTGTCATTCTTTCCCAGTTACTGGTTCCTTCCCTCCTGTGTCTGTTACCGGTTACCAGTCTGTGACTGGGTCAGGCTCCTGGGACTGCTCTAACTCCCGCCGTGTGGGAGGCCCATGCTCCGATCACCAGGCGTCCGTTTCTAATGCTACTGAGTTTATATTGGCAAAGCCCCTGGCTTCTTTCTAAAGCAGTCCTCTCGGGCCTTGCATTGAGACTTCTAAAATGATCTCAAAAGCCTGTGAGAATAACAAGAGACAACAGCCCTCAGATTCAAGTCAAGCGCCTTATCTAAAACTTTCCTAAAATAGTGTCAACCCTGAGAAATCCTTTTCCGTAGAGGAGCTCTTGAGGGCTGCGTTTTTAAACCTCGGTTGAAAACGGAATCAAACGCTTTAGGAAAGTGCCAACCTCAGGGTTTCAAACAGAGACCTTTGTTCTCATTCCTTGCAACGTAACCAAGGATGTGGTGTAACCACTGGCCTTGTTATACAGTACGAGAGGCACCCATACAGCCTCATTTGTGTGGTGCTGTGAACAGCAGAATGTTTTTACAGGGTTAAAGAATCCAATTAGCATTCAACAGCGTAGAACCACAAGAGAAAGCAGCCAGTTAACCAAGATAGAACAACAGTGTTTCAAGTGACATTTTTACGGACCTGCAGAGTTGATGAGCCTAAGAAAGATAAGCACGTGGAAGCTAGCGAGGGACTGCAGGTCTGTGAGGGGAGGACTGTGGAGAAGATACAAGGCACGTGCATTTGATGGGTGCATGGAGGGGAAGTTGCAGGCATGGGTAAGGACACAGAGGGGCGACCCAGGAGGTGGTCTTCCCTGCCCAAGCGGAACATGAATCCTTCGAGTCGCCTCCTGGGACCCCAAACGTGCACCTGCCAGCAGACTCTTGGGGTTTGCCACAGCTGGAGGACAGAGAGGGGAGACCCACGAGGAAGCCTCATGAGAACTTAGACAAGGGAAAGCTGTTGGTCCTCACACCTCAGGGCTCTTCTTTTCATTGCATTTGTCACACTCAGCTAGTAATCTGAATCCTGGAGTCATTAGTCATCACAGAAAGTACAATAAAGAAAAGAAAAGAACTTCTGGTATTGGGGAAATTCCCATGAGGGTGTGAGGATTTATGGGGGAGGGGGAATGTGCTTCTGTGATGAAATGCTGAGCTGCACATGGAAATTTTTAGGCAGTTTTGAAATACGACCTTTTTCTTAGTATATGTGCATCATGTCTGCGTCAGACTTTGGGCCCTTTTTAGAAGCCTTCTTCCATCCTCACATTTCAAGAGACAAGTAGTGAAACCTCGACATCATTCATTTGCTCTCTCAAGTAACAAAGTCACCAGTTCGTTTTCTAGGCCCTCTTGTGCCAAAGTTAATCCTTAGTAAAATGCACTTGCTGTTGCAAAGAAAGAGGCCTCAAAAACAGGACACCTCAGATGTTTCAACTGGAGAAAATCTAGCCTGTCCTCAAATCCCAGACGTCCTGCCATCACGCTATACTTTGAGTAGGCTCTGCGTCGAGATCTGTCCTTTCTTTGGCATATTCCTTATTTTAGGGGATCATCAGCTGCTCTACAGAGCAGCGCCCGTGTACCCCTTCGGCAGGGGGGCTTAAGGGATTCAGAGGTGGCTTTGGAGCCAGATGGACTTGGGCTGGACTCTCAGCTTCATCACTCACTAGTTATGTGACATGGGTTGAGTTCTGTTATACCTGCGAGTCCCAGTTTCGTCACTGGAAAAATGAGGATAATATTACCTACCTCATAGGGCTTCTTGTTATGATAAATAAGGTCATATATGTCAACTGCTTAGCATGATCTGGTAAATAGAAGCTCTAAACCCATAGTAACCACTTTTTTGAGGAATTTCAAGTTAATTTTAGTAGTAAGTTTTTTTAACAATTAAAAAATTGTGTCATGAGGACTGATGCTTGGCTCCTGCCAATATTTTCAACCTCGTTAGCATAAGCCCCCAGTCTCATTCTTTCACCCTTATTTAGTGCCTAAATTGTGTGCCAGGGCTGTAAGGCTGACCCAGAGAGGACCAGCCCTGAGATCACAGGCCAGAGAGGGGGAAAGACGCATAGGAAACCTCAGTTGCATAACCAAGCAGTAAACTTGAGGGGAGACCGACCATGTGCTCTGCCTAAGAAGTTCGGAGAGGAGGTAAGGTTTGAGCTGGAACATGAAGGATGGAGTAGGCACTGTCCAGGCAGAGAAGAGGAGCAAAATCATTCCAGGCAGAGGGAATGTTTGCCAGGGAGGAATAAAATCACATTGTTCCTTCAGAAGTTTACCTCAAGAGTCTTCTCCCAGTAGTTAAAAGCCTGACCCCATTCTTCCCTCCTGGGATCTAGGAAGATCTTTCAGAAGACAACACACGGTATTTTGGAGGAGGTTGGAAGGCTAGGTGAGGTAACTACATTTTCCTGAATGGTTTTTATACATGATCTATATGTCAAAGGAAGCATTTTACATACATGATCTGTATGGCAAAGGAAGCCAGCAGAAAGCTAGAGGAGAAAATGCCCTTTGCTATCTCACGGAGGCAGAGTTGGGATTTGAACTTAGGTTTCTCTGCCTCGAGGTGCATTTATACCTCTAGGGATCAAACCAAAATGCCCCCCAGAGACCAGGCAGACATGGTAAATGAGTGTAACAGTAGAACATTCCCACCTCAGATTCAAGACATTTGAGATTCAAGACATCTGGGGGCTGCAAGTCTGTCCTTTATTGGGGATCTCTTTTTTTTTTTTTTTGGTCACTAACACTTTAGTTGACTCTTGCCACTCTGTTTTTGTTTCAGTGTCTTACACTTAGCAATCATCCATCTTCATGCTCAGCTTGTGAGGGATCTACTAGAAGTCACATCTGGTTTGATTTCTGATGACATTATCAATATGAGAAATGATCTCTACCAGGTAAGCAGAAATGCCAACTGAAGAAAAATGCAGTTAGTACATGCTTTACGTGTGTGTGTGCATGTGAGTGTGTGCGTGTGTGTACATGTTATTTCTAATAATGTTAACAGTAAGAAAAATACAGTGTTTTGTAGGTTAAATCCTAAAAGCCCATTACTTGGGCATATTGCTTATGATTTAGGATCCTTTAGTCTGTGAGTATAATAGAAATCACTTCACAACAAAATTCTGCATCCTGCTAGGGGAAGGCAAACTTTAGAAATCTGTCAAAGAATTGATCCATTTTCTTTTTTTTTTCTTTTTCAAATTTATTTTATTCTTCTCATTATAATAAGTGTATTCTTAATCCCCATCCCCTATTCCACCTACCCCCCCATTCTCCTCCCCGTCCCCACCCCCACCACCGGTAACCATCAGTTTGTTCTCTGTAATTAAGGTCTGTTTTTGGTTTGTCCCTCTCTTTTTTTTTCCCCTTTGCTTGTTTGTTTTGTTTCTTAAATTCCACTTAAGAATGAAATCATATGGTATTTGTCTTTCTCTGACTTATTTCACTTAGTGTTATACTCTGTAGCCCCATCCATGTTGTAGTAAAGATTTCATTCTTTTTTATGACTGAATATTATTCCAGTGTGTGTGTGTGTGTGTGTGTGTGTGTGACTTCTTCTTTGTTCATCTGTCGATGGACACTTGGGATGCTTCCATAGTCTGGCTATTGTAGATAATGCTGGTATAAACATAGGGGTACATAGAGTCCTTTGAATCCGTGTTTTTGTATTTTGGGGGTAGTTACTTAGTAGTGGGATTACTGGGTTGTAGGGTAGTTCTATTTTTAATTTTTTGAGGAACCTCCGCTCTGTTTTCCACAGTGGCTGTATCATTTTGCATTCCCATCACTTTTCTTCACATCCTCATCAACACTTGTTTCTTGTGGTTTTGATTTTAGCCGTTCTGACGGGTGTGAGGTGATATCTCATTGTGGTCTTGATTTGCTTTTCCCTGATGATGAGTTGTGTTGAGCATCTTTTTTTCTTTTTTAAATTGAAATATAATTGACATATAACATTGTATTAGTTTAAGGTACACAGTAATTTAGTGTTTGTATATATGGCAAAATGATCACCAAAATAAGTTTGTCATCCATCACCGCCTATAGTTAGCAAATTTTTTTTCTTGTGATAAGAACTTTTGGATCTACTCTCATAGCAACTTTCAAATATGCAGTATGGGAGAACCTGGAGTAAATATGTCATTTTTGTCAAGATAAATACAGTTGAAAAAAATTAAGTTTGGAAACCCAATAATGTGTAAGAATTTTGAAGCCTGCTGAAACACATTTTGACAATATCTAGATTAAGTGTATATCAAATAAAGGGTGCTGAAATCAGAACACAGAAAAGTAAAAAAGGTTGGTTGAGGAGAAGTGTCTTTCAAAATCAGAAAGACAGCTCAAATCAAGAAAACCAGAAAAAAAAAAAAAACAGAGTTTTGCTCGGGTCGGGTTTGAACAGGAATTCAGTGGGTTCAGAAGCAAATTGAGGAACCCTGGTACAGAGGTCCTCAGACGTTGCAGAGAGAAGGTAGCTGGGACCCGGTGAGGCTCGTTGGCCCGGACGGCGTGCTTAGGTGCCTGGTCCCAGACCTGTCACTCTAAAAATACGCACCGTCGTGTGCATTAACTGCACAGTAAAGGTACCTGTTCCAGTTCTCAGTTGTTAAAGTAGGTTCCGTGAGTCATTTTTATCTCCTCGAGGCAAAAGAGCTAAAACGTTTACATGTAGCTCTCACTTGATTGTTATGTGTGAATAGGTGTTTCCTGATAAGGGAAATAAGTCTCTCATTTGATGTAAGGCTTTCGGCTCCTTCCCTGGTGGTGGTGCTTTATGTCGACGGAAGAATGAAGTTGGAGATTCTTCACTGACTCATAATATAAAGTAATGAGGACAAAGTCTAATTTTAGGTAGACATTTAAAGAATGTCTTCAGATTTTCATACCATCTTGGGGGTTGTTGGTATTTAGAGAGTCATCTGGCCCTTAAAGTTTGATTTGCTCGGTCTTTACGACTGTTCCTCTCAACCATCACAAGCATACAAATAAAACTGGGAGCGAACAGGACTCTGTCGCTTCTCGGTCCTCCTTTCAAAGATTGCTTCACTTCGCTGCCTGTAGGTCAGATTCAAGGAATTACTTGTTTTTCTGTTTATAAATAGACCCTGCAAAGGGCACTGCACAACAGGATTAGTAGTCGTGATTTATTATGGGCTGACCTTACTGTATCATTTGGTTGCATATATTGAGACAAACACCTTGAAACCACCACCCCTGACACTTCTTGCCTTCCAATCTGGGGGCTCTGGGGAGAACACAGGTCCATTTCGCCCCCAACTTAGCACCGCTCTCCTTCGTGGACAGGGAATCTAGGATCCCCTGGTAATGGCTTCTAGATCTCAAACATACACCCAGTGGCGACTTCGATTTGAGAACTAGAAAAGACTAAAATTTGGACTCATTTCTCTTTGTAAAGGCTCTCTGTTAACTATTCTCGATGGAAAAATTTTGCAGTTCTCTAAGTAATTTGGATTATTTGGCAATTGTCTTAGACAACCTCCCAAAATACCATTCACTAATCTTAGTACATTTCTGTGACCATCTGTCACGATCAAATCTCTCTCCCCACCCACTTTCTAGAGATATACTCAAAATAATCTCAGTGCATAGAGTTAGGATTCTTCTGAAGATACTTCTGAAATCTATTGCCTTCAAGCCCTCTCCTCTTCTTCTCCCCCAACCACAGATCACCCCTCCAGTGTGTTTGATATGGATTGTTTTATCTGCATAGCTTCCCATGAAACATTAATGAGGGGTTTTGTGCATGTGGGTTTTTGCTTCTTTATTTTTAACTTTTATCAATATAGTATATGTTAATAGTTCTTTGGATCGTCCATAAGGAAATACACTGGAAAATCAAAAGTTGCCCTCCCTGGCACTATACAGGTCCCCCAAACTCATTCCCAAATATAACTACTGCATTTGTAAGTATTTTTCTAGATACTGGCTACATAAACATATACACCTGAAATATTATAGATATTTTAGGATACTCTCACACACAGTCCACACTACATTATATAATCCTGGGGTTAAAGATATAAAGCCTGACATTTCATAGAAAACCTTTGGAGGGACTATGCTTAAAAAAAAGAGAGAGAGAGAACTTCTCTTACTCACGGTAGCAGAATTTGTATAACATGAAAAAAAAATCATATTAAAACCAGATATAGGGGCGCCTGGGTGGCTCAGTAGGTTAAAGCCTCTGCCTTTGGCTCAGGTCATGTCCCAGGGTCCTGGGATCGAGCCCCGCCCCACATGGAGCCTGCTTCCCCCTCTCTCTCTGCCTGCCTCTCTGCCTACTTGTGATCTCTGTCTGTCAAATAAATAAATAAAATCTTAAAAAAAAACAGATAATTACTAATTTCTCAGTGGTATAATATTTTATAATTTCAGATCTTTTTTACAATTTCATTCTCTCATTTTTCATCTCCCCAAGTAGCGTTTCCTATTAATACATACACCCTTTTTATTTTACATTTTTATTTCTTGAGAAGAAGGCTCTTGGCTTACAGTATCTAAAGTTTTGAGGACACCATTCTGTTTCAAGCAGGGATATAAAATATGGAAAAAAAAAAAAACAAGAAAGAATGGAAATTTGGCCCAAAAGCCTGCCTTGCTTCTGCTGTGTGCAGTTATCACTGTGAGTGAGCTGAAGCCGCGGGAACTTCTTGCATCGTATCCTGGGCTGTGGTCATCCTGCACCAGGGGCGTTGCTGTTGTCGCTGCTGTGGCTAGGAATCGCGTGCCGAGAGAGAAAGTGTAGGCAAATTGTCACCAGACACACTGGATTTCACCGACTCCTGTGAAATAGACTGAGTTGTATAAAAACATATCACTCTTTGTCAGTGGCCTCAGTTCTTTGAAAGATACTTTCACAATTCTGTTTGTGTTGCTCATTTTGAAAACACTGTTTGCAAAATATCTCATTTGCATTCGCCGAGGCACTGGCTTGCGGGCAGAGTAATCAAATGGACTCTGGATGCACCTGTGAGGTATCAGAAAGCTTGCTTGTTCCTCGGAGCCTCTTACTGAGATGGGTCTCTCGTCCTTGTTATGACATTTAGAATCCTTGGACACCTGTGTAAAATGGGGGTGCCAGAGTTCTGTTGGTTGATCTCATCGTGAGATTTCAACTTTTCATTGTAGCAAACTCATTTTCCATGTCAATATTGAATGACAGCACCTTTGTGAATTGGTTTCTATTGAGTAATTAGTTCGTTTCCACTTCTTCAGTAAAACTACAGCCTTGCTTTGATTTGTTAATATGCAGAATTATCAGCTGAAGATAGATCTCTGCTAGAAATTCAAGGAAAAGAAATTTATTAATAGAAGAATTAACATATCAGCAGTCAGCAGGCTGTAATGAGAAACAAGAAAGCAATTAGGAATTGTAGATATAAAAATAACCTTAATTATCACGTGGCTCAGTGTCAGTCCAGCACATACTGCATTCTCACAGGGCATGGAACAGCGAGTAATTCGTTTGCAGAGGTGAAGAGTTGATGTGGCAATGGGCAGTGGCCCCGAGGCAGGATACCACCCTCTTGCAATGGTAGCAACCAAACCGGTAGGTTCAAAGCCCAGGGGGTTTCAAGTGTGTGCCTCTGACCCATGTGTCTCCTGACCCTTCTCCACTTCCCAGACACCCTTGCACTTGGCAGTGATCACCAAGCAAGAGGCTGTGGTGGAAGACTTGCTGAGGGCCGGGGCCGACCTGAGTCTTCTGGACCGCTTGGGTAACTCTGTTTTGCACCTAGCTGCCAAAGAAGGACAAGATAAAATTCTCAGTATTTTACTCAAGCACAAGAAGGCAGCACTACTGATGGACCACCCTAATGGGGAAGGTAAGAGACAAGCAGACGTCATGGGTGACCTCTCACTGCTTTCTAATGTGTGTTCTCTGATTTGCACCCAAAAATGCTTCCCGACTTCCCTGGAGTCTGTCATCGCTCATGAGAATTTCCGTTGCCTGCCATGACTAATTTCTTTAAAGATGATTTGGAATTGTTAGTAGGTGGAAAAAGCAGAGGCCTGAGCAAACTCCGGCCTCAAGGTGTAGCAAGCGTCAAGCGTCACTTAGCCACAGAATGTTTATTTGCCCTCAGTGTCTCCTGAGCACATACGAGGAGACCGTGGGTTTTCCTGCAGAACAACAGCCTTGCAGCGCCTTTCCAGGCTCTCTGGAGCAGACGCTAGATGTGCAAGGACTTGACAGCATTCCCTCCCTAAGGTCGGTTTTGCTGTCCTGCAAGCAGCCTCCCAGCTCCATGACTGTCCCTGTGCTTGGGCCGCAGGTCTCAACGCCATTCACATAGCCGTGATGAGCAACAGCCTGCCGTGTCTGCTGCTGCTGGTGGCCGCTGGCGCCGACGTCAACGCCCAGGAGCGGAAGTCCGGGCGCACGGCACTGCACTTGGCAGTGGAGCGCGACAACATCTCCCTGGCGGGCTGCCTGCTCCTGGAGGTGACGGGCGCGCCTATTTGCCTTCGCGTTACATTCCCCAGGGGGCGTTAGGACCATCTTTTCTAGGACGGACGTCAGTAACGTCTTTCTCCCTGCAGCCGCCTCGATTTATTCCGAAGTTCCTCAAGGCTTCAGGGTGGTCAGCTTTGGGCCGTCCTGACACCGTTGGCCCCTTCTCTCCAATTGGGGATTTCTGAAGTGGCGGAGAGCACCACAGATAGCAGCTGGGCTAGTTATAGGATCTGGTATAGGACCCAGGAGTCACGCTGACAGGAGACAGTGGGGACTGGAGGATGCGAGGACCTTCCACTAACTCCTTCCTGTGTGGGCTGAATTTCAGGGTGAGGCCCACGTAGACAGTACCACCTATGATGGGACTACAGCCCTGCACATAGCAGCGGGGAGAGGGTCCACCAGGCTGGCAGCTCTTCTCAAGGCAGCAGGTAAGGTGGCCTGGCGGGTCGGGCTGGAAAGCTCTATCAGGAATGCAAACCCAACTCCAGGTGAACAGCCCCAGCTGCTCCTTTAAGCCACAGAGCTATTGCTGGAAGGCACGAGTAAATAAAAATCACACGTCCATGGCCGGAATGGCGCTGCTGGGACTCGTAATCCTGGGCTCCATCCTGATGCTCGTGTCAGTCCTTACTCTCTGGTTCATCGGTTTGTTTTGGGTGTTGGTGATTTAGGTTGACTCCCGTGACAGGAGATCTTCTTAAGGTTGAATTTGATCCCTTAAAGAACTCTGAGCAATGCCAGCCTCAGATCGTGTCAGAAATCTCCAGGTAAAAAAGTTGATTGGTAGAAGACATTTTAGAATTTCCGTGGGCAAGAGAGGTCCCTTAGAAGTTGGAATAATGGGAAAAAACAAATGTTTTTTTGTGAGGCCCTAGAAATTGCTAGCTGTTATGTGTCAGGCAGTGTGCTAGGCCTGCCAGATGCACTGTCTCATTTAATCTGCAATAACCTCTAGAGTTAAGTACCATCATTACTTTTCCCATCTCACAGCAGATGAAACAGACTGAAGAAACCTGTGGGACCCTGTCCTGGGGTCCTAGGAAGGGCACATCTCATCTGTCTGAGCTTCCAGACTCCATTCTCTCTACTGTTTCTCTCCCCTGCTCTGCTCAAGGATTTTTAGGTGTCATTCCATTTAATTCTCTAGTCCTGTGAGGTATAGAAATTACTCCTGCTCACCCCTGAATCTCTCTTGCCTTCTGTACTTAGAACCTCAACGAATGTTTAATGGGAGTAGTCTCGCAAACCTTGAGCTATCTGATTTACTATAGATCTTATTAGAACCTTTTTAGAAAGCAAATGCTTCATTAGTTCAAGAAAACAGAACGAGTTAAATACCTCTTCTAAAAACTGAGCCCAGGATGATAAACAGACTTTTTCTTTGGGAGCCCCACATACTTCTAAGCGAATAAAGTCATGTCCAAATAAACAATAACCTTCTCTTTTCTTCATTTCGGTCAAGTCAGCCTTTCTCTTGAACAAGAGACTCTGATTGCAGTATGTGTGAATAGTTTGGGATGTCCCTGGTTATAATTAAGAAATGTCTTCACAGGGCGCCTGGGTGACTCAGTGGGTTGAAGCCTCTGCCTTCGGCTTAGGTCATGATCCCAGGATCCTGGGATCAAGCCCCACACCGAGCTCTCTGCTTGCTAGGGAGCCTGCTTCCTCCCCTCTCTCTCTCTCTCTCTCTCTCTCTCTCTGCCTGTCGCCCTGCCTACTTGTGATCTCTCTCTCTCTGTCAAATAAATAAATAAATAATCTTTTTAAAAAATGATTTCAGACAAGAACCTAAAACCATTTCAAAATTTCTCTTAAATTCTTAATACCCCATGAAAGGAGTAGCGAAAACAGTGTCTGCATGACATAAATGAAGGTACTCGGATGAAAAACCTAGTGCTGAGCTCCCAGTCATGACGAAGGTCACTTCAGGACCTGAGCTCAGCTCCTCCAGCATTCATCAGCCCATACATCATTCCTCTTAGTTTCTCTTGTGTTTTCCGTGGTCAGATGGCCCTCCCTGCCTCCTGGATCAGGTGGGGGCTGGAAGGCTGAAGTAAGAAACAGCGCGAAGCTCCTTCCCTGACTCTCATTTGGCCCTCTCCTATTATTGAAGTTGGCACAAAGCAAATGATCGCCCAGCAAGATAAAAACAAGTTCTTCCCAGAAGGGTGTACTGAACTGACTACTGTTCGTTAGACAGCTGACTAAACGCTCTCATAAAAATAGTTTCTAAGCCTCTAAGAGGTAACTAGCTCTAATCTCTGAGTGACTTTTGGTGTTTTCTTGCTGCACATTAAGAAACAGGCTGCATTTTTCCAAGATCAATAACTACACATCGTAGGAGAAGGTTTTTGTGGTGTTTGTCCGTTTAAGGATTGGGGCCCCGGCAGTGCTGTACCCAGGAATAAAAGTGAGCCTATTGTCCCTATACAGCAAAGTTTGCTCTTTTGAGCAAGTGAGAGAATAACCTAAGACATGTGCAGTGGTGGGCATGAACTTGAACGTTAAATTAGGTCCTGAATCCTGAGGAGGCAGCCCAGCCCTTATAAATCACTGCCGCTACTCCTCAGCTTAAAGGTGCCTCTTTCAGTTGAAAACTGTCCTAAAGAGTGAAATGTGAGGGTCAGGGTACTTCCAAGTCTTTTGTCTTTGAAAACGTCCTTGGCTGTATAGGGTATCATCAGACATCTTTACAGTCAAAATAAATTAGAATTTAAAAGAAGATCTCTGAATAGTTTGGTAGAAGCATGTTTCATGTATTAAAAATCATCCCGGTAATTGCCTCAAGTAGCTATTGTGCTTTACCTTTGGACATGTGACCTCTGCAGGCATTTCAGAGTCGACAAGATCGGGGCTTACTGTGCTGTGTAACTTAACAGGCGCAGATCCCCTGGTGCAGAACTTTGAGCCTCTCTATGACCTGGATGACTCCTGGGAAAAAGATGGAGAGGATGAAGGAGTCGTGCCTGGAACCACACCTCTAGACATGGCCACCAACTGGCAGGTGAGTGTGGTTCCCGTCTGTTTGGTCGCAGCTCTGGAGGGAGCTAATGATTCGGGATTATAAGAACAGATGGTCTTCTTGGGTCTTTATTCCCCAAAGCACAATCCTTTTATTTTTATTTTTAAGAAAGTCTGTTTGTCAAGAGACATATTTATCTTGAAAAGCCTATCCATGAAAGATCTAGGTCAGCGGAGTTATGAGTGTGAAAGTGTGTGCCTAATCAGATCACGGTTAAATTGTGAGAGAGGGTTCCGCAAGAGAAAACACAAAATTCATGCAAGAGTTTCCCGTTCTGAGCTCACACCAGAATGGTTCCCGTGTCCATTTCTGAAGCTAGGAGAAATGTTGCGGTTTGCTTAGAATTTTGCTAAGTGATTTCTTTTCATAAAAAGAACCCAGGGATTCTTCTGAGGATTTTAATAATTATAAACATAGTAAAGAGACTTAAACTCTTCCTCCAAACTCCAGTGACCTGAGATCTGAGGGTGAAAAGCAGTGAGTAGGTCTTTATGGGCCAGGAAGAAGAGCCAGGGGGAGGACACGAACATCAGACACATCTCTGACACAACAAAATCGACTTTCTTAGGGCCAAGTGCTGCTCCACATCCAAAAACTGCTTGTTTGCCTCTTCGAGGCCCGTGGTGTTGAGCTGAGTGACCCTGGCAGAGACCACACGGTTCCCCTTTAATGCTGAGCACCTGGCTTTCCCAGAAGCCTCACCACAGAACACACAAAGATAACCCACTTCAGTGACCCCATGTTGTCCTTAGTGAAGTCAGCGAGTCCGGAGTGACTGCAGAGCAGAGAAAGGTCTCCATAGCTACGGAATTGTGTTTTTCCTTTTAACCTAAGGCTTTTCTGTCCCCTCAATTTAAAATGCAGCTGGTGCTGGAAGAGAACATCCAGCTTTGTGAGCATTACTATACCCCAGTCTGATCACATCTATAGACTTCGTTCCAGATGCCTTTCCCGAGGGAGGAGGGGGCAGCGAGGAGGCCCAGCTTCCAGCTCTGAGTAAGCCCAGTTCTCCTCCGGGCTCTCAGACACACATCACTTACTGACGAGTCTCCCACCAACACGTGGCCGATCTGGTGGCCTGGACTGTTTTTTCTTTCTTTCTTCCTTTTTTTTTTTTTTTTTTACGATTTTATTTATTTATTTGACAGACACACAGCAAGAGAGGGAACACAAGCAGAGGGAGTGGGAGAGGGAAAAGCAGGCTTCCCACAGAGCAGGGAGCCCGATGTGGGGCTCGATCCCAGGACCCCGGATCATAACCCAAGGCAAAGGCAACCGCTTTAACCACTGAGCCACCCAGGCGCCCCTGGACTGTTCTGTCTTTGTCCTTTAAAAGTACTGTGGTGCCAGCTCTCTGCAAGGTTGGCTTGGGCCTTCCTACCCACCTCAGAAGCCCCTATAGAGCCCCGCCTCCTGGCCCCAGAGCCCCCAGGGCTTTTCTTTGTCCAAAGGGCATTGTCACGACTTTGAGGGTCATGGGACCGACTCCTTCCCATTCCTCCATCTTTAGGGTGCTAGGCCCTCGTCAGGAGGACACAGTGAGTTTATTACAAAGAAACTGACTCCGTCCGGGTCCCTTTAATGTGTAATGTTTCTCCACGGTTTTCTCCCCAACAGGTGTTTGATATATTAAATGGGAAACCCTATGAGCCAGAGTTTACATCTGATGATTTACTTGCGCAAGGTGAGCTCTTAACCGGTATTCCCTCCACACAGTCATTTAAAGGGCTGAGAGAGAAGCAGCATTGGCCAGGCTGTGCTGTGAAAGGCTTGGTGGCTTATTCCAGAATCAAAAGCTCCTTGGATGTATGCAAAGGAGCCTGTCCGCTGTGATCTGCTAAAACATGCATACTGCCCTTACTTGGCTGGGCTGCTGCCGGCTCCTAGAAAATCAGCTTCCTGGCTCCCACTGGGAGCTGAGGGCAGCAGCGCAGCCGTGCTCAGTCCCTCCAGAGTGTCTCTGGGCGCTTAGCACAGCTGTGTTTCTTCTTCATTCCTTCAGGAGACATGAAACAGCTGACTGAGGATGCAAAGCTGCAGCTCTACAAGTTGCTAGAAATCCCTGATCCAGACAAAAACTGGGCGACTCTGGCACAGAAGTTAGGTCTGGGGATACTAAATAATGCCTTCCGGCTGAGTCCTGCTCCTTCTAAAACTCTGATGGACAACTATGAGGTAACCCATCACCTCACCCTTGTACTTGACTCTCGTCTGTTAACATCACTGACCTGGCCATGGTCCCCTCCCGAGGAGGTGGAAAATCAGTCATGACCATGTCCTGGGAGAGTGACCCAGACCAGGGCGGAAACCCACCTTCGTAAGAAGGCAGTTTTCAGATATCTTGAGATTTCCTGCAGAAATCCTAGGTAGAAGGTCAGGGTTGTCACAGAACTTTGGCCGCCTGAACCACCGTGATAGACTGTGATCCACATGCATTATCTTCCCGTCCCCAAGAACATGCCGTGATCCCCAGTCAGGACCCAGAAGCAGCTTTCTGTGAGGTGAAATCATTGGTCTACTGAGAATTTCCTTTGTAGCTCTGGTTTCTCGGTGGTTTTCAGAGCCTCAACCCCAACAGGGATACCGCGTGACCTTCATGGCAGGCAGAGTTTCACCGCCTCAGCACTTCTCTCCCTCTCTGTCCTCCGTGCTTACTGGAAGCCACTTCTCTGTGATTTCCTGAGTGGTCTCTGCGCTGACACAAGAAGCCCGACATGAAGCCGCGCGTCTCCGTGGCCATCTGCGCGCCGAGCCCTCCAGGCCGCCGGGCGCCCGCAGGGGCCGAGCAGGGCGGGTGTCGTGGGGATGGCCTGCCTGCTTGCTCCTGGCTCCCCGCTCAGGAACACACGCTGCCTGTCTTTCTCGCAGGTCTCTGGGGGCACAATAAGAGAGCTGGTGGAGGCCCTGAGACAGATGGGCTATACCGAAGCCATCGAAGTGATCCAGGCAGCCTTCTGCACACCAGGAACCGTGGCCCCCGGCCCCGGGAAGGCTGCGCCTCAAACCCTCTCGCTGCCCCTCTCACCTGCCTCCACGAGGTCGCCAGTAGGTAAGGGAAAAACAGAACAAGCATCGGAGATAACCTCCTGCTTCCCAGGCTGTGTCCTCCATGTCTTGAGCTGTGGCTGTCGTCCCCTGAGGACCCTGTCCGGTGTGTCCATCTCCCTCCACAGCTCATGGGTTCTACCTTCTGAGCCTCTCCTGATGCTGCTGGTCAGGCAGGGTGCTGTCCCCAGGAGCAGTCCCATGACCCATGAGTCACTTGGATTTGTAGTAAATACTACGTAGTAAATAGTAAAATAAATACTGAAAACAATGATGTGGCTACTTAAGGCAAATAGTGTCTCTCTCACTTCTTAAGTGTAAAGGAGAGAAAAGAACTAACAGAGCAGGGCCTGTAGAGCCAGGGCTGGCCCCAGACTGTAGATGACACCGCGGTTCCCACCACAGCACCCTCAGCTCCTCCCGTCCAGCCCAGAAGTGGCTTCACCTTCTCCCTGTGCCTCCTCCCGGCCCCCAGCACTGACCCTCTGTCCCCCACCTGAAACACGTCCCAGAACAGACTCCCAGCAGCCCAGTAACCCTTTGTTTCCCTGCAAATGTGTTCTCGAACTCTCTCAACAACCACTCGTGCTTTCTCTCTTTGGACCCTCCCTCTGTCAGTCCCCACCGAGAACATGGCAGCAGCTAGAATTCCCTCATCCTTGAAAGACCAACGGTTGGCCATGTCAGGCAGAAGCTCCTCCATCCTCCAGGAGGTTGGGACAAAAATCCAAGCCTCACCTGTGAACATCTGCTGCTCGAAGGCAGCACATACGCAGCCCCAGCCCCTCCTCTGGGACAGCCTCCCTTGTCCATCCACCTTCATTTCTTGCCTCAGTTCCTGCAGCAGCTCCTGGTCAGTCTCCCTGCTTCCGGTCTGCCCCTCCTCCTTCAGTCCACTCAGCAACAAGAGTCTTTTTAAAAAGTAGTGCTATGTTGTACCTGTTGTATACCTTCCAGTTCACTTATCCACTCACCAAATCTTTAATGAGCACATCCTGTGTGTCTAGCACTGTTCAAGGCTTTGAAGAGAGAGAGGTAACAAAGGCAGTGTCACTTATCCATTATCTCTCGCAAATCCCTTCCATATGCCTTTCCTCCTGCCCCACTTCCCTGCACCCACTGTCCCCCAAGCCCTCTGCTCACAAGTCTGATCCCATCTCAGGACCCCCTGCCTGCAAAGATCCTCACCCAGTGGCTCCTTCTTGCCCTTCAGTGTCAGCCCAAGGGGTCACCTTGTCAGGGGCCCTTCTAGGAGAGTAAGGACAAATGTTGCACACGTTGGAAGGAATAAAATGTCCACCAGCAAAATAGCCCTCATCTCCTATGTCGTGACCTGATGCTCCTTCTACACAAAGAAATAGAAAAATACTTATATCTTTAAAATCTGATTTGATCTCTGACTTGTAGTTATTATTTTTTTTTTTAGATTTTATTTATTTATTTGTCAGAGAGAGAGAGAGAGAGCGAGCACAGGCAGACAGAGTGGCAGGCAGAGGCAGAGGGAGAAGCAGGCTCCCCACAGAACAAGGAGCCCGATGTGGGACTCGATCCCAGGACGCTGGGATCATGACCTGAACCGAAGGCAGCTGCTTAACCAACTGAGCCACCCAGGCGTCCCTGACTTGTAGTTATTTTTAAAATACCTCCTACACATAATAGAAACCCAGTAAAGATTGGGTGACCGAATAAATCAAATCAGTCAATAAATCTACTAAATTAGTAAAAAAACAACAGCGTGTCACTGCCATTAAGGTCTTAATATTTCAATATCAAAATTTAGTATACAAGAAGATAGCATTTTGATTTGTGTATATTAGACTTTGTTTCTCTGATCACTTTTTCTCTATAGGCAATAACTCCACATTGTTCCCATCTTGAAAGACGCTTCTCAACAAGGAGAGTGTGACCTACTTGTTCATCACAGACTCCTTTTCTTCATAATCACCTTATCTTTTCTCTGCTATGAGAATGTTTTTGAAGCAATGAGTAGCATTTAATAGCACGTGAGGCCCAGAGAGATATCTCATTTTTAGTTCCTACTTCGGTCACACATTTATTTTGCCTGGGTTCAGCAATTTCCCCAGCTAGAAAATAGGTAAGACAGTGGTTGGAAAAATATACCTGATTTCTAAGAAAAAGAAGGCTCACTGTGAGTTAAGAGAATTCAGAAAGGATTCTGATAAACGTGATGGTAAGGAAGAGATGTGGAAACATTTGCCTAATTCTGATGTCTTCATGGTGTTTCTGTTGCCCGGGGTTCTCCCTCTGTCGGCCGCCACCGAGCACAGTAGCGACAGGCAGGTGGCAGGAGTGACAGGCGGGTGGCCTGTGGAAGCTGAAAGGAGCCGCCCACGAGCCTCTTAGACCCAGACTCTGAGCCTGCCTGGGCTAAAAGGTGTAGGAGAGCCAAGGCTCTGCCCTCTCCCTAGCTGTGCCCCAGTGACTCTGTGCTTCTTTCCCCAGACGAGGTCCGAGACGACAGCATCTGCGACAGCGGCGTGGAGACGTCCTTCCGCAAACTCAGCTTTACAGAGTCTCTGACCAGCGGCAGCTCCTTGCTGACTCTTAACAAAGTGCCCCACGAGTACGGGCAGGAAGGACCCATAGAGGGCAAAATCTAGCCTGCTGGCAGTTCCCCCACACCGTGTAAACCAAAGCTCTGAAATTCCACCCTTGTCCAAAAGAAGGAAGGCGAAGTGCATCCACAGGTGCTCAGAGGAAAAGCAGCCTGCCTCCGTCTCTCGGAATTTCACTCAAGGCCTTTTGCAGTTGGCTTCCTTTCTCGGTTCTCACGGGAATGTTACTAGTCCAGTCCACGAACACACAGTCCAGAGCAGTCACCATGCCTGGCTGGCCTGCCGCCTCCCCGTGGGCAAGCTGGCTTAGTGAGCTTTCCCAGCTGCTTCCCGTTGTCACTGCTGCTGCCCCCACACCCCCGCATTCCCGCTGGCATTAAAAGGTGACCCGGTCCCCACCTGGTGTTCTCGCTGGCCGTCCACAGCACTGTCGTGCATTCAGATTAAGGATTATGAAAAGGGATATTTTTAAATGAAAGTTACCTGGTATATAATTAAAAAAAAAAAAGGCTTTACTGCTTTTTCTGATGTGGTTATCTATGTGATTCAAAAACAGAACATATAATGTCAATATGTAAACACGGTTACAATCAGTGCTGCAAATGGTCTTTACCCCTTTTTCTGCATTTTGCTATTGTAAATATGTTTTTTAGATCAAATACTTTAAAGGAAAATATGTTGGATTTATAAATGCTATTTTTTATTTTACTTTTATAATAAAAGGAAAAGCAAATTGGTTACCTCATTCTGTTCGATCTCCAGAAATACTTTTCTGAGATGATTCCTTATAATCATGGGATCATTCCACAGCCCGGTTATCACATTCACATAACCCTTCAGAGTCCAGTTTTTGACCCAAAAATGAACCCCCCCAAAATGATCAAAAGAGCAGTGTTTTAAGCTGAGATGAAGGCTTTGGGTTTGTCGACTCCTCGCTTGGCTCGTTTCATTCTGGCTGTGCCGCCTCACCTCCTACCGCCTCGCGGGACACCGGGCCCCCGCACCCATCAGGGTGCTCTCAGGGCCCCTGCACTGCCTCAGGTCCTGTGGTCTCAGCACATGGAGGGGGGCCTGCGACCAGCAGCCTTCCAGCAGGAAGCTTGGCTGACTTCTCTTCACTCAGAGGCTTGGAAACAAGGGAGAGGGGACATGAAAAGCGTTTTAAGGAGGTGCTCTGATGAACCCTGGGACACGCAAACAAGAACCCTCTTTAATAAAGGCCGCATCCACCCAGCCGCCGGGAGCATACTTGGCCAAAGGCCTCTCGACCTGTCAGTTCCTTTGGGGATTGCCTCAGCCACAGAGAGCCGCCCCACCAGGTCACACTCTTGGCCCTGATGGCCCCGAATAACATGGATGGATGTGGCATACAAAGGCTCCTCAGCCCCTGGGACGACGGTGAAGGGCTGTCTGTGCTCCAGAGCTCCCTCTCGCTGGCTGAGCTGTTGTTGGGGTCTGCGTCACAGCTCGGGTCTTCCGCCTGCCCAGGACGGCTTCCTCCCCCAGCCTGCACAGGCCTGGATCCCAGGCTACCCTGGCTCCCTCTCAGAGCCGGCTTTCGTGGAGTCCAACCTGCACAGAGGCTGAGAGCTAATGGTGACCACTTTTGCTCAACCTATGAAGTCACGCAATCTTGAAGATAACCCAATCAAGTGTACGGAATTATCCCCAACATACAGAAAAGGAAATTGAGCCCCAAGAGTTCAAGTAGGCAGTGGCTAAGCTGCTTCTGAGTGTATATCCAGTTCTGTCTAGTTCCAGAGCTAATGGGCTAGAGAATTATCTTGGTGAGGACAAAAAGATAGGTTAAGATAATTGAGTCCAGAAGTAGACCCCAAAATATATAGGAATTTAGTATATAATAAATTTCAAATCAATGAGGAAAAGATGGTTAATCAATAAGATGTTCCATCTGGTTAATCACTGGAAAGAAGTTAATCTGAACTCCTACTTCCCTTCTTTCACCAAAATGACTTCCAAATATACCAAAAATGAAACCATAAAAATACTAGAAATACTAAAAATCATGGATAAATAATCTTGAAATAGAGGAGGCCTTTTTAAGTAAGACTTTGTTCTTGGTGTGAACAGTTTGGGTTCTTCGTTTCACAGTGTGTCCCAAAGAAATGAAAATATTTTTTAAATTCTACTTCTATTTTTTATTACATTGCCATTTCTCCACATGCTCCAATCCGTTCTTCCAGTTGTTGAAAGTTGTATCTTTAAAAAACAAAAAACAAAAAACCTTAATTTCCTTAATTCTCCAGCAACAAGCCCATGACACTGTCCCTCCCCTGTTCCTCTCTGTGGCAGATGGTCATTTTCCAGTTGGCCAACAGCAGCTCTCGGGTCTCCAAGATGGAGGCCGACACTCCTCCCACTGAGGGAGGGGTCTGTGCTCCTCCCTCATCACTGTAGGCCTATGAAAGGGTAGAACTGATGGTAAATGGCTTCCGAGGTTAGGTTGGAAAATGCAGTGCAGCTTCTGCCCGGACCCCCCATGTCACTCCCTCTTGAAACCCAGTTACCACACTGTGGGGAGCCGAGTGGATACATGGAGAAGCCACGTCGTATGTGTTTGGCCATCAGCTTTCACTGAGGTCATGGCCAACACCAGCACCGCCAGCAGATGTCTGAGGGAGGGAAGCCTTGAGATGATTCCAGTCGCTAGCCACTGAGTCACACCTGTCTAACCTTCAGGCTGCCTCAGCCACTGCTGCCCAAGCAGAGACAAGCCGCTCAGGCGAGCCCTATGCAAATGGCAGATTCACGAGTAAAATCGTGGTTGATGCTGTAAGTCCTACGCAGAGTGTTAACATTCTCCAGGGCTCTAACCTGACAGCTCCCATACCAGAAAGCCACTTTAAAGAGAAGCTGACTCCAGGAGGAACTACTAAGCAACTCATGCCGAGACTAAAAATAACATTCCCCTTCTTCAATAAGAAGCCCTGTTTCTCTTCTGTTCTGGAAACTTCCTCTTTCCCACCTCCCAGATCTCAGTGTGGCCTGAGCCTCTGCATGGTGCTTGAGCAAAAAGGCTATCAACGCTATCTGTACCTCTGAGGAAGGAGTGTCTTTCATAGTGTACCAGCAGATGGGGATCAATACCAGGAGGAACGCGGGAGATCAGGTGGAAAGCTACAATGGGCCGGAAATCAACCTTCCCAGAAAGCCGGTCTCTCAGCAGGAAGCCATTTAAAAATAGCTTTCTCAGAACTTTGTCATCTTTACTCTGCAGGCATAACCTAGACTTCTGCAGGAGGGGCAGTCTCTGTTGGCAGAAGGAGGCCCTCGTCACCCACCTGAGTCCCCTGCAGTAGTCCAATGGGGCACAGATGGCCCTCGTCACGCCGTGGAGGGCAGCCTCACAAACCAGACCCTCGACACCTTAGCAAGAGAAAGGAAAGGCAGGAGCCAGGCAGATCGATGTGCAATCCCCTTTGCATTAATGATTTCTAAATGATAATTGTCAGACATCCCTCTGAGGTACATATTTAACCCCAATGTTAGAGTGAGGAAATGGATAATCTGAATATTAACTAATTCACCCCAGATTTAAATCCAGATCTGTCAGATTCCACGGGTTACTCTTTAACCATGTCTGAAGACCTTACAAGGAAAAAGGTGGTATTTAAAAGGGAAAGAAAAAAAATCCATACAATTCTATATGATAATAGAGTCATAAGGTACCTCAACAGAAATACAAAATGAATCTGGAATATCACTGAAGAGCCTTGTTGCTTAAATGTTAACCTGGCTTGATTTTCCTTCTAAAACCAGGCTAAGATGCTTAAGTATGAATTATTCATGGACAGGAGGTCACTAGGAGCATCTCTTTCTCCTTATTGTGCTTCTGGGGAAATTTTCTTTCTGATTTGTGCTTCCCCAGGTAATGGGCTTGGGGAGGCACAGGAGTAAAGAGAAGGTGAAGCTAGAATGCTGTCTATTTTGAGGGTCTGGCTGGCTCGGTCAGTAGAGCGTGTGACTCTTGATATCAGGACTGTGAGTTCAAGCCCCATGTTGGACATAGAGATTACTTGAAAAAAAAAAATGCTGCTTATTTTCTTAAGCATCACAGAACTTAGAGCTAGGCAGTATCTTAAAGATCACCTAAGTAAATCATCCAAGTTGTCATCTTTTTTTAAACACCTACAATAGGAAGCATCTCATCTTTATAATCCTCACTATAGCCTGCCGTTTCATTTAAACACCAATCCCAGAGGCTATAAATTCTTGTCCATTGGTTGGGGGAGGCACTGTAGAGGGGCTTGAAATTAAATGGATTCTCTCATTTTCCATTATTGTGGATTCCATTATGTCTGCAATGGCCTGATTGCACTACCCTGGACAAAAGACGAGTTCTACACATTGTTCAAGCTTCTTAGAATGAGAGGGAGGAAGGGGCTGAAGTATCATTTTTTCGCTTCCAGCAAATAGCTCTTCCACAATGATCTCTCTCTTTCCAAAATGATGATTTCATTGAAATATCACAACAATCCTCCAGGAATGAAAATATGTATTCAGTCAAGATGTTTTTGAGCATCTGTTGCGTGCCAGGCACTACAATAGGTGGTCATCATTCACTTACTAGTATTACGTATCTGAAAACCCTGTGAAGAAAAATTTGTCCCTATTTTACAGATGAGTAAACTAAGGCACACATAAAGCATTTTAACCACAGGATCCCCTGATTGCAATAAGGTGGTTTCATAAGCCACACTTGCAGCAGGGACAGGGGTGGGTGGTAGGGTATGTCTCTTCCACTTAGTCATGAAAGGACGCTGGCTGACAGTCGCTCTTCCTCCCACCCTCGGCTGCCAGGGTCCCAGTCAGCTGAAAGGGGAAAGGAGCATGGAGGAGTACATGTGGGAGTTTTGAAAGGAGCGCTTCCTCTCACATGGCCCCAGAGAAGAACATAAGTCCCACAGCCATGGGACCAAGAGCAGGGAGGTGATGGGGGTGATCAACTTTTGTTCCCTATATTAGGAGGAATGATTTTGGAGAACACGTCCCAGGGTCTGGCACAGATCAAAATTCTTTACCTGACTGAAGGAGGAGCTTGAACCTGAAGGTTCTTTCTAATTCCAAGTTGTGTGCAAACATTCACTCACTCTGGCTGTAACCAAAAGCAAAACCATTTCCCAGGATTAAGAATGAAAGATGCACTGTAAGGACAGTCACAGTTCCTCTTCCGGAAATCCTCAGAAATAATCAAGTGTATTAGACTAGGTAGGATGGGGGAGAATTACAGCAAGGGCTTGTTGCCCTGGCACTGACTCAAGGAGGACTCCTGTTCTCCAGCCCCTGGGGTCTGTAGTTCCTTAACAACAGACCTTGGGCTTGTTGATGCCAAGATTCAGAGTCTTCAAGGCATCATGGTCCTTGGGATCCACCCAAAGGAGAAAGGCAAGCAAGTTTATCTCCCTTGTGATCTGCAGAGAACAGGCATTTCTCGGATGAATAGGAAAGGAGCAGAAGTGGGTTCTTAGGGGAATAATAATCCCTCCAGCCCAGAAGAAGAGCAAATGAAACAGAATTCTAGAAACCCCTTCTCCTGGGGGTCCATCTTAGGATTCAGGAAGCAGGGTTGATGCTTGGGGTGGTCAGATGAAACCTCCAGGCACATGAGGGGAGTGTGTAGGATGGGAGGAGGTTATGAGTTCATGCTGCATACTATAGACAACCGGGTTGCTGGGACTATTCGCAGGCAGTAAGTTGTTTTTTGGGTTTTTTTTTTTTTTTTTTTTTTCATTTCAAAACTGTTGTGCGGTTGCCCTTCCCTTTCCTAAGGCAAGAATCAACAACAAATTATTTTGTTTCAGAAATTCAAATGAGAAACTTCAGAGATTTTTTTTTTCTTTTACAGGGCACCTTTTTATCACTTTGTTCAAATGTAAATGTTCCCTTTGGCTTTTGAAATAAATTTCCTTTTGCAGTTTTGGGAGGAAAAAAAAAAATCCAAAAACAAAATCTAAAACTTTGATCTACACAATATTTTCAAATGTTTATTCTCCTAACAATCTGAGAAGCAAACAGGGAGGGGTTTTAATTGCCGCCTTTCTTTCACAAAATAGCAAAGCCCCCATGTCCCTGTCGGTTCCTGGTCTAGTGGAAACAGGGCTGGACTCGGCCTTCAGTGCTCTAACTACCCTCCTTGGACTGGCGCTGCAGCCCCTTCCAGAACCTACTGTTGCTCGGAAGGGGAAGGTCACAATGGCAGGCCCAGGAGAGGGCAGGGAAAATGGCCAAGTGCAGGCACTGAAGGCTGTCAGAGCGGAGGAAAAGCAGCAGCCGGCCAGGCCGGCTGCGCTCAGCACCAGTCCCTGCGAGCAGCCCCCGCCACCACCACCACCCGGGGCCAGGGGGTCACACCGGCTGTCCTCCTCCGTCCTTCCTTTCAGCCTCTCTCACTTCCTTTGCTTTGGGGCTCTCGGGAGCTGCTTCTCAGCCCCGTTCTGCGTTTTCTTCCCCCTCCCCTTCCCTCAACAATTCACCCGGGGCATCCAAATTCTCCCAAGGGTCCCCAAGTTAATGTGGAATCCTGCCGCACAGCCGAAGGGCAGCCTGGGCCAGAGAAGCCAAAGGGCCAGAAATCACAGCCAGGGGAAGCCTCACCGCATCTCCTCCCCAAAGTCCCAGGCTGTGCCCCTCCTGCCACACCTGAGACCACCTCCCCCTCCTCCGCAGGGGCCCCAGGCCTCCCAGGAAGCGTTTGCTCGCCCCTGGGCCCCCGTAGTCCTGTTTTTGTCTGGGAAGGTCAAAGCTGCCCTTGGTCCCTGACTCCTTCCCCCACCTCACCCAGAGCACCTTTTGAGTGACTATCAACATAAGCACACTTAACATGAGCCAGGGACCATTTTAGTTCTGAAAGGCAAAGAGACTCCGGATTTAAAGATTCAAGAAAGAATGTGTGGGCAGCGAGTCACCCACATGCCCACATGGCCGCCTCCTGAGCCAGTCTCCAGATCTCCCTCTTTGTTACCAGCAGGTCCTGCCTTTCTTCAGATGACGCCTTAATTGGGGTTTCTGTCCCTTCCCACTGCTCCCGGTTACCGCGCCTTATAAGAGCACATCTGACTTCCCTCTCCTCCATCACCTCTTCTGGAGGCTTTATGCCAAGTTTTCATGACCCATCCTAATTAAAATAGGGTTAAAGATCATAATCCCTCCTCCACCCTCCTTCTGCCTCCCTGCCTCCCTTCCTCCTATTTATTCTCCCTGCCTCCCTTCTCTGCCTGCCTGTCTTCCTCCTCTCACCCTTTCTCTCTCCTTCCTCGTTTCCTTTCTCTTTCTCTCTCTGCCTTTCTTTCTTTCTGCCTTTTTCTTTCTCCACCCTCCTTTCTCCCCCCATCCTCCACACCCCCCACCCACTTTCTCTTTCTTTCTTTCCTGGAAGACTCTTCCATTCCAGGGCACCGGCGTCCAGCATTCTGAGGCAGGGAAGGGCAGGCTGTTCAGGCACCCAGATTCTTCCCCAGATTCTTCTCCGCACCTTCTGCAGGGGAAGCCTCCTGGAAACCAGTGCCCTGGCCTATGGCGGCCCACCGCACACACCCCCCCCCCCCCCCCGCCGCCCCCACCGCCAGCAACTGCCACCGGCCCCATTTCCTGTGCACAGGAGGCCTCTGCTGGAAGAAGCAGAATTTTGCACAATCATGCAACAGCTGGTCTGCCTCTTGCTACTCAACTTTTTTTTACTTGAACAAATTTGGAAAGAGGCTTACAAGAAAAGGGAATTAGAAACTTCTTGGGCTTTCTGCCTGAATGTTTTTTCTTCAATTCAGGTCACAGAAGCTGATGATTATTTTCCCTTAGCAGAGAAGACTTGGATTGTTTTTTCTTTTGGCAAGAAACATGTAAACTCCCCTAGGCCTGATCCTTCCATCCAGGGCAACCTCGTAAGCCAGCATTTACTACTCGCCCATCCTAGGCATAATACTCCCCACCTCTTAGTTAAACCTCACAATCCTATGAGATCATAAATTACTATTAACCCCATCTTAAAGATAAGGAAACAGAAGTGTGGCAGTTAAGTGATCTGTCCAGGTTCAGTATGATTTAGAGCCAAATTTGCATATTGGAGGTTCCATATCAGAGCATGAGCTCATAGCCACTGCTGGGGCCTTCGTGTGTGTGCACACTCATACACACACACAAAATCTGGATCTTTAACAAGGGAAAATCTAGTTCGTTGCATTTGCAAGTTCAATGAGATAAAAATCTTTTTGTTCAAGCCATCAAAAACATGGGTGGGGAAGCACTCCAATCACCCGGCTTGGGCTGGCTTCCCATGATAAAAGAGCAGGGTTCTTCCTTCACTCAGCTGGACCAGTCAGGCCTCCACCACCTTCCTTACTGAAGACATTCAAGCGCAGGCAAGTGACAACCAGGAGGCCCTCCGCTGAGAGAAAACCTCAGCATCCACCCTACCTGCGCCAAGGCCCAGCTGTGTCTGACCTCCAAGCTCAAGCCTGCATCTGTCTGAATGCCTCTGAGTACAAAGTAAGAATACCTATGATTGGATTAAACAGTGGTTTTCTCTTCTTGTATCATTACAAGATCAGAGATAGCTAGATCTAGATTTCACATGGAATGTTCCCTTGTTGGCAAGTAATTCAACTTTTCAAATCACTATTTGTGCCAACAAAATTATCTGCTGGCCAAATATGACCTCTGTGACTTGACCCACACTTTCTATAATTGTACCTTCGGGATGAACCGGGGAGGGTGATGAGCTTAAAGCTTTGGGAAGGAATCAAGGTCTTTACCTCTCCTCTTCTAGGTGCCATTGCTGGCTCCTCCCTCCCAACAGCAACTCTGGCTGATACTGTTCCCAACCATCACCCAGTGCCTGAGCGAGTTCCCTCTCTGCCCACCTGCCTAGGCTTTCTTTGATGACCTAACACAGAGGAAATGATAATTATAATAGCCAACATTTGTTGAATAGTTATTGTGTGCTATCAATATCTAGGCATCATCCAATTTAGTCCTCACTAGTACTATTATTTGATTACTCTGATTTTTATTTTTCATAAGATTTTATTTATTTATTTAGAAAGCATGTGAGCTGGGGTGGATAGGAGGGCAGGGGTGGGGAGAGAGGGGCAGAGGGAGGAGGGAAGAGACAATCCCAAGCAGACTCCGTGCTGGTCTTGGTCCCACAACTCAGAGATCACTACCTGGGCTGAAACCAAGAGTTAGACTCAACCCACCGAGACACCAAGGCGCCCCATATTACTCCATTTTTTTAAAGGATTTTTATTTATTAGAGAGAGGAGAGAACATGAGCAGGGGCGAGGGGCAGAGGGACAAAGAGAAGCAGGTTCCCCGCTAAGCAGGGAGCCTGACTCAGGGCTCTATCTCAGGGCCCTGGGATCATGACCCGAGCAGAAGACAGACACTTAACTGACTGAACCACTCAGGCACCCCCTCCCATTTTTAAAGATGAAGAAACTAAGGTACAGAAAGACTCAGTAATTAATATGCAATGTCAAACAGCCTACTAGTGGTGGGTCTGGAATGGAAACATAAGTTATGTCTGATTTCAAAGCCCACACCCTCAACTGTTCTATCAGTTAGGATACCTGGGTTATAAAATGAGAATACCTGACGACAACTGGATTACACAAATAGGGCCTTATTTTTCATAAGAAGACTGGAGTTAGATGACTGCAGGGTTAGCTCAGTAGCTCAACATCTCTGATATGCCCCAGTGTCACAAGTGTTTCCTCAAGCTCACAAAAAGGCTATAGCAGCTCCCAGTGTCAGATCCCCACTCAGCAGCAACTTCTGAACTTCACCCAACAGCAGAGCTGGTGATCCTCCTCAGGTCTCTTTCTTGTTAGGCAGGAAAACCTTCCCACCCCAGTAAGTGTCAACTTGTGTTTCATTCCCCAGAAATGGGTCACATGCCTCATCCTAGACCAGTCATTGGCAAAGAACAGAATTAGTATAACCAATTACAGTTCAGTCCCTGGGGCTAGAAACAGAGTCACCTCTATTAGCAGAGAAGAGGCAGATAAGGAGGTAGGGTGGCCGGCCCATCATGTCCACCCCAACTGTGGCGAATATGTGAATTGTCTCTCAGGATCCAGTAAATTTTACAAAAGCCTAAGTAACACTAACAGAATAACAAGAGGGTTGCTAGCACATGGATGATGAGATAGGAAATGAGTACTAGTATTCAACCAGAAATTTCCATGAGCCCGACGTCCCATTTCCTGGGAACTCCAGGTCACTTCGGTGTTACTGTCATCCTTTGTACAGCTCTGTACTTTGTACTATGCTCCTAGCACAATGCGCCACAAGTTGTTGCTCAATAAATCCTGTGTAAACGCTGGGACTCGACCTAGGCCAGTGAGATGCATTATTGTTGCAAACGTTTTTTTCATGGCAGGATTCAGTAACCCATTACTGAGATAGAAGGAGAGGTAGTGGTAAAACCTGACACAGGGATGCAGGACCCTTACTTCTGCAAAGCACATTCCTGATTTGGCCCCTATTCAAGGCTTAAAGATGTCTTGTCAGGTTGCCCAGCCTCGGCCTACCAAGCCCAAGTCCGGAGTCCAACCTTGCTAACTACCTGGTCTTGTGCTTTTCCTTCCTTAAGGATTAACCACGGTGAAGGCCTTAAAGACTCTTTTCTCAACTGAAAAACTTTTTTTCATTTGTATTTTATCCTAACCTTTCAAAACAAAACCTAAAGTTTTGAACGAGACAGCCCTATCTTGCATTGCTCCCCCATCACTGTCACATTAACCCTATAGGTCTTGTCACCTGCTGAAATGGCCTTATTTGTCTGTTTGCTTATTGTCTGTCACCCCCTGAAACTGCTTAAAAGCATTATGTTGAACAAAAATCAAAATAGCTGCACTTGTGCTTCAGCAGAACTCGATTTTATTTTTATTTATTTATTTATTTATTTTTTAATATTTTATTTATTTATTTGACAGACAGAAACTACAAGTAGGCAGAGAGGCAGGCAGAAGGAGAGGAGGAAGCAGGCTCCCTGCTGAGCAGAGAGCCCGATGTGGGACTGGATCCCAGGACCCCAGGATCATGACCCGAGCCGAAGGCAGAGGCTTTAACCCACTGAACCACCCAGGCGCCCCCAGAACTCGATTTTAAAGTAACCTTTTTCGGGGGGCCTCCAGAGTGGCTCAGTCTGTTGCACATCTGACTCTTGATGTCTGCGCGGTTCATGATCTCGGGGTGATGGGATTCAGCCCCGCATCAGGCTCTGTGCTCTGCATAGAGTTGGCTTGAGAGTTTCTCTCCCTCATCTCTGCTCTTCCCCCTTGCTCACTCGCTCTAAATAAATAAAATCTTTAAATAAAATAAAAATAGGGGTGTCTGGGTTGCTCAGTCATTAAGCGTCTGCCATCAGCTCAGGTCATGATCCCAGGGTCCTGGCATCAAGCCCTGCTTCGGGCTCCCTGCTCAGATGGGAGCCTGCTTCCCCCTCTCCCTCTGCCTTTCCCCCCAGCTCATTCTCTGTGTCAAATAAAAAACATATTTTTAAAAATAAATAATAATTTTAAAAATAAATAAATAAAAAATAAAGTGACCTATTTCCTCTCTTCCACAAACCTCTTCTCCTCCCTTCTTAGCCTTTTGTTTCAGGAACCCACCCTGAGAAGAATTAACAGGACTCACGAGGCTGGACGCTCACACAATTCCTGTATCTAGACCAGCTAGATCCTGTATCTCCCTACAAACCCCCCAGACCTTCCTGCGGGTGGGGGTGGGAGGCTTACAGTTTTTGAAGGCCATAGCCTGCTGCAGCCTCCTTTGCCCGGCAAAGCAATAAAGCTCTTGTTCCTCTTCATCCCAAACTCTGTCTTTGAGTTCTTTTTTGGCCCTGAAGCACAGAGGTCGGTTTTTGACAACACCCCTAACGGACAGTCGGTGAGAGGAGAGACTTGTCTGCCTTTTTTCATTGCAATACTCCCAGGGACAAGGACAGTGCCTGCTGCTCAGATAATAAATGCTTGGTAATAAATGCTCAGTAATATGCTTGCTAAATAAATAATAAATGCTTGGTAAATGAATGAATAAATTCTTAAGTTAGACAGGTTTTACAGTCAGAACATAGATGTGTCTTAATACTGGTTTTGCCTGTGATTTTTAGGGTCTTATACACTATCAACCATCAAGTGGTTGATACCCTCTGATAAGTCTATTACAAAACAAGAAGCCTGGAAAGATTTTGAAATGCTTTGATTTTCATGCACAAATAACGCCTACTTGTTTTTCTCCCTAAATCTTACCAAGTTGGGAATAAGTTTCCTGAGAGCCCAGGGGATGATTCTTTCTGTCTCAGGTCCCTGTCACTTTGGGAATGCGTGGGAAACTCAGCTTTATTTCTCCTGTGCACCAGTTCACTTTCATTCCAACCGAGAGAGAAAACAATCTTCCTATTTATTTTCCAAGTGACTTCCCATGGTTTGAAAACCTCTCACAATGAAAAGTCAAGTAAGAAAAAGAAATAAGAAGAGTTACAGTGAATGTGAATGAGGAAATTACCATTTTTATTGTCCTCTTGGTTCTCAAATGAAAAGATGGAATCCAGTGAACGGACTTCTCTTCATCTCACACTCTCTGGAATGTGCTTTGCATCCAGCATGGCAGAAGGACCCCATCCCGCTCTTTCCATTCTATTCGTTTGCATAGCAGAAAAGTCTTCTCAGAAATCCAAAGCTGAGAGTAAGTACATGTGGCAAAATAAAATCTACTAAAATGGTAGAGATGACTGAACACAGTGCCACACATGAGCTGTGGAGACCATTTCCAGGGTCACCATTCTCTTACAGAAATAATATGCATACACACATTTCTCTTCTTGTACCAGTTGTTGTCTGCATACATTCATGTCTATTCATTCATTGAGTCTTCCTTTACAGATTCATTATTTTCTGGTATCTTTTTCCCCTCTTAAAAGTACGTCTAGAGGGGCGCCTGGGTGGCTCAGTCAGTTAAGTGACTGACTCTTGGTAAGAGCTCAGGTCTTGATCTCAGGGTCATGAGTTCAAGCCCTGCACTGGGCTCCAATAGGCATGGAGACCACTTTAAAAAAAAAAAAAAGTCTGGAACACATTTGCCTTTAAATTTATTTTATTTTTTACTCTCGCATCATGTATTAATTGGATAATAATGATTATGATGTTAAAAAATCCAACCACCATTTACTTAGCATTTATTTTGTTCCTCACAACTACCTTGAGGGTTAGAGATTATTATCTCCATTTTACCAATGAGACAACTAAAGTCCAGGTCAAGCAGTCAGCAGAGCTCACAATAACCTACACGCCTCAGAACCTGGACTCCAAACCGTGTCAGTGTGGCTAGAAGCCCAGCCCTGCCTAGGACAGGAAGGTCCCCAGCCCAGGATGGTGCTTCCATTTGCAGGGCCCTTATTATGGGCCAGCACAGGGCCTAGCCCTCACGTTAAATTTTAAATTCATTCTTCAAGACAAACTTGCAAGGGCAGTGTATTTATTCCCATTTCACCATCACAAAACTGAACACAGAAGTGAAATAACTTGATGAAGAGCTGGTAAGGGCAGAACTATATATTAAATATATAGATATAAATTCTGGTCCCTCAATTTCAAAGCCCACCTCACAGGGTGACTGGCCTAGAAAATTCTCTAGTTTAATGGAGACAGGATTTTCAACATTGACAAGAAAATTATATATTTATTAAGAATCTTCCAAGATGCATCCCCAAGCTCCAGGCTTTCATAAGACTTTTATAAATATATTGAAATAGCTGAACACATAAGGTGAGGAAACTCTTAGATATTGAAGGGAGGCCTGGATCACCTGCATTTATTGCCATTTTAGTCAATGAACCATGACCTAAACTTTCTCAGGTTTCAAACCAAATCTATATCTAATTAGGCTTGATTTAGAGCCAAGCTCTCATTGCCACTCCATTCCATAGCCAATTACACGATTCTTCCCAGGGAAAACCACTCAAATACCTTAATCTAAGTTTCTTAAACTCTCCCAGTTTATCAAGTAGAATAAAAAGTTGGCCAGAGCTAAAGGGAAATCAATGCCCAGCACACTAATGGACACAAATGAATGTTTCTGGAATGACTAAGCCACAGATGAAACATCACATTGTCAATGCAATCTATGTAACTTTTATTTTTTGATAGTTTTAAACTTATAGAAAGCTTGCAAAAGCAGTAGAAAAGAATTCTTATATACCTCCACCCATTAACATTTTGCCCCAATTGCTTCATTATGAATACAATTTATAAACATGATCATATATAATAATTTTATAGCAACTTACAATTAATCAATATTAACAAAAATGACTTATTTTTTAAAAGGATCGTTTTGTTTGTTAGAGAGAAAGAGTACAAACGGGGAAGCAGAGGGAGAGGCAGGCTCCCCGCTGAGCAAGACCAATGCAGGACTTGATCCCAGGACCCTGGGATCACGACCTGAGCTGAAGGCAGACACCTAATCGACTGAGCCACCCAGGCATCCAGTAAAAATGATTTCAACCCAAGCTAAAAGAAATACACTTTGCTGCCAGAGTCAACAAATATAAATCTAATTCACAGCTTTTGAATTGGGAAGTTCACTGGATTTTGCCACATCTACAACTCACACATAATTACGGGTAACAACTTATGTTAGGATACTCAAGAATCTTCAGAGTGACCACAGAGATGTCCATTTCAATGTGAGCTTATTTTTCAAAGGAGGACCACTCTAAATAGACTTTGAAAAAAGCGGTTATTGTCAAAACAATTTTTTTGAGAGAGAGAGAGAGATGTGGGGAAGGGCAGAGGAAGAGGGAGAGAGAGAATCCTAAGCAGGCTTCACAGCCAGTGGAGAGCCTGACTCAGGGCTCAGTCCCACAACCCTAAGATCATGACCTGAGCCGAAATCAAGAGTCAGATGCTTAACGGACTAAGCCACCCAGGTGCCCCAGTCAAAATGATACTTTATAACAAAACCCACAAATGAAAAGAGAATCCTATCCAAAAAAGTAATCAAATGGCAACAATCAACTCCCCAAACTTTCTGACAACCAATATGGCTACTATCCAGAAATCTCTATTGTGCCAGCTGAACCTCCATTTCCTCAGGGAGTAATAACAAAGCAGCTTCATTTTGATTACTCACTATTTTTCAGGGCTAACTATGAGAGGCTTACATAAACCTCACAGCCTTCCAATTTGGCTCCACAGATACTGCAGTCGTCATGTTCCTGTGATTCCCTGACAGGACTTTATGAGGGGACTTCCTTTTCTGGGTAGGAAGAGTGGTTGGGTTATAACTGGGTCACATGGTGCCAGAGCTGTAGGGGGACGGCTAAAATCACAGGCCTGGCAGAGGCTGAAGAACGCTGAACCACGGCCTTGCTGTAGGATATCACCTGAGTAAACAACCTTCCCTGACAGAACGCACTGGACAAACTCTTCAGAGTCATGAATCAGACAGGTGGAGGCAGGTAGACACACTTCCCAGCCTCCTCAACTTGTCTCTGGGTGTCTTCAGCTCCAGACAGTGCCTTAGAAAGGCTTTATTCCAGGGTCCGCTAAAAATACCACCTGCAACCCCTCAGTAAATATCCATCAGGGAAGTCACACGAAGAGACTGCTCCAGTTCACTCTTGCTGGTGGGTTTCCAAGGGTAAAATAACACAGTCCGTGTCTCTTCAGTCATGAGGAAACCGTTGTCACTGAATCTCCCAGGGATGCTTCCTACATCTAACCAAACAAAAGGAGCAATAGCAGAGGTTTCCAGATCAAAAGCGAATGTGTCACCTTGCTGAGAGATGATGGCCTGAAAGAAAAAGATAAATTAAGTGAACGATGAGGGGAGACCTATCTATTCTACCCACAATGCCTATCAGAATGTGTACGTGGGCCAACAAGGAGTGTGTCTCTTACAGCTTTGGCTCCGCTGTCAAAGTCTCATACTCCGTGCACTGTGTCTGATACCAAAAAACAGAGGACATTTATTTGACGCTGTGGAAAATTACCAAATGGTAATCTCCAGCTAAGTGTAAAATATGTCAGTCTCTAATGATTAAGGAGGATATTTCATAAGAAGCTCAAAGCTTTGTATCTCTCACAGCTTTTCTCAGGGGACCAAGAAAGGAACATGTTGGCATAAGGGCCGGGAAGTTTCAATGACTTTCTCAGGATGTATGGTGGAGTTAGCACCACCAGGAAGCTTGTTCTAGAAAGATCCAGCAATCTAGACAGCTGCCTGCCAGGCATTTACAAAAGCTCTACCGTTAGAGCCTCCTCTCTTTTGCTGCATAATACCAGAAAGTCACGTTATTAGCACTTTTAACATGTGCAAATCCTGCACAATATCAGCAAAGGCAAGTGCAATTTAAGCCCTGTCATTCACTAGCCAGTTAGTGCACACTGAGGAGAGGCTAGGTTGGGCGGTGCCCCAGAGGGTCGGGGTTTGTGAGGTTCTCTCAGCGCGAGCGAGCATGCTGCTCAGAGTGATCTGGTATTTAAAGCCTCGCCTGACACAAAAGGTGACCCCTCAACATGCAGACACGCCACACCGTAGGTGTGACGTTGGACGTGATGTGTGGCATAGAGAATTCCAAGGTGCAATTTTTACTGTATGTAATTTTGGACTTACACATCATGCGGGGTTCTGAGTTATAAACAAAAAAACGTACTTTGGAGGAAACAGCACAGACACTTCATAAGGTGTATCAGGTATCTCTTTGGTGTTTCAGAGATTCAGATCTGAAGCTAGATGTTAAATTCCCAAACCATGCCGCCCCGGCCAAAGCCAGAAGGGGCACTGGGGCCTGCTTCCTCTTACTGCCTGCTTCCCATCTGAAGTCTCATCTCTGTATAGGACTGCAGAGCCCAGGGTCAGGCTTGTAGCCTGGCTTCAGGGAGGTGTGTGTGGTAAACAACTTCCCCGCATCCTGCTGGGGAGAACACACCTGAGTGTCTGGCCTATGGTAAGCCTGCAGAAAACGTTAACTATTAATACTATTATTAGATCCCTCTGGAAGGGCAAGTCTCACTGAAATCCAAATGAGGCAGGACAAGGGAACAAGTCCCACTTCTCTCCCACAACCCACTCATCCATAGGTAATGAAGGCCTGGTTTAGGAAAGAGAAAAAGACTTCAAAATCCTAAGTCTGGAGCCCGCAAATTGAACTGCTACAGAGTTTTTTGGTTTAATTGTTGTTGTTATTTTTCTGGAAAGAAGCTGTGTGATTGTACGGCATTCCCTTCACAGCTGCTCCACATCAGCTGCTACAGATGACTTATATTTCATTATGTGAATATTTCACTATTAATTAGAAAGATATGATTTCACTTCAAGGACTGAGTTTTCATATGATTATTTCTAAGTAAACACACACACACTCACAAAACCCTGTCACTTAAGCATTCTCAATGACTTATAGGTCTAAAACAAATGTAACTTTCATTAAACATAGAGAATAAAACATCCAATCACCATGTGTAGGGGAAAGGGTAGGAGAGATTTTCAACCAACTAGACAGATTCCACATTCTCCAGCTGCACAAATTTTATAACAACACATCTTGGTTATTCCATTTTTTTCTTAGCAATTACAGATTTGATGATTAAGCTACTTGGAAGCAATAAATCAAAGAGAATAGAGGGATATCTTTTAAAATTTCCTTAGTTTTAAGGACTTTCCTTAAATTTAAATTTTTAATTTAAAAATTTAAATTTTTTAAAAATTTCCTTAAATTTAAATCTTTAAGATTTTTTTTTTTTTTTTTTTTTTTTTTTTTTTTTTGTCAGAGAGAGAGGGAGAGAGAGCGAGCACAGGCGGACAGAATGGCAGGCAGAGGCAGAGGGAGAAGCAGGCTCCCCGCCAAGCAAGGAGCCCGATGTGGGACTCGATCCCAGGACGCTGGGATCATGACCTGAGCCGAAGGCAGCTGCTTAACCAACTGAGCCACCCAGGCGTCCCAAATTTAAATCTTTAAACTTAAAATTTTCTTAAATCTCCTAAATTAAAGGATTGTCCTTAAGCCCTCCAAGTCAGAGTGCTTCTGCTGGGGATTCCTGGTCCCCCCTCTACTCAGGTTTGCTGGCTTGTCAGGGTGGCACATGATACTTCAGGGATGAAGCAGGAAAGCCTGGGGACAGAGCCTGGGACATGGTGCAGGAGCAGTTAGCGGCGATGACTCATGCAGCCTTTTCCTGTTGTGCTCAAGCCCACTTCGGAGGGGCCAAGGGCTAGTGGAAGTGGCAGGAACCCTAAACTCAGACAAACACTGAATTAGAAAAAAAAGTCATTTGGTCTTTGCTTCTAGTGGGAAGAGACGAACATTCCCCAAGTCTCAGGTAAACTCAGTATCAAGGGGAAATTCTGCAGAATGCAGGAGGCCATGTGCTTCGCTTGGGAGTGGGAAAGGTCGCCAAGGCAATGGGGACCCCAGGCTGCTGGTACTTACAGTGATGTACGCCTTGCGCAGCCCCACGCTCTCACTCAGTGAAGACAGGAAGTGATAGTTGGTTGGGCTCCCAAGTTGGCTGTCAGTTGAAAGGTAAAAGGAAACCACACAGCTTTGCCGGGTACAATTCCCACAATTCTCCAACAATACGGGCACCGGCTCCTTATAGAGGAGAACGGCCTTCCCTGCTTTCAGGACAAAATGGTCAGTCTCAGAGGAGCACACCGGCTCCAGGGAACTCCACGTGTGGACTTTCACCTGGGAGAAACAAGACAGGGCAAAAACAAACATTCTTGGTTTTGTTTTGTTTTGTTTTTAAGAGAATAATAGATGAAAGTCAGAATAGCAGAACTAGTTAAGAGCCTATGAATCCTGGGTTTAACCCCAGCCCCACTTAGTCCTAGAGCTCATAACAGAGCAAGTTCCTCAACTTCTCAAAGGCTCTGCTTTTTCACGTGTAAAACGAGATTAAGAACAGCACCAACTTCACTGGCTGACGTGAGATTTAAATAAAGTAATCTGTGGAAGACACAGGACCTGGTGCGCTGTCAGGAGTCCATAACCATGACCTATCTTCAGTGTCCTCCAAACTGCAGCCGCCTGATACTCTGAGTTTCTACCCCCTCTTTTTGCCTGACATTGTTTTAAATACAGGAGTATTCTTCCATATACGTTCGGAATTCTTTTACAGATTTTCACTTTAATAAGCCATTTGTAAGGATTCCTTTCCGTCAAGTTTAGGCTATTTCCAGCTTCTTGTGATTATATGACTTTATATTATAGCGGCACTTTACAGTTTATAATTTGCTTTCATTTAATTATTTTATTCACTGCCCATCGAAATCCTTCAGGATTGCCTAATGAGGGAAAATATGATATTCACAGATGAGGAAACTGAATCACCAAGGCATTAAGCCTTAAGGTCACGGGATAAACGGCAGAGTTTTACCCTGAAGGTACAGGTATTCTGAGTCCAAGGACAGCCCCTTTCCTGTGACAGGCACTAGAAACATTTTGATACAAATCAATTTCTCTTTTCTTTTTCCCAGAAGAAATATAACCAATAACTAAAGAATTATGAGCAAAATCTCTCCCTCTGGCTTAGAAAAAAAAACTCCAAGCAACTTACAGTGAGCTTCGCCTTACAGTCAGAGTGAAGGTCTGACACACCATAGATGAAAAACACGTCTTGATCCTCAAATCCCACAGGCAACAGTGGAGCGAAGAAATGCCGAGCAAAGTAATGAAGCATCTTCCACTTTCCTCCATACTCTAGAAACAGGCAAGTTAAGAGATGGGCAGGGCCAAGCAGGCAGGGTCATCTCGCCCACGGTCCAGCTGTCTGACTTGTCACAATTCCAGGGACAGAGCATAGCAGAGAGACTCAACATTTCGTTGAGGCCTTTTCCTCGAGGTGCCCTCACATCTCGGTGAGGTGAGCATTCACATCTCCTTTACAATGAGGGAAGGGAAGCTCAAGGAGTAAATCAAACATGCCACAGGTAGGACTCTGAGCCCGACAGGACTCCTAGGCAGCACTTACTCATACATAATTCTGCTTCTGGGGCTCGATGTGCCAATATTCCTTTTTACTACATATGTATGAAGAGGGAAATCAGTACATGGCCATAAAAATAGCACATATATTAGTAACTGGTTTTTTTAATTTAATTTTATTTTTTCAGTGTTCCAAGATTCATTGTTTATGTACCACACCCAGTGGTCCATATATTAGTAGCTATAAGAAAATATTACAAGTGTATAAGATACCATAAATATTCACTTATAAGCGTTATAGAGAGGGGTGCCTGGGTGGCTTAGTTGGTTAAGCAACCAAGTCTTGATTGCAGCCCAGGTCATGACCTCAGGGTGATGAGACTGAGCTGTGTGTGTCCATGCTCAGCAGCTCAGTGCAGAATCTGCTGGAGACTCTCCCCTTCTTTTTTTCTTTGCCTCTCCCCTCTCCCATTCGCATGCACACTCTCTCTCAAATAAATAAATATAATCTTTTAAAATTTTTTAAAAAATAAGAGTTGTAGGAAACATAGTCAATAACATTGTAATAACTTTGTATGGTGACAGATGGTGACTACACTTATCATGGTGAGTATTTTGTAACGTATAGAAATGTCGAATCACTGTATGGTACACCTAAAAAAAAAACCATAAACAAAACAGTTGGGAAAGAAAAATTAAAAAGATGACAGAAAGAGTTATTTAGAACTCAAAGTCTTCCTTTTCCCATAAGCACAAAAGGCTCTGAGTGAAATAAAACAAACATTATCATAAATGCTGCTGGCAAGTGCAGACTCGAGGAGAACATCCAAACAGATGATAATTAATGACAGTTGCTCAGATACAATTAGAAGCTGTTGAGAACCTATGAATTCTGTGCCCTGTTGGCAAGTCTAGGATGCTAAACCCCCAAACTAAAAAATATGTCACCATGCCTTATTTCAAAAAAGCTCTTTCCCACAAAGCACTGCATCACTGAACAACTTCCAGAGAGATGGTGGAGAGGGAGAGTGGGAGGAAGGGGTGGGGGATGGGGAGTATCGTGTCTAGAATTTAGTGTAAGCTGTTGAGATGGAGAAATGTGGCTTGAAGTTCAGATAGAACCAACTTCTTCAGGTTTTCCAAAATTTCAACTCTCAGCACTTCAACTGCAACTCTTAATATTTCCCCTTAAAAACAACAAGCGGGGAGGGGTGGAGAGGCCTTCCATATTAGACATGTAGAATGAACTCACACTTACAACATTGACCTTGAACAACGTGGGTTTAGGGGCACCAAACCCTGCGCAGTCAAAAATCTGCATATATAAAAAATAATAATATAATAAAAATTAAAAAATTAAAAAATAGGTTTTAAAAATCTGCATATACATTTTTGACTCCCCCAGAACTTAACTACTAATAGCTTACTGTTGACCATGCCTTACTGATAACGTAAGTAGTCAATTAACACATATTTTGTACATTATATGTATTATATACTGTATTCTCACCATAAAGCAAGCTAGAGAAAAGAAAATGTTATTAAGGACATCAGAAGGAAGACAAAATACATTTACAGTACTGTATTGTCTTTACCCAAAAAATCTGCATCTTCTTGGACATGCACAGTTCAACCTCATGTTGTTCAAACATTAACTGTATTTGGAAAGTTTTCTCATAAACGGAAGATGGCTCAGACCTGAGGTAACTTAGAGATGCTCACATGTGATATCCATTACAGAAGAGACTTTACATGCATGGTTCCAACTTCATGGCCACACGCGGAACACAAGAGAACAGCAATTGAAGCACAAGGTCTCACTGGGCCAGACACTAGTTAGTCATCAGGGACAAAGTATGGCTACCAATTTAACATCCTGCAGTCAGCTGAAGATGTTCTGTGATTTCTGGCTTTTCTATTAGCTCTCAACCTGTCCAAGTTTATGACCCAAGCAAAATGAAATGCCCAGGAGGACTTCTGTATTTGCAAAATTGTAACTAAAAATGGTATTAGTTTTTTAAAAGGAAATATATAAGAATCTAGAGATTCCAAGCAGCTATGATCCCTTTAAAGGATCACATTCCCCCACCCCCACCTGTATATTAAAGGATCACCTTTTCAGGTGATAAGAGGAGACACATTCGTTCCCCCACCCTCACTGGCACACACTAGATGCACCAGATTCATTAAACCAATGAAGTAGAGTTAAACAGAGGCCATGAGGCTGCCCAGAGCAGAAGCAGACATAGCATATCATGTCACACCTTCTCCTGGCACCTGTTTTCTGTAACAGGTACAAGAAGATGGTGAACCTCTCCATGGAGGCATTGTCCTGCTAGACTTTAGAAAACAAATTCTTGCTCTGCCATCACAACTTCTGTTTCTGGCTTTACTAGCCCTTTCTCTTTTTTAAGATTTTATTTATTTGGCAGAGAGAAACAGCGAGAGAGGGAACACAAGCAGGGGGAGTAGGGGAGGGAGAAGCAGGCTTCCTGCTAAGCAGTGAGCCTGATGCTGGGCTCCATCCCAGGACCCTGGGATCATGACCTGAGCCAAAGGCAGACGCTTAGGCAGACGCTTACCCACCGAGCCACCCAGGCGCCCTACTCACTCTTTCTAAAAAACTCATTAAAATAATCTGCAGTACAGTCATTTAAGGTGAGATCAACAAAGACTAGGCTCTCCCAGTTCTTGAACCAAACTCTGCTTCAGGAGTCCACAACCTCATCCACATACAAGAAGGCAGGGTCAGAGTCCAAGCGTCTCTGAACAATATCTCTTTGTCCAGTTTTAAGCATCCCAGGAAGGCTACTCTCCCCAGTCTAGAGCTGATTCTCATTCAATACTCTTTTATCTGGCTGGTGCTGATAACAGTTTGGTCGGAGAAACTTGATCGACACTCCGACTTACCACAAGAGATGATTCAGCACACTGATCAAAGCACGTGGGTAATGGACTCCTTTGGATCTGTGTTCACAGCTGGTTTAAGAGCCTGAACCAGCAAAAGGGCTTTTTTACTGTGTGACCTTGCCTCACTTTTGCCCCCAAATTCTTGTGTACATTATTAACTGAACTTTGCTTCAAACCACGACTAGTGAACATCAGAGATTCATCATTACTCCTTAATTTTAAAAAATATATCAAAATAGAATAATTCAAACTGCCGGTACCATGCCAGTCATCTCTCTGTTGCCAACTGATGGAACTGATAACCCTTCCCACGTAAATTTCTGACTCCACATGTTTTGCCTGAGAGATAAACAGGGCAAAAATAAAGATGGCCTTATGAACCTAAAAGGGAATCCGGAAAAAGGACATTTTAACACTCGGCTGGGCCAGCATTCCACTTGGCTGAATTCTTCTTCTAAACAGAGGAAGAGAGGCTTAAGTAAATGCCTCTTTTGCCTGGAAATTCCTCCTAATTAAATTCAAAATTATAAGCAATAATTATAAGACACGTGGCTGAGATCTTCATGCATCTACATCCTACATTAGCCGGCTTTTATGACTCTGCACAGCCCACAACTCCAACAAGGCAGCCTCCAAGGCTCCTGGAGGGACCAGGAGGCGGGGTGGCCGCAGTTCACCAGCTGTGGGAGGAACCTCTCCACTTACGTGCCAGAGTCTACTCAGGTTAGTCTGATCCTCAGGCCCCAGGCTTTCTCAGCCGCCTCTCTGCCCTGGAGTCACTTTCTCTCAGGGACACAAAGAATGCAGCAACACTTACCTAGAGAAGCCCAGGAAGGAGCCTGCCAGATGTCATTCAGCTGCCAATAAAGGGCACCCATGGTGTAGCCTTGCCCATCCACTATCTCGCTGCGACTGCGGCGGTAGAATTCAGTCTCTATTTTGACACACTGGGCCTGCGTCACCTGATTCAGGGGAAAACATAGAAGCACACAAGGTATTGTTAGGCTTAAGTGTCCAGGTCTGAGAAAATGGCAGGTTTGAGCTGTTTTTTAAAGCTGGTTGGATAAATTAGGGACTCTGATTAACATTATGTCTACCATTATCATACTAGATCTGGAACTAGCCCCTCAGCATAACAGAAGGGTTGTCTATAATAGCTGATTTGTTTGGGAGTCTTAGTGTTCTGTTTATCAAGGAAACAGGATGGTATGAAAGGTTCCTTGCTAATGACAGTATAGGCAATGATGGAAAACAGACTATTATTCCAGAATAAACGGTAGATGTAGTCAAACACTAATCTTTTTTTTTACAATGATGGGTTTTACAAATATATTCATAGCTACTAAAGAAAAAAGTTTTATTGGAAAAAAGTTCTACAGGAAAAATAACATTATTTTAAGTCTGATACTATCTAGTCCCTAGCCCCTTTTTTCTACTCAAGCAATTTTGTCCTTATATCATGACTTTTGATAATCGTAAATTTTTTTTTAAAGATTTTTGTTTATTTGTCAGAGAGAGAGAGAGATAGTGAGAGAGGGAACCCCAGCAGGGGTAGTGGGAAAGGGAGAAGCAGACACCCCGCTGCGCAGGGAGCCCAATGTGGGGCTCGATCCCAGGACCCTGGGATCATGACCTGAGCCGAAGGCAGACACTTAACCGACTGAGCCACCCAGGCACCCTGATAATCGTAAAATTTTTTAGGAATGTAACTCCTTCATTACAGCAGAACAGATGGTAAATTGTAGCAATGAGACACATGAATTTAGTTCCCACTGAAGAACTTCATAGAGGACTCTTAATTATTGGCAACATCATTGAAATATCACCCTTTCATTGCTGCAATTATCACATGCTTTCTAAAAGAGTTTACTTTTTATTTTGGAGAATGTGAGCCAGAGGGGAGGGGCAGAGGAAAGAGTCCGTCCCAAGCAGACTCTGAACGGAGTGCAAAGCCCGACGCAGGGCTCGATCCCGCTAACTTTAGATCAGGACCTGGGCTGAAACCAAAAGTGGGAGGCCCCACCGACTACACCACCACCCAGGCGCCCCTGTTATCCTATGCCTTTAACTTAGAGTTGTAGTAGGGGAGGCTCACGAGTGAGAGGTTCTCAGGCTGGTTTGGAGAAGTCACCAAGGAGACCTTGCAGAGATGGTCAGAGCTGCAAGGACTCCTCGCTAGAGTGAGGCCTGGATTTTCAGAGGAAGGAAAAGAAGGATGCAGATAAGGTTTCTAGAAGACTAAGCCCAGACACTTCCTAAAAGCTGGAAGAGCTCAGGTAAAGGTAGAACCTTTAAACAGAGTTAGGTTGGCTAGGGAGAAAGTCCTAAGTGAAGATATGACTTACTTATATTAGGTGGTGTCATAAAATTCCAGAAGGGTGAAGCAAGAAGAAATCATGGTCATTCAATAAAGATCTAATAAGTACCTATAGTATGTGTTACATGCTGGTATGGTCCACCCCTCTCCCAGCAGAAAAGATATAAGCGCACCCTCATGGAGCTTACTGGCTTGTGTAGAAGACAGGACTTCATCAGAGAGTCACGCAAATGAATGTAAACTCTAAACAGTAATAAGTGCTAAGAAGGAGGGGTGAGCAATGTTAGGAGTGTGGATCGTGGGGGAAGCAGGCCTAGCTGAGGAACGACAACTGGCCTCAAAGAAGAGGAAAGAGAAAAAGAGAGAGGGCAGAACCCGGCAGCCAGACTGGACATGTGCGTTGAGCAGAGAAAACTCAAGTGAAGAACTGAAAGGCACAGAGAGCCAGGAGCAGTGGGAGGGAGGCCAGTAAGATGCAGGGATCAGACCCGGGAAGGTTCTGGTGTGTGTCCTAGAGGCCACCATAAGCTCAGGGGGTGAAATGACCAGATTCGCTTTCCCAAAGAAGATGCTGCTGACCAAACGGAGAAACGGGGGTGCAGTGGGGGTGGGGGTTTACAGTGGGTTTAGGGCGACCCTTCAGAAAGCTATGAAAACCACCGAAGCAAGAGATGATACCAGCTGTGAGCAGATAAAGAAATGTCCTCATTCAGGAACCAGACCACTGGGACCACGGCAACAAGAATAGCGAATACACTCTAAAGAAAGTAAGAATCTCACAGACGGAGTGGCAACGGTGCCAACTGAAAATGACCACAGGATACACTCAGCATATATTAGTCCGACACTAAGTCAGAGGGAATGAAACAGAAAAACAGACCTGTGAAATCTGATGTGTTAGTCAAGCCAATCTGCAATTATACTCAGAAATCTCTAGCCAAGTTCCTTGTAAAAATACCAATCTTGTCCAAACTAAAAGAGAGAGAGAGAAAGATTTATTTACTTCTAGGCCTAGATAGGTAGGCACAGAGAAATTAAGTCCCTTAGTAAGCATTCACATATGTTGAGTTATGGTACAAAATCAGTGTTGTGGAGCAACTTCTAGAAAATTCAGTGAAGATGAAGCGGGCCCAAAGTGGAAATCTCAGTAGGAACAGAATCTAGAATCCTAGAATCTTCTAGGACACCATCATCCATGCCCACTAGAGATCTTTACCTTACATCAGCATGGAAAGTAACCTTTACAGTTGTTTAAAGGATCTGATCTCTGAACTCATTTATATCATCCTGAGCCTTCATAGAACACCCCACAAACCAAGCTAAATTTGGCCTATGGGCACAAAATCAAGCCAACGATAGTTTCTGCCTCCACAGCACACATATCCACGACCTTGAACAAGAAGAAATCTCAGTTCTCATCCAGAGATTCCTGAAAAACAACCACTGCTTTATAGACTGTGTGTGTGAAGCGATCATGAGAGGAGAAGCTGAGAAGTCTCCATCGGACTGGTGAGTAATCACAGGAGGAGAGGAATTCTAGTCATCAAACATTCCAGAAAATAGGGGGGCGCCTGGGTGGCTCAGTGGGTTAAGCCACTGCCTTCGGCTCAGGTCATGATCTCGGGGTCCTGGGATCGAGTCGGGCTCTCTGCTCAGCGGGGAGCCTGCTTCCCTCTCTCTCTCTGCCTGCCTCTCTGTCTACTGTGATCTCTCTCTGTCAAATAAACAAACATTCCAGAAACTGTGGGTCCAGCCCTGACAAGCTGAGCACAGGCATCCAATGGCAACCACTATGGACAATCCACTTTAGGTGCCAGCCCACAATCCTGGAACTCCCCGTACCTGAAGTATCCCCGACATGTAGGCCATTCCTGATACACCAAAGAAGCCAAACAACCTGCCACATTCTGTTATTACACCCAGAGACTTGGTTCACTGTCAACTCATAAGTGGTATGGAAGGACGGGTGTCATTAATAAAGTCTGGGACTAGAATCACTTTCCTTGGATCCACATTTATAAAGTAGGGTGAACCGGAAAAAAGTAACCTCTATTCTGAGGTGGGAACAAAATACCAGTGTTTATCAGAGTAGGAAATAAAATTATCTCTTTCAGGCAGAAATGAAAATGGACAAAGCCATACTCTATTAAATAGTCATGCTTCCGCTTAGCTGGATCTAATCCAGAAGACAACTATATATTTTACTGATAGCCTTGGTAGAGGTGACTGCATTTTCTTTTTCTTCATTTAAGCTTCTTTTCAGGAAAAAAAAAAAATCTCACGAACATCAAATTATTTATATTGCTCCAAATTCTTTTCCAATCTTTGTGAACACATATTGTAGCATATACATTTAGTGTTCTGTTCTCTCTTAGTTTTGACATGTATACATTTCCATGCCCTGGCACTTCCTAGCATCTCTGTGCTTTAAATGGTTACGCAGTTATTACCACAGTGTGATTCATCATTCTCCAATTATTAGGCATTTGAATGGTTTCCAGTTTTTTCTTTCAATGCAAGAACTAAAAACATTATATGTTCTTGTGTTGCTTCTTTTGGTAATAATAGATGACAAACATTAAACTCCTTGCTGCATAATGCTATATCAGGTTCTAATCAAGAAGCTGCTATAGGGGCGCCTGGGTGGCTCAGTGGGTTAAAGCCTCTGCCTTCGGCTCAGGTCATGATCCCAAGGTCCTGGGATCGAGCCCCACATGGGCTCTCTGCTCCACAGGGAGCCTGCTTCCTCCTCTCTCTCTGCCTGCCTCTCTGCCTACTTGTGATCTCTGTCAAATAAATAAATAAAATCTTAAAAAAAAAAAAAAAAAGCTGCTATAAACTGGTGATCTCCAGGCTGAACTTTGCCCCATACAGATTTTAACTGGCCCCCAGAGGTAGGTAGTTTTTTGGCTCCTTGTTTTTTGGGTTTTTTTTAGGTGGGTTTTTTGTCTCTTTATTGTTTGAATGTTGCTTAATGTCTTAAGTCAGGGCCTATAGTTCGGTTTTGTCACAATTCCCAATAATCATACTCCTATCCACTTAAATTACCTTCCTAGCCCACACAAACATTTGAGTTTTAAGTCTCTATTTCAATTTTCAGAACTACTTGCAAGATATCTTTATTTTTGTATATCTGTTCTAACAATCTCACTGTAATTTATCTTTTCTGGTTTAATAGGTAAGTATTAATAATCTTTTAGAATTTTTAAACTTTTTTTTTTTTTTTTACATGCATACAGGATTCCTACCCCTTGCTAGCAATGAAAGGAAAAGGACACGAGGCAAGCCCTAACTAGGAACTTGTCATAACTGAACTTAGTGGGAAGGAGGATAATCAAGGCTCTTTGAGCACTCCAGGCTCCAGCACAGTGCAGCATACTCCACAGACAAATGGTGCCATGCCAATATCATGGATCTGGGTTTACCCAAGCCAGTAGGTGCAGGTTAGGGCTAATGAATGATGCCTTTGTTCATAAAAATGCAGAAGGTCACTGCCCACTATCCTCCTTAAAGGGATGTTGTAGAACCCCATTTCCCTGGAAAATCTCTGCAACTGCCTCTTTCCCTTTAAAAATTGTACCTGTATTTATACACTCAGGCATCCTTCCCTAAAGAGGACAATCTTTACATATAAGAAGAATAAATGCTTAGTCATTTCCTAGGCTACTAAGTCCCACTGTTAGCAGACAAATCTTATTTTAGTTTCAAAAAAGTCTATTTTCAGCAGCTTGCTTGATTATACTTATGATATCAGTCTCCTTGGAGAAACAGATGGTAGGGTAAAAAGAAATTGGACCAGGATACCAAGACCTAGGTTCCAATTCCAGTTTTGCCACTGTGATGGAGATTGATAGCTGTTTACAAAAACCTACCATCCCTGTCCTCCAGAGTCACAGAGCTATACGTGGGCTACATTCTCCAGAATCACACCCCTGACCCTTGGAACTAGGCATAGCCATGTGACTAAGCCCTGCAGAGAGAATAATTTATATTATTTATTTACTTAAAATTATTCTGACAATAAGAATCTCCTAATAAAGCCATGTTTCAAACTGATAAAATTCATACCATACAATTCACCCTTGTGATATCCAATTCATTGGCTTTTAGTATAATCACAGGTTGTGTACTCTTACTCCTACCTAATTCCAGAATGTTACCATTCCAAAAGGAAACACCATACTGTACTAGTTAACAGCAACTCCTCATTCTCCCCTCTCCCCTGTATCCAGAAACCACTCATCTACTTTGTCTTTTTGGATTTGCCTATTCTGGACATTTCATGTTAAGTAGAATGAGATAATATACACCCTTTGTTACTGGTTTCCTTTACTCAGAATAATGTTTTTGAGGTTCATTCATGTTGTATTGTGTATTCATATTCCATTCCTTTCTATTGCTGAATAATATTTCATTGTATAGGTATGCCACATTTTGTTTATCCATTCATGAGTTGGTAAACATTTGGATTGCTTTAGCTTGTTGGCTATGAAAAATGCTATGAACATTTGTGCACAAGTTTTTGTGTGAACATGTTTTCAATATTTTCAAATATACCTAAAAGTAGAATTTCAGGGTTCTTTTTTTGTTTTTTAAGATTTTATTTATTTGACAGAGAGAGAGAGAGATCCTAAGTAGGTAGAGAGGCAGGCAGAGAGAAAGGGGGAAGCAGGCTCCCCGCGAGCAGAAAGCCCGATACGGGACTCGATCTCAGGACCCTGAGACCATGACCCGAGCCGAAGGGCAAGGCTTAACCCACTGAGCCACCCAGGCGCCTGAATTTCAGTGTTCTATGGTAACTCTATGTTTAATTTTTTTTTTAAAGATTTTATTTATTTATTTATTTGACAGAGAGAGAGAGATCACAAGTAGGCAGAGAGGCAGGCAGAGAGAGGAGGAAGCAGGCTCACCGCTGAGCAAAGAGCCCGATGTGGGGCTCGATCCCAGGACCCTGAGAACATGACCCCAGCTGAAGGCAGAGGCTTAACCCACTGAGCCACCCAGGTGCCCCTCTATGTTTAATTTTTTGAGAAAGGTGTAGGTAGTATCTCTTTGTGGGTTTTGATCTGTATTTCCCTAGTGACTAATGATGTTAAGGATATTTTCATGGTACTTATTGGTGATTTTCTTTGGAGAAATGATTACTCAAATCTTTGCCTGTTTTTTAATTGGGGTATCTTTTTCATTATTGAATTGTAAGAGTTTTTAAATATATTATGGACGTTAGATCCTTCTTACATATATGACTCAAAAGTTTTCTCCCATTCTGTGGATTATCCTTTCACTTTTGTTGACATACTGGCCTCTGACACATAGTTTCTAATTTTGATGTTCAATTTGTCTATTTTTTCATTGGTTGCTTGCATTTTAAGTGTCATATCTAAGGAACTGTTGCCAAATCAAAATTCACAAAGATTTACATCTACATTTTCTTCTAAGAGTTTTATGACTTTAGCACTAACAGTTAGATCTTTGGTTCATTTTAAGTTAATTCTTATATATAGTACAAGGTAGGGGTCCAAATTCATTTTTTTTTACATGTGGATATCCACTGTTCCAATACCATTTGTTCAAAGCACTATTTTTTTCCATTTTATTGTCTTGGCACCCTTGTAGAAAATCAGTTGACCACAGACTTATGTGTTTATTTCTGGACTCCCAATTCTGTTCAGTCAATCTATACGTCTGGCCTTAGGTCAATACCACACTATCTTGATTACTGTAGGTTTGTAGTTAAGTTTTGAAAGTAGGATGTGGAACACTTCCAAATTTGTTTTTTTCCAGGTATTCTGACTATTCTGGGTGCCTTGCATTTCCATATGAATTTTAGAATCATTTTTCTCATTTCTCTGAAAATGGTAGTAGGAATTTTGATAGGGATTATGTTGAATCTGTGGATCACTTTGGGGAGTCCTGCCATCTTAATAATATTAAGTATTCCAATCCATGTCTTTCCATTTCTTTAATTTCCCTCAATAATGTTTTATAATTTTCACAGTGCAAGTCCTGCATCTCTATATATAATATATAAAAATATATATATGAATTATATATACATAAATTATATATTTATCTATATTTATATATATTCATATATATAAATATATTTATCTATATTATATATTCATATATATAAATATATTCTAAAATATTTTATTCTTTTTGATACTATTATAAATGTTATTATTTAGTTTCATTTTAAAATAGTTCATGCTTAGAATACAGCTGACATTTGTATATTGATCTTACAGCCTATAAAGTTGCTGAATTAACTTATTAGCTCTCACAGGCTTTTTACTTTTTTTTAAAGATTTTATTTATTTATTTGCCAGATAGCGCAAGTAGGCAGAGAGACAGGCAGAGAGAGAAAGGAGGAAGCAGGCTCCCTGCCGAGCAGAGAGCCCGATTCGAGGCTCTATCCCTGGACCCCAGGATCATGACCTGAATCGAAGGCAGAGGCCTCAACCCACTGAGTCACCCAGGCACCCTCTCACAGATTCTTAGGTGGACTTTTGAAGCTTTCCTATATATAAAATCATGTCATCTGCAAAGAGAAAGTGTTACTTCTTTCTTCCCAATTTCATGCCTTTTATGATTTCCTGGCCTAAATGTTTTGACTAGAATCTCCAATGCAATGTTGAATAGAAGTGGCAAGAGCAGGCACCCTTGTTTTTTTCCTGATCTTGGGAGAAAACTTTCTGTTTTTCACTATTCACAGTATGATATTGGCTATAGGTTCTTCACAGGTGCTCTTACCAGGTTGAGGAAGTCCCTTCTTGTCCTAGCTTGTCGAATTTTTTTTTTTTTAAATCATGAAAGGGTACTGTATTTTTTCTAATGCTTTTTCTTCATCTATTGAAATGATCATGTAATTATTTCTCCTTTAGTCTATTAATATGGTGTATTACACTGATTGACTTTGATATGTTGAACCAATCTTACATTCTGGGTAAATCCCACTTGATTATAATTTATAAACCTTTTTATATACTGCTGGATTTGAATTATTAGTATTTTGTTGAAGATTTCTTTTTGTCTATATTCACAGAAGATAGCTTTTCTTAATATGTCTTTGTCTGCTTTTAGTATCAGAATAAAAATGGCTTCACAGAATGAGTTATGAAGTATTTTCCCCTCTTCTGTATTTTGGGAAGAATTTGTGAAAGATGGTGTTAATTCTACTTTAAATATTTTTTAGAATTCACTAGTGAAGACATCTTTGCAGAGGACAATTCTTTGATTACTAAACTCAATCTCTTTAGTTGTGATAGATCTACTTAGATTTTCTATTTCTTCTTGAGTCAGTTTTCATTGTTTATGTCTTTCTATGAATTTGCCATTTCATCTAGGTTAAATGACTTATTGTCATACAATTGTTCACATATTTTCTAATCACCCTTTTCATTAGTAGTGTTCCTTCTTTCATTCTTGATTTAGTAATTGGAATCTTCTCTCTTTTTTTTTTTTCTTGGCCAGTCTAGCTACAGTTTTTTCAATTTCGTTGCTCATTTCAAAGAACTAACTTTTTGGTTTTGTTGATTTTCTCTATTGTTCCAATGAGGCCTCTTTTAATGTGCCAAATTTCTGATGTCTGCTTTACTTAAGTGCTGCAAATTGATAAAATTCAACCTCAGTAGTTATAGAATTTCCCTTACCTCAAATGTGAAAGGATAAAATACTATAGTTTAAAAGGCAGAAACTTGCTCCATTCATTGCCTGAGAACTTGGAAAGAATACTTAACCTTTCTGAGCCTGTTTACTCAAACATAAAATTAAAACAGAAACACAGATGTCTGGAGATGTTGTCAGAATTACGTGAGAAGATATACAATGCATCTCGTGGCCCAGGGCCAGCCATTTGGTAGACACCCAAAGAATGCTGACTGTCTGCTTGACTGCTAAATTACATGTTGCATATAAATATAATACATTAGTGTGTAATGTACTCTATTAATCATTCCCCTCCTTTACTCACCTCATCCATCTTAAGAGCTCAGCATAGACTGGATCTTCTATCAAATCTCAGTGCTGCTTACCAAACAAATAACCATTCCAAGGTAGCGAGTATCATCAACACCTAGGCCTACAACATAGTCTGTTTGTTGTTGTTGTGATCAAGTTACATGCCACACAGGAAGATAAAATGGACCCCTAAAGAATATGTATCTCTTAAGGACATCCCCAAGTATCTAGCCTTCACTACATGTTTAATACATATGTGAGTAATAAAGGGAGGCACTAGAGGGAGCTATAAGCTAAGGGGTTAATAAAAATAGCCCAGCTTCCTCTTTAAGTGGCTAGTTAAGAGGCCATACTGGCAGATTAAATTGATCAAATTTAAATGTGTTAGTATAGACAGTCCTCAAACTAATCAGTGAGCCTGTGCAACCCAGCTTAAGAGTGTGCCTAGGTAAGTAGGCTATTTGGAATACAATATAACAGGATAACGCAGGAGAATGAAAGGTGAGGCAAGATTATTTTGGAATTATTAGAAGAATTAAGGAAGTAAAAACCGAGAGGGATACTTTTGCTGTTATAAGATAAGGAAAAGACAGGAAAAGATCAAAATGTGAGGAAACTTACCGCACCACCTTCTCAGCCAAGATATTTCTGAAAGTTGCAAAAACTTGCCTTACAGAACATCTTTAAAAGTGGTACACAAACAGGTACTCTGTTCTTCAGAATAGTATGACAGACAATAAGAAAAAGAAGAGAGGCTGGAGGCAGGAACAGAAAAAATGGACCAAGGAAAAGTTTTATTTCTAATGCACATGTCAGAGATGATTGTTTAAAATCAAAGTAGTAAGGAGAAGAACATTTTACTTTAACATTTCCTGTCTGTATTTCCGTCAAGAAAATCCAACACTAAAAACAAACAAAAACCTAATTCTGCTTTTTTTTCATCTCAGATCCCATCTAGTACAACTGAAGTTCTAGGGTAGAACTAACACAATCCAATTCCAAGCCAATGCCTGATAAGACAACAGTGCTAAACTATCAGATGAAAGCCATCACCAACAAAACCAGCAACAAATAATTCCACTTGTACCATCAGCTCCTAACTACATACCACTAATGCTAATGAGTTCAGAAAGAACAATTATTTTTGTGAGTGCTTTGTTTTGAGGAAATAGAATAAAGTAACAGTAATAAAATGAGCAGCTGGGAGGAGGGCAGCCAGCATGAAAAACAACAGCTGAAAAGGTTCCCACGTGTGCGCATATACATACACACAGGAATGAGGATCGTCCTAGTTCATATATCAAAACTGAGGCATTTTGATAGAATATTGGCTATGAAAAGCTACTAAGATGAACCTCAACACTTTAAAAGGGACAGATATCAACTTTATCTTTTAATTTGCGTTCTGTGAGGTAAGTTCATAAATTATACATCACACTGGCAAAGCTTCCCTAACTGATAAGCTTATGGTTAAAACATTAAAATCTTCTTTATTAGTTTATCACCTTCTAAAAAAGAGTATTCTTTTGGCTTCCAGTTTTCTGCTTCAGCTTCCATCCAGATTTTTGTTTTTATATAGGAGAAAACTGATGTGAGTAGGCATGAGTTTAGATTAAAATTGGCATATTAGGTGCTAAGATGCAAAAATTAAAATGTGATCATGTTTAACAAAAACTTTGAGTCTATTTCAGATCAACTCATATGACTGGGATTAGGCTCCTGCCTTCTCTCTCTAAACTTGAAACAATCATGGCAAAAACATCAGATAAATAAGCGGTGGCTTTAATAGTCTTACGGATGTGTAGTTCACAGGTTCATGAGATAAAAGTAGCAAATAAAGAGAGTAAATGGAAACATTAAGAAGAAAATATTACCTAAAATTCAGCTCAATAGTTTCTTACTTTATTGTTTTTTTTTAATTTTTAAAGATTTTATTTATTTGACAGACAGAGATCACAAGTAGGCAGAAACGCAGGCAGAGAGGCAGGCAGAGAGAGAGGAAGGGAAGCAGGCTTCCTGCTGAGCAGACAGCCCGTTGCGGGACTCGACCCCAGGACCCTGGGATCATGACCTGAGATGAAGGCAGTGGCTTAACCCACTGAGCCATCCAAGTGCCCTAGTTTCTTACTTTAAACATATATTTAAATTTACCATATAACTCAGCAATTTCACGTATATATTTCAACTCAAAGGAAATGAAGATACGTACACAAAGATCTATATGCTAATATTCATGGTGGTATGATTCATAATGGTCAAAAACTGGTAATAATCCAAATCTGCACCAACAGATGACTGGATATGTGAAATATGGTACATCCATTACAACCGGATACTATTCAGCAAAAACGAGGAATGAAGTACGTGTATTTGCTACAACATGGAAACACTTCAAAAACATTATGCTAGGTGAAAGAAGCCAGATGCAAAACATCACACATTGTAGTTACATGAAATATTGAGAAAAGTAAAATTTACACAGACAGAAAGCAGATTAGTGTTTACCTGCAGCGGAAGGTGAGAAAGGAGAGTAACTGAAAATGGGCACAAGGGACCTTCTGGGGATGTGAGAAATGTTCTAAAATTGGGTTATGGTCACGGTTGCATTACTCAATAAATATTCTAAGAATCACTTAATTGTGTATTTTAAATGAGTGAATCTTACAGCGTGTCAATTTTATCTCAATAGAGCTGTTTTAAAAATAATCCAGGGGCACCTGGGTGGCTCAGTCATTAAGCCTGCCTTCAGCTTAGGTCGTGACTCCAGGGTCCTGGGATCCAGCCCCATGTCAGGCTCCCAGCTCAGCAGGGAGCCCGCTTCTCCATCTCCCTCTGTCTCCCCTTGCTTGTGCCCTCCCATCTCTCTCTCTCAGATGAATAAATAGAATTTTTTTAAAAATCCAATAAGATGATAAGGTGACATGCAGAGATTTTAAGTGTACACCTCAGTGAATTTTATCATGTGTATACACCCATGTACCAGCGCCCAGATCAAGACATAAGGCTTTTTTAGCACTCTGGAGAGTCTCCTAATACCCATGTCTAACCGTAATTCACTATCCCCTCCACAAGAGTGGTGATCACTAATTTGCTCTCCATCATCCTGATTCATTTTGTCTATAACGAAAACTTCAATGTTTCTTTTGCTCAACACAATGTTTGTGAGATTCATCCAAGTTGATGCTGATATCAGCAGTTCATTCTTTTGTACTGCTATGGAATATTCCATGACGTAAGTACACCGTAGTTTATAAATTCCTCTGTTAAAGAACATCTAGGCTGTTTTCAGTTTGAGGCTATTATGAATAAAGCTGGTATGAACGTTATTTTAGATGTCTGTTGGCAGACATATGTACTCATTTTTCTTGGGTACATAGCTTGGAGTAGAAATGCTGATTCGAAGAGGAAGCAAATGTTCAGCTTGGATAGAAAGTGCCATAAAATTTTCCAAAGTGGTTAAACAAATTTCTATTCCTACTAACAATGTCTACAAGTTCCAGCTATCGCACATCATCACCAACAGTTGGCATTGTCAATCTATTTAATTTTAGGCATTGTGCTAAAAAGACATTGTGTACCTTGTAGTGTATACCCTAGCATGATTTTAATTTGCATTTCCTTGATTGAGAATGAAACTTAACACATTTTCACATATTTACCGAACACTGGGTATCTTCTTTGATGAAGTGCCTGTTCAAGGTTTTTGTCCATTTTTTAAAAGGTTATATCCTTTTCTTATTACTTCATAGAAGCTCTTTATTTTGAATACAAATCTTTTATCAGATACATGTTTTGCAGATACTACTGCCAATCTGTGGCTTGTCTCTGCTCTCTCTTAATGGTGTCTTAATTTACAAAAGTCTATAATTTAATGAAGTCCCAATTTATCATTATTTTCTTTCACAGTTAGTTCTTACGTCCTGTTTAAGAACTCTTTGCCAAGGTTATAAAATTGTTACCTTTCATAGTTGATTCCTTGATCACTGATCAAATTAATTCTTGTATGTAATTTTTGTATGTGGAATCAAAGTTCACTTGTTTTCCTATAAAGATACCCACTTGATACTGTACCGTCTACTGGAAAAACTAACCTTTCTCACGGGGATTACGGTGGCAAATGGCCGTCAACTAAGTAACTATATCATCTGTAAGTCTGTTTCTGGACTCTACTGTGTTCCACTGTTCTATGTTATCCTTGGGGAAAGCTATTGTCTTAATCACTGACACTGTATGGTGATCGTGAGCTAGGGAACATGTTAATGCACAATTTGATGTAGAACATTGTGAACTGTTTGTTCTCTGGAAGAGAGGCAAATGCCAAAAATTAACTATTTCAAGTAATACATGTCATCATTTATCTATTTTTGAAGAAGATATGCTCCTCAATCAGTGAAATAAAATGCTTTTTCATCACGTAAGGCTTACAGAGTCTATGGAATCCCTTGCGTTAACTGCAGGAACCTGCTGAACTCCAGGATGAAAATCCCTTACCTGAGTAAGATATATGGTATCCTTGAACGCCTGTAATGGATCTGGGCTTTCCGGGAGTGTGAAGTGAAATTCAACCTGACGCAGCATTTCACTGTTACCATCTGCATGATGTTGTCGGTGAAGTGAAAATTTGCTGTTGTAAGACCAGTCCTCTTTAGATGAAACCTTTCGAGGAAAGAAGAGGAGGTACAAATTGGGAAGTTAGGAGTGAAACTACTTTTCCACACACTTCTGACAAACTCAAAAAGTACTCTGCACAGAGAAAACAGCTCAAGGTTTGCTCTGCGACTCTAATTTCACAGATGGTAGATGTTTTGTACTTATTATTGGTGAAAGAGTAGCCCTGTGCAAAGTTGAATCACAAACCAGAATTTGGCACCTATACCTTCCCTTACTCAAACCTAGAAAGTTTCACTTTGGCATTTCTTTTTCTTTTCTTTTTTTTTTTTAGAAGATTTTATTTATTTATTTGACAGACAGAGATCACAAGTAGGCAGAGAAGCAGGCAGAGAGAGAGGGGGAAGCAGGCTTCCTGCAGAACAGAGAGCCTGATGCGGGGCTTGATGCCAGGACCCTGGGATCATGATCTGAGCCAAAGGCAAAGGCCTTTACCCACTGAGCCACTCAGGCACTCCTCACTTTGGCATTTCTATCAAAATTCTTATCTTATCAAAATATTATTCCTGTGTTTAGAACATTCATCGTGCTCATTTTTAAATGTCATTTCATCTATTCAAGTAAATAAATTGTCAAAAAAAAAAAGTAAATAATGGACTGAAAACAGTAATCTGTTAAAACTGTCAATTCTTTGACAGGAATAAAATATGACTATTAAGACAGTAAATGCTTAGCACTTGCTTATTTGTTTCTCAATTACTACTAAATATATTTGATATATACAGATATTTAATTTTGATATAGTTGAAGACAAAAACCAAACAATGATACTCTTTCCCCCTAACAGTAAATCTTTTTTTAGAGCCAGGCACAATTTATGCGATCTGTCATCTCTTTGAGAAGCTATCATCAGGTCAAGGTAAAAACAAACAAACAAAAATACCACACACATATTAGTAGTAACTTTTAGAGAAAAATAGACAATCATTCTGGCTTCTAGGTCTATAATTTAATGCCATTTTAGCATTTGAAAAAGATATAAGAAAAACTGCTGTCTACACCTGAAAACATCAGTTTAATGCAGGTTATACAAAGGCTTTGAAAAACAATCTACCGCACACTCAGAAATCCCTAAAAATTAAAAATATTAATCCCTGTTCATAAAATATGACTTATAATTCCCTAGAATCATGCAAGGCACAGACCAATCACCTTAAAAGGAAAAAAACTACTCTTTATGAATTTATTTATAGTAAAATGTAAGTAGTGCACATTACTCATGTTTGATGTGAAAGTTTTTCCAAATTATATGTATTTTCCAAAACTGGTATCACCAGACAGTTTAGAGCACACTAATTACTTCAATTACTTACTTAAAAGAGGTATTAGTATTTACAGTCATCTTGTACACATTTGAGATGTATACACCTTTACCAACAGCCTTCCTTTCCTTTTTAAAGCCTGAAACACATCTTCAGGCTTCTCAGCCTTGACTGGTAATGATATGAATGTATCCCATAACTGGTAAACTTGATCTTCTGTTATGTGGAAAGCTTTCTAACTTCTGATAGTCATGGTTTGAGAGTCTTATAAATTTCAGCTGTAAAAATATTATCAGTAGGAATTAGAAAGTGCCAGACAAGACTCTAATTGTTTTAAGAATATTACCTCACTCAATCCTCATGACGAGTCTACAAGTCAGTACTATTATCACTCTGTTTTTTTAAAGATTTTATTTATTTATTTGACACACAGAGAGAGATCACAAGTAGGCAGAGAGGCAGGCAGAGAGAGAGGGAGAAGCAGGCTCCCTGCTGAGCAGAGAGCCCAATGCAGGGCTCGATCCCAGGATCATGAGATCAAGACCTGGGATCATGACCTGAGCCGAAGGCAGAGACTTAACCCACTGAGCCACCTAGTCACCCCTGGCAGTTTAGAATTAAAATCCAAATCTGTATACTCCACAGCCCAAGCTTTTAATCACTATGCAATATTGATAATGGACTACTGAAAATATGATTGTTTTGGGCGCCTGGGTGGTTCAGTTGGTTAGGCCACTGCCTTCAGCTCAGGTCATGATCCCAGAGTCCTGGGATAGAGTCCCGCATCGGGCTCCCAGCTCCACAGGGAGTCTGTTTCTCCCTCTGACCTTCTCCCCTCTCATGCTCTCTCTCTCTCAAATAAACAAATAAAAATTTTTAAAAAAGAAAATATGATTATTTGACAAAGAAGTAATGCATCCTAAACTAGAAAGGGATATTTTAATATTTTTGTTAGATATATGGGGGAAAAAATCTCTAACTAAAAACCTAAGTTTTCTTTCATTTTCCCAATTACCTAATCCAAATCCTCAACTAAGCAATGTAGTTCAAAAAAGAGGAATGGTTAAATCAAGGCTTCATAATGAATAGTACAGACAGAACTTAGCTTCACCTTTCCCTATGTTAAAACACAGTGTTTTGTATCTTTGAACATCATCAGGCATTTCACAAAAACACGGCAAGTGCATTATTATCAGAAGGTAAACAGAAAGGCTAATAGATTTAAGAAAAAGGTTTAGCAATTTATAACACTCATCCCTCCCAAAAATGTGAAACGAAAATGATTCAGCTTCTGTGTTAGACAGTAAGCTTGAATCCAGATATCCTACTTGCTATCTGGGGATAATGATGGAACTCTCACGCTCTAGTACCTTGATTTCCTTCCAGACCTCAATCAAAGGGTTGGGGGAGGGAGTAGATCATTGCTAAATGAAACAATGGGTCTCTGGTAAAGAGCACCTGCTCAGTAAATATTTTTGCTTCTTTCATTCCTTCCTTCCCATTCTAACACCTATTCCTACCTGAGTCAGGATACTCAACTCCATTCTCCTCCATTCTGAAACAAAAGTATTCCTTTTTTTTTTCCACTTTTTTTTTTTTAAGATTTTATTTATTTATTTGACAGAAAGACATCACAAGTAGATGGAGAGGCAGGCAGAGAGAGAGAGAGAGGGAAGCAGGCTCCCTGCTGAGCAGAGAGCCCGATGCGGGACTCGATCCCAGGACCCTGAGATCACGGCCTGAGCCGAAGGCAGTGGCCTAACCCACTGAGCCACCCAGGCGCCCCGAAACAAAAGTATTCCTAAAAAATCCACCTTATAATATGGTAGTGCTAAAAAAAAAAAAAAAAAGAAAAGAAAAAAAAAGAAAACAAGGGGTAGATCTAAGGTTATGACATTACTTATTAAAGTTAAAAATATAGGGCCGCCTGGGTGGCTCAGTGGTTTAAAGCCTCTGCCTTCGGCTCAGGTCATGATGCCAGGGTCCTGGGATGGAGCCCCACATCAGGTTCTCTGCTCTGCAGGGAGCCTGCTTCCTCCTCTCTCTCTGCCTGCCTCTCTGCCTACTTGTGATCTCTGTCTGTCAAATAAATAAATAAAATCTTTAAAAATAAATTTTAAAAAATGACACCATCAACTAAGTAAAAAGAAAACACACAAATTAGGAGAAAATATTTGCAAAACATAGATCTGATTTAAAAAAAATATCCAGAATATATGTATAACTCTTTAAAAAAATTTTTTTAATTTAAATTCAATTCAGTTAACATATAGTGTATTATTAGTTTCAGGGGTAGAATTTAGTGATTCATCAGCTGCATATGTATGGAGCCGGTGCTCATTACATCAAGTGCCCTCCTTAATGCCCATCACCCAGTTACCCTGTCCCCCCAGCACCTACCCTCCAGCAACCCTGTCTGTTCCCTATAGTTAAGAGTTCCTTATGGTTTGCCTCCCTTTCTCCTTTTATCTTATTTTATTTTTTCTTCCCTTCCCCTTCTGTTCATCTGTTTTATTTCTTAAATTTTCTATGAGTGAAATCATATGGTATGTCTTTCTCTGACTGACTTATTTCACATAGCGTAATGTAGTCTAGTTCTATCCACATCATTGCAAATGGCAAGATTTCATTCTTTTTGATGGCTGAGGAGTACTTCATTGTATATATACACCACATCTTCTTTATCCCTCCATCTGTTGATGGACATCTGGGTTCTTTCCATGTTTTGGCTACTGCAGACACTGCTGCTATAAACACTGGCACAAGTCAATAACAAAAAGACAACCCAAATTAAAAAATAGGCGAAGGGTTTTTGAATAGACCTTTCTCTAAGGAAAATATACAAATGGCCAAAAAGCACATGAAAAGAAGCTCAACATCATTAGCCATGAAAAAAGGCAAATTTTCTGTAAATGCTAATCTCCAGGGAAATGTTAAAAAAACACAAAAAGGGAAAATTAGTGTTGACAAAGATGTAGAGAACTTGGAACCTTCATACATTTCCTGGTGGTAATGTAAAATGGTGCAGTGTTTGCAAACTATGGGAAATAGTTTGGCAGTTCCTTGGAATGTTAAACCTACAGTTACCATATGGCCCAGCAATTCCACTCCTAAGTGTATACTTAATAGAACTGAAGACATTGTTCACAAAAAAAAAATGTATACAAATATTCACAGCAGCTATTATTATTCATACTGGCCCAAAAGTGGGAATACACAATGTACATCAACTGATGAATGGATAAACAAAATGTATATCCACATGATGGAATATTATTCAGCAATTTTAAAAAATGACAAACTACTACATGACAGAACATGGACGAATCATGAAAACTTTATGCTGAGTGAAAGAAGGCAGCCTAAAAAGATCACATATCTTATGATTCTAATATATGAATTGTTCATAAAAGGCAAATGTATATACACATAAAGCAGATTAGTGGTGCCTAGAGCTGGGGTGAGAGGAACTGAGAGAGTGGGGAGTAATTTGGGTACAGAGTTTCTTTGGAGTGATGAAAATGCTCTAAAACTAGGTCATGGTTAATAAATAAAATCTTAAGGAAAAAAAAAAAAACTAGGTCATGGTGATGGCTGCACAACTCTGTGAATATACCAAAAACCCTGAAAGTGTTTAAATGGGTGGATTGTATGGTCAGTGAATTGTATCTCAGTTAGGAACACATACAACTCTGAAATAAAATCTGCCTATGAAACTGAATCTGTAGGAACAAAGAAAGTGAAATGGCATAGTGAAAGTCAGATACAGCAGCATGAAAGAAAAAGGAGAAAGAAGGGGAGGAGGAAACAGAAGATGAAAGGGAGGAGACAAAAAAAAGAGAAATAATTCAACCTGGTAACATTAGATAAAACTTTACTTATCACATTCATTTCTCTTACTGTAGCAAACTATCCAGTTCTGAATATCTGTAAGTGAAAACAGTTGTAGGATATACAGAAAGTAGCAAGTGAGAATTACTTTCATGCATGATAAGAAGTCAGGCTTAAGCAACCACTGGTTCCCATTCAATTTTTATAAATGTAAGTGAAGGAACATAATTAAAAGCAGGATCGAAAAGTTATAATCCTCAAATTGATGACTACGAGAAATTTAGCTCCCCAAACTTTAAAGAAGAAAGTTCTCTTCTATGATCTTCCTCAACTTTCATTTAAATACTAAGCACATTTCATTAGACTGTCTATGGCCATACCACCCCCAACGCGCCCAATCTTGTCTCATTTGACTTTCTGAACTTCTGTTGAAAATGACCTATGCCCATCACCTACCATTCTGAATCACTGGGAAATCAAAAGTGGCTTACCTTTTTTAATGTACTGAAGGAAGGCCAGGACTGATATCCATATTCAGATACAAATCGAGCTTTTGGGAAAACTTTCCAATCCCAGCAATCACTGGTATAGTCATAAAAATGTACATCACCAAAATTATTGTCATATGGGTTGACAGAGAGCCAGCCTTCTTTAACAGATTCGGCCCCATTTGTAGGGCTGGATATGATAAAAGGACGAGTCTTGTCTTCCTGAGTCCAGAAATAAAATGATTTAAAAGACATTTTCACCCAATAAGGTACAAATCATTCACTTTTTTATTAAGTGTTTGTTTTAATTCCAATATAGTTAACATACAGTGTTAACATTAGTTTCAGGTGTACAATATACTGATGCAACACTTTCATCCTCACCCAGTGCTCAACATGACAAGTATCCTCCTTAATCCTTATCACCCATCTCACCCATCCCCCTCACCCACCTCCCCCTGGTAATCATCAGCTTGTTCTCTATAATTAAGAGTCTATTTCTTGGTTTCTCTCTTTCTCTTTTTCTTTTTTTTTCCTCTGCTTATTTTTTTCTTAAATTCCACATATGAGTGAAATCATAACAGTATTTGTCTTTCTCTGACTGACTTAATTCACTTAGCAATATACTTTCTAGCTCCACCCATATCGGTGTAAATAGCAAGATTCCATTCTTTTTTATGGCTGAGTAATATTCTATTATATATGCCATAGACACACACACACACACACACACACACACACACACACACACACACCACATCATCTTTACCAATTCATCTGTCATGGACATTGGGCTGTTTCCTTAATTTGGCTATTGTAAATAATGCTGCTATAAACACAGGGGTGCATATATCCCTTTGAATTAGTGTTTTTGTATTTTAGGGGTAGATACCCAGTAGTGTGATTACTAGATAGTCAGGTCTGTTTTTGACCTTCTGAAGAAACTCCATACTGTTTTCCACAGAAGTTGCACCAGTTTGCATTCCCACCAACAGTGCCCAAGGGTTCCCCTTTCTCTGCATCCTCCCCAACATCTGTTGTTTCTTGTGTTTTTTATTTTAGCCGTTCTGACAGGTGTGAGGTGATATCTCACTATAGTTTGATCTGCATTTTCCTGATGGTGAGTGATGCTGACCACCTTTTCATGTGTCTGTTGGCTGTCTGCATGTTGTCTTTGGAGAAATGTCTATTTATGTCAGATCACTTTTTAAAAAAATACTGTCAAGTTCCAGGATGCCAAGTGACTGCAGAAAAATAATAGAACCATTAACCTTCTGCATTCAACAACCACCAGCACCTGCTATTCACCAATCCTTTATATCCTTTTATAATTAACACAGCTTACTCCTCAGTACCTGCTCCCAATCTTTTTCAAGAATGCCGTGCCTCTACATTACCTTCTACCAACATGGGTAGTGTACAGTCTACTGCAGAATTTCTCATCCTTGGCACTACTGACATTCTGCACTTGATAAATTTTGTGCATTGGTGACCAGAAAAAGGGAGCAAGGGGAGACGTAATGTTTAGCAGCATCCCTGGTCTCTACCCACTAGACGCTAGTAGTACCCTGTACACACACCAAAAAATGTCTACAGACATTGCCAAATGTGCTCCTGTTCCTTGGAGGACAAACTCGCCTCTACTTAAGAAACACAGGTCCAGTGCTTAAGAATTAGAGGCTAAGGTGCAGGATATAAAATTAATACCCAGAAATAAGTAGTATTTCTACACACTAAAAACAAACTAGCAGGAAGAGAATTTTTTAAATTATATACACTGTTTTTCCTTTTTTAAGATTTATTTATTTATTTATTCGACAGAGAAAGACACAGCGAGAGAGAGAACACAAGCAGGGAGAGTGGGAGAGGGAGAAGCCGGCTCCCTGCTAAGCAGGGAGCCTGATGTGGGGCTTGATCCCAGGACCCGGAATCATGACCAGAGTGGCAAAGGCAGCCGCTTAACCAACCGAGCCACCCAAGCACCCCAAGAAGGAGAAATTTTAAAACAACACCCTTTATAAATGCACCAAAAAGAATAAAATACCTAGGTATAAACTTAACCAAAGAGATGAAAGACCTCTTCTCTGAATACTATAAAACACTGATGAAAGAAACTGAAGATGACCCAAACAAATGGAAAGATATCCCAGGTTGTGGGCTGGAAGAACCAGTATTATTCGAATGTCCATACTACTCAAAGCAATCCACAGATTCAGTGTAATCCCTATCAAAATACCAACAGTTTTTTACAAAACTAGACCAAATAATACTAAAATTTGTATGAAATCAGAGAAGACCCCAAATAGCCAAAGCAATCTTGAAAAAGAAAAACAAAGCTTGGAGATGTCAAAGTTCCAGGTCTCAAGATATACTGCACAGCAGTAGTAATCAATACAGTATGGTACTGGCATAAAAACAGATACATAGACCAGTGGAATAGAATGGAGAGCCCAAAATAAACCACTGATTATATGGTCAGTTAATCTGTGACAAAGGAGGCAAGAATATACAATGGGAAAAGACGGTCTCCTCAATAAATGGTGCTGGGAGAAATGGACAGCTACATGCAAAAGAATGAAACTGTATCACTCTTTAACATCATAAACAAAAATAAACTCAAAATGGATTAAAGACCCAAATGTGAGGTCTGAAATCATGAAGACCTAAAAACCATAAAAAAAACACAGGCAGTAATTTCTCTGACATTGGCCATAGGATCATTTTTCTTTATAGGTCCCTTCACGCAAGAAAAACAAAAGCAAAAATAAATTATTTGGATAACATCAAAGTAAAAAGATTTATACAGCAAAGGAAACTACCAGCAGCGCGCACGCACGCACACACACACATGCACACACACGCGCACACACACATATATCAAGAACATGTACAACTCAGTACCAAACCCCGAATAATTCAATTAAAAAATGGGCAGAGGACTTAAATAAAATTTTTCCCAAAAAGACATAAAGATATCCAATGGACATATGAAAAGATTCTCAACACCACTTGTCATCAGGAAAATGCAAGTCAAAACTAAAATATCACTTTATATCTATCAGAATGGCTAAAACCAAAAACACAAGAAACAACAAGTGCTGGTGAAGATACGGAAAAAGGGGAACCCTTGTGCACTGTTGGTAGGAATGCAAATTGGTATGGCCACAGTGGAAAACAGTATGGAAGTGTTTTGAAAAATTAAAAACAGAAATACCATATAATCCAATAATTCTACTACAGGTATTTACACAAAGAAAATGAACACACTAATTCAAAAAGACACGTGTACTTCTGTGTTTATTGCAACGTTATTTACAACAATCAATATATTGAAGCAATCTAAGTGTCCATCAATAGACAAATGGATAAGGAAGATGTGGCACGCATATACACACACACACACACACACACACACACACACACACACATACATATATATTCCATTATATATATCCCATTATATATATTCCATTATATATATATATATATATAATTCTATTACATATATTCCATTATATAATGGAATATGGCACAGCCATAAAAAGATGAGACTGTGTCATTTGAGATGGACCTTGAGGATACTATGGATGGATGCACCTAGAGGATATTATGGTAAGTGAAATAAGTTCAGACTGAGAAACACAAATATTATATGATTTTACTCACAAGTGGAATCTAAAACAAAAACAAAAATAAAAGAATAGACAAACAAAAAGCAGAATCAGACTTATAATTACATAGAATAAACTGACGGTTGTCAGAGGTGGATGGGTCAGCAGCTAGGCAAAATGGGTAAAGGGGAGTGGGAGATACAGGGTCCCCATTATGGAATGAATAGGTCATGGGAATAAAAGGCATAGCAGGAGAAAAAAAGGAAATAATAGAGGATATTGAGTCAGAATGACTTGAGTTTAAATCTCAAATCAGAACCTCATTATTTTTGGACAGATCTAAGCCTCAACAGTCTCTTCTGTAAAATGGGGAAAATAACAGTACCTACTTCATAGACTACAGTAAATGGTAGAGAACTCATGTGTGGAAGACATGGTTAAATTTCACTGAAATTCATGTTCTCATTTCCATAATATAGAGCTGTTTCTAGGAAGTGACTTTCTAACCTCTCTGCATCACTGTGGGGCTATGTGCCTCCTTCTCATCCTCCTGGAATCATGAGCTCTTAACCACTGAACTGTGAAATGAAAATGCTCAAATATTAAAATCCATTTCTTAAATCCATCAGATATGAAAAATGTAATACCAACACTATGAGTAAAAAGATTATAAATGTTTTATAAATATTAATTAAAGCTTATACCATCATAGGTTGTGTATAGAAAAATTCGTCATGATACATGACTAAGCATATCAGGTAAACTAAAAATCTGAACCTAAGTTTTTCATGAATTCTCACTGAAATGTCTTCACATAAATGAATAATGCCATAAACTATACATATTTGGGTGCCAAAATCACATACTATTCTTTTCCCTTTTCAAACTGCTTCAGGATATACCCAAATATTTAAAATATCTAATTAGAGATAAAAAATATAAGGACAATCAGATTATTAAATCACATGTTGAACATTAAAGTTTTTAAAAGTTATATCCTTCGAAGGCATTAGTACAAAAACAAATGCTGCTTCCTCTCCCTATCAAAAAAAGTTAACTTATATTATCATATAATGTGTATGTAGCAAATACTAGTATAATATGCCTATTAAAAAGTAGTGATGAAAAAGAACCACCATAAAGGAAGGGCTCTAGTGGAGTTGGGAACAAGCTCTTTCCTTTCCCTTTCTCCTTATTTCACATATCAACATATTCATATATATCAATCAACATATTCATATATATCAAGTTCTGCTTTAGCATTTATAATTACAGAATTTTAAATGACACATTAGACCAAATAGACTTTACAGACAGACACAGTACATACCATCCAAGAGCAACAGAATACACATTCTTCTCAGGTACACATGGAACACTCTCTGAGAGAGATCACCAGTTAGGGCATAAATCAAGTCTAACAAATTTAAGAAGACTGAAATCACTCAAGCGTATTTTTGGACCCCACGGGCATGGAACTAGAAATCAATTAGGAGAAGAAGGCTGGAAAATTCACAAATACATGAAGATTAAGGAATATGCTACTGAACAAACAATGGATCAACAAAGAAATCAAAAGAGAAATTGAAAAATACCTTGACAAATGAAAATGGAAAATACAACATACCAAAACTTATGAGATGCAGCAAAAGCAGTTTAAGAGGAAAGATCAGAGATAAATGACCATTTCAAGAAAGACAAAAAATGTCAAATAAAGAACCTAACTTAACATCTTATTAAACTAGAAAAAGAAGAACAAATATGGCCCCAAGTTAGCAGAAGGAAGGAAATAACAAAGACCAGAGCAGAAATAAATGGAATAGAGACTTAAAAGACAATAGAAAAGATCATTGAAACGAAGAACTGGTTCCTTTAAAAAATAAATAAATAAATAAACAAAACCAACAAACCTAATTTAGCCAGACTTGCTTATTAGGAAAAGAAAGAGAGGACTCAAAATCAGAAATGAAAAAGATGTTATAAATGATTATCTCAGAAATACAAAGAATTGTAAGAGACTACTATGAACAACTATACACACAAAAAAATTGAGCAACCTAGAAGAAATGGATAAATTCTTAAAAACATACAACTTTCCAAGACTGAATCATGAATAAATAGAAAAGGTGAACAGACCAATTAACTAGTAAGGAGACTGAATCAATAGTCAAAAATCTCCCAACAAACAAAAATCCAGGACCAGACAACTTCACCAGTGAATTCTACCAAATATTCAAAGAAGAATTAATACCAGTCCTTCTCAAACTCTTGTGAAAAAAAGAAGAGGAGGGAAAACTTCCAAATTCATTTTACAAGACAACCATTACCCTGATACCAAAACCAAATAGGGTCACCAGAAGAAAATTACAGGCCAATATCCTCAATGAATACAGATGCAGACCAAGTTCATATAAGTAAAAAAAAAATAATAATAATAAAATAAATAAATATATATATATATATATATATATATATAATGATCAAGTGGAATTTATTCCAGGGATGTAAGACGGTTCAACCCCGGCAAGTCAATCAACATGATATACCACGTTAATAAAATGAAGTATAAAAATCATATGCTCATGTGAACAAGTACAGTACAAGTGTCTGACAAAATTCAGCATCCATTTATTATAAAAAGTCTCAACAAAGTGGTTACAGAGGAAACATACCTCAACATAGTAAAGGCCATATAGGACAAGGCCACAGTTAACATCACACTCAATGGTGAAAAACTCAAAACTTCTAAGATCAGGAACAAGACCAGGATTTCAACTTCCACCCAAGAGAGCACTGGAAGTCCTAGCTTGAACAATGAGACAACAGAAAGAAATAAAAGGTATACAAACTGGAAAGGAAGAAGTAAAGCTGTCACTCTTTGCAGATGACATGATATTATATGGAGAAAACTCTAAGACGTCACAAAAACCTTTTAGCATAAATACAGTAAATTGTAGGCTACAAAATCAATATACGGAAATGTGTTGCATTTCTATGTACTAATAATTACTAGCAAGAGAAATTAAGAAAATAATCTTATTTACAACTGCATCAAATAGAATAAAATATCTAAGAATAAATTTTACTAAGGAAGTGAAAGACTGAAATTATTATTGAAAATTATAAGACACTGAAAATTGGGGTGCCTGGGTGGCTCAGTTGGTTAAGTGTCTGCCTTTGGCTCGGGTCATGATCCCAGGGTCTTGGGATTGAGACTCACGTTGGGCTCCCTGCTCAATGGGAAGCCTTCTTCTCCCTCTCCCACTTCCCCCGCTTGTGTTTCCTCTCTTGCTGTCTCTCTCTCTGTCAAATAAATAAATAAAATCTTAAAAAAAGAAAAGACACTGAAAATTATAAGACTTTGCTAAAAGACACTGAAGAAGACATAAATAAATGAAAAGATATTCTGTACTCATAGACTGGAAGAATTAATACTGCTAAAATGTCCATACTATCCAAAGCAATCTACAGATTCAATGCAATGTCTATCAAAACCACAATGCAAGTCAAGCAGAGAGAGTCAATTATCATATGGTTTCACTTATTTGTGTTGCATAACAAATAGCATGGAGGACAAGGGGAGATGGAGAGGAGAAGGGAGTTGAGGGAAATTGGAAGGGGAGGTGAACCATGAGAGACTATGGACTCTGAAAAACGATCTGAGAATTTTGAAGGGGTGGGGGGTGGGAGGTTGGGGGCACCAGGTGGTGGGTATTGTAGAGGGCACGGATTGCATGGAGCACTGGGTGTGGTGCAAAAATAATGAATACTGTTATGCTGAAAAAATTAAAAAATTAAAAATTAAAAAATTTAAAAAAAATTAATAAAAAAAAAACCACAATGCATTTTTCATAAAATAGAATGAACAATCCAAAAACTTTTATGGAACCACAAAAGTCTCTGTATAGCCAAAGCAATCTTGAGAAAGAACAACAAATCTGGAGGCATCATGCTTTCTGACTTCAAAACATGTAACAAAACAAAAGTAATTAAAACATTACGGTACTGGCATAAAAACAGCCACATAGATCAGGAGAATAGAGAATCAAGAAATAAATTCATATATGTATGGCCAATTAATTTATGACAAAGGAGACAAGAATAGACAATGGGGAAAGGACAGTCTCTTCAGCAAATGGTGTTGGAAAAACTGGATAGTCACATGCAAGAGAATGAAATTGAATAGCCATCTTCAACCATGCACAAAAGTTAATACAAAATGGATTAAAGACTTGAATGTAAGATCCAAAATCATAAAACTCCTACAAGAAAACATAGGTGGTAAGCTCCTTGACACTGGTCTTGGCTTGATTTTTTTGGATTTGACACAAAAAGCAAAGGCAGCAAAAAAGAACAAGTGGGACTACATTCAAACTAAAAAGGTTCTGTACAGCAAAGGAAACCATCAACAAAATAAAAAGGCAACATACTGAATGGGAGGAAATACTTGCAATCATATGCCTGCTAAGGCGTTAATACCCAAAATATATAAAGAATTTATTTGTCCAACTCAACAGTAAAAAACAAACAATTAAGAAATGAGCCAGGAATCGGGGCGCCTGGGTGGCTCAGTGGGTTAAAGCCTCTGCCTTTGGCTTGGGTCATGATCCTAGGGTCCTGGGATCGAGCCCCACGTCGGGCTCTCTGCTCCGGAGGGAGCCTGCTCCCCCCCACCCCGCCTGCCTCTCTGCCTACTTGTGATCTTTGTCTGTCAAATAAATAAATACAATCTTTAAAAAAAAAAAAAAAAAGAAATTAGCCAGGAATCTAAACAGACATTTTTTCCAAAGAAGACATACAGATAGCCACTTAGTACATGAAAAGGTACTTAACTAATTATCAGGGAAATGCAAACCAAGACCACAATGATGTATCATCTGACACCTGTTAGGATGGCTATTATCAAAAAGATAAGAGATAACAAATGTTGGGGCGCCTGGGTGGCTCAGTGGGTTAAGCCGCTGCCTTCGGCTCAGGTCATGATCCCAGAGTCCTGGGATCGAGTCCCGCATCGGGCTCGCTGCTCAGCAGGAAGCCTGCTTCCCTTCCTCTCTCTCTGCCTGCCTCTGCCTACTTGTGATCTCTCTCTGTCAAATAAATAAATAAAATCTTAAAAAAAAAAAAAAGAGATAACAAATGTTAGCAAGGATGTGGAGAAAAGGGAACCCTGTGCTTTGTTGATGGGAATGTAAATTGGTATAGTCACTAAGGAAAACAATATGGAGGATACCTAAAAAATTAAATGTAGAACTACCATGTGATCAAGCAATTCTAGTCATGGATATTTACCTGAAAAAAAGTAAAAAAACACTCAAAGAGATATATGCACCCCCATATTCACTGTGGCATTATTTATAATAACCAAGATACTATAACAATCGAAATGTTCATTGATGAATGGATAAAGAAAATGTAACACACACACACACACACACACACACACACACACACACACACACACAATGGAATATGACTCAGCCATAATAAAGAATGAAATCTTGGAGCACCTGGGTGGCTCAGTCAGTTGAGTATCCAACTTTTGATTTCAGGTCAGGTCATGATCTCAGGCTCAAGGTATCCAGCCCTGCACGTGGCTCTATGCGGGGCATGGAGCCTGCTTGGAATTCTCTCTCTCCCTCTCCCTCTGCCCCTCCCCACTCGTGATCACTCTTTCTCTCTTAAAAAAAGGTGGGGGGGGGGGATGAAATCTTGCCATTTGTGACAACACAGATGGACTTTGAGGGCATTATACTAAGTGAAATAAGTCAGAGAACAGCAAATATTGTATGATCTCACCTATATGTGGAATCTAAAAACAACAAAAACAAGCTCATGGAAAGAGAACAGACTGATGGTTGCCAGAGGTGTGAGGTGGGAGGTGAGTGAAACGTGAAGGTAGTCAAAAAAATGAAAAGAAAAAGTAAAAGTCTCTATGTCTCTTGGGAAGGATGGAAGGAAGGAGAGGAGAGGGCAGGGGAGGGGAGAGGAGGGAGAGAGGGACGAACGGTGGAAGGAAGAAAGGAAGGGAGGAAGGAGGGGAGGGAGGAAGGAAGGGAAAGGAAGAGAGGAAGGGAAGGAAGGAAGGAAAGGGAAGCGGGGAGAGAGGGAGGAAGGAAAATAGGAAGAAAGAAAAATAGAAAAGAAATATCCATAGAACAGCTGAGCCTTCTCTGTGCCTTTTTCTCCCTGCCTATGGAAATTGTCTGGTAATTCCAGAAATTACCAGATGTCTGATAATTCCAGACATCCACAATGGACGCACGCGTGCACACACACACAGACTCACAAGAATAAGAGCAACTTCCACATTCAAACATTATTTGCACTGACAATCCTGGAGTCTCTCAGCCTGTACAACTTGTCTACTTACAGCCTAATCTACAAAGCATGTTTATTTACACAGAAATCTTCTAAGTTCTAGGTGAAATGCTATGTTCCTAGGAAACATAAATATCCATAGTTCCAGAAATTGTAAACCCAAATTGGATAATAACTTCAGAAGAAATGAAATATATGAGGCAGAAGATCACTTTTGCTCCCACAAAGGCAATGGGCCCAGAATGTTTTATGGGTGAATTTGTCTCAGTAAAACCGGTAATCTGTATTTTATTTAAATTGTCCCTGGACTATAAAAACAACAACAAATGGCTCCTAACTCATTCTGTGCAGGCAGCATATGCACATACACATATACCAACCTGGGTTCTCTAGGCTAAATCTGTCTCACAAAAATGTTTTTTTTTTTAATTTTTTTTTCCAGTGTTCCAAAATTCATTGTTTATGCACCACACCCACTGCTCCATGCAATACGTGGCCTCCTTAATACCCACCAACAGGCTCATCCCACCCCCTTCTTCCCCCTCCAAAACCCTCAGTTTTTTTCTCAAACTGAGGGTTTTGTCTCTCACGGTTTGTCTCCCGCTCCGATTTCCCCCAACTCACTTCTCCTCTCCACTTTCCCAGTGTCCTCCGTGTTATTCCTTATGTTCCACAAGTAAGTGAAACCATATGATAATTGACTCTCTCTGCTTGACTTATTTCACTCAGCATAATCTCTTCCAGTCCCATCCATATTGATACAAAAGTTTGGTATTCATCCTTTCTGATGGAGGCATAATACTCCATTGTATATATGGACCACATCTTCTTTTTTTTTTTTAAGATTTTATTTATTTATTTGACAGACAGAGATCACAAGTAGGCAGAGAGGCAGGCAGAGAGAGAGGAGGAAGCAGGCTCCCCGCAGAGCAGAGAGCCCGATGCGGGACTCGATCCCAGGACCCTGAGATCATGACCTGAACTGAAGGCAGCGGCTTAACCCACTGAGCCACCCAGGCGCCCCTGGACCATATCTTCTTTATCCATTCATCTGTTGAAGGGCATCTTGGTTCTTTCCAGAGTTTGGTGACTGTGGCCATTGCCACTATGAACACTGGGGTACAGTTGGCCCTTCTTTTCACTACATCTGTATCTTTGGGATAAATACCCAGTAGTGCAATTGCAGGGTCATAGGGCAGCTCTATTTTTAATTTCTTAAGGAATCTCCACACTGTTTTCCAAAGTGGCTATACTAACTTGCTTTCCCACCAACCATTTAAGAGGGTTCTCCTTTCTCTACATTCTCTCCAACACTTGTTGTTCACTGTCTTGTTAATTTTGGCCATTCTAACTGGTGTAAGGTGGTATCTCGATGTGGTTTTGATTTGAATCTCCCTGATGGCTAACAATGATGAACACTTTTCCATGTGTCTGTTAGCCATTTGTATGTCTTTTTTGGAGAAATGTCTGTTCATGTCTTCTGCCCATTTTTTGATGTGATTATCTGTTTTGTGTGTGTTGAGTTTGACGAGTTCTTTATAGATCTTGGATATCAGCCCTTTGTCTGTAGTGTCATTTGCGAATATCTTCTCTCATTCCATGGGTTACCTCTTTGTTTCACAAAAAATTTTGTTTAGATAGAGTTTTTTAAAATACTCAATATAAATGAGACCCAGCATTCATTTGCTATTACCATAGTCCCCTCTTCTCTCTTTATGAACCTCATCAACTCTACTTAATTTTTTAAAACAGATTTGGCTCCTCTAGGCATTTGAGTTTACAATTCCTACCACAGACTGAGTTTGCTTATGAACATAAATTTTTAAATTCTAACCAAAATATTAGCAAATCAAATCTAGCACAGAATAAAAGAATAAAGCATTATAGCTAAACAGAGTTTATACTAGAACTAGTCTCTCATCAGGAAAGTAATTCACAGAATTCATTATATTTATTGAGAACAAGAAAGGAAGGGAGAAAGAAAGGAAGGAAGGAAGGAAGAAAGAAAGAAAGAGGGAAGGAAGGAAAAAGTAGCATATGGATAAGTCATCCAAAGTAGAAATTCTCGACATTTGGGGTTCCATAGATGGGCTCCAGAAAAGAGTACATGACAATCTGCAGATGTAAACACCATATTAGTGTATGTGTGGTGAGTGCCACAGATTAAGTTCATCCTCAAAGAAGCCCATAACCCATAAATCCATTCACGTGCTGCAGCATTACAATGGACTGTTCTGTATGAAAATGGTATTATTGAAGGTTGCTCTAAAAAAGGGTACAGGGCACCTGGGTGGCTCAGTTGGTTAAGCAACTACCTTCAGCTCAGGTCATGATCCTGGAGTCCCAGGATCGAGTCCCGCATCGGGCTCCCTGCTCCACGGGGAGTCTGCTTCTCCCTCTGACCTTCTCCCCTCTCATGCTCTCTCTCACTTGTCTCTCAAATAAATAAGTAAAAATCTTTTAGGGGGGGTACAAAAACATACTACACCAATATTCCAACTGATCCATTTTCAAAACACGTTCTTAAATTCTATTGCATGAGAAATCATTACTTACAGCCAAGACAATCTTTCGAATATTCTTCACGTACAGTACCACATAGTCCTTGATGTAGGTATGCAGTTCTCTGGCAGGGATATTATACCAATTCGTCATCAGCGCTGCTTCATTTTCATTATTTCCACCCCAAATGATGATGGAGGGATGATATTTCAGTCTCCTGATCTAAAATTTCAGAAAACATAAAACAATTTTCCAATGATCAACAAGGAAAAAAAGCCTCAGAGCTGTAATGATTCATAAAATGATAGCCACTGCATTTTTGCACATAAATTCTTATGTACAGAAAACTCATTAGAAAATGGCTTGTAACATTACCTGCAGGAATACATGTTAAGAAATCTGATTCTTTTTACCTAGATTTTATAAACACCAGTAAGATAGGGTTCCTCTTCTCTACTGTATAAAACCAGAATATAATCCCTTTTATTAAAAAAAGAAAAATAAATCAACCTCATTGTTATCTGACTTGCCACAAAAAAAGGCTCTAAGAAATACAAGAGGCAGGAGACATTACATTACAGAGGAGTTTTTCAACAGCAAGATGGAGTTTTGTGTGAAGAAACAAATGAGGGAGAACAACCAGTTCTGCAGAAAGAGGGATTGAGGGGTTGTCATGGTCTCCACTGAGATCAGAAAACCACAAGGACAGCTAGAGAGGGTTTTACAAACCAAGAGAGTTCCCAGAGAAACTCTGTAAGTTAAAGACAAATATGTGAAATATTCTAAAGGAAAAAGGATGAGGACATCAAGAGGATATCTCCAGGGCACCTGGGTGGCTCATCAAGTTAAAGCCTCTCCCTTCGGCTCAGGTCACAGTCTCAGGGTCCTGGGATCGAGTCCCGCATAGGGCTCTCCGCTTGGCAGGGAGCCTGCTTCCTCTTCTCTCTCTCTCTGCCTGCCTCTCTGCCTACTAGTGATCTCTGTCAAATAAATAAATAAAAATCTTAAAAAAAAAAAAAAGAGGATATCTCCAGAAACAACTATCACTGTCATGTCCTGAGAAATCAACTAAGGTTAAGTCAGTTACTGAATATATCTGAACATAGAAGAAGAAATTAGAGAATCTGTCTGAAAATCTTGCAGCCCTAAGAACTGAGCCTGCGTGACCTGGGCTCTCTGTGACCAGCCCTACACAAAGGTGGAAGGATCCAGTTCTTCGGATACACCGGGAGATGGACTCCGGCAGAAGAGGGCAGTTAAATCTCTTGGAGAACACAGTGAGTCAATGATCAAGAGAAATTCCTCTGGAACCCATTTTAGCAAAATAACCATATTGGTATTTATAGCTTCTCTTCCATGAAATGCACAATTAGAGTGATGGATCCCAGCTGATGTTCTCACTGTGGCCTCCATTCAAGATGCCAAGTATCTCCTACATGACACAGAGATCCATTAAGGATACGTGCATTAAAGGGATTTATCTCATTCTTAAAAATTACAGCCTTGTGTTTTTCTAACCCAGCCTTATGAATACTATTTCCTTTATTTGCCTCTGTGCATGCCCAGGTACGTGACGGCTACTACCAAGTGTGACTGGCACAAGAACACAAATACTCAGGCGTCTGGGTGGCTCAGCTGGTTGAGCAACTGCCTTCAGCTCAGGTCATGATCCCGGACTTCCAGGATCGAGTCCCGCATCGGGCTCCCAGCTCCATGGGGAGTCTGCTTCTCCCTCTGACCTTCTCCTCTCTCATGCTCTCTCTCACATTCTCTCTCAAATAAAAAAATAAAATCTTTAAAAAAAAAAAAAAAAGAACACAAATACTCAAGAGGCAGAAAGCTCCAGTGACTCTGTGCTACACATACCCTTCAAACTGACTTAGAATTTTTGATAAGCTTTCCTTTAAAATTTTAACAAAGTCTTCATAAAAAGCTCACCTGTTTAATAATACATAAAAGAATTGAAGGCACATAGACACCATAATTTATTTATTTGTATGAGAAAAAAATGTTTAAAAAAATGAAATGTCTGCAACCTACATAACTATAATTAATATTTTTTAAGCTCATCTATCCATCCATCCTCCTGATGAAAAACCTGGCCCAGTAGTGCGGATACAGAGAGGAACAGTCCCCGAGGCCGCGGGGAGATTACAAACTTGCAGAGGAAACAAAACATTGAGCAAGTGATTCAAAGTGTGGTATAGGTCATATAGGGCAAATTTTGTGATCTAGACTTGCCAATATAGAAAGATATTCCCCCCCCCAGAGAAATTCATGCTCAAGGTAGGACGTGACAGAAGAAAATGAGAGAGGTGGTCAGGAAGAGGGTGCTTGATGGGGCCAGGGACACCAGCAGAGACAGGAAATGCCTGGTGTCTATCTGGAGGACTCAGCAAGAGATGATTCATTTGTACTTTTTAAACCTTTTTTAAAAACATAAAACACAGGGGCGCCTGGGTGGCTCAGTGGGTTAAAGCCTCTGCCTTCGGCTCAGGTCATGATCCCAGGGTCCTGGGATTGAGCCCCGAGTCGGGCCCTCTGCTCAGCAGGGAGCCTGCTTCCCCCACCCCCTCTTTCTCTGCCTGTCTCTCTGCCTACTTGTGATCTCTGTCAAATAAATAAATAAAACCTTTAAAAAAATAAAAAATAAAACACAGATATAAAAAAAATTATGACATAGTAAATTACTATAACACAATCACCCTCGTAACCACCACCCAGATCAAGAAAGATAACCCCAGAAGCCCTCATACACCCCTTTCTAATTATAGTCCTTTCCTGCACCCAACAGTAACCACTATCTTGAGTATTACAGTAACCACTTCCTTCCATTTCTTTTGGTTTTCCATGCAAATGTACATCCACAGACATTGTAACAATGAAATCACAGATTTTTAACTTGCTTGATGGTTTATCATGGAATTTAACTTGCTTGATGGATTTCAATCCACTGACATTCTTATCCTTATTGGATTTCAAATGGTTCCATTTTTGGTTCGTGAGAATCTCATCAAAGTTCTTTTAACATATCTGTGATAATGTCGTTGGTATCTCTATGTCCAAATATTCCAGGGTCATCTATTACACTTCCTGCCCCAGACCTGGAATCGGCCATTTGTCTAAGAACCCCTTCTCTTAATGGGAAGAGTTATTTCAATAGAAGGATACACCATATTATTAGGTTGTCCTAGTCCTTTTTGATGGACACAGCTAGGTTATAATCACTCCCTTGCACTTACAGATCTATAAATAGAAGTGTGTACATATGGTATGCAAAAGAAATCAAGGAGTCAAGAATCACTTTAAATTTTTGACCTGAGAAACACGAAGACTGGCTTTGCCATTTCTCGAGTTGGGGGAAACAGCAGGGAAAGCAGGTTGGGAGATGGTAATGCAAGTTTGGTTCAGATATGTTACACTGGAGATGACTATGAAACCTCCCAGAAGAGGCTCCAAGTAGGCAGCTGGATAGAAGAACCAGGAATCCAGCAGATATGTCAGAACTGGGGATAAATCTGAAAGTCACCAGCATAGAGGTGGTGTTAAAGCCACGAGACTGGGTGGAATCAACTAGGAAGTCAATTATCTGACTGATTTTCATGGGATTTAGTAAGGAGAACAAAAACACACACAAAAATAAAAAATGAGGAGAGGTTTAACGAAAGGCAAATGAAACAAAAGCATTTTCCTTCTTCTTGGAATGGTAATGACATACCTGGTAAGCAACTTCTGCTCTCACCGAATTTAGGAAGTCCCGATTGGTTGGATAAAGGGCACAGGCGAACATAAAATCCTGCCATACCTATCAAACCAATAAAGAGCAGTAAAGAACTTCCATGGACTTTATTACACAGAAAGAAATTCTTCATTTTGAACTCTGGGGAATTATCTTTCAGGCAAATGAAAAAACAAATTAGCCTGATGAGTGTAACCATTCGAACACTACTATGATTAAGGCAGTGGGAGAGGCTCTCATACAGACCTCACGACTTTCCAGAACAGCATAAAACTGTGGGGGGAACCCAAGAGAAGAAAATGTTAAGTAGGGAGAAAAGAAAGAGAAGGAAAAGGAATTCAAAGAAGGAAACAGTGAGTGTGTTGAGGGGAACATGAAATTTGAAAAGAACCTTCCCCCAGCTCCTCCTCACTTGCAACACTTTAATTTTCACTGGGAATTTACTGTTGAGAGATGGGCCAGATTGTTCATAAAAGAACTAACTTTTCATGGCCAAAAGGATTACTACATGGACATTTTTTAATGAAGCCACATTAAGTTCTTTTTTCTTTCTTTCTTTACCTCTCTCTTTCTTGAGAGACAGACTGTGTGTGTGAGTGGGGGACGGGGGGTGGCACAGAGGGAGAGAGAGAGAGAATCCCAAGCAGGCTCTGAATGATGCAGGGCTCGATATCACGACCCTGGGATCATGACCTAAGCCAAAGGCAGACGCTTAACCAATGGAGCCCCCCAGGTACCCCACGTAAGTTCATTTCTAGAGAGGCTGTTATTACACAGTGGTTAAGGGCCCAGGCCCTAAATCAGTCGACTGAGTCAGAACCTTGGTGCCACCACATACACTGTGTGGGTTTGGGAAGGTTATTTCACCTCTCTTCCACTTGTCCATTTCCTTACTGGTAAAATGGGGATGGAGAACAGCAGTAACTACTTCATAGGATGAGCACTGAGAACAATGCCTGATCCTCAGTAAGTATTATAGAACACTGTGACACTATCATGACCATCAGGACTGCCAATATTGTAATTACTATTCTTCTATGGAGTGCTTTATATTTTAGAACTATAACACCAGAACTAAAAGATTTTATTTCCTGTGCTTAACCCTCACCAATGCAAAACATGCCTGGAGTACTTAGTAGCAATATTAAGCATAGCTTTTCTTTACTGAATTTTATTATTTTCTTCTCTCTAGGTCTTGTTAAATCTCCTTCAATTTAAAATTTTTAAATATGTTTATGCATACCCTTATATCAAAAAGAAAATTACAAATACAGAATGCCTACCACTTAAAAATAATTAAATAATTGTGATATTTACCATCAACTATGGTTCTGGGTTTGCAAGATGCCATTTATTCCTTTGCAAAAAAACAGAGTATCAGTGCTGGCTCTGAGAAAAGAAGGAACGAGCCATAGCACCCACTCAGAACACAGGTACTCAAAGTGAGGATATAGTAACATATCAATCAATAAAATGCTGTCGACTACCCACCATTATTCCTAGTTCATCACAGAGTCTATAGAATTCATCCTGCTCATAAATTCCTCCTCCCCAGACCCGGAGAGTATTCATGTTAGCATCCACAGCAGACTGCAGAAGGAGCCGTAACCTATAGAAGAAATTGTAAAAATAAGTGTTAATATGAAAATCTGGGGATGTTTAAAAAAAGATTTTAAAAACACATGGTGGGGACCACCTGGGTGGCTCAGTCGGTTAAGCATCTGCCTTCGGCTCAGGTCACAATCCCGGGGTCCTGTTTGGAGGCCCGCATCGGGCTCTTTGCTCAGCAGGGACCCTGCTTCTCCCTCTCCCTCTGCCTACCACTCACCCTGCTTGTGTTCTCCCTCTGTCAAATAAAAAAATAAATGAAATCTTTACACAAAAAAACACACATGGTGGTTGATAAAAATATGTTTCAAAACTCTTTTAGAAAAACATGTTCTAAAATTATGGTTTGGATATAACGCTAGGTGAAGAAAGTGAGACAAAATTATATAAACATTAACTGCAACCACATAAACAAACCTGGAAAAATTGTGGGTTATATCTTTTCTCTGCCCTCTAAATTCACACTGTTATCATACTGCTTTTGAAACTAAAATTTTTATTAGTAATTCTTATAGAAAAACATGTTGTAAACCTTAGGAAGTATGAGCTGATTTTATACAACCATTTCAAATTGTAAGACAAAAACCAAAGTTTGCATAGTAGTACCCAGCTTACTCTTATTTCCTTTTTTTCAATTCCTCCAGTCCAGTCCAGAATTTCCTCAATTTACGGCGGGATTATATTCCAATTGGTCCATTGGAAATTGAAAATATTCTAAGTCAAAAATGCATTTAACACACCTAACCTACCGAACATCCCACCTTAACCCTCACCTACCTTAGATGTGCTCAGAACACTTACATTAGCCTGCAGTTAGACAAAATCATCTACCACATAGTCTAGTTTATAATAAAGTATTGATATCTCATGTAACAGATTGAATACTGTACTGAAAGTGAAACACAGAATGGGTATATGGGTACAGAATGGTTGTGACCATATCGGTTGTTGACCCTCAGTCTGGCGTGGCTGACTGGGAGGCTGCAGCTTCTGCCACAGCCCAGCATCACAAGGGAATCCTATACCATTGTTAGTCCAGGACAAGATCAAAATTCAAAATATAATTTCTACAGAATATGTATCATTTTTACACCATGATAAAGTTAAAAAGTCATGTCGAACCATCGTGGGCACCAGCTATTCCTCTTTCTCTAGTAAATTAAATTTCCGTTCTGATTCTTCCAATTCCTATTCACATTACCCACAGGAAAATGTATAGCCACTCTAAGAACATCTATTCTGCATTTCTAGAACAGAGCCCAGAGAGGAACCAAGAAGCCCCCAACCACTGGCCAGCCAAGGACCCAGAGTGTTGGGCTTCAACAGGTATACTAGTTGGCCCAGCTGTACTGAACAGTCACTGCCCAAATCAGCCAAATGGGAGGAGCCAGAAGACGAAAAGGAAAAGAAGCAGCAAATTATGTGTCTATGTCGGGAGAATAATTCCATTTTCATGTGAAATTCAAGACAATATGTTTAAAGTAAAAGCAAATTACTACAACATTTGGCAAACTCTAAACACCAAATAATATGGTACAATGCATATTTATAAATATGTAAATAAGTTAACTGTAATGTAAATGTAAATAAGTAAACTTCCCAAAGTTTATTTTTACTATCACAAAGACAGTTTATAATCACAAACAGGAAATATTATTCTCTTGTGAAGTGTTATTCTCAGAGCTTCAGATAAACACTTTAAATTTTCTTCTAGATTTAAAACTGTAAAGCTTTTTTGGTTCCTTTTACTAAGGTAAAAGTAAAGGAATATACAAATAGAATGAAGAAGGAAATACGGGTTTCCATTTTTAAAAAAGAATGCACAGAAATATTTAAGGTATTTTTTGAAAAATTTAAAAAAAAACAAATTTAATCTTTTTTTTTTCAGGGACTAAGTATCCAAAATGTGCATTAGTCATTTTCTTGTTCCTCCAGAGGAAATATATAATAGTTTTCTAAAAATTGGATGGTTTCAGCAGTCTCAAGTCACTTAGCTGTTAAGACTATCTATAGCTTGTGAAAATGGAATGTATGATTTAAAAATCCTTTCCATTCTAAAGTTTCCATCATCCTAGAATTCTGTCTTACCTCTCAGTTCCTTCCACTGCAACCAAAGAAAACAAAAATGAGTAATTCTTTAGCTTTGGGGGCTTTTAATAAAAAGAAAAGTAAGAAATAAAAAAATCGTAACTTACAAGTCAGAGGTTACTCGATCCTGGAATGAATCTGCTGGGATCCAGTTCGAGCCTTTCAGAAATATGGGCAATCCATTAATTTTGAAATAGAAACTCAGACCTTGAGATCCTTCAATGGGCTCTTCTATAAGTTCCACTGTCCTAAAATAAACCTTTTATGAACAAAATTAAACAATGAATATCAAATTTAAAACATAAACAAGAGATTTTTTTTTAAAGATTTTATTTATTTGACAGACAGAGTTCACAAGTAGAAAGAGAGGTAGGCGGGGGCTGGGGGGTAGGAAGCAGGCTCCCCTCTGAGCAGAGAGCATGATGTGGGGCTCAATCCCAGAACCCTGAGACCATGACCTGAGCCAAAGGCAGAGGCTTAACCCACTAAGCCACCCAGGTGCCCGCAAGAGATTTTATTTTTAAAAAGGAAAGCAAATTTCTGAACAATTTACATGAACATATTTAATGTTAATTTCCTACTTGCTATGAAGCATTTAATGTAGAAGTACATATTTCAGAAAAATATATATATAATTATTGCCAGATTCTATCTTTTAATAGATATAAAATATAGAACTATTAAAGAGGAAATATATTCTAGTCTTCCTCATGAAACAGGCATTTGTAATTCCATCAAAAGAAATATATTTGAAGGGTGCCTGGGTGGCTCAGTTGGTTAAGCATCTGACTCTCAATTTCAGTTCAGGTCATGATCTCAGGGTTGTGAGATCGAGCCCCAGGTTAGGCACAGCATGGAGACTGCTTGGGATTCTCTAACCTCCTCTGACCCCCACTCAAATAAATAAATAATCTCTTTTATAAAAAAAAGAAATATATTTGAAGATAACATTTCAAAGTTAGAACAAAAATTTATACTATTTCACAAAAGCAAGGGAGAAATCCTGCCAGTTAAACTACGCATCCCGAATTTTAGAAAAACACTCTCATTTCAGTGTTAACATGTGCCAAAATGTGCATCTTAGAATCAAAGACATATAGCACAGGGTATTTCACAATTTAACAACTTACCAATCTTAATAGCACATTAGTGTAAAAATCATTTTGTTTAACGGGCAATTTAATCCCAACTAATCATCATATTAAACTCGATGTTTGAGAGAGCTCCAGATATGTAAGTGGTGTTCCAACTGGAAGAGAGAATAGGAGCACACACTCCAATGTTATAACCACTGTGTGAGAAGAAGCTGAGACCTTTGTCCCTAGGACACTCTAGCCAGGTTAAGCAGGAGCAGTTAAGCACGAGCAGCAAGACTCCAGATAGAGAAGACTGAGGTTTTTATCCAAATCTTCATTCCTTTCAGCCATAAACTGGATCAAGGAATGAGGAACGTGGTTGTACACCAATGAAGCCTAGCCTTGAACCAAGATTATGCTTTTCTTCTCTAATTAAAATAAATAAATGAATTAATCAACTTATTCTACGAAATAAAAGTGCTCACCATTCTTCTATTTTCTTACCCTTGCCCTTATTACTCTGACATGACAAAAAGATATGAATTAACTTTATGAGAAGACACAGAATAAGGCTTGGTTGAGGAGGACCTTGACATGGAATTACCATACCTGCTTTAGGGTTGCAAATGTAAAAAATGTAAGGTGATTTTTATAGATAACTTTGAAAACACTTTGAGGGGTAGATTCAAATATCTAGAACAGCAGTTCTTTAAGTATGGCTGGGGACTACATGGGATCCCTTGGAATCCCATAGGAGATCCTTGTGTTCGAAACTATTTCCATAGTAAAGCTAAAATATTATTTGCCTTTTTCACTCTCTCACTCTTCTGAATGTATGGCCTTTCCAGAAACTACATGATGTGTGATGATATCACTTTTTTGGCTAATGGAATGCATGCTTGCATATTCTGGTGTGTTCTACTTCTACGGCAGAGGTTTAATATTTAAAGAGGTGAGTTTTCAGAGATTAACCCAGTTTGTTCTCAGCTTCTACTGTGTTCTTAGTAGTGGTGTCTGGTTATTCCTGCTATAATCTCTGTAACCTCACTGTCATTCAATAAATTCTCCTTTTGAATCTCAAAGTTTCCCTTGCAACCTACACAGAAACACAAAAGAATTAGGTACCATTTGTTAACTTGTTTCACAGTAGTATTTTTAAGTTTTCAAATGAAAACGAATGTTAATTTTAATTGAAATTCATTTTACAGTTCAGAATTTTTTATTCTAAGAAATTATTTCAAATATGCTTTTTCTTAAGTTTGAGTTGCAACTAGAAGACTAACACTCTCAACCTACCTTATATTGTCTCCATTTAAAAAATGCTGGAAAAAATGAAATTGACATATCAGAGTTTTCTTTCTCTTTTTTTTTTTTAAAGTAGGCTCCACAACCAATGTGGAGCCCAATGCAGGGCTTGAACTCACAACCTTGAGATCAAGACCTGCACTGGCATCAAGAGTTGAATGCTTAACCAAGTGAGGCACCCAGGTGCCCAACATTATTAGAGTTTGCTAATTCATGGAAGGGAAGAACCTACTCCAAAGAAACTGGGTAAAATTACAAATGAGTAATGGAATTGTGATGAAATCCATATTTCCCTCAACTTTATAACTGTTAATAATTTATCTTACTGTGCCTTATGCAATGTAACATTTTAAAAACAATACTTATGGTGCCAGCTAAATTGCAGTATCATTTTGAGACCCATCATTTTTCATATAAAGAAAAAAGAATGGAAGATTTTAGACAAGATAAGCTCTTTAAAAGGCAAACATTGTTTATTATGCTCTAATATATTATTTTATATTATATTATAATGTTTTCAAACCAGAAATGAAAAAGTCACTGGAGCATGTTACAGGACTCGTTATGTTACATAGCTGGAAAATCGTGCACACACACACACACACACACACACACATATATTTTATGTTCAGTTAGTCAACATATAGTATATCATTAATTTTTGATGTAGTGTTCAACAATTCATTATGAGAAGCACACATATTAGCTGAGAGAGTTTTACAGTTGACATTGCTGAATGCCTACTAGATAAAAAGTCAAAAAATGAAATCACAGCATTGTCACTTGGCAATGATACAGTAAGTCATCCAATTAAAGATTTAGCTGCAACAGGATACTGAGCTGATCTCTCATCTGAAGTATCACTGTTTGCCTGAGAAATGGATGAATCTCCAGAATGACGGACTCACTGTTTGCTTTTATTTGTCTGTTAATCAGCAGAATGAATCATCAAAGATTTCTTTTATGTAAATCTTTGGCAACAGAATACAAGAGATGCTGAAATATCCAAAGTACTGAATAGTTTCTTTGAATCTCAAGGTTAGCAACAAGTGTGTTAACAACATTTGCCCTGATGTTACAAAGGCAGTGGTGGGTAACATTCCTGGCGCCTCCACAAAATCAAGGCAGTAGAACCCAACTGTGCTAACTGTCCCTGTATCCTTCACCTTCAAGCATCAGCAGGAAAAAAAAAAAGTCAGTTTCACTTAAGAATGTCCTTGGTAAAGCAGTAAAAATTACTAATTCTATTAAACCCTAACCTTGAGCAGACATCGTTATAACAGTCTGTGTGATGAAATGATAGAATGGGAAATACGGATGAAGTCCCACAAAACAGATTTCTTGAGGAAAAGCATCGAAGCCACTGCTTGAGTTGTAAACTGAATTAGTCATCTGGTTCGTGACTTCATATTCACTGTTAAGAACTGCCAGACAAACTATGGTTATTCAGACTCGGCTATCTGGCAGACATTTCTTGAAAATGAATGAAGTGAGCCTTGTCACTTCAAGGAAGTAAAAGTATGATGGACAAGGATAAAACTCAAACTTACAGGTAAAAATTAGGATTTAGGAAACCTTGTATCCACTCCCATGAGCTCGAGAGCTTCCCAATACTTAAAGACTTTTCAGTAACATCAGTGTAATATTAACAAATGTGAATGTGATTATATAATGGAATGTTTCAGTATTTGGAAACATCTGGATATCTTAAGACACCAATATTTTTCCAATCACCAATGCACTGTTATGATATCATGTAAAAGATCCATCAAGAATGAGTAAGTCAGGGGCGCCTGGGTGGCTCAGTGGGTTAAAGCCTCTGCCTTCGGCTCAGGTCATGATCCCAGGGTCCTGGGATCGAGCCCCGCATCGGGCTCTCTGCTCAGCAGGGAGCCTGCTTCTCCCCTCTCTCTCTCTCTGCCTGCCTCTCTGCCTACTTGTGATCTCTGTCTGTCAAATAAATAAATAAAATCTTAAAAAAAAAAAGAATGAGTAAGTCATGGTAATAAAAGGTATAGCACAGAGAATACAGTAGGTGGTGTTGTAATAACATTGTAGAGTGACAGGTGGAAGCTGAACTTGTAAGCATAGCGTAAGTTACAGAGTTGTCAAACTACTATGCTGTATACCTGAAATTAATGTAATGCTGTCAACTATGTCTCAGTAAAAAAAATAATGATTTTAAAAATCTATTAAAGGTGTAAGATACACCAACAGATTTTAATGTAACAGAGTACAAACAGTTTGTTAAAATGGCTTCAGATTGGGCGCCTGGGTGGCTCAGTGGGTTAAGCCGCTGCCTTCGGCTCAGGTCATGATCTCAGGGTCCTGGGATCAAGTCCCGCATCGGGCTCTCTGCTCAGCAGGGAGCCTGCTTCCCTCTCTCTCTCTCTCTGCCTGCCTCTCTGTCTACTTGTGATCTCTCTCTGTCAAATAAATAAATAAAATCTTTAAAAAAAAAAAATGGCTTCAGATTCCACTTTGCAACTAACCTTTAAGAAACCACCACTGCTTAAGTTCTCCTGCAGCACCAAAGAATAGCCTTGATCATTTGAAAAGGCTACTAAAGTACTCCTCTCTTTTCCATCTACATATCTATGTAAGATCATTTTTTCTTCACATGTTTCAATGAAAACAACATGTGGCAAATTGAATGTAGAAGTAGATGAACATCCAATCATCCTCCATTAAGCAACACATTAAAGAGACTTGTAAACATGTAAAATAATCTCATTATTCTCACTACATTTTCTGTTTTGTAAATATATTTATTCTTCATAAAATAACTCACACATTAACATGTCATGGATTTGGTACTGTGATTTGAAATGAGTAAATATTTAATCCTCAGTTTTAAAATTTGCCCACATAAACAAAGGTACGTTGGGGTTCTCAATAATTTTTATGAATGTAAAGTGATTGTGAGTCCAAAAAAATTTGAGAATCACTAATCTAGAAAATAGAACTCACTTACTTCTTTATACCAATTAATGCTACAAATAGTATTAATGATAATACTCATCTGCCCCAATTTTCTCTTTTCTGTTTAAATTTTCTCATGAAAAGCAGCTATCCCTATCTTCCACTCCTGCAGTAACAATTTTATGGCCCAGGTCAAAGTAAACCCTAAAGCACTTGACAGTCCTCAGAGGTGAAGCAGGAATTACCAGGCACCTTTCCCTTTGGACATTCCCCGACAGGTTAAAGGCTGGATCTATGACAGTAACTCCCCATGTCCTCTGGGAGTCCTGATAGGTAATATAAAAGCCTTCTTCTACAACAGGTATTTTACTTCCAAGAAAATAATAAGCTTTGAAAGAGGTTTTTTGAAAAGTTCCCTGAGTAAAATATATTTACATCCAGAGGGAATTACAAGATCCAAACTATTTTAAAGAGCCCAACAAAATATTGTCTAAAAGTAGAAAAAAAATACCTAAGAACCTAAATGTGTAAGCCAAGCAGTTTGCATTTAAAACTTTTTAATTTGCAACTTGTCTATCTATAGTTGAAGATTCCATCGGCAACTCACTAGGTAAGTTTTTAAACTTTATGATTACATTTTTGAAATAGAAGGACTAACTCAAAGTACAGAACAACTGAACACATTTTTTAGACTAAGAGTTAGGAATATCTTTTTTTTTTTTAAGATTTTTTATTTATTTATTTGACAGAGAGAGAGAGAGATCGCAAGTAGGCAGAGAGGCAGGCAGAGAGAGAGGGGAGGAACAGGCTCCCTGCGGGGCAGAGAGCCCGATGCGGGGCTCGATCCCAGGACCCTGGGACCACGACCCGAGCCGAAGGCAGAGGCCTTAACCCACTAAGCCACCCAGGTGCCCCTAAGAGTTAGGAATATCTTAACTAAAGGGCTTAAGAGGTGTGTGACTGATAACACTGTGCTTCTCAAATTTCTTTCTCTGGCAGACCAGATGATGATGTAATGAATCATAGAGTCATAAACTGCATATCGCTTCTCAGCTGTTTGCAATCAAATACTAAAAAGGCTGCCATAGTTGGGGCGCCAGGGTGGCTCAGTGGGTTGAGCATCTGACTCTTGGTTTCGGCTCAGGTCATGATCTCAGGGTGGTGAGATGGAGCCCTGCCTGGGTCAGTCGGGGCTCCCTGTACAGTGGGGAGTATGCTTCTCCCCCTCTCCCTCTGCCCTGCTCATGCTCTCTCTCTTTCTCTCAAATAAATGAATCTTAAAAAAAAAAAAAAAAAAGCTGTCATAGTATAACTGGATACTAGTAATTTTCTTCTTTAAAAAAAAATCTTATTTCCAAATATTGACAAATGTTACCTGAACTATTTTTCAAATAATTTTCATGAATTTCCAAAAACACAAGTCATTTCATTTACATTACGTATTTTTAGAGACAAGCAAACACATTTCTGTCTGCTCTAAGAGTGCTTTAACAGGCAGAAGCACTGAGGAAACACGTGCTGGGTTTCCACAAAGAGCTGTCCTCACACAGGCCTGTGCAGGACCACACAAGCCCTAGCAACATGCAGCAAGCGCAACCGGAAGGTGACAGCTTCAAGTTTACACCAGCACAGTTGCCTGGTATCTTTGTGGCCACCAGAGGTGCATTCCCTTATCTGACAGAATAGACAGAATCCCTGTTTAACAAACCCCCTCTTCTCTATGACAAAATTATTTTCAGGAATAATAATGAAATGAAATGAATAATGATAATATCCAGAAAAGAAATGCAGACACTTTCCTTTATTTAACTTCATATGAACAGTCATACCATTTTTAAGTAAAATAAAAGAGTAGAAAAAAGGAGAAGTGGACCCCTAGTTGGCTCAGTCAGTTAAGCACCTGCCATAGGCTCAGGTCATGATCCCAGGGTCTTGGGATCAAGGCCCCACATCGGGATCCCTGCTCAGCAAGGAGTCTGCTTCTCCCTCTGCCTGCCACTCCCCCTGCTTGTGCTCTCTCTGTCAAATAAATAAAAGCTTAAAAAAAAAAAAAAAGGAAAAAGGAAAAGTAACAGATTCGTGTACTCAATTATATTAGTGTTTTTGAAAAAAGTAAACGACATTTCCATATATCGGTTCATTATAGAAATGAATAGTATTTGTTATTTTGAGCCTTAACTTCTAACAATGTCAAGAACTTTGTGTCAAAACTGATCTTCTTTGTGTGTATATGCTTTATAAAGAACATAGCCAGATTTGTTAATCTATCCTTACATAGTTGACAGAAGAACACTTTTTATTAATTTTAATTTAATTTTCATTTTTTTCAAATGAAGCCCAAAATACGCAAATATTTTGGGGAAGTATTAGATGGAAAGTTAAGTCTGACAGAGATTCATAGAAAATCCCACTTCTCATTAAATTCCAAAAAATGCAGTAGTACCCATGCCTTTGTTTCTTTGAGAACCACTCCAAGTATTTACAAATGCCTCTGGGGTGAAAAATTCTCACTTCTCAAGTATGCCTTCTCAAAGTAGCAAAATCAAAGAAAATGCCTACATGATCGTGAACACAAACATTACTTGATCCACTGCTTTAGAACAAGTATCCAGTTCTTGGTGAAAATGACTGGGTATTCAACACAGCTGTTTCGATTTCTCTGGGCACTGTAAGAGCCCATCTTTTGTTGCCCACCCCCGACACTCTTCTTCAGAATTTGATTCTTTTTTTCTATGTAAATGTTCATTTCCTTACATTTTGTTGTTGCACAGTAAATAGCCTTCACCAAAATTTCTGTGTGCTTATCTTCAAAGAAAAGTTTGAAAGCTTGGTATTTCCCTGTACATTGTTAAAGGCAGATTCTGGCTATTTGCAAATAATGTTTGTATCTGATTAACCTCAACTAAAATTCTACACAGGAAAAAAGAAAGATAATTCAAAAGAGGAAAACTGTAGTAGCAGAGGACAAAATCTGAGCTGATTCTCATGCATCCACATGTCTTTGGATCACAGAGTACTTCAAAGTGGAGATTAACTTTTCAAAATTTACTGTATCCTTGCCTCCTAATGAGCATTCCATCTTGTCTAGGAAAGACTTTCTGTTGCTTTTTCCAACAATGAGATGAGATTTAAAAGAATGAATAAAATTTTTCCAAAGTTCACAAAACATCACATAAGAAGAAATGTTTCCCAAAAAGAAAACTCCACAAGGTTCAGAGAATGATTTCCAGAAGACAGAAATAAAATATGAGATTAATCTCTTTGATTCCTGTATGAACTCCACTGCGGATATTGGCCACATATGCAGCACTCTCCTGTCACTGACCACAACAGAGGTTTATGAAACAAGCATCCAGTTGTTTCAAGGTACCCTCTGTGAGGTCAGCTGCAGCCTTTCCAGAAATATAAGAATGACTTTTTTATATCAATTCTTATCACCTTTTATACAGACAAATCTTTTATACAGAGTTAGATTTGATCTCTATGAAGCATCTGAAGTGCTATCAAAAAGAATTCCAAGTAGGGGCGCCTGGGTGGCTCAGTGGGTTAAGCCTCTGCCTTCAGCTCAGGTCATGATCTCCAGGTCCTGGGATCGAGCCCCGCATCGGGCTCTCTGCTCAGCAGGGAGCCTGCTTCCCCCCTCTCTCTGCCTGCCTCTCTGCGTACTTGTGATCTCTCTCTCTCTCTGTGTCAAATAAATAAATAAAATCTTAAAAAAAAAAAAAAAGAATTCCAAGGCATTTTGGTTTTTTTAATATCTGCCACTACTAAAACACACACTGATAGTTTTAAAACAATTAACAATTCCCACAGTTGTGGGAATGGCCAACTAATCTTCAAGAAAGCAGGAAAGAATATCCAATGGAAAAACGAGTCTCTTCAACATATGGTGTTGGGAAAATTGGACTGCCACATGCAGAAGAATGAAACTGGACCATTTCCTGACACCACACACAATAATAGACTCAAAATGGATGAAAAACCTAAATATGAGACAGGAATCCATCAAAATCCTAGAGAAGAATACAGGCAGCAACCTCTCTGACCTCAGCCACAGCAACTTCTTATTAGACATGTTGCCAGGGGCAAGGGAAACAAAAGCAAAAATGAACTATTGGGACTTCATCAAGATGAAAAGCTTCTGCACAATCAACAAAACTAAAAGGCAACTGATGGAAGGGGATAAGATATCTGCAAATGATACATCTGATAAAGGGTTAATATCCAAAATCTATAAAGAACGTACGAGACTCAACACCCAAAAAAACAAATAATCCAGTTAAGAAATGGGCAGAAGACATGAATACACATTTTTCCAAAGAAGACATTCAGATGGCCAACAGACACATGAGAAGATGCTCAACATCATTCATCATCAGGGAAATACAAATCAAAACCATATGAGATATCGCCTCACACCTGTCAGAATGGCTAAAAGTAACAATACAGGAAACAAAAGATGTTGGTGAAGATGTGGAGAAAGGGAAACCCCCTTTCGCTGTTGGTGGGAATACAAACTGATAGAGCCATTGTGGAAATCAGCATGGGGCTTCCTTGAAAAGTTAAAAATAGAACTACCCTACAATCCCACAACTGCACTACTAGGTATTTACCCAAAGGATACAAAAGCACATATTTGAAGGGCCACATGCACCCTGTTGTTTATAGCAGTGCTATAAACAATAGCCAAATTATGGAAATAACCCAAATGTTCATTGACTGATGAATAAAGAAGATGCGGTAAATACTATACAATGGAATACTATTCAGCCATCAGAAAGGATGAACTCAGGGCACCTGAGGGTGGCTCAGTGGGTTAAAGCCTTTGCCTTTAACTCAGGTCATGATCTCAGGGTCCTGGGATCGAGCCCCACATCGGGCTCTCAGCTTGGCGAAGAGCCTGCCTCCCCCTCTCTCTCTGCCTGCCTCTCTGCCTGCTTGTGATCTCTCTCTGTCGAATAAATAAATAAAATCTTTGAAAAAAAATTTTTTTTCAAAAAAAAGAATGAACTCTTGGGGCATTTGGGTAGCTCAGTTGGTTGAGTGTCCAACTCTTAACTTTAGCTCAGGTCATGATCTCAGGGTTGTGGGATCGAGCCCTATGTTGGCTCCATGCTCAGAGGGGAGTCTGCTTCATTCTCTCCTTCTGTCCCTCCCCACCAGAATAAATAAATAAATCTTAAAAAAAAATGAAATCTTGCCATTTGCAACATGGATGGAACTAATGGGTTTTATGCTAAGTGGGGTAAGTCAGTCAGAGAAAGACAAGTACCATATGATTTCACTCATATGTGGAATTTAGGAAACAAAACAGATGAAATATGGGAAGGGAAAAAGAAAGAGAAAGAGAAGAAAACCATAAAAGGTTCTTAATGACAGAGAACAAACTGAGGGTTGATGGTGGAAGATGGATGGGGATGGGCTAAATGGGTGATGGGTATTAAGAAGGGCACTTGTTAGATGAGCACTGGGTGTTTATGCAAGTGATGAATCACTAAATCCTATTCCAGAAACCTATATTACACTATACATTAACTAACTAGAATTTAAATAAAAATTTGGAAGAAAAAAATTAACTAAAGAGTTTCAATTCTAAAGATATTAAAACTAGTAAAATATTTCATATATCAATTCAAATATCCACTTACCAAACAAAATATTACATATTCTACATCTCAGTTCACACTTTCCTCTAAGTTTTTTTTTTTTAACAGACTTTATTTTTTTAGAGCAGTTAAGATTCACGGCAAAATTTAGGGAAAAGTATAAAAACTTCCCATATATCCTTTGCCCCCACAGTGCATGGCCTTCCCCATGACCAGCATCCTCCACTATGGTGGTACATTAGTTACAACTAATAAACCTAAATTGACACATCATTATCACCCAAAGACCTAGTTTACATTAGACTTCACTCATGATATGTTACATTTTATAGGTTTGGACAAATGTATAATAACAACATGTTATCATTATGGTGTCATACAGAGTAGTTCCACGGCCCTCAAAATCCAGTATGCACCACCCCTTCCCTTCTCCCTCCTCCCCACAGTCCCTAGCAACCACTGATCTTTTTACTACTTCCATAGTTTCATCTTTTCCAGAATGTCACATACATGGAGTCATGCCATATGGAGCCCTTTCAGACTGGCATCTTTCACCTAGTAATCATCATTTAAGCTTCCTCTAAGTCTTTTCAGGGCGTAATAGCTCTTTTCAGCACTGAATAATAAATAGTCCATTGTCTGGATCCACCAGGTTTACTTATCACTTCACTTACTGAAAGACTTCCTGGTTGCTTCTAACTTTTGGCAATTAGGAATGAACCTGCTGTAAACAGCAATGTACAGATTTTGTGTGGACATACGTTTTCAGTCCTTTGGATAGTAAGCAGATCAACTGCTGGATCATATGGTAAGAGTATGTTTAGTTTTATAAGAAACCACCAGACTGTCTTCCAAAGTGAGTGACTGTATGTACCACTCTGCATTCCCACCAGTGATGAAAGAGAGTTCCTGTTGCTGCCTATCCTCACCAGCATTTAGAACTGTCAGTGTTCCAGGTTTTGGCCTTTTTTTGTTTGTTGGTTGGTTGGTTTTTATTTATTCATTTGACAGAGAGCACGAGCAAGCCAGTGAGCAAGTGAGATCACAAGCAGGGAGAAGGGTCAGAGAGAGAGGGAGAAGCAGACTCCCCACTGAGCAAGGTACCTGATGCAGGGTGCCAACCCAGGACCTCAAGATCATGACCTAAGACACCCAGGTGCCCCATGTTTTGGCCATTCTAATGGGTGTATAGTGCCATCTTGTTTTAATTTGCATTTTCCTAATGACATGTGATGTGGAATATCTTTTCATATGTTTATTTGCCATCTGTATCTCTTCAAGCTTGCTACGGTCTTTAGCCACCTTTTTTTAAATTGGTTTCTTTTCTTACTGCTGAGTTTTAATAGTTCTTCATGTATTTTGTTTAACAAGATATGTCTTTTGCAAACATTTTCTCCCATCTGTGACTTGTTTTCTCATTCTCTTGACATTGTCTTTGGCAGAGAAGTTGTTTTGAATTTTTTTTAAGATTTATTTATTTGAGAGAGAGAGAGCACGAGTGCAAGCAGGGAGAGGGGCTTAAGAGAGGGAGAGAAAGATTTCCAACCTGACTCCCTCGGAGTGTGAAGACTGATGTGGGGCTTAATATCATGACCCTGAAATCAGGACCAGAGCCAAAATCAAGAGTTGGATGCCCAAATGACTGAGTCACCCAGGTACCCCCCAGAAGTTTTTAATTTTACTCAAGTTCAGCTTATCAATTATTTCTATATTAAAATTTTAAGCTTTAGGTCACACTGAAGTAGCTCATGTTTAGTTTCTGCTTTTTTATAATCACTCTGCTATTGTTGTTTCTAATCTACTTTTAAATGCAAGAATATGTAAGAAGACAGAGACTGGGGACACAAACTATTCCAAAACAAGTTTAAACTGTTTTAAACTCTTATAAACTTACTTTCAAAATGACTATATGCAGCTGAGTCTCCATGATCCTGGGGACAACTATATAACTAAGAGTTCTCCAAATTTATGTCCATGTAGAATATAACATTTATTAAAGAGTTAATAATAAAAATGTGCTATTTGAAGCCTACATATATGTTATTAAAACTCAAGAATAATTGCACAGATGGATAAAACTTAAACCAACAAAAGATTCTGCAGGAGGAGTATTTAATCACTGACATTGTACAGAATTGCCAGACACACTAATACACATAATGCACCCACTTATTGCCTGTACCCAGGGCTAACTGCTCCCATGACCCAGTCTGGGTAAGCTGCTATCCACAGCCATTTTGGAAATATTCAATTAAAATGTGACAGTTGGAAAGACAAAAGGGGGGGCACCTGGGTGGCTCAGTCCATTAAGTGTCTGCCTTGGGCTCAGGGCATGGTCTTGGGGTCCTGGGATCGAGCCCGAGTCAGGCTCCCTGCTCAGTGGGGAGTCTGTTTAACCCTCTCCTTTTGCCCCTCCCCCTGCTTGTACACTCCCTCTCTCTCTCAAATAAATAAAATCTTTTTTAAAAAAAGACAAAAGGGAAATTTACTGAGATGAACACTGTCCTTCAAAATTCAAATTACTTAAAAACTCAAATGTGACCTTATTTGCAAATAGGGTCTTTACAGATATAATTAGTTATTAAAATGAGGTTATACTGGCTTAGGATGTACCCTAATCCAAAGGCTGCCATCCTTGTAAGAAAAGCAGAGACACACACATACACAGAGAAGGCCATATGATGAGAGAGACAGAGATGTGAGTAACCCAACTATAAGCCAAGAAATGCCAAGGATTACCGCAACCACCAGAATCTGGAAGAGGCAATGACGGATCCATCTTGGAGCCTTTAGAAGGAACATGGCCTGCCAACACCTTGATTTTGGACTTTGAGCCTCTAGGACTATGAGAAATTAAATTGTTTTTGTTCTAAGCTATTCCATTTGTTACAGTTGCCCTAGGAAACCAGAGACACACAGAGTGTGACACACTTCACAATCTCTGTGAACTCTCAGTATTGATCAGATGTACGAAGTAGTCAGATTGATTATTCTGAATTCCATATTTTTTTGGCTATGTACTTTTAAGGTCTTGAAAGAGCCAAAAGCAGCATTTAGAAAGAAAAAGAAAAAAAAAATCTCACAGGCATTGTGCTCCCTTTCTGCCCTGCAGATACTGCAAAGATGAAACTGGGAACTTAAGAAACAAAGAACAAAGCAAAATTTGAAAAAATAAAAAAGAGGAATAAATCTCCATTATTTTCTAATTGTAATAGCTAGGGGCAGTTTTTTACCTCTTCTGGTTTAGGAACTGCGCAAAATAATTTCTAATTCTGGAATACGTATTATTACATTGCCTATTTCTCTACATAATTTAATTAGAGAATCTTGATGCTAAGACAAATACAAACAACTGCTTTCTGTTGCTTTTAGCAAGATTTACCTTACACAGGGACTACATGGGAGACTCGTACAAAATAAGTTGTGCTAAAGAGAAATACCAACTAATTGATGTACTATTTTTCTAGAAAGGTAAACTGTAATAGTCCTTCAAACATACTTATTATGTCTTTGACATGTATTAGGTAGAAATTCAGTATAATCAATTAGTAGGATAAAAATATTCAATTAACCTGGGCAGAAGATGGCAAAATAATGATTAGGAAGATTTTTTTAAATCTCATTTACCCAGAGTAGCCTTTCCCACTAAACATATACACAAAACTTCCTTTGTTAAAATCAAGCTGACTCTACCAGACTTGCACTTTAGGGTCCCTGTGAAATGACTTGTTGGACAGAATTTATAAGAGCTCAATGCCTATCTTTTATTTTTTAATTTATTTTTAAATTTCCTATATTTTCTTCATATGACCTCCCTTCATACCTACAGTATGTACCTCAAAGTTATTCCTTTCAACAATAAAAAAAATGTTCAGTCATTCAGTCAAAAAAAAATGTTCAGTCATCAATATATTCTTCCCTGTTCACAAAGAAATGTAGTCAGCCCTTTCCCCTCCTATTAGACCCAGTACATCTCTGCTGCATGGACTGCATCCAAAATTCCTAACTTCTCCAAGGCCTTTTTGTCTGAGTTAACTGTGCTGGTGTCTTGAGACAGACTCAGTAAACAAAAATTAAAATACCCTTATGTCTGGGCGTGTGGGTGGCTCAATTGCTTAAGCGTCTGACACAGAGCCCTGGGATCGAGTCCCACGTCAGGGCTCCCTGCTCTTCGGGGAGCCTGCTTCTCCCTTTGCCCGCTGTTCTCCCTGCTTACGTGTGCTGTCTTTCTTTCTCTCTCTTAAGTAAATCTTTTTAAAAAATGAGTATGTTGGGGCGCCTGGGTGGCTCAGTGGGTTGGGCCGCTGCCTTCGGCTCGGGTCATGGTCTCAGGGTCCTGGGATCGAGTCCTGCATCGGGCTCTCTGCTCAGCGGGGAGCCTGCTTCTCTCTCTCTCTCTCTCTCTCTCTCTCTCTGCCTGCCTCTCTGTCTACTTGTGTTCTCTCTCTGTCAAACAAATAAATAAAATCTTTAAAAAAAAAATGAGTATGTCTAATCTCAGTGGAAGAGAGGCATGAAAGATATAAAACTGAAGCAAGATGGATTACAATAAGACAGCTTCAAAATAGGAACAGTTTTACATAGAGCAAGCCCAAGGTAACAACAGAACTATCAGGATACCAGAGCCACTGAGGTGAGATAAGGAGGTGTCCGTGAGGAGAACAGAAGTCCTGACACAACAGCTAGCGCTGGGGGGCACGTGAGCATGGGCAGTAGAAGTGAAACCTAAGCCGTCTGGAAGGCAGCTCAGCAGGCTCTCTCAAAGCTGACCTATGCGTCTCCTGTGATCCAGTGATTCCCATCCCAGCACAAACGTTGTGCTCTGACTGATCATCAATAATGTTCACAGGGTTTTAGAGGGGCGGGGAGTGGCAGGGAGGGGTGACCCTGGTGATGGGCATTAAGAAGGGCACAGATAGCACTGAGCACTGGGTGTTATATGCAAACAATGAATCATGGAACATTCCATCAAAAACTAATGATGGACTGTATGGTGACTAACATGACATAAAAATAATAATAATGTTCATAGTAGCATTACTCAGAATAGCCAAACCTGTAAACTACCTAAATTTCAACAGCAGAATGTATAATACATTGAAATATAACACAACAGGGGCGCCTGGGTGGGTTAAAGCCTCTGCCTTCAGCTCAGGTCATGATCCCAGAGTCCTGGGATCGAGCCCCGCATCAGGCTCTCTGCTCAGCGGGGAGTCTGCTTCCTCCTCTCTCTCTCTGTCTGCCTCTCTGACTACTTGTGATCTCTGCCTGCCCAATAAATAAAAATAAAAAATTTAAAAAAAAAAGAAATATAACACAACAGTATAAACAAACTACAGCTATATATGACTACATACCTAAACGCCACAAGTATAATGTTGAGCCAAGTTGGCCAGACACAAAAGAATACATACCATGTGGTTCCATGTACATAAAGGTCAAAGACAGGCAAAAGTACACTAGTGTGAGAAGGCAGGAGAGTGGATTTTCGGGAAGGACGAAGGCGCAATGATTGGGGACGCTCACAAAGGGGCAGGGGGAGCTTCAGAGGTACTAGCAATTATTCTATTTCTTGATCAGGATAACTATAACATAATTCTTTTTCTAATCCCTCATCCAGCATTTCACACATGTTCTGTAGAGTTTTCTATATGTGTGTTATAATTCACAATAAACAGAAAATAAAAAGAAATTCCAATCTGCCAGCATGGATGAACCTAGAGGGTATTATGTTAAGTGAAATAAGTCAGAGAAAGACAAATACCATATGATTTCACTTACACATGGAATCTAAAAACCAGAACAAACAAATGAGAGCAGAAAAGAGAAAACCACCACAAAAAAACCCCAAAAAAACCAAGATCCATAAAAACAGAGAACCAACTGACCACTGCCAGACAGGAGGGGGTGTGAGGATGGGTAAAATGGGTGAAGGGGAGTGGGAGGTGCAGGCTTCCAGTTACGGAATGAGTAAGTTGCGGACATAAAAGGCACAGCATAGGGAATATAGTCAATGGTATTCTAAGAGTGTCACATGGTGACAGAGTAGCTCCATTGTGAACACAACATAGTGTACAGAGTTATCTGAACTCTTTATTATACACCTGGAAATAACGGAACATCGTGTGTCAACTAGACTTCAGTTTAACAAGACAAGAAAAGAAACCCCAATCTGACACATTCCCACCAAAGAAATTAGACTTAGAGACCCTGCCAACTCCTTGCTTGTTGAAACACTGGCAAGTCTGAAACCATCTGAAAACATGAAGAAATTTAGGGCTGGCAAGTACTGAATTCCCTGTAAAAACCACCCTGGAAAGGTCAATTAGGTATTATTTCTCACTTACAAAATGTGAAATTAGTCTATACCATTAATCTAAATTTCAAAGGCAAACACTGAGCTCAATTTGAGATTGCCTGATGCTGCTACCTCAGGATTAGATCCAGGTTATCTGCTTTGACTGGACTGTCACAGAAGTGATGCCATAATCCTCTTTCTGGCTTGTTGGGTGGACACCATGTCACTTTGTCACGTTGGTGGTGATAAAGTGGTGGTGGTGAGCTCTGTCCATTGTTACTAGAGTGCCATTATTCTTGAGATCTCTGGGAAGGCCTGAAAAGAGCTAGGAAATGTGTGTGTGTGTGTGTGTGTGTGTGTGTGTGTGTGTATGTCTGGCTGTCTATCTGTAAATATACACACATGCATTTAGATTTGTATAGTTCTATTTTTATCTACATATGCTGAAAATCATGAGTTCACACTACTCCAAATCCACTGAACTCATGCCAATCCATTCTAGCTTTTCTCTTTTCTATATGTATACTACCTTCCACCATCCATGAAAAAGCTGGATCTTGGTAGTTCGATATATTTACCTATTTGCACAGTCCCCTACATGTAGCCAGTCTTCTGACCCCAACTGGCCACCACTCCCACTTGGCTCAGGGGTGGTTCCCATCAAACATTTCTCAGAGTCATCTACTCTCACTGTCTCTACTTCCTCACCTTCAGGCACTTCTCCACCTACTGCAATCTGACTCCTTCTGGTTGAGTCCAACAGTCATCTACTTATTACCAAACCTAAGGCTCTTTCTCACTCCTTGAGTTCCTTGCAGCTTTTGACACTCCGAACATTTTCTGCTTTTTAAAATACCCTCTTCCTCTGGCTTCTGTGACTCCCCACTCAACTGGTTTGCCTCTACCTCTTTGGTCATTTCTTCCTCGATTCCTCCATGGGCTCCCCCGCCCAGCTTAATTATAATGATGCCGAGTTTTACCCTAGCACTCCTCTCCATGCAGTCCCTGAGGTAGTTCATCCCCTCCTGTGACTACATTAACTTATTCTGTGTATTTCTGCATCTACTTTTTAATCCAGACACAATTCCTAAATCCAGACCTATATAATGAAATGCCCATTGAATATCATTCCTTAAGTGTCTCTTAATCACTCCATACAAAACACATCTAACACAGAAATAATTTGCACCCCATACTGTCACTCAAACTTGCTCTTCTTTCTGAGTAACTGAGTTCAAAGAAATGCAACCTGTTCAGTAGCCCAAACCAGCACCTTAAGAACCATTATTAATCCACTCCTCTCACCCATCCCCACATCAACAAGTCCGATGGTTTTAACTCCTAAATCTTTCTCAAATCTACTTCCTCAGCTATTCTATTGACCGAGCAACCATCATCTTATGCCTGGATCACCACCACAGTCTTCTAACTGGCCTCCTATTCTTGTCATTCTTCCAATCTGATCTGTACAATCTTTGTAAAACAAATATGATCATGGCTCTCTCCTTAAAACCCTTCATAGAATTCCCACTGCCCTTATGGCCAAGTCCAGTTCCTTCACATGGCTTACCAGACCCTGCATGAGCTTGCCCTAGCCTACCATTACGAAACCATCCCTTGAGTTACTTCAAACTCAAACTCAGGCACATTGAAATGACTTTCACTTCCACAATCACACAATATTCCTACAAGTCCCTGGGCCCTGACATATCCTTGTTCCTCTGCCTCTTTGCTACACACTGCTTGGTCAAATTTGTCTCATCCCTGAGAACACAGGTATCACCTTCTCTGGGATCTTCCCAGAATGCTCCTGCTCTGGTCCTTCTACAGTACTCTGTATTTCTCTAGAGTGCTTATTACACTTAATTGCAATTGCTTGTTTAATTATTTAATTTCCCAACCAAATTGTTAGCTTTACTAAGACCTCAGAGAGAAATAGAAACAATGTTTTACTCACACTTCTACCACCAGAGCCTAATAAAATGGCTGAAACCCAGTAGATGTTCCTTAAGTATTTAGTGAATGAATGAGTCTCAAAAATAACAAACCCAAAATGGATAAATAACTTCAATGTGAGACAGGAATCCATCAAAATTCTAGAGAACATAGGCAATAACCTCTTTGACATGGGCCATAGCAACTTCTTTCAAGACACATCTCCAAAGGAAACCAAACAAAAGCAAAAATGAACTTTGGGGACTTCATCAAGATCAAAAGCTTCTGCACAGCAAAGGAAACAGTCAACAAAACAAAGAGGCAACCCATGGAATGAGAGAAGATATTCGCAAATGACACTACAGACAAAAGGCTGATATCCAAGATCTACAAAGAACTCCTCAAACTCAACACACACAAAACAGATAATCTCGTGAAAAAAATGGGAAGAAGACATGAACAGACACTTCTCCAAAGAAGACATACAAATGGCTAGCAGACACATGAAAAAATGTTCATCATCATTAGCCATCAGGGAAATTCAAATCAAAACCACATTGAGATACCGCCTTACACTAGTCAGAATAGCCAAAATTAACAAGACAGTGAACAAAAAGTGTTGGAGAGGATGTAGGGAAAGGGCAACCCTCTTAAATGGTTGGTGGGAAAGCAAGTTGGTGTAGCCACTTTGGAAAACAGTGTGGAGATTCCTTAAGAAATTAAAAATAGAACTACCCCATGACCCTGCATTTGCACTACTGGGTATTTACCCCAAAGATACAGATGTAGTGAAAAGAAGGGCCATCTCTACCCCAATGTTCATAGCAGCAATGGCCACAATCGCCAAATTGTGGAAAGAACCAAGATGCCCTTCGACAGACGAATGGATAAAGAAAACATGGTCCATATATACAATGGAGTATTATGCCTCCATCAGAAAGAATGAATACCCAACTTCTGTATCAACATGGATGGGACTGGAGGAGATTATGCTGAGTGAAATAAGTCAAGCAGAGAAAGTAAATTATCATATGGTTTCATTTACTTGTGGAACATAAGGAATAACATGGAGGACATTAGGAGAAGGAAAGGAAAAGGGAATTGGGGGAAATCGGAGTGGGAGATGGAGGATGAGAGACTGTGAACTCTGAGAAACAAACCAGGGTTTTGGAGGGGAGGGGGTGGGGGATGGGTGAGCCTGGTCATGGATGTTAAGGAGGGCACATATTGCATGGAGCACTGGGTGTGGTACATAAACAATGAATCTTGGAACACTGAAAAAGTAAAATTAAATTAAAAAAAAAAAAAAACAACCTATAGTCACCACAGCCAAAGGGTACACTTCAGAGACACACATTAACACAAGGCATGGGAAAATACAGCTTTCACTCCCCTTGCTGGCCAATTCAAAAAATGGCAACTTTAAATATAATAAACAATAATGCAACCATGCTAGCCAGAATGAAAATAATTATTTCCCACAAACAGAAAAACACCTAAGTTCCTCTTCGTTTCATCAAAATAACACACAACAACTGAACATGTGAGAGAGCAGACATCTTGTACCAAGAGAGTTAGAGTAAGAGTGAATGTTTTGGCCCTTTAGACAGCTCTAGGATATTCTCCCTATATACACTGTGGACACACACACACATTCACAAACACTCACAATGTCTCAGAAAATACAGAGCATGATTAAACAAAGAAAAACAAATAATGATCTTCTAAAGGGTACATTTCCATGGTATCTGGCCCAAAGAACAGGTAGCACGAAATGTGAGAGATGATGCCAGAGTATAACCCCAGCCAACTGAAAACACCAAAGCTTGATGTTGGGGGAAGGAGGAGACCTATGAAGGGGATTAAGACTGCTACTACTTACTGTACACTATTACAAGCCAGATCAGGTTATGTCATTTTTACTGTCCCATTTTACTATACAGAAATGACACTTGAAAGACTAAATAAGGTGGCGCAGTGGGTTAAAGCTTCTGCCTTCGGTTCAGGTCGTGATCCCACGGTCCTGGGATAGAGCCCGCAGTGGGCTCTCTGCTCAGCAGGGAGCCTGCTTCCCTTCCTCTCTCTCTGCCTGCCTCTCTGCCTACTTGTGATCTCTGTCTGTCAAATAAATAAATAAAATCTTTAAAAAAAAAAAAAAGGAAGACTAAATAAGTAGCCTATAGCTAATAAATTCCAAAGTGTAGTTCTTTCCAATCCTTAGTGCTGTGCCCCAAACCAGGCAGAACCTAGTCATTTCTTTAGACTAAAGACAAATTTTCCTTTCACTATCCTCTAGTTAAGGTTACCACAAGGTTTATTCACAGATTTAGGGACAAAAAAGATGGTCATGCCCTCAGGAGGAAACATTTTTATTGTATTTTTAATTTATTTTTTTTAAAAAAAATTCTTATTAATCTAGATGGATGTGATAAATGTATCATGGTTAATTTTTTCAAAGATTTTATTCATTTATTCATGAAAGACAGAGAGAGAGAGGCAGAGGGAGGAGAAGCAGGCTCCTTGCTGAGCAGGGAGCCCAATGTGGGACCCGATCCCAGAACCCCGGGATCATGATCTGAGCTGAAGGCAGACGTTTTACTGACTGAGCCATGAGTCAGACATGCCCTGTATTCTTTTTTTAATAATGGTCCCTGACATTGGGGCGCCTGGGTGGCTCAGTGGGTTGAAGCCTCTACTTTCGGCTCAGGTCGTGATCCCAGGGTCCTGGGATCGAGCCCCGCATTGGGCTCGCTGCTCGGCAGGGAGCCTGCTTCCTCCTCTCTCTCTCTGCCTGCCTCTCTGCCTACTTGTGATCTCTGTCTGTCAAATGAAATGAATAAAATCTTTAAAAAATAATAATAATAATAATGGTCCCTGACAGATGGAGGCACAGGATGAGATTTTTCTAGAGGTACTTCGAGAGCAATACTTTTGAGTACAGGGATTTTGTCCCTCATTGTCCTTTCTAGATAGCTCCAGTTTCAATCTTGACTCTATTTTAGAATTTTTTAAATGACATAAAAAGGCAGTTTTATGTACAATGACCTATATAAGATGTTTTAATTCTAAAAGCAGAAATCAAGTACATTGCTTTGGGAAAAGGGATCCCGAGGCTCACCTATTGTTTTGCCTTTCAGAACCAGAGAGACTTGAGCACACAAAGCACAATGTGAAAGGGGGAACAGATGAAACTGTAGCTCCATGTCAGAAACTGAGTCCCCTTCTGCCACTAGACTCCCTGAATGGTAACAACCAGTCTTATATTCCCCAGGCGAGAGAGTAGAGAATGTCTTCACTGGCAAATACACACACACACATACACACACGATCTATAACTACAGACATGTAGGTATCACCACATGATAAAGCTGGGCTTCCACCTGAATAATGAATATTGAAGCTCATATAGGACTTATGTGGACAGCCTCGCTGGCTCAGTTGTTAGAGCATGCGACTTTTGATCTTGGAGTTTTAAGTGTGAGCCCCGATTACTTAAAAAAAAAATAAGGGGTGCCTGGGATGCTCAGTTGGTTAAGCATCTGCCTTCAGCCCAGGTCATGATCTCAGGGTCCTGGGACTGAGCCCCCCATCAGGCTCCCTGCTCAGCAGGGAGTCTGCTTCTGCCTCTCATGCCCACCCCTGCTTGTACCTTCCTGCATAAGAGAGCACTCTCTCAAATAAATAAAATCTTTTTAAAAAAATTTTTAAATTGATCCTTTAAAAGATTAATAAAATAGATCCTTTAAAAGATTAATAAAATAATAAAAATAAAAAACTTTTTAGGGGCAACTGGGTGGCTCAGTGGATTAAAGCCTCTGCCTTCGGCTCAGGTCATAATCTCAGGGTCCTGGGGTCGAGCCCCACATCGGGCTCTCTGCTCAGTGGGGAGCCTGCTTCTCCCTCTCTCTCTCTACCTGCTTCTCTGCCTACTTGTGATCTCTGTCTGTCAAATGAATAAATAAAATCTTTATAAATAAATAAATAAATAACTTTTTAGAAATTTTTTTAAGTGACAACAAAAATAAAGTATCTAATCTTAAAAACTGAAGATAAGGGGCACCTGGGTGGCTCAGTTGATAAAGCAACTACCTTTAGCTCAGGTTATGATCTTGGGGTCCTGGGATCGAGCCCCACATCAGGCTCTCTGCTCAGAGGGGAGCCTGCTTCTCCCTCTCTCTCTCTACCTGCTTCTCTGCCTACTTGTGATCTCTGTCTGTCAAATGAATAAATGAAATATTTATAAATAAATAAATAAATAACTTTTTAGAAATTTTTTTAAGTGACAACAAAAATAAAGTATCTAATCTTAAAAACTGAAGATAAGGGGCACCTGGGTGGCTCAGTTGATAAAGCAACTACCTTTAGCTCAGGTTATGATTTTGGGGTCCTGGGATCAAGTCCCAGACCAGGCTCCCTGCTCAGAGGGGAGCCTGCTTTTCCCTCTTCCACTCTCCCTGCTTGTGTTCTCTCCCTGTCAAATAAATAAATAAAATCTTTTAAAAATAAAAATAAGAATAAAAACTGAAGATAAACTCAACTAAATCTACCAGAAGACAAAATAAAAAGATAAGACAGAATACAGAAAAGAAAATCTAGGAATATTGCTCAGTTCAGGAGGTCTAATATCTGATTAACAGTTATACCAAAAAAATAAAACAAAGATAATGAATGAAAAATTATTGAAGATATAATACAAGAAAATTTACAGATTGATTTCTAGATTCAAAGAACCCACAAGGATAACTAGCAAAAGAACAACAACAAAAATCTACTCATTTTCAAATTTTTAAATTTAGATTATCAGAGATAAAGAAATCCTAAAAGCTTCCAGAAGCCAACAAAAATAGTCCTATACAAGAAACAAAAATTAGAATGTAATTATATTTCAAAACAAAAATAGTAAAAGCTGAAAGATAATGAAGCAATGTCTTCAAGATTCTGAAGGAGAATTATTTCCAACCTAGACTTCCATACCTAGCCAAACTATCAAATAACTGTGAAGACAGACTTTATGTATTTGCATGTTAAAAAAGTTCTCAAAAATGTTATTTCCTACACAGCCTTTCTCAGGAATCTATAGTGTATCAGTAGCTGTGGAAAGTCAAATTTAAAAAAAGAGAGAAACACGGCTCCAAAGAAACAGGGTTCCATGTTTAATCCAGAAGAAAGATGAAGAGAATACCTAGAATTCCTAGAGGACAAATAAATAAAATTCTAAGAATAATAATAAAAGGAAATTCTAGGACAACAGTTAAGTAGAAGGTCTAGAAAGTAACCAAGCAAGATCAGGGAGATGAAGAAATGGGTCTGGAAGACAGAGTGTTTAGAGAGAACAAAAATGAAAATAACAATAAACAATGGATAGAGCACCTAGTGAGCTGATTAAATTTAAAAGTTATTTCAAGAACGTCAGAGAGTTTGTATATGATTTTGAGGAAGATAAAAGATTTTAAAAAAAGCAACTAGTAACATGAGGCAATTATTAAGTCTAAGGAAAAGAGAAAGTTGCAAAGGAAAGGAAGTATGATTTTAGTATGCCATGCAATTCAGCTTTGAACAGTATATTCATAATATAATAATGTAAACACTGAATACTAAGTTAACAAAAACGACCATTTGACAACCCTGGACCGGCAGAGGGAGGCAAAATATGTACACTGGGGACCAAGCAGAGGTCAAGAGAGAGAATCATGTAAGAGAGCTATATCCTTATCTTCTAAGTTTGAAGTCAATAGGTATACATCAAACTGAAAAATTAGAAAGCACCAGTAGAAGCAGGTTATTTGGGAAAATGAAGAGGTAAAGTTAAAAATGATTGATTCTGAGGAACAGAAAATAGGAACAGGAAGCATTGGTCAAGATACCCTATTCCCTTCTGGTAGTATCAGAGCTTTAAAATTATATATATGTGCTAATTTGACAGAACGTAGAATTTAAAAACACAGTAGGAGAATATTTATAAATAAAATAACATGTAGGGGCGCCTGGGTGGCTCAGTGGGTTAAGCCGCTGCCTTCAGCTCAGGTCATGATCTCAGGGTCCTGGGATCAAGCCCCGCATCAGGCTCTCTGCTCAGCGGGGAGCCTGCTTCCTCCTCTCTCTCTGCCTGCCTCTCTGCCTGCTTGTGATCTCTCTCTGTCGAATAAATAAATAAAATCTTAAAAAAAAAAAAATAAAATAAAATAACATGTAAAGTCTGATTCATTTACAAATATAAATACACACACATACGCACACAGAGAAGCTTTGGAATGCATATAACTGTTACTAGGGACTGTCTCTGTGTGATTAAGTTACAGGAGTTTTGCTGGTTTCTTCTTTTCCTACAAAGATATTTTGCTATTATAACAAGAAATATACTTTTTCTTCACAAAGTATTTTAAAGTATTAGCTTACCTTAGCTGATTTTTCAATACTTAAGCCTCCGTCCAGTTTAAAAAGAATTGTCATGTTGTACCCCATCTGGTTTCCATGTCCATGAGGCCACCAAGTTTCTATGGTAACATTCTTTGAAGAAACAATGTAAGTCATTCTAAGTAATATATGACTTATTTTTAACAAAATAAATAGTGATTAAGAGCATGACATCAATGTCTCATAGAGTCAAGCACAGAAATTCTAGGCTCTATATTATGCCTAGTTACACCAATACATAGTAATATTTAAAAATCAACATGTTAGGTGTTTTAGCATGGATTAATATACCAAAAGGGAAAGGAAAGAACAGAATAACATGGATTTTTCAGAAAAACAATTATCTCCATTTCTAACACTGAAGCATACATGTTTCTGTATTCTTAACAGTTAGAATTGGATGTTGAGGTTGACTCTTCTTCCAAGCCCAGAACTAGAATTTGTTTGGGGTTCTCACTTTATCTGAATAGTCCAATGTTGCTTTATACCATCCTGTTCAGTTCACAATGATCAATAAGAGGAATAAAAAAAAGAGACAAGGGAAAATCCAGCCAACTTCTACCCATGAAAGATCATGAGTTCAGAATTAGAATTCTGCATGTAAAATAAGCATCAATATTCAAAATAATTTACTGTATTTAATAATCACTGAAATTAGAAATTATACAGAATTATACAAAAATAATCACTGCATTTAAATGTAATGCTTAGAATGTATTTTGGATTTAGGATACTGCAAACAGTGCAGAAAAATTAAGATACAATACACCTGACTTCTTGAGACAAAAGGATGTCAAATCACATATTCTCCATTTTCTTAATCTTAAAATTTGGGAATATCATTCATTAGGTCGTAACACACACAAAATATATGAGAGGTTAAAAGTGAAGAAAGTGGAAAAGTACATTTTTTCTTTCATTCTCAGTCCCTTTCTAGCCATTTGTTTTGAATAGTATTGCTTTTCATCTAGCGGTTCTGAGGAAGTACCATCATTCACCTTATTAATTTTCACAAACAGCTCAACAATCCTTTCCCCAGGTTGAAGTTCAATGCTGTATGTCTGCTGTGTTTGCAGTTCAGGGATGGCCACCATCACTTGACCAGAAATTGGCTTTGAGCTGACAACATCAAAAGAAGACTCTATTTCAAGATTCCACCCCTGGGTATGGTTATCTAAGGCACAGAGGAAAAAAAGAAAAAAGAAACATTATATATATATGTATATATATATATATATATATATATATATATATATATGTGTGTGTGTGTGTGTGTGTGTGTGTGTGTGTGTATGTATATATGTATATATGTATATATATGTATATATATGTGTGTGTATGTATATACATACACACACACACACACACACACACACACACACACACACACATATATATATATATATGAATGAAATATGCTAAGCATTATTGCTGCACTCCTTAGGATTCATTGAAGAAAAAACTGAAGCAGCTTCTAAACTAATAAGCACTCCACAGATCCTGTCATGACAAAAAGTCCAGTGGAAATTCTCATTTAATCTTTAGATTTTAATCATTCATTTTGGGTTTTTTGTGTCTTTTTAAGCCATTCATTCTGGAGAAGAATAACCAAAAGTATATATTTTATATATACTTCTACCTAAAAAGGTTACAATCATAAGTCATAAAATCTTTATTAAATAGGGCATGCATAGAATATCACAAATGAAAATATAACATAAATTTTCTAAGATTGATCTATGTTCAATTCCTTTTTATAAAGCAAAGTAAAAATATAGAGTTTTTAGGTCATATAATAAGGTATAAACTTAGATGTAGTAGATTTAATCAAATGTGAAAAAACAGAGATATGCAGTTGACCCTTGAACGACATGGATTTGAACTGCATGGATTCACATATATGATTTTTTTCAAAAAATACATTGGAAAATTTTTTGGAGATTTGTGACAATTTGAAAAAACTCATTATTGAACTACATAGCTTAGAAATACCAAAAGAAATATATAAGAAAAAGTTAAGTATTATTCTAAGAGTACAGTATATAATACATATACAAAATATGTGTTAGTCGACTCTGTATGTTATTTGTAAGGCTTCTGGTCAACAGAGGTTATTAGTAGTGAAGTTTTGGGGGAGCCAATGGGGCTCCTGGCTGGGTCAGTTGGTAGAGCTTGCATGTAGGTGTAGAGATAACTTAACAACAACAAAAAAAAGCATATGTGAATTTTCAACTGCACAGGAAGTTAGTGCCCTTAATCCCCATGTTGTTCAACGGTCAACTGTTATTTTAAACGTAGATTATTTAACCAATAAATATTTACTGAGAACATTCTATGTGCCATGTACTTTTTGCTAAGTGATAGGAACTACATGATGACCAGGATAAACATGGCCCCTGACCATGTGAGTTTAGAGTGTAACAGGATATATAGCCAAGTACAAAAGTGAAATAAATACCAGGATGGGAGAAATATGAAGTTGTTCTGAAAAAACATTCACAGGAAGGGAGGTCACTTAACTTACAGAGGGTGAGGGAAGGCCTTTATGAAAAAGCAGTAGCTAGCTGAGCCCAGAAGGATGCTTTAGCTAAGTTCAGAGGCAGATGAGAAGTATTCTAGGCACGATGAAAACCAAGGGTGAAGAGTCGTAAGTGAGGAGAGCAATGCTTTTAACAAAAACTTGAGCAATAATCAAACTGGTAAGAAAGATCCTTACAGGGACGCCTGGGTGGCTCAGTTGGTTGGGCGGCTGCCTTCGGCTCAGGTCATGATCCCAGCGTCCTGGGATCGAGTCCCACATCGGGCTCCTTGCTCGTCGGGGAGCCTGCTTCTCCCTCTGCCTCTGCCTGCCACTCTGTCTGCCTGTGCTCATGCGCTCTTTCTCTCTCTCGAACAAATAAATAAATAAAATCTTAAAAAAAAAAGAGACACAATACTATAATCTTTAAAAAAAAAAAAAAAAAAAGAAAGATCCTTACAGAAGACGTAAGCACAGTCCAGCTCATCCTGGCTCATGTGAGGAGATCAAAGACTTTACCCTAGATCAGTGAGGAGCACTGGAGATTTTTCAACAAAAATGAAATCACCGGGTACCTGGGTGGCTCAGTCAGTTAAGCCTCTGCCTTCGGCTCAGGTCATGATCCAGGATCCCAGGATCCAGCTCCATGTAGGGCTCCCTACTTAGCAGGGAGTCTGTTTCTCCCTCTAACCCTCCCTCTTCTCATGCTCTCTCTCTCTTTCAAATAAACAAATCTTAAAAAAAAAAGGAAAACATGATCAGATCTGCATTGTAAAAAATTACAGAGGGCCCCATCACAATGACATAGCAGGATAAAAACAGGAAAAGCAGAGAGACATGAAATTTCTATGTAAAAGGAATAGAAGGTGCCACGTGGAAAATCTTGGAATGTAGAGGAAGAAAAGGGAGCAAGCCTGAAGAGGAAGGTCATGGGGAGAAAAGAAAGATGAGACAACTGCCTAAGGAACAACGCTTCAGGAGTGGAGTCTGTGAATGGCATAGAATGTTTCAAGAGGATTTATACTATGTGCGATATAACCCGTTCCTCCATCACCCGTTCAACTTACATCACTTAGTCTCCAGAATAGAATCTGGGTTTGGTTTTGGTTTTAAAATAAGACAGTATGCCAAAGGAGGCTTTAGGCAAGAGCAGAGCGGAAAAGCTGACTCATATTTTTTAAGTTACACAGGAGAAACCAGGGTTGGAGTACCCAAAAGGCTGCATAGGCAGAAAGTGAGAGCCACCAGTGAAAGTTCTCATTCCTTACTGCCACAGAAAGGACAGTGCCTGGTGCAGATGCACTTAGCTTTGTATGATCTATGGCAAGAAACTGAGGAATTTCCTGCTGAGTGGCTTCTATTTTCCTCTGTGAAAAAGAGATGGGAGAAGGTTATCAGCTGAGAAATATCTTAAAGACCCTTCTACAAATAGGGAGGGGACTGATAATCACGGTTTTGCTGCAAATGAAGGAAAAGTATATATGCTGATCAATGAGCCAAGACTTTATAACTGGCATTCCTTACAAATGCAGAGCCACAACCAGACCTACTGTAAAGATGATCATAGCACGTCTCATCATCTGCATCCCACATCAAGCAAAAGCAGAGATGCATTGGATGTACTCGGAAGTAAAACTAATCCTGGACTTAAGAACTATTTTATTTCTTAAATGATCCATTCTTTTTTTTTTTTAAGATTTTATTTATTTATTTGAGAGAGCGAGCAAGCACAAGGGGAGTGGGCAAAGGGAGAGAAGCACATGCCCTGCTAAGCAGGAAGCTGGACGAGGGGCTTGGTCCCAGGACCCCAAGATCATGACCTGAGCCAAAGGCAGACACTTAACCAACTGAGCCAGCCAGGTGCCCCTTAAATGATCCATTCTTAGGAACACCTGTCAATGAGCTCTGAATTAATTTATTCTGATCCAGCCAATTCTGGAGTTTACCCATCCCATAGCCTGCAAGTTTTTCTAAGATATAGTAAACTATATCAAGAAAACCACATTTGTTTGTTCAAGATACTTTCTTCCTACCAAGTATATACTAAGTCTCTCAATTTCCCTTTCCAGCATTTTTATTGTTTTTAAACAGAAGCACACACTACAGTCTGATCCAAAGGTATTTATTTTCAAAACATCCCTAAATCTTTGACAGCTACATGATCTTTAGCTCCCTATCATATTCCCTATGGCTTCCTTTACTATCTCTTACTTCAAGAAATAATAATAGATAATATTTACCAAGAACTTCCTGTGAGCTAGGCACTGCTTTATGCTTTCAACATGTATTAACTTATTTAAGCATTACAACATTTCTATAAGGTAAATTCTATTATCACCATCATTGTCTAGATAAGAAAACTGAAATATGGAGGAGTTAAGTAACTTGTCCAAGGTCACACAGCTACTAAGTTGCAGAGCTTGGACATGAACCATGACAGTCTGAAGCTAGAGACTGTACACTTAACCTCTAAGTTATGCCAATCGTAACCAAATAATGTCCTCCCATACTACATCTTATTGGTACTTAGAATTTTTACAGAATTTTACAGTTTAATTATATAGGGGAGTATTTATCTTAATGATATCAAGTGATGATAGACATCAAATATAGCTTTTGGCTGAGTCTTTAACCACAATAGCACAGAGTCATAAAACTTTTAAACTAGAGGCTGACAGATCATCTAGTCCACTTTCTGGTAAGTGTTTATTTCCTTCTAGACCAAAGGCTGACAAACAACTGGTCTTTGGGCCAAATCTGACCCACCTCCTTTTATAAATAAAACTTTATTGGAACACAGCTGCTATGAACTGAATTGTGTCCCCCCTCCACCTCTCCAAAATGTGCCTGTGGAAGCCCTAACTCCCCAACTCAATTGTATCTGGAGATAAGGTCTTCAGGAGATAATTAAGTTAAGTGAGGTCAAAGGGTGAGGCTCAATCTGATAGGTCTGTGGTCTTATCAGAGAAAGATAAGACCCCTCCCTCCCTTCATCTCTTTCTATTTCCATCTGCTTCTGTTTGTTTCTCTTTCTTTCTCTCCACCACCACCACCAGATCCTGCAAGGACAGAGCAAGAAACTTAGCTATCTGCAAACCAGAAGAAAGCCATCAGTACAAACCCATCAGCCAGCACCTCGATCTGAGCCCTCCCTGTAAGAAATCAATGCCTGTCTCGAAGCCACCCAGCCTATGGCATTTTGTTATCGCAGGCCAAGCAAGCTACACCAACCACGCTCACTTGTGTACCTCTTGTCTTTGATTCCCTTTGCACAACAATGGCTAAGTTCGAACAGCTGCAACAAAGGCCAAATGGCCCCCAAAACCTAAAATGTTTACTATCTGACCCTTTACAGAAAATGTTTACTAATCTCCATCCTTAAAATATTTCCCTAAAAAGGCTATTCTAATCTCTCTAATATCTGTAATGAAAAAAAGCCTCTGTCTCACAAAATAGCCTTCCTTTTTTGCTAGCCTTGGCTATTGTAAAGTCTTCACATTGAACTGAAATCCCCTTTTCTTTAATTTCTAAGTAAAGATTTTTGTTCTACCCTACTAATAACCACCCAAGTTCAAGCCGACCCCTTGGATGTTTCCTATCACTTCCTCTTTGGTGAAAAATAGGAAGGCTCTGCTTGTAAGAGCCTCTGCCAGGAAGACAAATAATACAGTTCCCAAAGGCTACTGGAAGTTTCTATTGCTTCTAACAGGGAAAAGTGCTAAAGTAAATCAGCAGTCCTCTGGGGCTCATCCAATTAACTTCTTTGGGAGCTGACAACTGAAAAAATTAAGGCTGCGGAATTCAAAAACCCAATATGAACACTTGCAGGTGTTTATCTGCAGGTGTTCCCCTGCAAGTCTATCATGTCATCAGCAGAGGCACTATACCAAAATATTTTTGCCCCTTCCTCTTCTTCCAAATGGAATACAACACTTCCTTCCAGAAGTCATGGAGAATTTAAGTAATTTAGTTTCCAAAAGCACATACAGAGTCTTAAATCATCAATAATTTTCCTGGTATTAAGTGGTCACTTCTTTTTATTTGTTACTTTTTAAACATATAATCCTATTTCTAGGTAAGGAGAGCTCCCTATAAATTAAGACCCATTTCTAGAATACAGCTTCCTGGCATACCTCTCCTAGCACTGACAAAATTATCCTTTCCTAAAGAATACCCATCATTCCTATCATGAATAGCCAAAGCAATCTTGAGAAAGAACAAAGCTGGAAGTATCACAATTCCAGATTTCAAGATATACGACAAACAATATGACACTGGCACAAAAATGCACACACAGACAAAGAGAACAGAACAGACTCCAGAAATAAACCCATGATTATACGGTCAATTAACTTATGACAAAGGAGGAAAGAATATGCAATGGGGAAAAGACAGTCTTTTCAATAAATGGTGCTAGGAAAACTGGACAGCTACAGCCGAAAGAATGAAACTGGTCCGCTTTCTAACGCTATACTCAAAAATGAACTCAAAATGGACTAAAGACCTAAATGTGAGACATGAAACTATAAAATTCCTAGAAGAAAACATAGGGAGTAATTTCTCTGACACCAGCCTAAGCATTTTTCTGATACATCTCCTAAGGCAAGGGAAACAAAAGCAAAAATAAACAAGCAGGACTATATCAAACTAAAAATCTTTTGCGCAGCAAAGAAAACCATCAACAAAATAAAAAGGTAAGCTACTAAATTCAGGAAGATATTCACAAATGATATACCCTATAAGGGGTTAAGATCCAAAATACATAAAGAAGATATACAACCCAACACCAAAAAAACAAATAATCTAATTAAAAAATAGGCACAGGATCTGAACAGACATTTTTCCAAAAAAGACATATAGTTGGTCGAGAGACACATGAAAAGATGCTCAACATCATTAATATCAGCAAAATGCAAACCAAAACCACAATGAGATACCACCTCACATCACTTCGAATAGATAGAATCTAAAAGACAAGAAATAAAAAGTGTTGGCAAGGTTGCGCACATTAATGGGAATGTAAACTTGTGAAGTCACTGTGGAAAACCATACAGAAGTTCCTCAAATAGTCAAAAACAGTAATACCGGGGCACCTGGGTGGCTCAGTGGGTTAAGCCTCTGCCTTTGGCTCAGGTCGTGATCTCAGGGTCCTGGGATCGAGCCCCGAATGAGGCTCTCTGCTCAGCGGGGAGCCTGCTTCCTCCTCTCTCTCTCTGCCTGCCTCTCTGTCTACTTGTAATCTCTGTCAAATAATAAATTCAAAAAAAAATCTTTAAAAAGTTAAAAAAAAAACAAACAGTAATACCATATGCTCCACTAATCCCACTACTGGTATCTACCTGAAGAAAACAAAAACACTAATTTGAAAAGATCTATGCATCCCTATGTTTACTGCAGCATTATCTACAACAGCCAAGATAAGGAAGTAACCTAAGTGCCCACCAACGGCTAAATGGATAAAGAGGACATGGTGTGTATGCATGTATAATAGAATTTTTCTCAGTCACAAAAAAGAATGGATCTAGAGGTTTGCTTTTTGTTTTGTTAAAGATTTATTTATTTTTTAGAGAGAGAAAGAGAGAGTGCACAACCTTGGGAAGGGGTAAAGGGAGAAGCAGACTCCCTGCTGAGTGGAGAGCCCCCTGCTGTTGTGGGGTTCAGCCCCAAGATCATGACCTGAGCCGAAACCAGAAGTCAGAAGTTTAACTGACTGAGCCACCCAGGCGCCCCTGGATCTAGAGGTTTTTATGCTAAGTGAAGTAAGTCAGACAGAGAAAAACGAATACTGTATGACTTCATTTACATGTGGAATCTGAAAAATACAACAAACAAAAGACAAAAACAGCTACATAAATACAGAGAACTGATGGTTGCCAGAGGGCAGAAGATTGGGGGGAACGGGGTGGGCAAAATGGCTAATGGACAGCGGGAGAGACAGGCTTCCTATTATAAAATGAGTAAGTCACAGGAGAAAAGGTACAGCATAAGAAATACAGTCAATGGTGTTGTAATAGTAATGTACAGTGACTGATGGTAGCTCCACTTGTGGTGACCACAGCATAACATATAGACTCACTGAAACACCTGAAACTGATGTAACACTGTGTCAACTACACTCCAATAAAAAATAAAACAAATAAAAATAAAGAAAAGACGGAGATTAAAAAAAATAAAATAACAAATACCAATCACTCCCACCTCTCCAGCAGAGGAATGCAAACAATTCCAAAAAATGGATGGGGATAGCTAAGAAGAAAAATTATTAAATGAGTCAAAATCTCCTCCCAGGTCTCCTTCCCAATTACACCGATTTTACATCCTCTCCTCATTCTGAGCCCAAACAACACAGGAATTCTGCCAAAAGAGGGCAAACAGACAAGTCTGACCTGCTCTCTCTAGAACTTGAGGCCTTTCCAGAGACTCAGGGATACCCTAATTGATGTCCCCGCTCCCTACAGAAGAAGCCATGGTCTATAGTTTGTTCCATATAAAATCAATCAGGTAGACTATCCAGAGAAGGTCAGAGAATGTGGTTTTGGCCACTGACTCACTTTCAAGTTTTTCCAAAACTGATTCAGGGAGGACTCTTTAAATACTAACTAACCAACCAACCAACCAACCAACCACTAAGAATCTGACTTGCATGGAAATTTGTATAAAGAGTAGGCAGCTACATAACCAGAATAAGTGTGCTGCCACTTCATCCAAACAACCTTCAAGACAGTCCCAGTTTGTGTCGATGTGGCTAACACCTTAACCTTTAAAAAAACCTCTAAAATATACCAGTTTGCTCCTCTTATATTCCCGTAAGGTCTACTTCTTTGTCGAGATGTGGTCAGAAAAGAAAACAGCTTGGGGCGCCTGGCTGGCTCAGTTGGTAGAGCATGTGACTCTTGATCTTGGAGTTGTGAGTTCAAGCCCCATGTTGCATATAGAGATTATTTAAAAATAAAGTCTTTAAAAAAACAAAAAGAGCTTTATTCAGTTGTTTAAGAGAAAAAGAAGAGTGTAAAAAGACACAGAAGTAGAAAAATAAGACATGGCTGAGTTACTTGAATTCAAATGTGTCCCTAACTACCAGAAAGACCCTCACACTGTATCCTAACCCTTGCCTTAACTGATTATAATTAAGCCCCAAGTATCAATGTCTTTATTAATCATGTGTCCAGCTTCAAGAAGAACTGAATTCTTCAATAAGTAGAATTTCTTCTACTTGGCAATTTCCACATCACTTTGTAGATAAGGTTCCTGAGGCCCCAACTACAGAACCTAACTCAAAAGCTCCTGAGTCAAAAGACAAGTCAAGGGCTCAGGTTTCCTAACTCTAGGGCTCTCCACTTTGCATGCATTTCTCACAGAGGCACCTCTCCAAGAGAAAGACACTAGCAGGCACATGCTGAAATTTGTGTATAAACACTGAGGAAAACCGAAAGCAAAGATACTTTGAGGATCCAGGAATCACATTACTGGGTATTTAGCCAGAAAATGCAAAAACACAAATTCAAAGGGATACATGCATCCTGATGTTTATAGCAGCATTACTGACAACAGACAAAATATGGAAGCAGCCCAAGTGTCCATCAACAGATGAATGAATAAAGAAGAGGTGGTGTATATATATACAATAGAATATTACTCAGCCATAAAAAGAATGAAATCTTGCCGTTGCAACAATGTGGATGGAGCTAGAGAGAGGCTAAGGGAAATAAGTCAGTCAGAGATAGACAAATACCACACAATGTCACTCATATGCGGAATTTAAGAAACAAAACAAAAGAGCAAAGGGAAAAAAAGAGATAAATCAAGAAAAAGACCCTTAACTATAGAGAACAAACTGATGGCTACCAGAGGGGAGGTAGATGGGGGCATAGGGGAAATAAGTGATGGGGATTAAAAAGTATGCTTATCGGGCACCTGGGTGGCTCAGTGGGTTAAAGCCTCTGCCTTCAGCTCAGGTTATGATCCCAGGATCCTGGGATTGAGCCCCACATAGGGCTCTCTGCTCAGCAGGGATCCTGCTTCCTCCTCTCTCTCTGCCTGCCTCTCTGCCTACTTGTGATCTCTGTCTGTCAAATAAATAAATAAAATCTTTTAAAAAAGAAGCATGCTTATCATAATGGAAAAAAAAATAAAATAAAATGATAAAAGCAAAGGTACTTTTTGTCTTTCAGAATCCTAAGCCCAAGTATCAGATATTCAATGTGAAACAAAGCATGGGGGGAGGGCAGAATATAACAATAAAATATTAGCCTCTTAATAAAAGGGTCTGTGAAAAAGAATGCTGAAATCTACAAACATAAAGAGTGTGTCTGACCCTCTACTAAATGTATAATTATATGTTGCCACAGTTCCTTCATTTGTCAAAATACCATCTTTGTAACCTAAACTATCGCACAAGGGCATGACAACGGTTATGGGAGCATCAAAGAATACAAATATATTTCTTGAATCATTGCTGTCTGTAAACCTTGACAGGCACTATAAATTATATCCCAACCCAAAGAAGCAAAAGGTTGAATCTACATAGAGAAATATACCCAAAGATCATAGTTAAGAATACAGGACAGTATCTGGGGGTTAAGAATGAACATGGAGATGCAAGAACATTTGGGTCAGCATGGGAAGGATCTGCAAAGGAAGGGAGGTTGCATATGTAAGATGAAAACCAATGTTTCATCTGGGGGGACGGGGGGAGCTCTTCAAAGATGGCTGCCTTGATTAGCTTCACCCTGCTGAGCATCTAACAGCTCCTCCTTTCGTCTGCTTGCTTCTTGCATCTTTAATAAGTGATGAAAAGGGGGCGCCTGGGTGGCTCAGTGGATTAAGCCACTGCCTTCGGTTCAGGTCATGATCTCAGGGTCCTGGGATCGAGTCCCGCATCGGGCTCTCTGCTCGGCTGGGAGCCTGCTTCCTCCTCTCTCTCTCTCTCTGCCTACTTGTGATCTCTCTCTGTCAAATAAATAAATAAAATCTTTAAAAAAAAAAAAAGTGATGAAAAGCTGCAGTGTTGAGGTCTTCCTGTGCATGTGAAGAAACAGCAGTGACAACAAGCTGAAATGATCAAGCCACAGAAGGTTTCAATTCAAACACAGGATATTTTCCTGTGCTCCTGCTAGAATTATAGGACAGCCTTCAGCAGCTGCTTTTCAAAGAGCTAACAGCTTGCATTAGCCAGAAAGGCAGGCTCACAGTTAGTTACAACAGCTGTTTTCCCCTTCTTTACCAAGCAGCAAGACCTCCTCGCTTACTCAGCAGGACAAAATCCTCAAAGATGAAACTAAGGCAAAACAGACGCAAAGCACAATTTCCCCCCAGAGATAAGTTGGTAAATTCCAGAGGGAAAAAAATCTATTCAGGCAACAAGGCAGCTAATCACAGGAGAGATTAGTCAAGCAACCTACCTACCCATAAAGATATTTTCAAGGGTGAATACTGTTATTTTATGGGTAAAGTAATTCGAAGATGAATGAAAAAGTGATTCAAAACTAATGCATTCAAAAAATGCATCAAACAAGGCATTGCGCAAGACTGACAAATCATCGTTATGTTGTAATATTACATTCCCCATATCAAAGGGGAGCAATGACCTTCAATACAGGTTCTGTGGGGAAGGCCAGGATCTAGCCAAACTAAGTCCTCCAACCCAAAGGCTAGGTCTTGGAGAATGACAGAGGGGGCACTTTAGGCTGAAGCAGCAAGGAAATATGGATCCGGTCGGGAGAAGGCAGCATCTCTGGGATGGTGGAAGTGCACAAGCACAGGTCAAAGACCCACAGCTCACCTCAGCTCAAGAGGAGGATTCACATACCGAAAAACTTCTCTATACTATTTTTTTTTTCCTGGCTGTGGTAACAGAAGACTGTGGTAACAATGCAGCATTTCCTCAGAACATACTTATTATAGATTTGGACTTAATGTGTTTATGTAAGCTGATGAAAAGCTCATAAAACTGCATGATCAACCTTCCCTAATACATTTTAGGGCATAATGTGAACAATTCACATCAGATTACAAAAATGAAAGACCTAGCATGGAAAAAACAATAAATGAATATATGTATCTCTCTCTCTCTCTCTCTCTCTCTCTCTCTCTCACACACACACACACCACCACCACCACCAGACAAGGCCTGCAGTTTGGGCCAGATTATTTGCTTATAAATGTCTTAACCTTTGGAATTGGGGCATCCACCCCCACCAGCTATCTTCTCCCCATCTCTCCTCCCCACCTTGGAAACCCAAGTCCAGTGAGACTTCCCCTACTCCCCCAGCAGATAGGGTCATTCTTCTACCTCCTCCCCAAGAAAAAAGAACAGGAGAATCTTCCCAGGTTTCTACATCCAGTAAAAAGCCTCTGGGCTTCCCTTTTCAATACCAGAGTCAATCTTTCACTGTTCAAAACACTGAAAATGTGGGTGCCCTAGAGCAGCTACTGCTGTTTAAAACCTGATTAGACTATTTCAGGGCTACGAGGGAATTATTCAAATAAACATTTTCTAATAAGGTTTTAAAGAAAGTCATGTCAATGAATTGGTCTCTCTTAATACCTAGATAAATGACAGGAGCCTAAGACATAATGGGAGTAATTCTTGTTTTCCTTTGACCTCAGTATTTTTTTCAAATATAAATTTGTTTTTATTATCTTAAACATTAAGAATGGGTGAAAATCATTGAGAAAGCTGAGGTTAGGGTAAAATCAAACAAATGACCACAGGATACTAGAAAGTGAAAAAGTTTAGAAACCATCATTATAATGACTGAGAATACAGAAAAGGATATCTATATCTATATATATATATATATATATATAGATATGAATTGATATAAATATATAAGTCTCTAAATGTATTACATAGATATATAAAGTAAACTAATTCATAAGAATTTCAAGTTAATTTTTTAAATGTCAAAAAGACTTTTTTCTGTCATACTGCACACGATTAAATTGGGAAGTTATGGTCAGTTATTTCACCTTCGGCGGTAAACCTACTAGTTTTAAATTCAGAAATAAACTGAACATTTGGAAAAACAATAAGGTTACGTTCTTCTAGCCTCAATAGGGAAAAAGTAGAAAGTGCCTCACAGTCAAATCAGTTAAGCCTTTCATAACAAGTTGGCTGAAATTACTAAATAGGTTGTTTTAACGACTTTCTTCCCTTACTACAGAAGGAATATAAGCTCAGCATAGAAATCTAGAGAAGACAGTCAAGCAAAAGTATAAAATACAAACTATCTGTATTACTATTTCCCAAGATAGTCCCGTCTGTATTAGTTCTGGCCAGCCTCATTTTTACACTAAAATTTTCAAAAATAAACATACATGATTTTAAAGAAAAGTTACACTTATCTAGTTTTGATTAAGAGCTAATCCTCTTAAAAACCTTTTAGTACCTCTCACAGTGCCTGCCTCATACTATATACCAAATAAATGCATAAAATATATTAGCTTATTCTCTTTATTATTTTTCAACTTTTAAATAACTATTGATTTCAGTGATGACTGCAGTCTTCCAAAGGAAAACTGGAAAAAGAGCTCTGAAAAAAACTCCTAAATGAAGTTCCTCTCCTCACTTTCACATGCTTATGCTTCAATTTTCTTTATTACATCCAACAACCAAATTGAAATCTATATAGAATTAACCATAGTAAGAACTGCTGTTTAATATGCGCAGGGCATATCCTCTGAACAGGAAGCATATTTTTCTCTATATTAAGTACAAAATATATTGCAGTCACAAAATATCAAAAATGTAGTTGAAATGGGGAATTACACTGAATCTAAATTAAATTTTAAACATCAATGAAATAGATTTAATTCCAATAAAATTCACGTAGTCACTAGGGACTAATAAACTGAACTCTAATGACTCATATTCAGGAAGAAATTTTAGTTTCATATTCAAATTTTTTAATTAAACCAGAACAGTGTTATTCAAATATTTGCAGGCATCAGGGTGTCTAGAACACACAGCACTTTTCGCAAACCACCTAAGACATTGATTAAACTTCAAAACGATTTAAATAAATAACTCTTTGCAAAATCAGACCTCTCCTTCCACTAGATTCTATTATACCTGAGAAAAAAATATCGGTGGGAATAGGAAAGAATGAACTGTTCTTTGAATTTAATAGCAAAACTCAGTTCAAGTTACACCTCTGAAGAATGAACTGTTCTTTGAATTTAATAGCAAAACTCAGTTCAAGTTACACCTCTGAAGAGTTCAGAAACACTAGAGTGGCCACATTTACACATGCAATTTAAATTACATCTCTTCATGCCCTTTTCCCATTTAAAAATGCCAGCAGCACCTAATTACTTCAATTACCCACCATCTCTGATTGGCTTTTGTCTTTCCCTTTAGAAAACAGATTTGGCTCTGATAGACTAGCAATCTCAGGTCACCAGGGCCTTTAAGATAACAGAACTCCTGTACTGACCCATCATGTTCTTGCTGATTCCATTGAGCAGGCTTGCCCATAACTGGATCAAGCTTCACGAGGTATTATTCAAGAACCCCCCTCTTGGGATGCCTGGGTGGCTCAGTCGGTTAAGCGGCTGCCTTCGGCTCAGGTCACATTCCCAGTGTCCTGGGATCAAGTCCCACATTGGGCTCCTTGCTCCACGGGGAGCCTGCTTCTCCCTCTGCCTCTGCCTGCTACTCTGCCTGCCTGTACTCTATCTCTCTGACAAATAAACAAATAAAATCTTTGGGGAAAAAAAAAAAAAAAAAGATCCCCCTTCACTGATTTCCCTGACTTCACAAATCCTCCCTGATCTTTGGTTTTCTGAACTACAGGGCCTCCCAACCCACAAGCCTATTACAGCCTTGTTTGGTGTGGTAAACTGTTCACATATCCCATCCCCACCCCAACCAATGTGCAGGCAAGAGTATACTCTAGGTCCTTTCAATGCCAAACACGCACAGTGCCAGGCAAACAACTCAACAAATATCTGACCGGCTTTTCACTGATTTGTTGATGTCAGTGACATGTCTGAGGTTTTTTGTTTTTTGTTTTTTTGTTTTTTTTTTTGTTTTTTTTTTTTAAGATTTTATTTATTTATTTGACAGAGAGAGATCACAAGTAGACAGAGAGGCAGGCAGAGAGAGAGAGAGAGGGAAGCAGGCTCCCTGCTGAGCAGAGAGCCCGATGCGGGCCTCGATCCCAGGACCCTGAGATCATGACCTGAGCCGAAGGCAGCGGCTTAACCCACTGAGCCACCCAGGCGCCCATGTCTGAGGTTTTATTCAAAGCTCCTTTCTTGTAAATAGTTCCTTCAGCAGAAAAAGTAGTATTTCTTTACCTTCTGAAACTTTCTTTGTGCCTTGTTTGCATTCCAGTTTACTTCCAAGTCTTTTTTTTTTTTAATAGAGGGAAGCTTTTTTCTTTTCTTTTCTTTTTTATTTGACAGAGAGAGAGAGATCACAAGCAGGCAGAGAGAGAGAGGGGAGGAAGCAGGCTCCCCGCGGAGCAGAGAGACTGGCGCGGGGCTCGATCCCAGGACCCTGGGATCATGACCTGAGCCGAAGGCAGAGGCTTTAACCCACTGAGCCACCCAGGCGCCCCTACTTCCAAGTCTTAACAAAGCTAGTATGTCACAGCTTTCGGAGGAGAAAACGTGCAGTGATGGACAGTCAGCCCAGTGATGGGAGCAAATTAAGAATTCAGCACAGTTGGAGTTCTGAAAGTGAGAACCGAGGCCACAAAGAGCAGTACAAGGCAGCAGGCCCAAGTCTGTTAGAAGGGGACACTTAGCTCAGAGAAACCTCAAGTGCTCTTGCTTTCTTTTTTTTTCTTTTCAAAATATGTTTAAAAATGTTTATCTACTTCCTTCCTATTTTATATTGTAAATTTTCATGACAAATCACAGTTTGTATATATTTTTCATGCTGATAAATGTGCCACAAAATTTTTTAAATGAGTCTCTGAAAAGTATATCTACATATTCAAATTATAAACCCAATTTTTATCACATAGAGGAGGCTCAAAAAAGAAAAACAAGAAATCACATCTCTTAGCTTACCATATATAGGGGAAAACACAAAGTAGTTCAGATGACAAATGTTATAGGCTTCAATTCTGACATCTTTCCAGATGCCCTGGGTAGGAAAGGATGGCCCCCAGTCCCAACCAAAGGAACTCTGCTCCTATAATTTCAAGGGGAAAAAACCAGATCCGAATTACCATGAAATTTAAACACTATGGAAAACATGTTCTTCTAAAATATTACATACATGTATATTAGTTTGCTAGGGCTATCATAACAAAATACTACAGACTGGGTGGCATAAACAACAGGAATGTATTATTTCACAGTTCTAGAGGTTGGCAAGTCAAAGATCAGGGTGTTGGCAGGTCTGGTTTCCTCTGAAGCCTCTCTCCTTGGCTTATAGAAAACCACCCTCTCACTGGGCCTTCCCATAGTCTTTTCTGTGTGTGTGTGTGCATGCATGTGTGTGTGTGTGTGTGCATGCATACCCTGCACGTGTACACACACACACACACACACATTACCTTTTCTTAAAAGGACATCATTCATACTTGACTCCCACCCTAAAAGTCTCATTTTAACTTAATCCCTCTTTAAGGACCTTATCTCCAAACAAGGTTACAGTTTTAGCAACTGAGGATCAGGATTTCAACATAAAAATTCAGGGAGAAACACATAGTCCAGTCCACAATAGTGTTTGTGTATAAGTGTGTGTCCCGTACAGAGCATCTAAAAAAGCCTCCAATGATCCCCTCCTGGTATTCATGCCCTGTGTAATCCCCTCTCCTCCAGTATGGATTACGCCTAGTGAATCACTTCTAACCAAGAGAATACGGGAGAGGTGATAATCATTTCCAAAATTAAGTTATAAAAAAAACTGCACCTTCTGTTCTGGGTACTCTCTCCCACAATCTCCAGGCCATGAGGGAAGCCAGCTGCCACGTTGTAAGGTGGCCTCTGTGGAGAGGCCCACATGAGTAAGTGAGCTTGGATGCCAATCTGAGCCCTACCGATAACCACATGGATAAGCTTAGGCCCAAACACTTCAGGCCCGGTAGAGCCATGAGATTACCACAGCCCCAGTCCACGCTTGACTGTAACCTCACGACTGGCCTTCAGCCAGAGGCACCCAGCTAGTCCACACTCAGATTCTTGACTGACAGAAACTACGATAACAAATGTTATTTTAAGCTGATAAGTTTTGGCATAAGTTGTCATACAGCAATAGATAACTAATACAGTTAACTAATACATGAACCTATGCAACACAGTTGTTTGGCAGAAATGTTTTAAGAACCTAAAATCTGGGGCGCCTGGGTGGCTCAGTGGGTTAAAGCCTCTGCCTTCGGCTCAGGTCATGATCCCAGGATCCTGGGATCGAGCCCCGCATCGGGCTCTCTGCTCAGCGGGAAGCCTGCCTCCTCCTCCTCTCTCTCTCTCTCTCTGCCTGCTTGTGATCTCTGTCAAATAAATAAATAAAATCTTTAAAAAAAAAAAAAAGAACCTAAAATCTGATTATGTACTTTTATTCTTCAAAAGCATATGACACTGAAGCAACACCACAGTCACTCTTTAAACTTCTCCAAAATGTATCTGAACCTATCATTGTATTTAACGATAAAGAACATTCTATTTAAGTGTGATAGCTATAAAGAACAAGGAAACATTTAAAAATAAAGATAAGGGACGCCTGGGTGGCTCAGTTGGTTAAGCAGCTGCCTTCGGCTCGGGTCATGATCCCAGCGTCCTGGGATCGAGTCCCATATCGGGCTCCTTGCTCGGCAGGGAGCCTGCTTCTCCCTCTGTCTCTGCCTGCCTCTCTGCCTACTTGTGATCTCTCCCTCTCTCTCTCTCTCTCTGACAAATAAATGAATAAAATCTTTAAAAAAAAATAAAAATAAAAAATAAAAATAAAGATAATTAACACATTGAGGCTATGAGCTCAGCTTTAGAAAGGAATAAATACCACAGTACGTAGTAAGCTCTTTCTGAATGGAACATTTGTAGAATAGAGCCTGAGGAATCGGCCAAACTGTTCTCATTTAAGTATTTCCTAAGATCTGTATTTATCTGAGATAGAGATAAATTAGTTTCCATTACAGAGAAAAACCGAGAATTAAAACCACTTTATACCACTCACATTTGTCTAAATTCACCATTTCAGCATCAGATTCTCATGTTTGGAATGAAAGTCATCTTGGGGCTATTTATTAAAGAGTTTATAAATTCAAGTATGTAATTCCTTTATTAGAGACAGGGCTAAGTAGGAGGGCGAAAATATTCAACATCTTATAAGGCAGACTATTTTCCCCATCAAGGGCTACAAATCACTCCTATTCATAAAACTTCCTCAGATAAAAGTCTTCATTAGTCAAGAAAGATTTGTGAAGTGCTTTTTATATTTCAGGCGGGAGTACATCAATGTACAAAATAGACAGTCTTTCCATTTATAGTGTTCACAGAATGGCAGGAAATTCAGGTACTGAATAAATAATCACCAAGTGCAAAAGACATCAACAGGGAACAATCTAATGGGGGAGAGGAAGGAAAGGTGTCAAGAAAGGTTTCCCTGAATAATAGTATCTTTCATATGGAGATCTGAAGGGTGAGTACCACTTGTCCAGTGTGTTTAGGAGAGAAGTATAAGCATCCCTTCTGGAAGGAACAGCATGTGGCACCTGGATGGCTCAGTTGGTTAAGTGACTGCCTTTGGCTCAACTCATCATCTCGGAGTCCTGGGATCAAGTCCCACATCCCGCATCTAGCTCCCAGCTCTGCAGGGAGTCTGCTTCTCCTCTCTCATGCTCTCTTTCTCTCTCTCAAATAAATAAATAAGATCTTTTAAAAAAAGAAGAAGAAGAAGAAAGAACAGCATGTGCAAAAGCCTTGAGGTGCAAGAGACTATGACATATTCCAGGAGATGAAGAGGGAACAATAGGAAGAGATGGGGAGAAGACAGAAGTGGGCATGAGTCAGACTGAACTAAGAACTGTTACTTTAGCCTAAAGGCAATGAGAAACTGTTGAAGAGTTTTAAGGACAGTGCTATAATGATTTTTGTCTGAAAAGAAGATTCTGGCTGCTCTATGTAAAATTAATTAGAGGAAGGTAAATTAGGTTGTAGGTTGCAGTTAGGTGGCCAGGATAATATTTCACGCAAGAAATGATGGCCTGAACTCAAGCATGATACAAGAAATAGAGCACGGGAAGATTAAAGAACTATTGAAGAGGTAATGTCCACATGGTCAAAATGACTTAGGGATGGACTGGAGGAGGGAAAAGAGAGAGGAGGAGTTATCAAAAACAACTGTTGGGTTTCTGGCTTGAGCAACTATCCTGGATGGTATTCCATTCAGCAAGACAGGGAATCCTGGGAGAAGGATTTAGATCAAGTGCAGTATTGGACATCCTGAGTTTTAGGTCCCTGTGAATCAGGCAACTAAAGATGCCAAGTAGGCAATCAGTATAAGGCCTGGAGGTCTGGACTGAAGATACAATATTAGAAGTCATTAGAAATTAGACTGGTGGGGCGCCTCGGTGGCTCAGTGGGTTGAGCCTCTGCCTTTGGCTCAGGTCATGGTCTCGGGGTCCTGGGATCAGGCCCTGCACTGGCTCTCTGCTCCACAGGGAACCTGCTTCTCCCCTCTCTCTGCCTGCCTCTCTGCCTATTTGAGATCTCTCTCTTTCTGTCAAATAAATAAATTCTTTAAAAAAAGAAAGAAATTCGGGGACGCCTGGGTGGCTCAGTTGGTTGGAGGACTGTCTTCGGCTCAGGTCATGATCCTGGGGTTCCGGGATCGAGTCCCACATCGGGCTCCCAGCTCCATGGGGAGTCTGCTTCTCCCTCTGACCTTCTCCTTGCTCATGCTCTCTCTCACTGTCTCTCTCTCAAATAAATAAATAAAATCTTTAAAAAAAATAAAAAATAAAAATATAAATAAATAAAGAAAGAAAGAAAGAAATTTGACTGGTTATTGAAGAAGTGAAGCTAAATGAGATAGTTTAGAGAAGGTATAAAATGAGAGGAGGAATGTGTCTGGAACAGAGCAAAGCATGAATGATACAACTTCTAAGAGGGATAGGTTGATCTGGATAAAGTAACTTAGAAGGAATGGCCAGAGATATAGGTAGAAAACAAGGGGGTGGTGGAGAATATTGCTAAGAGGGTAGCTGAACCGATATGCCCCACCATCCAGGCTGAACAGGGAAGGAAGCAGAGGTAAGAGGGGCTCTGTGTTGATAGTGCTACTCCACTAACTTCATATAATCAGTAACACACTTAGAAGTCTGTAACCACAGAAATAAGTCTCCAAAATAAATAATAACACTATCTTACATTCTGAATAGCTATATAGCCCTTCATGTATGCAAAATGCATTTACATTATTATTTCACTGTATGCTCCTATCAACACAGTCAAGAAGGGAAGGATTAGCTCCATACATAAATGATGGACTTGCTTAAGATCATTCTGGTCTTAAGGCCAGAATTCAGATCTAAGATTCCTGACTTGCTCTCCAATTCAGGTCTTTTTCCACTGGACCATGCTGGTCTAGCCAGAAACATCAAGATGCAATTCAGTGCTCTGGTAAGTTTGCCCCAGGGTTAGTGTGCCACACACCCTGAGAGCAGAATCTTGGGTCTGACTCCTGATTTCAGTGATGAGGGCTTTGTTCTACCTAGAGAAACTGAAAGTGTGTTTTCTTTTTTTTTAAGATTTTTCATTTATTCATTAGAGAGAGAGAAAGAAAGAGCACAAGCAGGGGGGAAGGTCAGAGGGAGAGGGAGAAGGAGGCTGGATCCCCGAACCCTGAGATCACGACTCCAGCCAAATGCAGAAGCTTTACCAACGGAGCCACCCAGGTGCCCTGAAAGTATATTTTATTTGCCACAAACTGAATGGTGGGGTAAAGGAAAACCACTACATGGATATAGGCATAACATACATACTTTCACTGATGACTGGAAAAGTAACATTAGGATTCAGGAGGTTCTCGAAGATTAAAGACAGAAGAAGAGAGAGAAAAAGCGCAAACTCTAGTATTCAAACCACTGTGCCATTTGAAGCCAAAGGCCAAAAACAAAAGGTGAATTTTAAACAAGTCTCAGTGCACAGTATTCCACAGATACCTGACTGCTCAGTTACGTCTCTCCTCTCCTTTACGTTAGTAGGAACAAACGATTATATTGAGACACTGACACAAATTTAAGTAGGTTGAATAAAACCAGAGGAGATATAATTTTGACCTTAGTACTTATATCAGAGAAACATAATTTAATGATAAATCCAGCCAGTCTGAAGAGAGCCACTTAACTTAAATAATCAGAATTTACTAACTGAGGCTTTAGCTAACTAATACTGGAAAAATATTCTCAATATCTTCACAGTGAAACCAATGCTTACATTTGTTTTTAAAGAATTTTTTTTTTAAGATTTTATTTATTTACCTGACAGAGATCACAAGTAGGCAGAGAGGCAGGCAGAGAGAGAGGAGGAAGCAGGCTCCCCGCCGAGCAGAGAGCCCGACGCGGGGCTCGATCCCAGGAACCCGGGATCATGACCTGAGCCGAAGGCAGAGGCTCTAACCCGCTGAGCCACCCAGGCGCCCCTTACATTTGTTTTTAAAACCAAATGCCAAATTCCAAAAATATTTAAAATAGAATTACCATACACTGCAGTATCCCACTTCTTGGTCTAGATGCAAAAGAACTAAAAGCAGGATCTCAAAGAGATATTGGTACATCCATACACAGCAACATTATTCGCAACAGCCAAAAGGTGGAAGTAACCCAAATGTCTACTGACAGATGAATGAATAAATAAAATGTGGCATGTACATACAATGGAATATTATTCAGACTTAAAAAGGAAGGGAAATTCAGACACATGCTACAGCATGAAGAACATTATGCTAAATGAAATATGCCAGACACAACAAGACAAATGTGCATGATTCCACTCATCGGAGGTATCTAGAGTAGTCAAACTCATAGAAACAGAAATAACGGTGGTTTCCAGGGGCTGGGAGGAGGGGAAAATAGGAAGTTTTTATTTATTAACGATTTTATTTATTTGTGAGAGATAGCACAAGCAGGGGGAATGGCGGGCAGAGGAAGAAGCAGGCTCCCTGCTGAGCAAGGAGCCCGATGTGGGACTCAATCGCAGGACCCTGGGATCATGACCTGAGCCAAAGGCAGACCCTTAACCTACTGAGCCACCCACACATCCCTGGGAATTGTTTTTTAACGGGTATGGAGTTTCAGTCTTGCAACATGAAAAGGTTCTTGGGATCTGTTCCACAACAATGTGAATATACTTAATACTAGTGAACCACACACTTAAAAATGGTAGAGATGGCAAATTTTGTGCTATGGATATTTTATCACAATTAAAAATATTTTAATAAAAATAAAATCGAAAAATTAATGCCACAGAGAAAACTAATCCAACCACGTACTGGAATAAACTCAAGTCATTTAGACTCAGATGAAACTCAAGGAAAAATAATCATCTTGTGGATTTTGTCATTTTTATTAGATTTTATGTGAACCTAGCAGTAAAATATAAGAACACATCAGCAAATATATCAGTATTTGCAGAAGGCTTCCTAGTAACACGAATCACTAGTAAGTATAAACCATATAGTCTGGTGAAAAGTTGGATAAACTTAAATGTTAAAAAATTAATTTGTAGGGGTGTCTGAGTGTCTCAGTCAGCTAAGCATTTGACTTTGGCTCAGGTCATAATCTCAGGGTTCTGGGATTGAGCCTCACATTGGGCTCCCCACTCAGGGGGAGTCAGCTTGTCCCTCTGCCCCTCCTGCAGCTCATGTCCTCCTTCTCCCTCTCTCAAATAAATAAATAAAATCTTAAAAAAATAATTTGTAAAATTACATTATCAGTCACCTATTTTTCTTCTTTTTCTGTTGTTACCTAAGTTTGAGGCATGCTTCGGGAAGGAAATCTAGGAAGACAAAGATTCTTCAAAAAATTCGTATAACCTTTTGGTTCTTATTTCAAGTGTTCCATCCCACGAAGCAGGCAGGAAAGAGATGCCCAACTTCTAAAATACTATTGGTGTCTTCAAACAAGCATTTCACATGCCGGCATACCCCATCCTCAAGCCTAAAGCCCCCTCCATTTGCAAGACCGTTACCTTTCGAATGAAGTTTACGTGGCATTGGCCCTTCTGCACAGGCGGAGGGCAGTCTGGAGGCACAGAGTAGTTAGCGTGAGCTTTGCTCTGCTGGGCCGCATACAACACTGGTGACTGGAAACGCAGCTCAAGGGAGTTCACAACTCTAACCACACTGGTAACATCAAAGCTCTGCATTAAAGGAAAGAACAGATGTGGAAGTGGACACGTGTGTAAAATTTTAGATATAGATATAGATATATAAAAATGTGTGAAAGATGAATAAAATAATTGAAATCTTTAGGGTTAGCCTTTTTGCAGAAGAAAGCACTTCACTGAAATAGTATAACCTAGTTGCCTGCTTATAGGTACAAGCGAACACGTTCTCCTACCCAAAAGTAGATTTCTAGGTTTCTCCTTCTATTTGTACTGACAGATGATGGTCCCAGGCAAAGAGAGCAAGCAGAAAATATCTTTAGTCCTGGAATGTCTGCTCTGGCTATTTGAGACGTGGCCTTGAACAGCCAGGGAATTTCCTAGATGCTTCGTGACAACCTGACTCTCTGGTATGAACAGCATGTTATTTCTAAGTCATAAGTTATTTTTGTTTTTGAAAAGTTCTACCCTGGAATGGAGACCAGGATATGATATCTTAATGTAACGTCAGTTGGCGTTTCACATGAAACTCTGGATCACCAAACAACAGAGAAGGGAACAGCATTCGCTGAACACTTTTCATGTGCCAAGAACTGTGTCAAACGTTTTACATCATTAGCTTATTAAGTCCTCACAACGACTCCACAGGGTCTGTGGTGTTTTCATCACTCTACAATGAGGCAACTGAGAAAGAAAGTAACTTAACTGAGAAAGAAAGTGCTCTTCAAAGAGCACTGCCTGGGGCGCCTGGGTGGCTCAGTGGGTTAAAGCCTCTGCCTTCAGCTCCGGTCATGAACTCAGGGTCCTGGGATCGAGCCCCACATCGAGCCCCACATCGGGCTCTCTGCTCAACAGGGACCCCGCTTCCCTCTCTCTCTGCCTGCCTCTCTGCCTACTTGTGATCTCTCTCTGTCAAATAAATAAAATCTTTAAAAAACAAACAAACAAACAAAAAAAAAACAAGAGCATTGCCTACGTGGGCAATTATGCACTTACTTTTCTCTATTCACAACAATTAACACACAAACACGTATCAGTAGCTTTTAACCTGACGTCACTGGATACTTACATATCTTTTGAACATGTTGCCTGTTTTCCCAATAGGAACACTATTTAGCAGGACTTTTGCAACTGTGTCGACGCCCTCAAAAATCAAATTCACTTTTTGCCATTTGCTTAAAAAAGAAAAGATTTTTAAAACAAGATGTATAAAACATGAACTTGGATAAATCTTTTTTTATTAAAAGCTAAAGGAATAAATATTTCACAGAGAATACACAATCTTAAAAGGCAGTTTCCAATGAAATTTTTATAAGTATTGATTTAATACATTTTAATTTAAATTCAATTAATATATGACATATTATTAGTTTCAGAGGTACAGTTCAGTGATTCATCAGTCACAAATAACACCCAGTACTCATCACATCACGTGCCCTCCTTAATGTCTGTCACCCAGTTACCCCATCTCCCCATACACCTCCCTCCAGCAACCCTCACTTTGTTTTTGTTAAGAGTCCTTTACGGTTTGTCTCTCTCTCTGATGTCATCTTATCTTATTTTCCCTTCCCTTCCCCTAGATCCTCTGTTTTGTTTCTTAAATTATACATATGAGTGAAATCATATGTTGACTTTCTCTGATTGACTTATTTTGCTTAGCATAATACCCTTGTTATGTTGAGTAATCTAGCTTATCTTTCTTCACAGTATTTTTTTTTTTTTTAGATTTTTATTTATTTGACAGACAGAGATCACAAGTAGGCAGAGAGGCAGGCAGAGAGAGAGAGGAAGGGAAGCAGGCTCCCTGCTGAGCAGAGAGCCCGATGCGGGGCTCGACCCCAGGACCCTGGGACCATGACCTGAGCTGAAGGCAGAGGCTTTAACCCACTGAGCCACCCAGGTGCCCCTCTTCATAGTATTTCAATTGCCATAAAACCATGAGCACAGCTTACAATTTCCAAATGCACGGACTTTTTTCTCGGACTTTACAAAATTCTTATGATAATTTAGTTAAATAGCAGATATAAAGCATTTTCACAAAGTATTACATTTATGACACTAAGAGAACATATTAACCAACTAACAGATATCTATGAGTGAATATGATGAGCCCAGTACTCTGCTAAGCCCTACAGGGAACTAAAACACTCTCTGAATTTAAGGAATCTGTAATCTAGTTGCCATTCAAGCCTAAAATGGGAATAAAAGAGAAAACATTCAATTTCTTCTATTTTATAGTATAGTCTGGTTAGACAGACTACAAATGCATCAGAGCTTATGTCATAAGGAAAGACTTCAAGAGAGAAATAAGAATTTCAAGATGAACAGAATAAATAAAATGGGGTATATCCATGCAATAAAGTATTAGTGATAAAAAGAAATGAAGTATCAGTGAATGTGACAACACGGATGGACTTTGAAAACACTGTTAGGCTAAGTGAGAGAAGCCAGTCACAAAGGACCACATGCAGTATAGTTCCATTTATGTGAGATTCCCAGAGGAGAAAAATCCATAGAAAATGAGTCAGTGGTTGCCTAGTGCCGGGATAGGGATGAGGGAATGGGGATGTTGAGAATGGGGAATGACAGCTAATGGGTATGACCTTCTCTCTGATGAGGATAATGATGGCGGCACAATGCTTTGAATATACTAAAAACTACTGAACTGTATACTTTAAAAGGGTGAACTGGTGGCACCTGGGTGGCTCAGTCATTGAGCATCTGCCTTCAGCTCAGGTCATGATCTCAGGGTCCTGGGATCGAGCCTGGGATCGAGCCCCGCATCGGGCTCCCTGCTCAGCAGAGAGTCTGCTTCTCCCTCTCCCACTCCCCCTGCTTGTGTTCCCTCTCGCTGTGTCTCTCTCTGTCAAATAAATAAATAGATAAGTAAAATCTTTAAATAAATAAAAATAAATAAATAAAAGGGTAAATTGTATGGTGTGTGAATTAGGTCTCAATAAAGTTTTTTGGTTTTGTTTTTGTTTTTTAATGAATAGAAATGTCTAGGTAGGGGCACCGGTTAAGTGTCTGCCTTCAGCTCAGGTCACGATCCCGGGGGCCCTGGGATCAAGTCCCACATCAGGCTCCCTACTTAGCTGGGGGTCAGCGTCTCCCTCTCCTCTTGTTCCTCCCCCCACTCATGTTCTCTCTCTCTCTCTCTCTGTCAAATAAATAAACAAGTAAAATCTTTTTTTTTTTTTTTTTTTTTAAATAATGAGCTAGTTTCAGGTGTAGAGGTTATGCTAGGGAGCTAAGGGAAAGAATTTGGTCAAGTCAGCAGGGCAGGAGGGGATGCAGGAAGCGGGACAGAATAGGCAAGATTAAGTAGTATTTTCACAAATAAGCAGGGAAGATGAAACTGGTTTTATCAATGAAAAGTAGGACACTGTCAGAGCGCCAGGGTGGCTCAGTTGGTTAAGCCTCCAACTCTTGATTTCAGCTCAAGTCTGCTCTCAGCATTGTAGGATTCAGTCCCTGCCCCCACACCCACCCACTGGAGTCAGCCTCCGGCTCCCATTGGGTGGGGAGTCTGAGAGTCTCTCCCTCTCCGTCTGCCCCTCCCCCAACTCATGCTCTCTCGTGGGCTCTCACACGCATGCACGCTCTCTCTCTCTCTCCCTAAAATAAATAAACCTTTAAAAAAAAAAAGGGGAAGACACTGTCATTCCTTTGCTCAAGAATGACAGTGCCTTCCTTTTTAAGACTTTATTTATTTACTTGGGAGAGCGAGGGAGACTCTCAAGCAGACTCCCACACCGAGTGTGGAGCACAGGCAATGTGGGGCTCCATCTCAAGACCCAGAGATCATGACTTAGGCTGAAACCAAGAGTTAGATGCTTAACCAACTGAGCCACCCAGGTGCCCCAACACTGTCATTCTTGAGCAAGAACATCATGGTAAAACCAGTATGTTGGGAAGATGAATCTAATGTTTGTGGAAGATGAGTCTAACATTTCCATATATAAGACTGGAGAATAAAAAGACAAAGCAAGAAATTTAGTTGCAGCTTTGGCCTAATTGTAGGCACTCACTCACAAAGGCCAAGGCAAATGTGGAAGCTGGGAAATGAGGAGAAAGGGGCTGAGTCAAGAAAAATGATAGGCAGAAATTAACAGGACTCAGAAAGAGACCACATACAGAGATCAAGAAAAACCATATAAGCCCAAACCACTTTAGGCATAGAAGATCAGCAAAACGGTGTTACCTTAAGAGAAACAATAAGGCTATTAAAGTAAGCTTTAAATGGGAAAGTCAATCGTTTAAATTTTGGATATGCTGAGTTCAAGATGAAAGAGAACCCCCTTACAGAGATATTTTTAGTATTATCTGGAAATAAGGGCCCAGAGCACAGCCATGTCACAAAGTTGAGCACCACAGTCTGGATTTCTCTTTCAAGAGGCTGGTAAATAATGACCCCCACCCCCAGAAAAAAATCACGCAAAAGGGACAGAAGACTTTTTTTTATTTAGCAATAATGGTGGTAGATATAACTGGGTTACTTTCTGTTCCATGGAATATTACTGAAATTACTATGCTTTTCCTCATGGCTTCACGACATAACATAAGGCCAATGCCATAGCCTCAATGGCTGGCTAACACCACATGGGAAAAATGATATAGCTCTGATCCTACTTGACAAATTATAACACATTCTAGTGATTATGCAGTCGGGGGGACAGAGAGAAGGAAATGGAAATAAGAGAACTGACTAGGTATAGGTGACTCCATTATGACCAGTGGAAGGAGGACTGAGTAAGACATAATTTCATGACTGATGGTCAGTGGCACCATTCTTAGATACAAATCAAAACATAAATCAAATAGTCACTTTTATAGGAAAAGGCTTTGGTCTCCCAACTCTCCGACATACAACCGAAACAAACAAAAGATTACTGCAGAGAAAGAAAAAGATTGATAATAACAATAACTAAATAAATACAGATGTAGATATAGATATACACACATACATACCTAATGTTAAAGGGGATTTTAAATTTCTTGCTGTAAGTCCAGTTATCCAAGGAGATCCATCTGTAGTCAAGGTCATTAAATCTGTAGTACGGATCCTGTTGATAAAAATTATGGCAGACGATTATGCAAAAATAAATAAATTAAATAAACATGAAATAAATTATTAACAATAGCCATTTGTTACCTAAAACTTAATGAACTCTGGGCCTAGGAGTGTAAGCATTTCATATGCTGGCACATGCCATCCTCAAGGCTAAAGCTCCATCCATTTAACTTTCAACAAAGTTAACATGGCTTTCAGATAACAAAAAAATACTAAAAAATGTTTTCTTAAAAAGTCCAACAAGGGGGTGCCTAGGTGGCTCAGTGGGTTAAAGCCTCTGCCTTCGGCTCAGGTCATGATCCCAGGGTCCTGGGATCGAGCCCCGCATCGGGCTCTCTGCTCTGAGGGGAGCCTGCTTTCTCCTCTCTCTCTGCCTGACTCTCTGCCTACTTGTGAGCTCTGTCTGTCAAATAAATAAATAAAATCTTTAAAAAAAAAAAAAAAAGTCCAACAAGGAGCGCTTCGATGGCTCAGTGGGTTAAGGCCTCTGCCTTCGGCTCGGGTCATGATTCCAGGGTCCTGGGATCAAGCCCTGCATCGGGCTCTCTACTAAGCAGGGAGTCTGCTTCCCCCTCTTCTCTCTCTGCCTGCTTCTCTGCCTACTTGTGATCTCCGTCTGTCAAATAAATAAAATACTAAAAAAAAAAAAAAAAAGTCTAACAAAATTCCTCAATGAAAGAGCTTTGAGATAGAAATAACATAGTTTCATTACCAATAAGAACATGTATGGAGATGAAGATTAGCTGCCCTTGTTAACACCAAATACAGAACCTCTGAGGTATTAGCAGAAAATAAAAGTCAGAACATCTGCTGTGAGGCCCTCAGTCTTTTCTTTTTTTTTTTAAGATTGATTATTTATTTATTTATTTATTTATTTATTTATGTGAGAGAGTGAGCGAGCGAGCAATAGTGCACAAGCAGGGGCAGTGACAGAGAGAGGGGGAGAAGCAGTCTCCCCACTGAGCAGGGATCCTGATGTGAGACTCGATCCCAAGACCCTGAGATTATGACGTAAGCCCCAGGCAGACGCTTATAGGACTGAGCCACCAGGTGCCCTGGTCCTCACTCTCTTATAGCCCTTTTATTGCCACCATGCTTATTGCTGCCACTATTCCAGCGGGCCTCAGGAGGGATGGTTCTCCTCTACTACCCAAACATCAGCAATACGCCCACTCTTTGGATTCACGTAGCATTTCCAAAGTTATTTTTCACCAAGCTTTACTAAATGAGCACAAAAAGGGCCTCTACAGGAAACACACAGGCAGCATGGATACCATCGAACGGACCAACTTCAGGTTACCTATATTGTCCCAGACCAGGTCAGCAAACTATATAACCCATGGGCCACGTGCAGCTCACTGCCTGTTTCTGTGCAGCCAGTGAGCTAAGAATGGACACATGTCAATAAATAAAGCTTTCCTGGAGCACCGCCATGCCTGTTCCTTTACAAATCATACATGGCAGCTTTCATGCTACAACAGTAGAGCTGAGTAGGTATGACAGAGGCCATATGACCCATGATGCCTAAAGTAGTGTCCAGGCCTTTACTGAAAATGGTTGCCAATGTCTACCCCAGGCAACAGGCCTGCTGGGTGTTCACCGATGCTATTCTCACTGAGTGTCCAGCCCTAGGTCCTTCCTTTCATAATACTCAGAGTTCCTTCTTTTCCTACCCATTTTCTACACTTTACATTCCAGATGAGGACACAGAAAAGAAAGTGCTGACGCTTTTTGGTCCATCTTTCTGTGAACAACATCACAGCTACAAAGAAAGAAACAGTGCAGTCCTCTCCCACTGGGACAGGACCAAGGGTGATTTCCTCAGGAATTGCATCTCCAGATGGAGAAGGAAAAGCCAACTTTGTCTAACTTCCACAGATGACCAAGTTAGGGTGGCAACGGCCAGTTGGGCACCTGCTCAGAGCACAAGTCAGTAAGATGCACTACAATAAGGCCGGGTGTATGTCAAGATGGAAAGAAAAGTACCTGTCAGAAATTACTCCTGACTAGAAGAAACATTTCTTTTTATTTTTAAGATTTTATTTATTTTTAGGTAATCTCTCCACCCAATGTGGGGCTCGAACTCACAACACCACAATCAAGAGTCACATGCTCTATGGACTAAGCCAGCCAGGAGCCCCTGGAAGAAATATTTTAATAAACTACTAGGGAAGAGTGCAGTTAATGAGATTTAGTAACAACTGATAATCACCAAACTGACTTTTAAGGGCTGATTAACAATGAGGTTTTATTCTGCTAAGTAGGGTGTGCCAGGCCCAGCCAACTTGTTTCCTTTTCTGCTCTTCCAACACACACAGGACTCAGCGTCTCTGATGAATAAGCATGGAATAAATATTTAAGGACACAGGTTTAAAGAAGTACCTAATAATTAGCCTGTCCATGTGTCTCCACCCAGCCTTATTTATAACTCTACACTGTGGACTCAGTCCAATCCAGTTAAAAATAACATGAGAAGGAAGGTGTGAAGGCTAATGCAGTTGCAACATGTCATCCTGCTAAGCCGTGGGGCTGACTGATGATCTGGTTTGTGGCACAAGTCCCCTTCCTGTCTCTCAGCCTCTTGAAGTAAGCTGCCTTTTGAGTTCGAGAGGACAAGCTTCTCAGATACATTTTTTCTAGACAAATAGAATTTGGAGGTTAAATTTTTCTTTTACTTGAAAGAAGCCAAAATGAAAAGGCCACAAACTGGGGCGCCTGGGTGGCTCAGTCATTAAGCATCTGCTTTCAGCTCAGGTCATGATCCCATGGTCCTGGGATGGAGCCCCACGTCAGGCTCCCTGCTCAGTGGGAAGCGTGCTTCTCCCTCACCCACTACCCCTGCTGTGTTCCCTCTCTGGCTGTTTCTGTCAAATAAATAAATAAAATCTTTAAAAAAAAAAAAAAAAGGGGCGCCTGGGTGGCTCAGTGGGTTAAGCCGCTGCCTTCGGCTCAGGTCATGATCCCAGGATCCTGGGTTCGAGCCCCACGTCGGGCTTTCTGCTCAGCAGGGAGCCTGCTTCCTCCTCTCTCTCTGCCTGCCTCTCTGCCTACTTGTGATTTCTCTCTGTCAAATGAATAAATAAAATCTTTAAAAAAAAAAAAAAAAACAATGAAAAGGCTACATACTATATGACTCCAACTACATGATGTTCTGGAGAAGGCAAAACCACGTTAACAGTAAAAAGATCTGGTTGCGGGGCGCCTCTGCACCACCACCAACCCCCTCCGACAAATAAGCAAATCTTTAAAAAAACAAACAAACAAATGGAGAAAAAAAAAAACAGTGGTTGCCAGGGATTAAGGATTAAGGGAGAGAGGGATGAATAGGCAGAGCACAAAAGATTTTGAAGTTAGTGAAACTCCTCTAAATGATACTATAATGATGAATAGATATAATAAATTTGTCAAAACCCATAGATATACAACACCAAGAGTGAACTCTAATATAAATTATATGCATAGGGTGATAATGATAGGTCAGTGTAGGTTCACTGATGATAACAAATGTACCACTCTGTTGGAGGGATGTTGTTATGGGGGGCTGTGCAAGTGTGTGGAGGGGGGTATATATGGAAACGTCTGCATTTTCATTCAATTTTGCTGTGAACCTAAAATTACTCCAAAAGATGAAGTCTACTAAAAAAAATTTCCTGTAAGGGAAAATATCTTACCTTCCCTAAAATAAAAATTGCAGAAGCTTAGATTACATTTATAATAACTATTCCAAATGCTAAGCAACCAACTTAATTTAGTTCCAAACAGGTCTGACCCCCTTTGCTCATATTAAAACTCTGAGTCCTATTTAAAGCTAACAGCCCAGTCTCTCCACTCCTCAAGGACAGCTATTTTTCTGGTCCTTCTGCTTAATTTGTAGTACTCAAACTCACTGCCATGTCTTCTGAAGAAGGAAGCTTTTCGTGGGAGGGCTCGACTTCCACGTCAATAAGCAGGCTCTGGAAGACCACTTCAGCAGCTCTGGTCCTATTTCTGAGGTAGTTGTTGTCAAGGACTTGCGAGACTCAGCAATCCTGAGGTTTTAATTTCACTACCTTCACCAAACTAGAGCATGTCTCTGATGCCAGGAGAGCCATGAATGGAGAGTCTCTGGATGGTCACCAGATCCACATGGACCTCTCTGGCAAGTCAGCCAGGGGGAACTAGAGGGGGTGATTTGGGGGCCCAGGGGCAAGGTTGCAGTTACTCTAGAGGTGGTGGGGACCAAGGCTACAGGAGTGGCAAATACGATGACCTGGAGGATATGGATACGGAAGGCCAGAGTACTTATGACCGCTACACCAAAGGAAATTACAAAGACAATTATGATGACGGAGATGAGGCATGTGTACCTAATGCAGATACACAGGAATAAAACTTCTGATCCAGGATCATCCTTCCAAATGGCTGTACTTACAAAGATTTTTAAAGCTATACTGAAACATCTGTTTTAGTGCATCAACTTCTATTTTTGAACTGAACTCCCAAGGTATCTTGTTACAGACATTTTAGAAAGCTCCATGTGTTTTTTAAACTTTTTTCTCCCATTTAAAGACAAATTCTGGGACATTTGTAGAGTCTGATATTTTTCCTTTTACCATTTTTTTTAGTTTGGGATCTCAGAATTGCTGGTCCTGCCCCCCCCCAAAAGATAATAATGCGCATTTAGGGACATTTTAAGATTTTATTTATTTATTTATTGACAGAGACAGAGACACAAGGAGGCAGAGAGGCAGGCAGAGAGAGGAAGGGAAGCAGGCTCCCTGCCGAGCAGAGAGCCCGATGTGGGGCTCAATCCCAGGACCCTAGGATCATGACCTGAGCTGAGGGCAGAGGCTTAACCCTCTGAGCCACCCAGGTGCCCCTTAGGGACATTTTAGAATGTTTATCAGGAGTGGGAAGCAATTTCCAAATGCAATTATAAGAAATCAAGAACATGATCAGAGGTTTGTTTTTTGGTTGTTTTTTTTTTTTAATTTGGGGTCACCACCTTGATTACATAGAAGTTTCTTTAAAACATTTGTGAATATCATTTTTTTTAATACTGGAAGAAAAAAATATTCTGTTGTGTCTCATTCAGCATTTAGGATGTCCTTCACAGCACAGATTAAAAAGTTGAAAACTGAAAATAAACAAAATAAAGCTAACAGCAGTTCAGTGTTACCATGTAAGTCACTGGGTTGCTAAGCAAACCCATGAGCCCTAAAAAACAACAGAAGGATCATTTGTTGTCCAAGACAGGTACTCATATAGTCTTATCTTCATAACAAACATATGCAGTAAATACCATTTACAGAGGAAGAAACTAAAGCTCCAAAAGATTCCACTCCTAAGGTCCCACAAGTAAGCAGTACATCCAGGAACCAAATCACCTCAGTCTTACGCCAAGGTCTGCGTTCTTTCAGCTATCCTCATGCCACACACACTGACACTTTTATATCAGATGATCACCTGACCCAAGGGAAAAGGTATTATCATCATTGCCATTTTGTAACAAAGAGTCCAAGGCTAAAAGTTAAATGAAGTGGCGGAGCACTGATTCAGACCCAGGACGTCTGGCTCCAGAGTCCAAACATTCAATCATTACCCAATGCTGCCATTATTGTCACAAATGCCACCAATTGTTACAATGTAAGTGCTACCTACCAAGCAGGAACCAGGAGATAAATATACCATATAAAGCCCGTGCTAGTTATTTATAATTGGCATTTACCATGCTTGCGTACGTCAACAAACTATGTGGCATCACACCGTACAAAGGACATTATCAGTCTTATTTTCTCTGTAAGCTTCTGAACTTCATCTGTTATGACTGCCTATAGATACATAAATTCTTTTTTTTTTTTTAAAGATTTTATTTATTTATCTGACAGAGAGAGATCACAAGCAGGCAGAGAGGCAGACAGAGAGAGAGGAGGAAGCAGGCTCCCCGCTGAGCAGAGAGCCCGATGCGGGGCTCGATCCCAGGATCCTGAGATCATGACCTGAGCCGAAGGCAGCGGCTTAACCCACTGAGCCACCCAGGCGCCCCGATACATAAATTCTTTAACCAGGTATAGCTTCTCCACTCTCCAATTCTGCTTCAATCCAACACCTGATTCTACCCAAGACATAATTACTTCAAATGGAGTTAAAAAGAGAAAAGGATGTCTTCTTGGACACTTAGACAAAAAAAAAGTTTAAGAAAACATTTATACAAAAATGAGCAGAAGTAAACAATACATTGAGTGAACAATATATTAAGATACAGAGAAGCTACACTCTCCAAACCTCAGTTTGTCCATCGCCAAAAGGAGCTTCAGCTATGATTCTTACTTCAGAAGGTGCACAGGTACAAGAGATTCTAAGTTCCTAAATCAAAATATTTTGGTTGGTCTTAACATCATTTTTGCCTAAAATCCTTAAACTAGTAAATACTGCTTCATCTCTACCACAGCTAGGTTAAAAGGGGTGGAAGTTAAGGTAACTCCTTGTTTCCTGACCAAAGAGAATTTAAAAGGGGAATTTAAAAGGAGAAACAAGATGCTTTCCTTAGCCCACTCCACAGCACCAGACTAGAACTCATGAAAGGTTAGCATAAATGCCCAGAGAATGATTCTAGTCTGACACAAAGGGTCAGAGGAGCCACAGATCACACTTGCTCAGGGAGCAAAGTTGGGTGGTTGAACAGATCCACAGCCATAGTTCCTGCCTCTGAGATGAAGCTGGGCCAGGGAGAGGAGAGGGGCTGGAGCTGACAGGTAAGAGCAGCAGCAGGAAGCAACCTTGTTTGCATGAATTCAAGTCCCAGCTCAGCCCTAATACCTGTGGGATCCTGTGAAGCTCATGTAACACCTCTAACCTTCTGTTTTCTCAGTTCTAGAACAGGAATAATAGTTCCTCCCAGGATCAGTATGAAAATTCCAAGAGGTAACATGTGGAAAGTGCTTAGAACCATTCATTGCATACAGCAAGCATTCAACAAATGATAGCTATCGTCACTGTTAGAGATACTGATCTGAAATGACTTCTAGGGTATGTCAAATTAAAGGAAAAAGTCACTACCAAACCATATGCATAGAATATCGTCTTCTGTAGAGAGAAATGTAGATAAATCTATTATGTACATAGACATCTGTCACAAGATACATGAATGTACACAAGAACCCTGTTAACAGTGGTTGTTTCTGTGGAAGGGAACTAGAAAACTAGGAGACAGGGATGGAAGGATACTTGCTTTCATTATGTATCCCACCTTTACTTTTTTTTTTTTTATCATTACAGTTAACCCTCGGGGGTACAGTGAACAATATGGTGCTCCTAAACCCCACACAGTCAACAATCTACTTACTAACTTTGACTCCTCAAAATTAACTACCAATCACCTACTATTCACCAGAAACCTTACTAATAACATAGTCAATTAACATATTTTGTATATCTATTATATACCGTATTTCTACAAGAAAGTAAGCTAGGGAAAAGAAAATGTTATTCATGGGGCGCCTGGGTGGCTCAGTGGGTTAAGCCGCTGCCTTCGGCTCAGGTCATGATCCCAGGTCCTGGGTTCGAGCCCCACATCGGGCTTTCTGCTCAGCAGGGAGCCTGCTTCCTCCTCTCTCTCTACCTGCCTCTCTGCCTACTTGTGATTTCTCTCTGTCAAATAAATAAATAAAATCTTTAAAAAAAAAAAAAGAAAATGTTATTCATAAAATCAGAAGGGAGAGAAAACACATTTATAGTACTGCACTCACTGAAAAAAATCTGAGTATAAGTGGACTCACCTAGTTCAAACCCATTTTGTTCAGGGATCAATTGTGTATCCTTTACCTATTTCTAAAAGTCCTTAAAATTAGTTGACCTCTTTTTTAAAAAGAAAACAATAAGCTGGGCTGATAGCAGTACAAATGACAAAGCAGGAATGGTTATAAGACACTGTAGGCTGGGGGCGCCTGGGTGGCTCAGTGGGTTAAAGCCTCTGCCTTCAGCTCAGGTCATGATCCCAGGGTCCTGGGATCGAGCCCCACATCGGGCTCTCTGCTCAGCAGGGAGCCTGCTTCCTCCTCTCTCTGACTGTCTCTCTGCCTGCTTGTAATCTCTATCTGTCAAATAAATAAATAAAATCTTTAAAAAAAAAAAAAGACACCGTAGGCTGGACCTACAAGATCCAACAAGCAGCAACACAGGTGACCAGAAACAAAAAACGTCCTCAAAATTCCAGGCCTCGGGCGCCTGGGTGGCTCAGTGGGTTAAGCCGCTGCCTTTGGCTCAGGTCATGATCTCAGGGTCCTAGGATCGAGTCCCGCATCGGGCTCTCTGCTCAGCAGGGAGCCCTGCTTCCCTTCCTCTCTCTCTGCCTGCCTCTCTGCCTACTTGTGATCTCTGTCTGTCAAATAAATAAATAAAATCTTAAAAAAAAAAAAAATTCCAGGCCTCATTCACTGAGAAAATATTGGTGTGTTGTTAGAAACAGATAAAAGAAGAGAAACTAAGGATTGGGAGAATTGAGAAAAGAGGCATTTGTATATACTGAGTTTCAATACTCCATGAAGACATTCAGGTAGAAGAGTGGAGCTAAACTTCCAGCCACAAATCAGCAGAGGACAGAGTTCCAGATTAAGACATCAGAGCAGCTCTAGGCCAGAGCCACAGTTTTGGCACAGACGGCCAAAACTAAGAGACTTCCAAGGGGCAGAGAACAGAGAAAAAGGGACGTGTAGAGTGACCCTCAGGAACTGCTTGCATTTATCAAGAACTTTCAGCAAATGGGATGCTTTGGGTGGTATATTTTGAACAGCACATTGTGCTCATCACTGTTTTCACTGGACATCTTTAGATTAAGACAGTAATTGTTCTCTTTGCTTACTATTTCTTCTTGCTAACAGGCCACATGAGATGTAAAAAGATATGCCTTGCATCCTTGTCCCCCCACCATTTAACAGATGCATGATCTTAGGCCATAACTTCTCTGAGCCTCAGTCAGTGTAAGTAATGATAACCTTCTCCACAGGGCTGCAGTGGGAATTCTATGACCAGGTGCACCTGAGAGAGTCAAGGAGAGTGCACTGCACATGGAAGACATTAAAGCACTATTACATGAAAATGAGTTTCATAGTCTAGGTTGACTATGTACATGTTCATGTGATAAAGACAACCCCTTACCTAAAGATTCAACTATCAGTTGTTTCTTTTATATCCAGTGTTGGGCCATAAGAAGCAAATCTTCAGGGCACCTGGGTGGCTCAGTGGGTTAAGCCGCTGCCTTCGGCTCAGGTCATGATCTCGGAGTCCTGGGATCGAGCCCCGCATCGGGCTCTCTGCTCAGTGGGGAGCCTGCTTCCTCCTCTCTCTCTGCCTGCCTCTCTGCCTGCTTGTGATCTCTCTGTCAAATAAATAAATAAAATCTTTAAAAAATAAATAAATAAATAAATAAAAGAAGCAAATCTTCTTATGCCCTAAACACACCTCACAAGGCATCAAATGAAGAAGCATATGTCCAGGTTTAAGAATCAGAATTTTCCAAAGCTATCTTTTAAAAAAAAAAAAAAAAAAAAAAAAGGAAGGGGTGCCTGGGTGGCTCAGTGGGTTAAGTGCAATTGCACTTCTAAAAATTGTTTAAGAAAATAAGGATATATGGGAAACCTGGGTGGCTCAGTGGGTTAAAGCCTCTGCCTTTGGCTCAGGTCATGATCTCAGGATCCTGGGATTGAGTCGCTTTGGGCTCTCTGTTCGGCAGGGAACCTGCTTCCTCCTCTCTTTCTCTCTGCCTGCCTCTCTGCCTATTTGTAATCCCTCTCTGTCAAATAAATAAATAAAATCAGGGGCACGTGGGTGGCTCAGTGGGTTAAGCCTGCCTTCAGCTGGGGTCATGATCCCAGGGTCCTGGGATCAAGCCCCTTATCAGGCTCTCTGCTCAGCCGGGAGCCTGCTTCCTCCTCTCTCTGTGCCTGCTTCTCTGCCTACTTGTGATCTCTGTCAAATAAATAAATAAAATCCTTAAAAATAAATAAATAAATAAAATCAAAAAAATTAAAATTAAAAAAAAAGAAGAAGGGGTGCCTGGGTGGCTCAGTGGGTTAAAGCCTCTGCCTTCGGCTCGGATCATGATCCCAGGGTCCTAAGTCCGAGCCCTGCATCGGGCTCTCTGCTCAGCAGGGAGCCTGCTTCCCTTCCTCTCTCTCTGCCTCCTCTCTGCCTACTTGTGATTTCTCTCTGTCAAATAAGTAAATAAAATCTTTTAAAAAAAAGAAGAAGAAGAAGAAGAAGAAGAAGAAGAAGGCGGCTTAAAAATCTCATGGTTCTCTCTTCCCCAAAACTGAATGATTATTTCTGCTCAAATTTAAACTTCAAATACAGAGTTCTTAACTCATTTATCTCCTTAATGTCATACATCATTTTTAAGCAAACTTTTAGAAAACATACAGATCTTCAAAAGATTCCTTTTCTATGGGTGCCTGGGTGGCTCAGTTTATTAAGCAACTGCCTTCAGCTCAGGTCATGATCCTGGAGTCCCAGGACTGAGTCCCACATCCGACTCCCTGCTGAGCAGGGAGTCTGCTTCTCCCACTGACCTCTCTTCCTCTCATGCTCTCTCTCTCAAATAAATAAATAAAATCTTTAAAAAAAAAAAGATTCTTTTTCTAGAAGCTTTTGAGATCATTTCACATCATAAAATGATCAAATAAAATCAAATATTCCAGTTTTAATTCTTTCATAGAAGATGAGTACAGACACCAGAGAAAAGACCTTCTATTTAAGGATAAATTTATATTTGGTCATTTTGGACCATAATCATGAGACTTCTTCCTCTGAAACTCAACAAAAATATTCAAATGGGTGATAATGGCATTATACTTAGAGATCCATAGTAAAATGTTTGAGGATGAAATGGTGTGAAGTCTAGAATTCCTTCAAAATTAGGGGTGGCATAGTGAATGGAGGAAGAAACAAAATGCACTGTGCTGAAGCTGGAGTGACGGGTAAATGGGAGTTCACTTTGCTACTCTTCTTTGTAGCTGTTTGAAATTTACCATAACAAAAAGTTTTAAAAGTGTATTTACATGACAATTGCCTCTTGGCTACTTCAAGAGTACAAAAATTTACATTTATCCACACTAATGCACATATTTTATTAGAATTTATTTATGAGTGATAATTGGCAGATTAGGGCCTCCAAGGGCTCATAGGACAGAATGACAGCTCCTAGGACAGAATGATTAAGACTAAGTTGTTAGTCACATGTATAGCTACCATGATAGTCTTGACATTTATATTTTACAAACTGACACATCTAAAAAATCTTCTCTGATCATTTGTCCCAATTACATAAGGATACAAGATAGTCATAAAATTTAGAGAAGAAGCCCTAAAGTATTTGGTGCCTACCAGTTCTTAGTATATGTGTATATTCATATATTTATAAAATATCTTCTTCAATTTTTAACTGTAGATTTCAAATATGAACACATCTTCATAATGGAATCTATGTAGTTATTAAAAATTATTCTAGATCTACACTTACAGACACTTAGAGATACAGAATGATGTTCACCATATATTTTAAATGAATAAGTACTTATAAAACCATTACAGGAATTGATTTCATTTTTATATTATTGTATTTGTATGTACTTAGAAAAATCTGGAAAGACACACATAAAAATTTTTATAATGGTTACTTCTGCTTTGTAGTATGTTTTTTATTGTTTTTCCCTTATTCTTTATATTTTATATTTTTGTGCATCAATTTTTTTGTTCAATAAGCATTAAACATTTATAATTCTTTAAAAAATAATTTTGAGAGGAAATAAGAAAATTACCAGTATGTGAGAATTTCATACATGAAAAAGTAATGTTTTATATCAGTGAACAAAAGAGAAATTGTTAAGTTATGGGATATAAAAAACTAACCATATGAAAACCTCAAATGGATCAAAATGTTAAATATATAAAGGAATTATAAAGATACAAAAGAGGAAATACATGTAAATATTTACTTATTGGGGTAAGAAGGAATTACTTTCAAAGTAAAATATCGAAGACAGAAACAATCATGAAAGGAAAAAACCTTACAAGATTTCAATATATAAAAGAGACATTTTTGGGGCACATGGGTGGCTCAGTGGGTTAAAGCCTCTGCCTTCGGCTCAGGTCATGATCCCAGGGTCCTGGGATGGAGCCCCGTATCAAGCCCCGAATCAGGCTCTATGTGCAGCAGGGAATCTGCTTCCCCCTCTCTCTCTGCTGCCTCTCTGCCTATTTGTGATCTCGGTCTGTCAAATAAATAAATAAATAAATCTTTTTAAAAAAATAATAAAAGAGAAATTTTTGAAAATATATAACCAGAGGTCTAATAAATCTGTATTTTAGATGAAGAGCCAACACAAAAATAAAGGACATAAGTAACCCCAAATCACCAATAAACATGAAATAAACATATAAAAGATGTTCAACCTCACTATAAACGGTGTTTGGTTTTGCTTTTTTAAAATAATGTCCAAATGGGGCACCTGGGTGAGTATCCCACTGTTGATTTTGGCTCAGGTCATAATCTCAGGGTTCTGGGACTGAGTACCCCCACCCCAGGGGCCAGGCTGCCTGCTCATCAGGGAGTCTGCTTGGGAGTCTCTCTTCTTCCTCTACCTCTCCCTCTTCTCATATATGCCTGCACCCTCTCTCTAAAATAAATAAATAGGGGGGCCTGGATGGCTCAGTGGGTTAAGCCTCTGCCTTCAGCTCGGAGGTTGGGATAGAGCCCTGCATCTGGCTCTCTGCTTCCCCCTCTCTCTCTCTGCCTTCCTCTCCTAATTGTGATCTCTCTCACTGTCAAATAAATTTTTAAAATCTTTAAAAATAAATAAATAATAAAATAACATAAACAAATCATTTTTAAAAATAAGTAAATAAAATAATGTCCAAATCTAGCACCTAAAATGAGCACTCTGATAAAAGAATGGGAAGGTAAAACTGTTACAGTTTTTATTATTTATTGAGAAAAACTGTATTGAGAAGCAGGGAGCCTGCTTCCCTCTCTCTCTCTGCCTGCCTTTCTGCTGTATACTTAAATAATTATCAAAAATGTGTATAGACAGAAAAGTTCTGAAAGAATATAGTGTATTTTAAAATTTTAATAGTAGTTATCTCTGAAAGCCAGGTTTCCAGGTTTTCTTCTTCTCACCTATATTTTCTGATTTTGGCACACTGAGAATATCTTTATCTAAAAAAAGAAAAATGTGGGATACCTGGGTGGCTCAGTCAGTTGGGCATCTGCCTTTGGCTCAGGTCACGATCCCAGGGTACTGGAATCTAGTCCCACATCCAGCTCCTTGCTCTACAGGGAGTCTGCTTCTCCCTCTGCCTGCCGTTCTCCATGCTTGTGCTCTCTCTCTCTCTCTGACAGATAAATACATAAAATCTTTTTTAAATTAAAAAAAAAAAAAAAGGCTTTTCAAACTTGCACCACTGAGGAATTGCATAGGAAAGCTGAAAACATTCATAACAAGAGTCCCCTTATCTAAGCACTTAAGATATCAGGCAGCTCCATTCATGCAACTCTATGCTCCAAACTCCCAACAGCTTCCCCATTACACGCAGAATAAAAACCAACGTGCTTCCCATGGCTTATAAGCCCTACAGGATCTGCAGTAGATGCCCTCTTTGAACACATTCCCTTCCCAAGGGCTCACAGGGCCCCAGTCACACTAGCCAGCTTACTATTCTACAACTTCTCCAGCACGTTCCCATCTCAAGTCCTCTCCCCTCTCTGACTTTTTTCCTTTTAAAACTGACCTTATCAAAAAGATCTCTGCTTAAAAGTTACTTTATCAAGACAGCTATCTTTAACCACTTTATTTTTTTTTAAGATTTATTTATTTATTTGACAGAGAACGAGAGATCACAAGTAGGCAGAGAGGCAGGAACAGAGAGAGGGGGGAAGCAGGTTCCCTGCTGAGCAGAGAGCCTGATGTGGGGCTTGATCCCACCACCCAGAGACCATGACCAGAGCTGAAGGCAGAGGCCTTAACCCACTGAGACACCCAGGCGCCCCTAACCCCTTTATTCTAATAGCAGTTCTTCCCCATCAGCCTTCTACCCCTGCTTCCTCTAATCGACTTTATTTCTTTTCTGTGCACCACCTGCCATTATATTATCTATTGATTTGTTTATTGTCTATCTCCTCCACTGGAATGCCTATTGGGACAAAGAGTTTGTTTTCCTCACCACTCAGTTTCAAGCACTTTAAATAGTGCCTGCTACATTGGAAGTAAAGAATACTTACAAGATAATTAGGGGAATGAGTAAGTAAATAACTTTGGCCAAGATGTTTCAAGTTCTTGTGTAAACACAGTATTCGGCCTTACCTGCTCTAAACGATAGAAGATTTCCTGAGGCCAACACCAAAAGGGTAGTTGTAATAAAGCAGATGGAGTAACAGCAGCATATTAATTCAATAATACTGATGTTGCTGATGATTAGGCCCAGAGTTCTCCAATCCCCAAAAGCCTCCCCCCGACCTCTCACTGCACTACCATTTAAAACCTACATCTTGGGGCGCCTGGGTGGCTTCGTAGGTTAAGCCTCTGCCTTCAGCTCAGGTCCTGATCTCAGGGTCCTGGGATCGAGCCCTCCATAAGGCTCTCTACTTCAGCAGGGACCCTGCTTCCCCCTCACTCTGCCTGCCTCTCTGCCTACTTGTGATCTCTCTGTCAAATAAATAAATAAAAATCTTTTTTAAAAAAATTTTTAAAAATTGAAAATAAAAAAATAAAACCTATATCTTTGAAAATTGAATTGTGGAAAATCAGAGAGGGAGATGAACCATGAAGACTGTGGACTCTGAGAAACAAACTGAGGGTTTTAGAGGGGAGGGGAGGAGGGGGTTGGGTGAGCCTGGTCGTGGGTATTAAGGAGGGCACATATTGCATGGAGCACTGGGTGTGGTGCATAAATAATGAATCTTGGAACACTGGAAAAAAAAATTTGATAAGGGGGAAAAAATTAAATAAATAAAATCTTTTCAGAAAAGAAGAAAAAAAATTTTAAAAACCCCACATCTACTTTACTGAACTTAAAGTTTTTCTAAGAATTTCTGAATATATTTAACAAACATTATAAATTATTTCCATGAGGAAAAGTCAGTTATTTCATACTCTGAGCAACCTCCTTCTCATTAGCTAGTAACCAAACCCTGTTTCTTAATATGTAGCCTTATAACATGAAATAATCATCTGATTTGCTAAAGCCACTAATTATTTCTCACTGCCCTTAATTTTTCAGTAAAACGAGGCAAGGAGAGACCCTGCAAAATAAACACAGGCACTCTAAAAGCATGTGTGAGGGAAGCCTCAGGGAACCAAGGTCAGCTATAGCCTATGTCACAAGTAGTTTGTTAACTAAAAGTAGTTAAAGTACCCAAATTTGAAAATAAGTTATTTTTAAAAAGATAAACCAGACTATGGTCAGTGTCATTTACAAGATTCACTTCCTTTCTGATACATATTTCTTGGAAAAAAAAAAAAAAAAAGCTAATGTGTACCAGATCAGAAATTCTGCATAACCCTACTTGATGATCCCATCATTTAAGTCAACTGTGAATGATATTCCCCATAGTCAACCACAGGAATATCATAATTTTTCACAACACCACAGTAAGCATAGTACAGTTGAGAGCACAGACTATGGAATGGAGTCTGGCCAGACTGGGCTAGAATTCCACTTCTGCCACTTAGTTGCTGTGTGATCTTGAGTAAATTCTCTACCTTCTCCGGGCTCCCTAACTCCGTATCATCCATAAAACGCAGATAAGAAGATCTACTCTTGTAGAGATGTTTCTTGGAGCTGGTAAAATGTATCAAAAACATCTTGTCCCAAGCAAGAACGACTGATGAATGGGAAAGCCACAGGCAGCTGATGGAACAGTGCACAAAAACAGTGGAAGGTGGAAAAGTCTGGAAAAGCTCTCAATTTCTCTGCACACAGGCAGCCAAAGAGGAAACCGTCCTCCACAAGGAATCTATAAATTGGAAGATCTGTTAACACACACACATAATGTGCCCTAAGAAACGGCATCTTTCTTCATATCCCAATCAGCCTTAAAAATTATTTAGCCTTTACACTAGCACTAATAATCCTAACCTTACACTTGTATGTCTCATTTTCCTTACCCTAGGAGGGTTGCATCAATCCCAACCCGACTCCCTGAGGTCTACAAGCTAAAGGGAAAAACTAAGACATTACTGAATATAGCTAACGCTTAGCAAAACTATTGTCCCCTAAAGGGTCCGTATAGTAAAACAGTAAACCCCTGCCTTACGCTTTGTTGGTAACAAGTCCTTTCTATACTCCTCAGTGGAGAACTATAGCAATAGGGAAACCGCCAGTAGAAACACTACGCGCCCAGTATGAACTTCCGCTTTCCAGAATTAGTGATGTCCCAGACTAGGTCCGGCCGCCTGCACCAAGCCCGCGCCCCGGCGCTCCTCTCCGCCAACAGTAGATTAACTGCTTCAACATTTCCCCGCCCCATACCACAAGACCCAAAGGAAAAGTTAGGGCCAAACCCAGGAATACAGCCCTAAGGCTCGGGGGCTGCTAAGCCGTTCCTACGCCCCTCTCAGCACAAGAGGCACGCGGGTGCAGGTTGCCGCGGGGCCGATGCAGGTTGCGGCGGGGCGTCCGCACACAGTACCTGGATGAGGCCCCGCTGGAACAGAGCGCTGTGCACGCAACCGGGGACCCTCCCCGGCAGCTCCAGGGAGCCGTTCCCGCTGCGGATCCTCCAGCTTCCCCGCAAGCTGAGGCTGCGCCCCAAGGCTGTGGGGCCCGCTCCGCACAGAGCGAGCAGGCAAAGCAGGCGGAGGCGCATACTTAGAGCCGGTGCTGCCGCCACCCGCGCCTGCGGCCGCGGAAGCGAGAGTTCCTCGGAAGCCGCTCGGGCTCTAGCGCTCCCCGCCCGGGCCCCGCCCCCGGCTCCGCCCCCAGGTCAGCTGAGAAGCTGGGACCGCCCGGGCTCCCTCGGCGGGGAGGGCTGGCGGGGAGCACAGAGCTCTGGTGGATGGGTGGGCAGAATCTGGTCCTGGCTGGTACCTCGGCAGTCTGGGCAATTTTCAGCGCTTATTCCTGCTGCTCCGGTGTCTGAGCAGAAGGCGAGAACAGTGCAGGGCAATTGGGACACACAGATCCCTGGGCACAAAGTGGCGCTCAAAGCCTCAGGGAGCTCAAGGACCGACAGTAGGATGATGAGACCCAGCGAGAGAGGCTTCCAACCGCTTCAGACAACCGAAACACGGAGACACTCGCCTCCTCAGCTCCCCCAAATTTCCCGGGACCTTCATCCACACTTCAGAGGCCTGTCTGGCGGCAGTAACGCTCACCTCCTGCAGCTCCACAGGTGGGTCTCACAGCGCACTCCCACCCTTCAGAGATGAAACAGTGACTAAAATTACCTGATGCGTAGGGTCATTTTGAGGGCTGAGAAAATCCGTGTACCGCGTGGAGCGTAGGGCCTGGACCAGAAAAAAACAGCAAGTTAGTTAATGTTAGTGGACTACGACCCTCTGTTTTGAAAAGCCTCACAGAGGAGGCTTCCTGAGGTTCCAGAAATGTGCACCAGATGTGCAGGCAAATTTAAAATCCTCCACCGCTCAGTGAGGGTGAGACTTGAACTGGGAAGTTTCCTGAACTAAAAAAAAAATGTAGACAGTCCAGTTTTTTCAGGTTGTTATACACATAGATGGAGTTAACTTGTATGGCTGTTCCTAACAACGCAGGGGTACCCAAGGAATAGCACAGGCTTATTTCAGGTTTCATTGTCACGTGGTCTACTTAAGTCCCATTTTGCAATAGGATGTAACACTGATCCTAGGAAGGTGACACGGAATTTTACATTGCATGAAATGGATTTGTTCCTGTGCTGATATTATCTCCCTTGTTTCCATATTTAGGAGGAAGCTTGTGAAGGGTTCTCCCCTCATCAAATCTGAGCTTTGTTTTGGCTATTTATAATGACCCTGGAAGTGCCTGAACCTATAGACACAGGACAGTATTTTACTTTTACAGAGGCATTATTTTTTCACAAGCCTAGTGTCTTGGCTTTGGGGGTATTATGGATTATCCAGTCCAAGCCTCTGGTTTTGCAGCTGAGGGAACAGAGTCCAAAGAGGTCAGATGACTGGCCTGTCATACAGTGGCAAACAGAACCAAAATTCTCCAGTTCTGACTTAGTCTCCCTGTAGTAGAGACTACTGATATTGAGAAGGCTATGGCTCAGAGCCTTCCACACTAAAGCAGCATTCTTACTTTTGATAGGAACAAAGCTCTCAATTCAAATAGTATGCCATAACTCAATGCAATAAATAGCCTTGATCTGTTCAAAACTAATTACAAGACATGACAGCAAGAGTAGCAAAGGAATTTTTTCATAAATCTCAGAGATTCCATTAAACCCAAAGGAAAACTCATCCCAGCCAGTACATTTGGATATATTCTGTTGTTCTATTAAGAAATAGTTTAAAGGGGCGCCTGGGTGGCTCAGTCAGCTAAACATCTGCTTGCAGCCCAAGTCATGATCTCAGGGTTCTGGGATCAAGCCCCAAATAGGACTTCTGCTCAGAGAAGAGCCTGCTTCTCCCTCCCCCTGCACCTGCTCACACAGGCACTCGTGCTCTCTCTCTCTCTCTCTCTCTCAAATAAATAAATAAATAAAATCTTTGGGGGGAAAAAATGAAATAGTTTAAGGAATCTATTTTAAGAAAAAAAGAAGAATATGCACCAGGACACAAACATGGCATGACATGGATTGCTTCACTTTGAAATCTTCTCATTTGATGTTTTCCAAAATTCAGACTGTTTAAATCAAATGATAGTTTCCTGGTTTAAAAAGACAAGGCTTATAGAAATTAAATGATATGCAGGGTCAGCATCCTGCTACAGAAGACCAATGAGGGCTTTTTGGCTCACATGACAATGCTTCCATCATCTCTAAATATATGAAGTTGGTAAACTCATTAGATTAGAACACCAAGGTATACCAAGGCCAAGATGTTCCAATCCCATGAGATAATTACATAAATTATAATAAGGGGAAGAAAAATGACTCAGTGTCTGCTTAATCCCCAAAGCTAGGGACAATAGGCCAGAAGTATCTCCCTAGAAAGTTATACAAAGAACTCTTAAACTCAACAATAAGTTCACAAATAACCTGGCTAAGAAGTGGACCAGAGACCTTAGCAGGCAAGTCACCTAAGAAGATAAACAGATGGCAAATAAACATATGAAAAGATGTTCCACATCATTTATCATCAAGCAAATGCAAATTAAAACAATGAGATACCACTACACACTTGTTAGAATGACCAAAATTCAAAATACTGACAACACCAAATGTTGGCAAGGATGTGGAGAAGCAGGAACTCTCATTCATTGATGTGAATGCAGAATGATAAAACCACTTTGGAAGACACTTTGGTGGTTTGTTACAGAATTAAATATGTACTTACCTTATGATCCAGCAATCACAGTGCTTGATATTTACCCAAAGGAGTTAAAAACTTATGTCCATACAAAAATACTCAGGAGCACCTGGGTGACTCAGTCGATTAACCATCTGATTCTTGATTTCAGCTCAGGTCATGATCTCAGGGTCATGAGATCAAGGCTGGGTATGGAGCTTGCTTATGATTCTCTTTCCCTCTGCCCCTCCGCCTCCTTCCCCTACTCATGAGTGCATGCATGCATGCTTGCTCTCACTGTTTAGAGAAAAAAAAAAAAAGCATATGGATGTCTATAGTAGTTTTATTAGTAACTGTTAAAACCTGGAAGCAACCAAGATGTTGACATCAGTAGGTGAATGGATAAATAAACTGTGGTATGTCTACACAATGGAATATTATTCAGTGCTAAAAAGAAATGAACTATGAGCGCTGGGTATTATGTACAATTAATGAATCTTTGAACACTATATCAGAAACTAATGATTCACTATATGTTGGCTAACTGAATATTTAAAAAGAAGAAAAAGAAAAGAAATTTGGAGAAAAGTGAGTCAGAAAAATCTTATGACCAAAAAAGATATCATATAACAGTGTATTAATACTTATTATATATAAAATTATGATACAAAAATGGTATTTGTTATTTCTATTGCACTTTTTAAAAGATTTTATTTATTTATTTATTTATTTATTGGACAGAGATACCGAGAGAGCACAAGCAGGCAGAGCAGTGGAGGGAATGGGAGAAGCAGGTTCCCCACTGAGCAGGGAGCCCAATGTGGGGCTTGATCCCCGGACCCTGGGATCATGACCCAAGCCAAAGGCAGTCGCTTAACCAACTGAGCCACCCAGCCGCCCCTTTGATTGCATTTTAAAACTGATAAATTAATCTTGAAAAAAAACAAAACAAAAAAAGAAACTATCAAGCTGTGAAAAGACAGGGAAGAAACTTAAATACATATTACAAAGTAAAAGAAGCCATTCTGAAAAGGCTATAAAAAAAATATGATTCCAAGTATATGACACTCTGGAAAATGTTAAACTATGAAGACAGTAAAAAAGATGAGTAGTAGAAAGATGCCAGGGGTTAGGGAGGGTTGAATATATAGAGCACAGAGAACTTTTAGGGCAGGGAAACTACTCTGTGTAACCATAATGATGGGTATATATTGCTATACATTTGTCAAAACCCATAGAAGGCACCACACAGTGAGTGAACTGCAGCATCAACTACAGACTTTGGGTGATAATGTAAGTTCATCAGTGGTAATAAAATGTACCACTCTAGTGGATAATGGGGGAGGCTGTGTATGTGTGGGAGTAGGGAATGTATGGGAGATCTTTGTGTTTTTCATTCCATTATGCTGTTAACTTGAAATTGCTCTAAAAATAGTCTGTTAAAATATATATTTCCAGAAATTCTGTGGGTCAAAGAAAGAAGACTTCCAGTTAATGATTTGTTGTGTACAGATCTTGGAAGTCATCACTGCATCCTAAAAATAAGCAAAAAGCTGAACTGAAAATCACTAATTCTTCTCAAGTCCATCAGAGAATTCAGGTGATGGCAAAACACTACCCCCAAAACTGGAGAGACAGATGGAGACAGAGAATCACAGCTTACTATAGCAGAAACCATGAACAGAAAGCTCCTCAGGAACAGCACTAGGGTAGGAAAACCTACACTATAAATGATGAATTGCTGGAGACTGTGAGTTAAAAACTCTATAGGGGCCCAGGCTTAGGGGGTTACCCAGGCTTTTGTGGGTTTTGCTTTCCCGAGCTCAACCAAGTTCTCACACTGAAGATTAGAGAATAATTCCATGATACTTCAGCAGGAGGAGAAGGAAAGGAACCATTTTGAAATACATCAGACCATTCTGATCTTCTTAATAAGACCTGTCATCAAGAGAAACCATTTAACCAAAGCCTAAACCTTTGGGGTTTTATCAGGGTCTAACCAATCTGGAAGAAGGGAAATACTAACTCCAACATTATTTATAGATTCAATGGAATTCCAATTAAAATCCCAGCTAGTTATTTTGTGGATTTTGATAAACCTATTCTCAAGTTTATAAGAAGAGGCAAAAGACCCAGAATAACTGAGACAATATTGAGTAAGCCAAACAAAATTGAACACTACCCTATCAGGAGCTCAGCAGAGTTGGGAGAGAGCTGAGCTACCAGGTGTTGGAACAGCCATTCAAACCAACAAGGAGCCAGAATGAAAGTAACAGTGAAGACTTTAATTACTTACTGTGATAGTATAAACAAAAGGCTAAAATCGAAGATGCCAACTCCCCCTGCTCCATTTCCCCCATGAAATGGCATACAAATTGAGGGTCAGTTGGATCAGCAGAGATATGGGCATTGTCTCACTGTTGAGGGAACCCTGAACAAAAGGTTCTGGCTGCTTTATGAACCCTAGGGGGAGGGAGGAGAGGAAGGGCTAACAGTAGAAAATTACTGGGTAGTGAGTCTAAGTAGGGATAAATGAGATTAAGGTTTCCCATTTGTCCTGCCCCATAAGGAGATATTGGCAGAGTCAGCTGAAGAAGACCTCTGCCCAGGACCTCAGATGAAGAGACCTAGGAATGAAGTTATAGGGGCTGGGAATGTAAATATTTGAAGAACATGAACAGCCAGAGGACATCAGTCCTTCACAGCAACTCCGTTTAGAGACTGTACTACTTGATTGTATACCAAGTCTGATATGAGGGGATGGATGGCTTTTTCCCACAAGGCCTGTCAGGTAAGACCTTTGTAATTGCCTATGGTCAGGCCTGAAAAATTACACTTACATCATGTGATCCTACAAATCTGATAGTGCTGGAGATTTATCCATGGAAGATACATAGAGTTTGGGCCAGGCTCCAATAGAAGAGTCATGGTGTAGATCCTTATATTCTATAACAAAGCTATGCACTTCACCATAAAAAACTACTCTGAAAAATATGTCCTAGTATGCTACTGGGTCTTACCAAATACCAAACATCTGACCGTGGTACATTAAAGGACTATGCAGCCTGAGCAGAGGATTATCAAAGCAACCAAGTCATAAAGCTGGGCAGAAGCATCAATGTCCCATTGTATGTAGGAAGTGATATATTCAGGCTCAAGCAAAGCCCAAGGCACTCAAGTAAACTGTAAGAATAGGTGGTGTAGCCTTCCATGTCACTTACTTTGCTATACCGATGACCTCATGGGGAGTTCCTTATGACCAACTAACACAGGCCTGATTCACATGTAGGCTGCTGGTACAATATATTGGAACTGACTGTAAAAGTATAGCTGCCAACCACATTACAGCACCATTCAGGAATGGCCCTCCATGACACTGGTGAGAGGAAATCTCATTACACAAAGTTGTGAGACCTGTGTTTGATTTTTCACTTCATGTGATAGGAGAGGTAGCCTGAGCTATAGTTATATATTGAACATCTGAGCTGAGCCAAAAGTCTTGTTTGGTTGGGGCCTTAAAAGGGCTGTAAAAGAGAACGAAGTGCCTGGGTGGCTCAGTTGGCTGAGTGTCTGACTCTTGATTTCGGCTCAGGTCATGACCTTGGGTCATAAGTTGGAGCCCCATGTTGGCCTCCACACTTGGCAGGGAGTCTGCTTTTCTCTCTCTCTTTCTGCCCCTTCCCATGTTTGTGCTCACTCACTCTCACACGCTCTCTCTCTAAAATAAATAAATCTTTAAAAAGAGGGGGAGAACCTTAAATGAGGGTGGAAAATGGGTGACATGGAGGTCTGGGTAGATAATATATGGATGGACGCTATAGGAGTGGGCACAACACATGCAGTTTTGTTGTGTCTCACATTAATGTTCAAAAAACAACATGTACCACAGAGGAGGGTCTGGAAAATCAAGTACACAGAAAGCCCAGTCCTTTGGATTTTAGCCAGTTTCTCTGTGGACCACTCCAGTACTTGACATTGAACGCATGAAGGAAGTGATCATAGGAGCAAAGATGAAAGCCAAGCAGACCCAACAACATGGGACTTCTCTCACCAAAGACGATCTTACTTACTGCCTTCACTGGTTGCCCAACCAGCCAGAAGCAGAGACTGATGCTGAGTTCTAGATTATGGTACCAGCCAACCACCTGTTGGCAGGTTGATTACCCTCGACCCTTTGCCCCTTGTTGGGGCCATCATATTGATTTACTGGAATTAATACAATGTCTGAAAATGTTCTGCCTTCCCTGACTGCAGTGTCTCCATAGCACCATCCTAAAGTTATAGAATTTTTTCTTTTGAAATGGTATCCCTATTACATTGCCTTAGAAAATAGACCCACTCAATGTCAAAAGAAATGTGAAAAAGGCCTCATGAACTTAAGAATCACTAATTTTACCAAGTACCTTATCAGCCAGGAGCAGCCATCCAGAACAAAACAAAACAAACACTGAAACAGTGGAAATTTCAGCTTAGGTGTCAGCTAGAGGACAGTATCTTGTGAGGTTGAAGCCCTTTCCTTCATGATGCAGTATATTCACTGATTCTCTGGCTAGTTTTTGTGCTGTGTCTCCCAGAACTAGAAAACTAAAGTATAAGAACCAAGATGTAGAAGTGGCTGTTGCCTCTCTCATCATCATTATCAGTGACTCACTAATGGAATTTGTCTTTCTTACTCCTGAAACTGTTCACTCTGTTAGGTCAGAAGTCTTAATTCCAGGGGTGGGAAAGATACAGGGTTCCACCCAATTGGAAGTTGTGACTAATATTTTGGAATCACTTTGGGTTCCTCATGCTATTGGACAAACAGGTAAAAACAGAGTTGATATACTTGCTGGGTAATGAATTCTGATAGCCAGGTGATGCTGGAGTTGCTACAGCCTAATGAATGAAAGGAGGATTCGGTTCGGAGTTCGGAAACTTGGGGAGTCAGTGGAACATCTCTAACCACTTCCATGCCCAGTGTTAACTGTCAATGGGAAATTACAATCAACATAACCCAATAAATCAAAACAACCCAACATGCAATCCACTTGGGCCTCAGTAGCCCCAGGATCCAGGCCTACCCAATCAGTCCCATGGTTATTCTGGCTGCTATCATCACTTTAAATCTCAGATGAGGCAGCATGCCACAAAAACTAGAATCAGACTTTCCTAGCAACTGCCTAAAGGTGCTTTCCTACTTTCTCTGACTCACTTCTCTTTTCCTACACTCTCACTATTCTGGGATCTTACCTCCCAAAGAAAACATTAACAATTAAACTTTGCCTCCATCTCTCTTTGCTAGGGCATTCCAACAAAGAAAATCTTCTCTCTCAGTTTCTATTCATTAGCTTAATTGATCATTCTAGGCTGTCCAATAAAAATTAGACTTCCAGAGCTATTCAGTAGAAATATAATGCATGACTCATAAGTTTGACAATATCTAGTAATCACATTTTTAAAAGTAAAGAGGAGCACCTGGTTGGTTCAGTCAGGAGAGCATGTGACTCCTGCTCTCAGGGCCATGACTTCCAGGCCCACATGGGGCATGGAGATTCCTTAAGAAAAAAAAAAAAAAAAAAAAAAAAGAGGGGCACCTGGGTGGCTCAGTGGGTTGGGGCCTCTGCCTTCAGCTCAGGTCATGATCTCGGGGTCCTGGGATTGAGCCCCACATCAGGCTCTCTGCTAAGTGGGGAGCCTGCTTCCCCCTCTCTCTCCGCCTGCCTCTCTGCCTACTTGTGATCTCTTTCTCTGTCAAATAAATAAATAACATCTTTTAAAAAAAAAAAAAGAGCAAAAGGAAACAGGTGAAATAAATTTAATACATTTTATCTAAACCAATATATAAAAAATACTATCATTTTAACATATTCAATGTAATTATTGAGATATTTTACATTCTTTAATACAAAGTTTCAAAATCTTATAAATTTTATACTTACAGCACATCTCAATTTGAATGGTAACTTTGGATCTGTATTCAATATCATACGTTTTACAGTGAAAAATATTCATATACCCAATTTGTTCTGAAATATCGGGGCACAATTCCCCATGGATCTCATATTTCTGAACATCTTGTGAGCAGAGGCCCTGCATACTTTTGTTCTGCACTATCTTGTAAAGAATATTTGTATTTCAAACAGCTTTGGAAGAAGAACACCCACCCATGTCTTAGTTTAGGTAGTCAGGCAGAGAGCAAACTCTCCCTTCCAATGCCTTTTTGTTCTATTTAGGTCCTCAGCAGATTAGAGGATGCTGAGTCACAACTGGGAGGACAATCTGATTTACTTAGCCTACCATTCAAATGCTAATCTCTTCTGGAAGCATCTTCACAGACACACCCAGAAATGTATAACCACTTATCTGGGCATCTTGTGTCCTAGTCAAGTTAACCAAAAAAATCAGCCATCACAATGTACAGTTCAGTGAGTTTGGCAAATGTATATATACTTGTGTAATCACTAACCCCATTAAGATATAGGACATTTAATCCTAGAAAGTTTCCTTGTGCTTCTTTCTAATCAAATTATCCCCATCCCAGGTAACCACGTTTCTGATTTCTATCACCATGGTTTAATTTTGTCTCTTCTTGAATGTCCCGCAAATGGACTTGCACACTATGTTTTTTTACTTCTCTTTTTCGGTATAATGTTCTTCACATTTATCCATGACATTCACCTTATTCTTGAAAGATCTTTTTCTTGATATAGTATTCCAGGGTGATAGTTATTTTTCCTCAGTGCATTGAAGATAATATTCTACTATCTTCTGTTTCCAGGATTTATTGAGAAATATTTCATTTTTGTTCTTGAGTTAATCTACTTATTGTTTCTTTGCAGGTAACCTACTTTATTTGCAGAAGAAGTGGCAGCTCTGTATGGACCTCTGGACTACAACTGGGAGACACACAGGCTGTGTTGAGGCTTGTAGAAGTGGGTTCTGGTGTAAGACACTCCAGGACACAGGAAACTGTGTATAGGTCATACAGGAACATTGGTTTCCATGTCAAGGGGGCTGCAAAAAGATGATCACCTGGCCAAGGCGGCAAAGTCTCCTATGAATTGTGTTGTAGGCCTATGGACATTTACTGAATGTCTTTAGACCCATACCAGGCAAACAACAGTCCATACCAGGCAAACAACAGTCCACACCATGAACTGCTAGAGAACTTTTTCGTTTTCCTACAATATCCCCCCATTACCCTCTACTGAGAAAGCTTAACATTATGCTCATAAGAAATGCTTAAAGGAATTCAGGTGTTTCTCACAAAGGATACAGGCATACCTCAGAGATATTGTCAATTTGGTTCCAGACCACCACAATAATGTTAGTATTGCAGTAAAGTGAATCAAATTAATTTTTTGGTTTCTCAGTGCATGTAAAAGTTATGTTTACACTATGCCATAGTCTATTTAGTGTGCGACACTGTTATGTCCAAAAAGGCCATGCATGTACCTAAATTTAAAAATACTAACCATTGGGGTACCTGGGTGGCTCAGTGGGTTAAGCCTCTGCCTTCAGCTCAGGTCATGATCTCAGGGTCCTGGGATTAAGCCCTGCATGGGGCTCTCTGCTCAGCAGGGAGCCTGCTTCTCCCTCTCTCTCTTTCTGCCTGCCTGTCTGCCTACTTGTGATCTATGTCTGTCAAATAAATAAAATCTTGTAAAAAAAATTTTTTTTAAATACTAACCATTATCTGAACTTTGAGCAAGCCATTATCACTGATTGCAGATCACCATAACAAATATAATAATGAAAAAAAATTGAAATATTGTAAGAATTACCAAACTGCCCATACACAAAGATAAACTCACAGTGGATAAAAGACCTCAACGTGAGGCAGGAATCTGTCAAAGTCCGAGGAGAACATAGGCAGTAACATCTTCGACTGGGCCAGAGCAACTTCTTTCAAGACACATCTCCAAAGGCAAAGCAAACAAAAGCAAAAATGAACTTTGGGGACTTCATCAAGATCAAACCTTCTGCACACCAAAGGAAACAGCCAACAAAACAAAGAGGCAACTCAAGGAATGGGAGAAGATATTAGCAAATGACACTACAGACAAAGGGCTGATACCCAAGATCTATAAAGAACTCCTCAAACTCAACACACACAAAACAGATAATCACATCAAAAAATGGGCAGAAGACATGAACTGACACTTCTCCAAAGAAGACATACAAATGGCTAACAGACACATGGAAAAATGTTCATCATCATTAGCCATCAGGGAAATTCAAATCAAAACCACATCGAGATACCACCTTACACCAGTTAGAATGGCCAAAATTAACAAGACAGTGAACAACAAGTGTTGGAGAGGATGTGGAGAAAGGGGAACCCTCTTACACTGTTGGTGGGAATGCAAGTTGGTGCAGCCACTTTGGAAAACAGTGGAGATCCCTTAAGAAATTAAAAATAGAGCTTCGCTATGATCCTGCAATTGCACTACTGGGTATTTACCCCAAAGATACATATGTAGTGAAAAGAAGGGCCACCTGTACCCCAATGTTCATAGCAGCAATGGCCACGGTCGCCAAACTGTGGAAAGAACAAAGATGCCCTTCAGTGGATGAATGGATAAAGAAGATGTGGTCCATATATACAATGGAGTATCATGCCTCCATCAGAAAGGATGAATACCAACTTTTGTATCAACATGGACGGGACTGGAGGAGATTATGCTGAGTGAAATAAGTCAAGCAGAGAGAGTCAATTATCATATGGTTTCACTTACTTGTGGAGCATAAGGAATAACACTGAAGACATTGGGAGATGGAGAGGAGAAGTGAGTTGGGGGAAATTGGAGGTGGAGATGAAACATGAGAGTCTGTGAACTCTGAGAAACAAACTAAATAAACTGAGGGTTTTGGAGAGGAGGAGGGTGGGGGTTTGGTGAGCCTGTTGGTAGGTATTAAGGACGGCACATATTGCATGGAGCACTGGGTGTGGTGCATAAACAATGAATCTTGGAACACTAAAAGAAAAATAAAAAATTTAATTTAATTAAAAAAAAAAAAGAATTACCAGACTGTGACACAGAGATACAAAGTGAGTAAATGCTGTTGTTAGAAATAGAGCTGATGCAATGTCCACAATAGCCAAACTATGGAAAGAACCTAGATGTCCATCAACATATGAATGGATAAAGAAGTGTTATATATACACAATGGAATACTATGCAGCCATCAAAAGAAATGAAATCTTGCCATTTGCGACAACGTGGATGGAACTAAAGGGTATTATGCTTAGTGAAATAAGCCAATCAGAGAAAGACAACTATCATATGATCTCCCTGATATGAGGAAGTGGAGATGCAATGTGGGGGGTGGAGGGTAGGAAAAGAAAAAAATGAAAGAAGATGGGATTGGGAGGGAGACAAACCATAAAAGACTCAATCTCAAAAAACAGACTGAGGGTTGCTGTGGGGAGGGGAGATGGGAGAGGGTAATGGGGATATGGGCATTGGGGAGGGTATGTGCTATCATGAGGGCTGTGAAATGTGTAAACCTGGCAATTCACAGACCTGTACCCCTGGGGATAAAAATACGTTATATGTTTATTAAAAAATAAATAAATAAATAAATAAATCTATCTGAAAAAAAAAAAAAAAGAAAGAAAGAAAGAAATAGAGCTGATGGACTGGCTTAATGCACAGTTGCCACAATTCCAATTTGTAAAAAATACCATATCTGTGAAGCAATAAAATGAGGTATGCTTGTATGTTAAAAAGTGCATTTGGAACCTAGAGGCAATAAATTGAATTCAAGCTCCAATTAGACGTTAGACTTACTCATGTTTCTTTCTATGTTTCATAGACTCTAATATTTTACATTTCTCTGTGCTACATTCAGAATTTCTTTATGTTTATCACTGCTCTAATTCTTGCTTCAGCTGTGTCTACTGGGTATTAAACCTATTCTAAGAGTTGAAATTTCAATTACTCTACTTTTTTTTTTTTTCTGAAAATACTGCTTCTGGTTATTTTTCAAGTCTGACTTGTCATTTTTATAGTCTCTTGGTCTTTATACTTCAAACTTCTTTTATTTCTGGCATAATATTTAGGAAGTAAGACTCGAATTTGATTACCTGGACCTAAATCCCAATTTCCATTATTAGCTGAGTAACCCTGGGTAAGTCATTTAGCTTCCTTTTCACTTAGCATCCTCATCCATATAGCAGAGATAATAATACAAATATTTTAGTTTGAAAATAGGTATATGTTTGGAGAGAGGAGCAAGATGGCAGAGGAGTAGAAAACCTAAATTTTCTCTGGTCCCAGGAATTCAGCTAGATAGTTATCATACCATTCTGAACACCTAAAAACTCAACAGGAGACCAAAGAGAAAAATAGCAGGAATTCTATGAATAGAAAAGCAATCACTGTCTGGAAGGAGAAGTGAATCCCAGGCCATATATATGGGAAGATAATCTGTGGTGGGAGGGAGCCTCCGTCAGCCAGCTACTGGCAAGTGATAGAGCAGTGGAGCACGAAATCAGAACTATTAGAGGTCCTCTCCACAGAGGGACATCGCTCCAGTGGCTAAGCAGAGGGTGGAGCCCTCCCTGAGACAATGTGGTCTCAGGACCCTCAGGGTCACTGATAGACCAGTGGTGCCTGAGTGTAACAGAGCTCTCAGGTATCAGAGTGGGGAGGCCAGCTGCAAAGATAGAGCTGAGGAGGGGTCTCTCAGCTCAGGGTTGCCAAAAACCATGATATGCAGCACAGTCAGGCCACTACTTTTTTTTTTTTTTTTTAATTTGACAGAGAGATCACAAGTAGGCAGAGAGGCAGGCAGAAAGAGAGAGGGGGAAGCAGGCTCCTTGCTGAGCAGAGAGCCCCATGCAGGGCTCGATCCCAGGACCCTGAAACCATGACCTGAGCTGAAGGCAGAGGTTTAACCCACTGAGCCACCTAGGTGCCCCAGGCCACTACTTTTTGAGCAGGGACCCCACAAGTAGCAGATCTGCGGACACCCCCCCCCCTTCCTCCACTGGGAAGAGTGGCATGGGAGTGCACTGCAGGAAACTGCTGGGTTTAGAAACTCTAAGCGGGGCCATGTGCCAGAAATAGAAACGCTCAGTCACAGGCCAGGTGAGCACAGAGCACGGTCAGAGACCAGGAAGACAGGTGTGATTGACTCCTTTTTTCTGAGGGCTCACTGAAGGGGTGGCCACCGAGCTCTTGGCTCCTCTGGGGTGGAGATTGGGAGGCCACCACCTTCATTCTCATCCTCCAAAGTGATACAGAAAGTGTTCAGGGAACAAAAGCTACCAAGAGCAAACCTGAACAGATTACATAGCCTGGCCCCTGGCAAGCATGGTGCAATTCTGCCTTGGGCAGAATTTTTAAAATTTTCTTAATTTTTTTCTTTTTCTATTTTTTAAATTTTTTCTTCTCTCCTTTTTCAAGCAACATCTTACTTTATCAATTACTTTTTTTTTAAGATTTTACGTATTTATTTTACAGATCACAGGTAGGCAGAGAGGCAGGCAGAGAGAGAGGGGGAAGCAGGCTCTCTGCGAGCAGAAAGCCCAAAGTGGGGCTTGATCCCAGGACCCTGAGATCATGACCTGAGCTGAAGGCAGAGGCTTAACCCACTGAGCCACCCAGGTGCCCCATCAATTCCTTTTTTAAAATATTTTTTAATTTTCATTTTTACAGTCATATTCTATCCCTTCATTGTATTTAACCTTATTTTTTGTATATATATAAGTTTTTCTTTCTTCAAAATTTTGGGATACAGTTTCTTCTAACAGACCAAAATATACCCTAAATTTGGATGCCATTTATTTCTTTTTGTTACCTGATTGCTGAGGCTAGGACTTCTAGTATTACATAAGTGTTGGTTAATATCTATTCCTTATATTTTATATATTTTTATATATATATAAATATGTATACATTTTGAAATTGTTTATGTTACGTGAGTTTTGCCTCAATTATATATATATATATATATATATATATATATATATATATATATATATACTTATACACACACACACACACACACACACATATATGTACCCAGTAGCACAATTGCTGGTCAAAAAGATAGCTCTATTTTTAATTTTTTGAGGAACCTCCATACTGTCTTCCACAGTAGCTGTTCCAGATTGCATTCCCACCAACAGTGCACAAGGTTCCCTTTTCTCCACATCCTTGCCAACAACTGTTCTTTGTTTTTGATTTTAGCCATTCTGACAGGTGTGAGGTGATATCTAGTTGTAATGTTGCTTTTCATTTTGTTGATGATTACTGATGTTGAGCATCTTTTCATATGTCTGTTGGATACACACACACACACACATATATATATATACATATATATATGGAATATATATATATTCCATATATATTGTCTGTTAATGTGTTTTCTGTTAATGTGTAACATGTCTGTTAATGTGTTCTGCTCATTTTTTAATTCAATTATTTACTTTCTGGTGTTGAGTTGTATCAGCTTTTTATATATTTTGGGTACTAACCCTTTATCAGATATGTAATTTGCAAATGTCTTCTCCCATTCAGTAAGCTGTCTTTTAGTTTTGACTGTTTCCTCCACTATGTAGATGGTTTTTATTTTATTTTTTTTAATCTGATAGAGAGCAGGGGGAGGGACAGAGGAAGAGGGGAGAGAGAGAGAGAATCCCAAGCAGACACTGCTGAGTGCAGAGCCTGAAGTCAGGCTCGATACCATGACTCATGAGATCATGACCTCAGGCAAAATCAAGAGCTGGTCACTTAACTGACTGAGCCACCCAGAGGCCCCAGAAGCTTTTAATTTTGATGTAGTTTCCAGTAGTCTATTTTTGCTTTTGTTTACCTTGCCACCAGAGACATATCTAGAAAAATGCTGCTATGGCCCATATCAGAGAAATTACTGTCTGTGCTCTCTTCTAGGATTTTTATGGTTTCTGGTCTCACATTTAGCTCCTTAATCCATTTTGAGGTTGATTTTTTTACTGAAATCATTTATCAGTTCTAGTAGTTTTTTGGTGGAGTTTTTAGGATTTTCTATCTATAGTATGTCATTTGCAAATAGTGAAAGTTTTACTTCTTCCTTTCCTATTAAGATGCCTTGTATTCCTTTTTCTTGTCTGGCTATTATGGCTAGGACTTACAACACTATGTTAAATAAAAGTGGACATCCTTATCTTGTTCAGGATCTTAGTCAAAAAGCTTTCAGTTTTTCACCACTGAGGATGTTGTTAGCTGTGGGTTTTTCACATATGGTCTTTATTATGTTGAAGTATGATCCCTTTAAACCTTCTTTGTTGAGGGTTTTTAGCATGAATGGATGTTGTACTTTGTCAAATCCTTTTTTTTTTCATCTATTGAAATGATTATATCGTTTTTATCCTTTTTTAAAATTGATGTATCATTGATTGATTTGCAAATATTGAATCATACTTGCAACCCAGGATTAAATCCCAGTTGATTGTGGTGAATGATTTCTTAAAATGTATTATTGGATGTGGTTTGCTAATATTTTATTGATGATTTTTCATCTATGTTTATCAGAGATATTGGCCTATGGTTCTCTTTTATTGTAGTGTCTTCCTCTGGTTTTGATATCAGGGTAATCGTGGCCTCATAGAATGAATTTGGCTGCTTTCTTTCCTCTTTACTTTTTGGAACAGTCTGAGAAAAACTGATATTAACTATCTCTAAAATGTTTGGTAGAATTTCCCTGTGAAGCCATTTGGTCCTATACTTTTAACTGTTAGAAGGTTTTTTGCTTTTTTTTTTTTAAGATTTTATTTATTTATTTGACAGACGGAGATCACAAGTAGGCAGAGAAGCAGGCAGAGAGAGGGGGGAAGCAGGCTCCCTGCCGAGCAGTGAGCCTGATGTGGGGCTCAATCCCAGGACCCTGGGATCATGACCTGAGCTGAAGGCAGAGGCTTTAACCCACTGAGACACCCAAGCGTCCCAACTGTTAGAAGTTTTTTGATTACTGATTCAATTTCATTGCTGGTAATTGGTCTGTTCAAATTTTCTATTTCTTCCTGCTTCAGTTTGGTAGGTTATGTTTCTAGGAATTTATATAATTCTTCTAGGTTGTCCAATTTGTTTGCATGTAATTTTTCATAATATTCTCTTATAATCCTTTGTATTTCATTCTCTTCTGGCCTGTAAAATTCTGCTGGAAAATCCACTGGTAGTCTTATAGGGTTTCCCTTGTTTGTAACTATTTTCTTTTCTCTTGCTGATTTTAAAATTCTCTCAAAAAATAAAATAAAATTCTCTATCATTGCTTTTTGACATTTATTTACTATGTGTCTTGATGTGAACCTCCTTGGGTTGATTTTGTCTGGGGCTCTCTGTCACTCCTGGATCTGGATTCTTCTTTCCTTCCCCAGATTCAGGAAGTTTTCAGCTGTTATTTCTTCAAATAAGATTTCTTCCCCCTTTTCTCTCTCTTCTTCTTCTGGAATCCCTATAATATGAATGTTACTAGGTTTGAGGATATTGCAAAGTTCCCTAACCCTCTTTATTTATTTATTTTTTTTCCCTCTTATGTTCAGCTTGATTGTTTTCCATTACACTTTCCTTCAGGTCGCTAGTCCATTCTTCTTCCTCCTCTAGTCTACTATTTATTCCATCTAATGTATTTTAAATTTCATTTATTGAGTTCTTCATCACTGGTTCATTTTTTTTTTAATGTTTTCTATCTCTTTGTTAAGGGTTTCCCTGAGGTCCTTCATTCTTATCTCAAGGCCAGTGAGTATCTTTATTACCATTACTATATGTTATCCATCAGGCCTATTACTTATCTCCATTTCATTTAGGTTTTTGCTGCAATTTTGTCCTGTTCTTTCATTTGGGATGTACTCCTCTGTCTTCTCATTTTGTCTGTGTCTGTGTCTATATATTAGGAAAGTCAGTTATGTCTCCTGCTCGTGACAGTAGTGGCCTTATGAAGAATAGGTTCTACAGTGCCCTGCAGTGCAATATCCCCTGTTTACCAGAACCTGGCATCAGGGGTGTCTCCTGTGTGTGTTGCATGCACCCAGCTGTTGTGATTGAGCTGTTTTTGACTTCAGTCCAGTTATCAGCAATGGCTCCCCTTGCTTGTTTTTGGCAGGGTTTGGTCTTTGCGTTGTTGGTGGGCCAGTCTGGGGCTGCCTTGGGCTTGAGTCAGACCAGGCATTTGCCAGAGATGCAGTACTTCTGATGAGGGAAGGGTTCTACAGTGGAGACAAGCTAGGTAGTGAGTGTTGACAACATAATGGTTCCTGCAGGCGGCCTGTGTGTTTATGGAGGGAGGATAAGGGAGGGAAATGATGCCCTCCAGCTCCTTTGTTCCTGGAGAATTCTCAGTGGTCCCTGCCCCTCCAGCACATGCTCTGAGATTAGTAAACAAATCTCCCTCCTGTGTACCACAAATATTTTTCAAACTGCTTCTATGCTATATATCTGTGAGACTGTTTATTGTGCTATCTCTTGAAGGGTTGGGACTCAGTTTTCTCCTGCTCTCCCAGCTTTCACATTGACCCGCTGATTTTTTTTAAGTTCCAAGTTTTAAGTTTCACTGATTGTAAGGACTTGTGAAATTTGACCCTTAGGTTTTCAAGGCTGAATGGTATGGGGATTCATCTTCCCAGTGTGGATCCTCCATGCCTGGGGTGCCTGCTGTGGGGTCTGCTCTTCTCCCCTTTCTGTGCCTGAGGCATCCCTCCCTCCTGCAGACAGTCCTGTGGGTCCATTTAGCTCCCAATTTGGTCTCCACCCTTCCTACCCTCTTTGATGGACCACCTTTCCACATTTAGCTGTGGAGAGTTGTTCTGCCAGTCTTAAGGTCATTTTCTTGGTTATTTACACTGATGTGGTGGTTATCTAGTTGTATCCATGGTACAAGATGTGCTTAGGTTCCTTCTAGTCTGCCATCTTCCTCAGAAGTCAATATTGAACTCTCCTGACTTCTTTCACTTAGTGTGTCTTTAAGGTCCATCCACATTGTATCATGCATCAGTACTACATTCCTTTTTATGGCAAAATAATATGCCATAATATGAATATATGACAATTTGTTCATTCATCCACTTTTTTCCACCTTTGGCTATTGTGAATAATGCTGCTATGAACATTCATGTACAAACATTTGTTTGAATTTCTGTTTTCAATTATTTGGAGTATGTATCTAGGAATGGAATTGCTGGGTCATGTGGTAATTCTGTGTTTAACTTTTTAAGGAACTGTCAACCTGGTTTCCATAGAAGCTGCATCATCTTACATTTCCACCAGCAATGTAAAATGGCTCTAATTTCTGCAAATCCTCACTTACTTTCCGTTAAAAAATATTATAGACACCCTAGTGGATACAAAGTGGTATCTTATTGTGGTTTTGACTTGCATTTCTCTAATAACTGATGGCGTTGAACATCTTTTTCATAGGTTTGCTGGCCATTTGTAGATCTTTTTCAGAGAAATATTAAAATCTTTTGCCCATTTTTAAGTTGGGTCACTTCTCTTTTTGCTGAGTTTTAAAGATCCTTAATATATTCTGCAAACTAGACCTTTGTCAGATATATGATTTGGAAATATTTTCTCCCACCCTGTAGGTTGTCTTTTCACTTTGGTACTGTCTTTGGACATACAGAAGTTTATAATTTGGTAAGTCCAACTTATTTTTTCTTTCATTGCTTTTGGTTTTGGTATCATTTCTAAGAAATTTATTGCTAAATCTAGAGTCATAAAATTTACGCCTCCTAAGAGTTTTATGGCTGTAGATCTTATATTTAGGATTTTGATCCATTTTGAGTTAATTTTTGCGCAAAATCCTTTTTTTTTTTTTTGGCATGTGAATATCCATTTGTCTTAGAACTAATTGTTGAAGACTATTCTTTCCACATTGAAAGATCTTAGCACCCTTGTTGAAAATCAATTGACTGCAGATGTGTATGGTTTTATTTTTGTATTCCCAGTTCTATTTCATTGGTCTATATGTTTTATCTGTATGCTAGGACCATACTCTCACTGTAACTTTGCAGTAAATTTTGAAACAGGAAGTATGAGTCCTCAAACTTTGTTCTTCTTTTTCAAGATTGTTTGGCTGTTTGTGCTCTTTTACAATTCTCTTATGAATTTTAAAATCTTCCATTTCTGCAAAAAGTCATTAGGATTTTGATAGGGATTGCATTGAAGATGTAGATTGCTTTGAGGATCCTTGTAATCTTCACAATAATAAATCTAATCCACAAACATAGGAAGTCCTTCCATTTACTTAGGACTTTTTTCAGAAATGTTTTGTAGTTTTCAGTGTACAAGTTTTATACTTCCTTGGTTAAATGTATTCCTATTTTATTCTTTTTGATGTTATTGTAAATGGAATTTACAATTGTTCATTGCTAGTTATAGAACTACAACCAATTGATTTTTGTGATATTTGTACCCTGCAATGATGAATTCCATTTTCAGCTCTAATTTTTTAAAATTGTTATTCTTTAGGATTTTCTATGTCATCTGTGAATATAGTTTTACTTCTTTCTTCCCAATTTTTGATGATCTGGCATTTTTAGTATCTGAAATTTTTGCAGGTCACATGGCTCCCACTCATGGTGCTATGTTCCTTTGTATATATATATTTTTTCTTTTTGATATGTAACTGTGAGCTATTACTGAGTCCCTGCAGAGTGTTTGCTTCTGCCAGTACTTGGCTGCTCTCACTTCGAACTATTTTAAAATTAAATTTTCTTTCTAAAAAATTAAATCTTTTCCTTGATTTTTCTGGGATCACCTATGTAGTAAGATTCAGGGCTGCAAATCTTCACAAAGACCAAACTATTTCTAGATTCTGAGAAAATATTCTCCTGCCACAGAGCACCAAGTTCCAGAATATGCAGACTCCTCACTGTATGCATTAAGGAGGGTACTCTCTCACTTGACACCACTCTTTGGGTGCATTCTGTGCTTTGCCAGGGTCACAAAACCAGGTTCACTTGGTTTTTCAACTGTCTTTGAGGTGAAAGTTGGGCTTTTGGCTATATTCTTTCTTTTTGGGCTCCTGGCTCCAATTTGTTTTTGGCTTATGAGTACTCTTTTCTTGATTATAGACTTTTTTTTTTTTAATGTTTTCCCCAGTAACTGTAGTTCTTTTACAGGAGAGTCGGTCAAGATAATCATCCATACTAATGGAAACTGAACTGTTCATCTACTGACTGTGATGCTGTTTTTCTTACAGTAGCCAAAGAGAACATAAGTTTCCATTCATTTCATCAGTCTCCCTTATCTGTGGAGGATATGTTCAAAGACCTCGAGTGGATGCCTCAAACTGCTGAAAGTATTGAACCCTCTATATACTATTTATTTTCCAATACATACAGACCTACCATAAAGTTTAATTTACAAATTAGGTACAGTAACAAAAGTAAACTAACAATTTTAACAATATACTGTTCTAACAGCTTATAAAAAGTTACATGAATGTGGTCTTTCTCTGAAAATTCTTATTGTACTGTGCTCACCCTTGTGATAGGAGACTAAAATGCCTGCGTGATGGGATTAAATAAGTGTGATGTACTTAGGCTACTATTGACCTCCTGACTGGATGATGATCTGCTTCTGGACCACAGGTGATGGTGAGTAATTAAGACTGTGCGTAAGGGAGAACTACTGTATTTTTTTCTATAGTGTATTATGGTTTTTTTTTTTTTTTTGTACTTTGAGTTAAAAACAGCAAAGAATATTTTTGGTGAAGTCTATCATTTAGTTCATAATCATCTATTAAATATTTGGCCACCTAACAATGTGCCAGGCAGTCATCTAGTCACTGACGAATATAGCAGAACAAAAAATCTCTGTTCTAACAGCTTACATTCTGGGATAGGGTTGAAGAAGAAACAACAAATACTACATGCAAGGTGGATAATATTGAATATGCCATGGCACACTCTAAAATGGCAGGGCTGTTGGTGTTTTATGTAAGATAGATAAACACCACTCTGAAGTTTGACATTTGAACACTTACAGAGAGAGCCAAATGGCATCTGAGATAATTGTAGGCAAAGGGAATCAATCTCAAGGGCAGACATCTTAAGGTGAAAAAAGTTCCACATGTTCAAATCTTACCAGAGGTCTGACTTAGCAGAAGGAACTGGGGAGTGGTAGAGTATACTAGAGAAGGTGAGGTGGTAGGAAAAGTCATTACAGCTTGTGGTTCACCTTAGTGTTTCAGCTTTTACTCTGAATGAGATGGGAAATGTTTAGGTTTGCAGTGATGACGTGAAGTGATGAGGTTTAAAAGGATTATCTGGGGTGTTACCTGTGGGACAAACTGCTGCCAAATAAAAAGCAGGGAGAACCACTGAGGAGGCTATTGCAATAACCCAAGAGGTGATGAAGCTTTATACCACGGTGGCAGCAGTAAATACAGGGAATAGGTAGATTGAGTAAAAATTAAAAGTGGACCTGAAAGGACTGCTGATTAATTTGGAAGCGGAAAAGTGTGAGAAATCATGGCTGATGCCTAGGCTTTGGGCCAGTGCAACTCAAAGAATATTTACTGAGCCCAAGAGGAGACAGTGGTGTGTGCATCTGTGTAGAAATCAAGTAGGTTTTAGACACTTTGAAGGTACCTTTCACTTAGCCAGGTGGATTATAAGGAGCTATGCAGGAGTTTAGGAAAGAGAGCTGGGAGGTCAACAAATGACAAGTTAACTATGTTCTCTTAAGCAACAAGAGCACGAAACTCCAGTTTGGTCTTACTTGACACTATTCAAATTTAATATAACAAGGTACTGAGTTATTTAAGAGGCTCACACAATATAGTATGCACAATGAAAATGAATTATTTCATAAAACCATTTTCAGTACAGGAAAACTTTGAGGACTCTTCAAATTTAAAAAATTTCATCCAGAAAGTGAACAATTTGGCTAGACAATGGACAATGGGATCTTAACTAAAATTCCATGTAAAAGAGCAATTACTAGAAATAGTGTGCCAGAGTAAAAAATCATAAATTCTTCAAAATGAGGCAGAAAAGGATCAAATAGTTTTAAGGTAGCAGGAAAGAATGCAAAATTGTAATTACTGGAGAACTAAAGAAAACAATCTTCCTAGCCTTTCTAGAAAACCTTAGTTCTGACTTTTACAGTTCTTCCATTAAGTCTTTTTGGGGGGTTGGGTTCAGAGGTGGTGGTCATGCTTTAAAATCCTATTTTCAAATACCTTCACAATTTATATTACATTGGGACTGTTGAAACCTTTAATAGCCACTTTCGAGTATGTTTAATACATGCTAAATCCAGTGAATACTGCAAACACCCTAAACATCAGATTTTACCTTTTCACTCACCTTCCCCAAGGGGGGGGGGGGGGACAAAAAGCTAAGCAATGTGAGGGCCACAGAATGAGACCAGTGTTCAAATCTTTGCTTCCATTTTCAATCAACACTTAGCCAACTTTTGTACCTGGTTACTCTTTATATAACTCAACCAATGGCCAAGTAGTATTTAAACAGTTTTATCTTTTGTCATAAATTTCAAAGTCTCTAGGTTAGACTAACCGTAGGATGTTATTATATTAAGTAAATGTAGAACAATCTACATTATTGTAACTCAAAGTGCTATAAACTTGTCAGATATTTATAAATAAGATGGAAATGTATTTGGGCATCCAAGAGAAGTTCTCTTACCCTGTGGAACAGAAGACGTGTCAAGTTAACTACTGATAAGGCTCAAGGACTGCTGCTGTGGGCTGTCAGATCTAGCAGCAGACTTCAGAATCACCTGGATGGCTTTTTAAACAAACCACTGGTTTCTCATTTTCTCAATCTGTAGACCTGGAGTGTGGTCTGTAACTTCATTCTAAAGAACTTCCCAAATGATACTGATTACTAGGTCTTGGAACCCACACTTTGAGAACCAGTCTTAATTCTTTATAAACCAGTTTTGTAACTGCTATTTTAAGAGGTTCAAAATAGACACAGTATTAAAGTGTGGATTTCATGTTAGCTGGAATTACTGAGACCGAAGTGTCTTTAAACACAGACTTTAATGGTAACAATTCCTTTAAGCTCAATTAACCTTAGCTATTACAAGTGTTATGCAGATGTCACTATTAAGACAATATTTAGTGACTTATACTGGTTCCTCATAAAATAGAAGACAAATTCACTTAAGTGTCATCAACAATCATTTAACAGTTTTGTTATGCCAACACAAAACACGGCTAATTTGAGTCACCTCCAAAATCACTAACACAGCATGATCAGTAACTGAAGCATATTTTAACTAAGCCATTAAAAAAAAAAAAAAGTGAGTGTTTCACTACCCCTGAGACCACTAGATAACTGTGGTTCATACTTTAAAAAATTGTGAGTACACCCACACAAAAAAGCAAACTAACAAGCTTTTTAAAAAATCTGGTATCACATTGCAAACTTGCCCAGGAAAAATGAGTCACTTAAAATATAATTTACCATAATAGGTCAGCTGGACTGTAATTCTCATAGATTGAGAAACGATTAAAAATTTGACTTTATGCATGAAAAAGACCTAGAAAATATAAGAACCAAAATCAATTTTTAATCTAATATGCATCCAGTCCTACACATGGCACTAGTAATATATATGGGGGGAAGGGCAAATTCTTAGATTCATTTGAAGGTTTCATTGGAGATGATCTCAAGTTCAGTGTCCATACATTCAGAAATGTTGGTTTTCCAGGTACTTTACTGTTCTCTTAAACCTGGAGAAGCCTTATGGCTTATTCCCTTATAAGTGACATAAGAAATGTCATAGAAAGCATCAAATCAAAGATACAGAGAACTGGACACATCTAGTAATTATTATGACAATCAATGGTTTAAGTTATCTCTATGTATACTTAAAGGTTGTCTATGGCTAAAAAGAAAGATCAACTTGAAAAGGAATTCAGAAGCTCTGACAAACTGTTTATTCACAGCTGGCTTTCAGTGATATGCCTACTAAAGCTATTGTTTTTAGAGTATAGAATCAGAAGTAATTACTTTGAAAATAGAGCAAAAGAACAGTATTTCTTACCTTAAGGAGCAGTAGGCTACTAATTTCGCATTTGTAATTTGAGTCCAAAATAGCTTTAACAGTATGACATCTACCCTTAAGGAGTAATTTTTAAGTAAAAGATGAAATGAAAAAAATTCACTCATTGGAAAATTGTATAGCTGGGTTGATATTTCTCAATGAAATGCTTAAATTACAGAATTAACAAAGCCAGAACATCTTCGGAAGGCATGCATTTCACTTGCAGTTTAGAGAAAAACCTTAAGTCAATAAACCATGTCCAAACTATGTATTAAAATGTTTATAAAAAAATCAAGCTTTAACATTTATTTTATCTAGCTTTCCACATCTGTATGCAGACAAGGAGTAAGAATGCACATAAATGTAAGCAGTGCAAAAATGTGGAAGTGAAGAAAAGTCACAGATGTGCTAGAAATAAATACAAGATTTTAAGAAAGCAATGGACAAATCAAAATAACTACGAAAAAAGTAAAACTATAGGGTCAGGATTAGGAAGGGTGAAGAATGATAATGCCCTTGTTACTACAGAAGTTAAATTAGTGGCACAGATAGCACTTGTCAAACAAAAAATAATCCAATAGCATTGACTTTTATTCATTCATGTTAAGTCACCTGAAATGATATCTGTTGCATTTAAATGCTCATTAATGTAAATGGCTGAACAAATCCATTTCAATGGATATTCAATATCCCACATAGTTAAGTCACTTCAACACAGCCTCATGACAACTCCCACACCAAAACAGTACTTTATTTTGTAAATTTTGACCCATTATTACTCCCATGTTATGGTTTTTTCAGCTGTCGAGTGTACAAGGTGAAGAAAAAAATTTAGTTAGATGGGGGTTGCACCTGGAAAATAAATTTCTCAAACTCCACATACATGTTTCAAAACTGCTGGGTCCCAAGTCCATCTATGAACTCCAGGGCTGCCAGTATCATGTGCAGCATACTAAAGCTACACTATCCGAATAGCTTATTAATTCTGCATAAATCAGGTCAATCAATGTGTCAACCTGTAACAGACTGTGCACTTTTAACTGAACATGGCAAAATATTCACTCTTTTGAACTTTACATCATCATTTGATGTCAAACAATGAAGCAAATCCCAACAGTATATACAAAAACAGCTTTGCATTTACAAAAGATTGTTTCCCATACTGATTAATTCAGGCAGCTAACTCATTGGTTTATGCAACTTTATTGAAGAAAAATAAATCAATTACTAGCAGAGCTATTAGTTGATCACTCATCCATTGACAACTTGCATCATTTATTCAGTGCTATATTAAACAGTGTATTGGAAGATAGATTAACTAATAGCTCCAAGCCTCCTAACAATTTAAATGAGAATTACAAAATGTTTGAGACCCTATTTTGGAATACAAAGGGTGTTTGACTTCCAATTTCCATTCTCTGTAGAACAAGAACAGGTCATTCCTTTATTGACATGCATAAAATACATCACATTTTCTGTTCTGCTGATGCTATAAATTCAATACCAATTCTCCAGCCACATCAGTTATGAGCATAAAGTATATCATGTAACCTCAAATCTCTAACAGTGGAAGGCTTAAAAAAAGACTGGATGCTAGAATAATGCTGCTTCCTTTGATGTGACAACTGAGCATCCATCTCCCTCCCCCTCAGATGATTTCTTCAGCATGTTAGAGCAGTGAGGAATGGTTTTAGTCTCATAACCAAGTTAGAGTGAAGACATTGGCCACATAATACACATGCTCCATTTTTAAAAAAATTCTGATCTTGGGCAACTGTTCTCTTGTAACTACTTTACAGTTTCTAAAAGCAGTTATTGTCCAAAGCTGGAAGAACTTAAGTCTTCTCAGATGAGCATGTGAATGAATGGAGGGAGGTAAACAAAAAATAAAATTAAAAAAGATGAGGTCTGATAGGGGAGCAGCCGGATAAGAAAAATCAAAAAAGGAACAGTAATTTAAAGTTTATTCCAGCTATAATGCAGGTTATTCTGACTTTAAGGTAGCATCACATGGCATACTTCTGAGTCCATTCCCGAGATATTCTGTTGTACCTGTAAATATAGAAGATGTTACTTAAAAAGTTAAAGAATTCTTAATACTTAAAAGGAAAGATTTGTTTTACCTCCAGACTCATCATGGAGTCATCTTTCAGGGTTACGATTAGAATTAAGACAACTAGGGAAAAAAAGCAATGTGGGAAATGGAAGCCTTATGCTTCTAATACAATGTTCCAATACACTGAAAGTGTTTTAATACACACAATCAAGTGGCACTGAGATTGAGGAGGCTAACAAAAATCAAAGACCAATTTTCTCTCCCCTACCACTGAGTTAAATGTTCTATTAGAAATTCTGTAATTAGTATCCATTCCAACAAATTTTAACATTAAAAAAATATTTTACGGTTTATCATGGACTTATGTCAGAGTGCAACAGAGATTCTGAACATCTATAAAATTTCCCTCAAAGCTGGAACCAAACAATTTTATCTGAATCCTACACCTTGAGAAATTACTAGAGCTTGAGTAATATCAGAAAATACCTTTGAGAGTTAAGGACAGGTAGAAGATTAGACACTGGGGAGGGTGAAAAAAAGCAATTTTCAAGAGGGATGTGGGTGGGACTGGTATGTATGTGTTAATTAGAACACTTATGTGTTACTTTGAGAAAGACTGGAGCTAACAAGCCCCACTTAAGACCAAATAAATGGGAATTACCACTAGGGGTACAATTTGGGGGCATCTGTTTAAAAGATCAACAGATAATTCACACACAAGCAAGGTTATTTATTACTGAGGAACACCACTAATATTGACAAATGCTATCAATTTCTCCCTGTATTACATCCATACCATAGGCTACTTACCAAAAATTATAGTGAGAACTTTAAGAAATAAATATACATCAAAGGGCACAAGAGAACTTCTAGATTTGTATTTCTGGTTTACACTTTGTAATATTAACTAGCTTCATTTCAAACCAAGAACTAAACATGGTTCAACCATTTTTCTAAACTTTGGCATACAGAAGTTCTTTCTACCATTCATGGTTACCTCATTTAAAGACACCCTCTCAAAAAGCCAGCACTTTGAAACAAAGGTTTCATTTAGCATACACGGAGCCACACAAAGTATAGCTGGTATTAATGCATGCTTGTCAGTAATGAACATTTAGTTTAGATGCTTAGAGACTTTATTAAAAAAGTGTTTTCCCCTTATATTATTATTTCTGGGCCAAATTTGAACTAAATCACCACATTCCATATAGTACTGGTATAAAAGTTAAAATATACCAAATTTAGAATGTAAATATCATGGTAGTTTGAGAAAGATACTACTTAAACTTTAATTTCTTACTACTGCTATATATAACTGCTTTGCCATGCAAAAATTTTCTCAAGCAATAATGACTACTGGGTATACTTTCACACTAAACAGATCAAGCAGTTAACTGTACAGTTTTCAAAAAACCTTCACGTTACCTTTTGTTAGTTAATACAGTGCCTTAAAACATGCAGCACTCGAGTGCTGGCAGTACCATGAATAAGCGCACCATAGAGTGCAGATCCTCTTACCCTACAACATAGCGTATTTCTCTGTCCACTCTCTTGCTAACCTATTGTACCTAATTGAACAAGTATACTTAGCGTTAATTACAACATACAACAAAGTTATAATGGTGGAGTTGTACACAAAGATAATTCAAGTATTTGAGAAATTCAGATAAATTTTTATGACAGTACCAGTATTTGTTTCAAAAACGTAATTGGGTTAAGGAAAATTTTTGCTTTCTTCCCAGAAACTGAGTGACAAAGCAATGACCAGGTTAGAAAAATGGAACGTTTTAGACAGGCTATTCACTGTCACATAAACTAAAAACTATTTAAAAAATATCCCATTTCAAAAACTACCTTTCTGTACACTTTATTATCTTATCAGAAATAAATCATCAAATCTTCTTGGCACTGCCACAACTTACAACAGAGTGTAAGCCTAGCTCATTACATCACTCTTTATATTATTTCCTTAAACTACTATATACTTACTTATCTCTGTCTGTTTTATAGATCCGTGCAATCTCTGGCACTAGGGGGTCATCTGGGTTTGGATCACATAGCAGTGAACAAATGGATAAAAGAACTGCAAATTAAAAAAAAAAAAAAGTCTGTTACCTAGCATTGGGAATTTGGATAAATAAAAATATCTTTAAAATCATATTATTAAAAAACCTCAATCCTCAAAAGATTTTTTAGCCTGTATCTTAATGTCAATGAAACAAGTCTGTATAGAGATTTTGCTTCATAGGAGATAAACTCCTAGTAGATAAGGAATACTAAAAACAGAGTTTTGTGGGATCAAATTTAGTACTGACTAGCTATCAAAAATTCTGCCCAACTCAGGAGTTCTCAGATATTCAAATGATGCTATATCAGTTTATTAATAATCATTTTTAAAAAGTGGCATTAAAATTTAAGTAACGAGTTTCTTGGTACTATGAAGGGAGCAAAGCATATGCAGAACACCTGTGCAGTATTATTCTCAGCTGTTAGGCATGATGAAAAAAATCCATTCTCTGGGAGCCAGCTGGCTCAGTCAGGAGAGTGTGTGACTCTTCATCTTGGGGGTTGTGGGTTCAAGCCCCATGTTGAGAGGAGCAATTACTTAAATATTTAAAAAGAAAAAAAAAAAAAGAAAAATCCATTCTCTGCCCTATACTCACGGGAGTTTCACAAAAACAACTGCTCCACTGTTTTGCTCCTTGAATTTATAAACAGTACTGATTAAATGAATGTGGAGATCTAGCTCTATTAACTCAGTGAGCCTTCTCAACTCTAGTTCTTACCTTGACCTATTCAATATATGAACTTGGAAAGGTATCAAGCACCACATAGCATGTATCTAATTCAATCTGTACTCCTGTTATGTGCCAGACACTGCAAAATGTTATAAAATTTTAACATATAAAAGCTCAGAGTGGTTATAAAAATCTTCAAAGATAACATTACCATGAAAGACAGTACTAATGTAATGTATTACAGCAAATATAGTTTTAAACCCAAAAGGCAGGAAAGCACATATAAAGAAACATAGTGTTGAATTTTATTCCCCAAAGTGATAAACCTGGAACCTAGTATTAAGATATTCTTGATACTGTATCTATATAGTATCTGTACTGTACTGTGGTGTTAAGAGAGCTTGATTTGCAAGGGAACTGGAATGTATCCCAAAAAGGTGAAAAACATCTAAAACTATGTCACACTCGAAATTAAAGCAGCATTCACCAAAACTGATTTTTTTCTTCTCCAAGAGTGATTTCAAATTCATTGTACAAACATATCCGAAACACTGTCTTAATTAGCAACAGTAAAAAACCCTCATTTTTTGTACTAAGAAATGCTACATCAACACCAAAACACAAAATTTACTGGAAGGCAAACTTCCCATTAGGCAGTTTGTTGTAGGTCATTTGTGTGTGTGTGGCGGGGGGTGGGGGTGGTGACAAAAGCCACCATAGTCATTCAAAATGGAGGAAAGATGAAGGCACTCAATCTCTTATCTGGAATATTCATGTGGAGACTGGATAACCTATTTGAGATGACACCTAATGGACCCTTATTAAAAGTAGAAGACCAGGGGCGCCTGGGTGGCTCAGTGGGTTAAGCCGCTGCCTTCGGCTCAGGTCATGATCTCAGAGTCCTGGGATCGAGCCCGCATCGGGCTCTCTGCTCAGCGGGGAGCCTGCTTCCTCCTCTCTCTCTGCCTGCCTCTCTGCCTGCTTGTGATCTCTCTCTCTCTCTGGCAAATAAATAAATAAAAAATCTTAAAAAAAAAAAAAAAAAGTAGAAGACCAGAATTACTCTAGAGACATTTCCAAGACTCTAATAATTTTAGCTTATTACTAGGTAGGAACAATCTATTAAATCTATTAACCACCCAAGTTGCTTTAAAAGCCTTTTTACCTAAAAAATACTATAAGAAACACAAGAATGCAAAACCAGAATCTTCTTACAATGGAAACCAAGATTTAAAAGCTCTATTAAACTTCAGATCTACCATTTTATAAAACGCAGGAGCGGGAGTTGAGATGTGAGTGGCCTAGGATTGAAAAATACTACAGAAATCTATATTAAAAAAACCTAACTATTATTTGCAAATAATGCCTATATCCTAATTTGAATTTTAACTTTTTCCCACAAAGTCTTTAATCAATACTGCTAAAAGCACAAATAGATGTAATTTTTTTTCCCTTCCCCACCTCTTACCAAAATACTGGCATAAAATGGAAGTAGGCCCCAAAATGAAACTATTTTTTTAAAGATTTTATTCATTTATTTGACTGAAACAGTGAGTGAGGGAGCATGAGCACACAAGGAGGGGGAGCAAGAGGAGGCTCTTGCTTCTGAGCAAGAAGCCCAACATGGGGCTTGATCCCAGGACCCCAACTCTAGCCCAAGGCAGATGCCCAACTGACTGACCCACCCAGAAGCCCCAATGAAACTCCTTTAATTTGAAAATCAGAGCAGCTCAGGGCTCTTTCTCTAAAAGTACTTTACCTTTAGAAATAGTTAAAGCAGGAGACCACTGTGATCTTAGAATATCGAGACAAATGCTGCCATTACTGTTAATATTTGGATGATAAATTCTTGTTGTAAATGCAACCTAAAATAAATAAAAATGTTTATTTTTCCCAAGTGAAAATAAGCATCCTAATCTGAAACAGAAGACTTTTAAGCAAGGCTTATGATACTGTGTCACACACACACACACTCTCTCTCTCATATGGCTAAAACCTAATACATATAAAAAGACTAAAAATTACAGAAACTGGTTTGGATATTCTGATCAAGATCTTCCAGGACCTCCCTCTCTTTACTTAAAATGAAAAATATAACTTTGGGGCAAAAATTTTATCATTTAATGATATGATGGCATATTCTGAAGGTTAACTTTGGCTCTACCATGTCAGGAGTATCAAAAGAACATAGTTAACAGTAATCAATATTCATTAAAAAATAAAGGAACTTCAGAATGTAAACCAAATTTACAGACCAACTCATTTAAAGTATCAAGTTACAAAAGTATGTGTTTTAGTCTGCATTTCCACTGTACATAAAATACAAATCTGAATGATTGCGAAAATGTTTCATCTGAAGTAACTATTACATTGCACCTATAATGGGATTGCAAAGATTGCTGAAGTGCCAATGTTTTATTTCTATTGTTGAATTCATATAGGTTTGCTTTCCGTTAACTGTTCTGAAAGTCAAGACCTTACGTTTTTAATAACTGCTGACCAGTCACCTTAGTGCATCAAGCAACTCTAAGTTTTGATAGATTTATTGTCATATATGCAAATGCAACCTCCTGACAGACCATGTGAACCCTAACAAAAACAGCACAGGCTTTAACAATATGGGCAAATGCACAGGAAGCTAATACCTGAAGCCTACTACTACAAAGGTTAATAATATGAATCTCTATGAGCATAATAAACAGTGGAAAAACCTTCCACATAATGTATCAGAGTCCTGCAACATTAAGGATAAGTCAGTTCTTATCTCCATTTACAAAGTTCAAATTTACAAAGTTCAAATCCAGGTCTAACTGCTCTCTTAACTAAAGGTTAAGTCAGCATTCTGTATTACTCAATACATATATATTTAGCCTTAATTATTCCTAGTCACTACATGTACATACCCCAATTTAGCCTTACTTATGTAGAACCTTGATTTCTAAGAATATTCTACTCCTCTAAAATATTGCACAGATCTTATTTACTAATGGATTTTGGGGGTAAATACTTGCCTTAGGTGGTTTGAAGGGGTAGTCTGTAGGAAAATGAATTGTCAAAAAGAATACACCGCCTTGATATGGGCTGTCATTCTGGTGAAAAGAAAAATTTGCTTAACTCTGATATTTAAAATACTAATGCTAAATAATGCATGTAACATTTCTATTTTCTAAGCATTTCTTTAACATGAAACAAGATTACCTGTTTATGCTGCAAGAGAGAATAAAAATCATTCCACAATTCAGTTCACATTACTAAAACAACACAGTCAAAATTTCTTACAGAATAATGAACCCTTATTTACTTAGATCCCATTTTATTTAAGTAACCAAAGAACTGAAAAATTAACCAGAAACCAAATGTTCTAGATCCTTATTTTCACAAAGGAAAAGTATACTTAGCAATAAGGTCTACATACAGTATTATATATCAAACCTGAATTTGAAAAAAGGTCTTATACTTATTTCTGATAATGACAGCCATATACACATATATGGCTTTGCACCTCAACACACCACTCTGGTCACTTCGGCAAATCAAAATGTTGGCTATTGCAGGTTAACCTGTAACTACCTTCAACAGAAGAAGCAAAACAGAAACAAAATAGTTTTGTTTGTTTTTATTTATTTGACAGAGAGACACAGCAAGAGGGGGACCACAAGCATGTGACCTGAGCCGAAGGCGGATGCTTAACGACTAAGCTACCCAGGCGCCCCAAATAGGTTTTTAACAAGTTTAATTCCCATCTGGCTCCTCAAAACCTTCATTTTTAAAAACATTTATTTAAATCATCTCAACACCCAACATGGGGCTCAAACTCATGACCCTGAGATCGAGAGTCACATGTTCTTCCAACTGATTCAGCCAGACATCCCTCAAAATTCTCATTTAAAACCAATTTTTTTTTTGAAGTTCTGAGAGAGAGAGAGAGACTGTGTGTGTGCATGCACATGCAAGCGCAGGAGGGAGGGGAAGAGTCTTAAAGCAGACTGCTGAGCATGAAGCCTGACTTAGGACTTGATCCCAGGACCCTGAGATCACTACCTGAGCTGAAACCAAGAGATGGATGTTCAAGCTATTGTCACGCAGGCGCCCCCAAAACAATGGAAGATTTTTTTCAAAACCATACTGAATTCTCCACAACAAATTAATAAACAGGATTACAAATTTGGAAACAATGTGGAACTGCTCTGCCACTTCAACAGAACAGAAATTTTCAAGCTATAGCATCACTCTTCCTCCTTTGTTGTTCTGCTTATTATATAATCTGAGTATGAAGAACTCTCTTAATAAATATTACACAATGTTAGTACATAAGTAACTTGCCAGAATTTTACATTTCATTAAACCAATACCAGGAAAAAGGTTAACACTGTATTCCCATTTTACACTAGATACAAATGGGATTTGAATAATTTGTAGTGTAAGAACCAAGACTGGAACCCAGGTCTTATGAAGATCACTGGTCAATATGGGATCAGTGAATGATGACAAAAGACAGTGACCTCATTAAAACCTTTAGGGTAAAACATAGTAACTGCATAACTGCTTCTGGATATGCAAAGAAGTCACCTGGCGATGTCTTTAAAAATTTACAGTAATTCAGTTATTACCAACATCCACTCCTCTCCATTACAGACAGTATGTACATAGTGCTAATTATAAGCCTTTTATTATGCCCATTCTGGATGTCAAGAAAGTAAAAACTTTTCCAGATCTGACACTTTAATACAGCTCATTTAATTCCCTGTTTAATCTAACTCAGTTCTTAGGACGCCTGGGTGGCTCAGCCTGTTAAAGCATCTTTTTGGCTCAGGTCATGATCCTAGAGTGCTGGGATGGAGCCTTGAGAGCCCCGCGTCGGGTTCCCTGCTCATCAGAGAGCCTGCTTCTCCCTCTGCCCCTCACCCTACTCGTGCTTGCTCGTTCTAACAGATAAAGAAAATCTTTAAAAAAAAAAAAAAACCTTAACTGTTCTACAGATCAGGTATGTATAAGGGACACAGAGAACAATTTCTTACATTGATGGGTAAGTGTTCTGGTGAAGAGACATGCAATAAAATGTTGCAAACATTATGAAAAATGAACAGGGCAAACCAGCAACTTGAAGGAAAAATGACAATTTACTGATTAAGAATGAAGTTCAAAGAAACATATAACTAGTATAATCAAAGAACTACAACTTGAGTCCTTCTTACTCCAAAGTCTTTTCATATTGTCTACAAAATTTAAATTAAAAAAACTAAGACTGCAAAGCAGCATATAAAAGGTATAGAAAAAATAAAGCACAGAATATGATCTGAATTAAATAACATTCCTTTGTTAACAGCTACATTAATTGGGAATAGATGCTTCAAATGGCATAGTTTTACAAAACAGACTAATACGGAAAATGTTTACACAGTACTCCTCAACAGTAAAAGTTTTTATAAAACCTAATTACCAAAGTTCTGAGTTTTCATTCCAAGTTTCATACAATCAGAAGGACCGTATCTGACTGCTTCTGAATAAAGGCAATCTGATGGTAAGATTTAGGGAAAGCCAAATTTCATTTCACTTATTAAAAAAAAAAAAAACCAACCCCCCCCCAAAAAAAAACAAAAACAAAAACAAAAAAAAAAAACAAAAAACAAAAAACAAAACTCAGGGATGAAAATATTTCAGTGTTACAATTTAACACTACAATTTCATCAACTCAAAGAGGAAAAACTGGTAAAACCGTAAGATCCAGAGGTGACCAAACCAAAGTATGCTACCTAAAAAACTGAAGCTCTATTGTCAAATTTACTATAAACTGAAAGCAAACAGAAAACAACAAAAGAAAAAGAAGAATACTTTAATCTGTAACCTCACCCAAGTCTTAGAAATCCAGGATTTATACCCGATCTCTTCTACTGGTTTTTAACTCCAATCAGTCCAAAGTCAGTATTCCTCCCCCAGGGCAATCATAAAGTCTTGGTATTCCCCCAGATCCATCTTTTGCTTCTATCTCCTGACTCATACTTATTTTGGTTAAATCTTGAATTTTTCTCTAGTTATTAATTCTCTAGTTATTAATTCCAGGATATATATATACCTATAAATATTTATCCTTAGATGTCTCCTGTATCCAAACAAACCACAAACCAGTAACTCATCACTGATCAAAGTAGTTATTAATCTTAAAGATCCTTAAAATCTCTTAAATAGGCTTCCTCTCTTTTATGCCCACTACCTGCCACTACCTCCCTTCATTCAAGATCTTACGATCTTTTGTTTATATTATAGCAATGGCTTACTTTTTTTTTTTTTAAAGATTTTATTTATTTATTTGAGAGAGAGACAGTGAGAGAGAGCATGAGTGAGGAGAAGGTCACAGAGAGAAGCAGACTCCCTGTGGAGCCGGGAGCCCGATGCGGGACTCGATCCGGGGATTCCAGGATCATGACCTGAGCCGAAGGCAGTCGTCCAACCAACTGAGCCACCCAGGCGTCCCACAATGGCTTACTTTTGATATTCCTGCCTTCACTCTGGTTTTTTTCTTCTAATTTATCCTTACCCTAATGCTGAAGTTGTCCTAAAACACAAGTTATATTCCTGCTTGAAATCTAGCACAGCTTTCAAGATAAAAGTGCAAACTCCTAAGCACAAAAGGTGCTTTTATGGTCTCCTTCCCACCAATATAGTTGGTCTCATCTTCCACCTCTTCTCCTGAATATGCTCTCCCTACTGGACTTAAAATATTTCACACATCTCCTTTTTCTCCCACTTGAAATATTGTTATCTGTATCCTTATCTTCTTCATCTCTAGGACCGTACCTACACTGTACCATCCATCTCAAGTTTAAATATCCTTAAAAAGATAATACAGCCTTCTCTTTATTTAGTTCAATATGCTTGTTGCCCTTCTTTTATACCTTTCTCTACAACAGTTATTAGTACCCAACATACTTATGTAACTTTTATTTTCTTCTTCCTCTAGACTACAAAGTTCCTTAAAAAGGTACTGAAAGGGGAAGTTTTCACACATCATTAGCCTCTGCAGGAACTGACAAAATACACTTAAAATAAGTTGAAAAATTGCCCTTATGGACCAGTAAGACAATACCTATGAACCAATTATTTGACCAGATGGTTTCTGCAAGTGATTCTCCTCAGGCTGGTTACTTGTATTACCCAAAAATGGCACCTTCTTCCATGGCTTTATCAAAGATTAGGTGGAAGTCAGGGTGGTTCTCCAAGTAACTTTAAATTATCTTTCTGCCAGTTCCATTTCCAATTAAAGAAACATCAAGTGTATAAACTATCAGATAAGGAGTTAATTTCTCCTAACTGCATCAATTGATAGTGGGAACTGCCCTTAATACAAAAAACCAAAAACTTAAAAACCACCAGTTTAAAAAGCCCACAGACGGGGCGCCTGGGTGGCTCAGTGGGTTAAGCCGCTGCCTTCGGCTCAGGTCATGATCTCAGAGTCCTGGGATCGAGCCCCGCATCGGGCTCTCTGCTCAGCGGGGAGCCTGCTTCCTCCTCTCTCTCTGCCTGCCTCTCTGCCTGCTTGTGATCTCTCTGGCAAATAAATAAATAAAAAATCTATAAAAAAATAAAAAAATAAAATAAAAAAATAAAAAGCCCACAGACAGCAGTGCTCTGTCAATTCTTTCGAAGATTTAATTTTTATTAGTATCTGTGCTTCCAAAGTACCCTACCTTTCTAAAGAATAAACCAGTTCAGTTATTAGAAAGAAGCATTCTGCCTCATAAATTTAATGATCGAGAACATTTCGAGACTACAAAATGCTAAAATCCAATAGTTGACTCTGTACAAAACTTAAATTAGATGTTCCAGTCCTTAGGAACCTTTACTTATGTGGCACTGCCAATCACTTTTACTGACCTAAGAAGTACTCCAAAGCAAAAGTACTTTTGTCACCATTTATTCTTTCAGCAAATCTGCAAATATATGGATTGTTATATGACCAATGGCCCTATGTTTTAGCTCATGTCACATACTAACAAAATAAAGCAATTAGTGATGTAATCAAACTGTAATGTTTTATCACAAAATGCAATCAAAAGCCAAACTAAGAATGACTTATTTCACTGATGACTCTATAAGGATAACTATTAACTACTTGCAAATTGGCATCTAAACGTGCTTACTTAAATATAGTTTTTGCTTTTGTTAATCAGGAAATATTTATTTTTTATAAGATTTGTATTTATTTACATCTCAAACAGAGCACACATTAGCAGGGGGAACAGCAGGCAGAGGGAGAAGCAGGCTCCCTGAGGAACAAGGAGCTGATGTGGGACTCATTCCCAGGACCCTGGGATCAAGACCTGAGCCAAAAGCAGACAGACACTTTAGTGCTTTATTAATACTTACAACTAATTTTAATAATGAGGTCATTTTAAAGCACCACCTGGATCAAAGATGAGCTTTTATTTGGTGCAAATTTTAGGATATTTTATTACATATGCTTTGAAAATGGGTTATCTATAATGAGAAAATTCTAGAAATTACAAATGCAAGTGCCTAAAAGGTAGGCAAAATGAGTGGATAGAAATAGTGTGAGACACAAGCTCTGTATAAAAAAGGGAGGTAGCTGCTACTCCATCCCAAGCCATTACTGCTATGAAATGAAGGTCTAGTCTGGCTTTTTATGTGAAGTTACCCAACTTTTAAAATGTTCTGAGGACCAAATTGGTTAAAAGTCACACTGAATTAACTATGTGTATTTAAAATAAATAAATCACAATTTTGTTACCAAATAAAAGGAAGCATTTTAAAGCAAAATAAGATTTACAACAGTAAAAACAGGCCTTGAAACAACTGGAAATGAACAATTCTGACTTTGAATAGTTTCTTAAATTAGAATATAGGCAGATTTCAAATTAAGAATCTAAATATCCCCCACTACCACTATACCAAGTTTAACTATGATTCACAATCTCCTTACCTTTAAGTCCTAACATCATAATTACTCTAACTCAATCATTCCTGCTATGGATTTCCCATAAAATTTCTCCCACTAATCATTTATGTATCACTTACTTCCCACCTTATCACACCCGTTTTAACTGTCTATCTCTCCCAGTAGGTAAGTTCCTTAAAGAATGAGAGAGACCATATCTATCCTTCATTGTGATCATCCAGCGAAGGATCACAATGAAGATTACAGTTATCAAATTCAGAACTATGGAATAAAAACTTACTTTTCCAAGAACATTTCTCCTTTAAGAATGACAGACATCTATCTATAGACCACTAACTCACCAAGTACATTATTGACATTTATGCTGAGATTAAACCACCAAAGGGAGGGCTGCAGATTAAGACATACATATACCTTAGAATAGAAATCCTAAAGTGCCTTCCAAGTCAAAAAAATATTAAGTATTGTGCAAGATACAGTCTTACCCCAGGTTGTTTTACTGCGCTCTAATTCTGTGAAATTCTTAGATGGTATCCATAATTCTGAATATTCAATTATCCAGCATATACAGTTTCTTATCTACCCAGGATAGAAAGGAATTTTGCTGTATTCAAAATACCACTTTCTACCTAAAAATATTCAAATTTTGTAAAAAACTAAGGAAGAATCAAGTATCAAAATAATACAATAAAAACTTAAATTTTTTAAAAAAAATTTTAGGAGTAAGATCTTTGAGTAACACCATGGTAGAACCAGTTAAATTAACTGACTCTATAAGTATAAGAAAACTCTATGATAATACTTTATATTCCTATGAAAGAAAACTAGAATAAGTGAAAAAATATGATAGGCCAGAGATGCTATATTCTAGAACCTGAGTACACAGACACATAGCACATGTAACAAATTACTATTCATTGAATTGTTATGCCTTTCAAAAACAGTACAACTATGGCAATTCCAAAAAAGTACTACAATGTAATAAAATAAACGTAAGACTAAGTTAAATACAACTCGGTCAATGCTGAACCTTTAATTAAAAGCAAAATGTTTTAATTCTTAATACTTACAGGTCCCATAATTGTGGCTTGCCAATGAAACACTAGGGAAATACAAAATAAAACTGTTGTTATCTAAACACATACAAGTTTTTTTGAAATTAGCCATTAAAATCAACTTGAGAGTTACTTACTATCATCCCCAACTGGACCTGCAGAACATTGTGCTGGAGGGTCACGGGCCAAATCACTAAGTTCCTACACCAAAACAGAAAATGATGGGTCATGTAACAATAAAAAACATAAGCAAGCAAAGAAAGTCAACTGTTTATTTTCACCCCATTCTTTAAGGAACATACAATCAGTTCACATTAATACATTCTAGTAAAAGAGAGAAAGCATTAAGTAGCCAGTCCAGATCCTGGGACATAGCAGGTATAAATATGAAAATTTTTGTTACACCAACAAAAGCTGTGCAAACCAAAAAAGTTCTATCAGATACTTTCATGGCTTAAGAACCTAAGACAAAGCGGGCGCCTGGGTGGCTCAGTGGGTTAAGCCGCTGCCTTCGGCTCAGGTCATGATCTCAGGGTCCTGGGATCGAGTCCCGCATCGGGCTCTCTGCTCAGCAGGGAGCCTGCTTCCCTCTCTCTCTCTCTCTCTCTCTGCCTGCCTCTCCATCTACTTGTGATCTCTCTGTCAAATAAATAAATAAAATCTTTAAAAAAAAAAAAAAAAAGAACTTAAGACAAAGCAGTTCTCAATATTCTTAATACTCATGTTGTCTAATGAACTTCCTACCATCTCAAATCCTGCTATTTCTAAACCACACTATCCACAGACCTCATTTTCCACTTGAAAAATCTCTCATGGGGCTAGGTAGGTATTCTTTTTTGTTTGATCTTATTCCTGCAACTCAACCATGTCTTTTAGACAATGTTGTGTAAAATTACAACTCTGAAAGAACCTGGAATTTGCTCATAGTAAAAACATGCGGTTTCCAAAAAAGTCCACCCCACCTTATATTTACAAATATATACTGAGCTCTTCCACGACTTGTATGTAATGCATATGGATAATGCAGTTAATAGTTATTTCTTCACTGTTTTTTTTTTAAATTTAAGATGATGTAACTTTATCTATATACATATACACCTATATATACATCTTTATAGGGATTTACAGACAGACCCATGAGGTAATAGTGGGCTTCTTAAAAAAAAAAAAAAAAAAAAAAAAAAGGACTACACAATGCTGAAGGAAGATAACTAGAGCAAATATCTGCCTCTGTTATACGGTCAAAATGCACTTTAGGAAATGGCCAATTGTTCGGGAGTGATCAATCTAGATTCACTCCATTAAAAAAAAAAATCAATGAAAAATCAATGCAGAAGAATTGTTCTTGTGGTAATCATTTCACAAAATATCAGAACATTATGTTGTGTATCTAAAACTAAAAACATTACAAGTCAAATTATATTTCAATAAAACTGGGGCGGGGGGGTTGCTCTGATATACTCTATCTTGCTTCTGAAAACTCATACCACATTTGCTTTTAAGATTATTCAACAGCCAGATATCCCAAGATTCACAATTTCAGGATAATGGAAGATCAGATAATTTGTTTGCCTTTTAAATATACCTTCACGTGTTCAGCATATGTAAAAATGGGAGAAAATTCATTTCGACCACTTTTGATCCTGATAATAGGAATTACAGAAACTCTTGACTAGAAATTAAACAAATGGTTAAAAGAAACTATGTATGATTTTGGCTTAAAAATAAAAACACCCTTACAAAGTATCAAATGATTCTGAACCACATTAAAGGTTTTGAAAACTACTCCTTTTTTGAATAAAATAGAAATGTAGGCACGCCTGGGTGGTTCAGTGGGTTAAAGCCTCTGCCTTCGGCTCAGGTCATGATCCCTGGATCTTGGGATCGAGCCTCGCATCATGCTCATCATGCTCTCTGCTCGGCGGGGAGCCTGCTTCCCTTCCTCTCTCTGCCTGCCTCTCTGCCTACTTGTGATCTCTGTCAAATAAATAAATAAAATCTTAAAAAGAAAAGAAATGTACTTACAACTTGAATTGACTATCCATTATGAAGCAAATTACTTTTTCATAGGCCAGATAAGTTTTCATATGGTATTTACTTACATCCCCTAATCAGCCACTTTCATTATAATGGGAATCTAACACCATCTCAAAGCATAAAAATTTTACTGTACATAAGAATTAAATAGTCTAGGCACCTGGATGGCTCAGTGGGTTAAAGCCTCTGCCTTCAGCTCAGGTCATGATCCCAGGGTCTTGGGATCGAGCCCCACATCAGGCTCTCTGCTCTGCAGGGAGCCGCTTCCTCCTCTCTCTCTGCCTGCCTGCCTCTCTGCCTACTTGTGATCTCTGTCAAATAAATAAAATTAAAAAAAAAAAAAAATTAAATAGTCTAGTTTAACTGATGTGAACAGACAATGCTCCCATGTTCCAGAGCTTATATAACAAATTCTTTTGTTTCAGGCGCCTGGGTGGCTCAGTGGGTTAAGCCGCTGCCTTCGGCTCAGGTCATGATCTCAGGGTCCTGGGATCGAGTCCCGCATCGGGTTCTCTGCTCGGCAGAGATCCTGCTTCCCTCTTTCTCTCTCTCTGCCTGCCTCTCCATCTACTTGTGATCTCTCTCTATCAAGATAAATAAATAAAAAATCTTAAAAAAAAAAAAAAAACCAGAAACAAATTCTTTTGTTTAACTGGCCCATCAAAAAAAAGATAACAAAAGTTAATTTATGGAGTCGAATTCCCTCTTTCCTTCAGAACATAAGGGTTCAAAACAAACAAAAAATCTCTCCAAAAAACCCCCACAACTTACCTGTTCCAAGCTACCCCCACTTTTCCCACAAAGATTTACCTCCTAGTTTCTTACAGTGATCTATCCCAAATTATGTACTTGTTTAAACCTGAAAAGAAATCTGTTATTTTAAAATAAAAACCAATCTAATGTTGGTTGATCTAACAAAATACCCAAGAGACCTTGAAACAACTTCATTCTAAATACAACTGCAGGGGCGCCTGGGTGGCTCAGTGGGTTAAGCCGCTGCCTTCGGCTCAGGTCATGATCTCAGGGTCCTGGGATGGAGTCCCGCGTCGGGCTCTCTACTCAGCGGGGAGCCTGCTTCCCTCTCTCTCTCTCTCTCTGCCTGCCTCTCTGTCTACTTGTGATCTCTCTCTGTCAAATAAATAAATAATCTTTAAATACAACTGCAGGAATCTATAAAGTTGATCTAGAATACATCAACATTGATTTGAAAATTACATTTTAATTATGAAGAATTTAAGAAAATATTTCTTATAGAAGAAACAAGTTTTTAGGCACAGTATTTATAAATCATTAAGCCTTTATATGCTGGCATTATTACTCTACAGTGAAGGTCTAATTTCAGCTTTTCCCTCCCATAATTTCAGAATCTTATTCTCAAATAATTTCGAAGTGCCTTATTTTTCAAGTTATCCATGACCAACACACCTTTGAAGTAATAACCAGAGATCTAAAATTAGGCCAATTACTTTACGTACTATAAAATCTACTTTAAATGCAACACTGAAAAAATGACCTAACTTATTTTAAGGATCAAAACAGGTCTTTTAGGGGCACCTGGGTGGCTCAGTGGGTTAAGCCTCTGCTCAGGTCATGATCTCAGGGTCTTGGGATCAATCCCCGCATTGCAGAGAGCCCGATTCTCCCTCTCTCTCTCTGCCTCCCTCTCTGCCTACTTGTGATTTCTTTCTCTGTCAAATAAATAAAATCTTAAAAAAAAAACAAACAGGTCTTTTAAATCATGTACCAGCCCTCCTCTCTAAGATAACAAGTAATTCTCATAACATTATTATGCCTATAGCATAAGCAAATGAGATTACAGAGTAATACCTTAGCAAGGAAAAAATTTGAGAGAAAGCATAGTAACAAGTCATTTTAGACATTCATATATATATATATATATATATATGACATTTTGTCTACTCAATAAGTATCTTACCCTGCTTTCATGAAAATGTTTTTCCCTCCAAACTTGTGATTGTAGTGTTCGGTTAATGGTGGCTGACAATCACCTGTTACTCAGACAGGCTAATCACAGAATTTTGTTACTTCGGCCTGTGATTAGCTCAAAGGGTTGCAAAGCAACCCAAACCAGGACCTGACCTGATCAAGTCCATCCATCTCTGCCTGGTTTTTCAAACTGAAGCTGGAACACTTTTTCCTTCTCTAAATCAGAAGCTGTATGGTTGTGACCTAGAGCTGCTGGCAGCCATGTCCCCTGAAATTACATGGTGAATCCAAAGAAAAAGAGATCACATTGAGCAGTGGAGATAATAAGAACTGACTTGGCATATACACATGCAATTTTAGTCCCTGAGGTTGTAGCTTGTTCTGGGTTCCTATAGCTATTTCCTTTGATTGTTAACCACTCCAGTTTTCCTTCTAATAAATCCAAACGAGGAAAAACCCCAAGAGGGAGGAGAACCATTCTAAGCAGAGAGCTACTGGGACCCACATAGACTTTACCCACTAAAGCACAATGTAATGCTCAAGTCTTGTTTTCTTGAAAAACATGTAAGAAAGAAAACTAAGTGAAGCAGTCTTAAAATTAAGCTAGAGGGAGCAGTCATGTGTCCTGTCTAGCAACTTTTAATCTAATCACAGAACCCAGAGGTTAATTTAAATCTATTTCTAAAATGAAAAGTGCAATATCTACTATTAAAGTTTCACTATCAAAACATTTATTCGCTTATAGGAAGACTGCAATTTTGGTATCCAGCAGGATAGGTCTGAATAATACCAAGATAAAACATGAATGACTTTCCCAACAGACTGAGGTAATATAAAGTAGGCAAAATGCAGAAACAAAAAACTACATTTCAACAACTCAAGTGCTTAAAATAAAGGCATTCAAATACTTTGTGAATCTTAAAAAGGTAACCACTAACCTTGCGAGGGTTTACAAACAGTGACAACTGAGCTGGGTCTTGATGGAGAGGGATAAGCATTCCAAACAGAGAAACTCATTCAAAGTTGAGGGTGTGAAAGAACACAAGGCTGTAAAAATCTGCTTATAGTCTTACATACCAGAAACACAACAGGGTATAGGTAAGAAAGTAACCCATGTGGCCAGAAAGGTTAACCATGGCTAGGATCTTCTGTGAGTTTAAATATGTCAGACTACCCCAAACGCAATGGGAAACGGATAGTTTTATTTTTGTTTTAAAGATTTACTTACTTGTTTGAGAGAGCAAGCACAGTGGGAGGTCACGCAGAGGGCACCCTACATGGGGCTCAATCTCACCAACTCATGAGATCATGACCCAAGCTGAAACCAAGAGTCAGATGCTCAACTGAGTCACCCAGGTGCCCTGAACCATTGATAGTTTTTAAGAATAAGACAAATCAAATTTGGTTTTTACTATTTTTTTTTATATGTACAGACAAATACTACATTAGGAGGGATTCTTTGAATTTTTTAACTTACTAGGTCATATCCTGAAAGTACCCATAAATCTGTGTACCCAACCTGTTAGTTAAGCAAAGCTTAACATTTTTACTACTTCTTCCATATTTAAAAAAAGAAAATGTTGCAGATATAATTGACGATCCCTCACATAATCCTCAAATTCCATTTCCTTTCTCCCACAGTAGGTAACAGATTATCCCAAATTTGGCTTCCACTATTTCTCCACATTTTTACACTCTACTAGGTATGTATCTTTTCACACATAGGATTGTTTTGCAGGTTTTCAAATTTTAAAAGATAAAAAACTATGAATACATATAGTTATACAAAGACCTATATCTACATATTTCTATATATGTATACTATTCAGAACATTGGCTCTTAACACTGTTTATAATAAGGACTTCTAAGACTGATTAACTACAGCCCTTCTATCCCCCCAAATACACACATACTTGCACAAAATTTTAATTTGTGGGGTATCAAAGACCCATCCCCATTTTGTACGAATCCCTAATACAAAGGACAGAGAAGTAGATCACTACATTAGGAAGCTATAGCAGTAATTCAGGTGAGAGAAGAACATGAGAACTAAGTCACCAAGGATGATAAAAGATCTTAAATAACAAGCATTTTTATTTTTAAAACAATCTTATGGAAATAGGCCTTCTTTCTGCTTTCCATCAGATCCCCTTACTAGGGGAAAGAATGCATTCAAAGTGTAGGACATACTACCTTTTGGTGTCTCTACTAGACACTTGAAAATTAGAGGCCTAAGGATGGATTTCCAAATGGCTGCTTTTTCAAAAGGGTGTCCTTACATCAAAAATGTAGTTTAAAAATTTGATATGGCATTTGGAAAACTGAAAAAAAAATTTCAACTGTACCAACTCAAGTCTCTATTCTACTCAAGGTATATTTATTGGACTTAAGATAAATTTTCAATGAAGCATCTACTCAAAGATTATTCAAAAGTAATTTTGTCTTTGGTTTTAACTTTACGAAATGACTTTAAACCCTAAATTTTCATAGGCTTTAGGAACAAAAACAGTTTGTAAAATTATATGAAGAACTGAAACCATTAGCTCTTTGCTTCCTAGCAGGGAGGGACAGTGGCAAGGACCAAAGAGAATAGCTCACATACAGCACCTATAAAGGGTTCATACTGTTGACCACCCCTTTCCCCAAGAACAGCATTACTAAGGTTGTCTCTTGGCCAACTATTAAGACCACTAAAATAGCTAAGAGGCTGGCATGGAGACTGGCACACACTAGGAGTGGCTAACGGCTCCACTCACAGTGAATCGACACTAAAACTGACCAAGGGCATACAAGGACATAAAGAAAAATAAAACCTCACCAAAGTTAGACATCTCTTTGCCATGGTGTTTTCTTCTGGAGGGTATTTTCCTTTTGGATCATCTTCCTATTAACTGCTTCTCCTAAAACCTTCCTGCACAACACCTGGCTAGCATGAAAATCCAGGCCTCTTCTCACTTAGAAATATGCTTCTCCTTCCCATTTAAAAGCCTAAACAGACTCATAAGGAGTCAAGCAAATCTCTCTTTAAGGAAACCAAAAGGTACAGCTTAAGCCACGGAGCATTCTCATCTGGAGGTATGTAATTAAACAGTAAAGAGTCTGACCATTCCTTTTCTGGGACTCATAAGAGAAAGCATACAGTTTATCTTGAGAAAGATCTTTGCTTTGATCATTATAGCACACAGGATCTCTTTGACAGTTGACTGTTAGCAGTAAAATCATGAAAAGGCTGAGACACTGGCTTAGACGTCTAAACATACTGCTAAATATTTGCTTCTTGCTTCTCTCATTACATGTTACTCATTTCAAAGAAGTGAAAGGACGAACATAGACTATGAAGAACAGGAAACCAAGGTATTAAACACAAAGGTATACAGAAGTGATAGAGACATAAAAAATGGTCTCTGCCTTTAAAGAACTTATAAATTGGAAATGTAAGAACTATTTATGAATGATGAAGCTATATAGTAGCCATCTCAGATCAGTGTCCAGTAAGTTAATACCCCTAGGAATAACTGTTTAAGCATTCTGCTAATCGTTCTTCCAATGACAGCCTCTACTTATGTTATATTAACATAACCAAAGTCAGCATTTATGAAAACAAAGATGATTGCTATGGTAACACCAAGTTCACAGGTTCCATCCTTGAGTAATTAGCACCACCATGTTCACAACCATTTGTTATCCCATACTCCACCATTCATCTTGAACATTATCACACAAAAGTCAGAATGATAGTAGTATCATAAATACAATTCCCATCATCACTTTTGGGAAAACTGAGAAGTTCATGCCATCACCGAAAAGTAATTTCTTGTATTAAAGAGTCCATTTCTTTAAAAACTTCTGACTTAAAGACAAGATGTGTGTAACTATGTGAATCAGTGTCATACAGACAGTCCTTGCCTCTTAAAAGCTATACTGAGCAACAGAAACTACCACCTTGGGGGCTGGATGAGATGAGGCCATGAGGTGGAAGGCAAGAAGAGAGCCTTTACAAGAAATTTTGAGGTAAGAATCACCCTCAAGGAGCCTTTACAACCTAGCAAAATATAAAGGTACATATTCAGACCAATGTCAGGATGAAATACAGTACAATTAATTGCCTAATTAGGCAGATGAGAACTGCTCTAATTGTTTTTATAAAGATTAGGTTTACCATGAAGTAAAAATTTGTATTAGATTTAATGCTCTGAAATTTTTACATACCATGTGTAGACACAAATGGTAAGGAAGTAAACAGCATACATTTCAGAAATGTATCCTTACCATAAGTTATTTAACAAGGAAGCTTAGCAAAATATTTTGGGATCTGAACAATTTCATGGAGCTATAGACTCAAAATTAAGAAGGAACAGTCACTTTAAAATCATTATAGCTTGGAATTTAGAATTTGAGAACTCCTTAAAATTTCTTTTACCTTAAGGATTAACAGGTAGGTAGGTGCTACATACCATGTCTCATTGTATCACTGACACTACATTAATTTCCTGTTTAGTTGTAATTACAGGTTAGACAGTGTGCTAGTTTGCCCAATTCGACAAGATACAAAGAATGGGTTGAATAATACAATTTTCTTTAAATCACCACTTAAGTCACTTAAAATTATTCAAAGCTATTTTTCTGTAAGCACTATCTAAATGAGCAAAAACAGCCAAATTTAGGTTCTCAGCTTTGATATATAAAAGCATACAAGACATTTCATAGACATAAAAAACAAAATTAACAGCAGTCCAGTGGTGGAACACATCCAATTATAAATTAGCTTTGAAATGCTAACAAGGCTAGGATGAATGTGAACAAGTACTCCATTCTAAAAATGAACCAGTAACCAAGTACTGATTCACAACTGAAACCTACAAGGCCAAATATGACAAATCCAGCAATGAAAAGTTGAAGGCCTGAATGAAACAAGATTACGTTGAAGGTATCGTTAGAGATTAAAATCAGATGTTAAGGGAGAGTATAAAACACTTTATTGAATTTTTCCCTTCCCCAAAGGCAGAGGGTAGTTTTGAGACTCTTTCATACCAAGGTTAACTTGGCTAATAAGTTAGTAAATTCATCTGTTCTTAATTACACCAATTTTCAAATAAGATCATTGCTATTGTAGCAAAACCAAAAAGAATACAAAATTTTCCAGTTAAAGAATGAAAATCCTTTAACTTTGCTAATTTCAAAATTTTGACACTGAGAATTAACTACAGTTAGAAAAACCACCCTGAGATGACAAAACATAGTATAAGTAAAATATTTAGATAAACTATGTTTAATAATAATGGGTAAATATGATATATGAATAGCCCTTTCTTTCTTTTCAACAGGTGTTTCTCATACTTGATTTATGTTCTTAAAAGCTAAGTTGCACAAGGTGACAAACACCTATTCGTGTGTTTATATGCTTGTTTCTTCCACTCAAAGCAGAGACTCTCATGGGTAATGACAAGGCTTCCTCATTTTTCTTTATCTCCTGGGACTAGACTACTGTGCCAAACAGTAAAACCTCAGTAAGTATTGATTAAATGATTATCGCTAAGTCTGTGGATCTTAACCAGAGGAAGGCCTCAGAATCATGGGTAATTTCAAAATTATGCCTGATCCCAGAGAAAATGATTCCATAAATAAGCTTAGTTCCCATATACCATATTCTTTAAGATCTCTGCTCAATATCCTGATATATAAATGCAACTCATGTCAAAACCCACAAACCGTAACATATTCCATAGAAGGCAAAACCCAATCTAAGACTTGAGATTTCAACCTGAAAACTTTCATGTCAATGGTAGGAACCTAGTATCTTCTTTACTAGAAAGGGATCATTATAGTCGAAAGGATTTGGAAAATCTTCAAGAATGGACTGTACCTTAAGACTAACAAGGGGTACCGAATCCTTGAGTTAAATAACATATAACCTAACAACACATACCTTGTAAGTAGTTTTCCTCTAGTGCTAGTAAGAGTATTCAACTTTGTATTCGTAGGAGTAACGACAACTAGAATACTGCAGATAAGCAGGATGATCAAAGCAATGTCAAAGTAAGTCACTCTTTATAAAATTAAACACCAAGGTCACCATCAGCATCCATGAGTCAACAACCGTCCCACAAATTTAGCTGGCTACAGAAGCACCTTGGGGATCTTAAAGAAACACCTGCAAAACTATGTATCTGGCCTATAAGCTCTTTGGGGACAAGTGTATTTTAAGATATCCCTAACAATTAGTTGGCACATGGTAGTTCCCATAGTCCTTGAAGAGACTAATCAAAAAGGAACTCACTCCTGCTTTCAAAACTTAGGTTATTGAACAGCTTAGTTCACAAATTAGCTATTACCTGGGTGTAAGAGTAAAGTCAAATCCCAATTATTTAAATGTGGCCTGGGAGAGGAGGACAGCTTATTCCAGGTAGCAAGACCAAAAATAACATTCACTGGATAAGACAGAAATTGAAATGGTTTGAAACAGCAGAACAGCATGAAGTTTAAGAGCTTAAGCTACCGAGGCAGACTATCTGATCTGAATCTCAGTCTCTAACTGTGCGACTGGATAAGGAACTTAACCTCTCTATGCCTTTTCTTTACGTATCACTGAGTGATAAAATGCCTCTATCTCAAGAGAATTGTGAGGATTAAATGAACTGATTCTTATAAAGGCTTATGAACAGTGCTGGGTATATAGTAAATGCTAAGTCCTAGCTACTATTAGCAGTACAATAATGCACAAGAAAACCTTTCTGATTACCAAAAACCTAAAGGATGATGTAACAGTTAAGACACATTGTGGAGCCACACTGTCCAGGTTCTAATCCCAGTTCTGCCTTTCAGTGCCTCAGGTTTCTAATCTCGAAATGGGGATAACAATTTAATTGTAACTACTTCCTGGAGTTGTTGTAATATTAAATGAGTTAATGCAGGTGTCTCAAATAGTTCTGACACATTGCAAACACTCAAAACATTATTCTAGGCTCGGCTCACATATTTTATGTAGTTCTTTCTAAACGTCCCCAAAACACAAGCACTGTAGTTACTTTAATAGTAGTAGTAAAATTGTCTGTGGTCCTCAACCACTAATCAACTTGGGAGTTCCCATTTTTGATTCTTGTTGTTTAATAAATAGCCCTGTAAAACCATACTACAGCTTATTAAATAAATAATACAGAAGAAAACCAAGTTAAGATTATATGATAAGGCTGCCTGGTCTAAGAAATACTCAAAATACTGTAATGTAGCTTTAGAAAAAAACAAATCCAAAGGCTGATCAAATAAACTACTAATGGCTAAAAATATCTCAACACTACCATTTCAATAAAGTATCAACAAGGAATACAGATATCTTAATATTTGGAACTTGGGGGCTTCAGACAGTAAATTCAAAACAAACAGGTAGGGGCACCTGGGTGGCTCAGTGGGTTAAGCCTCTGCCTTCGGCTCCAGTCATGATCTCAGGGTCCTAGAATCGAGGCCCGCATTGGGCTCTCTGCTCGGCGGGAGCCTGCTTCCCCCCCTCTCTCTGCCTACTTGTGATCTTTTTGTCAAATAAATAAATAAATAAATAAAATCTTAAAAAACAAAACAAAGAAACAAACAAAAAACCCACCCAAACAGGTACACGACACAAGAAATACCACCCTAACATCAATGCCTACTTGACCTTGTATTTCTAGAACACAGGACCCTAAAAGAGCCATCTTCCATTAACTATCTACTCACTGAATTTCTGTTTGGATCTTGGATCCCCCCCCCCAAGTTTCATCATGTGATTGATATTAACAGCTAAGCATCAAGCCATATGCCTTTCAAAATCTTTGTATAGCTTGAATGAACCGTCCCACATAAACACTGTTTCTTCCAATTTGTAAAGTATTATGTCCAGTTTCTGTATTACACATACCTTCAAAATATTTCCAACAGAAGTCAATCTGGTACTAATGAAAACAACTAAGCCAAGAAAGTTGTTTAAAGTCTCTGAAGATTAAAAATAGTGATATAAAATAGCAGTAATAATAATCTGAGTGCCATGTGCCAGGGGCCTGTTCAAAGCCACACGTTAACCTCTTTAATCCTAAAATAAACAAAATCTAGAAACCTAAACCCGTTTTTGCTCACTGCTGCATCCCTAGTGCCTAGAACATACTAGGCACTCAACTATTGTCCATACATAACAAGTATTTGTTTCATAGAAGCATACAAATAATTTGCCCACTCCTAGAACTCTAACTGGAACATTTCTACCCCAAAGTTCACATTCTTAACTACTATATTGCCTCTCTAGAGCTTTTAAATCATTAAGTGGTGTCACAGCAGCTGGGTATCACCTATAAAAGAAAAAAAAAATCAATGAGACCTTCCTTTGAAGTGTGCTGTTCCACACGCATAAAAAGCTATGAATTTGAGATTACTCCACATCTTAGCTTCTGAACTAATTCTCATATATAAAAGATTTTGATCTGTACTAAATGTTATATTCCTTATATTAACTATGCTGTAAAATAGAACTATGCTTCTCCAATTGTATTGCTGGCCTCAGAAGTGGTCAGAGATGTTTAATCCTTTTGACTTAAAATCTTAACTCCTAAAAATTTGTACCTCTCCTTTTCCATTCTCTCAAAAACAAAGATTTTTTATATTTCACATAAATGCACAATGACAAAGCAATGATAAACTAAATCAAAATTCAAAATTTCAGCCTCAATACATTGCCTGAAGATCTGCAGTCAAATGCTCTACCCCTGAGCTATACCCCCCGCATCGCCTGAAGATCTGAACCATCATCTTTCATAATACCAGTTTGGTCAAATACACTCCAAAGTTACAGGTATTAAATAAAATTAGGCAGTGTCAGGTCTACTTAGTAAAGCCAAGTCTTTGCCATTCCTTCCACGTTGAACCCCTTTTTAAAAAGTAATCCATCCAAGCCGAAGTTTTTAACCCACAACCTCCTCTGTCTCCTAGTTTTAGTAAGGCCAAATTTATTCCATGACATTTTTTTCAAGTTAGCTGTAAATACTCCACCCTCCTCGATTGTGCAAGAACCAAACACACCACACATACACAAGTTACAAAAAAGGGAAATACAGTCTCAAGAGTTTGAATATAAAGTCTAGAGCATGACGTCTTAAGAGCGGTATACAATCTGATGTCAAAGTTAACATTTAACAAAGAACTTTATTTCATATTATTACGAAAGGAGATCCCGGAAAAAGCCTGAACCAGTTAAAGCAGCCGCCATCTTAAAATGCGGGATAGAAGTTAGAGCAAGAAAATGAGACTAAACCACCGGAGGTGGAGGTTCCGCTCACCCCCCTCCTACTTCGAGCCTCGAAAAATCCCATTTTTTCAACTTCTATCGATAGTTCAGTATCAAACCACGTTTTAAGTAGCGAAACAATCTTCTCTGAGAGTGTTATTAAATAAGATGAGACAAAAATAGGTACACTGAACCTCCCCTTACTGCCATCACACCCCTAGTCCTCCCTCCCCCCAAAAGAAGGGAGCTTCCAGAAGCCTTTTACATCAGTTCCCAGTGTCCCTCTGATAAATACTTTCGGGTGAGAAGTCTCAACTACAAAACATAGGAAGTGGTAACATAGTGTCAGCTCATCTCCTCCCAACCCCACTTTTTCTTGTGTAACCTGCCCAGAGTCGATGAAGTTTGACTAGGCTCACTGACTACTCTTCAGCCGCCAAGAGACTTCTACACCGACCCCCAATTAAGTTCGGGATCCGACAAATTTCAATGATCTTCTCCCCTATGAGTTTGCCATGGTTCTTTCCCCTAGAAAACCCAAGACCTTCAAACAAGACTAATCTTCTTTCAGAAGCAGAACCAAACCGCCTGAAATCACTCTCCCCCACCCCTAATTTGAACCGATTCCAGTGAAACACACTCAAGATAACATCTCACTTGCCACAAGTGTTCTGTTGCTAGCTTTAAGCATCATTTAAAGTACATCTGCGTTTCCCATCCCCCAACAGAAGTGACCCAAGGAGAGACGTTTTCATAATTATACTTCCTCCCCACCCCCACGCTTTCCTCCGAAACTGAGCCTTGCATTCCTCTCACGACCCCATTCCCTTCAGCCCCACGGGTTACCTTATTAATCCGTTTCAGCGCCATAGTCTGTGCTTTTCGTCTGGCTCCTCACTCTCTCGGTGTGTGCTCAAAGGTCCGGCCAAAACTCTTGATTATCCGGGCGGCAGGGAAGGATTGTCTCTTCGTCTCACACCGGCTCTGCCAGACACAGGCGCCTTTTGCAAAAACGGAGCAGATCAGCACTCGCACGGGCCCCGGAGAGACCCTGATGAATCCAGGTCCCTTAAAACGGTCGCGATCCGGGGTGGGTGGGGTGGCGTGGCAAAGCCACCAACAGCCTCTATGCCGTGCTTCGGCCCGAAGAGGCGGCGAGGGTGACGGGAAGAGCGGAGGGGCGGCTACAAGTTTGACTTCCCGGCCTCTCGAAAGGAAGAGACCCGGGTGGGAGAGGAAGAGGCGTAGGAGAAAGGGGTGGGTGCGGGGCAGGGTCCGGAGCCCAGCAGAGGAGGAGCCGGGGCCTAGTCGGCGCTATGCCGGCGTCACTAGGGCAAAGAAAGGCTGGGGGGGGGGAGGGGGAAACAGACTCCGGACTAACGCCGGGATTCTTTCGGTTTCTGCTCAAAGGTGCGGCCAGTAAGGGGAAGGAAATAATAGAGAAGAGACTTGATGTATGTTGCTGTCCCCGCAACTAGAGCTATTCTGTGTCGGTCCCTGACGCCACCGTACACTCCGCCTTCCAGCGCGCTCCCGCAAGCGCCCGCCCAGCCACCGCCACCACGCGCCCGTGCTGCCCCTGAGGCTCCGGCTTAGGCGCGAGGACGCGCCCATTCCCCCACCCCCTCAAACAGGAGAGGCCCTGGCTTCCCCAGCCTTCCCACCCCACCCCACCCAACAGGCTGGTCACTCAAGCCACCCCAGGCCTGTATTTCCCCTCTTACCCGGCCGGCCAGTGGGCCGGCCCCCCTTCCCTTCCCCTAGCCGTCCACACCCACGCGTACAGAGGGGCCGGGGCCTCCCTCAAGCTGCGGCCTCGGCCTCCTCCCCGCGCGGCAGCTGGTGCCTCCCCGGCCCTACGGGGCTCACGCGCACGACACAGCCACAAGATGTCCGCTCTGACGGAACTACTGCCAGCTGCCACGCTCCGCCCCTCCCCCCTCCTCCTGCCTCTTCACCGCCGCGTATCAGTCCGCCAACGCCGCCGTCGCGAGCACAGGACGAATCTAAGGGTGAAGGGGGACGGTTTACTTCCTACGTCCAGGGCCGAGGTTATCCGTGCTACCCCCTTTTCCTCCTTTTCGGAACAGCACCTTCTTACTAAACTGATCGGAGATTGGACTGGGAGGGCGGGGGCCGGAGGCGGGTCATGGGCTTGGGGGGGAAGGGTGGACGAGCGGCGGAAACCCTCAGCCTCAGAGAAGCATCGAGAACCGGAAGGAGACCATGGGAGGAAGGTAATGGAAGCGGCAGCTGCGCGGTCGAGACCCACGCCCCTCCCAGCAGAGTCCCCCAATTTCCTCACTTGGTATTGAGGCGGCAGATCTCGCGAGAACCTCGTGGCTGGCTAACAGGAGCTATAACTCCGCAATGACTTAAGGGCAGTTTTGTGCCCTCTTCCGGATGGGGGCCCGCCCCCAAGCCCACAAATTCTCGCGAGATGCAGTAGGAACCGGCTCGAGTTGGGGCGGGCTGTGTCCTGGAAGCACCGCCCCCGAATGGTCATGCTGGTAGGAGGGAGAGGAAATGGAATTCCCCCGACTGGTTAGAGCGCGCGCCGACACATCGGTCTTTCACGCGCCCTATCAGGAATGTGCGGTGGGAGGTACCACGGTCTAATTACTAGATACCTTTAGTCCTGCTTGATCCGGGCTTTTGAAGTTTTCGGTGAAGCAGGTGAGCGGTATTTACTCGCTTGCCCGTGTGGGCTGGTTAACCAGTAGGAGGAGGCACCTTTCGAAATGGTAACAGTCATTTTAAGTAGAACCTGGTGGACCGCTGATCAGCGTTCTCACGTGCCAAAATGTAGCGCGTTTCTGACCTAGAAGGTCAGTACTGAAAGGAGTGGGCCGATGTAGCCCTTCCCAGAATTACAGCAGGCTGGAAATCAAATGCAACTATGAATTAACATAAAGGATGGGGAGATAGGGGCGGGGTATTTATTTGCCTCTCACGGTCAGCCAAGATTGAGGTACGGGAATAGACTAAATATATTTTTCTTCTTTTTGCTCTGTTTCATTTTCTAGATCCACAAAATTGGCAAAACTTAAGAGATCAGAGTTTGGAGTCTCAACTGAAATAAGGGGGGGGCAGAAATACAAAGATAGAATTGGCCTGTTTTAATCTTCCCGGTGTAAGATACGGAGATGGTGGTTTTGCTCTCTAGTGTATCCTTCAGGCAAAGAGTAGTACGACATTCAGGAATAAAGAACGGCAATAAATAAATGAATAAATGGGATAAAGGTAAGTGCTGACTTGTTTAAAGTTTTCTAACATTCCTTTCTAACTTAACGAAGTGGATATTTAAAAGAATTAAATAGAACTATAAGCTTGTTTTTAAAATATACATTAAAAGAAAAGCAGCAAGTTCTTTCTTGTTAAAATAAAGTATTACCTAATAACTGAAATAGGCCTGTGATGAATGGGCTAATGTATACTGTTTAAGTGACCAGAATGAGTGTCTGAGAGCAATTACTGAAACAGTGCTGCTCAAACTAGTATGTATGTGAATCACCTAAGGATTTTGTTCAGAATGCAGATTGTGATTTAGTAAGCCTTGGTGGAGCACGAGATTCTACAGTTTTAACAAACTCCCAAGTTCTGCATATTATTCTGGTTAGAAGACAATCCTGTGAGTAGCAGAGCACTGAAGTGCTCATCACATAGCCTATTTCCCGTCTTCCAAAATAATCTTTTTTCTCTGTTTTAACCAGTCTAATATAGTAGAAACACAGAATTAGGCAGTTGGGGTGGAGAGTGAAATCCAGGTTTGAGTTTTTGCTCTATTCCCATTTGTGTGACACTGTGTGGTTACTTACTATCCTAGTTTCTTCCAACAGTTGAATTATACATAATAATAGCTGTCGTTTTTCACAGGGTTATGGTATGGTTCAGATGTTATAAAATAATTGAAAGGGTGCTGTAGACTACAGTGGTGTATAAACCTAAGTTATTAACATAATCAGTCAGACATTAACTGGCCATAATGTGATACCTGTGTAAGAATAATCATAAATATAGGTAATGTTTATGCAACACCTGTCATTTGTCAGGTACTGTGCTTATTAATCTCCTTTTACAAATAAAGAAACTGATGCATAGGGAGATTGTTACTAATCCCAGGATCACATAGCTAATAAGTGGCAGAAGTAGAATTTGAACCCATGCAGTTAACTTCAGGGTATTTATTGAGTGGAGTTTCATATTGTCTTTTAATTTAGAAAGTAGGAGAGTAGGATGTTTTATATTTCTACTTACAGTGCCCTCTGAATCTAGTTTTGTTTGACTTATTTCTCCCTCTGTTTTGTTATTTTAGAACCCAAGGTTACAAGAGTGGTAGGAAACATTCCTTCCTACCCAAAGGCAACTCACAATATCCAGGAGTTCCATAAAGAAAAATCCCAGATAGGCCAATTTGTATTACCCTAATCTAAACAATCTACAGTATGAAAGTATAATGGAACATGTTAATGCTCTTAATTAACAAAGCACAGCAGACTGGGACAAATTTGAGGTCAGAGTTCTTAACTTTTGTGCGACAGACCACGCTGGCAGTCTGGTGAAGCCATGGACTCTTCTAAGAATAATGTTTCTAAATGTATAAAGTAAAATTCATAGCAATGGTAATAATATGATATAAAGTATCTCATTCCTAGTGGTGATACAGACATAGGTATAGCTGTTTGTCGCTTACATTCAAAATTGAAGGAAATGCTAAATTTCAGTTAGAGATTAGTAAAAATAAAGATGTATTTTTTCTCCCCCATCAAAGTTCACATACTCCCTGGATTCTATCCATGAACTTCATGATAAAAAATTTTTGGTGAAGTCTAGTGGGCTTACTCTTCTTGGTAAGCCTTGAAGGGATTGTGAAATTTTAACATGCAGTTATAATTTATATTCATAACAGTAGTGATTAATTTTAAAAAGTTTAATTACTACCAATATACTCATTAAGAATGCATGGAAGTACATACTAGTTTTAGGAAATAGTTTTATTTCATTTGTTGATTTTTTTTTTTTTTTTAAACTATACCTATAAATATATCCTATAGAAGACTTTCCTGTCCAGATGACTTATTCCCCAAGCATTCTGGTAACTTAGGTTTTACTACGTCATTCTTACTTATCACATACCTTTGCAAATACGATGTGGTAGAAGAAGTAAAATGAAAATAATAGCCAAAGATGAAATTAAAACTGTATAAATTTCTTAATGAGTGTTAATCGTTATTTTTTGAAGTACTATGAGTGGGGTCTTTTAATTAATTATCTTATCAAATCTCTTTTATATAGATGAAACACTCAGGGTCTTAAAATTATTAATTAATTGTCAGGATTTAAACCTAGACAGTCCAACCTCAAATCTCACACTCAACTAGTAAGCTGTTTGATTATTTTTTAGTCCTTTGATTATTAGCCAATATTAATTTGCCCAATAGCGCAACAAGTACATATTTGCTGTCTCAACTTCTTAGGCATTTCTTAGTATTCCAAGTAAAATTCCACCCAGTGACTGAAAGGAATTTTCTAAACTTTTCCTTTGCAGCAGTATTGCTTATGGTATCCAACACCACCTTTAAATAAGTGGGTGACCGTTTGGGGCTGGACAATTGTTATGCAGAGGTTCTTGTTGCAATAGAGTGTTTTGTTTTGTTTTGTTATTTTTAAAGATTTTATTTATTTATTTGACAGAAATCACAAGTAGACAGGCAGGCAGAGAGCGAGAGAAGGAAGCAGGCTCCCCACTGAGCAGAGAGCCCCATGCGGGACTCGATCCCAGGACCCTGAGATCATGACCCAAGCCGAAGGCAGGGGCTTAACCCACTGAGCCACCCAGACGCCCCGCAAGAGTTTTGCTTAGAAAAATCCACTTATGCCTTTGCCTGCCCTACAGACATACTTTCTCATCTGAAATCAAGCCTTTGTTTTATAACGGTGTCACTATATTTTTATGTTGGCCACTGTCAAGATTGTATACAAGAAATAATGACATACAAATAAATGTTAATATATGAAAGTCTAGAATATATATGCCTGGAGACAAGTGGTTGTGTAATCCCCAATTTTTATTTGGCAATGAAGTGAATTTATTGGTTGATTAGATTTCCTGTTTATTTTTTTTCTTGTAGTTACATTAGCAAACTTAACAATGTTACTCAATTTTGTTAGGGGTAAAAATAAAAGGAACATACATGGCTTCGAAGCATTTTGATGCTTTAGAGCAGCCTAGGATTAGCTGAAAATTTAAAACACTATTTTTTTTTTTTTAAGATTTTATTTATTTATTTGACAGAGAACACAAGCAGGCAGAGAGAGAGAGAGGAGGAAGCAGGCTCCCCGCTGAGCAAAGAGTCCGATGTGGGGCTCGATCCCAGGACCCCAGGATCATGACCTGAGCTGAAAGCAGAGGCTTTAACCCACTGAGCCACCCAGGTGCCCCTAAAACACTATTTACAAATCTAGTGTTAGAACTCCTTTTACAATTGCAAATAAAGTTAAAAGTGACTTTCATTCATTTGACTATTTGAATTACAGTGGTTGAAACGTCTGTATCTGATAAAAAGGAAAGATTTTTTATGTTACAGTCTTATAAAGGGCTAAAAAGGTTTTATATATGAAAGAAACGTTGACATTCAAAAATTAATATAGATACAAAAATGTTGAAAAGGTGAGCTTTAAAAAATCCTTAGTGAATATTGAAGTCTCAAAAACTTTCTAATTGTGGTAGATCAGATCTTGCATGAATTGACATAAAACGCAAGAAAAAAAAGGTTCAAGAAAATTAGTATAAAAGTGACAGTGAAGTAAGTAATAACTAATGAAAGTTGTCAAAGTCCTAATGTTATATGATCATATCAGCAAAGCCACATAATTATAAAAACCTGAGTACCAGGGTTAATTAAAATGTACTTTTGAATAAATACAGTTAATATAGATTGATACGTATACTTAGGTTTATTGAGTCTGTATTTTCAGATCTTTGTAACTTTGTCATGGAATTTTATAACTTGCTAAGGATACTGGCTCTAATACACTGTATGCCATTTTATTAGTTTAATTAAATTGTAAATGCTGTGGTCCAGATTTTTTTTTTTAAAGGTTTTATTTATTTACTTGACAGAAGAGATCACAAGTAGGCAGAGAGAGGAGGAAGCAGGCTCCCCACTGAGCAGAGAGCTCGATGCGAGGCTCGATCCCAGGACCCTGGGATCATGACCTGAGCAGAAGGCAGAGGCTTAACCCACTGAGCCACCCAGGCGCCCCTGTGGTCCAGATTTTATATTCGAATCTGTGCTTACATATGCTGCTTGGAATAGGTAATTTAGAACCCAAGTCAACCCCAGATGTTATTTCATATTTGCATAAAAATTAAATTATCCCTTCTCTGTACTTCACCAGTTCAGTGTCTCATTTTATGATCAAGACAAGTTAATGTGGTTTAGGGAACTACTTTATTTTTGCTTCGAACATCATTTGACCTTAAATTAAGGTGGTTTTGGTACATAATGAGGTAGGCACAAATGTTGGGCTAAAAATAAATTTGAGCATTTTCACATAAAAACTTGTATACATGACTGTTAAGAGTAACATTAATCATAATAGCTAAGATGTGGAAAGAACTAAATGTCCATCAGCTGATAAATGGATAAATAAAATGTGGTATACCTGTATGATGGAATAATATTTATTAGAAAGAATAAAATACCAATGCATGTATCTTGTAGCTTGAAAATATTCTGCTAAGTGAAAAAGCCCACACACAAAGTCCACATGTTTTATTCCATTTACAGGAAATGGCTAGAGTAGGCAAATCCATTGAGACAGAAAGGAGATGACTGGCTGCCAGGGACTAGCTAGCAGCGGGGAGAATGGGAGTGATTGCTAAAGGAGTATGGGGTCTTTTGGGGGGAGATGATGAAATGTGCTAAAATTAGGTAATGGTGATGGTTGCAGAGCTCTACAGATACAGTAAAACCCCATTTTGTGGTATGTGAAATATCTCAGAGTCTAAAAAAAAAAAGTTAATTAGAACCAAATGTGAAATCAACCTGAAGCTTATTACTGAATATTTTCAATATCTCAACATTCTCAGATTACTGATGATAAATGAGATACGATATCCTTGTAAAATGAAAAATTAACAGCCAGCAGGTTTTTCCTTCATTACAAACAGTATAATCCAGATTAGATTTTAATACGATAATAACCTTTGCTATCAATTAGTTTTTTAATTTGGGGTATTTTCACCAATCTTATTGAATAAAACAGTGATTAAAATTAATTTTAAGTAGCATTGTATTTCCTTGAAAATAGAAGTTCATAATTATGGCTGGAAATAGAATATATCCAATTACAAATTGTCTAAGTAGATTAAAAAAAAACTTTTCTTTTAAAATTTCAAGTTAGGTTGAAAATCATGGATAAATCATCTAGATATAAGGATTTTGAGGATTAGGTAGTGTCAAATGAGAAAACCAATTTAGTAACGAGTTCAGTGTCCTTTATTGGGGCAGGTGAGGGGGACGAGCCTGGTGGTTGGTATTGTGAGGGCAGGTATTGCATGGAGCAGTGGATGTGGTGCACAAACAATGGATTTTGGAACTGAAAAAAATTAAATTAAAAAAAAAGTTTGATGTCCTTTATTGAATGGAAACAATCTGTGGATTGGGGGAGCAGGCTATCTAACAAACAGCAGAACATTCAGGGGATTTTGGAAAGGAGCCAGTTGTACAGAGCATAAGAAGCCGTAATATGGTAGCAGCATGATTGGCTAGGAGGCCAGGGATTTCCTTGTAAGGCTAACAGTTCCTGTTTTCTAGGGTAAGATATGCTAGCTAAAGCGGAGTTGAAGGACTGTGGTTGGTGTGTGCTGTTTCCCTGGCAGGTGTTTTCTGTAAGCTCTAGCAAATACTCATTTAGATTTGTGACCATGTGGGCCAGGCCATTGAGGTGGCCTCTGTTTTGTGGATCTCAACATACAAATTAACTTTATCAGTACTTAAGTAAAAAATAAGTACTTTGAATTAGTATTACTTCCCAACAATAAATATAATCTGTTGCTTCAATAATAATACAGAAAAATCCAAAGGAAACAGGTACTGTGATTTAGGCCAGAAATGGATCATTGTTTTACAAATAGTGGATTTGATTATTTAAATATATCTATATGAAAATTCTTTAGTAAGTTAATAAATTCTTTTATTTGTTAAAGAATTGTAAGGAGTGATGGGAATGCTGTACATAGTGGTTCTGAAGGATCTGATCTATATGGTATCTAAGTAACATAATAGAGGCACTATGTGAGACTTTTAGTTTTTCTTAAATATTTATTAGAGCATGCACGCATGCAGCGGGGAGGGGCATAGGGGGAAAGTTTTAAGCAGACTCCATGCTGATTGCAGAGACCATGTGGGGCTTGACCTCAGGACCTTGAATTGAGATCATGATCTGAGCCAAAACCAAGAGTCAGATGCCTAACTCACTGTGCCAATTTTTAATACACACTATTTTGTACCTGTTGATTTTTTTCATTGCACAAAAGTAGCGATTTTAACACATGGCACTAAAAGAATGAAACAAACGTTTCACTACGTCTAAAAAACCTTAACAAAAAAAAATAATAAAAAAATAAAAATAAAAAACCTTAACAAATTTGGCTTATTTGGTATTGAAGAATGTGACAGTTTCAGAGATACCCCATCATCAAAGCATATTAAATTCCAAAAGTTAATGATTGGTCTTTACCGTATATATATTTGGTAAGAGAACAGTATGATACAGTTTCTCCATCTTACAAAAAGACCCAGACAAAAATGGAGAGTCTTGGGTGTTAAAATACTTGAAATTCAACTCCCAGAGAATACTTTCCACAAAACCCTCTGAGATTTTTTTTTTAAAGATTTTATTATTTATTTATTTGACAGACAGAGACCACAAGCAGGCAGAGAAGCAGGCAGAGAGAGAGAGAGAGAGAGAGAGGGAAGCAGGCTCCCCGCGGAGCAGAGAGCCCGATGCGGGACTCGATCCCAGGACCCCGAGATCATGACCCGAGCCGAAGGCAGCGGCCCAACCCACTGAGCCACCCAGGTGCCCCAAATCCTCTGAGATTTAAGATATAATTAGATAGTTACAGATTTTTGTGAATTTAGCTTTTCCTTATTTTCCTTCTTTCTATTCTGTAGTAATGGAGAGAAGGGGATTACTCTGGAGCATTTTAGGGATAAAGCTAAATGCCTGCTCCTGGCTTGGATAGGGCTATAATTAGGGACAAAAGGTAAGGACATTGGAGACTACAAGGAGAGGTGTGCAGAAAGAAGTGGGAAGAAAAATGTCAAAGGCAAAACTATTCTCAAGGAAATGAGGAATGAAGAGGATTTTTTCCCCCTCTTTGCTCAAGCACCAGAAGATCTACCCTCGAGCATAGAACCACAATTATGGTGGTTCAGTTTTACACAACTAGGTCACCATTTCTGTACTTGGTAACTTGAAATTTAGTCACTATAACAACATTGTTCACATATGATAGTGCATTCTGCCTTCCGAAAACAACCTTATTTACGGCTTTTAAAAACATCCATTCACAATATGGGGCTGCTTTTGATGTAGGTTGAGGCAAAACCAAGAGACTCATACAGTTGGTCAGTCAGCGATATTTGGGTCTAACTAGACCAATTGGAAGTTTCTCCCTAACTGAAGGTTTAGGCTGAAGAATGTTAATATAATAGAAACCTATTGATATAATTATTCCCATCTTCCTAAAAACACATAATGAATGCCGGTTATATGCAAGACATTGAGCTAGATGCTGAAGATACATAGATGAAAGACCCAGATGTCACCTTTAAGAAAGTCTTTTAATTGAGGAGACCATTAAGGATCAGACAATCACCATAATATGATGACATAGATACATGCATAGAGTAATATTTTTTTTTTAAAGATTTTTATTTATTTATTTGACAGACAGAGATCCTAAGTAGGCAGAGAGGCAGACGGGTTGGGGGGGGTGCCGAGCAGGCTCTCTGCCGAGCAGAGAGCCCAATGCGGGGCTCCATCCCAGGACTCTGGGATCATGACCTGAGCCGAAGGCAGAGGCTTTTTCTTTTTCTTTTTTTAAGATTTTATTTATTTATTTGAAAGCGAGAGATCACAAGTAGGCAGAGAGGCAGGCAGAGAGAGATGAGATGGGGGAGAAGCAGGTTCCCGCCAAGCAGGGAGCCCGATGTGGGACTCGATCCCAGGATCCGGGGATCGTGACCTGAGCCGAAGGACGAGGCTTAACCCATTGAGCCACCCAGGTGCCCCTGCATAGAGTAATATTAAGTACTTAATTTAACTGGGGGTGCCCAGGGCAAGTTTCTATATGGAAGAGAGTTGTCTTTAAAGAAATGAAAGAAAGGCATAGCTGGCCTTGGGGGGGGGGGGGGGCGATGGGGAGGGCCAGGGGAGAAGGAGGAAGCTTCCTAGGCAGAGGGAACAACACGAAGAAGTCTCAGAGAACTTGACCTGGTAGGTTTTGGAGACTACAGGTTTGGCAAGTACTTTGGCTGGAGGCAGTCGGGGAGTGGGGGAGGGCGAGGAAAGAATGAACGAGAAGAGACAGAACAGTTGAAAGTCAAAGCTAGATATATTGAGGACCTTAACATGCCATGGTAATGGGTTCAGATTTTCTTCTGAAGGGTATGGGATGGGTGAATTACAAACTCAAAGAATACAAAAGAAGAATACAATTCTTTTTTTCTTTATACTTTTGTTCCTAAAGCAAGTATGTACCTGTTACGTTTTCATTAGGGTTTTAATTTCTGATAGTAGGATGTTAGTATTTATATCTGATTATAAGCAAGCTGCTGATAGTCTGAAGGTCAGCAAGAGAATAGTTGCTGTGATATAGTTAATGGAACTCTCATTTGATCCTGGTTTCCTTCTTATTTCCAAGCCTCCACTCAACAGATCAGACTCAATAGGAAAAAAAATCACAAGATTCAACTATACTTTAAAGGAAAATTAGAAATGGCTATTGTAATACTCTTGATGTAACAAATTAGTATAAATTCAACGGCTTAAAACAACAGTTATCTTAGATAACTAAGATATCTGGAGGTTGGATAACTAAGATATTGGAGGTTGGAAGTCTGAAATGGGTTCTACTTGTCTAAAAATCAAGGTATAAGATTGGTTCCTTTCTGGTGGTTCAATCTCTTTTCTTGCCCTTTCCAGTTTTTAGAGGCTGCTAACACCATGGCTCATGATCCCCTTCCATCTTCAAAGCCAGAAATGTCCAGTTGAGTCTTTCTCGCATCATGTGACTCTGACACACTTGCCTGCCTCCTTTCCTATAAGGATCTTTGTGATAATCCAGGAAAATCTACCCATGTGAAGGCCAGATGATTAGCTGCCTTAATTCCATCCATAACCTTAATTCCCCCTTGCTATGTAACATAACATATTCACAGGTTCCAGGAACTGGGATGTAGACATCTTCTGTGGGGGTTGAAGATCAGGGGGAGACATTATTCTGAGTACTACAGCTATTTATTATTCCTTGGGTACTCTTGAGTTTGAGAGCAACTTTTCCCCTTCCCTCCATCAATTCTCATTTATTCATTCAAAATATATTTGACTACCTATTCAAAATATCAAGTATGAAATGGTATAGAAAGTTAAATATACTAAAGATTAGAAACTTATCAACTAAATTTTGTCCCTGATGACTCAGAATTTTATTGAGGCAGTGTCGAAAGAATTAAAAAAAATTTTTTAAAGATTTTATTTATTTGTCAGAGAGAGAGCACAAGTAGGCAGTGTGGCAGAGGCAGAGCGAGAAGCAGGCTCCCCGCCAAAGGAGCCCGATTCGGGACTCGATCCCAGGATGCCGGGACCATGACCCAAGCCACACTTTGGGACCATGACCCAAGCCAAAGGCAGTGACCCAACTGACTGAGCCACCCAGGCATCCCGACAGAATTTAAATTTAAGCATGTTAGGGAGTGAATGGAAAGTGAAAAAATGCAGAGCTTGATCATGATAGCAAGTTAGAAGATAGGGAATTATCTTAGAGTAAGCGGGGTTAAAGATTTTTCTTTTTAAGATTTTATTTATTTACTTGACAGAGATCACAAGTAGGCAGAGAGGCAGGCAGAGGGGGAGGGGGATGCAGACCCCCTGCTAAGCAGGGAGCCCGATTCGGGGCTTGATCCCAGGACCCTGAGATGATGACCTGAGCTGAAGGCAGAGGCTTAACCCACTGAGCCACCTAGGCGCCCCTCCTAGGTAATTCTTTTTTGATGCAGTTGTCAATGAGATTGTTTTCTTAATTTCTCTTTCTTGTACTTTGTTCTTAGTGTATAGAAACGAAACAGATTTCTGTATATTGGTTCTGTATTTAGCAAATTTACTGAATCCATTCATTAGTTCTAATAGTTTTTTGGTGTAGTCTTTAGGGTTTCCCATATATGGTATCATGTCATCTGCAAATAGTGAAAGTTTTACTTCTTCCTTACCACTTGGGATGCCTGTTCTTTTTCTTGTCTGATGGCTGTGGCTAAGACTTCTACTATTGTGTTGAATAAATGTGGCGAGAGTAGTCATCCTTGTCTTGTTCCTGATTTTAGAGGAATGCTTTAAGCTTTTCACTACTGAGTATGATGTTAGCTATGGATTTGTCCGATATGGCCTTTATTATGTTGGAGTACATTTTTTCTAAACCCACTTTGCAGAGAGGTTTTATAAGGAACAGATGTTGAGTTTTGTCCAGGGCTTTTTCTGCACTTTTGGAGGTGATCATAAGATTTTTATCCTTCATTTTGTTAATGTGGTATATCATATTGGTTTATTTGAGGTGTTGAATGATCCTTTTAACATATTGTTAAATTTGGTTTGCTGAATTTTGTTGAGGATTTTTGCATATATGTTCATCAAGGATATTGATCTGTAATTTTTTCTTTGTAGTATCTTTGGTTTTGATATCAGGATAATCCTTCCTGGCTTCATAGAATAAATTTGGAAGCATCCCTACCCCATTTTTTGTTTGGAATAGTTTGAGAAGGATAGGTAGCAGCTCTTTAAACATTTGGTAGAATTCACCTATGAAGGTGTCTGGTCCTGTACTTTTTGTTTGTTGGGAGTTTTTTGATTACAGATTCCATTTTGTTACTAGTAATCCGTCTGTTCAGATCTACTTCTTCCTGATTCAGGCTCCAGAGATTGTATGTTTCTAGGAATTTATCTGTTTCTTCTAGGTTGTCCAGTTTGTTGGCATGTAATATTTCACAGTAGTCTCATAATCCTTTGTATTTCTGTGGTGTCACTTGTAACATCTCCTCCTTTGTTTCTGATATTTTTTTAGAGGAAAAGGGAGAGAATCTTATGCAGGCTCCACACCTAGCACAGAGCCTGATGTGGAGCTCCATCTCACAACACTGAGATTGTGACCTAGGCCAAAATCAAGAGTTGGACACTTAACCAACTGAGTCATTCAAGCTCAGTTCTTTGTTTTTTTTTCTTGATGAGTCTGGGCTAAAGGTTTATCAATTTTATTTTTTCAAATAATCAGCTCTTTCTTTATAAGTAATTGATCTACTACCATTACTATGTGTTTGGTTTTACAAGTGGAATTTTTTCCTTTATAGCTTTCTTCTAGTTATGGCCTTTCCATTTTTGCTTATGGAATTCCCTTTAATATTTCTTGTAAGGCTAGTTTAGTGGTGCTGAACTTTAACTTTTGTCTATCTGGGAAACTAACTCGCCTTCAATTCTGAATGATAACCTTGTCCAGTATTCTTGGTTATTTTCCTTTGAGCACTTATCATGCATATATCATGTCACTCCCTTCTGGCTTGTAAACATTTTGCTGACAAATTTAGGTGATAGCCTTATGGGGTTTCCCTTGTATGTAACTATTGGCTTTTTTGCCGCCTTTTTTTTTTTTTTTAAAGATTTTATTTATTTATTTGACAGACAGGGATCACAAGTAGGCAGAGAGGCAGGCAGAAAGAGGGAAGCAGGCTCCCCGAAGAGCAGAGAGCCTGATGCAGGGCTCAGTCCCAGGACCCTGGGATCATGACCTGAGCTGAAGGCAGAGGCTTTAACCCACTGAGCCACCCAGGTGCCCCTCTCTTGCAGCTTTAAAGATTCTATCTTTATCCTTAATTTTGGACATTTCAATTATTATATATCTTGGTGTGGACTGCCTTGGGCTCCCTTATTTGGGGTTCTCTGTGTAGCCTAGACCAGGACGTCTGTTTTCATCCTCTTAAACTTATGGAGGTTTTCAGCTATTTTCCCAAATAAGTTTTCTGCCCTTTTCTCTTCTCCTTCTGGGACTCCTATACTATGAATGTTAGTATGCTTGATGTTGTCCCAGAAGTCCCTTGACCTGTCTTTATTAATTTTTTAAAATTTGTTTTTATGTATGGCTTGGCTGCTTTCCATTACTCTGTCTTCCAGATCACTGCTCCATTCTTCTGCATTCTCTAATCTGCTGTTGATTTTCTCTAGTGTATTTTTCATTTCATGTATTGTACTTTTCTTTTTTTAAGATTTTATTTATTTGACAGAGAGGGACACAGTGAGGTACAGAACACAAGTAGGGGGAGTGGGAGAGGAAGAAGCAGGCTTCCCGCGGAGCAGGGAGCCTGATGTGGGGCTCGATCCCAGGACCCCATAATCAAGACCCCAGCCAAAGGCAGGAGCTTAACCACTGAGCCACCCAGGCATCCCTCAGCTATTGTATTCTTCAGCTCCGATTCTTATATTTTCTTTATCTTTAAGTTCTCACTGAGCTTGTATGCTTCTCTCAAATCTGATTAACATCTTAATGACTGTTACCTTGTACTCTTTATCAGATAGATTCCTTCTCTTTCATAGTTTTCTTTCTGAGGTTTTGTCTTGTTCTTTTGTTTGGAATATATTCTTCTGTCTCCTGACTCTGTTTTTTCTCTGTATTAAGTAGGTCAGCTATGTCTCCTGATGTTGAAAGTAATGGCCTTATGTAGAAGGTGTCCCTTGGGGCCAAGTCGCACAGTCCTCTGTGTCACCAGAACCAAGTACTCCCAACGATATCCCCTGCCTGCATGCACCTTCCTGTTGTGGGCAGATCTGGCCTCCAGCATAGCTGGTTGCAGTGATTAGCCATGATTACTGTGGGCATACTGGTGGGCAGGGCTAGACCCCTGTGCAGCTAGCTAAGAGATCTGTTGTCGTGGGTGTACTGGTGGATGGGGTTAGCTCCCAGCGTAGCTGGCTAAGAGTTTTAGCCACAACTGCTATGGGCATGCTGATGGGTAGGCTAGCACACCCACTTCCTGGGGCAAGAGTTGCTCTGGAGGTGTACTGGCCTGGGCTGGGGCTGCCCACCATGTGTGGTGGGATGAAAGTTGCTTTGGAGAAACACTGTTCAAAACTGAGGCTGCTGGGGTGCCTGGCTGGCTCAGTCAGTGGAGCATGTGAGTCTTGATCTAGAGTGTAGAGATTACCCCAATAAAATCTTCGGAACAAAACAAAACAAAACAGTGTTTGCCAGGTGTGGTGCCGATTGGGACGGGCAGGTCTGCAGGGGAACTCTGGCATAGAGAAAGTGGTATTATCAGGACAGATGGAGAGTGTCAGAACTGGCTCCCACAAGCATCTGGCCAGCTAAGCTAAAAGAAGGCAGGAAAAATGGTGCCCACCAGCATTTCCCTGACCCTTTAGCATACACCCGAAAATCAGTAAATTTCCTTCACATATAAACCCATGTATAACCTTTTGCTTTTTTTTTTTAAGTTTTTTTTTTTTTTTTTTTTTTTTTTTTTTTTTATTTGAGAGACAGTGAGAGAGAGCATGAGTGAGAAGGTCAGAGAGAGAAGCAGACTCCCCATGGAGCTGGGAGCCCGATGCGGACTCAATCCCGGGACTCCAGGATCATGACCTGAGCCGAAGGCAGTCGTCCAACCAACTGAGCCACCCAGGCGTCCCAACCTTTTGCTTTTCAAATGGCTTGCCTCTATGTTGGATCTCAGACCAAGTGATATAGTGCTCTGACCCTCTGAGTAGAGTCTTGGTTTCTTATTGCCTTCTGGCTCTCTTGGCGTTAAGATAAGCCCCGCTAATTTTCAGAGGCAGATTTTATGGGGGTTTATTTTCTTAGTGCAGGTCCCCAGATCCAGAGGTACCGATGTGGGGCTTGATTCCCCTCCCTCCTTGGAGAGGACCTCCATTCTTGTGATATCCATCCTGCTTGTGGGTTGCTGGGCCAGGGTTTTGATTCCTGAGTCTCTGCCCCTTCTACCCTTCTGAACGTGGCTTTTTCTTTATATCTCTAGCTGTGGAAAAGCTGTTCTGCTAGTCTTCAGGTTGTTTTCAGAGTGATTTGCATTAAAAGTAGTTGCAGCCTTGGTGTATCCCTTGGGGGAGGTGAGCTCAGGATCCTTCTACTCTTCATCTTCCTTGCAACTGTTACCTTTTGTAGTATAAAATCAACAGCTCTTCTCAAAAATTAATACTCCCATCTCAAGAAACTCAAATGGCAGAATAAAAGTTTATGTGCCACATGAAGAGTACAGAAAGAAGTAAAAGTGGCATTTTAAATTTAATCAAAATCCATTCAGATATTTATTGAGCAACTACTATGTATTAGCCTCCGAGTGTGGCTTGTGGAAAACTTAGATGATTTTCATATTTCTTTCCCAAGAGTCCTTAAGTCTACAAAACAAGCTGCCTGAGTTGGAGGCTGAAGCCTTGCCCATTCAGAATCTTTATCACTTTCCTTCTATCTCCAATCCCATACCCACTCAGGATACCTTAGATGGTTCTGTGAGTATCCCTAGTGTTCACTGAACAGAGTCTGAAAAACCAGTGGTCGAATATTAATACCAAAGCCTCACTATAATAGTCACGTGAGGAACAAATAACATGAAATATATTATGCACATGCACTCTCTCTCAAATAAATCTTCATTTGACAGAGAGAGACACAGTGAGAGGGGGGACAGAAGCAGGGGGAGTGGGAGAGGGAGAAGCAGGCTTTCCACCGAGCAGGGAACTGGATGTGGGACTCGATCCTAGGACCCTGGGATCATGACCTGGGCCGAAGGCAGATGCTTAACGACTGAGCCACCCAGGCGCCCTGAGACCAGTTTTAAATTTTTCATAGCATTATTATAGTACAATTGACATACATTACATTTACTTAAAGTGTACAGTTTGGTAATCTGACATATGTATATACCCATCAAAACAATCATCAGGGGCACCTGGGTGGCTCAGTGGGTTGGGCCGCTTCCCTCTCTCTCTCTCTGCCTGCCTCTCCGTCTACTTGTGATCTCTGTCAAATAAATAAATAAAATCTTTTAAAAAAAATCATCATATGATAAACATATGCATCACTACAAGTATCTGTGTACTCCTTTGTAAACCCTGTTGTTCTGCTAACCCCTCTCTCCTGTATCCACAGGAAGACATTGATCCGTTTTCTGGCCTAGTTTGCATTCTCTACAATTTTAAATAAAAAAAACAGTATGCCCTCTGTGACTTTTTTTACTCATCATAATTATTCTGAGATTTACCTATGTTGTGCAACTCAATAGTTCATTAATTTTTTTTTTTTTTAATTGTTGAGTAGTATTCTTTGTATGGGTATGCCACAATTTCCATATCCATTTACCCATCAGTGGACATTCTGGTTGTTTCCAGTTTTTGTCTATAACAAATACTATTTTTTTTAAAAGGCCCTATTTATTTATTTGAAAGAGAGTGAGAGAGCACAAGTACAGGGAGTGGCAGAGGGAGAGGGAGAAGCACGCTTCCTGCTGAGCAGGAAGCCTGACTCGGGGCTCAATCCCAGGACCCTGGGATCATTACCTGAGCCGAAGGTAGATGCCCAACTGATTGAACCACCTGAGCACTCCTCTAACAAATATTCTTCTACAAGTGTTTGTATGGACATAGGTTTTTATTTCTTTTAGGTAAATAGCTAGGAGTGGAATAGCTGGCATTTGATAGGTATATGTTTAATATTTCAAGAAACTGCCAAGCTGTTTTCCAAGTGGTTGTACCATTTTACATTTTCCCCAGCTGTGTATGAGAATTTCAGTTCCTCCTGACTTATGACTAGTATCTTCAATCAGCCATTCTAATAGGTATGTAGTGGTATATCTCATTGTCATTTTAATTTGCATTTACTTAGTGACTAAAGATGTTCAACATGTTTTGCTTTGCCATCTATATATCTTCCTTGAAGAAAGGTCTCTATTTTTCCCACTGTTTATCGAATTCCTTTTGTTTGTATTTATTTACAGATGACACAAATGGAACATTTACAGTAGCCTTAGAGGATTTTTAAAAAGTAAAGTCATAACAAGGAAAACATGGAGGAATATGAAAAAGGCATGAAGGATTCAATTCATATTGGCTAGTGCCTAAGTCACTTACAAAACTAAGTGTGCCGGCGGTAGTTTGCTAGAGCTGGCTTATGTTATGAGTACCAATTTGAAAATTTTAAAAAAATTTTACAGGCTATTAAACACAGCCATTATTAAAAATTAATTATATAACCTGACAATTATGTTAACATCCAATATATAAGATTTAGTAATACTCAAAATTCACTTTATTTTTACTATTTTCCATGTTTTTGTGGTTATCATATCCGTATTGTAGAAATAACATAGTTTTATAATTATACATCTCCTTCTAATTCTGTGTTCTATGATGTCCTGTGGTAGCTTGAAATGAGCCAAAGTGGGATTATTTACCCCCTGAAATTTGCACATGATCACCCCCCCACCACCCCCAGCCGTGAGCTAGTTGTCAAACATTTACCAGCTCACCAGTAATGGCAAGGACCTTCAAACTGCACTGACATACTGTCCATGATGAATAACTGAAGCTTTAGTCACATGGAGAACTCACTTTTGTGAAACACTTAATTCCTCGAGAACAGATCAATATTTTTGTTGCAGAATAAAGCTTACAAAACCTATTTTCCCTGCTGCTTTTTTTTTCTTACTTCCAAGTACCCTGAGGTTGAGAATGCCAAAGTCTACTGGGTAAGGGAGTACATTATTTCTGTGGTCCCATGTAAAAAATACAGAATATTTTATTTTAAGTAGAACTAGAAGGGCTGTTAAATATTGAAAATTGTAATGGGGGGGAAAAAAAGGCAGGCAAAGAGCTCTGTATAACCAAATTTCTATTTATGTTAAGAGTAGGGGAAACTGGGTGCCTGGGTGGCTCAGTGGGTTAAAAGCCTCTGCCTTCGGCTCAGGTCATGACCCCAGGGTCCTGGGATTGAGCCCCATATCAGGCTTTCTGCTCCGCGAGGAGCCTGCTTCCTCCTCTCTCTCTGCCTGCCTCTCTTCCTACTTGTGATCTCTGTCAAATAAATAAATAAAATCTTAAAAAAAAAAAAAAAAAGAGTAGGGGAAACTAGACTAAAACGAGAGGGAGAAAATGATACAAGAGGAATGTTTGGTCTAAACACCCAATCAGCTTTCTAAAGGTAGATGAAGCTTTTTTTTTTTTTTTTTAAGTCTAAACTTAACTGAAGATGCTGGATGTTACTAGAAATGTAAAGTTACAGATGCTGTAATATACAGCAGTCCAGAGATAAACTATGGGGGATGAGTTCTTAGTGCAAAACATAGAGCTACTGCTATGGTTGGGTGTCCATACAGTTTTAAGTTTAAAAACAACTAGGAGAAACTAAGCATTTCAAAAGGAAAAGAAAACATCTCAAAGTTCATGGTCTAAATTAAAGGCATATACATTTAAAATATAAAACCATGCAATATACCATGCACATGACTTTCTTTTTCCTTTTTTTCTAAGATTTATTTGAGCATGTGAGCATGTGTGGTGGGGGTGGGGGTGGGGCAGAAGGAGAGGGTCAGAGAGGAAATCCCAAGTAGACTCCCCCGCCCACGCCCAGCACAGAGTCTGACGTGAGCGGAAACCAAGAGTCGGACGCCTAACTGAGCTACCAGGTGCCTTGATCATGCATATAACTTTCAATAAGATATTTATTATATCTCACATGAAATTCAAATAGAAATTAAAATGTTTGCCTGATTTTTAGTAGGGTACTAGTAACCTAAAATACTAATTGTGGTAACTTATAGAGTAATGCATATTGAAGAATATCAGTTTGGTATTAAATTAGAGGAACAAATAATCCTTAAACCAGGAAGTGCCCATATAATCACTTTACTAATAAACTGGACAAGATAGATGGAACTTTTTATCAAATCAGCAGGTACAGGCTTTATTTTTTAAATTAAAAATGAGGAGGAAACACATATTCTCAAGGAGATAACTTCTTTCTCTCTATCAAAACTTTTAATTTTATAAAGGAGATTGAATCATCTCACATAAAAATATCTAAAGAATATATAAAACTAATAGATGTAATAGAACTGCCAGCTGAACATTTCCACAATTTTTTTTAAAGATTTTATTTATTTATTTGACAGAGATCACAAGTAGGCAGAGAGGCAGGCAGAGAGAGAAGAGGAAGCAGGCTCCATGCTGAGCAGAGAGCCCGATGTGGGACTCGATCCCAGGACCCTGGGATTATGACCCGAGCCAAAGGCAGAGGCTTTAACCCACTGAGCCACCCAGGAGCCCCCATTTCCACAATTAAAATGAAATAAATCACTGTTTTTTCCCTAAACTTTGTCCTGATCTCCCAAATCCGTTCCTCCACTGACTGACTGTTTTAAGTGACTCTATTTTCTAGTCACCAGGATTCATTTTTTTCTTTCACCCTCTCATTCCTTACCAGTCTCCATTTTTCTTCTTTGGATCTTCAACTGCATATTACAGCTTAAATTTTATAATATACATTTAAAAAGATTCTTATCATTATATTTGTATAACCACTCTGTGAGTTAAGCAAAAGTTATTAGCATTTCATCATTCCTATTAAAGGTCTCCAAGGTGATGGGCATGTAAATAGGCAGAATCAGACAGGTTAAATGACTTGCCCAAGTTGACAGGACCAGTAATTACAAGTCCTATGATTCTAGTGTCAACATTCTTTTCATTACACTATGATGCCTCTCATCAACAACTCATATTTGGTCCATTACTATAGATTCCCAATGGTTTTCTCTGCCTCTATTCCTACTTCTTCAGTCTATTTTGCATGTCACTATCAGAGTAAACACAGCTTTTATTAAAAGATAACCACAATGAGGAAATTTCCAATGGCTTCCTATTATATAGAGAATACAAATCAGAACTTGATCTCTGCTTTTGTATATGAAATTTCTAATCAAGGCTGGGCTCCTCATGTTCCTTCAAATACACCTGGCTGGCTCAGTCAGTTAAATGTCTGCCCTTGGCTCAGGTATTGTTTCTAGGTCCTGGGGTCAAGCCTGTTGGGCTTCCTGCTCAACAGGGAGCCTGCTTCTCCCTTCCCCACTGCCCCTTCCACCAGCTCGTGTGCTCTCTCTAATAAGTAAATGTTAAAACTATCTTTCAAATATATCATAACTTTCCTGAGACTATGCCTTTGCTTCCAGTAGTGTTTCCCTTCCTTGAGTTACAAATCCCTGAGTAACAGTTATGGCAGAGAACCTGGACATAAATAAATAACACATTATTATGTTTATTACATATTTATTTATAGTTTATATGTGAAACATGTGCAATTACTACTTTGTGTGTTTTGATAAGAGAGGGGACAGGGGCATCCAATAAAAATTTTTGACATTAAAAATGAGTCTTTGGGGTGCGTGGCTGGCTCAGTTGGTGGAGCATATAACTCTTGATCTTGGGGTTGTGAGTTCAAGCCCCATATTTGGTATAGAGATTACTTAAAAAATATATATTTAAAAAAAAATGAGTACTCTGCAGTTACACTTCTGGTAATGAAGAACTAGGTGGGTTTTGATCATGCTTTAGCTGACAACAACTAGAAAAGTGGACCAAGAAAAAGAAAACTGTATTTTTTTAAAGGCACTGAGAAGCTGCCAAATTGGTGAAGACTGCAGGGCCAAGATCTAGGAGAGGGAGATATGTTGGAGAGATGCTTGAATATCTGGGGTCCCCCCATTCTGCTGAGGCATCGGTCTCTTCCAAAAGCAACTGAGAAGGTAAACAGATTTTTGTAAGCTCACAGGCCTAGGAAAGAGGGCAGGAAGGTTGAAAAACTGGAGTTTAGGGCTCACCAAGGAAGAAATAAACACCTCACCCAGCCTTTCAGTTGAGATCCTGAAGGGATGTACCCTAGCAAAGTGAACTGAAAATAGGTCAGAAATGGCAGGGACTGAATCATCTCTGGCCCTAATTGGACTATAGTGATCTGAGTTTGCTAACAGCTCCAGTTGAGTTGCCTAATGGAAGTAAAAGAAATCCTCTCTAGAGGAAAGCAATGCTATCCAGAGCTTCAAAATACTTCTGCAATATTTTATATATAATACCCAGCACACCCACAAAATAATCAGGTATGTGAGAAGGTACAACAAAACCAGAGAAGCAACAGATCATAGAAACAAAACCCATAGGGATTATGAAACAAAGACTTTGGAATGCTGTTTAAAATGCTCAGGAACTTAAAATATAAGAATATGTATAGAGAATGAACACACAAATAGAAATTCTATTGTTGAAAGACTGTAACAAATTAAAAACCCAGTGGATGGACTTAATAGCCAATTAGTGCTGAAGACAAAATTAGGGAACTGGACAGAATTCAGAAGAAAATATTCAGATTTAGAGACAAAGGAGACAAAGGATGAAAATAATGGCAAAAAATTTTTAAACAGTGGAAAAGACTTCCGATACAAAATTAAAAAAATTTTTTTAATATAGTTATAATTAAGGCCCATAAGGAGAGGAATGAGAAACTATATAACAAAGCCATACCTGAAGAGATGTCTAAACTAAGTAAAAGGCATCATGCCTTGGATTCAAGAAGCATTATAAACATTAAGCAAGAAAAAGGCAAAGAAAAACACACCTAAGCACATCATAGTAAAAGTGCTGAAAACCAAAGAGAGAAATTTTAAGCATCCAAAGGAAAAAGATAAATTACTTTATCAGATGAATGACAGTAAGGCCAATGGTTGCAACCAAAATGATGCTATCTTTAGAGTACCAAAGGAAAATATCATCAACTCAGAATTTATGTTCAAACAATATAACTTTCAAATATTGAGGCAAAATAAAGACATTTTCAAACGAACAGAAACAATTTGTACCAGCATTTCGCCTTACGAGAAAGAGTGGACCTTGGGCAGAGAGAAATGATCTCAGATGGATGCTCTCAGATTATGGAAGAGATGAAGAGCAATGAAAAGGAAAAATATATAGGTAAATCTCAATAAATAGTAACTTTACAAAACAATGCTAATATATTGTGATGTTAAAAACTTACAGATTTAAAAACGCAACAATATAGTAATTGAGAAGAGAAAGTAAACAAACTTAAAGTGGTCCAAGCTGGTCCCATTGTCCAGGAAGTAGATAAAGTACTAATATATCTTAGGCTTTTATTTTTTTTTATTTTATTTATTTTTTTAAGATTTTATTTATTTATTTGACAGAGATGACAAGCAGGCAGAGAGGCAGGCAGAGAGAGAGAGGGGAGAAGCAGGCTCCCTGCCAAGCAGAGAGCCCGATGTGGGGCTCGATCCCAGGACCCTGGGATCATGACCTGAGCCGAAGGCAGAGGCTTTAACCCACTGAGTCCCCCAGGCGCCCCTATCTTAGGCTTTTAAAAGTCAAGGATGTACATCCTAATTTCTAGAGGAATTAAGAATATTAAAAGAACATAAAACCAAAAAGCTAATCAAAAGAAAACAATTAAAAAAAAAACAACAAAACTTGAACAATCCCCAAGAAAGTAGAGAAAAAAGGAATGAAGAACAGGTGAGACAAAAACATCAGGATGGCAGCTTTAAAGCCAATATATCGGTAATTACATTAAATGGAAACTAATTATCCCAATGCAAAGACTGTCTTGGATTTATAAAGGTACACCTTTAATCTGTTTCAAGAGACAAATCTTAAGTAATAGAATGTAGAAAAACTTAAAGTAAAAAGATACATCATGCAAAAACTAACAAAGATGGTGTGATTATGCTAAATCCAAGTAGATTTCAAGCAAGAAGCAATATAAGAGAGAAGTTCACGGATGCCTGGCCGGCTTAGTTGGTAGAGCATGGGACTTTGATCTCAGGGTCAGGAGTTCAAGCCCCATGCTGGGCACGGAAAACAAAACAAAACAAAAAAACTGTTCATGTGTCCAAGAATCCTAACAGGAAACAAATGATACACTTAGGATAATTTAAAGATTTACCTACAAAGCAACTAATTACAAATGTGTGTGTGTAGGGTATAACAGAATTACAAGGGGGGCTCTAAGAGACAGAAGAGGAAAAAATTAATCAGAACCAGGAAAGAGAATTGTGAAGAGTTCACTTTGAGAGAGGCAATGACCTAAGGTCAAGGTATACATCCAGTTCCAGGTAGCCTCTATTGGAGGGAGCCAGAGGGAATAAATATGCTTACCTTACTCTTTTCCACTATGCAATTTCCTCCCATCAGCTACAAAATCATCATGGGGTGGTGTCATTCAGTCCTGAAACCATAAACATTAGCCACTCCAGAAGTCTTCATATATAGTACAGGAGAAAACAAGCAAGTTCCAAAATAGTCTTAGAAAACTTGCTTTTTAAGCTGGTTATGAGGCGTAGATTCATAAACATAGTTGTTCTCTTTCACCATCCATTCTTGGTTTCTCTCACTTTTTGTTTGTACCTCACCTGAATGGAATTTGATTTTTTTTTTTTTAAGATTTTATTTATTTGAGAGAGAGAAAAAAAAAGGGAAGAGGAGCAAAGAGAGAGAGAGATTGAGAGTAGGGAGAGGAGTAGAGGGAGAAGGAGATAGAGTATCCTAAGCCAGCTCCATGGTGAGCATAGAGCCTGAGGCAGGACTCAATCTCACAACCCTGATATTGTGACCTGAGCTGAAACGAAGAGTCAGATGCTTAACAGACTAAGCCACCCATCTAGATGCACCCTGAACAGGATTCTTTACAAGGTTGGGTGCTCCAACATTCATTCTTATGAGTCCTAGTGGAGGTCCTTTTTGGGCTATCCTAGTTTTTTATTGGACTATTGGCTAAGAGGATACAAGTAAGCATTTCAGAGAATACTCTTACATTCCATATATAGTCATAGTTATTCCATCGTATAGCAGCAATGCAATTTCCTCATTAAAAGGGATCCCATGGGGCGCCTGGGTGGCTCAGTGGGTTAAGCCTCTGCCTTTGGTTCGGGTCATGATCCCAGGGTCCTGGGATCGAGCCCCGCGTCGGGCTCTCTGCTCCGCGGGGAGCCTGTTTCCTCCCCTCTCTCTCTCTGCCTGCCTCTCTGCCTACTTGTGATCTCTCTCTGTCAAATAAATAAAATCTTTAAAGAAAAAAAAAAGGGGATCCCATGGGGCGCCTGGGTGGCTCAGTGGGTTAAGCCTCTGCCTTCCGCTCGGGTCATGATCTCAGGGACCTGGGATTGAGCCCCGCATTGGGCTCTCTGGTCAGCGGGGAGCCTGCTTTCCCCCTTCTCTCTGCCTACTTGTGATCTCTCTGTCAAATAAATAAATAAAATCTTAAAAAATAAATAAAAGGCATCCCATGGGACCTGGTTGATGCAGTCAGTTAAGCATCCAACTCTTGGTTTTGGCTCAGTTTGTGATCTCAGGATCACTCTCAATTTGGGCTCCATGCTAAGTGTGGAGTCTGCTTAGGCTTTCCTCTCTCCCTTTCCCTCTACTCCTGCTCTAATAAATAAATCTTAAAAAAAAAAAAAAAAAAAGATAAAAGGGATCCCTCACCTTGCCAGAGGAGTGATCCCTTTGTTGGTTTGTGACAGAAAAATCCCATACCTGCCACTGAGCAATGTCCACTTATAATTCACTGAAACCACTTTCCTAGGAAGACTTCCTAGGAAACATTCCTCTCTTCAGTATTAAGACCTCCAAAACCACTAAGTCCAAAGTTTCAGGGACCAAAAATTCTTCAAGTGGGTTATTAGGTATAATAGAAAACCCAACAAAAATGCATACATGTGTACACCAGAAGATGTACACAAGAATGTTCATAGTAGCAGTCCTTATAATAGCTCCAAATTGAAATACCTCCCTTGGCTGTCAACAGCAGAATGGATAAATGTGATAGATTCATTAAATGTGGTATATTAAATATGGGGTAATCAGTGTTGAAGCTAATGAAGTGGGTGCTGATTACACAGTTATCTTCACTTTGTGGAAGTCATGCTAAATAATTATATTTGTGCACTCTTCTATTCATGTGTTATGCTTCAATTAAAAAACTTTAAAATAAATGCAATAGCCTTCTTGTGTGTAATGTGTACTTGTACTGAATGCTTTTAAGATGTTTTTCTTTTTCATAGTTTTATTAGTTTGACTATAACATGCATTGGTGTGATTTTCATTGTAATTTTCCTATTTGTGGTTCACTTAGTTTTGTGGATCTGTAATTTTGTGTAGAAAACGTAATGCCAGTTTTGTTTTTTTTTTTTTAAATTAGACATGTATAAAATAGAGGAGCCACTCTTGTCTCCACTATGTGTGCTTTCTGGTTAAGATAGCACTATATATTGATTATTGGGGTTAAGCATATACTTCATTCCATTGGTCAGCATCCTTAATTTGCAGGTTATTGTCTCTTGGCTAGCCCCATAAACTGAATCAGTTTTCTAGTTTGTTCTAAGCTCTTGTCCAGCCCTTCAACTTATAAGCCATTAAAAACGAACCAGTGTATACCCTTACCTCAGGCCATTGTCTCCTAAAGTTCTTCTCAATGAAAGGATTTCTTTTTACTGTTGTGTTTCAGGGCCACTAATGAGTGATGTTGTATAGTGACCACACACACCCAGGTATTGCAAGCTCACTGCAGGCCCTTTTTTGAATTAATAAGACCAAGGGGTGCCTGGGTGGCTCAGTGGGTTAAATGGCTGTCTTCAGTTCAGGTCATGATCCCAGGGTCCTGGGATTGAGCCCTGCACTGGGCTCCCTACTCCGTGGGGAGCCTGCTTCTCCCTCTGCCTCTCTCCCTCTCCTTCTCTGATGAATAAATAAATAAAAATCTTTAAAAAAAAAAACACAAACAAACGTTTCTCTCTTCCATTAATTGGTTAGAGGAACTCTTTTGAAGCCAGTTTATATGGATTGGGGGAGAAGTGCTAAAGGAATAGGGGCAGGTACTACTAGTAGTCTGAGTCACCTGCTTGTTCAGTTTAGTTGTGACAGTGTTCCCAGTCTTGTAGGGCGTGGACTGCTGTTGTGCTCATCCACTTGTATGGTCTGGTGAATCAGATAACACCAGGTCATGATGGTTGGTTTGATTATTCACACAGTCACTTGATGTCACATGGTCAAGTGTTCCATCTCTACCAGGTACCAGCAGCAAATCAGGAGCTACTTTTCAACAAAACAAAACAAAACACTGGTTGAGGAAGATAGATCTTTACTCAAAAACCAAGGAATCTCTGTTGTAATTCTCCTATTGGCACTTATCAGAGGCTTCATATAACATTTCTACCACATGAATTTCCAATACCACTGGATCTGCCCAATCACAAGGTCTAACTGGCAAGACAGTTTGCCCTGGGCTCCACTGAAAACTACAATTACCCAGAAAATAGGTTAGAGGAGGCCACCCAAATGTTCTATTTTGTTGTCTTCAGAACCCAAGAAGGTCTGCCATATGTTTTGCCTTTTTCTTTATTGCTGTGGTGAAAAATACAACACACTGTCACTTACTTGAATGGATAACCTAACATGTCTCAGGACATTGGACCCCTAGAAATTTGTGACAGGTCCTGGAAGTTTTACAGGGTTTTTCTTGCACCTTCTTGCATGCATAGGTCTTACCAAAACATGTGGAGTGCTTATTACTACTTCCTGCTCATTGGGTTCATTTAACATTCATTTTTATAATAGACTACTGTAAACATTCTATGATATAGCAAGATGATCAAGGTCCCTTCACACCACAGAACAGGAAGCTGACACAGCCCTGAGACAAGACAGTAAGGGCTCACTACTGTCCCTGGCAGTTAAATGTGATCTATTTCTGACTTCCCTTACTAATTGGAATGGAGTGGAGGGGGCACTTCTAGACCTAAATCTATATATCATGTCAAATTCTGTATTAATTTCCTCCAGTGAAGATCCCACACCAAGAACAGCAACTGCAACTGGCATCTCCACCTGACCAAACTCTGCAGTAATCCAGTCATTCTTTACTACCTGTCTGGTTTTTACACTGTCATTCCCTATGACTCATCTGGTGACCACAAAAGGAATTTTAGTGGGAATGTGGTATGAATCACTATTCCAGCATGAGTTCCCCAGGATGTGGTACTTTCTGTATACAGTCTTAGTGTGAGAGTGGTAGCAAGCAGTTATGAGCATCTACATAGCCCTTCCTACTGTAACAGCAGTCACTCCATTGGTCAGGAAAACAAAATGAAGACTGCTTTGGTTATAAAAATGTATCTACTCTTACTACACTTCTAGGACTGGAGAAATAGTCACAATATGGGTCTTCCTGGACTCACTGTTACCCAGACTCAGGCCAAGACTATATCCATCACTTGACTTTCTATTTCAACCAGTTGTCCAGGATGGTGTTTGGGGTCTCTAGGTATCAACAGATATTAAGAGGCAGTATCTAATAAGCCTCAGGAGGTCTGGTATTTTCCTTTCTTCAGTAAGTGGCCACTAGAGAAGGATTAGGGCAGTGATCCCCTAAGTTCTCACAGGATTTACCAGGGGAGCTTTAAAAAGTATCAGCCTGGATCTCACTCCCTGAAATTATGATTTAATTGGTTTGGAGTATGTTCTTTAGAATTCTCAGGTGTTCTAAAGTACAGACAAGTCTGGAAACCACTGAATTAGGGGAAGGTTCATGGTTATACAACTGTGGCTGCACTGCTGGGTACTTCTTCACAGGGACCCAGTCTCCTTCCATCATCAAGGAGTTCCAGGTCTGTGAACTGGATGGGAATCTTCAAATTTCACTACGACAACACAAGTTTGTTCAGAATTTTCCCACCTATATATGTCAAGCAGCACCTTATGGACTACTTAAGCCATTTCATTTCTAGGGACTTTGTTATCATTTGACCTGCAGGTCAAAACAATCTAACTTTCCTTTTTTGACTTATTATGGTAATCGTGCCCACCGTGTCTCTGGTGGTTATATGCCATCATGTGGGCTTTGCCACTTTGGGATGGCATTATTCTCTTTGAGATTAGGAAACAATTCTACCACAGCATTCATCACCATCATTTTGACAGAGGACAGCCACTTCAGAGCTCTTTGGGAATGCTGATGCTCCTATCACCAAAGCGTTTCTTAGTGACTTGGTGAAAAGAGAATGTCTAAGGAACCTTTGTACTCCCTCCTCATGGTATGCTAGGACCCTGGGATCATGACCCAAGGCAGAGGCTTTAACCCACTGAGCCACCCAGGCGCCCCTTTTTAAATTTTTTTTAAAGATTTTGTTTATTTGACAGAGAGAGCGAGAGGGCGAGCATAAGCAAGGGGAGTGGGAGAGGGAGAAGCAGGCTTCCCGCCGAGCATAAAGTCCTACTCAGGGCTTGATCCCAGAAACCCGGGATCATGAACTGAGCCAAAGGCAGATGCTTAATGACTGAGCCACCCAGGTACCCCTGTTTTGTTTTGTTTTTTTTATATTTTATTTATTTATTTGACAGAGAGAGAGCGAGAGAGCACAGGCAGGCAGAGGGAGAAGCAGACTCCCAATGAGCAGGGAGCCCAATACGGGGCTGGATCTCAGGACCCTGGGATCGTGATCTGAGCTGAAGGCAGTTGCCCAACCAACTGAGCCACCCAGGCACCCCTAGCCTGTGAGTTTTAAGGCAAATCCTCACTAGAGAACTAGTCAACAGTAGCAACAGAGATAAAGCACTATAGCTCCTCTGTGGTACATGGAACTCTCTGATCTCCAGTCTTTAAACTTGTGGGAAGGGATAAAAACTAGGGTCTGCTCTTTTTCTCTTCCTCAATATCCATTATCAGAAAGGGTCGCAGAGGGGCACCTGGGTAGCTCAGTTAAGTGTCTGCCTTTGGCTCAGGTCATGATCTCAGGGTCCTGGGATGGAGTCCCACATCAGGGTCCCTGTTTCTTTCTCTCCCTCTGCTCTTCCACCTACCTTCACCCCCACCCCTGCTCAAGCTCTCTCTAGGATGCGCTCTCAAGTAAATGAAATCTTTAAAAAAAAAAAAAAAAAGGTAATAGAGAATATAAGCTAGTGAATCAAATATCAAGACACCTGAGGAGTATGCTCATTATGTAACACAACAAATTACATAACATATACCAACTGAAGCAGAACTATAGGCATATAGGTATTTTAAAACATGTTTTAAGTTTAAGAATTAAAAAACAATTCAATTAATCATTCAACAAATTTTTACTGAGCACCTGCTAGTGTCAGGCACTGAGGATTCATCAGTGAATAAGATAGACAGAAACCTTTCTTCTTGTGTGTTTTATTTTTAGTGGTAGGAAATAGCATGAGGGACAGAGACAAAAACATCAAACAACTTACTATCTAAGGAATAAAACGTTTTAGAAAGTAGTATTTGCTATAAAATAAAGTAGGATAAAGCCGATTGGGAATGCTGAAAAGGGTCACCATTTTAAAAAGAAACAGCCTAGGGGCTCCTGGGTGGCTCAGTGGTTTAAAGCCTCTGCCTTCAGCTCAGGTCGTGATCCCAGGATTCTGGGATGGAGCCCTGCATCAGGCTCTCTGCTCAGCAGGGAGCCTGCTTTCCCTTCTCTGCCTGCCTGCCTCTCTGCCTACTTGTGATCTCTGTCAAATAAATAAAATCTTTAAAACAAAAAAACAACAACAAAAAAAACTAAGCCTAAAATAGGAATCAAGGGGATGCTGAGTGGGAGGTTAGTAATATATAAAGAAGGAACAAGAAATCATTAAAAAGTCATGGGAGACTCTTAGGTATGGAAATAGGAGTTTAAAGAACAACATAGATAAATTAAAATGAAATTTAAAAAATTTTAAAAGATTTTATTTATTTATTTGACAGAGATTACAAGTAGGCAGAGAGGCAGGCAGAGAGAGAGGAAGCAGGCTCCCTGCTGAGCAGAGAGCCCGGATTCGGGGCTCGATCCCAGGACCCTGGAATCACGACCTAAGCCGAAGGCAGAGGCTTTAACCCACTGAGCCACCCAGGCACCCCTGAAATAAAATTTTTTAAAAAGTATATCATAGATGGATAAATAGAAGAGTTGATCAGATTTTATGATGTTTTTGAGGTACAGAATATCTTTATGTAGCTACAATCTCTAGATTTTTCCCCTTGTGGTACCTAGGGCTTTCATGTTTGAAAAACGTAACATTTAAAATATTTTCAATTACAAAATAATATTTGTACATGGTATGACAATCAAAACAGAAGTAAAGCAGAAAGTAAAAGACCTCATCAAAACCCCCCCATTATCCTTTACATAGAAATAGTTATTTTTCTGTTTCCTTCCAGAAATTTTCTATGTATAATCAAATATGTATATATGCATGGTTTAAAAGATTTACAAATAGAATACATGTTTTCTGCAGCCTGCTTTTTCTTTTCCCACATTTGGATCTACTCCAGAGATTGAGGTTTTAAATTACGGTAAGAATTTCTTTTAGGAGGCAGAATTATAGAGATAATAAAAAGATCAGTGGTTAAAAAAAAAAGAGATTGTTGGTTGCCAGGGGTTGGTGGAGAGTGGGGATGAACAATGGAGGAACATAGGGCATTTTTAGGTGAGTGAAACTATTCTGTATGATCCTGTAATGCTGGGTCCATAATATTATGCATTTGTCAAAACCTACAGAACTGTACAAAAGAAAGTACTACTGTACTACTACTGTAAACTATGGACTTTAGTTAATACTAATATATCAATATTGGCTTATCAAAGGTAACAAATATATCACTAATACACATTAATACAAGATATTAATAATAGGAGAATGTGTATATGTGATGTAGGAACCTCTCCATTTTCTGCCCAATTTTTTTTTGTAAACATAGAATTGCTCCAAAAAAAAAAACTATTAAAAAAATTTCATTTAGAAAAACTATTTTGTAAACTATTTTTGTAAAGCTCTGTATAGGATATTTTAGAGTTGGAGGCTATAGGTCAAATATTAGGCAGGTTGTAGCTATGGTCCAAACATAAATTGATTAGTTCTAAAATAGCAAATTAAATTAGTTTGAAAAGATTTGCTAATACTGCACCTTGGAAATCTTAGGTGGAATCTATTGTGTTCTTTTGTTTTAGTAGGCTTCATTTAGTAGGCTTCATAGAGCCCAACCTGGGGCCTGAATTCATGACCCTCAGATCAAATCCTAAGCTGAGATCAAGAGTTCGATGCTTAACTGACTGAGCCACCCACGTGCCTCAGAAGCCTTAAGTGAAACTTAAAATTTGTGATTTAAAGAAGTAATCTGTTAAAAATATCATGTTAATCAAGGGTAGCACAAAAAAAATATGTTTTTCTTTTTAAAGATTTTAAAAAAGAGAGAGAGAACATAGGGCACAGGAGTGGGAGGAGGGAGGAGTAGAGGGAGAGGGAGAAGAAGGGTCTTTACTGAGCAGGGAGCTCTATATGGGGCTTGTTCCCAGGACCCTGGATTCATGACCTGAGCCAAAGGCAGATGCTTAACCGATTGAGCCGCCCAGGCATTCCCTCCACACCCACTAAAAAAACCCCAATATGCTTAAGAATTATGAGAACAAAAAGGAAATATAGCTGCAAAGATGTAAATAGTCATAACTGACATGTTGAATATTTTGTAAGTTAACAGGACATGGAGTAATCAGGAAATCATTAATCTACTACACTTGGTGTTACTTATATTCTTAAACCATTTATGTATAGGTTTTTTTACCTAGATATGTCCTTAACAAATAGGTCATCAACAAGATATTAATGGGTGCTTTTAATCTAAATAGCACGATTCCAGGGGCACCTGGGTGGCTCAGTGGGTTAAAGCCTCTGCCTTCAGCTCAGGTCATGATCTCAGGGTTCTGGGATGGAGCCCCACATTGGGCTCTCTGCTCAGCAGGGAGCCTGCTTCCCTCTCTCTCTCTGCCTGCCTCTCTGCCTACTTGTGATCTATCTGTCTGTCAAAGAAATAAATAGAACCTTTAAAAAAAATAAATAAATAGCACGATTCCATACAAAATTCAGCTATCTCAAGTTTATGCTATGCACAACAGTATTATCACAAAGCATTTGTTTCCTGTTTTCTTTACTGCCCAATTGATCACACTTGGAGTAGGCTAGTTCCATAAACTTCTGAGGTAATTAAGAATCTGTTCTATTATTTTAATGATTACATATGAAGATTACAGTATATATGGAATTTCTATGGGAAAAAAAGGTGGCTTCCAAAAAAGAAAAAGAAACTTCAAAAGTCTACAGAATTAAGCTTTTTACTATATATGTATGCATATATCTATGTTTGTATTTACTTATTTGTAATCTTTTTCTCGTCAATGACTGCAAAAGTGGCATGTCAATACAGTCCCTTAACATTGTTTGACTCACAATTTTTCAACTTTATAATAATGCAAAAACAAGGTGTATTCAACAGAAACCGTACTTCAAATTTTGAATTAGGATTTTCATCTGGGCTAGTGATAGGGACAACGATATGCTCTAGTGATCCTGGGCAGTGGCAGCAGCCACAGCTCCCAGCCAGCCACAAAATCACCAGCAACAACCAATACATGTACAGATATTCTGCACCAATACAACTACTCTTTCACCTTCAATACAGTATCCAATAAATTAGATGAGATATTTGGTATAAACTAGGCTTTGTGTTAGATAATCCTGCCTAACTATAGGTTAATGTAAGTGTGCTAAGCATGTTTAAGGTAAGTTAGACTAAGCTATGATGTTCATTAGGTTAGGTGTATTAAATGCATTTGCAAATTACAGTATTTTCAATTTATGATGGGTTTGTTGTGGCACAAATCCATCATAAATTGAGGAAGAACTCTATACACTTACAGAATTATAGGGGCACCTGGGTGGCTCAGTGGGTTAAAGCCTCTGTCTTTGGCTCGGGTCATGGTCCTGGGGTCCTGGGATTGAGCCCCACATCAGGCTGTCTGCTCAGCGGGGAGCCTGTTTCCTCCTCTCTCTCTGCCTACTTGTGATCTCTGTCTGTCAAATAAATAATAAATAAAATCTTTAAAAAAAAAAGAATTATAGAGTAGAAAGGATTTTCAAAGCTCACTCTAGTCTACCACATGTCTCTAGGAATTTCTAGGAATTTCCCATTAGGCAATTCTGCTTGTTTTTAGTACTAGGAAGTACTATGGAAGATGGTTTTAAAAGTTTTACCGTATGTTATTAATTTACCAACACCAGTTTTGTTTCTCTAATTTTGCCTTTATTTCCAGTTTGTTGCATTTCCTCTTAGAACTGTGGGTAAAGCAAAGCAGTTAAAATGTGGTTCCTCAAGAAGAAAGGGAAAGTATAATGTGACACCAAATGCCAAAATCAAAACACTCTTTTTAATAAATTTTATCTCTTTAAAAATGTTTGAATAAATTGGTAGGTTTAAGAAAAAATCTTTTTAAGAATCTGCTTAGGGGCGCCTCGGTGACTCAGTGGGTTAAAGCCTCTGCCTTCGGCTCAGGTCATGATCCCAGCATGCTGGGATCGAGCCCCACATCAGGCTCTCTGCTCCGCAGGGAGCCTGCTTCCTCCTCTCTCTCTCTGCCTGCTTCTTTGCCTACTTGTGATCTCTGTCTGTCAAGTAAATAAATAAAATCTTAAAAAAAAAAAAAAAAGAATCTGCTTAGTTTCTAAATCATTCATTTAACCCCAAACTGCAACCCAAGAGAGAAAGCCTGCAAATAATCTGTTCAGACATACAGGCAAATCTAAGCAATATAGTGGGTTCAGTTCCAAACCACCATAAAATAAGGCAAGTATCTCAATAAAGTGAGTCAAATAATTTTTTTGGTTTCCCACTGAATATAAAAGTTAGGTTTACACTGTACTATAATCTACTAAACATGCAATAGCATTACATCAAACAATGTACATACCTTAATTAAAAATCCTTTATTATTAAAAATGCTAACCATCATGCAAGTTGGTGCAGCCTCTTTGGAGAACAGTATGGAGATTCCTCAAGAAATTAAAAATAGAACTTCCCTATGACCCTGCAATTGCACTACTGGGTATTTACCCCAAAGATACAGATGTAGTGAAAAGAAGGGCCATCTGTACCCCAATGTTTATACCAGCAATGGCCACGGTTGCCAAACTGTGGAAAGAACCAAGTTGCCCTCCAACGGACGAATGGATAAGGAAGATGTGGTCCATATACACTATGGAGTATTATGCCTCCATCAGAAAGGATGAATACCCAACTTTTGTAGCAACATGGACGGGACTGGAAGAGATTATGCTGAGTGAAGTAAGTCAAGCAGAGAGAGTCAATTATCATATGGTTTCACTTATTTGTGGAGCATAACAAATAGCATGGAGGACATGGGGAGTTAGGAGAAGGGAGTTGGGGGAAATTGGAAGGGGAGGTGAACAATGAGAGACTATGGACTCTGAAAAACAATCTGAAGGGTTTGAAGAGGTGGGAGGGTGGGAGGTTGGGGGAACAAGGTGGTGGGTATTAGAGAGGGCACGGATTGCATGGAGCACTGGGTGTGGTACAAAAACAATGAATACTGTTATGCTGAAAATAAATTTTAAAAAATGATAAAAAAAAAATGCTAACCATCATCTGAGCTTCCAGTGAGTCATAATCACTGATCACAGATCACCAAGACAAATAATAATGAAGTTTGAAATACTGTGAGAATTACCAAAATGTGACAGAAACACAAAGTGAGCAAATGCTGCTGGAAAAATGGTGCTGACAGACTTGCTCTGTGCAGGGCTGCCACAAACCTTCAGTTTATAAAAAATGCAGTATCTGTGAAGCACAATAAAGTGAAGCACGGTAAAAAGCTATGCTTGTGTTAGGTTTTCCATTAATTTCATCTTACTGTTCCAATCCATCAAATGCAATTCCCTTACCTCTCTTATTTTGGATTTCATATTTCCTTAAACACATGCCCTGCTTTTTCCTGATTTAATCCTCATTTAGGTGGTACACATTCTCCATTAGCTTTTTGAGAGAGGATGTATGGAGTGTGAAACCTTTTAGGTTTGAACATAACTTTATTCTAGTCTCATAACTGATAAGTAGGTTGGCTTATATAGAATTCTAGACTAGAATTAATTTTCCCTTAGAATTCTGAAGCACTGCTCTATTACCCTTTTGTTTCCAGAGTTGCTACTGAGAAGTCCAACATATTTACCTTTGTGTGCCTCATATGAAACCTGTTTTTTTCTCTATAAACTTGTACAATCTACTCTTTGTCTCTCTACTTGCTATCTTTATAGAAATGTGCATGGGTTCCCTTGAAGCATTTTAAGCAATCTTAATAAGATCCCCAACAGCCACATGTGATTAGCACTGACACATGCACTATCATCACACTGACCACACAGACGTACAGCAACCATGGTAAAAAAACCAAGTGGAGCTATAATAAACAAGATGTGCTAACAGTGATGTAAGAGAGAAGATAATGCAACTGTGCATGTGTATGTGCCAAGTGGGTTTAGTTGCTTTGTATGTATTAATCCACTAAATTAGTATATACAACACAGCCTTAAGAGGTAGGTATTATCTGTATTTTTATAGGTCACATAATTTATTTTGGCAGAGCCAAAATTCTAAACAGTCTAGCTCCAAAGTTTATGGTCTTTTTTTTTTTTTTTTAAAGATTTTTTTTATTTGACAGAAAGAGATCACAAGTAGGCAGAGAGGCAGGCAGAGAGAGGAGGAAGCAGGCTCCCCGCTGAGCAGAGAGCTGGATGTGGGGCTCAATCCCAGGACCCTGAGACCATGACCTGAGCCGAAGGCAGAGGCTTAACCCACTGAGCCACCCAGGCGCCCCTCCAAAGTCTATGGTCTTACTGTTATGTTACCTTCTAGTAGTAGTAGGTGGTAGTGGTTTTTTGTTATATTGCTTTTAAATATCTTTTCTTGACAAAATAAAAAGTTGGCAAACCTATGTTGATTATCTCAATTAAAAAAATTATTGGTGAAATCTAAAAGCCTGGAGATCACCAGTTTGTGGGGCCAGTAGAGAAAGAAAAATGAAAATTTGAGATGGTAACTGATGAAGCACGGTCTTGGAGGATGAGCTCTAGAACACAGGGTGCAGAAGACTTGGAGAGCAGGGCAGATGCTAATTATAGGAGGAATTACAGCCACATCTAGAGATGCTGGTGAGAAAAGCTTATCTGTTAACTAAAATTCAGGGTCATCAAAGCTTAAAATAAGCATGATAGTAACAATTAGAAAGCTTAATAAATAAGTAATGTAAAATAGTGAAGATCTGAAGGAATGAAAAAAGTAAATAAATCCAGGAATGGACTGACAGACTAGAAAAAGAGACAGTTTCAACACTAAATATCTTGATAAAGTCAAAGAATAAGTTTAGTAGGAATAAAGGAGTGGAAGATATATAAAGAGCTATAGTAGGTTGTGGTCAGAAGGTAGTATTTTTTAATTTAAGATCTCAAAGCCAGAGTAAAGGCTCATTCACTGATGATGATGATGATGATACAAATGACAGTAACCATTCATTAAGCACATGAAAACGATTAATTTTATCTAGTCATAACAACCATTAATATAGGCATATTAGGGGAGAAACTGAGGTTCTAATAATTTTTCAATAAAACTCTTACGTTTTTTCAATAGATCTTAACAAAACTCTAAAATTTATATAGAGTTATCTATAACTGGCATTTCCAAGATAATTTTGAAAAAATATGTGGATTATTAACTGCTGTTAATATCCTCCTGGGTATTAACACTTGTTATAAATCTGTAGAAATTATAATAGTGTGGTAATGTCACAGAAGTCATACAAATTGACCGATGGAAAACTACCCACATATGTGTGGAAACCTGTTCTGAGATGAGTGACATAAAATAAAAGTTAAATTATTCAATAAATGCTTCTAGAACAATTGTACATATATAAATAAAACAAAATAAAATAAAATTAGATCTCTACCTCATGCACAAAAATAAGTTGATTTAAAACGTAAATATGAAGAATAAGAGTTTTAAACTTTTAGTAAAAAGATAGATAAAAATCTTTGTTATTTTGAAGTAGGAAAAGATTTCTTAAACAAGATCTCCAAAACGCAAAACATAATGGAAAAGATAAATCTGACTACATTAAAACTAAATTTCAGTATAAGAAAAGACACCACAAACAAAGGTCAGAGAAAAGTCTTAAACTGGAAGAAAACAGGTAACCAATATAACCAACAAGGTATTATTTTCCAGAAAACATAAATCAATGAAAAAGATGAGCAAAGCATTAGCAAAATGAGTAAAGATGCACAGAGATATCCAGGAGGCATTTGGGATTGCTGTACAAGAGAAATCTGGGCTGGGATTAGAGATCTGGGCTATGTCAACATATTGATCACATTTGAATTCATGGGACTAGATGAGTTTACAGAAGGAAACTTGTAAAGAAATTAGAGACTTGGGTCTAGCTAGGACACAAAGTAGGCAGACGATTTACCGATCTTCATTCAAATTCTTAACACTAAATAATAATTCCTTTAGCTTTATTTACATATTATTTTGTCTCTTCTTTTCTAACCATAAAATATCTTTATGGCTTTTAAAAATGGCATCTAAATCTAAGATACAAATACTAATAAAACCAGATTTTGTTGGACACCATGTCAGAAAGTGGTTAGATAAGTCTGTCACTTCTCTGTAGGATATTATTTTCAGCCCCTCTGTTTCACATACTGCCAAGAAGGCAGGGTTGTGGAAATGAAATGCAAATTAAAAGATATGAATGAAATAAGATTTATACTTGAAAGTAAAAGGAATTTAAGAAAATATTCCCTAAAATACACAGTAAGAATTTTATTGGTGGGGTTAGGAAACTATCACCTTTTATACATGAATGTAGTTTGTGTAATGCATCTCCTCTGAATTATAAGATTAGAGAAAGAAAGAAAGAGAAAAGGTAAGATAAGATAGATATGGGGAGGGTGACCCCTAGGTGGCTCAGTGGGTTAAGCCATTGCCTTAGGCTCAGGTTATGATCCCAGAGTGCTGGGATCGAGCCCCCGAATTGGGCTTCTTGCTCGGCAGGGAGCCTACTTCTCTCTCTGCCTGCTTATATGCGCTCTCTCTCTCCTTCTCTCTGACAAATAAAATCTTAATAGATATGGGGATAAGACTTCCACTCATTACCTTTCTTCTACTTGGAAACAGCAAACCAGCTATCTACATAAACTGCTCAGGAAAGCCAGTCACAAAAGAACTATGTATATTGTATAATTCCTTTCATATGAAGTCCACGAACATGTAAAGCAAGACAGAATAGTAGTGGTGGTGGGGTAAGGAGACATGGTTGGAAGGGGCACGACGAAGCTCTCTCAGGTGTTGGAGATATCCCGTATATACTGATCTGCACAGTTGTCACATCAGATTCTACCTTTGGCACCCTAACATTTTACTATGCTGTATCTCTTAAGTATTTATTTTTTAATTCTCTTAAAGAAAAACCTTAGAAGCCTAAAGAATCTCACTCAACACAGCTTGCTTTTTACCCTTGTCAAGACTACAAAGCCTCTAATTAAGAGACAAGTATTTAGGGCACCTGGGTGGCTCAGTAGGTTAAGCCTCTGCCTTCGCTCAGGTCATGATCTCAGGGTCTTGGGATGAGGGCCCGCATCTGGCTCTCTGCTCAGCAAGAAGCCTGCTTCCCCCTCTCTCTCTGCCTGCCTCTCTGCCTATTTGTGATCTCTCTGTCAAATATAAATAAATAAAATCTAAACAAAACAAAACAAAAAAACAAGTATTTAGAGGTTATCTCCAATCTTTTCTTCCCCTAATTTGCCTCACTCCCAACCCACCCCTAAGTCAATCATCTCTCCAAGGGTACTTCTACATCTGATCAACAGAGATTAAAGATAACCCCTAAGGGGCACCTGCGTGGCTCAGATAGTTAAGAGCCTTCTTGGACTCAGGTCATGATACCAGGACCCTGGGATCAAGTCTTTCTTGGTGCTCCCTGCTCCCTGGAGAGCCTGCTTCTCCCTCTCCCTCTGCCTGCAGCTCCCTCTGCTTGTGCTGTCAAACAATAAAAACAAATAAAATCTTTAAGAAAATAATAAAGATAACCTCTAAAAGAACAATCCAGAGGACGAGGATATCTGAGAATATCACATTCATAGTAAACAAGGTTCAGAATCCTACTTTCACCAAACCAACAGTAAGCTCTCAAAAGGAAACTGAAAAGAAATCCTAACGTAAACAACCTTTTGATCATCATTTTGTATATAACCTATATTGCTCTGATTCATGAACCTGTATCTAAACATTTTCAGTGAAAGTCCACTGTAATTGTATTTTGAACAGGGTGATAGAAAATTGGTTAATCTAGATTTCAACTAACTCTCTTACTGACGGTTATTTATTTTTTAGCTAAAAACCACCACATATTAAAGATTCCAGAAAACAAAAAGTTACTTTTAAAAAAATGTCTTCTCTTTCTCATTTTACAATGAAAATACCAAGGGAAAAATAAAGAAGAAAACGTATTTATTACAACTGGCTGTTATATTAAGTCACACAAAATGAAATATTGCACCGTGGGCAGTTCGTTGGTATTACATACCACTATTGGTCAGGTGGGATTCAGAACGGTAAGGAGGCATAAGAGCACACCACACACACAACATGCAACCAGCAAGTGCATTACTTCGGATATTTCACTTCAGTAAAAATAGGAAACAAAGTCACGCCAAGGAAAGCGCTGCAAGGAAGTGTAGCTTTCTTCAATTAAAAAAAAAAGATATTAATAAGCAATTAAAATTAAAGAACTTCACAGATACTTTAGCTTGTAGCAAAAATCGTACAACATAAAGGTCACTTGAAAGGTTTATATTCTTTTACCACTTTCCTAGTTTTAGTTAACTGAAAAAAGAAAAAAGATCGGCAGAAGGAACTGAAAGTATCTAAAGCAGGACTACCGCGGGTCAAATATAAGGAGCAGGGGCGCCTGGGTGGCTCAGTGGGTTGGGCCTCTGCCTTCGGCTCAGGTCAGGATCCCAGGGTGCTGGGATCGAGCCTCCATCGGGCTCTCTGCTCAGCGGAGAGCCTGCTCTGCCTACTTGTGATCTCTGTGTGTCAAATAAATAAGTAAAATGTTTAAAAAAAAAAAAAAAGCAAATCTAAGGAGCAGAAAAACCCCTCAGGGTTACACAAAAATGCCTAATGGCTAGCTTTAAACAGTTCGTCGTTTGAGTATGTTAACCTTTTCTTTAAACCTAGCTTGTCGGGGTGAGGGAACGGAGTCAGGCACCGCAGGGTGGCGGGGAGGGTGCTCGTGGTGAGCTTGCAATCCTAGGTCCCAGGCACCCGACCGGTTCCGGGAAGAAAGGGGCCGGGACGAGAGGCCAAAGTAAAAACCGACGCCAGGAGCAACTCACTTTTGAAAGGCACTTTCCGGTTACAAAGCACCCTCACATGCTTTATCTCATCGGACACAGTATCCTTTCTGCGGGCCTCCAGCGTCTACAGATGCGAAGGGCCCAACGTGAACGCGCGCCCTCTTCAAAACCGAGGTTCCACGGAGGGCCTCGTTACTCATCCCTTGCGGCGACTCCACACTTCTCGGCCGCGCGCTCCCCCTTGGCGTCCGCGGCGCGCGCACGTCACTCGTCCGCTGCCAATCGGCGCCCAGCCGGTCAACCTCTCCTCTGGGGGCCCTCAGCGCCGCCCCCTCCTGCCTGCCGCAGGACCCAGGCCGCGGCGCCCGCCGGCCGCTTCCGCTCTCCGCGCAGGCGCGACAACTCGGTCGGAGAAAGGCGCGGGCCGGGAGGGGAGTGGACGCTGCTGGCGAGGATGGTGCTGGAGAGCGTGGCCCGCATCGTGAAGGTGCAGCTCCCGGCGTATCTAAAGCGGCTTCCTGTCCCCGAGAGCCTTACCGGGTTCGCCCGGCTCACAGGTAATCCCCGCCTTCCTCCAGTCCCCATCCTTGCACGTCTCCCAACGTGGGAGTGGGGGGTGGTCTAAACCTCCCCCGGCCAAGGGGCGGGGCTTGGCGAGTGGCGCGTTACTGCGTGACCCTGTGCGCAGACGGCGGGGGCGGGCGCCGGCGCAGCCGCCTTGGAGCGCGAATGATTCCACCTCTCATCGTTGTCCTAGTGCCTTTTCCGAGTCCTTTCGTGGTGGGAGACCAGGTTTTTGCAGAGAAAGTGCCGAGTTGGTTGCGAGCCCATATCGTTCATCTCTGTCTGTATCTCTCACTGCCGTGTGCTTGTTTGTGTTAGAGTAGGATAAGTCATCGTTATCTAAGGCGCTGTGCAATCAGGCAGTCCCAGCTCTAGCAGGATTTTACCCACAGCGTGTGTGGGGGTGAGGGGGGGGGAGAGAAACAGAGCCATACACGCAATATGTGTATGACTGTTTTATTCGGTAACAAAATCCGAGAATAACCTCCATTCCCACAGGGAAGACTTGAAGTACCCCGAGGGCATTTGAGGTCAACTCCATTACCTTGGGCCTGGATGTAGTTAAGGTAACTTGAGTTCAGGAAAGAAAAGTTAGCCAAAAGGTGTTCGAAGGCTAGTACGATAGACCAAATGTTAGATAATGAAATTTAATGAATATATATGTAACATCGTGTTTTTAAGATCTGTTCTTTACAAAACAAAAACCCCACAACTCAGGATTTCACATCTAAAAGACGAAAATTTCCATAATGCAGCCAACACTTGGAAGATTTTGTTGGGTTTGGAGTGTTAACAGTCTAAGAGGGGTATTTGCAAACCCGACTGAGACTGATTGGGATGGTGAGGGGAGAAAAAACCATTTTGATTTGGCAAACTTTGAACTCATAGATCCTGAATGGGAATAAAACATGCATTAAGATAATTTTAAGATCAATAGGGCTCCTTAGCCTGGAGCAGTCTGGAGTTCTGTGATAGCTGACATGAAACATAGAGTTTGGAAGGCTTTTCGGTGGAAGGAGAATAACATATTCTTTGTAGACCAAAAGACAGAACTAGGACCAAATTAGTGAAAATTATTTGGAGATGGATTTCAGCCCCAATACACAGAAGGCTTCTGTTTGGTTGTTTTTTGTTTTTTAAGAGAATACTGTCCCTAAAAAAGGATAATATTTTTTTTAAAAAGGCAGAGTCAGGGCGCCTGGGTGGCTCAGTGGGTTAAGCCGCTGCCTTCGGCTCAGGTCATGATCTCAGGGTCCTGGGATCGAGGCCCACATCGGGCTCTCTGCTCGGCAGGGAGCCTGCTTCCCTCTCTCTCTCTCTCTCTGCCTGCCTCTCCGTCTGCTTGTGATCTCTCTCTGTCAAATAAATAAAATCTTAAAAAAAAAAAAAAAGGCAGAGTCAGATAGTAGCTTTAGAGGAGGTAAACTAGAGGACATTCTAAATCTAGAGATTCTTTGAATTATGGCTTGGTAGGAAGCTTGTAATTGAATAGAAAGCATGGTAACTGAATAATTAACATTGAAAGAAGCATCAAACCTCAGAATCAGGGTAAAAGTAACATAAAATGAAAAAAATGTTTCAAGTATTTATAAACATCAAAATCTTTTGATCCTGTAATTCTGATAGATTTTCTGCAGTTATATAAAATTTTGACTTTTTTCCTTTTATCATTGCTTTTACTTTAGTACTTTACATATTTTAATATATTCCTCTTTTTCTAACAACTGCATAATCCTGTTTTAGACTAACGTCATGGTAGGCCTAACCATTCCCCTGCAGTTGGAAATTTGGAATGTTTGTGCATATATATCTTTTATTCATAATGTCCTGGTAAGTAGCCCTATACCAGTTGTTAGGGTTTTTTTCCTCCTTTGAATTATAGCCTTGAATGTATTCACAAAAATGGTAATACCAGGTCAGAAGAATATAATTGTTTTGTGTCATTATTTCCCAGTTGCCAACTTATATTAATAATTTGCCCAGGGGCGCCTGGGTGGCTCAGTAGGTTAAGCCTCTGCCTTCGGCTCAGGTCATGATCTCAGGGTCCTGGGATCGAGTCCCGCATTGGGCTCTCTGCTCAGCGGGGAGCCTGCTTCCCTCTTTCTCTCTCTCTGCCTGCCTCTCTACTTGTGATCTCTCTCTGTCAAATAAATAAATAAAATCTTTAAAAAAAAAATTTGCCCAAATTAACTGCCAAGTTTTTAACAGGAAAGAAAGAAGTCCCCTTACTCCCACCCCAGTCCAGTGTAAACTGAATTATGTGTGCTGATTCCATTGGTGGCTGGTTTTACATTAGTTTCAATTTTCTGTAAATGCAGTGTAGTTGTAACAGTACAAAGTATGTAATTTGATTGAATGGCTAGATTTTAGAAGCTTTTTTTTTTTCCCCTTCAAAATCTTCACTGTCAACAAATATTTAATTCCTATTAAAGGCATTAAGGAAACTTAGCCTAAAGTTTTTCTCCCTTAAATCAATAATATATAGTAACTTCCTCTTCAAAGTTGTTGAATATTTAGAGTGGGGACTGATTCTCAGGAAGAGTGACAACATTGATAAATATCTTGAAAACATGTATTTAAGTTCCATTATAATGTGTCTGTTTTAGTTCTAATTGTATTGCTTGTTAGGATACATGTTTGTAATAACTGCTTTATGAAAAAATGAGGTAGTCTATTTCATACTAGACAACAAGATAACAGTTGCAGAATTTGTTTTGGAGCACTATGGAAGAAAATTCCCACTGATCAATTTCTACTCTGAGTCTTCCCTTCGGAGTAGATTGTAATAGCTAATTACATTTATCTGTCTTGATTGAGCTACTTACAGAATCCATACTTAGACTTTTGTTGAAATAACCTGGAGTATCACTTTTCAGCAAATGTTTAAAATGTCTAAGACACCAAAAGTGTTTTCATTTTCTATCTGAAAATTAGAAGGAAGTAATGGCTTACATTTTTATTGCTTTTTTTCCCCTTCCCTATTTACATCTAGTGGTTTTTTTAAAAGCACTTGGCTCTCTCATGATGACTCTGCATTCTTAGTAAACACTTGGAGATCCTTAATCACCGTACAGTATTTACAGACAGTCCTTATCTATTAAAAACAACTTACCTATTTTTGTTTAGGTCATATGTTTAACAGTGAGTCTTTTAAGATAAATTTGTATGATTCTGCCCTTTGGAAGTGTAGTCTATTCTAATACTCTGACCTTAAAAAAGCTTTCCCTGTTGTATAAACTTTTAAAATAGAACAACAACAAAATCTTCCTATGCAGAAGTCAGAAGAAGTTTACTTCTAGATTTAAAAGCTTGCTGTGAAACTGAATGTAGTAGCTCTTCCCTCCTTGACCCCGTTTGCTTCTTTGAAACATAACAGTTTTGCTCTTAAAGATAATGCAGTGAATCCCAAGATAATCAGTATGTTTTCTGGAGTAACACAAGCATGTCAGAGCTGACAGCTTTAAAGGCATTAGCTCTGTTTACCTAGAAAGGGCCAATTTTGAATGAAGAATTTAGAAGTGGAAAAGGGTTGAAAACTTATATGGGTAAGAAGACTTCTACAGGCATGTTTATAGCAACCTTATTTATAATAGCCCCAACTGGAAGCACCCAAAATATCTACCAACAGGAGAGTGGTTAAACAAAGTGTAGTATACTCAGAGTGGAATATTGGTTAGCCGGAAAAGGGAATGAATTACTGATCCACTGGATGATGAATCTCAAAAAAAACTTAATGTTGAGTGAAAAATCTTTGTTTGTAGACATCAGTGGTGGGAGGATAGACTGGAAAGGGACAGAAGAATACTTTCTTGGGTGGTAGAGTATTTTGCATGTTTTTATGTTTTCAGTGGAGGCTGCTAGGGTATATTTAATTGTACTGCTCAGAGCTAAACATCTAAGATCTGTTTATTGTATGTAAAATTTGCCACAATATTTTTTAAAGAATAGAATAAAAGGTGAGTTTTCTCAATAGGGATATATAAGAAACTATTAAGTTCAAACTAGAAAGCTGTATTTATTACTATGTAAATACTAGAGGTTATTTCTAAAAGATCAAAGAATTTTATCTTAAAAAACTGTTTTTGAGAATTTGGGAAAAGAGTTTCATAGTTCCTAGAAGTTTTAAAAGTTTTTTTTCCCCTCTTCCTAGTCAGACCAACTGTGTTTAAGTCAGTGTAATTAAAGAATTAAAGATTATACTAGCGGGCGCCTGGGTGGCTCAGTGGGTTGGGCCGCTGCCTTCAGCTCGGGTCATGATCTCAGGGTCCTGGGATCGAGTCCCACATCGGGCTCTCTGCTCGGCAGGGAGCCTGCTTCCCTCTCTCTCTCTGCCTGCCTCTCTGTCTACTTGTGATCTCTGTCTGTCAAATGAATAAATAAAATCTTAAAAAAAAAAAAAAGATTATACTAGCCTTTGTGGAGAACAATTTCAGTCTCATTAACACATTTTGTTCCATCTAACTACTTTGCGGTGTAAAATTTTTCAAGTCATCAGGTGTTTATTGAGTACTTGGTCCAGGAAATGTTCTAGACACCAAAAACTGTTCATAAGAATGAATGGAAAAAAGGTTTTTAAATTGATCATTAATTTCATTTTATTGGCCTTTGGTCCTGAACATTTCTATTAGATTTTAAGTGGCAATAGTAAAACCATCCCTTGAAAATATTTTACTTTCCTCTTTTTAAAATTCAGAAATAGAAATATTTCTATCTTATCTAATAAGAAAGCATGTTATTAAACTATCAGCAACCATGTTCCCAACATTATTCTAATAGTTTCATTATACGGCACCTTTTGAGACAGCAAAAGTCTGTCCTAGATTCTTAGAATATAATTCCTCATAGAGATCCATGTGTGTCTATGTGTGCTTCTACAAATGTTTTTATCATTGTATTTGTTTATATATCTTGGTCAGGAATAGGGTGTGATAGGTAGCCTATCTTTATAAAAGTTTGAATCTGCCCTGTCCTAATCTGAATTCTGTTTCTCTGAGGAGATACTTTCTTTGAACAGTATCTAAACTTCCAAAAAATTATGTGAAAATTGCTTGCTATGCAGGTTGCTTTGAAATGTTCTTTTTGGTGTAGATTTTGTTACTCTGATGGTATGAGTTGTTTCAGTGTACCTTCTGAGGCTGTTGCTTATCTTAATAGTGGGAAGTAGAATATTACAAAACACATTTAGAACTCTGCTTGGTATTTTAGAATTAGTGTGGTCTGTTTTTTTTTTTTTTTTTAACTTAGAAACAGGTATTTAAAAAAAATTGGAAACAGGAAAACTTCACTGGAGAGGAGGAAGATCTTTCTGAAGTGAAAAAAAAATTTTTTTTTTTTATTTATTTATTTGACAGAGAGAGATCACAAGTAGATGGAGAGGCAGGCAGAGAGAGAGAGGGGGAAGCAGGATCTCTGCCGAGCAGAGAACCCGATGCGGGACTCGATCCCAGGACCCTGAGATCATGACCTGAGCTGAAGGCAGTGGCTTAACCCACTGAGCCACCCAGGCGCCCCTGAAGTGAAAAATTTGAAAAAAGGAGAAAATTTGAGGAAATTTAAGCCTTTTACGTTCAAATGAGTAAGCAGAATGTTGCCTAACTGGGTCCCTTTTTAGTGGATTGAATGTTGAGGTCACACTAAGGTCCATGTACTTGACTTAATTATAGCCCAAAATACTCAAACCCCACACTCTCCCACCCTTGATCTCTCACACTGTTATCTTCTACTCCTGGCTTGTCTACTTCATAATTTTTCATAGATGCACCTCCTTGCCCTAAATGAAACAGAGCTCTCCCTGAGGAAGTCACTTCCCCTGCCTGTAGCTCTCTCAGTGGTATCTTTTCTTTCTCTATCTTTCCATGTTTTCTCTGGGATGAGGGGGCAGAGAAAGTGGGCATCTTTTAGGCTCTGCAGAGCAGCTTCCACACTGGACTACTTTAGTGTTTCAAAGAAAACTGTGACTTGTGCCATCCATCAGTATCCCTAATTTTTTGCTGCTAACTTTTGACCTTTTAGTCTCTCTCTAATATTCTTTATTTTATTTTATTTATTTATTTCACAGAGAAAGAGAAATCACAAGTAGGCAGAGAGGCAGGCAGAGAGAGGGGGGGAAGCAGGGTCCCTGCTGAGCAGAGAGCCCGATGCGGGGCTCGATCCCAGGACCCTGAGATCATGACCTAAGCTGGAGGCAGAGGCTTAACCCACTGAGCCACCAGGCGCCCCTCTTTTATATTCTTTAAAGATGTCAGCACCTCATATTTTCCCCCTTTCTTCTACAATACTAACTCGTCTTTTCCTGATTAAAATTGCTCTTCTTATATTCTGTTTTGTTTTTAAATTAGAGACCAGTATCTCCATCCGTCCAGATAATGAAACCAGAAATCTGGGAATCATAAAAAGCCTCACTTCCTCCATTGATCACTCACCCAATCCTATTGATTTTATTGAGTTAGTGGTTCTTATGCTTCAAGGCAAGTGAAGATTGATCACAGACCTATTCAGTGTTCCCAATGAAAGCATCATACTATTCTCAAAAAGTGCACGCACACATACGCTGTTAAGGCAGTTTCAGGGGATCCGTTTGTCCTTTTTACTTTAATGGCCATTGCCTCAGTTTAAGTTTGCATGATTTTTTTCGGGATTATTTCCGTGGATTTCTAACAGATTGTCTTGCATCTTGTCCTCCCACTACCAGCCCTGTCTGCTCTTACCTATTTCTCTACCAGTCCATCTTCCGTCTGATACCATAATTCCATCTGATTTCATAAAGAATAGCTTTCCATTTACCTTAATATTTAGATATCAGTGGTTCCCTTTTATGTACAGAGTAGATTATTACCTACCTTTTTTTTTTTTTTTTTAAGATTTTATTTCTTCATTTGACACAGAATGAAAGAGTACGAGCAGGGGGAGCTACAGGCAGAGCTGCAAGCAGGCGCCCCAAGGAGCAGGGAACCTGACATGAGGCTCCATCCCAGTACCTGGGGTTATGACCTGAGTGGAAGGCAGACGCTTAACCGACTGAGTCAGCCAGCTGCCCCTCCTGTTGATTGTTATCATTTGGCACCTGGTCACCTGTATAGTCCTTCCCTGTTTCATGATATTCCAGCAGTATTGTTACTTTTCATGCATCTTGGTATCTCTGCCTTTGCCTATGCTGTTTCTTCTGTATGAAATACAGCCCCTCCTACCATAAGCCTGTGGACTCCTATACTCTTACTCATTTTTCAGAAACCTAGTTAGGTGCCATATCCTCTCTGTAAAGTCTGCTCATCCCTGCAGAGTTAATCATGTCATCTTCTGTATTGCTTATTTATAATTATACATATATACAGTAGTGTAATCCTTTTTTATAGATCTGTATTCCATTCTAGATGAAAAGTTTCTTTGGGTTAGGGATTGTGTCTTTTAATTTTTGTATCTTCACCTGTCATATCACCTAATCTGTTTGTGAGGTCTTATACTTCTTGAGGCGCTTAAAATTTTTTTCTTAAATGTCTTAAACAGAATTTTTATCTGTTAACTTACACTGATATCATTCATAAGCCTTGAACAAAGGCAAACAAGTGCATACTAATGGGAGTTACCTTAAATACCAGCTTAATGGAGTACAGACTCAATTCAGTTAAAATTAATTGAAGTCTTGGTTTACATAAGTCTGTTAGAGGATAGTGAGTAGGTGAGGAGACCAGTATTTTAGTTTCAGGGTGGAATGCATTAGTAGCTTTTTTTTGCATAGTGCTCAAAAGTTTCTAGAGTGGTTTCCAACTTCATTCATTCATCCCTCCCAACAGTTCTATGAAGTTGGAAGTTTCTTTACATGTTCTCTTTGTTCTGCCTTGAAAGTTCTTTACTCAAGTCTTTGAGCTCCCTGCTTTTCCTTTAGGTCTTGGTGTAAAGATCTTTTTTCCTTCCTGTGTCCCTTACCTTAAGTTGCAGTCAGCCCTACTGCTTTGCCCCTAGGATAGTCTCTTTCTTATATCATCCTGTTTGGTTCCTTCATAGCTCTTACTATAGTCTAAAATTATCTTGCTTATTTATTTATTTACCTCTTTGTGGTTATCTCTTCATCTAAAATGTATACTGTATGAGTATACAGGGACCTTGTACATCTGCCTGAATCCCTAGCACCTAATGTAATATTTGTGATTTGGTGGGTACTTGTATTGTTGAACAAATGAATGAATTATGTAGTTCTGTTTTATAGACCAAAGAAACCTAATTCCGAGTATATGAAAATCTGGATTTATTCCACAGATAAACTGTGAATTCATTATGTATTGAAATCCTACTTTTGTGCCAGGCACTGTACTGAGCACTGGGTACATAGAAACAGATAAGAAAGCTGCCACACTCGAATTAGCACATTGTCTCCACATCATGGGTACTTACTGTGTAGTCAAAAACTAAATTGGAATTGTTTAAGAATAGCAAAGAGATCAGATTTCTTAATTCATTAAAATCTATTAAGTACTGAAATTGGCGAGGGAACTCAGAGGGTATTGATTGTACAAGAGCACACTTTTTCCAGTGAGGGAAATACCCCGTATTTTGCTTCAGGTGGTGTTTATAGGTCTAGGTAGGTGTAAAGACTCATCCAATATAACACTTAACTCAAAGCTCAACAGGCTATACTATAAATTATGACTCAATATAAAATAAAATAAATTGAAGCAAGCATTATTTAGGCACAGAGGATATAGTGGTGATCTGGACAAATAAGGAAGGTGTCTGCTTTTGTAGATCTTACATCCTGACTGGGGGACATGATAGATGGATGTAGCTGTTAAAATTCATGTTTCCAAATGATGCTAAGAAACTGGGAAATGTTCCTGATATAAAGTGAAAAATGTAAGATATGGACTATATATATAACATGGTCTCAGTTTTGGTTTTTACATATTTAAAACATATTTACAGAGCAAATAAAGTAAAATGTTATCAACTCTTTTTTTTTTTACCTGTTAGAATGGCTATTATTTTTTTTTAAAGATTTTTATTTTTTTTTTATTTATTTGACAGACAAGAGATCACAAGTAGGCAGAGAGGCAGGCAGAGAAAGAGAGAGAGAGGAAAGCAGGCTCCCCGCTGAGCAGAGAGCCCGATGCGGGACTCGATCCCAGGACCCTGAGATCATGACCTGAGCTGAAGGCAGCGGCTTAACCCACTGAGCCACCCAGGCGCCCAGAATGGCTATTATTTTTTTTAATCATTTTTTAAAATTAGAATGTTATCAACTCTTGACTGATAGTATTATAAGTTATTTTTATACTTTCCTAAATTTTGTAAAATAAGTGCTGTTTTTGATAATCCTAAACAATAAAAATAAAGAATACACTGTACAAAATAGACATTATACCTGACAATTAGGAGGTAATAGTTTTCCCCTCAAAGTATCTAAAATTTCTGTAATAGCTCAACATGTATCAAGTAGGTTCATTGGAAATAGCTATTTTCTTTTTTTTGAGGAAGAGACAAAAGCTTTTATTTGCTTTATGATAACATAATGTTATCATAACTTACAACTTTTTCTCTTGGAGATCCATTTTGTTTTCTCAAATATTCTGGTAACTTATGCTTCTTTTTCCTTCATCTTTTAGAAAGAAAGGCTTAGTTTGGTAGACAAATATTTCTTGGGTATCTAACATAAAATGCACCACTCTGGGTGATTGAAATAAGACAAGCAGAGAAATCAAAGCTCCGTATCCTGAAGGAAATAGCTATTTTAAAATTTTTTAAAATTTGTTTGATTTTTCTGTATTTCATATTTGTTTGCTAAAAATCAACCTTAATAAATACATTTAAAGTTATTAAGCTTCAAAGGCTTTATTATTTTTCTTTATAAACCTTTTCTGTAGTTAAATTGAAGATTATCACCTTCAGAAAGTAGATTGTACTCAGGCTCTTGTTTCAGTTACGTTGTTGTAGGAGATAATAGTACTTTTTATTCCCATACTATCACAGAGTAATGCTTTACTGAGGAATTAAGTATGTCAAAGGAACATTTTCTGAAGTAGATTTTTAAAAGTATTAACACCATTTTTTCTCTGAGATTTGTGGGCTAGGACAGGAAATGCCAAATTTAAGAATCTAAGTTAAGGTTTTCATCTTTAAATTCCTATTTACTTTTTGAGTTTGAGTCATTTAACCTCATGACTTTTTAATTTTGTAATATACAGAGTAATACTTAAAGTTACTCTACATTTAATAAACATTTACTGGATACCTACTACTTTAAAATATTTTACTGGGTATTGGGGTCAATAGATATTCATTGCCAGATCTACAAGATAAGTGCAAATAAATAATTACAGTACTATGTGGTGAGTGAGAAAGGGACTGACATTTATGCTCTGCATTCATTCATTAAGTCATTCATAAAACACCTATGAGGTATCTACTTTGTGTCAGGGAGAGTGGTAGGGACAAATGAGTCAGTTTTTATAAGCAGATGACAATGGTGTGATAAAAGAAACAGGAAAAGGGCTTGGAAGTACAAGAGGAAGTGATAGATTTTGTTTTATGAAATCAAGGAAGACTTCTGGAGAAGGCAATATATGACATTAATCCTAAAGGCTCTACACAAATCAGTCCAATAACTAGAGGCAGAAAGAAGGAATTCCTTATGCAAAGAACACAGGAAGGCAGCTACTAGGTAGTAGCTTTGGGTGGTTTCAGGTAGGTAAGAGATGGGTGCCGAAGCTGTCAAAGCAGCCTTGCCATGCTATAGAGATGTTACTTTATTGAAACAATGGTCTGTAGCAGTGCCATCCAGAAAGCATGATGGAAGTGTTCTCTGGCTGTCAGAGCAGCTCTAGTACCATGTCACTTTTGAACTGGTGATATGTAACTAGTTTGTCTTAGAAACTGAATTTTAAATTTTGCTTAATTTTAATTTATTTAAAGTTTATAGCTTTATGTGTGTTTTAATCATGTTTTTAAATTTTCTATATTTTATGATGCTTTGACATCATGAGGACCAAGAGGAACCTGCACCTTCCCAGCTAATTCCTAAAGATAGTAAACAACCTGCCCTATGAACACACTTTTCATATGCAAACCAACCACCTTCTTTAAATCACTCTCACATAGCACACCAGTATTTCTCCTGCCCTAATCACCCAGGGCTAGGTACTAGACAACTAGGGACTACCCCAATCACCCAGAGCTTATGGAAGTTATTCCTTCACCTTTTCCATGGAAAACACAAGATTTGTGTGGGTGTTTTCCTTTTGCTTCCTCCTGACCAAACCTGGTACTTCCCTGTGTGGCTCTGTGTGACATGGTGTACCTCCTCTTGGGAATTACAAACAGTAAACTTTTCTTTCAAGGCAGTTGTCTCCTTGTGTGTCATCTTACCATACCAGGTTAAAATAAAATCACAGATACAAATCAAATCAGTGTGGCTTGTGGCTACTATATTTGGCAACAACTGATCTATAGATAGACCCCTTCTCCCCAAGAAACAGTTCTTTTCATTTCCAGAACTTCATTCAGAGAATCTATATGGGGTGTCTCCACTTTGGTTATGAGAATAAAATGGTGAACATGATAGGTAAGGTCCTTGTCCTTACAGAGCTTCATTCTGACGACTAAAAGATTATATCCCCAAAGATTTCAACTGTATACTGTTATCAAGTTGAGTTGGCAATATTTTTTCAAAGGAGTGGCTACCAATTTCCATAACCTACTAATAAAAATTATTTATTATATATCTTCTCTGCTAGGCACTGTTACAGTTTCTATTCGTATAGTATATAAATATGTGTTTCATTTAGAACCCATAACAAACCTTTGGCATGGTGGTGTATCAAAAATAGTTTCATTTTGGAAGACTTCATACTAAGCCAGTTTTTTCTTTTAATACTTGAATAGTAAGAACAATTATCTCTGGGGTAGTTTTACCAAGAGAAGAACAGATAAAATTTTAAATCTGTTGGATTCGATTAAATCAAAACAGGTTAGGATTTATTGTCCTGCCCTAAACCTGCTTATTAAGCTGTAGTTTACCCACATGAATAATGGATAAAATAATGGTACCTACCAAGTATAGCTGTTTAACACAGCTTAACAGAATTAAATAAAGTAATGCAGTTATACTCTTAGCATAGTGTGTTAACATTCATTAGCATGCCTTGGCACATGGTCTTTAGTTCTTTTTTTCTAGACTAAGCTATTTCTACATAGTGCTTAGCAAGATAGCAGGTAAGCACTCAGTGAAGATTGTCGAAAGATACCATTTTAAGAACAGAAAGGTTTCTCTTACAGAGGCATGGCACTAGCCAACATTTGAACGCATGCTGAAATGTTGAAATCTTGGTTTCCTTATGTGTTTGTCTTCACAGACATAGGGACCATTTTATTTAGTTACTTATATTCCTTAACCCCCTCAAGACAGTACTTTGTACTCCCGAAGGCATTTAATGAACGCTTAGGGAAAAAGATGTATCTAATAATGAGAACATTCAGTGTATGAAAATTTCAATTAGTTCTTTAAAATAGTAGCTTCTAGAAACATTTTTTTTTAAAGATTTTTATTTATTTGCCAGAGATCACAAGTTTAAGAAGAGAGGCAGGCAGAGAGAGAGGAGGAAGCAGGCTCCCTGTGGAGCAGAGAGCCCGATGTGGGGCATGATCCCAGGACCCTGGGATCATAACCTGAGCCGAAGGCAGAGACTTTAACCCACTGAGCCACCCAGGCGCCCCTCTAGAAACATTTCTTAAGGAATCACTATGTCTTACAAAAAATGTAAATTAAAGCACTGAAGACATCTTCTTTCTGAAATCCTAAATCAAGGGTAAAATATTCATTTTTGGGTATTCTGTTACATGATTTTAGACATGGTGGGAATGTTTTCTAAACCTATAAAATATATCACTTTTGTTTGTAATAATCGTGATTATTATTCCTGAAACAAAAACAAATTAAACACAAATATACTTTGTGTGAGGATAATGAAATAAGATATTTGACATAGGATAGGATCTATTTCTCCAAGTTTTGTGTTTCAAGTCTTAAGCTAGCCCACAGATAAAACGAAGTGGTCTCAGGTGTAGGTGGCTTGATTGTGTTTATTTATACATTGTGTTATAGATAAGTTAGTTTTGAGATTAACATGAGAAGTAAAGAATAGGTAAAGAGTAAGCTCAAGGACAACACGTGCTGTTTGAGCTCTGTTATTAGAGGGCCGCACGCTTAAATCTGTACGTGTTCAGTTGCAGAATGGCTTCGGTTACTGCCTTTCCTCGGTGTACTTGCACTACTTGGCTACCTTTCAATTCGTCCATTCCTCCCGAAGAAAAAACAACAGAAGGATAGCTTGATTAATCTTAAAATACAAAAGGAAAATCCCAAAGTGGTGAATGAAATAAACATTGAAGATCTGTGTCTCACCAAAGCAGCTTACTGTAGGTGTTGGCGTTCTAAGACGGTAAGATGTGCGCTCACACGTACTCTAACACCGCACAAAGTTCTCCTTGTTAAATCATCACTTTTGAGGTTCTGGGAGATGAACGATTTTTCCACAGGGTTCTGAAATTCTATATTCCTAAGTTAAAGTTTGCATTTTATGATGGATACGTACCTATTTTAGAAAAGTTACAGCAGCAAGGAAGGATAGAAATCTGATGCTTCAGAGCTCATGTCTGCCACTGATAGTGTGACTCTGGTTGGGCAGGTTACTTAATCCTAAATCTCTGATGTTCAGGGTTGGGGTTTTTTTGTTTTTTTTTTCCAATAATATGTCAACATCATAGATATTTTTTTAGGATTTGGTGAGATGCTCTATGTACAGTACCTTATATATAGATGAGCTAATAAATGGCACCTATAATTATGGATGACTTTTAATGTGGAAATAATAAAGAATATGGAGTGATGAGTATTACAAGTGGCTGGTGATATGTGTTTTCTTCTAGTACTATGATCATAGGTTATTTGAAATTTTAAGTACGGGAGTGTTCATCACAACATTTTTTTGTGATAGCAAAGTTCTGGAAATAATCTAGATATGTATCTGATAATGGGAATGATTAAAGTATAGCATAATACAAATTGAGGGATATTAGGAAGCTATTACAAATCATGTTTTTAAAGACTATTTTAATGACATGAGAACATGATGTAATTAATAAGAAATGCACAGTACATTCAGTGTGATCCCAATTTTGTTTTTTAAAAAAGGAATACAGTAAATGCAGAGGAAAAATAGATCAAAATCTTGATTATTGTTACTTATGAGTGAATTTTTAAATGTTTTTTTAAAGTTTTTTTCAAAAATGTTATATGTGAGTTTTATAGTAAGAAAACATGAAGTAATGTTTTTTGAATTTAAATTGCAGTTGACCCTTGAACAGCATGGAGGTTGGGGCAGCCACCCCCTGCACAGTCAAATCTGGGTATAATTTTTGGCTTCCCCAAAACTTAATGGCCTACTGTTGACCAAAAGCCTTACTGATGACATAAACAGACAATTAACACATACCTTGTATGTGAGATGTATTACTTACTTTATTCTTACCATGAAGTAGGCTAGAGAAAAAAATACAAAATTTTCTCTTCCTATGGTGTAAAAAAAAAAAAAAAAAAAAAAGATTTATTGGGAAAAAAAAAATCCACAGTTACGTGGACCCACACAGTTCACACCTGTGTTGTTTAAGGGTCAACTGTACATTCTTTTCAAATTTAAATAAATGAAGAGGTAAGCTCTAATTTGGAGTTCCACAGAGAACAAGGGCTTATTTTGGTCCCCCTTTAAACCTGTTTAATTGACTCTTGAAATAATTCAAAGCTTTTTATTGAAAATCTGTATCAAATAATACATTATGTTAAATTGTTAGATTTGCTTTGATACTGGAATGAGTTAAGTTAGATGTAGAATACACATTACTCAGGAAAGCTATCTGATGATTTTTTTCAAAGTTATGTAATTTCTTTATAAGAACATTTCATGAATATTCCTACTTATTAAATCATTTTTAAAATAACACTTATAATACATTATATGTTAATGAAAAATTAAAAATTATAATAAAGAAACAAAAAAATAAATAAAATAACACTTGTAATTCTTTTTCTTTTCTAGTTTCCTGCCTGTGATGGTTCACATAATAAACATAATGAATTGACAGGAGATAATGTGGGTCCACTAATACTGAAGAAGAAAGAAGTATAATAGTAATGAATTAGGATTGAATTCAGTTGTGTGCTGTAAAATCTTATAACAATATTTTTTCATTCTTTGTGTATAGAGGGTCTTTAAAATGGTGGTCTTAGTGATTGCTACTGGTTGAGTAATTATTTCTGCCAATTTATTTTCTTGCTATACTACTGTTCATATTTGATATTTTGTATATTCAGTCGTTTATATAGAGGTTAAATTGTACAACCCTTTCATTCTTAATGTATCTTCCTGAATAAAACCAACAGTCTTGGTTTTAACTAACTGAGAAAAATATGTTTTTGGTAGTGAGTCCAAAGCTATTCCTCTGAATTTCAATATTTTCTACAGAATCTACAATTAAAGTTTTTCTCCCTATGTACACTGTTAAATATATTATTTTTCACTCCCCTTCTGTTTTGATCATTTGAAGTGATTTTTTCCTCTTGGCCTTCCATTCTCCGTTCTTTTCAAATCAATAAGAAAAATACTGCTTTCAAGAATTACTTGAGTTTTTAAAGAGATAAATGCTTTGCTTTATAAAGACTGTGTCTAATAAGTGTGAATATCCCAATTTCCGAAAAGACATGAACTGGATATAGAAAGTTCCAAAAAGGAACTGTTATATGCATTATAAAAAATTTGTTTAATTTATAAAAGGCTTGTTTGTGTTTGTTTAGGTGCGTGTTTTGTAAAAGTGTCTTGAACTGACTCAGTGACAGGGTGGGATGGGGTGGCAAGAATACTTAAGCTCCCAAGCTGCTGCAATTTGAAGGTTAATTAGAAATGAACATAAAAAACATCTGAATTCATATTAAAATGATAAATTAGTGTTCAAAATCCTTTACATTTTTCTCTTTATAACAGTGTAAGCCAATAAAACATAAAATACAAAAAGGTTGCAAAATAAACTTATCGGAGAATCTTAAAACTTTTGTAATTTTTTAGCCTTAGTCTATTTGGTTTTATTGTATATTATAGTTCTTACATTAATAGCTATCCTTAAATCTGTCTATTAAAGGTACAATCCTGTCAGTTTACTGTGTCTTTTTTATATACAAAGAAGGTACAGGAGGCCGACATATTTAATTCTCCAAGTAATAATCAAAGTTAATAGCATGTATATATACGAGACGCTGCACTAAGTCTGGTATGTAGATTTGTAATTTATTACATGTAATGTCAGTAGATTCTATTGTGTGATCTTTGATCTTGACTCTTGTGACCAACAGCGGGAATTTTACTTTATTTATTTATTTATTTATTTATTTATTTTTAAGATTTTATCTATTTGACAGAGAGATCACAAGCAGGCAGAGAGGCAGGCGGGGGGGGGGGGCGGAGGCAGACTCCCTGCTGAGCAGAGAGCCACAGCGGGGCTCAATCCCAGGATCCTGAGTTCTGACCCTAGCCTAAGGCAAAGGCTCTAACCCACTGAGCCACCCAGGTGCCCCAACAGCGGGAATTCTAAAGTTAGAGTTAGAAAGGCAGTTGCTATTTTGAGAAGTTTTACAAGGCATATGTACAAAATAGTTACTCTTTCCTCATGTATGAAGAGGGAGCAATCTACCCCTGTTGTCACTGGCTCTGGGTATTCTGTCCTACAGCCTTCTCTTCGACGCTCTTAAGGGGCTTTCACTGTCAGATGAAGCAAGTATTTTCCATAGCTGATCATAAGACTTTGGGAAGAATCTTCTGTACCAAAAGTTTGAATATCCCTGGTCTGTGGTCCTAAAATGCTTTTCTTTAAAATTACTTACTGCAGCACAACGTGTATATTCTAATGGTTCCCATACTTAGATTTCACAGGAGAAGGTAAAATTTCCTAAAATTGTGGAGACTAAAATGAAATTATCAACTTTAAATTTTGTCAACTAAACATATATAATGAATTGGAAAACTAATTATCTCATAAAAGGTAACTTTAACACCCCAGAAGTATCAGGGCTATACTCTCAGGATAGTTTTGCTCCCCACATTTTCAACTTTTAAAATATGTTAAAGAGCTGTGTCCAAATATTTTCCTACCTGTGCAGATTTTTCAGAAGCCTGGGGCTGGTAGCAAGCTGTTATTTTAATGACTCCCTTTACATAAGCATTATTATCAGTTGCTGTCACTTCCTCTTGTAAATTCACAGAATTCTGTCTGCTTAAAAAAAATGGATATCTAGTAACTGCTTCTGCATTGTTATAACAGACAATAACAGCTCTTGAAATACCTATCTTGGGTTTCTAGAACTTTTAAGAAACAACGCTATCACGGTCACGTGATTGTTTTGAGGCCTGTTTCTCCTTACCCAGGGAATTGCTCATTGCCTTACTCAGCAGATGAGCACCACCATTACATAAATATCAGGTATCCAAAACTGTTGAGCAGGCTTGAGGTATTAATGACTCATTCATATGGGTAATTAAGGAAGTTGTATTGTGAAAGCACCTTACAATTCAGCTTTGAGTTCAATGCCTCATGTGATGATTCATTGAACTGCTTTTGTATTTTGTAACCTAATTTGTTAATAAGTTTATGGGAAGCTACTTAAGTCAGTTGCTGATCCATAGAGTTCTACCTTCCTTATTGCGATTCCTATAGTTTCCCAGGAGAAGCATGCTGTCAGACTCTCCCTCTGCAAAGAGATTTTTAAAACTCTACTGTTCATGAGGGTTCTTAAATTATGGTGGATATCTTATTAACTAACTACCAGAAACATCTAAAAATTGAGTGCCTCGGGTCCCCATCTTCAGACTCTGCTTATTCTTACTTCACAACTAATTCTGATAAATTTGGTTATCTGATTTCTGCTCCTTAAAAAAACAAGAACAAAAAACAAAGAATAGACAGGGTCTTGCTAGTGGCAGGTAAACAATAAAATGTAACAGCTGATAGCAGGGGAGGGATCCAAACAATAAATTTAATGTGGGGCGCCTGGGTGGCTCAGTGGGTTAAAGCCTCTGCCTTCGGCTCAGGTCATAATCTCAGGATACTGGAATCAAGCCCCGCATTGGGCTCTCTGCTCGGCGGGGATCCTGCTTCCCTTCCTCTCTCTCTGCTTGCCTCTCTGCCTACTTGTGATCGCTGTCTGTCAAATAAATAAATAAAATCTTTTTTTTTTTTAAAGATTTTATTTATTTGTCAGAGCGAGAGAGGGAGAGAGAGCGAGCACAGGCAGACAGAATGGCAGGCAGAGGCAGAAGGGAGAAGCAGGCTCCCTGCCAAGCAAGGAGTCTGATGTGGGACTCGATCCCAGGACGCTGGGATCATGACCTAGGCCGAAGGCAGCTGCTCAACCAACTGAGCCACCCAGGCATCCCAAAATAAATAAAATCTTAAAAAAAAAAAAAATTTAATGTGAACATTAAAAGCATGGCAGCTTGAGAATTTAACATAGGACCCTGCACACCACAGTCCCTGAGGGCATCTCTGTGATCAAATTATACAAATGATGTTTCATGACGAATTTGAATCAAGATAGGGTAGTGTATGGTATTTAAGAAGGCAGGATCTGTGTTGCATTTGGTGATACCAGTTTCCACATCAAGTAGTGAAAAGTTTAGTTCTTAAGTGATATATATCCAGGAGGAAAATTTATGCAGGAAATACCTTGACTCATTCTTGGATATGTGGAGGATTATCATAGGAAATTCTTCCATTCAATTAGAAACATTTTTCAGGTTTAAGGGTGGTAATTCACTACACAATTTAATTTGTTAAAGTATGAGGAAAACTAGAGGAACAGTGATTTAAACCACACAAATCATGTTAGAGGACTTCCACCTTTGGGAGGATAAAATATGCTTGTTTGAAAACCACACAGCAGCATTCTGTGACTCACTGTCTTGCTGGCCAAGGGGTCCCTTTGCACCAGAGGTTGGACTGCAGAGGACTCCATAGCTGTTTTGTTTTGTTTTCGCTATGCCACATTATCTGAAGCTGTGTTGTAGTTTGTCACGATAATCCTTTCCTGGAAGCTCACTTTATTTTAACATGTTCAGATAGTGAATACTTTTATCTTTTGCAGAGATCCAGTTCAGTGGAGTCATGTCATAACAAGCATTATTTATTTATTTATTTATTTATTTATTTATTTATTTAAAGATTTTATTTATTTATTTGACAGACAGAGATCACAAGTAGGCAGAGAGGTAGGCAGAGAGAGAGGAGGAAGCAGGCTCCCCGCTGAGCAGAGAGCCCGATGTGGGGCTCGATCCCAGGACCCTGGGATCATGACCTGAGCCAAAGGCAGAGGCTTAACCCACGGAGCCACCCAGGTGCCCCGCAAGCATTATTTTAATATAAGAAGGAGACAGTCTATATTATTAGCGATAGTATTATGCCATTTTATATTCGTTATGGTCTTGAAGGACACTGAAAATCTGTTCAGAGAGGCATACTTAAGTTGTTACTCAGAGATGACATCACCCTCTAATTGTCCTTTGGTTTAAGTATTTGATTCTTTGCTTATAAAAAGAGTATATCTGTGACTCTATTCTCTGTTGTCAAATTCAATAATTACGGTTATCAAAGAGATCAGCCAGTGTTAACAAATTCCTGATCTCTCCTATAAGACTGGAATTTTCCATTATGTAGAAAAGGGGAAAAGGGTAGTAAATTGCATAATTACAGAGGTGAACCCTGTACTCATGAGAAAATAAAAAATGTCAAGAAATAATTCACTAAATTTTCAAACTTTCTGTAATTTTCCATTAGTATTCATCATACATTCCTCTGCCTTATCACACTGAAGATAGGAATCCATAACACCCATTCAACAAATTTAAGACACGCAAAACTTAGTACAGTCTTCAAGTATGTTGAATGCTGCCGAGAAGTGAAATACGATGAAGATAGAATGATGTTCATTTTAAAATGCTGCATACGACTGTATAAGTAACACGTTGAAAAACTTAGAGGAAATGGATAATTTCCTAGAAAAACATAACCAAAAGTAACCCAACATGGAATTTAAAATGTAAGTAGATTATCAAATAAGAACATAAAAGTGAGGTTTTTGTTTTTTAAGATTTTATTTATTTGTCAGAGAGAGAGAGAGGGAGAGAGAGCAAGCACAGGCAGACAGAATGGCAGGCGGAGGCAGAGGGAGAAGCAGGCTCCCTGATGAGCAAGGAGCCCGATGTGGGACTCGATCCCAGGACGCCGGGATCATGACCTGAGCCGAAGGCAGCTGCTTAGCCAACTGAGCCACCCAGGCGTCCCAAAAGTGAGGTTTTTAAAGTGATTTTTTAAATCCATAATTTAGAAAGCACTTGGGGGGGTGCCTGGGTGGCTCAGTGGGTTAAGCTGCTGCCTTCGGCTCAGGTCATGATCTCAGGGTCCTGGGATCCAGCCCCGCATCGGGCTCTCTGCTCAGCAGGGAGCCGGCTTCCTCCTCTCTCTCTACCTGCCTCTCTGCCTGCTTGTGATCTCTCTCTGTCAAATAAATAAATAAAATCTTTAAAAAAAAATAATAAAAAGCACTTGGGGCACCTGAGTGGCACAGTCTGTTAAGTGTCCTACTTTTGGTTTTAGCTCAGGTCCTGATCAGGTTCATCAGATTGAGCCCCAATTGTGTTTCTATGCTCAGTGCAGAATCTGCTTGTGATTCTCTCTCCCTCTCCCTCTGCCCCACTTCCCCAAGCATCCCTTCTCTCTCTCTCTAAAATAAATAAATCCTAAAATAAAAAATAAAGTAAAAAGTACTAAGATTGCAAGAAAAATAAGTTACTGATTTTTTTTAAAAGATTTTATTTATTTATTTGACAGAGAGAGATCACAAGTAGACAGAGAGGCAGGCAGAGAGAGAGGAAGGGAAGCAGGCTCCCCGCTGAGCAGAGAGCCCGATGCGGTACTCGATCCCAGGACCCTGAGATCATGACCTGAGCCGAAGACAGCGGCTTAACCCACTGAGCCACCCAGGCGCCCAGTTACTGATTTTTTAAATAGGAAAAAATTACCAACTCATTTCATATAGTTATATAACAATATGAAAAGCTGATAAACACACACACAAAAACTCAGAGCAATGTCATTTATACATATCAATAAAAATTCTAAAAAATTCAGCACAGTTAAAAGAAAAAGGTTAATACACTCCAGGAATTAAGAGTATTTTGATCAGTAAATCTATTAACACAATCAATTGCATAAATGAATGAAAAAAAGAAAATATCATATCAATAGATGCTGGAAGAACTATCGCTAAGATTCAGTAACATCGGTTGGAGATTGATGATTCTAATCAAGATTCTTCAATAGAAATTGAGGGAAACCATTTAAACAATGAAGGTATTTATGAAAAAAACTACAAGTATTTAAAAATCAAACTCATTTAGGGGCACCTGGGTGGCTCAGTGGGTTAAAGCCTCTGCCTTTGGCTTAGGTCATTATTCCAAGGTCCTGGGATTGAGCCCCGCATCGGGCTCTCTCCTCAGTGGGGAGCCTGCTTCCTCCTCTCTCTCTGCCTGCCGCTCTGCCTACTTGTGATCTCTCTCTCTGTGTAAAATAACTAAATAAAATCTTTAAAAAAACAAAAATAAAACTCATTTAAAATCATTAACTAGGGCCCCTGGGTGGCTTAGTTGGTTGAGCAACTGCCTTCGGCTCAGGTCATGATCCTGGACTTCCAGGATCAAGTCCCGCATCGGGCTCCCAGCTTCTTGGGGAGTCTGCTTCTCCCTCTGACCTTCTCCTCTCTCATGCTCTCTCTCACTCGTTCTCTCTCAAATAAATAAAATCTTAAAAATTTTTTTCTTAAAAAAATAAAATCATTAACTAGCAGGAATGAATGCCTACTGTCATTATATAATATTAAAAATTATCTTGGGGGATCCAGTGAATGTGACAAGATTAAAAAGTGAAATTTAAAAAAAAAGTGAAATAATCAGTACAAATACAGGAAAAATAGAAAACTCTGTTGATGTAATTATATACCTGGGAAAACAGAGTTTGGTTAAAACAGAGATTTTGTAAGGTATTTGGAAATAAGATGAATCTACAAAATTTAATAGCAATAAGCACCCTGATATGCTAATGGGAAAAATATTTCATTCACAATAGTGAAAAAAATTAATAAGTATCAACTAAAATTTACCAAGAAAGTTAAAAGACCACAGGGGCGAAAAAAAAAACTATGAAAATATTATTTAAAACAATTGAATGACATTTAAACACATGAAAAAAAATTGGCTAGTGTAAAAGTATAAATCTTTTAAAATTAATATATATGGGCACCTGGGTAGGTCAGTCAGTTAAGTGTCCCACTGTTGATCTCAGCTCAGCTCTTGATCTCAGGGTCAAAGATAAATAAAAATTAAAAATTAAATCAATATATAAATTTAATAAAATTCAAATTAGAATCCCAAGAGTATTTAAAAATTGGATTAAGTTATCTTAATGTTCATATAGAAGAATAGTCGGAAAATCCTACCCAAAAGAAAAGACCATCGAGAGAAACTTTACTCACCAGATAATCAGCATACCCTATAAACCCAGCGGAATCAAGTCAGCTAATATAAGAAAAGCAATTGCATTAAGTAAGAATAAACAAGATTGATAGAATTGTGACTCCAGATATATATGAACATTTAATATATGACAAATGTGGTGTTTCAAGTCAAAACAAAATTGGATTCCCAATTTATACTACATGCTTTGATGTGACACCTAAAATTTTAAAATCATCTTAGAGGTAGAATGGGAGCCAGGGGGAAAGGGAGAGAAAGTAGACTAATGACAGGGGAAAACTGCAGCAAAAATGAACAATTTTTGTGATAAAAGATAAAGTCTAATAATAATATAAATATGGAGAAAATTGCAATGTAGGTTACAAACAGTTAACACCTATACTATACTACAAAAACCACCTACACACATAAGCCCTCTTTCTGATGCCTTACTCCTCTAGGAGTTCCCTTGCCGTCTTCCCCTTCTGAATGATGGCCTCTTTGTCTTAAGACTCTAAATGGTCTGGTGTTGGGGCCTTACCCTGTAAGCAAACCTTCAAAGTAGCACCCAAATAAAGCTTGTGTATGCTACTGCCACCTTATGGCCATATTTCCCCCCTGTGATCAGCCTTGAAATGCTCAAACTCACTCCCTTTCACTAGATAATAATAAAAGTAAAAATTCATGAGGAAGATGTACCAGTTCTAAAGTCGTAGACACCTAATCATATATTTTCAAAATAAATAAGACCAAAATTAATAGAATTATATGGAATAATTGATAAATACAAATACACAGAAATTTTAACACATCATTTTTAATAATTGACTAAATGGATTTAAACTTAGTAAGGCTAGGGGCACCTGGGTGTCTCAATCGTTAAGCGCCTGCCTTTGGCTCAGGTCATGATCCTGGGGTCCTGGGATGGAGCCCTGCATGGAGCCCCACATTGGGCTCCCTGCTCTGTGGGAAGCCTGCTTCTCCCTCTCCCACTTCCCCTGCTTGCGTTCCCTCTCTCCGTGTCAGATAAATAAAATCTTAAAAAAAAAAAAAAACTTAGTAAGGTTATAGAGATGATATAAAACTATAATCAACAAATAATCCCCATTCTTTTTAAGTAAACTTGAAATATTTACAAAAATTGACCAGATATTGGGCCTAAAGGTATCACATTTTAAAATTCATATATAGACAACAAAGCACTAGTATTAGAAATAAATAACAAAAGCTTATCCAGGGGTGCCTGGGTGGCTCCACTGGTTAAATTTCTGCCTTCGGCTCAGGTCATGACCCCCAGGGTCCTGGGATGGAGCCCCGCATCAGGCTGTCTGCTCAGCAGGGAGTCTGCTTCTGCCCCTCCTCTCTGTCTTATAAATTTAAAAATAAATAAATAGATAAATAAGTGATCTGAAAGAGATACATAAATTTTAGAAATTAAAAGCACAAATCTAAATAATTTATGGAACTAAGTAATTGTACTAAAATTAGAACATATTTTAAATTGGATAAAGATGAAAAGATTATAGACCAACAGGTGTACAATATACCTGAAGCAGTACTGTAAGGGACATTTACTAGAAGCAATTCACATTCATGAAAGGACAATATATGTTTACAGACTTGTCCAAAGTCTATGTTAGCTTTTCTAATCTCTGTCATAATACAGTCCAAAGAGACCCAGACTTCTGGATATTCTGTAGAATGTCACATTGGTTCATTATACGGACCAGCTAAAACAGACTGGGTGAAAAAGAAGTTGCAAGTATGTTGGACATGTGAGACAGGCACATCCCTCAGAGTATGAGAAAACCCTTTGAGGATTAAGGGACCTACCACATTAGAGATTTTAAGGGTCCAGGGGTCCAGTGCTCTGTGATAGGTTTAAAATAAAGTATAAACTATTGCATCTTGTATTCCCACCATGTCTCATAGGCATCTTTGGGTTCCGGCGGTAACATAGTCCACACTTAGGGATACTGCTCTGACACATTTGCTGAGGGACACAGAAGGCTGCCAGCTTTGACAGGAGCTTAGAGTAAGAAAGGGCTCTGCAGCAGGTCCAAGCCACAGTACAAGCAGCCCTACCACTTGGCCGTACAATCCAGCAGACTCTGGCATTAGCGATACATGCAGTGAGAAAGACACCATATGGAGTATATAGCAAACTGCAATAGGAGGAATCACGACATAGTTCTCTGGGGTTCTCTAGCAAGGCCGTGCTATCTGCTGAAAATTATATGTCATATTGTATAGTATAATTCTACACCTTAATAATACTGGGTTCACCTGGCAATGGGTATTGAGTGACCTTGCGACTAGAACTTCTCATCATGAGCTTGGTTTTGTTAGGCCTACTGAGTCATAAGGTCTCATAGTAACCCATCATAGGATGGAAGTAGCACATCAAGGATCAGGCATGAGAAATAGTACAGGGCACAAGTAAACAGTGTGAGCAGGTGGTGCATCAAAAATTCTTTCACTAGTTTCTCTCCCTCAGCTCGCAACTATAGTTGTGTAGGTATTCCCATGTTGCTTAGAGAGGAAAAAGGTTAAACTTGGTTTATCGAAAGTTTAGCTCAGGATATGGATGAAAGCCAAGATTGTATGGCTGCCTACTTTAGCTCTGGAAAGAGCAAAAATTAACATCTTCCCAGTAGTCAAACTTTGGACTTTGTACCTTGTCATTCATTCTGCATGTATAGAGAGGTGGCCCAAAGTAAGAATATACTCATATATTCATAGCCAAATGGCTTGGCTGATAGGTCAGGGGTTGGAAGGAGAAAGCTTGGAAAATTGAAGACGAAGAAATCTGGGAAAGAGGCCTATGGATGAAACTATGGAAATAGACAAGATATGAAGATCTTGGATCACATATTAACTCTTACAGAGGGTAGCTACTAATAACCAAGGCAACAAAATGATTCAGCCAGTTGACATCAGCCAGCTTCTTCTATTGGCCACCTAAGTACTGGCACAATTGTGCATAAATGTAGTGGCAGGGATGGAAACTATAAAGAAGCCCAAACAGCAGAAGTTCCTTCTGACCAAGGCTGATATAGCTACTGCTGCTGCTGAATGTCCAAACTGCCAGTAACAGAGAACAACACTGAGGGCTCAGTATGCTACCATCCATCAAGAAGACCAAATAGTCACACAGTGGCAAATTGAATACATTGAATCCCTCCCATTTAGGAAAGAGAGCAATTCGTCTTGACTGGAACTGAGACTTATTCTGAATATGGACTTGCTTTCCCACTCCTACGACCTCAAACAGTACCATTATCCAAGGGCTAACAGAGTGTTGATCCACAAACATCGCATCCTGGTCTTCATTGCATTGGACCAAGGAAGACACTTTATAGTACAGTAGTTGCAGCAATGGACACATGACAATGTGAATCAGTGATCCAGCAAAAATTATGAAATCATTACAACCAGAACCTGCCAAACTGATAGAGCAATAGAAAAAGCTTTAGAAGTCCTTTGAAGCTACAAGGATGGGGCACCAGCATACATTCTAGATCAATGACCATTATATAGTCCCATGTCTCCAGCAGACAGAGGATCAAGGGTAGAAGAAAGAGTGGGAGATTTACCATCGTTCACAGTGACCGCTTGGGAAATTTTGCTTCTTATCTCTCTCAGTGTTGTTACAAAATGGAAGGAGAGAGGAATGTTTTTGGCACCTTCCAAGTGATCCACTGGTAATCTTTTGTTCAGTTTTGATGGCGCAATTTAAGTAGACAAGTGCAGTACCATGGCTGAGCATTGCATTCTGCGTTCAGTAGAGGAGGAATGACGACCTAGGCTAAGAGTACTCAGGGATGATGATCTGGGTCACCCTGCCAGAGAAGTGACAGAGACCAGCAGAAGTGTGAGCTGAGGGTAAGAGAAATGTGGAGTAGATAGTATGTGGATAGCAGAGGAGGCAGGTAATCAGTTGAGGGTGTAAGACCAGCTGCAGAGGTAAGGACCTATAATTCATTCCATTAATGTTCTTTTCATAAATTTCTCAGCAAAAGAAAAGAATCCTGGAGGAGCTTTTCCTAGATGGGAGTGAAATTTGAATCTATATGGAGCAATAGATCCAAAGATCTAAATGGCACAAAGGGCGGTGATGTGTAGCCAATATCCCTCTTTCAGGACTGAGACACTCATTCCCTTGCCTGCTTTGAGTGTCGTCTGTTGAGAGACCACAAGCAAGACCTTCCTTAAGAGTTGCCTTAGACAAAAGGAACTATGTAGCCCAAATTACACTACCTCCATGGGGGCAGTACACATCCAATACTACTTCATTGGAATTGATATGAACTATTGATAACAATATTTTAAGTCATATGTTCATCATCATTAGCCATCAGGGAGATTCAAATCAAAAACCACATTGAGATACCACCTTACAGCAGTTAGAATGGCAAAAATTGACAAGGCAGGAAACAACAAATGTTGGAGAGGTTGTGGAGAAAAGAGCCCCCTTACACTGTTGGTGGGAAGGCAAGGTGGTACATCCACTTTGGAAAACAGTACAGAATTTCCTCAAAAAGTTAAAAATAGAACTACCCTACAACCCAGCAACTGTACTACTAGGTATTTACTCCAAAGATACAGATGTAGTGGAAAGAAGGGCCATCTGTATCCCAATGTTCATAGCAGCAATGTCCACAATAGCCAAACTGTGGAAAGAGCAGAGATGCCCTTCAACAGACGAATGGATAAAGATTGGTTCATATATACAATGGAATATTACTCAGCCATCAGAAAGGATGAATACCCAGCTTTTGAATCAACATGGACAGAACTAGAGGAGATTATGCTAAGTGAAATAAATCAAGCAGAGAAAGTCAATTATCATCTGACTTCAATTATTTGTGGAACATAAGGAATAGCATGGAGGATATTAGGAGAAGGAAGGGAAAAATGAAGGGGGGTAAATCAGAGGGGGAGAAAAACAATGAGAAACTGTGGACTCAGAGAAACAAATAGGGTTTTAGAGGGGAGGAGGGATGGGGGGATTAGTGAACCTGGTGATGGGTATTAAGGAGGGCACATATTGCATGGAGCACTAGGTGTTATACGCAAACAATGAATCATGGAGCACTACATCAAAAACTAATGATATACTGTATGGTGACTAACATAATAAAAAATAAGTAATATGTTGTCAGTGAAAGAAAAAAAAATTTTTAAAAGATTTCATTTATTTATTTGAGAGGGAGAGAACATGAGTTGGAGGGGAGGGGCAGAGGGTGAGGAGAAGCAGGCTCCCCAATAAGCAGGGAGCCTAATGTGGGACTCGATCCCAGGAACCTAGGATCATAACCTGAGCTTAAGACAGATGCTTAACCAACTGAGCCACCCAGGCACGCCACCATGAAGTAATTTTGTGTACATTCCAACAGACAGTAACTCCGATGAACGAGTACAACAAAAATATTGTTTTTATTAAAAAATAATAGAACCTTAAGAATACTCTCATCATGGGAGTATAATGTACCATATGAATTAATGTAGTAGCAAGGATATTAAATACAGCAGTCATTCCTTCCCTTAAACAAATGAAAGTCACTTAAACATAGTCTATTCAGTTCTTTTATGAAAAGCATTTATGTTTCCTGATCCATACCCTCCTTCTGTGTCTCCTTGTGCAGTGAATGTTGGATTGGATACTTTACCACACATTACTGTTCTCAAGATGCAGACAGAGTGATATGCAAGAATTATGTTCTGTATTTAAACAGTTCATCTTAAAAGTTCATGAGGAAAATAAATAAGCAAGGAAAGTCCTAGGGGAAAAGGAGCATTGAGGGTAGCTAGCTCTACCAGATATTAAAACATAACATAAAGCTACTAAAAGTAAAATATTCTGGAGCACATGGATGGCTCAGTCGGTTAGGCATCAGGTCTTGATCTCAGGGTAGAGGGATTGAGCCCCACATCACTGGGCTTCATGCTCAGTGCGGAGTCTGTTTGAAATTCTCTCCCTCTCCCTTTGCTCCTCCTCTACTCTCTCTCTCTCTCTCTCAAAGATAAATATTTAAGAAAAATATTTTGGCTTTAGTAGGTGACTAGATATATCAGTGGAAACTCCAGAAATAGACTCAAGTATATATGGAAATTTAATATACAATACAGAAGACATCTTGAATCACAGAGGGAAAAAGGATAGTTATTTTAATAAATATAGGCTGAATTTATTTATTTATTACATGTTGAATTGTGTTGAAGTCCTAAAATGTAGAAGATATGTTGAAGTCCTAATCCTCAAAACGTCAGAATTATTTGGAAACAGCGTCATTGCAGATATAATTATTTAAATTAGGGTGAAGCCATACCAGTGTAGGTTGAGCCCTAATCCAATATGACTAACATCCTAAGAAGGGGAAATTTGGACACAGAAACATTCACAAAGGGAGGGTGATGAAGACACACTGGGAGAAAGCCATGTAAAGACAGAGGCAGAGACTGGAGTGATACATTGCCAAGGCAGAGAACGCCTGGAACTACCACCAGCTGGAAGAGGCAAGGAAATCTCTACCCTCCCGTGGAAGCTTTGGAGGGGACCTGGCTCTGCTGATTTTGGACTTCCTAGTCTCCAGAACTATGAGAAAATTGATTTTGGACTTCCTAGTCTCCAGAACTATGAGAAGAATGATTTTGGACTTCCTAGTCTCCAGAACTATGAGAAAATAAATTTCTATTGTTTTAAACCACCAAGTTTGTGGTACTTTGTTTCAGCAACTTTGCAAAACTGATCCAGGATCAGATAAAGGATAACCATTTGGCAAAATAGAACACAGAATCCATACCTCACATCAGATAACAGAATAAAATCTAATGCATTAGAGAAGTAACAGAAATAAAACTATACAAGTGCTAAAGGAAAAATGAATGAATTCCTTTCTAACCATGAATCAGTATCTAGTATCCTAAAGGAAAAGATTCATATATTCAACTATATGAACAGAAAACTCTCTGCTTAACAAAAGAAGCACAACTAGCAACATCAAAAGACTGAAAAAAATATTTGTAATTTATATCACAGACAATTGACTACTCTTTTTTATGTAAAGAGCTTTTTAAAATAGAAAAGAGAAATACCCCAAATCACAAAGGACATGAACAGATAGTTCACAGAAAAAAAGGCAAATGATCTTTAAACCAATGAAAAAGATGCCCACTCACTCATAGTTAAAGAAATGTAAACTTGGGGTGCCTGGGTGGCTCAGTGGGTTAAAGCCTCTGCCTTCGGCTCAGGTCATGGTCCCAGCGTCCTGGGATCGAGCCCCGCATCGGGCTCTCTGCTCAGCGGGGAGCCTCCTTCCCTCTCTCTCTCTCTGTCTGCCTCTCTGCCTACCTGTGATCTCTGTCTGTCAAATAAATAAATAAAATCTTTAAAAAAAAAAAAGAAATGTAAACTTTCACTGCAATACTATCTCTCATTTATCAGACTGGAAGAATCCCAAAGTTTGAAAATATATATGCTCTTGGCGTGACCTTGAAAAGACTCTGCCCAGGAACACACACATGCACACATACACACTCATATAAACACACACAAAATATAAACACGTGTTCATTCATGTGGGATTATTTCTAACATCAAAAGACTGGAAAGCATTCCTCGGCAGAGGACTGCTCAAACTAATGGGACATGGCCACAATATAGTAAGTTTAGTGGGAAACAGGAACAAGGACAGTTTCTATGTACTCACATGGGACAGAAAAACACACATAATATGTTCCATTTGTGCAAATAGAAGGGGATAATTTTCAACAATAAAATATCTATTTGCTTATATTTATTTAGATATAAAAAAGAGCAGAAAATAGAAATTAAGTAAAAGAAAAAGAAAGTGGGCTAGAGTTATTAAGGGGCAGGAAAAGAAGCAAGAGTTTCCAAATATAGCTTTTCTTATAGTTTTGACTTTTAAACTATATAAATGTTTTATGTATACAAAATTATACATAAATCTTGTTTCAAACCAATTCTTAGAACTGAAAGCAAATAGAAATAAATAAATCTAACTGTACATCCAGGTATATATATTATATACTATATATATGTAATTATATATATAATTTCAAGGAGCTTTAGAATTTAGTACTTTTGGCGGACATCTTTGGTGAGATATAGTCTTAAGGACAAAAAAACTTCAACATATCTTAAACTTAATTCAGTAATTATAAGTAATAATATTGGTATTGCTATTTTGAAATTTTTGAATATTATAAAGTAAAGCTAATTAATAAATACTACACTAATAATATTAAGAACCAAGATATTCAGTGAAAGAGAAAAAAGATAAAGGTAAAAGTCCTTTATTACATTTGAATTAGAAAGAGCAGCTTGATCTCATGTTTTCATAGTTTTATTTTTAAATGATTCAAAGACTATGATAACTTAGGAAACTTAAAATATTAGTTATCTTATAGAATTTATGTCCCGTGATTGCATTATTTCATACAACATTTACTTTTTCTCCTCATTAATCAGCTCTGAAGGGATTTTGACTACATATAACCTGGGCTATGAATTATATTCTAATATCACCAATAACAGTAATAGTAAAAGCCGTACTTTTTATTTTAAAAGATATATTTTTTGATTTCTAAAACTTGTATTTTTTAGCAATGTTTATGACAAGATCCAGATACAATGATTCTCCAGCAATAGCATTCCTAACCTTCAGGTTTTGGTTTTAACATACCCCTTTTCATGGAAAGATACCAGTCTTTTGGAGACTAGCTGATTCCAGGTCTGGAGTAGGGAAAATGCTTATGAATCTGGGACAGCTTGTTATGTCTGAAAGGAAGAAAGCATTCAAACACTATGGCTTCATGTCCAAAGAGTATAGAATCAATTGTGAAGGGTACCCAAGGGCCATATTTGGGACAATTTGAGAATCAAAAAGTAAATAGTCCTGGGCTAAAACACCCTGCATATTTAAAAAAAATACCAAGTTGACATAAACAGAATACAAGGGACTTCTGGCTCTGGTGATAACAGCTAGTATTAATCACCAGCTGGAAACAACTACAATACCTGTATACTCATCCTTCAGGTTACTTCCTGGCAGGGATCCTGTAGACTCAGAACCATGCTGCATACTATCCTCCTCACTAAATTGCTCAACTAAGACCAAGTCCTTGCTGGACTGTTCAGGGTCCCAGACCTCATCCATTCCAAACTATGCCGGTGCTATCTACCAGCTGCTCTTAGACTACCATTTAATAGTGAGACCAGCTTCTTTGTAGGTTTCATGAGTATGTCAACAGTATGTTGCTAACCCAACAGACAGTGGGTCCACCTCTGCAGCAGCTGCTGTGGTAGCTCCTCCAGCCGTCAGTGTTCTTCCACAGTATAAATATGCTGTAGGAGTTGGTAATCCTCCACAATGTCTTAATGTAAAGCTACAGGTTACCATGCAGCAGCCTACTGTTAATGTACAAGGTCAGGAGACTGACTACTTTCACGTTGGCATCTGCTCCTCCCCAAGTACAAAAACAAATTTGTGTGAATGACTCCTTCCTTTTATTCAAGCCATGCACCCTACTGTTGCTGGTCAAAATCACCCATGTGTTGTTGGAGACTGATAATTCAGAACCTCTTCACAGGCTTGAAGCTCCAGTCTCTCTGATTTGAGGTTGCTGAAGCGTTGGTGTACTACAAGCCCACCAAGCAAAAAAGGCTGCCCAGGAAGCAATTAGCAATGTCCTTGGAGCTCCAATTGTTTAAAATTGATTGCAGACCATGAATAGAAATGCATGCTTCACCAAAGAAAAATATCTAAACCCTAAAAGCTTACATATTATGGGGAAAAATTGCTAAATATAAAATAGATGCAAAAGAGGAAAAGAAACTTTGAAGCTTATGTACAGAGCAAATGCCAGGTCTAGCAAGCATAATGCTGGATTACTTCCTGATTTAAACACACACACACACACACACAACTAGTACTATAAAAACTTTTTAAAAAAGATTTTTAAAAGAATGTATTTGAGAGAGTGAGTGAGCATAGAGGGAGACTTTGACTCTCTGCTGAGCAGAGAGCCTGACACAGAGCTCAATCCCAGGACCCTGAGATCATGACCACCGCCGAGGGCAGATGCTTAACCAACTGAGTCACCCAGATGTCCCAAAACTAATGTTTTATAGATCCTGGGAAAAACAGTTTTCAGCAAAGTACAAAAATTTAAAGCATTCCTCTAATTTTATTTTTTTATTTTTTTTTTCTTTAAAGATTTTATTTATTTATTTGACAGAGAGAGATCACAAGTAGACAGAGAGGCAGGCAGAGAGAGAGAGGGAAGCAGGCTTCTTGCTGAGCAGAGAGCCCGATGCGGGACTCGATCCCAGGACCCCGAGATCATGACCTGAGCCGAAGGCAGCGGCTTAACCCACTGAGCCACCCAGGCGCCCCATAAAGCATTCCTCTAATTTTATAAATCTTTACTGTGGAATATCTCAGCATGTCATTTAAGTAACAGAATTGAAAACTGGAAATGTAATTTGATTATGATTTAATAAAAATTCCTTAAATAGTGAAAAAATATTAGTGAGTAAACAAAGACATACTTGACAAATTTATAAGGAACAATGTTTTTGTATTTGTTTAAATACTATGAACACTTGAATACTGTAAACATGGTTAACTGCTTGTAATTTTATTTTTTTTTTTACTGCTTGTAATTTTAAAATGACATTAATGAAGGTAATTTTATGTTCAGTTAGCTAGCATACAGTATATCATTAGTTTTTGATGTAGTGTTCAACGATTCATTACTTGTGTATAATACCCGGTGCTCATCACAACACGTGCCCTCCTTAATACCCATCACCCAGTTCCCCCATCCCCTGACGTCCTTCCCTTCTGTAACCCTGTTTGTTTCCCAGAGTCCAGAATCTTTCATGGTTTGTCTCTGTCTTTGATTTCTTCCCGTTCAGTTTTCCCTCCCTTCTCTGTGGTCCTCCACTATTTTGTTTCACATATGAGTGAAACCATATGATAATTGTCTTTCTCTGCTTGACTTATTTCACTTAGCATAATCCCCTCCAGTTCCATCCGTGTCGATCGATGTAAATGGTGGGTAGTCATCTTTTCTGAAGGCTGAGTGATATTCCATTGTATACATGAACCACATCTTTATCCATTCATCTGTTGAAGGACATCTTGGCTTCTTCCACAGTTTGGTTGTTGTGGACATTGCTGCTATGAACATTGGGGTGAAGGTGCCCCTAATGAAGGTAATTTTTAAAAAAGTTTTTATATAGAAAATTAAAAATTCAAATTATTTGAATGCCTGCAACACTACTTTTTTAAAAGTAGAGTGTTTTGGCCTAATGAACATATAAATATTAAATTTAATACTTAAGAAAAAACTATAAATCACAAAAAATGACAATTTTCCCCTTGATTAAAAAACATAGTTCCTCATTCTGAAAATGATTTATTATAACTTTATCTTTTATTAAGATCAATTTTCTATTTTAAAATCTAATTCTCTTGTAAATGTAAAATACTACCTTGTGAATGTAAATATTTTTTCATTTACATATTAGTAAAAAATGATATGCCCTCATGATTTAAACATTAGTCAAAACACTGGGGCAGTTTAGAATTTTAAATTTTTAGAATTTTAGTACTAGAATTAAAATAGTTGAAAATGAGGCATAGGATTGATGCTGAGTTATAAGAATGTAGAAGAAAATGCTTCTAGAACAGCAGCGATTTTATCTCCTCCCAGAGTTATCCAGGTATGTGTGTGAACTTTTGACAGTTTTAGTGTTATATTTTGTGAAAGGTCCCAGTATATAACATATATCGTTTTGGTATAGTTTTGGTTGCCTTAAATTATAGTTGCTTCACTTTGCAAATTTATGTGTAAATTTTACATTCTGTGCTATTTTAGTATTTTACTTACATAGAAGAGGGAATAGGAAACCAAGTAATGTTTAATTCCTGCATTTGGCTTTTGCCAAAGAAATCTGAATGACTTTAAGGAGCCATCCACTAAGGCTATTTGAGAAGATTTTACATGACCCTTCCAACTTTAAAATAATCTTGAAATAAACTGAAAATTGCATTTTGCTTGTGATTGGTTCTATATCAGCATAGCAGATTTAATCAGCTAGAATTGAAAGGAGATTCTGTATTACTGAGGAAAAGAAAAGCTCACATGGACAAGTCTATTAATCCTCATTTCTGCAGGCTGACTTTAACTCCTTATGTTATACTCACTGAAAAATCATGGTTTATATCCATTTGTGATTTAATTTTATATCTATAAATAAATACTTCACATAATGTTTCATTTAAAAACTATTAAACTTGTCATTTTAAGGGTACTGCAGAAGTAAATAAGTCTAATTTTGGTTCTTTTATTTAATATACCATTCATTCAGATAGTCACAAAAAGCAGAATTTGAAATCCATTTTGTTGACCCACTTATTCTTGGCATTTTTTCCCCCTTTTCTGGTGATCTTTTTAACTAAATTACTAAACAGATGATGAGTTCTACTTCTCCTGTATGGAGGTTTAGACTATCTTACCTTTCTGTCATTGGGTTAATTTAATTTTTTATTACACCAAGTTTGTAATGTGACAGCAGATTCAGCCTAATGGATTAAACTTTCCTAGAATATTTACAGATTTACTTTGTTCTTAAAACACATAAATACTATTGGGCATTCTATTTACATTGTTTTTATTAAATTAACCTTGGAGTAAAAAATCATAGGAAAGCTCTGTAATGAAATCACATATTTATTAAATCCTTGGTACTATGTACAATCTCCACATATTTGTATGTTTTAATTTTTCTCTCATGTAAGATAATTTATTAAAAGAAGAAGGCAGGTGATGGCAAATAAACTTTTTAATGAAGTTCCATCTTTGTCAGTTCCATACTGATGTTGTTTGGATCATGGCGTGTAAGTACTTTGGGCCCCAGTATGCCAATAATTAGAGCTCCATTCGGAGCTGTAATCAAGATGGCTAAAAATGCCACTGTCATCACATCCTTCGAATATGGTTCCAAGTGGGGTGCGCTGAATCTTGCTGTTTCTAGAGCCAGAGGACCTAATACAGCCTGCATTTAGGGGGTAAAAAATGAGGCATAAAGAAAAATGTTAAATAGCTAATACATGACAAAAGTTAATGGCCCTGTTAAAACAAACAAAACCTAGTAGTAGGCCATCAGAAAAGAGACAAGCCTTAAAGTGCTGAGGAATTATCAGGAATTACTCATCAATTCTATGTTCTCCCTAGGAAATATATCTGGATGAAAGGTGAAATATTGATAAATCATCGTGCATGCATTTTGGGGCCGATTTTGTATTTTTATCATCTCAGCTTTCTCCTGTTTAAATATCTTTTTTGAGTGCTCACATTACTCTCAGAACCTCAGGAGTTCTAGCTAAAGCAGGATTTTGCTTATTTACCTTTACCACGGACTATAAAGTTCTTGGGTATAATAAGACAACACAAAATACTAGGGTTTCTTATGGTTCTCTAGGATTTTGTTGCTTATCTTCTTGTTCTTCCTACTTGGGAGGCCGTGTGTCCAGGAAAACTGGCAAGAGGTTTGGAATCTACAAAGTGGACAGGGGAGATTAGGAAGTAACTTGCCTAATGTTTTAGGCAAGTAACATGATATTCAAAACACTCAGGCTGGTCCCATCGACCTGCTTTTCCAACCATGACATAGTAAGAATTTTGTTGTACAAGAACTCACAAATTTCTGTTTGGGAGTAACAGTGGAAAAAAGAAACTCCAGAAATCAAGACATTATGCTGCCATGTTAAAAAGTCTAACTATAAGTAGTAATACCTCTTTGTAGGAGCAGACTAACATTCAATCAGAGGGCAAAACTCTAAGATCTCCCCATTCATTCATTCATTCATCATTCATTATTCATTCTTGTAGGTATGCTGTGCTTACTAATTGTGTACCTCCTGCATGCCAGGCAGTATATTAAGTACTAGGGGAAAATTAATGAAAGAAAATACTGTTCCTGTCTTTCCCAGATAGTCTGGTGAGGAGATTTAGTCATTAATTAAAATCATGTAAATTAAATGCATAATTAAAAATAATATATGTGCATTCATATATGCTGGAGTGGGTGACAAGGGTAGGAAAGATATATTTTTAAAAGAATCAATGTGTCTCGGGGCATCTGTGTGGCTCAGTCATTAAGTGTCTGCCTTCGGCTCAGGTCATGATCCCAGAGTCCTGGGATGAGCCCGGCATCGGGCTCACTGCTTGGTGGGCAGTCTGCTTCCCTTCCTCTCCCACTCCCTCTCCTTGTATTCCCTCTCTCACTGTCTCTCTCTCTCTGTCAAATAAATAGATAAAATCTTTAAAAAAAAAAAGAATGAATGTATCTCCACTTTAAAGTCATTACATTTATCACTGTAATATTCAGCAAAATGTAAACATTCCAGTATCCAGATATATTCTTATATTTTGGGAAAACAGAAAAAAAAATGTTTCAGAAGTTTAGGAAGTATTTGTCATTAAAGGTACACTTTTCAACTTCGGAAGAATTGCTTTTAAAACATTTTGAAAAAGATTACATTATTTTCAGTAAGTAGTTATGCTCAAATATTTTAAAAGTAAGGATAATAATCTACATTTTGTGATTAAGGTAACATTTCACTTGGAATTTTAAAAAATCATTAACATTAAAAATTATTAACATGACTTAATACGTTCTTACCTGGACCGTAGCTTTGGGCATCCACGATAAAGCAATAAATATTTTCTCCTTAAAATTGAAGCCAGCAAAACACATCAATACAAACGTAAAAGAAATTCGAATCAATAATGCCAAACTCATGGTAGCAACACAAATGCCTACAACAGATATAAAAAAACCATAAACAATGAAATATTTGGAAAAAGTGGTTCTTTATGTCTAGAAAAAGTGTAAGAGATTATCTTATGGTGGAGGTACCATGAAAGATAAGATAGATTATATTTATTTAATTCTGAGCTAATAGACTTTGAACTTTCCCTACAAATGAAAGTATTCAAAAGCTGCTGATAGTATGTAATATTTTTGGTCAGAAAAGAATTTCAAACTGCATTTCCTCAGATCACTCAGGGAAGGTATTCAGAGCTGGCTTTGGTAACAAAGAGCATATGAGGTAACAAAAGAGCAAATGTATGTTATTAACTGTATCAACATGAGTTTCTGAAGAAGGTTCTTATAGCATTCAAGACATATTGTAAACAAAATAAAAAAGTTATTCATGGTTTTCTTAAATATTTTCAAATCTCATATTTTTTGTGCCTGTAATTATTCTTACCAATAGCATTTGATTTAAGAGATGCAACAGAAACTTCTGATCCAACCAAACCAAAAAGAAGGGGTTGAAAAATATACCATGTAGTTTTAATAATTCTTTGGACTCTAATCTGTAGGAAAGAATAATGTATTTTTAGTTATTGTGTTTAGTTATTGTGACACAAAAATAATTGCTTTTTAGAAATTAAAGTCTCTCAACATTTAATAAACTTAAGATATTTTATTTGTAGAAGAAATGTTAAAGCTTAAAAATTGAATAGGTTAATCCTTTTATTCAAACACTTGAGTAGAATTTGGTTAAAAAAAATCTACAAAGCTTATGGCAGAATTATTTACAATAGTCAAGACATGGAAGCAGCCCAACTGTCCGTTGATTGATGAATGGATAAAGAACAGGTCGTATGTGTGTACACACACACACACACACACACACACATACACACAGGAATAACATTCAACCATAAAAAAGAATGAAATCTTGTTATTTGCAACAATATAGACGGGGCCAGCGAGTATATGCTAAGTGACATGAATCAAAGAAGGGTAAATACCATATGATTTCACTCATGTGGAATTTAAGAAACAAATGAGCAAAGAGGGAAAAAACAGAAAGAGAGAGAAAAACCAAAAAACAGGTTCTATTTTTTTTTTAAGATTTTATTTGTTTATTTGAGACAGAGATCACAAGTAGGTGGGGAGGTAGGCAGAGAGAGAGAAGAGGAAGCAGGCTCCCTGCTGAGCAGAGAGCCCAGTGTGGGGCTCGATCCCAGGGCCCTGGAATCATGACCTGAGCCGAAGGCAGAGGCTTTAACCCACTGAGCCACCCAGGCGGCCCGAGAAATAGGTTCTTAATTATGGAGAACAAACTGATGGTTACAAGAGGGGAGGTAGGTGGGGGGAAGGGTGAAACAGGTAAAGGGGATTAAAGAGTGCACTTGCTGTGATGATAACTGGATAGTGTATGGAAGTGTTGAAACACAGTATTGTACACCTGATACACATATAACAACTGCATGTTAACTTACTAGAATTAAAATAAAAACTTAAAAAAAGAAGTAAAATAAAAATAAATGGTCCTTGAAACCAGAAAAAAATCTATAAAGCTATTCAGTAAAAATATTATTTGGTAATTTTGTCAGTAAAGAAATAAGGTCTTTGGAGTTCCAGACATGTTTTTGAATGGTTCAATAACAATTCTAGCTTTTGTTTATAAGGTAAGTGAACAGAGACAGAACTAGAACTACATCATGCCTGATGAGCACATACTCAATATTATGCAACCATTTCAGCTCTCAAAAGGGAGTTGAGAAGACCTCCACTAATAATTGTCTTGGAAACCAATCCCATGAAAGTTAATCTTGAGATGTCCTAAGCTACCAGGCAAAAAATGTCAGTAATCTGTTAGGCCTGCTTCTGAAGAACCCATGTTGAAAACTTCAATTTTATTTTTTCCTTAAAACCAAACCAAAAACATAAATAGATTCCTAATTTGGTTGCCTGCCTGGCTCTCCTTTCTGAGAATGAACCTCTCCCAATGCTACTTCCCCGATTATGTGGTTACAACAAAGGCCCCAGTTGATGTAACAGTACTCTGGCTCTTCTCAAGGAATTTGGATGAAGAGATTTTAGTTTCAGTCTGGGCTTATCTAATCTTATTTTTTTATTTTATTTGTTTGACAGGCAGAGATCACAAGTAAGTGGAGAGGCAGGCAGAGAGAGGAGGAAGCAGGCTCCCCGCTGAGCAGAGAGCCTGATGGGGGCCTCGATCCCAGAACCCTGGGATCATGACCTGAGCCGAAGACAGAGGCTTTAACCCACTGAGCCACCCAGGCGCCCCTGGGCTTATCTTTTTTTAAAGAGACATAAAACTGTGATATCCTTTGTTTGGGGTATAAATTACGTTTGTAACTATTTCCCTTATGACTGGGTTTTCTAATCTATAAAAGTAAAGTTAAAAAAAGGAAAAAAAAAACAAAGAAAAAACAATCTTACTCTTTCTTCATGGTGGCACATTATCCCTTTTATTTCTTTTAATTTTTTAATAAAGACTTTATTTATTTTTGAGAGAGAGAGCCTGAGCTGGGAGGGGGGCAGTGGTGGATACAGAGGGAGAGGGAGAATAGACTCCCTCTCCCCACTGAGCAGGGCTGAAGACCCAGGGCTCCATTCCAGGATCCTGAGGTCATGACCTGAGCTGAAGGCAGACACTTAACTGACTGAGACACCCAGGTGTCTCAGGTGAAATTTAGTAGTTTTCATTTTATTTAATTGTAATTTATTATTGACCATTTAATTTTTTTACGATTGTGATTTTATTGGAATACTAAACAAAACACTAATACAATTTTTGGGTTGGGAAATTCTCAAGCTGATTTTAAAATTTATCTAAGAAAGCATTTGTGCAGGAACAGTCAAGAAATACTTTAAAAATAAGTACAATGAGGGCGCCTGGGTGGCTCAGTGAGTTAAGCCTCTGCCTTCGACTCAGGTCATGATCTCGGAGTCCTGGGATCCAGTCCCACATCGGGCTCTGCTCTGCAGAGAGCCTGCTTCCTCCTATCTCTCTCTGCCTGCCTCTCTGACTACTTGTGATCTCTCTGTCAAATAAATAAATAAATTCTTAAAAAAAAAAAAGAAAAAGAAGTACAATGAGAGGGATCTTCCATATTAGATTTTGAGACATAAAATGACAGATTTAAAATAGAGTGGTACTGGCACAGGACTAGATAGGTAGGATTAAACAGATTCCAGCAATGAATACATATATATGTATATACATATACATATATATATATTTAGCTCATGTTAAAAGAGGCTCTTAAAATCACTGAATAAATAATGGATTAGTCAATAAATAATTTAGTAAAAAATGACTACCCAGTTTATGTGCATATATATATTATATGTATGTGCATACATGTTTATGAACACACACACATATCCTTATCTCACAGCACTTACAAAAATAAATTCCAGATGGATTAAAGAACTAAATGCAAAAATAAAACAAACAAAAACTACCAAAGTATTAGGTGATACTATAGAAAACATTATGGTTACAATCTTATAATCTTGGGTGATGATATCCTTCTTAAACAAGATACAGAATTCAAAACAAAAAGAAAAATAGTTTTGACTACAGGTAATTTTACTTCAACACAAAAGACATCATAAACAAAGTTAAAAATAAGCAAAAATTATATGCAATATATACAAAACAAATGATTAGTAGCACTAATATAGGGGAACTATAGAAACAAAAAGGCAAATCAACCCATTAAAAACCAGGCAAAGATGAATAGGTAGTTAAAAAAGAATGTATGAAGAGAAGGTTACTGCACTATTGATCAGAGAAATATAAACGAAGAATAATAATGTTGTATCATTTCTTACCCATCAGATTGCTTAAAATCTTTGAAGAGATAATTTTGCAGTACCTCTCAAAATAGAAACATTCCATTTCTAAATTCAGCAGTTACATATCTAGGAATCTGTTTTACAGAAGCACTTTTACATTAGCAAAAAGATACATGAACAGAATTGTTCACGGCTTCACATTAGTAATAACAAAAATGGAAAGGATCTAAATGTCTACAAATGGAGAACTGATTAAAGGAGATGATTGATTCTGGGAAGGGGGTCTGATATTTGGGAGAGGTAGGGGAAAAGGAGTCTTTTACATTTTGTTCTATATGTGGGCTTTTTGTATTGTTCTAATCTTTTATGAGCATTTTCATGGATTAAATGTATAACTATAATTTTAATGAATAAAATAATTAAATCAATATAAGTTCTATAATCACATTGCATAAAAGTTGAGAAAAAGAAAGCAGCCTGATTGTTAACTCAACTTCTGATTGCATTTTAGTGTATTTCCAGATCCTTTTCCTAAATATCTTATTTCCTCAATTGATTTATACACATACTTGAAGACACAAATTTCTGGAACATCTTCCAACTAGAACGAAGAGATTTCCTAAACATCTATTATAGATGTAAAAAAATGCGGTTATTTTATCTTAAAAAGTGATGTATTAAAAATAGTCACCTTTTCTGTGGACCAATTCATCCCTGCAACAAAAGTTAATGCTAGTGTGCATAATCCTCCAGCTGCATGTAAACCAATACGCTGGCTGCCCAAGACAGCAGTAAGAGACATACTCAAAATAAAGAAAGCTCTCTTCACTGGACGTCTTGTCTAGAATTAGATAGATATTTAGAAATTAATTTACATTTAATATATGAAACAATATTTATATCTTCTACCATGTATTATTCACCCTTTGGTATCATGTCTCTAGATGTTATATTAAATAGTGTCTAAAATTTTTACTTTCTTCCTCACTAAATATTTTAGCAGACCAAGTGAAAAAATCTGCAATTATTAAGTTTTATCTTCTGCCACATCTCTAATGTTAATAAAATGACTATAGTACCTCAGCTATAAGTGAAGAAGGAAGGAAAGAGACCCATATAAACAAAGTAAACTGTATAAACTGTAGTTCCTCTAGCATATACATATACATATTGTAGTTCCTATAACATATCTAGTTAAAAAATAAAGTTTTGAATATCTCTTTAGCTGAGATAGCTGTTACAGATAAGATGGAAGTTACAGAAATACAAGAGTAATAGCATATCCTTTAGGGAAGGAAAGGGTTGAGTTTATTAGTGTTGCCTTAGTCAAAGGTAGTGGGAGTAAATTTAAGTCAGAAAATATGCAGAGATAAATGGCAATCTACTTTCCAAAAAATGTTCAGAGGAAAATTTGAGTGGCAAAAGATTAGGGAAAATTGCCAGTGGTCAGGAGGCAATTTAATGAATATAGGGCTGGGGTGGAATGGAGAAGGTACTCTGGGTTAAGTACAGTTTTCTTTTTTTTAATTTCTTATATTTTTAAAGATTTTTAAAATTTATATATTTGACAGAGAGAGAGAGAGAGAGAGAGACAATGAGAGAAGGAACACAAGTCGGGGTGGGGTGGGGGCGGTGGGAGAGGGAGAAGCAGACTCCCTAATGAGCAGGGAGCTGGATGCAGGGCTTGATCCCATCATGACAGGAGCCAAAGGCAGACACTTAACCGACTGAAACACCTAGGAGCCCTAAGTACATTTTCCGATACTCTTATTTGTTGAATCAGGAAGCAGAGACTTCCATCAAGGCCGTTGACCTGTATCAATCACAAATGTGCTCCATTTTAAGCAGAGAGTAGCATTAGGGGCTATTTTGGGGAAAGAGAATTAAATATTATATTTAAAAGCTCATGGATCCTCCAGAAATTCAAATTTTTGAAAGAAATGCCTAATACTATACTTCTAAAAAATAGATTAACTTTTCATTTACCTGATCTCCACTGGGAAAATACTGAACAAAAATTCCCAAAACAGCTCCTGCCAGCATGCCAATAAGTACATCCCGAAAAGAGGCAAGGACATTATTAAGTATAGTACCTGTAAGGGCACACAATAAGGGAAACATCTCACAGAGTAATATTTTCACATACCTAACATATCAGAAGATCAAGTCTAGGTGGTTCATAGAGAAAAGCATATATCTTCTAGAACACATATACAAAAATGGGCCTTTAATATTCATGTCCTTGAAAACATAAAGATCTATTTGATACATTATGTACCCTCAAATAATTTAATAAATACACACAAGTTAGAAATGTTCATTGAAAATGCAGGCCAGGAAACAAGGAAATAACCAGCCACAGTGTGCTCCCTTATAAACACAACTTTAAAGACCCACTGAGGTGGAAGAATGGACAGACACTGGACAAAGGAGCACCTCTGGCACCTTGCACATGTCTGGTAATATTTCCTTCTCTGATATCCTGTTATGACAAAGAACAAATGACTTAAACATACAAAGAAAAATCTAACAACAACAGAAAAAAAAAAGATTTACTACAGGGTCAACCCTAGGAATATCTGAGTCAGCAGTCAATTGAGTTTCCAACATATTTTTATGTACCTGTATCTGTAGTTCCGAGTAAAAAAAAATTTAAAAATCCTACGTCACACTAAAAAATTGTTATGCTATGGGTATTTTAGCTCAATGAGGTGTGCAAATATATATATTTTAGAAATGTTTTTCCATGAAAAAATAACAGAAATGCAGGATGACAATAGCAAGATGGTAGAATGGGAAGCCCTAGAACCTTGATTCCCCAAAGAGGCATTAACTTAACAACAATAGATACAGTCCAAAAGCCTTAAAAGAACTCCACAAACTAATTAAGAAGTTGCAGCAAGATAAAAATGACACATCATGTACAAGGAAGCTTCTATAAAATTACCAGAGGATTTCAGAGCAGAAACCTTACAGACCAGAAGGTGGTGTGATGGAAATTCAAAGTGTTGAAAGGAAAATAACTGTCAAAGGAAGAATACTATCCTACAAGATTATCTTTCAAAGTGAAGGAAAAATTAAGACTCAGATAAACAAAAAAATGAAGGAGTTCATTACCACTGCACCTGTCTTACGAGAAACGTTAAAGGATATCCTTCAAGTAGAAGTAAAAAGATGTTAGCAACACAAAAGCACACAAATATAAATCTTTGGTAAATGTAAATACATAGATGAATTCAGAATCCTGTAATACTGTAATGGTGGTGAGTAAATCACTTTCAATTCTGTTACAGAATTTAAGCTAGAGACATAAACATAACTATAAGATTGTATTAATAGAGATGCCTGGGTGGCTCAGTTTGTTAAGTGTCTGCCTTCGGCTCAGATTAAGATCCCAGGATCCTGGGATGGAGTCCACATTGGGCTCCTTGCTCAATAGGGAGTTTCCCTTTCCCTCAACCTGCCTTGTGCTCTCTCTCTCTCTGAAAAATAAATAAAATCTTTAAAAAAAAAGACAGTATTTAAAAAAATTTTTTAAATTTTTTTATAGGGGCACCTGGGTGGCTCAGTGGGTTAAGCCGCTGCCTTCGGCTCAGGTCATGATCTCAGGGTCCTGGGATCGAGTCCCGCATCGGGCTCTCTGCTCGGCAGGGAGACTGCTTCCCAATTAAAAAAATAAATAAATAAAAATAAATTTTTTTATAAACATATAATGTATTATTAGCCCCAGGGGTACAGGTCTGTGAATCTCCAGGTTTACACACTTCACAGCACTCACCACAGCACATACCCTCCCGAATGTCCATAACCCCACCACCCTATTCCTACCCGCCCCCCCGCAACCCTCAGTTTGTTTTGTGAGAATAAGAGTCTCTTATGGTTTGTCTCCCTCCAGATCCCATCTTGTTTCATTTATTCTTTTCCTAAACCCACCACGTTGCATCTCCATTTCCTCATATCAGGGAGATCCCCAGACCCCCCACATTGCGTCTCCACTATCTCATATCAGGGAGATCATATGATAGTTGTCTTTCTCCGATTGACTTATTTCGCTAAGCATAATACCCTTTAGTACCATCCATGTCGTTGCAAATGGCAAGATTTCATTTCTAAAAATGACTGTATTAATAGATAGACAACATAAAAAGAAATAATTTGTGACCTGGATAACAAAGGAAAGAGGCGAGATGTAAAGGATTAGAATTTTTATATGTGAGCGAAAGTAAATTATCACTTCAAATTTTTATAACTATGGATGGAAAAAGAGAGTCCATGCAAATGATCACCAAAAGGCAGCAGGGTGGTCACACTTATATCAGGCAACATAGAATTTAAGTCAAATACAAATAAGTCATAAGAGATAAAGAAGGACATCATACAATGATAAAAAGGCCAACTGATCCAGAAGATAGGATTAGGTCTCTGTAACTACCATATTCCAAAATATAGATGTACTGAAGATCTATGTAAAAAAATAAAACCTTAAAAGTTCTTAACATTTAAAAAAAATTATTTGAGAGGAAAAAATATTTATTTGAGAGAGAGAGAGAGCATGAGAGGGGGTAGGGGCAGAGGAGAAGCAGACTCTCTCTGCTGAGTAGTGGACAGAACCCTGGGATCATGACCTGAGTCAAATGCAGACCCTTAACTGCTTGAGCCATTCAAGTGCCCCCAAAGTCCTTAACATTTTAAGTGATGTATACATAGTCACGAGTCAAGAGGATTATCTAAGCATGTAGCTGCTTTCGGTTTTTTACTTTTTCTGTCTTCCACAAATTAGGTTTGATCTTCTGTAGCATGTTCCAAAGTACCCTACACTATGTATTATTCATCACATTTTGTAATTATTTGTTTAACACAAATTCCTTGAGAACATGAGCCATATGTTCTTCTCTGCTGGGTAACTAGTGTAGAATAGCATTTATAAATGTGGGTCTAGGGTCAGATTGCCAGATTGCATTTTGGCTTCCCTACTTTTTGGATCTGTGACTTTTAGCAAGTTATTTAACCCCTGTTCCTTAGTTTCCTATTCTGTAAAATGAATATCATACTGTGGGGTGAGTGAGTGGAAATGAGATGAGTGGAAATAGCTATGGAACTTGGAGCAAGCACCAAGCGATTATAAAAGCTAGTATTGTAGATCACTGTTTACCCTCAGTGTTTGGCACAGTTGTTGACACAATGGAAGAGGAACATAAAAATATTTTTAAAAAGAATTATTGATACTAGTCATGAAGGAAAAGATTGTCAGATTAAAAATTTGAAAAATCTGAATTGCAAAAAAAGATAAAGTTAAAAGAAAAATTATAAATGTGGAAAACTATAGGACATAAAACAGAAGGTTATCATTCCTAATTTTATGCTGAATCTTGACAAAAAGAACAAAAGATGAACAATGCCTATAAGATAAGCAAAAGATATCAAGAAAAACAATTTATAAAACATTCCAGGATGCCAATAGTCAATAAATATGAACATTTAAAAATATTACTAGTATTCAAAGTACTTTATTTAAAGAGGCCTCACCTTTCACCTATCAAATTAACAAAGATATAAAAGACTAGTGATACTGAGTTTTGAAGAAGGTGAAGAGAAACTGGCAAGTTTTTACACCCTGGTAGGCCATAACATTGTGATAATATATCTCGAAAAACTTAAAACTTTTTAAAAAAAATGTCTTGGGACACCTGGGTGGCTCAGTTGGTTAAGCCACTGCCTTTGACTCAGGTCATGATCCCAGGGTCCTGGGATCAAGTCCAACATCGGGCTCCTTGCTCAGCAGGGAGCCTACTTCTCTCTTTGCCTCTGCCTGCCGCTCTGCTTACTTGTGCTCTCTCTCCCTCTCGGACAAATAAATAAATAAATAAATAAAATATTTTAAAAAAAATGTCTTTATTAATGTCATAATTATGTACATATACAATGTAAGAAAACCCACAAGCTCTTAAAACATAGAAGTAAGTTTAGTAAGGTCACAGGGTTAGGGTTAATATATGAAGACCAATCATTTTTTATATATATCGGCAATCAACAAATGGGAAGAAATTAAAATGACACCATGTACAATAGCATAGAAAGACCAAATAGAAATCAATGAGTTTAATGAAAGAAGTGAAAGTTCTCTGCACAGTAATCTGCAAAATATTATTCAAAGAAATTTAAGAAGTTCCCAAAAAATGCCATGTTCTTGGATAAGAAGAATCAAAATTGTAAAGATGTAAATAGTTTCCAAATTCTCTCTACAAATTGTATACAATTCCAATAAAAATTCTAGTATTATTTTTGCTGGTGGATTTTGCTGGTGGCAAGTGATTTAAAATGGACTTAGAAATACAAAGAAGTGTCAAGACAATCTTAAAGAATAATAACAAAGCTAGGAAATGCACAACTACTATAGATAACAAAAATTATCTATATACAGATAAAATATATCTATATTAAAAGATTATCTCACACTACTAAAGAGATCAACACTTACTATAAAACTGTAGTAACCAAAAGGCTGTGTTACTCCTTGCAAGGATAAACAACTAGACCAAATGAACAAATTATGGAGTCCAGAAATACATGTACATATATATGGTCACTTGACTTAAGACAATGTATCATTACTCTGTGGTGTGGAAAGAATTGTTTTTTATTTTTAAAAATTAACATATAATGTATATTTTAATGTATATATTTCTGTGATTCATCAGTCTTACACATTCACAGCACTCACCATAGCACATATCCTCCCCAATGTCCATTACCCTGCCACCCCATAAAAACCTTATAACTTTTATATTTTTATCTCAACAATTCCACTTTGAGACTATGAAAATATTAAGGTTAGGTAAAACTATTTAGCCATAAGACGTTCAACCAAGCATTCTTTTAATGGTGAATATTGGAGTCAATTTCAATTTTCAACATGTTACATAACCATTAAAAATGTCATGGAAATATATTTACTGAAGAGAAACATGTTGGTGATATACAATTAAGTACAAAACAACTCAGGTTATGAGAAAGTATGATCAATTCTTACAATTTTATAAGAATATTGGGAGGAAGTCAGAAAGAACGGCTGGGGGAGGGGTGAGAAGAGAGAGGGAGAAGAAGAAATCTGGATTTATATCAAGAGTCAGTTATTAGGGGTGCCTGGGTGGCTCAGTGGTTTAAAGCCTCTGCCTTCGGCTCAGGTCATGTCCCAGGGTCCTGGGATCGAGCCCCACATCGGGCTCTCTGCTTGGCAGGGAGCCTGCTTCCTCCTCTCTCTCTGCCTGCCTCTCTGCCTACTTGTGATCTCTGTCTGTCAAATAAATAAATAAAATCTTAAAAAAAAAAAGAGTCAGTTATTATTCCTGAGGGTATGTTGCAGGGCTTATTTTTATCTTTTCCTTTTTTTCCTTTTTATTTATGTCTTTTGATCTTAAGAGAAACTAGACATATTACTTTTCAACTTAAGAAATATTTTGGTGCTTCAATAATACAGAAGACAGAATTTCAAACATTGCAGATAATTAAAGCATTAAAAAACTTGGAAACATTTACTTTCACAATTTCTTGGGACATCCAAGACCAAATATTATCTTGGGATTCAGAATTGCTGCTGAGCTTGTCCCACCACTGCCAAAAAAGGCACACAGTTGTCCATACTCTATGTATTTAGGTTGTCTTAGTAATAGAGCAACCAGTTATTTATAATGATGGCCAAAAAGGCATATTTTAGAAATATATATCAAATAGCAGTACTAGTAATATTGCTACTTAAAATTTTCTATTGAAAACTGTGATAAACTTCCAAAGAAACATGAACAAAAAAACAGGTAATAATATGGGTTATCAGATTTTTAAATTACAATATATGGTTATGAAAATAAAATAATGTGTGTTAAATAGTGGTTTCTTAATCCACTTTCTCTTCTCTACTCTAGAATGAGCTTTTTGTGAAGAATAAAAAGATGTTACATGTAAAAATAACTGTTAATAAAGAAGCAAAGCCAGAAACCTTGTTTAAAGAACCAGAAGAAGCTGATCTCAGGGTCCTGGTATCAAGTCCTGCATTGGGTTCTCTGCTAGGCAGGGAGCCTGCTTCCTCCTCTCTCTCTCTCTCTCTCTCTCTGCTTGCCTCTCTGCCTACTTGTGATCTCTCTTTGTCAAATAAATAAAATCTTTTAAGAAAGAAAGAAAGAAAGAAAAAAAAAGAACCAGAAAAAGCTGTGAATAAGATGGCAGTTGCTGTTTTTTGTTTACCTGAGGAGAAGACGATGCTCAAGCATGTATTGAATCCAGTGATTGCTATGATGTCATCTAAACTGCTAGCAGCCATTAGTAAGGTTGGGATGCCTTTCTTAATGCCATATCCATTTTCTTGCAAAAGGAGCATGGAAGGGACAACCACAGCAGGAGAGACAGCACCTACTACAAAACTACGAGAAAGATTTTGAAAACCAATTTTAAAACATTCTTTCAGCAAAGTAGTGTTTTATATTAAACTTTACAACAAATACATTAACCTTTGCAGATTTACTATAACTTCAAAAGTAAAAATGCTGAGTCAATGTCATTTAATGGTGGTAAAATTTTCCACACATTTTTTACTGCTGGCTAAAAGTTTATAGAGATTTCATTCAAGATGTTGGTTTGGGCACAAACTGCCTCTCCCTTCATCCCTAAATCCTTTGAGATGAAGATATAAAGATAATATGAAAACCCATAACCTAACTAGAAAAAAAAAGAGGAGACACCTAAATGGATAAGAAACCAAGTATATCCCAGGAAGATAAGAGTTTAAGATTGAAGAAGGAAATCATAAATCAAGTGTGTGTGAGTAAATGTTGCTACAAAAAATATGGTATACTTCTAAAAATGCTCCAAATACAGAAATGGCAGATGCTGTGAGCAGAAGAAATCTGAGGAAATCCAATGGGTGACTATTTGGAGTACCACTGTAAGAATGGCCAGACAAATGTACTCTCCACCCCATTTCTAACTCTTGAACAAGTCAGTAAGAAACAGATATCTGTCCCAAAGAAGGAACAATGAGTGTAGGCACCAAAGTTGCAAAGACAACTGAGAAAATTCCTGGGATGGATGATGACACCCATGAGGAATGAGGACATTCCCACTCAGGATGTCCTTTGTTGGTGTATCTCATTCAGTACCTTACCTCATCTCTTCCACATTCACTTTATATAAGGTTGAAGTATATACCTTGTGTAGCGATGTTCTTGGTGCCAAACCAGAACACATTTAGCAGGCCAGTGCACACATCCCCCGCTTGTTGGCTGCTAACCTCTGACACCTGCAGCTTTCTAGCAATATTACCCTGCTGAGAAGAGCTTACTTGAGGTTGCTAAGGAGATTTTCCTCCTACTCCTTCTTCTTCCAGACAGCTCCTGTGAATTACTGACTGATATAGAGGGTCGGATAGTTTAGTACCTTTGCTTCTCTGGCTGTACAGTCTGTTATAGTTTTCTCTCAAAATTTCCCTGTGGACTCAAGAAGAGCCTAGAATTCTCTAAAAATACTTATTTGCCTAGTTCGATTGTTTCTCATCTTTACAGCACGTTGGAATCACCTCGTATATTATTTATCCGTAGATGCTTAACAAATTATTCCCAAATTTTGTAGCTTAAAACAACACGCACTTATTATCACACAATTTTTGTGGGTCAGGAATCTGGGTGTGACTTAGCTGTATGCCTCTGAATCAAGGTCTCTCACAAGTGGTAGAAGATCTGCTTTACTCACATGACTGTTGGCAGGCTTTCAGTATTTTGCTCTGGGGGTTTCTCAACGGGGCTACTCATAATATGGCAGCTGGCTTCTCCAGAGAACAAGAGAGAACATGCAAAATAGGAGCCATGGTCTTCTCATGGCATAGTATGTCTCATGACATTCTAAAATTTCTGCTGTATTCTGTTCATTAGAAGCAAGTCAGTAAGTCCAGCGCATATTCAAGAAGAAGGTATTACACAAAGGTATAGATATCAGAAAGCAGGGATCGCTTGGAGTGATCTTAGAGGCTGACTACCTTGTACTTGGAGACCTTTCAAAATACTGATGTTCTGATTCCCATTCTAAGACAAATTGACCTGACTTAAAATGGAATTTGACCTGAATATTAGGATTTTAAATAATTTTTAAAAAATTGTGGTAAGGAATACATAGTATAAAATTTATCCTCTTAGCCATTTTTAAGTGCACAGTTCAGTAGTGTTAACTATATTCACATTGTTGTATAACAGATCTCTAGAACTTTTTTGTCTTACAAAGCTAAAACTCTATATCCAACAAACAACCCCTCTTTCTCCCTCACCCAAGACCCTAGCAACATTCTACTTTCTATTACTATGATTTTGACCACTTTAGATATATCAGTGGAATCACACAGTATTTGTCCTGGCTTATTTATCCCAGCATAATGTCCTCAAGATTCATATATGTTGGAGAATATAACAGGATTCTTTCTTTTTTTCTCTTCCTTCCTTCCTTCCTTTTCTTTCTTTCTTATAGGTGAATAATATTCCATCCTATGTATATACCACATTTTCTTTATCCATTCATCTGTCAATGTGGGCTGCTTCCACTTCTTGGCCATTGCAAATAATGTTCCAATAAACATGGATGTGCATATATTTCTTTGAGATCTTCTGTTCTCAATGGGCCTCAGATATCCAAAGTGTTCCACTCTCTTTTCTGCTAGCATTCTGAGTCAGGTGAGACAGAAACCAGTCCCTTGGGTCAAAAAACCAAATTGTAGGACACATGCTCCAGCTTTTTTCTTTCCCTTCTGATCGAGAGGCCAGGAATTGGGAGTTTTCTCCTGGTTACACCTTGCTGTGCAGGGAGGGGATGAGGTATAGTGGGTAAATGCAATGAACTGTTCTAACTGCTCCAATGTGTCTCTTGGCCTTGCACTTGGATGAGATGCTATAACTTCTCAAGTGGGTTCTGGAGTCCTCACGAAGGTAATCTGGTTCTTATGTTTTTAAGTCAGTATTGTGCCAGAAGGAAAGCCTGGGGCTTCCTATTATGCCATCTTGGCGACATTATTCTTCCGATTGTTGGGATTTGCGAAAGCTCCCCAGGTGATTTTTTTTTTTTTAAAGATTTTTATTTATTTATTTGACAGACAGAGATTACAAGTAGGCAGAGGAGATAGGCAGAGAGAGAGGAGGAAGCAGGCTCCCCATCGAGCAGAGAGCCCGATGTGGGGCTCGATCCCAGGACCCTGGGACCATGACCTGAGCCGAAGGCAGAGGCTTTAATCCACTGAGCCACCCAGGTGCCCCCAGGTGATTTTAATACATAGCAAAGTTTGGGAACCACTGATTTTCTCCAGAATGTATCTAGCTTCCTTCACTCAGAGGTTTCTATGGAGACCTCCCTCAATACATTACTTGCATAAGAAGCTTAATCTCAGCCTGAGCTTCTAAGATACCTTGCTTGGTAACATGATTGGACTATTCCCTGCGAGAGGACAAAAGCCAGTAGCTAAAGTAATCACAAGTTAATGGGAATTAAAAGTATTGCAAAATATTTAGGGAAATCTATCACTTCAAGGTACATGTTCATTAAGGGGAAGGAATTTATACTGAGAAAAGAGATACAATAGGAAGAAAGCCACCAAAACGACTTCAGAATAACTATAAATATCCTCAGAATCATGAAAGTACACTACATCTATCCATAAAATTTTAATGATAGTTCCTAGAAATTAACAATGAATTCCCCAAATTAAAAAAAATATAAACATAGCTGAAGAGTGATTTAATAAGCTAGGAAACTGTGCAGAGAAAATTTTTCAGTGTGTACTGAACACACTGAAAGGTAAAACACATAGAAGGTAAAAAAGGTAAACACATAGAAAGTATAAGGAAAACTTAATAGGTATGGAGAAGAGAATTACAGAAGGACATAATAGAAGAAAACTATTACCTCGAAGGACATAATAGAAGGACATAATAGAAGAAAACTCTTACCTCAGAGAGGTAAAAGATATAATCAAGACCTGGAAAAAGATACACAATCCTCTGATTGAAACATTACACCAGATACCGAGTAGAACAAATTTTAAAAAGACTCGCCTAATGATATTAAGGAATTGTTGTTAATTTAGTAAGAAAAATGCTGTTCCTTTTAGAAATGCATCCTCTAGGGTATAGGGATGAAATGCCATCCTATGTGTAATTTACTTTAGGATTCATTAGGGACTATTAACTTTAAATTAAGGATATTTGGTGCTTGTTATTTTGTTATTATTCTCTCTACTCTTGTACATGTTTGAAAATTTTCACTAAATAAAAAGACCTGAGGCTGCTCTAATCAAATTTTAATATAAAAATTATTTACACGAGAATCTCATTAAAATGCAGATTCTGTTTCAAAAAGTCTGGGATGGGGCCCAAGATTCTGCATTTATAACTTTTAAGTGATACTAAAGTTGCTGTCCAAGGAACATACTTTGTATAGCATGAAATTTTTAATTGGAAAAATTTGGAAAACCCAGCTTCCAAAGATAGAGAGAGAGAAAAGATTGTATTATTCTACCTAGAAAAGGAATTAAAAATTAGTTTGATAAGAGATTCTTCATGGGCAAAACTAATGCAAAGAGATGACACTGATATCTTTAAAATATTGAGGGAAAAGAATTTTGAATCTAAAATTCAATACTGAGTCACAAAGTTATGTTCAGACACTCAAGGATACAGTTTCTTATTCACTGATCAGTTTTAAAAGAACTAGAAGATCAACTTGTCAGGAAGAATATTTAGTACAAAAGAAAGGAATTTAAAAAAAAATACAAGGGCAGAGGCAGCATAATATAGATGTTAAGAATAAAGGCTCTAGCCATAGCCAAAATTCTTGATATATCTATTTAGTTGTGTGATGTTAGGAAAACCATGTAATATCTCTTTTCTCTGTTTATATGCAAAAAAGTGGTAATAATAATAGTATCAACTTTATAGGTCTTTGTGAGGATTAAATAAATTAATTATCAAGTACTTTACAAAGTACCTGACACATGGTAAGCACTATATAAATGTATGCTACTACTATAACTATTATGATTATCATCACAAGAGATAATGATGAGCAGTGAAATTAATTGCTAAATCTATAGAAGTGTTCACTGTAAAGAAAACTTAAAAATAATTTGGGAGTAAAATTCTAGATTATATCAACTGGTGGGAGAATATAGGAGAGAGTGAAGGATAGTGAAAACATGTTATAAATTTAAGTATGTTTTTCCCAAAATTATAGGAAATTACTAGGAGAATGAATTTGTAATTTCTAAATATTAAAGGAATAAACAAAAGTGGAACAAAGAAAATACTGTTAATTCAACAAAAGGTAGGAAAAGTGAAAAAAGAATGAAATTCACATGAATCTATAATATTTTAAAAAACGAAATAAGGTTAAGTCAAGGTTAACTCTAAATTGACCTACAAGGAATTGGCTGGATGGACCTGTTAAGAAAGAGCCTCTTTGACTGAATTTTAAAACTTTAGCTCTGTTAGTGAGATATACATCTAAGACAAAATGGTACAAAGAAAGTTGAAAATTATAAGTTTGGTAAATAAACTGGATCCATTTCATAAATGAAAGTTTGGTTTACATTAGAAAATTAATCAACATGATTCACTATAATAAAGGAGAAAGTTCACACTCTTTCAATAGAAGCAAAACAATTATTTGATAAATTCTACACCCATTTTTAAAAAAAGATTTTATTTATTTATTTAACAGAGAGATAGCACAAATAGGCAGAGCAGCAGGCAGAGGGAGAGGGAGAAGCAAACTCTCTGCTGAGAGCCCAATATGGCGCTCGATCCCAGGACCCTGAGACCATGACCCGAGCTGAAGGCAGACATTTAACTGACTGAGCCACCCAGGTGCCCCTCTACACCAATCTTTAATGAACATGTAGCAAACTGGGGCGCCTGGGTGGCTCAGTGGGTTAAGCCGCTGCCTTCGGCTCGGGTCATGATCTCAGGGTCCTGGGATCGAGCCCCGCATCGGGCTCTCTGCTCAGCATGGAGCCTGCTTCCTCCTCTCTCTCTGCCTGCCTCTCTGCCTACTTGTGATCTCTGTCTGTCAAATGAATAAATAAAAAATCTTTAAAAAAAAAAAAAAAGAAAATGTAGCAAACTAAGAATAGAGGTAAATTTCCTTAATTTCATTAAGAGCAGCTACAAAAAACTTGACAAATACAGAGTCAAGACAAAGATGCCTACTATCACCACTTCTAATTAACATTATATTTAAGGGCCTAATCAGTGCCACAAAGAAAGAAAAATAGATGGTATACTTATTGGAAAGAAAGTAGAGCTGTCATTATCCATAGATGATATAGCTGTACATGCAGAAAAACCAAAGCAACCTACAGATAAATTTGAATTAATGAGCCCAACAAGGTTGCTGGAGACAAAAGCAGTGTAGAAAATAATTAAATAATATTTCTAAATACCAGTGACAAATAATAAAAACATAATATATAAGTACTATTTATAATTGTAATAAAACTATCAGATGCCTAGGAATAAATCTAATTAAATGTACACAGGAACTCTACGTAAGAAATAAAAACCCCTTGATTAAGAAAAATTAGAGAATACCTAAATAAATGGAGGGGCACACCATGGGTTTGAGTTGAATAACTCAATATTAGAAGTGTACCAGTCAGGGGTGCCTGGGTGGCTCAGTGGGTTAAGGCTATGCTTTCGGCTCGGGTCAGGATGGAGCCCCACATTGGCTCTCTGCTCAGCAGGGAGCCTGCTTCCCCTTTTCTCTCTTTAAGGTAGATTATGGATTTATGGATTATGGATTTAAATGTGAAAGTTAAACAGTAAAATTGCTAGAAAATAATATAGAGAATATCTTTATGACTTTGGATAGGGAATGACTTCTTAAACAGAAAATACCAATAATGAAGAAAAAGAATGAAAGACTGGACTACATTAAAAATGAAAAATTTCTGCCACTAATGGAGTGAAAATGGTAGTTGATAAATGGAAAAATATATTTGCAATGCATTTAACAAAGGACCAATATCCAGAATATGTTAAGAACTCCTACCAATAAATCAGAAAAAAACAACAATAACAAAAAGCCCATTAGAAATATGGGAAAGAAACATAACAGGCACTCTTTAGCTTTATTATAAATCAGGGTAATAGAAATAAAATCCCAATGAGATATCACAGCATATAAGTGGTTCAAATTAAAAAGACTGATGATTCCAAGTGTTGGCAGGAATTGGAATAATAGGAACTCTTATATACTACTTGGTGGAAATGTAAATTAGGAATTCTGAAAAATAATTTGACATAATCCAAACTTTTAAACATATAGTTACCCTGTGAACCAAAATTTAAATCCTAGTTATATACCTATAGAAAACTGTGGACCAAGAGTTATTTACAAAAATGTTTGTAAGAGCATTGGTAATAACAACTCCCAACTAGGAACAATGCAAATTCCCACTGACAATAGAATGTACAAACTAGTATGTTTATACAATGATATACTATGTGAAAAAGAAGGTGAACTCTGTTCACACAATAACATAGGTGAATCTCAAATATAATGTTGAGTTTAAGAGCTACACACAAAAGAATATATACTATATGATTTCATTTATATATACTATATGATTTCATTACATGCAAACTAAATTATAGTGTTAGAAGTTAGTATAGTGGTTATCTGTGGAGAGGAGGGAGAGAAATGATTAGGAGAGAGCATAAGGGCACTTCTGGGGTCCTATCTGGGTGATGGTTACGTGAATATTCATTTTTTAATCATTCAAGGAACTGTACATTCATATCTTTACACTACTTTGTATGTGAGTTGTACTTTAATAAAAAGTTTAACAATTCAAGGATGGAGAAGTTCATTCTAAATATGGTACACACAACAAAGTAAGAAGAGAAATATTAATATCTGGCAAAATGGAATTCAAGATAGATAAGGATTAAAATGACTGAGAAGGATACGTTGGGTGTAGAAATTACTTAAAAATAAAATCTTAAAAAAACAGAATAGCAGTAGATGTTTCATTATTTAGATGATAAGAGTGCCAGAAGGGGGCCTGGGTGACTCAGTTGGTTAAATGGCAGGTTTTCAGCTCAGGTCATGATCTCAGTGGCCTAGGATTGAGCTGCACAGGACCCCATGCTCAGTGGGGAGTCTACTTTAGGATTTTCTCTCCCTCTGCCCCTTCCCCTACTTGATCACTCTCTCTCTAAAATAAATAAATAAATCTTTAAAAAAAAATGAGTGCCAGAAAGATAAATATATTAAATTAGAGAAGATGGTACACTCAAAAAAAATAATGAAAGTAAATTTCCCTTAATTAAAAACAAAAGATTGGGGCACCTGGGTGGCTTGGTGGGTTAAAGCCTCTGCCTTCCGCTCAGGTCATGATCCCAGGGTCCTGGGATCGAGTCCTGAATCGGGCTCTCTGCTCAGCAGGGAGCCTGCTTCCTCTCTCTCTGCCTGCCTCTCTGCCTACTTGTGATCTTTGTCTGTCAAATAAATAAATAAAATCTTAAAAAAAAAAAGACAAAGTTGTTTAAAAACAAAAACAAAAACAAAAGACCTTAAATCTAAATAAAGGGTCACACAGACAATGGAACAATCCATATTTAAATAATTTACAGTAATATTTAGGAAAATCAAAGAAAAGTCTAAAAACATCCAGACAGAGGATCACCTACAAAAGAATAACAATTAGGGGCGCCTGGGTGGCTCAGTGGGTTAAGCCGCTGCCTTCGGCTCAGGTCATGATCTCAGGGTCCTGGGATCGAGTCCCACATCGGGCTCTCTGCTCAGCAAGAAGCCTGCTTCCCTCTCTCTCTCTCTCTGCCTGCCTCTCCGTCTACTTGTGATCTCTCTCTGTCAAATAAATAAATAAAATCTTTTAAAAAAAAAGATTAAAAGAATAACAATTAGATTGACATCAGACTTTTCAATAGCAAGGAGATAAAGGAAAACAGAACAGTTTTTAAAAGTTTAAGGAAAATAATTTTGGACATTTTCCTTCCTCCCTTCCTGCCTTCCTTCTTGCCTGCTCTCTTTCTTTTCTTCCTTCTCTTCTCTCCTCTCCTTTTTCTTTCTTCCTTCCTCCCTCTCCCTTTTATTTCTTCCTTCCTTTCTTTCTCTCTTCCCCCCCCTCCTCCCTCCCTTCCCCCTTCCTTCTTCCGTCCATCCTTCCTTCTTTCTCTCTTTCTTTCTTTCTAAAAATTTTCTTTTTTAAAAAGTAATCTCTATGCCCAGCATGGGGCTTAAACTCACAACACTAAGATCAAGAGTCACATGCTCTACCACCAACTGAGCCAGGTTTTCTGCTTGGGAGCAATTTCAAGGCTGTGGTAGAGTAAAACCAAACAAAGCCCAACAAACTTGCTGAGTTGAGGAGAAAGAGTCTGGGAAAGCCAAGGCAGTTAAAATTTTCAGAGCAGTGTACCTGAGGGCGGGAAAGACAAAAGTTCCAGAAATTTGCATGAAGGACTCTCTGTGTCTTTGATTGAATACCAGTGAGGATGGGCATAGAGTAAAACCCCAGAAATCTGGGCAAGTACAACACCTAAAGAAAGATCACTGAAGTAGTAGGATAAATAATTTCCAGAGCTCACACAAGGCTGGGAAAACCTCTGGGGTCCCACCAACTAGAGTGGAGACACCTTGTCAAGTACATAAGGCATTCAGTAGAAACTCAGAAGGGCCACACCTTAGAAGGAAACTAAATTAGCCCTATAGTGAGGCTACTCTAGATAATCCCCAAAAGATCTTAAAAATGAGACTTGAAAGCATCAACGAATTCACACATAATTTAAAACTGCCCTCTGGGACAAAGTGTAATTCTAAAGAAAAATAACCACCATGGGTGCCTGGGTGGCTCAGTTGGTTAAGCCACTGCCTTTGGCTCAGATCGTGATCCTGAATTCCCGGGATTGAGTCCCTCATTGGGCTCCCAGCTCCGTGGGGAGTCTGCTTCTCCTTCTGACCTTCTCCTATCTCCTCCTCTCTCTCAAATAAATAAATAAATCTTTAAAAGAAAAAAAAACAAAAAAACCCAACATGTAAAACTTTCAAAATCCAGCATCTCACCACTAGACATATGAAGGGGTGGATAATGTAACCTATAACTGGGGTGAAAAATCAGTTAATAGAACACAGATCCACAAATGAGAGTGATGAGGGAAATGATAAATCAATATGTTAATACAGCTGTTATAAATATGTTACATATAAATATGTTCCTTAAGAATCTAAAGGAAAACATGAACATAATGGAGAAAAAAGTGGAAGACAGAATAAAGAACCAAGAGAACTTTAGGAAATAAAAAATGGCAGTATCTGATGGAAACAACCTAAGTTTTTGCCAATGGCTGAGTAGATAAAGAAACTGTGGGGTGTGTGTGTCTGTGTGTGTATAACACACACAGACACACACACACAGACACACACACCTATGGAATATTCAGCCATGAGAAAGAAAGAAATGCCATTTGCAACAACATGGATGGACCTTGAGGGCATTATGCTAAGTAAAATAGACAGAGAAAGACAAATATTGTATGATCTCACTCATGTGTAGAATCTAAAAATGATGAACTCATAGAAACAGGGTAAAACGGTGGTTACTAGAGTCTGGGGGGTGGGAGAAATGGGGAAATGTCGGTCAGTAGAGTATAAACTTCCAATTACAAGATGAATAAGTTTCGGAGATCTAATGTGAAACATGGTAATTATAGTTAATGGTACTGTATTATATACTTGAAAGTTGCTAAGGGAGATGGTCTTAAATGTTCTCACCACACACACACACACACACACAAAGGTAATTATGTGACAAGATGGAGGCATTAACTAATGTTATGCTGGTAATTATTTTGCAATATATAAGTGTATCAACTCAACGCATTGTATATCTTAAACTTACAAAATGTTATATGTGAATTATATCTCAATAAAGTTGGAAAGAAATGTATGATGGCTTATGACAAAAAAATGCAATATCTGAATTTTTAAAAATTTGCTGGATAGGACTGAGAGAAGGTTGAACACTGCAGAAGAAAAGATCAATGAACTTGAAGACATAGCAATAAAATATGTCCAAAATGAAGTGCAAGCAGTCCAGATGTCCATCAACAGATGAATGGATAATGAAGACGTGGACGTGGTGTGTGTGTGTGTGTGTGTGTGTGTAAAAAAGAGGATACTGTTTTTGTAGAGGCAAAATAGCAAAAACTTTAGAATACTGACACAGAAATAGACAAAAGAGATTGGAAGAAAATAGAACACAAAGTATAAAAACAAATCTATGGGATTTGTTACATGATAAAATCAACATTTCAAATCAATGGGGACAAGAAAAAAGTTTTCTATAAATGGTGTTGAGACAACTACCTATTCATGTGGAAATGAATGTAGCTAGTTCCTCATATGTAATAAACTCCAGCTATTTTAAAAGAATTTTTAAAAATTAATTTAAAAGTAATGTGAATAAATTATAAATAAATTTGTGATTATAGGTTAAAAAGGACCTTTTGAATGACCCATGAAAAGGCATTAAACAGAAAAAGAAATATTGATAAATTTGATTACATTAAAAAAACCCTTCGGTACAGCAAAAGCAGTTATGTTTCCCCATGCCCTCATTTTTCTTTTTGATTTTCAAAATCAAGGAATGGTTTTATGTATTTGCTCTTCTATATGTTGGAAATAATAAAATACTCTTTTTATTTTTTTTTAAAGATTTTATTTATTTATTTGACAGAGGTCACAAGTAGGCAGAGAGGCAGGCAGAGAGAGAAGAAGGGAAGCAGGCTCCCTGTTGAGCAGAGAGCCCAATGTGGGGCTCGATTCCAGGACCCTGGGACCAACACCTGAGCCGAAGGCAGAGGCTTTAACCCACTGAGCCACCCAGGTGCCCCTGGGTGCCCCTATATATACTCTTTTTAGATAGAAAGTCACCATAAGCAAAGTTGAATATCTAGTGGTGTATTAGGACAAGATATTTGCAATATTTATAACAAAACATTGAAATAATAAGAAAGAAAAGAATAACTCAACAGAAAAATAGAAAAAGGGTATGAAGAGGCTAGCATAAAAATACTCGGGAAATTCCTTTTACGAAGATGGCGCCGAAAGCTAAGAAGGAAGCCCCTGCACCTCTCAAAGCCAAAGCCAAAGCAAAGGCTTCGAAGGCCAAGAAAGCGGTGCTGAAAGTCATCTACAGTCACACACACACACAAAAGAAGATCCGCACATTACTTACATTCCAACGACCCAAGACTCTGTGTCTCCGAAGGCAGCCCAAACACCCTCCAAAGAGCACCCCCAGGAGAAACTAGCTTGATCACTACGCCATCATCAGGTTCCCCCTGACTACTGAGTCAGCCATGAAGAAAATAGAAGACAACAACACGCTTATGTTCATTGTGGATGTCAAGGCCAATAAGCACCAGATCAAACAGGCTGTGAAGAAGCTCTAGGACATTGATGTGGCCAAGGTCAACACCTTGATGGACCTGATGGAGAGAAGAAGGCATATGTTCTACTGGCCCCTGACTATGATCCTTTGGATGTTGCCAACAAAATTGGGATCATCTAATCTGAGTCCAGCTGGCTAAAGCTAAATACAGTTTTTTCATCATAAAAATACTCAAGGTCATTAATAAACACATAAATGCACATTAAAACAACAATGAGATATCATTTTTCATTCACCAGATTAGAAGAAATCATAAAAGTTCGGCAATATCAAAAATTTGCAAGGAGGGCGCCTGGGTGGCTCAGTGGGTTAAGCCACTGCCTTCGGCTCAGGTCATGATCTCAGGGTCCTGGGATCGAGTCCCGCATCGGGCTCTCTGCTCAGCAGGGAGCCTGCTTCCTCCTCTCTCTCTCTGCTTGCCTCTCTGTCTACTTGTGATCTCTCTCTGTCAAATAAATAAATAAAATCTTTTTAAAAAAAATTTGCAAGGATGTGAAAGAATAACAGTTATTTTCATACCCTGCTGGTGATGGGGCAAACTAGTATGAGCTGAAGGCATTTTGATAGTATCCGTCAAAACTGAAAATGCACATAACCTAGGTAACTATTCTAGAAAAACTGAGATTTGTGCAAAATGAGACAAATAAAATGTACTTGTTGTAACAGGGTAAATAAAATCTGGTCTTATCATATAATGTAACACTATACAACAATTAAATGAACTACATTTTTAAATGTGTATAATCTCAAAAATACTGTTGAGAAAATTGCAAAGAAAGTGATATGTTCTTTGATACAATTTATATGATATATATATATATATACATATGTATATATATATATATATATATATATATATAGTACATATATCCCTGGAAAACAGGACTGTTTTATGTATTTTCTTTTTTTTTTAAAAGATTTTATTTATTTATTTGGCAGATGGAGATCACAAGTAGGCAGAGAAGCAGGCAGAGAGAGAGGAGGAAGCAGGCTCCCTGCCGAGCAGAAAGCCCGATGCCGAAGGCAGAGGCTTTAACCTACTGAGCCACCCAGGTGCCCCTGTTTTATGTATTTTCATATAAATTATATGGAATGTTAATTTTATAGGTCTAGAATGATAACATAAAACTTATAAAAGTTATTACCTTGGGTAGGGGTATGGGCACTAGGATTTGAAGACATGGTTAAAAGGCTTTTTACTTTTGTCTGTAAAGTTCTTATTTTTTTTTTTTAAGATTTTATTTATTTATTTGACAGAGAGAGATCACAAGTAGACGGAGAGGCAGGCAGAGAGAGAAAGAGAGGGAAGCAGGCTCCCTGCTGAGCAGAGAGCCCGATGCGGGACTTGATCCCAGGACCCTGAGATCATGACCTGAGCCGAAGGCAGCGGCTTAACCCACTGAGCCACCCAGGCGCCCCCAAGTTCTTATTTTTTGAAAGTAAAATGTACTTCGGTATTACTTTTATAATAAAAATTAATTTTAAAGAATCCATTGCATTTGGCAGTAAGTATGTAATGGGTGAACTTTACTATATTTTCCAATGGATAAGTAGAGGCAAAAGGTAAGTGCATTGAAGAATGAAAATAAGTTCAGGATCTAGAGAGAGTGATTATAGACTATTACTCTAAGGAACTGGAACATGAAGGGAAATGGATAGTGGGTAAAAATACATGGGACACTAGATATAGGAAAGAGTCTTTTTTTGTTATAATATCTATATCTATATAAAATCTTTCCCATGTGTATGTATGTATATATATATATATATATATATATATATATATATATGTACACAATGTATAAGGAAAAGGCCTTTGGATGGGTTAAAAAGTAGAAATAGATTATAATAGGAGAGAAGGAATAAAATGATCAAGTGAATTATCTTGCCCTAAACATTTAGGGACTATGCATGTTTGTTAAGGATATGGTAGATTTAGAACATGGCTCTGCTTCTAACCAATGAACTTTCAAGGTTTTCTACCACCGTGAAAAGAACTTTAATGAGAAATTTGTCTATATAATTTTCTGATTATTTCAATAATTTTATTGAATTATTTTCAATAATTTTATTTTATTTATTTTTTTTAAGGATTTTATTTATTTATTTGACAGAGAGATCACAAGCAGGCAGGGAGGCAGGCAGAGAGAGAGGAGGAAGCAGGCTCCCTGCTGAGCAGAGAGCCTGATGCGGGGCTTGATCCCAGGACTCTGAGATCATGACCTGAGCCGAAGGCAGCGGCTTAACGCACTGAGCCACCCAGGCGCCCCTATTTTCAATAATTTTAAACCGAGCATCCTTAACTGAATATTTTTGTAGAGAAAATGAAAAAAAGTTACCCCAACAGAAATCCCCATTCCCAGGGAAATTTCATAAGGAAGTGGGAAATAACAGCAGTCGAACATGCCTCCATGAGGCAAGGACCAATAGCCAACCTTAAACAAACTCTCTTCAAATGCTTCAAAGCCTGAAATATAAAAATAATCACATTTAGACAAACTTATAATGGCCAACAAGAAAATTATTTAAGTAAATTCTGAAATATATAGTCTTTTTTGAGTAATTAGCTTTTACTAAGCTAAATCTTCCAGATTGTCCCACTGGGCTTGAAATGCTAATGCAGCTCATTTTGTAGGTCCATTGGATTATAAACTATTTCACATTTTGTAAAACATTTTTGTATCTAAACTATTTTAAAAGATCAATTTGTCTGTAATTAAATAACTATTTCTACCTTCCTTAATCTTCCTTGTAAATAATATAATGAAAGTAACCTATGTTTATTTCCATCAGTTAACTTTTAGAAATGACTTGTTTAATTTAATTAAAAAAGATTTTTAAAATTTATTTGACAAAGAGAGAGAAAGAGTGAGTGAGAGTACAGAAGCAGGGGGAGCTTCAGAGAGAGAGGAAGAAGCAGGCTCCCCACAGAGTAGGGAGCCCAATGTGGGGCTCAATCCCAGGACCCTGTGGATTCAGGGATCATGACCTGAACGGAAGGCATATGCTTAACCGAACTGAGCCACTCAGGTGCCCCTGTCTTTAGGCTCTTGAAAATATGCTCTTAAAAATATCTTGAGATATTTCCACTAAACTCTTATACTTGTTGTTTGAGTACCGTTATACTCATGAATAATCATCTTTTTAAAAGCCAAATAGATTTACCATTCTAGATATTAATATTTTAAGAAATATTTAAAAGGATTAGCTTCTACAATAATTCAAAGTTAATCAGGCATATATTCTGTGGGGGGGTGGGTAGGTAACAATCACGAAACAAAAATATTACCAAAATACTCAGCCCCTCTGAAAAACAAAATAAAAGAAAAGCAAAAACAGTTTAGAAGTGGACCTTATCCTTTATTAACTGGAAAGTAAATAGTTCTCCACAGAAAACCTGCAGCTCCCAAACAATACAAATGCTGTACAAGAGAATGTTATCTCTATACAAATAATTAAAGATGAGCTCTAATAAAGATCTCGTATCATTACAGATGATCTCTAATAGAGATCTCACATCATAATGATTCTCTTCATATCAGCAATAATGGTGACCAGAAGTAGAAATTATAAGATGCCAATATTTCTACAAAATCCTTTTCTCTTAGTTTTGCTTACAGGCTTCATTTGGAATAGCTATAACAAAAATTTTGCCTCTTTTTCTTTTCTATAAGCCCCTAATATTTAAAATATTTTTTTAAAGATATAATTAGAAATCTACCTGTGGATCAAGTCCAAGTCCAGCTTGTATTAGGATAATGGTAAGGGCACAGTTTCTTAAAGCTGAAGACCACCTGTTATTAATATGGATGTAATTACTGAGGAATGGAACATTTCTGACAGTAAAACCAGCCAGTAACATCCCTTAAAAGAAAGAAAATAAAGCACGTCTCATTCATTTAATTTTTCCAAGTTAGAAGAGAGAAATGTTTAATTTCCCTTCTTCATACACACTGTATCTCATTGCTTTGGTGAAGGGCAGCTTACATACAAATAGAGGAAGCAGCATAAAAAATGACATACCTTAAAAGGCTACAACAAGTAATTCAGTGTTGTTGGGACATAAAAGGCAAGGAAGGGAGTAGGAAAATGGGCAGGAGGGGACACATAATATAAAGCTAACCCCCCTGCAGCCTCCATTTGCACTGCTTTGCCAGAGTAATGCACCATAGGAAAGTTTTAGGAGGAAGTGACATAACGAGTCTTGGTATTTTCCACGTGATGGTCTTGATGAATTAGATAGACATAAAACTGGAGGGGAGAACAATTAGAAGGCTCTGCCATAGTCCATCAAAAAGTGGAAAACAAATCGCCTAAGCTAGGACAAGAGTGGAAGTTTTGGACAAAAAAAAAGATTCAATAAATACCTAGCAGGTGCTGAAAGGGTGCTGTGGACATAGAAAAGGTATTAGCAATAGGATGGAGTGATTATCTCTAATGAAAGTGTACTGAATATTTGGGTGTATTGAATATTTAGAAAATATGAGACACCACTAATAGACGTTCTTTCACTAATTTTCCTCTGTCCAGATGGAGAATTATATGGTAATGGTAATGATAAAATACTAGTTAGGCAGATGATGCATCCAAGAATGTACATAGTAGAGATGCCCATATAGCTTACTCAAGAGTCATAAAACCTTCTTATGCCCTAATCACTACAGTATTTGAATCTTATAATTGTATTTGAGTTAGGTTATCTACAGAAAAATTCAGTCTTTTCCAAATGTTTCTTTTTCTACAATATATTTAAAATTAACTAAAAAATGTCCTATTAAACAATAAGGCAACAGGAATCATATATTGGATATATTTAAATTATTTCAAAAATATTTTAAGAAAAAAATCTGTGTGCTCATTTGTAGAAAGAATAGTTCTAGAAATGAGCTATAAGCATACATATATGGTAAATACATAAATAAAGATCATATTACATTGAAATCTTTCTATATTATATCTATTCTGTCTAGAGTATGTTCATCATTTACATATAGTTAATAACAAAGAAAAAAGAGCTAACTGTACACTTACCAAGAAGAGGTGGAAGTTGAGGTACTGAAGGTATTCTAATGTGTTCCAAAAGCTTCCCCCCAATAATAGCACTATAAAAGATCATTAATAGTCCAAATAAATTTCCACCAGGGAGAACTTCAGTGCCAAAGAATGACCAGGCTACACACCATACCATAAAAATTGTAACTCCTGAAATATAAAAAAAATCATATAACCATATATCTACATAGACATATATATATACAAAAGATGAATTCTATTTTATCAAATGTCATTATTAATAGTCCTATATAATGAATGATACATAGCATTGACTAATGTTTGCTTGTTAGAATAATTGAAATCATATCCATTTAATATATATTCCAAAGTTCCTATCAATTTATGGGACAAGTTTTTAACAAAGTATTATTATTATTTTCTTTTTGAGGATACTTGAAATATGTTTAATAATAAGAGACAACCAACATTCTCTTTTTATTTTTATTTGCATTTATTCTGTGCAGTATTTACTCCTGGGCCATAAATTTTTGTTTCTTCAGTTTCTTTTGGGATATCGTTTTCTTCTGTGCAACCTCCTCTTCTGGTTTAGGAACAATCTGCCCTTTTTCAGTAAGGATCATCTTGGTGTGGCAAGGAAAGCTCATGTATGGGTTAATTCGATCTGAGCCCTGTAAATTCTGTGCTGCATCGTGGGGGCTTTGTTCACCCAGATGTGCTCAATGACCAGAGAATCAACATCTAAACCCTTAAGTTCAGCATTACTCTCTGGAATTTTAAGCATGGGCAGGAAAAATTCAGCACTCTTCTTGGGCCACTGACCCTGTGTCCAGCCCCACTGTTTGGCCTGGGCACACCTACCAACTTCATCATGATAGCAACGGAATGGCATTTACTGCTTCTGCAAAGTGACCATCAGTCAGATACTGGGTGGCTTTTTGAATATGCATACCCTTGTTGGCCTGGGCAGTTACATATGTGTTCCTAAAATGAGTACACAGATCTGAACCTCTAGATTTGCATAATTTTGTATGGTTTTCTGGGTCAAGCAAATAGTAAACCATTTTCTGAGGTCCCCTCAGGCCACTTGGGGGAAGAGCCAAAGTATTATCATTTAAAAAAATATTTTAAAAGTATATGTGAGTCCTTTAAAGTGCTAAACTGATTATTAAGAGCAATAAATATAACAAAATATTGTTGAATTTATAGCATATAGAGGTCTATTGGCTCAAAGCTGCTGTATACCACAGGAATTAAGTCAATGTTAAACTGAAGTAGATTGTGAAAAATTGAAGATAATAATTATAATCCACAGAGAAATCACTAAAACTAAAACCTCTAAAATATAACTAAAAAATTAACAGGGAAATTGAAATAGTGCACTAACAATATTTGGTTAGCACAAAAGAAGAAGTAAAGAATGAACAGAAAAACAAAAGACATGACACTTACAGAAAACAAGTAATAAAACGGTAGACATAAGTTCAACTAAACCAGTAATTATGTTAAATGTGTTTGGTCTAAATTCAAAAGGCAAAGATTATCTTACTGGATTAAAAAAAAGAGATCCAATTATTTGGTATCTATAAGAAAGATACTTTGGATGAAACAGATAAGCTGAATGTAAAAAGATGAAAAAAGACATTTTATGCAAACAATAATCAGGAGTCAAAGAAGTAAACCCAAGGGGACTTACAACTTATCTTAAAGCAAATAAAAATGAAAACACAGCATATCAATATTAACGGGATATGATGTGTACAGATGGAAAAGTATAGCTTTAAAAATATTAGAAAAAAAGAATTATCTAAAATTGACAATAAAAACATCCACCTTAACAACTTAAAAAAGAGAAGTAAATCAAACCAAAAGTAAGTAGAATGTACGAAATTAAAAAGATTGAAGTGGAAAATAATTAAATAGAAAACAAAAACATTAGAGAAAACCAATGAAATAAAAATTAATTATTTGAGAGCAATAAGATAGATATGTCTAGCTAGACTGACAAAGAAAAAAGAAGGTACAAATGACCAAAATTAGGAATTAAAGAGGAAACATCACTTTAGATTTAGAGAAATTAAAATAACACAAAGGAAATATTGTAAAAAACTTCAAGCTAAAAAACTAGATAAAATAGATAAATTCTACTTTTTAAAAAAAGATTTTATTAATGTATTTAACAGAGAGAGAGAGAGAGAGAGAGAGAGAGAACAAGCATGAGGAGTGTCAGACAGAGAGGGAGGGAGAAACAGGCTCCCCAAGGAGCAGGGAGCCTGATGTGGGGCTTGACACCAGGACCCTGGGATCATGACCTGAGACGAAGGCAGTTGCTTAACCAACTGAGCCACCTAGGCGCCCTGACAAATCCAGAGAAAGATACAAGTTACCAAAACTGATTCAAGAAGAAAGGAAAATAGAAATACCATATGACCCAACAATTCTGCTTCTGAGTATTTATACAACAAAAATAAAAACAGTAAGTCAAAAAGATATATGCACCCTCCTTCTGTTCACTGCAGCATTCTTTATAATAGCCGAGCTAGGGAAACAACATTAAATATTCATTTAAGGTGAATGGATAAATTGTGGTATATATATACAATCAAACATTTTTCAGTCACAAAAAAGAAAAAACCTGGGGTGCATGGCTGGCTCAGTTATTGGAGCTTGTGACTCTTGATGTCTTGGTAATTGAGAGTTCAAGCCCCATGTTGGATGTAGAAATTACTTTAAAATATTAAAAAAAGAAAGAAAAGAAAGGAAAAGATAAAACTCTTTGCCACTTGAGACAACGTGGATGGACCTTGAAGGTATTATGCTAAGTGAAGTAAGTCAGACTAAGACAAATACTGCATGCTCACCTCTACATGGAATCTAAAAATCAAGCTTACAGATATGGAGAACAAACTGATGGTTGCCAGAGGCAGGGATGGGGGTGTTGACAAGATAGGTGAAGGGGGTCAGAAGTTACAAACTTCCAGTTATAAAATAAATAAGTTACTGGAACGTAATGTATAACATGGTGCTATTGTTAGTGATACTGTATTATATATTTGAAAGTTGCTAAGAGTGTAGATCTTAAAATTTATCATTATAAGAAAAAAAGTTTCTGTGTATGATGATGGACGTTTACTAGATTTATTGTGGTGATCATTTTGTAATATATACAAATATGGAATCATTATATTGTGCACCTAAAAACTAATATAAGATTATATGTCAATTATACCTCTGTTTAGAAAATTAAAAAAAAAAAAAGCCAAATTGAGACACTTTCAGACAAAAGCTGAAAGAATGCCGTAAGACTTATACTGCAAAAAACACTGCAAGAAGATTTTTAGACTGAGGGAAAGAATTCCACATGAAAATTCAGATTGCCAGAAAGAAATGGAGAGAACCAGAGAATGTAAATATGTGGACAAATGTGAGACTTTTTTAAACTTAAAAAAAAGACTGTTGGCTTTTAAAAGCAAATGTAGAAGTAAGAATATATACATCAATGTAGAAGCAAAAAGTAAGAATGTAGAAGTAAAAGTATATATAAATCTTGCACTGAAGGCAGAGGAGGGATAAATAAAGTCATATTGCTGTAAGGCTCTTCTATATCGATGTGATGACCACAGGATATGTAGGTTTATGGTAAGTCTTGTAGTTGGGTAGTGTCAATTCTCATCTAATTTTTCTCCTTTCATACTACATTGGCTCTTCTCAGTCTTTTGCCACTTTCTATAAACCTCAGACGAGTCTGTGGGCGTCCACAGAGTAACTTGTCGGGGTTCTGACTGAGGTTGTATTGATCTATGGATCAAGTTGGAAAGAACTGGCATCCTGACAATATTGAGTTTTTCATGAACAAGGAAAATCTGTGCATTGACTTAGTCCTTTTTTTATTTCTTTCACTAGAGTTTTGCAGTTTTCCTTGTGTAGATCTTGTACATATTTTATTAGCTTTATACTTAGGTATTTTATTTTTAGGGGCTCTAATGGAAATAGTAATGTATTTTCAATTTCAAATTCCATTTATTCATTGTTGATACATATGAAGACAATCACCGACTTTTGTATTATTAACCTTCTATCCTGCAATCTTGTTATACTTGCTTATTTGTTGTCTCTGGAGTTTTCTTCTTGATTCTTTTAATTTTCTACCCAATCATGTCATTTATGAACAAGGGAAGTTTTATTTCTTTATATACTTTGTTTTTGTATTTTTTATTTCTTCATATGCTTTGTTTCTGCTTTTCTTATTGTATTAGCTAGGACTTCTAGTATGATATTGAAAAGGAGTAGTGTGAGAGGGCATCCTTGTCCTATTCCTGGTCTTAGTTGGAAAGCTTCTGGTTTCTCACCATTTAGTAGAATGGTGGCTGTGGATTTTTAGTCTATTTTTTTTTTTTTTATCAAGTTGAGGAAGTTTCCCTCTATCTGTAAATTATGATGGATATTGGATTTTGTCAAATGTTTTTCCTGCACCTATTACTATGATCATATGATTTCTCTTCTTTAGTCTGTTCATGTTATGGATTACGATCATTCTTTTTCAAATATGAACCAACCTTGCATACCTAGAATAAATCTCGCATGGTTGCATGATGTATAATTCTTTTATACATTGTTAAGTCGATTTAGTAATATTTTGTTGAGGATCTTCTTCTGTGCTTATCAGGGATACTGGTTTATGATTTTCTTTTCTTGTAATGTTTTTGATTTGGGTATGAGGCAAATGCTGACCTCACAGAATGGTTTGGGAACTGTCCCTCTGCTTCCATCTTTGGGAAGAGATTGTAGAAAATTGGTATAATTTCTTTCTTAAATGTTTGGTAAGATTCTCCAGTGAAGCCATTTTAGGTCTGGTGCCTTTTGTTTTGGGAGGTTATTAATTATTGATTCAATTTATTTAATAGATATATTCCTATTCAGATTGTCTATTTTTTTTTTTAAGATTTTATTTATTTATTTGACAGAGATCACAAATAGGCAGAGAAGCAGGCAGAGAGAGACAGGAGGAAGCAGACTCTCCGCTGAGCAGAGAGCCCGACGCGGGGCTCAATCCCAGGACCCCGGGATCATGACCTGAGCCGAAGGCAGAGGCTTCAACCCACTGAGCCACCCAGGCGCCCCAAGATTGTCTATTCTTGTGTATATTTTGGTAGATTGTGTTTTTCAAGAAAATGGTCTATTTCTTCTCAATTATCAAATTTGTGAGCTAAGAGATGTTCACAGTATTCCTTTATTATCTTTTTATCTTATCTTTAATATCTTTCTACAAGTCCATGGGTAGTGATGTAGTGATGTCCCTTCTTAAATTTTTTAAAATTAATTAATTTATTTATTTGACAGACAGAGATCAAAGGTAGGCAGAGAGGCAGGCAGCAGAGAGAGAGGAGGAAGCAGGCTCCCTGCCGAGCAGGGAGCCCAATGAGGGGCTCGATCCCAGGATCCTGGGATCATGACCTGAGCCGAAGGCAGAGGCTTAACCCACTGAGCCACCCAGGCGCCCCCCTTCTTAAATTTCTAATATTAGTGGATTATATATATCTTCTTTGTGTTTTTCTTAGCCTAGCTAGAGGTCTAATGAGCTTATCAATCTTATAAAAGAACCAGCTTTTGGTTTCATTGATTTTTTGCTATTTAAAAAAAAAAGATTGTACTTATTTATTTGACAGAGACATAGCGAGAGAGGGAACACAAGCAGGGGGAATGAGAGAGAGGGAGAAGCAGGCTTCCTGCAGAGTGGGGAGCCCGATGCGGGGCTCAATCCCCGGACCCTGGGGTCATGACCTGAGCTGAAGGCAGATGCTTAAAGACAGCCACCCAGGCGCCCCTAAATTTGATAAATTTTCCTCTAAGCACTGCTTTCACTGCATCCAAAAATTTTCATAAGTTGTATTTTTATTTTCATTTAGTTCCAACTATTTTAAAATATCACTTGAGGTTCCACATGTATTATTTAGAAATGTATTGTTTAATCTCCTAGTATTTTAGGATTTTCCAACTGCCTTTGGAATTTTTGCTTAAACCCTTTATAGTCCGAGGGCATATACTGTATGATTTTTATTCTTTTAGATTAATTATGGTGTTTTGTATGCATATGACAGAATGTGGTCCATCTTAGTGAATGTTCCATGTAAGCTTGAGAATAATGCATATAATCAGTGAACATATTTTTGCTATTATTGTGAAATGTTATGTGTTCAATCATTTAAGAATATTAAAAAAAGTTTTTGTTTTACCTTCATGTACTCCTTCTCTGATGCTTTTCCTTCTTTATGTAAATCTGGGTTTCTGACCTATATAATTTTTTTCTCTCTGAAGAATTTCTTTTAACATTTTGCAAGGCAGATTTACTGGTTTGATTTTTGTTGGTCTGAGAAAGTCTTTATTTCTCTTTCACTTTTTTTTTTTTTTTTAATTTGGGGGTGAGGAACAGTGGGAGACAGAGAGAGAGAGTGTGTGAGACTCTTAAGCAGGCTCCATGCCCAGTGTGGACCCTGATGCGAAGCTCAGTCTCACAACCCTGAGATTATGACCTCAGATCAAAAATCAGACACTTATCTGACTGAGCCACCCAAGAAACCCTCTCCTTCACTTTTGAATGATGATTTTGTAGTATACAGAATTTTAGGCTGGTGTGTTGTTTTTGTCTCAACACTTTAAATATTTCATTTCATTCTCTTTTTACTTGCATCATTTCGGCGGATATGTCAGATATAATTTTTATCTTTGCTACTCTATTACTAAAGTGTTCCCCCTCCCTGGCTTCTTTCAAGACTTTAAAAAATCTTTGATTTCCTATAGGTTGAATATGATATATCCAAGTGTAGTATTTTTGTTTGTTTGTTTATTTGTTGGTATTTATCCTGCTTGGAATTCTCTGAGCTTCCTGGATCTGTGGTTTTCTACCTGGTGTTAATTTGGGGGAAATTCTCAGTTATTATTGCTTTCAAATCTTTATTCTGCTGCCTTTTCTCTTCTTCTCTGCTAATCCCATTATGTTTTGTACTCATCCCACAGTTTTTGTGTATTCTGTTCCTTTTCTTCAATCTTTTTTTCCTCTTTACTTTTCAGCATTGGAATTTCCTAATGACAGATCCACAAGCTCAGAGATTTTTTCGTCAGCTGTGTATAGTCTATTAATGAAGCCATCAAAGACATTTGTTTCCATTACTGTTTATAATTTCTAGCATTCTTTTGGTTCTGAGGACTTCCATCTTCTCCTTACATTACCCTTCCATTCTTTTTTTTTTTTTAAGATTTTATTTATTTATCTGACAGAGAGAAATCACAAGTAGGCAGAGAGGCAGGCAGAGAGAGAGGAGGAAGCAGGCTCCCTGCTGAGCAGAGAGCCGGACGCGTTACCCTTCCATTCTTACGTTTACTTTTCCATTGGAGCCCTAAGTATATTGGTCATAGTTTTTTAAATTCACAGTTTGATAATTCCAACATCCCTGCAATATCTGGGTCTACTGATACTTTGTCTCTTTAAACTGTTTTTTTTTTGTTGTTGTTGTTGTTTGTTTGTTTGGTCTTTAAATACATCTTACATATTTTTGCTTAAAAGTGAATATATTGTCCTGGGTAAAAAGACCTTTGGTAATATAGTGGTAAGTTGTGTGGGGAGGGGAAGACTTCTATAGAGTTGAACCAGTCTTTAGTGAGCCTTTGCTCCTGCACTATGAACCTCACAAGTGCCTCTTAGTTTTGTTTTGTTTTTTTCCTATCCCATTAGGTTTTATAGGATGGCTAGTGGGGGTTATACAGAGGGGGTAAGTTTCGGTTATTTCTCTTTTCCCTGGTCAGTTTGGTTCAGATAAAATCCCCATAGGTTAGGTTCTGATAAAACAGTTTCTCTTGAGGGAAGGTATTCTTAAGAAGAGCAGAAAGCTCTAGTAAACTGCATATGATAACTTTCCCCCTCCGCCTGCCAGATGGCTCCTGGAGGTAAAACTCACAAAAGTGTGTTTCCCACACCATGACTGGCCTACCCCCGTCAGACTTATCCACCCTGAGTCCCTAGCCAATTTGTCAATTAAAATTTAGATATACCTACCCTAGAACTGGTTCTCACAGAGGTTTCTGCTCTAATAAGTTATGATCCTTTGTATCCACATGCCGTCTCCAATTTGGGGGGCAGTTATTTGCCCTCTAGCCTTACTTTTTTGGTGGAACTAAGAAGAATCGTTAATTTTTCAGTTTGTTCAGCTTTTTATATGTTAAGGTGGAGGGATGATGCTGGACCAGAAATTCAAAGTGTCTGGGATATTATTTTTGAGCTCTAAACTTTCAAGACTGCTTACTTCATAACATTGATGATAAGATTTTAATGGAGAAAATCTGGCCCTAAGATTATTTGAAAGTCATAGTTGGACATACAATAAAGCTTTCCTTTCATTCATTTAAAGGAAAAACAACTTTAAGAAAATAGTTATAAAGTACTTTTTATTGAAAACAAAGTATCTTTATTGAAAGCAAACTTAAACAAAAAAAGAATAATAGCCTAAGACCTAAACTTATTTCCCTAGAATATCCATTTCTTTGGTACTAGGCAAGCTACCACCCGAATAAAAGACATAAATAGTGTGATTAAAAGTGATGAGACTGATTTCTGCATGTGGTTGAGAGTTTAGATTTCTTACTAAATTAACTTATATACATTATGGGATTGGTGAATTAAATATGATTTATAGAGAAACTGCAGCTCTATCTTCATTATCTAGAATATATGCTATTATCTAGAAAATATGTTTTTTTTTAAGATTTTATTTATTTATTTGACAGAGAGAGAGAGAGAGAGAGAGATCACAAATAGGCAGAGAGGCAGGCAGAGAGACAGAGGGAAGCAGGCTCCCCGCTGAGCAGAGAGCCCGATGCGGGGCTTGATCCCAGGACCCTGAGACCATGACCTGAGCCGAAGGCAGAGGCTTTAACCCACTGAGCCACCCAGGCACCCCTAGAAAATATGTTTTAAGAGTTTCTGTACACCAATATAGGGTGTACAGTTGTGTGTGTGAGACAGAGATAAGACACAGACAGACAGATGGAGATGGAGACAGAGACAGAAAAAGAGAATACAAGAATATGCATCCCCTAAGATAGAAACATGGAAGATCCTTTTCCTATAAATTTCTCTGAATTTGAAAAATCAAAAATGAAAGCAAACAAAGGGAAAACCAGTTATAAACCCAAGTATGTTTGTAGTTGCAATACTGGTGTTATAAAACTCCTAAATTAGTTCCTGAGCAAACTGCAGTTCTCAATCTCAGTGGATAATCTTTGGTGACCAATATATTTTCCTCTCTTCACAGGCCCTGACCCTACTCCTAACAATTGCTGTATAGACAATGCCCACTACACAGAGTATACGGTCATGGGAATGTGCATGTAAGATCTATGTGCAGAAATTATGTTTACAAAAAAGTCCAATCACTTTTCACTGTCGGATATTCAAGTTCAGCTTTAGAATCCTTAAAAATATTGATGTTAAGGGGCACCTGGGTGGCTCAGTGGGTTAAAGCCTCTGCCTTCAGCTCGGGTCATGATCCCAGGGTCCTGGAATCGAGCCCTGCATCGGGCTCTCTGCTCAGCAGGGAGCCTTCTTCCTCCTCTCTCTCTGCCGGCCTCTCTGCCTACTTGTGATCTTTGTCTGTCAAATAAATAAATAAAATCTTAAAAAAATATATTGATGTGAATTAAAAAGTAACTTTTACTAAGGGAAAAATTAATTAGTAAAATTTGGTTTCAAAAGTTTCAATTTAGCAAGCAGTAAATAGAGTAAAATTTTAGAAGTGCCTGAGGGCTCAGTTGGTTATAAGTGTCTGACTCTTGGTTTCTGCTCAGGTTGTGATCTCAGGGTCATGAGATCAAGTCCTGTGTCAGGCTTGGCACTCAGTGCAGAGTCAGCTTGAGATTTTCTCCCCACTTTTCCCTCTTCCCCTCCCCTAGCTTGCGCATGTGCATGCTCTCTCTCCCTCTCAATAAATAAAATCTTAAAAAAAAAGAAAATTTTAATACTTCAGTTACTTGTTCCTCATATTTTAAACTAAATATTGTTCTCTATAGGCTCTATACTTATGGAGACCAAAATCTAAGTTAAATCATATAGAATATCTAGAAAAAAATCAAGAAAATCTTTTATTAATATTAGGTGACAACATATAAATATATGACAATGAGATGCTTTAAAATTTTAATGGTAAGGCAAATTTATATAATCTTTTACAAGGCAGCAGCTCTTTAAAAATTTGGGTCCTAATTTTACTAAGAACCTTAATATTGCCAGAGGTATAATGTTCATTCCAGCTGACTTAAAACTAAATATCAGAGGTACCTGGGTGGCTCAGCTGCTTAAGTGTCCAACTGGTGATTTTGGCTCAAGTCATGATCTCATGGGTTGTAAAACTGAGCCCCACATTGGACTCTGGGTTCCATGGGAAGTCTGGTTGAGATTCTCTCCCTCGGCTCCTCTCCCCACTCTCACTCTTTCTCTCTCAAAAATAAATCTTTAAAAAAAACTAAATATCAAAAGTAGGGTTTAAATAAAAATATTTAATCAATGCCCATTCTTTCTTTTCCTCCCTTCCTCCTCTTCCTCCCTTCCTTCTCTTCTTTCCTTCCTTCCTTCCTTTCTTTCTTCCTTCCAGGTAGGCTCCACACCCATTGTGGGGCTTGAACTCACAACACTGAGATCAAGAGTCAGATGCTCTACTGCCCTAGTCAGCCAGGCGCCCCTTAATCCATGCTGTTTCTAATCCCCAAGATTTAATAGAAGAAGTCATGAAAAAATTAAAATATGTATCTGTTAAGCAATTATTATTAGTTTTTGACAATTAAGGAAATATTTCCTCTTTGTTCACATATTGCTTGTAATAAGAACTGAAGTATATAGCTAAAGTGTACAGTAAATATATAGATTTAGCAGTGGCTTTGTTGGTTCGTGTTTTAATATTTATCATATTTATCAAATTAGGGGCACCTGAGTGGCTCAGTCAATTAAGTGTCGGCCTTTGGCTTGGGTCATGATCCCAGGGTTCTGGGATCAAGCCCCTGAAAATCAGGCTCCTTGTTTAGCGGGGAGCCTACTTCTCCTTCTGCTGCTCTCCCTGCTTGTGCTCTATCTCTGTCAAATAAATAAAGAAAATCTTTAAAAATATATATTTATCAAATACATCTCCGGTTTTCTCTCTACTTACACTTCTTATTTCACATACCATTTGTAATAAATTTATTCAGTTTTCCTTGTGGAGGACAAGAAGAAGTCTTTTCCATCTGTGGTTTTGTTTCCTCTGTTTGTGACAAGACTGTTTCCTTAGTTTCTTGATGTTCACTAATACTACTATCTTTGACGATCTGAAGTAAAGCAAGGAAATCTTTGAAGAAATACACTTTTCATACAATTTTATGACAGTACAAAACCACCAAATCTCATAATTAAATTCATATCATTACTGTCACCCTGGAGAATTACACATATAAAAGAATATTCATGCACTATATCAATAGGTATTTGAGGATGTCACAGGAGAGCACTTTGTAGAGCACCTTGATTTAGCTTTTATAGACTTGAGTCCCTGCTATTTTTAATTTGTGATTTATGCATACTGAATAAGTGAGCTATAGTGTAGGCAGAATAATTAAAACTGTTCCTCTTCAGTCTTACTGCCAACGATTATTTAATAAAACTTTTGTAGATTGAAAATACAACTATGTTGGAAAGGAGGTAAAATATAATTTTACTTGGACTCATTTCTTTGAAAAATTATATAACTGGAAAAAAATGAGAAAAACAGATCAGGCTTTCAGAAATTTAAGGTTCATGCTCCCACTATTAATTATAGATAACATCCTTAGGTAATTCATGGGTTTAGCTGCATCTTCCAGGCTTTTAATGTAGTTAGTCTAATTATGAAACTGCTGACTTAGAAAAAAAAAAAGACATCTTAGTTGGTAAGAATATTGAGAGGTTTCTACCAAGGTAAACAAAACAAGACAAAAAACAAAACAAAACAAAACAAAACAGAGTAGCATTAACCCTGAAATAGAAATCATCAGTTTTGCCTCATTGTCATGATGTGTGTGTGTGCATGCACATGTATGCATGTGTACACACAGTCCAACACTTTGAGTGTATTGATAATACTTTGAGTGCAGTGGAGAGAGAACACTGGATTATCAGAAGAAATGGTAACAAAGGCTAGAGGCATGGACATATTAAGGAAGCAAAGAGGAAACATTTAATGACTAGGGAGGTAAAGGCATCATAGCAGCTGATGTAAATGAATTATGTAGTTCTTTTAATATCAAAGTTCTTTAAATCTGATCGTGATTAATTTGTTGGAGTTCTGGTATTAAGACTTCTGTGGAAGTCTGTCACTATACACAAGGGCCAAGGTAAAGACACAAAGATGAATTTTGATTAGTGTGCGTCAAAGGTCATATGAGGTAAGACCATACTATTTTAAGTTTTATTATTTCAGAATTTATAACAAATTGACATAGACTAGGATAAAGTCTTTATAGACAAATAATTTGAATCAATGGTGAATATTTTAAATATTTAAAAGAAGAAACTTTTGGGCCCTTGAGAACTATAGAAACTGTTTTAAAAAAGTAAACAGATTTTTAAAAAGTAAATAATTTATAATTCTAATCATAAGCAATTATTATGGAGTAAAATAGACCAACAGGTCTAAGACTTACTCTGTACTCTTAGAAAAATAAAAACTTGGTTCTTTTCAAATATATAACACAACATTTTAATTAATTTCTTTACCTCTTGCAGTCTAAATTATTGAGTTTTTCCTAGATATGGCAAGAAATAATGAGCCATATTTCCATTATTCTTGATATCTGAATTCTTTACTCCAAAATAATCTTTAGTCACCCCTTTCCATCTTTTCATTCCTTTTGCTCATTTCTTAGTACTTGTTTAAACTAGTTATTTTTAAGTGACCCCTTCTCATTTTTTAACCAGACATATAATAGAAACCTAACTGGTAAACTTGAACAATAAACTTTAAGATCAGATTGATTTTTATATTGTACATTACAAAATAGTTTTAGGTTTTTACCTGAGAAGTTGTAGATGATGGGGTGTTTTTATCCTCCAAATGTTCATTTTGTGATTCTGTGGTGTACATGCTAATGTTTAAAAGAAAAACAATTTGAATAAAATAGTACTATACAGACATCTGAAACAAACATGTGTAAGAGGGATTAATTTTTTAATGATTTTTTATCATAAAGTTGTTTCACAGTCAAGCCAGATATCTTCATAGTTAAGACAGCTCCAAATATTCATTGTAAAGTTATGAAGCAAAATCATATACAGATGTTTTAAAAACCATTATTACACAGAAATTTAATACCTCTCAGTAGTTCATAATGGTAGGTCATGTCGTAAAAGCATGTATCAGAAAACCCAGTTCTTTATTTTATGCACTGAAATAATTTCCAGCATTTCAGTCACATCCCTGTCAGAAGAGTGCAAATTTTTTAAAAATTAAATATGATCAACTGCAATTATACCTACATCTGTAAGTTACTGATATATAGTATCTTTATATGTAGTCCATTTGAAAGATCCATAGGTGCAACATTTAAACAAAATAAAATAAGTTTCATGAATGAAACAATGAACTAGAAAAAAAAAGAGAACGAAATGGGACCACATCAGGAGAAGAATTAGGTCTGGAAACTTATTTTAAAATATCTATTATTTCTACCTTCTCTGTGATTTTTGCTGCCATAAAAATATCTTTCAATTCCTGAGTTACTGTTGAGGACAAAATTAAAAACTTTAAGTCTGAATTTTTAGGTACTTGATAAGACCAAACCCCACAGTATTTCCAGTATCTAGACTTTTTAAAAAAGACAAGCAATTTTAATAATGAAAATTTTTAAAGTATCATTAACATTTGAGTATCCACCACATATGCCAGGTGCTTTACATTTACTGCCTCATTTTAATGAAGTAAAATATTAGTGTACAAAATCCTATAAGGAATCATAACTAATTTATGACATTAAAACAGAAAATAACTTTTATTTTTAAGATGTGATGAAAAATAGCTAAGTCCCTTTAAAGTAAAATTCCATTTTAATGAAAGGGAATATAGAAACTAATTTGGTCATTAGAATGAGAACCTGTCATTAACTGTTAGACTAGAAGTTAAAAGTGAGTTAGCTGTATGAACAAGGAGGTTAAGTGAAATCACCTAAGCTGTGTCAAGTTCTGAAAGGATAGGCTGAGAGCTAGAAATATTAAGAAATTTGAGCTGGAGTGCACAAGAGTTGTGAGGTCGGGGCACAAAGTCCCATCCATACAATAATTATTGAATGTCTATTCTTCTAGGCTTTGAAGATAAAACAGCAAAATAACATAAAACAAAGGTAGGTTTCTGCTCTTATGGAGATGATATTTTTGGTGAGAGGAAGAGAAAGACAATATATTTTCAGGTTGTGATTAAGTACTGGAGAAAATAAGCCTAGAAGATGTTACAATGATCATCAAGGTGACATTTGAGCTGTGACCTAACTTAGGAGAAACTGTGAGTCATAACTAGGCAGGTAGACAGGAAGAGGCAAACATAACACCAAGAATCATATAAGACACCAGGCAGCGTATTTTAAAATCCACAGCTATGTTGGAGCACCTGGGTGACTCAGTCGGTTGAACCTCCAGCTCTTGGATTTGGCTCAGTTGTGATCTCAGGGTTGTGAAATTGAGCCCTGAGTCTGTCCCTGTGCTCAGCACAGAGTCTGCTTAAGATGTTCTCTCCCTTTGCTCTCCCCCAGCCCCCACTCTCTCTTTCTCTAAAAATCAATAAACAAATCTTTAAAAAAAAAAAAAGTCTATAACTAGGTCATGGTTAGGATAGCAGGACTTGGAATCCAGGCAAGCGGACCATGCAACAGAACTTCAAAACCTAGATAAGGAGTCTGAATAATAAATGTACATGTTAGCCACTGTAAGAGAAGTTTGATACTGTGTCAAGTAACTTTTGTGCCTGGCAACTACTCAATACTCTCTTTACGTATCTGCCAAGAGAGGAACTGTAGATAGTAAGCAGAGCAACTAAAAGTAAGGACTTCGGAGCTGAGATAGAAAAGTATTTCACCCCTTTATCTTTTAATAACCTTGAGGAGTGATTTATTTCCATAGGCCTCAATTTCCTTACCGGTAATAATATATTGCTAAATATATTGGTTATTGTGAGGATTAAATGATATAAAAGCTGATACAAGTTGGATTAAGTTAAGCACTTAACATGAATCATTTCCACAACACTATGAGTTTTTTTTAAATTAACATATAATATATTATTTATTCAGGGGTACAGGTCTGTGAATCATCAGTCTTACACAATTCATAGCGCTCACCATAGCACATACCTTCCCCAATGTCCATCACCCAGGCATCCTATCCCTCCCTCCCACTCCAGCAACCCTCAGTTTGTTTCCTGAGATTAAGAGTCTCTTATGGTTTGTCTCCCTCCCCGGTCTCATTTTGTTTAATTTTTCCCCCTCCATACCTCTTATGTTCCTCCACCCTTCCTCTCAAACTCTGCATATCAGAGAGATCATGTGATAACTGTCTTTCTCTAATTGAGTTATTTTGCTTAGCATAATATGAGTTACTTCTTATTCTCATTTTATAGATGTTGAAACTGAGACCCACAAAGGGTAAGTGGTTTTCCCAAACTCACACAGCTAGCAAATGGCATAGCTGGAATTTGAACCAAATACTCTTTAACACTATTTAAATCCTTGTTAACCTTGGTATCATCTTTTTCCTTTTAGTTATTCTGGAGCTGTTACACTGTGGATTTAAGTTCCATTTTCTTTTTATTTTTTAAAAATTTTTATTTATTTGGCAGACAGAGATCACAAGTAGGCAGAGAGGCAGGCAGAGAGAGAGGAAGGGAAGCAGGCTCCCCGCTGAGCAGAGAGCCCATGCCTATGCCCGGCTTGATCCCAGCCCCCTGGGATCATGACCTGAGCCGAAGTCAGAAGCTCTAATGTACTGAGCCACCCAGGTGCCCCTTAAGTTGCATTTTCATGGTGACTAACATTATTTTCACATATTTATTGGCCATTTGAATATTTTCTGTAGTAAAGTGTTAGTTCAAATCTCTTGCTCATTTAAAAAAAATGTATTGGCAGACTTTTACTGATTTTTTTGAGTTATTTATGTATTCCAGAATCAAATCTTTTATTAGATATATAAATGGGCAATGTTGTCTTCTATTCTGTGGCTTGCCTTTTCACATTGATGATGTCTTTGAACGAACAGAAATTTTTATTTTAATTTAGTCTAATTTATCTTTTTTTCTTTATAATTAGAGCTTTATTATTTTTTAAGTCTTTGCCAACCCTGAAATTATAGGGTATTCTCCTATATATTTTTCTAGACGCATTAATGTTTTGCCTTTCACATTTAAGTCTAAGATCCATCTGGAATTGATTTTTATGTATGGTTGAGAAGAGGTAAAATTCATTTTTTCTCGTATCAATATCAAACTGACTTAGCATCATTTATTAAGAAGATCATCCATAGGGCACCTGGGTGGCTCAGTCACTAAGTGTCTGCCTTTGATCCCAGGGCCCAGGGTCCCAGGGTGGAGCCCTAAGTCGGGCTCCCTGCTCAGCGGGAAGCCTGCTTCTCCCTCTCCCACTTCTACTTGTGTTCCCTCTCTTGCTGTCTCTCTGTCAAATAAATAAATAAAATCTTAAAAAAAAAATCATCCTTTACCCATTGCATTCCAGTGTCACCTTTGTTGTAAATCAGGTGACCACATATATGTGAATTTATTTTTCATTTTCTTCTGTTCCACTGGCTATTTGTCTATCCTTATGCCAACACTACACTAGTACTTGTATAATAGGAATTGTTACCTAGTGTTGGAAGTTCTCCAGTTTTGTTCTCCTTCAGAGTAGGATTGACTCTTTATCTCTTTATATTTCCACATAAATTTTAGAATAAGGTTGTCTATTTATACACACACTCTTACTTTCTCTCTCTGGTGGAATTTTGACAGAAATCGCATTGAATAAAAAAAAATTGCATTGAATCTGTAGGTCAATTTGGGGAGAACTGACATCTTAACACTACGATTCTTTTAATTCTTGAACACTGTATCTCTTCATACTTAGATTTTCTTTAGTTTATCTTAGAAATGTTTATAGTTTTCAGTGTAGAGCTCTTACATATCTTTCATTACACCTATTTCTAGGTATTGATGTTTTTTGGGATGTACCAAATGGTACCATTTAAAAAATTTATTACTTGTTTTTTTTGCTGGTATGCAGAAATACAAGTAATTTTTATTTATTTACTTTATATCTAAGCCTTGATAAATTCACGTTATTCTAATGATTCTTTTAGATTTCTAAGTACACAAGCACATAGTCAGCAAATGTTTTATTTCTTCCTTCCTAAATTTTATATATTTTATCTTTTTCTTTCCTTATTGCACTAGTTGTAACCTGTCTTTACGGTTTTATATCCTTGTTGACCTTGGTATTGTCTGTCCTCAATATTTGTTTTAATATATATCTGTTGGCAATACATTCCTTATTTGTTTGCCTTAAATGTCTTTATTTCACCTTTACTTTTGAAAGGTATTCTCACTGAATACAGAATTCCATATCAGAAGTTATTTTCTTTAAGAATTTTAAAGATGTTCCTCTCTATTCTGGCTCCCATGATTTCTATTGAGACATTAACTGTTAATTCTTACCATGCTCCTTTGAAGATAATATGTTCTTGGCTGATATTAATCATAGTCATTAAAAAATCTTCTCCCATTGTGATAAAATATATATAACAAAACACTTGCCATTTTAAAGTATACAATTCAGTGGCATCAAGTACATTCATATTATTAAGCAACCATCACTACTATCATTTCCAGAACTTTATTATTCCAAACTGAAACTCTGTATCCAACTTCCTATTAACTCCCCATTCTCTCTTCTCCTAACTCTCTGGAAACCACATTCTACTTTCCATCTTTATGAAGTAAAGTACTTTAAGTAGCTCAGATAAATGGAATCTACAATATTTGTCCTTTTGCATTTGGTTTATTTCACTTAATATAATGTCTTCAAAATTCATTCATATTGTAACATGTATCAGAATTTCCTTCCCCTTTAAGGATAACATCCCATTGTATATATATACCACATTTTGTTTATCCATTCATTCACTGATGGATATTTGTGTCGTTTCCACTTTTTGTCTATTGTGAATAATACTGATAAGAACATGGATGTACAGATAACTGTTCAAGTATCTGCCTTCAATTATATTGGGTATATACACAGAAGGAAATCTGCTGGATCATATGGTAATTGTCTCATTTTTAGGGGAATTGCCACACTGTTTTCCACAGTGACTATGCCTATACCATCCTTTTTCATATACTTGTACTGCACAGGGGTTCTGATTTCTCTACATACTTGGCAGTACCTGTTACTTTGTTTTCCATAATAGCCAACCCAATGGGTATGAAATGGTATCTCACTGTGGTTTTCATTGCCATTTTCCAATGATTATTGAGCATCCTTGAGCCCTTATCGGCAATTTGTATAACTTCTTTAGAAAAGTATCTATTTTGGGGCACCTGGGTGGCTCAGTGGGTTAAGCCTCTGCCTTCAGCTCGAGTCATGATTTCAGGGTCCTGGGATCGAGCCCCACATCTGCCTCTCTGCTCAGCAGGGAGCCTGCTTCCCCCCGTCCCCCGCCTGCCTTTCTGCCTACTTGAGATCTCTGTCGTCAAATAAATGAATAAAATATATAAAAAAAAAGAAAAATATCTATTTTGCCTGATGATTCACAGACCTGTACCCCTGGGCAAATAATACATTATATGTTAATAAAAATAATTTAAAAGAAAAAATATCATTTTAGTCCTTTTCTCAGTTTTTCTTTTAAAGATTTTAGTTTATTTATTTGAGAGAGACATCACAGAGGGGGAGGAAGGGGGAGAAGCAGACTCACTGCTGAGGAGGGAACCTGATGCAGAGCTCCATCCCAGGACCCTGAGATCATAACCTCAGCTGAAGGCAGATGCTTAAGTGACTGAGCCACCCAGGCACCCCTTTGCCAAGTTTTTAACTGGTTATTTATTTTTGTTTTCAAGTTGTAAAAGTTCTTTATATATTCTGGATATTAATCACTCACCTGATAAATTATTTGCACTAATCTCTCATTCTGTGGGTTGTCTTGTCTCTCTGTTGGTGGTGTTTTTCAACACACAAACATTTTAAATTTTGATATAGTCCAATATATCTATATTTTTTTATTGCCTGTGCTTTGGCTATCTAATCAAAGAAATCACTGCCAAATCTAATATCATGAGGTTTTCCCCTATATTTTCTTCTAAGAATTTCCTAGTTTTAGTTCTTACAGTCATAGTCTTTTAACATCTTTTTCTGCTAACTGCTAACTAAAAATTCTAGGGTTCCTTTGAGTCTGTTCCTATTTTCAATGTTCTGTCTCATGCATGCACAGACGGAGATGACCCAAAGCCCCTGGATGGGTTCATATGCAGAACTAAGGAAACTCATTCTCTATTTTTTTTCTTCTCCTATATCTGTACCCTGCTATATCTCTCAAGGTCTTTTTTCCTGGTTTCTCCGGTCTGAAGATGGGGTTTTTCTCTGAGTTGTAGTAGCCCATAATGTCATTAATAGGACCTGCCCTTGGGGAAAGATCACAAAAGGAAAACATCATCAATAACAAGGATTCCCCATGCTCTCTTTAAACTATAGAGTCCATTTTCCCACATCTGCAGGTCATAAAAATAGGTTTTCTACTGTAGTTTTGGCCTCCTGTGCTATCATTGCATTGGTTTTGTGACTGGAGCCTGTCTTCAGGTCAGAGCTGCAAAAGAAATTCAGTCTTGTAGTTTTGACTCTCCTTCACAATCCACTTGCTTTTTTTTTACTTTTTGATCTTCATGTAGTTGCTCTTCATGTTTTGTCAAGTTTTTTTACTGTGAGCAGTGAAAAAAAGAGGTTGCAGTGGACCTATTACATCTTGGAGGGAACTGGAAAGCTGTGTGCTCCACGAGAGAAGGGACAATAACCAATTTTACCCTTGATCTACATGTGGTAAGCACTTAATAAATATTTGTGAAACAAATATGGAGTGAACCGAGAATTTTATTTTTTTATTTTTTTAAAAGATTCCATTTATTTTTTGACAGAGAGATCACAAGTAGGCAGAGAGGCAGGCAGCGGGGGAGGGGAGTGAAGCAGGGTTCCTGCTGAGCAGAGAGCCCCATGTGGGGCTCGATCCCAGGACCCTGAGATGACCTGAAGGTGGAGGCTTAACCCACTGAGCCACCCAGGTGCCCCAAGAACTGAGAATTTTAAAATGCCACATACTCAAGATGACAACAAAAACAGAAACATTTCTTCATGTTAAGAAGAAAGGAAGGTTTGAAGAGCTAGGACCCTGGCTAAGGTAAGATTTAAGATTTTTAAAGATTTTTAAAAAGATTTTTGGTACAAAAAGGGGTAAGATAAAGAGGAAAATCCAGATACCTGAGTAATATAAGGATCGGAATCAGGCTAGGCAGGATATATGAGCTTTAGCTCTCTCCCCATTGCTCCCTTCTTTCTTTTTTAATATTGTGCCTATCTGTTTTCCTCTTTGCTCTAGATATCTCCTCTCTGTTTTTCTTTGGACTTCTCACTTCCCCTGGAGATGTCTTTTTCTTAGATAATCAATTTTTCAAATGCCAATTTCCTTAATACAATACAAATTTTGTAATTTAAAATGTAGATAAGCTCATAACATTTATCTTTCTTTTAATAAATTTTTAGGAGTCAGTTTCTTGACAGAATAAATCTTGTCAACAGCTCTGTGCAATTTTGAAAATAAATTTGATATAAACAATAGCCTACCTGTATAAATCAGAATTGTGGGAATCCAGGTGTCTAGGGGTTACAGTGACTGTATCTTGTTAGGAGTCCTCTCATTATATGTCTGGATAGCTAGCAAAATGGAAAGAATGAGGCCTTTGAAATCAGAAATATACTACTTGCATGATCTTGGGGAAATTATAGTATCCGGTTATCTTTTAATGAGCATAATACTATCTACTCTTCTTACTTTGTGCTCACAGGTAGAGAAGGCAGAACAAAATTTGAGACTAGCCAATCAAATCTGATTCTACTAGACATTAAGGCATGATTTTCATATATTAACAAAAAGAAGACTTAATAGTGGTTTATATTCTAATATCTTTTATGATCACTTCAGTTTCATTTTTAATTTTATGATATATTTATTTCAGTAAGATTCTTTTTAAAACTTTATTTGAGATGGAGATTAAGAGAGTTGGCAAGGAGGGGCAGAGAATCCCAAGCAGACTCCATGCTGAGTGTGGAGCACGATGAGGGGCTCAATCCCATGACCTTGAGATAACAACCTGAACCAAAACTAAGAGTGGGATGCTTAACGGACTGCGCTATCCAGGTACCCCTCAATAAATTTCTTAAAAATCCTTTTTGGAATAAGACAGAAATAATTAAATACAGACTACATATCTTGCTATTATGGGGATAAAGTGAGATGTTTTTACAGTTCATAGCAAAAGCTATGGTATTCAACTGATAATTTTTATTAGAAATGGGGGATGCTATCATATTGTTAGACTTTGCTTTTAAAGTGGTAGAAAGTTTTGATGGATTTAAGAGGCTCTGGTTTTATTAGAATGTCTCTTTGATTATAAATGTTAACAGAAACAGTATGGTATCATAAAGTTGGGAAATCCAAGCTTTCTGCTTTTAATCTGCTACATAGTATTGAGTCAATTTCTTGTCACTTCACTTCCTTGTCCTTAATTCCAGTCTTGTAAAATGGGGTAGAGAGGGAGGAGGTTAGATGATCAAAGGTTTTTGCCAGTTTTAAGTCTATGCTCCTTTCTATTAACTTATGAACTTACTAAGAAACAGCATGAGAGAATATCAACACATGTTGCTTGGGAACTACTGACACATCTTATATAAATATGTATATATGTGTATGTATGTATATTATATAATAGAAACAACTAGTTGTCTTTCCTTGGTCTGTGTTCTTGTACTCTATACTGTACTTTGGGTTTATCATTTTGAAGCAATATTGTGCAATGGCGACATCTAGGGACTTTATCCCTACCATTCAGCAAAATTTATGGCCAATTCTTAGTTCTCTTAAATATGGATCATTCACTCTGCGGTTTAACCAAATACTTTAAAATCATTCCTTATTTCTCTCCCCTACAGATGTAAAAATATCAATTAAGTTTGACAGCAGCATTAATAATTGGATACATAATAACGGAAATTTCTTTCAAAAAATCATAATACTTAGAATTAAGTATAAACTATTCTAAGTGAGATTGCAACTTTTTTTTCCTTCCATTGAAAGCAGAACTGGGATTTGAATTCAGGTGTGTTTCAATATGTAGCCCATGCCCAGAGTCACTAAGTATTACTGACACATAATGCTCATTTAACATATATTTATTAAATTAATGTTAGGTAAAGCATAAGCATCAATATGTATTTACATGTATTGTTTTAGGATGTTTGGAGCTATTGCTATCTTTCATACAAAGAAGTCTTTTTGAGTGTACGTCAAAGATCATCAAGTAAAAACTCAGTACAAGCCTTTCTGAACAAATGAATTTGAAAGCTGTATCTACAAAGAGAATATTCTTTATACAGAGCATTCAGATTAGAACAGGACTTTTTGTTCTGTTTTTAAGATAATGACTAGTTGGCATTATTATTTAATCAGGACAGTACAAATCTGGACTAAATTAGTACTCCAATTCAAATCGACTTTGCCACTGTTAAAATTCCTATAGTATTAAGTGTTTGTTCTCATTAATCAGATATTATCTTGAATTTTTATTCTTTTCAGGTGCCGAGATCTTGTTTCCACAATAAAATGGTAAGGTTTTCCAGGGTTCAGAACATGTTTTATATCCTTGTTTTCCCCTTAGCCCTAACCACAATGGTTTTTCTCACCAAATAGTAAAGTTACCAACAGTTTGCCCAGAATCCGTGGTTTTCCACAATAGGACATCAAACTATCATGGCTTTCTCTCTAGTTCTCTTGATTCTACATTTCAGTCACATTACACTGTTACTTGTTCTCTCATGCATTTTTTGTTTTCTTTGCTTGTAATACTTTACCACTGCATCTCTTCTTTGTAAATGAAATGTATTGGTTAAGGGTCTTTCCAATAGAATTTCCTATAAGGCATTGCACAAAATTAGAAGTCGTCTTTCTTTTTTGAATTCTCACATCACATTATCACTTGTCCGGCCTTCGTTCTAGCTCTCTGGTTGTCCTTTCTTGGTCTTCTTTTTCTCTATCCATCCTTTCAGTGTTGGGGTTCCTCAGCACTCTTCCCTATTCCTTCTTCTCTTCTTATTCTACATACATTTCTTAAGAAATTTATTTTATTCTCATGGCTCCAATGATGACCAATATGCTGATGAGTCTGCCTAGAGAAGCTCTGTTGAGTTTCTAAATAGTGTATTTAAGTATTTACTGGATATCTCTACTTCATTGTCTTTACAAGCATCTTAAGCCCAATATATGCACAACTGAACTCAAAACCTTCCCCCACTAAGTCTATTCCTTCTTCAGAGAATTTCCTATTTCAGAGAACGAAGCCACCATCTACCTATTGCTGAAACTAGAAACCAAGGAGTCATTCCTTCTCCTTCCCTGCTGATAATCACTGATTACTAAATCATGTTAATACAAGCTCCTAAGTAACTGAAAATTTTGTCCACTGCTCTGATTATAAATTGCTGCTGTTCCAGTCCAGGCTATAGGCACCTTTTCCCATAAGCTCTGTAAGGACCATTCAACTGGTCTCCCTACCTCGAGTCTTGGGCCTCCCTTTGTAATGTCCACAGTACAGCATAATCTAAAATATAGCATGATTATGGCAACTTCCTGCCTAATATTTCTCAATGGCTCCCCATAGAAGAAAAATGTCTAAACTCAAACTCAGCTATGGAACTCACTTTAATAAGGACTAAACTTGTCCTTGCCAATCTCATTTTTTACTTGGCTTTTTAAACTTCAGCTGTATTTTAGTTCTTTAAACTTGCCAAGCCTCATATCTCTGAGACTTTATATATTCTGTATATTGTCTTCCAACCCTACACCACTGTTTTTTGTACAAATAACTCTATATCAGTGTAACGCTCCTCCCTTTAGAATTTCCCTTTAGGATGCATCCTTATCACAGCATCCATCCCTTACCACAGCATTCATCTCACTATTATAATTGCTCGTTTAACTATCATCATGCTATTATTTGACAAATATTCACTGACAGCTCACTGTGTAACTGGTACTGAATTCATTCTCCTTTGTACATAGAGTTTAGTCAATACAGGGTATTGTGGAAGCACATATAAAATGTGCTTGGGAGAGGGTGCAAGAAATGCTGTTTAGTGACCTGCATTACCCTATTAGATTAAATCAGTGATTTCATAATCATCTCTGAGTTCTTTGAATTACCTAACACAGATGGTAGGTAATTATTTAGTCTCATTAACTGTTGAATTTTAAACATACAGAAAAAGTTTTTGAATTGTAAAAGGCCTCTAGCCAGCCATTACTTTCTACCTAGCTGTTTTTCTTTGATATCATTTTGGATATAATAATGTATAAAAATCAAAGAGACAAACTACTACAGTAAAAAATATGGGACTTATTGTCAGAACACTGTGGTTAATAATTCTGCCACTTACTAGGTATGTGTCCTTGATCAAGATCCTTAACCTTTCTGAGCCTCAGTGTCCTCATCTGAAAAGGTAGTTATAAAATCAAATGAGATAAGAGAAAATAAAAGCATATTATAAAATGCATATCCCATCCATTTTTTTCAAAGAAATGGAACAAATAATCCTAAAATTTATATGGAACCAGAAAAGACCTCGAATAGCCAAAGGAATATTGAAAAGGAAAGCCAAAGTTGGTGGCATCACAATTCCAGACTTCAAGCTCTATTACAAAGCTATCATCATCAAGACAATATGGTACTGGCACAAAAACAGACACATAGATCAATGGAACCGAATAGAGACCCTCAACTCTATGGTCAACTAATCTTCGACAAAGCAGGAAAGAATGTCCAATGGAAAAAAGACAGTCTGTTCAACAATTGGTGTTGGGAAAATTGGACAGCCACATGCAGAAAAATGAAACTGGACCATTTCCTTACACCACACATGAAAATAGACTCAAAATGGATGAAGGACCTCAATGTGAGAAAGGAATCCATCAATATCCTCGAGGAGAACACAGGCAGCAACCTCTTCAACCTCAGCTGCAGCAACTTCTTCCTAGGAACATCACCAAAGGCAAGGGAAGCAAGGGCAAAAATGAACTATTGGGATTTCATCAAGATCAAAAGCTTTTGCACAGCAAAGGAAACAGTTAACAAAACCAAAAGACAACTGACAGAATGGGAGAAGATATTTGCAAACGACATATCAGATAAAGGGCTAGTGTCCAAAATCTATAAAGAACTTAGCAAACTCAACACCCAAAGAACAAATAATCCAATCAAGAAATGGGCAGAGGACATGAACAGACATTTCTGCAAAGAAGACATCCAGATGGCCAACAGACACATGAAAAAATGCTCCACATCACTCTGCATCAGGGAAATACAAATCAAAACCACAATGAGATACCACCTCACACCAATCAGAATGACTAAAATTAACAAGTCAGGAAACGACAGATGCTGGTGAGGGTGCGGAGAAAGGGGAACACTCCTATACTGTTGGCGGGAATGCAAGCTAGTGCAACCACTCCGGAAAACAGCATGGAGGTTCCTCAAAAAGTTGAAAATAGAGCTACCCTATGACCCAACAATTGCACTACTGGGTATTTACCCTAAAGATACAAACGTAGTGATCCAAAGGGGCACATGCACCTGAATGTTTATAGCAGCAATGTCCACAGTAGCCAAACTATGGAAAGAAACTAGATGTCCATCAACAGATGAATGGATAAAGGTGTGGCATATATATTCAATGGAATACTACGCAGCCATCAAAAGAAATGAAATCTTGCCATTTGCAACGACGTGGATGGAACTAGAGGGTATTATGCTTAGCGAAATAAGTCAATTGGAGAAAGACAACTATCATACGATCTCCCTGATATGAGGAAGTGGAGATGCAACGTGGGGAGTTTGGGGGGTAGTAAAAGAATAAAGGAAACAAGATGGGATTGGGAGGGAGAAAAACCATAAGAGACTCTTAATCTCACAAAACAAACTGAGGGTTGCTGGGGGGAGGGGGGTCAGGAGAGGGTGGTGGGGTTATGGACATTGGGGAGGGTATGTGTTATGGTGAATGCTGTGAAGTGTGTAAACCTGGTGATTCACAGACCTGTACCCCTGGGGCTAAAATTACATTATATGTTTTTAAAAAAATAAAAAATTTAAAAAAAAAGAAAAAAAAAGCATATTATAAAATGCAAAAGGCTACCCGAATGCTGTCTATTATTATTATATACTATTATTATTATATACTATTATTATTATTATTATTTGAGTAAATGCAAATTAGGTCTCCCTATTACTGGTCATTCCAGCTCTATAGGCAACAGGATTTCCAAATTTCATCCTTCATCCCCACTTTACTATTTAAGAGTTAGTGTTTTGCAATTTAATAAACACATATTGATGGAAGTGGTTAAAAAAAAAGCCCCCACACACCACACTTGATCTTAGCCAAAAGGCCGAGAAGCGATAGCCCCCACACACCAAAAACAAACCTAAAATTTAACAAGTAAATATTAAAGGGGATAAGAGAGTAAAAAGCAGCAGCCTATGAAAATCTAGAATTTAGAAACATGGATCAAAGAAAAATCAAGTCTTTTTTTTTTTTTAATGTTAACTGGAAGGGTAGGTGGCACCAAGGAATAATGCTGTGAGCCATTTATCAGTAAAATGGTAACCTATTGAGCTGGGAAGTCAGGATATCTGGGTTCAAGAACTTACTCAGTCACTAATTTATCACTAATAACCAGGTAGCCAACCCTCCCAACAGTCTGGTCTTATGACTCCTTGGCTATTATGATCTTTTCCTCCACCCTATCTCAGCTACCCACTAATAAGGCCACAAATCTCAAATAGGCACTTGATCCTGCCCAGCTATGCTACTCTATGCTTTTCTAGTATTGCTATTGACTGAATATTTGTGTCCCCTCAAAATTCATATGTTCAAATCCTAACCCCTAATGTGGTGGCATTAGGAGGTGGGGGGGTCTTTGGTATATGATTAGGTCACGAGGACAGAATCCTCATGAATGGGATTAATACCCTTGTTGAGAGTTCCTGAGAGCTCCTTATTCCATTTTGGCTACTGTGAACCAGAAATAGGGTTCTCACCAGACACTGAATCTGCCAGCACCTTGATCTTGGACTTCCCAGCTTCTAGAACTATGAGAAATAAAATTGTTTATAAGCTACCCAGTCTATGCTATTTTGTTAGAGCAGCTCACACAGACCAAGGCAAGTATGACAGCCTTCTGTCCTTTAGAATGATATTTTATAGGGCATCTGGGTGGCTCAGTTAGTTAGGTGTCTGCCTTCAGCTCACGTCATGATCCTAGGGTCCTAGGATCGAGCACAGCATCAGGCTCCTTGCTCTCGGGAGCCTGCTTCTCCCACTCCCTCTGCCTGCTGCTCCCCGTGCTTTTGTTCTCTCTGTCAAATAAATAAATAAAATCTTTAAAAAAATAATAAAATAAAATGTCTATTTTATGTCTTCTTTTCACCCCTTAAAACTTCTACCCAAACATTCTTCCTTCATTCTCCTTACTGATCTAGCCTCAGACCTTCTACTTTCTTGAGAAAAAGAGAATCAGTATCAGGCAGAAACTCTCTCCTGAGATCACTCAATCTATTTATCTGTCTGCATGGCTATCTATACTCATTGCCTTTTTTCCTATTACTATAAATTTTATGTTCATGTTTCTGAGCTATTACGTCTACATATTCCCTGGATCCTATTCCCTCTTGTTTTCTCAAAGACTTCACTCTTAAAATATACACATTCTCTCTTATAATTTTTCTCCTCTATGGAATAATTCCCATTAGCCTAGAAACACACTTCAGTATTCTCATCTCTGAGAATTCTACTTTGACCCCACATATTCCTCTATTACCTACTTTTCTCACTCTTCTTCATGAAATATCTTGAGGTATCTATAGTGCTATGTCTATTTCTTCACATTACATTTTCTCTTCATTTTGCTTGTCAAGGCACATAACTACTACATGTTGCCAAAATCCAATGATCATATCTCTTTATTTGATTTTTCAGTATGTTTCAATAACACTAGCCATGCTTTGTTGTCTTGGCTTTTAGGCCACCGCATTCTTGGGTTTTCTTCCTACTTCCTGAGCTACTCCTTCGCCATCTCCTTTGCTTGCTTCTTTTTTTCTGCTTTACCTCTAATCATTGGAATGCTCTCTATGAATACACTTTCTCCAGGTAGTTTTTTCTATGTGCTGATAAATCTCAACTTTGTTATCTTTGGTTCCTTACACAGAACTCAAGACACAGAACTTATTTTGGATTTCTAATAAACATATCAAACTTAAGGTGAGCAAAGTACAAACCCTCCCCTACACACACACACACACACACACACACTCACACTTTCTTTAGTCTTTTTCATTTGGTATATGGCACAACCATCCACTCAAATTCAAGAGAAGAGCCTAGGAGCTTCTCTTTTTTTCTCACCCCAATATTCATAACATCATCAAGTCTGTAGGTTCTGCCTACAAATATATTTCATACCCATCCACTTCTTATACCACTTAAGCCCAAACTACTGTCATTTCTTCCTGGATCACAACTATCTTCTGCTACTAATCTTCTCCCCCAATCCCTATGATACATTAACCACATAACAGGAAGAACACATCTTTTTTTCAATGTAAATCAGATTATATTACTCCCTTCCAGAAAACTCCCTGCTGGTTTATCATCATGCTTTAAATGAATTCCAAACTTATGGAAAGTTTGACCTATTCAAAGCCCTCTGTGATTTAGCTCCTACTTATCTCTTTAAGGTCATATTACAGCACTTTATCCATATTCCAGCTACAGAAATCTTATGGTGTTCCTTGAAAGAGCCAAGCTCTTTCCTACTGTAGGATTTCTGCAACTGGAGCATCCTTTAACTGCAAAGCTCAGAACCTAAATATTTTGTGGTTGGCTTTTTTACATCACTGAGGTCTCAGCACAAATGATAGCTCTTTGGAGAGCCCTTCCATAACCAATAAATCTAAAGGAACTTCTTCCCCAGTATCTCACTTCATACTGTTTTACTTCAAGTCACTTAACATTTTCCAAAATTTCCTTTTTGTATCTTGTTTCCCTTTTCACTAAATTTTAAGTTCATGAGAACAGGGATCTTGCGAGTCTTTTTTACCATTGTATTCAGAATAACGGCAAAATAGTAGCTCCCTAAAGATACTTATTGAACGCCCGTTCCTGAGTGACTCACTTGACCTCTCTCACATTTGCGAACTTCCTGGGGCTAGACTTAGCTCTGTGTCCAGGGAATACAAAGGTGCAAAAGGCATGGCTCCTTGAGGATCTCATCCATTTATTCCTTCAACAAATATTTACTAAATGTATATTATACTAAGTTCCAGGTACTGTTTAATCTGTGTTTAGTTCCCTCCTCAGTAAACTGGAATTTTGTGAACCAACTCCATCTCACAGAAATGTATAAACAGGATGAATATGCAAATAATGTACAAAATGAGATGTAGCATAAACATGTTATTTATATAGTACCACTACTGCACATGCCTCTTTCCTTTTGTTGGGTAATGGGTGGGACCTCATGACAAGAGCCAACTGATAAAAAGCTATATAAATTTTGGTACTCACAGAAGGCAATAAATATGAATGCCCTTTTCATAGGCACATAGTAACTACACCATCTGGGGTCATGAATTCTTTAGTTGTGATAGCAACAAGTGTTACTTTTCCACAGTGCTGTTGCACAAATAACAATTCTATTTACCCTCATGGAAAATTAGGGAGTATGGGGGTCAATTGCTCCTCTCCCATTGCACCATCTAATTTTTCACAGACTCTAGGACACACATCAGGGGTGTCAGGGACTTGGTAGGGCCTGCAGAGCTCTTATGACTCCTGAATGATGTACTGGACACCTGTACCTGTGCAACAACTGTCCTTAATCCTTCAAAAGCATTGATTGATCTAAAGGGCTTGGCTTCTGTGATAAAGCCAACAGGAAGGGGCTGGGGACGGGGGAACGCAGAGGAGGATAAATTAGGGAGGAAGGTCTTCCAGGGATAATAAGAAACGAATCCTGGAATACACCTCCAGTCACAAGAGCATGTTAAGGTTCATTTGCAGATAGTCACCATTTGTACAACAGTCTGCCCTTAATAAAATTAATTTTGCAGTCAATCTTGACTGACCTCTTTTTTCTTACTTGGGAATTACCTGTAAAACGAGAGAAACAGAGGAGGAAGGGAAAGAATAAAGAAGAGATGTGGGATGAGGGAGTAGAGCAACGAGTCAGGGAGAGGGGAGAAAAGGGTTTGTGGCTGTTTCCCCAGCCTCGGAGCTACGCATCCTCTTGATGCGGGAGGTAAGGAGTTCCTCAGGTCCACAGGAAGAGAAGGACCGCGGGAGACCAGGGAGCAGGCGTGCCCAAGGGCCTGGAAAGGGAGAGAGTTGAGAAAAATGGACCGTACCTACAGTTCCTTCAGCATACCTCGCTACCCCGGGAGCGGCCCTGGCGCCCACCAACCGCCGCGTACACCACGCGCCACGCGGGCGGGAGAAACCCGCCAAGACCCAACCCCCACGCGGGCCGCTAGGGCCAAGCTTACAGTCGCAGGCTCCGGGGAGGGCGCCGGGGCGGGGTCTGGGCGGGGCCTGGCGGGGCGGGGCGGGGCGGGGCTAGTGGCGGAAGCGCCTTTAAGCGGCGTGGTGGGCGCTCTGGCCTGCGGAGGTGAGGGGTTTGGGGTTTGCCGGGACCGACTGGTGTCTGTCAGTTTATTCGACCCTTTCCTTTCCACGTCTCTTGTGAATATTGATCTATTGGGTTGTCAAAGTCCAGGGACAGAGTAGACATCACAGGGCCCTTCAGCCAAAAAGCAGCACCAGGCGGCGGCACCTGCCAGAAGTGACTTGTCACAACTCACATTATGTTTCCTCTTAAGTCACCTGAAATATCAGTTGTAAAAGAGAATAGTCTCTGTGATTAAGGCTGTCTGGGTTCAAATTTCAGCACTGCACTCTATAGCTATGGAATGACAGACAAATATGTAGCCGCCCTGAGCTTCCGTTTTCTCTGCTGTAAAGGACGTGGTTGCTGGTGGTGTGAGAAAAATGAACTGATACATGACAAGTGTCTGGAACAGGGCTTGGTACAAAGTAAACACTCAATGTCCTGTTATTACCAAAAAACCTATTTTTCCCCCCACATGAAATCTTATGTGGAGACCTTATGAAACGAAAGCAGAGCTACTCTAGTTGAGGGTGGGCCCCTAGAAGCTTTGGATTTTTTTTTTTTTTTTTGAAGCTTTGGATTCTTAATCCTAAGGCTCCTCTGATGGAATCTCCAAGATTCCTAAAAGATGATAAACAACTGTCATTGGATTAAGTCCAAATTTCTTATAAATTGCCCTTGTCTAACTTTGCTCCTGCTACTCCAAAGAACTTCAACTCCTGCACACACTGTAATCCTTTTAGTCTATGTGGTTTTTTGGAAGTTATTATTATTATTATTGAGAGAGAGAGAGTGTGTATGCCCAGGGGTGGGGGCTGGGGGGTGGGGAATGGAGGCAGGGCAGAGGGAGAGAGAATCCCAGGCAGGCTCCAGGCCTAGCACATAGCCCTAGGAGGCGCTCCATCCCAGACCCTGAGATCACGACAGCCAAAATCAAGAGTAGGACATTTAACGGACTCACGCCGGCGCCCCTAAAGTTATTCTATCAAGAGTGTTCTCTTTCCCCTTTTCTTATTTATCCTTTAAAATCTGACTTAAATTACAGCTCTTTCTTGGGTGATCAAAAAAAAATATATATTTATCTTTAGCATGGTGTACACATCCCAGCAAGGACTGAAAGTTATTTTCTCCCTTGTTTCAGGAGAGTAGACCAGATTTTTTCTGATTATAGGATTAGGGAAATGCTTTGTTCTCCTGGCAGGGAAGGGAAAAGCAGGGTACTGGTGGTGGTCAAAATGGTAGCGTTGGTTAGGAAGGCTTTTGAGAGGAGTCTGATAGCCTCCAGGGCCATGCTCTGTGCTCCACATGCAATGAGCTACTGAAGAGTTTAGTGCTTTAGGGTCCATCTAAGGAGGATGGAGGCACATCAACAAGTGGGATTTTGGAATTTTCATCAGAAGGCTCAAGCCAGGTTTAATTTGGGCTCATCAACTAAAACCGTGTTACTCCTAAATTGCAAAGCAATTCCCACTGCTTACAAAGAACTACATAAACTATTCATTTAGAAATACAATGTTCTGAAAGATTTAAAAAATAATGTCCTTCATTTATTTAAAGATAACATGATGAAAAGTTAATAATGGTTCAAAAAACATTGATGCATTTTCTTATAAAAACTCAATAGTAACTTAATAATGAAGCTGATTACATGATTGCAACCATGTCATTGAAAACAAAACACTTTTGAGGAATGAGGAGAAACTTATTAATGACAGCATTTTTCACTAAATTTGACATGATAAAAATAGCTTTAAAAATATCTTCTATATAAATGGTTTTGTACATTGGGAAGCAATAAATTGAAAGGTGGTCAAATAATAAAGATAGAAATGTGGTCAGTGATCTACTTTGTACAATTTAACTGTCAATTTTATTTTCCAATCCTCCTGTCACTAATTTTCTTTATCAACCTTAAGTGCCAGTTATTTACTATATTCCAGTCTTTACTATTTCAAACTTTCCTAATATGCCCATTCATGACCTAGTTGTTTCCTTCTTCACCCTACTCTCTAATATTAATACATCAATTTAAATTGAAGATCCAATTCTTGAAGAAAAGTATCATGTCTTATTCATATTTGTATTCTCCACAGTGTCCATTTCCCACTAGAATTCAAGTTCCATTAAGCAGAACCCTTGAACATCTTGGCTATTGCTGAATTCCTGGGTATTTAGCATAATTCCTGGCATATAGTAGAGTATTATGAGTGCATTCTGAGTGCGTAAATGAATGGATTTTAAAACATAAGCTCCATGAAGGTAAGGATTTGTCAGTTTTATTCATTGCAAAATGAATATTTGACAATTACCAGGTGACTGAATGAGTATTTGGAAAGTTCAGTATTCATTATATACAATAAAAGTTCTTCAATCTGTATATCTTCACAGAAATCAAATATAAAGTATTTATGTTGCCTTTCACCTAAGTCAGTGGATGATGTATCTTTAAGACATCCTTTAAACTGCAAGAGTAAAATGTAAAAGAATCAAAATAAAGTGGATGTTTACATTGATTAGTTTCAGTTTTGTTCCTTGTACTTTTCTGTGCTCTAAATTTTCTGCAGTGAAAATGTCTTATCTTGCAATCAGGAAAAAAAATACTATTTTTAAAGAGCGTAAAGGATTAGATCATTTGCAAATGTGTGGCTGAGGAACCTTTAAGGACACCCAGGTCCAATCAAGGTTATCTGGAGTTAAAAACAGAGAGAAAAATATTGGAATATGAAAACAATTTAGAGCTGAAACCTAATCAGCCTGCCCCCCCCAAATAAAAAACAAAAAAAACTCTTGGGAGGAGAGATGGATGGCACTGATCCTAGGAAAAAAAGGACATGGTAGAACAAGTACTTATAGTGATATTTTTTAGAAGTGTTCTTGAAGTATGACACCCTTGTTGTGGACTGTTTTCCCCAAATTCATATGTTGAAACCCTAATCCCCTATGTGCTGTTCTGTGAGATGGGGCCTTTGGAGGTTATTAGGATTAGCTGAGGTTAGGAGGGTGGGGCCCTCATGATGGGATTAGTGTGCTTGTAAGAAAAGATACCAGAGAGTTTACATACTCCCCCTCTCCCACCCCATTCTCATCTCTTTCCCTACCATGTGGGGACACCGAAAGAAGAAGGCCATAAGCAAGCTCAGAAGAGAGCCCTCAGCAGAACCTGATCATGCTAGCACCCTCATGTTGGACTTCCATCCTTCAGAACTATGAGAGAATAACTGTGTGTTGTTTAAGTCACTCAGTCTGTGATATCTTTTATAGCAGCCCAAGCAGACCAAGACAGAGCAAGGAGACTAAGATCTGAACTGTTATGTGGCAAGTGGATTTCTTTTTTCTTTTTTTTTTTTAAGATTTTATTTTGTTTTATTTATTTGGCAGAGCGAGAGATCACAAGTAGGCAGAGAGGCAGGCAGAGAGAGAGGGGGAAGCAGGCTCCTCGCTGAGCAGAGAGCCCGATGCCGGGCTTGATCCCAGGACCCTGAGATCATGACCTGAGCCAAAGGCAGAGGCTTAACCCACTGAGTCACCCAGGTGCCCTGGCAAGTGGTTTTCTATACTGGAAGAGGATCCCCTCAGTAATTCAGTCAACAAATGTTTATTAATTGCTTACTGTATTTCATGCCATGTGCAAACTAGTGAGGGTCCAAAGGTAACCAAGACAAGGCTCTCACCCCTAAGGAGCTGATTTCATAGGAGACAAGCATGTAGACAAACTGAAAAAAGGGTTATAAGTGTTCTAATAGAAGTATCTTCTCTTTTATACATATCCCTTTTGTAGGATACATACATCCCTTTTATAGGGACTCAGGGGTTAGAGTAATTGTTTCTATCTGTGGTTGGGGTTTAGAGTAATTGTTTCTATCTGTGGTTGGGGTTGGGTAGGTTTGGCTGACCTGAGTCAACACTCTATATCAAGTTAACTCTGAGTTCACCAACCAAGTGGACAGCTGTGACTCACAATATGGCGATAAACCTAGGCTTCAGTGGTGAGCCCTGCACAGGCCCATACTGGACATTTAGAGATTTAGATGGTGGCTGCTCACCGAGGAGAAGGAGAACTCGCTGCATGCTCTCCAAAATGCAACAGGCTATCGGCAGTGCCTAAATGGCTTCTTCCGCCCTTTCTACACTGTGAATTTCCACTTCTCATTCTTCTTTGGGGCCTTGACTATTTATAACAACATTCTTATTAACTTATACCAGTTGTATTTTTTATAAGTTAATAAGCGTTTGGAACCCGTTACTGTGACAAAAACTATTGGAGAATGTGGACCTAGCACTAACTCCAGCACCCTTCTGGGTCACATGTCTTTTGCTGTCTAAGTCTTAATCATCCCCACATCCTAGCCAAGACCCTACTTTCTCTGGAAGCTGTGCCTAAACTGCACCACCCCTGGATTAGGTGGGTGCTCCTGTTATGAGCCTCCTAGACTCCCATATTTGCTGCATTATAGCACTTATCATACTGTTTTGAAATCTCTTATTTGTCTCCTCCATCAGACTGACAGATCCTTAAGGACAGGAACAATAACAGTTTTGATGATGTGCTTAGGTCATCAAAAGCTTCCACTAAGTATTTGTTGAATGAATCTGGTTTTAGAGCCTGTCAAAAGAGAGGATCAGATGAACATTGGGTTTATGTTGCTGCCACCAATGTACACCTAACCAATTAAGTTCAGTTTGAAATACCTATCTGAATTTTTGTGTAAATTAATATAATCCAAATAAAGAGCATGAACTAGAAGAAAACACCGTACCACAGAGTAACCAACATCAGGCTGATGTAAAAATGAAGCTGTTATGGCTTCATAATATGTAAGCTTAATAAAAATTAAGCTGGTTTTAAATAGAGGTAAAAGGCATGGAGAAAGGATCTGGAACAGCAGATCCAGTCTAAGGACAAAAGAGGAATGGATAGGCTTTATGCAAATCATCTTGGTAGGATCAGAATATTTATAATCTATTCATTTAATACATTTTAATATCTACTTTAAGATTAGACTGAGCTTTGGATTATGGGTTAAAGAGTTCTGAGTTCAGGGATATGACAAGTAAGTAATAAATGCTTCAGGGATACATACACCATGAAAAACACTGTGAACTGTATTCAAATATGATTATTCTAGCAACTAGGCAGGAATTGACCTAGAGTCAAAGAGAATTTAAAGATGATACATTAAAGCAAAGATGGTCTGTTGAGTAAGTGGGATAAAATGTGACCTATATAGATAAGCCTTTCTTCTACTGTCTTCTCTGCAAGCATGCCACAATGTTTGAAATTCTTGCCATAGAAATCACTCTTTCAGTTTAAGGTACTATCTTTAGAAAGCCTGCTAACATGCAAGATTATGCTACTAAGTGATGGTAACATTCCATACAATGGTACCTCTGTCTCCCAAATCTGAACTTTTCTTACTCCTAAGAATCTCACTAAAGGATGCTTAGTGGGAGGCAATACTATCAGACCTCAGAGCTGGGTGTGGTCATCACCAGTAGAATGTAAGAGGAGATATGTGGCCAAATTCACATCATTTACTTAAAAATAAATTGCTTGCCTTGGATTCACCCTCTCCACTTCTTCCTGAAGTCTAGAAAGGAGACATGGGAGAAATTCATCTTTAACCTGTCTTAGGGCTTAAGACATGTCAGAGCCTCAAGATAGAAGGACATGGGTCTCTGAGGAAATCCATGAACTGATTAATCATGACAGCATCAACCAGTCAGCCAGTTTCACAAAAGGGAAATAAATTTCTATTTTAAGTACTATATTTTTTGTTTCCTCATTATAGCAGTTTACCTTACTCTAATTAATATTACGTTCATGAGGTTGGCATAAATTTGACAATTAGTTATCTCTCACCTACAGCAAAGGAAGAGCCTAAAGATATGGGTCACAAGAAACAGATAAGAAAGGGCTGAACCTGGGCACCCCTTAGGGGAAGGCAAACTCAGAAGCGCTGCTAAAATGGGAGACTCTTGGTTGTCAGTTAGGAGAAAGGATAAGGTCTTTTGACATCTAGATAGGTATAAGAAGAAGAGCCAATGAAGACACTTGGCACACTTGAAAATTTTGGTGGGACCAATCAGTTACAATAATTCACAGAAGGGTAATAAGAGAGGTTGAAATGGAGAAGAGGCAGATTGGCACAGAAAGTGGGAGTAGAAACTCATGAAGGGTTGCATTATGGTATTTAAAAATAAAAAAGTATAGAGGAGTCCAAAACATTTCAAGGTTTGAGTGGTCAGGTGACCATGAATCATGAAATTATGACAGTAACAGTAAGTTAGATCAAGCTTTTGGTTAGTAGAACAGGATACTGAACTTAATCTTTTCCATGTTAATTTTAAATTATGGTAGTGGGGAGCCTGGGTGGCTCAGTCTTTAAGCATCTGCCTTTGGCTCAGGTCATGATCCCAGGGTCCTAGGATTAAGCCCAGCATCTTTCCTGCTCAGTGGGGAGCCTGCTTCTCCCTCTCCCACTCCCTTGCTTGTGTTCTCTCTCTTGCTGTGTCTCTGTCAAATAAATAGGTAAAATCTGAAAAAAATAAATTGTGGTAGTACATTTTACTAAATAATTTAAGATACACAATGAAGAGGTATTTGAAAAAAAAAAGAGAGGTCAAGAAATTAGGTTGGAGATGTAGAATATTACCACCGACATGAAAAGGACGGCTAAAAATGCTCTTTAAAGAAATAGCCACACTTTTGGTTCTATTACATTTAAAGCTTAAACATTACATATCTCAATATGCATCTAGATAACATAGACTTCGCTAGTTGGTAAAAGAAGTTTCTGGCAGCAGCTTTCTAATCATTACACTCAGCCTTGTCTCTTTTCACCTCTAAACTTGTATAGAGGTCTCTTCCTGAACTTCTTCACCTTTATTTTGATGTTCAGCTTTCCGGAGAAGCCTGGGACCCAGCAAACCAATGAGTAGACTTCCAATTGGGGCTGTGATGAGGATGGACAAAAATGCCACTGTCAACACATCCATTCCATATTCTTCTAACTGTTTCTCTCCATGTGATCTTGCTGTGTCCAAAGCCACAGATCCTATGGCAGCCTATAAAAGTTTAAAGGTAACAAGGGAAACATAAGACAAGTGCATAGAGAAAAGGTGAATTATTTTGTCATTTGCAAAAACAAATTACTGTTCTTTTGCTCAGCTAAGAAAGTTCTATTAGTTTTCTTTCAAAGTATACTGCAGTGAGTTTTGGTTGTTTGAAAACTCTCCCTGCTTGGGGAAAGAATAATGATTTATATGTACCTATTTGCATAAGGTAGGGCTACAAAAATATCAGGCAAATATATGTCAAAACACAAGGCAAAGTCAGATTCATGATATTAATTAACTAGAACATGATACCATATCTACTAAATTCCACCTGAGTAAAGATGAGAGTTACCGCTCATCTTATTCTTTTATCTTTAGTAATTTCAAAGTAAGAAAAAGAAAGATGAAAAAATGCAGTGATACTTGAAGATGGTGAAGTTTTAAATGAAAAAACAAAACAAAAAACCCCACAAAACAACCTATAAGAATAGGTACTGCTTTTAGAGGCTAACTAATTAAACATCATGAAACTTGAAAATAAGAAGCTCCTTCAAAACTTGAAGTTAATCTTATTAGACATTTAGTTAATTTTTGCCTCAGGAGTTGGTAAAATATTTTATTTAAAATTTATTCTTTTGGAAAGTTTCATGAAAATTTTTATTCTCTTTTACAGGCAAAATGCAACATTAATGCACATGGGAAATTAACATATATGCATATATATATTATATACATATATTATATATATATATATATATATTTTTTTTTTTTTTTTAAGATTTTATTTATTTGACAGAGAGAGAGACAGCAAGAGCAGGCACACAGCAGGGGGAGTGAGAGAGGGAAAGTAGGCTTCCTGCCCAGTAGCAAGCTAGATGTGGGTCTCTATTCCAGGACCTTGGGATCATGACCTGAGCCAAAGGCAGATGCTTAAAGACTGAGCCACCCAGGTGCCCTGGAAATAATATATTAAACAATCTGGTTACTCCCTTGTTCCACAGAACACAACAACATTAGCCTCTAGGACAATGAAACAGAAGAGAAAATATCAGTATGCATGAAACACATGGCAGAGACTACCAATTGCCCACAAATATCTGAATATACTCTTCTATTATAGAACTCTTGAGTTTCAGCTGTTCATATTACTGTACAGACAGTTTTTCAGCCTTCTTTACAACTAGATGAACATACATTATTCAACATGTTCTTGATAACGTTTCCTTATTTTATACTGGCTTTGGTAGCAGGAGAGTGCCATCTTTCAAATTTTAATGTTTAGGAACTCATCCCTCATACCAAAGTTACTAGAGTGATTATTTTGATATTTACCCATTAAAGTTACCAGAGGTAGCAAGGAAGCTGAAGATACTCTGAGGGAGAAACTATTCCACTTATTGTACTACTAACCTCACAGTATTCATTTTTTTTTTTTTTTTTACTTTTTAAAAATTAACATATAATGTATTATTAGCCCCAGGGGTACAGGTCTGTGAATCGTCAGGTTTACACACTTCCCAGCACTCACCATAGCACATACCCTCCCCATTGTCCATAATCCAATCGCCCTCTCCCTACCCCCCTTCCCCCGGCAACCCTCAGTTTGTTTTGTGAGATTAAGAGTCTCTTATAGTTTGCCTCACTTCCGATCCCATCTTGTTTCATTTTTTCCTTCCCTACCTCCCAAACCCCTGCTTTGCCTCTCAGATTCCCCATATCAGGGAGATCATATGATAGTTGTCTTTCTCTGATTGACTTATTTCTCTCAGCATAATACCCTCTAGTTCCATCCACTGTCATTGCAAATGGCAAGAATTCATTTCCTTTGATGGCTGCATTGTATTCCATTGTATATATATATACCACATCTTCTTTATCCATTCATAAAGAAGGTTCTTGATGGACATGTAGGTTCTTTCCATAGTTTGGCTATTGACCTCACAGTATTCTTATCCATTATGTCTCAGACTTCTTTGAAAGTCTGATGGAAATAAAACTTCTCTGGAATAATGCCAAAGCCCACAGCCACAGCCATAATTATATGGCTTATAATTATAGTGCATACAGATCCCCAAAGCTTCCTAAATTTAGAACATCTCATTTTGGGGATGCCTGGGTGACTTAGTTAAGAATCTGAATCTTCAATTGGAGAAAGACGACTATCATATGATCTCCCTGATATGAGGAAGTGGAGATGCAACGTGGGGAGGTTTAGAAAAGAATAAATGAAACAAGATGGGATTGGGAGGGAGACAAACCATAAGAAACTCTTAATCTCCAAAACAAACTGAGGGTTACTGGTGGGGAGAGTCGGGAGAGGGTGGTGGGGTTATGGACATTGGGGAGGGTATGTGCTATGGTGAGTGCTGTGAAGTGTGTAAACCTGGCAATTCACAGACCTGTACCCCTGGGGGCAAAAATACATTATATGTTTATAAAAAAAAAAATTAAAAAAAAAAAAAAAGAATCTGACTCTTGATTTGGCTCAGGACATGATCTCAGGGTGGTGAGATTGAGCCCCAAGGAAGATTTTTTCCCTTGGCCCCCACCCCGCTTGGGTGCAGGCTCTCTCTCTCAAATAAATAAATCTAAAACAAAAAAAGAAGACATCTGATTTTCATTTCATAAAACAAAAATTTCCGTGTTTAAACAATTACAAAATAATCAGAGAAGAGACAGTTCAATACTGTTTGCTATAATTACTTTGAAAATAACATAATCAGAAATATATTATGTTTGCAACAAATAATCTATACAGTTCAATTTAATTAGTAATTAAATTCTACCAAATACCTGGTTAATACTTTCAAGCACCTATCTCTTCATGCCTTATTCATTACAGTGCACAATTTTGGGGTCATGTGATTGATATATTTGACAGAAGTTTTAGCTAGTTTGAAAAATTTACTACCAACCAATAATCTAGAAAACCAATAAAGCATTCTCAGTTGCTTTTCAATAAATTTTCTCCTTTATATATAAAGACTGTGGTCAAGCATAACTGATCATCAATTATATTGACAGTGAAGTATTTCCAAATACTAAGATACACCATGCTATTTCTTTTTCACTCTCTTCTTGGAAGATATTGAAATGAAAAGGTTTAACAACTATCTTTCTGGGTGATTTAGAGGGCTCTGACTGATAAAAATTCAAACTCTTTCTTCTCATGACTACTGCTTTCTAGTTAGTGTGGGAATTTATTGGATTTTTAGTTGATTAAAATAAAGCTAATCATCTAGATAAATTTAAATGAGCCATCATATTTAGGAAATCAGTATATGTAAAATAAAACTTTTAAAGAATAGATTAGTATAAACCCTTTTCACAAATCAAATTTAGATTACATCTTTTCCACCAAATTTGAATAAACCCTCTTGTTTAAAATTTCAGGGTGTCATATAGAAATGGGGGTTAAAATGCTACACCATCCAATCCATCATTACCTGGACTGTGGCCTTAGGAAGCCATGCAAAAGAAATAAATATCTTTTCCTTGATGTTAAAACCAGCAAAACACACCATCAGAAATGTAGTCAAAATTCTTATCAATACTGCAATGCCCAGGATGGCAACACAAAGGCCTGTAAGAAATATTTAATTTTTAGACATAATAAAGCATTGGGGGAGAAACTGTATCTCACGGTAATTGATTCAAAATACTATCAACTGTAATTATCTAAATATATTAAAAATTAAGAAGACAAAATGTTTAGGCATAATTTATCAAAACATCAATAACAAGAATCAAATCACTTATTTAAAAGAAGGTATTTTTCCTAGATTAAGCCAGAAATTAATTAAACATATTTGATATATATTATAGAGGAGATACGAATGTTATTTCTCTCATGCTTTATCGTATGAACCAAACTTTCTTCCATGTGTTTATTCAACATTAACTTATTTTTTTTAAAGATTTTTATTTGACAGAGATCATTTATTTAGTTGACAGAGATCACAAGTAGGCAGAGAGGCAGGCAGAGTGAGAGAGAGAGAGAGGAGGAGGAAGCAGGCTCCCCGCTGAGCAGAGAGCCCGATGCAGGACTCGATCCCAGGACCCTGAAATCATGACCTGAGCCGAAGGCAGAGGCTTTAACGCACTGAGCCACCCAGGCGCCCCTTCAACATTAACTTATTAAATGATAACTGTGCATGACAGGATTTGGACTAGGTGTTGGGTATACAAAAATGTATAATGTACAGATTTTGTTTGCCACTATGAACTTCAAAGTCAGAGGAAAACAGAAACATAATGAATTAATGTACTATAAGGTACATACAGTATAAACATACTGGTAAGAAGTCATAGAAAAGAAAAAGTTAATATTTTCATTAAAATGGTTGAGAATTGTTTATGGAATATAAACCGAGGTGATATTAAAGATATTTATTAGCCAAGATGAAAGCAATCAGTCAATCAGAACAGAACTGGCAGAGCACTGACCAATCAGAATGGACACTGGCTGTCTACACATGTTTCACCATATTGGTGTATACACTGACTACCCATTAGCCCAGGTACACATGTACAGCTACTTCATTCCGTCCTTTAGAATCCTTTGCTGTCAAAGATAAGTTCGTCTTGATTTGCACGCTGGGGATTGTGACTAGGTTACTGAACCTGAGAAAGGCACAGCTAAGGTGATTGCTAATATGGTGGTTTTCTAAAAAGTAGCATTTGTTAAGTGTTCACTCTGTATCAGTTTCTGTATTAAAATTTAAGTGCATTCAGCACCTAACTCTTACAATCTGTGGGGTAATCTTTCTTATTTTACAATTGAAAAAAATGAAGTTTAGAAAGGATAAATGACTTTCTCAAGTTTGAAAGGTGAGTAAAACAGATAATAAAACCAGATAGACAGCGCCAGAGGACTTATTGTGAATCTGCAATATGGCTTCTTTATAGAAAGGTGTTGTGGCTTTTTATTGAGGGATATTGCTCAATCCCTCAATGGTTTTCAAAAGTTGGTAGGTTTTCAAAAGCATTTATTGCCTGAAGTACAAAAAACAAAAGAGATTATACCATTGCCAGGAGGGAGCATTGAAGGTTTGGGGAGAAGAGGATTTAGAAATTTTGAACGTACCGAGTTTGAAGTTTTGTGAGATTTACAAGTAGTGATGTCCAATCAGCAATTAGATACACTGATTTAGAGATAAAAATTTTGGAATTATGTGGTTTATAATCAAAGCTACTGAATGTAGATAAGCTCAGAAAAATGACACAGAGAAGCTTAGAAACCTTTGGAACAACCCTGATGAAGAGTGGCATTTAAGCTACATGTAGTGTAAGTGAGGACTCAGAGTGCAGTGAAAAATATGAAGTTTCAGAATTCAATGTAAAACATGTTTTAAAGAGATCAATAGCATCAAATGCTGCTGAGTTATCAAGTAAAAAAAAAGACTGATAAGTATTCAGTGTACTTAGCAATATAACCTTGGTGAGAGCAGGGTTGGTTGTATGATGGACAGAAGCTGGGCTGAAATGTATTGAAGAAGAGAGTGAGAGTTGAAATGGAAAAGGGAAATATAATCACTTCTTCGGAAAAGTTCGAAAAGAGGAGTAAAAACAAAGTTTGGTGGGTGAAGGGGCAAGTTGAGTGGAAAAAGAGTTTATATATATATATATATATATATATATATATATATATATATAAATTGTGGTAAATATGCATAACAAAGTTTACCATCTTAATCATTTTTTTTTGAGCCACCTAGGCACCCTCCATCTTAATCATTATTAAGTGTGCAGTTCAGTAGCATTAAGCTGAACATTCACATTTTTGTGTAACCAATCTCCAGTATTTTTTCATCTTGCAAAACTGATTAAACATTAAACATTAATGTTAAACAACACTTCATTTCCCCCTCCCCCAAGCCCTTGGCCACTACCATTCTACTTTTTGTTTCTATGATTTGACTACCTGGATACCTCATATAGGTGGAATCACACAGTATTTGTCTTTTGGTGACAAATGTCCTCCAGGTTCATCCACGTTGTAGCATGTATTGGAATGGAAAGACATTATTTTAAGACAGGAGAGATTAGAATTTATTTAAATTCTGAAGAGGAGAAAACTGTGACATGAGAATAGGGGAAGAATCTATGTATGAGGTCCTGAAGGAGGTAGTGGGAGATGGGATTCCCAGTAAAGATAGAAGAATATGGAATGAGTGGAATGGAGGAAAGAATGAGTATATGTGCACAAATAAATTTTTAAGTGCAGTGTTATGAAATCAAAAGTTTTAATACGATGACTTTAGAATGTATGAATAAATAAATGAATGAATGAATGAACAAACATTGTTGTTCCATGGATATATATTATAGAACTGATGAATAATTCTGGCCCTTGATCAAAACAAGTCTAATTGAACATTTTTGTCCTTGGAAAAAAAATTTTAAGACCTGCATCTTCTGGATAGTGGTTAGTAGTGTTACTTTTCTTTACAAGGAATAACATTAAAGGTATAAAATTTATGCCTGAGATTGAAAAGAATTATTTTCTGGCCAACTGCTCTAAGAGACTTAGATTATTGTTAACTTTTTATACAATTGTGATAATAACTATACCTACTGAAGGTATTCTACTGAATATAAAAGTTGATTTTAGCAAATGTACTATTTTGAAATTCTTACCTACAGTTTCTGGTCTGAGAGATGCAATAGATACTTCTGCTCCAATCAGTCCGAAGAGAAGGGGCTGAAAAATGTACCAGGCACCTGCAATGATTTTTTCAACCTCTGCCTAAAAGAAACACCCCCCCACACAGATTTTTATTATATGAAGTTACAAGTTCTAAGAATTTTGCTAATTTGAAATTTGAGTCAATTTGACCTGAGATAGGCTTTATTTCTCTGACATTTATAAACAAGAAAACAGAAATAAGAGAACAGAAAATTATATGAAGATCTTTCTAACAAAGTTATTATATGAGGTGCTTTAGAGTTTGTTTATAAATTATGCTAATTATAAGAATCTAATAAAATAATCTTATAAGGATTTCTACTTCTGAATATGTGATATGTGTGTGTATATATGTAATACTTAGTATTACTTTATAGTTTAAAATTTTGTTAATTTTCATTCAGCAATATCATTCAGAGATCTTATAATAGCAGTAAATATATCTAGATACACATCTAATTTTTGCTCTATAGTAATCTGTGGTATGGAATTATCAGTATATTCAATCATTTCTTTATTGACCAGCCTTTATGTTGTTTCCAATTTTATCTTTATAAAAAACAGTTTAGGGGCACCTGGATGGCTCAGTGGGTTAAAGCCTCTGCCTTCAGCTCAGGTCATGATCTCGGAGTCCTGGGATCGAGCCCCGCATCGGGCTCTCTGCTCAGCAGGGAGCCTGCTTCCTCCTCTCTCTCTGCCTGCCTCTCTGCCTACTTGTAATCCCTGTCTGTCAAATAAATAAATAAGAATTTAAAAAAAAATAAAAAAATAAAAAACAGTTTAAGGTTATCCAAATCATGCACAAAAATATAATTCATGTATAGTAAAGTGCTGTGGTTATTATTTTATTACTCCTTGGCTCCAAAACCACATTTCATTGTTGCTCCGGAGAAAATGAGGTTGAGGCCTTTAAATATTTCTCCTTTGCTACGTGGCATCACTAAATTTTGTCAGTAGAGGGTACTGAAGAGATATTACAAGGAAGAAGCTCTTCCCGATTTCCTGTGCTCCTCGCTGCAGGATTCTATAGCACACTTGGGTTTCTTTAGTATACAGATGGTTTCCACAGTGCTGGGCTCCAGCAGTGCATGGCAGCTAGTAGCACCCAGTGGCCAGCAGCGGCCCTAAGCTTACCCTAAGGGAGTTTCATAGCCAAATCCCTTGGGCAAAATACCTCCCCATGCACACTGGAGGGTGAATTTCCTGCAAATCTGGAATATATATTTCCAGCAAATTGTCCAGACAGGACACCATGGGTGTCTTCTCTACCATCCAGTGAAGAAAGGCTTTCTTTCTTTCTTTTTTTTTTTCAAGATTTTATTTATTTATTTGACAGAGAGAGATCACAAGTAGGCAGAGAGGAGGGGGTAGGGTGGGGGGGGAAGCAGGCTCCCTGCTCAGCAGAGAGCCCTACTCGGGGCTTGATCCCAGGATCCTGAGATCATGACCTGAGCCGAAGGCAGAGGCTTAACCCACTGAGCCACCCAGGCACCCCAGAACAAAGGCTTTCTACCAAGATCTGGATTCTGAGGCCTGGGGAGTAGGTGGGGTGGAGTAGGGTGGTGTAAGTGGATGGCTCAATCTCAGCGTTTGCTGTTTATAGCTGCTATTCCTATATTTGCCAGGCGTCTTTTACCTCTCAGAAGCCAATCCCTTGTTATCTGATCCCCTGGTTTGGTGAATTATAAACTTATATTTTATAATTATAAACTTATATTTTAAACTATGTGATTTCCCTTTCCTGATAAGATCCTAACTGATATAAGTATGAACTTTATACCACATTTTGCAAAAACCCTAAAAAAAGAGGGACACAATTGACTATAGCAAAACTAAAATGTTGTGTGGCAAAACAAACCATAAGCACATAAAGAACAACAAGATGACAAACCGGGAGAAAATATCTGCACTGTGTGTAACAGAATAAGGAGCAATATCCAACCAATAAGAAAAAGACATAGAACCCAATAGAAAAATGGGAAATGCATACATACAAGTAATTCACAGCTGAAAGCAACACAAATGGCCAAAAAAACAGAAGATGCTAACATTCAGTAACCAGTGAAATGCAATTAAAATGATATGACACATTTGGGGGGCACTATATTAGAAAAAATAGTAAAAAGTTTTTTATAATGTCAAGTATCTGTGATGTAAGGAAACTCTCACTAATTGGTAGAACAAACCGGTAGTGCTTTTTTTGGAGGGCAATTTAGCAGTGCCCATTACAGTCTCTAAAAATTTATACTGAAGAGATTTTTCCAATCAACTAATAAGAATCTATATTTTTGGACAGGACTTTTGCTCTTAAAGTTACACATCTTTGATGATCTGGTTTTCCATATCTATTTTCAACAGTTTAACAAAGGAGGATTATATTGTGTCTCTATTTTCTTTATTTTTAAAAATTAGTTCTGATATGTTTATTAGGGTAAAGATTCTGTTTCTTCTTGGCTTAAAAATGTTGGAAGGCAGAGTGCAAATGCGAGGGACTTGGTTGATTTAATTATACAGTTCTATTCCTATATCATGCAAAGAGTTAGGTTTTCATATCATAAGGAATCAGAAAATGACTTAGCTTCAAATTCTGCCACCAGTTAAATTGCAAGGCCCTTATCACTTCATTCTCATCTTTAAAATGAGAGTTTTCTATAAGATAACATCCAAGATCCTTTATCATTTAGTGACAATGACTAGTTCTACCAAAACTGAGGTCCAGTCACCACATTTCCATCTTTAATTTAGTTTTTAGAGTATACCATAGCTAAAGCTCAGACTTCAGTTGGTATCCATGTTAATGAAGAACAAATATTGACTCTATTAATCTTAGGTTACTTAGCCTTTTGTTGCCATGACTAATTATTTAAGGGAAGGCCTCAAAAATACTCAGAACTCATATATACACATACTCAGAACTCCAATGAAAGCAGATGGCCTAAAAAGTTTTCCCTATCAAATTGTCTTTATTTCTAAACTGTAGGCAAAGGCCACCATTTGTTTTATTATTGTAATACTTTAGACTATTTGAATATCAGACATGTGCGTATATACTCTAAAACTTAAAAATGGGAGGTAAGTAAAATGTATCTTCTTAATGCTTTTTCATAACTTCAAAACTAAAATGTATGTGCTTATAAAGAAAATGGAGTCATGGAGTCATCAAATAGGCTAAGTGTAAGAGAGAACAGGGTAATGAAGACTATGTTGTCCCCACTTAATGTTAAGGTTACGTTAGAGCCAGGAGGGGCAAGATGGTGGAGAAGGAGGAGACCCTGTTTCAACCGGTCCCCTAAAATGAGCTAAATATCTACCAGAACACTCTGAACACTCATGAAATCAGCCTGAGATGTAAGGCTACTTTACACATCCCTTTGCACTAGGAGTAAGAATCTTTAAGAACATAAATCACTTTCAAGGATAAACAAAAGGAGAAAATTAGCAGAAACAGAGGTTTTATTATGACTTCAATATCTATTTAAGCTGATACTTCCCTTCTCAGACAGAAGAACATTTCAAGATTCAGGAGATTCAAAATATGTCAGAAAACCATCCCACAAATACAAAAATTCATCAGAAGCAGCACTGTATTTGAAAATAGATAGGGGGGACATGACAGAGACTTTCAAAAAGTGAGTGTATTTGAGGTAAATATTAAAAAAAAAAAAAGTACCTAGCTCTTTTACTGGGTTGTGAGATTACACTTACCTACATAATCAGCTGGGCTTCAGGCAATCCTGACAAAACTATGTCAATTGCAGACGAACAGACACTGCGTTTTGGCTTATAACAATCTTTTCTTTATTATCCATATTATAGTTTTCAGAAGAGTAATGTGACTAGAACTCATCAAAGTTTCCCTTTCCCTGCTTTGTCTCTATATGCCCACAGCTGAGACACACTTACCATAGGCATTAGCCTCCACCTTGATTTCCCTGTTGCTAAAACTACTCTTTTATACTCTATCCCAAATGCTATGGCTCCTTTTCATTATTTATTTTTTTATCCTATCATTTATGAATTCAGAGACTTAATTTTATTATTTTTTTATTTTTTAAGATTTATTTATTTATTTATTTGACAGGCAGAGATCACAAGGAGGCTGAGAGGCAGGCAGAGAGAGGGGAGGAAGCAGACTCCCCGCTGAGCAGAGAGCCCGATGTGGGGCTCAATCCCAGGACCCCAGGATCATGACCCGAGCCGAAGGCAGAGGCTTTAACCCACTGAGCCACCCAGGCACCCCCAGAGACTTAATTTTAAATTGCAAAGCATAGCAATGTGTTTTTAATACACTTGGTATGTGTTTTCAAATAGATGTCAAAATATGAAAATGTGTCCTGCACAAGAATGCTGCAGTTGTATTACAGAGTAGTACACTCTGCAGTCAGGTAAACCTGACTTGAATCTCAGTGCCACTTTCTAATTTTGTGACCTTGAACATGTTTTTTTTTTTTTTTTATGTCTTTCTGATTTATAGTCTCTATAAAATGGAAATGGTAATACTTTTAAATTTTTTGTGCTTGAAAATAAATGAGAATATCCACTTAGTGCCTAGCATAGAACTATACAGATTGGCAATAAAATTTTATTAAAAAATGGGCAGAAGGTATGAACAGACATTTTTCCTAAGAAGACATACAGATGTCTAAGAGACATATGAAAAGATGCTCAATGTCACTGATCATCAGGAAAATACAAATCAAAAAAACAAGATATCATCTCACACCTGTCAGAATGGCTAAAATTAACAATACATGAAACAACAGGTGTTGGCAAGGATGTGGAGAAAGGGGAAACCTCTTATGCTGTTGGTGGGAATGCAAACTGGTGCAGCCACTCTGGATAAAAGCATGGACATTCCTCAAAAAGTTAAAAATAGAACTACCCTATGACCCAGCAATTGCACTACTGGGTGTTTACCCAAATGGTACAGAAATATTGATTTGAAGGGATACACGCACCATGATGTTTATAGCAGCATTATCAATGATAGCAAATTATAGAAAGAGCCCAAATGTCCATTGACTGATGAATGGGTAAAGAAGAGATGGAATATATATATAATGGAATATTACAAAGCCATCAAAAAGAATGAAATCTTGCCATTTCCAATGACATGGATGGAGTTACAGAGTAGTGCTATGCTAAGCTAGTTAAGTCAGTCAGAGACAAATACTATATGATTTCTCCATATGTGGACTTTCTCCATTCCTCTGAAGCCCATCCATCTGTGCTATCTTTCTCATGGCCTCAATACCCTTCTCTAGACAATGCTCCAGGCAGTCCCTAACATCCCTCTCTCCTCTGAAGCAAGACCATTCAGTTATACTTGTCCTAACTTTGTAATCACTTCCTTGTAGAGTGAGAGCCTCCCATCTGAGTGTTCTTTGCTCACAAGGAAATTAAGTCTCTAGTATACCTCTACAGAGATTCACTCAACTGAATTTGAATATATACCTAACTTCAAGCTTTATAACCCTCACATGTTTTTCCATATGGCATTATTTTAAGTTTAGTCACTTTGAACAGTTGTTTCCAGGTTGTCCAAAATGATATATCTGCATTTAGTTAGGTCAGCTACATCTAATTTCTTCATTAAATAGAACAGCACTTGCTTCTGTCAAGTTCAAATCTACAAAAATGTAACTTGAAATTAAAATTAGTGAATGGCCACCAGCTAATTTCCATTTTACATATGGAGAAATAATCTTAATAATTTTGAAAATCAGTAAGAAAAAACCAAAACAATCTTTTAAAAATGGACACAAACTTTTGAACAAATTGGTTAGTAAGCAAAGGAAAAGACAATTAGCTTCTCTCAAAAAAAAAATGTAAATCAAATCAATAATGAGATACATTTTTCACCTCTCAGGTTAGCAAAATATCTGATTTTTAATAATTTCTTCAGAAAAATAGATCCCTGGGAGATAGGAGGAAGATGGTGGAGGAGTAGGAGATCTTAATTTTGTCTGGTCCCAGGAATTCAGCTCGATAGCTATCAAATCATCCTGAACACCTGTAAACTCAACTGGCGATCTAAGAAAAGAATTGCTGCAATTCTACAAATGGAAAAGCTACCACTTTCTGCAAGATAGGAGGTACGAAGAAGTGAATCAGAGATGATATATCAGAAGATAAACCCCAGGGGGAGGGCGCCTCCGTAGGCTGGCTACAGGAAAGTGATATAGCATGGAGTGCAAAATCAGAACTTTTAGAAGTCTGCTGTGGTGAGGGATGTTCTCATGTCCCCACCTGAAAGGCACTCAGGTGGTGAAATGGGGTGGAATCCTAGGTGAGACAGTGTGGTCTCAGGATCCTGGAGTTACAGAAAGAACCACAACCAAGTGGGATTTATTCCTGGGCTGCAAGGGTAGTATAACATCTGCAAATCAATTAATGTGATACACTACATTAATAAAAGAAAGGATAAGAATCATATGATCTAATCAATAGATCCAGAAAAAGCATCTGAAAAAGTACAGCATTCTTTCTTAACACTCTTCACAGTGTAGGGAATAGAAGGAACAGACCTCAATATCATAAAAGCCATCTATGAAAAGCCCATAGCAAATATCATTCTTATTGGGGGAAAGCTGAGAACTTTTCCCCTAAGGTCAGGAACACAATAGGAATGTCCACTATCACCACTGTTGTTCAACATGGACATACTAGAAGCTCTAGCCTCAGCAATCAGGCAACAAAAAGAAATAAAAGGCACCTGATTGGCAAAGAAGTCAAACTCTCACTCTTTACAGATGACATGATATGCTATGTGGAGAACTCAAAAGATTCCATCCCCAAATTGCTAGAACTCATATAGGAATTCAGCAAAGTGGCCAGATATAAAAATGAACACACAGAAATCTGTTGCATTTCTAATACAACTAACAACAAGACAGAAGAAAGATAAATTAAGGGGTCAATCCCATTTACAATTGCACCAAAAACCATAAGATACCTAGGAATAAACCTAACCAAAAAGTCAAAGGATCTGTACTCTGAACACTGCAGGCCATTTATGAAAGAAATTGAGGAAGACACAAAGAAATGGAAAAACGTCCCATGTTCATGGATTGGAAGAACAAATATTGTTAAATGTCTATGCTACCTAGAATAGTCTATACATTCAATGCAATCTCTATCAAAATACCATCAGCTTTTTTCATAGAGCTGGAACAAATAATCCTAAAATTTGTATGGGACCAGAAAAGACCAAATGAATGTTGAAAAAGAAAACTAAAGCTGGTGGCATCACAATTCTGGACTTCAAGCTCTATTACAAAGCTGTAGTTATCAAAACAGTTATGGTACTGGCACAAAAACAGACACCTAGATCAATGGAACAAAATAGAGAACCCAGAAATGGACCCTCAAGTGTATGGTCAACTAATCTTCAACAAAGCAGGAAAGAATATCCAATGGAAAAAAGACAGTCTCTTCAAAAAATGGTGTTGGGAAAACTGGACAGCCACATGCAGAAGAATAAAAGTGGACTATTTTCTTACACCATATACAAAAATAGACTCAAAATGGATGAATGACCTAAATGTGAGACAGGAATCCATCAAAATCCTAGAGGAGAACAGGCAGCAACTTCTGTGACCTCAGTCATTGAAACTTCTTGCTAGACATGTCTCCAGAGGCTCGGGAAACAAAGGCAATGACCTACTGGGACTTCAACAAGTTGAAAGCTTCTGCACAGCAAAGGAAATAGTTGACAAAACCAAAAGACAACTGACAGAATGGGAAAAGATATTTGCAAATGGCATATCAGATAAAGGGCTAGTATCCAAAATCTATAAAGAACTTACCAAACTCACCACCCAAAGAACAAATAATCCAATCAAGAAATGGGCAAAAGACATGAAGAGACATTTCTCCAAAGAAGACATACACATGGCCAACAGACAGCTGAAAAAATGCTCCATATCACTCAGCATCAGGGAAATACTAATCAAAACCACAATGAGATACCACACACAGTGATCAGAATGGCTAAAATTAACAAATCAGGAAAAGACAGATGTCAGTGAGGATGTGGAGAAAGGGGAACCCTCTTACACTGTTGGTGGGAATGCAACAGTGCAGCCACTCTGGAAAACAGTGTGGAAGTTCCTCAAAACGTTGAAAATAGAGCTACCCTATGATCCAGAAATTGCATTACGGGGTATTTAACACAAAGATACAAATGTAGTGATCCGAAGAGGCACCTGCACCCCAATGTTGATAGCAGCAATGTCCACAATAGCTAAACTAAGGAAAGAGCTCAGATGTCCACCAACAGATGACTGGATAAAAAAGATGTGGTATATATGCATATATACATAAACATATATAATGGAATATTACACTGCCATCAAAAAGAATGAAATCTTGCCATCTGCAATGTCATGGATGGAACTAGAAGGTATTATGCTAAGTGAACTAGGGCAATTAGAGAAAGACAATTAGCATATGACCCTACTCATATGTGGAATTTAAGAAAGAAAACAGAGGATCACAGGGGAAGGGAAGGAAAAATAAAACAAGACAAATCAGAAAGGGAGACAAACCATAAGAGACTCTTAACTATAGGGAACAAACTGAGGGCTGCTGGAGGAGAGGAGCTGAGAGAATGGGGTAAGTGGGTGATGGACATTAAGGAGGACACGTGATATAATGTGAACTGAGTATTATATAACATTGATGAATCACTGAACACTACCTCTGAAACTAATAATAGGATAAATGTTAATTAACTGAGGTTAAATGAAAAAATAAATTTAAAGAAAGAAAAACAGATCATAGTAACACACTGTTGGTGAGAATACAAATTGGTGCAGTCTTTTAAAAGGGTAAACTGATATTATTAAAAGCATCAATGTGCATTTTCTTTCATAGAGGAATTGTGTTCCTAGAAATTTATCCTGTAGAAAAAGTATATTATATTTTGTTGATTTTCCCCCAATTTCTCATTTCTGAAATTAGGATGTCATATCATAGTTTAAAAACAGCATTGTTTTTCATTTTTGGTGGCATGTAAAATTCTTGGTGGCATGGTCAAATAATGGTGCTTTTTATACCTGATGATGTCTTAGAGTTTATAAAATATGGCAGGATATTTTACATGGCAGGATATATAAAATATGGTAGGATATTTTATTCAAACAGTTTTTTTTTTTTTTAAAGATTTTATTTATTTATTTGACAGAGAGAAATCACAAGTAGGCAGAGAGGCAGGCAGAGAGAGAGGAGGAAGCAGGCTCCCTGCTGAGCAGAAAGCCCGATGCGGGGCTTGATCCCAGGACCCTGGGATCATGACCTGAGCCGAAGGCAGCGGCTTAACCCACTGAGCCACCCAGGCGCCCCTCAAACAGTTTTTATATTAGCAGAAAACCAGAAACAATCCAAGTATCTGTTAATATGAGACTGGTTAATTATAATACAGCACACAATATAATACTCTGTAGCCTTTACAAAGAATAAGGAAGGCAGCATGGAAATATGACCATGATGTATTTTAAGTAAAGATATCAAATTATAGATAAACCGGGGGGAGGAGTCAAGATGGTGGAGAAGTAGCAGGCTGAGACTACTTCAGGTAGCGGGAGATCAGCTAGATAGCTTATCTAAAGATTGCAAACACCTACAAATCCAACGGGAGATCGAAGAGAAGAAGAACAGCAGTTCTAGAAACAGAAAATCAACCACTTTCTGAAAGGTAGGACTGGCGGAGAAGTGAATCCAAAGCTACGGGAAGATAGACTGTGGGGGGAGGGGCCGGCTCCCGGCAAGCGGCGGAGCAATGGAGCACAAAATCAGGACTTTTAAAAGTCTGTTCTGCTGAGGGACATCGCTCCAGAGGCTTAACCGGGGTGAAGCCCACGTGGGGTCAGTGTGGCCTCAGGTCCCACAGGGTCACAGAAGGATTGGGGGTGTATGAGGGTCGCAGAGCTTACAGGTATTAGAACGGGGAAGCCAGCTACAGAGACAGAGCCGAGGAGTGAGCTCTAAGCTCGGGGTTACCTTGAACCAGTCGCAGACTCGGTCAGCTCGGAATGCAGCCGGAGGCCAGGGTGACGGGAGTAATTGGGTGCTGTTCTCTGAGGGCGCACTGGGGAGTGGGGCCCCGGGCTCTCGGATCCTCCAGGCCAGAGACTGGGAGGCTGCCATCTTCATTCCCATCCTCTGGAACTCTACGGAAAGCGCTCATGGAACAAAAGCTCCCGAAAGCAAACGCCAGCGGATTACTCAGGGCTCCTGGTAAGGGCGGTACAACTCAGCCTGGGGCAAAGACACTTGAGAATCACTACAACAGGCCCCTCCCCCAGAAGATCAACAAGAAACCCAGCCAGGACCAAGTTCACCTACCAAGGAGTGCAGTTTCAATACCAAGGAGAGCAGCGGAATTCCAGAGGAGGAGAAAGCAAAGCACGGAATTCATGGCTTTCTCCCCATGATTCTTTAACCTTGCAGTTAATTTAATTTTTTTTTCTTTTTCAATTTTTTTCTCTTCTTCTGCTAATTTTTTTTAACTTTTACCCTTTTCTTTTAAAACGTTTTTTAACTAGTTTATCTAATATATATATATATATTTTTTTCCTTTTTATGTTTTTTCTTTATTGGTTTTCTTTTTTTAATTGTTTCTTTCTTTCTTTTTTTTCTTTCTGAAATTCTTTTTATCCTCTTTCTCCCCTCTCACGAGTTGGGATCTCTTCTTATTTGGCCAAAGCATATTTTCCTGGGGTTGTTGCCACCCTTTTAGCATTTTACTTGCTCCTTCATATACTCTTATCTGGACAAAATAACAAGGCAGAAAAATTCACCACAAAAAAAAGAACAAGAGGCAGTACCAAAGGCTAGGGACCTAATCAATACAGACATTGGTAATATGTCAGATCCAGAGTTCAGAATGATGATTCTCAAGGTTCTAGCCGGGCTCGAAAAAGGCATGGAAGATATTAGAGAAACCCTCTCGGGAGATATAAAAGCCCTTTCTGGAGAAATAAAAGAACTAAAATCTAACCAAGTTGAAATCAAAAAAGCTATTAATGAGGTGCAATAAAAAATGGAGGCTCTCACTGCTAGGATAAATGAGGCAGAAGAAAGAATTAGCAATATAGAAGACCAAATGACAGAGAATAAAGAAGCTGAGCAAAAGAGGGACAAACAGCTACTGGATCACGAGGGGAGAATTCGAGAGATAAGTGACACCATAAGACGAAACAACATTAGAATAATTGGGATTCCAGAAGAAGAAGAAAGAGAGAGGGGAGCAGAAGGTATATTGGAGAGAATTATTGGAGAGAATTTCCCCAATATGGCAAAGGGAACAAGCATCAAAATCCAGGAGGTTCAGAGAACCCCCCTCAAAATCAGTAAGAATAGGTCCACACCCCGTCACCTAATAGTAAAATTTACAAGACTTAGCGACAAAGAAAAGATCCTGAAAGCAGCCCGGGAAAAGAAGTCTGTAACGTACAATGGTAAAAATATTAGATTGGCAGCAGACTTATCCACAGAGACCTGGCAGGCCAGAAAGAGCTGGCATGATATATTCAGAGCACTAAACGAGAAAAACATGCAGCCAAGAATACTATATCCAGCTAGGCTATCATTGAAAATAGAAGGAGAGATTAAAAGTTCCAGGACAAACAAAAACTGAAAGAATTTGCAAACACCGAACCAGCTCTACAGGAAATATTGAAAGGGGTCCTCTAAGCAAAGAGAGACCCTAAAAGTAGTAGATCAGAAAGGAACAGAGACAATATACATTAACAGTCACCTTATAGGCAATACAATGGCACTAAATTCATATCTCCCAATAGTTACCCTGAATGTTAATGGGCTAAATGCCCCAATCAAAAGACACAGGGTATCAGAATGGATAAAAAAACAAAACCCATCTATATGTTGCCTACAAGAAACTCATTTTAAACCCGAACACACCTCCAGATTTAAAGTGAGGGGGTGGAAAAGAATTTACCGTGCTAATGGACATCAGAAGAAAGCAAGAGTGGCAATCCTTATATAAGATCAATTAGATTTTAAGCCAAAGACTATAATAAGAGATGAGGAAGGACACTATATCATACTTAAAGGATCTGTCAAAAAAGAAGGTCTAACAATTTTAAATATCTATGCCCCTAATGTGGGAGCAGCCAACTATATAAACCAATTAATAACAAAAATCAAAGAAACACATCAACAATAATACAATAATAGTAGGGGACTTTAACTCTCCCCTCACTGAAATGGACAGATCATCCAAGCAAAAGATCAACAAGGAAATCAAGGCCTTAAATGACACACTGGACCAGATGGACATCACAGATATATTCAGAACATTTCATCCCAAAGCAACAGAATACACATTCTTCTCTAGTGCACATGGAACATTCTCCAGAATAGATCACATCCTGGGTCCTAAATCAGGTCTCAACCGGTATCAAAAGATTAGGATCATTCCCTGCATATTTTCAGACTACATTGCTCTGAAGCTAGAACTCAATCACAAGAGGAAATTTGGAAAGAACCCAAATACTTGGAGACTAAACAGCATCCTTCTAAAGAATGAATGGGTCAACCAGGAAATTAAAGAAGAATTGAAAAAATTCATGGAAACAAATGATAATGAAAACACAATGGTTCAAAATCTGTGGGACACAACAAAGGCAGTCCTGAGAGGAAAATATATAGCGGTACAAGCCTTTCTCAAGAAACAAGAAAGGTCTCAGGTACACAACCTAACCCTACACCTAAAGGAGCTGGAGAAAGAACAAGAAAGAAACCCTAAACCCAGCAGGAGAAGAGAAATCATAAAGATCAGAGCAGAAATCAATGAAATAGAAACCAAAAAAACAATAGAACAAATCAACGAAACTAAGAGCTGGTTCTTTGAAAGAATTAATAAGATCGATAAACCCCTGCCCAGACTTATCAAAAAGAAAAGAGAAAGGACCCAAATAAATAAAATCATGAATGAAAGAGGATAGATCACAACGAACACCAAAGAAATACAGACAATTATAAGAAAATACTATGAGCAACTCTACACCAACAAATTTGACAATCTGGAAGAAATGGATGTCCTAGAGACATATAAACTACCACAGCTGAACCAGGCAGAAATAGAAAGCCTGAACAGACCCATAACCAGTAAGGAGATTGAAACAGTCATCAAACATCTCCAAACAAACAAAAGCCCAGGGCCAGACGGCTTCCTGGGGGAATTCTACCAAACATTTAAAGAAGAACTAATTCCTATTCTCCTGAAACTGTTCCAAAAAATAGAAATGGAAGGAAAACTTCCAAACTCATTTTATGAGGCCAGCATCACCTTGATCCCAAAACCAGACAAGGATCCCATCAAAAAAGAGAACTACAGACCAATATCCTTGATGAACACAGATGCAAAAATTCTCACCAAAATACTAGCCAATAGGATTCAACAGTACATTAAAAGAATTATTCACCACGACCAAGTGGGATTTATTCCAGGGCTGCAAGGTTGGTTCAACTTCCGCAAATCAATCAATGTGATACAACACATTAATAAAAGAAAGAACAAGAACCATATGATACTCTCAATAGATGCTGAAAAAGCATTTGACAAAGTACAGCATCCCTTCCTGATCAAAACTCTTCAAAGTGTAGGGATAGAGGGCACATACCTCAATATTATCAAAGCCATCTATGAAAAACCCACCGTGAATATCATTCTCAATGGAGAAAAACTGAAAGCTTTTCCGCTGAGGTCAGGAACACGGCAGGGATGTCCGTTATCACCACTGCTATTCAACATAGTACTAGAAGTCCTAGCCTCAGCAATCAGACAACAAAAGGAAATTAAAGGCATCCAAATCGGCAAAGAAGAAGTCAAACTATCACTCTTCGCAGATGATATGATACTATATATGGAAAACCCAAAAGACTCCACTCCAAAACTGCTAGAACTTGTACAGGAATTCAGTAAAGTGTCAGGATATAAAATCAATGCACAGAAATCAGTTGCATTTCTCTACACCAACAACAAGACAGAAGAAAGAGAAATTAAGGAGTCAATCCCATTTACAATTGCACCCAAAACTATAAGATACCTAGGAATAAACCTAACCAAAGAGACTAAGACTCTATACTCAGAAAACTATAAAGTACTCATGAAAGAAATTGAGGAAGACACAAAGAAATGGAAAAATGTTCCATGCTCCTGGATTGGACGAATAAATATTGTGAAAATGTCTATGCTACCTAAAGCAATCTACACATTTAATGCAATTCCTATCAAAGTACCATCCATTTTTTTCAAAGAAATGGAACAAATAATCCTAAAATTTATATGGAACCAGAAAAGACCTCGAATAACCAAAGGAATATTGAAAAAGAAAGCCAAAGTTGGTGGCATCACAATTCCGGACTTCAAGCTCTATTACAAAGCTGTCATCATCAAGACAGCATGGTACTGGCACAAAAACAGACACATAGATCAATGGAACAGAATAGAGAGCCCAGAAATAGACCCTCAACTCTGTGGTCAACTCATCTTCGACAAAGCAGGAAAGAATGTCCAATAGAAAAAAGACAGCCTCTTCAATAAATGGTGTTGGGAAAATTGGACAGCCACATGCAGAAAAATGAAATTGGATCATTTCCTTACACCACACACGAAAATAGACTCAAAATGGATGAAGGATCTCAATGTGAGAAAGGAATCCATCCAAATCCTTGAGGAGAACACAGGCAGCAACCTCTTCGACCTCAGCCGCAGCAACATCTTCCTAGGAACATCACCAAAGGCAAGGGAAGCAAGGGCAAAAATGAACTTTTGTGATTTTATCAAGATCAAAAGCTTTTGCACAGCAAAGGAAACAGTTAACAAAACCAAAAGACAACTGACAGAATGGGAGAAGATATTTGCAAATGACATATCAGATAAAGGGCTAGTGTCCAAAATCTATAAAGAACTTAGCAAACTCAACACCCAAAGAACAAATAATCCAATCAAGACAGAAGACATGAACAGACATTTCTGCAAAGAAGACATCCAGATGGCCAACAGACACATGAAAAAGTGCTCCATATCACTCGGCATCAGGGAAATACAAATCAAAACCACAATGAGATATCACCTCACGCCAGTCAGAATGGCTAAAATTAACAAGTCAGGAAATGACAGATGCTGGCGAGGATGTGGAGAAAGGGGAACCCTCCTACACTGTTGGTGGGAATGCAAGCTGGTGCAACCACTCTGGAAAACAGCATGGAGGTTCCTCAAAATGTCGAAAATAGAGCTACCCTATGACCCAGCAATTGCACTGCTGGGTATTTACCCTAAAGATACAAACGTAGTGATCTGAAGGGGGACGTGCACCCGAAAGTTTATAGCAGCAATGTCTACAATAGCCAAACTATGGAAAGAACCTAGATGTCCATCAACAGACGAATGGATAAAGAAGATGTGGTATATATACACAATGGAATACTATGCAGCCATCAAAAGAAATGAAATCTTGCCATTTGCGATGACGTGGATGGAACTAGAGGGTATCATGCTTAGTGAAATAAGTCAATCGGAGAAAGACAAGTATCATATGATCTCCCTGATATGAGGGAGAGGAGATGCAACATGGGGGGTAAGGGGGTAGGAGAAGAGTATATGAAACAAGATGGGATTGGGAGGGAGACAAACCATAAGTGACTCTTAATCTCACGAAACAGAGGGTTGATGGGGGGAGGGGGGTTGGGGGTGGGGTGGGGTTATGGACATTGGGGAGGGTATGTGCTATGGTGAGTGCTGTGAAGTGTGTAAACCTGGTGATTCACAGACCTGTACCCCTGGGGATAAAAATATATTATATGTTTATAAAAAATAAAATAAAAAAAAGATATCAAATTATAGATTTGTATATAAGGGGGAAGAGGACACGTGTCTTTACACTTGGGATATATTTACACATGCATAGAAAATAGCTCTTATGATTAAATAATTTATTAACTATATATGAAGAAAGTATCTGGAAAGAAAAAATTTATCTGATCAGAAATAACTTAAATGAGTAGAAGAACTTAAAATTTACCTTTTCGCTGGCCCATCTCAAGCCTGCAAGGAAGGACATGACCAATGTGCACAGTCCTCCTGACCCAGGGAAACCAAAATACACACTGCTGAACACAGCTAGCACGGACAGCCCCAAAACAAGGAATGCTCTCTTCCACGCAAGTTTGTCCTTGAGGAGAGAAAAGAGGGTGATTAGATCAATTATTTCATATACCTGATTTTTTTTTAAAGATTTTATTTATTTATTTGACAGAGAGAAATCACAAGTAGGCAGAGAGGCAGGCAGAGAGAGAGGAGGAAGCAGGCTCCCTGCTGAGCAGAAAGCCCGATGTGGGGCTTGAACCCAGGACCTGGGATCATGACCTGAGCCAAAGGCAGTGGCTTAACCCACTGAGCCACCCAGGCGCCCCTATACCTGATTTTTTAATGATTGATTTTTCCATATTCAGGACTTTGTGGGAAATAAAATGTCTGTCCGTGCCCATAAATGCATGCCATAACATTTGCTATCTTTTCCTTAATGAAGGTAGAGTTGGCACATGTACAGATGCCGGTTCCTCTTTCAGGAACGCCATTTACCTTCCTCTGCAGTTATCAAAAATGGAATTTCAGAGGGCTGAATGCAACAGCAGAAAAAAGCGCATGGGCTTTGGAGCCCGACAGACCAGAGTTAGAATTCCAGCTCTTTTACACCCCTAGCGTATGGAGGGCTCCCATTACCTAACTTCTTCAAGCTTTGTTTCCTCCTCCCTGAAAGCAGTTATGTTACAGGGTTTTTGTGAAGGTTATAGATGTGATATCTCTATTATTTTTAGTCTCTTGACTCTTCATTGTGATGCTCTCCTGGTTTTTCTTTCTAAACCCTTCAAAATCGAGAAGCTTTAAGTGGGTATAGATTGAGAGTAGTTTTGTTGTTGTTGTTAAAGTTCAAAGAAATGTGCACCTCTCTTCCTTTACTTTTCTCTCATCAGCCTTTTAAACTTCTCATTACTTTTTTTAAATTTTAAAATTATTTTTAATTTTTTTGAGTGTATTTGACACTCAATGTTACATTAGTTTCAGGTGTACAACACAGTAATTCACTTCTCTCTACGGTGTGCTATGCTTACAAGCATAGCTGTCAGCTGTCACCACACAATGCTATTACAGTATCACTGACTATATTCCCTGTGCCATGCCTCTTATTCCCATGACTTATTCCATTTCTGAAGGCAGGTAACTTCCGTTCCCCTTCACTCTTTTTTTCCCATTTCCCCTTCCCCCACCCCTCTGGCAATCAACAGTTTGTTCTCTGTATTTACAGTTCTGATTCTGCTTTTTGTTTATTCATTTGTTTTGCTTTTAGATTCCACATATGAGTGAAATAATAGGCTACTTGTCTTTCTCAGTCTGATTTATTTCACTTAGCATAATACCCTCTAGAGCCATCCATGTAGTTGCAAATGGCAAGATCTCAACCTTTTTTATGGCTGCTCAACATTCCATTGTATACATACCACACCTTCCTTTTCCATTCATCTGTCAATGGACACTTATGTTGCTTCCATATTTTGGCTATTGTAAATAATGCTGTGGTAAACACAGGGGTGCATAGTCTTTTCAAATTAGTGTTTTCTTTGAGTTAATATCCAGTAGTAGAATTACTGGGTCATCTGGTATTCCTATATTTAATTTTTTGAGGAACCTCCATAATGTTTTCCATAGTGTCTGTACCAATTTATATTCCCACCAATGGTGCTCAAGGGTTTCTTTTTCTCTGTAGCCTTGTCAACACTTGTTATTTCTTGTCTTTTTTATTTTAGCCATTCTGACAGGTGTAAGGTAACGTTTTATTGTGGTTTTGATTAGCATTTCCTTGATGATAAGTAATGATGAGCATCTTTTCATGTGTCTGTTGTCCATCTGTATGTCTTCTTTGGGAAAATATCTATTCAGGTACTCTGCCCATTTTTAATTGGATTATTTGTGTTCTTTTGGTGATGAGTTGTAAAAGTTCTTTTTTTTTGATAAAGTTCTTTTTTTTTTTTGAATTGTATAAGTTCTTTATATTTTTTGGATACTAAGCCCTATTGGCTATATCATTTTCAAATATCTTCTCTCATTCAGTAGGTTGTCTTTTAGTTTTGTTGATGGTTTCCTTCATTATGCAAAAGCCTTTTATTTTGATGTTGTTCCAACAGCTTATTTTTGCTTTTGTTTCCCTTGCCTTAGGAAACATATCTAGAAAAATGTTGTCATGGTCCAAGCTTCTTGATCACTTTAGAAGGCAAGCGGGTCTTTACAAGTACTTGATTTGGAGGCACACAGGCTCTGGTAGAGAACTACCAGAGTTCATTCCCAGCTCTGTTGCATTCCAGCTATGTGAACTTTTTCAACTTCTTCCTGAATCTCAATTTCCTCATCAGCAAAAAGATCATATTAATAGTACTTGCTTCATGGGTCTTATGTGGTTTACAGTAGATTGCATAGATTTATATGCTTGCAATGGATCAATGCTTTCCAAAAGAACAGTCAGTGATGATGGAAATTTCTATATATGCTCCATTGGAATGTTCTCTATTTGCTATAGCCACATGTAACTAGCTAGTGGCTGCCATATTGAATGGAACGGCACTTTACTGTACTTACCTCTCATTTTATATAGAGTAAGCAACAAAGAGTAAGTCATTATTTTTCTCTTTATTTTGTTGTATAATTAGAAAATCCCATGATTTTCTTTTATGCATTCATAAAATCTTTTATAATTTTAGTTGGAAATTTTTGGAGCATAGCAAAAATTCAAATCAGCATACCTTCTGCTAATGGAAATATTAATGTTCTTCACATTCTACGTTAGTTAAATTTCTAATTCCATTCAAAATGCCCTAAAATCTCAAAATAATGCCATTTCTTATAGGAAACAAACAAGATTTTTATACGTTTATCCCAAGAGACTTATCCCAAAACAAAAAGAACTCTGTAATATTAAGAAGTCATTGTGTATAACAAAGAACTTTGATCTCCTTGGTAAGAAATATTGGATGATACTATAAGGAGATGTTAAGGTTTAGGTATTTGATGGTATTAGAATCTAGGGTATGCTAATACTAAAAAAGGGGGCCCAAAAGTCATTTTACATTTTGATTACTTGAACATTATAATAGTAAAATAAAAAATAAAAACAATAAAAACGGCTTACATATTTGGAAATTGGTGTTATTTATTCTTCAGTGAAATTTAAAGTTTACCGAATACAAATTAGAGGAAAAAATTTTAGGGTTGTATTAAAATCTTATACAGTTAATGCTTAACAACACAGGTTTGAGCTGCAATGGGTCCACTTACATGCAGATTTTTTTTTATCAATACAGTACTGTAAGTGTATTTTCTCTTCCTTATGATTTTCTTTTCTTTTTTTTTTTTTAAAGATTTTATTTATTTATTTGACAGAGATCACAAGTAGGCAGAGAGGCAGGTAGAGAGAGAGGAGGAGACAGGCTCCCTGCCGAGCAGAGAGCCAGATGAGGGGCTCAATCCCAGGACCCTGGGGTCATGACCTGAGCCAAAGGCAGAGGCTTTAACCCACTGAGCCACCCAGGTGCCCCTCTTCCTTACGATTTTCTTTCTTTCTTTATTTTTTAATTTCTTTTTTTTTTTCCTTTTCAGCGTAACAGAATTCATTGTTTATGCACCACACCCAGTGCTCCATGCAATATGTGCCCTCCATATTACCCACCACCTGGCTCCCCCAACCTCCCATCCTCCGCCTGTTCAAAACCCTCAGATTGTTTTTCAGAGTCCATAGTCTCTCATGGTTCACCTCCCCTTCCAGTTTCCCTCAACTCCCTTCTCCTCTCCATCTCCCTATGTCCTCCATGTTATTTGTTATGCTCCACAAATAAGTGAAACCATATGATAATTGACTCTCTCTGCTTGACTTATTTCACTCAGCATAATCTCTTCCAGTCTTGTCCATGTTGCTACAAAAGTTGGGTATTCATCCTTACTGATGGAGGCATAATACTCCATAGTGTATATGGACCACATCTTCCTTATCCATTCGTCCTTTGAAGGCATCTTGGTTTTTTCCACAGTTTGCTGACCATGGCCATTGCTGCTATGAACATTGGGGTACAGATGGCCCTTCTTTTCACTACATCTGTATCTTTGGGGTAAATACCCAGTAGTGCAATTGCAGGGTCATAGGGAAGCTCTATTTTTAATTTCTTGAGGAATCTCCACACTGTTTTCCAAAGTGGTTGCACCAACTTGCATTCCCACCAACAGTGTAAGAGGGTTCCCCTTTCTCCACATCCTCTCCAACACACGTTTTTTCCTGTCTTGCTAATTTTGGCCATTCTAACTGGTGTAAGGTGGTATCTCAATGTGGTTTTAATTTGAATCTCCCTGATGGCTAGTGATGATGAATATTTTTTCATGTGTCTGATAGCCATTTATATGTCTTCATTGGAGAAGTGTCTGTTCATATCTTTTGCCCACTTTGCTGACATGATTATCTGTTTTGTGTGTGTTGAGTTTGAGAAAGAATGGGCAGAAGATATGAACAGACACTTCTCTAATGAAGCCTTACGATTTTCTTAATAATACTTTCTTTTCTCTAGCTTACTTTATTGTAAGAACACAGTGTATAATACATACGACATGCAAAATATGTGTTAATCAACTGTTTATGTTATCAGAAAGGCTTCTTGTCAACAGTGGGCTATTAGTAGTTAAATTTTGGGGGACTCAAAAGTTATACATGGACTTTTTACCATATAGGGGGTCTGTGCCCCTAATCCCTACATTGTTCAAGGGTCTAATGTGTATCTAGACCTCTTTATAAATCTCTTGGATGGACTGATTTGGCAATAAGCAGTTTTAGAATGGGGAGCCATTTCTAAATTATATTTTTCACATTGGCTTTCAGGGGACTATTCCAGAATGTTTTCCAATGACATTTTAAAGATTACTTTCCCATAGATTATTTATTTTACCTGGTCACTGCTTGGAAAGTACTGGATAAAAAATCCAAGAAGAGATCCAGCTGCCACACCAATTACCACTTCTAAGATTCCTCTGAGAACGTTAAAAACTGTGGAACCTTAAAAACATATAAAAAGAAAAACTTTAGACAGAACTCTAAATCCATAAATATTTAGACTTTAATCATCAACATAAAGCATCTAATTACATAGAAGGAAAATTATATAGATATTTCCTGTTCTCCACATTCTTAAATATATGTGACTTAAAATGTTTAATAAAATAAAATTAAAATGTTTAATAAAAATATTTAATAAAATATTTAATAAAATAAAAGATATTATATGAAAGCTATGCATATCATTGAAGATAAATTTCAAGACAGGCAAAAGATATGATTTCTGTACTTTTTTGTTTATCCACTTCAATAAAAATTTACTTAAAAGGTCTAAGAAAATATGAAAGATAAAATTGATGAGTCAGAGCTAATTTGTTTTATTATACAATAGGCAAAGTCTAGGTGAGAAGACACATCTACTTTTCAAATTGCCATTTAAGAGCCTAATTTTTTTTTTTTACTAATAATATATATTGATTTTAGTAGCTCTGATATGTATAGAATATAGTATCTTAAAAATCTGGCAATTAAAATAAAAAATATTTTTCTTTTTTAGTTTCATTTATTTATTTATTTATTTGTAATTTCTACACCCAATGTAGGGCTTGACCTCACAACCCCAAGATCAGGAGTCACATGCCCTTCCAAATGAGCCAGCCAGGAGCCCCAAGAATCTTTTCTTACTATAGTGAGTATAGGGGATCTATTCTTTCACAAAAGTTATTTTTTTTTCTTTTAAAAGATTTTCTTTATTTATTTGAGATAGAGAGAAAGAGTAGAGTATGAGCAGGAAATAGGGGAGAAGGGAAGGGAGAAGCAGGCTCTCTGCTGAGCAGGGCACCCAATGCAGGGCTCCATCCAAGGCACCTGAGATCATGACCTGAGCCAAAGGCAGCTGTTTAACTGTCTGACCACCCAGGTATCCCTCAAAAGTTATTTCTAGAAGTCTGAAAACAAATTATTTTTTAAATTGCTTCAAGAAGAGTCTTTATTTGTTGCATAGCCTCTTTAAGTATCATAATATGACTCATTGATAATAATACAATAATACTAAGGGACTTTAAAACCCCAGTTACATCAATGGACAGATCATTGAAGCAGAAAATCAACAAGGAAACAATGGCTTTGAATGCCACACTACATTAGATGGACTTAACAGATACATTCAGAACATTTCATTCTAAAGCAGAATGTACAGTCTTTTCAAGTGCACATGGGACATTCTCCAGGTCACAAATCAGGCCTCAAAAAGTACAAAAAGACTAAGATAATACTGTGCATATTTTCTGACCACAACACTATGAAACTTGAAGTCGACCACAAGAAAAAATTTGGAAAGACGACAAATACATGGAGGTTATAGAACACTCTACGAGGGGCACCTCGGTGGCTCAGTCATTTAAGGGTTTGACTCTTTTTTTTTTTTTTAAAGATTTTATTTATTTATTTGACAGAGAGATCACAAGTAGATGGAGAGGCAGGCAGAGAGAGAGAGAGAGAGAGGGAAGCAGGCTCCCTGCTGAGCAGAGAGCCCGATGCGGGACTCGATCCCAGGACCCTGAGATCATGACCTGAGCCGAAGGCAGCAGCTTAACCCACTGAGCCACCCAGGCGCCCCAGGGTTTGACTCTTGATTTCAGCTCAGGTCATGATCTCAGTGTTGTGAAACTGAGTCCTGTACTGGGCTCCACACTCCAGGTGTAGTCCGCTTGAGATTCTTTCTCTCCCTTTGCCCCTTCCCCTGCTCACTCTCTCTATAAATCAATAAATCAAATCTTGGGGGGAAAAAAGAACATCCTACTAAGGAATGAATGAGGCAACCAGGAAAATTAAAGAAAAAAATAAAAAAATACATGGAAACAAATGATAATGAAAACATGACACTCCAAAACCTTTGGGATGCTGCGAAAACAGTCATAAAGGGAAGTGGATAGCAATACAGGCCTACCGAGAGAAGCAAGAAAAATCTCAAATATACAATCTAACCTTACAACTAAAGGAGCTAGAAAAAGAACAACAAATGAAGCCTAAAGCCAGAAGAAGGGAAATAATATAGATTAAAGCAGAAATAAATGATATAGAAACAAACAAACAAAAAACCCCAGTAGAACAGATCAATGAAACCAGGAGCTGTTTTTTTGAAAAAATTAATAAAACCAATAAACTCCTAACCATACTTATTGAAAAAAAAAAAAGGAGAAAAGGCCCAAATAAATAAAACCACAAATGAGAGAAGGGAGATCACAACCAACATCATAGAAACACCAGTAATTATAAAAGAATATTATGAAAAATTATATGCCAACAAATTGGGCAATCTGGAAGAAATGGGCAAATTCCTAGAGACATATAAACTACCAAAACCAAAACAGGAAGATCAATAACCAGAAAAGAAACTGAATCAGGAATCAAAAATCTCCCAACTGGGGGTATAGCTCAGTGGTAGAGCATTTGACTGTAAAAATCTCCCAACAAACAAGAATCCAGGGCCAGATGCCTTTCCAGGGGAATTCTATCAAACATTTAGAGAAGACTTAATATGTATTCTTCTCAAATTGTTCCAAAAAGTAGAAACGGAAAGAATACTTCCAGACTCATGATATGAGACCAACATTACCTTGACCTCCAAACCAGACAAAGACCACACTAAAAAAGAGACTTATAGGTCCATATCACTGATGAACATGGATGCAAAAATTCTCAACAAGATACTAGCAAAGGGAACCCTATAGTACAGTAAAAGAATAATTCACCACGATTAAGTGGGATTTATTCCTGTGTTGTAAGGGTGGTTCAATATTCACAAATCAGTCAACATGATACACCGTGTTAAGAAAAAAAAGGATAAAAGCCATATGATCCTCTCAATAGATGCAGAAAAAAATCGGACAAAGTACAGCATCCATTCTTGACAAAAATGCTCAACAAAATAGAGATAGAGGGAATATACCTCAATATCATAAAGGCCATATACAAAAGATCCACCACAAATATCATTCTCAATGGGGAAAACTGAGAGCTTTTCCTTTACAGTCAGGAACAATTCAGGGGTGTCCACTCTCACCACTCATATTTAGCATAGATCTTGCCTCAGCAATCAAAAAGCAAAAAGAAGTAAAAGGTATCCAAATCAGTAAGTAAGAACTCAAACTTTCACTATTTGCAGACAACATGATACTCTATGTAGAAAACCCAAAAGACCACCAAAAAATTGTTAGAAGTGATACACAAATTCAGAAAGTTGCAGGATACAAAATCAGCATACAGAAATCTGTTGCATTTTTACACACCAGTAATGAAGCGGCAGAAAGAGAAATCAAGGAATAAATCCCATTTACAATTGCACCAAAACCCATTAAGATGCTTAGGAATAAGCTTAAACAAAGAGGTATCTGTACTCTGAAAATTATAGAACACTTATGAAAGAAATGAAAGAAAAGTCAAAGAAATGGAAAAACATTCCAAGCTCATGGATTGGAAGAACAAATACTGCTAAAATTTATATACTACCCAAAGCAATATACACATTTAACGCAATATCTATGACAATACAACCACCATTTTTCACAAAGCTAGAACAACTCTACAATATGTATGGAACCACTAAAGACCCTGAATAGCCAAAGCAATCTTGAAAAAGAAAAGCAAAGCTCAAGGCATTACAATTCTGGACTTCAATCTCTATTACAAAGCTATAATCACCAAGACAGTATGGCCCTGGCACAAAAACAGACACTTAGATCAATGGAACAGAACAGAGAACTCAGAAATGGACCCCTAACTCTATGGTCAACTAATCTTCAACAAAGCAGGAAAGAATACCCAGTGGAAAAAAGTCTCTTCAACAAATGATGTTGGGAAAACTTGACCACTTTCTTAGACCATACCCAAAAATAAACTTAAAATGCATAAAAGACCTAAATGTGAGACAGGAAACCATCAGAATCCTAAAAGAGAACATAGGCAGCAACCTCTTTGACCCTGGCCATAGCAACTTCTTACCAAATATGTCTTCTGAGGCAAGGGAAACAAAAGCTAAAATGAACTATTGGGACTTCATCAAGATAAAAACCTTCTGCACAGTGAAGGAAATAATCAACTAAACTAAAAGTTACCCTTCAAGAATGGGAGACGATATTAGCAAATGATATATCTGATAAAGAGTTAATATCCAAAATTGATAAAGAACTTATAAAACTTAGCACCCCCCCCAAGTAATCCAGTTGAGAAATGGGCAGAAGACATGAATAGACACTTCTCCAAAGAAGTGAGTGACTAATAGATGGCTAAGAGACACATGGAAAGATGCTCAATGTCACTTATTATCAGGAAATTATAAATCAAAACTACAATGAGATATTGCCTCACATCTGTCAGAATGACTAAAATTAACAATACATGGAACAACAGGTGTTGGCAAGGATATAGGGAAAGGGGAACCCTTTTACACTGTTGGTGGGAATGCAAACTAGTGCAGTCACTCTGGAGAACAGTATGGACATTCCTCAAAAAGTTAAAAATAGAACTACCCTATGATCTAGCAATTGCACTCCTGAGTGTTTACCCAAAGGATACAAAAGTAATGATTTGAAGGGATACATGCACCCCTATGTTTATAGCAGTGTTATCATTAATAACTAAATTATAGAAGGAGCCCAAATGTCCACTGACTGATGAATGGATAAAGAAGAGGTGGTAAAATAATGGAATATTACTCAGCCACGAAAAAGAATGAAATCTTGCTATTTGCAATGGCATGGATGGAGCTTGAGAGTTTTATGCTAAGCTAGATAGTCAGAGACAAATACCATATGATTTTACTCATGCATGGAATAAGAAATGAAACAGAGGAACATAGGGATAAAAATGAGAGAGAGGGATAAAAAAAAAGGAACAGACTTTTATTTTATTTTATTATTAAAAAAATTTTTTTTTAAAGATTTTATTTACTTATTTGACAGACAGATCACAAGTAGGCAGAGAGGCAGGCAGAGAGAGAGGGGGAAGCAGGCTCCTTGCAGAGCAGAGAGTCCGATGTGGGGCTCGATCCCAGGACCCTGGGATCATGACGTGAGCTGAAGGCAGAGGCTTTAACCCACTGAGCCACCCAGGTGCCCCCAGACTTTTAACTAGAGAGAACAAACGGGGTTTCTGGAGTGAAAGTGGATGAGGGATGGGCTAAATGGGTCATGGGTATTATGGAGGGCACGTGTTCTCATGAGCACTGGGCATTGTATATAAGTGATGAATCCCTAAATTCTACTCCTGAAGCTAATATTACACTTTATATTAACTGGGATTAAAAAAAAAACTTGACATAAAAAAATCAAACTAACAAAAGCCCCAAAATACAATAAAACAAGAAATATATAGGTAAGTAGAACCTCTATTTTCTTCCATAGCAAACAGATTTAGAATAATTTTAAAAACCTGTTAGCACATTGTACAGAAAATTATAATAAATTGCTCAAACACATAAGGTCCTTTCTCCCACACTGTTCTAAGAAAAAACGTACTAACTAGTTATGTGGTCTCTCATTACGGTAGTTTAGGGTAACAGAACATGCCATCCCAAGGTAGGCCACTTTCACATAGGATTATTTTGAGCAGAAGACAACTGAGAAGAAACAAAATCAAGAAAAGATGTCCATCTTCCCCTATTTACCTAAAAGAAGGACATACCTTTTTAAAGTGTCCTTCTCCCCTCTATCAGGAAGGACAGAAGTTAACCGCTGAGACAACTTTAGGCTCTTATCAGCCTAAAGATGGGATCAGAGGAATCTGTGTAACAAACTTTGCTAAAAGCAGCCCTAGCTACCATTAGTGTTCCAATTTGCCTTTCCACAATTTGCTGCCTTCAACAGCTAAGTTCTTATTCTTTACCTTGCACTTCTCTACAAAATTATTGTTCTTTGCTCAGATGCCATAGAGATAAGCCCCCAAATTCTAACCACCCCTTTGAGTTAGTCATCACTGAGTACTCTCCTCTGTAAGCCTGGTGCACAGGCTGGCAAACTGCTTTTCTCTTGTTAATTTGTATTTGTCAGTCTGATTTACAGGGCCCCAGCCAATGGACCTAAGGTGGGTAGAGGGGCAACCGTTTTTCCTTCCTGATAGTTTCAATCATCTCTCTTATTTAAAAAAGTAATTACCTCAGTAGTAATTTTATTTTGCTAGAGCAGCTCTTTGTTAGGTGATGGTGTGATTGTCAGAAGCATCTAGCTGTGATATGTCTCAAGCAATTACAGTAAATAATTTACTATAAATGTGTAGAAATTAACTAATTAGTTTTAGTCTCTGGTATGTAAATTTGCTTAAGAAAGAAAAAAAGACTTCTTGGACCCACCTCTAAAATTTCTGATTCAGTAAGCCTGGGAGGGCTTGTGATCCACATTTTAAAAGGTTCCAGGTAGTTCCCACCCAAAATATCTAAGCACTACATTTAGTGGAGCAGGGCAGAGAGAACATAGCATTGTTGACCAGGAAAATTCTTAAACTATCCATAGCCCATACTCCCCAGATTATGAAAACCCCAGTAAGCCTTCCCTCACCTCCCCAATTTCTCTTCTTTCCAACCCCTATGGTTCTAATGCAAACTCTTGCTCTGATGCCTGGTTTCCATTCCCAAAGGCTCTGATTTAATTGGTCTGAGGTGGTGCCCACAGATGAGTATTTTTAAAAGCTCCCCAGGTAATTCTAGTGTGCAACTGAGGTTGAGAACACTGTTTCAAAGATGCAAACAAACAGAAAGTTTAACTCAGACACTGAGAGTAGAAAAGTGGTTGCCAGGGGTTAGGGGGTAGGGGAAAAGGGGAGAGGCTGGTAAAAGGGTACAAACTTTCACAGTAAGATGAATGAGGTCTGAGGATCTAATGTTTAACATGGTAACTGTTAACTATATTGGATAAATGAAATTGGCTAAGAAAGTAGAACTTAAATGTTCTCAACAACAACAACAGCAACAACAAAAGGTAAATATGTGAGGTAATGGAAGTGTTATTTAATTCAAAAAGAGGATCATTTCACAATGTATACATATATACTAGGCATCACACCACATGCTTTAAATGTCTTACAATTTGTCACATATACCTCAATAAAGCTGGGAAAGAGAAAACAATAGAGTACCAAAATAACAAAATAAATAAAGAAGCATACCAGGAGATCAGTGAGAACATGTTTGGACACATACAGCAGAATGAAAATAAAGACAAGAGTATAGATTTGATATAATAGGTAATAGCAAATCCTCATTGGTTCTTGTACCAAAAAGTAACACTATGAGAACTATATTTTGGTAAGATTAATTTAGTGATTGGATGTCTAAAGGTAACGTTAGGGCAATGGGAAGAGGTGAGGTTCTAGGTAATCAGCATAAACTGTAATTGGGAAGATACTATGGGGGGTAGAGAAATTGAGAACATATGACCTTTCAAGAAAGTGTTTCCCATAATTCTTGGAAACTAAACTTACGCCACAATTACATTTTGCCAATAATATTGAATTGCAGATCTTATCTCCCAATCTTGGACACGGATTAAAAAGAAACTTGTGCTGTGTTAAAGGAGAGTAAAAGTGTTGATAATAGGGTGGGACAAACAGTGCCTTGCGCCCTTCTCTTATTACTATCTAGCACAAAATATATCTATATCGGACACTTGTGAGTACTAATAAGATACACATTAAAATCATTGTGGTTATTGCCCATAAATTGTTAAAGAGAAGAGAGCAGAAACTATTCCTATTTTAGAAGAATGCTGCTCCTTCTGCTTGGACAGCTTGCAGGTCATTTGTGCTCTTTGAAAAACCTACTCATCTATGTGTGAAGTCTGCAATATTTCACTTTCCCAGAAGGCTCATTGCAAAAGCCATTCCAATCCTTCCTTAAACCTGGCTACTCTGGATCCCCCACTAATGCACTTACCAGACCACTTGGAGAGTCCATGTCCAGAGGTTGAAGGGAATAAAATAGAAAGCTACTGGCCCCGCTTTGGGTATAGAACTAACTCTTAGAGTTGCTTTCTCTATTTCAGTCTGCCTTATTCAACTACCAAGCAAATATGCCTAGCTTGTCACATCATTATTTATGTCTTTACAGCGCAAGAGAACAGCTCATTGGGAACTGACCAGTTTACCTGTGGAAAAGGCCATGCCCAAGCATGTGTTGAAGCCAGTGATAGCCAGAATATCATCGAAGCTGCCAGCAGCCATGAGTAAGGTCGGGATGCCTTTTTCAACCCCATAGCCTCCTTCCTGCAAAAGGAGCATTGAGGGTACCACGACAGCTGGAGATACAGCACCTAAAACAAAACTAAGTAGGCAGCACTTCAAACAGTTGATAGCACTTTACGCATTGTTATTACTGTTGTGGAAATTCTAGTAAACTCTACTGTTTTAGAAGTTACACTTTAAACAACTACAATGGCAGCAAAGCACTAAGCCAGAAACACACACGCGCGCGCACACTCACTCACACCCACAAAACTCTATAGAGCCTTTTTTCAAGTGTGGCCATAAACAAGTTGTACTGGAACTACTTAGGTTGCTGGAAAATACATAATTATGGGTGGTAAGGAAGCCCTCATGGGGTTAAGTTTCAAGAATCTGCCTTTAAAAGTAAACACACACATTCATGGTATGACGGCTGAAAAACACAGTTGTGGACTTTTTAAATTGGAACTGACTGATGTTAGACCTTCTGTCGGGACTTGGTATGTAATATAGACAATGGATTAGAGAAGGCCACAATGGCAGTGCTGGCTATAGTAACCCCAGTAGGAGCTGTTAACAGCAGAAAATGTTATACGGTGGTTACTGGGTGCCAAACACTATTTTAAGTCCTTTACATATATTAACTAATTTAATCCAACAATCTTATCTTCATTCTGCAAATTAGGAGATTGAGATGTGGAGGGATTCATGACCTGGCCAAAGGTCATGTACTGTAAAGTCACAGGGCTGGGATTGGAATGCAGGCAGTACAGCTCCACAGTCTCCACCATAAAAAGTAAGAATTTCTTGCTTCTTGCCTACTTATTAGTACTAAATTCTTACTAAGTACTTTTACATTTATTTACTTCTCATGGCTGTTGACCACTTGAAGAACTGTCAGTGGAAGGAAGAGACAGCAGAACCACCTAATCACAACTGTCTGGTATCAGAAGGAGAAAAACAGCATTAGAGGTTGATTACAGTTGACGTATTTATTATCTTTTGCACAGACTTTGAGGTTGAAAGGTGGCATTTCTCTTACCAGCATGGCATCAGGTGTAGGTAAAAGACCATTACTTTTTCAATAGTTTAAATCATAATCGTTGTGAAAGTTAGAGATACTCTTTTTTCTTTTTTAAATGTTTAGGGTTTTTTGTTTGTTTGTTTTTTAAAGATTCTATTTATTTATTTGACAGAGACGGACACAGCAAGAGAGGGAACACAGGAAGGAGGGGGGACAGAGAGAGAAGCAGGCTCCCTGGCTCTATCCCAGGACCCTGGGATCATGACCTGAGCGGAAGGCAGATGCTTAATGACTGAGCCACCCAGTCACCCAGTTGGAGATATTCAATATACAGTATATTTTGAAGTTATAATATTTAGATGATGCTAGAATATCTATGTTGTAATTTCTGACATCCTTAAGAAAATTTGTTGTGGATTCTCTTGTATGGAATCAGAGAAAGCCCTCAACATCCCTGCATTATTTTCATATGACAAAAAAAAACCATTACCCCAGTATAAATCCCCATTGCCATGGTAAACCCATTAGGAAGTGGGCAAGAAGAGCAGATGTGCACGCCTCCGCCAGGCAAGGACCCATGGATAGTCTTACACAAACACCCTTCAACTTCTTCAGGGCCTGAAATATACAAATAGAGATGCTAAAATAATCCTGTAAAGACAGGAAGAGATTATGACATTAATAGTTTTTCTTCAGTACTCAGACCATGTCTGGGTTATCATGAATTTTCCAGGTAATGAGTTTTACTTAACAAACATTAAGTGTTTTCAGTCCTCATAGCAACCTTATGATATAGGTAATATTATTATCCCCATTATTTTTAGACATCTTCATCTAAAAATGCACCAGTTAAAGTCAGTCGCCCAAGATCATGAAATTGGTGAGTTATGCAGCTAGGTTTGAACTCAGGCAGGATGTTCTAGAGTCTGTGCTCAGTAATACCCAAACTAGCTGACTGAACACTCTGAATTAACTTTTTTAATAAAGAGGCCAGAGTGAAAATCTTCATCCGTAAGAACATTCATTCCCTCATTCAAAAACATGCATTAGAAATCGCATTAAAATAAGCATGCTTGAGACTCATCTTATGTACCACACAGCTTCTTGAGCTGGTATAATTAGCCCTAAATACTAGCATATGGCTTTGCCCACCAAAAATATAGTATTTTCTCTCATGACCATTATTTACAAGGATGACCTAGATCTCTGTCAGAGAAAAGGGGAGCATTTATTCTTAGTGCTGTCCCCAGACAGTAATTCCACAACACTCCAAGAAAAAAATATGAGACCTCTTCTGGGAAGAGTCGCCCTGCATGAAATAAACTCCATTCTCTTCTTGAGACTGTCACACATAGTGTCTAAAGCTCAGTGATTCCCAAGAACTGCAGTATTGGAAGAACACAATTCCTGGTCAACAACTAGAAATTTACACTTCATACCTTTGAATCAAGTCCAAGGCCAGCACGGACCAATATGACAGACAGGGCTATGCTTCTTAAAGCAGAAGACCACTTGTGCTTGATCTGTATGTTATCACTGATGACAGGGATATTCCTGAGAAGAAACCCAGCAAGCAGCATGCCTAGGATGAAGAAGCCAACAACTCTTAAGTTAGTATACAAATACAGAAAATATTTTTGGCACTTTATTTTTGGGTTCATGTCTCTTTAATATTCTTTTTTAAAAGTTTTTATTTAAATTCTAATTAGTTAACATACAGTGTAACATTAGTTTCAAGTGTACAGTATAGTGATTCAACACTTCCATACATCACCTGGTGCTCATTACAAGACCCCTCCTTAATCCCCATCACCTATTTAACCCACCACCACCCACCCCTCCTTCTGGTAACCATCAGTTTGCTCTCTATAGTTAAGAGTCTGTTTTCCTCCATAAGAGACTCTTAAAAAAAAAAAAAAAGATTTTACTTATTTATTTGACAGATAGAGTGAGAGAGAGACAGAGCACAAGCTGGGGGAGTGGGAAAGGGAGAAGCAGGCTCCCCACTGAGCAGCGAGCCCAATGTGGGACTTGATCCCAGAGCTCTGGGATCATGACCTGAGCTGAAGGCAGACACTTAACTGACTTATCCACTTAGGCGCCCCAGGAGACTCCTAATCATAGGAAACAAACTGAGGGCTTTCTGAAGGGGAGAGAGGTGAGGGATGGGGTAATTGTGTGGTGGGCATTAAGGAGGGCATGCGATGTAATAAGCACTGGATGTTATATAAGACTGATGAATTACAGACCTGTACCTCTGAAACCAATAATATATTATATGTTAATTAATTGAATGTAAAATTTTTAAAAAAGAGTCTGTTTTCTGATTTGTCTTCCCCCCTCCATATTCAACTGTTTTGTTTCTTAAATTCCACATATGAGTGAAATCATATGGTATTTGTCTTTTTCTCAATTATTTCACTTAGCATAATACTCTCTAGCTCTATCCATGTCCTTGTAAATGGCAAGATTTCATTCTTTTTTATGGCTCAATGATATCCCATTTTGTATATATATCTATATCTATATATATCTCGCACATCTTCCCTATCCATTCATCAGTTGATGGACATTTGGGCTATTTCCGTAATTTGGCTATTATTGATAATGCTGCTATAAACATTGGGATGCATGTGTCCCTTTGAATTCGTATTTTTGGATTCTTCGGGTAAATACCTAGGAGTGTAATTTCTGGGTTGCAGGGTAGTTCTATTTTTAGTTTTTTTTGTTTGTTTGTTTTTGTTTTTAGTATTTTATTTATTTATTTGACAGAGAGAGATCACAAGTAGACAGAGAGGCAGGCAGAGAGACAGAGAGAGGGAAGCAGGCTTCCTGCCGAGCAGAAAGCCCAATGCGGGACTCGATCCCAGGACCCTGAGATCATGACCTGAGCCAAAGGCAGAGGCTTAACCCACTGAACCACCCAGGCGCCCCTATTTTTAGTTTTTTGAGGAACCTTCCTACTGTTATCCAGAGTGGCTGCACCAGTTTGCATTTCCAGCAACAGTGCAAGAGGGTTCCCCTTTCTCTACGTCCTTACCAATACTTGTTTTTCTTTTGTTGTCTATTTTAGCCATTCTGCCAGGTATTTCCTATCACTTCAGGTGTGAAAAAGACTACCTTGTAATCCCAGGAACCACATCCTTTATGCTTAGTCCCTAGATGAAATAATGTTAAACTTGATAAAAAATTACAATAATATGTTAAATTAGAGGAGCTAAAAAAAAGGCTTTAATGTGCAGATAAAAATGATTAGAATCAGGGACAACTACTTGGCTCAGTCAGTTAAGCATCTGGCTCTTGGTTTCAGCTCAGGTCATGATCTCAAGGTTGTGGGATAGAGCCCCATGTCGGGGTCCACGCTCAGTCGGAGTCAGATTAAAGATTCTCTTCCTCTGCCCCTACCCTTTACTCTCTACCTCTAAGATGAATAAATAAATCTTTAAAAAATGATTAGAATCACTAATTGTTCCTAAATAACTGAACCTGCAAGGGAGAAATAGGATGCAGTATTTGGATAGAAATGTGGTCAAATTCTAAACAGAATATTTTAATACAATACCCAATTCAGTTACCCTTTTGTGTGCAAATAGCAAACAGCTCCTGAAATTATTTGCTATGTTGGATTACCTGAATTGTCAACAAATACCTGTACGGGTTCTATTTTACCTTCAAGCCAGATAACTTGAACTCAGGACCTTCAGATTATGAGACTGACGCGCTGCCTGACGCGCTGCCTACTGCGCTAAGGAGGCAGGCCAGATAACTTGATACAAAATACATAACTTGCTTTGCAAAGGCCTATAGGTGAGTTATGATAAAATAGACATTGCTTTGTCATGTCAGCTGCTGACTCTTTTGTTCAGCCTTTCAACATTTACCTAATGCCTTCAGTATTTTAATTTTTTTTAACTTTTAAAAATATTTTATTTATTTATTTGAGAGAGAGAAAGAGAGCATGAGTGAGGTGGAGGGGCAGAGGGAGAGGGAGAAGCAGACTCCCACTGAGCAGGGAGCCCGAAGTGGGGCTGAATCCCAGGACCCTGGGATAATGACATGAGCTGAGGGCAGAAGCTTCACTGACTGAGCCACCCAGGAGCCCTGCCTTCAGTATTTTAGACACCATAGTAGGTATTAGAAATATAATAATGAACAAAAACTTGATACTTCAAGTCAACAAGCTTTCAGCCGCTAGGGGAGCAAATGAACTGACAACCTCAGGGTTTTTTTGTTTTTTTTTTTTTTTAAAGATTTTATTTATTTGACAGAGAGAGAGAGATCACAAGTAGGCAGAGAGGCAGGCAGAGAGAGAGGGGAGGAAGCAGGCTCCCTGTGGAGCAGAGAGCCTGATGCGGGGCTCGATCCCAGGACCCTGAGATGATGACCTGAGCTGAAGGCAGAGGCTTTAACCCACTGAGCCACCCAGGTGCCCCCTGACGACCTCAGTTTTATGGAAGTATTGAATGAGCTCAGACAGGAGGGGTGAGTCAGAGGGATTCAGAGAAGGGAAGAAGGGTCTGGGAGTTGAAAAGTTTCTGGATGGGTTAACAGTTTCTTCCAAGGTGTGAAGATGATGTGTGATACATTCTGGGAAATATAAGTAGTTGACAGTGACTGAGGGAGCTGCGGAGTTTGTGAGAGAATTGTGCCCTTGCTGATCCCACATGCCCCTATAATGGGAAAGACTTCTCTGTCAGACACTGTGAGGCTGCCAGCCTCTGTTCTTCCCCACCAGTATCCTCTGTTCTTCCCCAGCAGTATCCTCTGTTCACCACGTCCTTACGAGCACGACATATTAAATGATTAAACAAACTTACTAATGTTGAAATGTTCTGTTTGTAAGCTGAGAGAATAGAAGCCAATTACAAACACAGCTTTTGTGACTTGCTCCAGACCCCATTAGGCCAAGAAGTATCACTTCCAAGCATCTCTCACAACTACCATTTCATCTAGAAGGTCTCTTAAGTTCTGAATTCTGCAGTTAGGGTCTTTCCAGAATTTTTGCAAGTATGAACTGGCCTACAACTGTTGTTTTTAAAAGAATAATAAGGATACACTATGCTCATGGTAAATTAAAACATTACTGACAAGTATAAAGAGACAAGTACAAGACACCACAACTGCAAACTTTTAGATCTTCATTCACTAAAGTTTTTCACTCTTGAGGGTTTCTATACCAATTTAAGCATGCTTCTGTACCTATGTGTGTGCCTCATTTTTTTAATAGTTGCAACAGTGTCAGGGTGCCTGGGTGGCTCAGTTGGTTGAGTGTCTGACTCTTGGTTTTGGCTCAGGTCCTGATGGTGGGACTGTGCCCTGCACCAGGCTCCATGCTCAGCAGGGAGTCTTCTTGAGATTCTCTCCCCCTGCAACCCTCTCAAATAAATAAACAAGTCTTTTAAATAAATAGTTGCAATAGTATCTCATGTTTGGAAGTCCTATAATTTCTCGATCAATTAATGGACTTCAAGTGAATTTTCAGGCCTTTCATTACAAAGAACGCTGAAATGAGCACAGTTCAAAAGAAATAATAATCTAACAAAAACTCAAAAATATGTTAAGAGTTCCTTTTGGAGTTTTGTTGGAAGGGAATGAGGAAGCATTTTTTATTCTCCAAATGAACGTGAAAACAACTTCCCTGGGACACTGTTTCCTTTGCCGATGGTCTGGATGGATACAGCCTCCTGATATTGATTTGGCAGATGACCCCCTCACTCCTTTGTCAATGATGTGAGTGACTTACAATATATTGAGCCCTGTTTTGTAGTATTTGCTGACTTCTATCTTATAGTTACTTCTACCATGGTTGATGTTAACCTATCAACATGATGTCAATGAACATGCAATTGGGAAGTGCTAGCCAGTGGCACACCATTATATATTAGTTCTATAATTTTAGGAGCATAGATAAGGGGAAAATGCAGTAAAATAATTAGGAAGTGATCAATTTTGAGTATCTATTGGTCTTGTTTTTAATGCAAATTATTTAATTGAAGTTGAAATTAAAATTGCAAATTGAATTTAATTTTTAAAAATTTCTGTGTTTAACTCAAAATTTAACTATTGGCTTTTGGTGCCAGCACAGCAAATACAGAAATATTTTATATCTATTTCCAAAAGCTTTCCAAACTACAATTTTTAAGATATGATATACTCTTTTTTTTAAAGATTTTATTTATTTATTTGACAGAGATCACAAATAGACAGAGAGGCAGGCAGAGAGAGAGAGGGGGAAGCAGAGCTCCCCACTGAGCAGAGAGCCCGACAAGGGGCTTAATCCCAGGACCCTGAGATCACGACCTGAGCTGAAGGCAGAGGCCCAACCCACTGAGCCACCCAGGTGCCCCAAAATATGACATATTCTTGAAGAAAACAGTAAGTGTTTAGCACTTACCTAGAAGACGAGGCAGTGGAGGCAATGTAGGTAACTTAATGAGCCCCAAAAGTTTACCTCCAATGATGGCACAATAGAATAGGATTATAATTCCAAATAGGTTTCCTCCAGGAAGACATTCACTGCCAGTAATTGACCAAACTACAGCCCAGAGAAGAACAACCATGGTAACTGAAATAAACCAGGAAAACTAGTTTCAACCAGTAACTTGTCATATGCAGGTTTTAGTATAATGTAAAAATTTTAAAAATGTTGAATATACATACATACATTTATAACCGTATGTAAATTTTAAAGAACATTAGTAATATGAACAACTGGGTAATTCTCAACTATCTTAAAAAATAAGCAATTACCAGTGCCTTTGGATCCACCTACGGCCCCTCCTGATCCTATCCCCAATCTCCTTCCACAGTGCCAGAAGAAACTTTTTTTTTTTAACCATTCCCCTATTTTTCTTTATAATTTACCAAAAATAGTCACAGTTAATAAAAAAAAGTAACATTGGCTATCTTTACAATCTTCATAGGAACAGGAAAATGCTTGAACAATCACATTCAAGTATTTTTAGTTCTGTCTTGAATTAAACACTGTTAATTGTTTCTTTTCTATAGTCAATGTTTGTTTGGAATTACCCACATACTCATCTATTTTCTATTTTGATCATTATTCGTTATGCTAACTCAACCCTTTTATCTGGAACAATTATTTTGTTGCCTGAAGAATTTCCTTTAATAGAGGCATTTCTATTAGGATATGAAATGTTTCCTTGTTTGAAAAGTTTGTGTTGTACTAAATTGTATGCTGAACACACAAAGACTCCTCAGAAAACAGTTGTGCAGACCACTCAAAACTCAGAATTTGTGACCAAAATACTGACAAAAAACGTAAGAATCCTAATAAAAGTACCAGTGCAGTTAAATCTCCACTGACATTTGTATCACATGGTCTCTTTTTTGCAGACTTAATCCCTGGAGTCACACAACTTCAACATGTAGAATCCTCAAAGCATTTGTTTTCAATAGAAAGCAGTTCCATCTAGATCTGATCCAGATTATAGTTTTTTCCATCAATCAAATATTTGTTGTTGTTTTAACTGAGGAAAAAGTTTTGGCAGCTACTTTAACCGTACTGTCGGCTTCTACATCCACATGTGGTTTCATTAGACAGTTTAATGGTGTAGAAGTTGAAAAGTCTTTGAAGCCCCTAAGCCAGTAACTAACAGCCTGAAGGAGTTAAGCTTTTTTAAAAGTCCTCATTTTAGGGAAGCCTGGTTGGCTCAGTTGGTTAAGTGGCTGCCTTTGGCTTGGGTCATGACCCCCGGGTCCTGGGATCGAGTCCCACATTGGGCTCCTTGCTCAGTGGGGAACCTGCTTCTCTCACTTCCTGCAGTTCTCCCTGCTTGTTCTCTCTCTCTCTCTCTCTGTCAAATAAATAAGTAAGATCCTTAAAATGAAAAGTCCTCATTTTAGTAAGACTTTATCTTTAATTGTAAGAAACCATACACCTGATCTTTTTCGTCTGTTTCTGCTTTTCAATGTGTTTTGCATTCATGTGCTATTGCTTGATGATGCAAAATGTAAGCATGACAGGAAAAAATATGTAATAATGCAAAATTTCGTATTATACTGACACAATTCCTTATTTATCATCGTATATGAACTAATTCATGGTACAGAAACACTGTATCAGAGTACACTATATTTCTCATGAAGATCTGTTGGCAGTAAATTCTTGGTTTTATTTATTTGAATTACCTTTATTCTCATTCTTGAAAGATAGTTTTCTAGGGTATACACTTCTAGGCTGAGAGTTACTTTCTCCCACTTCCTTGAAAATACTATTCCTTGGTTTTCTGGCTTTCATTATTGTTTTTAAGTCTCTTTTAGGGAAATCTTTTTCTTTGGCTGTTTTAAAGATCTTTATTTTTTTTCTCTGGTTTTCTGCAATTTCAGTGTGATACGTTCAGTACTTATGTTTAATTTCAGTACAGCTTCCTTTTAGTTTGCTTGGAATTTATGTTTTCCATCAATTCTGGAACATTCATCTTTATTTCTTTAAATATTTCCTCTTTGCTGGAACAATGATGAAATAATTAAATAGTCACAGTCCTTTTTCCATTTGCCTAACCCTAGTTTTCATGCTGTCCATATTTTTGTGTGTGTACTGCTTTGTAATATCTTCAGATCTATTTGCTAGATTATCGATCTTCTTTTCACTTACTCTGCTGCCTGATCTACTGGGTTTTGAATTTCAATTACTGTACCATGTCTTTCATTTCTAGAAGTTCAATTTGGTGCTTATTAAAATCAATTCATATTTATAAACAGTTACTTGTTTTATATTTCCTACCTCATTAACTTCTTCATAGATATTGAGAATATTTTATATTTTATTTCCTGATAATGCAAAATTTTGAAACCTATTTCCTTGTTTGTGTTGTGATTTCTGTTTTTGTTTGTTTGGTTTTGTTGTTTTGGCAACAGTGAGCTCTTCCCTGACACTTTGTCTTTGGGAATTGTTGGAGGTGAATGTGAGTTTTCCCAGATAGGATCTGAACTTGTTCCTACCATGTGCTTAGAATCTTAACAATCTGGGACTATTTTTAAAGATGGTGAACTTTTTTTTTTTTTTTTTTTAAAGATTTTATTTATTTGGGGCACCTGGGTGGCTCAGTGGGTTAAAGCCTCTGCCTTCAGCTCAGGTCATGATCCCAGGGTCCTGTCTCCCCCTCTCTCTCTACATGCCTCTCTGCCTACTTGTAATCTCTGTCAAATAAATAAATAAATAAATTTTTAAAAAGATTTTATTTATTTATCACAAGTAGGCAGAGAGGCAGGCAGAGAGAGGGGGAAGCAGGCTTCCTCTGAGCAGAGAGCCCGATGTGGGACTGAATCCCAGGACCTTGAGATCATGACCTGAGCTGAGGGCAGAGGGTTAACCCACTGAGCCACTCAGGCGCCCCTGGGACTAATTTTAAAATATATTTTCAGCTTGAGTTTTTTCTGTGACTTTGAAATACAAATCAGTGTGAAGCTCCACATTTTTAGTGGAGATTCTTCCTTCCTCCAGGAACACTACAATTTAGACAGATAAGGTTTAGTGGCTGGCTGCCTCTTCATGACAGGTTTACCTCAAATTCACCATCACATTGGGTTCCAGCTTCCCGGTGTGGGTGAAGGGAGAATGATGTCTCCTATGAAACATCTCCCAACCTGGGCAGACTCAAGCATAGCCTCCTATACTCTCAAGGTTCTCAAAATGAATCTCAAGTTCGCTGTTGTTTTGCAGAAGCCTCCAGAGTGAAAACGAATGTGAGTGCTTATTTATCTCTCCTAGGCATACTGTTTTTGGTGTCTGACAAGTTCCTGTTTTCTTGACAGATGACAGGTACTTTAAAAGGTATTTTAAAAGACTTAAAATATTATTTTCAGATGTTTTCATTGACATAAGTGATAGGATTGTTCATTGAGTGTCATCTACCATATTGCTGCAGATCAAATCCAATGTCCCATTTTTTAACCCTCACAGAATTATTACAGATTTTGTAGACTATGATGCTATTACAATGAAATAACTAAAGAATCCTCTGTATTTTCCATTTGGGTATAGGAGTTGAAATTTCTATGTAGTATGGGAGGTGCAATGGGAAAGGAGGAATTGCCAGCTATTAAACTTTATCTTATCACAGAATAAAACCTGTTTTGTACTAAATTCAGAAGGTGAATTATTTTTTTCCACTTCAAGACCGCTTTTCTTTTAAACCTCTAACATTTCTTTCCTTTCTCATATGTAAAATGCAGTTCTAAATACATAATAAGTGTACATTTACAAGATTTCTCTAAATCACATTTAATTCAGTTAGTAATTTACTTCTCATTTGTGATTTTGGAAAATCATATTTTCACATGTAAGATCTACTTCTTAAGAAAAATACTTAAGTACACTGAAAGGACATGGGAAGGAGTACAAGGGTAAAAAGAGCAGACTTGTAAGCCTCAGGAACAGAGGCACAGGAAAACAAGTAAAGAGGTGTTTTTATATCACAAGTTCCCACTTCTCAGGCCACTTTCTGGACAATGATCATAGAATTTAAAGAAATGAGTCTCCAAATCACTTCATTCATTATACTCTTTCCTTAATGCAATCCTTATCTGTTTTTACTATAAATATTTAAACTAGAAATCTGCCATAATTTGAATGGTGAAAGTTTAAAAAATAATAAAAAGGACAGAATAGGTATTAAATTAACTGTTGCCTTATCAACTGAGGTATATTTTGGAACTTACCTAATTTCATTAAAACCACATGTGGAGGCTAGAATATAACACATTATACTTGGCTTCCATTGTTCCAGCTGAGAAGGGTAAAATGTCTTTCAGAGCCCACAAATGAAGTATAACAATAAAGAAATGAGTCTGATTTTTTAGTAAACACAACTTTTAGATCAAACGTGTTATGTTCTTCAACATAATTATTTGGGAAGCCATATATATGCTCCAGTGGTGCTGTCATTCCTCAATATAATTTTTGAAATTGTCTTTAAATTTGCCTTTATAGACAATTTTCAAACACCTTCTCCTTTTTCCTGCTATACTACATATCCTTCAATGTACAAAGTTAATACACACACACACATACACATACACACAACTTTCTTTTTTGAACAAAAAATAGCATTACTGAATCTGAACATCCATCTTTTATCAAAATAATGTTTGGCTGCCTCAAAAAACCAAATCCATTCCTAAAGATAATATTTGAAATAGTGCTGAGATAAACTCCCAAAGAAAAAGCCCCCAGATATTTTAGGTAATTGTAGTTATACTGGAATAAGTTGAATTGGAAACTAGGATCCTTACTTATAGAATGATGGATTCATTTGAAAGGATACATTGAGCTGTGTTTGTTCAGACATTAGTTCCATTATTTAATAATAATTAAAACCAATATTTATTTAGTGTTTTTCTGATTACAAGTGATTTCTCAATCATTTTTCTTTCTGGAGTCCTAATGTAATCTTGTGAAATTACTCAGATACAAGAAAGGAAAATGTCATTGATCTCTGCTCTTTTCCTCTCCCTGCTTGCTACAATGATAGTGGCAACAGCACTGTGGGAAACCTTATGTTGAAGATGGTGGACCCATAAATAAGCATGGGACCCTCAGTGACTTGTGGAGCAGAGCCAAATACCAAGTAAATTGTTCACCCAGTAGTTTTTATGTGTGAAAGAAGTAAACTTCTTTCTATCCTTTAAACCATATTATTTTGGAATCTCTCATTATAACAATTTTATCTTTTACCCTCTCTTTCTGAATTATTTTTTACCATTTACATACCATTTGTTATTCCTCTATCCAGAAAACCATGTGGGGGACAAGAAAATGTTTGTCTTAGTCTTTGCAAATTATTTGATTCAGTTGGTATTTTTTGTAGCTTTTTTTCATGGCTATTCAGGAGGTTACTTCCTTCTGTTGGTTCTTTGGCGTCTGTTGCTTTGGAGTTCGTAACTGTTTCCTCCTGTTATTAAAGCAATTTAAGAAACCTTAAATACAGAAAACAATATATTTGCTGTACATTTTTATAGTTAGAGCCATCACATCACAGATCAAATTTCCATTGCGAGAATCAAGGCTAACACTTTATAGTGGAAATGCACAACTATATTAATAGCTAATGAGCAAATGCTTGGAATCAAAACTATGTTTAGGAGTATTTAACATTGAGTCCCTATTGGTAACATTATAAATGCTTGAGCCACATAGTACTCCATTTTGTTTTGTAGTACTGGGTTTAAAATTAGCCTGTTTAAGGTTTTATTCAAGGCAATAGTTGGTAAATATATCAAAGTGGTCCAGAAAAAGAGAACTATTTGTGGTGAAAACAAATTCAAATTCATTCATCTACTTGAATTTAAGCAATAAAAAGAGAGAGGGGAGAAACCAGAACCATTCCAGGGGTTAGGTTGGGAACACAAAGCATTTCACAGGCTCTCTATTTTTCCAGCCTTATGTGGGTCTAGATACTAATGACTACCAGGAAAACTTGTAGTCACATCTACAGTACAAGTTTGGGTATTAAGAATGGGGAGAATTGTTAACTGAGTAATGGAGAATGAAGAGAACACAAATGTATCATAGATTTGGAAACAGATAGTCCCTTCCTTAAGGAAATGGTTAGAATGTTCTACATTTGATCATAGGTTTACCTGTATTTCTTGATATGCAGAAGCTGTGTGATCCATTCCTGAGGATGGTTCCAAATCTTCATGTTCAATGACTTTATCTTCATCCCCCATGACTTACAATTAGAAGCAAGATGATACAGGGAAGAGGAATAGGATCTGTTTTAAAGGAGAAATAGTATAGATATAGAATAAGGTGGAGATTTACATGAATGGATTTAGCAGCACTTTGAGCAATTTAAATGAGTGACTTGCACTTATTTTTTCCCTTAGAACTCTCAATGTCTAAAATACTTTAAATTGGACTATTCTTTTTTTTTTTTTAAGATTTTATTTATTTATTTGACAGAGAGAAATCACAAGTAGGCAGAGAGGCAGGCAGAGAGAGAGGAGGAAGCAGGCTCCCTGCCGAGCAGAAAGCCCGATGCGGGGCTCGAACCCAGGACCTGGGATCATGACCTGAGCCAAAGGCAGTGGCTTAACCCACTGAGCCACCCAGGCGCCCCTAAATTGGACTATTCTTAACTTTCAAAAAAATTTTCTTTTTAAAAATTTATTTATTTATTTATCTTTCAGAGAGAGGGAGAGAGAGAGAGAGAGCAAGCAAGTGAAGGCACAAGCTGGGGGAGCAGCAGGCAGAGGGAGAAGCAGGCTACTTACTGGAGGCAGGACTCTCCCAGGACCCTGGGATGGTGATCTGAGCTGAAGGCAGGTGTTAACAGACTGAGCCACCCAGGAATCCCTATTCTTAACTTTCAATTGCTAATCTTTCCTTTGATTGCAATATATTATACTAATTCTTATTTACCTTTACCTCTCTTGATAAAGGCCTTATTAATATTTTTATATGGTTTCCCTCCCACCTTGTTTTTTGAGTTATTCTTTCAATATGCCAAGCAATATTATTGTTAAATTATTCTCTTCAATGGGCCAAATTGACGAAACAGGAAAGCTCCAAGCAATTTTTCAATGTTGAAATGAGTCACAGAAGAGAAATCTATGGATTCCATCATTTTCAGAGAAACTAGAATCATTAATTCCTTCATGTTCATATTTCTAAATTAAAGTGAAAATAATACAGCATTGACTGAAGGGCCACAATGTCTTAGATGCCTTGTCCCTTGATAGTCATTGTGGGTAATTTGGAGATTACCAAAACATATTTTTGTTCTCTGTAGGTTGACAATATACCAGGAAAAATAAACTTACATGAAGTAACCAAAAAAAACCCTGTACAACAGACTTATAGTTGACTCCATAGACAACTACCTCAATCTCTTTGCCCTTGGCTTCCCATGCTATAGGCTGAAAAGTCAAAAACTCCAATTCCTATTCATTTTGGCAACTCCGGGTGGTCAAGTGTCACAGTTCTGTGTGATGAGATATAATTGAGAGTCCCTGGGTAGGGCTTTCATTCCCAGACAATAAGGCAAGTTTTCTTGAGGATCATACTGTTTACTCTTTGTCCTTTAACATTTCTCTTTTTCCTCCCTAGAATGTAGATATATCATCTGGAAGGCCAGTGGTCATCTCTGAACCATGAGAATTAAAAGCCCTACACTAAGGGTGACAATTAAGATAGGAGGAGCTGGTTCCTTGATGATATCCTTGAATTGCTCCATCAATCTAGGATGCCAAACTTTGACGCAATTGTTGAAACCACTGTTAGTCAAGTGTTCTTTTTACTAGTAATCAACCTTACTCCAAATGCAACATGTTTGAAGATATTTTAATGGAGGTATGAACTATAAACCCTGGTAGAAGCAAAGAAAATTATGTGGGAGAAGAGATAATTGAATTCAACACATACCTAATATGCATACCTAATATGTCCTACACACTACACTATGCCATAAAGATTAATTAAAAATTAATTAATTAAAGTATTAATTTAATTAATAATTAAAGATTAACCCAAAAAGGATTAATTAGACAGGACCCCTGCCTCAAGGAATCATTTTCTATTAACAAATTGCCAAGATGTTTGCAAAGAATATTATATCATTTCCATCACTACCACCATCATTATCACCACCACCACTATTTTTCTTCCTTATAAAATACAATGTTGGCCAGCTTGGCATCTCAAAAAACCTTCAGTTTGGTTTTTATTATATATCATATATAATAAGTTCATGTATGTATAATTATATATATGTGTATAAATGCAGATATGATTTTTAAAATTTATAAACTCATTCTAAAATTTAGACTCATGATGAGAAGGAATGGCATTTTGACAGAAAAAATATTGGGTTCAGAGAACCCTTGTCTTAAAGGTATGGAGGTATGAAAGCCAGTGGGATGTAAGGGGAAACTCTGTTGCAGCATGTGCTGGGAGGCTGAGAGCAATGGGAAATGAGGCTGGAAGGTCAGGATATCATATCCCAAACCATGGCGCTTGGCCTTTACTCTATGTAGACAATGACCCCTCATATAGTAAGTGGTGATGTCTGCTGGGTCTGGAGTTGAAGAAAGGTGGGTCTGTAGTCTAGTTCCATCATATACCAAAGTTCTTAGCCTCCTTGTAACTAATTCCTTACCTATAAAATGGAGATAAGAGTGGTTCCAACCATGCATATGATAAACATTCAATAGTGTTGGTTATGAGCCACCCAAATCCTTTTCCCTAATTAATATAAATCTCTAAGATTCTTTTTGCTTTCCTTATTAAGCAGGACAGGGCCCCCCCCACCCCACCCCACCCCACCCCACCCCGTCTTACAGAATTTACTACTTAATCCCATTGATTTTCTTTGATGATGCCTTTTACCTCTTTCTTTCCTTTTTTTAAAAAAAATTTTTATTTCTTTTCAGCGTAACAGTATTCATTGTTTTTGCACCACACCCAGTGCTGCATGCAATCCGTGCCCTCTCTAATACCCACCACCTGGCTCCCCCAATCTCCTACTCCCTGCCCCTTCAAAACCCTCAGATTGTTTTTCAGAGTCCATAGTCTCTCATGGTTCATCTCCCCTTCCAATTTCCCTCAACTCCCTTCTCCTCTCCATCTCCCCTTATCCTCCATGTTATTTGTTATGCTCCACAAATAAGTGAAACCATATGATAATTGACTCTCTCTGCTTGACTTATTTCACTCAGCATAATCTCTTCCAGTCCCATCCATGTTGCTACAAAAGTTGGGTATTCATCCTTTCTGATGGAGGCATAATACTCCATAGTGTATATGGACCACATCTTCCTTATCCATTCGTCCGCTGAAGGGCATCTTGGTTCTTTCCACAGTTTGGCGACTGTGGCCATTGCTGCTATGAACATTGGGGTACAGATGGCCCTTCTCTTCACTACATCTGTATCTTTGGGGTAAATAACCAGTTGTGCAATTGCAGGGTCATAGGGAAGCTCTATTTTTAATTTCTTGAGGAATCTCCACACTGTTCTCCAAAGTGGCTGCACCAACTTGCATTCCCATAAACAGTGTAAGAGGATTTCCCTTCCTCCACATCCTCTCCAACACATGTTGTTTGCTGTCTTGCTAATTTTGGCCATTCTAACTGGTGTAAGGTGGTATCTCAATGTGGTTTTAATTTGAATCTCCCTGATGGCTAGTGATGATGAACATTTTTTCATGTGTCTGATAGTACCTCTTTATTTCAAGGCCAGCTTCTTGATAAGGTGAATGTAACACTCATCATTGTCATTTCTTCATCTGTCTTGCTAGTAGAATTATACAAGAACTCCTGGGCAATGTCACTAGAATCAACTCCTTTGTTAAATTTCCAAAGTCAGCCAATTATGCCATTTATGTAGAATATTTTTAAATAGCTAACAAGTTCTAATAGACATAAACTATTGGCTAAATTGGAGCCTTGAGAATTTACTTTATTAGTTATTCTACTCTCTTTTAATGTAAATAACCCAAACTTGGCATGTTGCACAATATATGCTATTTGTGGGAATTTTGAGTCTTGACATTACAATAGTGTATCCCCAACCATGAAGACAATTTTGGCAAATAAATCAGAGAATATGCAAAAATGACCTTTTAAAGAGTCTAAAATATGTCATGAAATCCATTAAAAAGTAGAAAGTTTATACTCCTAACTTATGGAGAAGCTATCAAGTACTCACTGAGTCCACTAACTCTCAACTCAAATGACTTTGCTCATCTGGTTTTACAAACCCACAGAAGATAGGATTTATAAGTTAAAATGTAGGAAGAGGGGCACCTGCGTGGCTCAGTGGGTTAAAGCCTCTGCCTTCGGCTCAGGTCATGATCTCAGGGTCCTGGGATCGAGCCCCGCCTCGGGCTCTCTGCTCTGCGAGGAGCCTGCTTCCCTCTCTCTCTGCCTGCCTCTCTGCCTGCTTGTGATCTCTCTCTGTCAAATAAATAAATAAAATCTTAAAAAAAATAAAATAAAATGTAGGAAGAGTTTGTGATAGAGGCAAACTGAGAGCAGTATGAGTGATAGCTGACAGGAAGGAGACAGAAAGATAGAAATTTAAGGCAAAAACATAGGGATAAATATCTTTTCCATATTTGCAGTTTTGGCCTGCCAAGCTTCTTTCTCCCTGGCTTTTTGGTTCTAACATACTAATTTTCTTTTGTATAATCCCCATCTCCTCTTTTCTCCATCCATGTGGTTCATTTGAAACTCATGTCCTCCTCACCTTCCCAATCCCCATGCTCTACCAATGCTCTGAAGATAAGGACAAGCCTGGCCAATGAGGGAACTTCTTTCCCAGTCACAATGATTGTTTTAGGCATGAGAATGTGATCCACACCTGGCCAATGAGAGTCAGCTTTAAGGTGTTCACTGGAACCACTGAGAAAGAGCTTTCTTTTTGTTGGGTTTGCTAAGCCCAGACTCACTATTGGCAATCCTTGTGATGTACAGAAAAGCCTTCCAAAGAATGAAGTGTCTTAATATGAAAAGAGAGAAAGGGAAAGCCTCAAATTGATAACCACATTGTTGATATACCTGGAAGCAGCTCCTTTTCAGTTATAGCTAAGCCAATAAATTCCTTACCAGTTTGAGTTGAATTTCTGTCACTTGTCACCAAATGAATTCTCAGTAAGAACCTTCATACCTGAATTACCCTGAAGGATCCCCTGTATAATAACAGATGTTTAGGAAGATGATTTTACATCTTCAAGAAGATGAAAGGGAAAAAAATGATGTACTAATATTTTCTGTTTTAGGAGTCATTAAAGTATATAGTATGGCCTAGAAATGTAAAGAGAATGTTTAGAAAATGTGGTATTCAATAAAATAGGTATTAGTTATCCAGAAAGTTAATTTAAAAGAAATACTTCAGGGCACCTGGGTGGCTCAGTAGGTTAAAGTCTCTGCCTTTGGCTCAGGTCATGATCCCAGGTCCTGGGATCGAGCCCTGCATTGGGCCCTCTGCTCAGCAGGGAGCCTGCTTCCTCCTCTCTCTCTGCCTGCCTCTCTGCCTACTTGTGATCTCTGTCTGTCAAATAAAGAAATAAAATCTTTAAAAAAAAATAAAAGAGATACTTCATTTTCAACAATATTATTTAAATGAGACAATTGTTTTTTCACTGTATTCATGAAAGTCTTTTCAAATCTTTCATTCCAGTAAGGCTTCAAGAAAGCTGTTAAACAGAGGTGCTTGGATGTCTTGAATAAAAAATAAAAAGTGGGGAAATATGGAGAGACTAGATGGTTTCCTAGTAATTAAGAATTGCAATTTAATGGGATAATAAAAGTTGGAAAGATCTTTAGAAATTACCTGGTTCAATATCTTTAATATTTGTATGAGAAAACTAAAGGCTAGCGAAGCTAAATAACTATTTTCAATAAACACAGACAGTATCAGCCAAGTATCATAGTAAAACTGTGTAAAAATTTGTGAAATGAGAGAATTCTTTAATCTGTATCTTTGATTTCATGTCATTTCTACCAAATCATTGCATTTTATTTTATATTTTTGCTGTAACATTTTGATTAGAATACTACTCATAAATAACTATAATTAATTATAAGTTTGGAAACATACCCTACAAGAAAATATTTTTATTTTCTATCCTGTAATATCTTCAGCTTTACTCTTTCTCATTGTTATGACTGTTATACAATTTATTATAAACAACAAAATTTACCAGTCCATTTAGGTTACACAACATTGGTGACAAAATAAATGAAACAGGAACTTTTTAATCTGTTCTCAGGACAAATATTATTTACATATTATGAATTATTAATTAATTGGCTAAGTGGCAACTTGTCATTTTAATATACCTTAAGATTCTAAGGAATAAGGAACTCTCTTTTTAAAAATATCAGTTAAACTAAGATGTTTTGAGAGATTTTTGTATATAAAAAATGTTATTGAGAAGTAAGAAGGCAAAGCACATTTTAGATAAATACTAAAAGTGTCTACAAACAGAAGAAATTTTTTTTCTGCTCTCAATCAAGATATTGCATTATGCAGACCAATACATAACAATAAACCATATTAGAAAAAATTTATCTCATGTCAAATGGTAGAATTTTATAGATTTCATAATTCAGTAAATCATGTTAATTTAATTAAAGTTCTGTGACTCAAATATAGATTTCAATAGAAGAATGTGTTTTGACAGAGAGAAATCACAAGTAAGCAGAGAGGCAGGCAGAGAGAGAGGAGGAAGCAGGCTCCCTGCTGAGCAGAAAGCCCTATGTGGGGCTCAAACCCAGGACCTGGGATCATGACCTGAGCCGAAGGCAGCGGCTTAACCCACTGAGCCACCCAGGCGCCCCAAAGAATGTGTTTTGAACTAAGCCAAAGGATGTGGCTGTTATGACTGTTGTGATTCCCCACTAACAGGTCAAGAGATTTCTAAAAACACATGCAAAGGTTGTTGGCCACTTATGCCTCTCTTTAACTTTCCCAGTATACAGAATTTCCTCCAGAACTCACCTACATGCTTAGAAACCATATTGGCTTAATTTGCACTTCATGTTGCAATACTAGGGACATATGCCACCAAAATCATAGAGCTGTGGACTTGAAAAGAACAGTCTCCTAAATCCTTCCTCTAAACTTGAGAGAAAATTGTAGATCAAGAATAACAGATCAAGTTGCGCCTGGGTGGCTCAGTGGGTTGGGCTGCTGCCTTCAGCTAGGGTCATGATCTCAGGGTCCTGGGATCGAGTCCCACATCGGGCTCTCTGCTCAGCAGGGAGCCTGCTTCTCTCTCTCTCTCTCTCTCTCTCTCTCTGCCTGCCTCTCTGTCTACTTGTGATCTCTGCCAAATAAATAAATAATATATATAAAAAAAAGAATAACAGATCAAGAATATGAATGATTAGTATATGTACATGTATGTAAATAAATGGAAAAAGTCTGTTAATAGTAGTTGCCTTTGGGGAAGGAAATGGAATTAGAGGGAATTTCATTTTTATTCTCCATATTTTTGCATTGTTAGGATGTTTATGATAAGAAGATTTTCTTATGCAATTCAAAATACATTTTTAAAAGCTATATAATTCTTAAACTTTTAGTGAAAAGAAAATGATACAGCTTTCCTCAGTAATAATATTTTTCAGAGATAAAATCTACTAATTTTATTTTAGGTAACTCAATCCTGATGCTACAATTTAAGGTATTTTTTTGTTTGTTTGTTTGTTTTTGTGTTTTTCTAAGAAGATGGAGAAGAGCCTAACATCTTCTACAGCAGTTTTCAAATATTTTTTAAGTAAAGAAATCTTTCATCAAATAAAACGTTATCCTGAAATCTAACACATAGGACCAATAAAGATGGAGCCGCAGGAGCCCTGTTCACTGACCCCTATTCCTCCTGGCAAGTGAAGCACATTTTGAAAACCACTTTTGTAAATATGCTTTCACATATAGAAAGATGTCTGTTAAGTCAGCCTTCTCTTTTTTGGATTTTTTTAGTAATCTAAATGTTTAAAAGTGCTTTCTGTAATATTCTAGAGGAAATAAAAGAACTCTCAATTTGTGAATGTCCACAGGCTCTTGGTCAAGTAAAATATGCTTATTGCTATCAGCTAAATTACTGTAAAAGAATCATTACACAGATAAAGGCTGGTAATTCTTGTTATTTTTTGTCTGAGCTGGGGACAGACCAACACGTGATGGGGTAATCTTAATGAGAATTTATATACGTGGCTAGAGTACTGTATGTGCTATAATCATACATTTGAAAGAACATCTCCACGACTCTTTATTAAGTACACTGTAATGACAATAAAAACTCCTACCTTTGTTGTTTATCGCTTTTGTTGAAAGTGGAGTTTCGCAGTCTGATATAGTGTCTGTGTGGAACATACAGAAACCTTCCAGTTTCTGGATTCTGCTAATCAACTCTGATCTCATGTTCATTTCCCAAAAGGATACCTACCCAGCAGTGAGAAATTCAGGTCAAGTGAAGGTCAAGTTAAAATTTCCTTGCATTAATTACTAAAATGACTAAGAATGTTTCCTGGAACAAAATGACCTTATCTGAAAGTGTTAGGTGTGCCGACCACACAAGACCAAGTAATCAAAGGAAAACAACTGCTGTTCTATTTGGTTAGCTGGTACAGTGATTTGGTTGAATCATTGTGAAGTAAAACACTATGTAATGAGATATGAAAACAAGCAAATTATTCTTAGTAAGAAGAGACCCAATACTTGCTTCTCTGCTTTCTAATTCCTTTCCCTACCAAGGACAAATGCATTTAATTCAAAGTTTAAAATACTACCTCTAGGCCTACTGAAATCAGAATTTCCAAGATTCAATCTCCCAAGTGTGGCAATGCAACCTATTACCTACTAAGAGCCATTACTCAGGTATGCCAGTGTGTACCTTCTCCACCCCTAGGGATAAATCATGCTTGGTCTAAATCAATCTCTGTGCCACCATTCCTTTATGCCAGCTGTTGGCTTAGGGCTGAGCATGATTTACTTATTGCCAATAGAATCTGCGGGCAAGGCTGTTGGGCACCATTGGATGAGGAGAGAAAAGGAAAAGTGCATGTAGGGAATTCTATGCACATTTGCATTAATTAGAGTATAATGAGCATAATGCTGCAAACATGTGGAGCAGTCAGAGGAAGATGGAGATGAAAACCCTGAATGTAAATCCTTGGGTCACTGCCTCCTAATTGGGCCATTTTGGGCAAGTTAGTTAGCCAGTCTGGATAGGTTTTTTCCCAACTGTAAAATGGTGATAATGCCTCTGTCACAGAAAATCCTAATACAGTATTAATAGAGTACTCCCCATGCTTTATCTTCCTTTCATAAGATTTTCCTTGAGAAAAAAGCATATGTATACTGTACTGAAAAGCACAGATAAGGAAGAGTGCCAAATTCAAGCCTTTTAATCTAAACTACAGAAAAATAAATAAAATAGATTTCTAAAAAAGGTAAAGAGATTTTATTATATGGATAAGAGACACTCAATGACTTTAGGAGGCTGTTAAAAACTCTTTAAAACTTCTCATAATTGTACTCTTCTTAACATGTGTGACACATGACTACAAAATACTTAAAACACTCCCTCATTACACAAGTGCATATATAGGTAGCTCTGTTTTCCCATATATAATGTTCTTAGGCTTTGTGTGGAAAAAGCTATAAATCCTTTTCTCTCAGAGGAACGATGTGTTCTATCATTAGTGTTTGTGTGCTGACCAAGATTCGCTGGCCTACCAGTTATCAACAGGGCTAGAAAATACTAAATAGATATTCAACAATCCTTTGTTACGGAACATACTCTGTAGAAGTTTTAAGTGAAGTATTTGATGTTACATTATTAGAGCAGGTGAATTCAGAGTTAACCTAGTCATAGGGTAACAAACTCAAATACCTTCAGGGACCAAACTCAAATGTGTGTGTGTTGGGGGGGGGTCTGTGGCAACTGCAGAGGGTGGAACCCAACTGAGGGCATTCACATACCTGCAAGCCCCTGAATCTAATCTCATGGTTTCATTTCCCATCTAAAGAAATGGGAGAAAGGGGCGCCTGGGTGGCTCAGTGGGTTAAAGCCTCTGCCTTCAGCTCAGGTCATAGTCCCAGGGTCCTGGGATGGAGCCCCGCATCGGGCTCTCTGCTCAGCAGGGAGCCTGCTTCCCTTCCTCTCTCTCTGCCTGCCTCTCTGCCTACTTGTGATCTCTGTCTTTCAAACAAATAAATAAATAAAAATCTTAAAAAAAAAAAAGAAATGGAAGAGATTTGCTATGTGACAGAAGCCACATAGCAAACATATTAATCAGTCAGTATAGGAAATTGAAACCACTTCAGGTATTTTAAACAGGAAGAAGATTTACATAGGGAATTAAGTGAATTATTTAAAGGCTAGAGAATGTTGAAAGGGCTAGAAGTGCAGGTTCTAGACTGGGCCTCCAGGAATGACATCTAGAACACTAACCAATGAGCCACTGAAGAATTTACTATTTTTGCTACAATCTGAAGGCCTCGCAAGGACTATGGAGTTCAAGAACACCACTGTAGCTGTGACTCCAAGGAGCTGGGATCTGGAAGCTGCCTGGACAAGGAACATAAGGTTCACCACTTCCCTCAACTGCTTCTTGACAGCCACAGAGCTGGTGATATGACATGACAATGCTGAGTCTGGTTGTCACTGCTGCTCTTCAGTCTCTCCCCATACCCACAGTTCTGAAGACTAGGACTGGCATCTCCTGGACCTTCCCTGCCAATAGCAAACAGCCAAAAATAGCAGGAGATTGCTTGTGCCTTACCTCTGCTTTTGAAATTTCAGACAAGTTCATCTACTTGCCAGACCCTAATTTTACATCTAGAGCTCTAGCTGGAATGGAGTCTAGGAAGTGTTTTTAATTTTTCAGTTTGTTCTGTACATGAAGGCATACTAGATGTAGGTAGGAATGGATGTGAATGCCAACCTTCTATATGCAGCACAGCAATTTTTAGAGTAGCTCCAAGACAGACCTACATCACAGACTTTTTCCCACTTCTATAGAAATCTTAAAAAAAAAAAAAACAAAGGCAAAACTCTAGTCAATAGGGTTATAATTCTAAAGATATTAATATTCTAGAAAATATATTATGTGAATCAACCACTTTGCTCACATCAATAGTATAGCACAAATCACAGTACCTAATTACTTCAGTATATTCTGATTCACTGGATTTTGAGGTGCTGAATGGCAGAAACTGTATTTAATTCATATTTGTATTTCTTGTTCCCATGCCTGCTTGGCCCAGAGAAGACACACAGGTATTTGCTAAAGCGAAATGTTTCAGGAACGCCTGGATGGTTGGTTAAGCGTCTGCCTTAGGCTCAGGTCATGATCCCATGCTCCTGGGATCAAGCCCATACAGGGCTCCCTGCTCAGCAGGGAGTCTGCTTCTCCCTCTCCCTCCGCCTGCTGCTCCACCTGCTTGTGCGCACGCTCTCTGTCAAATAAATAAATAAAGTCTTAAAAAAATAGAGTGAAATATTTCATTCTTAGAGAGAAACAGAAAGCCAGAATTTTATGACAGCAGTTTTCAGCAGCAATAACCTCAGGTGGAGTTCCCCTTATAGAGTGGAGGAGTGGGGTGTCAGTCTTTTAGTGAAAACAGAGGTTAACCAGGCTAAATAAGGTAGTTGTCTTCTCTCTGTCCACTGGTGTCCGTTTCTTGACAGGAGGCTAAAGGAAATGGTGGCTTTCTGATATTAATCTTTTAGGGCAACAAATCACCAGAGTGGAGGGTGAGATAACAAGCCGATGGCTGATAAGTTAAAAAAAAGCCACAGGCAGTGTGCACTTTGAGTAGGTGGTTGTAATTTCCAGCCAGTAGGATCTGGGGTTCTCAGCTTTTCGCGATGCTAACGAATCCCACAGTAGCAACACCCTCCAGTTCATTTGAGAACTAAAACACAAACAAACAACAAAAACTCGCTCTGGGCCCTTAGTATCCTCTGAGGACTACTCACCTCGTGGTCTCCAGCGCAGGAAGGGTGGGAAACAGGGTAAAATATCTGCGGAGAAGCCTGGTCCTGCCAGGCGCGCAGGGTCTCCAGACAGAGCATCTCCCCAGGCGGAGCCCAAGGCTGCGAAATATGCAAATATCCGGGCTCTGGGCGTGCCGGGGGCTTCCGAGGCTCCGCCTTCCCCGCACGCGCGGAGCGGCCCGGCGGAAAAAGGTCTGGCCGGGTGGCGCAGGAGTGATTCCTCTGGGCCCAGCGCGGCCGCCCCAGGCGCCCTCTGCCTTTCCGGGCGGGGAAGCCTGGCCGACCCCTGGCCCCCTTCCCGAGACCTCGGCGCGGCCCCGCGGTGTTTCAGTCTTGGGTTCTGGCCTGGCGGACCGCCGGTGCCCGGACCAGCGGGTCCCCAGGAAAGGTCGCCCCGCGAGCTCGGACCGCGGCGACTACGAGACCCTGGCGAGGGCGCGCAGGGGTGCAGGCCGGACAGCCACTTACGAGGTTTAACGTTACCTAAACTGACTTCTACATTTTGGATTTTAGCTCCACCTTTCAGATGTGCTTTTTAGAAGTGTCTTCTCAGATGCGGTGGGAAGACAGGATTCTTTGGGTGACCCGATTAGGTGGGATGAAGGACTCCGTCCCCCTCCCCGCGCTTCTTTATTGCTTCTTTAACACCAGCCCGTCTTACTGTATCATTTCAGATTTTAACTTTCCCATCAGCAGTTTCTTTTTTCCTTTAAAATTACTTCCAGGGGCACCTGGGTGGCTTAGTTGGTTAAGCGCCAGCCTTCCGCTCAAGTCATGATCCTGGAGTCCTGGGATCCAGCCCAGCATTGGGCTCCCTGCTCAGCAGGGAGTCTGCTTCTCCTCTGATCTCTCCCCTCTCATGCTGCCTCTCTCATTCTTTCTCTCTCAAATAAAGAAATTAAATCTTTTTTAAAAAATTCCCTTACATTTCTGTCTTCCTTTCCTTTATATTTCCGCTTTTCAAGTGAGTGTGTGTATATGCACGTGCCTCTTTCAGGGTAATTTTCATTTCCTTCAGGAATAAAAATTCTTACCTGTTTTTCACTCGTTGGGTCAGTTTTAATCATCACTTTTCAAGCAAGAAGGACAACATCAATGCGATGTCTCTACCAGATAGAAACCACTCATTCTTGTCTCTCAGGTCCTCCTTTGTGAGTAGTGTGGGTGAACCCACATCCATCTAATAATGTTCAGGGCATCTAAGGTGATTACTGTATTTTCCTAAACTGCTCGCTCTTCCTCTCCTAAAGCTTGCAGAAATTTCTGGAGGTATCCAGCTTCCTCTTACCACGGGAATGAAATATATTTTTCCTTTTCTTTCAGTCATATGATCTTCATTGACACATCACCCCATTTGATTAATAGGACTTTGGAGAACATTGAACTTTTTGGTGATATTTTACCTCTGCTCTTACTTATAATGTTTTATTGTTTATAGTTAGCTGAGAGAACTCTGAGAAAGCCTTTTTTTAATGTTAGAATTCATTTTGCAGGATTCATTGTGTGTTTATTTAGAATTCATTTGTCATAGCTATACATACACATGTATACTGGCTCACAGCAGAAAGTACCTCATAACATACTTATAAGCTTCAGTCTTCCATCACTTCACCTGATGAGAAGTTACAGCATTTTGATTATGATAATATTATTAATTAAGGTTTTAAAAAGAAAGACTAAGAATAAGTGCTCATTTATTGGGTATCTATATGTGCATAATACCATTTAGTCTTTTGAAGTAGCAACAAATAAAAAACAAACATAAAATGCTAAAACTAAAAGAACAAGAAAAAATTTCTTCCCAATAATCTCTTATCGAATTATCATCCATGAATTTGCTTAAGCTTTTTCTTTTCTATTCTTTTCTTTTTTAAAGATTTTATTTATTTGACACAGAGAGAGAGAGCGAGCATAAGCAAAGGGAGCAGCATAGGGAGAAGGAGAAGCAGGCTTCCTATTGAGCAGGGAGCCCAATTTGGGGCTCCATCCCAGGACCCCGGGATCATGACTAAAGCTGAAGACAGACGCCTAACAGCCATCCAGGTGCCCTGCTTAAGCTTTTTCTTGGAAAAAAAAAAAACAAACCCAAAAACTTTGTAACCATATTTTAATTGAATTATAATTAATGTACAATGCTGTATTAAGTTCAGGTGTACAACTATTGCGTCAATAGTTCTATACATGATTCAATGCTTACCACGGTAAGTATAGTCACCATACAATGTTATTACAATACTATCAACTATATTCCCTATGTTGTACTTTTCATCTCTGTGACTTATTTAAAACTGGAAGTTTGTATTCCTTAATTCTCTTTATCTATTTCACCTATCCCTTGAAAATTTTATTTTCTTTAATTTTGTTTCCTGTTATATGAATCACTTACATTTATTTATCCAGAGACTGTTTCTAAATTTCATGTCCTCTTACTATTAACTTGGAATTTGGTGAAAAAAATCTACACTTAACCTAAAAAATATCACTCAAATTGATAATATTGCTAGTTCATTATAAGTTTCTTAGGCTCATACTAATGATCATTGCTTATTTTAAGAAATATTTTTTTACTTAAGCTAAGAAAACAGTACTAAATTTTGAGTGATAACATCCATTAAGCATAAACACTTGATGATTATTTTCTTTTATATAACAGATCAATAGTATAGTTCCGAATCTAAACTCCTTTTAACGTAAGTTACTGAAGCTAAATTCCTTCCTACCTTGTATTCATTTATAATGGTGAAAATTTTAAAATTAGTATCCATGTACAGACCAATGCAGAATTGTACAAAATAGTTGAATAATTTCAAATAGAAGTAAAATACAAATTAATACCTTTTTCTTAAAAACCTTCCATTTTTCATATTCCATTTTCATTTTATATGCTTGCAAATTGTGGTTTATTTTAAAACTACTCATTTGCAGTGAGTTCATTATCCTTTATGTCATCTCCCTACAATGATTTCAGAAGAGGTTAGAAAGAGATTAATATATTTAAAGAATCTGACTCTCGTGAACAATGACATCATTAAAAAGGGGTTGTTTTCATTAATATGCCATTAATAGGAAAGACATGATGGGTGAATTTCTTCATAACCAGGTTCACTGTGGACGGGAAGGGCCTGCCTTCCTTCCCAGCAAGGAGATCAAAGTCACAAGCTCCAGCCTCCATCAATGATGACAGGATTACCTGTTACGTAGGCAGACTGCAGTGATAAACACAAGGAGACAGAATAATTACTAGGTTTAACACAGGTTGTGTTTTTTCCAATTTCCCCATGACTGAGATAGCTAAACAATGTATTCATAGTAATAGGCATACTTACCTAACAAACATTTTAGGAAAATGTCAATTAAGTTTTGGATGATTTGAAACAGCTGCATGTTCTTGAGATCTGGAGTTAACTGGCCTCTGGCTAGTGTTTTAGCACATGTCACATTCTAAGCAGCTATTTGGTCTCAGAATCAGAAAATTAAGTTTAGAGATATGCAGCCACTCCCTAAATTAGGATAAAGTATAGGCTAAAATAGCACATTTTCATTTTAAAATTCAGAACTATTCTAAAGTAGCTGAGTTTTATGACATTAATAAATTTTTGAACATCAAGTGTCAGTCATAAAGTGATCATGTCAATTACCAAACAGAATTTTTTATATAAGATATTGTATATTTAGTTGATCAAAATAGATAGGTATTTCCAGGAGCTGAAGCACACTAAATGTGTTTTTAAATTTATATGAATAATATTATTATAGCTATTAAAATATGAAAAAATATTCTACACTAGTTTCAGATATCTAAATCTGTGCAAAACTAAGGGAATTTTAAAAAATTACTTTTTTTTCCATAAAACTTTTCATTTTCCCAAGAAATAAAGCTAAATGATCATTGTGGTAGAGGTTTCAAAATCTTTTAACTTAAGCATGGATATTAAATTTCTGTTCTTACTTTTAAATTTATCTAAAGTCTGAGACAATGGAAGAGACAGGAAGGAAAGACATCATAGTATGAGAACAGAAATTTTTAAACTTAAACCTATGAAAACTGATCAAATATTGTAGATAAATTAAGGGGTTATCAGGCACTTTACCAAGAAATGACCCCAAATCCTCAAAGTGTTTTTTTTAATGTTTTTTAATCATTTTTAAAATTTATTTTCAGCATAACAGTATTCATTGTTTTTGTACCACATCCAGTGCTCCATGCAATCTGTGCCCTCTCTAATACCCACCACCTGGATCCCCCAACCTCCCACCCCCCCACCTCTTCAAACCATTCAGATTGTTTTTCAGAGTCCATAGTCTCTCATTGTTCACCTCCCCTTCCAATTTCCCCCAACTCCCTTCTAACTCCCCATGTCCTCCATGCTATTTGTTATGCTCCACAAATAAGGGAAACCATATGATAATTGACTCTCTCTGCTTGACTTATTTCACTCAGCATAATCTCAAAGTGTTTTTTTAAAAAGTAAGCTTTCTGATACATATGGACTCCTCTGGGTTCCTCTAAAAGTCCAAAGATCTTTTTATTGCACATTTCAAGCCAGAACATTTCCAAGTATTTGATAACCTAAGCTCTGACTAAACAAGGGCAATTTAGGTCCTCAGCAGCACCCCAAATCAAACGAGCCTTTCTGTAGATACAGAGTCAAAGAGACCACAAAGGCCAATGAACTTATTCCATTAGTAATTTGTTTAGCAATTCCCGCAGCTACTAAAAACTGTAGTTAACAAATCTGAGAAGTGGTAGCTTCTGTCATTAACACATTTCAGCCACTGTATTTGTCACATTCATCAAACGCCTGGTGTGTACCAAGTTACTGTAAAGAAGAGCTAATGCATCAGTAACACACCTCCTTATTCCTGCCTGGGTCCCTTTCTTCCTCTCTCCTCATACATGGCGGTTCCCTGGTCATGTCATATGCAAACACATAAAACAGGGGGATTCTCTTGTTCTCTATGCCTTATAAATGTAGTTTCTGCTTTTGTAGTTGTGTGCCATTTAAGAATATATACAATAGCTATTAAGGGAGAAACTGGTTACGAAATAGATGCAAAGTGGAAAGAGCTAAAGATAGGAATTCCCATATGTGATGACAAACAAGAATTCATAGAAAAAATAGCCAGTAGGATTCTCCTAAACTAAAAATACCAGATGCCAATCCTGTGTCTTCTAGAGACAATTACATCTGTTTAACTCTCTCCCCATTTCACCTGAAGCTTTCATAATTTTGGAGGTTCATTGCTTGACTTACATTCAATCAGGCTTTCCCCAATTACAATATTTGAAAGCAATCGTCTCTCATAAAATTGAGCAACTTAATTTTTTCTATCCTCCCCGTCATTTGCTACAAGATTTAGTGACGTGTAGAGTTGAATGAGGAAGAGTTGGTGGCTCTGATCACATGGTCTTTCTTTGAGCAAATTAAATCACAACTGATCCCTAGCTTGTAAGTGCAACCTCTTAGCGTATGTATGTTGCAACTCTCTAATGTGACCTTATTTTGATAAGCCAATCATGGCCAAGTGAGGATAATGAACTCCCTGGGAAGAATAGTGCTTACTTCATCGGAAGCCAAATACACACACAGTAGGGCTATTTCTTCTGCGGTTGCAAATCTTCCAGTCTTCTGTCTCTTCAGGAAATCGTTCCGTGCCTAAGACCAGAAACCATACCAGGTATCAGTGACATAAGGTGTAGTGAGAACTCAGGAGGTCAAAGGCAAGAAGAGTCTATAGAGGTACCAGTGGTGTGCTACCTTGAGTAATCATGTATTATAATGAGAATATCATTAATTTCATTCATTGTGGACCAAGTTGGACTATGGTGACTTCCAAGGTACTCAAACTATGTGTTATGCTTAAACTTACAGACACTATATCAAATCAGTTAAAGAAGTGGGTTTTTTTTTTAAATTTTTGAAACTGTGGTAAAATACACATAGTATGTTACTTATCATCTTAACCATTTTTTTTTAAAGATTTTATTTATCTATTTGACAGACAGAGATCACAAGTAGGCAGAGAGGCAGGCAGAGAGAGAGAGGAGAAAGCAGGGTCCCCGCTGAGCAGAGAGCCCGATGTGGGGCTCGATCCCAGGACCCTGAGATCATGACCTGAGCCGAAGGCAGAGGCTTTAACCCACTGAGCCACCCAGGCGCCCCCATCTTAACCATTTTTAAGTGTAGAGTTCAGTAGTGTTAAGTTCATTCACATTATCATGCAACAGATCTCTAGAACTCTTTTCATCTTTCAAAATGGAAACTCTATACCGATTAACCAATAACTCCCCCTTCTCTCCTCCACCACCTCCTGGCAGCCACTCTCTGTCTCTATGAATTTGTCTACTCTAGGTAAGAAAGAGGACATTTTTCAACCAGAAGATATAAACACATTTAAAATAGATATACCTCTTTGGGATTTGGTCTGGCTTGTATTCTTTCTTGCAGAGATGGGGTATCAACCGTTCCTAAATCAAAGGGGGACATTTAGCTTGGTTAATTACTCAAACTGAAAAAGACATTGACAAACTTTAAACTTCCTTTACATATGATACAGCAATTGGTGAAACCCTTTTCCATAAATATGAATGATAGTTTCACCTCCATTTTCTATGATATTTAAAAATACAGATCATAATTCCTTGTGACACAAGGCAAAGAATCTGGATGAATTGCCCAGCATTCCCAAGACATATTTTAGTCACAGTACATTGACATGACACTTTAAGGATTTTAGTCACTTTTACATGTATTATCTCAGTTACTTCTCAGAACAACCCTGAGATGTCCACACATCCATATAAGTGCTTCCCAGTACAAGAACACAGGATGCCTTCATGATCTCAAAACCATTCTTCGCTGTCAGGTTCACTCTGGGGATTCTTGGGGACTGTGCCATGCCTGTTGTGGTCATCAGTAATTTAGATGGTTCTACATTTTCCTCATTATCTTGCCTATTTTCACTGGCTTCAGATTCCTATATTTAAACGGTTTCATGTTTCTCATAAAAAATATAATTTGAAATTATTTCACTTTAAAAAAAGTAAGAATGACGCTAACATTTTTAAAATCCCACTTGGTTCAGGCTCCCACAGAGCAAGTTGCCCAAATTTTTTTCTTAATTTATATAATCTATAAATTGTCTTCAGAAGGCCTTTTTTTGTGGTGGGCTGACAGCCCTTTGGGCAACCACATGATACATGTAACGTCATAAAAAGTGATTTTAGAGTCATATCCTCTGGTCCTGAGAGTGCCATCGGGTTTACCAGGAAACCATTTCTCAATTTTAGCATCATTTGTCATTTCCCTGGAGAAGGTGGGAATCTTCATTCACGAAGTTCTAGCTCCTTTGTGTTTAACACCCTTTCTTTAGGTTACCTGTCTCCTCTAACACTTTACCAGAAGTGGGCAGCCCTTTCGACCTCAGAGTGGAAAACTGCCTTCAGTAGGTCACCTGGTTCATTAGGAACATTTTCTACCTTCCACATCACTGCAGGCAATAGTGTTGATAAACGTTCTGGAGTCACATAAAAAAGATTCCGCTTCCAATAATATTTTCCTCACTTCTCTCATCCATAGCCTCCTAACAGTCCAAGACCCTACCAACAGTATGCTTAAGACACCCGAAGCCTTCACTAAACAATATCCTCAAAATCCAGCTTTAAAAAATGCAACTTTGATACCTTCCCACCTGCTCAGACAAGTGAGCATCATCTCTTTCATATGGCTGCTCTTAATGGCTATTAAATGGAACCACAGAGCAAGCTTTCTACTTAATTCCATTGTGCTGAGTCTCCTGTGTCACGGCACAGACTGACATGGCCTGTGCCAGTCTACACGAGCCTGGTGGAAGAGTTGTGACTCTACCGCTGTTGGCGCCACCCCAGACACACTCATCCCTTGTCAGTTTTTCTTCTGTGACTGGCTATTGAGTCATAGCTAGTTCCTTGTTCCAGACGGTTTGATAATATATTTTCCAGTCTTCTGAAAAGTCCAGCTGCTCAAACAACCACATTTTCCATGTCATTTTGACATTTATTCCACTGGGTAAATGGCACCCGAAATAGCTAGAGTCAAGTGTCACCAGTGGTATGTTAAAACCCAGTGAAACTGGCTTGACTACATCCTCCTTTTTCTTGGTGTTACCTAGGTTTACTTTTCTAGTCCAAGAAAAATCAAGCAGAGCACTTTAACTGGAAATTCTGTAGCTTGAAGGGTGTTTTGTATTCCTCTTTCAAACTGATAAATCAGTGGTTTTTCACTTGAAGGGAGAGCATGGTGGAATATGTAAAAATCTGGTGTGGAACTTTCCAAATGACAAAAATTTTCCTCATCCGCTCTTTCCCCCAATTCTGGCATGCATTTTAGGTTTCGAAAAGTTCCACAGATAAGCGCAAAATCCTGAACTCGCCAATACCAGCTGTAAACCCTGAGGGCCGCTTTGATCCTGGAGGTGTGATATTTAATTCCTTTTCAGAGAAGAAGTTAGTAATTCTTCTTAGGCTCCCTGTATTCATTTTGGGTCAGTGGAGCCAGTGGAAGGGCCTATCTACTTCCTACACAACACACAGTAATTAAGAAAGTAAGTTATTCCTATGAAGTAAGTTACAGAATGCATTTGTTTGGAGAGATCGAATGTCTTATCTACTAAGTTCTGCTTTTCTTCTTTCTTTTCAATGGGAGGTCAGCCTACATTTTGACAAAAAGCCAGATAGGGAATAATTTTGCTTCGAGAACCATTTATTTGGTCCTTTGAAGCAGGAACATGGTCATAGACAATATGTATGCAAACTCAATGGGACGTCTCAGTCTATGACTGTCTTTACTCCACAGGAGGTGGGCCAGATTCCTCGTGCAGGCCACAGTGTGCTGATCCTCTTTTGATAGCATCAAGGAAGGTGTTAATCCCTCCTTTTTATTTATGGCTCACCCCAGGTGATTGATAAGACTCAGTAGCTCCCTGTGTCCTGGGAGGATGCTCTTACTTTCTTCCTGTGGTCCTGAGAGCATGGTCTACTTTTTGTCTTTCCCTTGACAAGGTCATCTCTGGTCTGCTTTCAGAACACCAAGCTCTGGCCAGTTACGTGTCTTGGCCATGAGATTTGGAATTGTTCCACACACACGAATACCACTTAAACCCCTTGCATCTATGGTACATTCCGACTAAGTATCTCATCCCCAGCCTACTGTTGGACTCTTATCTATTTTTTTAAAAGATGTTATTTTATTTGAGAGAAAGAGAGCACCAGCTGGGGGAGGGGCAAAGGGAGAGGGAGAAGCAGACTCTCCACTGAGCAGGGAGCCTGACCTGTGGCTCAATTCCAGAACTCTGGGATCATGACTTGAGCCGAAGGCAGATGCTTAACTGACTGAGCCACCCAGGTGACCCTGCTGGACTGTTACCTTAATAAGCCTAAACCCTTTTTCATTTGAGCTTTTTCCCAGTGACAGGATACAATATAACATGGTAAACAAGCTTCCATGGATAGGTTTCACAGTGGCAGCCAGGGTGTCAGGAAGGACAGGTGTGCAGTCCTGTGGTGCCCACCTCACCTGGACACACGCAGTTGCACCTGATCCCCTGCTGGATGAAGTCTGCGGCCAAGGACTTTGTGAGGCCAATCACAGCTGCCTTGCTTGTACTGTACACACATCTGTTCACAACTCCTGAGGGTGAAAGGAAGGCTCAACAATTGAAAGAACAAAACAACAGTCCCCTTGAGAAAGGGAACATAAATAACTGTCCCCAGTAACCCCTGTCATGCTTCTTCCCATCCCACCTTTTTAAAAATTTGGTATCAGATTTTCTCCCTTAAGAGGGCTGGTTTCTGAAATTTCTGGGAAAATAGTATCATTCTTGGCACAACTCAGTTGAGACTGAGGTGTTGAGAACCCACACGTAGGGGACAGCAGTGGTCTTAGGTTTTCATCATTGGTGGGCAGAACCCTTGGGCAGATTCCAAAAGAGAATCAGGGGAAAGAACAACAGAACAAACCGGTCCAAAAAATCTAGAGGCCCATGCCCTTTCTTTGCTTTCTTGTCTTGGGTGGGCTTCCCGTGCATTCTTGTGGAGAGAAGGGACACTACCTCAGCAGTAGCGCTTTCATTTGAAACTCCCAAATCATTTGCCAGACTGTAACGTCATTTCTACTTGGCATTACAGTCCTAGCTCATGGACTTGACTTGTTTAGGGCCCAGATCAGCTGACTTTGTGAAGCACTCCCCCGTATCGTGCCAGCACTTTGCACAAACCCGTGTAGTAATACTATCACACTACAGAAGACATGCATTTGCCTCGCTCTCCCCCTTTCGGCCATGAGGTGCACATAGTGTTCAATACATTTTTTTTTGGTTAATTAAATGGACAAATATTTCCTTCTTCCAGCTTGATTTTCATTTCCATATCCATTAGAAGGAATACAAGGAAGAGCAAATAAAACAAATTCATTTTTTACGATTGGCTTACAATGAAAGCAAAAAGGACTGACAGTGAGGAACATAATACCAATTTAAAAAAAAGTGGTTTTGAAATTATGTGTGGGCTTTATAATCAATGCTATTTGTGAAAACCCATAGATCGTGAAGTTATGGGAGTCTGTGCATCGTGATTCCCAGAGGAAGACAGACTTACCTTTGATGCTAGAAGCCACAGATGACATGTTGATAATGTTGCCAGATTTCTGTGCAAGCATCTGCCAAAGCAAAAAAATTTAAAAAAATGCCACTCCGCAAGATAAAAATATGACCTCTTTAAAAGATTTGCATTTACTTATGGTTTGCAGAAGCATCTTATTAGCTATTAACATGAAGTGCTTTTAAGCAGTCTTAACGGTGTCACCCAGTCATTACTGGGAGAGGATGGCATGCTTACGCACTCACTGGCAGAAACATTTCCCAGGGGGATTACCGCCTTCCTTTGGCCCAAGAGCGTCGGCAAGACCAAGGAGCTCTGAACTAAATGGAAAGTTAATGAACATTAATCATTACTTTGTATTCTTGTTGGAAAACTCTTACTTTGACACATGTTTGTTGAAGACCTACTATGATCAGATATGTGCTAGTTCCCGGAGTTTGGAAGATAAACCATACACTCCCTGCCTCTAGACAGCTGCCTGCCGACTCAGGGGTTGACACAACCAGCGTCAGGCGACAGACAGCAGAGACCTCCACAGAGGGGGACTGGGGTGGCGGGAAGGGACCAATCCAGGTTGCGGGACACTCAGAGGAGGGATCCAAAAGAGGAAAGAGGTGGCCTGAGTTTTGAAAACCGGGTCATTAGTCAGAAAAATAAAAGAGAAACGTGTTTTAAGGAGGAAGAACCACATGTATAAAGGCTGTATCATGGAGCTGGGAGGAAGGGATGGGTCTGGTTGGAATGCCGAGCCTGGGAGGAATGAGGCTTCTGAGGCCGATGGGGACTAAATTTAAGAATTTGGGCCTTGGGGGGCACCTGGGTGGCTCAGTGGGTTAAGCTGCTGCCTTCGGCTCAGGTCATGATCTCAGAGTCCTGGGATCAAGCCCCGCATTGGGCTCTCTGCTCAGCAGGGAGCCTGCTTCCTCCTCTCTCTCTGCCTGCCTCTCTGCCTGCTTGTGATCTCTGTCTGTCAAATAAATAAATAAAATCTTAAAAAAAAAAAAGAATTTGGGCCTTACCTTGAAGGCAGTGTGGTGATGACAATGAGGGGTTTAATGCAGAGCAGCGCATGTTTGCATTTGCGGAATACTAAGACTACTGCGGCACTACGTCAAGGAGACCCACTGGAAGCTGACAGAGATGCAGAAATGTCTGTGGGCAACAGGGGTGGAGAGAGCTGAGGTAGTAAGTGCAGGATATGGTGAAGGGTTACACACAGTGAGGCCTGACTCCCTCATTGAAGGAGTGTTTCCTAAGAGCATCTCCCTCAGAATTCCCCCGAAGTGTGAAGGTCTGAAGGGGAGGTTCTGTGGCTATTTTGTCCTCCTAGATGTGGTATACAGTAGGTGGGCCTTACACTGTGATGAATCAGAATCTCTTGAGGTGGAAGCTTCTTTTTAAAATTAATTAATTTAGAGAGCTCATGGGTAGGGGAAGGGTAGAAGGAGGGAGAGAATCTTTTTTTTTTTTTTTAAAGATTTTATTTATTTATTTGACAGACAGAGATCACAAGTAGGCAGAGAGGCAGGCAGAGAGAGAGAGGAGGAAGCAGGCTCCCTGCTGAGCTGAGAGCCCGATGCGGGGCTCCATTCCAGGACCCTGGGACCACGACCTGAGCCGAAGGCAGAGGCTTTAACCCACTGAGCCACCCAGGCGCCCGGAGGGAGAGAATCTTAAGCAGACTCCCTGCTGAGTGCAGAGCCCTGCAGGAGACTGGATCTCATAACACTGACATCATGCCCCGAGCTGAAATCAAGAGTTAGATGCTTGACCGACCCTGCCATGCAGGCACTCTGGGATGCTAGTGTAAAGTGCAGATTGCTGGACTCTGCCCCAGACCTAAAGGAATAATATAATGAATGAAAAAAAATTGCTATGAGTTAACAATGTTTTCAGATGCATTTATACTTAAGTATAACATGTATGTGTGTTTTCCAGGGCATGTAGGTATGTCTGCGAGCATGTGGACCCATGAATCCTTTGGGGGAAGAAGCAAGAGCTGGAGAGAATCCCTGCCCAATGGGCATTACCTTCTCGTTGAAATCAGAGGCTCGGAGGATGACCACAAAGAACAAGGAGGGGGATGGTGGACACTGAGAGTGGTAAAGGGTAAAAACAGCTGGTCAGAGGAAGGAAAATTGGGACACAATGGGCCATCAGAGTCAAGGAAAAAGTTTCTAAAAGGCAAGTGTCTCAGCAGTCAGTATATAGAGAGAAGTTGCTTCTGCTGGGGTGAGTTGCTCTAGCAGCTTTTGGACAGAGAGGTGCAGGAATGGAGGTGAGTAACTGAGTGGTCCAGGATGAGCCTCCTCCACACCAGAGATCTCCCCATAGTATTCCCCTCCCTTCTGTTTTGATACTTAGTTACCATTTGCACCCAGGAGCAGAGAGTCTAAAACAAGCTAAGGCATTGTGTTGGATTAAAGGGTGCAAGCGGGGTGCTGAGGCGACCCATCCAAGTCAAAGACAGCAGTAGGCATGAACATATTGAACCCAGCTTGCTTGGCTATGTGATAAAGAGGATCATAATGAAATGGGGTCCTCATAAAAAAGACGAGGAGAGTAAGTCAAGGCTTGAAAACAAAGCCTTATTATTCTTTCATATCCAACTTTGCAAATAACCCATTTTTACATATTTTTTATTTTTTTTTCATTTTACTGAGCTATCATTGTCATATGTAACCCATTTTTAATGCCTTTAGGATACATAGACTCCAACTGGATGTATAAAGATGAAATATTAAATAAGTTCAGCCTCTCATCTTCTGAAATGCAGCAGTTCCTCAGGCAAAACTTTAGAATATAGTCACCTAGGAGATGTTAGTGCTGCCCCTAACACTTGTGCCATCCATTCAACCAGGTCTGTCTGCTGGTTCTCGAGCCCTGTCCTTGCCTCCTTCCATGCAGTCTTCTCAACGCTGGCTCAGTGTCTACTGGTAGAGTGTGGTGCTCTTCCTTGCTCCCCACTCGACAGCCCTCTCTGGCAAATACGACTTGTATAAAGTGAAATGCCTCCTACGTGGGGATCCTCTGTAGGATTCACCTCCCAGAAACTCAGGCAGAGGCTGGAAAGAGCTCTGAAAATTCCCTCGAGCTGTACATCAACTAGATCAACTAGTCTTACCCCAACCCAGCTTTTTGTCCCCACTGACCTCAGCTCCTAAACCTAGCAGACCTTGGTTTCTTGGGTCTTTGGCGATTCCATGTCTGACCTTTTCCTGGACTGACAACCTAGATCGATTGATTGATTGACTGATTCATTCATTCATTCAACAAATACTTGACAAAGCACTTCTATGTGCTAAGAGTCTTCTAAGATACAGCAAAGGAGAGAAACCTTCACATAGCCAAGATTTCCCTGACTTTGGATTTTGCACTGACCTCTTCTTAGAGTATTTTTAAATTGTTCTTTGCCTCTTGACTCATATTCCAGTTCTGGAATGGTTTTTAGTACGTCTACCCATGAACAAAAATTTCCAAAAGTGTTTCTTTGTTCTGACCACCTGACTTTTCAGATCTGCCTGGACTCTAAATACTGGCTTCCCCTGGAAAGTTCTTTTTTTTTTTTTTTTTTTTTTTTGGTTAAAGATTTTATTTATTTATTTGACAGAGATATATATATATATATATATATCACAAGTAGGCAGAGAGATAGGCAGAGAGAGGGGTAAGCAGGCTCCCTGATGAGCAGAGAGCCTGATGTGGGGCTCGATCCTAGGACCCTGAGATCATGACCTGAGCTGAAGGCAGAGGCTTAACCCACTGAGCCACCCAGGCGCCCACCACCCGAAAGTTCTAACCTGGAAATGTGCATCATAGTAATTGAACCTAGAGGATCCCAGACAATTGGACCTGGAAGGGATCATGTAATTTCTCACCCTCATTTTAAATAGAGTGCAAGTGCCATCTCCCAAGGCACACAGTGAAGGAGGGGCAGAGTTCAGGCTGTGATGCCAGAGTCCGAAATCTGGGGTCAGGTTGGTTACTGTGACTTTCATCCTGCCCATCCTAGTCATTAATATCTCTTGGGATTTTTTTTTTTTATAAGTGGGTGTTACTGCTCATATAGATTATTGTTAAGATGCTTTAAATCATAGGTAAACTCACTAATTTGCAAGTTAGTGTTTGCTATTTCAAAAGTTAACACTTACTGACAAGTATAAATTTTAGCTCCAGGACCATACCTCACCCTTGCTGCCTTCACTCATATTTGTAAAGCATTCCAGACATGAAAGAGGGTGGTTATGTTGGTGTGACTGTGACCTAAACTTTCTCCTTTTACCATAGCCTCTGCTTCTTTCCCATATCCTAGAATCAGTCTTCAAAAAATAATCCAAGTTCCAAATAGCACAGATTCTCATGAACTCCAAGTAAGCAGAAAAAATGAGATTTGTATTAAAAAAAAAATTGCTGGTCAACATCCTGTGGACCCACTGAGAGATCCTTTTTAGGCGCTCAACAAGCAGATTAAAACAAATTTCTTTGTTTCTAAGTCAATTTTTCCTAACTTCCCTTTTAATGTTCATCTGGATCCTTCTTAACATTAGGTTGAATGTTCAGAGCAAAGCATCAGCCCTGCCTTGCCATTAAAAAAGCTCTTCTCTGTGCTGGGCTGGCAGCATTCGGCATGTCTGTCATCTAATCCGGCTGGGCTGGAAGACAAGAATGGCTCCTCTGCATTTCACTAGGGTTCCGTTGGCAACTTTGGACTGAGCTGGTTCTGTACTGAGTCTGCCCCTTTCATCGTCTGAGCTTGTGTGGTCGGCTTACTACTGGCTTGTAAGTTCATTTGAACTCATTTTTTTTCCTATTTACTCTCCCCTCCCCCCAGAACACCCAGTGTGTACTTTATATCAAAAGGCATTTAACGCTTGTTTCTAAAATAAAATGAAAAACATTGATGAGTTGTGTGAAGGCTGTGGAATTCAAGGGCAGCAGACCCAGGAGGAATGCTCTCTCTTTAGCATACACTGTCTCTCACCTCTCTGGTGCCTCTGTGGCTCACCTAAAAACAAGGAGAATACTCAGGGAACAGAAAAGCAATGGTGGTACGTCCATCTTGAGAGCATGTGCCTGGACACTGAAATCCGAAAAGGGGCCCAACTTCCAGGGTTCAGATCCTGCTCTAACCACTTGCTAGTTATGTGACCTTGGGCAAGTTATCTCACCGCCCAGTTTTATCCTTTGTACTGTGGATGTGATAAAGTAGCACTTACCTCATCACATTCTTCTGGTCCTGCATGCCTCCTTGCTGTCCCTCTCCCTGGGGCCCTCTTCCTCACATATCTGAATGGCTAGCACCCTCATTTCAGTTGGAACTCTATGAAAATTCCAGCTTCTCAGAGAGGCCCTCCTGGACTTTACTGAGATCCTAGCTTCTTCTTCATATTACTTCTAATCACTCCCCAAGTTATATGTCTCATTACCCATTATCCTGTCTCACTCCTCAAAAATGGGGATCTCTCTTAGAGAAGGGACTTTGTTTAGTTTTCTGATGGGTCTTCTGCACCTAGAATAGAGACCTGCAAATAGAAAGTGCTTAATATTTCTTGACCATTTCTTAACTGGAAGGTTAAATGAGTTAATTCATATTAAATGCTTGATATAAGTGTTCAGTACAGGTTAGTCATTAGGGTAGCTACTGTCACTGCTCGGCACATGCGAGGACCCTTTCTGGGTGCCCGGTGTGGAGGCCTACTTATCCAGTGGTGCTTCTCCTAGTGGTGGTGGTCCTTACTTTAGGAAGAAATGCCTTGATCATCAAGTACATGCTGCGGACATTGAGATTCATTGAGAAGTCCCAGTCTTTCTCCTCGCAGTCCAGGATGGTTCCGTGATGGACAAAACTGGAAGAAGGATTGATCAATGGGGAAAAGTGATCATTTAAGAAGATCTGTATTCCATTTCCTTACCACTTTTTACTGTCATATATTGACTCAGGCCATTGACCTTCCCTTTTGAAGATTTTAACAATTTGGAATATGACTTAGTACATTAGGTTAATGAGTATCCAACTTAAGCTAAATAAATTTATTGGAAAACATCTTTCTTTTAAAAAAGAAAGGCAGAGGTTTGGGGCCACCAAACATAAGCTGGACATCAAATGCACAGGAAATAATGATAAACAAACGTGAGACTAGGACGCCAGCCCTGACTCCTATGTCAAGAGCAACAGTGCCCTCTGGTGACACAGATTTAGTGTTTTCAAAGGGAAATAAATCAAATTGCAAGGAAAACCAGTGTCTCCACAATCTCAGGGCTGCAAGGTAATATTGCTATCATACAGTTCTAACATATTGAGTAAACAAAGCAGAAAAAAACCCAAACTTTTCAAGCAGCCTTTACTCCTTTTCAAGTCACATTCGTAAATAACCTGCTCATCTTTCATATGACAGCAAGAACCACACGCTCTATTTCTATACCTCTTACCTTGTTGAAAATTTAATATATAGATGTTCAAAACCTAATTTTCCTGGTTTTCTTTTTGTGATGGCTCTCAGTATATTCTCATATAAGGAATGAGCAGTTTATAAAATAGATTATCATAAATTGTTGTTTTGAGTTAATTTCCACACAATTTAACATATGACAAACTACAAATGGACTTTTTTTTTTTTTCACTGAAACATGATTAGCAAGAAGAACAAAAATATATTAGAAGACTCTGGAATTTTTCTGTCAATGAGGCAGTGCAAATATAACACTAAGAACAAATATAACAGTAAGTACAAATATAACAAGAAAAGTGGAATGTCACTTAGTTCCTGTGTAGATGTCTGTTGGGTTCAGCTCTACTGGGCTATGTCTGAGTAGAGAAATAGTAGCACTGCCTGTCCTCGGTGTGGCTGCTTCAGTTCCAGTCTCCCCTCATTCACACATGGTTCAGGACTGTTGGTACAACCCTAGTAAGTTCAATTAAGCCATTCTCCTTGCACTCTATACAGAAGTGCAACACAGAAACTTCTTTTGCTGGGTGGGGCTCATTGTTCCAGTAAGAAACCCTGAGCTTGGGCAGTGTAGAGGACTGGCTGGAACGTTGTGCCAAAAAACGGGGAACACCTGCATTTCAATAGGCTGAGTACTTGATTTGTGGTAAATATACTTGTTTTAAAGACATCTACTGGAAAACAGTTTTTCATTTTATCTTATACGTCTTAGTGGAACATCCATAACCCGTCCAGTGTGAGGCATTACCAGCCTTAAGAACGTCAACAGGTTTGGATTACTACCAGTTCTCTTGAGCAGACCATGATTCCCCTTAGGACTCAGCCCATGTCCACTTCTCTGGCTTTCTCACTTGCTGAATCTTGGAATAAAAATTCTATCTAAACTCTAGCTGTATTTCCTAAGAAATATATTATGGTTCATGATGACTAGTTTTGCCATAGTATCAAAAGTCATTAAATAAAAGAGAAAATTTTCTGTAAGGACAGTGAAATTAAAGTGTGTGAATTACCCAGCAACATTAAAGAGAACATCAAGTCTCTCAATTTCACTGGCAAGCTGGTCAATTTGTTTCTTCTTTGTGACATCAAGGGTCCGAATTTGAATACCTGAAAAATAAAACAAAAGACACGATTTACCTTTACTCATAAAAATGTTTAGCTTTGAAGATTTAGCTGTTTTGAAGTGTAAAGACTACAATATTGGTCCAGTTAGGCTTCACAGGATTGTTGGCCATTAGTAGGGTCTTAGGAATCCCAGAATCTTATAGTCCTCCTCATCTAGAGCTCTGTATCAGATGCCTCTGTAAGCCAGCAGTAACATCTGAAAGTGGGTCCATTCCAGCCCTTCCTTTCCCCAGAGGTTGAATCACTGCTACAGTGATCCTGAATTCTGTCTCAGGGGGAAAGACAGGGGTGGTGGGAGAAGCGATTGTTTCTATTTGTGCCCTTTACCTTTATGTCAATTCTTCTATTTACTAGCAATGACTTTGTCGGTCATGGGTACCATCACTTATTTCTGGACTGAATTGGAAGAAGAGACATGAGGCCAGAAGAAAAGATGGAAACACCATGAGAGATCTGGCATGGGGTCTGAGAAAGACATGTTGTACTAGCTACTAAAATAAAACCAAAAAACCAAACAAGCCCCCCCCCCCAACTTAAACCAACAAATATGCTTTAATGAAAGAAGCAGTTACTTTTACTATTTTAAAAATATATGGTTTATTTTATTCTTCCGTTTTGGATATAGAAAAGAAAGATTATAAATGAAGAAAGGGAAAACTAAAACCGAGTTTCAGAAGAACTTCCTTTGCTTCTTGCTTTTCTAGGACAGCAGCTTCCCTTAGACTTGTTGAAATGGTAACTCAACACGGTCTAATTCAGTTAACTAATTCAGTGGACTAAGTTGTATCTGATCATGTAACCAGTTCTATTTTGCCGAAACAGTTAGCTTTCAAATGAGTTCTACGTCCTGATTTCTTTCTGAGTAACGCTACTAGAAGACCTCTAATGCTGGATTTAGGTTCAGTGTGGTACGGTGAGGGGCAATACGCACCCAGACAAGTTAATCTCTTACAGTTTCTCATCATGATACGTGATTTTACGGCTGAGCTATCTCCAGTATGGTAGCCACTAGTCACTTGTGGCTACTGAGCATCAGAAATGCACATAGTCTGAACTGAAATGTACTGGAAGTGTAAAGTACACATACATTTCAAAGATTTGGTATAAAAATGTAAAGTATTCCATTAGTAACTTTTTTAATACTGTGTATGTAAAAATTATAATATTTTAGATATATTGAGTTAGGTAAATATATTGTTATTACTATTATTTTAAGATTTATTTATTTATTTGACAGGGAGAGAGAGAGAGAGCACAAGCAGGGGGAGTGGAAGAGGGAGAAGCAGGCTCCCTGCAGTGCAGGGAGCCAGATTTGGGACTCAATCCGAGGACTCCAGGATCATGACCCAAACCGAAGGCAGATACCCAACCAACTGAGCCACTAAGGCGCCCCTAAGAAATATATTATTAAAATTAATGTCACCTGTGTCTTTTTACTTTTTAAATGTAGCCACTACAAAAATTGACAGTCATCATTGACATCAACATTGACATCATGTTTCTATTGGATAGTGCTTCCCTCACAGAGAGGCACTCAAGTGGAAAGTCATCATTAAACGTTAACAGTAAGGGATGCCTGGGTGGCTCAGTTGGTTAAGCGTCTGCCTTTGGCTCAGGTCATGATCCCAGGGTTCTGAGATTGAGTCCAGCATTGGGCTCCTTGCTCAGCAGGGAGCCTACTTCTACCTCTCCCCCTACTTGTGCTCTCACTCTGAGAAATAAATAAATAAAATCTTTAAAAAAAAAAGTTAACATTAACAGGGGCACTTGACTGGCTCAGTCGGTAGAACGTGCAACTCTTGACCTCAGGATCATGAGTTCAAGCTCCATGTTGGGCTAGAGTTTACTTAAAAAAAGTTAGCAACTGTTAAATTTTCGTGTTATTTTGTCACTGAGTACTGAATCTTTCAACATGTTTCAGAAAAAAATATTTTAGGTATACATCTTAAAATGTTGCTTATACATTTAAATATATAGATTTTTGTGGGTTCGCACAATATGGATTGGATATCAGGGAATCAGGCTCTGAAGAGAAGGCCAGTGTAACTAAGTAGCTAAGGAATTTTCTTTCAGCACCTGAATCCCAAGTTCACACTGTCAACTTGCTTACCAGGGCACTCTTCAAGTTCCTGAAGTTTGGACTCATTGATATCCGTGGCGATGACTTTGGCACCTTCTCTTGCAAAAGCCTGAGAGACACAATGTGCAAGTAAATCCTTTGTTTATTTGATTTGATTCCATTCTCGTGAGTAGAAAGTCAGTTAGCCTTTCCCTCTTCATCTTATTTTCATTGTTTTCCTTATAAAATAGGTGGAATTTCAAGCTCTCTATTCTCACTTCACCTTTCCCATGTTACTGTTTTTATCGTTAATTAGAACAACATGACATACATTGTGCTTGTCATTTGACTTTGTCTCTTTAAGCATTATCAAATAAAATCGTGTTTTTAAAAACTAGGACTCTGTTACTGACACCTCTCAAAATACTATTCTGTGATGTGATAGCCTGTACTTCATTTCTGAGCAAGTTCTTACTATTTTCCATTTCCTCTTATATTCCAAGTAATAAGAGAAAATGGGTTATTTCAATACTTTTTCACCTAAGAGTATACTACTGTTTTCATAAATGTCAAACCATACCATACGACTATACCATAAGTGTATTAATTAGCTCAGGTGGGGGTTATAATGTGCAAGAAGTTGACATAAATTGGAAGGTAAAGGTAACCTGATAGTCTCATAACTCTAGAGTCCTGTACCTGAACTGACATAATTTCAGAAAGCTATGCATTCCGGTAGGGTCCTTGCAGCAAATATATCATAATGCACAGAAACTTAGCAGAGAAAGAAGTCTCTCAGAGTCAAAAGGTACCAGTAATGTCACATAATAAACATGTGAAGTGTTCATTCCTTCATCTGCCCAGGGTGAGGGATAGCGACTTTTCTTTTTGTAACTTAGGACAACAGAAACACAAAATTAAAAAAAAAAAAAAAAAGAAAAAAAAAAGTAGAGCAGAATTAAATAGCCACAGGATCTGTCCACATAATTCAATACCTCAAAAGCTAGTAAGCAAACAACAGATAATAACTTACTAAGGCGGCTGCCCGGCCAATCCCCTGAGCGGCGGCTGTCACGACGATGACCTTCCCATCAAGGCGACCCATAACGGAGCCTGCAGTTTAAGCTAGAGACATGTGTGTAACGGCTTAGTATATAGTCCTGTGCAGTGACTTCTAGATTGAGCAGTTCGATGAACTCTTTAAGAACGTAATGACCTGTCATCTGAATTCTCCATGCATGCTGACTCTAGATACCTAGCTTAGTATATAGAAAACATTTAGCATAACCCATTGAAGTGATAACAGATATTGGACTTTAATCCACCATTTGGTTTCTTGAGGGCTTAGAGAAGATAGCATCTGATACTGACATAGCAGAGGCAGGGTCCTTCCCCTCCCTAGCATCACCATTGTCCCCACCGTCCCTCTACAAACTGCTGTGGCGTTGTATGTGTCCTTGCTAGTGGGGGCTGCTTCTCAATTTCTCTGCTGTAACTTTTCTTGGGGTTCGCACTATCAGTTGTCTCTGGCTTTTCCTTGTCACTGGAAAGATTTCATGGTTGGCCTCAGAGAGTCTTTGAACAAAAGAGCTGGAAAATCAAATCATGTCCAATTCTCCCATTTTATAGATGAGAAAACTGATTTGACTTCCTAAGGTCACAGACCCAGTTAAGACAGAGCGAGAACTAAGCTCAGGCCTCCTGACTCCTTTGCTATGTAAGATTTCACCCCACAACGCTGCTGATCCTCTCTTAAAGTTTAAGCATTTACTTGAATTTTAATAGATACCAGCAGTAATTTTCAGAACGGAGGACTGAGGAATTCTGACCTAGGGGAAATAAGATATGCATAAGATATTTGGTTCTTGGGATGCCTGTATGGTTCAGTCAACCGGTTAAGTGTTAAGTGTCTGCTGTCAGCTCAGGTCATGTTCCCAGGGCCCTGGGATCCAGCCCCACGAGGGCTCACTGCTGATAGGGGAGCCTGCTTTTCTCCCTCCTTCTCTGCCTGCAGCTCTCCCACTGTTTGTGCCCTCTTGTGCTTGCTCTCTCTGTCAAATAAATAAAATCTAAAAAAAAAAAAAAAAAAAAAAGAAAGAAAGAAAGAAAGAAAGATATTTGGATCTTGGATGGTAGCTTTTCAGGATGAGAGGAATGGCTCATGATGAGGTTGGGGGATTGGGGTAGTTAAGGTCAAATGATGATCAACTGAGGGTTTCTTCAAGGAACTGAGTACATTTTCTCACCCCACTATCCTTAATGGGTTCCTATGATCTCACAAGTCACACAATGGCTGCTTTGTCCCAAGTCATCACATCCCCATTCCAGGAAAAAAAAAAAAAAAAAGGTGGAAACTAAAAGCTTTCCAGAAGGTCCTCACTTTCTATTCAAGAAGGAAGCCCTCCTTAGAAATTCCAACCCTCATTTCACAGGCCAGCTCTAGCAGCAGAGGCTAGGAATTTGAGAGTTTTGTTTTCTATTCTCTAAAAAGAGAAAAGGGAGCTAGCCCCCTTAAATGGGCATGTAAGATAACCTACACAATCACCCTGCTCAATTACCTGCCTGATAAAGAACAGATAGCTAGCTAGTCTTGCCTAGAGAACTCACATGATCCAGTTCTTTTTGAACCCATCTTTCTTTTTGAACCCATCTCTGTTAAGCTCGGAATGCTGAGGCGCCAGTTACTCTTGTGGGCAATGGGACTAAAGGACTGACGGAAAAAGTGTGACACAATCTGACATGTATTTTAGAAAGATCACTATGGGGCAGACCCCGGGGACGGGTGGTTTCCTTGGGAGGGTGTGCTGTGGCCTGAAGGGCGGGTGAAAATCGCAGGGAGGAAGGAGACGGGGAGGGGAGCTGGACGACAGCAGTGTTTCAGTTGGAGACTGAGTCTGGTCACCAGTGCACTACCTTCAGAAGGATTAAGTGGTCTTCCCCTTGTCTCCGGGCTGTGAATTCAAACCTAGGCCTCCAGGTTGCAGGTGCAAGAGAAGACCTCGCGGGTTGCGTTGTTCCTGCGGTCTTGGCACGCCCTCCCGCGCCCTAGGTCCGCACGCCGCAGCGCGCCCTCCGCGCGGAGGCGAGTGCGTGAGTTCCAGGACCATTTCTGCGCGACACAGAGACCTCGCGGACCCTCCCGCCACTGCGCCGCCCAGCCACGGCCCTCCCTCCCAGCCGCGCGGTGCGTGGTCCTCCCTCGGGATCCGACGGCCGGTTCTCTCGTTTCCTCTCACCCTAGCATTTCCTCTCGTAACGCGACGCAAGCTTAATTCGGGGTTGGAGTTTTGCCTCCCAGAGGGCCCCACCAGCAACCCGCTCCGGGGACCTGCTTGCAGCTTCCCGAAGTCCTCGGATTGAGTCTGCGCTCGTTAGGGGCCCGGGAGGCCGACTTTTACAGTGCCCGACCTACTCTGATGCCAGGGAGTCCCGCTGTTTGTTTCGCTTTTCTTTATTCTTACACGAGTGATGCATTTGCACTGTAAACACGTTAAGAGCTGAGAGATACACAGGCTTTAGAAAGAGGAGACTCCAATAAACTCCACCCCCGCGCCCCGATCGTGGGCATCGTGTATTAGGAAGCTATTATTTCGCACCCCTGTCACTGCCGGCCGTAGGCGCCTGACACTGAAGGCGCGCACCAGAGGTTTCTCTACAAATCTGGGACGCTCGGAGACGCGCTTGCTGAACAACTGTTCGAGCACGGAGGGGCCGCCTCGCTCACTCTGAAATCTCTCTCTCGCCGGCCCTGTCTCTCGGGAACCAAATTTTGGGGACAAATCCTTACTGTTACAATAGACGATACTATCAAACTAAAATGAATTTATTGGGGCGCCTGGGTGGCTCAGTGGGTTAAGGCCTCTGCCTTCGGCTCAGGTCATGATCCCAGGGTTCTGGGATCGAGCCCCGCATAGGGCTCTCTGCTCAGCGGGGAGCCTGCTTCCCTATCTCTCTCTCTCTGCCTGCCTCTCTGCCTACTTGTGATCTCTGTCTGTCAAATAAATAAATAAAATATATAAAAAAATAAAATGAATTTACTTGGGAAAGTCAGTGCAGACACGACCTGAAACGGTAAAATGAGGCAACTCTCAATAAATCCAACGTGAAAGCCACATTGAAAAATTTACCTATACCAGAGTTTCAAACTTGTTAAAAACACACCCTTATCTTGATCTAACTGCTAAGATTAATCTTGAAATAGGTACCCCGCAGAGCAAAGCAAATCGAACCCCCCCCTGCCTCCCCCGCCTTCCCAGGCTGAAGTGTAACTTAAAAAATATTAGGAAATCTTACTTTAGAGCAGCAAGTGGATGTCGTCCTCCAGATCCCTGGGCCAGCCACAGACTTGATGAGACCTTTGTGCAGAAGCAAGTCAGGCGCATCATGCACGCCGGGATTTGTAGTTTCCTTCGGTTTTAGGAAAAGGAGGCTCACGTTTGTGTGTGTGTGTGTGTGTGTGTGTGTGTGTGCTGCTGCCATCTACTGGACATCTGGTAGAACGGCTAACTCCAAGGAGAAGGTGAAAAATGGAAAGGCACCTCAGGGCTTACTTAGGAAATGGGAATCATTTCCGTCACTTTAATCCAAGTCTTTGTTGTTTGTTCGTGCCTACTCTGTGCTGTTCTAGGATATTAAAAACTTAATGAGTCAGAAACATCATATGGAAGACAGCAGGTCAATGACATAGAAGGACCCTAGTTCATTTAAGATAGTGGAGTCTTCCTTCCTGGCCCTTCACCAAGATTGTTTTGAGGGAGAGAAATAAAAATTCCCTTGTGTTTAAGGTATAGTTATGGTTGTTTTGTCACACTCTTTGTCTTCTAACACTTGTCCATATTTAGTGGCGGGGTGCAGGCACCGCAAGTACATGGAGGGGCAGGGTCCAGGTAACACTCTGAGATTTACAACGTGGAGGCCTGAAAGGGAACATGTTGGGTAAGAGCAACAAATCAAGTTTAGTCGAAAAGAATGGACAGTACAGATCGAAAAGAACTGGGCCATGTGTGCTAGGCTTACTAAGTCATACTATAGCAGGTGTATAATTGAGCAGAGTGGTTGCGTCGGTTATTTTGTACATGTATTGTTTTTGTTGGTCACTCAACATCTACCCACCACACTTTCCCCTGCCTTTTATTTTATAAAGACCAGAAAACAAAAAACTCTCACATTCCTAGCCTTCTTTGTTGCTAGAGCTGGCCAATGAAATGCAAGTTGTGGAGGATTTCCTTTTGGATAGAAAGGTAGGGCTCCTTTGAAACGATTTCCCTTCTTTTTTCCTGGAATGTGGATCTGTCTTGGGACATGGCAGCAGTTGTGTGACTTGGCATGAGGTCAGAGGCATCCATCAAGGACAGAGCAGGATAAGGAAAGGAACCTGATTCCTTGAAGACAGCCTCTGTGCCACAGCCTTAGACTAACTCCTCTGGGATTTTTTTTTTTTTTTAAAGATTTTATTTATTTACTTGAGAGAGTAAGAGAGAGAACAAGCAGTGGGTGGGGGTGCAGAGAGGGAGAAGCGGACTCCCTGCTGAGCAGGGAGCCTGACGTGGGGCTTGATCCCAGGACTCTGGGACCATGACCTGAGCTGAAGGCAGAAGCTTAATCCACTGACCCACTCAGGCATGTCCCCCATTGGGATTCTTAGGTGAGAAAAAATAACTTCTTTGGATTACATTTTCCCCCAAGTTTTTTGTCTTTGGAGCGAAGTATACTCATAACAGTCATAATGGATTCAGAAGAAAGGCTGTGCAGTAAGATAAGTCCCCCATTCTTCACTAGCTCAGTAAATCATTTAACTCTCCAAGGTCCAGTTTCCTTTTCTGTAAAGAAGGTAAACATAGCACCTGGCTCAGGCATGTGAGGAGAAAGGACGAGGCATTCACAACTACCAGCACACCATTTGTTACATTTGTACTTAATAAGTGTTAATGATGACTATAATTCAATTACAGCAGATGGCAAAAATGGATTGAAAAAAAAATCTCTGATCTAATTTCTGCATATATAAGCATATGCACATAAAGTCTTTGGTAAGACCGTCTCTCATTGCCCAGGGTAGCTTCTAACGGAGTCTAATGATCTCTAAAAATACTCAACTGTGCTCCTTGCTTTAGTAACAATGTCTTTAACTTCTGAGGGTTTTAGAATACATTTTTTATGGATATGAGGATTATCTAATCAAGGCCAAGTCTTACACTTCTTTCTTGGTGCAGCTTTCTTGAGCCTCCCTTTGTCCTGATTTCCAACAATAATGCTGACTCTCTGACAGACTAAGTAACACGGTGTTGCAAAATTTTTCTTACCCATGTGTATTTTCCATGGACTAAATTTCTTCAAGGTTAAGGACCATATCTTTTTCATCCTTATGTTGCAGTCAGCAGATATTATGAGATGTTTGTTTTCCAACTAAATATGTTTGCAAAGGCAGTAACTTTTGGTGCCTAGCTCAGTGACTGGCACACAGTAAACAGCAGTTAAATTTATTTGCTGAGTATGAATGGTAGGCTTTTACTAGGTTTTCTGGATATAATTTTGTCAGGCTCTCCAGAAAATGTTTCCTACGAATAATAATCTATTTGTCTTCTTTGGTCTTGACTTTACTTTCCAGACCATTTTAGTGTCTGACTACATTACTGCTTTTTAACCTTTTTGCATGTTTCATTGTTGACTTTCACAGCCATTTATCACGATATCGAAACCCAGGTCATAAGAGTTAAGCAACATTCTGAGGGAGATGTTGACAACACAGAGGACTAGAAAGCTCTACCTCTATTTCTCTCACAGAGACACCAACTTAAAACAATATACAGACTAAAATAGCTTTATGAGAACTCAAGTCAGTTGAGAAGCTGCAGTACCCCAGGTCAGGGGAGAGCTGAGAACAGCTTCATTGAAATGGGCAAGAAGGGTCATTTCCCTTTACCTCTGGTTCCACCCATCCCACCCTTTGCCCAAGCCATCACAGCTCAGCCTCTGGCTCCTGGTTTCTCCAGGAGAGTAGGGGGAAAGAGAAGGGTGGGAAAACTAACCCAGAGTTCTGGCCTTTTCTATGGCATCCCAAGGGTTTCTGTCTTGCCTGACTTGGAGTGCTGATGGAACTGGCAACAGTTGGCACTATAGGGCTTACAGTGCCCCAGATGGAGGCTGCAGTGGTTCATCACGGTTGGGAGAGAGCGAGAAGAGTGGAGTATGTTCTTGGTGTTCCAACTTTTTGGAGGGCTGTCGAAGACTGATATTTGTCTTGCCTACCTGGGATGCTAATGGGGAGCTGAAAGACTTTGGATTCCTGGGGGCCAATGAGAAGAAAAGAGCAGGGAACATGCTGTATTGCAGACAGACACCAGAGGGAGCAAGAGACCCAGCTCCTAGAAGAGAAATAAGTAAACTTCTCTAATTGGCAAACTATACTCACAGCCCAGAAGTCACACCCCCTAAAAAGGTTTCAGAGATCCCCAGAATCGCTGTAGACTAGAATAGGTGGCTGCTTTTCCAAATGCATAAAACTCAGCAAAAACTCAGAAGGTGCGCGCGCACACACACGAAACAGGACCCAAAGGACAAAATAAATTTCCAGAAATCAACTCCAAAGAAACAGTGATCTATGAATTACCAAAGAATTCAGAATGATGGTTTTTAAGAGGCTCAATGACCTATAAGAGAATGCAAATAGGCAACTAAATGATATCAGGAAAATGAGGTATGAACAAAATGACGTATTAACAAAGAAAAAAAAAATATTACGAAGAACCAAACAGAAATTCTGGACCTGAAGAATACAGTGACTGAATTAAAAATATTTACTAGAGGAGTTCAATAGCAGACCTGATCAAGCAGCAGGAAGAATCAAGGAAGAAGGGAAGAAATTAAAAAAAAAAAAAAAAGAAAGAAAAGTGGAGAAAGACTGAGGTACTTATGGGATATCAGCAAATGGACCGATGTATGCATTATGGTACTTCTAGTAGAGAAAAAAGGACAAAAAACTTATTTGAAGAAATAATGGCCCCAAACTTCCTGAAGTTGAGGAAGAATATGGACATCCAAATTCTAGAGTTAACCAACATTTTACGGACTGGACGGATACCTGATGACTGATTATACTTTTAATGGCCTTAGTTTTATTATCCAGGTGAAATTACTACTTTGAATTACTTTTATTCAGCAGAGGAGCAGATATTGTAAAGAATCACATCTATAGCTCTGTCATAGTATCTTATTTGCGGAAGAGTGAAAAGGAGAAACAAGACTCTGAAGAGACATGCAGGTTTGGGGGAGAATTAAAGAAAGGGACACCTTCCCCTTAACCCTGTTGAATTCTTATGATAGTATATTAAGGGAAAATATCCATCCATGGATTGTAAAATGATGGCTATGATATAATTCACAATCTCTTCCTTTGAATGAATCTTACCAAAGAGCCAAGAATGAGTTGAAATCACTAACTCTGTTCTAGACCTTATGCAACTTACTGTTTTATGTGTTTTTTCAAAGTCATATGATACAAAAGTAGTACTATAAAACCTCCCTAAAAGCACAGTTCTTAACCTCCTGTAGGGTGACAGATCCCTTTAATAACAAAAGTATGGATCCAAGTATCCTAGAAAAATGACAAAATTATCAAATTAACATAAAATTTCTGAGGTTTTACAGACTGCAAGAAGCCCATCCAGAGATGCCTTATATATCTGTGGGGACTCTCGGTTTAGAAGACTTTCTACTTCGATAGAAACTCTGGTGCTGTTTCCTCATGCCTGAAATAAAAGGGTAGACCAAATGGTCCATAAAGTTCTTCCAGCTGGGAGTAAAATGCAGTAGACTACAAAATCTGGTAACAAACAAACCAAGTTAGAGTGCTTGTCTAGGGCGCTAGTGGATGACAGAAAAGTGAGAGAGAATTTTTGTATTTATTATAGCAAAAGAAAGACTAGCCTAGAAAATGAAGAGGTCATAGCACTTTGCTATCCCTTAGCCACTTAAATCCCGAAAGCATGTATATATTCTCATAGCAAAATTCTGAGATTCTGAAAAATTCAACAAACAAGTAGAGCCAATTATACCCTGAGTACCCCACCAAGAAACCGTTAATTACCATTATAGGGAGTTGTGATTCAGAACCACTAATTAAACATTTATTGAATGTTCAAGGTACTTAAAAAGGAGCTTATAATTCTGTTAATTAAATGACACTTTAATGTATGCATCATGCCTTGGAATTATCTAAGTCATATGTGGATAACATTACATTAATAAAAATGAATACATTTTATGTATACATGGAAAGACTGGAACATTCCTTCAATAATTTTATTCTTTACAAAATATATAAATAAATAAAACAATTCAACTTCTGCTGAAGTATTACCACATTCAAGAAGATATTGCCATCACCATTCTAAATTACTGGAAGGCATTAATCTCTATTCCTTCATCTTCGATTTCAAGTGGCAAAAAGAAAACTGAATTGAGATTAAGTTGGGCTGTGATAACGTTGCCAGGGACAGGCACATGAAGGAATAAACAGTCATGTCCAAGCAGGGAATGCTGGGGCTCCAGAAAAGCAACAGGAAAGGAGTCTACTGTGTCCTGCACTCAGGTGCATCTTTTCCTGAGGAGGTGTGCCACGGAGCTGGCTGAGAACCCACACTCTCTGCTCCAGCAGTTTGTTCTTCTGAGAAAAGACAAGAAAACCCAAAAATAATCTTATTAAAAACCACACACAGACACACACACACACACACACACACACACACACACACACACACACAATTTGAATACAACTGGAAATGGAAACAATTTTAAGACAGTAGAGATATAAAGCATGAAAAATGACAATATGGTCATTAATGTCCTCATGTTTGGTCATTAAAAAGGTGTATGTCACTTCATCTGAGGTAGAGAAGTTTACTGTCTATTTTCTCATAAAATCAACTGTTATAGAACTGTTATAACCTTAACCCTAACCCGTTTTGTATATAAAACCAAGAAGTAATAAAGTGTCACTTGAAATTCATCAGTTTGAGATTAAAAGTGAATCAAACACAGATTGAGTCTAATTTTCCTTGGCCCTAATTTTAGGAAAAAAAAAAAAAAAAGCTGTGCTAAGCAAATAGTATATATTTTGGAGAATATTTAGTCATTCTTTGAACACTCTGAGGCTTTAAAAAGCACTTCAACTGTATTTATGCTTATAAGCAATATTCATTTTCAAATGATTAATTAAAATAAATCTCACATACCTGGTCTTTGCAATTATCTCAAGTTGTTGAGAAAATTTATCTTTTTATAATTCAAATTAAAAACTAACATTAAAATTCTTTTTTTTTTTTTAAAGATTTTATTTATTTATTTGAGAGAGAGACAGTGAGAGAGAGCATGAGCAAGGAGAAGGTCAGAGGGAGAAGCAGACCCCCATGGAGCTGGGAGCCCGATGCGGGACTTGATCCCGGGACTGCGGGATCATGACCTGAGCCAAAGGCAATCGTCCAACCAACTGAGCCACCCAGGCGTCCCCTTTTTTTTTTTTTTTTTTAAAGATTTTATTTATTTGACAGACAGAGATCACAAGTAGGCAGAGAGAGAGAGAGAGGGGAAGCAGGCTCCTCGCGGGCAAAGAGCCTGACTCGGGGCTCAATCCCAGGACCCTGGGATCATGACCTGGGCCGAAGGCAGAGGCTTTAACCCACTGAGCCACCCAGGTGCCCCACATTAAAGTTCTTTTTGAATGGTATTTTACTAATTCAGGCTGGGACTATGTCCTTTAATTCTGAAAAAAAAAAAAAAAAAAAAAAAAAAAATTTTTAAGATTTTATTTATTTGACCGACAGAGAGAGAAGAGTGAGCACAAGCAGGGGGGGCAGCAGGCAGAGAGAGAGGGAGAAGCAGGCTCTCTGCTCAGCAGGGAGCCTGATGTGGGACTTGATTCTAGGACTTGGACCATGATCTGAGCTGAAGGCAGATGCTCAACTGAGTCACCCAGGCACCCCTGAATTGGTCAGTTTTTGATTCATATATTCTTCCAGCTTACTCTTTTATTTACTTCAGTTAAAAACAGTACCAGAGTGATGCATATATTGATAAAAAGACTCAAGCATTTTTATTTGCGGTTGAATTAATTTGTATCGGTCTATGTCCCTGGCACTATCAGATAAAATCAAAAGGTGATTAAAAGTTTCTCAGTTTTTCGGGGCACCATAGTATGACTGGGGCACTCTGCTAATCCTCCATCCACCCCTCTGTGTCTGGCACCTGGGCTGAGGTGGGGGTGACCCTTCACACTGCCTCCCTCCAACCAGTGAGGAGCCTAGCACTGCTGATTTTACTCCCAAATCTCTCCCGTCCATCCATTTTTCTGTATCTCCCTTGAGCCTGCTCAAGTCCTTGCTACTATCACACCTCTTGCTTGGACAACTGTCATCAACTCTTGCTCCTATTAGTTGTTGGTCACCATAGAGCTAAGGTTCTGTGTTCAAAATTTATAACTCATTATGATTCCCCCCATCATGTTGTTTAAAATCTTTCAAAGTCTTTGTCTATATGTTTTCAGGAAAAAGTAAAAATTCCTTTATACAATCGACAAATTGCCACACACCTGGCTCTTCTTCTGTTTGGCTGCACTGCCTCCAACCCCAGCAGCTTGGGTTCACTGTGCTCTGGCCAGCTTGCTTTCTTTCAGCCCCGACCCTGGTTACAGTCCGTCCTACCCTGGGGGTGTCACTGTTCTATCTGCCTGAAATACGTCTCCCTCCTCTCTTTGTTAAGCTGACTCACATTAACCTTTTAGATCTCAGTGCCGTTCTTCAAGGAAGACTTCCTTACTATTCCTGAAACAAAAGCCTATTATATGCCTCACAGCCTTTTACACTCTAGAATTTTACCTATTTTTATTTTTGATTACTTGATTACTGTATCTCTCAGCAGGACTTTAAGCTTCCGTAGGGTGGGGACCATGTCTGGCTTAGCTTATCAATGTACCATCAGGGTCTCTTCTCTGACACATAGTTGGAGACCAAAATATTTTGCTGATTGGATAAATTAATAAGTAAATGAAACAAGTCTATGATCTCGCTTGTGTAAAATGAAGATAATGCTATTGGAAATACTGGCCCACTGCATTGATAAGAAAGGCTTCTTCAGTGAAAGTTTTGTTTATAGGGTAGTGTCTTCATGTTTTTAATAGAGTTTCTAATATCTCAGGGAAAAGTTGAAGGTTTAAGAGGTAGAATAAAGATTCAATTTGGGGTAAAAAATGATGGACATCAGTGCTGTGCTTTGGAGAAACTTTCCAAAATGCCAAAATTCCAGAAATGCCAAATGAAGTCTGTGCACTGTAGCTTGCTCAACTATATCCTGTCTAACCTTGCCCTTAGGGGCCACAAATTAAAGATAAGTTCTGACAGTTATCCCCTGATTTCCAAAGAACCAGTATATTTACGTACCTGGGCAAAGGCCTAAACCGGAGTTATCAAAATAGCGAACTGGATGAGGCGTTGGTAAAGATTTCGATCGGCTGTCAAAAAACCAAGACTTTGGTGATTCCCTTGGCACAGGATCTTGTAAATTCCGTTCCTTGCATTGAGAAGGTGTATGTGGCCTCTTTTTGGAAGGTGTTCTAGTCACTTTAGGAGACTGTGGAGAATTCTCACAACTAACTTCTCTTTGAGTCTCTCTCTTAAGGATTCTCTCCTTCCATGTTTTGACCTCATTGGAAAGATGATGATTATTGCTTGAATAGAGGAAAAAAAAGAGAGAGAGAGAGAGAGTGTTAAGTCTGTACAATTCCTGCATTTATTCACCTGGTACATTCGTTCTCTATTCCCTGGCCACATTCTGTGTCTTTCAGTTCCACTAACTGGTTATTTTTTGTGACCAAAAGCCTGTGCACTTGTTGCCCTCTGCCTAAAAGGCTTTCCAGTCTCTCCTTTCATCTGGCCTAACTCTTGCCCTTTTCCACAGCTACTCTTTTATCAGTTTCTGCACCATCACCCCTCCCCACATCTAGATAAGGTCCTAGTTGTGGTTTTCTGTTCTTGCTGTTTAATAGCACTCAATGCAAAAAATTAGTTGTACAGTTATTTGTTTCCTATCTATTGTTCTTCCATTGTACTATTAGTAAAGTGCTTGGCACAAGATTCTAATTGTTGATAAAAGCCAAATATTAAATTTGTTAGAATTGTTTATAAAATAAAAAGAAAATAGGCTACAATAATAATGGACTTACAGAATTCTCCTTTGACTTGGGTATGCAGACTTGTGGTCTATTTAAGTTGCCCCTTACTCTCTGCTCAGCAGGGAGCCTGCTAACCCCGCCCCCCATCTCTGCCTGCCTCTCTGCCTATTTGTGACCTCTCTATGTCAAACGAATAAATAAAATCTTGAAAAAAAAAAAGGATTTAAGTTGCCCCTTAAAGATCTTTGTTTACTTCCTGTTTCTGGCTTTGTTAAAAATAGGTCAATTGACAGATAGCAAACATCTGGAATGGGGGTAATACAGTCTTATTCCTTTTTAAAAACATTTATTACATATATTCTAAAAGTTATTTCCCCGTATGCGTGAAGGGTTGCCAACTGCAAAAACTTGTATGGAAGTGTATACACCAAGCTCCCCACATGTAATAGCCAGAAGCATAATTTCAATATCACGTAAGCATATCTTACCTTAATAGTTCATTCTTTTGCTTTATTAGCTGTTCGTTTTGCTGCTTCAACTTTGAGACTTCTTTTTCTAGCCGTATATATTCGCTTTTTAAAATAAGAGCTTTTGTGCTCTGTATGATGCCACTACCACCTCCACAAGTTAAGGGTTTATTTGAAGGCTGAGAGTCCGTACATTCTGACACAACTGTGAGGGGGGCAAATACACCAATAGGGCATCATTTACATTATCTCCAAAGTTTAAAATAGAGGAAATACTACGAAGAGCCATTAAGTCAATGCAAAAACCAGACTATCTCAATCACCAGGTCCCTAGAAGCCATCCTTCCTTCCTCCTTTTTCCTCCTCTCCTAAGCCTGGTTGAGCAACACTTCTAATTGTCTCTAGAACCCTCCCGCTTCTCTCCAGCCACCAGTTCCATCAGCACGACACTGCTGGCTGGAAGTCCACTATGAGGGCAGCAGCGGCTCCCCGACCCACCCCCCCATTAGTGTTGTCCTTCCCTGCTCTCTCCTCTGCATCAGTGGATACCCCGGAGGGCTTCTTATAGCACAGAATGTGTGTGTGGGGTCCACCACCAGTCATTCAGTGCGCTCCAAATTCTCAAGACATAGTTGTAACTAAATAAAATTCAGAATGATACAAAAGCATATATTATTAAGTATTCTACACTATATGTGTGGAAAAAAGGTAAGGACATGTTTTGTAAATTTTAAAATTTAAAGGCATTTAAAAATTTAGGCATTTAAAAATGCCTAAAAATTTGAGGCGCTTATAGAGTAGAACAAGCCACTGCTTAACTGACAATTTACAAAACAGGGTGAGGTATGTTGGGGGGAAGATACTCAGTGTCCATTTTCCTTTGAATTACTCTGAGTTCAGATATAATATGTACCTGGGAAAGAAACAAATCAAGAGTAATTACAACAAATCATGATTGTTTCTAGTTCTGTCTCTTAAAGTTTTCCAGGTAGGGGTGAACTTCTCCAGCAACAGACACTAGAGAAGTTCAGGCCAAACATGTATGAGACAACATCTTTAAAACTATCTCATTTTTTTTTTAAATGTGTGGATAATAATACACACAAGTATTACCTTATGTTGGATTGACATTCAGAATTTTCAGTGTGCTTTTACACATAACTTTCAGTTTGATCCTTACAATACATATATATGTATTATAATATATATTTACATATATATACATATATACACACAATATAATATGTAAAAATATATATACATATATACACAATATGTAAAAAAAATAAATGTATATGTGTATATATGTAATATAATATGTATATACATGTAATAATATATATGTATATATACACAATATAATATGTAAACTATATATATTTTATATATATCACATATATATAAATATATATATGGAGGTCAGGTATCATCCCCTTGATTTCATAAAGCCATCAAATGAGGACCGGTCCTGACTTAGTTCACTGCTTGTTTACTACACAAAGCTGTCCCAAGTACTGTTCAACATCCTCTCTTTTCAAATGAAACAAAGAGACAGTTATATGGAAAAGGGAATAGGTTGAGGAATGCACATGCAGAAATTTGATCATTAGACTTGAAAATTGTATTGAAAAGATAAATTTGAACGACTTTGCAAGTAAGCATTAACTCTATTTTCAGTACTAAGAACAGGTAGGATATTATTTCCTTTTTTCCACCGTGTGCCGATTGTATTTTTGCTGTACACATGGTTAAAGTCTATTACAATATGTTTGTATTTTTATTGGGAAGGTTACTTTTACCTTGATAGTTACTTCATTCTTTTTTAGTACTGAAGATATCTTCACCCACATGTAAAGATCAGATAATGCAAAGGTAAAACTCTTATTTTTTTAGAATCTATAATGGATAAATAGTTGAGATTACAGGAAACTAAGGAGATATGACAGGATAAATATGATCCCAATAAATTCATTTCAAAAATAGTTTTTTCTAACTTAGTGGTTAACAGTTTATTCTTGACTGTCACAAATATAACAGTCCTCAAAATGTCTAAGTATATTGAGAAATAAGATGGAAAGAATCTGGCAATATCAGTATTTTCTACTTACTTGAGATATCTTGGGCTTGTTGATTTCTTCTCAGATTTTCTCTCAATACCCTTATAACTTCTTTTTGATATTCTACAGTGGCTTTTGTAGAAGTAATTCTAAAAAGAACAACAGAAACATGTAAAAGCTTTGTAACTACTTTTTGATGGAAGAATAAACAGAACTGCTATTAATAAGATATATCACATTGACATAAAACCCATAAATGGCAGTAGGGTATCAAGTATTTTATAGCTGTAACGCCATCAAATTGGAAATATTCTATTTGGTTGCGGGAGTAATTTTTAAAATTCTTTTTAAATTTCTGGAAGCCCAATAGCTTTGTTAATCAGATACAATTACCAGAGCATAAAAGTGAAAAGAACTTTTACCTATTTCAACACCGTCAGGGAAGCAAACCCTGGCTGCAGCTCTAGTCTAATGTGATACAAAGGTCAAATTCTGCTCACTGTTCCCTAGTAGAAAGTGACATTTTAGGAATTGTTGGCCTAAGTGTTAATCAGCAGCGTTAAATCACGAGACTTTCTGCCTTTAGAAACTCTGAAAGTATCTGCTGATTCTATTCTATATGTGAAATTGCCTTTTTAAAAAAGATTTATTTATTTATTTGAGAGAGAGAGAGCTAGACATTTATTTATTTGAGAGAGAGCGCCAGAGGGAGAGGGAGAGAGAAACTCAAATATTCTTTGTGGAGCCGAATGCAGAACTCGATCTCAGGACCCTGACATAATGACCTGAGCTGAAACCAAGAGTTAGATGTTTAACTGACTGCATCACCCAGGTGCCCCTGAAATTGCTTTTTGTAATGAGGAAACTGATAGGTGTAAGTTTCACTAAAACCCATAGTCTTACCAGTGGAAGGCTGGTTAGAATGCATGAAGCTTCAGAGTGCTACTTTTTGGGCAAATTTGGTATCATTGTTAAATATATAGAGGAAGAACAAAAAGCATTAGGAGTCAGAAGGAGTCTTAAGAAATCATCTAATACAAACCTGTCCTTACTGATTATGAATACAAAGACCAGAGAGATTAAACAGCTTATATGTGAGGTGATATAATAATAAGTGGCAATATTATATTTCTAATTCACTGTCTCTGACTGTTTAATGTTCATTATGTTATATCATAAAGAACCTCAGGCATGCCATTATATATAGTATATACAAATAAAAAGAACTCAGTCATGCTTTTTGGGTATTAGGTACCATAATTTAAAATGATATACAATTTTACACAAAAACACAATAGGAAGAACAAGTTAAATTAAGAGAACCAAGAGAAATCTTAGTCAAACTGCTAAATACACAAAGATACACATATATTTAGGTTCTTAACATTCAATTTCAAGCATAAAAAGACCATTTTTTATGCTGTTTATTTAAGACAGCAAGAAGCATTAAAAGACATGTGTTAGTAATTGATCATAACTATGCTTGTTTTTAAAAAATTTTACTGATGTAATGAGAATTTAACAAATTTAAAATCTGTGGATGTTTGTATTTATTTTAAAAAGCAGTTAATAGGGGCACCTGGGTGGCTCAGTGGGTTAAAAAGTAGTAATAATACTTCGATATATTTAAAAAAGTTAACTTTTTAATGCAAAAAAAATTTAGATGGAAAATTAAGCTTTTTTTCCTTTTAAAGATTTATTTATTTTTTTGACAGAGAGAGAGAGCAAGAGAGTGAGAGAGCACAAGCAGGGGGAGCAGGAGGCAGAGGAAGAGGGAGAAGCAGGCTCTTTGCTGAGCAAGGAGCCCAATGTGGGGCTCAATCTTAGGACCCTGGGATAATGACCTGAGCCAAAGGCAGATGCTTAACTGACTGAGCCACCAGGGTTCCTGAAACTTAAGCTATTAAGGTCATGTTCAGTTAAGGCAAAGACATACTTTTTTCCTTTTTTTTTTAATGATAATTGTGAGTATTTATTTGGCATTTTCAAAACATGATACGCTAACTAATAACTGTCTAAAAAAGACAGAAAAAAATCACAGATTTTAAAACATTTCAAATAAGTACTTATATCCAACTACAGGTAAAACAAATATGTAATAATACAGAAGGTTTCCATAATACAAAAAAAAATATAACTATTTCAACAGTATGGTAAGCAACCTGAAAGATAAGAAATTCTGACATACTCTTTTTCAAACTCTTTAGCATTTTTCATCTTCTCTAGGTCTATTTTCACCAGCTTCGTTTTGAGATCTTCAATTTCTTCTTTATAGGGCTTAGCTCCTAAAGCAACTTTGTCCTATTTTTTTTTAAGAGAAAAGAAAAATAATTTCAGAGCAGTTTTAAAGAGCTGTAGGATTTGGTAGGAACATTTTAAAACAGTAAGCTCCAAATACATGAAAAGTGAAAAGCACAGAATTTAACCCTAAAATGAACAACATGTACATATTTGATGTGAAGTATACATGAAATTATTGGAAGCTAACAGGGAATTAAGAACACATGACCTTCACTGTTTTTTTTTTTTTTTTTTTTTTTTTTTTTTTTTAATTTTATTCATTTGAGAGGGAGAATGAGACAGAACATGAGCAGGGTGAGGGACAGATGGAGAGGGAGAAGCGGACTCCTCACTGAACAGGGAGCCTGACAAAGGACTCGATCCTGGGACTCCTGGGATTATGACCTGAGCCAAAGGCAGGCATTTAACCTACTGAGCCACCCAGGTGCCCCTTCATTTCCTAAAACAAATTTTTCTCCAATTAAAAATGATATAAACAAAATGAAACAGAAAGGTTGAAAATAATGGGTAGACAAAGGTAAATCAGGAAATGAAACAAAAAGATGTCAGAATGACAATATAAATATCAAACTAGAATTGAATTCAAGGTACAAAGTACTATAAAATGTTGTTGGGATATTTGTACTCAAAGATGGTTCATTCCAGTGCTGAAAATACATCTACTTTCTACTCAGAGAAAAAACATCATATGTAAATACATACACATATTTAAACTTTTTTATAAATACTTTTATTTTTAGAGCAACTTTAGGTTTATAGAAAAATTGAGCAGAGTACAGAGTTCCTATATATCCTTGTCATGCTCTATCTCCCTCCTCATGTTGTCCGTTTTCCCTATATATTAACATCACATTTTAGTGATGGGCCAATATTGATACATTCCAGGCTGTGTTCGGGTTTACTGTTTGTATTGCATACTCTACGGGGTTTGACAAATGTACAATGACACATGTTCTTTGGTACGATATCATACAGAATACATTCACTATCTTAAAAACCCCGTGTTCCACCTATTCGTCCTTCACTCCCTTACCCCTTCTGGACCATTGGCAATCATTGATCTTTTTACTGTCTCCCTGGTTTTGTCTTTTCCAGAATATCATATAGTTGGAATCACTTTTAAGTTTGGCTTCTTTTTAATGAACAGTGTGCATTTAAGGTCCATCCATGTCTTTGCGACTCAATAGCTCATTTCTTATTACTGCTGAATAAATCACTCATTTCTTTTTAGCACTGTACCACAGTCATAGATATTGAACAAAAAATAAAATCCATCTAAATAAGGACCTAGAGGGGCGCCTGGGTGGCTCAGAGGGTTAAGCCTCTGCCTTCGGCTCAGGTCATGATCTCAGGGTCCTGGGATCGAGCTCCACATCGGGCTCCCTGTTCAGTGGGAAGCCTGCTCCCCCCCACCCCCGCCACTCTCTCTGCCTGCCTCTATGCCTATTTGTGATCTCACTCTCTCTGTCAAATAAATAAATAAAATCTTTAAACAAAAATAAATAAATAGGGACCTAGAGAGCTCTCTTTATTCCTCTAGGCTTTCCCAACCCAACCTCCAGAGAAACGTTTACATGCATACCATGGCTAGCAAAGACGAAAAAGATGCAAAACCTCCAAAAATGATAGATGATCAGCTTAAGGAGGTGGAGGACTGCATAAGATAAGCTCATTCTTGGAGGAGCCCAGTGTTTGCTTAGTCACAGCACCAGTTCAATACCTCACCTTCTGAGTCAGATGCTGATGTCAGTGCCTCCCTGGGCATGTGACTGGGTGGAGCGTGGGCAGTTTTGTAAGAAACTGCTGAACTCTCTTTCAAACTGACTGTCCCAGCTGCCATCCTACAGCAATGGATTCTTACTGTTCTACCTCCTCACCAGCATTTTTAGTGTGGTGCATGGGATTTTGGCCATCATGGCATTTTGAGATACCATAGTTGTGCAGTGGTATGACATACCATGCTGAGAATCTTTTCATATGCTTATTTGTCACACATATATCTTCTTAGGTGGGGTGTCTGCTCAGAACTGTTGTCTTTTTTTTTTTTTTTAAAGATTTTATTTATTTATTTGAAAGAGTGAGAGAGATCACAAGTAGGCAGAGAGGTAGGCACAGAGAGACGGAGAAGCAGGCTCCCCGCTGAGCAGAGAGCCCCATGCGGGGCTCGATCCCAGGACCCTGAGATCATGACCTGAGCCAAAGGCAGAGGCTTTTTTTTTTTTTTTTTAGATTTTATTTATTTATTTGATAGAGATTACAAGTAGTCAGAGAGGCAGGCAGAGAGAGAGAAGGAAGCAGGCTCCCTGCTTCCCTCGATCCCCGGACCCTGAGACCATGACCTGAGCCGAAGGCAGAGGCTTTAACCCCCTGAGCCACCCAGGTGCCCCTGGTGTCTGTTTTTTAATCTTTTTTTTAAAAAAGATTTTATTTATTTTAATTGACTTTCTTTTTTATGATCGAGTTTTAAAAGTTCTTCGCATATTTAGGACAACAGCTCTTTATCAGATATGTGTTTTGCAGAATTTTTTCCTTTGGTCTGTGACTTGTCCTTTTATTTTCTTAACTGTCTTTCACAGAGCAGATATCTTTAATTTAAACGGAGTCCAACTTACCAATTTTTTCTTTCATGGATCATGCTTTTGATGTTATATCTAAAAAGACACCATCAAACCCACAGTCACTTGGGTTTTCTATTTTATCTTCTGAGGGTTTTTTAGTTTTGTCTTTTACATTTAGATTTTTTTTTTTTTTAATTATTTAAGAGAGAGAAAGCACAAGGCGGGGGTGGGGAGAGGGAGAAGCAGGGAGCCTGACACAGGACTCCATCCCAGGATCCGGGGATCATGACCTGAGCTGAAGGCAGATGCTTAATGACTGAGCCACCCAGGTGCCCCTACATTTGGATTTTTGATCAACTGAGTTAATCCTTTTGGAAGATAGAAGGTCTGTGTTAAGATTTGTTTTTCTGTTTGTGGAAGTCCAGTTGTTCTAGCATCATTAGTTGCTAAGACTAAACTTCTCCACTGACTTGCCTTTGCTCTCCTGTCAAGGATCCGTTGGCTGCGTTTGTGTTGGTCTATATCTAAGCTCTCTATTCTCTTCCATTGATTTAATTTTCTTTTAAAAGTTTTATTATTATTTTAAAAGTTCAAAGAACTCTTGAAAAAAGGTATTCACTTATGACACTAAAAAGAAAATTTCAATATATTTTAGAAATGCAGAAATTAGTTTTTTGCCACAATATAATGAAATAAATTAGTCATATATAACATTATTTAAAACATTCTCACGTAAAAGAAATCAAAACTGAAAATACTGAATTATAAATGAAAGATAACAGAATTCCATATTTCAAACATATAGTATGTGACCAAAGCTGCACTCAAGAAATACTGATGGTCTTAGATTTACTGAATAAATGGAAAAGACTGAAAATATAAAGTTCATGGTTAACAACACCTATTTATCATTTGCATTTTTAGAGAGTTTCAGTTGAGAAACTTTAGTGGCTCTATCTGAAAAAGAATTCCTTTGAAATTCTGATTTGAATTACATGAAATTTAGGAATTAATTTGGGAAAAACTTAGGATTGTATAGTATTTAGGTTCTAATCTAGGAAATGGTCTGTTTCTTATAAACCACATGTTCCTCTATATTTCTTTTTAAAGTTTTATTTTTCTTTTCATATATGTTGCCCTCATTTTTTGTTAAGGTTAGTCATTCAATCATCTTATTTTAGATTTTGTGGCCGTTATAAATAAGATCTTTTTTCCCCCTCATGCAGGATGTCCATAAAGTTCTACTACAGTTTAAATTTTTGATCCATTCACTGCTACTTGACATAAACAATTTGTAATGATGTAACAGAGGAAATGTATCAAGATTTAAACAAAATTGTTAATGATTCATTTGTTCAAATTACTTTCTGCTCTATTCAATTAACAAACCCTACATTATTATATTAGACAGCTATATCCAAGATGTTTTAAAATAGTGGTGAATAGGTTAAATTTTTTTCTTATGCCAAGTCTTGAGTTAAAAACATTGTTGCATTTTATAGAATGTTTATATAATACCAAAAAAAACCCCACACAAAACTGTATGAAGATTTTATGAATATCTTGTGTTCTGCTTTCTTTCCCTTAGGTAATACACAATGCCATACCCCAGAAATAGTTATTTCTGGTAAGCAGGAAAGATGTTTATCTCTCCATAGATGTCTGTATCAATTTACACAGAATGTGGAGAAATTTGTTGCTTACTTCCTATCTTGATACACTTCCTTCACTTCTGTGAAGAGACTGAAACCGCTGTCTGCACTCTGTGTTGTTACCCACCCCTCCCCAACTCCCAATGAACTGGATGCTCCATCTTGGTATCTTTTGGTTACTCCTTATTTCTTAACCATTATGCTCATGGCTTTGTCCAGTCTCATGACTTTTATATGCTGACAATTCCCCAAACTCACACCTCAAGTCTATGTGTATACATACATACATACACACATACATAGATTTGTGTATACATATGACTGCTTCAGTCATATCTCAAGTTGGGAGTCCCCAATAGCCATTTCAAATTCAGTGTGTCCAAAACTTAGTTTCGATTTAGCTCCCATGGTTTCAGACCTGCTCTTCTGACAGTCTTTCCCATCTCCATAGATAGCAAGTCCATCCTTCTAGTTGTTCAAGCCAAAAACTCTGGAATCACCTCTGACTCCAAGAAATATGAGGAAAGAGTATGTGCCACTTCTGGGTCAGGGCCTTTAAGAGTAGAGATTTTAAGACGATTTTTAGCTTCTCCATCTGTCCCTTTCCTGTGAACCCAGGCATGGACAGTTTACAACTTGGCTTTAATCACGCACATAAAAACAGCCCCTGAGGGGGTGGTGGAGAACAGGATGGGAGAGAAGTAAGCCTCTGAATGATCACGTGGAAGGGAGGTGAACTCACGTGGAACTCACACTTTTATATGGGACAGAGAAATAAGATTCCCTCTTGTTGGAGTTGCTGTAGTTTGGGTCCCTTTGTTGTAGCAGTTGATATGTCACATTAACAAACATGCCCTCCTGGATATTATCTTCAAAGAGTAGGCTTTAAAAAATTATATCAGGGGGCACCTGGGTGGCTCAGTGGGTTAAGGCCTCTGCCTTCAGCTCAGGTCATGATCCCAGCGTCCTGGGATCGAGCCCCACATCAGGCTCTCTGCTCAACATGGAGCCTGCTTCCTTCTCTCTCTCTGCCTGCCTCTCTGCCTACTTGTGATCTCTGCCTGTCAAATATACAAATAAAATCTCAAAAAAAAAAAATTACATCAGATCATTATATCCTTTTGCCAAAATCCTCTGATGACTTCCCATCTCACTCAAAATAAAAACTAAAGTTCTTATAATAGATTGCGAGACCCTTTATGATTTGACTCTCTGCTACTTCTCACCTTATTTCCCATCTCTTCCCTTTGCTCATTCTGCTCAGGAGAATGTTTCTTAAACATACATACTTGTTTTGTATGTTTTCTTGTTTCTTCCTTTCTTATTTCTTAAACATACACTATTTGTGATTTCCTTTGCTTGGAAGGCCGTTACCCTTCCACATAGCTCCCCTATCACATAGCTCACCCATCCCCTCAGGTCAGCATAGCGGTACAGCTCTCCTCAGCTCAACCTGTTTTAAGATCATATCTGCTTCCCTCAAACCCCCACTCTCACCCAGTACCCACACACTCCTTGTCTAGTTTGGCTTAATTTTTTCCTACCATACTTTTTACCATCTGACATACATATATAGTTGCTTATTTTCTCTCTTCCTGAACCAGAATGTAAGCTCCTTGAAAGAAATGAAGGACTTTTATTTCTTTCCACTGCTGTACACATGACATCCAGAGCAAAAACCAACATATACCGGATACTCAACAAATCTATCTTGATTGAGTAAGAATGTGATTTGACATATTAAATAATTACTCTCAAAAATTATAAAGCTTTACGATTGATTTTCTTGGTTTTTTTTTTTTAGCTTTACATTTAAAAAGATTGAGACTATTTTTTATTGCCTCTTCTATTTCATGTCTTATTGAATGAACCAGAACTTCTAGAACAGTGTTAAAATGATGAAAGCAGCAGACATTCTTGACTTGCTCCTGATTTTAACTGAAATGAAGAGATAGCAAACTTAAGTACCTATTAGGGTCAAACCCAAGCACAAGAAGCATGAGAAGGGTAGGAACTAAAACAAAAAGGAGTGGTAAAGATGTGATGAATGAAGGTACGACTTGTGTAATGGCATTCACAGTCAAAGATAAATTACTATGCTTCCTTTTTTCCCCTTTCATTTACTTAATTTTTTTTAAACAATTTTATTTATTTATTTGACAGACAGAGATCACAAGCAGGCAGAGAGGCAGGCAGAGAGAGAGAAGAGGAAGCAGGCTCCCTGCTGAGCAGAGAGCCTGATGCGGGGCTTGATCCCAGGACCCCGAGATCATGACCCAAGCCGAAGGCAGAGGCTTTAACCCACTGAGCCACCCAGGCACCCCTCATTTACTTAATTTATTTATCTACTTGAGAGAGAGAGAGAGAGAGAGAGAGAGAGAGAGAATGCATAGAGGGAGAGGAAGAAGCAAACTTCCCACAGAGCAGAGAGCCTGACGTGGGGTTGGATCCCAGGACCCTGGAATCATGACCTGAGCAGAACCTACTGAGCCACCCAGGCATCCCAGGACAAATTACTGTTCTTTCTAAAGTAAACAGATCAGATTCAGCCCAGAGGCTACCAGGTGGGGCTCAATAATGAGATTAAATAAAAAAAAAGAATTTTAAAATATACTTATCTAATAAAGAGTAAATATTTAGATGAGCTTTTTTTTCTGAAAAATAAAAATACACATCTTAAATTATAAAGAATATATGTCTTTAAAAAACAATTTTTCTAGGAGTATAGAAAATAATCATTATCTTACATGAAAATCTACTCTTCCATTTCATTTCTAAATTTCCACTTGCTTTTTTAAGCTTGAGTACTGAACTTTAGATGTTACATAAGTAACAGGAAGTTCAAGTAAAAGATTGGGAGTTCCAAATTATCCTCCAAATTCAACAGTAAAAGAAAAAAAAACCCCTTTTATTAGAAAATGAGTTCGTTAAGTTACCTGAAGTACTTGGATCATTTCTTTTGTTTTTTCAAGGCATTTATTTGATTCATTAACTTGTGCTTGAAGTTTCACTACTTTGTCATTAGTCATCTCAAGTTCTTTCTGCATCTTTATAATCTTGCTTTCCTTGTACTTAGCACTTTCCTTAGCTTCACGCAGTGAAGTTTCCAGCTCCTGAATTTTCTGTTAGAAAAAGTCCACATATGAGATGTGCCATGCAGGCAGAATCACAGTATGTAAGTGTAAGACAAAGATGGTCATATATAGGTATTAATGTTTCAGGTTGCATTAACAAAGGATAGAAGAGAAACCAAATGTCACTCAATTTATACAAGTGTTATTTTCTTTATTTAGAAGCTGATGATTCTTGGATTAAAAAGACCCAATTTTATATTATAAGGTTTAGTGTTATTTTATGTACTGGTTAGTATTGTGCTAAGCATATTAAACACACATTTAAATTAACACCACTTAAAGGAAATACACTCGTTAACTGACTCTCTAAGTAATGCATATAACATATCTTTTCCTTTATTTTTATTACCTAGTTTTAAAATTCAAAAATACAGGTATATGGAAAAATTCGAAGGCATGTAATGAAGGGTAAGTTTCCCTGTCTCAGAACCCTAGCTGACCCAGCAGCAACCACTACAGAACTCTTTCAAGTGTATCCTTCCAAAAATTTTCTATGTCTATCTGAGCATTTGTGAATATATAGTTATAAAAATGGTCAGTCATACATACAGTAGGAACATACTGAATATATAGTTTTGGTTTTTTTTTCAACCTGACAATGTATTTCCATTACCAACACATACAGATCTCTCCACGTTTTTGTTTTCATGGATACATACATCCTGTTTCTTAGAGGTACTATAAATTAGTTAACCCATCAACTGCCAACGAATATCTAGGTTATTTCCAGTTTTTTACAAGTAAAAAACACCTGAATTTAAATACCTGAATTTGTCCATATTTATAAGATTGTTCACCCACATACACACATATACAGGTTTTTCTAGAAAATATCTGTTTCTTCTTGCCCCATCCAGAATTTATTTTTGTTTGAGTGAGGTAGAAACCCAGATTTATTTCTTCCCAGGTGGCTAGCTGGTTGTCAGAATCAAACATTAATTAAATCATCTTTTCCCCACCGAGTAGGCTGCTGCCATTATCAAACACTGAATTCTCCTCCCTGAGTACATCTGCTGCTAAACTCTCTACTTGGGTCCACTGCTCTATTTGTCTATTTCTGTATCATTACCAAACTATTCTATGATACTCTAATTTGTCATAATTACCAAAGTAATAGCATATAATAATTATCTGATAGGGTATTTCCTGGGATTACTGAAGGTGGAATTTCCTTCAGCTTCTTTTTTGCTTTGGTAGATGGGGTTAATATTTCTGCTATTTTTGACTTTACTAGCTACTGAGGTCTGCAGGAATGAGCAAATCAATAAACTATACTAGTGATCTTCTAGGTTCCACCGGTAATTGATCATTAAACTAGTGGCTGATATTTTAGGTATTTATTTTGGTAAAAATGGTAAATTACAATTTACTTTTGGGTTCTTCACTAAGTCATTTTGTGAGCTAACAAAATAAAATAGCATGTTTGCTTCAGAGATTTCCAAGTAAGGCTAGTTAATAAAATAACTGAATCATTCAAATAATGTATTGATTCTTAGATCCAGGTAAATCTGCACTAAGACATCCGTTATATTTTTAGACCCTTCCATTTTAATTTTGATGTAACATTAACCAATATTAAGGCTTTGATGATAATTAGATAAAACCTGAATTGCCCTTCCCCTCTAAGCTAGTTCTATCAATAGACACAGATTATAGTTCAATAAAAAGTTACATGATTGAAGCAATTTATAATGTACAGTAATGGCACTTTGAGAGGTATATATACCTCTTAATCAAATTAAGCTATGAGTTACTTCTGTTTTATAATTCAAAGGGAAGATGTCATATAATATACATAGCTCTGCAGTTATTTGAGTGATTAGCCACAATAGAATTCAATTTTAAAAGGAAACCCATCACATACACAAACATGGTCCATGTTGTCTAATACATTTGATACTATAATTTTGCTCTGAAATGTTATATAAAATATAGCTTTAACTAATCAAATTGCAAATTGAAAAACATCTTATAAGAAATCACACACCTCTGCAGTTAGTTGTGTGGCTCTTGCTGTAACATGAAGATTCTTATTGTCCTCTGTAGCAGAATGAACAAGGATACCAGATGGTAGAGACATCTTCAAAGTTTGGTAGTTTTTGAATAGTTGTTCATTTTTCTCTTTCACTGATTTCAGGTCATGTTCCCATTCTCTGGCTAAAGCAGCATTTCTTTCCTCAAACTCTGTAGATTCATTCATTATAGCCTATTAAATAGTAAAACACCATTATAACTCTAAAATGAATTACATATAAAAAACACTATGAAAACTACTAGAATTCTAGGACAAGGCATATGCTGAAATTCATTATTTAGAACATCCTAGAACCGTACTTTATAAGAATGTGACCATTTGTGGTTTGCCTCAGTTCCTGGAGTTTCAGAAGGCGTTGGATGTTGATGATGGGAATAAAAGAAGAATAAGGACTGGAGAGGATTTGTATGGATTTGCAAGATGATTAAATCTCACATTATTGGATCAGTGCTAACATATGAAGCAGAAATCTGCAGAACTGTGTTGGTTAAAGTCATTATGTTATGACATTTATGATGTCATGTATGAACTTTAACTGACAAATAATAGCAGAGTACATCCAGTAAACTTAACAGCAATCTATTTTCCTGTTTCATTTTAAACCTCAGTGTTTAGAGGGGAAAGAATTCACTGACCTTTGGTAATTAATCGGAAAATCTTGTATTTCTGTTCATGGAATAACAATCACTACCTTCCTTTACACTGAAGGCTAACTCTGAAATTATTCATATTATCTTTTTATTTCCTAATTCTTATGGGATATACTTTTTGTTCTCATCATTAATGCCTTATTGGTTTTATCTATATCTTTAAGACACTTCTATCAGACTTGGATGCTAAATTAGTTGTGTTCTTGCTGGGATATTGGACTCGTCTTTGTTCTGGACTACTGGCTTCATACCAATAAAGTTATCAATTCCTACATTCAAGGTGCTAGAAGAAGCCACATCTCTATGCTCATTCAGATGGTAGAAATCTCACCTTCTATTCACAAGTAGGTCCTCAATATTACAAGAAAAGCACTAAATTTTATGGGGATTATCTTATTCAAATATGGGTTTTTATGCTTTTCCTCTGCTGTGAACTTTTTTTTTGGGGAAGTAGGTCATTTACTGTTTTGGTAGCTTGAGGTATTCCACAAACGGGAATATCCACAGGAAAGCATATTTTATTTATTTATTTTTAAAGTAAATGTATTTTTAAATTATTTTTAATAAACATATAGTATATTTTTATCCCCAGGGGTAGAGGTCTGTGAATCACCAGGTTTACACACTTCACAGGAAAGCATATTTTAAAAACATTATCTATATTTCAGTGTGATTTAAGTATAGTTTTCAGATGAAATTAAAGTGTCAAACAAGATCTACCCAAACATATGAAATGTAAAACCAATTTTAGAGGTTTTAATATTAATCTAGCTCCCTTTGCTCCAGACACATATACAACAAGTAACTTTCTGACTATTGCATATTTTACCAGGTATATGAGATAGGGATTACTTGAGAGCAGAATGAATATTCTGATTGGTGGAAAGTAACACAAATTAACAAGCTGGTCTTTTTTTTTTTTTTTTTAAATGGTACTTTTTTTTTTTTTTTTAAGATTTTATTTATTTACTTGACAGAGAGAGAGATCACAAGGAGGCAGAGAGGCAGGCAGAGAGAGAGGAGGAAGCAGGCTCCCTGCCGAGCAGAGAGCCCGATGCGGGGCTCGATCCCAGGACCCTGGGACCATGACCTGAGCTGAAGGCAGAGGCTTAACCCACTGAGCCACCCAGGCGCCCCTAACAAGCTGGTCTTAAGCCATATTGGTTCTTGTGAATCTGTACACTAGAGCCAGTCGCTTTGGGAACAAAGATATACACCACATCTCTGAACCTCAGAGCTGAAGGATCAGGGCATAAGGCAGTGATACCACCAAAATGAAAAGCACATCTCCATGACGTCGCTGCACAGACTTGTCTCTGGCACGGCCACAGCTGCTGCCCGTAGCTCTGAAAGAGCTACAAGTCTCACTCTGTCTGAGACTACTTGGGGGAAAGCTCAATTCCTCCAGAGGCAGTGAGAAGTGAGAAAGGGAAGAGCATTCAAGATTCCCTAAGTGGAAATTGATTATTACACCCCAAGATTTTATCTTCTTTACAAGTTTAAGTGGTTATTTTTAATTATCTTAATAAGGAAGCATATATAACATGTTAGAGGAAGAACATGTTTACCCATTTTTTTCAAACAAAAAATAAAGTATATACAAATAAATTAAAGAAGTATACCTAAGATTAAGTTGCTCTTCTAAGTTTTTTTTAAGAAAAAGGTAGACAAATTAGAGCAAACAATAAAAAGAATGAGGTAGCCACACAAACAAAAATCACTACTTACAATTATTTTATTATTATAGAAGTTATTCACTTGACAAATCTTATCATTTTCTTTCTGGATGCCATTTTTAAGTTTTTCTATATCAAAATGAGTATTCAACCATTCTTCCAAAAACTGGGTCATTTCTTTCCTATTACTCAGCACTTGCTGAAATTCAGTCTTTATGCAGTGGAAGTCATTTTCTGAAAGATCTTTGAGAATTTCCTGTTTGAAAAATAAGTATTGAGTCATCTGTACATTAAGAGTTTTTATCTAAATATCATACAAGTATCAGGAAAAGGGGAAAATACCTTACTGAACTCTCATCTTAATATTTTGAGCATATTGAAATAAACATAATTCTAATTTAAACTTTTGTTCTAGTTATTTGAATAATAAAAATCTGGCAGTATAAGCTATGTAAGGAATGTCTACAAATTCTTCCTGCTGGAATTAAAAACCACCAAAACTATCTGTGACTACTACTCATACATATGCAGGGCTTCTGCATGTAGCTTTTCTGTGCACCAGGCCTTCCACGCATGTTGGAACTGGATGCCAGCCTCACATTGCTGGGGGAGAGAAAGGATACTCCATGACAAGTTGTAATAACATTGTTCCTGACTCCCAGCCACGGATCTAGGACATTTTAGAAAGCATTTGGAAACTTATTATGCGGTTCTATGAATTCCCCCTTGTTGGGACTAAATCCATTTTTCTGTGTCTGTGGAGTCCTCGTACTCTTTACATCTGGCCAGTTGTCACCCTGCAACGTATTTTTGATTTCCGAAAAATGAAAATGGTTTTAAGCGCATGCAAAGTTACCTTCTCTATATGATAAAAAGGGTTAAAAACTAATGAAACCATTTAAAACAAATAATACCTCAATATGTAGATCCATATTCTGGCTCAACTTGAGGTCCGTTAATTCTCTGGATGGTACATCATAATCTTGTTGAAGCTGCTGTATTTTAATTAGCAATTCATTTTGCTTTTCCATTTCATCAATAAAAACCTCTTCAAAATTATTGATGGATTCATGTTGTTCTTCCTTTATCTTTGTAACATGGCTTAACACATACTTGTAAAAAACAAATTGGGAAATGAACCTTTTATCACATTTAGAGGAAAGTTTAAACCCTCAAGACAAAGAGGGATGGCATCTCTTGTTTATCTATATCCTCTGGTAAGTGAGGAAGAAGGAAAAGCCTCTCTCTAGCCCCAGTTTTCTTTTCCCAGTATCTTGAGAGAATAACTTCTAGACTTCATGTTCCTTATTTCGGATTCCCTACTGGCTACATCTCATGGGTGTCCTACAATTACCTCAGATTCACTGTTAAAATGTAACATAATCTCTTTCCCTATAAACTCACCTTTCCCTTCTGCTAACTTTTTGGTTAATTTTATCACCAATCACGTAGGTATCCCAGCTAGATACCTGAGATTCATTTTCAACATCCTCTCCTGCCTGCCTTGGTTGGGTAACCAAAGTGGGTATACCAGCCTCAAGATGTACTTCTCACATGTAGTTAGATGTTTGGCCTCAAGGTGACAATAATTTGAATGGCATATGTCCATGGACCTCCTGGATAAATTCTGGATATCTGATTGCCAGTTATTTGTGGAAGAATATCAGGGCCTGAGAGGCAATCTACCTAGAAAAGACAGACAGGAACTCCCTACCTCCTCAATTTCCACCACTCCTTAACCTCTTAGAATCTGGCTCTTCCCTAACCACTCAATTAAAAGTGTTCTGACAAAGGTCAACAATAAGCTCTATTATCAACAAACGGAGGGCATGGTTCCAATTCATATGCTGGCTGTTTGAAATATGTCACTTTTTTTTTTTTTTTAAGATTTATTTATTTACTTAGATAGAAAATGAGCACAAGTAGGCAGAGTGGCAGGCAGAGGGAGAGGGAGAAGCAGGTTCTCTGCCGAGTGGGGAGCCCGATGTGGGGCTCAATCTCAGGATCCCAGGATCATGACCTGAGCCAAAGGCAGTTGCTTAATCGACTGAGCCATCCAAGCGCCCCAGTATCTGCCACTCTTGAGCACTTCATCTGTGATATGCTGTCCTCCACTGACTTGAGCAATACCACTTTTGCTTGATTTTCTCCTTCTCTGCCATTTCCAACCTCAAATCCATTTGTTGCTCTCTTTTCTGCTACTGCCTCTTGAAAATTTATCTTTTCCAGAGTTCTCATCTTATCCCAAGGCTCTTATTTTTCTACTACACTTTCTGGGTGACCTTACTCACATGTGTATTATCTAACATCTATATGCTGATGAATTCCAAACCTTTATCTCTAGTCCTGACTTGTCTCCTGACAAACCTCAGACTCACAACTAAGTGCCTACTTGTTTCTCTTCTTGAATGCTCCATCATGGCTCCATCATTTCTACCTCAAAACATCTCAAACTAAACACCTGATCGTTTTTCCTGCCTTGCCTGCCTTGCTCCTTTTTCTTTTCTCTTTGTCAGTTAATGGTAACCACTCTCCACAAACCTGGCCATGCTCAAATCCCAGCACTCAATCTAAGCATCTCCCGCCTTACCTCCACTCTCCATCATGTGAACCTACTATTTTAAGCTGCTGAGTATTTAATTTCTTTTATCCTTCCTGTGCCTATGAATCCTTTCCTAGTAATATGGTCACCTAAAATATCTCATCTGGACCACTATCACTGCCTCTTGTCTCTTCTCTCTGCCACAAATTCATTGCTTTTGTACGGTGCAGTAGCTAAAATGGTAATCTGGTCATCTACCACTACCACTTAAAAATATCTGCCCAGTGGCTCCCATCTTCGGCAAAATGAACTCTAAGCATTACTATGGACTCCAGCTTCTCCTGCAATCTCCTTTTCTGTAACTCTTTATCTGATATGTCACACAACCTGCATGTGGTTCTATCACATTTACTGGCTCCTTATATGTTTGCCTCGTGTGCTAGAGTAGGATATACCTGAGACGTTATTTCTATCTGTATCTGGAGCACCATGATGGTTTCTAGGCTCACAGGTAGAGCTCAAGTTTTGTTGAATGAACAGGTCCTAGAGGCACAGTGGGTCTTATATATACTATTCTGAGATGCACATTAATTAAGCAGTAAATATACTAAATAGCAAATATGCCAACTCCCAAAGTAGGACATAGGACTTAAATACACTGATGTTAAAACTAAAATTTATAGCAATATTTACAAAGATATTACTAAAAAAGATGGTACCTGAAGTTTCTTCATGACTCTGTGGAATTCCATTGAACATCTTTGGTTTGCGGTGAGAAGTTTTTGAATTTGTTTGATTTGTGGATATGGAAGTGAGAGGTTTGCTTTTACTCTAGCTGAAAGCTCTTTTTGGGTTTCAACTTCTTTCTCCAAGTCAAGGGATAGTCTATTTAAGCACTCATAATGATTATACATCTCTGAGTATCTCTTCAGAAGCTCCTAAGGAAAATTAGAAATCATTCAGTTTAACAATTCATCCTAACTTAACAACAAATAGTCCTTGACCTAGAATTGTTTTTCTTTTTCATTTTTAAATTAATTTCTTTAATGTAAATTCAGTTAGTTAACATATAATATATTATTTGGTTCAGGGGTACAGGTCTGTGATTCATCTGTCTTATATAATACCCTGTGCTCATGATAACACATATCTTCCCCAATGTCTATCACCCAATTACCCCATCCACCCAGCCATCTCCCCTCCAGCAACCATCAGTTTGTTTCCTAAGATTAAGTCTCTTATGATTTGTCTCCCTCTCTGGTTTCATCTTGTTTCTTTTTTTCCCTCTCTTTCCCTATGACCCTTGCCCTAGAATTGTAACAAAACTTATGCTTTAACATTTTCTGTAGTACAGAAATAAATTAAGACCTTTGTGTTTTAAAAAAAAAAGTCTTATTGTTGATTTTGAATTATAGAAATAATATTTAATTACTGTGAAATAAAAAAAATTTAATCAAAACAAAGAAAACCAGAAACAACCACTGTTATCATTTTGATACATTTTCTTAAGTTTTTTGAGTACTTGTGATTCAAATGACCATCTACAAAGAGTGAAGATAAATTTGAGTGAATTCAATCTAGTATGTATTATAGTTCAAGACGAAGGCTGGCTCACAAAGACTCACACTAGCTATTTGCCAGCTTGGTGTAGCCTCTTTACACATTTCTATTTATCTGCCTAGAATCTGAGTTTTCTAACTTTTTATCAGAGTTAGAGTTCAGGTTCTATCTCTGCTACTTCCTGACTAGGGAAATCATTGAGCCAGTTTCCCAGCTACAAAATGAAGATTATGGTGATTGTCACAAAGTTTTCTGGGGGAAAGTAAATGTTATAGGATATCTGTATCTATTTGTAATCTATAAATTATATACAGACATTATGACTTAAAGGAAATTAAATTTTATTTGTAAAATTTATTTGTTTCCATATTTAAGTTTTAAACTTATACCTGATTTCAAATCCTGATTTCAAAGATGACCTTTTGAAGGTCGGCCATGTGAACTTAGGCAACTACTAAACTTCCTCTCAAAGCTTCAGTTTATTTGTAAATGGAGCAATAAAGATCATCTCATGAGGTAAAAGCACCTGGTATTAGTGCATATGGTAGACACTCAAAAAGTCTGGCCTCTGAGCTCAAATGACTAGAGGCCACGCAGAGGACACACCAGTCAAAGTATAAGTGGAGGAACACAGTAGTTCAAATTGTTAGTCATATAATAAATAACACATTTAATTCAGGGTGCTAAATATGGAATAAGGGGCTGTTGACAATAATGACCTTCCTGTTCAATAATTTAAGGAAAAGCTAGGTGTTCATTTATCTGGGATGTTGGAAAGGGGATTCCTGCCTTTGGTCTTAGTATGAATCACATTATGATATAGAACAGCACTGTGTAGTCCTTGATATGTACTTTTAATACATATTACTTTTTTACTTTCTAATACATATTTTTTAATACTTTTTAAAAATACATATTACTTTTTATTACTTCATTTGTACTTTTAATACATATTCTGATAGGAATGTGCTAAGTGACATAAACACACACAAAAATTCTTTAGGAATCTTGCATTCAGAGAGGAGTGACAGTTAGTCGTGTTGGCCTTTTCCCTCAGCATATATTCAGAATCCAAGTACTTCCCACTGCTTCCACTGATACCTCTTTAGGCTGAGCCACCATCATCTTGGTCTGGATTATTGAACTTAGTCTCTCAAATATTCCTCCTGCTTCCACTTTGTCCATTTTCAACACAACAATCAGAGTCATCCCTTTAAAATGTAAGTCAGATCACGTCTCTCTCATGGTCAAAACCCTCCAAAAGGTCTCCATCTTACTCAGAGTAAAACCCGAAGATCTTTCAAGGCCCCACAGCTTGCATCTTCCCCATGAGCTCTCTGACCTCATTTCTTATCAGCTTTCCCCCTTCTTAATGCTCCGTGAACTCATCAGGCAGGCTTCTGCCTCAAGAGCTTTGTACGCCCTATTTTTTCTTCTCATCCTATTCTTCCCCCAGGCAGCTTTAAGTCTTAATCCTTTACCTCTTTTAGATATTTGCTCAAATACTACCTTTCCAGTAGGGCTTTAAAATCATAACCCCCCACTGTTTTGTGTCTTAATGTATGCACATATGCACACACATGCACACCTACACTAGATCATAAAGTTTAAAAAAAACACTGAGCACTTTCTATTCATTCCATAGATGTTCCTTGGATTTCATTTAGGCCTTTAGAAGAATACCAATGTTCATTTGTAATTTTAACATAAGGCACTTACTTTTATCCTAGAGCACTTTTCTCTCAGGCTTTCTGTGAGGTAGTGTTTTTCATTACATTGTAACTGTTTTTCATATTTTACTACCTCTTTATGGTTCTGTTGGTCCTGTATTGGTACAAAGAAATAAACAAGCTTCAACTATAACTACATCCACATATAATGTCTGTATGTTTTTCTAATTACATTTTTCCCCATCATTTCAATAATGGAATTATAAACTTATAACTCAAAAACAAAGTTAAAAATGTCTAGAAAATGAATAACACTACTACTAAGTATTGTAGTGAGTGGCCTCAACTCATTGAGAAAAAATGTGGAAGAACCACATATTTTTTGAGGTGAGATTTATTCCTGTAACCATCAGAGTTGAAAACTGATATTAGATTTATACCTGATTCTTACAATTCCAAGTCTCTGAATTAGAATTAGTCTCTAGAATTGCTGCCAAATAATACATTAGCAAAACCACCTGAAATATCTCTATTCATACTCTTCCCAGTACCTTGGAACACAAAATGCATATCCTGTTACATTTTGTACTTCCAATTAGAAGTATAAAATAAAACCTTTTCTCCCATTTATTCACTACACTACTTAGAAGAATGACTGTTTAATAAATATTTGTTGAATTTTTTTTATTCTTTACAAATTTAGTTAGGGTCCTCATAAGGATGGTTCCCAAGTGTCCATGTTTCTATTGATAATACTGCAAATGACACAGTCTTCTATTCTTGTTGAATTATGAGAATAAAAAAAGAGTTTTATAGATTTTATACAATTTCTTTTTTATCTGAAATTTATGTTATTTTCTAGAGGATTCAGCTGAGTTTTTTAAGATGTGATTGTAAATACATTAAGACAGTCACACTGGCTCAACTTCCTTCCTCTGTGTGTCTGGCCACCTCCCTCCAACTTTACTGAGAAGGCCGCATGCCTAAAATTCTGTCCTGTGGAGGCAGAGAAATGGGCACTTATTGTTTTACAAATCTAGTCCTTCATATCCTTTCCTATTGAGGATAATGCCATTTCCTAGTTTAAAAAACCCTTTTAGGGGCGCCGGGGTGGCTCAGTGGGTTAAGGCCGCTGCCTTCAGCTCGGGTCGTGATCCCAGGGTCCTGGGATCGAGCCCCACGTTGGGCTCTCTGCTCAGTGGGGAGCCTGCTTCCCTTCCTTTCTCTCTGCCTGCCTCTCTGCCTACTTGTGATCTGTCTGTCAAATAAATAAATAAATAAATCTTTAAAAAAAAAAAAACCCTTTTAAAAATTACATTAAAGAAAATAGTCTGCATTATGTAACAAATCTTTTCTTTTTTTTTCTTTTTCTTTCTTTCTTTCTTTTTTTTTTTTTTAAAGGTTTTTATTTATTTATTTGACAGACAGAGATCAAAGTAGGCAGAGAGAAAGAGAGAGGAGGAAGCAGGCTCCCCGCCAAGCAGAGAGCCCTGAGATCATGACCTGAGCCTAAGGCAGAGGCTTTAACCCACTGAACCACCCAGGCACCCCAACAAATCTTTTCTTAAAAGTAAATAATTTAGGGGCACCTAATTATTTAGGTGGCTCAGTGGGTTAAGCTGCTGCCTTCAGCTCAGGTCATGATCTCAGAGTCCTGGGATCGAGCCCCGCATCGGGCTCTCTGCTGGGCAGGGAGCCTGCTTCCTCCTCTCTCTGCCTGCCTCTCTGCCTGCTTGTGATCTCTCTCTGTCAAATAAATAAATAAAATCTTAAAAAAAAAAAAGAAAGTCCAGGGTTTAAAAAAAAAATAAAAAATAAAAAAATAAAAGTAAATAATTTAAATGATATTTCCTGAAAAATATTTTGGCTTCTTTTAAAACAGTATAATCTTCTATTTGTGTGAAAAATTATAGTTTTCCCATTATTCTTTATTTGTTAGTAGAAATTTCCAAAAAGAAAAAAAACAAAACCCACAAGTCCCCCCAAAACAAAACAAACCCCAAAACCCCACAAAAATAAAACCAAATTATTCTCTTTTCCAAAAAAGCTTGATCCTTATAAACAGTTACTAAATAAGGGAAGATTCTGAACTCACTCTAGCTATCATTTCTCTTAAGATTTCTCTGAATTGGTCTCTTTCCATTTTGAGAGACTCTTTTATCTTCCTTAGCTCATCTCTTTCCTTAGCTAAAATTCTTATTTCTTCAAGGCTTTTATGAAGTTTCTCAGTCAAGTATAAGTTATCCATTTCCACACTCTGCATAGATAAATTTTGGGCCTCAAATTGCTGCTTCAAATGTTCCAGTTTGTTTTTAATTTTATGAGTTTTATTGACATCTTCTTTCATTTTAAGAAGTTGAAGCTCTTTTTTCTGAAGTTCTTGTATCTTGAGATAATTATAAAACAAATTAGAATGCAAATAGAATTCCTTCAAGGAAGGAAAATAGTGTTTACTGGTTATACATGTACATCTATGTCTCTATCTATATATCTGTATCTATATCTTATCTCATTCCACAAATGGTTTTAGACAGTTATACCCCAAAGAACAAAACAACACATACCTTTTTCTGTAACTCATCTTTAGATTTATTTAAATCCTTTTGAATATTTGAAATCTGAGTTGTCTTTTCTGAAACTCTTTCTCTGAATTTATCAATAGTTTCTTGGTGTTCTTTCAAATGCATATGAGCAATTTTTAGTTTTTGTTGTGTCTCCAAATCCTTTATTAGAAGAAATTGAGAAATATCATTATATCAAGGCACATTACCTTTCCTTAGTGATGAACTAGTTAAACAAAATCTTAAAAAGTGCATGCTCATAATTAAAAACAATAAGCACACCACCCCCAGATTAGAATTGTATCCAGAAGGATACAAACTAAAACCCCTTTCCCTAGCCTCCTCCATCCTGGTTGGGCTGCCTGGTGCATTCTCCCACTGCTTTCTTCTCTCTCATACCACTAGGACATCATTCTAAATCACTAACACATAAAAAGGGCCCATTCTCATGCTTAGTAACCCATTATACAAATGGACCCCACTTAGCCAGTGCCTTATTAGTGGATATTTCTAGATTTCTGTCAGCACTAATAATGTTGCAATAAATGTTGTATTTTTGCCCAAATGTGTGAATATGTTGGTAGGATAAATTACTACAGATAGAATCACTGTAGCAGATATATATGCTAAGAAATCTTTAATAAGGCAGTGTCAAAATGTCTCCCTAAAAGGTTATAACATTTAAATTTTCACCAACAGTATTATAAGAAGGAAGCTTCTGGCATTAAAACCACATATACTGAAAAAAACAAAACAAAACAAAAAACAAAAAAGAAAAAAAACACATATACTGGATAGATATAAAGAGCACACACAACTCACTCTACTTATTGTTTCCTGTAGGTTTGCCTGGAGCTGGTCTCTCTCCAATTTCAGATTATCTCTTTCTTTTATTACAGATTTCATTTCTTCAAGGTTTTCGTGAAGCTTCTGAGCCAAATTTAAGTTCTCCATTTCTATTTTATCCAGAGTTAAACTTTGGGTCTTAAATTGTTTCTTCAATCGCTCCATTTCAGACATTTTTTTCTGTGATTCACTGACATCTTCTTTTAACTTAAAAAGTTGATGTTCATTTGCCTTAAGTTGTTGAATCTTAAGATAATCATAAAATAATGTGTTAGGATACAGATAGTTTTTAAGGAAAGAATAAAAAATAGTTTTTAAATTGATTAAGACAATAGTCTTCCTATGTTGCTCATTAATATTCTGCATAATTTTACACAAAATTTATTTTCCTTTGAGGTATAAATTTTTTTAAAAGACTTTCATTTATTTATTTATTTGAGAGAGAGGAGAGAATACAAGCAGGATGAGGGGCAGAGGGAGAAGTAGACTCCCTGCTGAGCAGGGAGCCCGATGTAGGACTCAGTCCTGGGACCCAGGGATCATGACCTGAGACAAAGGTAGACATTTAACTGACTGAGCCAGCCAGGCACTCTTGAGGTATAATATATATAAGCACATTAATTTTTTTTAAATTTTTTTAAATTTTTTAAATTTTTTTAAAGATTTTATTTATTTATTTGACAGAGAGAGATCACAAGTAGACGGAGAGGAAGGCAGAGAGAGAGAGAGAGAGGGAAGCAGGCTTCCTGCTGAGCAGAGAGCCCGATGTGGGACTCGATCCCAGGACCCTGAGATCATGACCTGAGCCGAAGGCAGCGGCTTAACCCACTGAGCCACCCAGGCGCCCCTATAAGCACATTAATCTTAAGTGTAAAGTTTAATTATTCTTGACGTATGGTATACATCTATATAATTATAACCCAGACTAAAATTTAAAAACTGTCTAGCACTCCACAAAGTTCCTGTGTGCACCCCCTCCTAGAGCTCACCACTATTCTGAAATTTTTGCATCCTAGATGAGTCTTGCCTGCTTTGGAACTTAAAATCACAATGTACTCATCCATTCTCCTATTGACAGACATTTCACTTGTCTTCCATTTTTTTGCCATTATGATTATAAAACTGTTATGAGCATTCTTGTACATAACTTTATGTGGAAGTATGCATTGTTTCCTCTTATGTACACTCAGGAACAGAAATGCTGAGCCACAGGGAGGTATATGTTCAGCGCTAGTAAAAACTCCCAAGATGTTTTCCAACGTGGCTAAACAGTTTTACATCCCCAAAGGACTTTGGGCACAAATAAATCAAATATCCAAACAAGCACATTCTCCATACCTTTTCTTGTAATTTGGCATGTGAATTTTCTAAATCCAACTGCATATTTGATATTTCATCTGTCTTCTCAGAAACAAGGCCTCTGAGCTTATCAATAGTTTCCTGGTGCTGTTTCAGATGCATGTAAGCGATTCTTAGTTCCTCTTGTTTTTCCAGGTCCTTTATCATTAGAGAAATTTTAAGAATGGTGACACAGCTTAATATTAACTAGCATTTTTTTTTCTGAAAGTGATATATTTCCTTAGTATAAATAATAAAACTATTACTTTTTAGTCTACATCTTTGTTGTAGAATAAGTTAAGGATAAGGATAAGTTAAGAATAAGTTTAGGAAGTTATAAGATTTTCCTGTCTCCCTTTCCCAGTCCTCACCTCCCCACAACCTACTTCTACTTTTGAGAGGCAAACACGTGATCTATATTCTATTCAAAATTTGCTTTTCCCTCTGAGTGATTTGGGCTTCCAAATCAGGACATTCAAATTTATTTCTTGCTTTCTTTCTTTCTTTTTTTTTTTTTTTAATGTGTTGCCTAGTATTCTGATATATCATATTTACAGTTTCCTTCTTATGGACATTTAGATTGTTTCCCACTTTTTATTACAAATTGCTACAATGAACAACCTGTGGTGTATGTGTGTTTGTGTAGTATATAAATATACATGTAGGATGAAATCTACAAAAAAAAATACTGTTTACAGAATTTGATATTTTTAGAACAATACCAAATTACCCGCCTGAAATTTTATTACCAGTTCACTCACACCAACACCGTCACTTATGTCAAAGAAAGGCTCATTGCTGTCAGGAAAACATCATGTTTACTCACTAGTATAGGAAGAGTGACTTACTTTAGTTCCTTTTTCTCTGAGGCTTTCCCTGAGCTGGTCTCTCTCCATCCTAAGGGTTCCCTCCGCGCTTCTGAGGCCATCTCTTTCCTCAGTGACACATTTTATTTCTTCAAGGTTTTCGTGAAGTTTCAGACTTAACCTTAACTTCTCGGTTTCTACACTTTCCAGGGTTGAACTCTGGGTCTCTAATTGCTTCTTCAATTGCTCTGTTTGATCCATATTTTCTCTGAGATCATTTTTTACCTTCAGAAGTTGATGTTCCTTCTCCTGAAGCTCTTGGATCTTGAGATAATCATAAAATAAAGATATAGATAGATATTGAAAAAAATGCTAAATAACCGTTTTGAAATTAAGAAGGCTCATCTTTGCCTTTAATTTTAGAATAATTCATATCCTGTTTCATTACACAGAGGACCTAATTCAAACTCTCAAATTAAAAAATAAAATACCTGTGCTTTTAAGGCAGCATTTGAGTTTTCTAAATCCACTTGCATATTTGATATTTCATCCGTCTTCTCAGAAACAAGGCCCTTGAGTTTATCAATAGTTTCCTGGTGCTCTTTCACATGCATATAAGCAATTCTTAGTTCCTCTTGTTTTTCCAGCTCCTTTATAACATTAGAAAGAGGAAAATGATATATTAGAGTAACAAAATTTAAACAGTGAGAAGATAAGAGGTAATTATGCCCCCTGCCTCCATTAGGACTCATCCTCTAAGTTCATCTTAAATGTCATTACATGCTAGATATATTACTCCACAATTTACCCTTTTCCTTAATAGGATATTTCCAAATCAGCACCATGGTACTACCTTTCTTTACTGGTGGCCTAGTATTCTATGGTCTGAATGTGTGGCACTTAATTAACCAGTACCCTGCTAATGGACATTAAGCATTTTTCCTAGTTTTTTTGTTTGCTTTATTTTATTATTACAATTTTTTGCAATGGATATCCTTCTACAGGTATCTTTGCACAACTTGTGTTAATGTGTACAAGATAAATAGCTATGACTGGACTTTTGGGGTCAATGAATAAACTTACCGAAATATTTGAAAGAAAGTACCAAATATCCCCCCTCCAACCTTCTCCAAGTTTGGACCAGTTTTACATTCCCACCAACCCTATCACCCATGGTTCTTTTAGGACACAAAATCATATTTACGGGATTGGGGGAAGAGGGTAACTTACTCTAATTACAGTTTCTCTCAGGTTTTCCTCGAGCTGGTCTCTCTCTACTTTGAGAGTCTCCTCTATATTCCTAAGATCATCTCTTTCTTTGATAACAGATCTCATTTCTTCAAGGTTTTCATGAAGTCTCTGAGTTAACCTTACATTCTCCATTTCTGTATTTTCCAGAATTGACTTTTGGGCCTCAAACTTGTTCTTGAAGTATTCCACGTCACATATTTTTTCCTGAGTCTCACTGACAGCTTTCATCATAAGAAGCTGATGTTCTTTTTCCTGAAGTTCTGGAATCTGAGAAAATAAAACAAGTTAGGACACAGGCAGAAATTTGTAGGAAAAAGAGGAATTGTTTCTAAATTAAGTCAGTCATCTTTACATTTTTTCTAATGTACATACTGTTTTCTTCCACAGGGAAATGAGCAACATAATAATCAGATGTCATTTTCCAACTTAACAAAATAAGACCTTACCTTTTCCTGTGATTCAGCATCTGAATTTTCTGCATCTCTCTTAATATTTGCTTTTTGGTCTGTCTTCTTTGAAATATTCCTCATACTAATGGTTTGTTGGTACTCCTTCAAAAGAACATAAGTAGTTTTTAGTTCCTTTTTGATTTTCAGTCCCTTTCTGATTGAATAAAAGTTAATAACACTGAATATCACTGTTAACTACCTTAGCACTATTTTTGTACCTAAAAAAAATTAGAAGAAGGACACTTACTTCAGCTATAGCTTCTTTAATGTTTTCTTTGAGTTGGTCTCTCTCCATCTGAAGAATCTCCTGCACCCTTTTCAGTTCATCTCTTTCCTTAATTATAATTCTTATTTTATCTTGACTTTCCTGAAGTTTCTCAGTCAACTTGAGCCTCTCACTTTCTACACTTTGTAATGATGAATCTTTGACTTTGAGTTGCTCCTTTAATTGCTCCAGTTCACTCATTTTTTCCTGCATCTCAGTGATTTCTTTGGTGTTAATAAATTGTTCCTGTTTCTCATGAAGCTCTTGGATCTTAAAATAATAATAAATTAACAGCCAAAATATACTTACATATAAAATGTGTGTATTTATATATGTGTATGTGTGTGTATATATACAGATCTGTTTTCCCTTTTTTTTTTTTTTTTAAGAGATTTTATTTATTTGACAGCAAGAGGATGGGGGGAAAGAGGTAGAGATAGAGGAAGAAGCAGGCTTCCTGTTGAATGTGGGGCCTGATCCCAAGACCCCAAGATCATCATCTGAGCTGAAGGCAGATGCTTAACAGTCTGAGTCACCCAGGAGTCCCAGATCTGTTTTTGTTTCTAAAGGAAAAACACCCAGAATGTTCTGCATAACAATCTAGCATGCAAAATTAGTTTCTGTAGTTCAGTTAACTAGTTCCCTCAGGTTTTTTCCTACATGCCCTTCATCCCCAATTTACCTTTCTCTGTAATTCATTATTAGTTGTTTCTAATTCCTTTCGAAGGCTGGAGAGTTCAGTTTCCCTCTCGGAAAGATTCATTCTCAGCTTATCAATAGTTTCCTCCTGTTCTTTCAGGTGACAACGAGCAACTTTCAGTTCCTCTTTGGTTTCTAGGTGCTTTATTATTAGAGGAAATTATTGAGAAATTTATAGAAACATTATAACCATCATACTCTAACTCCTTTTCCCAAAGGTTTAATTTTTACAAAAATACCTGCTTATAAAATAATTAAAAAAAAAGCACACAGGGGAAAGGATGAAATTTACCCTAGCTGTCATTTCTCGCACGTTTTCTTTGAGTTGGTGAGTTTCAGACTGAAGAACTTCTCGCAGCCCCTCCCCCATCTCGAGCCTGTCCACGCCTGCTTGTGGCGGTGCCGCCTCTCCGGCTTCGAGCTGCTCTTGCGGTAGCTCCTGCTCACTCAGGATTTCCTCAGCCTCCTTGTCCTTTTCTTTCACATTGAAGGACTGATCTTGTTTGTCTTGAGGATCCTGGATCTTAAGTGAATCCTAAAAACAATAGTGTTGACAGCCAAAGATCTTTTAGTCTGGGGGAAAGGAAATCAGGACCTTTTCTAAAATGATCAAGTCAGGATTCAGTGGCTCATTACAGAGCATTCTTTTCACTCTCCCACTCGTCATTACTCAGGTATGAGCAGTTATTTCCTGAGGGCTCACTGTGTTGTTACTATCCTATTAGAGGCTGGAGATACAATGGTAAAAGACACTTACATGATCTTCGCCTTTTTGAGACTTGCACTTCAGAGGGAAAGAGATATTATGCCAAATCTTACCAAAGGAGTTTCTGGGTTCCTGCAGGGTATGTGGTAAACCTAATTTACCCTGAGTGGTTCAGATGCCTTCCTGGGGGATGGAAATCTTCAGTTGAGAACTAAAGGGTGAGAGTATTAATTAGGTGTGGGCGGAGGGAAATACTGCAGGCGGTGAGACCAGAACATCTGGAAGCCATGAGATGAGGAAGCATAAGCTGGAGTATCATGAGCGGGGCTAAGAGTGAGCAGAAATAAGGCTGGAGACCAGCTAGGAATGGGACCCAGGGCCTCAGAGGCCATGTGAAGAATTCTAGTCTTTAGTTCAAGAGTAGTGATAGACTATTAAAGGGTTTTAAGAAGAAAATATTGCTTGGGTTCAGAATGGTGAATGAATTACAGAAGTACAGGAATAAACATGGGTAGACCAATAAGAAGGCTACCGCAGAAAGCCAGGGACAGAAATAATGATGGCTTGGATTAAGGTGTTGGCAATGTGGGGAGAAAAGGTGGAAGATTTCACACACACACATACACACATGCACCCAGACACACATACACACCTTAAAATCAACAAGGTTTGGTGCCTGGATTATAGAATGAGTGCGAGGAAAGGATACTGGGAAGGAAGGGTGATTCTCAGATTGAGGAAGTGCTTTATGAGATGCTGTAGGAATAGATTTAAAGAAGGGAAAAACATGGTTTTTCTGGCTTTATCTTTCCTGTAATTTGGCATTGGTTTATCTAAACCATTTTTAAATATTTAAGAAGACTGCTGTCGGGGCGCCTGGGTGGCTCAGTGGGTTAAAGCCTCTGCCTTCAGCTCAGGTCATGATCCCAGGGTCCTGGGATCGAGCCCCGCATCGGGCTCTCTGCTCGGCAGGGAGCCTGCTACCCCCCTCCTCTCTCTGCCTGCCTCTCTGCCTACTTGTGATCTCTCTCTGTCAAATAAATAAATAAAATCTTAAAAGAAAAAGAAGACTGCTGTCTTTTCTGAAATGTTTTCTCTCAATTTCAGCAGTTTTTTAGTATTTATAATTTTAGTTCTGTTTCCAATCACTTCATAATCAAGAGACATTTAAAGAAAACATGATCATAACACTGTAACTATAACACAAGGGCTTCCTTTCCCCAAGATTGATTCTCATAAAACACTTATTAAATGGAAGGAAAGGATGAAACTTACTTTAGCCAACGTTTCTCTAATGTCTTCTTGCCACTGATCTTGTCCAACCTGAACCGCTTCTTTTATCGTTTGAAGGTTGTCTCTTTCCTCAGTCAGAGATTTTGTTTCTTCATGACTTTCTGGAAGTTTTACAGTCAACTCGATCCTTTCTATTTCTGTGCACGACGGTGTCACTGACTCATTGGTTTTGGACGGCTTTTCCAACAGCTCCACTTCATCCATTGTTCCCTGAGTATCACTGACTTCTTTCACATTACGCAGTAGCTCCTGTTCCCCAGGAAGCACTGGGATCTTGTGATATGCATAAAATACCAAGGTTACTATCTAGAGATTATTATCATAATTTTTTGTGTGTGTGCAAAAAGGTGATTTTATTAAAGTAGGGGGACAGGACCCATGGCCAGAAAGACTGCTGCCATATTATCATAAATTTTTAAAGGGAAAAGATGAGGATATTATCCACAGAAATAAAAGTGATCCTGAAACCATAGCCTACTATGGATCATGAACTCCAACTTATTAATTTTCACTTGATTCCTACTGAAGCTATTTATGACTTTTCTGCTGGTCATATTCTGCCATAATTTTCTTTTGCTCCAGCTTACATCCAAAGTGAATCAATTCTTATACTTGACTAACACACTGTTAATTCTGTCAGTTGCACATTTCTATACTAGTTCCCAAATGCTGCAGGAGAGAAATAATCACTGAGCAGATTATAGCTCAATAAATAATGGTCCCTAATTCTCAGATGAGCTCCAATGCTATGTGCCAATTTTTTTGTTTACAGATTAATTCTTCTTTCCTATGGTCATTTGTGGTTCCATGTAACTTTGCATATCATATTTCTGCATTTGTCCTACTCAAACTGAGGGATTATTTTATATGCCCATACTGAGGGGGGGCTGTGTGTGGAGAGAACAATGTCTTATTCATATCCGTAGTTTCAATGGCTGGCACACAGCAGCCTTTAAAATAAATTGATTCAGTTATCCCAATGTTTTATTTCCTCTACAGGACTTGCCATTATGTTAAATTATCTTATTCATTTGTTTGCTAATTTACTAGTTACCTCTTTCTACTAGAGTAAGCTCTATAATCATAGAAATTTTGTTCACCTTGTTCCCATTTTATTTCTATAACCCAGGACTCATTATACGCTCAACAAATAGTATCCAATAAATGAATGTACTATTAACATAGTCACTACTTATTGCTCATCTTTCCTTCAAAGAAAAAAGGAAAGAAGAAGGGACAAATGAGAGAAGAAGAGACAAACCTTTTCTTGTAATTCAGTATTGGATTTTTCTAAACGCTTCTGAATATTTATTATTTGAGCTGCCTTCCCAGAAATATTTTTTCTTAGCTCGTCAATAGTTTCTTGTTGTTCTTTAAGATGCACGTGGGCAATTTTTAGTTCTTCTTTTGTTTCTAGACCCTTAGTAGGAAGTGATATTTAATGAATATTTCAACCACATCATCTTAACATTGCCTCCCCCTGTTTCAACTGGCTCCGTTTTAAAGAAACATTCAATAGATGAAAGAAAAGGGTAATAACTTACTGTAGCTTCGATTTCTCTTATGTATCCTTTAAGTTTTTCTCTCTCTATTTCAAATGATTCTTGTAATTCCTTTAGATCATTTCTTTCTTTGGTTATGGATTTCATTTCCTCATAATTTTCATGGAGCTTCTGAGCCAACTCTAGCCTCTCCATTTCTATACATTCCAATGTTAATTCTTGGTTTCTTAATTCATTCTTCAAATTCTCCATTTCATTCATCTTTTCCTGCATCTCATTCATTTCTTCTTGTATACTAAGAAGTTGTACCTGTTTTTCTTGTAGTTGTTGGCTCTTAAGAAATAAAATTTTTATTTATTTATTTATTTTAAAAAAGATATTTATTTATTTGACAGAGATCACAACTAGGCAGAGAGGCAGGCAGAGAGAGAGGAAGGGAAGCAGGCACCCTGCCGAGCAGAGAGCCCGACACGGGGCTCGATCCCAAGACCCTGGGATCATGACCCAGGCTGAAGGCAGAGGCTTTAACCCACTGAGCCACCTAGGTGCCCCAAGAAATAAAATTTTTAATTATCAATTTCCCTATATACTCTTAAAATCTCATGTGAAATATACTTTGCTGAACTGAAATAATCATTATCACAGCCCTGGCTATACTCCCAATGTATACAGACAAGCAGCTTTAAAAGTAAAGTATCCTTCCAAGCATAGTAACAGTAGTGGGCTGAATAGTGTCCTACCCAAAATTCAAGTCGATTCAGAACTTCAGAATATCACCTTACTTGAAAGTACAGTTTTTTGCAGATGTAATTAATTAAGGGTTGAGAAGAAATCCTACTGGATTAGGGTGGGCCCTAAATGCAGAATGTCCTTATTAGAGACAAAAAGGACACACAGAGACACAGAGAAAGTCCTGTGAAGGTGAGGCAGAGATAAGAGTGATAAAGCTATAAGCCCAGGACACCAAGGGCAGCTGGGAGTGAAGGACAGTTATTAGATGCAAGGAGAGATTCTTCCCTAGAGCCTTCAGAGGGAGCATGGTATTGCCAGCAATTTGATTTTGGACCTCTAGGATCCAGACATCTGACAATAACTTTGTTGTTCTTTAGGCCACCAAGTTTATGGTAATTTGATAAAGAGGGTCCAGGAAACTAATACGGTGTCAGTAGGTTAATCAAGGAGGCAAAGTGAAAATGAGAAAAACAAAAAGAGACTAATTAAATATAAAGGTATAGTTGACAAATAACTATAATTCATCTCTTAAAAATTTTTGGATAATCTATTTTTTACTTCTAATAAGGTCCTTATGGGGTAGCTCAAAAAAACCACTGAGACACTAATTTTTTTAAACTTATTTAAATTCAATTTAATTAACATATAGTGTATTAGTTTCAGAGGTAGAATTTAGTGATTTATCAGTTGCATACAACACCCAGTGCTGCTTACTTCAAGTCTCCTCCTTAATGCCCATCACCCAGTTACCCCATCCCCCCACCCTCCTCCCCTCCAGCAACCCTCAGTTTGTTTCCTATAGTTGAGAATTTATAGTTTGCCTCCCTGTTTTTGTCTTATTTTATTTTTCCTTCCCCTATGTTCATCTGTTTTGTTTCTTAAATTCCACCCATGAGTGAAATCATATGGTATTTGTCTTTCTCTGATTTCTTTTGCTTAGTATAATGATCTCCATCCACATCATTGCATATAGCAAGATTTCATTCTTTTTGATGGCTGAGTCATATTCCATTATAAATATATATACCATCACATCTTCTTTATCCATTTGTCTGTCAATGGACACCTGGGCTCTTTCTATATTGTGGGTATTATGGACATTGTTGCTATAAATATTGGAGTGAACATGCCCCTTTGAATCTGTTGGATCCTTTGGATAAATACCCGGTAATTCTATTGCTGGATTGTAGGGTAGCTCTATTTATAACTTTTTGAGGAACCTCCATACTGTTTTACAGAGTGTCTGTACCAGTTTGCATTTCCACCAAGAGTATAAGAGGGTTCCCCTTTCTCTGCATCCTCACCAACACGTGTTGTTTCCTGAGTTGTTAATTTTAGTGAAGCATTAACTTTTTTTAAGTTAATAAATATGAATAAGTCTATCTCTTTATTTTTTTAAATTCAACTAACATATAATGTATTTAGTATTAGTTTCAGAGGTAGAGGTCAGTGATTCATCAGTCTTATATAATACCTTGTGCTCATTACTGAGGCATTAAATTTACAAGCCTATTAATTTAACTTCTTTAGAATGAGTATGAAACAGACATCAGGTTTTAGTAAATTTAGTTAGGTTATAGTGAAAGGGAGGAGAAATAATACTTACTAGGAGAAAAACACTCCACAGAAGTGCAGTGGAAATCATAATATATCATTTATAATGCATGTGGCACTGTCCTTAGAGTAAATAGAAAGTCTTAGTGGTACATTTTAGAATTACATGGGTGGTACAATTATTACAAGAGTCTTAGCTTTTATACAAATACTACAACAGCACCTTACTTCCATAAAAGAAATGAGTCAGGAAACTGTAAACGTCTAAGAGATGGTAACAGTCATAAAGCTTACATTTTAAAGAATCACTACTATATCTTAATAAAGGCAGGATCTTTGTGTTATTGACTAATGGATCTCAAGCACCCAGAACAGCATCTAGGGCTATGGTAGTTTCCAAAAAGTTTCTGATGAATGAATGTATTATATGATAATTTAAATGAATCAAGGCCTCTCTCATCTGAAGACGAGAATAATATAACCCTCACAAACAGTGTTGGTTAACAAAAGACAACTGACAGAATGGGAGAAGACATTTGCAAACGACATATCGGATAAAGGGCTAGTATCCAAAAGCTGTAAAGAACTTATCAAACTCAACACCCAAAGAACAAATAATCCAATCAAGAAATGGGCAGAGGACATGAACAGACATTTCTGCAAAGAAGACATCCAGATGGCCAACAGACTCATGAAAAAGTGCTCAATATCACTCAGCATCAGGGAAATACAAATCAAAACCACAGTGAGATACCACCTCATACCAGCCAGAATGGCTAAAATTAACAAGTCAGGAAGTGACAGATGCTGGCGAGGATGCGGAGAAAGGGGAACCCTCCTACACTGCTGGTGGGAATGCAAGCTGGTGCAGCCACTGTGGAAAGCAGTATGGAGGCTCCTCAAGAAGTTGAAAATAGAGATAACCTATGACCCAGCAATTGCACTACTGGGTATTTACCCAAAAGATACAAATGTAGTGATCCGAAGGGGCACATGTACCCGAATGTTTATAGCAGCAATGTCCACAATAGCCAAACTATGGAAAGAACCTAGATGTCCATCAACAGATGAATGGATGAAGAAGATGTGGTATACACACACACACACACGAATACTATGTAGCCATCAAAAAATCAAAATCTTGCCATTTGCAATGACATGCATGGAACTAGAGGTTTTATGCTGAGCAAAATAAGTTAATCAGAGAAAGACAATTATCATATGATCTCTCTGATATTTGAGAGGCAGGGCAGGGGGTCATGGGAGGTAGAGAGGGAAAAAAATGAAACAAGATGGGATCGGGAAGGAGACAAACCATAAGAGACTCAATCTCAGGAGACAAACTGAGGGTTCCTGGGGGATAGGAGGAGGGATAGGGTGGCTGGGTCGTGGACATTGGGGAGGGTATGTGCTATGGTGAATGCTGTAAATTGTGTAAGACTGATGATTCACAGACCCGTATCCATGAAGCAAATAATACATTATATGTTAATAAAAAAAAAATGTTGGTTTGAATATAGGTATGAGTTGAAACTGTCCACAATATTAGCATTAAGATGTGTTCATTTGGGAGATACATGCTATTTTTAGAATTTAGCTCTAGAGCAATCAAAATGTGTTTAAAAAAAAAAGTTTAGTCAGGAAATATAATATGGTTAGGAAGGCAACTTAAAAATTCACCTTTTCCTTTAGCTTTTCTTCAACTTCTACTAATTTCTTACAGGTCCTAGAAATCTCTTCCTCTTTCTTTATGGTGTGGTTCTTTTCTTGTACGACAAGCTCTTGCTGCTTTTTAAGTTCATCTCTAAGAATTCTTAATTCTTCTTGGTTTTCAATAGTCTAGAATTTAAAAAAAGTTGAGATTAAGATACATATTACCTTACATTTATAAATCAGGTGAAAATCAGCATTTACCTCAGCCTAAAAATGAAGAAATCATGGCAAATTCTATTGGAAAAGATTATCTTAGAGTCTTTAATTTAATCATATAGATGCCAAACAACTGCTTTTTATGCTGTTTCATTATTACTTCACTTACATTCCTATCATGAAAATTAAAACTGGATTTAGTATTTTATCTTGAGAGGTTTGCCCATTTTCTACCCTTAAGCCAAAGGAGACTGTTTCTAACTTTCATGGACTGATGACAAGACTAGTTATGGGCTCTTCATATGCCAGAATAGTTATGATTTAGAGCACCAGTTAACAGCAAGCTCAAAATGGCAGCTATCTTTTGCTAGCATGACGTAGGCTAACCCTAGTTATCAGCTTAAACAGTGCAGTCTCAAGTCATGACCACAAAAACACTGCAAACATGAGACCAAGAACAGACTATGACTTTTGTCTGTATCCTTCTTTAAACTTAGCTCTTTTGACCAGAAAACCCCAAGAAATATGGAAAATTACACAAAAGTTCAGGTTCTCCTGTAATCCACAGCAAACTTCAAAAAATGTCAATTTCAATCTATACATATTATATTGCCTCTAAATAAGGAATCAAAAACTAAAGTAGATTTGACAATATGGCAAACATTAACAATGAATAATTAACAACGAAGTTTAAAAATTACAACAGAATAAATGAAGAGAAACACTTAGGGACAAATTTAACAAAACGTGGATAAAGACATGTACACTAAAATCCACAACACATCACTGAGAGAACAGATAATTTATAGAAAGATATGCAATAGCCAATAAGCATATGAAAAGATGATCAATATCCTTAATCGTTAGGGAAAGGCAAATGAAAACAATGAGGTATATACCCAATAGGATGGCTAACATTGAAAACAACAATAATATGAAGCATTGGTGAGGATGTGAAATCATAAGAATTCTCTTAATTTGCTGCTGGGAATGTAAAATGGCACAACTACTTTGGAAATCAGTCTAGTAATTTGCTATGACCCTGCTATTCCATTTAGATACACTTGAGAACTTTTAAAAAGAAATGTTCATAAAAAGTTTTGTGTAAGAATGTTTACAGCAGCTTCACTCAAAATAGCCAAACAGTGGGCAGAACTCAAATTTCTATTAACAGGAGAAAGGCTAAACAACTTGTGGCCTATTCATACATGGAACACTACCTAGCAATAAAAAGGAGTGTAAAAAAAGTAAGGTACAAAAGAGTACATGCTGTATGATTCTATTTGTATGGAGTTCTAGAAGAGACAAAGTGTCCTACGGTTAAAAAATATCAGGACAGTGACTATATGGGGTAGAGAGTGAGATCAGAATTGCAGGGGTCAAGGCGCAAGAGAGCTCTGAAGGGAGAGGTAAATGCTCTACACCTTGACTGGGGTGGAGGGTACACAAATAGAGACATTTGTCAAAAGTCATCAGACTGTACACTTGCATCAGATACATTTCTCACATGTAAATTATGCCTCAATAAAGTTGTAAAAATCCACAACATACAAGACAAGAATATATTGCTAAGTATACAGTGCTAAATCCTACCATTTCAATATTTTCCCTTAGGTCAGTCTGTAATTGTTCCTTTTCTGCTGTAATACTCTCTAACATTTGTTGCAGTTCATTTTTCTCCTGTATTAAAGAAAATATCTTTCTCTGTTGCTCAGTTAGCTCATTATCTTCAACATTCACAATCAGTGCTTGAGAATTTTTAGCTTTCAAATTCTGTTTTTTATTTGTGTCAACCACCTAAAATGTAAATAAAGAATTTCTCAGTTAAGTACAATTTTAATAGTAATGAAAGTTGGCAAAACTTACATTACTTATTATTTACCAGGCATTCTTCTCATTTTTACTCTTCACTCTAACCTTATGAGGTAGGTACGAGTATTATTTCCATTCGACAGATGTGGAACATGAATCTGAGAGAGGATGATAGGTCACTTGCCCAAGGTCACTCAGGATTTGAAGCCAAGAGGTCTGGCTCCAGAGTTTGTGTCCTTAAGTGTACTCTTTTTCATGGGTTAAGAACTACCTGAACAGCTGTAGATAATTAACAATTATCTTCATGTATGATGATGGGTCAACCTAATTTTAAGAAAGAGTAAGCCAGGGGCGCCTGGGTGGCTCAGTGGATTGAGCATCTGCCTTTGGCTCGGGTCATGATCTCAGGGTCCTGGGATCGAGTCCCGCATCGGGCTCTCTGCTTGGTGGGGAGCCTGCTTTCCCTCTTTCTCTCTGTCTACTTGTGATCTCTATCTGTCAAATAAATAAATAAAATCTTAAAAAAAAAAAAAAAAGAAAGAGTAAGCCACCTTGAACTCCACCATGTTCTTTCCATCAAAAGCTGGAAATGATTCTCTATCACCCCACTCACAACAAATCATTATTTTCAGAAACAGTCGTATTCACAAAAGGTTGGAGTTTTATCATATGAGAGGGCAAAATAACTTTGATAAAAATAGATTTCATATTATAGTAGTATAATCCACCTTTTAAAAATACTTACTTTTTATGTTCTGCTTAAAAAAAGCACGTTATATAAATTAATTTATCCATAAATAAGTCTTAAGCAAAGGTAACCTAACACATATACTTCTTGATCAAGTGGGGCAAAGACTGACATTAAAATCATTGGTGTGAAATTAGGTTATCACTATGTAACCTTACACACCCAGGAAATAAATATAGCTCCATATTGGCTGTATTTTATGAAGTTTTAAATATGTTTTTAAAAATTTTAATAATGGGGTACCTGGGTGGCTCAGTCAGTTAAGCATCCGACTCTTGATTTTGGCTTGAGTTATGTGTCAGGCACTACATTCAGTGGGGAGTCTGCTTGAGATTCTCTTTTCCTCTCCCTCTGCCCCTCCCCATGCTCTCTCTCTTGCTCCAATAAATAAAATCTTTTAAAAAAAGTTTTTATAATAATCTACAATTACGTTGGAAAAAAACTGAAAAGTAAAGAGAAAAAAAAAAATCATCCAACATACCAGCTTCACACAACCCACTACCGGAATTCTAGAATATTTCCTTTCAGAGTCTGTCCTTGAAAAATTTCTTTTGAATACAGTAATTAATATATATATATATATATATATATATATATATAATATTCAATTTTGCTTTTTTCCACTTAGAGCACATACATTTTCCCATGCTGTTACCTAATCTTCAAATTATAATTTTGAGTAGTTGCTCAATTCTCTAGAATGGGTTTGGACAAATCATACTTTATTTTACTATCCCTTACTATTGGCAGTATGTTTGAGTTTCTAACAATGGCAAACACAGATCTAATACATTAGAACTTAATGTAAGGAACATACGGTCATTGGGATGAGTTTGTCAGATACTGTTCTTCAGAATCTTACATCTGTGCTCCTAAATATAGGACTGTACACAAAGATAAAGCAGGCTGAGACAAAGTATGTGAGAACACCCGAAGGATATTTTAGAACTAAACTCAGCCTAGAAAGTATTTCAGCTACCATGAGAAAATCTAACAGATTTTATTATTAAATAAAAAAAAAAAGAATTGTGTCCTTTACACGAGATAAGCTTACTAATCATTGTTTAAACTTTCTGTTGCAAGACACTAGAGAAACTGCCTTTCTAGAGAGAGAAACATCAAGATTCAATGTGGGCACTTTTAGGGGATTTATGAGAGACCTACTAATGCAGCCCTGTGGGGCCCAGATGAACAGAGGGGTCCATGTGGGATTCCATCATTAACATAGTAACAGAAGACCAAGCTGACCCCAGCCTTCCATCCCAGATTTGAGAAACCCCTGGGAAACAAAAAAGCCTGTTGGACATTTTTTATCAACATAGATGCTTCTAACATAAACTTAGCTGGTCCCAGTGAATAGAACTCTTCGTTTCCCTTACTCTTCTGCTATTACACCACTTCTCATGAGGCCCTATGACTGCATTTTTGCATTTGTTTAAAAGCAGCTATTAATTGTTGTATCTTACTTTCAAAAATCTTTTCAAAAAACCTGCCCTCAATGAAAGTGAAAGTTATAAATTTTAAATCAAAGTCAAATGCCTTTGGCTTATTTGATTGATCCAAACTATAGATAAGCTAAGAACATAAAACATATAAAACAAGTGAAAATGCTTTTCTAGGAGAGAAGTACTAAAGCATAGGGAGAGAGAGGAAAAGCTTTTCCAAGGCAAGAATACGTACCCCGGGCAAATGCGGGAAAAAAGCTCATTATATAAAGTAATAGCATATAAATCTATAAAGAGATTTATTTGTATAAGTTGGAGCTTACTGAATTATTCTGAAGCAGTATTTGTTTTTATTTAATCAAATGTCCATCCTGGTGATTTTTCTGTTTGCATGTAATACGCAGTTTTAAAAAATTTTATGACTGTATAAATCCAGTTGCATTATCTATATACATAGATACATATTATATATGCATATGCAATTCCAAGCTATGGATGTATGAAAGATTATTTCACCAGTCTCCCACTGATGGATGTTTTAAATTCCTAGTTGCAAATATTTTGGATTAAATAGCATTAAGCGCATAAAACTGAAAGATAGTATAAAATATCTTGTTGATAATATATATCAAAGGCATTTTTGAAAAACAGAAATGTATATAGTAAATGAATCCATTGTATGAAATTATAGGCAATTACCTGTTACAGACTGAATTTTGTCCTCCCAATATTCATGCTGAAGTCCTAAACCCTATGTGACTATATGTGAAGAGAAAGCCTTTAAGGTGGGTAATTAAGGTAATTAAATGAGGTCATAAAGCTGAAGCCCTAATACCATAGGATTGGTGTCCATTCATTCATTCATTCAGCTCCATGCCCAGCGCAGAGCCAGACGTGGGGCTCAAATTCACAACCCTGGGATCAAGACCTGACCTGAAATCAAGAATCAGTCACCCAACTGACTGAGGCACCCAGGCGCCCCAGGACTGGTGTCCTTTTAAGTAGAGGAAGAAACACCAGTGCTCCTTCTCAACTTGAGCATAGGAGAAAGGTTCTGTGAGAACACAGAAGGAAAGTGCCATCTGTATGCAGCAAAGAGAAGACTTAACAGAAACTAAATTTTCTAGCACCTTAATCTTGGACTTCTAGCCTCCACAACCAGGAGAAAGTAAATTTCTGTTGTTTTAGTCAGCAGTCTCTGATATTTTGTGATGGCTGCCCTATTGACTAACACATGTCTCTTAAAAAAAAAAAAATCATTAGCCTCTCGTAGCCTTTCTTGTACATAATTAAATAACCAGCTAAGATCTTATTCTCCTAAGATCTCAGAACAAAATAAACCATACTACTTAGAATAAATTAAGGTGAGATTTAAAAACCTGATAGTAAAATTATGGCATAAACCCTAAAAAACAGGCATAAATAAAATATACACATTGATTTTATAGGGATCTCTAAGCAAGTTTAATATGTAAAATCTGACATAAAACAAATATTTTAGACATGGTTAATAATTAATAATCTCTCTTATATTCTTAGAATTCAGAGGGGTTTTTAAAGACATTTAAAATATGTCAGGCCTCAGAAAATATTAGCTCAAAGTTTGAATTAATTTTTGCCTTTTTTTTTCAAATTAATTTTAAGCAATTATATCTGAAATTATCTTAAAGACATTAGGGTTACAGCTTATAAAGTATTGTTAGTTAATAGCATTATGAATAATAAACAAGATTGTAATTATCAGCATGTACTTAAGTGTTTGAGGTAGAAGAGAAAGCTCATCTACACATATATAAAACTTTGAATGAAAACACCATTTACCTTTTCCTGGAGTTCATCCTTAGTTTCTCCTAGGTTCTCCTCTGTATGCAAACTCCTGGAAGTTTCCTCAGAAATTTTCATTTTTAGCGTGTTAATTGTTTCTTGGTGTTGTTTCAAAGACTCAAGAGCATTTCTTAATTGTTCTTGGGTATCTATATTCTTTGTCAGAGAAATAAAACAATTTCCATTAGAATAATGTGAAATAGTGGAAGTAATTGTATAGTGACTACTTGATCATTAATCATGAGTGAAGTCTCTGGTACTGTTTGTAAAGAGGCTCTGAGTGTTCAGAGTTTACTCAGTCAAAGCCTTACCATGTTTACAGTATCCTGAATGTCACTTTTGAGTTGGTCCCTCTCAATGTTCAGGCTCTCCTGGAGTTGTTTTAGGTCCTCCTTTTCTTGGGTTAAGGTTCTTACTTCTGCTAAAGTTTGTTGAAGTTGCTCAGCGATCATTGTTTTTTCCTTTTCCATAGTTTGCAGCCTCAAATCTCTATTTTCTAATTGTTCCTTCAGCTCTTCCACTTCATTTGAACTTTTTTGACTCTCAGTTGTTTTCGGCTGAAGTTCTTCAGATTTGGGAGGAAGCTTTAAAATAAAAAAAAAGTAAATGTGAAAAGCAGAGCATTCTGTGGTGTATATATATGGAAGCCAAATCTCAGAAGGCTAAAGACTGCTTCCTAGAGGATGTCTTGTACCAACCTCTGTGTTCAAAGCATCCAAACTTAAACCAAGTTTTTGAGCTTGTTTGGAGAGATTTCCTATTTCCTGATTCATTCTTGCATTCTCATCAAGGACCATCTTATACTTTTGCTCAAATTCAATATGATGATTTTTAAAAACTTGGAATTCTTGATCAGTGCTTTCATAATTCAACTGGGTAGTTGCTAGGTCATTTTTAGTTTTCCCAATTTCTTCAAGTAAGTCTTGAATTCTACTTTCCTTTTGAACTACTTCAGAAAACAATTTGTCTCTTTCTGATGTTATTATACAAAGTTCTTCAGATTTATCATGCATCTATGGAAAAGAAGTAAAATTTAGCTATGTTAGCATTGTAGGATCTACTGAAGCAGCTTTCAGGGGAAAAAAAGTTTCCTTGGGGTTGGGGGAGGCGAAGACATTGGAATTAAGCAAAGATTTTACTAAGTAAAGGCAACATTTTTTTTTTTTTTAAGATTTTATTTATTTGACAGAGAGAGATCACAAGTAGGCAGACAGGCAGGTAGAGAGAGAGGGGGAAGCAGGCTCCCTGCTGAGCAGAGAGCCCGACATGGGGCTCGATCCCAGAACCCTGAGATCATGACCTGAGCCGAAGGCATCAGCTTAACCCACTGAGCCAGTCAGGTGCCCCTAAAGACATTTTTATTGTTACCATCCCTGTGTATTATCTTCTTTAACTTTACCTTCAGTTTTGTTTTCTAATCAAATGGAGAAGGATACTCAGTAGAAAAACATTATTTCAGGATGTGCCTTTATTTCCTTATCTATCATTCTAAAGTATTTTCTAACTTCTTGGTGTATCATTTTTTGTTTTTTTCTTAGAATTTGAAAATTTTTTTAAAGCCTTTGAATGCAGCTCCAATTTCTAAAAATGTAATCCCTGAATGATTTAAATAATTAAGGTTTATTTGAATTATTATTTAAATAAACCATATCCAGCTTATGAACAGTACAATCATTGTTAATGGTAAAGTAGAAATGGTGGGAAGAAGAGAAATAAACTTAAAGCAGAGACTAAGGACAGGGGTAACACAGCAGGGTTGTTTCAATCATGGACTCAGGATAGGAGACACTTCTGTTTGGCTCAACTATTGGCTTCATAACTACTTGCTGAGCTAAAAAACAGCACCTACTTTAAAGAGTTTTTAGAATGACTAATTAATGTTCCTAGAGTTCTTTAGCATGATATTTGCCATTTGGTCTTCAACCACTTGTCAGTTTTATTTCTTTTAGGAAGGTAAAGAGAAAGGAAAGCTTGGCAGATGGTTTACAGGACTGTTCACTAGCCTGCAAGATTTACACTGCAAGATTTACCCCTAAACTTTATCAATTCCCTCCTTTATATCTCATTGCTCTTTTTTATTCAACATAGTGACAGAATTAGTACCAAAAAAAAAGATGAAAAAAGTATGGACCATAGAATTCTGTTCAAAGATTTTATTTTTAAGTCATCTCTCCACCCAATGTGGGGCTTGAACTTACAACCCTGAGATCAAGAGTTCATACTCTCTATTAACTGAGCAGCTAGATGCCCCCATAAAACCTTGCTTAAAAAAAAAATTTTTTTTTTTAATTTATTTCAGACAGTGAGTGACATAGTGGGGAGGAGCACAGGGAGAGGGATAAGAAGACTGCTACTGTGGGGCTGGATCCCACGACCCCGAGATCACAACCTGAGCCGAAATCAAGAGTCAGATGCTCAACCAACTGAGCCACCCAGGTCTGCCTAGAATTCTATTTAAGTGAAACATTTGAGGACTGTAGAAATGGTTGTTACGTTGATCAGGTCACTAAGCATACTGTTAAATAGGCTTTGAAAATGTGCTTTCTAATAATATAAGGAAATTAGAGGAGGAACTACATTCATTTCTATTCCTAACAAGTTGAGTCAAATCTTTACAGTCTCTTAACTGCTATTTTAAGATATACTACAGCAAAATATTTAAAGTGCTATTACAAAGGTTTTTATTTCAAAAGAAGAGTTATTTGCTTAAAAATGTGTTTACCTCTTTCCTCAGCATTTCTACTTCTGAGGGTAAAGATTTCAATGCTGAGAGCAAATTAACTTCCTTATGCAAAGCTTCATTTTCTTCAACTTCTTTATTCAGTTCTTTCTGGAGGTCAGTAATCTTTCTTTCCAGTTCCAAATTACAGAGCAAATCTAGGACATTTTGGGTAAATTATAATAGACTGCAGTTATTGGGACAATCTATATTACATCCAAAGTTAGATTATTTAATCAGACTGTATAAAATTTATGAAAGGAAGAGTCAATGTTGGTTAACAGGTGAACAGTTAATAGTTCTTCAACCACTTTTTGAAAATCAGGTCTAATTTATTTGAAAAATAATTCCTAAACCCTTATGAATCAGAATTTCAGGGAAGCAGTTATAAATACTGATCTCAAATAATACTGAAACTCATTATTAGGCTATTAAAACAATTAGATGAGAATAAAAAATTTCTAATCATTGGAATGTAGTCACAAAATCCTTCAGGTAGGTTTCTAGACAAAGTCAGATCTGCAAAGAATTAAGTCTGAAATTATGAAATACCTTTTGGAACTTTGCCATCTACAAGGGAGGTGAGTTTTGTTATTTCATTAAAAGATGATTGTAGTTCTTTCTCCAGATCAACTTGCATTTTCTTTTTTGCTTCCAGTTGACTTTGGTATAACTGAATATCATTTTCCATTTGCTTGTATGTACTTGTAAGTTCTTTCTGTTAGGAGAAACACTGCAAATTCACAGAAATGTACTGGTTGTGACAACTGCTTTATTATAAATATTACAGGAAACAATTACCATTTTCTCTTTCAGCTCCAGATTTTCACTTCTAAGAAAGGCTGATTCTTTCTTGGCATCAAGGGCTACAGTTTCAGCATCAAGCAGAGTCTGTTTCATTTGTCTTAGGTCTTCAGTGATTTCCTATATACACGACAAAAAGAATTTAGTGAAATCTAACTTGGTAAGAGTTGGAAAAGATTTTAGAGAACATGTACATAGACGTTATTCTGAATAAATAAAGAATGGTGAAAATATGCTAATTATCAAGTTCATTATTTATGAAAGCTGAAATAATATTTTCCATAATAAAAATATTTAAAAAACTCTGACTATGCTTTTCCAAGTTATAGAGGCATTATGTAGACTGAGAAAACTTATCGTTTAAAAAAGGTTAACACAATTGTTGTTCAGCTAGCTTGTTAAAATTTCTTGTGTAGTTTTTTTTTTTTTTTAAGATTTTATTTATTTATTTGACAGAGAGAAATCACAAGTAGGCAGAGAGGCAGGCAGAGAGAGAGGAGGAAGCAGGCTCCCTGCTGAGCAGAAAGCCCGATGTGGGGCTCGAACCCAGGACCTGGGATCATGACCTGAGCCGAAGGCAGCGGCTTAATCCACTGAGCCACCCAGGCACCCCTCTTGTGTAGTTTTAAGTCATTCTAAAACATAGCAGGTGAGTAGTTCATAGTTAAGATTAAGGATATGAAATCACAAATTGAAAATCAGCTTACATAAATTCAACCACATATATCCTTGGCAGAATATTAATGCACAAATGAATGAATGAATAAACTGGATGAATAAAGAGAAAGAAATAACAACTTTTAAAAAGTGGGCAATTCTGCTTGCCACTCTATCAACAGACACTCCATGATAACAGGAAAGTGCCTATCTTCCCAGTGCCTTAAAACAGTAAGATTACTTTTACAAAGGATCGTTTGTCATTGATAACAGGTAACTGAAGAGTCCTAATAGAAGGTAATAAAAAGTACTCCAGAAAAACTCAAATGGAAACCAAAGAATGACAGAAACCAAAATTTCAGCTAGAAACTGTTGCCTTCTTAAAAAGAGTGTTAAAAACTAGAATCAAACTGATACCTTCTTGAAGTAATCAGGAATATCGAAGCAAATAGAATAGAAAGCACGTAGCAAAAATGAACAATTTTGCCATGAGATTAAATGTTATTTAATGCCATTATTATTATTTTTTTTAAAGATTTTATTTGTTTATTTGAGAGAAGGAGCACACCTGTGGGGTGAAGGGCAGAGGGAGAAGCAGACTCCCTACTGAGCCTGATGTGGCTTGATCCTGGGACTCCGGGATCATGACCTGAGCGGAAGGCAGACCCTTAACCTACTGAGCCACCCAGGAGACCCTTAATGTCATATCTTTTTTTTTTTTTTTTTTTAAGATTTTATTTTATTTGACAGAGAGAGAACAGGAAAGCAGCAGAGGCAGGGAGAAACAGGCCCCCTGCTGAGCAGGGAGCCTAATTCGGGGGCTTGATTTCAGGACCCTGGGATTATGACCTGAGCCTGAAGGCAGTCATTTAACCAACTGAGCCACCCAGGCGCCCCAATGACGTATCTGATACCAACTAAAATCATCTAGAGCTACAGTTTCTGAAAAATACCAAACTGTTAAAATAGTTATTTAAATTATAAGAACGCATTAATATTAATAAAATTTATAAAATCATGCTCAGTTACATGCCATATATACAGTTCTAGTTAATTATCAATACCAATACAAGTGTTCACCTGAATATACTGACTACATACTTCTGCACGCATTTATATAAAACAATTAAAAAAATAAAAAAATTTGATTACTTTTTTTTTTTTTTAAAGATTTTGTTTATTTATTTGACAGACAGAAATCACAAGTAGGCAGAGAGACAGGCAGAGAGAGAGAGAGGGAAGCAGGCTCCCCACTAAGCAGAGAGCCCGATGTGGGACTCGATCCCAGGACCCTGGGATCATGACCCGAGCCGAAGGCAGAGGCTTCAACCCACTGAGCCACCCAGGTGCCCCTGAGTGACTGATTTTTAATGGAAACTCATCCTTGACTTACTAGTATTCAAAGAATGATATCCTCAACTCTGTACGAATGATTCTTTACCCATAAAACAGCAATGATACTAACAGTCCCTCTTTCATAGAGTCATTGACAAGATTAAATAAAATACTATATGTAAAAAAATTACATCTGGCACACAGTAAGTTCAATACAAGCATTTGCTATAACAATGATGATGGTGTACTACAAATGCCTACATGATTAAACAACAAAATAAACCTAATTCTTACCGATGAGTACGACAAGTCCATTTTCACATCTTCTGACTTCTGAGAGTCTATGTATTTCTGTAGCTTCTTAATTTGGTCTTCCTTTTCTCTAAGCAGCTCTACTTTTGAGCTTAGTTCATTCTATAAGTGTGAAACAAAAATAAAGTGAAACATATTTTATTGGATTTAAATCTTAGGAGATTAAAAAGAACTTATGTTTAATAGTTTAAACTGTTAGTAAAATTTAAAAAGTTGATATTTAAAAAACAAGATGTTCCTTTTATTTTCTGAAATAATTATGTATGATGTACATTTTATAGTTCTAGTTCTTTATAATAGAAATATCAACATAAATGCTCACCTCAAGATCTTGATTATACACTTCTGCATGCTTAACTAAATTCTTTAAGTTGGAAATTTCATGAATTAGTTGCATCTGTAAGAGCATGTGAACAGGCAACAGAGCAAACCAATAGTTAATAAAGCAAAAAAAAAAAAAAAAGAAGAAGAAAAAAAGAAACTCCCCCCAAAAGATAGCATTTATTCACTGCTTCAGAATCACCAAAACAGTAAAAAGGGATTGAGAGATCAATTGTTCAAGCTACTGTTACAGAGCACCTCATTATTTGAAGATACAAAACAAACAGAAACCCAATAAGTCAAACAAAAATATCCCCAAACCTCGTAAAACAAGCAAACAAGAAAAAAACCTCAGCATGACCCAAGTAACAGTTATGCTGTCTGTTAATAATGCTATAAAAATGTCAAAAGCAAATTAGTATGCATCCCTTGGAGGAGATATACTGGTAATCAAACTTTAAAACTCTTAATAAATTTTTGTTTTGGGGAAGTTAAGTGCAGAAATGTATTCATTCTACAAGATTTTTTGTTTTCTTCCCACAAATTAGCCATTTAGCTTTATACTGGCATACTTTTTAAGGATTTATGTTTTAGAATTTAGGTTTGGATTAGGGTAGTTTCCTGTGGTGCTTTTAAAATAATATCACTGTTCACTAAAGTACAGAGATATGTATAAGATTATCAGTTATTACCTTGTTGGTTCATTCCACAGAAAATATTAGAAAGATGATGTTATTGCTTTATATTTTTCAGCTGTCTAAAAGTATAAAGAATACCTAAAGATACATATATTTCTATTAAAGTTTCCTTTCCATCAAATATCTGGAGCATTAAATATTTGAATACTACATTTTTTTGTGTCAAAACACATAAATGACAACTTATCATAGATAAACATACTTTCTCTTAGAATTATGAAATCTTCATAATTCGATGAGTTCTGAAAAAGTAAAGGCAAGGTGGGTGGGGGATGGGGTGACAGAATGATGGGCATTATGGAGGGCACATGATGTAATGAGCACTGGGTGTTACATGCAACTGATGAATCACTGAACTCTACCTCTGAAACTAATGATATACTACATGCTAATTAACTGAATTTAAATAAAATAAGATTAAAAAAGAAGAAAAAAGTAAAGGCAAATTCTTGTAGAATGTAAGGGATTTATGAAAGTAGCATCTTTTTAAAGTAATATTTTCTGAATGCTTAATTCAGTTCTAACTAGTTTTAGATTCAGACTAGTGTTGACATTCCTATTGTAGGTCAGCATCATCCAGAAATATTATGTGAGTCATTGAAAATTTCCTACTGGCTGCATTAAAAAAATAGAACTAATTTAAAAAATATATTTGAACCTAATATATCCAAAATATTACTACTTATTCATGTAATCAATATAAAAAACCAAATAGTTTACACTCTCTTTTTTTCATATTTTTAAGTCAGTTCAGACCAGCCACACTTTAAGTACTCAATCGTCACATGTGGTTAGTGGCTATCAACCGTTCCGCAAAATTTTAGACATTTGTGTTGGCTATAATTTAAAATAACTCCATCTTTTATCTTTTTTTCCTTGTTTCTAAATTCTGTGCAACAAAATCACATTTACCAATAAGGAAGAACTACAAAATTACTCTTTTATTTTAGAAAATAAACATCTAGAAAGAAAACTTATCTCACTTCTCATTTAAAATAGCACTTTAAGTACTAGTTCTCATTAATCTAAATCTAAAGATGAACTTTTGTAAAGCCTGGACAACAACTTCTGAATGAGTTATTATTTAGGATGCTAAGCATAAAGAGAAAATATATGATATGATTAAAAGTTAGTTGGTGGCTATATAAAAAAAAAATTACAGATTTCAACTGTAGTGTTCAGCAGATTAAAAAAAATATTTAATACCTCAAGACAAAAACCTCCAAGTTGTTAAAATTCTAAAATTAAGCAAGTTAAATCAGGTAGAGGGTTGGAAATTCCTTTGTTCCCTGAGCTTGATAATACTTGACTTTGTTTACCCCTCCTTGTAAAAATTATTAAACATACTGTATTCCTATATGCCCATTTGAAAATGATATAGGGCTCTGGTGATTTATAAGACCATTAGGGCAAACCAGGGCAATGACCACATGTCCCAAGGCCATAATTTGATTTTTTACTTCTTTTGGCTAAGCTTTTCCCCAAAATGGAGGTTTGGGAACATATTTTACTGCATACACAGACTTGTATTTTTAGTTTAAAATAGAATAGAACTACCTTTCAAAAGAGTAAGTTTATATTACTTAATATTTTAGGTTACCATATAGAACCTAGAATTTTAGTTGTGTCCAAGTGAAGATGAAAAGAATAGGATTATTTTCCCCCTTGACTGTGGATAAAAGGAAAAAAAATCAGGATGTGAGTCAAGTCATATACTCTATGAGCTTCAGTTTTATTATTAATTGACATATAAATCATGTAAAAAACTTAGAGAAATTATTGCTATACTTTGGCCAAAGTTAATTTTATGACATATTATTTCTAATAAGTAAGATACAATTAGATGAAATTTGGAGTTAGAAAGGGCCTTGGCAAGCACCTGGTTCAACCTCCAGGGTGGAGAGAAAAAGGAAGTAAGTCCTGAGAGATTCTGGGACTCGCTCAAGGCGTTGTATCCTATTCAGAAGCAAGTTTGGCTCCAGAGACCATGCTCTTAACCATGACACTAGATCACCCACTTCCTTGAAAAACTCCATTTTTATTGACTGAAGTCTACAGGTCAATATACAACATTTTGTATTTTGTTAACATGCAAATTTTAAAACAAATTAAATGAAACTCTGTGGAGAACATATAGACTTTGCATCTTAGGATACATACTCATGAAATGCAGGATTAACTTTATTTTATTTTTTTAAAAAGATTATTTATTTATTTATTTGTCAGAGAGAGAGAGAGAGAGAGAGAGAGAGAGCAGGAGCACAGAGAGCTGCAGGCAGAACAGGCAGAATGAGAAGCAGGCTCCCTGCTGAGCAAGGAGCCTGATGTGGGACTTGATCCCAGGACTCTGGGATCATGACCTAAGCCGAAGGCAGATGCTTAACCAACTGAGCCACCCAGGCGTCCCAGGATTAACTTTAATTTGTAGGTAGAATGGAAATAATACTTTTGGCACTGACTTCTTTTTTCCTTATTTAAAAAAAAAAAAAGAGGGTAAGAAATGAAACAATACCGAGGTAAAAACATTGTGGCCCTTTGGGCTATCCTCACAGAAATCTCAGAAGTAGCTGCAAATTAACTCATATTTTAACTACACCAGAACACTGGCTCTTATTTTGAGGGGTAGAGGGAGCCAAAGATTGCTTCATCATCTGATAATGGCTATAGATTCTTGTTCCAGAGTAATGAATAAGCATTTAAAAATTCTGCAGAGTAATTTTATAATGTCTGTGACCTTTAGGTTAAGGACAGTCTGCTCTTAAGAAATCTCTTGAATTTCTTGGGCAATTTCTAAGTGTCTGAAGTCTGAGTGTTTCTGGATTAGGTTCTCTTAACATGTAGCTTAATATTATATATTTAGAAAATTTAAGTGATCTGTTTCATTTCTAAAAATTTCATTACTAGTATTTAGTATTAGTTACACTAATTTTCATAACTCTCTGATATGGAAAAAGACATGATCAAAATCAGCTTTACCAGCTATTCTAATAATGTTCTAAATATTTGGGAATATGCTTTTTTTTAAATAATTTTTTTTTTAAAGATTTTATTTATTTATTTGACAGACAGAGATTACAAGTAGGCAGAGGCAGGCAGAGAGAGAGGAGGAAGCAGGTTCCCTGCTGAGCAGAGAGCCCGAAGCGGGGCTCGATCCCAGGACCCTGAGATCATGACCCGAACCGAAGGCAGAGGCTTTAACCCACTGAGCCACCCAGGCGCCCCGGGAATATACTTTTAAAGAAAATGAAATCCATTAACACAGAGTATCCATGCATAAAACATTCAGCCAGATAGTAAAATTCATATTGGTCTCAGCAGGAAATGGTTATATTCTAGACAGTATTTCTGGTGTGCTCAACACATTAACATTTGAGCAAAATAATTCATATGTGAAACAAATGATTTAAATATTTTAAAAATAATATAAATGAATTACTTCTTAAATTCTCTATATTGTGTGTACACATAGAAAATAGTTGGATTTTCCATACATCATGCATAGAAATAAATATCTTTAAGAGAATGATACTTCTTTTAAGAGTATTGTTTTAGTTTCATGTTTCCATATCTCTTACCTCCTGATCTTTCTCTGTTTTTCTTTCAAGGGCCTCAAATTCATCCAAATCATTCTTTTCTTTTAATTTCAATTCCATTTCTTCATTTTCTCGTCTTAGTTGTTCATAGTCCAATACCAGATTATCATAGTTGGCACGAAGTGAATTCAGCTCACTTTCTAAGTTTTCCTGTTGTAACCAAAACCAGATTTAACTGTAACACCTAACTTTAACCATAACACCTAATTTTAACTAATACAATGGTTAAGTAATGATAATAATAATTCCCAAGAATCACTGCAATTTTATTCTAAAACTAAAATGAAATTTTCTTAACAAATACATTTATAAAACTATACTGTACTTCTTTGGACATTAGTAGTCTAGAAAGTCAATATGGACTCTATATACCTACTGAAGTATTCACTGTAGTATTCCCTAAAATTTTGATGAAACCACTTTTATTTTTCAGTATGATTTGGCAATATTACCCCCTCCCTGCTGTGTCATTCTACTGTATACCTGAGAATTTTGACACTTTATAAAACCCTTAGGGGATTGTCTAAAGAAAAAGAGAAACTAAAAAAAAAAAATCATAGATACCAAGATCTGCTGGGAAAGAACTAGATGCAAAGGTTTACTTATTACCATACACCTGCATTACAAAATTTTTAGTTTCCTCTACATGCCAGTTATCAACTAGGAGTATAATGAGTAATTAGAACCAAAACTGTTACTGAAATTAAGTCAGAGCTAGCAATGTGGTGCTACAACAATGTAAACATGAACAAAAAGTGAATTTTAAAGAGTAAGAGGATAATGTTTTATAAAATACATTTAAGTTACCTGACTTAGTAGCTTTGTTGCTGGATTCCACTCTGTCTCATTTAATGTATCAAAAGTATTACTGAAAATATCAGACTCTGAGCAGAAAGCTAGAATTAGGAGAAAAAGAAATTTATCCATAAAGATTCTTAAAAGTCAAAGACTAAGAAAAAAATCTGATCAGGGGTAATACTAAGCTCCAATTAGCTAATGTGCTCACAGTATGAATGCCAAGAATACATTAACATATATGATCATTTATATTATTATATGAACTAAGATCCCTGGTTAGAATTAGTAATAAAATATTCGATCCTTGATAAAATATAGGTAACAGGGACAAATACTAACTCTGAGATTTGATCCTTATAAATAGATTTTAAAATGCCCTTTAAAAATACTGCTGATGTTGGAGACATTATTTTGAAACACGCCTGTGTAATGTTACCCTTTCAAGATTAAACAAAGTTTAAGGCAGATGTTATATGGATACTAATTTAATTGGATAATGATTAGAACCAGCAACAAAATGTCTCACGTTTCAACTAAAGTGTATCATTCTGAAGAGTGTGAAAATAATATAGAATGTTCACTTTCTTGAAATCACTATTATTTATCATTACCTCCATTGTGATTGCATCTAAAATGCATACATTTATTAAATGTGTTTATCACATTAACTGAGTTGTAAATAATGTAGTTCTTTAAAAGGATGCTTTTGTAATTAAAAACAGCTGAAAAAGCACTCACATTCATCAATTTCCCCCACTATGTTTACAGCCGCCTTACGTGTTTTTGTTACATTTGTTGACATATTAAATTCATTTATATAATTTGAGTCTTTCATTTTGTTAATTTTACCAAGGCACCAAGTGACTCTTCGTTTTCTTTTAGCCTAAAGAGGAAAAAAAAAAAAATCAAAATTACCTCACACAGATCTGGGCTCAAATATCATGAAATGAGGGAATTAGTTTACATTTTTTGGAAACCATGGACTTGGTAGAATTCTTTCTAAGCCTACTTTAATAACATACCAGTCTAAGGATGTCCTAAGAACTTTAAAATCAGTTTTTAACCCCATAAAATATTTGATGAAACTATTATTTAAAATTCATGTTTTATTTGAAAGTTTCCCTACAAACTTTTCTGGGACTTAATGGAAAGGAATAGGCTTACAACTTTCCAAGTAATCCAGTGTTCTCTAGCAGGGAAGCTGCTGCCACCACACCACAGCTACCAAAAGCACTTTGGGGTGGCCAGCTCTAACTGGGAAGGGACAGACAGATAGTCTACTTGAACTTTCTTCAGTGAGTCAATATCCACACAGCCTTCACAATGCCAGTTCTCTTCCAATTAAGTAAAACTAATACCTCCTTCAGCGCTCCTAACCTCATTGTTCTTTCTCCCTGGGGACCTTGCTCCCTGGGTTATCTATTCATCTGTTATCCTCACCAACTCCCTCCTAACAGCCTGATGAATGAATGCTCTAGTTGGTTTGCTTTTGTTGTTGCTGTTGTTGTTTTTTAAAGATTTTATTTATTTATTTGACAGAGAGAGAGAGAGATCACAAGTAGGCAGAGAGGCAGGCAGAGAGAGAGGGGGAAGCAGGCTCCCCGCTGAGCAGAGAGCCTGATACTCGACCCCAGGACCCTGAGATCATGACCTGAGCCGAAGGCAGAGACTTAATTCACTAAGCCACCCAGGCGCCCCTACTTTTGGTTTTTAAAAAACAAACTCTTCACTCCTTACTTCTCTCTGGCTACAAGTTTCTTTTTGATTCTCTTTTGTGCTCTTTCTTCATCATCTGTCTACTCCTTCCGCATCCTTTCAGGAACACCTCTGTCTCCTGGTGCTAATCCCACCCAGCTAGCTGTCCTCACCACTTCTCACCACTCATTTGGCTTTGCTGGTTTCTCCTCCTCTGCTTGTGTTTTTCCATATTGCACAGCTACCATTCTTCTCCTGAGCCTCTGTGAAATATAAGTACTATCTCCTCTTACGTGATCTTTCTAACTATCCTATTACTACATCCTTTTTATAGGTGAGCTGATCTATAAATGATCCTTTTTTTCTGAGATCAGTCCCCTCTACTGTGTTCACGATCTCATCCCTTGGGGTCATCTCAACCCTCTGTAAGGTGGGTTTCGCTCCTACTACATAACTCAAATTGCTTTGTAAATGAGTTTTTGTTTCCAAATCCAAAAAATTGTCTATATTCATCTTAATTAACTTCTCAGTAAAATGGGACACCGCTGACCACTACCTCTCTGAAATATTCTCTTCCCTTAGTGACCACAATTCACCCGGTTTCCTTTTTAACTCTAGAGTGAATCCTGGCTCCCTTCGGGATTCTTCTACCTTTATCTAAAAGTTGTTCTGGGATATGGTCTTCTTTTCATTCCTAACATGCTCTCAGAACTAGCCCATCCATTCCCAGGACTTGACTTAGATCTGCAGTAGCTAATGTCCAAATTGATATCTCTATCTCACATCTTTCATTGTCTGAAATCTTAAACTGGAGATATCCCAAACAAAACCCAGAGAGATGCGCTGCTCTTCATTCGGTGTTCCTTAACAATGACTACTGCTACCAGCTACCCAGCAATGTTTGCAAATCATTCTGGATACTGTTCTCTCTCTCTCTGCCCCGCACATATAAATAATCACGAAGTCCTGTTGAGTCTACCTCCCACATAGGTCTCTAATTTACCCATTTTTTTTCCATCTCCAGAATCACAGTTCTTGTAGAGCCCCAACCAATCTGATGCACATAAGCTGCCATACCTTCCTGAAATACAACTGTGATCCTGTTACCTGCAAGATGTTTCCTTGCCCTGAGCATAATGCAATGTTCAAATCCTTCATTATGATTTAAAATGCTCCTGCCACCAAAACATTTTAAGTCTAAGGGATACATTATGTTGTTTTTATGACTCCAAGCTTTTTTACATGTGGATCTCTTCCTGAAATATTCTTCCCTGTATGTTCCACTGGGCTGCTTCTTATTCATCACTTAGTCAACAAATAGCTCTTGGAATGTCTTCTTTATACTTAGTATGGTGACTTGAATATAATGTCTATTAATACTATTAATAATTATCTTTAGACCATTCATTTATCGAGGATTTGGAAAATGTAGTGTTGAGCACATTCTGTGTATTATTTCACCTAATTCTCATAACAATCCTAGGAGTTGGGAATCAAGCTATCTCATAGATAAAGAAACTGTAGCAAAGTGGATTTAAGAAATTGCCTAAGGTAAAGAATTAGGAATTGACAGCACCAGGATTCAAATCTAGGCAGTCAAGCTCCAGAGGCCGTCCTTTTAATCATGATACCATCAGTCAAAAAATGCCTACTGGACTGAAAATACCCCCAGCTCTAGTAAAAACAAAAAGTACATATACTAGAAGTCAGAATTGTGATCACTATATTGATCTATATTCTAGATCAATTTTCCTGAGATTAATATTTCTGTTTCTTTAAATAGAAAATATTATCATTCAACCTAGATAGGGATGGTTCTTAATTACCTGATCAACTTCATTAAAATTTCTTAAGAAGCATATTTACATAGATTCCTTGTCAGTATTTCAGATTTCTTGAATTAGGATCTCTAGAGAAGGGATCAGAGATCAGTATATTTAATGAACTTCTTAGGTTTTGCTGATGAATAGGCTAACACACAAAATGTTCCGGGTTTTCTGAATATACTATATCAAAGGATAAGAAATGTGTAACTATGTAATAAACATACAGGAATACCAATCCTAGTCTTTGTATAACAAGTCTGAGTTGTCATCTTTTAAGTTTTACCTTTAATTCCTGTTGTGATGTGAGGGAAGAAGAGGTTACCAGCATCCGTGTTAAGTTCTGAATTTTCTCAATCTGTACTTTTTGAAGCAAATCCTTTTCTTCTAGAAGTTGGGCCAACTGGTCTTTTTCCATTGCCTGGGCCCGAGTCTCTAAAGAAACCTATAGAATGTAATATTAAGTTATGTTAGTAATAAATGTAGCTAGATTTTAAAATCTTGAAAGTAACTTAAAAGAATAGAATATTAAATTTGTATGTGGGAGCTCTTGGGTGGCTCAGTCAGTTAAGTGTCTGACTCTTAATTTGAGTTAAGGTCATGATCTCAGTGTTGTAAGATCGAGCCCTGCATCGGGTTTTATTGAAATGAAATATACCCTACCTACAAAATACTACTACTATGGCAGTTACCATAATCAGTAATTTCTCAAACCTATAATAAAGTAAAATACACATTTCTTCCTGTGTATTCTAGATACTATATATAAGATTATAGCAAGGCTGTTAAAGCCATTCTATTAACTGCCTATAAATATATAAATAATAGGCAGAAAAATCATAAAAGCAGAGACTTAAATACCTATGGCAAAAGAACAGATGTTTTCATAAGACTTCCATTTGATATTTTAGCTCACTGTATTTTACTTTTTTAAAATTTTAACTTACTTTAAAAAAAGATAACTAAAATACAAGGTTTTTATGAAATATAAAACCACAATGGTTAAAACAAACAAATTACAATGACAACTGATTATGCTACTTTATTAGACTTTATCTTAAGGTCAGAATTCAAGATACTGTGAAAATACAAAAAATAAGGTTTTAAGTAACTATACATGGTCTTTCTTTTTAACCTAATTCCCTATGTATTTGTGACAATTTAGAAAGAATGTTTCTACTTGACTCATTTGAAAATCTCAAATTTTGCCCTTTGGAAATGAAAAACAAAATCTAAAATAATTTCAAGAAATCTAAGTTTTCAGTTTATAATAAATTAAACCAAAATTTTTATGAGTTGATTTCTCTGTCCTTCAAAGATGTTTTAAATTGAGGTTACAGACCTCGGATACTGATGAATTAAGAATCTCTGGGCATGCGGGCAGATCTTAGTTCTCAATCTGTCCCTGATCTTTACTGAAATACATGGTTCATACATACCTCCTCTAACTGTTTCTTAAGATCCATTATTTCTTTTCTATATCTTTTCAGGAGAGCTTCATCACTTGATACCTCATTAACATAAGGAGTATTCTTCATATATTTGGCAGTGCTGGCAAACTGGGGAAAGATACAAGTGTTAAGTGTTCAAATAAAAAATTAACATAATTGGGACGCCTGGGTGGCTCAGTTGGTTAAGCCGCTGCCTTCGGCTCAGGTCATGATCCCAGCGTCCTGGGATCGAGTCCCACATCGGGCTCCTTGTTCTGTGGGGAGCCTGCTTCTCCCTCTGCTTCTGCCTGCCACTCTGTCTGCCTGTGCTCTCTCTCTCTCTCTGACAAATAAATAAATAAAATCTTTAAAAAAAAAAAAAAAAAAAAGAGGGCCTCAGAAGTCAAATAGCAGCCACCTATTTGAAATTTGTAAGCCAAAAGGTCTTCAGCAGAAACATTAAAAAAAAAAAAAAATTAACATAATTAATAATATTTAGGTTTCTTATAATTAAGTTTTATAAAGAAAGATCAATACTCTTCCTTGGTGGCTTAATACTTTTGAACATGGAGATTAGTCTATGTTCTTGTAACTTACCTTGGCTGCTAGTCCTCAGAAGAGTGAAGGAAATATCTTGAAGATGGATGCATGCCAACAGAGAGCCTACAAACACTGGCTTACTGGAATCCCAGCCACCTCTCAAGTCCAGCACAACTGCCCCCTCTATCCTGAAGCTTTGCTTCCACTTGAAATTATCTCTCCTTCCTCTGAACTCTAGTCTATTTATTAATAGTTAATTAATCCAAGGCAATCACATTGGAAGACAGGTCTCATCTTCCCTTTAAGACTATAAATTTTGATGCTATAAATTGTGAAGTCAGGGACTATACTTTCTATCTTTGCTTCTCTGACACTACCTTGATGCAGTGTTCGATAACTATTTAGAATAATATTTCTTAGCATGTGAGTAGCAGAAGTAACTGTAAGTGGGTCCATGAAGGTGACCACTAAATAACCCTGAATCCTTGATTGAGACAGCTGTTCTATTGACACTTCTCATCCCCCCCCCCTTTTTTTTAACAGAAAATGTAAGCCATAGGCTCAGAGCAAAGATAAGCAACAACCAGCTAGCAGGAGTTCAAGAATTACTTTGTTATAAATACACACACACACACACACACACACACACACACACACACGTGTTTTTTGGTTCATCTATTTGTTGAAAGTGATACTACTTTTTCATTCATAGGACTGACAAAGTTTCCTTCTGTAATAAGTAGAAAAAGTGAGTTTTTTTTTATAAAGAAGTGTTGGATGTGGCAAAAATTATGGAGGTGGGATATGAATGATTGAAATTTGGGAAAATAAAGGAATAGTATTTAGTAGGCAATATGTCAATTTTATTGCAGCAGGTATGTTATGTAATTAAAAAAAGATGCCTAATTTTAGTGCATAATTTTCTCTGCTTAAACATGATTTCCCCCCATATTGAAATAAAAATCAAACTCACCTGTAGAGTAGAAAGGGTTTCATCAAAAGACACTGGAGTAATTGTGCAGATAATACGTGTCTTTGCATTTCCTCCCAAGGAATTCTGAAGAATTCGTGTTAATTTACTATCTCGATAATTTATGAAACCACTTAGTGAGAAAAGGGTTTGGGAAAAAAAAAATAGAAATTTTTATACAACAAATGTGATTGGTTTTTAATGCAGAACCTTAAATTAGGTATAGTTTAAAAATTAATTCTTTACAGGTTACACGAGGCACATTAAAACTACTAACTAAATTATATTTAAGATAAAAAGTAAATTTAGTAGGTTACAGTCATATGTCTAAGAAGCTAGCCATGCTCACAGAATCACAAAAGGTTTTTAATACAGGGAAGATATCAGTACATTATTTGAGTGTTACTAAAGTACTATAATTTTCAACCTTAAGCACAATAGGTAAATGTACAATGGAATAAACTTACCCAACTTGTCCATCACTAAGTTTCTTGATCACTTGTCCCAAAATAAATAAACTTCTATTTATATTACAGCCTTCCTTGAGTCGCACACCTGTATTTATTAGGCAAATATGAAATCTAAAGTTAACCTCTGTATTAGATGATGAACTTATATATCAGTAAGTTATAAAAGAAATTAGAAATTAAAGGGTCAGATTGTAGTCTCTGCTTTGGATTCGATCTGAGCCCACTTTTCTTTTCTTTAAAAGATTTTATTTATTTATTTGACAGAGAGAGAGCACAAGTAGGTAGACAGGCAAGCAGAGAGAGAGAGGAGAAAGCAGGCTCCCTGCCAAGCAGAGAGGCTGATGCGGGACTTGATCCCAGGACCCTGAGATCACGACCTGAGCCGAAGGCGGAGGCTTAACCCACTTAGCCACCCAGGCGCCCCAAACCCACTTTTAATACCTCTAGTAAAAGGAGCTCTCTCCCTATTCCTCCAACCTATTAAGTAAACTAGAAATGTTATCACCTGAGAGAAAGAGCAAAAAGAAACAAATGGCTAAGAAAAAAAAGAATTAGAGGGAAGAGAAGTTCATTTCCGAAGAGAGCCTGTCTAACTCCTCAGTTCAAATCTGTTTTTTTTTCCAAACCTCCAAATATAGGCAACTATAGACTAATCAAATTAATTCCTATCAGCTCACTACCAACAAAATTCTAATTTTTAAATTAATGCTCACATGGCTCATATATCCAAAAATCCAAAAGGACACTGAAAAAGCTCTCTCCTACTCTTATGCTCCATCCAAACAGATCTATCCTCCTACCAGGAAACCATTTTTATTAGTCTACTCTTGTAGAGATTTTTACAAATACAAGTTCACATACATTTATTTCTTCCTTTTCCTTTTTATACAAATAGTAGCACATTATATAGGCTAATTTGTCTTATGCTTTTTTTTTTTTTAAGCTTGGCAATATAGCCTATCAGTAAACATTGGTGTTTTTCATTTTTTTATAGCATAAAATTCCACTGAATGGATGTATCAGAATTTATTCACTCTGCACCCTATTGAGGGACATGCAGGATTTCAATCTACCACATATGCAGAAAGTATTACAACAAATATTTTGGACACCTGCTATTTCACAGGGGCATGATTCAGCTACTGCTATTACATTGCTGTAACATGCCAGCTTAAAACATGAGCATGTATTTCTTGTTCAAAGAGGGCCATTAGATTAGTTTGGCCAATTAGTTGCAGGATCCACTGGTTTGGTGGATGTAGGCCATGCTCAGATGAGCAGTCTCTGTGTCAGGCTGTAGGAAATTGACATAGAAAGGTTTGACATCTTCATGATTATGAAACTTCCCATCTAAGTATGCTTTTCCATTTGTTTAAGTATTTGATTATGTCCTTTAGGTCTGTTTTAAAGTGTTCTTTATTTTGGTCTTGGGTAATTTTTGTTGAGTTTCTACTTAGGTATTAGATCTCTTAAGTCATTATTGTAAATGGATGGAGTCTTTTTGTACACTAAATGTTCCAACTTGTTGTTTGTATTATGAGTTATTAATGTCTGTATCTTAACTTTGTACTCCACCACCTTTCTGAATTTCCTTACTAATTACGAAAATCTAGATGGTTTTCATGGCACTCTCACAAGCTTTGCAGCTATGCAATCCTATCAACTGCATGGTTTTAGTTTTTTAACTGATGCTATAGAAGCCCAAAATAGATAATTTGCCATAAACAGAAGCTCCTTTTAAATGGACTTAAAAAATGTTTTTTCTTTTAAAATTTTTGAGAGAGAGAACATGAGAGGGGTAAGGGGAGGAAGAGAGAAAATCTCAAGCAGGTTCCATGCCTAGTGGGAGTCTAATACAGGGCTTGATGTCACAACCGTGAGATCATGACCTAAACTGAAATCTGAAGTTGGACACCCAACAGACTGGGCCACATAGGTGCCCCCAGAAGCTGCTTTTTATGTTAAAAACTTTCATCACAAAATTATTAGATTTATTAGTTTCTAAAGTGTAAGTAGCATTTTTTTTTTAATTCTGTAAAAGAACAAGATGACATTGAGAACAACACATTTATGAGTTTCCATTACCTTCAGCGCCCGTTTGAGCAGCTCTTTCACTGCCTGCAAGGTCAACCAAATTCTGTAAGATAGATGAAAGGTAGATAACTTGAACTAAGTCTAACTTGAACTAAAAAAAAACCCAACTACTGGAAGAACAAATTTTAACATATAGCCTATTTGCATACCCCATCTAGATGCTTGTCTTTCATCGCGCTAATTAGGCTTTCCCCTTTCTGAGTCAAATTCATCTGTATACCTTATTCCTTCTTTATGATATATCTTCCATAATGCTCTCAGAATAGGTTCTCCATTTCACACACAAAGTTCAAAACCTTACCGGTGAATATGATTCTTCACAATCTGGCACTTGTGTTGCTCCAGCCTTAAATCTACCCATTACTCACTCAGAATTCTAGCTGACCTACTCGCTATGCCTTAAATGCCTCATGTATTTCTATACTTCCAAGAGCTACCTTTCACCATTCCCTTTGTCTATTCAGTTCTAATGTTCTATTCTGTCCCTACTCTTTATTCAGGACCAAAGTTGATTTTTACCTCCTTAGTAAAACTTCGCCACCTTTACCCTTCCTCTCTCACACCTTGAATGAGCTGTTCTTTTAACAGCGTACCCAGTGGTCTTTAAAGATACGACTTAATCTTTAGTACTTCCTGTGCCGAGCTAGTCATTTATGTCTATGACTACACTGCAGCATCTTTAAAAGCATGGGTCTCTTCTTCATTTCACAAATATTATTGACAAAAAAGTGACTGCTTGTCATGTGTTAGGTGGTGGGGATATGGTAATGAACCAGACAAATAAGTTCTCTGTTCTCACAGAACTTTTATTCCACATGAGGCAGGATGGGGAGAGGAGGATGTTCATGAGAAATGAGAAAAAGACAGATAAAAAACACATCATGGTAAATGTAATAGAGATAATTTAAAAAGAGTGCTGGAAGAGGGAAGAGGAAAGTACAGAGCAGGTTTTTTGGACCAGGCGTTAGGGAAGGCCTCACATTAAGCTAGGATCTGGAATGACAGAGAAGAGAGGGCCAGCCAAGCAAAGACCAAGGGAACCATACTCTAGATAGAATGAATAGCTAGTACACTCAGTCATAAAGCAGTAATGAGTTGGGTGTATTCAAAAAAATACAAGAGCAGCATGGTGAAGGAGAGATGGGACAATATAAGGTAAGAGAAATAGGTAGGGGTCAGACTGTGGAGGGTACTGTAAGGAAGAGTAAGAACTCTGGATTTTCTAAATATGACAGGAAAGGTCTTAGTACGAGAGTGACAGACATCTCCTCATTTAACTTTCTGAAGAATTGCCTGTTGTCCCTGGGTGGAGGACTGGAGAGGGGCAAGAGTGGAAGGAGGGAGTCCAGTGAGGAGGCTCCTGCAGGAATCTCAGTGAGAGGCCTGGGCTAGGGAGGTTGTCATGGAGATGTAAGTGGTGGAGGGATATCTTCTTTATTCTTTGAATCTTGGAGCTGTACTATGTACAGAACATGATGAAGTTTCGGCAAATATTCTTAATGCATTAAAACAAAGTCAGAGATTTAAATTCTCTCTCTCTGTGGACACTTTCAGGGATGGACAGTAATTATGTACTCCTGCTTTAATTATGTCCTATCTAGACACTACTTTCTCTAAAATGCTCAAAGTGTAATCTTTCTTGTATAGTATCTATATTACAGAAGACCTAGAACCATAATAAAGGGGCAAAATGGTGAGAAAGGCAGCATAAATTAAGGAATAAAGATGGGAACCAGTATCGCTGTTCAAAGACACCAGGAGGCCCAATGTATCCATAAGAGAGGAGCTCACGAGGAGTAGAAGGAAGTGAAGGTATGTTAGTTAAGAGTGGCGAAACAACATGGGCAGTACATAGTAATATTAGAAAAATTAGAAATCTGCAAACAGATTGCAGAAAGGAAAACCAGAGTCTTGAGGCCAGGTCTAGGAGAATGATACACTAATTCAAGGGATGAGAGCCTAAATGAGTATGACACCCATTGGAATATTGAATAAGAAACGTCAATACCTGGACAAAAGGGGAAGGCAGAAAAAGATGAGTCAGAATTGACTTGGGTCTGACCTAGGTGACCAGGGTAACACTGGTACTACTAGAAAACAGGAATACTCATTACTATAGGAAGAAATTAATTTTGTTTTAGACACCCTGAAGTTTGAAACAACAGTGGGACACACAATATAATCATCTTTACAGTCATGAATTAGAACTCAGAAACTCTAAATAAATATTTGACTATCATCAACATAGCAATGATGTCTGAGGGCAAACAGAAGTAAGAAGGCCACAGCACAATACTCCTATGTTTTTGGTAGGAGGGTAGGAAAAAGAAACCACAAAGGGAGTAAAGAAGGAATGGATCTGAAAGATGCTGGGTATTAAGAACCGAAAGGGCAAAAGACACTAAAATAAATAAGTAAGTAAATAAATAAATGCATGCATGCCACCTCCAAAGAGCCTGAAAATGACTTTTTTGGGGAAGACTTCTTCCGAAGATGCTTAGAGTAAGTGGGAAGGTGAAGGGTTGGACCAGAAGGTATCTATAGTACCATTTGATATAGCATCAAAGAATATGGAAAAAGTCACCAAATGGATCACTGAATATGTCAAGAGTATTAAAAACAAATTAATAAGAGAAATGTTAAAATTGTAGTGAAGTATCACAGATTAGGTTTAGAAGACAAAACAGAAGTTAGGTTTTGTGTTATTGTTGTTGCTAAATCAAAGCAAGGTCATTAACTAAAAGAAATTTTACGCTGTAAAGTAAATAACGGAGGTGAACTAGAATTAGATATTTAATCAAGACTGATTTTTCAAATCTGAAAATGAAAAAACATATTATAGATTTTTTTTTCCTGAAATTTTCAAATCGGATAGAATAATCCTAAGTCATTTCCCACATGCTAAAAAATTTAGACCTTGAAAACAGAGAATATTGGCAAGGAACGGAAGGAAGCACAGAAAAAGAGAGAGAAATAATATATTGCAGCAAGAAGGAAATGGAAGGTTTACTTGGTGCAAAAAAAGAATGTTTCCATAATGTATATATTCACTATTCAACAAACAGGTATTGAATATAAACTATGTATAATGTGTTGAGGCTATAAAGATAAGATATCACTCTTTCCTTCAAGGAATTTATAGTCTAAAACACTATGTTTATAATATAAAACATTTTCTTATTATATTTAAGAATATACTTAAATAATGTGATTTATTGTTTAACAGTCCCAGCTAGGTTTTTGTTGATCTCATGAGTCTCAATTCTATTGGCTGAGACAAAATAACAACAATAACAACAACAACAACAAAACAGAACGGTTTCCACTCCTGTTCCAAGAACACTCTTAACTCTTTAAATGAATATCGAAAATCTCCCCCCAACAACTCTGGTTAGGAAAAGTCCTTCCATCTAAGTTTTAGGAGAGGCAGCCATAACATAACAGGAAGAAAGACCCTCTGAATTCTTCCTATGTTTTAGCTAGTAATCCCATGTTTACCGATGAGACTAAAATTACCAATTTATACATGTTTTTGCTTGTTTGATTTAGTTAACAGTCCTTATGAAACCAAACATTCAGCAGCCAAATTAAATTATGCTTTGGCCCATACAGTACAGTACCGTGGTCCATCAATACTCACCAAATGGGACACTTTGACGGATCCATCACAATTGGAAGGTTCCCCTTTCTCTCTACTTTCCAAAATCTAGAAAGAAAAGAAAGCTTGTAAAAAATTAGTGCACTTTTAACTGGAAAGGCCAAACAGAGAGTCACCTACCATCCTAAAAATGGTATGGGAGCGACTGCTTCTTTGATTCATTTTTGTAATTCCATAATGTCTGTTCTCTGTAAAAAGAAAGTCATATTTCAGCTGTGTACATTAAAATTCAAAGAAAAACATTAACTTCTATTTTTAAGAATGAAAAGTGTGACTTGAAGCCTAAATACGTTTAACTGAATACTTTTTATAAGTGTTTTGGGGAAATACACTATAAAGTCTTACTTTCTCCTTTTGTGATCCACTTTAAAGCCATTTCTGATGTGTAAACAACTTCTTCTGTGAGATCAGCCACATACACATTCCTCTGAAACAAGTTTAATTATGAAAAGAGTAGAGGAGAAGTCACTAAAAAGTGTGCATCTCAAAAAGAATTTGTCAACTATTATAGAATTCATTTGTGGAAGTTACTGGTGGAAAATGTATGAAAATAACAAGTAAACTTATGATATGTACAATTTATTTCCTATACCAAAGCACAGCAAATTCTAACCTGATACTTCCATCTTGTTCTTTTTTAAGGTACTTACACCAAAATATTACAATTGCCAATGTTTAAAATTATACATAGTTCATATGTTGTCTTTATAAACACGAAAGAAAAAATAAACCATAAAACAGGAGATAGTTTAAAAATATAGAAATTAAAGGTAAATGTTCAAGAACAATAATCCCAATAAGCAACTATTTTTAGAGCTATTTCAACTCTGTAACTCACATTGAAGTCTTCCCGAATTATTAAAGGCTTCATTTTCTGAGTGTCACAGAGTAAGTCTGTAATGGTTTCGTTGTATATCTCCATGTAAGATACACGTAAGAGAAACTCCCTGTCGGGAAACTAGAGGGAAAAATAAATGTATAAAAACATCAGAGATCATCCATTTATAAAAAACCAATATTGAATACTTATGTGCTAGCATTAAATATTAAAATATTCTCAGAAATTATCTTTGTAAAGCAAACAAGAAATGAAACCTCATATGGTTTAATATTGATGATAAACACAAAAATATAAAAATATGTTTCAGAAATAATGAAAAGTATAGTATCAAATAATTAGGGGAATGCCCAGTCCAACTCTCTAAACTCAAACCCCACCAACAGATACTCAAATAAGGACATTAAAAATCATTAAAACAGTAATGAAAAAATAAACCTAAAACCAACTTTTAGTTAGGTTGCTTATTCTGGCCTTTTTCCTACCTCTACTTTTCCTCTACTCCTTAATAATCACTGGTAGGTAAACAAACAAGCAAGGAGGAGCTAACCATTCTGGTAAGATTTTCTTGTTCCTCAACACCCACTTTTTGGTGTGATTAGCATTGTTTCAGGATTTAAGTGAATGACTGAAAGGCCTTTAGGCCCTACAAAGTAAGTTTGTGGGGAAAAAAGTGAATCTATGTTATGTCTTCTTTACCCATGGCTAATGAAGAGACAACTATAAATCTACTTCCTGTCATCATTACAAGAGACTATTAATACTTTTACCTATATTTAACAGAAATTTAGCTAAGGTATTTACCTTTTTAATTTTTTGGAAAATGTCATGAATTGCTCTGGGTATTACTCCCAAATAATCTTCTGAACCCATCATGGTATATGTTTTTCCTGAAGCAGTCTGACCATAGGCAAATATGGTACCTGTAAAAACAAAACACACACACATGCAAAGATTAAAAATGAATCTATGGGGTGTAAAACTATTAATACTTGAATAGAGAACTGATACTAAGATATTTCTACAGTGAATACAAACCATTGTAGCCTTGTATGGCAGAATCTATGATTGGTACTGCTATTTCTTCATACACATTTTTAGTAGTTTCATTACTGTGAAAGACACGATCTAAAAAAAAAAAAAACCATACACATACACACTGAAGTTAAATCAAACAAATCAACTTTGTTTTCCTAGTGGTTGTCCAAAGAAATAAGATTATCAGGCTATGGTAAGATTAAATATTTAGGACACAATATTCTCTTCATCTTATCGGTCCTTTGAAAATATACTTCTCTATAATGTAAGATGTGTTGGTCCTCACAAAGAAAAAATACACATCAGACTTCTTAGCTATCCTATGCATTTTCAAGAGACAATAGGGCATAGTGGCTGAATTCAGGAGTATAGAATCAGACTGTGTGCAAATCTGGTTCCACCACTTATAAGCTGTGTGACTTTGGGCAAGGTGGTTGATGTCTCTGTGCCTCACTTACCTAATCTGCAAAATGGATATGTGTTCTCTTCCTCATAGAATTATTATGAATATATGGTTAATACTTATGAAATGTGAACTATTACTATGCTTTGAGAAATTTTAAAGTTTATAACATATTTGACAAGAAGGTCTACCTCGAACTAAACTGAGAAATGCACACATATGGAGGAGACCTGAGAAAAGCTGAAAGGTTACAGGGAATGACTAGTTGGCTGGCTGCTAAAGGAGGCTGGGTTTACAGTGCATTTGTGCTGATGAGTTCACTAGTTTAGGATGTGGTTCTCTGCTTTTGTTAGCATAATTAGCACATTAAAAATGGCCTACCTTTCAATGCTGGCCTCATATTAAAAATCTCACAAGAAATGGATTTGTAAATCAGGAAGGAAATGTATCTATCTCTAACAAGAAATTCAATGGTCAGACTGCTTACATTCTGACTACACATCTGCGCTTTTGGCAGAACAAAATGGAAAACCAAAGTGCCATCTGAAGGCGGCTTAGGGGTTATGATTTTAGAGCAAGGAGAGATGGTAGGATGATTCAAATCTTAATGCCATTTGCTTTAGATGGGTGGATAACTCTAAATCCTCTATGGACATACACAGCTACTGAGAATCTATAGTTCATGTGTCTGAATGCTTGTGTATCCCCCATTCTTGGTTTTTTAATCTCTGGGATATATTGTTTTACCTTTTTAAAAATTATATTAATGCTCTAAAACAGTCCTTTACCAGAAATTGTTTTCTCTTCTATAGATCTTTGCTCCAAAACCTTTTATGATGGCTTTCTAGTTTAATGTTTGTTCAACAACCTAACCATTCTTACTCCTGAAGTTTTTGAAAAGACCTCAATGTTGTTCTGAGGTGCCTAAGCGGCAGCATGTTAATGCAGCTGGATTTAGAGGCTGACTCTTCCATTTGCTTGCTGTGTGACTCCAGGCCTATGTCAGTTCCTTACTGAAATAGAAAGGTACCTATAATATAAACTTGTCAGGAGTATTGAGTTAATTGAGTTAATATGTCTGTATGACTGTGTCTGACACACTGTCACCAATACATCCATATTAAACCAATACACAAATCAGCCTTGTCAACCTTCGGAATCTCTATGTCCCTCTGCCCTAGCTAGGTCTCACTTATCCTGCAGGTCCCAGTATCAGTGGTAGCCTCTTAGATACCCTTTTAGACTAGTTAGACCCGCTATAAACTCTCCCAAAGCTTATGTCAACACAAGTATAATTACTCATTTAAAGTCTTTCTCACCATATGATAAGTTCCACAAAGGCCAGGGTAGGTCTCTGCTGTATTCCAACAGAAAATGAAGGACTATCTTTACTATTTATTCTTTAAAGAATTTTCTCAAAAATAACTGTGGGAAATATATACTAAATTGAAAGATCATAAACATGAATTGACATTAAGCAACATACTTTAGGGTTTATGAGTTTTAGGCCACAAAAAAACTAGTGAAGAAAGGAAAGAATGTTAGTTTCAACCATAAGGCACTATGACTATAACTTCATTTTAAATATCAGTTTATTATCTTACTTATCATACATGATGGATGAATAATTTTTTAGTTTCTACTGAAGCAGTTTATATAAGACTTAGTCTGATCTTTAATGACAAATCCACTATCACTGATAAGCCTTTTTACTCCTAATAGGAAAAGGATAACAGATTAACTTTTGATGCTATTATAAGCCTACCAAAATTGAAGGATTTACTGCCATCAACTTGATAAATAGCATTATTGTCAGTTTTCCAGTAAACTTGGGTATCTCCTCCAAGAGCTTCTTCTCTGAAACAATAAAAACACTGCATTTTAGTATAACTGATCATAGAAGTCATGTTATATGACAGATAAAAGATTCCATCTTCTGAAGAATACTTTAAAAGACAGTATCGACTTATACTATATATGAGAAACATGGAAAATCCACCTTTGAGGGGTCTACACTTTTAAGTGGGGGCCAGTGACTTCCTGCCTTCACATGGGGATTTCCTTGTCAAGTTCTTCATTTCTACCCTCCTACCCAGTACTGGTTGGTAAAAAAATACATTCAAAGTGCAACTCTAATTATATCCCTCTTGCTTAAAACTTTAAAAAGAATACCTAAAATTTTTAATATGGCACACTAGACTTGGATCATGCTTATTTCTCTCTTTAATGTTATCTTGCTCTAAATTCTGATATATACCTAACTCCATACAGCTACCTGAAGGTCCCCATCGAAATAAGAAATGCAGCCCCTCTGTGTCTGGGATACCCTGACTAACCTTTCCATTAAGTTATTTAACTATTCTTTAATTCATGAAGTGTCAGGATTTTCCTGACACCCCTGTCACTAGTGTCATCTCAGAGGGATTAATGACTCCTCTAGCAAACACTCTCCACCTATCATAACACTTGTTTACCATGTATTGTAATGGTTTCTTTACGTAACTGTCTCCTAATGCATTAGATAAGAAACCCTTAAAAAATAGGAAATTCCTCATTTTGATATTGTCATTTATTAAACACCTTGTGATATTTAACAAATATTTCTCAAACACAAAGTATGTTAGTATTCTGGGGTAAGGGACAGAGACTAGAGAAGCAAAGACTTCATTTCTTCCCCTTTCTGCTTTTTCTCTATAGCATTTATTACTCCTGTAACATGAATGTCAACTTAACATTCTATATTTTTTACTTTATTTCCTGTCTGCCCTCCTAATGTGGATCCACAGGGGCAATGATGGTAGTGTCTGTTTAATAGTGCACACTGTACTTAAAAAAAAAAAAAAAAAAAAGGATTGATGAATTTCAGCCATTCAACGTTCCGGACGTTGAATTCAGCCACTGACTGAATGAAATCTTGAGTGCCTAGGAATACAGCGCAATAAGACAGACTAGTCCTTGCTCTCAAGGAATACACAGTGAAGAGGGAGAGAGTTAGGTGCAAAATGACCAACTGTGATGAGTGCCTGTAAGAATTACCCGATACGACTTCCTTTAAGGAATGGGGTGGGGTGTGGTAAGGAGGCTCAGATGGAGAACGGCAGTGCGGTGCCAGCGGCAAGGTCTTTATCGTTGGCCAGCCTGAGTTACACGTTTAAGAGACTCCTACAGATGGAAAGTATCTTCCAGATCCTCCGATCCTTCTCCGTCACTTATAGATAGGGACACAAAGCCGGTAAGGGGCCGAGATCCCAAGCCACGGAACCGGGAAGGAGCAGCGGGAACTCTCCGGCTCAGGCCCACACCCGAGGCCCCAGCGGGATCCCGGTCTGGGTCTGGCCTACGTACCTGTTGTTGAGCGGCCGGACCCGCACGCAGACCGCCACAGCCCCTTCCTCCGCCATCCCGCTCGGTTAGACCCCAGAGAACTGGCCCAGACGCTCTACCTTCTAGGTTTCGGAGAGCACGGGTCGCCCCGCCTTTAAGTTTAAAATTTCCCAAACGCCGCGTCTGATTGAGCCGCGGCCTCATGACGTCACGGATTGTTCCACGGCGCCCAGCGCGGGGGACGCGAGGCCGGCGGCGCGTCCACGGATAAAGGGTGGAAGGGGTGGTTAAAGGATGTGGAGGAGACAGGCTAGGAAGTCGCAGAGCCGGGCTGAGGGGAGCAGGAGGTGAGCGGCTCTTCTGGCTAAAGCTGGGACAGCTACTATCCGCCAAAAGCGCCTAAAATGCAGGCAGCCGTTTACAAACCCCGTCGTCCACCTCACCCCAAGAGTTTGCAATCTGTAGGGAAAATAAGGCAGAGAAAAATTTTTTTCATCGGCAAGAGTTAAGACCTTTAAAAGAATCCACTAGCAGTTTTTTTTTTTTAAATTTTATTTTTTTTTAATTAACATCTCTAACGACAAGAATTCAAAGTCACTGCACTGCACTGCCCAGAAACATAAGAATCTTGTCGTGCTCCCTAGAAACCGAGTTTAATGTTTTCCTTTTTCTTTCAGCTCCTGTTACCATTGGCTTTGAGTTCCTAAGAGGTTTAGAAAAAGAATTATTATTATTTTTAAAGATTTTATTTGTTTGACAGAGAGAGACAAAGAGAGGGAACACAAACAGGGAGTGGGAGAGGGAGGAGCAGGCTTCCTTCAAGCAGGGAACCCCATGCTGGGCTGGATCTCAGGACCCTGGCCCTTACTGACTGAGCCACCCAGGCTGCCCAAAAAAAGAATTATTGAAGACTAAAAAAACAGAAATGAGGTGAACTTTTATTAGCAAAAGTGGGAAAATAATTCTTTCCCAGAAATAGTGCTGCTTTTCTTTTTAAAAAACACGTAACATGGTAAAGTATTAATATTTTCTTGAGGAGTGATTTCATTCGCTTTTTTAGTAGATTTAAGGAGCTTCAGGAATTATTCCCTTTCCCGCACCAAAAATATGACCTGCAGTTACTAATAATTTTTATTATTTAGAGGACTAGAAAATTCTAGTGATTTAATAAAACTATTTGGAAGATATTTGGGCAATATCAATAAAAAACTGAAGGCACATGTGCCTTTTATGCAGGCAATTCTGCTTTTAAGAATTTATTTATACATGTATTTAAAGGACTGTGCAAGGATCTATGTATATGGGTTACAGCATTGTTTACAATAGGAAATGGCTGAAAACACGTTAAATGCCAATAAATAATGCATTTGAGTCTAGTTAAATAGATGGCATTTTATCAATACAACGAAATGCTATGTAGCCAGTATAAAGAATGATATAGCTCTTAATGTGAACTTTGGAAAGCCATTCAAGGTGTTTCATAACCTGAAAGAAACCCAAAGTGTGGAATTGTGTTCACAATATGATCCTATTTGATATTTCAAAGGATATTTATATGTCTGGATATGCATACATAATTTCTGGAAAGATACACAAAATATACCTGATTTCCTTGGAGAGAGAGGACAGAGATAATATATCTTCCTTATGTGGTGTAATATTTTATAATTATTAATATTTTAACCATGCAAATATTAAGTAGTTTTGTTCAACTTGAAGAAACTAGCTAATAGAAAAAAATAGTAAATAAAAATGAGTGATCCTTCAAGATCTGTTTGTTTAACCAACTGCGAGCTAGTATAGGCTTTTTTTTTTTTTTTTTTTTTTGTAGCTACCCTGTGAAGATACTTGGCTATACTTAATAAGATAAGACAGAGTTAAGAAAAATATATTTTAACTGATTTTTAAAAAATAGTGGTGAAATATTGCACATTTTAGCTGAAGGGAAGGAGTCTGTAAAGAGGAAGGAGGGACATGCAATTAGTGAAAGTCTCTGACAGCACGAAGGGGATTGGTTCAAGAGCACAGAGGATTTGCCTTTCATAGTTGTGCTTGTGATTGTTGCCGTGGTAGTCTTTGTTGTCATCATTGTAGCAGCTAATATTTATTGAAATTTACTATGTGCCAGGTGCTCTGTTGTGTGCTCTACATGCATTTTTTCATTTAATTTCCCAAATATATTGATTAGGAAATACTCATTGAGTATCTACTGTGTGCTGGATGTAGCTATTATTCTCTCAGGGGAGATGGATATGCCCTATATATACAGTGGTAATGAGTATTGAGAAGAAGAGTTAACAGATCAGGGGAGAGAGAATGAGAAGGTGGAGGTGAGTCAGGGGTGATGGTTTCTCATGAAACACATTCGTGGGAAGAAGCAGACAATAACACATAAGTAAAATAACTTTTGATAAAAGGAGGTGCTACTTTAGATGGGTTGTTCAAGAAAGGTCTGGGGAAGGGACTTCTGAGGTGAGACCTATATGATAAGAATTAGTCATACTTGGGAAGATAGGGTACCTCTTTTACTTGTCCCAGACAGAGGGTCCCAGTCAGAGAACCCAAGGCTTGTATGAGTTTGTCTTGTACATGTCTGAGGCATGGAAATAAGGCCCATGTGGCTGAAACATTTTGGGTAATGGAGAGATAGGTGAGGGCTAGGTCCTGTGGGGTCTTGTGGGCGGTGATAAATGTTTGGCTGTTATTCCAATGGTGAGAGAAAGTTAATGGGATGTTTTAAGCAAGGAGATAGAAAGGTTTTCATTAATTTATTGAAACAAGATTTTCTTTTCTATTTCATTATGAAAATAGAAGCAAATAGCAGAACTTATACTGATTCCTGCCAACCTGGTTACCCACCTACTTGTCTGTGCCCATTTACCTCATCTTCCAGATTGTAACTAGATGAACAACTATCTATCTTCTACTCTGAAAAATTCTCCGTGTTTGTATTAGACCGTGTCCCCTCCTGCTTAATTTCTCTCTGTCTGATGTTGTTATTTCCCCTTCTCTAATAGACTGGTCTTTAGCAAACATATGCTTTAATTTCTTCCATCTTGGATATCTAATAGATACTGCAAACTTAAAATACCAAATTTGTGATCTTCCCCTCAAAATCTAGAGGAGCTGCAATTTTCAACATCTCAGTTGATGGCAAGTCCACCCTTCCAGTTACCCAAACCACAGCTACTTCCCTTCTCTCAAAGTGTACATTTGGCATGCCTAAAAATTCTGTTGCGGCTACCTTGAGAATATTCTAGAATATGACCATCTATCACAACTTCTGCTACCTGTTGGTCCAAAATATCCTTATCTCTCACTGAACTCATCTCCATGTTTCTGTCTTTGCCCACCTTCCACTACCAGTCTATTCACAACACAGTGATTTGAGTGATCCTTAAAAAATATGTTAGGGAATGTTAATTCTCTCTTAAGACCCCCAGTATCACCCTAACCTTGATTTTTCTCAGAATAAGATCCACAGTCTCAGCTGTTTCCCTGACATGGTATTGTCCCTTGTTATCCCTCTGGCTTTACCCTCTACCATTCTTTTTGCTCTTTCCGCTACAGCCACAATGGTCTTTTGACAGTTTCTTAGATACTGGACAGGTACTCTCTGAAGGCCTTTGCATTGGCTGTTCTCTGCCTCGTATGCTCTTACCCTAGATATCCATGTTTTCCTTCTTTCATTTAAATTTGGTATCTGCTCAGATGTCACCGTCTCAGAACTCTGTCTATAAAATAACAACACTCTTGTCTGTGACTTTGCATTCTTTACTCTTCTTTTAAAAGATGACTTATAACTTTCAGAAATAATATGTATGTATCAATTTATGTACATATTATTTGTCTCCTCCCACTAAACTGTCAGCTCTATGAGGTTAGCAACTTGGTTTTTATCCTTTACCCCCTGCACCTAGAAAGAGACTTGGAGTCTAGGAAACATTCAATTATAAAATTGCTTATTCAGTCACTTCATAAGTACTTATTAACATAATTTCTGGAAAGCTACACAGAGGACAACTAATCTTTGGAGAGGGGGAGTGTGTTAGAAAGTAGACTCACCTTTCATTGGATGCTATTTCATTATCATGAATATCTTAATTAATGAATATTAATTATTTCCCTCAACTTTAAGAAATTAGTTAATAGATTAAAAACTGTATGTAAAGTATCTACTCATCCAGGATTGGTTTTGGTTAACTAGTATAGACTACTTTAAATTGTGAAGATGCTGGGCTGTATCTAAATAAGATAAAACAAAGTGAAGGAAGCTATGTTTTAACATGTCAGGGAGAGCAGAGAGATTTGTTAAAAGATAAACTGGCATATTAAAAATTTTAAGTTAATTTGAACAAAAAGTGATTCGAATTGAGCAGCATCCAATCTAACAGAAAGAAGCCCTGAGGAGCTGTACAAGATGAGTCTTCTATGGGCAGAAGGGAAAGGGAATAAGGAAGTTATACTAAGCCAAAAAAAGCAGGTCAGTTATTGAAAAGTTACTTTCCTTTAGGGGATAGTAGGGGCTTATTAGGCATATTACCTAATTAGTGCAGATTAGGTGATTCCTGATTGATTGATTGATTTGAAGATTCCATTTCTGGGAGAGCTGAAACCGTAATTAAGTCTCAGTTTGGTGATGCGAGTATTGGCATAAATGACTTTATTTTGGGTCCCCCCCCCCTTTTTTTTTAACAGATTGAACAACTTGTCTGAAGTTATGGAACTTCTGGAGAGCATAGCTTAAGATTTGGATAAATATCCTTTCTCTAAAAGGTACTTAAAACATTTATTAATTTTTTTCTTACCTGGAAGATTAATACATGCATGTGATGAAAACATTTAAGTAGTACATGAAGAATCACAGTAAGAAATAAAACTTCTTGGCACATCTGACCCCCAGGGTGCTGTTGTCTTCCCAAAGGCAATTTTGCCATTTCGTAGAGTGTTATCCTCAAATTAATCTGTAGATGTGCACATGTATTTCTTTTCCTATATTACGTATCTTTTTACAAAAATACCTGCTGTACATGCTTTGGCGCACTTTGCTAAAAATGTGATCTTTACATAAATATTTTCATTCAGTTTTGGAAGGTAAAGTAAATTTTTGAGACACGTTAATTGCACACACTTCCATGTTGATGTTTAAATTACTGTTTTTCCCTTCAAACAGTGTTTATTTCTGCTGAAGCTGCAGAGGGCACTATACTCCTTCCAAAAGCATGGCATAGCCTTGATTGTTTTGCAGTTCTTAAATGTGGAGCAAATTTTATGATTCAGGGAAGCTCCTGATATTAGAAATAAGCATCAATTCAAATTATTCTCTTGTCCTCACTTACTTTATGGATTTCATATAAAATTAATTACAATATGTATTTATATCATATATTACCTTCAACAAGAATGCTTTTTTCTTTAATAGATACAATGTTTAATTTCCAAAGCACAAGTCTTATCTTTAATTTTGCTATAACCATTTGTAATGATCACAAACATAGTATCCTTTTCCTTTTAATCATAGTTACATGGGATTTGAATGGCATCATGGAAGTAGCACTGACCTCGGTCAGCTCAACTCCACTGTTTCTAAGCTATGCCACAATACCAGAAAATCATTTATCTATGTGATTTACCATTTCTTCATCCACAAAATGAGGAGATTGGCTGAGAGAATATCTAGGATTCCTGCCAGCTTCAGTAAGTCTATGACGTCTTCATGAAAAGAGGAACTTGTTAAAACTGAGTTTGGATGAGTGTCAACTAGAATAGGAGTGAGTGAGGGGGTAGGCAAAGCCATGCAGCATGCTGAGGGTAGCTCAGGTAGTCACAGTGCTGCAGAGACAGATGTGGGAGTCTACCAAAATCCATTCTTTTCTTTCTGGCCAGAAAGCAAGCCTTGCACTTAAAGCTGCTACTTCTAGGCCTAGATAATAAAAACTTCATGGGCTCACATTTCCTCCCTTATCCTTGGTAAACAATTCTCCTCTTTCCCTCAGAGATGGTTCCAAACCTCCCTCACTCTCCTTATGCCTTAGTCCCATACTCATCCTTACCGAGAAACCAGGCAAGATGTCTCAACTCCCAGCTCTCCTACCCTTAGTCTCCCATGGTCTCCCAACTGACCCATATCCCTCCAATTCTATTTTCACACACACTTCTGGAGAATGAGCCATTTTTCACCTCTGAGAAACTGAGGTGGATTCTTCTTTTTACACGCTGATTCTGTCCTCTTCAGTCTTCTCCAGGATCTTGCTTCGGGAATTATTCTCTATTTCAGAAAAAAGGCTATAAAATAATAAAAAGAAGAATCGCTTTTAAAAAGTTATCTGAAGTCCTTGAGTGAATATTCCTTATCACCTATCAAATTTCATCTTCTTTCTGTACTGAGAGAAGTAGCTGGAAATATACATGAAGTAACTGTCTTCTTGAAAATGTTTAATAAGTATACTATAACTAGAATGGACCCTAAACACATAATTTTTTCAGGCCTAGTGCTGTCTCTGAAATGTAATCCCCGGAATATGTGTATACTAGTAATATTGAGAAGCACATCATTTCATTCTAGGATCCATAAAAGGCAGAACAAATTACCATGTGGGGCACATACTTTTACATTTGCATGGTGGGTAAGAATGATTGTTTTGATTATGAATTCCATGTATTTGGTTTTTTGCTTCTTTGACTTTTACAATCTTAAATGTGTATTTCTTAGTACCAGAGCCTACACTGACCTTTTAAAATTAATATTTATTTAATTTGGTAAAGTTTAAGATCACTCACCGGTAAAACATGCTGGTTTAACCTTACTGTTATGAATGTTTCTCTTAAGTATTGTAAGCATGACTGCTTTAGTTTTTGAAAGTTATTTTGAAATATTTTTGCAAATATATACAGGGGAGCAGCATGGATTTTTTTGGTACACAGAATAATCATGGAATGGGTTTATTTGAAAACCTAATAGTAGCACTTACCCCAGTAAAACATTGAGCTTTTTGCTGGCATGTACTCTTAATTGTTTTTCAGTTTTTTTCTTAACGGGTTTGATCTCTTTGTGAGATAACCTGTCATCTTATGAGAAACTGTTGGAAAGTTAACTGAAAGTAGAAGCAAATCCCAGGGAATCCCTAAGAAGTAGCTAATCCCTTTCTCTTACTGCCAACTTTGGCTTCTTCAGACTGAAACAAACAAATAACCCAATGATAACAACCTAATCCTGTAGAAATTTGTGTATCTATTAACTAGAAACATGCTTAGTGCCCACATTACAAGTTAAGAGATTTGAAAGTGGCTGTCTCTGAGGAGTGGGAGTGGATAGTAGATAGGGAGTAGAGGGCATAAGGGAACTGTTCTTTTTGTTTTAAGCTTTTTAGCACTACTTGATTTGTAAAATATATGCTTATGCTATTTTAATAAAAATAAACCAACTTATAAAAAGAAAAATTGCAAAAAGAATTTATCAACCCTAAATCTGGCCATTTGTTCTTGTGTTATTTCTTATGGGTTAGATGTACACCAACAGAAAGGAAGCTGGATTGGTTCTCCCTAAGCGGGTCTTCCTCCAAAGACCCTCCTAGAGTGAGGGGACCCCAGAGGAGAATGAAACACAGGGGATCAGTGGCCGAGGCAGGAGTCAGTTATGACCAAATAACACGGAGGAATCAGTACTTATATCAAATGAACCATAGGTAAGAGATTCCTTAAGCACTCCCAAAGAGAAAAGGTTGCTTTCCAATGCAGTCCTCTCCACCTTGCTTCCAAAAACTAGTGTGGTGGACTGATGTTTCCTGTCTAAAAGAGAATGAAATCCAAACATTAGTAGTTCTGGCATACTTGGGTATATGGATGTGGATCCTTCACTAAATCTAGTCTTGATTTTGTGAGAAGCATGAAAGCAGAATTCACCTGTACCTCTAAATGTGCTTGATCTCCTTTGCTTGCTAATTGCTAATTGAAGAAATAGTAAAATAAAATAAAAATGTTTCTAGCTTGTCCAAATTATAATTCTTACCAGCCCTTGTTTCTTTGACCAGATTATGTAATTTGACCTAGCATGATTGATAGTCTGGAGAAAGTTAGCTAGAATGATTTATTTTATGGTTCATGGGGAAAGCTAGGAAAGCTAGGAAAGATAGAGACAAGGATGACATCTCCCCTCCTCTGCCTGCTACCTGGGTATAGCTTGCTACGAACACATTGTTTTTAGAGGTATTGCGCTCTGGGTTCTCATCAGTGAAATCCATTTGGGTTGCCAGACAACCCAGAGCAGGTCTTCAGGTGAAGTAAAAGGGAAAGGGAAAATAGAATTTTGGCTGGTTTCCCTGGATTATGTAGGAAGCAGGCTGTTAAAATAGAAGGCAACTCATGTAGCTAATGACACCTTGTTAGAGAAAGTGCCTCTAGATGGATCCTATCAGTTTTCCAAATGGGTGACTATAGTTGGCATTCTTCCTGTCTGTCCTGGAATTAGATTGTCTGTAACTGTTATTTTATTTTCATTTTGATTCATATTACTTCAATTCACTAATAAACGAACATTGAGGAAGATCAGGAACTAATGATTAGTTTATGTAATTGTACCTGTTATTCAGTCTTATTTCTATAATTTTTCCCCAAGTAACAAGAGCCTTGTTAATTATGTTAATGAAATCAAGATACAATATGTCAAGCCACATACTATTGATTGATCAACAATTAGTAATTGAGTATCTCTTTGTGCCACGAATTAGGAATTTAGGAATCATCTTTGAACAAAACATAAAAATATTTTGTCCTAATTTTGCATGTTTTATTTTACTCACATTTAATAATGGCTTAGACCAAAATATTTGAAATTGCAACTGCATTTTCATTCCTTGTAGACCTGTTTTTCCTCCTTATACAGACATATAGACACACACACACACACACACACACACACACACACACACATTTATTTAAAATTTGGAGTATTTAATGGTAAATGCTGAAATATAAATGTACTTTTAATTAGATTTCCTTTCACTCCTACTTTTTTTCTGCTACAGACCGTCTAATATATTCTTTCTGAATCTTTGTTATGTTTTATTTTTATTTTAGCTAAGCTGTTGTGTGTTAGGAGTTGTTTTCAACCAACAGACAATGAAAGGTAAGTGATCATTTACATGTTTTTTATTTTATGTCTCTCAAGCACAGTGTTTTTGCATTTGAAGCATTATGTACATCATTTTATTTCTTTAAGTATCAATTAAATTAATGAAATTGGATTTTGTCTTATATAGTAATGAAAGTGGTTCCCTTATTTTATAAGAAATATTATTTAATAAATATAAAACAGAAAGAACCGAGATTATAAATTCCTTCTTTTGAGTATTTCAGAACCTCACTCTATTCTCTGCATCCAAAGCTATTATTAACACTAGATACAATATAAGAGGAGAAAATTAAAATAAAGTCAGAATTTCTATAAATCAGAAATGATACAGCAGTATAAAGGAATGAAAATTTAAAGCTGAGGATCTTCTGGATGTTTGACTCCTGTGAGGTAAAGGGGTAAGGACCAAAAAACCCCCACAAAAAAACAAAAAAAACAAGTTGGGTTTGGTTTGAATCCAGAGGCTACAACAGGACTTCTCTATTCAGTTGGGGAGACTGGAATCTTACTACCATTGATTGCCTGGGGCTGTGGCTTATGCAAAGCTTGAGTCTATAGAGATTTCTGGAAATAATGTTTTGACCAGTCTTGAGCCAAGCTTCCCTCTGGTGCAGCAAACTGATTTGTAGTATGCTCAGATTTACTGGGAGGGAGGAACTTGGAGCTGCTGATAGGAGATTTGTTTCTGGAGTGTCAAAATATTGGACAAGAGAGAGGTGAGAAGAGGAAAGAGAAAGTCATCAAGGACTTTCAAGTCTTTCAAGTAGAGAACCCAAAAGCTCCAAATTCCAAAATGTGGAAAATTTATTTTAGGAAACACATTCAACAAAAGCTGTAGGTGGAAGTTCACTTCCTCCTAGAGAGGTCAAAATCAGAGAGAGAACTAGTAAATTGCAAGATAATACTAAGGAATTTGCTCAGAACATAGCCCAGATAAACAAAATGATTTTGATTAATTAAAAGATATGTAGGATAGCTAGAGAAGCTCCAATATTTGCACTTAATACTAATAATAATTCCAAACACGAATAGAGGAAATAAGCAAATATTCAATATTCAAATGACTGAGGAATTTTCAAAATTTGAGGAATTTTCAGAATTCCTGAGATTGAAAATGTATTGCAAAGAGCAAGTAGAATAATTAAAAGTAATTTCAAACCTAGTCACAGATTTGTGAAATTGGGTAACATTGAGGAATAAAAAGAAATATTTTTAAAGCTTCCAGAAAGGAAAAAAAAAAATTACCTAGGAGTAAGAGGATTGGCATTAGACAGCAAATTTCCCACCAGTAGAAACATGTAACAGAAGGTGATATACTAATTATCCTCAAAATGCTGGGGTAAAATAACTGTCATCTAAAATTTTATGTCTAGTGAACCTATTACAAGAGTGAGGGTAGAATTATACTGACATTTGCAAACATAGAAATAATAAGAGGACTTAGATATTCATTGAGAAAACTACCAAAACATGTGCTGTGGCCGGGCTGGGTGGGGGAGGAGGGGAGAAGTGGAATGGGAGAAACAGTGACAAATTCACTGGCAAATATTCTGATAAATTTAACCAACTACTGATTCTAAAAAAGAATTTGTTTTTTAGGGTCTTTTTTTTTTTTTTAAAGAAAAGACAAAACCGTCGTAAATAATAAGGGATATGAGAGAGGAGTAGTGTTCAATGGGTAGTTGAAACATGCTAAGGTTCTTGTTTGAAGATCCTCAAATTTTATATTTAGATAAAAAAATTAGAGTTAAAAATGTGTAAGTTAGGCCATATGGATGAACTAAGAATGTCCTTTATTGTGACATCTAAATATCCTTGTTTTAATTCCACTTCCTGAATGCAGAAATGTGCTTGGACAGGCTTTCTTTGGGGAGGTAAATGCAATGGAGACATTGAGATAGATGGGTGGTTGCTAGGAATTAGGGATAGGCGGTGGGTGTGGTGTGGGAGTTGGTATAAAGAGGTCAGGGCCTTGGGGGGAGCTTGTGATACAACAGTTCTGTATCTTGATGGTGGTAGTGTTAATAGAAATCTACATGGGTGATAAAATAGCATAGAACTACACACAGCCGTGAGTACATAAAAAACTAGTGAAATCTCAATAAGTTCTATAGATTGTTCCAATGTAATTTTCCTGGCTTTGGTATATTGCACTGTAAATATGAAAGATGTTATCATTGGGGGAAACTAGATGAAGGGCATATGGTACCTCCCTCTAACTTTTCTTTTTACAATTTACTGTGAGTTTACTATGATCTCAAAATTAAAAGTTGAAAAGCTGTCTACTTAATGTTTAGCAGTTTTGTAATGATTATTTTAATCTCTATGTTAAAATTTTGAACACCCTGAATTAATATTTAATCAGAGAGATTTTCTATGAATGTGGAAGATGGACTCTTCATGCTATAGGTAACACATTTATAAATGTTTTGCTTGTTATTTTTTTTTTGTTGTTGTTTTGTTTTTTTGTATGTTTAAAGAAAGCTGTAGAGGAGTGCCCAGGCAGCTCAGTGGGTTAAGTGTCTGCCTTCAGTTCTGATCAAGATCTTTGGGTCCTGATGTTGAACACCCAGGGCTCTCTGCTCAGTGAGGGTGGGGGTGGGGAGGAGAGTCAGCTTCTCCCTCTCCCTGCCTCCCCTGCCTTGTGCTCTGTCTTTCAAATAAATACATAAATAAAATTTTTTTAAAAATGAAGCCATATAACTTATAAAAAATAATTTGCTTAATATTTATAGATTGCCAATTATATAGGACTTCAAGGTGGGACTATATCTTGCTTACCTTTGTTTGCTTCCATAGTCCATAACAAATAAGACACAGTAATTGTTTCAGACACTCAACACATTTGCTTATTCCTTTTTTTTGCTGTTCTGTATTCTAATTATGTTCTTAAATTTGCTGTGCTATATCACTCTAGATGTGTAGTAACTCCCTCTTTTTTTGCTGTTCATGAAAGAAACAATTTGACCAATTTACTCACAAAGGAATTTGCATGAGCTGCAGAGTTTTCAGGTGGGAGTAAACAGAGATGGTTTACACATTACAGTTCATGCAACGTAATATTGAATGTTTAATATTCCTCTTCTTCAGTTCTTTGGTGACTTCTCATAGACCACTTACATCTATAGACTACAGCCTTCTGCCATGTTGTCTTATCCCTCTATCTCCGTAAGTTCTTTCCTCTTCTCTTTTACTTTTTCTTACCCATACATTTCTTCATTAAAAGAAAAAAATGCAGAGTGGTTTTTTTGGTCTCATTGTTTCTCTCCAGTTTGTACTTCCAGAGTCTTATTACCTTTCATTCCTAACAGACAATACTTCTTTAGGTGGAGTTTAAACAGTAGCTACTAATAATACTTCCAACCTGACTATAGCAATTGTTAAAACTGTCTAATACTCTTTGGGGTATAAGTAAATATATCATAGAAACTGTGTATATGCCACAAAAATGCATACATATGTGCACAAAAGACACATAAAAATGGTTATAACAGGGGCACCTGGGTTGGTCAGCCAGTTAAGCATCCAACTCTTGATTTCTGCTCAGGTCATGATCTCAGGGGTCTTGAGTCGTAGCCCTGTGTTGGGCTCTGTGCTGAGTATGTAGCTGCTTAAGGATCTCACCAACCCCCCCCCCAAGTGTTCATAGCAGCATTATTTGCAATCGCCAAAACATGGAAACAAGTACAGGCTTATCAACAGTAGAATGAATAAATATAGTATTTTCATACAATGACACACAATACAGACATGAAATGAAGGGAGTCCTGCAACCTACAGTAACATGGGTAAAACTCACAGATACAACACAGAGCAGGAGAAGCTGGACACAAAAGGATATATATACTGTCTGATCTACTTTAAATAAAGAAAAGAAATAGGCAAAACAAATTCATAGTGTTAGAAATCAGCAATAGTGGTTTTTTTAAAAAAGATTTTATTTATTTATTTATTTATTTATTTGACGGGGGCTGGTGGGTGGGGGGTGGAGAGCACACAAGAAGGTAGAGCAGCAGGCAGAGGGAGAGGGAGAAGCAGGCTCTCCACAGAGCAGGGAACTGGATGCCGGGTTTGATCCCAGGACCCTGGCATCAGGGCCTGAGCCCAAGGCAGATGCTTAACTGACTGAGCCATCCAGACACCCCAACAATAGTAGTTTCTTTTTGGGAAGAGGAGCATTGTACTTTAGAAGGGGGTTTTGAGGGTCCTGTGGTATTCTATGTCTTGATATTCATGGTGGTTGTAAATGTGTGTTCACTTTGTGAATGTTCGTTGAGCTGACTCCTGTAGTTTGTATATTATGTATATTATACTTCAGTTACATAGTTAATTTTTAAAAAGACGAGTTAAATATTCTCATTTCCATTTCATGGTTGAGCTATCTAAACTTTAAAGATTGAGTTGTTGGCCACTGAATGAGAAGTGAAGTGCAGCTCCGATGCTTCTGTCCCATTACCACTGGTTTCAAAAGTATTTACTAAGCATCTATTTGCATGATTAAACTTTTTCTGAGACTCTTCATCCTTTGTTTCTCCCTAAAAAGCCATGGCCATGCCGTAAATGTTTTAGGCTTTGCAGTTACTCAACTCTGCCATCCCAGTGTGAAAGCAGGAATATGCAGTTCATAAATCAATGGCGTGGTGATGTTCTAATAAATAATTATCAACAATGAAACTTAAATTTCTGTTAACTTTTACATATCATATTTCTGTTTTGTTTTTATTCAGTCATTCAACATTCAAAAATGTAGAAAATATTCTTAGTTCCTGGGCCATCCAAAAGTGGGTAGCAGCCTGGATTTGGCCTGTGGGCCTGTTTACTAAACCCTGTCTTAGGGGTTCTATTTGTGTGTTTACATAAATGGCAGTTTGTGTCCGTAATTTATTTCTGTATGTACATGGGCAAGGAAATAGCCCACCCTATATTGTGAGGACTTTTTTTTTTTAAGATTTTATTTATTTATTTGACAGACAGAGATCACAAGCAGGCAGAGAGGCAGGCAGAGAGAGAGGAGGAAGCAGGCTCCATGCTGAGCAGAGAGCCCGATGCGGGGCTTGATCCCAGGACCCTGAGATCATGACCCGAGCCGAAGGCAGTGGCTTAACCCACTGAGCCACCCAGGCGCCCCTATTGTGAGGATTTTTAAATGTCAAATTTCCACCTTGTTTAGCACATCACTAATTTCATGGCTTATAGGTTAAGCTAGAAAGTTCTCTGAAAAATAGTTTTGTCCACATTCTCTCTCTTGTGTTTTCTTTCATTTCTTCCCTTTGCATTTAGTGAGAATACACAAAATTTTCTGGAATAAGAACAAAAGGATTTCTCAAATGGTAACAGCTGTTGAACCATCTGTTATTGAAAACGAGTTTGATTAGCATCCTAGGGCAAAGAAACTGTTCTAGCTCTGGGTGGACCAGGGTAAGGAGGCAGTAGAAGGCCTAACTAACCAATGATTGGTATCACTATTGACAGCAGAGCATACCTCATTTGGAAAAGGATGTAAATAACAAAGTGTTAATTTGAAGACTCTTGATAAATTATCATTCTTTTTTTAAAAAAAAATTTTTTTTTAAAGACTTTATTTATTTATTTGACAGAGAGAGATCACAAGTAGACAGAGAGGCAGGCAGAGAGAGAGAGAGAGAGAGAGAGGGAAGCAGGCTCCCCACTGAGCAGAGAGCCCGATGTGGGACTCGATCCCAGGACCCTGAGATCATGACCTGAGCCGAAGGCAGCGGCTTAACCCACTGAGCCACCCAGGCACCCCGATAAATTATCATTCTTATGAGCTTTTATATTCATTTAGGTGAAAAATATGAAAGGAAGTCTTAGCATATGAAAAGAAAGAGCTTGGGGAATTTACTTGCAAATTTGTAAAATTAAAATCTTATGGTCTGTATGTCCTTGATTCTCAACTGGTTTCCTGTGGCATGCATGCTATAAATCCTCCCAAAATGTGTTCCTAGAGTTTGCTCACTGGGTCTTGACTATTAGGGAGAATAGAAACTATTGTAGGAATGTCTGACAGACTGAACCTGCGGCTGTGAGCATTATAAGATGTGAGGAGTGGAGCACAAGGAACATATAAGAGGTATCATATATCACTGAGTTAGCACCAACAAAAAGTTCATGTTTACTGGAGCAAATTAGCATTTGGGCTGGGGAGTTTATGGGATGGAAATCAAGGCAATAAACACCTCAACTCAAACAGTTAAGATAAAGGTCATCCAAGAGAATACTGTAATAATATGTGGATACAATTGCATTCCTTTAAATTTGCTGCTAAAAATTCTAGTATTCACAGTGTGTCATGAACACAATCATGGTCTAAACCTGTGTCTCTCAACATGGCAACTATTGGGAGTTTGGGCAGAGTAATTTTTGCTTGTTTGTTTGTTAAGGTAGCCTCACATGCTTTCCAGAATGTTTATTATCCACAGTACCACCCAATAAGTAGGAATACCATCCTTAATTATTGTGACAATAAAAACATCTTCACATTTTTCCAGATGTGGTATGGTACCACCACTCCTGGCCCAAAACCACTAGTTTAAATGATGCAATTCTTCTATGTCACTAACCTTACTCATGTTAGACATGTTGTACTTTGTGTTAGATAGGGGGTTTCTACATAAGCAGAGTTTGCAAAAATAGACATCTTGGTAATAACACATTTTTTTTCTTTTGCTTTTCTTTTGCTTTTCAGATAACAAAGGAAAAAATACACATTAAATAAATGATGTGCTGTCTCTAAAATTAATATACATTTTTCTTTATTCTCTCTTTATATACAGGCTGGCACAGTTAAAATTGTGTATGGCTATTTCTAATAAGCATAGCTTTTCACTAATTTCAATACATTGATCCTATTTTTCCCTTTTGGATGATACATACTGTATCTGTCCTCTTTTTTACATGCCAGATCTTCAGATGTTTAATTAGGGCCTCTATAGGTAAATCACTTTTAGTTATTTAAGTCACACCCCATATAAAGTAGACTTTGTATATCTCATTGTTTTTGTTGTCCTCTCAATGCACTGTTGTCAATGTCCTTCTTATGATGTGGTGCCAAGAATTAAGTCAATTAATGTTGCTGACCATTGTCAGGTTACAGTGGGTATTGAGTACTATGACCTCCTTTGATCTGGATGTTAACTTCCTGTTAATGCAAATGAAGAAATCTGTTAGCTATTTTAGATTTCATGAGTTATTATTACTTAATGTTGTACTTTTGGTCATGTACTTTTTTTGGTTATTTTATTGGAATTGCTGTTAGTGTTTTTCATTTTACACTTAAGTTATTGAGGTTTTGATTTATTTCAAACTTTGTATTTTACTTTTATATTTTTTCTTGTTGATTTTTCGTTTAATTAAACTTATGAATCCTGATTATGTCACTCATTGCATTAGCAATTCCTCTTATACTTGTGTCAAACTATTTTCAGAAGCATGATTTTTATATCACTACCTAAATTAGCAATAAAAATGTTGAACAGGGCAGAGACAAGGATAGAATTCTACAGCAAGTCACTAGAGAACACTCTCCAGAACACAGTACTCATTAATCAGCAATCTAGTTACTATTCTCAGTAACAGGAACCAGACCTAGCTATTTTATCCAATTCACACTTCTGAGTCTTGTGACCTGTCTAGTGACTTGAAATAATTAAAGAATCTGTCTATGGTACAGTTAAGTATTTTGAATTTATAGTTGAGTAAATTGAAAATCATACTGCAGGATGTTTGTGAAATACGATGATAATTTGTATCTATGTACCTATATGCATATAATTTTATTATGACAAATATTGTTCTCAGCTTCCTTCCCACCCTTTGGTGGCTTCTGCTTTCTCACATTTTTTCTTCTCTCTAATGGTCCAACAGCAGTCTAAGCTGTGAGTACTTTTTGTGTTAGTGATGTAGAAGTGAGAGAAGGAATGAGGTAAAATAGAAAAAGAGTGTAATCTGAGAATGGGGGAAGAGATAATTCACAGGATTGTTCCTAGAAGCTGGATGAAGGTCCTTCGTTTGTACTAGAAATTGATGGAAGAAGGGGAATTTTGGAGCACCTGGTTGATTTGTTGGCAGACTTTTGGTTTCTGCTCAGGTCATGATTGCTTGGATCCTGAGACCAAGCCCACCCAGTGTCTGGCTCCATACTCAGTGAGGAGTCTGCTTGCAGATTATATCCCTCTGCTCCTCCCCACCTTCCCACTCTCTCTTTCTCTTAAATAAATAAATAAATCTTTTAAATAAAGGGGGGGATTGTAAGAAATATTACTATGAAGCATATGTCTTGTTTGCTATATTTGAGAACTAAAAGAACTTGATATTAGCTTTTGGTTGCTGAAAATTCTTCCTTTAGGTGTCTCTTCCTTGAATTTGGATTGTGTGGATTCTTGGCTTTACCAAGGAGAGGATGGCAGGAAGAAGAAATAGAAGAGGGATGAAGAGGAGGAGGAGGAAGGGGAGAGGAGATAGAAAGAAAAGGGAGGTAGGAAATGAAGGGAGAGAGAGAGGAAGGGAAGGAGGAATGCAGAGAGAATTTATATGTTATAGGCAGCCTGGGACTATGACCATCAAAGTATTGACAGTGATTTCCTCTGAAGAGTAGGCTTGGGGAGGGAGTGGAAACTTTTAACCATCTATAGCAGTTGGTTTGATGTTTTTCAGTGGATATTTATTTAGGCTAAAAAAGTAAGAAATAAAAAAAAAACCTAGGTACTCTTTTTATTTACAGGTTATTGAAATAAAATTTCTATGTAGTGACATGTAGAAATCTTACATGTACAATCCCATAAATTTTGACAAATTCGCGTTACTTGCATATGCACAAATCCAACAAGATACACAAAGTATTTCCATCACTTCAGAAAATTGCCTCCCCTAAGTGTGCTTTTACTATTTCCTTTTCTGATGGGGCTTCTATTTTTTCTCAGTGGTACTTGTTTTACTCTTCTGATTCATGGCAATCTGTTTCCCTTGGCCACATCAACCTAAGCTAAAAATAGGAACTCTCAAACATAATAAAGCAGTATTTCCTTGGACTTCTTCCAGCTATTATAAAGGAATGCAAAACTGTCTCAAATACATCTGATATTTAGGAAAATAGTTTGTTAAAGAATCAACAGAAAAAAATCAATAGTATTGGTATTTACATATAATAATCTATTAGAATACAACAGGAATGGAGTATCCTCTCTATGATTAGAAAATGAGATGAACCAGGGGTGCCTGAGTGACTCAGTTGTTAAGCCTCTGCCTTCAGCGCAGGTCATGATTTCAGGGTCCTGGGATCGAGCTCCATATTGGGCTCCCTGCTTTGCAGGAAGCCTGCTTCTCCATTTTCCACTTCCCCTGCTTGTGTTCCTGCTCTCGCTGTCTCTCTCTCTCTTTCTCTGTCAAATAAATAAATAAAATCTTAAAAAAAAAAAAAGAAAATAAGATGAACTGAAATAGAGTATCTAGGCATGAACTTAAGAAATATTTAAGCCTAAGTGAGGAAAACTATGAGACATCTTCAAAATGCACAAAATTTGATTGGAAGAAATGGAAAGACACACCAAATTATTAACTAGAAAGACTGAATAAGGTAAAGATGACAACCCTAACTTTTTTTTTTTATTATTATTATGTTATGTTAGTCACCCTACAGTATGTCATTAGTTTTTGATGTGGTGTCCCAAGATTCATTGTTTGAGTATAACGCCCTGTGCTCCATGCAATCTGTGCCCTCTTTAATACCCATCACCAGGCTCAGCCATCCCCCCACTCCCCTTCCCTCTAAAACTCTCAGTTTTTTTTCCTAAAGTACATAGTCTCTCATGGTTCAGCACCCCCTCTCATCCCCCACCCCTTCATTTTTCCCTTTCTTCTCCTAATGTCCTCCATGCTATTTCTTCTGTTCCAAAAATAAGTAAAACCATATGACAATTGACTTTCTCTGCTTGTCTTATTTCACTTAGCATAATCTCCAGTCCCATCCATGTTGATGTGAAAGTTGAGTAGTCATCCTTTTTGATGGAGGCATACATTGTATATATGGACCATACCTTCTTTATCCATTTGTCTGTTGAAGGGCATCTTGGCTCTTTCCACAGTTTGACTATTGAGGACGTTGCTGCTATGAACATTGGGGTGCATATAGCCCATCTTTTCACTACACCTGTGTCTTTGGGGTAAATACCCTGTAGTGCAATTGCTGGGTCATAGGGTAGCTCTATATTTAATTTTTAGAGGAACCTCCACCCTGTTTTCCAAAGTGGGTGCATCAACTTGCATTCCCATCAACAGTGTAAGTGAGTTTCCCTTTTTCCACATCCTCTCCAACATTTGTTTTTTCCTGCTTTGTTAATTTTTTGCTGTTCTAACATGTAAGGTGGTATTTGAATGTGGTTTTGATATGAATTTCCCTGATGGCTAATGATGATGAACTTTTTTTTCATGTGTCTGTTAGCCATTTGTATGTCTTCTTTGGAGAAATGAAAAATGACAACTCATCCTAAGTTAATTTATAAATTATTATTCAAATGAAAAGTGGAGATACACTAGTTTATTTAATTTTTACTTGAAAGAACACCAAGCAAGAATAGTTAGGGAAGCCCTAAAAAAGAAGAGAAATGATTGGGCTGCCAGTTTTAGCAGATATTATTGGTGCATGAATTAGATAGGCCAATGTAATAGATAAAACAGTGTAATTAGACAAATAGAATAAAAAGCCCAGAAATAATCCCAAATGCATATAGAAATTGTTGTAAGATAAAGATAGCATATCAAAGCCATGCTGAAAAGATGGATACTTTAATAAATGGTATTGGCATAATTGAATAGCTACATGGAAAATGATAAAATTTTATTCTTCCTTGAACTATATGCCAGGATAAATTCCAAATGTATCAGAAATGGCATGCAACTACTGGAAAAAAATGGGGGAATTCCTTTATAATTTATAAATGGGAAAATTTTCTTACTAAAAATTCAAAAATTTAGAAGACATTGGGAAATCACAGATAAATTTGATTGTGCTAAAATAAAAAAGAAATTTCACATAAGAAAAAGCTATAAGAAAATTAAAATAAAAAACAAACTGGGGGGGCACCTGGGTGGCTCAGTGGGTTAAAGCCTCTGCCTTCGGCTCAGGTCATGATCCTGGGGTCCTGGGATCGAGCCCCGCATCGGGCTCTCTGCTCTGTGGGGAGCCTGCTTCCTCCTCTCTCTCTCTGCATGCCTCTCTGCCTACTTGTGATCTCTCTCTGTCAAATAAATAAATAAAATCTTTAAAAAAAAACTGGGAAAAGTGGGATTATATTACAGACAAAGGGTTACTATTGCTAATGCAAAATGAGCTTCTAAAACTGCAGTAGAACAAGACTATTAACACTAAGAAACATTGGCAGAAGTTAACTACTAAAAGTAATAATAAATGCTCATAGTCCTAGATGAAATGAAAAATATTCAACTCACATGTAATGAAAAGCACAAAAGAAAATTAAACCAACATACGATTTCTCCATCTTCAAGAATAAAGAATCTGAAAACATATTTCATGGGCTGATGAGAATGAAGAAAGGTACAACCTGTATGGAGGGGAATTGACAATATCTATCAAGTTATATTTGCATTTTCTCTTTGACCTAACAGCCTCGCTTCTAGAAGTTCATCCAAATGTGTGGACATTGCAAAAGTACAAGAGAACATATGCACAATACTATTCATTGCAGAATTGTTTTCAATAGAGGAAGTTTCAAGTCTGTCTAATATCCATGAATTAGACAGAATTAGAATACTACCAAGAAGTGGTTGAATAAACTATTATGTGCCCATATAATGAAGTACTATGCCCCTATAAAAAAAGAATGAAGAATATATCTATATGCTGCTTTGAAATGAGCTCCAGGGTAGATCATGACATAAAAAAAATTTAAGGAGAAAACTATGTATTATGACTACTGTTTATCTAAGGAAGTAATTTTTCTTTGGCTTGTATTAGAAAAATGAAAGAGTAACCCCAAACTAAAAGGAGTTAAGTGTTATTTATAGAGCAGGGTTTCTCAACAGTAACAGTATTAAAAGTTTGGACTGAATAATTCCTTGTTGTAGGACTATCTCATGCATTATAGGATGGTTAACACCATACCTCTACCTACAGATGTACCTACCTAGTTGTGACAACCAGGCATTGCCAGATGTTCCAAGGGGACACTATTTTGAGAATCACAATGATTGCGGAAGGAACAGTGTAGAGGGGTTGAAATGGAAATTGGAGTTCTCAGAATTTATCTTTTTAATTTTAATTTTTAGATTTGACTTTGGAACCATGAGAATGTTTTATATAGCTATATAATAAATTAATAAAAAATTAAAAGGAGTTCCTAAAAAATTGGGAGCAAAATGAAACAAATTGAGTTGGTAGGTTAATGACACAGAGGGTAGATTCTTTTTTTTTTTTTTTTAAAGATTTATTTATTTATTTGACAGACAGAAATCACAAGGAGGCAGAGAGGCAGGCAGAGAGAGAGGAGGAAGTAGGCTCCCTGAGGAGTAGAGAGCCCGACGCGGGGCTCGATCCCAGGACCCTGGGATCATGACACGAGCCGAAGGCAGAGGCTTTAACCCACTGAGCCACCCAGGCACCCCAGGGGTAGATTCTTCAAAGGACCTTGAAACATAGTAATTTTGACTGTACAACTCTGGTGAATATGTTTCAAGGAGAAAAAGATCTGCAAAGAAATATTCAATAATTTTTTTCAGTTATCAGTGTTAGTGATAATATTGTTCAAAACTAATTAATAAGTAATTATGTTAAGGCTGTTAGGAACCAATATTTTTAGCATAAGTGAAGAGACATAAAGGTACAAACAGGGCACGTGGGTGGCTTAGTTGGTTGGCGACTGACTTCGGTTCAGGTCATGATCCTGGAGTCCTGGGATAGAGACCCTCATCGGGTTCCTTGCTCAGTGGGGAGTCTTCTTCTTCCTCTGACCCTCCCCGCCTCTCATTCTCTCTCTCTCTCAAATAAATAAATAAATAAATAAATAAAATCTTTTTAAAAAAAGTACAAACAAAAAATTAACTAAAAATATCAAGCTAAATATGGATTGGAAATATTAACATAAATTCATGATGATATATTTTCTCTTCAAATGAGTTGTTTCCTAGCCCTGTCTGCTATAAAAGTCCTGAGACAATACATAATAGTACCCAAGCTGTGGTCTTTAAATTTTTTTTCCCATAAAAAAGCCCCACAGTTTTTGCAGAAATGAGTGTTTCCAAGTCCAGGGCAGAGAGTGTACAAGAGGAGTCAGAAAGACCTTGTTATACCAGAAAATTAGGAAGCTACCAAATACTATTATGAGTTATGACAAAAATGGCATAGGAACTAAATTAAAGAGCCTTCCTCATATAAGGATTAATGACTATATTAGATTAAAAGGGCATCAGATGTGTTAAACTTCATGACTTCATAATGATATTCAAATAAATGGATAAGAAGATGTGGTACACATACACATACATACATACACACAGGCACTGAAATACTACTCAACCATAAAAAGATTGAAATATTACCATTTGCAATGATGTGGATGGAGCTAGAGAGTATTATGCCAAGCAAAATAAGTCAGAGAAAGAATCTCAAGTACCATATGATTTCATTCATATATGGAATTTAAGAAACAAAACAACTGAGCAAAGGGGGAAAAAAAAAGAGAGAGGAGCTAAGCAAGAATCAGACTATGGAGAACAAAGTGATGATTACCAGGAGGGGAGTAGATAGTAGGGATGGGTTAAATAGGTGATGGGCATTAAGGCCACACTTGTGAAAAGCACCAGGTCTTCTATGGAAGTGTTAAATCACTAATATTGTACACCTGAAACTAATATTGCACTGTATGCTAACTAACTGAATTTAAATAAAAACTTAAGAAAAATCCTCATTCTTTACCTTCGAAGAATGTTACAGAACCAACTTATTCTTTTCCATCCTGGTAAGGAAGGGAGTATATCAAACATGTCTTTCCTGTATGAAGAACCTCAGGGTAGTCATATAGGTCATAAGGAGATCTTTACTGAAGTATTCCAGCTAATAAAGAAGAAATCAAATGATGAGACCATTATCATTTTCTAATTTCTAATAAAAAATAGATCTAGTCAAAGGCCAATAATAGCTGTTAAAAACATTTTCATGGAAGAATCAGGCCAGCAACACCTAAACTCACAAAAAGAGGGAAAACTGAATACCACCTACTTCCTAGTAGAGGTACACCACAAAAATATGACTTATTCTTGACAAAATACCAAACTGAATCTAATCCGACCTCTATATCCAACTATCCATAGGAGATGGAATAATATGTTGACACCGTAGGTATATAGTCAGCAAAACCTTAGAATGTGGAAAAGTGTAGGAAAAATAGTCCTGTTTTTTAAAGTAATGAAAAAAAAATTGTGGGACGCCTGCATGACTCAGTTGGTTAAGTGGCTGCCTACAACTCAGATCATGATCCCAGTGTTCTGGGATTGAGTCCCGCATTGGGCCACTTGCCCAGCAGGGAGCCTGCTTCTTTACTTCTGCCTGCTCCTCCCCTGCTTGTTCTCCCTCTCTGACAAATAAATAAATAAAATCTTTAAAATAAAATAAAATAAAATAAAATAAAATGTGAGGAAAGGAAGAGGGAGAGGGAATGTGTGAATTAAAGAGATTTATGAAACATGTTAACCAAATGCAACATATGGAGCTGATTTGGTTTTGTCTTGTTTGAGACAAATCAACTCTAAAACATTAATGAAGCAATTAGAGACACTTGAACATTGACTAGGTATTTGATAATATGAAAAAGTTGTTAATCTTAAGAAGAGTGATGTTGGTATTTTTTTAAGAATCCTTTTCTGGTAGACATATATTCTAAAACATTTATGGGTGAAATGAAATGTCTGATGTTTGTTCCCCACGGGAAAGGTTTACTTAGTCCTGCCTCATTGGCTAGCCATAAGTCGTTTAGCATTTGCAGTTGGTATCTTAATGGCTCAGGCAAGCTTATGAGACAACATATTGATAAAGATTGTACTCGTTGGGGAAGATGAAAATGAAATTGCTTAATGGATCTTTCTTCCTTTCCTTTATTATGCCTTAACATTCCATTCTCTACCTCCAGCAGGGAAATAGACACTCCTTAATTACTGCTTCTTTGGAATTAGCTGAATTTCAGTTCTTTTTGTATTTCCCACAATTTCAGCACATCCTGGGCTTAAACCTTTCCAGAGCTATTTTAAGACTTTATGTCACTGTTGTGATGTTTGTGTTTAAAACTTTGAGATCATCATATTTTTCTCTCCTTTTCTCTCTCAATACATTTTGTATCAGCAATTTGATTATGATGGACCATTTCCAGTATTTCCTTCTGTTATTATTTATTTCAAAAATGAAGAGGCCATTCCCTATATAAATTTCTATCATATCTACATTACAAATGAGTCCAAAATAAAATATTAATTTTTTTTAATTTTGTGCATGAAGATATTATCAGAGAAGCGAGAGTGCCAGGAGAGAGAGAGAGAGAGAGAGAGAGAGAGAGGAAGAATTTCTGAGCAGAGTACTTTTTTTTCTAAAGAAGGATGTGACTTTTAGCATAATATCCTGATTAATTGAGATTACAATCTCTTGCCTTTGTGCTGGATTTGTAACCTCTGTCAGGGAAGTGTCACTCCTTTCTTCTATGTGGGGATCTCTAGTGATATCATTATTCTCTTTCTCCCTCGTCTAAATGCTTTCCACTATCCTGGCACCGTAAGGTTTATGAATGAATAAACCCTATTCTTGTGCAACATCTGTGTAGTTGCTGTTCAGTTTTCATTTCCAAAATCATGACCTTCATTCAGTAGAGGCAGACGAAGCACTCCCTGTGCCCCCTTTGTTACCTAAGTGAGGCTTCGCCGGCTGCTCAAGTTAAATTCCTCTACCTTCCCACTATGTTGTTTCTCACAGTGAATCAGCAGAAATGAGTTCACATCCAATATGGGTTTTATATTTTGCCTGACTCACTCTACAGCTATTTTAATAGCCTTTACTTCATATACTGTTAAGAGAGATAGCACATTATTTGATTTTAGGTTTTAAATAATATACATGCCCAGTGACAATGTTGAAATTATGATCATTCAAGAAGCTAGCTAATTAGCTCAGAATGATTGACGTCTAAAAGATTAAATGTGGATTAATGTTGTAAGGGTATGCATGAGAGAGACAGATTAAAAGAGGACTCTTGAAAAGGGTGACTATTCCTGTAAAATGCAAAATGGAAGTAAAACTGTGCAATAGTCTATTTTGAATTTTATTATTGAGTTACTTTGCTTATTTCACTGAAATTGGAAAATATCCTGATCGAATCTCAAATGATATGCACATATCCAAATACTTTTTATCAGGTTAATTTTTATTGGTTCAAAATTCAGTTTAGGTGGGATGAGATGAATGGAAGAGGGAGTGTGAGAATTGTGGGAAGAAAATTGATGCTAGATTCAGAACCACCGTTTAATTTGTTCATTCATCTCTCTACGCCGGCATCTGTCACACTGGCTAGTCCATAATGGGTGCTCAATAAATCTCTGTTGGATTAAACTGTGGTGATAAACATCAACAAAAATAAAATATAGGTCAGCCACTGTTTTAATATGATGTCTATACTCAAATGCTTATGTGTCTGTAGTACATGTGGTTACGTTTTAGGTTTTTTTTCACAGTACTACCATTTAAAAATTTTAAGGTTTGTCTTGAATGAAGCATGTTTTCTTGAGCGGGTGGTTGGTATTTTAGTCTCATTCATCTCGTGCTTTATATAAAATACAGGTTAGTTTTTACTTTTACTTAAAAATATAAAATGCTATGATAAATAACAAAATTAGACAGTAAGAGAAATATTTCTTATAGTGTTCTTAACAGGATAAACACAAACTTCTGTAGCATTGGTACTCTTCTAATTCATATTACTTGCGTATTTCAGTAACACTTTGATCCACAGACTTTAATTTGCATGTATTTAGTAATACATTTGAGATACTTTACTTGAAGTTGTAAGTCCTTGGATGTCCTCAGCAGTTGGAACTGTCGGTCAGCTTAGAGTAAATGCTTCTGTATCTCTTCCTGGCTACTGCCTGTGGTAGTAATGAGTCTTCTGACTTTATTTTTATCTTCTGTTGAAATAATTCCTCACAGACTTCTACTGTGTTTCAGAATTCTTTCACGTTTGTGCATCATAAAAGCAAAATATCGTCTTCAGGTGATTCTCTACTTTTCAAGAAGAGTGGAAGCTTGTAGTCTGTTTTGTCTGCTGACCTTTGCTGAGAAGCACTAAGATAATATTTACATTTAATATAATTGCTTGCTCATATTGCTTACTCATTTTTATGTGTTTTAAAAAATTTCTCTGAATTTAAAATCACATTATTGAGTATAGAAATTGCATGTCACATGAAGTTTTTGTATTCTCAACAGCACTTAGCAATTGGGTTTCACTTAGTTTATAATTCATATTTGTTGATTTATAAGTAAAAACGGTTACAGGGTTCCCTTGCTCCTCTCTCCTTTTGTGAACCTATTCAGTAGCCTGTAATGAATTTTATCATTGGCTTTTAATACTGCTGATTTGTCAGGTTGAGAGCTAATACATTATCTCTCATCCACTTTCCCTATGGCTGCAGAAAGGATGAACAAGCAAATTCTTTATACTCTTAGTGACTCATTAACATTTTTATAAACATAATACCAGAAATAGTAAAGTCATGAAAGCACAAGCCTGGCAATTATTTTGAAAAGTTAAACTTTTCTTCCTATACTTGACCATGTCATAATGTCATTCCAGAGAGGAAAACATGTATTTCTTTTTTCATAATTTACAGAGGTTAAATCTTGTCTGCAATAACAATGTTATTTTTTTTCTTGTTAGAATGCTATTATTGGCAGAGAATGTCTGGCCTTACTTAAATATACAGGAAAAAACCATCTTTTAGAAAATTCATGTTTTCCCCAACCTGACTTCTTTTTTTTTAAAGATTTTATTTATTTATTTATTTATTTATTTGATCTGGTTTCTTTGACGTATTTGAAAGTCTCAATACTGTATGTGCTTTACCATAGATATGAGTTAAGAAACTTGGAAGTACAAGAAAGAATATCACACTTATTAATTATATCTCTTTTTACTTCATTATTGCTTTGAAAACACTGTAAGTTAAGAGTAATTGGAGTACTAATATATTTTCATAATTTTTGGGTATCTGTTACAACTAATTTAAGTAATTTTCAATAGATGCTGATAATTCTCATAAATAGTATTTATTCACAATCATTCACATATACAACAACTATTAGACACTACTGTCTCTATTTATTAGATACTAGATCTTTGAAAACATGTGGCCTGAAAAATAAAAAAAATATGTGGCCTGCTAAGTTTTTTTTTTTAATTAATATGTAATGTATTATTTGTTTCAGGGGTACAGGTCTGTGAATCATCAGTCTTACACAATTCACAGCACTCACCATAGCACGTACCCTCCCCAATGTCCATAACCCAGCCACCCTATCTGTCCACCTCAACCTCCAGCAACCCTCAGTTTGTTTCCTGAGATTAAGAGTCTCTTATGGTTTTGTCTCCTCCCTGGTACCATCTTGTTTAATTTTTTCCCTCTCTACCCCCCACGGCCCCCCACCCTGCTTCTCAAATTCCTCATATCAGAGAGAGCATATGGTAATTGTCTTTCTCTGTTTGACTTGTTTCACTTAGCATGGTACCCTCTAGTTCTATCCATGTCACTGCAAATGGCAAGATCTTGGGTTTTTTTTTGATGGCTGCATAGTATTCCTAAACACACACACACACACACACACACACACACGCACGCATGCACGCACACACACACTTACCCACCCACTACATTTTTATCCACTCATCTCTTGATGGACATCCAGGTTCTTTCCATAGTTTGGCAATTGTGGACATTTTTGCTATAAAAATTTAGGTGCACGTGCCCCTTTGGATCACTACATTTGTATCTTTGGGGTAAATACCCAGTAGTGCGATTGCTGAATCATAGGGTAGCTCTATTTTCAGCTTTCTGAGGAACCTCCATGCTGTTTTCCAGAGTGGCTGCACCAGCTTGCATTCCCACCAACAGCGTAGGAGGGTTCCTCTTTCTCTGCATCCTCGCCAATATCTGTTGTTTCCTGACTTGTTAATTTAAATTTAGAATTTAATTCTGACTGCTGTGAGGTGGTCCCTCATTGTGGTTTTGATTTGTGTTTCCCTGATGCTGAGTGATGTCGAACACTTTTTCATGTGTCTTTTGTGGCCTGCTAAGTTTTGAGAATCTAATTTGAGAAGACCTGATGAGAAAGGTATGCTATGAGGATGATGATGATGATGATCAGGATAACTTGTGCTATCACTGAGTCTCAGATAGTTTTTGCTGCCTCAGCTTTTTTAAGGCATTTTTTTTTCTAGCCTTATTAAGACATAATTAGTACAGAATATTAAGCTTAAGACATACATGTGATTATTTCAAATACATACATATTGCAAAATGATTACCACAATGAGGTTAGTTAACACCCTTATCACTCACATAATTGCCTTTTTAAAAATTTTTGTTCTATGGTGAGAATATTTAAGATCTACTTTTAGCAACTTTCAAGAATACAATACAGTATTAGTTATAGTCACCATGCTGTACATTACATCCGCAGAATTTATTCATCTTATACCTGGAAGTTTGTACTGCTTGGGTTTAATTCCTGCCCTGCTACTTATTAACTCTGTAGCCTTGAGAAATTACTTAAACTCTGTCAGTTCTGTATGTGTGTTTTTCTCACTTGGAGAACTCTTAAGTGGATTTTATTTTATTTTTTTTTATTTTTATTTTTTTTCTTAAGTGGATTTTAAAAGAATTTTGGGAATTTCTTGCTATGCAACAGACACTGAATAAGTATATATGTATTTTTCTCCTGGTCTATGCTACTTCTTCTTCTTCTTTTTTTATTTTCAATCAGACTATTGTTGTTTCTTGAGTGATGCTGAAAAGCTAATTAATAATTCATCTTGAACACTTACTGTATGTATGACACTGTGTTAGTGTTAAATATTTGATGTGAAAATAAAGACTTTCTTTAGATTTATCATGGGCTGTTTTCACATTTCATATGCTCTTTGATTTATCTATTTATCTAGGCAATTAGGGTTATTGAAAATTCATCCTTTGAACAAGTTGCAAGGTCAGAGAACTTTAAGCCAAGAAGATTTATAATCTTAATGAGTCTGTTAATGATTTGTGAATTTAGGACATTTTATTCTGTAGAAATTTTTATCTCAATTATTTGGATTATAATGAGCAAACATGTTTTCTTGGATTAGAGAATGAATTGGTTTCAGGCATTTGAGGACAATGAATTCCACAGATATATCAGTCTCTTCAGAACACTTAGGTTAATGATAAAGAGAGGAATTAAGATGAAGAAGATAACCAAAGAGTAGAAACCATGGATCCTTTTTTTCTTTTTCTTCAGTTTTCCTACTTCTTTCCATTCCCTCTCAACCCCGTCCCCTCAGCCCGCTATCTTTCATGGACACATATCCTTTTGTCCCATGAGACTTGTCTCCATGGTAGATGTTGCCAAGAGCAGATAAATCATGGTAGGTGGGGCACCATTACCAAATAGACACATATCCAGATAATTTTCTCATTATTCAGGGGAGATATTTTGAGTAAGGAGCTCTCTAGTGTTTCTAGTCTTCTCCATATTAAATCTCCAGACTGTAATAGCCTGGTATACCAGTAAATTTTAATTTAGTTTCCCAAAGTGGAGACACATGCTACTTAAAAATGAGATAATTTTAGACAGTACACCTGAGGGACATGGTCTTAAATAACATCTAATCACAGATTTTTTAAAACTTTTATAATTCTTCTCATTAGTAAAGAAAGATCTAAGTTTGATGGTAGAATATATTTAACAACTAATACTTCATAATGTGACTTCTTATAAAGAGGGAGCAGGTCTCAAACTGAGCCCTGGCTGACAATAGTAACCAGCTAAGATGTAATAGTATTATTTTCATTTTCTCTACTTTTGGGAAGTGGTGCTGGATTTCCATTTATGATAGTGATATAAAGATCTCAAAAATGCATTGAAATTAAATGGTGATTTGGCTGATTTTAAGATGAAAGTTAAGGAAATAATTGTATAGATTTTTTGAATTCACCAGCTGTGAAGATACTATTGGCCATAATTTAACTTTAACCTGATTTAGTACTTTCTATTACAGTGTATCTTGTTGTCTGATACTCAGACTGGACACAGTGCTTCATGAAGAGTCTGACCAATGAAAAATACAGTGGTACTGTCAGTAACTTAGTCCTGCACAATATACTTCAATTACCATCTAAGATTGCATTAGCTCTTTTGTAAAGTCCATTATACTTTTGTCTCATATTGAACTTAAAGTTTACTAAATCTCTCAGGTGTTTTTCATAAGAACTTCTACCAAGTTAGGTTTTCTCCTTGAGACACTAGTACAATTGATTTTTTGAAAACTAGGGGGAAAAAAATTCACACTTTTGGAGCATCTGGCTGGCTCATTTGGTAGAGCATGTGACTCTTGACCTTGGGGTCCTGAGTTCAAGCCCCACATTGGGTGTAGAGCTCAACACAAAAACAAAAAATAAAAAAACCCCCACACTGTTAAATTTCATTTTGATTACTGCATGCTAATGATTCAGCCTATTCAGACTTTTAGATCTTGATTTTTTTAAATTTATTAGCTATTATCCCAGTGCTGTCTTTCTGAGAATTTGTGAAGAATGCTTTCTGTTTTCATATAAGTAATTGATTTGGAAAAGTTAAGTGGGAAAGAGCCAAGGGTTGAAAACTACTGTGTTTCATTAGAGACTCCCTTTTAAATTGATGCCAAACTTTTGATCATGCTGAAATCCCTTCACATTTATAGTTGAAGAAACTAATAATTCATTGCCTCTGTTTAGTTGCACCGGTTGTGCAATGCACAAATATGTGTGTGTATTCATATAGATTTTAATGCACCATTATGTGCGTAATTCCAACTTTGGCTGCTATTTTTTTAAAGATTTTATTTACTTATTTGAGAGAGAGAGAGCGCGCACGCACATGAGTGGTGGCTAGACAGAAGGAGAGGGAGAAGTAGCATCCCTGATGAGCATGGAGCCAATGTGGGGTCCCATCCCAGAACCTTGAGATCATGACCTGAGCCAAAGGCAGACACTTAACTGACTGAACCACCCAGACACCCCAATTTGGCTGCTATTTTTAAATTATTGGAAGTTCATTTCAGTAGTAGTTTCACTTAGGTAATACTTTCTTCTTTTTATCATAAAAATAATATGAACTATTTCATCAAATATCTTATTAAAAATCTAAAAAAGATCACAAAATCAATAAGATTCTCCTGTTTCCCACTTCAGAAGAAAACTTGCCAGTGAAAGAAATTAGATTAGTTTGACGTTATTTACTCTTGACGTTTTATTTTCTTAAGTCATCTATTGATCACGTGTGGATAATTTAGTTTTGAATTTTGTTTAGAATTGACATTAAGCTTTGACACTTTTCCAAAGCATGTTATTTTGAATATAAATAATGTGGAATTGATTTTTAAAAATTTACCACAGAGAATATAGAAATTATACATGGAATTAATGAAAATCTAGAATTTCTCCCTTGTTTAATAATTTAAATAAATTTTTGCTCTCCTTGTCCTCAGAAAAAATAAGGATTATAAGGATAATAGGTATATATATATTCTATTTTTAAGGAATTCTTTGTACCAGTTTCTGGTTTTTGAATTAGAAAAAAATCTGCATATGACAAAAATAATCAGGTAATGAAAAATACATCTGACATTTGAAATTGTGAAAGTTGTTTCTAAGTTTATATTTTCAGAGTATTAATAGAAAACATTTATTGGATGTCTGTTTCCTTCTGGGCACTGTTCTAGGCAGTTTGCATGTATTACTTCATTTAATAACCTCAAGAATTTTATGAGCTAACTCTATTTCACAAAGAAGAAACTGATGCAGAGTGGTTAAGTGAGTTGCCTAAGATCACTTGAGTAGAGTCAGTGTTGACCCTCAGCTATGGTGATTCTAGCATTCATTCATTCTCTTACCTATTGTTAAATACTGTAGTAAGGCTTATTACCTAAAGACAACTTGCTACCAGCTTTTGCCAATAATTCTTTGAGTTGGAATTTTCTCCCATTTTGTTAGAAAAGTATCTGGAAAAAAGCTTGAAAGTATACCCATTTGAGTGGGTTATAGAGAATATCAAATGAAAGCTACTAATATTTAGTACAACAGAAGTTCTCTATAGCCAAACACCATCTCTTAGAGCTTGATATTATGAAGTTAATCTCCACAGTAATAAGAGAGATGTTTCCTGAGTTTCTAGTGGGCCAGCGAGTTCACATTTATTTTCTTTAACCCATGCAAATTTCCTATCTTGATTTTATAAATGAGGAAGCCAAAGATTGAAGAGGTTTACTGGCTTGTCCAGCATCTTACATGTAATCACAGCTGGGATTCAGATATAAATGTGTCTGATTCTGAAACCCATGCTTTTTCAGGCTCATTCAAAGCCCACACTGGGATGAAGGGAGGTCTGTCTCTAAGTCTGTTTTATTCCAAGGATTGTGCCATGGTGAGAAGTTACAGGTCTTGGAAAAACCAAACCAAACCAAAATATCTTCTCACATTCTCTAGGAGGTATGTCTTTTTTTTTTTTTTTTTTAGTAAAATAAAGAAGAAAAAATACAATGAACTATAAATTTTATATTATGAATTTTCTTAGTGTCCCTTTCCTAGAATATAAAATCAAGGAGATATGTGTCTTGAATGCTGGATTATAGATAATAATTGTTGCTGTTAAATGTTATGTTTTGCTGTTTGTTCTTTGTATCTGAAGTATGTTTTTTTGACTTTCTGCATCTTGATAAGACCAAACTTCAGATATTTTTATTATATTTTCTTTAGTTTATATAATTTCTAATGACTTAAATAAACTCTTTAAATTCTTTACAGAAAAATATTTGATATTATTTAACTGCAATAAAAATAGGGCTTTGAACTTTTTATAAGGAAATTTAATTTCCATGTTAAGAGCTATGTCTGTTTTGTGTTTTAGTTTTTATACATTACCTTTAATCCTTAATGACATCCACCCAAGGTAAATATTATTTTAATTTTATAGGACAAGAAGCCATAGTTAATACATAGCCTCAGAAGTGAAAAATATCTGGTACATTAGAGGAACATCAAAGATGGGCATTTGGGTTGCTTAAGTGTCCAACTCTTCATTTCTGTTCAGGTCATGATCTTGGGATTGTGAGACTGAGTACCTTGTTTGTGTCAGGCTCTGCAATGAGCATGGAACCTGCTTGGGATTCTCTCTCTCCCTCTCCCTCTGCCCCTCCCTGCCTCATGCATGCTCTCTCTTTAGAAAAAAGATAAAAGAGTTCTTTATGGATAGAGCAAAGTGAGCAAAAAGGAGAGAAGACATATTATTAGAACAAAGATGTGGTGGGGGAAAGAATGGTGTGTGGGATACAGATCATTTTGGTCTTAAAGTGACTGTAAAGAATGAAATCTACTCTACTGTAGTTAATTTTGATTAGAGGAGTGCCATGGTAAAATTTATGTTTTAACTGGTTACACTGGCTGCTCTATTGAGAATCCTCTGTGGAAGCAGGGAGACCAAGTGGTCCCTGCAGTAATCCAGATGAGTGGTGAGGGTGGCTTGAACCATAGAGGTGGCATGGGAGATGGTTAGATGTGGTTTGGTTCTTGATAAATTGTGAAGGCTGAACCAGTAGAATTTTCAGACACATTGAATGTACTATATAAGAGAAATGGAGGAGTCAAGGAATGGATCCCAGGTTTATGGTCTGAGCAACTGGAAGGATGAATTTGCCCCTGACTGAAATGGAGAAGAATGTGGCAGAAGCTGTGGGAGAAAGATCAATATGTTAAATTTGAGATGCTGAATAGATAACAGGAGAGAGGTGTGGGCAAAAAAACATATATTTGGTTATCATCAACACATAATTAATGCTGAATATCAAGAGGTTGAGACAGATTACCAAACAAGAAGTATATATTGTAAAGGGAATGTTTCTGAGGAATGAAACTGGGGCACCCCGATATGGAAAGATGGAGAGCTGAGGAGGAACTATCAAAGGACATGGATTTGGAGTCTCCAGGGAAGTAAGAGAAAAACCAGGACAGTGTGATGTGTTTGAAGTTGTACTAGTCTGCTTATGCTGCCATAATGGACTGCCACAAACTGTACAGCATAAACAATAGACATTTATTTTCTCACAGTTCTAGAGGTTAGAAGTTCAATGATGAAGGTTCTGGCAAATTCGGTTTCTGGTGAGGACCCTCTTAACTGTCTTGTGGATGGCTATGTTTTCCATCACCTTTCCTCTGTGTATGTACAAAGATGATCTCTGGTGTTTTATCCCTTCTAATGGTATCAGTCCTGTTGCATTAAGGTATACCCTTATGACCTCATTTAACCTTAATTACCTTTTTAAAGGCCCTATCTCAAAAAAACAGTCACAATGGGAGGTAACACTTCAATATATGAATTTTAGGGGGATACAATTCAGTTCATAACAGAAGTCAAGTATAGAAAGTGTTTCAAGGAGAGTGGTCAGACATGTCAAGTGTGGCTTATAGTTATCTATGTTCAGTGCTAAAGCAAATGTTATCGGTGGAGTGTTGGATTTAACTACATATGGAGTTATAATATGTGTGTATGATTAAGGAAGTAATTAGAAAAATTGACCTTGAAATCTAAGGAGGTAGTGAGTAGATGATCTTCAAGTACATTTATTTTTTTATTCACAAATATTTATTGAACATCACTATGTTCTTGACACTGGGTTGGAGCTTAGAGATTCACAGGAAGTAGGGCATGACCTCTATGAGAAACTTACAGACCAATTTGAGAAGTACACTATATGAAAGACTATTGCCATGTACAAGAAAGATAAATACACATTTCTGTCTTCAGTATCTGGTTTAGTAGTAGAATATATTTGCAAAAATTATTCGAGATAGGAAGAACTTGGGACGCCTGGGTGGCTCAGTTGGTTAAGTGTCTGCCTTCGGTTTAGGTCCTGGGATTGGATCTTATATTGGGCTTCCTGCTCAGTGGGGAGTCTGCTTCTCCCCCTGCCTGCCCTTCTGCCTGCTTGTGCTCGCTCCCCCCTCCTCTCTGACAAATAAATAAATAATATCTTAACAAAAAAGAGAGGAAGAACTTTTTGCATGTGAAAAGGCAGTACTTTCCAACTTCTTGTCCATGGTTTGATAAGGCAGTCACTTCCCCCTTTCTCCTCCTACCCCCCACTCCCAATCTTGTTAATAATGAATTTAGCTTTGCTAATCTTTTCCTCCTGGTCTTGGATCTATAGTAGAGAAAATTTCCTCACCTGTTTTATAATTTGGATTGGCAACCTCTCAGTGGAAAAGGAGAGGGTAGGTGATAGGTATGGTAAAGAAGCAGAATTTGAAGGCCATTTTTGCCAGCATATTTTATTTTATTTTTTATTTATTTTTTTTAAAGATTTTATTTATTTATTTGACAGAGAGAGATCACAAGTAGACGGAGAGGCAGGCAGAGAGAGAGAGAGAGGGAAGCAGGCTTCTTGCTGAGCAGAGAGCCCGATGTGGGACTCGATCCCAGGACCCTGAGATCATGACCTGAGCCGAAGGCAGCGGCTTAACCCACTGAGCCACCCAGGCGCCCTGCCAGCATATTTTAAAGCCCTATAGTGAGGAATGTGATCTACAGTGTCTGCCAAGTTTCTCAGTTTTAGCAGAGAAACTCTTGGAAAATGAGTAGAAAGTAGATCAATAATTAAGATATAAGATTTATTCCAATTCTGAAAATCTATGTTTCAATGGCCATCTTCAGCAGAGAGCTTAGAATTATGGGGAAAATTAAAATATCTTAGAATTAAGAACAATATGAGGCACTGTGATATATGATATAAATATAGGTCATATTAGGATAATGTTAATTATAGCATTATGATCTCTGAGGGGATTATATGCTTCGATAATTAGAAAATTAAACATCTCATGATAATGTATAGACTACACTTTTTAAAAATATTTAATTTAAGGCAGAAATAGCTAAGAATAATTTTACCTAATAACTCAATATTCTTATAACCTGATGTTCTTTACTGCATATAGGGTAGTATTTATTATCACTTCACAGGTTTGTGTTTCCAAAGCTGGTACAACAGAGGCTATTTTCTCCTAAACATAATGTTTTTCATTAAGAGGTACTTAGTGACAGGTGAACTCAGTAATTATTGATGATTAAATAAAAGTAAAATTCAATAATAGATAAACGGTGGGAATTTTGAGTTTGGCTATAGTGGACTATTTTTCATTTTCTTCTATAAAAAAGTTAAGGATGTTTCACTTGAGGGAGAATGGTATAGATTTAATTTTTCTCTAGTTCCTCCTCTTAGAGCAATTAAAAACTCTCGAGTTAAATATAACACAAACATAGGAAGACCCTGAAAGGTAGAGGGAACAAGATAAACTGCCTATGTATCTTGGGACCAAGGAATGACACAGTGGTGAATTCCTTGGGTTTTCTTTTTGCCTTGTGTATCCCAAACTGGGTCCTGGAGAAGCTTTACATGTTAGAATGCCAATAGGCCAGACCAAAATAAAATTAAAAGCAAAACAAACCAAATAGCCCCCACCCCAAACCCAAACAATCCAAAAACCCAAAAAACAAAACAAAACCCAAACAAACAACAAAGCAAAACAAAGCCCAAGAAAAGCCTGTTCTCTCTCACTAAAGGATGAGGGAAGGGCAGCCTAGAAAGGCAGAAAACATGTAGACAATAAATGATCTGCTCCAGCCAAATATCACAGAAGAAAATTGCAGCTTTGTGATGACTCCTTCCAGTGAAGACTGAGTAGAGTCTTTGGACTTCCACCCTTGCCAGACAGTAGGAGTTGCCCCAGTCTTCATGCTGGGGTGTCAGAGAAGACTGAGTGAGAAACAGACTTTCATTCCCTGCTGGGCACAATGAATCCCTCCTCCCTTGCTTGCCATGTCAGTGGAGAAGTGACATGGCACTCCTTACCCTCCCAGCCAGGGTATCATCCTAGTGGGATCCTGAATTCCCACTCTGTCCAGCAGTATCAAGAATGCCTAGTACCCTCAGATTCCAACAGAGGGCTGAGTGGAGAACTTGTGTATCCATCACTGCCTGTAGTACTAAAGTGATGCCCTCTTTCCTGCAATGGAGTGGTATCACAGGAAAGTTGCTATGGCTCCTAGGTGGCTCAGTTCGTTAAGCATCAAACTCTTGGATTTTGGCTCAGTTCATTATCTCAGGGACTTGGGATTAAGCCCTACATGGGGCTCCTGCTCAGCAGGGAGTCGGCTTCTCCCTCTGCCTCTGTCCCTCCCCCTGCTTGCGTACTGTCTCTTTCCCACTCTTAAATAAATAAATAAATCTTTTAAAAAGTTGCTAAAAAGGATTTAAATAAGATCCAGATGCTTATAAGACCCCAAATATTCAGGTTTCAATAGGAAATCACTCATCATACCAAGAATCAGGAAGAACTCAAACTGAATGAGAAAAGACAATCAACACCAACATCAAGATGTTAAATATGTTAGAATTATTTGACAATGAATTTAAGGAAGACATCATAAAAAATGCTTCAGTGAACAATTACAGATACGCTTGAAACCATTGAAAAACAGAAAGTCTGGGCAAAAAATGGAAATTATCAGCAAAGTAATAGAAGATATGAAAAAGAGCCAAATGGAAATTTTAGAACTAAAAAAAAAAAAAAGCCAATAAAAATTCAATGAATAGGCTTAATAGAAGAATGGAGAAGACAGAGTGAAAAAAAAAATCAGTGACTTTGAACGTAGAACAATAGAAATGATCCAATCTGAACAACAGAGGAAAAAAAAAATAGACTGAAAAAAATGAACAGAGCCTTAGGGACAGATGGGGCTATAAAAATTCAAGTCTTTGCTTCCAAAAGGAGGTAGGAGAGAGGGTGCCCACCGCTATTACACAGAAATGTAATTGATTTTGTATGTTGATCTTGTATCCTGAAACCTTTCTGAACTCACTAGTTGTAGGTATTTTTTGTTTGTTTTTCTTTGTTTTGTTTTGTTTTTTAAAATAGATTCCTTGAAATTTTCTTGTAAACCATTGTGTCATCTGCAAATGAGGACAGTTTTATTTCTTCCTTTCTGGTCTGCAAGCCCTTTGTTCCCATTTCTTGCTATTGCACTGGGTAAAACCTCCCATACTATGCTGAGTAATAGTAGTTAAAATATTCTTTGCTTTGTCTCCAATCTTAGGGGAAAGCATTAAGTCTTTGACCGTTAAGTGTGATGTTAGCTAAGGGTTTTTTGTAGATGTTCTTTAAAGCTGGGGAACTTTCCTTCTATTCCTAGTTTTCTGAGAGTTTTTATCATGAATGAGTGTTGACACTGAAACTAAAAATACAATACCATTTACAATCACTCAAAAAAGAAAGAAATACTTATTTGTAAGTGTAACAAAACATCTCCAGGTCTTTATTTTGAAAACTACACAATGCTGGTGAAAGAAATCAAGGAAGGTCTACATAAATGGAAAGATGTGACAATTTCATGGATTAGAAGAATCAGTATAATAAAGAGGTCAGTTCTTCTCTAATTGATATACAAGTATTAAAAATCCCAACAAGATTTTTTTGTGGATACGCTCAAGATTATTCTAAAATTTATATGGAAAGATAGAGGAAATAAAATAGCTAAAACAATTTTGAAAAAGAAAAATAAAGTGGGAGAAAAAGTCTACTTAATTTCAAGATTTATTATCTATTACCAGTAATCAAGACAGTGTGGTATTGGCAGAGGTGGACACAGATCAGTGGAACAGATAGAGAACCCAGAAATTGACTCACAAAGTATGACCACCTGACTTTTGACAAAAGTGCAAAAGCACTTCAGTGAAGGAAAGACAATCTTTTCAACAGATGGTGCTAAAGCAATTTTCTATTCATAGACAAAAATAAAAACAAAAAAACTTGAACTAAATCTCACATTTTATGCAAAAAGCCAAAATGCATCATAAATATAAATGCAAAAGATAATACATACAAATTTTAGAAGATAGCATAGGAGAAGAATATTTTGGATCTAGAGCTTGGTGAAAAGTTCTTAGACATGGCGCAAAAGACCACAATCCATAAAATACAAAAATCAATAAATTGCATATCATCAAAATTAAAGATTTTTTTTTTTAAATGTAAAAGACATCATTAAGAAGTCTCAAAGATTAGCTTTAAACCAGGGGAAAATATTTGCAAACCTTATGTTGGAAAAAGGACCAGTTTTTAGAATACATAAAGAATTCTGAAAATTCACATTAAGAAGCAAACAATTGAAGGAAATAGGCAAAAGACATGAAGAGACATTTCACTAAGAGGATGTATACATGACAAATAAACACATGAAAAGATGTTCAGCATCACTAGCCATGAGGGAAATGCAAATTCAGACCACAATGAGATACCACTGCATACCTATAAGAACAGATACATTTGAAAATATGACAATACCAAATGCTGGCCAGGATGCTGAGAAACTGAATCTGCCATACATTGCTGGTGGGAGTGTAAAATGGTACAGCCACCTTAGAAAATAGTATGGCAGTTTCTTAAAAAATCTAAACATACGTTTACCATATGACACAGAAATTGTAGTCCAGGGCTTTTATCCCAGAGAAATGAAAACTATTTGCACAAAAATCTTTTACTGTTTATAATAGCTTTATTTGTAAAATTCCTAGTTTTGATACTTGACTATAATTATATAAGATGTAGCCATTGGCGGAAGCTGAGGAAAAAGCATTCTTATCAATAACCTAACTCCCAGAGTCCCATAACTCAACTCCCCGGGGTCCTAGCATCACCTTCCTTTCCATGTGTGATGTGGGAAACAGAGGCAGAAGGAAATGTAAAGTTAACTTTCTTAATGACCTGCAGCCTACTGACAAGGACTTGTAAGAGTATAACATTTCTCCAGGAAACTCCCAACTGTCATTTTTTTTTTCTGTAATAAGAAGTAAATTATTATTATTATTATTTTTATTTTATGTTAATCACCATACAGTACATTGTTAGTTTTTGATGTAGTGTTCTATGATTCATTGTTTGCATGTAATCCATGCCCTCCTTAATACCCATCACCAGGCTCAGCCATCCCTGCACCCCCTCCCTTCTAAGACCCTCAGTTTGTTTCCCAGAGTCCATAATCTCTCATGGTTCATCTCCCCATCCGATTTCTTCCCCTTCATTTTCCCTTCCTTCTCCTAATGTCCTCCATGCTATTCCTTATGTTCCACAGGTAACTGAAATAATATGAAAATTTACTTTTTCTGCTAGATATATATCACTCAGCATAATCTCCTCCAGTCCTATCCATGTTGCTGCAAAAGTTGGGTGTTCATCCTTGCTGATGGCTGAATAATATTCTATTGTGTATATGGACCATATCTTCTTTATCCATTCATCTGATAAATGGTATCTTGGCTCTTTTCACAGTTTGGCTATTGTGGGCATTGCTGCTATGAACATTGGGATGCATATGGCCCTTCTTTTTACTACATCTATATCTTTGGGGTAAATATCCAGTAGGGCAATTGATGGGTCTGTTTATCTTTGTGTATGCTGTAGAAGAATAGTTGAAGATCTGGAGAATCAACAACAAATTAAACCTAACCCAGGCACAAGAAGGGAAATAATTAAGATTAGACTGGAAATGAATGAATTAGAAAGCAGAAATGCATTAGTAGAACACATTAACGAAACTAGAAGCTGGTTCTTTGAAAGAATTAATAAGATCAATAAACCACTGTCCAGACTTACCCAAAAGAAAAGAGAAAGGACCCAAATTAATAAAATTATGAATGAAAGGGGAAGAGCATGACTAACACCAAGGAAATAAATACAATTATCAGAAATTATTATCAATAGCTATATGACAATAAATTAAACAGCCTGGAAGAGATGGATGCATTCCTGGAAACCTGGGAACTACCAAGACTGAAACAGGAAGAAATTGATAACCTGAATAGACCAATAACCAGTAACAAGACTGAAGCAGTGATCAAAAACCTCCCAAAAAACAAGAGTCCAGGACCTGATGGATTCCTTGGGGAATTCTACCAAACATTCAAAGAAGAAATAATACCTATTCTCCAGAAGCTGTTTCAACTCCCAACTGTCTTAATGTTAATGAATTCCTAGAAGAAAGAAAAACAATCTTACCTTGGCAATGGCAAGGCCTCCAATATCTTGAGAGTCTTTTTTGGCATATCAAAGTCCTTTTGAAAACCTCCTTTTTTCCTTATCTCCCTCACTCCCAAGTGTGTAATCAGCCATTCCTCACAACCCCAGTGTAGCAACTCCTTTGGCCCACCGGACCTGTCCTTGGGCTATAATCACCTTTTTTTTTGCACCAAAACATCTCAAGAAATTCTTAGTGGTTGGCTCTGGACCTCACCAACATTCCAGAACTACATCATTCCCGTTCTCAGGGCTTTGGACTCAGACTGAATACACCACTGCTGGGTTTCCTTGTTCTCCAGCTTGCAGACAGCAAGTTGTGGAATTTCAGTCTCCAGAATTGCATGAGCCAATTTTTAGAATAAATCTCCTCTTGTATATATCCTATTGGTTCTACTCTCTAGAGAACCATAACTAATATAGATGGGAAGGAATTAGAATGTTGGCAGAAGAGCTAGGCAGCTAGTGTGGCTGGAATGGAGTAGGAGAGCATGATAAAAGAGACAAGAAAAGTGGTGGTGGAGCTGAGGGTGGACAAATTACGTAGACACTGTCTGTCATGGTGGGTCTTGTGACTTTTACTATGAATGGAATGAGAAGCTGTTGAAATGATGAGCAGAAAGTGATATGTTACTTATGTTTAAAAGGACTTTTCTGGCTACCCAGTTGAGAACAGATTATTGGGTGTTGGGAGCAGAGAGAATATTTAGGAATGCGGTTATTGCAATAATCCAGAGAAGAGATGGAAGGGGATTGGAATGGGGTAAGAGATAGGTAGTGGTGTAGGTGAGGAGAAGTGACTCAGCATACAATCTGAAAGTAGGTATCATAGGATTTGCTGGTCAATTGATATAAGTACAAAGTTTTTGGTCTGAGCAATTGGAAGATCATGGCACTACATTTGATAATATGTAATTTGAAAAGTTCAGTATTGAGGAATATGTCTTCTTATTTAGTGAGCCTCAACATATGGCTGTTGCTCCTCTTTGGCTCAGATTTGTAGACTTGATGAATATATTTACTTTTAGTTTCTTGCCACTTGCCATCATGTATGTGCTTGCGGTATCCCATAATTTATGGAGGGTGAGTATTAACCACTGCTTGCATAAAGGAGATCAGTGACAGAACATGATTTTAAATATCATGAGTGCAACCCAAAGGACTCAAGCATGATGACCTAGAATGCCTGTCATTTTGTAATTGGCTTTTGTATTATTGTGTCAAAATTTGCTTAACTAGGCCCTTTGTTCTTTCTGTTCCCCTTTGTGTCTCTGCCGCATTCCTGCCTACCTTTATGTCCAAGGCTAACCTAGGTTATTAAAGTTTTTCTTTCCTTAAAATATACCTTTCAAGCCAAGAAAAGATCTGAAGGCTTCCTTGAAAAAAAAACTAGCATATGTCATCTTTCAACATGTCCAATTAAATGTTATTGTTGAGGGTGAATGACAGCATCAGTTTTTTTTACATGGAAGGACTTTAGCTATTTTTTTTTTTCTGAATAATGTTTTTGGGTTTCTTTAGGGCACATTCTGACTAGTATTCTGGCTATTTTAATTTGCACAAGAGTATACCAGTTTTTTGCATGTTTATTTATATGGGTTAAATTTAGTAGAAAATCTGTGTAGGAAAAACATTTGTTCATTAGTCTTATAAGAATTAGAATATAGTGGGACTTTGCTTTAGGATACAGTGAAAGAAAAATATAAGTATGGATTCAAGCAATAAAAAAGAAAAAAAAAGAATCAGAAATAATCAGAAGGAACTAAGCTGAAAATATAATTATACATCAAGACCATAATAAACAATAAGTAAAGGTAATATTGGAGTGGTTTTTAGATGATCCTCAAAACCATTGGGAATAAGGCAGTAAGTGGAACTTCAAGATAGAAACATATATAAGTTTAGTAGAGGGCACGGATTGCATGGAGCACTGGGTGTGGTGCAAAAATAATGAATACTGTTATGCTGAAAAAAAATAAAAAAAATTAAATGGCAAAAAAAAAAAAGAAACATATATAAGTTTCAGTGAATGGAGGGAATATAATACAGGCATACCTTGTTTTATCGTGCTTCACGTCATAGCACTTTTTAGATATTTCATTTTTTCACAAATGAAAGTTTCTGGCAGCCTTGTGTTGGACAATCAATTGGCACCATTTTTTCCAACAACTTTTGCTCACTTTGTGTCTGTCACCTTTTGGCAATTTTCAAAATATTTCAAACTTTTTCATTATTATTATATTTGTTATAGTTATCTGATCAGTGAGTATGGCTTGTTGAAAGCCTAGATGATAGCAATATTTTTAGCAATAAAGTATTTTTTAATTAAGGTATGTATTTAAAAAAACATAATGCTACTGCACACATAATAGGCTTACTAGCATAGTGTAAACACAAATTTAATATTCACTGGGAAACCAAAAAAATTGTTTGACTTCATTTATTGTGATACTGGTTTTCTTGCAGTGAACTCACGATAGCTCTGAGGTATGCCTGAAGTCCCCTCTTAGCCATGGTTTCACTTTCAGTAGTTTCAGTTACCTGAGGTCAACCATAGAAACAGACAGTCCTCCTTATGATGAATCATTAAAAGTCAATAGTAGCATGATATTATGTGACAGTGCCTTCATCATTTACCATGCTTCATCTCATCATGTGAGCATTTTACCATCTCACATCATAAGAAGAAGGATGAATATAGTACCATAAGGTATTTTGAGAGAGAGAGAGAAACCACATTTACATTGTTAAAATTGTTCAATTTTATTATAGTTGTTGTTACTCTCTTACTGTGCCTACTTTATAAACTAAACTTCATTCTAAGTATGTAAGTATAGGAAAAACACTGTATATATAGGGTTCAATACTATCTGTGGTTTCAGGCATTCACTGGAGGGATGGCTCCCCCAGATAAAGGGGGACTACTGTAAGATCAAATTATGTACTTTGAGCAGGTGTTGTTGAGAATCATGATTGTGAGTAAAATTAGCTCTCATGGTCCAGCCACAGTAGAAGGAGCTCACTGTTGATAAATGGTGTCCTGAAGATCGGTGGGTGGCAGTGAGGAGAACAAGAGAACCCTCCTCTTACAGAGAAGTCCGAAGTACCTTTCTTTAGCTTTGTCATGGTATCATCATAATCTACTCATGAAAAATGGACAGAGCAGTTTGTGGAGTGTACGGGATGGAGGTGGTTGCCTGAGTGCCATGCTTTGAGGAGTGCAGTGTGGCTCAGTGCATAGTACTTGAAAAATGAAGTGCTTGATTGGAAAGTAATGGGATTCCCATACTATAAAATGATTTGCTTCTGTATATTTGCTTTTGTATCATGTATTATTTTGCTTGTATCTTTAGGCTGCATATTGCTAATTTTTAACTACTTTCTCAAAGCTACTCTGTTATGGTTATTAAAAACTCCATAGGTGGCCTAGGCCCTCACTTCCTGAAAGCAAAACAAACAAACAAACAAACAAAAAACACCAAGCAAACCAAGACTGGGAAGAATTAAACAGAATATCATAGGGGGCATGTGCTTTGGAATCAGAGGTAAATTGTAGGTTTACCTCTTAATTTGGTGTGTAATCCTGGGCAGATTACTTAATTGTTCTGTGCTACAGTTGTCTCATCAACAAAATGGAGTTTTTAATCATGTTTAGGGCCATTGTGAAGTATAAATGCTATAAAGCATGTAAAGTGCTTGGCACATTATGTGGCTCAATAAATGTTAGCTTATATTGATAAGGTAATTAAATGACTCACTAACACATATCTTTCCACTTCTACAAATTAAGAAAAAAAAACATCTCTGGCATTTAGTAGACATTGATAGGTAATATTTATCTGCAAATGAATTTTTTAAAAATAAAAATAACTGCTTTTTTTAATGTGGTAGTTTCTCTAGTGCTAAAGACTTAAAATTTTTTGGTCTAAAATATTTAAACTATTATAAATTTTTATGGGGAAAATTTTCATTTTTTTTAAGGAGAAAATCTATTTCTGAATGTTTATGTTAAATATATTCTATATTAAATAATACATAAAATATATTCTATTTTTAACAGAATATGTTAAAAATATTCTGGAATAAGCTATATTTCAAGGTGAACCTTAAAACTAAAAATTAACAAGAAATACTTCACACAAAATGGAAAAAGGCAGGAACAACCCTCTTTTGGTGTTGGAGATCTCATCAGTCGCAGGTGTGGAAATGTGTGCTCATGCTGGTGGCTGGCTGATGGTGCCTGTAAGGTTCCTTCCTTCTCCTTCCTCTAAAGTGGATGTGGGTTTTTAGTTGGTTTCTTGGCTGGCTTGTGTGGGAAAGCAGCAGGTTTGATTTTTGTTGGCAGCTGCCCCTTTTGTGCTCCCTGAGATGTAACCTTGAATTGATTATGTTGTCCCTTCACCTCTGAGATCAGTTGGACAACAAAGGAAAGAGGTTCAGGGAACTCAGAGTTAGAAGTTCACGTACAAAAGGCAGCACTTTTCTTTGAATTCCTCTATCAATTGTCTTTCTTAAGACACAGTACACTCTGCAGTGGAATTTTATTTTGCATGTAACATTTCCCTTATTAGTAAAGGGTAGGTGTTTGAGACATATAGTTCAACTCCCTGTCCCCCACCAGAATATTTTCTTATACCCCTAACAACTGATTATCTGTCCCCTGGTCCAACACTTCCAGTCATGAGTTATCTTACCTCATAGCCTGTTTTGGGGGAGACAGGTTTCTTCTCTTTTATTCAGCAGAAACTCTTTTATTGACACAAATCATATAATATCGTAGTTCAAAAAGAATATATTTTTTCTAGTTCATTTCATTTTTGCATGGAAGTTTTCTTCACTTTTTTGAAAACTCCTGATCAGTATCAATATTTCAATATTGGTATATACTCAATACTTTAAATATCAATATCAACATCAATCAATATTTTGAGTATTAGATTGGAGAGATATTTAAGCATATTCAACTTGCTCCTTAAGTTATTTTTTCACAATTTTTTTTACTATAATTTTGTAACAAAAAAAATTTTGTTTAAGGTGAACTTTACCCTCAATGTGGGGCTTGAACTCATGACCCCAATATCAAGAGTTGCATGCTTTACTGACTGAGCCATCCAGGTGCCCCATGCCCCTATTTTACTGTAATTTTTTTTTTCTACAGAATTTATTTATTTATTTGACAGAGATAGATCACAAGTAGGCAGAGAGGCAGGCAGAGAGAGAGAGAGAGAGAGAGGGAAGCAGGCTCCCCGCTGAGCAGAGAGCCTTACGCGGGCCTCGATCCCAGGACCCTGAGATCATGACCTGAGCCGAAGGCAGCGGCCTAACCCACTGAGCCACCCAGGTGCCCTATTTTACTGTAATTTTGAATCAAAGTTATATTCAAGGTTTGTTTCCTTAGTGTCTTACCTTTCTTTGTGAAATTTTAAAATATTATATAATTAATCATTTAATTAATGTATTATTTATTATTTGGTTGCAAAGATAATGACCATACCTCTTATACCAATCACTGGAGATTTGGGTATACCAATTGTAGAACTCTCAGGACTAGTCAAGCAAATTTTTCATGCATATCTTTTGATAGTTTTTGATACAACACACAGAGAATCTTAATTATGGTCTGGGATCAAAAAGGTCCATGAATCCCCTAGAATTAAATTAAAATTGTGGTTTTGCCCTTATGAGCAGATTTTAGGAAGATTTCAGAGACTTTTTTCAGGCTTTTAGAGAGTTCTGCAAATTCCCCTCCCCCAGATATTCAGGACCGCATTACTAGAAAGTTATGAGAGTCTGTATGGCTTTGTTAGGGCTGCCAGACAAATATCATAGACTGGGGGGCTTAAATAACAAAAATGGATTTTCTCACAATTCTGAAGGCTTGAAGTCTGGGATCAAGGTGTCAGCAGGGTTGGTCTCTTCTTCTTGGCTTATGGATGGCTGTCTTCTCCCAATGTCTTCACATGTTCTTCCCTCTGTATATGTCTATGTCCCAATCACCTTTTCTTATAAGGACACTAGTCATACTGGAGTAGGGTTCACACTAATGACCTCTTCTTAACTTAATTATCTCTTTAAAGACCATCTCTAGAGACAGTGACCTTCTAGGTATTGGGGGTTAGGACGTCAACATATAAATTTGCGGATTACAGTTCAGCCCTCAAAAGAGTACTTGTTTGAAAATTAAAAAGTGAAAACTGCATTCAGTTTACTCTAGAATCAGTTTTCCCTAGTTGGATTCTGCTTGTATAATAGTTATTAGCTTGCAACTCATGCACAATTTCTCTTTCAAACTGGTTGCTTCTGTGTGAGCTCTCTGGATCACTGGAGCCTGAATCAATCAGCCAGCAATATTTATTGAGCACCCACTGTGTGCAAAAATCTATACCAAGAGCTCTAAAGTCTGCAGTGTTGATTGTGCCTGCCAGCCAGGGTCAGCTTGCCTTGTGAAACAATTCTGGCATTTGCTTTGTAGTGCAAAAGGGAGTGGGAGTCTGGAGGTTTGTACTGTGTATTTTAATCCTCAAAATTTAAAAATCCTTATCATGGAAAGGAAGTTTCCAATGGTGTATTTCCTCCATCTTTTCTGTAGCCTTATGGTATGGACACTGATGGTGTCTGTAAGCTGGAAGTGATTAGATTTTGTCAAGTTTTCTTAAAATATGCACATGAAAATCCATTCCATTATAAAGTGCGTTCATAGTTGTGGTAGAGAGAAACCTAAGCAAAGCTAGAGAGTTTATCTCAATGAGAGAATTGTCTTTATTTGGGAACCTATATTAATAGAGATATTTGATTACCAAGATAAGGCTTTATAGGGCTCAGTGAAGCATAGAGAGATTGCTAAACTTCTCTGTACTAAGAAATAAACAAATTTAGAGGGTTCAGAGCTGAGCAATCTAGGTAGGGAAGAGGAAGAGAGCAGAGGGGTAAGAAGAGGGTGGAGACTGCAGACTGATAGGAGGCTGGGGCCTGGGAAGACACAGTCATTGAAAAATTCCTCTAAGTTGGAAGTGGTAGAAGGGAGGTTTAATCCTTAATTTTAAATTGTTGGTGGTGCTGTGCAGTTATGCAAGCCTTGTCTGCTCTCTCCAAATTCTGTGGAATCTCTTGCAGGCACAGCTTTGAGTCTTTGGTTGCTGAGAGACAAGGGTGAGACCAGATGGAGTGAGAAAAAGGAGAGAAACATAGTAAGGAAATAAACACATGGATCTGCCTGATCTAAGGAATAATATTACTAATAATGTCAAGTCTGACTTTGCAACATTTTAGTAAAGCAAGCATCAGATTCCCCCAAATGGCGAATCCTACTTTATTTCATTTTTATTACCTAAGTCAGAAGAAGCTTTTGCTTGGTCTTTTGGAGGTTTCGCCTGGGGCAGTGAGTAGCCAGGAGCCATTGGATATGGGTGGTCCAACAGCTGAGGCAGGGATAATGGGATCATACTTCTTAGGCATGGGTGAGTAAAGAGTACTAATTTGTCATTAGCTTAGTCCAGTTGTGCAAAGTTAAGGGCTGTTTATCTTATTGAGGTAGTGCATTTCACATTTCACATCTGTCCTTCTGATTCCGAATATGCATACACAAAGTTATTAATGATGCTGGAAAAAGCAAGACCTTGTGCCTCTTCCTGCCAATCGCCTAAACTCATCTCCTTTCTAAGAGTCCTTTATAGTCAGATTGGGTCTTAAATCCCTATCTCATTCTCCATTCACAGACTCCTATTTTAAGGCTTGATAAGAGTCTTTAGCTTAGAAATATGAATATGAGACCCAAAAGCTCACTGTATGTGCCAGGGTCTTGGCAGGAAAGAGATGCCACACTCAAACGGGTAACTGAGCAGAATTTCATGAAAGGACAATATATAAAGCTGTGGGCAGGGCTGAAAGGGCAAGGGGAGAGAGTGACTCATGAACTTGCTGAGAGAGCTGTATAAAGAGGACCCTATGACAGGAGCTGGCTTTTGAGAGGCAGACACACATAATCTGGGTGGCTGGCAGGGAGGAACTAGAGCAAGAGAGACTCTGACCTCGTAAGTTTCTTGCTTTCTGCTGTCCTGCTGGTGCCTCAGATTGACTGAACCCAACTGGAAGCTTGCAGCAGTCCCCATAGGCCAGTTTCCCAGGGAAAAGATGAGGCTGGAAGAGGATCTGAAGGGCAAATAGAAGAGATCAAGCCAAGCATACAGTTTTCTGTATTTTGAGGGCTGTTGTATTTGGGGAAGGCCCATGCTACTAACTTTAACTTGCTAAATGCCATTTGCTTCAAGAAAGCTTTCTCATAAACCCAGCCAGAAGGAGCTTGCTATCTTTTACATGTGTCTAGTACTGTGTTTGTCCTATTCATTGAAGACAACAGATACTGTCTTGGATTAAAGGTGCATGAAAACTTTCCCATATGTGTCTTGCTTATATTTGTTTCTTCCAGAATGCCTCGCACAATGCCTTGCATTCAACTTTTTCCATTGAAAGTTTTCTGTTTTGAACTGGCCAACCACACAGGGCAGTAGGGAGAATTAATTCATGCCTCCTCAAGTACGACAGGTGTTTACCTCGTGTTTTCACTGTTACTCAGATGGTCTCTACTCTACCTGGATGGTAATGACAGCATTTTCAGCATGATTCATGCCACTATCCTTCCGTGTAGTCTGTAAGCCACAGAGCAGCAAAAGAATCCTAAACTTAAGATGGCATTGGGATGATTGTTTCTTTGTTCTGAAGTCTCTTGCTGTTTACTTGCTTCTTGCCCTAACAGTTATTCCCAGACTATTTGCATCAGTTCCTTCCTCTGGTCTAGCTCCTTTTCCTTGTTTCTCTTTACCTCAGGCTCCCTGCCCTGGTTAACCAAAGTTACTTGCTGGCTTCTCAGCATGAAGAGCATAATTTGCTTCTGGTCCTTTGCAAGCATCTTGTTCAAGGTCTAGAGAATTGTCTTTTTACCTCCCTGGGTTATTAGGAAGTTAGCATTGCCCTGAGGTTGTTGGTAAGAATCTTAGCAGAATTGGAAAACAAACCAACCAAAAAACCCCCAAAAACCAAACTACCTAGTTAAGGCATGTTTCCCTAATTTTGCATTTGGGTATTTGCATTTTGGAATCTGTAGGTAGTATTTTAGACTTGTCCTTTAAAATTTTTGTATCTTCCTAATGGGTTTTGTAGTATAGGCTACTGCATATTTTGGGTCTGGATTATGCTGTCAAGCATATTATTTCTCTAATTTCTGTTTATTTACAAATTTTATAAGTAGTCAAATTTTCCTTTCACGTGGTAGTGAAAGCATCATGTTATATATTGAATTTTATCTATTAACCACTCTTAATTTAAATTTTATCTATTATCCACTTTTATCTATGAAGCACTCTGTGGTTCTCATTCATTTAGGTATTAAATCACTCACTTGTGATATTATCCAGATCACATTTCTCCACCTAATTAGTAAATATATCATTAAAAACTTCAAATGTCTTGCTGTAATCCAAATATAGCATTCTATGCCAGTCTGGCTATGAGAAAAAATATTAGCTTAATTTGCATGATTTATTGTTCAAAGGCAGGCTGGTTCCTAGTCATTAACACTTGCAAATGTTTGCATACCTTTTTAATGATTTGTTCAAGATTTTTTTTTCTTTTTGGTTGTTTTTATTGTTATTTTTTGGTTGTTGTTATTTTTTGTTTCACCAGTGGTTGAAATAAATTTTAGAAGTCTGTAGTTTTTAGAAAATATGTTTGGAAAATGAAATGTTTGGTTGCTCATCCTCAGTCTTCTGTCATCTCTTTTATTCAGTTTAATGTCTCAAGTGCTGATGTTTGTCCTGCTTTGAATTTGCAAATCCTTTTAGTATTCAGGGATAAAATTCGTCCTAGTTAGGCCCCTCTGAATTTAAAACACAGTCACCAATTTTGGATTTTAATCCTTTTTGGATTTTAATCCTTTAAAAAAATTATGGTAGGATTGAAATTGCTCCCTGTTAGGCTCAACAGTAGTCTGCAAGTTAAGAAGAAGAAGTGGACACTATCTAACATGCACAGTGAGGGAATAGTAGCTAGCAAATTTATGCACTATATTTAAATCTAGCTCTGAATTTAAAATTCTTATTATTTAAGAGTCTTTCATTTATAAGGATGAAAACAGAAATAAATTCATTTTCAAGAGGAGTTCCTTATTAAAATCCACATTTCTGTTATATCGACACCTGAGAGTGTTAATGTTGAGCAGAGCTGTTACCTTTGTTGACATTAAGATTCAGAAATAGGGTGAGAAAGTTTAAAAATATGGAAAAAATACATAAAAATATGGAAACAAATACATGTAAAAGATACAGAAAAACATGTAAGTGTGCATCTGGATCTTAAAAAATAAATCCACACTTCAAGGACATGATGTCCTTAGATTTGTTGAAGAGCTAAAGGAGCTATGAGGTGAGCTATTCCTTTCCTTATCTCACACAAGTAAACCATGAGTGACAAGGAGTGCAGGTCAAAACCCATTACCTGAAACCAACTGGCTCTGTCTGCTGCAGTATGACCTTATGTGAGGAATTGATAAATGGACAAAAATGTAATAAGCTAAATATCACATATTTGTTATGTCCCTCAAACAGGTTTGAAATAAACTTTGGAACTCTTGTAAACTTTTTTAATCATTAAATTATTTATTTACTTGTTTGTTTATTTAAACTTTTCACTCCTTTCACTTATTTCTTCCACACCATACTCCCTGCTTCTGGTAACTATGAATCTATGAGTTTTTTTTGTTTTTTGTTTTTTTTTTTTAAGATTCCATATATATAATTTTTTTTAAAAAGATTTTATTTATTTATTTGACAGAGAGAGATCACAAGCAGGCAGAGAGGCAGGCAGAGAGAGAGGAAGGGAAGCAGGCTCCCTGCTGAGCAGAGAGCCCAACGTGGGACTCGATCCCAGGACCCTGAGATCATGACCTGAGCCGAAGGCAGCGGCTTAACCCACTGAGCCACCCAGGCGCCCCTCCATATATATAATTTTTGTGGAATAAGAGACATCATACCATATTTATCCTTCTCTGTCTGACTTATTTCACTTTGCATAAAGCCCTTGAGGTCCATTCATGTTGTTACAAATCGCAAGATTTCATTTCTTCTTATAGCTCCATTATATTCCACTGTAGATACATACCACATCTTTATCCATTCATCTGTCGACATACACTCAGGTTTTTTCCTATCTTGGTTTTTGTAAATAATGCTGCAGTGAAGGTAGAAGGTTCATATATCTTTTTGAGTTAGTGATTTTTTTTTAAACTTTGGATAAATACCCAGGGTGGAATTTCTAGATCATATGGTAGTTCTATTTTAATTTTTTGGGGAAACTTCATGCTATTTTCCATAGTGGCTGCACCAATTTACATTCCTGTCAACAGTGCACAGGGTTTCCTTTTCCCCACATCCTCACCAACCCTTGTTTGTCTTTTTGATAATAGTCAATCTACAGCTGTGAAGTGATATTTCATGGTGGTTTTAATTTGACTTTGTCTGATGATTAATGATATTGAGTATACTTTCATGTACTTGTTGGCTATCTCTGTTTCTTCTCTGGGAAAATATCTATGCAGATCTGCCCATTTTAAAAATCGGATTTATTGTGTTTTTGGCTATTGAGTGGTATGACTTCCTTGTACATTTTGAATATTAACCCCTTATATAACTTGCAAATATTTTCTCCCATTATGTAGGTTGTCATTTTATTTTGTTGATGGTTTTTTTGATGTGTAGAAGACTTTTAGTTTGACGTAATCCCATCTGTTTATTTTCATTTTCATTGCTTTTGCTTTTGGTGTCAGACTCAGAAAATCATGGACGAGAGCTATGTCAAGGAGCTTACTGCCTATGTTTTCTTTTAAGAGTTTTATGGTTTCAGGTCTTAAATACATTCAAGTATTTAATCCATTTTGAGTTAATTTTTATATATGCTGCAAGATTGTGGTCCAGTTTGATTCTTTCACATGTTACTGTCCAGTTTTTTCAGCATCACTATTGACGAGACTGACTTTCCCCACTGTATATTCTTGAGTCCTTTGTCATAAGTTAATTGTGCATATATGTGTGGATTTATTTCTGGGCTCTCTGTTCTGTTCCATTGATCTCTGTGTCTGTTTTTATGCCAATAACATACTGTTTTAATTACTATATATTACTATTACTATAGTAACAGAGTTTGTAATCAGGGAGCATGTTGCCTCCAGCTTTGTTCTTTCTCAAGATTGCTTTGGCTATTTGGGGTCTTTTGTGTGTTTTTAAAAATATATTTTACCCATTTTTGTGTGAAGGCTTTTCTCTTTAAAGCAAGGATGGATGCAAATGGGAGACCTAATTTTCTGTTATTTGTTAGCAATGTATTGTAGATGATAGATGGTTCCAAGTAGTGAGCTTCTTGCTTCTTTGTTTTGTTCTGATTATATTATTTTCTCTCTACCCCGCCCCAACAAGAACAAACCCAAAATTCCCACAACAAACCTAGCCAAAATAAAAATTAATAAACAAAACCGAATTAAAAACAATCTTCTTTAGTTGGAACGTTTGTTCCTAGGTGGTGAAGAACCTGGGGTAGGGCTGCTTATAACATGACTTTTGAGGTTCTCATGGCTCTTAGCTATTCTTGCCATGCTTATTCTGTTCTTTTTATGTTTATGCAGCTTTAAAATGCATTCAGATGATTTTTAAGTGCACTAATAATATTATTCTTTTGTGGGTTAAGAATAAAACTGTAATTGTCCCAGGAGCCTGGACCTGTAGACTTAATAGCAAGCATTGGCAGAGAGGTGTTCTCTCAGGTCTATTTATCCAGTATCTGATTTGATAATCTCACCACAGTATCATTACTGGTCATAAAATTAGCTGCTTCTTTTTTAATTTTACCCTTCAACATTCATCTTTCTTGTTTTCCTCTTAGTTGAACACTATAAAGTTTTTGAGTCTTAAAGTTTTTCAACTATAAAACCCAAGGCATTTAGCATGAAGAAAAAAAAGGTGTGCATAGAAAAGTTATATTATGTTGCTTCATTCCTGTGTTGTTGTTTTGTGTGTTCTAAGTTTGGATCTTTGATCCAACTAGCTGACTTTTTGTAAGCCATGACTCTGATAGGGTAAGCCAGTAGAGCTGGGCATTCATTACAGATGGTGAAATGCAGTTGCTGAATACCTGGTTTTGCTCAGTGATTATACCTCATGATATATACAATTACTAGAAACTTCACTTTTTCTTATCAGGCTGAAGACTGAGAAGCAATTTAATAATGTTTTCAACTGTAAGAAAATCTTGTAAGCAGAGGGTGATATTATTTATTGTCCATTTTCTGCTGAAGAAAATAAAAAGGAATTGGTATTTAACTGCAGTGAGGGTTATTAGATATTAGAAGGAAATTCTGCCTACCTTTGGAGAAGTCATGTGAGGAGAAAGAGGGTACAAATGGGTCACTAAGAGATGGTATTTGTGGTGGGAAATTATACTCTATAATTTTCATAGGGGCTTTCCCAATAGGATAGATTAAAAGAAGTTTAGAGTATATTCTTTCTGGGAATTCAATAAGGATATTGGAGAGAGACTAGACAACAAACAGCATTTTAAGATCTTGATTAATATTATAGTTTTATGATTGAGTAATCTTTCAACAATTCAGTTGCAAGTCTGTTTTATAAATATTAAATTTTTTTTGTTATTAAACCAAAGCTTCCCATATGTATTGAACACTAATATACAGAAGGCTCTTTTGGTTTGGATATAATTTATATATTACTAAATTCAGGCATTGGTGCTTAACAATAAGCACTGGTTTGGATGTGATTTTTCTAAGGTTGAAGGTGATTCCGGCTTTATGTTTCTTTTTTCATATTTATTGTATCTGTCCCTTATGTAAATTCCATAGGTGGCTAGGAATAAAGATGCTTATTCTGAAAACACAGGGTGAATTTTCATGACTCATGGAACTCCTTTCATCCCACTCAAGCTGCCAACTTTCCATTGCCTCATTATTTTGTAGAAGTTTGAGATTACTATGTGAGGGCTAGGTTCCCTGATCATGCATGATCCGAAATTCTCCAGGTTATATAGTAATCTCTAGTACCACCCTTAAACCCAGACCAAAGGAGCCTGTTCTTTGGGTATTGTTATGGGCTCAAATGTGTCCTCCCACTCCTAAATTTGTATGTTGAAGTATTGATCCCCAGTATCTCAGAATGTGACTGTATTTGGAGAGAGGGCCTTTAAAGAGGTAATGAAAGTGAAATAGGATTAGAGTTGACTCTAATCTAACCTGACTGGTGTCCTTATAAGAAGAGTAGATTAGGGCACAGAAAACAGAGACAGAGGGACAGCCATGTGAGGACACAGTGAGGGTGTGGTCATCTGCAAGCCAAGAAAAGAGATTTCAGAAGAAACCAACCTTGTGATGCCTTGGTTTTGGGCGTCTAGCCTCCAGAATAAGTTTTTATGTTGTTTACCACTCAGTATGCAGTATTTTGTTATGGTAGCCCCACACTAATATAGATATTAGTTTACATTATTACTCATAATGCCCCCTTCGGGTCTTCCTCCTGCCCTCTGTCCCTCTAAGGACTAGGAGTCTGTAGGACCACAGAGATATGCCTGCTTGGGAGGTGGGGCCATCTGGTACCTATGCCTGCCTCTGAAATGTGCTATGTGGACCCAGACCCTGAAATTCTCTAACTAAATGGTCTGAGTCCACTTTCAGGGCTTGAGGAACCTCTGACTTAGGTCGTTTCTCATGAAGCAGCCCTGTCGACCTGTGGACTCCTGCAGACTTGGGATGTAGCTATGTGGAAGGAGTGTAAGGTAGCAAGAACAGACTAGGCATGGAAAAGAAGAGAGGATAAGCCATGGGTGGGATGGAGACAGAGAAGGGGGTATATCATTTTCTCAGTGGCTTATGTATTAGTGTGGAACTTTGAGGAATCTGAGAGTTAGGAGTTTGAACCTACTTTCCGAGGGCTTGGTCAAGGTATATTTTTCAGGGTAGTAGGAGAGGATATATATATATATATTTTTTTTTATGTACTTTTTAAAAAATTATTTCTTTTCAGTGTAATTTTTGTACCACACCCAGTGCTCCATGCAATACGTGCCCTCCATATTACCCACAACCTGGCTCTCCCAACCTCCCACCCTCTGCCCCTTCAAAACCCTCAGATTGTTTTTCAGAGTCCATAGTCATGGTTCATCTCCCCCTCCAATTTCCCTCAACTCCCTTCTCCTCTCCATCTCCCCATGACCTCCATGTTATTTGTTATGCTCCACAAATAAGTGAAACCATTTGATAATTGACTCTTTCTGCTTGACTTGTTTCACTCAGCATAATCTCTTCCAGTCCCATCCATGTTGCTACAAAAGTGGGGTATTCATCCTTTCTGACGGAGACATTATACTCCATAGTGTATATGGACCACATCTTCCTTATCCATTCGTCCGTTGAAGGGCATCTTGGTTCTTTCCACAGTTTGGCGACTGTGTCCATTGCTGCTATAAACATTGAGGTACAGATGGCCCTTCTTTTCACTACATCTGTATCTTTGGGGTAAATACCCAGTAGTGCAATTGTAGGATCACAGGGAAGCTCTATTTTTAATTTCTTCAGGAATCTCCACACTGTTCTCCAAAGTGGCTGCACCAACTTGCATTCCCACCAACAGTGTAAGAGGGTTCCCCTTTCTCCACATCCTCTCCAACACATGTTGTTTCCTGTCTTGCAAGTTTTGGCCATTCTAAGTGGTGTAAGGTGGTATCTCAATGTGGTTTTAATTTGAATCTCCCTGATGGCTAGTGATTATGAACATTTTTTCATGTGTCTGATAGCCATTTGTATGTCTTCATTGGAGAAGTGTCTGTTCATGTCTTCTGCCCATTTTTTGACATGATTATCTGTTTTGTGTGTGTTGAGTTTGAGGAGTTCTTTATAGATCCTGGATATCAGCCTTTTGTCTGTACTGTCATTTGCAAATATCTTCTCCCATTCCGTGGGTTGCCTCTTTGTTTTGTTGACTGTTTCCTTTGCTGTGCAGAAGCTTTTGATCTTGATGAAATCCCAAAAGTTCATTTTCACTTTTGTTTCCTTTGCCTTTGGAGACATAACTTGAAAGAAGTTGTTGTGGCTGATATCGAAGAGGTTACTGCCTATGTTCTCCTCTATGATTCTGATGGGTTCCTGTCTCACATTGAGGTCTTTTATCCATTTCGAGTTTATCTTTGTGTACAGTGTAAGAGAATGGTCGAGTTTCATTCTTCTACATATAGCTGTCCAATTTTCCCAGCACCACTTATTGAAGAGACTGTCTTTTTTCCACTGTATATTTTTTTCCTGCTTTGTTGAAGATTATTTGATCATAGAGTTGAGGATCCATATCTGGGCTCTCTACTCTGTTCCACTGGTCTATGTGTCTGTGTTTATGCCAGTACCATGCTGTCTTGGTGATCACAGCTTTGTAGTAAAGCTTGAAATCAGGTAACGTGATGCCCCCAGTTTTGTTTTTCTTTTTCAACATTTCCTTAGCAATTTGGGGTCTCTTCTGATTCCATACAAAGTTTAGGATTATTTGCTCCAGCTCTTTGAAAAATACCAGTGGAATTTTCAACTAACACCAAAGAAATAGAAACAATCTTCAGAAGTTATTATCAACAGCTATATGCCAATAAGTTAAGCAACCTAGATGAAATGGATGCATTCCTGGAAAACTATAAAAATCCCAAAATTGAACCAGGAAGAAATTGACAACCTGAATAGACCGTTATCTAGTAACGAGATTGAAGCAGTGATCAAAAACCTCCCCAAAAACAAGAGCCCAGGACCTGATGGATTCCCTGGGGAATTCTATCAAACTTTCAAAGAAGAAATAACACCAACTCTACTGTAGCTGTTTTAAAAAATTGAAGCAGAAGGAAAACTTCCAGACTCTTTATGAAGCCAGCGTTACCCTGATCCCCAAACCAGGCAGACCCCACCAAAAAGGAGAGTTTCAGACCAATATCACTGATGAATATAGATGCTAAGATTCTCAACAAGATCCTAGCAAATAGGATCCAACAGCACATTAAAAAGATTATCCACCATGACCAGGTGGGAGTCATCCCTGGGTTACAAGGATGGTTCAACATTCACAAATCAATGTGATAGAACAAATCAATAAGAGAAGAGAGAAGAACCACATGGTTCTCTCAATTGATGCAGAAAAACATTTGACAAAATCCAGCATCCATTCCTGATTAAAACGCTTCAAAGTATAGGGATAGACGGAACATTCCTGAACTTCATAAAATCCATCTATGAAAAACCCACAGCAATATCATCCTCAACGGAAAAAAGCTCACAGCCTTCCCATTAAGATCAGGAACACGACAAGGATGCCCACTCTCACCACTCTTGTTCAACATAATATTAGAAGTCCTAGCAACAGCAATGAGACAACAAGGAGAAATAAAAGGTATCCAAATTGGCAATGAAGAAGTCAAACTCTCTTTCTTCACAGATGACATGATTCTTTATATGGAAAACCCAAAAGACTCCACCGCCAAACTACTAGAACTCATACAGCAATTCAGTAATGTGGCAGGATACAAAGTCAGTGTACAGAAATCAGTTGCTTTCTTATACACTAACAATGAAAATACAGAAAGGGAAATTAGAGAATCGATTCCATTTACTATAGCACCAAGAACCATAAGATACTTGGGAATAAACCTAACCAAAGAGGTAAAGTATCTGTACTCAAGGAACTAAAGAACACGAATGAAAGAAATTGAAGAAGACACAAAAAGATGGAAGATCATTCCACGCTCTTGGATTGGAAGAATAAACATTGTTAAAATGTCTGTACTGCCTAGAGCAGTCTATACTTTTAATGTCATTTTGATCAAAATTCCACTGGTAGTTTTCAAAGAGCTGGAGCAAATAATCTTATGATTTTCTTAATAAACATTTGCTTTTCCCTAGGTTTATTTATTGTAAGAGTACAGCATATAATACATGCAACATACAATGTATGTGTAAATCAACTGTTGATGATATCAGCATCAGAACATAGAGGTGCCTGTATTCCCTCACATTGTTCAAGGGTCAACTGTACTTCTCAAATTTCCATGTCTATATAAATCATCTAGGAGTCATGTTCAAATGCAAATTCTGTTTGTTTTTTAACCAGTTGTATGCCTAGCCTCTTTTGTTTTGTCAGATACTTTATGTTTTCGTCAATGCAGGATGAGAGTTTGCTGAAACTTGTTATTTCAATTTACTTACTTAAAATATGAACAATCAATAAAGCATAAATAGCTACATTTATTTCCCTTGGAGAACAGTTCAATCCTTGATTGACGATTAAACATTAAATTATCTTACTTGTTTATCATGGGAATAATTGAATGTCATTAATGATTAGTAAGTCTGGTCTGTGTGCTGTCCTTTAGGGCCTGTTAGAATATGCTTATTATATACTATTTTAAATTTCTCTTTGTGATTTACTTATTAAACTGTATTCTTCCATTCTTCAAGGCTTTGGTATTTTGTGAGTATCTTTACCTGTATAATAATCCTTTCTTCCATATTCTGAACTGTTAAGTTTATTGTTATTTTATTTTCATTGCGTTTTAAATTGTTAATGTCTGCAAGATTTTATAACTTCCCAGAAAAGAAAAGGAAATTAAACATGAACCATAGTGCACTTGAACAAAATATGTGCTATTGTTATAGATTGAGTGAGTAAATTCATACTGAAAAGTATCTGCTAGAGTCTGGTTTACAATGAGTTACTAACTCACTCTGGTCAGAATGGCTAAAATTAAGAACTCAGGAAACAACATCCATTGGCCAAGATGTGGTGGTAGGGGAACCCTCCTTCACTGTTGGTGGGAATGCAAACTGGTGCAGCCACTCTGGAGAACAGTATGGAGGTTCCTCAAAAAGTTAAAAATAGAACTATCTTATGACTCAGCAATTATGCTGCTAGGTATTTATTCAGGGGACACAGAAATAGTGATGCCCCCAATATTTATAACAGCAATGTCCACAATAGCCAAAATATAGAAAGAACCTAGATGGCCATTGACACATGAATGGGTAAAGAAGTGGTACATACACACACACACACACACACACGCACACACACAATGGAATATGACTCAGCCATCAAAAAGAATGACATCTTGACATTTGCAACAATATGGTTGGAATTTTAGGGTATTATGCTAAGCGAAATAAGTCAGTCAGAGAAAGACAAATACCATATGATTTCACTCATATGTGGAATTTAAGAAACAAAACAGATGAACATAGGGAAAGGGAAGGAAAAATAAAATAAAACCAGAGAGGAAGACAAACCATAAGAGACTCTTAACTATGGGAAACAAACAGGGTTGCTGGAGAGGAGATGAGTAGGGGGAAAGGGTAACTGGGTGATGGGCTTTAAGGAAGGCACTTGTAATGAGCACTGGGTGTTATATGCAACTGATAAATCTCAAAATTCTACTCCTAACACTATATGTTATCTAAATTGAATTTAAATTAAAAATGTAAGAAAGAGTCTAGTTTATTTGATTCTACATATTCTTGCCCTACCAAGTCAGATTTTTAAAAAAGTGTAATTTCTACTATCATAGACAGTTTTACTCAGATGAATATTGTGTAGTAGAAAGGTGGTTACTTGCACGGAGATTGTTACATGTAGAACAGTGTGACAACTGTCTGTAAACAAACAATTGACCGTAATACAGTAGACTTACTGTAGAAGTGAACTTATATTTGGCCCCTACTGGAACCCAGTTACTGCATGTATGCAGGTGTTCTTTAGTCCTCTATTACATTTCTTCACCTCTGAAATGGACTTCATGAGAGTTCATTACCTGAATTTCCAACATTGGAACTGAAGTGAGGCTATTCTAAGAATATAATGAAATTCATAGAACTTCTTCAATAGAAATGTACACAAACAGATACACTCAAATTTTTAAATTTAATATTAGGCAATTTGTAGAACTCTAAGATTAAGAAAAACTGGGGAAAGAAAGGGATGTAGAGATCAGGTTAAGTTAGAGAGGGGAAGATATCACTGGTGAGATAAAAGAAAAAAAAGAAAGAAAAATAATAAATAAGTTTAATGTATAGACTGTGTTCTTCAGATTATTGGCTTTCTGGCTATGCATACTTAATAGATGATTTCTATGGGAATTCTAAAAAATGACTTACCTCTTAAAGATCAGTGGCAAAGATGAAAATTGAAGGGAAGTTGGTAGTATGTGCCAAGATAAATGTTAATATACAAATGCAACAGTCACAATTTAAAATTGTATCCTAAAGAAATAAAAAAGTATAGATGAAAAATATGTATATATATGTATATATATACATATATATGTATATGAACGTTCATTTCAGTGTTACAATGGCAAAAATGCAAGCACTCTGAATAAAGCATAGATCAACTAAATATGGCATGTTTTTGTTAATACACTACTATGCAATCATGACAAATAATGTAGATCAATGCCTCTCAACTTTAATGTACATATGAATCAATGGTGTTCTAATAAATGTTTAGCAACTGGCTTTCTGAAAAAAAAATTTATGTGACGTATTTGATGATTTATGTGATTCAAATATTCCACCATGTCTGATTTAGTGCTACCAGTGATGCCACTGTATGTAGAGTTGGGGAAAGATGTCCACTACAGGCTCACTTAAAATGCAGGCCACCTCTAGCACACCACTGAAGGATGAATCACTTGTGGCCTTGTTTAAATGCAGATTCTCATTCAGAAGTTCTTGGAAAAATCCCGAGACTTTTCATATCTAAAAAGCTCTTAGGTCATTTTGTCGGCTGCTGCTCTGGGGACAATTGGAGCAATGAGGTTGTAGAGTAATATCTGTTGGTAAGAGAAAAAAGTATTTCCAATATATTACTATATGAAACTAAAACCTGAGACAAAGTTGTGTGGGTTGTTGTATTATATTTCCAAGATATACATAGTATGGACACATTGTGTCCTCTGATATATTATATTCATATATGTGTATATAATGTTGATATGCTCAGTAAGTTGATAACTTATAGGAATGGAATAAAAAATTTATTTTTTATTTTATTTATTTTTTATTTTTTTCTCCTATGGACCCTTTAAAATTAATTCAGTGGAGGAAGTTTCTACCCCTGAATGCAAACTTAAAAACCAACTGTCTAAATTATAAAGAACAGTATTCATTTAGAAAATAGGATGTGAAGTTTTTAATAATCAAAATTCTAAACTTTATTTAAAATTAAATCTTCTCCCTTCTTTCAGATAGGACAATTTTCGGGTGGCTTACCTGCTTTTGGGAAGGTATATGGATATATATATATATATATATATCCTTCCCAAGGAAGGAGGCTTCTCCTCCTCCTTTTCTTGATCTGCAGTATGTCCAACCTTGGGATAAGAAAGTTCTCACTGGAACTACTAGTGCTATGAACTGGCTATGCCTCTATGGGCTGACAGATGTCTGATGCATGACTCCTTCCATGAGGCACATTGGTGGATTTCTCAGAACCTCATATCTGGGGACTTCTTTACCTGCCATGCCTCTCATGTGAATTACTATTCTGTGTGTTCTTCTGGGAAGCTCTCTGCAGCCCCTAGAAATCCTGAGTCCATCTCCAATTTCCTCTTACTAGGATCCATTTACCCTTTGACAGACACAAGACAATCCCAGTACTTTTTCACTTGGGAAGTTTTCACTTATCTTTTAACTTGAGCAACTCAGAAAGTTCAGGCCATGTCCCCAGGCAGCAGTGGTTCACCTGGCTTCACCATCAGAGAAGTTGACCTTTGTTGTATTCCTTAGGTTTCTCCAGGGGAATGTCGGACTCCCGTCCACCACACCCCCATTTTGGGGTCACATATTAAACTCTCTCAGCAGTTCTATTGAAGCTGGTATCTCCTCCTCCTTCATTATTAAGCTTTAAGTATGGGCAGGCATTCCTAATGCTTCTCCCTTGGGTGTCTGTTGAACACCCAGAATTTCAATAGCTCTCTCTACTCATATCTTCTCTTGAAATCTTTGTTTTCTAGTTAGGGTTTCCTTTTGCATCCCTGAGGTGGTTGAGAGTACTAAGAGCCTTAGTAATAAGTAATAATCCTACCCCCTCTCCTTTGTGTTTAAATTGATAAATTATACATTTGAGTATGGCTCTTCCTTCTGATATAAAAGATCAGTCCTGTTTTGGTCTTGATTGAAATTCACCTTTAGCAAGCATATCACAGAAACAAAAGGATATGCCTCAAAAATACTAATATTGTTTGTGGTGAGGATATGGGTGTTTTCCTTTGAATTTGAATCACATTTTTTCTGTGATTACACTTTTATCATCCAAAATATATTATTAAAGACATATTTTTACATTTTTGGCTTTTAAAATCTGGAAATGAATCCGTTTTTATAACTAGATTTGTTTTTATTTCTTGTTCAGTCTCTTGAGTCCTGACCCAATTTTTGCTACAGGTAGGAAATTACGTATAAATGTTATGTTTTTAAAGAGCCTATGTAATATCTGAAAGAAACAGTGGAATCTTAGAGTTTTATATAGTTTATATTTCTTATTGGAAGCAAATATTGCCTGATTTGCTGAAAGCTCTAAAAGCTCTATGTAACCCTTTGCTTGTCTCTGTTATCTTTGTCTTTGTGTATACTACATTCTCCAATTTTTAAAAAAATGCAAAAAAAATATGCTTTCCCCCTAGTTAATAGCACAATGCCAAATTTCCACATGGTTAAGGAAGATGATGAGTAACAGGGCCAGAGATAAGGTATAGCTGTGTACAGAACGAATGAATGAATGAATGGTGGCATCTCAGCTGACAGGTGGAGCATAGCTTGGTAATCCAGAAGCAATTGATACTTGGAAAAACCAGGCAAGGAGACATTTGGTCATTTGGTACCATGCATTCTAACTTAGACTAGAGGTCAGGATCAGCACTCAAGTTCATAGGTGGGGCTTTGGAAAGAATAAAGTATCCAGGTTTTGGAGATGTTGTTCTGGGTATTTTGTGTAATAAAGGATTCCAATTCACTTAATGTATAGAACTTAGAATAAAGCAAGTCTTTTTAATGTTTCACATGTCTGTGAAAAGACTGATATAAAGCAGTTCTGGGGACATAAAAAGGAACAACTCTATTTCAAATATACTATTTGACTTCAAATGCAAGATCAGGGCTGGACTAGCAGTGACAGTGATGGATGCTAAATCCCAAGTATAGGTTTGGTGTTTCTTAAATGCTACTTGGTGGATGTTGGAATTAGTTTTAGAATTTCCTTGTTGGGGTGAGGATGGTGGTGAGAGTTTGAGCTTGCAGGAGGAGGATGTGCGAAGATTGATGCTGGTGCTGAAAATCAATTAGGTTTGTGTTTCTCAGTGTAATCCTGAAATTACCTGCATTTCAATAATTTTGGAAGCTTGTTGAAAATGTAGATTATCAGACTCTCTGAACTAAGTGCCTGAGTGTATGTCAAGGAGTTTGCATGGCTCGAAAGCATCTTAGGTAGGATTCTTAATGTACGTGGAGTCTAAGAACCACAAAAATAGGATGTGGCAAACATCCAAGATGAGCATTTGGCTTGAATGCCACTTGGTTTTGTCTCTGCTGGTAGTCTCAGACTTTAATATTCAGCTCAAATATTATCTCTTTTATTAAGCTATTTTCAATTTTTCTAGATGAAATGAATCACACAGTCTTTGACGCTTTCATGACACTTTCCTTTATTGTGTTTGGGTAATTAAATTCCCTTAGAGTATAGTTTTTGATATATATGGGCCTACGTCTCTCTGGGTAAGGCAGTGTGCATAATGATGAACAGCCAGTCAGCCTGGATTTAAGACTCATCTCTACCTCTCACCAGCTGTGTAACTTTTAGCCAATGGCTCACATTTTAAAAAAATGCTTCATTTTCCTTATCTGTAAAATGAACGTAGCTGTGAAAATTAAGTGAGTTAGCACTTAAAATGCACTTGTAATGCTAAACAGTGAAGTACTTAATAGTGTGTAACATACCTTTATGCTCAAGGAATCTTTGCTATTATTATTTGTTGGGGCAAGATTGCATGTTGTATTAATCTCTGTCAAGGACCTCAGTGCAGAAGTAGGCACTCCAGGAAATTGTTGAAGTTGAATTTAATTCATCTTCCAAGACATTTATCACGTTAGACAAGGCAGTGTTCAGTTGGAGAAAACTCACTTGGCTCTCTGGAAAAAAAATACACGAAAACATGCAATGTAATATTTATGAATTTTGGGTTTGAGGGTGTGAAAGGACTTAATTAAAGATTATATAAAGAGAAAGCAGGATGAGAGAATTTTCAGAGTTTTCAAAACAACTCTGAAGTATATTTGATATGCCTATAGAATGTTAACTGTTACATACTAAATGATCCATGACTTTTCTTATTTTTTAAAAGCTGAATACTTGTTTAGAAATGCACCACATAAATGAATTCAGAACTATCAGGCAATGCCCCATTTCCCATTTGGCTTTTAGGATTCTTATGAATGGAACCTTAATTTTCAAGTAACAGATAATAAAGGGACAGTGGAATCTTAGAATTTAATAAAAACACAAAAAAGTAAATAATCTGTAACATATTTGGGCTATGCCTGATGGTTAGATCTTTTGAGTATAGGCATACCAAGGAAGGTTTTTTTTTTCTTTTTATTTACTTATTTATACTTCTGTCTCTTCCCATAAAGTATCTGTGGTCACTATATAGATATTTTGATAAAAGGCAGGCTCTTCCAAGCTTTTAAAAAATCCAGCTTCAACAAATATTTTTATAAGTGAATCTATTTATATTTTTTATAACTAAGTTACTCAAAACTTAGAAAGCAAAATTCTTTATTTTTAAGATTATGTTTATTGTAACTTGTCAGAAAGATCAATATGAAATAAATCCAATATACTTACACATATATAATTGCATATTATATATGAACATATTTTCATTTTATTTTTTGAAAATATTTTAAATAAAAAACAAGGCTATTATTTTCAATAATAAAATACATATGGCTTTATTTATTTTGAATTAGCATATAATGTATTATTTGTTTTAGGGGTACAGTTCTGTGATTCATCAGTCTTACTCAATTCACAGCATTCACTATAGCACATACCCTCCCCAGTGTCCATCATCCTGTCACCCCATCCCTCCTACTCCACCCCCCCATTCTAGCAACCCTCAGTTTGTTTCCTGAGATTAAGAGTCTCTTATGGTTTGTCTCTTTCTCTGGTTTTGTCTTGTTTCATGTTTCCCTCCCTTCCCCTATGATCCTCTGTCTTGTTTCTCAGATTCTTCATATCAATGATATCATATGATAATTGCCTTTTTCTAATTGACTTATTTCACTTAGCATAATACCCTCTAGTTCCATCCATGTCATTGCAAATGTCAAGAATTCATTTTTTGATGACTGCATAATATTCCATTGTATATATATACCACATCTTCTTTATCCATTCATCTGTTGATGGACATCTAGGCTCTTTCCATAGTTTGGCTACTGTGGACATTGCTGCTATAAACATTCGGGTGCACATGCCCCTTTGGATCACTACATTTGTATCTTTATGATAAATACACAGTAGTGCAATTGCTGGGTCATAGGGTAGCTCTATTTTCAACTTTTTGAGGAACCTCCATACTGTTTTCCAGAGTGGTTGCACCAGATTGCATTCCCACCAGCAGTGTAGGAGGGTCCCCCTTTCTCCACATCCTTGCCAACACCCATTGTTTCCTGACTGGTTAATTTTAGCCATTCTAACTGGTATGAGATGGTTTTGCTTTTTATTTCCCTGATGCCGAGTGATGTGGAGCACTTTTTCATGTGTCTTTTGGCCATTTGGATGTTTTCTTTGCAGAAATGTCTGTTCATGTCTTCTGCCCATTTCTTGATTGGCTTATTTGTTCTTGAGGTGTTGAGTTTGATATGTTCTTTATAGATTTTGGATACTAGCCCTTTATCTGATATGTCATTTGTGAATTTCTTCTATTCTGTCAGTTGTCTTTTGGTTTTGTTGATTATTTTCTTTGCTGTGCAAAAGCTTTTTATCTTGATGAAGTCCCAATAGTACATTTTTGCCCTTGCTTCCCTTGCCTTTGATGATGTTTCTAGGAAAAAGTTGCTATGGCTGAGGTCAAAGAGGTTGCTGCCTGTGTTCTCCTCAAGGATTTTGATGGATTTCTATCTCACACTTAGCTCTTTCATCCATTTTGAGTCTATTTTTGTGTGTGGTGTAAGGAAATGGCCCAGTTTTATTTTTCTGCATGTGGCTGTCCAGTTTTCCAAACACAATTTGTTGAAGAGATGATCTTTTTCCCAATGGACATTACTGCTTTGTCGAAGATTAGTTGACCATAGAGTTGAGGGTCCATTTCTGGGCTCTCTATTCTGTTTCATTGATCTATGTATCTGTTTTTGTGCCAGTACCATACTGTCTTGATGATGACAGCTTTGTAATAGAGCTTGAAGTCTGGAATTGTGATGCTACCAACTTTGACTTTCTTTTTTAACATTCCTCTGGCTATTTGGGGTCTTTTCTGGTCCCATATAAATTTTAGGATTATTTGTTCCATTTCTTTGAAAAAAGTTGATGGTATTTTGATAGGTATTGCATTAAATGTGTAGATTGGTCTAGGTATCATAGACATTGTCACAATATTTTTTCTTCTAATCCATGAGCATGGAACATTTTTCTATTTCTTTGTGTTTTCCTCAAATTCTTTCATGAGTATTCTATAGTTTTCTGAGTATAGATTCTTTGCCTCTGTAGTTAGATTTATTTCTAGATATCTTATGGTTTGGGTGCAATTGTAAATGGCATTGACTCCTTAATTTCTCTTTCTTTTGTGTCTTGTTGTTGGTGTAAAAATACATATGACTTTTTGATCAAGAATTACTGAGTAATCTGTTTTCAGGGTATTAGTGAATAATTTTGGCTTGATAGATGATTCAGCTGGCAGAAACTTCATTCTAAAATTTATAAAAAATTTCTGTATTATTTAAGATATTCTCTTTGTGTCATGAATAAAACACATAGTTTCATGAGCATTGCAAGTAAAGACACTTAAATTAAGCTTACATTAAGATATTCTTTTAAGATTAAATTTTAAGACTTTAGGACACAAATCTATTAATATGTGCTAATGAAACTATATTAAAGTTTTAGCTTGTGCTGTGGTATACAGTTGCATGTGGCTCTGGTTTGTAACAGAGGCTCTACCTTCTCAGGATAGTTCTGTTTTCTAGCAGTAATCCCCAAAGATGATTGGTTCTCTTCACAGAAATCTCAAAACCTTGTCTCAATGTAAAGTACCAGTATTCTCATTTCTAGCTTCCAATCATGATGGAGTAACAGGGACCAGATTTACTCTCCTGTCTCTAACAATTTTAAAAATGTTCAAATCATAGAAATAAGAATTTTCACATTGCACAGCAGGCAGCAAAACACTAATCCCTGAGGGAAAGTAAAGAAATTAGGTGAGCCTTTGAATCTTCTTATTACTGCCTGGAGAGAATTTATAATCTACCAAGAAGGAAAAATAAACCCAAACAGAACCTGAAGATGTCTCTGAGTTGAGGAAATAGAGTTGAGAGATTGTAGGATTTCAAGGGAGCTAGAATTCACATGATCATGATCACATGAGTATCATGAAAGAGAGAGTCCTATAGAGATATATTCTAGACATCTTCAAAAGATTTATTCTGCATGTGTTTAGCTGAGTATCAAGTATTGCATATGTGTGAGGAAATTACCCAACACTAGGGGTACCTGGATGGCTCAGTTGGTTAAGCTGCTGCCTTCTGCTCAGGTCATGATCCCAGGATCCTGGGATCGAGTCCCACATCAGACTCCCTGATAAGCAGAGAGCCTGCTTCTCTCTCTCCCTCTGCCTGCCACTCTACTTACTTGTGCTATTTCTCTGTCAAATAAATAAATAAAATCTTTAAAAGAAAAAAAAAAAAGAAATTACCCAACCCTAGAAAAGAACCACTGGAAAAGAGCTAGTGGAACACTCCCAGAGGTCACAGACAGTTGGTTTATATTCCTATCCAGCAAAAATACATAGCTATTAGTTAGAGTACTTAGAAGGGTAATACCTCAGTAGTGGGGCAAAATTAGCCCTGCACCAAAAGCTGTACTCTTCCTGATTAATAAAGTCTAAAATTGAGCCTCAAAAGGATAAAATTTTCCAAATAACTCAACTTTTCATTGAATAAAGCTCAAGAATATTTCGAGTATCTGGTAACCAACAATGTAAAATTCATAATATCTGGCTTGCAAAGAAGGAAAAAGATGACCTATCATGAAGAGAAAAATCAATCAGTAGAAACAGACTCAGAAATGATTTACATGATAAAATTAATGGGTAATAATTTTAAAACCATATTACAGTTCTGTACTATACATTCAAGAAGATAAAGGAAAGCATGAGCATGTTAAGGAAACAAAAATAATATGTAAAATGACTCCAATAAAACTTCTAAGAGACAAAAAAAATACATGGCTTGAGATATATACATTGGGTTGGATCAACAGGAGATTAGATACTATAGAAGAAAAGATTAATAAATGTGAAGACGTCACAACAGAAACTATTAAACACAGAAAAAAAAGACTGAAAAAATGAACGAAACATCAATGAGCAGCAGAACAACTTTAGTTGACATACTATATGGGAAATTAGAATACCCAAAGGAGAGGAGAAGGAGGCCAAGACAGAAAAAAATGTTTGTGGAAATAATGACTGAAAATTTTATTTTGAAACTGAATATTGATAAAAACTATGAGCCTATAGATTCAGTAAGTTCAACAAACCCCAAACACGAGAAACATAAAGAAAATTACCCCAGAAAGATTATAATTAAACTGCTTAAAAGTAGTGATAGAGTGAAATCTAAAGAGTAGCCAGAGGAAAACACATTATGTAAAGAAAAATGAATGATAGTGACTGTCAAAAATAATGCAAGGTAGAAGACAGTGGAGTGATATCTTTAATGTATTGAAAGAAAAAAAGACTCCTATCAACCTAGATTGATACATTCATCAAAAATATCTTTGAAAGCAAAGGCAAAATAGACATCTTCAGTTATATACACACTGGAAGAATTTAACTCAGAATTGCACTATAAGAAATGCATTAGATTTGCGTTATAAGAAATTCTAAAATGTGCTTCATAGGTAGAAGGAAAAAGACACCAGAGGGAACTCTGAATTTATACAAATAAATAAAGAATATTCAAAATGGTAAATATATATAGATATAAAAGATGCAAAGGGAATCAACTATCAAACACTGATGCTGAGAATATAAAATGATATAATAATTTTGGTATACAGTTTGAAGGTTCTTTTTATAAGTTACATTTCACGATTTGAACTAAACATTCTTTTCCTAGGTATTTATCCAAAAGCAAATAAAACACAATAAGACTTTTATTTAAATATTTATAGCATTTTTATTCAAAATAACTGAAACCTGAAAAGAATCCACATATCTATCAACAGGTGAGGGGATAAATAAATTGTGATGTATCCATGTAATGGATTTGAATAACAGTAAAATGTAAATATCAAATGATACTACAGTAATAAGAAGGAATGATTTATTGATAAATAAAGCACAGTAGATGAATCTCAAGATTCATTTTTGACTATCATAGGTTAAGTAGAATACATGGCTTGTGATTTTATTTATATAAAATTCTATAAAATGCAAAGTAATTTTATAGGCCTACCTCAGAGATATTGCAAGTTTAGTTTTAAACTACCACAATAAAGTGAATATTATAATAGTGAGTCAAATTATTTTTCTGATTTCCCAGTGCATAAAAAAATGTTTACATTATACTGTAGTCTATTAAATGTGCAATAGCATATGACTAAAAAAACAATGTACATACCTTAATTTAAAATAATTTATTGCTAAAAAATGCTGTCTTCTGAGTGCTAATGGAGATATATAGTGAGATTAATGTTGTTTTTGTGCCTGCTAAATACAACATCCATTCTACAGCCATAGATCAGGAGTCATTTTGACTTTCAAGTCTTATTATTTAAGAAATACATTTGGTAAGGCTATAGCTGCCATAGATAGTAATTTCTCTGATTGATTTGGGCAACGTAAATGAAAACCTTGTGAAAAGGATTCACAATTCTAGATATAAATTAAAAACATTCATGATTCTTGGGAAGAGGTAAAAATGTCAACAGTAACAAGAATTTGGAAGAAGATGATTTTAACCCTTATGGATGACATTGAGGGGTTTAAGACTTCAGTGAAGTAACTGCAGATACGGTGGAAATAGAGACCTAGAAGCAGAAGTGGAGCCTGAAGAATTGCCACAAACTCATGATAAAATTTGAACAGATGAAGAATTGCTTCTAATGGGTGAGCAGAGATATTTCTTGAGATGTAATTAATTGGTGAAGATGCTGTGAAGATATTGGAATAACAACAAAGGATTTGGAATATTACATAAACTTAGTTGATAAAGCAGTAGCAGGGTTTGAGAGGATCAACTCTAAAAGATGTTCTACCATAGGTAAAATGCTATTAAACAGGACTGCATGCTACACAATCATTCATGAAAATAAGAGCCAATGAATATGGCAAATTCATGCCCTCCCTCCTTCTTTTCCTTCCTTCCTTCTTTCCTTTTCTCACTTCATTACCAATTTAGACTGAGGGAATAATATATGTGGACACTCTTCTAGTGCTAAGAATAAAGAAGTAAGTAAGTTAAGATCTTTAGTCCCACTAAAGTTGCAGTGAAGAAGGGCAACAAAGAAATAACAAGGAAATAAGTGTCTTATAGTAAGTCTGGTAAGGATAAAAGCTAGGAAGAAAAATGAAGTAGAATAAAGAAGTAGAGGTGACAAGACAGAGTGGTGTTGATATATAGGACACGAAAAATGCATAAATGTCTCTCCTTACTGATCTTTGAGTAGAGCTCTCATAAAGGGAGTGAGCCAGGCCAAAGGGTATTTCAGATATAGACTAGTAAGTATAGAGGTACTGAGGGTAGAGTTTTATTACTGTGTTCAAAGAACAGCACTGGGGCTAGTGTGATTTAAGTGGAGAGAACAAATTGGAAAGTGCTTGGAAAGAAGTTTGGAGACATTATGTCATATACAAAAAATTAAGGATTTTGGATTTGGCTCAAATTACTACTGGAAGGCATCAGGATGTTTTGAGTAGGAGAATGACCTGCTATGAGTTACATTTTCATTTACTCTTTTGTAAAGAATAAGCCATATGGTAGCAAAAGTGGAAGCAACCAGATCATTTCAGAATAAAGTAATTTTAAGGCAAGAGATGATGGTGGGTTGCACTATATGGAAGTCATGGATATGGTAATAATTGGTGAGATTTTGAATGTATTTTGATAGTAGAACCACAAATCTCATTCATGGATTAGATGCAAGGAAAATTAAGAAAAATTAAAAGTGGCTTCTTGTTTTTGTCCTGAGCTACTGGGTGAATTGTGGTATCATTTACAGAGGTGGGAAGATTAGAAGAGAAGCAGGTTTTAGGAGAAAAGTCAAAGTTCTGTTTGGGAGCTGTTAAATTTTTGGTGTTTATTAGCTATTAAAGTAGCCAGTTGGGTATATGAATCTGGAGCTCCAGAGAGATAAAGAACCTGGAGATACAGTATGTGGATGCTATTTACAGTAATAAAACCTGATGGTATCACTATTAAAAGTGTCTCATTAGGGAAACAGGAACTAGGTATTTCAACAGAGGAAATATAATTTAGGCAACTAATTATACACATATTGGGGCTGACATAGCACAAATGGGAACAAAAAGAAACTGTAGAGTAGATCACTGCAGGAAGCAGCTGATAACCCAACTCACAGGGAGAACAAAAGGGGGAGAGTTAGAGGCTTGGAGTCAAGAAGTTCAAACCACTCGGTGGTAGACTGCTAAATGGGCATAGAGAAGATAGTTGAGGGAGTCCTGAAAAAATCAAGCACTTCAACATTTGAGGTTGGGAAGAGGAGGTAAATCTGCAAAGTGATTAAGGATAATTAGCTTATGAGGTGAGAGGAAACTAGAAAGAGGGTAGAATACCAGAAGACAAGTGAAAAAGAGGTTCAAAAAGGAGAGATTATCTAACCATGTTAAATGCTCTTTATAGGGGATGAAGACTGAAAGTTGCTGTGGAATTTGATCAGATGGAAGTTGTTGATGCCTTGACAAGAGTGGTTGTACTGGGGTTATGGCAATAAAGTCTGGAGTGAGTTCAAATAGGAATAGGAGGCATGATAGTGAGTTTATACAAATGTTTTTTTTTAAATTTTGTATTTCTTTTTATTTTAATAATTAAAAAAAATTTTTATAAACATATAATGTATTATTAGCCCCCGGGTACAGGTCTATGAATTGCCAGGTTTACACAATTCACAGCACTCACCATAGCACATACCCTCCCCAATGTCTATAACCTCACCACTCTCTCCTACCCTCCTCCCCCTGGCAACCCTCAGTTTGTTTTGTGAGATTAATAGTCTCTTGTGGTTTGTCTCCCTCCTGATCCCATCTTGTTTCACTTATTATTTTCCTACCCCCCAAACTCCATGTTGCATCTCTACTTCCTCATATCAGGGAGATCATATGATAGTTGTTTTTCTCTGATTGACTTATTTCTCTAAGCATAATACCCTCTATTCCATCTACATCATCGCAAATGGCGATTTCATTTCTTTGATGGCTGCATAGTATTCGATTGTATATATATTCCACATGTTCTTTATCTATTCATCTCTTAATAGACATCTAGGTTCTTTTCATAGTTTGGCTATTGTGGACACTGCTGCTATAAACATTCGGGTGCACGTGCCCCTTCGGATCACTACATTTGTATCTTTAGGGTAAATACCCAGTAGTGCAATTGCTGGGTCATAGGGTAGCTCTATTTTCCACTTTTTGAGGAACCTCCATGCTGTTTTCCAGAGTGGTTGCACCAGCTTGCATTCCCACCAACAGTGTAGGAGGGTTCCCCTTTCTCTGCATCCTCCCAGCATCTGTCATTTCCTGACTTGTTAATTTTAGCCATTCTAACTGGTGTGAGGTGGTATCTCATTGTGGTTTTGATTTGTATTTCCCTGATGCCGAGTGATGTGGAGCACTTTTTCATGTGTCTGTTGGCTATCTGGATGTCTTCTTTGCAGAAATGTCTGTTCATGTCCTCTGCCAATTTCTTTCTTTTTTTTAAATTAGTTTTAAATTTTTTTATAAACATATAATGTGTTTTTATCCCCAGGGGTACAGGTCTGTGAATTGCCAGGTTTACACATTTCCCAGCACTCACCATAGCACATACCCTCTCCAATGTCCACATCCCCATGACCCTCTCCTGACCCCCCTCCCCCCAGCAACCCTCAGTCTGTTTTTTGAGATTGAGTCTTTTATGGTTTGTCTCCCTCCCGATCCCATCTTCTTTCATTTTTTCTTTTCCTACCCACCAAACTCCCCACTTTGCATCTCCACTTCCTCATATCAGGGAGATCATATGATAGCTGTCTTTCTCTGATTGTCTTATTTCGCTAAGCGTAATACCCTCTAGTTCCATCTACGTCATCGCAAATGGCAAGATTTCATTTCTTTTGATGGCTGCATAGTATTCCATTCTATATATATATATATATATATATATATATATATATATATATATATATATACCACTTCTTCTTTATCCATTCATCTGTTGATGGACATCTAGGTTCTTCTCATAGTTTGGCTATTGTGGACATTGCTGCTATAAACATTTGGGTGCACGTGCCCCTTTGGATCACTATGTTTGTATCTTTAGGGTATATACCCAGTAGTGCAATCTCTGGGTCATAGGGTAGCTCTATTTTCAGCTTTTTGAGGAACCTCCATGCTGTTTTCCAGAGTGGTTGCACCAGCTTGCATTCCCACCAACAGTGTAGGAGGGTTCCCCTTTCTCTGCATCCTCCCAGCATCTGTCATTTCCTGACTTGTTAATTTTAGCCATTCTAACTGGTGTGAGGTGATATCTCATTGTGGTTTTGATTTGTATTTCCCTGATGCCGAGTGATGTGGAGCACTTTTTCATGTGTCTGTTGGCCATCTGGATGTCTTCTTTGCAGAAATGTCTGTTCATGTCCTCTGCCCATTTCTTGATTGGATTATTTGTTCTTTGGGTGTTGAGTTTGCTAAGCTCTTTATAGATTTTGGACACTAGCCCTTTATCTGATATGTCGTTTGTAAATATCTTCTCCCATTCTGTCAGTTGTCTTTTGGTTTTGTTAACTGTTTCCTTTGCTGTGCAAAAGCTTTTGATCTTGATGAAATCCCAATAGTTCATTTTTGCCCTTGCTTCCCTTGCCTTTGGCGATGCTCCTAGGAAGAAGTTGCTGCGGCTGAGGTCGAAGAGGTTACTGCCTGTGTTCTCAAAGATTTTGATGGATTCCTTTCTCACATTGAGGTCCTTCATCCATTTTGAGTCTATTTTCATGTGTGGTGTAAGGAAATGGTCCAGTTTCATTTTTCTGCATGTGGCTGTCCAGTTTTCCAAACACAATTTGTTGAAGAGATGATCTTTTTCCCAAAGGACATTACTGCTTTGTCAAAGATGAGTTGACCATAGAGTTGAGGGTCCATTTCTGGGCTCTCTATTCTGTTCCATTGATCTATGTGTCTGTTTTTGTGCCAGTACCATACTGTCTTGATGATGACAGCTTTGTAATAGAGCTTGAAGTCTGGAATTGTAATACCACTAACTTTGGTTTTCTTTTTCAATATTCCTCTGGCTATTTGAGATCTTTTCTGGTTCCATATAAATTTTAGGATTATTTGTTCCATTTCTTTGAAAAATATGGATATACAAATGTTTTCAAGGAGTTACATAACAAATGTTTTCAAGGAGCTACATAACAAATTGGAGAAAGGAAATAGAGAAGCAGTGGAAAGGAATATGAGATTATGGTTTTTTTTTCTTTTACTATCAGATATGACAAATTGATTTGCTGATGGGAAAGATTTAAATGAGAGGAAAAAACTTGATTGCAGGAGAAGGATAATTGCAAGAGCAAAATTCTTGAGTAAGTCAAAGGGGAAGGATACAGTATGGAAGTTAAGGAATTGGACATTCATTTATTTTAAAAAGAAACTTGAGACTATGAGTACTGATAATGGAGGGTTGGTTGATTTTATAGTAGGAAGATGAAGTTCTCTTATGCTGGCTTCTGTTTTCTCAGGGAATTATAATGCGTTAAAATCAGCTAAAAGTTAAGAGAAAAATGAGGCAATGGAGGTTTGGGAAGAAAGGAAAATATAGTCATTTTGACTAGGCTGAAGTTAGTGGTCATCAATAGCGGGCAAGAGTGGGAATAATGAGAACTGTTTACTCTGGATACAGACAGTAAGCCATGAATTTTCTGTAGAAAATTTTAAAATAATTTTAAATTATTACTTTAAACAATTTTAAATCTTAAATTCAAATCAAAATTTAATCAATAATTAAATGTCCATACAAGTAAATTAAATGTTTAAATAAAAATTTAAGATTTATGTTAAAATTTTAAATTAAAATTGGTCTGTTATTATGCTGAGTGAAATAAATCAAGCAGAGAGAGTCAATTATCATATGGTTTCACTTAGTTGTGGAGCATAAGGAATGACACGGAAGACATTGGGAGATGGAGAGAAGTGCGTTCAGGGAAATCAGAGGGGGAGACAAACCATGAGAGACTGTGGACTCTGAGAAACAAACTGAGTGTTTTGGAGGGGAGGGGGGTGGGGGGTTGGGTGAGCCAGGTGGTGGGCATTATGGAGGGCACATATTGCATGGAGCATTTGGTGTAGTGCATAAACAATGAATTTTGGAACACAGAAAAGAAATAAAATGAAAAACAAAATAGCCAAAAACCAAAACAAAACAAAACAAAATTGGTCTGTTATTTATTATCATCACATGTAAATGCATCACATGCAATTTTAAACAATGTCAGTGATGCTGTACTCCCTGAAACAAATGTTTTATCAATCTAAGTTCTAATCTAAATGGTTGCTATAATTATTCTTGAGTTTTAATAACTTCAATTTAGCACATGAAAATGTGCTACATTGCTAATGTCCTTATTCTTTAATAAATATTGTATTCTGTTGAGTTATTCTGGGGAATTACTATTTAAAAAATTGGCCTCTGAGCTCCAATACAGAGTTAACTTCAGTGGTTTCTTTTGTAATTTAAAATGGTTTATAATCATTTGCTCTTGCTTCAGGTGAATTCGCCTCTGTATATATTCCCAAGGTTAACAGTAAATTGAAAATAAACAATGATAGTTCAGTGATTGTAAAGACAACAGTACTTGAATTATTTCAATATTGCAATTTTCTATGTGAGCACTTGGAGTTTTTAACTGTTTATAAGTTTCAACAGTGGAACAGAGTTCAAATTGTGAGTTGTTATAGTTTTTTTTTTGAGAATTCAATTTTTAGTTATTCCATAAAATATATTTGTTCTCTGCCATAATTATTGCAGATGTGTTGTTGTGGAAGAAGAGAGGATGTTGCAATATGACCCATTTGTGGTGTCAGTGCGTTGTGTACAGCTGGCAGTCATGAACGTTAAATGAGATTGCTAGCATGTTTTTGTGTCTCCCTCCACCCCAGCATATTAAACTGTAGAGTCACAGGCAGCACTCCTGCTCCCAGCATTCAGGGACAGTGTCAGCTAACTGGCTTTGAGATAGAGGACAACACTATGCAAAGGGCAGAGCAGATTATAAGATATTCGTTCATAAATGTGTGTGAGCTTTGGTGATTTAAAGGAGGTAGGGACTAAGGTTATTTACGTAATAGAGTTGGGAGAAATGAGCAAATAAAATCCAAGTTACCACTATTAATTTGTTTTTGCTTATACCCACAGGCTAGTCAAGGTTAAAGAACTTGGGTTATACTTATTTGTGCTATAACATCTTCATGAAAAAATAAACAGAGGAAGATATCTGTCCCATTTATCTTTGAAGTATACAAGGGAGCAGGTAAAATGCTTAAATATATACAATTAGTAAAGTTGATAAATAGGATTTAACTCAAGCTTTCTGGTTTCCTTTTAGTGGCTCATATATTAAAATAGATCAAAATATATGGTGTAGAAACTATAAGATAAACTTCTTTATTGAACTCAATGTCAAATGATATGCGTTTAAATAATACATCCACTTCTGTTTTTCACAGCTAGTGATGTGTCAAATTCAGGGAAAATCTAGAGAGAGCAATCAAGATGTTATTAGAATGAGAAAATAATTTTTCACTGGAAGAATGGTGCATATCTTTCTTCTAGCTAAATTTATAGGCTATATTCCAAAGTCAATTCAGGGATTTTATTTGTAAAGCAATTATTTTGTCCATTTAAATTGTTCTTTTATTTCAAAGTTGATTTACACTTTAATGAATTATTTACAGAAATAGTTTTTTGTGTGTATCTGCTATATGCTAAGAAAACATCTATGGTGTAGAATCAAGGAATACTTATGAGGCAATTATGAACTGCAGTTTAAAAACTCATTTACAGAGAAACATACTCTCCTGACTCCACTTACTGTTTAGTATTTCTGGGTAGTCAGAAAATTTTAAACTTAGTCTCTTGTATTTCCTGCTTCCTTCCCCCAAATTAGTTTCAGAAATGTGTTATGTCAAGATATTGGGGAACACAGGATGTCATTATTAAATAAATATCTTAGTTGGAAGGTTGCAGTTGATATGTCATGGTTTGAGTTAGCATGGCCATTCTGATTTTGTGGCTTTATGTTAATTTAGTGTAATGCTTGGGGAATCTTCCTAGGAGGCTGATCATGTTACAATGAGCTTGGATATATCATATTGGCAAAACTCTTCCAGGTCTTTGTGATATTTCACATAGAACTGCTGTAGAGTTTGGAGAGGAAATTTACCCCCTTCCCCTTCTCCCCTGTCCCAGGCCCCCAGTCAGGGAAACTCTACTTTCTTATTTGGTGTTGGGTTGGGTATAGGGGTTAAGTGATCTTCTCTCTCGTTTGTTTTGTCCAAAATATTTTGTTGATACCTTGTGTTAGTTTTTCCTATTGTTGTTGTAACAAATGACCACAACATTAACATCTTAAAACAACACACATTTATTTTTTACAGTTCTGAGCTAAAATCAAGATGTTGGTAGGTCTGTGTTCATTCTGGGACCTCTCAGGGAGAATTTGTTTCCTTTCCTTTTCCAGTTTCTAGAGGCTGTCTTTAGCTCGTGTCCTTCAGCTGGCAATCACATTATTTTAACTCTACTTCCATCCTCACATCTTTTTCTGATTCTTAGGCTCCCATATCCCTCTTTCACTTCTAAGTACCCTTGAGAATTCCTTGGGCCCACCTGGATAATTTGGATTAATCTCCCCATCTCAAGATCCTTAATGTAATAGCATTTGCAAAGTCCTATTTGCCATGTAAGGAAACATAATCACAGGTTCTAGTGATTAGAACATGGACATATTTGGTGGTCATTATTCTGTCTATGACACAACTCAAAATTCCTGATCTATCTGGGACTTAGGCTTTTTGGAAAAGCCTGAGAGAAAAATTAGGGTTTTTCTGTTTTTGTTATTGTTTTGCTATATATCATTCTATTTGAATCTAATTCTTTGCTTGAATGAGAGGAAAGCAAAATACTGAGAAGAGAAACCCAATAGTAACAAGTCAGTATGGAATTTTTTTTGTCCCACAAGACATACATATTCAAAAAAAAAAACTTGTTAGGGCGCCTGGGTGGCTCAGTGGGTTAAGCCTCTGCCTTCAGCTCCGGTCATGATTCCAGGGTCCTGGGATCGAGCCTTGTGTCAGGCTCTCTGCTCATCAGGGAGCCGGCTACCCCGCTCTCTCTGCCTGCCTCTCTGCCTACTTGTGATCTTTCTTTCTCCGTCAAATAAATAAATAAAATCTAAAAAAAAAAAAACTTGTTTAGCTAAATGGAAATGTTTAATGGAAGCATAAGTATTTTTTATCAAGTATCCTGTTATTTTCTGAAGGGGCACACTTACTACTGTTTTTCTCCATTGAAGACAATACTGATGATATGAGCCTCATACAAATTAATACATGTTAAATAAGTGGAGTAAAGTGAAGTCTTGTGGTTTCTTTTCTAGAATGTTGCGTGAGATCATTTGCAATCCTGGATTAAGGGAAAGTACTCATCTCCATTGGGATTTCATTGTCCTGATGCAAGCTGAACCTATTGAAATTCTTGAATGGAAAACACACTATTGAAAGGGGAGAAGGTGGGAGTTGTGGTCTGGCATATCCCACCACCAGTCTATCTCTTCAGACAGGATTCCCTCCCGCAACCAGCATGTATTGTATGCACAACTAGGTCAAGTTCCTATAGCTGCTAACCTCCCTCTCTTCAAGGTTAGTTGGGCATATTCTGTTTTCCACTGGTAAAATCATTTAGCTGCCATCTTTGTTCCTTCATTGGCCTGGAGAACAGTATAGCACACATGGAAGCCCTTACTAAATTCACTTAGCGAGACTTAAATGATAACCAACAAAGGCCATCCTTACTTAATACTGAAATGTCTCTGAGAAAAGCTGTCTTCCAAAACAGAATGTCCTTAGACATTATTACTGCCTCAAAAGGCGGTACCTGTGCCATTATCCAAACAGAATGTGTGTTCATACCTGATGAATCTGCTAATGTATCATCTTTACTAGGTCACCCAAGAACACAAGTGAACATCCTGAATGATCCAACCTTCAGCCTAGGGGACTTAATAAATTAATGGTTAGAATCATGGACTTCTTAGTAGAAAAAAATATTTAGTCATTTTGGGAATCATTATCTTGATCTCTGTTTTCTCTTGCATGTACCCCTATTGTTGCTATGGTATGTGCCTCATTTGACATCTGTCTGGAATCAGATAGACGCCAAATGAGCTACCTCCATCCTAGTGAAACCCTTTGCTGACCACTCAGGACACACTGCCAAAGAAGGGAGAATGTAAGATTATAAGAGCCAACAGGACGGGTGTAGTGTTGGAGAAGGTTATTGAGAGGACACGACTGCTAGTTGACCTGTAAGCTGGACCTGGGCAATCCAAGGTTTCTTAATTCTCCCCTGTCCTCAGAATGTGCATCTGCCCACCATTCCCATGCTAGGGGCTGTTTTGAGAACACAGCCTTGAGAGAGTAATCTGTTGCTGAGACCATCTGGACTAAATTCATGACTGAATCCAGTTAAGTCTTCTATATAAACTTTTAAGATTCTGGCGGGTAGATGTGGAGACCTACTGGTTTGTGTCTTGTGGCTGTCCAAGACAAGCCCCTTCTGTAAGTTTATTAAAACTGTCACCTATCAATCTGGAGTGGCCTGGCAATTTCTTCAGTCTCTCCTTGCTTTCTGTGTATGGGAACCAGTTTGCAAACCAACATTTCCATTTCCCTTGTCCATTAGTGATGTTGAGTACCTTTTCATTCACCTGTTGGCCATCTCTTTCTCTCTCTCTCTTTTTTTTTGGCCATCTGTATGTCTTTAGAAAAATGTCTAGTCATATCTCCTGGTTAGTTTTTAACTGTTTTTGTTTGTTTTTTTGTTTGGTATTGAGTTGTATGAATTCTTTATACGTTTTGAATATTATCCCCTTGTTAGATGTATGATTTGCAAATACTTTCTATTTAGTAGGTTGCTTTTTCATTTTATTTATGGTTTCCTTTGTCATGCAGAAGCTTTTTAGTTTGATGTAGTCCCACTTGTTTATTTTTTATTTTGCTGCCTTCACTCTTGGAGTTAGATCCCAAAAAATCATCACCAAGACTAATGTCAAGGAGCTTACCACTGTTTTCTTCTAGGAATTTTGTGGTTTCAAGTCTTACATTCAAGTCTTTAATTCATTTTGAATTACTTTCTGTGTATGTTGTAAGATAGTTTCATTCTTTTGCATGTGTCTGTCCAGTTTTCCCAAGAGTATTTATTTAAGAGACTGTTCTTCCCCATTGCATATTCTTGGCTCCTTTTTTGTAGATTAGTTGTCTATATAAGTGTGGGTTTATTTCTGGGCTCTCTATTCCATTCCATTGATCTATGTGTCTATTTTTATGCCAGTGTCATACTGTTCTGATTATGATAGCTTTGTAATATAGTTTGAAATCAGGGAGTATGATGCCTCTAACTTTCTTCTTTATCAAGATTGTTTTTCACTATTTGGTCTTTTGTGATTCCATGCAGATTTTAAGATTGTACTATGTCTGCGAAAAATACTATTGAAATTTTGATAGGGGTTGCATTGAATTTGTAGATTGGGTAGTATGCACATTTTAACAAAATTATTTCCTCCAATCCATGAGCATGGAAAATCTTTCCACTTATCTGTATCTTCTTATTTCCTCTGAGTCACCCAGTTTAAATTCTGACCTGGGAAGGAACAAGTACATTTATTATATTAAAAACTTAGATATAATCACATATAACATTATACTTGTTTTAGGTTTATAATATAATGATATCATATTTGTATATATTGTGAAATGATCAACATAATAAGGCTAGGTAACATCCATCAGTATATATAGTTACCTATTTTTTTTCTTGTTACAAAAACTTTCAAGATTTTTTCTGTTAGTAACTTTCAAATATACAATAACAGCACTATTAACTATAGTCCTTGCTATGCATTATATCCCCAAGACTTACTGACTTTATAGTCAGGATTTGCCAAGTACATTTCTTTAGGAGAGAGATACAAGGGTGGAAATGAAATTTTCTTTATAATCCTTGATTTTAAGAAATTGAATATGAAATATGAGGGAGTAATTAATTTATTTATTCTTTTTATAAATCTGTCAATTGCTCTGAATTTTGGAGATCTACTTTGTCTAATTTAAATATATAAATTAGATAATTTTGGAACACCTTTCCAGTTCATAACTCTTTCTCTGAGCACTTGTACCCCATATGAATAAGCCCCTGGGTGCCATTCATTCATTCATTTATCCTCCATTCATTGAACAAAATAATTGTTAAATGCACATTTATGTCTGGCACAATTTGACATTTGACATATAGTGGTGAACAAGGTAAGAAAGATTTATGCTCCATGGCATAACATGGCATTACTTTCTGGTGGCAAATGAGTAAAAAAATGAACATAATAATTTCAAATAGCAATGAGTGCAGTGAAGGCAATAAATGGCATAGGGATGGCCTAGGGATATTGTTTTAAGTGTATCTACTCAATAATTTGGGCTAGAGATATATACATGGTCAAGTTACCATTTGATGTCCCCAAGATTTTCAAATGATGAATAAAACAAAGAAGTTGGGAATATGTTTATATTCTAGGAGAACTGTACTTCCTGAATATAACCCCATTTCACATTATGACTTAATAAATAAGAAATGAAATATTAGAAGGAGAAGAAATACACAACAGATTTCTACATGAAGTCTATGTAGTTGAAGCAGAAAATTTCTGTACTTCACAGTATAATATTGAACAACATGAAACAATGGAAAAGGATCCCCTGTACCTAGGATACCATCTCTAACACACAGCATTCACCAGATTTTTGGACTGCTGTGACCTTGTGGAGATACTGACACAACTGAAACAGCCATCTTTATTTCTTGAATGGAAGCTGCATGTTGAGGATGACTGAAGAACCTTGATTCCTGGCACCATGGAGCCTTCATAATGGCCTAGAGCTTTTTCACTCAAACTTTTGCATGATTGAGAAATGAACTTTAATTTTAATTAAGCCACTGCTATTTTGGCCTTTGTCATAGCAGTTCAGCCATATCCGTGTATCAGATATCTCTTGTCAACTATTCCTCTCTCTTTTTGTCTTGCTATGGGTACTTACCTCTCAGGTCTCAGCTGAAATACCAATTCCTTAGGAAAGGTTCTCTGACTCCCCAGACTAACGAATCATTTCCCCCAAGGACACTATACTACTTTGCAGATCTCATCACACTCATAAGGCAGCCTTATTTCCTTAAACTTTACAAGGTAAATGAAGAAGGACACAGATGGAGAAGCCATGGGTTCAACCCACAGTAAATAGCTGAGACAAGCATTTTGAAGCAAAGGCTCCTAATCAAAATAGACCTAGATTCTCCTACCTGTAGTTCAACACCTATGCATGAGAAAGAATAATTTTTGTTTTAAGCTACTGAGTTTTGAGATGGTTTATTTTACAGTGATGGCTAGCTAATTGACATCTTGCCTTTCTCATGAAATTTTTGAATGAAGAATTGAGTCATTGGATATGGAGTAGCGGGGACTATTTTCCATACTTGCTGATTTGTCTGTGAGAGATCTTAGATAGTGTAGCTGGTACATGAGTTTAAGAAGATGGTTGAAAATCCTACTGATAAGTTCTCAGTCTGGTGACAGAGAAATAACTAAGATAGGCAAATACTAAAGTCTGACCACAAGTGACACTCAGGTACTTAAGGAATCCAAAGGAATCCAGGTACTTAAGGAATACAGCAAGTTCTGCTGTATTGGCTGTGGCCCAGATTTGATTGTTGGATACCCATTATGCAGCATTATAATTTAAAATTTGGTCATATTTTTAGATCTTTGGATTGCCAACAGTTATTGAACTCCAGTTCTGTATTATGCACTCTGCCAAGCATTGGGGCATAGAAAAATTAATGTCACAATTTCTTTCTTTGAGGAGTTCCCAGGAGGAAAGAAAAAGACATGTAAAACAATTGTTACAATATGTGATAAATATTACAGTAGAAGAAAGAGGGTTGTGAGAACATATACACAAAAGAGCAATGATTTAGGTATCTGGGTGGAAGTCTGGAAAAGACTTCACTTATGAGGTAACTTTGGAGTTTGAGTAGGGAGGACGGACATTCAAGAAGGGTGAGTACAGCTTGGTGAGTGTGGTAGCAGCAAGGGAGTGCTGTAGTAGATAACCATTTTTGTGGCTACTACATATACGGGTGAGAGTTGCAGGGCTCAGAGCTGCCACCTAGCCAAGAGCCAATCACTGACTGTGTTCGTGGAATAGAAGACTGGCTTTCTTGTCTCAAGGAGGTAGCCTCTCTATGGTGAAATTAATGCTCCTGAGCTCCCTATGGGATCTGAAGCCTGAAGCTTATCTCCAGCTGAGAGCACTTCCTAGCTTAATTTCTCTCTCCTGCCCTATCCAGCATCCTTCAGTCTCCATCTCCTGACCTCCATCAATAAATTACTTAAAAAAAAAAAAGATTTTATTTATTTATTTGACAGAAAGATAGAGAGCATAAGTAGGCAGAGCGGCAGGCAGAGGGAGAGGGAGAAATAGGCTCTCCACTGAGCAGGGAGCCCCAAATGGGACTTGATCTCAGGACTCCGGGATCATGACCCAAGCCAAAGGTAGCCACTCAACTGACTGAGCCACCCAGGCACCCAGTAAATTACTTTTATAAGAATCACCCATACAGGCTCTACTTAAGGAGCTCCATCTAAGAATGGCACTCTTTTACTCCACTAAAGACATTACTGGAATTTTGAGGTTGTTATTATAAAATAACGCAACTTAATAAATAAGAGGATGCTCCCCTTTATTGATAGTTTTCTTTCTTTCTAGGTTAAGAATCACTTATGTGATTTCTTTCCTAAATGTATTTTATTTTATTTTAAAGATTTTATTTATTTATTTGACAGACAGAGATCACAAGTAGGCAGAGAGGCAGGCAGAGAGAGAGGAGGAAGCAGGCTCCCTGTGGATCAGAGAGCCCGATGTAGGGCTCCATCCCAGGACTCTGGGATCATGACCTGAGCTGAAGGCAGAGGCTTTAACCCACTGAGCCACCCAGGCGCCCCTCCTGAATGTATTTTAGGCATCACTTTGCAGTATATATAATTCTTATTGAATATGGGTATAGAAAAATTGATTTCTCTGTGATTTTTATTCCTTTATTTTTTTATTGTAAAATCATGCCCTGAAGGAATTACAATAGAAAGGTCAGCTTTGTCATGCCACTAGGATAGACTGAAAGACAGGTGCTGTTCCAAGGCTGTCTTTACATACTAAGTGAGTTAGACAGTTGAAGCAATGTTGTGAGGTAGTTCACATTCCTACATCCTAAAATGGTTCAAATTAATAGAATATGTTGTTCTCAAATAAAACTGCTCTTTTGTGATCTCCTTGAGGGGGAATATCTGGATTAAAAAACAAAACAAAACAAAAACGAAATAAAACAAAACCTAAAATCCCAGCCCAAGCCAATGGTTGACCCTCTATGAGGCAATGGTCAAGTTTCATGGGGAGACTTTTAAGCTACTTGCCTCTGCCCTAGCTTATGCCATCATTTTCAAATTCTAGTTTATATAGTTTCATGATTTTGAGGCAATTATTTTCTCACTGCTCACGTATGTTTAGAATTTTAATCTTAGCTAAGGGAAAACTGATATTTGAATGGATGAAAAAAATCAACTTCCGTTTTCACTGAAAGTAAATTGCAAATATATGTGAGTTAGATGTTAAACAGGAAACAGTTACAAACTCTAGAGGGAATATGGGTGAATACTTATGTCCAAATGAAAAGGATTTCCTAAAGGAAGTAGAAGAAATCAAAGGGTGAAAATTCATAATTTGACTACAGAGTAGTTAATAGTTTCAAAGAGTACAGTAAAAGATGATAACATAGAGACCTTTCAGAACAATAGAAACCCCATCCTCTTGAGGTCCAGCCATAACAGATGGGACCAAATCTACAACTGATAGACAAAACATGTATGTATCTCTTAAATATATGAACTCTCCAAAAGCCTGACTTTTTTACCAAAATAAAATATGCAAATTAAGACTATAAGATATTGGGGCGCCTGGGTGGCTCAGTGGGTTAAGCCGCTGCCTTCGGCTCAGGTCATGATCTCAGGGTCCTGGGATCGAGCCCCGCATCGGGCTCTCTGCTCAGCAGGGAGCCTGCTTCCCTCTCTCTCTCTGCCTGCCTCTCCGTCTACTTGTGATCTCTCTCTGTCAAATAAATAAATAAAATCTTTAAAAAAAAAAAAGATAAAAAAAAAGACTATAAGATATTGTTTTTTACACATCTAATTAGAAACTATTTTAAAAATAGTGATGAACTCACAGTGAGAAATTCACTTTTATATACAGCTCATATGAGTAAAAACTGAGAAAACCTTTAAAAATGAAATTTATCACATATTTAGACCCAACAGTTCCAGAGAAGAAAATAATCAGGAACATTTATGCAAATTTATATCCAAAGATGATTGGTTATTAGATTATGAATTTCAATAAAAACACCAAAACTTCACCAATATCCAGTAATCAGGAAACAGATTAACAGATTATGGTATATAAAAAGATACTGATATTATGTAGACTTCAAAGATTTTTCAGAATCTTTTAAAAATGCTTCTAACAATCTGGATACAAAAACCTACTTGAGATATAATTTTACTTATGTTGAAAAAAAAAGGTGTCCTTAATAAAGAGCTCAAAAATTTAATACTGATTATTACTATGTTGAGGAACTATGGATAACTTTCTTTTTTCAAACTATTAAGTCAGACCCGAATGTCATTTCTGATTCTTTCAGTCTGGATTACCTGATGGATCTTTTCATAATTTTTATGTTTCCTTAGAGTCACCCAACTCTAGCTTTAAAAGTTTAGCAGCAACTAGAACATACCATTAGGAGAGAGGCATGAGCCTGGAGATAGAGTGCTCTACAGTGACTCTTTTTTTTTTAAACCACTTTATTGAGATTCTTGATCTCACACAATGGGATGGTAAAAGATGGATGATAACAAAGTTACAATGATTGCCCTGTTATAGATAACTGAACCAGAGTAACTCACGTGAAATAATATGTGAATAATAACCTTTGTTTGTTTGTTTGGTTTTTTTTTTGCAAGTCACAGTTTCTTTGAAAACCCTCTCAATAAGGTGGATTAGGCCCCTCTGGAAGGCCAGATGAAGAGAGTGAGGTCCATGGATATCAGATGAACAAATAGGTTATAAAACTGATGATCTATTGATACAGTGGAGCTTAGTTGATAGAATGGGGTTGAGGCAAGACATTTTGCATGAAGGTAGCTGGTTGGGACAGGGATTCAGGGCTGGACTTCAAGACTGGAAGAAATTGAAATTTCAAACCAGAGAACTTAGAATTTAGAAATTGAGAGCTAGAATCACTTCTATGAGATTTTTTTTTCATTGTCTTCCTCTGCTTGCTGTATTATCATTATATCTATGATTTATCTCTTACTGGGCTTTTCTTAGTTCCCAGGATTCACTATATTCTTTCTTTTGTCAAGGACTTCTCATATTCTGTAGGTTTTAACTTTCTGCTTCTTCTTTATTAATAGAATGCTAGAGTTTTATTTAGTATAAGGTATTTAGCATGGCTGCCCAGCTAAATGCTTTATTTCCCAGATTTCCTTGTAGCTCGTCATGGTCTTGTGACTAGACTGTAGGACATGAGTAGAAGTGATGTGTACAGTTTCCAGGTGATGCTCTCTCTCTCTCTTTTTTTTTAAGTTTTATTTATTTATTTGACAGACAGAGATCACAAGTAGGCAGAGGGCAGGCAGAGAGAGAGGGAGGAGGAAGCAGGCTCCCTGCCGAGCAGAGAGCCCGATGTAGGGCTCGATCCCAGGACCCTGGGATCATGACCTGAGCCGAAGGCAGAGGCTTTATCCCACTGAGCCACCCAGGTGCCCCTCCAGGTGATGCTCTTAAAGGGTGAGGAGCATGTCTTCCAATTCTCTTCTCTTTGCCTATGGCTAGAAACTAGGCTTGGGAGATGGAACAGTCATCTTAGACAATAAGATGGAAGCTGTTTGTTGAATAAGGCAGAACAAGAGAGAAGAAGACTGAGTTCCTAGTCCTATGAAGCCAATAGATTAGACTTAGATTGCTTATGTTTGAATTGTTATGTAACTGACTAGTAAGTTTTCATATTAAGATGTTGATATTTTGGTTTTTGTTAGAGTCAAACTTTATCTTCTTCCTCTCTCTGCCTTTTGAATCTCAGACTTCACCTTAAATACCAGAAGAAGTTATTCCCACTTCAAAAACTAGTTTGGTTTCTTCCTAAGATACTGCATTACTTTGTATCTTTTATCACATTTGTATTTTTGTTCTTTGCCAATTTATAAGTCTTGTGAGGGAGGAACTGTATCTTTTTTGTCCTCTAATACATATTAATGATTAAGATTGGTGAAGGTGGGGACTAGAACAGGAGAGGAAAGGACAGAGAGAGGAGAGGGTGGATGGGAGGGGACAAGTGAGGTAGGATCAGTAATTTCCAGGTTTAGTTTGCAAGCAAAGGAGGCTGACTTGGGGAATCTAGGGGCTGTTGTCACTGGCCATTATATGTCACTGGCTATCCTGGTTGGGGGAAAGTGACTTACTTTTATGTCCCTGTGAAACTGGTAGTACTGGCCTAGGAACTTGTATAGAAATAAGCCCAAGGCTGTAAGTGTCTTCAGCAGGATTAATTATATGTAAGTATTCTTAGAGTTCTCATCTATAAAATTGAGATAAAAATAAATTCTTCATTGGGTTGTTGTAGCATTAAAAGAGATATTTCAAGGGAAATACTTGGCATAATGCCATCCATATATAAATACTCAGTAAATTAGTTATTGTTATTCTTTGTTTAGGAAATGAATCTCACTTAATTTACTGGTAAGTGGAAAGCTCTCTGATAAGGAAATATGTTCTCTGAAATAGCATAGATAAGATCATAGACTCTGGAGACAGATATCCTGGATCTATTTCTCAGATCTGCCACTTTCTATTTTCTAGGCAAGAGCTGATCATCCGGATGCCTTTCTGGGCCAGTCATATTGTCTTTTGCCCAAAACTTACTAAAGTGTGTGGGGCAAGGAGTAGTGATAATTGTTTCCAAACCCTGTTGGATAGTGAGTGAAGGATCTGGACATACAATGTAATTGTTACATTTGTTTAAAGAATTATAGACCAGTGGAACAGAGTAGGGAGACATGGACCCAAACATGAACCCTCAACTCTATGGTCAAATAATCTTCGACAAACGAGGTAAAATATACAGTGGAAAAAAGTCTCTTCAATAAATGGTGTTGGGAAAATTGGACAGCTATGTGTAGAAGAATGACACTCAACCATTGTCTTAGACCATACACAAAGATAAACTCGAAATGGATAAAAGACCTCAATGTGAGGCAGGAATGTATCAAAATTCTAGAGGAGAACATAACCTTTTCGACATCAGCCACAGCAACTTCTTTCAAGATATCTTGAAATATGCACATATCCAAAGGCAAAAGAAACAAAAGTGAAAATGAACTTTTGGGATTTCATCAAGATCAAAAGCTTCTGCACAGCAAAGGAAACAGTCAACAAAACAAAGAACTTTTGGGATTTCATCAAGATCAAAAGCTTCTGCACAGCAAAGGAAACAGTCAACAAAACAAAGAGGCAACCCACGGAATGGGAGAAGATATTTACAAATGACACTATAGACAAAGGGCAGATATCCAAGATCTATAAAGAACTCCTCCAATTCAACACACACAAAACAGATAATTACATCAAAAAATGGGCAGAAGACATGAACAGACGCTTCTCCAAAGAAGGCATATAAATGGCTAACAGAAACATGAAAAAAATGTTCATCATCATTAGCCATCAGGGAGATTCAAATCAAAACCACATTGAGATACCACCTTACACCAGTTACCATGGCCAAAATCAACAAAACAGTGAACAACATGTGTTGGAGAGGATGTGGAGAAAGGGGAGCCCTCTTCCATTGTTGGTAGGAATGCAAGTTGGTGCAGCCACTTTGGAAAACAGCGTGGAGATTCCTTAAGAAATTAAAAATAGAGCTTCCCTATGACCCTGCAATTGCACTACTGGGTATTTACCCCAAAGATACAGATGTAGTGAAAAGAAGGGCCATCTGTACCCCAATGTTCATAGCAATGGCCATAGTCGCCAAACTGTGGAAAGAACCAAGATGCCCTTCAACAGATGAATGGATAGAGAAGATATGTCCATATATGAAATGGAGTATTATACCTCCATCAGAAAGGATGAATACCCAAATTTTGTATCAACATGGACAGAACTGGAAGAGATTATGCTGAGTGAAATAAGTCAAGCAGAGAGAGTCAATTATCATATAGTTTCACTTACTTGTGGAGCATAAGGAATAACATGGAGGACATTGGGAGATGGAGAGGAGATGTGAGTTGGGGGAAATCAGAGGGGGAGACAAACCATGAGAGACTGTGGACTCTGAGAAACAAACTGAGGTTTTGAGGGGAGAGGGGTGGGGGGTTGGGTGAGTCTGGTGGTGGGTATTAAGGAGGGCATGTATGGCATGGAACACTGGGTGGGGTGCATAAACGATGAATTCTGGAACTCTGAAAAGAAAATAAAATAAAATGAAAAAAAATTATATGGAATCCCACAGATATTTGGATTCATATTTGGGACAACACAGAAAAAGTGAAGTAATGACTAATATACTCATTGGCACAGGTACTTAAAACATCCAAAGTCAATTTCTTATTACTGTAACTACCAAATAAAATTTATCATTTGCTTCCTAGTTATACTGCACTATTATTTTATGTTTTGACATATTTTAAGAAGTCTGGGCAGTAGAATATTGATTGGACACCAGTTATGTATCTGGCACTCTGCTAAGTAATGCACATATAGAAATTAATGGCTCAATTTCTTTCTTTTGGAGTTTCCAGTAGGAAAAAGACAGACATATGAAATTATTAGAATATGATGAAATGAGTGTTATAATAGAATAATATTTCATACTTGGGGTGCATGGATGGCACAGTTGTTTAAGCCTCTGACTCTTGGTTTTGGCTTAGGATGTAATCTCAGGGTCATGAAATTGAGCTCTGTGTCAGGCTCTGTGCTCAGCATACAGTCTGCTTAAAACTCTCCCTCACCTTTTGCCCCTCCCCCCTTGAATATATAAACAAATCTTTAAAAAAAAGAGAATAATACTTCACACTAATTGCAGGAGCAAAAGAAAGGAACAAATCTTTCTGGTAGTTTGTTAGGATGGTAGGTATTAAAGGTCTTCACAAAGGAGAGGACATTGGAGTTGGCTTTTAAAGCACAGATCACAAGATGCTTGATATTGATGCAGCAGTCTTAGATCTTAGATATGCAGGAAATGAAGGTCTGGGAAAATGAATATACAGAGACATTTGAGCCTTCTGAAGAGATAATAGAAAGTTCATTATGGCTGGAATGAAAAGTAGTGAGGGGGATGGAACTGAAAATGTAAATGGTATTGACTTAAAGGTTATGGAATTTGGCAACAAGGAGCTGGTTAATCATATTCTTCAAAAAAGGAGACTGACAGATCAGATTAATATTTTTGTAAACATCTTAAATAATTAGAAAAGTGATAATGAATGAAATCATGTATAAGAAACACCTGGAGGCAAAGAAGGCATAAATCAACACAAATCCTTCATAAATGCTGGAAAATCATCTTAAATCTGTCTCCTGGGGATAGATGAGCAGCATTTTGTGTGTGTGTGTGTGTGTGTGTGTGTGTGTAAATAAGTTCAAACATTCCACATGTTAATGCTTAGTTTGATCAGGATGGTGATTATGCAAAAATAGGAAGGAAAATATTTGAGAAGTTAATTTAAAAATAACTAACAAATAGAGGGAATGACTTAGAAATTACTAATGCCCTTTACTTTGATTCAGTGATTCTTAACCTTGGAGGCACATTAGAATTAGGAAGTTTTAAAATAATATTCTTGCTGGGCCCCCTCTCTAGAATTCCCATTTTAATTAGTATTAGGTGAGGTCCACCAGAGTAGATGAAGGATACTGCAAAATTTTTGTTATTCCTTTTGAGAAATAGAGTCTGATTTTCTTTTCCTGACTCTGGGCTGATGTTAGTGGCTAGTTTGACCAAAAGAATGAGTAGAGTGACATTCTGAGGAATTTTTTGCAGCTACGTCAAGGCTTCCTATGTACTTCCTTCCAGACTCACAGAATACTAGCTTTTGGAGTTTTGAGTCTCCATTTAAGAGATCTGATAAACCTGCTGGAGGGCCTTACAAAAAAGCCTTGAGAATATGTAGTGAGGTAGAGGGGACCTTTTGAATCCATGATTCCAGATGTCAGAATCAGAGGAGCTGTATTGGATCCTTCAGCTCAGCCCAACCAGGGGTAGAAGAGTCACTCAGCCAATCCCTGTATAAATTCTGTACTGATAAAATTGTAGAATACAAATTGATTGTTGTTTTAAGCCACTAAGTGTTGGAGTAATTTTTTAATGTAGAAATAGATCATTTGAGCACTTGGTTATGCTTCCAAAATACTTGAGGTAGTTCTAATGTGTAACAAGTTGGAGAATCAAGGCTCTAATTCTTCTCTAAGATACCTGTGAGTTGGAAATTCCAATATTGGACAACATTACAATTTTGGTTATAGTTTTATAATTATGGATCAAAGCTGTAGTATTTAGTAAATCTGCTATAAGGCAAATAAATAAAATATCAATACTACTAAATTTAAAACAGCAAAGTTGTGTTTCAGGTCATGGTCAGTAAATCTATTTATGATATAATCTCTTAATAACATTGAGAATCCTCTGAATCCTCAGGCCCCCAAAGAAGTATAATTGTATAGCATGAGTGCAGATTAGGCCCCTAATTTACCCAGACAGGAGTATTTTAGGTTTTGACACATCTCCATTTTATACTCAGATATTTACATAGATTACATAAAAATTTCCAGGGAGAATTGCCTTATAAATTCATAGAGTCTAGATTTGTTTACCATGAATAATCATAAACCAGGGACATCCTGATAAAATCATTCTATAGATTCCATAGATAAACCATGTATCTATTAGCTATGTGTTTACAAGGAGATAGGCTGTGTCATCTTCCTTTTCTTTCCTGGTAATGAGAGATAAATTAATCTCAGGCAGCTGCTAATCTTCTTGCTAAATATAATCTAACTCAGTAGTTGCTATCCCATATTCTTGCAAGAGACAAATCTACCAACTAGAATAAAATTGTTCTTTTTTACTTTCACTTGAAGATAAAGAATCAACCTACTCTGTTCAAAACTCTTCAGGTTAATTTTTCCCACTCCCTAACCCTTTAGTGTCATTATGTTATTCATCTAAAATACAGTTACGTTGAAAATAATGCCACAGTAACCATAAGGGTGCACATATCTTTTTGAATTAGTTGTTTTATTTTTTTTGGATAAATACTGAGTAGTGAAATTACTGGATCACATGATAATTCTGTTTTTGAAGAGTACACTTATCTTGATGAGCACTGAGAAATGTATAGAATTGTTGAATCATTATATTGTACAACAGCAACTAATATTGAAGAATGTTAATCATAGTTCAATAAAAAATTAAAAATAGAAAAATTACAGTTAATTTGTTTATAATTCATTTTTTCTGCCTATCCTTGTTGATTTTATTTGATCTAACTATATTTATCTACTTACCTACCCACTGCATACCTACATATTTACATATCTACCTATCTATTGATTTATTTACTGACTGCAGATTATAACCTTTATTATTACAAAATTCTCTTCTTTATGTCATTCTTTCCTCCCTTACCTAGCCCCATCTTGCCTTTGGGTTTTCCTTGATAAGTAAACAATTGTTTATTCTTTTCATTTCAACATTTTCAAGTCATTTTGCTTTACCTTTTTGCTTGTTTATAACACATAGTTGTGGTTTTTGATCCAACTCTAAAAGGTTTTTGTATTTAGTACTAAACTTATCTTACTTATATTTATTAATATGGTAGTTATGTTCAATCTTAACTATATCATTTTTTTTCATTTTGGAAATGTTTACTGCATTCTTTCTTGATGATTCCTTTTATTTATTATTTTTACAATCTGATCTCTTTTTGATTAAATTGCTCCCCCTCCTTCTGGCTAGAAGGAAGAAAATAGCTAAAATTTAGAAGATTGACTACTTCTTCTAAATGGCAGGAGGAGACCACATATTGAACTTTGAGCTTTCTGTTTATCTTTACTCTGGGCTTTCTATTGCATTTCAGGCTGACATACAGAATGGAATTAGGTCAAGTAGATTCATGCTGCCTCTATAACAGGTGCTCACCAACATACATGCTTCGCATTTCAATTTGGAAACAAGCTGTTTTGCTGTTACTGAGGATTGAATTATGGAAGGAACATCATGGTCTGTTTTGTTTTATTTGTTTTGAATATAAAACTTACTTGTTTCTGTCAATAGCAGTGTAGTTCTTAATAGTCAGAGTCAAACGTCTCTAATTTAGCAAATGATAGTTGCACCTGCAAACCAAATGTGCCACTCTCGTAATCCGCTTTTCAGTCCCAGATTTGCTTGAGCAATGACAGGCTTGTCATCATTTCTGCATCCTTTTTGAGAGATGGGTCCTTACTCCCCTACTGAGATTTCCTATATGATATAATCTCTCTCAGGAAGTCCCCAAAATGGTGTCTTCTCACTGATTTTGGCTGTATCTGTACTTCCTCTAGTACTAGCTCCCTGAGCTCCTTGGCCACTACCATTACCACCACCATTGCCTTGGCATGTGCTTAAAGAGTAAAAAGGGTAGAGGGATTAAAGGTGGTCACTGTCTTTCCATTAGCACTCTGATCCAAGCATAAGACTTTCTGTTAAGATCTCTTTAGATAATAGTGAAAATAATACTATAACTTTTAACAAAATTTTTTAAAGTACATATTCAGAAAGGCAAGTAACCCAATGTGGTTACGCTCAGAACCTGTTGATGGAACCATTCTTATGAAATCCCTGACCCTAAAAAGATATCTTTCTTGTAGCTAAAGTGCTGCTTCTTGGATGAGCTTCTGGGTGATCTCCCTATAGAGCTCCTGAATTATCACCATGGACACTCTCTATTAGAAGTACAGCTGAAAATGTCTGCACATCTGGAGTCTAGAAGCAGTCCAATCCAGGGAAAGGATTGGGGATGCTGTTTCTCATAAGCTGATCTATAGAATTTCCAATTTTTTCTCCAAGGTCTGCCTCTTTTCAGACTTACCAAAAATGAGAACATTCATTTTGGGATGAAAGTATTTTTAGGCTATAACTAAGACTTCAAGATTTTAGGAGTTTTAGCAAGATGTACTTTTACAGGACCTGGATCATAGTAGGTGTTCAATAAATATGTGATTATTAAATAAATGAAGGAATAAAATAGATATACTACTAAGCATAATGACTCATACTAATTAGATGATTGTTTACATGATTATCATGATTATGTATAAAGTGTATTTTTCATACTAGTGTATAAGCTCTAGGAGGTCAGAGAATATATATGTCCTGTTCATAACTAGATCCCCAGTTCCTGGCATATCATAGGACTTTAATTATTATTTGTCAATTGAAGACTTAACCTCAAATCTTATGAAAGATTTGACTCAGTTTAGATTAATCCCCAAATTGAGGAAGGAGTACATTACTAATTTCTACAAGATTAAATCAGATGATATACACCCTAAATTCTATAAATTTCCCCTGGTTTTAATGCTATTATTTTAATATTGCTTCAAGTTGACAATTTAAACTTTCAAGGAGATGTTCAAATGGTGTCACAAAATATCTTTTTTTTTTTTAACTGATCTCTGTTGATAATAACTTTATACCCTGGATTTTTTTTTTAAAGATTTTACTTATATATTTGACAGAGAGAGATCACAAGTAGGCAGAGAGGCAGGCAGAGAGAGAGGAGGAAGCAGGCTCCCCATGGAGAAGAGAGCCTGATGTGGGGCTCGATCCCAGGACCCTGAGATCATGAACTGAGCCAAGGGCAGAGGCTCTAACCCACTGAGACACCCAGGCGCCCCTAACCTGAATTTTTTTTTCTTAAACTTTGAATGCATATAAAATCTGCTTGAAAGAGGCTTGTTTTTACAAGACCTCAGAAAAATTGACTGTATAAGTCTTTCTCCTTTCCTACCATTCAGTGAAACATTTAAATCAAGATTTTGTCTCTATTATTATCACTGTATATCTTTGGATTCCCTACCTAACTTCAATAGAGTCTACTCATGCAGCTTTGGTACCTATTACTGGGTGCTAACAGTTGCTTTAATTTTGTACTAACAATAGCTAGACTTTAGTCATCAGTTATTTTGTCTAAATGGCTTTAATTATGTGTCTGATAATATTTTCTCTCTTTCTAGCAAAAAAAATAGATCCTTATTATTTAGGTGAATGTAAGCAATATCATTAAAATGCTATTTAAATTAAAAATTAAACATAAGACTAAAATACAACTTAATAACAAATATAAACGAATTAAAACAATTAAAAAACTTTTATTGAAATACAATTTGCAAATCAAAATACTCACCAATTTCAAATGTAAAATTCAATGACTTTTAGTAAAGTTATAGAATTGTATAATCTTCTTCACAATTTTAGGATAATCTCCAAAAACATTCCTCATGTCTATTCAAATTGTCTTGGCATCCTTGTAGAAAATCGGTTGGACATAAATGTAGGGGTTTATATGTGATCTCCCAATTCTATTTCATTGATCTGTATGTCTATCCTCAAGCCAGTACCGCAGTCTTGATTATGGTAGCTTTGTATTAAGTTTTGAAATCAGTAAGAAGGAGGTCTCCAACTTTGTTATTCATTTCAATATTAAGTCAGCTATTCTGTGTCCCTTGCAATTCCATATGAACATTAGAAGCAGCTTGTGCATTTTTGCACAAAGAAAGCTGCTTTTTTCGCAGCTGAAATTTTGACAGGGATTGTTTTGAATCTAGATCTATTTGAGAAATATTGTCATCTTAATATTAAGTCTTCTAAGCCATGAACAACAAATTATTTTGAAGACATTTAAATCTTACTCCCAAATCTAATTTTAAAAATTTCTGTTTTTTAAAAAATTTGTCTTTAACAATGTTTCCCTAATATGTACAAGAAACTAGTGACAATTATTGGTGCTGGGGAAGGACTTAGGTGGTATTTTACTTTATAAGCTTTTGCACATTTTGAATTCCTTACTATGTATATGTGTAAGTTAAACAAAAATTGAATTTACTAAAAATTTGCTCCCAGTTTCTCGAAGTGAAATAAGATGCACAAATAAGGAATATGGTTTTAGAGGGGCCAGCTTTATATAATTCTTTCCTGTTTTAACATAGACTTATCTGTACATTGTCTTTCTTACCTGGCCATCCCACATTTAATTCTCAACAACTGTCCATTTCCTCCTTATCCTGACACACAATCTAATCTACTTTTTTTGCTTTCATTTTTCCAATATTTTAGTCAGTTATTGACTAGTTTGCTTTCTCCTGGCTTGAATCAGGTGCTTATAACTAGGTATAGATGTTCTATGCTCCCTTTTCTTGCCCAAACCCTGTTTCCCCATCTCCGTCTAACATTATAAGATACTCCAATTTTATCTTACTTTTATGGAATGTTGCCCTGTCCTAGGAAGACTATACCATACACTTTATTACTCTTTGGGAATTATTAATATGATTTCCTGATTCTTTCCTTTCCTTTTATGTCTTGAATCTTTTTTTTTCTTTTTTTTCAATATGCGTTTTCCTTCTTTCTTTTTTTTTTAAATTAACATATAATGTATTATTAGCCCCAGGGGTGCAGGTCTGTGAATTGCCAGGTTTACACTTCACAGCACTCACCGTAGCACATATTCTCCCCAATGTCCATAACCCGACCACTCCGGACCCCACTCCCCCCAGCAACCCTCAGTTTGTTTTGTGAGATTAAAAGTCTCTTATGGTTTGTCTCCCTCCCGATCCCATCTTGTTTCATTTATTCCTTTCCTACCCACCAAACACCCCACATTGCCTCTCAACTTCCTCATATCAGGGAGATCATATGATAATTGTCTTTCTCTGATTGACTTATTTCACTAAGCGTAACACCCTCTAGTTCCATCCATGTCTTCCCAAATGGCAAGATTTCATTTCTTTGATGGATGCATAATATTCATCATTTCTTTCTTTTTTTTTTTTAAAGATTTTATTTGTTTATTTGACAGAGAGAGATCACAAGTAAACAGAGAGGCAGACAGAGAGAGAGAGAGAGAGAGAGAGAGGGAAGCAGGCTCCCCGCTGAGCAGAGAGCCTGATGCGGGACTCGATCCCAGGACCCTGAGATCATGACCTGAGCTGAAGGCAGCGGCTTAACCCACTGAGCCACCCAGGCGCCCCCATCATTTCTTTTGATGGCTTCATAATATTCCATTGTGTGTGTGTACACACACACACACACACACACACACACACACACACATATATATATTTACCACATCTTCTTTATCCATTCATCTGTTGATGGACATCTAGGTTCTTTCCATAGTTTGGCTATTGTGGACATTGTTGCTATAAACATGCGGGTGCACAGGCCCCTTCGGATCACAATATTTGTATCTTTAGGGTAAATACCCAGTAGTGTGATGGCTGGGTCATAGGGTAGCTCTATTTTCAACTTTTTGAGGTATCTCCGTTCTGTTTTCCAGAGTGGTTGCACTAGCTTTCATTCCCACCAACAGTGTAAGAGGGTTCCCCTTTCTCTGCATCCTCACAGCATCTGTCATTTCCTGACTTGCTAATTTTAGCAATTCTGACTGGTTTGAGGTGGTATCTCATTGTGGTTTTGATTTGTATTTCCATGAAGCCAAGTAATGTGGAGCACTTTTTCTTGTGTCTGTTGGCCATCTGGATGTCTTCTTTGCAGAAATGTCTGTTCATGTCCTCTGCCCATTTCTTGATTAGATTATTTGTTCTTTGGGTCTTGAGTTTGCTAAGCTCTTTATAGATTTTGGATACTAGCCCTTTATCTGATATGTCGTTTGCAAATATCTTCTCCCATTCTGTCAGTTGTCTTTTGGTTTTGTTAACTATTTCCTTTGTTGTGCAGAAGCTTTTGATCTTGATGAAGTCCCATTAGTTCATTTTTGCCCTTGCTTCCCTTGCCTTTGGTGATGTTCCTAGGAAGAAGTTGTTGTGGCTAAGGTTGAAGACGTTGCTGCCTGTGTTTTCCTCAAGGATTTTGATGGATTCCTTTCTCACACTGAGGTCCTTCATCCATTTTGAGTCTATTTTCATGTGTGGTGTAAGGAAATGGTCCAGTTTCATTTTTCTGCATGCGGCTGTCCAATTTTCCCAACACCATTTGTTGAAGAGGCTGTCTGTTTTCCATTGGACATTCTTTCCTGCTTTGTTGAAGATTAGTTGACCATAGAGTTGAGGGTCTATTTCTGGGCTCTCTATTCTATTCCATTGATGTATATATCTGTTTTTGTGCCAGTACCATACTGTCTTGATGTTGACAGCTTTGTAATAGAGCTTGAAATCTGGAATTGTGATGCCACCAACTTTGGCTTTCTTTTTCAACACTTCTCTGGCTATTTGAGGTCTTTTCTGGTTCCATATAAATTTTAGGGTTATTTGTTCCATTTCTTTGAAAAAAAAATGGATGGTATTTCTTTTTTTAAAGATTTATTTATTTATTTATTTTACAGACCAAGATCACAAGTAGGCAGGGAGGCAGGCAGAGAGAGAGGGGAAGCAGGCTCTCTGAGAGTCTGATGCGGAGCTTGATCCCTGGATACTGGGATCATGACCTGAGCCAAAGGCAGAGGTTTTAACCCACTGAGCCACCCAGGCACCCCCCAAAATGGATGGTATTTTGATAGGGATTGCATTAAACATGTAGATTGCTTTAGGTAGCATAGACATTACCACAATATTTGTTCTTCCAATCCAGAAGCATGGAACATTTTTCTATTTCTTTGTGCCTTCCTCAGTTTCTTTCATGAGTACTTTATAGTTTTCTGAGTATAGATTCTTTGCCTCTTTGGTTAGTTTTATTCCTGAGTATCTTAAGGTTTTGGGTGCAATTGTAAATGGGATTGACTCCTTAATTTCTCTTTCTTCTCTCTCATTGTTGGTGCATTGATTTTATATCCTGACACTTTGCTGAATTCCTATACAAGTTCTAGCAGATTTAGAATGGAGTCTTTTGGGTTTTCCACATAAAGTATCATATCATCTGCAAAGGGTGATAGTTTGACTTCTTCTTTGCAAATTTGGATGCCTTTAGTTTCTTTTTGTTGTCTGATTGCTGAGGCTAGGACTTCTAAAACTATGTTGAATAGCAGTAGTGATAATCCCTGCTGTGTTCCTGACCTTAGTGGAAAGGCTTTCAGTTTTTCTCCATTGAGAATGATATTTGCTGTGGGTTTTTCACTGATGGCTTTGATGATATTGAGGTATGTGCCCTCTATCCCTACACTTGGCAGAGTTTTGATCAGGAAAGGATGCTGTACTTTGTCAAATGCTTTTTCAGCATCTATTGAGAGGATCATAGTTCTAGTTCTTTCTTTTATTAATGTATTGTATCACATTAATTGATTTGCGGATGTTGAACCAACCTTGCAGCCCTGGAATAAATCCCACATGGTCATGGTGAATACTCCTTTTAATGTACTGTTGGATCCTGTTGGCTAGTATTTTGTTAAGAATTTTTGCAACTGTGTGAATCCAGGATATTGGTCTGTAGTTCTCATTTTGATGGGATCCTTGTCTGGTTTTGGGATCAAGGTGATGCTGGCCTCATAAAATGAGTTTGGAAGTTTTCCTTCCATCTCTGTTTTTTGGAATAGTTTCAGGAGAAGAGGAATTAGTTCTTCTTTAACTGTTTGGTAGAATTCCCCCGGGAAGCCGTCTGGCCCTGGGCTTTTGTTTGTTTGGAGATGTTTGATGACCACTTCCATCTCCTTACTGGTTATGGGTCTGTTCAGGTTTTCTCTTTCTTCCTGGTTCAGTTGTGGTAGTTCATATGTCTTTAGGAATGCATCTAATTCTTCCAGATTGTCAAATTTGCTGGCGTATAGTTGCTCATAATATGTTCTTATGATTGTTTGTATTTCTTTGGTTTTGGTTGTGATCTCTCCTCTTTCATTCATGATTTTATTTATTTGGGTCCTTTCTCTTTTCTTTTTGATAAGTCTGGCCAGGGGTTTATCAATCTTATTAATTCTTTCAATGAACCAGCTCCTAGTTTCGTTGATTTGTTCTATTTTTTTTTTCTTTTGGTTTCTGTTTCATTGATTTCTGCTATGATCTTTATGATTTCTCTTCTCCTGCTGGGTTTAGGCTTTCTTTGTTGTTCTTTCTCCAGCTCCTTTAGGTGTAGGGTTAGGTTGTGTATTTGAGACTTTTCTTGTTTCTTGAGAAAGGCTTGTACCACTATATATTTTCCTCTCAGGACTTCCTTTGCAGTGTTTTCATTTTCATTTGTTTTCATGAATTTTTTCAATTCTTCTTTAATTTCCCGGTTGACACATTCATTCTTTTGAAGTATGCTCTTTAGACTTCATGTATTTGGATTCTTTCCAGCTTTCCTCTTGTTATTGAGTTCTAGCTTCAGAGCATTGTGGTTGGAAAATATTCAGGGAATGATCCCAATCTTTTGGTACCAGTTGAGGCCTACTTTGTGACCCAGGTTGTGATCTATTCTGGAGAATGTTCCATGTGCACTAGAGAAGAATGTGTATTCTATTGCTTTGGGATGGAATGTTCTGAATATATCTGTGATGATGTCCATCTGGTTCAGTGTGTCATTTAAGGCCTTTATTTCATTGTTGATCTTTTGCTTGGATGATCTGTCCATTTCAGTGAGGGGAGTGTTATAAAGTCCCCTAGTATTGTTGTATTATTGTCGATGTGTTTCTTTGATTTTGTTATTAATTGGTTTATATAGTTGGCTGCTCCCATGTTAAGGGCATAGTTATTTAAAATTGTTAGATCTTCTTGTTGGACAGACCCTTTGAGTATGACATAGTGTCCTTTCTCATCTCTTCTTATAGGCTTTGGCTTAAAATCTAATTGATCTGATATAAGGATTGCCACCCCAGCTTTCTTCTGATGTCCATTAGCATGGTAAATTGTTTTCCACACCCTCCCTTTAAATCTGGAGGTGTCTTCAGGTCTAAAATGAGTTTCTTGTAGACAGCATATTGATGGGTTTTGTTTTTTTATCCATTATGATACCTTGTGTCTTTTGATTGGGGCATTGAGCCCATTTACATTCAGGGCAACTATTGAGAGATATGAATTTAGTGCCATTGTATTGCCTGTAAGGTGACTGTTACTGTATCTTGTCTCTGTTCCTTTCTGATCTACTACTTTTAGACTCTCTCTTTGCTTAGAGGACCCCTTTCAATATTTCCTGTAGAGCTGGTTTGATGTTTACAAATTCTTTCAGTTTTTGTTTGTCCTGGAAACTTTTTATCTCTCCTTCTATTTTCAGTGATAGTCTAGCTGGATATAGTATTCTTGGCTGCATGTTTTTCTCGTTTAGTGCTCTGAATATATCATGCCAGCTCTTTCTGACCTGCCAGGTCTCTGTGGATAAGTCTGCTGCCAATCTAATATTTTTACCATTGTATGTTATAGACTTCTTGTCCTGGGCTGCTTTCAGGCTTTTCTCTTTGTCGCTAAGACTTGTAAATTTTACTATTAGGTGACGGGGTGTGGACCTATTCTTATTGATTTTGAGGGTGGTTCTCTGCAACTCCCAGATTTTGATGCTTGTTCCCTTTCCCATATTAGGGAAATTCTCTACAATAATTCTCTCCAATATACCTTCTGCTCCCCTCTCACTTTCTTCTTTTTCTGGAATCCCAGTTATTCTAATATTTTTTTTGTCTTATGGTGTCATTTATCTCTCGGATTCTCCCCTTGTCCACTATTTGCTTGTCTCTCTTTTGCTCAGCTTCTTTATTCTCTGTCATTTGGTCTTCTATATCACTAATTCTCTCTTCTGCCTTATTTATTCTAGCAGTAAGGACCTCCATTTTTTATTGTGCCTCATTAAGACCTTTTTAAAATTTCAGCTTGGTTAGATTTTAGTTCTTTTATTTCTCCAGAAAGGGCTTTTATTTCTCCAGAGAGGGTTTCTCTAATATCTTCCATGCCTTTTCTGAGCCCAGCTAGTGAGAGTCATCATTCTGAACTCTAGGTCTGACATATTACCAATGTTCATATTGATTAGGTCTCTAAACTTTTGTACTGTCTCTTGTTCTTTTTTTTTTTTGTGGTGGTTTTTTCTGCCTTTTCATTTTATCTAGATAAGAATATATAAAGGAGAGTATAAAATGCTAAAAGTGTGGCAAAGACCCTAGAAAAATGCACCAAATCAGAAGAGACCCCAAATCATGGGGGGAAGAAAGGGGGTAAAAAGAAGTTCAAAAGAATTTAAAAAAAAAAAGAAAGAAAGAAAATATAGATATTAGACTGGTGACTAGAATAGAGCCACCCACTTAATTTTGGGAGTACTTTGGTCCCTTAGAAGAAACTACCTCCCAAAATTTTAAAGAAAGAAAAATTTGTGTATATATCTATACACACACACACACACACACCACAGAAATAAGGGCAGACACGATGAAGGGATGGAATATGACTGTGAAGATGAAAATTTTAAAAAAATTCTAAAAAAGGAGTTGATAAGATAAGTTGGTTGGAAGAGAAAGAAAAAGAAAGTGGAGAGAATTTCTCAGGCTGGAAACTAGAACAAAGGCCTGTGCTAGATTCAGGGTATATTTTGATCTGTTGGAAGAAGTTGTATCCCATAATTTTTTGGAAGAAAAGACCCTATGTGTATACAAAAAATCAAGTTAGATACAATGAGGGATAAAATATGACTATAATAATAAAGATTCAAAAAGATTTTTTTGAAAGGTATTGTTAAGATAAACTAGTTAAATACATTAAAAGTGGAAAGAGCAAAAGTTAAAAAAATTAGAATAAGAAAAAAATAAAATTAAAAAAATTATTTAACTTTGCAAAACTAAAGAATCATGGAGAGAAAGCTTTGAATTCCATGCTTTGCTTTCTCCTCCTCTGGAATTCTGCTGTTCTCCTTCAAAAGTGAGCTTGGTCTGGGAGGGATTTCTTGCTGATCTTCTGGGGGACAGGCCTGTGGTAGTGATACTCAAGTGTCTTTGACCAAGGCAGAATTGCACCGCTGTTGCCCGGGGCCGGGCTAAGTAATCTGTTCAGGTTCACTTTTGGGAGATTTTGGGAGATTTTGTCCTGAACACTTCCTGTAGAGCTCTGGAGGATGGGATTGAAAATGGCAGCCTCTCAGTCTCCGGCCCAGAGGAGCAGAGAGCTCGGGGTACCACTCCTCAGTGCACCCTCTGAGAAAAGCGCTCAATCACTCCCGTCTCCCTGGCCTCCGGCTGTGCTCTGAGCTCACCTGGCCTGTGACTGAGCATCTCTGTTTCTGGAAAACAGCCCTGTCTGGAGTCTCCAAACCCAGAAGATCCCTGCCGCTCTTCCAGGGAGGTCTTCTCGGATCTGCCACTTGTGGGGTCTCTGTTCAAAGAGCAGTGGCCTGGCTGTGCCATGGATCATAGTTTAAGGTAACCCCAAGCTGAGAGCTTACTCCTTGGCTCCTCTCTGTAGCTGGCTTCCCTGCTCTAATACCTGTGAGCTCTGTGATACTCAGACACCCCTGATCCTTCAGTGACCCTGCAGGACCTGAGACCACACTGTCCTTGCATGGGCTTCACCCCAGCTTAGCCTCTGGAGCAATTTCACTCAGTGGAGCAGACTTTTAAAAGTCCTGATTTTGTGCTCCATTGCTCTGCCGCTTGCTGGGAGCCGGCCCCTCCCGCCCTGGTCTATCTTCCCATCGCTTTGGATTCACTTCTCCGCCGTTCCTACTGTTCAGAAAGTGGTCGATTTTCTGTTTCTAGAATTGCCGCTCTTCTTCTCTTCAATCTCCTGTTGGATTTGTAGGTGTTTGGAAGGGTTTGATAGGCTATCTAGCTGATCTCCTGCTACCTGATGTCATCTCAGCCTGCTACTCCTCTGCCATCTTGACTCCTTCCCCTCAATGTGTGTTTTCTTATTAGGTAGTGAGACAACATAATCTCTCTGTAAAATGAGTTTTCTTTCAAAGCCTAAGATTAAAATATCAAATGAAATGATCCATTTATTGAATAGATATTTGTGGATTAGCAAACTGTGAGATAAAGATACAGTATCTATGAGAATAAAACATTAAAAAGTATCATTTTTCATATATAAAGAAAATATAAATATCTCAAGCAATATATGAGCAAGATTTAAACAAATATTTGTAGAGGTACTGTGAATCCATTCTTTTTTAAATAATTGTTTTTTATTATAAAGTAATTTATATTTATAAAACAATCCAACCATTACAAATCTAAAGAGTGTAACTGTAAACCCAGTTGTTATTCTAATGTCTAAAGATGAATAGATTTTTTTTTTCCTACGTAAGTACAAAATGTATCAGTAGAGGAAGTTCTCTGCTATAATTAAATACTGGACCATTTGTTACTTACATTTAAAAGATTAAATTATTTCACATAATCAAGGAGCTGAAGATAAGTGCTTCTTGGATTAGTGGGTCAGCTCAGCAAGGTCACAACCTACGTGTTTGCTTTTTTTTTTTCTCCCCAGAGTTCTTGTTTCATGATTATAAGGTGGCTGCCATAAACTCAACTATCACATCTTTATATAAAGGCATTACTGGCAGGAGAAAAAGCTGAATGGAGAAAGGGGTCTTCTTTTCATTAGGTAGGAAAAGTAACTCCATAAATCTTCCTTATCCTCTTGGGTAACTGTATATTTGATACTTTTGCTACAAAGAAGGCAGAGAAAATTATTATCTAGGAGAGGGTAATGGAATTTACATGAATTCTTTTGCCCCCATAATTTTTGGGGGAGATTGTCTAGGAAAGTTGTTTTTAGAACAGTTTTTTTTTTTTTTTTTTTAAGAAATAGGAGAAGAGTTGGTGCAGCCACACTTTGGAGAACAGTGTGGAGATTCCTCAAGAAATTAAAAATAGAGCTTCCCTATGACCCTGCAATTGCACTACTGGGTATTTGCCCCAAAGATACAGATGTAGTGAAAAGAAGGGCCATCTGTACCCCAATGTGTATAGCAGCAATGGCCATGGTTGCCAAACTGTGGAAAGAACCAAGATGCCCTTCAACGGACGAATGGATAAGGAAGATGTGGTCCATATACACTATGGAGTATTATGCCTCCATCAGAAAGGATGAATACCCAACTTTTGTAGCAACATGGACGGGACTGGAAGAGATTATGCTGAGTGAAATAAGTCAAGCAGAGAGAGTCAAGTATCATATGGTTTCACTTATTTGTGGAGCATAACAAATAACGTGGAGGACATAGGGAGATGGAGAGGAGAAGGGAGTTGAGGGAAATTGGAAGGGGAGGTGAACCATGAGAGGCTATGGACTCTGAAAAACAACCTGAGGGTTTTGAAGGGGCGGGGGTTGGGAGGTTGGGGGAGCCACATGGTGGGTATTAAGGAGGGCATGGATTGCATGGAGCACTGGGTGTGGTGCAAAAACAATGAATTCTGTTATGCTGAAAAGAAATTAAAAAACAAAAAGAAATAGGAGAAGAGGGCTATTGAGTAGGCTACTAGTAGTGGCTGCTATACACTGTATAGTATCAATGTGTCAATGAATGTGTAAAGCATTAGGTTTGCTTGTAAGTAATATAGGCCCCAAGAAGGTCTGGTTTAAATAAAGAGGAAAATTTCTTTTCTCTTGTAAAAGTTCAGAGCAGGTAGTACCAAGAGTAAAATTACTTACAGATTGTCACTTTGCTACCCCTAGATAATGGGCCTCATTTCCAAGGTTCAAAATGGCAACTATATTCTATATTCAAAATGGCAGTAGGATTAGAAAAGGATAAAGTCAAAAAGGGGCTAAAAGGGCAGGTACTGGCTGTCATTTTAGGTTGGGTCCCTTAAGGCTGATCTGAAACATTCTGCTTCTGGTCTATTGTCTGATTCTTAGTCATGTGGCTACATTCCACTGTTAGGGAGACTGAGAAATGCACCTTTTATGATGGATAGCTATGTGTGTAGGTACAAGTTAGTGCCTATTAAAAAAGAAGGCTTCAAGAAAGAGAATGGAATGGAGGGACTGCTAGTAGTCTTTGTCAGTGGGCAGAAAGGAACACTCTGCATTATCATTGTCCTAATAATGTCATCATCCTGACGATATTTATTGCTATCTTCTTTTTATTTAAAGGAATTATTTTAGGATAGTGTGTGTAAAAGCTGTGGGACATTACACCTTCCATTTGTTTAATTTTTTTATTAGCATATTATTTGTTTCAGGGTACAGGTCTGTGAATCATCAGTCTTACACAATTCACAGTACTCACTATATAGCCCATACCCACCCCAATGTCCATCACCCAGCCACCCCATCCCTCCCATCCCCCCTCCCCTCCAGCAACCCTCAGTTTGTTTCCTGAGATTAAGAGTCTCTTCCATTTGTTTAATTTATGCCTATCCCCCCCCCCCCATTTAGTGTTATTGAAAGGCACTGAGTTTTCCTATTGCAGACATTTAAAGAAAGATTTTGGACCTTATCCTTTTGATTATGGCTTGAAATCTTCAACGTTTCCAAAAAAGGTATGGAGAGGAACACTGAAAGATTTCTCAAAGGTCTTAACACTATCCAGGTTTTTAATCTATGAAAACTGTGTGTGAAATCCTGTCACCACAGTGTAAACTGCTGCATAGAGAATTTCTCTCTTTTCTAAACTTTTCTTTCTTTATTTTTTCTGAATGATTACTAGACTCCAGATATTAAGATTTTATTGAACAGATTTGTGTGTGGAAAGAAAAGCCATGGTAATCTCTTTTATGTGAATTTTTTTTGGAAATTGCTTCTGCACAGATTAAATTTTATATCCAAGTTTAGACGTGAAAAGCAAGCTAGTACATAATTGTTCTCTGCCTGTCCTGGTCACAGCCTACTGCAGGAAGCTTGTTCAAATATGGGCACTTCAATATTTCAGGCAGGAAATAAATTCTCTCTCTTGTTCACATAAATAATGCCATGCCAGTGCATCTTTACTAATCCTAGCTTTGTGAAATGAGTTTTTAAAATCTGCTAAGTATCTTCTAGTTCAAAGAATTGCTCTAGTAGAATGAGGTTAGACAATGGTTTTAGGACTCAAAGACCATGTGTCTATATGCAATCTGTTTTTGACCTCTCTGTTACTGTTTCATTGGTGGAATGTTGGCTTTCAGAGATAAGTGAGTCCAATTTTACAGCTTCTGTCTACCAGTCATTCCTCTGAGTGCTGGTGACCAGCTGTCTAAGAATCTGTTATTGAGAGTTGGCGTCTGCATGCTACATGATGCCTTTCTCCTAATACTGTGTAAGTCTATAATATTCTTTATGGAGTCCCTTAATTGCTTCATTATTCCTTATTGCTATACAGTTAGCACCTGCGGGCTGCTGAAAGGAGTATTTGCTTCATATATTTTGCACAACATTTAAATAGACCTAGATTTTTGTAATATCACAGATGGTGTGTCATAAATAAAAAGGTCATATGGATTGTGTTAAAATTTGGACTCTGCTTTGAACTGTGTTTTTTGGAGCCCCTGTCAGTGTCATTACTTGATGTGTCTGCTATTTTCTCCTATATTAAAATATTAATCATTTAAATTCTACTGTATGCAGTACATTGTTTTGGATGTTTTGAGAGATATAACTTAATGATAAAATAGATTTCCCCCTATTTATTCATCCTAACTCATGAATAATTGTGTGTGATATAGTAGACATTTTCCCCTTTTTGCCCCAATGTCACCTCATGAGATTGCATGTATCTTCTACTAAAGAACTTCTCTCCACAGCCACCCTTGCATCTAGGCTTGGCCCTTGAACCAGGTCTGACAAGTAGATACACATGCTCAGATATGGGAGGGACCACTCAGAATGCCTTCAGCTAAAAGGTGAGGCAGTGGCTACTGCCGCATCCTCTTTCAGAGGCAACAGACAACAGTGATAGGTTTATAGCAGGAACACCTAATGGCCAGCATTGCTTGAGTTGGTGGAATTACCTAAGGTGTCTGCACCCATAGGAGATAGCTGTGATGTCTCCGTGAGACCAGATATGAATTTGGCTATTTCCCTGGTTGGGAAGTTTCTATGATTAGTTCCTTGGCTCTTCAGATTCTGTGAATTACTCAGAATATTTAATATAGTGAGAATTACTTCCTAGGACTTATAACTAAGGTAATTAACTTATATAAGAAGTTAAAAAACTATCACATCTTTAATGAATTACAAAAGGAAGCAAAATCAATTTTTTAAGAGGGCAGCACAGAGGGAATGGGAAAGAGAGACTCCCTACCTAGTGCAGATCCCAATGCTGGGCTCAAAATCGCATGACCCCGAGATCATAACCTGAGCCAAAAACAAGAGTCAGATGCTTAACTGACGGAGCTATCCAGTAGACATATTGACATATGATGGAGACAGGGCCTCAAGAAAATGGGAAAGATTGATGGAAGAGGTAGATGTTGCTCTCTGCAGTCTCAGTTCATTGAACAAATACTATGAGCTGCTAACATATAACAGATATGGTGTTAGGTGCTTGGGATAAAAAGAAAAATGAGGGAGAGAATGAGGAAATGTCATTAGAGAATGACACAGTTACTATCTTCACCAAACTAAAGGTGCAGTGGAGAAGAAATTAACCTCATTCACAGCTTTGGCAAAAGCTCTGTTGGAATGAGAGGATACAATGTGTAGTTATATCAGGGACACTTATGTATTCAAGAATAGGCAAGTAAGGCTTCCCAGAGGAGTGCCTTTAAAGAAATAATCTGAATGATGTGTGAACCGAAGAGAACTCATGGAGGAGGGTCTTTGGGTAATGAGAGTCCAAGTAAGGAATCAGAATTTGTAAAATTTTTATAGTGAGAGAGAATATGACAAATACAGAATATAGAAATGGAGAATGATCAAGTAGACTTAGAGAAAAATGAAATATTTTCTCTACTATATTTAACTTTGATGGTTAGAGAGAGTTCACTGAAGTTAGTGCTTATGAAAAATAAGATCAGGGGCGCCTGGGTGGCTCAGTGGGTTAAAGCCTCTGCCTTTGGCTCAGGTCATGATCTCAGGGTCCTGGGATCGAGCCCCACATCGGGCTCTCTGCTCAGCAGGGAGCCTGCTTCCTCCTCTGTCTCTGCCTGCCTCTCTGCCTACTTGTGATCTTTGTCTGTCAAATAAATAAAAAAATCTTTAAAAAAAATAAGATCAAACCCAAGAATAATATGCAAGCACAAATAAAGATGATTATTCTGCTTGTCCTTAAATACACTGTATTAAGTCCTGACATTCAGCAGGGTATCTGAACAACTTGTGTGATGGTGTACTGAACCAGAACAGGGCCAGTAGCAGTGTTCAGAGGGATGAAGGGACCTAGACATAGTTAAGATATGTTTAGCCGGATTTGGTCATTGATTAGAAAGATAAGTTGAAAGGGATGCAATTAAGATGTTGTTATTTTATTAGGAAAGCACAAACTTGTGGTTCCTAAGTGGTCTTTCTGTCTACCTGCAATCACCCAGTAAGCAAATCTCATAATGTTTATATTTATACATATTTTAATTTATTTATTTTTAATTTAACTTAATTTATTTTTTTTCAGTGTTCTAGAATTCATTGTTTATGCACCCCCAGTGCTCCATGCAATACATGCCCTCCATAATGCCCACCACCAGGCTCCCCAAACTCCCCAACCCTCTCCAAAACCCTCTGTTTGTTTCTCAAAGTCCACAGTCTCTCATGGTTTATATTAAAAGTGAAAATACCTATAAAAATATATTAGTAATGTATATCTGGTTTTCTTCATTGCTGGTTAGCAAAACTCAAGGTAAAAGACCAGGAAGGCACTTACTTTACTCTAGTGGCTGTGGCAAAATTTGACATTTGCATTAGATAATACTGGATTTGAATAATACTTGGGCACACATTTGACAAGTTGTATGTAATTTAGTCATTGCATGTAACTATGGAAAATAATAATTTACACTGATATAGCACTTTGCATTTCTTTTTAAAGATTTTATTCATGGGACGCCTGGGTGGCTCAGTCGTTAAGCATCTGCCTTGGGCTCAGGCCATGATCCCAGGGTCCTGGGATGGAGCCCTGCATCGGGCTCCCTGCTCCAAGGGAAGCCTGTTTCTCCCTCTCCCACTCTGGCTGCTTGTGTTCCTTTTCTTGCTGTCTTTGTCTCTGTCAAATAGATAAATAAATTTTTTTAAGATTTTATTTATTTATTTGACGGAGATCACAAGTAGGCAGAGAAGCAGGCAGAGAGAGAGGAGGAAGCAGGCTCCTTGTTGAGGAGAGAGCCTGATGTGGGGCTCGATCCCAGGACCCCAGGATCATGAGCTGAGCCAGAGGCAGAGGCTTTAACCCACTGAGCCACCCAGGTGCCCCTAGATAAAAAAATTCTTAAAAAAAAAAAAAAAAAAAGATCTTCATTCATTATTTCATTTTATACTCACTTAAAATTTTTGAAGGGCGTAATTATCCCCATTAGGTAGATGAGAACATCCTGGCTCATAAAGGTTTAAAAACTGTAAGCTCATCTACACTGCAGGCAGCAGAACATGGACAGAGACAGATTTTTATTCAAAGACAAGAGTAAGCATTTCTTTTATATAGTAGGTGATAGTTTTCAGAAGGGCAGGGATACACACTGCATGAGTGGAGACTCCAGGATTTAAAAAGGATAAGAAGGATAGAAGTTCACACATGAATTGCTAACTAGGTAACAGATCACTTCACTATAATTTAGAAGGTCATGGTCATTTTCCTTAATATATGTACAACCTATATCTATTCAAATAAAGTGAAATAGAAGGTTGATCATTTGTGTCTCAAATATTACCCAGTAGAGGACCATTAAAGTCAGCTAGGCAGTATTTTACATTTTATCCCTTATGGTTATTATTATTATTTTTTTTATTTTGGCTTGCAATACTTTTTTAGATTATAAATATCCTCTGTGCTTAAAGGTGAAGACATTATTTTCTACTGTTTGTTTGTCTGCCTGAAGAGCTTGTACAATACCAAGTTGATTGCACTCAAAACTGTTAGGCGCTTAGGAGCTCAGAGATGCAAATGCATAAAAAAATGCCTTTCACCACCCAGCTTAGCTTTAGAAGGTAACTTGCTGAGAAAATGCTTATAGCAATGGGATGACATTATTCAGCTCTGTGAGGTGCTAGCTAGAAAGCTACAGTGTCATTGCTTGAAAGACTGTACTTGTTTATATATGGACATTTACAAGTAGCTTTGGGGGCTGAAAATTTGCGAAATTATCCACTTATACAGGTCTCCTGTTTGGCCTACTTACATACATACAGACAAGTTTTCTTGACCTGAGGGTCAGAGAACTGATGGTAAAGAAAAATGTGACTGTTAAACAAGATAAATGATTACTGGTGACCACATTTGGCCTTTTATTTGGTTTAACCAGTTTGAAGAATAAATTAGTAGTGCTTTGAAAGTTATGAAATATAACTCCTCATACAAAAGCCAGCTGAATTTTATTTTCTAAAGAATAAAATGAATGATAATTAGTCAAATACGGAATTTAATTATTGTTATATATTAAAAAACAACCACACACACACACACACAAACATAAAGCCTATATGTGTATATTCTTATTATACAGTTTATGTTATTATTATTATTATCATCATCATTATTTTATTATATAGCTTCTAAGTGATCTCCAAGGAGCCAAAGCCTATTCTGTATATGTTAGCAAGCTGAGAACGTTAACTGGATAGTAGCCCATTGGTATATTTGCAAATGGGGTTAGAGGGACAAGGTGGTGAGAAGAAAAATGAAGTGCCAGGCTTGAGAGTAGAAGAGAATCTTGTTATATTATTTCTTAACTGGGTTTGACTGTGGAAGACTTTGAAAGAGAAATTATTTAGGAGAAATAAGTCTTATTCTTCTGGATAGGAAATTTTAGAAACAGCATGTGTAATGATTCTGTTAATAGAAGTGTCAGAGTAAGTACCATGGGCTTTCTTGAGTTACTGAGATTCAAGGAGAATTCCATAACTAGTGAGTCAGAAAGCTTGACTTTTCCTGAAAACTGATTAAATAAGAGGGAGAAGACTGCCAGCTAATTAGTTGGCTGGACTTATATGGACATTATCTTGAAAGCCCATGATGGGAGACTTCAACTACATAGTCAGGCCTTAGATCTGTTTTGATCCAAAACTAATTTCCTCAAGTGAGTAGTTAGAAATTGCTTTCTTAAAAAAATTTCAGAAGAAATGAAATAGAGGAAAGAAGTGGGTTCATATAATGAAGGGCAAATGTTCTGATTAAAACACACACACACACACACACACACAGTCCCTCTGTAGCAGGTAGGAGAGTTTTGGGGAAGGGAATAAGAAAGAGAAAAACACCAACAAGCCCTATTCATATTTTTAAATATTTATTTTTAAATTCCCCAGAAAAGGGCGCCTGGGTGGCTCAGTGGGTTAATGCCTCTGCCTTCGGCTCAGGTCATGATCTCAGGGTCCTGGGATCGAGCCCCACATCGGGCTCTCTGCTCAGTGGGGAGCCTGCTTCCTCCTCTCTCTCTGCCTGCCTCTCTGCCTACTTGGATCTCTGTCAAATAAATAAATAAAAAATCTTTAAAAAAAATAAATTCCCCAGAAAAGTTGCTATCTTTATTCATTTCAAGAATAAATTAATATATGGTGGTATGTGAACTATTTTAAAAACATTATAGAATAACTACCAATGAGGACATTTTTTTAGTTTGGAGACTTCTGTTTATTCACAAGGCATTTTCTCCCTAATAAATAAACTTTGTGCTTCTTTGATCCATTCTAGAGGCTTTAATATGATTGTACTGTCCAGTCTAAGATTTAAAAAAAAGTCTCTTAATCTTTTGAACAACATGAGAGAACTCAAAGGAGTTGTAATGCTAAGATTCATTTGCAGTGATAACTGACATTACTATTTAGGGAAGATGAAACTGTCCTCCTTTTCTGAGATGAAACCGACTGAGGTTAAGAGCCCTCTGAATATTCTATACGACACCATTTCCACCCTATTTTCTCATTGTGTTCCCTGCAGTGGTGACAGCCGTACTGAAATTCAGTGCCCAGGATTTCAATTGCTGTATCCAGATTTTTGAACCATCACCTAATTGTCTACACTGCCTGAGTATTCTGCCAAAATTCAGAAGGACAACATCAGGCTGGAGAGGACACTTTCCCATGGATTCTGCTTTAGCTTGTCCAGGTTCATGAGCTCTTAGGATTATTTCTTTTGTAATTCCTTTCTCCATGAGATCTCCACCCAAAGCAGTCATAAAGGTATCAAGAGATACCAGAGTAAAAATGAAGTTTTCTTATAAACATGACTTTTTCTGAAAATAGACACCAGTCTATATGAGATGTTATTTCAGAATCTTATTAAAGCGAAAGGTTTTATGAACCTCCTTCCTTTTAATAGGCGGTACCTTTCTACTAAATCTCAGTTGGCTCTGGCTAATACTTCTAAATTTGCTTTAAACATATTTCATTGAATCTAAGAAACCAGTGGTTCCAAGATTATGTATTATTTGATGTAGATAGAAAAAAAGATGACATAATACTAAGAACCTGGGGTCCTAAGACTCTTTTTTTTTTTAAAGATTTTATTTATTTATTTGACAGAGAGAGAGATCATAAGTAAGCAGAGAGGCAGGCAGAGAGAGAGGGAAGCAGGCTCCCTGCTGAGCAGTGATCCCGATGCAGGGCTTGATCCCAGGACCCTGAGATCATGACCTGAGCCGAAGGCAGAGGCTTTAACCCACTGAGCTACCCAGGTGCCCCAGGTCCTAAGACTCTTAGCATCTCTATTTTAGAGTAAATAAGTGTGTATTATGAAATGGAAGAGATACAATATTGCTAACCTCCTCTGTACCTGAATCCAAGTTTTTCCTGGTTGGTGAGGCCTAAATACATAGATGCCTCAAATGAGCTATAAACTTATCATGAATGTAGCCATTTTGGAAAGGTAGAAATTTTAGAATGTTTAACAGATAAAAGGTTTCAGCCAGCACAGTGGGTTCTGAGTAGCATATGTGGATATAAGCGGTAGATATTTCATTCCTTGAGTTTTACAAATTGAGTTCATTGTCTTGTGGTTTACACTGTATCATCTCTCTCCACCCTGCCCCTGCCTATAGGAATCAGGTAACATAGGGAAGTTGTTATGGCGACTTCACCTTCTTTTCACTGGCCCTGCGTGACAGTAGTGGATGTGTGAGGTTGGATCATGGCAATCTTTTCATCCCCCTTGGACACTTTGTGTGATAATAAAAATGGTTTTTTGGTAAGATATAATTGATCTTAGCAATTCCTTCCTTAACCTTCTTCAGGAGTTTTTTTTTTTTTTTTAAGATTTTATTTATTTATTTGACAGACAGAGATCACAAGTAGGCAGAGAGGTAGGTAGAGAGAGGGAGTGGGAAGAAGGCTCCCTGCTGAGCATCGAGCCCACGCAGGGGTTGATCCCAGGACCCTGAGATCATGACCTGAGCTAAAGGCAGAGGTTTAACCCACTGAGCCACCCAGGCACCTCAGGAGTTCTTCATGGGAGAGAGTACCTAGTTCCCAAGGCTCCCTACTTGGAGTCTGTGCTGGGTTGTGATCTTCTTTGATGATAATTGTGCTTTGAATAGTTGATAGAAAACTGCCTCTTCTTTCCTAGCCAATACCATTTATTCATTTAACAGTTATGATTTGGGTATCTTCTGTGTTCCAGTCACTATTATATTATAGACCATATAGAACATTATTATTATAAATAACAAGAATTTACTGTATTTGGGCAAAGACTTGAAAGAAAGTGATGTGAGCCGTGTGGATTTCTTATGGAATACTATCTCTGAGAGGGTACAGCAAGGGCACAGGCCTGCACCAGGAACATGCATAGCATCTTTGAAGAACATGGCTGTGAGGAGTTGGCCAGTGTGGCTGGAGTAGAGTAAAGAGGAAGAGAGTGGTAGGAAATAAGAGCAGAGAAGTTGGGGAGAAGATTGGCCAACAAGAAAGCCTCAATTTTTACTCTGAGTGAGATGGAAAGGCACTAAAGTAATTTGTGCAAAAAAGTAACATATTTGATTTTATTTTAAAAGAATCTCTTAAGTCTACATGGAGAAAAAACCTGCATCATGGAAGGGTGGAAGCAGTGAGACCTGTAGAAGTCTAATGCATTAATCAAAGAGCAAGATCATGGTGGTTTGTGCTAGGAATTTGACAGAGAAGGTGGTAAATGGTGGTCAGGTCCAGGACATATTTTGTAGAGAAAGCTGCCAAGTTTAGATTGGCTATGGGAATGGAGAATGGAGAAAGTTGACTCAGAGGTGTTTGGCCTGACTAGCCTGAACAATGAAGCTGCCGTTGACTGAGACGGGAAAGCCATGTGGGAAGAGCTGTTTGAGGAGTAGAGTTAAAAACTCATTTTTGGGCATGTTAAATTCGAGATGCCTATTTGATATTCTCATAGAGCTTTTTGCTGTTCAGTGCTGTATGATGATCTTTTTGGAATGGATAATATTTAGAGAATGAGGTTTGTTACTCTAATTAGCCTTCTGTCTGTCACATTTTACACACTTACTGCATGCGAGAGTGTGAACTTGACATTAGATACCTTCTGCCAGGTATACAGGGTATAAGAATTTGATCTCTGGTGATGGCTTTGTGAACTGCCGTGAGTCATGAATACTGATTATACAAGTTTTCTTTATTTCATTCTGTTGGCTATGATATTAGTTTCCATGAAACGTATCCACATAACAACCACTCATTACTTCTGATTAGCAATAGCTATGAAAATATCTAATCTTATTAATACTCTTTTCTAGTATTGCCTCTCTTTCTTTTATCAGTTATTCTAAATTATGATGAGTTGGTAAAGCTATTTAATTCTCTTTAGGTGTTTGGTGACTATAAATCTTATTCTACATTTACACATGTGAGTGTATATTAATAATTTATTAATATTTTTTATGTTATTTGGATTGCTCTATTTTAAAAAAGTAGGATGTTTGGATCATATGCTGAGATATGGTCCTCCATTATCCAGTCTAAAGAAAAGTCTTGGACTATTCAGCAGTTTCCCCACAACTTACTGAATGGCAGAATCTGACTTGTAGATATAGTGTCAAAGGGACAATAAATGAGTAGCCCAGGCCTTTCAAGTGGAAGCAAATATTCTGGGGGTTCCTTGGTGGCTCAGTCAGTTAAACATCAGACTCTTGATTTCAGCTCAGGTCATGATCTCAGGGTTGTGGGACTGAACCCTGCATCTGGCTTTACACTCACTGGGAGTCTACTTGAGATTCTCTCTCTTTCTCCCACTCTCACCCAACCCCACCTCTGCTTGTGTGCACATGTGCATACATTCTTTCCATAATAAATAAATAAAACTTAAAAAAAGAAGCAAATATTCTATAGTAGACATAAATTTAGTGAAATACGACCTTGATAATCAGGTAAAAATTTACCTGTTAAATTGTTAGAAAATGTTAGAACTCATTAACATTTATTTATGTTAGAACTCATTCACATTTATGATGGTTCAATACAAAGATGAAAAAGGATATAATTTCTGATGATATAAAATTTTCTAGAGTCCTAATTTTGCATCCATAATCTCTTCAAGGTCATATTAGCTCTTAATTAAATTCTAGTTTAACAACTGGAACTACTTACTTAATTAGTATTAACTTTTCATGTAATTTGCATTTTAAATTTGTTGTTTTCTCAAACTTCTCCTTATTAGTTCTAACTTATAATTAAAAATGTCATTGTTTTCTATCCAGTTCCCTTCTTAAAACTCTAACAACTCATTTAGTGAAGATAAAAAGTGAAAGTTTAGGGAGAAAAATGACCTGAGTACTGTAAACATGAAAAATTAGGTGGTACTAATAGTTTAGGATGTGGTTTTGGTGTAAGGGACCTTTTGCTGGAGAAGTGGCAAACATTTTTTTTTTTTTGGCATGTTATAATTACTCAATTCTACCATTGTAGCAAAAAACCAGCCATAGAGAATCTCTAAATTAATGGCTGTATTCCAATAAAACTTTATTTACAAAGCAGGCATTGGGCTGGATTTGGCCCATGGGCAAGTAGTTTGCCAGTCTCTGTGTTAGAGGCCAAGTGTTTCATGCTGACCTTCAAATGTTCCGGATTTATCCAGATAATGGTCACTACTGTCAAAATTCCATCTATCTATTTAATCTATGTGTTGTTTATAATTTTTATTTTTATCTATGTAACATCTTGAGGTAAAATATTCCATGAATATGTTATACCTATGGAAGACACTTAGAACCTATTTTTTTTCTATTCACTTAATTAAACACATAGAACCTATTTTTTTTTTCTATTCATTTAATTAAACACTTACGGAGCACTTGCTTTACACCAGGAACTGTATTAGACACTAATCTGTCTCATATAAGATCTATTATTACTCTCTAATATAATGGTGTGATAATTGATAGGGGAAATTATGAAATGTTCAGAAATTAAATGGGGTGTCAGGGATGGCTTTTTAGAGAAAGTGGTATCTAGGGGGAGAGTCAAACAGAAACGAAGAGTTATTCACACGGGGAATTGGAACAAGTGTGTGGTAGGAGAACTGCACACACACTGGTAGGTAAGAGGGAGCTGGGGAGTTGAGAGACTCAGGTAGCTCTCACCAGTTCATATGCGCTGGCTCTAGAACACTGCAAGCAAAAACTGTCTGTGATGTGTGTTTGCAGGAGTGTGTACATATCTCTGCATGTATATGCATCCAAAAGACAGAGTAGTGTGGTTAAGAGCTCAGGTTCTGCAGTCGCATATAGGGGCTTTAATTTTGCTTCCACAGTTTACTTATTAATTCTATTATTATGATTTGGCATTCAAGCTGACTTTGGTGTCCTTTCCACTTGCCTTAATTGCTTTATAAGCACTTCCTACTTTGTTGCACACAATGATATATTGCTCATAGTGTTCATGTCCCAGGTTAGAAATTCACCATTTATCCATTGAGATCTGGCTTATTTTAGTGGAGAATGGTATTTAGAAGCCAAAATCTGGGTACTTATTGTTGTGATCTGTCATTCTTGTATCATACTGTTTCCTTATAGAGGCTTTGTAATATATTCTAATATCTTCTTGTGGCTCCTCTCATAGCTTTTTCATTTTAGTGTTTCTTTAGCTATTTTTACATATATTTTTGTTTTTTACCTATGAACACCGGTATCAACTTGTCTAGCCACAGGGGAAACAACTTTTTTGGTACTTTTTACTGGCACTTCATTATATTTATAATTTAACTTAGGGAGAATTGACATCTTGATAATGTGGTCATATCTAAGTAAAAGAGGCATCTGTCCACTTGCTACTATCTATTTTTCTGGTTTTAAAGTTTTAAAATAAATACAGTTATTAAGTTTATTCCTAAATATTTTTTTAAAATGGACTTTTAAAAAATATTTTATTTATTTATTTGTCAGAGAGAGAGAGAGAGAGAGTGAGCGAGCACAGGCAGACAGAATGGCAGGCAGAGGCAGAGGGAGAAGCAGGCTCCCTGCCGAGCAAGGAGCCCGATGTGGGACTTGATCCCAGGATGCTGGGATCATGACCTGAGCCGAAGGCAGCTTCTCAACCAACTGAGCCACCCAGGTGTCCCTATTTCTAAATATTTTATCTTCAACATTATTACTGTATTTGTATATTTATCCTTTCATTTTCTTCTTTTAACTGGTTGTTATTGGTGTATATAGAGGTCATTGATTTTTACATGTTAAGCTTATATTCTGCTACCTTGCTGAATTATGGTTTTTTTTTGTCATTTTATAATTGATTTTCTAGTGTTTCCCCGGCAGAGTATCATGCTATTGGCAAATGCATATCATTTGGCTTCTTTTAAATTTTTTATTCTTCTAACTGATGCCTCCAATACATTACTAAATAATAGTGGATATAATGGCTCTCTTTGTCCTGTCTCCAGTCTTTTTGAAAATCCTTACAGTGTTTTCCCTTTACATAAGATACTGACTAGAGGATTGAGTAATATATATTATTACTTTAAGGATGTATCCCATCATTTCTATTTTCATGAAATTTCTATTAGAAATGGGTATGGAATTTTTGCCAAGGCCCTTTTCAACATTTATGGAGAAAATAATGTTTTTTCTTTTTAGATCTAATAATTTGATGAATTATATCAATAGACTTTCTAATAGTGGGCTATTCTTGTGTTTTTAGCTTAAATCCCACGTGGTTATGATATATATTTTCATAATGGAGCATCAGAGTCTCTCTTCTAATATTTAGGAATTTTCCACTGGTGTTCATAAGTGATACTGATCTGTAAATTTTTTTTGCATATGATGAATTGATCAGGTATAGGTTTTAAAGTTATATTTGCTCCATTAAAATAATTTGGAAGGTTTCCTTAATTTTATTTAGCCTAAAGAAATTTATATAACATTGGAAATATCTAGACTCTAAAGGTGTGGTAAGATTTCCCCATAGAATCATCTGAATCTGGTGAGTGTGTGTATGTGTATGAGTGTGTGTATGTGTGAGATAGTTCCTTGACAAAAAAAAAAAAAACAAAAAAAACTTTTTTTTCCTGTGGAAATAGATATGCTTCTACTTTCTATTTCCATTGAGCTCATTTTTGATAGACTATATTTTCCTATAAAATCCTCTTTATGCAGATTTATAAATTTATTTGTATAGAGGTTTACAAAGTAGCTTCATATGATTTTTTTAAAACCTCATTTGTAGCAATAATTATTTCTTTTTTCTTATTTTGTATATTTGTGTTTTCTCTTAATTAAATTAGTAGTATATATTTTCTGAAAAAATTAGGCTTTTGGTTTATTAACTTATTTACAATTTTTCTTTTTTAACCTCATTTAACCTTATTTTTTGCTTTTATTTCCTTTCTTGTGTTTTCTTTTTGTTTACTTAAGTTAATCTTTTCCTAGATTTTAAATTGGGGATTTAGTCCACTTATTTTCATTCTTTTATTTTATTGATTTAAAAAATTAGTTTTAAAAATTATTATTTTCCTTTGTTCTCTTTAAATGCATTCCACAGATATTGTGTAGGAGAAATATACTGATCCTTGCAACGATGTGAATGAATCTCAAAAACATGCTGTCTGAAGGTAAGCAGACATAATAAACACACTCTATGTGATTCTGGTCATATAATATTCAAGAAAAGGCAAGTAATCTATATTTACAGACAGCAAATCAGTCGCTGATGCTGTGTGTGGTAGTGAGGATACTGACTGCAAAAGGCTGTGAGATATGTTTGTGTTAGGATGGTTATATGGATACATAAATTTGTCAAAAAATGAAATGCACCCATAACAGTATGCTTATGTGTGCATTTTATTACACGAAACTTCGTGTAACCATATCTCATAATTCTAATTAAAAATAAGTATGAGAATGATTCAGTATGAAAATGCAAACTTATGCTATGTTATAATGTCTACTTAGATTTATAAAATTCTCAGATTCCTGGTTGGACTACTTTCTTAATCTGACATTTGTTTAAAGACTATAGAGAATTTACTAGCATTTTTTTTTTTTTTGATAAGAGGAATAGAGCAACAGTTTTCTATCACATTTAAAACTCTGTATAGTGGGGCACCTGGGTGGTTCAGTCAGTTGAGTGTCTGCCTTTGGCTCAGGTCTTGAACCCAGGGTTCTGGGATTGAGTCCTATGTTGGGCTCCTTGCTCAATGGGGACCCTGCTTCTCCCTCTGCCTGCCTCCATCTCTCTCTCTCTCTGACAAATAAACAAAATCTTAAATATATATATGTATATATATATATAACTCTGTATCATGGGGTTTATTCAAATTTACCTCCTTTTTGGAGATAATTAAAACTTGTTTCAGTTTTATTTATTTGATCTTAGCTTAACGGGGAATCATGTTCAACTAATTAATTTTATGATCATTCATTGTGGGAAACATTTTTCATGATGCTTCAGTTTTCTTAACTGTGAAATGAGGATAAATATTACTTAGCCTATATTACATATGAGAATTTGATGATGTAATATTTATAAAACTCAATCTGGTATTTACATTAAATAAATGATAAAAAATTTAGCAAGCAATATTCCTAGCAAAGTTAAAGCCAAAACACTACTATTATTATCTCGTGGGCATGACTGTCCTTCTTGGCTTTATTTGGAACAAAAAGCATTTGGGAATAGAGTAACAGTACTATAATTACCTAGTTAATACGATTAGAGAAAGAAATGAGGTGTAAAATGTACAAATTAAGAAGTGAGTCATTATTTTGTGTGTACATTTTTTTAAAAAGATCTTATTCTTAAATAATCCTTGCATTCAACATGGGGCCTGAAATCACAACCCCTGGATCAAGAGTCATGTGCTCCACTGACAGAGCCAGCCAGGTGCCCCAAATCATTATTGCGAAGTTGTAGGTCTGAAGTCTTGTTTCTTTCCTGTCAGTTAGCTAGGCTGCCCATATCCCTCTTATGTGGCGCTATCCATCTTCAAACCAGCTATGATGTCATGCTTCAAATTTCTTTGACTTCCTCTTTCCCTACCAGCCTGAGAAAACTTATTTTTATACAGCTCATGAAATTATATTAGACCCAACCTGTATAATCTCCCTTTTGCCATATACTCTAACATTATCACTGAGTGCCAAAGGTCATGGGCCATTCTGAACTTCTGCCTACCCTATTTCTATATGGTTTAGTTTTGCCATAAGAATATACTATTCTTGTAACATAAAAACCTGTTAATAAAAAGATTTTATTGAAAAATTTCAAAACAATTTCTAATTATCCCAAGTTTAAATGGAATGATAATAACTTGCTCCAAGGAAAAAGGATAAAATAGTATATGTGAAAATGTTTTTTAGATATTAAAGTCATCAACAAAGTTTAGTTATACTTATTTTAACTATTGCTGTTATTGTTATTCTCACAAACGTGTAAGTCAGACCTTACATAGTGTCAATACGAGAATACAGTAATTTTATTACTGTCTGAAAGTAAGCAGACATAATAAACACACTCTATGTGAGTAATTAAATATATACAAAGATTACAGTCTAGAAACAGCATATTTAACTTTAGATTCATATGGAAAAAAAGGGATAGCCAGTGGTCCTCTGGTATAGCAGTTTTTCAAATTTCCACAGGTGTAAAACTTTTCCTCCAATGTTATTTAAATATGAGGAGAGGCCCTTGAAGCTGTGGCAGCCATTATTGAGATCACAAATTTTTACCTGGTTCCAGAGTCTTGAAATTTCAGGGAATAGGTATGGCTACATATTGGGAACTATTAGGGTCTCCTCTTTATTTTCCATGAAGAACTTCATTAAAATTGCTTTGGATTTTTAGAAAATGGGAAACTTAAGGTTAGTAGGAATTAAGGAGATCACAAAAATGGTATGGCAATGCAATATTTCTTTAATATATCTGTATTGCATATATGTTAGAGAAAGAGATCAAATGTTCCAGGCTTTGGAACTTCATCCTGTTAGGAGGAATTTGGCTAATGTGGACGTGTAACAGTGGAAGAAGAGGTCCTACTATGTTCTGATGGCTTCCGCTGGATTCTGAAGTGGAATTTTGGGGAGGAAGTTAGAACTCCCGATCCTAGGCTGGGCACTGAGTGTAAGAGTGAATCTCTATGGAGATGTAGAGCTATGTACACTAAATGAGTGGGTAAAGTTGTTGTTTTTTTTCCCCCAATATAGGAGATAATAGAAGAAACTATTGTGTTCATCTGCCCTTTATGTGTGATGCTCTTTTATTCATTTGTTCTGTATGGGACCTGCTGGTTTCCTTGGTTTCATTTCCTCTCTTGCCTTCTTGCTTGCTGCTGCAGGAACAGCACCTGTATTTTTTTTTTTTTTAAGATTTTATTCATTTATCCGACAGAGAGAAAGATCACAAGTAGGCAGAGAGGCAGGCAAAGAGAGTGGGGAAGCAGGCTGCCTGCTGAGCAGAGAGCCCGATGCGGGGCTCGATCCCAGGACCCTGAGATCATGACCTGAGCCGAAGGCAGAGGCTTTAACCCACTGAGCCACCCAGGCGCCCCAGCACCTGTATGTTTTATTCTAAAACACCACCAACTAATCCCATGGAGGCTCTGGCTCCTTATACCACATCCAGACTCGGATGAAACACTGAACCACGCCCCCCCCCCTTTTTTCCCTAAGTCACTATTCCCATATTTGCAGTTTCCATTAATCTGAAAGTTCATTGGTGATGAGGACTATGCCACATTTACTGTTTTACTCCTATACTTAGCGTAGTACTCAGTAGTTTTGTTTTAAATAAATGACTAAACTAAAATATGTAGAAATGAGGCTCAGGATTATGAGATAATAAAATTCTCACAGTTCAGGTCCCACTGGAAGCTCTAGAGAAACAGGGCATTTGGACAGATGAAATAAGTAATGTCGGGCGCCTGGGTGGCTCAGTGGGTTAAGCCGCTGCCTTCAGCTCAGGTCATGATCTCAGGGTCTTGGGATCGAGTCCCGCTTCGGGCTCTCTGCTCAGCAGGGAGCCTGCTTCCCTCTCTCTCTCTGCCTGCCTCTCTGTCTACTTGTGATCTCTCTCTGTCAAATAAATAAATAAAATCTTTAAAAAAAAAAGAAATAAGTAATGTCAAAGAGATGTAGGAGTAGATTTTGGGTTGGTTCAGTGAAGAATTGGCTTTCATTTCTAGGCTCTAAATGAGACCCTTTATAGATTAATTGCCCAAATGGTCCTATTCCCCACCCCATCATCCTGTTACAATACCTACACCTCTCCCTACAGCAGCTGGGGTCTTTTTCCTTACCTCTTGAATTTGGGCTGCGCTTTTGACTCTCTTAAATTAAAAGAATTCAGTAGAAGTGACTGTTGTGAATATAAGCTTCAAAAAGCATTGTACTTTCACTGCCGCTTGTAAAACTTTTCCTCCGCTATGAGAGTAAACCTGGGACAGCCTGTGGCAGTGGAGCTGGCCAGATCATCCCAGGTGTGACCAGCCTGCAGCTGACACATCTACTCATTGAAGAAACATGAGCTAGCCTAGTCAAGATCAGCTGAACCTATTCAGATGAGCAGAATTACCCAGCAGATCCTTAGACTCATGATGGAATAATAAACAGCTTCTATTTGAAGCTATCAGATTGTGGGAGTGGTTTATTACACTCTAACAGCTAAATGATATAGAACATAAAGTGGCAAAGTCATTTCAGAACACTCATTGTGGTACAAAGTATTTTCTGATTTTTTTTTTTTAAAGAATGACTATAGTTTTTGTAAAAATGATACACACACACCCATAGGGGGGAAAAAAACTTTAAGCCATACTGAATAATACAAAAAAGTATAAAAATCACACCACTCCTGGTTACATATCTCTTTATATTTACTTTATAGTTATGCATACATATTTCAAACTGTATATTGTATGTCAGTTTATAAGTGTAAATATCGCCCCCTCACATTTTTTTTTTAAAGATTTTATTTATTTATTTGACACAGAGAGATCACAAGTAGGCAGAGAGGCAGGCAGAGAGAGAGGAAGGGAAGCAGGCTCCCTGCTGAGCAGAGAGCCCGATGCGGGACTCGATCCCAGGACCCTGAGATCATGACCTGAGCCAAAGGCAGTGGCTTAACCCACTGAGCCACCCAGGCGCCCCACCCCCTCACATTTTAAGAAATAATTTTATTCAAACTCTTTGGTTGTGTATTTGATATCAGTAATTTGTATTTTTTTTTAATTGTTAGAGCCACTTTATGATTGCCTTCAATTGTCCAGAGAACATCATGTTGACTACAAAGTTAGTTGAGATGCAGCATTCCGTGAAGCCTGCCTAATGCTATCATTGGAGGCTTTTACAAAGTGCTAAGTACATATCTCTGTATTATTAGGGGAGTTGTTCATTTATTTAACCTGTAGGTATATATTTGTGATTCAAAAATGTTACTACTGAATATATTGGTTTTAAGTCTTTTCAAAGCAAATATTGATTGAATAATGAAAATTTTTATAAAAAGTAAATATATTAAAAACACATGATACAAAGACATAAAACATTACCTTAATCTTTGAACATTGTGTCTGATCTTCCTCCCCAATCTCATACTCCTTTCTTCACTCTCAGAGATAACTTAACTCTTAGAGATATTAACTTTGTTTTTTATTTCATTTCCTTCTTTTCAAACTTGTTTATTTATTTTTGCCTCAGGAACATTATTCCTGAGGTTGGCTCTTGATATCATGTATACCTGTAATTCATTAATTTATTCATTTACATTGTTGTTTGGTATCCCATTACATAAATATAACATGATCTATTTATCCATTTGTATTAGGGAAATAATGCTAATTGCTATCAAGATCCTAACATCACAGTTCCTAATACAGTATAAAGTCATTTGTTTCACAATCTGATCTTGATCTGTTTGTGAATGTCGTAGGGGAAAGGTAGTGAGAAAAGCTTGCTCCATGGAGTCATTCAGAGATCTATTACAGTATATCATGAGGCTACTCCGTACTCAAAACTTGGCTTCAGTACACCTGCATCATCTAATCAGCAAGGAGAGAAAAAAGGAGTGTAGAGAAGGCATAGTTGCCTTCACTGCTTGAGACATAGAAAGTCTGCTCACTTTCTTTGAGGAGAAATTGTTAAAGATCATATTTTTATGCAAGGGGTCTTGAAAATGTGTGTGTGTATTCAGAGGATAAAAAATTGTTTAATGAAGATATAGCTCTGTTACTTTCATAGCTATCTCTTCTAATCATGGGAAAAACATTTTATTCTTATACTCACACTCACCTTCTTTCTTACAGAAGTGGCTCAAGTCCTATCAAAGCTAAAAATCCATATCCTGTTCTGCCTTCTTCACAAGGCTGTATCCTAAAGGGCTTTGGTCCCTCCAACTTTTTCTATGTTATGTCTTACTGCTTGGTTTCTAGAAGTAATTATTATATTTTCCAGTTCTTTCAGGGCCCCCAGTTTATTGACTCTCCATTCCTTTGCAAATCAGCACATTCTCTCCTGGGCTTATCTGTTTCGCATAATAGCTGCTTTTCTGTAATAGCCAACACACACTACTTTTTATATTCTCTCTAACCATTTTCCACTATGCATAAAGCTCATTGTTTTTTAGTCTCTGATATCAGATTTCTCACCACTCAGAATCCAACCACTCAGCTGATAACATGTATTTAAGGATTTGTAAAGACAACATCTCACTTCAAATTACAAATTACTCTATTAGAATAAGCTAATATTGCTAAAAAACTATTGTGAAAATGTAAGTAGTTTAATATGCTTATTTCTTATTTCTAATATGTTTATTTTACTTGCCTCTCAGTCTAATTGGATGTTTGGTGGGTGATGCTCCCTGTGGTAATATAGGGGATCAGCTTCTCACTTCTCTGGCACTGCCATCTTCAACACATGGCACATGAAGGATAGAGGAGAATATGGAAGAAGGCATGTGGGCAATTATCATTTTTATAATTTCCATCCATAATGCCTATATATTATGAAGAGTCTGAAATGGTAAATATCATGTGTTTCTTTCTGGCAGGTGGCTTTACGAGTATTTAAAGATTTTCTTTTTTGTTTCTTTGCCTTTGTCCTTCTTTGCTTGTTCCAAGATTCCTGGAGAAACATTATATCCCTTTTGTAAAATTCTAATAGAATAGCCTCAGAAATAAAGGATTGAATTTTACCATATAAGCTAATCATTAAATACTAAACTGGTTAGAAAGGTGACATCTGGAAAAAGCTTTCAACTATTTGGGTATTCTAAGTAAGAAATTTATGTAGGTCTTCGCTATGGTAGTTGTTAACCTTTGATCTCTGGCTTTAAGAATATTGAAATAATTGAAATAATTATTGAAATTGAATATTGAATTATTGAAATATTGAACTATTCAATATTGAAAAATATTGAAATAATATTGAAAAATATTAACAGTAATGATGCCTTTTGTTACTGTTATTTTGCCTTTGTAGATCAGATGTTTCACGACTTAACATGCTTTGTGCTTTCTTGAACCTTTTGTTTTTATGTTTTTTAGAGAAACTTCATACCTTGTTCAATAAAGTCTTCACCTCAATTTATTATTTTTATTTTTTTAAAGACTTTATTTATTTGACAGAGAGAGAGACAGCCAGAGAGGGAACATGAGGAGGGGGAATGGGAGAGGGAGAAGCAGGTTTTCCACTGAGCGGGGAGCTGGATGCGGGCTCCATCCCAGGACCCTGGGGTCATGACCTGAGCCAAAGGCAGACGCTTAATGACTGGACCACCCAGGCGCCCCTTCACCTCAGTTTAAAAAAATATTTAATGCTTGTATTCTTATCACAGTGTGAGTTGAAATAGAATCTTAGGACATGTTTTCTTGGATCCCACACAAAATGAACACCATTTTATGTAAGGTGGAGAAGAAGGAAAGCAACAAAGTATGAAAAATCATCATGGGCAAATTAGCATTTAAATGGAAAATTACAGGTGTGGGAGAATTCTCCTGTTTTAGGATTTTAGAACATGTGTCCTTGATTCTCCTTTTCACTTGGCTTTACATCTCTCACAAATTTTATTTTTATTGCCAACACACTGAAATGTGTAACTCCATTCAAGTGACATCAGGAGTCAGTTTACACTTTGGCAGGTATTGAGCAACTTTTGCTGTTCTTAGTATTGGTCAGAGTGGACATTGTTCTTTGTTACTTGATTCTTCTCACAGCATATAGCAGAAGCAGGAAATAATCTTTATTATGTTTTGTGTAGCAATATGGGAGGATGCAAGAGACCTTGAAAATGTGATTAGAATATGCCCCCAAACTCTTGCTTCACTTATTCTGAGGTTGCTGTGCTTATCCTGTTATTTGGGGGAGACTACAAAGGGCATGGACCCAGATCTAAATTCAGAAAAGAAGAACTGGTTACAAGAAATGGGAAGGGGTCCAGAAATGAGAAAAATCTCCAGGATGGTGAACAAATTATACTTAAGAAATATTTTTTGCTTCAGATACTTATTAAAAGTCTAAGTCTAATAGAAGATTTTTTATATATATGGATTTTAAGTAAAGATGGTTACTTACCTTTTTTATAATGTCAACTATATCTGAGTAATGATGAAATTCTTAAGTAAAGTAACATGTGGAAATAAATCATGAGAAGTTCTCTAACAAGGCATCTGAATGTGAAATTAATTTGCTGGCCAAATCAAGCCTCTTGTGTTTACAGTATAAATGAAACTGGCAACATATGAGACAGGTAACTCTGATCAAGACCACAATTTTATAATGAGATAGCTATCTATTATGAAATTACTGTCTCACTGTATAACTTGAATGTTAAAAGACTATTTTAGGTAGCTACACAGGTAACTGTTTCATAGCTTTGTATTTTCTCTTGTAGCAATAAATATCTTCACACATACATTATGTTTGTTTACATTTATATCTGATTTATATTATCAACACCTGTGAATCAGGTCACCAATGAATCAGTTCTAAAAACAAAGTCTAAACTTGGTTTTAGATCAAGGACACTTTTTTAAAAAAAATTAATTAATTAATTAATTTGTCATAGAGCACAAGCAGGCAGAGGCAGAGAGAGAAGCAGGCTCCCTGCTGGACAAGGAGCCCGATGCGGGACTTGATCCCAGGACCCTGGGATCATGACCTGAGTCGAAGGCAGCAGCTTAACCCACTGAGCCACCCAGGTGTCCCATAGATAAAGGACACTTTTACGAACAGGATGAAAGTTATACAGCTCCTCTCCAGGAATATTCGTACATTTTTATGGAAAATTCCTTGTAGAAAAAAAAAAAGTTATATAGGAGGAGTCAAGATGGCAGAGAAGTAGCAGGCTGAGACTATATCAGGTAGCAGGAGATCATCTAGATAGCTTATCAAACCATTCCAAACACCTACAAATCCAACAGGAGATTGAAGAAAAGAAGAGCAGCAATTCTAGAAACAGATAATCGACCACTTTCTGAAAGGTAGGACCTGCAGAGAAGTGAATCGAAAGCCACGGGAAGATAGACCGCGGGGGGAGGGGTTGGCTCCTGGCAAGCGACAGAACAATGGAGCACAAATTCAGGACTTTTAAAAGTCTGCTCCATGGAGGGACATCGCTCCAGAGGCTAAACAGGGGTGAAGCCCATACGGCACAGTGTGGTCTCAGGTCCTGCGGGGCCACAGAAGGATCAGGGGTGTCTGAGTGTTGCAGAGCTCCCAGATATTAAAGCAGGGAAGCCGGCTACAGAGACAGAGGTGAGGAGTGAGCTCACAACTCGAGGTTACCTTATCGTGATCTGTGGCACTGCTCACTGCTCTGTGAGTGGGGATCCCATAAGACCTGGGGAGACTCCCGTGGAAGAGTGCAGGGATCTGCGGGGTTTGGAGACTCCAGGCGGGGCTGTGTGCCAGAGAAAGAGATGCTTGGTCACAGGCTGGGTGAGCTTGGAGCACAGCCGGAGGCCAGGGAGATGGGAGTGATTGAGCGCTTTTTTCTGAGGGCTCACTGAGGAGTGGGGCCCGGAGCTCTCAGCAATTCTGGGCCGGAGATTGGGAGGCCGCCATTTTCATTCCCATCCTCCGGAACTCTACGGAAGGCGTTCAGGGAATAAAAGCTCCCAAAGCAAACCCGAGCGGATTAGCCTGGCCCCTGGTAAAGACGGTACAATTCTGCCTAGGGCAAAACATTTGACAATCATTACAACAGGCCCCTCCCTGAGAAGATCAGCAAGAAATCCAGCCATGACCAAGTTCATTTACCAAGGAGAACAGCGGAATTCCAGAGGAGGAGAAAGTAAAGCATGGAATTCATGGCTTTCTCCCCATGATTCTTTAGTCTTGCAAAGTTAATTAATTTTTTTTAATTTTATTTTTTCCTTCAGCTAATTTTTTAAAACTTTTACCCTTTCCTCTTTTAACGTTTTTTTAACTAGTTTATCTTAACAATACCTTTAAAAAATCTTTTTTGAATCATCATTATTATAGTTACATTTTATCCTTCATTGTATCTAACTTTATTTTTTGTATACACATAAGGTTTTTTCTTCTAAAAAAATTTGGGATTGAACTTCTTCTAATATATCAAAATATACCCTAAGTCTAGCACAGGGCTGTATTCTAGTCTCCAGCCTGAGAAAATTCTTTCCACCTTCTTTTTCTTTATTCTCCCAACCAACTTATCTTATCAACTCCTTTTTTAGAAATTAAAAAAATTTTTTTCCATCTTTATACGCATATTCCATTCCTTCATTGTGTTTACCCTTATATATGTTTTTCATTCTTTAAATTTTGAGAAGTAGTTTCTTCTAAGAGACCAAAATACTCTGAAAATTAACTGGGTGAACCTGTTCTATTCACCAGTCTAAAATATATATTTTTTCTTTTTTATATTTTTCTTTATTTTTTTTCCTCTTTTTAATTTTTTTTCTGAACTTTTTTACCCCCTTTCTTCCCCCCATGATTTGGGGTCTCCTCTGATTTGGTTAAAGCACATTTTCCTGGGGTCTTTGCCCCCCTTTTAGTATTTTAGTGGCTCCTTCATATATTCTTATCTAGATAAAATGACAAGGCAGAAAAACTCATCACAAATAAAAAGAACAAGAGGCAGTACTGAAGGCCAGAGACCTAATCAATATGGACATTGGTAATATGTCAGATCCAGAGTTCAGAATGACGATTCTTAAGGTGCTAGGTGAGCTTGAAAAAGGTACGGAAGATATTAGAGAAACGCTGTCTGGAGAAATAAAAGCCCTTTCTGGAGAAATAAAAGAACTAAAATCTAACCAAGTTGAAATAAAAAAAGCTATCAATGAGGTACAATAAAAAATGGAGGCTCTTACTGCTAGGATAAATGAGGCAGAAGAGAGAATTAGTGATATAGAAGACCAAGTGACAGAGAATAAAGAGGCTGAGCAAAAGAGAGACAACAACTACTGGACCATTAGGGGAGAATTCAAGAGATAAGTGATTCCATAAGATGAAACGACATTAGATTAATTGGGATTCCAGAAGAAGAAGAAAGAGAGAGGGGAGCAGAATGTATATTGGAGAGAATTAATGTAGAGAATTTCCCTAATATGGCAAAGGGAACAAGCATCAAAATCCAGGAGGTGCAGAGAAACCCTCTCAAAATCAATAAGAATAGGTCCACACCCCATCAACTAATAGTAAAATTTGCAAGTCTTAGTGACAAGGAGAAAATCCTAAAAGCAACCTGGGACAAGAAGTCTGTAACATACAATGGTAAAAATATTAGATTGGCAACAGAATTATCCACAGAGACTGGCAGGCCAGAAAGAGCTGGCATGATATATTCAGAACACTAAATGAGAAAAACATGCAGCCAAGAATATTATATCCAGCTAGGCTATCATTAAAAATAGAAGGACAGATAAAAAGCTTCCAGGACAAACAAAAACTGAAAGAATTTGCAAACACCAAACCAGCTCTATAGGAAAAATTGAAAGGGGTCCTCTAAGCAAAGAGAGAGCCTAAAAGTAGTAGATCAGAAAGGAACAGAGTAATATACAGTAACAGTCACCTTTCAGGCTATACAATGGCACTAAATTCATATCTCTCAATAGTTGCCCTGAATGTAAATGGGCTTAATGCCCCAATCAAAAGACACAGGGTATCAGAATGGATAAAAAACCAAAACCCATCGATATGCTGTCTACAAGAAACTCATTTTAGACCCGAAGACACCTCCAGTTTTAAAGGGAGGGGGTGGAAAACAATTTACCATGCTAATGGACATCAGAAAAAAGTTGGGGTGGCAATCCTTAGTCAATTAGATTTTAAGCTATGGACTATAATAAGAGATGAGGAAGGACACTATATCATATCATAGGGTCTGCCAACAAGAAGATCTAGCAATTTTAAATATCGATGCCCCTAACATGGGAGCAGCCAACTACACAAACCAATTAATAACAAAATCAAAGAAACACATCGATAGTAATACAATAATAGTAAGTGACTTTAACACTCCCTTCACTGAAATGGACAGATCATCCAAGCAAAAGATCAACAAGGAAGTAAAGGCCTTAAATGACACACTGGACCAGATGGACATCATCACAGCTATATTCAGAACACTCCATCCCAAGCAACAGAATACACATTCTTCTCTAGTGCACATGGAACATTCTTCAGAGTAGATCACATCCTGGGTCATAAATCAGCTCTCAACTGGTACCAAAAGATTGGGATCATTCCCTGCATATTTTCTGACCACAGTGCTCTGAAGCTAGAACTCAATCACAAGAGGAACTTTGGAAAGAACCCAAATACATGGAGACTAAACAGCATCCTTCTAAAGAATGAATGGGTCAACCAGGAAATTAAAGAAGAATTGAAAATAATTCATGGAAACAAATGAAAATGAAACCACCAAGGTTCAAAATCTGTGGGACACAGCAAAGGCAGTCCTGAGAGGGAAAATATATAGCGGTACAAGCCTTTCTCAAGAAACAAGAAAGGTCTCAAATACACAACCTAACCCTACACCTAAAGGAGCTGGAGAAAGAACAAGAAAGAAACCCTAACCCCAGCAGAAGAAGAGAAATCATAAAGATCATAGCAGAAATCAATGAAACAGAAACAACAACAACAAAAATAGAACAAATCAACAAAACTAGGAGGTGGTTCTTTGAAAGAATTAGTAAGACTGATAAACCGCTGGCCAGACTTATCAAAAAGAAAAGAGAAAGGACCCAAATAAATAAAATCATGAATGAAAGAGGCGAGATCACAACCAACACCAAAGAAACACAAACAATTTTAAGAACATATTATGAGCAACTATACGCCAGCAAATTTGACAATCTGGAAGAATTAGATGCATTCCTAAAGACATATAAACTACCACAACTGAACCAGGAAGAAATAGAAAACCTGAACAGACCCATAACCAGTAAGGAGATGGAAGCAGTCATCAAAAATCTCCCAACAAACAAGAGCCCAGGGCGAGATGACTTCCCAGGGGAATTCTACCAAACATTTAAAGAAGAATTGATTCCTATTCTCCTGAAACTTCCAAAAAGTAGAAATGGAAGGAAAACTTCCAAACTCATTTTATGAGGCCAGCATTACCTTGATCCCAAAACCAGACAAGGATCCCATCAAAAAAGGGAATTACAGACCAATATCCTTGATGAACGCAGATGTGAAAATTCTCACCAAAATACTAGCCAATAGGATTCAACAGTACATTAAAAGGAGTATTCACCACGACCAAGTGGGATTTATTCCAGGGCTGCAAGGTTGGTTCAACATTCACAAATCAATCAACGTGATACAATACATTAATAAAAGAAAGAACCAGAACTATATGATCCTCTCAATAGATGCTGAAAAAGCATTTGACAAAGTGCAGCATCCTTTCCTAATCAAAACTCTGCAAAGTGTAGGGATAGAGGGCAAATACCTCAATATCATCAAAGTCATCTATGAAAATCCCACCACAAATATCATTCTTAATGGAGAAAAACTGAGAGCTCTTCCGCTAAGGTCAGGAACATGGTAGGGATGTCTGTTATCACCACTGTTATTCAACATAGTAATAGAAGTCCTAGCCTCAGCAATCAGACAACAAAAAGAAATTAAAGGCATCCAAATAGGCCAAGAAGAAGTCAAACTATCACTCTTTGCAGATGATATGATACTATATGTGGAAAACCCAAAAGACTCCACTCTAAATCTGCTAGAACTTGTACAGGAATTCAGTTAAGTGTCTGGATATAAAATCAATGCACAGAAATCAGTTGCATTTCTCTACACCAACAACAAGACAGAAGAAAGAGAAATTAAGGAGTCAATCCCATTTACAATTGCACCGAAAACCATAAGATACCTAGGAATAAACCTAACTAAAGAGGCAAAGAATCTCTACTCAGAAAACTATAAAGTACTCATGAAAGAAATTGAGGAAGGCACAAAGAAATGGAAAAATGTTCCATGCTCCTGGATTGGAAGAACAAAATTGTGAAAATGTCTATGCTACCTAAAGCAATCTACACATTTAATGCAATCCCTGTCAAAATCCCATCAATTTTTTCCCAAAGAAATGGAACAAATAATCCTAAAATTTATATGGAACCAGAAAAGACTTTGACTAGCCAGAGGAATGTTGAAAAAGAAAGCCAAAGTTGGTGGCACCACAATTCCAGACTTCAAGCTCTATTACAAAACTGTCATCATCAAGACTGTATGGTGTTGGCACAAAAACAGATATATAGATCAATGGAACAGAATAGAGAGCGCAGAAATGGATCCTCAACTCTATGGTCAACTAATCTTCGACAAAGCAAGTAAAACGTCCAATGGAATAATGACAGTCTCTTCAACAAATGGTGTTGGGAAAATTGGACAGCCACATGCAGAAAAATGAAAATGGACCATTTCCTTACACCACACACGAAAATAGACTCAAAATGGATGGAAGACCTCAATGTGAGAAAGAAATCCATCAAAATCCTTGAGGAGAACACAGGCAGCAAACTCTTCGACCTCAGCCACAGTAACTTCTTCCTAGGAACACCGCCAAAGGCAAGGGAAGCAAGGGCATAATGAACTCTTGGGATTTCATCAAGATCAAAAGCTTTTGCACAGCAAAGGAAACAGTTAACAAAACCAAAAGACAACTGACAGAATGGGAGAAGATATTTGCAAACGACATATCAGATAAAGGGCTAGTATCCAAAATCTATAAAGAGCTTAGCAAACTCAACACCCAAAGAACAAATAATCTAATCAAGAAATGGGCAGAGGACATGAACAGACATTTCTGCAAAGAAGACATCCAGATGGCCAATAGACACAAGAAAAAGTGCTCCACATCACTGGGCATCAGGGAAATACAAATCAAAACCACAATGAGATACCACCTCACACCAGTCAGAATGGCTAAAATTAACAAGTCAGGAAATGACAGATGCTGGCGAGGATGTGGAGAAAGGGGAACCCTCCTACACTGTTGGTGGGAATGCAAGCTGGTGCAACCACTCTGGAAAACAGCATGGAGGTTCCTCAAAAAGTGGAAAATAGAGCTACCCTATGATCCAGCAATTGCACTACTGGGTATTTACCCTAAAGATAAAAATGTAGTGATCCTAAGGGGCACGTGCACCCAAATGTTTATAGCAGCATTGTCCACAATAGCCAAACTATGAAAGGAACCTAGATGTCCATCAACAGATGAATGGATAAAGATGATGTGGTATATATATATATATGTGCAATCGAATACTATGCAGCCATCAAAGAAATGAAATCTTGCCATTTGCGATGATGTGAATGGAACTAGAGGGAAATAAGTCAATCAGAGAAAGACAACTATCATATGATCTCCCTGATATGTGGAACTCGAGAAGCAACAAGGGGGGCTTGGTGGGTAGGAAAGGAATAAATGAAACAAGATGGAATCAGGAGGGAGACAAACCATAAGAGATTCTGAATCTCACAAAACAAACTAAGGGTTGCCGGGGAGGGTAGGGAAAGAGTGGTTGGGTTATGGACATTGGGGAAGGTATGTGAGTGCTGTGAAGTGTGTAAACCTGGCAATTCACAGACCTGTGCCCCTGGGGCTAATAATACAGTATATGTTAATTAAAAAAAGTTATATAAAAAAATGAAAAGAGTGGGAATAGTGGGAATGAATTAAAAATATAAGCTGTATGTATGAAAAAAAAAAAAGAAAATTTCTTGTAGACCCTATCCCAAGAGTCTCTTACAGATCCAGTGTTAGGAAACTACTCTCAGTAATGGTTTTTCTTGGTTTTTAGCAGGTTTGGGGTATTGCCCAACTGTGCTATGGTATTCCTTTTTCTGCTCTTAGTGCTGTCTATAGCAAACAGTGTGGAGGTAGGAGGGACGTATTGAATCTGAGGCTGCATTTCTCTTTGGAATAAGAATGGAAAGCCATTTACTTATTTACCTAACCATTAGACAAACACTGAGCAGATAGTTTTTATTTATTTATTTATTTATTTATTTATTTATTTATTTATTTGATAGACACAGTTCAGTAGGCAGAGAGAGTGAGAGGAGGAAGCAGGCTCCCTGCTGAGTAGACATCCTGATGCAGGGCTCAATCCCAGGACCCTGGGACCATGACCTGAGCGGGAGGCAGATGCTTTAACCCACTGAGCCACCCAGGTGCCCCAGATAGTTATATTTAGAAAGCACTTTTGTAGGCACTGTGGGACATATAAGACAATCATCTATAAGAAGAATCCCAGAAGTGTTATTCATATTTGTTACTTAAAAACCAGAGATTCCAAATGTTAAAAAGATAGAATAATATTAATTATAATTGTTTATACTGAATGACATATTTTATGTAGAAATTCCTTGTAAATTGAAAAATATCCTTCAAATGTTATTTTTATTTTTATCTTGATGTTGGGAAACCCAAGCCAGTGAAGATCACAATAAGCAAAGGAGACATGAGACTTTCATATAAGAAATGGGATTTATGGGGCGCCTGGGTGGCTCAGTGGGTTGAGCCACTGTCTTCGGCTCAGGTCATGATCCCAGGTCCTGGGTTCGAGCCCCACATCGGGCTTTCTGCTCAGCAGGGAGCCTGCTTCCTCCTCTCTCTCTGCCTGCCTCTCTGCTTACTTGTGATTTCTCTCTGTCAAATAAATAAATAAAATCTTTAAAAAAAAAAAAAAGAAATGGGATTTATAAAGTCAAAGAAACCCCCAAACAAACTAGATCTAAAGCAGAAAACGGAACTGTTTATGGAGTTGTTAACTTTAAGACTTAACAGATACTTTCTGAATGTCAGCATAAATTGATGTGTAGTAGACATTTTATTCAAATACTAAGTTTAAGAAAGCCAGTTATAAAAATATAGTTGAAAAATACAATTTAGCTGCAGAGTATCAGTGGATCCATACTCTCACAAGAAAATTATTTCATAAGAGATAATTATCCAGGGAAAAATAACACAAAACTTTTAGAAACTTTCACACCTGGCAAAGTGTGTTATGGTAGATTTTCTAAGAATACAATTTAAAACCTAACCTTGATAACTACAGGGAAACCAGTGAAAGAACACTCAAATTGATTAGAGGAAATATGCATTTCTGTAAGTTTTCTAGGGCTGCCATAATAAATTATCACAAACTTGTCAACTTAAAACAATAGAAGCTTATTCTTTCACAGTTCCAGGGGCTAGAAATCTAAAATTAAGATGTTGGCAGAACCATGTTTCCTCTGAAAGCTTTAGGGAAGAATCTTCCCTTGCTTCCCTTTAGCTTCTGGAGTCCCTCAGCAATTGATTTTTATCTTATAGTGGCATCACTCCAATCTCTGCCTCTAATTCACATGGCCTTCTTCTATACATCTCTCTGTGTCTTCTCCTTTTATGTCTCTGTATAAAAGATCCTCCCTAACCTGGCATAATTTTATCCCAAGAGTCTACCCTGTATCTGCAAGGATCCTTATTCAGTGACATTCTACATGGACATAATTTTTAGGAGCCACTATTTAACCCACTGTACCATACCACTGATTTAAAAAAAAAAGCATTTTTATATTGATTGACCTCTGGAAAGAGAGGACAAATATTTTACTATTTTTAAACTCAGAAATTATTTCTATAACCCACCTGATAAGTACATGAATGTGAAATCATATATATTCCTTATTTTAACTTCTTTTTTTAAGATTTTATTTATTTGACAGAGAGTGACAGAGATAGCGAGAGAGAGAGAGAGCAAGAACCGGGAGGAGAGAGAGAAGCAGGCTCTTCCACTGAGCAAGGAGTCCCACAGGGGGCTCCATCCCAGGACTCTGAGATCATGACCTGAGCCCAAGGTAGCTGCTTAACTGACTGAGCTACCCAGGTGTCCCAAAATCATATATATTTCTATCCTGTGAAAGTTTCAGAATCTTATCATTTAATAATTCATGCGCAAAGGTAAAAGATGTCTGGATAGGTCCTGGCATTGATAACATAATGTGTGCTTACGATTACTGCAATGGAAATTTCCAGTTGAACTCTACTATTCTGTAGAGATTAAAGAGATTATCTAAATCCATTTATGTTATTAAGAGCATCATATGGCAATAAGTGACTGAATCTTCAAAGCAGTCTTTAAGACTGGCTTTGCTATCAAATGTGAAACCTCCTTTTGTTTAGGTAGGCTAAATTTTATGACTGTGATGTCATTCTATTGCAGTAACAGAAGCCCACATAAACTAGTTTAAAAATGGGAATTTAGGGGCACCTGGGTGGCTCAGTTGTTAAGCGTCTGCCTTTGGCTCAGGTCATGATCCCAGAGTCCTGGGATCAAGCCCTGCATCAGGCTCTCTGCTCAGTAGGAAGCCTGCTTCTTCCTCTCCCACTCCCCCTGCCCTGTCTGTCAAATAATAAATAAAATCTTAAAACAAATAATATAAAATGCTTGCAGACCTATGTTTAAAAAAATTAAAATGGGAATTTATTGAATCATGTATGTAACTAAGAATTCCAAGAGCATGTGATTACCTTTAAAATCATACAAATTCAAAGAATGGTATTTTTCTTGCTCTATTTCTCTAGCCCATCTCTCTTTCATCACTTGGTCCTGTTTTCATTGGTGTGTTGGCCACTTACAAAAGACAGACTTTCTCCATATGGTGGGGAAAGTGATGGCATAGGCACAGAGTTCTTCAGGATTATATCATCCCAGTCCAGTGACCTACAACTGAGAAAAGAGATGACATCCACTTACACAGTTTCATAGTATGATTCTGATTGGCCTGGATTAGGTCACCTGCTGATTTTTAGGCTAATTATATGGTCCAGGGAAAGAGATACTTTTTAAAAGTAAGCTTGCAACAGGGGTTACTGTGATTGAGTTGTCAGTTCAGGCTGCTATAACAAAGTACCCCAGACTGGGTGACTTACAAACAATAGAAACTCATTTCTCACATTTTTAGAGCCCGGAAGTCTGAGATCAGGGTGCTAGTACAGTCAAGTTCCAGTAAGGTCCAGCTTCTCTTTTCTCCCATGATGGAGAGCAAAGCATAGAGGCAAGCTCTCTGATGACTCTTATAAGATCACTATATCATTCATGAGGTCTCCACTCTCATGACCTCGTCTAGTCCTAATTACCTCCCAAAGACCCCTCCTCCTAAAACCTTTACATATACATTTTTGGGGAGGGGGTTGGGCAGGCACAGATATTTGGAACATAACAGGGATTTAGTGAAATGTCATGACTGGTAGCCTGTAGTCATAACATAGACCAAAGCTAACTCAGCCATCTTAGAATCCAATACATGAGAGCATTAGTGCCAGGTTCTCACTAAAATAACATTAAACATTCTATATCAAACTGTTTGGAGATTCTTCAAGTATTATAATGACTTTCCAAATGCATGTCTAAATAACTTGGCTTTTTTTTTTTTTTTTTGAGTGGTCCTGAGCTAAAATCACTATGCTTTCTCTAGCTCAGACATGATTTTTGGAAGTCTTCCTTGTAACACATTTTAAAACATTGCTGTTAAGACTGAATTACCTGTGACATTTGGAAATGTCAGAGGTAATTTTGGCTATGGTAAGACTGGCCAAAGCATTTCACCTATATAAAATACAATTTTGAGAGCCTAGATGCTTATGGCATTGCTAGATATCTCTTTGACTTGTTTCAGCAAATAGGTTTTAGCACTGAAGCAATCCACTCCTTACAAAGCAATTATCATTAGAAAATGTCACTGCATAAATTGTAGGGTAAAAGAGGCAGAGATCTAATTAGTTGTTGATTCAGAAGAGGAGAGCTCATCCTAGTAGAGCAGAATGCCAGAAATCAAGAGCTCATAGCCTGTTTTTCATTTTTGTTGAAGAAACTGTAATAGAGGGGCTGATGTAAACAGTGGAATAGTTGATAAGATTTTTCAAAATTCCAGAGATATGCAATAGGAAAAGAAATATTTGTAACATTTGTTTAAAAATAGTAATAACTGGTATGTTTTGTTTTATGCAATTGATGTATTTCTGACCAGGGATGTAGATTGAGTTGACTAGTAACTAATATTTATTGACTACTTCTAGGAACCAGGTTCTGTGTCAAGTCTCTTATTACTTTAGTATTAACATACATGCATTATTTATGTTATAAAGTGAAAAGTGCTTATAATAGAGGCACAGAATGAAATAAATGCATCACAGAAGACTACCATTCTGTTTAGGGTGGTGGAAAGACTAGGCAGGAATGAAAAAGATGAAGAAGGAAGAGATAGAACCTTCTAGGAAGAAGCTTAACAAATTGAAAGGCTATAAAAATTGCACAGCATATGTGAAAATACCTTAATACATGGCCTGGGTATACATTAGATGTATGGTGGAGAAAGGAATAGGGAATGAGTTGGACATATTACATGCTAAATATTATTAACTTAGGAAATGCAGGAGATTTTAGCAAAGTTCAGTATTTGAACTACATGTTTATGTAGATCAGAATAAGTCTACTCCAAGGGAGCTAGCTGTTCTCTATGTGGATGAAGACTCAATGCCATATTCTCTGTTTTAAGCAGTAAATTAAAAATAATTTTCAAGAAAAAGAATTTTAAAAAGTTTGCCATTTTAGTTTGGCATTTTGAGATACTGCAAATAAACTAATGTAAAGTGGATTAGTGCTACAATAAAGCAAGCATCAAACAAAGAATTATGGGCTCACTCTCTAGGTCTTCTTTAGGCTAAGTCTTCTTTAGTTTAACATTCAGAAGATATTTACTTTCTCTGAATTGGTTCCTTCACCTACAGAAATAAGGAGGTTGTTTTCTGTTTTCTGAGATACCATTTCCATTCCTGAAAATGTGTCGCTTTATATGTTTTAACCTCATGCTTTTCTAAAATTTAAATAAATTTAAATTTAAATAAATTGGTGATCATGGAACAGAACTACAATACCTGTCTTTATAGGAAGAAAAGGAAAGCTCAGAGTTGGGTGTGAGTTTGGAGTTTTAGAATGGATTGGAATAAGTCTGGATAACCAAAATATCTAGAGAAGTATGAAATACTTAAAATGCAGTTAACACACAGGAAAGAGAGATTCACCAATGGATTTTAAATCAGAAATTGAAAAAAAATTGTTTCATTTTTATATCACATAAAGTTTAAAATCAATATACTAGCTGCATACACCCCTTCTTCCTTTGGTTTGTGGGAGCTGGCAGATCCTGCCTCATCCCAGTGCTCTGCAGCCCTGCCTCAGGGCAAAAGCTGACATGGGAGTCAGCTTCATGGTTCCAAGTTATGGTACAGTATCTAGGTGTACAAGGTCTGATGGAGGTTAAGGATGCCAGTTTAGCCCATCTCAATGTTAGAGGAGAAATGAGAACAACTGGCAGATGTATTTTATCTGTGAGCAATCTGTCATTATATTTTACACTTTATTCTGTGCTTTGTCTTATAACCACAATAAATCCATGAGCAACCTGTTTCTTCTCAGTTATACATAGGGTTATGTTATGTGCTAAGAGAAAGATCTCATGATACTGTCTCTCTGTCTGACACATCATTAGCCTAGCCTAAAGACTGGCCCTTGTTGCCTGGCACTTTCTCAATTTTTTCTCCTGGGCTTTGATTTCTGAATGCCAGAAGGTTTTATACTTTGTTTTATAATCTTTCTTATTTACAGAGAAAAAAAGAATAAAGTTGAACTGTTTTGCTTTCCTACTGTCACCCATCAGCAAGACACTATTTGTTCTCAAAGCAGCTCTATTCTTCCCTTGTTAGTTTCTTATTTCTGACCATGTTAAAAAGATTTGTTTCTGTGTCCTTGAGCTGTCTTCCCAATCAGCTTGTTATGGCTTTAGTCTTTTTGTCACAACACTTGCAGAATCGTACCAAACTTTAATTTTTATCCTTTGATATGTACCCTGTTTATTTTTATTCTTTGATATAAAGACTTTTAAAATCCAAAGATTTTGGAAGGTTTCTTATATAACTACATTGTTTTTGCTTTTCTCCTATGTGTAAGTAACCATTTTACAGTCAGGATTTCTTGTTTAGATACCTAACCTTCTTGGGCTCTATTGTATTTCACAGCCTCAGACCCTGACCACGTTTGCTGGCCTACCTGTCATGAGCCTTAAAATGTTGCTGTTACTTTCTGGCAAATTAGAGTTGCTTATTGAAACAACTGGATTTAGAGTATGGATTTTAACAAATAAGCATGCATAAGGCAGTTTTGTGAAATAATTGGCACTCCCTACATTTGTAAAAATCTGTTACTGCCTCCTTTTCCCGAGTCTTTTGGTTCTCACCTCATATTCTCTGCCTGTTTTGGCTAAGAGGACACCATATACACCTCTTTGGATACCATGGGTGATATGAGAAAAATCAATGCAGCAGACAAAGAAACTTGTTGACATTCAGAGATAGAGAATGGACTACAGATACTTAAGCAGGAAAATGATATTATAAACATATTTTGGAGCAAATTTATATCATCCGTGTGATTGGAAAGACAATGGGTGCAGAGAGAGCAGCCCCTGGGAGAGGCAAGTGAGGTGAAGGAGCCTCTGATGGAGGGGGTGACTGAGGAAAAAGAGAGAGGCCATGACTTATTTATTTTATAACTGGATCAGAGATGAAAAGTACAGCACGGGGAGTATGGTCAATGATATTGTAGTAACATTTTTTTTTTTAAAGATTTTATTTATGTATTTGACAGAGATCACAACTAGGCAGAGAGAGAGGGAGGAGGAAGCAGGCTCCCCACCAAGCAGAGAGCCCGATGCGGGGCTCGATCCCAGGACCCTGTGATCATGACCCGAGCCGAAGGCAGAGGCTTTAACCCACTGAGCCACCCAGGTGCCCCTGTAGTAACATTTTATAGTGACATGTTGACTATACTTTCTGTGGTAAGCATTAAATAATGTATAGAATTGTTGAATCAGTATTTTATGCACCTGCAACTAGTATAACATTGTATGTTAATTATACTTCAATTAAAAAAAGTATAAGAAAAAGAAAAAAAGTGTAAGAAAAAAAGAGAGGCCAATCTAAGGCAGCAACAGAGCTGCAGGCGGGGGGTGGGGGGGCACTGAATGTCAGAGACACAAAGGAAAGAAAAATAGATTCAGTTTCAAAGTCTATAAAATAAATTTATATTTATATAAATATAAATTTATATATAAACTATACAAAGATTCTACCTCTTGGGAGAAGATCAAAGAGGGCTGAAGGAAACTATAATCCACTGCTGTTGGGGGAATTCCAATTTTTAGGAAAATGTGCATTCAAATTACAGACTTTTCTGTGAAATTATATGTGAACGAATGCTGAGAGACATTAAAAAATTAGGGCTTTAACTGAATGGGAAGGATTAAAATGGAGATTTTGCTTAGAATAAAGTCAATTTACTCTAACTAACCTGACCAACAAATACCAATAAGGACAATAAATATCAATAAATGTAAAAGAACTTATAAAATTTCTAACTTCTGCTGAACTTATATTATAGCTAAAACTTTTCAATAATAATAGAGTATGATAACATAAACTCTGTGAAAACAAAAGGCAACAAACAAAAACAAAGACAAAAACACTTTATACTTATTATTATATGTATTATACTGTAATTTATTCAAAACGGTATGTAGAGATACTATATTGCTTTTCATCTGTTTGTCCTATATATTTTAAAGTATTTATTTATTTATTTTAGAGAGAGAGAGAGAGTGCACGTGTGAATGGGGTAAGGGAGGCAGAGGGAGAATCTCAAGCAGACTCGGTACTCAGTGCAGAGTCCAATGCCTGTCTCAGTTTTAGGACCCTGAGATCATGACCTGAGCTGAAACCAAGAGTCAAATGCTTAACCACTGAGCCACCAGGTGCCCCCTGTGTGTCCTTTATTAAGAGATTGAGAACCCTCCCGAATTATGAGGACTAAAAAGATTGTGTCTGCCTTTCAGGATAGTTGTTCAAATGCTATTCCAGTAATTCTGATTCCATCACAATTTCTTGGGTGCTTATTATGTAAGAAGATTACTGGGTGCTACCACAGATCTATTAAATCAGAATTTGGAGTTTAAGACCAGAAATATACATTTTTTTTTCTTAGAGAGAGAGAGAGAGAGTGGTGTCACAGTAGGCAGAGAGGCAGGCAGAGAGAGAGGGGGAAGCAGGCTCCCCGCCGAGCGGAGAGCCCGATGTGGGGCTCGATCCCAGGACCTTGAGACCATAACCTGAGCCGAAGGCAGAGGCTTAAACCACTGAGCCACCCAGGTGCCCGAAATATACATCTTTAATATGTGTTTTGGGCAATTCTTACCCTCCCTTGTGTTTGAGAACCTTTATTCCAGAAATCCCCACAATATCTAACATAAGCAATGATTAACATAAATAAATGGGCCATACAATAGTGAAAACAATCATTTTACAGAAAATATATCTTTTTATTACATTCATAGATTAGCCTGTGAATGAACCTATAGTAGATGCTTAATATTTGTGAATAATTAATTAGTTTATGTATTAGAATACTGATACTGACCTAGGCATTTGCAATCTTTAAAGCAACATCTTTAATTACTTTTGATTACAAAGAAAGGAAACACTTGTAACCTTTTATTTTTGCAATGTGCGACAAAATGTATGGTTTTCTTGATTTTAAAATGGTGAAAGATAAAACATTGAAAGATCTTGCGGGAGAAAAAATACATATGGGTCATAAAATAACACTTAAGATAAACTTTTTAAAAAATGAAGAAAACCCTTAATCTACCCAAAGTTCCTTCCATGCTCACTGGCATTAGCTTCAGTCTCACAAAATGCTTTAGCCACTGGGAAATAGAGGGTAACAGATGTCATAAATAACCCATTAATCATTTAGTTGAAACTCCTAAAATCCAAATGAGGCTGATTCTACTCTGACAAAATGAAATAAAGATCGATCCAGTTTGTTAAAGTCTTATGCCTATTAGGAGTACATTCAGCTGAAACCAGAGGCTTAATCAAATAAGGTTTATTTTTCTCATGTACCAAATTTCTAGGCGGGTGAAAGTTGGTGTTGGGTCAGCTTCTCTGCATTAACACCTGCAATCCTACTCTCTGTATAAGCCTCTAATATGTCTATTCTACTATGTCAGCTTTCTTTTAAAAAATGTTTTTAATTAATTTTTTAAAAATTTGAATATAGTTGACACCCAATGATACATTAGTTTCAGGTGTACAACATAGTGGTTCAATAAGTTTTTATGTTACCCTATGCTCATTGCAAGGATAGTTACCATCTGTCACCATACAAAACCATTAAAATATCAGTAACTATATTCCCTATGAGTAATTTTTATTCCCATGACTTATTCCTTCCATAGTTGGAAACCATTATCTTCTACTACCCTTCACTCATTTTGCCCATCCTTGCCTTTCCTCTGGCAACCATCACTTCTCTGTATTTATGGGTCTGATTCTGCTTTTTGTTTGTTTTGTTTTTCAGATTTCACATGTAAGTGAAATCATATGGTATTAGTCTTTGTCTGATTTATTTCACGTAGCATAATACTCTCTATGTCCATCCTCAGCTTCCTTTTTTGACTTTTGCACCCTAGGTGGCTGCTGCAATCCCTGCTTTATGCCAATATTCAAGGTGGTAAGGAGGGAGGAAAGACTGGTACTATCTATTACTTTTTTTCTTTTTTAATATCAGCAAACAAAATCCTTCCCAGGATTCCCAGAAACTCTCTGCTAGATTTCCCTTTTTGACTTGTGGCTCTTTGATCAGAACTCGGTCACAGGGCAACAAATTACTGTGAGTCTGGGAGAACAAGTATCTAGCTTTTGGATTCTATAATAGTTCAGAATAGGAAGGACAGTTGGGAAATGACTTTTGAGTTGGCCAAAGAGCATTGTCTGACACAATCTCTTCTCATTCCCAGTGTCCCTGAGCCTGGGAGTTTAAGTATTGAAAAGGCAGATTAACTACCATGTAGAGTTTCCTGAAGTTCTTCCAGAGTCTTGCTTCGGTATCACTGGTGTTCATTTGGACCTCCATATCATGTTTTTTTTTTTTTTTAAGATTTTATTTATTTATTTGACAGACAGATCACAAGCAGGCAGAGAGGCAGGCAGAGAGAGAGAGGGGTAAGCAGGCTCCCTGCTGAGCAGAGAGCCCAATGCCGGACCTGATCCCAGGACCCTGAGATCATGACCTGAGCCAAAGGCAGGGGCTTAACCCACTGAGCCACCCAGGTGTCCCCATATCATGTTTCTTGAACTATTTCCTTCTTTTTATTTTTTTATTTTTTTATAAACATATAAAGTATTATTAGCCCCAGGGGTACAGCTCTGTGAATCGCCAGGTTTACACACTTTACAGCACTCACAATAGCACATACCCTCCCCAATATCCATAACCCAACCACCTCTCCCGACCACCTCCCCCAATCAACCCTCAGTTTGTTTTGTGAGATTAAGAGTCTCTTATGGTGGGCGCCTGGGTGGCTCAGTGGGTTAAGCCGCTGCCTTCAGCTCAGGTCATGATCCCAGAATCCTGGGATCAAGTCCCGCATCGGGCTCGCTGCTCAGCAGGAAGCCTGCTTCCCTTCCTCTCTCTCTGCCTGCCTCTCTGCCTACTTGTGATCTCTCTCTGTCAAATAAATAAATAAAATCTTTAAAAAAAAAAAAAAAAGAGTCTCTTATGGTTTGTCTCCCTCCTGATCCTATCTTGTTTCATTTATTATTTTCCTACCCCCAAGTCCCCCACATTGCATCTCCACTTCCTCATATCAGGGAGATCATATGATAGTTGTCTTTCTCTGATTGACTTACTTCACCAAGCATAATACCCTCTAGTTTCATCCATGTCGTCGCAAATGGCAAGATTTCATCTCCTTGATGGCTGCATAGTATTCCATTGTATATATATACCATATCTTCTTTATCCATTCATCTGTTGATGGACATCTAGGTTCCTTTCATAGTTTGGCTATTGTGGACAATGCTGCTATAAACATTTGGGTGCACGTGCCCCTTAGGATCACTACATTTTTATCTTTAGGGTAAATACCCAGTAGTGCAATTGCTGGATCATAGGGTAGCTCTATTTTCCACTTTTTGAGGAACCTCCATGCTGTTTTCCAGAGTGGTTGCACCAGCTTGCATTCCCACCAACAGTGTAGGAGGGTTCCCCTTTCTCCACATCCTCGCCAGCATCTGTCATTTCCTGACTTGTTAATTTTAGCCATTCTGACTGGTGTGAGGTGGTATCTCATTGTGGTTTTGATTTGTATTTCCCTGATGCCCAGTGATGTGGAGCACTTTTTCTTGTGTCTATTGGCCATCTGGATGTCTTCTTTGCAGAAATGTCTGTTCATGTCCTCTGCCCATTTCTTGATTAGATTATTTGTTCTTTGGGTGTTGAGTTTGCTAAGCTCTTTATAGATTTTGGATACTAGCCCTTTATCTGATATGTCGTTTGCAAATATCTTCTCCCATTCTGTCAGTTGTCTTTTGGTTTTGTTAACTGTTTCCTTTGCTGTGCAAAAGCTTTTGATCTTGATGAAATCCCAAGAGTTCATTATGCCCTTGCTTCCCTTGCCTTTGGCGGTGTTCCTAGGAAGAAGTTGCTGTGGCTGAGGTCGAAGAGTTTGCTGCCTGTGTTCTCCTCAAGGATTTTGATGGATTCCTTTCTCACATTGAGGTCCCTCATCCATTTTGAGTCTATTTTCATGTGTGGTGTAAGAAATGGTCCAATTTCATTTTTCTGCATGTTGCAGTCCAATTTTCCCAGGACCATTTGTTGAAGAGGCTATCTTGTTTTCCATTGGACATTCTTTCCTGCTTTGTCAAAGATTAGTTGACCATAGAGTTGAGGGTCCATTTCTGGGCTCTCTATCTGTTCCATTGATCTATGTGTCTGTTTTTGTGCCAGCACCATACTGTCTTGATGATGACAGCTTTGTAATAGAGCTTGAAGTCCAGAATTTTGATGCCACCAACTTTGGCTTTCTTTTTCAATATTCCTCTGGCTAGTCAAAGTCTTTTCTGATTCCATATAAATTTTAGGATTATTTGTTCCATTTCTTTGAAAAAAAAAAAAGGATGATTTTGATAGGAATTGCATTAAATGTGTAGATTGCTTTAGGTAGCATAGACATTTTCACAATTTTGTTCTTCCAATCCAGGAGCATGGAACATTTTTCCATTTCTTTGTGTCTTCCTCAATTTCTTTCATGAGTACTTTATAGTTTTCTGAGTAGAGATTCTTTGCCTCTTTGGTTAGGTTTATTCCTAGGTATCTTATGGTTTTCAGTGCAATTGTAAATGGGATTGACTCCTTAATTTCTCTTTCTTCTGTCTTCTTGTTGGTGTAGAGAAATGCAACTGATTTCTGTGCCTTGACTTTATATCCTGACACTTTACTGAATTCCTGTACAAGTTCTAGCAGTTTTGGAGTGAAGCCCTTTGAGTTTTCCACATATAGTATCATATCATCTGCAAAGAGTGATAGTTTGACTTCTTCTTTGCTGATTTGGATGCCTTTAATTTCTTTTTGTTGTCTGATTGCTGAGGCTAGGACTTCTATTACTATGTTGAATAGCAGTGGTGATAACGGACATCCCTGCCGTGTTCCTGACCTTAGCAGAAAAGCTCTCAGTTTTTCTCCATTGAGAATGATATTTGCGGTGGGTTTTTCATTGATGGCTTTGATAATATTGAGGTATGTGCCCTCTATCCTTACACTGTGAAGAGTTTTAATCAAGAAGGGATGCTGCACTTTGTCAAATGCTTTTTCGGCATCTCTTGAGAAAGTCATATGGTTCTTGTTCTTTCTTTTCTTAATGTATTGTATCACATTGATTGATTTGCAGATGTTGAACCAAACTTGCAGCCCTGGAATAAATCCCACTTGGTTGCAGTGAATACTCCTTTTAATGTACTGTTGGATCCTATTGGCTAGTATTATGTTAAGAATTTTTGCATCTGTGTTCATCAAGGATATTGGTCTGTAATTCTCTTTTTTGATGGGATCCTTGTCTGGTTTTGGGATCAAGGTGATAATGGCCTCATAAAATGAGTTTGGAAGTTTTCCTTCCATTTCTATTTTTTGAAACAATTTCAGGGAATAGGAATTAATTCTTCTTTAAATGTTTGGTAGAATTCCCCTGGGAAGCCTTCTGGCCCTGGGCTTTTTTTTTGTTGGGAGATTTTTGATGACTGCTTCCGTCTCCTTACTGGATATGGGTCTGTTCAGATTTTCTATTTCTTCCTGGTTCAGTTGTGGTAGTTTATACATCTCTTGGAATGCATCCATTTCTTCCAGATTGTCAAATTGTAGTCGTAGAGTTGCTCATAGTATGTTCTTATAATTGTATTTCTTTGGTGTTGGTTGTGATCTCTCCTCTTTCATTTATGATTTTATTCATTTGGGTCCTTTCTCTTTTCCTTTTGATAAGTCTGGCTAGGGGTTTATCAGTCTTATTAATTCTCTCAAACAACCAGCTCCTAGTTTCGTTGATTTGTTCTACTGTTTTTTTGGTTTCTGTTTCATTGATTTCTGCTATGATCTTTATGATTTCTCTTCTCCTGCTGGGGTTAGGGTTTCTTTCTTGTTCTTTCTCCAGCTCCTTTAGGTGTAGGGTTAGGTTGTGTATTTGAGACCTTTCTTGTTTCTTGAGAAAGGCTTGTACCGCTATATATTTTCCCTCTCAGGACTGCCTTTGCTGTGTCCCACAGATTTTGAACCTTGGTGGTTTCATTTTCATTTGTTTCCATGAATTATTTTCAATTCTTCTTTAATTTCCTGGTTGACCCATTCATTCTTTAGAAGGATGCTGTTTAGTCTCCATGTATTTGGGTTCTTTCCAAAGTTCCTCTTGTGATTGAGTTCTAGCTTCAGAGCACTGTGGTCAGAAAATATGCAGGGAATGATCCCAATCTTTTGGTACCAGTTGAGAGCTGATTTATGACCCAGGATGTGATCTATTCTGAAGAATGTTCCATGTGCACTAGAGAAGAATGTGTATTCTGTTGCTTGGGATGGAGTGTTCTGAATATAGCTGTGATGATGTCCATCTGGTCCAGTGTGTCATTTAAGGCCTTTACTTCCTTGTTGATCTCTTGCTTGGATGATCTGTCCATTTCAGTGAAGGGAGTGTTAAAGTCCCTTACTATTATTGTACTATTTTTGATGTGTTTCTTTGATTTTGTTATTAATTGGTTTGTGTAGTTGGCTGCTCCCATGTTAGGGGCATCGATATTTAAAATTGTTAGATCTTGTTGGACAGACCCTATGAATATGATATAGTGTCCTTCCTCATCTCTTATTATAGTCCATAGCTTAAAATCTAATTGACTAAGGATTGCCACCCCAACTTTTTTCTGATGTCCATTAGCATGGTAAATTGTTTTCCACCCCCTCCCTTTAAATCTGGAGGTGTCTTCGGGTCTAAAATGAGTTTCTTGTAGACAGCATATTGATGCTGTCTTTAAATCTGGAGGTGTCTTCGGGTCTAAAATGAGTTTCTTGTAGACAGCATATTGATGGTTTTTTTTCTTTTTTTAAATTTTATTTATTTAACAGAGAGAGATCACAAGTAGGCAGAGAGGTAAGCAGAGAGAGAGTGGGGAGAGGGAGGAAGAAGCAGGCTCCCTGCCTAGCAGAGAGCCTGATGCAGGACTCAATCCTAGGACCCTGAGATCATGACCTGAGCTGAAGGCAGAGGCTTAATGCACTGAGAAACCCAGGCAGCCCTGGGTTTTGGTTTTTTATCCATTCTGATACCCTGTTTCTTTTGTTTGGGGCATTGAGCCCATTTACATTCAGGGCAACTATTGAGAGATATGAATTTAGTGCCATTGTATTGCCTGTAAGGTGACTGTTACTGTACATTGTCTCTGTTACTTTCTGATTTCCTACTTTTAGGCTCTCTCTTTGCTTAGAGGATCCCTTTCAATATTTTCTGTAGAGCTGGTTTGGTTTTTATGAATTCTTTCAGTTTTTGTTTGTCCTGGAAGCTTTTTATCTATCCTTCTATTTTCAATGATACCCTAGCTGGTTATAGTATTCTTGGCTGCATGTTTTTCTCATTTAATGCCCTGAATATATCATGCCAGTTCTTTCTGGCCTGCCAGGTCTCTGTGGATAAGTCTGCTGCCAATCTAACATTTTTACCATTGTATGTTATAGACTTCTTGTCCCAGGCTGCTTTCAGGCTTTTCTCTTTGTTGCTAAGACTTGTAAATTTTACTATTAGGTGACAGGGTGTGGACATATTCTTATTTATTTTGATGGGGGTTTTTTGGACCTCCTGGATTTTGATGCTTGTTTTCTTTGCCATATTAGGGAAATTTTCTACAATAATTCTCTCCAATATACCTTCTGCTCCCCTCTCTCTTTCTTCTTCTTCTGGAATCCCAGTTATTCTAATGTTGTTTCATCTTATGGTGTCACTTATCTCTCGAATTCTCCCCTCGTGGTCCAGTAGCTGTTTGTCCCTCTTTTGCTCAGCTTCTTTATTCTTTGTCATTTGGTCTTCTGTATCACTAATTCTTTCTTCTGCCTCATTTATCCTAGCATAAGAGCCTCCATTTTTTTATTGTACCTCATTAATAGCTTTTTTGATTTCAATTTGGTTAGATTTTAGTTCTTTTATTTCTCCAGAAAGGGTTTTTATCTCTCCAGAGAGGGTTTCTCTAATATCTTCCATGCCTTAATCGAACCTGGCTAGAACCTTGAGAATCGTCATTCTGAACTCTAGATCTGACATATTACCAATGTCTGTATTGATTAGGTCCCTAGTTCGGTACTGACTCTTGTCCTTTTTTTTGTGGTGAGTTTTTCCGCCTTTTCATTTTGTCCAGATAAGAGTATATTAAGGAGCAAATAAAATACTAAAAGGGTGGCAAAGACCCCAGGAAAATGCACTTTAACCAAATCAGAAGAGACCCCAAATCGTGGGGGGGAGAAAAGGGATAAAACTATGTTCAGAAAAAAAAAATTAAGAAAACAAATAAAGAAAAAATATAAAAAAGAAAAAAATATATATATATTAGACTGGTGACTAGAACAGGTTCACCCACTTAATTTTGGGAGTATTTTGGTCTCTTAGAAGAAACTACCTCTCAAAATTTTAAGGAATGAAAAACATATATAAGGGTAAACACAATGAAGGGATAAAATATGCCTATAAAGATGAAAAAAATTTTTTTTAATTTCTAAAAAAGGAGTTGATAAAGTAAGTTGGTTGGGAGAATAAAGAAAAAGAAAGTAGAGAGAATTTGCTCGGGCTGGAGACTAGAATAAGCCCAAAGCTAGACTTAGGGTATATTTTGATCTATTAGAAGAAGTTGTACCCCAAATTTTTTAGAAGAAAAAACCCTATGTGTATACAAAAAATAAAGTTAAATACAATGAAGGATAATATGACTATAATAATAAAGGTTTAAAAAGATTTTTTTAATGAAAGGTATTGTTAAGATAAACTAGTTAAAAACATTAAAAAAGAAAAGGATAAAAGTTAAAAAACATTTAGCAGAAGAAAAAAATAATAAAATTAAAAAAAAATTAAATTAACTGCACGACTAAAGAATCATGGTGAGAAAGCCATGAGTTCCGTGCTTTGCTTTATCCTCCTCTGGAATTCCGCTGCTCTCCTTTGTAAGTGAACTTGGTCTTGGCTGGATTTCTTGTTGATCTTCTGGGGGAGGGGTCTGTTGTAGTGATTCTCAAGTGTTTTTGCCCCAGGCAGAATTGCACCGCCCTTACCATGGGCTGGGCTAAGTAATCTGTCCAGGTTCGCTTTCGTGAGCTTTTGTTCCCTGAACGCTTTCTGTAGAGTTCTGGAGGACGGAAATGAAAATGGCGGCCTCCCAATATCTGGCCCAGAGGAGCTGAGAGCTCGGGGCCCCACTCCTCAGTGCATCCTCAGAGAAAAGCACTCAATCACTCCCATTTCCCTGGCCTCTGGCTGTGCTCTGAGCTCACCCAGCCTGCGACCAGTTCAGGGTAACCCCGAGCTGAGAGGTCACTCCTCAGCTCTGTCTCTTTAGCCGGCTTCCCTGCTGTAATACCTGCGAGCTCTGTGACACTCAGAAACCCCCGATCCTTCTGTGACCCTTGGGACCTGGGGCCATGCTGACCCTGCGTGGGCTTCACCCCGGTTTAGTCTCTGGAGCCATGTCCTTCAGTGGAGCAGTCTTTTAAAAGTCCTGATTTTGTGCTCCGTTGCTCTGCTGCTTGCCAGGAGCTGACCCTTCCCCCTGCGGTCTATCTTCCCATCGCTTTGGATTCACTTCTCCGCCAGTCCTACCTTTCAGAAAGTGGTCAATTTTCTGTTTCTAGAATTGTTGCTCTTCTTCTCTTCGAACTCCTGTTGGATTTGTAGGTGTTTGCAAGGGTTTGATAAGCTATCTAGCTGATCTCCTGCTACCTCATGTCTTCTCAGCCTGCTACTTCTCCGCCATCTTGACTCCACCCTCCTCTTGAACTCTTTCTTATTCCTTCTCCCTTCCAGACATCCTGGCCCTGGAAACCAATATGGTTGAATGGGGAGGCATACAGGCTCTAGAGGCAGATGGTCAGGGTTTAAAACCTGGCTGGGCTAGTTACTAGCTATGTAAGCTTGAGCTAGTTATTTAACCTCTGTGGGGCTTCATATCCTCAATCCTCAAGTGTGAATAATAGTGATACCTATCCCATAGAATTGCTGTAAAAATTAAACAATGTAACTACATATTATGAAAACATAGTCCATGCTAAGCATGCTAAGTGTTTGATAAATGTTAATTATTATGATTAATTTATTATTTTGATTTATCTCTAGATCTTACCAATGTATATAATTTCAATGCTTGGTTATATAGAAGTAACTCAATTAAGAATTCCCTTCTGGGTCCCTTCTCTGTGCATAAATGACACATTTTTATGTAATGGTGTGTGTATATTTGTGTGATTTTTGAAAGTGGGGTATAACTTAAATATTTCCAGGGAAATGTCCCAGTCCCCAGGTTTCTGAACAAAATTACTTTTTGGAAAGCAATTTTTGAAAAAAATTACTTTTTAAAAAGTTATGTTTGAAAAAAATTGCTATAGAGAATTGTATTTTTAAAAACACATTTCTAAGATCTCTGTGTTGTCTTTCATTAAAACATCTGCTTTTGCAGAAATTGGTAAAATGTGGGAAAGACATCAAGAGGCAGCAGAATAAACTAATAAAGGAAGGGAAGTATATTTCTCCACCTTATCACTTAGGCCAGGAGAATCCTAGGCCTTGAGCAAATTAGCTGCTAATGGCCTGAAGCTGATTTTCATGTGTTCTCTTTTCTCCACTGGAAAGATTACTTATTGAAAATCTTCTTGTGTAAGTATCTAAAAATAAAGGGTTTCTTCATCCTAAAAAATAAAATAAAAAAATATATATACCTGACATCATATTTCTTTACCTATAACCACAGGTTAGTAGGAAGAGAAGAGATCATGGCAGACACTATTCTTTGGCTCACTAAAAAGTCATTTCCCAGCTGTCCCTTCTGTTGCTGACTACTATAGAATCATATTCCCAGACTCACATTATTTCTCTTGACATATAACATGCATACTCTCTTATTTTTTGTTAGAACTTTCCAGGTTGCTTATTTTTTTGGGAGTATTGATAGAAGACAAAATGATACTCCAAGAATATTTTTCAAGAGCAAAATACATGGCTTAGGGAGAAGAACAATCTGGCTGAGGAATGGTTTGCAGGATGTTTGAAGGTGAATGTGTCTCAGTGGGAAGGAAGGTGCCAATTAGAAATGTGGAAGCAATTCTGAAGCAAACTGTTAATTTCTTTACAATTTTGCTTCAGTTCTGGTTTCAACTTTTGATTAAGACATAGTAACTTTATAATTTATGGAATGTCCTTTCTTGCCTTTGGTATTTAAGCAATTGAAGTTAAATTTTTTGAAGGAGATCTCAGTTGGACTGATGTAAGATTGAAAAAAAAACAGTAGGAGAAGAGTATTAAAAGAAAACACTTTAGGGTGAGTAGCACAGATATTATAGTCTTAGCCCCTGCAATATGACCCAATAGGTAGAGTAAGCTCTGGCCAAACAAGGAGTATGAACAAAATGTTCAGCTTCTCTCATTAAAAAACAGAATTATGCAGCAGCATAGAATTTGCAAGTCTATTGTTTTGAGAAGGAATTAAGCAGAATTGGTTTATCTATCTTATTATCATACCAAAAGTTCAGCCTGGAGGACTCAGCTAATAGATATCTCCTGAAATGTATAAGAAATCTCTTTGTTTGTTATAAAAGCTTAACCAGAGATTAGAGTCTGAAAGATGGGGAGGAAAAAAAAAAAAAAGAGAAGAGAAGGAAGGACTCTAGGAGGAAAGTAAAGTAAAAGCCTTTTGCGTCCTCATTTCCCTTCTCTGGGTGTTTGGTTTTCAAGGGATTGACGCAAGGCACAGAGACCTTACACAAGTAAGTGGTATGGCAAGAGCAGAGCTTTTTTACCTGCTCTCCCATATGTGGGGTGACAATCCAGAATGCAACATTATTTAGAGTGAAAGCAATCACACAATTGGCAAAAACTAGGATTTTCTGGACAACTGATTACCTACTTTGTACCAAAAAGGTGTGCATAACCAAGCCAGATGGCCCTCTTGTGTGTCATGTACCTTGAAAGCCCATTACCAGGAAACTTCTAGGGAAATTAAGGTGATCCTACAGTAGAGGCAGGTGGAAAATTCTAGGTCAGGAGACTAGACAAAATAAATGGTAATCACTCAAAGAGTGATTTATGAATGAATGATTATGATCACTCAAAAGAGTGATCTATGAAGATTGCATAGATCAAAGAGCTGACTATGAGGTTTTTCAGAGGTAGCCTGGATTATCAGAGTTTATTACACATATTGGTCTGAAGATAAAGGATATTGAAATGAGGAGTATCCTTGCTTTCTGTGCCTCAAGGATGTATAAGCTATATTTTCTCTCTTATATCCCAAGGTCGATTTAGGGAGGGAAACAAGCTATAGAGTGGCTATATGTGAGGTTAAATATTTTTATCAATAAAAATATTAATGGAGAAATCTCATGGCCATTTAAAATATGGGGTAGGAGTAAATTCAAACTAGATACAAATTTAGTTGAGTTTCTATTTTGTGGACAGATTAGTTATGAACAAAATAAGGGAGTTGTCTCTCTGCAAATCTACGTTCTATGAATTGTGTTACCATCTTAATTAAATAACTATGTATTTACTGATAGAGGCCAGAGATCTCTTTATGTATTTCTTCCCCCAAAAATCTTAGTAATATTATCAATTTATTTAATCATTTCTGTGATGAGTACTTCAGATGAACTATCTGATATGAATGTCCCAAGACACCTACAAAGTAGGCATTATTATCCTACTTTATAGATAAGTTAGTTAAGGCTAAGAGAAATTGAAAGCCTTGATCTAGTTCATCTAGCTAATAAGTAATAGAGCTTGGATTTAGACCAGGCTAAGAACTTACATGGCTCACATATTACCTTTTATTATAAGTTGCCTTATTTTATCATAAATAGATTATAACTGATACACTAAAACCTTGACTTCTAATCTCTTCTGTGTGGTTTTAAACCATGATTTAAATTTGATTAATTACTGAAATTATTACATGCTTATAATATATTTTTTCAGCTATATTTAAAATTATTTAGTGTTTTCTTCTTGATTGTCTCATGTCTGTGTTTCTGGATTATTGTTGCCTTTAGAACTACACATTTAGTCAGTAAGTATTTATTGAACACCTATTATATGCCAGGGACTACTTTAAGTTTGGGATATACTAATAAATAAAATTGGAAATGATCCTTATCCCCTTGGAATTTACATTCTGTGGCAGACACAAAAAACAAAATGAGTAAGGAAATTATAAGATATAGTAGAAGATGATAAGTACAATGCACAAAAATGTAAAGCTGGGTATATGGAGTTGGAAATGGGAGTGGTTTGCAATTTTAGGGGTGATAAGAATAGATCTATTGAGAAAATTCCATCTGAGAAGAGCCTGAACAAGTGAACTTGCCCATCCAGAGAAAGAGCAGTTTATGTGGAGGAATATAGGCAATGCAAGGAAAATAGGCAGTGTGGCCAGAGGAGATTAAGTAGGGTAAATTCAGAAAACAAATGAGGTTTTTATTGAACAGATCATATAAGAACTTGAAAGTCACTGCAAGAAACTTGACATTGTTGTAGTAAGACTTTAAAAATTTTTTAAAAGTATTTTAGTATATTATGCTAGTCATCATATAGTACATCATTAGTTTTTAATGCAGTGTTCCATGATTCATTGTTTGCGTATAACACCCAGTGCTCCATGCAATCCATACCCTCCTCCTCCATGCAATCCATATCACTGGGCTAACCCATCCCCCTGCCCTCCTCCTCTCTGTAACCCTCCGTTTGTTTCTTGGAGTCCATAGTCTCTCATGGTTCATTTTCTCCTCTGATTTTCCTCCCTTCATTTCTCTCTTCCTTCCCTTAATGTCCCCATGCTTTTAAATAACTTCATATTCCTTCTTAACATCCAGTGTGGCTGGAAGCACATACTTCTCTTTACTGGCAGATGATATATTTACTCTTTAAAGTTCTTTACTGGAGGATGATAACATCCAGACACATTATGTTTACATTTTTGTTGAGGGACCATAGTCTACCATAGATCCTTCTTTTAGAAGATTAGTGGTTTGCCTACTTAGAAAGTGATTTTTAGTTACTAAACAACTGGGAGTCCAAGTATTCTCACTGCCATTTCTAATTGTTGTGCATCAACTTTTTTTTTTTTTTTTAAACCACCATAAACCTCAAGATCAGGTAACCTCATAGACAAGATTTCTAGAGTTGTTACTGTTGTTTTTCTTTTCTTTTCTTTCTTCCCATTCCTAAAATTGTTACTAAGTGTTCGAGAGGAAGGGGTTAAGGCAGTTTTAGTCTCTTAGTCAACAATTTCTCAAGGAAAAAGAACTGATGATATTTGGCAGGAAAAAAAGCTTTGTCTTGAAAATGCCTTCAGCATGGTGTCTAGGCTAAGCCAAATTAAACTAGGATTAGGAGCTTGGCACCCTGGAGAATGTCTTCTAAACTATGGAAGACCCTGGGGTATAAAAAAAAATTTATAATTGGGTGCCCCCACTGTATGAGGACTCTATGAAACTCCTTTAGAAACCTCATCCGTTCTTGACCAGGAGCGGGGTGGCTGATCCAGTAAAGGAGGACCTGGGGGAACCAGCCTTGATGTCTTCCTTTGTCTGTTTGGTCCTTTTAATACTGAAATGTCTTACTTGGGTGTAATAATGGTTAAAATCTCTGATTCAGGGGCACCTGGGTTGCTTAGTCAGTTAAACATCTGCTTTAGCTCAGGTCACCATCCCAGGGTCCTAAGATCATCTGGCTCCCTGCTCAGTGGGGAGCCTGCTTCTCCCCCTGCTTGTGCCCTCTCCCTCTCTGACAAATAAATAAATAAAATCTAAAAATAAAATAAAATAAAATCTCTGATTCATGTTTGTCTAAATCTGACAATCTAATCTGTTAGCTCAGTGTTAGAAAGTGAATCTTCAAAAAGTATTATTCATAAGAAAGGACCAAATTTACCACAGGTTTATAGACTGTTTTTTGTAAATCTAGGGAAGTATCCAGGGGAGGAAGTCTCTTATGAATAACATTATTTTGGGGAAATTGAGCTATAAATATTTTGAGAGGCATTTAAAGATGAATGGCAGGTCACTAAGAGGTAAGAAAACAAATTTTGCAAACACAGAGGAAAAAATGTATGTGTTGTTCTTTCAGATTTGATAGTGGGGAACTATTAACTCATTTGAGAAATTCTACCATTGTTTGAAACTTCTGAAATTTCTGAGAATTATTTTGGGAAATATATTTTTTAAAAATGTCTCTGAATGTGGCATATCTTTATTCTTTGGAGTTGTGTTTCGTTCTTGGAAAAACATAGAAGCTACCTAGAAATAAGTGCTATGAATAAGGTAGATATTAGAGGATTTAAAAAATATGTGAATATAGCTATGTGGCTCATTTTTTTAAATGGTTTATAAACTAAAAGTAAAGATAACTCAAAGTGAAGTACAAAACTACCTGATCAAAATGGCTTCATTGGAATAAATTATGCTTTCCCAAGATGATTGCTTGAAGGACAATACTCATGCGGATGTTTCACTCCAGATCATCCACCCTGATTATCCTATTTAAAATACCTACTTCAATAACCATATTTAAAATAGTTATTTTTAATCAAGGTCTTCATTCAGTGGATGTTTTCTCCTATGCCATTGTTAATGATTGCTATTTATGGAGATCAGTACTGTATTAATACTATATATTTTAGTTTTCTCTTAATAACAGTGGGTATGGCTCAGAGCAAAAGAGTGCAATTTTCCCAATATGGATGTGAAGGAATAATGTTGGGGATTTCTACTAACAACTTGTGAAACTCTGTTGTATTACATTTATCACAAAAAACCCTACAAACACCTTTTGCAAATAGCTAGTGATTATAAGAAATAACACTTGGCAGACTTCTGTGTGATACAAAGAATTAGCTTATTATGCTCCTTTATCTATATCTGAACACGATGATTTAGTTTCTGCTGAAGTGATGGTTTCTTTTCTAACAATAAAAGGGTAATAAATTTCAGAGTAACTTACAGAAAAGTTGAGATGATTCAACCAGTCCTAAAAACTGAAAATACTTGTTCTTCATGCTGTGCATGAGGTAATTTTATGTGTGTGTCTATGTATACACATGGATATCACACACACATTAAATTTTAATTCAAATATTACAAGATAAAATAAAAAATGGTGTGTCAGTTGGCATCCTCCGAGGAGAAGACAGTGAGACAATTAGCAGTCCAGGAGGCTTAATGAGGGAAATACCTATGAGAGATAAAGGGAGGAAGAAGCAGTTTTGACACCTGCCAAAGAAAAAGCAGGTGGAGCATGTCTGGGCAGGAGAGTTTTAGGCAGTGATGCAGATGTGACAGAGCTGTGGCCAAAACAACAAGGAGCTTCCCACCAAAGATGGTGGATAGAGGAGTCTGGTGTTAGTCAGAAACAATGAGGCTTTAGTGCCTGCACCATGGCTCAGTCCCCAGCTGTTGGCGGAGTGTGACCTCCACTCAAAAGTTGAGGTGGATACTGAAGGCACTAAGAGCAGGGAGCTGTCAGTAACTGGACTCGTTGCAGCGGAATGGCATGTTCTTTCTTGAAGATCGACCCAAATAGCACATCTCCATGGCTGCCCCAGTGTGTGTGTGTGTGTGTGTGTACACTACTAACAGAGTAGACACAAGAAAGTCCTTTATCATTTACAGCCTACTATTTTGTAAGATATTATTGTTTGCCTATCTTTCCTTGGAAAAGCTATGTGTAGTTAAATTGATTTGGGCCAATTTAAAAAGAATACTTTCCTGGGGCACCTGGGTGGCTCAGTCAGTTAAGTGCCTGTCTGGGGCTCAGGTCATGATCCCAGGAGGCTCATGTCATGATATCAGGATTCTGGAATCAAGCCCCATGTTGGGCTCCCTGTGCTATGGGAGTTTGCTTCTTCCTCTCCCTCTGCTCCTGCCCCAGCTTGTGACCCTCTCTTTCCCAAATAAATAAACAAAATCTTAAAAAATTAGAAAGATTATTTTAATGAAGGATCCCATACTCTCAACCAGGGACAACAGTTCTTTCTGTCAGAACTAGGTGTACTTGAAGACCAGGGGAGGGCTGGGAATGGACAGGCTGGAGTCAAATGCTGCACTGCAGACCAAGTATAATCATACCCCTCACATTCAGGTTTCTTTTCATATTTATGGTAGAAGACATGAAGAAGGGAAATGAGAGGGAATTAACAGAGGGTTGTCTGGAATAAATAGCTTATCCTTGCTCAAAGGTAATAAAATAAAAAGAGAACCTCTGAAGAAACTGGATTGTTGTCTTTGTTTCCCTGGTCATTGACTTACCCCCACCAGGTAGGTCTAGCACATAATTCGAATCAGGTATCAGCCCCAGAAGAAACATTGTCAACATAAATTGCTGATCCTTATTTTACTAATTTTTAAGTTATTAATATTTTATGAAAAATTCGGTATGTTAAAGATTCTGTAGTACCAAGAATAGTATATAAAAGCTGGGTCAGTATAACAAGAAAGGCAGTGATTCAGCTGATAGGAAATTTTATAGGTCAGAAAATATTTTTAACTGATTTTTCACACACTTCTGTTGATTTCTTTTGTGCCCGTGGAAAGAAAAGTGAAAAAGCATATGTAACACATTTTGATGCAAAACACAGAAGTATAAAGGATTTACAGAAATTCTTTCAGAAAAATTTTTATTTGTACTTCCTTATTCTCACCAAAGTGATGTTGGTTTGATTTTGTAGGTCATTTTTTAAAAAGATTTTATTTATTTATTTGACAGAGATCACAAGTAGGGGGAAAGGTAGGCAGAGAGAGAGAGAGGGGGAAGCAGGCTCCCTGCTGAGCAGAGAGCCCGATGCAGGGCTCAATCCCAGGACACTGAGACCATGACCCCAGCCAAAGGCAGAGGCTTTAACCCACTAAGCCACTCAGGTGCCCCTTATATGTCATTTTTGAAATGTAACTAGTACATAGTTAAATAGATTGCATTTAAAGTGTGAATGTATATATATATATATATATATATATATATATATATATATATATATATAGTGTGTATGTGTGTGTATATGTGTGTGGTTTATAAACCTACAGTGTTCAGAACATCTTCATTAATCAATAGGTATTTATTTGGTACCTACTATATGACTCAGCATTTGGAATGACATTGCATTAACATACATAAGACAAATAAGACAGCCTTTAACCACCACAAACATCTAATCTACTTGAAAAGATGAAAAAAAATGCACAAAATACAAAGAGAGAGACACAAGACAATATATACTCAAAGGCTCACCTATATAGCATTTGTAAGCTGACAAGTGGCTTAGAAATTGGTGATTTGGTTGGGGTTGGTTATAGAAATTTTATGGAGAAGGTTAGATGTAATGTGGACATTGAAAAACAGGTAGGTTTGGAATAGACAAAGGAGAAACACAAGAAATAGCCTAAACATGGTTGGAAACATCAATTGATATCATCATGGTTTATAGACATTGGGTGACTAATCTCATTTGGCTGGATAACTTATGTTATGAGCAAGAGGGAAGTAATATGAAATAATTGGATTCTGGAGCCAAGATTATGGAGGCCCTGGGCTTAAACATGGCATAAAAGACAATAACAAGTCATTATAATAATACAGTGTAATTGGGTAATACGTTTTAGTATTATCAGCCCAGGTATGATTGCTGAGGATTTCCCTTCCATTCCACCACTTCTCCAAGGAGTCACCCTCTATTTTGGGATACTTATGAATGTTCTAGACTGTTGAAAAAGGTTAATCCACATTGGAGGTTTTGGATGGGACTCAGTAAATTCCTGACAGTCAGAGAGTGTCATTTCTGCTGATAGCTCTGGGGAAGACTTACAGACTGCTGTCAAAGGAATGTCCTCACCAGGCAGCTATAAACATCACCCCTCACAGGGTTCCTATCACAGGGATGGGCAGTAGACTTGCCTTGGCTCCCTATTGTTGGTGCCAGACCTTGCCTGGCAGCATCTAGATGCAATTCCTCTCCTCTCCGTGGAGTCTCAGGGCTTATCTTCAGCATTTCAGTCCAAGGTCCATAGATATCCTACATATTACCATGCAGTTGAGTTTTTCTGAGTCCTGTTGATTCTTATTTAGTCTTACTTGAAGAGAATAGTCAGGGACACCCTCTTGTCTTTTTTAAATCTAATTTTAATGGCACAAAGTCTACGCTTTACTTCTTTCTGGGCCTTTCTTTCTGATTCTCAAGAGTTTTTATTTCTCAATAATCTTGCTTTCCACAAATCAAAAACATTGTTTTGTTTTGTTCTTGATATGGGTTCAAGAACTTATTTTAAGTTAAATTAACAAGAACAAAAATTGAACACTAGCAGTTTCTTTTAATTTTTAAAACTATTTCCTGGTTCTAATCTCACTTAGGCAAAGTAGATGCCTGTGCCTGAAGAATTACATATAAGGAAATAAGATAGAAAGAGTAATATTTTAAGCTCTCCTCTCACTACAGAATAATGATAGTTAATATTGATTACCTAGTCTGTGCCAGAACCTGGGACAATACTCATAGATTATCTCATCTTGATTAAATGATTAATGATTTGATTAATAAGTACAGTTTTAAGGAGTATATACTAATACATATTTTACAAGTAAGATAGAACTCTGAGAAATTAAATATCTTGCCAAATTTTTAAAACTAGTGAGTCACTGGTGAAGTTAAGATTCCAATGCAGGAAGTCTGCTTCAGAGCCTATACTCTTACTGGCTGTGCTCGCAAAATATTTTCTTTATCAAGGGATTAACATAATTACAAAAGTACTTTTAGAAGATTAGTCTGGCATCTGCATAAGAGCCTAGAGAGAGGATTATTGGTTTGGAGGTTATTTTAATCTTTGAGTATGTTAAGAGCTGCAGGCATAAACTGAAGTGGAGGTCTTAGATGTTTAGCCTAGTGGACCAGGGTAATATGAGCAACATTAGGGCAGAGGATTTAAGATTCACAATTGGAGAGACCAACAGGAAAATACACCATATACTCTAGAAGTGTTTTTCAAACTTCCTTGAAGACAAAGTAACCTGGGACACTTGCAAAAATAAGAGAATCCTGAGCCCAGCTCAACCGGTCTGTCAGAAGCAGATTTTCCAAAGGAATCTCCTTTTTAAAATGAATGTACTAGGTGATTTTTGTGATTTCACAAATTGGAGAAGGCATTCTAGAATATGCCTTGTGATTTTTTTTTTCTCTATAGAAGCTATGTATTATGTAATTATAGTGGTTTTTCTTAACTCACTGACACAATTTACTTTTTTACAGTTACTACTTCAGTTACTACCTTTTGGTCAGACAAAACTGTTAAAAGATTTCCAGTTCAGCTAGTAAATCATCCAGGTGACTTGAGGTTTTATTGCCACTGAGTTTATTCACAGCAGCACACTGTATTGATTTTGTGCTGTCAGACACATGGTATGAAGTCCCATGCCATAATTCAGCCCTTTAATATTGACAGAGAAGAAAGTGAAATGTGAGCTCCTGACCCAGATTTATTTCAAAGATCTTGTTTTATCACTCAGGACAACCAATTTTAAAATATAGTGGAGTAATCTTTCATAAAATTTTCTTAGCTTCTTTTGTGGACAGTTGACCAAAGTTCCCTATTCTTCATGGGCTCAAGCCTTAAGCTCAAGTTCAGCTTTAGAATTCAATTTTTAAGTTGTGCTCGGGTTTGAAACTGTACATATTTTGGGTTGAAAATTCTTTATTTTTAAAAATTTTAAATTTATTTTCAGCGTAACAGTATTCATTATTTTTGCACCACACCCAGTGCTGCATGCAATCTGTGCCCTCTCCAATATCCACTACCTGATTCCCCAACCTCCCACCCTCCGCCCCTTCAAATCCCTCAGATTATTTTTCAGAGTCCATAGTCTCTCATGGTTCACCTCCCCTTCCAATTTCCCTCAACTCCCTTCTCTTCTCTAACTCCCCTTGTCCTCCATGCTATTTGTTATGCTCCACAAATAAGTGAAACCATATGATAATTGACTCTCTCTGCTTGACTTATTTCACTCAGCATAATCTCTTCCAGTCCCGTCCATGTTGCTACAAAAGTTGGGTATTCATCCTTTCTGATGGAGGCATAATACTCCATAGTGTATATGGACCACATCTTCCTTATCCATTCGTCCGTTGAAGGGCATCTTGGTTCTTTCCACAGTTTGGCGACTGTGGCCATTGCTGTTATAAACATTGGGGTACAGATGGCCCTTCTTTTCACTACATCTGTATCTTTGGGGTAAATACCCAGTAGTGCAATTGCAGGGTAATAGGGAAACTCTATTTTTAATTTCTTAAGGAATCTCCACACTGTTCTCCAAAGTGGCTGCACCAATTTGCATTCCCACCAACAGTGTAAGAGGGTTCCCCTTTCTCCACATCCTCTCCAACACGTGTTGTTTCCTGTTTTGCTAATTTTGGCCATTCTAAGTGGTGTAAAGTGTTATCTCAATGTGGTTTTAATTTGAATCTCCCTGATGGCTAGTGATGATGAACATTTCTTCATGTGTCTGATAGCCATTTGTATGTCTTCATTGGAGAAGTGTCTGTTCATATCTTCTGCCCATTTTTTTTTTATCTGATTGTCTGTTTTGTGTTTGTTGAGTTTGAGGAGTTCTTTATAGATCCTGGATATCAACCTTTTGTCTGTCCTGTCATTTGCAAATATCTTCTCCCATTCCGTGGGTTGCCTCTTTGTTTTGTTGACTGTTTCCTTTGCTGTGCAGAAGCTTTTGATCTTGATGAAGTCCCAAAAGTTTATTTTGGCTTTTGTTTCCTTTGCCTTTGGAGACATATCTTGAAAGAAGTTGCTGTGGCTAATATTGAAGAGGTTACTGCCTATGTTCTCCTCTATGATTCTGATGGATTCCTGTCTCACGTTGAGGTCTTTTATCCATTTTGAGTTTATCTTTGTGTACGGTGTAAGAGAATGGTCAAGTTGGGCTGAAAATTCTTTTCAGTGTTTATAATATTCTGGAGAAATGAATGTAATAACTAGTTTGACAGTTAATAATAACAGAATATATAATCTTTTTACATACAAAGTCCCTCATCACTGTTACATATATTAGTTGCTAAGCACTTGGGAGTAGATATTTCTAGTTCAGAATTCATCAAGTGAAGTATTAGGTATACTCAAGGTTGTCCACTACAGATGAGAAGTCCTTTTTTCCCCTCACACTTTCAGACACAGAGTGCTATTGTTCTTTGTTTATTTCCCAGGTATTTTTAGTATTAATAAAAATCAGAGAGGTCTGCAGGCATGGAAGTACAAAGTTCTTCCACTAAAGGAGCACACATTACCCCTCAAGGGGCCAATAGTATATCTAGTGCAACTCTATTTAGAACCAGCAGTGTCCAGTTTCATCACTTCTTGGTTTAGGAGTTTCCTGGCCCTAGTGGCATTATCTAAATCACCTACTAATGTCTCAGAATTCCCAGAATGTAATTACCATTTCAGTTCTTGAATCAGATCCTGGCTTTCTCCTTCTTGAGCTAAACTACTTACTGATTTCTTTTTCCTTGAAGACAATTCCGCGTGCCAAAACGGACTCTGGGTGATGTCAGAAACAATTCTGAAAGCAGGCATTAATTAGTTTGCCAAGACAACGAGTTCCTGTCCAGTTTGTAGGTAATAGCCAGTAGGTTTTTATACCACAGATCCAATACCAATCATCAGGGGACACCGAGTGATCCATCTTTGGCAAAAATGGAATTTTCAAATAATGCTATAACATTTTGGCACCGCTCATCAAGAACAGATTTGTGCCATGTTGTGATTTGTAGTATCATTAAGGGGGTCTAAAGCAAAAAAAAAAGTAATATATTTTCCTTGTAAGATCCATGAAAGTGATCCCAATATATATCACTTATTTTCTATTCCCCTCCAAGTTCTATTTCCATGAAAGTTCCATTGCAAGGACTTGCTTTCACAAAAAGTCCCTGGGTACTATTTCAGTAGAAGCAAGAATCTCCTTTACTGTGCATGAAATGATAGGAGGTTTTAGATTTTAGGATGCTTGGACAGTTTTGGTGTTATCCATGTAAATAGTCACATGAATGAGTTTGGATACCCAGGAAACTAACTTATTTATTACAAGGAACTGGAACCAAAGGAAGCTGGATAATTTCCAAAGGGAAATGTATACAAATCCCATCATCAATTTGACTAAGTACTTAAAATTATTATTAAATAATGTTTACATACAATGTTATAATCGTTCCAGGTGTCAACATAGTGATTTGACAATCAGTGCTCACCACAGTAAGTGTAGTCATCGTCTGTCACCATACAACTTCATTATGGTATGGCTAACTATATTCCCTATGCTGTACTTTTCATCCCTGTGACTTACTTATTTTATAACTGAAAGTTTGTAACTTTTAATCTGCTTCACCTATATCAATTGAATGATTTATAGCCAGTTTGTGGAAAAATTATAGGCAGCTATTGGACTCATACCAAGGCGTGACAGTGACTAATGGTACAGACAACAATCTTAAATATTAACAATAAGGGATTTATAAGCCACATGGTTAAAAATAGCCATAAGCCAGCAAAAGAAAGAAAGTAGTTACTATAGAGAAGAACGCAGATTAAAAGGTGACAATTTGTGGTATTGTTCTGTGATCTTGGGTGAAAGCTATCTACATCTGAAGACAAGCTGCTTTGTATTCCTGAGAAGTCTCAGTTTGAGATCTCCAATAGCGCTAGTCTTCCAGTCTTTGAGGATGTTTGTCTCTTTGGATGAGGGATATGTGTCTAAGAGTCAGTTATTTATGTTTCACTGCTGTGCTAGTTATTGCCAATACCTGATAGGGTCCTTGTTGTTCAGACTGTGACACAGTCTTTTGTTAAACACAAAACTCTGACTTGTAGTTGAGGCTTTAGGGAAGTATCAGAGCCAAACAAAGAGTATCTGGAGATGACAGAGACCTACTATGGCTGTTGTTATTACTGATAATTTTCTAAAGTGAAATATCTGATAAGAATTCATTACAGTAATGCAATTCATACAGTAATGCATATAGTAATACAGCTATACAGCAATAAGGTAATGCAGGGAAATTTGGTTGTTTCTGTGGCATGCAAAACAAACATAATGAAGACAATCTAGAAGTTTTAGACAAAATGGATATAAGTATAATGATTAAGCATGAAGAGTGTTTTAGCAGATAATGTTTACATCTTATTTTTAAAAAATTATGAATTTTTTTCACAGAGGAAAATATCTTGAAATGTAACAGACAATTTTCTAAAGATAAAATATATATATCATACCAAGACTATGCTAAGCAGATAACACACTTGGTAAGTCTATAGTAGGTCTTTAAAAATAAACAAACAAACCCTCTACAGATTCATGAGCATGGAATGTTTTCCATTTTTTTAAATGTCTTGTTCAATTTCTTTTATAATTTCTTTTACTTTCTAGAGTATAGATCCTTTACCTCTTTGGTTAGGTTTATTCCAAGGTATCTTATGGTTTTTGGTGTTATTGTAAATGGAATCAATTCCCTAATTTCTCTTCCTTCAGTTACATTGTTATTGTATAGGAAAGCAATTGATTTCTGTGCATTGATTTTGTATCCTGCCACATTACTGAATTGCTGTATGAGTTCTAGTAATTTGGGGGTGGAGTCTTTTGGGTTTTACATGTAAAGTATCATGTCATCTGTGAAGAGAGAGAATTTGACTTCTTCTTTGCCAGCTTGAACACCTCTTATTTCCTTTTGGTGTCTGATTGCCGATGCTAGGACTTCTAGTACTTGTTGAACAATAGCAGCAAGAGTAGGCATCCTTGTCATGTTCCTGATCTTAAGGGAAAGGCTCTCAGCTTCTGCCCTTTAAGAATGATATTCGCTGTGGGTTTTTCATAGAAGTTTTTTATGAAATTGAGGAATGTTCCCTCTATCTCTACACTCTGAAGAGTTTTAATCAGGAAAGATGCTATATTTTGTCAAATGCTTTTTCTGCATCAATTGAGAGGATCATATGGTTCTTGTCTCTTCTCTTATTAATGTGTTCTATCACATTGATTTGCAAATGTTGAAGAGGTGGATAGACACTTCTCCAAACTAGACATACGAATGGTTAACAGACACATGAAAAAATGCTCAACATCATTAGTCATCAGGGAAATTCAAATCAAAACCACATTGAGATATCACCTTACACAAGTTAGAATGGCAAAAATTGACAAGGCAAGAAACAATAAATGTTGGAGAGGATGTGGAGAAAGGGGAACCCTCTTACAGTGTTGGTGAGAATGTACGTTGATACAACCACTTTGGAAAACAATATGGAGGTTCCTCAAAAAGTTAAAAATAGAATGACCCTAGGACCCACCAATTGCCCTATGGGTATTTACCCCAAAGAGAGAGGTGTAGTGAAAAGAAGGGGCACATGCACCCCAGTGTTCATAGCAGCAATGTCCACAATAGCTAAACTGTGGAAAGAGCTGAGATGCCCTTCAACAGATGAATGGATAAAGAAGATGTGGTCTGTATATACAATGGAATATTACTCAGCCATCAGAAAGGATGAATACCCACTATTTGCACTGACATGGATGGAACTGGAGGGGATTATGCTAAGTGAAATAAGTCAAGCAGTTATCATATGATTTCACTTGTATGTGGAACATAAGGAATAATATGGAGGATGTTAGGAGAAGGAAGGGAAAAATGAAGGGGGGGAAATTGGAGGGGGAGATGAACCAGGAGAGACTATGGACTCTGGGAAACAAACTAAGGGTTTCAGAGGGGAAGAGGGTGGAGGGATGGGTTAGCCCAGTGATGGGTAATAAGGAGGGCACGTACTGCATGGAGCACTGGGTAACACAAAAACAGTGAATCATGGAACACTACATCAAAAACTAATGATGTACTGTATGGTGACTAACATAACATAATATAATAAAAAATAAAAACCAAAACAAAATAACAAAAATACTCCTCTATTTTAATAGAACTCTGTGGATAAGTTTGATGTACATCCTGTATTAAAAAGCACTGTCCTAGAAAGTGCCAGATTCAAATGAACGAAGTAAGAGTGTGACCAAGCTAACATTTTAAATAATAACTGAAATTATGAAACCATGATAAATAATTATCAAAATAATTTGGTGATAAATTATTATACTGCTGTTGCCTACATCGGGCAGAGTGCCAATAAGACTCTAATAAATAGAAATATATGAAGGCCAGCAAGGATACTGACCAGTCTCTAGTTAATTCCCCTTTAGCATATAGTTTCTGAAATATTGAGGCATTTACTCACACAATTTAATCTAGAGAAAGCTGAGCAGCTTTTCTAATTTGACAATTCTTGCCATGGAACTCACCAAAAGTAATATTTTGAACAATCTTAATTATTTCTGTCACCTTCTTTTCTACAGTGAAAGAATGAATCTTGGTACTTTTCCAGGGATCCTCTGGGAAATCCCAAAGATAGTTTTAGGAACAAAAGATATCCTGAAAGTATTTTATTTCATTTAACATTTAGGATTAAACCTTAGGAAGGAAAAAAAAATGAAAGGTTGTCAAGGGATTTGAAAATTTAGGAATGTGAGTGTTGAGAAATAATTGGCTACTCAATTGAGAGTAACAGTAAACACTGAAAAATAAACAGGGAAGACAAGGTAATTTTAAAAGAACTGTAACTCATAAGGTAGGAAGTTTTTTTTCTTAAACAAGGGTGTAATAAAACCAAAGGAAAGCACAGAAAATTATTTTAACAAAAAACACAATCTTTGCTATCCAAGCAGATTACACAGAAAAAAAAAAAAACCCTTCATATTTTAGGTGAAAGTAATAAACAGTAAATTGAGGACACAAGCCCATCAAAATTGAAAAAACTCTGCTAGGATTTTAACGCATTCATTGCTTGTCAGACTCATTATCTGTGCTTATTATAACCTGAGAAAATGAAATTTCCTTTCCGTGTGCCTTCTATTACTTCCTGTATCCATCAGGTTTTGTCCTTGTCACTCTACTTTAAGACAAAACTATTCTCTCTTTCTAAAGAAAACCATATCTTATTATTTTGCACATAAAATTGTGCCTCTCTGACAAGACTATTTATGGTAGAGTCTCATTAAAGTATAATAATTATAACTTTTGGTCGAAGCAATTTCTGTTTCACAGAGAAAACTCAGGAGCTTGATAATTTTTAGCTGTCATCTTAGATAAGCAGAGCATATGAACACAGACTGAATAACTTTCTACATACACAGAAATACCTTTTACAATTTCTTGAAAAAGAGTGAAAAATAACTTCTCTGTAGACTTTAAACATAAGAAGCAAAAGTATGTAAACTTAAAGCTATGCTTAGTAATCAATCTTTAGTATTCCGAATGCTTAGAAATGATCTAGGTATTCAATTAGTAATGATTAGTTAACTCAGTTTTATGGTAGTCCTAAAGATCTTGCAAACTAATCTTTGAACTCTTGGGGAACTTGGGTGGCTCAGTCAGTTAAGGTCTGCCTTAGGATCCTGGATGGAGCCCTGCACTGGGTCCTGGAATTGAGCCCTGTGTTAGGCTCCCTGCTCACCAGAAGCCTGCTTCTCTCTCTACCTTTCTCCTGGCTTGTGCTCTCTCTCTGTCTGAAATAAATAAATAAATATAAACAAATAAATCTTTGAAAAAATATTATGAACTCATATACTATAAGACATAGTTACTGTTGAAACAAAAATTTCAGAGTTTCAGTGACTCAGTTTGGTTTAATGCCAACTTCCATTTTTCAAAGGCTTATGCTTAAGTAGATTTACTGGTAGCTTATTTGATTATTAATTCTACGTAAACTTAGGAAGAACATATCCTAGTAGACTAAAAATGTAAGCTCATATTATACTCTGTGCTGATAAATCAGGGAAGACATTAACTATTTTTATTAAACAAAAGAATAAACTAGTCTTTTTTTGTAAAATACATAAAATATGGGAACTTGGATTCTTAAAATATTTGAGTTAAGATTCTATCAGAGTACTCTTCTTTAAGCATTACAAGCAATAGTCCAGTGTCTTTATTTGCTGGAAATTTTTAGGAATCTTTAATATATAAGCACTTATTCATCTCTACAAACTACTAAGAAGAGCTCTTTAATCTTCTTTGGAGAGACTTTTCCTTTAGAGTTTCTTCTGAGTACCTCATCGATTAATTGTTTTATTTTTCCATATTTCCTGTTTTCTTAGCCAAGACAGGGAAATTTCTCACCCACTTAACCCCCAGGAGTGTCCTTTATTTTTACAGTATCTACAAGTATATTTATTAAGACACTTCTTAGGGTTGGAGGACTGATGTAGGAGCATCTAGTTGTTTCATCCATTAGGGCATACATTTATTCATGATTATACTTTGTTTTCATTCTAAGGTGATTTCAAAATGCTCATTTTAAAATGTCATGCTTCCATTGGAAGCAGAGTTTCCTTTTTGTTCTGAGATATCTCTTAAAAAATGTGAATTATATCAAAAGTTCTCCAGAGTGGCCATTATCTTTGGTGAAATCATGCCATTTAGAAAGTTAAGCACATGAATTTGTGTTATTATGTAAATACTTGTAAGAAGCAGGAGTTCATCCTGTAGGAAGAGGCATGGACTTACTTTGGACTGAGACAAATACATAGGAGTCTAGGACTTTTCAGTCCAAAAATGTTCTCTATATACCTAAAATCTTGAGCCCTGCAAACGAATGCTTGGAAATATCCAACTTTAAACCTCCAAAAGAATGGGTGGAAATGTGTAGAGAAGAGTTCCCTCCCATGTCTCATATGAGCAAAATGAGACAAGACTGAAGCAATTTCTCATAGAGTTTTGATGACTAACTTATGGCAAAATTTTGTCATAAGGATCGCTTCTTTGTCCCCAAGGTTGGCTTGAAACAGGCTTATTTCAGGACCCTCTCTTCCCTGTGCATTTTCCTCTTATTGATGGACAACAAAATGACAAGGACAAACCCAGACAAATAGTTCTACTAACAAAGCAAATTTCCACCAAGGATAAATATTTTCTCAAAACTGATTCCTTCCTTCCTGCTTCTTTCTTGCTTTCCTTGTACTTGGAATGGAAGTAGAAAGGAGCAGACATATGAGAGAACATGGTGTGTTGGTGACTGGATGGTAGTTGGAAATGCTCAGAGTGACAGATTTAAGGAGAATGTGAAAGATTAGTCTGGGAAGGAGGCAGAGACCAGATCATGAAGGTTAAGAATCTTGACTCTTATCACAAAGGTGATTGGGAATAATAAGAGAACTTGTGTTAGAATGATATTAGAAAAGAGTTTGGAAGAGGAATGGCTGGAGAAAGATATCTGGGTGAGACACAATGAAGAGAGAAACCAAGGTAGTGACAGTGGAGATTCTGAGCTGGACTCAGATATGAGAAAGATGTAAAAGAATGACCTCATGATTGATTGGACTTGGAGATTAGTGAGAGAAATTTAGGATAATTCCTAGTTTCTTGACTTCAACAACTGGGTGGATGGTGAGATAAGGAATGTAAAAGAAGGAATATATTTGTGCAACTAAAGTAAGTTTCTTTTTTTCATTTTGGGCACTGAGAGGCTAACTTCCTCCAGTTAATAAATAATAAAACTAATAAAAACAAAGCATACAGAAATTCTAACAACACAGAGCAAGATGTAAAAACTTTACAGGATGTGCCATGTCTTTTTTTCTTTCCTCCCTTACTGTAACATATTTTTCTTAAATGAACATCTTGACTGTTACACATCATGTACTATTCAAAGGTATTTCATATGTCATTTTATTTCATTATTTATTAATTCCCGATCATTTACCCATTTTAAAGATAAGGAAACTTATTTAAATGATTTATACAAGATCAAGCAGTGAAGTGACCAAGAAGAGTTTCCTATTATGGTCAGTCTGAATCCAAAGCACACATCTCCCATAATGCTAAATACATCCAATTTAAGTAAACAACTCTAAAGGTGATATGAAGGTGGACTTAGAGAAGAAAACAAACAAAAAAATAAAGGTAAGGAAACTCATCTGGAGCCATTTGAAAGAGTCCATGAAAATTAAAAAAAAAAAACAAAACGAATTATGTGAGCTAGGGCAGAGAGATAGGGGTGGAAAGAAGGAATGAATAATTTTAAAGGAAAAAAGATTGTTAAATGATCAGATAGAAGTTTACACATTCAATGAGGGGAAGAGAGCATGTCTATAATGGTAGATTATTATAGTAATGGCATTTAATGAATCACACCCCCCTATATTCATGTTCTTATTGTGGTCTCCTCCACATTAACTCTGAGGTTGGTCCTTGGCAACGTCAACATGCTTTGGCTAATAATACATCAGCAAATGTATAGGAGCAGAGGCTTTAAAAGAGCTTTTGCATTCTCCAGCTTGCCTTGTCTTGCTGCTCACTGGGAATACTTCCCGCACCTTGTGAAGTAGCCAGTCTAAGCCTCATTGACAAAAAGACTATATGGAGAAGAGACCAACTGTGTCAGTTGAGATTCTTAGATCAACAGCTCCCAGCTCAGCCACCTGCTGACTACAGCTGCATGAATAAACCTGGGTGAAACCAACACAGGAACCATTCAGTTGAGCTTAATTCCCAAGCTCATATTTCTGACTCACAGAATAATAAATAAATAAAATGACAGTCTGTTAGACCTTTGTGTTTTAGGATGGTCTGTTACAGAGTAATAAATAACTGATACACCTATTTTGTTCTCCGTTATATCTTCAATAATTAACACAGTGCTAGCAAACAGAGATTACTCAATAAATATTTTTAAGTGTTCAAATGAATAAATTGATGATAATAATCAAATATTCTTTTAGTTCATCCTTTTTGAGCAGTTTTAAATGGAAGTTGTTTGGTCACCTTACTTATACTGTGAAAGTTATTGCACAGTTACCTATGGGGAAAAAAATGATTTTCAACCTTGTCCTTAAACATCAACTAGACATCAACTAGAAATGTGAGGGTATCAGGGCACCTGCGTGGCTCAGTCTTCATTGGTCTGCCTTGATTCTGGGGTCCTTGGGATAGAGCACCGTGTCAGCTTTCCTGCTCAGTGGGGAGTCTGCTTCTCCCTTTGTACTTTGCCCACTGTTGCTCCCTCTCTCTCACTTTCTCTCTCTCTCAAATAAATAAATAAAAAATCTAAAAAAAAAGAAATGTAAGGATATCAACTAGGAATATGCCCCTGACTTCATAACTATTACACACTAACAAGTTGATACGTTTTTTATTTCTTGATCTGACATCTTATTTAGAGTACGTACAGAATATAGGACTGATTCACTATGTTTTTCATAGTTTTCTCTTAGGCTTTTCTGTCTATAGGTAAATTTTTTTAAACACAGAATAAGATTCACCATTTAAGGTATTCATTGAATATAAGATGTGAAGGTTAGAACTCCCAAATCTCTTGATAATACACCAAAAAGATAATGTACTATTATTTTAGACAGTATATTGAGACTTGGCTGTGTTCTAATCTCATCTAATCTCTAGTTCATGTTCAAATTTCTGTTTGTTCCTAAAATTTATTTTTATACTCAGTTTATTTGAGCCAGAATCCTATCAAAATTCACATACTGTATTGGGTTGTTATGTATTTACGATATCTCTTAATCTAAAGCATTTTCACAATCTTTTTTTCATGACATTGACTTTTTGAAGAGATCACGCCAGTTTTCTTACATAAAATCTCACATTCTGGGTTTGGTTGATCATTTTCTCATGATATTTAACTTATCAAAATTGCCTTTTCAGTTAATGTGTGAACAATTTGTAAAGGTGTAAATTTATCATTTTAAAAATTCAGTAGGTTTGGGGCACCTGGGTGGTTCAGTGGGTTAAGCCTCTGCCTTCAGCTCAGGTCATGATCTCAGGGTCCTGGGATCGAGCCCCACATCAGGCTCTCTGCTCAGTGGGGAGCCTGCTTCTCTCTCTCTCTCTGCCTGCTGCTCTGCCTACTTCTGCCTACTTGTGATTTCTCTGTCAAATAAATAAATAAATAAATCTTTAAAAAAAATTCAGTAGGTTTTATTTCAACAATACGATATTAAATCTCTAAATCATAGAGGTGGGTGGAGGGATGGGTGTAGTTTAGGGAAGCCAATCAAGAATACACTTATTATGGTGAGCACTGAACAATGTATAGAATTGTTGAATCACTATATTGTACATATGAAAGTAGTATAAAACTGTATTTAATTACACTTTGATAAAAAATATAAAAGAACTCTCTAATTTATACTACTAGTGAAAATATTTCAGTATAGATAAACAATTTAAAAGTGAAAGATACTGGGAGATGCCACTTGGAGAGAGAGGTTCTGAAGAATGAGTGTGGAGAAAGGAGGGTGCCTGAACTGAAGCACCATCATTAACAGTCAGCACCAAGGACCCATTGCTTGACTGAGGCCACCTTGGACCTTTTAACCAGCCCAGCCACCAGCCAGCTGAATTAGTGACCCCCAAAACACTATGTGGACCACAGACAAGTCATTATCCCAGAGCCCTGCTTCAAGTCCCCACCCACAGAACCACAGGCAATAAACATGTATTTTAAAGTAAAAGGCAAAAATATGGAAAACACAATAGAAAGTATTTTTATTAACTTGATATAGGAGTTGAATAACAAGACACAAAATGTATGCGTCAAAAAGGAAAGGCTGATATGTTTGACTACAATATAACTAAAAATTTCCCTTCAGAAAAATATACTGTAAAGAAGGTGACAAAACAAGCAATGAATTGGAAGATATGTTTGCATTAATATACTGACAAAGTATTACTATTCTGAAATATATGAAGAACCTTTTAACAAAATTTTTAAGACAAAAATCTCATTAGGAAAATGAAAAAAAAAGATTTAAGAGGCAGTTCAGAAAAGAGGAAAACTGAACTAATTAACATATTTTAAGGTATTCAACTTCATTAATAATCATGAAATATAAATTAAAACCACAATGAGATACTATTTCATACTCACCATACTGGCAGCAACTAAAGCCTTCTTATTCCAAGCGTCGGTAAATACAAGAACTATATTAATGCACTGAGAGTAGGTCAATTGATATAGTTTGGAAAGTAGTGTAGTGTTTTGTAATAAAATTGAAGAGATATATATATATATATGTTTGTATATACATATGTATATTTTATATGTATACACATATATGTACTACAATTGAGGAATTCACCTTATCTTTTATGTGTGTATTCTAAGGAGACCTTTGTACAAGTTTATAAATGCACTGGTAAATTAAAAAAACAGGTAGACAAAGCAAAAAAGGACACAACTCAAATATCCGTCACAGTAGAAGAATATGTTGTGGTATATTTGTATGAAGAGATACAAAGATCCATTAATATATTACAGTTATATTCAACAACATAGATGAAGCTTGCAAACATAATGAGGGGTAAAAATACAAATTGCAGAAAATTATGTATACTATAGTTTCATAAAAGTAGGTAGGCAAGTAGGAAGGTAGATGGATGATAGATAAATAGATAGATATATAGATACATAGATTAAGGATGCAAACATATGTGATACAACCATGAGGAAATGCAGGGGAATGGAAAACATATATTTGAAGTGGTAAAGTGGAGGAAGATGAATTGAGAAGGGACAGAAAGGGACTTTGATGATGGTAATGTTATCTTTTTGATATTGAATTGTGAGTATACTGGTATTCATTGTATCTTCTTTTTAAGATATTAGGTATATTTTATAAAAATTCTTTTGTAGCCACCTAATAGCTAAGAAAAATATGTTTTAAAAGAGTAAGAAGGGGCCCCTGGGTGGCTCAGTCAGTTAAGCACCTGCCTTCAGCTCAGGTCATGATCTCCAGGTCCTGGGATAGGGTGGTACTGGGCTCCATGCTCAGTGAAGAATCTGTTTCTTCCTCTCCCTTTGCCCCTCTCCCTGGCTCATGCTTTCTTTTTTTTTCTTTCTCTCAAATAAATAAATAAAATCTTTTAAAAAAGAGCGAAAAGTAATGTTAGGTTATTTTGTATTTGAGTTACAGAAAGAATAAATCTGCTAGCTTGCTACAATTGTAAAATACTTTGATTTTTAAATTGCAAAAAATCAAATGAAAATGTTCCTAAGCACTTTTAACATTTAATTATACATTAAATGACATCATTAATTCCAACTGAACACTTGTCCATTAAGACACAATATTAAGTTAGGTTAGAAATATATTTCAGAAGTCTATCCTCTCTATCTATCTACCTATTTACCTATCCATCTATCCAATGATCCAAAAGAAAATTAGGAATATAAAGTAATGTGTCTCTTTGTACTAAATCAACAAATTAAGATACAAAATTCTCTCACCTATTCCTAACCTAAAAAAAAAGTAACATACAGTTTAAACCTTACTCTCATCCCTTTCTCCTTCTTCTTTCTCTGCTGATGACTATTCAGAGTATTTTTAAAGAAAGAATTTTTTTTCTTATTGAAAAAATGGAAACACAAAGTTGTCCATAATCTTATCATGTTGTCATCTGGTCATATTAATAAGCAAATGCAAACAATTCTGCCTATGCCCATCCAACTTAATGATTTCAAAATGCCAGTTTTAGAACTGTTCTAAAACTCACCTGAGATTCAAAACATAGGTTACAAGCTCAACTGCCCTCAAGTATCAGCAGGAGAGATTAGAGAGCCACTCTGTTAGAATGGGGAAATTGTCTAGATCGAGTTTATGCTCCACTTTTATTTTTTAAAAAGATTTTATTTGTTTATTTGAGAAAGAGAGAGGGAGCATGCATACGTGAGCACATGAGTTGGGGGTGAGGATCTGAGGGACAGGGAGAAGCAGATGCTCCGCTGAGCAGGGAGGCTGATCTGGTTCCATTTCAGGACCTGAGATCGTGACCTGAGCAGTAGGCAGAAGCTCAACTGACTGAGCTACTAGGTGCCCCCATACCCGTTTTAGAAGGAAAATGCCTTTTATCTTCTGGGAATGGCAGGAAGGGAATGACCAATATTATTAAGTGGTCTGATTTTTGAAAAAAAAAAGACAGGAATTTTGGTGTCTTTATTTCTAATTTGTAAATTTTGGCAACTATCTACAATTTTAAAAACTATGGTGTAAATTAAGTAAAACCCCTCAGAAGGCTGGAGTCAGCTGGTTGTTTGCCACTTTGCAAACACAGTAAAGTGGGACAGCTACAACTATCTTTCTGGTTTAGGGTATTCTCCTCCGCTCCCATTTGTTAATTTTTCTCAACTGCATTTGTTGTTCACGTATGGGCTCCCCTACTGAGAAGCTCTCCGTGACATTGGCCTCCCTCTGTGTCTCAGCTTCTACCCTCTCCTCCCCACCAAAGTGGCTCCCTTGCAGTCCACTGAACAGCTTTGGCATTGTTTAGTCCCACTGTTTTGCTCCTGAAGTTGTGTCTATGAATTTGTTAAATGGTGCAAAGACACTGGATTTGAATTTGTTTCCACTCTAGCTTGTCACATACTCTTTGTGTTCTTCTAGCTCTGCTCCCTCACCCTTCTGGATCTTTGAATCCTGACCTGTACAGTGTGATTGCCATTTTGAAGTCCCAGTAAAGTAATGTAATGAAACATCTAATCGAATGCTTGGCACATAACATATGTGTAATAAAATTTGCTCCTGCGTTTGTAGACCCAAAGTGTCGTTTTTAATTATCTTGCTCGTATCCTATCTTTGTCTTAATGTCTTCTTTGTTGAAGAAGAACACTCTCCTCTACTTTGAATTCCTATAGAAGTTATTTTCTCCATGGTGCCATTTGCCATCTCAAACAGTTATGTAACTTTTGTGCAGCTTTTCACATACTTGCCATCACTCTAAGCACAACGTAAACTTCTGAAGACAGAGACAACAATCAATAATTTCAAGTTTCTTGTAATACTACATAGTCTCTTACACATTCTCAATGTCTAGGTATATGTCAGCTGACTTATCTAAGTCACAGAGCCTCCAAACTGTAGGATGGGAAGAAATCTTACATGTTAGTCCTTCAATTGATCATCTTATAGATGAAGAAAATAAATCCTCCTTTAAGTGATTAATTAAGTTACCATGGATGGGGAGAGACAGAACCAGGGAACTGGAGTTAAATATTTCAATTTTCTCACTCTTAGAATAATCTTAGTAGTGGTTGACCTTGGGCAAGTTATACAATATTTATGGATCTCAGTTTTTTAATATCTCAAAGGGGGATTATTAAAACTTAGGGGTGTTTTAGTTTAAATGAGATAAAATATGTAAAGCATTTATTGCAGTGCTCGCATATACCAAATACTCCATATATTCTACAATGATGATAAGAATGATATTCTGCTGACATATTGATGTGTTTGCTGAATCTGTCATTTAGAGAATTATAAAATAGTTGTTGCCATAATTTATTATAAACATTCTGCATATTTTAAAACTTAATACATTATTTTTCAACCTTTGGTTCTTCAGGTTCAACATTTTCAGCTCATATAATATTTTCCAAGGCATAAGATTTCCAAACCTATTAAAATTCTTTCTTGTAAACTTTCTTTGCTTTTTCCAGTCTTTTAGCTTCAGTTCTCGAATTTTTCATAGTATGAATTTCATCATATTTTAATATAGAGCAGGATTTTGTACTCAGTATACTTTCTAATTCTTTATGATGATTGTTTAACTATATGAATCTGAGTTTTTGATTTATAATTATTTTGATTTGTGATTTGTAATTAATATGACCTTTTGGTGTTTGAATTATATAGTTTTGCTGCAAAGGTATTCAGCAAACATTATTTTCTGTTCTCATTTTAAGATATTACTGGAATAAACATTTTTGGATACTCTGGAGTACTGAAAATACTTTAAGCGAAACATAAACAGAGTTTCAGAAAGCTAGTTTCTGAGTTGTCCAAGAAAACATACAATGTCATTCAGAATAGAGATCCAGTTATTTCAGAAGCAGTTTTTATCATCACGTAAATACTGTGACGCAAACAATTCATCAGTAGCGTCAAGCATGTACTTCCTGTGTAAAAGACTGGGACTTGTGGAGGTTTGAGAGTCTAAGCTAGGTTTCTCAGCCTTTTTCTTTCCAGTGTGGCTCCCTTACACTCTCCCCCGCCCCCCAGCCCCCAGTAACAATCCATAGCACCTAACACTGGCTATTGAAGTACTGATTAAGTGAGTCAATGAATGAGGGATATCCCCCTAATAAGTTCATTACTTCTTTCTCAACTCCATCTATTCCCATTGTAGACATAAGGTATATTTACACATATTACTGATGTACAAAATGCTTTTTTTAGGTTAATTGTACACATGATTTGATTCTTTAGTCTCTTGAAATGTTTGACAAAATATGGCATTTCCAGTTTAGACTTTCATGAAAAATGTGTTTTTTTTTTCTGGACACCCAGAAACCTGTTCTAATTGTTCTATTTATCTCTAAGAAAGAAAGTTAATATGATTCTGGTCTTAAAAAAGTGCAGCATAGCCAATGCCCCATATCAAGTGGACCATAGCATTAAAGTTTTGAGCCAATATTATAGTCATAGAAGAACTCTGGCCTCTGACAGCCAGCATAGGAACTGCATATAGGGTATCCTTCCATATTGTAGGAATGACCATTGTCAAGGAGAAATATGGCTTCAGACACCTGAATAGACAAGAATTCAGGGAAGAGGCCATTCTTTTCTTTTTTTTCCTACAATTTTTAAGTTTTAATTTTGATTCCAGTTAGTTAACATACAGTGTTATATTAGTGTTATTTGATTACAGTGTTATATTGTCAGGTGTACAATATAGTGATTCAACACTTCTATATATCACCCTGTGCCCACCACCTGTTTAACCCATCCCTCACTGACCTCCCCTCTGGTAGCCATCAGTTTGTTCTCTATAATAAGAGTGTTTCTTGATTTCTCTCTCTCTTATTTTCTTTCCTTTTACTTTTTTGTTTTGTTTCTTAAGTTCCACATATGAGTGAAATCATATGGTATTTATCTTTCTCTGACTGACTTATTTCGCTTAGCAATATACCTTCTAGCTCCATCGATGACATTGCAAGCAGCAAGATTTCTTTCTTCTTACTTTTTTTATGGCCAAGTAAATTGTGTATATATTTATACCGCATTTGTCAGTTTATCCATTCATCAGTTGATGGACACTTGGGCTGCTTGCATAATTTGGCTACTGTCAATAATGTTGCTATAAACATAGGGGTGCATGTATCCCTTCAAATTAGTGTTTTTATGTCCTTTGAGTAAATACCCAGTAGGGCAATTGCTGGATCCTAGGGTAGTTCTAGTTTAACTTTTTAAGGAATTTTCCATACCGTTTTCCCAGAGTGGGTGCATCAGTTTGCATTCCCACCAACAGTGTAAGAGGGTTCCTTTTTCTCTGCATCCTCACCAACATCTTCTGTTGTTGATTTTAGCCTTTTTGACAGGTGTGACGTGACATCTCACTGTAGTTTTGATTTGCATTTCCCTAATGATGTGTGATGTTGAGCATCTTTTCAAAGTGTCTATTGGCTTTCTATATGTCTTCTTTGAAGAAATGTCTTTTTCCCATTTTTAATTAGATTATTTGTTTTTGGGGTATTAAGGTGACTAAGTTCTTTGTATATTTTGAATACTAACCCTTAATGGATACATCATTTGCAAATATCTTCTCGCATTCTGTACATTGCCATTTACTTTTGTTGATTACTTCCTTTACTGTGCAAAAGCTTTTTGTTTTGATGTAGCTCCAATGGTTTCTTTTTACTTTTGTTTCCCTTGCCTCAGGACCCAGATCTAGAAAGAAGTGCTATGGCTGATATCAGAGAAGTTACTGCCTCTGTATTCTTCTAGGATTTTTGTGGTTCAGGTCTCACATTTAGGTCTTTAAATCCATTTTGAATTTATTTTTGTGTATAGTGTAAGAAAGTGGTCCAGTTTCATTCTTTTTTATTATTATTTTTCTTATGTTAAATTAGTCATCATTAGTTTTTGATAAAGTGTTTAGCGATTCATTATTCTGTATAACACCCAGTGCTCATCAACACACATGCCCATCACCCAGTTATCCTATCCCTAACCTTCCCTCTCTTCTGTAACTCTCAGTTTGGTTCCTGGAGTCCAGATTCTCTGTTTTGCATGTTGCTGTCCAGTTTTCTCAACACCATTTGTTGAAGAGACTGTCTTTTTCCCATTGTATATTCTTGCTTCCTTTGTTGAAGATTAATTGACCATATAATTGTGGGTTTGTTTCTAGATTTTCTGTTTTGTTCTATTGATCCGTGTGTCTGTTTTTGTGTTAGTACCATACTCTTTTGATTACTACAGTTTGGAGCCATGAACCATCCTTGCATCCCAGAAATAAATCCCATTTGATCATAGTGAGTGATTTTTTAAAAATGTATTGTTAAATTTAGTTTGCTAGTATTTTGTTAAGAATTTTTGCATCTATGTTCATCAGGATATTGGCCAGTGGTTCCCTTTTATTAGTGTCTTTATCTGGTTTTGATATCAGGGTAATGTTGACCTCATAGAATGAATTTGGGATTTCTTTCCTTTTTTATTTTTTGGAGTAGTTTGAGAAGAATAGGTATTAATGCTTCTTTAAGTGTTTGGCAGAATTCATCTGTAAAGCTTTCTGGTTCTGGACTTCTGTTGTTGGAAGGTTTTTGATTCCTGACTCAGTTTCTTTGATGGTTTATTGGTCTGTTCAAATTTTCTATTTCTTTCTGTTTCAGTTTTGGTAGTTCATATGTTTCTAGGAATTTATCTATTTCTTCTAGGTTGTCCAACTTCTTGGCATGTAGTTTTTCAGAATATTCTCTTATGATTGTTTGGATCTCCATGGTGTTTGTTATTATTTCTCCTCTCACTTGTACTCTTAAGAATTTGCATGCTTCCGGAGGACGGGAGTGAAGATCTCCCTGATATGAGGGAGAGGAGATGCAACATGGGGTAGGAGAAGAATAAATGTAACAAGATGGGATTGGGAGGGAGACAAACCATAAGTGACTCTTAATCTCACAAAACAAACTGAGGGTTGATGGGGGGAGGGGGGTTGGGGGGGTGGGGTTATGGATATTGGGGAGGGTATGTGCTATGGTGAGTGCTGTGAAGTGTGTAAACCTGGCGATTCACAGACCTGTACCCCTGGGGATAAAAACATATGTTTATTAAAAATAAAATTAAAAAAAAAAAGAATTTGCATGCTTTCTCTTTTTTCTTGATAATCTGTCTAGAATTTTATCAATTTTACTGTTTTTTTTTTTCAAAGAACCAGTCCCTGGTTTCATTGATCTATTGTTTTTGTGGTTTCTATATCATTGATTTCTGCTCTAATTTTTACTGTTTCCTTCCTTCTGATGGCTTTAGGTTTTGTTTGTTCTTTTTCTAGTCCTCTTAAAACTGGTTTTCCCATGTTCCAAAGGTTTTAGACCATTGGATTTTCATATTCATTTGTTTCCATGTGCTTTTCTTTTTTTAAATCTTTAAAAATTTTTTTAACATCTTAATTTAATTTTATTTTTTTTCAGTGTTCCAAGATTCATTGTTTATACACCACACCCAGTGTTCCACGCAATCTGTGCCCTCCTTAATACCCACCACCAGGCTCACCCATCCCTCATCCCCCTCCCCTCGAAACCCTCAGTTTGTTTCTCAGAGTCCACAGTCTCTCATGTTTCATCTCCCCTCCAATTCCCCCCAATTCACTTTTCCTTTCCTTCTCCTAATGTCCTCTATGTTATTCCTTATGCTTCAGAGGTGAAACCATATGATAATTGACTTTCTCTGCTTGACTTATTTCACTCAGCATAATCTCCAGACCTACCCATGTTGATACAAAAGTTAGGTATTCATCCTTTCTGATGGCTGTGTAATATTCCATTGTATATATGTACCTTATTTTCTTTATCCATTCATCTGTTGAAGGGCATCTTGGCTCTTTCCACAGTTTGGCAGTTGTGGCCATTGCTGCTATGAACATTGGGGTACAGATGGCCCTTATTCTCACTACATCTGTATCTTTGAGGTAAATACCCAGTAGTGCAATTCTATGTGCTTTTTAATTTCTTCTTTCATTTCCTAGTTGACACATTTATTGTTTAGTAGCATGTTATTTAACCTCCATATATTTATGGTCTTCCCAGATTTTTTTCTTGTGGTTGACTTCTAGTTTCATAGCCTTGTGGTCAGAAAAGTTACATGGTATGACTTTGATCTTCTTGAATTTGTTGAGGCTCATTTTGTGGCCTAATATGTGATCTCTCCTAGAGAATGTTCCATTTACACTTGAAAGGAATGTGTAGTCTGCTGTTTTAAGGTGGAATTTTCTGAATATGTCTGTTAAATCCATTTGTTCCAGTGTATCATTCAAAGCTATTGTTTCCTTGTGATTTTCTGTTTAGATGACCTGTCCATTGCTGTAAGTGAGGTTTTAAAGTTCCCTACTATAATTGTATTATTATCAGTTAGTTTCTTTATGTTTGCTATTAACCTTTTTATGTATTTGGGTGCTCCTGTATTGTGTGCATAAATATTTACAAGTATTATATCTTCTTATTGATCTGTTCCTTTTATGATTATATAGAGTCCTTCTTTGTCTCTTGTTATAGTCTTTGTTTTAAAGTCTATTTTGTCTGAAGTAAGTATTGCCATTCCAGCTTTCTTTTGACATCCATTTGCATGATAGATGTTCCTCCATCTCCTCAGTTTTAATCTGTAGGTGTGTTTAGGTCTGAAATGAAACTTGTGTAGGCAGCATATAGATGGATCTTTTTTTAAACATTCTGTCACCCTATGTCTTGATTGGAGAATTTACTCCATTTACATTCAAAGTAATTGATAGATATGTATTTATTGTTATTTTATTACTTGTTTTGTCGTTGTTTCTAAAGATTTCCTCTGATCCTTTCTTGTCCCTCTCTTTCTTGTTTTGCTAATTTTATTTAGTGATATAATTTTATTTAGTGATATATTTGCTAATTTTATTTAGTGATATATTTAGTGATTTATTTAGTGATATATTTTATTTAGTGATATTATATAGTGATATATATGGTGATATATATTTCTTTTTATTTATTCCTTGTATGTTTATTGTATGATAAAATATGATTATCATTAGATTTGTATTTAACCTCTTCTGCATAAAACAGTCTACATTAAGTTCACAGTAGTTCAAGTTTGAACCCATTCTTTTTCCTCTCCTTTTCATGTTTTAGGTATATACTGTTATATTTTATATCCTTTTTGTGTTCCTTAACTGATATTTTTACAGAAACACTCGTCTCTATATTTAGTTATGGAATTTGTTCTTCCAGTCTTCAGATCACTCTCTGGTTTGTTGGCTTGGATGTGGATGATATCTGAAAATGTGGGATGGGGTGATCTCAGGGTCCTCCTACTCTACCATCTTCCCAAGAGGCCATTGTTAAGAAGGCAGTAGCTTAATGGTTAGGAGCATGATCTCTGGGGCCAGATTATCTGAGTTCAAATCTCAGTTATATTATTTCCTAACTGTGTGACTTCCAGCAACATATTTAACTTCTTTGTGCTTCAGTGTCCTTATCTATGAGATAGGGATAATAATGGTACTTACTTCATGGGATTGCTGTGAGAATTTAATAGGTTTATAAATTTTAAGTGAGACAAAAAATGCCTGGCATTTGGTTGACACTCAATGAATATTAGCTATATTATTATTGTTATTATCATTACTTACAGTAGGTAGAGAAACCAAGACAGAACAAATTTCAAAGGTGGGGCAAATATATTTTTAGGGTGAAGGAAGAAGAAAATTTAGGGGGGAATTTGCAGCCTGAAAACAACCTGTGAGCACTCATGTCTGGCTGATCCACCAAGCAGATCCTCAGTGATGCCCTCTGAAGAAAGTTCGGAGGTCCCCCACCTTCCAGAATTCTTGCTGCCATCCTACAGGCCCTCCTAGGGGACAAAGGAATGCTTTTGCACATGCGAACTACTGTGACCCTAAATCACACAGAATCTCATGTGACCTTCTTTAATTGTACTTGACATTGACCTGAATGATTCATCTGCTCCTAGGCATTATTTTTAGCCTATATTTAAATGAAGGACAAATTTTGCTCAGGTGGATTCATGGCACTCTGTTTCCTTAGGAATTTTTTTCAGGCTGAACAACAAGTAAATTTTATATTCTACGTAAAAGGGTAATGCTAAATAGTCTAAATTAGGTAATGCTAAGTAAACAGCTTCAGTACAGTCTCAGTACAGAAATAACATGTAAATTCCAAAGTTTTTTAATACTATGAATGCATTTGAGATTCTAGTGTTTCTAAACTACCACTGATGATATCATTAAGGTACAGAGTTGCTTTCTCAGGTATTTTGGCTATTAAAAAGTGTTTAAGTTAGATTATGAGTTGGCAAATGTTATCATACACACTGTTAAAAATGTTTAATATTTTCAAATGTCACAGGAGAACCCAGAACTGTAATGTCAGACATTGCACACTTTGGATTTAATTTTGTAGTTCGTTGCAACATTTACCTTGCTAATCTTTTGTATTAATTTCCTTTTTAAAAAAATTTGCTTTGGGTAAAACTTTAAAGCATCTTGTATCTTGTGTAAGATCTATAGTTTGTCTTGTCTTGTTTTGTTTTGTATTTTTTTTTGAATGAATGAAGCAAAGCTAAGAATGAGGAGAAAAGTAGCAGAAAATGCCATTTGCTAACTGTTCTTTCCTCTCTCTCCCTTGAAACCACCCACAATTACAGTCCTGCCCAGCCCAAACTATTTTAGAGTGCTAAGGAGAGAAAAAAAGAAAAAGAAAAAGAAAAAGAAAAGATAAGCCCCATCTTTCCCAAACTCTGCTTTAACTTCTCCTCCCATTTTATTTTTCGTTTTTACTAAGCACCATCCTCTTCAATCTCATCCTGGATCCTATTTCCTCCAAGATTCTATTTGATTCTATTTGATGTCTATTTGATTCTAACTAATGTCTGCTCCTTAATGTCATACTATTCTACCTCAAGATCCTAGAGCTAGCACCAGTGTCTTGGAGCTGGAGAAATTCCATCTCCTCTGGTCATCATGCAGGTAGTGTTCTATAATCAGTAAGTAGGATTGCAAGAGGTTAGACATGTTTCTTATACCCAGAATCTAAAGTATAAAATTCCTGTTCCCTTAGCCACATGGTTTCTGTTCTAAATTCTTTCCAGGTTCTAAACAAGCAATTTATATATGTTCAGACAATACCTCGTATAATATATATGGGAGGGGGATGAACAAGTAAAGAGAGTGTTGTTTCTTTTTTGAAGGCCTCAGTTTCTTTCTTTCTTTCTTTTTAAGGTTTATTTATTTATTTGAGAGAGAGAGAGAGAGATAGTGTGTTCTGGGGGGGAGGGGCAGAGGGAGAGAGAGAATCTCAAAAAGACTGTCTGCTGAGCATGTGGAGCTCAATGTGGGGCTTGATGTGGGGCTCAATCTCAAGACCCTGAGATCATGACCTGAGCCGAAATCAAGTCAAATGCTTTACCAACTGAGCCACCCAGGCACCCTGAAGGCCTCAGTTTATTTTCTAACTATTTAGTAAAACACTTTCTTTGTCTGTCTTTGTTGCCTTTCTTTCTTTCTTTTCTCTCTTCCTCACTCCTTCTCTTCCTTCCTTCCTTCCTTCTTTCTTTCCTTCCTTCCTTACAATTGAAGTATATTTGACACACAATGTTATATTAGCTTCAGGTATACCATATAGTGATTTGATGACTATACATTATGCTATGTTCACCATGAGTGTAGCTACCATTTGTCACCATACAATGCTATTATAATATCACCAACTATACTCCCTGTGCTATTCCTTTTCCCCCATAACTTGTTCATTGTGTAACCGGAAGTCTGTACCTTCTACTCTCCTTCAACCATTTTGCTCATCCCTCCACCCCCTGTCCCTCTGGCAACTGTCAGTTTGTTCTCTGTACTTATAGATCTGTTTCTGCTTTTTTATTTGTTTTGTTTTTTTGGATGTCACATATAAGGAAATCATATGGCATTTGTCTTTCTTTGTCTGACTTATTTCACTTAGCATAATACCTCAAGATCATACATGTTGCAAATGGCAAGATACATTCTTTTTTATGGCTGAGTAATATTCTATTGTATATACATACCACTTTCTATGAATTTATCTATCAGTGGACACTTGGGATGCTTCCATACCTTGGCTATTATAAATAATGCTGCAGTAAACATGGGGGTGCATATATCTTTTTGAATTAGTGTTTTTGTTTTCTTTAGGTAGATTCCCAGTGGTGGAATTACTAGATCATGTGGTATTTCTATTTTTAATATTTTGAGACACCACCATACTGCTCCCATAGTGGTTGAGCCAATTTACATTCCCACAAACAAGGCATGAGGGTTCCATTTACTCCATATTCTTGCCAATACTTACTATTTCTTGTCTTTCGATTAGGCATTTTGACAGGTATTAGATGATATCCCATTATGGTTTGATTTGCGTTCCCCTGATGACTAGTGATGTTGAGCATCTTTTCATGTGTCTATTTGCCATCTGTATATCTTCTTCAGAGAACTGTTTATTCAGGTCTTCTGCCCACTTTTTAAATGCTCTGTTTATTTTTTTGGTTTGAGTTGTATAAGTCCTTTATATATTTTAGATATTAACCTCTTTTTGGATATATTATTTGGAAATAACTTTTCCCATTCTGTAGGTTGCTGTTTAGTTTTGTTGGTTGTTTCCTTTGCTGTGCAGAAGCTTTTTATTTTGATGTAGCTCCAATAGTATCTCTTTACTTTTGTTTCCCTTGCCTCAGGAGACATATCTAAAAAAATGCATAGAAATTCTGTGTTTCAAAAATAAACTATTACAGAAAACCATCAACAAAACAAGAATATCTATTTTGGTTTCCTTATTGTATATATGAATCAGTTCACTGGAATTTCATTTATAGATAGGATCATGTCTGAAATACATGTATTGGATTAAACCAGCTGATATGGTCTATAGTATGATTTATACTTCCACATACATGTCACTATATTTTTAATTATCTTCTGAATGCTTAAGAAAGGTCCCCAATAGGGTATATGGAAAATTTTAGTGGGTTTCTGACTAATTTTCATTTGTTGCATTTATGTGCTCAAACTCAAACTGTGTGTGTTTTCTCAGGGAAAGTTTAAAGAAAGAAACTTGAATATTTTGCATACAGATTTAATTTCCTTAGTAAGTGCTGTCTTCACAGCAGCTCAAAGTAATGGCTATAATATAGATCTCTAATATTTAAGCAGTGAAAAACATTTTCCAAATCTCTGTATTGGTCATTTAAAAGTTATTCTATTCTTTGATACATATACACAGATTTTTCCTGGGAAATATTTTATTTACAATTTTTCTTACTTTTAAAATTCAAAATATGTCACATTTGCATATTACTCTTTTAGGAGCCATAATTACCAGGTTAGGATTTGAGTTCCACCACTGGTATTATCCATCTTGGGAATGTTAGTCATTTTTTCTGAACTTAAGGTTCATATCGTAAAGTGAGGATAATGATAGTAATTACCAACAATATTATTATGAGAATTATGTAATTCAGTTTTTATATAATTATATAAAAAGATTAGAGTCATGCCTAGAACACTGTGAGGGCTATAGAATTATTATTATTTTTTTGATTATTTGGAAAAGATTAGGAGAAAAGGGTATAAAATGCAAACCTGCAGAAGGAATTTTCTACAAACTGATGTTACAATAGTCTCCCCTTGAAAAAAGGTACGAATTCTCACTGACCATGATTAGATTTAACTTTGATGTACAGTGAATTAGAGAAGACTTCGTATTGATCAGTATGAGATGGTTAGAAGAATGCTTTAACATGTAAGTAACAACCGTTATATTGAACTCTGCTCCTTAATAAGGCAAGGTAATGGGGTAGTTATAATTCTTTGCTACTCTTACTAGTAGGACTTAGATGAAATAAGCCAATGAGGGCTAAGCTCCTACTTCTGCTGCAGCAGAGGGAGATTGTTGGACTCCCCTGGAAATGGCCTGAATGGGTCAGGACACAGGTCATGAATGTGGTGGAGCAAGAGAAGCTGCTGAGCTTTGTCAGGGCTAGGACTGCAACAGTACACAGCACCAGTGAGCTTTGAGACCTAGCTTGCACTTGATCATTTATTCTAGGAGAAACAGATGGAGGCCCAGGAAGAGTGACTCAGGGTCCAAAAGAGGACATTAATATTATAAACATGTCTTGTCTTTTCTGTGCTAAGGAAGAAGGCTCAGAAAGTTGTGATCATCTCCTATCTTGGAATCAGGGAGGGAAGAATAAAGGGTTGATTTATAATACCTCTTTTCTTTGAAAAGTGTACTAAACCCAATCTGGCTTGAAGGGTATTAAATACATTGCATCATGCTTGTGGGCTTAGGGAGAGTTAAATAGCCTAGTTTAGAAGTAATTTATATAGGTACTTTTTATTTTTTAAGCATATCCTAATGTGATATACATTGATCTCAAATGTGTATCCTCAAATCTACTCATTATTTTCCCCCAGAACTCTTTCCTTCATTCTTGTTTAATATTATCACAACTTACTTTTAAGGTCATAAATCTCTGTAATCCTATTTAGCTTTACTCTTCTCATTTTCTGTAGCAAATTCATTAATTTAATCTGCTATGTGTCAGCCACTCCTCTGGGAACTAGGGGATACGTCAGTGAAAAGAAATCAGCACAACAACAAAAAGAATATCTTCCTCGTAGTGTTTATTTCTAGTGGGAGGAGACAAACTTACAAATAAACAATACATAATTTAATATAGTAGAATTTTGTGTTTTGTTACTATATTTCCTTTTATGTTACTATGATTTGTCTCAGATTATTATTGTCATGAATAATTCTTTAGAAGTAAGAGTAAATAATCTGGATTCAAAAGTGAAAGAGTATTAAAAAAAGTAGGATCTTCAGAAAACATTGCAGTGGGCTGAAAAGGGCAACAAAAAACAAAAATATGATTTTGTTATTCATAAAAAAAGTAGCTTGAGCCTTGGGAAATTTAATGAAAGAAACATTTGTCAGAAGCCTACTACTTACGTACTTATTCATTCCACAAATATTTCTTGAGAATATCTTAGAAACTGGGACAAAATGGTAAACAAAATATATGAAGTCCCTGCCTAAAAGAATTTGCATTCTAGTGGAAGAGATAGATAAACACCATTCCCTAAACACATACTCATTTCCTAACTATTCTATTTCCTAGCTCTCCACCTTGCCTCCGGGTACCCCCACCACTACCTCAAAAAAAAAAAAATCTTTTCTATCAGTGTCCGGGTTTGGGGACCTTTTGAACCATGAATTCTTCTGTCATAACTGCCCCCAATTCCATCATCCCCCTTGCCATAGTTATCTTTCTAAAACATATTAATAGTTACATTCTTCTGTTTCTACATCTTTTGATTCTATATCATCTGCTTTATGATTTCATTCACATTCTGGCCCCTATCTATTTTCCAGCTCTCTTTACTTCCTTAAAACCTGTGTAACATCTCCTTTTAGCTGTCACTGCAGCTTTCAGCCAAATGACTGTTCATACTTCATTTAAAAAAAAGAAACAATTACACAGAAGTTCTTTCATCTTCTTATTACCATGTTATAACCCTATTTCCATAAGACAATACATATCATATTCTTCAATTCATTTAAAACCTATCAATAGCCAATATTTCCTCTTGTACTTCAGATTGCAACTTCTCTCAATTTTTCAAGACCTTTTCATTCTAAATAATTGTATCAATAGTTTCTTCCTTTCTGTTGGATTATTTCCACCTGTTCTTGGTAAGCTTTTATGTCATTCATTTAAAAAACCCAACTATTTTTCCTCTAAGGTTTTTCTCCTAAGATTATTATCTTAACTTGCTCTCCATTTTTCAGTCTTACTCATCAACTGACTCCAGTCTGTCTGGCTTTCATCTCTTCCACTTCATGGAAACATCCCCCTCCATCACTTTTCCTCCCTTCCTTCCCTCATATTTTTCCAAGGGCAGCAGTAAATCCAGTGAACCCTTCTGTACTCATCTTGCTCTACCACTCAGTGGCATTCAATACAATTCACCACTCATTCCTTCAAAATTGATTCTCTATGCTAATACATCTCTTTTAGTCTCCTTGTGCTGGTACTTTCCCTCTATCTGAAATCATCATTATCCACATCTTCTTGCTAGGTGATTTCATTTAGTCACAGTGACTAAATGCTAATAATTTTGAAAATATATTTCTTTCTATCCAGACTCTGAGCTCCAGATTTATATATTCAGATGGTTACTGTGCATGTCTATTTGAATACTTAATAGGCACCTCAAACTTAAAATTTTCAAACCAGAACTCTTGATGACTCCCCACACCTACCTCTTCCTCAAGCAGTCTTTCCCATCCCAATAAGTAATACCAGTATCCACTCAATTATGCAAGCCCTAAACCTAGACGTCATCCATAATTTCTCCATTTTTTTCTAAACTCTCCTCACAGAATCTGTGAGTGTGTTCAAAATATATTCTAAATGTGTCTACTTCCTCCCCATCTTTACTATCACTGCCTTAGTGCAAGCCATGATCATATCTTGCCAGGACAATTCTTGTAGCTTCTTAACTACTATTTCTGCTCCTTCTTTTGGTTCATGACTGCATTATAGTCAGAGTGATTTTTAGTAATCCATATATCAGATCATTTAAGACCTTTCTTAAAAGTCCTTCAGTGGTTACAGTAAAGTTGAGGATCTTTATGGCAAATTTCTGAGTGATTTGGTCTCTGGATGTCTCTTTGAGATCATTTCCTTACCCTTTCTCTCTAGCTTGCTCTGTTCTAGTCACATTGTCCTCCTTTCTGTCCCTTGAATAAGTCAAACTCCTGTCCACCTCAGAACCTTTTCATTTAGAATATTCTTCCTCTGGCTGTGTGCATGGTAGTTTATTTTTCACTGAGTCTTAACTATCACCTCCTCAGAGAAGTCTTCACCCTTTATTCAAAATAACACATTAGTCTTGAGGGAAAATCCATGACTAACATTTGCTAAAGCCAAATAAATTTAAGATATTTTTGTATGTTACATTACCATTTTAGGATTCTTTTGCACAGTAACACATTAATGTTTCATTCATACATATATTCATTCATTCAGTTAGTATTTATTAAACATCTGCTATGTGCCAAGAGTTATTCCAAGTGCTTGAGATATATCAAAAAATAAAACAGATATAGTTCTTTAACTTCTGACGTTTACATTCCAGTGAGTGAGATAAATAATAAACATAAGCCTAATAAAATGTAAATAATATAGTATAAGGAAGGCCATATGTACTATAAGAAATGGGACAGCAGGGTAAGGGGGATTGAGGGTGCCGGGAGGTAAGGGGTGCTCTGAGAGTTGTGTTATAAAGAAACCAGCACTTCACAAATTTGCTTGACCACAGACCACACAGACCAGTCTTTCAAAGGATACATTTTAGCAAAGTATTTTCTTTTTTTTAATTAATTATTTTTGTTAACATATAATGTATTATTTGCCCCAGGGTCACAGGTCTGTGAATTATCAGGCTTACACACTTCACAGCACTCACCATATCACATACCCTCCCAATATCCATAACCCAACCGCCCTCTCCATACTACCTTTCCCCCTAGCAACCCTCAGTTTGTTTTGTGAGATTAAAAGTCTCTTATCGTTTGTCTCCCTCCCGATCCCATCTTGTTTCATTTTTCTATTCCTACCCTCCAAACCCCCCATGTTGCTTCTTGACTTCCACATATCAGGGAGATCATATGATAGTTGTCTTTCTCTGACTGACTTATTTCGCTAAGCATAATACCCTCTAGTTCCATCCATGTCATCACAAATGGCAAGATTTCATTTCTTTTGATGGCTGCATAGTATTCCATTATATATATATATATATATATATATACACACACACACACACACACATACACATACACACATATATGTATAAATATATATATACCATATTTCTTTATCCATTCATCTGTTGATGGACATCTAGGTTCTTTCCATAGTTGGGCTATTGTGGACATTTCTGCTATAAACATTCGGGTGCACATGCCCCTTTGGATCCCTACATTTGTATCTTTAGGGTAAATACCTAGTAGTGCGATTAGCAAACTATTTTCTACCTACTCTCTGTTTCTCCCTCTGCCTGCAAGGTACACACGTTTTATAGAGTAGAAACCTGAGTTGCAGAGAACCTCTCTAATTTTCCCTGAGTCACAAATCCTTCATAGAATTTTAAGATACACTCTGTGCCTTACAAAGCTGATTATGAAGATTATGCTAATAAAAACAATAAGTTGCACCTAGTATATTAGATTCTTGGAGCAGCTTATTTATATGACAGAATTACTTCCAGTAGTAGTCAGGAAATGAAACAAAAAAAAATGGTTAGAAAAAAAGGGAGACCATGAAAATTTTCTTTTCATAGATTTTGTATATGTAATTATACCAATGAAAAAGAATAATAAGTAACTAAAATAAATATTACAGTATACAAGTGAAAAAATAGATTGATGTTTTTAAATTACATTAATGTGTTTTTTTTTTTTTTTTTTTTTTTGCAAAGGAAACCTAGGTAGTCTGTTATATACACTGATTGTTATGGACTGAATATTCATGTTACCTCTCCTTTCCCAAATGCATATGTTAAAATCCTAATGACCTGTATGGCTGTACTTGGAATATGGAAGCAATTAAGATGAAATGAGGTCATAAGGTGAGGCCTTGATCTGATAAGATTTAGTGTTCTTATAAGAAGAGACATTGGAGAGTTTACTTTCTCTCCTTTTCTGTGCACACACACAGGAAGGCCTTGTGAGGACAGTTAGAAGATAATCATCTACAAGTAAGGAAGAGAATCCAAAAACTGAATCAGCCAGACATTTGATTTCTCTCCACTTTCCAAAACTGTGAGAAAATGAATTTCTGTTGCTTAAGTCATCCTGTCTGTGATATTTTGTTATGGCAGTCTGAGCAGCCTGAGAAGACTAACACACCAATATATTAGTCTGTTACAGTAATGAATACTTTACAGTTTTTATAATTAACACTTAACTTTGGCAAATTTATTAATTGTTTTGTCGAACTTGATTTTCTTTATGTAATCTTATCTAATAGACCGTGTTACCAAATTTGCCAATCTATCTTTGCTCACAATAACAGAACACTTCTTATTCATTTTAATTTAAAATTTTATCACACAAAGGGACAGATATAAAACCAGAAAAAAATCATAAATGTAAGTTTGGAAGAGATTCATAAAAAAATCCATTGTGCTATAGGTTTCAGAAATTTCAAACACAGAAGGAAACTTCAAATAGCTCTATGGAGTGACAGAGCTGAAGCAAACCCCACGCTGCCGCTTCATCCTTTCCATCACTGGGATATCACCACCTTTATCTAATCTGCTTCATTCAGAAATATATAGCTCCACAGTGGTTGGAAAGAGCACCCAAAGAGAGCTTGAATGATTCAAACACATTATGAATTTACTAAAAAAAATAAGAGTTTGTAGCTGTGTCCACATATATCAGGGGCTCACTGGATGACTGGGGAATTCTTCGAATTAACTTTCATCTAGAATTTGCATTATTGTATTCAGCATAAAAGTTAATTCGGAGAATCCCCAGTCACCTGGGCACTTATTTAGAACTTAGACCGCCAGAAGTTTTCTGAGGAAAGGAGTGTTTATTACTGACATTATTTAGAATTACTGGCTTACTGTGATAATAAGCAGATTAACTTTAAATCTGTTTTATTGCTGTTTTTTTTTTTTTAAACATCTAGTGTAACTAATGAGAAATTCAGTGCCAATATGATTTTAATTATTTAGGTGATTCTTTAAACTTTCTTTCTGAAAATTTAAATTAATCCTTCATCCATTATGTTCATATATTTTATTATAAAATTTCTAAGGTTGGATTTCTTACTATCCATCTTGAGTATAACTCTGAAAATCTTTTCAAGATGAAAATTTATTTTTTTAACAGCTATATAAATGTTGTTCCTACAGTAATATTATTCCCTTTTTCCTTATGTCTGCTGCTTATTCTAAAATTCATTTTAGATATACGTTGCATCTTGTTGATGTATTCTCCATGTCCCTTACCATTTTTCTCATATCTTATAAATGTATTAATTTTAATTGCCCAAAATGTATTATTTGTTTCATGATTAATTTTACATGTAATATACTTTTAAGTGTAGAGTACATTTCTCTCTGTGGAATTTGTTTCCTTACAAAGCTGGTGATTTTCAGATGGGTGCTTCATATCGGACAAAGCTCACTCACCACAATCTCTATTGCCTCCTGGTTCCCATGATCTTCAAGGGGGTAGAGATATGCCACCCGGCATGTTGTCCTATGGATATGGGGATATCTGCTCTTCCTGGGAGTCAGTTACTGCAGGTACTACTCTGATCTCTGTTTTGGGCATTAATAGTTTCTGCTTTAGTTTCCAAAGACGTGTGTTTTATACAGCATCTGACTTTGCCTGTTTTCTATCTATCATGGTTAATTTTTAGTGTCAACCTGACTAGGCTATGGGGCTCCCAGATATTGGTCAAACATTACTCTGGGTGTTTCTGTGAAAGTATTTTGGATGAGTTTAACACTGAAATTGATGAGGTAAGTAGAGTTGATTTCCCTCCCAAATGTGGGTGAGTCCCATTTTGTCAGTTGAGTTCATGATCAAAACAAAAAGATGGGGGCGCCTGGGTGGCTCAGTGGGTTAAGCCGCTGCCTTCGGCTCAGGTCATGATCCCAGGTCCTGGGTTTGAGCCCCACATCGGGCTTTCTGCTCAGCAGGGAGCCTGCTTCCTCCTCTCTCTCTGCCTGCCTCTCTGCCTACTTGTGATTTCTCTCTGTCAAATAAATAAATAAAATCTTTAAAAAAAAAAAACCAAAAAAAAAAAAAACCAAAAAGATGACCTTCCCCCACATAAGAGGGAATTTCTGCCTGACTGCCTTCCTACTGAAAGATCAGTTTTTTCCTGCTTTTGGACTGAACCAAAGCAGTGGCTGATTCTGGGTCTCAGGCTCTGGCTTTCAGACTAAAACTATACCACGGGCTCTCCTGTATTTCCAGCTTGCTGACTGCAGATCATGGGACTTCTCAGCCTCCATAATCATATGAACCAATTCCAATTTATTCACAGACACACACACACACACACACACACACACGCACGCGAGCGCGCGTGCGCATTTTACATCCTTTCAGTTCTGCTTCTTTAGAGAACCCTGAATAAATATACTGTCTAATAAGAACTCAAAATGTCTGTTAGGGAAAGCATGAATCCTTTTGTCTAATGTGACTATAACTTGTCTCCTTATTTGTTTTCCTCTTACATGCCCTATTCTTTGTGTTTTCTTACTTTTTATTTTAAAATTTTATTTTTTATTAAAAAATAACTTTTCTTTAAATTCCCATATTTTTAAAATTTAAATTCAATTCAAAATTTAATTCAATTTAATTTAAATTGAATATATTGCATCATTAGTTTCAGATGTAGAGTTCAATAATTCATCAGTTGCATATACCACCCGGTGCTCATCATATCATATGCACTTAATGCCCACCACCCAGTTACCCCATCTCCCTAACCACCTCCTCTCCAGCAACCTTTAGTTTGTTTCCTATAGTTAAGAGTCTCTCATGGCTTTTCTCCCTCTCTGATGGCTTCCCATTCCATTTTCCCTCCTTTGCCCTATGATCCTCTGCCCTGTTTCTTATATTCCACATATGAATGAAACCATATGAAAATTGCCTTTCTCTGATTGACATACTTTGCTCAGCATAACTCTCCAGTTCTATCCCTGTCATGTAAATGGTAAGTATTCATCCTTTTCTGATGGCTGAGTAATATTCTTATGTACATATACCACATCTTCTTTATCCATTCATCTGTTGATGGACATCTAGGTTCTTTCCAGTTTGGCTATTATAGACATTGCTGCTATGAACATTGGGGTGTAACTACCCTTCAGATCAATACATTTGGATCTCTGGGGTGAATATCTAGTAGGGGTATTGCTGGGTCACCGAGTAGCTCTATTTTTAACTTCTTGAGGAACCTCCATACTGTATTCCAGGGTGGCTATACCAGCTTGCATTCCCACCATCAGCGTAAGAGGGTTCCCCTTTTCTCTGCATCCTGGCCAACATTTACATACAGCATTGTATCAGTTTTTAGATGTACCACCTAGAGATTTGGTATTTATATACATTACAAAATGGTCACCATAGTAAGTCTAGTTACCATCTGTTGCCATACGAAGTTGTTACAATATTATAGACTATACTCCCAATGCTATACATTATATACCCATGTCTTTCTTACTTTATAACTGGAAGATTGTTCTGCTTAATCTCTTTCATTTGTTTTGTCCATCCCCCCATCCTCACTTCCCCTCTGGCAGTGATCAGTTTGTTTTCTCTATCTATGAGTTTTTTGTTTTTGTTGTTCTTGTTCATTTGTTTTGTTTTTTAGATTTCATATATGAGTCATACAGTATTTTCTTTTTCTGACTTATTTACTTTAACATAATACATTTTAGGTCCACTCATGTTGTCTTAAATGTCAAGATTTCATTATTTTTTTTGTAGCTGAGTAATATTCTATTGTATTCCCTGTATATGCCACATCTTCTTTATGCATTCATCTATTTTTTTAAAAAATATTTTATTTATTTATTGGAAAGAGAGAGAACAAGCAGGGGGAGAAGGAGAAGCAGGCTCCCCACTGAGCAAGGAGCCTGATGTGGGACTCGACCCAGACCCTGTGATCATGACCTGAGCTGAAGGCAGACGCTTAACTGACTGAGCCACCCAGCTATCCCTATACATCCATCTATTGATGGACACTTGTACTGCCTCCCTGTCTTGGCTATTGCAAATAATGCTGTGATGAATATAGAAGAACCTGTGTCTTTTCAAATTAGTATTTTTGTTTTCTTCAGATAAATGCCTAGAAGTAGAACTTCTGGATTTTTATGGTGGTTCTATTTTTAATTTTTTGAAGAACTTCCATACTGTTTTCCATAGAGACTGTACCAATTTACATCCCCACCAATAGTGGATGAGGGTTCCTTTTTCTACACATCCTCTCTAACACTTATTATTTCTTATCTTTTTGTTATTAGCCATTCTTACAGGTGTGAGATGTTATATCACTTTGGTTTTTTTTTTTAAATTTTTTAATTAATTTTTTATTTTTTATTTTATTTTTTTTTCAGCATAACAGTATTCATTATTTTTGCACCACACCCAGTGCTCCATGCAATCCGTGCCCTCTACAATACCCACCACCTGGTGCCCCCAACCTCCCACCCCCCACCCCTTCAAAATTCTCAGATCATTTTTCAGAGTCCATAGTCTCTCATGGTTCACCTCCCCTTCCAATTTCCCTCAACTCCCTTCTCCTCTCCATCTCCCCTTGTCCTCCATGCTATTTGTTATGCTCCACAAATAAGTGAAACCATATGATAATTGACTCTCTCTGCTTGACTTATTTCACTCAGCATAATCTCTTCCAGTCCCGTCCATGTTGCTACAAAACTTGGGTATTCATCCTTCCTTTTTTCTTTTTCTTTTCTTTTCTTTTTTTTTTTTTTTTTTTTTACAGCTTTATAAACATGTATTTTTATCCCCAGGGGTACAGGTCTGCGAATCGCCAGGTTTACACACTTCACAGCACTCACCATAGCACATACCCTCCCCAATATCCATAACCCCACCCCCCTCTCCCAACCCCCTCCCCCCATCAACCCTCAGTTTGTTTTGTGAGATTAAGAGTCACTTATGGTTTGTCTCCCTCCCAATCCCATCTTGTTTCATTTACTCTTCTCCTACCCCCTCAACCCCCCATGTTGCATCTCCTCTCCCTCATATCAGGGAGATCATATGATAGTTGTCTTTCTCCGATTGACTGATTTAGCTAAGCATGATACCCTCTAGTTCCATCCACGTCGTCACAAATGGCAAGATTTCATTTCTTTTGATGGCTGCATAGTATTCCATTGTGTATATATACCACATCTTCTTTATCCATTCGTCTGTTGATGGACATCTAGGTTCTTTCCGTAGTTTGGCTATTGTAGACATTGCTGCTATAAACATTCGGGTGCACGTGCCCCTTCGGATCACGACGTTTCTATCTTTAGGGTAAATACCCAGCAGTGCAATTGCTGGGTCATAGGGTAGTTCTATTTTCAACATTTTGAGGAACCTCCATGCTGTTTTCCAGAGTGGTTGCACCAGCTTGCATTCCCACCAACAGTGTAGGAGGGTTCCCCTTTCTCCGCATCCTCGCCAGCCTCTGTCATTTCCTGACTTGTTAATTTTAGCCATTCTGACTGGTGTGAGGTGATATCTCATTGTGGTTTTGATTTGTATTTCCCTGATGCCGAGTGATATGGAGCACTTTTTCATGTGTCTGTTGGCCATCTGGATGTCTTCTTTGCAGAAATGTCTGTTCATGTCCTCTGCCCATTTCTTGATTGGATTATTTGTTCTTTGGGTGTTGAGTTTGCTAAGATCTTTATAGATTTTGGACACTAGCCCTTTATCTGATATGTCATTTGCAAATATCTTCTCCCATTCTGTCAGTTGTCTTTTGGTTTTGTTAACTGTTTCCTTTGCTGTGCAAAAGCTTTTGATCTTGATAAAATCCCAATAGTTCATTTTTGCCCTTGCTTCCCTTGCCTTTGGTGATGTTCCTAGGAAGATGTTGCTGCGGCTGATGTCCAAGAGGTTGCTGCCTGTGTTCTCCTCGAGGATTTTGATGGATTCCTTTCTCACATTGAGATCCTTCATCCATTTTGAGTCTATTTTCGTGTGTGGTGTAAGGAAATGATCCAATTTCATTTTTCTGCATGTGGCTGTCCAATTTTCCCAACACCATTTATTGAAGAGGCTGTCTTTTTTCCATTGGACATTCTTTCCTGCTTTGTCGAAGATGAGTTGACCATAGAGTTGAGGGTCTATTTCTGGGCTCTCTATTCTGTTCCATTGATCTATGTGTCTGTTTTTGTGCCAGTACCATGCTGTCTTGATGATGACAGCTTTGTAATAGAGCTTGAAGTCCGGAATTGTGATGCCACCAACTTTGGCTTTCTTTTTCAATATTCCTTTGGCTATTCGAGGTCTTTTCTGCTTCCATATAAATTTTAGGATAATTTGTTCCATTTCTTTGAAAAAACTGGATGGTACTTTGATAGGAATTGCATTAAATGTGTAGATTGCTTTAGGTAGCATAGACATTTTCACAATATTTATTCTTCCAATCCAGGAGCATGGAACATTTTTCCATTTCTTTGTGTCTTCCTCAATGTCTTTCATGAGTACTTTATAGTTTTCTGAGTATAGATTCTTAGTCTCTTTGGTTAGGTTTATTCCTAGGTATCTTATAGTTTTGGGTGCAATTGTAAATGGGATAGACTCCTTAATTTCTCTTTCTTCTGTCTTGTTGTTGGTGTAGAGAAATGCAACTGATTTCTGTGCATTGATTTTATATCCTGACACTTTACTGAATTCCTGTACAAGTTCTAGCAGTTTTGGAGTGGAGTCTTTTGGGTTTTCCACATATAGTATCATATCATCTGCAAAGAGTGATAGTTTGACTTCTTCTTTGCCGATTTGGATGCCTTTAATTTCCTTTTGTTGTCTGATTGCTGAGGCTAGGACTTCTAGTACTATGTTGAATAGCAGTGGTGATAACGGACATCCCTGCCGTGTTCCTGACCTTAGCGGAAAAGCTTTCAGTTTTTCTCCATTGAGAATGATATTTGCGGTGGGTTTTTCATAGATGGCTTTGATAATATTGAGGTATGTGCCGTCTATCCCTACACTTTGAAGAGTTTTGATCAGGAAGGGATGCTGTACTTTGTCAAATGCTTTTTCAGCATCTATGGAGAGTATCATATGGTTCTTGTTCTTTCTTTTATTAATGTGTTGTATCACATTGATTGATTTGCGGACGTTGAACCAACCTTGCAGCCCTGGAATAAATCCCAATTGGTCGTGGTGAATAATCCTTTTAATGTACTGTTGAATCCTATTGGCTAGTATTTTGGCGAGAATTTTTGCATCTGTGTTCATCAAGGATATTGGTCTGTAGTTCTCTTTTTTGTTGGTATCCTTGTCTGGTTTTGGGATCAAGGTGATGCTGGCCTCATAAAATGAGTTTGGAAGTTTTCCTTCTATTTCTATTTTTTGGAACAGTTTCAGGAGAATAGGAATTAGTTCTTCTTTAAATGTTTGGTAGAATTCCCCCGGGAAGCCGTCTGGCCCTGGGCTTTTGTTAGTTTGGAGATTTTTGATGACTGTTTCAATCTCCTTACTGGTTATGGGTCTGTTCAGGCTTTCTATTTCTTCCTAGTTCAGTTGTGGTAGTTTATATGTCTCTAGGAATGCATCCATTTCTTCCAGATTGTCAAATTTGTTGGCGTAGAGTTGCTCATAGTATGTTCTTATAATTGTCTGTATTTCTTTGGTGTTCGTTGTGATCTCTCCTCTTTCATTCATGATTTTATTTATTTGGGTCCTCTCTCTTTTCTTTTTGATAAGTCTGGCCAGGGGTTTATCAATCTTATTAATTCTTTCAAAGAACCAGCTCCTAGTTTCGTTGATTTGTTCTATTGTTTTTTTGGTTTCTATTTCATTGATTTCTGCTCTGATCTTTATGATTTCTCTTCTCCTGCTGGGTTTAGGGTTTCTTTCTTGTTCTTTCTCCAGCTCCTTTAGGTGTAGGGTTAGGTTGTGTACCTGAGACCTTTCTTGTTTCTTGAGAAAGGCTTGTACCGCTATATATTTTCCTCTCAGGACTGCCTTTGTTGTGTCCCACAGATTCTGAACCATTGTGTTTTCATTATCATTTGTTTCCATGAATTTTTTCAATTCTTCTTTAATTTCCTGGTTGACCCATTCATTCTTTAGAAGGATGCTGTTTAGTCTCCATGTATTTGGGTTCTTTCCAAATTTCCTCTTGTGATTGAGTTCTAGCTTCAGAGCATTGTGGTCTGAAAATATGCAGGGAATGATCCCAATCTTTTGATACCGGTTGAGACTTGATTTAGGACCAAGAATGTGATCTATTCTGGAGAATGTTCCATGTGCACTAGAGAAGAATGTGTATTCTGTTGCTTTGGGATGAAATGTTCTGAATAGATCTGTGATGTCCATCTGGTCCAGTGTGTCATTTAAGGCCTTGATTTCCTTGTTGATCTTTTGCTTGGATGATCTGTCCATTTCAGTGAGGGGAGTGTTAAAATCCCCTACTATTATTGTATTCTTGTCGATGTGTTTCTTTGATTTTGTTATTAATTGGTTTATATAGTTGGCTGCTCCCACGTTAGGGGCATAGATATTTAAAATTGGTAGATCTTCTTGTTGGACAGATCCTTTGAGTATGATATAGTGTCCTTCCTTATCTCTTATTATAGTCTTTGGCTTAAAATCTAATTGATCTGATATAAGGATTGCCACTCCTGCTTTCTTCTGATGTCCATTAGCATGGTAAATTCTTTTCCACCCCCTCACTTTAAACCTGGAGGTGTCTTCGGGTTTAAGATGAGTTTCTTGTAGGCAACATATAGATGGGTTTTGTTTTTTTATCCATTCTGATACCCTGTGTCTTTTGATTGGGGCATTTAGCCCATTAACATTCAGGGTAAGTATTGAGAGATATGAATTTAGTGCCATTGTATTGCCTGTAAGGTGACTGTTATTGTATATTGTCTCTGTTTCTTTCTGATCTACTACTTTGAGGGTCTCTCTTTGCTTAGAGGACCCCTTTCAATATTTCCTGTAGAGCTGGTTTGGTATTTGCAAATTCTTTCAGTTTTTGTTTGTCCTGGAAGCTTTTAATCTCTCCTTCTATTTTCAATGATAGCCTAGCTGGATATAGTATTCTTGGCTGCATGTTTTTCTCATTTAGTACTCTGAATATATCATGCCAGCCCTTTCTGGCCTGCCAGGTCTCTGTGGATAAGTCTGCTGCCAATCTAATATTTTTACCATTGTACGTTACAGACTTCTTTTCCCGGGCTGCTTTCAGGATCTTTTCTTTGTCACTAAGACTTGTAAATTTTACTATTAGGTGACGGGGTGTGGACCTATTCTTATTGATTTTGAGGGGGGTTCTCTGAACCTCTTGAATTTTGATGCTTGTTCCCTTTGCCATATTGGGGAAATTCTCTCCAATAATTCCCTCCAATATACCTTCTTCTCCCCTCTCTGTTTCCTCTTCTTCTGGAATCCCAATTATTCTAATGTTGTTTCGTCTTATGGTGTCACTTATCTCTCGAATTCTCCCCTCGTGATCCAGTAGCTGTTTGTCCCTCTTTTGCTCAGCTTCTTTATTCTCTGTCATTTGGTCTCCTATATCGCTAATTCTTTCTTCTACCTCACTTATCCTAGCAGTGAGAGCCTCCATTTTAGATTGCACCTCATTAATAGCTTTTTTGATTTCAACTTGGTTAGATTTTAGTTCTTTTATTTCTCCAGAAAGGGCTTTTATATCTCCCGAGAGGGTTGCTTTAATATCTTCCATGCCTTTTTTGAGCCCGGCTAGAACCTTGAGAATCGTCATTCTGAACTCTATATCTGACATATTACCAATGTCTGTATTGATTAGGTCCCTAGCCTTTGGTACTGCCTCTTGTTCTTTTTTTTGTTGTGAATTTTTCCGCCTTGTCATTTTGTCCAGATAAGAGTTTATGAAAGAGCAAGTAAAATACTAAAAGTGTGGCAACAACCCCAGGAAAATATGCTTTAGCCAAATCAGAAGAGATCCCAAATTGTGAGGGGGGAGAAAGGGGATAAAAAGGGGTTCAAAAAGAAAAAAAAAAAAGAAACTATTTAAAAAAAGAAAGCCGATAAAGAAAAAATATAAAAAGAGGAAAAAAAAATATATATTAGATAAACTATTTAAAAAAACGTTAAAAAAGAAAACGGTAAAAGTTAAAAAAAATTTAGCAGAAGAAAGAGAAAAAGAAAAAAAAATTGAAAAAGAAAAAAAAAATTAATTTAACTGCAAGGCTAAAAAATCATGGGGAGAAAGCCATGAGTTCCGTGCTTTGCTTTCTTCTCCTCTGGAATTCTGCCACTCTCCTTGGTATTGAAACAGCACTCCTGGGTAGGTGAACTTGGTCCTGGCTGGGTTTCCCGTTGATCTTCTGGGGGAGGGGCCTGTTGTAGTGATTCTCAAGGGTCTTTGCCCCAGGCGGAGTTGCACTGCCCTTACCCTGGCCGGGCTGAGTAATCCGGTCGGATTTGCTGGGTTTGCTTTCGGGAGCTTTTGTTCCCTGAGCGCTTTCCGTAGAGTTCTGGAGGACGGGAATGAAGATGGTGGCCTCCCGGTCTCCGGCCCGGAGGAGCCGAGAGCCCGGGGTCCCACTCCTCAGTGCGCCCTCAGAGAACAGCGCCCAATGTCTCCCGCCACCCTGGCCTCCAGCCGTGCTCCGAGCTGACCGAGCCTGCGACCGGTTCAAGGCAACCCCGAGCTGAGAGTCACTCCTCGGCTCTGTCTCTGTAGCCGGCTTCCCCGTTCTAATACCGGTAAGCTCTGCGACACTCAGACACCCCCGATCCTTCTGCGACCCTGCGGGACCTGAGGCCGCGCTGACCCCGTCTGGGCTTCACCCCAGTTAAGCCTCTGGAGCGATGTCCCTCAGCGGAACAGACTTTTAAAAGTCCTGATTTTGCTCCGTTGCTCCGCAGCTCGCCAGGAGCCGGCCCCTCCCCCCGCAATCTATCTTCCCGTCGCTTTGGATTCACTTCTCCGCCAGTCCTACCTTGAAGATAGTGGTTGATTTTCTGTTTCTAGAATTGCTGTTCTTCTTCTCTTCAATCTCCTGTTGGATTTGTAGGTGTTTGCAATCTTTAGATAAGCTATTTAGCTGATCTCCCGCTACCCGAAGTAGTCTCAGCCTGCTACTTCTCCGCCATCTTGACTCCTCCCTAGCAGATGATCTCTTAATGTGTTGTATCCTAACAATACATCACAACACCTATGTCATTCACCTCACTTCATCTCATCACTTTGGTGTTTTATCTAACACCATCACAAAAAAGGTGAGTATAGTCGTACAATAAGGTATTTTGAGGGAGACCACATCCACATATTTTTTTGTTTTTGTTATAGTGTATTTTTTGTTAGAGTATATTTATTACAATATATTGTTATAATGGTTCCATTTTGTTTTTAGCTATTGTTACTTTCTTATTGTGCCTAACTTATAAGTTAAACTTTATCAGATGTATTTATGTATAGGAAAAAAAGTGTATATAGCATTTGGTATTCTCCATGATTTTCAGCATCCATTGGGGTCTTGGAACATATCCTCTGTGGATAAGGGGGCAGATTACTGTAATAATTCCAATGGGTATTTTGGGATAACATATTTATGTTTACTGAATGAGTTCCTCTTGGAAGATATTTTTGGAAATTTTTGTTTTCTTTTTAGTTAGAAAAGGACAAGACCATAAAATAAATTATAATTTGAGGAAGACAAAATAAGGAATACAGAATACACCTATATGTCCATAGTGCAAAACAAAATAATAAAAAAAAAAACACCAAAAAGCAAAAACAACTCTCATGCAGGAAGGAGCAATAAAAATGAAACAAAAGAAAAGTAACAAATTTTATGAATGGAACTTGAAAGGGACAACTTGGGACAAAATGGCAAAGGGCTTATTGGTTATGACTGGCTATAAAGTTGCAGTGATGCACCAAAATCTTCATATAGAAGAAGAGGACATTCAAGAATGTGACATATTAAGGGCTTGGATTACCACTTTATTAATGAATATTAATAAAAAGTAAAAACCAGGTATGTACATTACTTAAGAGAAAAACCAAGGTCTACTTAGCTGAAGAATTTAGAGAAAGCTTAGTCAAAACATGTGGCAGGGGCGCCTGGGTGGCTCAGTGGGTTAAAGCCTCTGCCTTTGGCTCAGGTCATGATCCCAGAGTCCTGGGATCGAGCCCCGCATCGAGCCCCGCATCGGGCTCTCTGCTCCACAGGGAGCCTGCTTCCTCCCCTCTCTTTCTCTGCCTGCCTCTCTGCCTACTTGTGATCTCTCTCTCTCTCTCTCTGTCAAATAAAAAATCTTAAAAAAAAAACTATTTAAAAAAACAAAACAAAACAAACAAAAAAAACATGTGGCAGAGGGATGGCTCAGCAACATTCTCCTGGGCAGAGGAAGGTACAGGTTCTCTGATCCCAAACCACACCGAGAAATGCATCATTACACATGGTAAGGTTTGACTGGAATCTGGTCTGGAAGCATAACAGTCTCTAAATCCAGATGATAGAGCAGTCTTGCATATAACCTAGTCTCATACTTGCTAGAGACTACCTCATGGTGCAGCTTAAAGATCTTTGAGTGTACACAACATAGTATAATTACAGGGTAGAGTATATTTAGGAATCAAGAATATCCTCACCTATGATAGATTTTCCATGTAGATCCTGGTTCCAAGTACATTTCTCAACTCCATGCTGCAGTCTCAGATCCATCCCACCATAAGTACCTGACCAGCTACAAGCTCTTCTGCAATGCCTCAGGGGAAGATGGTTTTAAAAGGGAACTTGAATGAGAACTGGGTGCTTTATGAATCACTGAATTCTATCTATTCCAGAAACTAATACTGCACTACATATTAACTAACAAAATTTAAATTTTAAAAAATTAATGAGGAAATCTGAAACAATAAATAAATAAATAAATAAATATAAAAACTTGAAGAAATGGGGATGTGGGCACTAACAATTTTAGAAGGCACATGCATAGCACTTAACTATGAGCCTGGCACTGTTTGGTATGCTTTGTATGTGGTAATTTGCTTACTGATGCTACACCTTGATCCATTACTATCCCCATTTTCCAAATGGAGAATTGGGATACAAAGAGGTTGACTAAATGAAACCCAGGTCACTCAGCTAGTGAGTGATGAAGCCATGACTTGAATTCAGGAAGATTGGCAGCAGAGACTGTTCCTAACTATTTTTCTGAGCCACCTCTCTAGGGCAATTAACCACTCAGTGCTTTATTCTTACTGTGACCATTCTTTTTTACATTTGAAGAGAGCAAGAGATGGAGAGGTTAAATGTAAAGTCCCATAATAAGTTAAGGAACTGGGATTTTTTTGAACCCAGGGCTGTCAGATTCTGTTGACAGTGCTATACCTTGTTCTGATTTTGAGGAGTACAACTTGTAAGGTTTTACAGGCAAGATAAACACGACACCAGGAGAGGTAGGCACAAGGCAAGATTTATTAAAGGTGCTCTCGGGCGAGGTTCTGCTACTCTGGAGAGGAGTCGGGGAAGTCCTGCTGGGAGGGGGTCAAGTGGGTCTTTTATCTGGGTTAATACAGGGGATAGGTTCACAGCCATATAAGGTATGGTATTCGGGGATTGGAGGGTTGGGGGAGTCCTGATGTTCCGGTTTCTTGCATAGGTATTGGGTTACTTGTGGAGACGTGGCCTGGGTGTACATCCTTATGGCAGGAGAGTCAAGGGTTAGGAAAGGGGGTTGTGCTGGAAGATGGCCGCCCGGTGGTCATTTCTATTGTTTCTTCTGTATTCCTGGAGCCGCCGAACCAACACAACCTATGCTGAATTTTTCTGCAAATTGGCAAATTGTCAAAGAAAAGGGCAAATGAACTTTTTTGTTTGTGACCCTGTTAATGGCACAGACCCACATTTTCCTAAACTTGAATCCTTTTGAGGAGAAAGTTTCCTTTTCAGAGAAATAATAAATTATTACATATATGTGATGTATCAATTTTATATTCAAAATTAAACATAAGATAATATATGAATGAATGCTTGTTTTAAAAAAGTGCCAATGGTTTATATATAAAGAGTACATAAGTGAAATGTTTCCTATTTCTTCACTCCATATTGTTATATAATCTTAAAAATAATATATCTTTTAAGGTAAATACCTCCAAAATCTGCTTAACAGTTTCTTCTGTCTGAATATTATTCTGTTACATGTACATTACATTTGTTTACTGTACCCTTATTTTTCTTAAATTGTCAAACTTTTTTTTTAATTTTTTTATTTTTTTCAGCATAACAGTATTCATTATTTTTGCACCACACCCAGTGCTCCATGCAATCCGTGCCCTCTACAATACCCACCACCTGGTGCCCCCAACCTCCCACCCCCCACCCCTTCAAAATTCTCAGATCGTTTTTCAGAGTCCATAGTCTCTCATGGTTCACCTCCCCTTCCAATTTCCCTCAACTCCCTTCTCCTCTCCATCTCCCCTTGTCCTCCATGCTATTTGTTATGCTCCACAAATAAGTGAAACCATATGATAATTGACTCTCTCTGCTTAAATTGTCAAATTTTTAAATGTTGGTGAACATGATAGCTGCTGACATCAATGTTTATCTTTTATATGAATTCTCTTAGTAGTTCAAATGATGTTTCAGTTGATTCTTTTGGATTTCCTATTTAGAAATTTCTATCAACTGCAAAAAGTGACGGTAATATATTTTTTTTCCTTTTCATATATCTCTGATTTGTGCAGTATTGGATAGAGGTAAAAAGCAGGGTTCTGGTTCTAGTCTTTCTGGGCATGAATCTCAGCTCTGCCTTTTAATAGTTTTGTGACCTGGAGCAAATTACTCAACTTTTATGTGCCTCATATTCTTCAAATATAGAGTGGATGTAGAAATAGAGCCTAAAGCATAGGATTCTTGTGAAATGCTGAGACTAGTTTCTTGCTTTAGGTTTTTACCCAGCTAAGTATTCAGACTAATTATTATTTGATGTATAATAGTGTAGACTGACTTTTTCATGTAGTTTAATGGGTAAAGTATGAAATTGGGTATCAGGAGCTGAACAATTTCAGAGTGTTTAGGAGAATGGGCACTATTATCAGGCAAATCTATGTTTAATTCAAAGCTCCAAATACCTTGATTGGTCTGACTTTGGGTATTTTATATAGTTTTTTTGAGCATCAGGTGTTTTTTTTCTTAATATGTAAAATGGGAATAAGAATAATATCTTTCAGTTTTTTGTGAGAATCACTTAATACATATAAAATACCACATTGTTTAGCATTTAATGAAGACTCAAAAAAGATAATTATTTATCCCAAACTAGCTGAATGATGTTAGAAATGTCTCTAAATTTTTCAGACCCAAGTCTTAATCTGTAAATAGAAGTGGAATATACAATTTTCTCTAAGTTCTTTCCAGGTCTAAATTAGAAATTCAGCCTGATAGACCATATACAAGTCATAGGACAACTTGTACACTGTAATTTATAGGGAAGCAATTGTCCATGTAACTAAATGTTCCTTATGATGTTGGTACACAGATCCTTAGTTGAGACCTGTGAGGACAGGCAGAACATTGTTTAGACAATCTGGCACAATATCAGTATGGGAAGTTCAGGATGGAATTTAATATAATCTTCTCTTTGGCTGAAGGGAAGCTAGATGCATCAATAGCATTTGCCATAAATGGGAAAGATAGTTGCAAAGTTATTTAATTTGTTGGCCTGGTAACAATCCCAGTACAAAACATAGCACTGAGCTCAGAGTAGGTGGTTCATCAATCATTTTGCCTGAATAATTAATTTGATTGTTCTTTAAAAATTTTAATATTTTGCAAATGATTCAAGATCACAAGTGCTTTTAGGGAGTGACTTTCTTACTAACTTACTTTTTACTCATAACATGTTAGTGTGCTATTTTGAGCACATTAGATTATTAATGTATCTTTATTAAATTAATGAATGATTATGTATTTGAGGACTCACCGACTACTTTTCATGATTTTCTTCACACTGATTTCTACAAACTAGATAATTTCAGTCAGGTTAGCTATTGAAAGGCTTTGATATAGCTAAAGAGACATGAATTGGGAAAGAAAACACATGACCTTGCCAAAGGATTGTTGAATAATAATTGCCTGAATTACCTGCCTATCCTTAAATAACTCAGTAATATCCTGCCCTAAATTATCCATATATTGGGATTGTATTTCCTATTTCTTTTCTAAGAAGGAGCTGAATTCATTGGTTTTGTTCTTCGAACTGTAATCTGACAGTCATGTATCCCCTGACTACTGAACTACTAAAAGTTAGTATCTTCTTTTTTGTCTCCAAGTTTATAATATGTTCTTTTATTCTCAGGAAACTTTAACCAAAGCAACTACACCTGTTCTGGTTTCTAACAAATAATTCACAATTTCAAACAAGCATTAGCGAACTCTATAGAATTGACTGAGTTTAGAAATTACCCACCATTAATGTTATACTCTCTATTGTTACTCAAAGTGTGAGGATCTTACTCACCCACCCTAACAGACTTATTAAAGCACTCCTTCCAGTCACAAACAGGTTTCCTGAGAGTTCTTTTTATCTTATTTTTGTTTTTTAAGAGAGAGAGAGAGTGTGTGCGCATGTGCATGAGTGAGTGGTGGGCAGAAAGTGAGGGAGAGAGAATCCCAAGCAGGCTCCACACCCAGCACAGAGCCCGAAGCAGGGCTTGATCCCATAAACCTGAGATTATGACCTGAGCCAAAATTAAGAGCCCAACTGACTGAACCATCCAGGCATCCCTTTCTCAGAATTCTTATGAATACACTTTTGCTGATCTTATTTTAATATGATTGAATCTGGGAATGCCTTGGTGGCTTAGTCGGTTAAGCGTCTGACTTGATTTGGGCTCACATCATGATCTCAGAATCATGAGATGGAGCCCCCAGTCAGGCTCGCACTCAGCAGGGATTCTGCTTGAGATTCTTTCTCTCCCTCTGCCCACCCCTGACCCCAGCATATTCATGCTCTTTCTAAAATAATAAATAAATAAATCTTTTTAAAAAAATGATAAATCTGAAAGTCTTATTTTAGTAATAAAGCAACAATAATTTTACAGGAGACAATCTATTAGGAGGCAAACATTTTCTTCCCCCCAAGAAAGTTATCTCAGTGTTGCCAAATCTCCTGACTTCTGGAAAGAATCAAGTGAACAAACGCATGCAAAAATTGTTATAATTTGGAAGCGCTCTCCAATTGTAAAGTAGTAGTGTAATGGCACAAGGCCCATCCGGTAGGCAGATAAATCATACATCTTTCTATTAAAGACTTTTCTATCAACAACCATATGGAGGCCTGCTCTTCTTAATTTCTTTTTGTTCTTGTTGGTATAAAGAATACATGTCGAGCAGGTTTAAGAATTCTCTTACAACTGAAAACTAAGGGAGCTTGATTTCTGATTAAATTTCAACTAGTCAGCTTGAGTGATAGATTCCATTTTTTATTCTTTCCCATCCTCTCTGATATATGTAGTAACTATAGAATAATTCACGTATACAGTGAAAGTGTAGCATTTAGATAAACACCTCACTGACAAAATATTTAGAGAGGTAAGATAATTTAAAATTTTCTTGTGTAATTTTGCTGTGGTAGGCAGAATGATGGCCTCCCCAAAGATGTTCACATCATAATCCCTAGAATCTATGAGTGTGTTACATTACACGGCAAAGAAGAATTAAGGTTACAGGTAGAATTACACTTGGGTTGCTAATCAGCTGACCTTAAAATAAGGAAATAATCCTGGATTATCTGGGTGGGCCCAATCTTGTCTCAAGGGTCCTTAAAATGTGAAAGAGAGAGACAGAAGAGTTGGTGTCCCAGTGCAGTGATGTGATGTCAGAATGACTCAACCAGCCATTTCTTGCTTTGAAGAAGGAAGAGGGGTCATGAAATGAGAAATGCAGGTGATCCCTAGAAACTGGGCAAGGGAATGGATTCTCTCCTAGAGCTTCCAGAAAGAATACGTCAATTTTAGTTCAATTGAGTCTCATTTTTGATTTCTGACTTTTAAAACCATAAAGTAATAAATCTGTGTTTTTTTTAAAAAGATTTTATTTATTTACTTGACAGAGATCACAAGCAGGCAGAGAGGCAGGCACAGAGAGAGGAGAAAGCAGCTCACTGCTGAGTAGAGAGCCTGATGTAGGGCTTGATCCCAGGACCCTGAGATCATGACCTGAGCTGAAGGCAGAGGCTTTAACCCACTGAGCCACCCAGGCACCCCAAATCTATGTTATTTTAAGCCACTAAATTTGTGGTAATTTATTACAACAGAAATAGGAAACTAATGAATTTGCCTCAGAGATTTTAATTCTTGACTAAATAACATAAATTATTTATACCTGAAATCCAGATACAAATTTATATTTTCAGAGTCTTTAAGCACAGTATTTCTGGTTTTTTTTGCAATAATAAAAAACATTGCTGGTATTACAGAAACTCCTACCCTCTGGCCTATTTGTATGTTTGGTTGGTTGGTTTGCTTGGTTTTAATTTTTGCGAAATGTATTTTACTTTCTTCTCAATTCCTTTGAAATTTCATAGCTATTTCTCTGACATTCCTATATTTTTTCCTTCAGCTCTGAACAGAAAGTCTCACATTTGGATTGCCCTTTATTCCATTTTCTTATTTCTTCTTAGCAAAGCTTTTGGCATATTAATGAAATCTAACTAAAATGTAGTGCCTCCTTTAAAAATATTTTAATTGTGATAAAATATGCACAACATAAAATTTATCACCTTAGTGATAGTTCTTAGTGTTAACTATTTTTTTTTTAAATTTTATTTATTTATTTCACAGAGAGAGACACAGCAAGGAAGGGAACACAAGCAGGGGGAGTGGAAGAGGGAGAATTCTGCCAAGCAGGGAGCCCAATGTAGGGCTCAATCCCAGGACCCAGGATCATGACCTGAGCCAAAGGCAGATGCCTAACAACTGAGCCACCCAGGTGCCCCTGAGTTTTAACTACTTTTTCAAGTGCGTAGTTCTTAGTGTTAACTACTCACATTGTTGTGCCACCTATCTCTAGAACTCTTTTCTTTTTTTTTTTTTTAAGATTTTATTTATTTATTTGACAGAGAGAAATCACAAGTAAGCAGAGAGGCAGGTAGAGAGAGAGGAGGAAGCAGGCTCCCTGCTGAGCAGAAAGCCCGATGTGGGGCTTGAACCCAGGACCTGGGATCATGACCTGAGCCGAAGGCAGCGGCTTAACCCACTGAGCCACCTACGCGCCCCTAGAACTCTTTTCAAAAGACTTGCAAAACTGCACCTGTATCCAGTAAACAATGACTCCCTGTCCAGTCTCCTGCCCCGAGCCGCTGGCAGCCAGCATTCTGTAGCAATGCCTTCTTTTTGAAGTGTTCCTTGATTACTCAAATCAAGAGATTTCTTCCTCTGTGCAATTCCAGCAGTGTTTAATTTCACTAGACTCTCATAAACTACCACACTGTGGTGTTATTTTGATAGACCTTGTTTTGGTTTTCTTCTGTTTTATGTACTAGATGCACTCTCCTTTCTGTGCCCTGTTCTGTGCCTCAGGGAACTATCTCATAGGGACCGGACAGTTTCTACAGGCTCCTTTGCTCTTTGGCCTCCAGTGGAGGCTTGAGTAAGAGATCAGAATGAGAAAGGAGAGTGAGTGAGACATTGGTTCTCTGCTTATTTGACAGAGAGAGAGAGATCACAAGTAGGCAGAGACAGAGGCAGAGAGAGGCGGGGGGGATACAGGCTCCCCGCTGAGCAGAGAACCCGATGTGGGGCTCAATCCCAGGACCCTAAGATCATGACCTGAGCCAAAGGCAGAGGCTTAACCCTCTGAGCCACCGAGGTGCCCCACATCATTAGTTTTTGATGTAATGTTCAATGATTCATTAGTCACATTTAATACCCAGTGCAATGTCCACAACAGCCAAACTGTGGAAGGAACTGAGATGTTCAACAGATGAGTGGATAAAGAAGGTGTGATTCAAATATACAATGGCATATTATTAGTCAGCCATCAGAAAGGATGAATACCTACTATTTACGTTGACATAGATGGAACTGGAGGGTATTATGTGAAGTGAAATAAGTCAAGCAGAGAAAGAGAATTAGCACCATCTTTTGATTTCTCTACACCCTGTACAGACTTTTGTAAATTGTCTTTTATAACTCAGCTGTGGTGAGCTGCCTGTTTCCTGCTGGGACCATGACTTTTCAAACTGTCTGATACTGTCTTTATCATACTTGTTTTGCTCTACCTCTGTTCCTGTCCTTGGACCACTGTCCCTGTTTTAGTCATAGCTACTTTCTAATAAATAGAGGAAAGTGTATCAGAAAAACGCACCCCCCTCCAAACTGTAGGTAATGGCATTATGTTTTACCCTTCAAAGTCTTTAGACAAACTGAGAGAATTTTTTCTATAGGAAAGTATGCAACTCTTATCTTCCTCTTTTTAAAAATTTTTATTTATTTTTTTAAAATTTCTTTTCAGTGTTCCAGAATTCATTGTTTATGCACCACACCCGGTGCTCCATGCAATACGTGCCTCCATAATATCTTCCTCTTTTTTTTTTGAAAAGATTTTATTTATTTATTTGACAGATAGAGATCGCAGGTAGGCAGAGAAGCAGGCAGAGAGAGAGAGGAGGAAGCAGGCTCCCCGCTGAGCAGAGAGCCCGATGTGGGGCTTGATCCCAGGACCCTGAAATCATGAGATCATGACCTGAGCTGAAGGCAGAGGCTTTAACCCACTGAGCCACCCAGGCGCCCCTATCTTCCTCTTTTTAAAAATGACCTGTCATAAGGTTTCTTTCTTTTTTTTTTTTTTTTAAATAAAATGTGTTTTCTGTCTTTTAGCTACTTTTCTTGGTACAATTTTCACAGTCAGTTCTTTTTTTTTAGTTTTTTTTTTAAGATTCTATTTATTTATTTGACAGAGAGAAATCACAAGTAGGCAGAGAGGCAGGCAGAGAGAGAGGAGGAAGCAGGATCCCTGCTGAGCAGAAAGCCCCGATGCGGGGCTTGAATCCAGGACCTGGGATCATGACCTGAGCCAAAGGCAGCGGCTCAACCCACTGAGCCACCCAGGAGCCCCTATCTTCCTCTTTTTAAAAATGACCTATCATGGGGCACCTGGGTGGCTCAGTGGGTTGAGCCGCTGCCTTCGGCTCAGGTCATGATCTCAGGGTCCTGGGATCGAGCCCCGAGTCGGGCTCCCTGCTTGGCGGGGAGCCTGCTTCCTCCCTCTGTCTCTGCCTGCCCTCTGCCTACTTATGATCTCTGTCTGTCAAGTAAATAAATAAAATCTTAAAAAAAAAAAGATTTAAAAAAAGTGACCTGTCATAAGGGTTTTTTTTTTTTTTTAAATAAAATGTGTTTTCTGTCTTTTAGCTACTTTTCTTGGTACAATTTTCACAGTCAGTTCTTTAAGTAGCCTTTCTGAAAAGACATTACTATATGCTTTTCTTTTTCAGGAGGTATTGTTCTCAGAAAGTGAAATTCTTAAGGATTGTATGTCCATGAGATTTGATAATAAAACTTTATTTAGGCAAGAATGATGCAGAATTATTCCCAGACTTTTCTAAGAATTTTATGACTTTCATTTTAAACATTTTTTTTCTTTCCCCCTACAAAGATACAAGTTCCCCCAACAATATGGTCTGTTTTTATATTTCTGTATTTCCCTCTTCCTCTTGGATTTGCTAATAAGGCCCAGACGACTGTAGTGCTGTGAGAACTCCTTCCTCTGTGTGGGCTGGTGCTTGTTGCAGGGCTGTCAATTACTGCTAACTCCCGGAGGCTCTAAAACACTTAGGATATAGGACAGTTTTTCACTTGGTTCAAAATTGTTCAAGTTCTCATTAGGACCTTCCTGGCCATTCATGTTTAACACGTGGACGGAATCCCAGTTCCTTTTGTCCATGAATGCTAAAGATGTTGTAGAACTCTTGGTGGCAGAGTTCATGGAGTTTTGCGTTTATGTGGCGCATGTGTGCGCATGCGCACACACAGCTGGGAAGAGAACAGTAGGTGAGCTTGTAGACCGTCATTGTCAGCGTTTCACCCTAAGTAGCCATTTAGTCAAATACACAGCATCTCTGTTAAAAAATTATACTTTTCAGTCATCCCTGTTTTTAGACAATATCTGGAATGACAGGATAGAAAGGTAGAAAATGAACCGGAAGAAAAGGTCTTCTAATGTGATATTTAAGGCAGTGTTTTCTTGAGCAAAAAATTCATTTCCTGAATTGCTTTTTAAGACAATGCACTGACTATTTAACAAAAACATTAACTTTTATCCTAATTACTTAGAAAACCAGAAAGCCTGAGGCTTCTATTAGAAGATATGATAGATTGGGAAATTTGAAACATCTCCCTGTAAGTGTATACAAATTCACTGCCTTATGAGCTAAGCATAAATAGGAGTTGTTGATTAAATATGCTAATTAGACATGAGTAGTTTTTACTTTTTATCTATTCTGGCTCTATTTTCTAAATTTATTTTATTTTATCTTTTAACAAGTGATTCAACACATTTGTCAATACTGGTTGCAAAATTACTCAGAGCTAGTACTGGACAGGTAATGAGTTAATTTAGAGGGTTTAATCTTTTTTAATTGAGATGTAGAGATGTATACACATTTCTTAGTGTACAGTGCAGCAGATTTTTAAAAAGATGTAAGATATATGCATATATCCTAAGCATATAGTTCAATGAATTTTAAAAATATGTATGAATTATGTGATCACTAACTAGATTAAGATATGAAAGACTTCTGGCCCCTTAGAAACTTCCTCATGTCACTGTCAAATCAATAAGACTACCACCACAAGGAAACTACTTTTCTGACTTCTAAAACCATTCATTAATTTTTACAATACTTGAAATCCAAATAAATGTAAATATACCATATAAATTCTTTTATGCCTGACTTCTTTCCGTAAACATTATGTCTATGACATTGATTCACGTTATTACATATAGTAATAGATTCGTAGTTTTTATTGCTGTGTATGTATGAATACACCATAATTTTTTTTTAAGATTTTATTTATTTATTTGACAGAGAGAAATCACAAGTAAGCAGAGAGGCAGGCAGAGAGAGAGGAGGAAGCAGGCTCCCTGCTGAGCAGAAAGCCTGATGCGGGGCTCGAACCCAGGACCTGGGATCATGACCTGAGCCGAAGGCAGTGGCTTAACCCACTGAGCCACCCAGGCGCCCCGAATACACCATAATTTTTTAAATAAACATATAGTGTATTATTAGCCCCAGGGGTACAGGTCTGTGAATCGCCAGGTTTACACACTTCACAGCACTCACCATATCACATACACTCCCCAATATCCATAACCCCACCACCCTCTCCCTCCCCCCCCTCCCCCAGCAACCCTCAGCTTGTTTTATGAGATTAAGAAGAGTCTCTTACAGTTTGTCTCCCTCCTGATCCCATCTTGTTTCATTTATTCTTTTCCTAACCTCCAGTCCCCCCACGTTGCATCTCCACTTCCTCATATCAGGGAGATCATATGATAGTGTCTTTCTCTGATTAACTTATTTCACTCAGCATAATATCCTCTAGTTCCATCCATGTCGTTGCAAATGGCAAGATTTCATTTCTTTTGAATAGACCATAATTAACTAAGTCCTTCTACTATTATTGGTTATGTATTGTTTCCAGGTTTGTGCTATTGTGAATAAAGTTGCTATAAGCATTCTCGTACAAGTGTTTTGGTGAGCATATATATTCTTTGGTCTGAAACATATGCAGGTGTACACAGAGTATATTCTCAGGCATACACAGGTATATACCCAAGATTAATGAATGTATATGTCCATCAAATGTCTTGTACAAAAATACTTACAGCAGCTTACTTATGGTGGAGTAGGCATATATTTAGTGTTATTTTCAGTATTTTAAATTATTTACCTATAGTAGCGAATGTCATTTGTCTATTTTTGCTTTAGTTGCTTATACTTTTGGTGTCATATCCAGAACATCTTTGCCAAGACTAATGTCATGAAACTTTTCTTCCATGTTATCTGCCAAAAATTTTATAATTTCAAGGCTTACATTTAAGTCTTTAATCCATTTTGAGTAACTTCTTGTGTATGGTGTAAGATAAGGGTCTGATCTCATTCTTTTGCACACAGATATCCAGTTTTCCCAATACATTTGTTAAAAAGACTGTCTACATTTTGTATTTTTGGCACTGTTTTGAAGATCAGTTGACCATATATGCAGGGATTTCTTTCTTTCCTTTCTTTCTTTCTTTCTTTCTTTCTTTCTTTCTTTCTTTCTTTCTTCTTTCTTTCCTTCTTTTTTAAGATTTTATCCACTTATTTGACAGAGAGAGAGATCACAAGCAGTCAGAGAGGCAGGCAGATAGACAGAGGGGGAAGCAGGCTCCCCACCAAGCAGAGAGCCCGATGCAGGGCTCAGTCCCAGGACCCTGAGATCATGAGCTGAGCCAAAGGCAGAGGCTTACCCCACTGAGCCACCCAGGTGCCTGCATGGACTGATTTCTGAGAATGAACTGATTCAGTTCCATTGGTCTATATGTCTGCCTTTATTCCTGTACCATATCATTTTAATTACTATAGCTTTGTAAGATATTTGAAATCAGGAGATGTGATTTTTTTTTTCCAGCTTTGTTCTTCAGGCTCAAGATTGCTTTGGGTTTTTGGGGTCCCCATGGTTCCATACAAATTCTAGGATTCTTTTTCCTTTTTCCTATAAAAATATAGCCATCTGGATATTGATAAGAATGACATTGAATTTGTAGACTTTGTGTAGTATGGACATTTTAACAATATTAAATTCTTCTAATCCATGAGCATGGATATTTTTCCATTTATTTGTGTCTTCAATTTCTTTCATTAATGTTTTGTAGGTTTCAGTGTGCAAGTCTTCTACCTCCTTAGTTAAGTTTATTCCTAGATATTTTATTCCTTTGATGCTATTATAAATGGAATTGTTTTCCTAATTCCTTTTTGGATAGTTCATTGTCATTGTATAGAAACACAATAGATTTTTTTAAGATTTTATTTATTTATTTGAGAGAGAGAGAGGGAGAAAGAGATCATGAGTGGGGTGAGGGGCAGAGGGAGAAGCAGGGTCTCTGCTGAGCAGGGAGCCCGATGTGGGGCTCAATCCCAGGACTCCAGGATTATGATTTGAGCCGAAGGCAGATGCTTAACAAACTGAGCCACCCAGGCACCCCTGATTTTTGTGTGTTGATTTTGTGTTCTGTAAATTTACTGAGTTTATTTGTTCTAACATTTTTTAATGCAGTCTTTCATGTTTTCTATGTATGAGATGATTGTACATAGTCCCTGCAAACTGTACAATGTACATTGTATATTGTCCCTGCAAACAAGGACAATTTTACTTCTTTTTTTCTGATTTGGGTGTTTTTTTTTTTTTGTTTTGTTTTGTTTTTTCACTACATGCTTTTTTTAATTAATAATTTTTTTCTACTTTATCGATTTGGGTGTTTTTAAATTTATTTTTCTTGCCTAATTTTTCTGGCTAGAACTTTCATTAGTATGTCAAAGAGAGAGTGGGCATCTTACCTTGTTCTTATGTTAGAGGGAAGAGTTACAGTTTTTCACCATTGAGTATGATGTTAGCTGTAGGGTTTTCATAAATTTTATGAAATTTCATAAATTTTTTTATTATATTGAAGTATTTCCCATAGAAAGCTTCTGCACAGCAAAGGACACCAACAACAGAGTGAAAAAGTAACTATGGATTGGTGGAAAATATTAGCAAACCTTATATCTGATAAGGGATTGATTTCTAAAATGTAAAGAACTCCTACAACTCAACAGTAAAAGAACTAATTGGAGAAGTGATTAGGTACTGAGGGTAGAGCCCTAATGAATGGGATTATTGCCCCTACAAAGAAGACTGCAGAGAGCTCTTTCACCCCTTCACCATGCGAGGATACTGTGAGAAGATAGCCATTTGTGAACCAGGAAGTATGCCCTCACCAGACCCAGAATCTGTTGGCATCGTGGTATTGGACTTCCCAACCTCTAGAACTGTGAGAAAAAAATATCTGTTGTTTAAGCCACCTAGACTATGGTATTTTTGTTACAGTGTCTCAAATAACTAAGGCAGCAGGTATTATTGTATTGTTATAAAATGGGGTTCCATTTTACAGGTGAGAAAAATGAGCTTTAGAGAAGCTTCCTAATTTGTTTAATATTCAAGTGTCTGGATGGACTCTTTCTTTTTTTTTTTTTTTTTTTAAAGATTTTATTTATTTATTTGACAGAGATCACAAGTAGGCAGAGAAGCAGGCAGAGAGAGATAGGAGGAAGCAGGCTCTCCGCCGAGCAGAGAGCCCGATGCGGGGCTCGATCCCAGGACCCTGGGATCATGACCTGAGCCGAAGGCAGAGGCTTTAACCCACTGAGCCACCCAGGCGCCCCTGGATGGACTCTTTCTTAATCTCACCATCTTAGTGTGTGATTTGCTAGACTTCTGGAGTTCCTAGGCAATTTTCTCTAAGAAAATGTAACTGTGCATGACTGATATGAAATATTCACCTAAAGGGCCTTAGGGTGATACTGGAGAGCACCATCATACCTCCACTTATCTTTTGAATGGGTAATTTGAGGGCTTTTAAATCCATGTGAGATGGGATGAGGTAAAATCTACTTCCTTGGCCTTGTGAAACCATGATGTACATACAAATTCACATTGACAAAATCCACAGTTTTTTTTTTTTTTTAAAGATTTTATTTATTTATTTGACAGAGAGAGATCACAAGCAGGCAGAGAGGCAGGCAGAGAGACAGGAGGAAGCAGGCTCCCTGCTGAGCAGAGAGCCCGATGCGGGACTCGATCCCAGGACTCCGAGATCATGACCTGAGCCGAAGGCAGCGGCTTAACCCACTGAGCCACCCAGGTGCCCCAAAATCCACAGTTTTTTAAGTCTCTGTGTTTCTCCAGAGAAGGAAAGGGACCACAAATACTTGGAGAAATGACCAGGGATTAACACAAGGAAAATGACTAAACACATACTGAATAATTCTAATTATTCTAATAACGATAAAAATCAATAACATACATTGACGACAAGTAACTGGTCTTCATAATTATTAGAAGAATTAGAGCACTGGGTGTTATGTGCAAGTGACAAATCACTAAATTCTCCTGAAACCAATATTACATCCTATGTTAACTAACGAGAATTTAAATTAAAAACTTGAAACAGGGGGCGCCTGGGTAGCTCAGTGGGTTAAGCCTCTGCCTTCAGCTCAGGTCATGATCTCAGGGTCCTGGGATCGAGTTCTGCATCGGGCTCCCTGCTCAGCAGGGAGCCTGCTTCCCCCCTCTCTCACTCTGCCTGCCTCTCTGCCTATTTGTGATCTCTCTCTCTCTCTCTCCCTCTCTGTCAAATAAATAAACAAAATCTTAAAAAAAAACTTGAAACAGATAATTCCAAATATAAAATACAAAAAATATATAAATATAAAAAAGTAAATAGATTGTTTCTCTATAAAAATTCACTTAGGACAAAGCCTGAAAAAAATTACTTATACATTGAGAAGCTTATACTTATACATTGAGTAGCCATTTTCATTTCTACTTCAATGAGATCTTGAATTGGAGGCCATGACTTCATTCTTTAAATTGCCTTTGTCCAATGCAATAAAAAATTTGTTTCATTCAATGGAATTACCCCAAATATTAGATTTTATTACCTTTACCTGATTCTCATAAGAAATACTCCGTATTTATTTCAAAATTGTGTTGTTACTTCAGCTAAGATACGTTGAATTTGAGAGTTTTGAGCAACATGGTGAAGCTCAACCAGGCAATTTAATGGTCTTATGATTCAGACTTGAAGCAGTCTAGAGTGAACATTATAGGAAACTGTATCCTTGAACTAAAGAAGATCATAATTAAATTGTCAAAGTTAGGTACATTTTACTTCTCTGATATATATCTTATAGAATAATTGCAATTTTGACTTTCATAGGAGTTTTGATTACTCCATATCTATCTGAAAGCATGTAGTTCTTGAGCATTTCACAGATCCATTAGAGTTAAAAGGGGTAATGCAAGGTAGCTTTTTGAGGACAATATGCATGACTGGATGGAGCTGGTGGAATGATTCACTTTTATACCTTACAGTGTTAAAGGCATTGTAAAGATCATTGACTCTTGCTCCTTTCTTTTAAAGCTTTCATAATGTTTATAACAGAAGTGCAGAAACAAACTGGAATGATCAAGAAGAAAGAGAGAAATGGACATTTAAAATCCTTTTTCTTCTTTGTTTTTAGACAAAATATTAGGACATATAAATCCAAAGATATACTTTGAGCATTTCTGAGTTTTTAAGTATTATTTCTATTGATACTTAATGATGATAGAAAGTATCAAATGATCATTATTTGCCAGGCATTGTTTTAAGTACTCTATATAGAGTTTCTCATTTGAAGTTTCTGTTGTTATTAGCAGAACTTCCATAACTATTTCTGTAAGAATATTAATGTTATGATCAAATAGATACCATCTGAGTTACCCCACAGAACAAATATTCTGAGTGATCATATTTTTGTAAATATTTTTGAGTTTTAGCTTTATTGGAACCACTGTTTAAATTCTAGGTAAATAGGAGAGACTAAACTTCAGACCTCATGTACCATATATTCTCGAAGGTAAGGCAGGAAATAAAATAAGTATTTAATTTTAATTTTTTTAATTTTAATTTTTTAATTTTAATTAAAAAATTTTAATTAAAAATTTTTTAAAATTTAAAATTTTACTTTTTAAATTTTTACTTTATTAATACTTAATAAAATTAAGTATTAATAAATAAGTATATAATATAATAGGTACCAATAAAAAATAAAATAAAGTGAAAGATGATAGTGATGGGGATGGTATTTTATATAAGCTAATGAGAGACGTTCTTTCTGAAATGTGCCTTTTGAGTAGAGGTGTAGATGAAGTTAGGGGTAAGCCTTATGAATATTCAGGATGAGGGTATTTGAAGAAGAAGCCTCGGCAGGTCCAAAGACTCAGAGATGGGAAAGCACCAGGAGGTCAGGATGGCTGGAGAGGAACAGATATAGAGAAAGCAGTAGGAAAGGGGGAAGTCTGAGAGGCAGCCAGGGGTCAGTAGGTCAAAAGCTTTGTAGGTCATGACTATATAGACACATGCAACTTCAACTGCCTTGTCCCTCTTTTGTTTTTTTGTAATTGTTTATAAAAATCAGATTGTGGTTAAATCCAAATCTTTGTCTACTCCAAGCCTAAACTGCTTCAGCTGAAACTGGGAGAAAAACAAAAACATTTTTTTCTGTTTGATCTAATTTAGAATCCATGGTCATCAGCTTCATGTGAATGGGATCAAGAATTTTGTCATGCACTTATTAAGCATAAGACACTTATTATAAATCAGGTGGAGATGTAGAATTGGATAAAAAGTAAGGAGTGTGGGATGGGAGATGTGGGCTGATAGTAAAAATTTGGAAGTCATTACTGTGCAAATAGTATGTGAGAGAATAAACATGGCTAGAAAGACTGAGTCCCCAGGGACACCAACTTATGGAGCAGACACAGAAGAAGACGCAGCAAAGGAGGCTAACAGAGCAATGAGTTATGTAGGAAGGACTTCAAGGGTTGTGGAATCCGAGAAGTCACGTGAAGACAGTGTTTCATGTAGGATGGAGTGATCACTCTTGTCAAATACTGTGAAGAGTTGAGCAAGAAGGGATTGATCATTAGATTTGACAATGAGGTTGTCTTGGGAAGGGCAAGTCTAACTGGGACAGGCTCAAGACGATGTGGAAAGTGGAGTTTGCAAGTTTGGACAGTCCTTCCCAGACGTGTGTTTATAAAAAGGATCGAAGTTGAGTGGTAGTTAGAACAACATATGGAATCTAGGGAGGAATGACTGTTGATGTTATAGCAGGTTTCTATAGTGATAGTAATGTTATATAGCATGTCTGTATTGTGGTAGTAATAAGCCAGTAGAGAGTGTGAAAAAGTGATAATGAGACAAGAGGTATAATTTCAGAAGCAATTGCTTAGAGAAAGTTAGAGAAGGTGGGATCTAGTGCCTGAATGGAGAAGTTGGCCTTGGCTAGGACCCTAGATGGTTGGCCTTTATAATTGGAGAGAAAGTAGAATATGAATGAGTACAGATAAAAGTGGGTAGGTGAGGTAATGGAAGTTTGTGGACATTATCTCTTAATTGCTTTTCTTTTCTCTGTGACATAAAAAAGATCAGTAGCTGAAAATAGTAAGAAGGGAGGGTCTGAGACAAACCATAAGTGACTCTTAATCTCACAAAACAAACTGAGAGTTGCTGGGGGGGAGGGGGGTTGGGGGGAGGGGTTATGGACATTGGGGAGGGTATGTGCTATGGTGAGTGCTGTGAAGTGTGTAAACCTGGCGATTCACAGACCTGTACCCCTGGGGATAAAAATATATGTTTATAAAAAAAAAAAAAAGAAGGGAGGGTCTGTTGGAGGTTTAAGGTGAAAGAAGGTAGGAATAGCTTCTTGACATCATGGGAGAATGAATGAAATGTGGAAATGCGGTTTGTCAGAATTTTTGAATTTATGTTCATAAGTTTAAAGTCAAGGTGTGGAAGAATTGTCTAGGTGGGGATTTGAGTTAAGACTTACAGCAGGGTGAATGGTTTAGACAAAAACAACCTGCCATATACTTGAGATCAGGTACTTTTTAGGGAATAAGGAACAACAATGTTTTAGAAGTGGTGATATGGAACAGAAGAACATGACCTCCCTTCCAGGATTGGTGCTAAGTGTGCTTTAGGAGATAAAAGAGTCATCACATGGGAGGGCTGCGGAAGAAAGAGATAAAGCACGTATTCACAGTTAAGATCAAGAAAAAGAGGCCATATGAGTTAAGAAATCTAGTTTAAAGAATAGTCTTCTCGAATGAATGAAACAAAATGGGATTGGGAGGGAGACAAACCATAAGTGACTCTTAATCTCACAAAACAAACTGAGGGTTGCTGGGGGGAGGGGGTTTGGGAGAGGGGGGTGGGGTTATGGACATTGGGGAGGGTATGTGCTATGGTGAGTGCTGTGAAGTGTGTAAACCTGGCGATTCACAGACCTGTACCCCTGGGGATAAAAATACATTATATGTTTATAAAAAATAAAAAATATATACAAAAAATTAAAAAAGTAAAAAATAAATACAGATAAAAAAAAAGAATAGTCTTCTCTCATCTTCTAGGGCTGGGTAGGTTTTGTATAAATACCTAAAAATGTAAACACCTGGATATTCTGAATTAGGATATCCCTAACGAGAACAAATTAAAAACTTTTACATACATATAAAAATTTATACTTCATTAAGCCTTAAAAGAGTAACAACAAATAATCCTTAGTTTTAATTTTTCATCCTGTTATACTATCACTGGCATTAAGATAACAGCTTGATTTCCTATAGTTGACTTGTTTGGCTGTCAGAGATGAGACTGTTCTAGATTACTTGGTTTTAAATTTTTTTTTTTTCACTGAATTCTTCCTTACATCTCCTGGAGCATAGAAAATAATTATAATATAGCTATTGCATTGTATGGTATTTGTTTCATTTTTAATGTTCAGTGCAAGTTGCATGAGGGCCAGAACCACATCTGGCATGACTCCAACCTCATTCTTTGTATCTATCATAATGTTTGGCTGATTGGAAGCACTGATATTTGTTAAATGAATCAATCATGATCAAGCTTTGTATAATTATTTTATGTTCTTTCTCTAACAAGATTTTAAGTTCCTTAAGGAGGGAGCAATGCCTTTATATATATATATTATATTGTGTGTATATATGTATACAGACAGATATATACATATATGTATATACACATACACATATATACACATTATATTCATAAAAATATGACTCACTTGACTAAATAAATTAATAGCTATGAAGCCACTTTTCATCTCAAATAATAAAAACATAAAATGGAAACACTAAGAATATTTCATAGTCTTTGTATTTTTTTTCTCAGGTCTTTTATTACAAGCTCTTCTTTCCTCTCAGGCATTAAATATTTGGGGGTATTTTTGATGATTAATTAATAAACAAGCAAACAAAATCTTTCCTCGATATGCTCCTCTCTGTAGCCATCACTTTGGTCTTTCTCTCCCTTCACTGACAAACTTTTTGAAAGAGCAAACCGCATGGCTGTTTCTTTCCTCAACTTCACTCATCAGTGCCTAAAAATCCGCATCAGTCCTTCCTATTCTACTGAAACTGTTCTTCTGAAAGCATTAATATCTACTTAATTGCAAATCTGAAGTCCTATTCTCAGTTTTTTAATTATTTTTTTATTATGTTATGTTAGTCACCATACAGTCCATCATCAGTTTTTGATGTAGTGTTCCAGGATTCATTGTTTGCATGTAACCCCCAGTGCTCCATGCAATCTGTGCCCTCCTTAATACCCATCACCGGGCCAACCCATCCCCCCACCTCTCTCCCCTCTATAACCCACAGTTTGTATTCTCAGTTTTTATTGTGTTTTATTTCTCATCAGCCTTTGACACAGCAGACCACTCACTGAAGACATTTCCTCTTTTTTTTTTTTTTTTTTTGAGACCAGCATAGACCCTGGGTCTCCTCCATCTTTAGCAACATTTGAACTCTGCCCTTTCAGTGCTTTCAGTGACTCCTCCTCTATTTATTCTTTTTTTTTCTTAAAAATTACTTATCTAATTCTAGATGGTATCTCTGGTTGAATTAATCCACTTTCATGTTTTCACTTGCCATCTTGCATTCTAAAGATTCATAAATATGCATCTCCACCCCATATTTCCAAATGTTCCTATTGAACAACTGTACTACATGCATGATATAAACCTTAAATTTAGCATGTCAAAAAGGGAAGTTACTATCATTTCGTATTCAACTACTCATACTTTTATATCCATTTTTGCATTGGGAATGGCATCCATTCAGTCTCCCAATCTAGAGACATTTCCTCTCTCACACTCAACAATTAATGTGCTGTCTGGTGAAGGTGCTTTTCCTTGAAAGTTATCTGTAACTTCTTTTCTTCCACCTTCACTTCCATTCTGTTTTCCAAGGTAACATCATCTTTTGCAATAACCTTCAAAATGATCTCTACTCCACTAATTTCTACCCACTCCAATTTATCCTTCACCTCTCACCAGAATTACAATGCCAAAAACCAAAATAGAGTGTATCATTTCCTTAGTTAAAACATCTGTTGATTCTACTAACTTATAAAATATGAACAAAAACCATTCTGGCATATTAAGACTTTTAAGAATGTTATAAGCTATTCTTTCTGTCCTTTCTCTTGTTTTTTTTTTTTTTTATTTTATTTTTTTTTATTATTTATTTATTTGACAGAGAGATCGCAAATAGGCAGAGAGGCAGGCAGAGAGAGAGGAGGAAGCAGGCTCCCTGCTGAGCAGAGAGCCCGATGTGGGGCTCGATCCCAAAACCTTGGGATCATGACCTGAGCCGAAGGCAGAGGCTTTAACCCACTGAGCCACCCAGGCGCCTCTCTCTTGTTTTTTAATGACGGACTTTCCCCAGGCAACATACATGCTATCTGCATTGAATATCTGCCATTCCCCATAGTCGTTAGTTTTTTTTTAAGATTCTGAAATTGTGTATGTTTCCTCTGCCTTCTCCCCATCCAGTGTAACCATGTTCTATTCTTTATTTATTTGTGCTTGATCCAACACATGTATTATTGGATGACACTACATGATAGCTACTCGAAAAAAGACTTGGAATATAATGGAGAACAAAAGTAAGCGTTGTTCCTCTTGAAGTAAATTTATAACATAGTGGAGGAAGGGAGACAGATATTAAATAATCACCACAATGAACGCAAAATTTAAAACAGAATAATACCCTGAATGAAAGGGACAGGGTACCACGAGAGTGTCTGAAAAAGGCTCCTGTTATATCCTGAGAGGAAAAGGTGATCAGGAAAAGTTAAAATCTGAGAAAAAAAATAACTAGGTGAAAAATAGAGGAATGGGCATTCCTGACAAAAGGATTAGCATTAGCAAAGACCTCGTGGTGGAAATGAACATGGCCTGTTTGAGAGACAGAGAGAAGATCTATGTGGGTGGAACACAAAGAGAAAGGAGACAAGAGATGGGCACTGAATTTGGACTGGTGGGCAGGGGACCAGCTACACAGGATGCAGGTATCTAGGATGAGGCTCTTGGTCTTAATCTCAACATTGGTGGAAACCATTGGATGGGATTAACCAACTGAGCACTCAGACCCCCCTATCAAGTTACTTCTTAAACTCAGTCTAAATATTACTCATTCAGGGCTCATGTCCTTCAGGTTCTTTTGGCACAACATTCAGATGTCTTTATGGCACTTAAAACAGTTTCTCTGCTGAATAACTGTCTCTTCAGTTATTATGGGACTCCTGAAAACAATCATCATGCTTTATTTTTCTTTGTATTCCAGCAAATTCCAGAGATTATACCTCTCTCTCTCTCTCTCTCTCTATATATATATATATATATATGGGATCATATATATATATGGGATCAGTGGGATCATATATATATATACACATATATATATATATATACACACATATATATATAATTTGAAAGGTATTATCTCTGGAATTTGCTGGAATATATATATATATATGTATATATATATATACATATATATACATGAATTTTGGTTCTATTTGTGACATTTTAATTTATTCTGTCAATAAACAATTTCAATGAACAACTATACCTATCTATCTATATATGGATTTAAAGATTTTAGTTATTTATTTGACAGAGAGGGAGCACAAGTAGACAGAGTGGTAGGGAGAGGGAGAAGCATACTCCCTGCTGAGCTGGAAGCCTGACATGGGCTTGATCCTAGGATCCTGGGATTATGACCTGAGCCAAAGGCAGATGCTTAATCCACTGAGTCACCCAGGCACCACCAGCACATATATTTACACAGAGGATATTGGGAGATGGAGAGGAGAAGTGAGTTGGGGAAAATCGGAGGGGGAGACAAACCATGAGAGACTGTAGACTCTGAGAAACAAACTGAGGGTTTTGGAGGGGAGGGTGTGGAGAGGGTGGGTGAGCCTGGTGTGGGTATCAAGGAGGGCATGTATTATATGGAGCACTGGGTGTGATGCATAAATAATGAGTTTTGGAACACTGAAAAAAAAAATAAAAATTAAAAAAAAAGAAGCAAATGAGCAAAATAAATAAATAAATAATGTAGTTTTATTTTTTGGCATACATATCTACTACACAGAGATAAGTTAACTTCATTGAAGAAATCAGGAGATTATTAAACCTGAACTCTTAGAAAAAATATTTAGTAGTGTGTACTTTCAATAATTATGGATGACTACAAACTCTCAATTTTGTTTTCATTTATTATCCCATATCTTTTTTTAGTTCTCTTCAAAGAACTTTTTGGTTAACTGCACAAACAATATATTAGCAAATACACTAAAACACAGAGTTTTTGAAATGTATTAGTAGTATTTATCCCACTGCAAAATGGAATATTTAGTTTTAGTAGAACTGCTTTTTGAAAATGATTTGAGAATACTATTAAAAGTATGAAAATGAAATAAGTGAATGACTATGATGCAATGATGCTTAATTTTTCAATATTCAAATTCTCCTTAATTTTCCAATATCCATATTCACTTATTTTCCATATAAATTAATTATATTTCCTTTAAGTACTGAATGTTTTTATATTTAACACTTTATAAAGCATTTACATAATTTTGTCTATTTTTTCCATGCTGTGTAAAATACAAGTTACTGAATAGATTGTTAAATATTTTTTTGATTAGTTGATATTTATTATTATGAATTTTATTCCATATAACTTATTGAGTATCTGTTTTGTGCAAGGTGCTATTTGAGTGCTTGGAGTCTCCGGGGTAGGAAAGAGAAACTTTCCATTTAAAGGTCAGAAATTAGATCAAGGAAGGAGAAAAATGCTGTGGGAGTGTGAGGCGGAGCTGGCTGACTAACTCTTTCTGGAGAAATCAGAGAAGCTGTCACAAAGATGTAAATCTTGAAATGTCATGAAGAAATAGATGTTTAGGAGGTGGAAGGGGCAGCATGGTTGAAGGTCTGGGTTGTGAACTATGTATGCGTAAGTCATTAGGAAATGCTAAGTATGAGGAGAGCAAAATGTTTGTATGAAGTGTCTGAAGACGAGGCTGTGTGTTCTTTAGTCTTTCAGTAAAACAAATAGCAACCACAACAGCAAAAAAGAAAAATAATCCCTTACCATTTAATAAAATAGTATCAATCCTTGTCATTCGAAGAATGAATAATAACAATAGCATCGTAGTCTCAACTCCAAACCATTGACCTCCAGCTGAACACTGAAAAGATATTATAAATACAATATGCCAAAATTCACTAAACATGCACTATTTTTTGTAGTATTAATGAAATGTTTTTTGTTTTTGTAGTATTAATGAAATGTATGAAACAAGATGCTAGGAAATGTTCGTATCATCTTAGAACCTGGGTATGGTGGTATCTCTAAAAGAAAGTGCTGTGCTTTTGAAGGATATCTATAGCAGTCCTTTCCTAGCTTAGAGAAGCAAGATCTGAGGCATAAAAGGGCTGTGGAAACAAGGCTGTGTCTCTAAAGAGACTCAGCTCTATACCACTGAAACCACAACATGGCTGGGACGTGAAGGGGGACCTGCAGGTGTCACCCAGACACCATTGTCATCTGCACCTCAGCCTTCTACTGAAGGAGGCATATGTAGGTGAGGGCAGGGGTGGAAAAGAGAGGATAAACAACATCACTAGATTCAACATGGCGAGAGGGTGACTTAAGGAGCTTCTCTGAATTTATCTCCTAAATTCTGAAAAGCAAAGTGAGCCATGACCCTAGGCAGAGGACAAACGAGGTTGGGTAGTAGGACATTCCCAACTATAAAACCAGCGTTGTCGTTATGACCCTTTCCTGGCAGCTAACTCTTCCTGTGCTAATCCTACATTTGTAGAAATAGCCAAACAGATGTCCAGATGGAGCAAGCCCTACTGACAGACAAAAAAGATGAAAGATAAACAGGAAAGAACCACACCAGATCTATAAATACAGAAGGGAAAATAAAATGAAGAAATGAACATAAGCAGAGGCATATTGAAATTCAAAGGTCGTGCTTTTATTGCTTAGTTTTACAAAAGTAATATACTATTGGCAGGTCTCATTAACATTGTTGAGGCATAAATATGTTGAGATTATATTTATAGTGGAGCACTTTGTTTGCTAGTCATTCTTCAGGGATTAACTAATACTTCAGATTTTTAAGTGTTAAAAACACAAGACCTGTCTAAGTTGAAACTTCAATCTCTCTTCCATTCCAGACTCCCACCATGTCTCTACCCCCGGCTCAGGCCAGCTCTTACAGTCCAATGGAGAAAGAGGATGTGATCTGCCTTTCCCTCTTTTCCACCTGTTCTTCCACTCCCTACTCCCTGTGCTGCATTCTTTTACCTCCAATGTCAGGGCAGGGATAAACCTCAGAGGAAATGCTACTGTTGTAACTTGGCTTTAGGCCTTCTGTCTGACAGATGCATAAATGTTAGCTTTCCCTTGTAGCCCCTTTTTGTGGGTTATTGAAGAATTCTACCCACCCAGCTGATAACTTTGATATTCTAAGTTTTGAATACTCTTTGACCTCCAGTAGCTTCTCATGGCTCTTGTTCAACAGCTTCATGCCATATGCCATGCTTCTTTCTTTCTGCTTTGTTCTCATAACCACAGAAGGTTTTTATCCTGGGAGGAAGTCCTTTAAAACTTGACCAAGCCTGGCTAACTTCTAGACTGTTCATTTTGGCTTATGGAAAGTATGCATATTCATTCTCCTCTACCAAGCTCTAGAAGTTCAAGCCTCTTTTTCTGCAGTTTTTTGGTCTCTATCAATCAGCAACTAGGAGCAGCTCTTGCTACTTCTTGCCTTTTGAGTCTTCCAGACAAAAGGAAAGCTCTAATCCTTGTACCTCATCCCTATATTTCTTCAAGGACTGTCATACTATCTCCTCAGTAGCCGCAGAACAAAGACCGGCAAGCTTCTGCAGTCAGCAAATATCCAGTCCATAGATGAGTCTCTCCTCTAGCAACTGCCTTGCTGTTTCCTGGAGCTTCTTACTCCCCTCTCCTGGTGTGGAGGGCAACCTGCCCTTCTTTTGAGGACAGGAAGGAAGGGGAATCAATAATCTTTGCAAGATATTACTATAGGCTTTTAACACTTTTCTGAAAATGCCTCCACATGATAGTTCTTACAGATAAATAGAAGCTGGAGAGGATGATGAGTTTAGGGTCACAAACTTAGTAGGATCCTCTTTTTAACAATTCTCCTATCAATACTGTATCTTTCAGTGTTAGAAAATACATCTGTTTTCTATTGTGATCGTCACCAATTACCCACAAACTTAATGGCTTAAAACAACACAAATTTATTGTCTTATTATTCTTTCAATTGGAAGTCTAATGTATCTCACTGGTTTAACATCAAGGTGTTGGCAGAACTGTGTTCTTTTTTAGAGGCTCTGGGGAGAATTCACTTTCTTACATTTTCAGCTCCTGGCAGCCATCCACATTTCTTGGTTCATGACCCCTTTGTCCCATTTTCAAAGCAAGCATTATGGAATCTCCTTGACCCTTTTTCTGTAATGTCTTAGTCTGTTCAGGCTTCCATAACAAAATACTATAGACTAGGTGGCTTAAACATTAGAAATTTATTTTCTCAGAATTTAGCATGCTAGAAGATCAAAATCAAGGTGCCCTCAGGTTTCTGACCTTTCTTCCTAGCCCTAGACAGCCACCTTCCTTCTGTGTCTTCACACAGTTTCTTCTCTGTCCATGAACAGAGGTGGGGGCCAGTAGAGGGCTAGGGAGGGAACAAAACAAAGAGAGGGGGTGACAGAGAGAGGTCTGGAATCTCTTTCCAGATTAGGACCCTACCCTTAAGACCTCATTAATCTTAATTGTCTCTCTCAAGGGCCTCTCTCCAAAAACAGTTACATTGGGGATTAGGGCTTCAACAAGTGAATTTTGGAGAAAGAAGTTTATAATTTATAGTCATGCCTAGTGACTTTCTGTGACTGTAGAAAAGAAACATCCCTTGTTTTTAAGAACTCAGTGACTAGACTGGGCCAACTCAGATAACCAAGGGTAATCTCTCCATTTCAAGATCCTTAACCTTAATTACATCTGCAAAATCTCTCGCCATGTAAAGTAATGTATTCACAGGTTTTGGGGATTAGGGTGTAGACATCTCTGGGGGTCCATTGTTGTGCCTACTATAGGAAATTCTAGTTATGGGAAATGTTCAGTTGAACGTTCTGTTACACAGGTTACCGATTTATAGTCCAGTGAACACCATTTTAGGATGTGTCAATTTCATTAACTCTGAACATTTCATGTTACCAGTTTATATAAGGAATACTGGTTGGAGAGGATATTTTAGGCCTGGAACAATGAAAATTGCAATTTATTAAGTTATTATATGTACTATATTTAATAATTGTGCCTTTTTTATGACTTAAGGAACATTTTATCTCAGTTGTGAGATGAATGATTAGCTCACTAAAGGTACCCACTTCAGAGAGTAAATAACTTCAAATGAGGGCAGTATCCAGGAATAATGTCCTTTTTCTTTCACACACACTGGAGAAGAGAATGTGATTTAGGAACAGTGATGGAAGCTCTTATCTGCAGTTTGCAGTTCTTATTGACACTAAGTTTCAATATGTACTAAACTGCAGAGCAGAGGATATGAAAGATGGAAGAGGAAAACATTCTCTGCCAATGCACTCAGCAAAACTTAAGGAGAAAGAATTTGGTGAACAATAGAAGAAACAATCTTGATTTATATGAATGTATAATGGGTCACATATATAAATTATCAAACCAACAAATGCATAGATAAGTGGCAGCCCCAATTTGTCTACTTGGGAGCAATTAAGGATAAAAAAGAGCATTTATTGAGCTACATGTTTCTATAATTACATGGTAGGCTTAATCCTCTGCTATGTCTTTGGGGATATGAGCTTGCAGCTGGCTTTGCCTTTTTTGGAAGGCAATTAGAGGGTACCAGAAAGACCTTTTCGAAATCTCTGCCCCTGAGATCTTACACTGTCTAGAATTTCACAATGGTGTAGGTAATCTTTTTGGAATGAAGTCGTGCTCTCTCCAGTGCGTGGTAACAGGACTGTTAAAAAAAATAAATATATTGGGGCGCCTGGGTGTCTCAGTGGGTTAAAGCCTCTGTCTTCAGCTCAGGTCATGATCTCAGGGTCCTGGGATCTAGCCCCACATCGGGCTCTCTGCTCAGTGGGGAGCTTGCTTCCCTCTATCTCTGCCTGCCTGTCTATCTACTTGTGATCTCTGTCAAATAAATAAATAAAATCTTTAAAAAAATTTAATAAAATCTTTAAAAAAATTAAGTCATGAACATCTTCACCTGAAATTTAGCATGTAGCTGACCTCTTTCAGGGGGATTAGGAATAGCAAGAGAATACTGTGAATTTACAAGGGTAGGAGTTCTGCAGGGGGAGGGTTACTTGAAACTTTGCTTTCTTTCTTACAAGGAATGCCTTGCTCTCCGAAGCCATTCAGATTTTTCTCATCACTCAAGACTCAGAGCCAAACTCTGGGGAGCATAGCATCCAGCAGTTTCCACGTTCTTTCCTTAAACTAGAGAAGTGCTGGATGTGGGGTGTTGTATTAGATTGGAAAGTACATTCAGATACTGGCTGAAACAAGGAATAGGAATAGAGATGGAGAATTTATAACTTGACACTCATTTTTCCAACTACTTAAAATATGAATGTATATGGACAAGAACAAGATCATAACATGGAAAAAAGAAAGGGGTTAAGGGTAATGTTTTACTTTTTAAAAACCATTTATTTTTCTTACAAAGAAATAAGAAAAAAATTTCTATCTGAAGGATGCATAAGAATAATTGAAATTCTCAACAAACTCAGTTTTTAGGGGAAAAAAGTGTATATTAAATTCACTTGTATAAAGGAGAAGGCAGACGACAACTAAATATTTCTCAATAAACTTTGATTCCTGTTTTTCCTGAACTGCAAGAGTGTAAATCTGAAAAATCAGAAAAGGCTTTCAGTATTGGTTATAATTTCTTATAAAATACTTAGACAAATATGTATTTTGGAAGATCTACTCCTGGAGTTCAATTTTATTTTGTAGAATTGTTTCTAATTTCCAAAATATGGAACATACTGTGGACCATGCCAGGTAGAATCTTGAAAACAGTCTGTATAAGAAAAGGGAACAGAATTGTCCTCTGAATCACATAAGGATTTCCACCCACAATGAATGAGAATTCTGTTGCATTGTATTTTCAATGATTTTGATAGATGAAAACATCGTGTTATCGCATTGTTTTCATTTGCATCTCCTAATGAAAAATGGTACTGAGCATCTTTTTATATATTTGTTATATGTATATCCTCTTTGGTGAGGTATCTGCTCACATCTTTGCCTGCTTACTTGACATAAGTAAACAAATTTTTTTTAAAGATTTTATTTATTTATTTGACAGAGAGAGATCACAAGTAGATGGAGAGGAAGGCAGAGAGAGAGAGAGGGAAGCAGGCTTCTTGCTGAGCAGAGAGCCCGATGTGGGACTCGATCCCAGGACCCTGAGATCATGACCTGAGCCGAAGGCAGCGGCTTAACCCACTGAACCACCCAGGCGCCCCAGTAAACAAATTTTTAAGTTTGTTTTTTCTTTACTGTTAAGAGTTTTATGTATATATATGTGTATAAATAAATATAGTTTTACATATATATGTAAAGTTTTATATATAGCTATATATACATACACATGCATATAAAGTTTTATATATACATTACATATATTTATATTATATATATTAAGAGTTTTATGTATACATACTTGGTTATAAGAGTTTTTTGTATATTTTGCATATAAATCCTATATCAGGTATGTTTTTTGCAAATATTTCCGTCCAATCTGTGACTTATTTTCTCATTTTCTTTACAGTGTTTTTGGCAGAGCAGACTTAAAATTTAATGAAGTCTAACAATAATTTTTTCTTCTTTCATGGATCATGTTTTTGATATGTAAAATCTCCACCAAACCCAGGGTCATGCAGATTTTCTCCTATGTTTTCTTCTAGACGTTTTATCATTTTCCACTTAACATTTGAACCTCTGATCAATTTTGAGTTAATTTTTGTGTACAGTGTAGACCTGTAAATTTTTTTACTTGACCAACTAGGTATAGTGATAACATTTACTAAGATGGGAAAGACTGTGGGTATGTCAATTTTGGGGTTGGAGGTTGGAATCAAAAAAGTTCACGTGTGGACTCATTATTTGACCCCATTTGATAAAAATGGTTATGTCAAATAAGCAGTTGGAAAGAGAAAAGTAATGAATTTCCACATTCCAATAATATCAGGAAGTCCAGGAATTTTATATATACCTTCACCAGTACCTTGAACACCATCCTTCCTATGTCCCCCCCCCCCATCCTTGAGGTGTGGGTTCCTAAGGTTATTAGGTAAAGAAGGTCACGTGGATATTTAGTGAGAAGAAATAGTGGTAGAGGTATAAAAATAGATGTGCAAATTACATTTGCAAATCTCAGATCAGAAAATGAATTTGGGACAATGAGGAGGTCTGGAATAGAAACTTTAAGGGTGTTTTGTCAGAGGGCAATGAGAGCCAAGTTTGTTAGATGGCCGTCCACATGGGCGTTGTTTTTTGGAATGATGACTGGACTCTATGGAAAGACTATCATCCAGATCCCAAAGTCCTCATTAAATGTGGCATAAGGAAGTGGAGGTCAGTTGATGACAGTGAGGAAAATGAGTAATACAAGGTATAGTTGAATATTCAGGGACTCCCTGAGGGGGGTTTTTGGATGAGTATCAAATGTAGTGAAAATGAAATGTAATGAGAACGAATGGTGAAGAGAAAGATGTACATACCTCCTCACTATAAAATGCAGGGAGAATTGGTTTTCTGTTGAGGATTTATTGAGCAAAATTATAGCATTAGAGGAGAGCCAGGTTACAGTTAGGGCCAAGAGGTAGAGGGAACTGTCAAGGTCTTACATATCATAGAGAAGTTTCTTTGGAAATAGCATGGGGATTCTATGTAGTTTCTGTAAAAGGAGGTAGAAGTAGTATCAATAAGAGAATGATATCTCTGAGAAAGAGAAGATATAAATTAGATTGAAGGTTTGCAATGTGATTATAGCTTAAGGGCACTAGAAAGGCAGGGAATACAGAGGAAGATGGGACATACTTGAAAGTAACTAGCCTCCGGGTTCCAGCTGGGGCTTTGATGGCAAGTTGTATTGTTGCTGCTACGTTTCTGGATCTAAGCATTCCTGGGAGCCCAAGAACAAGAGGCAGATTGTAATATAATCTCAAGGAATACTAGCGTGAGAAAAAAAACTTGTATAAAAATGAGAAATTAAAGTTTAAGTGGAATAAAATAAAAGGGCATGGTAATTTTGAGGGGAAAATGAGGAAAATAATATAATCTCTTTATTTTATAAATTTATCTTTTGTGTTATCAACTTTGCTGTGATCAAGATGGCCTTAATGTTTTCCTCAGTTAAATGAAAATTTAGACAGGCTTCTTTCTGTCTTCAGGGCCCTCCCTTCCAGTCTGGTCCTTACAGAATCTATACCCTAGAGGTCCTTCCCCTCCCTTAGAGTATTCAATTTAGAACGCTTGTAATTGTAAATTCTTCCTCTGACACTTTGAGACGTAAATCTTTGTTATTATTTTTTACTTTTTAGAAAAATTTTACTATTGAGGTATAGTTAGTGTACAATGTTATATAGTTTCAGATGTACAATATGGTAATTCAATTACTTTATGTATTACTGGGAGTTTACCACAGTAAGTGTAGTTACTCTCTGTCACCATCCAGTGTTATTACAACATTAATGATGATATTCCATATTCTGTACTTTCCATCTCTGTGACTTATTTTATAACAGGACAATTGTACCTCTTAATCCACTTCACCTCTTTTGCCTATCCTCCACTCCCTTCTCTGGAAAACAGCTATTTGTTCTCTATGAGTCTGTTTCTGTTCCTTGTTTGTTTGCCTGTTTGTTTGCTTTGTTTTTTAGATTCCACATATAAATAAAATCATATTGTATTTGTCTTTCTCTGACTTACTTTACTTACATTTAATACCCTCTAGGACCATCCATGTTGTGATAAATGGCAAGATCTCACTCTTTTTATGGTTGAATAATATTACTAATTTATAATATTATATTTACATCTATATATCTATATATCACATTTTCTTTATCCATTCATCTATCAATGGACGCTTGGGTTGTTTCCATATCTTGGCTATTGTAAATAATATTGCAATAAACATATGGTTGCACCTACCTTTTTGAATTAGTGTTTTTTATTCTTTGGGTAAGTACCCACTGGTGGACTTACTGGATCATATGGTAGTTTTACTTTTAATTTTTTGAGGAACTTTCATTCTGTTTTCCACAGTGGCTTTACGTTTATATTTACATTCCCACCAGCAGTGCATGAGGGTTCCCTTCCTTCCACATCCTCGTCAACACTTGTTATTTTTTTCAAAGATTTTATTTATTTATTTGACAGAAAGATAGACAGTGAGAGAGGGAACACAAGCAGGGGGAGCAGGAGGGAGAAGCAGGTTTCCCACTGAGCAGGGAGAACAATGTGGGGCTGGATCCCGAACGCTGTGATCATGACCCGAGCCAAAGGTAGATGCTTAATGACTGAGCCACCCAGACGCTCCAACACTTGCTATTTTTAAATCTTTTTTGATACTAGCTGTTTTGACTAGTGTGAAGTTATTCTCACTGTAGTTTTGAATTGTATTTCCCTGATATTAGTAATGTTGAGCATCTTTTCATGTGTCTGTTGGCCATCTATATGTCTTCTTTGGAAATGTGTCTGTTTAGTTCCTTTGCCCATTTTTCAATTGGATTGTTGTGGTTTTTTTTGGTGTTGATTTGTGTAAGTCCTTTATATATTTTGGATATTAACCCTTTATCAGATATATCATTTACAAATATCTTCTTCCATTCAGTAGTTGCCTCTTTGTTTCCTATGCTGTACAAAAGTTTTTATTTTGGTGTAGTCCCCATAGTTTGTTTTTGCTTTTCTTTCCTTTGCCTAAGGAGACGTAAATCTTTTTAAATGCCTTTTGCCAGTTTTAACAGTACAAGAACTATCTTTTTTTTTTGGTCACATTTTACACATTTATTTCTCATTTTCCCTTCTTGCTTTCAACAGGGATCATTTCCCTTTAGCCTAACGAATTGCTTTTAGTATTTTTTTTACTTTCAATTTTTTTATTATATTATGTTAGTCACCAGAACTATCCAGAACTATCTTTTTGAATGATCTCTTTGAAATGTAAACATTACAGAGGATGGTGCGTCCATCTCCTAGTCTCTGTGGGAAGGTAGGTGTCTAATTTCAGTGGGTACCTTGTTGCAAGTTATAAAACTGTCTCTTGCCATGAAGATAAGAGAAAGTTAGCTTTTTCTTTGGATGAGGCCAATTAGCAGACACAGATCGCCAATGTATTCCATCTCACCTCAATGCTAAAAATGGTCCCATCTTTTGTTTCAGGGAGTTGAGAACAAACTGACTTCTGATCTCTCTTCCTTATTACAATAGACTTGAGTAGAGTCTTCTTACTTGTTTAACCCTGCTGGAATTTCTGCTTTGACAATAGCTTATAAATCTTTTCTATCATTTCTCTAAGGACTGACTTTTCAGAAGCAGACTGTTCCTTAACCAAGGGCAGGAAAAAACAATTTGAAATAGATTGGGAGACTTGATCACTCAGTTTCCAAAACCTGCTAAAATTTCTGGAAGCTATTTTCATAGAAAAACAGGGCAAGTATATATTCAAGTAACCTTCTTTTCCTGGGCATAAAAATGCCACAGAATACTTACAAAGTTGAGAAGAGATGTTTGCCTTCAGATTACCAGTATTGACCTCCCACCTTTCAATGAGTCATCTAGTGGGATGATTAAACCTTTCCCCAAGTCAGTCTCTGAGAATATCTGTTGTATTTGCCAGAGGACACCATTGATGATGTATTATTTCCTCTACAAATCACCCTCACTTTTATGCTTTGTCATAAATGACAAACCAGGTATTTAGCTAATGTTTGGTTGTAACAGCTTTTACCCTGTTTATTAAAGCAAATTTAAGGGTAATGCATGTTAGAATTGATCAAAAATGTGTTCAGTGAGACTGGAGATGGTCATTAGGAAGCTTCTTAGAATTCTTGTCTTAGAACATTTGAAAGTGTGGTTTAGATATTTTATAGATCATAATTGTACTAAGATAGTCTTCATCAATGCACATTAATTTTCTTCAAATATCTTCTTCCATTGACATAATGTATATGTGTATTAGTTAGTAATTAGAAAAAATAATTTAATCATCAAATATTTGTGAACATGTAAGTAGGTACTATTATACTGATATGAACCTTGTCCTTAAGGAAATAATAATAGTAACAACAACAATACTTGTGGAAGAATGACTGGATTATGTTGTGCTTAGTGCTTTTCACATATTATTCAGTTTGTACAACAATCAGAAACTTATATCAGACACATATATATTATATAATATATTGATATTTTGCCAGTGAGAAAGCTAAGGCTTAAAGAGGTTGTATAACACACCTAAGTTTACATAACTGGTAAGTAAAGGATGAAGACGCAAGTGTAACTGATGAAAAAGTTTGGGCTGTAATCCATTACACAATGCTGATTACCTGGGGTTTATATTTGAGATATAATGAATAGAGAGAAGTAAATAAGTATTTATATTGCTGTTTTAGAAGTATGTGCTTTTCACTTCCAAGATTTAGATCATTAATGCTCCATCATCCAGCTGCAACACTACCATTACTTGGCTTCAGGTGGAGGTCAGCGTGCTTGGGATAAAAGCATCACTCACTTGGCTTCCATGCTTCCATGAGTCAGCGTCAAGAGAAGATCTCATAAATCCAAGATTCTAGTGTCTACCATTGCAAGCAATTGCAGATTCCATGAACTCCTTTTCCCTTTTCCAGGATGGCTTTGGGAGGAGGCTAAGCACCCCTCCACTCTCCCTCATGGGGGGAACCACCATAATGCTCTCTACGCATATGGATCTATTTCATTTTCATTTAGCTTGAAGTTGTAAAGGACCTACTTCACAGTGTGCCTCTTGGAATATATCAAGCATTTTCTCCAGCTTTGAGGCTTTCGTTGAAATTGAGATATCAGGAAAAGGCCTATTCTATAAATTAATGCACTTCAGTTGTAAATCTGTTCCTCCTTATCCTTTAAATATACAAACATGCTTAATTCTCACTTCATTTTATTTAAGTGTAAATAATTCACAAAGGGAAAAACTGGAAAAGAAGAGAGAGATTAGAAGACAAACTCACACTAAAGCAAAATAAACCAAATTTAAAACTAAGCTTATAACTCTGCGTGAATAAAATGTCACAGAACTGGATAGATGTCTAAGAATCAAGGATTAAGTTGTGTAATTTTTTTAAAGGTATTGAGATATTATTTTAATTATCTTTAAATCCTTTCTTATCTTTTTCTATCTTTTATTCTACAAGGTTGAGTTTTGCAGAATTCTCCTACAAACCTGAGAGATTAATGTACTCAGAGAGGCTAAAAAATCAAACTCTGGGTGTGATCTCCCTAGGAAACTGGAGCAAACTAATAATCTGTTCTACCCTAACAGAGTTTGTTTTGTAGGGGAACACTTCACTAGGGTCAATTTCTAAAGCAAATTTGATTTAAAATCTATTTGAGAACATTAGCTGCTTTTTGATTCCCTTAAGACTCAAAATGAACCAAAAAAAGACACATTTATTTTCTCTTTAACTGCCATCAGACTTATAATATTTCTATTCTGATCTTTCTGGTGTCCTATGAGTATGACTGCTTTGGGCAATAGACCCTAGTTAGGGGTACAGGAAACTGATGTCTGCAGCCATCTGGGATGAGATTTTGATTATTTCGTTGGTGTGCACATAAGTTTATTTCCCTCGTATAAATAGGCAGGAGTGGTAGGATTAGCATGTTTGTTTTAACTTTATGAGAAGCTGCAAACTGTTTTCCAGAGTGGCTGAACCTCATGCATATCCTCCTTTACTTGGATTTTTATCTCTGTACCAGTCGTATGCTGATAACCAGGACCTGGCAAGAATGAGAGAATTATGTTAATGAGGACTATGCTGGCAGTGGGATAAAATTAGAAGAAAACAGCTTTCCGGAAGTGGGTTCCTTGAGCTGCAAGCAGTATAGCTGTAGAACATCCCTGATTTCCAGGTTAGTCCAGACTTCAGTTTAAAATAAAAGGAATTTTAACTTGTTTAAAAGCCAATATGGAGCAACAAGAATTATCATTCATTACCAGTAGAAATGTAAACTGATCCAGTGACTTTGGAAAACCATTTGACAGTTTCTTATAGAGGTAAAGAAACTATTATCCTACAACCTGAAATTTCATACCTAGACATTTCCGCAAGTGAATTGAAAATTTATGTTCACATAAAACCCTGTACATGAATGCTTATGACTGCTTTATCATAATTGCCCTAAGCTGAAAATAACTAAGATGTCCTTTAACAAGTGAATGCATAAAAACAAACAAACATAAACAAAAGTAAAAGCAAACAAACAAGAACTGTGGTACACCCATACGATGGAGTTCTCTACTCAGCAATAAAACGAAATGAACTGTTGATTCTGCAACAATATGGGTAAACTTTAAATGCATTTTGCAAAGTAGAAAGAACCAAAAACTGTACACAGTCTCAAAATGACACTGCAACTTAGCTGATATCACAGTATTATTAAAAATATTTTATTGAATAAAATGACACATAGGTAAATTATTAATATCTATAAAACTAAGGGAAAGGTAACTTTCATCATATTTTTGTTTTGCTATTTATAGTTTTGCCCAGTTTATTTGGAGGGGGCCCCCTCTCTTTTGAAACTAATGATCTGGGCACCTGGGTGGCTCTATTGGTTAGGTGTCTGACTCTTGGTTTTGGTTCAGGTCATGATCTCAGGGTAATGAGATTGAGACCACGTTGGGCTCTACTCTCAGTGCAGATTCTGCTGGGGAGTCTCCCTCTCCCTCTCCTTCTGTCCCTCACCCTGCTGGCACACTCTATCTCTAAATACTAAATAAGTAAATAAATAAATAAGTCTAATGATCTATAAGAAAAATTTGTTTTTCTTCAATTTTAGAATCAAATACTCTTAAATCTTAAAACAATGACAGCTCTACATAAAATGTAAGATTTAGAAAAGTTTCCAAAAAATTAAAAACTATTTTTATAGGGCGTGCCTGGGTGGCTCAGTGGGTTAAAGCCTCTGCCTTCTGCTCAGGTAATGATCCCAGGGTCCTGGGATCGAGCCCTGCATCGGGCTCTCTGCTCGGTGGGGAGCCTGCTTCTTCCTCTCTCTCTCTGCCTACTTGTGATCTCTGTCTGTCAAATAAATAAATAAATAAAATCTTAAAAAAAACCCCTATTTTTATAAAGCAAGATTATGTAGTAAGCTTACTTGTTTTATTTCTATGTGGGACATAATAAATAAATAAGAAAAATTTAGAAATTTTAAAGTAATGATTCACTGTGTGTCATAATGTTATATAGTTTATAACATGTATAATGAAAGAATATAGTAACAATACTATAGAGGTACTGAGATAAAAGAACATATACATACAGAACATGTACATTTCTATACTCTACACCCTACTTTAGAAAAATCTAGAACATGACAGACTACACAAGCATACTTTCCATTAACTATCAGAGTGATGATGTCATCATACACCATATAGTCCCTGGAAAACTCTACCTTACATTTATGAAAAAAGGGTGTGAACAGTTTTTTATGAACAGTTTTTTATGATAGTCATGTATCCACTGCACATTGAGAACTGCTATATTAGGCTGTGACCTGTCACTGACAGGTTGGATGGAAGGAGAAAGGAAAGTATAACTAAAGGTTCAGATTCTTAGGTGTCTTAGTAATGGAACTTTAATAAAATGACAACATTTTAGTCTATATTAAAATAATTGAAAGACAAAGTCAAAACCACTTTATATATCTTTGTTAGTTGTTTTTACCAATGGAGACCATGAATATTTTGATAAATATTTATTATCAAAATTTGGTAATACAATAGAGTTTTGTCGTCAGTAAGCAGGGAAGCCATTTGATCTGTCGTCTAAACACAGCCCATCAAGAATGAAAGGGGTGCTACTAATTATTATGCAGAGCCAATAGATGCAAATAGCTTTGTCCCAGAGGAACCAGAACATAAAGTCATCTTATCTCTGAAACACATGTTCTGGTTAGCTTGGAAGATTTCTAAATTGTGATTATTTCTGTAGCTTATACATTTCACACATTAAGACTCAGTAAGTTTAAATTCCCGAGGGTTGCTGAATTCGTATGATAAATAGCAACATTTAAGCAATGATGAGGTTTGAATGCTGAAATTTTGGTTGGCTCACTCAGTAACTAAGTTACTTCTGTACATCCATTTTGACATAATTGCATCTATATTATATACAGTGGAATTGAAAAGCATTATCTGATTCTAAATTATATGTAGTTATTATTAGTATATTCTCTTTACTATACATAGGTTTCACAACAATTCTCAACATACAAAACAGGTGCATGCCCTTTATGAAAAGAAAAGGTCGGAATTATGAAAATGAATCTTTAACCCAATAACTTATTACTATTGATGGTATTATTATTTTGGTTATATGTGAATGTGTTATAGTAAACACAAATTATGTTGATAGTCTTATGAAGAAAAATATTTATTTATTTATTTATTTTTTTTTTTTTTTTTTTTGAAAGATTTTATTTATTCATTTGACAGAGAGAGATCACAAGCAGGCAGAGAGGCAGGTAGAGAGAGAGGAGGAAGCAGGCTCCCTGCTGAGCAGAGAGCCCGATGCGGGGCTCGATCCCAGGACCCCGAGATCATGATCTGAGCCGAAGGCAGAGGCTTAACCCACTGAGCCACCCAGGCGCCCCAATGAAGAAAAATATTTAAAATTGTATCTTTTTTTTTTATTTTATAAACATATATTTTTATCCCCAGGGGTACAGGTCTGTGAATCGCCAGGTTTACACACTTCACAGCACTCACCATAGCACATACCCTCCCCAATATCCATAACCCCACCCCCCCTCTCCCAACCCCCTCCCCCCATCAAACCTCAGTTTGTTTTGTGAGATTAAGAGTCACTTATGGTTTGTCTCCCTCCCAATCCCATCTTGTTTCATTTACTCTTCTCCTACCCCCTCAACCCCCCATGTTGCATCTCCTCTCCCTCATATCAGGGAGATCATATGATAGTTGTCTTTTGTATCAAGTTATACACAATGGAATAAAATTGTATCTTAATCAAGGTATATTTGGTGGCAGATATGGCCAATGAACAGAGACTTGATACAGCTCATCTCTCTCTTTTTTTTTCTACTAGTGGCTAAAGACCAATGCAATCATCTTGAACAGAAACAGAATAAAATATTTATGAGGATTGGCTTAGAAAAAGCTTCACGAAGTGGTTATTCTTTTCACAGTATTTTCATTTGGGTTTTGGAGTGCTTAGCAGTTGTTATGTGTGGTGTTTGTTCCTTTAAGAAGGAAAAAATCCTCTCCAGATATAGCAGAGAGCTGATACATGCACAAGAACGAATGGCCACTGTCTTGCTATGGGCAGTCTTGCATCATCTAATCCACCTTTCCTTCAGTTGATAAAGAATGGATTGTAGGAGTAGTGTACTATTCCCCAAAAAGCCGTTGAAATGAGCAATTAATATGAATTACTGCAAAGCAGTAGTTTCTGTTTTATAGCCCTCCATGGTCATGATTGTCAATATCCAGGTTTTCCAGGATCCTCACATTGACTTCTTTATTATGGCGTGCCTTTTCAGATATTTATTCCTGAAATAATGCTTTCAATGGAAAAACAGAAAACCGGTTACTCTACCACTTTTTTTGTCAGTTAACTTAATATCCAACTTTTACTGAAAAACTATTTAAGGGTTCTTAAAATACAATATCCCTTTCTTCTCACACTGCTGAAAGAATGTACTTTCTAGTCATGTTCCCCCAAAACTCTTGTCACAAAACTCTCCATCTACAACACACTTTATCTCGGCAAGCTTCAGATCAGAGAGTTGTGAGCTCTTTTCTTAAATCATATCTACCATATCTGAATTCTTTCATAGAATGTCACATTTAAAACGTTTGTAAACAGGTTGTAGCTTTACTTTGTTGTAATTGGAAAAAGCGATAAACTGATAGATGGTTATTTATTCCAAAGTAGATGGCTTTCAAAAGTTTTTCATTAAAGTTCCATCAAATTAGTTCAAAGTCTCTATAACTTGATTGAATCTGTGGAGCTTCAGTATTTCTTTTATTCACTGATATTCCTTCTTTTTTTTAAACTGTTTTTTGTCTAATCTCCTGAAACTCCTTTCTTTGGGAGACATTACCTTTACAATGAGGGAAGGTAGAATGGTGGTAGTCTGTGAGCTCTGGATATGGACTGCCTAAATTTAAATGAGTTAATGAGTTAAATGAGTTAAATACCTGGACCTTCCTCACAGGGAAATTATGATACGATTAATATAGTATCTTAAAACATCTGGTATTTATGAATAAGTCCAATGATTTCTACACAAAAACTTATGAGTTATTATTGACAATAATGAAATAAACCTAAAGGAATGGAAGTATATATGTTAGTAAATTAAAAAGTCAGTTTTGGTTAGATATTAGTTATGCTCTCATTTATTCTTATATATAGTGCAATTTCATTTGAAGGTAAACATATTTTCTTGTTGAAAATGATAAGCTAATGCAAAACCTCAAAGAACTTAGAGTAGCCAAGACCATCTTGAAGAAAAGGAAGAATAGAATTGGGGGGGTTTCACCTACACATACCAACATAGTAAAAGCTCTAGTATTAAGAGAGTATGGACCAGAGATCAACAAATGGACCAATGGAATAGAGTGGGATCCAGAAAAATACCTACACATATTTATACTGCCAACAAGTGGCATTTCAATTTAGTGAGGCAGGAGAAAGATGGTCTTTTCCATAAAGTGGTGCTAAAGCAATTAGATATATGTAAGAAAAAAAATTTTGACACCTACTTCACATCATACACAGAAATCATTCCATACAGATTGCAGATCTAAATGTCAAAAGTAAAACAAAAAAGATTCTGAAAGAAATCCAAGGAAATTATGTTCCTAAATTTGAGGTAACAACCATTTCTTTAAGGACACAGAAAGCACTAACTATAAAGGGAAAGACTGGTGAATAGTAGTATATTAAAATTAAGAACTATTATTCATGAAAATATAATCAAATGTTAGAAAATTCAAGCTACACAGTAGAAGAATATATTTAAATGTACATACCTGACAAGGCACTCATATTTAAAATGCATAGATATTCTACAAGTCAATTAGAAGAAACAAATAATGCAATAAAAAATTGAACAATAGACTCAAGCAACACTTCATCAAAGAATAGATTAGTATGACTAATACACTTTTTTAAAGGATTTTATTTATTTGATAGAGAGAGAGCACAAGTAGGCATAGCAGCAGGCAGAGGGAGAGAAGCAGCAGCCTCCCTGTTGAGCAGAAAGCCTGTTGCAGGACTCAATCCCAGGACCCTGGGATCATGACCAGAGCTGAAGGCAGACACTTAACCAACTGAGCCACCCATGTGCCTGTGACCAATACATTTTTAAAAAGGTGCTCAACTTCTTGGTCATAAGCAAAGAGTTAAGACAATAATCTAACTTAATGCACCCCTGCGAGGACAGCTAATTGTGAAAAGAAGATAACTCTAAAAGTTGTTGAGGATGTGGAATAGCTGGAAACAGGAGTATTAATGACTGCAACCACTTTTGAAACAGAAGAAAACTAAGATTCCAAGAGGTCATACACTGGGATTTGAATAATGGTTTGTATGAATATGAACTTTTTGCTTTAACAATTGCATTCCTTTGTTTTATTCATTTGTTCTTTTAACCATTAATTTCTTATTATAGGTCAGTCCCAGCCCTGGATGCTGAGATTGTAAATAAGCCAACCAAGGTTCCTGCTCTCATCAGCTTTCAGCCTGATAGCCAAAACAGACACAAAGCAAATGAACAAATAAATAAGCAAGAAAGCTATCAGATGGTGGTAATGTATGAAGGAAATTAAAAGAAGGTGGTATGACAGAGATTGAGAGATCAGGGAATATATCTAAGAGAAGATACTGTTGTATCTGAGATCTGATTGAAAATAATCAGGCAGCCATGACAAGATCAGAAGGAACTCTTTCCAGAAAGGAAGAACAACCCATGTAAAAGCCCAAAGGTAGGGATCTAGCTCTGGGGACAGAAGAGGGTTACTACAGTTGAAGCAGAGTGAGTGATGAGAAGGAAGCGTAAGGCCAGAGGAGTCGAGGTGGCAGGCAGAATAAAATCATGGAAGACTCTGTAATCTAACAAAACAATTTATACTCTAAGTGTGGTGGAAAACAATTGGAGATTTTAAAACTGGCTGTTGTGTGAATAATGAATCATTTGTGATAAGAGTAAAGGTGAAGGATCCAGGTGGGAGGGGTCACCATAGTTGATAAGTGAGAGATAATGTTAGCAAAACATCGGAGGAAATGGAGATGGAAAGAAAATTTTTGAGGCAGGAGTTGATGGGACTTTTAAACTGATTAGATTGCGTAGGAGGAAAAGAAAGAATCAAATCTTACTGGCTTAAGCAACCTGTTGGATGGTGGTTGCACTATGTATTGAGATGTGGATCAGAGGAAGAGTTAGTTTTGGGGGCGTTATGATCACCTCCTATTCATTCCATCAGTGAAGGAAGGATCCTGTACCCTAAAACACAGGAAATGGTCAAACATACAACACCTAATACTGGACAGATGAGACTGACAGCAGTTTATTATTCATGTATTCTCAGCGCAGGGGAAGACAACACTGCATGCTGTGGTAGGCCATACAGGTGTTACACCTGGGAGCTGGGCAAGCCAGAAGGACTGTGAGGCAGGCCTTATAGTAACAGGAGGGTGCAGTTCCCACTGGTTCCTGCAGGAGGATGATTAGTTTGTTTAAATAATTTCATGGGTTTAGCAAGGAGGTGAACCTGTTGGTTTGGGGATCAGTTTGGGAGTGGGTGCAGCTGGTCCCACTGATAGGGGAAGTGGTCAGATAGGGAAAGTTTCCTACTGGGTAGGAGCACTTCTGGCAGGAGCAGAGGAGCTCACAGCCAGACTTTTGGGGGGTTTACGAGGCTCAAAGATGTCAAGGCAGCACTTGAGAATTTAGATCTTATAATACAGGGGACACTGAGTTCTTTTGGCCATGTTACGTTTGAGGTGTCTGTGTGAAGTTTCCATTCACATGGAGGTGTCTCCCTGGTGGTCTAGTGGCTAGGATTCAGCGCTTTCACATGGAGGTGTCAAGTTGGATATACACATCCAGAACAATGAGAAGTCAGAACTGGAGATATGAATTAGGAGATATGAATATATCAAGTTATAGTCCTGGGTGGGAGAGTATAGAGAAGAGAAAAAGGCCCAGGACTTAGCTTTGGATACATTTGCACTTTGAGAGAAGTATCAAAAAGACCAGGAAGAGTAGCTGGTGAGATAGGGAGAACACCAGAGAGATATCATGATCCAAGAGAAACATTTCAACAAGGAAGTGATTGTATGTGACAAATGCTCCTGAGTTGTCCTGTAAGATAAGTAATCTTTGAATTTACAACCTGAGAACCTTAAGCAGAGCGTATCTATGGAGTTGTGGGAAATGGAGTGGAAATGGGACATTCTTTGCTGGTGCCATTTATAGTTCAGAGAAACCAGTGGTGTCTTCTCCTCTCCAGCATTTAACTGTTTAATTTTGACAACAAAATCCACTATGGAATCTAAGGCATATGGATATAGAAAATAAGCATTCAGGGGTGCCTGGGTGCCTCAGTTGGTTGGACATTGGACTCTTAATTTAGCCTCAGGCCTTGATCTCAAGGTCGTGAGATAGAGCCCTGAGTTAGGCTCTGCAGTCTGTGGGAGTCTGCTTCTCTCCCTCTCCATCTCCTCCTTCCCCACTTGCTGCCCAAGTGCTCTCTCTCTCTCCAATAAATAAAGAAATCTTTTAACAAAAGAAGTATCTGGGAGGAGGAGTCAAGATGGCGGAGAAGTAGCAGGCTGAGACTACTTCGGGTAGCCGGAGATCAGCTAAATAGCTTATCTAAAGATTGCAAACACCTACAAATCCAACGGGAGATTGAAGAGAAGAAGAACAGCAATTCTAGAAACAGAAAATCAACCACTATCTGAAAGGTAGGACTGGTGGAGAAGTGAATCCAAAGCGATGGGAAGATAGACCGCGGGGGGAGGGGCCGGCTCCCGGCTCCCGGCGGAGCAACGGAACAAAATCAGGACTTTTTTTTTTTTTTTAAAGATTTTATTTATTTATTTGTCAGAGAGAGAGAGAGAGAGAGCAAGCACAGGCAGACAGAATGGCAGGCAGAGGCAGAGGGAGAAGCAGGCTCCCTGACGAGCAAGGAGCCCGATGTGGGACTCGATCCCAGGACGCTGGGATCATGACCTGAGCCGAAGGCAGCTGCTTAACCAACTGAGACACCCAGGCGTCCCGCAAAATCAGGACTTTTAAAAGTCTGTTCCGCTGAGGGACATCGCTCCAGAGGCTTAACTGGGGTAAGCCCAGGCGGGGTCAGCGCGGCCTCAGGTCCCGCAGGGTCGCAGAAGGATCGGGGGTGTCTGAGTGTCGCAGAGCTTACCGGTATTAGAACAGGGAAGCCGGCTACAGAGACAGAGCCGAGGAGTGACTCTCAGCTCGGGGTTGCCTTGAACCGGTCGCAGGCTTAGTCAGCTCGGAGCGCGGCCGGAGGCCAGGGTGACGGGAGTAATTGGGCGCTGTTCTCTGAGGGCGCACTGAGGAGTGGGGCCCCGGGCTCTTGGCTCCTCTGGGCCGGAGACCGGGAGGCCACCATCTTCATTCCCGTCCTCCGGAACTCTACGGAAAGCGCTCAGGGAAAAAAAGCTCCCGAAAGCAAACCCGAGCGGATTACTCAGCTACTCAGCGTGGCCCCGGGTAAGGGCGGTGCAACTCCGCCTGGGGCAAAGACGCTTGAGAATCACTACAACAGGCCCCTCCCCCAGAAGATCAACGGGAAACCCAGCCAGGACCAAGTTCACCTACCGAGGAGTGCTGTTTCAATACCAAGGAGAGCGGCAGAATTCCAGAGGAGAAGAAAGCAAAGCACGGAACTCATGGCTTTCTCCCCATGATTTTTTAGCCTTGCAGTTAAATTAATTTTTTTTCTTTTTCAATTTTTTTTTTCTTTTTCTCTTTCTTCTGCTAAATTTTTTTAAACTTTTACCGTTTTCTTTTTTAACGTTTTTTAAATAGTTTATCTAATATATATATATTTTTTCCTCTTTTTATATTTTTTCTTTATCGGCTTTCTTTTTTTAAATAGTTTCTTTTTTTTTTTTCTTTTTGAACCCCTTTTTATCCCCTTTCTCCCCCCTCACGATTTGGGATCTCTTCTGATTTGGCTAAAGCATATTTTCCTGGGGTTGTTGCCACCCTTTTAGTATTTTACTTACTCCTTCATAAACTCTTATCTGGACAAAATGACAAGGCGGAAAAATTCACAACAAAAAAAAGAACAAGAGGCAGTACCAAAGGCTAGGGACCTAATCAATACAGACATTGGTAATATGTCAGATATAGAGTTCAGAATGACGATTCTCAAGGTTCTAGCCGAGCTCAAAAAAGGCATGGAAGATATTAAAGCAACCCTCTCGGGAGATATAAAAGCCCTTTCTGGAGAAATAAAAGAACTAAAATCTAACCAAGTTGAAATAAAAAAAGCTATTAATGAGGTGCAATCAAAAATGGAGGCTCTCACTGCTAGGATAAATGAGGCAGAAGAAAGAATTAGCGATATAGGAGACCAAATGACAGAGAATAAAGAAGCTGAGCAAAAGAGGGACAAACAGCTACTGGACCACGAGGGGAGAATTCGAGAGATAAGTGACACCATAAGACGAAACAACATTAGAATAATTGGGATTCCAGAAGAAGAGGAAACAGAGAGGGGAGAAGAAGGTATATTGGAGGGAATTATTGGAGAGAATTTCCCCAATATGGCAAAGGGAACAAGCATCAAAATTCAAGAGGTTCAGAGAACCCCCCTCAAAATCAATAAGAATAGGTCCACACCCCGTCACCTAATAGTAAAATTTACAAGTCTTAGTGACAAAGAAAAGATCCTGAAAGCAGCCCGGGAAAAGAAGTCTGTAACGTACAATGGTAAAAATATTAGATTGGCAGCAGACTTATCCACAGAGACCTGGCAGGCCAGAAAGGGCTGGCATGATATATTCAGAGTACTAAATGAGAAAAACATGCAGCCAAGAATACTATATCCAGCTAGGCTATCATTGAAAATAGAAGGAGAGATTAAAAGCTTCCAGGACAAACAAAAACTGAAAGAATTTGCAAATACCAAACCAGCTCTACAGGAAATATTGAAAGGGGTCCTCTAAGCAAAGAGAGACCCTCAAAGTAGTAGATCAGAAAGAAACAGAGACAATATACAATAACAGTCACCTTACAGGCAATACAATGGCACTAAATTCATATCTCTCAATACTTACCCTGAATGTTAATGGGCTAAATGCCCCAATCAAAAGACACAGGGCATCAGAATGGATAAAAAAACAAAACCCATCTATATGTTGCCTACAAGAAACTCATCTTAAACCCGAAGACACCTCCAGGTTTAAAGTGAGGGGGTGGAAAAGAATTTACCATGCTAATGGACATCAGAAGAAAGCAGGAGTGGCAATCCTTATATCAGATCAATTAGATTTTAAGCCAAAGACTATAATAAGAGATGAGGAAGGACACTATATCATACTCAAAGGATCTGTCCAACAAGAAGATCTAACAATTTTAAATATCTATGCCCCTAACGTGGGAGCAGCCAACTATATAAACCAATTAATAACAAAATCAAAGAAACACATCGACAAGAATACAATAATAGTAGAGGATTTTAACACTCCCCTCACTGAAATGGACAGATCATCCAAGCAAAAGATCAACAAGGAAATCAAGGCCTTAAATGACACACTGAACCAGATGGACATCACAGATATATTCAGAACATTTCATCCCAAAGCAACAGAATACACATTCTTCTCTAGTGCACATGGAACATTCTCCAGAATAGATCACATTCTTGGTCCTAAATCAAGTCTCAACCGGTATCAAAAGATTGGGATCATTCCCTGCATATTTTCAGACCACAATGCTCTAAAGCTAGAACTCAATAACAAGAGGAAATTTGGAAAGAACCCAAATACATGGAGACTAAACAGCATCCTTCTAAAGAATGAATGGGTCAACCAGGAAATTAAAGAAGAATTGAAAAAATTTATGGAAACAAATGATAATGAAAACACGATGGTTCAGAATCTGTGGGACACAACAAAGGCAGTCCTGAGAGGAAAATATATAGCGGTACAAGCCTTTCTCAAGAAACAAGAAAGGTCTCAGGTACACAACCTAACCCTACACCTAAAGGAGCTGGAGAAAGAACAAGAAAGAAACCCTAAACCCAGCAGGAGAAGAGAAATAAAGATTAGAGAAGAAATCAATGAAATAGAAACCAAAAAAACAATAGAACAAATCAACGAAACTAGGAGCTGGTTCTTTGAAAGAATTAATAAGATTGATAAACCCCTGGCCAGACTTATCAAAAAGAAAAGAGAAAGGACCCAAATAAATAAAATCATGAATGAAAGAGGAGAGATCACAACGAACACCAAAGAAATACAGACAATTATATGAACATACTATGAGCAACTCTACGCCAAAAAATTTGACAATCTGGAAGAAATGGATGCATTCTTAGAGACATATAAACTACCACAACTGAACCAGGAAGAAATAGAAAGCCTGAACAGACCCATAACCAGTAAGGAGATTGAAACAGTCATCAAAAATCTCCAAACAAACAAAAGCCCGGGGCCAGACGGCTTCCCGGGGGAATTCTACCAAACATTTAAAGAAGAACTAATTCCTATTCTCCTGAAACTGTTCCAAAAAATAGAAATAGAAGGAAAACTTCCAAACTCATTTTATGAGGCCAGCATCACCTTGATCCCAAAACCAGAGAAGGATCCCAACAAAAAAGAGAACTACAGACCCATATCCTTGATGAACACAGATGCAAAAATTCTCGCCAAAATACTAGCCAATAGGATTCAACAGTACATTAAAAGGATTATTCACCACGACCAATTGGGATTTATTCCAGGGCTGCAAGGTTGGTTCAACTTCCGCAAATCAGTCAATGTGATACAACACATTAATAAAAGAAAGAACAAGAACCATATGATACTCTCCATAGATGCTGAAAAAGCATTTGACAAAGTACAGCATCCCTTCCTGATCAAAACTCTTCAAAGTGTAGGGATAGACGGCACATACCTCAATATTATCAAAACCATCTATGAAAAACCCACCGCAAATATCATTCTCAATGGAGAAAAACTGAAAGTTTTTCCGCTAAGGTCAGGAACACGGCAGGGATGTCCGTTATCACCACTGCTATTCAACATAGTACTAGAAGTCCTAGCCTCAGCAATCAGACAACAAAAGGAAATTAAAGGCATCCAAATCGGCAAAGAAGAAGTCAAACTATCACTCTTTGCAGATGATATGATACTATATGTGGAAAACCCAAAAGACTCCACTCCAAAACTGCTAGAACTTGTACAGGAATTCAGTAAAGTGTCAGGATATAAAATCAATGCACAGAAATCAGTTGCATTTCTCTACACCAACAACAAGACAGAAGAAAGAGAAATTAAGGAGTCCATCCCATTTACAATTGCACCCAAAACTATAAGATACCTAGGAATAAACCTAACCAAAGAGACTAAGAATCTATACTCAGAAAACTATAAAGTACTCATGAAAGACATTGAGGAAGACACAAAGAAATGGAAAAATGTTCCATGCTCCTGGATTGGAAGAATAAATATTGTGAAAATGTCTATGCTACCTAAAGCAATCTACACATTTAATGCAATTCCTATCAAAGTACCATCCATTTTTTTCAAAGAAATGGAACAAATAATCCTAAAATTTATATGGAACCAGAAAAGACCTCGAATAGCCAAAGGAATATTGAAAAAGAAAGCCAAAGTTGGTGGCATCACAATTCCGGACTTCAAGCTCTATTACAAAGCTGTCATCATCAAGACAGCATGGTACTGGCACAAAAACAGACACATAGATCAATGGAACAGAATAGAGAGCCCAGAAATGGACCCTCAACTCTATGGTCAACTCATCTTCGACAAAGCAGGAAAGAATGTCCAATGGAAAAAAGACAGCCTCTTCAATAAATGGTGTTGGGAAAATTGGACAGCCACATGCAGAAAAATGAAATTGGATCATTTCCTTACACCACACACGAAAATAGACTCAAAATGGATGAAGGATCTCAATGTGAGAAAGGAATCCATCAAAATCCTCAAGGAGAACACAGGCAGCAACCTCTTCGACCTCAGCCGCAGCAACATCTTCCTAGGAACATCACCAAAGGCAAGGGAAGCAAGGGCAAAAATGAACTATTGGGATTTTATCAAGATCAAAAGCTTTTGCACAGCAAAGGAAACAGTTAACAAAACCAAAAGACAACTGACAGAATGGGAGAAGATATTTGCAAATGACATATCAGATAAAGGGCTAGTGTCCAAAATCTATAAAGAACTTAGCAAACTCAACACCCAAAGAACAAATAATCCAATCAAGAAATGGGCAGAGGACATGAACAGACATTTCTGCAAAGAAGACATCCAGATGGCCAACAGACACATGAAAAAGTGCTCCATATCACTCAGCATCAGGGAAATACAAATCAAAACCACCATGAGATATCACCTCACACCAGTCAGAATGGCTAAAATTAACAAGTCAGGAAATGACAGATGCTGGCGAGGGTGCGGAGAAAGGGGAACCCTCCTACACTGTTGGTGGGAATGCAAGCTGGTGCAACCACTCTGGAAAACAGCATGGAGGTTCCTCAAAATGTTGAAAATAGAGCTACCCTATGACCCAGCAATTGCACTGCTGGGTATTTACCCTAAAGATACAAACGTCGTGATCCGAAGGAGCACGTGCACCCGAATGTTTATAGCAGCAATGTCTACAATAGCCAAACTATGGAAAGAACCTAGATGTCCATCTACAGACGAATGGATAAAGAAGATGTGGTATATATACACAATGGAATACTATGCAGCCATCAAAAGAAATGAAATCTTGCCATTTGCGACGACGTGGATGGAACTAGAGGGTATCATGCTTAGCGAAATAAGTCAATCGGAGAAAGACAACTATCATATGATCTCCCTGATATGAGGGAGAGGAGATGCAACATGGGGGGTTGAGGGGGTAGGAGAAGAGTAAATGAAACAAGATGGGATTGGGAGGGAGACAAACCATAAGTGACTCTTAATCTCACAAAACAAACTGAGGGTTGATGGGGGGAGGGGGTTGGGAGGGGGGGTGGGGTTATGGATATTGGGAAGGGTATGTGCTATGGTGAGTGCTGTGAAGTGTGTAAACCTGGCGATTCGCAGACCTGTACCCCTGGGGATAAAAATATATGTTTATAAAGCTGTAAAAAAAAAAAGAAAAAAGAAAGGATGAATACCCAAGTTTTGTAGCAACATGGACGGGACTGGAAGAGATTATGCTGAGTGAAATAAGTCAAGCAGAGAGAGTCAATTATCATATGGTTTCACTTATTTGTGGAGCATAACAAATAGCATGGAGGACAAGGGGAGATGGAGAGGAGAAGGGAGTTGAGGGAAATTGGAAGGGGAGGTGAACCATGAGAGACTATGGACTCTGAAAAACGATCTGAGAATTTTGAAGGGGTGGGGGGTGGGAGGTTGGGGGCACCAGGTGGTGGGTATTGTAGAGGGCACAGATTGCATGGGGCACTGGGTGTGGTGCAAAAATAATGAATACTGTTATGCTGAAAAAATAAAAATTAATTAAAAAAAAAAAAGAAGTATCTATTCCTTTTCCATAGGAAGTTAGCCTTATCTGTCTTTCAGAGGCTGATGTAACAATTTGTGGGGTGTTTCTCATCTAACAGGGTAAATACCTATCACCTGAGAAATTGCAACAGGCAGAGGTATTGGCAGCCACCACATGCCCAGCCTTCTCTGATGTCACATTCCCTCAATATCTATGCTGAAGCCTTATTAAACTTCTAGTTTCACAAACAAGACAAGTTCTCGCTTCAGAATATTTGCATATGCTTTTATCTGTGCCTGAAAAAATAATCTTCCATTTTCTTCTGGATAATCAGGATCATCTTAGCTTTCTGTTTAAATGTCTGTTTCTCAGGAAAATCTCCCTGACCTCTCAGGTTAGGTTATGTTTCTGTGCTATGTATTCTCATTGTGAATTTTTCCTTTGCAACTGTTTGATGCTCATAATTAAATACATATCCAGGAAATTATTTGAGTACTGTCTTCTTACTTGACCGTAAGTTCTAAAACATCCTGATCTCCATGTTGTTCTTAACGATATTTCTAGTGTTTGGCACAAATCTTGGCATAGTGTGAACGAACTTTAAATACTTGGATTATTCTCTTCTCAGTCATAAGTGGGATTGGAAGGACTGTTTAACAGTAAAGATAAAGACAAAACCAATTTCAACTGTTTTTTTAATTTTACTGTATGCCTAGGATAGCTTATTGGATTAGTTTTTTAAAAATATTAGTATAGCATGGAGGATATTAGGAGAAGGAAGGGAAAACTGAAGGGGCAGATATCAGAGGGGGATATAAACAATGAGAGTCTGTGGACTCCAAGAAACTGAGGGTGTTAGAGGGAAGGGAGTTGGGTGGAATGGGGGTGCCTGGTGATGGATATTAAGGAGAGCATGGATTGCTTGGAGAACTGGGTGTTATACACAAACAATGAATCATGGAACACTACATCAAAAAACTAATGATATACTATATGGTGACTAACATAACATAATAAAATAAGTAAATTAAAAAGTGTTAGTATTACTGAACTTATAAGAAGATGCTGTGTTCAGCTTCACTCTTTAAAAAAATCTACTCAAAGTTTGAACTGTCATATTGACTTAAATAATAATAATTCCAAGGAGGGCCACACTAGTTAATATATAGTTCTGTAGCAAAATAATTCTGTTATCAATCTATCTATCAACATCTATTTTGTTATTCTCATATTGCATACATCTCTTAAATAATGATAAATGACAAATATGGGGAGATTTTGTTAATAATGGAGTAATGCCTCAGAGTTACTTCATACATTATCTTCATTCCAACCATGACTCCTTCTGAACTTGCTGTCACTAAATTCCAATATCTATATATTTCTTTCTTCCACCTTAAGCCATTTAACTCTTCACTCAAACTTGACCCTCATCTTTTCCTTGATTTCATCCCTGACGAGGCTGGTATCAGACACGGAGCAAACACATCTGTTTTAAACAGTATGATAATAAAACAAGACTGAATATTTCATATTAAAGTCTTCCTGAAACTAAAAAAAAAAAAAGATTGCGTTAATATTTCAGAGTCAAAATAAAATGTTATGGACTCAATAAATCCAACAGCTTATACAAATTGTGTAGAATAATAAAAAATTCCTTTCATTGCTTGTAATGATTCAGGAAATTCTCTGCATACTGAGTTTGATGTGAAATGTTTCAGACAGGAAAGACCTTGGTCATTTGTAATCAGATTAGTGTCCATTCATATGACTTTGATGCATGGCTGAAAGAACGTGAGGAAAATGTGAGCACTTCTTTGGTTGTGTGAATCTAAATGGTATTATAAAAGCTGGCAGAAATAATCTAATATTTGGTATATTCAAACCCCAAGACAATTTTAGTTTTGGCTTTCTTTACTTGAAACTTTGAAAGTAATTTAACGTGGAAAAAAGAAAAAAAAAACTTGTGGAATTTTTAGGCCTCCTTGCCTCTGTGCTCTCTGTTCTCTGTAATTTTTCTTCTCTTTGGAGAATTACTTTTTGTGCTTCAGGATCCAGTTCAAAAATCATCTGTGAAAATTATTCTTTATGCATCTCTACTTTCCTTGCAATTTTTCCAGGGAAACAGAGGTGCTCTCCCTAGTCTGTTCCCATGGTGACTTACTGTAAATCTCTTAATCATTTATTATGTTGTAATGAAAATATTGTTCATAAATGTAACTGAGCTTAACATTTTGAAGATTCAACAAGATAGATTCAACAAGGATAGATGCTATAATTATCAACAGTGTCTTAGGCACAGATAAGAATTGCAGTCCAAGGGAAAAAAATAGAGAAAGTGAATAAAAGAAAATGTCTATATAGTAACCCTTGTTGTGATTCCATGTTCATCAATTTCCTGAATAATTGTTTTTCCATGTAGGACATTAGTGTGCTAGTTCACCAATATCTTATATTTTCTCCAGTTTCTTGCTAGTTTTGCTGAAATAACCTAACTCTCCTAATTTGGAATCAACCCTGGGATACCCTCAGGCTTAGAATAAGAACCACTACTGGAGTGTAGTCATGGGATTAACCAGACCTCATGAAAAGTCTTAACATCTTACTGGCCAGCATCTTCTCAGAAAATACTACACGTTAAGATTATTATCAGAGACAGATATATACAGCCTTTACTTCACCAAGTTCATGTGGCTAGATCTCAGACTACTAGTCAAAGGCATAAGTAGTTTCTGGAGTCAAGCTTTGTGGGTCCAAAGTTAAGTTGCACCAGGGGTGCCTGCGTGACTCAGTCAATTGAGTGTTTGACTCTTGATTTCAGCTCAGGTCATGATCTCAGGATTATGAGATCGAGTCCCACGTTGGGCTCTGTGCTCAGTGGGGAGTCTGCTTGAGAGTCTCTCTCCCTTTGCACTTCCCCCCATTCATGCATACACATGCTCTCTCCCAAATAAATAAATAAATAAATCTTAAAAAAAATTTTTTTTTTTAATTTAAGTTTCACCAGTAGCAGGCTGTGATTTGGGCAAGATCTGAAAATCTGTTTTAATTTCTTTATTAATTTAATTTATTTATTACTTTATAAGGTTATGTGAAAAATTAATAAACCACCCATGACTTCAAAAATGTAGACTAAGTGCTCTAATTGGTAATATTTTAGTATATGTGCTGCCGAAGTGAGCACTCTAATTGGTAATAAAGAGTGTGAGGTTGATTGATGAACTTTATTTGCTGAAATAAACATGTTAACTTAAAAAGCAATCTCCTACTAAATCCTCTGCCTTCGCACAAATATTTGCCCTTCAAAACAGACAAAATAAGAGGAATAACTGAGGAATTACTGAGCATTCTCTAAGTCTATGTGGGAAGGAGATCCTTAGGTCCTTGGAAAAATATAGATTCTTGTGAATGGCATGTTGGCCTAATAATCTATATACTTACTATATTCTCTGGGGATGATCATAACAATAAATTGAAACATTATTATTATGTCAACCCCATTCTGAACAATAAGATGTCATGTAATCACTGAAGAGTATTAGCAATGTAATTATATAATGTTTAGATAGTTTTAGTTGCTTTCACCTTTATCTGTAAAGGGCTATCCTTAATAGTCTGCTTTTCTGTTTCATATGAAGTAAGCGGGAACTATATTTTATATTTGACCATCATCTCCATGGACTCTAGCAGGCATGAAGGGAAGTACCTGGCTCATGGTTGCAGAAGTTCCTTTGACTTCTGAGAGAAATCAGGAGGTGAAGTTTAAGGGGGGTTAAGCAAGGAGAGGGAGCAGCCATCTCTAAATTTAAGGTGATAGGTTTTTCAGCCTGAAGTGAGCAGCTGGCATGTTTACTTTAGTTTTACTCAGGGTCAAAAGATCTTGCAAAGAGGCTGCTTGATTTTGGTTCACTACGAACTTAGACCTCCAAGTCTCAAAGAAGGTTTCCCATAATCCAAAAACAAAGAAGGATACTTCCTATAAAATCTTTCTTTGCACACATACTTTGAAAACTTGAAAACAAATTTTTCTAAAATATTTAAATCTTCTATATTAAAAGTTCCATTCTTCAGTGTTCATACAAAAATTAACATATTTGTTAATCACCTAATATACAGTACCTTTCAGGATATAAGAGCAAGCAATTGAATTACAGACCAGAATATTGGGAAAAACTTCTGTGCAATTGGAGAAAAATAAATGTAATGATTAATTATTTTGTGGGCTTATTTTCATAAAAGGAGTATTTTTACTTATTTTATATTTTAACATCCATAGTCAATATTAAAGGAGGCTAATGGTATCTCATTTTCCCATTTGAATCGACATATATGTTTGTGGTGTGTGTGTTTTCAGATATGACAGCCATTAAATTTCACAGTTTTTTGGACCAGTTCGTCTAGATGACTATTCGTTAAGTAAAGAAACAATGTTATTCTGACCTATATTCATGAGACTTTGAAATGAAAGGGTAAAGAGTGTTGTCTAGGAAATTTATGCTCTTGATCTCTTGTACATTTATTGTGTAAGCAAAGAAAGTTTAATTTCAGCCAAATTCCTTCATTTTTTAGTAATGAGCTATATTTGTCAAGATTGTCATGTTAGCATGAATTCTATGAATACATAAACATATATTTAACTATGCAAAATTGTCTTTGAAATGTTTGAGTTCTTCCCCTAGTACTAAACATGTCCGAGTCAGTTCATCTTCCTTAAAACCATCATACAACTCTTCACTGATCCAGGGTCCCCACTGTACTCCCCACTAGGTCAGTTTCATTTGATCTCTCTTTGCCTAGTTCAGGTGCTCAGTGGCTTCTTGGGGTCTCAGAAGTTGTTGCTATCATGATCGCTGATTTTGAAATCAGTTAGTTCAAGGATGATCCCGCAAACTCTCTCCACCCACTACACTTGCTTATCTAAGACGTAAGGGTGCAATGTTAAATAAAAAGTCACGTACCTTTGGGGTCTGCCTTTTAGAAACACAAAGCTGAAGCTTTCATGTTTTTGTACTTTGCTTAGCCTGGTGCATAAGCATATGCTTGGGGAATGTATTTGTTAAAATGCATTTGTCCTCTCAGACCACCTAGGACTGCCCATACAGATCCACTCTTAGGTTATTTGGAGGTTGGAGAAAGATGGAACCCAACATTTGAGACCTCCAGTACAAATGAGAATTCTGATTTAGCACACAGGATCATATTCTGTTACCTTTTCATTCATACACTAGGATCGTTTTCTATAGCTTTCCCAATATACTTTAAAAGGAACTATAGGTGGGGCGCCTGGGTGGCTCAGTGGGTTAAGCCGCTGCCTTCGGCTCAGGTCATGATCTCAGGGTCCTGGGATCGAGTCCCGCATCGGGCTCTCTGCTCAGCAGGGAGCCTGCTTCCCTCTCTCTCTCTCTCTCTGCCTGCCTCTCCGTCTACTTGTGAGCTCTCTCTGTCAAATAAATAAATAAAATCTTAAAAAAAAAAGAACTATAGGTGTCTTGTTATAAATTGAAAAGAACATTTTATTGGTAATAAAATGTAAATTAATTAAAAAAGGTCTTCACCTTGTCCTCCTGAAATCTCAGACTGGGCAGTTTCAAGTTCCTTAGGAGACTGGGTCATCATTCACCATTCCTTGTTTGGCTTGTCAGAGTCACAGGAGTGACTTTAATTTAAACATGTGTTTATGAATGTCACATTATATCTACAGAGTAATTATGTTCATTTCCCCTAATAGTGATGTCATCTGCCAATCAATAGCCAAATTTTCTAACCTCTAAAAACCGTAGCAATCATTTCTCATGTTTGCAAGCCATGGTAACAATAACCTTGATAAAAGTGGACGCATTTCCTATGAATTCAGTTAAAATAGAAAGCTTCACTTTTTTTTCTGCAGAATAATGCTCTTGAAAATTTTTGTAACGTATACAGTATTTGCTTGTTAAGGAAAATATGGTTAACACAAAAATAAAAGGAAAATTGCAAGCTGTGCTTCTACTAACTAAAAATATTTATGTAACCTTTAAATATATTTCCTTTCCCCAAGGCACCTATTACAAACATCTGCCATCCTTACTGAATACCTAGCATGAGTGTTTGGGGAATTTCCATCTAGGAGGCAGAGCCTGTCTCCCATTTTGGAAGCAGGAAAGCTAATCCTCATTTTCAACTGGGTCTGGAGCTAAGGGCATGCACCCAGCAGCCTAGGCTATACCAATCGGATGCAGCTGCCTTGGGCCTCGGGTTCGAAGCTGGTGAAGTAAAGCAGCAGAGACGCAGGAGGACCCAGTCCAGGGAAGGCTGTGCTGCAGGGGCACCAACAGGCAACGTCCAGAGGCTAAAGCAGTGGCAGTACTTAAGCCGTGCCGGCTGCCTGGTTTTGCGAAGAACGATTGTGCCCAGTGGTTCTGGTGGCAGTATTGCTACTTTCGTGGCTCTCAGATGTTCTTTTGTCTGTCGCCAGTGACTGCGTTTACCCAGGCCTGTTCTTCCAGCTCTTAAAGAAAGTTTGTTAGATACCTAACATGTTTTATAAAATTCTTTTTGACTAAGATTACCTGAGTTCATTTCTATTGCTTGTAACCAGAAACACTGAATCAGCAGAGTACTTTTTACTATATAATTGGACTCCTATTGCTGTATGCTTGAGTCTAGGGTAAATTCTACCTCTGGGCTAGGGTTTTCTGAAGGACATTCTTAGGCTCCACTTCAGGTCTTTTGGGTTCCTGGGCCCAATTGATACGTGGGTGTATGTGTGTTGAGGGGGAGGTAGTGGAAGGTGGTCTTTCCCACATAACACCAAGCAATTTGCAGACAGGAACAGAGTGTCTGAGAATTCAACTCAATTCCGACAGTCTATCAAGAGTCCTCAGGTTAAAGGCTTGGCCCTATAAGACTGCTTCCCCACCCACCTCCAATTCATATGCCAATCTCAAGCCAAGGTTATTACCTGTTGCTTACCTTTGGTTATAGATCGGAAGTTCCAATAACCCTCTCCCATGCAGGATGCCAATTGCAAGTTCAGGTCGTTACCTATACTTCTGACCAACTGGTTATAGATCAGAGGTTCCCCTCACCTCCTATTGGGGCTCACCTAATTTCCTTGAGCAGCTCACAGAACTCAGAGAAATATTTCACTTACTAGATCACCTGCTTATGACAAAAGGATATAACTTAGGAACAACCAGATGGAAGAGATGCACAGGGCAAGGTGTGGGGAAAGTGTGTGGAGCATCTGTGCCCTCTCCAGGTGTGCCAGTCTCCTAGTACCCCCATGTGTTCACCAATCCAGCAGTTCCCTGAACCCAGTGCTTTTGTGTTTTATGGAGATTTCCTTACAGAGATAGGCATGATGCATTAAATCACTGCCATTGGCAACCGATTCACTTCATTCCATGGCCTCTCTCTAGAGGTAAAAGGGTAGGACTGAAAGCTCCAAGCCTTTCATCACAGGGTTTGCCTTCATGGCATCTAATCCCAGTCCTTAGGCAGGGTCCAAAAGTCACCTTATTAACATAGTAACTCATTATTGCTCTCAGAATTTAGGAAATTCCAAGAGTTTTAAGAGCTTTGTGGTAGAAATGGGACCTAGGGCCAAATGCATATTTCTTTTTCTTTTTCTTTCTTTTTTAAAGATTTTATTTATTTATTTGACAGAGAGAGTTAGTGAGAAAGGGAACACAAGCAGTGGGAGTTAGAGAGGGAGAACAGGCTTCCCGAGGAGCAGAGTTAGAGAGGGAGTTAGAGAGGGAGAACAGGCTTCCCGAGGAGCAGGAAGCCCAATGCCGGGCTCCATTCCAGGACCCTGGGATGGGGACCTGAGCTGAAGGCAGACACTTCAATGACTGAGCCACCCAGGTGCCCTGTATTTTTGTATTCATTCATCTCAAGTATTTTCTAATTTCCCTTGTGATTTCTTCTTTGATCTTTTGATTATTTAAGAGCATATCATTTAATTTCCAAATATTTTTGAATCCCCCCCCCTTTTTTTTGGTTATTGAGTTCTAGTTTCCTTCTAGTGTGGTTGAAGAAAATGTTTTTTTTCTAGGAGAAGTGGGAAGCCCCAAGAGGACTGTGAGCAAAGGAGTGAAATGATGTGAAGTTATTTTGAAAGAATCATTCTGATTGCTTTATTGAGAATCAATTTTAGAGATGCATGGGGTAGAGACTTTGGCAATCATCCAGGTAGGAGATAATGGTAGCTTGGACCAGGTTTGTAGCAGTTGACATGGTATCAGTTGAACCTTGGGTATATTTTAAGAGCTTAGAGGATGTCCTGATGCTTTGGATGTGTGGTGGACAGTGAAGACATCCTGCTTCTGTTTTTCTCTTCCCTTTATGATAAGTTGGTAAGATATGGTGGAGGATACTCGGCTTGTATCTGAGTGGGGTTGAGGAAGTAGATTAAGGAAGATGTCTTTACACTGTTGGAAATGGATAGGCAATGAAGGTCACTGCTGACACCTGACATGGGATTGTCTCTGGGCACTCTTCTCAGAGCAGATAGGAGAACGCAAAGAAAGCAGTCTGTGGAACTGCCCAGGAAACCTGAAAAGAAATTTTTCTGTGTTCTCTTCCTCATCTATTTTCTTTTGAAGTTTAACATTCTTATTCTTCAACCTGAAATGGCTGCGTCTTTCCTAAGAAGTGATTTAACTTCACGCACCCAAAGCTACTTCTATTAACTGGCCATTTCTAACCCTTCACCTATCCAGCTTTCCCCTGCCTGGAGGCCCAGGGCCAGGTAGCACATTCCCAGAACACTCATACATAATCCATGAAGTCTTGTGCAGACTCTGAAAATGGCCCATGGCTAAGGGATAGGAGGCTATATGGCTACTAATACCTCAAACAGCTTTGGATGGGGGCAGAATGATACAGGCATGAAAAGGTTCCTTTAATATTTTCCCCATGCACATCATGATACTAATGATGTTTTAAACATGTGTTTATTGTTTGGCCCTGTCCTATTCACGCATTAGCTCATTCAGTTCTCACATTAGCATTTTGAAGAAATCACTATTTTCTATTTTTTATTGATGAGTTAAATGAGGCTTAAAGCAGATTTACTTGCCCCGGTACCCCAACTAGCTGTTGGTGAGGCTTAGATTTAAACTCATCTATCATTTATTAGAGATCTGATGTTCTCTAAAATGCTATGCTCTGTACTCAACTTCATACTCTTTCCCTTCAATATTCCAATTCATGTACTCTCCACACAGAATATTTTGTACATTTTGATAACTTTTCTTTCCATAGATGCTTTTTTCCTGCGTCAAGTTAACTTAGAAAAACTAGATATTTTCAATGAGGAAAGCTAAGGAAGAAAGCAAAGCACAATCTAGTTCTGAGGGTGAGAGTGTTTAGACAATACAGGATCTTCCATAATATATATTTTGCTAGCCAGTAGGGAAATACTAGGACTGCTTTTGTTTTTAATATTATTTTTAATATTTTTAAAGAAAAAAGCAAAATCAAATCTGTCACATATTAACCACACATACAAAGGGTATGAATGTATTAAACTATTCAGTATAATCAGAACAACTTAAAAATACTTAATTTACTAGCTACAAACTTTATGTTTATTTATTTATTATATACACAGAATTTTTGCCTATTTTATAACACACAATCACTGACTTTGTACAGAGCTATTGTACGTTATTCTTCATTCGTGCTTAGCCCTAAGGGAAATTATTACAACATTATTCTACATGGCCTGTGTCATGCTTCATTTCCTTAACTTTTAGAATGTTATCAGCAACAAGTGGGATCTCAATTTGTTACTGTTAAAAGTATGAGAAATTGTAACTCTCCTGACTTTGCATTCCATGGAATAATTTACCAGACACTAGTCAGAAGTTTTTTGATGTAATTCTGCATTAACAAAATTCAAGTTCAAATCTGAGCTGGCTAACATTGGTTTTTTTCATATTTATTTTGTGCTTCTGAGGTTTGATGGTAAGCTTCTTGGCATTCTTCTGCATGCTTTGTAAGCACGGAGGTCACTTTGAAGTTGGTCGGATCTCTGTTGATAAGAGATTGGCAGGATCTGGTGAAGAATACAGATTTGGCTGCAGGGTCAGAAATGTCATCCTCATGAAGTTGGGAGATGGAATAATGCAGGAGAGTACTAAAATTGCTAAAAAATAAAAGATGTTAGATAAGGTTCTTACAATAGTTATGCTTGCTTTAATATTTTCCTATGCAGATAATTTCAAAAACACTTTTTCCAGATGCAAAATAATGAAAACACAGCCTTCATTATTTATTTACTTTGGTCTTTAAAAAAAGACTTAAAATGATGCAAGTCTTTTTGATTCCCTCAGACTTTTCTCAAAATATTTTGTATTTTTCTGTTGCTGACCTAAATCCAAAATATCTTAGGATGTTTTAACCATCTGCTTATTATTTCTAGTCAGTTTTTACCTTCAAATAATGAAAAAGATTTGGAGTGAACTTTCACATCAGAGGGTAGGGTGAATTTTGGAGGTAAATTATTCTAAGCTCTGACACATGTGAACATACCAGCATGGCTTTATTTAAAGTGACCTCTATTGGATATGATTTCCATGTGTATTATTCCATAATTCTCAGTGTCAAAATTCAGACAAAAGGGCTAAAATCCTCTCTCTTTCACATTGTTCTCATTTTATTATTATTTTTTAAACCTTAAAAATTCTGCTTCCTAACTTTCCTTTAAGGTCATAAATACCGAGTGAATGATGTCAGTTTTCTTGGTGCCATCTGGACCTAAGGTATTTCTGTCACACTTGAAAGGTGAAAGTTGGTAAGCACAGCAACAACAAATCTCCTGGAAAACCCCCAACAAACAAACAAACAAACAGGAACCAAACAAAACAGTTTGAAACAATATTTTTCTTTAGATGTCTTAGCAAATTATACTAAATTTTCCTAGCATATGAAGGCCAGGAATTAGGTTTTTCAAACTGCATATGGTGGTGGCTAACTACAGTGAACCCGAGAGCCAAACTTCATGTTCATGGGCTGCAGCTGAATATGGCCCTATGTAACTAGAATGTTAATTAATGCCAGTCTCAGAATCATTTGTAAATTTAAGAAGATAATGTTTGCTTTAAAATATGAGACTTTTTTATTGACACTTTCACATTGTAGGATAAGCATTTACATGTTTTGGAATGAACATTTAAAAAATTATATTCAACAATTAAATCCTAAATAATGATACATTTCTCATCAGGAGCGTGCACCCAAGCTTCACAGTTTTTGTTGATCTTTCTGTGGCTACTGTGTAACAACCATTTACTATTTTAGCATTCGGTTTTTAATTTAATTCTTTGAAGCTGTTACATACATTAGGATGATTGTATTTGCACACTTGTGAGTGTATATATGTGAGTCTGTTTATTGGTACAATCAGAAGAAATCAGCTTAAACACATGGTGGAGGTGTATAGATTTTTTTTTTAATACTTTGTACTAATTAGATATTTCTGGCTTTGGGCCCAAAATAGGAAAGAGGATTGGAAAATTTAATGTAGTGGCAGCAATGGACCATGATTTTCTTTTGAATAATTGCTTTTACCTTGTTCTTCATAATAGTTGGTTCTGTATTAGTGGAGGCATAACAATCCAATAAAGCATTACAAGTAATTAGTTTAGCTGGATAGCTTTAACAAAAATCTAACTGAATATTTTAAACTTTCTGAAAAGCTTGTATTGTACATACACGTTCTCAGGTTTCTGCTTTTTTGAGCAAAATTGACAGTATCTTTAATTCAAAGAAATATTTAAGCGCTGAAATCTACACTTAAAGTGTGCTTTTTTTGGTTATAGCTCCCAGAAATATGACAGCAATTTTTTTTATAGTAAATAGATGCTTCTTTAGGACCATTAGCTCATTTCTTTCTAGGGGATGTCTGAATTATTTAAACAGACAAAAGGAAAGCTCTCTGTGGAAAGGTGTAAATTATACTCTTGTTTGCATGGTATTAGTTCACATATATCCAAACTCTTGTTCTACTTTCTATGCCAACAGTTGATTCACCTTTCTACACATGTTTATTTGTACATATGGGTGTACACTGACTTATTTTCCAAGGATTTGCATTTGAGTCTATTTTCTGATACTTTCCCCTAGTCTTTACTCTTATTTCCAATGGAGGGAGAGGACAGGAGAAGGACACTGTAAAATTGATAAAGTCGATGTCCTTCTTAAGCTTTTTCCTTGACTTATGGGGAGAAGCACTTCTTCCTTTGGAGCTGGTGGGTGTTCCTGTCTGCCATCATAATTATGAATGTCTATCTTTAATTCTTGCCTAAAAGTTGGTAGCCAGTTTCAGAGACAAATGGGATTCTTTCCTTCTTCATTAGAAGGCATCTTTAATGTTTTATAATCTGCCTGTTTTCTAAAATTTTTGAAAAATATTTATGAAAGAACCAAGATGCCCTTCAACGGACGAATGGATAAGGAAGATGTGGTCCATATACACTATGGAGTATTATGCCTCCATCAGAAAGGATGAATACCCAACTTTTGTAGCAACATGGATGGGACTGGAAGAGATTATGCTGAATGAAATAAGTCAAGCAGAGAGTGTCAGTTATCATATGGTTTCACTTATTTGTGGAACATAACAAATAGCATGGAGGACATGGGGAGTTAGGAGAAGGGAGTTGGGGGAAATTGGAAGGGGAGGTGAACAATGAGAGACTGTGGACTCTGAAATACAATCTGAAGGGTTTGAAGAGGTGGGGGGGTGGGAGGTTGGGGGAACAAGGTGGTGGGTATTAGAGAGGGCACGGATTGCATGGAGCACTGGGTGTGGTACAAAAACAATGAATACTGTTATGCTGAAAAAAAATTAAAAAATGATTATAAAAAAAATAAAGTAAAGAGGATCATAGGAGTTTGCTTTGTCCTTTTAAGGACAAAGTAGTCCTAACTTGGACTATTTCTTAGCTTGGTACTTTATATAAAGGTCAAAAAGTAAAGGATTATTTTTTTTTCTTTTGAAGCCATTTTGTCAGAGAAAATAATAAAGAGAATGACATGTACAGCTGTCTAATAATTTTATTAGATTTCCTTTCCAATTACATTTCATGGAGAAAAATCTTTAAATCTTTAAAATTTTTCATTCTACAAAGTGAGTTCATTTGAGCAAAATTTCACTAATTCCTATTCTTCGAGGCGATTTTCCTTCATTCTAGTGGGAAGATGAGTCATTTTTTTTTCCTGTTTTATAGCTATTGATGAAAATGTTTCATTTATATAGATTTTGTTTTTGTTCACTCACAACATTTTATTTTTAAAGCTTTTTAATCTCTTGGAAAAATCATATGTTACTTTGTGTCGTAAATATATAATTGCAATTTTTAAATGAGTAAAACTTTAGAAGGATATTTCAAATCTATTTTTAGTTTGTTGATGTAATAATTTAGAGTTTTCAAAGAATAAATGGATGGCTCATTTAATTTTTGAGGGGTCAAATATCTTAATAGTGTCTTTGTTACATTTCTATTCTACCGTCCTCAGTTGAAGCCCGGCTGCCCAAAATTGCCCTCTGTTTCCAGAGAGTAGGTAGGACAGGACTTCTAAACAGGAGAATAAGGCCTAAATTTTATAATCTGCCTGTTTATGAAATGAATTTAGGAATGTTCATCCACAGAGGTATAGGGCGAATTTATGAAACTTGACGTGGTGGAGGCAGATTTGGAATTCCTGCGGGAGCAACCACTGAAGCTCGGATCTCTGGGAGTGGCTCTTTTCTTCCGGCTGGATTTGGTGTTGTCTGCCTCACTGGGCTCAAACTCCACTGTCATGGACTCCATCCTGGTCACCGTGTACAGGCTGCTTTGCCGAGTGGGGAGAAACCTGGTGGTCTTGAGTTCCAGCTCCTCATAGCTAGAAACCTCAATGAAAGGACACCAGCGGAAGGCTCTTTTGAAGCCAGCTCGAAATCTGAAGAGAAGCAGGCCACAGAAAGAAAAATATCACGTTTACAAGTGGAAATTCCCTTCAACTGTCACAGAAAGCCCTACTTCTGGCAATTAAACAAAATCAAGCTTTGAATTTGCCAAACTCTTAAAATGTATGCCACAGTATTGGTACTAGTCCTTCAAGTTTTCTTGTTTGAATTTTAATGTCTTATCAATGAGAAGCAAGTCATCGAAGACTGAAAGCACGGCATCAGGTAATCCTTATGCCAAAGAAACAGTGTACATTTCTTCAGTCATTTTATATGTTTGCAGAAGTGTTAATTGAATTAGGCTTGGCAGTTAAGGCACTTAAAAATGACATATTTCAGGGGCACCTGGGTGGCTCAGTGGGTTAAAGCCTCTGCCTTCGGCTCAGGTCATGATCCCAGGGTCCTGGGATCGAGCCCCACATTGGGCTCTCTGCTCAGCAGGGAGCCTGCTTCCTCCTCTCTCTCTGCCTGCCTCTCTGCCTACTTGTGATCTCTGTCTGTCAAATAAATAATAAATAAAATCTTTAAAAAAATGACATATTTCAAAATAGCTTCTTTCAGAAATGATTACACATTTTTACATTAAAGTCCCATTTAATGTTAGAATTAATTACTAATCTTGAAGGTTTTTATCTAATGATATATGAAAGCACACAATCCTTTGTTTTGTAAACCATTAAGTGAAGTTGATTAAAAACAGATGTACTGCCTTCAAAGTGCAAGCTCTGTTTTTAAAAAACAAAAAACAAACAAACAAACAAAAAAAAAACAACAAAAAACCCCAGATGTACTGCTTGTGGGGTGGCTTGAATTGATACATGGCTTATGCAATTAATGAAAAAAAAGAGGAAGAATTAAGTGTTTAACAAAGTGAAGGGACAGTATAATGGAGGCCCAACTGCAAAGAGAGTTTAGGATTTGGCTCACAGTTACTCACATGAAGTTCTGTTTCTAGTTGTGCTCAGAACACATTGTTTTTTTAGGGAATCATCAGTCAGGAACTTTACCCCTGCCCCTCCGTGTGTTTTTACATACAACCAAGGTGTTTTTATCTGGAAACAACATTTTACCTTCCTTTCCAGTCTTAAATTTGGCTATAAATACTACCTTTTAAAAACTTTACTGTAAAAGTAGCTTTGCCCTGACCACTTCAATTTCCTCACTACCCATTTCCATGGATACTGCCCTCTGTCTTTCTCACTGACCTCATTATATAGGCAGAAAGGGCAGAAGGATTGGAATTCTCCTTGCCTTACTGATTCTATAACCCTCACAGCAACACCTTCTATTTTGAAGTCTGTTTACAAGACATCCTTATTAATAGAGACTCACATATGTCATCCTCTCTCCCCATCTTAAAAAAATTATCTGTATATTTCTATGAAGTGTCTTCATTTCTCTGAGGACTCGAGCACATATTCAACTCACCTCCTTCAATCATGATGGAATTTTTTTTCTTTTTGTGCAGACAAAATTTGGAAGGGTTTGGAGGGAGAATTTAGGCCATATAAAAATTTCCCAGTTAGAACTTCTAAGTTCACTGTTTTGAGGGTGTAATTTTTAAGGTGGTATATTTCATAAAGTAGGTTGGAGTCTAGGAAAAAAATCAAGCTTTGTACTCCCTTCAGTGAATTTTTAAAATTTTCCTTCTTTTTGACATTTTTAATTTGCACCAAGAAGCTGGAACAACATCATATGCTTTCAGCTAAGCCAGGAGGGACAAGAAACTTGGGTTTGATAATTTCGTTTCTACCTTTTATTCAGACAGCAGTAGATGATGGGGTTGTACATGGTCGAGCTCATTGCCAGCCAAAAGCTGGCCAGGTAGACCTGCTGGATGTATTTCCACCTATTTAGCTGTTGATAGACTGCAGTGAGGATGAAGTAAATATGATAAGGCAGCCAGCAGATGGCAAATGTCACCACAACAATTATCATCATTTTTACAACCTAAAAAGAAAGAAGGAAAGAGGTCAATTTTGGAAAATTTAAAAGTCATTAAATATATTTGTTGCAGTAGCTTACTGAAATTATATTTTTCTGCCAATATAGCTAAATACATAGCATGCCTGAGGATTAGTATTAAAAAAGTGGGAGGTAAGCTAGGGACAGCTGCCTTAGATAAGTCTCAAGAAAGCTATGCTGATGTCACCATTCCTTCTTATTTAACCCAAGTGAATGGATGACACTAACTCAAACAGAAACAAATATATATTAATTGGCCTGAAGAAAAGGAGTGTTTAGAAGAATCCAAAGAGCTTAGGGGAGAGAAGAGCAAGGTTTGGCTGTGCTAGCCTGAACAGTAAAATAGCAGAGATATATCTAGAGAAACCGACTGTTAAGCCATGGTATGGGTAATTTAGGCTGTAAGGGCTGGGCTGGTTCCTCCATATTTACTATAGCCTGACTATATAGTTAAGACTATTCAGATTTCTTTACTCTAATACCATGCTCATGAGGGAACCTTTTGAATGTCAACTTGGTTTCTCTTATAATCTGGTGTTGGGGAAGGTTTCTCAGGACAGTGAGTATGAATATTCACATTAGTCTGAGGAAATATCATTAACTTTAAATTTATAAATAGACAACCAACTGTTTTATACATTAGGTCTTATGAATTTGGTAAGCACGGATTGTTTCCTTGGTTTCCACACCTTCGAAACAAAATATTCTAGAGACCCCTGGCCAAAGTAACCTATCAACATTTATTTCTCCACCACTGGGCCTTAACTTCCTAAATGGCAGAGAGAATGTCTTGATTATCTTAATATTCTCAGCATCTAGCACAATCGGAAGCATATAGCTGAAGATAAATAATTAGATATGGAATTAATGAATAATGAATGACAATGTATAATTTAAAATAGTACATTGGACGGGAGGATATTTTATGTGTCCCTAAATGAAATAAAATCTGTCCATTGTCTGTGACTATAAGAAAGGTAGACTCAAAGCATCTTGGCTTTGTGTGGAAAAGGAGATAATAATAAAATGATGACCTTATTTAATATTTTTCACTAGCAATCTGCCCGCTAAATTTGTCCATACTTCTTTTGGCAATTTGGAAAGAGTAAAATATTTAGAATGATATATGTTAAATAAAAGAATTTGGGAGATTATCCCTAGTCAGATCAGCCCAGAAATCAGAGAGAGTCCTGACATCAGTGATTTATGAAGCATCTTAGAACTAAGAAAATATGATATTTATGGACTGGACCCATTGTTTCACTGCAAGTTAGGGATTCAGATGAAAAGTTGGCAAGGTTAAGAGTCAGGAGAGACATGATTCTAGAACAAGGCAAAGCATGAAGTGGATCAGTGTGGAAGACAAAGCTTTCCCAAGAGCCCGATCACAGTACTGTCCAGGTAACTAGTACTAAGCTTCATTAGAGCTGAAGATCTAGGTCAATAGCTCATAGAATGTTATCAGTGGCCATACCACCAAAAGCATTTTTTTTCTCAATGCTCTTTAAACTGATTTTTTTCCCTGAAAAGCTGTATTCAGATTTCTGCATTTATCTCTCTGATTTCTTATTTATATATTTGTGGAAGGTAAATAAGAACCACATTTTATTATAATTCACATTTATACAATGCTTCATGTATTTAACAACTGATTAGCTGGTTTTCAATTGTGCTTTAGGAAACTGAGGCAAAGACCAAAAGATTTGACCACTGTGATTCATGAAACAAGGATGGAGTTTTAAAACTAAGATTCATAAGTCTTTTTTCTTCCTACTTACATTAATAACATTTATTGAATGTCTCTTGGGTCTAGAAAACAGAATAGAGGAAAATAATGAGTAAAGGACCCATCTCTTATCCTGAAGAAGCTTACAATATAATGAAAACAATGTAAATAAAAAATACATGGAAATGTGGTGAATATAAACACATGTGTATGAAATTGAAATAATAATTATGAGAACTTACTAGCTTATTATAAGCAAGAATGATTCAGTGCCTGGTAACTAGCCCAGGGACAGAAGACTGAACAAAATAAGTTCTACTACTGCCTTCTAATTTCGACTATATGAACATCATACTACTTCTTAAACATGACAGGTAAGCTCCTGCCCCCAATTATTTGCCCTCCAGAACACTGGTTCCCCCAGTTATTCCCACGGGGTACCACCCTCATGCTCTTCTCCCCTTTGCACAGCTGTTACTTTCTCTGTGACTCCCTTCTGACCAACCCATGTAAGACCGCAGTCTGTCCATTCTTTATTTTCAGTTTGTTATGTTTGTTCTTTACTTTCTGTCTCCTCATGTTGGAATATAAAAGAGCAAGAATTTTCTGCTTGCTTTTTTTTTTCCTGATGGATTCAGGCACATAGATTGGATTTCATACATAATTGGTGCTCAGAAATTTTTTAAAATAAATACATGAAAGTGAAAAAAAAAAGAAACTAAGAGTCATATAGGGGGTGAAGCGATGTCTTTGATTTTACTTGGTCATTAATTACTGGTATCATTTGTCCTCCAAGTTTAAAATAGCTGGTTTAAAATAGGCATGTATGTATAAAATGTATAAAATGAGCTTAATATTTTATTGCTCTTTCATTTTTCTAGGCAAACACATTTAAAAGAGTATGAGTGTACAAATGATATAATCAATATTTTAGGTGCATGAACGCATTAAATTTTATTCTGAATTAATGTTAAGGGCAAAAAAAAGTCTATATCAGTGTGAACATGGTACAGGCTACTCTGTTAAATATGGTATCAGCAAATATGCATAAGAGCTTCTTGGAATGCTTTTTTTGGCAGGCTGACCACAAACTCCCTGTGCATGAAGTTGTTTTCCAACAATAGTAATTAAAGACCTACAAAGGCTGTTAGAATCTTTTAATTGTCTTCCAACCATCAATGTGGAAGAAGTCCATACTGTGGAAAAATTAAAGTGGATGTGGAAAATTAAATTAAATGAAAATGCCTCTGGAATGGAAATTTCAGATAACTTCTAATTCATGGATATAGGGCCTTATTGACCTTGTTATAAAACATTTAGAAACTTATTTGAAAATAAGGAAAAATCTTAGAGACCCTACAAGACCCTAAAAGATTTGAAAATAAGGAAAAATCAAAAGGACTCTAAACGAAAAGATCTTCTACATGGTTATAATACACTTCACTTATTTCTATAAAATACGTTTTAACTGTTAGCTTCAGTCTCTCCTCACACAATCTTGTGGAATTATTAACGATATCAAACTTTCGGGACTCCAGCTGTAATGTAAATGCAAAAGCGGGACTTTCGGTGGAAGAAATTGCATTGCTTTGTCAAGTGTCAAAAGCAAAACAGCACTTTGAAGCACAAACCTTGACCAATGATAGATGTGCAAATACCATGAGCAGCTCGCCTGAGTCTGATGGCTGGACGATGGCACTAGCATATAAATACTAATCAGGAAAGGTGTTCAGTTTGGTAGCCTTCCTGAAAATCCTGAAATTTTTAGGCAAGGTAAGAAACCGGGTAGAGACAATTCAAATCTTTCACCATGTGTTACAACTTGATAGAAACGATCGATTGATGTTGGGTATTTCATAAATCTGAGCTATGTCCCACTTCTGAGGCAATGGGATTTATTTTCCATTTTCCATGGCAACAAGAACAGTCGTGGCTGCCCACTGTCCTTGGCACAGACACTTACGAGCAGGGGAAAGAAGGGAGATGCGACAAGTGATGTAGTTCCTACAGTTCTACTGCCTGTTTTTAGTAGTTAAGGATCCACTTTACGCACATAGATAGGATTGAAATGCATGACCTGGTAAGTGAAAATAAGCTTTGGGCACCTTTTCTTTGTGTATCAAAGGGAAAAACAAATCTTTGATTTTTGTATCCTGTACAGATTAGACTGGAATGCCTATAGCTATTCTTATCTTTCATATTAAATTAGTGTAGGAGGGATGATTTGGGGTTTAGGTCATAAAAGAGAAAAAATGTAAGTCTAGGAAATGAAATGGAATAGTGCCAACCATAAAATATGTCTAGGATTATATTCTTCAGTAGAGGATTTATTCTTCCTAAATGTATGAACTGTAAATTTTTAATGCCATGTGACAGGAAGCTTCTTGTTTGGATTAGAACCCCTCAGAACGTATGTTCTGGAGGACCGTCCCATGGGTCACACCCTACCACTTCACCACACCTTTTGTCTGCACAAACATTCTTAAACGGACCGTTATATTTCTTTAAGTCAAAATTGCAAACCTGCTTATTTTAACCACACATTAGCAAATTAAAATATATATTCTCCAAAGTAGGTATGGGAAAAATTTCAATGAAAGCGTCAAAAGGAAAAGTACCATTTCATGGGCTATTTAGGTTCAGCTTTTGCTGTTGCAGTTATATTCAGTAAGCATAAAAATTTCAGTTTTGAGAAAGAAAATAAGAACCCAGTAATAACAGTTGTGGGAAAAAAAGGCACCATGGTCTAGAAGCCGAGTTGAATTTTGCTAGTGATTTTAGAATTAGATAAGAATACAGGCGCTGTAAAGACAATTATCATATGATCTCTCTGATATGAGAAATTTGAGAGGCATGGCGGGGGCTTGTGGGGGGTAGGGAAGGAAAAAATGAAACAAGATCGGGAGGTAGACAAAGCATAAGACTCTTAATCTCACAAAACAAACTGAGGGTTGCTGGGTTGGGGGGTATGGATAAGGTGGTTGGGTTATGGACATTGGGGAGGGTATGTGCTATGGTGAGTGCTGTGAATTGTGTAAGCCTGACGATTCACAGACCTGTACTCCTGGGGCAAATAATACATTATATATTAATAAAAATTAAAAAAAAAAAGAATACAGGTGCGCTGTTAGTGTCATCCAAGAAATGTGACACTGGTGCCATCCCCAAACAATGTGAGAATGTAGTTAAGTTAGTGTAGAGTCATGTCTGTGAGAAGTTATGTCAACCCCAAACAAATGAGAATAACCTGTGTGTGTGTGTGTAGGTTCAAGTGTGGAAAACATGTGTGTGTGTGTGTGTGTGTGTGTGTGTGTGTGTAGTGTTGTATTTGGACTCTCCTTCTTTACATGTTATTATGTTTTCATTTTTTCCATTTTCATTTTTTCCATTGAAAACTTAAACTTTGAGAGCATCATAAGATTTTAGGCTTATCATCATAAGCCTAAAGATCTAAAACGAAAGAAAGCAGTGCAGCCCACAAAAGGGAAGATGAGATGAAATTAAGAAAAGGAAGTATATTAAAGCAAGATGTGTAAAGACTGATGTTATGGGATCATGGTTGGAGATAAAAATGTATGGAGGCTTCTTATGGAACAAATTGTGTTCCCCCATTCTTTGGTTAAGTTTACAAGGTTTGCTTGCTTATTTATTTATTTATTTATTTATCTCTAGCTTTTTTGGGATATAAGTGTTATCTAATGTGTACAGTGTGATAACTTGATACATGTATGGTTTGTGAGGTGATTACCACAATAAGCTTTCACATAATTACTGTTTTTGGTTTGTGTGCATGTGTGGTAAGTACACTGAAAATTTTTTTTAAAAGATTTTTATTTATTTATTTGACAGAGAGAGATCACAAGTAGGCAGAGAGGCAGGCAGAGAGAGTGAGAGGGAAGCAGGCTCCCTGCTGAGCAGAGAGCCTGATGCGGGGCTCGATCCCAGGACCCCAAGATCATGACCTGAGCCGAAGGCAGTGGCTTAACCCACTGAGCCACCCAGGCGCCCCAGTACACTGAAATTTTACTAGCAACTTTCCAGTATATAATCCAGTCTAGTTAACTATAGTCCCCATGCTTCACGTCAGATCCTCAGACTGTATTCGTCTTATAACTGGGCCAGTAGGAGACCTGCAGGGAGGCATCCCAAGCTCCTTGTGGACTGGCCTCCTGCAGAGTCCATGACTGGTAGTAGAATCCAAGTCCCTCTGCTGGGTTCCATCTACCCTGCTTGCTATTTTTCCAGCCACTCACCTGCTTCCTAGTTCAGCAGCTCATGACTTAGTTCTCTGACTGGAGGGAGAGAAATGGATCTTTTTGGCAGCACCCTGCAGAGCTGGGGCAGTGAGTACTCACTCACTCACTCACTCACTCACTCAATTACTTCCATTTTTCCCCTTGGGAGAAATCACCCCTGAGAAAGACCTTCTTGACACTGAGCTGTGTCACTTTCAGGGAGAGGTGAGGTGGGTGTGGTCAAGCTGTTCCTGTTACCTTTTCCATGGCATCTGCCTTAGACATTTTTTTCTCTAATGTTGTGCTAGAACTTCTCTGCTAGACTCCGGGACTTCCACATGGCTCTCTGGTCCATGGATGATTATCTAAATCAGTATTTTCCAGGGCTCCTGGACTGGAGCAAAGAGGAACTACAGTTGGTTCACAGGCCATGGTAGGGTCCACAGCTGCATGGAGGTCTCTATATCCATTACCTGACTCATGGTGGGTGGGACTCCTCCCAAATTCCTTCACCTTGGTGCTGGTGAAAGAACGAAATCCAAATGAGGCGAGAGCCAAATCCTCCAGGATATAGAACTGTTTCTGGGTCTATAGCTGGGACATGTTTAGCCTCCTGGATGCAGGCCTGCCTTCTCAAAATGACTCTTCTCTTTCTTGGCCCGCACCAGATCTATCTAGATCCTTCAGCATCCACAAAAGCACTTTTGCCTCTGGATGGATGCCACATTGTTATTAAAGAGATAACAAGAGATGTCTTATTTTGTCATCTTGGTGATGTCAGTCTTCAAAATTCATGCTGATGTCTTAATCCCCAGTACCTCAGCATGAGACTGGATTTGGAGATATGGGGTTGAAAGAGATAATTAAGTTAAAATGAGTTCATTAGGAGGCGGCCTCAGTCAGCATGACTGGTGTTGTTGAAAGAAAAAGTGATTAGAACACTGACACACAGAGGGAAGACCATGCAAGACAGAGGTTTGCAGTCATCTGCACACCAAGCAGAGAAGCCTCAGAGGAAGCCATCTCAGACAACACCTTCCACTCAGATGACTCACCTCCAAAACAGTGAAAAAATAAATGTCTGTTGCTTAAACCACCAGTCTATTGTATTTTGTTATGGCAACCTGAAAAGCCAGCAACAATGTTTGAAATGCTGAGAACGCTAGATGATATGGCTTCACGCCAGCAAACTTGGAGGCAGAATACTCTACAGGGCCCCAGAAAATGGAGACTTCCAGAGAGGTTTGGATCACCTGTAGAATTGCACTTACCAATATCAGAAATAGACTAGGATCTCCATTTGCATCAGATGAGCCTCTCTTAGGTTATATATGGTCTTTCTCAGGAGCACTGTTTTCCATGGTAATTCCTTGGTAGCGGAAATAATGACACTGCATATAGAAACCTTGCTTGCTGAATAAGATGATAGATTTTTCTTGGTTGTTCTACTGTCCAAAAATCCAATTGAATCTGTCACTTGAGCTTAGACAGAAGAGTGGTCTCTGATTAAGGCAAAAGCCTTCTTTCTTATTACACTGAGGTATTCACCTCTGAAGGAGCAGAGCTGTTATGGCTTCTTAGGTTAAATGAAGAAAACTAAAATAGGAACTAGCCAGAAAACAATTTCTGTGGTTTACAGAAACAATAGAAGTAGATTTATTTATCAGCATTTCCTGAGTATCCAAATAATCAAGAGCAATTTTAACAAAAGTTTTTGAAAAGGAATTGTCACGTATTGTGACTATTGGGACAAAGTCCTGTTTTTGAGGCTTCTGTTTTATTAGAACGGGAAGGAATGTAAGAGTATGGTTTAAAAATGTGGATTACGTTAAAGTGTATGTTTAGCAAATTAACAACAAAAATGTGATACAAGAATATAATTCGCAACATGTTGACTACAAGATAGTGGTCTGGTAATGGGACCAAAGTTTGAAATTCTTTGATCAGTATTTGTGCTTTTAGGGAAAGGGCCTGGGTTGTTACATTTTAACTGGAGTGCAGTGAAGAGCCCATTCCTGACTTTGCATTTTAAATATCTCCTTTCTTTCTTTTTTTTTTTAATTTTTTTCAAAGATTTTTATTTATTTATTTGACAGAGAGATCACAAGTAGGCAGAGAGGCAGGCAGAGAGAGAGAGGAGGAAGCAGGCTCCCTGCCGAGCAGAGAGCCCGATGTGGGGCTCGATTCCAGGACCCTATGATCATGACCTGAGCCGAAGGCAGAGGCTTAACCCACTGAGCCACCCAGGCGCCCCTAAATGTCTCCTTTCTAAGCTCTAGAAGGTACAGCAATGTTTTCAAACTTATCCTGGCTTATCTCACCCCACATTTCAAAGCTTCTATTCTCTTATCTTTTCCCTCCTTAACGCCCTGTGCTAGTTTCTGGTGCCACAAACTCTGTGCTCCAGAATCCAGAGTTCACCCCAGGTGCTGCACTCCAAGCACCAGCCTGGTGGTTCTAACACTCATTTTGAGACTCAGCAAAGGAAAATCATACTGACAGCAACATTTTCCTTTGGGTGAGGCAAGGTCAGCAGACCCATTTGAAGGTGACCTTGATGGATGACTCAGTGGAGTTGTGTTCCCTTTTGATTTTAGTAACAGGCTTAGTGTTTTTTGTAATCATTAACAAATACACTTGCCAGTGTATGACCTTCTCTAACCTTCATGACAAACCTATGACTATATAGCTTCTCCATTTTATGGATGAGAGACTTAAGACTCAGAAGGTGGGATGCTTCCTCCAGATCCCAAAGGCAGGTTCAGAGCTAGAGTTCCTGGGTCTCTTAATTCTTCATCAGCTAAGGGCTGATTCTCTTTCTCAAGACCTTTAGAAATAGCCCTGGCTTCTTTCCTCATTTAACATGCTCAGGCAATGGCTAAGTGAAGGATAGTCAGACAACTTTTTTTTTTTTTTTTTTTTTTTTTTTTTTTGCCAAGGAATTGCCCATTTGAGCTTCAGGTAAGATGAGATCTTGTCCTAAAGCTGGAAGATCAAAGATCAAGAGAAGAAGTTGGAATGGTGGAGCGGGCTAGGAGCTTGAAGTTGGAATCTGGTTTACCTATTGCTATGGGAATATGGACAGATTTATCTGCATTAAAGCTATGAAATAGGGACTCAGTACTTCAGATATTTTATGGGCTCATGTGGCACCTCTTACTTCCACAGACTTCATTTATGCTGAGCATGTTTAAAGACAAATGGACAAGAAGTACCAATTCTTGACAATCTTCTATATTCTTTTCACCTAGTAGCCATAAAGCAGGTCTGCTGAAAAGGATTACTTTAGTCCCAAATAAATAGTTCCTGTTAGGATTTAAGATCCTTTGACATTCACAGAAGGGGACCGAGTGAAGAGAATTTCTGCCTCAATTACCTTTGTGGGGAAGTGAGTATCAGAAAGCAAACGGCGGGACGCCTGGGTGGCTCAGTTGGTTAAGCAGCTGCCTTCGGCTCAGGTCATGATCCCAGCGTCCTGGGATCGAGTCCCACATCGGGCTCCTTGCTTGGCGGGGAGCCTGCTTCTCCCTCTGCCTCTGCCTGCCATTCTGTCTGCCTGTGCTCGCTCTCTCTCACTCTCTCTCTGACAAATAAATAAAAAAAAAAAAAAAAAAAAAAAGAAAGCAAACGGCTGCAATCAGCTTCTGGCTGCTGGCAACATGATTTAGGGTTAGCTCTTCCTTTTCTGTTCCAGGAGCTGGGGCAGGGGGAGATCTGGTATCTCAGGAATGTGCCTGGCCAGGTGATAAAGGCGAGGCTGACATCATTTGCTCAGCCAAGAGATTTTATATCTTGCGCTATGTTGACATAACCTGTCCTTTTAAAAATACGCTGTTATTAATGTATTGTGGTCTGAAATAGTATGTCAGCCAGTGTTTAACATACTTTTGCAGTTGGCTCTTTGTCTTGAAGGTGTACATACTTTAATTGCTTTTTGAAATAGCATAAATCTAGAATACTTAAAAATATGCTTTACTATGCTAAATCTGGTAGAAAATGATATGAGCCACTGAATATTCATATTTTTCTATATGATATGTGACAATCTAAGAAGGCATGGATTATAAATAATGTTATTGTCCTGATTTGTAGTTACTTTGAAATAAACCTATGTGGTTAGCATGTGCTTATTACTCTGGAATGCCCTGATCTGATAGCCTTCCCTGTAAAATGCTCTATGCATCTTTTGGGAGGTTACCTCAAGTTCACCTATCTCAGTAGCTTCCCTCATTTCTTCATGCAGGTATTGTTAGATCCTAATGAGATTTAGCAAATCATGCTTACATCTTATAACACAGATGCATATTATAGTCAAGCATGTTTCTGTTTCCTTCCAAATATGGGCATATGCATTATTTGTTTTTGTGTCTCCAGAACCTAGCATAGTTCTTTTTAAAAAAAAAATTATTTTTTATTAACATATAATGTATTATTAGCCCCAGGGGTACAGGTTTGTGAATCGCCAGGTTTACACACTTCACAGCACTTACCATAGCACATACCTTCCCCAATGTCCATAACCCAACCACCCTCTCCCTCCCCCCTCCCCCCAGCAACACTCAGTTTGTTTTGTGAGATTAAGAGTCTTTTGTGGTTTGTCTCCCTCCCAATCCCATCTTGTTTCATTTTTTCCTTCCCTACCCCCGAAACCCCCCACTTTGTCTCTCAACTTCCTCATATCAGGGAGATCATATGATAATTGTCTTTCTTTGATTGACTTATTTCGCTCAGCATAATACTCTCTAGTTCCATCCACGTCGTCGCAAATGGCAAGATTTAATTTCTTTTGATGGCTGCATAGTATTCCATTATAGATATATACCACATCTTCTTTATCCATTTATCTGTTGATGGAAATCTAAGTTCTTTCCATAGTTTGGCTATTGTGGACATCCTAGCATAGTGCTTGACATTGAATAAATTACCTGTTGACTGAAGGTAGTGAATTTTCTCACTCATATTAATGAACACTTCAATTGCAAGAAGGATCGTTTATCTTTATCTTACCAGTGTTTGGTCCTATCATGCACATAATAGGATTTCAAAATATACATCTTTGAACTAGAAAGGCAGAATTTCTTTTTCTTTCTTTTTTCCTTCTTTGCCTACCCCCTTATGCTATGCCTTTTATTCCTATGACTTATTCATTCCATAACCAGAAGCTTGTATCTCCCACTTCCCTTCACCCCTTTTGTCCAACCATCAGTTTGTTCTGTATATTTATAGGTCTGATTCTGTTTCAAAAGTATTATTTAAGTGAATAAAACAAAAAATACATTTAAATATATCTAAATTAAGATAATTATTATTGCTCTTAACTTTTGTGTTTAGCACAATGTTTAAGAAGAATATTTGAAACAGGTGATGGCTCAGGCTTAGGAAGGAAGTCAATTATTTTTGCAAAATTAGTTTATTGTATACTTATATAGCAATTGTCTTACAATAATGACATCAAGTATGTAGCTTATTATGTAAACCTAGAGCTCATAGAAGTAGTATTGATTTATATAATATACATTTCAGAGTCAGTGACCTGTAGATGATATTTAATGTCTTGAGAATGAATGAATATAAGAATGAATATAGGAATAAATGAATTATATATGTAATTATTTATATATTCAGATATATATGAATGATTTACATATATGAATATATATATTTCTTATGGTTCTGTTTCTCTGGATAACACTGACTAACAGAACTATGATATCCATTATACTGCACAGTATCCCATTATATGCTATGTATTTCCATATTTTTGGCCTTGCTAGAAGCAGCCAATTCCTGAACACTTCCATTTTCATATAAAAAATATATTTAATCTAAGCAAGAATGTATTTTTTTCCTGGTAAATAACCCATTCCTCATCAGTTCAGCTGATGGCACATGGCCTTGCTTCATATTTCATTAATTCATTAATTCTGCATATATATATGCAGAATATATATATGCAAAATGGTGAGAGGGAAAGGGGAGTTTTTAAGAATTGGTTATTGTCTTGGTTCACACAACTAGGAAGGCTGAGTAATCCCATGATATACCATGTTCAAGCTGGAGACCCAGGAAAGCTGCTGGAGGAAATTGATGTCTCAACTTAGGTGGGCAGGCAGAGAACAATTCAACCGTTCTCCACTTTTTTGTTCTTTTCAGGCTCTCAACAAATTGGATGATGTTCACCTGCATTGGGGAGGACATCTGCTATACACAGTCTACCAATTCAAATGTTCATGTCTTCCAGAAACACCCTCAGAGACACACCCAGATATTATGTTTAACAAGCTATCTGGGCATCGTGTGTCCCAGTCAAGCTGATATATAAAAGGGACCATTACAATAGCATAGATTTCATTATGTTCTTGGATTTAATTTTGATATGCTACTAACAGAGTAGGTTAGATACATGTCTGTATTGTACCTTGTCTTTTATTTCAATGGTGGTTACAAAAACTATTTCCACACACAAACTTCTTTTTGTAGAGTGTGATCTTGTGTCAGTACAGATTTATTTGCACCATAAAGTAAATATAAGTCAAGATATATATTCTAGAAGCTGGCACTTTGTTCTCTTAATAGCAGCAATGGCATCAAGAAAGAAATGCCTTTTTATTGTAAGAAATTAACTCAGAACGTGGTACTAACATGTAGGCGCATTTGGTTTTATAAGAATGTTTAAGAACGAGGATAATAAATAAATAAATACCTCAAAAAAATAAAGGACAAATAGTCGCCTCTGAAGCTGAAGGGAAACTAAAATTTGTTGAGGACCTGTTATATGAAAAAGACTGTGCTACATGTATTCTGTGTGTTACCTCACTCTAATTGATGTACTTGGTACATATTGGAGGTGCCCTGCTGTTATTATTGTTATATGATACTGTTAAATGTCAAGTAGGCATGCATCTCTTTTCTAACAGGGAGTGTTGTCAGGATGTAGAAGGGGCTGATTCTGGAGATTAAGATAAATAAAACATTCTTCTATACAGTGAGTACTTTGTTATTCAAGTGATTTAATTTATATTGCAAACCTAGACCCCTCCTCTAAACTTCTGTTACTTATTCCCTCATGATCCTTAGGTATTTTGTATATTTGTGTTTTGATATATTTCTTTACTTTGCAGTGGTGACATTTTTTTAACAGCTGGAGTTTTACATTTAAAAGTCACATATTTAGTCTCATAATTTTTCAATCATAATTAAGTGACCTTATCTTCTGTGCTTTAGTTCATGAAGTACATACAGCTCATTCTAGGTGCTCTGCTTCTTTGTCTTATTTCTAGCAGCTGGGTTCCCTGAAGTTTGCTTTTATTTCTTTTTTTTAAAGATTCTAAAAAATTTTTAAGTAATTTCTACAGCCAACATGGGGTTTGAACTCACAGCCCTGAGATCAAGAGTTGCATGCTCTACTGACTGAACCAGTCAGGCGTCCCTGCTTTTATTTCTTTTGTCCAACTCCAGGTCCTGTTCATCGTTGCTTATAAAGATAAACTGAAAGTGTTCTCTTCAAGCAGCAAATCTGCTCGTGTATTCTTGGAGGATGCAGAAGACAGTCTGCCCCACGTGGACACAGTGGAACCATTAGCATTCTCACAGTCTCAGGAATGATGAGGTTGATGCATAAAACTCTGGGCCTTTCTTTCCTCAGGTTCAGCAGCCCTGGGCTTCACACATCCCTCTGAGCTGGCCCACTGTCCTATCTTAGTTGCTGCTTCACTCAGGAGAATTAGCAAGTTGTAGACCAGAAGGTAGAACTTTTAGGCCATCATCTTCCTCCAGATGGATGATTCATCTGGAGTCTCAGAGACATCTCAAAATGTTATGCATAAAAAAAGCTCCTTCCATTCTCTCCCTGTCTCCAAAGCTGTTTTTTTTCTGTGAATGTCCCTGTCTCAGTAAGTGACATCACTACCCATCTTGTACCAGAAGCCAGACACTCAGAAACCATGCTTGTGTCTTTGCATCCCCTCATTTTTACTGCCCTATTCAATACCGAGGCAAATCCTGTTGGCCAAGTCACCAAAATGTCTTAAATATGCTCAAGTTTTTTCATCTCTATTGCTATTACTTCTGTGAAAGTTATCACTATCTTTCTCCTGGACTAGAGCAATAACCACCAAACTGGTCATTGCTTCCATAGCTAGAGTGACTAAAAAAAAAAAAAAAAAGACATACTGTAACTCTACTGAAAATGATTTCCTCATTGTATCCAGAATAAAACAAAATCTTCTTACTGTTCTTTAAAACTTCTACTGCATTTTGCTTCTGTCCCATTCTCTAGTCTTACCCATTACATCCTTCCCTTGGTTCTTTACACTTCAGCACTCTTATTTCTTGTCCTTAAACACATCAACCTTTTTCTTGTTCCAGGTACTACTCCTAGTACATTTGGTCATTATTTTATTTACCTAGGAGGTCTTTCTGCTCGGCTTGAATGCAAATTCCTTGAGGGCCTTTAACATTTTAGTTTAATTTATCCCAGTATCTCTAGAGTTTAGAAGAATACACACAGCACATGATTACCCTTTTTGAAATAAATGAAATTAAATTTATATGTGAATGGAATAATATGAGTAATCTAAAATAAAATGATTGGTATTCTTATACACAGTTCAGGGTTGTGATATTCTGAATAAAATACACTTTTATCTTCATACAGGACATTATAAAGTTTCTCTTTGGAGTCTCTCTGTACTATAAAACTAATTAATGTTACGTGGATAATTGTGCACAAATGGTCTTTAACATTGTCATATTTTTAAGTCATAGACAGTGCTGATGCTAATGAGCCTTTGCATATGCAAAGGGGTTATTATTTGGTCTCACAACATGGGTGTTGATAGAAGAATAGATGAAGAGCCAAGAGATATGAATTCTAGTCACACACAGCATCATTAGCAAATTATGTGTGTGATCTTCTGTACGTTATTTAATCTCTCTAAACCTCAGCTTTCTCGAATGTGAAATGAGATGATGGATTGTGATGAAGATTATTTCAAATAATGTTTTTAAGCATCCTAGGGAGGAAAACTGCCAAAACTACTATTATATTTTAGTAGCTAATAATAAAATAATAACTGTCTTAGTTCAGGCTGCTATAACAAAATATCATAGATTAGATGGTTTAAATAACAGATGTTTATTTTCTTACAGTTGTGGAGGCTGGAAGTCCAAGATCAGGATGCCAGCATGGTCAGTTTCTGGTGAGGGTTGACTTCCTGGTTTGTAGTCAGTCACCATCTTACTGTGTGCCCATAGGACCTCTCTTTTGTGTGCTCAGAAAGAGAGAGTATGAGCTCTCTGGTGTCTCTTCTTTAAGGGCATTATTCTTATTGGGCCAGGGCCGCATTCACATGACCTCATTTAACCCTAATTATCTCCCGATAGGCTCTATCTTCAAATACAATCACATTAGGATTTAGAGCTCCAAAATGTGAATTTTGGGGAGACACAATTTGTCCTTAGCAATGACAAATGTAAGATAATATATTTTCAAGTGCTCATTTATGGGTGTATTAAGTTCTTGTATTTTCTAGATATTTTTTTCTTTTGAGTTTTTAATGATCTATTGGGTTTTCTAGAAAGTAATGGTTTTCCTTTGATATCAATTTTAATATTTATATTAATATACTGTGATTCATTGTTTGGCTTAGGAAGAATGATTTCCAAATTTGGAGAGACACTTTTTTTAAGGAGTTGCTGAGAGGAATTTTTTCCCTAATGTTTTAAAGGTTTTATTAACTTGGTTTTATATAGTATTGAGGCAAAAAATTTTAATGGTTCATCCCATGGCTGCCCAGTGGCATATGTTTAAGCATACACTGTCTATGGAATAGTCAGAAACAAATCTTGAAGTCTTCATTGCACAGTGATGTAGTATAGTGTCAAGAGCACTAGACTCTAAGACTTTGATTTAAATCTAGGCCTCATTCATAAACCGCTAGTGACCTTAGGAAAATTACTTAATCTTTCTGCATATCATAGTGTTATTAGTAAAGAAAAGATAACACTTTTCTATGCAGAAACTGTGAGGATTAAATGGAAGTGTGGATGCCAGGCTCATTAGATACTCTGGGCATGCTGAGATACTCATTTTCACTTCATTCCCCAATCTGACTAATTTATAAGCAAGTTTTAAATCATTGGCACCATGTAAATCGATTGCAAACATGCCTTTTGTAAAGACAAACAAAGGTTATGGTGGCAGGCTGGGGAGCAATGGGTAAAATGCACACAGTACTAGAGAGCCAAGAAATTTTGTCAAATTTTGTAACAGAAGGTGTGCAGACAATAGGAACTTTAAGAATGGCTCTTTTTCCCATCATATTCCTGTTATCTGTGTGTGAATGTGTGTGTCTGTGATTGTGAATGATACAGACAGAGATAGTGAGAGAGAGGAAAAAGAAAGTAGGAAGTAACATCAAATTCATGTTTTCTATTATAGCTTAAAAAAACAACAAGACTATTTTATACTTACGGTGACTTTGTCATTTCTCCTACATAGCATATTTCTATAAAATAACAGGATAACGTATTTCTTGAAAAGGTTCCCTATGTAAAAATACTATTATATGGCCAAGAAGAAAAAAATAATAAACATTCTGTTTTTGATATTTGTTTTAGTTTTACCATTGGAAAATTAACAATGTTAAACTTAGTTAATAAAATATTAATTGAACAGTAAAAAGACCATAAAAGTTATTAAAAAGTTTAAAAAAAAAGCACTTTGACTGTCATGGTCAATAAATTGTTAAATATAATATGTATAATATAATAATAAAACAATCTCTGGATTTTTTCTATTAGTATTTAAGATCTCAATTGGCTTGTGAAGTTCATCTGAGAAAAAAGAAAATAAACTATCTATTTACTCTTTTAGACGCATGAATAATTTCTGAAAAAGACTGATATCCTCTGCTCTAATGATTCCAGAAATATATTTTAAAACATCAAATTTAAGTCTTCTCCATAATGTGTCAGGAAAATTGGAAGTGACCTAGAAAATTAAAGTTTATGGACTCAGATCAGTAATGTCAGAAATTAGTGACTTGCTACAGAGGAAACTCCAAGGTGGGATATTAGATAATATGAAGTGAAACATTAGTACAAGTTTGTGGGTCACTACACAGCACAAAATATACAACCATAGATAAAGGACAAGATTGTATTATAAAAATATTTCTAATATAAGAAGCATTAATATGTTATATAACTTGTATATAATATATACAAGTATATATACAGGGTATATTTTATTATATATAGTATATACACAGTAGTTTGTATATGTATATACACATATATATATGTATATGTATGTCTATATGTATACATGTATATGAGTGCATGCTCATAAAACATTTTTTCCCAAGAACAATTATAAACTCTTGAGAAAAAATATAAACAATGGTAACAACAGCAAAACTGTTTTATTGCATTCAAGACTGATCAAAAGGAGGGTGCACCTGGAGCTATATAACCTGGGTGAGACTACTATATTTATATATACAAACTTCTCTTAAGTCCTTGGCTGCCCTGTAGTGCACATGCACAAAACTAAGTGTATGAGCAACTCGGAAGGTGAACAATAGCTGAAAGCTGCAAGAGTGGGGAGATTTTAGCAGCCACTTCTAACAGAAGAGACAGAGTTTTAGAGTTTGAGTCTCACCAAACTAGAGGGTCTCAGTAAATGCCTTGAGTTTTCCCAGAAGAGGTATGCCTTAGGAGTAAAGACTCTGCCCACGATTAAGAGAATAACCCTAAACTGAAGGGCAAAGCTAAAATAGATTTACCCTAACAAAATATAAAACCAGCTTCCACAAATTTGAATGTTCCCACCAGTAATTTTACTGCCTGCTATGGGAAAGCACAGCAGTTTTCAGATGAAGATAATAGCATATAGAATCTTAATACCATATCTCACAATATCCAGTACATAACCAAAAATTATTATGATGCACATATAAAAAGTAATTCATAATCAAGAAAAAGATGAATCAATAGATTCTGCAGTTAGCAGATAACGTCTTTAAATAACTATGATAAATATGTTAAAACAGTTACAGGAAAAGTTGGTTATAATGAATTAAAAGATGCAAGCTCTCAGGAGATTTATCAAAACTATTACAAATGAAAATCTTATGTCAATATCTAAAATCAATACAAAGCACTAGATTTCATTTCAATTATGATTATGTGAATATTGATAATAATTATTTGATAATACTTGATTCATTTTGTCAGTATCTCCTATCACTTTCTAAAATTATACTCCTATAACAAGACATTTTTTTCTTTCACTACTAGAAGAGAGAAATAATTTTCTTAGAACCTTTAAATTAGCAAAATCATTGAAGTGTTGTGTTCCCATTAACTGCCTTTTTTGGCTAGAGTCAATTCTTGTTAGCAACTCACAAAACATGAAAATCAGTGTACAGTGTCTTATCAAAAATTAAAACCAGATTTGGAGAGCCAAAATGAATCATGATCTTTTAATATTTCAGTCATAAACATTAGAAGACTGTGATTCATTTGAGTTATGGTTTAAGACAAATAAGCAAGCAAAAAACAGCAAAATTTGATTCATTTTGAAGTATTCTGTCCTCCACATTAAGTATAACCTTTCACATATGAAAATAATTTTTAAAGTAATGACTCATTTAAATAGAGGAATAGAAGAATTTAACTGTGATACATCCCTACTTTGAAAGAAATTGTGCTCATCAGTCATCCAGGAGTAAAGGCAATTAGGAGAAAAAAATGTACCTCAAGACACCAATGAAGTTTACAGGTAAAGAAGAAAAATGAGGAGTGAAAAATAATGCAATGTACTGAAAAAAAAAATCAGTGTCTATGAATTTGGAAGAATCAAATTCTCACTGTTTTTCAGTCTTCCTTCAAGGGCATTTGGTCATTAGAAAAAAATAATCCAAGGAAACAGATTCATTTATTCATTTTAAAAGCATTTATAGAGTTCCTGAATTATGCTAGACACTAAATTGTGGAATATCTAAAGGTGATTGGGCCATGAACCCTGCTCTTAAGCTTTGTAGTTTGTTGGAAGAGATAGTTAAGCAAGTGGAGCAAGTGGATGTTTTCTATATAATGTAGTAAGTTGCATGCTAGAGTTTTCCATGTTTTGTTGCAGGTGTCTGAAGGCAAACGGGGGATAGATGTAGGAAAGAGGCAGGAAATAGCCAAGTGAGAGGAGCAGAAAAGGGGTGGAAGAGTAGGGGAGAAGAGTGTCTTAGTGACAAAAAATAAAATTTGCAAAACTTATATCTCACTCTAATACTACACATGGCTTGATTGACTAGGAAGTAGTGTATAATACAGGATACATGATGGAGAAACTGGGAGAAATAGATGGAAGTGAGCTTAGGAGGGGTAAGTGCAATTTAGAGGCCAGAGAAGCCAGTACAGGATTTTAAGGAAGGTATTAATAGATTCAGATCTTAAGAGAGATCACTTAGAAGACAGTGTAGAATGGATTTTATTTGAGTGAGATTTAATGGAGGCAGGAGGATCTTTAGTAGACAAGGATATTATTTAGGTGAGAAAATACATAGATCTAAGTAAGAGTAGAGCAGGAGCTTATGAAAGAAGGGAATCTATTTGAGTGCTTTCAGAGTTCATTTGAAGAACCCTGTTACTGATTGGATTTCAGCTGATGAAGGGGAGATATTACAGATTAAACCCAGTTTTTGTTGTTTTTGTGTTTGTTTGTTTTGATCCGAACTACTATTCAGTTATGAAATGGGGAAGAAGAATTTCAGGAATAAAGATGATTATATCATTTGACCACTTGTTTTGAAGCGTTTATTATATTCAGGCTGGGGTGAGAGATGATGAATAGAATTTTAATGTGGAGCCTAGAGCCTGGACCTCAGAAGAAAAGTCTAGAAATGGGCATAATATAAATGTTAGATTTGGAAGTAATTTTCAAGGGTGTTGATGTAGATGAAATTATCCAAATAAAACTATATGAAAGCTATAAAAATATGAAGAATGGGCCTCTGGGGTCAAGACTAACATTTTAGTGGTAGTTAGAAGAAAAAGAGCCAGAAAGAGATACTGAAGAGGAATTGCCTGAGGGGAGAATAAAGACAAATACCGTAGGAGAGACCTCTCAAATGGAGAGTGATCAGAAGATGTCTATTGCTCCAATCTGGTCAGGGACTGAGTATCTCCAATGATTTTAGCAACAAAGAACGCAAAAGTAAATTTTGCAAAGATAATTTCAGAAGAATGGTATGTTGGAACCCCCAAAAATTTAACAGAGGAGTAAACAATTGGTAAACAAGAGGAAAATGCAAGTATGAACAACTCAAGGTGAAAGCGATGTGAGCATGCCTGCCTTTTGAGGGGAATCATCATGAAGTGGAAGATGGGTTTTTTAAGTGATGGAAGAAAAGTCTTGAGAAGGAGGTGCCAAGGATCCAGGACACGGGTAGGGCGTAGATGAAGAACATGAGAACACCATCACTGGAGGAAGACCGCAGAAACTTGATGAGGTGTGCAGACGATGTGCCTTGCTGGGAATTGTTCTGGACTACGGAACAGATGCGTTGCTGTGGAGTCATGGAACTCAGTTGCGTGGGGGCAAGAAGACCCAAGAGGGACCATTGTTAAGGCCATTGGGGAAGGGCATTCACCAGCTTTAAGGAGCCATACTTCCTAAAATTAAATTAAAATGCATATTGAAGTTCAAATCAGATTGAATTGGAGGATAAAAATTAATGGGAATGCTGTAAGGTCATTTGCTGGATCTACCTGTCTTCACATTGGAATATACATACCTATGACTGTCTTAGAAAAAGGATTAAAAATAAATAGATTCACCCTTTTTCCCTTAAAATTAATATCAATAAAACTAGAAGAAAAAAAAAAACAAAACAACTATAAGCTTTTTTTCCCCCAGCCAATTAACATAACCTGGTACTGTAGCTGGAAGAAAAAAGAATGATTATGTGTGAAGCAACACAATTCAGAGATGAAAATCTGATCTGTGTTGTTCAATCACCCAAAAATATGGATTCTATGACTTTCCTCCAACACTTAAAAAATAATATTAACAACTTCATATATTGGAAAATAATTCCTTTCACTTGTGGCAAGATATTTTTGGGCTTATCATCGCAGAATATAATAGAACAGCCATTTGTATGTCATACGTGCACTAAAAAATGGAATCATTATAGAAAAACGTTCCTGAACTCTGCTTCCCTTTTGGGTTATGGGACTTGAGGAAAGTGAGGGTAAAGACCTTTACAGTTGAATCATTTTCTCAAAGCTGCCTAAATTCTAAGATGTCTTATAGGAAGATAGGAGAACAATAGAAATGGAATTGTAAGGTCTGAGGTCTCCCACTCAATTTATTACAGGTGATTCCCCAAGTAAATGCAAGTTGATTTATTGTCTCCCAGCAGTGGAGTTAGAGCTCTCTGTACAGAGGCCTTCCTAGTAAAATGCCTGGTCTGGTAATGAAATGTTCTCTGAGATGTCGTAAGAAATCTTCTGGCTAGATGGTAGAGTGGGGTTGTGATGATGGAGAACTGGTTTGTTTTGACAGCCAAATGAATGAAGCAGTGTCTTCTAGTTCTCCATGAAGGCTTGTTTTAAAATAAACCAGTCTGTGGTGTTCAAGCTGGATTAACATGGTAGATGAGCTTATGGCCATCAATCATGCATTTTCAATTTTCAGTGAGGCGCTGTTAATATAAAGGAAATTACTATCTCATACTTGATCTTCTGCCTTAATCAGCATGGATAATGTTGAAGGACCTGTTGTTTATTCTAACTGATACTAAAGTTTGTATTCCCTTTTGGTATGTAGCTATTATTCTATCCCTTGTTTTCAGTTTGTTAAGATGTTCTTTTCCTTTACAGATTTAATATGTGAAGCTTGTATGTGTTACTTTAAGTTGTCAGTGAAAATCATTATTCTCCTCTGAACTTAGATGGCTGTGGCAAAAAGCTTTAGAAATTCCAATTTCAGAGATTTGTATAATGCTGCCAGATCATGTTAGAGAATGATGGAATAACGAGGCAGACATAATCTGAGGATAATACCTGAGAATGAAAATGTAAAAAATATTCACAATGTATTATTTCTCTAGTTCTAAACATTTCTGAATAAAAAACAAATTAAAGACAGGTTTGGAAGGAATACAAATGATTTGAAAAATACATAAATTTGGAAATACACAGAGGAAAGCATATAGAAGTACAGAGAATTATAGCCCTTTAGGATTAACCACCTAAGCAAAGTAGCCAAGTCTCTCCAAAATCTTTTCAGAAGTGAAATACAAATAAAAAAGGGAGTACAAAGACATCTGAAAAAGACTTAGAGTAAATAATTAGAATCACGTACATAAAGGGTCTCTGCAACATAGTGTGACAGAAGACAACAACTTCAACAGCAACAACAAAATTATTTTTCTATTTGTAATCATCTGACATGGAAGAGAGAAAAATCGCATATAGGGAGGATATGTTGTTTATTTAGAAGGGTAATGGATGTAGGCGAGAATTTGCAGGTTTGGGACTATTTGAATTAAAGGAACAGTACTAAATTTGTCCTTGAAATTGTGGGTGCATGGTCGTTGTGGAGCAGAGAAATGAAACAAGGAGGGGCTGCAAGGAGGAAAGGTGGGGAGGGAGAAGATGAAGAGGGAGCCAGACGGACACAATTACCTGGTTGCTGACTTAAGAAGACATGCTAAAGGGGTTCTGTGTTCTAAGAGGCAAATTCTCCCTTTCAACTAATCTACAAAGTCCTTGAGAAAACTTACATTTTCATTCAGGACATATGAAAAAAATGATATATATGAAGTTAGTTAAAAACCAGGTCACATAACTAATGGTAAATGAAAACAGAAAGTCCTGGGAACGGGCTGTCATTAAACACACACGGAGTAAGAGTCACTCACAGAACGCTGTGCTGGGGGGCTTGGGCATCAAGCCAGGCACTTTAACAGAAAGATTAAGTAATGATGGGAAGGTGAAATCATTTTAAAAGGAACTGTTTTTTTGAGGGCAGGAATGAAAACAATGGACTGGAGGAGAATGGGGAAGTACTAAGGGCTCTCATAAGCAAACTGCCAACTAGGGATAAAAAAGAATAAAACATTTAAGTCAAACAAACAGAAAAATCGTTTCGATTTTTTTTTTTTTAGCCCAAGATAAGCCTGTTGGAATGAAGTGGAGAGGAGCATACTCTAGCCCTCATTTAGTGTACTCTCTCACCCTTGTTGAGGAGCTTGCATCTTTATAACTGCAGAAATACTCCTTGGTGCCAGCAAGCAGCCAGGACGCTGAGGTCACTTTATCAGAGGCTTCCTTTCTAAAAATTATGAATGACATCTTTGTTATGGGTTGAATTGCCCCCCCCCCCAATTCATATGTTCAGGTTCTAATCCCTAGAACTCCCAAATGGGACTGTATTTGGAAACAGGGACTTTAAAAAGTTTGGGAAGGGGCGCCTGGGAGGCTCAGCGGGTTAAAGCCTCTGCCTTCGGCTCAGGTCATGATCACAGGGTCCTGGGATCAAGGCCCGCATCAGGCTCTCTGCTCAGCATGGAGTCTGCTTCCTCCTCTCTCTATCTCTGCCTGCCTCTCTGCCTACTTGTGATCTCTATCTGTCAAATAAATTAATTAAAAAAAAAAGTTTGGGAAGGTATGTGTTATGGTGAGAAAAAATTTTAAAAAATGAAAAATAAAAAAAATAAAAATCAAGAATAAACAAGTTAACAGACTATAGAAAAAGGAACTAAATAAGATACAGTGAAGGTCCTATGGGTGGACCCTAATTTAATGTGACTGCTGCCCTTGTATTCAGACGGAAGTCACATGAACACACGGGAGGAAGGTGGTCATCTACAAGCCGGGGACAGAGACCTTAAAGAAACCAACGCTGCCGACACCTTGATCTTCTAAGCCTCCAGAACTTGGGGAAAATAAATTTCTCTTTTTAAGTCACTTAGTCTTGGTTGTTTGCTATGGTTTCTCTTACAACCTCATACATTTTCTTTCCACCTTTCTCCCCTCATCCCCTCACCACTTCTAAATCATTTGTGGCAGGTGTTATGAAATACAACTGATATTTGTATTCTGTTGCCTAACCTAAATAGATGCATGGTGAGCCTGAGACATGTGCAATTCACATAGCTGCTCCTGGGGCTGAAATGGCTCATGGAATCTGGTATCTCTTACTTTTACCTCCAGCGGAGAAAGCCCTTGATTCTGTTGGCTCCTGTGTCCTAGCTGTCAACCAAAAGGACACTAAGAAAGAAATGCCTGTTCTTCATGTATTCTTTGGGTTTTTGGAAAGGAGTTTTTTTTTTAGGAAAAGCTTCACAGCTGATGCTGCCAGCGGAGGGCATGGGCAGAGTGGGAGGTTTGTGGAAACGTTTGCGAGGACGGCAGACCTTCCATGGGGATATGCACTACGTAAGCCTAAAAGTATACCCTCTGCAATCTATCATTCTGTTAACCTAACCTCTCTATTAATTATTGTACATGGTCAGGCAATTTATATTTGATATTGATAAAGTTAGTCCTACAAAACACTGAAGTGTTTTTGTTTTTTATGAAAGAAAGGAGGCTTTTTTTTTTTTCTCCCAGCATAGTTTGATGTTAAAGGAATTTGGAATTGCATAATGACCATGATATGCATGCATATAAACTCGTTTTACTGACTAGAGTTTTTAATTTACTGGGATACTGAATCAGGAATTTGTATAACAGGGGAAGTCCTACATATTATTTTACTTGTGGCAGGGCTAAGAAATATTTTTATTTAATGAAATACGGAAAATTTTCAAGAACAGTTTAACTCATTCAGCAATAGATCATTAGACTTCATTTCTAGTGCTGAGAATAATAATATAGTCCTGAAGACATGCACTTTATTCCACAGATTTAGACTAAAAATATTTCCTGTGTGTATTGGGACGAGAGGCAGAGTTCCATTATGGAACTCAGGAAGTCTAAATTCCAGAGCTGGTTCTTACTTTTCATGATTTTGGCTTTTACCAAGTCACATGAGGTGACTTCACAAGCAGAAGACTACACATTATTATTAATACTGTATGATTATGATGCAAAGTTAAATAGGAATAGAAAAAGAGAGGTGATACTCTCTTACTTTTGAGGGCACAAGAATGACTGCATAAATGGTCAGTTAGCCATTCACCTGTTTCAAAGAATGTTTTACTAATCTATTATTAACCGGTTACCTCTAGTAAAGAGGAGCAATGCTAGCAGTGGAATTTTCTGCATCAGTTGAAAGACCTTATTTAACAGAATTGGAAATAATAAAAAATAGAAATAATGAAAAATATAAATAAAAGCAGGTAGTTCTAGCAAAACGATTTTTCTCCGCTCCTCTGATGGGCTTCGGGAGGTTGGTGCTGTGGAGAACAAGAGGAAGAAAGGGACATGAGCAGAGGAATTTGGGCTCATGATACTCAGTAGGTGGTGCACCTCTATTCACAATTATTATGCCCTTCAGAGGCTGGGATAGAATGTTCTGCTTATGAACATTTCTAATCACAGCACAGAATGGATTGACTGAAACTGGTGGACTGAAACTCTTAGATTACAGAAGTGTGAGACATTTCCCACAGTTGTAACACAAGCTGTCACCGTCCTTAGTGCGAGTAAGCGTTCCCTCTGCTGGAACACACCTCCAGCTGCATGTGGACCATGTTTGTTGGGTTCTTCCAAAAGTGAGTCCATCTTCACTCTAAATTGCTGGATTTGCTCACAGGCAAATTTCTTGTCACTAGCATCTCAGTTTTCTCAGCAATTGAGTCTTTAAATAGAACTTTTAATTTCCTCTCTCTGTCTTCATATCTAATCAGTCACCGAACTCTGATGATTATTTTAAGGTTTTCACATTGATCTTTTTCTATTTCACCTTTACCTTCTCTAACGCTGACTCTCTTGCTTATGCCTCTCTTAAGTATGACAAAACAAAACAAAACAAAAAAACAAAAACAAACAAACAAACAAAACAAAACAAAACAAAAAAAAAACCTTTCCTATCTATCCTGGAGCAGTACCATGAGGGTAAAGTAAAATAATGTAGAGATTGTGTGTTATAAAGGTTATGGAATTAGAAAATTTTTTATCATAGATCTTTAGCTAGTTTCAGATGCCATTATTACTTCTTAGCCTCATCATCTAGTTCACTACTGCAGTGCATAGAGAGACATTTTGTATATTTTATATGAATACATATTTATATAAGTAATGGAAACAGAACTACTGCATATAAAAAACATCACCTTGCACTATAAGCATAAGTTGATACTCTTAAGTATTAATGTTTCCTGTGATTTTCCTTCCTGTGTTCTGTCCCATTACTATTCCCATTAAATACTTGCCTAAGCATATGTCAAAGCACATAATTTTTCTTCCCTCCAACTAGATAGGGCTGGGGATAGGAGGCTGTGATCAGAGAGAAAGAAACATAGGGACTGAAGTGTTACAAATTTGAAGAAGAATAATTTTATTTTTGAGTGCAGGGAACTCCATACTGAACTGAACTTAAGTGTGGGTCTTTCCATCTGTATCCCTGCATGACACATCACTTGAGGATAATAATATAATATGTGTGACTTTCGTTGTTTGAGTGGGGTCAGAGATATGAGGAAAATCTTTGGTGTGTAAGCAAAATCAGCTGCACAGAACCCATTAGAAAATTTCCAGTGAGTTTGGGCCACTAATATTTCTGACCTGAAATGTAGGCTTTTTTTATAGGATTCTGTAAGGTTAAATAAAACCACTTGTGCACAATGCCTAGTACATACTAGATGTTGAATAAATAATTCATGAATTACAATCATGGATATTTATAGCTGGAAGAGAACTTAGAGATGATATATCTCAAACTTCTCATTTTATTTATTTATTTATTTATTTTTTTAGAGATTTTATTTATTTATTTGACAGAGAGAGATCACAAGGAGGCAGAGAGGCAGGCAGAGAGACAGGAGGAAGCAGGCTCCCTGCTGAGCAGAGAGCCCGATGCGGGACTCGATCCAGGACTCCGAGATCATGACCTGAGCCGAAGGCAGCGGCTTAACCCACTGAGCCACCCAGGCGCCCCTCAAACTTCTCATTTTATAAATAAGACAACGAGTCCAGAGAAAAGTGGTGAATCAAACAAGAGAATGCTGAAATATACCAGGTCTAGCACTCAGCTGTCTTCAATCCCAGGTCTCCTTTGTCTGTGTTAAAAAGCCTTTCATCTTTTTTGTTACATATCACGTATATCACTCTCCTTCCTAGTTTTCTTTCCTTGCTTTAATCCTTCTCTTTCTCCCTCTCTTTTCTTCTTGCTTTCTGGCACAGATAAAATGTTGTGCTTATTTGGCTTCAGAAATCTAGATTTTCTGGAGAAAGACAACTATCATATGATCTCCCTGATATGAGGAAGTTGAGAAGCAACATGGGGGGCTTGGGAGTAGGAAAAGAATAAATGAAAAAAGATGGGATCGGGAGGGACACAAACTGTAAGAGACTCTTAATCTCACAAAACAAACTGAGGGTTGCTGGGGCTGGGGGGGGGCGGTAGGGAGAGGGTGGTGGGGTTATGGACATTGGGGAGGGTATGTGCTATGGTGAGTGCTGTGAAGTGTGTAAACCTGGTGATTCACAGACCTGTACCCCTGGGGCTAATAATACATTATATGTTAATTTAAAAAAAGAAATCTAGATTTTCTCCAAATATAAGAAAGAGTTGTACTTATATTTGCCTACTGATATTTGGCAATGGCAGTGTAATTATTGTGAAATTGTTTTAGTTGCTGCAAAACCATTAGTTAATATCAGTATGCTTTAGGGTGTTATATTAACTAAGGGCAGTTTGTTGGGGGAGCCTATTGTTTTTATTTTTTATGTATTAAAAAGAGCTTTAGAATGTTAAAAATTGATCTGAACAAAAAACAAAATAAAACCATTTATTGAGCTGATTTAAAATTTTCAACAATCAGCAACACATTTTTAGTGCACATTTTTGCATATCTAAAATAGATGCCTCTTCAGTTTGGTAAATGCATGCAGTCTTAGTTGACTGATGGATTGTTTTCTAAGAATTAATTTTTAAGTTGATTGCTGGCACTGGGAATAAATTTTGAGTTGACTGCTAGTACTGGGAAGTACTTACTCTTTAAAAACAATACTATGTATTTTGGTTAGTTTAATCTTCAAAAGCCTTTTAATTCAGAATGGATCACTAAATAATACAATATTAAATTCAGTTATACTACTGGTAATTAAACAAATCAAAAAATAAATGAAGAATTCTTTTATCTTATTTACAACCCCCATACTTGGAGCAAAGAATGGAAATGATCAGTATAATAGAGAAATTAAGAACATGTTCTCTAGGGGCAACTGGGTGGCTCCGTTGGTTAAGTGTCTGACTCTTGACTTTGGCTCAGGTCATGATCTCTGGGTCATGAGATCAAGGCCTGCAAAAGGCTCTGTACTCAGCAGGGGAATTTGCTTGAGATTCTCTGTCTTCCTCTGTCCCTCACCCCCGTGTGTGTGTGTGTGTGTGTGTGTGTGTGTACACACCTTCTCTTTCTCTCTCTAAAATAAATAAATAAATCTTAAAAAAAAAAAAAAGGAACACATTCTCTAGAATCAGATTTGCAGGGTTCAAATCTTGACTTTATCATTCAGTAGACCAGGCAATTCTATACCCCATCTATTGACTGCTTCTTTATCTATAAAATGAAATAATAATAGTATCTTCCTCATGTGGTTGTCAGAATTCAATTGGCTCATCTACTTAAAGCACCTAAATTGAGTGTCTGACATATGACAAAAGCAATAAATGCTGTTGCTTTTATGAAGCTATCATAAGCATTATTTTTATTAGAGATCATAATTAGGTTTATTTTTGTCTCACGAATCGATGAAAGTAAATGTAGACTGGAATTGCATATTTATGAGCATTAGGAACCAGACACTTTAATACATACATTATCTTGATTAGCCCTTATCAAAAAGTTTCAAGAAAAGAAGTAGTATTTTGGTATTTTATAAATGAGATATGGAGGGTGAGAGATTAAGAGTGAGAGAACCAGTAGCCAATAATCCAGGAATCAAACCAGACTATCTGACTCCACAGTTCATGTTTTGTTTTATTTTGTTTTTCCCCATTAATGCTGTACAAATATGTTACATATGTTTGTGTTAGGCACAATGTCAGAAATTTAAGGAAGTCATAATGGGCCTTTTCTTACAAAGAAATCTTTACTTATGGCTCAAGAAACTTAGTAGCCAAAATAAGTATATATGTGACACAATATAGTTAAAATACACACAACACAAAATAAGAATCAAGAATAGAGAAAAAATACTTCAAATGCTAGAATTCTATGAACAAAATGTTAAAGTAAAAGAATCTTCGTTTTTTAAGAACTTAATGGTAGAATTACTAATTTTCTTCAATTCTTACTACAATTTCACAGTAAATGAGAGTAAACACTGGTTGCAAAATAACTAGTTGGCTTATTATGCCTTCTTAGAGTAGCACTGATAAAAATATGGTAGTCATTATCCAGATGTGACATTTAAATTTCAATCTACATTAATAAAATAATTTTCATTTCTTGGTATCGTGTTCATTTGTCAGTTACATGTGGCTAATGACTATCACATTGGGCGGTTGAGATACAGACATTTCCATCGTTGCAGAAACTTCTGTTGGGCAGCACTAGACTAGAGTAAATCGGGATGTGTAACGGAATGACCAGGCAAAATTTTTAATGCACAAAAGATTGGCTAAGGGTAGCTGCCAATTCTTTGCAGTTGAATATGACAGAAGGAATGGTCATCTTGCATTCCACAGTACTGAATGGGCTCAAGTAGAGAATTCTCAGCTGTTTGGGCCACTTTCACCCTCCTGGAACATCAGGTTCCTGATTTGTTAAGTTAAAGAAAACACTTTCCACCAGGCCTACTACCTCAGGGAAATTATGAAGCTCAGTACAGACAGTATGTAAGAATGTACCTTGTATAATACAGATAGTACTCAGACAAAGTATCATTCTGAAACCTGGTTCTTTGAACTAAGTAGTTTTCTAAAAGAACACAGTCCTAAAAACTTCTGTTGATGAGTCAGGTCCAAGTTCTGCCACTTATTAGTTTTATAAGTTTGAGACTCAGTTTCATTTTTCTATAAAGCAAGAAAAAGTAACATAAATATTGTGAGAATTAAGTAATATATATGTGGAAGGAAGTCAATGAAGGTGGGTAGGGGGATGGATGAAATAAGTGAAGGGGATAGATTTACAATATTATACAATAGAAGAGAATCTAGAAAATAAAAGTTATCCTATTTCACAACTTGTATAAACTTCAGATAAATCTAAGTTTTAAATAATAAACACACATAAAACCAGTAGAAGAGTTTCATTCAATCTCATCTATTTAGATGATGATTTTGTAAAACCTATAATAATTGATACCATTCCCATGTGTGCATTTGTGTGTTTGTGTGTCCTGAAGTATTCAGAATTTTAAGACAGTGGTCCAGTTTCATTCTTTCCTATATAGCTGTCTAGTTTTCTCAACATCGTTTATTGAACACACTATCATTCCTTCTCTCATTTTATATTCTCAGCTCCTTTGTTGTAAAATAATTGATCATATTTATGTGAGTTTATTTCTAGGCTGTCATTTCTATTCCACTGATTGATGTGTCTGTTTTTATGCTAATACCATACCGTTTTAATTAATATAGGTTTGTAATATAGTTTGAAATCAGAAGTATAATACCTTCAGGTATGTTTTTCTTTCTCAAGATTCCTTTGACTATTTGGGTTTTTTTTTCATGTGTGTGTGTGTGTGTGTGTGTGTGTGTGTGGTTCCATACACATTTTAGGATTATTTGTTCTATTCTGTAAAAGACGCTATTGAAATTTTGATAGGAATTGGATCGAATCTGTAGATTGCTTTGGGTAGTATGGGCATTTTAACATATTAATTCTTCCAATACATGAGAATGGAGTATCTTTCCATTTATTTGTGTTGTCTTCAATTTCTTTCTTCCGTGTCTTATAGTTTCAGTGTACAGGTCTTTCACTTCCTTGGTTAAATTTATTCCTAGGTATTTTCTTCTTTTTGATGTGGTTGTAAATGGGATTGTTTGGTTTATTTCTCTTTCTGATAGTTTGTTATCAGTGTATAGAAATGCAACCGATTCCTGCATATTCATTTTGTAGCACTTGTTTCAGATTTCGTATGCTAAGCTTGATTTTCCTGTGAGAATTCCAAGATTTCTGAACCTAATCCCAATTTTCTCTGCAGCTGTGATTGCAGAATGAGCACTATTAATGGATAATCCACGGAGAAATCTTCTCAAGTGATTGCCAAGCACTGAAGGGCTGCAGACATTTCTCCTGAAAGTGCTATCTTTTCAAAAAAGAGTAAACACTTCCTCTTCTCAAGTACCTTTGGCAAAGCAGAAGGAAATACACAGAAACTTTTCTAGGCTTTTCAAATGATTGCTATCTATTGCCACCCATAGAGAGCAGGGAGAAGATTTAATCAAAAGATTGCATCCAAGTGGCATCTGCATTCAGTGCAAAGGTCGGGTGTAGGAGGCGCTCCCGATTGTGAGTTGTAGCCCCAAGGGGGTAGAAGATACATATATGTATATATATACACATACATATAAAATGTATGCCTATACTATACATTTTAAAGGGAAAAATATGAGAAGATAGGTACTTCTTAAAATACAAAAATTTTTAAAGGATATATGGTTTTATGATTATAATATGAATAACAATATTATTATGCCAAATTTGGGGGAAAGATACATGAAAATAAGTGGAAAAGTGTCATGAAGGCAGAGAAATGAGGTAGAGACACAAAGATAGGAAAATCACACTGAATTATATGCTAGCTTGTACATTTACATAATGTATTAGTATTGAAGTCTAAGTCATATAGATAATACCTTTTTTTTATTGCGGGAAAGTGAAGTACACAAAGATAAAATAATTGATTATGGGGAAAGAGTCAGACACAAAACTTCTAGTTTATTCACAAAGCCAGGATTTCAGCAGATTCTCAATTAATCTGAACGTCTGCCACTGCTGACATTGCATAGCAAGCTCTCTTTTAGAAAAATGTGCACATGTTGTGTTACTTTATTTGCTACAGCTGGGTAGCTAAAGGAAGACAATTGCTAGGAAAAAAATGAGATTAATAGCATAAAGTGTGATGTAAATATTAAAACACAGAGAAGGAAATGTGCTATCATACTATTGATTCACCTTGTTTTAATGGATACTTTCCAAGCTAAGAGGCTTTTAGGCTAAATTTAAAAAATTGGAAGTAACACTTTTTCCCCTCATGGTTGGGCTGTTGTTACTTTGGTTAAATGTAGTCACAGGAAATATCCCATTTATATTTTTTGTTAAATTAATTCATAGAAAAAAACTCTACGCCACTTGGAAATGGATTTTATCTTTAATGTAATTTATCTGAACTGTAAGCCTTGATAAAATCTATAACCATCTTAAATAAAAACATTGATTTATTAAAAGGACTAAAGTGAGAATCAGATATAAATGTTTGGACATGATTCTGCATTCAGTTTTCTGTTCTCCATATAGAAAAAGCTAGAAAATAGCTCAAGAAGAGGGAAATATCAACAGGAATTAAGTGTCTCCTTTGTAAAAGGCATGATACTGAGTGTTAGAACCACTGAGTTTTAATACAAAAAGTCCTTTTTCAAACCTCCACAGTCTTAAGTAAATAAGGATTCTGAAAGTTAAAGTGATGTGTCTAAAATCACACTGATAGGGCAGTAACTAGATATCATTGATGCGCAGCTGGGTGGCTCAGTTGGTTAAACACCTGACTCTTGGTATCAGCTCAGGTCATGATCTCAGAATCATAGGTAAGGCTCTGGATTCAGCATGGTGTCTGCTTGAGATTCTCTCTCTCCCTCTGCCCCTCCCCCTGCTCTCAAATAAATAAATAAATAAATATCAAATAAATAAATATCTTTAAATAAATAAAAAAAAAGAATAGAGATCATTGACATCCAAGACCCCACTCTTTTTTGTGAACCATGGGATCAAGACCATACAGCATGCATGCACATGGCCCTCTGTTCTAGGCCTTCCTAGTTCTTAATTCAGTCATCTAATATTCTTTTTTTTTTTTAAGATTTTATTTATTGACAGAGAGAGAGATCACAAGTAAGCAGAGAGGCAAGCAGAGAGAGAGAGGGAAGCAGGCTCTCTTTTGAGCGGGGCTTGATCCCAGGACTCTGAGACCATGACCTGAGCCCAAGGTAGAGGCTTAACCCACTGAGCCACCCAGGTGCCCCTCATCTAATATTCTGTCTCTATCTGTAGGCTTATTTATCATGGCCACATAGTTATTGATCAATTTTGAATGAGCTAGTACTTAGGATAGAGCTCTCTGATGTGCCCCTCCAGGCCTCTTTTTAGATTGACACCATTCTCTTCATCAGCACACATGGAGCATCCTAATTAAATCAATACTAATATGATTTGCAACAAGGCCATATTTCTTTATCTGATTTATAAGAATATCACAAGATAACATTTTTTTTTCTGGTACCAAATAAACTTTGTCAGTGGTCTTTCTATAATAGGAACTTCTAATATATCATCTTTGATGAATGAATTAAAGTTGATCTGATATAGTTCTTATCATTGTTTTCCTTCTCTAGCCACCATTTATTTTTCTTATAGATGAATTTAATAATTATAATTATTTAATGTGTTAAACTATGCTTTATGTCCAACTCATATATCCATTAATAAATATAATTTATTTTCTTTCCATCTTGCTTATCACTGGTCTAAAATTTATTTCTACATAGTTGTTCCAAGATGCCAGCAGACTCACACATATATTTTGAGATATATTTTGTTATTGCCAAGAATTTAATATCATTTATAGGAGAACGTCACTACTGTTTTTTCAGCCACATTGCCAAGAAAGTAGTCAATATATGAGAATACTAAGTGGGAGAGACCGATAGCAACTCTCTCTGTTTCCAAAGTGCAGCTTTCAAATTGTAGTTGTGTAGATTTAGTTGTAGATAAGATTCTAACTCAAATAAGCATTACCATGGCTTCTGAGACAGTATCTACAGTTTTCTTCTAGATACTTAAGGAAATGGAACACCATTGACAAGACTGAAAAAATGTCAAAGAACACACTAGATTTCTTTTACCAAAACGTCCTAAATATGAGATGTCAGCACCCCATACTCATTTCTTCCTTATACTGTGTTTGATTTTACTCCAGAATAGCAGTAAGCAAGGGATTCATGAAATTTTAGGTTCTGATCAGATCTGTGGTTCATTTTTTAAATTGCAGATGTCTTTTAAAATCAGCTTTTTGAGTTGACCACTAGATATTTACAATCTGACTCTTTATATGCCAACATAAAGAGATAAAGTTTCAAATTTTGTTGTATAATTGTTATGACTTCAAGTAGATTGCTTTCATACATAGGGTAGCCAAAATCTGTGACTATATCCACCAGTAAGTAGAACAAAGTAGAACAAGATCAGTTTTTTCTTTCAGATACTAAAGTATTCTTACACTGGAATGTAAACATTAGTATAACAAGCTCAGCAAACAGGAAAATATTAGAAAAGCATTCTCTTAAAAATTTGTAAAAATATTATATTTTCAATTTGAATATAACAGTGCACAAAATAGTAGTACACATTTCTTGAAGGAGAGCTTTGGCAAGAATATTAACAAATTACTATCCCCAAAAAATGAACTAATGAGAGCTAAGACTCTGGGGATTGTGTGATACTAACCAAAACTTTATATTTTTCTACTATTTGAAGATATTCTTATTTAAAGTGCCTGGATTCTTAATTTACCCACTTTATTACATTAAAGGTATATTACTATTTCAACATGCATATTTAACCCACTGAGCCACCCAGGCGCACCCTTCAACATGCATATTTAAATGAACTTCTATGAAAGCCAGTGGTTATATAAAATACATTATTTTAAAATCTAGCACACTTACCATAAATTAAATACAACTGGCTGTGCTATGAGGTACACAAAATACTCTGAAGTTGTAAAATACACTCCATAAGAAAGACTTTATTGTGACTGTTAACATATTTTTGGAAGACTAGTTCTATATATCTGACTCAAATGTCAGATAATCCTATCTATTACCTCCTAGTGTTGAGTGAGCTGGTAGAGCCATCGAATTTTAATACTGATTTTCAGTTTCAACACTCCAATTTTAATGATGAGAAAATATTTCTAGAGGTATTAACTTACTTCTCAAGACTAATATTTAGGTTTTTTACCTGGTACTAGCTAGAACTACTGGTATTATTTTCAAACTATAAATATACTTAGGTCATATGTAAAGATTGAATGGGGAGGTTAATCCTCAATTACCTGAAAGTTTCATGTTAGTTTAATTTTTAGGTTGTTAAATTCATTATGGCTTCGACATAGTAATTTATTTTACTGGCTGTTCTTCAGAGAAGTTGATGTCTAATGTTTGAAATTGGGCACAATTCCTGCAGTTTGTGGGAGAAAGAAAAATGGAAGTAATGTTTCTCAGTGGTGGCAGAGATCTCAGTGAGTTGCCTAAATTTTATAAGCTTTCATTTATTCTTGTTAATGTGTGTTTGGGGCACTATTACTCTTTTATAACTAGGAGGCTGGCTCAGAGTTGTTATGGAGTCATTCTTCCCCACAGTCATCATGAATTTGTACTACGTAACTGATACCCTCTTATTTAATCTCTGAAGTCCAGTCTGTATCACCAAAGATGTATTTCCCTAGAAGATAGCATATTATTAAAGTGCTTATCCAGGGTGGGATTTACATCTTTGACCTAATTTGTCATATTAAAATATAAAAAAAATATGATTACTAGATAAATAACTGTATTCCAGACCATAGTATTTTAATTTTAGGTACAGATAAATTAAGAGAAAGCCAGCTCTATTTTTTAAATTTTTAGAAATGAGTGTTATTTCTGCAATAAGCTTGATCATTCTAATACACGCCTATGAAGGGAATCCAAGGGTAAGGTGATTTATTATGAGAAGTCCATGGCATGGATGTCATTTTGGATTATTTTAGCCCAGAACACAGTATGATAGAATATGGACTGGAACTTTTAAATGTCTTACTTTTTTGAAATGTTCTAGAAGGGTTCCTCTCAGTTTGAATTGGAATTTATGCTTTGAAATTGTAGAGTAATGAAACAAAAAGTAAATATTTATGCCTTACTATCATCAGTTATAGGAGGGCAAAGACAAAAATACTGCCTTTTGCTTTTCTTCCCCCGGGACTCAAATCAAAATTAAAAAGGAACACTCACACGAGCTTTTCATTTCTTGATAGACATTATTACATGAATATGAGAAAAAGAGAACTATCGTCAACAATTACTGGCCTTATTTTAATTTGTTTAGGAGTGAACAAGAAAAAAATATTTTAAAAAATATGCCTAAACCAAAAGAAAGAAATAAAAGATGGGAAGCTAAGTGGTCAGTACAGTGATAAATGTTACTCTGAAATACCTATCAGTTATTTAATGTGATGACACCTAAAACACAGCTGTAAAAAATATTACCCCCCAAGTCTACTGCAATATGAGCAAGATGTTGGAAAATGAGAGCTGACACTACAAAATGGAAAGAGAAACTGTTCGTTTAAGATGTGTGTTATTTATGTTCTTCTAGTTTAGGGACTTTTGTGTGTGTGTGTGTGTGTGTGCTAAAGGCATAGTTTCACTTCATTTTTAAGGTAAGTTTCTTTGAAAGAGAAACCCATAATTATCCGTATTATAGGCTGAAATGACTAAATTAATGTGTAGAAGTTCATGCACTTTTTGTTTTCAAATACTAGAGACCACGATAAAATGTGAACTGGACATAAATCTTGTTTTCCTTTATTTATTGGTAACAGAGGAAAAAACTAAAATGAAATCGATTTGCTACATTAGATTTTAAAACATGATTGATCTTTATTAAATGAGGGTTTTTAGGTAAGTGGTTTTTAAATTGTTGAGTGTTTTTTAAGGAAGTGTCCATGTAGTAAGTAGAGTTCTACATAAATAAATGAATCACCAATGGAATAAATAATAATTGGCATAATCAGTATGATTCTTTCCTTTTTGAGAAAACCTCTCTGATTTGTATGAGGAACACATCAACCAGAGAAAGGAAGATGCAATAGATAACTCTAGGATTCTTTTCAAATCCACACATTTTTTAAAAATCTCACTTGAGTCACATGATAGAAAAAAAAATCTTAAAAAAATCCTAGTAAAATGTCAATATAATAATTTTTAGAGGCTTTTTGTTTCATGTGAATTGTTCAAAAATAAGCTTTTTCTTGCCACCCAATAAGTCATAGAAGAGCTATACTGCAGCTCTCATCTCTTAATCAGACATACATGATGGCTTGGTAGAAATTAGATGGGGCTGGGGGAGGAGGGGAGGCATGTTTAGGAGGAGAGGGATAGGTAGATGGATATTGGGAAATTATAGCACATACTAGGAGAGATTCCTGGGATAAAAGAAGCTTCTGGAAGATTAAAGTACATCAGGGGTATTCTGTTCAATAAAGGACAAAGGTAGCTACAACTGCAGAAATATAGTCACTGGGACTTCAAGTGAGATTTCAAAAGTTTCAGGTGAAGTAATTGAGAACACTCTGCAAAAGGTCGTACAAGTCCTGCTGTAAGAAAGTGATTATCTAATCCGGACCGATATTGTACATAGACATTGCTTATAGAAGACATAAACTAAAAGAAAAAATGGGTAGATAGAAAGAAAACAGGCAAAAAATGAGAGTAAAGCATCCAATCATATTGAAATGTTATGACTAGGTTTTCCCCTCTCTGTTGGGCTCATACACAAATCCTATGTAAAATAATATTGAACAGTACCTTTCTTTTAGCCTTTAGCTGCTCATGATATTTGTCACAGGTATCTCCTGGGATCTCTCCTCCCCAGAGAGTAATTCCAACAATGGTGTATGTGACACCCATGACGAGCAATGGAAAGCAGTACACCAGTATAATGACAATAATATGGTAACTGCAAAAAATGGAAAAAAAAAACCCCACATGTTGATACTGCATATGGAACTTTGCATTCATTACCTTTTAAATCATAATTGAAAATCCAAAGATTATTTCCACATTTTCTCCAAGTTATCATTTCACAAATCTGTCAAGATATCATGTTATTGTCTACTACTGTCATCCAAATACTACCAGTTGATCCTTGTCAATCTCTGATTCATATGCAAAAACTCTAGCTGCATTGCAATGCTGATTTAAACTACTACCCAGGTTCTCCCTGCCTAGAGGTTCAGGATGAATGCCATTTTTCTGTTTGGTAATTGTTGAATTAATATAACTAAATTTATCATCAGAGAGAAAGAGATGAATCAACTGAGAGATATTTTCTCATATGTAAAATTGTTCTATATATCTCTGCAACACCAGTCATATTTGAAACAAATTGTTTTTTATCCAAATAAAAAAATGTAACTACTCTAAGCCACTTTGGATCCACAAGTTATATGACTGTAATTTAAAAAATCAGGTAATGACATTTACATTCATTTTTCCAATGTCATGACACATCTGATAGCATTACTAATTTGGTAAATAACATTCAGATGTGTTAGTCACACCAGTGTCATGATACTATAAATTAGCAAACTAAACTCTAGGACTTCATAGCTTTCAATTAAAATCGTAAGGATGCAGTTGGGGAAGAATAGGAGGGCTACAGATAATATAACCGCACAACTAGAATTCGTATAAAGTTTTGTGTAGCTTCCAGAACTGCCTTTCCCTGGCCAGGATTTTATAAAAGGGCAAGCCACACCTTTGGGCTTCAGTTCTTCCCTTCTCATTCTTTTCTCAATCAATAAGAACCCTGCTTTTGTTTGTGTAATGGTTTCATCTCCAGGGATCTTATCACTTCCTCCAGGAAATTCCCTAATTCAAACCCATATAAATGTCATCAAATATTTCCTAATAGAAACCTTTGAAACTTATAAAACTTACTGATCATATTATATGGTATGGTAGTATTTTAGCCTCCCCCCCTTTTTAAAAGATTTTATTTTTAAGTAATCTCTACACCCAATATGGGGCTCGAACTCACATCCCTGAGATCAAGAGTTGCTCTACCGACTGAGCCAGTCAGGCAGTCCATGTATTATAATATTTTAATATTTCTTTTTCCCAACTAATCAGTGAACTCTTAAGGGAAATGCTTATGTCTTATTTGCTTAATTGTTGCTCCCAACCTGTAGTTCCTCAAGTATTTAATAAGTTGAATTGAAAACCACAATAGAGAATTAACTTACATGAAATGTTGTTTGGGACCTTCTGGCCATTGCACATAGCAAAGAGTACGGCCTGGCATGACTTTAATTTTGGAGTAAAGACACTGAGGGAAGGCAAGTAGGAATGCTAGAATCCAAATACTTCCAATGACGATCTTGGTTGCTGTGGCAGACAGTCTGGGTTTCAAGGGATCAATAATGGCCATATACCTATATAAAAACAAAGAAAACCATTTTTTTTTTGTCTCTCTTGCTACAGAGTTAAAATGGAGTTTCAAAGGAGTTATTTCTCTGGTAAGCAAGTTAAGGAGGATTTTGCTTATGTAGAGGTAACATAGAATAATAATCATGGCATAGTTTTAAGAATCAGGCAGATTAAGTTTCAAATCCTAGTCTGTCACTTATTTAACTATTTTGAAACCCAGCTTCATTATTTTAAAAATAGAAATAAGCACACCCGCCTCACAGAGGTGAAGTCAAGATTAATAGAAATAATGTAAGTGAAAGGTATCGATTATTTGGTGCTATGCCTAACACATTATCAGAATTCGTAAATATCTGCTGAATGGAAGTGGAAAAGTGCATAATAAGTGCTTAAAAATATGAGTTCTGTACCTCAAGACCTCCCTTTTTCTTCTGTATGTTCAACTGTTTACAAGAAAATTCTGGAGAACTAATATGGTTATGACTGACAAAGATGAGGAACCCCTATAAAGGATATCATCAACAACTCCATTTAAAAATATCAACAGACAAGTTCAGGATTCAGATAATAATGAATAAGTCAAGTTTGACCGAGGCAGGCTCCGCCTTGCTATTACCTCTAAAATCGAATTCTTGGTTTATCATGAAAATCTTCATAGTATCTATGTAACTATGTATAACTTGATGGTTGTAGGAAAATATACTTGGCTTTTAAAGTGCGAGTTTGTGGGAAATTGTAAACTCTGAATATGGTAGCAAAAGTCAAGCTATATCCACTTGGTAAAATAGTAATTATGTCTGGGAGAATCAATTCAAAGTTTTAAATAATATGTCTGATTGCCAAATTCTGTCTAATAGAGCAGAAAATTAGTTACAAATTATACAAAAAATTAATTATATTTCTGCATTACTATCAATGAAACATTATTTAAATTATTTTACTGTTGACCATTCTGTATTTCTCAAATATTTTTTGATTTATGCAAAATTTTCAAAGGCAACAATTTAATCAAAGAATGAATATTAAACCCAAACATTTTAATCTTAAGAATAAATATTTTAAAATAAGGATAATTTATTAATTTTCTTATTGCTCTTTGTTTTATAACTATTAGTCAGAATTGGACCTTTAATAGGTATATTGGAACTTATCTATATACTACAAAAAATAAACTAAGGATTTTTTCTTTAAGTAAATTCAACTAAAGTTAGTATTATGTATGCCAGCCAATAGGTATAAGTGAATGTTAGGTATGAAAAAAATCATAAGAACAGTACCAGAGTTTCAGAAGATTAAGTGAACCACACAAGAAAAGAAGATGCATATGTTTGAAACTGAAAATAGTTTAAAATGTACCTTTTGTGATTATTTTGGTGAATAATAGCAAGTTACTGATTGCTAACCATGGGCAGGCAATTTATAATATATATGATTTAATATCCAGAACAATCTAATCAACCAAATAATATTATCTCTATTTTACAGGAAAGTGAAGCTTAAAGACATTAATTGTTCAGAATGACCCAGATAGTAAGAGCTAGAATGCTAAACCAGTTCTGCCAATCTTCAAAGTCTGTATGTTTCCAGACTGTAGCTTTGAATATGACTCATATAAGGAATTGTGGAAGAGAAAGAAAAATATACAAGATAGATGCCATCCAAAGAATCACATTTTGCCTTGGAATCTAAAAGCGTGCATGTGCAATATTAAAGCATAGAAAGGTAATATTTGTAGTTGGGCATTTCTGTTTCCACTGCTGCTGATTATGATTCACCACAACATTTCTTTTCTTCTATTGACTTGTTGCTTAGTGGGTGTTTCTAGAGCCAAGCACAGCACTTATCAATAAATTTTGTCGTACTGAACTGAGTATTCCTCAACTCCATCATAATCTTTTGTTTTTTTGCTTGCCCTGGAAGTGTATGAATGCAATTTGGATGTTTGGAACTGTTGATTTTTTGAGACTAAAAAGAGAATTTGAGTGACACGAGAGGGTCAGAGTCCTGTACAGTTACTACAGCACAAATAATTAAAAAACCAGTACAAGTTCTTTATTGATGGTTTTGGTGAATTACTCTCTATTATAGAAATTATTTCTTGGCAGGGAGAATATGGCTTTATATGAAATATATGAAAACAATCCTTTATTGATGGTTTTGGTGAATTACTCTCTATTACAGAAATTATTTCTTGGCAGGGAGAATATGGCTTTATACGAAATATATGAAAACAATCAATTTATATTCTCATTAACTAACACTTTAGTGAAATAGGAAAATTTAGAGAAAATTAGGAAATTCAAGTTGACATTTTTATCATTTCTGCTTTGATCCATTATTCATTCAACTGAACACTTACTGAATGCCTATTGTAGTATTCTAGACTTATAGTGATACAACACTGAAGAGAAATGACCTTCACAGAGCTCAGAGTCCAGTGAAGTAGATAGATACTAACCAAATAATGTAAAATAAACATAACATTCCAAATATGACAAGTGTTACAAAGGTAAGCAATATATAGCCATGTGAATGCATTTACTTGGAAAAACATATTTAGATTGTGACTCAGTCTTCCTTAAGAAAAGTCATTCTGGGTTGAAATTTGGAAAGGTGACTAGGCAGGGTAGCAGAAGAATAAAGATTGCCAGAAGATATGTGGAAGAACAAAGAACCTGTGAAAAACTCCTGTGTTAATGGAATTTCATTGGTTGACTGTGTGTCTCTCAAAAATATATGTTTAAGTCCTAAACCCCTCTACCACAGAATGTGACCTTAGTTGGAAACCGAGTTTTTATAAAGGCAACTGAGTCAAAATAAGGTCATTAGGGTGGGTCTTAATCCAATATGATTGATTTAAAGGAGGACTTTGGCAGCAGAGAGAAACATATGGAGAATGTCATACAAAGATGGAGAATTGAATGATGCATCGAATTGCATGATGCATTTCTAAAGAAATCAGGAGAGAGAAAGCATGAGAGACTCTTGACTGTGGGAAACAAACTGAGGGTTGCGGAAGGGTGGCGGAAGGGGAGGTGGTTGAGGAGATGGGGTAACAGGGTGATGGGCATTAAGGAAGGCATGTGTGGTGATGAGCCCTAGGTGTTACATGCAACTAATGAATCACTGAACACCACATCAAAAACCAATGATGTACTATATTTTGGCTAACTGAATTTAAATTAAAAAAAAAAAAAAAGCCAAGGAGTGCCAAAGACTGTCAGCAAACCACAAAAAGCTAGGAGGAGGCAAGGAAGGATTTTCTTACAGGTTTCTGAGGGAGCATGGCCCTTGCCAGCTGCTTGATTTCTGACGTCTAGCTTCCAGAACTGTTAAGACAATAAAATTCTGTTGTTTTAAGTCACTCCATTTGTATGACTTTGTTACAACAGTCCCCGGAAACCAAAGCAATGGGTAAGGTTGCGGGAAGCATTGGGCACTTGAGAAATTAAAGACTACTGTAACAGAAACAGAAAGCGAAGGGCGAAGTGGTTTGAGACAGAGTTGTACAGCAGGTTGTAGGTCTTTTGTCCTGTGGCAAGTTGTTGAGGTGATTAGGTGATTAGAGAATAATCAGATTTTAGTATGGAGAATGGACTAAAGGCAAAAAAGGAATGGAAGCAGGGAAGTAACTAAATTGTTTATTGTTTTGGTTTGGATGAGAAGATTGCTGCTTGGAATAGGATAGGAATACCTGGGAGATTTAATTACATTAATGATTTGAGGAAAATAAAGGAATGTTGAAACATTGTAGAGAGGGAGAGCCAGTTGGCCAAAGAAGTAGGTAGAATTACCAGGCACTGCTGACAAGACCAATTTGAAATTGGTAATTAGGAATTCATTGTGGCATCAATATTTCGTATTCTGTGACTCTCTCCAGCAATAGTAATTTACTCAAAAGTAGGCATAAAATCCTAAAAACCTAGGATCCTTAGGCTCATCCACATGGATATCCTCTGAACCCTGAGAAGAAATGATCCAATCTGAGATATAATATCACATAAATGATTGTCAGGACTTTTATTTCTCCTTTAAAGAAATACGTATCTTCAATGTGATCATGCTAGCTATTCCTAGGTTTTTGTCTGAGCTTCTCACTACCATTCTTCCCTCATTAAATAGATTCTCAAATGTGTTAGTCTCCTTGGTATGATTATTTCGTATGTAATAGCTAAGGTTGGATTCTTCACTCTTCCAATTAGCATATCGCCTAAACAAGTTTAAAATTACTTTTTATTATCTTTTGAGTCTGAAATTCTCAGAAGCATCCATTCTTTACCACTTACCTTTTTTTCTGGCATAATTGAAGGGTCTTTTCTGGTCCTTTCATGTCTAAAACAGGGTATTTTGACATAACTTTTTCGATAAGTAAGCCTTTTCCATTTTGCAATTGCTCTTGATATCTGGTATAATTCTTCCTTTTGTTAGCATTTTTATTAAGCTCTGTTTTTGGATCTTTTTTTGCTTCTGCAAATTTTAAAATTTCAATAAGAACACAGTGTTCTCTTCAGATGGGTACTTGATTATATTAACAATGCAAAGACTATTTGTCTGAAATGACATGGATTTGACTATTTTCCAATTTGCTTCTGGCCACAGTAGACAATGTTTTAGTCTGTAAAGCCCATATATAAAGTGCTATTTAGCTATTGTCTGTGCAAAGTTAAGATTAGTTGCAACAGCTGTTCATGACCCATAAAAGTTCAACTTCTGGCCTTTGGTGCTAAGGCATTTTCTGCTTTGAAAAATCACTAAAGAGAAATATAATCTTTTCTGAAATTGCATTTTGTAGACAAATTTTATTTTGTGTTTTTTTCTGTGTTTTAAAGAAGCAAGAGTGAGCCAATTAATCTGTTATAAATATAGTCTTGGTGAATTTTGAAGCGGGAACAAGTATTTATTAAAATAAACATATACATACATTCAAATATATGTATACATATAATAGGAACTTCAAAATATTATTAAGTGAGAAACAAACCAGTTTATTCAGGTTTTTACATTTTCTTTTAAAGATTTATTTATTTATTTGTCAGCGAGAGAGAGAGAGAGAGAGAGAGAGAGAGAGAGAGAGAGAGAGCACAAGCAGGGAGAGTGGCAGGCAGAGGGAGAAACAGGCTCCCCACTGAGCAAGGAGCCTGACGGGAGATTCTATCCCAGGATCGTGACCTGAGCCCAAGGCAGACACATAACTGACTGAGCCACTCAGGCATCCCAAGTTTTTTGATTCTTATAAGTAAAATTTATAAACAGGCATTTGAGGGAGATGATATTTAAAAAATAATTTCTGAATAGTGAAAGTACTTGACTCACACTATACATACTTTCAATTTAAATTTGGCCATTAGGTCTATCTATTCATTTATTAATCAAATATCAGCTATTTGTTTCAACTATTTCTTGAATGCTTTTTTTCCCCAAGATTGTATTACAATCTTTGGCCATACTGCTAAATGAAATATATACAATTCCTCCTCTCGTGGAGTTCAGAGTCTAAAACAGAAGAAATACATTATTCAGATAGTCACAAAATATGTTAAGAAATTACTACTTAAATATTGCTTCTGGGACATTTAGTTAAATTTTTCTTGGAGTTTTATTGTAATGGCCTGAGCAAGTTCAGCACCCTCCCCCATGATTTCTAAGTGAAATCCAATCTGACCTATTTGATGCCCTCTGTTTCTGTTCTTGAATCTGTATGAATACATTCATCTCACCCACTGTGGACCTGGCTGAGAAATTGTACTGATGATTTCCACAACAAATCCAATTATTTAAAGCATTTCAGATTTCAAAATTTTATTGGATTTAGGAGTTTAGGGGAGGGGAGGATCTACCAGCAGTCTTCATCCTCTGATTCTAAACCTGATTTTTCTTCTCTTTGTTATACTCACTTTATATTCTATAATTAAAAAAAAATACTATGTGTACCATGGGTGACCCTGTCATTTACAATGCCTTTAGAAGTTTAGCCCAGTTCCCTGTACTGTCAGTAAGCTAGTCTCTCTAGTATAATCCTTTGGGAAGTCTGCAAAATAAAATTGTCTCCCTTGTGTACACCATGATGTTATGAAGACACGTACTAGTAATTATAAAGCATAAAAGAGGGAATTTGACCTAGTCTGGGGTATAGGAGAAATAATGGTAGAGATATTAGCAGGCATGGCTTCCCTGAGGAAGCAACATCAGTTTGGAATGATAAATAGGTGTTAATTAGAATGAAGGTGGGACTGGAAGCGAAAGTGGAATAGGGAGTCCTGAGGTTAGAGAAAGCATGAGGTATTTGAGGAACTAAAAAAGCCAGCTTCTCTATAGCACAGAGGAGAGAAAAGCAGAGGTGTCAAATGAAACTGGAGATGTAGGTATTAACCATGACTTCACTGATATTTTATATCCAATATATATTTAGATTTTCTTTTTTAGCAATAAAAGCAATAATTGCTAAAACCTGTATCAGATGCTATTCTAAGACCTTTATATATAAATCATTTAATCTTTAAATTCTATTTATAGTCATTACAAAATGAGTTATAATGAAATGTTACCTCATTAGTGAGTGTGACATAAAACAATTTCTCCTCAAAATTTCAGACATGAATTTAGAAGTGGTTTTCTAAATAGACAATATAAAACTTGCTGCTAATGAATATCTTAGGTTATTTATACTATCTCTGATGATAAATAATTAAAAAGTCAGAACATAATAGGTTATTTCATCCACAAAATACTGTAAAGCTCTAAATCACTTTTTAAAAGTCCAATTTACTAACACGTTGTGTCATCTCTGTATTGTCTCAGAAAAATAATGGGAACATATATCACTACTTCTATATATCACTTTGAAAGTACTGCTTTCGGGGTGCCTGGGTGGCTCAGTGGGTTAAGCCGTTGCCTTCAGCTCAGGTCATGATCTCAGGGTCCTGGAATCGAGCCCCGCATCGGGCTCTCTGCTCAGCAGGGAGCCTGCTTCCCTCTCTCTCTCTCTCTCTGCCTGCCTCTCCGTCTACTTGTGATCTCTCTCTGTCAAATAAATAAATAAAATCTAAAAAAAAAAAAAAGAAAGTACTGCTTTCACAAAGTCACCTTTATGTTATCAATCATATATTAGAAAGTTAATTAGCTTCTTTGTTAAGAAACTAATTCCCAGGCGCCTGGGTGGCTCAGTGGGTTAAGCCTCTGTCTTCAGCTCAGGTCATGATCTCAGAGTTTTGGGATCGAGTCCCGCATCGGGCTCTCTGCTTGGTGGGGAGCCTGCTTCCTCCTCTCTCTCTCTTTACTCTCTCTCTCTCTCTGTGCCTACTTGTGATCTCTCTCTATCAAATAAATAAAACCTTTAAAAAAAAAAGAAAGAAACTAATTCCCCCTGAAAATAGTTTTGAACTCTTGGCAGATTATTTTTCTGGAAGAAATGCCTTCATTAAAATATATCTGAAGTTTAAATTGACCTATAAATATTTTCAGTATTCAATATTTTACAGACATATAAAATATACTATACATATACATATACTATACATATACTATACATAATTTTGTATAGTATAATTACACATGATATTCTATTTATACTATAAGGTAATATGTTTCCTAAAATACATACAGAGCCTCTTTTCAAGGCAATAAGAAAAAATATTCAATCCAGTTTAATTTCATTTTATAAGGAAAAGAGTTTTTAGATGAAGAGGGAATTCAAAAGTTTGCCCCAGAGTGGAGGAGTTGGGATAAGAGCTAAAGGAACTCCCAGGTGGGAACAATAGACATTTCAAAGAGGACTCAGGACACTTGCTAGCTTTAGTCAACGTATAAAACTCTATAGGGTCAAAACTGTAGACCAGTTTTAGACCACTATAGGAGGTAGAGCTCAGACTACAGTTTCTGGAGAAAGATGAATCACAACTCTCTAGGGGACGATAGATTGTCTTCAGTGGTAATAGTTCTTTTTTTCTTCTCTCTGTTGTTGAGGCACTCAGGAATCAGGAATAAAATGAGTCACCATTTATTGAGTGAATTAAAGGATTATAAATGTAAGGTGAATCGTTGAAAGAGATAAAAGTAGTCTCCCACACAACTTTGAGATTCTAAATTTAATTAGAAAGAGGTTGTCTGAAAACTAATTATAGTTCGAGGCCCTTATCATCAGAAATATGACAGAAAGCATATTATTGGGACAACTGAGTGAAGTTACTTACTACTTTGTGTAGTTTTCAGAGTACTGCAAGTATGACTCAGATATCAAATGGTATTGAGCCAAAATTCACTTCCCCTCTATTAGCTTCCCCTCATAATTATTTGGCTTCCTGTTTTATACGGCTTTTATGTGCACTGATTAAGTAAAGCTACATGTTATACTTGGCACTACAAGTCAATAGTTTTGGCAGACAATTTCCTTAACTAACAGCAACATTAAAGAGAATTATAAGAGTGGGTGGAAACATTTTCTACTCTGACAGTGTGAATGGCTTCAGGAAAAAAAAATCAATATTACTATGCATATATGAAAATATATTTGTGTTTCAATAATAGGTTTTTCCCTTTTGGAAAATGAATACTTTTTTGAAATGTGCTCATTGTATTAGTCATATGTACATATGAGTTACTCTGAACTCCTTTATTTTTTTCATTTCCTTTGCACAACCATAAACCACCAAATCTATTCTGCCCTCCCGTCCAGCTCTCAATTCCTGAACTATTAGAACATCACCATAATGGGTTTCCCTGATGCTACTCTTTCTTAGCTTTCTTCACAATGTCTTTGAAGTTATCTTTGTAAATTATTTCACTGTCTCTTCACTTTTGACAAGATTAACTGCAATTCTGCACACCCTTTACTACAGTGGCACTAAATATCTTTTCTTTTGCTCAAACTTACTACATTATACCAGTCAGAGCTCCAGGAGAAACAGATGGCACACTGGCATGGGAAAACTGATGTGAGTTTAATAAAGAGGCCATTTATAAAATTAAATAAGTAAGTCATATACAAACCCCATTTTACAAAGGAGTTAAAGGAAATCAACTTGAAATGAACATTCTTAGGACTAGCAATAGCAAGGAGTGGGAGGAGTGGGTGTTCTCCCTTGCCAGGTCTGAAGGATGAAAGGATGCTTTAATCTGAAGTGAGGAGATGAACTCTTGGGGGAGGAGCCCTTGGCAAGAGCTATGGGTACTGTTGGAAGCTTAGCAAATTTGCAGCAATCCTGAATGGAAAGAATGGTAGATACCACCCAAATTTGCTCTCCTCTCTTCCTCTTATCTCCTCCAAGTGTCTCCCATTAGGCAAATCCAGGAAGAGGCCAGCGAGCAAGTGACCCTATAGATGCATTTAGTCCACAGAAATAGCCTGGTGGGAAAGCGGCAGAAAAAAAGGAGTAGAATAAGTAGAGAGTAGATCTGAACTGAGAAATGGAAATTGTCCAGCTCACATAGCCTTTAATAATTTCATCCTTCTCACCTTGTAGTTTCTTTTGCTGATTTCTCTTGCTCATACCTTACTCTAGTTTTGCAACTGCTAAACTTCCAGCTTCCTTCAGTTTCCACACAAATTACAGAATTACCAGCATGGAGTCCTTTCCTTCTCTCTGTCCAGAGCTAGTTTTTAACCTGTGCAGTGCATCAACATCATTATGCTTATATTTTGATTTCAGCTCATTGGAATTACTGATTTACTCTTCCCTGTGTTCTGTAGCACCTAACAAAGTATAGTAGTCGATATCAGAGTTGAATAGTGACTGCAAATGATTGCATATTTGGACAGTTGAATACTTGAATATTTCTATGGTGGTTGAATGTTTGGATGGAATGAATAACTATTTACAAATAAAACCTTCAGCATTAAACAGTTTTTAAGGGATAGCTTTCTTATCTTTGCTAAATAGGAATAATATATGTAATATAGAGTATGATTATGAGATTAAAAGAACTTTGAATAACACTGTGTATACAAAGGGACTTAGCTAATGTCAGTCACTATAGAAACTCAATCTAAAACATTCCAAACTATGTTGAATAAAATGAAATTAACACTTAGGACAAAAACAAAAGCAAAACAAAGAAGCTGGAGTGGTAAGTTTGAGACAAAAACAAACAGAACAATTTAACATGGTTCTTAGAACTTGGGATTGACATGGAAAGAAAAACAAATTTATGCCAAAATTCTAATGTAAGGATTGAAAAAACATCTTTTGGTATTGCCCCTACCTCTTCAACACACACCTATCCCATAAGGGTAGCACAGTATAGGGTATTTGTCTTCTAAATCTCTCCATCTGAAACAATTTTCTAAGAGAGTAGTGAGATTTTCTATGCAACTTCAATAAGGACATCTAATGCTCAATGATTCAGGGATTAAATGGAAATATTCAGTGTTATGTTTGGAGATTTTTAAAATTCTTTTTGTATACTAGGAATTAATTCCTTTCAATTTTGTCTAATGTAGATCTACACCCTATCAGACTCCTTTCTGAAATAAATAATGGCACGTAGCAGCTCCACTAGGTTATCTTTCAACTCATAGAGATGATGACATCCGTCAAGCATGAGGATTTCTATATCTTTGGTATTTAAGTTGTGATGATGTAAAGGCTTATTTAACTTTGCGAATGGAAGAAAACAGGCAGTAGATAACCTTTAAACTTGGATTATAAAAATGGAAAATGAAAGCTCTTTCATATCTTATTTTTCTTTCTAATTATATTTTCATTATATCTTTTTAAGGTAATTTGTGCTCAAATTATTTGATGTAGGAAATGATAGGAAAACAATTTTAAAAATTTCTTCCATTCACTCAGTCATATAAGAAACCCGTATCGAGTGTCAAATTTATGTAGTCATTATCCTAGATGCTATGAATATAGTGGTAAACAAAATACAAACAAAATACATAATAATAAGCATTATGAAAATAATAATCAGAATACATGGATAGAAAATAACATGAGGCTACTATTCAGATGGTTATTACTCAGTTCACATATGATATACAGTGAAAAAATGAAACGTATCTACTCATTTCTTTGTAAGTTGTATTTTTGTCCTCTTACAACACACCTATAAATAGAAGATAATTTTATTTTAATAACCTTTCTTCTTTGTAGGCCATAATTCTTCCATGCTTTCCTGAACAACAATATGCCAACAAATTATGTCATAAATTCAAGGTTGGTCTGAAAATCAGTTAATATGTAATATGTAATGTGCCATAGTAATAGGATAAAGAACAAAGACCATGTGATCATATTAACAGAGGCAGAAAATACTTTACCAAAATCTAAAAGCTTTTCAGAATAAAAACTCTCCACATGCTGGGAATATAAAGGAATTTCTTCAACTTGATAAAGTGCACTGATGAAAAATCTATAGTTTACATTATACTTAATTGTTAAAAATTTAATTCTTTCTCCTTATAACCTGAAACAAAGTAAAGATGTCCAATTTCATCACTTCAATTAAAAATTGTACTGGAGGGGCGCCTGGGTGGCTCAGTGGGTTAAGCCGCTGCCTTCGGCTCAGGTCATGATCTCAGGGTCCTGGAATCGAGCCCCGCATCGGGCTCTCTGCTCGGCGGAGAGCCTGCTTCCTCCTCTCTCTCTGCCTGCTTCTCTGCCTGCTTGTGATCTCTCTCTGTCAAATAAATAAATAAAAAATCTAAAAAAAAAAAAATTGTACTGGAGGTTCTAGCCAGGGTAATCAATCAGGCAAAAAACAAACAAGCAAAAATAAATTATAAAATAAAGAAAATAAAAAGAAATAAAAAGCATGCAAATTAAAAAGAAAAAAGTAATGTCTTTATTAGCAGATGACATGATCCTCCATACTGAATATCCTAAGGAATGCACAAAAACCAAACCCATTAGGGATGCCTGGGTGGCTCAGTCGGTTAAGTGGCTGCCTTTGGCTCAGGTCATGGTACCAGCACCCTGGGATCGAGTCCCGCATTGGTCTCCTTGCTCTGCAGGGAGCCTGCTTCCCCCCACCCCTCTCTCTGCCTGCCTCTCTGCCTGCCTGTACTCTCTCTATCTCTCTGATAAATAAATAAATAAAATCTTTAAAATATAAAAAAACAAACAAAAAACCCCCAAAACCCATTAGAATTAATAAGTGCAGCAAGGTCATACGATATAAGTTCATTCAATTGCATTTCTACACACAAGCTATGAACAATCTGAAAATGAACTTTAAAAATTCCATTCAGCAATGTGAAATTTAAAAAAACAAAACAGATGAACATATGGGAGGGGAAATAAAAGAGAGAGGGAAACAAACCATAAGAAACTCTTAAAGATAGAGAATAAACTGAGGGTTGACTGGAGGGAGGAGTGTAGGGGATGGACTAGAGGCGTGGTGGGGATTAAGGAGGGCACTTGTGATGAGCACTAGGTGCTGTATGTAAGTGTTGAATAACTGAACTCCACTCCTGAAACCAATATTTCATTGTATGTTAACTAAACTAGAATTTAAATAAAAATTAAATTGAAAAATTCCATTCAGCAGCACCAAGAAGAATAAAATATTAAGAATAAATTTAATGAAAGACTTATCCATTGAAAACTACAAAGCATTGCTGAAAGAAATTAAAGACTACCTTGATAAATGTAGAGGCAGTCCATGGATGGGAAGTCTCAATACTGTTAAGCTAACATTACTTCCCAAGTTGATTGTGTTCAACACAATCCTTACAAAAATCCCTATTATAATTTCAAAATTTAAAAAGCTGATCCTAAAAGCAATTTAGAAGTACAAATCTTTGAGAACAGTCAAAACAATTTTGAAAAATAAGGCAAAATTGAAGGACTTACACTTCCATATTTCAAAACTTACTATGAGGCTACGTAATCAAGAGATAGTATACTCTGGCAGAAAAATAGACATATAGATCAATGAACTAGAAATATTAAGGGTCCAGAAATAAATACTTAAATTTATTGGTTGATTTTTGAAAAATGTGCTGAAGCAGTTCAGTGAGGGGAAACTGTAGTCTTTTCAAAAAACAGTGCTGGAACAATTGGATAACTGCATACAGAAAATGAATTGTTACCTCACATCTCACATCCCACACAAAAGTCATCTCCAAATGGATAATATATAAATATAAGATCTAAGCCCATAAAACTATCAGGAAAAAAAAACCATAGAACTGAATCTTCACACCTTGAGGTAACTAATGATTTCTTAGAATTGACTATAAAAATACAAACAATGAAAAAGAAAAAAATATATATTGTACTTCATCAAAATTAAACATTTTTGTTCTTCAGATTCATCATGAAGAAAGTGAAAAGACAAGCCAAAGACAGGGAAAAAATATTTGCAAATAATACATCCAATTGAGGACTTGTGTCTAAAATACACAAAAAACTCTTACAATTTAGTAAGAAGACCTATTACCCAATTTTAAAACAGAGAAAATAATTTGAAGTCCACACAAAAAACTACATATTGTATGACTTCGTTTATACCAAGTCCCAGAAAAGCCAAGTCTATAGCAGGAGAAAATAGCATAGTGGTTGTGTAGCTCTTGGTATGAAACAGGGAGTGACTGCAATTAGAGTGTAGTTTCTTTTTGGGGTAATGGAAATATTCTAAAATTAGACTGTATTAGTGTTTACATAACTAAAAACATAAATAATTATTGAAATATGTACTTAAAATGACTATATTTTATGACAGGTAAATTATAACTCAGTAAGGCTATTAAAAATAATATCTCAACAGTAAGGAAACAATCCAACTTAAAAATGGGTAAAGATGGGGCGCCTGGGTGGCTCAGTCGGTTAATAAGTCTCTGCCTTCAGCTCAGGTCATGATCTCAGGGTCCTGGGATCGAGTGCCGAATCGGGCTCTCTGCTTGGCAGGGAGCCTGCTTTCTCCTCTCTCTCTCTCTCTCTGCTTGCCTATCTGGCTACTTGTGATCTCTCTCTGTCAAATAAATAAATAAAATCTTAAAAAAAAATGGGTAAAGATGCAGATGCAGTGAAAAGAAGGGGAACATGCACCGCAATGTTCATAGCAGCAATGTCCACAATAGCCAAACTGTGGAAGGAGAAAAGATGCCCTTCAACAGAAAAATGAATAAAGATGTGGTCCTTATATACAATTGAATATTACTCAGCCATCAGAAAGGATGAATATCCACGATTTGCACTGACATGGATGGAACTGGAGGGGATTATGCTAAATGAAATAAGTCAAGCAGAGAAAGACAATTATCATATGGTTTCACTTATATGTGGAACATAAGGAATAGCATGGAGGATATTAGGAAAAGGAAGAGGAAGACGAAGTGGGGGAATCAGAAGGGGAGATGAATCATTAGAGACTATGGACCCTGGGAAACAAACTGAGGTCTTCAGAGGGGAGGGGTGTGGGGGCATGGGTTAGCCTGGTGATGGGTGTTAAGGTGGGCACATATTGCAACAACATATTGTTGTGGGGAAACGATGAATCATGGAGCACTACATCAGAAACTAATGAAGTACTGTGTGGTGACTAACATAATAAAAAAAATTAAAAATGGGCAAATGGCTTGAACAAACACTTCCCTGATGAAGAAATATTAATGACATATAAACACATGAAGATGTCCAACATAATTATCCATTAATGAAATGTGAATTAAAACCACATTGAGATACAACTACACACACATTAGAATTGCTAAAATAAAAACAAAACTACTGACAATATCAACTGCTGATGAGGATCTGGAATAAGCTGAACTCTCATATACTGTGGGTATGAATAGAAAATGGTACAGCCACTGTGGAAAATAGTTTCACAATTTTTTTCTCTTTTCTTTTTATTAAAGTATAGTTGACATATATTATTAGATTATTCCCAGGTGTATATCACTGTGATTTGACATTTATATACATTACAAAATGCTCACCATGGTAAGTGTAGTTATCCATCAATCACCATACAAAGTTATTACAATGTTATTGACTATATTCCCTATACTGTGCTTCACATCCCCATAATTTACGTATTTTATAAGTGGAAGGTTGTACTTCCTAATCCCCTTCACCTATTTTGCTCATCTGCCCACCCACTTCCCCTTTGGCAAATACCACTTTGTTCTTTGTATTTATGAGTCTGTTTTTGTTTTGTTCTTTTGTCTTTTAGATTGCACATATAAGTGAAATCATATTTGTCTTTCTCTGTGACTATATCACTTAGCATAATACCCTCTAGGTCCATCCATATTGTTGCAAATGGTAGGATTTCATTTTTTTCTCCTTATCTGTGGGTTTTATTAACATATAATGTATTATTTATTTCAGGGGCACAGGTCTGTGATTCGTCAGTCTTACACAATTCACAACACTCACTATAGCATATACCCACCCCAGTGTCCATCACCCAGCCACCTCATCCCTCCCATTCCCCTCTCCTCCAGCAACCCTCAGTTTGTTTCCTGAAATTAGGGGTCTCTTATGGTTTGTCTCTGTCTCTGGTTTTGTCTTGTTTCATTTTTCCCTCCCTTCCTCTATGATCCTCTGTCTTGTTTCTCAAATTCCTTGTATCAGTGAGATCATTTCATTTCTTTTTTCATAGCTGAATAATATTCCATTGCATACATATAGCCCATCTTCTTTATCCATTCATCTATTGATAGTTACTTAGGTTATTTCCCTATCTTGGCTATTATAAATAATGCTGCAATGAACATAGGGGTACATATATTTTTTTAAATTGGTGTTTTTATTTCCTTTGGATAAATACCCAGAAATGCACTGGCTGGATTGTATAGTAGTTCTATTTTTAATTTTTTGAAGAAACCTCCATACTGTTTTCTATAGTGGCTGCACCAATTTACATTCCTGGCAAAAGTACAGAAGGGTTTTTTTTTTCTCCACATCCTCGCCAACACTTGTTATTGTCTTTTTTATTATAGCCATTCTGACAGGTATGAGATGATATCACAATTTCTTGTAAGTTTTTTTTTTTTTTTTAAAGGTCTTATTTATCTGAGCAGGGAGCCTGATGAGGGACTCGATTCCAGGACTCCAGGATCATCATGACCTAAGCAGAAGACAGTTGCTTAACCAACTGAGCCACCCAGGTGCCCTCTTATAAAGTTTTAATTTGTTATATGGCCCAGCAGTCTCACTCCTAGTTAATTACCCTAGAGAAATAAAAGCTGCTGTTCACATGCAAATCTTTGCATGGGTGTTTATAGCAAGTCTATTCATAATTGTTCAAAACCAGAAACAACACAAATGTTTTTACCAGTGGTGGATGAACAAACAAACTTTGGTATAGCCATGCAAAGCAGTATTTTCAGAAATAAAAAGGAGCAAACTTTTGAAACACTTAGCAACTTAGATAAATCTCAGAGATGTTATAGTTAGTGAAAGTATCTGTACTCAATGTTTATATGTTGTATGATTATATTAATATGACACTTTTCCAAAAGGACCAAATTACAGTGGTGAAACCTAAATCATGGATAACCAGTTCTTAGGGCAAGGAGAAGGTATGAATACAAAGGTGTAGCATAAGGGAAAAAATTATTTTGTGTTCTGATTGTGGTGGCTGTTAAATGAATCTATTCATGCATTAAATATCCTGCATTGGTACATCAATTAAAATCAATTCTACCTTATGTTAATTTTAAAATAAGGTTATATAATTGGAATTTAGATTTTCAGACATCATTGAAATCAAATTTGTGATTTCTAATCATATTAGATATTCTTTGTATTAAAATATTTGTGTGTAAGGGGTTATCATGTAAATACTAACTATCCCCCCGCAACAAAAGGTTGACTATGTGTCACAAACATTAGACTTGAAAGCATGAAGTGATATTAAATATAAAGATGGACATTTCATAATGATAAAAAGGACAAGTTCAACAGGAAGGCATAACAAATCCTGATTTGTATTATATTGCTTTAAAATGTGCAAAGAAAAATGGGCAGAACTAAAATGAAAAATACATTGCCAGTCACAGTTGGACTATCACATACTTCTCTCAGTAACTGATAGAACAGAAAGCAAAACAACAATAAAAAACCTAGTAAAGATGAAGAAAATTTGAACATGATTAATGAACTTGATGTAATTAGAGAGGAGAGTTCGTCACATCAGACAATGTCAACACTTCTCTCCATTTGTTTTGAAACTTTATATATGTGGTGTTTGTAGGATTTTTTTTAAAAAGAACCTATCAGAATGATTTCCCCTAAAAATTAACAAATCAAATAGTGAAACCATATCCAAATAGCAGATGAATGGAAAATACTGTACAAAGGGTCATTAAATATCCCCTATTACATAACTCCCAAGATTTGCAGGAACAGATATGTGCAAAGAACCTCAGATGAGTTCTAAGGAACAGGTTACAACAAAAGCAAAACCATGATCCAGTAAATAAGCAAAGTAACTAGTAATGAGAAAGCATATGAACATTCAGATCTTTCTATAAAATAAATTATGGAAAAATATTCTTAACCTGCTTTATAGAAAGTTACATTCCCCCCACCCAGGTTATTAAACTAAGGATCCTATGGTATATTAAGAAAATACAGGGTCACTTGGGTGGATAGTTGGTTAAATGTCTGTCTTCAGCTCAGGTCATGATCCCAGGGTCCTGGTATCCTTCCCTGTGTGGGGACCCGGCTTCTCCCTCTCCCTTTGTCCCTCCACGTGCTCTCTCTCTCTCAAATAAATACAATCTTAAAAAAAAGAAAATATAAATTCCCCATAATCCTGCCACTAAGAGACAACAACATGTATCCTGGTTCACTTTTCATTTCCTTTTTACTATTTTATTTATGCATATGCATACTTATACATGTATTATTATATCATTGTATCTTGTACCTGTTTATAATTATCTATATTCTCTGTAATTAATATCATATTGCATGCTCTTTGAATACAAATATTCTCAAAATACTATTCTTAATCATTAAAGAATATTCTAAAACATGCATAAGAATGTCTATTTCTGACCTATTATAGTGTGAAAAAATTGCAAACAACGAAGTCATTCTTTGCAACTTTATTTTTTATGGGTAGATACCTGGAGTTAGAATTGCTCTGTTTAATGGAGTGAGCAATTTTAGTATACACGTTACCAAATTGATTTCTCAAAATGTTGTTCTGATTTCTATTTCCACCAGCAAAAAATTAGAATGCCTGCTTTTCCAACTTTCAGTAGCACTGTATTACCATAAAATATTTTTAAATGAATGTGTACATCTTTGATTATTGTTAAGATAATATTTTAATATCTAATATTTCTTTAATAAGAAATATTTTTCATTTATTTATATAATAATTCTTTTAAAAGTTATCATATTTTGTATATTTGCATTAATATTTTCTTATTGATTTATAGGAGTTCATTATAAGTTAAAATTATTAACCCCGTGTCTATCATTTATATTGAAAATAATTAAAACAATGTACTTACTATTTAATTATACCTTAACACTTTTGATTTTGTGGTTAAACTATATAATGTTTTGGTTATATAATTTCTTACAGTCAAATCAACTAATATCTTACACTGTATTCTTTGCTACCCTAATGCTTAGAAATTATTTTCTCAAGATTATTTAATGATAAATTTTTCTGTTTTTTTTTTCTTCATTGTTTAAATGTTATATTTTAACTATTTGGTCTATCTGACATTTATATTAGCACACTGTGTAAAGCGAGACTCCAACATGTGTTTTTCTGAAATAATTAGATAAATTCCAAATTTCTTATTTTGACTAATTATGCTTTTATTTGCTTGTGATTTTTTTTTTGTGTGTGTGTAATCTCATATGTGTAGGAATTTCATTACATATATTATCAACCTGACTTGGTTCTTACTAAATGGTTTCCAAATTTTTTATTTATTATAATTTATAGTACTTTCTCATTCTTATTAGCATTTTCTTTTAGTATTATTTTTATTATTAACAAACATTTCTTGGTTAGACCCACCAACTTATTGTCAGAAAAATTGTAGTAGACTATTTTAGATTCTATTCAACTTCCACTGTGGTTTTACTAGAACAGAGCCTTAAGACAGTGGATACGTTTACACTATTTAGTTTTTTTGTTTTATGTACGCGCAGGCGCGCGCGCGCGTGTGTGTGTTTGTGTGTGCGTGTGTGTGTGCGTGTGTGTGTGTGTAAAGTTTATTTCTTATAGTTCTCACAATTGCGTTTGGAGATAAATATTTATCATGTTAAGAAAGTACCATATATTGTAATTCACCAAGAATTCTGTTAGAAATGTGTATTGAGTTATCTTGGATGCATTTCAAAATCCATTTAGATGATCATTTGCTTATTTTTGACATCATATATTAATAGTTTCTGGTATTCAGCCATTCTTATTTCTCTGGGTTGTCTTTCCTACTAGGTATTTCATTTCTACAATTTTCTTTTCAGTTCTAGTTGCACAACTATATAATTTGTATCTCTGACAAAGGTACTTTTTTAGTTTTTATTTACATTCCAGTTAGTTAACATACAATGTAATATTAGTTTCAGGTATATAATATAGTGATTCAACACTTCCATACATGATCCTGTGTTCATCACAAGTGCCCTCCTTAACCCCATCACCTGTTTCACCCATCCCCCCCAACCACTTCTCTGGTAACTGTCAGTTTGTTCTCTATAGTTAAGAGTCTGTTTCTTGGTTTGCCCCCTGCTTCCCTATTTTCCCCCTTTGCTTATTTGTTTTGTTTCTTAAATTCCACATATGAGTGAAATCACATGGTATTTGTCTTTCTCCGACTGATTTATTTTGCTTAGCATTATACTCTAACTCCATCCAGGTCACTGCAAGTGGCAAGATTTATTCTTGAATAATATAATAATTATGTTTGGTGAACAGAATGGTCTATATGTGCTATCTAAATAGTGTGCAAATGCCTGAGACAAAAGTGTTTATTTATTACCAAACTTAGGCAATTAGGTTGTGATACTTGACATGCATGCAGTTCTCACTTTGCAAAGTAGTATGAGAACATCAAAATTACCATGCAAGTTGAAACAGTGCAAAATGATCTTAATAATCAATGAGAAAAATGACAAATTTTCTAAGACCTTAAAAATTTTCTGTCAAAATCCAAACGGCCAACAGACACATGAAAAAGTGCTCAGCATCACTCAGCATCAGGGAAATGCAAACAAAAACCTCAATGAGATACCACCTCATACCAGTCAAAATGGCTAAAATTAACAAGTCAGGAAACGACAGATGTTGGTGAGGATGCGGAGAAAGGGGAACCTTCTTACACTGCTGGTGGGAATGCAAGCTGGTGCAACCACTCGGGAAAACAGCATGGAGGTTCCTCAAAAATTTGAAAATAGAGCTACCTTGCAACCCAACAATTTCAATACTGGGTATTTACCCCCAAAATACAAACGTAGTGATCCGAAGGGGCACGTGCACTTGAATGTTTATAGCAGCAATGTCCACAATAATCAAACTATGGAAAGAGCCTAGATGTCCATCAAGAGTTGAATGGATAAAGAAGATGTGGTACATATATACAGTGGAATACTGTGTAGCCATCAAAACCCCCTGAAATCTTGCCATTTGCAATGACGTGGATGGAACTAAAGGGTATTATGCTAAGCAAAATAAGTCAATCAGGGAAAGACAATTATCAGAGTCTAACTGCCCCGGGAGAAGTTTATAGCCAAATCTGCCCCAGATAACCTTCAAAGTAGTTTGGAAGTATTCCACTTAGCCCACTTTAGCTATCCTGTGTCATCTAAGGGGGAAGAAAAAAAAAGAAAAACACTTAAGAAGTTCACAGGCCAGAGGCATATGCTCACAAAATGACTGGACCTAATCACAGGACTCGAGAACACATGTCCTTTCCTTTTATCTCACCACCACATTACAGTTAATATGATTTGGTAACTAAAATTTTAGCTATGTTCTTGAGAGGACTGATATATAACTAAATCCGGTAACTGAAATTTGTGCAAAGTGAGAAGTGCATGTATAAAATTGGCTATCTGTTCATACAAATATTCATTCATCTATTTATTTAATCTTTAGCATACATGTTCTGTTTGTGAGGGGCTAAGCTATAAAATTGGTATCATTTTATATGTTTCTAAGCAGATTTCATTGCTGTTCATTAAATATATTTATCAGCAATGGTTCTGTGACTGGTGAATGAGGATTGCCAGTAATATATTGTATAGGAAAGATACTTTAATCTATTATTTAAAAATATTGGATTATCTTCATTTTATTTGATTCTGAAATATTATATCCTTTAACATGAAATTAAGATTATGTAAGTCTTTGTTGAAGAGATACTGAAAATATTTTGATTTAAGAAGTGAAATATTTTAAGCTATTGAAAACATGATACATAGTTTAAGAATTTTGAATATATTTTATACCATGTAGTTAGCTAATTGGAAAAAACTACCTACATATATCCATTCAATTTGAAGGCATAAAAATCAGTACACATGGTACTGTACCATCTTTTAAACTTAAGAGATTTATTCATCTGGGAATTCTGAATTGTAATTAATAGTACTTATTCAACACAAACACTCAATCTTATGAGTATTTTTTCTTCTTCAAAATTGTTCCTTATGCTTTGAAAATCTCCAAGTCTTTTTCTTTATATGTAATTCAGCTCGATACTATAATCATGCACTAGAATATGTAGGTATTTAAGATGTTTTATTTTTATTTAAATATTAACTACTCATAGTCAATTTATTAGGAGATATTTTCTATTTCTCTGTACAATGAACTTTAAAGATGCTTCTATAATTTCTTTTTCTGTTCTAAACTCTACATGTGCTTTCCCCTATTATGTGTTTTTATAGTTATCATGAACTTTATAGTTCATTCATTTAATTGAAATACAGGTCTAGTCTGGTCCTCATGGAACTTATAACCCAGTAGGATGGACAAAAAACAATAAGCAATAAAGATGAATGAATTACATAGTATTTCAGAAGGTGATACATTTGATAAAGAATAAAGCAATTTTAAGAAGTAGTACATGGAATGAACAATGCAGCTATTTGGAGAAAGCATCTTTAAAATAGCATGTAAGATCCTGAAGTGGAAATATGACTAGTATATTGCTGAAACAGAGGAGACTAATGATGATGGAGCAGAGTGGTGGAGTGGTGAGTAGCAGTAGATAAGAACAGAGAGTAACAAAGGACCAGTTACTACAAATTCTTGTAGACCATTATAAAAACCTTGATTTCTACCCTGAGAGAACTGGAGAACTATTGGATACTTTGCTCAGGGGAAAATGATCAGATTCATTATTAACAGGATCACTCTGTTTCTTTTAGAACGAACCAAAAAGGAGCAAGAGTAGGAGTAGGAAAACAGGAGAGAAATGAATTGACCAAGACTAGGGAGACAACAGTAGACATCTTAAGAAGTGATTAGATTTTACACATATTCTGAAAATAGAGGTGTTAGATTTGATGATGGATTGGATATAGAATATGAAAGAAGAGATGAGTTAAGAAAATGTCTAAGAGTTTTGACCTGAGGCTCAGATTTTGACTTCAGAAGACAGCAGGAGGAGCAAGTTTGGAGGAAAGTCAGGAACTCAGTGAAGTCTGGAGACACCTCAATCTCAGTAAAGTCTGAGATGCTTGTTAGACATCTCAATGGTAATGTAGAATAAGCTGTTGGATTTAAGATTCTGGAATACAGCTGAGGGGTTCAGCTAGATATATTAATTGGTTTCATTTAGTGTATGAGCTATATCTACATTGTTTATCCCAATTGTACCATACCTATACAATGTTTAGTACTTAGAAGGTACTCATGAAATACCTGTTAAGTGACTACAAGTATAATGAATTGTGTGTTGGTAAATATTTAACTATAAGCACTCCAGGAAAAAAAAAAAACTAACAGAAAACAAAACTTCTGATTTCTAGTGTTTGCAGATTTTCGTGGTGTAAACTCTTACCATGATTTCAGGCTACCAAAATAACATCACTAAATGCAGAGTTGGGAAGAAATGTGTGTAGTTGATTCCCTCATCAGTATAAACCAGCTCCAGGATAAAACTAGGACCACTCTTTTTTAGTGATATAATCACATACTTGTTTAATGATTTTTGACTTCTCTCAATCCACTTTCCCATTCCTTCCTATTCTTTTACTATTTAGTCTATGATCTTAAATGTGGGTTTAAAATAATACTATCTTGGAGGATGTGTCAGGAGATGGGTGAAATAGGCAATGGGGATTAAGGAGTGCACTTGTCATGATGAGCTCTGGGTGTTGTATGGAAGTGCTGAGTCACTACACTATACACCTGAAACTAATATAACACTGCTTGTAAACTGTGCTCGAATTTAAACATTTTTTAATTAAAAATTTTAATGTAATAAAATAAAATAAAATAAAATGATACTATCTTCTCTCCCCCCCAAAATCATATACATATTTCCCTTAATTATAGGTGTGCATAAAAGACAATTTTAAATAAGCTTGATACTTGGGCAGATAGGAAGAAAAAAAATCTCATAAATGATAATGAAAGCTCAAAATGGGGGATTTAAGCAAATATTTAAAAACCTAGATCACATACCAAACTAAGTTTATCCTTGTACCTTTAGCCAGGCTTTTATATTATCCCACACATCTGAGATATTATTATGTAACTCCTGGGAAAAAGATTTCAGAGCCTATAAAATAATGTATTATAAGGTTAACAGTACTCTCTTGCCAGAGATTTCTTCATAAATTTGAATTCAGCCTAGAAAATGTGTTTAAAAATGTTACCATAAGACATCTACCACAAGAATGTCTATACAAAGTTTATTCAAGTTGTTCTGTTCTGGAGTCCCAGCTCTTTGGCATATATCTAAGTCACTATTGATTCTTTAAAAAATATTTACTTGGGACGCCTGGGTGGCTCAGTTGGTTAAGTAGCTGCCTTCGGCTCAGGTCATGATCCCAGCGTCCTGGGATCGAGTCCCACATCGGGCTCCTTGCTCATCAGGGAGCCTGCTTCTCCCTCTGCCTCTGCCTGCCATTCTGTCTGCCTGTGCTTGCTCTCTCTCCCTCTCTCTCTCTGACAAATAAATAAATAAAATCTTAAAAAAAATATTTACTTAATTAATATTTTAAAAATTTGTACTGTGGTAAAACATACATAAAATTTACCGTTTTAACTATTTTTAAGTGTACAGTTCAGGCATTATGTACATTCACATTGTTGTGTGGCCTTCGCCACTATCTATAGAACTTTAATTAATTAATAATTCATTCATATAAAAGAAGTGCATGTTGTTGTAGATAATTTAAAAAGCACAAAACAAAATAAAATTCCCCAAAGTCTCACCATTCAGAGCAAATCAACCTTGTTGCACATATGGAATTATATCAGATTGTTAAATCGATAGTCTAAAAATCCCTCATGTGTTAGAGATCCTGCTGAGTTTAAAATGGGATTCACACTCTGACTGTGTCTAATGAAATGGTAGGGCTGCAAACCCCAATTGTCTATTTTGCAGCATTTATTTAATGTACCAGTGATCAAGCCTCAATGAAAATGATTTATGCTCACAGTGATGAGGCATGGGGAAGAGGAGGTATGGACAATTCCCCATCCTGGACATAACATTTATGGCTGAGCCCCAAGGAGAGATATTTGCAAGTAGAAGATGAAGGAATATTGGTCATTAAGAAATTGCTAAAGGAACAAAGATTAGGAACAAGATTATTCTTCTAAATTCTCTTTCTTTTTTTTTAAACATTTCTTTTTTTTTAATTTTATTTATTTATTTGTTTGACAGATCACAAGTAGACAGAGAGGCAGGCGGGGGACGGGGGCGGTGGGGAAGAGGCTCCCTGCTGAACAGAGAGCCCGATGCGGGGCTCGTTCTCAGGATCCTGGGATCATGACCTGGGCCAAAGGCAGAGGCTTTAACCAACCCACTGAGCCACCCAGGTGCCCCCTAAATTCTCTTTCAACACAAATAGACATCACAAAAATTTCAGCAGAGGGTAAAGTTTGTAACTTAGGAGTTCCGCAGATTTGGATGTAACATGCCCCAAACAACAATCTGGAGAAGGACATGGCTTCCTTCTTCAGAGAAACTGTCATGCTCTCTACCAATGTGATGACACTACTTTTTCTTTTCTTTTTTCCTTAGGGTACCAGATGTGGGGCTCAATCCCAGGATGCCAAGATCATGACCTGAGCTGAAGGCAGATACTTAACCGACTGAGTCATCCAGGCATCTCTCCGTTTTTTATAGTTTAAGATGTCAATATTTTATATGGTTTAGCCTAACAGTTGGATATATTTTGTCAAAATCTTTCAGAAGTTCAATTTGCCAATATATTCAAGGATATTTTTTCTTTTCTCTCCTTCTTTTTTTTTTAGAGAGAGAGAGAGAGAGAGAGGGCCTGCAGAGGAGAGAGCAGGGGAGGGGCAGAGAGAGAGAGGGAGAAAGAAAATCCCAAGTAGGAACCCATCACAGGGCTCAATCTCAGGACCCTAATATTATGATCTGAACCAAAATCAAGAGTTAGTCCTTTATCTGACTGAGCTGCATTAGGTGCCTCCAAGGATATTTTTCAAAACAAAATTCAAAGAACTGGGAACATTAAAAATCCACCTTCCCCAAAATGATCAAATAAATGATGAGGCACCTATGAGACCAAAATGAGATTTAAAAGTCACATGTTTGCATAACATCAGTCCTCTCAAGTTTCCAGGCACGCATGTATAAATATGGTAACATTAACATAAATATCCAAATTTTCTTAGTAACCTTTACTTGTAAACCACTTCTTGCCAGTCTCAAATGATTTCAGAGTCCCTAGGGAGATCTGATAATAGTTCATCAGTAGTCCTCTTCATCACTTCTAATCTCCCCATCCCACCCCTGCTCAGTGGGGAGTCTGCTTCTCCCTCTGTGCTCCTGGCCCTCGCAAATAAATAAATACAATAAAAAAACTGTAAAAAATGACAATTGCATATGGCTCAATCTAAAACTATATGTAAAAAATGCCCTGTTCATTACATACTTCCCAATCTCTGCCAATTTTAATAGATGGAGTTGAATCTCCTTTATAATGAGATTGAATAAACTTTGATTTTCATTTGTTTAATTACTCTTATGATTCATTTATTCAGCAGTCTAGATTCTGTGGTTACTGTGTGCAAACCACTGTCATAAACGTAAGGATACAAAAAGCACTAAAGTCAAAATTGAACCTGTCTTCATGGTGTTTACAAGTCTATTAGAGAAAATTATTAATCAAATATTCTTAAAAATAAATATGAAATTTAATATATGAAAGCTGCCATGACTGACATGTGCTGAGAGAGTCTATAAAGGGACATCTAATTAAATTGGGAGGCACACGGAAGGTTTCCCTGTGAATGTGACATTTTAGCTATTATTTAAAAGTACATGTAAGTACATGTAACTAATGAGGAGTTGGCAGAAGGAAATTTGAAATGGTAAATTGTGTTCAAAGACTTTGTGGCAAAAATAAAGCACCATATATTCAGGGACTCAAAGGAAGATAGGAGTGCCTGGAACAGAGATTAGGTCACTTGAGTTAGAGTAAATAATGTTCAATGTTTATAAATTTTTCAATAAAAGTTTAAGAACAGTTTATTAAATTAAAAATGACAATAATGTGACACTATAGTAATTAAAGGAAGGACATCTGTGTTTATGCATGTATATAAAGTACTATGCGCCAGAGTATGTGTGTATATATATCATACATATATGTGAGATTATATAAATATATCACAGATGAGAGTTGAAATGTGAATATGAAGATCATAGGTTGGCTATATTTGGGGAGTAGGATAAGCATACATAAATTTAACTTCCTAACATTTATACTTTTTATTTTTTGCACTGTGCATATGTGCCTCTCAAAATGAATGAGTGAAATAATACATTGGAATAAAAGACTGGAATAGAGGATAAATAAGGATCAGAGATTGGGAGCTGGAAGGAAGATGATTTGGAGAGCTTTAGCCCTAACTTCACAACTTTGAGTTATCTGCTTCTCAAGCTATATCCAAAGTTTAGGCGAGAAAAATACTCCCGGGGGAAATGTACTTTATCCCTTCTTGTAATTTCTTCAATGCATCAAACCTGAACATCTGGAAGCTGTTCAACTAGAGAATTGGTACCCTGATGACATCATTCACTGAATGCTGCTTTGGCACCTGCCTTTAGCTCACCCAGAAGAACACTTAACAAACACCTGTAGGAGACCAGCTTTTGCATTTGTGACAGTAGTGTCTGAGGACAGTAACCCCATTATTACCCATATGAAAAAATTCTTAAAACTCAATACCAGCAATTCCTTACCTCTTAAAGAATGTGTATGTATTGCTTTTATGGATAGTGTATGCTCTATTACTAATTGTATTTTTTTGAAGGTATATCAAGAGTCACAGATATATCTGAAGTTCAACTTTCATTAATGATTAGAACTCTAACTTTGGGAATATCTATGCCATAACTTCACTGTAATTTTGTTCGTATTTTCTCCAGTCTTAATTTTTTATTCATTTATATTTGCCTACTGCACAGATTATTATGTATCTTTACAATCCAGAAGAAAACCAATTAGATGATAGAAAAAAAATGGGAGTTCTTTATTCAAGAGTGAAAAATAAGGCCATGAACTTACTTGGGGAGAGAGAACAAAGTTAGGACAAACTCAGGCCAGGGATTTAGCATTCAGGAACCTATGTATTTAACCACTACAAAAAGGCAGAGAATGAGAAATACAAGCATGGAAGACAGACCATGGGTACATGGAAAGTTAGAAGGCAAGAAGCAGTGAAGCACCTGGTAGAAATGCTACTGAAAAATCAAGGAAGTGAAATGCCCACTGGGTTTCACAACTTGTCTTCAGAGAGGGTGTTGGGAGACAAATTCAGATTTGAGTAGCTTGAGGAACAAACAGCAGGTGAAGAAATGAAGATATGGAATGTAATTTTATACTTGTTAGACATTTTTTTCTAAACAGCAAGTTTATGTTTTTTTTTCTTTCTTAAAGATTTTATTTATTTATTTGACAGATAGAGATCACAGGTAGGCAGAGAGGCAGGCAGAGAGAGAGAGAGGGGAGGAAGCAGAGAGCCCCATGCGGGGCTCGATCCCAGGACCCTGGGATCATGACCGGAGCCGATGGCAGAGGCTTTAACCCACTGAGCCACCCAGGCGCCCCGCAAGTTTATGTTTTTTGTTCTTTTTATATTAGTATTGTATCTTCTAATTAGTGTGCTAAATGTGTTATGTTTTAAGGTTTTGTCTTTACACTAGGTTTGTTAAATATGCTGCAAACTCATTTTCAACATAGTTTTCCCCATTACCATGAATGTAACCTTGGTATCAACCGGAGTTCTGCTAGTTATAGAAGAGCCACTTGGGATTATATCTTATGCTATTATGCTCGTATGTTTCACCCATTTAATTAGTGTATATATATATTGCTTTCATTATGTGCACCTAATTAATTTTATAAGACTTTGCCCCATAATTTTAACAATGTTCACAGCTCACTACAGCAGTAATTTTAGTAGATATAATGGGACATTTTAAAAAATTTTTTTAAAGATTTAATTAATTAATTAATTAATTAATTTATTTGTCAGAGAGTGAAAGAGAAAGAGAGAGACTGAGTGCATAAGCAGGCAGAGAGGCAGGCAGAGGTGGAGAGAGAAGCAGTCTCCCTGCCTCCCTGCCAGGCAAGAAGACCGGTGTGGGACTTGAGCCCAGGACCCTAGAATCATGCCCTGAGCCAAAGGCAGCAGCTTAACTGACTAAGCCACCCGGGCGTCCCAAAATGGGACATTTTCAAATCTTTGGATAACAACTACAAATTATAGAAAAAGCCAAAGATTCACTGTAAATTTCCTAGAGGTACTATTTCCCCAAACATAGTTTTAGTTACTATTTTGTAAAAGCAAAGAGAGAGCAAATACTCTTAGGCTAACATCATCCTATTCATTATCTGGGTTAAATATTGAGTCAAGTCTTACTGTATCAATTAAAATAACTCTAAGACCACTTCAGATTTTGTCTAACTGTTGGCAGAAAGTAACTGGAAAAATAACCCTTTTCGCTCATCAGAATTGAAAAACCAATTTCACACACACAAATTTTCATTAAACTTCATAAGGAATTATTACTATTTCAAGAAGACTGTGAGAATTTTATAACATGATATGCTAATTCTTCTGCTGATCCCATTAAAAAAATCACATGTTTACAAGTAATAAAAAAAAAGAAAAGGAAACAAACAACAACAAAAAAGAAGATGCTCAAACTAAAGGAACATTTGTTTCTATCTTAGAGCAAGATTAGAGGCAGTTTCCTCTATTCCTCAATTGGAGTTGATTTTGTTCCTTCTTTGTACTTACTGCTGTCCCTACAAAAATGAAAGGGTTAGTTACACTTGGAAGATCATAGATAAAGGGAAAATTAACAGTTTCAGAGGCTTTTTAAAAATGTGATTTTGTGCTTATTTATCCTAGTTAGTGGCTACTAACCACTGCTCCTTCAATTTAATCCTCTGAGTCTAGCATGTGACAGTAGTTCTTACAGATTTATGTTTCAATATCTCTGTGCTATTTCAAAATAGTAAATACAGAGGATGGATTTATGGAAAGAACTTTTTTTTCTCATTTTATTTCTTAATGGTGTCTTAATGTAGTAAGAATATTAAGTCTCATTTTATTTTGAAACAGGTTGCTAATACCGAAAAAAGTGCTCTTTTCTTTTCATGGTTAAGAACATTGAGACTTGAGGGTCGCCTGGGTGGCTCAGTGGGTTAAAGCCTCTGCCTTCGGTTCAGGTCATGTTCTCAGGGTCTTGGGATCAAGCCCCGAAGCGGGCTCTCTGCTCAGCAGGGAGCCTGATTCCTCCCCTCTCTCTTTCTGCCTGCCTCTCTGCCTACTTGTGATCTGTCAAGTAAATAAATAAAATATTTAAAAAAAAGAACATTGAGACTTGAAGTTAAAATCACATTCTCCCTCCTCTGTCCCCCATGCAGCTGCTACCAGTCACAGAACAGAGATGAACGAACCAGTGTTGTTGGTTTTTAGAATAATATTGATTAAAGTGTAACCAGCTTTCAATTATAAGTGGGGGGTTACCATTGTCTTAATACAAGTATGCATATTTCACAATGTTTAATAGGAGAAAGTAGGTGCAAACAGAAATTTTAAAAACTTAAATATGGGAACAAATATTGGAGGTCTATCAGGCTTCTTTTAATTGCTTAAGAATTTCAGAATCCCCACTATAGATGCGGGAACATTCTTAAAAAATTATCTTAAATAGCTATAAAGTGGCAGTTCTCATTTTTAAACCCTTTGTTATTTAGGGTCTTCCCTCCATCATCCGAAATATTCGGCTGTATGTAATCTTCCAGGATCAAGGTGTACCCAGCTCATAGCCTACTTAGATTATTAAGTGAAATCTAACCCAAAATACTGTGGAAACCTTCAGCATAAAGCGGGCTTTTGGAGGGGCATTTTTACCTCTAATGGATTTTCCATGACTGAGAGGACAAGCCAGTATTGGCCTTGCAACAAGGATAGGGAATAGGGTGGGTGGGGATGAAGACCAGCAGACCAGAGAGAGGGGGAAAGGTGGGGGGGGGGGTGACTCATCGTCCATTTCTCAGACAGAACAGTGACTAACAGAAGGAAGACCAAAACATAGTTTTACAGAGAACATAAATTTTGCAGCAATTGTTTGAGGCCATTTGGGAAAACCTGCTAGTATTGTTTCTAGCTGAGTTTGTCCTACTGGGAATGACGCATTTTCCCCATCTCCCTCATTGGTCTTCTCAATCCCTCTAGATGCCCTTAATGCGACCAAGGGTTGTGGAGAGTGGGTGAGGCCATAGAAGCAGAAACTGGTTCAGCCAGTTGGAGGAGGACCCATGGGTTAGTGACCTCCTTTCTCCAAGAACTCTTTCCTAGGCCCTTTCCTTTTATCAAATCCATCTTGTCACCATGTCACTTGGTGAACTTATCCCATTGCTCAGATCTTCTCTCCCCCTTCCCCCCCCTTCCTCCCTATTCTCTCCTCACCTGTCCACCGCAATGGCCGTCATAGAGTAGATGCTGGCGAACACTGCCGTGATAGGAAAGAAGTTCTGGAAGCGACAGTAGTTGGCACCGAAGTACCACTCGCTGTGAAGCGCATAGATGAAGTTGACTAAGGTGTTGAAGGCAGCCATGGAGGCGTCAGAGAAAGCCAGGTTCACGAGGAAGTAGTTGGTGACAGTCCTCATGCGCTTGTGGGCCAGGATGATCCAGATGACGATGAGATTCCCGAAGACCGCCACGGCCACCACCACGCCGTATGCCAGGGACCAGAGGGCGATGCGCCAGGACGGCTGCACGAACTGGTTGGTGAGGTTGGCTTGGGGCTGTGTAGGCTCCGGGGAGGCTGCGGGCAGTCTCGGCTCGGAGGAGGAGGCGGAGAGGTTGCCGGCTTGGACTAGCAGGTGCAGCCACTCAGTCTCAGTCGCCCCTGCCGCCACTCCTGCGGCGAGCGCTGCACTCCGGTTCCCGGCGTTCGCGCTGGCCATGCCCGCACCGCTGGTCCAGTTCGCGGTTGCGGAGAGAGAGCCCATCGCCGCAAGTCTGCAGCCCCAGACCTCCCCACTCACCGCCGCCAGCCAGCCGGAGCCGACTCCCTCGAAGTTCTTCTCTGCCTTTGCTAATGGGCGGACCTCAGCCCCGCCTGGTCCCTTTGCTTACAGGGCGGACCTCAGCCCCGCCTGGAAGCGAGGTAGAGAAGCTACCGCTGTCCTTGCTGGTTATGAGATGCTTTGAGCCAGTAGGTGATGTGTAGGTAGCAGGGGAGTCACTTTCTCTCCGAGGACTTTGCGACTAGAGCAGGCAGGATGGATGAGATGCGAGGGAAGGGAGGTGTTAAGAGCCCTCACCAGCGGGGAAGTCCGGGGTTGCCCCTGCGCTAGCTCCCGGGCACTGGCTGGAGCACTGGGGTTCAGGCGCGGCAGCGGGCTTTATAGTCTCGTTCAATCCCCTGCTCTGGTGACGTTGTGGGGGCCGCGGAGCTGACCAACCCCTTCGTGGGCTACGATTGCCCTCCTTTCCTCTCTTCGCATTTCATTCATTCGCTACTTGTATCTACCCAGCCCGAGCGTGGCAGGTTGAGACGCTCAAGAAAAGTCACACTTTCATAGTTGCAATAAAATCTGGGCAAGATTGTTTTTTCCTTTTAACTTCAGGATATTTTGCTGAGGTCCCTGCTCTCAGACATTTCCTTTTTAAACCAATTTAAGCCACTCACCCCTAAAGCGGAGGCACGATCCCAGGAGATTTGTCAAGAGCCTGTGTGGGTGTTACCTGCTGCAGGCTGTGGGTACAGCTAGACGCGCACTTTGGTAGGTGTCACTGGCCTTTGGAATTTCGCTTCACTTTCTGCTTGTGTGTCTGTTCTCACTTCTCAGACCCCTTCTCCTCTCCCACTTCCGAAGTCTACCCATTTGTCCTCTTATAATCTCTGTCACCAGAAATCAGTCTCCTTCGCCTTCCTCCGGACAGAGACTATGGTTTCTCCTGAAGGATTCTGCTCACGTTGGAATGTCATAATACACTGAGGGTAAATCAGAAACCCGAGATACAGATTTTTCCCCGAGTGGAAATTTTATATATATATATATATATATTTCTATCATTATCATATGTATATTATATATGATAGAATTAGAAGTACTTACAATGAAAGGGGTTTATTTAAATTTTTTTTTTAATTTAAAATTTATTTTTAAGAGAGGGAGAGAGTGGGGTGGGGGTGTGGGCAGAGGGAGAGGCAGATTCCCCACTGATCAGGGAACCCAATGCAGGACTCTATCGACTGGAGCCAAAGGCAGATGCTCAACATACTGAGCCACCCAGGCCACCCGTGAAAAGGGTGTAACGAGTGACTTCTTTCCTTTCAGAGAAACAGAAGGATCCAGGTCATGGCTTTCCTTTTAGATCTGCCTTCCACAGAGAGAATCTCTGTGTATCCTAGTAGAGGATTTATCGTTCATTCATTGTTTCAGTTGTTCCTCCCATCAGTACAGAAATATATTTCCTTCTAGGAGCTGTACCAAGTATTAGGGATGGAGCAGTGAAACTACAGACATAAACCAGATCTGAACCCTGTCCTCACTGAGCCTGCAGTCTAGCAGTATTTTGACATTATTTTTTTTTAAATTTTATTCTTTATTTTATTTTTTATTTTTGACATTAGAGCAAGTATTATGGATGGTGGAATATGAAAGTACAGAGAAAAATGAGAATGTGCAACTGAACAGGAGAATATTGTGTTCACTGGATTCTGGATTCTGTAAACATCTCTTAAATAATTTCTTTGTAAGGAAAAGATATATGCACCCTTCCATTTATTGCAGCTTTGTTTACAACTACCAAGATATGGAAGGAACCAAAGTATCCATTGATAGAAGATTGGATAAAGAAGGTGTAATATATATAATATAATATATAATGTAATATATTATATACATACACATACACACACATGCACACACACATATACACAATGGAATATTATTCAGCCATAAAAATGAGATCTTGCCATTTGTGACTACATAGATGGACCTAGAGCATATTATAGTAAGTGAAATGAGTCAGAGAAAGACAAATACCATATGATTTCACTTATATGTGGACTCTAAAAAACAAAACAAACCAACAAAAGGGCAGAAACAGAACCGTAAATATAAGGAGCGAGTTGTTGCTTGCGAGTGGTGAAAAGGGAGGATGGGCAAAATGGGTGAGAGGAATGGGAGATAAAGGCTTCCAGTTATGTAATGAGTAAGTCACACAGGTATGAAAGGTATACCATAGGGAATGTAGTCACTGGTATTGTAATAGGAAGTATGGTGACAGATGGTAGCCACACTTGTGGTGACCATAGCATAATATATAGAGTTGTGGAATCACTAAGTTGCACACCTGAAATTAATGTAATATTATGTGTCAACTCTGCTTCAATTAACAAAAATTTCTTTGTAAGGATGAAATGAAGTGCCAAAAAATAGACTTGTCAGAAGATTATGCTTTGAAACATGGGAAGGTTTAGAAGATAATGGCTAAGAAAGAAACTTCCTTAAGAAGTTCCTTAAACTTCTTCTTCCTAAGAGAATTTGATAAGTAATCTGCTCATTTGTAGCCCCAGAATCTAAATCTTGCCCTTATCCAAGTCCACTCTGCTGGTTTCCTAATTCCTCTCTCTATTACTCTAAGAACTCCAAAGTCTTAGTCTTGGACTTCCGAGGGAAGGAGGACGGACAGAAGAAATGGTAACATACCAGAAGGTGATTCTTAGAGAAGGATCCTATACTCTTACATTTAAAATTTGGGAGTGTGGTTTTTCTGTTCACTTCTTCCTCCCTGCCAGTGCTGCTCAGGCTGTACCACTAGCTCAGAACTCTAGGCTCTGGCTAAATTAGCTCCTTAGTGGTCTTTCTCCTGCTGCCCTCATGATCAGCTACCAGGACTTCTTCAGCCTTGATGAGATGTTCTCCGACATCTACAAGATTTGGGAAATCAGAGATGGGTTGCACCTGGAGGTAGAGGGGAAGATGATCAGTAGGATAGAGGATAACACTGATGATTTACTGATGATGGAAATACTTCCACTGAAGTCCCTGAGGGCAAAGGTACTGGAAGCACAGTAATCACTAATGTTGCTATTGTCATGAACCATCACTTGCAGGAAACCAGCTTCACAAAAGGCACCTACAAGAAGTACATCAAAGATTACATGAAATCAATCAAAGGCAAACTTAAAGAACAGAGGCCAGAAAGAGTAAAATCTTTTATGACAGGAGCGGAGGAACAAATCAAGCACATTCTAGCTACTTTCAAAAATTACCAGTTCTTTACTGGGGAAGACATAAATCCAGATGGCATGGTTGTTCTTCTGGACTCCTGTGCAAATGGTGTGACCCCATGTATGATTCTCTAAAAATGGTTTAGAAATGGAAAAATGTTTACGAATTTGGCTATTGCTTTGAATGCATCACCTGTTGTCATAACTGGCTGCTGCTTTTCATCTATACAACACAAGGACTTAGACAAATGGACCTGAAGTTATCTTGAGCTCTTCATTTATTTTGACCTTGATTTATTTGGAGCAGAGGCATTGTGTTTATGATATATATATATATATATTTACATATCATGTAGGTTATCTAAAGATAAAATGCATTTGAACTCATTTGAGAGAATGCCTCTTAGCCTAATACATAATTTAAATTGATCCTGTGCAGTGTCCTAGAGAAGCTAGGGGCTGATTGTAGACTACTGCTAGAAAGCATAAGACTGCTTGCAAATAACTTCTACAGTGAAAATTTCTTCTGGGACTGGACCAGAAAAACAAAAAACAAAAAACAAAAAAACCCTAAGAACCAAAATTCTTAATTCTGAGTTCAAGTAAAGGGAAAGACCATGCTCTTAGTGGTGTCAATGTTTGAAGTGACTCTTTACACATTTCATCATGTTCAAATGAAAGTAATAATTAACTCAAAAAGATTACCAAAAGAATATGAAGAGAATGATACAGTAAGGAAAAAACTCTTGGGAATGTGTTTGAGCACATTTAAAACCTTTGCAAATGCATGAGGCTGTTGGAAATAAGCCAAGTATAGTATCATAGGAGATGTTAATAGGTTTTACGTAATAGTGATTAAATCTTGGTTTGACTACATAAATGTTAATAAAAATTATGATCCTTTATGTGAATGTTTTTTATTTATTCCTAATGACCAAGAAATGTTTATCTATTTTATTATGTAGAATAGATCACGTTTCTCTCAAGTTTAATTGGGTTCTCCATATTTTGCTTAGAATACATATTGGTAATGTGCCCCAGTAATTTACTAACAGCTTATAATAATAGAATGGATACTGATGACATGCTTTCCCCTTCTCTTTTCTCCTCCTTTTTTTTTCTCTCTCTTAAAACTCAAGGAAACCATATGGCATATTTCACACTTGTATTTTTATTTTAACAGTCCTCTTAAAAATAATAAGGTAGAATTTCAGGTATTGGTGCTGGCTAGTGGAGGAGTTATTTTCAGAAATTTTGTCAAGATTCCAGATTTCTCTGACAACAAACTTCTCTTTGACAGTTTGGTTTCAGTATGTTCAGTGTTCCCACTGTGTTGAGATTGATTTTTTTTTCTTATGAATTTCAGATATGACGGTCCACACTTAGACTCTTGCTTTGCACTTTTATCCTTTGTTATCTCATCATGGTGCTTTGCAGTTATATTGGGTCATTTCCACAAAATCATGCTACTACGTATTGCTGGCAATCAATCAATAATCAACAATCGATACAACTCCACTTACTTGTGTAGACGGGTGCTCCTTGGAAATACTTGCTTTTTGCCAGACACCCTTTTCATGTGGATCTATCAGTTTTCATTTCCCCAAATTCCAAATTTCCTTCAGCTTTCTTCCTTCTTCATCATCTTTCTCCTGCTCAACAAGTTATCTCCAATTTATCTGAAAAAAATTCAGAACAAACAGCCAAGTTGGAGTGCCTGGGTGGCTTGGTTGGTTAAGTGACCAACACTTGATTTTGGTTCAGGTCATGATCTCAGGGTTGTGAGATAGAGCCCTGCCTGTACTGGGTGCTCAGCATGGAGTCTGCTAGAGATGCTCTCTCTCCTTCTCCTTCTGCCCATCCTCCTGCTCTCTAAATAAATAAATAGATAGATAAATAAATACAATCTTAAAAAAAAAGAACATCAGCCATGAATTTCACATTTCTGTGCATTTTGCCCATTTTTAATCATTTGTTATCATCTTGATGGAAGTGGTTTATCTTCTAAAACACATTTTTTATTTGTGCTACCTCTTTAAACAACTCCCCTTCTCTCAGTCTCTTCAGCATCTCTCTCTTTTTTTCCTTTAAGATTGAAACGCATCTAAGAATCTACATTAAAATAGCTCTTTGCGCCTGGGTGGCTCAGTGGGTTAAAGCCTCTACCTTCCCTTTGGTTTGGATCCCAGGGTCCTGGAATTGAGCCCCACATCGCATCGGGCTCTCTGCTGGGCGGGGAGCCTGCTTCCTCCTCTCTCTCTGCCTGCTTCTCTGCCTACTTGTGATCTCTATCTGTCAAATAAATAAATAAAATCTTAAAAAAATAATAAAATAAAATAGCTCTTTGCTGACCACATTCCGTTTTTGTTACCACTTTTCTCTCTCTCCTATTCTCACACGTTCTTCTTTAACAAAATATCTAAGATCATTATTTTCACTTCCTCACTACAATAATATTCCGAAGTATTAAATATTTAGTACTCTTCTGTCAATGCACTGTCCTATCAATTGCCTGCATGTTAAATTGAACTGTCACTTTCTGTCCTTAATTTCCTTGACCTCTCTGTAGCATTAGCATTTGACATTTAAATCAGTTTCCTAGGGTTATCATAACAAATTACAACAAACTGGCTTAAAACATCAGAAATTTATTTTTTCACAGTTTGGGGGGCTAGAAACCTAAAATCAGTATGTGGGCAAGGTTGGTTCTTTCTGGAGACTCTGAGGTAGAATCTATCCCATGTCCCCCTCCTAGTTTCTTTTGGTTGCTGGCAATCTTTGGTGTTCCTGGGCTTCTAGATGCATCATCCTAATTCTGTCCCCATCATCACCAGACGTTCTTCCTGTGTGTCTTTATATTACCTTCTCTGTGTCCAAATTAACTTCTTCTTATAATGAGATAGTCTTGCATTAGGGTCAGTCCCAAACCTGTATATCATCTTAACTTGATTATGTGAGCAAAGACTATTTCCAAATAAGGTCCTACTCACAGGTACTGGGAGTTTAGAACTAAATATACCTGGGGTGGGGCATGGGGGGACAGAATATTGAAGATAATAATTAAGGAAGGTTTTAAATTGGAGACTGATAGCTCATCTGTTGTATATAGATTTTGTGAATCAAGTGTTGGGTTGGAAGCAATGAATAAAGAAAATATGAGTAAAGATACCATGAACCCCTACCCCCTTCAAAATACTAAGTGTTTTTAAAACAATAGCCCTCAAGGTAGTGTATGAATTATTACAGAAGTGGAAAAATATATGATATAAAGTAATTATAGCAATAATCTTGATAATAATCTCACTCTTCAAGTCCAGTAATTTCACTCCTAGTAATTTGATCTAAGGAAGTAATCAGAAAATCAGACAAAAATTTATGTATAAGGATGTATTTTGGAGTTATGTTTATGAAAATAAAAAAGTAAAAGGTGTAAACATAAAATAATTTTGGCATGTCCAAAACCTGTATCCTAGTATCTTAAAAAATGGGCTTTTATCCTATCATTTAAAGAGCATGTTTTAAATGTTCTAAAATTAGATGGAGGGCATGGTTGCACAACACTGTGAATGTACTAAAAGTTATTGAATTGTATACTTTAAAATGATTAAAATGGTGGATTTTGTGTTATGTAAATTTTATCTAAAACAGGAAACAGTTCCTAAAAAGAGCAAAGAACTAAGAATTCAGAAGGATTCATCATGTCACAATCAAGGTTTATACGAAAGAATCAAGTCAAGGCATATTCAATGAAGGTACAAGATCCCTTGACTCATAGATAAGGACATAATATTACATGCAACAGACAAAGATAGTTAAATAAATCACCTTTAAGTTTAACAAATCAATTTGGTCTCGAAATTTTACACATTACCTGCTGGAAGAGTGTTAAGGAATTCTTAAAAATTCTTTGGGAAAGAAAAACATCTTTTAAGAAAATTATCCCATTGAGTAGCTCTTTTTCAGATATAAAGAAAACAGAAAGACATTTTCAAACATGCAGGGACTCAGATATTATAACACTGGTGAGAGCTTTGTAGAATACAAACAATACTCCAACAAACCAACCAACAAGCAAGCACACGAATAAAGAAATAATCTCTTTGCAACTAAAACCCAGCCAACAAATGCAGACTGGAGTAGCTATCAGTTAAGACTGGAGCCATGGACCAGAGTTGTATATGAGCCACAGTGATGACTTTGAGGTGATCAGTATCCTCCATACCATTGTTTCTAAACATATGTGTGCACAACACAGTCACAGATTATAAGAGGAGTAGCTACTACAGTCTGTATACAAGAGAAAATCACATTATCAAATTTGCCCTTGAAAATCCTCAATATCACCTATAAAGTATGATATGGGCACAAACCGTATTTCCTAAGGAAAAATAGCTAGTCTTCAAACTGGAACCTATAGCGGGTTCAGTTTAGCCCAAGATAAAGCATTAGATTGTGTTCAGAGTCTGGATGGTATAAAATGCTAATTTTAAACACTAGAATCTGGGTGCCTGGGTCACTCAGTTGTTAAGTGTCTGCTTTCGGCTCAGGTCATGATGCCATCGTCCTGGCACCCAGTGGAGCGAGGCTCCCTGCTCAGTAGAGAGTCTCCTTCTCCTTCTCCCACTCCCCCGGCTTGTGTTCCCTCTCTGGCTGTCTCTTTCTCTCTGTCAAATAAATAAGATCTTTTAATAAAATAACATAAACACTAGAATCATACTTATTTGTGCAGAACTTTCATGCAATGAGAAGTGAGAATGCCTGAAATGAAGATTCATTTCTCTCATCTCCTCTTCTCACTAGGATTATGCTAAATCAAGAAAATGGGAAGTGCATTACCTGAAAATGTAAATTATTTCTCCCCTTCCTTTTTATCATTCTACCTTTTTCCTTCTTTATTTACTAAACATATTTATTGGAGTTTTAGAAAAATGAAGAGCATGCATAATATAATTCCATAGAATTATAGAGTGATGATAGTTTTGTTATGTGATTTTATACCCTCAGGTAATTTGGAGACAATTTTCAAAGGAACAAAAACATATTCATACAAAATCATTAAAAGAATTCTAATAACATCAAGATTTTTTTTTTTTTTTGTCTAAGAGGAGAAAGAGTTCTACTCAAATACATAGGGGTGGTAGGTCAGACATCTGTTGGTTATCTGCAAACACTGGCACTTCCCATGTTAATTCAAAAGATACAGGTGACATAATTAAGAGAAGAATTAATCTTTCAAAACTCATTAAAGTACCTATTACTCTAAATTAAAAACTGCTAAATATGTGTGTGAGTGGGAGGTAGTTGGATAATTCAGCCTTTTTTAGCTTTCAAAATAAGAGCTCCTTGGAGAACTCCTATCTGTTAATTAAATCAAGGTTAATCAGTACAATTATAGGATTCCATGATTGGTATATAATTTCTGTGCTACACATTTGTTTACTACCATTTAAAGGAGGAATCAGAAATTAGTATGTACAGGAGAAGTTGATATCTTTATTTATGTATGCTGCATTTTGCTTAGGATAATTTTTCATTTCAAATTCGATCACTGCATAAACTCTATAGGAATGGAAATTAAAGAGAAAACAGGTAAAATTTGCTCATAAGAGTGCACAAAATTTTATGGATATACATTTATCCCAAAATGTTCTTAGTGGTCTAAGATTCCTAAGAACATAATCTATAATCAAATCAGCATTTTATGTGGTTTAATCTAAATCTGGTTTACATTAAAAAATCAAATATAACTAATACCCTGGAGGTATTAAAAAATCTTTGTACCATTATAAACTGACTAATAACTGTTAGTCAAGAGCTGAAAAGAAAGCATCAATATATGTATATTTATGCACAAATGATATATATTGCATTATTGCAATAACATATTATGTACATTTAACTTATTAATGATAAAGAAAGATGAAGCCATAGGATTTCAGTATGTAATCTCCATTCACATAAAGTATATTTGGTCATGGATATGAAAATTCTCCTTCTGTAATTAATTTGAAGTGATATTAATAGTATTGCATAGGTACTTCCCTCACACAACCTGTACAAACAAGTTATTAGCAACCCCACTACTTCCATGGCTGTCTACACAGTTGGGAGAGAATAGGTTTGTGCAGAAATGGTTGTCCTAAATTTTACAATATTGATATGCTTCCTACTTGGTTGAAACACGGGTATTTTCCTTTTTCTTCTTAGGAAGCTTTATCATCTTTCCTGGATACACTTGGAGTTCCTCAGTATCCCAACAATTAAAAATATAACACTCCATACTTGACGTACCTACAGGTGCTAGTTTGCATAGGATTGTCAAATGAGAGAATGATAACTCTATTCCCGGGAAGATGGTGTTTTTTGTTGTTTTTTTGTTTTTTGTTTTTTTTTTTAGAAAGGGTTCAGATGCAGAGGGAGAGGGAGAGAGAGAATCCTAAGCAGGCTCCACACCTACCACAGAGCCCAATATGGAGCGAGGTCTCACAACCCTATGATGAGGACCTGAGTTGAAATTAAGAGTCAGACACTTAGCAGACTGGCCACCCAGGTGCCCCATGTTGGTGCGTTTTTAATATCTGCTGAGGCTGTCTCCAGTCATATTGACTGGCTTGCTTCAGTAGTCCAAAGTCTTTCCCCCAGAATTGATCGTACATTTTGATAGTGCTCTTGTAACTAAATTGTATATATTTTGAAAAATGTTCCTGATCCTTTTTTCCCATATACCTTGACTTTTTAAAATGTTAACTACTTATTTTTCCTGAATAAAAGTCTTTCAGGTACATCTATAAGACATTATAGTACAGTTGACTCTTGAACAACAAAGGTTCGAAGTACTTGGGTCTACTTACATGCCGATTTTTTTTTATAAATACGGTGCAGTACTGTAAATGTGTTTTCCTTATTAGTTTCTTAACATTTTCTTTTCTCTTGCTGACTTTATTAAATGCAGTGTATGTGTAACATACAAAATATGTGTTAATTGGCTGCTTTTGTTATTGGTAAGGCTCCTGGTAGACCATAGGCTATTAATAGTTAAGTTTTGGAGGAGTCAAAAGTTTGGATTTTTTATTGTGTAGGGAGTCAGTGCCTTTAAGCCCTACATTGTTCAAAGGTCAACTATAGACATGTATACAGAAATGTAGTGGTATAATTGTTAACATCTCTATTTTATGAGTGAGGAAAGTAACAGAGAAGTAATTTGAAACTTAACTGACAGGGCAGCATTCAAATCCAGATGTTTCAAAAGCAAATCCCACAGTCTTTATCAACCACTCTTTGGTCTCAACTTAATTGAGAAGTAATTGAAAGAGACTAATATGGTTTTTTATGTCAAATTATCACACAGAGTGTAAAATACACAGGGTGAAATGAAAAAAAAAAAAAACCAGCATTCCTTAAATGTCAACAAAATAAAGGGAAAGTAAAGGGGAACATATTTTACATTTATATTTATATTTCATTTATATTTATATATTTATATTATATTTATATTTATATTTCAGGTTATATTTAATTTATATTACCATACTGGATAGATATTTTGAATGAAGTTTGTTCTTATTAATTTCTCATGGAAACAAAGCATCTATGAGGACACTTTATTTGATAGGTTATTTTTTTTTATGTTCTTACAATTTTATTTAAATTTCAAGTTCAAGTCTCTCTTCACATCTATTTGTTAGGGGTTTTCTTCTATTTATTAATGTTATCCTTGTTGTAGAAGGAGAATTCACTCATGAGTCAAAATGCTCTATCTGACAGGTAGACAGACCTCTCCAGGTGTTTTTGCAAAAGAGACTACAGAATAAATCAGAATCAATCCACTTGCAGAAAAGATTTGGAGAAACATCTAAAGATTTTGTATTTGCATTGACAAGTTCAGATCATTGCCATTTCTCTTTTTTTCCCCAAAATTTTATTTAGATTCTAGTTAGTTAACATATAGTGAAAGGGGTAGAATTAATGATTTATCACTTATATTTAACACCCAGTGCTCATCATAACAAATACCCTCCTTCATACCCATCACCCACCCACCTCCCTCCATCAACTCTCAGTTTGTCCTTTGTCTTACAGAGTCTCTTATGGTTTGTTTCCCTCACTCTCTCTTTTTTCTCCTTCCCATATGTTCATATGTTTTGTTTCTTAAATTCTACATGAGTGAAATCTTATGGTATTTGTCTTTCACTGACTCATTTATTTTGCTTAACATAATATCCTCTAGCTCCACCCACATTATTGCAAATGGCAAGATTTCATTCTTTTGATGGCTGAATAATATTCCATTGTATGTATATACCACATCTTTATCCATTTATCAGTTGATGGATATTTGGGCTCTCTCCATAGTTTGGCTGTTGTTGATAATGCTGCTATTGTTATATTGTTGATAATGCTGCTATGTTATTTCTTCCGTAAGACTTAAGTACTGAAACAACTTCTTCATCCATGGATTAAGCTGCTGTAGATATTGATTTTTCAGATGGATTTTGGTGAAGTAAATTGAAAACCTTCTAGGAAGGAATCACCATTCTACACACTGTTAACAAAGTTTGTGATTCATGGGAAGAAGTCAAAATATTAACATGAACTGGAATTTGGAAGAATTTAATCTCATTTCTCATGGGTGATTTTAAAGGATTCAAGACTTCAGTGGAGGAAGTAACTGATTATGTGATGAAAATATCAAGAGAGACAGATTTATAAGTAGAACCTGAAGATGTTACTGAATTACTGTGATTTTATGACACTTTAGCAGAGGAGTTGCTTCTTATGAATGAGCAAAAAAAGTAGTTTCTTGAGATGGAGTCTACTTCTGTGATATGTGAAAATTGTTGAAATGACAACAAAGAATTTAGAATATTATATAAACTTAGTTGACAAAGCAGTGGTAGAGTTTGAGAATATTGACTCCAATTTTGAAAGAAATTCTACTGTAGGTAAAATGCTATCAAACAGCATTGCATGCTACAGAGAAATTTTTTGGGAAAGTAAGAGGAAGTTGGTGCAGCAGACTTCATTGTTTTCTTATTTTAGGAAATTACCACAGCCTTTCCAGCCTTCAGCAACCACTACCCTGATCAGTCAGCAGCTATCAACATTGAAGCAAGACCCCCACCAACCAAATGATTACAATTCGTTGTAATGATGGCTAGCATTTTTTTAAGAATAAAATATTTTCAAGACATAATACTATTGCACACTTACTTAAAATGCTATAATATAGTGTGAATATAACTTCTATAACTTTTATATACACTAGGAAGCTGACAAAGGAAATGTATTTGACTCCCCTTAGTGTGATACTCAATTTCTTGTGGTGATATGAAACTGAACCCACAGTATATCTGAGGGGGGTATGCCTATATTTTGGAAACAACCCTCATAATCTTATTATTTTTATTGTTTTCTATGGCAAAGCAAAATTTCCAAGGTAGTTTAATCTTTAGTTTCAAAATTCTTACAGGATTTTGAAAATGTATTAAGTTTATATAAAATAAAGCAGTATGAAAATTGAAAAGATTGAGAAAAATAACATTTAAAACTCTCTAGAAATAACATTTATAAAACAATAAAAAGGGAGGCATTATTTCTTCTAAATGAATATAAATTGTTTTAACCCTAGCATCTCTTACTTATACCATTGGTCTCCAAGTGAGGTGCGTATACTGCATGGAGTGCTAGAGAAGATTCATTAAGATGTGGGGGGTTATATTAGAAGTTTTATTATCTTTATTCTTTTTTAAATAGTTTTTTATTATGTTATGTTAGTCACCATACCCTTTAACTGTTTTATGCTATTGGTATATATTTCAAAATCTGCATAATATATTAGTATAGTAAAACAAAGGTATAAATTATAAAGTAATAATTATGTGTGTGTGTGCATGCCCTGCCTATGCACACCGATTTTTAATTGGTGAAGATCTGTTATAAAACATCTTAATGCTATACTTCCCTTTCCTGTCTCTTCTTCCACTGCCACCACATTCTCTAGCCACAGAGAAGATGCATAGCATTTGGTTCGTGGAGGATTTCCCCCTGGGCTTAGAATAGTAGGACATAAACATGCTGGCATGACAGAAAACTACATTTCTTCTCTTGTTTGTGTCACCTTCCTGAGTCCTCGTGGTTGTGTGAAAAGTAAGGTTACTGAATGAATTTTTTTTTAAATTTAGGAGATTATAATTTCCACAAATTTATGTTTATAATTTCCTCCCTTACTCCAATCCTGATGTCTCGCATTCTGTTCAGCTGGTATTGATCCTTTATCAAAAGATTTAAAATTATTTCTCTAGGGGCGCCTGGGTGGCTCAGTGGGTTAGGCCTCTGCCTTTGGCTCAGGTCATGATCTCAGGGTCCTGGGATCGAGGCCTGCATGGTGCTCTCTGCTTGGCGGGGAGCCTGCTTCCTCCTTTCTCTCTGCCTGCCTCTCTGCCTACTTGTGATCTCTCTTTCCCTGTCAAATAAATAAATAAAATCTTTAAAAAAATATTTCCCTAGAAATACTAGACTAATAGATTTATTGACTTTTCCCCTAGTTTATTGCATTAGCAGAAATCAGGTGTAATAATTTTGGTGGGAAAAATGCCTGAATAAATCACTGTTAAAATGGGAAATTTCTGATTTTAGTCTTTGCAGTGATTACTACTGTACTTTCTTGGTTGCTACAATTTGTTGATGATAAAAAGTATTACCTACTGAGCTGTAATTAAGACTGTTTCTGAAATCTTAGAGAGCAAAGTTATGAAAAATTCAGGTTATTTATAGAACTGACTCTTCAGACAAAAGTTTATAGACCCAGCTGTTCTCCCCCTTACTTAGAGGAAAGTGGTTACTTGACCTGAAGGAATAATTTCCTTGCATGGATGAAGAAATAAAATCAAGGGAGAGAAAAATTGAAGTATTCAAAAGTCTCTTACCTTAGATGGACTGTAGAGATCACTTAATCCAAATACCTTAGAGGTAGAGCAATTCAGTTACCGGGAGTTGAGAAGTCATTTGCTTTTGTATAGGAAAAAATGTCTTGGGGTAGGCAGAAACTATATTAGTACTGGTGGACACTGGTCCTCAGTGTACTGCCACACTCAGTTAACAATTGCTAAGTACCTCTTGGGTTTTAATTTAAACTTCTATTGTTGAATAGCATGCAGTTATTTTTAGGCCTGAAATATCTATTTTGGTCTGTGTTTTATCAGATCATCATCCCAGCACGAAGGGAATTGTATAGAGAACTTCCTCAGCAAGTTTAAGTGGAAATATTCTTGTCTTTTGGAAATATTCAAGAGAATGCAACAGGAAAAACCACTGAGGGTACCAACTGCATAAATGAACACACAGCTGCTATTCTTTGGGTCTTCCTGAGGAATTACTTAACATTCTGGTTAAATGGGCCCCTCCCAATGATCAGTTATCTGAAGGTGATAAAATGCAACACGGCTTACAGATGTCTCAAGAGTGGAAGGTTAACAATCTGGAAAGCATTTGTATGGTAACTGGCTGATAATGTGACATAGATTTTTAACATTTATTGGGCAATAGCTAATGAACCAGCAATATATCTAGAAAATGACACACAGATAGTTGGAATATAAAAGGAATCTCAATGGGTGCTTTATTATGGAAAATGTTGTGGATTGAGGAGGGGGTAATCAAAGTGGGCCAAATTGATGCCCACCAAGACAATCCATCCAAATTCAGAAGGGGGTTGGAACCAACCAGTAGATACTCTTGATGTTTCCTGGAAAGTGGTCTCTTGGACACATGAAATGGGTTGGCATGGGGGAGTTAACAAGAAATACACTGATTGGCAGAGAAAAACTATGTGTTCTACTGAGTTAGAAGCTTACAGAATTTGCTTTTTTGTTAACAGGAACATTAGAGACTAAAAGAAGCCATGGCTGCATTTTGAACAGATCTAGGCAGGCCCAGAGTTTATAGATTACATTGACTCATTATGTGTGAAGCTGGGTGGATATCAAAGGGCCTTGAACAGTGTAGACACTTCTTATGAATTTAGATATACATATCTAATAATTGAAGAAAATACTCCTAACACTGTTTAATGCCTAGAGCAAGAGACATTCCAGTTTGAACTTTCTGCTTATATAGCATTTGACAAAGGAACTCATTTTATTGCAGGTGCAGTGGAACAATGCACTGAGAAACATAGCATCTTACCATTCACAAAAAATTAGAAAATTAAAAACTTGAATGGGCAATTGAAAGAGCTTCTTACTACATTGAGAGGTAATAAAGAAGACTTGCAAAATTGAATAAGTGTGTGTTTAAAATTAATATATGTGAATGTAAAGAGGGTTCATAATTGGATAGATTGTTGAGACATTGTGTGGAAAACAGAGAAGAGACAATGAGGGGTAGTACAAGCACATAGCATTAATTTCTGTCCCACTTCAGTGTTTTTTTCCCTTCTGTCCCTGATTCTATAGTGTGAACTTGGATTACATTTATGAATTCCAGGAGAAGATGTGATTTTTAAATATGAATCATACCAATATCACTAAAGGAAAATGAAATTAATAGCTAAAAAATTTTAAAAAAATCTTAAAGAGAAAATTAGACACGAAAAGATGATCCAACATAGTATGATTAGCATCGCCAAAATGAGAAGCAATGAAACGGACTAAAACAAATACTAATAATTATCATTAAGGAAACTATGGAATAAAATGATACTTACACGTATGTACTGGAAGACTTCAATATTATATGTGACTTTCAACTGAGAATGATTGACACCAAGATATAACCTATTAAGATTACTGAATGTCAAATATCTTTAAAAAAGGCATGTGGAAACCAGAAAAAAATTAATTTACTTATAATGAGAAAAAAAGCAAAAACATACAAGACTTCTAGAACTTAGCATTTCATAACAGAATACAGTGAAGGAACTTATTGAAGATATTCAAGGAATCAAGGATTTTATATCCAGCCCAAATATAAAAGTCACAGACAATTATGAATATGAGAGTAATTGACTAATAATTGTTCCCATCAACTATTTATAATAATCTTCTAGATGATTACTTTAGGCATCTGAACAATCATAAGAAAATTTTTATTATTAGGTATGGTGATAAGTATGAAGTATATTGAACTGTGCAACCAAGCTTAATGTTTAGGATGATAATGAGAAAATTAAAAATGTGTATGCTTTGACATCATTGATGTAATAGAACTATCAAAAATTGGCAGAGCAGAGAGAGAATATATGGAAGTAAAATAAGTTTATTGGCTGTTTTATAGGTAATAAAAATTAAAGTAATATGATTTTAATTAGATACTGGGGCAAAGGGAGAGAAGGGGAGGAAGATTTTATTAGCCTAATTAGTTATTGTAGGGTAGTAGGAATCATGAAATAGTATGTCAAAAGGGGAACACCTAGAATATTATATATAATTATTATTAGCAGTAAAAAGTCAATCATTAAAACAAAAAATATAAATTTATCTACATAACAAGAGATATGATGAAATAAAAAGAAATACATCATGGGATGTAGGTTTTAAATAAAATAAAACAGTGAGACAGGAATGAGAACAAATATTTGGTCATATTGATGACTATAAATGACTCTAACTCAGCCATTAACATAATAAAAGATATTCAGTTTGTCTAATAAAGCAAAAGCCATGTAAACAAGGTACCTGCAAAATTAATGAAAAATACTATAAAAGTGTCAATTTTGATGTTAGACAAAATAACAATCTAGACAAGGAAAATATTTTTTAGTATTAAAGTTCTAGAATGTGGGTCTTTTTTTAAGTATAAATGTTTTTATTTTTTATTTTTTTAAGTTTTTATTTAAATTCCAGTTAGTTAACATACAGTGTAATAATATAAGGTAGGCAATTTAGAGGTTCAACACTTATATGCAATACCCCCTTGCTTATTATGACAATGATTTAACCCAACCCCTACCTACCACCTCCCTCCATCAACCCTCAGTTTGTTCTATCTTAAAGAATCTCTTATGATTTGTTTCCCTCTCTCTTTTCCCCCGCCCATATGTTCATCTGTTTTTTTTTTAAGATTTTATTTATTTGACAGACAGAGATCACAAGTAGGCAGAGAGGCAGGCAGAGAGAGAGGGGGAAGCAGGCTCCCTGCTGAGCAGAGAGCCCGATGCGGGGCTCGTTCCCAGGACCCTGGGATCATGACCTGAGCCAAAAGCAGAGGCTTTGACCCACTGAGCCACCCAGGTGCCCCGTTCATCTGTTTTGTTTCTTAAATTCCACATGAGTGAAATCATATTTATCTTTCTCTGACTGACTTATTTTGCTTAGCATAATACACTCCAGCTCCATCCATGTCATTGCAAATGGCAAGATTTCATTCTTTTTTTTTTTAATGGTATCTTTTTTTTTTTTTTAGATTTTATTTACTTGACAGAGAGAGATCACAAGTAGACAGAGAGGCAGGCAGAGAGAGAGAGAGAGGGAAGCAGGCTCCCTGCTGAGCAGAGAGCCCGATGCGGGACTCGATCCCAGGACCCTGAGATCATGACCTGAGCCGAAGGCAGCGGCTTAACCCACTGAGCCACCCAGGCGCCCAAGATTTCATTCTTTTGATGGCTGAATAATATATTCCATTGTGTGTGTGTGTGTGTGTGTGTACCACCTTATCTTTATCCATTCATCCATCAATGTATATGTGGGCTCTTTCCATAGTTTGGCTGTTGTTCATTATGCTGCTATAAACATTAGGGCACATGCACCCCCAAGAATTAGTATATTTGCATCCCTTGGGTAAATACCTAGGTAGTGCAATTGCTGGATCCTAGGGTAGTTCTATTTTTAACTTCTTGAGGAATCACCATACTGTTTGCCAGAGTGGCTGCTCTAATTTGCTTTCCTATCAACAGTGTAAGAGGTTTCTCCTTTCTCCACATCCTTGCCAACACTTGCTCTTTCTTGTGTTGTTGATTTTAGCCATTCTGACATGTGTGAAGTGATTGTAGTTTTTACTTGTATTTCCCTGATTTTGAGTGATGCAGAACATCTTTTCATGTGTCTTTTGGTCACTTCAGTTCTCCAACAATTCAGATGAATAAAAGAGGTGGTTGAGAGGAGGGGAATGAAATAACTAATAGACAATAAGAGAAACTTCAGAAGCATAACAACCATCTGCAATGTGTAGTCTTGTTTGAATCTTGGTTTGGATAAATTAAGTCATGTTTGAGACAATTGATGTGGATAAGGCCTGAATGTTATTAATATTATCTAATTAAATAATTATTCATTTTATTATGCATGATGGTGGCATGGTTGTGATATTTTTTAAAAGTCCATACTAGAGACTTGAAGAACCTTGCAGAATCCTGAAGAATCTACTGGCTAAATGACATATGTTTGGGATTTCCAATAAATGTAAATATTTAATACCTATAATATTTATTCTGAATAATACAAAAATGAATAGTCTCATTTTGTCAAGGTTATGGATCAATATACACTCTTTTTTTTTAATTTTATTTTTTTATAAACATATATTTTTATCCCCAGGGGTACAGGTCTGCGAATCGCCAAGTCTACACATTTCACAGCACTCACCATAGCACACACCCTCCCCAATATCCATAACCCCACCCCCCCTCTCCCCCCTCCCCCCATCAACCCTCAGTTTGTTTTGTGAGATTAAGAGTCACTTATGGTTTCTCTCCCTCCCAATCCCATCTTGTTTCATTTATTCTTCTCCCACCCCCTCAACCTCCCTTGTTGCATCTCCTCTCCCTCATATCAGGGAGATCATATGATAGTTGTCTTTCTCCAATTGACTTATTTCGCTAAGCATGATACCCTCTAGTTCCATCCATGTCGTCGCAAATGGCAAGATTTCATTTCTTTTGATGGCTGCATAGTATTCCATTGTGTATATATACCACATCTTCCTTATCCATTCATCTGTTGATGGACATCTAGGTTCTTTCCATAGTTTGGCTATTGTAGACATTGCTGCTATAAATATTTGGGTGCACGTGCCCCTTCGGATCACTATGTTTGTATCTTTAGGGTAAATACCCAGCAGTGCAATTGCTGGGTCATAGGGTAGCTCTATTTTCAACATTTTGAGGAACCTCCATGCTGTTTTCCAGAGTGGTTGCACCAGCTTGCATTCCCACCAACAGTGTAGGAGGCTTCCCCTTTCTCCGCACCCTCGCCAGCATCTGTCATTTCCTGACTTGTTAATTTTAGCCATTCTGACTGGTGTGAGGTGATATCTCATTGTGGTTTTGATTTGTATTTCCCTGATGCCGAGTGATATGGAGCACTTTTTCATGTGTCTGTTGGCCATCTGGATGTCTTCTTTGCAGAAATGTCTGTTCATGTCCTCTGCCCATTTCTTGATTGGATTATTTGTTCTTTGGGTGTTGAGTTTGCTAAGTTCTTATAGATTTTGGACACTAGCCCTTTATCTGATATGTCATTTGCAAATATCTTCTCCCATTCTGTCAGTTGTCTTTTGGTTTTGTTCACTGTTCTTTTGCTGTGCAAAAGCTTTTGACCTTGATAAAATCCCAATAGTTCATTTTTGCCCTTGCTTCCCTTGCCTTTGGCGATGTTCCTAGGAAGATGTTGCTGCGGCTGAGGTGGAAGAGGTTGCTGCCTGTGTTCTCCTCAAGGATTTTGATGGATTCCTTTCTCACATTGAGATCCTTCATCCATTTTGAGTCTATTTTCATGTGTGGTGTAAGGAAATGATCCAATTTCATTTTTCTGCATGTGGCTGTCCAATTTTCCCAACACCATTTATTGAAGAGGCTGTCTTTTTTCCACTGGACATTCTTTCCTGCTTTGTCGAAGATGAGTTGACCATAGAGTCGAGGGTCTATTTCTGGGCTCTCTAGTCTATTCCATTGATCTATGTGTCTGTTTTTGTGCCAGTACCATGCTGTCTTGATGATGACAGCTTTGTAATAGAGCTTGAAGTCCGGAATTGTGATGCCACCAACTTTGGCTTTCTTTTTCAATATTCCTTTGGCTATTCGAGGTCTTTTCTGGTTCCATATAAATTTTAGGATTATTTGTACCATTTCTTTGAAAAAAAAATGGATGGTACTTTGATAGGAATTGCATTAACTGTGTAGATTGCTTTAGGTAGCATAGACATTTTCACAATATTTATTCTTCCAATCCAGGAGCATGGAACATTTTTCCATTTCTTTGTGTCTTCCTCAATGTCTTTCATGAGTACTTTATAGTTTTCTGTGTATAGATTCTTAGTCTCTTTGGTTAGGTTTATTCCTAGGTATCTTATAGTTTTGGGTGCAATTGTAAATGGGATGGACTCCTTAATTTCTCTTTCTTCTGTCTTGTTGTTGGTGTAGAGAAATGCAACTGATTTCTGTGCATTGATTTTATATCCTGACACTTTACTGAATTCCTGTACAAGTTCTAGCAGTTTTGGAGTGGAGTCTTTTGGGTTTTCCACATATAGTATCATATCATCTGCAAAGAGTGATAGTTTGACTTCTTCTTTGCCGATTTGGATGCCTTTAATTTCCTTTTGTTGTCTGATTGCTGAGGCTAGGACTTCTACTACTATGTTGAATAGCAGTGGTGATAACGGACATCCCTGCCGTGTTCCTGACCTTAGCGGAAAAGCTTTCAGTTTTTCTCCATTGAGAATGATATTTGCGGTGGGTTTTTCATAGATGGCTTTGATAATATTGAGGTATGTGCCGTCTATCCCTACACTTTGAAGAGTTTTGATCAGGAAGGGATGCTGTACTTTGTCAATGCTCTTTCAGCATCTATGAAGAGTATTATATGGTTCTTGTTCTTTCTTTTATTAATGTGTTGTATCACATTGATTGATTTGCGGATGTTGAACCAACCTTGCAGCCCTGGAATAAATCCCACTTGGTCGTGGTGAATAATCCTTTTAATGTACTGTTGAATCCTATTGGCTAGTATTTTGGCAAGAATTTTTGCATCTGTGTTCATCAAGGATATTGGTCTGTAGTTCTCTTTTTTGTTGGGATCCTTGTCTGGTTTTGGGATCAAGGTGATGCTGGCCTCATAAAATGAGTTTGGAGGTTTTCCGTCCGTTTCTAATTTTTTGCAACAGTTTCAGGAGAATAGGAATTAGTTCTTCTTTAAATGTTTGGTAGAATTCCCCCGGGAAGCCATCTGACCCTGGGCTTTTGTTTGTTTGGAGATTTTTGATGACTGTTTCAAACTCCTTACTGGTTATGGGTCTGTTCAGGCTTTCCATTTCTTCCTGGTTCAGTTGTGGTAGTTTATATGTCTCTAGGAATGCATCCATTTCTTCCAGATTGTCAAATTTGTTGGCGTAGAGTTGCTCATAGTATGTTCTTATAATTGTCTGTATTTCTTTGGTGTTTGTTGTGATCTCTCCTGTTTCATTCATGATTTTATTTATTTGGGTCCTTTCTCTTTTCTTTTTGATAAGTCTGGCCAGGGGTTTATCAATCTTATTAATTCTTTCAAAGAACCAGCTCCTAGTTTCGTTGATTTGTTCTATTGTTTTTTTGGTTTCTATTTCATTGATTTCTGCTCTGATCTTTATGATTTCTCTTGTCCTGCTGGGTCTAGGGTTTCTTTCTTGTTCTTTCTCCAGCTCCTTTAGGTGTAGGGTTAGGTTGTGTACCTGAGACCTTTCTTGTTTCTTGAGAAAGGCTTGTACCGCTATATATTTTCCTCTCAGGACTGCCTTTGTTGTGTCCCACAGATTCTGAACTGTTGTGTTTTCATTATCATTTGTTTCCATAAATTTTTTCAATTCTTCTTTAATTTCCTGATTGACCCATTCATTCTTTAGAAGGATGCTGTTTAGTCTCCATGTATTTGGGTTCTTTCCAAATTTCCTCTTGTTATTGAGTTCTAGCTTTAGAGCATTGTGGTCTGAAAATATGCATGGAATGATCCCAATCTTTTGATACCAGTTGAGACTTGACTTAGGACCTAGAATGTGATCTATTCTGGAGAATGTTCCATGTGCACTAGAGAAGAATGTGTATTCTGTTGCTTTGGGATGAAATGTTCTGAATAGAACTGTGATGTCCATCTGGTCCAGTGTGTCATTTAAGGCCTTGATTTCCTTGTTGATCTTTTGCTTGGATGATCTGTCCATTTCAGTGAGGGGAGTGTTAAAATCCTCTACTATTATTGTATTCTTGTCGATGTGTTTCTTTGATTTTGATATTAATTGGTTTATATAGTTGGCTGCTCCCACGTTAGGGGCATAGATATTTAAAATTGTTAGATCTTCTTGTTGGACAGTTCCTTTGAGTATGATATAGTGTCCTTCCTCATCTCTTATTATAATCTTTGGCTTAAAATCTAATTGATCTGCTATAAGGATTGCCACTCCTGCTTTCTTCTGATGTCCATTAGCATGGTAAATTCTTTTCCACCCCCTCACTTTAAACCTAGAGGTGTCTTCGGGTTTAAGATGAGTTTCTTGTAGGCAACATTTAGATGGGTTTTGTTTTTTTATCCATTCTGATACCCTGTGTCTTTTGATTGGGGCATTTAGCCCATTAACATTCAGGGTAAGTATTGAGAAATATGAATTTAGTGCCATTGTATTGCCTGTAAGGTGACTGTTATTGTATATTGTCTCTGTTTCTTTCTGATCTACTACTTTTAGGGTCTCTCTTTGCTTAGAGGACGCCTTTCAATATTTCCTGTAGAGCTGGTTTGGTGTTTGCAAATTCTTTCAGTTTTTGTTTGTCCTGGAAGCTTTTAATCTCTCCGTCTATTTTCAATGATAGCCTAGCTGGATATAGTATTCTTGGCTGCATGTTTTTCTCATTTAGTACTCTGAATATATCATGCCAGCTCTTTCTGGCCTGCCAGGTCTCTGTGAATAAGTCTGCTGCCAATCTAATATTTTTACCATTGTATGTTATAGACTTCTTTTCCCGGGCTGCTTTCAGGATCTTTTCTTTGTCACTAAGACTTGTAAATTTTACTATTAGGTGACGGGGTGTGGACCTATTCTTATTGATTTTGAGGGGGGTTCTCTGAACCTCCTGGATTTTGATGCTTGTTCCCTTTGCCATATTCGGGAAATTCTCTCCAATAATTCTCTCCAATATACCTTCTGCTCCCCTCTCTGTTTCCTCTTCTTCTGGAATCCCAATTATTCTAATGTTGTTTCGTCTTATGGTGTCACTTCTCTCTCAAATTCTCCCCTCGTGGTCCAGTAGCTGTTTGTCCCTCTTTTGCTCAGCTTCTTTATTCTCTGTCATTTGGTCTTCTATATCGCTAATTCTTTCTTCTACCTCATTTATCCTAGCAGTGAGAGCCTCCATTTTTGATTGCACCTAATTAATAGCTTTTTTGATTTCAACTTGGTTAGATTTTAATTCTTTTATTTCTTCAGAAAGGGCTTTTATATCTCCCGAGAGGGTTGCTTTAATATCTTCCATGCCTTTTTCAAGCCCGGCTAGCACCTTGAGAATCGTCATTCTGTACTCTATATCTGACATATTACCAATGTCTGTATTGATTAGGTCCCTAGCCTTTGGTACTGCTTCTTGTTCTTTTTTTTGTTGTGAATTTTTCCGCCTTGTCATTTTGTCCAGATAAGAGTATTTGAAGGAGCAAGTAAAATACTAGAAGGGTGGCAACAACTCCAGGAAAATATGCTTTAGCCAAATCAGAAGAGATCCCAAATCATGAGTGGGGAGAAAGGGGATAAAAAGGGGTTCAGAAAGAAAAAAAAAAAGAAACTATTAAAAAAAGAAAGCAGATTAAAAAAAGGAAAATATATATATATATATATATATTAGATAAACTATTTAAAAAACGTAAAAAAAGAAAACGGTAAAAGTTAAAAAAATTTAGCAGAAGAAGAGAAAAAAAAATTGAAAAAAAATTAAATTAACTGCAAGGCTAAAGAATCATGGGGAGAAAGCCATTGAGTTCCGTGCTTTGCTTTCTCCTCCTCTGGAATTCCGCTGCTCTCCTTGGTATTGAAACAGCACTACTTGGTAGTTGAACTTGGTCCTGGCTGGGTTTCTCGTTGATCTTCTGGGGGAGGGGCCTGTTGTAGTGATTCTCAAGCGTCTTTACCCCAGGCGGAGTTGCACCGCCCTTATCCGGGGCTGGGCTGAGTAATCCGCTCGGGTTTGCTGGGTTTGCTTTCGGGAGCTTTTGTTCCCTGAGCGCTTTCTGTAGAGTTCTGGAAGACCGGAATGAAGATGGCGGCCTCCCGGTCTCCGGCCCAGAGGAGCCGAGAGCCCGGGGACCCACTCCTCAGTGCGCCCTCAGAGAACAGCGCCCAATGACTCCCGTCACCCTGCCTCCGGCCACACTCTGAGCTGACCGAGCCTGCGACTGGTTCAAGGTAACCCCGAGCTTAGAGCTTACTCCTCGGCTCTGTCTCTGTAGCTGGCTTCCCTGTTCTAATACCGGTAAGCTCTGCGACACTCAGACACCCCCGATCCTTCTGTGACCCTGTGGGCCCTGAGGCCGCGCTGACCCCTCCTGGGCTTTACCCCAGTTAAGCCTCTGGAGTGATGTCCCTCAGTGGAACAGACTTTTAAAAGTCCTGATTTTGTGCTCCGTTGCTCCGCTGCTCGCCGGGAGCCGGCCCCTCCCCCTGTGGTCTATCTTCCAGTCGCTTTGGATTCACTTCTCCGCCAGTCCTACCTTTCAGATAGTGGTTGATTTTCTGTTTCTAGAATTGCTGTTCTTCTTCTCTTCAATCTCCTGTTGGATTTGTAGGTGTTTGCAATCTTTAGATAAGCTATTTAGCTGATCTCCCGCTACCTGAAGTAGTCTCAGCCTGCTACTTCTCCGCCATCTTGACTCCTCCCCAATATACACTCATTTTTTACAAATACTACAACAATGTCTCTGTTTTAAAGTAGAAAAATACACATTTTAAAAAATAAATATAAATTTCCAAGTAGTAGTCTGCTTATTCCCCCCAAATGGAGTATTTTAAATATTATTTCATTACGTGGTGCTAAAGGAAAACAAAAAGATGTAATATTGATACCTTCTAAAAGATAGCTCCATTGTCATTACTGTTTCACACACAGACCCTTATGATATGGGGAAAAAGTGAATAAACACTTGATTCTAAAAACATTAAAATCAATTTGGTCTCATAAAGGAATGGCTTATTATAATTATTTTTTTTGTAACTCTTATAAAATAGGTCAGAAAATGAGTTTTGCAAGAGAATTGTTATGTCATATGTTCATTTTTTTATTTAAAAACATTTTTTGAAGACTACTATTAGCTAGAAACTATTTGGGATATTGAAATATAATGAGTATTAAGGAGGGCCCAGATTGCATGGTTATACACAGACAATGAATCATGGAACACTACATCAAAAACTAATGATGTACTGTGTGGTGACCAAAATAACATAATAAAAAGAAAGTTTATGATCTCATAATTACTAAATTTAATAGGGGTAGCCAAAAATGAATAGACACAAGTATTCTATGATATCTATAATATTTGACAATGACATTATTATAATACCATCTAATATATGGAAACGAAGGATGTTTAGGGTTTTTTTGAAGGATATTAACTTTTAAAAGTAATCTCTTTTCTAAAGAATTCTGTCATCACAGCAAGAGTAATATATGCATATGTGTGAGGTATTTTGGTAAACAACATTTGTACACTTAAGCATTTGAGACATTATGTTTTTATGTATACCTTCTCCTTGTTAATGGACTCTGAATGTTGACTGCTTCAGGTTCTTTCCTGAACTTCACTTTTCTTTCATTCTTTACCTTTGCTTTTCCTCTTTTCCCCCTTTTATCAGATCTCCTTCTCCCTTCCCTCATTTTATTTATCCTTCATCAGTTCATAAAAGGGAAATTTTAGATCTCTTCTAACTATATGTTGCAGGAGAATTTTTGTTATTACTGTGGAGAATTAAAATTTTGTTAAAGTCAGCAATCATCATTCTGAGTTTGGTACCAAAGATGGCAAACATTTAAAAACTGTGATACCTATTGTGCCTTGAATACCATAATAACAAAAAAAGTTTGATTAATAATAGCCACTTTGACGGAAGCCCTTAAATATGAGATTATTTCACAATTCAACAGGTCACATCTTACATATGAGAAATTTTTGTCTGTCTTGCAATTTCCAAAGATAACATTTATGGAATGGCAACAGGGATAATGTGGCTTAAATTAATTTGGCTTTCATATCAGACTATGTCTAAGTAGACATATCCATTAATATTAGTGTATGTTGCTTTTTTAAGTATATCTGTGATGGAATAAAATGATTTTTTTCTCTTCCATGAGGCTATTTCCTATTTATAGTAAACTCACATATACAAAACTATATGTAGGTACATTTAAAATATGTAAAAATATTTTATGGTTACATAAATATATAAGATAAATTATGTGTGGTATATACAGTATATGTAGTATATGTAGTAATATTATTACTATATGTCTCATATATGTAGTAATATTATTTGCTTATGTTATCTGCAATCATTTGCCCATCATTGAGGAAACTATGGAGGAGCTACCTGGCTGTCAAACTGGGGCAGTAAGTGTGACTCATTCTCTCTCTTTGCACCCTTCCTATACTTTCCCCTCTTCAGTATTGCTCCTACTTTTGATGAAACAGTTTAGTAAAATCTTTAATTTTAGTAATTTTAGTTTAGCAAAATCTTTAATTTTTATTTAATATCCCCTGATGTATATAGCTCTCTGTTTTCAGAAAATGAGTTATCACTTTTAATGCATCTTATTTATCTTTTAATATTTATATCTAGATTGATATATATTGCAAATTTCATTTTTCATCACTATTGTTTCTTACTCTTCCTTTATCAAGTCTCATGGATTGTATTCCATTTTCACAATAGTCTGTAGATACTATTCTATTATTTTTCAGCTACCAGTATTATAAATGAAGAATTCCAAAATGTATATTGATTTGGGGGGGAGTTAATGTTTATAGATAAGCCTTTTATTTCTTTGTTTTTATTATGTTCAGTTAACCAACACATAGTACATCATTAATTTTTGATGTGGTGTTTAATGATTCATTAGTTGTGTATAACACACAGTGCTCATCACCATAGTGACCTCTTTAATACCTACCACCCATTACCCCCTCCACCACACCTCCCTTCTGTAATCCTCAGTTTGATTCCTGGAGTTGAGTCTCCCATGGTCTGTCTCCCTCTCTGATTTCCCCCCCCTTTTTCCTATGGTCCTCTGTGCTATTCCTTATGTTCCACATATGAGTGAAACCATATGATAATTGTCTTTCTCTTCTTTGACTTATTTCAGTTAGCATAATACTCTCCAGTTCCATCCATGTCGAGGCAACTGATAGGTATTTATCCTTTCTGATGGTTGAGTAATATTCCATTGTATATATGGATCACATCTTCTTTATCTATTCATCTGTTGAAGGACATCTTGGCTCCTTCCACAGTTTGGCTATTGCGGACATTGCTGCTATGAACATTGGGGTGCATATGCCAATTCTTTTCACTACATCTCTAAAAAATATCATATAAACTTCTATGATTTTTTTATTCTTAGAGTTCAGAGTTTTTAAAATTCAGAAATGGCATGACTATTTGTGAGTTTTTTCTCATGAATTCAGCCTGAGTCATTTCAATTTTCAAACCTCTGTTTCTCTTCATCTTGAGGATGTTTTCTTATATTCTTGGCTTAATTTACATCCTTTTGCAGCTGTGACTTTTTAAAACTACTTTTATTTGTACTTTAGGTGCCATTAATACACTCTACAATCTCCTCATCTTTTTTTTAGTTATGTCTATTTTTTGTTTTTTTACATTTTTGCTCTGTGATTTAGGTGTTCTTAACTTGATTTTCCAATCCATTAACTTAAATTACAGCTGTTTCCATCTCCTCATTCAATTCATCCACTGCCTTGTTTAGCTGGTAAATCATGGTTTTTTGTTTTTTTGTTGCTGTTGTTTTGTTGTTTTGTTTTGTTTGGTTTGGTTTTGGATTCAAAAAGACTTTTTCAAGCCACAGGAAAGTTTTCTCAGTTCCTGTTGTCATCAGCATCATTGTCACCATTGTTGTCGTCATCTTCATTCTCATTTTTAAGTTCAAGATTTTGCCTCTGCCATCAGCTCTGCTTTGCTGAATATTCTTCTGTCTCATCTTCCTCTTTCTTGGTAGTTGGCTGGGGTACTAGATAAAAGCATATTTCTTTTACCTTTTCACTGTAAGAAACAGGAACAATAGAGTAACTCCTTCCAACTATAATTACCTTCTTAGAGTCAGAAAAACTAGGCATGGTTGAACTGCCAGATATTATTCTATTCCTAAGGACACCTGCAGATCTCTAGGAATAAATTCATGTCCAGACAGTGAATTGTGGCTTTGCAATATAGCATCTCTCCCAAAGAGGTCTCCAAACACACCCCTTTGTCCGCAAGTGAATCGTGCACCTGTTCCCAATAGAGACTCCAACAGACCCCAGAACTCCTGAATCATTCATTTCTGACTGCCTCAGAAGCCATTTTTTTAAAAGATTTTATTTATTTATTTGACAGACAGAGATCACAAGTAGGCAGAAAGGCAGGCAGAGAGAGAGGAGGAAGCAGGCTCTCTGCTGCGCAGAAAGCCCCATGTGGGGTTCGATCCCAGGACTCTGGGATCATGACCTGAGCTGAAGGCAGAGGCTTAACCTGCTGAGCCACCCAGGCACCCCCTCAGAAGCCATTTTGTTCAAGAGAGAAATAGAGAGTAAAGAGGAAGCGGGTGGTGGGGGGGGTGGGGAGGCAGGCCCACTTTTTAGTTAGTTTTGTTCTCAGAAACCCTTTACATCTATCTCAATAGTGCCATCATATGAAAGTAGATATAAATTCAAGAATATGCTTATAATCTTCCTGAGGACAGAGAATAAGCTTTATATTTAAAAAAAAATTTTTTTTTTTACCTTTTCAGTAGAGATACATAGCATGCAATGTTAAGAACTAAATAAATATTGATTGTGGAGGCCAGCATTTCAAAAGAGTACTTATGCAGATCATTCTATGTTTCATCATTTAAAAACTTGTTTATTAAGCCTCTGCTACCTGAAACAAATTTTTTTTTCTTCATTTAATGTATATGCTTTTAACTTTTGTTTTTCTTTTTTATGAGAGGTTAACAATTTCAAAGAGACCTGTATATATAGACAACTATTTACACATATGGTTTTTGTATTCTTTTGCTTCAAATTACATAGAAAAAATTCATGAAAAATTATATTTTAAATGTATTTTTGTATGTTTAAATTCACATAATAATGTGAATAAAAAGAAATAGTCCTTAATATTTTCCTAGAAAAATAAACTGAATACATAGAACTCTTTCAATAATTTGCATTATTTTTTAAAAAAAATTTGACATTCCTTTAAAGATTTTTTTTGATCCATGGAATTGAAACTAAATAGTATTTTGAACAATATCATATTTCCACTAACATACTAGTATAGCTCCTCTGAAAGGAGTCATTTATCAAGTAGTGAAGAATATAAATAACAATAAATGCTCTTAAGGCTAGAGTCTATGATCTCAGAATGCACTTTATTGTTAGCATTAGTTATAGCCAACTTCATCTTCCCACTTTGTACAGTATTTTATTTAATGTTATGTGATGGCTCCTATTATAGTTAGTATCCACCAAAGGGTATGAACATAGCTTGCTTATAGTGGAGAGGTATTTTCTCATTGGTTTCCACCACACCACAGTAAAGTTATATAGCACAAACTGTATCACAAAAAGCAAGACAGCAAGAAGAAAGAAACGTGTGATAATGCTGTGTGAATGTCCTCTATTTCTAAAAGGACTCAGTGTTTTCAGTATAATTTCTTTGTGGAAACATAATATGATGAAACATAAGTATAGCTCATCAGATTATATTTAACTGGATAAGATCTGGTTTTGGATATTGTATATAGTTAACAATTGCTCTTGGGGGATTTGGAGTAAAATGGAGATTTTCTCTTTATGTACATTAATTTCTAAGATTAAAGAAATAAGAGAAAAACCTAATTCAGAATTTGAATGTGATTTTATTCTTACCTATTTTCTCTTATCTATTTATCTTATCTTAACTATTTTCTCACCATATTTTGAACATCACCATAGGGATGCCATGGAGAGTTTCTCTGAAGGCTCAGAGGGAATCAACAAGAGAAAGTGAATTGAAGTCCTGTTTTCTCTCTTCAAAGATTAGATTTTTATCTTTAAATATTTTATTTTAAAAAATTCTACCATTCTAAAGTTTTTTTTTTTTAAAGATTTTATTTATTTATTTGACAGAGAGAGATCACAAGTAGACGGAGAGGCAGGCAGAGAGAGAGAGAGAGGGAAGCAGGCTCCCTGCTGAGCAGAGAGCCCGATGCAGGACTCATTCCCAGGACCCTGAGATCATGACCTGAGCTGAAGGCAGCAGCTTAACCCGCTGAGCCACCCAGGCGCCCTACCATTCTAAAGTTTAAAAACACCATTTAAGAGGGCCTGGTAATCTCAAATGAGAGAGGTCATGATGACCAATTCCAGTAAGAGACTATTCAGATTGGGTTGAGTAAGTAAAAAAAAACCTGCTGGTTAGAAGTACACATTAATTGTTTGTAATATTCTAGAAAGCTAAACAATTAATTTACATTTTGGGGAGTTGGATGAGCTCAAATTGGATCAAATTTATTCTTCTTGGGAAGTGATTATAAGATAATGCCAATTCACTTTCTTCCAGAGGGATGTTTAATAGTGTTATTTAGAAGTGCTTCATAGGATTATTACAGAACTGGGCCATTTTTTTAATGACTAAAAATTATTTAAATTATTTCATTTCAAAGCATGTGGATAAAAAATAATTGCCAAGAATACAACATCTACAGGAGTAACACTGATACAAGACTGAGAACTTCAGCAGAACAAAATGATTTACAAACTGCATAGCAGTTGACCATCTTGAAGTGGATAGCTTCCTAGTCTAAAGTGAAACTTCAGTAGATATCAATAGGCAGAAAAGCAAACAGACAAAAAAAGTATTCAAAAGGCTTTATTTTGAGCAAGGACATAAGCAAATGTTAAGACACTAAGTCTTCACTGTCCAACATGGTAGTCACTAGTTACTTGTGACAAGTGAGCCCTTGAAATATGGCCAGTCCAAATTAAGAAGTGCATTGGGTAAAATTACACATTGGACTTCAAGCACTTCTTATGAAAAAAGTTAAGTTTTTTACACTGATTACATGTAAGAATAAAAAGGACATACTGGTAGTGGGTTATTATTTGTTTCTTTCTGAGACTAGAAAAAGGTTATACATAAGAACCCATTGATAATTTTATATGCACATATAAGAGATTGTATATAGCTCAAACACTTTGTCTCAGTAATTTGTCTCAGTAATTCTCAACAAATACTACACTATTTTTAATCCTCTCCATAAATCCTCTATCAGATATCAAACTGCATAAAATTTACCTGGCTTTACTGGTATCACAGTAAAACTTTTCAGTCCAAGAATGGAAATAATGTAAACAATTTATTCCCAGATATTGGCTAAATAAGACCCTATTCCATTTATATGGGATCAAAGTTTTGTTTCACCAGAGTGATATATAGCACTTTTGTGTCTCTAGTTATTAGGTTAAATTCAACAAATATTATTGAAAATGATTATGTGTAGTGCACAGGATTTATCCTTATGGAAAGTAAAATTAAATACTATGTCAACAAATGTACAATTAATTCATTTTTACAACATATATTTTTGAAACATCTACTCTGTGTCTAGCACTGTTAGGAAATATAATATTCAAATACCAAATGTATTGTATGTTGACAGAAGTCACAATAAGAATCAGAGATATAGAAAGTCATGTATTTGGGTTGCTTATAATATGCTTTGCGATATTCATAAATGTGTCAGGTAGTATTACACTTACTAACTTACTATCATCATAAAAAGCTCTTGGGTTCACACATTAATAGAAATGCTTGAGGTGAGATTCAGAGATGAGCAAAAGGAGACCCGTTCTAAATGTTCCAGATTTTGCTGCCATAATAAATACACTCCATCAATTTTTCCCTTTGTTTCATCCTCATAATTTTGTCAGTATTAATAAAGGTTCAAAGTATTGGACTCAACCGTAAAGCATTAATGAGATAAACTGTAAGGACAGAAAGAACTGAAAGGAATTTTGAACTTTACATAGTAGATTTGCTCTAAGTAAGTGGTATTAGTTGTGTAATTATGAAACTGTATTTTTTTTTAAAGATTTATTTATTTATTTATTTATTTGACAGAGAGAGATCACAAGCAGGCAGAGAGGCAGGCAGAGAGAGAGGAAGGGAAGCAGGCTCCCTGCTGAGCAGAGAGCCTGATGCAGGGCTAGATCCCAGGACCCTGAGATCATGACCTGAGCCGAAGGCAGTGGCTTAACCCACTGAGCCACCCAGGCGCCCCATGAAACTGCATTTTAAAGGCAGTGTAAGACAGGGAAAATCCATATGTATTAGTTATGTTTGGAACTAGGGTTATCATAATGGGAGATGAAAGGCACAAATACGGAATGATAGATAGGAGGACTCAGAATGTTGGATTTGAACTGGTGGTATCTTGTCTTAGTGTGAACTCTTTACTTCCCCTTTGTTCACTGAAGGAGCCTAGAAAAATGACATCCCACTGTCAATATGCGCAACTAGAGGTTAACTCTTGGTTTCTAAATACTGTTGTCCACTAAATGAAACCACGAGTTATTACAGAATTAGCAGCTTTCAGAACTAGGGTAGGGAAAGTACAAGATAGAACTGTTCAGTCTTATTATGGTGAAAGCAAAGGGGTGTTAAAAAATTAATAAGATCATAGAAAAAAGACAGACAACTTGTCCAAAGGGGACTCTAATGGTCAAATTGGCCCAAGTCAGCATAAAAAATATAATGCACACACTGCATTGAATATAATGAAATCATAAATTTATTTTAATACTGAAAGAAGTGACCTGGGACAGAAGACTTTTCTTTAGAGAAAAATGTCAACAAACATATATATAAGGAATGACATGGGTAGAGAAATCATCATTTTGTAATCACAATATAGTATTTAATTCAGTCAACCATGACCAACTGATTCTCATATGCACACAAAAAGAAAAATATATTATTGTTTAATTTTTCCATTCACATAGAGGTATTCTTTTAAAAACACATGGTTGAAAAAATGATATTTCTTTTAAGAAACAGTTTTTCTTATATTTAGACAGTTTTTAATTTACTTCATCATAAAATTGATTCCTTGGGAGTATGACTTGAGGTAGGCATTATTTAATGACGACTCAGTCATTAAATTAAAAAACTCAGTAGTTTTTGGAGAGATGAGAAAAAGCATGACAATAGCTATACTCAACCAAAAACAAAAAAACAAACAAAAAAAAAAACAAAAAAACCCCCCCAAAACAAAAAAACCCAACACAGAATGGTTATTTCCAAATTGCCTAATGAAATAGGCCAATAATATTCTCTTCTACTGAACTATTTCTTTCAAAAAATGAGCTTCAGACACAGCTATACTTATAAAAGAGAAAGACAATATTTAGCCATTTTATAGAACAAAGGGTTATGTTCACAGCTAATGTGGTCATTGGGCTGCATGTCTCTTTGACAAATTCCATTGTTGTATAATTATTATTATTTTAGCATCTCCTTACTTTTTGGCACTTTAAGATGTTCTAACTTCATCTGATATATTTCCTGCCCCAGCTCAAGAATCAGACATTTATCCAAGAAGTCCTGTTTCCTTTGATTGGAGAATGGTATTAGAAATTGAGATATGTCAAGCAGAGAGAGTCAATTATCATATGGTTTCACTTATTTGTGGAGCATAACAAATAGCATGGAGGACAAGGGGAGATGGAGAGGAGAAGGGAGTTGAGGGAAATTGGAAGGGAGGTGAACCATGAGAGACTATGGACTCTGAAAAACAATCTGAGAATTTTGAAAGGGTGGGGGGTGGGAGGTTGGGGGCACCAGGTGGTGGGTATTGTAGAGGGCACGGATTGCATGGAGCACTGGGTGTGGTGCAAAAATAATGAATACTGTTATGCTGAAAAAAATAAAAAATTAAAAAAAAAAAAGAAATTGAGATATGAGATCCAGATGTGTATAATACCAGCAATGGCCACGGTTGCCGAACTGTGGAAAGAACCAAGATGCCCTTCAATGGACGAATGGATAAGGAAGATGTGGTCCATATACACTATGGAGTATTATGCCTCCATCAGAAAGGATGAATACCCAACTTTTGTAGCAACATGGATGGGACTGGAAGAGATTATGCTGAGTGAAATAAGTCAAGCAGAGAGAGTCAAGTATCATATGGTTTCACTTATTTGTGGAGCATAACAAATAGCATGGAGGACATGGGGAGTTAGGAGAAAGCATTTGGGGGAAATTGGAAGGGGAGGTGAACAATGAGAGACTATGGACTCTGAAAAACAATCTGAAGGGTTTGAAGAGGTGGGGGGGTGGGAGGTTGGGGGAACAAGGTGGTGGGTATTAGAGAGGGCACGGACTGCATGGAGCACTGGGTGTGGTACAAAAACAATGAATACTGTTATGCTGAAAATAAATTAAAAAAATGATAAAAAAAAAAAAAGAAATTGAGATATGAGCTCTGAGTGTGTTCATTGATGTTGGGCTGTCCTTGTTACTAGGCCCTCTTAGAGGACAGAACAAGGATTTATATGTGTATATACTAGCCTGTGTATACACACCTACAAATATTTCTGTATGTACCCATCTTTCTCTCTGTTAAGCTAGACATGTATTAGTATTTGATGTGTCTAACTCTAATCTAGTATGGCATGGATATTTCTACCCCCTCCTTTTTTTTTTCTTGACTATAATGTTCCATTCCAACTGTGATAAACCTGGATCTCATCATCACCCATCAATTTATTTAATTCTTTAATTCCATTATACCTATATAATAATTTCAAAATTGTTAATTTATACCATCATGAGAAAACAATTTTGCCAATTAGAGTACAGTTCTTGTGTTCAGTTTCTTTTGAGTTTAAACATATAAACCCAGTCATTTTCAAAGTAGTTTAGCTCAGAACTTTCTTCCTTGCCATCATAAATTAGGTTATTTAAAATATGTTTAATACTGAAGAGGCTGTCTTTTTTCCACTGGACATTCTTTCCTGCTTTGTCGAAGATGAGTTGACCATAGAGTTGAGGGTCTATTTCTGGGCTCTCTAGTCTATTCCATTGATCTATGTGTCTGTTTTTGTGCCAGTACCATGCTGTCTTGATGCTGACAGCTTTGTAATAGAGCTTGAAGTCCGGAATTGTGATGCCACCAACTTTGGCTTTCTTTTTCAATATTCCTTTGGCTATTCGAGGTCTTTTCTGGTTCCATATAAATTTTAGGATTATTTGTTCCATTTCTTTGAAAAAAATGGATGGTACTTTGATAGGAATTGCATTAAATGTGTAGATTGCTTTAGGTAGCATAGACATTTTCACAATATTTATTCTTCCAATCCAGGAGCATGGAACATTTTTCCATTTCTTTGTGTCTTCCTCAATTTCTTTCATGAGTACTTTATAGTTTTCTGTGTATAGATTCTTAGTCTCTTTGGTTAGGTTTATTCCTAGGTATCTTATAGTTTTTGTAAATGGGATGGACTCCTTAATTTCTCTTTCTTCTGTCTTGTTGTTGATGTAGAGAAATGCAACTGATTTCTGTGCATTGATTTTATATCCTGACACTTTACTGAATTCCTGTACAAGTTCTAGCAATTTTGGAGTGGAGTCTTTGGGTTTTCCACATAGAGTATCATATCATCTGCGAAGAGTGATAGTTTGACTTCTTCTTTGCTGATTTGGATGCCTTTAATTTCCTTTTGTTTTCTGATTGCTGAGGCTAGGACTTCTAGTACTATGTTGAATAGCAGTGGTGATAATGGACATCCCTGCCGTGTTCCTGACCTTAGCAGAAAAGCTTTCAGTTTTTCTCCATTGAGAATGATATTTCCAGATGGCCAACAGACACATGAAAAAGTGTTCCATATCACTCAGCATCAGGGAAATACAAATCAAAACCACAACGAGATATCACTTCACACCAGTCAGAATGACTAAAATTAACAAGTCAGGAAATGACAGATGCTGGCAAGGATGCGGAGAAAGGGGAACCCTCCTACACTGTTGGAGGGAATGCAAGCTGGTGCAACCACTCTGGAAAACAGCATGGAGGTTCCTCAAAATGTTGAAAATAGAACTACCCTATGACCCAGCAATTGCACTACTGGGTATTTACCCTAAAGATACAAACGTAGTGATCCAAAGGGGCATGTGCACCCGAATGTTTATAGCAGCAATGTCTACAATAGCCAAACTATGGAAGGAACCTATATGTCCATCTGCAGATGACTGGATAAAGAAGATGTGGTATATATACACAGTGGAATACTATGCAGCCATCAAAAGAAATGAAATCTTGCCATTTGCGGCAATGTGGATGGAACTAGAGGGTATCATGCTCAGCGAAATAAGTCAATCGGAGAAAGACAACTATCATATGATCTCCCTGATATGAGGGAGAGGAGATGCAACATGGGGGGTTAAGGGGGTAGGAGAAGAGTAAATGAAACAAGATGGGATTGGGAGGGAGACAAACCATAAGTGACTCTTAATCTCACAAAACAAAATGAGGGTTGATGGGGGAGGGGGGCTGGGGGGTAGGGTTATGGACATTGGGGAGGGTATGTGCTATGGTGAGTGCTGTGAAGTGTGTAAACCTGGTGATTCACAGACCTGTACCCCTGGGGATAAAAATATATTATATGTTTATAAAAAATTTTTTAAAAATATATATATGTTTAATATAGTTTAATTCCTTTGTCACAGTCTGCATTCTACTCTACAATCCTCCCAACCTTGTAAATGATTTTTTTTTCAAGTAGGCTCCACACCCAATGTGGAACCCAATGCAGGGGTTGAACTCATAACCCTGATATCAAGACCTGAATTGAGATTGGAAGTCTGACACTTAAATGACTGAGCCACCCAGGCACCCCCAAATGATTTTTAATAAATTTTCAGGCATTAAAATTCATGCAATGGTTATAAATTATCACAGGTTTAGACAACTGTCGAATATCATGTATCTAGCATTACAGTATCATATCATAGCTTAACCACTCAAAAAATTTCCCTTTCCACAAAACCCTGGCAATTCCTGATCTGTTTACCAACTTCATGGTTTACCTTTTTTAGAATGTCTTAAAAATTGAATTATATGGCACTTTCATGCTGACTTCATTCATTTAGCAATATGCATTTAAATTCATCTATTTTTGAGGGGGCTTGATAACTTATTCCTTTTTAATCACTGAATGTTATTCCATCATGTGGCTGTCTCACAGTCTGTTTATCCACTTTCCTATCTTGGTTACTTCAGTATTTGGTGATTATGAATGAAGCTGCTATAAACATTAATGTGCTGGTTTTTATATTGGCGCAAGTTTCCAAATCAGTTGTGCAGCTACCTAGGCGTGCCATTGCTGGATCATGGTAAGACAATGCTTAGCTTTGGAAGAAACTGTCCAGCTGTCTGTCAAAATGTCTGTACCATGAATGAAAGTTTTTGTCATTCTGCATTCTTTCCAGCAGTTAGTATTGTTAGCTTTTTATAATATAGCTGTTCTAATATATATATGTAGTAGTTTATTTGGGGAGGAGGGGATCTAGGATCTGAATAGCTGAGATAAGTCATGTAGGTACTGCATTCTTGTGTGACTGATCTCCAGTAAAAGCCACGACATCATGGCTCACATGAGAATCCCTGATTGACAACGCTTATCATGTGTTCTTGCATATCGTTTCTGGGAAAATTAAGTGTATTCCTGTGTGACTCCCTGGGTAAGGATACCATGAAGCATGTCTGTTTTCTTCTGGACTTTGCCCCATGTATCAATTCATTTGCTGATTTTAATCTGTATCCTTTCTCTCTAATAAACCTAATCATGAATATAATGGCTTTTTCCACATCTTGGGTGTCTTTCTAGTAAATCAGTGAGCCTGAGGGTTGTCATGGGAACTCTATCACATGCCCTTAATATATTGATCATAATTATTTTGTATTTCCTTTCTGCTAACTTCAACATGTGTGCCATATCTGAGTCTAGTTTAGATAATTGTATTGTCTTTTCCCACTGTGTATACTTGCCTTTTTGCATACTCTATAATATTTTGTTGAGAGCTGTACACATTATCTTGGGTAATAGGAAATAAAGTAAACCGGCCTTCAGGGCAAAGATATATATTAATCTATTTTGGAGCTGGACTGTGTTTAACATTTGTTGTAGTTATAGGTGCTAGAGGCTTCAAATTCTCCTAATGACCTTGTTTTTGTCTTCTGTCCTGTCTTAGTGACTTCCCTATTATTCTCTAAAGAGAGTCTGAGTTCTTTCAGTTGTAATCATTATTATTATAGGAGAGCCCTTTTGCTGTGGTGGTAAGGTTTTAAGGGTAAACCTTCTATAATTTTTTGATTAAACATTAATCTTTTAGTAGGACTTTGACTTGAACTGTGTCCTTCACAAGAATTCCTGACCCTTCTCCATTTTATAGCTTTCTTTTTTTGACATTTCGACACAGACATTCCTTGTCTGTGGCATTCCTAATTTATATCCTTAAAGCCCTGTCCCCTGTTGATTATAATTTCTTCCCCATAGGTGAGACAAGAAAGAAGAGGGACTGTAGTCGACAGGAATTCCTTTCAAAATTTTCAAAATTTTGCTCAGACAAAATTGTTTTCCTCTGGAAAGTAGGCTTTGGAAGTGTCTCACAATAGCTACTCTTCCCCTCACACTGCCAGAGCCACAGGGGAAACTTTCCTGTATTGTTACAGTGAATACTTCTTAGGATTTTTAGAGGGGCAGCCTATGAAAACATGAGTTCTTCTAAGACTACAGTCCTATTTTCATGCTACTCTAGTCTCAGTCTCAAAATTACCACGTTTCTTCAACATAGTGGCTCCATAAACTTCTGCTCCAGGTAAGCAAATTTGGGTTGCTATACTTTCTGGAAACACCTCTTTTTCCAGATTTTGGAATGGCATTTGCCATGTGACCTCAATTCTCTGATGGAGCTTAATGAAATCACCAATTTTCAGTTTATCCAACTTATTTTCATTGCCAGGATGAGAGTGAAAACTTCTAAGTTCTTTACATGTCAGGGCTGAAAATAGAAGTTTTCTGATGAAGTTTTAGAACATATACTTCATATATTTATGCTATGCTTTTGTGTGCCATCAAAATAATGATTTTTGCTATGTGTTGTTTTATACATAAATATATATATGCATGTGTGTATGTATTTCATAGTCCATTCAATGAAAAATTGTGTATTAAAATGATTAAGTGAAATTAAAGCAGATTACATTTCATAAGGATCATTAAAAATCAAGATGGGTCTTCTATAAAGTTGAAACAAAAATAGAAAAGGCAAAATGTATTCAATGGAAAATTGTGTATTAAAATGGTTAAGTAAAATTAGAGCAGACTACATTTCATAAGGATCATTAAAAATCAAGATGGGTCTCCTAGAAAGTTGAAACAAAAATGGAAAAGGCAAAGTGTGTTTTATCACTTTGTTGTATTTGCCAGTCAAGGAAGGGAATGAGACATTGTTGCTTAGTGAGAAATATAGTTTGCAGATGTAGGTAGTCCAGAGGGAGCAAATGGAGTTCTATTATTTGGATAGCATTATGACAGGAACGTGCCAGGTGGAAGAGTGTAAGATGTAATTGCACAAAGTGCAAGAGGGTTAAGAGCAAAGCAGAACTGACCATATAAACAAAGATCATAATGGTCCAGAAAAAGAATTACATCAAATATTCGTCGAAGAAACCCAGCTGCTGAAGAACCAGTATTTCAAAAATGGCCTATTGGCTAAGCTATCTTATCTGTGGTTCATTGTGCTTCATCATCCTTAGATGTGTTCAGCAAACAGACATAACCATTCAATATAAGAAATAGCAGTTTATGATGTAAAGCATTTTTAAGATTTGAAATAACTTCAGTTGTTTTATTTTTATATTTGAAACTTATTACTACTAATCAATCTACTCACTACCAATTCATAATATGCTTGGACACTAGGCAACATATTCAGAATTGCTGTTCAGATAATGGTTTTCTTTATTATAAACTTTTTTTGAAACTAAATTTATCTTTTCTAATTTTTCAGAGAAAGAATGCTTTATCTAGCAACTGATATCCAGAAAATATTTTTTTTGTAAAGTGAGTCATTTGTTTTGAATCAGGTAGGCTGGTAGGATTTTTCATTTTTTAGGTCCTAAGTTACTTAAAGGTAATAAAAAGTGTTCAAAAGATGTTTAACATAAAAATGGAAAAATTCATTTATCAGTTGTTTTTCAATGAGTAGCCTATAATTTCCACATTCTTTCTTTAACCTGAGATTTTGTGACTACTTATCATTTTGTTCCTTTTGATGTATTAAGCAAAATTGTGTGCTAGTTATGTTAGGAAAAGTTATTATTTTAATATTTTCTAGCCTATTTTAGAAGATCTTACTCTTATATTTGTTATTTTCAATGATATCAAAGTTTCCTTCTTCTTTTAAAAACTAACTCTAACAAGAAATTGGCAAACCATAATTGGTTCTAAATGGAAAATGGAGACCAGCTGGACATCAAGATTTTTTTTTTTCCTTTCTGAAGCATAGAGGGATTGTTAAAATATATTACATATCTTTTGAGGCCCAATTCAGGGCCAGTCTCTTCCATAAGGTTATTTGTTGCTAGAGTTGCTTTCACTGATACCTGCGGTTCCTGAAATTCATTCATGCTCATAGTATATTCTCCAAAAATTGACAATTAATTCGTTTGCTTTTAATATGATTTGTATTAATTTTTCATTGTAATGCTATATCTTTGTGGCAGGTTTTATTTTACAAAGATAGCTACACTAATATTTCCCATCCTTTATGTTCTTTAACAATGTAACCTTGAAACTTGTCCTCTTCCCTTGAATTCTGGGTAGGCTTGTAAGCCAATTGCATTATGACTATAGATGCTATTTAGTAAAGGTGATGAACTGATCACTGTGATAATTGCTTTTGGAGTGCTGAAATGCTATTTAGAAGTTTGATTACTCTGATGCAGTCATATTGTGAGGCAGTACAGCCCTTGTGAAAATGTTATGTGGAAGTCTCAGCTGAGGACCCAGCAACAGCCATTATCAATTATTAACATATGTGTAAATAAACTTATAGTTGATTCTAGTCCTAGACTATGGGAGAATGATCAGGGTCAGTTATCTAATCTTTTCAGCAAAAACCAAACTGTATTTGCCCTGTCCTGTTCAAATTCCCCATTCATAGAATCCATAAGAATAAAAATAATTATTTTAAGCAACTAAATCTTGAGGTTTTTTGTTATATAGAGGTAATAATTTGAAGAATCTTACATTATATGGTTACCTTTGGAAGTAAGTAGCTCTGTATTGCAATTTATTTCTTCCTGTGTAGTTCTCTGGAACAGATAAGGGAGGAAATTTCCTCCATCTGTGTCACAAGCCCTTCTTTCAGCAAAGAATTGTTACAGATTGTCCAGCTTTGAAGGCTGTGATTGTACCATGATTGTGAGTTGGCAGAGCTGCTGGAATTGGAGGTCATGCACAAAGGCATAGAGTTGTCTTGCTCCATTTTGTGGTGAAGGGCCCACACTGCTCCCACACAGGAAAACATCTGGCCTTCTTACTTATCTTCTACTCTCTTCTTCAAAGTTGCCAACCAGATCCTGGTAAATTTCAAAGATTACATCAAGACCTAGAAGGGAAAGAAGTTCCTCAAACTCTATATAAGCCAGTATTCTGGCCCATCTTCACATGATTCATAAGATTAAGATTTGGTGCTCAAATACAACTATACTAGATTGCACTTTGTTTTCTTTCTTTCTTTCTTTCAAGATTTTATTTTATTTTTATTATTTTATTTATTTATTTATTTATTTTATTTGTCAGACAGAGATCACAAGTAGGCAGAGTGGCAGAGGGGAAGCAGGCTCCCTGCAGAGCAGAGAGCCTGATGCAGGGCTCAATCCCAGGACTCTGGGATGATGACCTGAGCCCAAGGCAGAGGCTTAAGCCACTGAGCCAGCCACTCAGGCGTCCCTGCACTTTGTTTTCTTTTATCTTATTATCCTATGCTTATTATCCTGCACTTTGTTTTCTTTTATCTTATTATCGTATGCTTTCAACTCCCGTGAGGCCTTCCCTCTCTTGATAGAAGAGGTATGAGTGCCAGAGCATATCTGGTCTTCATTGGTCCATTAGTTATATGCTACTTGCTAATTTAGTTTCCAAGAGTAGACAGAGATGATCCATTAACTTTGAATTGGAGAACTCACAAAGCACTGGTTAATTGGTTGATCATCAACAACTGAAGTCTATTCCTTGAAAAATATTGGTAATAATAATAATAATAATATAATAATAATAACAATAACAACAAAAACACATCTAGAATTTATTGAGAACTTTCTATGTGCCAACATCTTTTTAAACTCTTTTCATGTGTTCTTTTAGTAGCTCTATCAGACTTGTGGGACAAACATTAGATAATATCTTAGATGACATATTTTTATTTTGGACATGAGGAAACTAAGGAACAATCATCTTTTTCTACATCACATCACTAGTGAGCTGAAGCACCAGAATAAACCCAGGCCATCTGACAGGCAGGAATTGCTTCTTCAATCTGCATTTTTCTGAAACTGGAATTAGATTGTTTGGGAAATTTGCTTTTTTGTTGTTATTATTCAAAGATTATTTACATCTTAAAGCACATTCATAGTGACTAGAGTCTTATTCTATTAGAAGATTAAATCTGAGAGTAAGAAAATATTTTCTTTTATGAAATACTTTCATTATTGAAAGCTCACATTTAAAATTTTCAGTACAAAGCATAAGCAGAGTTTCACCACATAAAGGAGTTTACCTAGACTGGACTCAACAGAAAACCAATTTGCTTAGTGTAAGCTCAATTTTTTGATCCTTTAGTTGATTACATCTCACAGTGTGGGAGCTGCTGTGTCACTTCACAGGTGTTAGTACCTCTGATTTATTTAGAGAAAGATTTGATGTCAACCTAATGTCAATATGAAGATAATATATATTTATATATTCCAACCATAGAATTGAGGGAATTTAGACACAGACCATAGAGGGCAGTGAATTACTTGGAGGCAAGAGATAATTATATTAAATACATAGTCATCCACTGCAATATTGCAGTTAACCTTAATAAAATATCTGATAGATTAAGCTGAGATGCCAAAAAAAGATATCTTGAGATTATATATGCTGGTTCTTTTTACAACTGTAAATATTGCTACATGTCACAATATATTGACTGTAATTACAGAGGCTGCTTTATGTCATGTAGTTACTAATTTAAAATTGTCACTGAGCATTAAGTAATGTTGTGTCATGGACTTTGAGAGACATTAGTATTTTTTCTCTACTACATGGAAATGCCTATAAGTTTTCTCTATATTTTTGACTATTTGTATTCCTAATAGACTTATATGTTAATGCATAATATATTTTCTAGGAAAATTTGAGAAAAGATTGCATATAGAATTAAAAGGAGAACTATTATTAGCGAAATGCTTTGGTTGTAAATAATATCCATTTAAGGACTTAAGGTACACCTAAAGAGACAAAAATTTGAAATTACACATGAAAACACTCAAAGGCAAAATAATGTTGATATACAATTTCATAATAAAACCCAACTGCACAATTCCATATTTTTAATATAGTGATAAATTGTCTTGCATTAATTTCAATTTAATGGCTCCAGATATGTAAGAGATTTAAAAATCTGTAAGTAAAATGTTATTAAATACTTAATAGAGATGCAATAAATGAAAATATTAGTTATCAATAGTTGTGAAGATTCAACAGAAATATTTGCCCTAATAACCAATTTTAAGTTGGCTTCTCTGTTCTTATTTTCTCTAGAGTTAATATTTGGAGTTTCAGTTCAAGGTATGGGGTGATAGAGAAATGATTGCATTCCTTGGTATGCCTGTTAATATTGTCTTACTGTTAAAGTGGGAAATTTACTCCAGCTCTGTTTGGAAAATTAAAACAAGCAACTCATTCCCATCAGTCTTCCTCAGACTCTTTCCACTCCAATGCAACTCTACTTTATTCCCTCAGTGTATAAATTAACATTTTCTCTCTACTTGCATTATTCTTTCTCTTCTCTGTTTGCTCACCCCACTTGTACTCATAATGCACACCTTTATTTAGCTTTTAAAATAATTTGTTATAATAAAAATGATTCAAATACTGTTTTATACATAGTATTATAAAAGGGAGAAAATAATTATTCTTTAGTTTTAAATATGGACTAATAACATAACAGAAAGGTCTACTATTACTCATTAGAGAGCTGATGAAAGCACAAAGACCTCAGGGCAATGAAAAGATTCTGAATTGTATATTAGGTAATGTGTCTTTGGCTTTCTGGTGTAACACAATATTGGCCTTCTGATAATACTGAATTAACAAAATAATAATTTAGTGAAATAATTATAATAAATCATAATTTAAAGAACTTAACAATTTAATGGGGGGTCTAGTTAATCCTTTATTAGGTAATGCTAAATTAGGAACTTTATCATTATTTCCGGTTCATATGAAGTTATTGGCATAATAACTCTCCTTTTATAGACGTTGAATACAATTTAAATACTTACCATGTTCTGACAATGGCAGTTCTCCAAATCTCAGACTTTTCAATTATCAAAACAAACAGAAGTTTTTATTGTTCCCAGAAGAGTCAACATTTTCAAAAGGTTATGATGAAGAAATCAGTTGTGTTCAACTGTACCAAGCCAGTGTGAATCTCACAACGCGTTTGTTCATTAAAGCGTGGTGTTCATTCAGCTGGTATTCATTAAATGTCTTCTGTGTGGTATGGTGGAGATACACTGGTAAACAAGGCATGGCAGTGTCTACTCTTTTGAAACATGCAAGACAACTGGTAGAAATAGTCACTGAGAGGGTGATCCCAGTGTACATGTAAAGTTGAGTGAAGGAATGGTCTATGACTTCCCCAGAGCAGGTAAAACAAACCCTGTGATATCACAACTCTTGGCAAGGATTCTCAGCCAATTTTTCCTAAATATTCTAAACAAAAAGCAAGATACTTTAAACTTTAGTGTAACTGTCCCTCAGAACAATGTATTACTTAAAATATAACTTACAAGAAATTATACTAGTCACCAAGCATGCTTAAATATAACCTTAGGAAAAACGTGTACTAGCAACAGGCCTCTCGGGGAGAGGATGATATACGACCTTGAAGCCCAGCAGCTGGGAACGCCTAGCCTGCTCAGGGTGGAATGGCACCTCCTTCTTTTTTCTGTTATCTCCCTTTCTCCAGAGACCAACCGTGGTTAATAGATGATCCGTTGAATGTGCTTGCTCAACTATAAATTCTATACTGCTTGACCAGACATATCCTGCCCTTCTTCTTGCTTATCTATAAGACATGATCAATGTATAACTCATATTCCTTCTTGTTTATCTATAAGGCAAGCTAATGTATAGCCTTCTTTGGCTCCTTTGTTGATTACTGTCTAATATCCAATAAATATGAGACTGAGGAGTTGTTCGGGCCAACAGTCTTCTCTACTCCTGATCCCTGTTCCCTTTCTCTTGCAGCTGACTTGTTTGTGCCTCATTCTTCTCTGGGGCATCAGGAAGTGGCACTTTAGGTCATTTAAATACTAAAACACAGTGTAAGAAACACACATAAAATGTGAATTTACATTATCATATATACTTAACATAGCATTATAGTGCACAAAGGCAGAAATTATTTCTAAAAAATACTTCCTAAGGTTCATAAATCATTTTCAACTGCTTTCATAATCATTTTGTTCCTATTATAAAGGCTTTTTTTCTTACAAGGAAAGTCTTAATTTATATTTCATTCCAAGAATTTTACATTGATTTAATATGATGAAATTCATAAATTATACTTCATAATATTTTATATTTGATAGTTTGGGAGGGAGGGTTGTGTGGAAGAAGATAGGTACATGGATTCAGTTACTAATTTGTTTTTAAAGCTACCATAGCTACCATTGTTCTAAAAATTATTTCATGATATATTAATGTTCCTTGACATTTGTGGGTAAAATGACTTTATGATAATGGAGTCACTGACAGCTACTTATCCAATGCCTACATTCTTTACTAAGAGAAGCTCAATTTTATTGCAACAATATCATCAGCCATATTTAAACTTCAGCCTCCATTAAGCTAGGATAAGTTGTCAGTTCTGGGCAATCAAACTTCAGTGGGAATCTTTTGGTGTTTTCTGAAAAAGTTTTGGCATTTCCTTTTTCCTGCCTGGCATTCAGAGGAGAAGTTGAGGGCTGACTGGCCATCTTGGTAATATGAAATGATTATAAGAGTGGTAGAGCAGAACTTAGAACAAATTTAGAACACCGATTCTTTATGGACCTACTGAAGCCACTGTATATGGGACTGCTTGTTTACAAAAAGTATTGGTTAAAACCGCTGTATTGAGTCTCAAATGCAGCTGAACTCATGCAATGACCAAGTAAGCAAAGAGTTTTGTTACTACAACATCTGTATGTTAAGTTCTAGAAGTTCTCAAAATGATCTTTGGCCAAAGAATCCTTTTATTCATGGAATAATTATTAACATACCAGTAAATAACAGTGAAACCAACTTGAAAAATCATGACATTGATATGATTTTGTTTGATTTTAATTCCCATGTTTTTCCTACCATACAATATGCTTTCATGAAAATCATTATATAATAATACACAGTACTTTCTTTACTGTTGTACTATACTATTTTTTTAAACTATTTTAAAAAATTTTTTATAAATTAAAAAATTTTAATTTTAATTAAAATTTTATAAAAAATTATAAAAATTTTTAAAATAAATTTTATAAATAATTTTTAAAATAAAATTTATTTATTTATTTATTTGAGAGACAGTGTGAGAGCATGAGCAGGGGGAGGGGGCAGAGAGAGAGAGAGAATTGCTAGCAGACTCCACACCAATCACAGAGCCTGACACTGAGCTTGATCTCCCGACGCTGAGATCATGACCTGAGCTAAAATCGAGAGTCAGTTTTAACAACCAGGCACTTCAAAACTTTATGCTATTAAACTGAAGGAAGACTCAGACAAAGGAGATATTTTTATTTTTACTAATAAGAAATGTATTGAGTAATTAATTCAGAATATATTAACTGGTGCTTATTATACTCCCTGCCCCCCCACACACCTAAAGGTCTGTACCTAGATTATGGAGAGTTAAATACCTATTTTAGATGCATTCAGAGGGGCAAAGAAGAAGGGAAACTACTAACTCTTGGTGAGGTTCCCCTAGGAGAGATACAACTGGAGGTAAAGTTTGAAAATAAGTAGAATTTACCTGGATGGGGAATGAAGAAAAGTTATTCCCAGAAGAATGATCATGATGAGTACAAACACACAGAGATGCAAGAGTGTTGTTGGATAGATTGAGTATTGGAAAGTAGTTTGTTCTGAGATTGATTATGTAGAATAGGGTTGGATCCATGAAGCACTTTGTGTCTCATGCTATGAATTAAGATCCTTTATCCTAAAAACATTGAGGAATGATTGGGAGAAACTTTAGAGGTGGAGTGATACTGCTAGATACATTTTTTTAAACAATTTTGGGAAGCTGATATTTATAGTAGAGGTAAGCAGAGTGGTAGGGAGGAGTAGAAGGGAATTAGAAGGAGAAAGGTTGGCTAGGGTATTCCCTCTAAATCATTTAGTTAACATACACACACAAAAATTATCAGTTAATTTGAATTTTACAAACCCTACTGAAGAAACAGTGATACCACAAAGATAAAAAGTATAGTCCATGTAAAATGTTATGGAACATTTAAATGGAAGCTCTCAAATTCTTTAAAACCAGTAAAGTAAGACAGTCTATTATTGGCATCTGTGGCTTTGTCAACTAGAGATTTGATGTTTTTTCTTCCTCAAGTATCCTTGCAAAAAGAGGGAGTGTTAAGATATTTACCAGCACTGTATGTCTCTATATCTGTGGTCTGATTATGCTGTCTTCGAAGTCTGTCACAGGGGATATGGTGGCTGACTTATGATTGATTATTCAATTGCTTTTCCCCTCAAAGTTGTAAAGTGTTTCCACTAGGTTAATATGACTACCTCTGTGCCATTATTTCAATACTTTTATTTATATGAGCAGTTTTCAAGTGAGCAGTGAGCTTCAAGTGAGCAGAACATAATTCTATGTTCTCAGGGCCTAGTTACATGAGTAAATATTAGTTAAAAACTAAGAAAACAAGCTGTATTTGTTTACATTAAACATTAAATAATAGAACTATGTTTACTATATATTACAGGATAATAATGGTTTTCTATGAGCAGATTATCAATTCAGAGGCCTTGTATAATATTGACGTAAGTAAAATGGAACACAACAGAGAAAATAATTATACAGAATTCTCAATCTGAATTATATAGAGTTGTGCCAATGCCTCCTGCAATAGTGAAGTGACATTTATTTTAATAAATTTAATGCCACCACATATAGGTGATTTTGGAATAAACTACTTGGAAGATAAGAATCAAATAGAAGCAGGGCACCTAGGTGGCTCAGATGGTTGAGCTTCTGCCTTTGGCTTGGGTCATGATCTCTGGGTTCTGGAATCAAGCCCCACGTCGAGCCCCATGTTGGACTCCCAACCCAGCAGGGAGTCTGCTTCTCCCTCTCCCTCTTCATCTCCCTGTGCTGATGCCCTCTGTATCTCTCTGTCTCAAATGAATAAATTAAATCTTTTAAAAAAAGAATCAAACAGAAGCATATGTTGTCAATAGAAAGAAATAAGGACTTACTCTCGGGTTGTCTGGCTTCTGCAATATTGTATTTATTGCATTATAACCAAGTGCTAGCTAGCCAAGTACATTATAGCCAAGTATGAGCTATTATCATTGTTAAAGCATTGGTCCAGATTGTTTCTGACTGGGAATGTATTCATAGTAGGCAAGGCCATTAGATACAATTGAAAAATTGTCGCAATGTATTTTCTAGCCTCTCGAAATCTTCATAGATCACCTCCGTAAACAGAGTTGAAGATCACCTTTGGAATTCTTTCCATTTTTTTATTTTATTTTATTTTTTTTATAAACATATATTTTTATCCCCAGGGGTACAGGTCTGCGAATCACCAGGTTTACACACTTCACAGCACTCACCATAGCACATACCCTTCCCAATATCCATAACCCCACCCCCCCTCTCCCAACCCCCCTCTCCGCATCAACCCTCAGTTTGTTTTGTGAGATTAAGAGTCACTTATGGTTTGTCTCCCTCCCAATCCCATCTTGTTACATTTATTCTTCTCCTACCCCCTTAACCCCCCATGTTGCATCTCCTCTCCCTCATATCAGGGAGATCATATGATAGTTGTCTTTCTCCGATTGACTTATTTCGCTAAGCATGATACCCTCTAGTTCCATCCACGTCGTCGCAAATGGCAAGATTTCATTTCTTTTGATGGCTGCATAGTATTCCATTGTGTATATATACCACATCTTCTTTATCCATTCGTCTGTTGATGGACATCTAGGTTCTTTCCATAGTTTGGCTATTGTAGACATTGCTGCTATAAATATTTGGGTGCACGTGCCCCTTCGGATCCCTACGTTTGTATCTTTAGGGTAAATACCCAGCAGTGCAATTGCTGGGTCATAGGGTAGTTCTATTTTCAACATTTTGAGGAACCTCCATGCTGTTTTCCAGAGTGGTTGCACCAGCTTGCATTCCCACCAACAGTGTAGGAGGGTTCCCCTTTCTCTGCATCCTCGCCAGCATCTGTCATTTCCTGACTTGTTAATTTTAGCCATTCTGACTGGTGTGAGGTGATATCTCATTGTGGTTTTGATTTGTATTTCCCTGATGCCGAGTGATATGGAGCACTTTTTCATGTGTCTGTTGGCCATCACCTTTGGAATTCTTATTAAATATATTGTTCATGGGCCACCTGGGTAGCTCATCAGTCTGTCTTCCACTCAGGTTATCATCCCAGGGGTCTGGGATCCAGCCCAGCATTGGACTCCTTGCACAGCAGAGAGTCTGCTTCTCCCTCTCCCTCTGCTGCTCCCCCTGCTTGTTCTCTCTCCTTCTCAAGTAAATAAATAAATAATTAAAAAGTATATTGTTCATAATAAATTTATTCATTTATTTAACATAAGTTGTCAAGGTCATTTTATGTGCCTGAAAGTAATTGTGATATATATTATACAGTTTCATTCCTCAAGAACCTCAGAGTATAATGGACAAATGAACAGCTAATCGACATTACATTTTGTTGTGTGAGAGGTGCAATGTTGTGATATACAGAAGATTTAGGTGACATTAACAAAGGAAATTTTATGCAGGCTTGGAAGAGGAAATCCTTCCTAAAGAATCTGACATTGGGAAGATGAGTTATATTAACTTGGAGATGAGTTAGTAGTGAAGGTATTCAGGGAGAGAAAATATCATATATGAAGTCACAGACCCATGAAATGAGTTGGTTTCTCTTGTAGAGAAGACGGCAAGTGGAGGGCCGAAGCTAGAGAAATGTAGGAATGAAATCAGTTCACCATATGCCCTGGGTGTTAAACTAAGGAGTTCGGAGCAATAGAGTATCATCAAAGACTTTTAAGAAACAGTGTAAGGATAAAACCACAGTGGCTGAGGGCAGAACGGCTGGGAAAGAATGGGCCTGAAGAAAGGGCCTGGCTTAACAGACTTGTGCAGTGACTTACATGGGCAGCCTTAAAGAACTGGATTAAAGCCCTTAGAGCTTAATGTTCTTGGGTCATGAACTCCTTCAAGAGTCTGATGAAGGCTGAGAACGCTGGCGTTGCGTGGTCACATTTCTTTGTGATAAGATAGAAAATATTATTCCACAGATTGCAATGGTTGCTCTTATGAGAAAAAATAAAAAGTCAGGAATGAGGCCACACTGCAGTTCTCTGGAGATTCAGGCTTCTGAGTTCCATGAATAATAAAGTGTAGGAAGCTTGTGGGTACCAAGCAGCATGAGAATGGCAAAAAGTCATGGCAAAAAGGGACTATGTTTAGAATGGAATTACTTCTCTCAAAATAAATTTAAAACTGAATTCAATAGAGGAAACATCAGAGGATTTTATACTACTGAACCTCATCCCAGAAAACAAGTAAATGGATCAATTTCCAATGACTTTAGAAAATTTTAAATGTGCAGAAAATTGTCAGGGCACCTGGTTGGCTAAGTTGGTTAAGCATGCGACTCTTGACTTTGGCTCAGGTCATGACCTCAGGGTCATCAGATGAGCCCCATGGTGGGCTCCTCCCTCTCTGCTCCCCTCACTCCTGCTTACTGGTCTGCACCCCGCCTCACCCCATGTGCGTGCTCTCTCTCTCAAATAAATGAAATAAATGAAGTCTTTAAAAAGAAAAATAAAGTTTTCAAATAAATATCCATCCTTCTCTCCCCCTCCCAAAATAAGCATGCCCAGAAATCTTCACAGGGGAGTTCTATGAAACTTAAAAATTGATAACTATAACGTGAACGAAATAGAGTATTGAAAAAATCTTCCACACTATTTTCACACAGGAAGTATTATATTCATAAAAAAGACTGACAAAAATTGTTCACATAAGAAAATATCAGATCAGTCACAATATGAATATTGATACAAAAATCCTAAAATATATTTTGGAAACATAGTTCAGTGTAACATAATTTGAACAAGTGGGATTTTTTTCAGAAATGGAAATGTAGTTCTGTAATTCATAATATAAATATACCTAAAGAGAAAAATCATACAATCATGTCTATATATACCAAAGGGACATTTGATTAAAAGTAGATTTTTGATACATTCTTTTTTTTTTTTTTAAGATTTTATTTATTTATTTGAGAGAGAGACAGTGAGAGAGAGCATGAGTGAGGAGAAGGTCAGAGGGAGAAGCAGACTCCCCATGGAGCTGGGAGCCCGATGCGGGACTCGATCCCGGGACTCCGGGATCATGACCTGAGCCGAAGGCAGTCGTCCAACCAACTGAGCCACCCAGGCGTCCCAGATTTTTGATACATTCTTAGTAAAATATTTCTTTTAATATATGAACTTTATGTAAATATCTCATCCTAAGTACCAACATTATGCTTAATGTGAAAAATATGTCATATTAAAGTCAGAAAAAGACAAAGGGGTTTGTGATCACACTATTTGTTATGTTTTTCTGGATTTTAATAGTCATTTTAATTCCCAACATTGTTAATATTTTTAACAGCTCTTAACACTATTGAATCACAAAGAAAATAAGTTATACAGGAATTAATATTCCCGGAGGAATGATGTATATTTTTTTGTTTACTTTTATTCAGTCAGTCAGTCATTTTATTTATTCTGGGGATATAACTTCCCAGTAATGCAACTTGTAAAAATTAAAAGGGCAAGTATTCACAAAGTGCATAGCATGTGTCAAGCATTTCTCCAAACACTTTCCATGTATTAAGTCATTTGATGTTTACAATGATCTTGAAAAACCTCAGATACAGAGGAGTGGGTAATTTGCCCAAGGTCATGTAAGTAGCATGTTGGAGAAGCAGGATTCAGTCTGGTTTGCACCACTGAACATCTGGCCTTGGTAAAGGAATAGATGTATCTTTCCTTCTGGTAAGATTAGTCTGTCACTTGATCTTAAAATTAAGGTGTCCATCTTATTAACTTTTCTCTCCAGTGGATACAGCTTTATCTGGAACTCCCTTTAAAACTATATGTTCATTTTGTGTTTATCTCCAGCTGCTGGCTTTTAAAAACACTTTCAATATGAGCTAATCCTGATATGTCCAAAATGAGATGTTATTTTTCTTCTAAATTGGAAAAAACAAAGTTCCTCTTTGGCAAGGATTTCGGTGTCCTATTTTCTTTCCCAGTTGAAAACATGGTTTAAAAAGAAATTCAACACGTATATAATCAATATTATTATGAATTTAAAGTGAGTTAATATATATAATATCATATATATAACTTTATATATGACATATGATATTACTTATGTACTATTAGATATGTAACATGGGATGCTACACATATGTGCTATCATTGCATATATGTATATACAATATAGAAACATATTATTACATATATGTCAATATAGTGACACATTAATGTTTATGTAAATATATAAATAGTAATTTTCTCTCTGAAAGGATGTGGCTTTGATATATGCAACAATTATTTCAATGAATTAGGTACATTAGTGTAATAGTAAAATTATTTTGGAAGAACAACTTACTAAACATGATCTGTCTATACCATATTTGTATTATTCTAATAAAAATATGACCTTGGTTGCATACCAAATTCATCTGCAGAGCCTCAAACCAGACCTACTAAATCAACACTTATTGGATGAAGCTGAGATATGTATATTCTATAAAGACTCAAAGATGGTTAAGCTCTATAAAGAAGAATGTGTTCATTCAACGTGGTGCCAAAGAGCATCCTTTCTGGAGTGACTTATGTGGGTTCTGAGACAGGGCTTCTCCATTTTACCAAGTAAAAGCTTCTCTGGGCTCTGCCCTGAACAATATAGCCAGTATGATACCTTTAGAATCATATTCCAGTAAGGATGGAATTTATTTTTTGATTTAACTAACACAATTCTTATTAGGTGTAAGGCACTATTCTAGAAACCTTGGATATGGAGGTTTAAAAGAAACAGTCTCTGCCTTAGTAGGAGGAAAAAAATTAATCAAATAATATGAAAATCTTGTTATAACATACTCAGTAAAGAAAAGGAATGCAGGGTAAAATGATAGAGGCTTATCTTTCTGAGAAGATGGTATTTGGGAAAAATCAAAGGAAGTGAGTCAATAAATTGTGGAGATACATGGAGGAAGAGCATTCTAGGCTGAAGGAACTGGCAAAGGCCCCTGAGTCAGGGACATAGGTGAGAGTTTCTAAAGCATCTGAAGTTGTCCAGTCTGGTTGAAGTGGAGTGACGTGTATGGTAAGAGTGGCAGTTGTTGTTGGAGCTATAGTCAGATGCCAGATAACAAAGACTCTGTAGGTCTTTTGTTTTATTCTAAGGCAATTTTAAGGTATTGGGTGTTTTTCAACAGGGAAGTGATCGATCTGAACTTAATGTGACTTGCATTTTTTCAGGATTATAGGAATCACAGTGAAAAGAAAGAGCCAGTGCCAAGACTATAGTCTAGGCAAAAATTTTTGGTGGCTTGGACTATGAGTAGTACAGGTAGGTAGAGATGCTGAAAAGTCGTTAGATTTCAGAAATATTTTTAAAAAATAGCGTCAGCAGGGCAAAATAGTTGTGAAAGCTCATTGTGCTACTTCTGATCTAGTTTCCTTTTGCATTTACTTTCTACTATTAACATTATTCTATTTTAAAAAAAAAATCTTGAGATCTCCCGTGCTAACCCTGCTCTCAAACAGTTTAGGATATAGAAAATTTTGTTCAATATTTAATAGATTTTTTAAAATTTCAAGTTAAATAAGTAACAGAATTTCAATAAAACTTTTTAAAATTCAGAACATTAATCATCTCAACAGAAACATCAATATATTTAATAATAAATATACATTAGATAAACACTGGCAACTTTTGTGCACCAGAACATGAAAACTTTGTACTTCTAGCTTCCTGTTTTCTTTGTTCATCATGATGAAGTCACTATTCCTGTTAAGTTGTTCACATATGGGGAGAATTTTTAGCCTACTGCCTTTAATGGGCAATAGGAAACAAAACCAACAACAGTTTTACTGGAAGCAAAACAAATTCCAATACATTATAAATATATACTATTATATTTTATAATGTACTGTGATGTCAAGTTTTGTTACAAAAAATTACTAGAGTCTTTGTTCTGAAATTCTTTCCTGCAGATTTTCTTTGGTTGTTCTGCATCAAGAATTTGTTAATGTTGCAAACTACAATAATGTTTTGTTCCATGTCTTTACAGGTATACTCATATTTTCTATGTCCCTAACAAGTTTCATCCCCTTGCCTTGTTGTATTATCCATAATTTATTTTGCTAAAATTGAATACTTGTTTTGCAGCCATTTCATACTTATTTTCAGCTATTATAATCATATGAAGATGAACATATTTATACCTAAATGTTTTTTTTAAAGATTTTATTTATTTATTTGAGAGAGAGAGTGAGAGAATGCACACAAGCAGGGGAGAGGGCAGAGGGAGAGGCAAGCTCCCCATTGAGCAGGAGCTTGATGCAGGACTTGATCCCAGGATCCTGAGACCTGACCCGAGCCAAAGGCAGACACTTAACAACTGAGCCACCCAGGCATCCCATTTGTACCTAAATCTTAATCTTTTTCTCTGTTTTCACCTTAGTTTAAATTATTTTTCACAGAATTCTGAGTCAGTTCTGAAACACTTTTGTGGATCTCGATATATATATATATATATATATATATATATATATATATATATTTAAATTCTTTTCTTTTAAAGATTTTATTTAGTTATTTGACAGACAGAGATCACAAGTAGGCAGAGAGGCAGGCAGAGAGAGAGAGGAAGGGAAGCAGGTTCTCCACTGAGCAGAGAGCCCGATGTGGGGCTCGATCCCAAGATCCGGAGACCATGACCTGAGCCAAAGGCAGAGGCCCAACCCACTGAGCCACCCACGTGCCCATATATATATATATATATATATATATTTTTTTTTTTTTTTAAGATTTTTTATTTATTTACTTGACAGAGAGAGATCACAAGTAGGCAGAGAGGCAGGCAGAAAGAGAGAGAGAGAGGGAGAAGCAGGCTCCCTGCTGAGATCATGACCTGAGCCGAAGGCAGAGGCTTAACCCACTGAGCCACCCAGGTGCCCCTCGATATATATTTTTAAATTGCTTTCCAGAGAATTTCCATGAATTTATGTCTACCAGCCCTGCTGAAAATACCTGCTTCACTTTATTCTGAATTATACAACTCATCAAATATAAGTCACTATTCTATCTCTAAGACCTCATGAGACAGGTTACATAAGGTATTAAATGTTTTTATCAGTGCTATGCAAATATATCAGGGACATGGTGGGAAACTACAAATTTATATAAATAGCATAATGACACTTCCAGTGTTCCCTTAATAAATTAATAAACTACTTAATAAATTTGGAGTCACTGTTAATGTGATTGGGTAAATCAAATTTATAATGCTTCTGAGGTGTCTGGATGACTAAGTTGGCTCGGTATCCAACTCTCGATTTTGGTTCATGACGTAGGGTGGGATGCAGCCACACAGTAGACTCTACATTCAGTGAGGAGTCTGCTTGAGGATTTTTTCTCTCCCTCTCCCTTTGCCCCTCACCCACTTGCTCCCTTGCTCTCACTCTCTTTCTTTCTAAAATAAAATGAATAAATCTTTAAAAAATATATAATGCTATTAACTTAAAATGGATTAAACTGGTGTTTGGGTGTTTAAAATAATTCATTTAAGAATAAATACTTTCCTGGGTGATGGGTATTAAGGAGGGCACGTATGGTGATGAGCATTGTGTTATATGCACTAATGAATCATAGAACACTATATTAAAAACTAATGATGTATTATATGTTGGGTAATTGAATATAATAAAAAATAAACTAAGAAAAATTATAAGATTAAAAATTTAAAAAAAGCTATAGTTATGAAATAGAACTGTCAGTTTATTATTTCTATTGTTACTACCAGGTAAAAATCTTGACAATGATTTCTAATAAATAAGCTGAACAAAAAAAGTAGAATGTGGAAAATGTTTAATAATAAATTAACCTATCAATAAGCAGAGTGTGACGACAGTTAGCAGTTAACAATAAGCACTTAATGTAGTTTGTTTAAATGTCTCTGTGGTTTGGGGCACCTGAGTGGCTCAGTCAGTTAAGCACCTTCCTTCAGCTCAGGTCCTGATCCTGGGGTCATGGGATTGAGCCCCCTAACGAGCCCCCCATTGGGCTCCCTGCTCAGTGGGAGTCTGCTTGTCCGTCTCCCTCTGCCCCTCCCTCTGCCTGCTTGACCTCTCTCTCAGTCTCACTCTCTCTTTCAAATAAATAAATAAGATCTTATTTATTTATTTATTTTAATCATTTTTAAAATTTATTTTCAGTATAACAGTATTCATTGTTTTTGTACCACACCCAGAGCTCCATGCAATCCATGCCCTCTCTAATACCCACCACGTGGTTCCCCCAACCTCCCACCCCCCCACCTCTTCAAACCCTTCAGATTGTTTTTCAGAGTCCATAGTCTCTTATTGTTCACCTCCCCTTCCAATTTCCCCCCACTTCATTCTCCTAACTCCCCATGTCCTCTATGCTATTTGTTATGTTCCACAAATAAGTGAAACCATATGATAATTGACTCTCTCTGCTTGACTTATTTCACTCAGCATAATCTCTTCCAGTCCCGTCCATGTTGCTACAAAAGTTGGGTATTCATCCTTTCTGATGGAGGCATAATACTCCATAGTGTATATGGACCACATCTTCCTTATCCATTTGTCCGTTGAAGGGCATCTTGGTTCTTTCCACAGTTTGGCAACCGTGGCCATTGCTGCTATAAACATTGGGGTACAGATGTCTCTTCTTTTCACTACATCTGTATCTTTGGGGTAAATACCCAGTAGTGCAATTGCAGGGTCATAGGGAAGCTCTATTTTTAATTTCTTGAGGAATCTCCACACTGTTCTCCAAAGAGGCTGCACCAACTTGCATTCCCACCAACAGTGTAAGAGGGTTCCCCTTTCTCCACATCCCCTCCAACACATGTTGTTTCCTGTCTTGTTAATTTTGGCCATTCTAACTGGTATAAGGTGATATCTCATTGTGGTTTTAATTTGAATCTCCCTGATGGCTAGTGATGATGAACATTTTTACATGTGTCTGATAGCCATTTGTATGTCTTCATTGGAGAAGTGTCTGTTCATATCTTCTGCCCATTTTTTGATATGATTATCTGTTTTGTGTGTGTTGAGTTTGAGGAGTTCTTTATAGATCCTGGATATCAACCTTTTGTCTGTCCTGTCATTTGCAAATATCTTCTCCCATTCCGTGGGTTGCCTCTTTGTTTTCTTGACTGTTTCCTTTGCTGTGCAGAAGATTTTGATTTTGATTAAGTCCCAAAAGTTTATTTTGGCTTTTGTTTCCTTTGCCTTTGGAGACATATCTTGAAAGAAGTTGCTGTGGCTGATATCAAAGAGATTACTGCCTATGTTCTCCTCTAGGATTCTGATGGATTCCTGTCTCACGTTGAGGTCTTTTATCCATTTTGAGTTTATCTTTGTGTATGGTGTAAGAGAATGGTCGAGTTTCATTCTTCTACATATAGCTGCCCAGTTTCCCAGCACCATTTATTGAAGAGACGGTATTTTTTCCACTGTATATTTTTTCCTGCTTTGTCGAAGATTATTTGACCAGAATTGAGGGCCCATGTCTGGGCTCTCTACTCTGTTCCACTGGTCTATGTGTCTGTTTTTATGGCAGTACCATGCTGTCTTGGTGATCACAGCTTTGTGGTAAAGCTTGAAATCAGGTAACGTGATGCCTCCAGTTTTATTTTTGTTTTTCAACATTTCCTTAGAGATTTGGGGTCTCTTCTGGTTCCATACAAATTTTTGGATTATTGCTCCAGCTCTTTGAAGAATACCGGTGGAATTTTGATTGGAATGGCATTAAAAGTATAGATTGCTCTAGGCAGTATAGACATTTTAACAATGTTTATTCTTCCGATCCAAGAGCATGGAATGGTCTTCCATCTTTTTGTGTCTTCTTCAATTTCTTTCATGAGTGTTCTGTAGTTCCTCAAGTACAGATCATTTACCTCTTTGGTTAGGTTTATTCCCAGGTATCTTATGGTTCTTGGTGCTATAGTAAATGGAATTGATTCTCTAATTTCCCTTTCTGTATTTCATTGTTAATCAAGATAAAGAGTCATATTGATATGAATACATTAATAGTAGGAGATCCTAACATGCTTCTCTCAGAAATAGACAGATCATCGAAGCAGAAAATCAATAAAGAAACAAGAGCATTGAATGACACATTGGACCAGATGGACCTAATAGAATTATCAGAACATTCCACCCTAAAACAACAGAATACTCATTCTTCTCTAGTGCACATGGAACCTTCTCAAGAATAGACCACATACTGGGTCACAAAGCAGGACTGAACTGATACCAAAAGACTGAGATTATTCCCTGCATATTCTCAGATCACAATGTTTTGAAAATGGAGCTCAATCACAAGGAAAAGTTCTGGAGGAACTCAAACACCTGGAAGCTAAAGACCACCTTGCTTAAGAATGCTTGGATCAACCAAGAGATCAAAGTAGAACTTAAACAATTCATGGAAACCAATGAGAATGAAGACACTTCGGTCCAAAACCTATGGGATACAGCAAAGGCAGTCCTAAGGGGGAAATACATAGCCATCATAAGCCTCCCTTAAAAAAATTGAAAAATCCAGAACACACCAGCTGTCTCTACACCTTAAAGAACTGGAGAATCAACAACAAATCAAACCAACTCCACACATAAGAAGGGAAATAATCAAGATTAGAGCTGAGATCAATGAGGTAGAAACCAGAGATACAGTAGAACGTATCAATGAAACTAGAAGCTGGTTTTTTGAAAGAATCAATAAGATCGATAAACCATTGGCCATACTAATCCAAAAGAAAAGAGAGAAAGCCCAAATTCATAAAATTATGAATGAAAAGGGAGAGATCACAACTAACACCAAGGAAGTAGAAACAATCATCAGAAGTTATCATCAACAGTTATATGCCAATAAGCTAAGCAACCTAGATGAAATGGATACATTCCTGGAAAACTATAAACTCTCAAAATTGAACCAGGAAGAAATCGACAATCTAAATAGACCGATATCTAGTAACGAGATTGAAGCAGTGATCAAAAACCTCCCAAAAAACAAGAGCCCAGGACCCGATGGATTCCCTGGGGGAATTCTACCAAACTTTCAAAGAAGAAATAACACCTATTCTCCTGAAGCTGTTTCAAAAAATTGAAGCAGAAGGAAAACTTCCAGACTCTTTCTATGAAGCTAGCATTACCCTGATCCCTAAGTCAGGCAAAGATCCTACCAAAGAGGAGAATTTCAGACCAATATCACTGATGCCAAGATATGGATGCCAAGATTCTCAACAAGATCCTAGCAAACAGGATCCAACAGCACATTAAAAAGATTATCCACCATGACCAGGTGGGATTCATTCCTGGGCTACAAGGATGGTTCAACATTCGCAAATCAATCAATGTGATACAACAAATTAATAAGAAAAGAGAGAAGAACCACATGGTCCTCTCAATTGATGCAGAAAAAGCATTTGACAAAATCCAGCATCTGTTCCTGATTAAAACGCTTCAACGTATAGGGATAGAGGGAACATTCCTGAACTTCATCAAATCTATCTATGAAAAACCCACAGCGAATATCATCCTCAGTGGGAAAAAGCTTGCAGCCTTCCCGTTGAGATCAGGAACATGACAAGGATGCCCACTCTCACCACTCTTGTTCAACATAGTATTAGAAGTCCTAGCAACAGCAATCAGACAACAAAGAGAAATAAACGGTATCCAAATTGGCAATGAAGAAGTCAAACTCTCTCTCTTCACAGATGACATGATTCTTTATATGGAAAACCCAAAAGGCTCCACCCCCAAACTACTAGAACTCATACAGCAATTCAGTAACGTGGCAAGATACAAAGTCAATGTACAGAAATCTTTCTTTCTTTTTTTTTTTTTTTGCTACGTACTTAAATTCTCCACAATTACAAATAATACTAAATAAACAACTTAGTATTAAAAATAATACTAAGAAAGCACCTGTAGGGGGCCTGGGTGGCTCAGTCAGTTAAGCCTCCGATTCTGGGTTTCAGCTCAGGTCATGGTCTCAGGGTCATGAGATTGAGTCCCATGTTGGGCTCCCCACATTGGAGGATATATTGTTCCTGTCAAACATTGGGTATGATTGGATTTTTTTCTGGGTGACTAAAATTATCTTTGTTGTTGTTGTTTTTTTAAGATTTTATTTATTTATTTGACAGACAGAGATCACAAGTAGGCAGAGAGGCAGACAGAGAGAGAGAGAAGAGGAAGCAGACTCACCGCTGAGGAGAGAGCCTGATGCGGGGCTCGATCCCAGGACCCTGAGATCATGACCTGAGCTGAACGCAGAGGCTTTAACCCACTGAGCCACCCAGGTGGACCTTTTTGTTGTTTTTAATTTGTATCTTCCTGATAAATAGTAAAGTTGAACTTCTTATTTTTTTTGGCTGTCTATATTTCTTCTACTGTTAATTACATAGCTCATAACCTTTATGCATTTATCTATTTAGACATTTATCTTTTAATTTATATTTATAGCAGCTTTTCATATATTATAAATATTAATTTATGTTGCAAGCATTTCCCTGTATTCCTTTGTCCATTAACTTTGTGCTGTCTTCATTACAAAGAAAGTTTAATATTTAGGAAGTCAAATTTGACAATCCTTCTTTTGCTCTAGGAAGAAATTTTCTGCCTTAAGGTATTTTCTTTGAATGCTTTTATAGCCATGTGTGTGTGCGTGTGTGTTTGTTCAATATGCATTTGTAGTTTATCTACAATGTGATAAATTCTTTGAGCTGGAAATCTAATATTGTTTTCACGAGCGGACAGCCATTTGTCCCATAGACATTTGTGAAATAGTCTCAATTTTCACCCACATAAAAATAAATGCCCCATTTACCTTATATTAAATTCTCACATTAACAGAAATCAGCATCTGTGCTCACCATTCTGATTCATTGATCTTGTTTGTCTTTCTATGGCAAAACCACATAGATATGTTTATATTGGGAGTCCTTTCAATGCTCTATTACTTTTAATTTTTTAAATTAGCAGTTCTTGATTTTTTTTCTAAACTAACTTTATAATTAATTTTCAAGTTCTGTGAGGAATCCTTTAAGGTTTTATTTTGAATTACTTTGAATTCCTAGACTATTCTTGGAGGAAATATTATTTAGTATCAAATCTGTCCATAAGGAAACACAAAAAGTACTTATAATTTATTTGCGACTTTTCTTTAAATATTTTATTTATTTATTTGACAGAGAGAGAGAGAGATCACAAGTAGGCAGAGGCAGGCAGAGAGAGAGAGAGAAGCAGGCTCCCCGCTGAACGGGGCTCGATCCCAGCACCCTGAGATCATGACCTGAGCTGAAGGCAGATGCTTAACCCACTGAGCCACCCAGCCACCCCTTATTTGCAACTTTTAAAAAGGTGTTTTTTTTATTTTTTTTAATTTGAGAGAGAAAGATAGTGAGAGAGAGCATGAGTCTGGTGGAAGGGGCAGAGGGAGAGGGAGAAGCAGGGAGGATGACAAGAGGTTCTATCCCAGGAACCTGGGATCATGACCTGAGCTGAAAGTAGGCACTTTACACATTGAGCCACCCAGACACCCTTATTTGTGTTTTTTTTGTTGTTGTTGTTGTTGTTGTTGTTGTTTTTGGTATCTTTAAGTGAAGCTTTATAGTTTTGTTTTTTGGGGGAATTTACCTAATCTTATTAGTTTTTAAGTTTATTACTTGCATTTCTGTAATTTTATTTTTGTAGGTTCAGAAAGACAAAAGAAAAGCTTTCTTAGTTTCTTCCTTGATTTAGAATGCGGATTGAATTTTTCATCTGTTAAAAAAATGGTATAAAGGTATACACCCTCACATGATTTTTTTAAATGACTGAGATGATATATGAAAGTAACTTTACCTACAAGAAGAATTATATAAATATAAGGTGACATTACTATAAGAGTTTGAAAGATAAGGACTAGGTCTATTGAAATATTTTGTTAATGATATGTATGTTAATATATACTACATATAAATATATACTATTTATAAATATAGTGTATATATATGAAATTTTAGTTTTGATTGTTCAAGCTTTTCTGCATTTGGACAGGTTCTATTTGATTATTAACTATTTCTTTCTTCATTTCTCATCCTAGTAATACCTGGGTAATAATGCCCCAGGAGTCTAAACATTGTAAATATTATGTTAACTCAGAAAATAAATAGTAAGTATTAACTTACACTATCTGCTTGTCAAGAAAGTCAACTTTACAGGTTAGGAATATGAGTTCACCTAACATTGAAAACCCAAATAAGGGTTCTTATTATATTTTCTCAAATGAAAGAAACAGAGATTAATGTTAATCTCTCTGCACCACAATTCTATGAAAAGACCTAGGTCTTCTCCATCTTTATGTTCTGCCATTATTATGTATCTTTATTCAGTGTCAAGCTGACTAATACAGCTACAGCCTTCTTGTTCTCATTCAAGGCAAAAAGTGACACCCCATCCCCCGCATATGAAGGACACTTCCAGTAATATCCATATACTTTTATTAGGAAAATAATAGCTTTCCCCTGGAATGTTTCCTGTGCAAAGCTATGTCACATTGACAACCCTAGATTTGAAAGAAGACCCAGAAATGTGTTTTATCTTTGCTAGTCTTTGGTAAGACAGCTAAAAATAGGGAGGTTTGAGGGGTTTCAAAATGTGTTTTGGATCAACCACTCTACATTTCCAGCCTAATAAATTTGAAAGGAAATTAGCAAAAAAAAAAAAAAAAATTCATTGACTCATGATTTATTATCACAAATGACATTTATTTTCATTATTTTAAATGTACCCATATTCCTAATAGGTCAAATGACTATACACAGAGACTTTATGACATTTTTCAAAGAACCACAGGTAAATAAAATTTTTTTTAAATGTAGCAGCATCATGAATCACATATTAGTACACAATTTCCACAACTTGTTCTTCTCTGGTCTGCTTCATCATTGAAGCTGGGAAATATTTCTATCTATTAAGAGTAAACTGAATTATATGAAAGAGGAAATAAAAAGCACACACATAAATAGATTTAATGGATAGTTATATGAGACTATTCTAATATTGAGTAATAAGGGAAACTGCAACAAATATTCAATGTCTATTATTGGACAGGCAGTATATCAGGCACAGTAGATAAAATCTTTAGCAGTAGAGATACAATCCCTGCTCTCCCACAGCTTACCGTTCAGTAGAACAAAGAGAGGAGTAGCTCTGTTTTAGAAATTTATATAATTTTAGAAATTATATATAAATTTAGAAATTTATATTATCAAAGCCAAACTATAAGAGGTATTATTAACCTCCACATTTTTTTTTATTTAATTTTTTTATTTTTTTCAGCATAACAGTATTCATTATTTTTGCACCACACCCAGTGCTCCATGCAATCCGTGCCCTCTACAATACCCACCACCTGGTGCCCCCAACCTCCCACCCCCCACCCCTTCAAAATTCTCAGATCGTTTTTCAGAGTCCATAGTCTCTCATGGTTCACCTCCCCTTCCAATTTCCCTCAACTCCCTTCTCCTCTCCATCTCCCCTTGTCCTCCATGCTATTTGTTATGCTCCACAAATAAGTGAAACCATATGATAATTGACTCTCTCTGCTTGACTTATTTCACTCAGCATAATCTCTTCCAGTCCCGTCCATGTTGCTACAAAACTTGGGTATTCATCCTTTCTTTTTTTTTTTTTTTACAGCTTTATAAACATATATTTTTATCCCCAGGGGTACAGGTCTGCGAATCGCCAGGTTTACACACTTCACAACACTCACCATAGCACATACCCTCCCCAATATCCATAACCGCACCCCCTCCCCCAACCCCCTCCCCCCATCAACCCTCAGTTTGTTTTGTGAGATTAAGAGTCACTTATGGTTTGTCTCCCTCCCAATCCCATCTTGTTTCATTTACTCTTCTCCTACCCCCTCAACTCCCCATGTTGCATCTCCTCTCCCTCATATCAGGGAGATCAAATGACATATCAGATAAAGGGCTAGTGTCCAAAGGGGAACCTCCACATTTTTTAAGGGAAAGAGGAAAAGTGGCTTAGACAATGACTTAGAGCTCAGAACAGATCAAATATTAGTCAAGTAAGCCAAGTAAGTGAAATCCCTTATACCCCGCTACACCACCATCCAGTGCTAAGTTTATATTACAATGAAGTTTAATTATTTATATTTTACCCTATTAAATTGTTGTCAGTCTCTAGCAAACTGCTGCACGTACAGCTGAATGATCTAAAGTCTTATCTCTTTAAGTTCTCTGGATCTTGATTTTGTCATTTATAAAACAGATAATAATTTCTCATAAAATTGTTGTAAGATTTTAATGAGAAAATACATATACAAGACTTCATTATAGTACCTAGAAGAGGTTGTTCATTAAGCGATAACTAGTTTGAGATTTATGGTGGGATTATAAACCCTATTAAGGATCTTGATTTTGTCATTTATAAAACAGATAATAATTTCTCATAAAATTGTTATAAGATTTTAATGAGAAAATACATATACAAGACTTCATTATAGTACCTAGAAGAGGCTGTTCATTAAGCGATAGCTAGTTCGTGATTTACGGTGGGATTATAAACCCTTTTAAGGTAAGGTCTTGACATTAGTTCTTTTCAACATGAACACAGATATAATTATGAATCTGATAAGGACTCTATAAAAATCTGAGATTGACCATTTGGTATTTAGAATGAGTAAGCAAATGTTTTTTTTTTTTGTTTTTGTTTTTATTTTTAATTAATTTATTTATTTTTTAATAAACATATAATGTATTATTAGCCCCAGGGGTACAGGTCTGTGAATCGCCAGGTTTACACACTTCACAGCACTCACCATAGCACATACCCTCCCCAATGTCCATAACCCCACCACCCTCTCCCTCCCCGCTTCCCCCCAGCAACCCTCAGTTTGTTTTGTGAGATTGAGTCTCTTATGATTTGTCTCCCTCCTGATCCCATCTTGTTTCATTTATTCTTTTCCTAACCCCCAAACCCGTGATGTTGCATCTCCACTTCCTCAAATGTTTTAAGAATTTTAAACAAATTATAATTTTCTTTCTATATTAGATTCTTTCACTAGTAATCTAGAAACTACAGGGTAAAACAGTGATGACCAATTATTATTATTATTTTTAAAGATTTTATTTATTTATTTGACAGACAGAGATCACAAGTAGGCAGAGAGGCAGGCAGAGAGAGAGAGAGAGAGAGAGGGAAGTAAGCTCCCTGCTGAGCAGAGAGCCCGACTCGGGGCTTGATCCCAGAACCTGGGATCATGACCTGAGCCGAAGGCAGAGGCTTTAACCCACTGAGCCACCCAGGCGCCCGACCAATTATTTATTACTTACATGTTTTAGGACAAAAAGGAAAAAAAAACTATTGTGGTAAACAGTACATGAATATTGGCAATTTCATTCTGATTATGATAATGTTAATGTGGGCATCACATGGAAAGCCTTAAAAGGTACATTTTTTCTTGTTCCAATAATTACAGTTTTAGGAGTTTATCCTGAGAAGATTATCAGAAATTCCATAAAATAATTAACATATGAGAATGCTTATTATAACAGTATTTATAATAATAGTGTTCTGAACCAGACTACTAAATAGCTTATGATTCATCATACAAAATACTAATATGCAGCCATTAAGAGAAATTGTCTCAACAAATATTTATTAATTAGAGAATTTTTCAAATCTATTATTCAATTGAAAAACACTACTGATTCAGCTATCCAGGCAGTGTAAGGATCATGGCTGTACTTGTGTAAGTCAAGAACATTGTTAACAAAAAAAATGTAATCCTGACAACCTGTATTAGTTTCCTATTGCTGCTGTTACAAACTCCACAGAGTGGCTTAACTATGATTTTTTTTTTTTTAAAGTAGGCTCCTGCCCTGCCTGAAGCCCAGTGTGGGGCTTGAAGTCACAACCCCAAGATCAAGACCTGAGCTGAGGTCAAGAGTCGAGTGGTTAACTGACTGAGCCATCCAGGCACACTGAAGCAATGTAAATTCAATCAAGGTATAGAACCAACCTTACATTTGGGGGAAAAGTCTCACTAGTCACTGATTATAATCCTCTTTATATGTTGTTAGATTTGGTTTCCTGGTATTTTGTTGAGGAATTTTTGTGTCTATATTCATAAGAGATGTTGTTCTTTAGTAACATATTTTTTGTCTAGTTTTTTAAATTATATTCAGTTAGCAAACATATAGTACATATAGTACATCATTAGTTTATGATGAAGTGTTCAGTGGTTCATTAGTTGCATATAACATCCAGTGCTCATCACAACATATGCCTCCTTAATGCCCATCACCCTCTAGCTTGACTTCAGGGTAATACTGGCCTCTTAAAACGAGTTGGTAAGTGTATCCTGTTCCTATATTTTCTGAAAGATTTTGTCAATAATTTACATTAATTCTTAATTAAATATTTGGTAGAATTTAACTGTGAAGGCTTTTGGGTTTGGAGTCAACTTTATGAGATGATTTTAAAATTAGTAATCCAATCTCTTTATTTGTATAGTTCTATTCAGATTTTTTAGTTCTTTTTGAGTCAGTGTCAGTAGTTCATTTCTTTTTGGAAAATTGCTCATTTCATCTACATTATCTAATTTCAATGGTATATTGTTGTGCAGTCCTCCCTTATAATTTTTTCTATTTCTGTAAGGTGGTAGTGATGTCCCTTCTTTTATTTTTTATTGTATTTAAGTCTTGTCTCTTCTTGGTCAGTCTAGTAAAGGATGTCAATTTTGTTGATCTTTCCAAATAACTAACTTTTGGTTTCATTGATTTTCTTTATTGTTTTTCTATTCTCTCTTTCATTAATTTCTTCTTTTATCAGTACGATTATAATTAAATGGATTTCTTCTGGACTAGATTATGCTTTTTTAATTTTATTGGATTATGCTTTTTAATTCATTCTGACAATCTCTGATTTTCAGTTGGAGTGTTTAATTACTTTTTGAAGTGTTTGTTGATATGGTTATAAATCTATCATCTCGCTATTGTTTCCTACTTTTCCCACATGATTTTGGATTATTAGCTATACATGTTTTATTATTTTGTTTGCTGGAGAGTTCAATATACATATTTGTAGTTTGCTAGTTTAGAGTTTATAATATATATTTTTATTATATTAATCATCAAGTAATATATCACTATATTTATTATCAGAAAATTAAAGCATTGTATGTCACAAGTATATACGTCAGAACTTTGTGCTGTTCGTTGTCATACATTTTACTTCAGTATATACTAGAAACACCCTTCTGCGTTGTTTTGGTTTAATCAATAAAATTTTTTTTAATCTTTTAAATTTATTTTCAGCGTAACAGTATTCATTGTTTTTGCACCACACCCAGTGCTCCATGCAATCCGTGCCCTCTCTAATATCCACCACCTGGTTCCCCCAACCTCCCACTCCCCGCCCCTTCAAAACCCTCAGATTGTTTTTCAGAGTCCATAGTCTCTCGTGGTTCACCTCCCCTTTCAATTTCCCTCAACTCCCTTCTCCTCTCTAACTCCCCTTGTCCTCCATGCTATTTGTTATGCTCCACAAATAAGTGAAACTATATGATAATTGACTCTCTCTGACAGACGAATGGATAAGGAAAATGTGGTCAATATACACTATGGAGTATTATACCTCTATCAGAAAGGATGAATACCCAACTTTTGTAGCAACATGGACGGGACTGGAAGAGATTATGCTGAGTGAAATAAGTCAAGCAGAGAGAGTAAAAATTTTTATATGTACTTATTCTGTTGCTATTCCCAGACTACTTATTCCATTTTGTAGATCCATATTTCCACATGATATCATATTATTCTTGCCTATAGAACTCTCTTCAATATTTCTGCCATAGTAAGTCTCCTGGTGATGAATTCTTCTACTGTTTGCATATCTGAAAGTGTGTTTGCTTTGACTTTTTTTTGGGAGTATATTTTTGTTGGGTGTATACTTCTAAGTTGACAGATTTTTTTCCCAGTGTTTTAAGTATATATTGCCATAATATTCTTGCTTGGCTCATATTTTATGAGAATTCTACCTTATGTTTGTTCCTCCTTACAAAATGTTTACTTTTTCCAGGGTTGTTTTAAATAGTTTTGTTTTTTTTTAAGCCCCTGAACTTTTTAAAGTTCCCTGACAGGAACATTAGTGTTTCTGTCACACTTCTTATAATTCAAGTTCATTAAACTTCTTGGATCTATAGAATTATAGTTTCATTAAAGTTGGTAATTTTGGTCATGCTTTCCTCAAATATTTTTCCTGTTTCCTCTTTTCTCTTCTCTCTTTTAGGGATTACAAGCACATATATGTTAGACCTCTGAAAGATGTTCATTTTTTAGGAGTTTTGTTTCTCTACTTTTATTGCTCTGTCTTTGAGTTCATTATTATTTTTGTAATATCTATTCTGTCATCAATCTTATCCAGTATATTTTTCATTTCAGACATTATAATTTTCACCCCCACTTATTTGATTTGGGGCTCAAAATATTTTCCAAGCATCTATTTAACATGTTCAATCTTTTCCCTGGCCTTTTAAATGTATAAAGTGCAGTTATAATAACTTTTTAAATGTTCTTGTCTGCTAATTCTAAAATCACTGTTAGTAATGAGTTTGTTGACTGATTTTTTTTTTCATTTTGGGTCATATTTTCCTGCCATTTTAAATGTCTGGTAATTTTTGATTGGATATTAACATTGTGAACTTTATCTTTTTGGGTGATAGATAATTTTGCATTCCTACAGTTTTTGAACTTTGGGAAGAAATTGGAAATAGTTTCTTCTTTTTAATAATGATTTAGTTACTTGGTATGGTGGACCAAAGTGATTTTTAATCTGGGATGAATTTTCTCCACTATTGAGGCAAAACACTTCCTCTAAGTATTCTGCCCAATGCCAAGTGTGGCTTGTGGGAGGAGACACTATTCCTAACTCTTTATGAGTGCTGGTTGCATTTGTCTCTCATGATTTATGTGTTTTCCCCTTTGTCATTAGTCTCTTGCATGCATATTCTGATAAGAATCCTGCTGAATACTTCCAGAAGATACTGTGCATATTGGTGGTTTCCTCTCAGTGAAACTCCCTCTTATTGATTTTTCCAGACCCTCAGCTCTGTCTCCTTTCTCTTGCTTCCCCTCTCACTTTTGCCAGCAAACTCTCCAAAGAAGGAAACTGGGACAATTGTAGGGCTCCCCTTGTTTATTTCTTATGTTTCTGGGATTTTTACCCTCATGCCCAGTGTCTTGAAAACCACTGTATCACCTATTTTGTTTGTTTGTTTGTTTCAAATGGGAATCTACAACCAGCCCATTACTCTTTCATAGCTGGCATGGATATTGCCTTATCCAATATTGTTTTCATCTAAGACTATAATTTTCATCTCTAGAAGTTTGATTCATGTCTTGTTTTATTTGTTTTAGGTCTTTACCTAATACATTAAAATTTTCTTCTAGGTTCTGAATATGTGGAATCTATTCCCAACTGTTTTATTGTCCTTGCATGCTAACTCTATTACCTGAGTAATCTCTAGGTCAGTCTTCCTCATTTTGGGTTGTACTTTCCTTCTTTGCGTGCCTGGTAATTTTTATTGGATGCTACACATTCTGAATTTTACTTTTCTGGGTGCTGGATCTTTTTCATTTCTGTAAATGTAGTTGAGTTTTGTTGTGGGATGTTATCTGGAAACAGTTTGTTATCTGGAAACAGTTTGATATTTTGAGTCTTCTTTTTAAGTTTTGTTGAGCAGAACTAATGGTATATTTATTCTAGGGGTAATTTTTTTTACTACTTAAAGAATTATCTTTTTAGTACTCTAAACCATGTCTCAGAAATTATAACTTTTTTTCCACTCTGGTTGTTTGAAATAGGGGCTGTCTCAGGTCCCGTATGATCTCCAGCACTGTTCCTTCTAATCTTTTCTAATATTCTGCCTCCCACCCCCAGCCACTGGCTATCACTGATTCCTGGCTCTGGGTTGTTTTCTCATAGGTGCCAATGTGTCAATGCATGCACCAATCAGTACTCAAATGAATACTCCAGGGTGACTTTTTGCATATTCCTGGAAATTTATCCCTGTGTATTCTGTTCCTTTCTTGCCCCTGTGAACTTAGCTTTATGTTATATAGTTTTAATGAGTCATTTAAGAGATACTTACATCTCTACCCTTACTTGTTTCTTTTGTCATTCATATTTGAAAACATGCTGTTTTGGAGTACTACATCTTTAAAATCATAAACATTTCTGGAAAAAAGTAGAGGTATAACAAATGACCTAAGGAATATATAAGTATGTAAAATGCTAAATTAATTGTTTCTCTTCTTTTTTTTTATTTTTTAAATTTATTTATTTATTTATTTATTTTTTAAGATTTTATTTATTTATTTGAGAGAGAGACAGTGAGAGAGAGCATGAGCAAGGAGAAGGTCACAGAGAGAAGCAGACTCCCCGTGGAGCCGGGAGCCCGATGCGGGACTCGATCCCGGGACTCCAGGATCATGACCTGAGCCGAAGGCAGTCGTCCAACCAACTGAGCCACCCAGGCGTCCCTGTTTCTCTTCTTTTTTGAAAGATTTTATTTATTTGATTGGATAGAGAGTGAGAGAATGAGTGAAGGGAGGGGCAGAGGGAGAGGGACAGGCAGAATCCCTGCTAAGCAGGGAGCCTGACTCGGGGCTCCATGAAAGGACCCTGGGATCATGAACCGAGCCAAGGGAAGACACTTAACTGAATGAGCCACCCAGCCACCCTTCTCTTACTTCTTTTTAGCTGATTAGTATTGTATTTATTTTACAAAATGCTTAATATTTTATTCTATATAGAGTTAGCCAGAATTTGAGATTTGCATAACCGTAATTTATATTTTTCTTATGAAGACTATTGGAGACAAAATTTAACTGACTGTCCATTTGCTGGAATTTTGCTGGATAAGAAATTGTAGGAGACTTACATGATCTGCCATATTTATCAACCACTCTAGCAGCTGTGCTACAAATGAACTAAAGGGTGATAAGGATGAGGTCAGAATGAGTAGTCCATAATCCAGGGGAAATATGATAGTGTCTTCAACCAGAGCAGGAATAGATAAAGTGGTGAGAAGTGGTCAAATTATGGATATAACAGGTAGAACAACAAGATTTCCTATCTGAATTTATGTGTTATGATAGCAATGAAGGCTTAAGTTTTGGATCAGACCAATCAAAGTTATCAAAGTGATGGGGACCTCTGAGGGGAATGGATTTAAAAAAGTTAAATCACTAGTTAAATTTTAGGAGAATTGTTTTTGAAATGCTTTTCAGAGATCTAAGATTAGCTCATAAGTTAGCTTTTGAGTATAGGAGTCTGAAGTAAAGAAGGGACAATAAATTTAGAACTCTAAATTTGAGGGGTTTCAGCCTATATAGATAGTGTTTAAGATCTTGGAACTGAATCTGATGAAGGGAGTAACTTTATATTAGAGACACTATCCCAGAATTGCTCTCTGAGGCACTCTAAAATCAAAAGGTCAAGGAAAGAAGAGAAATTATCAAATGAGCTGAGAGGAAATGGTAAAAAGACATAAGAAATTGCATTTTCTAGAGACCATACAGTGTGTACAAAGGAGGAAAAAAATGATCAAAACTAAGTCATATGCTGGTGATCATGTATGATAAAAAAGAAACAAAAAAAACCAGAAAAAAAACCAGCAAAAACAAAGAAAGAGTATTGATCATTGGATTTAGTAATATGAAGTGAGGTGATCTTGATGTGTAATTCTATATGAAAAGAGAGATGCTAGAGAGATTGATAGAAAGATGTATAAAGAGATCATATGTGAATATAGATAGAAGTATAGGTTACATGTAAATAAATAGCTTTATTGTAGGAATTTATCCTTACAAATTTGTGGTAGTTGAGTGTACAGGGCAACGAGTTTGGAGAAAATGAATGTGAAGTGATGGAAGGAAGTTCAAACTGGAACTTGTAAAGATACATGGAACTCAGTAACATCAACTAAATAACTTCAGTGCTTCTCATGCTTCTAGCCTCCAGCTTCAAGGCTATAGGTGTACTATAAGAGAAGCTGGAGCTCACAGAGTTAAGCAAGTCCCTGGCCAAGGAATCAGAGAATTTCAGAGGGAGCTGGAGCTGCAGCAAGAAAGCTCACAAAGTGCACCAACAAGTAATCTACAACATGGACAAGTTACAGAGTGCTTATTCCTTTCTCGGACCTTCCCAGTGTATAAAACAAATATGGCTGTTATTTTATTTCAACTTTCCAAATTTTGCATAAAATGTTTACTGTAACCATAACTCAGAACCGTGCAGGTAAGTATTTTCAGCTTAAGTAATTTGATGCAGTGTAAATACACCATACTTGATAAGAGTTTCAGTGTAAGTATATGGATAAAACATAATTAATTTTACATTTTCCTAAGCAATTCTTTCAAAGACTGTTACTCTACTAAGGACAACAAGGAAATGGAGCAGTGGTGGAAGGGGAAGTGAGGCAATAAAGATTTTTTTTTTAAACTATGAATGATGGATTCCTGCCTCACATTGAGTTCTTTTATCCATTTTGAGTTTATCTTTGTGTATGGTATAAGAGAATGGTCGAGTTTCATTCTTCTACACATAGCTGTCCAATTTTCCCAGCACCATTTATTGAAGAGACTGTCTTTTTTCCACTGCATGTTTTTTCCTGCTTTGTCGAAGCTTATTTAACCCTAGAGTTGAGGGTCCATATCTGGGCTCCGTGCTCTGTTCCACTGGTCTGTGTGTTTGTTTTTGTTCCAGTACCATGCTGTCTTGGTGATCACCGCTTTGTAGTAAAGTTTGAAATCAGGCAGTGTGATGTCCCCAGTTTTGTTTTTCTTTTTCAGCATTTCCTTAGCAATTCGGTGTCTCTTCTGGTTCCATACAAATTTTAGGATCATTTGTTCAAGCTCTTTGAAAAATGCCAGTCGAATTTTGATCGGGATGGCACTGAATGTATAGATCGCTCTAGGCAGTATAGACATTTTTTTTAAATTTTTTTATTTTTTCAGCATAACAGTATTCAAGTATAGACATTTTAACAATGTTTATTCTTCTGATCCATGAGCATGGAATGGTCTTCCATCTTTTTGAGACTTCTTCAGTTTCTTTCATGAGTGTTCTTTGGTTCCTCGAGTACAGATCCTTTACCCTTTTGGTTAGGTTTATTCCAAGGTATCTTATGGTTCTTGGTGCTATAGTAAATGGAATCAATTCTCTAATTTCCCTTTCTGTATTTTCATTGATAGTGTATAAGAAAGCAACTGATTTCTGTACATTGATTTTGTATCCTGCCACCTTATTGAATTGCTGTATGAATTCTAGTAGTTTGGGAGTGAAATAGGAGCATGTTTGTATGTTAATGTATGTAAGGAAAATTTTAGAGAGACAAAAGGCAGAGGATAGAGTTGGTGGCAAAATGCCTTTGAATTGGGAAGAGGGGATAAAAGCTACTTCATAAGAGAGAGGCTGGCCTTTGATGGATCTATAACAGAAACTAAACTAAACTAAAGGATCTAAGTAAAAATACTGGTGGGGGATAGATGTAGGGATGGGAGCTGGTGGAATTTCTCCTATGATCATTTCAAATTTTTACTAAACTTATAAGCCAACTACAGTTAAAAGAGAAGACTGGAGTAGATGTTGTAGTTGTGAGGAGACAAAAAATGAAACATCATTTCAGAATTGTAGAGTCAGTAGATTTGAGAAATATATTATCATTATTAGGCAATATTAAAAGCTTTCCCCTTTTGCACTGTTGGTGGGAATGCAAGTTGGTGCAGCCATTTTGGAAACAGTGTGGAGTTTCCTCAAGAAATTTAAAATAGAGCTACCCTATGACCCTGCAATTGTACTACTGGGTGTTTACCTGAAAGATACAGATGCAGTGAAAAGAAGGGCCATAAGCACCCCAATGTTCATAGCAACAATGTCCACAATAGCCAAATTGTGGAAAGAACTGAGATGTCCTTCAACAGATGAATGGATAAAGAAATTGTGGTCCATATATATGATGGAATATTACTCAGCCATCAGAAGGGATGAATACCCGACTGTTGCATCAACATAGATGGGACTGGAGGAGATTAGGAAAAGTGAAATAAGCCAAGCAGAGATAGTCAATTATTATCATGTGGTTTCACTTATTTGTGGAATATAATGAATAGCATGGAGGACATTAGGAGAAGGAAGGGAAAAATGAAGGGAGGATCAGAGGGGGAAATGAACCATGAGGGACAGTGGACCCCAAGAAACAAATTGAGGGTTTTGGAGGGGAGACGGTGGGGGGATGGGTGAATCCAGTGATGGGTATTAAGGATGGCATGTATTGCATGGAGCACTGAGTGTTACATGTGAGCAATGAATCATGGAACACTACATCAAAAACTAATGATGTACTGTATGGTGAATAACATAACATAATAAAAATAGATTAATTAAAAAAGGAAACTTAAATAAATAAATAAAGGCTTTCCTAAGATTCAAGTTCATGAATTGAAAATGAGAATAGTCAGCATAATTGTGTTGCCCTCTATTTATGTTCTGTTGCTCAAGGGTAAGGCCTGGGATCTACCAAAATGTTTGTAAAAAAGTGATTCCTATTATGGGTTATAGGTAAATTTAAACAAGGCAGCATACTTTTGATAGAAACATGTTGTTTTATTATTTTTATTAATAAAAATATAATATTTTGGATGTAAAATTTTACGAAATATAGAAGCATATGCTAATAGAAGTGCAAGAAGCTTTGGATTTGAATACTTCTTTATTTAAATTTAAATTATGCCATTTGCATTTGTGACTTTGGGAAATATACATATGCTTCTCTTAGGAATAAAAACTAAACTTTAAAGGAAAAGTAGCTTAAATGAATGAGATAATCTTTGGTTTAGTATCTATGAAAAAAATAAATACACATTTTACCTTCTTATATAGAATAGAGAATTTAATGAAAATGTATTACCAAGTGGATTAAGTATTTATCAACGTAACAAAACTTAGAGGGAAGACATAATATCTTTTATCATGAGCTGAGTTTACTTTAATATGTTTCAATCAGACTTTAGAATTTCTGTCAAATGAATTTCTGATTTCACAGGAAATTATACTTTAAATAATATCTGCATTTCAAGTTTGTAATAGATATTAAACATGATGTGCAAAAACTTAAGAAAAGGAACCATGTCAAAATGGTAATCAAAGTTTTGCCTCAAGAAGGTAGAAATTTATGCTTTTGTGAGTCTTTCTATTCAGACAATACATTTTTAAAAAAATGAAACACATCTCTAATGGATATCATTTTGCCTTTTTGTTCTCCACTGAAAAGGGAATTTGAATGAACTGACTGAATCAAAATATATTTTTTATGTTAATATGGACTATTCTTTCGGCAATTTAGGGGTGATATTTCTCCAATTGTGGAAGGAAGACTTTATCAGAAAAATGAAAAAAAAAAAAAAAACAATAAATGGTAAAGAGTTCAAGAGCTTCTAATTATATGTCCCAAGGAAAAGGAGATTCTGCAGAAACTGACATTTAATTGGGAGCCTTCATCAGAGGACAAAACCCTTATGCTGGGAAACATGTCAGCAAAATCAAGTAAGCAGTTCTTAGTATTGTGAGAAACATATATACTACCTTTCCACCAAAAAAAAAATACTAATAATAGAAAAGGATATTAAACATTGGCTAATACCAAAAGCATGCAATTGTACAATTCTGTTAAGGGTAACTGTAATAGTGTTATGGATGTTATTTTGTTTTTTCCAGCTTTTTGCTGGAAAATAAAGAATTTTCACAATTGTCTACACCTGTTCTCCACAAAGACACATATGAAGAAGTAAAATTAATGTTAGCAACAACATAAAGACTGGGAGAGGCAAATAGAAATATACTATTTTAGGATCCTTACATTTTTCCCACATAAAGTGATATGTAGGATAATTTTTTAAAAGATTCATCTATTTATTTTAGAGGGGGAGATGAGCAGAGGGAGAGGGAGATAGAATCCCAAGTAGACTCCCTGCTGATCAAGGAGCCCTGCCTGAGGCCCTTTCCCAGGACCCCAAGGTGAGTGAATACCCTCCAATATTCTGAAACCTGATTCCAAAACAACACCACAACACTACAAGAAAACAAACTACAGATCAATAACCTCCAAGGAAGTAAATAAAATATTTTGTAGCAAAATTTGAGCAAATGGAACTTAATGATATATCAAAAGGTTAAAACATCAATAATTAAGAGGGAATTATTACAGGAGTTCATGTTTAGTTCAGGATTCATAAATCAATAAATGTAACTAACCATATTAACCAACTAAAGAAGAAAAAAACCATATGGTCATCTTAATAGATGCATGGACAGGCATTTGACAACATCTTACATCATGAAAATATCTCAGCCACAACCCAATTTGGTAAAGTGAATTTATAAAGAGTATATAGATTATATTATACTCAATGATGATAACATGAATGCTCTTCTCTTAAGATCAGAATCAAGGCACATAGGTTCATGCATCACTTCTACTCAACATTGTCCTGGAGGTCTGGTCTTGATACTAATACAAGGAAAAGGAATAAAAGGCATTGAAATTGGACAGCAAAATGGCATAAAGCCTATATAAGAAATTTAACATAAAATACTTTTAAAATTGCTAGATTTAAGCCTGTTTTGCAAGAAAACAGTATACAAGATCAATATATAAAATAATTACATATATATGTACTAGTAATGAAAAATCATAAACCGAGATTTTAAAAATATTATTAAGAAAGTTGGGGTGCCTGGGTGGCTCAGTGGGTTAAAGTCTCTGCCTTTGGCTCAGGTCATGATCCCAGGGTCCTGGGATCGAGCCCTGCATCGGGCTCTCTGCTCTGCGGAGAACCTGCTTCCTCCTCTCTCTCTGCCTACTTGTGATCTCTGTCTGTCAAATAAACAAAATCTTAAAAATATATATTATTAAGAAAGCACTGAGTATAGAAGCACTTCCAGTATATCAGACCAAGAACTTCTAAAAATCTGCTCTTTGATAAAAGCAATGTTAATGTAGCAAAATTTGTTAAACTTTTCTAGAACTCTAGAAATTAGCCAAGGGCCTGCAAAAATTCAAAGACCATTTATTCAAGAAAAATGGCTGAATTTCATAAAGAACCTTCCTCTCTTCTTTAGGAATGGCAAAGAGGGAGCAGGAAATGTCAGGACATTTGCTAAGGACTCTGGGGTTGCAGAATAAATAACAGAAGCATTGACAAATTGGTAGAATACTGCCTTTCAAAAAGTAAACAGTGTGATAGTCCTTTGAAAAGGTATTATTAGATTTTAGCTTTATCTTTTATAGAGTATAACTACATGAGTTCCAATGCAAGGTATTTTTAGAAAGGCTAAATTATATTTAGACACCAAAACAACGGCTTATGATTTTTAAATTAATTATCCACATCAAATATTTTGTCTACATAAAGCTGTGACTCATTCTATATGTAATAATGGTTATAATAATGGCTTTAGGTAACTAAGATACTTAAATATCAATTTATAAACTCACTTATATTAACCACATGCCAAACTATTTTGTCCTCAGGCAAAACAATAAAATATTTACCGAAAAAAATCTTTTTTATAACAGATAATTGTTTATTGGATATATTGCTGTTTTGCCAGCTTTTATCTGGTGGATAGTCTAGCTTAGAAGCTACAACTTAATCTTATTTGTTACCGCAAGAAACAGCCTGATTTGGAGTGCAAGGACCTAATTATTGTTATTATTTTTACTTAAAAATAGCTTCCTACAGGTTTGCAATTCAGATCAATTACTTAAATTCTGAAGGACATAAATAGGATAGAGTCTTGATTATGCTTGCTTTCTGAAGTTCTTATTGTTAAAAATCTAAAAAGCTGGAGGAGGGTGGGCTCAATATATTGAATTTGTAACACATTACACTCTAGGAGATACGGACTTGGAATTAAAACTCAACTTGACATTTCTAAACTTTATTAAATTGACTATCAGTCAGTACATCCTTTAGAACAGAACATTTTCATTGAATATGGCAAACTATTTTGGTTTGGCATTTAGAACTCAATTACTTTGGAAGGACATTTATCCATAGTTTACTGATTCATTTGTATTTTGTACCCAAAGATACCATGGCTGTGGCTTAAGATATCAAAAGATATCACGGCTTAAAAAAATGATCTCCAGGGGCGCCTGGGTGGCTCAGTGGGTTAAAGCCTTTGCCTTCGGCTCAGGTCATGATCCCAGTGTCCTGGCATCAAGCCCCGCATCAGGCTCTCTGCTTCGCGGAGAGCCTGCTTCCTCCTCTCTCTTTGCCTGCCTCTCTGCCTACTTGTGATCTCTGTCTGTCAAATAAATAAATAAAATCTTAAAAAAAAATGAACTCCATTCCTACTCTGTGTTGTTTATTACATGCTCCTTATCATTGAACTTACATTTCTGAAATAACTTTTTTGAAATTAGTTTTTCTTTAGAAATATAGTAAAGTACTAATGTACATAATTCAAAAATTAAATTAGTGACACCGTGAGAACTCTCTTTTAGTGCCCGCTCACATTTAGGTAGTATTCAAGTGGTATTCAAATATTCAAATAGTATTCACCCTTAGGAAAGTAGTTAGCCATTTAGTTCTATTGCTCTATCAATAATTGGATTAGTTATGTCATTATTTCCATAACAAGAGGTACTAATAAAATCAAGGGTTGTGCTGAATGCCCAGGGAATATATGGTTGTGAACATTTTCTTCATCTCAGATCTCTTGAACGAGTTGGCCTTCCGAGCATTATAACATTTTACTTTTGATTCTCTTTGAAAGCAGTCCAAAATTTTTATGGTCATTCTTCTTCAGAAGTAAACAACACCATCACATAAACTAAAAGGAAACAAAATTTATGTCTGAATTGAAAAATAAACCAAAATAGACATTTTCTTTTTCCTGTGATGTTTGTCAAATTCTGTTTCTCACAAACCTCCATAGATCACCTCACAACTCTGAGATCACCATCTAGGTCAAAATCAAGAGTCAGATGCTTAATCAACTGAACCATCCAGGTGCTCCCAGTCTTTCTTTTTTTTAATTAAGAAAAGATTGTTTAAATGTTTTTCTCTCTTAATTTTTCAAAATTAGAAGTGGTCTGAGTAAAATGATATATAGAGAAATCCAGAGAGACGGATCCATGAAGAAATTATTTCCTTCTTCAATTTCCAAAGAAAATGTGAGAATGAAAACAAAGGAGAGACACAGTTTCACAGTTGTGTTCTGTTTTTCCCCAGCTTGGGCCTTGCCTTAATTGAGGGATATATAATATAAGTGATAGTGACAGAGGGAAGGAGCAGACCGACTTTGCCAGTTTTAGTCCCTGTTTGGGCCTGTTTGTGAGGCTCCTCACTGGCTGTCCTGTTCCAACTGGTAAGCAGCAACCTCAGAGTGAATTTGGTAGAGCAGCACGAGTTGAACGGCCAGAGGGCGATAGCAAAGTTAAGTCCGATATTTCATTTCCATTCACTTTGGAAATCCATGTACCCATCTTTTGCTCTTCACTGGTCAGATTTTTCCATGACTATTTCTAGTATTTTAGACCTCTACTGGTAATTACAAGTGACGGTTTACCTCCTAGTAAATGACCTATTTCCAGTAGACTGTGTCACTTTATGTCACAAATCCTTTCTGTAGAAAAGTCTAGCTCAAGTCCAAAGCCACCAGGGGACTCCCCCTTAATGGCCTACTTGTGTCATCTCCCCATCTTCCTATTTATCTTCCTATTTCCTACTGGTTGCCATAACTGTGAGGTCTTTCATTATCTGCTTGCCACACCAACGATGACAGAAGTAAAAAAATACAAAGACACAGATGTAGTGAAAAGAGGGGCCATCTGTACCCCAATGTTTATAGCAGCAATGGCCACGGTCGCCAAACTGTGGAAAGAACCAAGATGCCCTTCAACAGACTAATGGATAAGGAAGATGTGGTCCATATACACTATAGAGTATTATGCCTCCATCAGAAAGGATGAATACCCAACTTTTGTATCAACATGGATGGGAGTGGAAGAGATTATGCTGAGTGAAATAAGTCAAGCAGAGAGAGTCAATTATCATATGGTTTCACTTATTTGCGGAGTATAACAAATAACATGGAGGACAAGGGGAGATAGAGAGGAGAAGGGAGTTGAGGGAAATTGGAAGGGGAGGTGAACCATGAGAGACTATGGACTCTGAAAAACAACCTGAGGGTTTTGAAGGGGCCGGGAGTGGGAGGTTGCAGGATCCAGGTGGTGGGTGTTGGAGAGGGCACAGATTGCATGGAGCACTGGGTGTGGTGCAAAAATAATGAATACTGTTACGCTGAAAAAATAAAAAATTAAAAAAAAAGAGAAATGCAAAAAAATATATATATAAGGACTCATCTTTCTTAACTTCTTAGCTTGCTCCTTGCAAGCTACATTATTGTGCCTAAGTAAGTAAACACTTGTATAAAAAACTGACTGAACCTTTGACCTCCTTTAGAGGGGTCACCTAAAATTAAGAGACCCACAAAATCCTTCAAAAATAGCACCTCTTTATTATCAAGTTATTTTCTTCTTTTTGTCTTTCTCCCAAAAACAAGAGTTATCGCTTAAAATAGATTCTTTATATAAATAACTTTTTTTGAACATTTTTTGTGTTAAACGCTATACCAAATTCCTTGAACGGATAATCAGATTTAATCTTCACAATCATTTTTTGATATGTGGTGTCCTGTTTTAGGCATCATTTCTATTTGAAATATATGAATCTTTTTTCTTGAGAAGTGTGAGATTTTTGACTTAAGCTGTTCATTACATATTCATTTTATCTCTCATTCCTGCCAATATATATATATATATATATATATATATATATATATATATGTATGTATATATAAAATTACCCTACTATTCCTTGAGGAAAGGGACTTTTGTTAACATCGCTGTGAACCTCCATCAGCTGGTTCCAGCTTGCCTCACGGTTGATGAACCGACTTAAATTTAATCTTGCAAAAAGCAAAGAAGAATGTTTTAAAGATTTTCATAAAAAAGTATATTTTCTTAAAAGATAGAATGAAATAATAACACTTTATAAATGGTGGAAAATAACCGAGTTGCCTACCTCATTTGGAGGAAGATTCATATGATGTAGCACATTTTGTCTGTGGAAAATTGAGTTATAGTAATAGTTCAGTTTCAAATTTCCATTATAAAATAAGTCATTTGGTTTAAAATACAACTTATATTTAAAATACAACTTGTCAAAAATTTAGTACTTATTTTTGTTAGGTTTACTGAAATCAAATGAGTGTTTTATATATATATGTGTGTGTGTATGTATATATATACATATATATACATACATATATATGTATATATACACACACACATATAGACATTGGAATTGACATGGAATCCAGGAAGATAAAGGTTAGCAACTATTTGGATAATTTATATCTCAGTGATGGGTGATTTTATGTCCTATATATTCTTAGAGACTATTTAGTATAATACTATGTAGATATTTGTTTAAACCAAAGGATACTTTTTGTACTCCACAGACTTTATATGAATATTTTCCAGAGGGGCAGCTGGGTGTTGGCAAATACACATGGACTTTGATCAATCATACACATTAGTAAAGGTGGTGATAATACATTTCCAAAATTTTAGGCCTTGGAAACTGATATAATTTTCATTTTTTTAATTTGTTTATAAACACTTAGAATTTTATTTAAGAAAAAAATCACAACCATGAACATTGTTACAGTTAGAGGCCCTCTTGGTTCTCCATAATGATTCTCAGCATGCTCACAAGGGGTTCCCAATTGTTTAGTTTTAGTTAAACAACCATCTTTAAAGGAAGGGAAAAAAAAACAAAACACCTCGACACACTACCCTTTAACTCGTTTTAATGTTTCTTCACATATGCTGAAAAATACTAAAGTACAGACCAGGAATAATCACAATGTTGTGGCTAACATTATAAATATGGAATTATAAATTTGAAACATTTTCTGGTTTAAAAAATAAATCTGGTAGTCAGTGCTGCTCTGTAGGGTCTCTTCGTCCAGTAGGGCTGGTCTCTTCATTCCTGACCATGCTCACCTTCATTCATTTTTCCAGGTCCTCCACCCCCGTCACTTCACCCTCCCATCTGTTCCATCAAAGGTCCAGGGCTACCAGGACCACCCTGTCCTTCTCCACCAAAGCTACCTCAATCCATGCCCCAGCCACAATGGAAGTCCCCTCTGTCTCCACCACAGCCCCCTCTTAACATCCCACTAGGACAACAGCGGTCCATAAGGCTGTGTCTTTCACCCCGCATACCTCCAGGTCTGCTTCTGACATGGTCACTGCTCAGGGGTTGAAAAGGTGGTGGAAGGAAGCCTTGAGGCTTCGGAGGCTTACACTGGTTGCATTCTGTCCTCCAGGCTAAGTTCTGGTTTCCACACGCCGAAATGGGGCACTGCCAGTCTACAGCTTGGTGCTGGACATTTCCTGTTCTGGGAACCACGGGGCCTTCTTGAGGGAAAGCCACCTCTGTCTCTTTCATGGCCTCCCATGCATATAGCTGACATCAGTGGGCTGTCCATAGGTTCCAAAACTTTGCTGCCCCTATGCCTGGGTGGACTGTGCATATCCTTGAGTAGGTTGCATACACTGTATGAAAATTTTATCAGAAGCCTGCTGGACTGCCCCTTGGCTGTAAGTACTGTAATCCATGGACACCATTTTCTCTACTTCTGATAAAATTTTCATTTTTTTTTCTTTTTTCTTTTCTTTTCCTTTTTTTTGGGTAGTGTAATAGTTTCATTCATTAAATTACATAAATTATAAGAAGATTAAGCAGAGACAAGAATATTGTATGAACTATTACAGACACATATAAATACATGAAAGTATTATTTATAAATATTTATAAATATAAATAAAAAGTATTTCATAAATACATGAAAGTATTAAGTGAAAACATTGAACAAAGAACTTTCATGTAATAAGGGGTTTTAGTTTTCACATAGCTAAAAAGTTTTGATTTTGATATTTGAACTTGATCAAATTAATTATCCTGTGCTTTTCGGACATTATCTATTTATGATTCATTTATATACTTACTTACTTCCTTCTTCCCTTTGAACAGTAGGTAGTAAAGGTCGTTGTAAAAGTGCAGGATCTTGACCTCCACTGCCTGAGGTCCCCTCCCCTTTTTAAATTTCTTTTCAGTGTTTCAGAATTCATTGTTTATGCACCACACCCAGTGCTCCATGCAATACAGGCCCTCCATAATACCGACCACCAGGCTCACCCAACGCCACCCCCCCAAAACCCTCAGTTTGTTTCTCAGAGTCCACAGTCTCTCATGGTTCATCTCCCCCTCCAGTTTCCCCCAACTCACTTCTCCTCTCCATCTCCCCATGTCCTCCATGTTATTCCTTATGCTCCACAAATAAATGAAACATATGATAATTGACTTTCTCTGCTTGACTTATTTCCCTTAGCATAATCTCATCCAGTCCCATCCATGTTGATATAAAAACTGGGTATTCATCCTTTCTGATGGAGGCATAATATTCCATTGTGTATTGGGACCATACCTTCTTTATCCACTCATCCATTGAAAGGCATCTTGGTTCTTCCCACAGTTTGGTGACTGTGGCCATTGCTGCTATGAACACTAGGGTACAGATGGCCCTTCTTTTCACTACACCTGTATCTTTGGGGTAAATATCCAATAGTACTGCTTGAGGTTTTTTTTTTTTTTTTTATAGTAATGTAAGTTTTTTTTTTTTTTTTTTTTTTTTTATTTACTTGACAGAGAGAGATCACAAGTAGACAGAGAGGCAGGCAGAGAGAGAGAGAGAGGGAAGCAGGCTCCCTGCTGAGCAGAGAGCCCGATGCGGGACTCGATCCCAGGACCCTGAGATCATGACCTGAGCCGAAGGCAGCGGCTTAACCCACTGAGCCACCCAGGCGCCCCTGCTTGAGGTTTTTATTATATCTCTAACACTTGTTAGTTTTGTGGCCTCAGGCAAGACAGACCACCTTGATATGCCTCCCTCAATTTCCCACTGCAAAATGGAGAAAATAATTCCTCCTCATAAATTTGTAAATTTTACTAAAGTATTAAAAATAATTAGTATTAGAGTATTAGAAAAATAATGTAAAGTATTAGAAAAATAATGTAAAATGTACCCCATATTTTTTGATGTTCCAAATTTCACAAAACCTAATAATCTCCATCATTTTAAGAAATCAACTTAGTGTTATGAGACCCATGCTTTTAAAATAATTTTTCAGTTGAAGTAAAACACATTCAGAGAAATGCCCAAAGTACATAATATGCTCAGTTCAATGAATCATTATTAGCCAGATATCTATGTTCCTTGTGTGCGCCCTGTGTCTGGCCCCCCCGCCATTATCTCAGCTTTCTTCCCCAAAAGTAATCCCTATCTTGACTTATAACACTGTATACTTATTGAGATATTTTACCTCTTTATATAAACTCTGACAGTGAACTTGAATTTTATAAGGGAGTTTTGGTTCCGACATAGCTTGTGAGCATGTGTGTGTTTGTGTGTATTAAATGATTTATTTTGAGAAATTTCAAACAAACAAACAAACAAACAAAAACAAAACAAACAAACAAAAAGTTTCACTGAATTTCTATATATCATTACCCTGCTGCAAAAATCATTCACTCATGGCCAATTTTATTTTAAATATATCCCGACTTCACTGCTTTGACAAATTATTTTGAATCAAATTCAATACATCACATTTCATTTTTAAATATTTAGAATGAATCTTTAACAAATAGAGAATCTTTTTTGAAAGCTGAACCAAATACTAATCATGTCTAAAATATTAATAATATTTCCTTAACATCACAAATATCTAATCATGCATCAAGTTTTTCTGTTTTTCTGGTGTGTGTGTGTGTGTGTTGGGTTTTTTGGAGTAAGTTTAAGAAACAAGGCTTACACACTACATTTGGTCGACAGGTTTTCTTAGTCCTTTTTATTCTATAGATTCTTTCTCTTTTATTTTTCCCCTGCAATTATTTATTGAAGTAAATGCATCATTTATCCTATAGTTTTCCATATTCTGGTTTTTATTGATTACAGTCCTGCAGTGAGGACCATGCTTCTATTAACACATCTACAACATCTTCATTGTAAAGTAACAAGAAAATAATGCTAGAACATTTCCAACTAATTGCACAGAAACTGCTACACCAAGAAATGAGCTCCACTATGTAATAGTTCAAAAGGATCCCATTCTGTTAAGGATACATGGAAGTTTTTGTGTGCACATATATAATTTATGAAAGTGCAGGTAGTTTGAAAATTCATAGGCCACTTTCAGTGTATTTCCAAAGTGCTTTTTTCTCTGCTGAAAAAGAGTTTATTTGAAATACTGTTATGTTTACAAAATGTGGCTCGTCTCGTTTTTGACATTACTTGTTCTGGTGTTCAAAGGGCAATTTAATTTCTGTTTAGAAAATATTGGTGTTAAAAGTTTAAATGACTGGTGGATGACCATTCAGATACCACACTCACTGACATCATTTGGTCCAAATTTATAACAGTATTTTAATTTGCTCTTGTTAAATCCTCATAGAATCAAATCGAGGCTTTTAAAAGCCTCCACAAATTTAATTCCACATCCATTTGCTCCATTCCTCACCTATGACTTAATCCCTTACTCTACTGAGGTTGACTTTTCTTTCACTCTATTTGAGGAAACAGGTAAGTTTTCTCAGAGAGACGGAGAATAGTTTCAGTGATTAAGTGCATGGGGTCCAGAGGTCAGTGAACCGGGTTTAGACTGAGGCTCTACCACTTACAAGCTATATGACTGGATAAATTACTAACACTTCGAATTTCAGTTTCCTTTACATAAAATGGAACTAAAATTCTACTTTACTCATAGTGACTTGTAGTTGAATAGGTTTATTATAAAGTGCTCAACACAAACCAGACACAGAGAGAAGTTCTTACTGTCAACTTATAGCATGTTATATTAACAACAATCACAAGGATGCAAGTAGTATGAAAATCTTCCAATTCCTCCAGCATGGCACTTGTAGACTAGTTTTCCAGAGGTACATGCCTTGTCACCCCTTCACTAATTCATAAACATGTTATCTCACAGGTACTTAGTATAAGTCATTGCTTTAGATGCTGAGAGCACAGAGATGAATAAGATAGAGTTGTATTGGGTGGCTTACAATCTATTCCTCATTTTAAGAAACTCATTAATGCCTAATTGCCTTTGGACTAATTCTAAAGCTCTCATATTTGAGCCTATCCCTAATATGCCCATTAAACGGCAATGTGACCTCATTTGACAACGAGTCCTCTGAGATGATCAAATTGAGTTACTTATTGTAACTCAGATAATCTTAAAACTTCCCTGTCTTTATGTGTAGCTTTTTATAGGCACCTTTATCTCTACCTTAAGATCTACAACTCATTCTTCAAGTAAATTTTATTAAATTTTATAACTAAATGCTGTAGGGACAGAAAAAAATTCCCTTCTTCCCTTCTAGGTTCTTTGGCTGGTCTCATAATTAAATTGACATAGACAGATTAATGGAAGAAAAAACAAATTTAATTTTGTACACACAGGAAGCTCAAACATACAAAAAGTCCAGGGCAAATCGGGCAGTTGAAGCTTGTGCGCCATCTTGAGTTAAGGAATGGGACAGGGGCCTACAGCTTCAAAGAGGAGGACCACAATTCACAGGATGGTAAGAAGAGCAGATATTTGCTTATTAGAGGTTTGCCCTGCCATGGACATAGGTCTTTCAGATTAAAAAAGTTACCTCTTGTAATAGCTCTTTTTCTGGAATAGGATCCCTATCCAAATTCTTATAGATAAGGGAGAGGTAAAAGTTTTCTGAGTCTTCTGGGTCTTGATTGCTTTCAGCTCAGAATAATCCACATGCCAAAGCAGAGTATTTTGGGGTGGGCATACACTACTCTGCTTGAATGAAGTTTGAGTTTTCTGAACCCCGTCCCCTAGCATCATTGTGTATTTCTAATAGTATTATCTAATTCAGCCTTCTAACTTAATTATATGAACATTTGTATGTGTTCACTGCCTTCCAACCCACATTAGCCATTATTGTAAACTCCTTGAGAGCTGTGACTGTCTCTTCCATATCTTTGTGAGCTTTTAGCACCTAGAAAAATGGTTATACGTATAATAGGATAATATTCTTTCTTTTAAATACAAGCAAATATGTTCAGTTTCTATATTAGCATCATATTAAAAGCAAATATTTCTCTTTTTTGATATGAGCCTGAAGAAAAGTGTTCATTTTCCTTCCAACACTGTTACAGTATCTTCTTCTTGATGAATGGTAGAGTAAAGGTCACTACTTGCCCTCTAATAGTCATTCTTCCCCTTTCCTTGAATAACAGAATTTCTAACTGAGGACCTGATTGCCTGACCAAAGTCTCCCTTGCTGCTAGGTGTGCTCAAATAACTGCATCTGGGCCAGTGAGTGATGCACAAAAGTGATCTGTATGACTAATTCCTAAAAAGGATTTAAGGGGAAAAGTTGATTGATTCAATCCATCACAAATTATTTTAATTAAAATATGGTGATAAATATACCTTAAATAATTAGCAAATCATGCTGTTAAGCTGGTGGTTTGAGGAGGAAAGACATTTCTGCAGGACCATATTTTAAAAGTAGGATTTTTTGTATCATTCTTATTTTTTACAAAGCTGCATAACTGATATCTATGCTGACATTGTTTCATTAAAATATGATAAATAGGTTATATGTGATTGTTAAGAATATCCACAGGATACTTAAAGAGCAGGTAGGCACTCTGCTCCCTGCCCCTTTTTGACTGGCTGCAGTGACGTTGTGGTGAGGAACCTCCTGGGAGCCTGCAGGTAAGAGCAACACCAAGTGTTGATGGGAACAAGATGGAAAGAGCCTGGTATCTGATTTCAAGGAATTAACAAACCAGCTTGGACTTCTTATGCTTAAACTTTATGTGAAAGAAATTTAACTTCAACCTTGAAGAATTCTTTGTTACTGCAATTGTTGTTATAGCAGCCTAGCCTCTGTTGTAAATAAAACTACTTGTTTATAAACTTATCTCACATGCACTCACAAAATTGCTGTACATTATTTTAAAGAATAGAGATCACTTTAGATATATATGCCAGAATCCTAAGGTAGAAATTTGAGAATAAAAGAGCAGAACATTTTCACTTCTACATATTAAAAAAGAAAACACTTTCAATACAGAAAGAAATCAAAACAAAAAGAAGAAATTTTTATGAGAAAAACTATTTTCTTTCAGCTTAAATAAAAATACATTAACGTATTCATGATATCCAAGATAGATGTTACTACATTTTTAAAGCTCTGTCTACTTAAAGTAGAATAGTACAGAAGATTATTATTAATGACCTGCAAATGAGGAACCACAGCATCTTCCTGTGATCTCCCGCAGGTTGATTTATTCAATATCTCTGAGGATGTCTCTGGGCTCCTGAGTCTCATTTGTATTTTAAAAATCCCCAGAAGGTTCTGATGATCAACAATTTGAGCACAACTACTGTGAAGTATAGTTCCAGTGCTCCAGACTAGAAGTTAAAAATAAAAGTCAAAGACAATCTTGAGGGACTTGTGATTTAATGTGAAGAGATAGAACAAAGACTAGAAGGTAATTGAAAACACTAAACCATTCCCAAGCTTCAGAATAGAGTTGTGTAATGGAATTTCACAATTCCACTAAAACTTTTCTCTAGCTGTATGGTTTTATAAAGTTCTTTGGAATTGCTCTTGTTTGATTTCTCAGTGCAGTTTTTGTGTTTGTTTTTGGCTTCAATTACTACTAATCTCTTTGAGCAAAATCTTCTTTGAAGTTTCAGTAAAAAAATTTTTTTATAACATTTATATACAATACCTTCTAGGTAAAAGAACACGCATATTAATTGTCCTATGACACTTCCTAACAATCAAGTATATTTTGCTTATCATATTTTAATGAAACAATGTCAGCATAGTTATCAGTTATGCAGCTTTGTAAAAAATATGAAAGATACAAAAAAATCCCACTTTTTAAATGTGGTGATGCAAGAATATTTCTTGTAAATTCCTTGAGGTATATTTGTGGGAAAAACACAGCTATTGCTATCTTTTAATTAAAATAATTGGTGATGGATTGAATCAATCAACTTTTCCCCTTAAATCCTTTTTAGTAATTATAAAATTACAAATTAATAAAAAATTAAAGATATCAGTTATTTTCTTAGAGTAGGGCACATAGTGGGTGTTTAATATTTGTTCCAGATATATTTTAATTGAATCAAATCAGACCAAATGTTAAACTTCTAAAGGAAAAATATTAAACTATCAAAAGTGTTTACTCCATTAGATTTTGTCAACCAAGGAAAGACAAAATAAAATTTGTACATTTATTTGGGGTCATAGGGATTGCAATTCAGGAAACATAGATGGAAACTAAAAGCACACTCTGGAGAGACAAAAGAGCACTTTTAAAGAGGAAAGAGGGAACCTATCTAAGTTGTTTTGAACAAAATGTGATTGGTGCTGGTATAGTCTATATGTAATTGGTTGCTAGGTGGATAGTACACTTACGTCCATTTTAACATGCAGTGGGTGTTCTAACTTTTAGCTGAGTTCAGCAAAAACCTCAAGAATATGTGACAGAACATACACAGAAGCCTCACTGCCTCAATGTCCTCCTGGCTACATTTTAAATAACCCTCTTGACAATGCTTACTCCGTTTTGTTTTTCTCTCTGTTATCAATTTGTGATTTGCTAAGAGCAAGGGCAGTAATTGGCCAGATTCTACTGTAACCAATTTGTCTGGTCAAAGAAGACCCACAAATAGAACTGTTTGCCATTTCATAATCTATAATTATAACTGCAAAAAAAATTCACATGCAAGGCTAGAGATAAAGAATTTGAGAGGCACGTGGGTGACTCAGTCAGTTAAGCATCTTTAAGATTGAGCCTGCATGGAGGCTCCACACTCAGTGTGGCATCTTCTTGAGATTCTGCTCAAGATTCCTTCTGCCCCTTCACCACATTCATGCGAGTTCTCTCTCTTTCTCTCTCTCTCTCTCTCAAATAAATAAATAAAATATTTTAAAAAGAAAGTTGACCATTTGATTATTCATTCTGTTTAAACTCACTAATTATATACTTCAACATGCATTGGAGTAGTAATCAAAAATAAAAAAATAAAGAACAGCCCGAGGTACCAGGTCAACTCTGAGGAATTAATTGCTTACTCTGATTATATGAAGATTTATTCTTCTTCAGGAATGATTTTTGAGATATAGGACTCCTAGAAAATCTTTAGTCTTTCTCTCAAATTCAAATAATTCATATGCAATAGAAATGTTTCAACTAAACATCAAAGGACACAGAGATTTAATTAGCTGTCAACAAGGGACTTCTTTGCTCCTCCTACACTCATCCGTTAGGACCAAGATTGAATTAGCATGACAAAATTAAACACATTCTTCTTTACTAAGTATCAACTTTGAGTGAAATTTCCTTGTATTCTCCTAATGAAATTTTGAACTCAGAACAAAGAGGTTTACAACTTTAGCACACTCTCTCACAGTACTTGCAGTTTTTCTCTACTTGGGAATCATTTGAATTACAAATATGTCTGGAAACAAACTCTTAAAGTATTGGGGCTTGTGACTTATTCAGTGAACTTTTATGTGTAAGCAAACATATTCTTACCTTTAACACATAAAATAGCCAATCAACTACTTGGCAGTATTAATTTCAACAAATTATTTGTGTGGAAAAATACATTGTTAAACCAGGATTACACTAGGACATGTTAGCATTTTTCACTTCCTGTTGTGGGGGATGAAATTAATTTTCCTTTTACCCTTCTAGGTTCTTGGCTGAAGGACCCTCCCCCCATAATAAAAAGTCAGACTAACAGGAGAAAAACAAACAGAAGTTTAATCACATGCATACTCTATACATTGAAGATACCCAGGAAAACTGTGTAACTCACATGGCCCAATCCAACACCTTGTCCACTAAAGAAAAAAGATGCTGTATGGGAGCCAGCTATGGGAGGTTATCAGATAAAGCAAATAAATAAGGGTTGTCATTTAAGTCAGTTATTTTTTCTATTGATGTGAGTTTCTGTAGATTTAGTTCTCTTCCTGGTATAGAGAAGAAGACACCCTTATGAATAAGGATTTCCTTTATAAATATAAATGTCCCTTACAAAGGGGTAGTTTCTAGTGGGTTTTCAGAGATTCTCCTGTCTCTTGATTCTTTTTTCTTTTTTAATATTTTATTTATTTGTTTGACAGAGAGAGAGAGACCACAAGTAGGCAGAGCAACAGACAGAGAGAGAGGGGGAAGCAGGCTCCCCACTGAGCAGAGAGCCCGATGCGGGGCTCGATTCCAGGACCCTGGGATCATGACCTGAGCTGAAGGCAGAGGCTTAACACACTGAGCCACCCAGGCACCCCCTGTTTCTTGTTTCTTAAAAAATAACCAGCTCTAGATAATCCTTATGCCAGAGATGCCTATTTTGGGATGGCAAATTCTGCTTCCCTTCAGGGTGTCAACCTGAAAATAAATAGCCACGGTGAGAGGCAAACAAGTATCTCTTTGGGACCAAACAATTGCAGTTTGAGGAGGACAGATTCAGATAAATACCCAAATGCAGTTCCTGCTTCTAGAGTGAAAACAAAGGGTTTTATGAGGAGAAGGTAGGGGGCAATTACATGAGTTGAAGAAAAGGAAAAAAAAAAGTCTGTCTTATGGGTGTTAACAGACTGAGCTACTCTGGGTTATATACTGGTTAACTGTTGATTATTTTCTTCAGAAAGTCCATAACTATCAGTCTGTGGTCAGGATGTGGTCAAAGTAATTAGCAATTACTTAAAACAATTGTGGATTTGCCCAGTCCAAAAGTTTGGTTCAGTTCAAACAAAGTGAGCAATGTGTTTTCTGTATAATGGTCATTCTGACTCCATTTTATTTTATTTTGTTTTGTTTTGTTTTATCAGATTTTATTTTTTTTATTTGAGAGTGTAAGAGAGAGCATGAGCCAGGTGAGGGGCAGAGGCAAAGAGAGAGGCAGACTCCTAACTGAACAGGGAGCCCCACATGGGGCTCTGTCCCAGGACCCTGGGATCATGACCTGAGCTGAAGTAAACTCTTAACCGACTAAGCCACCTAGGTGCATCCCCCTCTTTTTAAAAGATTTTATTTCCCAGTCCATTTTAAAATGACTCTACTCATGTTAATTTTTCACATTTCCCCCTCTCTATGATCTTTCTCTGAAAACATCAACCACTGGAAAACATTGCTGATAAATGATCAAGCACACGGATCCTTCCTTGCCAGTAAAGCTCATTCTCAGTGTATCAAATCACCTGTGGGAGGGTACGTGATTCCTTGGGAGCCTTAGGCCACATTCGAGGAAGGGTGCCAGTGCCAAGAATGGCTTTATCATCCAATTTCTTAAGGTCAGGTATCTTCTGCAGTTTCTGGAACTTGCCCCATGTTATGTCTCATAAGCCTTAGAACTCATTTCTAAATGCTGAATGACCATTACCTAGGTGGTTCCCATTGAACTGTACAGAGAATACAAAGTTTTGCAATGACAAAAATCCCCAAAATAATAAATAAAATGCTGAGTACACATTGGAAGAGTAATCTGAACTAGAAAGCAATTCCTGAGGGCAGCCAGCTAAAAAGATCAAAGAAGCATTACATATTGCATTTAACCACTTGGTTTATGCCCAGATTTTATCTAGTTTCTATTTCTACTTCACCAGAGGTGCTCACCCAAGTACAGGATGTGTTTATTGCAAAAGAAACCCTACCTTGTTCCACTAAGAGGTAATGAAGAGCAATTCTATTATCTAGTACAACTTGTACAAGGGAGTCCAAAGAGTTTTCTTGGGCAGCTATTGTTTTAGTGACAGATTGGCAATATCCCTCAGGGTTTTAGATAGATTTCTGATCATATAGTCATTTACCTGGCAAACTATGTTACATCTATAAAAAATCGGGGAATTGTTTGTTTTAAAGCCTGTTTAATCTTTAGTGCTAGAAATAATTTATTTGATCATTGTTTTTTTCAGAGCCATTTGCAAAATGTGTTCTTTTTTTTCCCCCTGAAGAGGTATTCTGACCTTCAACTAACATTTAAATTATACATGATTTACCATAGCTTAAACTCTTGTAAAGTTCAGAAAGCACAAGCCAGCAGAGAAAGACCTATCCAATACATTAATGTATGCCACATCTTAGAGAGTTGGAGAAAAGAACAGAAAAACAAACACTGAACTTCAAATTGAAGTAAACTATTGGGTAAAGGTAGAGGACTTACTGTTGCTAAAGGTGTGAAAGTAAATAAAGGAAAACTTACTTAAAATGAGTTGGAAGCACTGAAGGGGGAGCTCTCACATACCACTTTGAGCTTGCAAAACCAGGAAGAAGGAAAGTAATTATATCAACAAGGGAGGGCATTTTCACAGAGGAATTTATCTCCTGACTTTAAAAAAAGGAAGGAGAACCCCTCCCTGTCCCAGCAACAATCACTTGCAGTCAATGAGAAGCCATCAGTGACTCCAATCCTTCTCCAATAAAATTTTTAAAAAGATTTTATTTATTTATTTGATAGAGAAATAGAGAGCACAAGTAAGCAGAGCAGCAGGCAGAGGGAGAGAGAGAAGCAGGCTCTCGCCTGAGCAGGTAGCCAGATACAGGGCTCGAAACAGGACCCTGGAATCATGACCTGAGATAAAGGCAGCTGCTTAACCAACCGAGTCACTCAGGCACCCCTTCTGCAATAAATTTTTGTTTGGAAAATCCCTCCCTGATTTATTCCTGAAACATATTAAAAGCTGACCTTCCCTTTGTTTTTTCAGACAAGCTCCGCCAGAGCTTGCTTGTCCTGAATAACAATTTCCTTGCTATTTCCAAATACACTTTTTCTTTCTAAAATAAAGTTGCATTTTGCCCTGTATAAGTTAACAAAGGGACAGGACTGTATACTTTGTAATAAAATTTGTGCTGGTCAAGAAGAGAAGAACTGAGAACCACACATGTACCAGTGCTATACCTGATTACAAACTGGAATAGGGAGGAGTAATTGAGTGTGGCTGAATCAATACCAGGAGCAAGAGGAAGAAGCCTGAGTTGAATGCTATCCCAGGATTCAGTGAATGGTCTTATTTTCCTAAAGTCTTTCCTCTTGGTTTAAACTATTATCATTCATTTTACTGAATGAGAAGTTCAAAAGTGGAGCAAAGTAATTTTCTTTCTAATGTTCCTAAAGATAATGCAAAGAATATGTTGTAATTTTATTAAAAACCTGCTATTTGCCAGGTACTAGGTTGGTCCTGGAAAGTTTTTAATAAATTCACCACAGTTCCTTATCCTCAAGGAGATTGAAATTTTATTTGAGAAACAGGGGAATAATAATTTTATAGTGATGATGATTTCACAAATTATATACTTGACACAATCTGGAAGATCAGAAAATCCTTTGTGATAAGGAACTGATAGTGCACAAAAGCTTCTCAGAAATTATCCAGGAGATTGGAGGCAGTGGGGATAGGAATGGAGCATGGGAAGGGAAGAATGAGTGTGAGAATGGAAATACTTTGGCATCTCATGTTACAGATAACTATTCTTATGCTAGTGTCATTTTCACTCATTGTAAGTAGTGATTTTTTTAAAGAAATATGTAATAATAATAAACTTTATTTTTTTTTGTTTTTTGGAGTTGACAAATTTTCTATAGCTGTGTTCTTTGTTTAATGTGTTGATTAATATCCATGTATTTTAATTTGTATAATTTTAATCTCTTTGCACTGTATTCTCCAGAATCCTTTTCTTGATTATTCAGATTACAAACTAAATTTCCAACTCTCTTCATTCTTCTAATTAGAACTTTTAAAAGTTCTGCAATCATCATGAATTCACATTTCTTTGTAAATGAGTTTGTGAGACTTGACTAACATATCTCAGTCAACAAGACAACTGTATTTTTTCATGAATTTATATCCCCCAATTTCCATATTTTTTGTAGATTTATATCCCAATATTCTTATGAATTGTGTGTCTCTTAATGAAGGCATTTCTTCTATTCACCAGAGTCAGTCAGCATAAATAACTAGTGCAAGGTGTAGTTGAAGAAATGACAAGCCCAAGTTCCTTGAAAACTAAATGAAGACACAAAATAGAAGAGTTAAAATCTTGCTGAAGCATAGTGCATAGTAGTAAAGGTACTGTTGCATACTCTTGTCTGGCCCATTAAAAATAGGTGTTTCTATATCTCTTATTAAATAAAGATAAATTGCCATCATTTAATAGCTACATACTGTTTGTTAGATGTTTTGACTTGTTTTGGTAGGAAAACCACATGTAGCACAACTGTTAAAACTGGAGATACTATTTACTTGAATGGATCATGATCTCTTACTTTCTATATTCCATCAATATAGAGTGGGCCAATGAAAGGTGGATATAAAACAAATTGAAATACATTTATCTTCTCTCTTATGTGGTCATCAATCTCTCTGCATCTTCATAGATAAAGTGGGGTTTTATAATTACTGATATATTTTTGGTTGAGAGAAGGGGACCAGATGGCTTACAAATGGACCTCCTTACCATTATATTTTCTTTTCCCTAACTGAAGAAGTTGATACAATTTTTCTGCAATTACAGAAGATAACTATCATAAGTTTATCCTGTATACTGTGTAACTTGGGAAGTAACATAGGGTCCAGGATTCTACAATTATTTCAGGCTCTATTGTTTTCTATTCTATTGATTGTGTCAGGCTCTATTTATCATCTGGCAGCCACCATTCCCTACTCTGACTAGTGGAGCCGAATTTCCTTGTGGGTCCCAGGAATTATAGCCATTATCAAAGAAGTCCTGAATTTTTTGCAGTTCTTTTCTCCCTCCTTATCTTGTTATATAAATAAATGGCATGGATAACTTTAAGGAAAATTAGAGGGTAAGATCAAAGTGAGCATTTGTATACAATAGCAAGATCGTTCCTTGAGGTATTAGTCTTACCTTCATACAATAATGCAACAACATATGAATTTAGTGTGGGAAATAAATGAGGAGGAGTAACTCTAGTTTTATGGCTAGGTTTGACTTTTGTTCAGTAGTCCTGAATGTTTTGCTTTTAGTTTAGTTTAGTTTTGCTTTTTTGCTTTGATTTTGACCTTGGTATACTTCATGGTAGACTCAATAGGATTGTAAACACTACACAGTGCCATTTTCCACGGTTACTTCACCTGACATTTATTTTATTTGTAAGGACTTATCAATTACTAACCACAGGTAGAAATCCATAAGATTTCATTTTGTTTTATTATTCAAATATAAACTTAGTGGGCTGACTTTCAATTTTATTTCTAGCAACCTTATGATTTATTAATGATAGGCTGAGGTCCGTTTTTATGTCATATCATTATTGAAGTGTTAAGTGCAATATATGTTCAGTTGACTGCTGTGGTAGCTATCCTACTATATGTCTGGAGGTTATATACATGTATCTGGTGTATTTCCACTGCAATAAGGATTCTAACAAGTATTTGCACTCACTCTTAACCAATATTCTTTTCTGTGAAAAAACAAAGAGTAGGTTGTTTTAAAATATTTAGCTACTATACTATCAAGTCTATTCTTCAAAATCTGACATTGGGGTCCTCTTGGGAATTATTGGGTGAGAAAGAGCAAAGCTAGCATTTTGTCCTGTAATACCACTGAATTTATTCCTTTATATTTTTCACGATACTATTGAATACCTATTTTATATTCGATGGCCATAATCATCAGTATAATATAAAATGAGTCCTTGTTATAACTATGATTGAATTATCTAACCTATAAAATTGCTACAAATCAGAAATTTCTACCTGAGTTAAGACATCAAATGAGTTATCTCTGGTAAATGCTTTTATATCCATAAATTCTTCATGACCAAAATTCATGAATTTTTTTGATAGAGTACCTTTTAAAATCCATTCCTAATTTGTTTCCTGGCCTTCTTTATGATATAAATTTAAAAATTCCTATATTTCTTTCTCCATGTGAGCTTTTTCTTTATACATTAAATCTTTGAGTCTATACCCAAGGTATAATGCTAAAAGATTCATGTTATAAGCCTAGTTACAATCAGAAGTGAAAAATGAGAAGGTGTGAGTTTTAAGTTTTTCTGCAAGGAAGAAACAATTTCATCTGAAAAGCTCTTCCAGTGAAGGAGTAGGAACCACTCAGTTGGCCAAGTACAGAAGGTAAGTTGTGTTTTCAAAATATTTGAGTAAATGGATGTCACAATTCTGCTAAATACATTTAAATATCCCCTGGTAGATATTTTGACTATACCATTTTATATATGAGACATGACAAAGCTGTAAATTTAACTGATGCCGCAATCCGGCAAATCTGCCGAATCCAACTCAGATTAGTGGGGTGGTCTGAGCTTTATGACAAAGTAAGATATAACTACTTACAAAAAGTCATGTAAATTTTTTGAATTTTATTCTGTAGCTTGAGGTGTGAATTTACTGATCTGAATTTTTTTGTTTCATTCTTTTAAAAAAAAATTTCTTTACTTATTTGAGATATAGAGAGTGAGAGAGAGCATGAGAGGAGAGAAAGTCAGAGGGAGAAGGAGACTCCCCATGGGGCTGGGAGCCTGATGTGGGACCCGATCCTGGGACTCCAGGATCATGACCTGAGCCAAAGGCACTCACTTAACCAACTGACCCCAGGTGCCCTGTTTCATTTTTGATGTTAAACACAGATGCAGCAAAATATTTATTTGTTGCTTTGTTTACTGGCTTTTTTATTGTTTGTTTATATATTTATTTATTTATATTCTATGGCAATAGCTACCTGGTTACCCAGAGCTTCTCCCTGATTGTAGCAACAATTTAATTTACTCTTTTCATTTTGTTTACTATAAGCTTTGGGCTCCTAATATGAAACACAACTTGTTTCTCACTGCTCAATATTCTCTCTATCCAGGCACAAGTTCAAACACAACAAATTTGCTCCAAGATACTTCCTAAAATTGTATCTTTTGAGTGAGTTTCTTACTACTGAAGTCTTTTGGTGGCAAAAAATTAAAACTACATTGAATATTTTAAATAAATGATAAATCACTGGGAGAATACGGATTAGCCTACATAATCCAATAAACAAATAAAGAACTAAGCTCAGAAACAATAACAGTTCTGGGTTTTCAAGTGGAGCTAACACTTCATCTTTTTGGATGGTTTGGCATCAATCTATTTTCTGCCGTATTATCATTTCTTTAAAGTCAAAATCTTGGGAGGGAGACTAATTATCCTAGCTTGCCTCATCTGTCTGCACCTTCCTTGATTGTTATACTTGAGCTTGGATCCTAAGTGTAACTTTATTAATCAGAGTATTTGATTGCAATTTCCACTAAGACTACAAACAATGAGGAAGAAATAATTAATCTGAAGAGAATCTGATGCTATCATCAAAAGAATGAGAAAGTGATACGAAATGCCCCAAACTATAAATATCCTGTGTAATTACTAATAGCCAAGTGTTTTATTTCTCATGTGATAGTATCCTAGTGGTGGATATTTCTTCCATCATTTCCTTCTAGTTATTGGAGAAAATTGTTACAGAGTAAATGATAATTTTTGTTATTTTTGAGAATAAAATAAGTCAGTTTTATGAAAACTACAGATAAACAATTGTATTAAATGACATTTTAAATTAATTTAATATAATTGTGATATAAATTACCCTTTTTCCTCTTTTTTTTAAGATTTTATTTATTTATTTGACAGAGAGAGATCACAAGTAGGCAGAGAGGCAGGCAGAGAGAGAGGAAGGGAAGCAGGCTCCCTGCTGAGCAGAGAGCCCGACGTGGGACTCGATCCCAAGACCCTGAGATCATGACCTGAGCTGAAGGCAGCGGCTTAACCCACTGAGCCACCCAGGTGCCCCCTTTTTCCTCTTTTTAAAATTTATTTTTTGGGACGCCTGGGTGGCTCAGTTGGTTGGACGACTGCCTTCGGCTCAGGTCATGATCCCGGGCTCCCGGGATCGAGTCCCACGTCGGGCTCCCAGCTCCATGGGGAGTCTGCTTCTCCCTCTGACCTTCTCCTCGCTCATGCTCTCTCTCACTGTCTCTCTCTCAAATAAATTAAAAAAAAATCTTAAAATTTATTTTTTATTATGAAAAATAATGTCCAGAAACATTGAGTACTAAAAATCTTCTCATGACATCGTTTTACCAAAATTCCTAATGGAGAATATTTTATTTTCTGATATGTCCTTCACTTCTTAATGATGAGGTGGATGAACCAATACAATTTTAAAAAATCCTGGTCAAAAAAATCCATTCTCATTCTGAATTCATTGACTGGAGTGAATTCAGTGGTTACAATAACCACACTGGCTGAGAATCAACCTCTCCTTAGCAGGGTGCTGTTCAGGTCTTCTTATTAGGTCACATATGTCTCTTGGATATCGGCGCCATGTTTGAAGTCTCACACAAGAGGTCTGTATCACTTAAATTACACAGCGTGGCAGTGTTTGTTCCATGGGGACATAATCTTGAAAGAAGGGACAAAGTAAAAATGATCTGTTGGTATGTTATATGTGAGTACATTATTGGACTGTGCATGAGTTTGAAGGCATTGTAGCCCTTGTTAAAGAGTAATTTCTCTAGTGAAGCATCTGTTAATTCACTGCTGCTCCTGGTGCTGACGGTGTCTACTCATTTTTACCATGTGTTGTAAGGTCAGGGCCATCTTCATCTGCTGTCTGGCTCAGATGTTTTGAACTGAGTTTAGTTGTTCTCTACCACCTAAGCTTTATTTCTCAGCCTCAGGGTATGTGGGGTACTTGACCATTTCTATCTTATCTCAGACTTTGTGTCTAGAATTCGTTTAAGTATTGATTTGAATTAGAATAATCAATACTCATGCTTCCTCCCATTAATCTGATAAATTTTATATTCAGTAATAAGTATAGGCCTATAGAGAGTATACAATGTTTGTGAGAATTCTCTCCAAGCTTTAGTAACTTGCCTTTTTAAAAATACTATTAAATTTTAAAAAATTATAGACAAGAAATATATGCTTACTGAGCATCCTTTAACATTGATTCAAATAGAAAGAAAAAAGTTGCTATTTCAGAATAAAAGATTCCCAACCTGGAAGTTAAATGAAGTAAGGGCTACAGCATACCCAGTACGGGACAGAGTACTCAGCAGGCACTCAAAACTTTTCATCTCTTATAACCAGATTAGGCATATATTTCAAGGATTAATAAAGTGAATTCACTGATATGTTTATTAATTGCTGTTTAACAGTGTTATCACACATTTAGCTGTTTCAAACAACACACATTTATTACCTAACATTTTTCTGTGAATCATGAATCTAAGCACAGCATTGCTGGATACATTGCTGTAGGGCCTCAAAAGGCTACACTTAAGATATTGGTCAGTCATAGGGTCTTATCTAAGCCTCAGCAGAGGAAAAATTCACTTCCAAATTCATATGGTTATTGGCAACATTCAGTTCCTTGAATTTGTATAATTGAAGACATCAAAGGAATGTTTCTGTATACCAAGGAATGTCAAAGATAGCCACCAGCTCCAGAAGCTGGGGGAGAAGCATGGAACAGGTTTCCCTCACAGCCCTCAGAAACAGCCATATTGCCAATACTTTGATCTTAGACTTCTGGGTTCCATAACCATGACATGACATATTTCTGTTGCTTAAGGCATCCAGTTTGTGGCACCTTATTACATCAGCCCTAGTAAACTACTACAGGGTGTGATTTTGTAACTTGCCCAATAACCAAAATGATTTCTAGATAAGGAAAGGACTGCATGGCAGGTTTCCTGAAGTCAAGTTTAGTGGGGGTTTTCCAGTGTGTAGTGTCCAGAGAACACCACAGTTTCTAACAGCATTCTTTCAACATCTTCGATTTTCTATTAGAAAAACAAAGAAAATAGGTTGTTTAATGAAATTGTTTCTGTACTTTATGGGTTTCTCCTAAGTACTATATTATAAAAAGAAACCATTATTTTATTGATTAGTAGTCTGTGACTTAGAGGAGTATGTTTATAATGTTCTATAATGTATAATGTTAGTTCTTATTTTAAGTTGAAATAATGCTTTTATTCTCAGGGAGGACATAAATATATTTCTAAATAAACCATGTTATAATGTAGTTAAAGTTCTGGTTTTCAGTGTAGTCATCTTTAGCTCAACATAATGGTTTGAATGGGATTTAGAATAAACCAGTATTTCCTAATCAGAGTTTCCTATACAGGAATTTTTCCACCTATGTTCTATTACAACATTCTTAATTCCACATGAATAGAATAGAAAGGAAGAGTAGAATAGAAAATTAAAAAAGAAGAGAAGAGGAGCAAGGCTGGTAATTTCTAATTTATTTAAAGGTTTTGTGTCAAAATTCATTGATGAGTCTTTTTATTTTTAGAATGTGTCTTCTTAAGGATTCAGTGCATATTCAATGATTAAGTTACAAAATCCCCTGTAAAATCTACTTAACTTACTTGAAATAAAGCTAAATAAGTAACAATTTGAAGCCATCTACCTTGGTTCCTTGGCTTCAAATGTAGATTTAAGGTTGGAGGAAGGAATGATAGATGTGGAAAGGATAGAAGTTTAAGATAAGAGGTTCAGAGATATCTTTGATATAATCCAAGATTACATTCATTTTATTTTCTCCAAGGATTTCAGGGGTTCTTACACCACCACTGACACTGTTCACTTTTTAACAGAGTTTGCTCTTCTATCCAGCCCACTAGGAAGAATTAAAATTTTTCCCTTCAGCAAGGCTTTGAAACAAATAAAAATCCATTAAAAATTTTCTGCATTTTTCCTTCTGGAAACAATATAGAAGAAAAACTTAGTACAAGGATAATCCCTTTGCTTCTCATATCTTTCTCTTTCTTTGAAAAGATATAAAGAAACAAAAATGTGGAGATGGAAAAACTGACAGATTATTAAAATTTTCCAGTGAAGAGTAAGATTATTTTGCTTTCCAGAAGAAACTAGTGTTAAAATAATATCATTTGGGTATATAATTAATGTGTGGGTGTTCTCTCATTTTTGCCATAATTTTTTTAAAAAGGATATTTATACATTAATTCTTCATAACAAGCAAATAAACAAACATGTAAAACTCTACAAGGTGCATGTGAAGAAAGAAAAAGCTACTGAACATTGTACAAGGGAGATTAAGAAGGGATTGATTCTACCCACCATAATGCAAACGTCTTGAATAATCTTTCTAAACACAGTATTCGACTCTCTTTTTCTGGCCACTGGAACCAACCTCTGCCCCATTTTCACTCTTTCCTCATGCAGTGAAACCACTTATGCACAATAAAGTAGCCCTACCCATGTGGTCTATCCTCGGTGCCAGCTGACTGGACTCTGAAGGCCCACCTCAAAAGATGGCTAAAGAAGTCATCCACATAGTCATGGTCAATTTTTCTCTTGTGGTCAGAGATGACAGGCATTCTTTTATCATCTGCTAATTAAAGTGCAATATTATAGATATTTTATGTTGAGTTTAATCATGATTACTAACATTAAAGAAGAAGAAGAAGAAGGAGGAGGAGGAGGAGGAGAGGAGAAGAACAAGAAGAACAAGAACAAGAACAAGAACAAGAGCAAGAACTTGAACGGTCTTGTGAGCTATTGGCCACAGGTCTGAAAAGGTTAGTGAGGAGAATCCCCTAGAGTTGAACAGCAGTAGTGCTGTGTCCTTTGGCCTTCTTCAAAATGCTTTCCTGCTAGCAAAGCCCCTACTCTGTGCTGAAAACTTGGGAGATTAGGAGAAGGGGAACCTTTGTCACAGACAGTTGTACATGGTGAAGAAAATTAAGGGAAAGAGAAGAAAGAACGCCCAAGTTGAAGTAACTAAGAAAGAAGGAGCAATTTCTATAATCAATGGACTGTGACCTCTTTTTGCACTATACATGTACATGTGAGGAACACAAGTACATGTATAGTAAGTTGGGGACTGGCTAGGGTATCGCATTTTCTAATAAGATTTTCTCTGATGCTAGAAATGTTCTATCTCTGTGCTGTCCAGTACAGTAGGCACTTGTCACAATGTGCCTTTTTTTAATTTTTATTAATTTTATTTTTTATAAACATATAATATATTTTTATCCCCAGGGGTACAGGTCTGTGAATCACCAGGTTTACACACTTCACAGCACTCACCATAGCACATACCCTCCCCAGTGTCCATAATCCCACCCCCCTCCCAACCACCCTCCCCCCATCAACCCTCAGTTTGTTTTGTGAGATTAAGAGTCACTTATGGTTTGTCTCCCTCCCAATTCCATCTTGTTTCATTTACTCTTCTCCTACCCCCTTAACCCCACATGTTGCATCTCCTCTCCCTCATATCAGGGAGATCATATGATAGTTGTCTTTCTCCGATTGACTTATTTCGCTAAGCATGATACCCTCTAGTTCCATCCACGTCGTCGCAAATGGCAAGATTTCATTTCTTTTGATGGCTGCATAGTATTCCATTGTGTATATATACCACATCTTCTTTATCCATTTGTCACTGTTGGTGGGAATGCAAGCTGGTGCAACCACTCTGGAAAACAGCATGGAGGTTCCTCAAAATGTTGAAAATAGAACTACCCTATGACCCAGCAATTGCACTGCTGGGTATTTACCCTAAAGATACAAACGTAGTGATCTGAAGGGGCATGTGCACCCGAATGTTTATAGCAGCAATGTCTACAATAGCCAAACTATAGAAAGAACCTAGATGTCCATCAACAATGTGCCTTTTTTTAGGCACCCACAATGTGGGTTTTTTTTAACATTTGAAATGCAGCTAATATAACTAAAGGGTGAATTTTAAATTTTGTCTCTTTTAATTAATTTAAATTTACATAGGCAACATGCCTAGTAACTACTGTAATGTATAGTATAGGTAACATTGCTTTCAATCACCTTCTTTCTCATTTTTTGAAGATTTTTTCATTTATTCATTTGAGAGAGGGAGAAAGAGAAGCAGGGGAAAGGTCAGAGGCAGAGGGAGAAGCAGGCTTCCTGCTGAGTGGGGAGCCCAAAGCAGGAAACTCCTAAACCAAGAAGTGATGAAACTGGACACTGCTGGTTCTAAATAGAGTTGCACTAGATATGCTATTGGCCCCTTGAGGGGTAATGTTTGCTCCTTTAGTGGAAGAACTTGGTACTTCCATGCCTGCAGACCTCTCTGATTTTTATTAATACTAAAAATACCTGGGAAATAAACAAAGAACAATAGCACTCTGTGTCTGAAAGTGTGAGGGGAAAAAAGGACTTCTCATCTGTAGTGTACAACCCTGAGTATACCTAATACTTCACTTGAATTCTGAACTAGAAATATCTACTCCCAAGTGCTTAGCAACTAATATATGTAACAGTTATGAGGGACTTTGTATGTAAAAAGATTATATATTCTATTATTATTAACTGTCAAACTGGTTATTACATTCATTTCTCCAGAATATTATAACACTGAAAAGAGTTTTCAGCCCAACTCGACCATTCTCTTACACCATACACAAAGATAAACTCAAAATGGATAAAAGACCTCAACGTGAGACAGGATTCCATCAGAATCCTAGAGGAGAATATAGGCAGTAACCTCTTCGATATCAGCCACAGCAACTTCTTTCAAGATATGTCTCCAAAGGCAAAGGAAACAAAAGTGAAAATGAACTTTTGGGACTTCATCAAAATCAAAAGCTTCTGCACAGCAAAGGAAATAGTCAAGAAAACAAAGAGGCAACCCACGGAATGGGAGAAGATATTTGCAAATGACAGTACAGACAAAAGGTTGATATCCAGGATCTATAAAGAACTCCTCAAACTCAACACACACAAAACAGATAATCATATCAAAAAATGGGCAGAAGATATGAACAGACACTTCTCCAATGAAGACATACAAATGGCTATCAGACACATGAAAAAATGTTCATCATCACTAGCCAACAGGGAAATTCAAATTAAAACCACATTGAGATACTACCTTACACCAGTTAGAATGGCCAAAATTAGCAAGATAGGAAACATGTGTTGGAGAGGATGTGGAGAAAGGGGAACCCTCTTACACTGTTGGTGGGAATGCAAGTTGGTGCAGCCTCTTTGGAGAACAGTGTGGAGATTCCTCAAGAAATTAAAAATAGAGCTTCCCTATGACCCTGCAATTGCACTACTGGGTATTTACCCCAAAGATACAGATGTAGTGAAAAGAAGAGCCATCTGTACCCCAATGTTTATAGCAGCAATGGCCACGGTTGCCAAACTGTGGAAAGAACCAAGATGCCCTTCAACGGACAAATGGATAAGGAAGATCTGGTCCATATACACTATGGAGTATTATGCCTCCATCAGAAAGGATGAATACCCAACTTTTGTAGCAACATGGACGGGACTGGAGGAGATTATGCTGAGTGAAATAAGTCAAGCAGAGAGAGTCAAGTATCATATGGTTTCACTTATTTGTGGAGCATAACAAATAGCATGGAGGACAAGGGGAGATGGAGAGGAGAAGGGAGTTGAGGGAAATTGGAAGGGGAGGTGAACCATGAGAGACTATGGACTCTGAAAAACAATCTGAGGGTTTTGAAGGGGCGGGGAGTGGGAGGTTGGGGGAACCAGGTGGTGGGTATTAGAGAGGGCACGGATTGCATGGAGCACTGGGTGTGGTGCAAAAACAATGAATACTGTTAAGCTGAAAAGAAATTTAAAAAAATAAATTAAAAAAAACCTCTATGAGGTACAATAGGACAATTTTATAAAGCTTTTAAATGTGTATAATCTATGACAAGAATATTGTTTCTTGGAATTATCCTACAGACATAACCATTACTGTAAATGTGGTATATGACCCAATTTGACATCTAATTAAATTCCCAGGCTAAAATCAATATTTAGCAGAGTCCTTCTGCAGCTAGAGCTCTAGATAGAAATTATATCACTAATTTGGGCTTTATCAGTGACAAATAAGACATGGGTTTGTCCAGCAACAGTGTTCCAGTATCCAGGCAGTAGTTTTGGGGGTATGATGGTACAGAGACAATGGCAGATAAACTCATAATTTTAGTATCTAGTCACCAACTATATAGGCTGCAGGAGATATTTTGGTGATGAATTAAGATCAGATCTTTCTGATCTTAGTTTTTTGATATCTAGTTTTCAGCTATGATGGTGGAGTTTTTTTATTCAAAATGCTCTAGTGGTGTTATTTGTTTTCTCCCATTCCTACTTGTGTTATAAGGTGGTCTTTTTTCTGGAAGGGCAGTTCTGTGCCACATTTCCAATAGTTTTATAAGTATGTACATCCTTGTATTAAAATTATTTCTGGGGGGCACCTCAGTGTCTTAGCCAGTTAAGTATCCGACTCTTGATTTAGGTTCAGGTCATGATCTCAGGGTCATGAGATCGCCTGCCACAGTGGGCTCTGCTCTCAGTGGGGAGTCTGCTTCTCTCTCTCTCCTTCTGCCCCTCCCCCAGTGCAATCTCTCTTTCTCTCTCTCTCAAATAAATCAAATCTTTAAAAAGATTTAAAAAAAATGTTTGTGGTCTTAGATTGTGGTTTTGAAAAGCAGACCCTGAGGTAAGGATTCACACCCAAATTACTTATTAAGAAAATGCTACCAGAGAAAAAGTGAATGGAAAACAAGACAGGGAAGGGGAGATATTTAAAACAAAAACAAAAACAAAAACAAAACTATCTCTGGCAAAGTCCTGCAAAGGTAGCTTTATCCTGAGGAAACTTTATACAATAAGTGACTCTCATCCCTTTTGCCCATCTAGAGCATAAGACGCGGGCTTTAAGAAAAGTAAAATAAGATGTGGACTCTCATACTTCTCTAAACCTGTAAATAATTGATTAAGTGCTTTACCTAAAAGGAAGGTTTTGGCCTTCTGGTAGTAGACAAAGGGGATTCCACTACCCCATAGCAGTGCTCAGAGTAACCTATAGTTATTTATCTTCAAATGTATAGTATACAAAACTGGAAAAAAGCAATCTGAAAGGATCTAAGGTAATCTGCTACAGTCTACTCTTTATCTTCTCAGACCTACTCAATCCCATGATACTTAGGATTGTCCATACAGCCATATATTATTAAAGATAGTCAGTAGTCATAGTTTGTGAAGAAAATGTACAAGAAGAGGATCACTAGGATAATCTACAGGGTTTTCTGCCACAGAAGGTCCCAAGGTATTCCTTTTCCTTTTAGATTTCCCTAACCAGTGGTTACCATTTGCACCAATCTAGGCTGCTTGATGATTGGGGTGATCAATAGCTATGTCAGAGAGAGGACTAAGATGCCAGTTACCATATCCATGATTATAATAGCCTGTTCATAGGTAGAACTTGATATAAAAGCACCAAAAATGCCCCAGTGATTACCAAGTTCCTAATGCACCCTCCTGTCCATGACTATAAAGAAGCAAATCTACCTCTTTGTGATGATCAGGGTGAAATGCCTCTGCCAGCTTGGTAACTCCTTTCCTTGGCAACTCTTCTACTGGGACAAAAAGTCTAAAATGGCCAAGTAACATCCATAGGTTTATGATTAGGGGAGCTCTTCCTATCTCTTGGTGGAAGTGTTTCTCCTCTGAGAAACAACTTCTAAAACTATAGAAAATAAACAGATAAGACAAATTTCTCAAGTGGGTCATGTCAAGGGACTGAGAATGAAGTCCCTTGAGACTGAGAATGAAACCTCTCCTTGGTTTGCAGACCCAGGGAGTCCATTGAATACATGAAAATATAATGCTGTTTCATCATAGCATATATTGCGTGGTGACTTTTTGTATAAGGTCATTTCTAAAATGGCATCTAATAAAATTATTGAGAAATAGAAATAGCTTTGGCTTATGTTGACTGTATAGAAACTGTAAGTGAGAAGCACTTGAAAGATTTGCTTATTAATTTACTTTAAATGGCAGTAATAAATTCATTGCACATAAACATAAATAGCATGTTTTTATGGAATATAGCCATATTTCCCCAAAAAATAATTCTCTGAAAGTGTCTTTGTGATTCCAGAAAGATCTTCTATGGGTCTGCTGATGAGGCCTTAAGAATTCTTTTTCTAGATTTTTCAAGAGTCCTGAACCACAAAAGCTTCAATCAGACAGGATTTTTGAAACCATCACCTATATGAAAGTGGGGTATTTTCATTTTCCTTTTACTAATTTATTTCTTTAGTTTATAATATTATACCTCTATGAAGGCATTATGTTGATAAGGGGTTTCATAGTTTTGAAAAAGTGTGAAGGTGCCTGGGTGGTTCAGTCTGCTAAGCATCCAACTCCTGGTTTCTGCTTAGGTCATGATCTCATGGGTCCATGGGATGGAGCCTGGCCTCAGGCTCCATGCTCAGCAGAGAGTCTGCCTAAAGATGTTCCCCCACTGCCCTTCTCCCTACTTGTGCTGTCTTTGTCTTTCTCTCTCAAAAATAAGTAAAGAAATCTTTAAAAAAGTAAAAATTTAAAATTGTGTAAAACGTTGGCATTGGCTAAACAGTTCATTTATAATAACCCTTAGATTAATGTAAAATTATAGAAATGTTGATCAAAATACAATAATTGTACTATAAATATGCTTGCAAAAATGTTTGCTTTTTAAGGGTATTAGTAAACTATAAAATTAGTAAAAGTGTGATAATGAAACATATACACTTCAAAATGTTTAGAATTTAAATGTTCAATTAACTGGTTGCCAGTTGATACTTTCAAATTTTCAAAGTGTATACAACAGAGTTTAAGAAAACAAATAATTTGTTTCAAGGTATAATTTGAAGCAAAATATACCTCTTCTGATGAGTAAATACTCAACTGTCTTTTCATTCCATAATATAGGGGGATTTCCTCAATGGAAAAACTAAGAACCAAAGACAACAAATCCAAAAACATTATTTGAGAGACAGAGAGCTCTAGCTTCTATATTTAGTTTCCTGTTAGTTCCAAAAATCCTACCATGAAGACACCAAAAAAGGTAAAACCATACAAGAACTGTATTTTATTCATTCATCAAATATTTACTGATTACTTCTAATGAAGTACAAAGCATTCACTTTTGTGAGATGGCATATATTCTTATTAAAATGTGCAACTTTAAGAAAGTCCATTTTAATATTTGAAGAAATTATTATAACCATAATCATGCTACTTAGCTGAAAATTGCAGTTGGGGTTCAATAGCAGATGTTTTTCTCCTTGAACTAACAAAACTGCCCAGGGGAAAGAGTGTCATCTTCCACCATGTCTGCCTTCAGGGTTGGACACTGAGAAACCATCACTTTTGTGCAAAATTATTGTTTTTAGATTAACCAGAATTCTATCAAACCACTCATCCTCTGATTTATCATCTTGTCTTCATCACAATTTCAGAGGATGTTGCAGGTTACAAAAGAAGAGTCAGACTGGCAGTGGATGTCACAGCCTTGTTATAAGAATGAACTAAGTACATTTAGTAGATAAAGTGGACAAATATTTTTATACAAAATATTTTATAACACAGGATCTGCTCTATGGCGCTAATATGCACTCTTGAAAATGATATGGAACAAGAATTAGAAAAGAATAAATGTTAATTAATTGCCATTCTCAATATGATTCAAAAGGCTATTTCCTCCTTCTAGTTTATTGTATATAGGTACCATAAAATATATATACTCATTAAATCAAGGTGCTAAGGTGATCAATAACATGGAATTAGGAGTAGAGAAAACCTAAATTTTGAGCACTATCTCAGGCATACAAGCACTACAATTGTGGCAAACTAATCTCTCTAAACCTCAAAGGTCTATGTCATCTACCCCATGGAGGTGGTAAAGTGATTGAAAGGGAGAATGCATGCAAAGCTTATAAGAGATCGTGGCACATTTTATACAATAAATGGTGGTTGCTTTAGTTGTCAGTTGTGATGTCATTATTAAAGAATGAATTTACATTTACTCTCAATGCATTCATTTTTTATCTTTATAAATCCTTAAGATATTATTGCACATATACACACTCACACACATATACTGTGCAGATGGTATTTGAGTATTCCAGTGAATTCTAGATATGTTTTCATTTATATACACTATCTTTCTCTGCTGTCTTAACAATGTTTATTTCTTCCTGCCTGCAGCCTGTACTTAATGTATACAACATGTATGATTCACCAAAGAACACTGAGACATCATTGACATGTTTACATTCTCCTACTCATGCTTTCATTTCTTGGTAATTAATCTTAACAGCTCTGGCAGCAAGGTTACACTTTACTTATTATTTCTACACATGCTTTATTTCTCTGCTATGCATTTTTACTTAGAACAAAATAAAATTAACCAGTAATATGAAAGTTACATTGAGAAAAGAGGAGTTGAAATGAGAGGATATTTAAGATTTAGCAACAGAGCTAGATTCATCTACCTTTTTGGGAAACATCTTCTAAAAAGTAGAACTATTCCATATTTTTAAAGTATTGATTAAATTGTAGTATTGTAATAGTTAACTGAAAAATAATAATAGTAAACTTAATCAAAAAGATAATTATATCTCCCCTACACATGCCTTAAGTTATAAAATATATCATATCGGGGCGCCTGAGTGGCTCAGTGGGTTAAAGCCTCTGCCTTTGGCTCAGGTCATGATCCCAGGGTCCTGGGATCCAGCCCCGCATCGGGCTCTCTGCTCAGCAGGGAGCCTGCTTCCTGTCTGTCTGCCTGCTTCTCTGCCTACTTGTGATCTCTGTCTGTCAAATAAATAAATAAAATCTTAAAAAAATAAAATATATTATATCTTCAGATAAATGTTACAACCATCAGAAGCCATAAATTAGAATTAATGAAGGGAACAAACACACAAATCTCAAAGTCAGGTTAATAGTTAAGAAAGCAATTAGGCTTTAAAATAATTATTGGGAGCATTCTATATTATGACAATGTTTCTATGATTTCTGTCTCTGTGTCTTTCTCTATATGTAGGTATATGTGTATTTGTCCATTTATGGACAGCTACATATTTGCATTTAATCCTCAGTATACCACCACAAGGTAGGTACTCCTTTAATTGACCTTTAGAGAAACAGAAGTACAGAGAGTTTAAATAGTACACCTGGATCAAACAGTGGGTGTTATAGGATGGATTTAAGCCCATTTTCTGACCCCAGCACCCAGGTTTGAAGCACTGGTTGAATAACTATGTATTTTGGAGTATAGTCTATAATGTGAAAATATCCATTATGAGTGAACATTACAAAATTCATATGAAAGATTACTAAGTGGGAAAGCACTGACATGAGAGCATTAGTGGAAGTGAAAAATAGGAAACCTGGTAAAATTTCTCTTCATATTTGGCAATGTACCTTAGTCAAAATTCATAGCAGCAATATCCACAATAGCTAAACTGTGGAAAGAGCCAAATGGCTTTCAACAGACAAATGGATAAAGATATAGTCCATATATACAATGGAATATTACTCAGCCATCAGAAAGGATGAATACCCAAGCTTTTGCATGAACATGGATGTGACTGAAAGAGATTATACTTAGTGAAATAAGTCAAGCAGAGAAAGTCAATTGTTATATGGTTTCACTTACTTGTGTAATGTAAGGAACGACATGGAAGATATTAGGAGAAGGAAAGGAAAAGTGAAAGAGGGAATATCATAAAGGGAGGCGAACCATTAAAGATGGTGGACTCAGAGAAACAAACTGAGGATTTTAGAGGGGAGGAAATGGGAGGATGAGTGAGCCTGGTGGTGGGTATTAAGGAGGGCACATATTGCATGGAGCACTGGGTGTTATATGTAAACAATGAATCTTGGAACACTCCATCAAAAACTAATGATATGCTGTATGGTGACTAACATAACACACACACACACACACACACACACGCACACACACACGCACACACACAAAACAAACACACACAAAACACACTACGTTCTAATCCCAGGAATGTTATTATTAGCATCTAAAACTATTCAACCATGCTTTATGAAAGGATGCTTTAGAATAATTTAACTGGTATTGTTATTAATCATGAATATTAAAACATGTAATTGTTAGATGAAATGTTTTGATCTAACTGACTGGTTAGTTAACGAGCTAAATAATCTGTTTAATGAATACATTAAATTGAGTATCTAAATGTCAAATCTATTAAAAAATTTTATTATATGAGTCTTTTTTTTTTAAATTTTTAAATTTCTTTTCAGAGTAACAGTATTCATTGTTTTTGCACCACACCCAGTGCTCCATGCAATCCGTGCCCTCTCTAATACCCACCACCTGGTTCCCCCAACCTCCCATTCCCCGCCCCTTCAAAACCCTCAGATTGTTTTTCAGAGTCCATAGTCTCTCATGGTTCACCTTCCCTTCCAATTTCCCTCAACTCTCCTCTCCATCTCCCCTTGTCCTCCATGCTATTTGTTATGCTCCACAAATAAGTGAAACCATATGATACTTGACTCTCTCTGCTTGACTTATTTCACTCAGCATAATCTCCTCCAGTCCCGTCCATGTTGCTACAAAAGTTGGGTATTCATCCTTTCTGATGGAGGCATAATACTCCATAGTGTATATGGACCAGATCTTCCTTATCCATTTGTCCGTTGAAGGGCATCTTGGTTCTTTCCACAGTTTGGCAACCGTGGCCATTGCTGCTATAAACATTGGGGTACAGATGGCTCTTCTTTTCACTACATCTGTATCTTTGGGGTAAATACCCAGTAGTGCAATTGCAGGGTCATAGGGAAGCTCTATTTTTAATTTCTTGAGGAATCTCCACACTGTTCTCCAAAGAGGCTGCACCAACTTGCATTCCCACCAACAGTGTAAGAGGGTTCCCCTTTCTCCACATCCCCTCCAACACATGTTGTTTCCTATCTTGCTAATTTTGGCCATTCTAACTGGTGTAAGGTAGTATCTCAATGTGGTTTTGATTTGAATCTCCCTGATGGCTAGTGATGATGAACATTTTTTTCATGTGTCTGATAGCCATTTGTATGTCTTCATTGGAGAAGTGTCTGTTCATATCTTCTGCCCACTTTTTGATATGATTATCTGTTTTGTGTGTGTTGAGTTTGAGGAGTTCTTTATAGATCCTGGATATCAACCTTCTGTCTGTACTCTCATTTGCAAATATGAATCTTTTAAAATAAAACACATTTTGTGAATGTAAGTGCAGATCTTAGTTTTGGTTTGACATGTTTCATGAATTTGGGGACTATTTTCCCTGTCCTTACTTCTCATTTGTATAAAACTAACAAATTTATTCTCAATAATTAATTCTAAAATAATTTCTGCGATTTTGTGTATATTCTGTCCTGAAATGTGCCCATTTTCTCCATAAAAAGTAGTAACAGAAAAAAAAGTAATATCAGACCTGGATTTTAAAAAATTGGGGTTTACTGTTTAATGAATAAATGGATTAAAGAATACTGATTACTGTGCAATTGATTAAAATCAACATGTACATCTTTTTTAGCAAAATTTTCCCCTTGAAAATGTTTTCAAAAATCAATCAAATCAATATGTCCTTCAGGTAGCTTTCAACATATGTGATTTCTCTTCCATTTTTTTGTTATCTATTGAACCAGTTTTGCTGAAAAAAAAATAGTATAAATAAACCTAGATCTTTAGACAAAATTAAACTTTAATGACAGATAGTGATACTGGAATTTTTCCAACTTGATTTTACCTTTCAATGGGATTTTCCAAATCAAATCATTGTTAATCTTTTGAAAACAGGCCATTTCTTAAATTCATAGACTAAAGTGGACATTTTTACCATATGAGGAAATCCAGGAGCTCTGAAGACCCCTAATCTCTAGGATGAAGGCACTGAAGCTAAAGATTAGATGTTGGAGATTGCATTTTCTTTCCTTACAAATATATGCAAGTTTTATATTTCCAGCATGCATTTGGTGAGACATTAATGACTTTGTTTGATGTCATAATACTGCTTTCTTTATTTATTTACATTGATTTGTAAACACTGTCAAATATGTTTCATATTTAGTGGCAGATTTATTTTTAAAAAATGCGCATAGTATTGCTCGTTCCATGTGTTCTTTTTGCATGGTTACTTTGTCATCCTTTCCATGGAGAGGTTAGGTCAAAACCTCCTCTCCCTGAATCTGTGTGGGCTTGTCATTATACTGACATGACACCATGGGACTTTTGGTATTAGGTCATAAAAGGTAATACAACTTCCACTGACTTTCTTAAGACGCTTATTTTTAGAGCCCAACCAGCATGCTTTAGGAAATCTAAGTAGGTACATGGAGAGGGCATGAGTAGGGATCCACCCAGCAGGAGTGTCAATCAAAAGACATGTGGATGAGGAAACTTCAGATCTAACAGGTCCCAATTGTTAAGTCACTTCTAGTTTTCCAGTTCTTTCAACTGAAACTCCTGATATGGACCCAATGGTTCTCCACTTCAAATTGCTGACCCATAGTATCTTTGAGCATTTTACTTTTTAAAAAAAATTTATTTTTTAACTAGGCTCCACACTTAGCATGGAGTCCAATGTGGGGCTTGAATTCACAACCCAGAGATCAAGACCTGAGCTCAGATCAAGAGTCACTTAACTGACTGAGTTATGCAGGCACCCCATCTTTGAGCATTTTAAATGGTTATTTTTATGCCACTAAGATTGAGATGGTTTGTTTCATATAAATAGAGAGCTTGAGCTCATCTCAAACAATTGAATAATTTCTTTAGAATTATTCATCTTTCATGCACTTCTAAAATATTTAAGGAAAACTGTTACATCAAACCAGACCTTGTAACACAGATTGAATCATCCTCTTTATCACTGTCTTGGAAGAATTCTTTCCAATCAATTTTTTAAAAGATAGTCATATGGCCAAACACATTGGAGGGAGAAATTAAAGTTGCAAGTAACTACGTAAGTTTTATGTCATAAATTTATTTAACCAAAAGTCAAATCTTTTTTTCTTATTTGTGATATTGTAGTGTTTGAAGATCTAATAAGGGCATTTCAATTCTGCTTAGACTTTTATACATTAATAGCTGCACATTTTTCTTCACATCTTGATAAGCATGTGTAGAATTGTTATATGTAGTTTTTTTAACTTGATTATACACTTCTCCCAAAGCAAGACTACTTGCCACTTGACACATTTCTTTTTTTTTTAAATTCAATTAACCAACATATAATACATCACTAGTTTTTGATGTAATGTTCAGTGGTTCATCAGCTGTGTACTCTCAACACATTTCTAAGTCTCATCCATTTTTATTCATGGGCTCTGGAGTGGCCTTCATAACATCTGACTCTTTTGGCATGTAGAAGCCATGGTGTTTGCCTTCTGAAATAGAAGTCACCTGAGTATAAAGTCTTCTTGTATCTTAAGCTATAAATACTGCTTACTGTAATTGCTTTCTTAACTATTAAACTTGACCTTGATTTTTGTCTCACTTTGTTCTTTCCATTAATCTCAACTGATAGTTTCCACTGCTGGTTCTTTCTTGATTTCCAATTTATGACAGTTCCAATTCTGAAGCTTCTTTAGTGCCAAGACCATTATTTGTTTCCTTCTTTGCTTGGAGTCTTTGGTCTTGGTGTCTTGCTATACAGCACTAACATAAATCAGACAGGAAGTCCAGTTAGGGATGAAGCAAGTGAATTAAACACTTTTCTCATAAATATAACATCTTAGTTAATAGTTTTTTTAAAAAAAAGTAGTTTAAAAGCTGTGGTTTTTCCATGTTATTATTTGTCTGGGCATGAGCACAAAATGAGAATAAGAGACTCATTAGGCAGTGAAAATACATTATTAGCACAGCTACTTCACACAGTCCTGCATTTTTAAAGAAAGATTTTATTTATTTATTTGACAGACAGAGATCACAAGTAGGCAGAGAAGCAGGCAGAGAGAGAGAGAGGAAGGGAAGCAGGCTCCCTGCTGAGCAGAGAGCCTGATGCTGGGCTGTATCCCAGGACCCTGAGACCATGACCTGAGCCGAATGCAGAGGCTTAACCCACTGAGCCACCCAGGCGCCCCACAGTCCTGCATTTGAAAGTGAAATTTGCCATTGTTGGGGAGAGTCAATGCCACACTGCAGCATTGTTATTCATTTCTAACACTACACTACTGTCTCTACCTTTCTGCTCTCCAGTGGCTGGCTGTTCTTTCTTAAATTGAAATGGCACAAAAACCTTCATGCAATAGATCACCAATGTTTAGAAATAGGAAGCTAATATATTATGATAAAGCTGGCCTGAATGAAGCTTTGTGATGTTAGCTGGATATAACTTCTGAGTCCTCCTCTGTAAAATAGACATAATCACAGTTCCTTATGCCATCAGGTGTTTATAAGGATTAGATCATAAAAATTATATAAAATGCTCAGCAAAGTCCCTGGCATGTTGATGAACTCTCAATAATTTTTTGACTTCTGTTATCTCAAGGAGGTAAACAGAGTACTTGGAAATATGACCCATTGGGTTAATGATTTTTCAATCTCTTTTCCCCACTAAGAGCACCATACCACCCCCAGGAATGTCTGGAGTCTGCTAGCCTATTTCATTGGTTCCATCTATTAGAATGTAAACCCAATTCTTCCTATGCTCATAATGAATGGAGTCACTTCATGCCTTTTTCGTCTGCACTGACTTCTGAAACTACATGCTGTCTTCCTATCAGCTTTGCCACTAAACCCCTATCTCTTGGATTTGCACTCTCTTTCTAGCCAAGAACACAAAATATACCTTCCTTTTATAAGATTGTGTTCATTGCAGACATGGAGGAAAATACAGGAAATTTTGAACAGAAAAATAAAAGCATAGATATTTTTGGCATTTTTTTTTGTTTTTTTCTCACATCCATGTATTTAAGCAATTTGCCTAAAATACAGTGTATACTATTATATATGACAATAGTATGTTCTAATATACTTTTTTTTTTTTTTTGCCAGGAAGTAGTATATACTGTTTCTCCCAACTTCTGCACCTGTTAGCTTGTTTCTGTTTTTCCATCTGAGGTTAATACTCTGGCTTGAATGTAGCTTGGTCAATTTTCTGGCTTCCCCTTCAACTTTGCTTCAAGTGCCCTTCACTCTTCCTTTTCATTGAAAAGCGACTGCATCTTTTCAGCTCCAAAACATTCACAGTGTTGCTGCTCTTTCCAAAATTAATACAGACTCTGTGTCTGTTGCCCTAGTTCCTTATTTGATGTGAAGTGGATATTTGGAGCTTCAAATAATTATGGGCAAGTAGAGGGAAAAAGCCTCCTTAAGCAGCCACCTGTTTAGATGCTAAGCTCTTTACCTGAAAACCTTGGATGAACATCAGGAGGTTCTTATGCAAAAGCTGGTGGGGATGGGTGAGAAAGAATCCCAATGTTTACACCAGGTTCTCCACTTAAGGTTCATTGACTTAAGAAATTTCAGGACCTACCAGTCTAAATAATAATTATTCCTAAGTGAACAAGATTAGAAGTAAAAGTTAGCAAGGATTCTGTACAGCACCAAAATATTTGATAAAACCAATGTATCATAAAAACATTAAATATATCATCAATTTATAAAATACAGTGGGAATTAAGAATTCTGAGATTACATATATTTTATTAAGAAAAATTTTTTTTCAAAAAAAAAGAAAAATGTTTCTCATAATGGAATTTGATTCAAATAATCAATTCACACACATATACAACATATATAAAATGAGTTAAATATGATGTACTGTAAATAGCTTACAGAGTAGCATAGGTTGTAGGCAAATATACAACTAACTGCTGTGGTGATACATGAATAGGATGCATAGAGTGTTAAATATAAGTAAGCCAGAGTGTGATGAACGCACCTTTAAGACAACAGGTTTTGAAGTAACCACTGAATATAGAGAACAATAATTATAATGTCTTAAAGGGTTAAACTAAAAAAGGCTACAACTATAGATATAAAATACATTTTGGAAGAGAGGTAATGCAGTCATCTTTCTTATGGAAGATTAATTTCTATTGTTTTCATTTTAAGTAAAGCTCTAAAAAATATTAGGGTAAATTTAAATAAAAATATATAGGACGTTGGGAGATGGAGAGGAGACATGAGTTGGGGGAAATTGGAGGGGGAGACAAACCACGAGAGACTGTGGACTCTGACAAACAAACTGAGGGTTTTGGAGGTGAGAGGGATGTGGGGTTGGATGAGCCTGGTGGTGGGTATTAAGGACGGCATATATTGCATAGAGCACTGGGTGTGGTGCATAAACAATGAATTCTGGAACACTGAAAAGAAATAAAATAAAATGAAAAAATACATATATAGGATGTGTAATTTCCAAACTATAAAGAGAAAAGATAGTGAGGAAAAGTAATCAAAGCACAGATGAAATTTGGTGAAACAGGAAGTTAGATGCAGTTACATAATCACTTTTTAAACACTTTTTAATTTGTAGATCAGTACTTTTAAATCTATGGATTGCATATCAAAAGGAACTTTCCCATAGAAAAAGAGGGAAAATAGAAGTGGAGGTGAGAGGTTAAGGAACTGGATGGTCACTCAGAATTACCAAATTGTTACACTAAAAACAAGTTTAGAGAAAACCTTTGTTTATTTTGGCTAATAATATCCACCATGCCCCACGCATGACCCACTCATATTCTTTGAATGTTAAATAAATTTTGATTCATTTTGTACTCTAAATGCATAAATTATTCCAGTTCTTTTTATACTCAGACGAGTAACTGTTAGATGAATTTCTATCAAATGATTTTCCATACTCTGCACTGGAAATCTGTTTTCCCTTTTCCTCTTTCTCCCTAATGCCATGCTTATGATTATCATCACTATCAACATTACCATGATCATTTTACAAGAATTTTATTAAAAAAATATTATTCAATTTATTGCACCCTTCTCCAACCACACTGGAGTGTGGCAGTGTTTCTGTAAACAACTGGTTGATGTGGGAATATCATTTCATTTTGACATTGTATCAACTTTTCTATTCAAAAACGAAACTTATGGGGCACCTGGGTGGCGCAGTGGGTTAAGCCTCTGCCTTCAGCTCAGGTCATGATCTCAGGGTCCTGGGATGGACCCCTGCATCAGGCTCTCTGCTCAGCAGGCAGCCTGCTTCCCCCTCTCTCTCTGCCTGCCTCTCTGCCTACTTGTGATCTCTCTCTGTCAAATAAATAAATAAATAAATCTTTAAAAAAAAAACAAAAAACAAGAAAAACAAAAATGAAATTTATTAACATAAACCTTCAGAACCAACATCACCATAAAAAATTGCCTTACATATTTGCTGTGTTTTATAAGATGTGTGAAATGTTTTCAGGTTGTTATTTTATTTGATTACTATAAAGTCTTATGAGATAATAAACTGTATAATTTTTATTACTTCCTAACTGATCAAGTTGAATTTAGGGGGGAAAAAACCCTAGTAAGCCCAAAGTCACATAGCCAGTATAAAAACAGAATCTTCTAATGTCAAGTTAACATAGTAAACTCAAAAAAAAAAAAAAAAAGATTACAAGTTTTTTTCCCTTCCTTATGCTCAGTACTCAATACTAATTTTCATTATCAGTCAAAGTTTCTCATGTCTTTTTTTTTTTTTTTAATTTCTGGCCAACCCTTGAATTTAATTGTAAACTCACTAGGAGTGATACAAAATTAGAAGTAGGAGTATTATAGTAGAATTTTTAAAAGTTGTTTTTGTTCAGTCCTTAAGACTGTAACCTAAGCTTGAATTGCTGAAGTTGTCTCATGTCACACTCTGAAGATTGGGAAGCCATATTGTCAACTAAATAAGTATATTGTGTTTAACAGCTTTGTCCAAATTCCACTTAGAGATATCTCAACCCCAAGTAATGTATTGCTGCCATTTCTTGTGTTACATTTACTCTTTCCTTTGAGCTGAGCCCAGTGACAGGTAAATACCAAGCATTCAATAAATGCCCTGTTTTTTTTTGTTGTTGTTGTTGTTTTGTTTTGTTTGTTTTTAAAGACTTGTGTTGGGTTTCTTTTGCACTATACTGATCAAAAATGCTATAGTGCTCACACAGTTGTTTATGGACTTCTCTAAAAACTTGCATTTTGATGTGATGAAGCAAAATTTTAGTTTTTAGCACTTAACCATAGGATTATTCTTTCCAAAATAAAATATGATTAATTTGAGGGTGGCCTTAAAATCAACATCTCAATATATCAGCCTTAATATAAAGAGCATTTACAAATAAGTAATGGCAATATTATGGATTTAAGTAATCTTTGCTTCAAGGCAGGCTTGTCTTTCTCATTCCTATTCCTAACTATAAGATAGTTCAATTCAACCTATGCTAATCAGCTCCAGAACTGAAAGCATGATTTTGCTTCTTCTCAATTCAAAGAGATATTATAAAAATTAATGTAAAAATACAGGCATGAGTAAGACAAGTAAGATATAGACAGAAGAATGTTGGTTTAAATGTAAAATGCATTGAGTTATCTTGTTCTGTTTCTGTAATCGGTTATCTCCTAGGCATTGATAACCTCTTCCAAACCTCAATTAGTTTGATTTAGACTCTTGAGTGACCTGGAGCCATTTCCTTTTCTCTCTTTCCTTGGAGTCAATAAAATGCCTTTTTGTGCCATCTGATAGCATCTTGACTGCACTTATCTCCAGTTCCCTTGGAGATGTGTTTCACTCCTGTTGTTTCTGAGGGGACCATCTGTATGGGTTTTGCCCATCTGCAATAAAAGTGACCAGAAGTTTATGATTCAGAGAACACCTCTCTCCCATTGTGCATTTTAAAAGTCTTAAGGGAAATTCTGTTCCACTTTAAATAATATGTTGAGCACCAGTGCTCAACAGAATCAGGAGTATTCTGATTGATCAAACCTGGGACACATGCCCAGTTTGCATCCAGGGTGTGTGTGTTGGGGGTCATGGAGAGAAGAGGAGCTCATCCAAACCACATTGAATTAGTTTCTTACAGAAAAGCTGTGTTACCAGAAGAAAGGGAGAAAATATTTCTAAATAATGAAAAAGTTAAATTTCAAAATCTGTCATTTCTGGTAACATAAGTAGAGAATGGAAACCATAAGAAAACAGTGTTGCAGTAGACAGTCTGCCACTTGCACACATCAGAGATCTGATTTGATTCTCCAGACATCTCTGAACAATTTATCCATCTGTGCAGAGACTCAAATGAGTCAAGGTTGCTCTCTAAATGGAATATTCCATTCCATACCATTCCTTCATCCCAAAATTCCAATGGTCACAATGTATGTCTATTCTTTATTTGAACAAGTGGGGAATGTCAGATGGCATGCTCACTGGGAATACCTTATACTGTCAACAGTAATGCAATAAATGTCTAACACATGGACTGTTAGGACTGAATAAACCCTCTGGTGAGCTGGGAAGTTTAGAGAATAAGTTGCTGTTACTTACTGTTAGAGCAGTTAAACTAACCTAAGGGCTCCCTGTCAACTCTGCAAATGAATGACTAGTGAGATGCTCTGGAGAAGCCAGAAGATTCAGTCTTACAATCAGAGAAGAGGAGGCCAATATTTAGTTATTAAAAAAAAAATCACCTAGAGTCCATGTGTAAATTAGGAAAACTTGATTTCCTATGATTGTCTCTAGGATACTCAAGAGGGCCTTTACTGATTGTCAGAGCCAGCAAACTTTTATTTATATCCTGTTAGGAACACTTAACACAGGACCATCTATGCACTATCTTAAGCATTGGCATAGCAGAAATTCTACTATAAAAGGATGATGTATCACAGCATCCAGATAATAGACAATTCTTTATTGTCAGTGAGATAGGGAAACTCTTTTATAAGTTATGCTTAAAAGAAAAATTGGTGGAGCACCTGGGTGGCTCAGTGGGTTAAGCCTCTGCCTTTAGCTCAAGTCATGATCTCAGGGTCCTGGGATCGAGCCCCATATCAGGCTTCCTGCCCAGCGGGGTGCCTGCTTTCCCCCTCTCTCTGTCTGCCTCTCTTCCTAATTGTAATCCCTCCTGCTGTCAAATAAATAAATATAAAAAAAAGAAAAAGAAAAATTGGTGTGCTCGAATATAGTGCTGTACAGTCTATGGAAATTACCAAAATTTAATACGTGATAATGTATTTGAATTTAAAAGTAATACCTATTAGATTTCTGATTCTAATTACTCTTTGGATAACACTGTTATCCAAATCCCAGTGAATTACAGTCCTGATATAATAACATTCAAACTTCTAACTGGGCCTTTTTTTTTTTTTCCATGTGGGTACTAACTATACTTCCATCTATAGTAATCCAAACCAGAAACCTGTGAGTGATCTCCCTGATACCTATATCCAACAATATTCCATTCATTAATAATTTCAATGTAGCTCACACTAATGTAACAGGTATGCAGATTCTGATTCCTAAGAAAGATTCATAGGACCCAAAATGACAATGTTGGCAAATCTCCAGTTTATTGCAGAAAAAAAAAAGGTGCAATACAGACACAGCATTAAAATTAGGATATACATCACAGCCAAATCTTTCTCACAGCGAAGTGTTTGGAGAAGCCAGGTGTAAGCTCCTGCCATCCTTCATTTGTAAGGGACAACCCATGACAAATTTCTTACTTGACTAAGAACCAACATGTGAGTGGAACTCTTCAGAGTAAGGGGACACCAAATTTAGTCTCACTTGGGGTTCTTCGTATCCTACTGGTCATGCAGGCATATTCTTCACACATAGCAGGGGTCTTACCAATACCAGGGGCAAATCACTAGTCTCATTGTTATCAAATGATGTTTAGAAGATGGTACAAACTGCCCTGAAAATTCTAAGATTTAGGCTACCAAACAACACTATTAATTAACATGTTTCATGCTGCTTGGAAGTCAGTACCAAGCAGGTACATTTATAATTTTACTGAAATAAAAATAAGCTCAAGCCTGCTGGAATTAACTCTCACAGCACAGAATTTCTTCTCCTATCAAACCAAGTTTCAATATCTTAGTATGTTATCAAGATCCACTGGTAATGGATACCACTAATGGTATCCATTAGATTCTTAACTCTCAGTCTTACAATCTGTGCTGTGTCAACAGTGAATTGACTGCTTCTTTCTATATATGCAATACCATTTCATCAATCTATGCCGAGTTTCTTTTCGTGTTTATCAAGATAAGGGGCAATGCATCTTGTGCTGTTTGTCACCAGGAAACCCCTTAGGGCAATGCCTGCTACTTTTGGGTTTCCAGAGCATTTACCATGTAACTCAGAACTTCCAGCCATGAATTTGACTAATCTTTGGTATATGATAAAATTTAAGTAGATTGTCTTTTGGCCTTTATATAAGAGCAGATCTAATGATATCCAAAGTATCTGTGCTGGGTCAGGCTATCTCAAAGAACCTACGGAAAACCCTGTTTTGACATAGATTCACATTAGAGATTTTTTTAAACTTAATTTAATTTTATTTTTTCACCATACCCAGTGTTCCATGCAATACGTGTCCTCCATAATACCCACCACCATGCTCACCCAACCCCTTAACTCCCTCCCCTCCAAAACCCTCAGTTTGTTTGTCAGAGTCCACAGTCTCTCATGGTTTGTCTACCCCTCCGATTTCCCCCACTCACTTCTCCTCTCCATCTCCCAAAGTCTTCTGTGTTATTCCTTATGCTCCACAAGTAAGTGAAACCATATGATAATTGACTCTCTCTGCTTGACTTATTTCACTCAGCATAATCTCTTCCAGTCCCATCCATGTTAATAGAAAAGTTGGGTATTCATCCTTTCTGATGGAGGCATAATATGCCATTATAATACAGACCATATCTTCTTTATCTATTCATCTGTTGAAGGGCATCTTGGTCCTTTCCACAGTTCAGTGACTGTGGCCATTGCTACTATGAACCTTGGGATAGAGATGGACCTTCTTTTCACTACATCTGTATCTTTGGGGTAAATACCCAGTAGTGCAATTGCAGGGTCATATGGTAGTTCTATTTTTAATTTCTTTTTTTTTAATATAATTTTTTATTTTTTCTATTAACATATAATGTATTATTAGCTCCAGGGGTACAGGTCTGTGAATTGCCAGGTTTACATACTTCACAGCACTCACCATAGCACATACCTTCCCCAATGTCCATAACCCTACCACCCTCTCCCTACCCACCTCCTCCTGGCAACCCTCAGTTTGTTTTGTGAGTCTCTTATGGTTTGTCTCCTTCCCGATCCCATCTTGTTTCATTTATTCCTTTCCTATCCCCCAAACCCCACATGTTGCCTCTCAACTTCCTCATATCAGGGAGATCATATGATAATTGTTTCTCTGATTGACTTATTTTGCTAAGCATAATACCCTCTAATTCCATCCACGTCGTCACAAATGGCAAGATTTCATTTCTATTGATGGCTGCATAATATTCCATTGTGTATATATATACCACCTCTTTATCCATTCATCTGTTGATGGACATGTAGGTTCCTTCCATAGTTTGGCTAATGTGGACATTGCTGTTATAAACATTCGGGTGCACGTACCCCTTCGGACCACTACATTTGTATCTTTAGGGTAAATACGCGGTGGTGCAACTGCTGGGTTGTAGGGTAGCTCTATTTTCACATTTTTGAGGAACTTCTGTGCTGTTTTCCAGAGTGATTGCACCATCTTGCATTCCCACCAACATTGTAGGAGGGTTTCCCTTTTTCTGCATCCTCACCAGCATCTGTCATTTCCTGACTTATTAATTTTAGCCATTCTGACTGGTGTGAGGTGGTATCTCATTATGGTTTTGATTTGTATTTCCCTGATGCTGAGTGATGTGGAGCACATTTTCATGTGTCTGTTGGCCATCTGGATGTCTTCTTTGCAGAAATGTCAGTTCATGTCCTCGCCCATTTCTTGATTGGATTATTTGTTCTTTGGGTATTGAGTTTGATATGTTCTTTATAGATTTTGGATACTAGCCTAAATAACTTCGTTTGCAAATAACTTCTCCCATTCTGTCAGTTGTCTTTTAGTTTTGTTAACTGTTTCCTTTGCTGTGCAAAAGCTTTTGATCTTGATGAAATCCCAATAGTTCATTTTGCCCTTGCTTCTCTTGCCTTTGCTGCCTGTGTTCCCTCAAGGATTTTGATGGATTCCTTTCTCACATTGAGATCCTTCATCCATTTTGAGTCTGTTTTCATGTGTGGTGTAAGGAAATGATCCAGTTTCATTTTTCTGCATGTGGCTGTCCAATTTTCCCAACACCATTTATTGAAGAGGCTGTCTTTTTTCCATTGGACATTCTTTCCTGCTTTGTCGAAGATGAGTTGACCATAGAGTCGAGGGTCTATTTCTGGGCTCTCTATTCTGTTCCATTGATCTATGTGTCTGTTTTTGTGCCAGTACCATGCTGTCTTGATGATGACAGCTTTGTAATAGAGCTTGAAGTCCGGAATTGTGATGCCACCAACTTTGGCTTTCTTTTTCAATATTCCTTTGGCTATTCGAGGTCTTTTCTGGTTCCATATGAATTTTAGGATCATTTGTTCCATTTCTTTGAAAAAAATGGATGGTACTTTGATAGGAATTGCATTAAATGTGTAGATTGCTTTAGGTAGCATAGACATTTTCACAATATTTATTCTTCCAATCCAGGAGCATGGAACATTTTTCCATTTCTTTGTGTCTTCCTCAATTTCTTTCATGAGTACTTTATAGTTTTCTGTGTATAGATTCTTAGTCTCCTTGGTTAGGTTTATTCCTAGATATCTTATAGTTTTGGGTGCAATTGTAAATGGGATGGACTCCTTAATTTCTCTTTCTTCTGTCTTGTTGGTGTAGAGAAATGCAACTGATTTCTGTGCATTGATTTTATATCCTGACACTTTACTGAATTCCTGTACAAGTTCTAGCAGTTTTGGAGTGGAGTCTTTTGGGTTTTCCACATATAGTATCATATCATCTGCGAAGAGTGATAGTTTGACTTCTTCTTTGCCGATTTGGGTGCCTTTAATTTCCTTTTGTTGTCTGATTGCTGAGGCTAGGACTTCTAGTACTATTGAATAGCAGTGGTGATAACGGACATCCTGCCGTGTTCCTGACCTTAGCGGAAAAGCTTTCAGTTTTTCTCCATTGAGAATGATATTTGCGGTGGGTTTTTCATAGATGGCTTTGATAATATTGAGGTATGTGCTGTCTATCCCTACACTTTGAAGAGTTTTGATCAGGAAGGGATGCTGTACTTTGTCAAATGCTTTTTCAGCATCTATGGAGAGTATCATATGAGTCTTGTTCTTTCTTTTATTAATGTGTTGTATCACATTGATTGATTTGCGGATGTTGAACCAACTTGCAGCCCTGGAATAAATCCCACTTGGTCGTGGTGAATAATCCTTTTAATGTACTGTTGAATCCTATTGGCTAGTATTTTGGCGAGAATTTTTGCATCTGTGTTCATCAAGGATATTGGTCTGTAGTTCTCTTTTTGATGGGATCTTTGTCTGGTTTTGGGATCAAGGTGATGCTGGCCTCATAAAATGAGTTTGGAAGTTTTCCTTCTATTTCTATTATTTGGAACAGTTTCAGGAGAATAGGAATTAGTTCTTCTTTAAATGTTTGGTAGAATTCCCCCGGGAAGCCATCTGGCCCTGGGCTTTTGTTTGTTTGGAGATTTTTGATGACTGTTTCAATCTCCTTACTGGTTATGGTTCTGTTCAGGCTTTCCATTTCTTCCTGGTTCAGTTGTGGTAGTTTATATGTCTCTAGGAATGCATCCATTTCTTCCAGATTGTCAAATTTGTTGGCGTAGAGTTGCTCATAGTATGTTCTTATAATTGTCTGTATTTCTTTGGTGTTTGTTGTGATCTCTCCTGTTTCATTCATGATTTTATTTATTTGGGTCCTTTCTCTTTTCTTTTTGATAAGTCTGGCCAGGGGTTTATCAATCTTATTAATTCTTTCAAAGAACCAGCTCCTAGTTTCATTGATTTGTTCTATTGTTTTTTTGGTTTCTATTTCATTGATTTCTGCTCTGATCTTTATGATTTCTCTTCTCCTGCTGGGTTTAGAGTTTCTTTCTTGTTCTTTCTCCAGCTCCTTTAGGTGTAGGGTTAGGTTGTGTACCTGAGACCTTTCTTGTTTCTTGAGAAAGGCTTGTACCGCTATATATTTTCCTCTCAGGACGGCCTTTGTTGTGTCCCACAGATTCTGAACCATTGTGTTTTCATTATCATTTGTTTCCATAAATTTTTTCAATTCTTCTTTGATTTCCTGGTTCAATTCTTCCTGATTTCCTGATTTTTCCATTCATTCTTTAGAAGGATGCTGTTTAGTCTCCATGTATTTGGGTTCTTTCCAAATTTTCTCTTGTGATTGAGTTCTAGCTTTAGACCATTGTGGTCTGAAAATATGCAGGGAATGATCCCAATCCTTTGATACCGGTTGAGACTTGATTTAGGACCAAGAATGTGATCTATTCTGGAGAATGTTCCATGTGCACTAGAGAAGAATTTGTATTCTGTTGCTTTGGGATGAAATGTTCTGAATATATCTGTGATGTCCATCTGGTCCAGTGTGTCATTTAAGGCCTTGATTTCCTTGTTGATCTTTTGCTTGGATGATCTGTCCATTTCAGTGAGGGAAGTGTTAAAGTCCCCTACTATTATTGTATTATTGTCCGTGTGTTTCTTTGATTTCATTATTAATTGGTTTATATAGTTGGCTGCTCCCACGTTAGGGGCATAGATATTTAAAATTGTTAGATCTTCTTGTTGGACAGTTCCTTTGAGTATGATATAGTGTCCTTCCTCATCTCTTATTATAGTCTTTGGCTAAAATCTAATTGATCTGCTATAAGGATTGCCACTCCTGCTTTCTTCTGATGTCCATTAGCATGGTAAATTCTTTTCCACCCCCTCACTTTAAACCTGGAGGTGTCTTCGGGTTTAAGATGAGTTTCTTGTAGGCAACATATAGATGGGTTTTGTTTTTTTTATCCATTCTGATACCTGGTGTCTTTTGATTGGGGCATTTAGCCCATTAACATTCAGGGTAAGTATTGAGAAATATGAATTTAGTGCCATTGTATTGCCTGTAAGGTGACTGTTATTGTATATTGTCTCTGTTTCTTTCTGATCTACTACTTTTAGGGTCTCTCTTTGCTTAGAGGACCCCTTTCAATATTTCCTGTAGAGCTGGCTTGGTGTTTGCAAATTCTTTCAGTTTTTGTTTGTCCTGGAAGCTTTTAATCTCTCCTTCTATTTTCAATGATAGCCTAGCTGGATATAGTATTCTTGGCTGCATGTTTTTCTCATTTAGTACTCTGAATATATCATGCCAGCTCTTTCTGGCCTGCCAGGTCTCTGTGGATAAGTCTGCTGCCAATCTAATATTTTTACCATTGTACGTTACAGACTTCTTTTCCCGGGCTGCTTTCAGGATCTTTTCTTTGTCACTAAGACTTGTAAATTTTACTATTAGGTGACGGGGTGTGGACCTATTCTTATTGATTTTGAGGGGGGTTCTCTGAACCTCCTGGATTTTGATGCTTGTTCCCTTTGCCATATTGGGGAAATTCTCTCCAATAATTCTCTACAATATACCTTCTGCTCCCCTCTCCGTTTCCTCTTCTTCTGGAATCCCAATTATTCTAATGTTGTTTCGTCTTATGGTGTCACTTATCTCTCGAATTCTCCCCTCATGGTCCAGTAGCTGTTTGTCCCTCTTTTGCTCAGCTTCTTTATTCTCTGTCATTTGGTCTTCTATATCGCTAATTCTTTCTTCTGCCTCATTTATCCTAGCAGTGAGGGCCTCCATTTTTGATTGCACCTCATTAATAGCTTTTTTGATTTCAACTTGGTTAGATTTTAGTTCTTTTATTTCTCCAGAAAGGGCTTTTATATCTCTCGAGAGGGTTGCTTTAATATCTTCCATGCCTTTTTCAAGCCCGGCTAGAACCTTGAGAATCATCATTCTGAACTCTATATCTGACATATTACCAATGTCTGTATTGATTAGGTCCCTAGCCTTTGGTACTGCTTCTTGTTCTTTTTTTTGTTGTGAAATTTTCTGCCTTGTCATTTTGTCCAGATAAGAGTATATGAAGGAGCAAGTAAAATACTAAAAGGGTGGCAACAACCCCAGGAAAATATGCTTTAGCCAAATCAGAAGAAATCCCAAATCGTGAGGTGGGAGAAAGGGGATAAAAAGGGGTTCAGAAGAAAAAAAAAGAAAAAAAAAGAAACTATTAAAAAAAGAAAGCCGATAAAAAATATAAAAAGAAAAAAAAATATATATATATATTAGATAAACTATTTAAAAAACGTTAAAAAAAGAAAACGGTAAAAGTTAAAAAAATTTAGCAGAAGAAGAGAAAAAAAATTGAAAAAGAGAAAAAAAATTAAATTAACTGCAAGGCTAAAGAATCATGGGGAGAAAGCCATGAGTTCCATGCTTTGCTTTCTTCTCCTCTGGAATTCCGCCGCTCTCCTTGGTATTGAAACTGCACTCCTTGGTAGGTGAACTTGGTCCTGGCTGGGTTTCTTGTTGATCTTCTGGGGGAGGGGCCTGTTGTAGTGATTCTCAAGTGACTTTGCCCCAGGAGGAGTTGCACCGCCCTTACCCGGGGCCGGGCTGAGTAATCCGCTCGGGTTTGCTGGGTTTGCTTTCGGGAGCTTTTGTTCCCTGAGTGCTTTCTGTAGAGTTCCGGAGGACGGGAGTGAAGATGGCGGCCTCCCGGTCTCCGGCCCAGAGGAGCCAAGAGCCCGGGGACCCACTCCTCAGTGCGCCCTCAGAGAACAGCGCCCAATGACTCCCGTCACCCTGGCCTCCAGCCGTGCTCGGAGCTGACCGAGCCTGCGACTCGTTCAAGGTAACCCCGAGTTTAGAGCTCACTCCTCGGCTCTGTCTCTGTAGCCGGCTTCCCTGTTCTAATAGCGGTAAGCTCTGCGACACTCAGACACCCCTGATCCTCCTGTGACCCTGCGGGACCTGAGGCCGCGCTGACCCCGCCTGGGCTTCACCCCAGTTAAGCTCCTGGAGCGGTGTCCCTCAGTGGAACAGACTTTTAAAAGTCCTGATTTTGTGCTCCGTTGCTCTGCCGCTCGCCGGGAGCCGGCCCCTCCCCCCGCGGTCTATCTTCCCGTCATTTTGGATTCACTTCTCCGCCAGTCCTACCTTGTAGAAAGTGGTTGATTTTCTGTTTCTGGAATTGCTGTTCTTCTTCTCTTCAATCTCCCGTTGGATTTATAGGTGTTTGCAATCTTTAGATAAGCTATTTAGCTGATCTCCCGCTACCTGAAGTAGTCTCAGCCTGCTACTTCTCCGCCATCTTGACTCCTCCCCCCCAACACACGTTGTTTACTGTCTTGTTAACTTTGGCCATTCTAATTGGTGTAAGGTGGTATCTCAATGTGGTTTTGATTTGAATCTCCCTGATGGCTAATGGCTAATTATGATGAACATTTTTTCATGTGTATATTAGCCATTTGTATGTCTTCTTTGGAGAAGTGTCTGTTCATATCTTCTGCCCATTTTTTGGCATGGTTATCTGTTTTGTGTGTGTTGAGTTTGAGGAGTTCTTTATAGATCTTGGATATCAGCCTTTTCTCTGTAGCATCATTTGTGAATATCTTCTCCCATTCCATGGGTTGCCTTTGTTTTGTTGACTGTTTCCTTTGCTGTGCAGAAGCTTTTTATCTTTATGAAGTCCCAAATGTTCATTTTTGCTTTTGTTCCTTTGCCTTTGGAGACATATCCTGAAAGAAGTTGCTGTGGCTGATGTTGAAGAGGTTACTTCCTATGTTCTCCTTTAGGATTTTGATAGATTCCTGCCTCACTTTGAGGTCTTTTATTCATTTTGAGTTTATCTTTGTGTATGATGTAAGAGAATGGTCGAGTTTCATTCTACACATAGCTGTCCAATTTTCTCAGAACCATTTATTTTAGAGACTGTCTTTTTTCCCCACTGTATATTTTTTCCTGCTTTGTCAAAGATTATTTGACTGTAGAGTTGGGGGTCCATTCTGGGCTCTCTACTCTGTTCCACTGGTCTTTGTGTCTTTTTTTGTACCAATACCATGCTGTCTTGGTGATCATAGCTTTGTAGTAAAGCTTGAAATCAGGCAACGTGATGCCCTCAGTTTTGTTTTTCTTTTTCAACATTTCCTTAGCAATTCGGGGTCTCTTCTGGTTCCATACAAATTTTAGGATTGTTTGTTCCAGCTCTTTGAAAAATGCTGATGGAATTTTGATTGGGATGGGATTGAAAGTAGAGATGGCTCTAGGCAGTATAGATATTTTAACAATATTTATTTTTCCAACCCAAGAGCATAGAATGTTCTTCCATCTTTTTGTGTCTTCAATTTCTTTCATGAGTGTTCTGTCGTTCTTCAAGTACAGATCTTTTACCTCTTTGGTTTGGTTTATTCCCAGATATCTTATGGTAAATGGAGTTGATTCTCTCATTTCCCTTTCTATATTTTCATTGTTAGTGTATAAGAAAGCAACTGATTTCTCTACATTGATTTTGCATCCTGCCACATTACTGCATTGCTGTATGAGTTCTAGTAGTTTAGGGGTAGAGTCTTTGGGTTTTCCATAAAGTATCACGTCACATGTGAAGAGAGAGAGTTTGACTTCTTCATTGCCAATTTGAATACCTTATATTTCTTTTTGTTGCCTGATTGCTGTTGTTAGGTCTTGTAGTACTGTTGAACAACAGTAGCGAGAGTGGACATCCTTGTCATGTTCCTGATCTCAAAGGGAAGGCTGTCAGCTTTTCCCCATTGAGGATGATATTCATTGTGGGTTTTTCATAGATAGATTTTATGAAGTTGAGGAATATTCCCTCTATCCTTATACTTTGAATCGTTTTAATTAGGAATGGATGCTATATCTTGTCAAAAGCCTTTTTTGCAACAATTGAGGGGACCATGTGGTTCTTCCCTCTTCTCTTATTGATTTGTTCTATCACATTGGTTGGTTTGCAAGTGTTGAACCACCTTTGCATCCCATGGGTAAATCCCACCTGGTGATGGTGGATAATCTTTTTAATGTACTGTTGGATCCCATTAGCTAGGATCTTATTGAGAATCTCGGCTTCCATATTCATGAGGGATATTGGTCTGAAATTCTCCTTTTTGGTGGGGTCTTTGCCTGGTTTGGGGATCAGGGTAGTGCTAGCTTCATAAAAAGAGTCTGGAAGTTGTCTTTCTGTTTCTATTTTTTGAAATACCTTCAGGAGAATATGTATTATTCCTTCTGTGAGTGTTTGGTAGAATTCTCCAGGGAATCCATCAAGTCCTGGGCTCTTGTTTTTTGGGAGGTTTTTGATCACTGCTTCAATTTCATTACTAGATATTGGTCTATTCAGGTTGTCAATTTTTTCCTGACCCAGTTTTGGAAGTTTATAGCTTTCCAGATTACAGATTTTTATGTTCTTGGAACAAAAGTATTTTGCACCTTTTAATTATAGTTCTTTTTCTTAGACAAATTTCTCGTGGTTAGATAACAAACTTTGAAATCTGCTGTACCTTATCTTAACAGCAGGAAGTAATTATGCAACTCAAAACCACCAAATAGCATCTGGATATAATTTCATGTTCTTAAATAGAAAGTAAAGCAAATCTGACAACACCAAGTAATAATATTATATTCAGAGCCAGCCTGAATATGGCCTGGGATCACATGTAAATCACACAAGATTATTGTTCACTATAACCTTGCCTGAACCTACTCATTGACATCTCTCCTTCAATTAACACATATGACCTTACGAAATGATCCCTAAAACAACTTATATGAGCATGAAGAAACAAGAACCTGACTTTGAGATGGCCCTGCATGATGTAATGTCAATAGTCAGAAATGGAGAAGAAAAAATTTCCTAAATGACCATTTTATTGTCCACTTTGCATGGAATAGATGACACAGATCTTCCTATACATGAGTATAGATCTAAATGTCAAAAGTTGCATAGTTAGGGGTGCCTGGGTGGCTCAGTGGGTTAGGGCCTCTGCCTTCGGCTCAGATCATGGTCCCAGTGTCCTGGGATCGAGCCCCACATCGGGCTCTGTGCTCTGCAGGGAGCCTGCTTCCCCCTCTCTCTCTGTCTGCCTCTCTGCCTACTTGTGATCTCTGTCTGTCAAATTAAAAAAAAAAGTTGTATAGTTAAAAAATAGGGGTATTTGTGACAAGGTCTGGTAAAGAGGTGTGTGGGAGATTCATTTGGAATAATTTCAGAATACGAAAATAACGGTGTTCAACATGAATGCTTGTCAACAGGACCACGTAGAAGAACTCTCCTATTCAATAGGTCAGCCTCCTGTGTTAGATATCACCCATTGCTGCTTGGAATCTCTCTTCAAGCTCTCCAATATTTGTTCCTTATCAAAAGAATTAAAAGGGGGGCTCCTGGGCTGGGTGGCTTAGTGGGTTAAAGCCTCTGCCTTCAGCTCAGGTCATGATCTCAGGGTCCTGGGATTGAGCCCTGCATAGGGTTCTCTGCTCAGCAGGGAGTCTGCTTTCCCCTCTCTCTCTCTGACTGCCTCTCTGCCTACTTGTGATCTCTGTCTGTCAAATAAATAAATAAAATCTTTAAAAAAAAGAATTAAAAGGATAAAATTTACATTTTTCATAATCCTTAAAACTTAAGGTTGTGAATGAAAGTTTGATTCTGACAGGGAGAGACAACTTTGTGATATTTGAGAGATAGAAGTGAAGCAGAAGTTATTTTCTGGTAACTGTGGTGTTGGCAAGGAACTTCTCACAGACAGGCAAGTTTGCAGTGTTGAGGCTCCATGTTCTAATGTTTAGTCAACAACTTTGTGAATATTTGGCAGTTGTTTGGAGCACCAGTAGAGCAGACCTTCCAGATTAGCCCCAAATCCAGCATTCCAGTTAATTCCCCTGACTTTCTTTCCTCCATTTCTTTCAATGATTTTATAAGCAGCTATTGTCCTCTTTTAGATCCTTTTCTCCTTGAAATCCTAGAGTTGTTTCTTTTTCCTGTTTGATTATTGACATACACATTCCTTCTCTACCATCTCAGGACTTGTTCAATATTGTTTTTATTAAGTAGTCAAATTTCCAGGGATAAAGACTAATATATACTCAACATATGTCTCCTTCTTTCACCAAGCTTCCTCCACTACTGAGTGCCAATGCTCCAATGGCAGCAACTCACCCTTATATTCCAAGCAGTTCCCTTATGCAGAGCAGACAGTCCCAGGGCAGCATTACATTCCTTTCTTTATGAATGGTCAGAAGTTATCCTTACATGGGGGCATACTAATTTTTAATTTGATTTTCTTTCCTGCCTTTCATGCTCTTCCTATAATCATCATATTATTTTCCCTGCTCCCTTACATAAAACACTAGAAAATCATCATAAATTAGATCACTCAAACTATATTAACTTTTTTTGTTGGTACTTGTACCACTATTTATTTGTTCATCTATTGTAATGTACTATTCACTGTTTTTTTTTTTTTTTCTATTTTCTCAAAGGTCGAGCTCTTTTAGGTTTGTGTGTATGGGAGACAGAAACAGAGACAGAGAGAGGCAGAAGTATGATAGGGATAAATCTTTGAAACAGAGTGAAAAAAATGCAGAAAATGTGGTCCCTTCTTTCGAATAACTTGTGATCTAATAGGAACCATAAAACACCTCCCCCCAAAAAGAGGTAATCCCTTCAATAAATATTAATAATATTGTAAGTAATTGGAGAAACTAGAGAAAGGAAACAAAATACAATAGAAAGAAGTTAATCTGATTTGGAAAATCCCCCCCCCCTTTTGGAGATTTTCTCCCATTTGAAGAAAGTAGGGAGAAAATTAGCATAGACACAAAATGCAAGGACATTTATCTCTGAAACCTAAACTCCTAATATTCAAATTTGATCACACTTTTGGTAAAAAAGAGAACCAAAGATAAAAGAGTAATTTCAGTCAAAAACTTTATTATTCTAGGGGCGCCTGGGTGGCTCAGTGGGTTAAAGCCTCTGCCTTCAGCTCGGGTCATGATTCCAGGGTCCTGGGATCGAGCCCCGCATCGGGCTCTCTGCTCGGCAGGGAGCCCGCTTCCTCCTCTCTCTCTCTGCCTGCCTCGCTGCCTACCTGTGATCTCTATCTGTCAAATAAAAAAAAAAAAATCTTTAAAAAAAAACTTTATTATTCTAATTCATTATGACTCTACTTACTTCAGTAACAATACAAATGAACCAAAAAATATAATTCATCTGTTTTGATATTATTTTCTCATGCTAGTTATTTTAGTAAAGTGTAATTATAGTAATCAAAGTCCAAAATGAAATTATAGTGGGTTAAAATTTCTTCAAATATAGGGACTTATATAATCTTGACAATTGGGATATATAGCATTTTTCCTAATTGCTAGTGCTGTAATTAGTGCTATTGAAAAAAAAAAGAAGAAGAAGAAAAAGAGACTGTTGCTGCCTAAGTGCACCTTGCTAAGTTCAATTATTATTCTGTGGTTCAACTTTGCTCTATAATTTTTATTAATTTAACTCTTTGTTTCTATGATGATAAAAATAATCTTAAAAATAAATAAAATAGTTGGTGGGGAATTAAATAAACAACACAATTCTCTTGGAGAAGAAGAAACGCTTTCTTTCTTTTTTTTTTTAAAGATTTTATTTCTTTATTTGACAGAGAGAGAGAGATCACAAGTAGGCAGAGAGGCAGCAGAGAGAGAAGGGGAAGCAGGCTCCCCGCTGAGCAGAGAGCCAGATGTGGGGCTTGATCCCAGGACCCTGAGATCATGACCTGAGCTGAAGGAAGAGGCTTAAGCCACTGAGCCACCCAGGTGCCCCAGAGAAGAAACACTTCATAAAAACTTTTTCATTAAATATTATACATTAACACCTTCTTAGAACTAGGTAGAATGGCAGACAAATTGTCTTCCAGGTATAGTAATGACAATACTGCTCTCCTGCACTTTGGTAAGCCAGAGAAAGCCCTGAATCATTTCAAGCAATGCAGTGTTAAGAAGAGTTTTGTATTATTTCAAGAGAAAAAGATACATATTCAAGGGAAGTATAGCTTTAGGCTATTCCCTTTCTTTCTTTCTTTCTTTCTTTCTTGCCCTCCCCGCTTTTTTTGAGTTTGGAATACTCTCCACTTTGTGGCCCTACACTCACACCAAACATGTCAGTAAGCCCTTTTTGTGTGTCTCTGCCTTCCCTCTTCTATCTCTCCTCTGATATTCAAATGCTTTTTTTCCCCTCCCCAAGTCTAGTCCAAGTCTTCTCTCCTAAGAGGAAACTTCCTTAATTACATTAATCCCTTCAAGTTAACCAAAATCTTAAATTCTTAGTGTCAGTTTCCAACAAATTCATAAAATCATGCAATCTTGTTTATTGTTTTTCTAACTGTTTTTATGCATTATCCTTGAATTACTAAACAATTGTAATCTTCTTAAGGGTCCAATTCATCCTATATTTTTTGTTTACCCTTACTGAGCAGTACATGCAATAAAGGTGATCATCAAATATTTTATTATTATGAGAGTGATGACTCAATGTTTACAACAGATTTTATGGGATGATAAAATACTATAATGTTTCTCAAAACTATTTAAGTTGTAGTACTTGACTGATAAGTATCCTATAAATATTTTATTATTTCAGACTAAATATCTTTCATTTGCAAAATGTCAATGAGTTGAAACTTTTGGGGTAAGCAAACATTAACCAGAGGTCAAGTGAAGAATTGTCTTCCAAAGATAAGGAAGAACAAGTACCCCTTTCACTAAAGGTGAAGAGGTATAATAAAATAAGTTTAAAGTTTCTTGGGCAGAAAGAAAAGAGTGAGAGGAGAGCCTTTAGGAAGATAACAGAGAAAAAAGAAGATCAAATTATGTAGGGTTTTGTTGATTCTGATAAAAAGTTTTTATGCTAAGAATGTCAGAAATGTGTATATATGCATATGTGCATATAACATGATCATCTTTGTATTTCAAATGAATTACCTGCCTTCCCTACCTTCTATGAGGTGGACAGACTGGAGCTAGGCAAGAAAAGAGATGAGTAGATTAGATGGAAGAATTTGCAGTTAGTAAAATGTTTTTTAGATAAGAGGTGGTTAAGATGCATAAATAAGTTTTATAAAGTATTTATGATGTAAATTTTAATGGCTCCACATGAAGTTAATTAAAATACATAAAACTGGACAACTAAGTTCATAAAGTGTTGGAAGACTATGCCATATGAAGAATTTGCCTTCTTCATTGAATACCAGGAGTTCCATTTTCTCAAAGAATCCTGACCTGACCACTAACCTCCATGGTGACTATTTCCCTCTCTAAACCACTACATTACCATTATTCATGTATGGTACTTAGCAAATGATACAAAAAAAACATTAAATGATCAGTAAACATGTATCAACTGATCAAATAAATGAAGTTATTCCTTGTAAGGTACTTAGGCTCTCCCCTGTATTATTTATGACCTATTCAAAAAACATACATAGTGCAATAATCATTCATGCCATGTAACTATTAAAATAAATGAGTGGAAATAATAACATGGAAAAATTTTGCTAAATGTAACAGCACCAAAAATTAACATGCAGTTGTTGAAAATTTCCTCTAGGGTCAGATTTTAACCCATATTTCTAATAACTAAGTCTTCTAGTTCCTTTAAACAAATGATGCTAAGCTATATGACAAAAATATTTTGAAAGATTATTGTTGAGCCAAAAACTCTGTCTCTCTCTCCTTTTTTTTTTTTTTAAGAGACAGAGTGTGCACGTGAGTGGTGGTGGGAGGGGCAGTTGGAGGGGGAGAGAGAGAATCATACGCAGACTCCATGCCCAGTGTAGAGCCTAAGGCAGAGCTTGATCTCACCACCCTGAGATCATGACGTGAACCAAGATCAAGAGTCCTGCGCCTAACCATCTGAGCCACCCAGCACCCTGAATCAACAATTCTGAACAAAAAATAAACTGAGTTTAAACACTGAAGTTTTTTCTGGCACATTTCATCTTCATGATCTAGGAATCTGTTTTTTAAGCATATGTGACTTTTCCCACAACATTGTAGTACATTAAGTATTGCATTTCTTTTTTTTTTTTTTAAGATTTTATTTATTTATTTGACAGAGAGATCACAAGTAGACAGAGAGGCAGGCAGAGAGAGAGAGAGAGAGGGAAGCAGGCTTCTTGCTGAGCAGAGAGCCCGATGCGGGACTCGATCCCAGGACCCTGAGATCATGACCTGAGCCGAAGGCAGCGGCTTGACCCACTGAGCCACCCAGGCGCCCCAAGTATTGCATTTCTTATCAAAGTCATAATGTAAACACTAATTTCTACTAAAATGGCATATTTGTTTACCTTAAAATTGCTTTGCTTAGCAAAATTACAACCCGAAACCATAGTTCTATGATAAAAAATAGGGTTAGGTGCAAGCAAACCAGCTTAATCCTGAGAAATTTTATAAACAGAACACTAAAATCAATAAAGATAATCTTAAGAAAAGGGTTTCCTTTGCTAAAAAAATAAAAACCCTTTCAAATTCTCAATAAGTAAATATTATGAAGATATTTGCCATTTTTAAAAGATAATGGAAGGTTATGTAAGAAAGAGTTATGGCTTTCTCTTAACAGTACAGGGCCCATGGCCAAGCAGAATGACAAAGATGGATACACTGTGCTGCATTCTTCCAGGACTTAATTCATTCAGGTGAGTTAATGGACTTATGTTCAGCTATAATCAGTTTGTGGTACAAAACCTGACATGGAGAAAACCAATGTTACTTTCATATTATACTGGTATCATTCCCCTGTGTATCAATTAACTCTGAGCTACTTCATATTACAGAAACATCCTTTACCATAATAGACTACGTTCAAGTACTTCATTACCACATTTACCAATAAAGTCATTGTAATTTAATTTTATGAGTCTCTTTCTTTTTCTCTTGTCTTGTCCAAGAATCCCTGGGCTTACACATTTGCCAAAAACAAAAGACATTCATAGACAATTTATGATGGTTTGGTCACTGTGCATTTTTTTCTCAGTTGGTGGTGTTCTTTTGGGTGGATAGTTCAGCTTACAGTTCCATTTTTCCCATGCCATGGCCATAGGAAAGCACCTCCTAGACTATGAAGGCCAAGGGGGTTAGTGTTCATCATTAGTAGGCATGCAAATTCAGTCCACCACTGAGATCCTTCCTTCACAGAGCTACTGAGGATCTTGATGCTCAGCCATAATTGGTATCCAAATCCACTTCACTTGGAGGTAATTTTTTATAGGCTAAGTCCTCAATACAATGAATATTATTATTCCTCATTCTTTCTTCCCTAGTTGAAAGGAACAAAGTTATCTGGGATCTAAACTCTCTTTCCAATATTTTCTGGCTCTGTTACTCTATCATAATTCCTTCTTTGAATGCTTAAACTTTTAAAACTTAAGTCCGGCTTAGTATTTGTAGTCAGGACTATTTACTTTTACCTGCTAATATCGCCTATGTCTTTTCCCTCAGTAACCCATTTCCTTTAGCACTAAATAATATTCCATTGCCCGGAGGTACCACAGCTAATTTATCCATGCACCTACTAAAGGACATCTTGGTTGCTTCCAAGTTTTGTCGGTCGTAAATAAAATTGTTGTAAACATCCATATACAGATTTTTGAGTGGGCATAAGTTTTTAACTCTCCTGGGTAAATATTAAGGAGCATAATTTCTGGGTTATATAGTAAGATCGCGTTTGCTTTTATAAGAAACCATGAAATAACTGTGGTTAAGAGTGAATAAGCAGTGATTAAGAGTATTGTTATTCTGGATTTTGGCCATTTTAATAATTGTGTTGTGGTATCTAATTGTTGTTTCTTTTTTTTAATAAAGATTTTATTTACTTATTTGACAGAGAGAGAGATCACAAGTAGGCAGAGAGGCAGGCAGAAGGGGAGGAGGAAGCAGGCTCCCTGCTGAGCAGAGAGCCTGATGCTGGGCTCGAAGCCAGGACCTGAGATCATGACCTGAGCCGAAGGCAGAGGCTTACCCCACTGAGCCACCCAGGCACCCCTCTAATTGTTGTTGCATTTTCATTTCTCTGCTAACAAATTATGTAGAATAGGCTTACTTTTATAAACCTAAAATAACAAGAAAAACTGAGTTTCATCTATATGGTAATTTTATTATTTCAGAGTTAATTGATGTAAGAATATTTAAATTGAGAATATCAAAAGATGATAAAAATCCCACTTTTTAGCTTAAATAGCATACACATTGCTGGAGGAAGATTTCTATTCTTGCAAATAGTATTCTCTGATGTAGTTGAAATTCCCTACATGATTTAGCATGAAGATATAAATTTGTATGTTCACAGTCTAAAGTACATTAAGAGTCATGAACACTATGTTGAAAAAAATGAGCCTATTTCTTAGTATGTAATAGTTTTTTTCGAGTTTTTAATTTGGTAAATTTTTTTTTTTTTAAAGATTTTATTTATTTGACAGACAGAGATCACAAGTAGGCAGAGAGGAAGGCAGAGAGAGAGAGGATGAAGCAGGCTCCCCGCTGAGCAGAGAGCCCGATGCGGGACTCAATCCCAGGACACTGGGATCATGACCTGAGCTGAAGGCAGAGGCTTTAACCCGCTGAGCCACCCAGGCGCCCCTTAATTTGGTAAATTTAATAATTAAATTAGATCATGTGAAGTATGATAATGTGTTCAATACATAATAATTTCACTAAATATTATCTAGTGATGTTTTGATTAGATATAAATTCCCTGTAGTTTTAAAGGAAGAAACTAAACTTTGGTTAACATAAGTTTAACTACTAGTATCTTGAATTAATTAGATTTAAAACCTGTAAGCAAGAATAATGAATATACATTAAACTAAATGCAGAGGCTGAGAGAGAAGGTGGTCGAGTAATTTCCAGGGTCAAGCGCCATGATTGATAAATTCTATCAGATATTTAAGAAAGAAACTATGTAAAGTCCTTCAGAGAAAAAGAAAAAAACATTTTCTCACTCATTTTATAAGGCCAACATTAATTCATATACCAAAACCAGATAAAACATAACATGAAAAAAAAGATGATATAGCTCACTATTCCTCATGAGCATAGACACAAAAACTTCTGAAAAGTTTGTCCTTGAATGCAAGGATAAAATGATAATCATCAAATTGATAATGCATTTTGGTAGTGGCATCTACCCCAGGAATGCAAGGTCACTCAGCATTTGCAAAACGATCGATATAATCTACCATATCAAAGAAGAAAAAAGAAAAAAGTGTATAATTATTTTAATAGAAAAGAAACATTTGACAAAATTCAATAGAACATTTATGAAAAAACTTTCAGCAAGGTAGGAATAAAATTGACCTTCCTCAGCCTGATAAAGGACATATAATGAAAATCTTCAACTGAGATCATACTTAAGAATGAATGGTTTCTTCTCCTTGAACTGTGATGAGGTTTTAATTCCTAATGAAAACAGTAGTGTGTGGAGCTTAAGAAAATGGTTGTGGAGTCAGGTTATACTTTTTACTTACTACTTTTATAGTAAGTAAGTATTTTATACTTACTACTTTTATAGTAATTTTATACTTTTTTATACTTACTACTTTTGTTTTACATTTTATACTTACTACTTTTTGTTAATCTTTATACATTTTATACTTATACTTTATACATTTTATACTTATACTTTATACATTTTATACTACTTTATACATTTTATACTTACTACTTTTTGTTAATCTTTGGAAAATTATTTAACCTCTCTAAGTTTCAGATTCTTATTAGGTGAAATGGAAATATTAATATAAAATACTACATTGACTTATTATGTTTTTAAATAAAATAAGACATAAAGAATGCTTATTTTGATACTTAACATGTCCATTCCTGGTCAACATATTACTTAAAAAGAAGAGTTTTCACTGGATCTTAGGATCCTTAGGAAAACCTGACAGAAAAAAATTAATGTATAAGAATCAAGCAAGTATTGAGCTTTTGTTTTTGTCTCTTAAAGAGTTATATTTGTAAATTTGCTGTCATCTAGCTAAACTGAAAAAGCCCAAGTTGTAGTAACTAAATAAGGTGAGCAGCCTGAGTGAGTCAGGTGTATCTCAGGAAGCAAGCTATTAACTAACCTTCATTGCCATACAGCATGCAGGTCAGGCAACTATAGGGGGAAGCTCTGAGAATGAACAGTAACACTGTAACATGGAGCATTAATATGCTAGCATGAATGAGCTCACTTCCTCAAATGTGTGTACATTCTGTGAAGTAGTTATCCATGAGTATTCATATTCCCATCCAAGTGACAGCTCAGCTGAGTGAGATCACTATTTATTGCATGTGTCTGAATATAATTATAGATAAGAATATTTTAAAGTAAAAACTACCTACTTAAATGTTTTAATCTTATAGTTTATATTATGGGCTGAATTGCGTGCCTCTAAAACTGATATGCTATGGAATGCTTCATATGCTAAAGTCCTAAACTACAATACCTCAGGATGTGACTGTGTTTGGTGATAGGATCTTTAAGGAGGTATCAAGTTAGAATGGGGCCATTAGGGTAGGCCCTAATTCAATGAGCTTGGTGTCCTTATAAGAGGAAATTTGTACCCAAAGGCAGAGCAAAGACCATGTAAAGACAAAATAAGTTAGTTATCTATAAGCTGAGGAGAGAAGCTTGACTGACACCTAAATCTAGAACGTTTATCCTCCACAAATGTGATAAAATAAATTTATGTTATTTAAACCATCCAGTCTGTAGTACTTTATTATGGCAACCCTAACAAACAAATATAGGAAATATTTTCTTGAACTTGTTTATTGGATAGTAGATTACCTGTCATAGCATTTCAGAATCTTTAATGAAATTCAGGTGAGGAAGGCTAATTGTTTTTTTATGCCTCAAAGACACATCTTGTGGTATTAGAAATGTAGTTTACTTACCTACTTTAATGAGAATAAACATTGCTATTCTTTGATACTAGGTGTTTAATTGAATTTTATCCAGTACTAGAAATTCACTTTGAGTGTGAGGAATCAATATTGTATCTGAGCAGGAATTTCTCTGAATTCAAGCCTAATTCATTTTCTGACCGTAAAAAAGGTTGAGCAGGATCAATGTCAAGATTGTTTACACAGGGTGGGTACTATGAAAGAAAGTAAAATGACAGTTAAAATAACATTTTAAAGATCATTGCAATTTTAGTGTTACTAGCTGGCTTCTTTCTTTTAACACTAAAAGAAGCAATAAAAAGAAAGCTTATATTTCTAATCATTGACCTCTAGGATAAGAAAATAGAAAGGAAAGAGTCTTCTCGTGCAAGGTAAAATTCTTAGGAGAATTGATGAGCAAAAAAGGCATCTGTTGCCAGTGAAAAGATCAAGAGGAGGCTGGGGATAAAGCAACATGAAAAGACAACATTTGTGGGGTCAGAATACTGTTGTTCATACACTGTGAATGATGTTTTGAAACTAGACCTAATGTTCTTAGCTTTCCTGTCAGAACAAGCAATTGAAGACTGAGAACCTGAAGTAGTCAAGCCATTTTCCAAGATGTGCTAATAGCACATTCATCACCATCCACAGCCGTCTCAATAGTTAACACCCCATGAAATGAGCATATCTTTTTGTCTTGGTATCAAAAATAAGAAAATAGAGGTAAATTTATGTTTATTAATTCCTTATTAAAAAATGTAATAAATTTGGTCAGCGCATGAAGTTGGGTTAAAAAACACTGTAATGATTTCTTTCCTTTACCCTCAGTACTTCTTGCTAATTCTGAGGTCAAGTGGAACAGTATCCATTATAAATGACACGGTTTTATAAACAGGCATTTCAAATGCCATAGACATTTGAATGAACATTTTCTTCCACCCGTAATTACTTAATTATTTTCAATTATGAGTGTGGCATGAGCATATGGTAACCACCCGTCTGCTCATTTTTTCCTCTCAATTGCCATTAATTTTGTTGATGGTGACACTGTTTAGCCAAATCAAACTAATTAATAACAGTCCAATGGAACTAGACCTTTCTCTTTGAATCACATGCTCATTCATCAATAGCTGACTATAATAATGTGATCAAATTTGAGTAGAATAAAGTATTTTGGGGATTAAAAGCATTTTGATGAAAATTACTTGAAGATTCTTAAATTTATGTCATTTCTCATTCTTGAAAGTCACATTACTTTATTTTGAATATGCTAAACATTCTAAACATTATTTCCTCTAGATTTTTCAGGTTTTATTTTATGCAAATAAAAATAATAAATTCTTCTATGTGGAACATATTTTCTTGTCTTAGAAACTCATAAGTGTTGCTTATAGTGCAGTATACATCTGGGAAGAAACATCAGCCTTAAGTACTAGCTCTTTCCCAGTGGGAACTATTGCTATGTTTTTATCTAATAATATGCTACTTGCTCTTCTAGTAAAGAAAAGCTGCTAAACTACCTGGTATGCATCAGTTATAAGACTAACTGTCAGGTGGAGGTATGTGGGTGTATTTACTGGAAAAATAGGTGAAATATTTTTATATCTTACAAATTTTGTGAAAAGCCTAATAAAAGTATCATGAAAAGTAAAGTACTGACAATAGCTCCATTTATACACTAATTCTTTAGTTAAGAACAAAACCTGAAATCAGAAAACTACATTTGAACCAGGAAAATGGATGGCTGGACTAAGCACCAAGCATGTCTCCCAAGCTTTTTTTTTTAGAACTTTTCTCAAGGTTCTCTCATTCTAAATACTACACCAAAATTCTCACCACAAACATGACTTTCAAAAGCTTTGGTTTTGTAATAGACAACATACTTCCCATGGAACTCATTCACACAGCTTAAATATTTAACTAGTTTTATAAAGGTATAACTAGCAAAATAAATGCAAATACAAGAGTGAAGCAGTAGGGTTTATTAAATGCAGAACCTAGCTCGCACGGACCTCATTTCAAAGTCTTGGGCTACACATATACTAGTCTAGTACTTCTCAAAATTTTGGTTTCCAGACTCTTTCACCTTTAAAAAAAAAAAAAGACTTTATTTATTTATTTGTCAGAGATAGAGAGAGAGAGACAGAGAGCGAGCACACAAGTAAAGGGAGCAACAGGCAGAGGAAGAAGCAGGCTCCCCACTGAGCAAAGAGCCCAATGTGGGACTCTATCCCAGCCTGGGATCATGACCTGAGTGGAAGGCAGACACTTAACTGGCTGAGCCACCCAGGTGTCCCAACTCTTTCACTTTCTTAAAAATTACTGATAGCACCACAAATTTTGCTGATGTTAACTATATCTTCAATGATTATTTTAAACTAAATAGATATATTTTTTAATCTTTTCAAATTAATGGGTTGTGTGTGTGTGTGCGTGTTATGTTAGTCATCATACTTCAATAGTTTTTGATGTAGTGTTCCAAGATTCATTGTTTACATATAACACCCAGTGCTCCATGTGCCCTCCATAATACCCACCACCAGGCTCACCCATCCCCCTACTCCCTCCCCTCTAAAACCCTCAGTTTGTTTCTCTGAGTCCACAGTCTCTCATGGTTTATCTCTCCCTCCAATTCCCCCCCACCTTCACTTTTCCTTTCCTTCTCCTAATGTCCTCCAAGTTATTCCTTATGTTCCACAAGTAAGTGAAACCAGGTGATAATTGAGTCTCTCTGCTTGACTTATTTCACTCAGCTTAATCTCCTCCAGTCCCTTCATGTTGATGTAAAAGTTGGGTATTCATTATTTCTGATGGCTGAGTAATATTCCATTGAATATGTGGACCACATCTTCTTTATCTATTCATCTGTTGAAGGGCATCTCAGCTCTTTCCACAGTATGGCTCTTGTGGACATTGCTACTATGAACATTGGGGTATATATGGCCATTCTTTTCACTGTATCTGTATATTTGGGGTAAATGCCCAGTAGTGCAATTGCAGGGTCATAGGGTAGCTCTATTTTTAAATTTTTGAGGAACCTCTACACGGTTTTCCAAAGTGGCTGCACCAACTTGCATTCCCACCAACAGTGTAAGAGGCTTCCCCTTTCTCCACATCTTCTCCAACATTTGTTGTTTCTTGCCTTATTAATTTTGGCCATTTTAACTGGTGTAAGGTGGTATCTCAATGTGGTTTTGACTTTAATTTTCCTGATGGCTAAAGATGATGAACATTTTTTCATGTGTCTGCTAGTCATTTGTATGTCTTCATTGGAGAAGTGTCTATTCATATCTTCTGCCCATTTTTTGATTGATTATTTGTTTTTTTGGGTATTGAGTTTGAGAAGTTCTTTATAGATATTGGATATCAGCTATTTGTCTGTAGTGTCATTCTCCCATTCCATGGATTGCCTCTTTGTTTTGTTGACTGCTTCCTTTGCTGTGCAGAAGCCTTTTATCTTGATGAAGTCCCAAAAGTTCATTTTTGCTTTTGTTTCCCTTGCCTTTGGAAATGTGTATTGAAAGAAGTTTCTGTAGCCGATGTCAAAGAGGTTATTGCTTAAGTTCTTCTCTAGGATTTTGATGGATTCCTGTCCCACATTGAAGTCTTTCATCCATTTGAGTTTTCTTTGTATATGGTGTAAGAGAATGGTCAAGTTTCATTCTTCTATACATAGCTGTCCAATTTTTCCAGTATGATTTATTGAAGAGACTGTCTTTTTTCCACCGTGTATTTTTTCCTGCTTTGTTGGAGATTACTTGACCATAGAATTGAGGGTCCACTCTCTACTCTGTTCCATTGGTCTATGTGTCTGTTTTTGCACCAGTATCATGCTGTCCTGGTGATCACAGCTTTGTAATAAAGCTTGAAATCAGGCAACATGATTACCCCAGCTTTGTTTTTCTTTTTCAATATTTCCTTGGAAATTCAGGGTCTTTCCTGGTTCCATACAAATTTTAGGATTGTTTGTTCCAGCACTTTGAAAAATGACAATGGTATTTTGATCAGGATGGCATTGAAAGTATAGATTGCTCTGGGCAGCATAGACATTTTAACAATGTTTATTCTTCAGAACCATAAGCATAGATGTTTTCCCATCTTTTTGTATCTTCTTCAGTTTCTTTCATGACTGTTCTGTAGTTCTTTGATTATAGATCCTTTACGTCTTTGGTTAGGTTTATTCCAAGGTATCTTATTGTTTTTGGTGCTATTGTAAATGGAATCAATCCTCTAATTTCCCTCCCCAAAAACAAGAGTCCAGGACCTGATGTATCCCCTGGGGAATTCTACCGAGCACTCAAAGTACAAATAGTACCTATTCTCCTGAAGCTGTTTCAAAAATTAGAAACAGAAGGAAAACTTCCAGACTCTTTCTATGAAGCCAGCATTACCTTGATCCCCAAACCAGGCAAAGACCCTACCAAAAAGGAGAATTTCAGACCAATATCCCTCATGAATATGGATGCTGAGATCTCAACAAGATCCTAGCTAATAGGATCCAACAATACATTAAAAAGATTATCCACCATCACCAGGTGGGATTTATCCCTGGGATGCAAGGATGGTTCAACATTCACAAATGAATGTGATAGAACACATTGTGATAGAACACATAAATAAGAGAAGGGACAAGAAAAACATGGTCCTCTCAATTGATGCAGAAAAAGCATTTGACAAGATACAGCATCCATTCCTGATTAAAACTCTTCAGAGTATAGGGATAGAGGGAACATTCCTCAACTTCATAAAATCCATCTATGAAAAACCCATGGAAAATATCATCCTCAATGGGGAAAAGCTGAGAGCCTGCCCACTGAGATCAGGAACACAACGAGGATGCCCACTCTCACCACCGTTGTTCAACATAATACTAGAAGTCCTAGCAACAGCAGACAACAAAAAGAAATAAAATATATTCAAACTGGCAAAGAAAAAGTCTAAACTCTCTCTCTTCTCAGATGACATGGTACTTTATATGGAAAACCCAAAAGTCTCCACCCCCAAGTTACTAGAACTCATATAGCAATTCAGTAATGTGGCAGGATGTAAAATCAATGCACAGAAATCAGTTGCTTTCTTATACACTAAATAGATATTTTGAAAATGTGAAAGTGGTTGTGTTTTAATGTGTTCCACCACATGTTGACATAAATAACACATTTTTATGAAAAGTAACTGTATTTTCTAAAATAAAAATAAATGGAATAAGAAAAGCACCCTTGTTTTACATTTTTACAAACAATTCAACATCTGGCTTAATGAAATAGAATCATATCTCTTATACCTTATAACATTCTTAGAATGTTTCTACATTCTAAACTCTTGCAATATATCGTGTTGGTTTGAAATATAGGAATGATATGTGAAGGAAACTAAACCTCATTTAGTTATGTAGATGGAAAGCATAGGAGATATTTGCATTTTGATATCCTTTTCAGATAATTATAAATATTATTCTTTGATTCTATACAAAAATTGACAACTTATGAAAGGTAAGTTAAAATGTACAATCTGAAAAAATATAAATTAACTTTTTGTATGTACTCTGTTACATTAAAATCTATTGCTCTAGTTTATACATTGAGTGGAATTTTCACTTTTAATTATGAATGATAATAAAATACTATACATTGATTACTTGTAAAGTATTTGGTTCACAGAACCTATGCCAAACTTAATGGTGGCAGATGCAAATTTTCCACAGTATATTTTACCTTGTTTCCTTTCCTTAGAGAATGTTACTAGAAACCAAAATCTATGTTTGTTTTTACTGGAATATTGTTGTTTCTAGGCCTTCTCAGTTGACAGAGGAAGGAATTATATGTGTATATACAAATCTGTGTGTGTGTGTAACCATTTATCTAGATTAAGGTAATCATGAGCTCATATTGATTTCCTTAATTCTAATCTATTACCATGTAGATTATTCTAACCTCCTAACCCTGCTTATCTGTACACCCACTCTTTACCAGTAAGAAACCTCCTTTCAACTGCTTGACATTTATTTACTTAATTGCTCAATTCCAGTATTCATGAATAGTGGCACTGTAACTATTAACCTGGATCCCCTTGGGAAATAACTTCATAAACTAGAGTACAGTGCTTTATATCATTTCCTTTGCCTTTAATTTCTACCAAATCTATTTATTTCCAAAATTACTTAGATTAGCAACATTTTACCCCACCCCTTTCAGTAAAGTTCATACATTAATAAAATAGTTCGATTCTTTTGTCAACGAAGAATGCCTCCCATCCTGAAACCTAACATTCTAAAAGATACTTTTAAAAATTTCATACATTAAGCTTTACTCTTTGTGCTATAAGTTTCTATAGATTTTGACAAAATCATAACTTTATCTATCCAAAATTATGTAACATAGAACAGTTTTATCACCCTGAAAAAGAAAACAAAAACACACAACTATACTTCATGTACTCAATTTTCATCTCTTTCTCCCAAGCCCCTGGCAAACACTGATCTTTTTTATTATCACTATACTTTTGCCTTTTCCAGAATGTCATGTAATTGGAATCATTCAGTATATACAGCCATTTCAAACTGACTTCTTTCATTTAGCAATATGCATTTAAGATCCTTCCATGTCTTTTCATGGTTTGATAGTTCATTTCTCTTTGTCCCTGAATAATATTCTTTTGTGTGGATGTACTACAGTTGGCTTATCCATTCACTTATTGAAGGACATATTTTTTGCTTCTAGTTTTTTAGAAGCTTTATGAATAAATGGGCATGTGCAGGTTTTTGTGTGGATGTAAGTTTTCAACACTTGGGTGCTAGGGTCTGAATGTTTGTATTTTCCCCAGATTTATATGTTGGAACCTTAAAGGTTAATGTGATGGTATTAAAAGATGGAACTTCTGGGAGGTGACTGGATCATGAGAGCATGAAAGGAATTAACACTTTTATAAAAGTAATCCCACATTGCTCCTTAGCCTCTCTCACCATGTGAGGACATACTGAGAAGTTGGCAATCTGTAACACAGAGAAAGATCTTCATCAAAACCTGATGACACTGGCACCCTCATCTTCCATGCTCCTGACTTACAAGAAAAAAATGTTTGTTGCTTATAAACTGGACAATCTATAGCAGCCCAGATGGATTAAGACACTTGGGTAAACACCTGAGTGTGATTGCTGGATTTTATGGTAAATCTACATTTAGTTTTATAAGAAACTGCCAGTCTGTCTTCCAAATTCTGGTTAACTACATGTTTAATTGTTTATTTTATTTTTTAAAGCTTTTTTTCTTTAAGTTTTTATTTAATTGCATTTAGTTAACATACAGTGTTATATTAGTTTCAGGTATACAATAGTGCTTCAACACTTCCATACACCAGTGCTCATCACAAGTACCCTCCTTAATCTCCATCCCCCCACCCACTTTCTTTCCAGTAACCATCAATTTGTTCTTTGATAGCTAAAGGCTGGTTTCTTGGTTTGCTTGTCTCTCTTTTTTCCCTCTGTTCATACGTTTTGTTCCTTATATTCTACATGTGATTGAAATAATATGGTATTTGTCTTTCTCTGACTTATTTTGCTTAGCATAATACTCTCCTACTCCATCCATGTCATTCTAAATGACAAATTTCATTCTTTTTTATGATTAATTAAAATTCCATTTTATACATATAATATGTATAATTCCATTTTATACATATAATATGTATAAAATGGAATTTTAATTGGAAGTGGTATATGTATATATACCACTTCTTTTTAAAATTATTATTATGTTCAGTTAGCCAACATATAGTACATCATTAGTTTTTGATGTAGTGTTTAATGATTCATTCTTTACCCATTCATCAGTAGATGGACATTTGGGCCCTTTCCATAATCTGACTCTTTTTGATAATGCTGCTATAAACATTGGGTGTTTGTGCCTCTTGGCTTTCCATAATCTGGCTCTTCTTGATAATGCTGCTATAATCATTGGGCGTATGTGTCCCTTAGAATCACCATTTTTGTATGTTTTGGATAAATACCTAGGGGTGCAATTGTTGGGTCATGGGGTAGTTCCATTTTTAACTTTTTGAGGAACCTCCATACTGTTTGCCAGAGTGGCTGCACCAGTTTATTCCCACCAACAGTATAAGAGGTTTCCCTTTTCTCCACATACTCATCAATATCTGTTGTTTCTTGTGCTGTTAGTTTTAGCCATTCTGACTGATGTGAGGTTATCTCATCATGGTTTTGATTTATGTTTCCTTGATTATGACTGTTGGTGAACATTTTTTCATGGGCCTGTTAGCCATTTTATGTCTTCTTTGAAGAAATGTCTGCTCATGTCTTTTGCCCGTTTCTTAACTGAATTTTTTTATTTTCGAGCTGTTGAGTTGGATAAGCTCTTTATACATTTTTGATAACAGCCCTTTATCTGATATGTCATTTGCAAATATCTTTTCCCATTCTGTAGTTGCCTTTTAGTTTTATTGTTTCTTTCACTGTGCAGAAACTTTTTATCTTGGTGAAGTCCCAATAGTGTATGTTTGCTTTTGCTTCCCTTGTCTTTGGAAATGTGTTTAACAAGAAGTTGCTGTGGCTGAGGTCAAAGAGATACCTGCCTGTGTTCTCCTTTAGGATTTTGATGGATTCCTGTCTCACATTTAGATCTTTCATCCATTTTGAATTTATTTTTATTTATGGTATAAGAAAATTTCATCCCCGTTTCATTCTTCTTCATGTTGTTGCCAAATTCTCCCAACAACATTTGTTGAAGAGACTGTCTTTTTTCAATTGGATATTCTTTCCCCCTTTGTCAAAGATTAATTAACAATATAGTTGAAGTTCCTTTCTGGGTTCTCTATTCTGTTCCATTGATCTATATGTCTGTTTTTGTTGCAGTGCCATATTGTCTTGATGATTCCAGCATTGAAATACAGCTTTAAGTCTAGAATTGTGATACCTCTGTCTTTGCTTTTATTTTTCAGGATTGCATTGGCTATTTGGAATCTTTTGTGGTTCTATAGGAATTTTAAAAGTGTTTGTTGTAGGTCTGTGAAAAACACTGGTGTTATTTTGATGAGATTGCATTGATTGTATAGATTGCTCTGGGTAGTACAGACATTTTAACAATATTTTTCTTCCAAAACATGAGCATGGAATGTTTTTCCATTTCTTTATCATCCTCAATTTCTTTCATTAGTGTTCCATAGTTTTCAGGATAAAGTTCTTTTACCTCTCTGGCTAGGTTTATTCCTAGGCATCCTATGATTTTTGGTACAGTTGTAAATGGGATTGGTTCCTTGATTTCTCTTTCCATTACTTACTTAATTTCTTAATTACTTAATTACTTTCCATTACTTAATTATTGGTGTATAGATATGCAACAGACTTCTGTGCATTGATTTTATATCCTGCAGTTTTGCTGAATTCCTGTATCAATTCTAGCAATTTTTTGGTAGAGTTTTCTGGGTTTTCTACATAGAGTATCATGTCATCTGCAAAAAGTTTGAGTTCTTCCTAGCTGATTTGAATGCCTTTTTAAAAAGATTTTATTTACTTATTTGACAGAGATAAAGAGAGAGCACAAGCAGGAGGAGTGGCAGGCAGAGGAAGAGGGAGAAGCAGGCTCCCAAACAAACAGGGAACTGGATGTGGGGCTTGGTCCAGGACCCTGGGATCATGACCTGAGCTGAAGGCAGATGCTTATTGACAGAGGCCCAGGCACTCCTATTTGGATGCCTTTTATTTATTTTTGTTGTCTGATTGCTGGGATAACAACTGCACATGTGTTCAGTCTAGGTTATCTGTCTAGTTATGAAAAATACACAAATTATTTCTTTAAAAATATACTTCATCTATTTTGATCACAGACTATCTTAAGTTAAATAAACCTGGGGTTTCTTTAAACAAAGCAATTATTTAAAGGGGCCATTACCAAATTGTGCTTGGTTCAAGTCCAAATGGAGGGGATTATGCTAAGTGAAGTAAGTCAAGCAGAGAAAGACAATTATCATATGGTTTCACTCATATGTGGAATATAAGGAATAGCAGGAGGATGGCAGGGAGGGGAGGGAAAATTGAATGGGAAGAAATCAGAGAGGTAGACAAACCCTGAGAGACTCTGGAATCAGGAAAACAAATTGAGAGTTACAGAAGGAAGGGGGTTGGGGGGACCGGGTAACTGGATGATGAGTATTAAGGTGGACATGTATTGTGATGAGTACTCGGTGTTATATACAACTAATGAATTGTTGAACACTACATCAAAAACTCAGGATGCACCATATGTTGGCTAACTGAACATAATAAAAAATAAATAGCTAAAAAATTTTAAAAAAGGAAATTTCTTTCTCTGTACTTTCTTTAAAAAAAAAATAAAGACTTGATTTTCAGAGAAGTTTTATCTTAACAGCAACACTGAGTGGAAAGCACAGGCTTCCTATATACCTCCTTGCCTTACACACTCAGCCTACCCCACCATCAACACCCCACACCAGAGAGCTATATTTGCTTACAAGCAATAAACCAACACTAACGTGTCATTATCACTCAGAATCCATTGTTTCCAGTAGGGTTACTCTTGGTGTTATATGTTTTATGGATTTTGATAAATGTATAATGACATGTATCAAACACTGCAGTAATATAAATAGTAGTTTCATTGCCCTAAATCCTCTGTTCCACCTATTATCCTTTCCTCTCACTATACGCGACACTCACTGATATTTTACTGTCTCCATAGTTTTGCTTCTTCCAGAATTCCATATAGTTGATATGTAGTATATAGCCTTCTCAGATTGTCTTCTTTCACTTAGTAAAATGTTCTTCCAAGCCATTTCCTTGTTTGACAACTCATTTCTTTTTAGTACTGAACAATACTGCATTGTCTGGATGGACCACCGTTTATTTACCCGTTCACTTACTGAAGGATATCTCGGCTGTTTCCATGTTTTGGAAATTATAAATAGAACTACTGTAAACATCCATGCTCAGGTTTTTGTGTGGACATAAGTTTTCTACTCATTTAGGTAAATACCAGCGAGTGTGATTGCTGGATCATATGGTGGGAATATATTTATTTTTGTTAAAAACTGCTAAACAGTCTTCCAAAGTAGTTGTACCATTTTGCATTCCCACCAGCATGAATGTTGTATTTTCTCTGTTACTCCACATCCAGGTCAGCATTTGATGTTGTCAGTGTTTTAGATTTTAGTAATTTTAATGTACGTGTAGTTGAAACAATCTTATTGTTGTTTTAATTTGCAATTCTTTAATGAGGTATGATGTTGAACATCTTTTCATATGCTTGTTTGAAAAGTATGGGATGTGTCACAAACTTACATGTCCTACTTGCACAGAGAATGTGTTAATCTTCTCTGTATCATTCCAATTTTAGTGTATGTGATTCCAAAGTGAGCACGGTCCTTTCTTTTGATTCCCAAGGTAAAGGATGTAACAGGTTAAAACAAACATATAATAATGAAATGAATTGGCATCTGCCATTCATGGAAGAGTCATGCTATTTCTGTAAAATATAAATAAGAACAGGGCTATGAGTACAGGAAGGAGCAAGAAGCACCTGGGAATATTGAAGAGAAAAAAATAGTGGAAAAGATGTGTACTTACAGACAGAACCACAAAGACAACACAGGTTTGGTGTATGCAGATAAAAATGGCAGATTTTGAGAAAGAAATAAAAAAAAAAAATGGGCCAGAGGAGTTACTGAAACTTAGTTTTAGAAACACTTATGAAGTTTTCTCCCAATATCTTATTCTTTCACATTTTCCTCCAGCCTCAGGCCCTCTTTACACAGAGTTACAAAAATTCAATTTTAAAGCTTGGGAAAACAGTGCAACTCCACACTTATAAAAGACATCAGATTGCTTGGGGAGAACTATTATTTTAAGCTCAAAACCGGATACTTATATTTTAAGATGTCTGAGATTCCATACACTGTACTAGACTCTGTTTTGGAGCTGGAAATTTTTAAAATGGAATAAAACAGTTTTCCTGTCACAATAGAACTTATATTCTAGTGGCTGGAGACAAAAAATAAACAAACAAAGCATAGCATATAAAACGTAGAGCAAAAAAGCAGGGTAAATTGAAAAGTTACTACTAATGTGGCTCACTATTTTACATAGATTTATTTCAGAAGGTTTTTCTCTTCTTATCATATTTAAGAAGAATTCTGATGCAGATGAAGGATTTGGCCATGCTCTGAGAAAGAACATTCTTTTTAAAGACTTATTTATTTATTTTTAGAGAGAGAGAGAGTTGGGGAGAAGTAGAGAGCGGGGGAAAGATTCTTGAGCAGACTCCAAGCTCACTGTGGAGGCTGATATGGGGCACAGTCTCATGACCTTTTGAGTGTTCTAGATCTCTGAAGATTACATGATCTCCCTGAAATTACATGAGCTCCCTGAGTATCTCATTTTTTTTTATTAGGTAGTGGAAGAATATGTTTAAATCTTTGATTTTTAAAGACACATCACATTTTCAAAAAATACCAAAATAAATTTCTTCCCTTCTCAGATTCATTGCTCCTGGAACGTTATTTTCATTAGGAGTTAGTCCCTATGACAATATAAAGATTTCCAGAGAACTAAGGATTTAAGAAAAGCACAGTTTCAAGTGATTGTTTTTTGAATTTATTTTTAGTCTTTAAAATGCAAAACCTAATGGTATTTGCTTTTACAACACTGATCATTGTTAATAAGGGAATGGTTGCAATGGTTAAAGAAGGTGACAATGAATAGGTGCAATAAAATTCAATTGATTGGAATTTACAAAGACCTGAGAAGAAAGCTACAAGGCTTGAAGAATTAAGTTATATGTCTTCTAGTATATTTAATCTTTGATGAAAAAAGTTCTTATTTGTTCATAAGCTGACATTTTTTTGTTTGGAAAATGCTGCTTTAGATTATTTTCACTACAAGTACAAGAATTTCCCTTTTAAGCAACAACAGTTTCCAAAATATTTGGGAGTATTTCCTACCTTTTTTACCACACATATGTAAAAATTCTTCCTTCTATGAGTTATGTTAACACCAACAAATTATTTAAATGTACACTATTTTGAGGCATGATGGAATCATAATAAGTGTACAGTTAGAGGCTTATATTTGGAATTACCTCCTTCAAGTGGCTATATGGCCAGCCCTAAGAGGTCAGATACTAATTTCCAAGTGAGATTTTTTTCTTGAAAATATTAGTAGATTTAATTTTCAGTTGTTTATAAGCAGCAATGAATTCACCAAATTCACTTTAAAATCTGTCTTGCTAATAATTGATAGACGTACTGGTATTTATAATATTGGAAGAACTGGGATCACATTAAGGATGAATTTCAAGTTTTATATAATCAACTCCCTCAGTTTGATTTCTCCGGAAATAAGTTGCCAATATACATATTGCCAAATATGATGCCAATATACATGTGTGTGTGTGTGTGCATGCGTGCGTGTGCTGCAGGAATTGTTCATGGTAAGAGAGGGAGGAATAAGAGCAGGTGTGGGTGAGATGATTCTGACACCCATGAAATGAGAGAGGGAGGTTGATTGAGTTAGAATTTCAAACTTAGTGTAGTGTTAAAGAAAGTCTTTAGCTGTCGCTAGGAAGCCCCAAATCAAAGATTGTTCATTATAAGAATCTCATATAAGGCAGAAATGTCCCTGTACTTCAGCCATGCTCAGAATGAAAATCAGTAGCCACACAAACATGAAAAAAATCTATACAAAATATAGATAATCAAGAAAAAACAAGGCAAAATGCTAGACAAAGATACCAACGAACAGAATATATCTTCATCTAAGACTGTGGGATTCAATAAATAATGTTGGGTAAATTGGATAGTCATATGGAAAAAATAATTTCTAATAAATTGTACATATAAATCTGATAAGTAAAATCATTAATGTCTTTAGAGAAAAAATGGTTGATCACGATGTTGAGGTAGGTAAAAATTTCTTAAACATTGTAGCCAAATCTGCATTGTAGAGGTAAAACTGCAAAACTGGATGCATTGTTAATAACTTCTGATAATAAAAAGTGAAAAAAAATCCCAAAGAGTAGGAGATATACATCTGACAAAGGAATTTTATTCTTTTTTTTTTTTTTAAAGATTTTATTTGTCAGAGAGAGAGGGAGAGAGAGCGAGCACAGGCAGACAGAATGGCAGGCAGAGGCAGAGGGAGAAGCAGGCTTGCTGCCAAGCAAGGAGCCCAATGTGGGACTCGATCCCAGGACGCTGGGATCATGACCTGAGCCGAAGGCAGCTGCTTAATCAACTGAGCCACCCAGGCGTCCCAAAGGAATTTTATTCTTAATGTGTAAAAAGTTCTACACAATAAGATATAAATATCCCCTATTGTTGAAATTCCTCACCAGACACTTCACACAAAATGATATCCAAATGATAAATAAGCATATAAAAAGGTGCTCTATTTTGTTAGTTATCATAGAAATATAAGTTAAAACATAAACTACTGCACATCCACCAGAATAAGTACCATAAGAAAGAAAGGCAGTTTCAAGTGTTAGTTAAATATGAAGCAACTGAAAAGCTTAAAATATGTCTTTTGGTTATGGAATTATAAATTCCATAACCAAATTATAAAAATTATATTATTTTTATTAATTAAATTATATATTATTAAATTATTAAAAATCATCAGAATGATTATATAATGATACAGTTAATACAAAACAGATGGAAGAGTCAATGAAAGATTATTGTTTATACAGATAAAATTAATGAGAAGTTATTTAATTAGCTGTATTGGTGCTGTCACAATGAGACATATTGTGGCGAGATGCCCAGACAATGTTAAGGAAGAGAATCAACACTATTTGAATTAAATTTCATTGTAAGCCAACATTTTGCTATATATTAAGCATTGTACCAATGCAAAATATTTTTTTCATATCTATTACTATCTTTACAAATATTTCTCTAATGTGACAAGAATGTATTTCACAGATACAAGTTTCTGTTCGTGACAAGAATGCATTCAGAAGCAGTAAGTTTCTGTATGGCAATTTTCAAATTTAATTATTTCTCTCTACTATGTCTGGGGTCTTCCAACCTAGCTCCCACCTTGTAGCATCCAAGTTTCTGATTATGTTTGCAGGATAATAAGCAGATTGGATTTCACTTGGGGAAGTGCAGTTAGCCCAACTCACCTGGCGGCATTTCAGCATATCAGCCTGTAATGGTGCTCAAGGTAACTGCTGTGGTTCCATGAGTTCAAGCAGCGTACCCTCACAGGATCAATGTCTGGGAGTCTACTATTATTGCCATTATTTATGATAAGGAGAAAAAATTACAATCAGTATTTAAAAAGCACTCTGTACTTTGCAAAATATTTTCAAATGCAACATGTACCACAATGAACCATGATGTGAGGCATTATTATTATATATTTATAAACTTAAATGTTGGTGGAAACATTTGGATCTGAAATTCAGATTTAAATAATTTTATGTATCTATCCAATTTATTGAACTGGAGTTAACTAAAAAATTATTTTCTGTTTTAGTAAGACGGAGTCACACCAAAATTTAGAAATTTGGCATTTTATAAACAGAAAGAAAATACATATTTGCAAGTCAAGGAGTAAATACCTTATATTGTTAAATTTCTTTTCTATAAGTGAACAAAGATCACTTTTTCCAACTCCTCAAATAAGAAAAACAATCTTTGCCAGAGTCTGGGATAGAATTTTAATTGCTTTTTACTAAGATGTGTTGATCCAAATAATCTCAATATTTTCTTGTTGACAACATATAGATTTTTTAAATTAAAGGATATTTCTTTCGAATAACGGTGGATCAAAATGAAACCTGGAATTGTAAATCCTAAAATAATATCTATAGCAAAACTGAAATGAAAAGCCAGTACAACAAAAGACGAATTAGAAAGGATTCCAGAAACTACAAAGCCAATATATTAAAGTGAAATACAGAATAAAACTTATCAATGACTAGAATCGTCTATCTACTGCTTACTCTAGACATCATCTTTTTAGGTGGTTTTTGAATCAGGAAGGATGAGTGGGACTTGCCCTTTGGACTTAGCATTTGGATTGTGATGGAACAAAATTTATTCTAGCTTCACTCCATGTTATTAGTGGTACTGAGGTACTTCCTTGCCATTACAAGATCATGATTGCCAGAATAACTTTGCTTTCACTCTTCTTCAAAAACCTTATCAATTATCATTAGCTTCTGTCAATACACTGATTTAATGATGTCATGGTGCAAACATTCAAAAATTGGCCATTATAAGCTTATATTCTTTCTATTTTCCTAGTAATATTTTAAGAAAGAATTTGAGGAAACATGGTAATTTTGGAGAAACACATTGTTCCATGTAGTATTGTATTACCTTTTAAAATCATATAATCATATCACCGTATGTTTATTTGTTTTGGTATATTTTAACATTAAAAGTGATATTTCTTCACCCTATCTGCACATACGAGATAGGCCCAAAACTGGGCCTGTGGTTCTTATTATACACTCTATATATCACCAGTATTATTTTAAAATTATGTAATTGTAACATGCAAACCATGTTTCAAGCTTTCTCTTTTTTTTCTAAGATAGTGTTTGACCAATGTAACAAAATGTCAGAAATAAAATAACAAATAATGAATTATGCCTCTTTTCATTAGTTTCCAGATAGTGTCTCAACATTCATCTGCATATCCTGGTTATTTCTGATAGCTACTTTTTTTTTTTTATTTCTTTTTTTAAAAATTTTTAAAAGACTTTATTTATTTATTTGACAGAGATCACAAGTAGTCAGAGAGGCAGGCAGAGAGAGAAGAAGAGAAGCAGGTTCCTGGCTGAACAGTGAGCCTGATGCGGGGCTCCATCCCAGGACCCTGAGATCATGACCTGAGCCAAAGGCAGAGGCTTTAACCCACTGAGCCACCGAGGCACCCCTGATAGCTACTTTCTATTATGACTTTTTTTTTTTTTGTCATTAGTTTCTTGGGAAGAGAAACTGTCTTTGATATTATCCATAGTCAACACGCTAATATTTTAAAACATGATTAACTTGAGTTCTTTTAGAGCTTTGTTAAGATATATAGATTATCGATGTATAATTTATATACAATAAAATTGGTCTATTTTAAATACACAGTTAAAGGAGTTTTGGTAAGTGTATATAAGCATTTAATTATGTCTAAAATCTAGTTTTGGAACACTCCCTTCACCTCCAAATGTTCTTTGTGCCCCTTTCAGTCTTTTTCTGACCCTGTCCCACTTCAGGCAATGACTGATCTACTTTTGACACTATAATCTTGTCTATCCCAGAATTTCATGTAAATGAAATCATATAGTAGGTAGGCTTCTGTGGTTGATTTCCCTTATGTAGCATGGAAGTTTTGAGATTCATTCATGTTATTGCATGCGTAAGATGTTAGTTCATTTTATTGTTGAGTAGTAGCCTATTATATGGATAGGCCACATTTTGTTTATCCATTTACAAATTAAAGGCCATCTGGGTTACTGTCTGTTGGCTAAGACAAACAAGGCTTCTATGAAGATTTGAATACAAGCTTTTGTGTATGTCTTTGTTCTTTTGGAAAGATGCCTCTTAGACCCTGTCTTTCCTGCCAGACTCTGAAACAACTGAGTAGTAGACAGAATTAGCAATAAAAATCAAAATGTCTTTTCCATTACTGAAAAAAAAAAAGAATAATGTGGCCCCAGGCTGTTAAAAAATAAACATTTCAGTATTGCACTCCAGAATTATGAAGACTTGTCCATTTTCTGCTACACGTAGCACTGGATTACTGAGGTTGTCCTAATTTGCAAAGTCTGTTTATAGTACAGAGGAGCAGGGCACAAAGGAGTACTATGATAAAAGGTGTTTGTTCAAATGGAAACCTAGATATAAAAGTCGGTTCCTCAATATTTATAGCTATTTGTTTTTTTTTACCCATTGTATTAAACCAGTAAACCTGAGGTGATGAGGATTAAGCTCTATGTACTGTGATGAGCCCCAGGATTGTATGTCAATGTTGAATCACTAAATTGCACACCTGAAACTAATATTACACTATATGTTAACTAACTGCAATTGAAATAAAAACTTAGCAAAAAAAAAAGTAACCTACAATCCAGTAATTGCACAGGGTATCTACTCAAATAATATAAAGATATTAATTAAAGGGGATACATGCACCCTGATGTTTATAGAAGCATTATCTATAATAGCCAAATTATAGAAATACTGATGAATGGATAAAAAAAGAGGTGAGTATATATATGGAATATTACTCAGCCATCAAAAGAATGAAATCTTGCCATTTGCAATGATGCAGTTGGAGCTAGAGTATATTATGCTAAGTGAAATAAGTCAGAGAAAGACAAATACCTGTGATTTCACTCATTTGTGGAATTTAAGAAACAAAACAGATGAGCATGGGGGGAAAGGAAGGAAAAATAAAATAAGATAAAAACAGAGAAGGAGACAAAACATAAGAGACTCTTAAATATAGAGAACAAACAGGGCTTCTGGAAGGGAGGTTGGTGAGGATGTAATAAATGGGTGATAGGCATTAAAGACGGCCCTTGTATTGAGCACTGGATGGTAAATGTAAGTGATGAATCACTGAATTCTACCCCTGAAACTAATACAACACTATATGTTAACTAACTCAATTTTAAATAAAATCTTAAGGAAAAAAAGATGTGTAAAAATTAAACCGTATATAATATAAAGTATTTTAAAAATACTGTCACATGTAAACTATGCTAAAAAAAATCTAGAATGCCACAACCTGCCCTTAGAATGAGAAAAGTCATTGTGAGTGAGTGATATTAAAAGATTATACATGATATATAAACTACAAGTCACTGGGAAATATTAGCCAGATTCATATAATCTAGAGTCAAAAATTGGGGATTCATGGGCAATTCAGTTTTTTTCTTTATATTTTACTCCAGATGTGATTTGAAATCAGTGGATCTGTAATTCTTTACATGGGGCACATTCTCTAGCTCATCACTAATATTTAACTCCCTATTTCCTCCTTTTAGCTTGCCTCACACATTAACAAATCACCTGCTTTTGAAAACGTGTTTTGCCACCATTCCCTTACTTAACCTATTTTGTGATAATATCCCAGAAATATTGAAAAGTCTAAATCCATATTTAAACCTTTGGAAATCAACATCAAATTAAAAATAAAAGCAATTAAAAATTTTTTGAGTGACATAAACAAAACTAATGGGGTGAGGAACTCTAAAATCCCATTCCTCCATAAAAGTAGTGAAGAGTATGGTGACAGATGGTGACCACACTTATCACAGTGAGTGTTGGGTAAGGTATAGAATTGTCAAATCACTACATTGCACACCTAAAACTGATATAACATTGTATCCCATTTTAGGCATATGCAAAATAACCTCCAAAGACCAAAAAAGCCCTAAGACTGAAGAGAAAGACCAGCAAGTTTAGCTTGATAAGATTATTTATTAAGGGGACTTAGGGACGTAAGTGTGTCTTGGAAGCCACAAGACAAGTAGATCTCTGGAACCCCACTTCCTGTAGGACCTGCTTTTGTAGTCGAGGGGCTAAGAAGTACTTTTTGGGGGACTGTCTGGGAGGAAAATTTTGAGAATCTAGAGCAGATTCAGGATGTTATGCCTCAATGGTGTGGTTACACAAAGAGAGAGAATGTTGGAGGGGCAGCTGTGCTCAAGAAGGCTAACTAATTTTAAAAGGGAATATATATTCTGGCAAAATCTGTCAGAATCAATTTATCAGTCATAAAAATAATGTATTGATATATTCTACAACATGATAGTCCTTCAGAGATCTTCCAGACAGATCAAAAGAAAAATCACACTTCTCTGAGAGTATGATCCGTTCTGCTTCCTGTGGTACTAGAAACCTATATTGGGAATGTGAGTTGTTGTCTTCAAGATCAGTGCAGAGCCAGGACATAGGGTGTTGGATCAGGTCAAATTAACGCATCACAGACCTCTTACTGACATTCAGGTCTTTTTCTCTTGATTAGCACTCGCCTTAGTAAACTTCTATTAGCTTTTGCAAAAATCCTACGTACTATGAAATTACATTTATGTTAAATGTCCAAAACAGGCAATTCTACAGAGACAGAAAGCAGATGAGAGGTTGCTGGGGGGAGGAGGATGAGGAATGACTTCTTGCTGGTTCAGGGTTTCTGTTAGGAGTTCTGGAATTAGATAGTGGTGATGGTTGCATAACAGTGTGAATGTACTAAAGGCCACGGACTTGTACACTTTAAAGTGGTTAAAACGACAATTTTACGTTATGTGAGTTTCATCTCAATAAAAGAATGTGCTTTTTCTAATCTTGCCAAATATAACTGCTACACTCTTTTCTCTAGCAATTATATATCATTTGTTCTCCTACTTACCTAAAACTACATTTTAATATAGATTACCCTTTATTCATTTATTTCAGTAACTAAGCAAATACTTATAAAATACCTATTATTTCACAGGTACTGTTCTTTTCATTGGGTCTACAGCAGTGACATAACATATCAAGTCCCCTCTTTGTGGAGCTTGAGTCCTAATAGGAGAAGAGAGTCCAAAAAAGTCATTACAAATTAAGTAAAGTTCTCAAGTGATATTTTATTTTCCCTCTTCACACAAATGAGTTTTTCTTATTCTATCTTTCTTTTGCACACACACAAATGTATACACACAAACATGCATATGTTTGAACATAGATACACACACATACAAGTATACATGTATGTACTCACAGAGTTCGATGTAAATATCACATTCTCATTGATGGACCTCAGAAAAATAATGATATCTAGGGATACAACCTCTGCTACTCTATACCATGGATAATTTCCTTCTAACTGGCTTATTTTTCCTTGAGATTCTTTGGAGTGTGTTGCTTCTTGGAAAAGCAAACATTGTTTAATGGAGGAGAAAGAAAAGAGGGCCATATGAATTATGAAAATGCCTGGGTAGACCATTTTCTGTGATTTTTCCCAAACTTGAAAGTATAAATCACAGTTTGTACAGTCATAAGCAAGAATATTCTTTCTATAAAATATTAATATTATGATCCCATCAAATTACACATTGTTCTTGAAGGGATAAACTTTAAACTCTTCATCACTTGTGGAAATATGAATCCAAACTTCTACACTAAGAAAATCAATAAATATTTAATTCCCCAGGAATTCAAAGTGTTATAATGCTAAGTTCAATAATTTATCTTGTTCTTTACTTTTTGGGTCTTTTGAAATGAATTAATATTTTGGAGACCAGAGCAAGATTCCATAATGAGACATGTCAGAAATCTTGAGAAACAATTGGAGCAGACTTACAAGAAGAAGTTAGCCCAATTATGGTGATAACTGTGTCTTTTTGTAGCTGACTGGTGGGGTCTTAAACCTTAGCCATGAGAAGGCTGTTGGCCACAGTAAGGAAAGATGGTGATGTAGGGAGCCAAGATACATTATTTCCTCTCCACCTTCCTCTCCAATAGCACACAGTACTCACAAGCTGAGTACTGCCATTTCCAGTTTGGAGTGGCCTAGCTGAGTTGAGCTAATTACCATGATGCTCATGCCCCACCCCACTTTTCTACCAGAAGAGAACAACTCTTAAGTGCCAAACTCACTTTTCTGAAGGATTAGGGCCAAGGGTCAATCATTTACCTCTTTTTAACCAAAGATAAATTGACCCATAAACAAACCAGAGAAAATTCATAAATATAACTTAACAAGCTATCTTAGTTCCAACTTTATTTCTGTCTTTTTCCCAAGTCTCTGTTTGCTCTCCATTCCCATGCTCATCCTATTTATGTTTTTAAATTATTTTTAGAATATAATGGTAATGTCCATAAATCCTACCATTCCTGGTAAAACGAAAGTTACAATATGTTACCTGTTTTCTTTTGACCCCTCCCACAAAAAAATGAGAACATGGCATCATATGAATAAATATAGAAATATTGCCAGCATATTTTTAAATGACAAAATTACTAATTTTACAAATCAGGTAGAAGCATTACTAGAAAATAGGACGGATAGAGTGATACTTCATCTTCACGCAAGTGTCAGTGGATTGTCCCTGACCGCTAGCACGTTCTTCCTAATCAACAGCAATGATTGCTAGCTACAGTTTGGAATCAAGGAGATCAATTTTTCTAACAAGAAGGGCTCTGAATGATTTAAAAATACAGTCAACTCGTTTAACATTTTTCTCTTTCACTTAGCTGAGAAAGCAGCTGGAAAACCACTTGGCTTTTCCTCAAAGCACCAAATAAGTCAATATGTTCTGTGGAGAACAGAAGTAAATATCCTGATTCAAACATCTAAACATTTCCTTGTCCAGTAAAAGCAGATGAGGATTGATTGTTGTATTAGTTTCCTAGGGAAGTCTTTAAAAATTATCACAAACTGGGTGATATAAAACAACTGTTTATTCTAGCACAGGTCTGGAAGCTAGAGTTTGAAATCAAAGAGCCATCAGGGTGATCCTCCCTTTGATGGCTGTCAGGAAGAATCCTCCCTTACCTCTTCCTAGCTTCTGGTCACATCTGGCAAATCTTTGTGTTCCTTAGCTTGTAGATGCACCAATTTACTTTGCCTCTGTCTTTCCAAGGTCTTCTTCCTGCGTGACTCTGTATTCGTCTTCTCTTCTTGTAAGGACACCAGTCACTGGAGTTAGCATCCACACTAATTCAGTAGTACCTGACTTTAACTTATATAATTATATTGACAAAGATTATTTTCAAGTCAGGTCGCATTCTGAGGTTCAGGGTGGACGTAAATTTTGGAGGGACTCTATTCAACCAGCTACAATTCTCAAGGTAAATTCAAGAAAAGGTAAGTCTAGTTGCCAAGGAACTAAGAATAATAAAGCAAACTTCCTGTGTTCTATGTGAGAAAAAGTGCCCACCTTTTGAGAGTAATTTTAGTTTAAAGTGAAAACAAGCTTCTGCATAAAAGCCATGTAAAGTGTTTGCTTGTGCCTGAAAACATATCAGAATAACTATTCTGTTAGCATTTTAAAAAGCTTTTATAGTACAATATATTGCATTAACTTACTAATGTAGTAAAAAGTGCCTCAATATCTACATATACCTTTTCACCTCTGGAAGCCATAATAATTTGGATGCATATTATCTGCATTCAGATTTCCTTACTCCTTCAGTTTGTTAAACTAATCTTTTTAGGCATAGCCCCGTTGCTAATAATTTTATGGTCATTTCAGTCTCTACAAGGGAATTCAAAGGAAAGCACACAGTAAATAGAAACATTTACTCTTTCTAGAATGTAAAAAAAAAAATATTCACTTGGAATCATCAAAAGTGAGAAATCAAATCCTGGCTCCCCAAATCCTCTAGCTATTTTGTTGAAGTGATCTGGGCTACTTACTCCAGATAATGTAAAGGAAATCTGATTCTTGAAATGGTGTAAATCTAAAATTTCTTCCTATAGTCTATCAGTGAGAGAAGATTTTGTGACATCTACTGGCAGGTGTGAATTTGACTGATGCTTCCAGAAGGTAATAACAATTTCAACTGTGATAACAAAATGCTAGCTTGGCTTTATTTTTCTCAAATTAATTAAAATCAGGTTCTTAGTTCTTGCCATTTGGTATATGTTGAAAAATCCAGTTTCTCTCCTTACATCTCTCCCCACCCAAAATGTGTGGACTGGACCTAGAACCTTCACAGAGTCCAGCAGGTACTTGGCCATTTCTTTTGCTGGTTGGCACCAGCAATACTTCCTAACATGCTCACGTTCATTGTCTGATCAATCCCAGCTCTTGAGAAGCTTCCGGCTGTTCGTCTCTGCTTCCTACTTAATCCCAGTACCTTAAGGTGAGCTTCCCCATGGGGATCTGGACAGCATTCCTGTCTGAAGTCCTGTGTCCTCCATTGAGGGAAGGGTCATCAAGTCTGGAAACTTCTGTTATCTTCATAGTGCATCCCATTCCTCATTTGCAATGATCCCTTCTTCTGCTCCTCAAGAACCACTCTTTCTGTACCCTCTCCTTCAATTCTTGTCATCATCTTTCCTTCTTGAGCCACTCCATGTTATTTTCCACATAATGTGAATGACACTTGTTCAAGGGAGATGTTCTGGTAAGAAATATCCAGACCAGTAAGTTATCTCTTAATTTTTGATTAACCTTTTTATTTTCAGTTAATTGTAGATTTGCATAAGAAATGGTACAGAGAGATCCCATATCCTTTTCCCAGCTTCTCCCAAAGGCAACATCTTGCAGAACCACAGTCCTGTATCAGAACTATGATATTAGCATTGATGTAGAGGACATACAGAACATTATTACCACCACAAATATCTCTTATATTGCCCCTTGTAGGCACATCTATCTCTCTCTTCCACCCCTATCTCCTTGTTATTCCCTGGCAACCAGTAGCCTGATCCCCATGTGTATAACTTGTTACTGCAAAAATGTTATTAAAAATGTGATAATATCATATGTAATCTTTTGTGATTGACTTTTTCCCACTGAGCATAAATCCTTGGAAATTCATCCAGGTCCTTGCATGTACTAACATCCAAGGTTTGGTATTTTGTGTGTTTGGTGTTTTTGTTGTTGTTGTTGTTTTTAATTGCTGTTATTGTTGCTAATTACTATTCTGTGGTATCGAAGATCCACAAACTTTTTAACCATTTACCTACTGAAGAATATCCAGATTGTTTCTATGTTTTCGCTATTATGACTAAAGCTTCTATAGACATTTATGTGCTGGCTTTTGCATGCATTTAAGTGTTCATTCCTTCGTGATAAAATCCTAGGTGTGCAATTTCTGGGTCATATGGTAATTGCATGTTTAGTTTTTAAGAAACTGCCAAACTGACTTCCAGAATGGTTGTACCATTTTATATTCCCACCAGTGATGTATGTGTAATCCACTTGATCCATATCCTTGCTAATACTGGATATTGTAACTATATTTTATTTTAGCCAGTTTAGTGGGTACACTGTGATTTCACTTTGCGGTTTTAATTTTCATCTCCATAATGACTAATGATTTTGAATGTCTTTTCCTATATATGTTTTTCATTTGTATGTCTTTTTTGAAGAAATAGCCATTATTGTATTTTACCTATTTTCTAATCAGATTGTTTGTTTATTTACTGTTGACGTCCTAGGAGAATTATTCTCAAGCTTAAAATCCAATGAAATTTGCCCTGATATGTTTCAGACCCTGCCTGGGACCTGGGTCCCCTTTCTTCCTTCTAATTTCTCCCTTTTAGAATGGGAATATCTATCCTATGCTTATCCCATTACTGTGTTTTGGACGTGGGTAATTTGTCTGGTTTCACAAGTTCACAGCTAGAGAAGAACTTTGTCTCAGGAGGAATCACTCATGAGTATTACTCATGTCTGATTTAGATGATAGTAGATGAGATTTTGGACTGAAGGTTGATGCTGGAATGTGTTAAGATATTTGGGACCTTAGGATAGAATGAATATACTTTGCATATTAGGATAGAATGAATATACTATGAATTTTTAAGGACCAGAGGCTGGAGTGTTATAGGTTGAATTGTGTCCCTTCTCAAATTCATAAGTTGAAGTCCTAACTCCCAGTACCTCAGAATGACACCTTATTTAGAGATAGGACCTTTCCACAGGTAATCCGTTAAAATAAGGTCATTAGGGTGAGCCCTAATCTAATATGACTGTTGTCCTTGTGGGAAGAGGAAATTTGAACACAGAGACCTGCACAGAGGGAAGATGACGTGATGTCATGGGAAGAAGATGGCTATCTACATACCAAGGAGAGGGACAGGAACAGCTCCTTCCCTCATAGCCACTGGAAGAAAAACTCTGCCAACACCTTGATTTCAGACTTCCAGCCTCCAGTGAGAGAATGAATTTTAGTTGTTTAGGCCACCCCATTTGCGGGTCACCCACTAGCAAACTAATACAGTAAAGTCGTCTGATGCTGCAGGGGTTTTAGGGAACTTTATTTTTTTTTTAATTTTTATTTATTTATTTGACAGAGAGAGATCACAAGTAGGCAGAGAGGCAGGCAGAGAGAGAGGAGGAAGCAGGCTCCCCGCTGAGCAGAGAGCCCCACGTGGGGCTCGATCCCAGGACCCTGAGATCATGACATGAGCCGAAGGCAGAGGCTTTAACCCACTGAGCCACCCAGGCTCCCTTTAAGGAAATATTTTTAACCTAGTAACTCAATTTGATGGAATGAGATATGGAAATATTATAATTTTCTATATTTTTAGTGGGCTTTGATAGTTTGTACCTTTGAGGACTTTTTCATTTTCATCCAAGCTGTCAAACTTATTGCCATAATGCTTTTTTATATTACTGCTTTGTTATTATTTTAATATCTCTAAAATATGTAGGATGCCTGGTAATTTAGGTAATTTATTTCTTCTATCCTTTTTTCCAGATCAGTCTTGCCAGAAGTTTATCAGTTTTATTGTTCTTCTCAAAGAACCAGTTCTTGGTTTTATTAATTCCTTTCTATTTCTTTCTGCTTTCTATTTCATCAATTTTTCATCTGAGCCTTATTATTTCCTTTTTACTTGTGCCATCATTTGCTCTTTTTCTTCTTGAATTTCTTAAGGTAGATAATGAGTTAATTGATTTTTTTGCTTTTTTTTTTGTTCTAATGTAGGTATTTAGTGCTATATATTTTCCTGGAAGTAATCGTTTAGCATCCCACAATTTTTGATATGTGGTGTTTTCACTTTCATTCAGTTCCCCATGTGTTCCGATTTTCATTTTGTGTCTTTCTAGAACCATGGGTTATTTAGAAATTTACTTTTGTTTTTGTTTTGGGGATTATTCTTTTTTCACTTTCCAAATAATTGATGATATTCCAAATATCTATTTATTATTGATTTCTAACTTATTCTGTGGTGATCAGGGAACACACTTTGTGTGACAGAAATCTTTTTCTTTTGATGAGGCTTGTTCTGTGGGCCACAATATTGTCAGTCTTAGAGTGTGTTCTGTGTGCACTTGAATATAATCTGGTGGTGTTGACTGTTATGTCTTATATACTTATGGAAATTAGTTAATAGTTTTGTTCAAGTAGTTTATATTTTACTGATTTTATACCTAATTACTACAATTACATGGTATAGAAATCCAGGTTAATAGTATTTATGTTTGTTTTGTTTGTAAATTATAATACTTTAAGATTTTTCTCCACTGGTAAGAATATCTTGCGGTGTGCACTGTTCCCATCCAAAAGCATGCCGTCATTGTGTTTTTTTCTATGAACTGTTTCATTTTCTCCTGGATGCTTTTAAGATGATCTTTTATCATTTATTTTAAGCACTTTTTAAAAAAATATTTTATTTATTTATTTAACAGACAGAGATCACAGGTAGGCAGAGAGGCAGGCAGAGAGAGAGGAAGGGAAACAGGCTCCCTGTTGAGCAGAGAGCCGGATGTGGGGCTCGATCCCAGGACCCTGAGATCATGACCTGAGCCAAAGGCAGAGGCTTTAACCCACTGAGCCACCCAGGTGCCCCTGTTTTAAGCACTTTGATTATGATTTGCCTTGATGTGTTTTTCTTTATGTTTGTCTTTGGTCTGGAGTTTATTAAGTTGCTTGGATCTGTAGGTATACAGTATTTATCAAATTTGGGTAATTTTCAGCCATTATTTATTCAAATATATTTTCTATTATTTCTCCCCCTTGACAACTCCAGTTACATATTTATGAGGCACTTTTCTTTGCCCCACAGCTCACTGCTGTTGTGATCCTATTTTTCCCCCCACCTTTCATTTTGGATGGTTCTGTTACCCTCCCTTTTAGTTTGCTAATCTTTTCCTCTGCAGAACTATGTCTGCTTTTAATAATTTTTCTCTTACATCGTTGCATATTTTATATTCCCCATATCTCTCCTGGACATGCTGAATCTTTCTCCTGGCTCTTAAATATTGGAGTATAGTTATAACTTTTAAAATATTGTTTATAATTCTGTCATCAGTGCCATTTCTGGGCCTTTTCCTATTGTTTAATTTTCCTTGTAATGGATTTATTTGAATGTTTGGTTACGTCTGATTGATAATAGACTTTGTGGCTGGTTATATTTTGTGTTCTTATAAATATTCTTAGAGTTTTGTTTTGGAATGCAATTACATTATATAAAAGACACAATTCTTGATTTTGAGAAACTTGTAAAAATAAGTCCCTTGGGTTTTTTTTTTTTTTTTTTTTAATGTATTTGCAACAAAGTTCCTCTCATAAAGGAATATAAGGGTTGCTGTTTCAGGTGAGAAGGGACAGGGATCCTGACATCTGGAGATCATATTTTGTGTTCAACACTAAGCACATATTCTAATATTTAAAAATAAACCTACGTATTTTGCTTAGCGCAATAAATCAATCAGAGAAAGACAACTATCATATGATCTCCCTGATATGAGGAAGTGGAGATGCAACGTGGGGGGTTTGGGGGGTAGGAAAAGAATTAACGAAACAAGATGGGATCGGGAGGGAGACAAACCATAAGAGACTATTAATCTCACAGAACAAACTGAGGGTTGACGTGTGGGGAGGGGAGAGGGTGGTGGGGTTATGGACATTGGGGAGAGTATGTGCTATGGTGAGTGCTATGATGTGTGTAAATCTGGCGATTCACAGACCTGTACCCCTGGGACTAATACATTATATATTAATTAAAAAATCATTAAAAAAAAATATATATATATATAAACCTACGGACTGATGGTTCCCTTTACTTACTCTGCAAGTTATCCTCTGAGGAATCCATTGCTACTGAGTGAATTTTTCAGTGTGGAATTCAGGCTCCCTCCTGTGGTCTTTTGATAGTACTTCATTGCAAAAAGAGCCTCTTAAGATCTCATCTTCTAGAGATTCCTTCTACTTCCTGTCCGGTTGAACTGAGGAAACTTGCAGAGCTAAAGAGAACACATGCTTTCAGAAAAACAAGCCAAATATTGTCTAAATATTAAAACAACACATTTGAATCTAAATCCTAGGTTTTCTGGAAGTGATAGGTATTGGTATTACTTTTGTGGTGATGGTAATATGTATATTCCAACTCACCAAATTTATAATTATGTGCAGTTTTGGTATACCAATTATGCCCCCAATAAATCTGGAAAAATAATCCTAAATTTTCTGATGAGAAAAGTGATAAAAGTTAAACACCATGGACTTGTGTAATTTTCATTGCTGATACCAAAAATATACAAATTCACTTTAAATGAAATATCAACAAAATTAATGACAACAGTCTACTTTCTTCTTAGCTGGAATGGACTGAATTATCATTCACATTAAAACTGAATCTTTGTTCTAAGTCTCAAATTCCTGATATCAATATTTAAAGCAAAGTGCTACTTTTCAGTTCATCTGGCATTAAGTGACATTTGCTTATTTCATTTCATTTTTCATGGGACATGAAAAGTACTTTGGAAACAAATGAGAAAACAAGCAAAAAATTTACTTAGATAACTTTAAAAAGTAACTTAAGGGGCTTCTGTGTGGTTCAGTTGGTTAAGTGCTCACTCTTGATTTCAGCTCAGGTCATGATCTCAGCGTTGTGAAACGGAGCCTCACATCATGATCTATGCAGGGTGTGGAGCTTGCTTAAGATTCTTTCTTTCCCTCTCCCTCTGCCCTCACCCCCCACCACACTCTCACTCTTTATCTCAAAAATAAAATAAAGTAAAATAATTTAAAACCATCCTTGAAGTTGATAGTTTATCTCTGTGTAGGAAAAGCCTGATCATATCTCCAGATTTGACATTTGACTTCATCAGCAGCTCATTAAAATTATTTTCTGGCTTTGAAGAAGCATTCAGGAGTCAGTAAGGCAGATATGAGGATAGGTGGTCCAGAAGGTAGACTTTCTACCTCCTCCAAATTTCTTTTCCAGTCTAGAATCTGCAGAATCTTCTGTGATCATGTTCTATAGAGACCTAAAAGTACCAGATCTTTCTGGGTGACTCATAGGCTAGTCTGGAGTGGAGTTGCTTGTAATCCAAACTCCCCAGCCTATAGGGATGTGGTCTAATGAACTCCGCTGGCTCTCTTGCATCATCTTCACACTGTCTGCTCTGCAAGCTAGGAAACATGGCCAGACTGAGTTGTGTCCTCAGTGTGGTTCTTGCAGGAAAGTTCAAGATCTCAGTCTAGTTGCAAACATGCTCTAGACTGCAAGATGCATCAGCAATGTGGTCACTGCTTATGTTCCTGTCTAAGAGCACTTACAGAGCTAGCCCTCCCTTTCTGTCACCAGAAGCAAATGACTGTTTTGCATGGACTTTGAACCACTAGCTAGAAGGCAGCATGTTTGTGTTCAGGCAACTCCTGCCCTCTAGAGTAGTTGTATACAGAAGATATTGATGTGTGGAATTGTCATTTATTTTATCTTTAGTTAAGATGATTACTTACACAAAAAGACAATCTATATATTATTTCCATGTGTCATTAATACTTTGTAAGGAGTAAAGTCTAATTTTTATGCCCCCAGGTGCTAAAAGTATGTTACATATTTAATAAATTAATGAATTGATTTAGTGAGCATGATAGTATAAAGTAGGGCTTTACATTTAAGTATTAATAACCCTGGTAATATCTGCCTAGCACTTCAGAGATCATCAAGGGCTCTGTAGATTTCTTTTTTCTTTGCTTTTCCTTTCCTTTCTTTCCTTTTCTTTTTTCTTTTATTTTTTCCTTTCTTTTCCTCTCCTTCCCTTCCCTTCCCTTTCTTTTCTATTCTTTTCTTTTCTTTACAGAGAGAGAGAGAGAATGAACTTTAAGCAGACTGCACACCCAGGGCAGAACCTGATGGAGAGCTCTATCTCACAATCCCGAGATCATAACCTGAGCCGAAATCACGAGTCTGATGTTTAACAACTAAGCTACCTAGGCATCCCTCTAATGTAGATTTCTTGAGTCAGTATTTACAGAAAACCTGAAAGGTAGTTATTATCAACTCTAGAGTCAGGAAAACTAGTTCTACCACTTACTTGCACAGTAATCTCGAATAAGCCACAGCCTAGATCCTCACATTTCTTGACTGTATAAATAGTTAGAAATGTACTCTTGGGCCCAATTTCAGTTGTAAATTGGAAATAATTGTAGTATCTGTATCATAGCATGAAATTCAGAATTACTTTACAATTATAGTGACAGCCACATGGAAAACAATTATAAATATTAGTTAATGAGAAATAGTCAAATGAAACACAAATACAAATGATTAAAAATACATTATTATTAATAATCTCCAGAAATGAATTCTAACATGAAAATGCATGTTAAGAAGGATCAGATATTACATTATTTTCATACTAACCCTTATTGTTAAATTTTTACGTAAGAATACCAATTTCCTAGCAGTAAGTGTAAACTTCGGGGAAAAAAAGTTTCAGGAGGAAGAAATGGACAATAGCAGGGCCAAGGTCTGATCTATAGGACCATCACAGGAAGTCCCCAAAGAAAGAGACATGGTTGCATAAAATCTGGTGTCCCACTCCTATGTATACAAGGAAACCTCAAAGTGTAGGGCTCACAGTAATAACCTGAGGCATTATTTGTTGATTGAACTTAACTGAATATCAAAAGCAAGGACTGACTTTCTCTTTTAGAGAAACCAGCTGAATTCAAGAATAGGAATAAGGCTACCTAAACAAACATGCTTTATAATCTCACAGGGTTTTGACAAGGACCACATCTTTGGATCACTGAATGTTATGGGCATCAAACTAAACTTTGAAAGACAAAGAAAAAAATAAGTAAGTTTAGAGATGAAGCTCGGGTTATTTACTGACTAGGTGACTGCGTGTGTACTGTGGATAAAACCTCTGTTTTCGGCATGCAAGGTAGTATATGGTCACTTTTCTTTGATTTCTAGTCAAACCCTGCCCTCTAGTGGCAACACCACTCTCTAGCATTGCAAATAATTATGAAATTGGTTATAACTGATTCCACCTCCCACCTTTAACCCCAACCCTCTACCATAACCTCACAAAATGTATTTTAATTCTTCCTGAGGTGGAAAAATCCATGTATATTTTGCAGATACTTGTGATTTTGCATGTGAGTATGCATGTATAATTGTCTATTGGGCATAAGATATTTTATTCCACTTCTGTAATATCTGGGGAAAATTTTAGGAGTGAAGACTGACACATATCAGAAAGTATAACAAAGGATTTCTACTAATTTTCACGTACTTTGATACCAAATATATTTTTTATTTAAAAAATTTTAATTTAGTTCATCTTAGGTGATTTATGTAGTTTAGTTATTCTTCCTCTCAATACAGACTTGATCAGAGACAGATTTATATTTATTACTTTTCTTATTTTATTTTAAGATCTTCTTTATTTATTTATTAGAGAGAGAGATTGAGAATGCAAATGGGGGAGAGCAGAAGGAGAGGGGGAAGTAGGCTCCCTGCTGAGCATAGAGTCAGAGTCATAATTACATCATGACCTGAGCCAAAATCAAGAACCAGACACTTAACCAACTGAGCCATCCAGACCACCCTCTGACCCCAGTATTCTTATTTTAATCAACATTTAAAAATCTCTTTAGCATGAGGAGGAAAAAGAATTGAAAAATTTTTTTTTTCTTCACAAGGATGTGAAACTTTATGTAGCTCCAGAAGAAAGCTTGAGTTGATCAAGTTTCCCCAAGTTTCAACCAGCTCTTGAGAAAACAAGCAGATAGCTTTGGGGAAAAGGTTTTTCTAGCTCTGTCACTCAACAACCTCCAGACACAAACAAGAATGTCCTTGTTATAAGCATACTGCCTAGTCAGTCTTATTTCAAATTAATATTTTTCTTGTTGTTAGAGAAAAGGGGAAGTACCCCAAATGTCTGAAAGTTAAATTGCAATGAAAGAATGAAAGGAGAGGGAAAAGAGAAGGAGAAAATGCTGACAAACAGGGGAGGATATAACCCTTCAGAGAAAAATAACTTCCATTCCAAAAACTCAAAGAAATTTGATATTATCGTGTTTAAAAATATATACTTATAAGTAAAGAGGTCCATTAAGGTAAAATATGTTAAAACCAAACAAAACAAAACACAAAGAAGCCATGATTGGTTAGATAGGAAGTTCGTGGTGATGGTGGTGATATTTTCTCAAAAATTTTCCTAGTATTTTCCAGGAGTTAGAATACATTGAAATGAGGGGCACCTGGGTGGCTCAGTCAGTTGGCGAGAGAAAATAATAAAAAATTTTTAAAAATTTATATGACTTCTTCAGTGAGTGAGGATTTCAAAAATCCAAAGACAGACTCCTAATTTCATTTCAGATTGGATTAGTTCATTGGGAAGATTTAAAAATTCAGAACTCTAGAATTGTAATCAAGTGGGGATGGAGACACAAAAATGAGTGATGATTAAGAAAAGAGATAACAAAGCAAATCTAATAGGAAGGAGGTGAGCAAGAAATCCTGTACGTGCCTGTTTGCAAGTCCCAGGCTGAGAGAAACGAGCTTGCTATGATGCCACAAGGAGAGAACCTTGACTCAAGAGAGTGTTACAAAAACAAAATAGGGTAGATTATTAACCAGAGTATAGACAAACAAGAGGAAGAATATTTGAAGGGGGTAGGGGATGTCTAGAGGTTGAGTTGCCTAGGATATATTTAAGTATCCAATTTGCAGCTTCCTTTATAGGCAGTATTTGGGGAGAAGGTATACAATGTAGATAAAGACTTGCAAGTAAGTTGGTGAGTTGTGCAGCTGGCCCCGTGGATGGGGGACAGCCATGGACTTCCTGAGTTTTATTTTCAGTTTGTTTATAGCTTCCTCACCAAACCCTTCTGTATCTCTATTTAACATCATCTGATTTAGTCTTTCTGATCTACCCTCTAAACATCTATTAAATTAACCCCTTTATGACTGGCTCTACTAGGACAGTTCTACTTTAGATTTTTTTTTTTAAGATTTTTTTTTTTAGCGCTGGCTCTGTCGCTTAGCTGGTTAAAACGCCTGTCTAATAAAGATTTTATTTATTTATTTGAGTGAGAGACAGAGAGTGCATGGGGGGGGGCAGAAAGAGAAGAACAAGCAGACTCCCCACTGAGCGGGGAGCAGGCTTGATCCCAGGACTCTGAGGCCATGACCTGGGCTGAAGTCAGATGTTTAACCAACTGAGCCACCCAGGTGCCCTGCCCTTGTTTAGATTCTTAAAGCATCTATCTACCGTTTATAAGCACCTGATTAGGGTGGTTCATCCTCCTTAAGGTTTCATGCCCCAGTTTATTGCCCATAGTATCTACTGATCACATGATTTGTTTAAAGTGCAAATAAAATAACATTCACGGCTTTAAAATCTTCTGGGTCATACACACGGCTCAAAGGTCTGGAGTCACCTGAAAGACTGGCCTCCCTACACTTCACACTTGCTATCAGAATGCTCGGACTCCTACACCTTACTGTTTCCTCCTTTCATGCCTTCACACCTGCTGTGTGTTCTGGCTCAAAAACCTTCCACACTCTCCATGTCACTCTTAAAAGATTTGGCTCAGATGTCATCTTCTCCAAAGACTATCTTACTGCTTCCACTACCCACAGACAAAGTACTATTACTTTTAAAAACAGCCTTGGGGCGCCTGGGTGGCTCAGTGGGTTAAAGCCTCTGCCTTCGGCTCAGGTCATGGTCCCAGGGTCCTGTGATCGATTGAGCCCCACCTCGGGCTCTCTGTTCAGCAGGGAGCCTGCTTCCCTTCCTCTCTCTCTGCCTACCTCTCTGCCTACTTGTGATCTCTGTCTGTCAAATAAATAAATAAAATCTTAAAAAAAAAAAAAAAACAGCCTCCACATACTTCTATCATAATGCTCAGTTGCCTACCTCCCTTAACAGACCTTAGCTCCTATTCCATGTGGCCATATCTTATAATTTACTAGAACGCTAGTACCAATAAATGTTTACTGAACTGATTTCCTGTAGACAGGAATATTTATGAGACAGGCTGAGCAGCAAAGAAGTAGAGAATTTGATAAAGGAGACTGAGGATAAGTCAGAAATGTGTGAAACTGTCACCCAAAACACCACTAAGAGTAAAAATAACTGTTCTACATGTATCATGAAGGTTAGAATTAGAAAATGCATGCATTTTATGAGGGCATAAAATACATTCTATGAAAAAGTCATTATTGTCACACTTGCAAACTGAATAGCATGAACTATTAACTCTCCTGGGCATGGAAGTTAGTCTGACTTCCCACCTTGATTCCAAAGCCCTCTCCAATGGGGATTTCACATCGCCAGAGGGCTAGTGGCGCAGACCTGTCATCTAGAGCACTGGCGTTCTGTCCTGGAGGAATCTGAGCGAGTCCCGAGCCCCTAGGGCACTGCCCAGAGCACTAACTTCCTTGACTTCAGTCTTAGTGTATCAAAGCGACTTTAAATGGGTTAAGATTTAGCACATCAAAAATGCACATAAATTGCATTTTGTATGTTTACATATACACAAGGACATACTTATTTAATCATACCCACATTAGCAATTTTAGTATTCTATAAGGCACTACTGTGGCCATGATCCTGTAGCTAATCACTATACTGTCTACGAAACAAGGGGAAAAAAGCATTTTCAAAGTCAAAAGGAAAATTAAGTCCATTATATTTTGTGGGCTAAAACTCTTGTTTATAGTAGAAATGACGATATTTTAATCCAGATTTTCAAAGATTTTCTCAAAACAGATTTATATTTTTGTTAGTTTAGCTAAAGAAAGCAAAGGTGATTTCATTCTAAAAGTTTCAATGGAATTCAAAATTTTAATGTTAATAACATGATATTCTCCAAAAGTTAATAATTATCCTGCAAAGCAATATTGAAATTACGATAGTGTATCTCAAGAAGATAATCAACCCTGTCTTTGAAAATTCACTACATTGAAATATAAATAAAAATATAGACAAAGTGGGGCGCCTGGGTGGCTCAGTGGGTTAAAGCATCTGCTTTCAGCTCAGGTCATGATCCCAGGGTCCTGGGAGCCAGCCCCGAGTAGGGCTCTCTGCTCAGCGGGGAGCCTGCTTCCTCCTCTCTCTCTGCCTGCCTCTCTGCCTACTTGTGATTTCTCTCTGTCAGATAAATAAATAAAATCTTTAAAAAAAAAATATAGACAAAGTATGTACATGAATGTGAATATACATGATGCTAATCCGTATCTCTACTCTGAGGAAAAAGATCCCAATGTTTAAAAATATTTCTTGTTGTGCATTATATTTATTTATATCATAGTAAGATATAGAAACAATTGAAATGTTCATCATTGGGAATGGTCAATGTGATTATTTCATGTAATGGAATACTAATAGTCATTCAAAGTGATGAATCAAATCTATTCTTACTGTGATGAAAAATGTTTGTAACTCTTACTATTGTGTGTGTATTATTTATTTATTTATTTATTTATTTAAAGATTTTATTCATTTATTTGACATGCAGAGAGAGGTAGAAGCAGGCTCCTTGCTGAGCAGAGAGCCCGACTCGGGGCTGGCTCCCAGGACCCTGGGATCATGACCTGAGCTGAAAGCAGATACTTTAACCCACTGAGCCACCCAGGTGCCCCGTGTGTGTGTGTGTGTTTTAAAGATTTTATTTCTTTATTTCACAGAGAGAGACACAGCGAGAAAGTGAACACAAGCAGGGGCAGTGGGAGAGGGAAAAGCAGGCTTCCCGCTGAGCAGGGAGCCTGATAGGGGCTTGATCCCAAGACTCTGGGATCATGACCTGAGCCAAAGGCAGACCCTTAACCGACTGCACCACCTGTTAACTGACTGCCCCCTTATTTTGTGTTTTTATCCCACCCAGATCCCCCTACCTGTGGTACAACCATTCTCACAATGGTCACTTGAAAACATGAGGAAAATGGTAATTGCAAGACAATCTAGAATACCCTGATGTAGCAGATAAGAGAAGCTGTATTTATATTTATTCTTGTATATTTGTCTTCAGATAAACATGTATCTCTGATTATCTGAGTAGGATAAGGATGGCTTATCCATCCAGCCCTTCTTATTTATTTATTTGCTGGTAGTCATTCTAGCTTGGACTCCTTAGAGATTCAGGCGTTTATACTGTCTGATGAAGATGGGGAGGCCCAGGCCATCTGGTCATCTATTATCATGAGTGCATTCACTGGAGAGCTAGGGCTTCCTGAAGACACACCTGCATTGTGTACCTGGAATCTATAAAAATCTATAGAACAAACTCATAAGTGCATGGCCTTTTTCCTCTACCCAGTTCCAGTGACTAGCCTTGAACCCTGTAGAGAAAAGCTCTATGCCAGTTTCACGGCTGGAGATGAAAGTGGTAAGGAGGGAAGCCCAGACTTCAAGTGACAAGTTTTGTTTCAGGATGTAGGTGACAGTAGGGGACAAAGTCAAGGAAGAGAGAATTCTCCTCACTTCCGTGCAATGACGAATGCCATTTCATTTGGCACCTCACATACCTGCAGTTTTGGGGACCACTTGGAAACAACACCTGGGCAAATAATTTATACTCTTACTCGGGATGTTGGTACCAGGTGGCCGAACAGAACATGGGATGAGTGGTGGAAAAATCACGTGACACACTGAATTTCCTGAAAGAATCTGAACCTTAGAGGTCTGACAGAACACAAAAGAAGAATGAACCAGAGGGACTGATATATTGTAGTCAATGATATACCTGCACCATAGATAGAAGGTTTAGGGAATGTCAGTTGATGTTTATCTGTCTTCCTTTATTTTATTGAAAAGTATCTCAGGTCTTTTTTTTAAAGCCTCAAGACCTAGCACCCTTTCAACCATGTGATATATGTGCTACAATTGTTCATTGAATTAGATTGTGAGTTTTGGCACATTGAAGGTCAAGATTACCTTGGAACTCCGGAAACAAAAGGGTCTTCTTTTCCTCCATGGTTATTCATTGTCTTTTTTTTTTTTTTTTTTTTTAATCCTTTCTGTTAACTTTTATTCTCTTCTTCTTCTTTCTGCTCTTCTTTTTCTCTGGCTATAAACTATTTACCTTCTCTAGACTTTCTACCTATTGCCTACATTATCTTCTCTTTATTACCGAATGAAGACTTGTCCCTGACTAGATTAGGAGGTCTCTGGTAAAATGAAAGACCCAGAGAATCAGAGGAGAAGCTGAGGTCATGACTTCAATTGAAACAACAAATTTTTGGTTTGTATAATCTTTGCCAGTTCTGGGTCCACTGTACCCGTCAGGTTGGCCAATAGGTGAAGAACAATTGAAGACTTCCTTACAGGACAGCAGGATTGTTTCATAGGTGTCTCCCAAACAGAAAGTTGTTCCAAAGTTTGATCAAATGAGGTTTCAGTGCTATTGTGAAATAGCAGAATGTAGACTCCAAATTTTGTCAACTATTGTTGACTAAAATATTCAGGAGAGAAGGATCTTATCAACAGTAAAAATCTTGAATCCCTCATGCCCAATTCCTTGATGGTTAAAGTTTTTTAGGTTTTCTTTTTACACAGATGTAAACCAAAGGATCTTGTTGAGAATTATCTTGGTATCAGCAAGGAAAGAGGAGCCCGTGGTGTACAGGTAGGTGACAGGAGACTTCATGATACTTTGTGAGGGGGTTGGGGCAGGGGGACCTCTTGGACATGTGAGCTGGCAAACTTCAGAAAGCTGTTTGCAAAGGGTAACAGTAATAGATATTTGAAAAAGATCAAAGATCAAAACTATTAATGTGCTACACCTTTCACTTTCTCAATTTATGAAACATGGCTTTCTTTTATTATAGAAAGACGGATTCATTCATCACTACTCAAATAAGTTTTACTTAATTAATGTTGTACTTATTTTTTAAAAGATTTAATTATTTATTTGACAGACAGAGATCACAAGTAGGCAGAGAGGCAGGCAGAGAGGGAGGAAGGGAAGCAGGCTCCCCACCGAGCAGTGAGCCTGATGCAGAGCTCAATGTGGAGCTCAATCCCAGGACCTTGGGATCATGACCTGAGCCAAAAGCAGAGGCTTTAACCCACTGAGCCACCCAGGTGCCCCAATAATGTTGTGCTTAAATAAAGCTTTTTAATTCAGAGTCCCTTATGGTCCTTAGTATGTTTGCTCACTTAGAAAGGTCTAGAACATAGAGGGTTTCTCAATTTTATGATAACATTGGATATTCTTATGAAGAATATCAACAAACATATTCTAGGATTAACTGGTTTTGCAGAATATGTTTAAGGAAATGTACATTGAAGCAGATTTTAATTATGACAGTTTATTTTCCTTAAATGTATGCTAATGGAAATAACTTTCCAGATTCATAAATCATTGATATGTAAAATCTGTATTGAGGATAGATATCAATGAGGGTTGGAAAAGAAATTATTATTTAGGAGTCTGTTATTATAGATTGAACACATAATACTGTGGTAACAAACACCCCCCCAAATCTGACTCACTTAGCATAGTAAGCTTTTATTCGTTTCTCCCCATAGCATGTGCATCTCAGGTCAAGAGGGCTCTGGTCATCATAGCTAGTTAGGGACCCAGGCTGAGGGAGCTGCTCTCAACTGAAATGTAGTTGCTAACTATCTCAGAAGGAAATGAGTAGCTCTTGAAGGTCTCAACTTGCTAATAAAATTCAGACCAGAAGTACCAGCATCCCTTCCACTCTCAGTTTGTAGATTAGACTTAGATTTAGAACTTCACTCAACTGCTAGGATCCAGGATGTGCAATCATTTTATTGTGTCTGGGGAATACGTAAGAATATTTGTTCTGTCAGAACTAATGATCATTGCAGTCAGTGATAGTTAATTCTAATGAAATGGAAATGTAAAAGCCCTAAAGGAGGGAAAGCAATCTTGAAATAGAACAAATTTGGAGAATTCACACTATCAGAATTCAGTGTTAGCCATGATAATACAATTATCAAACCAGTATAGTCTTGGCCTAAGGATCGACATATAGGGGTCAGAAATAGCCCCAACTCTAAATGGACCATTGATTTCTAACAAAGATATGCTAGAGATTCAATGGGGTTTTGAAAGTCTTTCCAACAAATGCTGCTAAATTAACTGTACAAATGAAGAGAAGAAATATTAACCTCATAATCTATTTCCTACTATACATGAAATCAAATCAAGATGTGTCCTATGCTTACACATAAGAGTAGAAACTGTAATGTTTCTAAAGGAAACATAATAGAATAATATCTTGGTGACCATGGGGGTAAGGGAGGAAATTTACAATTAATCCGTAAAAGACACAACCATAAAAAAGGACAAAGTAGAATTTAGAACTAAGTCCAGAACGAAAACTAAAAACTGCTCATCAAAGACACCACTAAAAAACTTGAAAAGGAGAAATATTTATAATAGCTACATCTGACAAAGGCTTTGTATTCAGAATGTGCATAAGACTTCTATGAATCAATCTTGCAAAGATACAATTCCATTTAGAAGGGGCAAAAGCTTGAGCAGACACTTTAGTGAAAATGATGAATGGCTAAAAAAAATGTGAAAAGATGAATATTATTAATCATCAGGGAAATGCAAATTAATACCATGATGACATGTATATTCATACCTATAAAAATGACTAAAATGAAAAAGAGTGACAAAACCAAATACTGGTATCCCTCGCTTTTTGAAAGTTTGCATTATGCCACTTTGCTTTTAGGAAAGGCCTGTATCAGTACCTTGTTTTCCCTATGCAAAAGAAATCCAAAGAGGATTGTTGCTCCCAGAAGAAAGGTGAAAAGCAAAAACAGGGTTCAGAGTTTGTTTTGCAGCGAGCCACTTAGGAGGCCGTGTGAGTCTGATTAAGGACTGGCCCTGCCAAGCCTTTTCTCCAGGAACCACACTCAGCATCTCAGTTATCAAGTCACCATCACTTCGAACTGGTCTGTGAGCATCTAGGCTTTATCTTGATTAATTTTGTGCATCTTTTAGTGAGATGGGTCCTAATGTATCACAAAAGCCAAAAAGAGTTTATTTTCTGGATCCGAGAATGTAAAAAAAAAAATTTTCCGTACGAGTTGGTAATTATTTCTTTGTTCCATTATACCATTTTGGCTTATGAAAGCAAGGAAAAAATCTATGTTGGCAAGGATTTGGAGCTCCTGGAACTCTTATATGTTGATGACAGGAGTGTGAAGTGGCATCAGCTATTTGGAAAACCGTTCTGCGGTTTCTTACAAAGTTAGACGTGTATCTAATGCAGCAGTTCTACTCCCAGGTATTTATTCAAGAAATTATGAAATCATCTATTCACAAAATCACTCATAAAAAGACATTTACAGCAGTTTGCTCATAATCCCCAATCTAGGAATAACCCAAATGACTATAAATGGTGAATGGATAATGTATACAACATATTCATGAATAGAACCCTGTTGAGCAATAAAAGCGGAGTATCAGCATACACAACATTATAGATGACTTTAAAGTTATTATGATGAACAAAAAGACACCTAGATATAAAAGAGCATACACTTTATGTTTCCATTTAAATGACATTCTGGAATAAGAAAACTTAATCTATGATGAAACAGGTAGGGAGGAACTTTCTGTGGTAATGGAAATATTTTATATTTTGATTAGGGTGTTTATTACTCAGGTGTGTGTGTGTATGTATGTGTGTGTGTATATATATATATATATATATACACACTCATAGAATTATATATTAAGAACATTGTATTTCCTTAAATGTAAATTTGACATCAGTGAACATATACAGGCACGCACTCGCGTGCGCGCGCGCACACACACACACACACACTGTGATGGCATTATATTCACCTGAAGTGCTAACATGAAAATAATTTAGGGGGCGCCTGGCTGACTCAGTGGGTTAAAGCCTCTGCCTTCGTCTCAGGTCATGATCCCGGGGTCCTGGGATGGAGCTCCGCATGGGGCTCTCGCTCAGCGGGGAGCCTGCTTCCTCCTCTCTCTCTGCCTGTTTCTCTGCCTACTTGTGATCTCCGTCTGTTAAGTGAATAAATAAAATCTTAAAAAAAAAATCTAGGCAGCATGAAATGTTGGTGAGAATGTGGCATAATTGGAACTCACTGATGTCTGAGGCGCTGTTTACTGCAACAACTTTGGATAACTTTCTCACGCTGCTTATTGAACCTGAATATTTGTATACTTAACGATCAAAGTTATATTTTTAGGTATAATGAAACTTTAAGAAATCCATATTAATGCAAAGGTATGTATAAGAACGTTCCTGGTGGCATTATTCATGGTAGCGAAAAACTGGGAAAATCTAAATTTCTATTAAATTATATATTTATATATAAATTACATAAATTATAGCATTTTCAAAGTTAAGTGTCTTTTTCTACCCATCCCGTGCTGTTTATAGAACCTTGTCCCAAAGTTCCTGGAGTTGGCTCCAGAAATATGCAATGTTATTAACACACAGGTAAGAATAAAATAAAACCATTGCTTATATGGATTGAAATGGCACACTTGTTTGAAACTTTGGTAGCCATTTCTTCCACAAGGTTATTGAAATACTGGATATATTATATTTTAAAGTATAAAACAAAACATTACAGCAAGTCTCAAATATAAAATAAAAACATCTCTATGAACCAGAAACTATACAGACACAGAAGTATGTGTGAGATCTAATGCTACAGGCCAGCAAATGTCTGTGTTCAGAAGCAAATAATGATCTGCCACTGTTTGGCTATTGTGAGTTAAAATGAATCAATTTTTTTCATGTGAATTTGGGAAATAGGGCCATGTTTAATGTTTTAATCAAAGGCCAGGGGGCAGTTCTCTCAATACATGCAAAGAATCTGTGAGAATAAATTTGACCATCAATGAGAGTTCTACCTTCATCAAAAACTGTGATCTTAAAGAGACACCAGGATACCAGGAAATGAGCCAATCACTGACTGGTTCTATAATTGGATCTGCCATATGCCCGTGGGATGGTAACACCCAGGTATGATTAATAGAGCTTGGGAAACTAGCACCTGGAAAGAGGTAATTGGAAAACATTTGGGCAGTTAAAGTTGAACACTAAGGGAGGAAAAAAAATATTTTGCTCAAAATATGCAATAGAAGGGCACCTGGGTGGCTCGGTCAGTTAGGTGTCTGCCTTCAGCTTAGGTCATGGTCCCAGGGTCCTGGGATTGAGCCCCACGTTAGGCTTCCTGCTCTGCGGGAAGCCTGCTTCTCCCTTTCCCACTCCCCCTGCTTATGTTCCCTCTCTCGTGTGTCTCTCTCTGTCAAGTAAATAAATAAATAAATAAATAAAACAAAACAAAAAACCAAACAAAATGAGCAATAGAAATTTCCATGAAAATGCAATCCCACTTCTTAAAACAGCCAATCAAATCAACAGTCTGGCTAATTATTTATTATGTATGGTTCTTTTTATGCATCTTGAACAAAGTATCTTGAACATATTAAGAGTTTTGAAAATGCTTTAAAAGATAAATGAAAGTAAAATTTCCTTTAAAAAGGATTATGAAACAAAATCAGGCATGAATGAGGAAAGGTTAGATGTCTATCAAGTTAATCAATTAGAAATTTTGGATATAAAAACAAATCTTGGATATATAAACTGGGCAGTGTGGTTTAAGTGAAAACACTCTATCATAAATGCAGTCAGAGGGCAGATTAATGAACCAAGAATATACAATGAAGCAATTCCCACAGAATACAGAATAGAGAAAGAAAAAATAAAGAATAATTAAGAGACATGGATAGATTGAGAGATTGCAAAATCCATTCAAAACATTGCCAAAAGAAGAGGATATACAAATAATACTTGAGATAATTTTCTAGGTTTGAAGACAGTCATGACTTTTTAGGTTGAAAATATGTCCTGTGAAGTTGATTTAATTAATAAAGTACAAATGAAAGTTCACTCATAATGGTGTAGTGAAATGATAAATCATAAAAGATAAGGAAACTATTTTGCAATCTATAAAAAAATAAGAATGTCTTTCAATAAAATACATATGACATATGGAAAGCAACTTCTCATTAATAATAACAGAGGCCAGCAAACAATGGTACAATATTTTAAAATTCAAAGGCGGGGTAGGACTGAAACTCTCAAATAATTTTGTGTCCAGCTTCAGTATTTTTAGGAATGAAAGCAAAATGAAGACTTTTTTTTTTTTTTTAAAGATTTTATTTATTTATTTGACAGACAGAGATCACAAGTAGGCAGAGAGGCCGGCAGAGAGAGAGGAAGGGAAGCAGGCTCCCTGCTGAGCGGAGAGCCTGAGGCAGGGCTCGATGCAGGGCTCCATCCCAGGACCCTGGGATCATGGCCCAAGCCGAAGGCAGAGGCTTTAACCCACTGAGCCACCTGGGCGCCCACAAAATGAAGACATTTTCAAACGTGTAAAGACCATATACTTATAACACAGAGACCTTCAGTAAATATTATTAAAGGAAAAATAATGACTATACAGATAGTTAATTGGATACAAAAATGGTGTATACAGAACTGATAAAATTTTTTGGTAAATGGGATTTGATTTGATTAAAACAATATTAATATTTTTATGTACTCTTTCTAACAAGTTAAAATGGGGAAGCAGGCATACCATATAAGTGATACTTTTATTTATCATTGTAGTTAAAATGATAAACAAAGCAGTAGTACAAGAATAGATTCATATACAGAAATTGGAAAAAGAATGAGACAAAATTCTTTTATATTAACAGAAAAGATTATTGTCTATATCAAAAATATAAGACAAACAGAATCTTCAAATCACTAAAATTATCTATTGACATACAAAATCAAGAGCATTCTAGATCACCAGTAAAAACAATCCAGTGGATATAATAAAGAAAAAAAAATTGAAGTCACAGTAGAAGTTAACACTGGGATGTACTTAGATTAAAAAAAAGAAATAAAGAAACTATAACAAAAGTAACAGAAAAAAATTAGGTCTGTTGGTATATATTAATGACTTCACTGCTTTGCAACTCTCTGATTCAAATTCTTTGCCAGGTGACTTTTTATTTCCTTCCCTTAAAGTGTTTCATGCTTGGTTGGTCCTCAACCTGGCCATATGCCTTGCTTTGTTCAATGAGATAAGACAGAAATAACAGCATGTTCTGTTAGCCAGCATATAGTACAACAAAAACTTGTGATGTAGTATATGCTGGCTAACAGAACATTAAAAAAAAAAAGATTTTTCCTATAAAGAAGAAAATTTTTAAAATAACATTCAAAAAAAAAAAAAAAGAAAAAAGAAAAGAAGTAACAGTATGTTGGTTCCAAACCTAGGCTTCAAAAAGATTTGCATATTTCTGCTTCTTTCTTGAACATCTGCTTTTCTCACTAGAAAAATATGTATAGGTTATCTTGCAGATGTTCCAACTAAGTCAAGTCCCCTGCTGTGTAGTATGCATTATATAAATATACATCAATTTGTTTATCCATTCATTCCTTGGTAGACCGTTGGCTATGTTAACTCCTGCTCCCATTCTGGGCCCTGTTTTTGGCTATTAGGAGTAAGCCTTCCATGAGCTTCTGTGTACAAGTTTTTGTGTAGATATATCTTTCCAAAGTATCTCACTTGGATTTTAATTATCATTTCTCTGATGGCGTAGGTAGTTGAATACATTTTTTGTGTAGCTTTTTTGTGAAGTGTGTACATAAACATTTTGTTCATTTTTACTGGGTTGTTTGGTTTCTTATTAGATAGTTGTAAGCTTTCTTTCAGCCTGTGTGAGATAAATGAATGCTGAATATATTCTTACAGGTTTTCATCTGCATTTAACTTTTTGATTTTTTTCCCAAAGAGTAAAAGAATGTTAATTTTCATGAAATACAATATACAAATTATTTTGTTTTATGGTTTTTGCTTTTTGTGTTCTCCTAAGAAAATTTTGCTTCTTCAAAAGTCATGGTTTTTTAATACATGTTCTTCCAGAAATTTTACAATTTTCTTGCTACATTTAGGTCTATGATACATTTCAACTGAATTTGTGTGCATGATGTTAAGTAAAGGATTGAGGTTTATTCTCTTCCTAAAGAACATCCAGTTGTTCTACTAAATTTTATTGGGATATCTTTGTCAAAAATCTAACCATTTGTTATGAGGGTCTATGTCTGGACAATTAGTTCTACTTTGCTTATCTACATATCTATCTTTATGACAACATCACACTCTGTTACTGTAGCTTTATATTAAATACCTAAATCTGTAAGTTTAAGTCCTTCAATTTTATTTCTTTTCAAAATTGTCAAATTTAAATATAATATTTAAAATTAGTTAGACAACACCTATGGAAAATCTTGCTTTACTTGATATTTTCATATGCACTTGTAAAGTTTTTGTATTCTGTTATTGTTGAATGGAATTTTCTGGATAAATAAAGTCATAATGGTTGACAGTGTTAACCAAGTCCTTCATATAAGCCCTGATTTTCTATATATTTTTTACTATCCGTATTTGAGAAGGAATGTTGAAATACTAACTGCACATCTGAATTTTTCTATTTCCTTTTCAGTGTGTTGGTTTTTCTTCATGCATTTGAAACTCCGTTATTGTTTGCATACACATTTAGGCTAGTTGTATATACTTGATAAATTGACCTTTTGTCACTGTCAGTTGTCCCTTTTCATCACTGGTAATATTCCTTTTACTGAAGGATACTTTGTCTGATGTTAATATGCAGCCATTCCAGCTTTCTTGCCATGGTACTTGCACAGTACATATTTTCCATCCTCTTACTTTTTCCTGATCAATATCTTTATCTTTAAAGTGGAAATCTTATAGAAAGAATGAAATTAGGCCTTGTTTTTCATTCAGTAGGGCAGTCTCTGCATTTTAACTGGTTTAGAGCACTTACATTCCCCATTTTTATTTATTTTATTATTTATTTATTTATTATTTTATTTATTTATTATTTTTATTTATTTCCCATTTTGTATTTAAATCTCCCAACTTGGTATCACCACCTGTTTTTCATTTTGTTCCTTTCTTATATTCTGTTCTTGTTTTAGACTATTTTTTTCTACTCCATTTTGTATTCGCTAGTTATTTATCAACCATACCCTTTCCTACGTACATTTTAAAATTTTATTCAATTTTTTATTTTAATTCCAGTGTAGTTAACATACAGTGTTATATTAGTTTCAGGTGGACAATATGGTGATTCAGCACTCCTATAAGTTACTCAGTGCTCATCACCACCATAAGGTAAGTATGCTCTTAATCGCCTTCACCTATCTCACCCATTCCCCCACCTACCTCCCCTGGTAACCAACAGTTTGTTCTCTGTAGTTGAGTCTGTGTTCTGATTTGCCTTCCCCCTTCCCATTTCATCTGTCTTGTTTCTAAATTCCATCTATGAGTGAAATCATATGGTATTTGTCTTTTCTGACTGGCTTATTTCACTTAGCACTATACTCTCTAGTTTCTTCCATGTTGCAGATGGTAAGATTTCATTCTTTTTTAAAGGCTGAATAAAATCCATTGTGTATGTGTGTGTGTATATATATATATATATATATATACACATACACTGTGGTATGTGTATATACTACATCTCTAGTCATTCATCTGTGGATGGACACTTGGGCTGCTTCCATAATTTTCCCATTGTAAATAATGCTGTAATAAAAATAGGAGTGTATATCCTTTCAGATTAGTGTGGGTTATTTTGTTTGTTTGTTTGTTTGTTTTGTATTCTTTGGGTAAATACTTAATAGTACAATTACTGGATCACAGGGTAGTTCTATTTTTGACTTTTTGAGGAGCCTCCATACTGTTTTCCAGGGTGGCTGCACCAGTTTGCATTCCCACCAACAGTGCAAGAGGGTTCCCCTTTCTCTGCATCCTCGCCAACATCTGTTGTTTCCTGTGTTGTTGATTTTAGCCATTCTGACAGGTCTGAGGTGTTATCTCATTGTAATTTTGATTTGCATTTCTCTGATCATGAGTGATGTTGAGCATCTGTTGGCCATATGTATGTTCTCTTTGGGGAAATTTTGTTCATGTCTTCTGAGTACTCTTATATTTTAAGTGATTGTTCTAATATTTACAATATACATTTTTTACTTATCATAGTGTGCTTTCAGATAGTAGTATACTGTTTCACTTATGGTAAGAATTTAAAAACAGTATACTTCCACTTTTCTTTCCCATGTTTTGTTCTATTTTTGTCATCTTTTTTTTTTAAGATTTTATTTATTTGACAGACAGAGATCACAAGCAGGCAGAGAAAGGAGAAAGCAGGCTCCCCGCAGAGCAGAGACCCCGAGGTGGGGCTCGATCCCAGGACCCTGGGATCATGACCTGAGCTGAAGGCAGAGGCTTGTAACCCACTGAGCCACCCAGGTGCCCCTGTCATCTATTTTTATCTCTATATACATTATAAATCTTGTAATACAATATTATTAATTTACTTTAAGCATCTAATTTTCTCTTAAACACATTAAAAAGAGAAAGGTTTTCTACTTTTACTTTTCCCCACACAATAACCATCCCTGGTACCCATCATTCCTTTATGTAGATCCAGCCTTCTATCTTTAATCATTTATCTTCTGCCTGAGGAAATTTGTTTATCATTTCCTTTAATGCAGGCCTGCTAGTGTGCCTGCCTGCTAGTTCAGTCATCTGTAACCCAAATATTGCCCAAGTTTTCTTCTGTTTATTGATTGCATTTTTTCCTGCTTGCTATGAACTGAATATTTATGAACCTCTAAAATTCATGTGTTGAAATCTAATCCCCCTGTGGTGGTATTTGCAGATTGGGGCATTCAGGAGGTAATTAGGTCATGAGGGTAAAATCTTCATGAGTGGGATTAGTGTTCTTATAAGAAGAGGACAGAGAGCAGGCTAGCTCTCCTTCTACCATGTGAACCTGGCGGAGGGCTCTTGTCATGGGTTCAGCCTACAATACGGTGAGAAATCAATTTATTATTCATAAGGCACTCGTTGTATGGTAGTTTGTAATAGCCATCTGAACTAAGACTGCTTCTTGGCATAGCAAGCAATTTTTTTCACTAAATGTGGCATATTGTAAATGTTATTTCATTATCTTGATTTTTGCTATTTTCTTTAATGGTTACTGGGCTTTTCTTGGCAACCATATATATGACCTATAGAATATTTGATTTCCCTACCCTATGTGAGCTCTTTGAATTGTTCAATTTACAATTTTCTGGTCACTATTTTCCTGACTTCTTGGAATTCCTATGTATGTGTGGCCTAGTACTCAGTGAAAATTCAAAGGAACCATGATGCATATTTCTGGGCAATTTTTCTGGTTGATTTTTTAAATTTCCAGAATAATGTTCTGGAAATTCCAAACCACTCTGCATCACTAACTCTTATCTCATTCTCCTCAACTCAGCAGATCCAAGCAAGTTCTGTTTGGATTTTCTCTCCCTGTGCTTATACTCAAGAGTTTTGTCCAGACAAATAACTGAGACAACTGTGGGGCTCATATTATTTCATTTTTCTCAAAAGTCACAGACCTGTGCTGGTTACCGTATAATGTCTATAAACACATTTGTCAAGTATTCTAATCTTTTTGAGATTGATTAAGTCTGTATCTCATTATCCATCATGGTTGGAAAAGGGAGTCTATATATGTTTCTAAGTGTATCTTTCTCAATTCTCTCTGCTTAAAAATTATCTAGGTCTTTTTAAAATTAAATTTCCTGAAAAGGTTTTATATGTGCAGTTAAATGGACCCATAAGCAACTTTTCTATAACTCAATTTGATCTAAATCTTTAAAACCTCATTCAGAAACTTGTTAACTCACTTTTTGGGTGTCCACTTTTCTTTATCCCATGAATACAGCCTCATTATAAAAAGAGTGAGGTACTTTGAATAAATGTGTTGGATGAGTGACTTAATTAACAAATGAATATATGAATGGAAAATATAGGGTACTGATCCAAACACCTTTACCTTGGTGTATTCTATTTGGAACAGGGGTGGGGAAGAAATGTTAAAAACATAATAATACTTAGTGATCATCTAGCATAGTTTCAGAATCTATGATTTTTATGTATGCTCAATTCTCTCTGTTTAATCATGATCTAGTTCTTGGGGTGCCTGGGTGACTCAGTCAGTTAAGCGTCTGCTTTGGCTCACGTCATGGTCTCAGGGTCCTGAGGTGGAGTCCCAGTGTTGGGCTCTCTGGTCAGCAGGGAGTCTTATTCTCCTGGTCACTCACCCTTCGTGATCTCTCTCTCTCTCTCTCAAACAAATAAATAAAATCTTTAAAATATTAATAATAATTATCCATTTCTTTTAATACTCCCTTTCCCCATTGTGAAATACCATAAGAATTATTTATTCTTAGATGACAAGATAGTCCACTCAATTGTGTTCTCATTAGTCTTTTATGGCATTAAATGATACATCAAATAAAAATAATAAAATCAATGTTTCTTGGGTCAAATTTATGAATGAGTAAGAGTACATATTGATATCCCATGGAGCAAAGTAGGTCTGAAGTCCTTATATAACTTAGTTGCATTAACCTCTCCAATTTTTTGTCAACCCACTGTACATAACCAGTTGTCACTGGGATGTATTCTCCTTAGTTCCATTCCCGTAATAATATTAGCTCAAATGATTTCTGTCTTTGGATTTAAACTGGATGAAATCATAACATTATACTACATTTTTATTCAACTGTAAGTCATCCTTATTTATTCCAGTTTACATAGCATTTTAGTTGTTCTTACATAAGTTATATAAGGATGATGCTTAAATTAAACCACACCAAAAAATTCTGTACGTTGCATAATAATGACTCAATTCTACAAATGAAGACACAGCTTTTAGAGGTTAAGTGACTTGCTCAAGTTTATACAGTTAATAATCAAGGTAGGATTTACAAATGATTCAAATTCCAAGTCTGACCCTTAATGATAATTTTAAAAGGGCTTTCATGTTAGACAGATTTAATTTAAAAGCTTCCTCTCTCACTCATTAGATATATGACCCTGAAAGAAATAGATAATGTATTTGTTGCAGTTTTCACTTCTGCAAAAAAGCTGATAACATTCTTAGCCTCCAGAGGTTGTTTTAAGAGTTAAGTAACATAACATTAATGAAAGTATCCAGTAATGTTTCTGGCATACTCAAGGCACTTGATAAACAACATTGTGCTGGATATCGTCCATTTGTTTCTCGAGGTCTACTTTTTGCTCTTCTGCTCTCAACTCTGGAGCCTGATGTATATTTTAAAAAAAAGGACAAGCACCAGAGCTTGAGTGAAGCTAATGTTGATACTTTAAGAAGATCAGAGGGAGGCAAGTAAGAATCAGGATATTCATTCCATTCCCTTATTGCTCTAACTGGAGCCTCATTATGTTCCCTTAAAGTAGCTTCTTGTAAAGATTCTGGCTCTGCTCTGGCAACCTTTTAGATATTCCTGATGCCCAGATTTCCTGCACTATCCCTCGGGGTTTCCATTTGTATTATCCACTCATTTGTAATTAGATCCTTCGTAAATCTCTTTGAATTGTTCTGATTTGATGGTTCCATTTGTTTCCTGTTGGGTACGTAGCTGGCATATTCTTCTTATTTCCATAATACTACATTTCTTTCATTTTTCAGAGTTTTGAATACTTATGTCATGACAATTAATGCTCAGATTACTTGCAAAATTAGGGGGGATTAAAATCCTAGTTGCAAGAATTATGAAAACCAAAAGAGATCATGTATGTGAAGTACTTTTTCTTAGTGGAAAAAACAGAATAATTTTATCTTCTTATTGAATCTTTCACATTATGTCTTAGCAATGTTTTATAATTTTACATATTCCTGGATGTATAGAAATGTGTGCTTATAAATCCTTCTATACACATATGTGTATATATATACACATGCACATGCATTTACTTATATGTACTCACCTATCTACTCATATGTATTTATCTACCTCTCTACCTAGAGGGAGTGAGTAAGAGAACAGAGGAGAGAGAGAGAGAGAAAGGAAAGAGGAAGTAAAAGACAGAGCGAATTCACTGAGGGATGTCCTAAAAACTATTTTTAGTCGAACTGTTTACTGTGATAGTTAATTCTTGAAATTAGTCACACTTTTTCTTTTGTTTTTAATCAGATGAGAAAAACAAATACAAGGAAATTATATCATTCCTATATCCTTATTTCAATATGAAGCCATAGAAAAGGATGGTAGTATTTAAAAAATATTTAGCTTAATGTCTTGAGCTAGCACTAAAGTAATACAAGTGCAATTGTACATTTTTGGGTTTTATTTGACATTATAAAATATTAAGTGCATAATTTATCATTAAAATATGTCTCATAACTCTTTTATGATAATACATTAGACATGAGTCTCTTGTTTTCATTTATTTGAAGAAACATCCAATCAATTATCATTTCTGGTTGAAGTGTGCTATCATTTGTAGGAGATGAGTGCCCTCTTCTGGTTCTGTAATGAAACTGCTGATCAGATAATGCTAACTAGCTGATTCATTTTCCCTTTATATTCTAGTTTTTCTTTGCAGAGGTATTTGATAAAATCATGTGCATTTTGCCCTGTTTTATCCTCTGCTACAGAAACATAACAGACGGCCATTACTTCTAATCAATTGGCCATTTCTTGTTCTTAATCTTGTTAATCTTTCTCTAAGGCACAATATAAAAGGTTTCTGATGTTTTTATTCCTTGGGTTAGGGAAACAGGTCTTAAGTATCAGATTTTGAGCAAGAATGTAATATTTTCTTTTAACTAGTTTGAAGGAAACAAAAAAAGAAAGAGGGACAATGGAGGGAAGTTTCTATACTTAGCAACTCAAGGCAGTTTAAATTACTTGGATGATGAAATGGGAGGGTACTAAGAATGTCTTCTCTCTGTCACACATACATGAAAACCCACATATCAGATACCTAAAAAATACTTAATTATTTTTAAAATTATTTTTTACTAGTAATTTGTTCACTTATTTTACTCTATATGCTCTTTCTCTGAGGTAACCCTAAAGTGCCTTTCTCCCAGCTGGCACTTAAAGAAAGAAGAAGAAAAAACCCACAGACAAAAAGCAAACAAACAAACAAAAAAATAGACTGTGGGGGAACAATATTTTTAAAATTAAGGATGTTTTTTTCGTCTTTTGTCATCTTTTGAATAGCCATGGATTCCTCTGTCTTTCACAGCTGATCAACAGTCAGGATCTCAGACAGTTTGGACATGATCGGAATATGCTGTCAAAACGTTGTTGAGTCAAGAATTACATCTTCAGCAAGCTATCTTTTGATCAAATGTATTCTACATGGGAGGCTCATCTTATTTTAATATTTAATTAGTAGGTCAAGCCAGAAAGTAAATGGAATTTCCACATTTTGCTCTTAGAACCTAGAATTTAGATTTTTACATCAGTGATCTGTGTCTATGCAAGGAAAATTCTTACAATTTAGAATAGAAAATTCTCACACTAAAGTAGGGTGGGGTTTCTTGCCCAACAGAATAACTTCCTGGAACAACCAAAAGCATCAGATGGTTGTTCACTTCTACTTTTCCCTTTGTTTATATAAGCAAAATACTGGTGCTAGCAGAACTGGAATAGGCAAGAAGGGAGAGAAGAATTTATTGGCAACAAAGTTTTAGGTAATATTGGATAAAAATTCAGTTTTTAATGGAAAAATAAGAAAGTACAATTTCCATGTTTTATCTTATGAATATTCATAGATACTTGAGAAGAGCCAATATTGATGAAATCATCTTCAATTTTATGGGTTGATTCTCTCAGATTAGAAAATTGAGATAATTATTTTGATAACTCCGATCTAAAGAGAGGGCTTTTCAGAAACAAAACAGAACTGGGATTAACTTGTCTTAGTTCCACTATAAACCGAGGCTGTGAAAGAATATTGTTCTCCTCATTTTATTTAGCGGAAGAGTATTGCTGAAAATCACTCCGTATGAAATAAGAATTCACCTGGCTCTGTGCTCTTTAATATTTTCATTAATCATTTAAGACAAAAAATCCTAAATTGCTCAGGCTTTTAAAAAATGGCTGTGAATGTCAGAAATCAGAGCAGCAATAGATGGCACCAGAAGATCAAAAGTCTCAGAGGCAAATCCGGCTTTTCATTTCCCCATGCAGTCCCCTTCTGGCGGTTGACGGAGGAGTTGGGGGAGGGGCGAGGCCGGAGAGAGAATCACAGCTGCAGTGTAGGGTTCCTGATGCCCTTGCCTGCTTTTCCTGGAAGGAATCCTGGAATGTGTTGAGGAAAAACAAATGGCCACTTTACTACTAAGATTCTGCTTAAGGCACAACACGAACTGTCCCATGTAATTTGAATAAAAAATAAAGGAATTTCCACCCTGACTTTTACCTGTTTCTGCTGTTTCACTTACTACTACTGATAATGGAAGCCTTGCTGTTGAGAGAAATCTTGATGAATGCATTTGTCATTAAGAAAAATATTAATTTTCTTCATAGACAACCTGCAATCACTTAAAAAATGCACATTTTTCATTTTTTTTCTCAACAAAGCAGACACAAAGCCCTTAAAGCATTTTCTTCTTTAAACCTGAAATTGAGTCCATTTTATAGCAACGGATTTATTTAATTTGTTTTTTATTTTGTAAACCCTTCAAGGCTGAACCCTGTTTGCACAAAACTCGCCTTGCCTCAGCCTGATTAACCTACAGCCATGACTCATCTTTAACAGAGGCAGCTTTTGAAGCACATTCCAGCCCTGCTTTTTCCCACAGCTCTCCTAATCCTCTTTCACATGACCATGAAGACGGTCTTTAAATCCAACAGAAGATGCTTCTGACATTTTTTCAAGGCTATAAAAACTATTTCCAGGTCCAGGAGTGGGGAAGGATATGTGGATGTTTGGAGAAAGTCAGTGGTTATCGTTTCTCCCTCCAGCTAGCTACTAAGAAGGGTCTTAAAAATCTCAGCATTCTATAAAAATATATCCAAAAAAGAATTGCATTTCTCATACAGTATTTTCAATGATAAAAAAAAATGAAAATATCAGTTTCTGAAGATAAATTTTTATGGAATCTGGATTTAGAGAATATATTTTTTAAATGTTCAATGGTTCAGAGTAGACTATTTCAGCTTTATTTTTTCACTAATAAGGATTTTTTTCCTCTTGTTTTGTTCTTCTTCATTTATTGATGACCAAGAGCAGAACTGACCTATCTAAATGTAAAATTTCATCACACATGTGATTTTTTTTTCCATTTTATTTTATTTCTTTTCAGTGTTCCAAAATTCATTATTTATGCACCACACCCAGTGCTCCGTGCAATATGTGCCCTCCAGGTGCCCTCCACCACCAGGCTCACCCAACCCCCCACCCCTCCCCTCCAAAACCCTCAGTTTGTTTCTCAGAGTCCACAGTCTCTCATGGTTTGTCTCCCACTCTGGTTTCCTCCATCTCACTTCTCCTCTCCACATACATGTGAAGTTAAAGAATTTCTATTGTTGGGTCCGTAATCAAAGGAGTGAGACTGATACAAAGTGAAGGTCAAGCAAAGCTTTATTTCATGCCAAGCATCCAGAATCAAACTGACCGGCCAGGGCCGTCTCTTGCAAAGAGGCAAACTCTCTCTGCCTTACAGACTAGCTTTTAAGGGCAAAGGTCATGTGAGATTGTAATGAGATGTACAATGTACAATGAGATTTTAACACACAGAGAAAGCTGCACAGTCATGCTAGGTCACACATAAGTGACCAACTGAATTACAATTTACCCTATAGTAGATATTTGAACTAGCCCATCACCTTGGTCAGAATTGGCGCCCAAAAGGCTCCCAAAGGGCGGGGCCCATACTCCTTGGTAGCAAGGGAGACAGTATGAGCCCCCACTGATTGGATGTCTCCACCTGGCCTGACCCACACTTGTATTTGGGTTTTGTTACCTGGGACTGGTTTCCAGGACTTGTTTTTAAGTAAGTTCCCTGGGTGGGGGGCAGGGTCAGTTTAAGTTTTACTATATAAACAACAAAATCACTGTTTAACCGGATGGAGCTGCTCTGGCTAAATAGGTCCTTACACTATTATCAGGGATCATCGTAGATCATTATCACATAAACCACAGATGTAAATGGGAAACATCTCTCTTCCTTCTTCTCTTCCTCCTCCCTCTCCCTCCCAACACCTCTTTTCTTTTTCTTTTTTTCTCTTTTCTTTTCTCCTTCCCTCTTCCTTCTCTTTCCCTTAAGAAGTCTTTTTCTTTTTTTTTTTTTTAATTTTTTTTTAATTTATTTATTTGACAGAGAGAGATCACAAGTAGATGGAGAGGCAGGCAGAGAGAGAGAGAGGGAAGCAGGCTCCCTGCTGAGCAGAGAGCCCGATGTGGGGCTCGATCCCAGGACCCTGAGATCATGACCTGAGCCGAAGGCAGTGGCTTAACCCACTGAGCCACCCAGGCGCCCCAAGAAATCTTTTTCATATACAGTCCATAAGCATCTTTGAATTCTTATTCTGTTATTGAAGAATAACCACACATTGTTCTTCTAAATTGTTCTTCTAAATTGTTCTTCTAAATTTCCTAATTGTTTCTATCCATTGATTTTAACAACAAAGAATCGTCTTGGGATAGAGAAAGTGTTCTGTGTTTGAGACAAACAGGGAAATTAGTATGTTTTCTACCTATTTTCCAAGTTGGCATATTCAAAGAAAAATATATAAGGATAGTATTAGATAAAACACCAGACCTGAGATGTATTCTCCTTTGCATATAGAATGAAATTAATTATTCATCAATCTTAAGGAATTGAGTGAAACTAAGGAATTGACTTGAGTCATTATTCCTGTATTAATTATAAGGGGTCTGTCTTTGGAATTTCATTGTGAACAGCGACATTACCTGAGATATTTTCCACAGAAAGATATAGGGACCAGATCTCCTGTTGGGGATTTTTCTAGTCTCCTGACTATGGCATTAAAGGCATTAAATCTCAATATTTCATGCAATAAAATTATGTGGAAAGAAGAGTAGGTAAGATTTGAACTAGTATCTGTAGGAAAACTGAGCTGTTTAAAAAAGATGTAGAGACAGTAGGTGACTCCTCAAGGAACGGAGAAAGAAGAAAATAATAATCCCTCTCCTTGTCTATAATAAAATTCTGACATTTTCTCTTCCAGGTTACTCCAGGAAAATCATGGTTTTTTATAGCAGTAGCTAGAGGCTTCTTATTATAACTTAGAAAATCCTGAAAACAACTTTTTCTTATATTTAATGCTATCACAGATTTCTCTTAAAATTATCTTATATATTAGAAGAGTTTTTTTTTTTTTAATCTTGGCCCATCTATTAAAAGAATTAAGAAGATTCCCAACAAGATTTATAGGCTCAGATCCAGAAAATTTTAAGGACACTATAATAAAAACCTATCCCACGACAGATTTCGTGGTGTACATCAGTGATAGTCAAGTTTTTTACTCCTCACAATGCTTTTTTTAAGGGAGTCCAGTGTGCCATAACTTACTCATCCTAGTAAACATATGAGAGGCTAGTGTAATTGTTGGCATCTTCCTTTCACTAAGAATAATTATCATATCATGAAGACAAAATTTCAAACCTTAATTCTAATTCTGCCCTTCTCTATCTATGAAACTTATCTTTATCATATCTTGCTTTAAAAAAATAAAAAAAATATTCATCTAGTTCTTGTATTGGAAAGGAATGAGCATGGATATTGGAAGTGGAAAGGAGGAGCAATAATTAGACGCCGTGTTTTACAACCGCAAACATGAAACAGGGTGTTGGATTGTAGCCAGTAGGGAGAATGTGTGCAAAGAAGGAGGTAAGAGTGGTAAGGTAGGGAGGTATATACATATATACAAAAGGGAGGTAAGAGTGATCTGAGATGTGGATGAATTGGAAGGCGAGAGATGGATTATGCAGGTCCTCATGGAGCATGCTTAATACTTTTGTGGAAACTGTTGAGACTCTACTTGTTAGTTGATTTGAAGCATGAATTGGAATGATCAGACTGAGTTTTAAATTTTTTTTATTGGAATATGGAATGGCAGTTGGAAGGGGAAAGGTAATTTCATGGAGGGCAATTAAGAGGACACCTCAGAAATCCAGGTGAAAAGTATTGGAATTGGACTAGGTAGATGCAAAGATTGAAACAGTGAAGTCATGTAAAAGATAAAATCAATGAAACGTGGGAAGTGAAGAGGATTATCTGGAACATGTTACGATAATGGTACATGTTGAGTGCTGAGCTAAGTTTAAGGAATCTAGGTAAAGAAATTGAGTGAGTTACTGGATATCTGCTCCTATACATAAAGCACAGAAGATAGGTCTGGAGACATAAATTTAGAAGACAGTACGATCCTGGGGTTAATTTATGCCATCAGCATTTATGAGGGTATGACTGGGATAATTAGGATCAAGGCCATGTGGTAAGAAAGGGAAGTAAGAATTTTGATGTACAGTTTGTAAGAGTTGAATGAGGCCAGAGTAGCGGAGTGGAGGTTCAACTGAGAATCCAACAGGAAACAGGTGACATGAGAATTTGCTCTTACAAAACCATCCTTGCAGCAGCTTTATATGAAAAGAGTTCTATGTTGGTGAAATGAAACACATGCTTTTCTCAACTAACTGTAACTTTAGACGCCCAGGCCGGTGTTGGCATTTATTTCGTGTGGATGTGCATTACCCTGAAGGGAAAGGATCCTCTCTGCATTCTATGGAACCTGGAGTATCATCACGTTAGGCTCAGAAGCAGTACAAGCTGCTCTTCCGATGTTGGAACTGTATTTTGGGTAAGTCAGCAACTGTGGCAAATGGCAAATGGCAAACTGTGGCAACTTCCTGGATTGTTCCACCTAAACATCAAGGCAAGAGTAAAGAAAATCTTTTGGGCTGGATAAATATTCATGGGTGTATTAACCAAGACTTTTTCAGTTGCAAGTTACTAACTGAACCCAAATTAATCAGGGGTGCCTGGGTGGCTCAGTTGGTTAAGCATCAGACTCTGGATTTCAGAGTCATGAGTTCAAGCCCCATGTTGGGGGAAAAAAAATCAACTTAATACACAGCTGCCTGTGGCTATCTGATATACAGCAAAGTTGGTGTGTAAGTCTTGAAAATTATCAGAGCCCATCCTCTCTTTTCACGTCATAGATTTATATGTCTCTGATTATTTTCTTCCTCAGACAGAGTAAAATAAGTATTTCCTCATAATAACTCCTTAAGAGAAGTCCCAAGATGGGGACTCAGATAGGCCTGGTTTAGAGAATGTTTCTATGTTAAACAAATTACTATAGCTAGGAGATGATAGAGTGTTGTGCAGGTCTGGGTTGTATGTATATCCTTTTCACCAAGGAGACAGGCAGATCCATAGGAAAGAAGGGTTCTGTTATTAGGAGAAAGGAAAAGGGTTTTTTGAACATTCAGCAAATAATTCCAGTCCCTGAAACTGGGATCCTTACCATAGCCTATCACCACCTGCTTTGCCATGATTTTTCACCATCCTTATCTTCTGTTCCTCTCCAGCTGTCTTGCCCTTGCTTGAATACTCTGAGGTTATCACAGGTCAGGGCCTTTAGAGTGCTGTTACTTTTGCCAGAAAGCTCTTGTGCAGATCTTTTTACAGTGAAATCTGCTTCAGATTTCAAGTCTTCCCATCCAGGATCATTATAATAAAATGCCAATGTTTTTAAAAATACATTTTATACTGAACAGATAACAAACCAGTGTGCACTTTATTTAAAACTAACCGACTGCTGCTAAGAATATAGATCACGCAACTGTGATTCCACATCAACCCTTAACACTGGGAACCGGGCATTTATTCTGCCCATCATGTGTCAGACCTGGCAGACAACGATACCCATCTCCACCAGAGTCTCAAAGGAAGCACTGGCCCCTACAGCCAAGAACCAGAGTCCTGGTGGAAAGCAGTCAGCCAGCCATGGCTCTCCCTGCTCCTTATCCCCACAGAGCCTGTGAGCAGAAGGAGGCCCGCTGCTCATCTCCAGTGCGTCCGCTCTATGCTCCATCGCGACCCCTTGTGGTGGCACAGGAGCAGAACCGTGCCCAGCACCAAAACTGCTGTCCTACTATCCTCTGTTAACTTCCTTGATTCACACTATAGCAAATTCAGTTAATTTGAGAACCATCTCCTTTCTCTAAAACAATTCATCAACACAAGTGCTAGCTAACTCACTTTATTCTGTATCTAGCACCTATATTAGTATCTGTCACAAGTTGGTGTGTGTGGAATTAATGAATATGAATGATTCACCAATATATTTTTTTCACCACCTCTGTTTGCTTCTAAAACTTTGAGATGGTTGGCTCAATGCTGCGCTGCAGTTTGCTGGGCTCTCCAATATTACCGCGACTTCACTTCTCATGTCTAATCCCAGAAACCAATCTACGTGGACACCGGAAGCAATGCTGTTCTTTCTTCTTACTGTGTTCCTGCAACATAGTACTTTATGAAGAAGGCAAAACTAGTATTTTGGAAATGGTCTTGTCTATGTTTCACCATGAAAATGTCACTCAGGTTATTGATACATTTATATACAATGAAATACAGGAGACAACTTTATCAGGCATTTGTATCTGTTTCTATGAATACACTTATTGTTGGGAGACATTCTCACCATGGATCTCTTATATTTATGGACATCTGTGACTGTATGTTCAAGGATATTTCTATAGTAAATAGCTGTAGAAGAGAGCAGAGGGCAGGGTTTGTCACTGCTCAGTGTAATAAAAATAATGTTTCCCTTGGACAAAAATTGGGCAGATTTCCTGGCAGCCCAATGTAAACGATTGAGGTTTCATAAATTTAGGATTTCTCAGCTGTGACACAAATCCACTGAGTGCATAAGACCCACCTGGGCTGCTCTGCGTCATCCCTGTGGGAACTGAGGGGCCAGAGACCATAGGACAAACAGGAAATTCATGCTGCTTGCTGTTGCATGAGTAATAAGTCCTTTGTCTTTGACCTTGTAGTCTCATGTCTTCTGCTAGCATCTGTGAAAATGTGGCAGGCTAGCTTGTTTGCTTACAAGTAAAGTCTCAAATCCATTATCGTTCTTGACACTTATTTCTAATATCAGCCTCTAGTCCCTGCTTGCTAATGAAGTGCTGAGATAGCTTTAGCCAAGGTTAGAGTCATTGATTCATGCTGCATCGTTCTTGGCATGTCTCATGCCGTTCTTGTCCCATTCAATCTATGCGTGGCTGTCCAGCTTCAGAGACCTAATTCTTTAATCACTGCTTTTAATTCATAAAATAGCTTCACCATGCTTTATCTCTACCTACCTAAGCATATGTAACCTACGACAATATTTTTTTATAAGGATGGTGATGGTGGTGATGGTGGTGAGCTTTTTGGTCTAGTGACACATTCAATGAACTCTGAAAATGGCAGATGTTTTAAAAACTATTTTGTGAGAAAACATCTTTTCTGCCTTATCGAGTAGTTGAACTAGATTACCACTTCACACTTAACACCATTAAATTCTACTATCCCCTCACCAAACCAGCATTTTAAATTCTTACAGTTTAATTACTTAATGCCCCACTTAAAGTTGCATTCCTTATTCCCTTTCTATCATTTGATCAAAAGACATTCAGAAGTTCCATTCATAGTATTTGGTATTATTTTTCTGGTTGCTATTGTTAATATTCCTGTTTTCTCTTCTCAAATGTCCTTATCATACTAAGATAACTATTTATAAGTTAGAGTTCTGTTCTCCTCTCTGCAGACCTCTCATAATCAGTTTCTTAATAGATAAACTGAATCTAATTAATAAGGAAGCATGGTTGGGTATATGTTGGGGGGAGGTGAGAGGCTGCTTTTATTTAAATTCATGTCTCCTCAAACTGTCACCACACATTGCTTACCTGTTCTGCAAATATAAAAAAATTATCATTGTTTAAGATTATTCAGTCATTGCCTATATTGAATATAGATGAACATTTTATGGTCAGCTCTTTTCTGTTTCCTTCTTCTTTTGAAAAAATAAAGGATTCACCGCTCCCCCCATAACTCTTGTTATGCCTGTGAATTAGGGTTTTTCAATTAACGATCATTAAACCTGCCACCCTAACCTGATGTTGAAAGTGTGTATGTTCAAATCAGCTTAAGTGTGTGGTAGCTACTTCCTTCTGTTGGAATGACAGCCAGTCTGCAAATGATCAATGGTACCACTGCATTGTTAATATGATTTTACTATTAAGACAACAGAAATAGCTGACCATGGATATCTCTGTGAATAAATCAGACTGAAAGTACAGCCATTGAGTTAACATTTGTTAGTCAGCAACAACAGGGACAAAATGAGCACCTCTTTTCAAAAGCAGTTAAGCAAACAAAGGAGTGGTTGCTTACAATGTAAATTCTAGTTTCTAAGGAAATCAGGTAATAGTAACTTCCCCAGACTTAGTCCAATCAACCATACTCTCCTTGGGAGTAGAGTTTACTCCATAACAAGAAAATGTGTTGTCATTTGAAAAAAGTACTCCAAATTAATTTTTCAGTCATATATATTGAAGTACAATTTATATAAAGTAAAAATTCACCTTACTTGTATATAGCTCTGTATTTTTCACAAATGATATTATTATTTAAAAATTACTGCAATCTGTATATAGAACATTTCCATTACCTCAAATACCTCATATACCTTTTATTGCTGATAATACCTTCTGTTATGTCCAGACATTGCAACAAATGACCTGTTTTCTGTCTTTATAATTAAGTCTTTTTGAGATTTTCTTATAAATGATTTCTTCCATCTAGGATATTATACTTGAAATCTATCCAGTTGTTGCACATTGCAACAGTAGTAGTAGTTTTTTTTTCTTTTTTATTAGTAAGTGATATTCCATTTTATGTATATATGCACCACGCAATATGTTTATTTATTTTGGTTTTCTTGGATATTTTTCTGTTAGGGGAATCCATTTTTTTTCTGCTTCATTTAGTGAAAAGAATTTCCTTCCTCCATTTTTATTGCCTTGGCACCATTGCTGCAAATCAGTTGTGCTTATAAGGGAGGATCTATTTTTGGTCTCTCTATTCTGTTACATTCGTCTAAATATCTTCTGTTGCCAATTCACAGTTCCTGATTGTTGAAGGTTTATAGTGAGTCTTGAAATCAGGCAGTTTACATTCTCTTTTGTTGTTCTTTTTTCAAGATTTTTATAGGTATTCCAGACATTTCCATTTCTATTTGAGAATCAGCTCATCAATTTCCATGCAAAAAACCTGTTGGAATTTTGATTGAGAGTTCTTTGTATTAATAGATCAATTTTGGAAAATGGACATCTTCACAATATTGTCCTTCAATCCATAATCATGGTGTATCTCTCTTTATTTAGGATTTAACTTTAGTTTCCCTTAAAGATATCTCTACTTTTTCTGTATAGAAGTTTGTACTTACTGGGGCGCCTGGGTGGCTCAGTGGGTTAAGCCGCTGCCTTCGGCTCAGGTCATGATCCCAGGTCCTGGGTTCGAGCCCCGAACTCAGCAGGGAGCCTGCTTCCTCCTCTCTCTCTGCCTGCCTCTCTGCCTACTTGTGATTTCTCTCTGTCAAATAAATAAATAAAAATCTTTAAAAAAGAAAAAAAGAAGTTTGTACTTACTTTGCTAAAGTGGTTCCAAATATTCTAAGTTTTTGTTTATCTGAAAATGTATATATTCTGTCTACCTATGTGAAGGATATTTTCACTGAATATAAAAATTTTTATTGACATTTTTGTTTTAACAGCTTATACTTATCTTTTTATTTTTATTTCATCTCAGTTGTCTGATCAGAAGTCAGTATTTATCTTATCATCGTTCTCCTATACATGTGTATTGTTTTTCTTCACGTTTTTAAAATATTGTTTCCTCTAGTTTTGACTTTCAGTAAGTTGTCTATGATTTGTTCCAGTTTGTGTTTTGCTCTCTGTCCAGTTGACAACCAGCTAATTGACATTTTCTAATTTGATATTTTCAAAATATTTGGAAAATTCTTAGTTGTTTAAAAATATTAGTTATTTATTAATAAAATAAATACAATTTATTTTACTCCACCCACTTCTGATCATACACCCACCCACACATATACACACATACACACAAAATAGCAACTGCATTTAGAGAAGTGTGGTTCTATGACTTACCAGCTATGCAGCATTGATGGAGCTAATTGACTATATTTACCTGTTTCTTCATCTATAAAATGGATAAAATAACAGAACTTAAACTTACTCAAAATTTTAATTCCATGTAAGTACTCACATAGTACTTACTATGATCTAACAGGTATTCAAAGTTTTTTAAGGGTTTAACTCATTTAATCTTAACAACAACGACATATGGTAATTACTACTATTATTATTATTTTTAAAAATATTTTATTTATTTGATAGAGAGAGAGATCACAAGCAGGCAGAGAGGCAGGCAGAGGGAGAGAGAGAAGCAGGCTCCCTGCCAAGCAGAGAGCCCAATGTGGGGCTCGATCCCAGGACCCTGAGATCATGACCCGAGCCAAAGGCAGAGGCTTAACCCGCTGAGCCACCCAGTTGTCCCTATTATTAAACCTGTTTAGTAAATGAGGTAATTTTTCCAAGACTATTTTGGTAGCAAGTAGTAGACACATGATTTGAATCAGGCATTTTGGCTTCAGAAGCCAGACTCTTGATTACCGTACGATATTGCATGCAAATGAGTTAAACATGTTACACACTTAACAACAATACCTGTCACACTGATAGTATGAAATACATTGCAGCTTTTAACATGTGTATATTTTAAATTTACTGTCGGATCCACTCTATTTATATTAAGGCTTTCTAAAACTTGGGAGATGAGAATGTATTGGATTTGAATAATTTTAGTGAAGGAATTTGTAGTCTAGCAAAATATTTTCTCAGTGCCTTGTGGGTCATCAGGCCGTAGGAAGGGCAAGGATAAAGTGCCTTCATGAATTTGTGCCTCATCAAAGGCCAACTGGGTGTGTGGCACCTGCCTGATTGCTAGCTACAGACAGTCAGTGTACTATAACATTTAGCTGAAAATTAGTCAAAAAGAAAGCAGTCTAGCATAGGGATTCAGTGGGATCTGTAGAAACTCAGGACCTCATCATTAGGATATTTAAGAGTGAAAACCAATTCTTCCAGAACCAAGTGCTATAACAAGACAATGAGTGAAACCAAGCAGGGGAAGGTTATATTTACAAATTATGTTGTCATTCTTTTTTTTTTAAATGGTATCTTTTGCCTTTTTAAAAATATCCATCAAATAGAAATACATTTGGGTTAAATAAAAACAAACAATTTTAGTACAAAGTGTTTGTAGAAAAGAGAAAAGAAAATTCTGTTAAGAGGACTTATTCTGGAGCGCATGGGTGTCTCAGTCTGTTGAGCCTCTGCTTTCGGCTCAGGTCATGATCCTGGAGTCCGGGGATCAACTCCCACGTTGGGCTCCCTGCTCAGCAGGGAGTCTGCTTCTCCCTCTGCCCTTCACCTTGCTTATGTTCTCTCGTTCTCTCTCTCAAAAATTAAAAAAAAAAAAAAGTAAAAAAGAGGACTTATTCTGGTGAAATTTGATTATTAAAAATGATCACAATGTCCCCAACTCTAATGATTTCTCTCCCTTTTGTCTGTTCTCCTTGTTCTTATCTAGAGTAGTAGGGATTTGGCATTTGGGGGTCTTAAATATGGAGCATGTGAACCTTTTGCAACTAATTATTTTTCATGACGATCTTTCAATTATGTTGACTTTATCACTTAAGTTATGTTAAGTAAGTTAACTTAAGTTATTAAGTTAAAATGCATTTTATTTGCTCTTCGCTTATCCTTGTACTTCAATAATATTACATTTTTCATAAGAAAAGCTCTGTCTTTTTGTCTGTAAGCAAAACAAAGCTCAAAATCTACCTGCATCCATGTTGGTGTGGTGTAGTAAGTGGTCCTAGCATTTATTTGGGAGTTTGAAATTTTAATTTCTAATCTTTCATTCCTTCTGGCTTCTTATATGACTCTGGGACAATTACACTCACATCGCTCCATTTGGTTTCTTATATGCCATGTGTCCTCATTTACAAAAAGTTGTAGTTCTTTCATTTGTAAAATGAGAGAACTGTGTTTAAAATATAATCTTCAGGTTCTTTATTAGTGACGTGATTTTACTTCAGGTTTAAATTCTTTGCCATCTGGATTACCATCACATGGAGATTAGATAGATAGTGTATCCTCTGCATCTTTTTTTTTTTTTTAAAGATTTTATTTATTTATTTGACAGACAGAGATCACAAGTAGACAGAGGCAGGCAGAGAGAGAGAGGGAAGCAGGCTCCCTGCTGAGCAGAGAGCCGATGCGGGACTCGATCCCAGGACCCTGAGATCATGACCCGAGCTGAAGGCAGCGGCTCAACCCACTGAGCCACCCAGGCGCCCTATCCTCTGCATCTTTAAAGAAAATCCTTTATATCATGAGCCATGACAAATGATTGTTTGAATAATCAATAATTAGTTATCTCAGCATATCACTTGTTTGGAAAACCTTATAGAATAATGAGATGAGACTTTTAGATTCATTTCATACTTGCTATTCAAGCATACATATTAAGTATCACAGATATTTGAGATTAAAGACTTATCAGAGATGTTACAAGCTTAACACACGTGTAGGGAGTGATATTCAGAAGCATTTTGCAAGTGAAATTTTTATGCTGGTCATGTTTTTTTTTCCCCTGTGCTATTATTTAAAGAAATGAGGATCTTCAAATAATAATCCACAAAATAATGTGCAAAAAGAAATAAAAGGGCAATTTTCACACATTCAAATCAGATTTTAATTTTTGTCTTTTTGCCAAATTTCTAAATATACAAATCTAAAAAGTTAGATTGTTTTTGTTTTTAATGTCTGTGTCATAATAAAACTCTTCAAAAGACTTTTTATTCAAACACTTAAATTGGAAAAATTCAAGTTTCTAAACTTCCATTCAGCATCACTCTGTATTAATGCTCTTTTACTCGACTCTAACTCTTATTTTATTTTATTCATTAGTTCATTCATTTTTCAAGATATGCTTACAAACTTACTGTAAAACAATTATTTATTTATTTGAGAGAGAGAGACGTCGGGGAGGGGCAGAGGGAGAGGGATCCCAAGCAGACCCCAGGCTGAGCCCCGAGCCCTAGGAGAGGCTTGATCTCAGGACCCTGAGATCATGACCAGAGTCAAGGTCAAAGGTCAGATGCTTAACTGACTGAGACACCCAGGTGCCCCTGATCTGCTTAAATTAAATCAATTAAGGAAGTTCTGACTAATTAAAACTACTGCATACATGGTTATGTTACAAGAAAAATAGAAGTACATCTTGTCTTCTCCAGTACAATTATATGCATATACAGGAATGCATAAAGAAAGAGTTTTTTTTTTTTCTCACCGTACTTATTTTCTTTTAAATTCTCCTCGTATAAACAACACATATACTTATAGCACAGAGAGCTTCAGTAAATATTATTAAAGGAAAAATAATGTATTGTTCCTAATACTTCAAATAGGGCATGAAGGTAGAGTTCAGTATCAGTAATTCATATTGAATTGTAATTTGGTGTTTTTGTAAATTTTTTAAAAATTTAGGAAATATATCTTGACTTTCCTGCTTTCTTTTACTACATGTTTTCTGGTTGTTATGCACCCCTTCTTTCATTAATATCTCCACCAGAGGGTGATTATGACAAAAGAGATACAATCCTATTGTTCCCTTTGTTACTACACTAAAAGATTTGGAGCCTGAGGCTATTGGAGCCAATGAATGTTTGCGAATACTATGTATTTCAATTGTTCACGCACTTGATACAATTGGAAATTGAGGGTAGGCAGAAATTTAGGATTGTGGATTGTAATTGCAGATATTCCTACTCTTAAAATATTCCCAAATCATAGTAGCATGTATTACTTTGCTATGGCTGTGGTAAGAAAATACTGCAGACAAGGTGGCTCAAACAATAGAAATGTATGAGATCAAGGTGGCAGCAGGATTGTTTCTTCTGAGTCCTCTCTCCTTGGCTTCTAGATGGTCATCTTCTCACTGGATCTCCTCAGTTTTTCCTGTGTGTGTGTCTGTATCTTAGTCCCCTCCTATATAAGGACTGCAATCATATTGGATTAGGTCCTACTCTAATAGCCTCATTTTAAGATTTTATTTTATTTATTTGACAGACAGAGATCACAAGTAGACAGAGAGGCAGGCAGAGAGAGAGGAAGGGAAGCAGGCTCCCTGCTTGACAGAGAGCCCGATGTGGGGCTCGATCCCAGGACCCTGGGATCATGACCTGAGCCGAAGACAGAGGCTTTAACCCACTGAGCCACCCAGGCGCCCCAATAGCCTCATTTTAACTCAACTACCTCTGTAAAGACTCTATCTCCAAATACAGTCACATTCTGAGGTAAGAGGGTTAAGAAATCAATATATGAATTTTGGGAGATATAATTCAGTCCATAATTTGCATAACACAAGTTCATTTGTCAGATCAAATGTCTGCTCCTCAGGGGCGCCTGGGTGGCTCAGTGGGTTAAAGCCTCTGCCATCGGCTCAGGTCATGATCCCAGGGTCCTGGGATCGAGTCCCGCATCGGGCTCTCTGCGCGGCAGGGAGCCTGCTTCATCCCCTCTCTCTCTCTCTCTGCCTGCCTCTCTGCCTACCTGTGATCTCTATCTGTCAAATAAATAAATAAAATCTTTAAAAAAAAAAATGTCTGCTCCTCAGAAGGCACATTCACTTGATTTTCAATCAGAGAACCCTTCTTAATTTCCTCATAGCACTGAAATTATCTTGTGTGTTTATCTGATTGCTTGTATATTCTGTCTCCTTCACAAGAGGACAGAGACCCTGTGGGAGTGGTCCACTGCTGTATATCCAGCACCTAGATCAGTGATGGCATGTAGTAGGCTTTCAGTAAGAATTATCAAAATAAATAGCATTACTTATAAGACAAAGATTCAAAATACTTTGACTTCAGGAATTGTATTTTGAAAAAAAATTATTTCTTTCCAAGCCTCACGAAATTTTGTCATGTATAAGATAAATTTAAAACAAGTCTCTTTTTCAAATGTCTATTTAAGAATTTATAGAAGTTTTTCAAATATTTTAGCAAATTCTGAAATAAAGATTGAAAGGAAAACATATTTTAAAAGTAGTAGAACAAGTAATAGTTCTGCTAATTTTAGTGTAGGTGGATTAGTAAATGACTGCAATAGGAAGTTTGCATCTGACTTCACAGCAGGCCATAGGGCTTAATTAAAATTTATAACAAGAATCATTTTTCTTAGTAATCACACAAAGGGAATTTAATCATTACTCTTAATCTCTATTTAAAAATTATCTTTGTAAGCAGAGCATAAATTTTATTCACATGAATTTTTGAACCATATGAAAGAAAACTTTTCTGAAAATGGACATTCATGAAAGAATTGTTGAAGAACAGTCCGAAGGTATGACTTCCTGGCCCAAGTGTGCCTTTGGTTGGTCCCTCTATTTCTAATATTATGGATTTAAAAAGTCCAAGAGTGAAAATTCAAGAGGTTGGGCCACAGGAACCCAAACACCAGTGGTAGCATTAGAAATGTCATATAGATTGAAGCTATAATTATTCAACCATGTTACAATCCAAGTATTACTTGCTCATGAATATTGAATGTGGTTACTTGGACAGCACTCTGAGCCAACAGACTGGCTAATACTCTCATGAAGGTCATTAAGTGTTTTGGCCAAAATATGGTTCCCAGATTCAAATTCTGTGTTGGTAAGGGGCCAGGGATAGAGTGAGTAGCTTCACTTCACTTTTCTCTTTTTCTTTTTCTCTACCTGATAAAACATTTCTTCCTATCTGGCTCAATTTGCTCTTACCCTTGTCTTTACCAGGGCTCTGTTGGTTGTAAATGGCAGGAACCTGACTCAAAATGGCTAAAACAAAAGGGAGTAATTACATGACTTAACTGGAGGAGACAAGAATGACTAAAACCAGCAGCTCAGATGATGTAATTAGGACCTACCTTCTCTCTCTCAGCTCTGTTTTTTTCCTTATGGTAAAGTTTCCAAGGATCTAAGTGGAGATTTCTAGGGGTTCCAGTTTTATGTCATCATCTTGTTTGTACTTTTAGTGAGAATGTTTTCCCTTCCCAATATTTCACATAAAATATGTGGAATTGGATCTCATGGACTCTGGTTTGTTACATGACTCTCCTTGCACCAATCCTTCTGTAATACATGACTCAGCCCTACGAGAGGCACATGGAGTAAGAATGAGATAAAGTAGACTCCAAATGGAAAATCACAGTGCTGTCACTATAAATAGTAGAAATGGATGCCAACCAGTTAAAGCCTTGAATGTCCACTAAAAGATCCTTTACTATTGAGTGTATGAAGAATCTGATATGAAACTTTTAAATGAATTGAACTTTAACACTGATGTTTCTGGAACAATGTGGCCTATTAATTTCCATATTTGGCCTCTTTGTATTGTCTACTGCCTTATATTAGAGTTTTTTATGAACTTAACTCTGTATTATGAGCATCTTGAAGACAGTAACTTTATCATCTTTACCACCGTAATGTCTCCAATATCCAGCATCAGAATTCAATACATTTTCAATAACTGCTAACCTAATGACTTTTTAAATAAATCTTTATGTTATTATGAAGATGGGGAAAACACGATGGGCCTAAGAAGTTTAAATTCGTCAATTTCCACCTTGTTAATAAGCAATGTTGTATACTATTTGGATCAGCTCCTCCTTTTTAAAGGATTTCTTTAAAATAAATTGTGGGAATACCTATGGACATGCTCTCTCTCCTTGGAATATTCTACAGCAACATTGTGGGCAGTAAAATGCACATTTAAGGGAAACCAGCAGATGATAGATAAAAAAATCTGGAGATGCTGACTCTGCAAATGAAGAAAATGCCCTTTCTGTAAAGATTGCTATATTCTTTCATTTCCCGCTCTGAATAAATTAATTATGCCCATCACTTTCTCCTCTATTTTCTTTTTTTGACTCTTGTTGCCTGAACAACTCTGCCTTAACGTAACAAGAAAATATGATCATTGGAAGCTATGTGGATGAATTTCTCCTACGATTTATCCCATCATTAAGATCAGAGCTCTTTCATCAATATGTTGTATGACTGAAACTAATATAACATTACATGTAGATTATCCTTCAATTAAACTAATTAATTACTGAAAAAGAATCATAAGAAAAAAGATTGGAGTTTTTTGAATTTTGTAATATAATAATGTTACATTTAAGTTTATCATAAATTCTCACCTTCTATGCAGCATAGGACTGTTTTTTTTATAAGTTTTATGTTGTCACTTGACATTTTTTGACAAAGGAAGAATACTGAAGAACACTCTAATAATACCCACCACTGAGCTCTAATAATACCCATTCATTTGTTAAAAATGTTTATTAATTGCCTACTGTCTATAGGCCCTGGGGCTATAAGCAGAAATATGATAGAGACACTGTGCTCTAGGATCATGAACCTGCATTAAAACAAAAGACATGTACAGGGGCGCCTGGGTGGCTCAGTGGGTTAAAGCCGCTGCCTTCGGCTCAGGTCATGATCTCAGGGTCCTGGGATCGAGCCCCACATCGGGCTCTCTGCTCAGCGGGGAGCCTGCTTCCCTTCCTTTCTCTCTGCCTGCCTCTCTGCCTACTTGTGATCTGTCTGTCAAATAAATAAATAAAATCCTTAAAAAAAAAAAAGACATGTACAAATATAGTGCTTCATTATAGGTCCTTTAAAAAAAATGATTTCATTTATTCATCTGACAGAGAGAGAGGGAATACAAGCAGGGGGAGTGGGAGAGAGAGAAGCAGGCTTCTTGCTGAGCAGCGAGACCAGTATAGGGCTTGATTCCAGGACACTGGGATCATGACCTGAGCCAAAGGCAGACACTTAATGATGGAACCACCCAGGCGTCCCTGTATGTCCTTTTTATAGGACCTTTTCAAATCCAACACACTAAATGGTAAAACATTCTGCTAGGCATCAGGAGATGGTAAAATTATCTAGGGGAAGAAAAGTCTTTCAAGGCAGTAAGAGGGAAGAGAGAAATGAAGAACCTGGCAAAATCGTTAGTTTGATCAACACACATTTCCCTGGCACATTGATGGAAAATTAATCCCAACAAGAACATTAAAGAGTGCAGCCACTGTTCAGCAGGTATCTATATACATAATCTGAATCATGTCTTTCCTTCCCACCAGTCATGCATCAAGGAACCAAAGGAAGAGAAGAACCATTTAGATCTCAATGTTCACAGGGCACTTCTGTAGCTCTCACCATTCCTGATTCTCCCATTGCAGAAGTTAACACACTTTCTACTAGTATATTTTGGGGTGGGGAATTAGAGACAATAAAGATGAAAAGTTCACCTTACTTATCTCAGCATTCTTTAACATTCCTATGTGACAAGGGAAGGATATAGGACAAGAGAACATTTACACATCTTGCGTTCTCCTTATAGGGGACTGGATGCTTTCGTCTTTTGTGTTCATGATTTTTTTTTAAAGATTTTACTTATTTATTTGACAGAGAGACCAGAGAGAGAGAGGGAATACAGCAGGGGGAGTTGGAGAGGGAGAAGCAGGCTTCCCACGGAGGAGGGAGCTCAATGCGGGGCTCCATCCCAGGACCCTGGAATCCTGAACCAAAAGCAGACGCTTCATGATTGAGCCACCCAGGCACCTTGTTCATTATATCTTATAAATACAACACCTCCAGTTTTCTTCAGGAATCTTTCCATTTGGCATTGGATGTAGTCTCAATAGTATTTTTCATCAGAAACTCATATCTTTCCCCTGGCAAAATGGTAGACACCTTACCCAACCTAGGCCAATCCTGCGCAACTTGTAGACTTTTAAACTGTGTAAAAGGTGGTTCAAGGTCTGAAGGAAGTTGAAGCTAATTAATTTTGAAGACAGCACCTTGAGAAAAGACAACTGGTATTTATATGTCAGGAAATATTTTGGTTCCAGTACATTCAGAAGCTTGATGCTTCAGCTTCTTTGGGCCACCCACATCAGTCATATATAAAAGTATCCAAGGATAGAGTCTGAGGACAGCACCTGTTCATTCATTCTACTTATTGTACCTTTTCTTCTTTACCTCATACTTCAAGGCTTAGTGCAAATGATGACCTCTATGAAAACTTCTTAATGCTTATTTTCCTCAGAATACATTATTCCCCAAACCTGTTGCTCTTGGGTCTTTTTTCTTTTAACATTCCTCTCTTATGCTTTCACACTATATAATTGTGATTAGTCAAATATGTGGATGGTGAGTTCTTTTCAGGGTAGTTAAAGCATCCTTATAATTTTTGTAACTTCTGTGTATCTCATAGAGCTGTTCATATAGTGAAAACACATAAAGGTTGTACATACATGTTTTGTAAGATTATATGTTTATAAGATTATATATATTTTTATAAGTATGTGCATATATATGTATATGCATATACATATATATGTATATTTGTGTGTGTACAGAACAAGTAGGTGAATAGTGTGTCTCCAAGTGACAGGGGACTATTTTCCCATACTGTTGTTTAAACTGAAATCAGAAACTAATCTGAAGTAAACATATCTTGCCCTTCTCAATATTATAACTAAGATTTCATTTTGCATTTACAAAGCTGTGTGGGTTATCTGAATAAACACAACTATGAAGTCTGAAAAATAAGTAAGCATTGGCTCAAGAAAGAGTAGAAGATGTTTAGAATATTTAGTTTCCAGTGAGGGTAACTACTATTTTTCCGAACCCTACAGATTTCAAAGAAAAAAAGAATATGAGGCTTCAGCTGGCCTCATTCTAGCTCCTGATAACTTATTTAAAATTTTATACCCTGCCTCCTTCCAGAATATGAATTTTGAGGTTCCTTAAAATAAAAACGTACCTAATAGAACTGAATAAATATTAAAAAATCACAAAATCATTAAACTTGGGAAAATAGTTTCTCCAATAATTTATGTTTAAACTTCTTGCACCAAAAAAAATGGAAATGTGATGGTCTGTAAAATTCTATCTGCTCACCCCAAACTAATATAACAATGTGTGTCAACTATACTCAAATAAATCTTTTTAAAAGAAAGTACATAGTCATTGACTAATTTATGAATAAAAGTTTGACTTTAAATTCTTAACATTTATCACAAGACTTTTTAGTAAGAAGAGCTGGAGTAACACAAAACACATTTCCTAGTCTTCTAGTTGTATAATTCAATAATTCTAGTTGTAAAATTCAATGACAAAAAAATAAAAAATAAAAAAAAATAAGATAAAATTCGGTGACAATAACAGTGGTCAGAACAGCACCAGAACTGTAAACTTTGTTGATGTTTTTTGATATTTATTTTTAACAAATAAATTGTTGGTATTTATTTTAAAATGAACCATATTCTAAGGTTCATAGCATATCTTGTTTGTTTTCTTTTGGGCACCATCATCTTCACATTATAGAATAAAAGAAAAGTGTAAATGTAGTCAACAGAAACCAACAATCCTATATTAATAATTTTACTAAGCTTAGAACCAGGTCATAAAATTATAGCAACATAATTAAACAATAAAATATTACCACTTATATCCACAGTAAGTGTTCATATCTTTCTGTTAACCTATCTATCCATATCTCACATATATATATATATATATATTTTTTTTTAAGATTTATTTATTTGTTTGAGAGAGAGTGAAAGAGAGAGAGCACAATCAGGGGAGAGGCAGAGGGAGAGGGAGAAGCAAACTCCCCACTGAAGTGGGAGCCTGGTGTGGGTCTTGATCCCAAGACCCTGGGATCATGACCTGAGCCAAGGGCTGATGCTTGACCCACTGAGCCACCCAGGAAACCCACACATATATATTCTTTGAATGGATAAATTAAAACCAAAATACAATAAGGGTCATTACATGAGAGTCAATGTTAACATATTTGAGTGGAAATGATCCTTTAAATTTGGTATCCATATTTCAGTTTTGGTAGAAGATGCTTTGGGTTGCTCAGCCCAGATTCTTTCCACTGGGCCACTGCACTCATGTTTTCATCTCTAGAGAAATGCCTTTGGCCTGGATATGCTTGGGAGTTTATAATATTCCTCTTCTCACAAGAGCAATGACTGGCATATGCAGGGCACAAAGGGGTATAAGAGCCCAGCACCTGTTTCTCAAGGCAGGACAACTCTGCTGGGCAAACTGCAGTATATATACATACCCTCTGGGACTCCTGTTCTCAGTGCATTAGGCCAGGTCTAGACTGGATGAGAGACCACATTCTTGCTCAGCCTCTTCCCTTTGCTTGGCCCTTGTAATCAAGCCCTTAGAGTGTTTTTCCTCCTGAGTGCATCCTCAGTAAATCACCTGCACCTAAGTCCCTGACTTGGGTTCTGCCTCTAGAGAATCTGTTCCAGGACCATTTGGGGTACTTTGCTATATTACATGTTTTAAAGTTGAAAATCTCACTTAAAGCATAAACTTTCAATACCAGTGCTGCAGTCATCATGCTTTTGCAGCCCCGGTAGACTGAAAGTAGGCAAATTCCATCAGGCTTGACACCAGGTATGTCGTACATTAACTGCTGTGTAAAGGTCTCTTCTTGGAAAGAAGGTAGTATGAGTAGTGTAATTTTTCACTCCACTCTTGTATCAAGTGTTTCTTTCCTAAAAAAATGAAGATTTGATTCTTCAACTTGAAATCCATTTTTTAAAAATAAAATCTAGGGGCGCCTGGGTGGCTCAGTGGGTTAAAGCCACTGCCTTCAGCTCAGGTCATGATCCCAGGGTCCTGAGATCGAGCTCCGCATCAGGCTCTCTGCTCAGCGGGGAGCCTGCCTCCCCTTCTCTCTCTCTCTGCCTGCCTCTCTGCCTACTTGTGATCTCTGTCTGTCGAATAAATAAATAAAATCTTTAAAAAAAATAAAAATAAAATCTATACACCTATGAGTAAATGATATATAATTTTGCTAAACTCTTAACTAGCACTCACTACAACTCACATGCATGGCAAGATAGGAACTATTTAATTACAAATATCTTTTTATCCAGATTTGTTGAAATATGCTAGCCATGGATATTTAAAGACTTAGTCCTAGCCTAGGTAGTCATCATTTTTCTTTCTGTAACACTGATGTCTTTAGAGGAAACCTGTATACAACATTTTAAAAATTATTATTGCTTTATTTAAGTAATCTCTACACCCAATGTGGGGCTCAAATTCATGATCTGTAGAGTCACAGTCCCATCTACTTAGCCAGCCAGGTGCTCCTACAACAATTTTTTAAAGTCCAGATTCAAACGTGCTAAAATACTGATTTCTTTTTGTTCTGGTAAGTCTGTTCACTTTTGCATCTTTAAACATGGCTTTGTCACACTCCTCCCCCTGCTTGTATAACTTGGTGTCTGTACATTCTATTGTTATTGCACTGCAAGAATTTGTCTACCTCTACGTGGAAAAGGAACCTCTGTCATAGTCTTCTGTGCTCCCTCCTAGGCTGTGTGCAGTGCTCGCCTCTCAAAACTGTACCTTGCTGGCCACCTGCTTGAAGTATCCTTGTGTCTTAATGGACTCCACCTTAGAAGCAGTAACTACATCAAAAATTTCATTGATCCTCTCTCTCTAGTCTTAGTTGACCATTCCATTTATACTGACAGTCTCAAGACCAATATTAACCATCCTCACCATTACAACTTTTCTATTTCTCTGTCATTTAGGCCTCAGTAATCCTTTTCTGCGTCCTGGGAAAGTCTGCCTATTCTGTCCTCACAAGAGTACTTTTGGAAGACTGTGTATCTGGCAGAGATAAACATTATCTTCTTCCATCGTCTTTGGTCTTTTTGCCCCCACAATTGTACAAAAAGGAGAGAAAAAATAAAATTGAAGTTCATATTGAAATTTTTGATAAGTTATTGGATAATTCCTTTTTAATATGTGTTTAGTTAGCAATTACCACAGTAGTAATAGTAATTAAGGTTAGACAATAAGGTAGGCACAGGGATACAGAGACAACCATAAAAAATATTCTTACCCTTTAAGAGTTTAAATGAGAACATTCTTATTTAATATTTATAAAAGTGAATTAAACAGTTAATATTTTTTTTTAGATTTTATTTATTTGACAAAGAGAGAGAAATCGCAAGTAGGCAGAGAGGCAGGCAGAGAGAGAGAGGGGAGGAAGCAGGCTCCCTGCAGAGCAGAGAGCCCGATGTGGGGCTCGATCCCAGGACCCTGGGATCATGACCTGAGCAGAAGGCAGAGGCTTTAACCCACTGAGCACCCAGGTGCCCCAAACAGTTAATATTTAATGGGGGTAGGAAAGACTACATAGAAAATGATGTTCCACTATTGACAGAAAATTTGGAGCCAGGTACACAGACAAAGTGACATGAACTGGATCTTGAAGGACAAGAAAATGTTTTGTGAAACAGATAAAATAACGGGGATAGGAAATTCAAAGTAGAGACTGACATGTTCAAAGGCACAGAAGAATAACAGAACATAAATTAAAAATTGTGAGATTGTACCAGATGAAGATGTAGTAAGACATGGGGAAAGGAATCTAGCAAGATGAAACTTGAAAGGTAGGTTAACTTGTAATGATCTTGAATCTTCCACTATTGACTTTGGACCTTTTTTAATAGATGAGTGGGAGGCAACTTTTGTGCAAGTGGGAAAAATCAGAAAACATCAAAATCCTTATGGGCCATATTTTTTTTTTTTTTTCAATTCAAGTTGAAAATAACTTTGAGGAATACCTGGGAGGCACAGTGGGTTAAGCCTCTGCCTTCGGTTCAGGTCATGATCTCAGGATCCTGGGATCGAGCCCCGCATCAGGCTCTCTGCTTGGTGGAGAACCTGCCTTCCCCTCTCTCTCTGCCTGCTGCTCTGCCTACTTGTGATCTCTCTCTCTGTGTCAAATAAATAAATAAAATCTTAAAAAAAAACAAACTCTGAGTCTTATGGAGGGTGTTGTAAGTATGTGTGTGTATACACACACACACACACACACACAAATATATGTATCTTCATAAGTTATGTTACTTATTTTGGTGATTATATCAATAAGATAATTAGTATTCAATTTTAGTCACTGAAACACTAATATGTGGATACATTTATGAATTAGTAGTACAAAACAGCTTTCCAGTGTTTGATACTTTACATTTTTATAATACTGTAAAAACATAAAACTCATTTGCATTACTTCACCTTATTCTGAAAACCACTCTTAGATAGACATTGCCATTACCTCTATCCAACAGAAAAAGTGAGGCTCAGAGAGTTTTACTGAAAGTCATACAGTGATTTAACAACAGAACTATGTCAAGAACTAGTCAAGAACAATTATATAAAGCATTGGAAAATACCCAATATGCAGAGCATTGTTTCAACCAACATGGCTCTGCTTCCCATAGTTTGAATTGACCAGTAGCCACCAAACCAATAAAGATCACACCTTAATCATGACAGCTTTTCACTGGCAACCCAGAACAGCATCACTGTCTCTCATTCTTAGAACATGAGGGCTCCTGATCCTCTGTGTTATACTGCACTAAACCGAACAGATTCTGGCATGACTGTCTGGGGAATCTGCCCTAATTGTTTTTAAGTATGTTACACTCTTTTCCTGAGGCAATTCCACCATCATTCCCCACCCTCTACCACTGCAGCCATGATCACCAGGCATGTTGTTCTTGCCTTGGCATATGATTTTTTTAAGGGTTCTTTTTGAGTCCAAGGGGTTTGCCATGAAGAATTTCTTTACCTATTCCCATGCCTTGGCCCAGCTATGTGGACAGGCAGGACCCGTGTCCACTGCAACAGAGAGTTGCCTGCATTTTTATAAGCAACGTAGGGACATTGAAAACCTTACATTTCTGTTTTAGGAAGATAACTCTGGTGGTTCTTATCTTTCCTGCTTCAGTACCTCGCTCGCTAAAAAGAAAAACCCCATAGGTTTAATGTCTTGATTTAAGGCCCAGTCCAGGACATATTTGAAGTTGGCACCTTTAGAAAATAGTTCTCCTTTAAATATGTAAATGCGACTATAAGAACAAATCCTGTTTGGGGGGGGGGGGGGTTTCTATCTCTGCCTTCTTCTTCTCCCCTCAGTGGGCATGTTGTGGTGGTTTTTGAAGCCCAAAGAGAATCAAGCACATTGCAATCAAACATTAAAATTTGCAATGAGTTTAATGCCATTTAAATGAATGAATAAAAGAGATTTATTAACCTATATGGCTAAAACATGAATTGCTTGTGAATGAAATCTATGGAGAAAAATGGGAATAGGGACTAGAGTGTAAAGAATCCTGTGAAGAAAGATGTTGACAGCAACAAAATGAAATTGTTTCAGAATTGGTATTAACCGGGTGATTTGAGTATCAATTAGGCAATTTGGGTATTAATTAGATAATTTGTTTCTGCTGCAGTCTTATGAACTAGAAATGAGCCTGTAAGTGTGGTTTGGTCGTGTGTGCATGTGACTATAATACTGGGAATGGTGCCAAACTGAAGTCCTCAGAAAACTGAAGTCCTCAGTTTACCTGGAGAACAGGTTCAGTGGTGTTCGCGGAAGCTTTACCAGTAAGTCAGTGAGTTATACTCAGGATGACCTAATGCAGATATCCTCAAGGCTGGAATGTCTTGTTCCCTCCTTCACATTGAAAGGAGAATCAGTAGTTACTGCTTTAAGAAAAGTCTGCTTAAAAAATCCCAAGTTACAAGGATTTGTCATTTCCATGGAGTACTGCAATTGGGGAAGATCACTGAAAATAGAGTCAGCAAATTTACAAGGGCCAAGAATCCTCAGAAATAAATGTTAACACCATTTATTCAATTTGGTTAACACAGCTGACAGAAAGATAAGTTAGTAATTTTCCAAAACAAAGATTCAAGAATCCTTGTCTTTCTCTCCAGAAACCAAATTAAAATACTGTAGCATCTACTATAAACCATGAAACACTGTAGCTCATTTTACTCTTTCTTTAGGGGAAAATGACTTTTTATTAAGATTTTACTGGTTAACTCAACACCTGGTCATCTAGAATATTTGTTCTGGAAGAGTAAGGAAGTTGTCTTATATATTGCTATGTTTAAAACACTGTCTTGTATATAGCAGGCCATCTGTACATATATAAATGATGCAATCAGTAGAGTTAAACCACTGTTGTAGCCCCTACCTCAACTGGAAGAGTTTAAAGTTATGAAGTTCGATTACTGCGAATGAAAATATTTGAAGTGAATGAGTATCAACTAATGCCAGCAAAGAGAAAAAAATGCTCCTTTCTCTTACTGACTCCTTAAGGCCCTGAAGTGGATTCAGTACTGAGGTGGATTTAGTAGGGTTTGGGTATATAACGGCTGCCTATTTGCCACTTGCCAGCAGATGGCCTAATTATTCCATCATTTGCCTGGCATCAAGATTGCTCTATATAAAGAAAAGCACTAGATGAGTACTAACTTTCCCCTTGATTTTTTTTTTTATAACAGAGATGATTTTTAGTGTATTTCCCATTATTTTTCTCTGGATTAAACAATTGATTATAGAGATGCTGATTTTAATATAGCCTAGTCTAATCCATAAGAAAGCATATATTACATATATATATATATATATATATATATATATATATGCTAAATCACCTAGGAAGAGCTATAGAGGTGACATACTCATATCAGTGCCTCATGGATAAATTGATTCATCATCATCCATGAGTAAATGGGAATTTTTATTTTACTCTTGACAGTCCTTACAAGGCGTATAAAATATCCCATTTAGATGGCTTTTCCAACTTTCCTAAAAATCAGTGTAATAAGACTGTTAATGTTCAGACTCAGTTTACCTGGAACAAATTTCCTCGGAGTTCTGAGGTTATTTACCAGTTATATAATTTGTCTATCAGAGCAAAGTCCTCTTACATCTAAAAAGTGTATTTAATTTGTTCTTACTGAGTAAATATGAAAATGACATGACTGAAGAAAAAGACAAGAGTGAGAGGAGGAAGGTGGAAACATTAATTAAATATAGTGTAGTCTTGTTTGATATTTTTCTTATTAACTCTACCAAGATAAAAACATGTCATTCCATTAATTCTTTTTTGAAATATTGTTTCTCTCTTCAGGACTTTAAGTGTTCAGTTGCTTTCCCTTACCTGAATTTTAACACTTTTGAGGGTAAGTGCTTTGTCTGTCTTGTTGATTATTGTTTATATACTGACTACTGATAATAGTGCCTGGTATATGAAAATAATTGATTTAATAGTTATGGACTGTAAAAAAAAGATTCTGATTATATTTTCTGGGGTAAACCAATAGGAAAGAACAATGAAATATGGCATCGTGAATAAGAGTCTCAATTTTGGGCCTTTCAGCAATTTAAAATAATCTGGCAAATTATTTTTCAGACATTTGTCCCAGTATACTTGCTTATACCTTGAAACATGCAGCCCACTCCCTTTGATATGTTATCCAAGATAAAAGATTGTGGTTGTGGAAAACCAATGATCTACCTCCAATCCTAAGATGTTATCATAAAAAATAGAAAAGAAAGGAATAACACAAATAGCATGAAAAGGTGCACCTGAGATCAGGAACCATACTCATAGTATTTGTTTTATTAGTCTATATAAATATCTTAAGTCTTCTGGATATACTATATTTTACGTAATAAAAATATTTTTTAAAAGAAAATGGAAAGGAGATAAAGTGATTGAATCATTTTATCCTTGCTACTTCATTTCCTTCCATTTGTGGTTTTACCAGGATTTTCAAATAAGAAAAAACAAGCCCTTTTACCCCCATTAAGACATCTTTCTGATTAGCATTCTAAATGTACTTGATATTGTATGGATATTGCCTTAGTAATTAGAAAAGAAAGTCTTTTTTGTTTCCCAGTGGAAATGCTATTGCTTTCTTTTTTGACAGTTTACAATATTGTTTTATTTTTTTGCTAAGCAAATCATTGGAAAATTATTTCTTGTTAAACATAAATGTGGTATTTGAGATTTATGATTATGTCATTTTTAATTTGTATTTTTGAAGTAAAAACTCCCTCATGGAAAGAACATACCATTATTAAATATATACCAAAACTAGTTTCACTGATATTGATGTATATTCTCAATGAATAATAAGGATGCTTAAAAATAATTTTGAAAACTTAAACCTGTTAATAGGAAGCTCACATATCTCAGAAGATCCTGGAAAGATGTTTGGTATTGTCAAGCTAATTTTTTATCTTTATTTTATTTATCTATTCATTTTTTATTTAACTTCAAAATTCTATCTTTTTTAGTCAGTCCTTTGTGTATGTAATTGCAAAAACATGTCTGCACAGTTTGTTATTTTTAAAAAAGATTCATAGGAAGTTTCTCGTATCTGCTCTAAAGGCTTTGGGCATTAGTACCAGTAAACAAAAAATGTTAGCCCTTTTATGTTCCTAGTATTTGGATTCTTTTTGCTTTCAAGATTTTGTTTATATTTTGGAGTCCAGAATATCTACACTCTGTTCACTAACTATCAACAAAGAAAAACTGATTTAGATACGTGGCAATGGATGATGTTATATCATCTAAATTTTCTAATTCTTAAAAGAATTTTAAAACTATACTGTAAACAACACTTGGAATTGAGATTGCTAAGAAATAATAAAATACGGTTTAGATAATTTCTTCTTTATATAAAACAGATATTTTATACAGACCCACAGAAATACCCTCTTTAGAGATACAGATAGAGATACACAGAGAGAAGAGAGACTGAGCACATGAGAGACCAGAGAGGCTACGTACTATTCTAGACACAACAATGAACAAAACAGATTCAGATCTCTGCCCCGATGTATTTACATTCTCATGGAGGGAGGCAAAAGATAGCAACAAAATGTACTTCACAAAATGGTAAGCAGGATTGGGAAACATTTATCTGCTTTTATTGTTTACTAGCTAGATGACATTGGTCAAGGAATTCGTTCTCTCTAAGGCTCACTTTCTGTATTAAAAAGGAGCCTAAAGCTTACTACAAATGGATGTCATAAAAAGCAAATGAGATAATAAATATAAAGTGCTTATTTAAGTGCTTGGTATAGAATCACATCTAGATTAAAGGTGCAATAATAATTTTAATGATCAATATCTAAAAAATTCTATTTAATTGGGGAGGTAGCCTATAAGCAAAACATTGATTGATAGCTAGATAAGGTGTTCAAGGAGAGGAAGAGGTAAAGATTAGATGGATTTATGAATATTGTGGCTTTTAAACTGAACTTTACAAAGATTTTTTTGAAGAGAACATTAAAAAAATCACAGGTGAAGGAGAATTACGTATGTGAAAAGATAAGTGTGAACAAGGGATTTCTTAGAAGACCTTTTAGGACACAGATGCCAGAGGAAAGGACAGGTAGGCACCATCCAGCCCCAGGCCCTAGACCAACTCTAGATATTTTCGTTGATTAAAAAAAAGGGGGGGCGCCTGGGTGGCTCAGTGGGTTAGGCCTCTGCCTTCGGCTCAGGTCATGATCTCAGGGTCATGGGATCGAGCCCCACATCGGGCTCTCTGCTCAGCGGGGAGCCTGCTTCCTCCTCTCTCTCTGCCTGCCTCTCTGCCTGCTTGTGATCTCTCTCTGTCAACTAAATAAACAAAAAAATCTTAAAAAAAAATAAAAAGGAACATTCACGAGGCAAATGCGTCATTCAAGGAGATATTAAAACAAAAATTGGTAACAGTTTGCTAACTGGGGAGAAAGAAAAAAATTAAGGGCTGCAAGTCCTGAAAGAGAGTAGTGAACATGTATTTGTATCTCCATGTGAAGAGAAACAAATGCTAAGGTGTCTGGAGAAGGCTTGCTTGCAAATCCCGGTAGGACTGTAAGCGATGGCAGGTGCGCTATCAGCGAGCATCTCTACTCCAGTTACCAAGCTGTTCTCTGACTCCTGAAAACAGATAAATCAACACGGGCAATGTTAGTTTCTAGTTGTAGAAAGTGACTATTTTATTGAGAAAGTCACCAAAACATGGTCTCAGATTTTTTAAAAACGTAAACGTAGTATAATAAGCCTCAATTTAAAGAAATAGTGCATAGAGAATGCAAGTTAGAGAGCTGGGAAACAGAATGAGGCAAAACAAGGATTCGGAAATGAGACAAAGGTTTGTTTCTCACAATTGAGTTCTTGGTTTACTTTGGAGTTTGTGAGGATTACTTAGGGGGGAATTTGATCTCTTTTCCTAGAGTTATTCCTGGAAGTCTAATCGTTGAAAGCCAATGGCTTTTTACCATGAGAAGGAAGAAGGAAGCAGCAGAGTACAGTATCGGAACAACAAAAAAAGCTTTAGTGGAAGGAAGAGCAAGCAATGTCTGGAGTTTGATCCGGTTAACTGTTATGTGAAGACATCTATTTCAAATAATATGGTGCTAAAGGAAGTCCTATGTGAATAAATCGATTGAATAATTATTAAGCCCCTACCCCATTTTCTACAAATATAAAAGAAGACCACAGCCAAACCACAGACTCTCTTTGTTAAAACTCTCCCGTATCCACAAATGCTTGCCTTTCATCTTCAGAAAGCCTCCATTGGGCGGCGTGAGAAATCATGGAAGAAAATGTGAATTTGGCCTTAAGACCAACATGTATTTTCTATCACATTTTAAAAACGTCAAGTTTCTGTAAGTCTAGGGGGGAGAACATAAAAAGTAGATGTTTTAGACAATATTTTCCTAACAGTCTTCGTATTTGAAGGGCATCAGTGATCTATAGTCTATGATAAATGAACACGAATAAATTCTTTAAACCAGATACTTTTGGCCAGAGCCACTGTCTTAGTCCTTCTGTGTGATGTATATACTAATAGTGTTAATGAATTAAAGCATAAAGCAGTTTAAATATTCATGTAATTATCAAATTTGTCTTGATGTAGAAATTTTAAAAATACACAGTATTTGTTGGAAATTACTTGGCCTAGCACTAGGGAGAAGCACTAGAAACATAAAATAAAATAAAATTTGGTCTTTATCCTTGGATATCTTATAGCCTCTGGAGGAAAAAGAAGTATCACAGACAAATGCATGTACATGTCCACGCATGTAAATGGAAGACAGCTTATAATTTAATGCCAAAGGAGTTCAAAGGGATGAATGATTGACTCTACACAGAAAAGAAGTGGTCTTTAAACACCCAAAAAATCATATACACACGTACATAAAAAATGTATATATTTTAATTTCTACTTTCTTGCCCTTTGCTGTTGGCAGATAACCCCTAGCATTCTAAACTAACATCCACAGACCAGGATGGAGTGACAGGCATCAGAAGATCCAGGAAGAGATCAGATTTCCCTGAACTACACAAACAAAAATATAAAATAGAGAATACCTCCTGTTTAGATATTTTGATGGATGTCTGAATAGTTAACTATGTGTGCAACTAAACACACCCATCCGCTGCTCAATTGCACTATGTTAACACACGTGCACATGCCACGATGATAGGTGTAAGACACACACACGCACAGGCAACACGTGGTGTGAATATTCCGAACTCAAGTTAAACTAGAATCAATTTCATTTGAAGCATATGTTCATTACATTTGCAAATGCTTTATGTAATTTCTAAATCATATGTATAAAGTTATGTAGAATTTATTTTAATAAATTATAAATTTATAAAATGACACACAATTTCATGTAAATTACGTATATGTTTATATCGCTACCTACGGCAACATGCGGGGCATTCATGTCTCAAAAGTCAAATTCCCTTCTTGCTCAAATGCTTAGCATTCTGCAAGACACCAAATACACACACACACACACATACACAGAGAAAAACCAATTTTTAAGTTTTTTCTTGCTTATTAAACCTCAGCCACTTGCCCTAGTCTCTCACGTTCACTCGGCCTCAACAAAGGCACTAAGTGCTTTCCGGAACATAGATTTAAATGAGGCCCCTGCCCAGTGGGCTTACAACCTAATTAGACAGAGACAGTTGACCAACATATGCCCACAGACTACAGTTGGCCACTTATTTATTCTCTAATTAACATAAAGCAGCAGGGCAACAACTCCGCCTGTGCTCAGTGAGCAGCAGCGCGGCTGTGTGTGCTGGAGAGCTCTGTGGGAAACCAGACTGCTTTTTTCTGCAGGGGTTTACAGCAGGCCTTGCCTTGCTTCTGGCTTGTCTCCATAATTAATATTCCTGTGCATATCTTGCTGTGACTACGTATGTCCGAGCAAACAGACCCTCATGGCCCAGCAGAACCACTTAGTTCAGCCACCCCGGTGACCAATACGGGTCACTGGAGGGTTGACTTGCGGTCGAACAGGTAATTCTGTTGAAAACATAGGCCAGTGCTGGCCAGAGTGGTTAGTCCATGCTTTAATTTTGTCTTTTCAGCCAAACAAGGAAGATTTTCATGATCGTGGTTGATTGTCAAGGGCCAGTAGCTTCTTTCTGCTCTTCTCACTGCCCTTCCCACACCCTCCTGCAAACTCTTCAGTTTTTGAAATTTCTCCCTCCCTAAGTGTGTTCCACATGATTCTAAAAAAGCATTTGAAGTAACTTAAACATGTCCCGTGCCACACTATTTGAAAAAAAAAAAAAAAAGGTATGTGAGACTATTAGAATCAGAGAAAGCTAAGCACTAGGACTCATCAGATAAGGTTTGAGAAAATGTTGGTCCCTGAAATGCATGTCAAGAGTTCATAAGTATTTGCTAGATAAAATCCTTCATGAAGACAGTAGATGATTTGAGTATTCATTGTTTATCCAGAGAGAAGAATGCAAGCAAGAAAATTATATTTTTTCCCTAACTCTAGGGATATATTTAATGGTGGAAAAAGATAAAACTCATTTGTTTTAGGTTATACAGAGTATTGTCAGTTACTACCCCTCTAATACTCTCTTTAAAATTCTATTTAATGTTTTTGACCTAATATGAATCATAATTAAATCTTCTGAGAATTTTAAGCCTTCACAGATTTACAATCAGTGTGGTTTTTTAATCCACCACAGGAGAAGCTGTTTTCTTCTTTTTTAGGGGGTAGGGATGGGTATTGGTTTTTTTCGTTCACTCTATACTATGTCTTAAAAAATAGTGTAGACATTGGAGAACATGATTTCCAATGATATCATTCTTTCTTTGTTTAATTCTAATATTTTTTAAGCATACATAATTGTCATTGGGTAGTTAGTCAATATCATGAATTGTTTTAATGTGTTCCTCAGGTGAACTTGAACATGATACAGTAGGTATTTGGACTACTGGGAATTTAACACTTACATAGATACTTCTGATATTTCCCTATAAATTGTGATTCTGTGGACTTATTGTTATGTTGCCGAAGTAAAGAACTATAAACAATCCCATTCAAAGTATGGTTAAAAAATTGGGGGCCTAATGCTACTAAAAAAGAGCCTTATTTTCACAAATCAAGTAAAAGACAAAAGGTCTGAGTCAAAATATAAGAATCTACAAACTCATATATAACTGCTTCTAAAGGGTCCCAGAATCACCAGTGTTATTGATTTTGCATGATAAATGGAGTTGGTATAATCAGACTAATCATGTTTTAGAATTTAGATATCCTGATAAATATCTCTAATCTTAAACATCTTGTGCTTTAGAAATCAACAGTCATTTCTGTCTTTATGAGTCAAATTGTTGCTTTCACTCTTTTTTTTTTTAATGTACATGGGAACGTGCTCATCATAGTTAAAATAAACCCCCAAACTGAAATGAATATCTAAAGCTGATCCAGTTTCACTTATTTCTCCTAAAAACTCTGTATCTGGAATTTTAAATCACACAATTTTGCGTGGATCATTTTTCGGGGGTGGTGGTTTCATTCCTTTTCTCTCTCTCTCTTCTCCCGTCTTCCATTTTCATTTTGGAAATTTCAAGCAGCAAAGCAGGAAATCCCATCCAGGTTGATCTAACCTCAGGGCCTCCTCCAAGCGTGCTGGAGAATCAGTGCTCTCTCACCTCTGAGAATAGAATTCATTTTGGATTCCTGTATTACCTGCCTCTGGTACTTGGCACTTACTTGCTGACCGACTGAGCTATTTTAACTTTGGTATGATGCAAATGTCCTTTATGGCAGTTTCCAATTTAGTATTTTTAGAATCAAGATTGAACTGAAAGAGTTCAAAGTATAGTGCCCCCTCCCAAATGAAGTACTTAACCAAAAATTTCAAAGTAGAAGTGATACATCAAAGTGAAGAAGTGCAATTTAAGATGGAATGATATAGTGTTGTAGTTCTCAAAATTCAAGGTCTAAAATAACTTCATTCATCCAAATACATTCCTTAAGAAATACAGTTATTTGCAAATGACTGTGACTATCAGCAAATTAGCACAATAAAAATATTAATAGTTGTGTCAGCATCTGTAAGATTTAGTTGTTTTGATGGTACTTAATAGGTAAAACTAGCCTTTCTGGGATCCTGCCAGTTGAGCATCTGTTTAGGTAGTCTGTGGAGAATCAGAACAACTGAACTTTTGGCACATTCAATTACACTGAGCAACTACCAGCCCTGTTTTAGGTTATAACAGAAGAGAACAACACCAAAAGATTGTGCTAATTGATTTAATGTTGAGAACTTTGGGAATCTGGAGATTGTCATGGGAGCATCTCAGTTAGTCTTAGTGAGTTGAATCCATAAAAACATTATTTAATTAAATAAGGGCCCTTCTTTCAGGAGATTTTCTAGGCATTTTGAGAGATACAATGATAACATAATCCTTGCCCTTTATTGCATATAAGATAATATATGAAATAAAATTTATGTTATGCATATCTCTAAAGGAAGGCAGCCAGCAATGTCAAAAATATTGCTACTTTTGTTATTGGAGTACTGGGAAGGAAAAGCTACTTCCATATGGAGATAAGAAAGTAGATCATGAAAGGCATGTCATTCGTGGTAAGTCTCAAACATGGAGATGCTTTTGAAAAATTAAGTCAGAGTTGGAGATTTTACAAGGTTGAGGGACAGGTTGACTAAAAACAGTGAAGTGATTTAGGGAATTAAAGAAGACTAAAATTGTTTGGGGCCAAATCAAACTGAGAAATCGCTTTAGAAATCTAGATTTATGCCACTGAGAGCCAGTAAGGAATTCTGAGCAGTGGAGCCCTGGCATTGTGGTAAGATATGCTATGCAAAAGAAAGTGAGGCTAGAAAAATCTGGGAGGAAACCCCTACAGTAATACAACTTGGAAGAAATACTGCCTTTACTAGGGCAAACAGAAAGAAAAGGAAGATTGCTTTAAGAGATGCAACTAAGACAAAAGTGAAGTACTTCAATTGAGTTTATGTAAAGGGAAAAAGGAAAAAAATCAAGATAATTCTAACATTTTGAAAAGCAGTGACTATGGAAGTGTTATGCAATCAAATGTTAAACAAACAAATGAGGTATAGAATTCAACAAAAGGCACAAGTCTGGAGATACGTATGTGATCACTAAGGCTATGTGAGTGTCTGGAAGGATGTATTTTTGAAAAGTGCCACTACTGAAGAGACAGAAGAAAGACAGAGAAAAACCCAGGAAAGAGAACAATGAAAGGGAAATATAGGAGAATCAGCTGAACATAGCGAAATGGAAAGTGTTCATAAGCAAGTGGTCATCAAGGTTAATTGCCTGAGAGATGTTAAGGAAGAAGGAAACCTTCATGTCACTGGACTGAGAATACAGAAGTCACAGGGGAACTTCAGGAAAATAATTGTTTGAATAGGTAAGTGTGTAAGTCACATTATGTTCATTTTACTTCTGAAAGTGGTGTGAAGCTGGCTGGTGAAAGAGACCGAGATAAAAGAGATTAGATAGATGGGAGATGATAGATATTGATAGATACGCAGACAGACACAAAGACAGAGATAGAAAATCATCACTCAAGGAAATGATTGAAAGTAGTGTGTGTGTGTGTGTGTGTGTAAATGGGTAGTCACTGAGGGCAAGATGAACACTAGCATTCTATCAAAAATGTAAAATAAAAGAACAGTTACAGAGGTTTGGGTAGGGGTAAAGAAACGAACAAAGAATGTTGACTTTCTTCCCAGCCCTAGATCTGAAGAGGAAGGGAAGGAAATAGAAGAATCCAGTGGGAACCGGGGCTATCCAGGTATCAGTAACAGCAAACAAGATGACCTGCAGTAGAGAAGGGAGGTAGAAGAAAATGCAAACTTCTTCCCCCTCAGCCTCCTATCTCCTCTTCCTGCCTTCCATCAGCAGAATAAAATATAAACCTCATCAGCACTCTGTCTTCAAAGTATAGTTCTTGGGAGTCTGTCTCTTGAAGCATAGATCAAGACAGAATGGGTATAGAATGGACAGTGGGAGACAAGGAAGGAAGGAAGAAATCCCAGGAAAAAAAGAAGAAAAGCATAAGAAAGAAGATGAGATAATAAGTGGAACAAAGTTCAGGATAAGATGAAGACATACCTAGAAAATTTAAATTAAAAAGTACAGGCACAGAGTGCTTTGGTTGTTCAGTTGTTGAGCAGCCGACTCTGGGTTTCAGCTCTGGTCATGATCTTAGGGCCACGAAACAGAGCCCTGCACCAAGCCCCAAATCTGGCTCCAGGCTGCGTGGGGGAGTCTGCTTGAAGATTCTATCCTTCTGCTCCTCCCCCATCTCTCTTTCAAATAAATAAATCTTTAAAAAAATAAGAAGTGCAAAAGAAGAAAAGATGAGATGCAAAGCAACTTTGAAGTGGAGATAGGGGCTTGTGTTAGAAGCCCCAGTCTAGAACAGTTCTACGGGATCCGCCTTTGTCAACCTAGGGCAAGCGGTCACAAATTCATAAATGTTACCAGAATGTAACCTTGATTACTTTTGCAATGCTTAACTGATTAATACCTTAAAATTATTACCAAATGAGGACTTTACTAAATATATTTACTATTGGGACACCTGGGTGGCTCTGTTGGTTAAGCGTCTCTGCCTTCAGCTCAGGTCATGATCCCAGGGTCCTGGGATTGAGTCCTGCATCAGGGTCTCTGCTCAGCAGGAAGTCTGCTTCTCCCTCTGCCTGCTCCTTCCCCTGCTTGTGCTTGCTCTCTCTCTTTCTCTAATGAATAAATAAATAAAATAAAAATAAATAAATAAATTTACTAATAAATTTAAAAAACCTGTAAAAAATAAGTACACTTAATGACCTAATGTGATGCATGTATGTGGTGTACATACAGGTGTACATATATGTTTCATATATATATAATATATATTATATATATATTTTATATACACAGATAATATTGTTATAGTGGCACAGTGATCAAGTGTTTTGATAATATGTCCTATGGAATACTCTAGAAAAAACAGTTTCCCCCAATAGTTGTTTTCAGTCATCATATCCATGTCAACATATCCACGTTTTAAGCCATGAGATGGAGAGGGAGAGAAAAAAGGGTATGTTTCTTCACCTTGGAAAAGTTTTCCTGAAAGTCCACGTAGCACTTCTACCTATATCTGTCTGTCTATAATTTAGTCACATGGTTCTGCCTAATTCTGAGAAACGATGGGCCTTCTAGCTGAGTGTCAATGTCCTAGCAGAAAATCAGTATTCTGATCATTAGAAAGGTAAGGAAAATACAGATTTGTTTGGCATCAACATTTTCTGCCTTCCTGTGTTAAAATAAAGATGCTCTCAGAAGGAGAGTGTTTTTGTTACTAATGTAGAATCAAACTCATGAGTGAGTATTGTAGAAACTAAGGACACTAGTCCTAATTTGAAACACTGCTCTAGGAGAAGAAGCACTTGAACATCTAAGGGATAGCATGAAGTAGGGAAAAATGTATGTTTGAAATTAAAAAATGTAGAGCTGGAGAGTACCAAAATGGCAATGCAGAACATTTTCCTAGAATCAGCTCTACACTGAACTTTAAAATAATTCTGAAAGTCATCAAGGACAGAATATATTTTAAATTAAATATCCTGAGATGAGATCTCTTGGATTTCCTTAAAGAAAAAATTTTGGAGGGGAGGGTATAAAAAATAGTGCATTGATTTACAGAAAACTCTAATCCATAGTGAGACAAAAAATTTGCCACTTAGAAAATGTATTACAAATATTGTTGCATAGGAAGGAAATAACCATACTATAAGCAATATTATAAAAGTGGCAAGAAAAACAAAATTCTTAAATCTATATTATCAAAATTCTACATGTTTTTTGACATGATTTTGTGTAGAAGATAGTAATCTGTATTGACTTAAATGAGATGTGAGGGCAAAAAAAAACATATGTCTGTTGGACAAATATAATCATTCTTAGTGATTCTATTAAGCTACATGACAGATGATATATTCCACGGGTTAATTTTTAAATTCTGCCTCATCTTTTCCATACATAATTTATTATCATATCTAGGCAAATCAAAAGTGTATCACTTGATTAACTTTTACCCCCAATTATCTTAAAAATTCTTTTATATTTGTATATCTTAGTTTCAAAGCTGTCTTTCAATAACATTTTTCTTGCATTAAGTATATATTACAGGCATAATATTATTATAATTTTTGTTCTTTCAGAATACAAATGATTTGGGGGAAAAGTGGATTGGTGAATAATTTTACCCTAAAAAATTAGGAAAATGGTTTCTTGTAAATATATAGAATACAAATGGCACAAATGCATACTAATGATATGGGAAAGATGGCAGAAGAATGACAGGAGATTTCTAAAAAGGCAGTCATATATACTTCATAACCAAACAAAATTTGATTAATTAAGAGTATACTAATATATAAGCTCAGGAAATTATTAGTAAAAGCAATAGCTGGTAAAATTTTAGAAAATAATCTTTGTCCTCAGGATACCTGGACTCCAGATAGCAGGAGTACTTTGTTACTGAAGTGTTTACCCTTTGGCACTCGGAGTATTGTTTGTAAAACAGAAGATATTGATTATAATGTCTGACTTTAAGTTCTCATACATTGTTTCATATGATACTTGCAACAATCATATTGAAAGCAGTATCATTATCTTCATTTTACAAATGGAGAAACTGAACCTTAGTGAATATAAATAAAATGATGAATGTAAATAAAATGATGGTCACAAAACAAGCCAAGAAGAGAACAGCTAAGGAGCCAGACTAGTTGAAAGCTTAAGCCCAAATTCTTAACCATTCTAAGTATTGCTATTTTTTTTTTTTTTTGTGCAAGACTATTTTTCTTGCTGAGGAAGTTGCTGTGCTAAAAATCCTGGATGTAAGTAAGAGAATAAAAAAAAAAAAAAAGACATACCTCAAGGAAAAGAATGTAGTAAGGAGTAGAGAAGAAGTATATGAATTAGTATTTTTATTTTATAAAATGTAGCCATCAAATCGAAAGTGTCACATCACAGAGCATCTTGAGAATTCAGTTATGTATTTTTGATGCTGTACCAAATCTCTTGACACATGGTACTTTTAAAAAATATCAATTGTGGTGTGGAATCTAAAACACTATCAACAAACATTTTGTACTTTGTTACATTAAAATCTATTGATCTTTTTTAAAAATAAAATGTATAAAGGTGTTTAATTTCAACAGCAATCAATTTACTCTCTGTTTATCTGATATAAGGAGTAAAATATGGCTCCATAATCTGTCTTGTTTGAAAACTGGAAAAGTTTGAAAACTTTTGTAAAAAGTGACCTATTTTCTTTAATTATGGCTCACTTATTTGAAAATAACAAAAAACAATGTTATTTATTTTATTTTTTTAATGTTATGTTAGTCACCATTCAGTACATCATTAGTTTTTAATGTAGTGTTCCATGATTCATTGAACAAAAACAATGTTTTAAAAACAGAATATCGAAACATAGTCTATGAGCTTTCTAAGTATAAGGACAGCAAATCCTTCATGTTTGTGTTCCCAAGACCTGGCACATTGGAGGACTCCGCATGCTTATTAAGTAAGCTAATCAAATATCTAATGTAGGTTTACTTAAATCTTTGGATCCAAATATTGAAAAGTTGTTCATCTTAAAATAATCCAATAGTCCTATAATGGTTGAAAACCTACAAATAACTTCTACATATGATCACATGTGCCCTTACTACAATTTCCTCTGATATCCAAGGTCTTTAAATCATTAATTCAAATATTTATTGAAATTGTCCCCTGGTAAAAGACATTTTACTAGGTGATATTTGAGAATGAGCATAAACATGTAAAAGATAGTTTCTTTATTTAAGAGCTTTTAATCTATGGCCTTAATTTAAAACAAGTTTTAAAAACTGTACCATAAATTTCCAGTTTCCTTTTCCATATATATAGAATTTGGAAGTGCAATTCTGTCCTAATAGCAAGTAAAAAGCTGGCAGCCTGAAAAATCAACTCTTCTTAGGTCCATATGAGAGGGGAGGTCATAGGGCAAACTACAGCCCCTTAAACTGGAGAAAAGACAGGTGAAGAGAGGGTGTGATGCCTTACAGGAGCAGACTCGCAGGTGGAAAGCACTGTGGGAACAAGTGCCTGATACGTCATGCCTGGGTACCAAGAAAAATTACAACTCTTCCAAATGGCAAATCTCCCAACAATTTGAAGACACAGAGCAAGCATCAGAGTCAGACATGGCAGGGATGTTGGGATTATCACACCAACAATTAAAAAATACCTATAGTAATATGCTAAGGGCTCTGATAAAGAAAGTAGATGGCATGCAAGAACACCTAAACAATGTAAGCAGACAGCTGGAAATCCCCAGAAAGAACAACAAATTAATGCTAGAAATAAAAAAAAAAATATGTATCATGTCATGGGGGAGACAGAGTAACTGAGTTTCTTGTCTGTAAATAGACATTAACAACAACTCCTACCTTTGACTGAAATATGTCAAAATTTGCATATATTCATAGTTGTGTGAGAAATCTACATAAATGTGGCAGTTGCATCACAAAGATTTTCTCTGTTCCCTTTCAAAACACAACTAACAATTAAGGAATCAAATTGTGCTAGTCTACTAAGACAAAGGCTGGCAGAAATGAAAACAGCAGGTTTGAAGGAAGGAAAGCAGTGATTAACATCCAAGAGGCAGAAGTTAGAATCTATGTGCTTACAGGAAAGTTTATCAATGAGAAGTACCCAATCTGCCTCACAGATCCATGGGAGAGCTAAGGCTTAAGAGTCTCAGGTAGTGGGGATGACAGGAAGTCACTAAATATCTATGTACTTCATATCTCCGTTTTAACCAGTTTCTGCTCTTCTTTTCTTGGACACAAGATAGAACTAACTGCACTTTCTGAACCTCTCATGTATGGTTGGGACATGAGATTCATCCTGGTAACTAAATGTGAGACAAATTAATCTATGTCATTTCTAGTCTGAGAGAATAGCCAATGTGAGACTCTCCAGAGATTTCTTTTCCCTCCAGAATAGTGACCAACAAAATTTAAGATGGTTGATGAGCCGTCATGATGAGTCCCATCATGAGGAACAGAAACGGAACTCAACCGGTAATAGTCATGTACATGATTAAGAAATAAACCTTGGTTGTTTTAAGGCTGAAGGTTTGGAATGGTTTGTTACTACAGCCAAATCTACTCTAACTTGATTGATAATAGTCTAGACATGGAACTGATAAACCTTTCTCACTTTGCCTACCTGGGAAAGTCTCTGCATCTCCAGGTCAATTCACTAGAGGAACTGAACCCGGAATACTCCAGGTATGAAGTCACCAGGCACGGCAGAGAGTTAGTGATAAGTTAAAGGACTGAAATGAAGAGTTTGTGTGAAATACGACACGCTAAGTAGAAGAACCTCTGTGGCTATCTAGCATGAGAAAGCTGACACTCGGGTATTTGTTGGTGAAGGATCTGAAGAATGTTCCTCAGAGAACGTGTCAGAGAAAGACATACAGATACTGATACTTGAAGTTGTCCCAATGGAAAGACCCACTCATTGCTTTACCATGTTATAGTAGTGCATCTCCCTCCATCCCATATACACACCAAACTGTGGTCAAGTCAATGATAAATAATGAAGTCATTTATTTAAATTAGCATTTAAAAAATTTTAAAAAGGAAAATGTCATAATGTAAGCCAAGTATGTTAGACATTATTTTGTGAATATTTATTCTTCAGTTATAGTTTTACATGCCTGTGTGTGCTGGGATATGATGCAAAATGTATGTATTAGTAAGGCTGCTAGATTGAAAATAAAAATTCAGGATGCAGAGGAACATTTGAATTGGAATGTATATTTCAGAAACTAAAAAGATGATGGCCCAAATTTTAAAAAAATCAACAAAAAAATTGCAAGATTTGATTGAATGAAAAACTCTTGTTTGGCTTTGTTTTTATCTCGGACTTACTTATTTTAGAACTGGAAGTTTGCACCTCTTAATCAGTTGAACAAACAACTTGAAAGTAAAACAAAACAAGGTATGGAAATCACATCATTATGCTGTACACTTTAATCTTGCACAGTACTGTATGTCAATTGTATCTTGATAAAATGGAAAGAGAAAAATAAGAGGAGAACAAAAGCCAAAACATGGAGAAACATCACAGGGAAAGTAGGGATATAGAGTATCGATCCAGAATACAGTCCCACATATTTTTGAAGAAACTAAAAGGAAATTATCAAAGAACTAATGCAAGGGCATTTTCAGAACTGAAAAACTGAGTCTTCATAGGGACTATATTCCATACTACAAAAAGTAAACCACTGATGTTAAATTACATCACTGTGGAATTTTTTTAATTTTAGGGATAAATAAGACAAAGCCTTGTTTTAGGCAAAGGCCCAAGAAACGAAAATGAATAAGAATCCTTACATTTACTAGAGGATAGTAGAGCCATGCAATAGCATGCAATAAAAATATTTTAAAATCTGGAATTCTACACAGACAAACTCATTATCAAATGTGAGGTGAACAAAGTTAAAAATACATAAAGACCTTAAAATGTACTTTATCAGGGCAAGAGAACAGACTCAAAATTAGGAGCATGAGAAACAGATACTGATGTCATGAAAATGTTGAGGAGCATTCCTAAATATAGCTTGGAGACAGCACAGAATTTAGATTGGAACAGAAGTGTTCTAGAAAAAAGAAATTTAGTAAGGGAGATGGTATTGATTAACCCAAAAGAGTAATGTTCTCATTAATAATCTGAAATGGAAAAGGAAGCTATTTATGATGGATAAGTGATAAAATCTGTAGAACTGACAAAGCGATTGAGGCATTTGGAAATATGAAATATTTTTAACATATTTGAAAAAAAATCTGCTTCTGTAGACAGAAGGACAAATAAGTAGATGGGATATAAGCAACGAGTAGCTCCTGAATGTTATGTTCACTGTAAGTTCAGAAGTGAAAAATAACACAAAACACTACTTGATTTAATGGTGAGTGAAATTTTCATAATTATAACTATATAGTATCTGTTGTATTAAATAAAATTATGGTTAGGCCAACTTATAGAGGGAAAATGAAAGAAGACTTAATGTTGCAAAAGAACTACATCCCCCTGCACTACACCCCCCTCTACCATAACAGAAAGCCAATTGATATTATCTGATCACAATAAATCAATAAATAATAGTTCAAATATACTAGTCCAAAAAGGGGTAAACATACCAGGGTAAAAAAATAAGAATTGAAATTGTTAGCCTCTGAAAGGCAGGAATAGGGAAAGGTATAGATGGTATTAAAGCTATCAATATGCTCTACTAGTGAATTTAAATTAAATGCAATGTAACAACTGGTAAGTTGGCCAAGGTATTCATCTTTTATCAGGGCTTTGTTGCAAATGCATCCTGGCAGATGATTTTCAATAATTCTGCAATCCTATGTATATTACTGTCATAATAATAGCAAGGTAGTGAGATAATATTTGGAACCTAATCTTGTTTGTAAAATAGTAGTGTAAACACTACTAATTCGCTACTAATTCAATGCTATAGAAATGTTACATTCCCACAGTCCCACACACATCCTCGCACACCATTTATTGTGTCACTTGCCTATCACATTTTCTGCATCTATAGGATGCTTGATTTTGGAAATAGTTAAAATGTCATGGTATCCTATGTAACAGGTAAGACTTGGTTAAGAGTAATTGAAATCACCTTTTTCTAGTGTGAATTTTGTATTATGTTGCTCTTAAATTTCTTCATAATTTTTTGTTTTACTCCTATCTCAAGAGAACAGTGTTAATGAACTTTAATGACCTATGTCTGTAGTGTGCAATGACATGTCCTGTAGTTGGTAATCTTAGGACGCGATCAGATCATCAAAATCAATTATTTCCATTACACTTTAATTTGGACAAATAATATTTCATTTGCAGCTTTAGGTGCAAATGTATGCTGTTGCTACAGGTTTGTGGTCAGGTCTTCAATATTAAATATGTCCACTTAATCAGATTGTTGTATTATCATTGCTCACACACATGTATTAACTATATTGACCTCAATAACTTCTTTGGCTTCTCTTTGTTACAAAGCTTATTCTTCTTCCCTGCTGAACAGCATAGAGATTTCTCGTCTTTCCTTTACATAAAATCTATAGCATTTAGAGTGTTTTTTTTTTTTTAATAACAAGGAAACCATATGTGACAGAAATTATTCTTTCATATGGGCCATGTAAAATCTTCTCCATACCAAACTTTATTTGTCCTTAGTAAGTCACGTTTTTGGTTCATACTAAAAGCTGATGAAACTCACAATGGTGTACAAACCATCCCAAAGTCCTGTAAAAATACTTGCATGTATGTTTGGAATTCCTTGACATCATTCATCACTACCATCGACACCCCCAGCTGACTTACCATCACCCTCTCTGGAGGACTGCAGTTGTTTCATGGAAACCTACAAAGAGTTTCTGCATATGCTATTCTTGTTTTCAGTAATGCTTTCCTTTTCCACCTGGTTATGTCCCACTTGCTGTTCTCGTCTCAACTCAAGGGTCATTTCCTTGTCGCCTTGATTTGGTGAAATGCCTTTAGTACAGAATCATGAGCTGTGTCCCTATTTTTGTTTTTTTAAGAGAGGGAGGAGGGGAGAGGGACAAAGGGAGAGAGAATCTTTTTTTAAATTTAATTTTTTCAGCGTTCCAAGATTCATTGTTTATGTACCACATCCAGTGTTCCATGCACTACGTACCCTCAATCTTAAGCAAACTCCATGCCCAGAGCAGAGAGGGACATGGAGCTCCATCTCGCAATTCTGAGATCATGACCTGAGCCAAGATCAAGACCAACTGAGCCACAAAGCCACCCCAAGCTGTGTCCCTATTTTGCAATATACTTGTCCATAAAATATTTTGTCAGTTTTATCAAAGGTCTTTAAACTCCATGGCTACAAGGATTAGTTTGTGTTTATTCAGCACATAAAGTTAATATATACTTATTGAATCAATGAATAATAGTTCTGTTTATAAATTATAACTGTATGTGTCTTCTAATGCTAAAGTTGAAGTGCTGCTTTGTTTTAACTTACTACTGTAGACAAAAAAATTTTTTTTTCTAATATTCAGAAAAAAAATTACAAATGGATCTTATGGATTCCCCTCATTTAATATCTCGCACTGCATTATGTTCATTAAAACGTTTCTTTCTGAACACCTGGGTGGCTCAGTTGGTTAAGTGTCTGCCTTTGGCTCCGGTCGTGATCCCAGGGTCCTATGACTGAGTCCTGCATTGGACTCCCTTCTGCCTCTCTCTGTCTCTGTCTCTGTCTGTTTCTGTCTCTGTCTCTCATGTATTAAAAAAAAAGCAAAAAAACCAAAAACAAAACAAAAAAACCCTTCTTTCTATTTAAGAGGTAAACATACTGAAAACATAACTTGAAAACATCAGTTTTTAAAAATACTTTTATTTTATTATTATGTGTTCATCATTTAAGTGTACTCACTCTTTAATCCCCATCCCCTATTCCTCCACCCACTTCCCCTCTGATAACCCTCAATTTGTTCTCTATAGATAAGAGTCTATTTCTTTGTCTCTCTCTCTCAATCTCTATCTCTTTCTCTCCCTCTCTTTTTTTTCTTTGCTCATTGGTTTTGTTATTTAAATTCCACATACGTGTGAAATCATGTGGTACTTATCTTTCTCTGACTGACTTATTTTGCTTAGCACTATATTCTCTAGCTCTATCCATGTCGCAAATGGCAAGACTTCATTCTTTTTTATGGCTGAATAACATTCCATGATCTATATAGGGATATGTATCTATTTACACACACACACACACACACACACACACACCACCTCTTCTTTATCCATCCATCTATTGATAGACACTTGGGCTACTTCCATAGTTTGGCTATTGTAAATAATGCTGCAATAAACATAGGGATGCATGTATTCCTTTGAATTAGTGTTTTTGTATTTTTTTGGATAAATACCCAACAGTGTGATTCCTGGATCCTAGTGTCATTCTATTTTTAACTTGGGTAACCTCCATATTGTTTTCTACAATGGCTGCATCAATTTGCCTTCCCACCAACAGTGCACGTCAGTTTTCTTTTAGATTAGGATCAAGCTGTGACACTAACAATCATTCAAAGCCCTAGCCTCCTCTTGACATGAATATGCTGGGATCAAGGAGCGAATTAAATTTTATACAATGGGCAAGAGATAACTACAAAGAAATAAATGATTGAATTATTGCCATTCAGCAACTAGCGGTTGAGCATTCCAGTGTCTTCTGTCGGGGTAAAGAAATGAATCAAATTGATGTCCTCACGAAGTTTACTGTTTTGCAGAAGAAAAAAGTGATTCATAAAAATTACAATATATAGTAGCAAGGGATATAGGTGTCCTAATATCTGAGAACCAGATGTTACCATTTTTACTTCATGTTTCCAGAAATGTTTTTAGCAAAAATTACATTCCTGGATTTGAAAGTCTGGGGACTCTCTCGGACTAAAAATGAGGTACTAATATATACCTCCCCAAAGGCTTGTCCCACCCTCTACATTCTAAAATACTGTCAGTCTTCTCTGTCTTTAAATCCCTGTATCTTCAAATTAAAATTGATTGCTTTCATGAAATGGAGTCTGCCCACTGTTTAACATTAATAAATGAATGATATATTCTTTTAATTGTGTTTGCCAATCTGAATTTTATGGAACACTTTCTTTCCACCCCTTCATAATCCTTCTGTGCATGTGTTCAGGGTAAATGCTGGAGGGGCTCCAATTTTGAAGTGTTAAATTATCAAGTGAAATCATAAGAGCAATTTATAAGAGAGATAGCTGGAAATTAAAATACAAAAACCGCTCAAGGTAAAATTCGTGGGGGAACTCTCTTGTCACCACCATGAGACCCTGCAGAACAGATGGAACTGACTCTCTAGCTTCTGCTTGGGTACCTGCTGTTTAATTATACCCTAATTAATTAAAGGAAAATCTCCTGTGTGGTTTCAGTAGTAGTGAGCAGGAGGGCAGTCAGAAAGAGACACTTGAATTCAAAAGGCTTCAAAATTAACACTAAGAGGCTCAAGAAAGCAGTTACTGTTTACTCGTTGTGGTCATTTTCCAAGAGCAATTGTTAAAACAACAAATTGACTCTCTCACACCCAAAAGAATAAATAGTATGTCTTCTTTTCAATAACTAAGTTCTGTAAATATTTTATTAGTATTTTAAGGATCACTAATACATTTTTACCAAACACATGAGGACTTTTAAGACCAGAGCAGCATGCATAAAGTTAATCTCAACATGTTACTTTTGTGGTTATTTAAAAAGAAAAAGAAAAAAAGAAACTTCTTTGGCAAATATTATTTCCGGGTTTAAGGTTTCACTCAGGTAATCTCTCAACCAGCTGCCTGCAAAAGTAGTTGATAAATGCAAGTATACTGTATCCACTTCAGTGACTGGAACGGTAGTAGGGAGGCATTGTACTAATCAGGTATTCAGTAATAATTCGTGGCCTTGCCATCCCCATTCTGTCTGTGTTTGCTTGTGTATACATACTTCTGGCTCTTTGAGTTTCTCTTCTTTAACATAGATGTCACTGGAGTATTACAAACCTTTTGACTAGCTAGATAAAGGCAGAAAGATACTTTTTATAGAAAAACAATTAATAGAAGAGCATATTGGTAGTTTGCATTAGATAGGGCTGAGTAGATAAGTTTATGCATCTGTTGGAAGTGTCATCAGTTGGTAGAGAGATCCATGAGTTCAGGACATATTGGCTAAAATGAATCTTGCATTCATCAACTGTCCTTTACATGTGGCCTTGGAAACATTAAATAATATACTTATTTAAATAAATAAATGAAACTTAATTGAAATAAGTTAAACCTAATTCAAATACATTTAATAAATGAATTAAATTGTATAAAAATTAATATATGGTGTTATATATTAATTATTTATATTTATTTATTTTATAAATAAAATATATAAATATATGTGCTATATAAATGCTATGTATGTTTATTTAGTTGTTATTTCCTTATTGATTGGGTAGGCTTCATAGAGTAGTAAAGAATCCAATCTCACACAACTTCCAATGTATTTGTAGAGCTTAAGTCAATTTAGTAACCCAGATAAAAATATATACACCGGATCTTCATCTATAATAAGTATGCATGAGATAGATTTTTGTTCTCTTTGTTACTTCTAGGATTATATTTGAGAATTACAAAGAATAGAATTACTGAGTGTGAAATATAATTATCACTGTAGGAAGACTGACATCATTTATTAATATTAACGTGAATTACTGATACTATTAGTGATTTAGATGGATGAAGCCTTAAGAGTTCTCTGAACTCTCTTACATGAATGTGGACTTGAAACATTCAGTAAGAATCTCTCATTGTAAGGAATATTAATCAAGAGTTACTTTTTCTGCTTATGAATATATTATACATAGAACATTGATCAGAATCCCCAAATAATAGCTCATCAATTATATTTATGTTTGGACAAAATCTTGTCTACCACTGTATGATGTGCTATACTATACACATAGTTATGGGGATAGAAAAAGCAATGCCAGTTATTTGACCGTTAGCATTTTGACCATTTAAAAATGGTTCAAACAGCCTTTTAAAAACAGCATTATTATCTACAAAAGCTGAGTTTGATAAGGCTGGACATATGCGGACACCTGTGAAATCATGGCCACAATCAAAGTAGACAAATGCATCTCCTCTAATAGTTTTCTTGGGTCTTTCTTCAAATTTTCAAGTGCATAAGACAATATTGTTAACTGGAAGCATCAGGTTACACAGCAGGTATCTAGAATTTTTTCATCTTGCATAACTGAAATTTTGTACCCACCAAAGACTTATTCTACCCTCCAACTTGCTCTAGGCTCTGGCAATGACCATTCTATTCTCTGCTTCCACAAATTTGACTGTTTTAATTGCTTCATATTAAGTGGAATCATGCAGTTTCTATCCTGTGACTGGGTTCGATTTCTTTCAGCGCAATGCCCTCCAGATGCATTCATATTGTTGCAAATGGCAGGATTTTCTTCTTTTTTTAGGGCTGAACAATATTCTATTGTATGTACATACCATAGTTTCTTTATCCATTCATCTGTGATTAATTTTTAACTTCCAAAAGTTAAAGGAGAACCAGTATATGTGGGGAAAAAAATCACAAAAGAGGCATGATAGAAAACAGTATTCAATTAAATGCCAATTTGCTTTTTAAAGATGATATGGATATGTCCAGATGATTGATCATCATGTTCTTTGTCTTGTAGAATGCCGTCAACGATTTTTTATTGTCTCTTTTGTTCTCATTAATGGAATTCCAAGGAAGAAGTATATCATGGTCTAGAAGGAGTTCAGATTGACAGCTATTAGAAAAAGTACGTTTGTGGTATAAGAATAATACATGGGTAGAGAGGAAAAATAGGGCAACTTTTTTCTATCTACCTCTTTCAGGCAAAATCCAAAATTATATACATTTTTGAGGACATATGTAATGATAATGATAATTCCAATTTTATTTTTTAAAACTATTTTGTTTATTTATTTGACAGAGAGAGAGAGAGATCACAAGTAGGCAGAGAAGCAGGCAGAGAGACAGGGGGAAACAGGTTTCCCACTGAGCAGAGAGCCTGATTTGGGTCTTAATCCTAGGACCCCAAGATCATGACCTGAGCTGAAGGCAGAGGCTTAACCCAGTGAGCCACCCAGGCGCCCCAATATTTCCAACTTTAAATATCTATACATCCTAATTACATTTCCCTTTTTTAAAGAGTTCTATGAATTTCAGTATCTTAATGAGATATCTAGGAACCTGTCCAGTCTCAGGCCCTAAAGGAGATTGCTTCGCCTGATTTCTACAAGGTAGTTTCTCACAAACTAAAAGTGCTAATTGTTCTTGTCTGGGGACTTTGCTGCTATGTGTGGAACCTCTGATTGCTTCCTAACACAAGGATTCCAGAGAGAAAGTGGGCTGGATCTCTGAATTGTTTTCTTCATATCCAGACACTTGTCACTTATTTGGCTGATGTTTCATTTCTCTTTGAATAAGGACCAATATTTAGAGGAAGTCCAATAATTCTATGAGCTGAAATGTGTACAAGAAGCCTTTTTAAGTACTCATCTTTAGATAACGTTCCCCAAATCAGGGATTGTCCCCTCTCTGGAAGACAATATTCGAAGAATTCTTGTAACAGGAAAGTGTAGGAGAGGGTGGCTGGAGTGAGGAAGGAAGGATAAAGAAATAACCCAAAACTACAAAGAATACAGATAAAGACAAAATTATCTTTAGACTTCCCGAAATCCTCTTCTTAATGTCTTTTCTTTTATATCTGGTATTAACCAAGGTCAGAATATCCTAAATACCTTTCATTATCGGCTCAGCATGGGCTGCTCCGCCATAGTTTGAAGTGTTATATGATTTCCGAGCATAAACTGAGCTGTCTTTACTCTGGAGTCTGGCTTCAATGAATTTTTCATTTAATTTTTCTTTAGAAGACCATCAAGACCTTTGCTGTTAGAACATAAGGGAGGCTATATCGGAGACTCGTCAATAGCTTTATTTTCCAATTCCATTTTCAAAATGCATCCTCATAATGTATTCAAGCATTTCAGATTCAATCAAATTGCTTCTTCTTTGTAGTAGTGAGAAAAATTATTAATTTATTTTCATAGAAACTATGCAAATTTACATGGGCAAATTTACTCTTTCTTTCCTTTTTCTTTCTTTCTTTTTTTCTTTCTTTTGTTCCTTCTTTCTTTTTTTTTTCTTATGGTAAGCATGACCTACTCAGCTCTTCATAACCTGATTAATTCATTAAGTGTAAATGAATGTTGAACTATGGGAGAAAAAAGTTTGCACATTAAAGGATGTCTTATTCTATTTTTGTAGAGGTATGGAAGGTATATTATTTGTCACTACTGCCCTTTCCAATTTGTCTCCCCCACTCCATACTTAATTTTTTAGAGGGCTATTTTTTGAATTATATCATCCAGCTGGGAAGCACGGGGCAGAGATTGGATTGGGGAAGGAGAAAGAGGGTTGGGGATTCTTACTTGTTCCTTTCTGACTTTGGAGACTCGATTCTGATAGTATCCACATTCTTTTTTCTCCTAGACTCGAGGTATCATTGCATTCCAGGAGCTCACTTTCTCCCCTTGCCCCTTCAGGACTAGAGGTGATGTTGCTATCTCTGCTTGCTCCAGCTCCTGTTGGCCTCCTAAATCCTGTCCAAACCTCAATGAACTTTCCTTCATGAACCTCTCTCCACTTGAGTGTTTGATTTGAATTTGTTTTCTGTTGGGACTTTGCTGATGATAAAAACAATAATAGTAATCTTTTATAGTCTAGGAGTTATGGAATACCACATGTTGGATATTATACTAAGTGTTTCATATGTGTTATTTAATTGAATCTTTAAAAAATTCTTATGGGATATGTATTATCTCTCTCAATAGGGATTAAATTGAGGTTTAGAAAGGGCATCATTGTGCAAGATCTTCCCAGCTAGTCAGGCAGCATCAAGACTCTAAACCTAGTCTGTGTGACTCTGGAGACCTTGCCCTTCTTAATCTACTCTGGAATGCTGCCTGTTATATGAGACGTGGGAGACTGTGCCTGACGTGTAAGAACAGCAAATATAAATCTTTAAATGGTGGTCTGTAACTAGATAAATAAGGAAAGTGATAGTATTTAGTTCAATTCCACATATCTTTATCTATTTTATTTTTTTTAAAGATTTTATTTATTTATTTGAGGGAGAGAGAGAGAGTTAGCCTGAGTGGTGGAGAAGGGCTGAGGGAGAGGGAGAAGCAGATGCCCCACTGAGCAGGGAGTCCGAGGCAGCACTCAATCCCAGAACTCTGGGATTAGGATCTAGCCAAAAACAGACACTTAAATGACAGCCACCCAGACACCCCCACAAACATTTAAGTTGTTACCATATACTCAGCATCATTCTAGGATTTGAGAATGTAGAGATAAAAATGTTCTGTTTCTAGATGGATTTATTATTTGACAGGAGCATCAGACATCCCAAACACATAAATTAAACAATATTTTATACATGAAAATAAAAATATTTCCAGGCCATGGAGGAAGAATTTTGAAGTAGAATGGTATGAAGCTCTGGTGACTCATTGGAATTCCATGTTGATTTGGTTGAAACCTGTACACTGACCAGGGAACTGCAGTGCTCTAGGCCTGCTGGATTTACCCCGTGCCATCCCAGTGTTTTATATCCTCTTGTTGGGAGTAACAGTCAGGTGATTGCCTTTGACAACAAAACATGTATTTCTTCTTTGGGGGTTACAATGTTAGAGCTTAGAGAATTATAAAATTTAACCATCCAACCTTCTGGTTATGGTTAATATAGAGAAAATAAACAATGGAATAACAGATAACAGTGTATTTTTTCTTCTAAATCCATTTTTCTCTTTACAGATGTTAAAATACTAAGAGTTCAGTAGATTATAAATATCACATTTAGTCTGATATAAAACTCATAGATTATAAGATGCACCAGCATTTTTAATAATAATCGTAAAAGGAAAAGACATTGTCATAGAAATCTTTAACATGGTTCTTTTTTATGACTTAGAAGTTGTATTTTATATTTATTGAAAGAGTTGTTCCAGGATTAAACTTTGTATACAAGGAACAGTCTTAAAAATACATAAAAAGAGAATGTAAACAAAATAATTTGGTTAAGGTATTTCTAATTTCTTCCCTTAAGAGATTAACTTTTTTGGAAATCATTTTTTGAACTATCACTGTCTGTATTGTGTCACACAAAATTTTGGAATTGGAACTCACTTTTCTCATCTCTAAAATAGTAGTAATAATAACTTTTCTCTCTTGGGGTTGTTGCAAATCTTGAGTGAAAGGAGATGTGCAACGTGGTTAGCATAGTGCCTGGTACATAATAAACACTCAGTAAAATTTGTTACTAATCATGCTATTATTATTTTTATTATATTCCTTTCAAGGTGGTATCTGATAAGTGGCCTAAAATTGGTGTGAACAAAAATCTGTTAATAGGCAGAAAGTCATTTTGCCTCACTATTCCCCACCTGATTGCTCTAGATTATAAACTATTTTTTGATGAGGGCTACAACTAAGGCCAGGCCAGCCATTTGGCTGGTTAAACCAATAACTTTTCTCAGAATGAAAAGATATGAAGATTTCTTCATAAAAAGATAGGAATAATAATTATGTAACCCATATCTCCTCAGCAGAACAGAGAATGATAAAGAAATGTGAACACACAGTATAAGCTTTGAAATGATATACAATGGTCATGTATTATGAATATCAATTTCATAAATACCGCTCAACTGATTAAGTCTATTTTGAAAGAAAGGAACAGAATGTTGTATTCATTTTCCAGAAAGACCATGCATTATTTCCCTGGAACCTCAAAATAAAGACTCATGAATGAGAATAACAGGATTTTTTTTTTTTTTTTCCCTAGCTCCCTCTACTTAAGTGCCAAACCTTGGCATGTTAAAAGTCATTTTTCTTATGTAACCTCTGTAATCATGGGGCAGTGCCAGTGACAAATCTGAACTGAGATGTAAATCAGCAGATTCTAAGCAACAGCAGACAATATTCAGAGACGCCTTCGCGTTGTGGCTTCCAGTGCCCAGGATCAAAGGACTGAAGCTCTGTCTCCTGTCGCCATCCGTCGCGTGCAGGCGTGAAGGCCGTAGGTAACCCCCACGCACTCTGACCCATGGTGATGGGGGTGCTGTAATCGTTCAGTACCTCCTCGAGTTCGCGTGAATGCAGGAGGTGGCCATGTAGGAGCTCTGCAAAGATTTTTCTCATGTTTAGGCTATTGAAAATTATTTCAGCAAAATTGACTCTACCCCTCCAGTTCTCTTTTCAATAATTTATGATGCTTTTACTTTTTTTCTAAGGAATAAGTACCATTGTTTTTTCCTTTGATTACTTTAAAATAAGAAATGGTGAGATGTGGCTTAAACTAGTGTAATTTTGAAGGAGGCAACTCATCCCTCCTCGTTTTCATTCACCCCTATTTTTCTCATTTCTATTGTCTTTAGGCAAACAATTAAATGAGTACATAATAAAAATCCTCTACCCAGCTAACACAGTTACTTCACAAATACTTCACGGAGAAAACTTTCATTTTAAAGTGAATACATTAATAGACAAGTAATGTGTAGTATTTATTTTGGCCTCATCTCCTGATTTTCTAAATTTAGGATACTCTAATTTCTTTTAGGCCTCAGGCCACAAAAACTAGTATTTTCTGTCATGAATAGTGTATTCTCTCAGCTTGGAATGGGCATCTAAACATACCTGTACCTTATAATGGATGCTGATCTACAGAAATAACAAGGGTTTTAACGGGTTACTGGCAGAAATGAAATAAATGCACGTGCAAACTTCACATAGTACCAACTCAACGTTTCCCTGAATCTTCTCTCAGTGAAATAAAATTTCAAGGAAATCTCAGGTGATTTTAGAGATGCTGTAGGAGATTTTTGGGGGGCTCTTTATTCTCTATATATCAATATAAAATCCTCTCCATTGAACTTTTCTGCTTTTGAAGTATGTAACATCGGTGTATTTCCATTGAGGATAAAAAGAACTTTAAAAATTTCAGTGTGCCTTGCTTTGGAGTTTACATTCTAATATAAACTCACAAGAAGAAATAGAATACTTATTTATATTAACTTACAGAGAACTGTTGATTTAAAAAATAGAAGTCATTAATCTTTTAATATCAGTACTTTCTGCATGTAAGTATTGTTTACAAATTACTTATGTTTTAATAAAGATATTAGGGTCAGTAAAGAAGAGACAAAGAAATTTCAGACTAAAAGTTTAGGAGTAACTGGAATTTAAAAATCAATCATATATTTATAGAACTTTATGCAGAAAATAAGTTAATGTTAATATTGGGAACTAAGTCACAAAAATTATTTGCTGCCATTATTTGCTGCCTCATAAAAAATGTATCTCTAACTGACTTAGACAAATAAACAACTCACTCCTACGACTTCTTGATAAAAACCATTTATCAGATATTAACAGATTACTGAAATAAAATTAGCATTCTTTTTCTGTTGCTATGTCTTTCATATTTTTTTCTATGCTATCTCCTACTTTGTTTTTTCTCACTGATCTTTTTTGTTCCGTATAATATTCCTTATTTGTTGTTTATATGATAACTAAATTAGTCTGCAGTTTCTCTAAACTATAGTTACATCTAGAGATGTTATTAGATTTAGGATCAGTTTAGGAGAGTGATACATCTCTAGAGATAGTTATGTGGACTTCCTAGTAGGTGAGTTCATGAGGCACATATCCCTGGTTCTCAAACTTAGAGATTCAGTTTTATTTTTTCATCCATGGTTAATTTCCTCAATAGCATTTCACCCTACTAACTTTAGAACTATAAATTTAAAAAAAAGTTTCATTTGAGTTTACAAATGGTAATTTTAAATTCTAATTTTTCCCCCTATTTGTTGGCTATGATTCTCCTGGTAAAAGCATGTTATCAATTATTTGGCTTTTAATACAATATATATAGAAAACAATGGTAAATATATATTATTTTTCTCATTAATTGGTTTTAAAATATTTTGGTGCCCCAGGGATCTTTAATGTTGACCAGTGAGAGTATTTTTGTTGTTATTAAGAGCACTTACACTTTTACAGTTGATATGATTCAGTTTTTGAAGTTGGTTTCTTTATGATCCTTGAATTGTTCCATCTGATGCCAGTGGAGGCTGATTCTAGTTGACACTTTTGAGATGATAACATTAATTTTTTAGAATCCCCTTACTTTTGGAATAATAAAATGCTTCAGGTTGATCTTGTACTGTTAGTACCTGAAGACCTAGGACCAAGAATTTTTCCTAGTTCCTTGGTTATTTAATGAGAAATATCTTTAGATATTAAATTATAAACATTAGAGTTGCCCATCACTACTTGGGTTTTAGAATAAGCAAAGTTGGAAATACAAATTTTTCAGGAGAAAATATTAATATGTTCACAATGATATTTCACTTTTTTTTTTGATCTTGTAGGTGAGAAATGGTATCTCAGTGTGTCTAATTTGGACCTCTCCTATTTTGATAAACCCTGAAGGTTTTTTTTCCCCTCATATAATCTCAGGATTAGTTACATATTTTAAAAAGTAATGATATGTTTATATCGTTTGCTGACTTTTCAGTAGATTGTTGATGCTACCCAATTTTAAAAGCTCCTTATATGTTAGGAAATAAGTAATTTGTGATTAGTCTTTTTTTTTTTTGTAATGTATGTTTTCTTTTCATGTTTTTTTCATTTTGATAATAGTGGACTGTAATATGAACTGAAATGTCTACCTGCAAACAGTTAGTAAAACTTTAAAAAGTATATGAAAGATATGCTCTAAAGGATTCATAGATTATGAATAATTTGGAAGCCAGGATTAAAAAAAAAGGCAGCCAGAAGCAGTGATTCCAGTGCCAGAAGCAGTTTTTCTGCAAGATAACTCTGCTTGTTCCTGAAGGGTAGTGAACAGGCAGAAAGATAAACTTTCCACATTGAAGGCAAAAGAATAGCATTGGAATTCAGGGCTTGCCTGGAGTTAGCCAAACTGTGAAGGCTGAGGAAACAATCCTCCACAAGACCACTCTCATGTCAGATACCAACTGCAAGTTCAGAGGGTCCTGAAATCACCCCCTCCCCCAGTTTTGATAATTCTCTTGGACTCACAGAACTCCCAGAAAACTATTTTACTCACGGTTATGGTTTATTACAAGAAAAGAGTACACTTTAAAATCAGCCAAAGGAAAAGATGCATAGGGCAGAGTTTGGGAGGGTTCCAAATATGAAGCATCTATTCTCCTTTCCTGTGGAATCAGGACGTGTTCTTTTTTTAGCAGTGATGTGAGATAGAAGACATGGAGTATTGCCAATAAGGGAAGCTCACCTGAGCCTCAGTGTTCAGAGATTTTATTGGGGCTCTATTACATGGTTCCATAGGTATGATTGATGGAATGATTATGGACATGTTTGAACTTAGTGTCTAAAGTCCCTACCTTAAATCCCATGACTGGTCTCTTTGGCCTGGCAACTCCATCATAAGACTATTGGGTGCACTTGTTCCACTGTGATATCCTATGTGGCCAGCAACTGCCCTAATAAAGGCACTCTATAAGGAATGGTACAAGTTACCTCCTAGAAGCTGATGCAAAGGTCTAAACTCTTTTTTAAACATTTCTGAATTCTTTACAACATAAGGGCTCAATGAGGAAAAGAAACTCTGTTAAACCTCCCACACATTGAGGTGAGATTGTGAAAGTCCACACTCTTTAGAGTAAGAATGAACATATTTGGAAGAGTCCGTATAGGAAATGAGGTCCTATAATAATTTATATCAATTCTGATAAATGAATTAACTGATATGTAATTGCTACTTCCCTTGGCCATTTACCAAAAGGAGACTCAAAAACCATACAGAAGAAAATAATAGCTAAAACTCAAACTGTTTTTACATTTTAAAATATTCAACGAAGATACCTAATCAAGAATAACCAAGCATACAAAAACTCATGATAACCACAATATAAAACAAATAAATAAAAGACAGTAGGAACAGATCCATATGGTATTAAGATAATAAATACAGATAAAGACAAAGACTAAGATTTAAATGTATATATTAAGTGACATATTAGACAATATTGAGAAATTTTGAAGAGAACTGAAACCATAAAAACTAACCAATGGAAAAGTAACAATCTATATACAAGTGTAACTTTATAAATTAAAATGCAAAATTTAGTAGAAAAGTTTATAGAAGTAAGTATAAGTATAAGTATAAGAAAGAAATTACTAAACTAAAAAGGGGACAGAAGAAAATACCCAGAATGAAGTATGTAGAGATAAAGGTATGTAAAACACTCACAGCCACACACATAAATATTAGAGGTGTCAGAGTGGAATCGCTACAGAAGTACCTACAGAGCCTGGAAACTTACCATCAGGGTTCCTGCACTTGTCTAAGACTCTTCTGTTCCATGCATGGAAAAAATTAATATGTAAGAAAAAAACATTAAAACTGCCAGTAGTGACCAGCATTGCCTGATGATTGCTGGCATAGGGGTTTTTCTTCAAAATGTAGACAGTGATTTCCTAGGTATGACTGAAAGTGTAATGACTATAAGCTCTAGAGTATTCACCTTTAACTTTGAAGTTAGGTTCATTCAAAAATGAAGAGGTAGACAAAATTTTTTCTTACATTTTATGGCTGTGCTTATCATTGTGGTCAACTATTCTGGAATTAGAATTCCAAAGTTGTTTTCCCTATATGTTTGTTGGCAACAAGAAAAAAAATTGGATGATATTTGGAAGGTGGAAGGAAAGCAACACTTGCATCTGGTTGGTGCAGGCTACCAGATACTCCCAAAGCTCAGGCATCTGGGACTGAACTCATGGTTCAACATGTTGACTTTGGGCACCAGTCAACACTAAAACTCACCCAGATTCCACAGGACCTTCTCCTTCAGCTTATTTTACCGGTGGGCCAGGTATATGCGGATTGGTGGAGAAGATGTCAGCTTCTTCAGAGCTCCCACATGGTCAAGGCTGCAGGTGGTGAGGGTCAGATTCTAGTTTGTGTTCAATGATTCTAGCTGGCCCGATCTCTCCCTGCTTCATGTGCAGCTTTCCTTCCCTACTGCTGTCCTTGATAACATACAATAACTTCTAATCTACCATCAGATGCAGAAGCAACAATTTTCTATAAACTTCTTTACCAAGAACTACAAATATGGAAGATCTAAATTTTAAAACAAATCTCTTTGTGGTTTCCTCCCTGCTAAAACCTTAACTGATGCTGAAATTGATACTAATATGGTTCTAGCTCCAGGAAAATAAAACCTTAAGGAAGAATTATATACATATTTTCAGGGATATCTGGAATTCATCCTCTAATAGAATTAAAATTAAAAACTTCATTAATATCACTGTTGCAAGTGACAAAGTGAAATTGGTAGTCCATGCCACACAATGACAAAACAGTGGCTTAAGTGATTATGAAGACACCTAAAATCAAATGTCAATAGAAGGCAAAACTTTAAACCAAGTAGTGCTTATTTGGAACATCTTCTTTATGGAAATAAAGACCAAAATGGAGTTTGTTGCTTACTTGAGAATGCACTAGAGAACTTAAAGAAAGAAAATAAGTAATTCAGGGCTTTAATTTCCTACCCTAAATTATGGATAAGAAAGCAAAGTTTCAAGACTTTGCACTAAATAAAGACCTTTAATTCTTGTGGATACAGGACAGAGATTTCTGAAAACCAAACCTCAAGTGTAATCATGAAAGTGTCTGCTTTATAGAACAAGATGGATTCATAAAATCACATGGTTGCATATATTAAATGTAGGAAATTCACTGGAGGAGGATTTGACTTTGAAAAAGGGGAGAGCACATATGAAGAGATTCAATAAAATTAGATACCTTAAAACTAAGTTTTCCTGACCTTGAGCCCAAGCCTAAATTTCCCGGGTAGCAGTACCTCTTCCTACCCTAACTGAGGGGTAGGGTATGTCATCTCTCTTTGGACGGTTGTCTCTCTTTGCTTTAAGAGCCTACAATGGCCATCCCTGGAGTAACAAGGAAACATTGATACTTCTGATGATGTACCTTCACCAATCTCATTGCTTTTGGACCTATAACCAGATATAACCAGATTCAGGTACCAGAGGAACCAAAGGCAATATGCAGATAAAAATAAACATGAGATTGACTATTCCAGATATGGGAATAAGTCCCAAATATGCTTGGCAAAGTGGAAGAATATAATGTTGGATCAAACTGAATTTGTTGATATGTTTGTGTTAAGCAAAGGAAAGAATTTAGAGTGAATTTATCATGAAAGACTCTCTCTTAATTCTTTATATTTTTCAGAATGACTAAAGATTATTTGCTTCACCAAAGCTGTGAGAAATATATCCAGGAAGACATTCTAGTATCCTTGATGATCTTGGGATTGGCTATTCTCTGTAGGCCAGGAATGACAGTGGAACTACTACAATTGAATTGGAGTCCCTGATGAAGGGATGATGCATCCTAGGGGTTAGGGACCAGCCTGTGGTATTTAATTTCCAGAGGCAAATTAGGTACAGTTATTATAAAGATTTCTACAAATGCTTACTAAATAAAACCAAAAAGGTTGTAAGAATGACTTGAAGTTCAGATATCAGTGGCCTTGGCCAATTGTTTATGGTATTCTTAAAACTGAAAGCAGTCTACTAAAGTCTTACTTGTTAAGATAAATGGAAGAGCTTTAGTATGGTGAACAGAATCGTGACCTGAATCACAACAGTTGCAACCTCTCAACAAATTCTCATACCTGAGCCCTTTCATAAATTCAGAGTACCTTGCATAAAGAGGAGACTGGATCCCTTAAGGGAAGAACTTTCTACATTTAAAAATGTATGCTATAAATCTTCCTTATGGCCTTCCAAAAGGGATCTACAACCATTTAGATGGTAACTGTGCGCTAAAGAAAAGTATATAAAAAGCATTTAGGGGTATTATTGGACAACAGCTCTGAACAGCCACTACTCTTCGGAGACCCAAACCAATCTGAATAAGGTGGAGTCCAAGGGGTTAGTAAGTTCTAGTTAAGGTCCATCTCAGAGTGGGCTCAGTGGGCTCCTGAACTAACCTTGTGGTTATTTCTTCAGTCAGGAAATCATATTGGAATAGACATGCTCACCAACAGACAGAATCCAAAGAATGATCATTTCTTTTTTCACCACATATCTTCCTAAGGAGTGATTTTATTTCCTCTTAAAGAAGTTTTGAGGCCATTATGTTAAGAAAGGCCATGTGGAAATTACTAGAACTGCCTCTATCTATCAGATAGATGTTACATCGAGAAGGTTGCAGAAATTTGTGCCATTATCAAAGACCTGAAAGATTCATGGCATGGTGAATATTACCAAAGTCTCATTCAACTCACCTATTTGGTCTGCACTGAAGACAGTTGGATTTTGTAGAATGATAGTGGATTATCATAAATTTAATCAGTTGGTGACTTCAGATGCATCCACCATTTCAGATGTGATTTTGATATTGGAGCAAATAGACATGCTCACCATCATGTGGCATGTTTCAATTGATGTAATAAATCCCACTTTGACTTGTATAAGCTATCTTTTTACTGGGAACTTTTGCTTTTACCTGACAGGAATAGAAATACATGTTTAATCTTCTACCCTAGGGCAATATCAAATTCCTAGCCCAATATCATAATCTTGTACATAGATACTTTGATGGTCTCTCAAAACCAGAACAACACTAGGCTGTTCAATTAATGATCTGATTCTCACAGGGCATGGTGAGAAGGAAGACAGCTTTTCCAGACACATTGATAATACACATGTGTGCCAGATGGAAGGAGGTAAATGCCACAGAAATTCAGTAGTCTACCACTTCAGTGAAATTTCTAGAGTCAAAGCATCTGGAACATGTCAAGATATGACTTTCAGGGTGAAGGAAATATTGATGTAGCTGCAAATTGGCTCATGTTTACAGAATTTATTGATTCCCATGATTATCATCACACTGAGGAAGCTAGCAAGATAGAATAGTGAAAAAGCCTTTAGGAGATTCAGTTACTGTGCCAGATGGGCACATCAAATTCTGGGGTAGAAATAGTATCCCCTAGGATGTGAGGTATGTTAAAAATCAGTGATCAATATTTAGTGCTGTTTCTCCCATAGCAAACATTCATAACTCAGGAAACCAGGCATAAAATTTGGGGGTAATTCTCCTACTTTTACCTCTAGTAAATGAATCATTAGTGGAAGTTTTGCTTTCTGTCCTCATATCTTTGAGTTCTGCTGCTTGAAATGTCTTAGTTCCCAAGGAATAAATATTCTCACAATGGGACACAATTGTTTTATTTAACTAGAGGTTGAGATTACCACCTGGCCACTTTAGAATTCTCATGACAGTGAATCTGTTGGCAAAAAGGGTATTACTATGCTCTCTGGGATAATTGATCCTGACCCTTCAGTGGAAATCAATTTGCTACTATGGGGTAAGGAGACATAGGCCGGAATGAAGTAGATACCATGGCTACCCACTTAGTGCCCCATGTTCTGGGATAAAGTTAATGGAAAACTGCAAGTACTCAATAGGGGCAAGACTGCTATCGCCCAGACTTTGAAGGATGCCTGGGTGGCTCAGTGGGTTAAAGCCTCTGCCTTCAGGTCAGGTCATGATACCAGGGTCCTGGGATCAAGTCCCACATCGGGCTCTCTGCTCAGCAGGGAGCCTGCTTCCACCTCTCTCTCTCTCTCTGCCTGCCTCTCTGCCTACTTGTGATCTCTGTCTGTCAAATAAATAAATAAATAATCTTTAAAAAGTAAATACAAAAAAAATAAAATGTGCCTTGTATAGAAAAGAAAAGAACATCATCCATCCAAAAAAAGGATAAAATGACTTTGGGACTTTTATCCTCTTTTGGAGAAAGAGTTAGTGTGTTTTTGGTTGTATGAAGTTCGGTTGCTTCTTGGAGTGTGACTTTGCTTGTATCTTTCTTTAGGGATTAAGTATAGTTAAAAGATGTGTACATGTATCTCAAGTTGACAAAAAGTGAATGGGGTTATTTTCCCACTTTTTCAACTTAGCTATATTAAACAACACTTTCTAGAATTCCTTCCCAATATAGTTTCAGGTTAGGGTTGTGTTGAAAGTTTAACTAAACTATTTCATAATATTGCTACCTCAGCATCCATTTTGTGTAGCCAAGTAGCCTGTAGGGGTCTTGAACTGACGCTAGCTCCTCCTGTGAACACATGCTGTAGATAACACCCTCAAGAGCCACAAGTAAACGTGATGTGATTCCTGATATTCTGATATCCTAAGATGGCTCGGACAACCTCCTTTGTTGTAGGCACTCTCTCCTGCCACCCAAGGCCTTCTCCTTATACTCCCCTTAGATAAGGTCCCCAGGAACCTTATCAAAACCCCACTTCTTTTTAGGTTTGATTTTATCAATCTGGTCTCAGCTTGGGACGCCCCAAAGCACTCCCCCATTAGACCCTAATGAAAGCGTGTACCGCAGGTTCTGCTGGACTCTTTCTGTTAAAACTCTGCCTCAGTGTCCCTATGTGGCCCCTTAAGGAATGCTGTCTACTTCCTCCAGGACCTATGAGTAGTAAACTTCTCTATTTTGATTCCCTTGTGGTCTTTTGTTGAATCCTGGCTCACTAACACCCTGGACTCTGTTTAACAAATTTTAACAAAGTCACAGTGGATTCCTACAAAGGAAATTTCAGTGAGATTTTGAGGGGAGTAAAGAGCAGTCATTCCACCTGAAGGTCAGAATTTGGCCTCAGGCAGCACTGCAGCTTTTGAATGTGGTTAGTGATGTCTTGTTGAAGTAGGCCAGCAGTCTTTGGAGCTACCAAAGATCTCCTCAGGCCCATTTTTGGGTGAGGTGATTGTGCCATTTGGTGGCAGAGGGTGTCAACTTCTGCAGATTATATAGGTCACTGTGGATGGAAATGGTGAGAGAAGTGATTTCAATTTCTGTTTTTCCTCAGGTGTTCCAATTTCTCTGAATTCCCTCCCTTCGCATCTAGATGTTTTTCCTGAAGGTTGGCTCTGCTGTTCTAGAGCGTCATCCACTACCGAAGTCAGAGGCAACTACCTTTCATGGACATTTTACCAGTTTCCATAATTTCATTAGGTTTCATCACTCTTGGTGTCCTATGAATTTACATAATTCCTAGTAGTCCTATTTCCCTAAATAAACCTGGGATGGTTATTTATGTGTCAACTTAACTAGTTCAAAGGTGTCCAGATATTTAATTAAATGTTGTTCTGGGTATGGGTGAGTATGCGTAAGGGTGTTTCTGGATGAGATTAACAATTGAATCAGTAGACTGAATAAAGCAGATTGCCTTTCACAATGTAGGAGGACATCATACAAGTCGTTGAAGGCCTGAGTAGAAAAAAAGGAAAAAAAAGGCTGAAGAAGAGAGATTTTCTCTCCTTGTTTGTTTGTCTTTGAGGTGGAATATCAGTGTTCTCTTGCCTTGGGTCTCATGCTAGGACTGAAATTTATACCAGTGATTCTCCTGATTCTCTGGCTTGCAGATTCAAAATAGAATTATACCACTCAATTGCCCTGTGCTTGCTGCTTGCTAACTTGCAAATCTTGGGACTTCTCATTCTCCATAACCGCACAATTCAATTCTATGTAATAATTGCCTCTTTCTCTTTCCCCCTCTCTCTGAAAATATATATAAATATAATATACATAATATACAAATTATATATATATATATACATAATATTTTGCCTATTTCTCTGAAGAACCTAGATGAGTACAAAACCTTGACAAACACATATTCTACATAAATGATCTGTAATGTAGATCTTTAAAATCTGTAAAAGTACTCCAGCACTTCTTTTAGTATGTCTGTAATTTATGAAGATTGAGTAAAATTTTGAGTGCCATATTTCAGGAAAGATTTTTAAAAGCTTAAATCAAGAAATTTTAGAGCCAGAAAGACTAAAATGTTTATGGAATCCCTCTTTCCCGTATGTCCCTCAAAAGAAATATCAATAATTATCTACAAAATAAGCATAATATGTCCAACTAAATTCTAATGATTTCAAGACAATTATTTCGATAAATTAAAAAATACACATCTTAAATGCCAAATACTTTCACATTATCTTTATCTCGCACCCTTTTGATGTTCCTGTTTTTTTCTAGTACACTAAGCACACATGTTTAGTCTAACTCTAGGAAATTGTAGTAGACTGCAAAAATAGTTCTAATTTTCCTCTCTATATATCTAACCTCCTTTGTAAGGTGACATTGCAGCTCCTTCCATGAAGAGGTGGAATCTTTCCCATCTCTTGAATCTGGGCTGACTCTTAACAAGTTTTGGACAACAGAACATAGTACAATGGTGTGGGTGCCAGTCCTGAACTTGGGTCTCAACTGTCTTGTGCTGTTTCTTTCTCTCAGTGACCTGTGAGTCTGAGCTAGCCAGCTAGGAGTTGAAGGCCATGTGGAAGAGAGGCCAGTTGCCCCAGCTGATGCTTCCTAATCCTGTCTACTACTAGTAAATATTGAAACATGTGAGGAAGCCTGGCCAACGTTGCCAGAGCTGTTTACCAGACCCACAACTGCCCAGGTATATAAGAATAAGTCCAGCTGAGACCAGAAGAACTGTATGACATACAGACTCATGAGGGATAAAAACTGGTTTTTCTTTCAAGCCCCTTAGCATTGAGGTGGTCTGTTACATTGCAATGGCTGAGAGAGAAATCCAGCACTGGACATTATTAAGCAGGAGTATATACAGTGATTAACCTGTCAAGAGGTCTGAAAATCAAGCTGTATGAGAATGGATTGAAAGGATTAGGATATTTAGCATAGAAAGCAAAAATATTAGGAGGGACATAGTGGCTTCCCCAAAATAATTGGTGAACTGTTATGTAAGAGGGGATTATGTTTACCCATCATAAATTTAAAAGGCTCACAGTAAACATTGGTAGATATTAATATGATGAAAGATGTTGTAATAGAGCTATATAAATTGTAGAACTTCCTCAAATTTATCTGGTGGGGATGGTGCCTCACAGTACAGTTAGTTTTTGTCATTAGAAATGTTCATAGAGAATGGATGACCTTTTCACAGGTTTGTTTCGGAAGGCAAATTTCCTCTTTGGCTTGAAGTTTTGACTAGGTAACATATAACATTACTTTAAGTCTAAATTTGTAGGTGTGGTGAGAATTTATATGTTTCTTTTCGTTAAGTATGCTTTTCATAATTTTCAATATTCAGAAATTTATATTGTTTAATTACTAATAATAAAACTGTTTGATTTTCTATTCATTTTTATTTGAATTGATGATATTGTAACTATACTCCCAGTGGAATCATCTGAAAATCTATCCAACACCTTACCATTGATAGAGCTGTTAAAATGTGTTCTCAGTTCCAAATAATTCATTTCAAAGAGACTGTTGGGTTACAACCAATTTTGAAAGGGAAGACAAAAATTCACACAGAAGTAATATAAGAAATTTATTTCTGTTTCTTTGCTCAACAAATATCTATTGACTTCCTGTTATTTGCTAGACACTGATTCAAGCACTGGGGTATGTTAATAAACAAGTGAAGGCATTACCTTTAGGAAGCTTATCTTCTAGTAAGGAAGGAAAACAGTAGACAAATAAGAATTCCATTTATTGTGCATTGGTTCACAACCCTATCAGGAGCTTAGCAGGTATGCTTGAAACTGACCTTCATACTTGGAGGGCAGGGAGAGACCAAAGAAAGGGAAAGGCCATTCTAATTGGGAAGTGGCAGTTTTACTAAGCAAAGGGAACTTACATACAGGGCTTTTTGTGGGCGGCAGCAAGACAAATGGGCTCCCACATCTGCCTACCAAATCTTAAAAATTTGAATAGGGGCCTTAATGGGTTCAGTCACATATATCACACAGGGGTTCTTGATACCACATGCCTGTCTAAAGGCTCTATCTTTGGAGCAGCATCTGGGGGCAGGAAAGGCTAGTGGAACCCATATTCCAAAGATAGTCAAGGGAATGAAGATGTCAGGGCCTACTAAGCTCACGGGTCATTTGGCAGTCAGGTCTTTTTGATGATGTTCCCCAACATTGTGAAGTAGTGACAGTGCTAAGAAGAAAAAATAAGCATGGTAAGGAGATATAAATTAGTGGATGAGTCAATATTTTGGAAAAATGACCACAGAAGTCCTCTGTGGGGAGGTGTTATTAGAGCACAGGCCTGACTAAAGCTGGAAACAAACCTAGTAAACAAGGGGAATGATTTACCAAACAGATGGAAAAGATGGGGAAGAATTTTTGCTAGATGTAGACAATGAAATGCAAGAAAGGCTACATACTGAAATGAGGTGAGGCAAAGGAGAAGAAATTAGAGTAGTAGAAGTGGCTAGTTTACATGAAGCATCATAGGTCATGATTAGAGCTTGGTATTTTATTTAGATTATGATATAAAACTATTGGAAGTGTGACATTAGGCACTTGGCAGGATACGTGTTCTAGTTCATGTGGTTCACTCTTGCTTTTGGGAAAACATAAAGCTATGGTGTGGTAGAGTTAGGGCAGGGTTCATTGGTCCTTGACCCAACTGCTTTAATATCCATTCTTTCCTTTCTCAAGTTCTGCCTTCATACTATATTTTCTAGGCTTTTTTATGAGACAGCTGGGTGAGACACTGACAAGTGGAGGGAAGAGAGAAGCCAGGACATTTTTTCAATCTTCTTTCTTTCTGCCTCATCACTGACAATGAGCTGAGTGAATTATGGTGGTTCTACTTTTCCTGGCATCAGTAGTGAGTATACTTTTGTGCTCTGGTTATGCCTCTTATTTTTTTTCCCATCCACCAAGAAACTATAACTTTATTAATAATAGAAATACTATACAAATTTCAAACCAAGCTGCTGTTATTCTTTTGAAACAGCAAAAAAAAAAAAAAGTCCTCATTTTCAGACAGTTACATTTTTAACTCTGTAATAACACTTACAGTATCATTACTGTAGTTCTTCAGGAATTGGATTGCCTTTGATTTTGACATATTAGTTTGTGACATGACACATTCTATGTCCTTAACCTCCACACCTGTTTCATCAACCTTTTCCTCTTCACTCTCCTCTTGTACCATTGGAATCTATATGTTTTCTTGAATGTCTGAGACAGCTTCACCTTGAAATTGAATTTCTCAGTACTTGCTAGTTGTGCCTGCTGAGATAAATCTTTGATCTTGGCTTCCCCAAAAACTATGTAGGTATCTGAAGCTGGGTTCTTGTAGACATCTGGTTTTGTGATGACAAAGAAGATATTCTTAGATTTGCAGAGAGTGACTCTCCTAACCCCCGTAACCTGTCAAAAACCCAGTTTGGATATAGCCTTCTGTGCCTTCTTTTCACTTCAGCTCTGTTTTGCTTTACTGACCGGTTCTTCATTGATTTCAGCTGTGGCTGCCAGCTGGGCTTATTGTGTGGTCGCCTGTGTGGAATCCTGTTCCTCAAGCTCTGGTACTGATTTATCACTGTCAGATTCTCTTCCAGACCCTGTCTCAGCCTGAGGCCCTGGTAACTCCTGCTCTGTAGCAGGCATGGTTTCTGTGGCTTCACCAGGCATTGCATTTTGTGCAGTGAGTGTAGAACCAAGACGGTGGAAGAAAGAGAGCGAGTCATCCCTCTTCTTTTTTGAACCTCAACCTATGATATGGGTGAGGGATTCTCCAAAGTGATTTGTCTAGTTGGGCCCTGACCTGACTGAAACAAGAAGCTAAGCTGACGCAGGAATACTGTCGTGAGACTAGTCCAGTAATCTAGGCAAGAGAAGAACAAGTTGTACAAGTTATTGTCACAGCATGGATAAGGTGAAAAATGATGGAATTTGGTATCTCTTTTGAAGGTAAAACTCACATAGTTTAGTGATACAATAAAAGATAAGAAATATAATGTCTTCAGTGTTTAGTTTGAAAAACTAGGTAAAGGCGGTATTGTTGGTAGGTATGGAGAAGATTGAGGAAGGAAAAGATCAGGAGGGGAGGGCGTATAAATCAGGAGTTCTATTTGGTAAATGTTAGCACTGACATAGCTATTTGGGATCTAAGAGGATCATGTAGAAGTTAAATATGTGAGCCCAGAGTTTAGGAAAGCACTTCAGTTTAGAGAACTGGTGGCTGGGTGGGTAGGATTATTGGTATAATAGTCACACAATTTGAAAAGATTACTTAGGAACTGGCTAGGCAGAGAGAAAAATCCATAACCAAGGACAGTGCCCTAATGCACTCCAATGTTTAGAAATTGGAGGGAGAAAAGAAACCATCCCAGGAGACTGAAAAGACACAACTAGTAAAGCAGAAGGAAAAAGACAAAAATGGTATTTCTAGAAGCCAAGCGAAGAAAGCTTTTCAAGATGTCATGTCCAGTGGATAAAATGTTGTCTGTGTCTACTATATAACTTCTTCCTTCCCCCTCCCCCATCTCTCTCCTTTTTTCTCTCTCTACTTTTTTCCTCCTGCTTTCTTTCATTGCTTTATTCAGTTATTTAACCAATATATATCAGGAGTTTTGTGGATGTACTGTGCTAGTTAATTCAGAACTCAGACAGAGGAGGTTTTCAATAAGAACTGTTAATAGTAGTCTTGTGGAAAAGGGTTAATTTTTTTTTCAGACTATTCCTTTAAACAAAGAATCATAGAATTTATCTTTAGAATATAAGGTATTGGTTCACCTGGAAAACAAACGCATTATTCTACGTCTTAGGAAAAGAATGAGATTTTTACCTTGCTTCACACTTTATATGCATTTACTCATACAAATAATATGTATATATGCATAAATATTTTACATTTGATTCTATAATATTTATTCACAGCATCTTGCAATAAAAATATTTAAAAAGTTTCTCATGTATCTATTTCATAATTTTATTTTTCTGCTTGGAAATGGCAAATGCAACAGAATTTTCTTCAAAGCCCTATTTCTCTGTGACAATCCAAGGGTTAAATTAAAGGAGAAGTCAGCTTCTTGTCCTTGGCTCAGAGGAAAGCTAACTGTAGCCTTCATTTATTTCCTTCACATCCTATTTTGCTCTTTTCTCTTTTAGGACTGAGCATGTAGCCTTCATTTTTCTCATCCCCAGCCAAGATACACAACTACAGTGGGGAGATATCCAGAATATGGGTAGGATCTAATTCTTAAAATCAAAGATAGGTAAGCTCCAAGGTTAAATTTGGAAAGCTCAGGAAATCCTAAGTGCAAACACCACCTTTCAATCACCTGCAAATAATTTCCTGCTCCCTTGTCTCTGAAAGGCAGGATTGCTGCCTCACTGTAATTTTTCTTTCTAAATTAAGCAGCACATTTCAGGTGTCTGAGAAGCAGCTGAGTGAGGAAAGGGATTTTAGTACTGGATTCCATTCAACTTTGCTACTGGTTTATTTTATCATTACATTTTTACAAATGCGGGTGAGAATTTTAGAATTTAGCTAAGGTCATTAGAAGAAGAAAATATGGCAGCAAAATAGGACTTGATGTTTTAGCATTAAAAATAGAAAATTTAAAAAAATATATGCTTCTAAAATTCTGTACTCTTAATTCCTTTTTTTCTCAGTATAATTATGAACCGCATGTGACAAACAAGATACATTAAGCAGACTGAGCTCGGTAAAATAGTTGTATTTAACTTCAGAATTTAATTAGGGAACTTTTTGTCTTCGACCTTATTCAAACCATTAAGAGCTTATGTTTATATGTTTATATGCTTTAGTCACTAGGATTGGGATTTAAATGTAGCAGAAAAGACAAGAACCAGGCCCCACTGTTAATTTACTGTTAGCTCAGGAGAACAGCCAAGCCTCTTGAATAAAATACGAAATACATATTTTAGACTTTTAATAACATTAAGTTCTATTGTTGACTAAATTTATTTCTGAAGTATGTGTACCCAGAGTGTACCTAGAGAAATTCAATCTACAGAAGGCTTTAGTGACTTCAGATAAAAATAGTTATATTTGCTAGCTTAAAAAATAGCCAGATAAAGGAATAATCTTTCCCACTTCATTTCTTTCATTAGAAGTCATATCTACAGAGACCTTTTGTCAGGCTTTTCATCTACCCAGTTTGTCTGGATAGTGATGATACATAGTAAATAACCTTCAATGAAGGTCAAAGAGTAAAGAATTAACATTATGATATAATTGAAGGAAAACAAAAGAGGAGAGAGAGAGAACACAAAGCCTTGTAGATACCTGGGAAAATTAGATAAAAACACAAACCCTGCTATTTATACATTAGAAAATTAATACCACTGAGATGACATGGATATGCTCCAGTCAGTCTGCCCTGAGGTTTGAAATCCAACCACAGTACCAGAGTTACCTATATCCCTTACCTTGGGTTCCACTGGTTTTCATTCACTGATGATATCCAAACATTAGTGAAGACAATGAGCTGCTTTCAGGAGTTTAAGAGGAAAGGGAATGTGTCTATTACCAGTGAAAGTCATAAGTAGATATTATCTGTGGTAGGCAGACTCTAAGATCACACCTCATGACCCCTGACTCCTCATATTCACACTCTTACACATAATCCTTTGCCTTGAGTATGGCTAGATTTGGTGATTCACTTCTTCTTTTTTTTTCTTTTCTTTTCTTTCTTTTTTTTTTTTATTAATGGATAAATTGAGGGTTGATGGGGGGAGGGGGTTGGGAGAGGGGGGTGGGATTATGGACATTGGGGAGGGTATGTGCTATGGTGAGTGCTGTGAAGTGTGTAAACCTGGTGATTCACTTCTAATGAATTGAATACAGCCGAAGCAGTAACATACCAATTCAAAAACCAGATGGCTTCTGTCTTGGGATCTGTCTTGGGATGGCTTCTGTCTTGGGATCTCTCTTTCAGAATCTGTACCCTGGTGTAACCAGCAGCCATATAAGAAGCCCCGTGGATAAAGCCACAGGGCCAGGAGCTGATATTTCCAGTCTTCTGCTAACAAGGACCTAGAGACCTGTGAACAGCTACCTGAGTGAACTTCAAAGTGATCTCTCCTCCAGCTGAATACTTAGATGTCTACAACCTTAGATAACACTGTGATGCAGACTTCTGAGAGAGTAAACCATAAACACCCAACTAAACCACAGCAAGATCTTGACTCACAGAGATGATAAATGTTATTTAAAGCTGTTAAATTTGGGGGCAATTTGTTATACAACAATAGATAACAAGTAAAGTATCTTTTTTTTTTAAGCTTTTATTTATTCAAGAGATAGAGTGACCAAGAGTGAAAGAGAGCATGAGCAGTGGGAAGGGCAGAGGGAGAAGTAAACTCCCTGCTGAGTAGGGATCCCAATTCAGGGCTGGATCCGAGGACCCTGGATAAAGACCTGAGCAGAAGGTAGATGCTTAACGGACAGAGCCACCCATGTGCCCCAACAAGGAAAGCATCATTATGGATTCTCCACTTAGTTGTCTAACCTACCTTTATTTGATAAAATATAGGATCTACCTCCATTAACCCAATTACTTAAAATAATTATATTATAATAACATAAAGATATTGAACTATTGCCTTCCCTAAAGAGTAGCTTACTCATTTCTTGAGTACTAGTTGTTTTTTCTTTTTTAAATATCTGTTTAAGAGCTCTATGAAAATAATAATTTGTTTCTGAATTCTGGGTTCCATTTTCTTCCCTCTGCAACCATCTAGTCCAGAATAGAGACATCATGGAATTCAGCTATGAACTACCTATATTTGTTTTTAAAAAGAGTTGAAATCTATCCATCTCTTTCTTTATTAGCACTGGAAATTTATGATAAAAGTATTTTTCCATTAAAGTAAGAAAAAATAATATGAAATGAGATACAATGATCTCAAGTAAAGATAGAATTACCCTCAATAAAAGTAGTTCTTCTTTATTTTTTCCCTATCTGTATTATTATTTATTCTTTATGATATTTTCACTTATCTTAGAAAGAGACATTTCTTAGATACTGAAGTTGAATCATCTGGTGACTAAAATTCTTTTGTAGAGTGATAAGAAACAAGGAAAAATTTCTAATTTCTTCCCAAATATGGAGTTGTAAAATCTTTACAATTGAGGAGAATAATTTCTCATTATGGTGGCAAAAGAGTTTTTTTTAAGAACAGAAAATTTTTATTAGCAAAGTAGGTCACAGCATAATTCTCTGAGCACAGGGCACTATGGAGGAGAGGGGAGAGTCCCACTACATCAGAATTTGGGATCTATCTATATAATAGCTGGATGTCTCCTCCTTATTACTTCAAATTGACAAACTTTAGCTAGCCTAAAGAAGAAAAAAAGAGAAAACACAAATAAATAAAATCAGAAATGAAAGAAGAAACATTACAATCAATGCCACAGAAATAAAAGGATCATATGAGACTACTATAAACAATTATGTACCAATAAACTGGATAATCTAGAAGAAATGGAAAAATTCCTAGAAAGACACAACTTGCAAATACTGAATCATGAAAGAATAGAAAATCTGAACAGACTAATTACAAGTAAGATGACTGAATTAGTCATCAAAAACTTCTTAACAAAGAAGAGTCCAGGACCACATGGCTTCATTTGTGTATTCCATCAAATATTTAAATAAGAATTAACACCAGTCTTTCTCAAACTCTCCAAAACAATGAAGGGGAGGGAACACTTTCAAACTAATTTATGATCTCAACATTACCCTGATAGAAAAGACAAACGAGACATCACAGGAGGAAAAAAAAAAAAAAAGTATATATATATATATATATATATATATATATATGACAGTATCTCTGATGAATATAGATGTAAAAATTCACAACAAAATAGTAACAAGCTAATTAAACAGAATATTACAAGGATCATACACCAATACTAAGTGGGATTTGTCCTTCAGATGCAAGGATGGTTCAACATACAAAATTAATGTTATACATCACATTAACAGAGTAGAGGATAACAATTACCTGGTCATCTCAAAAGATGCAGAAAATTTTGATACAATCCCTCATTCCCTCATGATAAAATCTCTGAACAATGAGAAATAGAAGGAAAGTGCCTCAACATAACAAAGGCCATTAATGACAGGCCCACAGCAAACATCATTCTCAATAGTGAAAAAGTGAGAACCTTTCCTCTAACATAAAGAATAAGGTAAGGATGCCCACTCTTACCACTTGTACTCAATATAGTACTAGAAGTCCTAGCCAGAGCAATTAAAATAAGAAAAATAAATAAAAATCATGACCAGGGAGACTGACATGGGGCTCTAGGCTCCATTGCAGGACCCTGGGATCATGAACTGAGTTGAAGGCAGGTGCTTAACCTCCTGAGCCACACAGACACCCCAGGAAATAACTTTCTCTAAACACTGACATAATTGTATATGTTTAAAAGATCTTTATATTGAAATAAACTGACATGTCTTGATTTTGGAAAAAATAAAATAAATAAAAATAATAAAAATTTTTAAAAATCATCCAAATTAGAAAGAAAGAATTAAAATTGTCCCATCATCAACATACAAAATTCAGTTGTGTTTCTATACAGTAACAGCAAATTATCTGGTGAGGAAATTAGAAAAAAAAGTCCCATTTATAACAACATTAAAAAGAATAAAATACTTAAGAATAAACCTAACTAAGTTGGTGAAGGACTTGTATACTAAACATTACAAAATACTAATGAAAGAAACAGAACAAATATATGGAGTCATGTCATGTTCATGGATTGACAGACTTAATATTGTTAAAATGTCCATACTGCCCAGGGCAATCTACAGACTCAGTGCTATCTCCATCACAAAGAGTTTTATTTTTTTACAAAAATAGAGGGACATCTGGGTGGCTCAATCTGTTAAATGTCTGACTTGATTTCAGTACAGGTCATGATCTCAGGGTTCTGAGATTGAGTCCCATGTTGAAGATTCTCTCTGTCTCTCCCTCTCCCCCTTACCTACTTCTCTCTTAAAAAAAAAAAAAAAAAAGACAAGGGTCCAAAAATATACAATGGGGATCTTTTCAACAAATGATGTTGGGAAAACTGGATACCCACATGCAAATAATGAAATTGGACCCTTATATTACACCACACACAAAATCAACTAAAAATCAATCGAAGACTTAAACATAGACCTAGAACTGTAAAACTGCAAGAAAGAAATATAAGTGAAAACCTTCATGACATTAATCTTGGCAACAATTTCAAGGGTACAACACTATAACCATGGCAACAAAACCAAAATAAGCAAGTGGGACTATATCAAACTAAAAACCTTCTGCACAGGAGAATCAACAAAGTGAAAAGGAAACCTTGAAAAGAGAGAAAATATTTGCAAACCAAAGGGTTAATTTAGAAAGTACATAAGGAACTCATACAATAGAATAGTAAAATAACAAATAGCTTACTTAAAAAAATGGACTAAGAGCTCAAATAGATATTTCTCCAAAGAAGATACAGAAACGAACCATAGACTTCTTTTTTTATTTTTTTTATTTTTTTTTTATTTTTTTTTTTTTAATTTTTTTATTTTTTCAGCATAACAGCACCCAGTGCTCCATGCAATCTGTGCCCTCCACAATACCCACCACCTGGTGCCCCAACCTCCCACCCCCCACCCCTTCAAAATTCCCAGATCGTTTTTCAGAGTCCATAGTCTCTCATGGTTCACCTCCCCTTCCAATTTCCCTCAACTCCCCTCTCCATCTCCCCTTGTCCTCCATGCTATTTGTTATGCTCCACAAATAAGTGAAACCATATGATAATTGACTCTCTCTGCTTGACTTATTTCACTCAGCATAATCTCTTCCAGTCCCGTCCATGTAGCTACAAAACTTGGGTATTCATCCTTTCTTTCTTTCTTTCTTTCTTTTTTTTTTTTTTTTTTTTTACAGCTTTATAAACATATATTTTTATCCCCAGGGGTACAGGTATGCGAATCGCCAGGTTTACACACTTCACAACCATAGCACATACCCTCCCCAATATCCATAACCCCACGCCCTCTCCCAACCCCCTCCCCCCATCAACCCTCAGTTTGTTTTGTGAGATTAAGAGTCACTTATGGTTTGTCTCCCTCCCAATCCCATCTTGTTTCATTTACTCTTCTCCTACCCCCTCAACCCCCCATGTTTCATCTCCTCTCCCTCATATCAGGGAGATCATATGATAGTTGTCTTTCTCCGATTGACTTATTTCGCTAAGCATGATACCCTCTAGTTCCATCCACGTCGTCGCAAATGGCAAGATTTCATTTCTTTTGATGGCTGCATAGTATTCCCTTGTGTATATATACCACATCTTCTTTATCCATTCGTCTGTAGATGGACATCTAGGTTCTTTCCATACTTTGGCTATTGTAGACATTGCTGCTATAAACATTCGGGTGCATGTACCCCTTCGGATCACTATGTTTGTATCTTTAGGGTAAATACCCAGCAGTGCAATTGCAGGGTCATAGGGTAGTTCTATTTTCAACATTTTGAGGAACCTCCATGCTGTTTTCCAGAGTGGTTGCACCAGCTTGCATTCCCACCAACAGTGTAGGAGGGTTCCCCTTTCTCCGCATCCTCGCCAGCATCTGTCATTTCCTGACTTGTTAATTTTAGCCATTCTGACTGGTGTGAGGTGATATCTCATGGTGGTTTTGATTTGTATTTCCCTGATGCCGAGTGATATGGAGCACTTTTTCATGTGTCTGTTAGCCATCTGGATGTCTTCTTTGCAGAAATGTCTGTTCATGTCCTCGGCCCATTTCTTGATTGGATTATTTGTTCTTTGGGTGTTGAGTTTGCTAAGTTCTTTATAGATTTTGGACACTAGCCCTTTATCTGATATGTCATTTGCAAATATCTTCTCCCATTCTGTCAGTTGTCTTTTGGTTTTGTTCACTGTTTCCTTTGCTGTGCAAAAGCTTTTGATCTTGATAAAATCCCAAAAGTTCATTTTTGCCCTTGCTTCCCTTGCCTTTGGTGATGTTCCTAGGAAGATGTTGCTGCGGCTGACGTCGAAGAGGTTGCTGCCTGTGTTCTCCTCGAGGATTTTGATGGATTCCTTTCTCACATTGAGATCCTTCATCCATTTTGAGTCTATTTTCGTGTGTGGTGTAAGGAAATGATCCAATTTCATTTTTCTGCATGTGGCTGTCCAATTTTCCCAACACCATTTATTGAAGAGGCTGTCTTTGTTCCATTGGACATTCTTTCCTGCTTTGTCGAAGATGAGTTGACCATAGAGTTGAGGGTCCATTTCTGGGCTCTCTATTCTGTTCCATTGATCTATGTGTCTGTTTTTGTGCCAGTACCATGCTGTCTTGATGATGACAGCTTTGTAATAGAGCTTGAAGTCCGGAATTGTGATGCCACCAACTTTGGCTTTCTTTTTCAATATTCCTTTGGCTATTCGAGGTCTTTTCTGGTTCCATATAAATTTTAGGATTATTTGTTCCATTTCTTTGAAAAAAATGGATGTTACTTTGATAGGAATTGCATTAAATGTGTAGATTGCTTTAGGTAGCATAGACATTTTCACAATATTTATTCTTCCAATCCAGGAGCATGGAACATTTTTCCATTTCTTTGTGTCTTCCTCAATTTCTTTCATGAGTACTTTATAGTTTTCTGAGTATAGATTCTTAGTCTCTTTGGTTAGGTTTATTCCTAAGTATCTTATAGTTTTGGGTGCAATTGTAAATGGGATGGACTCCTTAATTTCTCTTTCTTCTGTCTTGTTGTTGGTGTAGAGAAATGCAACTGATTTCTGTGCATTGATTTTATATCCTGACACTTTACTGAATTCCTGAACAAGTTCTAGCAGTTTTGGAGTGGAGTCTTTTGGGTTTTCCACATAGAGTATCATATCATCTGCGAAGAGTGATAGTTTGACTTCTTCTTTGCCGATTTGGATGCCTTTAATTTCCTTTTGTTGTCTGATTGCTGAGGCTAGGACTTCTAGTACTATGTTGAATAGCAGTGGTGATAACGGACATCCCTGCCGTGTTCCTGACCTTAGCGGAAAAGCTTTCAGTTTTTCTCCATTGAGAATGATATTTGCGGTGGGTTTTTCATAGATGGCTTTGATAATATTGAGGTATGTGCCGTCTATCCCTACACTTTGAAGAGTTTTGATCAGGAAGGGATGCTGTACTTTGTCAAATGCTTTTTCAGCATCTATGGAGAGTATCATATGGTTCTTGTTCTTTCTTTTATTAATGTGTTGTATCACATTGATTGATTTGCGGATGTTGAACCAGCCTTGCAGCCCTGGAATAAATCCCACTTGGTCGTGGTGAATAATCCTTTTAATGTACTGTTGAATCCTATTGGCTAGTATTTTGGCGAGAATTTTTGCATCTGTGTTCATCAAGGATATTGGTCTGTAGTTCTCTTTTTTGTTGGGATCCTTGTCTGGTTTTGGGATCAAGGTGATGCTGGCCTCATAAAATGAGTTTGGAAGTTTTCCTTCTATTTCTATTTTGTGGAACAGTTTCAGGAGAATAGGAATTAGTTCTTCTTTAAATGTTTGGTAGAATTCCCCCGGGAAGCCGTCTGGCCCTGGGCTTTTGTTTGTTTGGAGATTTTTGATGACTGTTTCAATCTCCTTACTGCTTATGGGTCTGTTCAGGCTTTCTATTTCTTCCTGGTTCAGTTGTGGTAGTTTATATGTCTCTAGGAATGCATCCATTTCTTCCAGATTGTCAAATTTGTTGGCGTAGAGTTGCTCATAGTATGTTCTTATTATTGTCTGTATTTCTTTGGTGTTCGTTGTGATCTCTCCTCTTTCATTCATGATTTTATTTATTTGGGTCCTTTCTCTTTTCTTTTTGATAAGTCTGGCCAGGGGTTTATCAATCTTATTAATTCTTTCAAAGAACCAGCTCCGAGTTTCGTTGATTTGTTCTATTGTTTTTTTGGTTTCTATTTCATTGATTTCTGCTCTGATCTTTATGATTTCTCTTCTCCTGCTGGGTTTAGGGTTTCTTTCTTGTTCTTTCTCCAACTCCTTTAGGTGTAGGGTTAGGTTGTGTACCTGAGATCTTTCTTGTTTCTTGAGAAAGGCTTGTACCGCTATATATTTTCCTCTCAGGACTGCCTTTGTTGTGTCCCACAGATTTTGAACCGTTGTGTTTTCATTATCATTTGTTTCCATAAATTTTTTCAATTCTTCTTTAATTTCCTGGTTGACCCATTCATTCTTTAGAAGGATGCTGTTTAGTCTCCATGTATTTGGGTTCTTTCCAAATTTCCTCTTGTGATTGAGTTCTAGCTTTAGAGCATTGTGGTCTGAAAATATGCAGGGAATGATCTCAATCTTTTGATACCGGTTGAGACTTGATTTAGGACCAAGAATGTGATCTATTCTGGAGAATGTTCCATGTGCACTAGAGAAGAATGTGTATTCTGTTGCTTTGGGATGAAATGTTCTGAATATATCTGTGATGTCCATCTGGTCCAGTGTGTCATTTAAGGCCTTGATTTCCTTGTTGATCTTTTGCTTGGATGATCTGTCCATTTCAGTGAGGGGAGTGTTAAAATCCCCTACTATTATTGTATTCTTGTCGATGTGTTTCTTTGATTTTGTTATTAATTGGTTTATATAGTTGGCTGCTCCCACGTTAGGGGCATAGATATTTAAAATTGTTAGATCTTCTTGTTGGACAGTTCCTTTGAGTATGATATAGTGTCCTTCCTCATCTCTTATTATAGTCTTTGGCTTAAAATCTAATTGATCTGCTATAAGGATTGCCACTCCTGCTTTCTTCTGATGTCCATTAGCATGGTAAATTCTTTTCCACCCCCTCACTTTAAACCTGGAGGTGTCTTCGGGTTTAAGATGAGTTTCTTGTAGGCAACATATAGATGGTTTTTGTTTTTTTATCCATTCTGATACCCTGTGTCTTTTGATTGGGGCATTTAGCCCATTAACATTCAGGGTAAGTATTGAGAGATATGAATTTAGTGCCATTGTATTGCCTGTAAGGTAACTGTTATTGTATATTGTCTCTGTTTCTTTCTGATCTACTACTTTGAGGGTCTCTCTTTGCTTAGAGGACCCCTTTCAATATTTCCTGTAGAGCTGGTTTGGTATTTGCAAATTCTTTCAGTTTTTGTTTGTCCTGGAAGCTTTTAATCTCTCCGTCTATTTTCAATGATAGCCTAGCTGGATATAGTATTCTTGGCTGCATGTTTTTCTCATTTAGTACTCTGAATATATCATGCCAGCTCTTTCTGGCCTGCCAGGTCTCTGTAGATAAGTCTGCTGCCAATCTAATATTTTTACCATTGTACGTTACAGACTTCTTTTCCCGGGCTGCTTTCAGGATCTTTTCTTTGTCACTAAGACTTGTCAATTTTACTATTAGGTGACGGGGTGTGGACCTATTCGTATTGATTTTGAGGGGGGTTCTCTGAACCTCCTGAATTTTGATGCTTGTTCCCTTTGCCATATTGGGGAAATTCTCTCTAATAATTCTCTCCAATATACCTTCTGCTCCCCTCTCTGTTTCCTCTTCTTCTGGAATCCCAATTATTCTAATGTTGTTTCGTCTTATGGTGTCACTTATCTCTCGAATTCTCCCCTCGTGGTCCAGTAGCTGTTTGTCCCTCTTTTGCTCAGCTTCTTTATTCTCTGTCATTTGGTCTTCTATATCGCTAATTCTTTCTTCTGCCTCATTTATCCTAGCAGTGAGAGCCTCCATTTTTGATTGCACCTCATTAATAGCTTTTTTGATTTCAACTTGGTTAGATTTTAGTTCTTTTATTTCTCCAGAAAGGGCTTTTATATCTCCTGAGAGGGTTGCTTTAATATCTTCCATGCCTTTTTCAAGCCCGTCTAGAACCTTGAGAATCGTCATTCTGAACTCTATATCTGACATATTACCAATGTCTGTATTGATTAGGTCCCTAGCCTTTGGTACTGCCTCTTGTTCTTTTTTTTGTTGTGAATTTTTCCGCCTTGTCATTTTGTCCAGATAAGAGTTTATGAAGGAGCAAGTAAAATACTAAAAGGGTGGCAACAACCCCAGGAAAATATGCTTTAGCGAAATCAGAAGAGATCCCGAATTGTGAGGGGGGAGAAAGGGGAAAAAAGGGGTTCAGAAAGAAAGAAAAAAAAAAAAAAAGAAACTATTAAAAAAAAGAAAGCCGATAAAGAAAAAATATAAAAAGAGGAAAAAAATATATATATTAGATAAACTATTTAAAAAACGTTAAAAAAAGAAAGCGGTAAAAGTTAAAAAAAATTCAGCAGAAGAAGAGAAAAAGAAAAAAAAATTGAAAAAGAAAAAAAAATTAAATTAACTGCAAGGCTAAAAAATCATGGGGAGAAAGCCATGAGTTCTGTGCTTTGCTTTCTTCTCCTCTGGAATTCCGCCGCTCTCCTTGGTAGGTGAACTTGGTCCTGGCTGGGTTTCCCGTTGATCTTCTGGGGGAGGGGCCCGTTGTAGTGATTCTCAAGCGTCTTTGCCCCAGGCGGAGTTGCACCGCCCTTACCTGGGGCCGTGCTGAGTAATCCGCTGGGGTTCGCTTTCGGGAGCTTTTGTTCCCTGAGCGCTTTCCGTAGAGTCCGGTGGACGGGAATAAAGATGGCGGCCTCCCGGTCTCCGGCCCGGAGGAGCCGAGAGCCCGGGGCCCCACTCCTCAGTGCGCCCTCAGAGAACAGCGCCAAATGACTCCCGCCACCCTGGCCTCCGGCCGCGCTCCGAGCTGACCGAGCCTGCGACCGGTTCAAGGCAACCCCGAGCTGAGAGTCACTCCTCGGCTCTGTCTCTGCAGCCGGCTTCCCCGTTCTAATACCGGTAAGCCCTGCGACACTCAGACACCCCCGATCCTTCTGCGACCCTGCGGGACCTGAGGCCGCGCTGACCCGGCCTGGGCTTCCAGTTAAGCCTCTGGAGCGATGTCCCTCAGCGGAACAGACTTTTAAAAGTCCTGATTTTGCTCCGTTGCTCCGCCGCTCGCCGGGAGCCGGCCCCTCCCCCCGCGGTCTATCTTCCCGTCGCTTTGGATTCACTTCTCCGCCAGTCCTACCTTGCAGAAAGTGGTTGATTTTCTGTTTCTGGAATTGCTGTTCTTCTTCTCTTCAATTTCCCGTTGGATTTGTAGGTGTTTACAATCTTTAGATAAGCTATTTAGCTGATCTCCCGCTACCCGAAGTAGTCTCAGCCTGCTACTTCTCCGCCATCTTGACTCCTCCCCGAACCATAGACTTCTAAAACAATTCTCAGTATCACTAATCATCAGAGAAATGCTAATGAAATTACAATAAGATATTACCTCACACTTGTTAAGTTGGCTATTATGAAAAAAAAAAAACAGTGGTTAGTGAGGATATGGAGAAATTAGACCTTTTTAAAAATTGTTTATTTATCTATTTATTTATTTATTTATTATTTTTTAGAGAGGAAGGGGGGGCAGAGGCAAAAGGAAAGATAATTTTTTTTAAAGATTCATTTATCTTATTTTTTAAAAAAAGATTTATTTTTTTATTTTAGAGAGAGAGAGAGAGAGTGAGCTGGAAGGGCAGAAGGAAAGGAATAGAGATTGTTAATTAGACTCCACACTGACTAGGAAGCAAGAACCAGGCATGATGTGAGCCGAAATCATGATTGGGACGCTCAACTGACTGAGCATTTTCTAAAAATATTTTTATTTGTTATTTATTTATTCATTCTTTCATCCATTCATTCATTTTTAAGAGAGAGAGCATGTGCATGTACATGTATGAGCAGAAGGGGGAGGGGCAGCAGGAGAGAGAATCCTAAGCAGGATCCAGGCCCAGTGCAGCCCAAAGCAGAGCTCCATCTTACAACCCTGATATCGTGACCTGAGCCAAAATCAGAAGTCTGATGCTTACTTGACTGAACCACTCATGTGCTCCTAGAAATTAGAACTCTTATACATTGTTGGTGGGATGCAAAATGGTGCAGCTGCTATGGAAAACAGTATGAAGTTTTTGAAAAATTAAAGAAAACTACTGTATGATTCAACAAAAGCTCATTTCTGGGTTATCCCAGAGAATTGAAATTAGGATCTCTTGGAGATGTTAGCAATCCCATGTTCATGACAGCACTACCCACAATTGTGAAAATGTGAAAACAATCTAAATATCCATCAGTAGATGAATAGAGAAAGAAATGTCATACACATATATTGGAATATGATTCGGGCTTAAAAAGAGTTAAATTCTATAATATATAACAACATGGAAGAATCTTGGAGACATTATGTAAAGTGAAATAAGTCAGTCACAGAAATATAAATACCACATGACATGATGTCACTTACATAAGGTAACTACAGTAGTCAAATTCATGGAATTAGAGTGGAATGGTGGGTGCTAGGAGTTATGGGGAGGGAGAAATATGTAGTTACTAATCAATGAGCATCAGGTTTCAGTTAAGCAAGATAAAGAAGATTAGCTTCATAATAAGCATATGTATATAAAATATCTGTTATGTATATAATAAGATAATATCTAAAATATAACTGGATGTACATTAAGCTCCTGAGACATGTTGTGTAACATCGAACCTATAGAAATGACAATGTATTACACGCTTAAAATTTAAGAGGATAGGTCTCATGTAAAGTGTTCTTACCACAATAAAATAGTTTTTTAAGTAAAAGATAAAAACATATTGCATGAATACAAAATATGCCAGATATTTTGCTATATACTTGACATATATAATCTCTTTGAAAATTAAATTTTCTTAACAAAAAGCAAGTGATTCAAATTAATAACAGAGCATTAAAAAAAGCGACTCCAAGCACTGATTCTACTAGCTAAAATAAGACATGAGCAAGACATTTAATCTTTTTGAGATTTAGTTTGTCCATCTGTAAACTAAGGTGCATAATTTCTCTCTGAAATCTTTGGGAGAATACCAAAATGAACAAACAAACAAACAAACAAAAAACCTGGTTGGGGATGGCAAGTAGTGGAATCCCAGGCTTCCATCCATGTCAAAATTTAAGTATCAGTATGAATAAAATGTACTGAAATGTTCTAAACTTTCAGATGAAAATAATCCAGAATTCTCTACATTCATTATTTTATATTTGTTTTATATAACCCAGTTCACCTACTGGGGAGTACATGCTCCATTTGGATTAGCTGAGCTCAAGATTTAGAAATAGATAAACAGCCTGATGATATAATTGTTCCCCTTTCCTCCAATACCACCCCTGTGGTGCAGACAGGTGTCCCACCCACACTTTCATCATTCATACATAGTCAGGTTAACTTCTTTATTTTCTTTATTTATTTTTTACCATTTTCTTAATGAAACACAACTGGGATGATTGCTTAGGTAACCTGAGTTGTCAATATTGCCGTTTCTTCCTATGAATGTTGCTCATAGTTTCTTCTTTCCTTCATTTCTACCTCCTTCCGAAATCCTCCTTTTTATCCTTTTAATCCCAGGCTGAAGGTATGCTCACTAATTCTCAGATCTAATGTCCCTTCTATTTCCTCTTTCGGAAGTGGGCAGGTTCACACAATGGCTGGATCTTTCATGCAGTCTTGAATGAGAAATTCTAAGGATAAACTGCACTTTTTTTGAAACAAATATTAGATGGTGTGTTGACTCAGTGGGTGGGGTGGTTGGTTCTTCAGGAATTCGATATTATTATTGCTATAGATGATACTTATCATATGTTTGAGGTATTATAGCCTTGCCATTAAGTCAGGGGGTCTGGATTTGCATTCTCCTTTAGTCCTGATTTTGTGATACTGAGTAACTTAGTTAACTTTTAAAAAGTCAGTTTTTTCATCTATACAGCATATAGAATTGTTGTGAGTATTGAAACTAATTTACTACACCCATTTCTTGCATTAATTTTCCAATGTACTTGTCTACATTACCATATATTCTTTTCTTTTAAAGACTTTATTTATTTGAGAGAGAGCAAGAGTGAGAGAGATCACAGAGGAAGAGGGAGAGGGAGAAACAGATTGCCCTCTGAGTGCAGAGCTCAGTGGGGCTTATTCCCAGGGGCATGAGATCATGACCTGAGCCGAAGGCAGACACTTAACTGACTGAGCTCCCTAGGAGCCCCCAAATCATTGTATATTCTCATTTTAATAATTTGTAAGCATAGTTATTTTTGTCTGCTTATCACTGTAGTATGGAGTCTAGTACTCTTAGTATGTAGAAAGAACTTAATAAGAGGGTTATGAATGAATGAAACAATGAAATATGATTAATGTGATTTTTAAAACATGAATGCAGACTATCATAATTAACACAGGACTACTAACAATCCTTCCAGAACCTTGTATCATCTATAGCCCCTTAAATGTTATTATTCCCCTCTTAGTCATAAGGAAACTGAGGCTCAGAGAGCTTACACAGCACAAACTGGTGGAATAAGGGCTAATTTCACCCCCTCTAGGTTCAGAACCCACCCCATATCAAAGGTTTTTAATTTTGTAAGAACCACCAGTAAAAGAATTCTTGGATCAGCTTCCTGAGAGAGCCTGGGACAAGTTTGTAGGAGCTAGCATTCCTGGAGTGCCCTCAGAAGATACCTGTAAGGGAATAAACAGAAGCAGGATAAGGTGGGGGCAAAAAGGTAAGCAAATAGACGTTTTTTACCAAAATCTGGACTGAGTCTAAACTCATAGGGAGGTCTGGAGGGTGAAAGGCATCACAGAATTGTCATGCCTTAGAGTTAAGTGTGTTAGGGTTACAATTTTGCATCCCCGTATCAGCTAACCCGTGCCTAATTTTTTGTCTTTAGAGGTGTGCTGAAGTTCTCAGGCAGCTTCTAGCAAGACAATTTCTGCCAGTCTAGGACAATTCTCTGGAGAAAGGTGCAATTGTACCTACGAGTAGTTGGCACTAACAGCAACAGATGATAAATGCATCGGTCCAGTAAGGATAATCTGGGCAAAGCACCAGCAGCGTCTCTCCAGGGGAAATCTTTTTTTTTTTTTTTTTTTTTTAAAGATTTTATTTATTTATTTGTCAGAGAGAGAGAGAGGGAGAGAGAGCGAGCACAGGCAGACAGAATGGCAGGCAGAGGCAGAGGGAGAAGCAGGCTCCCTGATGAGCAAGGAGCCCGATGTGGGACTCGATCCCAAGACGCCGGGATCATGACCTGAGCCGAAGGCAGCTGCTTAACCAACTGAGCCACCCAGGCGTCCCTCTCCAGGGGAAATCTTAATTGTTCTGCTGTCTCCCACACGTTCATTTCACTTCAGCAGCTTACATCCACCTTTCCTGAGCCTGTATCAGCCTAAGATCAACCTATGTATCTGCTCTTCATTTCAAGCAATAGTGAATCTAATAAAGGAAACAAGGGGGAAATTAAGGATGCATTGTACCAGTAGCCACTTTATCAACATGAATATTTTATGGTTGGTCCTACTTGACCTTGATGTCATGGTCACCAGTCACTGGGCTTATGCCTTTCCACTATTATTTTCAGATAACTGACAGCAGAATTATACTATGTTCCATACTGGTTGTGCCTCCAATCTGTTTTGCTCTATGCAAGTAAGCTTGGGGCTGCTGTTGGATGTTCAATGAATGTCTACCCTGCCTTTTGGGATTCTGCTTAGGACTCACCTACTTATACTTCCATCTTTTTTGAACTGATTCCTCTGTTAGGAATTCCTCTTTCCCTGTGCACAATTACGTAACATGTTTAGTCTCTGAGGCATTATTCAATTCTTTGGCTCTGCCTGACTCTAAGCCAAGCTCCCCATATCCTGCAGCCAGTGAACTCCCGGGACGAGAGCATCTTTTTTAAAAATTTTTTTCTTTCCCCCAGAAGCCCAATCACAATGGCCTCCTTGTGGAGAGGGCACTAATTTATAATTGCAAATATCTATAAAATATTTTGAAATGCAGAGCATTTAATTATACAGAGAAGGTTAGTGCTAGAATTTTAAACCCCTTGAGGACTCTTTATTTGCCCATTGTAACTCCCATAAATGTCAATAAAACCACAATCTGCAAATTAGAAAGTGAGAAACCACTTCTTGAGACAGCTGAGGTTTGGGTGAACCACAGGGAAATGCCTTTACCTGGAGGCCAAATAATCATGGTAAAAGGGCAAAGAACTCTGGTGACATTATTCTAAATCATTGAGAGCTAAGGGACCATAGATTTAATAAAAATGAATCTTTTATTTTCTAGCATCCTACACTGAGGATATTGGTGTTATTTACATTTAAAACTAGTTTTTTAATGGTTCACATATGTAAACCTGCATTTGGATTTCCTGATAAAGAATAGTAACAATAACAACAGCAACAAAAATAATTAATAATAATAATAATAATAATAATAATAAAAGCAGCCACCACTGCCACTGCTACCAGATATGAATCTTGTCTTGGAATAATTTTCCAAAAAATAAAAAGCAAAGAACTGGGCAAAATCTCTCAGCCCTGACTTCTCTGTTGGACTTTTGGAAGCTATGAGTTGCTAGTGCACTTCCACTCAGGGGGAGCCTATTCCATGTCAGGAATGTGCTAAATGCTGAGGAAACACAGGCAAAAAATTCATAAGACATTTTTCGTATAATTATTGGGCTTAGAGTTTAGGAAAGGGAAGGGAAACATGTGAAAAATTAGCCATTATAAAATGTTACATTTTATATTTATATTATATTTATATTATATTTTTATATTTATATTTATATTATATTTTATATTTTATATTTATATTATATTTATATTTATATTATATTTATATTTATATTGAAAAATGTTATATTGTTATATTATATATCTCCCTTCCCCCAGAGGGAGAAGAAGCATGAAGACAAGAATTCTACGTGTGTCAAAGTGAAGAAAGTTTTTGTGGAGGAGGTAGTTTGAGGTGAATCTTAAAAAACCTCTTTCTTGCTGTCCTCCCAGCTTTTGATTTATAAAACAATGAAGGATTGCTACTATTACCATTCTCCATTGATTTGTGGAAGCAGAAATGTAAAATAAGTTCTTGAGCTCTAGAGGTAAAGAAAACAAAAGACAATGTATGACATGGGGTAAATATGGAGGGGGTGGTGATGTTTGAAGTGATGAAACACAACCCACACAGAGGCTTTGAGGAAAGAGATCTTACATCAGAGAAGTCATCGGAAGGCTCCCCTTCCCTGAAGTGGCAGGATTACCACAGGAAAGCAGATGAGTTATGACACACGTTATTATTCCTGACAACATAAGTACAATTAGAGCAAAGAATCACAAAATGGTTAATTATTTTACCTTTTGAATTTGTTAAGAATGTATTATTTAGCCATAATGCATGTAGAAAACTAATACATTATTGTTTGAATATAGTAGGGCTTTTTTGAAAGCCGAATTAGCATTTTCATTAGACAGATAAAGTCCCTAGCGTTCATGGAGTTTACTATCTAGTAAGGAAAACCCAATTAAAAGTTGTACAAACACACACTTAGATACAGACCTATATGAGTTGTCTTTTGACATATGACTTATGCCTTAATTCATCAAGATCATCTTAATGGAGAATCTACCACATGCTGGAACTGCTAGGTTCTGTGGGGAATAGAAGAATGAATCAGAAAGAGATTCAACTCCGCAGGAAATGTCAGTCCAAGTGGAGCAATAGGGCATAAAACTAACAACTCAAAATGTATAAAGGGTCAGTGCCATAAGAATATAGATTAAACTATAGGATTCCTGAGGGGAGAGAGAGAGTACATGCTATTAAGAGAAATAAGGACATTCTGATGGAGAAATTGGCAAACTATCTAAATCTCAAATGAAAGTTCATAGTTGGGTTGTGTGCACAAGGACATTCAGATATGGAGGGGAAGAGTGAACAAGGCAGTGTCTTAGCTTGCCAGGGCTGCTGTAACAAAGTTTCACGCAGACGGTTGTGGGGGAGAGGGTTAAACCACAGACCTTCCCACAGTTCTGGAGGCTAGAATTCTGAGACTGAGGTGTTGGCAAGGTTGGCTCTCTGGAGATCAGGGAGGGAGGGATTTGTCCCAGGGCTCTCTTCTTGGCATGTGGATGGTTGCCTTCTCCCTATGTTTTCGTACTGTCTTCCCTCTCTGCATGTCTATGTTCAAATTTCCTCTACTTATAAGATCACCAGTTATATGGGGTTAGGACCCACTCTAATGACCTCATCTTAACCTAATTGTCTCAGTAAAGACCCCATCTCCAAATGCTATCACATTTTGAGGTAATGGGGTAAGGATTTCAACATATGAAATTTTGGGGAGACATAATTCAGCCTATAACAAGGACTGAGGCAAAGAGTGGTGGGATATATAAAGAGAACAGTGAATTTTGGTTTGACTAAAGTACTGTTACATAAGCTAACATGGAAATCGGGCTGGACAAACGACTGAAACCAGATGGCACAGGGCTTGAATTTCCAGCTAGAGAGTTTGGACTTTGTTCCTCCAGCAGTAGGGAACCAGAAATGAATTTGAGCAGAGGAGTAGCATAATAAATATAAAATTATTGCCTGCTTACAGTGTGCCAGACACCATGCTAAATGTTTTACCTAATGATCTCATTTTATCATCATCTCATTTTAATCTTTGCAATAATACCTTTAACCAGGTTTTATTAGTCTTGTTTTACAGAGTAGTAAACTAAGCTTAAAAAAGTTATTATAGTTTATGAATATTAGAGCAGAGGATCTAATTTAAGTCTTCATAATCTGGCATCACATCAAGTGTATCTTAATCTCAGACACTATAGTTTTCATCTCTAAAATTTCAATGTAACTTTCTTTATGTATCACCAATGGCTCTGCTTCAATTTTGAACATATGGGATACAGTTATAATCACTTTTTTATGTCCTTGTCTGATAATTTTCATCTCTGTATCAGTTCTGGGTCAGTTTTAAGTGATTGATTTTTCTCCTTTTCATTGTTCCAATTTTGCTGCTGCTTTGAATGCCTGGTCATCTTTGATGGGATACCAGACATTGGGTTCTGGATATATTGTTATAAATATTCTTGATTTTTTTTTCTGGGATTATAAATTACTTAGAAATAGTTTAATCCTTTTGGGGTTCTCGTTTTTAAGATCTATTGGTGAGAGTGGAGCCAGGGTCAGGCCAGTCCTAATGTTCCCCATTTCTGAGGCAAGACCTTCTCTGTGCTCTACCCCATATCTTGAGAGATTTTCCAGTCTGGCTGACGGTGACAGACACTATTCTCCCTGGGTATAAGCTGGGTACCATTACCTCTAGTCCTTACTAGTGGCTCTTTCCCATGCCTCAGGTAGTTTCCTCAGATGTACATACTGACTACTCAAGGGGCCCTCTGCAGATCTCTGGATTCCTGTCTCTGTACAGATCTTTCTGCTCTAGCACTCTGTCTTGCATTCTCTAGACACCTTAATCTACTTAGATTCTCAGGTCTGTCTCAACTCAGGTATGCTTAGGGTTCCACCTCAGCTCCTCTTCCTCATGCCATCACCTGGAAACTCTCCAAGGCCTTAAGCTAAGACACTTGTAGGTCTCACCTCATTTGAGTCTCATTTCTCAGGAATCACCATTCCTCATTTTCAAATGTCTAGTGTTTGCCAAGTATTGTGTGTTTGTTTTATGTGGATTTTCCATTTCAGATGGAAAGGTAGATTGGATCCTTTTCATTTAATCTTGGTCTGAAGCAAATGTCAACCTAGGAGTTTTATATTTTAAAACATTGTATTCCACATAAATTTTAGGATGGAAGGTAGAGAGTAAGGTGGGCAGCAAAGTCCTAAAATTAAAAATACTTATAAAATTAAAAATCACCAAGATAAATATGGCATTAACCATATTAGTGTGACTAAGAGTGGAACAAGTAAGGCAGATAGACTTACATGGTCTTTTCTCCCAGGAGCAGGAGGGGAACAAAATAATGCCTCATTAACTGTTGCTGCTGAACAGCAAGACTTCTAGGACACTGGTAATCCCACTCAACTCTAGAACTAGTCTTCCAAAGACAAATCCTTCTTTCTTTTCCTTTTTCTTCCTTTCCTTCCCTATCTGAGCCAGGGTTGGTCTGATAGCTATGGCGTCCTTATATTCTCTCTCTTCCTTGTAGTGAAAACACCACTCTAAGAGGACAGGGCATCTGATATCTTAGTTGCTATTTAATGATGCTTTTATATCCTCACCTTTCTGTTGCTAATGTGCTAAAATGAATTTTAATATCTCTTCAGTATCCACTAGAAGCCCAATTGTGAATATGATCCTCATTAAGAAAGACACCATATAAACTTGGTGGGCATTTCTTTAACATCCTAGAAGAATGGACATCATGGACACAGTCCCAAGGAATGATGTATAAATTGTGTTTTAAAAATTGAATTGTATTTTAAAAATACTAAATATATTTAAAATATATTAGTGGAACTTGGTTTTTAAAATATAACTTTCATGTTATATAATGATTACATCTGAGTTATTACTAAGGAAATATAACATTTTATTAATGTAGTATTTCTGGTCTCCATATAACCTTGCCCTCAAATCAATATGTCTACTATAATTCTTATTATTAATTTTCATAATAAAGATTAGATATAGCTACATAAACTACATACCTACTTCACTATTTGCTATAATTTAAACATCCTCTAATGGGAAGGACTATTTGAATTATAATTAACATTGAAGACCGAACCTTATTTTATTTTTCACTTGAATGAAGTTAAATTGAACAAGAACTACATCTTGCTCAATCACATAATTATAATTTCTGATAACACTTCACATGTGAATCATGTAAACACAGAAAAGTGTCAAGTTGATAGCTTAAATATCTGAAATCTGGGGAAAACATTTTATTTCATTTTACGGAGATTTTTATTTCCCTACTCATTATACACAAAAGGGAGGATTAATTGAATTCTAATGTATATAGTTAATAATACATAATTGATAGATTTTGATAGAAATAAGATATTAGATATTTACTTTCTATATTTGATGTTGATTATATTAATAGATAGGCTTGATCTGACATATATCAACATTTGAATGATTAAAATGAAAATTCCTTAACTTTACACAACTTTGCAATAATGCTTCAATTTCCTTCCGCTTTTGATTTTAGTGTGTTCTACTCAAAAGAATATTTTGGAAGTCTTTGAGGTACTCTTTTATTGAATATATGCCTTTTAAATATGAGAATGTTTTATTTTAGTGTATAAACAATACTTGAAATTACCCAACACAAATCTATTCACACACATGATACTGAAAATGAAGAAATGATTTTTTTGCCTTTTATTTCTGGATGTTAGGTTAATTGTGATATATTGACAAAATAAAAGCTGCATAATCTGTCTTATTCTTTTATTGTCATGGTTTTTAAATGTCACTTCATGGACAAAGGTGTGTGTTAAGAGAGTAATCTTGTATGGATATCATAAATAGAAAATAAAGCAAATGTATTCTACTGGCTTATGTTTTCTCTACACCACCCCCAACGCCGTCTTCCCTGTCCTTCTTGAAAATGAATGATTGAATAGAATGGCCATTTCTCTTTGTGCCTTGTTCAATGTGAAGATCCTACAGCCTGAAGCAATATCTCCTTTAGAAAACAGGGAATTATTTAGAGAGTGCATCCATCCTGTGATTGCAAGAGAGGATTCCAGGGTTTTGTAAAGGCAAAAATAATGCTTTCAAATCCACACTGATGTCATTCAAAGCGCAAAGCTAAGTGGAAACAAAAATTAAGCAGCCCATGACTTTTAGATTTTAGGCTGAAAGATGCTATATAAACTGAAATTTGCATTTTCATTACCTACTTAATAGTCACCCAAACTAATAAAATAGACTACATAGAAGAATAAAAAAGATAGATATGATTTTTATACTTACTAAATAATAGCTGAGATAGAAGAAAACCACTAATATAAAGTTATAATATTATTAATTCATAGCAATTTAGTGAATAAAAACCATTTTTTTAATCATTAAATTCTCTTCTTCAGTTCATGCTCTTGTTTCATTTAACCAGATTTTTGAAATGCTCTTCTCAAATTTTGGCATGGTTTTAGTGGTTCCTACTATTTCTTTAAATTAAATGCAAGGTTTTCTAGGACCTAAATGAATAAAAACATGACAATGGTAAGACTAATTTGGGAGGTTTGTTTTAAACTGCCTATATGGATTTGAGGATCAGGCATGGGGTAGGAGAATTACATTCAGTCACAGGCTTGGTACAGCAAGTTTCTTCATTTTCATGGGCGTGCAGAAAACCCAGCCAGGCCAAGCAAGAGCAAGGGGCTTTAGCATAAAACCAGAGGGCTCTCTCTAGGGAGAAAAACACTGAAGCGAGGGGGAAGAAAAAATATTGGGAACCGGTAGAAGAGAAAAAGTGAAGAATTAAGGTGGAAATAACTCTTTCCAAAGAAATCATCCTCGGGATTAGTAATTTCTCTAAATATTGATGCTCTTGAAAATGAAAGTGCATAATAAATGATTCAAAAGACACCTGGAACTCTCAGGCACATATTTTAATATCGGGTAGGAAGAAAAAGGTAGAATCTTGAGTGTGAAAAATATTTTTATTAAAAAAATATGGTTTGTCCACGAGACAGGTTTCTTTAAGCTCTCAGTTCACCGCACATCCTCGGCAATTTAGTGGGCTCTGCCGCAGAATCATCATAAATCAATGAGAGGATGTCTTGAGCCATGGGGAATTAGCTGGCTCGCTTATGTATGAGGCGATTCACAGCACTTCCATTCGGAAACCAGGAAACCTTTTATGAGTCCACATACGCGCTCGTCTGAGACACACCTATGTCTAGGCAGGGAGAGCTTTGGCTACATTATGTTAGTTTTCCCCGTATTTTTTCTGTCTGACTGAGGAAATTTTTTTTCTAGCCAAATCCTTTCACCTTTTGGCAGCGACCCCGATTTAATTCCTAGTTGTTTGGACCAGACTCGATGCTGTGGACTACCGTTAATATTATTAGCTCCAGGACACACAAGAATTCAAATTTGACTGACTGGAAGGGAGTGGAGGAGATCTCTTCTTGAAATCATAGATAAAATCAGAGTTCTCTGATGGAATCCACCAGGGGGCAGCTCCCTGGTGATAGGCTCTCAGCATTTGCCTGTGAGGCTGCAGCCTGCCAGAAGCATTTCCACAGACTATGACTAACTTGTCCTTGTCACAGGTCCATCTAACCATCAGAAATCCTGCCTTGCATTCTTGTTTTATGTAGCATCGCGTATACTAGTGAAGGTTCTTATAGGAAAGTAAACGTGGCTATTAGAGGAATTTTAGTATCAAGAAGCTGAAAGACTGTTCTTAAAAGCCACATAAATGTGAGGCTATTAAATAAAAGCATAGAACCTCTTTCACTGGATAATGTTTTTATTATTATTATTATTATTTCCTGGAAGGAACTGACATTATCCTGCAAATGAAGAGCTTCAAAGGAAAAAAAAAGTTACAATCCAAATAAAGAAAACATGAAAAAGGATACTTTTAAAATAACAATTATCATAAAGAGAGCAGTGGCTCTTTCAATGTCACTAAATCGCATTCAATAGTGGCTAACATTTAACAAATTTTACTGGGATCATACACTGAAAGTGAAAGGATAGTGAGAAGACTTGAATACCAGAACATCATGGGAAATCAGAAAGTCAAAGCAGAAGCAAAGCAAATTGTTCTATATCAAATGCATTAAGAATACCTCCCATACTTTGGGAGGAGGTATAAGCTTTGGCTTAATAAGCTTGGCTCATGTACTTTATGATAATAAACCATTTTACAATGTTGCATCTTAGCAATATTGCCACATTTGATGTTGTATGGCATTGAATAAAACTTGCTTTTGGATTAAGAAGTTTGTGTATCCTGAGAAGACCCTGAAAATTCACTATTAGTCAAGTCTGCAACACTTGTGTTGTCAAAAGTTCTTATTTTTAAAATGTACAAAAATGTCACAAAAATGCTCAGCAAGGTGTTGAGAGGGACCTAGAAGGGGATGGGATGGAGAAATGACTGAGACTCTTCAAATTAACACAGTTTTTAACAACACTGTCTAAGGTAGTTACTGGATGGCAAACATTTCTGGACAAGCCTAGAAAACATTATTACCAGCATATATTTTCTACTCTATTTTACTAAATAATAATTCTAGTTAGCATGTATCTAAGTTAATAGAAATGTAGCCTGAAACAAACTGTTGGTATTCCTCATTCTGAAATGTTGACCCTTAGTTAGTTACTGTTGAAAAACATGAAAATAACCAGGCTCCAATGTCCTAGCAACTCTGTAGCAAATCCCATTCCTCATATTATTAAAACAAAAGAGTTCTTATATGTCTCCCAGACTATCTTCATCAAAAGTTATTTTAGGATACAGGGTAGGCCATGGTGACAAGGTATCCTGAAGTAGAGTGCTTACACAAGATAAACATGAATTAATTTCTTTATGACGAAACTCTCCAGGCAGGTGATTCAGGGTTGGCAAAGGACCCAGAGGAGTCAGAGATGTAAAATTCTTCCATTTCTTTGGCTCTGACATTCCTTGACTATAACATCATCAGTTTGGTTGAAATTGGTCACAATGCCCACCTTACAGCCCACTGGAAGGATGAAAGAAAAAAGAAATAATTCATATGCTCCTTTACTTTTAAAGGTATGATTCAGAGGTTGCACTCTTCAGTCCTGCTCATATGCCGTTGGCCAGAATTGGACATGTAACTCTACCTGGCAAGAATGGAGATTTGAAAGGTTATGGTTAGCTAAATAGCCAAGTACTCCATCACAATACCTATTTTTATAGTTAGGAAGGAAAATGAATTTTGGCCAAGGCAATTGGCAATTTCTGCCACAAGCATTCATAGACTGAAGGTACAGAAATAGTAATCAGGTAGACATGGGAGACTTTATTTAAGCAATTCAAAATTTCTTATAAGATTTTATGTAGACTCAGGCTTTACATAACTGCCTTTGCTAGAGAAACGACTGAAATTTTCTGTATTTTAAACCCAAATCAAACATCTTCACTGGACAGTTTGCCACTACCCTTCATGCATCTATAAGGATTTCTTTTTGTATTTTTCAATATTTATAATTTCATTTTGCAGGTTTATGAATTTCCATTTCTAATTTGTTTTCAATCAGTTATAGTAACTCCATTCTTTTTATAATACTGAGAATGTAAAATCACCTTAATGACCAAATATTGAAAATTAATTATAACTAATTATATGCCCAAAGATAATAATACAGACATAGATACACATCATCAAAAATACTTCCAAGGCCAGTTTTTTTAAGTGAGTTATTTGAAATTTTTTAGGAACAAACAATGCTAGTGCTATGTAAACTATTATAAACCAGAGAAAAAGGACAACTCAAATGCCAGGTTCATTTTAGAACAGAAGTTTCACACATGTCCTGTTTCTTTTTGTCTTATCCTAAGACATTGCCTTAAACATGCTGGACACACAATAAAACTCTGGAAGTCACTGATCATGTGAATAATTTGTTCATTGTTTTAAAAGTATTTTCAAAATTGAAAGGGTGGGGCACCGGGTGGCTCAGTCGGTAAAGGGTCTGCCTTCAGCTCAGGTCATGATCCCAGGGTCCTGGAATCAAGCTCTACATCAGGCTCCCTTCCTCCTGCTGTTACCTCTCTTGATTCCCCTCCTCGTGTTCTCTGTCATATAAATAAATAAAATCTTAATAAACAAATAAGTAAAACAAAATCTAAAGGGTGATAGCTTCTGTTTATTAAGAATTATGATAATAGTGAATTTTTCAGCTTTGCTGAATGAGTACACATTCTGGTAGAGCTTGTAAGTTGTTCTTTTTAGGTTATGACTTTCTCCTCCTCACTGAAGAACTACTCCAACTTAGTGATTTAGAATTGGACTACTACTTACAGTTCAAAAATTACCATCCAAATGCTATATAATCACAATATTATTTCTAAAAGGATAAAGGCGTTTATCGTTATTGGTCATAAACTTATGAATGACTAACTTATATTAAACCAAAGCATGAAACAAAATATAAAGGAGAAGTAGACTGTCCCACTTTGTTAGATTTGTACTTTTATTTTCTTACGCCTTCAAAGTCCTGATGAGACATTCATATTCAAACCTCATTACTACTCACTACTCCACTACTCACTACTCTGCTAAGAGCCACAAGGTCCAGAGAGGCCTGGTTTATTTTATCCTGATTACCAGAACATTTTATCCACTTTACCAAAAACCATCTGGATAGGTCATTCTTCTGAAACAAATCCTTTAAAAAATTATTGTCCTTATCTTCTGTAAGCTTCATTTTGGAACCAGAGTCTTCTGTCTGCTAACCTTAAGTAACGAATCTTCCCTGATAAGTTGGAACAAATCTCTCATTTGCCTTCCTTTGACTTTTTGAGGTCAAGTATAGTATGTCAGTATACCTCAGCTAATGTTATATCTTTTACAGTTAATTGGAAGACTTATAATTCCTTTTAAATAAATAAAAGGGATAGATAATTAACTCACATACAAACCAACTTAAAGCAATATTTTATAAGTAGAAAATGTGTTTAAAATTAATGTATAAGTGTTTTACAATTCTTGTAGCTTTTTAAAACAGTCTTTGTGACTTATATCATTATTCTTTTACAACAACAATAGCAACATAAGAAAATGTAAGGAGATACTTATTTCCCTTGCTTTGGAGAGAAAGCATTTGTTGAAGTACAACAAATTTAATAATGAGATTAAGATTACTGAATGAATCAAGGCGGTGCTTGTATTAGGATTTAGGTCTTCTGATTATGAGCTTGTAGATCATTCCGCGAGATTGATAATCTCCATTTTTTCCTCCATGTCTTTATAAGTAAAAATCTAATTCAGTGTTTACCCCTAATATATGCATATTTATTTATTTACAAGATATATGCAGGTGCTATTACATTAATTCAGTTTATACGTTTTATTTAAAAACAAGAGAAATGCAAAAGAATGGATAAAAATGGAAGAAAATAAAACTTTCAAAAATTTTTACTTATCCTAATGGATCATAAACTACTCCCTCTAGGTAAATTTTATTAACCTCATTTGGAGTCCTAGCCACCATCTCATGCAGAGTTAAGGCATTTCAAGTCTAAACTACGCATACAGTTTACTGATATCTGCAAGTACCAGATAAGAAAATGGGTATCCATTATTATGAAAATATGTTCTCCCCTTTGTGTGCTTCTCTTTTGCATCTCTTCATTTATCCCTTCACTTTTTTATCATCATGAAACAGTCGTATTTTTCCTGAGGCAGAAAGAACAACAAACACTAAAGGAGCAGCTTGAAACGTATTCTCATGGCCCATTTCCTGAAGCTTTTTCCTCCAAATCACCTTGCTCTGAAAGATCTTGTTGGTCTTTCTGGTTCTCTGAGATCAAAAAAGGCAGTCTTGTCTTTGACCAGAAGTAACAGCATGGGAAGTTCACCTAATGATAAGTGAGCGACCTCCACACAGCAGAAGGACAACGGAGCGCCTGGCAGCTGGCTGTCGCACCGTTCAGCCTCCTCACTTTCCAGCAAAAAGTGCTTACAGAACAACTGTCCAAAGTGCTGGATGAGGCCATTAGTGGCTAGCTTGTATAGTGCAAAATGAATGTAGTTCACTCCATTTGAGCTAAGAAAGGTTTGGAGCTTCAGTGACATAAATTGGACTCCATTATCACTTAGCGGCTCTTCTGGAATTCCATATCCAGTGAATAGTGTTTTAGTTGGGACTGGAGAGAGAGAATTTTATAATGGCCTATGGCCATTTTCAAGAGGTAATAAGAGGACTAATGACTATATGCAGAATTTAGGAAGCCCACTTTCCACCTTTGCTATTTGTTTGGCTAATATAAGACTTTCAAAGATATTTATGTTTTGCCCACATTACATTAGAAAATTATTCTTCAGTTGATATTACCTACAAATCAATCCTAATGTAATTATAGGCTTAACCATTTCTGGTTTTGTTTTCAGATTTCTCAATAATTTGCAAGGCTCCCAATCCCTCACATCCACTTTCTTCAGTGAATAATTAGTAAGTTTCAAAAGAATAGAAGTATATTCTATACCTTTTTGTGATGTTGATTTAACTGGTAATGTAACACTTCAGTCTCCTAATCATCTGCATGTATATTATGGAACCATAATCATGGGAGAACCCCCCAAAACCATACTACTTTATTTCTCTGCATGCATATTGTGTATAACTAAGCATGAACTTTCTCCTCACTTTAGTATGTGTCATTTCTAAGACTTCTAGGCAAGATTTCAAATACTTTGTTGTAACATTTCCTTAGTTTTTATGCATATTTACATATATTCTCATTGAGAAACTAAACAAAAAAAGTCATGCATTAAGTTTACCTCAGCCAGTTTCTCCATTATTTCATTAATTCCATTCCTCTTCTGAACACTTTATATGTTGATTTGTTTCAATATCACTGGTATCTTAGTCTTCAGCAGACAATGCCATTTATTCTTCCTAGATAACATTAGATTTAACACTGATTCCTAAATCCTTTCTTTATATCTTTTTCCAGTCATTGCCAACTCTCTCTAAAAGTCATTCACTATGGCACAATCAGAATCAAATATGGCCTTATACTTTTAACAATATTTTTTCTGAGAAAGATGCTGTCACTGTTTTTCAGAATGTATACACTTACTATTAGTAGTGGCTTCTTGAGTATAATTTCCACATTTCATCTTTTCTTGCCCTTTAACTCCTATTTCCTGTTTTCTCTCAGTGAGCTTTATAATACCTTTATGTTTCAATGCATAAATTTCTATTTTTATGTGTATTGACAATTGTCAACATTTTCTTGCACATAAGTTACCTAGATTCAATATTTTAATTTAATTTTGAACTTCAACTTCTCCATATTTTTACAGTATTATTTACATATAACAATTTTTCCTTTTCCATTTTGTCATGAGTTTTCAGCAAAGTTTATATTCACATTATTTTTATAAGGTGGGCATCTAGAATTTAAAATTTATTTCCATAGTTGACAGGTTGGGCCAACAACAAAAATGCACTACATTATAAAAATATTCTGTCTCTTTACAACTATTCACCTTCCCCCATAAGAGATATTTGGATTACTTTTTTTCTTCATTTTGCTGCAAAACATAGACAAATTTAAAAGTCAAGCATATTTGCTATGACCAAGAAGATAAGCAAGCCCTCTCTCTGAAGAGCAACTTGTATACTGTCACAAAATTGACAAAAGCTATTATTTCATTGCTCTGGAAATTAGCCAAAGACATAGAAATGGAGAAGTATTTATGCTTGGAAAACTGCTGAACTTTGGAAAAGAGCAGAGACAGTCCGTGCTATTTCCTCAGCTTAGTGTGGTGTTTATATCAGGACTGCAAAGCTGTGAGGATTGATCGATAATTTTTCTATCTGGAATGTTAGGTGATATCCATTTCCATCAACATTATTAGTGGATCTGATTTACTGAAGGCAGGCAAATAGGTGAGAGCCAATTGCTTGGCTTTACCAGATTTAGAGCATGGATGAGATTGAGCCAAGCATGTTTCTGGCTGAAGCTATGCATGTGTCCAGCTGACACCAGAGTAGGCCCAAGCTATTCAAACACTCTTGGTTAACCCTGTGACAACATGCACATATATAGGAGCCTTAAAAATGATCATAGGGAAAGTAAAATACACGCCACTTGAAAATGGCCTGACCATTGAATGTGTTCTCCTACCTACACACAGATCCATCTGCAGAGGACAGAAACCTTACTTTCAACTTCTAGACAATCATTGGATAACCACTAAGAGACATAGGATCATCTTTTAGGAAGCCATTTTAAAACAAACAGACAAACAAACACACAAAACAAATCAATGAGAGATGAATAGCCACACACTATAATAGAGACAGATACCACACAGATTGTGTCAAGGCAAGTTCCAAATACAAGAATAAAGAAATATACAGTAAAAAACTAAACACTACTGCTTGAAGCAAAATATAAAAATCTGGAGTTGCTACAATATATAATCTAATACATAAATGACAAATAGCTGGATAAATCAACAATTAGATAGTTATAAATATTATTATTTTATATAGATATTATTTGTAAAAAATGATATTCCTAGTTTTATTATGAGATAAGCAAAGAAACGAAACTGTGACATGTTGACAAAGAATTAAAAAAAAACAGCGATAGAAACTGTCCAAAAGACTTCAAATGTGCTAATTTAAATCCATTCAAGGAAATAAAGGAAACCGGGTTAAAAAATAAAGAAAAAATATGACAACAATAAATCAACAAATAAAAATTTCAACAAGGATATACAAGTTATGGAAAAATGACCCAATAACAATTCTGGAGTTAAAGAGTTCAAAAACTGAACTGAAAAACAGATGAAAGAGGTTCAACAACATAGTCCAGGTGGCAGGAGAAAAAAAATCAGAGAAAAAATAATGGACAAAGTCATCCCAAATTTGATGGAAAATATTATCAACAGATATCAATAGGACAAATACAACAGTCATACCAAGGTACACTATAATCTATTATTTTAAAAATCTAAATACAACAAGAAAATCTTGAAAACAGCAAGACAAAAAACCCCTCATTTTATATAGGAGAGCATCAATGAAATCAATGAAATTGTTGATTTACCAGTAGAATTAAATGGAGTCTAGAAGGCAGTGGAATGACAGAGTAAAAGTACAAAAAGAGAAAACAAAATAAAATAAAATAAATAAAACCTGTTAGCCAAGGATCTTATATCCAGCAAATCTATTCTTTTCAATATAAGGCAAAAGAAAGGCATTGCAAGAAAGCAAAGACTGGGGATATTTGTTGTTAAATAGGCTTGCCCAATGTAAATCCTGGAGAAAGTCCTCTAGGCAGAAAGGAAGTGACACCTGAGGATCACTGGGGTCCTTTGAAAAAAATGAGGAATATCACAAATGGTAACTATGGGCTAACATAAAAGATTTTAAAAATGAATTCTTATCATTTCTTCTTAGAGGTTTTTATTTTTATTTTATTTAATTTATTTTTTTTAAAGATTTTATTTATTTATTTGACAGACAGAGATCACAAATAGGCAGAGAGAGGAGGAAGCAGGCTCCCTGCTGAGCGGGAAGCCCTATGCGGTCTCTGTCCCAGGCCCCTGGGATCATGACCTGAGCCTGAAGCAGAGGCTTAACCATCTGAGCCACCCAGGCGCTCCTCTTCTTAGAAGTTTTTAAAAAGACATCAGATTGTATAAGCAATTATAATAATACGTTGTGTTATCAAATATATAGACCTAATGTGTGATTGTCATGGTGTGAAGGAGGAAATGGAGTTCTACATAAGCAAAGTTATTAAAGTTATTAATCCCCTTCTTTTTCTTCCTTTGAAGGTGGCTAATTGCCCGTGAAGTAGAGTTCTAGCACTGAAGAGAAGAGAGAAATATTTGGCTTTTCTCTTATTGCTCAACAGTTTCAGCTCTGGAAAGTATGTGAATAAATATATGCAATATGTTTTGAGTTTATATTCTTATTGCAGTATTTTTAAATCAGAATATATTTCCTCCAATGTTAAAGAAAACCCTCCCTAGAGACAGAGAGAAAAAAAAAAAGAAGCACGAAGTTAAACAAACGTACTTTTCTAATCAATCCTGTATTCTTTAGGCATTTTCATTTTAAATATCTAAATTTAGATTATTTGTGCAATTTCCCCAGAAACATAGCAGTTTTTCATACAAACCTATCTTCTTACAGTTGGAATGTCATTATAAAAGAGTTTGGATTCCTTAAAAATAACTGTTATTTTAGACTTTTATATGCACTGATCTGAAAGAAATGTCCTTATTCATTATTTTTTAACATAGATTCCCTGTTAATTTTTTCCTCCAGTAGCTAAAAATATATGGAGAATACACTGATGTCAGAACCTCTAAAAGCTAAACTTCCTAGGTACTTGAAGATTAATACATAGTGAGATACTTTTTCTTTAAGAGTCCATCCTCCATTTGAAGACTTTTTTTTTTCTTAAATTATGTTCTCATCTGCATGGAAAGGTAGGGTTGCTTGGTCTGGATAATGCTCTCTAGAGAGTAGTAGGTTGACCATGCATTTCTTTGCTGCTGATCTAATACAATCACTCAACCTAAGAGAAGCAGATAGAGGGTAAGTACTGTACCCCAGGAAAAGTCATCACTTTGAAATTTCAAGCTGCAAACAGTAGAGAGAGCAAAAGGCAGGTTATACAGTTTCTCTAAATATTCAGGGTTATAGGTAACAAGATGAGGAGCAAGAGAACACTACTTTATCCCAGGTTTAGTTTTCTTTGATTCTAATTTAGAAGGAAGAGATGAAGCTAATGATAAGGAGAGATGTAAGAATCTATATTGTGAAAATATTCATACTGAGTCTACTGCCATCTGGAATTTCCTTCAGTGCAAAAAAAAAATACAGTTTTAGTTTTTAAAGACATCATATCAGACTGCATGGTATATTGAGAATGACATGGCCATAGAAATCAGTATAATGAATTCAATATTCATCCTTTCCTTCTTCCCTCCCTCCCTCTCTCTCCTCTTCCTTCCTTTCTTTTCCATTTTGTTCTTGGTTGAAAGGACATTTCTTTCTTTCTGTTTACTAATGGTATTTCTAACACTCTATCAGTTGGGATCTAGCACAGTCTCATCTTGTTCTTGTATTAATTCTCAGAAATACACACACACACACACACACACACACAAATAACATATAAAACCAAATACAATTCCAGAGAAGTTACTTTTACGTGATGATACATAAGAAATGTGTGCTTTAAAAACTGATTTTAGTGAAAAGAAAAAAAAAATCTGCTTTAGGAGCTTAACATGGTAGGATAAAAATTGACCTTAACAAATATAATCTGTATAACAAAAGGAGAAGGAATGAGATGAAATGTTGCTAGGCAGAGATTGGCTACCAATGTGAATAGAGAACCACTGGATACAATACAATACAATACAGGATAAAATACTTGGTTCTCGCCATATAAATTTAATAGTGAGGAAAAAACCCAAACAATATTGCTTTACCATTATGGTGGTGATGTTATTTTCTTGTTGTTTCCAAGGACAATCAGGGAAGGATATTTCTAGAAATGAAAACTGAGTTTTAAATAAAGAGAGAAGTTATTTTAGAATGTAAAAAAACAAAAAAACAAAAAAACAAAGCCAAACATTTTAAAAGGATGCCATAGATATAAATATTGACAATAAATAATTACATTAAAACTGATAGGAAATTATGTAAGAATGATTATATAAAAAAGGTAATTTAAAAATTAGACTGAAATATCTCCTGAAAAAGGATGTTATAAAAATCCTATTGCATTCCTGAAAAAAGAGATAAAAACTAATAAAAGATGTAAAATTACACATATGCTAGACATAACTTTTCAGTTTGATAAAGAAAGAAAGAAAATGCCAAAATATCTAAAGCAGAAAAAGAGCTACTTAAAAAAAAAAAAAATCTTCTATTAAACTTCACATGTAAGAGTAAATTTCATATAAAATCATTTGAGAAGGCTCAAGAACAGACTTTGAAAATAAAATTCCATACTTACCCAAGCTGTCATGCATAGTTACGTAAAATTTATAGAAAGTTGTTTACGAGTATGGTAAATTCCTATGTTATTCTTTCTAAATAAATTATTAGAGAATACACTCTAGCCTATCAAGTGATCAATAAAAATTAAGGACTTAGGAGAGTAGGAATTCTGTAGAACAGGGAATGTTGGTGAGTGCTAATACTAGTTAACTATTCAGATGTAAATCCAAATAATTGCTGCAACTCTAGCTATAAAATTAAATGCGGAAGACTATAGTAATTATTCAAATACAATTATAGTAATATAATTATAACAATAATTTAGATTATTTTCCTAGAGTAAATTAAGAAAACCTGAGAATTTGAAGAGAATAGGAACATTAATTCTTCTACTTTCATAGTGGAAAGTAAAATTTTATTATTTAATTCTGGACTTTGATTACTTGGAAAGATTTAGTTCAGCTTTTTATTTTATTTTAAAGATTTTATTTATGTATTTGATAGAGAGAGACACAAGAAGAGAGGGAACACAAGCAGGAAGAGTGAGAAGACTTTCCACCAAGCAGGGAGCCCAATGTCTGATATGGGACTTGATCCCAGGACCTTGGGATCATGACCTGAGCCAAAGGCAGACACTTGACAACTGAGCCACCTAGGCATCCCTAGTTTAGCTTTTTAAAGGAAGGCTTAAAGTTACTTTCCAAAATACAACAGAAGATAAAGCAAATAAAGTATATCTCATGTGACAGAATATAAAACAAAGGTCACATTAAAGAAATATGAGAGTAAAAAGAATAAAATAAGAACAGAGATAATACAGCATCATTTGTTATCTTTGGTAATTAATTTAGTTAATACTTATTCAAACATAATGAATAAATACTTGCTGGGTTTTTTGGTTTTGAAAAAGAAAAAAAATCCTTAGTGTCTTGGAGCCTTAATTCTAGAATCAGAGTGGAAGGTTAAATATAAATGCTATATGTATAACTTCATTAAAAAAGAATATTCTCATATTGGGATCAGAAGCAAAACTATGAATAGATGAAATGATTATAAGAAACATTATATTGACCCCAAATATTCCTACCAACTTTCTACGAACCCTAGTCACTGGCACTTTTTAATTTTTTACCTTTTATTTAAACATGCCACACTTAAAGTCGGTTGAATAGTGCAGAGACAGGAGGCCATATAAAGATGAAGGCGGAAATTGGGGTGATGAAGCTAAAGCCAAGGGACACTTAATATTGTCAGAAGTCACCAGAAGCTGGGAGAGAAAGGCATGGAATGGATTCTTCCCTATAACCTCAGAGGTGGTACAGTCCTGCCAAGCCTGTGATCTCAGATTTCCAGACCCCAGAGCTGTGAGAGAATAAATTTCTGTAGTTTTAAGCCAGCCAATTTGTGATATTTTGTTACAGCTGCACCATAAACAAATAGTTATGCGATTTTAAATGAAAAAAAGTAATGAACAATAAAATAAGTAGTGAAAATTCAATGAAATTGTGATTTTTCTCTTCAGGAATATTAAAATACTTCTTCAGAGGCTTCACATACCTTCCAAATACTTTTTTCAGTGTCAATTCTTTAGTAATTTTCCTTAATTTTTCTGTAGTTTATTAGGTAAACTATAATTCTATATGGTAAGCAATTCCCAAGAAGATCTAGTTTAACTTCTTCCCCCTCAAAATCATTTCTTTTCTTTTTTTTTTTAAGATTTTATTTATTAATTTGAGAGAGCAAGTGTGAGATGGGGGAAGGAGCAGAGGGGAGGAGGAGGTGGGAGAAAGAATCTCTCGCGGACTTTGTGCTCAGTGTGGATCCCTGTGGGGTTGAATCCCACAAACCTGAGATCCCTTATCTTCTGATGGCCATCGGTGATATAGAAGAGAACGAGCTCTGTAAGTCTCCACAACTTCTTCAGAATCTATGAGAGTATTTAGCATGGAGTTATGCTCTGAGGCAAAGAATCCTGATGTAGTTTAGCAGATTTAGACAAAGGCAAGGGACAGTGGCAAGAATTGGCTCAGAGGACAAAGTGATGTTGTTACAGGCTTAGCCTCCTTGTGAAGGGGCCTGGAGTGGCAAGTATAAAATGGGCAGAAACTAAAAGAATTAAAGGAATCTAAGGAAAGAACTGGTATATTCACAGTTTTGCTTATATATAGCTGTAGCTTATAGAAGTACCCCTTATCAAAAAATATTATGAGCAAACCCTCTGACCAGAATGGATTTTATTTATTTATTTATTTATTTGAGAGAGAGAGAGAGAGAGTGTATTAGGTATTAATATTTAGGTAGCAAGACTAAACTTGGCTGTCAAACACAATATGGCCAGTATCAAAGAATTAATTTGGAATTAATAACCTGCATTAGATGTAAAAATTATCCATATGCTGCTAGGTGAAAATTACTCTGAACATATTCATCCTAAAATCTTTGAAAATACTCCTATAACGCCTGTCAATGAAATATATGTTTTTTTTAAAAGATTTTATTTATTTATTTGACAGACAGAGATCACAAGTAGGCAGAGAGGCAGGCAGAGAGAGAGGAAGGGAAGCAGGCTCCCTGCTGAGCAGAGAGCCCGATGTGGGTCTTGATCCCAGGACCCTGAGATCATGACCTGAGCCGAAGGCAGCGGCTTAACCCACTGAGCCACCCAGGCGCCCGAAATATATGTTTAAAAGGATGCTTTTCTCTCAAGAATGGCCAAAAACATTATTAAAATGAAAGATAAACAAAAATAAAATTTCTAGAAATGCTACCACCTATAATGAAGAGCTTTGTTTTCCAAAATATGTGGCTAGAATCATAAGGCCATACAAAATTGTACAGCAATTCTGTCACTGTATTGACAAAGAAATGGGAAAAAGCAAACCAACAATTGTGGTGCATAGCAACGGTAAGGAGATAGAAAAAAATCATCTAGGATAATTGCAAAAAGACATCTAGTTCATGATTATAAGGTTTCTGTTGGAAAGGGCTCTAAGTTATAATACCTAAAAAAATCTAAAATAATCCCAACAAAACAAGAAAAAAATTTACACAAGGGCAGAAATTGGAAGAACCATATCCAACTAAATAGTTTCCGTAACTTATTCTGTTAATGTTACACATACCTCCTTGTCTTGCTATAAATACCACCTGCTTCATTCTTTCCTTAATGGTCAAAATCTTTGTGCTTTCCCTCTACCTCATATATGACAGTAAGAATTTCAGCAAGTATTCTGACCATATTGTAAAATTGTTACAGAGTCAGGGAAAATGTGAAGTTAATTTCAGAATCATGTGATTTCAGAACTAGAGAGACGAGAGCATTGCTTAATCCATTCTTTGAGAAACACAGGTGGGGAAAAGTACAAATCACAACATGCCAGGGTTGAGGATAGGGCTGGAGATGTGAACTTCACATCTGTGGAGATGTTAAGATTATATGTGAAACATACAAATTACAGTTTGTAATTGCTTGGGAGGAAATGATTGTATTTCTTGGATGGAGTGCTTCACCCAAAGATCATTGACAACAGGACTAGTGTGTGGCTAGTGTTTCTTTAGGACCTGGGAGGTGTGTTTAAAGATGTAAAAGCAAGATATAAAAAGGATTGGAAAGTAGGTCCCTTCTTGGAACTCTAAATAGTACATGTCTTTCCTACCTATTTCCACTGATTTATGTATAACCTTAAAATGAAAAAAAAAAAAAAAAATTCTTTCCTGGAGGCTTTAGGATTGAGGGGGAAAAACAAAGCTCCTGTTGGCAGACATCTAATACTAACTGCTAAAATCTATTTTTAAAAATATTTCTTAATATAAAATCATTCTTTTGTATTTAATAAAGGTCAAGAAACAAGTAAGCCAAAATTAACATATGTAAAAAAAGGTGAATTTTGGAATAGCTGATTTTACCCCTTTTGTTTTATCAATTCTGTTGCATATTTTAAGATGTATTTTAGGAAAAGCCATTAATTTGCCTTTTGGGAAAGTAGTAAGCCCCAAATACCTTTATCCTTTGAGACAATACCCACTGGGACTGTGTGCATGTGTACTTACTGAAACTACCAGATACTATCAGTTCTCTGTGGCATAATTATATAAAAAGGCAACTGGGCAGGTCCTTTAGAAGGATTAGGTTTCACTGTTACTAGACCTAGATCATACACTCAATGGACCTTAGAATTATTTAAATATCTTTTGGAAATCAGTTCTCAGATCTATGCCATTTGTTGCATTTCAAATCCCTTTAGTCATCATGTGACTGCAAATAAATAATAACTTAGTCTTAAAATAACCATTTCCCCCCTTTTTTCAAATCTGTATTTTCTTACTTCAGGATTTTCATTTGGATGGTTTTAGCTCAACTGATTTCTCAGTGTCACTTCTACATAGTACATATGTCTAATTTTCTAAATTTCAAGCTGATCTTTTCTTCCTTTTCAAAAATAATCGTGTTTCACCTCATCATATTTTTTCTTTCTTGAGAGTTGCACATCTGGATTACTTCTTGCCATCCGTCTCTTTCTTTCCAAACTAAATTAAACGTTGTTTCTAGAGCTGCAATGATCTGTTTTCATTTTTTTTAATTTTAAAGAAAATTGTTTAAGTCATTTCACCCAGTAAAAATTATGCCTGTGATGTCCCACAGTCATGATATAAATTCAGATATCCTAAATATTTACTTACTTAAAAATTATATCTTTTGGGGACACCTGAGTGTCTCAGTTCCTTAAAAGTCTGCTTTTGCTCACCCTAGGGTCCTGGAATCAAGCTTATGTCTGACTCCCTGCTCAGCGGGGAGTCTGCTTCTCCTTCTCCCTTGCACATGCCCTCATGCTCTCTCTTTCATCCTCTCTCAAATAAATAAATAAAATCTTTAGAAAAAAGATTTATTTTGTGATACCAGTGGGCAAGGTGTTTGGGTGTCCATGTAACCTCCAGCTGCCGCAGAGAGCTATTATAATTTTTTTGCTATTTCTCTCCCCAATCTGTCAAACACACTACAGAAAGGTATATTGCCCTCATTTCTTTAGACCATATGTCCCAACATCAGGACTATTATTTACATACTGTCACTTACTGCAATTTTTATAGTTGCATTCCCTTGGGCACCTTCAATGGGGGAAATACGGGGACACCAAAGAAAGTGTTCTAATTTGCCATTTGCAAAAATCAGTTTTCCCCAACCTTAATCTTTTTCAATGAAGAAGCAGAGCCCTTATTTCTCTTGTGCTTTCAGTGATTCAGAAGGAATTTTACTTTGATCAGTTTACATCCCTATTGCAGAAGAATACTGGACCGGAAATCAGGGAACATACATTCCAACCTTGACAGTCACAAACTAACTTAAGGATTTGAAAAAAGTCCTTCACCCACTATTATCTCCAAAAATTGAAGGGAGAAGTCAGACTATGCACCTTTATTGTCTGTGAATCTATTCCTCATTTTCTCTCTCACAAAGATATGATTCTGAATATTCTATATTTAATTCACAGGGTCACAGATTTTAAATATCTCTTCATACGTCTCAATCTTATGAATTCGGATTGTCAGAGCCCTGTTAAATTGTTTTATTCCTATTTTAGCTTCTTACCCAAGCACCTACTTAAGTAGAATCATCTCAAAACATTTTTGAAATTGATCGGGATACCATTTGGTAAATAAAAAAAATAATGTGTTAATCATCAGCAATGTAAACTACACATTCACAAATGATGACTTCGAACATGTATGAACCCGTACCAACAATGGAGCACTGGAGGTACTGGGATGGATCTGAGAACCTAGTCTCCCTTTGGTTCTGCATCTCCAACATCCTTTACATCCTCTGATACTTGTGTCCTAAATGTGTAGTTAGTTCTTCAGTATTTATGAACTTGAAATGGTCATTACTCATGATAAATTTCATGCTTTTTTTGTAGTTAGTAGTGAAAGAGTTGTCTTTACATTGATTTCTGTTCCCTCTTGCTGGCAGCGGACAGAAAAGCCATAGTTAAGATGAGGAGTTTTATATTAATGGCTCCAAAACACTGAGACATTACATATGAAAGAAAGGATTCCAGAGCCTCCTTTCAAAATGAAAGCAAAGTTTCACTTTAATACGCAAGAAAACTTCACCAGCTGGTTACATTGCATGTACTTGGCATGCCAGTTGCTAAGTTTATTAGATATTTTATAGTCCTGGAAACTAAAGATAATGGAGCCAGTTCCCACACGTGGCATCAAGAATTGGGAGTCAGTCAAGCTACAGATACATGATGTAGGAGTGAATACACCAGGATACCCAGGCTAACAAATTGATCTGAAGTTGTTAAAGGAACATGGTCAAGTATTTACCACAGTCCACTTTTAATTCTTGTCTATTCTTCATTGGTTGCAATGCCCTTTTGAAAGATTTACAAAGGAAATATTTTCCTTTGGATTATTTTCCCCTTTCCAGTTGATCAAAATTCATATTTCCTTCTACCCACTCCCAGCCATTTCCACATTAACAGTTAGGAAATAAAAAGACACAGATTTTGACTTTTTTTTTGTTGTTGTTGTTGTTCCAACGGCTGTTTACTATGTCATCAAAGTATTAAACAATATTAACTTACAATTTTTAGGTAAGAAAATCATTCACTATTTCATAAAGTTCAACTTAATATTAGAATATTCCAACAAATGGTGTATATCTAATAACTGACTGCAATATGGACAAGAATTTTCTACAGTTAATAGCAGTCAAAGAGATTTTACAATATCAAGAATATGTATTTATAAAAGATTCCTTTTTGAGCTAGTAAGTAATCAACAAGCATGAATATTATCTAATACATAGTCAATATCCCTACTACAAAATACTTAGAACAACATCTGAACTTCCCCAAAATGTAATGTTGACTAATGGAGCCTGAAACCTACGACTATAACCAGTTTGACCACTCTTGAGAAGTATGACTTGGGGGATATTTCTTATTTTCTCTACATCACATTTCTTCATTGTTGAGATGACTGACAAATGGTTATATACATAAGTCCTAATATTTAAAAAATCTTTTATAGTATAACCAGCATACAAATTCTAGTGAAATATTACCTCAAATATTTGAGGATGCAGAATTACAAGGATAATGAAAAACTAGTTGAAAGCATTAAATAAATCTCAACCTTTTTTAGATTGGATACTTTGGGGCCTGTTTGTACCACTATGCAGGAAAAATGACTTAGTTTGGCAGGTGGGGTGAGGGGAAAAAAGCTTCCAAGAAATGAAATTGGATAAATTTAGATGTTTTGTGATTGTAGCTACTGAACATGTTTTATACTGGCAGAATATGCTCTCTGATATTGGAATACCGTCAAAATTCATTTAAATCATGCCAGAGAAATGTTAAATGGTGATGAGAGGGCTGGAATTTAAGCTGATAACAGTAGTAAAGACCTACTCACACTGACAAATTTGATGAGGGAATCTGACCTAGCAGATCACTCAAGGAATGGAGGAGTCTTCATATGGCAGCTTTATCCTGGAATTCACAAGGGGATGACACTTTGGCAAAAAGCTATTCCCACCCTCATCTCCAACCCCTGCTGGAATGTATGAGGTTTTACAGTCAAATCACATCCAAGGAAAGAACCAATCTAATTTATAATCTGTGAGAAACATGAAGATAATAGTATAAATTTGTATGACTACTAAACAAAATGTCAACTTAGGGATTTAGGTGATGAATATTTTCTCTTCAGAAAGGTATTGGTAATTAATCTGCCAGAAATAAATAATTTTTTCTCTTTTTTTGGGTAAACTTAATGAAGAGGGGCAGAAAGAGGTAGGGAAGAAAGCAGAAAGAAAAAGGAAGAGGAAAAGAGAGAAGAAGGTGATAAAGTCAGAGATAGTAAACATGGAGGAGAGAAAGGAATGGGAGAAAGAAGAAAAGACAAGAAGAACCTCCCCTTAAGCCAAATGAAAAAGAAAGAAGAATGAGCCAATGAAGGCAAAGGACAAGCAGACAAAGTAATTCCCAGTCCAACATATAAATATAATGTTATATTGTTGGAAATTATCAGGAGGCAAAATGAAAGCAATTATCTTTTAAGATCAAAACTGCCTATAAACTTGTGCACTTTATGTCTATAAAATGCCTCATTCTTTCCTCTGCAATTATCTGAGGAACATTTGAGGGTAGGACTTCTAGAAATTGGAATAGGTGGCCCATAGATTAGTGGAGTCAACTATTTAAATGTCTATGTAAGGACAAGACCTACAAAAGACTATATGAAAGGGAGTAGACAAAACTGAAATGTTCCGTGTGAATCAATGAAATGGGAAGAGTGGACTTAGTAGAAGACTAACTCCAAATTATGGAGAAAACCTAGGGCCTTTTTCCTGTTCTCTTTTTCTTTTTCTTTTCTTTTCTTTTTTTCTTTCTTTTTACATTAAAATATCTTGGATTTTAATTGATTTACATATTATACTGTGGAAAGATCCATTTACTCAATATTTTAGTGAACTTATTGCTTAAAGGTATTCATTTGTGTTCTATATAATCAAGGAAAGTTGCTGCAAACTATGAGTATAATTTAATCAGTGCCAAATTTATGGGTCAGTGATTATTATATATGCCAAATGAAGTAACTCAGTGGAATCCAGAAGAACTTAGAAGAAGCTATAATTCAGGTGCAATTAGTTGAAATCTGAGGCTTTATATTTCCAGGAATAGAGAGACTCAGTTATTTTCAAGCATTGTCCAGGATCATCTGAATTCTGTAGCAATATCCAACTGTAGCTTGGTTTAAATCAAGGTGCTACACATTAGCCAGGAACCCTTCTCAGTATGACTGCCTAAAAATTGACTCATATAGCAGGAAAACTGACAGTGTCAATTGACTTAGGACCCGTCTCTAATGGCTCTGGGAACTCTTCCTTAGATTGAGAAAGAAGTTTTAGAAACAACTCAAGCTGGCTCTATGACCTTTGAAAGCCTCAGCGTTTGAGATGGAGAGTTAACAACTGGTAATTCAGATGCATGTAATATTGTAAACTTACTAGAGTTCCCTATTGAAGGGAAAGGGGCAACCTGGAAAGGGGCACCCTGGAAATTGTGGGTATGAAAGAGTTGGAATACTTTATGGAGGGTGGGGGAGATGGCAGTGAATGGTCTATGTTTAGAATAGTCCATAGGTCCTGCCTTATTTCATTTGTGACAAACACTGCTAGAGATAGGACTAGGGCCTCTAAGTAGAATATACCCTACTTTAAGTATTCTCTGAATATATCAGAATGTGCAGTGCCTAAGACAGGAGTGGGAATTTATGAGTTACAAGTGGGATATGTCCATGAAGTTTTATAGGAATAAGACTCCAAGAAAGAAAAACAAGTGAGGGGTTTAGAAATTATATGAGTAAAAGGAGTTATACCTATTTTCAAAAGCCACAAATGCTTCAGTGTCTATGGGCTAGGCTTGCTAGTTTTTGAAAAGGTATCTTATAGTGTGAAGATAAGATGAGAAGGGTATAAAAATTCTGACACATGAGAAGGTAGAAAAGAACTTGTTCTTTTGTTGATGCTTTTTGCAAAGAAGAATATGGAAAGATATTATTAATGAAATTATACTGGATTTAGTGATTACTTGGATCTTAACATTGAAATTCAGCTGAAGAAACTTAATCTGCTGACAGAAATTGAATATTTTACCAAATTCTTCCTGTTAATATATAAACTTGTGAGAATAAGAGGATGAGCTAACATTATTTTTTAGGAATTAAGACAGACAGCAAGATAGAGAAGGTTGGAATTGGGAACTTCAGGTGAAATTTGAAAAGTAAAAATGAAGGTAAATATAATTCAAATACTTAAGCTGAAACACTTTACAACTCAGATTCCAGGAAATTGGGGTAAGGAAGTCTCCCTAGAGCCTACATAAACAATTAGGTTGCTCCTTGTACAAATCAAATGCTATTACCTTACAGATATGACCAATCTCCCAACTGAACCATATTGCCACAGAGACTCATATCTCCAGGGTTGCAGGGACTAAGAGCATAGGAGAGATAGCTAAGGAAGCTTCTGGTAATGGAAGAGGTGATGCTCTGCACTAAATGGAACTCTTCAAAAGACAGAAGTGCAGGGGCACCTGGGTGGCTCAGTGGGTTAAGCCGCTGCCTTCGGCTCAGGTCATGATCTTGGAGTCCTGGGATTGAGTCCCGCATCGGGCTCTCTGCTCAGCAGGGAGCCTGATTCCTCCTGTCTCTCTGCCTGCCTCTCTGCCTGCTTGTGATCTCTCTCTGTCAAATAAATAAATAAAATCTTAAAAAAAAAAAGACAGAAGTGCAGACTCTGGTAAAAACAGAAATGGCTATTGTTCAGTTATTATCTTGGGTGTAATATTTTTTATTCAGTATCATGCTGGGAATCTGACTCTAGTTGTGCAGAGTCTGGGTCAACTGGGTTAGAGTCAAAAACTCAGCCATACTGAACCCATAGGAAATCATGTTTAATTAACACATTGCTCCTCTACCTTATAAGAGGGAAAAGCTGATGAAAACATGTTGTTCTCCACAAAATACTCTTCTCCAGTGTATAGAGCTCAGAAAAACAAAGTACCTTCCATGTAAGGAGGAGAAGAATATGACAGGGATGTAGGCTATCTTCTTGACCATGTTAAACTTTTATAACATGAATTTAAATCAAGAGCTGTTATATTCATAGTCACCAAAATTCTAAAAGCAAGTAATTAGGAACTAGATAGATTCAAGATAGAAAGTGCACTTTGGAGGAAAAGCCAAGAAGTTATCTAGTTATCTGCAGTTTTCTAGGTAATAGGACAAAACTGGGAAGAAATTCTGTGAACAGAAATGGAAACACCTATCTAAGATATTTAAGAAAAAGAAATGATATTGGACAGTCAGTTGAAGAAGGAAAATAGGATAAGCCACACCTAATAATAGGGTCAAAATTCTTATCCTTCAAGACAACAATCTACATGTAAGATGCTTCAAACTAGGTAGTCATTTCAAAGAGGCATAAAAGGAACCAGTTGCTGCATCTCTACAAGAGGTGTACAGAACTCATGGCTCTTAGAGGGGGAAGACAAAGGCAGTCATGTATGTCAGTAATAATGATAAATGTAGGAAGACTAGACTCTAATGGAAAGACAAAGTGTGTCACATTGCATGCAATTTACAAGAACTAGAAAGGAAGAATCAAATTTTTCACAATTGGCATGTTTACTTATATAACCCCCACCCCTCTACCCTCAAGAAACAACTAATTATTAGAATTTTAAAGAATGTTCTGCAAGTTTTCTGGATATAAAACTGATATGTAAACATTAATTGCATTTTCATATATTATGCAAAAATAATTAGAATTTAAGAATATATTTTCAATGAAAACAAAATGATAACATGCCAGAAATAAATCTAATGAAAGGTATGCAATATCTTGGGGTGCCTAGATGGCTCAGTAGGTTAAGTGCCTGACTTGTGATTTTGGCTCAGGTCATCATCTGATGGGTCATGGGATCTGACTCAAAACTCAGTGGGGACTTGTTTGAAATTCTCTCCCTTTGCCCCTCCCTCCACTCATGTTAGCTGTCTCTCTCAAGTCAATAAATGAATCTTTAAAAAAGATATGCAATATCTTTATGTAGAAAATATAACAAAATATTAAAAGAAATTAAATAAAACCTACATAAGTAGAGAGATTGACTTTGGTCAAGGATAGAAAAATTCAATGACATAAAGTAGTCAATTATCCCCAAATTGATGTATAGATTCATTGAATTCTAATCAGAATACAAATGGAATTTTTGTTCATGAAAATTAGCATGCTGATTCTAAAACACATGGAACATCAAAAAGCCATGACTAGTTAAGAAAATCCTAAAGAAAAAAGAAAAATGTGAGAAAACTTACTCTAGATATCAGAATTATTATTAGGTAGAATGGGTCAAGACCTTGATTTTATGGTACAGGAATGGAAAAATGAGATCAATAGAAAGAACAGAGGGCATAAAAACAGAATACCATATACAGAAATTTAAAATATTACAGTATTTTTATGGGAAAGGGTGACTGAAGTGGGGAAAGGATGGAGAATGTAATTAATAGTGCTGAAAAAATAAGTTATCCATATGGAGAAAAAAGGAGGGGGATCTACTTATGAAAAATGTTAAATGAGACCACACTTCATACCTCATAAAGAAATCAATCCCAGATCAAGTTTCAGGAGTTTAATATTAAACCCATGAGAGCTGTGATAGTTAATTTTATGTGTCAAGTTGACTGATTCATGGATTGGTTGGATATTTGGTCAAATGTTATTCTGGGTGTTTCAGTGCTATTTTTGGATTTGATTAACATTTAAATCTGTTAAATAAAAAAGACTTCCTTCCCCAAGAGGGTGAACTTCATTCAACCAGTTGAAAGATCAACTAGAATAAAATGTTGACCCTCCACCAAATAAGTAAGAATTCTCCTGTCTGACAGACTTGAAACTGGGACAACAGCTCTTCTCCATTCTACCACAGCCTGCCAGTCTTCAGACCTCAACTGGGATATCGGTTCTACAAATATGGGATTGCTGGCCACCATATCATGTGAGCCAATTCCTTATTAAAAGTCTCTTTTCATATATACACATCTCCTATTTGCTTATTTCTTAGGAAAACCTTGACTAATACAGGACCTTTAACTCCTTTAGTAGATTTAAAACTGTGCCTAATACAGGAAATTGATTTTCTCTTAAGTGTTTGCTATCAAATGTTGTCTTGGCTGCTAAGCATAAATTGTAGTCCACAGGGTGTATACATACATAAGAAGTTAGCATTTGTGTGTACATAGTTTACAGAGGCAAGAATCTAAGAGCTTTCTAGTATATATTCTTCATGGCATCAGTCTACAAATAGAACCCTGCTATTCTGTGATCATGAGGGGTTGACTCAAGAACTCAGGGAAAAAACATGCCAGTGTTCACATTAAAGGATGTAAGCATACCTACTGTCAAATACTTATTAAAAAAAAATTCCCTGCAGAGCAGTTAATAACTAGGGCAAGATTTGCCACTTCATGTACCACTCCTCCAAAGATTTGGAATTCAAATGTTTGGAGAGAATGTGCATTTTTAATAATAACTTCCAGGTGATTCTGATACACACCAAAGTTTAAGGACAATTGACCTGCTGGGAAAACAAAACTAAACTAAAGTAACCTAAAACCTTCTATAGAGCAACTGATCCAAAAGACACACAAATGTGGGGAAGGGGAAGACAGGTAAGTAAATACCCCACAGGGTTACAGTTAAGTGTTTCTAAGTGTTTTTGTGCTACTGTGTGTACTGATACCATATAACAGCTGGTGTAGGCATAAATCATTAACTTAACACAGATTAAAGTAAGTTAAAAGCTGAGAGGAAGAACCTCAGCATGAACTGATGGTCAGAAAAAAAGGCTAAAGTCTGAGAAAGCATTGCCATATTTTAAAATATGCTTTTCGAAAGAAAGGTGTGGACCAAGAAGTGCTAGAACCACTGCATGGGAAAAGCTCTATAAAGTTAATTGGTAACAGGGATGAACAAGATGAATTAAACAAACTTGTTTCTTTCATAGAGGAAAACAACCTACCAAAAATGATAAAAAGTGGCATCTGGAATGAAGCCCCAGATAGAAGAAAAGATAGAGTTCACATTTCAAGATCACTGAAGAGGTGACTGCATGCCACTTCCTTACACACTCACCTGTGCCAGCAATGCTGTGCTCCTGCAAGTCATAAAATCTGCCATATTCCCTCATACTTTTATGGCAAGCCAGAAAGCCAATGTCTCTTCTTACCAAGAACGAGCCCTTTCATTTTGCTAAATTTTGGTTTTTCTTTCAAAATTTTGCCTGTGCATCTCTATCTTCAAGAGACTTCTCCATATAGTAGTGTAATTCCCATGCGGTTGCCTTCAAGTGTGTGTATACTTATATTATTATATATTCCCTTTTTGTAATTTTTGTTTTACTAATATAGGTCTCCCTCAAAATTTTTTATGTTATCCTTTTTTATGTTATCTTTTTTATATCATGCATAATTGATGCATGACATTATATTAGTTTTAGGTGCATAAGAATTTAAGAAATAATGTTTCTTTTCTTTATATCCTTAACCAGTAGAACAGTGGAGGTAACAGAATGTAGTTAGATATATATGTGTATATATATAAATATACACACACAAACACACAGTATTAGTTTCCTAGGATGGCCATAACAAAAAAAGCACAGACTGGATAGCTTAAGCAACAGAATTTTATTTTCTCACAGTTCTGGAGGTTAGAAGTCCAAGATCAAAATATTGGCTAGTTTGGTTTCTTCTGAAGCTTCCCTCCTTGGCTTGCAGATAGCCATCTTCTTGCTGTATTCTCACACGGTTTTTCCTCTGTGGTGAACATCCCTGGTTGTGTCTTTGTGTATCATAATGTCCTCTTATTAAAAGGCTATCAGTCAGATTGAATTAGGTTCCAACCTAAAGGTCTCCTTTTAACTGAGGGTTAGGGCTTCAACATATACATTTTGGGAAAAGGTTCAGCTATCTATACATCTACATATCTCTATGTAGCAGATGTATAGATGAATGTCTATGTAGAGATATATAGATATATAGATATGATAAATGGATAAACAAATTAGAGAATAAACAATGCATTATATGCCAATGTACTGAACTTGTGACTATGACCATAAGCCAATCATTAACAAAAACTAAAATACAATGGGAATTTTAAAAACTGCCTCTGACACAGAAATGTGCAAATCTTGTTCTATACTCCAAAGGTGGGACAAGGAAAGTTGATTACAACAGCTGTAGAAGGAAGAGCTACAGTGGTTTGCATAGTGCTGCATGTTCTGGCCAGTTCACATTTCCAGCCTCTTTCTTTCCACACCTATATACTATCTTTGCTCCAGCCATACCAAATCTACTCACTCAGGTCTGAGTCCATATTGTCTTTTCTTCTATTTTTGTAGTTGTCATTTCCTTTGGGTTAAGCACTCTTATTTCCAAATGAGGTGAAATTTTACCAATGATTCAGATCTTGTCTTAAATATTCAATATTTACTTTTTCTAGGAAATATTTACTTATTGATCCCCTTCCTCACACACAATCTGGGTTATATGCCAAAATGAATTTTGATCCATAATATAATGTATTGCATTATATTATAATTGTCTACTTGTTCATAACCCCCACTTTACTCACAACTCTGGAGGAGAAGTTGCATTTTCCTTGTTCACAAATGGTTTCCCATTATATCATTTCCTAAAATGCATAAAGCATAGCAGTTATTCAATAAATATTTGTTGGACAAATTAATATATATATACATGAAAATGGAAGCATCAACACTAGGAACCAATAGAGGTTCATTGAGAGCAAGCCATGCAGAAATAACTTCATTCCTGTTTAAAAGGGTTACCAGACCAGTAGAATGTGAACAATGATGTCAGAAATATATAAGGCAAAATTTCTAATTATCTATATTTATGTTAAAAGTATAGAAACACTGGATAATAATGCAATTATCTGAATCCATACCATGTTTTTAGAAATCTTTACAAAAGGAAGAAATTTATGAGGTCATGCCAAATAAAGCAAGCTCTTTGGTGACAAGTCACAGAGTTTCCTTCATTAGTTCCGTCTTGCTGAATGTTTTTACCAACTAAAACTCATTGGCTCATTAGATTAGAATGGCTAATCTATCAGATGATAGTTTCAGTATTAATAATAGTTTCAGGAGACTTAAATTGTTATAGTTTGAGAAATAAAGTTGAATTTTAAGATTGAAATGCTAAGGGCTGAATTCAGTTATATGCATTAGTTATATAAACAAAGTATGAAAAATACTTATTTGTCTGGAAATTCAACTTAAGAAAGCAATGGAATACAGCTGCACATCATACTCTAAACATAGAATTAAATTCACTTTAGAGACTATTAATAATAATAGCTTATGATTTTTAAATATATTTGCATCAGTACTGTGCTAGATATTCTATATACATTATGTGATTTAATTTATCCAATAACCCTAAAATGCATGTTCTATAATTATCTCTACTTTAGCACTGAGAAAGCTGTGGTTTCATGTCTAATTTACTCATTCAAACTCACACAGGTAATATGTTGTAGAAAGAATTTTCAATCTATGTCTTCACGTTTCCTAACTTCAAAATTTTAAAGGCAATTTAAATTACAATTAAAAAATGGAGCTAAACAGCTGGGCATGCTGTTCTATCTAAGGCAACTTTCTATTGTAAGCACCTTTAACTGTTCTCAGCTGGAATTTGGGTGCTATAATTTGAAGAAGCATGTTTATATCATTCCTCATTTCACAACTTATTTCTGGAATATTTTAGCACATTTAGAAATATTGTCTTCATTTTCAGAATGTCTTTTTTGAAAGACAGAGAGGTAGGGGTGGGGACTCACACAGGGCATCCAAATTTTTTTTTTTTTAAGATTTTATTTATTTATTTGACAGAGAGAGATCACAAGTAGACAGAGAGGCAGGCAGAGAGAGAGAGAGAGAGGGAAGCAGGCTCCCTGCTGAGCAGAGAAGGGCATCCAAATTTTGAATGCCACAAGTGATGCCTGGTTTTTGTTTTCTAAAGCAGACTAAAAGATCCTCATTCAGCTGCCTTCTTTTTGTTCACTTTCATTTTGTTTTTCTTTTATCTATAGCAGTTAACCAGCTGCACCCTCCTTGAGCCTGGAAGACACAGTCTCATATATGACAACATTTCTAACATATTTTTTTCTTTTTTTTTTTTTTTTTTTTTTTTTTTTTTAAAGATTTTATTTATTTGACAGAGAGAGATCACAAGTAGACAGAGAGGCAGGCAGAGAGAGAGAGAGAGGGAAGCAGGCTCCCTGCTGAGCAGAGAGCCCGATGCGGGACTCGATCCCAGGACCCTGAGATCATGACCTGAGCCGAAGGCAGCGGCTTAACCCACTGAGCCACCCAGGCGCCCTCTAACATATTTTTTTAAGAATAAATTATTCCAGTTTTAAGAATAATGGCTTTAATTGATTTATAATTATATAAAATTTGAATAAATATTTTCTATTGCTTCTGTATGTTATGATTCATCTTATTAATTCAATTCTTATATTTAAATTCTAGTATTTTATCAAAGCAGGAATTTTCCTGATCCAATTTCTCAAATCCAATAAAACTAAAAACAGTATAAAATCCTAAATAAGAATAAATATCTGACTAAAGTCAATTCAATAATTAACCTTTTTACTCTATTAATAATACACCTTAAAGCCAAATTGTATAATCTTTTATTATCTCCAAGTTTCCTCTAATACACGATTTTCCCCAGTCCACCATGGTCCTAGAACTGTATACATTGGCTACAAACGCCAGGAACCATCTTCCTTCTGGTCTCTTCTTCTTCTTCTTCTTTTTCTTCTTCTTCTTTTTTACAGGTATAAGGTTCAGTCTTGAGTGCTTGCTTCTAAGACACCTAGAGAGTTAACTGAAATACATATTATTTAATATAGAGTTATCAACACTCAGTTGGTATTTCTGAAGTAATTATCATTGACTTGATATATCATCTTGATTGAGTCACATATTCACTAAAATCACTACCCCAAGCAAAAATACAAGTCATCAAAAAATAAAAATAAAAAAGCACAAAGAAGGCAAAGTCATCATGCTAATATTTTTGGAATTTTTGGACTAAGGGCTATGTGTTTTCCCAAAGAAACATGTAATTAATTATTTCCAATGAATTCATGTACTTTATTCATAGCTTATATTTCTGATACTTTTTTAAAAAAAGATTTTATTTATTTATTTGACAAAGAGAGAGAACACAAATAGGGGGAGCTGCAGAGGGAGAGAGAGAAGACGGCTCCCTGCTGTGCAGGAGCCCCATGTGTGGCTCCATCCCAGGACCCTGAGATCATGACCTGAGTGGAAGGTAGACACTTAGCTGACTAAGCCACCCAGGTAACCTCTGATAATTGATTCTAGCAATTATATTTATTTTTTTAATTTCATCTTCTCTCAATGATATACTTAGCCTGTCTAACCAATTTACTGGTAAGTACTCCACAACACACACACTATTTTATTTGTGTACATCAAACACAATGACAAAAGAAATTGCCTTTGTCAATTTATTTTGCAGACTTTAATTAATATTTATACCAGTGTGGTCAAAATTTGGATTGCTGAATAACGCATTTTGAATACAGGGAGTAAATCAATCTATATACCTTAAAACAGAATAAAGAGTTTTGACTCATAGCTCAGAATAACTTCATCAGTCTTCACACTAACAATCTGTTAACTTAGCTATTTAGGGTAGAAAATGTTAAACCTACTATTTACCTTTATAGAGAGCACAACATTCTACATTGTCCCCTACAAAGACCACTTATCAAAGCTACTGAAATCAACCTAGTCCTTTAAATTTTAAACTATATATATATATATATATATCTTAACAAAAATTCTGTTGATTTTGTGAATCTCACACTTTCATGTTTTATTGATGTTATTCTTATCTGTATTAATTTCAAAGGAGGCTTTGGCATAGAATAAACCTATAACTGGAGTGCAATATATGTGTTTAAAAGCTTTTCCTCTGATTTAGTAATGGAATATTGTTAAGGTCAGATATGGAAGAGAGCATTTTTTGTATAATTTATTTTTTATGTAAAATCAATATTCTATTTATGTTTTATATTATATACTTATCTGATGTAGTATGGTGGGACAACTCCCTTGTCTTCAAGAAACTTATATCTGATACTTAAAGATGTAATAATAGATAATAGATAATAATAATAGATAATAGATATCCATTTTGGTTTAAAACATTTTAAAATTTATTTCTATCAAGACTTTAAAGCTTTCCGACTAGGGACTAAGAAGAATAGATTTCTCTCATTCCATCTTGATTGCTCTAAATGATCTCTAGTCTTTGAAGCAAAATGCAGTTATATTACACCTTAATGGTGAAATTATAATTTAAAATATAGTTATTTCATTAAAATTGATACTTTGGGTAGTCAGAAATGATTTGTCTCATTGAATGTACAGACAATGCCAGAGAAACTCCATAATAACCAAATAGTGAAAGAATGAAGAATTATAAATGTGTAATTTATAAAGATAACAATACCTCAAGCCAATCACCACCATTGCCCTGCTAGGTTCATGAAATCACCAGAGCGGCTTAGAGGAAGGGAAGGATGTGTTTGTTTACAGTGGGCAGTCATGAATACCTTGCTATGGCTGATTACCACTCTGACTACTAGAAAATGGAACTGTGATACACAACAGCATCTGCTGAGCTGGAGTACTGCAATGCCCAGATTGCCTATTACGGAATTCCAGAGACTATTTGCCAGCAATAGACTTCATTTTGCCAATGGGTAATTTGCAGTTTGCTGTGTCATCAGAATCTGAACATGTCACATCTTCTCCTCATCAGAGCCAATCCAATGGCAAAGTGCTATTGAAGCAGCTGTCAAGTATGCAAAAAAACTACAGAGAAAGCACAAAGTGACAGCAGATGCTATGCAAATCAGCAGTGGACACAGAATATGCACGCACAGAAACAATCACATACAGACCTGGGAAGTTCGGGACACTATGCATTGTGGAGACAATGCAGCTCCGCCTCAGATAAAATATCACAGGGAGATAAATCAAAGACCTGTGAGGAATGAGAAAGGGCTTGTAAAGAGAAATGGTGAGTGCTAGATTATATGCTAAAATACTACCTGTGCAGTAGGCAGAAATCACAAAACATACTTTTGGTAATTATTTCAGAAAAAGAAAAACAGCAGAAAATGTGTACAGCCACATCTAAGATTGATAATTGTTCGTCATTAAAAGAAAGTCCTATTAATTAGGTTATGTTCATGTTGTTAAATACTATTTGAAATATCTTTGTAATTCCTGCAGTAATTCTGGACTAAAAATGTTTATTTCAAAAATGATACATAAATGTATTTGTAGTCTATAGATTTATCTTCTTTGAAACTTTCCTTATTTTTTCTTACAAAGCATTGGAATATTTTGAATACCACCCATCATCATTTTATTATAAGATCTTTGAATTGCAATACATTTAAGAAGTTATTTTTTTTACAAGAATCTATGTCTCCAGGAGCCCCTGTCTAAGACATTTAGTGAATGCTCATTTGCCCCATTCATGCACATTGGAGTGATGAAGATGCCACAGCCTCTTCAGGCTAACTATCCCCTTTTTTATAGCAATTACAATTAACCAACATCATAAATTAAGCCAAAATTTACTATCTGTGACTTTTCTTTACTGATCACAGAGACACAAAATGTCCAGTGCTTTTTTTTCTTCTCTTTCTATTCGCTCATTCCCTCTGTTCAGTCACCTAGGCCTGTCAGTCCTACCTCCACTGACTGTCTGTAGGTACCCGTCCCCTTCGCTCTTATGCCACTCCTTAATAACGTGCTTCCCAACTCTCCCAGAATTAGTGGGAAACCTTTCTGAGGGACGTCCCTACTTTTAGCTTATTGACACTAGAGTTCTTCCCTAACATCACACCCAGCTTTTTTCTACAACACAGTTTGAACTCTTCTTCTAGAATATCCAGTACACTCTATGAGAAAAGTTAATAGTACTTTTATTAGTGTAGGTAACAGCAGCTATTATGGAACACACACACACACACACACACACACACACACACACACACACAGGCGCAGTGGCCAGTGGGAGCACAGACTCCTTCCATCTTCATCTTTTGTAACTCTCTTCTTCCAAGACTTCAGGGTTTTTCCCTTGCAGGCTGAGAACCAGGAAAGAAATGGTAGAGAAAACTCATTTTTTGCTAATCATGCTGGACTAGAAGTGACACACATCACTTCCATTCAAATTCCATAGTTAAGTCACGTAGCCCAACTTAGATGCAAACTGGGGGAAAAAAATGGAGAGTCCCTGCTTTGGGAGCAGCTGCCCCAAATCAATAGGGAATGGTACTATAATATAGAATGGGATGGCAAAACTTTAGTAAACAATTGATATTCTTTTTTTTTTTTTAACCATGACTAACAACCTAGTTTAGAGTATCCAAAGCAAAGTCTTCTCAATATCACATTTCAGTTTCAACTTTTACCTTACCTGTTCACAATCCTTAAACTCCATTCACCATAATACTTCCCCCCCCCCCCAACAGCACTATTTACTGAGATATCCCTATGTCTTTAGGTCCATCTTGGAAAGCTTTTTGTTTTTTCACATTTCCCACTTCCATGAACCCTTAAAATACAAATTTCAAGTCTCAAATTGTGTTCTTCTCTACAATCTTCTTTAATAATCCCATTGTAATTAGCTCTTTCCAAATCATTTCCTAGTACTTCTTTATTTTTAGGAGGGCTATTTATATGCCTGCTTTTCCAATATTTTGTGCATCTTCTTAAAAGATTTACCTTCCTATATCTCTTTTCTGTTGTCTTATGCTGTTGGCAAATAGTGGCTTGTCATCACAGCTATCACTTATAGAATCTGCTATGTGTCAGACACTAGTCTAAGTTTTTATTTTTTTAAAGAGTAGAATATCTTACACAATCCTTATAACGACCCAATGAAGTAGGCACCAAATTATCCCTATCTTGTAAGAAAAAAACAGAAACAGAATGGCCATGCACTTTCTGCAGGGTCACATGACAAATAAGTGGTGAGTTGCGATATGAATCCAACCTGACCCCAAAAGACACACTCTCAATTACTATGCTATAGCAGATTATTACTCAATAATTATTGGATATATTTTTGCCATAGTTTATAATTCATTCTGACTTTCCTCACAATGTTATTTGAATAACCACACATCATTTTCATCTTTTTTAAATAATATTCTCTATTACTAAAATTACTAAGCATTTGCTCTTCTCAAGGAAAGGCATTCACTGAAATTTTAATTCCTTTAGCTTTCAGTTATGAAATCAACTTGAGATAACTAATAGTCTTTTGCATGTTTTGTTACACAGACTGCATGTTCTCAAGGTCAATATAAAATGGCCTTCAAAACTCAGGAAACTAATATAATATAAAAATTTAGAATCAAGGAAATCAATTCACAATTGATGTTATATTTGTTAGTTTCCTTGATTCTAATATTTTTTCTTATGAAAATATAGTTTTATTAACTACATTAACAATCATTCTATAGATTTAAAAATAGATTCTCTAAGTAATTCTACAGTTATTTGGTAGTATATTTTCTATCTTGCCACCTGTAAGTAAACAATGTAAAAGAAGATAAACTTTGCTTTGCGATTAAGTCTATTTTTTTGCAAAAAATCCTTGAGATATCTATATCTGCACATAAAGATGTGTTCCTCAGGTTGGCACCAGCCCCCCCCCATTTAGTCATATTTACTTTTATTTTCTGGATCCTTTTTTTTCAGTTGACTTGCTTTCACATCATGAGCAATATATAATGTCCATGTATAGAAATAATTATCTTCTGTTTGTACATGTGTGAAAGAGACAAAAAGGAAAGAGTGTGTTCACAATCATGAATTTGTGAGCAAGATAAACCATCACCAGGATAAAAATGTAAAAGGAATTCAGGATTGCCCATCATGTGTTACTTATCTGTTGTTTCTAGGACTCCAGATCAAGTACATTGTTGGAGGGGGATCATTAAGAGGACAGAAAAAACAGTTGACCCTGGAGCTAGAGGTGGGCAAAGTCCCTTCACCCCTTGCCATTATAACCTACTTTCTGCCTACCATCCCCACAGTGGGAGCCATTTTCAAGGATGCACCCTTGAGAGAGCAGTATGTTTTGGAGACTATTCTGAATGGTATGCATGACTGAATTCTGTGAAGACCTTTATATAAAATTTTAAGATGCTGGCTGACAAATATGGAGATCTACTTATCTCCTCATGTCACTGCTGACAGGAACAAGCTTCATAAACTTGCTAAACTTGCTACCTTCGATCTCAGGTGGCCTGCCTCTTCCATCTCTCCTGACTCTCTATATGCAGCAGCAAATTGGCAAGCCAATATAACATCCTCCCCCCTTTTTTTTTGGAATGTGGAAGTTAGTATATACATTTATATAGATTAATTTCACAGTGTTTTATTTTTTGAAACAATTCAGATCAGAAAACAAACATATGTTATATATTGAATTACCAAGTTTATTTCTATTTTAGTCACCAAAATGTCACTAAAGTGGGTCTTTTTAGGTCAACAGATTCCGAAGGTGGTGTCTGTGGGGATATACTGTGCAATGTTTCTTGTAGCCATAGGCAAAACTTTCGATAAGAATCTTAGCAATGAATCTGAATACGATAGTCTATAGTGAAAAAGAAGGGATGGAGTTCTTTAAAAACACTGTATCCCATTGTAAGATAGAGATTTTCCTTATTTCACTTCACTTTTGGGTTTCAAATTGTGTATTTGGGGCTCATGTTACTTCTTCTAAAATGTCCTTACTCTATCCTATCTTGTTATTATCATGTAAATTCTAAATGAAGTTTCTATTTATAACTGAAAATTTGAGATAGCTACTTATGAAATGATCTATAAAGGATGCATGCTTATGTTTTCATTTCTGCACTGTATTTTTATGGCCATACGTCTTATACGATTGGTTAATTAGCAACAGAGTTAATAAATTTATATTTAACAATTTAATATTAAAAAATGGCATTATGCCAGGCATCATGGGATATAAAAATATTCTTAGGCATGGTTTATCCTCAAGATATCTGATCAACATAGGAAAAAATAAATAATTTAAAACATAAATAGGATTGAGTCCCAGCTTAAGGCACTGCCACCTAAAAATTGCACATCAACTTGTTCCCTACCAACATGTTTGTTTTCTGTCCTCTGGAAATAAGACATTGATAATTATCAACAAAGTCTTGGCAAACAAAATTTTTTCACAATAATGTAAAATGTATAAACACAAAAAAGAATTAAAACCACAGAAGAAATTGTATTTTATAGAACTTTAGAATTAGACTCATATTCATTATGGATTCTAGTTCCCAAAGGAGAAATAAATTAAAGATGTTCACTTGGGTTCATTATCACTTTCACAGTTGCATTTTTAATTGAAAATTTTATTGAAATAATTGTAAATTCACATGTGCTTTTAAGAAATATTATAGAGGCATTCCATGTATGTGTATACTTATCAAGCTCTTCCAATGTTAACATTTTGGAAAACCATAGTATAACAACAAGGGTATTGGCACTGATATGATCCAATGTTCTTATTTGTGTTGTGTGTGTTTGTGTATGTGTGTGTGTGTGTTCTTAGTTCCATGAAATTTTATCACATCTAGGGTTGTATACCTACCAAAATAGTCAAAATACTGAAAAATTCCATCATCACAAGGATCCTTTTATTTCATTTTTATAATCACATCCAATTTCCCCAGTCCTTCCCAGGCTCTGCAACCATTTCTAAAATTTAGTCTTTTCAAAAATGTTAAAAATACTGAATTATTCTATTTCAAGATTTTTCCCTTACACAGCTAATTCCTTAGAGATGCATCCAAATTATGGCATTTATCAATAGTTTATTTCTTTTTATTGCTAGGTAGTATTCCATACTATGGATGCACTAAAATTTCTATATCTTTCATCTGTTGAAGGAAATCTGGGCTGATTATAGCCTTTGGTTATTATAAATAAAGCTGCTATAAACATTCATGTACAGGTCTTTGTGTATTCACAAGTTTTTATCCTCTGGGATAAATGCCCAGTGGTGCAGTTGTGGGTCATTTGGTACCTGCATATTTATTTCCATAAAAAACTGCCAAAATTTCTCCTAGAGTGTAAGTTTTGCATTTCCATCAGCAATGTATGAGTCACCTATTATCTGTGCATGCTTGCCAACATTTGGTGTGGTAACTTTTTAAAAAAGTATATAAGCTGGGGTGCCTGGGTATCTTGGCGGGTTAAGCCTCTGCCTTCGGCTCAGGTCATGGCATCAGGGTCATGGTCTCAGGGTCCTGGGATCAAGCTCCACATCGGGCTCTCTGCTCAGTGGGGAGCCTGGTTCCCCCTCTCTGCCTGCCTCTCTGCCTACTTGTGATCTCTCTCTCTCTCTGTCAAATAAATAAAATCTATATATATATATATATAGGCCATTCTGATAAATTTATAGTGATATCTTGTGCTATTAATTTCATTTTCCCTAATAGGCTAATTATGTTCACCATCCTTTCATATGCTTATTTGACATTTGTATATTCTCCTCAGTGTTATGTCTCTTTATGCCTTTTGCCCATTTTTAATTGGATTATTTTTACTATTAAGTATTGAGATTTCTTTACATACTCAATAATTTACATAATAATTTTTTTGTCAAATGTCTAGTGAATTATCTTCCTCTTGTTACTGTATCACTAAACTAGTGATTTAACACAAATTTATCTCCTTACATTTTGGAAGCTCAGAACTCTAAAATGAGTTTTATAAGGCTACGTTCAAGGTATCTATAAGGATGGTTCCTTCTGGAGTCTACAGGGGGGACATCTATTCCTTGCCTCTTGTACCATCTAGAGGTCCCTGCATTCCCTGCATTGTGACTGTATTACCACACTGTCTACTTCCACCATCATACTGCCTTGTCCCTGTCTAGTCTTCTTGGGTCCCTCTTATAAGAACCTTTGATAACATTGCTCTTCATAATCCCCTTCTCATAATGCAGGATCATTTCCCCATCATATCTGCAAAGTCTCCTTTGTCATATAAGGTAACATTCACAGGTTCCTGGGATTAGGACACAGATTATCTTTGTGGGGGGAGATTATTCAACCTACCACATATGATGTGCAAATAATTTTCTCTAAGTCTGAACTTGTCTTTTTATTTCCTTTATATGAACCTTGAAAGAGTCTAGTCCTAGATACTATTTTCTCCCATGCATGTTTCTAAAAGTTGAATAGTATTACATTTTCATTTAAGTGTATGAGTCATTGTGAATTAATTTCATATGAAGTGTGAAGTTTAATCAGAGGTTAACTTTTTTGCCCATGGAGGTACAATTGCTCCAGTCTCATCTATAAAAGGCTATCCCTCTTTTATTGACTTGCTTTTGCACCTTTGTCAAAAATCAGTTAAGTACATCTGTGTGGTTTTATCTATGGATTCTTTGTTCTATTCCATTGATCTGTGTGTCTGTCCTTCTGCCAAAACCACAAGTCTTTTTCATTTCTGTAGCTATATAGTATAATTTAATACTGAATAAAGTGGTTCCTCTAACTTGATTATTCTCTGGCAAGATTGTTTTTAGCTATTCTGGGGGCTATAGTTTTTCATTGTAGAATAAGCTAGTCTTTGCCTACCCAGCCCCCCAAAAAACAAACAAACAAAAAGTAAACAACAATAACAACAACAAAAGCCTTACTATGATTTAGACAGGAGTTGTATTAACATATAAATAGGTTTGGGGGAGAATTGACATCTTCATTGCATTGAGTCCTTGAATCTGTGAACATAATGTCTTTCTTTTTAGATTTTCCTTGTTTTCTTTCATCAGCATTTAGTAATTTCCAGCAGAGAGTTCCTGAATATGATTTGTTAAGTGTATATGTAATTATTTCATTTTCTTTGGAGCAATTGTAAATGGTACATACGGTGTTTTTAACTTCATATCCATATGTTCATTTTAGTATTTAGATATATAGATTACTTCACCAGTTGCTGTTGTATCCTTTGACCTTGCTGAACTCACTTATCAATTTTAGAAGTTTTGGATTTTTTTTAATAAGTTCCTTGAAGTTTTCTGTGTAGACAATCACGTCATCTCAAAATAGTAATAGTTTTATTTCTTGCTTTTCAATCTATATGCTTTTATACCTTTTTACTCCCTTATTACACTGGCTAGAACTTCTAGCATTATATTGAATAGGAGTGGTGATACTGGACATCCTTGCCTTGTTCCCAATCTTAGAGAAACACATGCAGTCTTTCATCGTTAAGTGTGAACTTAGCTGTAGAGTATATTAAATAAAGTAAGCTGAGGTCATTCCTGTCTATTCCTAACTGGTTGGCTATTTTTATCATAAATGTATGGTGCATCTTTGTCGATTTTTTTGTGTCAGTGTTTATGATCATCTGATTTTTCACCTTTAGTTATTGATATGGTGAACTACATTAACTGATTTTTGAATATTGAATAACTAGGAAAAATTTTAATAGATCATACTGCATAATGCTTTTTAATTTCAAATTCCACTCCTTCATTGCTAATATATAGGAAAGTAATTGAATTTTGTATTTTAACATATCCTTCAAACTTTCTATAATTGCTTCTTAGATCCAAGAGTTTTTTGTCAATTCTTTCAGACTTTCTACATGTTAATGATCATGTTATCTGTGAACAGGGACAGTTTTATGTTTTCTCTGTCATATATCTTTTATTTCTTTTTTTCCTTGAATGTTTCCCAACATTATGATGTTAAATATAGGTTTTTGTAGATATTCTTTAACAAGTTGATAACATTCCTTTCTATTCCTAGTTTACTGAGAGTTTTTATCATGAATGGGTGTTGGATTTTGTCTGATGCATTAATAGCATTTATTGGTAAGATCATGTGATTTATCTTTTTTTAAACATATTTATGTGGTAGATTACAATGATTTTTGAATGTTTGACCAACCTTGCATATATGGGATAAATACATTTGGTTGGGTGTATAATTCTTTTTATAAGTAATTGGATTCAATTTGCCAGTATTTTACTAAGGACTTTAAAATCATTGCTTGTTGATAGATATTGGTCTGTGGTTTTTTGAAATCTGTCTGGTATCGATAGGTAATGCTAGCTCATAGAATAAGTTAAAATATATTATTCCCTCTGCTTCTATCCTCTAAAAGAGAGTACAGACAATTGTTATAATTTCTTATTTAAATGGCTGGCAAAATTCACCAGTGAACATATCTGCTTTCCATTTTGAAAGGTTATTAATTATTGATTCAATTTCTTTAATAGGTAGAAGCCTATTCAGATTGATTCTTCTTGCATGAATTTTGTCAAAGTGTGTCTTTTAAGGAAATGGTCCATTTTATCTAAGCTATCCAATTTGTGGGCATAGCTTATTTTCAGTATGACTTTATTATCTTTTTAATGTCCATGGGATCTGTAGTGATGTATACTCTTTCATTTCTGATATTAGTAATTTGTGTCCTCTCTCTTCTTAGCCTGGGCAGAAGCTGATTGATTTTATTGATCTTTTCAAAGACCAGCTTTTGGTTTCATTGTTTTCTATTGATTTTCTCTTTTCAGAATCATTGATTTCTACTCTAATTTTTATTGTTTCTTTTCCTTTGCTTGCTTTGAATTTAATTTGCTCTTCTTTTCCTAGCTTCCTTAGGTATAAACTTACATTGGTTTGAGATCTTTCTTATTTTCTATTATATGCTTTCATTCAATGCTATCAATTACCCTCTAAGTACTGCTTTCACTGCATTCTACAAATTTGTTTTAGTTGTGTTTAATTTTCATTTAGTTCAAGTATTTTAAAATTCCTCTTGAGATTTGTTCTTTGACCATGTATTATTTTGAAGTGTGTTGTTTAATCTCCATGTGTTTGAGGATTTTCCCATTACCTTTCTGTTATTGATTTCTAGTTTAATTCCACTGTGGTCTGAGAGTAGACATTACACGATTTTTAAAAAAAATTTGATATAGCGGTTTTTTTTTTTTTTTTAATGTCCCAGAATGTGGTCTATTTTGGTGACTGTTCCAGGGGAGCTGGAGAAAAACATGTATTCTGCTGTTGGTGGATGAATGAAGTAGTCTATAGATTCATTATATCCTGTTGATTGATGGTGTTGAGTTCAACTAAGCCATCGTTGATTTTCTGGCTGCTGGAACTATCCATTTCAGATAGGGGAATGTTGAAATCTCCAACTATTGTAGTGAATGCATGTATTTTTCTTTGCAATTCTATTTGGTTTTGCCTCACATAGTTTGATACTCTGTTATTAGATGCAACACATTAAGGATTATTATGTCTTCTTAGAGAATTGACCCACTTATTATTATGCAATGTCCTTCTTTAACCCTGATAGTTTTTCTTGCTTTGCAGTCTGCTCTGTCTGAAATTAATTTAACTACTCCTGCTTTCTTTTGATTAGTGTTAGCATAGTATATTTATTTACTTTTCACCTATATTGGTTTTTGTATATAAAAGTAGGTTTCTTTTAGACAATATATGGTTGGATTGTGTTTTTTGGTCCACTCTGACAATTTTTGTCTTTTAAATGGTGCATTTAGACCATTGACATTCAAAGTGATTATTGATATAGTTGGATAATATTCTACTTCCCATGCCATCTTCTATCATTACTCTCATTCATTTAACCTATATAAAAACTTATATAGATAAGATATATGTATAAGTGTACATATTCAAATACATTGTTGTTGTTTTTATTTTGAAGATACTGTTACCTGATAGATCAATCATGAATTAAGAAAAGTTTTTTTTTTTTGCTTTCCCTTCTGCCTTTACTCCTTTGAGGCTCTTGATTTATTCATGTAGACCCAAGTTTCTGATGTATATTATTTTCCTTTTCCTTTTCCAAAAAAAAATCTTATTTTTTTAAAAAATTTTATATTTTCAGTGTTTCAAGATTCTTTGTTTATGCACCACACCCAGTGTTCCATGCAATACATGCCCTCCTTAATACCCACCACCAGGCTCACCTATCCCCTGACCCCTCCCTTCCAAAACCCTCAGTTTGTTTCTCAGAGTCCACAGTCTCTCATGCTTTGTCTCCCCCTCCAATTTCCCCCAATTCGCTTTTCCTTTCCTTCTCCTAATGTTCTCCATTATGCTCCACAAGTAAGTGAAACCATATGATAATTGACTCTTTCTGCATAACTTATTTCACTCAGCATAATCTCCTCCAGTCCTGTCCATGTTAGTACACAAGTTGGGTATTCATCCTTTCTGATAGAGGCATAATACTCCATTGTATATATATGGACCATATCTTTACCCATTCATCTGTTGAAGGGCATCTTGGCTCTTTCTACAGTTTGGCAACTGTGGCCATTGCAGCTATGAACGTATGACCCTTTTTTTTACTACATCTGTATTTTCGAGGTAAATACTCAGTAGTACAATTGCAGGATCATAGGGTAGCTCTATTTTTAATTTTTTAAGGAATGTCCACACTGTTTTCCAAACTGTCTGCACCAACTTGCCTTCCCACCAATGGTGTAAGAGGGTTCCCCTTTCTCCACATCCTCTCCAACACTTGTTTCCTGCCCTGTTAATTTTGGCCATTCTAACATTTTGTGCAAGGCACATCTATTAGCAAAAATTCTCTCAATTTTTGTTTGACAGAGTCTTTATTTTTCCTTTACTTTTGAATGATAATTTCACAGGGTACAGAATTCTAGGTTGGTAGGTTCATTTTTTCTCTCAACACCTTAAGATTTTCATTCCACTCTCTTCTTGCTTGCATGGCTTCTGAGAAGTCAGATATAACTCTTATTTTTCTTTTGCTATAGGTGTGAACCCTCCTCCCCCACTTCTTTCAGGATTTTTTTCTTTATTTTTGATTTTCTTTAGTTCCAAAATGTTATGCTGAGAGTAGTTTATTTGTTTGTTTGTTTGTTGTTTTTCCCTGCTAGATATTCTCTCAGCTTCCTGGATCTGTGGTTTGGTGTCATTATTTTTTCTCTTTTCTTTCTCTTGGTATTCTTCTTATGCATATGATATACCTTTTGTAGTTGTCCCACAGTCCTTTGATATCCTGTTCTGTATTTCTTCATCTTTGTTCTCTTTGCTTTTCAGTTTTTGAAGATTCTATTGATATAATCTCTAGTTCAGAGATTCTTTTTTTGTCCATATCTAGTCTACCAGTAAACTCATCAAAAGTATTCTTCATTTTTGTTATACTATTCCTTATTTTTTAAATCTCTGGCATTTATTTTTGCTCTTTCTTTGAATTATGTTCCCCATTTGCTCTTGAATACTGTCTATTTTATCCATTAGAGACCTTAACATATTAATAACATTGTTTTACATTCCTAGTTGGATAATTCCAACTTTCCTTCCATGTCTGGTTCTGATGCTTGTTCTGTCCTTTCAAATTGTGTATTTTACATTTTATTATGTCTTGTGATTTCTTGTTGATAGTAAGACATGATTCACTGGTTAAAAGGAACATTTGCACATAGATCTTTAGTAATGTGGTGTGAGGTATGGGGGTAGGGAAAGCATTCTATAATCGTATGATTAGGTCTTAGTCTTTTAGTGAGCTTTATGTGTCTAGACTATAAACTCAAAACTGTTTCTCATTTTTTCCTCACTTACATGTACAGGATGGCTTGAGTGGGATGCAGTTAGGTATTTCCCTTCCTGTATGCCAATGTGTCTCTGATAATAACACAGCAAGCTAGGTTCTGGTTAATATTTCCCCCTGAGGAGAGGCCTTGTTTATAACAGAATGCTCTGATACATTTCAAAATGGTTTCTTTTCACCTCTTCCTGCTGGAAGAGGATTTTTCTCCAGTATTTACTGTGGAAACCTGATTGAGCTTCTGGATGTAAATGTCACACATATGTTGTGGGACTCTCCTTATGACTGAGTTCCCTAGAGTTTTCAACTTTCAGAGTTGTCTCTTTGTCATTAGCAATTCTTCAGTTACAGTTCAGGTTTCCTCGACTTTGGGTCCCTTGGTGGTTCTCCTTGTGCGTCTCTGCTCTGACAACCTATGACTCCATTATTTGCCTGTCTCCAGTCTTTGAAGTAGTCATTTGTCCTGTGTCTTTCCTCCTCTGCAAGGGAATCCAAGAATAACTGGTTTTAAGTCTGTTTAGCTTGTTTTAGATGAAGTGGCAACTTCCAAGCTTCTTACATGAGCAAATAGCTAATTCTTTTTATGTATTATTGAATTCAATTTCTAATATGTTGGGGGATTTGTTGTTTAAATCATGGGATATAATGGTCTGTAGTTATCTTTTTATTGTACTCTTTTTTTCAGTTCTGGTATCAGCATAATAATTAACTTATAAAATGAATCAGAAAGCATTCCTTCATTTTCTAGAAGTGATAATGTAAAATTGATGTTAATTTTCTTTGTATGTTTGGTGGAATACTCTAATAGAATTATCTGGGCCTGCAGACTTCTTTTTCAAAAGCTTTTAAATTACATATTTAATTTCTCTAATAATTTTCTGTTTATTCAAATTAGTATTTCATTTTGGTTGGGTTTTGGTAGTTTTTGGTTTTTAAAGAAGTGGTCCATTAATGTTAAAGTTGATGAGGTTTTGAATGTAAAGTTGTTTATAATACTATCTAATTCATTTTTCAATGGCTGCAGGGTCTGAAGTGATATCTCCTATTACATTGTCAATATTGGTGTTTTATATCTTCTTTTTATTTCTTTCTGTCTTGGTAGAATTTTTATTAGAACTTTATCAGTTTTATTAATTTTTTTCCTCAAAAATGAGTTTTTGTCTATTTTGTGCTTTCAATTTTATTCCTTTCTGGACTTGGTCTTATTATTTCTCTAATTTTACTAACTCTAGTTTTATTTTGCTGTTATTTTTCTAGATTTTTGGGATAAAAATTTTGATTATTGATATAAAACCTCTCTTTGCCCATATAAACATTCTGTGCTATAAATTTCCTTCTCAGCACTACTTTGGCTGCATCACATATTTAGAGTTGAATTTTCATTTTCACTTAGTTCAATATATGTATTTATTTTATTTGAGACTCTTTTTGATCAATGGATTATCTACAGTTGTTGTCTAATTTCCACATTTTGAAACTGTCTTAATATCTCTCTACTATTGATTTTTAATTTGATTTAATTATGGCCAGATAACACACTCTTTAAAGTTTCGATTATTTTAAAAGTTTTGAGTGATTTTTCATGTCCCAGGATATGGTCTGTCTGACAACTGTTTTAGCTTCCATGGTTTTAGATGAGAAATCTATTATCATTCAAGTTGAAATGTCTCAAGAGGTAATGTCTCAAGATGTTTCCTTGGTCTTTGATTTCTTTCCTGAGAGAATCATCTGTCCTCTCCAGCCCTGCCTGGGGAGATGCAAGGCATTGATAATAAATGGTGTGGGAACAGCTGGTGGATTCATGACTTCTGTTCTCCCCAAACTCAACCCCTGCTTGCCTCAATGCCTCTCTTCTGCTATCTTCTGCTAACCTTCACCTTTCTGTTATATTAGAAAAGAGACAACCAATTCTCCTTTGGTGACATTTCACATTATTTTTCAAGATATATATTTGTGCTTAGAGGTGAAGAAAAGGAAGAAACAAGTATACACTATCTCGTCTGGATGGGAAGTTCAGTCATAATTGCAATTTAAACCACTTTGTATGTTAAATGTCCCAAAATATGAGATTAATTAATGATTTATTTAGCATGTTATGTCATGAAGATATTACAGTATATTATAAACAAAAACTGGTATTATAAGTCAGTGTGTATGTTTTAATCTCAAGTTTCTAAGTAAATAGGCATATTCAAATATGCACAGAAAAGAAATATATCAGAAATATTAAAAATAATTATTTCTAGATGGTGGGTAATGGCTAATTTTTATTTTTCTCCTATTATTTTGTAACTTCCAAATTTCCTGTGTGCATATTGTGTATGTTTATATTATTAGGAAGCAGATGATGGAAGTAATTTTTATAATAGGGAAGAAGGGGGAAAGTGTAAGAGGAAGGTTTTCCAGTCCTATTAAGAATATTTTGAACAAACTTCTGTTTGTATACATTATCTTTCCAAAATGAGAATCCAGCAGAAAAGAGTTCATGTAATTATATCCATCCTTATAGTGGTAGGATAACTAAGCAGCTGAAACAAACAAACAAAATTAAAAGAAAAAGAAAGATAAGGAAATTAAAGAAAAGTTTCCTTCACTTAAAGAACATGGCTGCTGAAGGATTGCATCATCACAGAAGAAATTTAGTTCTTGTCCCTTGAAAGTTTGTGACTCAAATGCATATACAAGACACCATTGATGAAACAGATATAAATGCCTGAAAATAATTACAGACATCCCTTCAGGAGATTTTTTCATATCCTACATTCTTTCCTTGCCTACTGCCCATTTCCCATACATAAAAATAGTTGTCTCAACAAGATAGATAAACAGTTAAATTCCAATCATAAACTGGTATTGTGTAAACTAACCCATGAGAGTTCAGGACATGGCTATTGCAATCTCAGGATCAATTTATCTAATATCTTAAACCTCAAAACACAAGCAACACCAGAAACAAAAATATGTCTTAGTTATCTTGTATATTTCAGATGTCCACTTGGGTTGGCCTAAACATGAAGGGCAGCTTATTGAAAGTAGAAGGATACAGGGATCATCCACAGAGTTCACAGAACAGGTGAACAATTAAAGTACAGTTAAGCCTAGAAAGAGAGAATTGTCAATGATATCAGCAGAAGGAATAAATGGAACTCATCTCTAGTCTCCAATATTCACTTTATTAACAAACTCCTATCTCCTGCATCTCAGTTTAAATTCCTGGCATTGGGGAGCACATACCAAGGGTAACACAGGCTAAGAAAGAGGGAAAAATTTAAGTATACCAATATATGTGAAGTACCCACATTTTATCTTATGGACAAATAAAAACATGACTCCTAAGGACATTATTTTGGTAGGTAAGTTGGGCAGTTATAGTTACTCCACACTATATTTCACCTCTGTGTTGTTCAACCCAAACACACTTTTCTTATACATAATTCAAAATATATCCATTATCACATATATAACTACAAATGAATCCATAATCTCTCAAATGGAGATAGTCAGAAGTCACATCTAGCATTGACATTTTATTTTCTCCCTTTTAAAAAAGATATTTAATTAATTAATTAATTAATTAATTAATTAATTTTAGAGAGAGAAAAAGAGAACACCAGCAGGGGAGGAATAGAAGGAGAGAGACAAACTGACTCCATGCTGAGCTGGGAGCCTGATGTAAGGCTCTGTCTTATGACCCAGAGATGATGACCTGAGCCAAAACTAAGAGTCAGATGTTTAAAGGACTGAGCCAGCCACCCAGGTGCCCCCTAGCATTTACATTTTTAAAAGATTCCCTCTAACAGCTACAAAATACACATTCTTCTCAAGTGCACGTGGAGTATTCTCCAAGAATAGGTAATGTATCAGCCTACTAAACAAGTCTTTATAAATTTAAGAAGATTCAAATCATATCGAAGTATCTTTTCTGACCACAATGGTATGAAGCTAGAAATCAAATACAGAAAGAATATTATAAAATACACAAATATCTAAAGATTAAACAACCTGAACAACAAATGGTTTAAAAAAAAAAAGGAAATCAAGAGAGAAATTTAAAAAAAATCTTGAGACAAATGAAAAGGAAAACAAAACATATCAAAATGTATGAATGTAACAGTTCTAAGAGGAGAGTTTACAGAGAAAAACAGCTGCATTAAAAAAAAAAAAGATGTAAAATAAAATGAAAAACCTAAATTTATACTAAAAGAACCAGAGAAAAATAAAACCAAAAAATTGTTACCAGAAGAAATTTAGCACAAGATAACAAATAAAAAAGATCAGAGGAGAAATAAATAAAATATGGACTGAAAAGACAATAGAGGGGTGCCTGGGTGGCACAGTGGCTTAAGCATCCCACTCTTGTTTTTGCCTCAGGTCGTGATCTCAGAGTCTTAAGATCAAGCCCTGCACCAAGCTCTGTGCCGGGCATGGGGCCTGCTTAAGATACACTCTCTCTCACCCTCTGTCCCCCTCCTGCTCATGCATGCACGTACTCTCTCTCACTCTCAATAAATAAATAAATAACAAATAAAAAATTAATTAAAAATTTTAAAGAGGTTCACCTGGGTGGTTCAGCTGTCTAAGCATCCGACTTCTGATTTCAGCTCAGGTCATGACTCGTGGATCGTGAGATCTAACCCCATGTTGGGCTCTGCACTCAGCTGGGAGTCTTCTTGAAGTCTATTTCCCATCTCTATCAAAGAATGCATCATCCCTGGAAGGGTCTGAAAAAAAAAAAAAAAGAAACAAAGAACACATCACGAAGAAATGCTAGAAGAGGCAACACCTTGTTTTAATTAGGCAACAAAGTCATTTTGTGAAGATTTTGTGCCTTATCTACCCATATGTCTACTTTAAAATTTAATTCAGAATGTAGATGGTAGTCACAATAATGCCTATTAAAAATAATTGTTTGAATTGACAATAAAATTAGACTCTTTCTGAAAGAACATAATTCTCATTTGGTTAATTGTATTTATGATAAGAATTAGCTTTAGTAATCAATTTGTATCTCATAAGCTGAGTTAAAATATATAGTTCAAGGATTTGATGCAAATGAATTTAAAGCAGATGGTAAGGTAAATGCATTTTTTTTTTTTTAAACTGCATTGGCAAAGATATAGTAGAATTTGTATTATTTCTATTTTTCAACCCTTTCTGATCATACTATGTTAAATAAGATGCCTGTAATTGAAAAAGTAGCAAGCATCATCACTAATAATTGCTGAATTTCTTGAAAGGATTTTAGACACACTTTTCAGAGACAGAAACTAAATAACCCTGGTGAATAACAAATCATTTTGCCATTCAGGAAGCTATTAATTCTTTGCTTTCAGTAAACCTGAAAGAGCTTTCAGATCAATAGAAATATTTTTTATGATATATCACTATATGATTTTAGGTATATAACTAAGAGGAAGTAAAAATAATGTGTTATTGAATAACTGAAGTCCTCCATTTCCACCTACATTGTATAAAAGTATTTGCAAGTGTCAAATCCATAAAAACAAATAATAAAGTACTCATGAGGAATGCTACTTCATGCTACCAATAAATATTCATTTGTGTATGAATAAAACAATTTTTAAAAGTCTAATATCATGTTGAGATGTATTTTCCAATGTATTTTATTTTTAGTAATCATCAAAATTGATTATATATTTTTGATCAATTGTTTAATAGAGTAACCACAATTATTTTAATCCTCTAGACATTTTCAAAATTCGGAAACTTATAAACACACAGCTATAAACTGCAGAGACATATGATCTGTGATTAATAAGTCTATCAAACTTAAATGTATTATGCTAGGATAAAATTTTGTGGGAAAATTGGAATAGAAATACACAAGTATAAAAATATAAATTTCAGCTATATTTTACTATAATGTAGTTTTAATAGACTGAGGTACCAAATTAAATGCTATGACCTGGGCGCCTGGGTGGCTCAGTGGGTTAAGCCGCTGCCTTCGGCTCAGGTCATGATCTCGGGGTCCTGGGATCGAGTCCCGCATCGGGCTCTCTGCTCAGCAGGGAGCCTGCTTCCCTCTCTCTCTCTCTCTCTCTCTGCCTGCCTCTCCGTCTACTTGTGATCTCTATCTGTCAAATAAATAAATAAAATCTTTAAAAAAAAATAAAATAAATGCTATGACCTTTATATTCAGTTGTATATATTTAAAAAGTAGTATGGGGTACCTGGGTGGCTCAATCAGTTAAGCATCTGCCTTTGGCTCAGGTCATAATCCCAGGGTTCTGGGATCAAACCCTATGTGGGGCTCACTGCTCAGCGGGGAGTCTGTTTCTCCCTCTCCCCCTTCCTTGCCCTGCCCCCACTCATTCTCTTTCTCTCCCAAATAAACAAATAAAATCTTTAAAAATAAATAAAAAACATAAATGAATTTAAAATATCAATATTTATAACACACATAGATTATATCATGTGGCACAAGTAAGTTATGAAAAAAATTATATGTCAACTTAAAAATTTGTAAGAGTTATGGAATTCTTAAGGAAATTATTTAAAGGGTATTGGACTAAAAAGGTTTGAAAACTGCTAAGTAATCCAAACTCATATGAGGTGAGTGGTGGATTAAATAAAGTTCTTTGGTGTTACCGAATGTGGAGAGATTTTAATGTCCAAGTCAGATTGTCCCTTGTCCACTCATCCTTCTACCACTCCTCTTCGGTCTTATTTTCTTGCAATAGAGCCTTCTTCTATTCATAACTAGTGATAACTAGCAATGGAGTTTTTCCACACTTCTCTCTCTGTGTATCTCCATATCTCCATTACATTTCATGCTATAGTGATAGTCAGGCTTGCTCTTACTTGACTCCCTTGAGGCTATAAAATCTACTGCAAGTGATTTCTGTGATTTTGTTGTTGTTTTTGTTGTTACTGTTGTTTCCTGAATTACCTTGGTCCCACTCTAATAACTGGGATTTGGATTCATCGAGGTCATGGTTACCCTACTTACCTAGAAGTCCAAATCACTGAGCAATAACTTCTTAGTGCAGCAGCAGCAAGACCCAGGGAATTGGTAATTAGGACAAGGAAAATTATTTTTTCTCTTGAAAGTCTTCATCTTATATGAATCCAATAGTTTCCTCATCAAACTGTACTCATTCCATCTTTATTGCATTATCTACAATATATTCAAAATACGTTCCCAAGCAATACCTATGTTTTATTATTCAACAAAGGATAGTCCAATCAGAGTCAGATCAGAGAAGATGTTTTATGGTAAGGTGGAAAAGAAATAAAAGTTTTCTAAAGGAAGGATCTGAAAAGTTGCTGGCAAGGCAGCCAGGCAGTGTGGGAGCAAAATATTCAAGGAAATATTTTATTTTTATTTATGTTGGCTATGAAATAAATATTGCATAGTTGAATCAGTGGATTTTATGTGTCAGGCACTATTTCCTGCTGCACCCAATCACCGCAGAGCTGTCAGAAGCAAAGTGTGTATTTGAAGAGGCTACCCTCTCTGAACAGAAAAAGAAAAAAAACAAAACAAAACAAAACAGGAGCGTTGACAAAAATGCATCCTGATGAGTGTCTCTCCCTGTTTTTAAAGCTTTTTGAGTTTATTCCAATTTTAACAAACGTGAACCCTGCAGGGAAAGTAATTGAAGGCAATAGTTTCAAAAACACATAGTAAGGCAAGAGGGAAGACTTGTATTTTCTAAGCAGATAACATTACATAGGTGTAATAGATGTCTGAAGAATATAAGATAGAACGGTTTCATTGCAGAGTGGCCACCTTCTCCCTTTACTCAATAGCAAAATACATAGAATGGGATGAGATGAGCATTTTATATTGTGGGTGTCTGGTCACTGACCTGTATGTTGCAGCCACATTGGTATAGATGAGCATCAGGAACAGGCAAATGAGAATGCCCGGAAAACAGCAAATGTCAGGAGAGTACAGGCAGGGAAGCAACAATAATTCAGCACATGCCCCTGCACAGAATTTGATTGGAATTACATGGCAGAAGGATGGCTGATGATAAGGCCAGAGAAGGCCCACCACACACACCTGAGGTTTAGGCTAGGCTTTTTAAAACTGCTTTCCTGGGCAGGCCTCTTTGTATTCCGTTTCCTCTGCCTCATTCCTGAGAGGCAGAGCTCCAGAGACTGAGACATTGGCTTTTGGCTGTTTATTAATTGCCGTATATGTTTGCTGCTGTTATGTGACTCAAGAGCCTTAAGTTATGAATAATTAAAACCTTGACTCTCTATGGGCATAAACTATGACATAATAATAACAGTCCCTTCAGAGTATCCCTTAATACTGTGCGGATACTAAAATTATTTCCACCTCTCTCACATGTCCACGTGCGCACACGTTCTCACTAACATAGTCAAATCACTCATTTTTTAATAATCTCAGTTAAACTGAATGCTTTAAAAAAAGACTATCACTGATTTATGTGTTCTAAAAATATCCTTTTTTATGCTGTAATGAAATAGGTTAAAATAATACTAAGTAGTTAAATTTGTACCATTTCAGCACTTTTGATAATGTCGTAATAATGCACATACTATTTGTCCTAAAAGATAGCAGATAAATGTTTCATCCAAAAAGGGCTAACTAAACAATTTTGAGTGTTTAAAGTCTTCATAGCATGACATTGTTTTCCTTTGTCCAGCATTCAGGCACTCCCTAGATTCCCATGTCTGAGCATGCGTCCATATATTTGTTTCTCCTGTGCCTCTGCTCACCCGTGGCCTCAGCTGGTTGAAAGGAGTGAATTTCTAATGGTGAAATTATAGGCATTTTGACAGGCCAGTGGAGAGATATTCTGAGGGTGGGGAGCTTCCCAGCATCCCTCAAATTTAAATGACAACAAACAGTAGGGTTTAATTTCTTCCGTCCAGGTTTTAGGAAGGTTCTTGTCAGCCAAAGACATTCACAAAACACCTGCCCTATATAAAATATTTCTCTTCACATACTAATTCCCTGCCTGACACTTGACAGTTTTTATAAAGAAAGATGGGAAGCTGAGTATTTGCTCTGTAGAATGGAAATTTGATTCACAGCAATTTACTTATTTAGAATGAAATTCAACCACAGCAAAACTGTTCATTCCTATGGTTTTCGTTGTAAAGAAATCTTGCTTGCACCTCAATTTATGCCAGTTTCTTAATTTTAATAAAGGAGGATATTTGCTGCTCAGTCTTTGAAGTATGTTTGGGTCGGCTTTTAGCAGAAGTGTGAAAGTACAAGCCATTGTTGAAAACAGCTGTAACTGCTTCTTACCTTCTTGTATGGAGAAATGGGGAAGACGAGAATCTAAAAAACTGTGATCGCACCATTTACATTATTTACATCCTGCATTCTAGCAAAATGTAAAGCTCTTGTTTGTTTCATTTCTCAATGCAATCTGAGGTGGAAATTTTTTTTCCCTCCCAGTTAGCTTCAGATTTTGTTTTTCTTTCATAGAATGGTTCTTGCTAATGGGAAATCTGTGGATTGGCTGCATTCTCTCAAAGTAGGCTCCTTACCACACTCTGTATGGATTTTTAGTTGGCCAAGTTGTACACAGTCCAATGCAGAAATGGGAGTGAGAACTCTGAGAATCATACACTGCAACACTTCCATTTATTTGCTGAATCAGTATCTTTATAAAATAAGGAAAATAAATCTGGCCTTTCTTATATACTGTTAAGGTGAAAATGAAATAATACTTTTAATTCCTAAATAAAAGACCTGAAATAATCCTATAAACATAGTTTTTATAATTGTGCCTCTATGCTTCTATTTCTGTCACTTATAAACAAGGTAGACTCAAAATCCTTGAAAGAAAAGACTACATTTTTGTGTAGCATAAAATTTTAAAGGAAAAAAAACATTATTCAGGTATAATTAACATATAATAAACTGCACATATTTTGAGTATACAATTTGATAGGTTGTGTGTACATATTAGTGAAAACATCTTTATAATCAACGTGATGAAAATATCTGTCACCTCTGAAATTTTTCTGATACTTCATTGCCTACCCGCATTTCCATCCCTCAGATGACAAGTGGTCTACTTTACGTCACTGTATTTTTGCATATTTTTTCTAAATTTCACACTAAGTGGAACCAGTCAGTATGTATTCTTTTTTTTGGAGAGGGATTGTCATGTTTTTTTCATCCAGCACAATTATTTGAATCATTTATTCATGTTTTGTGGGTATCGATAGTACATTTTTTGTTGCTGGGTACTATTTCATTGTATAGATGTATCAGAAATTGTTTATGCATTCACTGGTGGGTGGACATTGGTGTTGTTTCCAATTTTAGGCTATTACACGTAAAAACATTATGAACATTTGTGTGCAAGTATAGGGATGGGACAGGTGTTTTCCTCTTTCTTGGAGAAATACCTAGAAGTGGAATGGGTGTATGTTGTTTTTGAAAGAAAAAAAAAAACAACTAACAGTGTTTTCTATATTGGTTGTACCATTTTACATTCCCAGAAAATTAAAAGAATTCTAGTGGGTCCACATCCTCATAAAAACTTAACAGAAGACTTTTTAAATTTTAGTGACTTTAATAGCTATGCTGTGGCATCTCACTATGCTTTTAGTCTGCTGTTTTTATTATTTGCTAATTTGTCAGAAAGGTGGACACTGGGTGATATAAAGTGACAAGAAGTGACAAGAAATCAAATTTTAGTTTTCTAGACCTCTCTGCCACCATAGGGAACTCTGAGAAACTGGAAGAATTATTATGTCCTCCCTATTCTCTCTATAGTTTGATTGCATTTATTTATTCATGATTCACTATTATAATAACTTTGTATAATATTTGGAAAAGTTACATAAGAAGAATAAATATTCATGTTTTTTTTTTCACCTCGTCATTTTTGCTATTCGGATTTTGGTCTGTTTCATCCATTTTCTCAGCCATAATAAAATTACTAACATCTATTAAAGATACACAGTGACTCAGAATTAAGGTAGACAGTTTAATATATCTCATATAATTTTTTTCAGTAATCTTATAAGTAGATATTATTTTCCCAACATATAAATTAAAGCAAAACAAAATGAGAGACTTGGACAAGACTTATATCATAGAGCTAGTAACTAAGAGAACCCAAACTTGATTCAATATATTTCTTACTCCAAAGACTATGTGTCTTGAGTTGTCTGGTTTCTAAAAAAATTCAATTAAAAAGAAAAAATATATAGCTGAATTTTAATGATATTGAAAGCAATTATTCATTAGAAGTCATGAAACTAACTTAAGTGTAATTAGAAAGATGGAGTAAACAGACTTGGAATAATCAGCACAGTAGAGTGAACCAAGCTTCTGGAAACGTGGCTCATATCCCAAGCCTGCTATAGAACAGTTGTGACACCTTGACCAATTATTTTATTTCTCTGATTCATTTAACATCTCTCAGATGAAGCAGTGTTAGAAATCTAAGACAAATTATATCTCTGAAATGTTTTACTCTATTTGGAATGGGGAAACAGTTAAATGGGGTTGAATGACTTCCAGATTCTCAGCTCTTGGGTAGTGTCATTTAAAGTTGATGATGATAAATGACAGGGAGATATAAGAAGATTGTTGACTGGTCAAAATATGGCAGAGGTACATTGGATCTGCTAGTGCCAAGTAACACATTTAAAGAAAAGAAACAATCTACTGAAGTAATTGAACTATGAAGTTTTATTCCTTATTCAGAAAAAGGTTTTTGTTCATTGACACCTGGTTTTTTAAAAATATCAGCTCAGAAGGGCGCCTGGATGGCTAAGTGGGTTGAGCCTCTGCCTTCGGCTCGGGTCATGATCTCAGGGTCCTGGGATTGAGTCCTGCATAGGGCTCTCTGCTTGGCAGGGAGCCTGCTTTCTCCTCTCTCTCTCTGCCTGCTTATCTACCTATTTGTGATCTCTCTCTGTCAAATAAATAAATAAAATCTTTAAAAAAAATATCAGCTCAGAACCACAACAAATGCCACATTATTTTTTTCCCCATCATTGAATTGTTATAATTTATATATAGCAGAAGTAACTCTTTTTAAATTCAATTAATTAACATATAATGTATCATTGGTTTCAGAGTTACAGGTCTGTTATTCATCAGTCTTATATAATACCCAGCGCTCATTACATCAATTGCCCTCCTTAATATCCATCATCCAGTAACCCTATTATTATAAGCAACAAAAAATATGTATAATCCATAAGTCAAACCAAAATTCACAATACCTAGAAACCCTTCTCTTTGTTCATTTTAGCCTTAGACATTAAAATGAAGCAATAGATATTCTAGAAAACATCAAACCAAGATGTTAGTGAATCTGTGTTAGTATCTAGGAATGAAAAGATTAAAAACTATTCTTCAGTGTCAAAAAATAAAAGCTGAGCATTTCCATATTTGAAATTTAAAACTAATTAAATGTATAGATGAGGAAAGAAAACTTGTTCATTAAATCGATGGATTCTAGAACAAAATGTTGATTTTTAGGACAAATAAAAATAAGCTTTTTTTCCTACTTGTGGTTTATAATGTATGAGACTCATTATTACTTTATGTGGTACAGAGTAGATTAAACATACTGAATTTGATCAAGATGATTATGGAGAAATAACTGATATTTGAACCATCAATGAATATTGAATGAATATAAAGATCACTTAGCAGGTATATTCTTTATGTTGTAGTTGACATTGAAAAATAGATTGGGTTTTCCTCAGATTCATTGATGTCAACAATGGAAAAAATGTTGTAGGAGGTTTAGTTGAATTTTCTCACTTTATACCTGAAGAGATTGAGATTTTGGAAATGAATAGAAAATTGGTTATCTCATAAAAGATAGCCAGCATTGCAACAGAAGCATTTTAGGGCTGCTCTCAGGCACACAATGACTTGTATGACTTTTGACATGATACCAAGACTTTCTAAGACCATTTTTTCATATGTAAAATGTCAGTGTTACTATGTATAACTAAAAATTTGAAGAAAAATTTAAATAATATTTCATCAAATCTAATACATAATTTATTCTAATAGTCACCTTTATTTTTTTATTTTTTTTAAAGATTTTATTTATTTCTTTGACAGAGAGAGATCACAAGCAGATGGAGAGGCAGGCAGAGAGAGAGAGAGAAAAAGAGAGGGAAGCAGGCTCCCCGCTGAGCAGAGAGCCTGATGCGGGACTCAATCCCAGGACCCTGAGACCATGACCTGAGCCAAAGGCAGTGGCTTAACCCACTGAGCCACCCAGGTGCCCCTAGTCACCTTTATTTTTTGCATCACTAAGAAAAAAACTATAATTCTTTCACTTAGAATTGTGGATTTTATTCATATTTAAAGAGATATTTGAGGTTTATCTACTTTTTTTTTAAAGATTTGATTTATTTATTTGACAGAGAGAGAGCACAAGCAGGCAGAGAGGCAGGCAGAGAGAGAGAGGGGGAAGCAGGCTTCCTGCTGAGCAGAGAGCCCTAAGAGGTTTATCTAAGTATTAAAATTAAAATTAAAATATAAGAAAAATACAGTGATTTAGTTATTCCCCAAATTTATCATTTTCAGAGCATGACTATTTTAAATCACTTTGAAACTCAAATTGGTCAATGTTCATATTGTTGCTCTTTTTATGTTTGTTAGTCTTTTTAAATCATAGTACTGTCCTCTGTGCAGTTGAAAGCGCTAGTATTGAAGATTTTCTTAAGAAAGTGATGCACTAGGGGCGCCTGGGTGGCTCAATGGGTTAAGCCTCTGCCTTCGGATCAGGTCATGGTCTCAGGGTCCTGGGATCGAGCCCTGCGTCGGGCTCTCTGTGAAGCAGGGTGCCTGCTTCCCTTCCTCTCTCTCTGCCTGCCTCTCTGCCTACTTGTGATTTCTGTCTGTCAAATAACTAAATAAAATCTTTAAAAAAAAATGATGCACTATTATCTCTGGGATTTTCTCCCACATTGCTAGCACTCATTCAAGAACTGTTTTTGCTCACAATTTACTATTTATCTAAACATAAAATTTCACTTTTTCCTCTCTCATGTCAATTACTGAGTGGTAGAATGTGAACAACTTTTATTCAAAGTCAATAAATAGAAAGTTTCTAGCAAATTGATGTTCAATGTCTTAATGATGGTCTTGCTCTGTGGAAAAATCAATCCTATCTGCCCCTGTTTTCTTTGAAGTTTCCTTCATCTATTTTAAGGGATCCAGCGATATTCATGCCTTTAGTTATAGAGCTTTGTTTATGATAAGCAATTTCTTCCACATAGTTCAGAAACAAAATGTAACAGAGATTATTGCAGTTATGGGTATCTTGCTTTCTTAGATCCTTAAAGCATTTGGCTGTGGCATTTCAAGAAAATATTGAATTGTGCTAATTCCTCTAATGAATTGTACATTTACTAGTATCTGATTTAGAGCTCATTTCCATGTTTATCTGCATACACTTGTTTTGTATCTGTGCACTTTTCCACACTTTTTAAAGAGATTTTATTTATTTATTTGGCACAGAGGGAGAGAGATCACAAGCAGGCAGAGAGGCAGGCAGAGGGAGAAGGAGAAGTAGGCTCCCCGCTGAGCAGAGAGCAGCATATGGGCCTTGATCCCAGGACCCTGGTATCATGACCTGGTCCGAAGATGGAAGCTTAATGACTGAGCTACCCAGGTGCCCTAAATTTTGCAAAATTCAATAGTTTGACATATTGTAATATTTTTTTATTTTTTAAAAAGATTTTATTTATTTATTTGACACAGAGAGAGAGAGAACACAAGCAGGGTGAGTGAGAGAGGGAGAAGCAGCCTTCCCACTGAGCAGGGATCATGATGCTGGACTCCATACCAGGACCCCAGGATCATGAACTGAGCTGAAGACAGATAATTAATGGCCAGCCACCCAGGTGCCCCTGTAATATATTTTTTTAAAGATTTTATTTATTTATTTGTCAGTGAGAGTGAGGGAGCAAGCAAGCACAAGCAGGGGGAGCAACAGGTAGAGGGAGAAGCAGGCTCCTTGCTGAGCAGGAAGCCAGATGTGGGGCTCGAACCCTAGGATCATGACCTGAACCAAAGGCAGACACTTAACCAACTAAGCCTCCCAGACGTCCCGGCACATGGTAATATTTTAAAACTCTTTTTAAACAGCATTAAGCTTAATATGTGTAGTAGTACCAAGTGGGTTGAAATGAGAAAAGTTTGAGCAGCGATGACCAAGTGTGCCCATGTACAAGTAATATATAGACAATGTCTTGACTACAAAGACTGTAAGAGGTCATCTATTTTAAGAGGAATCTATGGCTATTACAGCATTAATGAAGTATGGTATATTTAAGATCTAACAATGTCCGACTCACCAATGATTAATATGTGGTAGCCACTGTTGTTATATTTTGGGACATTTGATATTCTTTGTTAGTTTCCTAATGGTGCAACTGCTTACTCCTAAGACAGTGATATTATACACTGAACAGACATGGTTTCTTTGGAAAGTCCAGGTACCCTGTCTTTTCCTGCCTTGATAAATCATACTTTGATTATTCTCAGAATTGAACTTTTGCCATAGTTCTTATTATATAAAACAATAATTCATTGCTCCCTCAGGATATTTATAGAATCCAGAACTTATATCATCTGGTCACAGAATCGTTTATAAACACATTTTTATAATGAAGAATATATTCGTTTTGACCTGGTGATTAAAGGACTTTTTATCCATTTGTGAGTTTTGAAATATTAATGAGGGAAAAGCTTCTTATTGCTTAATCAATTTTAGATCTTGTGACTTTAATGGTCTTGCATGTTTTCAAATACTTGAATAGTTGAGCACGGTTTCAACACCATATCTGATGTAGTTACTTAACTAGAAGCCATTTGCCCCTCATATTTCTTCTCTTCTAATTTCCATTTATTTTAACAGGCCAACTCTTAAGGTGGAGTGCTATATATTAGATAGGCAAAGCTCATGAACAACTGTGAAATAGTTATGTATATTACTGTCTGTGTAGGCCAGAAAGGAAGAAAATGTTATTAAAGTACATAGGTGTCAAAGCTCTTTAATGATAAACTTATAAAAATTGGGTTCTATAATAGCTGAAGAAAAGGCCTATTTTGGAAGCCATGATGACATAGATGGCATCTACCCAGTGAATCTGGGGATTCATCTTCTAAGATGTGGCCTTGTGAGTGAGGGCGGTGATTCACATATTCACAAGAGTGACCTTTGTTACACAGACCAGCGAGTGACCCTTCTGCAAAAACAAATAAATAGATCGATAAATTTTCTTTGAAATATATAGATGTTTAATATAATAAATATACAGATCAAAGGTTTTCACTTTCTCCTTTTAACATAAGTACTCTCTGTATCGGTATACCTATTTCACCCACTGGGAAAGCTATTCTCCATTTTTTAACAAGCCATTAGACTATATTATCCCATTATTTTTTAATACTTTTTAGAGGTTTTTTGTTTTGTTTTGTTTTCCAAATGAACTCCACCTATTTTTTTTTAACTATTTACATTTTTTTTATTTTTTCAGCATAACAGTATTCATTATTTTTGCACCACACCCAGCGCTCCATGCAATCCATGCCCTCTACAATACCCACCACCTGGTGCCCCCAACCTCCCACTCCCCACCCCTTCAAAATTCTCAGATCGTTTTTCAGAGTCCATAGTCTCTCATGGTTCACCTCCCCTTCCAATTTCCCTCAACTCCCTTCTCCTCTCCATCTCCCCTTGTCCTCCATGCTATTTGTTATGCTCCACAAATAAGTGAAACCATATGATAATTGACTCTCTCTGCTTGACTTATTTCACTCAGCATAATCTCTTCCAGTCCCGTCCATGTTGCTACAAAACTTGGGTATTCATCCTTTCTTTTTTCTTTTCTTTTTTTTTTTTTTTACAGCTTTATAAACATATATTTTTAACCCCAGGGGTACAGGTCTGCGAATCGCCAGGTTTACACACTTCACAGCACTCACCATAGCACATACCCTCCCCAATATCCATAACCCCACCCCCCTCTCCCAACCCCCTCCCCCCATCAACCCTCAGTTTGTTTTGTGAGATTAAGAGTCACTTATGGTTTGTCTCCCTCCCAATCCCATCTTGTTTCATTTACTCTTCTCCTACCCCCTCAACCCCCCATGTTGCATCTCCTCTCCCTCATATCAGGGAGATCATATGATAGTTGTCTTTCTCCGATTGACTTATTTCGCTAAGCATGATACCCTCTAGTTCCATCCACGTCGTCGCAAATGGCAAGATTTCATTTCTTTTGATGGCTGCATAGTATTCCATTGTGTATATATACCACATCTTCTTTATCCATTCGTCTGTAGATGGACAACTAGGTTCTTTCCAAGTTTGGATATTGTAGACATTGCTGCTATAAACATTCAGGTGCACGTGCCCCTTCGGATCACTACGTTTGTATCTTTAGGGTAAATACCCACCAGTGCAATTGCTGGGTCATAGGGTAGTTCTATTTTCAACATTTTGAGGAACCTCCATGCTGTTTTCCAGAGTGGTTGCACCAGCTTGCATTCCCACCAACAGTGTAGGAGGGTTCCCCTTTCTCCACATCCTCGCCAGCATCTGTCATTTCCTGACTTGTTCATTTTAGCCATTCTGACTGGTGTGAGGTGATATCTCATGGTGGTTTTGATTTGTATTTCCCTGATGCCGAGTGATATGGAGCACTTTTTCATGTGTCTGTTGGCCATCTGGATGTCTTCTTTGCAGAAATGTCTGTTCATGTCCTCTGCCCATTTCTTGATTGGATTATTTGTTCTTTGGGTGTTGAGTTTGCTAAGTTCTTTATAGATTTTGGACACTAGCCCTTTATCTGATATGTCATTTGCAAATATCTTCTCCCATTCTGTCAGTTGTCTTTGGTTTTGTTCACTGTTTCCTTTGCTGTGCAAAAGCTTTTGATCTTGATAAAATCCCAAAAGTTCATTTTTGCCCTTGCTTCCCTTGCCTTTGGTGATATTCCTAGGAAGATGTTGCTGTGGCTGAGGTCGAAGAGGTTGCTGCCTGTGTTCTCTTCGAGGATTTTGATGGATTCCTTTCTCACATTGAGATCCTTCATCCATTTTGAGTCTATTTTCGTGTGTGGTGTAAGGAAATGATCCAATTTCATTTTTCTGCATGTGGCTGTCCAATTTTCCCAACACCATTTATTGAAGAGGCTGTCTTTTTTCCATTGGACATTCTTTCCTGCTTTGTCGAAGATGAGTTGACCATAGAGTTGAGGGTCCATTTCTGGGCTCTCTATTCTGTTCCATTGATCTATGTGTCTGTTTTTGTGCCAGTACCATGCTGTCTTGATGATGACAGCTTTGTAATAGAGCTTGAAGTCCGGAATTGTGATGCCACCAACTTTGGCTTTCTTTTTCAATATTCCTTTGGCTATCCGAGGTCTTTTCTGGTTCCATATGAATTTTAGGATTATTTGTTCCATTTCTTTGAAAAAAATGGATGGTACTTTGATAGGAATTGCATTAAATGTGTAGATTGCTTTAGGTAGCATAGACATTTTCACAATATTTATTCTTCCAATCCAGGAGCATGGAACATTTTTCCATTTCTTTGTGTCTTCCTCAATTTCTTTCATGAGTACTTTATAGTTTTCTGAGTATAGATTCTTAGTCTCTTTGGTTAGGTTTATTCCTAGGTATCTTATAGTTTTGGGTGCAATTGTAAATGGGATGGACTCCTTAATTTCTCTTTCTTCTGTCTTGTTGTTGGTGTAGAGAAATGCAACTGATTTCTGTGCATTGATTTTATATCCTGACACTTTACTGAATTCCTGTACAAGTTCTAGCAGTTTTGGAGTGAAGTCTTTTGGGTTTTCCACATATAGTATCATATCATCTGCGAAGAGTGATAGTTTGACTTCTTCTTTGCCGATTTGGATGCCTTTAATTTCCTTTTGTTGTCTGATTGCTGAGACTAGGACTTCTAGTACTATGTTGAATAGCAGTGGTGATAACGGACATCCCTGCCGTGTTCCTGACCTTAGCGGAAAAGCTTTCAGTTTTTCTCCATTGAGAATGATATTTGAGGTGGGTTTTTCATAGATGGCTTTGATAATATTGAGGTATGTGCCGTCTATCCCTACACTTTGAAGAGTTTTGATCAGGAAGGGATGCTGTACTTTGTCAAATGCTTTTTCAGCATCTATGGAGAGTATCATATGGTTCTTCTTCTTTCTTTTATTAATGTGTTGTATCACATTGATTGATTTGCGGATGTTGAACCAACCTTGCAGCCCTGGAATAAATCCCACTTGGTCGTGGTGAATAATCCTTTTAATGTACTGTTGAATCCTATTGGCTAGTATTTTGGCGAGAATTTTTGCATCTGTGTTCATCAAGGATATTGGTCTGTAGTTCTCTTTTTTGTTGGGATCCTTGTCTGGTTTTGGGATCAAGGTGATGCTGGCCTCATAAAATGAGTTTGGAAGTTTTCCTTCTATTTCTATTTTTTGGAACAGTTTCAGGAGAATAGGAATTAGTTCTTCTTTAAATGTTTGGTAGAATTCCCCCGGGAAGCCGTCTGGCCCTGGGCTTTTGTTTGTTTGGAGATTTTTGATGACTGTTTCAATCTCCTTACTGGTTATGGGTCTGTTAAGGCTTTCTATTTCTGCCTGGTTCAGTTGTGATAGTTTATATGTCTCTAGGAATGCATCCATTTCTTCCAGATTGTCAAATTTGTTGGCGTAGAGTTGCTCATAGTATGTTCTTATAATTGTCTGTATTTCTTTGGTGTTCGTTGTGATCTCTCCTCTTTCATTCATGATTTTATTTATTTGGGTCCTTTCTCTTTTCTTTTTGATAAGTCTGGCCAGGGGTTTATCAATCTTATTAATTCTTTCAAAGAACCAGCTCTGAGTTTCGTTGATTTGTTCTATTGTTTTTTTGGTTTCTATTTCATTGATTTCTGCTCTGATCTTTATGATTTCTCTTCTCCTGCTGGGTTTAGGGTTTCTTTCTTGTTCTTTCTCCAGCTCCTTTAGGTGTAGGGTTAGGTTGTGTACCTGAGACCTTTCTTGTTTCTTGAGAAAGGCTTGTACCGCTATATATTTTCCTCTTGGACTGCCTTTGCTGGGTCCCACAGATTCTGAACCGTTGTGTTTTCATTATCATTTGTTTCCATAAATTTTTTCAATTCTTCTTTAATTTCCTGGTTGACCCATTCATTCTTTAGAAGGATGCTGTTTAGTCTCCATGTATTTGGGTTCTTTCCAAATTTCCTCTTGTGATTGAGTTCTAGCTTTAGAGCATTGTGGTCTGAAAATATGTAGGGAATGATCCCAATCTTTTGATACCGGTTGAGACTTGATTTAGGACCAAGAATGTGATCTATTCTGGAGAATGTTCCATGTGCACTAGAGAAGAATGTGTATTCTGTTGCTTTGGGATGAAATGTTCTGAATAGATCTGTGATGTCCATCTGGTCCAGTGTGTCATTTAAGGCCTTGATTTCCTTGTTGATCTTTTGCTTGGATGATCTGTCCATTTCAGTGAGGGGAGTGTTAAAATCCCCTACTATTATTGTATTCTTGTCGATGTGTTTCTTTGATTTTGTTATTAATTGGTTTATATAGTTGGCTGCTCCCACGTTAGGGGCATAGATATTTAAAATTGTTAGATCTTCTTGTTGGACAGTTCCTTTGAGTATGATATAGTGTCCTTCCTCATCTCTTATTATATAGTCTTTGGCTTAAAATCTAATTGATCTGATATAAGGATTGCCACTCCTGCTTTCTTCTGATGTCCATTAGCATGGTAAATTCTTTTCTACCCCCTCACTTTAAACCTGGAGGTGTCTTCGGGTTTAAGATGAGTTTCTTGTAGGCAACATATAGATGGGTTTTGTTTTTTTATCCATTCTGATGCCCTGTGTCTTTTGATTGGGGCATTTAGCCCATTAACATTCAGGGTAAGTATTGAGAGATATGAATTTAGTGCCATTGTATTGCCTGTAAGGTGACTGTTATTGTATATTGTCTCTTTTCTTTCTGATCTACTACTTTGAGGGTCTCTCTTTGCTTAGAGGACCCCTTTCAATATTTCCTGTAGAGCTGGTTTGGTATTTGCAAATTCTTTCAGTTTTTGTTTGTCCTGGAAGCTTTTAATCTCTCCTTCTATTTTCAATGATAGCCTAGCTGGATATAGTATTCTTGGCTGCATGTTTTTCTCATTTAGTACTCTGAATATATCATGGCCAGCTCTTTCTGGCCTGCCAGGTCTCTGTGGATAAGTCTGCTGCCAATCTAATATTTTTACCATTGTATGTTACAGACTTCTTTTCCCGGGCTGCTTTCAGGATCTTTTCTTTGTCACTAAGAATTGTAAATTTTACTATTAGGTGACGGGGTGTGGACCTATTCTTATTGATTTTGAGGGGGGTTCTCTGAACCTCCTGAATTTTGATGCTTGTTCCCTTTGTCATATTGGGGAAATTCTCTCCAATAATTCTCTCCAATATACCTTCTGCTCCCCTCTCTGTTTCCTCTTCTTCTGGAATCCCAATTATTCTAATGTTGTTTCGTCTTATGGTGTCACTTAACTCTCGAATTCTCCCCTCGTGGTCCAGTAGCTGTTTGTCCCTCTTTTGCTCAGCTTCTTTATTCTCTGTCATTTGGTCTTCTATATCGCTAATCCTTTCTTCTGCCTCATTTATCCTAGCAGTGAGAGCCTCCATTTTTGATTGCACCTCAGTAATAGCTTTTTTGATTTCAACTTGGTTAGATTTTAGTTCTTTTATTTCTCCAGAAAGGGCTTTTATATCTCCCGAGAGGGTTGCTTTAATATCTTCCATGCCTTTTTCAAGCCCGGCTAGAACCTTGAGAATCGTCATTCTGAACTCTATATCTGACATATTACCAATGTCTGTATTGATTAGGTCCCTAGCCTTTGGTACTGCCTCTTGTTCTTTCTTTTGTTGTGAATTTTTCTGCCTTGTCATTTTGTCCAGATAAGAGTTTATGAAGGAGCAAGTAAAATACTAAAAGGGTGGCAACAACCCCAGGAAAATATGCTTTAGCCAAATCAGAAGAGATCCCAAATTGTGAGGGGGGAGAAAGGGGATAAAAAGGGGTTCAAAAAGAAAAAAAAAAGAAACTATTTAAAAAAAGAAAGCCGATAAAGAAAAAATATAAAAAGAGAAAATATATATATATATATTAGATAAACTATTTAAAAAACGTTAAAAAAGAAAACGGTAAAAGTTAAAAAAATTTAGCAGAAGAAGAGAAAAAGAAAAAAAAAATTGAAAAAGAAAAAAAAATTAAATTAACTGCAAGGCTAAAAAATCATGGGGAGAAAGCCATGAGTTCCGTGCTTTGCTTTCTTCTCCTCTGGAATTCCGCCGCTCTCCTTGGTATTGAAACTGCACTCCTCGGTAGGTGAACTTAGTCCTGGCTGGGTTTCCCGTTGATCTTCTGGGGGAGGGGCCTGTTGTAGTGATTCTCAAGCGTCTTTGCCCCAGGCGGAGATGCGCCGCCCTTACCCGGGCCACGCTGAGTAATCCACTCGGGTTTGCTTTCGGGAGCTTTTGTTCCTTGAGCGCTTTCCGTAGAGTTCCGGAGGGCGGGAATGAAGATGGCGGCCTCCCAGTGTCTGGCCCAGAGGAGCCGAGAGCCCGGGGCCCCACTCCTCAGTGCGCCCTCAGAGAACAGCGCCCAATGACTCCCGTCACCCTGGCCTCCGGCCGCGCTCAGAGCTGACCGAGCCTGCGACCGGTTCAAGGCAACCCCGAGCTGAGAGTCACTCCTCGGCTCTGTCTCTGCAGCCGGCTTCCCCGTTCTAATACCGGTAAGCTCTGCGACACTCAGACACCCCCGATCCTTCTGTGACCCTGCAGGACCTGAGGCCGCGCTGACCCCGCCTGGGCTTCACCCCAGTTAAGCCTCTGGAGCGATGTCCCTCAGCGGAACAGACTTTTAAAAGTCCTGATTTTGCTCCGTTGCTCCGCCGCTCGCCGGGAGCCGGCCCCTCCCCCCACGGTCTATCTTCCCGTCGCTTTGGATTCACTTCTCCGCCAGTCCTACCTTTCAGATAGTGGTTGATTTTCTGTTTCTAGAATTGCTGTTCTTCTTCTCTTCATTCTCCCGTTGGATTTGTAGGTGTTTGCAATCTTTAGATAAGCTATTTAGCTGATCTCCCGCTACCGGAAGTAGTCTCAGCCAGCTACTTCTCCGCCATCTTGACTCCTCCCCTGAACTCCACCTATTTTCATTCACTTCTCAGGTAGAGCTTTAAGTAGAAAAGCTTAGAGTCTGGACTCAGAGACTTAAAAGGAGCACTTCTCCTTGTAAAAACTTATTTAACCTTGAGCAAGTCACTACATCTCTAGCAGCCTCTGTTTTACCTAAAAATATCTTCATTAAGGCATTTTGGGATGATTAAAGAATATGCATGAAAGCATCTGGCACACAGTAAGTGTTCAATTGTTTGTTTTCCTTCATTATTATTTTGTTTCAGTTAGCTCTAATTATTTAAATATTTGTATTTTTTATACTGAATTCCATTTTTGTTCAATGACTGTGCAGTTAGTTAATCATATTTTTGGCCGCAAGCCTTCATTCTCTCTGAACCCACACTCTTAACCATGTGACTTTTCAGTTTTTGTTAAAACAATGGGATATATATATTCCTGCTCCTAAGCATGGATTTAGCCATGTGACAGTCTTTAGTAAATAGAAATAAAATAAAAGTGAAAGTATGCCTTAAGAGGTCTTGTATGTTTTTACTTGCTCTATTAGGATTTTCTTTCCTTTTTTTTTTTTTTTAAAGATTTTATTTATCTGAGAGAGAGAGAGAGCACAAGCAGGGGGAGATGCAGGGAGAGGGAGAAGCAGGGTCCTGTTGAGCAGGGAGCTAACATGGGGCTCAATCCCAGAACCCTGAGATCATGACCTGAGCCAAAGGCAGATGCTTATAGGACTGAACCACCCAAGGGCCCCTCTATTAGGACTTTCAAACTTAGTTTAAAAAAATGTAGAGGAACATACATGCATTAATTATGGGACATATTCGTGCAACTTTAGTCAGTGTTTATCTAAAATTCTAATTTAACTGGTGTCCTGTATTTTATTTGACAATCTTATGTTCTATGCCTCTACCACTTCCATAAGAACATACCAGATAGCACTTTGGTCCTATGTAGGAAGACTACGAAGAACAGGTGGAACACAGTGGCCCTAGCTCAACTGCAGCATGAAATCGAGATGCCAAAACAAACAAACAGAGACATCTATCATTACTCAATTATGTATGCACAGATAACATGATTGTGTACTAGGAAAATCAAAGAGAACCTAAAAATTTTGGAATAAATAAGTGATTTTAGTAAGATTTCTAAGTAAAATTAAATATGTAAAAATGTATTTCTGTATATTACCAACAAAGAAATAGAAACTTAAAATTTTAAATATAATATCATTTATAATGTATCTAAAAACATTGATTACTTTGAAATATACCTAATAAAAATACACAGAACTCTATAATGACAAATAAAAATGAGCACTGGGTATTCTATCCAACTGATGAATCACTAAACTCTACCCTGAAACTAATAATACACTATGTTAATTAACTTGAATTTAAATTTTTAAAAAAGTTAAAAAAAAAGAAAAAATTTTTTGAGAAAATTTTAAGAAGAAATAAATTGGGAGATATACTATGTTTCTGGATTAGAAAATTTTGTATGTTTAAAAATATCCAGTCTTTCCAACTGATCATTAGATTCAACATTATCCTAACAAAAATCCTAACACTTTTACTTACCTGTTGATGTGACAATTAGTTCTAAAATTTATTTAGAAAATGTATGGCCCAAAAATAGGTGAGGCAATCTTGAAGAAGAAAAAAGTTGGAGGACCTACAATACCAGATAATAAGATCCACATAAAGCTATGTAATTGACAATATATAAATGGATCAATGGATAGAATAGTGAGTCCAAAAAAGATCTTATATAAATAGAATCAGTTTATATACAGGAAAAGCAACATTGCAATGCAGTGGGGAAAAAAATCTGATATTATGAATAAATAAAGTTGGGTCAATTAGACATTTATTTGGGGGAAAATATGTATCTTGTCACCAATGTTACCTCATATCACAAAGATAAAATCATTATGAATTACAAATATACATGTGAAATGCAAAACAATAAAGATTTAAGAAAAAAATAGAAGTGGTCTTAGAGTCTTGGAGTGGAAAAAATTTCTTAAATAAGACAAAGAGACAGTAAATTTAAAACAAAAGATAGCTAATTGGACTATAGTAAAATTTACCACTTCTGTTCATCAAAAGGCATCATTAAAAAGTAAAAAGGCAACCCATAGGTTGGGAGAAATGTTTATCATATATATTATTTATACATTTATTATATATTATCCTTATATCCAGAATATATAAAGAACTATAAACCACTTGGATAAAGACTGACAAGCTCACAGAAAATGGGCAAAAACTCTAAATGGACATCATAGAAGAGAATATTCATGAAGACCTTAAATGTAATTTTCAACCTCATGAGGGAAGTGTCCATTAAAATCACTGGCTTGGCATGAAATAATGGAAAAATCACCAAGTGTATGTGAGGACATGGAACAATCAGACTTAAACCCTGAAGGCAGGTATTTAAAAGTATATAACCACATTGGGAAACTGTATTTACTGAAGCTGAAGATACCTATACTCTCTGACTCAGAAATTCCATTCCTAGTTCTGTACTCAACAGAAATGTGCACATTCATTCACCAAAACACCCTGACTAGTATGTGTACAGGCAAAACTCTCATTAAGAGTAAAATAGAGTGGTGCCTGGGTGACTCAGTCGTTAAACATCTGCCTTCTGCTTAGGTCATGATCTCAGGACCCTGGGGTTGAGCCCTGCTTTAGGCTCTCTGTTTGGTGGGAAGCCTGCTTCTTCCTCTCCCACTCTTCCTGCTTGTGTTCCCTCTCACTGTCTCTCTCTCTGTCAAATAAATAAATAAAATCTTTTTTTTTCAAACAAAAGGTAAAATGGATAAAACTGGCAAATTCAGAAAATGGAAAATAACATAGGAATGAGAAGAAACTATCACTGCACACAACAGTAGATAAATATAACCATTAAGCAGAAGAAGCTGACACAAAAAGAGGACATAATTTAAATTCATTAAGTCAACTGCAAAGACTGACCAAACTAACGTATTCTATTTCAGTGAGAATGGTGATCACACTTTGCAAGGAACAGTGATGGGTCTGGGAATATGAGGGGTATTCTGGCACTTTAGGAGGGTCTGTTTGTTGATCTGGGTACTGGTACTCTGTTCAGTTTATAAAAACTTAGGAAGCTTTACCTGTGTGTGTGTATCTTTTTTTTGTTTTACACTTCAATGAGAAATTTAAGTGAAAATAGAATGGTATAATGGATGCCAGAAAAGAGTACATATAGTTCCAGGGGAGCATTGATGACTGTTCAAACCAAAGCATGAATTTAACTAAATGAATGTGATTTGAAAAAGTTTCTTTGCTTTTGCAAAATTGGGAAGAGCCATTATTTTTAATTAAAATAAGGTAAAATTGATATATAACATATGTATGTCAGATATACAACATAATGATTCAATATTTGTATATATTGTGCAATGATCACCAACATAAGTCTAGTTAACTTCTATCACCATAGATAGTTACGAATTTTTTCTTGTGATGAGGACTTTTAAAATTTAGCAATTTCGAATATGGAATACATTATTAACCATAGTCACCATGCTGTACACTATAAAGGAGAACCATTCTTTCTGAATTAAAAAAAGATGAATATAACTCTTATTTTTTTAAATGAATTTCTTAAGATTTTATTAAAGTACAAATAAATCACTTGATAATTTCTTGATGGCCAACTAGATCTTTTAGAGCAAACCTCTCATGAAGGACAATTACAAGTTTTTGGAGAAAATGTTTTAAATATCTTTTCATTTAGCTAACGTAATAGTGAACTACCACCGGGCTAAGATTTAGAAAGCTATGGGAAGGTAAGCAAGATGAGCACGTAGACTTTTTGGTAATTTCCATGATTAAGAGATAAAAATTCAATCTGGAGGCCCATGAAATGTCAAGTCTTGGTTAACATGACTTGCTTTGTGCTAGGCACCTGAAGCAACTCCAGATAGTAACTCTGAGTAGTGGTAACTCCACACAATAACTCTGGATACTACCAGCCCGGTGCCCCACCAGCTGAGGCTTGTTATTTTTGTTATTTGGTTATTTATCTTTTAGTGACTGGCTGTATTAGTTTAATGAAATCTATTTCTCCCTTCATAGTTTTGAACCTCTGATATTGTTCCTCAGAGAAGTGCACCCTTGAGTATGTCCAGTCACCCCGGGGTTACATTGTTTATGGCAGGGTTCACTTTCTTTCTTTCTCTGACAACACCCAGCTTAAAAGGTCCATTGATTGCTGGCTGATTGCTCCATAATTTTTCAACTATGCCCTAAGTATGATGGGAGGTACAACTGCAAGCTTATCTCTCAGTTAAATCCCTCATCCAGGAACTGAGCACTCCGTGGAGGAAAGGGACTGCAGTGTGCAATCTTCTCCAATTGTCTCTCCTGGCATGGAACCACTGCCTACTGAGCCCTGGCAAGAAAAAAAAAAAACAACAAAAACAAGCCCTTGTTTCTTTCCTGCTTATACGAACAAATATTTTTCTTTTTTATAAAAGCTCTTACTCATCTATTTATGGGTAACAATAGATTTGACTAGTAATAACTTCAAATATATAATTCTAGAACAGTGCCTAGGTGCCTCAGTTGGTTAAGTGTCTGACTCTTCTTCTTTTTTTTTTTTAAATCTTAAAAATCTTAAAAGATTTCATTTATCTATTTATTTATTTGATAGAAGAGAGAGAAAAAGAGAGGGAGAGGGGCAGAGGGAGAGGGAAAAGCAGCCTCCCAGCTGAGCTTGAAGCACCAGTGAGGTCTCAATCCCAGGACCCTGAGATCATGACCTGAGAAGAAGGCAGACGCTTGATTTTAGCTCAGGTCAAGATCTCAGGATTGTGAGATCAAGTCCCACATTGAGCCCCACAACTGCTTAAGATTTTTTTTCTTTCCCTCTCCTTCTGCCCCTCCCCAATCAATCAATCAATCTATATAATTCTTTAGAAAAATTTCCAGCTGTATTTCCTTCACTAATTCAATTACAATATCCTAAATTACATTTTTTACTTTTTTATTTTTTAGAAACTATCTGATGCAATTGGTGAATAATTTAAATACCTGGTATAACTATACGCAGGGTGAGCATTAAAAAATAGCAATAATTTTAAAAGCAATAATCAAGTTTCCTAGATTTAGACATATATGTGTAAGCATGGTAAATCATGAAATCATGAGGGATATTGAATCAAAATAATTGTGTTAAGCTTGATCAATCAATTCCCTTCTTCTTTCCCTTCTTCCTTCCTAACTTCCTTCCTTCCTTCTCCTTTTCCTACATTTCTCCTCCCTATAAAACAATCTTATAACCTACATTTATAGGATATATTTGAATTAAAATATAAGAAAAAGCAACAACACCGATAAGAGACCTCTTGTTCATGCCCCAATTTTTTAAAATTATATCCAAAAAACTGTGTAGATAAAAAAATACAGAGAACTTATTTTCTTTGAAGTGATGAATTTTGATTGATTAATTCAACCCATGCCCATAAAAAGTTAAGCAAATTTAAACAGAAATGAATTGAAGGTGCTCAGGGAATTCTGCCAATACCTTGAGTCAAATGAAATTTAATCCTTCTAGAGGTCAGACTTGGCAAAGAGAGATTCCTTCTCTGTTTCTGCTTGTGAGAGTCACACCCACTAGCACTGCTTTTGGAATCTTGCTCTGGGCTAGGCTTTAAACTCATCATATCTTAGGTTGTAATAGAAATATATTTAAGAAAACTCAATTAAGCTTTACTTAAATTTCTGCCTGAGATCAACCACAGCCAAGCCGACATGTATTTGTTCTCAATATATGGTAAACTTTTATTGGGTTGAAGCTTTTCCGGTCTGAACTTCTGGTATACATGTCCTACCTTGGATTTTTGTCTATTTAATCATCATACATTAATGTACTATAAATAATACATTATTAATTTTGTTCAGCAGTGCCTTTAGAAAGTATTGAAATGATTATAACATCACGGAGATCAGACTCTGGCAGAAGACAAAACGGAATCTGTACACAAATTACTACTATTTAGAGATTTATTATGAGGGCCATGTGACTAGAAAGACCCTTGAGGAAGCGAAGATAATCAATGCCATGTTAAAGGAAAAGACGGTATTTAATCTGGATGCCAAGACTGAGTCAAATTTCATGAGGTGACAATAATAATAGATAAATTTGTATTGTTTTAGTATGTGCCATGTCTTATTCCATGTTTCTTACATGAATTGTATTATTTAATTTTCACTTACATTTATTTAATGTGATAGCGGTTACTACTATACTCAATTTTTATTTTATTTTATTTTTTTTTAAAGATTTTTTATTTATTTATCAGAGAGAGAGGGAGAGAGAGCAAGCACAGGCAGACAGAATGGCAGGCAGAGGCAGAGGGAGAAGCAGGCTCCCTGCCGAGCAAGGAGCCCGATGTGGGACTCGATCCCAGGATGCTGGGATCATGACCTGAGCCGAAGGCAGCTGCTTAACCAACTGAGCCACCCAGGCGTCCCTACTATACTCAATTTTTAGATGAGGTTAATGAGAAGAAGAATAGTTCCTCTTCCCTTTCAGAGATGTGAACTTCTAGAAGGAAGAAAACATATATGAAAACTGAAGTATATATACCTACAGTTAGTCAAATTAATTGTGATGCACTTATTTTAACTTATTATATAATAGAAGTAATCTAAAACACAAAATTTTTTCTAAGATAAAGTTTAAGTTTTTGAAAGTTTCATAATATGTACTTTCTGTTTGGTAATATTTAATATTAATTAAATAAATAAACCATAAAATATTCATCTACTGTGTTCAAGAGGGGCTAAGATAAACAAATGTGGGCTTTTCAAAAATAGAAGACAAGTGGTTAACTACATGTTAGAGTAGATACCTCTCTAGGGTTAAGACTTAAGAAATGAAAAGAAAGGTAAATTGCTTATATTTAGTCATTCTAAAAATTTGCATGTGTAGAGCACAGTGTATTATCACTGCTGTGAGTTCAACAGTGTCTATTTCATTTATTTATTTATTTGTTTAATTATGTTTTTTATTTATTTGTCAGAGAGAGAGAACACAGGCAGGGAATGCAGCAGGCAGAGGGAGAAGCAACCTCCCAGCTGAGCAAGGAGCCTGATGTGGGACTCTATCCCAGGACCCCTGGATCATGACCCGAGCCAAAGACTGATGCTTAACTGACTGAGCCACCCAGGCATCCCTTTTTAACTTATTTTTTAAATGGGAGAAAAAACTTCCTCATAAAAGTGTTAAGCATTTTGTCCCATATCATATTGCAGTATCATCATGGGACTTAAACAAAAGTGTAAGATTATTTCTGCCTGAAGCCCATTCACAACTGAGATGTTTAGCCCCAGGGTTTCTGTCTCTTGCAAATCAGATGTTTATGAAATGCCCACTGATTTCAGAAACAGCTCCCCAGTCAGAATACCATCATGGATCATGAAATATGATGAGAAATCTAGCAGTGTCTCACCCACAGAGTTGATTATTACACAGGGATTTATAAAGCAATGGGTTCTTTTCTCCTTTGTGGAATTGTCTTATTTTTATCTCCTATGTTGACACTTCTTCTTACAATACTCTACATGAGAAATTAAATGAATAGCAATTATATATTAAAGGCATTTTTGTAAAACTGTTTACAGAGGATTTGTACTCAAGAGATATAAACATAACACTATCATGTCATGTGTCTATAGCATTTTCCATGTGTCTGTGTGAGTGTGTGGCCAGTCACAGTTATTATAGTTCAATTACCAAAAATATGTAAGAAATTATTCACTTTGCACTGCTGTCTGCATTCATAGAGTTAGATCCTCCCCTCCCTCCCCACATACCAACCTCTTCATTCTGTCTGAAATAAGAGGAGCTTCTGCTCACACAAGGAGAGACATAAAGCAGGCATGCAGAATATACTGAATCCTCAAGGAGAAGAGAAGAATCTTGGTAATACATTGGGCTGCAGTGACAGAGGAATCTTATAGTGGCAAAGAGCTCCCATAAAGGGAGAAGAAAAAGAGTAAAGCATGGAAGCTGTATATGGACCAAATATAATAGAGTTAAGATTTCCCAAATGCTTAGTATGTGGCAAGTATATGGATATATTAGCTTTTTTTTTGGATATATTAGCTTTAAACTGTATAATAGTCCAACACCAAATATGATAGTGTTTTCAATGGACAGTTGTAGAAAATTATCTTCAAAGAAGGTGACTGTGGGTGGGAACTCACAACAGTGGAGGCTTCAGAAAGGTATTAAAGATATCAAGATAGTTGGAAGACAGGGCTTAAAAATGCATTTTATATAACACTCTAGATAATATTAAAGAATGAGGGAAGGGCAAGTGCAATTATCTGAGGGGTCAAGCTAAAGCCACCCTGTGTCCTCTTGTGGCTGCTGACATGGCTAGTTGGAGCAGACTGGGACTCCCACCCATTCTGTCTGACTCCAATATGTGTTTGTTGTTCACAGTATCACACCACCTCTTAAGCTGTCAGGTTCAACAGCACACTAAAGTTGGACTTCAAGGAATTACTAAAGAATAAAACTGAATTACAAAGTCTCTCTCCCCCCAAAAGAAAGATGGATACAAATTGTTTCATTAGTCTGAAAACTCTCTCTTGCTCTCTTCCAAACTGAAAGTTGTCACGTTTTCTGCATCCCCATGGTCTCCTGGACTTGAGTAGTAGCTCTGAGCTGATGAGCCCACGGTAAGTACCATAGGAAGCACGCATTCAGTACAACAGCTCTATGTCTGCTGTGAATACAGCCCCACGCTGGCAGGTGTTCTCCCCCAGTGGAATTTGCATAGCTGTAACTCCAAAATCTCTTTCATTAGCAGTTACAGTCATGTCCACTTCAGTAGACATGTGATAAGCAGCCCGAATAAACGACACCAAGGAAAAAAAATATATTTTCATGTACCGTAATGATACTTTCTGGGTTATCCCTATGTCAGATTGCCAAAGAAAAGACAGAATACTCGGTTAAAGTAGAATTTCAGATAAGCAATGAATAATTTTTAATGTGAGTATAAATATATATGCTAGTAAAAATATAAATATTAGTGTAAGTATACAAGTCTGTCCATGTAATATTTAGGATAAACTAAAATGATATTAACAATGAGTATTTATCTGAACTTCATATTTAATTGGTAATTCAGATTTACTAAATTTGTCAAATTTACCTATGTGCCAAAGACATAGTCTCTGAACTCAAGGAATTCAGTCTGGGAGAATCGGATATATAAACCTTGATTAAAAAGAAAAAGAAAAATGATAAGTTCTTCTTAAGAAAAATGGGACGCCTGGGTGGCTCAGTGTGTTAAAGCCTCTGCCTTCAGCTCAGGTCATGATCCCAGGGTCCTGGGATCGAACCCCACATCAGGCTCTCTGCTCAGCAGGGAGCCTGCTTCCCCCCCCCCCTCTGCCTGCCTCTCTGCCTGCTTGTGATCTCTCTCTGTCAAATAAATAAATAAAATCTTAAAAAAAAAAGAAAAAATATAAAAGCTTTGCAGTCTCAGAAGAGGAAATGCTTAATTAAGAATGGGAGGAATGAAGACATATTGGTGTCTTTCTGTTTTACAGCTGGAATCAAGTTGATAAATAAATGGCTGTGTATAAGGCATAAAGAGCTTGCTACAGAGTTGGGGAAATAGGGCATAAATTTAGGCAAAAGTGGAAAACTATACAAAATAACAATAAAAGAAGTACCACAAGGGGTTATGACCAGGTGTTAAATAAATCGTCAGTACACTATCTAAGAGGACTTCATTGTTGCTCCTTACACTACTCATTGAGGAGAGATTTGATTCATATATCAAGGAGAATCTCTCTAAATGCTGAGTAGAATCAAGCATTCACTTGTGCCCCCAAAGCATTTGATATATATTCTTATCACTATACTCTTCAAATCTCTCATTAGTATTTGTGTCCTCTTTTAGACTATTAATTCCTCACAGGCGGGGTGTTTCTTATGATTTTCTTTATATTCTTCTTTTAGGCCTCCAATTAACACATATACAGTGTAGGTTCTCAGCAAATAATGAACTGACTCTGTTAGAATTAATGTGGGAGGAAATACCCCTTTAGGGAAATAAAGGAAATGCCCCTTCAGCAGAAATAAACATAAAATGTTGAAAAATGAAGTGATAATTGTGTAATGCTTGAGTGTGAGTGTGTTTGTTTGTCTGTGTGCTAATATGCATGCTTTTTGACAGTGTGTGGTGACCAGCATACCACAGAAGCCTGCAGCTACAAAGTCATTATTTGGTTTTACTAATAGTGATGATAATGAGGAACAAAGGAAACTTGTATAAGAAACAGAATTCACAAACCAAGAATATGATAACAGAGAAGAGTTTTCATTTATGTTATACAATTTTGTCCATAAGATAAACTTTTATCATTTTAATCCCTCATCTTCTGAATGATATCATTCTAATCAATCTCATACGTATTACCTAAACTACTCAGTAAATGGTAATAACCCCTCAGTCCTGTCATTTTAAATTTATTTTGTTCTTTTACATTACTCTACCTTTTTACCAATACAAAATGAAATATTATATATGCATATACGTATATACAACCTGAAATAAGAGCTCTATGGTAGCTAGGGGAATTAATTAATATTAATTGATTGTACTTGTTTGGGAAGAAACAGATTCCTTGTGTTCCTTCCTCTCTCACTTCGCAATTTCAACTATTTTGCTCTGTAGGTTGTCCTAAGTTCTAATCACCTATACTCTCTACCATTTATTTTCTGCCATCATTCTTATTAAATAAAAAATGTGTGTGTGTGTATATTAGAGAAGGGCTTAAGCAAACAACCTATATAAGCATATAGCATGTAGTGATATTTTTAAAATGTATACTTTGACTATATATAGTTACATATAAAATGCATTTTATATATATTTCATATCTGTATACATAAATTTATATACATATATAATGGGGTTAAGCAGATAGCATGAATGATATTTTAAAGAGTATTCTCTCTTTGTGTGCACATTGTTTTGCTTAAAACCAAATTTTGATAGTAAGAAAAGGTTGAATCATCTATTTTTATAGAATACCAGGTATACTGTGGGTGCTTAATAAATGTTAAATAATAGTAATCTGCTCCCATTCATTGATCTTTTGCCTGCAATTAAGCAATGGTATGTCAAATTACATGTCAAGCAGTTTTTATTAGATTATGTTTTTCTAGGCACCAGGAGGAGGATTCATAACACTATGAATCCTCCTCTGAGGAAGGAGGATTATAGATCTTCCTCAGAGCAACTTACGATGTAGTTTAAATACATAAATTTCTGACCCACACCCTGCAGCCAGATTGTCAAGGCTAAAAGCAATATTCAGACTGTTTGATTTTGCTTTCTTCTCTTCCTTTGCTTCAATGTTGTTACTTCATATGTAATAAATAAAGGGTTTTGCATTTTGAGCAAATTTTTCTTTTACTTGAAATTGGTAAAAATTCCCCACCCCAATTTTAAGTTTTGATATCAGTAAATCCTTGGGGTTTTCTTTTCTTTTCGCTTTGTGTTTTAATTGTATTTAAAAAAAATTTTTTGGCTTTTTGATTCAAGTATAAGTAATGCTTTAATTGTGACCAAAAAACAAACAAACAAACAAAAAAAAACAACCCCCCCCATATATACCATTTCTAAAGCAGAGGGACAAGGGGGGAGTAATTATTTTGTTTGAAAAAGAGATGGTAGAAAATGAAGCACTGATACGTACTGATATAAAAGTTTAGAGTGTATCTTAGATATCTAGTCCAACTTGCAATTTAAAGAATTTCTCTCTATTTTGTCCCTGTCATGAAGTCTGTGAAATCTGCAAAAATACTTATAATGACGAGGAAATCATTTTCTCAGCTCTTCTAAGATGGTTTTCTTGAAAAGATAAACAAAAATAGACAAACCAAGAAAACAAGAGGACTCAAATATACAAAATCAGAAATGAAAGAGAAGTTGTTACAACTGATACCACAGAAATATAAAGGATCATAAGAGGCTACTAAGAACAATTAGATGTCAACAAATTTAATATTGAAGAAAAGGATAAATTCCTAGAACTATACAGACTACCAAGAATGAATCATAAAGAAATAGAAAATCAGAATAGACCAATGAGTGTGGAGAGTGAATCAATAATTTTAAAACTTCCCAACAAAAAAAAGCCCAGGACCAAATGGTTTCACTATTGAATCCTACCAAATATTTAAAGAATAACTGGTGTTATTATTGGAACAGTTATAAACTGTTCCAAAAAATCAAATAGAAGGGAATATTTCTAAACTCATTTTAAGAGGCCAACATTACCCTCATAACAAAGCCAGATAAGGACATTACAAGGAAAGTAAACTATAGATCAATAAATATAGATGCAAAAATTCTCAGCCAAATATTAGCTAACTGAATTCAGTAGCACATCAAAAGAATCATACAACATAATCACATAGGATTCAGTCCTAGAATACAAGGTTGGCACAACATACACAAACCAGTAAATGTGATCCATCCCATGAATAGAAGGAAAAATAAAAATCACATAATTATTTTTATAGGTGTGGAAAAGGCATCTGACCCAATTCAACTCCTTTCATGACAAAAACTCACCAAATTGGGTATAGAAAGCATGCACCTCAGCATAATAAAGGCCACAGATGACAAGAGCACACCTAACATCATACACAATGGTGAAAGATTAAAAGCTTTTCTTCTAAAATCATTTATAGATAAGGGTGCCTATTCTCACCATTGTTATTCAACATTAGTACTGGAAGTCTTAGCCAAAGCAAATAGTCAAAAAGAGAGACAGAGAGAAGTCATACAAATTAGAAAGAAAGAAATAAAATCATCTCTGTTTGCAGATGGTATGATATTCTAGATAGAAAACCCTAAAGATTTCACTAAAAATTTTTTGATAGAACTAACGTTCAGCAATGTTTCAAGAGACAAAATCAACATATAAAAATCAGTATATTTCTATACGCTAACAATGAATTATCTGAAAAAGAAATTTAAAAATCCCATTTACAAATGCATCAACAATAGCAATGCAAAAAAAGATAATATAGGATAAATTAAACCAAGAAGATTAAAAAATAAAACTGTATACTGGAAATAACAATACATTGATAAAGAATTGGGAGAGAAAACAAATAAAAAGATATCCCTTGTTCATGGATTTGAAGAATTAACATTGTTAAAATGATAATAATTCCTAAATAGGTTTATAGATTCAATGCAATCCTTATCAAGATTCCAATGACATTTTTCACAGAAGTAGAGAAAACAATGTTAAAATTGGTATGGAATCACAAAAGACCTAAATAGCCAAAATATTCTTGAAAAAGCAAAACAAAGCTTAAGGCATCACTCTTCCTGATTTTAAACTATACTCCAAAGCTATGGGAATCAAAACAATATGGTACTGGTATAAATAGACATATAGACCAATGGAATAGAATTGAGAGCCTAGATATAAACCCATGCATATGCAGTCAACTAATATTTGATGAGGGCACCAAGATACTCAATGGATAAAATAATAACATCTTCAACAGATGGTGTTAGGAAAACTGGATATTCACATGCAAAAAAACGAAACTGGGCTCTTACCTTATGCCACTCACAAAATTTAACTATAAATGAATTACAGACTTAAATGTAAGACCTGAAACCATAAAACTCCTAGAGGTAAACAGCAAAAATGTCCTTGATATTGATCTTAGCAATGATTTGATGGCTATGTCACCAAACACAAGCAACAAAAGTAAAAATAAACAAGTAGGACAATGTAAAATTTAAAAAGTTTCTGTACAGCAAAAGAAAAGATTAATGAAATGAAAAAGCAACCTAAGTAATGGGAGAAAATATTTCCAAACCACATATCTTTTAAGGGCCTAATATAAAAATATATAAGGAACCCATACAACTCAATAATAATAATAATAGTAAAAAATAATAATGATAATAATAATAATAGTAATAATAATAGTAATAATAATAATTCAATTAAAATGGACAAAGGACCTGAATAGATATTCTTTCAAAAAAGATATTTAGATAGTCAACAGGTACATAAAAAGGTACTCACTATCATTAATTGTCAGGGAAATGCAAATCCAAAGCACAATGAGATATTACCTTATACATGTTAGAATGGCTATTAACAAAAAAGACAGGAGATGACAAGTGCTGGCAAGGATGTGGAGAAAAGGAAGTCCTTGTGTATTATTGGTGGGAACATAAATCGGTACAACCACTAAGAAAATGGTATGGAAGTTCTTCAGAAATTAGAACTACTATATGATCCAATAATCCCATTTCTGGGTATACATTTGAAAAAAAATCAGTTTCTTAAGTGGTATCTGCACTATTATGTTCATTGTAGTACAAATAAGGAAACAATCTAAATGTTCATTAATAGATGAATAGATAAAGAAAATGCTTAATAAATATATACAATGGAATATTACTCAACAATAGAAAAGGAAATTGTGCCATTTGCAATAACATGGAGTAGTTCTGCTAACCATCACTCTCAGACACCCACACTCAGATTTAGGACTTCCTGTGTCTTCTCTCTGGGATCTGCATATTTGAAAATTCTGGTTGCCAAAGAAGAACACTTCCACAAAGGGAATGAAAGAGCCATTGAATTATATGTTAAAATTGCCATCTGGGAACTTTGGGGTCATTGAGTCAAGAGAAGAGCAGGCAAAGAGAAAAGACACACCTTTGTAGAGGTAGATGGCCCTGATCATCAGGATGAGTTAGAGCTACCATTGCATCATGGGGGCAAGGAGGAATATATGTGGCATCCTGATGATCACTTGGGCACTTTCCACACATTTGTTCAATTATAAAGAGGCAAGTACAGCCACCCTGACTTGGAAAAGGTAGAGTGACAAGGAGCCCAGACTCCTAAAGGATGAAGTTCAGGAAAGACACTGACACTAAGAGAGGGATGAAGGTTGAAGACATATAGAAACTGGGGCACCTGGGTGGCTCAATGGGTTAAGCCTCTGCTTTCAGCTCAGTTCATGATCTCAGGGTGGTCCTGGGATCGAGCCCCACATTGGGCTCTTTGCTTAGCAGGGAACCTGCTTCCTCCTCTCTCTCTCTCTGCCTGCCTCTCTGCCTACTTGTGATCTCTCTCTCTGTCAAATAAATAAATAAATAAAATCTTAAAAAAAAAAGACATATAGAAACTGGATAGTGAAAGACATATATGATGAGAGTCCTTGAAGCTCTCAGAGCTATAGTGGTCATGTCTGTATTTCATCCCACTCACCTTCCTACTTCAAATTTCCCCTATCCTTAAACAAAACAACACAACAACAAAACAGAAAAAACAACAACACCACCACCAAACCTGTTCCCAGAATATATATGAAGAAAAGGGTGCAAGTAGCCTAAGGTATCTGTGGTAGATGCTATGATGTACAACCCAGATTCTCTCAAAAAGAAGGTCATGAGCATATATATAACAGGTTCTTTTTTTCATCCAAAGAACAGTTGTTGAGCACTTTTATGCAGTAGATACTGTTCTATGTGTTGGGGATTTACCAGTACAAAAAAAAAAGTGTATTTATTTAATGTCTACCAATAATTCAAACATCCATGAAAGGATCAATAGTAATCTTCCTTGTTTACTTCTATATTCACACAACTTATCAGAATGCTTAGCACCAAGTAGTCCCTCAATAAATATTTATTCATTGAATAAACAAATAAATTAATTAATTTATGTCATTCTTAGATTCCAACAGAGGGGTCATTCCTAAAACTCACATTACCAGAATATCTACCTCATCCCTTCACTGCAGCACCAGATTACTTTTAGATATAATAATTGAGAAAGATGTATATATGCTGGCTTCTTCTTTTGAGCTGCTTCCTTTGGCTGCTACTTCTTTGAGCCCACTTTGACCTGAAGAGGAATTACAGGGAGTGTAGCTCTGCCTAGATAAATTCGCACATCACAAATGCAACACATTCTTGTATGACTGAAATGAGTTTACTGATTTATATTTTGGAAATTCAATGGAAAAATCTTGGGAACATCAAATGGCAACAGTCATACTTTTAACCAATATTCTAATTACTTAGATCTACCTAAATTGCCATCTACAAACTTTAATAAAACTTGATTATAGGATTATATTTTATAATCTATGCTAAATTATTTTCTTCAGGTTAGAATTTCTCCAACTAAAGTTTCTGGCTGAGGATATTTGTACTTTGGCATGTGCAATTCCAAAATTGGTGCTCATAGCTACATTTTCTTTTTTTTTTTAGAGGAGACTACCCAATTATGATGGCAAATTATATCCTTTGAGTGATTTTTGTTCAAGTTATAAGTAGGTGGGATCTCACAGGTGGGAAGACATTCTCTTCTCCTGGCGCTTCCTTCCATTATACTAGCAACTTTTAGCCATATTCTTTTTGTTTATTCCCTCACTTGCATTGGGAATGACCCTTAGATCTACCCTAGATCTATGTGACTATTTTGGAAAAGGAGAGACACTTTTCATAACCATACCTTAGTTCACTTATATGGCCACATTTCTGAGTTGTAAATTTGAGCAGAGACCTGAATAAAGGAAGGAAACAAGCCACTGAAAGGGATCTGCCCTTTAGGGGGTGTTTTTGTTTGTCACCATTATTGGAGGGCATTGAGTAGACAAAGACCTGGTATCATGGCCATTCTGCAATTGGGGCAGCCTGCATGATAAATAATTGTGTCACATTCATTATGACTTTGAATGCCCCCACAAGAGATACTTCTGTAAATTTCCAGAGTCCCAGACACACTGCTCTCTGTTATCATTCTATGTCAGCAACCCCAGCTTCATATGACAATAAGGATCAATCATTTGTGCTAAGGAGACCAGGCCATATGAGGAAACTTAGGTTCAATGGCACTGAACATTTTACCATTGATTTTATAAAGGTATTTTTGATATTTCTATCAAAAAAGGGAAGAAGAAACAGGTCACAGTCATGTGGAATGGACAACAGTATACAAGTCTATGTTAATAACTCACCTCTCTGCAAGAACTAACAAAGCCTTGTGGGAAAATCATCTTAAGTACTAAATCAGTTAAAATAAAATATGTCTGGACCTTAACCTCACATTTTTTGTACAAAACTTAATTTTAATTCTCATGAACAATAAACTCTAAGGGACAATTCATGTTAGGTAGTTGTACTAGTATTTTAGTGCATTCTATGTTAAGTATTGCTTGAATAATATAAGCTGTTAATTGTAGCTCTACCAAAACATTTTTATTGGTATATATTATAATATTGTTAAATCTATTCTTTAAAAATATTAATATACAAAGTTCTATTAAGATCCATTTGGAAGGATAATATTTATTACTTACAAACATTAATCCAAACATTTAATTAAGTTTTATTCTTATTAGCTTCCTTAAACATTTAGAAAATGAAAAATACTCTATTTTGCATTGACCAGAGTTATACTAAATATATTGAAATTATAAACATAATTATTCATTAATTTTTAAAAATATATGTACATTGATCACATACCATATCAGTTATAGAAATAGGTGCTTTAAAAATGAATCAAACATATAGAGAATACAGGCTGCTCTAAATTTCCTGTGGAAGAATATATAAAATTTAAAGAACATTTTTTAATTAGAAGATGCCAAGATATGTCAGAATAGACATCTTGCAGTATGAAATGAGTGAAGATGGGAGTCATACAAAATTTTGGTAATGAGAGCTGGAAACTGGCTTGTTTCCATTTTTATTAGGAATCTGAATTTAGCTTATGTTCACTTAGAAGTTTATTACCTTTCTAGACAAGTCTAATCTACATTTTTAGGTCATTCTCCACCCTTTCCATTCATTTTTTCTAAGACCTAATGGGAAATCAGCTCAGGAGAATGCCATTTTCCTATTTTTGTGCAATTAATATCCCCGATTGATTACATAGGTTATGGGCAGAAAGGCTTTAAAAGAGATAGAAGAAGATACTGGGCAGACATCTTACTTTCTACCCATGTGAGTATAGTAGGCTTCAAGTTTGGGGGAAATATGTGTCTGTAATATTTAGAGCTTCATCAGAGAAACAAACAAACAATAAAAAAAAATGAGAACACAAACATACCCAGCTAATTAATTTATCAGCTCAACAGTGATACATTGGAGAAGGTCTTTTAAGAAGCTTATAGTCTAGAGTTTGTAATAAGATATTGTACATAATTCCCATTGTTCATACTTTAAAATTTTTGAGAAAAGCTAGTCAATGATTACAAACTTCAAAACCTTTCACATTGTCCCTAACTACACTTTAAATTTGATAGTGCCCATGACTCCTCCCCAGGTTTGACTAGGTCCACAACTCAACAGAACAAAAATATGCAAACCTCTGTTCCTGAACTGCCTCTTACCTAACTGAAAAATTCCAGCTTAATCTACAGTCTAAAGCCAATTTTAATCTTTATCTTCCCAAACAAAATATATTAAATCTTAATATACATCAAATTTTCCTCCAAATTATTTTGTTGTAAAGAGGAAATCATCTGAGGATATCGGGTGGCTCAGTGGGGAGCCTCCAACTCTTGATTTTGGCTCAGATCATGATCTCAGAGTCATGAACTCCAGCACCGAGTTGGGCTCAGCACTCTGGGGGGAGTCTGCTTGAAACTCTTTCCCTCTCCTTCTCATTTGGCCCCTCCTCACACTCTCACTCTCTTTCAATTAAATAAATAAATCTTTAAAAAAGGAGGAAATCATCTGATACTAAAATCCTTATGAAACATTTGGTATTACAGGTCTCTCTTTACTTTATTTTGAAAATTCTTATTGAAGACAACTTAGCTTGAAAATTGTTCAATCAGTGACATTGCTGGGTGCTTAAAGAGTGTTCCTGTTGGAATTGTTTTAAAAAAAAAGAAAAAGAGAAGGAAGAGAGGAAATTTAATGTGAATTTAGTGATTATTCATCTTATTCTTGAGATGGGATCTAAAATCATAAGTAGTCAAGTTACAGAAATGGAAAAGCTCAGGGATCTGTGGGTTTTGGAGACTCCAGGCAGGACTATGTGCCAGAAACAGAGATGCTTTGTCACAGGCTGGGTGAGCTCTGAGCGCAGCTGGAGGCCAGGGAGATCGGAGTGATTGAGTGCTTTTCTCCAAGGGCACCCTGAGGAGTGGGGCCCCAAGCTCTTGGCTCCTATGGGCCAGAGATTGGGAACCACCATTTTCATTCCTATCCTCCAGAACTCTACAGAGAGCATTCAGGGAACAAAAGCTCCCGAAAGTGAACCTGAGCCGATTCTTAGACCAACCCTGGTAAGGGCGGTGCAATTCCATCTCGGGAAAAGACACTTGAGAATCACTACAACAGTCCCCTCTCGCAGAAAATCAGCAAGAAATCCAGCCAAGACCAAGTTCACTTACCAAGGAAAACAATGGAATTCCAGAGGAGGAGAAAGCAAAGCATGGAATTCATGGCTTTCTCCCCATGATTCTTTAGTCTTGCAAAGTTAATTAATTTTTTTTAATTTTATTTTTTTCTTATGCTAAAATTTTTTTAACTTTTAATATTTCCTCTTTTAGTGTTTTTCAACTAGTTTATCTTAACAATAGCTTTCATTAAAAAAATCCTTTTTGAACCTTCATTATTATAGTCATATTTTATCCTTCATTGTATCTAACTTTATTTTTTGAATACACATAGGGTTTTTTCTTCTAAAAAAAATTTGGGATACAACTTCTTCTAATAAATCAAAATATACCATAAATCTAGCACAGGGCTTTGTTCTAGTCTCCAGCCTGAGCAAATTCTCTCCACTTTCTTTTTCTTTATTCTCCCAACCAACTTATCTTATCAACTCCTTTTTTAGAAATTAAAAAATTTTTTCATCTTTATAGTCATATTCCATCTCTTCATCATGTTTACCCTTATATATGTTTTTCACTCTTTGAAATTTTAGGAGGTATTTCTTCTAAGAGACCAAAATACTCCCCAAATTAACTGGGTAACCCTGTTCGAATATATATATATGTATATATACATATATATATATATATTTATATTTCCTTTTTTATATTTTTTCTTTATTTTTTTCTTTTTAAATTCTTTTTTTCTGAACTTTTTTTTACCCCCTTTCTTCCCACCATGATTTGGGGTCTCTTCTGATTTGGTTAAAGCACACTTTCCTGGGGTCTTTGCCACCCTTTTAGTATTTTATTTGCTCCTTCATATATTCATATCTGGACAAAATGACAAGGCAGAAAAACTCATCACAAAAAAAAAGAACAAGAGGCAGTACCGAAGGCTAGGGACCTAATCAATATGGACATTAGTAATATGTCAGACCTAGAGTTCAGAATGATGATTCTCAAGGTGCTAGCTGGGCTCGAAAAAGGCATGGAAAATATTATAGAGACACTGTCTGAAGAAATAAAAGCCCTTTCTAGAGAAATAAAAAAACTAAAATCTAATGAAGTTGAAATTAAAAAAAAGCGATTAATGAGGTGCAAACAAAAATGGAGGCTCTTACTGCTAGGATAAATGAGGCAGAAGAAAGAATTAGTGATATAGAAGACCAAATGACAGAGAATAAAGAAGCTGAGCAAAAGAGAGACAAACAACTACTGTACCATGAGGAGGGGAGAATTCGAGAGATAAGTGACACCATAAGACGAAACAACATTAGAATAATTAGGATTCCAGAACATGAAGAAAGAGGGGAGCAGAGGGTATATTGGAGAGAATTATTGTAGAGAATTTCCCTAATATGGCAAAGGGAACAAGCATCAAAATCCAGGAGGTGCAGAGAATCCCCCTCAAAATCAATAAGAATAGGTCCACACCCTGTCACCTAATAGTAAAATGAAACTGGACCATTTCCTTACACCACACATGAAAATAGACTCAAAATGTATGAAGGACCTCAATGTGAGAAAGGAATCCATCAAAATCCTTGAGGAGAACACAGGCAGCAACCTCTTTGACCTCAGCCACAGCAACTTCTTCCTAGAGACATCGCCAAAGGCAAGGGAAGCAAGGGCAATGAACTATTGGGACTTCATCAAGATCAAAAGCTTTTGCACAGCAAAGGAAACAGTTAACAAAACCAAAAGACAACCGACAGAATGGGAGAAGATATTAGCAAATGACATATCAGATAAAGGACTAGTATCCAAAATCTATAAAGAGCTTAGCAAACTCACCACCCAAAGAACAAATAACCCAATCAAGAAATGGGAAGAGGACATGAACAGACATTTCTGCAAAGAAGACATCCAGATGGCCAACAGACACAGGAAAAAGTGTTCCAGACATCACTCAGCATAAGGGAAATAGAAATTGAAACCACAATGAGGTACCACCTCACACCAGTCAGAATGGCTAAAATTAATAAGTCAGGAAATGACAGATGCTGGCAAGGATGGGGAGAAAGGGGAACCCTTCTACACTGTTGGTGGGAATGCAAGCTGGTGCAACCACTCTGGAAAACAGCATGGAAGTTCCTCAAAAAGTTGAAAATAGAGCTACCCTCCAACCCAGCAGTCACACCACCAGGTATTTACCGTAAAGATACAAACATAGTGATCCGAAGGGGTACGTGCACCTGAATGTTTATAGCAGCAATGTCCACAATAACCAAACTATGAAAGAACCTAGATATCCATCAACAGATGAATGGATAAAGATGATGTGGTATATATATACATATATATATATATATATATATATATATATATATATATATGAATACTATGCAGACATCAAAAGAAATGAAATCTTGCCATTTGCAATGACGTGGTTGGAACTAGAGGGTATTATGCTCAGCAAAATATGTCAATCAGAGAAAGACAATTATCATATGATCTCCCTGATATGAGGAAGTTGAGATGCAATGTGGGGGGTTTGGGGGGTAGGAAAGGAATAAATGAAACAAGATGGGATCGGGAGGGAGACAAACCATAAGAGACTCTGAATCTCACAAAACAGAGAGTTGCAGGCGGGTGGGGGTTTGGGAGAGGGTGGTGGGGTTATGGACATTGGAGAAGGTATGTGCTATGGTGAGTGCTGTGAAGTATGTAAACCTGGTGATTCACAGACCTGTACCCCTCGGCCTAATAATACATTATACGTTAATTTAAAAATTAAAAAATTAAAAACAAAACAAAACAATGAGAATGGATACCTGTGTCCTAGAATAAAAATGGATACCTGTGTCTCACAATAAATGCACAAACGCAAAGATGATCCAAGAAAATTAGAAACAAACAAACAAAAAATCCTGCAGATGATATATCACCAAACACAACTTTGATGAATGATAATAAAAAAAAAAGACACTAATTTAAAAGATATTTGTTAAGGGCTAATCAAGCTTATTTCATGAAATATAAAAGAGGAAAAAAGCAACATTTGTAAATAAAGGGATGATTTTTGTAATTTGTGGATCTTTCCATTTCTCTCCATGTTAGTAGCCCTGAAAAGCTCATCAATTCAATTGTTCCTTAAAAAAAAATACGTTTGGATTTTCTCACTGACCAGTTGTGGAGTGAGGGAGATCCCCTGATAAGACTGCCCATGTGGCAGCAAACACTCTCATTCATATAGAAGTTAATCATTGACTGATATCTGTGCCTACTTGCAATACTTATTATTATTTGTGTTCATGTTAACAATATTCAAATATTATTCTGAGCAAGCTAAAAAATGCTTGACATTTGTCCCTATTGTCAACAAATGCCATCTGACTAAAGAACTATGTACCATGTGTGATGTCTTCCACGTGACAGGAAATTTACTGGATGGTGGGGACATAGAGGTAAACTGCCCTCTTGAGGTTCACTGTTCTATTATGTCCTTATACATAACTCTGTCTCTTTACTTTAAAGAATATTACGAAACTTAAATTATAGTTGGCTATATATTTGTATGTCTCCTATTCCTGCCTACTGACCAAAATTGTGAATTTCTTGAAAACTGAGACCATGTATGGTATTTCACTCCCTAACATTGTGCCTGACACATATATAATAGATAACAAAAGTTCTCTGGATTAAAGAATAGTAATATTCAATCTATTTCAAGAGATATATAATTCAAGACTCAATTTTATTTTATTTAAAATTTTTTTTTATTTTTTTATAAACATTTAATGTATTATTAGCCCCAGGGGTAGAGGTCTGTGAATTGCCAGGTTTACACAATTCATAACACTCACTATAATACATACCCTCCCCAATGTCCATTACCCCACCTCCCTCTCCTTATCCCCCTATCCCCAGCCCCCCTCAGTTTGTTTTGTGACATTAAGAGTCTCATGGTTTGTCAAGACTCAATTTTAAAAGGTATTATTAGGGGCGCCTGGGTGGCTTGGTGGGTTAAGCCTCTGCCTTCGGCTCAGGTCATGATCCCAGGGTCCTGGGATCGAGCCCCACATTGGGCTCTCTGCTCAACAGGGAGCTTGCTTCCCCATCTCTCTCTGCCTGCCTCTCTGCCTACTTGTGATCTCTCTCTCTCTGTCAAATAATAAATAAAATCTTTAAAAAAAAAGGTATTATTAAATGACATAATCTGGGCCAATGGATGTTATACTTTGAAAAGAAAAAGTAGTCTATTTTTTATTATTAAAGTATACCTGACATACAATATCCTATTAGTTTCAGGTGTATATAATAGTGATTAAAAATTTTTATACATTATGAAATGATGCCCATGATAAGTTTAGTTACTGTCACCATACAGTTATTTCAATATTATTGAGTATATTCCCTATGCTGTATATTACATCCCCATAACTTATTTATTTTATATTTTTTATTTTTTAAAAATATTTTATTTTATTTATTTGACAGAGAGAGAATCAGGGAGAGATACCTGTGCCTTAGATACCTAGTAAGGGGAGTGGAAGAGGGAGAAGCAGGGTCCCTGAAGAGCAGGGAGCCCAATGTGGGACTTGATCCCAGGATTCTGGGATCATGACCTGAGCCAAAGGCAGACACTCACTCAGTGACTAAGCCACCCAGGTGTCTCAACTTATTTATTTTACACCTGGAAGTTTGTATCACTTAATCTATTTTACCTGTTTTGCTCCTAACTTCTCCATTTTGCCATACTACCCAGCAACACTACTTTGTTCTCTGTATTTATGAGTCTGTTTCTGTTTTTTGTTTTCTTTTGTTTTTTAGATTCCATACATAAATAATATCACATGGCTTGTATGGTATTTGTTTTTTTAAGGCTGAATTATTTCACTTAGCATAAGACCCTATAGTTTCATTCATGTTATTGTATATATATACAACATGTATATGTTATATTCCTATATACATATGTAATATATTATTTATAAATATGTATATACTATAATATAATATATAATATGTATATAGTATATTATATAATATATACATACACACACACCACACCCTCTTTATCCATTCATCTGTAGATGGATATCTGATTTGTGTCCATATTTGGCTATTATAAATAATGCTGCAATTAACACAGGGATGTATATGTCTTTTCAAATTAGTGTTTTTGTTTTCTTTGGGTAACTTTCAGGAATAGAATTACTGGGTCATATGTTATTTCTGTTTTTAGTTTTTTGAGGAAACTCCATACTGTTTTCCACAGTGGCTGCACCAATTTACATTCCCACCACCAGGACCCAAGGGTTCCCTTTTCTCCATATCCTCACCACCACTCATCATTTCTTGTCTTTTCAATGCTAGCGATTCTGATTGATGTGAGGTGATACCTCATGATGGTTTTGACTTGCATTTCCCTGACAGTTAGTGATGTTGAGCATCTTTCCATGTGCCTGTTGATTAACTGTATGTCTTCTTTGAAGAAACACATCTATTTAAGTTCTCAGCTCATTTTTAATCAAGTTGTTCATTTTTTGGTATTAAGTTGTGTAAGTCCTTTATATATTTTTAATATTAAACTCTTTTTGGATATATGATTTGCAAATATCTTCTCCCATTCCCTAGGTTGCCTTTTGTTTTGTTCATGATTTCTTTTTTCTTTTTTTTTTAAGATTTTATTTATTTATTTGACAGGTAGAGATCACAAGTAGGCAGAGAGGCAGGCAGAGAGGGAGGAAGGGAAGCAGGATCCCCACAGAGCAGAGAGGCTGATGTGGGGTTAGATCCCAAGACTCTGGGATCATGACCTGAGCCGAAGGCAGAGGCTTAACCTACTGAGCCACCCAGGTGCCCATTGTTCATGATTCTTTGTTATGCAAGGCATTTTAGTTTGATGTAAGCCCATTTGCTTATTTTAGCTATCATTGCCCTTGAAAATAGTCTATTTTATAAAATTGGACTGCAGTGGGGCACCTGGGTGGCACAGTCCATTAAATGTTTCACTCTTAGTTTCAGCTCAGGTTGTGACCTCAGGCTCATGAGACCATGCCCCTATATTGGACTCCACACTCAGCACAGAGTCTGCTTGAGATTCTCTCTCTCCCTCACCTTCTGCCCTTCCCACTCATGCTCATTCTCTCACTTGTTCTCTCTCTCTGTAAAATAAAAAAAAAAATCTTTAAAAAAAATTGGATGATGGTATGTTTTTCTAAGTAAAGTGAGCTCTAGAATACTATTAGATTAAAATCCAGGAATTGTAATGCAGTTTTAAATGGCATTTTTAGGATTTCAAGGTCCAGAAAGTAGATCTTTCTTGGTGGCTTCCAGCAACTATTTATCATTTTACTGCTCAGTGATAATAAAAAATTCTGATTAAAGATAATACAATGTTTGGCCTATCAAATTAGAAAAGATTCACAATGATATTATATAGTCCTGGCAAGGGTACTCTTTATGATTGGCACTTTCTTTCCTACTAGTAGCTGTGTAAATTTTCACAGAGCTTTTGGAAAGCAATTTGGCAGTATATGTTAACTTTTAAAATCTTCATCTATATTGACTCACAAACTCCAATTTTAGGAAAAACATACTAAATTAGTATTTAGAAATATAGCACAAATTGGCTATACATTTGTATTATTCTTATAATTGCAAATGTTTTCATGTCCAAATATAGGAGAATATGTAAACACCTTCCAGCGAATCTATTTGAATATTATATAGATAATAAAAATATATTTTTAGAGAATATATAGAAATGGAAATTTTTTATTATGTAATCTTAAATTAAAATAGCTAGGTATAAGCTTAAAAATGGTATAAATGTACAAAACTTCCATTATAAACACTAGCCCAGAAAAAAATCATAAGAACAATTTAAGTAGTTTGATGATATCATCTTTGCTAAATATGATCCCAATTTTTGAAAATTTAGTTGATAATTTTTATTTAACTTGGCTCTTAAATACAATGGCAGCAGGCCACATATTCAACTCACACAGTTACTCTGACACTTACAGAAAATATAACTATTTATATTTTTTCACTCCTAATGTGGCCATCTTTCCTAGCCCCCCATATCTCTGGTTAGCAGGGGAGACAATTATAACTCTCTTATGTTCAGCCAATGATTTAAAAAATCCTTTAGACAGTGTCAGATGGATGTCTTTTGGTAAATTCTTACTCCAAAAGATATTTAGGTGACTGGAATGAGAGAAATACTTTTGAGGGTCTGTGGCAAAAAGCAGAGGCATCTCCTTCCCAAAGTCCTCACGCTCTTCTTTTGGTGTATGTTGGCTGACATTGGCTCTTCTCAAGGACAACAGCCCCCACTGACTGGGGACAGTCTGCTCCACCACATTTGTTATAAAGTTTGTGGCTCTGTAACTTGTGCTTTGATTTCTTTTGGCTTGAGTGGCGTTTTCTCTCATTCTCCTTAGCTCATTGGACTTCACTCTGGCTCAGGTAGCACTAAAGATCCTTCCAGGCAAGCATCACTTTTATTTCTGCTTTGGCTTTGGCAGTGCTCTCAGCAGATACATTTTATTCCATTATCTTACATTTGACAAGACAGCCAGACTCTGAAGTATTTCTGGCTTCTCTCTATGACATGCAGTCATATACCACAGTAGATGAAGAGAGGTAGGAGAGCTAACTTCTGTGCTTCCTTCTTCTTGGCATCTTTCATATATCAAGGTTATTTTAATGTGCCATAACCCAGGTTGATATTGCTCCCTAACCATCAAGCGGTAGATGGGCTTTTCTCTTACTTGCCTTCAGTTTATCTGTTTTGTTCCTCACTCAATCTTGCCTTAATGGATTTCCAATTCTGCTTATTGCTGACATGCTAATGATGATGTTAAAAGGAAATTTAAAGCAATGATGATAAAAACCAGAACAGTGGTTGCCTTTGGTAATGATAGTGTTTGGAAAGTTTCAGAATGAAATTTTTTTTTTTTAAAGATTTTATTTATTTATTTGACAGAGAGAGATCACAAGTAGACGGAGAGGCAGGCAGAGAGAGAGAGAGAGAGAGAGAGGGAAGCAGGCACCCTGCTGAGCAGAGAGCCCGATGCGGGACTCGATCCCAGGACCCTGAGATCATGACCTGAGCCGAAGGCAGCGGCTTAATCCACTGAGCCACCCAGGCGCCCCAGAATGAAATTTTTAATAAAATATTTAATATTAATGCTACATCATTTGGTTGAGTGATGGTTACAGAGCGCGCATGTTTGTCAAAGTTGATCAGTCTATAGCTAAACTGTAAAACTACAACAAAATATACATAAGAGTGAGAATTAAAAATCCTCCCTAAAGAAAGCATTGTCTTTCCTTATGGTATTACCTTGTTGAGTGGATCTATATTGCTTGTCAGAGGCTGAACTGTCCTTCTCATGGTCTTAAAAAAACCCTTTTAAATAAATATAATTGTGGTAAAATATATGTAACATAAAACTTAACACTTTGCTTATTTTTAATTATACAATATAATGGCATTAATTATTTTCACAACATTGTGCAATCTGTCATTGTCTATTTCTAGAACTTTTCAATCACTCCAAACAGAAACTCCATACCAATCAAGCAATAATTTCCCATTCCTTTTTCCCCTCAGTCCCTGCTATCTCTAATCTACTTTGTTACTATGAATTTGTTTGAATTTGAATGAATATTAAGAGATATTTTATATAGACAGAATCATACAATAATCTTCCCTTTGTGTCTTTTTATTTACTTAGTATGTTTTCAAGGTTCATCTATGTTGTAAAAGAGCTCAGAACTTAATGTCTTCTTTTTTCAGAAGACCTTACTTTTTTCTTTTTTAAAGATTTTACTTATTCATTTGACAGAGGGGAGAGAGAGAACCAGTGTGGAGATAGACAGAGAGAAGGAGAGAAGCAGGTTCCCTACTGAGCAGGGAGCTTGATGTGGGGCTTGATCTCAGGACTCTGAGATAATGACCTGAGCTGAAGGCAGTCACTTAACCAACTGAGCCACTCAGGTGCCCCTAGACCTTACTTTTTTAGAGCAAATATGACTGCAAGCTACAGAGATTTCCCATATACTCCCTGTCCCTGCATATGCATAGCCTCTCCCACTGTAAATAGCCCACATCACAGTGGTAAATTTGTTATAATTTTGAACTTATATTAGCACATCATTATCACTCAAAGCCCATAATTTACATTATGGTTCATTCTTGGTGGTATACATTCTATGCATTTAGGTAAATGTGCAATAACATGTATCCACCATTATAATATCATACAGAATAGTTTTGTTGCCCTAAAAATCCTCAGCGCTCCAACCATTCATCTCTCTGTCATTCCTAACCCCTGATGACCACTGATCTTTTAACTGTCTCCATAGTTTTGCCTTTTCCAGAAAGTAATACAGTAGGAATTATACAATATGTAGCCTTTTTCCAGTTGGCTACTTTCACTTAGCAATATGTATTTAAGTTCCTCCATGTCTTTTCAAGACTTTTTTTTTTTTAAAAGCATTGAATAGTATTTCATTGTCTGGATGGCCCAGTTTATTTATTCATTCACCTACGGAAGGACAATTTGATTTTTTGCAAGTTTTGGTAATTTGAATAAAACTGTTTTAAATATCCATCTGTAAATTTTTGTGTGTACATAAGTTTTCAATTCATTTGGATGATACCAAAGAGTGTGATGGCTGGGTTTTATGGTAAGACTAGGTTTAGCTTCATAAGAAACTGCCAAGTTAACTTCCAAAATGGTTAAATCATTTTGAATTCCTACCAGCAATTAATGAGAGTTCCTCTTATTTCACATCCGTGCCAGCATCCATTATTGACAGTGTTTTTGGTCATTCGAGTAGATGTGCAGTGGTATCTCATTGTTATAATGTGCAATTCCCTAATGATACATGATGCTGAGCATTTCTTTTCATATGCTTATTTTCTATCTCTACATCTTCTTTGGTGAAGTGTTTGCTCAGATCTTTTGCTAATTTTTAAATCGGGTCACATTCTTATTACTGCATTTTAAGAGTTTTTTCTATATTTTGTGTAATAGTCTTAGATGTGCCTTTTGAAAAGATTTTCTCCCAGTCTTACTGAATATTTGAAACAAAAAAAGTGAATTAAAATACAAAAAATAATAACTAAAGATGATGGGATTAGAAGTGATTCTTATTTAACTTTCACTAATTTTAGTCCCCAAATTTCTGCAGTGAACCTGTATTTCTTATATAATGAGAAAAATAAAAACAATAACCATTAAGTCTGCCAAATGCAGTTTCACCTACCTTTTACTTAAATGGCAATGACAGGAAGAAAAGGTTACAAAACACAGCACTCTAAAACTAGGAACTAGAAATGATAGCCAAGCTACTGTCAAAATGTGGGAGAAATTTCCTTTTTGGTAACAGCTAGGCAAATGAGATTAAATAAAAATTGGCTCTCCCAGTTTATAGTGCCGAAACCGGAGAAAAATGTAACCCAAATCTTTCTTGCCCTCACATGAAAACATAGTATAAGTAATTACTCAAACAGGTTCTTGTCTTTATACATACTACTCCAATCCTTACCAAAATACTTCCAAATTATGAACTGAGTACTCAGAAAGTATCATATATTTCCTCAGGATTAAATCCATGCAACCTAGCAGGACTACTATCCATACTGACTGTGAAGATACGTGCCAGATACTGCCCCTACTCTCTCTAGCTCCATGTTCAATTCATCTCCCCATAAATGGGACTCTAGCTGAGGTAGCTGATCTATCATGACTTTATGTCTCCACCAGATACTCTTTCCCATACTTTGCCATCTAGTTGCCATAGCTTTTGGAACAGTAGTGGGTGGTATATGATGTCACTCAACATCAGTGTTTCAGCAGAAATGACTTAGTGTGGAAGTTCTGCTTGGTAGTTTGTGGTAAAGAAAATAGACTGTTTTGTTTGTTTCTTGCATTTATTAATTTTAACATTTGTTCAACAAAACTTTTATTTTTACTTTTTAAATTTTATTTTAATTTAATTCCAATATCATTAATACCCAGTATTATATTGGTTTTAGGTATACAATATAGTGATTCAATAGTTCTATACATTACTTAGCACTGATCATGATAAGTATACTCTTAATCCCCTTCACCTGTTTCACCCATGTTCGCACCTACCTCCTGTCTGATAACCATGAGTTTGTTCTGCATAGTTAAGGGTCTATTTTTTGGTTTGTCTCTTTTTGTTGTTGTTTATTTTTTTCTTAAATTTCACACATAGGTGTAATCATATGGTATTTATCTTCCTCTGACAGACTTTTTTCACTTAGCATTATACCCTCTAGATCCATTCATGTTGTTTCAAATGACAAGAATTTATTCCCTCTCTCTCTCTCTAACATATATATACCATATATATATATATATCGATGGCCCACTTGGGCTGCTTCCATGATTTGGCTATTATAAAAAAAGTTTTAATAAATATATGAGTGCATATAATTTTTTGAATTAATATTTTCATATTCTTTGGGTAAATACCCAGTAATGGAATTACTGAATTATATGCTAATTTTATTTTTCATTTTTTTGAGGAACTTCCATACTGTTTTCCACAAAGGTTGCACCAGTTTGCATTCCCACCAACAGTGCAAAATGGTTCCCTTTCCCCCACATCCTCACCAACAATTGCTGTTTTTTGTGCTTTTGATTTTAGCCATTTTTATATTATACCCTGATATAAAAATATCAGAGTAATTCTGGCCTCATAGACAGGTGTAAGGTGACATCTCATTATGGTTTTGATTTGCATTTCCCTGATGATGAGTGATATTGAGCATCTTTTTGTATTTCCATTGGCCATCTATAAGTCTACTTTAAAGAAGTGTCTGTTCATGTCTTATGCCATTGGTTATTTGGTTTTTGAGTGTTGAGTTGTATTGTTTTTTTATGCATTTGGACATTAACCCTTTATCAGATATGTCATTTGCAAATATCTTCTCCCACTCAGTAGGTTGTCTTTTAGTTTTGTTGATTATTTTCTTTGCTGTGCAGAAACTTTGTATTTTGGTATAGTCTCAATTGTTTATTTTTTGCTTTTGTTTCCCTTGCCTTAGGAGACATATCTAGAAAAATGTTGCTATGTCCCATGTCAGAGAAATTACTGCCTGTGCTTTCCTTTAGGATTTTTATGGTTTCGGGTCTGATGTTTAGGTTATTAATCCATTTTCAGTTTCATTTTTGTGTATGGTGTAAGAAAGTGGTCCAATCTTACTCTTTTACATTTAACTGTTTAGTTTTCCTTACACCATTTGTTGAAGAGACTATCTTTTTCCCATTGCATGTTCTTGCCTCCATTGTGGAATATTAATCAATAATACAATCATGGGTTTATTTCTGGGCTCTCTATTCTGTTCCTTTGAACTGTGCATATAGTTTAGTACATCTTGAAATCTGGGATTATGATACCTCCAGTTTTGTTCTTCTGTTTCAAGTTTGCTTTGGTTATTCAAGGTCTTTTGTGGTTCCATATAAATTTTAGGATTATTTATTCTAGTTCTGTGAAAAATGCTGTTGGTAGTTTGATAGGAATTGCATTTAATCTGTAGGTTGCTTTGGTAGCATGAGCATTTTAACAATATTTGTTCTTTCAACCCATGAGCATGGAATATTTTTCCATTTGTGTTGTCTTCGATTTCTTTCATCAATGTGGGATAGTTTTTAGAGTTCATGTTCTTTCACCTTCTTGGTTAAGTTTATTCCTAGGTATCATTTTTGATACAACTGTAAGTGGGAAAGTTTTCTTAATTTCTCTTTCTGCTACTTATTGGCATTAGAATACATTATTGGCATGTAGAATTATTATTATTCTACATTATTGGCATGTAGAATACAATGGATTTTGATTTTATATCCTGTGATCTTACTGAATTCATTTTTCAGTTCTAGTAGTGTTTATATGGAGTCTCTAGGGTTTTCTAAAACCCTGAAAAATCATGTCATGTGCAAATACTGAAAGTTTTATTTCTTCCCTACCAATTTGGATGTCTTTTTTTTTTTCTTGTCTGATTACTATGTCTAGGACATCAGTACTGTATTGAATAAAAGTGATGGGAATGGATATCCTCATCTTATTTCTAATCTTAGCCTCTCAGTTTTTCATCATTGAGTCAGATATTAGCTATGGGTTTTTCATATAAGGCCTTTATTACATTGAGTTATGCTCCCTCTAAACCGAGTTTGTTGAGGGTTTTTATCATGAATGGATATTGTTCTTGGTCAAATGATTTTTCGGCCCCAATCATATGGTTTTTATCCTTTCTCTTTTTGATGTGATGTATCATGGTAACTGATTTGAATGTATCAAACCACCTATGCTTCCCAGAAATAAATCCCATTTGATCATGGTGAATGATTTTTTTTTCACTGTATTGTTGGATTCAGTTTTCTAATATTTTGTTGAGTTTTTTGCATCCCTGTTCATAAGAGACATTGGCCCATAATTCTCTTATTTGGTAGTATCTTTATCTGGCTTTGGTATTGGGGTAAAGCTGGCCTCATAGAATGAATGTGGAAGATTTCTTTCCTCTTCTATTTTTTTTATCTTTTTTTAAAATTTTTTTTAGATTTTATTTATTTGACAGACAGAGATGACAAGTAGGCAGAGAGGCAGTCAGGGGGTGGGGGCGGGAAACAGGTTCCCCGCTGAGCAGAGAGCCGGATGTGGGGCTCAATCCCAGGACCCTAGGATCATGACCTGAGCCAAAGGCAGAGGCTTTTACCCACTGAATCACCCAGGTGCCCCTTTCTCTTCTATTTTTTTAGAATAGTTTTAGAAGAATGGGTATTAATTCTTGTTTAAATGTTTGCTAGAATTCACCTGTGAACTATCTGGTCTTACACTTTCATTTGTTGGGAGTTTTTTAAGTTACAGATTTAATTTTATTGCTTATAATCAATGTGTTCAAATTTTCTATTTTTTCCTTATTGAGTTTTGGTAATTTATATGTTTTTAGGAATTTCTCTAATTCTTCTAGGTTGTTTAATTTGTTGGCATATAATTTTTCATAATATGTTCTTAATTTTTTTTTATTTCTGTGGCATCAGTTTTTATTTCTGCTTTTTCATTTCTGATTTTGTTTGAGTCCTTTCTTTCTGTCTCTCTCTCTTTTTTTTAAATGAATCTGGTTAAAAGTTAATCAAATTTGTTATCTTTTCAGAGAAACAGCTCCCAGTTTCATTGATCTGTTCTTTTTTTTTTTAAGTTTCTATATCCTTTAATTCTGCTCTAATCTTTTTTTTTTTCCCTTCTTTCTATTGGTTTTGGGTTTCATTTGTTCTTCTTTTTCTAGCTCCTTTAAGTATAATGTTAGGATTTTTATTTGAGATTTTTCTTGGTTCTTGAGGTAGGCCTGCATTGCTCTAAACTTCCCTCTTAGAACAGTTTTTTGATGAATCACAAAGACCTTGGACCATTGCGTTTTCATTTTCATTTGTCTCCATGTATTTTTTTTAAATTTTCTCTTTGATTTCTTATAACTCATTCATTGTTTAGTTGTGTGTTAATTAACCTCCATGTATTTGTGCTCTTTCCAGATTTTATCTTGTGGTTAATTTCTAGTTTCCTAATGCTGTGGTCAGAAAAAATGCATGGGAAGGCTTTGATCTTTACAATTTGTTGAAACTTGTTTTGTGGCCTAATATGTGATCTATTCTTGAGAATAGAATAGAGAATTCTCATGTGTACTTGAATAGAATATGTATTCTGTTTTAGGATGGTGTGTCCTAAATATATGTTAGATCGTTCTAGTCCAGTGTGTCATTCAAAGCCACTGTTTCCTTTTGATATTCTATTTGGACGATTTATCCATTGATGTAAGTGGTGTGTTAAAGTCCTTTGCTATTATTCATACATGTTAATACATACATACATAATACATACATACATAATACTACTACATATTATTGATCATTTCCTTAATGTATGTTTTTAGCTACTTTATGTACTTCAGTGGTCCCATGTTGGGTGCATAAATATGTGCAATTATTATATCTTCCTCTTGGATTGTTCCATTTGTGATTATATAGTCTCCTTCTTTTTCTCCTTACTACAGTCTTTGTTTTAAACACTATTTTGTCCAATATCTGTATTGCTACCACAGCTTTTTTATTTTTTTCCCACTTCCATTTGTATGGTAAGTGCTTTTCCATCCCCTCACCTTTAATTTAGGTCTGAAATAAGTTGCTTATGGACAGCATATAGATAGTCCTAATTTTTTATCCATTTTCTTACCCTATGGCTTTTAATCACAGCATTTCATCCACTTACATTCAAATAATTATGAGTTTGTATTACTTATTGCCATTTTCTTACTTGTTTTATGGTTGTTGTTGTAGTTCTTCTCTGTTCCTTTTTTTCCTTATGATGTTCTCTCTCACAGTTTCCTGGCTTTCTTTAGTGGTATACTTGGATTTCTTTCTCTTTATTTTTTGCAGATCTGGTTTTTGATTTATGGTTATCATTAGGTTTTTATATTCTTATGCATATAGAAGTCTGTATTAAGTCAATGTTTACATAAGTTTGAACCCATTCTTTACCCCCCCAACTTTTTAGGTATATGATGTCATATTTTACATTTTTTTACATTGTGAATCTCTTGATGGAGTTTTATAGAGTTTTACTGTTTTTGCGCTTCCTACTTTTCTCATTTCTGTTTATGGTCTTTTTTTTTTTTTTTTTTAATCCCACTCAAAGAGTCCTCTTTAATATTTCTTGGCTGGTTTAGTGCTTTTGAATTCCTTTAACTTTTGTTTGTCTGAGAAACTCTTTATCCTATTCTAAATGATTGATAGAATAGGATAAAGAGTTTTGATGGATAGAGAATTTTTGGCTGCAGATGTTTTACGTTCAGCTCTTTGACTATATTATGCCACTCCCTTCTGTCCTGTAAAGTTTTTCCTAAAAAATCTGCTCATAGCCTTATGGAGTTTCCCTTGTGTGTAACTGTTTTCTTATCTCTTGGTGCTTTAAAAAGTCTCTCTTTATCACTAGCTTTTTGGCATTTCAATTACTATATGTCTTGGTGTGGACCTCCTTAGGTTTGATTTTGTTGGGGCCTCTCTGTGACTCTTGAATCTGAAATTGTTTCCTTCCCCAACTTCAGGAAGTTTTCAGCTATCAGTTTTTCAAAGATTTTATTTATGTATTTGGCACAGAGAGAGAGAGAGAGAGGGCACAAACAGGGGGAGAGGCAGAGGGAGAAGCAGGCTCCCTGATGAGTAGGGATCCCAATGCATGGCATCATGATCTGAGCTGAAGGCAAACACTTAACTGACTGAAGCACCCAGGCAATTTTTGTTCAAATAAAATTTCAATCCCCTTTCTCTCTCTTCTCCTTCTTTAAAGACTTATTTATTTGAGAGAGAGAGAGAGTACACAAGCAGGGGGAAATGAAGAATCCTCAATTAGACACCCTGCTGAGCATGGATTCCCTACATGGGGCTCTATCTCAGGACCCTGAGATCATGACATGAGCCAAAATCAAGAATGGCCTCTTAACTGACTGAGCCACCCAGGCACCCCCCCTCTCTTTTTCTTCTGGGATCCCTATAATGAAAATGTTATCCTTGGTGGTGTCTCTGATTTCCCTATTTTCATTTATTATTATTTTTTTTTCTCTCACCTGTTTTGCTAGATTGCTTTCAATTACCCTGTTCTTCAGGTCACTGATCTGTTCTTCTGTTTTCCTCTAGTCTATTATTTATTCCATCTAGTATATTTTTAATTCTAGTTATTGAGTTCTTCATGTCTGGTTCTTTTTTTGGTGTTTTCTGTCTCTTTGTTAATGGTCTCACTGAAGTTCTTCACTCTTCTCAAGTCTTTTGAGTATCTTTATGGCCATTACTTTAAGTTCTTTATCAGGCACATTACTTATTTCCATTTCATTTAGCTCTCTTGTTGTGATTCTGTCCTGTTCTTTCATTTGAAACATAATCCTCTGTCTCCTCATTTTGTCCAACTCTCTTTGTCCATTTCTATGTGTTAACAAAAGTCAGCTATGTCTCCTGCTATGGGTAGTAGTGGCTTTATGAAGAAGAGGTCCTATAATGCCCTGCAATACAATGTCCCCTGTTCACTAGAACCTTGTACTTCAAGGATGTCATCTATGTGTGTTACATGTGCTCTAATGTTGTGGCTGAACAGTTTCGCCTTCAGTCCAGTCATTTGCAATAGTTCTTTTAGCCTGTTTTGGGCAGAGTTTCGTCCCTGTGTTTTTCATGGATGAGTGTGGGGCCACTTTACACTTGAATTAAATACCAGGCATTTGCCAGAGATATGGTAGCATATAAATGGTGGGCACTTTCCCTATGTTCTACCCTGAGAAGTTTTCATTGGTAAGTGGGGTCTGCAGATCAGGTGTCTGCTTCTAGCCCACTGCTGGGGTTGTAGTCTGACTGGTGTGTGTGGTTATTTTCACCTCTCCCCAAGGCAGGAGTCATTTTGGAGTGGTTCTATTCCCTATCTGGGATACTTGCACCATACCAGGTTTATGGAACCACTTTGGACTGACTCTGGTCAAAGGTGTATTGGAGGGACATGTTCTCAGGAGAAGTGGGGGTGGGGTACAAGGTGATAGCAGGTTTTGAACAGGTCTGCTGTGGGAAGAGAACTGCAGCTGAGGCATGGCTAGATGGGGAGTGACCACAGGAGAATGCTGTGGGGTGGAAGGATGCTCTTAGCAAGTTAGGTAAGGAGTACTGGCACCACTCTGGTTCCTTCAGGTTTCTGTGTGTCTAGGCTGGAGGGTGTGGGAGGGAAATGGTGCCCTCCAGCTTCTTTGTTCCTAGAGAAGTCCCTCAATGATTCCTGCCCCTCTATCCCATGCTCTGAAATTAGTAAACATATCTCCCTCCTTATACCATTTTTCAAACTGCTACTTCTATGTTGTATCTCCATGGGGCTATTTATTGTGTTACCTCTTTAAAATCAGGTACTCAGTTTCTTGTAGCCTTTCTGGCTCTCCCAGACCTGAGCCCACTGATTTATAAAGTACCAGGTATTTAACCCCACTGACTTGCAAGATTATGACCCTCTGGTTTTCATGTGGGTTTCCTGTGCCAGGGGTGCTTGGTGTGAGGAACTATCCCTCTTCCCTATTCATACCTGTGATGTCCCTCCCGCCTGGGTCCATTTAGCTCCTAAGCACACCTCTGCCCCTCTTACCCTTTTTGATGTGACCTCTTTTCTACATTCGGCTGTGGAGAGTCTGTTCTGACAATCCTCAGGATCATTTTTGGGGTTGTTTACACACTGTTGTGGGTGTAATCTAGTTGTGTCCATGGGAGGAGGTGATCTTAGGGTCCTTCTACCATCTTCCCAAGAAGTCTATTCAACCAGTTTTGATTAAGACTCTGAGGTGAATAATTAAGGCAATATTAAAGTGAGTATCTTAGTCCTGACTCATGTTTTAGAAGATAGATAAAGGGACTAGGGAAGTTTATAAAAGGGTAAATAATATAAACTGCAGGACTGAAGAAGGCTTTCCTAAGGAACAGCATTTTAGTAGAGATCTATGGACTACATAGACACAGTCATATATAGTCCATGGATCTCTGCTTAAGTGTTATTCCTAAACACCAGCCCTCTTGGTAGAGAGATTCTTACTGTTCACATGGACCTGGAACTGCACAAAAGTTCTGAGACAATAGAATAAACATAGGGTCTGTGTATTTAAGGAACTAACTGAGGATCAGTGAAGCTAGAGCATAGAAAATGGGGAGAGTAGCAAATCTGAAAAGGCAAACAAAATTCAGATTATATATGGTCTTATAAATCATGGTAAAAACTTAGATTTTTATTCTTATTAGGCTGAATGCCATTGAGGAGTTGGAATGAAAATGTGTGGGAGGTATATAGGATGGAGAATAAATTAGCAGGGAGCCAAGACTGGACAGAGGAGGAGCAGTTAGAAAGCTACTGAAAAAAAAAAAAAATTCAGATGAGATTGTAGGGGTATGTCTCCTCAAGATGGGCTACTTTGGCATGAAAATTACTTTGAGCTGAAGCCAATCATGGTGTTGTGGGCACAAGAGAAACCTTTGTCCCTCTCTTTGAAAGAGGACTTCACCTAATGTCCTTCATTCGCAGAAGGAAAGGAAAAATGCATTGCAGGAAATCGGAGGGGGAGATGAACCATGAGAGACTGTGGACACAGAGAAACAAACTGCGAGTTGTAGGGCAGAGGTAGGTGGGGGGATCGGTGAGCCTGGTGGTGGGTATTAAAGAGGGCATGTATTGCATGGAGTACTGGGTGTTGTACATAAACAATGAATCTTGGAACACTGCATCAAAAACTAATGCTGTATTTTATGGTGACTAATATAACACAACTAAAAAAAAAAAAAAGAAAGAAAGAGGACTTCAGCTACTTCCATTTTGACCTCAAACTTTTCTACTTGGGTTTTTCCTTCCAGTCATCTCTTGAATCAAGAGGAAGACCCAGAGGGCAAAACACTCCCTGATTGGAACCAAAACTATCTCCCCTCCCACACACACACATAAACCAGCCCTGCCCCAAGCAATAAGGACTGCCTTGAGTCAGCAAAACCCCTTAGTCCCACATTTTCTTTATATAAACCTGGAAGCATTTTTGACACTTTGGAGACAAGTCTTTGTGAAGCTAGTCCCCCATCTTCCCGGTGTTGGTCTCACTGAAATAAATTCCTTTTTTATTTCACCACCACTCCTTTCTCTGCCTTTGGATTTTGTCAGCAGAGAGGCAGAACGTATTCTGTTTGAGACCTCTGAAACCTGGGACTCTGCCTGCTAGCTACACATTTAGATTCAGAAGGATCTAAATTGGGGGTCTTTCTCAAAATAAGGGTCATTAACAGAAATAAATTTTACTTGAGTAACTCATCTGTATGGCATGGCAAACATCTAAATTACTAAACATCTGTTCTTCTTCATATTGCCTTGTAAATTGTATTTCTCCCCTCTGAATTTCCAGAACTCTACCCCTTCTCCTTAGTTCAGGATAACATATATACCTCATTTTGCCTGACTGTCTTTGGAATTTGCATGTCTATTTGGATTCCTGGTAATTACTACTATTAAATTTTATTTTCTCCTATTAATCTCTCTCATGTTAATTTGATTCTTAGTCTAGCTTGAAGGACCTTGATGGAGACAGGAATTCTTGCTCTCTAACAAGATATTGTGACATTGTGATTTATAATAAGAAATATATGTTTAGTCTTTTTCCCTATTTCTGAAATCAAGCTTTTGAAGTTTCCTAAGTGAAGAGAACAATAAAGGTGTCTTTTGTTATGTTAATGTTGGCTTTTGGAAAGCCCTTAGGTAACCTAAGGATGGGGGCTAGTTGCCTGGGTAATGACCTTATCATTAGTGGGTTGGAGTATTCAGTCCCTTCCTCTGACCTCCAGGTAAGGGGAGGGGCTAGAGATTGAGTTCAGTCACTAATGGCCAATGATTTAATATAAAGTTACAATGTAATGAAACTTCCATAAAAACTTGAAGGAACAGTTTGGAGAGCATCTAGGTTGGTGTACTAGTAAAGGTACTGGGAAAGTTTCATCTAAGGAGAACATGCAAACTCCATGCTTTTCCCTGCATCTTGCCCTAGGCATCTCTTCCATCTGGCTATTCTTGATTTATATTCTTTTATAATAAATTTATAATCTAGTCAGTAAATGATTGTCTGAGTTCTATGAGCTGTTCTAACAAATTAATCAAACCCAGTGAGGAGATTGTGGGAACCTTTGATCTATTGCCAGTAGATCAGAACTATAGGGAAAAACCAGCACTTAAGTAACTGGCCACTGAAGTTCAAGAGGAGGGCATCTTTAGAACCTTCAATCTATAGCCAGTTGGTCAGAAGCACAGGTAATAATTTGGGCTTGTGACTGGCATCTGACGTGATGGGTGGGAAGGCCTTATAGGACTTGTAGGATCAAGCACTTAACCAGTGGAATCTGATGCTATCTCCAGGTAGATAGTGTTCGAGTTGAGTTGAATTGTAGAACACCCAGCTGGTGTCTGAGAATTACTTGGTGTTGTGTGGGAAGCCCCCTGACACACACACACACACACACACAGACACATGTTGGAATTTGGCCCAGGAACCTGAAAGAAATATTGTAGTAGATTTCACAGGAAAAGAAAGTAGAGATAAAAAAAAAATAGAAACATTGAGGAAAATATTAGGAAGAAGATTTGACATAGTTGGTGAATATATGGTAGTAGTGAGAAGAATTAAGGATAACTCCCATATTTTGGCTAAGATCTAGCACAAGGATAAAAAAAATAATAAAACTAGTGGCATCAGCAGATTTCTCAGTTTCAGAGAAACTATTCTTTCAATTCTTATTTGTAGTCTTTATTTTCTTACATTATTATGACAATGGATCCAAAGACCCAGCCCATTATTATGACAATGGATCCAAAAAGGTATCATGTTATACTTGGAATTTCTCCCCCCCTACTATCCTTTTCCCCTGCTCCTTTGTGCCCTAAAATAAGTCTTTCCATGGAGATTTTACAAGAATATCTGTTAGGGTAATTCTGTTTGATTATTCCACCACTGCCTCAGTTATTCTCAGGAGTGGAAACAGTTTAAATAGTTTCCAATATCCTTTTGAGCTTCTACAATCATAGACTTTCATGATTTTCAATACTTTAAAAAAAATCACAGACCTACAAAAAACTTGGTAGTACCAAAAGCTTTCTTCCTCCCAAACTATTTGAGAATAAGTTGCTGATCTAATGCCCTATTACTCAAAATTTTTTAAGGTTTTATTTCCCATAATCATTTCTCCTACACAACCAAAATAAATCCATCAAAATAAGGAAATTTCCGTACATTTCTGGCATAATAAAATGGTCTAGGCTTACTTTCCATGTTTTTGCCCAAGACCTGAAATTAGCCATCTCCAAGTATACTTGATTCCTTTTAGTGAGGAATTGTGTTTTGTTTTTGTTTTGTTTAGTTTTGTTTTTTGTTTTTTAAAGATTTGTTATTTTAATTTTGAAAAGATTTATTTATTTATTATTTTAGAGAGAGAGCGAGCTAGAGAGAACATGAGAGAGAGAGAGCGCTAGAGGGGTAGCGGGAGAGAGAATCCCATGGGAGCATGGAGCCAGATGCAGGGCTCTATCTCGTGACCCTGAGATCAGGACCTCAGCTGAAACAGAGTTGGTCACTTAACCAACTGCACCACCCAGACACCCTGAGGAATGGTATTTTGAAGCCAATATCTTAGCAATATATATGCTCTCAAGCCCTCTCAGTAGACAGAAGTTGGGAAATAAATGAGTGTGTACACACACATCCGTTCACATACATATGAATACACACACAATTATACCAATTCCATCTATCCATCCATCCATTCATAGAAACCATGGAAACAAAAATCCAGTACTTCCATTTCCAATCTAACACAACAGTATTTTTGTTTTCTGCCTCTATATATTTGTTCATTTTTCTCTGATAGTAAAAAAGCTGGTTTCCATTCATATTTATTTATTTGATCAATCTTCCTGTGTTGATCTCTTTCTTCTTCTCTGTGTGGATGCACACCTAGCACTGCTTTGAATTTGACACTCTTTTATTAGGTACTATACCTCCTCCTCTCTACCATCCATCTTAAAATGTTCCCTAAATGTTTTGTTTTATTTTATAAACAAAAAATATGTACATTACTGAAAATACACAAACCTGAATTCATGCAACACAGTCATATGTCAGTAGTGAAACAAAGCTTCATTTCAGCTTGGCAATGATTAGAAGCATATTTTATAGAAATATAACAAGGAAAATGATCCACAGGTATATTACTTTACACCATGGTTCTATGCATCTAAAGAGTCTTCAGAAACCAGTATTTTCCACATGTAGCAATCAATTGATTTTGCTTTCAGGAACAATAAAGGTAAAACTTCAAATATCATTTTTCTCAACACGTTATCATTAAAGAACTATATCAGTATAGAAGTTTCTTCCCAATAGAAAGTAAATTTCATAAAGTCAGAAGATTGTGTTTTTATTTCATTGTCTCTATTCCCAGTGCCTGAAAGAATGTCAGGCACATAATGGATGAATAATAATTATTTTTGAATGAATGAAAAAACAAATATTGGAGTTAGTAGAGAGGGAAACAAAACAAGCAAAAGAAAAAACAAGGGGCACCTGGGTGGCTCAGTGGGTTAAAGCCTCTGCCTTTGGCTCAGGTCAAGATCCCAGGGTTCTGGGATTGAGCCCCGCATCAGGCTCTCTGCTTGCCGGGGAGCCTGCTTCCTCCTCTCTCTCTCTCTGCCTGCCTCTCTGCTACTTGTGATTTCTGTCTGTCAAATAAATAAATAAAATCTTAAAAAAAGAAAAAACAACAAAGCAACTTCCTGGGACTCTTCAGCTGTTCTAAGACAGTCTACTGTAAACTGACCTGCAGGGACACCTGGGTGGCTCAGTTCGTTAAGCGTCTGCCTCCAGCTCAGGTCATGATCCCAGAGTTCTGGGACTGAGTGCCACATGGGGTTCCATACTCCCCAGGGAGTCTGCTTATTCCTCTGCCTGCTGCTCCTATGGCTTGTGCTCTTTCTCTTTCTCTCTTTCTAACAAATAAATAAACAAAATCTTAAAAAAATAATAATAAATAAACTGACCTGCAGCTCCTGAGTAATTTCCTTCTAGATTCCACCTGTGTCTTTTCAGTCAACTTGTTGACCTTCTAGGTGATGGGTACATAAATGATGCAGTCCCATAACCCTAACCCTAACCATTTAGATCCATGTGGACATGGGATAGAATTTGAGTTAAAATTTCTAGTTATCTCTTATACCCACATCTGGCTGACTATATATCTGTGTCCACTGAACTCTTCAGTGTTCCATCAATTTCAGTAATGAAGTGCCCAAACATTGAAGTTCTCATTACATAGCTTATGCCAAATAAAAGCTTTTCTCCTTGATCTAGGGAGGTGGTTTTTAACTGTCCTTAGAAATATGTTAATAAAATGTGCTCACCAGGGGCTTATGCCACAGCTTTTTGAGTCTTACGTATGACATCTAGGTCAGCAGCACTCCATATCATCTGCTTTGCCCTTGGTTTGTAATGTCTTTTAGTGGGTGAAAACAGAATTGTGAGAGACCAGGCTGATGCCCATTCCAATGACCATCTTCACCAAATATAATCACCACAGCAATCATGAGTGGTTGTCTTATTTAGAACTTTTTTCGAATGAATAGAGGGAATGACAACCTCTTCCACAATACACTGACTCTTAAATACAATAAAGCCATAACATAAAGATGTTTCAGCAAATACTACATTTACTATTTAATAAATACACATTGCATAATAACTATAGACCAAGAAATAATCAAAAGTTAAATGATTTGACAATAAATAACAGTTCTTGTAAGTTTATATTCTAAAAAGTATCCCACAAATATATACTACCCAGGTGATGTGAGGGTTAAGATGAAAAATAAAGAGATTAAGAAAAAACCATGAAACATGGTAAAAGAACAGAGTGATAGCATTGAGATTTACTTGTATTATTTATTTATTTATTTATTTATTTATCAGAGAGAGAGAACAAGAAAACACAAGCAAGGGGAGTAGCAGGCAGAGGAAGAAGCAGGCTCTCTGCTGAGCAAGAAGCCAGATTCAGGAGTCCATCTCAGGAACCTGGGGTCATGACCTGAGCCAAAGGCAAACGCTTAACCCACTGAGCCACCCAAGAGTCTCGGTAGTCTGTTTTGGACAGTGTGGTCCAAGACAGTATCTCTGATCATCTGAGATTTGGTAAAGATATAAAAGTCATGAACATGGTAACCAAATAAATATTTAGGGGAAGTTTACTTTGGGCAAAGATTACAAAAAGCATGGAGAGTGTTTGATGAACATAGAGAATATCAATGTGGCTGCAAAAGAGTGAGTGTGGCAGAGTGGGAAAAGGTAAGATCAGAGGATGAAAAATGGAATAGACAAAGTAGGGTTTTGTTAGTGTTGCTAAATTTAGAATATTTTCTTGATGAGATGGGAAACCACTGGAAATTTCTAAGCAAAAGGGTTGCATTATCTGACTTAAATTTTCAAGAATCACATAGGATGCTCTACTGGGAATAAACTAAAAGGAATTGATAGTAAAAGTATACAGACTAGTTAAAAACTACTCCAATTATGTGACTTGAACCAGAGTGGGAGCAATGGGTCTAGTAATAGAGATAAAATATAATCAAAGGTGGCGCTAACAAAATTAGCTAATGAATTAAGTACTATACACGAGAGAGACAAAAATGACTTAAGGGTGTTTACAAATGTTATGGCCTGATCTACTGGAAGGATTGAATTTCTAGTTACTGAGATATGGAATAATGTAGGAGAAGCAGGTTTGGTTGGAGGGAGAGATCAAGAATCAGGGTTTGAACAGTTCTAATTTGAGGTGCCTTTCCAAGTGGAGATGTATGAGCAAGATCTCTGAGACTCCTTTATTTTCTGTCTGTATGACTTGGGTTAAGCATTTTAATTTCTTAGTACTATCATGTTCCTCTCTATGATAAGCTGGTGATAATAATGGTACATACTTCATAGATTTGTTATGAGAATTAAATGAGGCAATTTATGCCATGAATACTTAGACAAATGCCTGGCTCACAGTAAGGGCTCAATAAATATCAGCTATTACTATTAGAGAGGTGATAGAAGATGATGAAATGTGGTCAAGTTTAGGAAACATTTCAAAAATGTTTTTGAATGATAAGATTGTCTTATCAATGTCTTACATTGTCTTACAATGATAAGATTGTCTAACAGATTGGATGAAGAGTGTAAGAAAAAAGGAAGAGCCAAAGATAACTCCAAGAATTTTTCCTTGAACATCAGAAAAATGGAGTTACTATTTAAAGAGCTGGTTGGAACTGGGAGAGAAAGAGTGTATAATAAGTAAGGAAAGAATAAAAATTTCATCTATACACATGTCAAGTTGGACATGCCCTCTAGACATTCATGTGAAGGTGTCAAGTAAGCAGGTACATTTTAAAACCTAGAGGTTTGATCAGAAATCCAAGCTGAAGATATTAAATTCAATAAGTCCTCATAATACAGAGGGGATTTCAAATCATGGGAATGGATGAGACCACCAAAAAAGGTGAGAATTGTTTGGAAAGGGGATAGGTCCTGGATGTGGGGAATTCAAATATTTAGAGGTCTGATGGACACAAGATAACTAGCTAGAAAGACAGAAAAGTGGTGGTCAGTAAGATAAGAAAAAAACCAAGAGAGTTAGTAAGACACAGAAGCTGAAGCAGAAAGTATTTTAAACAAGTGCGATTAATTAACTGTGTCAAAATTTGATTATAATTTACATGATAAAAGGATAGAAATTTAACCATTGGGTTCAGCATTGTGGAATTCACTGACCTTGATAAGAATATTTCATTGACACCGATAGGACAGAAGCTTGGGTTGGAGTAAGTTCTAGAGAGAATGAAAAAAGGAGGAATAGACTGATCACTATTAACAGTTCTTTCAAGAATTTGCTGCAAAGTGGGGCAATAGCTGAAATGGCATGTGGGGTTGAGAAGGTCTGTTTTGTTTTGTTTATGGTGAAAGAAAATATATAGGTATACACATACTTGTAAAGACATTTATACATTGTATACACCTATGTATTATGTATTTAAGTATATATGTACATACCATAATACTCATATTTATCTGAATAGGGAAATTGGTGTATTCAGGAGAGAGAAAATGGGGTCACATATAAAAATAAAATCCTTAAATATGTGAAAAGGACTCTAGCACCCAAAAGAAAATGTGGATCTATGTGTAAGTATAGACAGTTCACCTGGAAGAACTAACAGAAATTTAGGTATATGCATTCAGATGGAGATTGGTGCTATATGTGGTAAATGCCGCATGAAAAATTTCTCTCCTGGTTGTTTCTAAGCAATCAAAAAACTAGGATGCAATGTGTTCAACTAAGAGAGAAGAATGAGAATAGTGTTGGAAGTCTGAGGAGAAAAGAAAAGTATAAAATAGTCATGGAGAAGAGTGAAAGATTTTCTTCTTCTCAAAGAACCACGGTAGGATGGTCCACGAACACCATGGGCCCATTTGAGATTCATGGTGATGAATTTAAAATTAGACTGGTTGGCATGGGTGTTTTTATTAAGTCAGATTTAGATATTTGGTTATTTTCTATTTGACATCACTAACCTAGGCCACAGGTTCTTCATCAGCATAGACACCAGTCACACTGCACTTGCCCTCCAACCCCCCAGTGACAAAGAAATATCTATTCACAGAAGAAAACATTCTTAATATTGAGGAAATAAATATATATAGTTTAAGAAGCTCTAACAAAAATATCCTAACAATACCAAATGTTGGCAAAGATATGGAGCAACAGGAACTCTCATTCATTGCTAGTAGAAATATAAAATGGGACAGCGACTATGGAAGACAGTTTGGCAGTTTCCTACAAAGCTAAACTTAGTCTTACCATATGATCAGCAGTCACACTCTGTGGTGTTTACCCAAATGAATTGAAAACTTACGTTGATACAAAAACCTGCATAAGGGGACACATGGGTGGCTCAATTGGTTAAGCGACTACCTTCTGCTCAGGTCATGATCCTAGAGTCCTGGGATCAAGTCCTGCATCAGGCTCCATGCTCAGCAGGGAGTCTGCCTCTCCCTCTGACCCTCCCACTTCTCATGCTCTCTCTCTCTCATTCTCTTTCACTCAAATAAATAAATAAAATCTTAAAAAAAAAAAAACCTGCATTGGGATATCTGTAACAGCTTTATTAGTGACTGCCAAAACTGGAAGTAATCAAGATGTCCTTTAGTAGGTGAATGGATAAATAAACTGTGGTATATCCAGACAACAGAATTCAGTGCTAAAAAGAAATGAGTTATTAAGCCACAACAAGACATGGAAGAACCTTAAATACATATTATTAGTAAAAGAAGCCAACCTGAAGAGGCTATATGATTTCAAATATGTGACATTCTGGAAAAAAGGCAAAATCATGGATACAGTAAGATCAGTGGTTGCCAGAGGTCAGGGGAAAGGGGAGGATGAATAGGTAGAACCCAGAAGAGTTTTAGGGCAACGAAATTTTTCTGTATAATACTATAATGGCAGATGCATGCCATTATACATGGGCCCAAACCTATAGAATGTATGCCATCCAGACTGATCCATGATGTAAATTAAGGACTTTGGGTGATAAGCATATGCCAGCATAGTTTTATTGATTATAAAAAATGTATCACTCTCTAATGAAGGATATTGATACTACTATCATTCATGTGAGAGGTGGGGGACAGGGATAAATGGGAATTCTTTGCACTTTGCTTTAAATTAGCTATGAACCTAAAACTTAATTAAATTGTATTAAAATATATATTATATGAAATTAGACTGGAATATATATAGGAATATATATTTTCTTTGCATGAAAATATCTTCCTACTTGGCCTTCTGTGGTTGAATATTATATATTAAAGTTAAAGCATAACTCTTTCAGAGGCTCCCAGATGAAAGTAAATACCCATAGAGAGATTAAAATAAACAAACAAAACTGCAGAAACTTTTTTTTTAATTTTTAATTTTTTTATAAACATATAATATATTTTTATCCCCGGGGTACAGGTCTGTGAATCACCAGGTTTACACACTTCACAGCACTCACCATAGCACATACCCTCCCCAATGTCCATAATCACACCCCCCTCTCCCAAACCCCCTCCCCCCAGCAACCCTCAGTTTGTTTTGTGAGATTGTCACTTATGATTTGTCTCCCTCCCAATCCCATCTTGTTTCATTTATTCTTCTCCTACCCCCTTAAGCCCCCATGTTGCATCTCCACTTCCTCATATCAGGGAGATCATATGAGAGTTGTCTTTCTCTGATTGACTTATTTCGCTAAGCATGATACCCTCTAGTTCCATCCATGTCGTCACAAATGGCAAGATTTCATTTCTTTTGATGGCTGCATAGTATTCCATTGTGTATATATACCACATCTTCTTTATCCATTCATCTGTTGATGGACATCTAGGTTCTTTCCATAGTTTGGCTATTGTAGACATTGCTGCTATAAACATTCAGGTGCACGTGCCACTTCGGATCACTATGTTTGTATCGTTAGGGTAAATACCCAGTAGTGCAATTGTTGGGTCATAGGGTAGTTCTATTTTCAACATTTTGAGGAACCTCCATGCTGTTTTCCAGAGTGGTTGCACCAGCTTGCATTCCCACCAACAGTGTAGGAGGGTTCCCCTTTCTCCGCATCCTCGCCAGCATCTGTCATTTCCTGACTTGTTCATTTTAGCCATTCTGACTGGTGTGAGGTGATATCTCATGGTGGTTTTGATTTGTATTTCCCTGATGCCGAGTGATGTGGAGCACTTTTTCATGTGTCTGTTGGCCACTTTGCAGACTTTTCTTTGCAGAAATGTCTGTTCCTGTCTTCTGCCCATTTCTTGATTGGATTATTTGTTCTTTGGGTGGTGAGTTTGCTAAGTTCTTTATAGATTTTGGACACTCGCCCTTTATCTGATATGTCGTTTGCAAGTATCTTCTCCCATTCTGTCAGTTGTCTTTGGTTTTGTTAACTGTTTCCTTTGCTGTGCAAAAGCTTTTGATCTTGATGAAGTCCCAATAGTTCATTTTTGCCCTTGCTTCCCTTGGTTTTGGCAATGTTCCTAGGAGGAAGTTGCTGTGGCTGAGGTCAAAGAGGTTGCTGCCTGTGTTCTTCTCAAGGATTTTGATGGATTCCTTTCTCACATTGAGGTCCTTCATACATTTTGAGTCTGTTTTCATGTGTGGTGTAAGGAAATGGTCCGGTTTCATTTTTCTGCATGTGGCTGTCCAATTTTCCCAACACCGTTTGTTGAAGAGACTGTCTTTATTCCATTGGACATTCATTCCTGCTTTGTCGAAGATTAGTTGACCATAGAGTTGAGGGTCTATTTCTGGACTCTCTATTCTGTTCCATTGATCTATGTGTCTGTTTTTGTGCCAGTACCATGCTGTCTTGATGATGACAGCTTTGTAATAGATCTTGAAGTCTGGAATTGTGATGCCACCAACTTTGGCTTTCTTTTTCAATATTCCTTTGGCTATTTGAGGCCTTTTCTGGTTCCATATAAATTTTAGGATTGTTTGTTCAATTTCTTTGAAAAAAATGGATGCAGAAACTTTTATGTACATAAGATTACATACATTGTCACTTCCAAAGGATTTGTTTCAAACCCCTCATTTTTTTTAGTCTATTTAAGTTGCTTGGATTCTTTCAATTTCTCATACCCTACTTATGCTTTGTACATTGTGGCTAGATGGTAGAGTGTCCTTTATCTGCCAGCATCTCACAGATTCACTTTTTTTTTTTTTTTACCCCTTTTGTTCCTTTCTCTTAAGAAATTAGAAAGGTCTAAAAGGCATTTTGAGTGGGAATCCAAAATTCACACTGTACTAACTTAAATGCAGCTCAAAAAAACCTCTCCCACCCATGGCTTTATTATTTTTTAAATTTACAACAAAATTACAGTTCCCCTGACCACTGTATGAGTATTTCCTATTGATTGTTTAAGTCACAAGGACAGTGTAGGGTACAAAATGAGAAAAACTTATCTTACTGACTTGAAAGAAAATGCATCGTAAGGTAGACTACTTCTTCAAGAAAATGAAATAGACCTACATTTTATTACCCAAGAAACAAAGAAGAAAGAACTTTCTCCTTGGAAAATGTCTTATTTTTATTCTTTTTAAAGATTTCCTCTCTACTAAGGGAGCAGATAAAAAAACAACTGAATAGGGAAAGAAGGCAATCGTATAGAGAATACTTGTAAGTTTAAAAAAATGATGCTCGTAGAAAAAATAATTAGTAAGGGCATCCAGGGGACATATAAAACGGCAGAGCTATAACAGGTTACTATTAGCAAAGGATATAAAGGGAAGCATGTCAGAGATTAGAAGCGATTATAAAGTCAAGGCACGTAGTGGGAAGGGTGGGCTTGTTACTTTTCAGGGACAGAAGGAAAAGCAGAATGCATCAAGGTGAGGGTTGCATTTCTTAATAGCTACTTTACCTCAGTCATTGACAACAATTATAATGGGAACAGGATGCTCAGGGCAATAAGAGTTAATGAGAAAAACATGTAACTGGGCAAAATTTGAGTCATATTTAAAAAAATCTAAGTAACTTGGAAAGTATTCAAATCTGCAAATTATATGATATCCACTGTAGAATACTAATGTTTAAAAAGGTAAATCTAGCAATAGAACCATTATACCACATTCTAGAAAACTGTAGTTAATTTCTTTCAAGTTTTCTTTTTTCTTTTTAAATTACAAAAACCTTACATGAGCCTTGAAAAATAAAATAAAAAAATAAAAACTCTCCTTCATTATCCATCTTTCTTTAGATCTTCCACTCCCTGAACCAGTACACTGTCTAACCCTTAGGTAAGCCACTACTGACAGCTTAGGGAATATATATTCCAAGACTGCTTTTGAAGACTTAGACACACATTGCAAATATATATGTACAAATCAGTTATAAATCCCTGTTTACAGAGTAACTTCTGTTTTATTTAGTTGAACTGAAATTGTATAAATTGTCTTACTTAGAAACCTAATCTCTACTTGCTGTGGATCCCTTCCCCCTTTGTTTTTTGTTTTTTTGTTTTTTATTTTTTATTTATTTATTTGACAGACAGAGATCACAAGTAGACAGAGAGGCAGGCAGAGAGAGAGAGGGAAGCAGGCTCCCTGCTGAGCAGAGAGCCCGATGTGGGACTCGATCCCAGGACCCTGAGATCATGACCTGAGCCGAAGGCAGCGGCTTAACCCACTGAGCCACCCAGGTGCCCTCCCTTCCCCCTTTGTCTGGTGCTGTGCCATAGTATGACAGCCACAGTCTCATGGCCACTGCAACAAGATCTCACACGTGGACCTGAATGCCGGTGTCTGAGCATGGCTGCGTCCACAAGACAGCCCCAATTCGCATCCAGTTTTTGACCTTCATTTCACCGATATCTTTCCCCTGCCTCCCCTCATTTTCAACTCTAAGGTCTCTTTATTTCCATGTATTCTCTCTGTCCTACTCTTCTGGTTTGGAGACCATACCTCACCCAAAAAGTGCAATAGTATCTTAGCCATCCTCCTACTACCTTCCTTTTCCCTATGATCTGTTTTATTGTTTTATATGTTAAAACATGAGCCAAATCACATGACTCTCCTACTTAAGCTTCTTTAATGGATGCCTCTTGCCCCTAGTACAATTTAAGTTATTACAGTGATCTACAAGGCCCTTGTGATCTGGCCTCTTTACCTGCAGGACTCATCCTCTTCTGTCTCCACCTGCTTACTCTGTTCTGGACACACTAGTCTCCCGGTTCTGTGAACCCACCAAACGTGTTTCCACCTTAAGGCCATTCTATTGCCTCATTATACCTTCTGCTTACAATGTTCTTCACAGAGATATTTTTAAAGTGTTTATTCAAAAGTTACTTTTTCACTGAAATGTTAGATGACTGCCCTATCTAAAATTTTGTTCTTTTATAGCTAATACTTCATATTTTCTTTAGAAGTCATCACCAATATAGCATACATTTCATTTTTTATTGTGCTTACAGTTTCCAACTCTACAATGTAAACTCCATGAAGGCAAATAATTCTATTCATTACTATATTCCAAGTCTCTAGTAATATGTCTACATATAGAAGATCTTCAATAAATATCCTTTAAATGAATGAATGAATGAATGGCAGGAAATTTACTACTGCTCTTACCCTATGCTGAAGTCATAGGAAATACTTCAAAGTTGTCTCAAATCTATTTTTTACTAGATTGGTAGTTTCTTTATTTTCATATTCTGTTGAATGGAAGAAATCAATTAAAATCTTGTTTTGTGGGGAACTTCCTTGGAAATGGCTAGACATAATTTCCATCCTAGGACTTGCTAAATATATCTGGTAATTATACCATTTTGAAAAATATGCAACCACAAAGCCCAGGTTTAGGAAATTTTCACCATCCAAATTCTTCTTTCAATTCTCTCCTAGTTCTTGAAATATTTTCATAAAAGGGGAATGGTGAAACCTTGAGTTATTTTAGTCATGAGTACTCAGGGAACACAGAGTTTTCAAAAAAAATTTTTTTTTAAGGTTTTATTTATTTGACAGAGAGACGGAACACAAGCAGGGGAAGTAGGAGAGGGAAGCCTCATGTGGGGCTTGAACCCAGAACTTCAGGATCTTGACCTGAGCTGAAGGCAGATGCTTAACAACTGAGCCACCCAGGTGCCCCCTGACTTTTCACATTTAAAAGCCAATATTGACTTTTCTGTTCAGAAAAACTGTGTTATGTCAAGCATAGTAAATGAATGACTAGAGAATGATCAAGCATAGAAATCCCTACTCATCACTGGGGATAATCACAGAATAGCATAAAATAACAGAAGCAAACAACAAAACTTATACTTTAGTATATCAAAGCATTTTTATTTACTTTGTTAGCTATGAATATATAATACTTTAATATGACTGGAATTAAACTACTCTTGATTTGCCTTCTCCTTGCCCCCACTTAACAGTATACATTGGAAAGTATTCCTTAATAGAATTAATGGTCTTATCTTATTCTTTTGAACAGGGCCAAGTCCTTAGTATGATTGTACTAAATATATATTATTGTTGCAGCATGAAAGGTAACATAATCAAATTATGACAATTTGAGAAGAGTTGAATAAATGGTCTGTGTACAAGAGTGTAGCTAAGGTGTAGAGAAAACAGAAAAGACAGTACAGAAATCTGAAGAGAAGCAGTAGGAGTTGCCAAAATTCAGGGAGTCTGAAATGAGGCAGTTAACCAGGGATTACTCATCTTGACCTTACTCCCCTTTCTCTCTTGGATCCCCAACCAGGATCTTGTTTGATTAAACTCAACAAACAAACAAAATACAAGGAAGCTCATTGACGTTGCCTTTTACCAGCCTCCAAGGGCAGAGAAAAGGATGAAGAAGGGAAGAAGAAATAGCAGATTTTGATTTATCCTTCCAGAAAAATCTGTAAAACATATCATACACATACACATCTTCATATTGACTTCACCATCATGAGTTTTTGTACTATCTAGAAATCTCTCTGCATCAGCACAGATAAACTTTCTCTTCTAGTATCAGCATAAATACAGTTGTACCATAAAACATTCAACATAATTCATCCTCTATAGATAAATTTTACATTGTTTTCAATTGTTTGTTACTTACAAAAATACTACAAGGGTTGTATATATATTTTCCACTCTTACAAATCTGTCTGTAGGCTAAATTACTAGACATGTATTTTTTATTTGAAGGAAAGTATCTTTTTAAATTTTTTTAGTAGGAATTATATCATACAGGAAGTGCATATAACAGGTATGTAAAATTGCTAGTATTCAAGAAGCATCTCTTTGCCTTCTCCCATTCCCAGAAAGGTTAACTGAATCTTCATTTTTGTGATAATTATTTCTTTAAAATTATTGATCACAGTATTTATATATATTTTAATTTCATATAAATGTAATTGTACATTTGTGGGGTTTTTTTGTAATCTTCTGTTTTTGCTCAACTTTTGGTGAGAGTCTACCATGTTGTGGCATTTAGTTATGACTTAGTCATTTTCATTGTATAGCATTCTCTATGCCACATTGATTTTTTATAGTTTTCTTCTATTATAAAATATGTTAAAGTGGATAATCCTGTATATGTATCCAGGAAAACAAGGGGAAGATTTCTTTTGAGTCATACCAATGAGAGAATTGCCTAGGCATAAAGTACCTGGACTTTTAATATATATTGCACAATGACAAACCATTTCCCCAAGACCTTTATAATCTATGCTTCTACTATCAATGTTGAAGTATTGCTACTGCTCTACCTCTTGACCCCTGATAATGTTAGATGTTGGCTTGTTGAGAATTTAGCTAAACTTCTCTATATTATTGCTCTGCTGTGTATGCAAATCAGCAAGCTTGTCACTAAATGTAAGATACCCATAAAAGCAGCCTGGGCATTGGTCAGCACTACAGCCTACCAAAACGTACTGGCTCTACACTCAGGTTCTAGGGTCCAACTCTAATGATTCTACTATCATTGTACTAGTACTAAGGAGGCTGACCCCAAGCCCAGTGAGGTGGATTGAGGCACTCTAGACAGGTAAGCGGCCATCTACAAGTCCACGATAGGCACCAGGGATGTCCACGACATATCTTTCCAGTGACAATTTGTAAGATCAACTCGCTGAAGGATAATAGAGAATTAGAAATAAGCTCAAAACTTTACACACCTTGAGATGCAAAATACTTTAAAAGATTGTGTAGCAGAGGGAGAATAAAGGTCCAACTGGCTGTTGAGAGTGCTTAATATCAGCTCAATGCCACAGAAATGAGACAATTTGCTGGTATTTCCAAGATCCCAAAATGCATTACCTTTTAAATGACCCCAGGACATTATCCTAGGGACTCACAGCTCCCCAGAGAATGTTCCACCTCTTGCGGGCAATCGCTCATTTTGACTGGTGGCCCACTGGAACAAGGGCAATAACCAGAAGTTTTTAGCTCTTTAGACACAAAGAGCCTAAGTCATGGTAATTCCAGGTAACCCCTCTAAATTCCCCAAGGGAAACTCATTAGGCATAGCAGGTAAAACTGTAAAGGGAGTAAGAATTAAGCTGGATGAATCTTATTTCCAAAACGTATCCAGGCCAGCAAAATTTGTATCATCATCATCTCTAAGCAATTTGCAAGAGGTTTATCCCCTTGACTTCTGTATTATAAAAGACTTGTATTGGACAATTTGCCATCACTCAGATTGCCAATGTGTGGAAGATGGTGAGACCATCACAAAATTAAAATGGTAAGGGGAGAATTTATCTGGTGAACTCATGTTAGTAGAATTATCTTTAATACCAGAGGAGTGGGGAAATTGCCAGTAGTAACAAGGCAGCCTTTGGAAAAGACTGGTAGTTGGTATAGGGTGTTTAGAGACATGAGGGCAAGGAATTAAGAAATCTTACAGCCTGGGGTACAATGCCTGTCCTTTGGGGGGGACCACCTATTGTTTAAAAGCTTGATGGGTATGTTTTTTTTTTTTTTTAAAGATTTTATTTATTTATTTGTCAGAGACAGAGGGAGAGAGAGCGAGCGAGCACAGGCAGACAGAGAGACAGGCAGAGGCAGAGGGAGAAGCAGGCTCCCTGCCAAGCAAGGAGCCCAATGTGGGACTCAATCCCAGGACCCTGGGATCATGACCTGAGCCGAAGGCAACCGCTTAACCAACTGAGCCACCCAGGCATCCCGATGGGTATGTTTTTGAGTAGGCCATTGTGCCTCTCTGTAAGTCTGGTTGCTTGGGGCTAGCAAGCCAGATGGAAATTACACAAAATACCACGTTCCAGCGCCCGTGACCAAACAGCCTGGGAGGTAAAATGGATACCTTAGTCTAAGTCTATAATGGCTGGTGGGCCAAGGGAGACAAGCACTACCTGGTTAAGAGGATTACAAGATGGAAAGCTGCATTTCAGGAGGCAGTAGCTTGCAGGAGTCCTGTGAAGTATCCATGATGGTGTTTGCATAGCCATTATATCCAGCAGAGGGCGCCAGTGGTCCAATAAAATCAATTTGCTGTCCTGAATATGGCCTGTGTCCCTAGGGCACATTTCCTCACCTGGGAGTCCTCCAGAATTTTGTTTGGTAGTAAAGGGAACGATTATTTACCACCCCGTCAGTATGCCCAGTCAGTGAGTGTTGTCACCCCTCTATGGCCTGGTATAATATGGATCTACTCTGCCAGTGGGTATGGCAGAAAGCAGAAATTGCCACCTCCACTTCTCCCACATCTATCCATGAGCCCTGATGTATATAAAACATGACCCTATCCCACTCTCCCTGAGGTCCTTGATTTTGCCATGGCTTTTGTCATTGCCAGGGAGGGCAATGACTGAGAACGGGATTTCAAACAGTGGATAGGCTTCATCATACGTTTCATCATTATTGTCTTAGTTAAATGTGCTTCACAATGACTTGAGAAAACAATACCTACATCCTTTAACATATCTGGTACCCAGAGGATTGCTAGTCCTGTTGCTGAGGCATTACAGAATGGACTGCAGAGAGGTGAGCTAAACAACTCCATAATATTGTTGCCTTGACATCCATTTTATGTGACTAAGTGACCTGCAGGGGTCTTTTGCTGACGCTAGACCCTCCTGGGAGCATATATGCCTTAGAAAACATCCAGCAGAGTCATAATAGATGGAAGTTCCTGATATGACTCCTACAATTGCCCTTGTCATAAGCACTCTCCCAGGGCTTTTCCCTTGTGTGCCCCTTAGATAAGGGGCAATGTTTACCAAATGTGATGCTTACCAAAACTCCATTCTTTTTGGCTTGAATTGGCCAATCTGGACTTAGCACAGGGACACCAAAGCACATCCAAGGCCCTAATAAAGGCACACGCCCCTGGTCCTGCCTCTCTTTCTGCCTACTTCTTGCTTCAACCTCCCTGTGTAGTATGCCATGTCTTCAAGCATGTCATCTAACTCCTCCAGAAATTATGAGTAATATCTCTATTTCACTTTCCTTTGTGGTCTCTTGTTGATCGATGGCTCACCATCCAATAGCAGTGCTCTATTTACCAAATGTTAATTTAACAAAGTCCCAACATGGCTAGATGCCATTCTTGTAGATGTGAAATAAATTCTATTTGTGATTTTGACTGGTATTTTCTGAATTTAAGTTGAGGTTGAGTACTTAGCTTTCATATATTTACCAAGCATTTGAATGTCTTCTATATATATCTATTAAAGTACTTTGGCCCACTTTTCATTAATTTGTCTTTTTTTCACCGACAGGTAGATATTAGTCTTGCATCAGTTACATGTGTCTCAAGCAACTTCTACTTGTAGCTTGCCTTTTATCTCTCATTATGGTATATATTGATGAAAAAATCTTAATTTGTGACTTTTTGTATGTTTATTTTAATTAAATATATCAAGGCAGAGGTCATTAAGATAGTATTCCATATCATTTTCTAAAATGAGTAGTTTTGACTTTCATATAGAGACTTTAATTCATCCAGACTTGCTTTTTAAGTGTGAAGTGATGCAAGATTTCAGTCTCATGATCTTGCATATAGATATCCAGTTTTGTTAACAGTAGTTACTGAAAAATCCACTCCTTCCTACTGATCTTACAATAAGATCTCAGTCATAAATGAAATTCCCACATATGTGGAAGACAATGTTTACAGTCAATGTTACATTCCACTGGTCTATTTCCAGGTACTATAATGTCTTCATAACTATAGTACCTATTGAGTTTTGTCTTGATTATTTGCTAACCTATCTTTCATCTTTTCCTACTCAACAACATCTTGGCTTTTGAACTTCTACCTATATTCCAGAAATCTAAACAAGAATTTGGGGAGGGCTGTTGTTTTTATAATATTGAATTCTTCAATCTATGATTATGATATGTACCTTCACCTACTTAGTTTTTCTTAAATTTCACTCAATAACATTTTATAATTATATAATAATTCTAAGAACGGAATAACTCGAACAATCCAATGCTCCTAGTGATAGCAGTTAGAAAAGTGGTTGAAATAAGTTAAAAATTTTTTCGAAGACATTGGAGTGCTACCAAGGAAACCAAGAATTAAGGGAAGAAATTTTAAAAAGGAAGAGCTGTGAGGGTGAAGTGAGCCAACATTTTATGAGAAATTCAGGAAGACAGTTGATAAAAAGGACAAAGAATTGAGCAATAGATAATAAGTCTCATGAGACCAGAGGAGGGGAAATGCAGACATGAGAGATTAGAAATTGGAAAAGTAATTCCAGTTATTGTGGAATTTTATCTTAATACATTTTTTTGTACCATTGTACAGGTAATGACAAATATTAGAGGTCTTCAGCACTTGAAGTGCTGATATTTGATCATGTTTTTGGACTTATCATCAATTTCACTGATAATAATTTTCATTTTCCTATTAGCTTTATCCTGTGGATTTTTTATTTCAGATGTATTTTTCACATCCCAAACTTCCACTGAAAATATTTTTTTCTATTTCCCCCCTGACATGTCCTATTTTTATATTCTTTGAGTGTCTTATGTTTAATTTCATGAAGCACAGTTTTGCCCATGTCTTTGAAGCCCTTTAATGATAATTGCCACATTTGGGTTGTCTTGAGATTGCATCTATTGATTGTCTCTTTCTTTAAGAATGATTTGTATTTTCCTGACTCTTTGCATGTTGGGTACTTTTGGATTGACATTGTGAGTATTAAATTTTACAGACTGAATTTTGTAGTATTCTTCTGATAAGTGATGAAATTTTTATTTTAGCAGGAAGTTAATCTGCTTAGGCTTAGACTTCAGGTTCTGTCATGCTTTACTTTGGTGGTGGTTCATATCTCAGTTAATAATACTTTCAATCTGTCCCATTCTTGCAAAGTCCAGGAGTCAGTGAGAGACATTATCATTGTTTCTATACAGAATTTGGGCTTCCTTTTTTTGGCTTCCTCCCTTCCAGTATTCCCCTAGTATCTGGCAATTTTCTCCTAGGTCTTCCACACAGAAATATGTTAAACTTTCTATTGGAGTTTTAGCCTCCATCCACTGTTACCACAATTTCAGCTCCTGTCTTAGAAGGGCCACAAAAATGGATGTACTTTTTTCACTATGCACTTTTCACTTAATTCACTTTTCAGTTTTTTTCCAAAGTCTACATGCATTGATCATTTTCCAGAGTCCTTCAATAATTGACTATTTATAGAAATTATAGTTTATAGTTTACAGAAGTTATAGTTCTTATCTATGGCAGGGCCATTTTTTTTTAAAGGAAATCATTGCCTTAAGAAAAAGCAGAATTCTCTTCCTCTACCTTTTACCACGATTTCTGTTTATCTGCTAGAATTCCTCATCTATTCAAATGCACTGCCCAATCTTCCACTAAATCTGCCAACATACATGTCTTTTTTATAGTAAAGTTTTTGTCTGTTTATTCCAACACCTGGAGATCTCTGCATCTTTTTCTCCTAAGTTTTTTTTTTCCCCTCTTAATTCTCATATATCCTTCTTCTTTGCATGTATCGTAATTTGATATTATACTAGACAGTCATGTAAAAATACTGGTTGAGGGTTGTTGGAGGAGAAGTGGGTAGGAAGAAGGGGTAACTGGGTGATGGATATTAAGGAGGGCATGTGATGTAATGAACACTGGGTTCTTTATGCAACTGATGAATGACTGAACTCTACCTCTGAAACTAATAATAGAGTATATGTTAACTAGTTGAATTTAAATAAAAGAAGTTTAAAACAATGGAGGCTGAAGAAAATAATATATACTCCAGAAAAGGACGTGTGTCTTTTCCTGACAGGCTGCTCGTACCAAAGGCTGAGTCGATGTAAGCTGCTATTGAGCTGGGTCTGAGCTTTATTACAGCTTTAGTTAGATTCACTTCACCACATGCTTCAAATATTTTGAGAGCAGGATCAAGATTTTATTTTCAGTAGAGCTTTGAGTCTCAGCACTTGTGAGACTTTGCATATCTCTATACTTTACAGCTCAGCAGCCAATTTTCAAACTTGTAGGAGACCTTTGTCTGCGTGACAGCCTAGCCACCCACTTTTTTTGTTGTTGTTTCTCTAGTGGGGAATTGCCTTTGGTTCTCAGAACTCCTCTGGGCATGTATTGATTTAGGAGAACTCTCTTCACCCTGCTGCTCTGCCCCTTGCCTTTGGAGGGCCATTTCTGTGTCCTTGGTGAAAGCTCTGTGGCCCCAGAGGGATTTCTCTCAGCTCTCCTGATGAGTTCCCAGCCTTCAGAGATACACACTATGTTTTACTAAGTGCCCTGTGTCCCAGAGAAATTGTTTTTATCTCTTGACCTGTCCACAGGGTCTTGTGGAAATGCACTGAGGGGGAGAAATCTTTTTCAACTCTCTCGCCTTTTATCAGGCTTAAATTCAGTAAACTGTTCATCTAGTGAAGACCTATGGAAAATTATGCATGCAAACTTACTAAGTCACTGGGGCTCCTCTAAAGTCTACTCCTTCATGCCAGGCTACATGTTGACATTAAATACAGCTAAATGTGTGGCTGGTTTTTCCTTACCCCATCTATAGAGAATCCTTCCTCTTTCTACCTGAAAGCAGTCATGGGTATCTCCTCCACTAGGAGAGACATAACTTTCTGCATCTTCTGAAATGTAGTTTTTTTCTTTGTTGGTTGGTTTTGTTTTATTTGTTTGTTTGTTTGTTTTTAAGTCTTTGCCTTCTCTGCTCAGAGAAGTGTTTTACCTTATGGTAAAACACAATAGGAAGTGAAATGATTTTTATCTTATCCAGCTTGTTCTCATTGTTAAGATAGAAATAACAATTCCATGTGGCCTTTTATATTCTAACTAGGACCAGAATTGTGTCCCTGAGTTTTCAGTTTTCTTCTATAGTCATTTTTTCTGGTTTTGCAGGCATATATATAGATTAGAAATCTAGCCTTGTACCACCATCTTCCTAAAATTCCTGCTTGTTTTCCATTCTTAATCATGTTTGCATGCTGAAAAAAATCAAACCATTATTTTTCATATTTATTGCAAATTTCTGCACAAGCATCAAACTCTGAACTGAAAAGAACGTTAGTGACAACTCTATTCCCAATATTACATATGGAAAATTGGTTTCTTAATTTTTACATTAAATGTTATGAGATTTTAGAAAAATGATATTAAAGATTAATTTGAAAGTACCTGATACCCATTTAGATTTAATTTGAAATAATTTATGATATGTGCTTATTTCAATCTTTTATTTTTAAGGAAATATTTTAAAAACTACAGCAAATCAAAACATGCTAAGAGAGAATAAGAAGATGCACAAACTAAAGTTAGAAATAAAGCAAACATCAAACAACTTGTGCCAAGAAACCCCTCGAAATACTTGACGAATAATAGTGTCAGATATATAACAATATCTAATATTGATTAGATAGTATGTTCTAGGATTTTGAACCTTCATTATTCTGTTTTTCATATCTTAAGAAATATCCAGTGGATTTTTAAATTTCAGGTGTTGTATTTTTCAGATCCAGAATTTCCCCACTTTTTTTTTTTTTTGTCTACTTCTCTGCTGACATGTCCTATTTTGGGGATAGATTGGGAAAGTCTAACATTTGAATGGTCTGTCAGTTATCAATCCATTTTCTTTCAACTCCAAATCCACTCTTCATTGTCTCTCTTATAATATTGGAACATTTCTCCATCACTAATTGGCATAATATTAAGCTTATCATTACTAGGCACTCTGATGTATGTTATTCTTGGCAAGATTTACACTCCCTGTGGGCTGTTTCCTCTGTCATCCCAAAGAAAGAATTCCCAGTGAGTTCTACTCTAGTGGTATCTCCCCATGGATGAGATGAGTTAGGTGGCTTCACAATGAATTCTAAAGCATGACACTTCCCCATGGGTAGCTTTCCAGTAAATACTGGAGATATGGCACTTCACTACCTTCTCTACTCTCCAGGAGGCCAAGCTGTACCCCTTTCAAGTAGGTCTGGATCTTGGCCCTGGTATTATACCTCTTCCACATATGTTCCTTACTAGGGTGCTCAGCATCAGCCCTAGGGATAGTTGCTGTTCCACAGAACTACTATCTCTATACGCTTTAGAATATGCTTTATAGCTAGTCCAACAACTCCAATCTCCTGTTCAAATTAATGCATCAATTCTATTTCCTGACAGGACCCTGAACAATTCAGATGAGAGTACTACCAAAGAAGTGGGACAGGACAGGTTCTAAGGAAAAGTTGTCCATTCTGGTTTCAAAACCCAGATGGGAAAAGAATATGTTAATAAACAGTATTAGTAGATTGTTGTGGAAATCTAGGATGACAATATTGAAAAATTGTAGGAGTTTAGAAAATTACAACAAACTTAATCTGGAGACTGAGAATGTAAAAGCAGTTTATAGGGGCACCTGGGTAGCTCAGTCCATTCAGTGTCCAATTCTTGATTTCTGCTCAGGTCATGATCTCAGGGTTCTGGGATCAAAACTTGCATTGGGCTCTGCACTCAGTGGGGAGTCTGCTACTTTGCCTCTCTCTCTCCCTCTGCCCCTCCCCCTGAACACAAGGGTTTTACTCTCTCTCAAATGAATAAATAAATCTTTAAAAAAAAAAGCAGTTTATACTCAGGCACAGGCAGGCAACTTCACAGAAGTATTTTAATGGGGATTAGGGATAAAAGAACTATATTAAAAATACAGAGCTATTTTCAGTCACTAAGAATAGGCAATACCCCTTCTTAACATAAATGGAGAATTAGTCTCGTTATCAAGACATATTTAAGCACAAGGAAAAAATTCCGGGCATAAATGCTAGAATTACAGGTAATTTTTACTTTCTACTTATACACTTTTTAAACATTTCATGTAATTAATATGTATTACAAATGTAATTAAAAAAATGTAAATTAAAAAAAATTAACAAATGGCCCTGAGCTATAAAAGTTTAGATTATGTCTCAAAACAAGTCAAAAGTGCAACTGATATTTATAGGTAAATATCAGGTAAAAAAAACAAGATTATCTTAATGCTGATAACAATGTATTACTTTGGACTACTAAAATATTTTCTACTAAAGTTAAGAATGGGACAAGATGAGGCTGATAGTGGAGATACCAAGTGTCTCCAGACCATGACGGAGGGAAGCACACTGTGGATACTGTGAAACAACTAGGTACCACACCTGCCAGTTTCTTTTGTCAATAATTCTTATTACAATTTGGTATGACTAATGAAGAAAAATGTATACTTACCAAGATGGCTTCCTTACATCAGTAATGAATCATGATGAATCATGAATATGAATCAAACTTTCTTGTAGTATCTACTACTGAAGAGAAAAACAACTGAAACAAACAAAACCCTAAGTCATTTGTTCACTTCCCCCGCCTGACAACTGCATTTGGTTCTTTTTCAAATTTTGGAATATTGTCCTAGAAATCTTGAATCTAATATTATTATAATCTAAATATTCTGCACTTTCTATATTGAAACAACTATAAATACTTTCTGAGGTAAGCCTGAACTTTATTTTTGGCAATAAAATTAACAAAAAAGACTGTGATGTAATTATTAATCCATTCAACAACCATTTATTTTATATGCATATATGTACTTGGATCTAGATATTGTATTAAACAAGGAAGGCATGGAGTCTATTCCTCAGAAATGAATGGTCTTTTGAAGAAGATTAGATATGAAATTCAATCCACACTTAAATCAATCTTTAGGTAGTTAGAAGAAATTTCAGGATTACTAAATTATGCTTATTTCATAGAGTTTGATTATATTTTGCAAACTGTTTTTATAATTATTAATTCTAAAAAATTATCTAACAGAAAAGATGAAATGAGCAATTGACATTAGAGTTTCTTGTCATTTAGCTCTCCTTGGTACTTTTGCAGTGTTTCTACATAGCAGTGGTTGCATATGTGAGAAAACTGCTGAGAGACTGTCTAGTCTTTGTGAAGCCAAACACTGTGTTGTTACAATTCTGATTCTTCCATAATAAAAATATATACTCTCAGGTAACTTCAAATCTCTACCGAACAATTTTTAAATAGCAGTTTCTATTATTAAAACTAAAACTAAGACTAAAATAAATCTCTGACTCAGTAGATATCTTATCATTATATATGATGATTAAGAAAAAATGAGACATTTTAGGAAAACTTTTAGGTGAATTTTATCTAATCCTTAGATGAATGTTTGGCTCCAGAGAACAGTATATTCTGTTGTGTCAGAGTCTACTGAGTAGACAATAATCTGGTTTAACTAACCAACTTGTAAACTTTAAAAAATGCATTGGAAATTGAGCAAAACAGCACAATATATTGATTTTTTTTTTTCCCATTTGAGTGGCTTGTTGACTGAATTGACCGAATTGACTGGGTTTATTTTTCATCTTATAAAAATATCTAAAATAACAGATGGCATAAAATCATGGAGTGGTTTTCACATGGACAAAACCAGTAAAATTAAAAGTGACAAGGACAAGCATTATAAGACTCATCTGATTTAGAAATGTACACATTTAAATTTATATAAATCAGTGTATAGCCTCTACATAAAATATATAAAAATGACCCTAATGATGTCTTAAGAAGCCAATCATGAAATCAGTCACGATGTATTATGCCTTACTTATTGCACTTGGATAAGGGAAAGATATTCAGCTGTTTTAATTTTCTCTTAAGGCAGATATAGAAAAGCCCCATTTTACTCAAATTCCTTATTTGGCCACATGTTGAAACAGCATGTTGAGCAAGAGAAGATATGATGTGACTTGGAACATCAGACCTTGGAAAGGCCTGTGAAAGTTTTGTGTCCATCTGGTTACTTTTCTTCAGGGCATTGATAATTCTACTGGTTGGAATCCAGTCCAACTCATACAGATTTTAAATTAATTTCTCTCTAGAACCTTTTATATTTTAAGTGTGGCCTGAGGACACGCAGCATTGTTATCACCTAGAAATTTTTTAAAAATGCAAAATTTCAGGTCCCACCTTGGACCTACTCAATCATTACCTGCATTTTAGCAAGATCCCTTGGAGTTGCATATATATGTTAAATTTTATTGTACAGAATTTCCTTCCTATCCCTCCAATCTGTCTTTCCAATGAAAGAAATGAGCACTGAGCATAAACTACTAAGCACACATTGGATTATGGAGACATGAGTTAAATCATGTGGTTCTAAAAGCCCAGCCCTGATTTATAAGAAGACTGGACTGTGTTCCCCAAAATGAGATTCTGTCTTTTGCTTGTAATGGAAGTACACAATCAATGACAGCTCTTGAAGTCCTACTAGCAACTTCAACTGATTCTATTCAAATACAACTGAGGTGATCTTTATTTGGTAGTTGTGCTTTGGCAATGCAATCTTCTTGTGTTTTGAAGAGCATGGAAGGCCATTTGTACAAGGGCAGGCAGGCTTCTGTAACAGTAAATAAATTGTGATACTCAGGAGACATAAATTTGGTCCTGAAACTTCAACTAACTAGCTCTTTAGCATGAGACGCCCCTCATATTTGATTTTATATTTCATGTGCTAAGATTCTTGAGTGGTACTTAATAGGTATAAATTACATTTTTGTTTTAAAAAAATTCATTAAGTAATGAATCGGTCTTAAGAGTCAATCTTAAACAATTCATTTAATGTCACTATATTGTAAGTTTCATTAAATGTTGACTGAAAGGGTTTTTCTAAGACCTCTTCCATTTCTGATATTCTAACATTCTGTGAGTTCTGCTATTATTTTATGCAGGGACATTCTGGGGAAAATTGTTATTGTATCAAATCGTGAATTTTTAAAAGTGTACGTCTAAGTGATGCATAAATAGTCAGCTGGGATGGGAAAACTTAAAACTATCCTGCCTTTTAAAAAATACATGTTGATTTTTTCCCCCATTTTCTTGTATGGTTTCTTTTTTGATTCTTTGATCATCTGCAAAGACAGGTTTAATACCTATGCTAAAGTTGAGTGATATTTAAGAATTAAGTTTATTGAGCATTTTATTTTGTTCCTGTTTATTGCTGGTGTGGGGGGTGTATGAGAGTTGGGCACTGAAAAGAATGCAAGTCCAGAGAACCTCCTCTCCATGTTGATGGTTCTATTGCAGAACAAGACTTCAATGGCCTGCTTAAGGGATTATATGAGTAAACATCAATGGATTTGCAATTGCCTTAGCCCTCACATTCAGCAGGACCTGTGCAAAATTCTACTCATATGGGTTCAATTTCCACTCTTTCTACTATGGCAGTAAAGTAGTTAATGCAAATTTTCATACACAGCGAAAAGCTACAGCTCCGTGCTTCCTTCTGTTGTTTTGGCCTCCAGCGAAATGCTGCATTTAGGTTGTAGCATCACCTTTCAAAAGAGACATAGGCAGAATAGAGAGAGTTCAGAGGAGAGCCACAAAAATGATAAAGGGTTTGGAAAATTAGACCTATGTGGGAAGGTTAAGGGAAGCGGGCATGTTTTGTCTGGAGAAGAGAAGACTGGGGGGAGACATAACTGTCTGCAGATTCGTTAAGGGATGTTATAAAGAGGAGAGGGACCAATTCTCATTAGTCAATGAGGACAGAACAAGAAGCAATAGGCTTTGATTCCACAAGGGAAAATTTAAGTTAAATATAAGGACTAACTTTATAACAATATGAATAGTTGGGAATGGCACTAGCTGCCAGGGGAAGCTGTGGAATCGTCATCATTGGAGAAATTCAAGGCAGAAACCCCACACCCATTGATCAGGAATGACTTAGTAATAATAAAATCAATCCCGCTGTGATTCACGGGGATAGATTAGTGCCCTAGCATAGGTCCTTCCAACCCAAATGATTATATGATTAAGATACCAGCACCCAAGGGGAATTGATCTGTGTATAAGGGAGGGAAGAGAAACTCTTTACAAGCCACAGCTGTAAATCTGAACATTAAGTAATCTAGGTTGTTTTGCTAAGGGAGAGACCAAATCAGCTTAGGAGGTATGTAGAAAGACTCCATTAAAGACCACAGCATTTATCCTAAAATATTAATCTGACTTTGTCAATGTTTCAGATAGCAAAATTGAGACCCATAACATTATTAATTTGCATGACTGGTATTCAGTTCAGATATGCTGAACAGTATTTTAATTATCAGCCCGAATTTGGAATATTTTCATGATCTGAAAAATAAAAACTAAAAGTAAGATAATTCTTTGAAAAATAACTTTTCCAAGGCAGAGTTAGGGGTTTTTATTTTTAAAAGGCATTGAAATGCTCTTTTTGCTTCATACACACCCGAGGGTTTTACTTGATAGGCATGCAACTCTAATTAAGATCCACGATCCACATAATTCAATCGCAGTGTGGGTCAAAATTACCAATTCAATTTTTTAATCTTAAAATTGATTTCTACGACTGCAAGTCCCAGAGTGAATTTCAGTATTATCCACAGCGTTCTAGTTCTCCATGCCTTCTTATCACATTGCCTCTTGCCAACAGTGCAGCAGTTATTTTGAATCTCTGAAAAGGCACTGTTTAATTTTTGAGTTCACTTTTCCCTTTTCCACCTTTCCAGCTTACCTTTAAGGAAAAAAAAAAAAAAAAGCCTCGCTGCTCCGGCTCCCCTGAGTAGGCTGTGTTATTACTACCCTCGACATCATCAGGGCTACGGCGCTTGCTGCAGTAGATCATGCCTGTGCTGTCGTGGTGATGATATATGATGGAAAAAGCCATCCATCTGAACATTCGAGGCACGAAGGCTGGAGCAGTAATGAGGTAGCCCGGCACAAGCCTGGCACGCACAGAAGTGGACATTTACCCCCAAATAAAAGTGGACTACTCTGTAAACGGAGAATCTTTAGATGGGAAAGAAAAACCCTAGAAGATTATTTCTTTCTCTCTCTCTCTTTTTTTTTTCTTTGCTTAGAGACCTTTTATGTCTCCCAAAACATTAAAAAATAATGGGTTCCTGAATTAAAAACCTTTCAAAGCTTCTCACTGCTATTTCCTCCTTTTACTTTTTCCCTGTGTCTCATATATATTTTTCTCTTTTATTCTGTCTGCTGCCACCCCAAACTCAGACTCTGACAATCATTCCTCTGGAATCCTGAAGTGTTTTCTCTCTGCTCGAATATACCTTTCATACCACGGCTAGACTCATCCTAATAAATGCTATGTTCATCATATCACTCTTCTAATCAGAGATTTTTAAGTTTTCTCTATGCTCTACCAAATATTGTTCACATCCCTTGCTTGGCATAAAAGGCCCTGTAAAATTCCATCTTTGCTTGTTTTTCTTGCTGTAAGGTACTGTACATTGTCAAATAGGACTTCTGGTCTTTCGTCATTTGCTTTCTTATCCAGACTCTACCTTGATAAATAGGACAAACAGTATTTCAAGATATGTTTTGACTTTTCATATCATTGCAGCTTGCCGAACCCTCCACCTGAGATGCAAAGTAAATAAAGGGGCAAGTTTTACTGTAAGACACCTGAATTTAAATTTCCTAGTTATAACCTTAGGGCAGGCTGTTTCATCGCTCTCTTAGTTTTGTTATCAGTAAGAATGGGGATAACGGTACTATTTCAAAGAATTCTTGTGAGGAATGAATGAAAAAATGTATGTAAAAGAACTAGTACATAACAGTCAACGAACACATCTTCTATTGCATTGTTTTGATATTATTATTAATGCTTTGATTCATTCTGTAAAGGTGATTTTAATGCCACCTTCTTTGAGGGTTCCTCACCTCATTTTTTATTTTTTTATTTTTTTTTAAAGATTTTATTTATTTATTTGACAGAGAGAGATCACAAGTAGACAGAGAGGCAGGCAGAGAGAGAGAGAGGGAAGCAGGCTCCCTGCTGAGCAGAGAGCCCGATGCGGGACTCGATCCCAGGACCCTGAGATCATGACCTGAGCCGAAGGCAGCAGCTTAACCCACTGAGCCACCCAGGCACCCTCATTTTTTATTTTGATTGAGGTTTTCCTCTCCTGATCTAGTACAGAATTTTTCTGTCATATCTTGCCGTCTCTGATATTTTCCATGTGAGAAAAGAAAGTCCTCTCCAGAATATCTTGGGGGTAGGAACTGTATCTCTCATCTATCTCCCACAACACCTAAAAGTGATCAACACATGATGGGCATTCAACATATTAATTTGAATGAATCAATATTTGTATGTGTTCCTTGTCTTCCCCAAGCTTAAAGAGGTTTTGGATTTACTTGAAAGGCTCTAACTCTACTGGAATAAAACCCAGGCACTTTTTGGTTGGCAGGACAGATAAGTACAACTGGCTGTTATGCTCTCACAATGGAAGTAAAGTTGAAGCTAGTTTTATGGTAGGACTCATTTTCTACCTCCAACACTTAAACATTCTTTAATAGGAAAAAAAAAAACAAAACCCAATCTAAAATCTTAAAGTCTACTGGTGCATCCTAATTTAAGTAACTAGATTTCTTCAAGCTGCTCTGCACGTAGTGGTACTATTTCTAAACCTAAGCAACTGGCATGCTGGTAAGCTTGTCCTCATTTCAGGTTTTAGCCCTTTAATTTTAATCCATTTTGCTCTAAGAAATATGTCTACAACTCTACCACATGAAAAGTACATCATTTTCAAGCTTTCTTCAAGTACTTTTGTAAGCTGATTCCTATGAAAACACAGTACAATTCGCATCTAAATTTCCTTTTTCTTTTTGGCGTTCAATAAAATTTGGTTTGATGAACAATAAAATGGAGGTGGGGCTAGGTGGCAAATAATTTTTTCTTGCAATCAATTAACAGCACAGTATGTAGGCTTTCAAGGTCACTGTTGCCAGCAGAGATCTTTAAATTAAGGGTCAGTTCAGCCCCTTCTCTACTTTGGGGTCACTAGTAACTCCAGTAACTACAGTGACACAGCCTGTACACCAGCTTCTTCCACTACCAGGTTCTCCCCTGCTGTGTTTTCTCCGGGAGCATTGGCCTTCTGGGCTTCCTGCCAGCCTTCCTCACCTTTGCATGCACTCTCCCCAGACCATGACTGCTCCCTACCTCTTCTGTATGGAGATATTTATCTTTCAGAGTTTGCATTAAAAATGTTTTCCTTAGGAAAGTTTTTACTGACTTATATTACACCCCCACCTCACTGATGAGTCTAGATTAGTTTGCACTGCTAGAAACGTGCTGTTCTGCTCCTTTATGGTACCTATTACAGTTGTAATAAAAATAATTAATTTGCTCACATACTTGCTTAAGATCTATTTCTCTGGATAGAACCTAAACTCAATGAGTGAAGAAAAACGTTTGACCTACTCACTTCTGTGTCTCCAAGGCCTATCACATAAAAAGCCCTCAGTAAAATTGTCATGAGTGAGTAGAAAAAGTATATCATTAAACTGGCCATTTCCTAGTGAAAAATCAGGTAGCCGGCCATCCATTTCTTCCATCACGAACAAATAAAACAAAACAAACCAAAACTCTTCTTTCTGAAAAGATAACCTAAAAATCTTGCTGAGATTTTTAATCACTGTGCTAAAATGAATAAGAAAAAGCAGAAGAAAAGGAAAAATACCCACCCTTCCCAAAATAAAAACAAAAACAAAGAACCCAAAACACTTCCCTTGCTTGGATTCAAAATGGGGAAATGAATCGTCCCTCAGTGGTAACTGATGGCACTAACATTTTTTAGGTAATTTAATACAATTTTGAGCCAGAAAATATAGTGAAAACAGACAGTTATTCTTACTTATGGGAGACATTTATTTCTGTAAACTTCTTCCTGATTAGTAACATTTTAATATCTTGATCTTCCTAGGAAGATGACATTGAGTTATCTAACCTTTCACTATTTCTTTAGTGCTTATATATTCTATTATCTAAAGAAAAGTTTTTGTAATTTCTGATAACAAGAAAAATGCTGTGGGCTTCAAATATGTGACTGCTCTTATTTCTCCTCTGTTAGGCAGGCTGGAGGTGGGGAAGCAGATAATCAGTGGGACTGAATATCCCTTTATGTGCTCCATTTCAATGACCAGATTATAAGATTTTCTCTTGGACTTTTCAGAGTAAACATTTTTAGTGTATACTTCTCAAACTTGGACAAGCAATAAAGAGATAAGAGGTGACTTATCACCTCTAATGACTGAATTCTTAACTTTATCATCTGGAGAGCATTATCAATTGCTAAATTTCATAGGATTTATTGTCGCCCCTCCTGACACCCTCAAAGAAAGCCGTTTTCACTCTTTTTTGAAAAGGGATGGTCATAAGTGAGTAATGACAACAGTGGGTTGATAAATATTCCTTAGAAATAGACAGGACCTTAGCTAAGTCTTACTGTTTTGATTAGTTTCCTCTCTTGCCTTCCCTTCCTTCCCCTTCCCTTTCTTTTCTGTCCCTCCTTCCATCTCTTTTTCCTTCCTTCCTTCCCTCCCTCCTCCTTTTTTCTTTTTCTTTCTCTCTTTCTTTCTTTTCTTTTCTTTTTTTCTTCTCTTCCTCTTTCTGTGTGTGTGATGCAGTTTATGTTTCCTAGTTATAATGAACATGACCTCTGGGACTAAGCGGCCAAGTTCAATTCTATGGCTATCTCCTTACAGGGAGTTTGGTATTGGGCAGATTACCATTGTTCACCTTACTCGACCACTGATAACACCTACTTCACAGAACTAAATAAGATGACCTATGTGAAGTCTCTAGCACAGTGCCTTATGCATATTAAGTACTAAGTACTAGCTATTATCACCACACATGCTATGGATTCTGGTTTTCTATTTTTATCACCAAGTCTTCAACAAGTTCTATGTCTTCTCCCTACATTCTTTATTTTAAATAATATTTAGCAGAATTTTTCTGCAGTTTCTCTTCCCAGTCTTCCCAGCTGTTAAACCCTTAAAGGCCAGTCCAAGAACTGCTGCTACTTTTCTTTATGTGAGCTGCCTTTTGAGGCAGACTTATTCATTACAATGTCAAATATAGGTTTACATTTATGTTCATTGTGATTCCTTCCTCCACTTCCATTTCTGTTCCATGGCCACTAGGGCCTTCAACAGCCCATCCCCCAAAGACTGCCTTTCCTGCTTGGCTCCCACACCGAAATATACCACTCCTAAGCAATTCTCTTTCTTTCTCTTTCCCTCCCTCCCTTGCTGTCTCCCTCTCTCTTTCTTTCACTTTCTTTCTCTCTCTCCCATCATGGAAGGACCTATTTACTTACCACAGAAAAATCTCACAGTTCTGACAGTGCTGGAGGAAAAGTAATGATTCCCTGAAAAGTATATATGTACATATATTAGTAAATCTATCCCACCAAATGGTATCACTTGACCTCAGAACACTTTTTAGGTTCTGCTTTTAAAACACCCCAACATAACTAGGAGACAGTCAGAGAAGTTGTTTCTCACTTCATCCCTCTTGCTGTTCAAAGGATAGGATGATGATGGGGTGCCTGGGTGGCTCAGTGGGTTAAAGCCTCTACCTTCAGCTCAGGTCATGATCTCAGGGTCCTGGGATCAAGACCCACATCGGGCTCTCTGCTCAGGAGGGAGCCTGCTTCCCTTCCTCTCTCTCTGCCTGCCTCTCTGCCTACTTGTGATCTCTGTTTATCAAATTAATAAATAAAATCTTTTTAAAAAAAGGATACACACACAAAACAGATAATCATATCAAAAAATGGGCAGAAGATATGAACAGACACTTCTCCAATGAAGACATACAAATGGCTATCAGACACATGAAAAAATGTTCATCATCACTAGCCATCAGGGAGATTCAAATTAAAACAACATTGAGGGACGCCTGGGTGGCTCAGTTGGTTAAGCAGCTGCCTTCAGCTCAGGTCATGATCCCAGTGTCCTGGGATCGAGTCCCACATTAGGCTCCTTGCTCGGCAGGGAGCCTGCTTCTCCCTCTGCTTCTGCCTGCCACTCTGTCTGCCTGTGCTTGGTCTCTCTCTCTCTCTCTCTCTCTGACAAATAAATAAACAAAATCTTAAAAAAAAAAAAAAACACATTGAAGTATCACCTTACACCAGTTAGAATGGCCAAAATTAGCAAGACAGGAAACAACATGTGTTGGAGGGCATGTGGAGAAAGGGGAACCCTCTTACACTGTTGGTGGGGAATGCAAGTTGGTGCAGCCTCTTTGGAGAACAGTGTGGAGATTCCTCAAGAAATTAAAAATAGAGCTTCCCTATGACCCTGCAATTGCACTACTGGGTATTTACCCCAAAGATACAGATGTAGTGAAAAGAAGGACCATCTGTACCCCAATGTTTATAGCAGCAATGGCCACAGTTGCCAAACTGTGGAAAGAACCAAGATGCCCTTCAACGGACGAATGGATAAGGAAGATGTGGTCCATATACACTATGGAGTATTATGCCTCCATCAGAAAGGATGAATACCCAACTTTTGTAGCAACAGGACGGGACTGAAGAGATTATGCTGAGTGAAATAAGTCAAGCAGAGAGAGTCAATTATCATATGGTTTCACTTATTTGTGGAGCATAACAAATAGCATGGAGGACATGGGGAGTTAGGAGAAGGCATTTGGGGGAAATTGGAAGGGGAGGTGAACAATAGAGATTATGGACTCTGAAAAACAATCTGAAGGGTTTGAAGAGGTGGGGGGGTGGGAGGTTGGGGGAACCAGGTGGTGGGTATTAGAGAGGGCACGGACTGCATGGAGCACTGGGTGTGGTACAAAAACAATGAATACTGTTATGCTGAAAATAAATTTTAAAAAATGATTAAAAAAAAAGAATTAGAGATAATAATAAAAAAAAAGGATAGGATGATGTTTCACTCTTGAACTATGTACTATCCATAAAATGTTTGTTAAATATGCAGTATTTGTATGGCTACAATGTATCTATCCTTTCAGTTATTCCTAAATTTTTAGTTCCCAGACATAGAGGTTCTATAATGAATAAATGAACTAAAACATAGTAATTATACCAGTGCTTGGAACATAGCACAAACTCAAAAACTGTATTATCATTGGTAGTAGATGTTAGTGTTGGTTGTAGTGGTGGTAGTTTTGTTGTTATGAAAGTAAGAAAATCATAGAAACATTTTGCAAATGGAGATTCATTAGAAAAGCATCCATATTTGACTTATAATCCCGCTAGCAATGAATCAGTCAATCCAGGCACCAAAGTGAGATGCAAAAGACAATGAAAGACAGTTACTTAATATTAACATATTAGTTGATAAATTTTTCTAGAAAGTTTTTTCCACCCTAACACCTAGATTCTTGGGGATTGTGGGAATTTTTACCTGTTTATGTAATGGAAATTACCTCAACAGCCCTCCTCCAATGTTTTGTACCAAGCATAGTATTATGAAAACTAGAGGGCATTTAAGGGTCACTGAGGTCAAAGAAATGTAAATGAGATTTGTGTATAGACCACCATACCCTCATCAATTTTTATTTCCTTTTTATTGTGTTACTGGGTCAGTAGATCCAGTTCACTCACTTCTTAGAATTATATTTTACTTCATTTTCCAGCAGTGCTTCTTGAAGATTTTGTTCATTGACAAAAACGTTTCTGAATATTCTTTCCCTTAAAATGTGTACCTAGCATTATTGTGTAACTCTAGAGTTACACTTTTGTGTTATAAGAAATAATTTCAAGTTTTTCTGATATATTATATATCTGAAAATTGATAAAAATATATAATACAGTGTTTCAAATACTTCTCCCCCCCATCACTAAGAAATAAGCAACGGGATCCTTGGAGTATACATATATTAGCTATAGCTTCAACCAGTCTGGTTCATTCTCCACCACAGGTCCTCACGGAACCTCTCTAGAAAGGCTCTACAGAAGAAAACAGAAGTTATTTTGTTCTATTATTATTATTATTATTGTTCTAGGAAATCCAAGGGAATATCAGGACCTAATAAGGTGACTTTCACTGTGAATGATATAATCTCATTTAATGAGAGATAGATATGAATAATTAAATATATTTGAAATTATATAAGGTAAGATGAAAGATGTGACACTCATTTTTTTTCTCAGACACTTCAACAGTAAAATAGATAAAAACTATTTTAACCTTGTTCCTCATAAACATCTAAGGAGCAATTTTCTTCATATTGAGAATTTGTGAAAGGCCTTCCATTGTATCTTCCCATTCCCTTACTTAGCTAGATCATTCAATTTCTACAAAGAAACGTGCCCAGGAACAGAAAAAAGCTTTACACACCCAGTGTGAACCCAGGTAAAAGTTCCTAAATGAATGCCTCTCAAAGGTCAGAGTTTCCATAAAGACGAGTGCAAGGAATGCAGTTCCTGTTATACCCACATTTTGCTGAAGTTTCCGAGAACTTCACCTTAGTGGTCCTGGAAAAAGCTGTGTCTCTCATGAATCACTTGGGGAAACTTCACTCCTGCACAAAAACATAGCTGAGTTTCCAGCATGTATTTTTGTGCTCTGGCTTCTTTTGACTCCAGGAAATTAGTATTAAACTTATAAAGTGTCATAAAATCTGACATAAGAGAATCCACATTCACTGTTCTAAATGTTTGTTCATCCACTTCTTGAAGAAAATTTCTCAGTATTTAGAGAAGAATATCACATGGCTATGAAAATAGAATTTCAATTTGCTTAAGGTCCTCCAATAAATGAAGAAAGAGCTGAGCTACTCAAGTAATATATCTTCAGTTTATGAAAGGATTTGGCATAAGATGACCTTTTAGCCCCACAGACTTAAATAACTATTAAGTATTAAAATATTTAGGAAAGAATTCACCAATTAAAGGTGGCTTTTAATGATGGTTAAATTTGCTAAAGGAAGGTAAAAAAAATGGGGGAAAAAGAAAAAGAAAAAAAAATGAAAGGAAGAAAAAGTAAAGAAGAAAAAAGAAAAAAGAAAGTTATAAATATTAAAAGGAGAGTTTAAATATATATATATTTCACTGGACCATAAAACACCTTAAAAATTCTAGAATAAAAATCGTACAGTGCTCTCAGACCATAGTGGAATCAAACCAGAAATTAAAAAGAGAAGGATAGAAGGAAAATCCCCAAATGCATAGAGAATAAACAATACACTTCTAAATAAAACATGGGTCAAAGCAGAAATCTTAAGAGAGGTTAAAAATGTTTTGAACTAAATGAAAATGAAACTATCAAAATTTGTGGAATGCAGTGAAAGCATACATATATTAGAAAAGAAAGAAGACCTAAAATTGACCACCTAAGCTTCTATCTTAGGAAACCAAGGCAAAAGAAAGAGCAGATGAAATCCAAAGTAAGCAGGAGGAAATAAACAATAAATTAGAGAAGAAATCAATGAGATGGACAGAAGAAAAGCAATAAAAGTCAACAAGACCAAAATCAAGAGGTTCTCTATCATCAATATCCAATTAGAAAATATAGTAGAAAAAATATTTTATTCTAAGTAAATGCAAAAATATAAATTTTCCAGTAAAAAAGTTATAAAAAAGTACACAAACAGTATGATGATACAGCTACAGGATTTACTAAACTATGTAAAATAACAAAAGAAATGGAGAGCTATTAGTGTGTGTACTTAAAAATTGACAAGATGAAGTTCTAAAAAATTTAAAATAAAAATTTGTGTTTAATAAGTCTTTAAAATAAAATAATTTAAGATTTCATCAGGAAACAAATGATTAATCCAACATTTTCAGAAAAATAATAATTAAAAGATATATTTACTCTCATATATTTAAATATAATATAAAATTAAATAATGTGAAATGCAGGAAAAGATTAAAATCAGTAGAAACCTCAGATGCTAATTATTGACATTAATGACACACAATGAAGATATGATTTTAAATCAGTGGGGAAAGAAAATAATATTAATTAATCTGGAAATTCTTTGTTACTGAAAGTAAAAAGCATGTGCAGATAATTGTATTTTATGAAGAAGCAGAGCAAATTTAGGATCACCTTTTCAAGAAATTCAATATGATAAACGAAATAAAAGCAGCAGAAGAAAATAGAAGTAAATAATATCAGAATTAATGTTTATTCATATGAAAAATGATAAATAAAAATTGATGGAAATAACTATAGAAAAAAAAACTTCTGTATGTCAAATACATCCTAAGTAAAATCAGAAGTGAGCAACAAACTGGGAAATTTATTTAAACAAATTACTAATACCTTTAATAACAATAGGATGTTCAAACAGAAGGTAGAAAGTTAAACATTCAAGTTTTAAAAATAGTAAAGGCACTTGAATTGACATTTCACAAAAGAAGAAATATAAATAATCAATAAACTTACGAAATTATGTTCAAAGTACAAGTAATTATAGATTCAAAAATTTAATCATTAATGAGATTCCCTTTTTTTTACTATTTTATGAATAATACTAGTAAAGATTAATATGTGTATATGTATATACACATATATATATTATTCCTTGATTGTTCAAGGAAATTATACTCTCATAAACTGATACTGTGTAAAATTTTTCAATTTCCTTAAAATAATTTGGCAATATGAATCAAAAACTACAAAAGTAGGGGCGCCTGGGTGGCTCAGTGGGTTAAAGCCGCTGCCTTCGGCTCAGGTCATGATCCCATGGTCCTGGGATCAAGCCCCGAATCGGGCTCTCTGTTCAGCAGGGAGCCTGCTTCCCTTCCTCTCTCTCTGCCTGCCTCTCTATCTACTTGTGATCTCTGTCAAATAAATAAATAAAATCTTAAAAAAAAAAAACTACAAAAGTAATGTGCATTTTCTTTGAAACAGTAATAGAAAAATAATCATAGATGTTCTCATAGTTATGACAGTGAAAAATTGCACCTCATCTAAATGTCCAAAGAGGAAATTGGTAAAATAAATTATAGTATATGTATATGATATGCAGACTTCAAAAATATTTAACCTAATTGTGAATTGTTCATGGAGAATTGTTATTTTAAAAGGATAAACCACAGAATAATATATATAACATGCTCACAATGTTGTATGACTCAGTTAGCAAAAAATATATATATACATGATTATGTGTGTGATATGTGTGTAATTGTATACATATGGTAATAGTTATGCTGAATTTTAAGATTACAGGTGATTTTAGGTTTTATATGTTTTTCAGCAAAATTTTCTACTTTGGAAAAAATTATTTCAAATAATAAAACTTGAATTTGACTTCAATTGAATAAAAATAAATTACATAAAAAGACTTGGTCTATGATACAATTAAAGATAAAAGGTAGCATAATTCAGTCAATAGATTTTTTTTAAAGAAGAACACAGTTTAAAACTCCATGGCATGTTGTTTTTTAAAAATGTAACACAGGGAAGCCTGGGTGGCTCAGTTGGTTAAGCAGCTGCCTTCGGCTCAGGTCATGATCCCAGTGTCCTGGGATCGAGTCCCACATCGGGCTCCTTGTTCTGTAGGGAGCCTGCTTCTCCCTCTGCCTCTGCCTGCCACTCTGTCTGCCTGTGCTCGCTCTCTCTCTCTGACAAATAAATAAATAAAATCTTAAAAAAAAGTAGTTTAAAAAATGTAACACATTTAGGGGTGCCTGTATGGCTCAGTCAGTTAAGTGAGGGACTCTTGGTTTCAATGGGGGTAATGATCTCATGGATGGTGAAATTGAGCCCTGGACCAGGATCTGCTCTTAACAGGGAGTCTGCTGGAGATTCTCTCCTTCTGCTCCTCCTCACTCTCTCTCTCTCTCACATAAATAAATCTTAAAGAAAAAAAAAAAGTAACATATTTAGAATGAAGTGTTAAAGGAATGGTAACTTCACTAATACCACTTTGCATGATGGTATACAAAAATTGCACTATTAAGTCTCATACTCTGAAAATGTAATGATTGTCCAGTTTCAAGCTGTTTCAGTTTGATAAACTGAAAAGTCATGAGAGCTAGCTAAGGCACCCGCGAAAAATATAAACCATTGATTATCTTGACAATCATTACAGAGCATACTATTTCCAAACCAGTTTTTGCTGTGCCTATATTACAGATACTTCAATGAAGGTGAAAGAACACAGAGGCATCTATAAACTGAAGCATAAAAGTGCTGAATAACATCACCAGTATCCATCGGTGCACCTCCCTGAAGGTGGGTGTTTACAAGAAATGTCCAGAGGACAAAAGGAAGGCATTGAATTGGACAACCCCCCGTCGGTAACTTACATCCTGAAACAAGAGATTTGATTACCCTTATCATTATCTCTGCTTGCTGAGCAGAGCTCGCAAAGCTATTAGTGGTCATAAAATTACCCAGCTGTTTTTTAAATTCAACCATAGTATTTGACTCAGTGACCTCTTCGGTCAATGAATTTCACAGGTTGACTATACACATTCATAAGGCATTATTTACCTCAATTTGTTCTGAATTTACTGCCTCTTATTTTTATCAAGTATCTCCTTGTCCTCATCTTCTTATGGGACAAGGTTAAAAAAAAAGTGTCCTTTGTAATTTTGAATGCCTCAATCAAGGACTTTTCTAAAATACACCAGATTTTAGAATCTTTTATTAGGGAAATGAAAAATCTAGTTACATTCCATCTAGTCGCTATTAATATTTTATTCTCACCATGACTTCTTATTACTTGGGTGTGAATTCAATTTCTGTTTTACCTCATTATTCTATTTCCTTCATATTATTAACAGCACAAGAACGACAATCATGAATACACATTTTTTTCCAATAAGAAAACTCAAGTTTTTAAGATGCGAAAAGATTAAAGTCTTACTGATACTGTGATTTTCCTTTAACTGAAATGTCCATCTTGGTAAAATCAATGCATTCAAAATACTTAAATTTTAAGTTAGCCAAACCAGACTAGGTTAATATACTCTTCAATAAAGATATTTTTAGCATTGTCTTCGAAAGCTGATTCTTTCTGCTGGATTATTCGGAAGCAATTTAGATCCACCAAAATTAGAAGAATGGATAAGTTGGTCGTCTAGTCATATCATTTGAATAATGGATTTTGTATTTTGAGTAACCATAGAGTTGCTCTTCACAAAATGGGTGTAATTCTCACCACAATATTCAGAGTTGCACTCATTACTCAGGGAAATAATTTCCATATATGTAATTTATGTGTTTTCATAGAATCAGTTTTTCTAGTCATGAATAGTTATGCTATTTATAAAATTAGCTATTTTCAGGCATATAGTCAGGTATAATTTTCTTTTACACAGTATATTCTTTCATAGTTGAAGCTATTTGCAATCCTTGTATGTCCTCATATCCCTTCAACACTCCCTCATTCGTGTAATAAAGACACGTGACACTACTTTAGAAAAAAGAGACATGATGCATGTATATAAACCAAAACTCAAGGAAACCAAGGAGTAGCCCCTCCTTGTTATTTAGCCTCTCTTAAGGTATGATCTGAAGAACAATTACTTGATAAAAATACAAGTTTCAGGGGCACCTGTGTCTCTGTCAAATGAATAAATAAAATCTTTAAAAAAAAAAATATAAGTCTCTGGGTTTCAGCCCTGATCTATGGTACTGAGCCAGCCATTTCAACGGAGTCCCTATTTATGCTCATCACAATTCTCTTTAGGCCTCTTCTCAGGTTTAACTGTCTCCCTGGAAAAGCTTGTCCATACTTAATCAGCATTAGCTATACACCAATACCTCCTTAAATTGCATCTCCAGCTTAGAGTTCGCTTTTGAATATCCGATGTTGCCTTCTGGTTTGTCTCTGAGATATTTCATAATTCGACTGAAGTAATGACCTCATCCTAAAATCTTGCCTTCATCTAGTTTCATCTATTTTGCTTGCAGTGAATGGTTCACTTATTGAAGTGCCCAAATCAGAAACCCTTGATCATCTTTTCCTCTTTCCTTCTCCTCTTAAATTTTTAAGTGGTAAAATGTATTGTCTTATCCATTATTGGATTTCTCTTGGATTTTAGGTTTAGAAATGTACTCAGCCATGAGGATCAGCCATGCCATCCTTCTTATTAAATGATGAGGCATGATTGCTGAGTTGTGTGGAGGGTTAGAGAGCCAGGGTGACATCATGATGTCGAAAGTGATCCTATTGAGGAAAAAAACCCAAGAGTTTTTTTTAGCAGCAAGCTTACATAATTCAAATCATAATTAATATCAACAGAATTTTAATGAGCACTTATTGAACTTGTGATTGAGTAGAAATCCATTCTAAAGAACTTTGGGTATCTATAAATAAAAAATAAGAAAGTTAAAAATACTTAGAAGTCTGTGGTGTCCAGTCTGCTTATAATAGTTAAATCTTATTCTTCACAATTTCCCATTTATGAAAATCTGGGTTAATATCTTTGGAAAAATATTTACATTTACCTTTTTCTTATATTTAAATTAGAATGATATTGCTTTCAGGGATACTTCCGTGGAAAATAATTACAATATTCTAAAGGCCACAGCATGTCATTTTGAAAGCTCACATTTACTCTGCTCTCTGAAATATCAGTAGGGATGGGACCATTGAAAAAGCATATTCCATCTTAACAGTATCACCAAGATTCTTTTATTCCTCTTTCTCATATTTTTTCTTATTCATCTGGTAGTACTAATTGCCAAGATGTTTGTCTCAGTAATATATTGTGTCATTACCTCAATATAAATTTTAAATTTTGTTATTGGTACTTGCAGATGAGATTTTCTTTCAAAACAATACAGAAAGGCAATTATTTTTATCACTAATTTGGAAGGAACATAGAGCAATCAGTGTGTCATGAGTGTATAGTAGTTAAGAATTTATTCTATATTGGATGACTTTATTTTTGTCCTTGTGTGAAGCTTTAATGAATACTCTAAAATGTATTATGTAGGTATAATTTAATTATGTAACATTTGATACATGTTGATACAGGTTCTAAAGTATAATAAAAAGGACACTTATGAGTCCATCAATATGGTTATAAGATAGAGCATCATCATTATTTTGCCCTCCATGGGTATGTGTCTCCTTGATCCCATCCTTCTACCTTTCCAACACAGGTAGCTCCCTCTTTAAATTTGTGTTTACCATTTCTTTGCTTTTAAAGAACGGTTTGGTGATATATTACTCTCTAGGTTTAAAAATTCACTCCTATGATTTCAAAAAACTGTAGTTCAGTCATTTTTGTTATTATTTAACATTCTTCTATGTGATTACTCCATATTTTATTTTTCCATTTTCCTGTTGATAGATGTTTAATCATCTTAAGTTTTTGCTATTAAGAAAAATAATACTGTGAATATTCTTGTACAGATCTCATGATACACATGTGTAAGGGTTCTCTATGGTACAGATCTGGAAGTAGAATCGCTGAGTTGCAGAGAATGAGAATGTTCATACTTACACCACAATGCCTAATTAATTTCCAAAAGAATTGTACTACTTTACAACCATGCTAGCAGCATACAAATGTTCTCATTAATCTATAGCCTCACCAAAACTTTAATGTCAATCATAATTTTTGTGATCTGGTGGGTATAACATTGTAGACCATTATAGTACTACTTACTAATTCTCTGATAACTAAGGGAGGTGAGCATGTCTCCATATTTTTATTTACTATTCAGGTTTTACAAATATTTAAGTAGTTTGCTCAATTTTGTATTGGGGTATTTATCTTTTTCTTATTGATTTATAAGAATTCTTTATATATGGGGCGCCTGGGTGGTTCAGTGGGTTAAAGCCTTTGCCTTAGGCTCAGGTCATTATCTCAGGGTCCTGGGATCGAGCCCCGCATCAGGCTCTCAGCTCCGCAGGGAGTCTGCTTCCCCTTCTCTCTTTCTATCCCTGCCTCTCTACCTACTTGTGATCTCTGTCTGTCAAATAAATAAATAAAACCTTTAAAAAAAAGAATTCTTTATATATGTGGTATAATTATTTTTCTCAGTTGTATGTATTCAAATATTTCATATTGTGCTTTTTGAAAAATAGAGTTTCTTAATTTGTTTTTAAGATTGTATTTATTTTTTTGAGAGAAAGAAAGCAAGGGAGAGAAAGCATGAGCTGGGGGAGGGGCAGAGGGAGAAGAAGAAGCAGACTCTCTGATGAGCAGGGACCCTGAGGATGTGCAACTCCATCCCAGGGGTCAGGACCTGAGCTGAAGGCAGACACTTAACTGACTGAACCACCCAGGCACCCCTAGAATTTCTTAATTTCAATATGTTTAAATGTTTTAACTTTTTAAAGCTTAGAACATTTAATATCTTGTTTAAGAATGCTCCTTAAGATCAGGGCGCCTGGGTGGCTCAGTGGGTTAGGCCGCTGCCTGCGGCTCAGGTCATGATCTCAGGGTCCTGGGATCGAGTCCCGCATCGGGCTCTCTGCTCAGCAGGGAGCCTGCTTCCCTCTCTCTCTCTGCCTGCCTCTCTGTCTACTTGTGATCTCTCTCTGTCAAATAAATAAATAAAATCTTTAAAAAAAAAAAAAGAATGCTCCTTAAGATCATATTTTCCCACATTTTAAAGGCAAAATTACAATGTTTTCTTTTCACAATTATTATTTTTTCACATTTAAATATCCAAAGTATCTTGATCTTACTCCTATATAGGAATTGTCAAAGAGTTTATTATACAGTAGTAACCAATCATTCCAGAATAATTCATGGTGTCTTTGTCCCAGTTTTCAGCAGTGCAGTGCTTCATAGTCACAGATCTTATGAACTCCAACTGTTATTTGCTGAGTGCTTACTGTGTGGCAGGTAAACTTCTAGGGGATAGAAATAGAGCACTGAGTAATGGGAGAAATGCCTTTATGTTTGGGTCAATTTTGAATATCTCCAGCCTTCTGCATTTGTCAGTATGCCTGAATCAATTCCACAATACCTTATTTATTTTATCTGTATGAGAAGTTTTATAATGCTATATGGTCTCAGTGTTTGGGTTCCCTCATCCCAAATGTATACTTTTGGAATTCTAACCCCCAAAGGTGATGATATTAGTAGATGGGGCCTCTGGGAAGTGATTAGGTCATGAGAGTGGAACTCTCATAAGTGGGATGACTGCTCTTATGTCAAAGAGATCCCACAGAGCTCCCTATCCCCTCTCACCAGGAGGGTCTGTAGCCTGGACCAGAGTCCTCATGTTGCCATGCTGGCAGCCTGATCTCTCTGATTTTCTGCTTCCAGAACTATAAAAAATATACTCCGTTGTAGCAGCCCAATGGACTAGCACAGGTATCTCACAAGGACAATTCTGCTTCTGGACTATTTTGGCGATTATAGATCCCTTGCTCTCATACTCTTCCATGTAAGTGTTAGACACACTTGTCAAGTTAGACACACACACACACACACACACACACACACACACACATAGTAGGAAGTTAGTAAACTTGCATTGAATATATAGATCAATTAGGGAGAAGGAAGATCTTTATAATATTACCTCTTCTAATCCATGAGCATGATACAACTCTCCTTTTATGTAGGTCTTTTTAAAAAATGCTTTTCAAGAAGGTTTTTATAAAATTCTCATCTTTTCTTTCAAGTCTTCTGTTAGATTTGTTCTTAGAAGTTTCCCATTATTATTACTAGTAGTCTAAGTGGTATGTTCTCTTATTGGTGGTTGACTGTGTATAAAATCCAATCCAATCAATTCTTATATATTTATCTGATCTCCAGTTTGCTAAACCTGCTTTTGTTATTTCAAACAATTCATCTCTTTTCTGTATACATTCATCTCATCAGTTTTTTCCTGTTCAATCCTTAATCCTTGGAAAGTGTATGTCCCTCTTTCTTGACCTTTTTTAGTCTTTCTGAGACTCGTAGACTTCTTGTACATTGCAAAAATAAGAGTTAATAACAAATGATCTGTGTAGCTCTTGATTTCAAAGAGAACGCTTTTAACATTTCACCAATGCAGTAATCGTTTCTGCAGTTTTTGGCAGATGCACCTTTTCTGAGGTATATCTGAGAAAGAAACTTCCTCAGTGTTTGTATATTTAAATAGTTTTTATTGTGATTTTGTTTTGAATTACGTCAAATGTATTTTATGGTATTTAATAAGATGATCATAATTTCCCCCATTCTATAATGCAGTCTAATAAATGTGTCAGTTTACAGATTTTATATTACTCTTGAACTTCTGGAATAAATCCAATTTAGTCATAATATGTTAATATATAAAAATTACTGGATTTTATTTGTTAATATTTTTTTAAAGATTTTATTTATTTATTTGACAGACAGAGATCACAAGTAGGCAAAGAGGCAGGAAGAGAGAGAGGAGGAAGCAGGCTCCCTGCTGAGCAGAGAGCTCCGATGTGGATGCTGTCACTCTCTCTCAAATAAATAAATAAAATAAAAAATAAAATAAAATTTAAAAAATTTAGATCTTAATTATTACATTCTATTTTTTTGGATTAGTTCTTATATTTTTAAAATCTTGAGTCAGTTTCTGTATTCATTAATATGTAACTTTTCTTATATTCTAATAAAAACATGTTATGGCTTAAATTTCTTCCATTTATTATTTTTGATTTTTTAAAAGTTTGATATGTAGCTTTTTAAATTATTTTTTGATGCTAATGATTTTTAATCTTGGATATGATTTATGTTTGTTTTAAAGGTATGTGGGTAACATTCTAAAATCTCTCATTTTATAAAATTTTAATTTTGCTTTTGTCAGTAACTTCTAAGTTTATTCCATTGTACAATATAATACAGTGCAATAACGATTACTTAAAATACTCTCTTCAATTGTCTTTAATCTTTACACTAAGTCAGTCAATAAACTTATTCAGTGATTATATTTTTAATTCTAAATTTCTATTTTTTCTTTCAATCTGCCTTAATAAAATTGCCTTTCATAATCATATTTTCCTTTCTCATTTTGTGACCCATCTTTATTTTTCTTCTGGCATTTTACAAATTTTTATCTTATATTGCATATGCAATTACAATGCCTGAATCTTTGGATTCTAATCTCTTCTTTTCTATAAGTATTTGTGATATTTGATTGTAAGCTTATATTGATTGACCATAACTAATAAGAATCTTCAGAGCTATATTACATTCATTCTTAAAAAAATTACATTTGTTTATTCAAAAAGCCAAAAAACAGTATCAGTCTGGGTTAATTTTAGCTTTTAGGCTCAATGTCACAGTTCTAGCTCCCACTTTTGCTTCAAAAGACCAAAGCTTACCAAATATAATATTTTGTCTGATGTTTGCCTATTTTTCATGTTTGTCTAAGGTTCAAGGCTCCCACACTGATTAAAGCTCAAATATTTCTGTTTTATTAAATGATTTGTTTTTTTCATTTATTTATGAATCTAGGAGATTTTTTATGACCCCAGAAATGCACTAGAAAGCATAGTTTATATAGAATCTGGTTTTCTTTCAGTGGGAGGGATTTACAGAGTTTCTAGTTCTCCAGATTTCCTGAAAAGAAAGGCTATATTCTCACCATTAGGCTCTCTGCACAGTCTACTAAATCATATAAATTCAACACAAGTAATGAAAGAAGTTTAGAGTTTCCAGAAATGTATTTTTAATAATAGTATCTCTACAACTTGGATTATAAAATGAGAGGAAAAATAGATTAAAACACTAATCACTAAGTGTGATTTTAGTTCATTTTTTAAAAATCTTTAATTAAATATTTCAAATATAAAAGAATAAAATAACTCTCATTAATTTTTCCTCCCAATTATGAAGATGCTAATAAGCAAAATAAATAAAATAATTAAATTAAATAAAAATGTTTAAGAGAGAAAGATTAGAATTGAATGAAAAATTAATTAGTAAATCAAATTGTTCTGTTAATCTGAAATTCCTTTAATGATCATCTAATGCCTTAAATGTGACATTTCTGGTATCTCAACAAGGGAATTACTCTCTCAGATCTCTAATTTTAAATATAAAACCTTCAGGGATTTTTTTTTTTTTTTTTTTGGCCTGGACATAACTGGATTCACTGTATGATTTGGCGTGGAGAATGATGTGGATTGATGTTGGTATGTGCATGTGTTTGTCTGTGTGACAGTATAAGTTATATAGATAATGAAGAGATGAGGCAGGCAGACCGTATTGGTCTTATCAGGCCAGTGGTTGATATCCAATTTATACTATCTTTCATTTCACATTATTAATGTTACCTAGAAATATACTAATGTTGCAAAATAAAAAAGGTCAAAAATTATTATTTATGGTATTATTATAGTTCTGATAAAATGCTATTTGGGGGATACAAAGCCAAATAAAATCCTTGGGAATTCTAGGACCATAAACAGCATAGAGTAATATGTTAATTAACTGTACTATAATTATATTAATATATTTGGTAGAATGAAAAAGTCCATAAAGAAATATATACATCTCACATATTAAGTATATTACTCCATTGCAAATATTTTACTGTATATATTATTTAAAAACTCGTTACTCAATGATATTGATACAATTTTTAATTTTAAAACTTACCTTTCAACATCACTAAGTACATAGGAAAGAGTAAGTCGTGTTATAATTCAAATTATTAATTATAGATATCCAGTCTATGCTATATGACACTTAAACAATAGGTGAAATCTGTGACATTATTAAAACTAGTTGTTGATCTGAAGAAAAAACATTCTACATTTATTCATTCTTAGCAATTGCTAATTGAATGCTAGAGGTGACAGACAGCAAGGTTGTAGGTCTCTTCTCCAAATTACAACCTTACTAAAGTCACCCTGTTGCTAAATGTTAACTATTTGTGAGTAAAAAAAAAAAAAAAGGTAATTCTGTCATTATTCCTTATTTTTCAGCTTCATATTAGTAACTGCTTAGAATTCTAAAAATTTAAAATTATTAATTTCTGTCCCCAAATTACCAACAGTTTCCCTTTAACATTCTGTGGTGGTCTTTTGCTGATATATCTATCTAGATAGATAGATAGATATGTATATAAAATATGTATTATATATTATAATCATACATATGATTATTGTACCCAGGCACTTCATTTCTAAGTAGCAACTTCTTTGCAAGAATATTCTTAATGCTTTGAGCCCATCAAGGTAATTATACACTTGAAAAAACAAAATTTGAGGAGAAAAATACTTTGGTTTTCATGCCACTTCTTTCAAACCCTTTTCTTCCTCACATTTGCTATTTTAGGTCTTTACAAGTCCTTTCTTCAGTGCCCTTTTAAATTTTTTCAATCCCAGACTGGTTTTCCAAATTCTTAGAAAAGACTGTGAGTGTACTGTTATTTCAGGGGCAACATTATACAAACAAAGAATAGCACAAAATCACAGGCAATTCAGTCAGCTGGTTCCAAGTCATATGACTTGGGTCTTATTGATGGCAGGCTGTCGTCATTCACACATTTTTTTTTTTTAAAAGGAACCTTTACCAAAGGAGCATCCTTGGATTCTGTTTTTAGAATCTTCTGAGCCATGACAGAGTCAGCAGAATACGCCTGCAGCTGTGGACTTTAGCATAACCATCAATATCGCTGTTCAAGAAATTATAATTTACATCCAGTCCCAGGTGTAAATGCTACTCTTTTCTTTCCCCAACGAAAAGGACCATAACATAAATATAAGCATTTATGGGAAGGGGTGGGGCTGTTATCCTGTGAGGAGTCTCTCCTGTGACACACTGACTGCTTTAGAGAAGGGATGAGCATCCTGATAGCCAGGGGGCAGTTGGAATTGCTTACCTTTCTGAGGAGATCTTAGTTTACCCTGGAGGAAATCTAGTGCACCCTCTGAGGTTTCACCCTGGAGGCTGTGGGAGTGCCCTTCCTTTACAGCTCAGAAGTTCCTCTAATCCACTGAGATCTCACTGTACTCAGGATATTTAAATCTAAGAACAAGTGTTTTTGAAGGGGTGTATAACATTGGAAATAAGAAATATCCGCCTTAGTTTTGAGTTCATACAGTAAAGGGAAGCTAAGCCATTTGGCTTTAAATTGTTAAAGTTACTGTCAGAATAGAGTAGTACAAATCCTTCCTTTGGTGGGGACTAGAACAGAGCACTCTGTCTTTGTCCCTGGGAAATGTTAAAATGACAACATTTAGAAAGGCTTTAGAAAACAGAACGAATTGTTTAAATTTTTGCAAGGAGATATGTCCAAAGAAATGGGAAAATTCGATATAGTCAAGAGGGAGGAGAAAGAGAAAGAGAGAGACTATCATGGATCACAAAAAACGCTTAAAAATTAAAAAAAAAAAACAACCAAAAACCTAGTGTTTATGAAATAATAAAAAAAAGACAGAAAGACTTTGAAAGTTTCCCTTTATTAAATGACTAAATAACTCCATACTGAGAAGAAGAAGAATAAGAAAAAAAGATATAAATCCAAACTTAGGAGTGCAAAAGAAACTGGAGTACTAATATGTACATCTTTTACAACTATATACAGTTCTTTTACTTCACAAGGTAAATGTATACCAGCTTGGTATGGGAGATGTTTCTAAGGTATTGATATTTACACATTTTGTATATATGATTATATTAATGCCCTTGTTTGAGAAATAGAAGACAATTTTCATACATTTGGTTTTATTTATTTATTTTTTTAAATGTGGTGCTTGACTGGGCACCATCTATTCATCAAAAGCACCATGGTGTTTTTCCATTAATCCTAGGGAGGTGTTCTTCCATGGCTAGCAAGCAATCCACAGGTTACTTCCTGAGGAGTTCCATAGACATAGAGGGATTATTTATCATTTGCTTACTGTGTGTCAGACACCATTTTAAGTGCTTTAAAAATATTAACAAGTTTTATCCTCATGACAATCATATGTCATAGATAGTATAATTATATGAGGCACAGTCTTACTAATTAACCTGCTCAAATCACCTAGCTATGGGGAAATACAGCTTCCAACCCAATGGCTCTCACTACAGAGTCTTTTGAGCTTTAAACCACTACACTAAGCCAGCCAGTGAGAACAAATGAAGGGAGAATCGATATTTTCTTTTAAATTCTTATTTCGGTTTTATCTGAACAGAAAAACAATCATGAAACAAATAAAGCCAAAGAACAACAAAAAACAAAGTTGAATAGTCTAGCAGATGATCTAATAATTATTATCCAGATTTGAATGATCTAAATTTTACACAAACACTTCCAAATGAGCATGATCTAAGTCAGTCCTGAATTCTCTAAAACCAAAAGTGCAACATTTACAGATTATAAATGGTGATAGGGCTCTCAACTTTATTCCATGTAAAGTAATCTGAAGGGATTATATCCATTTTCTGTTACTGATTTCATTGTATTTCGATGTATCAAAGAGATGAATTTAATTAAGACCAGCTAATTTCTAACTTGGACCCAGAATTAGCTCATTTCCCATCTTCAATTTCTAAAGAAGCAGAATAACTTAAAAAATTATGTTATATATTATATGACTCCCAGTAAATATTTGTTAAGTTAGTGAAAGAAAAGAGATTTTTGTGTTTTGTATTTGACTAAACTTTGCATTCAAACTAAACAGTAGTAACTAAAAACACATGGAGAAAACTGGTAAATTATTCGATGTTTACTAAATTTATATATATCTATATATAGATTTATATGTTTAAAATTTCTCTTAAAAACAATTGTGTGTGTGTGTGTGTGTATGTTTAAAATTTCCCTTAAAAACAATTGGTGTCATTCTAATCATAAAGGTGAGTGAAAACTAAGAAAACAAATGAAATTAAATACAGACAAGAGAGCATTCTATAATATTTTTCAAACCACTTAGGGTGAAGTTAAGGGCCCATTGAGGAAGAAGTTAAAGAATATGCTCTCTCTCATTTCAAGATTTACAGTTCCATAAACTGTTCCTCTTAGGTCCTGATGGCCAATCCTTTAATCATTTCTAATACCCTCCTATTTATATTCTCAAATACTTTTCTTAATTTTTGTAGGTTAAAGCCATGTTACTTCCTTGTCAGAGGCTTCTTCTGATTTCTTACACAAACTGTTTCAAAACATCTATTCTTCAGTTAAAGGTTTCCTCTGAACTTCTTACATATTTCTATTCTGAAATTTTGCACAAACACATTTTACATCTATTTTGCTATATGCATTCAATGTTTCCTTGCAGTTTGTTTAAGCTTTCTCATATATTGATCACTTATATTCCATAGCTTATGCCTGAAAAATGTCACTATATATTTGCAAGTAAACTTTTTAGTAGAACTACCCAAAATTAATAACAAAAATTTATAAAGTCAATGAAAATAACCCATACACTCACACACAGACAGAAATATATACAGACATTATGTAGCTAATATTCTGAAATTTTTAGGTAACATCAAATTATTTTCTAAGTTTTGTTTCTGTGGTTTTAGTTATTACTATTTAATTTGTATATAAAATATAGTCTAAACAAACACAATAATCTGTTTTCTTTCACTGGTTCAACAAATAGCTATTGAGAGCCTGCTCTGTGGCACGTTTTGATTTAGGTTCTGTGAAAAAAGTAGGAAACAAAAAATTTTAGTTTGGAGAAAGTGGTAGTCAGTTCATAAAAACAAGTGAAGTTGGATCTTCACTTGAGTTCTCACACCAAGAAAAAAAAAGAAAAAAGAAAGAACTGATCAAATTTTGAATTTCTTGATAAAAGAAAAGATGTTTAAATTAAAATGTAGCCTAAGAGAAAAACTACTTTTATTAAGAACAAATAAGGAAGAATATATATCCATATATATATATACATATATATATACACATATATATATATTTCTTTTTTTTTTAATTTTACCACTTTACCAAGGGAAGAATTTGAACAGATATAGCAGAAAAAAATTATGTAAAAGTGTCTGAATAAATTTTAAAAAAATTTTAAAAAGTACAACAACATCATGGAGCACTGGGTGTGGTGCAAAAACAATGAATACTGTTACGCAGAAAAGAAATTAAAAAAATGAATTAAAAAAAATTCAAAAAATTTCAAAAAAAGTAAAAATAAAATAAAATAAAAATAAAAACATTAAGACTAGCACCAGAAGAGAACTTCTTCATCCTTACAAATGACATTTACAGAGAACAAAAAACAGCAGCTGTAGGGGGTGACTGGGTGACCCAGTCCGTTAAGCATCTCATTCTTGGTTTTGGTTCAGGTCATGATTTCAGGGTCCTGAGATTGAACCCTAGTTTGAGCCCCAAGTTGTTTGGACTTCATGCTCAGCAGAGAGTCTGTTGGAGGATTCTTTCTCCCTCTCCCTCTGCCCCTTCCTCCCACTCTTGTGCACACCCATGCTCATGCTCTCTCTCTCAAATAAATAAAGAAATAAATATTTTCTAAAAAAACTCAGCAGCTATCATACTTAATGATGAAAAACTGAATGTTATCCCTCTAACATCAGGAATAAGGAAAGGATATCCACTCCTACCACTTCTTTTCAACACTGGAAGTTCTAGCCAGGACAATTAGGGAAAAAAATCAAAGGAAGGCAGGGAGGGAGGGAGGAAGGAGAAAAAAAAAAAATTCAGATTGAAAAGGAAGCAGTAAAACTATATTTGCAGAGAATATGATCTTACATATAGAAAACCCTAAGGAATCCACAAAAAAATGACTAATAAATAACTAATTTCAGAATATAAGATTGAAACACAAAACCTAATTACATTTCCTTAAACCAACAGTTAACAGCCTCAAAATGGAATTGAGAAAAAAAATTCATTTACAATAGCATAAAAAAATAAAACTTAGGAATAAATTTAACAAAAGAAGCAAATTCATACTTTGAAACTATAAAAAATGCTGAAAGGAATTAAAGGAGATGTGAATAAATGGAAAGATATACCATGCTCAGAGGTTGGAAGACTTACTATCTTTAAGATGGCAATATTCTTCAAGCTTATCTGTACATTAAATGCAATCACTTTCAAATTCCCAAGCTGATTATAAAATTCATGTGCCTATTCAAGTGGCACCAAATAGGCAAAAAAAAAAAAATATATATATATATATATATATATATATATATATATATTCTTGGAAAAATTGAAGAACGCACACCACCCAGTTTTCAAAACTTACCACAAAGTAAATGAAACAGCATACTACTAGCATAGTAGGAAAAAAATTGAGAGTTCAGAAATGAACTGGTACATCTCTGGTCAAACGATCTTTTAAAATTTTAATTCCAGTGTAGTTTATATACAGTGTTATATTCATTTCAAGCTTATAATACAGTGATTTAACAATTCCATATATTACACAGTGATCATCACAGAAAGTGTATTCTCAATCACCATCACCTATTTCACCCATCCCCCCACCACCTCCCCTCTGGTAACCATCTGTTTGTTCTTTATAGTTAAGAGTCTGTTTATTGGTTTGTCTCTCTCTCTCTTTTTAATAGTCAAATGATTTTTTTTATCAAAAATGCCAAGACAATTCAATGGGAAAAGAATAATCTTTTCAACAAATAATACTGGGACAACTGGATAGCCACAGCTATCCAGATTTATCTTGACCAGAATTATTTTGAACCCCTTCTTTAGGCCGTACACAAAAATTAACTTAAAATGGATCAGAAGCCTAAATATAAGAGCTAAAACTATGAAATACTTAAGAAGACATAGGAATAAATCTTGACTTTGGGTTAGGCAATTATTCTCATACAACACCAAAGTATAAGCAATGGAAAAAATAAATTAGACTTCATAGAAATTGAAAACTTTCATGCGTTAACAGATATTATCAAGAATGTAAAAAGATCATCTATAGAATGGAAGAAAATATTTGCAAATTATATAAATTATACCTAGAATATGTAAAAAACTTACAACTCAATGATTAAGAGATAACCCGATCAAAAAATGAGCAAAGGTTTTGAATAGATATTTCTTTAAAGATACAAAGGACCAATGATAAAATGAAAGAATGGTCAGCATTATTAGCTATGGGGGACTACAAGTCAAACTCATAATGAAATATACTTCAGACTGACTAGAATGTATATAATAAAAAAGATAGGTCATAACCAGCTTTGCAAGGATGTAGAGAAATCAGGACCTTAAACATTACCGGTGGGAATGTAAAATGGTGCTTTTCAAAACAGTTTGTCAATTCCTCAAAACGTTGAAGCACAGAATTGCCACAGGAGCCAGTCATTCTACTCCTAGGTATCTACTCAAGAGAAATGAAAACATATGTCAACACAAAAATGTCTGTTCATAAATGTTCTTAGTAGCATTACTCATAACAACCAAAAATTGGAGACAACCTTTAATGCCCATGAAGTGATGAACAGACAAATAAAATTTATCCATACATGGAATAATATTAAGCTATAAAAATAAATAAAATGATACATACTCTGTAACACGGGTGAGCCTTGAAAACACTACACTAAATGAAATAAGCCAGTTACAGGAGGCCACATGTTGTATTATTAGTTTATATGAAAGATCCAGAACAAGTAAATCTGTAAAGACAGACTATATTAATCTTTTCCTAGGCTGTGGGGTTTGGGGACAAATAGAGAATGAGTGACTGCTGATAGGCATGGGTTTTCTCTGGTGAAGCGATAAATATGTTCTGAAATCCATTGTGGTGAATGGTTGTCCAAGTCTGTGAATATATGAAAGTTAAATGAATTGTGTATTTTAAACTTGTGAATTGTAAGTTATGTAATTATACCCCCATAAATCTGTTTTTTTTTAAGAGATGACATTTTTTCCCTTATATATCAGATTGGCAAAGATCGATTCATTTTAGAAAATCTTTATTTATTTATTTTAACAAATATTTTATTTATTTATTTGACAGAGAGCACAAATAGGGGAGCAGTAGACAGAGGGAAAGGGAGAAGCAGACTACCCTCTGAGCAAGGAGAGGAACGCGGGCTTCAATCTCAGGACCCTGAGAACCTAAGCAGAAGGCAGAAGCTTAACCAATTGAGCCACCCAGGCACCCCTAAAATTTTTAAAGCTGTGGTGAAAAAGGCAATATTCAAAGAACTTGGGGTATCAATTTGAAAAAATATTACCTCAATTCAAAGAAACACATATTTTAAATTAGCAATTGCTCTTCTAGTTTCAACATAAATTGTTACATATTAATACAATGTATTCTATGCAGCCATTAACAAAGAAAGGGTTTTTGAAAATAATCTGTCATCATACAATGCCCTGAACTATCTCCACTTGTAGCAGCCAGTTACCCACTTTGTGTGACCTTGTATGTCCCTTCAATGTCTTAACACAGAGGAGTCTCTTTCCTTCCTTTTTCCTCCTTTCCTCCCACCCTTTGTCCTCCTTTCTTCTCTCCCTATTTCTCTCTCTCTTTCTCTCTCTCTGCAATACTTCTATCATAATTCTTGATAATTTCAATATCCATAGTGATGTTCCCTTCTGTAACCTGGTCTTCATTTCATTAGCTTTTTCTCATCATTCTTAGACCTACATTTCCAATAACATCATAGCCCTTTACACTCAGAATTTCAAGCTTCTAGCTTTCAAATTTCCTAGCCTTCCCGATCAATTCTCTAATACTCAAACTTCAAAAAAAAAATTTTTTTTTGCATCACTAGAATCTCTCTTCCACTGATCTGCTACATTTTTTTCTGTCCTTCACCCCTTTCGTGTGCTTCTTCCCATAATTTTCCAGCTTCAGTCCCTCATTAGAACTGCTCCTCTGGTTTCATCCTTTATCCCCCCCCACTTTTTTAAAATTTCTTTTCAGCTTAACAGAATTCATTGTTTATGCACCATACCCAGTGCTCCATGCAATACATGCCCTCCATAATACCCACCACCTGTCTCCCCCAACCTCCCACCCCCTGCCCTTTCAAAACTCTCAGGTTGTTTTTCAGAGTCCATAGTCTCTCATGGTTCATCTCCCCTTCCAATTTCCCTCAACTCCCTTCTCCTCTCCATCTCCCTATATCCTCCATGTTATTTCTTATGCTCCACAAATAAGTGAAACCATATGATAATTGACTCTCTCTGCTTGACTTATTTCACTCAGCATAATCTCTTCCAGTCCCATCCATGTTGATACAAAAGTTGGGTATTCATCCTTTCTGATGGAGACATAATACTCTATAGTGTATATGGACCACATCTTCCTTAACCATTAGTCTGTTGAAGGGCATCTTGGTTCTTTCCACAGTTTAGTGACTGTGACCATTGCTGCTATAAACATTGGGGTACAGATGGCCCTTCTTTTCACTACATCTGTATCTTTGGGGTTAATACCCAGTAGTGCAATTGCAGGGTCATGAATAGAGCTTCCCCTGACTTTTTTTTTAATCCAGTGCACCTATCTGGAAAAACCTAAAATCTTGGGAAATCTAATATTCTGTTGACCTAGCACCTGTAATCTTCAATGTAACTAAATAGGATTCAAAACCATCATCCTAACTTGCTATACTTTGTGTTCATTATCACAAACCTGGGGTGGACCATTAGTGCTATCATTGTACATTTTTTCTCCCACATTCTTAATTATTGTATCTGTTCTCTCCTTGCTTTCCAAACCTCCAACACCACTTCCTCTTTTTTCTTGGATGATGCCTTTTTATTTTGCTTGAAAAAGTGACAGCAATCTTAAGAAGAATATGACACCCACATGCTCACACAAATATCCACCAGCTTACTGGCCTCTGTACCTGTTAATCTTTCTTCCAAGATTTTGTTCCATTTTGATGCCAAAATCTTCACTTACATATACAGTGGATTACACTGTCTTTGGTTATTAAAAGACATTTGTCCTCCTTTCTGTCTTCTGTATTATCAATTTTTCCATATAAAACAAATCATCTCCATTATACTCAATCTTTAAAAAAATACTTTTGAATTTCTTTGCTTGGCAGCAAGTTTTTTTTTTTCTATTCACTTTTTTTTCTAAATATGAAAATATCTTGAAAAATTTTTCCATACTTCATGGTTCCATTTCCTCTCATTTTCTTGTCTCCTGAATCTACTCTAGCCATGCTTTTGTTTATGCTTTTTCACTAAAACTGTTCATGACAAGATCACCTGTGACCTTCAATGATCAAATCCTAGCATTAGTTCTCGCTCTGGATCATACTCAACCTGTGAGTAGTATTTCGTGCTCTTGATCACTTCTTTCTTGAAACACTTGTTTCATTTATTTCTAAGATTTCTGCCCCATCCAAAAGCATACTCCTTCTCTGTCTCTTTTCATTCCCCCAGTCTCTGATATTGATATGTAACTGAATTCAGTTCTTGGACATCTTCCTTTTTCTATTTGTGGTTATTTCCTATGCAGTCTCATGTTACAATTCTAAAATTCATATTGGAAGGGGAGGTGAACCATGAGAGACTATGGACTCTGAAAAACGATCTGAGAATTTTGAAGGGGTGGGGGGTGGGAGGTTGGGGGCACCAGGTGGTGGGTATTGTAGAGGGTACGGATTGCATGGAGCACTGGGTGTGGTGCAAAAATAATGAATACTATTATGCTGAAAAAATAAAAAAATTTAAAAAAATAAATAAAATAAAATAAAATTCATTTCTGTGGCCAGATCCCCAATACTCCACTTACCTTTTGAATATCTCAAAATGAATATTTCCCAAACTGAATCTTTTGATTGCTGCCCACTACCTGCACAATCTGTTCCTCCTCCTTTTTTTCCTTCTTAATAAATGATAACTCCATTCTTCTAATTCTTGGGTCTATAATTTCAGAGTCAGACTCCTCTTTTTCTCTATACTTGTTTCATCAGCAAATTTTCTCACAACTTCCTTAAAAATATATTCAGAACTTAACCCTCTGTCAACACTGCCGCCATCATCTCCTGCTTTGACTGTGGAGATAGCCTTCCAGTTGGTTTCCATATTGCTTGTAGCTCTCCTCTGGTCTATTTACTTTAATGCTGCCTGAGTGGTGGTGGTGTTGTCCTTCTTCTTTTTAGATTTTATTTATCTATTTTAGAGAGCATGCACACAAGTGCAAGAGCGGTGGGGAGGGCAGAGGGGGAGGGAGAAGGAATCTGAGGCAGACACTGAAGGGAGGACAGAGCCCATGTAGGGCTGATCCCACAACCACAAGATCACAACCTGAGCCAAAACCAAAAGTGGGATGCTCAGCAAACTGAGCCATCCAGGTGCCCCTCAGTGTTCTTTTTAATACCTAAATTAGATCATTTCAGTTCTCTGCTCAAAACACTCTGGGGGTTCCCTTAACCTACAAGTACTTCCACAACCACTGTGACCCTAATTTATTACTATCTGTTGTGTTCATTTGGCTGTCCTTCAGTATTCTAGGATACTCAACTTAGAGCTTTGTACTGACCATTCCAAATGCACTTCCTCTTGATATCCTTATGGCTAGATCCTTCATTTCTGGACCACCCCAAAAAAGCATTTTCCCAGGTCTGATTATCATTTTAGTTACTTGACTACAGTAGCTTATTCTAGTTTGTCTACTGTGCTCAACTTGCCTGAGACTACAGGAAATTATGGAATAAGTAAGCAAAGAAATCTAATGGAATGATGATTTACTGTCAAGTGAAAATAAAGTTGCACAATACACTATGTAAAACATGCTATACATAGATAGTCAAGTATACATATGGATGGAAATTTTCCAGGACAATATACAAGGAGATGTATTAACTATTTACCAGTTATGGGTATGGCTAGAAGTAAATTAATTAGAAGTCCTTTTAATTACAGTGACAAAAATCTAAGCCAACGTAAGTTAAATGAAAAGAGGAATGTTACTCCCATTAATGTATAAATCTGTCAGTAGAAAAATGTGGTGCTAGGCCTAGGAGTGTTTGAAATCACAGAAAGTCAAAGCCACCCAGAATTTCTTCTGCCTATCTTTAAAAAAAAAAAAAACAACGATACTTTCTCATATATTAACATAATTACATCAAATCAACTTTATCCAAAAGTCAGGGTAACTTTATCACCTGAATGTTTGGGTTTACTCCTGTGTGAACTTATGACCACTGGCTGAAATCATATAAAATATAAGGCATAGGACCATGTGCTCAGCCTCTGTAATAGTCATTGTAACCAAAGAAGCTGAATTACTATGTCTGACTTGTTTGGGTGATATGCCTAGAAACATAGCCATGGAGGAGAGGCCTACCACCAGGAGATGGAGAGAAAGGACATTGAGCAAATAAAAATAACACATATAATCTAAACAGAGCTAAAAGTGAGAAAATATAAGTCGTTTTATACCACTTCAAAGTTCTCCATTTGCCTATATACTACCATAATTTAAAAAAAAGAACAGTATATAAATAGGAATATATAAATATCTCTATTGTTAAAAGGCAGGATATGGATCTAATCCCCTTAGGTGTTCTTGCTTATGTTAATTACATTCAGTACGAAATAGCAAATAAATGAATGATTTTCTTGGGTACTGCTGCCAAGGGCATATTAATTGGTGTCACACAATGGGATGACACTACAGTTAGCCTCCTAATGTCCAATGTCCTCTACTTCCTTCGTAAGCAACTGGAGGAAGCTTGTCCACACGGTCCTCAACATTAGTTCCAAATGTATTTCCTATTGGCGTCATGTCATATGAACTAAAAAGCAAACACTTTCAAAAGAAAAAAAAAAGATAGAGCAGGGACATAACCACAATGAAGCTCTTAATCAGAAAACAAGATAATGGGAGGCATAGAAAACATTGTGAAGTCCCTAACCCTGGTAATTAAGGAGGTTTTTTTATTAGTCTGTTATTCTGCTATCTAGGAACACTTCTGTCCACAGTTTTCCATAGCTCCTAAGAAAGCTTTCTTCCTTTCCATTGTCATTCCTGACTCCATCTGAAGGCTGAATATGATCTGTTTGGGGAATAAACAGCTTTCTCTAAGTCCAATATCCACTTAAGAATGATTAAAGGCCTAAGGCTTGTTTTAAGTCTTAAATACTCAAATTCATTTTATCAATACTATTTTCTTCAAATATGAGTGTTTGAATCTATTTTTCTTCCAGTCAGTTCAATATGTCAATATCCATACCCCAAATCTTTGTGAGACATCTGTTTCAGATCTGCTGCCTTTGCTTTCTCTCACTTGCTCACCCTCAAACCCCTACCTCTTTACCCATGGCTGCTTTGAGGATATCAGGCTTGGAAGAAAAAAACCATACCCTTACCTGGGTCCTTGGATTACATCAACTGAGAAAGCCCAATGGGTCTTTATTTTTCAAATGCTCTTTCATCCTATTTTTAGAAATACTTTCCAGTTGGGCAAGCCTCTGAGCTTAAATGACTCTATTTCTTTCTACTTCTGCTTCCAACTTGGTTAATTCTGCCTTAATGGTGTTTCTTCATTTTGAATACTTTGCCAAGCCCAGTGACTAGTAAACATACAAAGCAGTCTGCCTTGCACATTGCATCCTGAAATACTGTATTGTTTGGTCTGGGCATAATACAGATTGCTTACTTTTTAACTTCCACATAATTGTTTTTATTTCCCCCTTACTTTCCACAGTTGCTACCTTAGTGTCACCGCATATTTAAAGAAAAAATAAAAGAGGACAGAACTCAGCTTCAAGTTAACAAGGATGAGATAATCTATACTGCAAGAACAAGCAAACCTTACAATTTTGGTAGCTTAAAAGAAAAAAAACTCTCTCTCTCACCTCACAGTCTAATGTGAGTCATTGTATCAGTCCATCTTATGGTTCTACAACCTGGAGTATGACAGCTCCACTGGAAAGACAGCAAGATGAAGAAGGGACATGGGTTTTTCATTTTCTCTGTGTAGATAGTATTTTCTTTGCTTCTGTTCATGTTTCCTTTGCCAGAACTAGTCAAATGGCCCTTATAAAGAAATATAAGGATATTGATGATCACAAATAGCTTTTTTTCATAGCTCTAATAATAATGATTTTTCTAGAAATGTTCTGCTCTGTTTCTTCCCAGGCATTTCCATGTTCCTACTTTTAAATTTTACTGAATCATTTCTATTTTCAATGTTCCTATAAAACAACATCCCCTGTCTAACCATAACCCATACTCAGTGGTTTCTTTTTATGTTAGTTCTGGGAACATGGAAATCAAACAATAAATTGCTGCTGACTTCCCACTCTGTACCATCCACATTTTCTCTAGAGAGAGTAGTTATGACTAAAGCAGTCCTCTCTGGAATCCAGACTCTCCCATTTCATTCCCATCCATTTATGTGTTGCTCTCAGTAAATCTTCAAGGAGTCATCTGTAATGTCAGGAAAGATGGCAAGGCCTGACCTGAGAAGAGTCCTGAATATGTAGCTCACTAGATCCCTTAACACTGGACAAATCATTCATTTTCTTTATGTTTTAAAGTCCTCTTCCTTAAAATGAGAACTCTTATTTCAGTAACAGGGTTATTGTGAGTTTAAGAAAGCTAATGTATATAAAAGTGTATTCTGTAAAACTGTATAAAAGTAGAAAGTTTTTAAAATACATGATAGTATTAATATGTATAGTCTAGTTTTCCAATTAAAGAAGATATTTAAATCATTGACTGCATACCCAAAATTTGCCACACTGACTTTTACAACAGTTTTATTGATGTATAACTTATATATCATAAAACTCACACTTTTTTAAGTGTACGATACTGTTTTTTCACTTTTAGTATATTCTTAAAATTATGCTACTATCACCTCTATCTAGTTTTAGAAAGCTTTCATTCCCCAAACAAGAGTCCAAGCTCATTAATCATGATTTGCTGTTCCCCACTGGTGACTGCTCATCCACTTTCTGCCTAATGGGTTTGTCTGTTCAAGATATTTCATATAAGTGGAATCATACAATATATGCTCTTTTGTGACTAGTTTCTTTCACCTACTATTATTGTTATGAATCTATCAAATTCATGTTTGTTAAATGCAGCACAAATGTGGGATGGTGAGCCTTGATTCCATAATGGACCACAAGAGAAATTGAAATAGAGAAGTTTATTACTCAGTCTTGGAGTAAGTACCCGGCTGGGTTTCATGGAGCCATCAGGGCGCAGACAGAGAGAACAAGAGGACCTGAGTTCTACGCCTTTATTAGGGTCCAGAGAGAGCATCTGGGGGTTCTTGGGCTGAGGCTGAATTGATCCATTCAAACCAAAAGAATGGATTCTTGATGAGGCCCTGGGAGGGCTTTCCTAAGTGGTGAATAAGGAGAAGAGCCTGGAAGCAGGACTGTTGCTCACAAGGAACTTATATTTGCATGTGACTGCAGGCTTTTATCTAGGGGATGCACTGCGTGAAGGACTGGTTTCAGTGTGAGGTCCTTGCAGACCACCTGGTCACACAAAATGGATGTCAAGGCAGCAATACCATGGAGTAGCTTAGTTAAACTCGGGGCAGTTCTGTTTTCAGGGTTCATCTATGTTGTAGCTTGTATGAACACTGTTAGAAGGAAGTGCCAGAAGCCATAGGAGCTCAATCTGTGAATTAGGAAGATAAAATTTCTCTTTAAGCTACCTAGCTCGTTTTATGTCTTTAAAATCATTGCCCTTCTCAAATTTGTTCCCTAATACTTAGGTTCTTAAATTTTCATTTGTGTGGAACTGGGAATGGGCAAACTGCTCTCTATACTCTATAACCACCAGCGGGATTGAATGTGGCTAACAACTTCTGATATTTCTCGGGCTAGACTTGAAAAGAAAGAGTTCAATATCTATTTCTCATTCCAAGACATACAATTTTTGATCCCTTATATTTGAAATTATATGTTATAACTTTAGTACGAAGGAGTTTTTTGAGAAGGAAACAAACCTATGTCAGTTTATAAATCAAGGAAATGAAATAATGACTATATGAACAAGAAGTTCAGAATTTATAAAGAGGTTGAATATTTAATTTTTTAATTTTCTAATGCTCACAAAATAAAATAAATCTGTTTTAGTTTTATTTTTTTGACATTTTGCTAACACTGTCTATTAACCTACTCATAAAACAGATGAATTTCCCTTTGCTGATTCAATTTTATTTACAGCAAAAATCTCAGAGACAGTGCCTGTGGGGTTCAGGCTACAAATATGTTGCCTACTTATTATGAAATGCAGCTTCTTTATAAGGATTCTTCTTTCAAAGACTATCTAGAAATTCTATATTTTTCTCCTTTTATCTGTGACTGTCATCATTTGACTTTTGTCATCCTCCCATTTGACTTCCTGCTTTTATTAATATATAATACACAGTATAAGTAAACATACAGTATACAACTTAAGGATTTAAAAGTGAGAAATAACTATGAGGTTTCCATATCATGTGACAGAATACAGAGAAAATTTTATTTTAATATAATGTCACAGTGTGGTTTGGACTTTTGATAGATACTAAAACAGAGGGATGTTGGCTATTCATCTTAATTACTCTTGTATATGTGGATGGATGCCTTCCCCTCCAACAAAGTCCAAAATTTATGCAATCAATTTCAGATGAAATAAAATGCACACACTAGGGAAGAGTATCATAGAATCCTTTTCTTTTTGTGATTATTGAAAAAGTGGTTCAGCTCGTGGAAAGGCCAGATCCAAATTTGACCTAGATGTAACCTTTTCAAAGAGTTGGAACGCTCCCCCCACCACTATATACAAGTATAGTCATGCATCTTTGTTTCAGTAAGAGACACAACTGGGAATAATTTGAAACACCATGAGTAAGGCAGTTTCTGAGATATTTATAACTTAAACTCAAACCTGGAAGTACTATAATTCCTATGGGAAAAGTCTGATCTTTTACAATTTTCTCCAAAATGAAACACAGAATTATTTCAATTTAAATCATTGGGGGTGGGGGGACTGTATCTTTTTCCCTCTAACTTTCAAGAGTACTTTTTATATTTCAGTGCCTAAAATAATCAATTGCTGATGAAAGACCTTGCTGACGAGGCATTCATCTATTTAACATAAGTTCTCAAAATTTAAGTTCAGCATTCAGTATCTGTCATGCCATTTGACTGTAATGAGGTTAAAAGAAGGTTTGAATGGGACTATCTGAATTCATTATAAAATGAACTCACTATTTCTTCTATCAAATGAATACGAAAGAGAAGCAGGTAGCATTCACAGAATAACACATCAATAATAAATGCCTTAGAGAATTTGTAGGATCTTGTTTCATTAAGCTAGATTTGGAGGGATTTGCTTGTATGTAGCCACAAGTAAATACAGCAGCTAGAATATGGGCTGAATCAATCGTTTTTAGCATGTTGTGAACTCAGTTTTGTGTTGTGTTCCCCTAATTATTTCACGAAGCACTGCAGGGTATCTATTCAATATATACTCATTAAAAGTTACTAAGTTTAAGTGCTCTGGAAAGATATTTTTGAGAACAGAGTGAAAGTAACGTAAGAGCCCCTTTCCCACAGGCAAATTAAAACACTATGATAAATCCATACATACAGTATGTATGACAACTGATACAATATTTCAAAGCAAAAAGATCCCTATGGCTGGATAGTCGATTCTTCCAAAGACTTTGGAAGAAGTAAAATATTGAGTAAGTCCTCAATTTCTATGACTACTATTTCTATGAGCGGACCTGACGTAGAAAATATTCTTTGGGAAAATATAGAGCACTGAGATATAAAAATACAAAGTATGTGTTTGAAGTGGCATAATAGTCCATTAAAAAAGCAATGGTTTTAAGGACGGTAGGCAGTTTTGAATAGAGCTGTGAATAGTTCATGACAATGGTTTTGGACAACTAATCTATATACTTTTACTATATGAAGAACTATAATCTAAGGGAAATTACTAAATCATTATTCTTAGATGCCAGATGCCATCTATGTCTATATGTCTTTTCTATACTTATGACTTCCAGATCTAAACTTACAGATCTGATCTCTCTCCAGATAGCATCTCAGTGTTTTCTACTTCATAGGCTCTCAGTAAGCATTTATTGGGAATTTATGAGAATGTAAACAAATGACTAAATCATGAAGAAATGCACTTGAAGTGGAAAGTAAGTTAAGGGTTATTAAGGGTTATGCTTCAGGATAAGATGGGAGGAAGAAAAGCGACGTATAAAATATTAACTTTGTGTCAATTTATTGGAAAGTTATTATGCTGACAAGGAAAACACCTGACTATAATCACTAACCCATTTTGATGCCTCCTTTTACAGAAAAATTTATTGAAATGATTAATGAAATCACTGCCTATGTTTCCCGGTCTTTCAATCTAACCTCAACTTACTTCAGTTGGGCCCTTACTGGCACTTCCTGGAGACTTAGTCAAGATTTCTACCTACCTCCATGTTGCAAAATCTAATGGTTAACTCAACTTTTTGTTTTGTTTTGTTTTGTTTGACTCATTTTGTTTAACCTCACAGCAGTATCTGAGACCTGTTCTAGAAAAATGTTCTTGCCTTGGCTTTTGTGATATCATATAGCTCTGATGTCTTCTTATGTCCCTGACCACTCTTTCTAGGTTCTTCATTTTATTGTATTCTCCTTTATCCTTCATTTTTGCAGGGTACCTCGCTATGTCTCTCGTTTTCATTTCTCTTGATATATATATATATTCTCCCTTGATGAGTCCCTTGATTGCTTTAAAGAGCACCTCCATGCTTATGATTCCCAGATCTAAACATACATGTCTGACCTTCCCCCAAAACTCAGACTTATATATCTGACTGATTACTTGACACAACCACAAGGATAAAACATAGCATTACGGCCTCAGAACTCCTCGTTTATCGCACCAACTCGCTTTTGCCCTGTTCTTCTCCTGCTCTGTGAGTGATGTCACAATCAGCCAGATGGGCATGTATGCATTTTTTTCAATAGCCCCTTTTATTTCAGTCCCTAAATCCAATCAATGAGCAGCTTCTCTCAATTCTAATTCCAAAACATATCCCAAACCTGCTCACTTCTCTTTATATTCACTGTTAATACTTGCGTCTAACCTACCATCATCTTTCACTTAAATTACTGTGGCCTACTCATAACTGACTTCCTCATTTTTGTCCTTGTGTCATAATCCACCATCCATACAATGACAGAAGTCTTAAAATCATGTGCAGTTATTGTAATCCCCTTGTTTTCCAACCCCCTATGTCTCATAGGTTAGTTTTCTACTATTGCTTTAATATATTATCACAGAATGAGTGGATTAAAATAATACAAATGTACTACTTTGAAGTTCAGGGGAAGAAACCTGAGTCCCCCAGGACTAAAAATAAAAATATTGGCAGGCCTACATTTTCTGGAGGATCTAAAAGTGATCCGTTTCTTGCCTTTTCTAGATTCTAGGGGCCACTCACATTCCGGGGTTCAAGGTTCCTTTCTCCATCTTCATAGCCATCAACACTGCATCTCTTTGTGCTTTTCTTTCATGGCCATATCTACCTCTGACTCTTTCTTCTGCTTCCTCTTCTACTTTCAAGGATGTTTGTTATTAAAGCAGGTATTGCAGGATAATCTCCCTATCTTGGGTCAGCTGATTAGAAACCTTGATTCCACATGCAACCTTAATTATCTTTACCATGTAATATAACCTATTCACAGGTTCCAGGTATTAGGATGTGGATCTCTTCAGAGGTCTATTATTCTGTTTCACACAGCATCACATTAGAATAAAACACAAACTTTTTATTTTGATTCTAAAACCCTACTTTATCTAGGCTTTTCTTATTATCTCCATATCCATCTCTTATTACTCTCTTTGTACTACTATCTCAGCCAGAATATTCTATTCTCAGTCAGGACAAACTAAATTTACCACAGACCCTCCACACTAGCTGTTTTCTCTGACTATATGCCCTACTCTATTTTCACATAGCTGGCTCCTAATTATTTAAATCTTACCATAAATTCTGCTTTTTCAGAGGTGGTTTACTAAGCTAGTGCATCTACAGAAATTATCCATGCATTAGTATCTCATCAAAGATAAGTTTTCTACCAATCTCTGATATTTTTCTGATTTTGAATTTATTTTTGTGTTAATTAACTTCTCTCAATGTCATAACACACACACACACATACACAATTCTATTTCAGGTACAAATGTTGGCAAACTATTTCACTTACTGAACATTCCTCAATGATACTTCATTGTGTAAGATAAGATTTCCAAGAGTGAACATATAAGTAATGATCTGTCCCTTGCCTGGCTTTCTAAAACCTTTTTTCCTCCTTCTTAGTTCCAAAAGCACTAATCTTCTTGTAATTTTTTACACATATCCTGCTATTTTTACCCTCTGTAACATTGTAACATTGTTCATCCCCTCATCCTGAGATACTGCTTTACCTCTACTCCTCTGCCTCTACCTCTTTGCTTATTAGCATCTAATAATAATAATAATCTTAATTTTATTTTTTTTTTAAAGTAATCTCTATACCCAACATGGGGCTCAAACTCATGACCTCAAAAGATCGAGCTGTATACTCTACTGAATAAACCAGCCATGTGCCCCAACATCTGCTTAATTTTAAAACTGAGTTCAGAAATCATCTATTCCATGAAGTCTTTTCTGATATGTCTGGATCTTAAGGTATCTTTTGTATTTATGCCAACAACATATAATGTATATTTTAGTCATTATTTTTATACTATATTAGAATTTTCTGATTAAAGATTTACACCACAATAGTAGGCAAACACATTAAGGTCATGAATGGTAACATTTATTTTTGTGTTTCTGACACCCAGTTTACTCCTACCACATGACAAATATTCAGTAAATGTTTGTTAAATGGGTTTGTTCTTGAATCATGTTTTGAGGTCTTCTCTGTGAATGATTATCATGCCTTGATGTCACTGGGATAAGAGACTCAGCCATTCTTTACAGCTCCTCATTTGCCTTCTAAGTTGTTTTACTTCAATCCATGTGTATAAATACATATTATTTAACTCTTTTCATTGAAGTCACCTCTGACTCTTGTTTTATCTGCTGCTTCCACCCTCCACTGCCTGCATCACTGTAAGAAACTTCAGGATCTATATAAATGTTATAGTGTGGGTGGAAAAAGAACCCAAAGGGAAGAATTTGAGTTTAGAGTAACAAGATAGATAAGGAAGAAAATGGAACCAGGAAAGAGTGCTTTCAAACTAGCTACCACTGAATACTGAAACTTATTTCCACTGGAGGAATTCTTCGAACTAGAGCAAAACACACACTGAATGTTATCCCAACCAAAGGTTGAGGGAGCTGGTCCATCATTGGTTAAGAGCTTTAGGGAGAAGGGAAGACATTAACTTTCCACCATTTCTCTTCTATCTCACAGATAGCAGGCAAGTCTCAAGACGCTAGAGAAACCCTCAGCGGGGAGAAAAAAGCACGGTGCTTGGCAATAAGACGTAAGGCTGCTAATTGGTACAGGTAAAGGACTGGGGCAGGGCATTGCAGTGTCAGCTCCAGCGGATAGCAATTACAACACCTTCACCTCACATTCCATGATGTCATGAGTTCTATTTACCTGTATTCTACATCAGCCTACAAAAACTGTAACTATAATTTGGTTCTTCTCATTGCCAAGAACTTTTCTGCTTTTGAGGTATAAATTCCAGTATCTCATTTCTGAACATAATTTCTTATCTTTCTGGTATTCTCACTCATTTTCAGAAGAACTTTCCCAAACTTCATAGTGATCTGCAGTCACAGATGTCCATTTCTACCAGCTTCCTTGTAACTTTGATCCTATCACTATAACATGACAATTTATGCAATATCATTTCAATTGCTATTTATTGGTTACATCCTCCTTCATTTACTGCATTGCTCTTTGATTTCATGGATTATCCAAATGCCCAATGATGGATAATTTTCAGCATCTCATTTCTCAACACCTACACTGTGCTGCTGAATATTGAAAAAAAAAAAAGAAAAAGAAAACTAATGGTGCATATTTGTGCCATTAGAGATTCAAGATTTACTCATGGCTGTGCCCTCCATACTATCCTGGAATCCTTTTACATGTACTTAATGATCATACCTCCCATTTCTCTCAAAAGCTTTCTGAAACTTCCTTAAGTTGTCAATTCTTTCTGTCTCCTTCTCAGCTATGGACTTACTTTATTACATTTTTTCCACATGAAAAATCAACTGTATTTTTTTTTTTACTCTCAGCTTTCTTCTCTGCCTGAAACGTTTCTGTTTACTTCTATCCTTAACTTCTTCCAATATTTTCAGATGAAGATATGTCTCCTCTGCTCCCTTAGGCCAACTCAGTTCTAGCTATTTTTCTCATTTTCAGTTTTAAGAACTTTGTCCATTATTTCTCTTGAGATTTTTATATTTCTTCAATATAGTCTTATGTATTGATTCCTTTTAGTCACTTAGATATGCACAATGCTTTTCCATCTTACAGAACCTCATAAATAAGCAAGATAAACCTAAAACAAACTCTTCCATGATATGGCATACTCAATAGCTCTACGGTGTTTTTTGTTTGTTTTTCAACATTTTATTTATTTAATTATTTATTTATTTAAGAGAGAAAGAGAGCAGGAGTAAGCAGGTGGAGGAGCAAAAGGGAAGGAAGAAGGGGCTTGGAGAAAATCTCAAGCAGACTCTACACTGAGTGCAGAGTCTGATGCAGGGCTTAATCTCATGACTCTGAGATCAGGACCTGAGCCAAACCAAGAACCCAATGCTTAAATGACTGAGCCACCCAGGTGCCCCTGTTCATTTTAAAGTCACTATTTTATCTTTTCTTTCTTACCTCAAATCCACTAGTAAACCCATGAGCATTTAGCTTTTAGCTTCACTGCTCTAGATTGATAAGGTGATTTGTGACTTTAATTCTGAATTCCTGAGCATTTTTCAGGGATTAATTTTACTGAATATCTTGGTGGCATTCACGATTGTGCTTACTTCTTTAGTTTTTAAATACTTTTCACCCTGACTCATGAAAGTACATCTTCAGGACTGTTTCTTTTGTGTTGGCTATATCTCAGACCTCTCTAGGTAGAATCTACTACCATTATTAGCTCTTTGAAAGTTGATTTTTCTCCTTACTTATGTCCTTGGTATTCTCTAGTTTCACCCTTGGTTCTTCTTTAATCACTCAGCTACTTCATAGCGATGACTTTAAATGCTATTGCTATGCTACTACCTCCAAAATTTACATTTCCAGCCCAGAACCAACCAAATACATTAGCTAATTTGTGAAGATCTGAAACTATTATATACAATGGAAGGTTATATATTTTTCTCCCTCATGGACAATTTCTAAGTGACTAAATCAGTTCCGCAGCTTATAACTAAAGTCCCTTGAGGTAGATGTATGACTTTGGTCACTGCACTATCTATTCCCTTTTGGAATCATTTTTAGCTTCTACTAAGTGCTGAGCACCCAGATGCTGATGGCATAGATTATAACAAAGGCCGTATTCACTAAGAACAGGAATTGGCAACTAACATCCATGGGCCAAATCTGACTCACAGTCTGTTTTATTAATAAGAGTTTATTGAAACACAGCTGCTCAATTATATGTTGTTTATATCAACTTTTGCATTACAATAGTAGAATTTAGTAGTTGCAACAGAGACCATATGCCTTAAAGCCTAAAATATTTATTATCTGTCCCTTTACAGAAGAGTATACATGGGGTTGGGGTAGAAAAGTACCATTATGCAAACTGATGTACTGAAGAATTGTCTGAGATTATTTAAGGGGGAAAAGTTAAGATGCTGTCCCTGGAGATCAGGTGAAAGATGGTGAGAGTCTGAACTATTACAGCGAAAGGAGAATTGGAAAATATACATATTCTGGAAACACTTGCTAAGTAAAATTAACAGAATTTTATTATTAATTGGTTATACTTGTCAGGCTAAGAGAAGTTGAAATTAAGTACGTTTTTCAGGTATCTTATTTTGGTGGGAACTGATGCCAACAACAAGGAAAGCCAACAACATGGTCAAGTTTAAAACACAATGAAAATCTATATAGGGAGGATATATACAGTATCATTTACTCTGATTTCAGTCTTAAGGACATTGAACAAAACCTCTCCATAAGGCACTAATAAAGTTTTTGAGAATATAAAGGTTTTTTTTAGCTTTTTAATTGTTGAAAACTTTTAGTTATTAAGCATGCCAATAATATTCATCCACTGATCATTTTGTATTTCTCTATATGACAGGTTTCAACTAATCCTATGAAATTGATAGAAATGTACTGTATAATTACAATCATTATAAATAATGAAAAACACAGGGACACTGTGTGAAAAGAAGGAAAATAGACTTGAAATAATAAGATCTGGAGTTAATTTTAGACTTTGACACTCATATGATGCATACCCTTTGGCAAGAAACTGGGTTTCAGTTTCTCTACATGAAAAGAAGACTTACAGTAATAATACCAGTGGAGATGACGATCATATGAAACACTATATGATAGTGCTTTGAAAAACATAAACTGCTTTATGAATGTGAATTATAATTACTGGAACCAATTTAATTTATGTAGAATATGACTTAATGATATCAAAACTGCTGACCTTGATAATCCATTTCTCTATATATGGAAATATATGTGTATATATGAGCAAAAATATAAATAAATAATAATTTCCCATCTCTGTGCATGTATTTAAACTCAATGTATCTGTGCATATTTATTTTCACTTGTTAATTTATTCAACAAATACTATTAAACATCCATAAATGCACTATTTTTGGCTGTATGGATTTAGTAAACAAATATCCCCTAACAATATCCTTTCTTTGTGGAGCTTACACTCTACTTCAGGAACACAGATACTAAATGAAATAAAATACATGTGATTAATTTAACTGAACAGTTTCCAACTAAAATTGGGACAAAGGCAAAAATGTCTTCTCTTCTCACTCTCATTTAACATTATATTGGAAGTCCTAGTGAATGCAATAAGACAAGACAAAGGGAAAAAGAAGTATAAAGATTATGAATGAAGAAATAAAATTGTTTCTATTCACAGTGACATAATTGTCTATGTAGAAAATAAAAAAAGAAAATTAATCAAAAAATCTGAAACTAACAAGTTAGTATAGAAGGGCCACAAGGTACTAAATAAGTACATAAAAATGAATTGCTTTCTGGTATACTAATAATAAATACCTAACACCTTAAAAAAATACAATTTGGTATAAAGCCCCAAATAATAAAATACCTAGGTGTAAGTTTAACAAAGCATATACAGAATCTAAATGCAGAAAACTATCCAATACTAGTGAAATAAATCAAAGATTCTAAATAAATGGAGAGGTATTCTGTATTTGTGCAGGGAAAATGGTGGTGCAGCCTGCATCAGCAGATTTTGTGGTGGCAGAGAAGCCAGTCCAACAGAGAACCAGCAAGACCTTTCTGGTGGAGGAAGTGTAAGGTTAAGGCAGCAAGTGGGGGTCGGCCTGTCACATGTGTTAAAGGTGGAAAGACCAGTTGCTCTCTCTGAAGAGTCCACAGTAACTGGGAGGTGGGAAAGGAAAGAGAAGTAGGCAAACACAGAGAACGGAAGCAAAGTGTCTCCTGCTGTCTGCCCCTGGAAGCAAGAGGACCACTAGAAACCTCCCTCCCTTGAGAATCCCCCCACTGGGCCATGGGCATGTCCAAAGCTGTCTAGTGCTAAAGACATACTTACCCTCTCTCTCCCATCTTTTTTTTTTTAATGTGCATATTCTCAGCCTTAGTATCAACTTCTAATCTTAGCAACAAAAATTTATGCAATAGTGCTAACTTCTGGAAAACAAAAGGAAGGCTTCTAACTACCAACTTGTTGAATTATTAGAGTCAAATTAAATAAAACCTCACCTAAATAAGAGAGGTTTTTGCCACTTCACATGCAGTGACAGTGGCAGTTTCCATCAAACAAAAGTTCTAGAGCTAAAGAACTCAATAAACAAGATGAAGAATGCATGAGAGTACATTAAAAATAGAACAGTTCACATAAAAGAGAAAATTAACAAGCTGGAGATTAAGAACATAGAAATGGTTCATGTGGAAAAAGAGATAGAACTAAGATTCTTACAAAGTGAAAAAACCCTGTGAGAACCAACTGACACCATTAGAGAGTTTTAATATAGTATTAATATAGCAATAATTTTAATATAGTACTAATATAATATTAATATAGTATTAATATAGCAATAAATGCATATATTAAGGAATTTAGAAAATCTCAAATAAGCAAGCTAACTTTGTACCCCCAAGGAACAAGAAAAAGAAAAGAAATTAAGCCCAAAATTAGAAAGAGGAAGAAAATAATAAGGATTAGAATGGAGAAAGAAAGAAAGAAAAGATAAAAGGAAAAAAGAAAGAAAGAGGGGCCAGAAAAACCATAGAAATGATTGATGAAACTAAGAGCTGGCTCTTTGAAAAGACAAACAAAATTGATAGATATTTAGGTAGACTCAGAAGAGAAATCCAAAGAACTCAAATAAAATTTAAAAAAGGAGACATTGCAATTGATACTACAGAAATATATAGAATTGTAATAGATTTTAAGAACAACTATATGATAAAGACATTACATAACCTAAAAGAATTGGATAAATTTGGATAAATTGCATAAATTTGGATAAAAATTGGATAAAAGAATTGGATAAATTTCCTTCCAAGAGTGAATCAAAAAGAAATAGGAAATCTGAATAGACCAATAGCAAGTAGGGATTGAATCAAGAATCAAGAAAGCTCCCATCATAGACAATGCCCAGATAGCTTCACTGAAAAATTCTACTAAACATTTAAACAATTAATACCAATTCTCCTCAAACTCTTCCAAAATATCAGAGAGGGAAGACTTTCAAACATTCTACTTGGCCGGCATTACTTTAATACCAAAACCAAATAAAGATACCTCACAAAAAAAGAAAACTTATAGAAAGTTAAAGAAAACTCATATCTCTAATGAATATAGATGCAAAAGTTTTCAACAAAATATTAGCAAACCAAATTCAAGAATACAGTAAAAGGATTATACACCATGATCAAGTGAGATTTATCCCTGGGGTGCAACATATGCAACATACACAAATCAATTAATGTAATACATTAATAAGATTCAAAATAAAAATCACATGATCATCTCAATAGACACAGAAAAAGTATTTGACAAAACACGGCATGATTTCTTGATAAAAACCCTTAATAGGATGGATATGGAAGGAACATACTTCAACCTAATAAAGACCATATATGATAAACCCACATCTAACATTATACTCAATGAAGAGAAATTGAAAGTGTTTCCCTTAAGATCAGGAATAAGGCAAAGATACCCATTTTCACAGTTCCTATTCAACATAGTACTGAAAGTCCTAGCTATAGCAATTAAGCAAGATGAAGAAATAAAATGCATCCAAATTGGAAAGGACGAGTAAAATTGTCATTATTTCCAGATAATATGATCCTATATATAGGCTATCCCAAAGAATCAAACAAAAGTTGGAATTCATGATTTACTGGTTACAAAACTAACATACAGAAATCGATTGGATTCCTTACATAATGATAAAGCATCTGAAACAGAAGTAAGGAAACCATCCCATTTACAATTTATTATCATTAATAATGAAATACTTAGGAAAAAATTTAATCAAGGAAGTAAAAGGAAAGATCTGTATAGTAAAAACTACATAACTTTGCTAACAGATATTCAAGAAGACTCACAAATGGGAATATCATCCATTTTCATGAATCTAAAAAATTAATATAATTAAAATGAACATACTATTTAAAGCCATCTACAGGTTCAACAAAATCCCCCATTTTCAGTGTTCATATACACACAGATCATCTCCATGTTCTGTTCATTGATAGGGCCTAGAAGCAAAAACATCTTAGCATCAAGCACACCTGGCACTCAGAATTTGGTTTCTAATACCATTCCCCAATAAAAGGAACTAAAATTCCTTGAGGAAATGCTTATTCTAAGACTGTCAGAGGAAATATACAAGATGAGCTTGGATAATTTTATAATGCCAAAAAATTTGAAAAAATCCCCAAAACCCACAATGATGAGTATGTCAAAGGGATACAGAACCCAACTGAACATGATCCCAATGGCTAAACCTGAAAAAAAAAAAAAAATGCTCAACAAACTAAACTGAATCATAACTTGAAGTCTAGAGTAAAATCCATGGGCCAATATTGATAGATAGCAAGCAGTGATTGCTCTAATGAATGAAGAGGATGAAAATTGACAAATTTCTCATCAAGAATTCCAAATACTTTGTGTGGATATTCCACCATTGACACATAGCTTTATCCTCCATAAATGCAGGCCATATATAGTGATTTCCCTCCAAAGAGTACAATATGGAAATAGGGGGAAAAAAAAAAGAATAACTTTATAGTAGAGAACCTGACAGACCCTATGTCAAGCCAGGTGATCAAAGTTAACATCAACAGTGATATGAAGTGTTTACAGCATGTACCCTTGATATGAAGTGATGAACTTTGGCACGTCAACTATGTGGTCTTTCTTCTAAAACCATATAGCCCCATCTAATCATAAGAAAAACAACAGACAAATCATGACCAAGAGACATTCTACAAAATACCTGTCCAGTACTTGCCAAAACCATCAAAGTCATCAAAAACAAGGAAAGTCTGAGAAACTCTCTCAGATCAGAGGAGTCTAAGAAGACATAAAGACTAAACATAATATGATATCTTGGATAGGATATTGTAACAGAAAAAGACATTGGGAGGAAGCTATGGAGTTCTGAATAAAATATAAACTTTAGTTAATAGTAGTGAATCAATATTAGTTCAAGAGTTGTGACAAATATACTTTACTAATGTAAAATATTAAAGTAGGTGAAACTAGTTGTATGGCATGTGATAGCTTTCTGTACCACCTCCAAGATTTTTCTGTAAATCTAAAACTGTTTTAAAATCAAAATGTTTATTTTTAAACTAATATGGGTTGTGGGATTTTGGGGTATTAACGGGAATGAGCATTCAGAAAGGGTTAAATTGTTGCAGAATTTGTAGTGATGAGGTCTAGGCTATGGAACATGACATATATATATATATATATATATATATATATATATATATATATATAAATTTTTAATCCAGTTATAGACATGTTAGTTCATGAAAATTTAGCATGGAGTATAACTAAATAGCATTCATTTAATTCCTAGATGAAGGGAAGGCACAAAATTTTGATACATCATAGGATAATATTGATACAAAGTCAAATTATCAGCTAAAATAGTAAATCACAGCAAGAGCAAACATTTATGACTGCTTATTTTGTACAAGGCACTGTTGTAAGCTACATATAAATGGTGAATCATAATGTAAACTCACAGTTTGACTCTAGAGCCCAAGTTCATGTTTACCAATCTATTTTGCCATCTGGGACAATTTTAGCCCTTAGTGTATATTTTGGATCATCTCTTTTATAATTTTCTTATTTACTCTTCTCATCTTATTCCATTATATATTAAATAAAATCATTATACAATATTTTACAGTTTTTCTGTTAGTGCTTGGATTTTCCCAAGTCAAAAGCAGCTTGATCCAAAAATGTTGCAGTTTGAAGTATTTATTTGTCTTTATAAGTTTTGATTTGGAATTCTTATGATCTCTTTGCTAAAACACTCCTTTCTTTCTTCCTTTTTTCTTTCTTTTAATATGGAATCTTTCTCCTGGGTGTCAATAATGTATTTTCTTTTATACCTCAACTTCACCTGGTCTGGTGTATATCTGCTTATTATTTTGAGGTAACCTCTTGGTTTCACTGAAACAAATTTTGCATATGTTTCATAGCCTGTATTTTAAGTTAGATCAAAGTTTGGCAAATATTTTCTGTAAAGATATAGATAGTAAATATATTTGGCTTTAGGGGCCATATGGCCTCTGTCACAACAGTTCAACTTTGTCATTGCAGCGCATCTCTACTTACCAAAGCAGGTGGATCCCTCAGCCCACCTGCCAGACTTTGCTGAGTTTGATCATCACAATGAGATCGTTCAATTTGGTAAAAATCCTATCTGGATCATGTGCCCTGGCACGAAATCTAGAAATAGAATCAGAAAAATATAAATCTAATTTTAATTTTTTAGCTCAATATTCTGTGGTTGGAAGATATATTTTTATTTTAATGGTTTGGCTTTGTTTGTGCAGTGTTGAAATAAATTGAATGCCAAGGCTGAAATAAGTCTACCACTGTCACCAATAAGCTCTTACTTCAAGTGTTTGTATTAATCAGAATAGCTTTATGTTTTTCATCAATTGCCTGCAGGATGAGAAAATGATGTGGACTCTAAAAATAAAATGATGCTAACAATTTGTTTTTCTTGTTTTCTCATATAGTGAGCCTTGGCATAAGATTTTATGTAGGGGAAAACAGAGCAATTTCACGGCAACCTTTGCAATCCCTAACACTAAAAAGTTAAATCTCATCTAGTGACCAATTACTTGCCAGGGCCTGAGAGAAGGCAACAATTAGATGACTTCCATGTATCAGTAATCACTGAGGAATTTTGGAATGAATTTATAAAAAATAAATACAGGCAATTCTTCCTTATTTTCAAAAAGAGAAAGGGAATAACAAATTGCGAAATTTGATAACTAGGAACTTTTTATAAAAACATTAGATATTATTAATTAGAAATCAGGAAAAATAATTGGTAATGGTCAGAAACAAGGAAGGATTTTAAAAGTGCAAGTTATCACAAACTAAATCCATTTTCTTCAGGTCCTTTTTTCTATTTTAACATTTAATGTAAGCATTATTTTATTTCCTCTTCCTCAGATTCTGTGTAGGAAGATTATTGGGACTGAATAATGTCAATGAAGGTACAAGAAAAACTCAGCAATTCCATAAAGATTTTAAGGTATGGTGAACTTTTGGAGTTGTCCTGAATTATCAGATGTCCTGACAAAAGGGTCAGGCCTTTGTTCCTTCTTATTCACCAATAAGTAGATATGAGCTGCCCCCAGAGGGGATTATATTGAGAAAGACATCTCCTTTCAGTTAACAAAAATTCTGGGGGAGATATTTAGCTACAAACCCTCTGCAGCCAACATTCCTGGAAGCTGGGAAATAATATTCTGATGACAGCATTTGTACAACAAACTGCAGACTCCCTACAAATACAACACATTTTTAAAATACATAAATTAGACATCAGCAAAAATAACAGAGTAGGTAGTTCCAAGGGTCCATCTCTCCACAGGAAAAAACTTAAAAATCAAGTAAAATAACTGTCAGAATCGACATTGTCAAAATTCTGGAAAACAGTAAAAGACTTATAGCAACAAAGAGAATGCTTAATCGAGAAAGAGACAACTTAAAAATGTTAGGAAACTTTGTGACATTTCTAGGTGCCCGCCCTGGTATTGTGGCAGTCTTGAAGATGGAAGTCTATGTTACCAGTGTGTGACTCTGATACCTGATTCCAAAAGTAGCAGATCTGGTTCTTTTCCCAAAGAACTCTGTTTATCCTTTCTAACATTCATGAGGTCTACATGAAAGACTGATGCAAGGCACTTACCTTTTTTTTTTTTTCTTTTCCCCCTAACTCAGAAATCACTAAGGGCAGAGCAGCAGTAGTATTCCTCAAAAAACAATGTAAGACAAATAAATATTCAGCAGCTGCCTGTGGCGAAATATGACAATTGTTGTAAACAATAGAGTGCTGAAATCGTGGGAGGAAAAGCTAGGAAGAGGCGTTCTTTGAGATATTAGGGCATTCAAAATTGTTTGCATATATTGGGGGATACAGAAAGCAGTGCACACGCCCAGGGCAGGATGAATGCTCAGAAAAGCACTGAGAAGACCTTGAACGTTCCCTCTGGCTTAGGGAAGGCTCACTGGAAAAAGGAAGTGAAGACTAAAGCAGAATTGTGAAGAGTGTGTCTAAGCACTGAAGGACTGACCCAGCACTAAGTCAATACGCTAAGACTCTGAGAGGTTTTTTCCTTCCCTCTTTCCTTCCTTGCTTTCTTTCTCTTCTCTCTCTTGCTCTCATTCTCTTTCCCTGGAAGTGAAACAGACCTATGTGGAAACACAAACAGAACACAGGCTAAAAACAAAAAACAAACAAACAAACAAACAAAGTCTTTAGAGAACATAGGTAAACCAATTTGGGCTCTATAAAAGTAGATTAAAAAACACTAAACAAACAGCTGTAGCACATAGTAGGCAACAAAAACAAACTCTAGGGAGGGGAATAATCTGATTTTCAGAGTTACCTGCATTAGTACTCAAACCTGTTCCATTTTCAATGAAAAATTGTAAACCATGCAAAGAAAAAAAAAGAAGGTGTGGGCTATTTACAGATAAATGTACCTGAAGATGCATAAACATTGGACTCGCTAAACAAAAACTAGAATGAGCTATCTTAAAGACACTCAAAGAGTTAAAAGAAACCAAAGGTTAAGTAAAATGAATAGAAAATATAGAGAATAAAGAGAAATAAATTTAAAAAGGATACTAAATAGAAATTCTTGTGCTGATGCACAAGGTACAATAAATAAAATGAAAAACTCACTAGAGGATTTAAATAGAAGATTTGAGCTGGCAGAAAAACAAATTAGCAAACTTAAAGATAGGTCAACTGAAATTATTCACTCTGTGAACTCAAAGGAAAAAAAAAAAAGGCTAGAAAGAAATAAGCAGGGCCTAAGGGACATTTGGGATGTGTATGCATAAAAGGAATCCCAGAAGGAGAGGAGACTAAGGGGCAGAAAGGATATTCAAAGAAATACTGGCAAACTTCCCAATTATGGTAAAAGACACAAATCTACATATTCAAGGAGCTCAACAAACTCCAAAAAAGATACATGCTAAGAATTTCACAAAAAGACACATTATAGTCAATGCCAAAAGCCAAAGACAAAGACAATATAGAAAGCAGCAAGGGAGAAGTGACTTGTCATGTACAAGGTATCCTTAATAGGGAACAGACTTCTTATTACAAGAAGTACAGATCAAAGGGCAGTATGGTAATATTTTTAAAGTACAGAAAAGGAAAAAAAAAGACCCATCAGGAATTCTATATCTGGCAAAACTATTCTTTGAAAATAAGTGAGAAATAAAACATTCTCAGAAAAACTAAAGGCTGAAGGTGTTTGTTGCTGATTGCTGTCCTGACAAAAAATGCTAAAGGGAATTCTTCAGGTTGGAATGAAAGGACACTAGACAATAACTTGAAGCCACATAATGAAAGAGAATATTCGAGTAAAGACATCAAAAAAGGTAAATACAGAAGCCAGGATCCTTGCATTTTTGGTTTGTTTCTTTCTTTTAATTTTAAAAGATTTTAAACGATTTAAAAGATTTAAATTAAAATTTAAATCTTTAATTTAAAAAGATTTTTTAAAATTTTAAAATTTTAAAAAATTTTAAACGTTCCTTTCTTATAATTTTAGAAGATAAATGGCAAAAAAATTGTAAATCTATATTAATCAGCAAACTCTATAAAGACATAGTTTGTGACAATAACAACACAAAGGGGGCATGTAGGATTGGTTCAGTGACACAGTTTTTACATGCTATTTAAGCTAACCTATATCAATTTAAACTAGAATGTTACAAATTGAAGCTGTTAATTGTAGTCACTGTATTAGCCACTAAGAAAATACCTAAAAAGTATGCACAAAAGGGAGCACCTGGGTGGCTCAGTGGGTTAAGCCTCTGCCTTTGGCTCAGGTATGATCTCAGGGTCCTGGGATCAAGCCCTACATCAGGCTCTCTGCTGAGCAGAGAGCCTGCTCCCTGCCCCTTCTCTCTGCCTGCTGCTCTGCCTACTTATCTCTCTCTCTGTCAAATAAATAAATAAAAATCTTTTAAAAAAAGAGCATGCACAAAAGGAAATGATAAGGTACAGCACAAACATATCAATTAATTCTCATGTTCATGGCAGCCACTAGCCAAGTTCACCCTTGTGAACTTGTTTGCTGAATTTGCATAGTTCAGACTAGTCAAGAGGTGGAAGCAAACCCAATGCCCATCGACAGATGAATGGATAAACAAAATGTGCTATATACATATGGTGAAATATTATTCAGCTTTAAAAAGGCTACAGTATGGGGTGCCTGGGTGGCTCAGTGGGTTAGGGCCTCTGCGTTCGGCTCGGGTCATGATCTCAGGGTCCTGGGATCAGGCCCCGCATCGAGCTCTCTGCTCTGCAGGGAGCCTGCTTCCTCCTGCCTCTCTGCCTGGTTGTGATTTCTCTCTGTCAAATAAATAAAATATATTTTTTTAAAAAGGCTACAGTATGGATAAACTTTTAGGACTTCTGCTATGTGAAATAATTCAGTCACAAAAGACAAATACCATATGATTTCATTTATGTGAAGTAAATAAAGTAATTAAATCCATAGAAAAAGAAAGTAGAATACTGGTTACCAAGGACTAGGGGGAGAGGAAGAAAGGAATTTTGCGTATAGGTACAATTTCAGATTTGCAAGATAAAAAAGTTCTGGAAATATATTTCACAGAAACATGAATATACTTAACACTACTGAACCCTGCAATTAGATATAGTTAAGATGTCAAATTTTATGTTATGTGTTGTTTATCATACTAAAAACAAAACAAACACAAAACAAATTGCTTATGGAAGAAATGAAGGACAAAAAATAACAAAGCATACAGAAAACAAATACCAAAATGACAGAAGTAAGCACTTCCTTATCAGTAATTGCTTAAATGTAAATGGATTAAATGTCCCTATCAAAAGGCAGAGAATGGGAAAATAAAAAGAAAAAAAAAAAAGCATGTTCTAATTCTATGCTATCTACAACAAACTCATATTAGAAAGGCTAGAAAAAGATACTCTAAGAAAATAGTAACCAAAAGAGAGCTGAGTTAGAATATCAGACAAAATATGTCTTTTTTTTTTAAGATTTTATTTATTTATTTGTCAGAGAGAGTGAGCACAGGCAGAGAGTGGCAGGCAGAGGCAGAGGGAGAAGCAGACTCCCTGCTGAGCAAGGAACCTGATGTGGGACTCGATCTCAGGACGCTGGGATCATGACCTGAGCCGCAGGCAGCTGCTTAACCAACTGAGTCACCCAGGCATCCCTCAGACAAAATATTTTTTAAGTCACAAATTTTTGCAAGAGATAAAATAGGCATTCTATATTGAAAAAGGGTCAATTTATCAAGAAGATATAATTATGAATATGGTCGCAAAATATACGAATCAAATATTGACAGAATTGAAGGAAAAAAACAGACATATCTACAATAATAGCTGGAGACTTCAATGCATTGCCTTCAATAATAGAAAACCAATGAGAAAACAACACTATCAACCAAAGAGACCTAACAGACTCATATAGAACACTCAACACAGTAGCAGACCACATATTTTTCTCAAATCCACATTCAGCATTCCCTAGGACAAATAGGCTAGCCCATAAATTAAGTCTCAATAAATATTACAAGATTGAAATAATAGAAGGTGCCCTCTTTGATAACAATGCAATGAGGGTGCCTGGGTGGCTCAGTGGGTTAAGCCGCTGCCTTCGGCTCAGGTCATGATCTCAGGGTCCTGGGATCGAGTCCCACGTCGGGCTCTCTGCTCAGCAGGGAGCCTGCTTCCCTCTCTCTCTCTCTCTCTGTCTGCCTCTCCGTCTACTTGTGATCTCTCTCTGTCAAATAAATAAATAAAATCTTAAAAAAAAAAACAATGCAATGAAATTAGAAATCCATAAGAGAAGTAAAACTAGAAAATTCACAAATATGTGGAGATTGAAACATTATCCAATAGCTCAAAAAAGAAGTGATAAGAAAATTAGAAAAATTCCTTGGGACAAATGAAATGGAAGCACAACATACCAAAACTTCTGGATTACAGCAAAGAAAGTGCTCAAAGGGAAATGTATAGATGTAAATGCTTACATTAAAAATGTGAAAGATTTATTTGATCTGAAGAGAAACTGGAGTACTGTAAATACTTACATTAAAAAAGAAGTAAGCTTGCAGTCAATAATCTAACAGTTCACATTAAGAAATTAGAAGAAGAGGGGGGAGGAGTCAAGATGGCGGAGAAGTAGCAGGCTGAGACTACTTCAGGTAGTGGGAGATCAGCTAAATAGCTTATCTAAAGATTGCAAACACCTACAAATCCAACGGGAGATTGAAGAGAAGAACAGCAATTCTAGAAACAGAAAATCAACCAGTTTAAGAAAGGTAGGACTGGTGGAGAAATGAATCCAAAGTGACTGGAAGATAGACCGTGGGGGGAGGGGCCGGCGAGCGGCGGAGCAATGGAGCACAAAATCAGGACTTTTAAAAGTCTGTTCCGCTGAGGGACATGGCTCCAGAGGCTTAACCGGGGTGAAGCCCAGGCGGGGTCAGTGCGGCCTCAGGTCCCACAGGGTCACAGAAGGATTGGGGGTGTCTGAGTGTCACAGAGCTTACCGGTATTAGAACAGGGAAGCCAGCTACAGAGACAGAGCCGAGGAGTGACTCTCAGCTCAGGGTTACCTTGAACCAGTCGCAGGCTCGGTCAGCTCAGAGCGCGGCCAGAGGCAGGGTGACGGGAGTAACTGGGCGCTGTTCTCTGAGGGCGTACTGAGGAGTGGGGCCCCGGGCTCTCGGCTCCTGCGGGCCGGAGACCAGGAGGCTGCCATCTTCATTCCGGTCTTCCAGAACTCTATGGAAAGCGCTCAGGGAACAAAAGCTCCCGAAAGAAAACCCAGCAAACCTGAGCGGATTACTCAGCCCAGCCCCCGGTAAGGGCGGTGCAACTCCACCTGGGGCAAAGACGCTTGAGAATCACTACAACAGGCCCCTCCCCCAGAAGATCAACGAGAAACCCAGCCAGGACCAAGTTCACCTACCAAGGAGTGCAGTTTCAATACCAAGGAGAGCAGTGGAATTCCAGAGGAGAAGAAAGCAAAGCATGGAACTCATGGCTTTCTCCCCATGATTCTTTAGCCTTGCAGTTAATTTAATTTTTTTTTCTTTTTCAACTTTTTTTCTCTTCTTCTACTAATTTTTTTTAACTTTTACCATTTTCTTTTCTTTTTTTTTTTAAGATTTTATTTATTTATTTGACAGACAGAAATCACAAGTAGGCAGAGGGGCAGGCAGAGAGAGAGAGGAGCAACCAGGCTCCCTGCCAAGCAGAGAGCCCGATGCAGGGCTTGATCCCAGGACTCTGGGATCATGACCTGAGCCGAAGGCAGAGGCTTTAACCCACTGAGCCACACAGGCGCCCTACCGTTTTCTTTTTTAAAGTTTTTAAAATAGTTTACCTAATATATATATATATATATATATATATATATATATTCCTTTTTATATTTTTTATCGGCTTTCTTTTTTTAATAGTTTCTTTTTTTTTTCTTTCTGAACCCCTTTTTATCCCTGTTCTCCCCCCTCACGATTTGGGATCTCTTCTGATTTGGCTAAAGCATATTTTCCTGGGGTTGTTGCCACCCTTTTAGTATTTTACTTGCTCCTTCATATACTCTTATCTGGACAAAATGACAAGGCGGAAAAATTCACAACAACAACAAAAAAAGAACAAGAAGCAGTACCAAAGGCTAGGGACCTAATCAATACAAATATTGGTAATATGTCAGATATAGAGTTCAGAATGACGATTCTCAAGGTTCTAGCCGGGCTTGAAAAAGGCATGGAAGATATTAAAGCAACCCTCTCGGGAGATATAAAAGCTCTTTCTGGAGAAATAAAAGAACTAAAATCTAACCAAGTTGAAATTAAAAAAAGCTATTAATGAGGTGTAATAAAAAATGGAGACTCTCACTGCTAGGATAAATGAGGCAGAAGAAAGAATTAGCGATATAGAAGACCAAATGACAGAGAATAAAGAAGCTGAGCAAAAGAGGGACAAACAGCTACTGGACCACGAGGGGAGAATTCGAGAGATAAGTGACACCATAAGACGAAACAACACTAGAATAATTGGGATTCCAGAAGAAGAGGAAACAGAGAGGGGAGCAGAAGGTATATTGGAGAGAATTATTGGAAAGAATTTCCCTAATATGGCAAAGGGAACAAGCATCAAAATCCAGGAAGTGCAGAGAATCCCCCTCAAAATCAAATAAGAATAGGTAGGTCCACATCCCATCACCTAATAGTAAAATTACAAGTCTTAGTGACAAAGAGAAAATCCTGAAAGCAGCCTGGGAAAAGAAGCTTGTAACATACAATGGTAAAAATATTAGATTGGCAGCAGACTTATCCACAGAGACCTGGCAGGCCAGAAAGAGCTGGCATGATATATTCAGAGTACTAAATGAGAAAAACATGCAGCCAAGAATACTGTATCCAGCTAGGCTATCATTGAAAATAGAAGGAGAAATAAAAAGCTTCCAGGACAAACAAAAACTGAAAGAATTTGCAAATACCAAACCAGCTCTACAGAAAATATTGAAAGGGGTCCTCTAAACAAAGAGAGACCCTAAAAGTAGTAGATCAGAAAGAAACAGAGACAATATACAATAACAGTCACCTTACACGCAATACAATGGCACTAAATTCATATCTCTCAATACTTACCCTGAATGTGAATGGGCTGAATGCCCCAATCAAAAGACACAGGGTATCAGAATGGATGAAAAAACAAAACCCATCTATATGCTGCCTACAAGAAACTCATCTTAAACCCAAAGACACCTCCAGGTTTAAAGTGAGGGGGTGGAAAAGAATTTACCATGCTAATGGACATCAGAAGAAAGCAGGAGTGGCAATCCTTATATCAGATCAATTAGATTTTAAGCCAAAGACTATAATAAGAGATGAGGAAGGACACTATATCATACTCAAAGGAACTGTCCAACAAGAAGATCTAACAATTTTAAATATCTACGCCCCTAACGTGGGAGCAGCCAACTATATAAACCAATGAATAACAAAATCAAAGAAACACATCGACAAGAATACAATAATAGTAGGGGATTTTAACACTCCCCTCACTGAAATGGACAGATCATCCAAGCAAAAGATCAACAAGGAAATCAAGGCCTTAAATGACACACTGGACCAGATGGACATCACAGATCTATTCAGAACATTTCATCCCAAAGCAACAGAATGCACATTCTTCTCTAGTGCACATGGAACATTCTCCAGAATAGATCACATTCTTGGTCCTAAATCAAGTCTCAACCGGTATCAAAAGATTGGGATCATTCCCTACATATTTTCAGACCACAATGCTCTAAAGCTAGAACTCAATCACAAGAGGAAATTTGGAAAGAACCCAAATACATGGAGACTAAACAGCATCCTTCTAAAGAATGAATGGGTCAACCAGGAAATCAAAGAAGAATTGAAAAAATTTATGGAAACAAATGATAATGAAAACACAACGGTTCAGAATCTGTGGGACACAACAAAGGCCGTCCTGAGAGGAAAATATATAGCGGTACAAGCCTTTCTCAAGAAACAAGAAAGGTCTCAGGTACACAACCTAACCCTACACCTAAAGGAGCTGAAGAAAGAACAAGAAAGAAACCCTAAACCCAGCAGGAGAAGAGAAATCATAAAGATCAGAGCAGAAATCAATGAAATAGAAACCAAAAAAACAGTAGAACAAATCAACGAAACTAGGAGCTGGTTCTTTGAAAGAATTAATAAGATTGATAAACCCCTGGCCAGACTTATCAAAAAGAAAAGAGAAAGGACCCAAATAAATAAAATCATGAATGAAAGAGGAGAGATCACAACGAACACCAAAGAAATACAGACAATTATAAGAACATACTATGAGCAACTCTACGCCAACAAATTTGACAATCTGGAAGAAATGGATGCATTCCTAGAGACATATAAACTACCACAACTGAACCAGGAAGAAATGGAAAGCCTGAACAGACCCATAACCAGTAAGGAGATTGAAACAGTCATCAAAAATCTCCAAACAAACAAAAGCCCAGGGCCCGATGGCTTCCCGGGGGAATTCTACCAAACATTTAAAGAAGAACTAATTCCTATTCTCCTGAAACTGTTCCAAAAAATAGAAATAGAAGGAAAACTTCCAAACTCATTGTATGAGGCCAGCATCACCTTGATCCCAAAACCAGACAAGGATCCCATCAAAAAAGAGAACTACAGACCAATATCCTTGATGAACACAGATGCAAAAATTCTCGCCAAAATACTAGCCAATAGGATTCAACAGTACATTAAAAGGATTATTCACCACGACCAAGTGGGATTTATTCCAGGGCTGCAAGGTTGGTTCAACATCCGCAAATCAATCAATGTGATACAACACATTAATAAAAGAAAGAACAAGAACCATATGATACTCTCCATAGATGCTGAAAAAGCATTTGACAAAGTACAGCATCCCTTCCTGATCAAAACTCTTCAAAGTGTAGGGATAGACGGCACATACCTCAATATTATCAAAGCCATCTATGAAAAACCCACCGCAAATATCATTCTCAATGGAGAAAAACTGAAAGCTTTTCTGCTAAGGTCAGGAACACGGCAGGGATGTCCGTTATCACCACTGCTATTCAACATAATACTAGAAGTCCTAGCCTCAGCAATCAGACAACAAAAGGAAATTAAAGGCATCCAAATCGGCAAAGAAGAAGTCAAACTATCACTCTTCGCAGATGATATGATACTCTATGTGGAAAACCCAAAAGACTCCACTCCAGAACTGCTAGAACTTGTACAGGAATTCAGTAAAGTGTCAGGATATAAAATCAATGCATAGAAATCAGTTGCATTTCTCTACACCAACAAGAAGACAGAAGAAAGAGAAATTAAGGAGTCCATCCCATTTACAATTGCACCCAAAACTATAAGATACCTAAGAATAAACCTAACCAAAGAGACTAAGAATCTATACTCAGAAAACTATAAAGTACTCATGAAAGAAATTGAGGAAGACACAAAGAAATGGAAAAATGTTCCATGCTCCTGGATTGGAAGAATAAATATTGTGAAAATGTCTATGCTACCTAAAGCAATCTACACATTTAATGCAATTCCTATCAAAGTACCATCCATTTTTTTCAAAGAAATGGAACAAATAATCCTAAAATTTATATGGAACCAGAAAAGACCTCGAATAGCCAAAGGAATATTGAAAAAGAAAGCCAAAGTTGGTGGCATCACAATTCCGGACTTCAAGCTCTATTACAAAGCTGTCATCATCAAGACAGCATGGTACTGGCACAAAAACAGACACATAGATCAATGGAACAGAATAGAGAGCCCAGAAATGGACCCTCAACTCTATGGTCAACTCATCTTCGACAAAGCAGGAAAGAATGTCCAATGGAACAAAGACAGCCTCTTCAATAAATGGTGTTGGGAAAATTGGACAGCCACATGCAGAAAAATGAAATTGGATCATTTCCTTACACCACACACGAAAATAGACTCAAAATGGATGAAGGATCTCAATGTGAGAAAGGAATCCATCAAAATCCTTGAGGAGAACACAAGCAGCAACCTCTTCGACCTCAGCCACAGCAACATCTTCCTAGGAATATCACCAAAGGCAAGGGAAGCAAGGGCAAAAATGAACTATTGGGATTTTATCAAGATCAAAAGCTTTTGCACAGCAAAGGAAACAGTGAACAAAACCAAAAGACAACTGACAGAATGGGAGAAGATATTTGCAAATGACATATCAGATAAAGGGCTAGTGTCCAAAATCTATAAAGAACTTAGCAAACTCAACACCCAAAGAACAAATAATCCAATCAAGAAATGGGCAGAGGACATGAACAGACATTTCTGCAAAGACATCCAGATGGCCAACAGACACATAAAAAAGTGCTCCATATCACTCGGCATCAGGGAAATACAAATCAAAACCATAATGAGATATCACCTCACACCAGTCAGAATGGCTGAAATTAACAAGTCAGGAAATGACAGATGCTGGCGAGGATGCGGAGAAAGGGGAACCCTCCTACACTGTTGGTGGGAATGCAAGCTGGTGCAACCACTCTGGAAAACAGCATGGAGGTTCCTCAAAATGTTGAAAATAGAACTACCCTATGACCCAGCAATTGCACTGCTGGGTATTTACCCTAAAGATACAAACGTAGTGATCCGAAGGGGCACGTGCACCCGAATGTTTATAGCAGCAATGTCTACAATAGCCAAACTATGGAAAGAACCTAGATGTCCATCAACAGACGAATGGATAAAGAAGATGTGGTATATATACACAATTGAATACTATGCAGCCATCAAAAGAAATGAAATCTTGCCATTTGCTACGACGTGGATGGAACTAGAGGGTGTCATGCTTAGCCTAATAAGTCAATCAGAGAAAGACAACTATCATATGATCTCCCTGATATGAGGGAGAGGAGATGCAACATGGGGGGTTAAGGGGGTAGGAGAAGAATAAATGAAACAAGATGGGATTGGGAGGGAGACAAACCATAAGTGACTCTTAATCTCACAAAACAAACTGAGGGTTGATGGGGGGAGGGGGATTGGGGGGGGTGGGGTTATGGATATTGGGGAGGGTATGTGCTATGGTGAGTGCTGTGAAGTGTGTAAACCTGGCGATTTGCAGACCTGTACCCCTGGGGATAAAAATATATGTTTATAAAAAATAAAATTTAGTAAAAAAAAAAATTAGAAGAAGAAGAGCAAGTCAATCCATAACTAGCAGAAAGATGGGAATAATAAAGATTTGAGCTGAGACAAACAAAACAGAGAATAGAAAAACAAAGAGAATCAACAACACCAAAGGTTGATTCTTTGTAAAGATCAACAAAATAGAAAAATCTGTAACTAAAATGACTAAGAAAAAAAAGAAAGAAAGTGAGAGGAGAGTCAAGAAATGAATGTTATATATGAATGTATAGAAATTACTACTGATCTTACAATCAGAAATTTTTAAAAATGGTTATGAGGAAAAGCTATGAACAATTGTATAGCAACATATTAGATAATTTAGATAAAATGGACAAATTCCTAGAAATGCACAAATTACTAAAACTAAGTGGGTAACAGATAGAAATCTGAAGCTTCCTATGACAACTGAAAATATTGAATTAGTAATAAAAAATCTTCCAAAGAAGAAATTTCCAGGACCAGGTGGTATCACTAGTAAGTTCTACCAAACATCATATAAAAAAATTTAACCACAATATTCAAATTCTTTCAAAAAATACGAAGAGTTGGGGACACTTTCTAACTCATTCTACAGGGCTAGCATTACCCTGATACCAAAGCTAGACAAGGACATTACAAGTAAAGAGAATACAAATCAATATCTTTTGTGAATATAGATTAAAAATTTTGAAACAAAATACTAGCAAACTGAAACCAAAGGATTATATACTATCATTAAGTGGGATTTATTCTAGGAATGCAAGGTATTTCAACAGAAGAAAATCAACATGATATACATTATTGATAGAACGCAAGGAAAAAACCACACGATGATCTCAGTTAACACAGAAAAACAATACACACTAATGCTACAAAATATTCAGATCACTGGGACAGAAGGGAATTTCCTCAAAATTATAAATATAGGACCTTTATGAAAAACCCTTAGTTAATGTCATATTAAATGATGAAAGACTGAACACTTTCCCTTAAACTCTGGAGCAAGACAAGAATGTCTGCATCCACCACTACTATTCAACAATGTACTGGAAGATCTAGGCAGAACATTTGAGCAAGAAAAGGGAATAAAAGTTATCCCAACTGGAAAAGAAGAAGTCACACTCTCTCTATTCAAAGATGACATGACCCTAGGCATAGAAATTTCCAAATAATCCAAGATAAAAGCTAACAGAACTGATAAAAGAGTTCAGCAAAGTTACAAGTTACAAGAGCAATACATAAAAATCTCTTCTGTTCCTATCCACTGGCAATGAACAATCTGAGAAAAAAATTTTAAAAAACTATTTTATTTAGGGGTGTCTGGATGGCTTAGTCCATGGAGCATCCAATGATTTTCTCTGAGATCATGATTTCGGGGTCATAGGATTACCAGCTGGGACCTGAGTTATGACCCAGGATGTGATCTATTCTGGAGAATGTTCCATGTGCACTAGAGAAGAATGTGTATTCTGTTGCTTTGGGAACAGAATGTTCTGAATACATCTGTGATTTCCATCTGGTCCAGTGTGTCATTTAAGGCCTTTATTTCCTTGTTGATCTTTTGCTTGGATGATCTGTCCATTTCAGTAAGGGGGTGTTAAAGTCCCCTACTATTATTCTATTACTGTCTATGTGTTTCTTTGATTTTGTTATTAATTGGTTTATATAGTTCGATGCTCTCATGTTAGGGCCATAGATATTTAAAATTGCTAGGTCTTCTTGTTGGACAGACCCTTTCAGTATGATATAGTGTCCTTCCTCATATCTTATTATAGTCTTTGGCTTAAAATCTAATTGATCTGATATAAGGATTGCCACCCCAGCTTTCTTCTGATGTCCATTAGCATGGTAAATTGTTTTCCACCCCCTCCCTTTAAATCTGGAGGTGTCTTCGGCTCTAAAATGAGTTTCTTATAGGCAGCATACTGATGGGTTTTGTTTTTTATCCATTCTGATAGCCTGTGACTTTTGGTTGGGGCATTTAGCCCATTAACATTCAGGGTAACTATTGAGAGAGAGGAATTTAGTGCCATTGTATTGCCTGTAAGGTGACTATCACTGTATATTGTCTCTGTTCCTTTCTGATCTACTACTTTTAGGCTCTTTCTTTGCTTAGAGGACCCCTTTCAATATTTCCTGATGAGCTGGTTTGGTGTTTGCAAATTCTTTCAGTTTTTGTTTGTCCTGGAAGCTTTTTATCTCTCCTTCTATTTTCAATGATAGCCTAGCTGGATATAGTATTCTTGGCTGCATGTTTTTCTCATTTCCTGCTCTGAATATATCATGCCAGTTCTTTCTGGCCTGCCAGGTCTCCATGGATAAGTCTGCTGCCAATCTAATATTTTTACCATTGTATGTTACAGGCTTCTTTTCCCAGGCTGCTTTCAGGATTTTCTCTTTGTCACTAAGACTTGTAATTTTACTATTAGGTGATGGGATGTGGACCTACCTATTCTTATTTGATTTTGAGGGGGATTCTCTGCACTTCCTGGATTTTGATGCTTGTTCCCTTTGCCATATTAGGGAAATTCTTTCCAATAATTCTCTCCAATATACCTTCTGCTCCCCTCTCTGTTTCCTCTTCTTCTGGAATCCCAATTATTCTAGTGTTGTTTCGTCTTATGGTGTCACTTATCTCTCGAATTCTCCCCTCGTGGTCCAGTAGCTGTTTGTCCCTCTTTTGCTCAGCTTCTTTATTCTCTGTCATTTGGTCTGCTATATTGCTAATTCTTTCTTCTGCCTCATTTATCCTAGCAGTAAGAGCCTCCATTTTTGATTGCACCTCATTAATACCTTTTTTAATTTCAACTTGGTTAGATTTTAGTTCTTTTATTTCTCCAGAAGGGCTTTTATCTCTCTGGAGAGGGTTTCTTTTATATCTTCCATGCCTTTTTCAAGCCCGGCTAGAACCTTGAGAATCGTCATTCTGAACTCTAGATCTGACATATTACCAATGTCCATATTGATTAGGTCCCTAGCCTTTGGTACTGCCTCTTGTTCTTTTTTTTTTTTTTTTTTTGTGGTGAGTTTTTCCACCTTGTCATTTTGTCCAGATAAGAATATATGAAGGAGCAAATAAAATTCTAAAAGGGTGGCAAAGACCCCAGGAAAATGTGCTTTAACCAAATCAGAAGAGACCCCAAATCATGGGAGGGAGAAAGGGGATAAAAAGAAGTTCAGAAAAAAAAAAATTTAAAAAGGAAAACAAATAAAGAAAAAATATAAAAAAGAAAAAAATATATATATATTAGAGTGGTGACTAGAACAGGGTCACCCACTTAATTTTGGAAGTATTTTGGTCTCTTAGAAGAAACTACCTCCCAAAATTTTAAAGAATGAAAAACATATATAAGGGTAAACACAATGAAGGGATGGAATATGCCTATAAAGATGAAAACAAATTTTTTTTTAATTTCTAAAAATGGAGTTGATAAAGTAAGTTGCTTGGGAGAATAAAGAAAAAGAAAGTGGAGAGAATTTGCTCGTGCTGGAGACTAGAACAAGCCTGGAGCTAGATTTAGGGTATATTTTGATCTATTAGAAGAAGTTGTACCCCACATTTTTTAGAAGTAAAAACCCTATGTGTATACAAAAAATAAAGTTAGATACAATGAAGGATAAAATATGACTATAATAATGAAGGTTCAAAAAAGATAATTTTTTATGAAAGATATTGTTAAGATAAACTAGTTAAAAAACATTAAAAGAGGAAAGGGCAAAAGCTAAAAAAATTAGCAGAAGAAAAAAAATAAAATTGAAAAAAGTTAATTAACTGCAAGACTAAAGAATCATGGGGAGAAATCCATGAATTCCATGCTTTGCTTTCTCCTCCTCTGGAATTCTGCTGTTCTCCTTGGTAAGTGAACTTGGTCTTGGCTGAATTTCTTATTAATCTTCTGGGGGAGGGGCCTATTGTAGTGATTCTCAAGTGTCTTTTACCCAAGGCAGAATTGCACCACCCTTACCAGGGGCCAGGCTAAGTAATACACTTGCTTTTGGGAGCTTTTGTTCCCTGAATGCTTTCCATAGAGTTCTGGAGGACGGGAATGAAAATGGCGGCCTCCTAATCTCCGGCTCAGAGGAGCCGAGAGCTCGGGGCCCCAATCCTCAGAAAAGCGCTCAATCACTCCCATCTCTCTGGCCTCCAGCCACACTCCGAGCTCACCCAACCTGTGACCAGTTCAAGGTAACACCGAGTTGAGAGCTCACTCCTCGGCTCTCTCTCTGTAACTGGCTTCCCTGCTCTAATACCTGCGAGCTCTGCAACACTCAGACACCCCCGATTATTCTGTGACCCGTGGGACCTGGGCCCACGCTGACCCCAATGGGGCTTCACCCTGGTTTAGCCTCTGGAGTGATGTCCCTCAGTGGGGCAGACTTTTAAAAGTTCAGATTTTGTGCTCTGTTGTTCTGCCGCTTACCAGGAGCTGGCCCCTCCCACCATGGTCTATCTTCCCATTGCTTTGGATTCACTTCTCCTTGGGTCCTACCTTTCAGAAAGTGGTCGATTTTCTGTTTCTAGAATTGTTGGTCTTCTTCTCTTCGATCTCCTGTTGGATTTGTAGGTGTTTGCAATGGTTTGATAAGCTATCTAGCTGATCTCTTTCTCCCTGATGTCATCTCAGCCTGCTACTTCTCCACCATCTTGAATCCTCTCCTGGGGTCATGGGATTGAACTCCATGCTCATCAGGGAGTCTGCTTGAGATTCTCTATTTCTCTCTCCTTGTCTTCCTCCCCCAACCCATGCTCACATGTTCTCTCTCTCTCTCTCTCTCTCTAAAATAATAAATAAGACTTTTAAAAAACCTATTTTATTTACAACAGCATTTAAAATAATTAAATAACTAAGAATAAATTCAACCAAGGAGGTGAAAGACTGAATACTACACTGAAAAGTTCACAATATTGCTAAAAGAAATTAAAGGAAACCTAAATGAATGGAAAGACATCCCATGTTTATAGAGCAGAAGATTTGCTAAATCCAATACAAAACCCAAAGCAGTAAGATTCAATGTTTATTAAGAGTTACATGCAAATATTCTCAACGTCATTGAGTGTTGCAGGTAAAACACCCACTATGATTGTACATTTGTCTATTTTTCCTTTTAACTTTGTCACACTGATTTACATCTTCTTAAGGATTGTGTTATCGGGTTGTACAAATTTAGGATTATTATATCTTTCTGGTGAATTTTAACTTTAAAAATTTTTGGCATCTTTCTTTATGTAATTTTTTTTTGCCTTGACATCTACTTTTCTCATAATAATAATATATCTAAGCAATTTTCCTTTTAATGTTTATATGAAACATAAATATTTTCATCTTTTATTTTCATTCCATTTACATTATAATAAGGTCTATACTTAAAAGAATTGAAAATAGGAACTCAAAAGATTCTTGTTATCAATGTCTAATGAAGCGTTATTCACAATAACCACAAGGTAGAAATAATCCAAAGGTCCATCAACACAGGAATGGATGAAACAAATATGGCATATATAAACAATAGAATATTTTCCAGCCATAAAAAGTGTGGAGTACTGATCTATGTCAAAACATGGATAAACCTTGAAAACATTATGCAAAATGAAATTAACCAGATACAAAAGGACAAATATTGTATGATTCCACTTAAATGCAATATCTAAAATAGGCAAACTCATAGAGCCAGAGAGTAGATTAGGGGTATATAAGAGGGAAAGTAAATTAGAAAGATTACCAAGACCTGGGAAGAGGAGGAAATGGAGAATTATTACTTTATTGCTGTAGTTCCTGTTTGACATGAAGATAAAGTTTCAGAAACAGTGGTGAAGATTTCACAATATTGTAAATGTAATGAATGCCATTGAATTATATCCTTAGAATGGTCAAATCTTATGTTATATATATTTTGCCACAATAAAAATTTTTTATTAAAAAAAGAAGTTTAAAAATGCTTAATCTAAAGAAGGGAAGAGATATATAAGTTGTCTGAATGCTTTGAAGAGCTCTTTGTGTGGATGTAAGGAGATGTTCACAGTGAGAATCTCTAATAATGGAAATTATATAGAATACATTTAGATTTTAAATTCTAACTTTAATTTACAATTATAAGTGGAAAGGAGTATAGAGATGCACACACACACAAATGTGCAACTTACGTTATCTTCAAAATGGTATCTTTGGTATGCTATGAGAGTATTTCTTCCTTTATCATTTGCAGAGACTTTTGGGGATGGGGAAAGTAACAAAACTTATTTGCAGTCAAGTTTGGTGAATAAAGGAAGATAGGTGAATTAGATAACATAATTTTTGGTTAAAAAGGAACTAACGGTTTTTATAATTCAAAGGGGTTATTCTACAGCATGGAGGACATTAGGAGAGAGAAGGGAAAATGGAGAGGGGGAATCAAAGGGGGAGATGAACCATGAAAGACTATGTGCTCCAGGGAACAAACTGAGGGTTTCAGAGGGGAGGGGGGTCAGGAGATGGGTTGGCCCCATGATGGGTATTAAGGAGGTCATGCATTGCATGGAGCACTGGGTGTTATAAGCAAACAATGAATCATGGAACACTACATCAAAAATTAATGATGTACTGTATGGTAACTAACAACATAATAAAATTTTTTAAAAAAGGAATTATTCTGGGGCAGTTCCATGTAAGGAGCTTCTTAGAAGAAATTTTAGCATAATTTGATGACTAGAAGATAAATATTCATTTAATACATTTGTATCTGGCATTGTTAAAAATAGAATTTATCGGGGCGCCTGGGTGGCTCAGTGGGTTAAGCCGCTGCCTTCGGCTCAGGTCATGATCTCCGAATCCTGGGATCGAGCCCCACATCGGGCTCTCTGCTCAGCGGGGAGCCTGCTTCCTCCTCTCTCTGCCTGCCTCTCTGCCTGCTTATGATCTCTCTGTCAAATAAATAAATAAAATCTTAAAACAAAAAGAATTTATCAATATACCTAGGGATATAGTTAAAGACAGGGAATTTTACTAAAACATTTTAGAGAGAATTTTCAACAATGTGGGTATATTTGTCAGGGACCAATTAGGAAAATAGAAATCAGCCATGAATTTTAAACACAAGAGATTTAATGTAGAAAATTGGTTACAAAGATGTTGGATGGTGGAAGAACCACACATAGAGGCTGAAGAAACTCATAGATGAGTTACTGTGAGGGGTTACCATTCCTGGGACTGAGGAAACTAGAGAAAAAGGGCCGTGTGGATAGCATGTGGACTTCTTAAAGGGTTTTCTTGAAGTTGGTATTTAGCCACGTGACACCCTTTTTAGAGGTCAAGATACCCTCTTTCATATTTGAGCTTAAGAATAATAAAAATAGGTAATGATTATTTCCTTATAGCAACAACGACAATAACAACATCACTTTGGTGATACAGTACAGTCAATTTTAATACAAATGAAGACATTCATCTCTCCTCAAAAACTGAAGGCACAAAATCCCAAAATTCATATTTGTGATAGTAACACTTGTTTTAGTTCAGTCACAATCCAATATTAACAATTATATTGTAGAAAAATTAAGTTTTAAAGTTGTTCACCACCAAAAAATAATATAGGCGAGAAATGGATGACATCGTGGTTAATGATAAGTACATGATAATATAGAAAGAAAATATCTTTACTGCTTTAGCCTTCATTCTGTTAGTGTTTGTTTTTGTCTTTTTAAAGATTTTATTTATTTATTTGACAGACAGAGAGAGATCACAGTAGGCAGAGAGGCAGGCAGAGAGAGGAGGAAGCAGGCTTACTGCCGAGCAGAGAGCCCGATGCAGGGCTCGATCCCAGGACCCCGGGATCATGACCTGAGCTGAAGGCAGAGGCTTAACCCACTGAGCCACCCAGGCGCCCCTATTCTGTTAGTGGTTTTGAGGCCACATTGGTCTTTAAAAAAACTTTGCTTCCATCAGTAATTCCATGATCCCTTTGCTTTCAGCTGGACCTGGTTGGCACTTTTACCTGGTTAGTGAATCCCCAAACCTACATCTTTGGAAGACCTGTCATTAAATATTTTTTTTTAAAGATTTTATTTATTTGACAGAGAGAGATCACAAGCGGGCAGAGAGGCAAGCAGAGAGAGAGAGCGCGAGGAGGAAGCAGGCTCCCTGCAGAGCAGAGAGCCCGATGCAGGACTCGATCCCAGGACCCTGAGATCATGACCTGAGCTCAAGGCAGAGGCTTAACCACTGAGCCACCCAGGTGCCCCAAATATTTTTATTGTAAAAAGCAAATCCAAGAGTTGTACTAGAAAAACTCCTGGATTCTGAAAATATGGGCATATCTATATCAGATAGCCACAATCAAATTTTGCCTTGATAATTAGAAAACTTGCTGCAACTGATAACAGCAACCCTTTCTCTGCCTGATGGTTTGGTGCCCTGAGGGACTCCCAATGGCTAATTTTCAATTTCAACTTCCAATTCAGTGGGGCAACTGTTTGTGAATTTTAATATGTATATTATTAATGTCTTATGAAATCACAGTATTACATTAATTGAAGACTTTCATCCCAAAGACAGGATTTGGAATAATCGATGCCTAATAATTTTATATGCATAAAACACTTCAGTCCAACCATATGGGGGAAAAATCATCAGATGTGTAAACAACAAAAATATGTAGAAATACATACAATTTGGCCAAACTACTCTTATTCTACAGATGTGCTAGGTTTTGTTTGTATAATCTTCATTTATAGGTTCGCATTATAATGAGGGGATTATAACGCATTTCCATCATTTCATTTCACACTATACTAGGGTTTGCATGTTTGTATGCTACAGTATAGTGACTGGGTGCAGAAATATGGTTTTCATATTTCAGTGAAGTACAAAAGAAAAGTCAATCCTTATGAAAATACAATGAACAGAAAAGAGAAGGTGTTTTTGCTCTAACATGTTAATGAAATGGGAATCTGCAGTTTTGTTAGTTCAGTGATGTGAAAAATAGAAAATCTGTATCATCTGACCTCAGAGGTCTTCTTTACATATGAAGAACCCCATGCAAAAAGCATATCTGACATTGAAAGCATGTGCTGTTTGAGATGCAGGCATTTGTTTGTATTCTTATCAACTATTTTTTAAAATGTATTTGCATTCTTGTTTGCTTTTTTCCCTTTTGAAAATTTCATTTTGAGCATTAATACCAAAAAACAGAAAGCACTATGTAGGAAACCTAACGGAGACAACATGACATTAAATGTGAAGTAACAAACAGGATTTTTTTTCAGAACGGCACTTCCTTGAAAGAATAGCATTTAATAGTGTGCAAAGGGATCTCCTTTCCTCATGAAATTTTTCTGACATCCTACCCGATCATGTGTCTCATACAAAATTTTCCCCCCAGGTTTATGGGTAGAAGTTTAGGCTCACTCCATAATGTACTGAAAATATTTCCTAGCTCTGACCACTGAAAAGATTTAAATGACCAAATCATACCAACAAGTACCTTAACGCCCACCGTGGCAGGCGTTATAAATGAAAATGATTAATTGGCATTGATAATATGTAAACTCAAAGGACCAATACATATATATGGATATTCAAAAATGAAACTAAGAAAACTCAGAAAGAATGAATAACCTTAAGATATGAGTCAAATAGGAGGCAACGGGAGCAGAAAAGGGCCAGGCCAACTGCAAGAGTCAGGGAGAAACTGTGATGGCCCATTGGCACTTTCACTCCAGCATTCGGTCAGCATAGTCTCTGGCCACAACGTACATATCTATACCTGGCTACTACAATGAAAATCAAAACACAATTTTCCAACCTTGTGCCTGAAACCTTCTGCATTTATATTTATAAACAGCTTGCTGTACCTACATATTTTGTCCACGGAAAGTAAACTTTTGACTACAGAATAGAAAGGTAGAGATCAGTTTTGGAGATTCTTCTTCTATAAAAAACTAACCAAGAAAACCATCTGATAGGAGAAGCAGGCTTTAGTACATCCCTGAGTATAATAATTTCCTTGAAAGTTATTGTGATTATGTTATTTCATTAACTAAAATAAATTTGATTCACCATTGATCATCTCTAAGAGAGACTGGTTGGTTTCTCCTACAGGCTTGGGAATGTGTGTTTGCTAGTGGTTATGCCTGTTTAATGTGCAGATGATCTTGGTTCAGCTATGCCCAGTTATAACTAATATCAGGTCATAAAAGGCAATATTCATTAAGCAATATTGCTAATTGAAGAAATTTTTAAATTTGTAATTTTCAAACACATATAAAATAAGGAAAATAATACAGGGAATTTGATTAATTCATTACATAGCTTTAAGAATTATCAAAACACAGCCAACAAAAGAAAACAAACAAAAAAAGCACATTTTTTTATTTTTTTTAAATTTTTTAAAAGATTTTATTTATTTATTTGACAGAGAGAGATCACAAGTAGATGGAGAGGCAGGCAGAGAGAGAGAGAGAGAGAGGGAAGCAGGCTCCCCGCTGAGCAGAGAGCCTGATGCGGGACTTGATCCCAGGACCCCCGAGATCATGACCTGAGCCGAAGGCAGCGGCTTAACCCACTGAGCCACCCAGGCGCCCCAGCACATTTTTTTAATCTGTAAATTATCCCCTGCCGGGCGCTAGGATGATTCTTGTTATTGGGTTATTCATTGTTTCTAGAAATTTTCAGTATACAAAGTTAGGGGAAAATACGTATTTTTTTTTAAACTAAAGATTTTATATTAGAAAGTTTTAGATTTACAGATATATTGTGAAGACAATGCAGGGAGTTCTCATAACCCACACTTGAAATTCCCTATTATGAATAGTCTACCTTAGTATGGTACATTTGCTATAGCTAATGGGTTAATATTGATCAATTACAATTAAGAAAAGTCCATGTTTTATTTACATTTATTCATGTGTCTTCATTTTTACCTTATGTACATTTTCTGCTCCATTATCTTATCCAGGATATCATACATTCAGTTTGGTATGTTTCTTCAGACTTCCCTCGGCTGTGACAATCTCTCAGACTCCTCTTATTTGGATGACCTTGACAGGTATTTTGTGGAACATCCCTCAACTCAGATTTGTCAGCCATTTTTCCCATGATAAGAGCTGGGTGGGTTTTTTTGAGAAAAGGAACCACAGTGAAAAAGTATAATTTTCATCACTTGATCATTAAGGATATATACTATCAACATGTTCATGCTGATTTTGATAAACTGGCTGAGATAATGTTTGTCATATTTCTCCAGTATGAAGTTACTCTTTATACACCAAAAACACAATCCATAAAGGAAAAATTGATCAATTGGATCTCATCAAAATAAGCTTTTGTGGGATGCCTGGGTGGCTCAGTGGGTTAAAGCCTCTGCCTTTGGCTCAGGTCATGATCCCAGGGTCCTGGGATTGAGCCCCACATCAGCCTCTCTGCTTGGTGGGGAGCCTGCTTCCTCTCTCTCTCTGCCTGCCTTTCCACCTACTTGTGATCTGTCTGTCAAATAAATAAATAAAATCTTTTTAAAAAATAAGCTTTTTCTCTGAGAAAGACCATATCAAGAAGGTAAAAAAATAAGCTACAAAATGTGAGAAAATATTTGCAGACTATGATCCAACAAAGGTTGAGTATCCAGAATACATAAAGAACTTTCAAAATTCAACATTAAAAATGATAATAATTTAGTTAGAAATAGGCAACAGATGTGAAAATATTTCAACAAAGAGAATATTCAGGGGGTGCATGGATGGCTCAGTTGGATAAGCATCCAACTCTTGATTTTAGCTCAGAGTCATGATCTCAGGATGGTGAGATCTAGCCCACATCAGACTCCACACTCAGTGAGGAGTCTACTTCAGGGTTCTTACTCTCCCTCTTCCACTCCCTCACCTGTCTCTCTCTCTCTCTCTCTCTCTCTCTCAATAAATAAGTAAATCTTTAAAAGAAAAAGATATTCAGATGTCACACAAAAATATATCCAACATCAGGGTATTCAAGATTTCTCTTTTAGTACCTGTGATTCCTGGTCAACATGGTTCAAAGAATGTTGTAGACCAGAGGAAGAGTGGTAGACAGGAAAGCAAAGTTTAGTGAGTGATAGTACAAAGCTCCTGAAGAGGGAGGCTACCTGAGAGGGTTGCCATTTTGGCATTTAAATTTAGCATTTCTTATGAGATTGTTGGTGGGCTGTTTTAATCTTATTAACCCTCCATGTGCCTGTCACCCAAACAGGTTTTTATCCATGTGCTCATCTATCAGGTTGTTGTTAATGTGGAAAAGGGAAGAGGGCTCCTTTCAAGGTAATGTAGAACTGGGTGGGATCTTTTTCTTTTTTGAGTCGTTTTCTCTTAGGACAGGGGCCCCTTGCTCCTGCCTGCTTTTCTTTTAACTATCCTCTATTAGGGGTTCCTGGGTGACCCAGTCAGTTGAGCATCAGACTCGATCTCAGCTAGGGTCTTGATCTCAGGGTCATGAGTTGAGGCCCTATGTTGGGCTCTGTGGTGGGTAGGGAGACTACTTAAAAGAAAAAAAGAAGTTATTCAACATCATTAACCATTATAAAAATGCAAATATAAACAATAATTATAAACTAAGAAGTAAACTATCACTACACACCAATAAGTGATTGCAATAATAAGTAGTGACAATACCAAGTGCTAGCAAAGATATGGAGAAGTTTAATCACTCATACATTTTGGGTGGGAATAAAAATGATCGTCATTCTCTAAAACACTTTTACTCTCTCTTAAAGCAAGCAATACCACACAACTCAGCAACTGCACTCTTGGGCATTTATCCTAGGAAAATTAAAACTGATGTTCACACAAATACTAGTACATGAATGTTTAATAACATTTTTATTTATAATTGCTAAAAAAAAAAATGGAAGAAAAAGATAACGGTCTTTCAATGGGTGAGTGGTTAAACCAAATGTGGTCTATCCATGCCATAGAATATGAAATGAGAGGGAACAAACTATTGATATACACAACAACCTGGATGAATTTCCAGAGATTAGGCTGTGGGGCAGGGGGTGGGGGTGGAAGCCAATCTCAAAAGATTGTAGACTGTATGGAACATTTTTAAAATTTTACTAACATATAATGTGTTATTTTTATGCAACATTTTTAAAATGACAAAATTATAGAAATAAAAAACAGACTATTGGTTGCCAAAGATTAATGAGGGGTTGGGGATAGGACAAGTAGGTTAAATTTTAAAAGGCCACCCTGACGGACACCTTCTGAGAAATAAATTGTACCTTGATTGTATCAATGTCAATATTCTGGTTGTGAAATTTTACATTAGTTTTACAAAATGTCACCATTGGAATAAACCTAGTAAAGGATATATGAGATTCCTCTGTATTATTTTTTGCTCAACTGCCTGTGAATCTGGAATTACATCAAAATAAAAAATTTAATTGAGATATCTAATTTCTGTTTCAATTTTGGGAGGCAATGGGTTATATAGAAGTGTACTGGTTAATATGCAGATGGTTAGTGATTGTCCAGTTGTCATTTTTTAGACATGGGGGAGGGGTAAAGGGAGAGAGAGAGAGAGAAACAATTTTTTTTTAAGATTTTATTTATTTATTTGACAGAGAGAGATCATAAGTAGGTAGAGAGGCAGGCAAAGAGAGAGAGAGAAGCAGGCTCCCTGCTAAGCAGAGAGCCTGATGCGGGGCTGGATCTCAGAACCCTGAGATCATGACCTGAGCTGAAGGCAGAGGCTTAACCCACTGAGCCACCCAGCACCCCAAGAGAAAGAATCTTAAGCAGGCTCCAGCCCCGTGAAGCCCTACAGAGCCTGATGGAGCCCCATGTGGTGCTGGATTTCACAACTCTGAGATCATGACCTGTGCTGAAATCAAGAATCAGACTCTTAACGGACTGTCCAGTTATCATGACATCATTATGACAGTACTTTCTCACATAATATTACTGCATTTGGGTCCTACAATATTCTTGAGGTTCTCCAGGGCAGTGAGGTTATTTATGGACACTAGATTATATTGGAGAACATTCAACTCATGTCTGTAAGTCAGCATTAAAGGAGAATAAAGTTGAAAGATTTAAGATTTTTTGAGCTTCTAGAAGTAATTATTGGACTTTTGAGAATTCTTCTTTATGGAGTGGTTTTATTGCTTATGTTGTCATTAATGATGATGTGATGATGATGTTTTCCTTACTTGCATGACATGATGATTAACCATCAAAGCAGGATGCTCCTTCCCCATGATATAAAGGGATATGTGAATGGCAGAACCACTATATGCCCTGCAGTGAGTCCTACTCCCATTATTTCTAGGGAAATAATTATTCAAATTTATGTTTGTTCAGGGTCTGTTTTTATTTATTTTTATTTTTTTTCAGGGTCTGTTTTTAAATATTAATGTTATACCCTAGAAAGTTTTTGACAAAAATTAAAATGAACTTTGAATCATTACTTAAAACCATAAAATCAGATAGTTGTTCCTCCTTACCCATGTCTAACTGGAATTGAATGTCATTTTTGTTCCTTCACCTGTCCACTAGCCTGCACTTGTCTGTTCATTAAACTTTCTCCTAAAATCTAGCAGATAGTTTCAGGAATACAGATTCAACTCATGTAACTCTCATTCTTGACTAAAAGTGTGTATCCTGATAAAAGTTAGAAATGATATTGTTTTATTGATTAGGCTACTTTATATTTTGCTGAATTAATTCATATGTAATTATATAAAAATAGTTCTGTTTTCCACGTGTTCATATTTTAATTTATTTAAATTAAAGATGTGAGGGATGTTGGGTGGTTCAATCAGTTAAGTATTTGCCTTTGGCTCAGGTCATGGTCTCAGGGTCCTGGGATAGAGCCCCACATGGGACTCCCTGCTCAGCAGGGAATCTGTTTCTCTCTTTCTCTCTCCCTCTGTCTCTCTCCTATCCCTGCATTGTGCTCTCTCTCTCAAATAAATAAATACATAATCTTTTAAAAAATTAATTAATTCATTAATTAAAGGTGTGAATAATGGTAAATGACAATAATCTCTAGATAATTCTTTTTTTCACAATGTAATTTCTCATACCAAGGACACACATGGTTCTTGTGCAATATTCCTGACCATGCAAAGATTCCTGATAAATATTATCAAGTACTCTTACCTAGGAAATGTCTAGATTGATTTTGAATCCAAAATTTATGAATAAGTTTGGATGAGATTATAAGGCTATTTTCATTGAAGTCTCAGGAATAATAAAATCATCTTCTAAAGAGATCATTACTAAAATTCATGTTAAAATAGTAAAATGGTTCCACTAGGAGACTATGTCCCTTTAGTTGTAAGTATTTGAAACCAGTAAAAAATAAATATATCAACTAAACATACATTTATATTTTCTAAATAAAGCTTCAAGGCCTTAAGCAGTTGTGCAAGGCATCATGATGCCCATGCCTGATTAATGCCAGCAATATAGTCTGTCACAGTTTGAAAGAAGTCATTGCCTAAGGACCCTTGTCCATGCATTTCTTGCTGGAATTGCTAACTTTTTAATCCCCAGAGGTGAAGCTATAGGAGTCTCTGATGATTGTTTGTTTTTTCTTTCAGGTATGACCAATGCATTTTTAAAATATACTTACAGAAGTATATTTTGACCTACAAAATTTCCAAGTGAATATGCTAATTTTCATAGTTTTGAATTTAATATACATAGACATAAAAGGAGATCTCAATATTCCTTAGTCCACACAATTCTATTTAGTCTACCAAGTTATTCTTTTTTTTTTTAAGATTTTATTTATTTATTTGACAGGCAGAGATCACAAGTAGTCAGAGAGGCAGACAGAGAGAGAGAGGAGAAAGCAGACTCCCCGCGGAGCAGAGAGCCCTATGCGGGGCTCGATCCCAGGACCCTGGGACCATGACCTGAGCCGAAGGTAGAGGCTTTAACCCACTGAGCCACCCAGGCACCCCTACCAAGTTATTCTTGATTCAGACTATTTTTCTCAATGTTTCAAAAACTACATTTAACTTATCATCCTGAGTGTTAATTTTCTAGCAATCCAAGACTTTATTTTCCTTTAACATTATAGGGATTTGAATTTAAGCATCACATGCCTTGGTCTGAAATATCTTTGCAGGGCATTTTGTCTGGAATCTCTTAGTTTCATGTTAATTGATTCAGTCATTCTCTCATTCATTCATTGATCCAGTATAAATAATCTGACTTTCCCAATACAGTGTTAAACTTCAGGAAAGTGCAATTTCTATTAAGAACCAATTGTATGCATCTTACTATATTAAAAAATGCAGTAAAACTCCTCATATTTTAAATATGCTTATGAATTTGGTGTTAATCTGAAAGGTGCTAAATCTGTCAAAAATCATATGACAGAATTATGAAAATCAGTGTATCACTGATGATTCCTAAGAGTGGAACACATTCATAAGATTTTTTAAACTGACAATAAAGAAGGATTCAAATTTTTAAAAATCAAAATTAAAAAATAAAACTGCTTATTTTAATGTAACTTACAGGGATATTATATGCTCTGACCTGTTATATAATCATGTTTCATCCTTAATAACTGTTACAAATTGGTGAAGGATCTTATAATCAGTGGGTCTTATCATCACCTCAAAATGGTGCCACCTATCTCCAGAATTTAAATAAGAATAATAGATCATAATGTCTAATCCATCACAAGAACCTAAAATGTTAGCTACATATAAGTTATTACATAGTAAAAAGGAAACTGTCTTTTATTTCTAAAAAATAGAGAGTCTAGTGGTAGAGAAAGACACATCATTAGGTTTGTTTCTTCAGGAAACTAGAGTTTTGTATGCATCAGATTTATTAGAGAGTCCTCTGGTTTCAACAATTAGGAATCAGCACTGGGCAGAAAGTGAACTCAAACTATAGTGCAGTTGCAACAGCAAACTTAGTCAGTCCCCAAAGTGTCCTGAAGCTTCGATGCCCCTTCAGAATTATCCCCAACTGGAGCAAATGGGCCAGGCCTTTGTACTTTTACATCAAATAGTTATTAAATGTGAGATTCCTTGGGGAAGAGGGTGAGAGAGTTTCATTCAGCTGAGAGCAATTCTTAGAGAGGGACACTGTTGTAAATTGTCAACAACTAAACCTTCTCCCAGCTAGAAGAATAAAAGTCTCAGTCCTGGAGGGATACCCAAACAGTGCACTACAGAATCCAATTGCACACATTTACAGATAATGTCAATATAATGATACCCACTAAGTTAGAGGTGTGAATGAACAAAGTACTTTCTGCGAAAACCCAGAGGAAAGAATGCCTGAATTTAATGAATGGAGAAAAGACTTCATGAAGGGGCTCATATTTGAGGTTGATTTTGAGTCCAGGAAAGGAGATGGGTTCTAGTTAATGGGATTAGAATGCACATACATTTTCAAAGGTATAAATATATGAAAAGTCTTAAGTCTTTAATAGATAATCAAATATCATTACTTCTTCCTAAAAGAATACATCTTAATGTTCTCTCTGCTGAATTTTACATGAACTTGGACCCTAATGGTATTTTCTAAGTTTCTCTATTTCTTTGCATCAGAGTTAATTCCTATAACTTCATCATGAGAAACATTTTCTTTAAAGATTTTATTCATTTATTTTAGAGGAGGGGAGGAGCAGATGGAGAGGGACAAGCAGACTCTGCACTGAGTGCAGAGCCCAACATGGGGCTTGATCCCACGACCCTGAGATCATGACCTGAGCTGAAATAAAAAACTTGATTCAACTGATTGAGCCATACAGAGGCCCCAAGAAACACATTTTAAACTCAGAAATCTGCAGGTGTTTAACCCTTTTCAAACTTCATAGAAATTCTCTATCTTCAAGTTGTCTATGAATCTCAATATGAATCAAAACTGGTCCATTTATTATCCTATTGACTGATATACCTGCTTACATCTAAGTTGATACTGCATAAAGTTTCTTCATTTGCAATATCCTTTCCCTTTTTCCATCAGACAGATTATCATCATTTTTAATACATAAGTCCTGACACTGCTTCCTGGATTCAAATCCTGGTTTAGCCATTTAGTATGTGACTTTTGACAAGTTACTTAATGTTTCCATGTCTCTGGGCGTAACAGGAAGAGTAATACTCCACAGTTTGTTGTTAGACTTAAGTAAATCAATATACATGTAATGCATTTAAAATGCTTGGTATGTGGTAAGTGTAATAAATGACCTGATCATTATCACCTTAACTTTTTATTCTATTATGTTGTCACTCTTTCAAAACAGACAGAAGCTCAACTCACATGTCCATTGTCAGAGGTCTTACATAAGGAACATAAAATTTCTACATAGACAGCACCCTTCCCCAGTTTTATTTCATGTTATTTCCATATATACTCAGCATCATTGTTCCACCTCTTGTCAAATATTCCATCAAAGATTTCCATACCATTCAAAAGGTCTGGCCATTTGTGCTGAATAATGTTGTCAGTTTGGTGTCACTTCTCCTGTCTAAAGTTGAGTGCTATAGATTTAGGTTAGAGTTGGCCAAGAGAGCAACTCTCATGAGATGTGGAAAGTGGAAGGGGAGCAGAAGCCATTACTATCAGACATTTGAGGGGTCACAAATATAACCAGAAGGTCCAGATGTGTCCAGGAGGACCTCATTTTCTTTTATCTCCCTGTTTTCTTTTGACTTCCTCCTCATCAACCACTTTGTCTTCTAGGTTGGCAGTCTCCACAACCAATAGCACCCTAAGCCCATTATCCATGCCTACTCCAAGGCACTGGCAACAGGTTCTTCAGAGGTAACAGCTTCCATGCAAGTAGTAGTGTCCATAGACTTGCCCATAACCTCACACTAAAGGCTCCCACTTCATGCCCAGTCACCAAAACTCTGCCCTTTCCACCTACACTAAATTGATGTGGTTAGTGACTATATCTCCAATACACAAACTCCCCTTCCAGACCTTTATTCCCCCTCATTTCTCTCACATTCATGTGAATTCACATTCTTATTCTAGATCCTTTATTCTTATAAAACTTACAATGGGTTGGTTTTCTGATTGAATTCTCATACATAACCATATGATAGACTGAGGAGAGCTGTACATAGTTCACATCCACAAGAAGGGCCTTAGGATACCAGTATGTTATATCTCCAGTACTATATTTGTCATACCCAGGCCAGCCACAAACAAGAATAAAGCTCTTAGTCTTATAGTCCCTATCTGCCCAAGGGCCAATCATTCCTAATGTCTTTCCCTATAGTATATATTTCAATGAACTGTGGAATTACCAACTGATTCCCCCCAATACTCCCAAACCCATGACTTTCCTCAATAATAATGGAGGCCAAATGGACTGCTAGATTAATATACTAGGAAACTTATGCCTTCCTCAAAGACAACAGTATTGAGTCCTCAAATATATGAACATAGTATAATCTCCATTTATTCAGATTCTGGAAGGCAACTAGGTAACTTGAAAATTAACTTATCCTTTCAAGGTTTTTGTGTAATTTTTGTTAGCATGTATTCACGACAGTGACTAATTTAGTTGTCCTGCTAAGCATGTACACATCCGAGGTCATATTGAATGCTCTGGGTGTTCAATGAAAACTTCATTCTGGCTAGTTGTGACTCAGAAATGATAAACTTTGTGTAATCTTGGTAAATGCTCAGGTTCCAGCTCTCTGGTAATTCTTCCCTACTACTACTTATGTATGTCTTCATTCAACAACAGACTCAATCGTACATAGACTTTTTGATCGTTCTCTGTCCAGCACCTTTTTCTCTGATATTTGCTCCATAGTTCCAACTGCACCTATCTTCCTGAATCTCATTGCTCCCAACTCTGTTTGGGTTTTCCATCCTTGCACTTCTGTTTGAAAATTGTCTCAAGGCCAAAAGCCAATGGAATTGCAAGGATTACCTGGTTTATTTCTCTTTTCTCGGGAATCACAGCCCTATGATACCTGTTACTAAATGTTTGAAAACAATTTTTTTAATACATTTTATTCAGGTTTTTAGTTGTTTATGGTGGAGAAGTTAAGTCTTGTTAGGTTTTCCCCTTTTAGTCTATTAAGGTCAGAAATAGAAGGACTTCAGTCCTCTCTTTGAATCAAATCTCAATGTCCCGAGTGTTAAGTCTCTGCCCTCATTATATTTCACTGTTGTTTGACATAGTTGCTAAATCTCAACTTTGTGAAACACTTCACTTGGCCTTTGGATACCACAGTCTCTTGGTTTCCCCCTGCTTTACTAGACACATTCTAATCCTCTTTAGTTGGATTTCACTAATCTTTAGAGCCTTCAAACATTAAGTTTCCCAGAGTTTAGTTCTTACATCACTTCTTTGGAGACTTCATCTAATATGGCTTTAAATCTTTGGTGATTACAACAGTTAATTTCATGTGTCCACTTAGTCAACTTAGTCAAGTCACCAAAAGCCCAGATATTTGGTCAAACATTCTGGGTGCATCCGTGAAAGTGTTTCAGTTCAAATTAACATTTGGATCCATAGATTGAGTAAAGCATATTGACTTCCCTAATGTGTGTAGCCTGCCTGAGTAGAATCATAGGATGAGTAAGAGGGTTAGTTAGGTCTCCTGCATAACTGTTTGAGCTGGAATCCTGGTCCTTTCTGGCCTTTAGACTCAGATTAAAACATCAGCTTCTCCTTTGTCTCAAGTCTGTTTTCAGACTGGAATTCAAATCATTGGCCCTTCTGGTTCTCGGACTGGGAGCTAGGTTTTCACTTTTCTGGGTCTCCAGCTTGCTGACTTCAGATTTTGGGACTTCTCAGCCTCCATAATCATGTGAGCCAATTCCTTACAATAAATCTCTCTCTCTACATATACACACACATTAATAAATATATAGAACATACACACACACATACATACAAACATTCTGTTAGTTCTTATTCTCTGGAGAACTCTAATGCAGTGATGTCCCCAAAAATTTTATCTTAAGTCTGGACTTCTTGACAAACCCCAAACTTATATATCTTAGCTGCTAAATTGTCTGCATCTGTGTGTGCAATAGGTATCTCCAGACGTAATTAAATCTCTCTTCCCAACTTCAACCTATTCCTCCTCCAATATTTTCCATCTCAATAAATGGTGACTCCATTTTTCCATTTACTTTGGAAAAATTATGAAATAATCTTTACTTTATTTCTCAGAACCCCCAATACAAATTATTAGCAAATCCTTTCTGCTTATGTTTAAAAGTGTTTTTTTAAATGTTTATTTTTATTAAGCTACAACACATATAGTAAATTGAATAAATGTAAATTGCACAGATCAATTATATTTTTAGATAGGTGTACACCTATATAACTATAATCCAAAATGATATATTTCCAAGAATCTTCTATGTTTCCATCTGTCAGTAATCTCCTGATGTTAACCATTATTCTGATCTTTATGACCATAGATTAATTTTGCTTTCTTATAAAGAAAATTATACTGTAGGTAATCTTTTGTTCCTGACTTAATTCACTTATCATTATTTCAGTAAGATTATCACATTCTTGCACATTTCAGTACTATGTTTTCCATGCTTTCTGGTGCTCACTGTATGAGTGAGTCATAATATATTTATGAATTCTTACATTTTGTTCTTTCAAGTTGTGGGCTACTATGAGTAAAGATATTATGATTTTATCTGAATATGTCCTTTATGATTATAAGAACTCATTCTATGGTATTATATATCCAAGAAAGAAACAGCTAAGTCATAAGGTACATGCATGTTTACTTTAAAAAAAGTATTTTATTTATTTATTTGACAGAGGGAGAAAGACCATGAAGAGCGGGGAGGAGCAAATGGAGAGGGAGAAGCAGACTCCCTGCTAAGCAGGAAGCCTGATGTGGGACTCAATCCCAGGACCCTGGGATCATGACCTGAGCTGAAGGCAGCTGCTTAACTGAATGAGCCATCCAGGCACCCCCAAGTTTACTTTCATTAAGAAATGCCAAAATATTTTTCTAAGTTATTGAATAAAATTATCCTCAGATTGATAATAGACTATAGTTGCAATTGCTTTATATACTTGTCAAAACTTAGTATTGTCAGTCTTTTTCATTTTAAACTTTTTGGTCTGCAAATTAAATTTGTGATTATCTGCTGATAATGATGTCAAGCAACTTTATATATGTCAACTAACCTTTTTTGTATCCTTTATTTGTGTGAAGTATTTGTCCATTCTTGCTAATCTTTTAATGATGTTATCTGAATATTTTGTTGTTAGAGTATTTTACATATAAAGGGATGAGTCATTTATTGAATACATAAGTATATGAGATACCTCTACTAGTCTGTATGATGCTTTCACTTTCTTAATGGTGTCTCTAGATAAACAGAATTTTTAAAAAAATCAATCTCCCTTTATGGTTTAAGTGATTTTTACTTGCCTTAAAGACCTCTTGAAGTTTGACTGCTTAGTTTTCATTTTTAGGTTTATGACCCATCCCCAAATTTGTTTTGTATATGTATATATTGTCAAGGTTCATTTATTCCCTTGCAAATATTTAATTCACCCAGAACCATTTAGAAAAATCCTCCCTTCCTTACTCAGGCCCAGTGGCATCTGTTATATGCCAAGGAGTGATTATCTGTGGGTCCATTTCTAGATTATTGTATTTCATTTTGAACTTCCTATCTTTGCAACAATGCCAAGCTGATATTAATTATTCTAATTTTTTTAGTAAGATCTGATATGTGTTACTGTAAGTTTTTAAACTTTATGTTCTTCTTGAATATTGCCTTAGCTTTCTGGGTCATCTGAACTTACTTAGGGACAGTTTTTTTGGTTGATTTTTTACCCCCTTATATGTAGATCCATATGTTCTTCTTTATTTGCATATTTCATAATTTTTATTGAAATCTTGTAATTTCAAATAATATAATGCAACAACTTTGGAAGTGAGATTTGCTGTTTATTTCAGTGGTGATTATTTGGTGAAGATATGTTAGACATGAAACCAAACATAATCCAGTAAAGGGAAAAATGAAAAAATTGGACAGTGTCAAAATAACACCTTTTTCTCTGTGGAAAATTTTATAAAGAGGATTAAAAGACCACATACAGACTGGGAGAAATATTGGCAAACTACATATCTCTGAAAAGACTCATGTCTAGGTGATAAGGAATTCCCAAAACTCAGCATTAAGAAAATTTTCAATTTGAAAACAAAGACATGAGAATATATTTACCAAAGAGGCCATAGATGGCCAATAAACACATAAACATATGTTTATCATCACAAACCACTGGGAAAATGCAAATTAAGACCATGATTACCTATTACTATATATCTATTTAAACAACTAAAAAAATTTTTTTTTACATTAAAATAGCAAATGCTGGGGCATCTGGGTGGTTAAGTAGGTTAAGCTTCTGCCTTGGGCCCAGGTCATGATCCCAAGTCCAGGAATTAAGTGCAGCATCAGGATCCCCACTCAGCATGGAGCCTGCTTCTCCTTCTGCACCTCCCCTGCTCCTCCTTCTGCACCTCCCCTGCTCATGCTTTCTCTCTCTCTCTCTCATTCTCAAATAAATAAATAAATAAATAAAATCTTTTTTAAAAATTTAAAAGTTTAAATATATCAAATACTGAAGGATATGGAGAAACTGGATCTTTCACATATTGCTGGTGGGAAAACAATATTGAGAAACCACTCTGGAAAAATAGTTTGGGCACTTTGTTAAAGACATACACTTTTCATGGAACATACACTTTTCATGGAACGCAGCAATCACAATTATCCTAGAGATACAAAGGCTTATGTCTACACCAAAAAAAAGGTGTACATAATTGTTTATTTAAGCACTACTTGTTATTGTGAAACACAGGAACAACCAAAATCTCCTACAATAAAGAAACGGTTAAAGAAATTGTGATAAATCCGTAATATGAAATATTATTTACCAATAAAAAGGAGTAAGCTGTTGATACATACAATAATTTCAAGACATTTCCAACAACATTACTCTGAGTAATAAAAGCCAATATCAGAGGTCTTATAATGATTCCATTATGCAATATTCTCAAAATGACAAAGTTACAAAGCTAGAGAACAAATTAGTAGTTATCAGAGGTTAAGGAAAGAAGTTAATGTCACTGTAAAGAGATCTCTCTGGTGATGGGATAGTTCTGTATCTTGATTGTGGTGCTGGTTACATTAAATCTGTACTTATGATAAATGATATAGAACTATACATGTATTTTATACCAATGTCAATTTCTTGATGCTGATAGTGTACTATAATTGTATAGATTGTAACCTTTGGGGAAACTTTCAAAGATTACACAGAAATTTCTGCATTATCTATGCAAATTCTAAGGGATTTATAATTACTTCAAAGATAAAGATTAAAAAAACTCATTGATGTGTACATAAGACTATGTATTTTAATGTAGTAAATTACATCTCAATAAATATTATTTATATACTGCAAAAAATATTTCTTCAGTCAGAAGAAAAATAATCTTAAATAGAATCATGGAAATTAAAATTATGATTAAAAACACTGGAAATGGTGTACATGTAGGTAATATAAATGAATAATGATTACCTTGTGGAACTATAATTATATGTAGAATTAAAATGCAAGATAAATTTCACTTATTTGTGAGAGGAGTATAATTGAAATTAAAGTATTGTAAAGTTTTAGCATTATCTAGATTTGATAAAAATAACTTGCTCAGAAACGTGTATTATAATTTCTAGTGTGACCACTAAAAAAAGAGGATATATAACTAGCCAGTTAACTGTGGGAAATGGAATAAAAATATATCTGATTAATCAAGAAAAAAGCAAAAGAAAAAAATAACTACAAGTCAATTGTGTTGAGTAAATATAAGAATGCTCAGTAATTACACTAAATGTAAATGAACTAAATGTCTTCAGGGACAGAAGAATTTAGTATAAAGTTCTTCTGTTTTACTTTCCTTTTCTGTGTTAAAAAATAAGACCATATCACAAAATACAAGATTTACCATAAATAGGAAAGCTTTTTCTGTTTCTTCCATATACTCTGCCTAAAATTTACAAATTTTATTGAACTCTTGTCATGATCTACAGAGCCGGGTGAGAAAATGAATCTAAATGATTTGTGGGGGAGAGGGAAAATAGAAATTATAACTAAGAAGAAAAGGTCTCTGGTAGAACTTTCTAAATTAATTACACTCTTCACATCACTACTGAACTACTGCATGACACATTTTGATTTTCTGTGCAAATGCAACTACTGGGTTAATTATGAACTAAGAAGATTTCAAAATGAATTCCCCAGGGAAAAAACATCTTTAGTAACCAAGGAAACAACTGCATTCAGTGGTGTGTTATTATTTTGGAGTTATGAAGGACAGGAAAACTAACTTACAAATTTATCCTCCATCTGTCTCACTCCTCTGTTCTTTGTCATATTGACTGGTTCCTCACCTTCATCTATTGATGTCTAATTACTAATAATATTGGAAATGAAAGGAAGGTTTTCCTCAGGGTTGAAAAGATTTATTTTCTTGAAAATATATTCTTCATTGTGGCATGTCCCATACAAAGGAGAAAAATACATAAGATCTTTATCAATCTGTTTAAACATCCCTGTGAACTTCATAAATCTTTCTGTCCTTTTTCCTCTAGCATTTCTTAAGATCAGTTGCTGCTTGGTTTTAGCCTATGATCATTTACTTCATGAGACTCTATTCCCACATTCTAGACACATGTTGCCAGGATTCCTTGAGATTTGCACTAAGCAGTTTTCATTTGTTACTTCATTAATTCTTCACCTACACACTGTAGTGAATTAGAATAATAATTACATTACTCCAGATCATGAATTTACAAGAGTCACTCTTGAATAAGAATAAGTAGGAATACTAAATATCAAATACCAAAGGCATAGAGTTTACAGATCATATAATCCTGGTGGAAGAGCTGTGCTTATACAAGATAACTTACCTTAAGTTGTGCCAATTATTTTTAAATTTTGTTGTTAATACATTGTTCCTATATGAGTTTAGATGGAACAACTTATCAAACCCAAGGCCGGTGGTAGTCTAAGTCACTAACAGGTAATCATTGTAAACTTTGATCTTGAAAGTAGGCTTTAAAGTGATGGGGGCAAATATCTTGAGTTAAAAATAGAAACAGCCAATAACAGTAATTATAAAACTTACCCTTGTGCAAGTCTTTAAAATATCACTTACAAAGCATATGTATTACAGTATTTCATTTGACTCTCAGGATCTTTGAAATAGGGATTACTATAGCCTCTCTTTCACAGATGAAGAAAATTGTGTTCAGATCAGATACCTAACTGAAACCCACTCAGTAAGTACCAAGTAACAGAGTTGGATCTTGGGTAAAGGTTTTCTGACTCCAAATTTTATATGATTGCTTTATTGTATGTATATAAATTTTAGAAGTATTTTTGAACTGGTTCTAGTTTTGAACTCCTAATAACATATGTTTAGGTTGTTATAAAATATATATACTTGATTTTTAAAAGTTGAGACTATATTCCCTTATTAGATAAATACAATAAATAACATCACCTTTAAATATACCATCCCACACTTCAAGAATTTCTGGAAATTTATAAGGGGTCCAGTGGAACTGTTAAGAAGTAACATCTATACCTATGTTTTGTCCCCTCAAATGGAATGTTTCCTTTGTGCAAATGTGATGCTATTCTTACCAAAGGCAAATCTAAATCAAAATGGCTAGATATTTTTAGATATTCACTGAGATGTTTCACACTAAATATTGATTCAGAATTACCTGATCCATTGAAATATGTTAGGATAATTTCTTGCACTGGTTCACTACATTCTACTTAGGTAGACAAGTACTATTTTGGCTACTAGTATTAATCACAAAAAGAATTTGAATTTTTGCAGACAACAGATCTACAAGAAGTAGGAAGATCTACAGCAGAGCTGAATTGCCGGACAACAGTGAATTCTGAATAATGCATTTCAGTCTGTGTTATTAAAAATGCAGGATGTGTCAGTCACACAAAACCCAGTTTTCATAGAGGGATCTTTTTCCATTCTCCACTGTGACTTACAACAGGCAGAGGAATTTTTCACAAATTAAAGCTAAAATCCATTATATGCCCTTCCGTCTCTTTCCAACTTCCTGGCAAAGATTTAAATTAGGTATTTAGTTGTAGTATATTACTCAAGGGTGTCTAAAATATCCTCTTTCTATGTGCTGAAGTGCTTGTGTGTGGAGGTGTGTATCTCTGTGTGTTTAATGTGTGGGTTGAATATGAAGGTGAGTTAATGTTAGTAAGTGAGCACATAAGGGAAACAACTCATTCATTTGTGTAAACAAGCTTTGCCTTCTCTCTTTACTCAGCCTTAGCAAATTTGAAATAAAAGCATTTTCTGTATTTCTTTAAGAAACTAAAATTTAGGAAAAGATAAAATGAATGATGGAAATTTTAGCTTATAAAATTTCTCTCTAAAAAATATATGCAAGGGAATCAGAAATAAGTTGTGAAAAAGTCATCTATTTGAATACTTTTAAATTTAATTTATAACTTTCTGCTGGAGTATTCATTTCACTAAGAATTATTCCTCCAGTTTGGTGCTTTCCTGTCACTTAATTCCTAAGTCCAGAAATTTCTCCCCTGGTTCTTCATATTCCAGAGCTGCCTTCTGTACTTCACATGTGTTCTGCAATACCCTGGATTGCTGCAGACCTGGGCTGGCCCTTCTTGTTCAACAGTTATTGGCTTCTTCTCTGCTTTCCCTGGTTAGGTATGCTTCTCCACTGTGCTTCCCTATCTGGCAAAGCAACCATCTTATTTTCATTCCATGATGTTTAATGAATTGATTTTTTTTTCCCTGATTGTTTCTTTGGCCACAGTGAAGTGAAGAAAATAGAATGAAGAGAATCAAAGATTTCCTGAAAAAGAAAGTTCTGGTAGAAATACTGTGTGCAAACATTGATCTATCTTCTGCCTTATAGAAGTTAGGGGATGTTGTTTTGTCAGGGCTTTGGGTCTAATTGTGAGGATATATTTTTGCCACCAACCTCCTCTTCTAAAAGAAAAGTTTTCTTTATGTGCCTGTATGGAATGACTCCTATTTACATTAGCTTCACCTAACAAATATTTCACCTGATCACCTTTGCCCAGTCCTCTTGAAGAACACATTCATTTTTTATGATCAGCTGAAGCATCACTTACACAGAAAATCTCATAACCCTCTCACATGGAATTTTGAGACTTTTCTTTTTATACATCCTCTATACCTTATTCATGTATTTATTCTAACATTTACAGTACTCATTTTTATTAGATACACAATAGCCCAAATGAAATTGTAAACTTCTTAAAAACAGAAACAGTATTTGATCCCTTTCTTTATTCCAATAACTAAGAATTTTGCCTGGCACTTAGAAAATGCTTAATCAATGTTTGTTGTATAAAGACTGATGACAAGAGATAATATTTGAAAATTGGGGTGAACAAAGATACAGAGCTGCTTTGGGAAGAAGTGTGATCCAGAAAAAAATAAATCTGTTAGGTTAGGAAAATTAAGAGGAGAGTAAAAATACAGTTGAAACTTGTATACTTATAGTTTCTCACCCACTGGTAAGTCTCAAAACAACCATGTGTGTGCTGGATAGAAATGAAGATTACCATAGTCATCTTCTCTGCTCTAAGTACATGAAATAGCACTAAAAATAATGACAATCTTTACTGTTTTTTCCAAACAAATTTATGACATGGGAACTTTGCCATGATCCTCATTATATAAGTAAGAAAAGTAAGGCTCAGAAAGTTTAAGTAGTTTGCCCAATATTACACAGCTACTACTGGTGGAACTGAAACCAGGCATTCTTATTTCAGATTTTGGATTCTCAACTCCTCAACTACATGGTCTCTCTTTTTTTTTTTTTTTTAAGATTATTTATTTATTTATTTAACAGACAGAAATCAGAAGTAGGCAGAGAGGCAGGCAGAGAGAGAGGAGGAAGCAGGCTCCCCGCTGAGCAGAGAGTCTGATGCGGGGCTCGGGGCTCAATCCCAGGGCCCTGGGATCATGACCTGAGCGGAAGGCAGAGGCTTTAACCCACTGAGCCACCCAGGTGCCCCACTACATGGTCTCTTAAATGGTGACAGCCTTTATGCTACCCTCGCCTAGTATTATAGCATCTATTACCAACTGATGGTAGTATAGGTACTTTGAGTTTGTTTCCAACACAAGTAAAATATCTATGTCTATAATTTGAACTTTTGTTCATTCCTTCATGTGATCTGTGGTACCCATGGAAGAGATAGATGTGGTATACAATTTCAGATTAAAGGCACTGGCTACCCAGAAAAAAAAAATTAAAAATCTAAAATTGGGCCTTACCAGTAGTATATGTGAAATAACTGAATATGTTCCTAGAAAAAAACTATTAGAGTTCTTTTGAAGTTATAAAATATACATTATTATTTAGACCAATCCTTCTCAGTCTCTTCAGGAACAGTCTAAAGGAACAGTCCCTATCTCATCACTGGCATCTTAAGCGGAATGAAATAAATTTCTTCTATGTACAACTGTCACACAACTATCACACAGCTCCGCCAAACAGAAATCATCACATGAGTTTGCCATCAGCACAACCGAACTATGTCCTGCTCAATAAGAATAAGCTTAGTTCATTTGCTGCATGCTTGGATATCTTTGCAATGCCAAATTGTGAAGGTTTCTAAACACTCCATTTCTGTGTTGTACTTACCAGAGACCAATAACAAACAGTTTATGGACCAACATCACACCACAGACCGCACTATGAACAGCTCTGATTTAGCAAACGAAGCATAAATCCCAGCAAAGTCTGGTGAACTCTGACACTGAAAATAAAATAAGGCCCAACTACGATGTGGTCTATTAACATACTTTTAAAAATATTTGCAAATGAAAGGCCAAACAACAAAATTACTAATATTTACCAATGTTAATGATTTATAGTAAAATTGTAGTAAACACAATGTAGTAGTATGATGAAATAGTATTTTAATAGAGGGCATAGACATCCATTTTAGAGCCAAAGTTATCTTTGCTTAAAACAATACATTGTTAGGGGTTCCTGGGTAGCTCAGTCAGTTGAGTGATGGATTCTTGGTTTCAGCTAAGGTCATGATCTCAGGTTTGTAAGACTGAGCCCTGCATCGGGCTTTGCACTGGGCATGAAACCTGCTTAGTATTTTCTCTCTCCTTCTCCCTGTGCTCCTCATTCCCACAGCTGATCATACTCTTCCTCTCTCTCTCAAGTAAAATAAAATAAAAGCAATACTTTGTTAAGCTTCTTTGTGCAAAGAAGGTGAGACCAGAATAAATATTTACAAAATGATCCCCCACAAAAATACGAATGAATGGCTCTATGAAATGAACAGAAATTGGTAATGAGTGAGCAAAGAAAGGAGAGACTTGCACTTCTGGTTCAATGTAGACCAGATGTCCTGAAAACTCCCTGTCTACAAAACATTAAATGCAAAACAAAATTGGCTGAAATATGTATTCTTAATTTTCTTAAATTCATGTGTGAGCTGGCAAGAAAGAAGGGAATTTCCACTGAAGACAAAAATGAAATGAGTCTGAATCCAGACATAAAAGCAAGTGCTAAAGCTGGTGACTACCCTAAAAAAGTTTGCCAATTCTTATAATTCAGAGTCTTGGGTTTTAAAGCACACATGAAAAAAAGGACACATGACTTTGATCTGTGTACAGTGAGGAACTGAGCCCAAAATGCCCATAAAAAGCCAAAGTGTTAAAAGCAAAAGAATCAATGAGAAAATTTATCTACACACAAAGGTGGACACAAGGGAAATTGACTGGCTCAACCTTACATTTGAGCACAGAAAAAGAAGGTATATTCTGAGAACAAGGTGTGGGTTTCAAATTCTTACAAATCACATGACCTGGAGAAGCCTACTAAAGATTTAATTTAAAATGGTCATGGGTTGATGGCCTTTCAACACCCACCATAGGTATATCATCCTGGGAAGAGCACATTACAAACCTGTTTGTCATAAAATCCTCTAATACATGAATTACAATAGAAACAAAACACCAGATGAAACCAAAATTGAGGAGAGGGGAAAGTGAAAAGGAACTAAGTAATAAATTATGTGGCTAGAGTGCAGGAAAAATTTGCCAGTGATCTATACTCAGAGAATTTTTAAGAACAAAGATAGTCTGCTATTTAATGTTAAGGAGTTTGAGTTTTTTATGATTAAATTCCCACTGCAAACTCTCAACAAACTCTGTATACAAATACCTTGAGGGAGGGACTTTTGGAGAGAAAATCTAGGAAAAAAGGCCTACATCCCAAAATGGTTCTCTGTTAAGGGGAGGTGGGAATGTTGGAAATTCAGTTCAAGTGAAAGTACTCCAGAAGCCAGCATTCAGTGAGTGATACTAAACCACAGGCTCTGGGTCTCTCTAACGCTCCCTAAACCTGGTTATCTATTTTCAGTGTGCATTTATTGGGATAAGTCCACATCTTTTATTACTCACTTAGTAGAACATTTATTTTAAATTATAGGGTCCATTGGGAAAAAAATCAAAAGGGAAATTCTAGGCACCATGGTAAGGCTAATCCTTAGGTGCCCTTATCTCCAGGATAAGAAACCATAATGTAAGGCTGTTTTGGCGGCATCCATAGGGTTTATATCAATGTACTAAGATTTGACTGTTTTAAATCTGCATAAAATACATATATTACAACTTTACATTTTTACAATTATGACATTATGTTCTATAATTTACTTCAATAGATTCTAAATCTGCTATTTCGTTTAATGGGTGCTGGGATGGTGAAACCAAATCCTGCCCTTAAAAAGGGTACTTGGTTTTTTGTTTTAAAATTTAGTTGCATAAAGACAAAGATAAAGACAAAAACAAAAACTAAAGGGAAAAAAATGAAGATTCTTGTTGGTTATCAAGGTTAATTCACAACAGTGTTTTCATAGTCCCACATTTCCTGCCTTAATATCGGGGAATAATTTCTTGGATGGATTATGTGTTTTGTGGCTTGGGGGAAAGAATATATTCACTGGCCTGTTTGATATATGTTTCTTGTCCTAATTAATTTTAGTTTCTTTCTTGGTTAGTGTAATGAAAATTCTCTTTCTTTAGAAAAAAACTCATAGTTCTCCCTCCCAGAGGCTCCAGACAAGTCCCTATAACATACTCCATCAGGGGCGCCTGGGTGGCTCAGTGGGTTAAAGTCTCTGCCTTCAGCTCAGGTCATGATCCCTGAGTCCTGGGATCGAGCCCCACATCGGGCTCTCTGCTCAGCAGGGAGCCTGCTTTCCTTCCTCTCTCTCTGCCTGCCTCTCTGCCTACTTGTGATCTGTCTATCAAATAAATAAATAAAATCTTTAAAAAAAAAAAAACATACTCCATCAGATTGCTCTAATGACCTCTTGACCCCCTTCTATGTACCTCTCCCGATTTTATCTATTGTGTTCTCTACCCTCCCACCTTCAGAAATCTTTGCATTTTGCAAAGAATATCCACTCTCTTAAGCTTCCTTCCACTTCTAAGCAATCAGCTACTTGGAGATCTAATACAAAGGTTTTGTTTTATCTGGGCCTTTTATTATTATTATTCCTTTTACTTCTTGACATGATCCTTGCTATCTATTTATCCTGGAGCTCTCTGCTTATTAGAACAATGACTTTTTTTTTTTTTTTTTTTTTTGGTCGGATTGAAGATACACATTACACTAAAAAAGAGATCAATTCTAGAGAACAGTCTGAAATCTAGGAAGGAGAAAAACCCTTTGTGGCCTGTTAAAGAGCAGCTGGGTTATTATTTAGTAAAATTAGAGTCAAAATTCTGTGAAGTCACTGAGAAAAGACGTAGCACTTTCAATCCTATAAACCTAAGGTCCAGGGAAGAGGAAGATGACAGAAAGAAGATGTTGAAAACATTGAAGGGAAAGACAAAAGCAGAGAGAGTTGATACTCTTCTGGTTTGGAATTCTGGAAAGAAATGACTTGCAGGTTGTCCTTTGCCAAAAAAATTGAGAGAGAGAGTAGAATAAAAATAGTAGGATGATTTATTAGATAAAGAAATGTCTGAAATGTGCTTCATATGTATCACCCCCCAGAATTCCTCATCAAAGTAATATGGCATTAAGGAAGATCTAGAATTTTCAAAAAGATCCTATGAAAGATTCGAAAGTACTGAGAGCACTGGTGAAAGAGATGAGGTGGGTGTGGTTTCAAGACAAGGAAGACACTGTGTGCTCCTTGCAGGTGGAGACACTGTAACAGAAGGAGGTCATCAACAACAAATCCTACCAAACATTCTTAAGTGAGGAGGAAGCCAGCTGTATTTCAGGGAGGCCAGGAAGGATTTCACTGTGATGATGTAGCAGAAAGAAGTGGGGTAGAGATATCTGTCCCCATATTCTCAAGGAAACCTGTCTATTACTCCATGTTCATATGACAGCTGGGGAGCCATGAAGAAAACGGGATAGAAGAGGCAAAATATTTAATGGACTGAAATAACTTAAAAGAGATTATTTTGTGAATTGGATAGTGACTTAAGTTTAAATCTTGATTTCCTAAATATTGAACTACAATGGAAGATTTCATGAGTCAACTCAGTTTGGTTAAATAAAATCAATTCACATTTTTGTACCTCCATGTCATTTGTATTTAACCTAACAACATTTGTTTCCATACACAGAGAGTTTTACCTGTATTTGTGTATGTGTAATTAAAGAAGAAACACTGATGCAATTTTGATTAAATTTATGATAGCTAAAATAAGCAAAAAAAAAATCTACTGTGTTCTAAAATTTTAAAATAATTGTGTAACTTTTAACTTTGTATTTTCCATGTGGCTACGACCCAAACATTGACACTTTTCACATAAAAAGTGTCCATGTGTTCTTTAAACAATGATTATCTGACCAAATAAGCCATAAAAACACTAAACTGATGCATTGCCTTTTTTTTTTCTAGAGGAGAATAGCATTAGAGAATTCCAGCATGTTCTCTTACTATTAAATTAATGCCACAAGCACTACAAAGTCTGACCTGAACAAGAGAGACATATAACCTGTGCAAGAAATCTTTGCTCAGAAAGGGCAGTGCAGAACATGAGGAATAAGACAAACTGTCTTTTTGCCATGGAATATTAGCCTTTGTGAGCACTATAACATCTGCTTATGTTCTTTCCAAACAAGAAAATTCTTGAAAATTACATCTGCCCATCATTGTCTTTGAGCTACCCTAGCCTTGAGCCGTTTGCCTTTTTGCAGTTGAGAAGAATTAGAAATTCTTCTTTACTATATGTGGCAGAGGTTCTAGTTTATTATCATATCACACACGTGCACGCACCCACACACAATAGAGTAGTAGTTGGCTAAAGTAATGCATAATAATATGAAGCAGGAAAAAGGAAATCTGGCTTCAGCTTCTGAATCTGTCTTTGCTTTGCTTTGTGATCTTAAAAAATTTCTATCAACATACTTAACCATCTCTCAGTGTGGCAGTTCATTTTGGCAGAAGACACTGTTAGACTGCCCTGCTTATTACACTGATCACCACTAGCCACACAAAATGTGGAACATGAGACTGATCAACTTAAATATTAATTTTAATTAATTTAAATCTGAATTAAAATAATAAAAGGTAATGTGTTAATTTTAATATGTTATGCAGACAATATAAACTATAGTAATAACTTGGGTAAATGCAAACCATTACATTAGATATGCATTATTGTAAATAAGTTACTTTAAAATTAGTATATTAAAATAATAGATACTTACTATTTTGTAATTTCTGTGGACCATGTAATGGGGTGTGGCTTGGCTGGGTACCCCTACCTCTGGGTCAGTCACAAGGCTCCATCAAGGTTGCTCGGGTTAGTAGTCATTTTGATTCTTGACTAGAAGAGGATCTACTTCTTAGCCCACTCATGTAAGTATTGTCAGGTTTCAAGTCCTCACTGACTATTGGCCTGAGGACAAATCCTTGCCACAGAGACCCTTCCATCTATGGAGAGCTTGATTCTTTCAAAACAAGGGCTTTGAGAGAAAGAGATACAGAAAGATAGAGAGAAAGACAAAGAAACATAGATACATCATGTACAACAATACCAGAAATATTAAATAGAAAAAATTGTGCTGGACTTCCTGGCTGGCTTAATCAGTAGAGGATGTGACTCTTGATCTCAAGGTTGTGAGTTCAAGCCCCATGCTGGGTTTAGAGTTTACTTAAAAAAAGAGAGAGAGAGAGAGAGAGATAGTTTAAAAAAAAAAAGAAATAGTTGTGGCAAAGGGTATCAAAAACTGGTATATTGCTGAGAGAAATTAAGGAAGGCATAAATAAACAGAGAGACATATTATGTTTATGGGTTAGAGGACTCAATATTTTTAAGATATGAACTCTCCCTAAATTGATCTACAGATTTGAATGCAATACCAATCAAAATCTCAGTGAGTTTTTCTGTACATAATGACCAATTATTTCTAAAATACATATGGACATATATTGGACCATGAAATGCATAACTTTGAAAGAAATTAGCAATGTCAGAATCCTTTATTACACAGCCATGGTAATCAAGATAATATGTTATTGGTATATGGATAGACAAATAGTTCAATAAAAGAAAATATTGATTCTAGAACTAGACCTACACTTATATGGACAAATATGAAAAAGATGGTACATTGGAAAAGATATAAATATGGTACCAAAACACATCCCTGAAGACAGCATCCCAGGTTGAAGGAGAAGTTGTGAAAGATACCCAGTCAATTATCATTTCAGAGGTTGTTCTTTTTGGTTCAGGTAGCATACAAATTCTGACACAGGTGGGAGAAAATAGAACCTGAAGATCTTTCCTGATCTCCTGACATGATAAGGCAGGATAAATTTAATAGACCATCTAGTAGGTATCTCTTGGGAGCTGCTGGATATGACAGTCCTATCTGCTGAGAATAAGTACTGACCAGATATATGAATGAATGATTGTCTGCTTTAAAAATGTCCAACAATCCCTGAATCTATGTTGAAAGTTTACACCTTGCGGTGAAATTGACCTCACTGCCTAGTAATACAGCATACAGTGCCTGAATTTCCTCATTATGTATACCTAAGGAGGGTGTGAGCATAAAATATGCTGCTCCCCACACCCCTAAAATGAAGTCCTTTACTTTTTTATTCAACATGACAAGCTTTTCAGTTATTAAATGGCTTATTGTTCTTTAGCTGTCCAGGTGACACATACGACGACCTTAAAGATAACAGGAAATTAATCCTCCCTATGTCTTATATAAAATTTAGGAATAATAATAATTGAAAGTGAAGTGCTCATTCATGAATATAGGAACAAAAGAAAATGTTAAATATTTGTTGGTCCTATTTTCAACATTAAGTCACATCGGATCAGCTGAATCATCTTTTTTTTTTTGAAGTGTATTAGCAATATATAACAGACTTAATTTAATAAATAATGATGAAAGTTTAGTTCTAGAATAATATTAGTTTTCTATACAATTCAAGGTAAAATGATTAGAATTCTACCAACTAAATACTTTACAGATTTACTCTCACATTTTTTTAAAAGTTCAACATTTCAGGATTGTTACATATAATACAAAGTATAAAAAATAAAAAGAAATAGAGTAAAATTAAAATTCTGGATTTTACATAAAGTCTTGAATTTGGTACTTTGTTGACTGAAGTCACCTGGTAATAAAATATGAGCAGTCCCCCCAGAGCAGGTCTGCAACCTCTATGGCTTAACTCTGACCTCTATTATTTGAAAAAATAAACTTAGCTTCATGTCCTGAAGTTGGGGGAAAAAAAAAAGACATTGATGCATGAATGTGTAGTGAAATTTAAAAAGTATGCAATGACTCTTGGGAAATATACCCTTTCCAATAAAAGAAATAGGAGAGAAAGAGGAAAGCCAAAAATCCCTTTTTTTTTTTTTTTTTGCTTCTATGAGTTGTCAATGCTCAGCAGAGTCGAAGCAATGTTCCCTATGACAATACCTTAGCTGGTTTCTATTTTTAGAGTTCTACTATGCCTCTGACACCGGCTGGCTGCTTCATCTGTAAGAATATTTTTATTACCTCTTTTCTACTTCCTGGATATCTATGGTATACAAGCTTTAGACAATTTGTAAAGATTAATATTTTCTTAGTTTCAATTTTACTGTATTCATCACTACTTCCAAACAAACAAAATATCTTCAAAGACAAATCATTTATCTAGCTACTGTGTGGCATTAAATACAGACTGCCCTAAGTAGCCCTTACTTTTAGCCTTGAATATTTTCATGTTGTTGGGAGACATTCTCCCCTGTAGGGAGAATATTTTATTCTCATGTAATATGCCCAGGCTCCTTTAACCTAGAAGAATATCGACCTGCTCTGTGAGAATGAGAACACTGGGATTTGTAGATAATGACAAGATTTTAGAATGAACTGACAGTCTGTAGACAGGGTTTGTTTGATAGAGATAGTGTTTCTTTGTTCATTAAATTTAGCCAACATTTTAAAAACAGATGATTTAATATAAAAATCCAATTTATAGTTTTTCCTAAAAAACTGGAACTATCACAATTATAAGGCTGAATTCCTACCTAGCAATCATTAACAGAGCTGAGGAACTCCTTCCTTCTCAATACAAGTAAGACTCTCTAGTTTGTCTATCTGCTTTCATGAAGCAGCTTTATTCATTGTATTCTACCTGACTCCTATATGGTTATGCTTTTTGGAATCCTTAGAGAGAATCTCCTGGATGATGGAGAATTAGAGAGTTCATAAGTCAGGGGATAATTCCCCTCCTGAACACATAATCCATCGAGAAGGAGAAAAAAAAAATCCGAAGACAAAAGATCAAAATACCAATTTTAGTTTTAACAAAAAATGATTAAAAAGTGTGGCTTTAAATGTGTGCCCACATGTGTTGGCAAATGTCGCCACCACAATTAACCCTGTTTCCAAGTAGATTATGGGATAGACTTTGAGATAGCCCCCTCAAGGGTCTGAGGAATGGACCTGCATAAGATCATTGCTTCATATTGGTCTCAGGCAGAGAGAAGAGAAAAGAATGCTAATCTCCAGGGTTTTCATTTTCTTTTTAGATTAGCTCTGTCCAAAAAAGAAACTTGGACAATTAGCAATTCATTCCTTCCCCAAAGAGTGGAAATGGTGTGAAGAGAGGCCATGTGGGGAGGGCTCTCCATATGGAATCACGAGTCAAGGAGATGGTTTCTTTCCTAAAATTAGTATTCCCTAGTAAAACAATAAATGGGCTATGACTCTTTATAAAGAGACACTATAATAGTGGGTAGTGAGAGAAATAAACTTGAAAGGGTAACGCTAGTGACTTGAGAAGGTAGTGGTAGAGACTTTTGGATGCCAGTCAAATATCCTTTTCCAATTCTCTAACAAATTAAAATAGTTTTGATTTTGCTGGGCACACAGCCACACAAATAAAGGACTAACTTCCCTCTCAACTAGGTTTGAGTAAGTGAGTAAGTCTGGTCACTGAGCTATAAGTAGATATGTGATATGGAACTTCCAAGAAGTCTTCTTACAAACATAGAAGAAGATTCCCAATACTTCTAGGTTCCCAATACCTACAGAACCATCATCATGCCAATGCTGTAATAATCTACAGAATTATTTCACATAAGGGAGAAATAGACATCTGTCTTATTTAAGTCATTATTACTTATGACTATTTTTTATGAAGCTGAACTTAAACCAGACTGGTTGAGTTCAGTATGTAACAAATCATTACAATGGGAGAAATAATGAGTTGACAGGGTAAAGTAGTTCTACACCATGTCTCTTATATAATACAAGTTATAGGACCGCCTAATGTATCCATTAAAAAGCAATTATCTAGCTACATATTTAATATCAGAGAACAAAGTATAGGATAGAAAGCATATTATATACTCTTACTAACTTCCCTACCTCCAGGCTTGCTGATCTGTCCTGTGTTTTCCCATTCTCCTTGAAAAAGCATGGAACAATCTTACTAAAAAAAAATCTCATTGATCACATAATCTCTTGTGTCAAATAGTTAATGAAAAATCTTATGTCTAGGATAAGGTAAAAACCCTTTAGTAGGCCAGTTTCCTTTATGAGCTGAACCTATATTACCTCTTTAATTTCATTCCCTGCCCCTCCTTACCTCACCTTTATGCTATATGTGCCATACTGTCTCTTAATACTGTGTGTTTGAACATGCTTTTCCTTCCATTGGAAATACTTTCCACTTTTATATCCATGTTGCAGAGAATGGCTCTTCACTCCTTAATTCCATTTCCTTTTCCTTCTAAATGTTTCTCAGCCTTCTCTCTGCACAAGGATTGGATCATGTGATAGATTAAGACAAAGAATTTTGGTCAAAGTGATATACACAACTTTCAAGTCTAGGTGAAAACACACTGCTTTATCTTTCTTGTTCATCCCCACTTGCACAACAAGAAAGGATGGATTCTCAAATGGTGAAGCCACATTATTGAAGGAAACTAGATTCCTCAGAAGAAAGTTGTTCCGAAGAGACATCACCCCATATCATAATGTAGCATGAAAAAGAAACACACCTTTTTTTATACTGAGACATTTAGTTTGTTACCATAGCACAGCATAATCTACTCTGACTAATGACCTCTACCTAGTATTCTAAATCTTAAGTATTTAAATCAAGCCTCTCTTCCTTATGGAGGCTTTTCCTGATATACCTCCAACTTCTCAGTTTATGTCATATCTCTCAGCTGAATATTTCTAAGCCTTCTGTGCATTTCTGTATCAAAAATGGTGGAGGGAATGGGAAGTGAGATTGGGCAGGAGAAGTCAAGATAGAATGCAGGCTCAATGGCAGTTTTTACTGACTCTATGACCCTTCAGAATTTTCTTGACTCCAAGATCCTTCAGAATTGTCTTGAGTTGGACCAGAATGAACAGACCTTTAAACTCACTCATCAGTCATTGGATGCAGGCTATCCAAGGAAAGAATTTGGCCTTGGTCAAGATGGTTTCCTACAGATGAGGCAATCCCTAATGGGGCTGACAGATATAACCAGTCTGCTGACAGCCTTCCCAGAAACCTAACAAGATTGCTCTTGAAGGGAGATCAAGGTTACACACCACAGTTTTCATGGCAGCAGTCTTCCCTCAATTCCAGAAATGTGCATTGCCCTGATATCACATGACTTCTACACATATTCCAGTTTTGTCCTACTTTACACTTCAGGGGAATGAAGGATTAATATTATATAATATATAGTAAAGAAAAGTTGTTTTGCAACATACATGTAAAAGAAAATATTTAATTCAATTGTCTATAGTTAACATAGGTAAATGAAATCAAATACACAAAGCAACAGTATAAATAAATTCTTCTAGACACAGAGAAGTTAGGCTGATTATTAAGAAAGAAAAACAACAAAACAAAACAGACAAAAAACCTAGTCAAGGAAAGGAACATAAGAAACAAAACATTGTCTCTTTGGCTGCTTCTGTATTTCCACCCCTTCCTCCCACAATTTCTAACTCAGAATTTGTTAAACAATAAACACTCATGAATGGAGACTGAGTAACTGTGAAAGAACTCCAAGACAAAAGAAAAAGGGAAAATTATATGATTAAAGGGATGTAAAGAGTAGCAAAAATAAAAGGATGGAGAGAACAATATTTTGCTAATCTAGATAAGCCATCTCAACAACAAAGGAAGACTGAAAGCTAGGCTGGGTCAGATGACATCTTGAGGATGACTACAGAAAGCCGGTGTTGGAAGATAAGGATCAAAATAAACAAACTTCAGAAAATGTTATGGGGAAGAATTTGTGTTGTCTCTGTTGGAGGAGTCCTAAAGAGAGACTGATTATTCTCCTTAAGGTTTGCGGGTTTTTCAGCAAAACAGCTTTTTGTCTATTTGCTTCGTTTTAACTTACATCTTTCCTGATATGCATTAGAGATAGATATGATTTCAAGATCCATTCAAAAATATTTGATAACTACTAATATTTTCCCAGAAAGTTCTATAAACTAGAAAGCTAGCAGTTTAAAAATAAATAAATAAATAAATTAATTAATTAATTAAAAAAAAAAATGATCCTATTAGAACTTGTATTCTACTGGGGACAATAAGACAATGAATAAGATAATAAGTAAAAATTAACGAGTGCTATGGAGAACAATTGCAAAGAAGGGAAACTGGGGTGTGCGGATATAATTTTAAATTACTTTACTTTGCAAAGCTTCTCTGAGAAACTGATATTTGAATGAAGTCCTACTAAACATGAAGGAGCGAGTCATGTGGATTTCTGGGGGGGGGAGAGAAAATGGCAAATGCAAAGAACTCAGGAACGTGAGTGGAGGTTTCAAGGAACACTAAGGAAGGCAATATAGATGAAAAGCAGTGAGCACAGGAATGACAATGGGATATGAGTTCAGAGAGGGAAAATGGTCAGATAGCATGAGGTCTTACAAGGACCTCAGGGAAATGTAACTAACTTGGCTTTTGTAGTAAGTGAAAGAGTCAGGTTTTTAAAAAATAAACCCTGAGAAATAAGACGATGAAATTGTTTAAAAAGTAAGATTCAGAGGCAAAAAAAAAAAAAAGGAAAATTAAAAATATGACCTAAATCATAAATGCAGTCAAAAGTATGGAAGATAAATGTGAAGACATCTTGCAATATATTGGACAAAAAGCTCAGCGATATCAAAATTGCAAAGAAAAGATAAAAAATCATTATAGGAAATTGAACATCTGATAGAATTACACACTAAGAGATGTGAGAGAAAACAAAGAAAAAGCATTAGATTGAAGGAACTAATCTTCAAATGAACTGGACCACAGATTGCCTAGAGTAAGGAATATAAAAGATCCATAAAAAATAGGCAGCAAAGGAAAAAATGAAAACTAATTAGGTTTTATACAAAACATCAGTACCAGAGTTGCATTACACCTCTTACCAGTAAATCTTGGAGCTAGAAGAAAATGGAGTGTGTGTAGTAGTCAAGAGAGGCTGATTTCTGTAACAAACAACTCTCAAGCCAGTGGTTCAATAGAGGAATTTTGAATTCTCTTTCTTGACTCAGCCCTACCTGTGATGGTAGTACTCAGGAGCCTAGGTCTGATCATATAGTGCTCTGCTGTCATTTAGGGACTCAAAATTCTGCACTAGACAACCTCACCCCCAAGTCAGCTGTAATCCAGGGAAAAGAGGGAGAGTAGCAACCTCTGAGTGGTTGAAGGGGCCAGGGATGAAAAGGGACTACACCACTTAATCCCAGGCAAGGCACCCCTCCCCTGCAGAGGCCTAAAGAAAATAAAACTGTGCATGTCATTGCTTTATAACCCTTCCAGAATTCTAAGGGAGTATGATTTCCAACTAGAATCCACTAGCTAGCAATCAAGTCTGAAGGTAGATGGAAGAGTTATTTATAAGTGCAAGATCACAAACTCAGCATCTTCTTAAGTTTTCTCAAAATATCAGAGAAAGGTAGTCCAGCAAAACGAACAAGTTAATCAAGAAATAGAAATAAGAGGCACCTGGGTGGCTCAGTGGGTTAAGGTGCTGCCTTCGGCTCGAGTCATGATCCCAGGGTCCTAGGATCGAGCCCCGCATTGGGCTCTCTGCTCAGCAGGAAGCCTGCTTCCCCCCTCTCTCTGCCTGCCTCTCTGCCTACTATGTGATCTCTGTCTGTCAATTAAATAAATAAAATCTTAAAAAAAAAAGAAATAAAAATCAGAGTGTTTAAAGATGAATATTGAAAAGAAGCCCTAGACTCACAGGGATAGGAAATCTCAAGATGACGATGTGTGTTGGGCTTACAGAGCAACCCATATATACAGAACAGAGGGCTTAAGGAGGGATATATCTGAATTAGAAGATAAAATTGAAAGATTAGGCAAGTATTTAAACTCATTGATAGGGAATTTTTTTCCCCTCCTGTGGGCAGACTTTGGGAGTATATTGGTAGTGTTCTCACCTTGAAAACTAAGCAAACAAAAAGAGGATCAATGTTAACTGTGCAAAAAAAAAAAAAAAAAAAAGAGTTGTCAAAAAAAAGTACGATGATAGCAAAATATATGACTTAGCTGTGAATTGAAATTGTATACTCATAAGAGTTAAACACTCAGCATTGGTAGAAGCACGCATTATCACATAACCACAGAATGATGGATGGGAGCAAGAGTATGCACGTGCATGAGAAGATGTTCAGGAGAACTGAATCATTGCAGCTAAAAACTAATATCAGTAAGCATGTATTATTTAAAAATACAAAGATAAATATCAGAGAAACACTTAAAAGAACTTTGTGACTTCTGAGAAGTAGGTTGAAGGTTTATTGAAAGGTAGGGAGGATGCTGCGGGATTTTTCTTAAAAGCCTTGTAGAAGAACAATAACGGGAAAGGAGGGCTATCTCCTGTTGCCAAGTATTTGCCATCCTGCTTTACAGCTATATAATTTAGGATAAATACAAAAAAAGATTAATATTGTAATTAAACTGGGAAAGAATACTGGGGAGGAAATTATTTGGCTTCAGTAGGTTTTATTTATAACCCTATGAGTTAAAGTCAATACCTACCACATAAAATCAAGGAGTGAGGAGTACTGCATTTCATTTAGCAGATTACTAGATTTCATTACTGGAGTTACTGAAGAGGATAAAAAACATATACAGTCTATACCTTCATATAACTAGAAAAACGGTGAGTGGAAGCATTCACAGATGAACTAGGAGGGACAATGAGAAAAGCAACAAAGGCCAAAGAACTAATGAAAGAGATGTGCATAGAAAAATCAACATAGTTTAGGAAGGAGACAAAGCTAGTCAAAATAAAGTGTTCCTAGTAGATACACTAAAATACTTTAAAACTTAAAGAAAGTGATTAAATTATCTAAATAAATCAAGTAAAAATAAGAAAATTTTACTTGATTTTTAAATTAATTGATTGAAAAGAAAACAGCTGGGTGAACAGTGTGGTGTTTTCCATAAGATATGAGAAGAGTTACAGAATACCTAAAGAGTTTAAAATGGTACAATGAAGCTATTAAAAAAAGATAAATGGCTTAAGACACAGGGTCTGCAAATAGGGTTTTATAAGTTATTGTCTGTTTTGATCCACCTTTGGGAGAAGTATGCACTGCCACTGTAGGAAGGCAGAACACATGTTTGTGAATAAAGAGCATGTTGCAATTTCCACATCACAAGAGCTAATTTAAACACTTTTTCTCATTGAAAAGTATTATCTAGTAAGGAGACCTGAACTTTTGGCTTCCTCACTAAGTACCTAGACTTCTATCTGTTCTTATGTATGTAGAAGAGGAGGATAGAGTGTTAGATGATCCAGTTCTGTGGTCCTGCAAGTACCCTTTCCAGAAGTGTGTCTTCACGAAGTGAGGTCATCTACCACTGAGTATAGTTGAGAAACTATGGGGACCTGGGGGTAAATGTTAGCAAGGTAACGAGTAGAAAAATAGATTTAGACGAACAGCTTGGCCAGCCATCCCGTGTTTACTGATGCTTTGCCATTTTTAGGATTTGTTGTTGTCCACTCTGGCCTTTTATCATCTCTTCCATTATTCTGCCCAAACTGAGTCTCTTGACAAAAACTTTACAATAATGTCAAACACTAGATTTGGATACTTGGTTAATCCTCAGATTAAGTGGAAGAAAGTGACTTTACTAACTCCACTCTGACTTTTTCATTTGTAAAACAGAAGAACACTGGTTGGCCTTCTCATATGTTCCATGTCTGCCTGCAGCATTTCTATTCCTTGCATCCTCTATTGAAAATGATTTCTATTGTTAAATACCACTGAAAGCCACTGGCACACCTTGTAGAAAAAATAAGTCTGAGTTTGCTTCAGTGAGGGGAAAACGCACTCCTCATATACCCTGGATGCATCTCAATGTTAGAGTAAATAGAGGTTTTTTTTTTTTAATAGGAATTGTTTGTTCTGGTGAGGTGTGTTTGTGAGGACCAGTCTAGCCATCAAATATCTACATGGTTTTTTTCTAGAGGGAGGAAAAAAGGAGACATAGAATGTCATTGATGAAAAGCAGCAGTCACTCAGAAAGATAGGATTTTAATTATTTCATGGCTAAATGTGGCCTTGTGTGAGTCCTGTTGAAAATACTTTGTTTTCTTGACCTCATCGTTTCTCACTGCAAATATCACTGAGGTGCTGCTAGCAACATGTGACCACCAGCAAGACTAATTTTTACTTCCTCACTAACTACTTCATTCTTTTAGTCACTAAACCTTTAAAATCACTATCAGTAGCCAAGATACGGAAACTCTGGCACAGAGAGTTGAAGTAGCTCACTCAAAGTTACAAGGTCACTAATGTGTGGAATACTCTATTTCCTACCAACTCAACACTCAGTCTATTGAAAATCTTGTTTTAATCCTTCAAAACATATGATATTTAGCATCAAACAATGGAATTCCTGCAGTCCACCAAGTCAGAATTCATTTCTTCTCGGTTTACTTTGAAAGCACTTGATACATCTATGAAATTACCATCTCATAGAGGAAGAGGACTTAATTCAATGTTTAAGGTTTGCATATTTTAGATACCAAGATCTAAGTTCCCAAGTCATGCCTACTTCTGATCCAGAATCATCTTTCTCTAGCTTTTGAAAGCCTAGCCTTCTAGGGGCAATCCACTTCCCTGTGTACTTGAAGACAGTTAATTGACAGAAATATATAAATTATTTCCTGTCTCTTGTTTCTTTTCTCAGATCTGGTTTGAATCTTCAACTAAACATAACCAGAGCTCTTTCCTGATGTCCTTTTTCCTCAGCACTAATGGATTTCCACCTATTCAAAATTTCCTTGGAACCTACTGAGATGCTTAGATTACCTTTTGCTCATTGGCATGACTGAGCAACTATCATGCTTTGTTGTGTTTACACTTCTCCTGTAATAATCAGTTTAACTATTACTTATTATTTACTCTTAATAGACATATTTGGAAAAAATAAGACATTTTCTAGGCAGGACCAAATGATCTAACAGTGATATTAATAACCCAAATTTTGGGGCGCCTGGGTGGCTCAGTAGGTTAAGCCTCTGCCTTCGGCTCAGGTCATGATCCCAGAGTCTTGGGATCGAGCCCCGCATCGGGCTCTCTGCTCTGCAGGGAGCCTGCTTCCTCCTCTCTCTCTCTGCCTGCCTCTCCGCCTACTTGTGATCTCTGTCTGTCAAATAAATAAATAAAATCTTTAAAAAAAATAACCCAAATTTTATTGATTTATTGCTCCCCCACCTCATGATGCAGGATCTCAGTTCCCAGGTCAAAATCTCTCCCTGTTCTTTCTGGAAGTCTAGTGGGTATCACATACACAGTGAAGACAAATATGTATTTTACTTCTGTTTGCACACAGTAAGTAATCAAAACCCTTGTGTGCAGCACACATATGCTCAAGGATCAATTCATTTAAGCTTTCCCACTTCTGTTTTCACTGATGTTCACTACCTGAAACCCACCTAAGGGAGGTGACTTGCCCTGTTCAGAGCTGACAGTGATCTCCAGTAATACACAGAACATTCCCTAGAGCAGTTCCTCTCACACTACCTGTGCTGGAAGAAGAGTTTTCTCTTATAATCTGACACAAAGCCAATACATTTGTAAAATACAATAAAAAAGAATTTCCAGAGAAATAACATATTCTAGAATGTCACAGCAATGTCAAAGAGCTATCCAAGTTTCTGAATGCCTACTCTAAGTCTCTGTATTAGTAGTTCGCAGACTGGGAACCAAAGGGACCACACTTTGGGTAGCACTCCCTTGACTGTGGTCTTCTTCTACTCCTCAAGTTGCTGCATCTTCACAGAAGCTATTACCCTTCAATTTTCAGCCAGAGTGTATATCATGCAAAGGTTAGTAGAAAGCTCAGGTCTCCAAGTCTGTGTGGCACTTTTCTTATTTGGGCCCTAGAAATAACATTGTCTGTGCATGAGTCTCACAAAGCCCCTTTGAAGCAACATCACTTAAACTTTCTCCTTCTTCCTCAGACTTAGTCCTAGAATATAAGGCCCAGCTGAGAAAAGTCACCATGCTCTTATTCCTGGTTTTTCTGTCTCTCTCCTTCTCTTTACCTGAGACACTTCCCCCAAAGGATCAAGCTTCCTTCATTTGTAAACTCATGAGAAATAACATGGGAGTCTCTGACCCATCAGTTTATCAAAATTTTATTTTCATCTGAGACTTTGTCTCAGTGGTTCCAATTCGGTGTATAGTAATTCCGTCAGCCACTGCGTGAAAAAGTAGATTATGAGTGATTTTGTCACTCTTTCGTATGCAGAAAAGAAATGGAATGTGTGTTTATTAAGGGCCAAACTCTGTGATGAATGCTTTACCTAGCTCGGCTTCTTAAACCCTCAAGGCGCTTTATGAGAAGGCCGCAGACATCACTTCCATTTTACAGATGAGGGTACTGATACTTGGAGAACTTCAGGAACTTGGCTGAGGGCTCTCAACCAGTGATTAGCAGAGCTGCAATAATCAGTGTTGCCTAGAAAAACAGGAACAAGAGAAAGTAAGACATAAACAAGGTGCAAAATGAATGTTTAAAAGTTGATGCAAGAATATAGGTTTCTTCAAGAAACAGACTCTTAACTATAGAGAACAAACCGATGGTTACTTGCAGGGAGGCGGGAGGAGGGATGGGTTAAATAGATGATGGAGATGAAGGAGGGCATTTGCTGTGATGAGCACTGGGTGTTGTATGGAAGTGTTGAATCCCTATATTGTACCCCTGAAACTAATATTAAACTGTTTTAACTGACTGAAATTTAAGTAAAAATTTTAAAAAGAATATAGGTTTCTTCACTCGATGGGGATATACGGACTTTTACAGAACAAATCCTTCATAGAAAACACCAGTTTGGGAGAAAGAAAGAAAGAAAGAAAGAAAGAAAGAAAGAAAGAAAGAAAGAAAGAAAGAAAGAAAGAAAACCTGATATCTATTTTCAGCAATGGTACAATATTTGCTTATCTGACAGGTTCATCTAATTCCCTGGTTGTAACCAAATAATTAGAAAAGGGAGATATAAGAGGTTTATGACTTTCTGCATTTGAGGAATGTACCCCTACTTGCTTGGTCTGCAACTGATTCCTCCTCCACTTTGTTTCTGTCCATACTTACCAACTTGGAGAAGGAAGTACAAGAGGAGTCCATGCCTCGGAAGACACTGGTTCATTATCAATGCCAATTTCACAGTAGTTTCCATATTCATTGCACAGACTGCTACTATTATGACTCCTGGTAGCCATTCCTCTGACTTTGGTTCTAGTGATATTAACCAGGCCTCCTTCTTATTTCTGTCTGACCCTTCATAGCCAGTGTTTTTCTCTGTCCCCCCTCCTCCCACTACTAAAAGTTATATATGCTTATGGGATTGGTTCCTACTTCTTCTAGCTTGGTCATAGCCATTGTGAATTTGGCCAGAGATACTGCATATCTGTTTATTTTCCCTGCCTGGTGCCCTTACCCTCTTCAGCTAACAAAGCCACTTATTCCTTGTGGGGAAGGGCATTTCATATAGGTTGGAGTAAGGCTGATGCTGCACTATTTGCACTGCATTCACTACATTTGTTTCAGAAGAAGTCTCATGATTCAGGCTGTGTCAAATTCTCAATGGAACATGTTACACTGAGCTCTCTAGAGAGTTTCTCTTTCTTCTGAGGGAGTTCTTGGACTGCCATTGCCTTCCTGCCCACCAATCACTGAGGGATGAGGAATTAAACACCTCACTCGAACCCCTGGTTCTATACAATCCTGAAGCCAGTAACACTGTGTTTATGTCAGCACTTTGGTCTTTTTAAACTTAGATTGAGTAGGATTTTTGTCAATTGCAGCCAAAGCAATTTTGGTTAAATCACTGAGTTACTGAAAACCTGACTGGGATTAGACCCTGGATTTTGTGTCTCTACCTAGATTGATGATAAGTCCATGCCCATTCTAAGCTAATTGTACCCCTTCTTTCTCTATATTTGCCATGTTCTTTTCAACCCTCTGGCCTAATCAGATTTCTTGTCCTCATACTTTTCAAGGGTATTCTACCTTGCTGTGTAAGTTCTGATGTGAAAAACTGTATTAAAAAAAAAAAAGCCCATGAAGACCTCTACTACATATATTTTAAACAATAGGTTTTCTAAAAAGAAACAAGGGCACAACTTAATTCCAGTGTAGTAAATTATGAGTTAAAGAAATTAATTTATAAATATTGATGCCTGGTCTACTAGTAACAACTACTATAAGAACAGAATCACAAGGATGATGTCAGAAGAGAAGAATTCTTGGGAACAAAATAAATGCAGTATCCGCAATCAATAAAAATAACTGGTTTAGAGTGAATACTATATATTATGTAATTTTTTCTTAGGAATAGTCTCTACACTCAACTTGTAAAGAGGGACTGTAAGATGTTTATCAATCAACACCCTTATTAAGATGTTCAATATGTGTTTGTTGATGATCGTTTAGTGAAGAAACTTCTATGAATTTTCATAGAAACATACAGTACTATAACGCAAATTATTTCCTTTGTCTTTTATGCATTAATTATGTTTGTCAGCTGCCACCGGGAGGTAGGATATCTTTGTGGAGATGTTCTTATTACTATTATTATTGCTTATGGAATAGCAAGCCCACACAGTTGAAAGACAGCAATTGAAATCATATGAAAGTGATTCAATCTTGTAGAAGAGATTGTCAATGTTGCTCACAGAAGATACGATGTTTCAGGATAAAATCTTGCCAAGGTCAAAATGTAGGGGGGAAAAAAAACCAAGAGAGATGCAAAATCACTTCATATAAGGTTGCTGCTCAAGGGTAAGAGGTTTGTAGAATCAGGGTATAAAAAGGTATAAAAAATACTGGAAATCTACAATTTAAGCTTTTAAGCTAGTTAGCAACAGGGGATAAAAAATTGGCTGTGATCAATAAGGCAGGAATCAAGGAAGGATTTTAGAATAAACATACTATAATTATTTTCAAAATTGAATGAACACTATTACAAGAAAATGGCAGAAAAAAAAACAAAAAATATGACTGAGACACAAAGTTAAGTATGAAGTAATTCAGGAAGAGGGCATACTTTGTTTACAGTTACTTCTTAACACTGCTTTTGCAATGTAATGTTTGAAAGGACAAATAGCAGATAACAAACTGAGATGTAGTTTTAACACTGATAATATACAAGCCAGAATGAAACATGGGTATTTCAAAGAATAGGTCATAGAAATAGGTTTTATATTTCTATATGTTGCATCAGAAAAATAGACAAGTAAAATTTATATGTAGATACAAGGAGGACAAATATGTGAAACTTTTTGGAAAGCCAAGCATTACCAAAATACAAAACACTATATTTTCACTCTTTAAGTCTTTGTATTTCAAGATACATGTCCATATATACAGAACTGGTGTCTTGTTTCGACTGTTTTTCCCTTTTATTCTCTCTTTTTGGGGGGCTAGTGGAGTGGTATTTAGAAGAATTAAAATGAATTAAATAAAAGAATTAAAATAAATATAGCCCTACCTAAGCATATACTTTTGAGCATCACTGTTCAAAAATGGCTAAAAACAAGTAATTGAGAAAGATTTCAACGGGAATGAAAACAAAAAAAAAAAGGAAAGAAGAAAAGGAAATCAATGAATAAAAGACATATATTAGAAAGATTTGCAGTGCATCATGTGCACTGTTGGGTTAAAACCAAAAGCATACAGATAACTAGATTGTAGATTATAGAATGCCTCAGGAAATGTGGGATTGAATTTTTCCATAATCTGTGATCACATACACTAATACCCAGAGAGTGGAGGGTTGGAGTGAGAGTAAGGGGATGTAGTAAAATTGCAAGGGAGTGTATTTGAAAAGTATATTTAATATTACGTGTAATTTTTATGTATAGTAGATAAAGTGATATTTCAGTTTTGTAAATCAAACTAAGGAAAAGATGTGAGATTTTTACTTTCACTGAAAGGACATGTTGAAAGGAAGTATTTAAATATCTCTTGCAAACCTACTTTTAGACAGGCATAGTGGTGCAGGGTGGAGATACAAGATTTGAAAAACAGTATTTATCCTCCTGGAACTTCTGGGCTGTCTTAGTCTGTTCAGGCTGCCATAATAAAATACCACAGACTGAGTGGCTAAAACCACAGAAATTTATTTCTCACAGTTCTGGAGGCTAGGAAGTCCAAGGTCATGGTGCCAGCCTATTGGGTTCCTGGTATGAGCTTTCTTCCTGGCTTGCAGATGGTCACCTTCCCACTGTGTCCTCACATGACCTATCTTCTGTGTGTAAGCAGAGTAAGAGAAAGTAAGTTCTCTGGTGTTTCTTCTTATAAAGGGCACTAATCCCATTGGACTAAGGCTCCACTCTTTTGCCCTCATTTAACTTATCACGTCCAAATTCCATCGTATTGGGTATTTGGGCTTCAGTATATGAGTGGGGGTGGGCACATGGAGGTGGGGGACTAAAATTAGTCCATACCTTGGGCTAAAGAAGATAAAGATAGTGAACTCACAGATTGGTGAATCTTCACAAAGTGGACAAACTAGCAAAAACTGCTAGGTCAAGAAATAAAATACTGCAAAAATATCGGTAACCGCAACATGTCCTTTCCAGGCTCAACCACACTGCTCATCCAAAGACAACTATTATCCTAGTGTCTAACAGCATTCATTAGTTTTTAATGTTAATCAGTTTTGCCTATTTTTTAAAGATTTTATTTATTTATTTATTTATTTAATAAGTACGCAGAGAGGCAGGCAGAGAGAGAGAGGCGGGGGCGGGGGGGGGGGGATTGGGAAGCAGGGTCCCTGCTGAGCAGAAACCAGAATGCGGGGCTTGATCCCAGTACCCTGGGATCATGACCTGAACCAAAGGTAGAGGCTTAACACACTGAGCCACCCAGGGGCCCCAGTTTTGCCTATTTTAAACATTTATATAACAGAATTATATAATACATATTGTTTTGTGTCTGACTTTTCTTCATTCACAATAATAGCCCAAGATTTATCTGTACAATTGGCATAACAATATTTTATTGTATTTCATAGATGTACAGTAGTCTGTTGTGTGGAAATTGCATAATTTATGTACCCATTTTATTTTTGGTGCTCATCCATTTTTTTCCGCTATTTTTGGACTCTTAGAAATAATGCAACTGTTGGACATTTTGTGTATATGTCTTGGGATGCAGACATGCACATTGCTGGTAGGTATATACTTAGGAGTAGAACTGCTGGGTCAGAGTGGATGTGGGCATTCAGATTTGTAGACACCACCCCATAGTTTTCCAAAGTGGTGAGACAAATTTAACCCCCACAACAATGTATAAGAATTGCAGTTTTGCTACATATTTGCCAACATATGGTGGTGGTAGTCTAATTCATCTTAGCCATTCTGTTACATGTTCAATAGTCTCTAATTGTAATTTTAATTTGCCTTTTCCTAAATATTTTTTAATGTGGTCTTTTTGGGGGGGGGACCAATTTTTGTATTTTGTTATCTGGGAATTTTTTTTCTTATTCATTTTTATAAGTTCTTTATATATTCTGCATATGTGTAATTTGTCAGTTAAACATGTTGCAAATGTGTTTTTCTGCCCTGTGGCTTATTTTTCACTGCCTATAGTACATTTAATAATATAGAACATTTAATTTTAATAGATCTAATTATCAATCTTTTCCCTTCCTGGTTAGGAACAATTGTTTCTTATTTTTAAAAAATTTCCCAACACCAAAATGATAAATATGTTCCATATGTTAATTGCTAAGAATTTTATGTTTTAACTTTTATATAAAAATAAAACTTTGGGGACACCTGGGTGGCTCAGTGGGTTAAAGCCTCTGCTTCAGCTCAGGTCATGATCCCAGTGTCCTGGCATCGAGTCCCACATCGGGCTCTGCTCAGCGAGGAGCCTGCTTCCTCCTCTCTCTCTCTGCCTGCCTCTCTGCCTACTTGCGATCTCTGCCTGTCATCAAATAAATTAATTAATTAAATCTTTAAAAAATACTTTGTAATAATAATAATTTATTATTATAAACATAATAATAATGTTACCTACTTGGAATTAGTTTTTGTTCATGGTATGAGAGAAGGTTAAAATTTAGTTTTCTCAAAGGGATGTCCAAATGAACCAGCATCATTCATTGAATGGATCTTTTGAAAGCATCTTTTTCCCACTGCTCTAAAAACATCCTCTTTTTATAAGTAAAGTGGCTTTATATTTTGGTTTATTTCTGGACACCTTAGTCTGTGTCAATGGGCTATTTACCCATATTTCCACCCATACTTCCAATTGTCTTAATCACTGTGGGTTAATAACAATTTTTACAATCTTTACTCTAATTTTTTTTTAAGATTTTACCTATTTATTTGACAGAAAGAGAGGAAGCACAAGCAGGGGGAGTGGCAGGCAGAGGGAGAAACAGACTCCTCACTGAGCCCCCAATGTGGGGCTCCATCCCAGGACCCTGGGAGCATGACCTGAGTAGAAGGCAGATGCTAACAGACTGAGCCATCCAGGTGTCTTACTCCAAGTTTTAAAACTGTTCCACTTGAAGTATATCTTGGCTATTGCTGCCTGTTTGCACTTCCATATAAATTTTAGAATCTTGTCAATTTCTACAAACTGAAACTTCTGAAATCTTCACTGACATTATAATGAATTTATGGGTCAGTTTGGAGAAAAATAACATTTTATTTCATGAACATAATATGACCTTCCTCATATTAAGGCTTTCTTTAATCTCACAAAAATATTTTGTACTTTTTATGTAAAATTTTTGTGCAACTTTAGTGAGATTTATTACTAGGTATTCAGTGGTTTTTGATGCTATTGCAAATAGTAACAATTTTCTTAGTTTCACTTTATAAGTGTTTATGGTTGATATAGAGAAATACAATTGATTTTGTTTACTGATTTTGTATCCAAAGGCCATTTTACATTTAGATATTAATCTCAATAGTTCCTACTTAGATTCATTGGGATTTTCTACATACATACAATTAAACCTGGAAGACATTTTTTTTTCCTTTTGAATTCTTATAGCATTTTTTTTTACATGATACTGTCTACAATTTGGAGTATATATTTGAACAGAGGTAGTGATAGAGGGTATATTTACCCTATTGGTTTCATATGGAAATCTTAGCATAAATATTTCTGTAGGTACCATTTATCTAAAGGAACATTTTTTTTCTATTTCTGGTTTACTAATAGTTTTTGTGACAGCTGTCTTTTTCTGTTTCTTTTGAGATAATCATATAATTTTTATTTTTTATTGTTATTGTGATGCATGAGCTACTTACCCACATCAGCATTCTTAGAATAAATCTAACTTGGTTATAATGTACTTTGTTTTCTACAGATCACTGGAGTTGATTTACTTTTTTTATTAAAGACTTGAGATTGGTGTATCTTTTCCATTCTTGTAAAAAATTATTGACCTTGTAAAATGAATTGGAAATTGTGCCTTCTTTGCTTTTCTCTGGAATATTTCACAAACAATTATGTTACTTCTTCTAAATTATTTGCAGAATTTACTATTGAACCAAACACAGTCTGTAGCTTTTATTGGAAGACAGTTCTTATTTAGGTTTGACCCATTTAATAGATATAGGATCATTGCTTTCATTTTTTTCAGTTCTAATGCTTTGGTATATTTTCAGGGTTTCCATAGTGGGGAGACTTTGTCAATGTCATCTAAGTGTTCCATTTCTTTGAATACGGTTCTTTTCAACTTGCTCTTACTATCATTTTAGTACTATAGTTAGTGTCTTAGTAGTTTCCCCTTTTTCATTTCTGACAGGTTAATTTGTTTTTATAGAGCCAGTTTAGATGTTCCTCACCTTCTCCATATTGTTTTTCTTCTATATTATTAATTTTCACTAATTGTCATTATTTCCTTCTTTCTACTACTTTTGTGGTTTATCTGTTGCTGTTTTCTGCTAGAAATAAGAGATTTTAGAATATTGATGTTAGTATTTTTCTTTTATAATAAAACTATTGTTTTATTTTAGCAAAATATATGCAATATATTTCCACTAAGTATGATTTTACCTGCATCTGACTGGTTTTAAAAGTTTTATTTTCATGATCTGTCACCTCAAATTATTTTCTGATCTGCATTTTTATTTTTTCTTAGATCTATAGGCTACAGTCAAGTTTGTCACATAATTTTAAAATATTTGGTGATATTCTTATTACCTTTGTTTTTGATTTTTTGATTAATTTACTATAGAAAGAACACATTCTGTCTGATTTCCATTCTTTGATATTTGTTGTGACATATGCATTTGAAAACAATATACAAGAATGGTCATAAGTGAATTAGAAAGACAGATAGATAGATTAGATAAACAGATGGTAGACAGCAAATATTAATTAGGTTATTTGTAATTGTGTGGCTTAATTCTTCCTTTCTTGTTATTTATGGATAGAAATGTTTATTCTATCATTTAATGATAGAGGCATTAAATGAATATAAAAACTCTTTTTATAAGTTTGGTCTTTATACATATTAACCTATACTATTGGTGGCATAAAATTTATAACTATTATTTCCTCTTCAAGTTTTTCCTTTACTGTTATAAAATATCACCTTTTACCTCAAATAATGCCTCTTACCTTAATATCTATTTTGTTTGATATTTATATAGCTCCGCCAGCTTTCTTCTGGTTAGAATTTGAATGATATGTCTTTTTTCCATCTTCTTTCTTTTAATTTTCCTATATATTTATAAAATATTCGGTATATTTTTATTTATACTGACAAATATATTTTATTTATATATTTATTTATAGCACTTTGAAGTGCCATAAGTTGTTTTCTCCCCCTTTTTCTAAATCTAGTTTATCACTGTCTTTTTCTTTTAAATTTTTATTTATTCAATTATGAGAGAGAGAAAGACAGAAAGAGGGATAAGCAGACTCCCTGCTGAGTGAGGTTCCTGATGTGGGGTTCAATCCCATGACCCTGAGATCATGACCTGAGACAAAGTCAAGAGTGAAATTCTCAATCAACTGAGCCACCCAGCTACCCCATCTCTATCTTTCAGGATAGGGGTTGGGAAATTTTTTCTGCACAAAGTCAGAGAGTAAATGTTATTTTATTTTCTTTATTTAACTTTTATTTCATTATTTTTAGGATTTTATTTATTTGAGAAAGTGAGAGAGAAGGCACATGAGCAGGGGCGAGGGGCAAAAGGTAGGGGAGAGAGAATCCCAAGCAGACTCCACACTTAATATGGAGCCCCACATGAAGCTCAAGTTCATGATCCCAAGATCATGACACCAGCCAAAACCAAGAGTCAGATGCTCAACTGACTGAGCCACACAGGCACCCTCAGAAAGTAAATATTTTAGACTTTGTGGGTCACATCTACTGTGTATCACAATTCCTCAACCCTGCTATTACCATGCAAAAGCAGCCATAGATAATATATAAATGAATGAAAATAGCTACATTCCAATGAAACTTCATCTGTGAGATTGAGCCCCATGGCAGCTCTGTGTTAGGCATGGAACCCGCTTAAGATTCTCTCTCTCCCTCTCCCTGTGCCTCTCCCCACTCTTTCTAAAAATTAAAAAAAAAAAAGTATTAAGTTTATATTGTTTTATCTCATACGTTGGGGGTCAAATCTAACACCTTATTTGTTTTTTCTTTGTCTTACTTGTGATACATTTCTTTTTCTTTTTTCCCTTTGTTTAACTAAGGATTTTTCCCCATCATTCAGTTTTTACATTATACATTCTTTTACAATTCCTTAAATGATTTTACTGGAAATTACAACATGCATCCTTTAGATTTACTATGATCATATCTATATTAGCCCTTTGTTACTTCCTAGGTAATCTTAGAACTCCCTTTATCCCTCTCTTGCTTCTTGTGTTTATTGTTATATATTAATTCTATATATTTTTCTCCATAAGATGTAATTATTATTTTTATGCATCCATAATTTAGATTTAAGCACATTTCTCATTCCATATATCTTCTATACATCCTTTTATAAAATTCATAGCTTCCAGGGGCACCTGGGTGGCTCAGTCATTAAGCAACTGCCTTTAGCTAGGGTCATGATCTCTGCGTCCTGGGATCAAGCCCTGCACTGGGCTCCCTGCTTTATGGGAAGCCTGCTTCTCCGCTTGTGTTCCTTCTCTCGCTTTTTCTCTCTCTCTCTCAATTAAATAAATAAATATAATCTTAAAAAAAAATTCCAAGCTACCATATTGAAAAAATTTCTTTTTGCCCAAATAATTTCCTTTCATTCTGAGTGCATATTGCTGGGAAGCATGGACAAGGGTAGTATCTGATACTGAAATTTTCTTCTTTTTTTTTTGTTATTAATCTAAAATCATGAGAGCTAAGATAAATTCATACATACCTACATACATACATACATAAATCATGAGAGCTAGTTTTGTTAATTTTCCTTCTCTTTGGAATCATTATCTCTCAATTTCTGGCTCCCGAGGGCTTCAAAGAGATTTTGTATTTTAAATTTTGCTCAAATTTTATATCTTCTCCCTATATGGTATTATATATTATATGACATATATTTTTCCCAGGAATGTAATCTGCAACAACTTATTGTGGCATAACCAAAAGAATCTTTTTTCTTTTTGTATGTCCATATAATCTCTTTTTCCCCATTAAGCAGAGATAGGGGAAAGGATGGTCACAGCAGCGTATTTTGTTCTGTATCCTAAAACCACTGAAACTGACAAAAAAACAATATATAATTTAGGTTATTTCTGGTTTGTTTTTTCATACCAGCAGGATCCTGGAATCCTATTTGTGTTTAGGTTTGCAGTTTTCATATAAACTCTCCTGATCCTTTCCTATTATACTCTTTTAGATTGATATGCATTAAAGTTCCCTTCCCACAGTCACGCCCATTCAAACGAGCAGGCACCTTAACCATAACCTTTTTAATGGATACTGAATTACTTATTTGGCCACTTAGTCATAATTTCTAATGCCTATAACTTCACTTTGCAACACAGACCAAATTACTTCACTGCAGTTTATCAGAAAAGGTCCACATAATCTGCTAGGAAGTCTTTCAACTATAAGACATTAAGAAATAACTCTTTTTTGTATCTCATGCTTTCCATAAAGTATCTTGATTTTTTTTAATCTAATGTGACATTTTTATAATGAAGATACTTATTTCTTACCTCTTATTTTTCTCCATAATTACAAAATCTTATTGCCATGAAAATTTCTTTCTTATATAGTAAAAAAGGAAATAATAAATTTCTTTGTAATTCTCATCTCATCATTTAACATAGTTTTAAAGTCAAATATGATCAATTTTCTCTGAAAAATTAAATAAAAATTTAAATAAATAAAAATAAATGAAATAGAACAATGCATGAATGTTATTATCTTTCACACAAATATCCCAAAGTCCTATGCTTTTTTGTATATTGTTTATATAGTAATTGTGTAAACAGAGGCACAAGCAAGACAACTTGCTTAGGGCCATGTAGGGCAGACAGAGTAATATAGTTAGTGCCCAGATCAATCAGTTCATCTGTTAATCAATGTGTACTGTGCTCAGCATTGGTTGGAGCAGTGAATCTTAACCAGGAGGATGCATCAGAATCTCCTGTGATGGTTTAAAAAAAAAAAAAAATGCATCTAGGATCCTAACCCCTAAGGTATAGCAATTTGAAGCATGTGGATTATTAAGGAGCTCTACAAATGATTGGGATGCACAGTCTTACTTGAAAGACATGCTTTAGCCAGTGGAGGATAAAGAATAAATGGGCATTGACTCAGGGAAGTTGAAAAAAAAAAAAAAGAACACTTAAAAATATATAAAATAACATGTAATTAAAAATTGAATTTTCTGGCACAGGGTGAGTTAGAAAGACTTCATTAGGAAGATTAAAATTGATCTGTACCTTCAAGATTTGCAGAGCTGTTAGGAACACATGGAAAGGGGAAAAATTATAATATCAGCAAGAGCACAGAGGTAGAAATAATCATTGTTTGGGAATCAGGGCAAAGAACAAGATAGTTATGTCAAAGTAGAAATAGTTTCTGTCTTGTTTACTACTTTATATACAGTAGTGTCACCTGTTGAACAAACCACGTGAATAGATGAGTGAACCGATCTCTTGGTTCACTTTTTATTACTAAATAAGAGTAACATATTCTGGTGATAGAATAGTGGGAAATAGTTATGAACATGAATGACCTTGAAAACCAGCAAAGAAGTTAAAATAGGGACCAATAAATTAAAAAAAAAATTATTTGAGCTAGATTTATTACAAGATTACCAACAACATCCCCTAGAAGGATGCCACACTAGAAAAGAAGCCAGCTGAAAAATGTGTTGCAATAATGCAGATGTGTAATAATCAAGGTCTTGCATCATTTTCATAAAATAAAAATGAAGCACACCTAACAAATAAAGAGGACATATGCAGTACTAAAAAAAAAAAAATCCTTCAAAGCAGATGTCAAACATTATATGACATGATTTGATTGTTCAGTTTAATACTGCATGTTAGCTGATGTGATGATGTGTTGCCCTTACATTGCATTTGTCCTCTAAGTCAGGCTTATCCTACTGTCTTTCTTTATCCTCTCATACCTATCTCCTCATTCTTGAACTTTTCCTTCTTAAATATATTTAGCTAAAACAACTAAATGCTAGAAAATTCTGATTGCTGAAATTTTTATTATAATTGGCTATATTCTATTCACATGACATTTTAAAAACTCAATTTAGGCTTCAATATTTTAGAACTGATTTACCCTAGAGTGTGGATAGAGGAATAAAAATGAAACATCAAATTTTGCTTTAAAAAAAATAAGAAATGATAATATTCTTAGATATTCTTTTAGTGTATAATATATATAGTTAAGATAGTTGGGTATGTGGTGCCTGGGTGTCTCAGTCAGTAGAACATTTCCCTCTGGCTCAGGTCATGGTCCCAGGATCCTGGCATGGAACCCAGCGGTGGGTTCCTAGCTCAGTGGAGCTAGCTAGCTCTCCTCCCTGCTCATGCTCTGTCTCTCTCTCTCTCTCTCAATCTTTCAAATAAATAAATAAGATTTTTAATTTAAAAAAAAAAGTTTCGGGGGAGGAGTCAAGATGGCGGAGAAGTAGCAGGCTGAGACTACTTCGGGTAGCGGGAGATCAGCTAAATAGCTTATCTAAAGATTGCAAACACCTACAAATCCAACGGGAGATTGAAGAGAAGAAGAACAGCAATTCCAGAAACAGAAAATCAACCACTTTCTGCAAGGTAGGACTGGCGGAGAAGTGAATCCAAAGCGACGGGAAGATAGACCGCGGGGGGAGGGGCCGGCTCCCGGCGAGCGGCGGAGCAACGGAGCAAAATCAGGACTTTTAAAAGTCTGTTCCGCTGAGGGACATCGCTCCAGAGGCTTAACTGGGGTGAAGCCCAGGCGGGGTCAGCGCGGCCTCAGCTCCCGCAGGGTCGCAGAAGGATCAGGGGTGTCTCAGTGTCGCAGAGCTTACCGGTATTAGAACGGGGAAGCCGGCTGCAGAGACAGAGCCGAGGAGTGACTCTCAGCTCAGGGTTGCCTTGAACCGGTCGCAGGCTCGGTCAGCTCGGAGCGCGGCCGGAGGCCAGGGTGACGAGAGTCATTTGGCACTGTTCTCTGAGGGCGCACTGAGGAGTGGGGCCCCGGGCTCTCGGCTCCTCCGGGCCGGAGACCGGGAGGCCGCCATCTTTATTCCCGTCCTCCGGACTCTACGGAAAGCGCTCAGGGAACAAAAGCTCCCGAAAGCGAACCCGAGCGGATGACTCAGCGCGGCCCCGGGTAAGGGCGGTGCAACTCTGCCTGGGGCAAAGACGCTTGAGAATCACTACAACGGGCCCCTCCCCCAGAAGATCTACGGGAAACCCAGCCAGGACCAAGTTCACCTACCAAGGAGAACGGCGGAATTCCAGAGGAGAAGAAAGCAAAGCACGGAACTCATGGCTTTCTCCCCATGATTTTTTAGCCTTGCAGTTAATTTAATTTTTTTTTTCTTTTTCAATTTTTTTTCTTTTTCTCTTCTTCTGCTAAATTTTTTTTAACTTTTACCGTTTTCTTTTTTTTAACGTTTTTTAAATAGTTTATCTAATATATATATATTTTTTTCCTCTTTTTATATATTTTTTTTTATCGGCTTTCTTTTTTTTTAATAGTTTTTTTTTTCTTTCTTTCTGAACCCCTTTTTATCCCCTTTCTCCCCCCTCACAATTCAGGATCTCTTCTGATTTGGCTAAAGCATATTTTCCTGGGGTTGTTGCCACCCTTTTAGTATTTTACTTGCTCCTTCATAAACTCTTATCTGGACAAAATGACAAGGCGGAAAACTTCACAACAAAAAAAAGAACAAGAGGCAATACCAAAGGCTAGGGACCTAATCAATACAGACATTGGTAATATGTCAGATATAGAGTTCAGAATGATGATTCTCAAGGTTCTAGCCGGGCTTGAAAAAGGCATGGAAGATATTAAAGCAACCCTCTCGGGAGATATAAAAGCCCTTTCTGGAGAAATAAAAGAACTAAAATCTAACCAAGTTGAAATCAAAAAAGCTATTAATGAGGTGCAATCAAAAATGGAGGCTCTCACTGCTAGGATAAATGAGGCAGAAGAAAGAATTAGCGATATAGAAGACCAAATGACAGAGAATAAAGAAGCTGAGCAAAAGAGGGACAAACAGCTACTGGACCACGAGGGGAGAATTCGAGAGATAAGTGACACCATAAGACGAAACAACATTAGAATAATTGGGATTCCAGAAGAAGAGGAAACAGAGAGGGGAGCAGAAGGTATATTGGAGAGAATTATTGGAGAGAATTTCCCCAATATGGCAAAGGGAACAAGCATCAAAATCCAGGAGGTTCAGAAAACCCCCCTCAAAATCAATAAGAATAGGTCTACACCCCGTCACCTAATAGTAAAATTGACAAGTCTTAGTGACAAAGAAAAGATCCTGAAAGCAGCCCGGGAAAAGAAGTCTGTAACGTACAATGGTAAAAATATTAGATTGGCAGCAGACTTATCCACAGAGACCTGGCAGGCCAGAAAGAGCTGGCATGATATATTCAGAGTACTAAATGAGAAAAACATGCAGCCAAGAATACTATATCCAGCTAGGCTATCATTGAAAATAGACGGAGAGATTAAAAGCTTCCAGGACAAACAAAAACTGAAAGAATTTGCAAATACCAAACCAGCTCTACAGGAAATATTGAAAGGGGTCCTCTAAGCAAAGAGAGACCCTCAAAGTAGTAGATCAGAAAGAAACAGAGACAATATACAATAACAGTCACCTTACAGGCAATACAATGGCACTAAATTCATATCTCTCAATACTTACCCTGAATGTTAATGGGCTAAATGCCCCAATCAAAAGACACAGGGTATCAGAATGGATAAAAAAACAAAACCCATCTATATGTTGCCTACAAGAAACTCATCTTACACCCGAAGACACCTCCAGGTTTAAAGTGAGGGGGTGGAAAAGAATTTACCATGCTAATGGACATCAGAAGAAAGCAGGAGTGGCAATCCTTATATCAGATCAATTAGATTTTAAGCCAAAGATTATAATAAGAGATGAGGAAGGACACTATATCATACTCAAAGGAACTGTCCAACAAGAAGATCTAACAATTTTAAATATCTATGCCCCTAACGTGGGAGCAGCCAACTATATAAACCAATTAATAACAAAATCAAAGAAACACATCGACAAGAATACAATCATAGTAGGGGATTTTAACACTCCCCTAACTGAAATGGACAGATCATCCAAGCAAAAGATCAACAAGGAAATCAAGGCCTTAAATGACACACTGGACCAGATGGACATCACAGATCTATTCAGAACATTTCATCCCAAAGCAACAGAATACACATTCTTCTCTAGTGCACATGGAACGTTCTCCAGAATAGATCACATTCTTGGTCCTAAATCAAGTCTCAACCGGTATCAAAAGATTGGGATCATTCCCTGCATATTTTCAGACCACAATGCTCTAAAGCTAGAACTCAATAACAAGAGGAAATTTGGAAAGAACCCAAATACATGGAGACTAAACAGCATCCTTCTAAAGAATGAATGGGTCAACCAGGAAATCAAAGAAGAATTGAAAAAAATTATGGAAACAAATGATAATGAAAACACAACAGTTCAGAATCTGTGGGACACAACAAAGGCAGTCCTGAGAGGAAAATATATAGCGGTACAAGCCTTTCTCAAGAAACAAGAAAGGTCTCAGGTACACAACCTAACCCTACACCTAAAGGAGCTGGAGAAAGAACAAGAAAGAAACCCTAAACCCAGCAGGAGAAGAGAAATCATAAAGATCAGAGCAGAAATCAATGAAATAGAAACCAAAAAAACAATAGAACAAATCAACGAAACTAGGAGCTGGTTCTTTGAAAGAATTAATAAGATTGATAAACCCCTGGCCAGACTTATCAAAAAGAAAAGAGAGAGGACCCAAATAAATAAAATCATGAATGAAAGAGGAGAGATCACAACGAACACCAAAGAAATACAGACAATTATAAGAACATACTATGAGCAACTCTACGCCAACAAATTGGACAATCTGGAAGAAATGGATGCATTCCTAGAGACATATAAACTACCACAACTGAACCAGGAAGAAATAGAAAGCCTGAACAGACCCATAACCAGTAAGGAGATTGAAACAGTCATCAAAAATCTCCAAACAAACAAAAGCCCAGGGCCAGACGGCTTCCCGGGGGAATTCTACCAAACATTTAAAGAAGAACTAATTCCTATTCTCCTGAAACTGTTCCAAAAAATAGCAATAGAAGGAAAACTTCCAAACTCATTTTATGAGGCCAGCATCACCTTGATCCCAAAACCAGACAAGGATCCCAACAAAAAAGAGAACTACAGACCAATATCCTTGATGAACACAGATGCAAAAATTCTCGCCAAAATACTAGCCAATAGGATTCAACAGTACGTTAAAAGGATTATTCACCACGACCAAGTGGGATTTATTCCAGGGCTGCAAGGCTGGTTCAACATCTGCAAATCAATCAATGTGATACAACACATTAATAAAAGAAAGAACAAGAACCATATGATACTCTCCATAGATGCTGAAAAAGCATTTGACAAAGTACAGCATCCCTTCCTGATCAAAACTCTTCAAAGTGTAGGGATAGACGGCACATACCTCAATATTATCAAAGCCATCTATGAAAAACCCACCGCAAATATCATTCTCAATGGAGAAAAACTGAAAGCTTTTCCGCTAAGGTCAGGAACACGGCAGGGATGTCCGTTATCACCACTGCTATTCAACATAGTACTAGAAGTCCTAGCCTCAGCAATCAGACAACAAAAGGAAATTAAAGGCATCCAAATCGGCAAAGAAGAAGTCAAACTATCACTCTTCGCAGATGATATGATACTCTATGTGGAAAACCCAAAAGACTCCACTCCAAAACTGCTAGAACTTGTACAGGAATTCAGTAAAGTGTCAGGATATAAAATCAATGCACAGAAATCAGTTGCATTTCTCTACACCAACAACAAGACAGAAGAAAGAGGAATTAAGGAGTCCATCCCATTTACAATTGCACCCAAAACTATAAGATACCTAGGAATAAACCTAACCAAAGAGACTAAGAATCTATACTCAGAAAACTATAAAGTACTCATGAAAGAAATTGAGGAAGACACAAAGAAATGGAAAAATGTTCCATGCTCCTGGATTGGAAGAATAAATATTGTGAAAATGTCTATGCTACCTAAAGCAATCTACACATTTAATGCAATTCCTATCAAAGTACCATCCATTTTTTTCAAAGAAATGGAACAAATAATCCTAAAATTTATATGGAACCAGAAAAGACCTCGAATAGCCAAAGGAATATTGAAAAAGAAAGCCAAAGTTGGTGGCATCACAATTCCGGACTTCAAGCTCTATTACAAAGCTGTCATCATCAAGACAGCATGGTACTGGCACAAAAACAGACACATAGATCAATGGAACAGAATAGAGAGCCCAGAAATGGACCCTCAACTCTATGGTCAACTCATCTTCGACAAAGCAGGAAAGAATGTCCAATGGAACAAAGACAGCCTCTTCAATAAATGGTGTTGGGAAAATTGGACAGCCACATGCAGAAAAATGAAATTGGATCATTTCCTTACACCACACACGAAAATAGACTCAAAATGGATGAAGGATCTCAACGTGAGAAAGGAATCCATCAAAATCCTCGAGGAGAACACAGGCAGCAACCTCTTTGACGTCAGCCGCAGCAACATCTTCCTAGGAACATCACCAAAGGCAAGGGAAGCAAGGGCAAAAATGAACTTTTGGGATTTTATCAAGATCAAAAGCTTTTGCACAGCAAAGGAAACAGTGAACAAAACCAAAAGACAACTGACAGAATGGGAGAAGATATTTGCAAATGACATATCAGATAAAGGGCTAGTGTCCAAAATCTATAAAGAACTTAGCAAACTCAACACCCAAAGAACAAATAATCCAATCAAGAAATGGGCAGAGGACATGAACAGACATTTCTGCAAAGAAGACATCCAGATGGCCAACAGACACATGAAAAAGTGCTCCATATCACTCGGCATCAGGGAAATACAAATCAAAACCACCATGAGATATCACCTCACACCAGTCAGAATGGCTAAAATTAACAAGTCAGGAAATGACAGATGCTGGCGAGGATGCGGAGAAAGGGGAACCCTCCTACACTGTTGGTGGGAATGCAAGCTGGTGCAACCACTCTGGAAAACAGCATGGAGGTTCCTCAAAATGTTGAAAATAGAACTACCCTATGACCCAGCAATTGCACTGCTGGGTATTTACCCTAAAGATACAAACATAGTGATCCGAAGGGGCACGTGCACCCGAATGTTTATCGCAGCAATGTCTACAATAGCCAAACTATGGAAAGAACCTAGATGTCCATCAACAGACGAATGGATAAAGAAGATGTGGTATATATACACAATGGAATACTATGCAGCCATCAAAAGAAATGAAATCTTGCCATTTGCGACGACGTGGATGGAACTAGAGGGTATCATGCTTAGCGAAATAAGTCAATCGGAGAAAGACAACTATCATATGATCTCCCTGATATGAGGGAGAGGAGATGCAACATGGGGGGTCGAGGGGGTAGGAGAAGAGTAAATGAAACAAGATGGGATTGGGAGGGAGACAAACCATAAGTGACTCTTAATCTCACAAAACAAACTGAGGGTTGATGGGGGGAGGGGGTTGGGAGAGGGGGTGGGGTTATGGATATCGGGGAGGGTATGTGCTATGGTGAGTGTTGTGAAGTGTGTAAACCTGGCGATTCGTAGACCTGTACTCCTGGGGATAAAAATATATGTTTATAAAGCTGTAAAAAAAAAAAAAAAAAAAAAAAAAAAAAAAAAAAAAAAAAAAAAGAAAGAAAGGATGAATCCACAAGTTTTGTAGCAACATGGACGGGACTGGAAGAGATTATGCTGAGTGAAATAAGTCAAGCAGAGAGAGTCAATTATCATATGGTTTCACTTATTTGTGGAGCATAACAAATAGCATGGAGGACAAGGGGAGATGGAGAGGAGAAGGGAGTTGAGGGAAATTGGAAGGGGAGGTGAACCATGAGAGACTATGGACTCTGAAAAACGATCTGAGAATTTTAAAGGGGTGGGGGGTGGGAGGTTGGGGGCACCAGGTGGTGGGTATTGTAGAGGGCACAGATTGCATGGAGCACTGGGTGTGGTGCAAAAATAATGAATACTGTTATGCTTAAAAAAAAATAAAAAAATTAAAAAAAAAAAAATAAAAATAAAAAAAAAAGTTTCGGTAAATGCCAGGAATTTGTGGTCTATTATTTTTTAAGAAGTCCAAACAATATTTTACAAATTTTGTTTTCAGATATCATATTTTATAGACTGTTACTTTCTCTACTGATCCCTTACTAGTTTGTCATAAAAACTCTAACTTAGAAATGTGGTTTATGTGTGCATTTTCAGAAATACAGATTATTTCATAAGCTGAGAATCTGTGAAATAATGACCAGTTAGGCAGTACTTACAGTATAGAGTTTGAAGCTAAAATACCGTAATTAGCAGAACTTTAATTGCTGGGATTATAAAAGAAAGAAAAGAAATCTGTGCTAGAGTATCCTCAGCCCCACAATTACCTGAAGCATGACTGAGAAAATTCTAAGAGGAGAAAACAACATATAAGTCCATTTCCATAGCTAATCAGATATTCAAATGAGTGACATTCACTCTTTCAGGCCAATGGGGGAATGATGCAACTAATTCTTGGAATTGCTGTCCATCCTAATGGACTAAATGGGCAGAGGGGAGGATATATTTCCTCTGTTTCATATTACTGGGAAATTTTAGCTAGAGTGCAAATGTATTCAGAACAGAAAACTTAATTCATTATGGTTTAGGTAGGCTGGAAGCAACAAGAATTTTTTTTTTTTTTTCTGAACGCAAAAAAGTGATGTCAAATGCAAAATTATTGCTGGATTTAATGAGCTGAGATGGCCATAGGAAGGAGAAATTAAGAGTTTCCAATGGACAAAACAACATCTACCACTAAAAAGTTGAACTGTATGAGTGCTCACTGAGTATGCTCTCCTCCATCACCACTCACCATTATGCTTGTTTTGACACCGTTCATGGATTAAACGACTGACCTTTGAAAACCGATGGTTATTTGAAAACTGCGGTTCCTGTCTTACCAATGTCAATTCACCTAATCTTAGATGAGATAGGGGGAAAAATTGGCTTTGCATATAAAAGCTACATTAACTTGAACGTCTGCATGTTTATGTCTGAGTATAGGCATCTATCAAGGATTCAAACCAAAGTGGAACAAGAAGAGTATTTAAATCATGCATGGATCTTAGAGACAGACAGAGACATCTACTGGTCCATTTATTACCAATCCCAAGCACCTCCCCCTCCACTGTAATTAATGTAACATTTTCTCTCTTTACAGCTGACAGCCAAGAGCATAATTAGAGTCTAATAAAACACGGAAAAGTCACAAATGCAAAGTGGAGTAAACAGTAAACAGTGAGGGAGGCGAGGATTCGGGAGTGTGATGGCTGGGTAATGCCTCAGATAAACTGTGTGCACATTGACACTGTCACGCTCTCGGCAGCCCCAAGTGTGCTGGTAGCCTGGTGCAGACAGACAGCTCGAATTAATCCCAAGAGGAGCGCATGACAGGCGAGTGAAGCAGACAATTAGAATGAAGGAGGAAATTGGAAATGGCAAAGGTGTGAACATATGTCAAATTACAACTAAATGATAAATTACAATTCTGTCATTGGAATAAGCGGTAATTAAGAAAGATTTCAGCTCTCCCTCTTGAAAAAAAAAAAAAGGAAGAATCACATTTTTTCCCCCCAGTTTAGATTTGTTTGCTGAATTGTTTCCATCCATCTCACACATGGGGCTGGATCTTCCTGACTTTGGGGCTGCATTATTTGTGTACATTAAGGATAATTCTTTTCTTTCCTCTTCCCCATTTTCCAGACTGGCAGAATGATAGTGTCAAAATGAACAGGAAGCTGATAGTATCTGATATAAAAACCTGCACTGAGGTTTAAAAAAAAAAAAAATGAGGCTTGCTGCTGAATGTGCTGCCGTGCTCTAATTATTTTAAACAAGCACTGCACAGTCCAGCTGACAATTAGGAAAGTCTGCTTTATGGCTTGGGGGATTCGTATGAAACCTCATAATCACTGTATACACGTCCTTTTCGTTTAGACAGTAATGAATGTGGGTGGGGTTTCTTGGCAGTTTTCGGCCACTTAACCACAATTTAAAACAGCTGTGTAATTATCATGAGTTTTTGAATCCAACATCCAATTCCAATTTAGAGTTTGTAACACCTGTGGTTTGTTACCCGCGCTAGGACCAAGGAAGGGGAGTGACGGAAGCGAAAGTGCAGAGCTGGCAAAAGCAGTCCCGGAGATGGCTCCTTGTCCCACAGGGCCTCTACGTGCCAAGACACAGCTGAAGAAGAAATCGTCACAAAGGCGAATCTCCCATATAAACATGAGGTGCGGTGTGCAAGGAGGTGTTCTTCAGCAGAGTCAAGACAGCGTGAACTAGTCTTCAACTCCTAAAAAAGCAGATATGTCGGAGAGCTATATCACCCTGGCAAACTCTATTAAAAAAGGTGGGGAGGGAGTGGGAAACACGCCTGTGGAAACGGCCATACAGGTCCTGTACCAAAGGTGACAGTCTTTGTTTAGCACATCTCAAAGCAGATGCTGTTTCATTTGATGACCATTTTCAAATATCGAGTTCTTAGGCACTAATTTTAGAAGTGCAACTAATATTAATAATAATATTAGTAAGAGTGATTTGCATGAGTATTTGGATTGAAATAAAATTTCTTAACATGTAAGTGAAACATCCGCCACATGTTATTTGTAAGATAAGCTAACTCTAAACTTTCTGTGCATTATTTGTACTTCTGAAAGTGGTTGTAACAGGAAATAGTTATCGTTTTACATTCACAGAACAATGACTACATACAATTATCTAGTGTCTAAAAAAGAAGATCGAAATAATGAAAATTCCTCTTAGAACAAATGCAAATATTTACATCATTTCTTTCTCACCTTCCTTCTAGGGCAAAAAGGAGACAAATATCCAAAAAGCTAAATAAAATTCCCCAACAGAGAGGTCAGAGGCTCCAATGATCTTCCGGAATAAATCAATTTCTAGCCGCTGTGGCCAGATACTATAGTTCAAGGCCTTGAGAGCTTAATTGGGGAAGTATGTTAAAAGTTAAAAGGCCAGAGTCATGTTAATTACATGAGGTTTTTCTTGTAGAAAATCTGCCCAACACAATCCAACCCCCACCCCTTAGAAAGGGGTATGATCCCGCACCACACTTCTGTAATTTGACAAGGTTTATTTTTAAAGCAATTTATTTGTAGTCATGTATATGCTTCACAAGTAATAAAGCCTAATGTGTTCATTTATTATATTCTTAGTACAGTTTGGGTTAGGAAGCCTCTGACACTGCATGCCAGAACTTCAGAAGGGTTTAAATATGGAACAAATTAAGGGCTGGGTTTCAATTCTTCCTTCTTTTGAAAAGTAAGGGGTGAGAAAAAAAATGAATTATAATTGTTGCTCCAATTCTGTTTCCTTCTAGAAATAGAAGTTCTTCTATGGAAACATGAACGTAGGAGAGTAGCCAGAAAAAATCTTGGGCTTTTACTCCAATCAGAGGAAAGTGTTCATAAAATAAAATCTGGCAAAAGTATCATTAAACATTTATTAAAAATAACCTAACAGATTAATTAATAATCTATATAATAAAAGTTGAATGGATAATGACATCAGTCCTCTTATTTGGTACTTTGTATTATAGAGACAGGTAAATATGAATAGTAGAAATCATTTTCCAACCATACAATGTTCCACATTCAACTTATATTTAAGATACATTTTTTACATGTCTACTAAAGCTGAATAGCTTTGAAGTTAATGGTAGAGCACAAACTACTTTCATGAAATAATGTGGTATATAAAGTTGGTTTCTGGATATTATATTTTTTTTAATAGCAGGTTAGGTCCTCATATTTGCCACATCAGTTAACTTTCCAAAGAGAAGACTTTGTTTAATAGCCATAAGAGGCAATGGAAATTATTTGGTTGGCAAAGGACACTTTTATTTAATATTTGATAGCCAGAAGAGGCAATGGAAATTATTTGGTTGGCAAAGGACATGTTGACTTAATATAGACTTAGCATATAGATGTTACGTTGGATAACACTTTTCAGAAGATTCTCAACCTATAGTATACGTAAGCTTGGCTGGGTAGGTACAGAAATCTGCATTTTGGACAAGCATTTCATGTAGCTTTCATGTGAACTTAAACTCTGACACAAAACTTCCACGTTGCTTAGGCCCAAGGAAAGTTGTTAGCACCAGAGTGAATACTAGAACAAGATACCTGGAAATAGAGACCAATTTTCTGATCACCTATCAACCTCCTTTATGAAATTATATTGAAATTATATTCTTTTTTGGGCGCCTGGGTGGCTCAGTGGGTTAAGCCGCTGCCTTCGGCTCAGGTCATGATCTCAGGGTCCTGGGATCGAGTCCCGCATCGGGCTCTCTGCTCAGCAGGGAGCCTGCTTCCCTCTCTCTCTCTCTCTCTCTCTGCCTGCCTCTCTGTCTACTTGTGATCTCTCTCTGTCAAATAAATAAATAAAATCTTTAAAAAAAAAAAAAAAAAAAAAAAAAAAAGAAATTATATTCTTTTTTTTAATAATTCAATCTAGAGCAGGTTTTTTGTTGTTGTTTTTTTTTTAATGATTTTATTTATTTATTTGAGAGAGAGAGAGAGAGAGCATGAGAGGAGAGAGGTCAGCGGGAGAAGCAGACTCCCGAGCAGGGAGCCCGATGTGGGACTTGATCTCAGGACTCCAGGATCATGACCTGAGTCGAAGGCAATTGCTTAACCAACTGAGCCACCCAGGCGCCCCTGACATTATATTCTTGAACAAGAAAATATAAATTAAAGTGAGTAAATCATGTTCCTAATTTCTATGTTCAATTCTATGCTTAAAATTAGGAAAATCTGACAATGATGATTATTATAAATTATTTTCACTACAGATTTCAATGCTGGGGCTTTACCAATTTAGAACACATATTAAGAGTCATAAGCACATTTCTAATTTTAGTCCATATGGAATACTGAAGAGTAGTGAAATGTGGAATTATATAAGGAAATTTTACTAAGAATTAGGTCAAGAGTATCTGTAGTTCATAATATATTCATTCAAATACATAGTTTCCCTAAAATATTAAACCATTTTAATTCTTAAATTTTCCCTGTACAAATTTTCGTACAGTTGCATATTTAACAGTGATACATTCAGGTAATGATACTTTAGACATAAATGAATCCTGAACACATTTGAATATTGTGGTGAAATATTATTCAGTGGTCAATAACCAATGAAATAAGCATGGTAATACATTCCACAAGTCTAAATCCAGGATATCTGACTGGAATCTTATTTAAAAATTAAAGAGTATAAGACATAATACAAATACACACACACACACACACACACACACACACATACATGTTAGTCTCTGTCCCTGGACTCTGGCACAGAGCTCCTAAAATTCTGATAATTTTCTAAGTGATGAAAACATTAGGAGCATTTTTGTTCTAATATTTGTTCCTGACACAGTTCCTCAGAATTTCCTGGGTGATACCAGTATATTTGTTTTAATGCAGTGACTCTTGATGGGCTTCTGGATGGAGGCTAGTCACAAATATCAAGCCATGAGTAGAAGCTTGGAATTTTAAGCCCCATCCCCCATTTTCCAGAGAGGGCTAGAAATGGAATTAATGATCTATCATGCCTATATGATAAGGCTTCCATTAAAAATTCCCCAAGGTATAGGATTCAGAGAGCTTCTGGGTTGGTGAACATGTGGAGATGCCTGGAGAGAGGCATGCCTAGAGAAGGCATGGAAGCTTTGTGCCCTTTCCCACACACCTTGCCATAGGCATCTCTTCCATCTGGATGTTCAACTGTATCCTTTATCATATCCTTTTTTTTTTAAATTTTTATTTATTTATTTTATAGTCGGAGATCACAAGTAGTCAGAGAGGCAGGCAGAGAGAGAGGGGGAAGCAGGCTTCCTGCTGAGCAGAGAGCCCGATGCGGGGCTCCATCCCAGGATCCTGAGATCATGACCTGAGCCGAAAGCAGAGGTTTAACCCACTGAGCCACCCAGGCGCCCCTTATCATATCCTTTTATAACAAACTAGTAAATAGTAAAAACTTTTGCTGAGTACTGTGAGACACCCCAGCAAAGTAATCAAACTCAAGAAAGGGACTTTTGCAACCTCCAATCTATAACCAGTCAATCAGAAGCACAGGTAACAACCCAAACTTGTGAGTGCAGTCTTATGCATTGAACCTTGTCCTGAATAGTGTCAAATCCCGCAGGTTAAAGGCTCAGTCCTAGGTAGACAACGTCTGAGTTGAGTTAAATTGTAGGACATCTAGCTGGTATTGCAGAATTGCTTGATGTGGGAAAAACCCACATAGATCTGGTGTCTGAATTGTGAATGGTAGTCATGTAAGAGTAAAGGAGAAACGCAGAAGAAGTGCATGTTTTCTCAACAGACTACTTCGGGAATATGTTGATGAATTTCTATTTTCAGGCTTGTTGGAATAACTTGACTAGAGACAACAGAAAATCAAAGACAATGAAAGAGGAGCTTTATTTATTTACTTATTTATTATTTTTAAAGATTTTATTTATTTATTTGACTGAGAGAGAGAGCACAAGCAGGCAGAGAGACAGGCAGAGGGAGAGGCAGGCAGAGGGAGAGGGAAGCAGAGAGAGAGGGAGAAACAGGCTTTCCCCTGAGCAGAAAGCCTGACATGGGGATTGATTCCAAGACCCTGGGATCATGACCTAGGCCAAAGGCAGATCCTTAACCAACTGTGACACCCAGGCACCCCAAAAGAAGAGCTTTAAAGTACCGAAATGAAAAATAATTTTGAGGCCTTATATATCCAGCAAAATATTAAAAAACTCAGGTCAAATTTTCACAGAAACAAAAACTGAGAGTGTCAGTCACTAGAAGAGCTGCACTATTAGAAACATAAAGGAAAGTATTTGGGGTGCCTGGGTGGCTCAGTTAGTTAAGTATCTAACTCTTGGTTTCTGCTCAGGTCATAATCTCAAAGTCTTGGGATCAAGACACGCATGGGGTTCCACTCTCATCAGGGAGTCTGCTTGAGGATTCTCTCTCCCTTTGCCCCTCCCACACTCTCTCTCAAATAATAAATAAATAAATAAATAAATAAATAAAACCTTCAATTAAAAAAATATGTAGGGAGTGTAGGTGGTTAGGTCAGTTAAGCATCTGCCTTTGGCTCAGTCATGATCAGGGAACTTCCTGTTCAGAGGGAAGCCAGAAGCCTGCTTCTCCCTCTTCTCCTGACTCTTGTTCTCTCTCTCTCTCTCTCTCTCTCTCACATAAATAAATAAATCTTTAAAAAGTAATATTTATTACACTGCATTTTTAAAAACTAATAATCTTTTTTTTAAAGTTTACTTATTTATTTTTAGTGGTCTCTACCACTCTATTTATTATTTATTTATTTATTTATTTTTAGTGGTCTCCCACCACTAACTGGGGCTCAAACTCATGACCATGAGATCAAGAGTCACATGCCCTTCTTACTGAGCCAGCCATCTTGCATTTTGATAACAGTAAAATATATAGACATATGGTAGTCAAAGGATGAAGAAAAAATGAGATCACAATGCATATTGTTACATAGTATATAAAAATAACAAAAATAACATTTTCTTACCATGAAGGATACTGTGATAAGTTAGAGCTTTGATTTCTAGGGTAAATGTAAAATTATAATGCAAAAATAAAAGACAAAGGAGAAATTAAAACAGAAATCTGAAAAGATTTTATTAACTAAAAAAGAAGATAGGAAGTGAAGAAGGGAAGAAAAATTAGATGAACAATTAGAAAAAAATAGCAAGAAAATAACTTGAATCTGAACAGATGAACAATGACATTAATTATAAATGGATTAGAGACTGCAATTCAAAGGCAAATATTGTCAGACCCAATTTGTTTGTTTGTTTTTCATAAGAAATGAAGCTTAAATACAAATACACAGGTTGGAAGCAAAACACTAGAAACATATACCATGAAGTTAATAAGCCAAAGAAAAACTAGGGTTGTTATATTAATACACTGTAAAATAGGCTTTAAAACCAGAAGTTAGGGGCACCTGGGTGGCTCAGCGGGTTAAGCCGCTGCCTTCGGCTCAGGTCATGATCTCAGGGTCCTGGGATCGAGCCCTGCATCGGGCTCTCTGCTCAGTGGGGAGCCTGCTTCTTCCTCTCTCTCTGCCTGCCTCTCTGCCTACTTGTGATCTCTGTCAAATGAATAAATAAAATCTTAAAAAAAAAAAATAAAAAAAAAAATAAAACCAGAAGTTATTACCAAAAGGACTAGAAAGTATCTCATTAAAGAGCAGTCCATGAAAAAGAACATAACATTTCTGTGTATGAAATTCAATAAAATAGTTGGAAAATTTAACACCATTTTCTTTGTAATTGATAGAACAAGTTAAACAACATTATTAACAATATTGAAAATTTGGACAATACTACCAAAATCTTGACCTAAATGATATTATATTACATTACAACTAATAACTACAAAATACATATATATATATTTTTTTTAATTGAGAGAACATTTCTTTTTTTTTTTTTTTAAGATTTTATTTATTTATTTGTCATAGAGAGAGAAGCGAGAGTGAGCACAGGCAGACAGAGTGGCAGGCAGAGGCAGAGGGAGAAGCAGGCTCGCTGCCAAGCAAGGAGCCCGATGTGGGACTCGATCCCAGGACGCTGGGATCATGACCTGAGCCGAAGGCAGCTGCTTAACCAACTGAGCCACCCAGGCGTCCCAAAATACATATATTTTTAAGTGCATATGAAATGTTCTAACTGGTAGACCCTGTGCTGGGTCATAAAGCAAACATCAGCAAATTTCAAAACACTGAACTCTTACAAATATATCCTTTATACAAAATAGAATTAAATTAGAAACAAGGTATTTGGAAAACTCCAGTATTTAGAAATTAAATCACATACTAATAAATAACATGAATCAAAGAAGTAATCAAAAAAAAAAAAAAAAACAATCCACCAAGATCAAGAAAAGGCCAGGATTTTTGTTTTGTAACTTCCAATTCAACATGGAAGTTCTAACCAGTGTAAAACTGTAAGAAAAATAAATAAAAGTTATAAATATTAGAAAAAAAAAAGTTAAACATTTTTTTATTCACACACAAGATGGTCATTGCAGGAAATATTATACATTAAATTTCTAGGAAATGGTAAGAAAAACACAAACATACTTCTAGAACTTAAAAGTTAGTTTTGCAAGGTTGGAAATGCAAGATCAATATTTCAAAATTGATTACATTTGAAAAGTTAAATTTTGATTTCTTATAGAATCAAAAAATGAATATGTAAACCCTCCTACTGAAAATCTTGTGAGACCTAACTAATGAAAAGATATACCATTTTTATGAACTGAAGACTTAACATTATTAAAATAATAATTTTCTCTAAAATGGTTTGTAGATTGAATGCAATCTCCATCAAAATCCCAAAAAGTTTGTTCATGTGTGCGTGTGTGTGTGTCTGTGTGTAAGCTGGCAATGTATTTCTAAGATTCACAAAGAAATATGAAGTTCCTGAATTAGCCAGGAAAATCTTGAAAAGAAGGACAAAGTTGGAGTACACACACTGTCTAATTTCAAGTCTTATTATAAAGCTACAGTTATCAACCAACATGTTACTGATGTGACAACATATAACTAGATCAACCGAAGAGAATATAGAGAACAGAATTAGATTCACATTTATAGAATTAGATTCACAAAGTCCCAAGGCAATTCAATGAGAAAAGGAAAGTCTTTTCAACAAATGGTGATGGGAAAGAAATAGTTTAACATATTGAAAAGAATGAATATCCATAACTACCTCATACTACAGACAAAAATTAATTCAAGGTATCAAAGGCCTGTATATAAATGGTGAAACTCATAAGAGAATATCTTTGTGATCTTGGTATAGACAGAGATTTCTTAAATAGGACAACAAACTCTTACTATAAATTGAAAAATTGATGAAATGGAGTTCATAAAAAATTAAAACATCTGCTTATCGAAAAAAATCACTGTTACAAAAAAAATTTGTAAAATATAAAACTGGCAGAAGATTTTTATTCAGAATATATAACAAACTTTTACCAATGAATAATAAAAAGGACAGACCATCCATTAAAAAAATAGAAAATTGATTTAGAACCAACATTTCTAGACAGAAGAGATATGAATGGCTATTAGTACATGAGAAAGATGCTCAACATCATTAATTAAAGCAAAAATGAGATACTATTCCATGCTCACTTGATTGACCAATATGAAAAAGTAGACGGACAAACTTAATGTTGGTAAGAATAAACTGCAATTGGAACTCTCATCATTGATTCTGTGAATGTGTAAACTAGTGGTTCCTTATATAGTTAAATACCTACCTAGTTTATTACCTAGAAATTCTACTCCTGAATAATTACCCAAAAGAAGTGAAAGCTTATACTCACAAAAAGACTTATAATGTTTAGAACAGCTTCATTCATATTATTAGGAAACTAAAAAAAAAAAAAAGAAAAAATCCAAATATTTATCACAAAAGAATTAAAAAAAACAAAATATGGTATATTTATATATAAAATATATATAGAAGTATATATATCATATATATATTCAGTATATATATACTGAATAACAATCAGTAATTAAAAAGTACTACTGATATGTACAAAATTATTTATATATTTCAAAAAGATTGAGTTGCACAAAAGAAGCTCTCCTCCCTCAACAAAATTACATACTGTTTGATTCTAATTTTTAGAAGTGCAAAAATAGGCAAAATGTATCTTTGATGTTAGAAAACAAAACAGTAGTTACCTCTGAGATAGGGCTGCAAATTAAATGGGATGGGGCATCAGTGAACGGGATGATAAAAATGTTTACCTTGATTAGAATGATGGTCACAGCAGTTTATGTTCCTAAAACCTCACAGAATCATACCCGTAAGATCTATGTATTTCACTGTATATAAATTTTACCTCAAATTATAAAACAGGGCTTGAACAGGGACATTGTTAATTAGAAAGTCTCTGTCACTTATATGTAAGAGATAATGAGTTTACTTCTTCCTGGATTTTTAAACGTTTCCCTGAATGCAATCAGGCACTTTGGACAAAGCAATTAACTCTTTCTGGTTACTGAGTGCTTGTCGATAAATTGCTGTTGATTTGTTCTACTCTATCATATATGGATGCAATATTATGCTTACTGGACTGTTAACAAGACTGTGACTATTATGAACATAGCAGCAAGACATCCTTTAACTTAGTAACAATCATAACACCTAAGAGTTGCAATAGAATCCTGTTTAAATGAATACTATCACAATATCAACTTTTTAAAAAGAAAAACCACTTAAACACCCTATCCATATCACTTATTTGTTTTGCTTTTCTGGTGTACATACTAAATATGTACACCAGAAATATCACCATACTTATTACACTTTAACAAGTATTCTTTTCAATATTTGTGTTCAGCAGCGGGTCCAAGAATTAATCAGATTGTTTTTCACAGGAGAGTAGCAAGGATATTTTTTTATTTATGTGACAATAACATGGATGGAGTGGAGGCTATAAAATATTTGGTTTCTGGTCAGCTGGTATAAATATAGTCCTTGAATCTCTGTCAAGTAGCTGCATGTATAGCTATTGCTAAGTCAGCTAGGCAAAACAGTATTTATAAATAATTGTCAGCAATTTATGGTACAACAATCAGCTTTTAGGCTACAGCCGAGCTCTTTGCAAACCAGCTAATACCATTTCTTCATTTATTTCAATTCTGAGATAACCTAGGTGAAAATATTTCAAAACCAAACATTGACAACTTTTAGAACTTATAGTAAAATATCTACCTGCCTCTTCTCCCTCCCTCTTCCTTTCTCTTATATTTATATTTATTTTTCTGATTATAATACTATTTAATTTCATTCAATTAATCATTAATATTCTACTCTGTGTTCTAGTGAGAAGAAAAAAAAGTGAAATCTTAATAAAAATATCCATCATGTATAGATTCTTTTCCAATGATGACACTCTAGAGAATTTTCTTGCCAAACAAACTACTTTTTATTTATTTCATAAATATTACTTGTATATATATATAATATATATATACTTGGAATCACACAGTATGTACCTTTTTTGGACTGGCTTCTTTTATTTAACAATATACATTCAAAGTTCTTCCAAGTCTTTTTGTACCTCAATAGCTCATTTCTTTATTTCTTTAAAATTCTTAAAATTTTTATTTAATTTAATATTTATGGGTGTGTGTATACCACATCTTTAGCCATTCATCTGTCGATGGACATTTGGGCTCTTTCCATAGTTTGGTTATTGTTGATAATGCTGCTATAAACACTGGGGTGCATGTACCTCTTCAAATCTGTATTTTTGTATCCTTTGGGTAAATACCTAGTAGTGCAATTGCTGGATCATGGGATAGTTATATTTTTAACTTTTTGAGGAACCTCCAAACGTTTTCCAGAGAGTCTGTGCCAGTTTGCATTCCCACCAACAGTACAAGAGGGCTCCCCTTTCTCTGCAGCCTCACCAACACCCGTCGTTTCTTGTGTTGTTAATTTTGGCCATTCTGACCGGTGTGAGGCAGTATCTCATGGTTTTGGTTTCCATTTCTCTGATGATGAGTGATGTTCAGTATCTTTTCATTTATCTTTTTTTTTTAAAGATTTTATTTATTTATTTGACAGAGATCACAAGTAGGCAGAGAGGTAGGCAGAGAGAGAGAGGAGGAAGCAGGCTCCCTGCTGAGCCTGCCGAAGTGGGGCTCGATTCCAGGATCCTGAGACCATGACCCGAGCTGAAGGCAGAGGCTTTAACCCACTGAGCCACCCAGGCACCCTTCTTTTCATTTATCTTTTAGTAGTTCATCTCTATCACTAAACAATATTCAATTTCATAGAGGTCCTACAGTTCATCTACTCACCTATTTAAGGACAAATTCTAATTCTTTGGCAATTATAAATACAGCTATTCTAAACATTCATGATTAGGTTTTTGTGTGGACATATGTTTTCAACTTAATTGGGTGAATACCAAGAAGTACAATTGCCAAATCATATAGTAGGGACATCTTCAAATTTATAAAAGGCTGTCAGTCTTTCAAAATGGCTTTTTGCCTTTTTGCAATCTTACCAACAATGAGTAGGAGTTTCTTTTGCTCCACATTCTAGGCAGCATTTGGTATTGTCCATGTTTTGGATTTTAGCCATCTTAATAGGTGTGTAGCGGCGTCCCATTGGCGTTTTATTTTGCATCTCCTTAATGACATAAGATGTTGAGCATCTTGTCATATACTTGTCTTCTGTATGTCTTCCTCCGTGAGATACGTGTTCAGAATTTTTACCCATTTATTATTTCAGTTGATTGATTTTTCACTGTTGATTTTTAAACATTCTTTGTATATTTCATATAGCAGTTATTTATCAGTTATTTGTTTTTAATATTCTCCCAATCTGTAGCTTGTCTCAATTTTCTTAATAGTGTCTCCCAAAGTTTCACAGGGCAAAAGTTTTTTTTTATTTTAATGAATTTTTACTAATTTTTTTCTTTCATGAATCATACATTTCACATTGTATCTAAAACTTATTGCTAAATCAAAAGTCACTTAGGTTTTCTTTTATGTTTTCTTCTACATTTTTGTAGTTTTGATTTTTCACTTAAGTCCTTGATCTCTTTTGAGTTAATTTTTATAAAAGATATAAAATCAGTGTTTGGATTCATTACTTGGCATATTTGTGTTCAGTTGTCCCAGAACCTTTTCTTGAAAAGACTATCTTTTCTCAATGGAATTGCCTTAGTCAAAAATCGATTGACTCCACTTGTGTTGGTCTAATTTTGAGCTCTCTATTCTGTTCCACTGGTCTATTTATCAATTCTTTCACCAATGCCACACTGTTGTGACTACTGCAGCTTTATAGTAAGTCTTGAAATTTAGCCCTAAAGTTTTGTTGGTCCACTTTGATAATGTGTTGGTTATTTTGGCTCTTCTGCCTTTCCATATAAAGTTTAGAATCAGTTTGTCAATATCTAAAAAGTAACTTGCTGAGGATTTTATCAGGATTGCATTGAATCTATTAATTAGATTGGGAAAAACTGGTATTTTAATATTATTGGGTCATCCTATCCATGAACATAGAATATATCTACATTTGTTTAGAGCTTCTCTGATTTCCTTCATCACAATTCTGTCATTTTTTAAATATGGATCTTGTACATATTTTCTTATATTTACTCTAAAGTATTTATTTTCATGTGAAAATAAACGTGGTTTTTTTTAAAGATTTTATTTATTTATTTGACAGAAATCACAAGTAGGCAGAGAGGCAGGCAGAGAGAGAGAGGAGGAAGCAGGCTCCCCGCCGAGCAGAGAGCCCAACACGGGGCTCAATCTCAGGACCCTGAGATCATGACCTGAGCTGAAGGTAGAGACTTTAACCCACTGAGCCACCCAGGCACCCTGCCTTATACCTGATCTTAGAGGGAAAGCTTTGAGTTTCTCACCATTAAATATGGTGTTAGTTATAAGGTTTTTGTAGATATTCTTTATTAGGTTAAGGAAGTTCCCCTCTGTTCCTAGTTTACTGAGTTTTTATAATAAATGTGTATTGGATTTTGTCAAATGCTTTTTCTGCCTCTATTGTTATGATCATTTGATTTCTTGGTTTTAGCCTGTTCATATGATGGATTATATTAACTAATATTCAAATGTTAAACTAAGCTTGCATACCTGGGACAAATACTATTTGGCCATAGCATATAATCCTTTTTACAAATTGTTGGATTTAATCTGCCAATATCATTAGAATTTTTGCATCCGTGTTCATGAGAGCTATTTGCCTGTAGCTTGCAGGTTTTATTTGTTTGTTTTTCTTGTAATTTTTTGTCTGTTTTTTTTTTAATAAGGTAATGCTGGGCTCATATTATGAGTTAAGAAGTATTCCCTCTACTTCTATTATTTGAAAGAGATTGTAGAGAATTGATATAACTTCTTCCTTAAATGTTTGGCAGAATACACCAGTGAACCCATCTGGGCCTTGTGCTTTCTGTTTTGGGAGGTTATTAATTATTAAATCAATTTCTTTAAATATATATATACCTGTATATATATATATATATATATATATATTTAATATTCATTTCTTCTTGTATGAGTTTCAGCAGATTTTGTATTAATTTTATAAAAGTTTCAGTCATTATTGCTTCTATCCCTATCTCACTTTCTTCTCTGCTGACATATGTTAAACCTTCTGTGACTACCCCATAGTTTTTGGATATTCTGTTCCATTTTTTTTTTCTGTTTCCTTTTGCTTTTCAGTTTGGAAAATTTCTATTGACATTTCTATTGACATATAGCTTGCTAATTCTCTATATTTGTTTATTTCTCCAGTTTGGGGGCGACAGTTTGCCCTATGACTTCAATTTTCTGATGGCTCTAAGAAAAGTTGTTAATTTTCAGTTTGTTTACCTTTTTTCTTATTGTGAGGATGGAATGATTACTTCCTAACTTTTTGTATGTTGGCCAAGAGACCAGAAGTCTCCACGTATCATTTACTCTTTTTCAGCTTTACTGGGGTATAATTGACAAAATTTTAAGATCTATAAAGTATGCAAATGATGATTCAATATACATACACATTGTGAAAAATTCCCCCAATAGATTTAACAAATACATCCATCACTTCACATGTTTACAGTTCTGTATGTGAGAGAATACTTAAGTTCTACTCTCTTAGAAAATTTCAATTACACAATACGGTGTTATTAACTATACTATTGACAATGCAAAATGAACAAACCTTTTAAAATTTTAAAGAGAAAGGAAAAAGCTTAATTCAAGCCAGGTTAGGACAGCTGTTTGGAATACACAATCTTCACAAAGGAGAAAGTGCTCCGGGAAAGGAATATTTAGTGAAGGGCATATATGGTTTATACATAAAAAGTTACAAATCATCATGACAAAGGACATTCCAGAAAGTTACAGACTTTACTGTATGATTTTAGTATGTGTAAAGCTTATGACTTAACCTTATGGAAACGAAGGAGGTTTTTTTTCATTTTCCTCACCTTTACGTTTTCAATACTCCTTTTTGGTCTTTTTTTTTTTTTTTTAAGATTTTATTTATTTATTTGAGAGAGTGAGAGCGTGAGAGGGTTGAAAGTCAGAGGGAGAAGCAGACTCCCCACAGAGCTGGAAGCCTGATGCAGGACTTAATCCTGGGACTCCAGGATCATGACCTGAGTCAAACGCAGTGACTTAACCAACTGAGCCATCCACGTGTCTCCCCCCCCCCACCTTTTTTCTTTTTAAATAAAGCAGACATTCAGTCTGGGGCAGAAATAGAGCCATGCTTTGAGGTTTTGAAGAGTCATTTTGACCTTAGTAAATATTAAATTATAGTTTCTCAGGGAACCCAGGAACAGGGATCACAAGCATTAAAAGTTGGAAATTTCCTTAATTACTATACATGCTATACATTAGATCTTCAGACCTTATCTTCATTTTAAAACTGAAACCTTATATCCTTTTACCCACCTCTCTCATTTCTCCAACCCCCCAGCTCCTGGTAACCAGGATTTGACCTTCTGTTTTTATGAGTCTGACTTCTTTTATTTATTTTGTAGATTCCACATATAAGTGAAGCCATGCAATAGTTGTCTGTGTCCGGCTTATTTTGCATAGCATAATGCCCTCCAGATACATCCAGGTGGTTACATAATGGCAGATTTCCCATTATTTTTATGGTTGAATAATATTCCATGGTATGTATAAAGACAGTATATATGGGACACATTTTCTTCATCCATCCACCTATCCACTGATGGACACTTAGGATGTTTCCATTCCATGGTTATTGTGAATAACACCACTATGAACTGTACTGATATCTCCTCAAAATAATGATTTCCTTTTCTTTGAATATGTACTCGGAAGTGGGATTGCTGGATCATATAGTAGTATTTTTTTTTCTTTTTCAAGATTTATTTATTTATTTATTTGTCAGAAAGAGAGGGAGAGAGAGCGAACAAGCCCAGACAGACAGAGTAGCAGGCAGAGGCAGAGGGAAAAGCAGGCTCCCTGCCGAGCAAGAAGCCCAATGCGGACTCGATCCCAGGCTTCTGCGATCATGACCTGAGCCGAAGGCAGCCGCTTAACCAACTGAGCCACCCAGGTGTCCCTATAGTAGTATTTTTAATCTCTTTTTTTTTAAAGATTTTATTTATTTATTTGACAGAGATCACAAGTAGACGGAGAGGCAGGCAGAGAGAGAGAGAGGGAAGCAGGCACCCTGCTGAGCAGAGAGCCCGATGCGGGACTCAATCCCAGGACCCTGAGATCACGACCGGAGCCGAAGGCAGCGGCTTAATCCACTGAGCCACCCAGGTGCCCCTATTTTTAATCTCTTTTGAAACCTTCCTATTATTTCCAGTATAGCTGTACAAGTTTACATTCTCACCATCAGTGCACCAGTATTCCCTTTCCTCCAGGTCCTCCCCAGCACTTGTTATCTCTCTTTTTTTTTTTTTTTTTTTTTATAATAACAGTTCTAACAAGAATAAGGTGGTATCTCATTATGGTTTTGATGTGTATCTTTTTAATAATTTGTGATATTGAAATCTTTTCATCTATTTGTTGGCAATTTGTAAGTCTTTAGGAAAACCTTTTGCCCATTTTTAAATTAGATTATTAATTTTTTGACTGTTGAGTTGAATGGATTTCTTGTACATTTGATACTAACTCCTTATTGTATATGTGGTTTGCAAATATTTTTTCTTTCTCTAGGCTCCCCTCCACACATGTCTTTTTTTTTAATTTTTTTTAAAGATTTTATTTATTTATTTGACAGAGAGAGATCACAAGCAGGCAGAGAGGCAGGCAGAGAGAGAGGAGGAAGCAGGCTCCCTGCCGAGCAGAGAGCCCGATGCGGGGCTCGATCCCAGGACCCTGAGATCATGACCTGAGCCGAAGGCAGCGGCTTAACCCACTGAGCCAGCCACCCAGGCGCCCAATACACATGTCTTTTTTGAAGTACTCTTTCAACTTAAAATTTGTAGAACCGGGGCGCCTGGGTGGCTCAGTGGGTTAAGCAGCTGCCTTCGGCTCAGGTCGTGACCTCAGAGTCCTGGGATCGAGCCCCGCATCCGGCTCTCTGCTCAGCAGGGAGCCTGCTTCCTCCTCTCTCTCTGCCTGCCTCTCTGCCTGCTTGTGATCTCTCTCTGTCAAATAAATAAATAAAATCTTAAAAAAAAAAAAATTTGTAGAACCAACTAATTGTATTTTTAAAAGTTTTTATTTAAATTCCAGTTAGCTAGCATACGGTGTAATATTACTTTCAGGTGTATAATATAGTGATTCAGCACTTCAGCAAAACACCTACTGCTCATCACAAATGGGCTCCTTAATCCCCATGACCAGTTTAACCCATTCCACCACCCACTTCCACCCTGTAATCATCAATTTGTTCTCTATACTTGAATCTGTTTTTTATTTTGCCTCTCTTTTCCCCCCTTTGCTCATTTGTTTTGTTTCTTAAATTCCACATATGAGTTGAATCATATGGTATTTGTCTTTTGACTATTTCACTTAGGATAATATTCTCTAGCTTATCCATGTTGTTGCAAATTGCAAGGTTTCATTCTTCGTGATGGCTGAGTAATACTACACTGTAGATATATAAATACATCACATTTTCTTCATCCATTTATCAGTCCATGGACTCTTGGGCTGTTTCATAATTTGGTTTTTGTAGATAATGCCATTATAAATCAGGGTGCCTGTATCCCTTCAAGTTGTATTTTTTATTTTGGGGGGTAAATACTTACTAATACAATTGCTGGATTGTAGGGTAGTTCTATTTCTAACTTTTTGGGGAAACCCCATATGTTTTCCAGAGTGGCTGACCCAGTTTGCATTCCCACCAATAGTGCAAGCGGGTTCCTTTTTCTCTACATCCTCGCCAACACCTGTTGTCTCTTGTGTTGTTGATTTTAGCCATTCTGACAGGTGTGAGATGGTATCACACTGCAGTTTTGTTTTGTATTTCCCTGATAATGAGTGATGTTGAGCATTTTTTCAAGTGTCTGTGGCCAGCTGGATGTCTTCTTGGAAAAATGTCTATTCATGTCTTCTGCTTTTTTAAATTGAATTATTCATTTTCTAGATGTGGGGTTTTATAAGTTCTTTATATACATTGGATACCAACCCTTTATTGGATAAGTCATATGCAAGCATCTTCTTCCATTCCACAGGTTGCCTTTTAGTTTTTTTGCTTGTTTCCTTCACTTGCAGAAGATCTTTATTTTAATGAAGTCCCAACAGTTTACTTTTGCTTTTGTTTCCATTGCCTCAGGAGACATATCTGGAAGGAAGTTGCCATCACTGATATCCAAGAGGTTACTCCTTGTGTTCTCCTCTAAGATTTCTATGGTTTCAGGTCTCATATTTAGATCTTTCATCCATTTTGAATATATTTTTATGTTTGGTGTAAGGCAGTGGTCCAGTTTTATTCTTTTCCAATTTTCCTAACGCAGTTTGTTGAAGAGACTTTTTTCTGATTGAATATACTTCTCTGCTTTGTTGAAGATTAATTGACCATATAGTTATGGTTTTACCTCTGGGTTTTCTATTCTGTCCTTTGGTCTACTTGTCCATTTTTGTGTCAGACCATACTGTTTTGATCACTATGGCTTTATAATACAACTAGAAGTCCAGAATTGTGATCCTTCCAGATTTGCTTTCTTTTTCAAGATTGCTTTGGTTATTTGGGGTCTTTTGTAGTTCTATACAAATTTTAAGATTGTTTGTTCTAACTCTGTGAAAAATGCTGGTGGTATTTTAAAAGGAGTTGAATTAAATATATAGACTGTTTTCAGTAGTATACACATTTAACAATGTCTTGCCATTTCTTTGTGTCATCTTCATTCTCTTTCATCAGTGTTTTATGATTTTTAGGGTGCAGATCTTTTATCTCTTTGGTTAGGTTTATTCCTAGGAATCTTACGATTTTTGTGCAATTATAAATAGGATTGATTCCTTAATTTGCCTTTCTGCTGCTTCATTATTGGTGTATGGAAATGCAACAGATTTCTGTACGTTGATTTCGTATCCTGCAAATTTACTGAATTTGTGTACCATTTCTAGCAGTGTTTTGGTAGTCTTTTCAGGTTTTCTGTGTAAAGTATCATGCCATCTGCAAATAGTGATCATATGCTGATTTGGATGCCTTTTATTTCTTTTTTTGTCTGATTGCTGAGACTAGGACTTCCAGTATTATGTTAAATAACAATGGTGAGAGTGTATATCCCCATCTTGTTCCTGAACATAGAGGAAAAGCTCTCAGTTTTTCCCCATTGAGGATGATATTAGCTGTGAGTTTGGCCTATATGGCTTTTATTATGTTGAGGTATGTTCCCTCTAAACCTCCTTTGTTGACAGTTTTTATCATGAATGGATGTGGTACTTTGTCAGATGATTTTTCTTCATCTATTGTAAAGATCATATGGTTCTTATCCTTTCTTTTTTTTTTTACTTTTTTTTTATTTTTAAAATTTTTAATAAACATATGTGTTTTTATCCCCAGGGGTACAGGTCTGTGACTCACCAGATTTATACATTTCACAGCACTCATCATAGCACATACCCTCCCCAATATCCATATCCTCACCACCCTCTCCTGTCCCCACTAGTTCTTATCCTTTCTTTTATTAATATGCTGTATCATGTTGATTGATTTGAGAATATTGAACCATGCCTTTCAACACAGGAACATATTCCACTTGATCGTGGTGAATGATTTTTTTTAAGGTAGTTTGGTTTGGTTTACTAATATTTTATTGAGAATTTTGCATACCCACAATATTCAGAGGGATATTTGCCTTTAGTTCTCTTTTTTAGTCGCCTTTATTTGGTTTTGGAATCAGGGTAACACTGGCCTCATAGAATGAATTTGGAAGCTTTCCTTCCCCTTCTATTTTTTATAATAGTTTGAGAAGAATAGGTATTAATTCTTCTTTAAATGTTTGGTAGAAAAATGGCAACAAATATATATCTATCAATAACTACTTTCAATGTAAATGGACTCAATGCTCCAATCAAAAGGCATAGGGTGTCAGGATGGATAAATAAAACAAGAGCCATCTATATGCTGCCTATAAGAGACTCATTTTAGATCTAAAGTCACCACAGATTGAAAGTGAGGGGATGGAGAAACATTTATCGCACAAATAGATGTCAAAAGAAAGCTGAAGTAGCAGTACTTCTATTCGACAAATGAAACTTTAAAAGAAAGACTGTAAAAAGAGACAAACAAGGGCATTATATAATCATAAAGGGGACAATGCAAAAAGAAGATCTTCCAATTGTAAATAATATATGCACCCAACATGAAAGCGCCCAAATATATAAAACAATCAATAGCAAACATAAAGGAACTGATTGATAATGATATAGGAATAGTAGGGTTTTTGTTTTTTTAAAGATTTTATTTATTTATTTGATAGAGATTATAAGTAGTCAGACAGGCAGGTGGGGAGAGAGGAGGAAGCAGGCTCCCTGCTGAGAAGAGAGCCTGAGGCGGGGCTCTATCCCAGGACCCTGAGACTATGACCTGAGCAGAAGGCAGAGGTTTTAACCCACTGAGCCACCCAGGTGACCCGATAGTAGGGGTTTTAACACTCCACTTACATCAATGGACAGATCATCTAAGTGGAAAAACCAACACAGAAACAATGGCTTTGGGGGCGCCTGGGTGGCTCAGAGGGTTAAAGCCTCTGCCTTGGGCTCAGGTCATGATCCCAGGGTCCTGGGATCGAGCCCCATATCGGGCTCTCTGGTCAGCAGAGAGCCTGCTTCCTCCTCTCTCTCTGCCTTCCTCTCTGCCTACTTGTGATCTCTTTCTGTCCAATAAATAAATAAAATCTAAAAAAAAAAAAAAGAAACAATGGCTTTGAATAACATACCTGACCAGATGGACTTAACAGATATATTCAGAACATTTCATCCTACACAACAGAATACATGTTCTTTTCAAGTGCACATGGAATGCTCTCTAGAATAGAACACATATTAGATCACAAAACAGGTAATAAATAGAAATAAATAGAAAAAGGTTAAATCATACCAAGCACCTTTTATGCTCACAACACTAAGAAACTAGAAGTCAGCCACAAGAAAAAATTTGGGAAGACCACAAATACATGGAGGTAAACAACATGCTAGTAAACAATGAATAGGTCACCCAAGAAATCAAATAAAAAATTAAAAATAAAAAAATACATGGAAACAAATGATGATGAAAACAAGATGGTCCAAAACCCCTGGGATGCAGCAAAAGTGGTCCTCACAGGAAAGTGTACAGCAATATGGGCTTACCTCAAGAAGCAAGAAAAAATCTGAAATATGCAACCTAACCTTATACCTAAATGAACTAGAAAAAGAACAACAAATGGACCTAAAGCCAGTAGAGGAAAGGCAATGATAAAGATTAGAGCAGAAATAAGTGATATAGAATAAACAACAAAAAAAATAGAACAGATCAATGGAACAAGGAGCTGATTCTTTGAAAAAATTAATAAAATTGATAAACTTCTGGCCCGGCTTATCAAAAAGAAAAGAGAAAGGATCCAAATAAATAAAAATCACAAGTGAGAGAGGAGAAATAACACCCAACACCACAGAAATGCAAACAATTATAGGAGAATATTGTGGAAAACCTTATGCCAACAAATTAGACTACCTGGAAGAGATGGGCAAATTCCTAGAAATATATAAACTACCAAAATTGAAACAGGAAGAAATAGAAAATTGACCAGATTGCTAGCCAGCAAAGAAATGGAATCAGTAGTCAAAAATCTCAAACAAAAGTCCAGAAATGGATAGCTTCACAGGAGAATTCTACCGACTAATTGCATTAATTAAATATATTTACAAGAGTGATTTGTAAATTATTAGAATCATCTGAGGGCTTGAAGTTACCTAGTACTGATTAGGCAGCAAGAGAAAAAAAAACACAATAACTCTGAAAAATCAGAAATCATGAAAGAAATATACAAAGGAGCAAGTGGAGACCCATAATCAGGAGAAAATACAGAAAGATTTGAAGGAAAAATGTAAGCCACAGTGTAAGTTAAAGGAATAAGTTACTGGTGATGAAACAGAACATCTATGTTTGCGGTGTATTTAAGAACTATTAATTCAGGAAAAAAGTTGTGGCACCTATAGTTTTCCTACAATATGTCTCTCTTATTTGTTGTTCTTTTTGTCAAAGTGAGCCGACCCAAGAGTTTTAGAGACATAAATTACTAAGTGGAAAAATTCCTGAATCAAAAATGATCTTGATAATTCTAGCAAACAGCAGGTTCAATCGGACATGTTCTAACATTTAAGATCTTTGGTTCTAGATTCTGGATGTGAAACAGTTCTCATACTGTATTAGCTGGGATACCTATTGGATCGCTGAGAGAGTAAGGAAGAGGGGGATCTCTGAACAGGCATTTTAGACAGCTTATTTCTCTTTCATGTGAAAGTCTGGGTAAGCCATCCTGGTCTGGCATCGTGGGTTGATACTCTTGGGCTCTCAGCCTCCCTGTATCATGTTGCTCTGTCACACTGAGCACAGAGCTTCCAAACATATGGCAAGTTAGTTCCAGTCCCTTTATAGATAAGACCCAGAAGTTGCAAACAACATGGTTTGGCTCAAAACTATTAACAAAAATGTATTATCATGGAATCGCTAACTGCAAGAGAGTATGGGAAATGTGGTCCCTTGCTGGCATTTAAACCCTGTAGCAAACCTAAAACTTAGGTTTTTCTATTACTAAAAGGAGAAGGGGAGACGGAATAATGGGGAGCAACTACCAATCTCCAAAATGCCACTTACCTATTGTGTGACCATAAGTACAGCATTTAACCTCTTGACTCAGTTTCCTCATCTGTAGAATAGAAATTCTGATCAAACACACATCACAAAGTTTTGCTAAGCATGGACAAGATGACTGGCAATGGGTTGGATGCCAGACCATGTTGATTATTAACATTCATTTGTATACGTCATTTGAAGAACAGTTAATAGAAGCCTCAATGGAAATTTCCCTCCGTCCTCCACTATCAATATAAGGACAAATGTTTTCCCAGATGCTTTTTCAAGATTTCCAAGTTCAAGACTTTTCCATAGAGTACATCAGTGGTATTACTATAGCGCTTTAGCCAAAAATTATACTTACTTACCAATAATTTAAATTGACATCACTGTTTCTGCCGATTTTTATTAGCTAAAATGCTTTCCCTCATACTTTTAAAAATGAATCTGTATGTTCTTCCTTTTTTTACCTATGATTTAAGGATAATAGCACTTAGATTCAGCCTCTCTCAGAGTCTCACATGTTCCTAGAAAAATATTTATGTAGAGCCACCAAATAATCCCTATTCCAAGAATTTCCACTATTTAAGTCAACATTTAAAAAAAATTTTTTTCTAAAGATTTCATTTATTTATTTGACAGAGAGAGAGAGAGAGATCACAAGTAGGCAGAAAAGCAGCCAGAGAGAGAGGGAAGCAGGTTCCCTGCTGAGCAGAGAGCCCGATGCAGGGCTTGATCCCAGGACTCTGGGTCATGAGACCATGACCTGAGCCTAAGGCAGAGGCTTAACCCACTGAACCACCCAGGCGCCCCAACATTTAAAAAAAAATTAACATGACCAGACTATGGAAGCCAAAGCTATTATATTTAACTTTTAAATTCAGCATTGAGATCAGTTAAGTCACAATTTCCAGCAAGCATATTTAGCCCATAGAAATACATTTTCTTTCTTTGGGAAATTATAATCATATTTAATTACCATTAATTTTATTATCTCACCAAAGATTTCAATAGGACCCTAAAAATATGCCAGATATTGCAAACACAATTTTTACTTGAGTGATGACTATTAAAATTATCCCAATACAAGCTTCAGATCACAACAATGTCATGTCTTCAGTGACAACGATTCACTTACAAATATTCCCTGAACTCTGATGGAATTCATTATTCTAACTTCAACTATAACTGGTCCATATTAGATTATATCACTGTACAGAATATAAGCCATCTTTATACATTGTCTCAGACCTTTGTGGTTTTACTGTAAAATATATTGAGGTTACATTGTGAAAGGTAAATCTATTAAATAAACCACAATTGATACACACTTGAATTTGTATATATAATTTTCAGTTTCATTCAGAAAGCTGCTTTTTTTTCCCCCTGTAAAGACCGTTCCTTCCCTCTCTTTCCATCATCCATTTTCTAGAGATGCCAATATAAGAACTTAAAAGAAAACCCCACCTCGCAGACTATTTTACTTTCTAAATCCAGGTCTCAAACTCGGAAAACAAACTATTACGGTAAGTGAGAAACACAAAGGTAAAATATGCTAACTTCTAGGTTATAAATAAGCTAATATATAACTGTGGCAAATTGTGCACCTTCTTTATTTTAATTTGTTGTGAGATGCCTTATCTAGTACGGCACCATTCTGCTTACGGTCGAAGAAAATTCTGTACCTGATATTGACCTTTTAAAGAAACCAAGGACAATCTTTTTCACAGATTAAAAGACCATAAAAGTGCTAGTTCTGCCATTGCCAGAAGCACTAACTGAACCTCTAAAGAGAATTATTTGCCAAAAGGAAGAAAAAAAAAATGGATCTAGACAAGTTTCTATAATATGCACCATTCTTAACAAGGGAGCTAGAAAAGAAAGCATATCAAATCAGCAATTAGATAGGATGAATTAACAAGAAAGGCCTGATGTGTTCTGAGTCAGGCAATGTTGTGTTATGATTTTACCCTAAAAAAATTTCTTATGTGTAGTCAGCAGGACTCTGGCCTTTTAACTTTAACATGCTTCTACAGTTAAGCTGCTCTGCTCTACACTCAGATAGCTGTCCACAGCTGCTGCAAATTAATTTATCCCCAGATAATGGCTGCAGTTGATGACCAAAATGTCACTGTGAAACTCTTTAGCAATTTAAGGTGTGTTTGGCCTAATATAACCTGATTTTAAGCCTATTTTTAAATGTATTAATATCTGCAGATTCTTAAAGGAATGTTCAAGTTGTATTTACATTTGAGAATGGTTGGAGGGTTTTTTTTTTTGGTTGTTGTTGTTGCTTTTCTTCTTTTAGCAAAGCTTATGACATAGCCCTCAAAGATTCTAGAAACCACAAGAAAGATACCATGGTGTCTGGAGCTGAAAACATCCAGGTTATAGACAATACCAGAGCTATATTTTGACAGAGAACACCAATTCAGATCACTTTTGAGATTTAGCAAGTATCACAAAGGTCCTTACAGTACCAGTAAAACAGGCTAATCACGATGAATCTTGACTAAAGCAAAAAAAAAAAAAAATTAACTATTCTTTAAAAACTTTAAATATTACAAATACATACAGACCTACGTGTACAAGAGGTGATTGGTGGTGGAAATCTATGAGCAAACTGTGATATTTTTGAAAGTCTGAACATATATATTATTATTTTCATTATTCACAAAGTGAGTACTTTCAGTTCAGGTTGATCTCAGTATATGGGTCTTAAGGAATCTTTACTGAAGAGATTTTTCTTATATATATTTTTCTTATATACATGCAAAGTCTAAACAAATTGATTAAATGTTTATCACTTAGACCATTTCTGGTCTCAAGGAACTTGCTTATGAACCATTCACATATGACTGATTTGAGGACTTTCTAAGTAAGACGTAACATCTAACTGAGGATATTAATCAACTTGGTAAGTGGGAAATTCAATATAGACATCAAAATCTCTCTGTGAGAGTTTTCAATAACATTTACTACAATTTCCTGCTTCTGTTTTTAGGCAACAATTTATAAGCTACCATAAAGAATTTAACTATTAACTATCAAAAATATAAGACAAAATCAGTATAGTATTAATAACACTTAATTCACAAGATCATTAAACAATATTTGGTGCAACATGCATTAAAAAAAGTATTATGTCTGACCTATATGTGTAAACCAATATTTTTATTTTTTATTTCTAGGTGACCTATATGTATAAACCAACACTTTTTTTTTTTTTTTATTTCTAGGTGTCCCTAAATAACGGTTCCTGGGTGTCCCTAAAATAATCCTGGCTGATCCAGTTTTATACATGGATTAAATTCAACTGCTTTTAATGCTGAACTGACTTTTATCAGAAAGATTACTTTTGTCCAGAATCTTCTCTTTTTTCATATGTTCATGTTTATAGTCTTCAGAAAATGAGAATGGGGGTATCATCAAAACATTCCACTGGAAAAATTATAGCATTTCCCTAAAAGCACTGAATTAACTATTTCAGAACTATTTAATATAGACTATTGTTATATAGAGAATGTCTTAACTATAAGATGAATGACTTGCCAGCTGATGAGATTGTAGAAATTCTTAGTTCCCATAATAGTAAAAAATAACCACCAGGTTTCAGTCATTTCAGTAAATAAAAAATGTGGAAGGCAGGTATAAATGAAAGAAATATCTGCAATGATAGATGTAAAGTAGAGAGAAAATTAGGTCACTAAATAGAGACATGTGTAATAAATCATGTGATGTCATATGTAAAAGAGTTTCAGTGTTTACTGAAAAATGATTTTTAAATGGAAAATTCATATACAAAGCATTAGTTTTCATCTGTGAAAATAAGTGATTCAGTCATAATTAACACATTTACATGAAGAGCAGATTATAAGTCATTCAGTTGGTTCATGACAATATTCGCAAATACCGTGTGCACTGAATTACAGGCTGTATATCACAATGAAGAAAGGACAGAGAGGTTACAATTCTGAAATAAATGGTCATCTCTAAGAATCAGGCACATTTCAAAACATTGACAGCTGGACAGAAGAAACTCATACACTTGGGGGAAGAAAGGTTTTCTATAGATAATCTAAAGGTTTGTTTGTTAGTATTCCCAGATAGCTTAGAGGTCACAAAGAATTGGTCAGGTAATCACTTGGTCTGAATTTCAATATGTTGAGAAGTAAATGACTGTATGTTATACCTACAAAAATCTTTCTTCTCCTTTTGAATTTTAAACTGACAGGAATCTCCCATCAATGAGTGATCAACATCACCTTTCGCAGAAAGATAAGATCGTTAACCTTTAAAGTAAATAATTCGTTTCACTTCATTTTGGAAGCCAATTCACTAAAATCAGGAACAGGGTAGAATTTTGATAGAGGAGTCAGTAAGTTAAAAAAGAAAATGGTTTTAGTGTTTCACTTGGAATGACATTCTTTCCTTTGTTACCCAAGTAATGTTTAATTGAAGCAAATGGAAGGAAGTTTGCCTACGAAAAACAATAAAATCCCAACTGTGTTTTGTCATATTGTTTTTCCCTTGTCTGGGTTATAAAAGGGCAGGCCTAGAAAAATCCCTTGTTTCCTGTTCATTTAGCAAACATATTCACCTCGAAAATGGCTCCATCCCCCTCTCTCCCATTTGTGTTTCCCAAGACGGCTGAGTTCATGCACAGGAGCATCGACACCTGAGAGTGACAGGGGCTGATGTGTGTCTTCTCGCGGACGCAGTGCCATGGTCATGAGGGAATGGATGTGTAATGCTGTGCTGATACCAGCCAAGTAATATAATGTGGTGCCGTTAGGAACATTATTCATAGTTGATGAACACATACCTTTTCTAGTGAAACACATACATTTCAGAAAGAAATGCATAGATCATTTACTGAAGCACATTTATTATAGCAAAATGTGTACCTCAACTAATGAAACACATAGATCATAGAGTAAAATGATTATCCGTATATTGAGAAGATTTAACCATTTATGGATGTTTTGGGGACCAAACAGTTTGGGTTGGCAAGCCAAAGCAGAACGTACAGATAACAAACTACACATTTTTATGGATTACATTTTTATTAATATTGTATTTCACATGCTATTGTAAACAAAGGAATTTTGTGCGTCTTTAGTTCTTCAATTCCTTCAACAATTACTAATGTACAATTAACAGGATATATATCTTTTAACATCTTGGTGGTGTGTTAGCCAGTTATACTAAACATGAGTAACAGTCAGAAATTGAAATATGATGTTTAGGGAAGGCAGGGGGCATTTGGGGGTGCCAATTTATTGCTCCCCTTCAAATGAAATTTAGCACTTGCATTTTGACACAATTGTATTCTGGGACCCGCAGCACATCTAGACAAAATCTACCTTTATCTGCAGTAACAAATGCCAAGAAAAGCCAGAAATAGGATGTGAGTCAGTGCCCCTGCCCCTCCAGGGTCAGCAATAAACTATCAATTCCCACTGTATAAATTTTGTTAGCTCGGGCTTTCTATTGCCCTGAGGAATAGAGTGGGTCAAACACTTTGTTTATGACTAAGGAATCCCTCAGTACACCAGGCTTTGACCATAACCCTAACTCACCAGTGCTGCGAATGGATGTGAATTCCAGGCCCTTGCTTTAGTGAGAGCATAATTCATGTGGATGAACATTGCACTGAGAAACTTTGTGAGATTGATCTGATTTGTATCATTGTTCTGCATTGTGTGTGAAAGTCTGTCTTTGCCTGGGCTTCTGTTAGAGCCTCACAGAATGGCCTCTACCAGCTTGTGACTTTCCTTTAAAAAGCAAAAGTAAGTTAAAGAATTCTCTTCTCCATTTTGCTTCTCTTTCATCCTATTAATACATGCATGAACAAAGGTACAGAGAAGTAGAGGGGAAAAAAAAAAAGTCAAATGTGAAAAATGATCCCTAAGGGAAGGTAAGCAAAGTCTTTATATATGCATAATTTAAAATAAATGTTTTTGTTCTTCATTATTCAATGCAATGAATCAATCCAAATTTCAATTGCTTATCTACATTTAAAATAAACCAACCTTAATTTCATCTTTTTTTTTTTTTAGGATCTTCTTGAGATTCAAGACATTCTTCATTTTAGAACAAGACGTTGCCCTTTTGATATTTGATATTTGTAGCTGACTTTGGAACTGCCATGCTTTCCAACATTGACTTGAGAATTCATCTATAGATGTTCACTGTATTTGAAAGTTTATCTTTTTGGGAATGTAGTTAGAGTACATTATCATTCAATATTGCATTTGTTGTTTGTTTAGTCCCCTTCTGTCATAGTGTGCCACCTTGATTCTTTGGGCACAGGAGGTGTAGGAGGTGTAGGAGATAAAATTGGATTAAATGGAATATTCAACATAATGCACAATGGATTTTTCACTGAGTTACTCCACTTTTCCTTAAGTTATAGGAACTCATTTCATTATTCAGTGAACCCTCCAGTGACCCTGGGATTTCACTATATAATTTATGTTTCCTGATACAATTCAACAGTGTAATCTTATGATTTATGTGCTTCATTTATAATTTGATCATCTCAGTATAATGCATGTTTTTCTACATGATTTATGTACTTTATCTCATAATATATGTGTTTCCCTGTATGATATATGTATTCATCAGCTATGTATTATGGCCCTGGTGGCACATTCCTAGAAAAGAAGGTAGAATACCCCAGCCTGAGGGTAAGTCCTGAGGTTAATTGCAATCAATTCACCTTCCGCACAATTACACTTTCATCTGCAGGAGCTTGTGAAGTGAGCATGCTTAACATGGCAGCAGCAGGGAAGCAAGTGTGCCAGTTTCTTTTTTCCTGAGATCCAAGAAAAAGCAAATTTCAGCAGCAAATTAGGGAATCAGAGTCCTTGCTTTCAGTTTTTTCTGAAAAAAAAAAAAAATTCAGGCGTTATTAATCACATTTACGTCTTCCTGATGTACCCTGATTCAAGCTGCAACAAACAGACTTTTACAGAAAGACTGGCAACAATTAAACTCTCATTTCATATAATCAGTTTTTTAAAATAATTATTATTTAAAAATCACAGGGAAACAACTCTCAGAAAATTCTCCACAAAGCATTCTTTCAAAAGAATGTTCACGGAACCTATTCATTCAACAAACACCACTAGGTTCTAACCATGTCAGGCATTTTCACTTTTTTTTTTTTTTAAGATTTTATTTATTTATTTGAGAGAGAAAGAGCACAAGCCCCAGAGGGGAGGGTGAGGGAGAAGTAGACTCCAGCTAAGCAGGAAGCCCAACGTGGGGCTCCAACCTAGAACCCTGGGATCATGATCATGATCAAGGCAAAGGCAGACGTTTAACCAACTGAGCCACCCAGGTGCTCTGACATTTTCACGTTCTGAAGTCTTCCTGTCCTTTACATTGACTCATCCATTCATTTATTAAGCACTAGGTTTGTTTCAGGCAAATATAAAATAGGTCAAAAGCCCTGTCTTCATAAAGTTTGCATTCTATGGGGAAAGACAAACCATGAACAAAATGAGTAAGCAAAGCAAATAATATAGTAATTTATTTTTTTAAGATTTTATTTATTTGAGAGAGAGAGAGAGAGAAAGCATGAGCAGGGCGGGTGGTGAGATGCAGAGGGAGAGGGAGAAGCACACTCCCTGCTAAGCAGGAAGCCCAACTCGGGGCTTGATCCCAGAACCCCAAGATCATGACCTGAGCCGAAGGTAGATGCTTAACTGACTAAGCCACCCAGGTGCCCCCATAATATAGTAGCTTAGAATATGGCATGTGGCATGCACTGAAATAAAGCATGGAATAAGAACTCTTAATTGGGATGGAAATATTTTTTAAATTAATTAAGGTACTTGATAAAAGCCTTACTGAGAATGAGATATTTGGACAAAACCCTGGCAGGAGGTGAGGGAGATAGCTGTGTGTGTATCTCAGGAAACTGCATTGCAAAGAGGAGACCATGAAGTTTCAATGTGCCTGTATGATCTAGACAGAATGAGGTCCATGTGACTATAAGGGAGTGAGCAAGGGGGGGAAGTGGGGAAGATATGTGTAGGCAGGTATCAGTGAACAAAAAGAACATATAAGACCTTATAGACCATTGTAAGTATTTTGGGTTTTTTTTTTTCCTCCCTGATCAAGTAGGGAGGACTGGGAAGGAAAACAGAGGGATAATATGAGCTGACTTCTGTTTTGAAAGGATTATTCCGGATGCCATGCAGACATGTCTGTTGGCAAGGAAGGAAAGGTAGGACAAGGGGAGAGCAGGTAGGGACTATTGCAATAGGCCAGGATACAGATGATAGTGGAATGGTTTATGGTGATAGCAGTGGAGATGGAAAAGTAGTCAGATTCTAGTTATATTTTGAAGTTAAGCTGACAGAACTTCCTGAGGGTTTAGACAGGGAGTATAAAAAAAGAGAGGTCAACTTACAAGCAAATAAAGGAGGAAATTAAAGCAAATACTTGAGTATTTATGAATATATTTGCTTCACTTGTAAAATAAATAAATGGGGGTTGGGTTACATGGTTATTCCCATGGCAAATGATATTGATAACAGGAGAATGACTGACCAACTTATTTGGGCTCACCTTTTCTTGATACAGACTCATTCTATCTGAAGTCATTTTCATGTCTTCGTTCCATAAGCATCAAATGCTTGACATCCCAATCTGGGTTTAGTCTCCAAACAGGTTGATTTTTATTATTATTATTTGATGGTTATATATATTTTTTTAAGATTTTATTTATTTATTTGACAGAGAGAAATCACAAGTAGGCAGAGAGGCAGGCAGAGAGAGAGGAGGAAGCAGGCTCCCTGCTGAGCAGAAAGCCCGATGCGGGGCTCGAACCCAGGACCTGGGATCATGACCTGAGCCGAAGGCAGCTGCTTAACCCACTGAGCCACCCAGGCGCCCCATTGATGGTTATTTTTTATTCAAGAATATAAGGAAAGAAAAATAGAAGGGGTAAAAATAAAAGTGTGGCTATTGTGATGATTTGTCTGGTAAATTGAAATTATTGAAATAATTCTGCCCATATTTTGTGCTTTTATTTTATCAACACATACCTCAAAAAGCAATAACTTAAGATATGAATAAGATCACATTCCATTCTTCAATGACAGCACAATATTAAATAGACATAAAAAGGGAATTATGTTAATTTTTTCTACCTAAAGTAGAATGATATTTACTTAAGAAATTAAAAATATTTTCAATATATTTGTATACAGATGCTTCTTAAAGAGCAAGTGACATTTATTTTGCGGCCAAGAAATAAACCAAAAATAATAATATCTAATTTGACATTTCATCTAAGTCAAGTTTATTTTCAGGCCAATTATAAATTCCACTGATGCACTATTGATTCCTACACCCTGAAGATAATATTAAAATCAACATTTCCTAAGTCTGAAAAAGTTAATTCTATAAATGTTTCAAATCTGGACTCCAAATATGAAAATCTCATCTTCAGAAAGGCTATACTCATCATTTTAGTATCTATGAATAGATTTGAGAAAAGGAAAGGATGAGAAAAATCTTGGCCAATGTTTCACTAAATCATAAGATTAAACAGAACATGTCTTGACTAAGACAATCACTTATTAGAAAATAGACTTTAAAAAGCAAAGTTACTAATCACTGCTTTCAAGTTTCTTTTAAAATTATTGGCTCTTTGATTCAAATAAATCAATTTCCACATGTTTCTGATGATAAAAATAGGTTTCTTAAAATTTGGAGGGCTGTGAATTTTAAAAGTGAAAAGTATTATTAATAGAATTCAAAAGTATTTCCCAATGTTAAATAAAATATTCAAATCCAATTACAAGCTATCCAAATGATGATCATCATTTTAAACTAATTATTAAAGTTACATAATTAGTATATTAAAATAACATGGAATAACGGATAGCAAGTAAAAATATACTAAAATGCTTATTATTTCTGTTTCCTTTTATTGCCCATTATAAAATGTGCTTTAATGTTTTGAAAGGGTAGTTCTATAACTGTTGTGTGTATGAGTGAAACCATTATAACGAAGGTTTTGAGGGTTCCTGGTTTTGATGGATCTGAGGGTGTAATTTCTGGGGCCCAGGCCTTACTCCACCTGTTCTCCATGACCTGGCACATCATTAACTTCTCGGCTTCTTTACTTATAAAATAACAACAACAACAGCAACAAAAACATAAAATGTAGTTTATACCGACAGGAAGTGATTTAGTGGAAAATCCTTGTGCTCCTTCACTGAGGAAGATAATTAATAAATCAAAAAAGAAAGGGACAAGACATCCAAGTTTCCATTCAACATATATAATTTGAGCACTTACTGTTTACTAATTACTGTGTCAATTTTTCAAGGGGTCCAAAAACAAATCCCTATTCATAAATAAGATTTGCATACCAGAGGGTATAGTTGTTTTAAGACAGTGTGTTAAAAGCTATGACAAGGAGGGTGCCGTAGGGTGTGAAATGAAGGCATCTAGTCAGCTTGACCATGTGGAGTGAAAAGAAGACTTTCAGGACACTTCCTGGAAAGAGTGGCACCGGGAAGGAGACATAAGGAAGACAAGGAACAATTCAAAAGAAATAAAGTAGGGTGCCTTCTAGTAAAGGGAATTTAAAAAGTAGAGGCTCAAAGGTCATTAAAAAGCGATGGTTTTAAGGATTGAACAGTTAGGAATTAACCTGGATGGGTAGACAGATCAAATTCCAGAGGATTTGGATTTTATCCTGGAGGTCGGAGTATTCCATCCTTTGTGCTGGGATACACGGGGGATCTGCGAATGGGTTACAACTGCGATCCTTTCAGCTTCTAGGTGGCGGGAGGGACCCAAGTTAGCCAGCTCCTTGGCATGACTCACCTCAGACCTCGAACTGTTCTGCCCACTTTTGTCACTGTATTTTATAAAAATGATAATTTCCTGTAACATTGTGACATGTAAAAGGGATCTTACTATAATCTGAGGCTTTAAATAGTTCCTGCCAAGAAGCAAATGTGTTTTAATCAGACTTTCCTGCTCAGAGTGGTACTCTCCCCACTGGCAGAGGGCTGAATCCCTCCTGCTTGCAGGAGAGAACGCAGGAGCAGCAGAACACGGAGGCTCGCTGAGGACTCAGTCTGTGCCCAGGCACTCCACGGCTGCAAGGCCATACAGCCATCTCTGGGGTAATGAGGGAAGCTGGCAACCAGAATTCTGCACAGCACACTGGAAGGAAGCAAAGCCTCCGTGACAATGCCTCTGATAAGAACTGGGCATTTAATGGAAACTTAGAACAAATTCATCCTCTAAGAGGTAGGAATAGTGGGCATGAAATAACAAAGAACATCTGAGCACAGATCAGCGTGGTGTACTCAGAAGAGGACCAGTAGGACTCAGAGAGCTTGAGGAAAGGAGAAATCTAGATGAGCAGGACAGAAACCCATCTCTCAGATCTCTCAAAGGCTTTCTTCAGTTCTCTGAAGCTGAGAACCTGCGTATTTCTATTTTGTAAATAGAATTAATTTAGAATTTTAGAATTAATTAATTAATGTGAGTTAACACTTTTATAGTATTTATAAGGTTCCAAAAGCTGTTTTAAGCTTTTGTTTTTTACAAATTTATTTGAGCTTCAAACAACCCAGTGAGGTAGGGCCAATGGGGTCTACAGTTATCCTGATTTTACAAATGAGGAAACTAGAATTCAGAGAGGTAAATAAAAGTCCAAAGATCAGGGTACCTGGTTGGCACAGTTGGTTGTGTGGAAAGCTCTTGCTTTCCACTGAGATCATGATCTCAGGGTCATGAGATCTGGCCCCAAGTTGGGCTCCACACTCAGTGCAGAGTCTGCTTGAGATTCTCTCTCTCTCTACCTCTGCCCCTCCTTCTCAGTTCTCTATCAAATAAATAAATAAATCATTAAAAAAAAAAAGTTCCAAGAGCACACTGCTATAAAGTGTTAAAGATTCTACCCCTAATTTGGCTCCAAATCAACAACTAAGCTCTACTCTCTTAGAACTTCACTGACTACAATCTGTGACTGTGACATAACATTTCATAACATAACATCCTGACAACGTCATATGTAATTCGACACAGCTTTTGTTTTCTGGTGTTGATTCCATCTTTTTGTTCTCAAAAATGAATTTTTTACATAGCAATAGAGAAACTTTCCTAAAATAGTAGTCATAGTAGTAATAATAATAACAATAATAATAATGATACAAATCATGTTTTACCTTGCATGAAATCCTTCAGGGGGTTCCCATTGCCCTTACCATAAAACCCACAGTTGCTATTGTGGCTTACAAAATAATCCCCCACCCCCAATCCCAACCTCTCCATCCCAGGGTCATAACTCTTCTTTTATGACTCAAAACCCTCCAGTTCACTTGTTTTCTTTCTTCTCCAGACTCTGGTGATGGGATCCTTATCATTCAGATCATCCCTCTCATGACTTTCCTCAGATAACTATTCTTTGAGCACTCCATCTAATGTAGATCCTACCCAGACCTTTTGTGGTGTCATCTTGTTTTATTGCCTTCAAACTGGATCATTCTACAAATCAATCTCTTTTTTTTTTATTTGTTTACTTTTACTACTATTTCCCACATCCTAGTAGAATGTTAACACAATGAAGGCAGGAATTTTCATGCTGTTCACTCCAATTTGAGACATGCAGATATCTGAAACAGTGTGACATTACCCAAACAATTGGTGCTCTGTACATTTTGAATAAATGAATAAGTAGATTATCCAAGAAAAGGGATTAACTAAAAGCTTCCATTCAATCGGTGATAAAATTCTGTTTACCTTCTTAAGAAAAATTCACTCTAATGGCTAGCAAAAATCAATGATTTATGAAATTTCCTAATATTTAGAGAACCAATATAACATAATGCACAGAACTTTGAAGTGAAGCAGGCCTGCTTTGAACCTCCACATCTTTAATTACAAGCTTTATGAACTTGGGTAAGTGATGTAATCTAGTTATGCCATAGTTTCTTCAAATTTAAAATCAGAATAGTCATAGTATATATTACCAATAGCCCTGTGTTAGGCTAAATAAAATCACATATATAAAACTTACCATAGAACCTGGTACTCAATATATGTTAACCCTTATTATTGCTATTATAAAGAAATTTTTAAAAAAATCTCCCTTTTCAGGGGCGCCTGTGTGGCTCAGTGGGTTAAAGCCTCTGCCTTTGGCTCAGGTCATGATCCCAGGGTCCTGGGATTGAGCCCCGCATCGGGCTCTCTGCTTGGCAGGGAACCTGCCTCCCCTTCTCTCTGTGCCTGCCTCTCTGCCTACTTATGATTTCTGTCTGTCAAATAAGTAAATAAAATCTTTAAAAAAAAACTCCCTTTTCACATTGAATCCGTGGATAATAAATGAACAGCTAGTAACGAAGATTTCAAAATATAGATAAATATATACCTTAGTTGTTCACTTATTTGTCCAAAATATTATTTCCTTATTATTTTGGTTAAGCTAACAGGATAAAAAGGTGTTTTGCCACACGATCACCTGACACCTTCTCTGAAAATGTGGGATAGGAATGAAAAAATAATTGCTTAAGTTTAAATAATGAGAATTAAAATCTAACCAGATTATATTTTGGGGGGCAATGTTAGAATGAGAAGGAAAATAAATTTATTTTTTTTATTTTCAGTTAGTAGTAAACATGTAAAAATTAGCCAACATTTCACTTTGGTAAAAAACATGGGATCCATTTTATTAAAATTTCCAACATACTCCTATTTGACATATTTAACACATAGCAATACGCAATTATAAAAATCCAAGAGTCAATACACGATGCATAATACTAATATCATGCAACTTAATTCTATTTGTCAATCTCATGGCAACTGTATGTCAGACATTGATTGTTCTGGTGACATTGAAGTCATATAAATGAGGTATACAAACTTTGTATGAAGTATTAGTTACCCCAGCTAAGTAAAGTGACATACTGTGATACTATTTAGCTGTTTTTATAATAAGATACACAATGGCTATCCTTCAGAAAACTTAGAAATTTTGCTTCTATGGCTAATAGCCAGCAGATTTGGAGTTTCCTTTCTAATCCGTGTTACCAAATGCTTGTATTCTTTTCCAGTTCCATAAACACCTAATTGAGCAGTTGTCCAATCATATACAATTAGGACTAGAATTTTGTCTGACAATTTTCATCATTCTCTCTCTCAGTTTGGAATCAATTGCCACCCCTATCCCATCCCCCAAAACCAAACCAAACCAAACCAAACCACACTAAACATTTCTTAGTTATTTTCTCCCCAAACTAAAATCTTAGATGGATTGCAAGAAGAAAATCCCAGGGTATTGAAAATGATATATACATTGATTGATAGTTTTCAAATCTTTTTACAATAAAGAAATGATGGGAACTATTTATTTTTCAGTATTAGCAATAATAATAACTGTAATTCTTATGAGATTGTAATTAGGAATTTCATCAAAGCAAACCTCATCAAAGTCAGGTAGCAAAGATCTCAATTTCATCATAATCATTAAGGTCTAGCTAGTCTGATGGTTTTCTCTCAGAATACATATTATCTGTAGTTCTATAGTTATAAGAAGGAAATTTTTAGAGTCCGTTAAGATTTCAAAATTGAAATAGGAAATGGCTTAGAGTAGGCTGTACACTTTCCTGTGGTTTTAGTCTATTTGGGGAAACCCATGACATAAGACTAAGTAGGCTTGCTGTGTCTCTGTAACACAAAATTCCAATGGTCCATCTAGGAGGCACAGTAGTAAATGAACACAAGGGGTCCCCAGCTTTTTTCAACATTTTATGCCCGAGGGACCTTACCTTCAATTTATTCCTTGACTCTGGGATGTATAATCTTGCTCATCACAAGAAGAAGTGCTACTAGGAGGCAGTCTTCCCACTTGGTCATTTTGTTCCCAACTTAAAATCCCCAAATCACATATAAAATGTTCTGAAAGAAAGAAAGAAGAAAGAAAGAAAGAGAGAAAGAAAAGGTGAGAAACCCATATTTCATTTCTTCTAGAAAAGAAGCAAACTGGAGGGGAAAAATGAAATAAATTAGTCTGGAAGATTACAGTTATCAAACCAGCTATGAAGACTCTCAATTCTAAAGCCCACTTTGCTTCTCCTGCACTTCCCATGCTGGCTGCTCTGTTGAGCTTAATAACTCTAAAAGCATCTAGATTTTCTTTCATTGATCAGATTGCCGTCTTTTCTAGTTTTCATTTGATTAGAAGTGAATGTAAAAAAGAAGTTTTACGGAGGCAGCCCAGAAAGGGAAAAAAAATTTTTTTTAAAAGTCTCAAGCAAACAAACTGTTAAACTGTAAGCAACGATATACAACACTGCTCTCTTTACATGAGGCTTGGGAGGCATTTTACTGAACTGTCTGTGAAAGAGCTATGTAAAGCTAGGGGATTGAGGGAGTTGAAGTGAGAAGGCACAAAATTGTAATGCTTCCCAGAGTGGTCGAGCTCAGCTCCATCCCCCAAGGCGCCTCTCCCTCCCCCTTCCCCCATCCTCCTCTAATGAGAACACATTAAGCCTTTCTCAATGCCCTGATGTGCTCTTACACTGCAGAATCCTTGCATTGCAATGCACAATGCAGTCCGAGGATTTCTAACATTATAAAGAGAGAGAAAATGCTTTCTAGACAGCTCATCCAACCCCTCCCCAGCGCTCAGCAGGGATTTAAGTGTGTCTACTTCTACTGAAAGTAAATGCATATTTTTGCCCCCAACTAAAAGGGACTTTTTCCCTGTTTCCTGCTCACAAAGGCATCTGTATATTCTCTCTGCATCTTACTCTTACACTGTGGACATTGTCAGAATTTGGAATTGTAGACCACACACGCATAGTTTACGCTCTCGGTTTATAATACCTTCACATTTTATTTCCTTACACACATTGCCCATTATTTTTAAGCTCTTCACAGAGATAAAGAAAATATTTAACCCAGCCAGGCAAGCTGGAAGCCCAACTTAATTTTAGGAATAACCACATCACTTAATTTCTATTTCATTTTAGTATTCTTAACTATGTAAGGATCTGGGATTACATTTTCAAAAAATCATCCAAAAAATTCTACCACCCAGCCTCTTTTGACTTAGGTGGAATTTTCATATACATAATTAAAAATTAGGGTGCCTGTTCCTTGAGGATTTCCAAGATTACATAGAATATTAAGTGAATAAAAACTCTGAATTTTCTCCCCATGGGAACGTGCTTTCCAAACACCTGCATTCTGCTACTGCTAAGCCCAAGGAGAGTTTCTGAGTCACCCAGCAGATGCTACAAATGATGGCCAGCAGAATGAAGCCTCTGGTCTGACCAGGGGTTAAATGCTGGTAGGAAACGGAAGGAGCTCACAAATCCTGCTAGTGGCATCAGCCCCTCCCCTGCTGGCAGAGTTTCACCAACGTTTGTAATAAAAGTAAATGCAACATAGTGATTACTTTAAAATAAGAGGAAGCTTTAGGAAACTGGTGGAGAGAGGATGCATAAGTGTTTCTTGTTTTTGTTTTTTTAGGTGATTCTTTTGTTTTGGTCATTCCTGGGAATTTAACAGGTAACCTCTCCCATAAGCAATTCATCTACTAAAACAAGCTCAGAGCTACAAGCGGAAGAAATGTTCAATTTTTAAACTTTCATCAGGACAGATAGCTAGCAGGGCTGGGTGCCAGATGGGATTATATGACAGAGGGAGATATAGTGTGGACTCAGGGTGAAAAATGGAATGTAAATTGTTAAGTGACACCTGGGCAGTGGAACTCCAGTCAAATTCAGGAGATCAACCATCGATACTTGTACTTTCCTGGCCCTGGACTAATGTTAGCTTGTTTCTGAGGGAAAATGTACTCCTCCCCCTCCAGGCAAAAATGAACAGCTTCATCAGTCTCCTACTGCCTACCTCACGCAGATGCAGGGGCAGTCCAGAACAGAGTGGAAGGCAGAATGGAGGGACACCTTAAAGACAGAGCTGCCAGACGAATGACTGGTTATTTTTGTTTCGTTTTTGCTTTTTTTTTTTGCCAATTATGTTTTGGTCTCTGTGCCCTATGTATAATTTCTATCTAATATCATTCCTTCAAGTCACCTTATATTTATGAACTCACACCCACATAAAAGGAACTTAAGAAAACTGATGACAACTGGGAGTGGTGCGTGATACCATGGGCCAGGTCTCCTGCATCTGTGTGTGGGGTTGGACTTTACCCAGTGCTGTGATAAAGGCGCTCACTCCCACGCAGGTCTCTGGTTTCTTGGTGGATTTGCACCCAGTCCCGGGTGTGTCCTTGTTTTATTCCAGGCTTCTTTCAGGCTCCTAGGTTCAAGATTGCCCGCTTCTCTTTTTCTAACCAGGGGACCTCTCCCCTCAGCCCAAGAGCATACCCAAACTGACAGTCATTTATTCTAGAAGTTGGTTAAGCCTGCAGAGTTCCCGAATAAGGGAGTAGCCACTCCCACCAAGAAAGAGGGATACTTGACCTGACCAAAGACATGATTTAGTCTTTGGTCAAAATCTACCTAGGACTTTTTAAGTTGGTGATCATGTATCCTGTCATCAGCACCTGCAAAAATAACTTAATTATACCAAACGTGCTGTTTTGTGTTATAGGAATTTAAAATTAAACCAACTTCGTGAAGTGAATACATTCTCTCTCTCTCTCTCTCTCTCTCTCTTGTTTTCTGAAGGAAGGAACTTGCAGTTTCTACAGAGTGCCATTCCTTTAGTTTTGTCAACTAGCTAGCTGATCCAGTTCCCTCTGGAATTTCTACACCTGTTTCCTTTCATCTGAGTGTTTTAGGACAATCTCTTCAAACCACAGTGATTTGAGTAAGAGGTTCTCGATTTTTCAGCACCCAGGTACTTCTTAAGCTTATAATTTCTCTAATAACTAAGAGGAAACTTTGTTTGTTCTTTCAGTATACTTGTAATTCCACAAAGAAGCCAAAGTGGGAAGTAAAATGTTTTCAGCTAAGTCTGGTATTAAGACAGCAAGATAGCGAAATATTTTTGACAGGGGGCTCTTGCCCAAGGCAGATCTTCATTCAACTTCCCAAGTTTTTAAAACTGTGTTTGGAATTTTATTTCTCTTTTTTCTCTCCCTTTCCAAACTTAATGTCTCTCTTTTATGGCTTGTGCTCGGCTTGGATATATCAGAAAATAAAATAAAAATTAACATATATCATTAGAGACAGTCCTGCAAAATGAATCTGAATGTTTGACATATTTTAGTTAGAGAATCTGATAGGCAAAATTCCAGGTCTTAATTGAACACTTTAATTACTCCTTATTGGTAAAACCATTCTTTATTAATAAAAATAAAACTCAAATTCACCTTTTCCTGGTAATTATTGTTATCTTTTCAAGTATAGGTCTTGACTGCTCATCCCCATACTTTTTCTTTTTCTTTTCTTTTCTTTTTTTTTCAGTCTTTTATACTTGTGTGGGATGCCAGAAAAAATAAGTCGGATTCAAAAGGCACTTCACAGATGTAGTTATTTTTTTTTTCCTGATTATTAGTAATCATGGGAACTTTTTATAGAACACCTACAATTTAAATGCAGTCTAGGGGAAGACAATACGCCTTTGTGTCTGTTGAGTGAAACCTCCTATTTCCCTTTGTTGTCTGATGTATTTCACCCTTCTGTCAAAGTGTGTCCCCTCTAACCTTTCCTTTCCCACTGCTGGCATCTCTCCAGTCTCCAAAATGCCCGTTTGACTCTCCTCTGACACCTTTATCGGATACAGTCACAACAGTTCTTTGCATAATGAGCAGGCATTCCCTACCCATCAGAAAGGTAATTAAAAAAATGTTTAGATTTTTGTTTTCCTAGACGTAACAGTATAAATGCAACTTCTGCTCAATTAAGCCCTAGTGTCAGAGATGGGGGAGGGGAGGGATGGTTCTTTTAATAAGACCAGGTTTTATGCTTATATCTTAAAACTGGAGACACAAATTTGTGATCTTCCCTCCCCCACGGAAAGAAATCTTTAAATAAAGATGTCTTCATCTGAATTGACCACCGTTTATAAAAGCAAATCTGGTTGGGGCTCTGCTGCTTATGCTAAAGGAACATTCCTCCCCATTACAACGGCATTTGCACATTTATAGGAGGAATAAAGAAAAAGATGCATGATACATGTGAAGGAGCCTTCTCTCTGCCATCCAGAGAAAGAAGAACTAAAAGGATTATAAAAGTTCAGATTAAAATGATATAAAATCTAGCATTTGGCTCCAACACTAGTGCCTTGGTCCTCTGAAGCTAATCTGTATGCACTCTGTGACCTCCTCGCAGCGAACCCTGCTAAATATATTATTCCCACGGGGGCTTTCACTGCTGCTTGGTGTCAGAAATCAATATGTATGAGGCGCGTGGATGGGAATTTCTAATAGATCTGCCTGGCCCTGTGCTGCTTTTCAATATCTGCCTTGGACTATTAGTGCCGGCTCGGTGCCTGTGAAATAACCGAGATAATCTTTTAAGGTGCACTGTTAAGGTGGAACCTAAATGTTGCTGTTTCAATTAAAACAAAAATTATATTCATAAATCAGTCAGGTCTGTGTAACCTTGTACAGTCACTCCAGAAGGCTGATGAGAAACAAGATGGAATTTAAAGCTTTCGGGAGCGAAATGTTATTTTTAACTTCTATTTAGAGTTGGGAGGAAGGTATTATATTTAAAGGCTAATGATGGGTTATTTGGGGAAGAGCAGCAGGTTAGAAATGAACTTGAGCAAGTTCAGAGTTCTAGAACCCAACTGGGTTTATTGTTTTACTATACATAAAAGAGAAAACACAGAGGTCATAATATATTGAAAGCCAAGTCATTTTTCCCATGTCAGGTAAGAGCACAATTGAATATAGTCCTTTTCCATACAATTTATTCACACTAAAATTATTGTATGAGTGATATTTTTTTTCCTTTCGGATAACTGCACAAATTAATGTTATCACCCTCGTGCGATGACATCATACCATTATTTATATTTATATCTGTATAGGTATTTGGAGATAAAAGTGGGCCAGAAATTGGTTCATTAAAGTTCCATGTTCCCCACCCTCGTTGATGACTATCCTTCCTTCTTCAGATCCAGCAGCCTGAGCCCAGTGCAGAGAGGCTTAGGTCTGAGCTGTGCACAGGGCACACAGCGCCAGTCTCTTGATTCTGGTTGTTTCCCTCTTTGTTTTCAGGCTAGTGCTCAGAGGAAGCTGTTCCAGCTCAATGCACTGAGGTGCAGCACCCGGAAACAAGGAGCTAAGGTGCTTCATCATTATTAGTACGAGTATTATCGTTCTTGCCATGAATGGGGAGAGGGAAGTGGTCTGTAACCCACACAGATATTCCTCCAGCAGTTTGTTTAGCAAGGCTGGGTTCAAATCCCTGTGAGGTGTGGCACCCAGACAGGCCTCCCAGAGTGCATAGTTTTTTTGGCCACCTTCAGCTTTGTTGGCTTGCGAGGTTGTCAGCCTACTAAAGGTTGAGGAACTGGCATATAACTCTTTTTTTTTTCCTTTTCTTTTCTTCTTTCCCTGCACAGTTCACTTAACACAGCACAATCCACCTGACAACTCTCCACAACCGCCCTGACTGCTCGTCGGGTCTTCCTGGATTGAGTGTGAGGCCATAGTATATGATCAGGGATGTGTGGCTCCGCACTGGAAACATCAAAAAGGAAGCAGAAGGCTGGTAACCCGCAGGTCATTAGGAAGCTGCCTTTAAAAAAATATCCCAATCTGGTTATGCTTTATTTATAGTAATATTGACACAATTGTTGGGGGCGGGGAAGGTGTATGTGTTGGGGATGGCAGGCACATGACCCACTCTCCCTAAAAAATACTATTTCTACTTATTTATTGATCTGAAAATATAGTAGAAATTGAACTTATTAAGCTGTGAATATACTCCTCAGCACAAGTTTCCCAGACAGCATGTAAGAAAACTCTTTTTGAGGCAGTTTCTCCTGCATGTTTATTTTGTTTTAGAGATGTCAACCAACGGGTACATTTTTATGTGACCTGTAACTGCACTTCAGAATTATTAAGAGAAAAAAAAGTCCAAAGCATAAGAAACCAAACCTCTCTTTGACTTTTTTGTTGAGGAAATGGAATTTCATGTAGGAACTTTATTTAAAATATCACTAGAACTTTTAAATAAAAGGCAAACATTTATAAAGTATAGTACCATTTAGAGCCACTTTTTTTTTTTTTCCCTCCATCATCCAGGATGGAGAAAACAAGGCAACCGGCTCAGATTTCAGCTGGGTATATAACACAAACAGTTGTGATCTAACAGGAGAAATCCCCAGCAGTTTAATCTGTTTTAAGTCCCTCCCCCTCCAAATCCCTCCCTCTCAACCCTTCAATTAGAGATTGTGAAAACAAACAATCTATGTGTTTTCTGCTTCTCCCAGGGAGGTGTAATGTGGTGAAGCAGTGGCTATAAGCATTCAGCAAGAGTAAGGGGAATTATGATGGTGTTTTATGAATGAGGATTTCTAACAATTTTTTTAAAAGGTGGGTGAGGAGGGAAAAAACAACCACCGAGGCAGTAGTGTTGAACTGTCTGTTTCTAAATGGGCTGAATAAGAGTAACGATTCCTAAGAAATTTCGCTAGAGGTAAAGTCAGGGTAAAAAACAATCATTTTTGAAGGCAACTTCCTATCAATATATTATTGGCTTCTAAACCTAAGCCAAGCAAAGCACAGTAAAATTGCCAGTATCCAATAACCAATATGTGATAAAAGACCACAGAATAACTACAAGCAATAACTAAATGCGTGATAAAAATGAGCAGAGGCATAAGAATGTTTATGACAAGAAGAACAAATGATAATATTTTCTGCCTCACATTCTTGCCCCATAGTTGGAAAAAATACCCTGTTGATGAATTTGCATCATCTTTTTTTTTTTTTTTTTTTTTGGTACATCACTACAATTATACCTAACGTGGAATACCTGTTATACTGTATAATATCCTTATCCTCAATAAATATTAATTATTTCTACAATAGCTAGAACACAATGTGGAATAACTTTTGAAATCTTTCATGGATCTGTCCACCTAGCCAAAAAAATGAAGAATTTTTCCTTTAATAGATTGTCCAACATAGTAGTTAAAATAGCCAAATCTTTATTTCACAGTCAACATCACTGATGTAAATTTCACCACCCAGCCAAAATAAGAATAATATGCGTTCAACCATCCCTGCTCCTCCTAGGATTAGAGATAATTCAAAACATTCCGTCAAACGAATATATAAGAAGAGTTTGAGTTCACATCATAAAAGGGAAGTTTTATGGCACCTGGGTGGCTCAGTCAGTTAAGTGGCTGCCTTTGGCTGGGGTCATGATACCAGGGTCCTGGGAAGAGTCCCCTATCTAGCTCCCTGCTCAGCGGGCAGCCGGCTCAGCAGCTCTTCCTCTCCCTCTCCCTCTTCCTCTCCCCCACTTCTCATACGTTGTCTCTCTTATGGTCTCTCTCTTAAATAAATAAACAAAATCTTAAAAAAAGGGAAGTTTTGTATCTTGACATTTTACGCAAATCTAGAAAAAACGGGGTTTTGTTCCACAAGTTCTGTGCTCTTCTTTACAGTAAGTTAGAAATATCATTTTTCTCAGTATTTTGGCCCATAAGAATACAGTATGAGACTAAATAGATCACAAGCACAAGGAAGAAGGAAGAGTAGAAGAAAGAGAAGTAAAAGGTAAATCGGTTGCCTCTTCCTATGAAAATATAAACTCCGTGAGGACTTTGAGCCCAGTGTCTTTTACCACACCCATGGATCCAATTAGAAAGCTGTTTTTGCAAACCATAAGAGACTCTTAATCTCAGGAAACAAACTGAGGATTACTGGAGGTGTCCGGGAGGAGACAGGGTTGTTGGGTTATGGACATTGGGGAGGGTATGTGCTATGGTGAGTGCTGTGAAGTGTGTAAGACTGATGAGTCACAGACCTGTACCCCTGGGACAAATAATACATTCTATGTTAATAGAAAGTTGTCTTTGGGTACTTTTCAGTCTCTGCCAGTGTGACAGTTTCTACAAATGAAAGGACTAGTAAGGGTTTATTGCCCACAAAGAGTTTATACTCTAACAGAGGATAATGACTTGCAAACAATATTTAAACTTTTATGGGGAGACGGAGAATGGGGGTGGAGAGGGAGGCACCTGCCTGGGGTTATAAGTTTGAGCCCCATGTTGAGTGTAGATATTACTTAAAAATAAGATCCTAAAAAAATAACAAAATAAAATATTACGTGTGAAGATCAATGCTTCCTCTCATCCTATGAAGTCTGGCTTTCAGCCTGTTTGACTCGCCAATGGCCCCAGTTAAGTCCTGCTCGAACATATAATTAGTCAATCAGTCAATGTCCAGTCAGGAAAAAGAAGGTATTTCCTGGAGAGAGGAATTTAACGTCAGGAACTCATTAAAGGGAGTTAGAAGAGCCGTAAGAGCTAAAAGAAGAAAGTTGGGGGCTGGTGAAAGACTACAGAGAAGAGGATTACCCAGAGACCAGGGAGAAGCCTTTGCCCGCAGGCTGAAGCCAGGAGCCTGTGCTCACCACTGCTCTGACCCTGTGGGAACCGCATCTTACCCGCAGCAAGACACCCGGGAGCATACACTTGCGCTCATCCCACTGGAGGTGCTGCTGCTTCTGCTGTAAGAAGCCATTGTGTGAGCAGGCTCTCGTTTCCCCTGCTGTGCACCACTGTGGGAGGTAGCTCCTGTGGCTGGGAATGGAGAGGGCAAGCTTCCTTTTTTCTTTTGTCTTCCAAACTCCTACTAATGTCTCCCATTGGCAGAACCTAACTAGAAGCGGCTGACAAGGGAGTCTAGAAGAGTAGTTTGTAGGCTTTTAGCCTGCTGGGATACAAAGGAGAACAAGGAAGGGTGGAAATGAAACTGAGAAGCACTAGGCGAATAATTGGCACAGTAGCCTTGCAAATAACATTTGTCGAATGAACGTAGACATGTATGAAATGTGCAAGCGTGACAGAGAAAGGACTGGTAACTCAACCTAGAATCCTGTTTAACTCCAGTGATTTTCACATGTTTTTGGTAGCAAAACCATTTTTTTTTCAAATGAAAATTTCATAAGAAGCACGAATATACATGAAGTGTCCAAAGCAGGCGCATAAATTACAAGCTAGTATACATTGTAACACAGGTTGCAAGTTACGAATGTGTGAGAATAACTGAAGCTGTTTTGATAAATGAAAACTTTTCATACTAGGGATTCTAGATGACACTTGCAGTCAGGATCCAAAAAACGCCAGATCAGCCTTACGAGATTTCCAGAAGCATCTCTACAGAAGTCTAGCATTTCAAAGAACATTTAAAAATCTGTTTTAATCAAAACTGTACATTTGATAGATAGTCCCAAATTATAAGTTATTAAAAAGTCCATAGCACTAACGCTGTTTCACTATAGCAAGTCTGAATTTTAATATAGTTCATCATTACAGGAATATATGTATACCCAGGTGATATTTAGTTTATTAAAACTTAATGATTGTATGCAGTAAAAGCTTTGAAATAAAAGGTCCCATAGTAGGGAGTCAATAATTTATATTTACCCACAACATTTCAGATACTTTCTCTCTCTTTATAGGACTCGATAAGATAAAGAGTCTGTCTGGCTTTGCCCACATTGCTCCTCTGCTCAAATAATTTCCGCATTTTTTCACAGCCCACAAGATAAAGCAAAAAATGCCCAGCTGGCCTAGAATTCAAGAACTTCTGATGTCTGAAATGAAGTCATATTCCAATCCTATCTGTCAAGATTTATTTACTTGAATCCTCTCCTCCAAGTTATTGGTCCCTGCATATTATTACCATTTTTTTCCTTTTCTCTTTTAATTAAGTCATTCTTTAGTAAAATGTTCTCTCCCTTATTTACCAGAACATCCCCAAAAATCTACACCTAAATAGACTATGGTGGCTTTCACTGGAACTTGTCATCTAACTTGTGCGTGTGTTCTAAATAATTTGAATTGGATTTGAGAGCACTTTTTAACCAAAATTCAAATTCAAGTCAACTTGAAAACACACACACACACACACACACACACACACACACACACACACACACACACGATGACAAAGCCATGAAGCCACGAAGGCAATCATGATGTATATTTTATTCACAAGCACCTATTACATAGTTTACTACCCATATTTGAATTAATAAAATGAATTTTTTTGTCTGAAGTTCCAGACACTTTAAAATTTATAACTTGTAATCACGATACATGGATGGACCTCTGTGTCTCTCTCCCTCACCGTGGACAAACATCAGAAACTAATCAAGACACTTTTTTTATCCTGAATTTGGGATTACTCTCCTAATCCTCCTCAGCACAGTAGCTCCAAGCCACCATTATTCACCATCAGAATGGGACAGGAGATAATTATTTGCTACCTATTGACACTCAGTTGGTCTTCAGATAACGGCAATTAGCGTTTTTATTTAACACTTAATGTTAGTTTAACATTTTGCCCACCAAATGGAGTATAATTTATGTGAAGACGAGGACAAAATCTATCTCCCCAGCCTATGCAGGGCTCCACATATACTGGTAAATAAATATTTGTTTAAAATTTATTAGAAATTCCAAGGTATTCTGATTCATTTCTACAATGTTACCACACCAACGAGGGTACTCAGGAGAGGCTAAAAATTATGGTAAAAATGTTCCCATTATTGAATGTGTGGCTTCTATAGAGCATGCTCAGTTTAAATTCCCGACACAAACCTCCTGAGGATCACTGTCAAATAAAAGCCCATTTGAAATGGTCGTAAACTCTCCCACTGCTGCTCCTCCCCCTTTACCTAGGAGTTTTTCTACAGTTTGAGATTTCTTTCCATGTGGCTAAAACACAGCATTGAAAAACAGTTATAGCATTCTTTTCCTGGGAAATTCACACACATGTTGCCCAGTCTTGCAACTGACAATGTGATCAACCTTATAAAAATCAGGCTTGTATAGATAAGCATTCATCAAATGAAGCTATAATTAATTATTAATATGAACAGTGGGGTGGGGGAGAGTGATATGAAGTTTTCCTGCCTTTTACTTCCAAAAGTCAGACATAGGATTGGGTATGACTAGTACAAACCCAATCACATTGTCACCAAACAAAACACTATCCTTTAGTTTTGCAGCTCGGACTTCCCCATTTTTGCAGGAGCCACAAGGCAATAGCAGCTGCACTAGGACTGAAGAACTCTGTTTCCACATGCACTGGAAATGGCAGAGCTCTCTTAAAAAAAAAAAAAAAATCCAATCCTTCTTTTTAATCATCTTTCCAGACTGTCTCAAAACAAAACAAAACAAACCTGGAGGAGAGGGGCTGACTTACAAAGTATGGAACAGACTGTTTCTCCTATATTCTTTCCTTCATAGAAATAATGAATTTGATAGCAGCTAAAGTATCAAGATGAATCCAGCCAGGATCCTTCCAGCAAACTCTCATTCATCATGGCTGTTTTCTCTATCATATCTGTTTGTAGCTAGATAATCCCTTTCCCATTTCAGTTCAAAGAGCTTTATACATACTACCTCATTAACTTCACAAAGGGCTATGGGAGCTGGGGAGCAGGCCAGTAAACCAATACAAGACATGGGAACCAGGTTGCCAAGTGTAAAGCCATGCAACTGAGTACATAAACCAAGATTTCTGAAGGTTTCTTTTTCCTCTTACCTCTATTAATGACTCCATAGGTCCTCATATAAATGTATTGTCAACAGTTAAAATTAAACAGAAAATGGACCAGTTCTCTGGGAATTATCTTTATCTTAATTCTTGAGGAATATTCTTTATCTAGGAATTATGATATACTATCAACCAGGATAATTCCAGGAAAAATAATTTGAATTAACTAGCTACCTTGGACTAGCTTTTTAACAAATAAAGTGAGATAAGTAACAACAAGTCAATATTATCCAAACTGGCTATTTATCTACATGAATTTATGAGATAACTGCTCAGTCCTCAGGATGATTTCAGTTGGGTGATTCAAACCTTTTGAGACATATTTTTATCTGTAATTAATCTTTGTATTTAATACAGTCTTTTTGATTCATTAGTTAAACTCAGTATCAGGAAAAAGCTTTCTGACAGATTCGTAAATATTCAGAAATATAATATCAGGAAATAAGTGTTCCCAGTGTTTTATATATATATATGTATGTGTATATATATGTATATGTATGTCTGTATACATATTCATATGTATATATATATAGAGAGATCTATATCATCTAGATGTTTCTACTTATATAGGTGTTATATATTCATACATATAGGGAGAGAGAGAGATATCATCTATCTATATATTTATATCTATATCATCTATCTTTCTATATCTGTAAGTATTTTTATAGAGAGAGAATACACTGGAAACGTATTATAAGAAAGAATGCCACACAGGCCTACAGAGCGATAGAATATGTGTCTAAGCTTACTTTCTAAGGTTATGAACCATATTATTAGAATATTGGCTATGATACAACTATAAAATGGAAGTAGTAGGCTTTAACCAAATTCCTGAACCATGTGTGTTAACTTCCCTAGATACTCTCTAGTACACTTAATTTTATTTTCCTACTCCACTTAAATTTTATGGTCCATCAGATCTAAGTGAATGAATCACTCCATTTGGACAAATAATGAATATGCATCAATTGGGCTCTGTAATAAGAACAACACGGGGACCAGAAGTTGAGGGATGCAATGTACTTTAGCCATCAGAGTTTCAATCTTGAGTTCATCTTCTATATCTCCACTTTTCAACCTATCTTTTCTCCTTGTCTCAACAAATACTGTCATCTTTACCCATTCAGTTGGCTCAAGCTTGAAACTAGTGACTTCCCTCTCTTCCTCATGGTCCCTCACACATGGTAAATTCCTATTATGAAGCCTCTTTATCAGTCCTGGAATCAAGCTCACTGCCATTACCCACATTTGCCATTGTCTATATTAGAATCTGAATTGTTCAGCTGTAAGCTGCCTCAACTCTAACCAATCCACCTTAACAGCTGCGTACTAAGATGTCTACTCAAAGTCCAAATATGAATTGCCATATTTCAACTCAAAATTTTTCTCTAGCATTACATTTTGTTTAGGGTGATTTGCAAACATGGAATGAAATGTCCTTTATCATGTCCTATTTTGACTCTCCAACCTTGTCATTTTTGATGGTACTACCCTCATGGATGTCAAAGGGTGCTCTATGTTCATGAAAACCGACATATTTATCAACTGTTTGCAGAGCTAGACTACATGTCCCAACATCTCGTATAAGTAGTGGTACCCATACGGCCAAAGTCTAACCAGTGGAATGTGAGTGGTTAAAACACGAGTGTGTCTTTCCCATGGTGTCTTTTTTCCTCTGTCTGCTAAATGAGAACTTAGAAAAAGGTAGACATATAAGACAAAGGAAGCATGGACCCCTGAATTATTATGGTGGAAACTGTCCAACAGCAACTCAGAAAGTGAATAAGAAATCGTGGTTTATCTTTAATGGCAATTAGCATCCCCTCAGCTTCCACGTAATTCTATCAGCTGACACCACCCACCTACTTCTCTGGGGAGTGCTTCAGGTGCTTACTCAGTTCCAGGTTTGGCACATGCTATTGGGTATCCGGAAACTTCTGCCCTCCCTGCTCCTTACACTTCTCTACTCCTGATCACCGGTCAGATTTCAGGTTAATTCCTCGTCTTCTGAAAGCTACTTTCCCCAGAAGCTAATCTGTACTAAAGTGTGAATTCATAACATCTTGTACCTACCTTATTTAAGCATTTACTGAAAACACAGTATTATAACTGCCTGTTTATCTCTCTCTCCTGCTAGATCTTGCAAGGTACCTTCTCAAAACGCAGGTCTGGGTCTTGTTCATGTTGTGTATGTAGCAACTTACATAGGGTCTGACATAGTAAGCATCTATCTTTGAGTCAATAAATGATTATCCTGTTTGTTTTCCTTCAATTCACAAAAATGCATTGACAACTTATATGCTAGGCTTTATACTAGACAAAGTGGATATAGTGGTGAACTTTATACTAGACAAAGTAGATATAGTGGTGAACAAAATAATTAAAGCCCCTACTCTCATAGAGCTTAATGGATACCGGGCAGAAGATACAAATTGTGAGGAATGCCAAGTCGGAAAATTATGCAGCAAATAAGAGTGTCAAGGGTGGGTGGACTAATTTGGGTTATAAAGTAGACCTTCCATGGTCTTGAATTCTGAAGTATAGTTTGCCCGTATTCTGTGGGCAAATTGCCTCCATTACAATTTGTGAGTGAGAGAACAATGTCAGTATGACACAGAAGTTGTCATGCACAGTTTTTTCCCTAGTGTGTTGATATTTTGTTCTTCCAAGTTCTCGCACAGCTGAACACAGCAGGAGTGCACAGGAGTATCAAACAGGGCATGATGGCCATTTACCCCAGGCTCTTGCTTTTAGCTCAGTCTAGCCACGTGTTCTGTCTTGGAAATAGTATTGCATGTTCTCCCTGATGGGTGTACATTTTCTATTCTCTCTATAACTCAGCAACCTCAACATTTTGTGAAAATCCTTTCATTAGCCTTACTCTACTTGTTTTTTAGGGGTAAGTTTCCTGTGTTTACTCCAGTTGTATTTCATGTACAAGGTACTTAACACATCTTTCAAGCTGTGTTAGTATTTTTTTAAAGATTGTTACTGGTTTTTGTTAGTGCACAGATAACGGACTTTCAAAGTTTCTTATTTTCATGAACCTATGAAAGTTTTAAGTGGTCTATCCCAAACCTATCTTCCTGTACACCCTGCTAGTCTTCCGTAAATGTTATAAAACACAAGGGTTTTCAGAGACCTATATATTGTGTTCCAGCAGAAACCCCCCCTACCTCCTTTCTGAGCCCTCCCTTCCTTCTTAAACTACTTCTGTGGAGCTTTCTCTGGAAATTAATAGGTGCTCTGCTCTTCCTGCCATACACCAAACATTGGGCTTGTCATTTGGTTCCATCTGGGTACAGAAAACCTGTCCAAATCTGCTTGTCTAACTGTGAACTTGGCCTCTCCACCCAACTTGGTGAGAGTTTTCTGTATAAGGCATTTCAAACTGTATGTACTGTCACTAACCGAAATGAAATGTGGAGAAGACAATTCAGCTTATCATCTTGCAGTGACAGAGCTCTGTGCCTGGTTTCTTTGTCACACTGGGTAATGCCACTATATCAGCAGCCAGCCATGCAGGAAATCTTGGAGTAATTGTCAACTCATCACTGTCCTTTGTTCTATAGATCCATTTTCTTCAGTCCTTGCTGTAATTGTACTTATACTTCCCAAATATGGTTCTTCACTCTGCTTTTACTTCAGCTCCTTATTACATGTTTCCTTTTAAAAATCCTCTCATCATCAGACTTTATGTGTCCAGCTACAGTGTAACACAGGAAAATGAATGAGTTCTGGGGCCAGATACTCCTACAGCAAAACTTCGCTTTGTGGGACCTAAGGCAGATTATTCAACCTGTCTGAATCACTATTTTCTCATATGCAGAGTGGGAATAATAATGCATAGAGTGCACAATTCTTATACTTGAATGACCATATATAAATTAAAATGTATATGTCAAAAACCTTAAATAATCAGATTAAAAACAATTGGACAAGTATTTGCCAAAAAATTAAAGACTTAATATTGTATCTAAAAACAAAGATTGACTGAATGTTCAGTAGAAAAATAGGCAGAATATATGAATTGATACCTAAAAAACTAAATATAAGAGGCTAAAATTAGGGAAAGATTTTAATCATACTAATAACCAGACACGTGCCGATAAAAGTATCTATGGGATACTATTTTATCATAAAATTAGTGAAAAATAAAATAATAAAGCCCAATATTGTGATAAAGGTGTATTAAGCAGAGACATTAACTATTAGGAGTTGAATTAGTACACACTGTCTTAAAATCATTTTTGCAAAATTTATCAGAGTCTTTGCTTTTCTAAAATTTTGACTTAGTAAACACCTTTCCAGGAAGCTCATACCACTGGCATTCTCAGAATTCTCTTTTCCTGGGAGAAAATGCAAAATAAAATATAGAGCAATGTTGCCAATAAATTATGATATATGGGGTCATATAGCTAAAATAATTTCTTGGCTAATACCCTTTGAAAATGAGAGTATTTTAAGCAGACACTTTGCATGCCTCGATCTCACTTTATGTGATAGGTTTACTATGTACAAATCGATTAGAATCTAACTAGAGATGTTCATGCATTTATATGCATGAAACAAACTCACTTTGTTTAGCAGATAATCAAGAGAATACTGTTCAAATATGTACTTTAAGCTAGGTTACCAGATGTGTAGCAAAAGAAGAAAATGTCCCTTATGACTGCTCTCACACCTTTTTTGCTGCAATATTCTCAGACAAACTTTTAACATCTAGAGTGTTTGCTGTTCTTTTACCTTCTTTTTCAATTTTTCATTCAGTGATTTAAAATTTTAAGCCAATTATCTTGCTAATCCACCTCATTCCCTAGGGTATCCCCATTCCAACAGTTCTTTGAGTCTATCGCCAATCTGATCTACTGAATTTTTACTACCCATAATCCACTCATATTCCCTTTCCCCTCAACAAGCTTAGATTCCATGTTTTATCCTTAGAACCACTATGTTACATAAACTCCCTTGCTCCATCTCTTCACAGTTGTTTCCTGCCCAGTCTGACTCTCTGTTTACATTAGATTCCCTGCATCTGCACATGGAGGGTGGAAAACTCACCACCATCTTCACAGGTTTTACTTTTGATCAGTGACCACAGACTTCAAGTGAGTCTTCCTCCTCCTGAAAAGCCTAGTAGATTTCCCAGTCGATTTACATACCTGTTCTCTGAAACTACTCATCTGTATTTTCCCCTCTTTTCTCTTCTAATCATCAACACTTCCTCACTCCTTGAATTTCAGATTATGACTTTGTTCCCTATACTAAGAAAATAGAAGCAGTCGGAAAAGAGCTTCCTTATCCTCCCCCCACTAAATGTACAACTAATTTGATGATGGATGATTCATTTTTCTTCTCATCTGCACAGTGGAGCAGGCCCACATGTTGAGTCTACTTTTACTCAGTATGTTTTCTTAAAGCTTACTTTAAGTCTTCGGCAAAATACTCAGAAATTAGCATTAGGATATGGCATTAGTATAAGGGCTTTCCTGATCAACATTTTTCCTCTAGTAAATTGTGAATCTATCCAATGGTTTCTGTGAAAGCCAGCCATAAATTATTATATCATGGTATCATCTATCTAATACAAATATTCGAGTGTATGGGTCATGTTGCATAATGCATAGCATTAATATTAATCTAAGGACTCTTATCTCTGCATTTTTCCTTCACAAAGCCTTTCCAATTCATAGCCTTAGATTATGATTCAGGAAACTATACAAAAATGTGAAGCAGGAACCTGGCACTAATGCTCTCTTTGGTTTCCAAATTAGCTTCAAGATCTATACCTCTGTGTAATGCTTAGCTGTGAAGCTGTGGCAGGATAGGTCAGTCTTTAGAGCCCTGGTGCTTTGAGGGCAGCCACAATGTGGTACGTGTGGGAGACATTCAAAGGATAGGGAGGAAAAGCTTCTGTGGCAGTTAGGGTGAGTAGAGAAAATATAAAGTAAGTTTAGGTGAGGAAAATAAAAGCATAAACAGGTTAAACAGATGAAATTTGAAACACAGCTTCAAACATGTAAAATAAATAAGGTTGCATTCCTCAAAATAAAATGTTTTAAACAAGGGCACAATTATAAAGTATAGACAGACACTTTCATCACTAGAGCAATATTTTATGGCTCCTCAGAGTCCTTTGTCTACATTTTCCCCTGTTCTTTATTTCTTGCCTTATGTTTATAAATACTACTAAAATAAAACACTAAGAAGGTGGTAGGGTATGCTGGAAAAGAGATAAAAGATTTGGATTCTAGTCCCATTTGGACATTTGTTTGTGGTGTTGTGACCTTAGCTTAACTCTAAGGCGGAGTTTCTTCATTTGTGAAATTAGGGAAATAAGATGTCTATAACTTCGCTATATGGTACACATTTAATAATTTATAAGAGAAATTACGTATATGCTTAGCATACCCTGAAGACTACCTTTATTTTTAAAATCATTACATAAATGTTGCTAGTTCTGTCAATGTCCTTCTCCTTTTATGAAGCGAAACACCCCTCCTCAGCATTCTCAACCATTTCTGTGACAGCAGATATATTTGTTGTGTTGATGTTTAAATCTGTATCATTGGTTCAGGGCTCTCTTCTGCACACTCCAGTTTCTCCTTGTGAGTAGTGTCCCAAGAAAAGCTCAACCTCACAGCAAACTATCTTTCCTTATTAATTTATCCCAAAGCATGCCTTTCTTGCACTGTAAATCTTTATGAAACGGTGCTACCAACCACCAAGCCAGAAGCCTGGTGACCATCCGAAGACTCCCTCCTTCTCTTTCTCTTTTTAAAGATTTACTTATTTATTTATTTTAGAGAGGGGAGGGGAGGGGCAAAGGGTGAAAGAATCTTAAGCAGATTTGGCACTGAGCCCTGTGATGGCTCGATCTAAGGACATTGAGGTCACAACTCTGAGATCATGACCTCAGCTGAAACCAAGAGTCGGTCACCTAACTGCACCACCTAGGCACACAGGCTCTCTTTTTTGCTCACTTCCATTTCTAATACATGGGCCAGTTTTATCCATTCTACCCCTTTAACATTTCTTTGTGTTGTTAGTGCTTGAATTAGTCTCTTGTTTCTATTCCTCTCCAAGTCTCCAGATGCATTCTCTTTCAAATGAGTTTCACTGTCACCAAAGCGCTCTCAGGTCAAAATTCATTTTTCCACTTTGTAGGATACAAACTTCTGTGGGTCCCCATGACATACAGAATGAGATCCAAATATCTTAGTGTGGTGTATAAGTCCCTCTAAGATCCCCAGACTCTTCTAGACTTTCATGCTCCTTCTCCCCGGTAAGCTCTGGTAATCAGGAGTTTACAGTTGGGCACACAGGATAACGTCCCAGGCTTTCCTGATTCACTAGCTCTGTTCCTTCATCTGAGAATGACCTTTCTGCCCTGGCCACAGCCCAGCCCTTTCATCAACCCATTGATAACTACCTCATCTTTCCAGGTACCACTCAAGCATTTCTCCAAAAACCCCCTTCTGATACCCTCTTCCCAGATGGTACCAACCAACAACTTTCTCTTCTGTATCTTACATTGGCTTCCTTCACTGGTCCTATAATTCCCAATTCATATGTCTACAGCGTTGGCTCCATTTCTACAGTTCAAGTTCCTTAAAGGCAACAACTGTATCTAATTCCTTACGGTGTACTCAAAGTTGAAGTCAGTCAGCTCGGAGCACAGATGCTGCACTCCAATTTTGTAACTTGAGGAGTGCCTGGTAATGAGACTTATTTCAGTGGGTATGCCAGGAACTTGGGGGACCAGTAATGGATATGTCAGGACTGGGATGCTAACATAGAAGAAAGCCACACTGGAGGATGGGGGCAGGGTAGCAATCACAGAACTCACAGTGGGTAGTTCTGTGGAGAGGGTCTCCTGCCCCAAGAGCTGTGGCCTTGGCTACAGGGAGGGATACCATCATTCAGAAGCAAACCCCATAGGGAGAGGTGAGGTAATAAATCCTTCTTCTTCAGCGTCCTTCCTACCTGCTAGTGTCTCCCATATTCTGAACCCAACCCAGAAGTGAGAGGGCAATGCAGCCCGTTGATGCTGTCTATATAGTTAGCTTTTGTGGGGGCTCAGAACACACTAGAACAACAAAGAAAAATATAGTGCAGCGTTTAAAGAGGTCGACAGATCCTAATTTCTTAAAAAGTGTAACCTGACTGAAAACTCATGTGCCTCTGTATGACTCTCACACAATGGACAGTGAAGAGTTAAACGCGAATGCTCTGAAATAGCATTTCTGCCAGCTTTATACAGGATTAGGTTGTGCGGCCACTTAGCTGCTTCAGCAGAGAAATGCTTTAAAGGGAAAGAGCAGGAAGCATTGGAGAGAAAGGTTTTGTCATATTTCCTGGGGGAGAAATGTATTCCTGGTGGTGTTACCCAGAAGGTGGTCCTTTCTGACAAAATGGGGATGTTTATGGGGATGCAAGAAATGCAAGAAATTAGGAAGGCTTGCATAAAACCACAAATAAACAAGCCGACATAACAAGAGTGATGTCTAAATGAGAATGCCAACAGCACAGGGATAAAGAGAAGTGAGCTTGGCTGATAGGTGGAGAGAAGCAGCAGCCATGTGACTAGAAAAAAAGGAGAAAATGGGGAAATAAAGTGAGATAATAAGGATTTACTGCAGGGAAAGCAGGCAGTAGTATCAGCAGGAAAATGAGGTATCTGTGGAAGGAATCTGTAAATCACCCACAAAACTCATAACAACTGTGAGAGCCTTGGAATAGCATGTCTGCCAGCTTGGAAAGATTGTCCAAGAAATGACAGCCTGCTCAGCCAGCAGGATCTGCAAGGACAATGTAGGCTTTCGAGGAAGACAAGGGAATAAGATCAAAAGAGGAGAAGCTCTGGACCCAGGCAGTCCAAATATAAACTGGTGGTGCATTTTCAACAATTAGAGATATTCTTCATTGACTGTACACGTACAGATTAATTCTTTGCTAAGCTGTCATCTTTACATTCTGCGTATATGGAACTAGTTTCAAATAAATCTAACAGTTAGATTTAGATTAGGTCAGATTAGAACCCTAATCAAGGTTCTAATCATATGATTAGATATCCTATCCAGGTATGGTATATGAAAGAAATGCATGACTTCATAGATGCCAGCAAGGAGAAAGTCCATGAGACAGTACGACACCATGCTTCGGAATGTGGACTTCACCTCAGGCAGATCTTTAGGTCAATTCTTGCTCTACCAAGGAAGTTATGTTAATTTGATTTCAGTCTTAGTTTCCTCTTCTGTACAATGAGGATAGTGCTAGATCCTCCTTCACAGGTTTCCTATGGAGATTAGAAGAGTTAAGGCATTTTATGTTATACATAGTTAATGGACGTTAACACAGAGCCTGGAACATATTGTATGTTCAAATCCTAAACCATTATTACTTCTAATGGAGCTGACTTTTTACTCCATTTGCATGAGGTTGAAAGAAAACTTATAAAAATTATTACATTTTGAAGATTGTAAAATATCGCAAAAGTTTCAGATGCCATCATTATTACATATAATTATTTATGGCTTAGGGGAATTGCTCTAAAATAGATTTTGAAAGTAGCAATTTGTAGCACATCAAAATGCTACACCTATACTGGATTGTTGGATCATAACATAGCTTTATCGTTATAGTGATAGATTCAGGTAAAATATTATTTTATGGATTAACTGTATATTAATCACTATAATGCCATAAAGTGTCTCAATTTTTTAAAGCATATTCTTCTTGATGTATATGTTTTAACAAATAACATAGAGAAACATACCATACTGGTATCATCTAAATCTTAGTCTCAAGAGTTATTCCACTTTACAAATAAAACAACTATTTGTATTTTATTAACACATAGTGAGTGTTATATGTTGAAATTATCTGAATAAATAGGTGAGACTCATTTTGATCAAAATTATGGTGTAAGTCAAGAGTCAAATACATAAAATCCTAATGGTTAATCACTTTCAGCAAAACGAAAGGCTTAATAAATATAACCACTCTAGCTAGCTAAAACATGAACCGGTTTTAAATAGTGAATTAATGAGTTTGAGCCAAGAAAAACATTGTAACACACTCCCTATTTGCATATCATGCTTCCCAACCATTTCATCAAGTGAATGAAAATTGCAGGGAAGCCAAAGTCCATTCTTGCGAGTTTTATTTATCACTGTGAAATTTACTTGCCATAACTTAGAAATTGTGATTTTTGAGTTGAAACATTGGATTTTTTCCCTGTTCATTTCTATTCTCTCTTGATTCATTGCAGAAGAACAGTTAAGAAATAACACCTTTTTTCACTGGGAAAAACACAAAAGAATGGATTGCTGATGGAGTCCCTACTAGAGGTCATGGACACTGTAGATTACCCAGAACAAAGGTGCCATGTTGGTATTCTCCTAGCCTTTGCAACAAAAACTGGTAAAACATGAGAGACCTGAGGTCAGATATATCCACTATTTCAGTCTAGAACTAAACTGTACCCATTTGGTATCTAGAACATTTGTCAAGTTAAATTCGAGGTTGTTTTTCTGTCCCCAACATCTCTGAATAAAATGTCACACTACACTTTCCCCCACTAACAGTGATTCACTAAAGTAGTGGCAGTACTTCTGAAATTGGGGGATAGAAGGAGAGCCAAATGGATAGGTGATTTTTAAAGTGACTCTGCTGAGTTTCCTAGGAGAGAGAACTCTTCTTCCTCTTCTCTCCCTACTATGAGTCTCTGGATGGAAACAGGGACCTCAATGATGTCCAATGCGAACTAGTTCCTGTGAAAAGTTGTAAAAAAAGAAAATGATATTTAGTTTTCATTAATCTAAAATTTTTGAGCACTTACTCTGTTAATACTTTTTTCCTCCCTCTGTTAGATACTTTTTTTTTTTTTAAGATTTTATTTATTTATTTGACAGACAGAGATCACAGTAGGCAGAGAGGCAGGCAGAGAGAGAGGTGGAGGCAGGCTCCCTGCTGAGCAGAGAGCCCAATGCGGGGCTTGATCCCAGAAACTTGGGATCATGACCTGAGCTGAAGGCAGAGGCTTAACCCACTGAGCCACCCAGGCGCCCCAGATACTTTTAAATGCTTTCCTGTATGCCTCCTTTCTTTTTTTTTTTTTTTTTAAGGATTTATTTATTTATTTGAGAGAGAAAGAGCAAGCAAGTAGGAGGAGGTATAGAGGAGAGAATCTTTCAAGCAGACCTGACTTTGAGCTCAGAGCCCAGTGCAGGGCTGGATCCCATGACCTGTGAGATCACGACCTGAGCTTAAACCAAGAGTCAGACGCTTAACTGACTGAGCCACTCAGGTGCCCCTAAATGGCTTCTTTTGAAGTTCATAACAACAGTAAGAGATTTCCAAGCTTACAGGTGGAGTGTCTAGGCACAGAAAGGATGAGATCCTTGACTAAGATCACACAGCCGGTTACTAAGCGATAGAACAAGATTTACACCTAGACTGTCTATCTCGAGTCCATTCTCTAAACCACAATCCTGTGTTTCACAGAAAATGTATCCTGGCTAAAATATAAACAACTCTGATTTTTTTTAAACCTAAAGTACATAATTCTGTTGCTTTACACCACCATGTACTTGCTTATGCTGCCAAGCCTGTCCCTCTGTTTCCTTTCCTTGTCTTACGGCTGTTCATCCTCCAGGACTCAGCTTGGTCACAGCCTCCTTTAAGACTTCCTTGGGACAGGGGCGCCTGGGTGGCTCAGTGGGTTAAAGCCTCTCCCTTCGGCTCAGGTCATGATCTCAGGGTCCTGGAATTGAGCCCCGCATCGGGCTCTCTGCTCAGCAGGGAGCCTGCTTCCTCCTCCCTCTCTCTCTCTGCCTGCCTCTCTGACTACTTGTGATCTCTGCCTGTCAAATAAATAAATAAAATCTTTAAAAAAAAAAAAAAGACTTCCTTGGGACAAACAAAAGGCATCTGCTCCGTGCTCCCAAGTAAACTATGCATAACTTCATCAAAATTCTTTATTCATTGTTTCTCTAACATTTCTCACAGCTACCTTGTGTCAGGCTCAACGCTGGTTATACATATTATCTAAAATTGTTTGTTTTAAGAATCTCTATCTTTGATGGCAAGCCTTATTCCGTTTTGCATCTCCTGAATCAGGTGAAATGGATGGCACATGGAGCACTTAATATTTTTTTTAACCAAAATAAAGATTACTATGCTGTATTTAGCTACATCAATATCAATGATCCATAACAACAGATAAGGCTTGTTGAAGACTAAGAAAATGTAAGTAGAGATTTAGACAGAATTATAAACCTTTGTTATAATCAGCTTCCAGTGATTTCAACATTTGTAAGTGCTTCTATGGGTCAAACTCTGTGTTAGAGTCTGAAGAAAATATATGTATCAAAAAAGAATAAGGTTTATAGCCAGCTCACAAGAAGCACGTGGTCTAGTGGGAAAAAATAGAGTATGGATCAGACCATTTAGAATGAATGTTGTAATAATGGCTTTAATAAAGTTAGAAGAAAGCACTTTGGACTAAAGTGATAAGGAGTGCTTCCAAGAAGAGAAGGCATCTAAATTACAACTTGAATATACAGAATTCCAAGTAATATCAAGAAAAGCCTGAATAGAAACATTGTAGAAGAATAATATTTTGAGATATTAACTAAGATGTGCCTCTTGGAATTGTATTTCCTTTGATTCTTTGACCCCTTCTCTATTCCTCTTCTCATATTAGGGGAGAGAGAGGATATCATAATATACAAAGAAAAACCTTTTCATTTAAAAAAAAATCTAAAACCAAAAACAAAACAAAACAACAACAAAAAAAACCTTTTAATCTCAAAAGGCAAGGCTTTTTGCAGTGAAAGAAACTAAACCCTGAAACTTTTAAGGCATAAAGTTTTTGCCATAAACAAGGAATAAAGAACCAGGCCTTCCCACTCAGACTACACAAAAGATTCCACAGAGTGAGAAAATGGAAGATGACCCAAAAGGAAGCTAGGCCCTAGATTCTATTAGGTTCCTGGAAGGTCCTGTACTCTGCGCCCACCCACACCCCCAACTTTGGAATGTATAATTAAACATGTAGAATTGAGATACCAAAAACAGGATTGGATATGATCAAACCCAAGGATAGGAACAACAAGAGCCAGCCTTGACCAAGCACTTAATATGGCCAAGCATTATTCTTACCAAATTTTGAGTCATAACCAGCTTAAGAGGGATTTACCATTATAGTATCACCATTTTACAGATGGCACAACTAGGTCATATAGAGTTGAAGTAATTCAACCAAATTCATTCAATTAGAAATGGCAGAGTTGGTATTTGAATCCCAGTAGTCTGATTCTAAATGGTGCTTATAATCATCATGCTATGTAAAGACACAGAATTACCTAAGATTTAGTTTCTAACACCAGCTAGGATTAGGATGGATGTGAAAACAAGTTCAGTTAAAGAAAAAGAAAGAAAGTTGCATTTTTTGGGATGACTGAACTGTGAACATAATCATCATAATAATGGCAGCTTTCGTGTGAATGATCTCTTTTAATTCCTCCAGTGGCTCTATGAGTGAAACCATTATTACCAATTTAAAGATGAACAAGTGGGCAATTACATATATTAACTTGGCCAAGTTACCATAGTTAGTAGGTGGCCCAGCAGTATCTGAACTCATACAATCTGATTCCCAATTCCATGTTCCCAATCATGCCATCCATTTATTCAGGAAATGGCAACTGTGATGCCCATGAAAAATTCACTGCTTACATCTCCTGCTATAGGATATGTGATTGACTGATGGCCCCAACTTCATCCCTCTAGGTCTACCTTCATATTCACTCTAATGTTACACCTGCTGGTCGCTCTTTTCCAATGACTGACCATGGCAAGGTAACATGTAGGACTCCTCCAATACGGACTTTGGTTCAAGGATTACCACTAGCCTAACCAAATCTTTATTAGAACTGTGCTGCAGTCTGAGATTCTTCCTACCTAATTCCCCGTCCTTCCTTTCTCCTACCACACTGTTAAACCTATATCCTGATCTGATGCTTACTCTTACTGATTGCTGCGCTTTCCTCCAGTAAATCTCTTGTACTCCTTACCCTCTGTTGACATCTGCTTCTCTGCAGATCCCAACTCTTGCAAGTGTAGATCTACTGTACTGAGAGGGTCTGATAAAACAAGTGGTAAGATGGGGATTTAGATATGGCTCATCTTAACCACTCAGTCTGATTGGGAGGCAGGTAAGAGAAAGTCCCCGGTACAAGGCCCAACTGCTAAAGATTTCACTGGGTGATGATTTGTCTTTCAGGTATAATGGTTCAGAAATTTGAAAGATGGTAGAGTTGGCTGGTTACTGCTAAATTGTATTGACATTGACACCCTGCAAATGTGAGGCACCAAGGACAATTAACAAGTAGTTAATATGCATGAATCCAGAGAGACTCTTGGTCTCTCAACAAAAAGTTCTTGACTCCTGGAATGGAAGAGCAGAACAGATAAACAGCAGATCAAAGATTTGATAGTGTTACAGAGTTCCAGAGACCTTAGGATGCTCAGAAAATGCAGGTCGGTAATACCAAATTCAGGGTCCTGGCTGAGAAAAACAGGGATCTTGAATTATGGGATGAGAACATGTAGATTGATGATCTTGAGGATTGGCTTTGCATCAATCCTTAGAGCTTGCAGAGATGGCCTACAGCTCCCCCTTCCCCACCATGGTTTGAAGATGATGCAGAGGCCACTATTCAGCAAGATAGCAGGTGTCTCCTAGAACCTACTGTCAACACCTCTCCTGGCTTCTAGGACCATGACTAAAGTTAAATCCCAGAATTACCCATCTGAATGTTGCCCGATAAGGGAGGAAAAAGACTGTATTCGAATGTATTTGTAAGAATTAGCTAGCACGTACCCTCAAGAGCCTGGAAAGGAGCCCTGGGGTTGCGTTTAGAAAGTGTTTAATCAAGAGGGCTGGAATGTAAGACTGGATAAGGAAGAATTCATTGACTTAGGGAAAGGGATGCTTTCTCCAGACTTACCTGTCTCCAGATTTAGCATTCTGACAAAGGCCCTCAGAGAACGGGCAAATTCACTGTTTGAGTGGATCAGCCTAAGTAGTTCTTGGAACTGTGCAGCCATCCAACACTCATTCCACCCAGTCTTCAGTGCTGCACTGTCTCACACAAGTGTCACGTACCCTTTGTGTCCTGAAGGTCCTCCCGCCTTCCCCTGCTCCTTCCCATAATAAATTTCTTGCACCGCTAATCCTGTTGTATTGTCTGCTTCTGGATAAACCTACAGACTAACACCAAAAGGAAACACAGCCATAGGTTTCATATGAACAAAAATAAAAAATAAGATCGAAAACTAAGGTCTGGATCGGATCATGCACCTAAAAAGCCTGGCTGAGAAATCATGTCTTAATTCCCAGGTGAAGTGTCATAGTGAGAAAACTGATGAAGATTTATAGTGAGCATTTAACATAAACCAAGGTCACTATGAGTATAATAATTCAGGAGTTAAGGTGAGAAAAGAAAAAAAAGATTAAGAATCAAACATTTGAAAATCTTTTTTTTTTTTTTAAATGTGAGGTTGCAATGCATCTATGCTTTGTGTGGGTGGGTGAGGTAATTATATTAAAATGCTTGGCTAAGAAAGACAATAATAGGAGATCAGTAGGTCCCCTTTTCATTTTGCCTTGGAGCCATCCTAGAAACCCAAAGCCTGGGTTAAAAGGCTCTGTCATTCACCTTTAGCAGATCTCTGGTAAAATAAGAGATGAGACAGGTCCATTTAAGAAAGTGTTACCTGATTAAATATGAAAGGTTACTATTTTTACAAATGAATGCATTTTATTTAGAAATGAATCATCACACACATGTTGACATCTGATTAAAAAATATATGTATCAATACATTATCATTAAAAAGAACTCTGTCACCAGATGAAAGACTGCTTCCAGGATTTAGGTGGGAGAGGAGGGAGACCTCAACAGAGTAGCCTTCTGTAAAAGTTGCTCAAAATTGTTTAGTTTTATTTTGTTCTCAGTATTTTCCACTTTTTGAAATACTTTCTTGCTTAGAAAATAGAAAATAATTTATAAGGATATCAACCATTCCTTTAAAAAAAGCAAAGAGAACTAAAATAAATGTCATGCTGAGACAGCATCTAATATAGGTGAGGCTTATTAAAATGTATGTTTGTTTGGAGACTACTTTATTTTTTAATTTTTTTAAAGATTATTTATTTGTTTATTTGACAGAGAGAGAGAGAGAGAGAGATCACAAGTAGGCAGAGAGAGGGAGAAGCAGGCTCCCCGCTGAGCAGAGAGCCCAATGTGGGGCTCAATCCCAGGGCCCTGGGGTCATGACCTGACCCACTGAGCCACCCAGGCGCCCCTGTTTGGAGCCTACTTTAATTGTATACTTTTTTTCAGTTGGAAGCTTTTGATAAATGTAATATTTTATGTAATTACATACGTTTGTGAGCTATCGATGTCATTAACTCTAAGGAGTTACCTTTTTACAAATAAACTGAGCAGAGGATCCACTTAGAGAAGTTGACTTTCTCACCTTAAAGAAGAGACATGCAAATAAGTGATTGAACATAAACATACGGTAAATATTACAGAATGATAAAAATAGTAGTAGTTATATTTGAACTATCCCCTGTCAAATGACATAAGAATCCTTTCTGCCAACTAATCAGTTAGATTTTGAAATATGTGAACTTACCAATGCTATCAATGTTGTAAACATAAGTGTCTTGTTTTAAGGATGAATACCACCACTTTCAAAAAAATCAGTGTTTATATCTGAGTATGTGTTCTACTAATGACTCAAGAATAATAAATAATTTGAAAATTCATAAATATGGATATAGACTCATTATTAAGCCTAACCATTTATTTTAAATAAGATGTTCCAATTGGATTGAAAGCATTCATTGTCAAATAAAAGAAAGCATAATTAAATTTCCTACAAGCATATTTAAATATCACACTTCTTAGATTTTATAGCTGCGTTCCTGGATCAAACGTTTCAATAAAGATTTTTTTTCAAAATAAATATCAAGTTTTGGTCTAAAAAAGTTATCTCTTACTAGTGAAATATCAAATAAACCCTAATTCAGGATTTTATAAATTATTCATTATATTCTTTCACATTCAGGATTTTATAAGTTATTCTTTCATTATATTCTTTCACATTACCTATTTTAGGTTTTTGATATTTATACATCTATATTTTAATTCCTACATGTTCATATCAACATAGAAGGCCAAATTATCTAAAATTTTACAATTCTTTTCTTCTATTTCAAATTGGAGAGCAAGAAGAAAAACACTTAATATATGTATAAGAAATATAGGCTATATAAAGCAAACATATGTTTAATTACTTGAAGTTTTTTTTTTGTTTTTTTTTTTTAAAGATTTTATTTATTTATTTGAGAGAGAGACAGTGAGAGAGAACATGAGCGAGGAGAAGGTCAGAGGGAGAAGCAGACTCCCCATGGAGCTGGGAGCCCGATGCGGGACTCGATCCCTGGACTCCGGGATCATGACCTGAGCCGAAGGCAGTAGTCCAACCAACTGAGCCACCCAGGCGTCCCATAATTACTTGAAGTTTTTTTTTCCATGTTGAATGTTTCATGTTTCCCTGTTAATGAGTAATGAGTATATGATTATATAATTAGTTATATAATTATATTATATAATTATATTATATAATGATTATATCTAAAAACCCAGTAACAGGCATAGCTGAATTTGTGTGTTTAGGACATCTTGTTAGATGTCTTTTTCTCTGTCTCCAATATAGGCTTGAATCTGTTTAGCTTCACTTTCAGGAAGATTCCCACTCTTGGGAACAAGCAACATGGTCACCAGCAGTTCCCATCATACCATATCCCATTTTGGCAACCTTAGCAGAAAAAAAAGTTTCACTTTCTGCAGTGATTTCTGAAAGAGAGAAAGAGAGGCTGAGAGAGAATCCTGGCTTAACTAGACATGTATCATGTACCTATCCTTGAATCACTGGTCCATATGTATATTAATCAGACAGGCTCATGTACTTCCTCCCTCACCCCCAAAGCTACCAGTGTGAAGCCAGTCCACCTGAACTGCAGGAACAGAGAAGAGAGGAGGATTTCTCACACATTGGCAACAAAGAGAGTATGGATTCGAACACTTAGGAATACTGCCTGTTTCTCTCATAAGATAATAGGCCCCACTTACTGTGTACTTTTTCCTTCTCTAGCTAAGAGATTTAAGAGCAGGCAATGGAAGTTTCCATTTCTCCATGTAGTAGACAGTTATTCTGTTTACCTGCCCTGCATTTACTCCCCCATCTTGTGGGTTTGACTCCACTTTTCCTCTGACTCGGATTCTCCTCTCCTCTCAGTAACATTTAGAGTGATACATTTCCTAGTTCTCTGTATTCCTAAGTGGAAACCGAAGTCCTATATGCAGGATTTACGCTTTCCTTTTCAACAAAGACAAACACATTAACTTGTCACTACCACCCATGGTACAGTTTCTTCGGATGTGCCGTCTTCATTTTCATACCAGGGTTGTTACAATCATTTAAGTGTTTTATGACATATGGTTTTATTATTTGATAAAATAATAGCACAAAATGGGAAATGTGACTCTGCTGTTCCTAGGAACAGCAAATATGGCTTTTCTCATGAGCATAAAGTAATTGAGTCCAAGATGAAAAACATTTAGTGTGTTGAAACTAGTACACCTTTGGTTTCAATCATACTCATTGGGTCAAATCTAGTGAGATGTAGCTTCAGTGATGAGGCAGCAAATATAATTAAGGAATCTGTGAAATGCATGTTAAAGTTGGTGGCTAAAATCTGATCTGTATTTTGAGATTTTGTGATCTTATCTGGCTTCTCTGAAACAAATAATCTCATACATAAGCCTATAGCTAATCAATATTTGTACACATTTCTGTAAAGTAATGGGGTAACTCACGTAGACCCACAGACATAATGGTGTCATGTGTGCCTATGTGTTGTATGTGTGTGTTTATGCATATACATGACTAATTAATAAAAACGTATCTTTCAAGTTAACCAAATAGAGTTATCACACAATTATACAGAAATTAATTATCCTATTAGGATTCCAGTGAACATCTTGGTTTCTCTGCCTCTTCCCTCCTGCTGCTTCCTTGTCCATTAACCCTTCGGTAAAACATCATTTAGCAGACACTAGTCATCATTTCCTTTTCTTTTCCCTCTCCTTTCTTCTCTTTCTCTTACCTTCTCTTCCTTCTCTTTCCTCTTCTTCAGTCCTTCCTTGCTACTCTTCTTTCATTCATTTTTTATTTCCTTGTCAGACATCAATTTACCTTTTTATGATAGTCTTACTCTGATCTTCCCTGGAGAACTAGTATTCTCCTATTCTGAGTAAATATACTTGGAAAAGGCTTATCTCCATTCAATTCAGATGTTATAGCCTATGGTTAAGCAAAACTTGCATATTGCATTTGCATAAGATTAACCAAAACTTCTCTGTTTAACAGTGACTTGTTCAGTGTGGGACACATAATCTAACTTAGGCCAACTGGATCTGCCAAGAATTAATTTTGGGATTTTTCCTGGACTTGTCTGGAAAGAAAAGTTTTCCCTGTGAAAGAATTCCTAGCAATGAAAAATAAACATTTAGAGGTAGAAGAGGCCACAAAAACAGATGAGGCTTCAGAAGACAGCTGACCAGGAGTAATAAAGAGGCAGAGAGGATAAGATAAAATAGTGTGATCTTGCTCTAGTCTTTTCAGGACCATAAGATAATATATTCCTTCTTTATTATTTAAGCCATTGTGAGTAGTTACATTTTCTACTTTCTTTAACGACTAGATTATTATGAAATAAAAGATTATGAATCGTACGATTATCAGAAGCTGGAACTTCATTTACCCTTCTAGAAAACAGAAAGGCTAATTACATTGAATTTAATCATCTGATTTGGTGGTTCTAACTTAGCAACTCAAGAAAAGATTAAGAAATTTAGGAATAAGGTTATGAAGACATGCATACATTAATTTTATTATGTTACCTGCTATTTATTTGTCTCTTCTTTTCCTATACAGATCTGCTTAAATTATAAGTTGACTGTGAGCATAAAGCAAGAAGTGACACAGTTTACTTTTTCTTAATGCCTCCAGACTAGTAGTAAGTGTCTTTTTAAACTATAAGCCATTGTTTAAAAAGCCTATCTACTCCCCAGTCTCTGAATAAACCAGTAAGTAGTATAGAAGTCATTTTTTACTTACTTTTCTTTTTATAAGTAAGTAGATAAGACAATCACCTACTATACAAGTATCAAAATGATAAAAAAGGGCTATTCAGGGACACTCCAATGGCACCAAAGAGCTTCCCTTCCTTAAAGTTCACCAAGTAAGACACAGTAACTTCATGCCATGATATAAAATGCAAATTTATCTTTCAATTACAATTGATATTCTAGAGTTTACTATTGGTGGCAGCTGTAGGGACAATTAAGGAATTCTAATTAAAGTTAGTTGAAGTAGATGAAGCCTCTACCAGATTCCTCCATTTGATGAAGTTTCTAACTCTTAAAGACAGAAAAGGATCAACAGTCATTTTAAATCTAAATCAGGAGCAGGTTTATTTACTTATTACATGCCACTTCCACTAATAACATAAGGAATGCATACATAGATTATGTAATAGAGGATATAAGTGTACAACTTTGGCAGCATGTGTGATGATTACCGACAAGAATTAACCAGCATTCCTCATACCATACACAATGCAGTTAGAATAGAAACAGCAAATCTGTTCAAGTAATGCAAACAAGCTGCATAAAAGGCTAAACAAGTAAAAGTATATCATCAGCCATGACTCAAATTACATCTTTAAATTGTGTGCCAGCTTCCTTCAAATTGGCCATTTAAGAACTCAGTCTCTGACAGACTTTATAAACTGGGAAGCATTACATCTTCTCAGGTCCACGGTTTTGTTATGGTGTGGGAATACATTTAATAACTCAGCCTGCAAATTAGCCCATACTTGATACAACAGATAGAGTGCTGTGGATCCTTATGTGATGTTTTTCTTAGTGATGGAATCGGTTGGTAAATCTCAGAAATCCTACATCCTCGGTGACAATGTTGTCCAAGCTCCTCAAGAAAGAATAGATTGTGGTCGTATTGCTGAATTATTTTCAACTCAATTTTTTTTTTAAATTCATGACATTGCATAAGAGCCAAACTGTGAAATCAAGCACTTCAGTTTTTGTTGTAGTCATTGCTCATTTCTTTTCTGGTTCTGGATATATTGAGGTTCCTTAGGACTCTAATGGACTGAAATAATTATCATTCAGTTCTTTCAGATTTGGAACTACTCATTGTTTAGTCCTCAGAACTCTGATGGAAAGGATTCAATGGAAAACTTCTGATATGTTGAAATTTCTGTCAAATGGCAGGTTTGAAACTAAAACTCTAGTCTAAGGATATTCTGGTACAAAATGCTTTCTCTTGCATAAAAAAATATAAAGATGCACTTCTCTCTTAACCACTCTCCCTACAATTCATTTAGGCTATTAAAGAAAATATGCATGGCTAACTCTGTGAAGAATCAATGGTAATTAACAAAAACAGTAAGTATTTGAAATATCCATTCTAATAGTTTTTTACTAATGAGCCAACTTCTTCCCTTGCAAAGAAAGTTTGGGCAAATTTGAAAATATTATTTCTGTCTCATGACTATGAGTCAATCAAACAATCTCAATTCTCGGTTTGTGGTTTTAACATCTATCAACTTCCTACTCAAACGTTTTGGTCCCTGAGATGTTAAGTAAGAGATACTAATTTCATCTCCTTTAATGGAATTGTTAACAAAAATTTAAGAACAGAAAGATTAATTATGTTAGACCAAGTACAATAAAATTATTGGGATAAATTGAGGGGAATGAAGACTAAAGATTGGGCTAACTAAAGGTTAATAAAATATGGGTCACTGGGAAGATTGGGAAATGGAAAGACTCACCTGCAGAATTTTTCCTCGGGATTCCATTTCTTCTCTACCTTGGTCATTGTGGGACATTGACACCAATCCAATAATGATTATAGTAAGTGTGGATGTACAACTGTGATAGATGAGACCAAGATCTCAGTCCTCATCCTTCCTGTCTCTTATCTATCTGTAGTCACTCCTTTGATAATCTCATTCAGTGTCATTATTTTCTTATAAAAATTTATTTATTTATTTATTTATTTATTTGAGAGCGCATGCACACATAGGAAGGGGCAGAGGGAGAGGGAGAGAATCAGCAGGCTTCTTGATGAGTGTGGAGTCTGAAGGAGGTCTCAATCCCAGGACACTGAGATCATGACCTTAGCCTAAATCAAGGGTCAGATGTTTAACCAATGGAGCCACCCAATTGCCCCTAGAGTCATTATTTTTATATACCAATCTATAAGCCCATCCTATAACTCTATCTTGAACTCCAAATCCATACCAGTCATATGTTTGACATCTTTATTTGAATGTCTGAAAAACAGCTTAAACTTAATATGTCCAAAACCAAAATTCAGTCTTTTCCATCTCAGTAAATTGCAACTTCATTTTTCCAGTTACTCACATAAAAAACCCTGGCATTATTATTAATTTTTCTCTTACTTACATATCCTACATGTCTATAAATCCTATTTCCTATATTTCAAACTATATGCTGAATTCAACCACTTTTGACAACCTCCACTGCTAACACTCCAGTGCCACCATCTTCTTTCACTTGGGTTATGGCAATGCCTGCCCCCCAAACTGGTTTTCCTTCCTCCATCCTTGATCTATGGTCTACTGTCAACACAGTAGTCAAAGCAGTCCTTTTATAATATAAGTTGGATCATGTCTCCCTCCAATCCAGTGCTCCAAAGATTTCCTTTCTCTTTCTGAGTAATAGTCAAAGTCCTTAACCTGACTCCATACAATCTTGTCACTCTTACTTCTCTAACCGCAGTTCCTACTATTCTCTCTCTTACCTACTGCATTTAAGACACAATGGATTTCTTGCTGGCCCTTGAAAGCTCTAGTTCCATTCCTGTCACAAGATCTTTGTACTTCCCATTCCCTTTGCTGGGTAGACTGTTTCTAGGAGGTCCCTATGGTGTACTTACTTACTTGCCTCCTTCAGGTTTTACCTCAAATGTTGCCTTCTCAGTTCAGCTTTCTCTGATCATCCATTTAAAATTCCAACTCTTCTTCATCTTCTCACACTACTGCATTCCTAATCTCATTCCCACTCCTTAATTCTACCCATAGTGCATTTTACCATGTGACATTGATATTTGTTCCCTTCTTTGTTTTGACCTCTTTCTTGGCACTAGAATGTAAATAAGTTCTATGAAAACAGGGATTTTTGTCTAATTTGTGTATGCACATATTCTAGTCTGAATGAGTGAAGAGCACATGGTAAATATGTAATATATATTTATTTAATTAACTCATTAATTCCTAGGAAGAGGTATAGGGTACTTTAAGGACCTATAATAGGTGAATTTGACATAGTCACAAAAATTAGAAAGAACTTCCTTTATAAAAGTGAAGCTTTAGCTAAGTTCTGAATAATGAAGAATAAAGAAGAAAAAAAATCTAAATATTAAAATCAATGTGAACAAAATGTCCTGAGGTGGGAAGAAAAACCCATCTTGCAAGTATAAAGTTTTTAAAAAAAAGTCAAAGCAGCTGGAGCGTAAAGAGAAAAAAAGGATGATAAGAGATTGCAGAGCCAGATCACAAGATCCTCACAGATGACATCCAGGTTTTTATTCTAAGAGCAATGAGAAATCAGTGACAATAGTATGGAATCACATGAACTCTGTGTGTGATTTGCTCACTCCATGTTTCTGTGTCATATTCTGGTAATTCCCAGAATATTTCGGACTCTTCTATTATTATTATATTTGCTCTGGTGGTCAGTGATCTTTGTTGTTACTAGTACAATTGCTTTGGGCGCCATGAGCCACACCCATATATGACAGTGAACTTAATAGATGAATGTTGAGTGTGTTCTGACCACCCCATTTACCACCCATCTCTCTCATATTCCCCCATCTCTCTCCCTCTTCTTGGTTCCCCCTATTCCTTGAGACACAACAGTATCCAAATTAGGCCAGTCGTCAACCCTACAATGGCCTCTAAGTGTTCAACTGAAAGGAAGAGTCACATGTCTCTCACTTTAAATCAAAAACTAAACATGATTAATTTTAGTGAGGAAGGTCTGTCTAAAAGAGAGACAGGCTGAAAGCTAGGCCTTTTGCACCAAACAACCAAATGAGTTAGTGAAGCCAAAGGAAGTATTCTTGAAGAAAAGTAAAAGTGCTGTTCCAGTGAACACATGAATGCCAAGAAAGTGAAACAGCCTTATTGTTGTTGTGGAGAAAGTCTGGATGGTCTAGATAGAAGATCAAACCAGCTACAACATTCCTTTAAGCCAAAGCCTAATCCAGAGAAAGGCTCTCACTCTCTTCAATTCTATGAAGACTGAAAGACATGAGGAAGCTGCAGAACAAAAACTGGAAGCTAGCAGAGGTTGGTTCATGGGATTTAAAGAAAGAAGCCATCTCTATAACATCAAAGTGCTAAGTAAAGCAACAAGGGCTAATGTAGAAGCTGCAGCAAGTTATCCAGAAGATCTAGCTAAGATCATTAATGAAGGTGGCTACACTAAACAACAGATTTTCTATGTAGATGAAACAGTCTTCTGTTGGAAGAAGATGCCATCTAGGACTTTTATAGCTAGAGAGGAGAAGTCAATGCCTGACTTCAAAGGACAGATGAACTTCCCTATTAGGTTCTAATGTGACTGGTTACTACAGGTTGATGCCAATGCTCATTTACCATCCCCCAAATCTTTGGGCCCTTAAAAATTATGCTAAATCTACTCCATCTGTGTTCTATAAATGGAACAATAAAGCCTGGAGAAAGCACATCTGTTTACAACATTATTTTAAGCCCACACTTATTGAGGAAAAAAAATTTCCTTTAAAAATATTGCTGCTCAGTGCCGGTGTACCTTGTTACCCAAAAGTTCTGATGGAGTTGTATGATGAAATTCATGTTGTTTGCATGCCTTTTAACACAATATGCATCCTAAACCCCAGGGACCAAGTAGTAATTTCAACTTTCCAGTCTTTTTATTGAAGAAATACAGTTTGTAAGGGCATAGATAGGTAGTGATTTCTCTGATGGAATGGGGCAAAGCAAATTGAAAACCTTCTGGAAAGGATCCAGCATTCTAGATGCCAATAAGAACAGTTGTGATTTATGGGAAGAGGTTAAATAGTAACATAAACAGGAGTTTGGAAGAAGTTGATTCTAACCTCAGTTAGATGACTTTGAGGGGTTCAAGACTCCAGCAGAGGAAGTAACTGCAGATGTGGTGGCAACAGCAAAAGAACTAGAGTTAGAAGGAGAGCCTGAAGATGGAACTAAATTTCTGCAATCTCACGAAAAAAATGGATGAGTTGCTTCTTAAATATGAGCAAAAAAAGTGGTCTCTTGAGATGGACTCTATTCCTGAGAATAGAAGATTTTGAAGATTATTAAAATGACAACAAAGGATTTAGAATAGTATGCAAAGCTTGCTGATAAAGCAGCAGCAGGATTTCAGAGAACTGTCTCCAATTTTGAAAGAAGTCTGCTATAGGTAAAATGTTTTAAACACTGTTGTTTATTACAGAGAAACCGTTCATGAAAGGAAGAATCAATCAATTCAGCAAATGTTATCATTGTCTTATTTTAAGAAATTGCCACAGCCACCCATCCTTTGGCAACCACCACCCTGATCAATCAGCAGCCATCAGTATCAAGGCAAGACTCTCCACCAGCAAAAAGATTATAACTCATTGAAAGCTCAGATGATGGTTAGCATATTTCAGCAATAGAGTATTTTTAATTAAGGAATGAACATTGTTTTGTTTTGTTTTGTTTTGTTTTTGACATAATGCTATCCCACACTTAATAGACCATGGCACAGTCTAAACATCTTTTAAATGCACTGAGAAACCAAATTCATTTGGCTTGCTTTATTGCAATATTTACTTTATGGTGGTCTGGAACTAAACCCACAATATCTTCAAAGCATTCCTGCCATCCCCATGAGAAATGACAGCAACTTGGACTAGGGTGGTAGTATCGCTCAGGTCTTTTGAACTTCGTCCTATTTTTCCTGCAATTCCAATCTCTTTGGCTCACCATTGTACCCTCAGGTTTTACATCCCAGGAGTGCTCAAGCCTTGCCTTCTTTTTTCAACAGGAAAGAATGTGAAGTTCAAGAGCCTCACTCTATCTCTTCTTACCACTCCTCCACATGATGCTTGCTCCATTCACATTTTCCACTGTTTTTATTTATTTTTGTATTTATTTCAACCATTTGATCAGTTCCATGGTGATGATAAATGTGTCAGGAATCATGTTTTATTCATCTTGATATTCCCAGTAGCTGGCACATTGATGATACACAATAATACTTGTTGAATAAATGAGGAATTAAATCAATTGCTGGTTTGCCAACACAAAAAAATATTCACAATGTTCTTCTTACTGCTGCTCTGTAGACATCATGAATTTGGGGGCGGATAAAGGCATTTCCATATGGTCAAAATATATAAGCTATGGGTTAAGTCATCTATTAGCGGTTGGATGTGCACTTGACACTCAAATATACATACATATAAGAAACTGAATAGTATATAAATATAACTATAATATTAAAATTCTATAAAGATAAATAATGCATTTGGGCAGCAAATTGTACACATAGTTTTCAATACAGTCCCTTAAATGGCTGAAAGTAGGACGTAGTCAACTGAAGGAAGAAAACCTAAAAAGTCCAAAAGATTCCATGTAGGTTCCCCCAAATTCTCTGATTCCCTGACAACAGGTTAAGTATTAGAAGATGCTCAGTCATCAAATTCAATTGCAATGGCACAACAGTGACCAAATATTAGCCATAAAAAATGTTTAATAACCTACACCGATTCTTTCTTATTATGGGACATGACTTAAACTCTGCTGACTAAACACACACACACACACACACACACACACGCACACACAGACTGGTCTAGTTCCACCATACACACATGTTAATTCAATATTAATAAATAAAATTATAAATTATAAATGTTTATCAATAAAGGTTATAAATAAAATCTTAAGGCAATTCATGCAAACATGAGAAAAGTTCTTGAAGGATACAATGGGTATGAATTTTCAGCTACATGTGTTTTATGATGGTATCAAAAGTAAAACTGTATCATTTAACTGTATGCTTTTCTACCCTCCCTTCCACTTGTGCTTTTCTACCCTCCCTTCCACTTGTGCAGTTTTTCTGAAGCCATAGAATTTTAGATAGAAGATCACTTTTTAGAAAAGTCATAAGCAGAAGATCATAATTCAAACCAATCAGATTCTCCTACCATCTAACTCCTGAAGAGTTCATGTAATCCTGTCCTGTATTAAAAATGCTTTACATACAGGATTTATACAGGATTAAGAGTAGTTTTTTAAAAGTACTCTTCTTGGAAAGAGGCCTGAACACTGCTTCTAATTTGTGAAATTATAACACCTATTAACTGGAGTGATTTTTGTCATAAGTAACGCATCATAAAGAAAGCATTGACTTAGACTAAAAAGATAGTTTGGTTGACATTTAAATATATGTATACCTTAAAAATAAGAAATATTGCCTCAAAAATTGGCCCAAAAACTGAATTGCAAAGGAGACAAGACAGATCTTAAGCCAAGATATTAGAAGATTAGAAATAAAATTTCCAAATAAGAATAAATTTCTTAGGTAACTATTCTACTTATGTAGTGTATGCAAATAAATTTAAATTTGTGTTCATTGGGTTTACCTCAAACAACATTTTTCACCACTAAAAAGAGACAAAATAAAGACAAGAGTAGAAATAAAATGGAGAAGAACTTCTGTATAAAAAATGCAAATAAAAACTTTAACCAATAAGCAAGTTGAAAAAATACATGATTTTTGCAGAAACCAAATGAAATTATCGGGCTCAAAGTCTAAATAAGGTATAGAATTCCTCCCCTCTCCCTCCTTGGTTCAAACTACTTCGAATTATTCTCTTATCATTACAGATGAAACTCCAAGTATTGGTATCCTTAAAGATTTCAAGTAGAAATAGGAAGCTATTTTCCATGAAAATCCAATTCTATATTTTTACCCTATTGTTGCTTATACCACCACTTTATATAATAAAGAAACACAGCAACTCACCTGAAAAAATTGCTGAGGATCCAGGAACTCTCATAATTCAAGTTACCTAATTCTTCTTTCTCAGATTATATAATCTAATTCTGTTGTCATGGCCAAGACATTTTATATTTGTGATATTATACTAAGAGAACACATCCTGAAATTTCTAAAATGTATAAAAATCTTCTGATGTGGTATGTTTTTCTGTGGACATGGACTCTTTCAACTGTTTGAAGTTCCAGGTTTGCAATCTTTTTTAAGATTTCCAATATACGAAATTGTGTTTTACATTTTTTGTAGGTTATGAAGCATCAAAAAAAAAAAAAATGAGAGCCTTGCTCTGAGAAGCAGTGAAGTAAGTAAGGGTTAAACACATTCACCACCAAATAATAAGCAGCATGGTTGGAACACAGTATTCCATAATAAAAAGAGTAACACAATAAAAATTTAATCTCAGAGTATTGCTGGGAGGGGCTGAAGACAGAATTCCAGTGTTGCGTATTTCTTCAGGCACTTGAAGTCTTTCAAGCATTACCACCGGAAGTTTCATTCATGGCACAGTGGGATGCTTTCTCCTGGCACACTTAGGATGGAGAAGAATGGAGAAAAGTTTGGATACATTCATTTCTTCCTCTATTTAGATGACTTTTTAAAGCTTTCAACAAAGAATATATCCTTTAGTAATGTGAAAAGAACCATGTTCTTTTTTCCTTTTCTTTATATATGAGAAAGACAAAATCTATGAGGAAAAACAAAATGAACAAAACTGGCATATTTTATGAAAGATTTATATACAGTATTCATTCTGCTGACATAAGGGCAAGTGTAGAATTATAAACTTTTTTATCATAAACAAAATTAGATTTTCAGGATCATATGTTCATTACTTCAATTCCCACAAATAAAAATTTCTTCATGGAAAAATAGAGATATTTTGAATACTAAAGTCCTTTATTCAACAACACAGAAATTTCACAAAAACAACTTTACTGGGCAAATTGAATGTGGTTTTTTTTTAAGTTTTTTTTTTTTTTTACAGTTTTGTACATGCCCCATAAGTAATTTTCTTTAATAAATACACTGTTTTTCCAAAACTGCTTTTTTTAATAATTGCACAAGCATACATACACCTTACACAAATATCTATTAGAAAATTTAATAGATGACTGCACAGTTCAGAATAGGAGAACGCTGTGAAAGGAGTACATTTTGTGTCCCATGTTCCTGAAATATCTGACTTCCTTGCCATTGTGAAAATGGAATCCCTCCTCACATGGTAGCTGTCTTTTATTCACTAGGAATACAGATCTCAGTGTGAAACTGCCAAATTTAATAAAAACAAAATCTGAAGCATTTAGCTGTTACATGAGAACCAACTGTTTGATATCACTGTGAATCTAACCATGATCAAAGACCCACTACAGCTTTTTGCTGAACACGATTGACCCTGAATAGTGTGCTCATTTAACTGCTTGCCTTTTTTTCATTATTTGATTACAGATACTATCAGCTTAAAGACTTTATATGCTTTAGCATTAATTGTACAACTTACATGCCAGGCGTTCTAAATGAAAGGAAGGGAATATTCTTTTCTGTTAGTGATTGCTTCACACTAATTCATGGGAAGCCCACCATCTCTTGCTCCCTATAAATGTGTTTAGAAGTTGGAAGTTGGGTGTTGGGGATTAAGCAACCAGAGATGTTTTTATATACTCTTACACTGGAGAAAGACTTTCACTGTGTTCTCTCCTAAGGATGGATATGTTTCTCATTTGCAAAAATGTCTCTGCTTGTACACAGGTGGGCAAAATCCATCAGAAAGCCACTTTGGTCTGAAGGCCTGGAAAGAGGGAGGTTTGCATTATGAGGTTCTTATAATGTTTGGGTGCTGAGTGACAGCTGACAAGAAAAATGGTTCATTGCTCTTCATACCAACACCCTGCATACTTTCCAGCTCTCCCCAGCTGCTGACAGAATGTGGCATCTCCTTGTCTACACCTAGAGAAGGGAAGAGTCCTGTGCATATTTGAACCTCTCTTACAAAGCTTTTAATTTGACTTCTCTGATACGTAATTTTTAAATTGTACAGTCCGCCACAATCTATATTCTGATTGCTATCTTCTGAATTTTCTTGGTCCGAATATGAAATGTACAGTGAACAATTTTCAAAAGTTACATTCATTGGCATTTTAGAATCGTGGTAATTGTAAACCTTTAAATCACTCCCTCAGGGTTATAATGATATGCTTTACAAGTTCTCAGTATATGGACTTACGGAGAAGAGAACCAAAAGGAGGACAGAAGAGTAACATCTTTTTTCAACATCACCAACGAGAACTTTTTATGTACCCTACATTATATAAACAGAGTTTTACCAAAAACATAAAAAAGGGGTGGTGTAAAAGAACAATATCAAGAATAAAAACATGTAAGAGAATTAAAGAAAGCTGCACTTTTCCATTTCAATCAACAGATTTTCTTTCATTAAAAAACTGAATTGACATGTATAACAACACATTTTACAATATACAGATTCATTAGTTTTTTAAGAAAACAAATAAAAACACATCAAGACATGCAATACTTAGCATGTATTTTAGACTCTCAATACATTGTCATGAGATCTTTACATGTTACTGTATGCCTAATGCAGCCTGAACAGACGTTTGCTTCAATTCTGTCGTAACAATCACCATTTTCCAAAAAGCAAGGCAAACTTACCATTCAAGTGTAAAAGTAAGTTTTCACTTACTTGTAATTAATTTGCACACTGGCTTAAAAATATAAGCAAAATCAAGTAAAAGTGGATGAGAAAGAACTCATATAGTTCTCATTGGTCCCACAGCAGAAACAGAAATTCTAACTAGAAACCCTCAAAGGAATATACATCAAGCAGAAAGCTATGTCAGAATTAACATACAGCACATTTTAGCTTATGATGATTTAATGATCTTCTTGAAACGGGGACAGGTGTAAAACATGAAATAAGTTTTCCTTAAAAAGCCCATTTGACTGAAACTGGAGGCCTTGCGATCCCCCTCTAGCCAGGTTCAGTCACTTGCTTTTCACACTGGCGTTTGCAGGTAACTTCTCCACCCTCCCTCCCAGACTCTGATGATGAAGTGCTTTCTTCTGGTTTTCTTAAAATCTCCTGTCATATTATTTCCCATTCACAACTACAACTAGCCTTTCAAAATTATTAATCTGCTAGTCTTTCTAAAACTTTACAGCCCTTTTTCACCCTTTCTCTTCTCAAGTTATTTTTCTTTGCATGATCCATCTTGCTAACATTTTTCAGCAGACTAGTGGCTGTCACAGGCTAAAATAGTGGGCTGGTGGATAAAGAACAAAAGTTACAGTAACATGGCAACTTCGATGCTCCATGTATTTTTACTCAATTCTATTTTATTCCTCAAGATGAAAACTGTCTTTATAATCTGGCAAGAAAAAGAAAATGAAATAAACTTCCTAGATATCATGGCATCACAAATAATATCTGTCCTATGGGGACAGCCTTAGGAACCTTGATGGCCATAAGAACACCAAATCCTACGTGAAAGGGCAGCACAGATCCTATGAAGCATTAGCTCCTTTGTGTTTGGGGCTGTTTGCACTTATGGAATTCCACAGAATGTGGACCTGGCTGCTCAGGAATGAAAGCATCAAATGGGAATGGGAGCAATGGAACATTCCACTGAGGGCCTCGGGGAAGGCCACTGGTCCACCTGGGAGGCTATGGGAAAGGAAGATAAAAAGAAATTTAAAAGCCTCACTTTTGTGAATGTGTTCAATTTTTTTAACTTAAAAAATATACGTAGTCATGCCTCAATGCAAGAAGTCTTTCTGTATTCAAATTTTAAAACAAACTACCCATTTCATATCATACATGGAATTAAAACACTTGGGTACATTTTATTAAGTGTTTCTTTTTCCTACCAAAAAAAAAAAAAGAGAACAAAATATGAACAGCAACAAAAAAAATACATACACCCCATGTTGGGCTGAGAAAAAAAAGTCCATCATGAATTTCTCCCCCTAAGATATGATACTTTTCTCTGTATCCTAGAAAACACTGTTTTTTTTTTCTTTTTAAATTTATACAACTGATTCTGCATGTTCCAACTACTCTGAGTACTCCGCCTTACAGTGCAACCCAAGACAAGTCAACTACACTAAGTATTTGGGAGGTATACCCTTCTGTACAGCTCATTTGTAAGCAATGCAAGTGCATAACCACTACTCTAATATAGTGCTCAAAAGATTAATTGAAACTTTCATAACATCTTCCCCTCTTATAACAACACAACTGAAGGTAATTGCTGGATGCATCATAATCTTTTAGTCTTGTAAAACTTGGCATCAAGTCTCTACGGAAAGATGCATGGCAAAACATGCCACTGCTGTTGCTGCTTCTAGAAACAACTGGCAAAAAATATTTAAAGCTAAAATTTATTGCTCCAGATTTAACTTGCAGAACCATACTGTTGTGTACAAACTGTTAATCTCCATAGATGCTCAGACATGATTGTCTCCTTGTGTCTAAACACACAAAATACAAGCTGCTATCTGTACAGTTTACAGTACTGAAACACATATATTTGAAAATGAAGTATAGATATGTACTTTGCAAAGATACATGATTTTACAGCAGGGGTTTACCCAAACTTATTTTTTACAGCCACTTTCAAAATAGACAACAACTTCACTAGTATAGCTAAATTACATCAAAGAAAGAATCAGTGTATTGAAAGTAAATAGACTGGCCAATTCCCCAAGCTCCCAGATTATTTTTATATGTCTTTTTTCTTTTCTTTTCCTTTTTTTTTTTTTTTTGGAAGAAACCCCTATACATAAAATGAAAATAATATCTGGATATTTTCTTCAGTGGTGGACTAAGCAGTTTCTTAAAACAAGACATTAGTTTGCCCTTCACTTCCAAATGCCTTGAAAATAAGATATACTACTGCTTTAAAAGAACCATCGGAATGCTTCAGCGCTGGGAACAGGTGTTCTCTATAAAAAAAGAGCAAGAAAACAAGTTAAGCTTTCTTTCTATGCCAATATAAAATTAGATTTTTCTCCTTTACACTTGAGCAATATTTTTAGTCAGCAATACACAGCATAATGACTTGTATATTTCAACATTTAATAAAAAAAAAGAAATGTTCAGTCTTGGAACATTACAAAAATTGGGATGTTGACTTTAATGCTAATTTACTGAATATAATATTTAAGACACATTAGTCTAAAAAATACAGGGAACACAGCCTAGAACATGGATAACCATCGGAATAAAGGGGGAGGTTCAAACTATTAGCCAATAGTATGACGTCTGGCCAGAAAGTCTGTATCTGCTGCCTAAGTACGCATCCTACGTAAGGTTGATATTTAGAGAATTCAGTGAAGTAATTTTTTTTATTCCGGGGAATTCTGTTTACCACAGACAATAACAAATATTACATTGATATTAATTCTATCATTTAACAACTGCTAATGCTAAACATTCCTACAAATAATCTAATGAGAACTATACTGACAACATATGCCACTATTTTAAAGTCTGCATTTTCAACGAATTAATGTTATATGTATGAAACAAACTTATGCTAGCCAATGACACTCAGTGGAGCATAACTATCCTTTTGCACCATAAAAAGAGTATAGTTTTCCAAAGGAGTATTAAGTTAGCACCAAAAGTATGAACAATCATTTTAACAAAATGCTTAAAGTTATGGTGTTGTTTTGTGTTTTTTTTTTGGTCAGAAAAAAAGTAAAGTATTGAATTTTCCTCTCTCTATTAATATTACAGTAATTCATTATACTATAGTCGTATTCTTTAAAAAAACAGAATCACATAAGAACATTTTGAAGGTACATAAGAAACAATAAGTTAAATTTTCCTATAGGGGCAAATGAAAGAGGGCTGATTTTATTCCTTAGACCAGTCCAACAATCCTGTGCAGAATACAAGATGACTGCCAAGAATAAGTAAGTATATAAGTTGGTATGCTGAATGCTACCAAATTATTGGGTAAGTACAGAACACGCACACACACACATGCACGCACACACACACACACCTCTTAAAAACACATCTTAAGACTGTGTTAATAGCACTTGAATTTCATATTTCAGAAAATACATGAAAAATTCAACTCTAAGTACTCTTTAATAATTGAGGCTAGCTTTTATTTACTTTCTCACATTTGACTAATCTGGTTGATACAGTGCTACTGTAACAATGTCATCTAAAAATAAAAGTGTATTAGTTGGTTAAGATGTCCACTGAAATTTAAATGAAAAAAAAAAACTTTTGAAAGCAAAGCCACTTTTTACTATTTGCACTAGAAAGAATTTTTAAAAATTTGTCCTCAGTCAACACAATAGATTTCCAAAGAAAGTATAAGAACTAATGATTTTTTTAAAAGTAAACTTTCCTCTCAATGTGAGCCTCAAAATCATGACCCCAAGATCAGAATCTCCTGCTCTCCCAACTGAGGCAGCCAGGCACCCAAAACTAATGATTGTAATGCAAGTTTGTATAATGTATATGCAAAATTATTTAACTTGTGAAGTATTCTTTAAAAATGCAAGCAAGAAAGTCTATTATTCCCATATAAGTAGTACTCATTAATATTTTACTCTTTACTCCTCATGATATAATGTTTTCTTCTCTCCAGCTCACTATGAGTATCTGAATCCCCGTCATTTGATTTGGTTGATGAAAAAAACCCCTTTACCACTTTTGAAAACTAACTTTTGAATGATAAATATAATTGTATGTGTTCATTACATTTATTTAGTCATTATTAAAGGAAGTATATGAAGCAATAAGAAACATACTCATTCTAATATTCATGCTTTACACACACACACACACACACACACACACACACACAAGCAGTAAATGAAAACTTAGACGTTCATACCAGATGCTAAGCTTGCTGCCTGATGCCAACTAAGAAGAAATTTTATATAAGTATGCATACTTATATAAATGTAGTCATTTTTAACAAGATAAGTTAGATCCAAACATATCCATGCAATTACAGATTCACATATGAAAAATAAACATGTGCATATATATTCATATATATTCACATTTACATGTATAGAATATGACATAGAGATGCCAATTTACTTTCAGATGCCAACTGGAAACAAGACTGTAAGTATATATACTTAGATAATCTTGTATCTTGATAAACATATATGTTTATGAAGATAAACAGAAAAATGTATGGAGTACATTTTTTAAATGAGGTGAACTCCTTATGTCTTGGATACATTTTGAAAATTCTTTTCCAAATCTTTGCTCTTCCTGTGCCCCTTTTCATTACTAAATTTTATTTGTAATATTTAGAGAAAGCAAGCTTCATAAAATGCCACCTGAGATCCAAGGTCATGGTTGTGAGGAGAAAGATAATCAGTTTTCGGTGCTTATTAGCACCAAAAATTAATTAGATAATGCAAATATGAGAAAAGCAGAGATCTGGTTTCCTTTACTAATACAACCTGTCACAAAATAAAGCACTGTGATGTTTGCATATTATTATGTGTACATTGAGGCCAGTATGTATCTCCATATATAAAGATATAGTCCACTGCGGCCCGGGGGGGGGGGGGGAGGAAGGATGAAGATAAGCAGAGAAGCATCTTTTAAAAAATATTTCTCCCTTATATTAAGATTTTTGAGGTCATGAAGCCTAAAAATGATTTGCTGGGAAATCACTTAAAAGTGTGAGAAAACAGGAAATCTACTAGTGCAGTAATTAGAACAAATTATCAAGGCATTCACCACAAGCTTGAAGTGAGATTTCTCTAAATTTTATTTCAGGGTTGAAAAAGTAACACAACTCCTTAGTGTCCCATAGGCCACACAGGGCAGAAGAAGTATGCTCAACCTCCTGCCCAATTTTCACTGGGCTCATGAAAATTCACTGGAAATTTACTTTACACCTGGACTGAGTTCTTTTTGGTCACGATGGGGAAAGCAACATTGCTTTCATACATAAAATGTTGGTTAAATTATAGGTCTTTGATAAAGTCTGCACTAATCTGGGGACCTATCTTCTCTAATTCTGTCAACTAATGAGGTCATCTTTGTTACAGGAATTTTATTTCAAATGGAATTTTATTTCAAATGGGGCTCAACACACCAGCTGGGAGGATTAAGCACCCTGACCAGCTATCTTCGGGTTATATAAATTCAACAGTCCCCACTGGGAAATCACACTCCTGATGACATTACAGTGACTTTCTGGATCTTGGTGATGCTTGCAGGAAATCGTTATTCTGAGTGACAGGAAAGCCAGATTCCCCAGGAAGAGAAGGGGGCGGGGAGGTAAAGAATAGAATGGAGTTGATCAGCATTGTTTAAGGCAGCCTTCACTGCTCATGCAGGTGTGAACGCTGACACACAGCAGCCTGCTGCTCCCAGGAGGCCTGTGCAGAAACCCACAGCCCTCCGTTCTCCTTCCCGTAGTGCTGTAAAGCCTCGTGTTCCAGAGCATTCCTACCATGAAAGAAAGCAGGAGCCACATACAGAAGACCTTAAACTAATGAGCTTAAAGGCAGGACTTCTGTTTCCTTCCTAAATGACTAAGCCCAAGTACAGTTAACACGTACTTTTAAAAAAAAATGAAAACAGAAGTTATCAATATGTCTCCAGCAGAGGTATATTTAAGTTTAATTTTTGTTAAATCAGCAATGAAGAAATATTTAAACACCCTAAAATAAATTAAAAATCCCCAAAGCTGCCTCCTAAAGAATTTGAGAATTTTTCTTCTTTGGTGTCTGCAGAGCAGGGGGTATCTTCAGGCTGGGCAAGCATCTACATGCTCTTGTGTGAACTTGGCGAGTCGAATAAAAATTCACCTCCTGGAAGCTGTAAAAGGGATATCTACACTTCTTTCTATAAAGTAGGTGGGATTGACTATTCATATTTAGCTACAATATGTAAAGTATGGCACTAAACAAAACTCATTTTAATAAAACCCAACATGAACTTTCAAAGGGCAAATTAAAGACAACTTAACGCCGAAATCTTCTTCAGAATGCATAAAGCTATATAAATTGAGGTAATTATTATGACATTAGAAAATTCTGTAACTAAAGTTCAATATATCTTTCCAATATTTCTTCATATACTTTCTAATCCAAAAATCATGGTGATTCCCCTAGGCCTTCAGAATTCTACTGTGAAATAGGATGTTTCTAATACAATGATTTCCAAGCTGCAGTCAGTACTTGGGGCCACCACTACTCTTAAGCTAATCAAAAATAATTTCTTGTTTTCCCATTTGTTATTAAAGAAATAGAAGTCATCCAATCATTTTCTGATTCTCCTGTAATGATGTGAAGTATGCTTTTTCCAATCAAAACCAAAGCAATATCAAAATGTAGTTTGCCACTCTTCTGAAATAGTGTTTTCCTGTGAGGAGTCGCCTGTAAGTTTCTTAGGCTCCAACCATCTAAGACCTTGAAATTGGAGCACCTCACAGCATTTGATTGACCTCTTCACGCTAGAACTTGAAAACCTCAACAAAGCACTGAAATTTCACGATAGAGAGTACATATTACAAAAGGTAAGAGTAGGTACCATTGTTTGCCTTTAGATATTTGATTATATTTTGTTTTAGCTTCATATGAAACATTAAAACTTTGTAGTATTTTGAATAAACAACAATGAAAGATTCCTGATGATGAAAAAAAATTACTTTTTTTCCTGATTTGATTCACAAAGAATGCTAAAACATCAAGTTATATGAAGTCTCAAAGTTTTTTACTGACAAAATTTCAAAACCTATTTGGAGAAGTGGAAAATTGTATTATGTATACAATACTGTGAATGTGAATACACACACATGCACATTAATACAAGTCTTTGGAAATTTAATAATTATAATTATAATATTATTATAATTGTGATAATAATAATTATGATCTAAAATGATACTTAGGAAATGTTAGAGACACCCCAAAATGTCTCTAGCAGAAATATTTTCTATATCATATTTATAATTAATATTTTAAAAATCATAGACCAGTAATCCACTAACTTTACTAGAATTAATAGCAAGCACAAGTATAGAATAGGTCAGTAAATTGAGAGAAAAATTAATTTATGATATATGATAATCTTACAGTCCAATAACTTATTGTTATTATAATAAAAAACAACTTTATATTTTAATAATACCTCAGTTAATATAAATTAATATAAACAATTTCTACTTTTTAGATTACACCTTTTTCTGTCCTTTTATAATATATATGTCATTTATATTATGTAACATATATCATATGTATGATAGATGTCACATATGTGATATATACTGCACATATGTCACATATGAAATATGTATCAGATTAATTCTTCTCATAATTCAAATTAATTTATCATATGACTGTATAAGTAGTAGTATACTTACATTTTATTTTGGCCATTATCCAGATGTAAACTAAAAGTATCTACCAAAATTATTGATAACTGGAATATTAGATCCCTCTCTAAAAGAGAGAAAGCACCAAATATGTAACTACATAACTTTTATCACCTAATCTTTTGCAGGCATTAAATATGATTATAAGGAGAACTCTACTTTTTTGGTTTTCAAATTGACATGTATGGGGCCAGGATTTCTCTAATTAAGGGTAGAGAACTGGCAATGGCTTTTTCATTAGTATCCATTCTCTGTAGGCCGTTGCTCCTGCTACTCTTCCCACTTTGCAAATATTGAAAGCTCCTCCTCTTCCTCCCCACCCCCTCACCATGAACACCACCACCCTCACCATCACCATTGTGATGGCATGATTTTAGGCGATGATAGCATGACTTGAGAAGATAATAAACCTTGCCAACTTTTGCGGGTGGAAAGATGAATTTATATATTACATTGTACAGATGCTAATCAGTGTACTGGTAGAGCCAGGTAGGAAAACAGCTGTCTAAAGGAGAATGTGTGTGTCTAAAGGGTAGGAATGGGTTGGTAGGAAGGAAAGTAATAGTCTACCACCGTGATTTACATGCATCCAAAAGTGACCAAAAAAGGTGCCCACCTTTGGCCCCAGTATCTAATGCAACTACTTTATTTAGGCAAGTCTCATGATTAATGCTAAGTAGAATTATATTTTAACTGATTTTGGTAAAAACACTTCAAATCACATCATTCTAACAAATAAGTAAATTTATTGTCTGATTAATGAGTTGTTTAGTGATTAAAATGTTCTTGGAAATATAAAAGTAAACTATAATAGAATGATATCAGGGTAAGCAAAAAGAGGAAAATTGGTCAACGATTCACCAATTAAAAAGGTGTTTTTGAAAAAATTATTTTATGCAGTATTTTTAACCCTATGCTAAATGTTCTTAGAGGGAGTGTGAAAGGAAATTAAAAGTAAAATTGAGATTAAAAAGCTAAAATTAGATTAATAACATCAATACTGTCAAGAATGATTAGTACAGAGTCAATTCTATTTATATGTTCCATATGTTTATATTTAATTTATGAATATATACCCAAATATATGTGGTTATGTGATAAATGAATCTTAATCTATCTACCTACCTACCTATCACTTATATACCTGGCAGAGACAAAAGTAAGATAATTCTACCTCCCCTCAAAGTTACTCCACTAATCCTGTTTAATGCAACAATGCCTTTAGGTGAGATCACTGCTAATCAGCTATTGAAAAACCATCAGTATTCTTTTTGTGATAAAGTTATCAGACAATTTTGAAAATTTTGGTTAATTTTTTTTAAGATTTTATTTATTTATTTGACAGATAGAGATCACAAGTAGGCAGAGAGGCAGGTAGAGAGGGAGAGGGAAGCAGGCTCCTTGCTGAGCAAAGAGCCTGATGTGGGGCTCGATCCCAGGACCCTGAGATCATGACCTGAGCCGAAGGCAGAGGCTTAACCCACTGAGCCACCCAGGTTCCCTGAAAATTTTGGTTAATTTTAAAGCAGACAGTGAACTGTCTTGTTTTTTTTTTACTGAACAGAAGAAGAAATATGCTTGTAAAATGTGAGAAAATGGGAGGTCACAAAAAAATTAAGAGGTGAAATTTTAAAATGATCAAAGCTATGATTTGGACAGTCTCTAACATGTATTCAAATTAAATACAATAGTTACACCAAACTTCTATAAGAAATTCAAATTATAGTGCTTCTCTTTGAATTATTATAGATAGGAGAATTTGAGAACTATTCTTTTTATATTATATAAAACGTAAAAATAACTTTAATAATTTTTTTCCCCCTTAGGCTAAGTCCTTAGCATCTTGGATGTAGTCACTGGACTTCATTTGGTTTAGAATCCTCTATGACAAAATTCCAACCACTTCAATAGACCTAGCCCAGAAACCAAAGCATGTTTTATGTCCATGAATTACTTAGAGGAATTTAGAGTAAATTCCAAATATTTCAGTCATTAAGATGTTATCATCAAAATAATGCACTTGGTTAAAACTGTACTTCTGAGAATAACATGTAGCTTTTGCAGTATTTCTTTAAAAAAAAGTGTTTTTTAAATAATTGTAATTGAATTATAACTGCCATCCACCAAGTACTCAAATTCACAATCACTCTGAGTTTTTGGTCTTTCTCATTTTTTTTCCCTTTTAAATAATGAAATTAAAAGGCATACAATCAATAATTATTATAATTTAACTTTATCAAGTTATTACATGTTACCTAGCTCTTTAGAAATACATTTTGGCTAATTTCCCTCATTAAGAGGATATACACTCTTAAGCATTCTACACTACCATGATATCAGCATATCTTGTGCTAAAGCAAGTTCTCAAATCTTTAGATTCAAATTTCTCCTCAGAGAATTTCCACATACTCTTTCTTTTTTATGAGCATCTTGTGCCCCATCTTTGTGCAAACATAGCCACCTTCCCAAAGTTAACTAGTAGAGTCAATTGATAAGCCCAACTTTTTTCAAGCATAGAATTTATAAGATGTAGTGATTAATCATCTTTCTTCCATTTTTTCTGGAGTCTTTTCCATATGTGCATTCTGTATTTTCCAGGAAATTCTCTACATAACACTTAAAAATCACAGATATTTTTGGAAGAATTAGTTGTTTATAGGATGACCTCTATCTCCCTAAACACCAGGGCTAATTTGGAGCATGAGTTTTCTCACTTTGGCTTTTCTATGTTTCTAACAGAAGACCTGAGTGAATTACTCTTTAAGAGAAATGAGAAGTGGTTGGGGGTGGAAACTAGTCTCAGTGAAACTACTTTTCCCCCTGTGGTAAGTGAAAAGAAACAATGTTGAGGGGTTCTAGTGGGCCTAAGCCCAGCCAGACTCATGGCATCTTGCCAAAATTTTTGAGACTTTGTTTCTATGAATTTCTTATTTAAACCAGAATCAAGAAGATGACCTTGGGCATGACAATACTTTCTACCAGTATGCACCTTTCTCCTTTCTCTTGGGTCTGTAACGCTACATTCTGCCTGTCCTTCCTCCTTCCCTCCCTCCCTCCCTTCTTTCTTATTCAGGGCAAACAAGGATTTCCACTGGTCTGCAAAATATACTTGAAATAACAAGTCATACTGTAGATTCTCAGTGTGTTCAAATGCTCAAGGCAAGTATTCTTTTTTTTTCTTCTTTATATTTTGAAAAATTCTACTAATAGCAAATGTAATACAATACCACATAATCACATGGGGTAACCAGGTAGAGATCATCAATGGCAACCTGTATTTCTTATCTAGGTCTGGGGAAGAACTAAGCCAAGGACGCATCAAGGAATCCCAAGGCTTTTAAGTAGATATGAGATTGTTTCCTGAGAAATTATATCATTTTAATTCAATTATGTCAGTTTACATTTGTCCATTTCTTGGGACTGAAAGTTAAGAATATAAGTAGGGAACTAAGTATCCTGGAGGAAGGACTAAGATGTAGATTTAGGCATTTAGATGGGTATTGCAAAAGGCAGAAATAAAGGAAAGTTTAAGTTCCTTAAATATGTGTGTGTGTGTGTGTGTGTGTGTAAACATAATTGTATGTATATAGCCACAGCAATTACCACAAATCTTAAAAAATAGCAGTTCCTACCTAAAGATTTGTCAAATTGAATTGAATCTATCAAAGGCTGACTATATGCTTAGTAACGTACCATGTATTCATGAATATACAGCATAGGTAGAGGCCTGCCTAGAAGTAAAGACACACTATTTATAGAAATACATTTAAATTTTACTCTTTATCTTGTTAACATTGTTCCATTTACAAATGTAATTTCTTTCCTCACTACAATCTCATTCAATAGTGTTGTTGCTGTCACTAAACTAGTGTTTTTCAAACTTTTTTACTGCAACCAACACTCAGAAATACATTTTACATAGCAGCCTAGTACATGCATACACATACATTTATGTATACATACAAACTGAAACAGAAGTTTAACAATATGTACTCTTAGTATATGTGCTGCACTCATATATTTTATGTTCCACTCTCTTCTATTCTAGTTTCTGAAAATCTTCATGGTGAACCAACACATGGACCACTAATGTTCTGTCACCTGCAGTTTGAAAAACACAGTTCCACGCCACACAAATAGCATACTCATGTGAAGAGAATCACATGAGGAAAATCCAAAACCACTCCACTTCACAATGAATTTAACTGTATAGAGCAGCCTTATATTGAGAGATCCAATCTGTATTTCCTTTGGGACAGAAAAGGCCAGTGTTCTCTATTTTGTTTTTCATGGATGAAAATTAGAGCACACAAAGTATTTAATGTTTACTAGAGGATTCCACACCTTCTCACTTCTCATCGATCTACATACAACTGAGAATTTTAGCTCTTTCCTTATTCTTAACTCCATTAAAACCATCGCTGATCTCATTTAACCTACACACAAATACACTTTCCATAGACAGGTCTTTCCCCAGCACAGTTACATTCCTGTCACTGATTCACCAGCACCCCGTAATCATCATTTCCACACATTTAAATTTAAATAGTCTGTCTTTCCTTTAAAATGTATTTTATCTCTTTCAACTCTGAAAGGTTTTGGAGAAAATATATCTTCTCTGGAATTTACCAGATTTGCTGAAATACACAGAAATGGCCATAAGTCTTCGCGATCTATAAACATATGCCCCCCTCCCCTCTGATCCTCCTAGATCTCTATCCTTTTGATTCTATCAATCATCCAGGACTCCCCCCCCCCCCCAAGTCTTTGGGCAAGAAACAACACTTTCAGTAGAGTTTTCCCCAGTTTGCCACTTGTTCACATTTTCAAGAATGTCCTCTAAACTATGAATTTAGATGGAGAAGAGATCCAAATGGGATCCCATTTTCCACCCATTTTGGAAGCATTCTCTTTTAGTTACACTTTGGAATTATTCTACCAAATGTTTCAAAGACATAAGTAAAAATAATAACATCAGCTATAACACAATCTGTTTTCCCTGTCTCTGATTCAGCTGCCACTCCACTGAACTTGAGCTTTAGCTCTGACTCCCAAACCAAATATATTGAGTGAAGTCATAAAAATATTATCTTCCCTCTTTTTATAGTTTCCACTCTCTGCAAAACTTCTATAACTGCTGAAGGAAAGCAGACATCCATATCCTGTCTTGACAAAGTTCTTTCTAGATAACTGCATTGTGTCCTGACTTGAATATTCCTTTCTCCTGGATTTTTAGTGCTTTCTGGATTAGTATTCCACATTTTTTAGGGCTTATCACTGTTTTCTCCCAAAAAACCATTAGCCTTTTCTATTATTGCTCACCAACTTTCTTCATTTCATAAATACCTTCTCCTTATTAAAAAAAGAAAGCACTGCATAGTTACTTTACTTTTTATCCCAAAATGTGTATCTACCTATTTTATCTCCTATACACTTATCTTCCAAAATAAAAGTAACTCTAACATTTTCCAATATTTATTAAATGTTTTTCAACTAGAATTTATATGCATTTAACCATTTCTTTCTTACAATGATTTTCTTAAATTAATTCCCTTTTAGACTAACTCCTCTTGTCTATCCAAATAAAGAAAATAGTAGCCAAAGGAAGATGCTTTGTTAAAGTCAACCAATCTCTGTGTGTGTGTGTGTGTCTCTGTCTCAGGTGTTACAGAAATTAATGGCAATGGGGTGCCTTTGGTGAGGAAGGAGGAAGAGCACTAATTTATTTAAGGCTCACCACACTGACTGACTTGACCAGGCAATTTGTGCACTTTTCCTGGTATTTGACAGTGCAAGTACAAGAACAAGGAAAACTTGTTTATCAGGTTTATCTCTTTCCAAGTGAACTCAAGCCAGATATTTGGTGAACTTGATGATTAAAGCAAAAATTCAGAAAACACAAACCACAATGTAGTCTGCCTGTGCTTTAATTTCTGAAAACTATAAGAAGCCTGTGGTGGATGGGATTATCCATAAACATAATTGTCTTATTCTCTACTTTTCAGTCGAGGACTTTAACATAGGAATGAGAAATTGCATAGCGTCTTTTATTATACAAAGTACACTAACTGACATACAGCATCAGAAAGTTGTAAGCTAATGAATACTATTATCGCCATTCTATATAGTTGGGGAAACAAAGTTCAGAGAAGTTATGCTGATGTACCTAATTTCAACTGTAAGTTACCTGATACTACTAGCTCTTCTCATACCCCATCATCAAAATGTGGTCATACGGCCCAAATATAATTTTTAATTATAAAAGAAATAAAAAGCCAAGAAACTAGTAGTATACTTCCCTAATATAATTTCTATCTGGTTTTATACAGCCAAAGAACTACATCTTCAGTATACTTTTTTGAAAAAGTAATTTTTGCTTTGCCGTTTGCTTTTGAGTAAGAAATGTAATGTGAAATCAATGCTTTAAATATTAAGAAAAAGAAAAACAGGACAAATTTAACAGGCTCACTCTCATACCTGGTTTTGGATTCCTATGCCGTTAAAAAAAAATTAAGAGAAAGCCCCGAAGATTCACAGAGGGAAAAAAAAAATATTTCTCATAATGTTTTAGAGTAGAAGTTAACAAGCCTGCTGGGATCCTTTTAGCCCCTGCAGAGCTAAGTCTTCAACATTATTAAATGGCTGTCGCATCTGAAGTATGGTGCAACATAACTCAATAAACAACAGAAAACATACGATGCTGAATGGAGGAAGGCTTTCCTATTACAGTGCAGAATAATTCACTATCAGGACAGGTGTTTGTATGTGATGGAACAAGATATGACTGAAGGATAAACCACCCCTGTGCCCCTCCCCCAAGTATTCTGAAACTCTTAAGGATAATAGCATAATGCCAGATGAAAAACTATGTTAAGAATGAGCAGAAACACTGCAGCACAAGGAACAAAATTAACGCCTATGCAGAATCGTCAAATTTTACACTGATTACTATAATAAAAAATCCTTGAAAACAAATTTTTGTAAAAAATGGTATTTTCTAGAGTGTTCTACAGATCCTATACTACATTTTAGTTGCTGACTGAAATCATACATAAAAACAAAAAAATTTTACCATTATTTTGAGTTCTTGTTTTTTAAAGATTAACTTTAAAATAAAGGAAAACTAAGAGAGATGTAGTCCTTTATCCAACTTACATATTTACATGGGCCTTCCCTTTCAACAAATGTTGAATTTAACCTATTAATTTGATTAGATATTTTTATGCAATGAATACATTAGATTAACATTTTGTATAATGTGAGGAAAAATACATGTAAAAAAAATGGAAGCATATCCACTCTTGTGAAACTTATTGGATAGTGGGGGACATTTTGTTACACTTTTTCAAAGCAAAATTAAAGGTGAGTTGTTTTCTGGTAAAAATAAACTATGTATTCAGGTAATCTAACCAGCTGAGTTCAAACAGTTCTAAGCACCAACTACTTCGAAAGAATTTTTAAAAACACATTTCTACAGACTCAAATAATTTCATGTTTTACTCGTGTATCCAGAAAGAATATTCCACAAGGTTGTCAGGATCACCCTCCCCATAGATCTTCAGTCTCCAACCTGGCAAACTAGAGCCAATGTGGATAAAATGCCCACCCTTCTTCCACTACTCCTTTCCAGTTTTAGTCTTATAGACTAGTATATTAATTTGTTTTGTATCTGCCAACCTATAAGTCAAAACTCCTAACTGTTCACCCAGGAAACGAGGGATTTACCAAAATGGGTAGCAATACTTGTCATCAGTTCAGCAAAAAGTCTAAAAATCAAGTAACTCTTGTGTTCCTAATCATTAGATACCCTTTTCATTCTTATTTAATAAGTATAATATTTTTAACTGATTAGTCTAAAAGTTGTTATTGTTGATTTGTTCTGATTGGCTTTCTGATTGCTTATTTGTATTTTGTTTGATGACAGTTGAATTTCACACATTCTTAGAAGATAACTTACATATGGATTTTAATTACCTTTATTTTACTATTCCTAATTGCCATACAAAAGATTGCTTAGAATTTATATGATATTTGCATGGGTGGGGTATTATTTTCATTTAGGAATTATTAAAAAGGCATGGTTCTTTAAAAAAAAAACTTTGACTATATTGTATTAAATATAGTGATAGAAGGAAAATCTCACTGAACTTGTATTACAGTTTGATGACTTGACTACAAATCTATTTGTCTTTAGTTAAAGCTAAACTTTTCTGAACCTTTTTCTTATCATTTATGAAACTCAGGATCTTTTTTCCTATATGAGTTTTGTATTACACTCTAGTGTTAATATACTATCATTTGTTTGAATTGATTGACAACTTTCCTCTTTCCCTTTGATAGTTACATACTTGCATTTTGATAATAAAACAAAAATTCATATTTTTATACTAGTATGTTTTTGGTTTTTGAAACTAAAAACTGAGAACTCGTTTTTAAATTGTGATATAAAATGACAAACTGATGAATGTTTCAATTTAAGATATGAAATATGTATGTTTACCTATACATTTTTTTAAAGTCACCAAACTTCAAAAACTTATAACATGTTCAATTATTGGCTGTTTTCATTATTTAACTATACATATTCTGAGTTTGAAGAACACACAAATTTTACATATGGTCTATAAATAAATTTCTTTAGGAAGCAGGTACCATCTTCCTTGTAGACAATGTTGTGTCCAGAATTTTATGACTGCCTTTTGTGTGGTGGAACTTAATGGCATGTATAAAGAAATGTGTCCTCTTCCCTTAAAATACTCCTTAAAAAATCAAGTTATCAGGGTGCCTGGACGGCTCAGTCATTAAGCATCTGTCTTCAGCTCAGGTCATGATCCCAGGGTACTGGGATGGAGCCCTGCATCAGGCTTCCCGCTCAGGGGGAAGCCTGCTTCTCCCTCTCCCACTCCCTCTGCTTGGGTTCCCTCTCTCACTGTGTCTCTCTCTCTGTCAAATAATAAATAAAATCTTAATAAAATAAAATAAAATAAAAATCAAGTTACCAAGTTTGGGACAATATTTGGGTGTTTTCCACCAAACCCCTTAGTAGCTCAACCTAACTTGTTGGCCTGAATATTCAGTAGATATATGTTTTAATGAGAGAAAGATTTTAAAAGAAAAGAGATTGAAATTGTCCCTTTTTCTTGAAGTTCCATTTTCTCTTCACTATAGTCTCTTTACTATAATGATTTCAAGTCCCTCCTCTAACTTGTGGTGGCAGCGTGTAACTTACAGCTGAGAGCCAAGAGTGGGGGCAGGGAAATCTCCTGAGGTGTTGCTTACTAATGTAATTCCATAAATCAGCTAATGGGAGAGAAACCAGATCTGTGTGGTCTCTAATGCTGTCCCACAGAGATCAATCATGTCACCTGAACAATGTTCAGGCACTAAGAGGCTGGGGTTGCCCATGGGACAATCCTATCCCTTGAGCCATATCGAGTTGGGATATTTTAAAAAGTTAGAGCTTCATATCAGAAATGTAACTGCTGCAAATATGAAAACTGAAGGACTGGTTACTTTTGCACGAGACAAAGTGCTATTATGTAACTTATTATCATAATGCATAATCATATGTTTATTAAAATCTCTCAACTTGGTATTGATCATTTAGGATGCAAGTTTTTAAAATAAGTTTTGTTGCAGAAGGGGCATACGGTATTTGTAATAGCTGCTTTGAATAATTAATGATAGTTTTTTAATGTAATAATTGACTAAATGAACAGTGTTCTATACAAATATACAGTGCACAGTATCACAGAAAAACTGAATTTGTTATATGTGTATTATTATCTTATGGAATATTATCAAGGACGTGATTTGATAAACCTATTTCCAAGGCAGTAAGATGTTCTTAACATGAGACTAAGCAGGAAAATGTGAAAATAAGTAAGGCTGTTTTAAAAGGAATGCCAGAGGGGAGACTTCAAAAAAATGTGGGCAAGACTCCCAACACTTCCATGTTCCATGTGTTTCAGTTTACTCACCCTGAAAATCTGATTAAGCCTCCAGCCTTTGGGATGAGAATAAGTCAAAGGAAAGAAGGACGCATGAGGTTTGAAATGTTAAATCAGAATATAACTAATGATTATGATGCTGCTATTAATTGGTGTCCATAATTTAAAGCCAACAAATACAAGTTACTGAACTTAAACCTGAGGTCCACAGGTGATATCCATAATGAATCCCCAAATCACTGTCCTCATCTAGGGAGTCTAACCAATCTCTAAAACACCTCCACAGATGATGATAACTTACAGGAACCAAATTAGAGAGGGAAGCAGGTCAGCAGGGGACTTTTCACCAACCAGCAAACACTGTTCCAGCTTTGGTTCAGTCATGTAAACCCTGTCACTCTGACATGCATCCAGCTGCTTCCCTACAGCCATAACTGTGTGGTTACACATATGCTTATGTCTGCCATTGCCTTTTTAAAATAACCTAGAGAGAATCTTAGCCAATTAAAAAAATGAAATAAAACAACCCCTCCCCCACCAAACTTTTTCTTTCTACCAAATAACACTCTGCTAACGATCTTAGCCTTGAACCATGACCCCATTCTCTGGTAGGAAGGGGTATGTAGTTAGGAAAACATCTTCAGAGAGCTCTACAAAGACAGGGATGTGTTTCCTTTCTCACCCACACCCCATTTTCTGAAGATCAACAGAACTGTTGTGCACTTGGATTAAAAAAGAAGAAGGAGAAGAAGAGGAGGAGGAAGGAGGAGGAGGAGGAGGAAGAAAACATAATACTATGGGATCAAAATGTCTAAGGAATTTAAGCATCAAAACCAGTTTGTGGGAAAACTATCCAAAGGAGGGGGAAAAAAAAGGGAATTTATGAAGTTTGTCTAGACTGATACATCAGCATAGAAACTTGTGCAGAAAACCTATTGGTACCTACACTAAGCTCCTGCAAAGCAGTTATTTACTAAATAAATCAGAATTATTCAGTGGTCTTACCCACTGCATACTCTAAATCAGGACAAGGCAGTGCCATGGGTGTAGCTGAAGATGTGGCCTACTAGCAACATGAAATCTGTAATTCTAGATACTATACAATTCAAGTGGAAAAATAAAAACCATCTAGTCCTTATCAACTGGGCATCAACAGGAACTTTAGTATGAACTGAATTTTAACTTCCATGGGCCTTAGAGACCTAGAGGTAAGTTACAACAAACTAGTCCAGAAAACGGAATTTAAAAATTAAAAACGAATTTTTGCCACCAACAAAATACAGGGACCTGCATTTTTATAATTGTTATTATCTTTGTTTAAGCAGTGTTGCCAAAGGAAGTGTAATAAACCACCCTGGAGTAAAGTCAAACTTTCGACAAAGAGATGGGTTTTCTTATAAAGAGGAATACATGTAACATTTTGATGGAACTGATCACAATCAATAACGATATCAATATAATACTGTTTTTTTTGAATCTCAAAATGTTATTTGCCTTGCATATTAATAAAACTTGAAAAAAACTATACCTTATTTGTGTTCTAGCCTCCAACAAAATTCTTTAACTTTCCTTTTTAAAAAATCCTTTTAAAGACCAGTCCTTCATGGAAAAAACTCCTTTAAGTAGTGCTCACAATTTTTAAAAAGAATGTGCAAGTGCCCTTCTGATGATAACTTGTGAGAGACAATCTCACTCTGTAATCTAGACCATAGAATATTCCCAAATGCTAAATCTACCACCTATATTCTCAAGTATATATGAACATCCTGCCACCTACTCTGTAAACGATATCAAGGGGCTAAATATGATTATTTGTTCATACATCTTGCTAAACATGCCACTAAAATCATTTCGTTTACCTATGATTGTACATTTTTTCCCTTTTTGTTTTGATCATGTTACCATATGAAATTCCCACCAAACACATCACTCTTTGTATTTAACATAATTAAAAGCCTAATTTAACAATTACTTTGGTGACAGTCGATACATTGTCTAATTTAAGGACATATGGAAAAAAAACCAAAAACTATTGTTGACTACCTAGCGTATCAATCAAAACTGTGCTTCGTTTATAGAACAGTTTTGTGACCACAAAATGGTTACTTTGTCAAATGCAGAGCCCAGAGGAAATATTCTTTGGTAACCAAATTTTAGTAATCATTTTTTTGTGAGATTATGTAAAACAATTCTTAAATAAAATTACCGTCACCTGTCTGAAATGAACTCATTCTGTCCCTTGATTTTAAGACACACCCCCTCAAAAATTGCAGGTGGCGTTCAGCTTTCTATATTACTTCTCCTTTCTCAAAAAATACCAGATATGCAGAAAATGGGAAACAGAAACATTTTTATCATGGTGAAGAGAAAAACTTCTGGAAGGGGGTAGAACACCCTTTTGAATCCATGTTATTTCAGCTTCCAAGATTCCTCTGTGTGTGTGTCTTAATGCAAACATAGGCTTGTGTGCCACAAATGGTGTCCTCACTGTTATAACTGGGCCACTAATAAGTCTCTCTTAGCCAATAAAAGTATATAAAATGTGGTATGTCCAATCCTTTGGGCAGAGATGCTTTTAAAACTAATACTAACAGGGAGGGGGCATATTAAACCGCCAAGGGGCATTTTTGAGCATACTGAATGTGAAACTTCTGATTTTTTAAACCAATTACATTAGTTTACCACCGCAGATTAAAAAAAAAAAAAAGGAGGGGCGCACCCCCCCCCCCCCATCTGGAGGCCAGTTCCACGCGAAGTGCAGCTGGGGAGGGTGGTGAAGAGGCCGTGCCCTCACAACCACCTGCAACTGTATCTTACAGCCTGAATGAAGCTTCAGGAAAGGGGTACTGCATCTTCAAGCCAGACAAGAAGCCCTGAAGGGGAGAAGAGAGGGGAGTGAGGAGGGAGGGGGGGAGACTGGGAAACAAGAAATCATCTCCTCTGACCTCTAGCGAAGTGCCAGGTTTTTTCTTTAGCTCTTCACATTTTCTAAATTTGCAGATCTGGTGTCCCGTTTTGCGGTTCCTGCAACTGCTGCAGACGCCACAGTTGATGAGCCTCTTGCAGGGCACACAGACCCCACACCTTTTCCTCTTCTTCTTGGCCGGGTTGGCTCCGCTAGCTCCCCCTGAGGAGGACGAGGAGGAGGAGGAATGATTCTGCGGGCAGTCTGCCAGATTGGCAATTTGAAACGCACTGTCTGTGACGGCTGCTGAGGCTGCTGCGGGGGAGTGAAGGGCTGTCATGACGATGACCCCTGGAGGTAATGAGATGCCCCCTAAAGCCGGGATAGCGGAAAAAGTCCCCACGCGCTCGGGGAGATTCATTATCTCTGCTTCAGCAGCGCCGCATTTGAGCTTGTTCATGCATTCCCCCGCCAAAGGTCTGCAGTGTTCAGGGGATAAGGTGGAGAGGAAATTAGTATTTGCCATTTGCAACGACGGCTCTGGCGGGCAGCCAGCTTTCCCCAGCCTCTGGGAGTCGTTTCGGTGGTGCATGCTGGTCCTGCTGCCGCCGCCGCCGCCGCCGCCGCCGCCGCCACCGCCGCCGCCGCCGCCGCCGCCACCGCCGGCGGGGAGGATTGCCGAAGAGGAGGCGGAGGAGGAGGCGGCGGCGGAGGAGGATTTCCTGCCGCCCCCGCCGCCCCCGCCACCGCCCCCGCCGCCCCCGCCGCCGCTGCCGCCCCCGCCGCCGCCCCCGCCCCCGCCGCTGCCCCAGAGCATGGCGGTGGCGGCGGCGGCGGTGGCCGCGTTGTCGCAGTTCCAGGGGGACATGCCGATGCGCGCGGCGGCCGCGGCGGCGGCGGCGCTGCTGGGGAAGATGGGGGTGGTGATGCGCGCGATCTTGGCCGCCTGCGGGAAGGCGCCCCCGTTGGTCTTGTAGAAGGAGGTGGCAAAGGAGCGGTAGCGCTCCATCTCCGAGTTGTAATCCACAAGGCTGTTCAGGGCCCCCTCGGGCAGGTGGCTTTCCTTGGGCAAGCCCGGGGCCTCCGGGCTCGGCCCGGGCTCCACGCAGACATTGGTGTTCATGGTGCAGGGGGGGAAGAAGGGGTGCAGGGTGGAAGTGGGGACCGCCTGGTCCGACACCTGGGTGGGAAAGGGGGGAAGGTGGGGGGGAGGGAAGGGGGTGATGGTGGTGTTGGGGTGGGGGCCGAGGCGGGAGGGGAAAGTAGGTCCGGATGGGGAAAGCAAGGTGAGGACTGCTTTATTCCTCTCTGGGGCGCATTTCCACAGACGGTGAATTCCCAGGCAGCGTCTTCCTTAGCATTATCCTCCAACTGTTACAACTAAAATAAAGAAAGTCATTCCAACGAGCTGCACGAGGAAAAAGATTAAAATAAATAAACAGCCTCCCTCACTACCCCACCGCAGACACACAGAACTCCCACATTCTTCGTCAGGTCGTTTGCATGACAATCATCAAGACGTGACCCCCCCCCCCCCCGCCATCCCCCCCCCCCCCACGCTCCCAACCCACTCCCTCCCTCCCCACAGCACACCACAGCTCCTCCTCCCTATTCTCATAACCCTCCAGAGAAAATGTATTAATAGCCAGGATACCCAGGGAAAGAGGAAAGACGGGGGTGACAAATGCCGAGGGAAAAGGGCAATTGGAGTGCTAAAGACATGCAAATCAGGGGTGGGAGGGCGATACTACCTATAAGCAGAGGGCATTTAAACATTATGAAATGTGTGAACAAGTGCTGCCTGGGCATGCAAATGCTGTAAAGTAGAAAACAGCAATGGCCCTATGAGGAAAATGAACAGGAAATTAGCAAATGAAGTACTGAGAAAGTCTACAATACATCCGAGTATAAACTGTAAGCAAACACAATACAACTGAGAGCTAAGAGACTGCCCACATACAATCTGAACTAAAGAGGCAGGGAAAAAAGAACTACCAGCTGCCACAGTGTCCTTCTGTGTCTGCGGTCATTAGTTTGAATCCCAGCACAGCTGGCTCTGTTAGGGTCTTAATTCAATGGACCAAGGACAGGTCTCAATTGTACAAGCCATTTGGTGGTGGGGCTCGGTGGGGGTAAGAGGGTGGTGTTCTACTTGTTTAAAAGAAATAAAGAAAGGAAAGAAAAATGGACGAGATACAAATTTTTAAAAATAATACAAACAATGTCACCCGTTTTAAACCAAGAGCCTGCAGCCTCTTTAAGAATATTCCCAATAATTCCTAATGGAGACTCCTGTCTCTTCCCAAGACAAGAGGAAAGCATGGGACTTTTTTTTTTTTTTTTTTTTTTTTTTTTTAAGGATCTCTCATAGTCACTGGTTTTTACATTGAGTAAAAAGGTGGTGGGTTGGGGAGGAAGGGAGATCCCTTAAGGTGTTGTTTACTTGAAGAAATAACCATAAAAAAGATTTTCTTTCTTTTGCTCTTTTTAAGAGGAAAGTTTAATGTTAACTGGGTATTTGCATTCATACCTTTGCTTACAGGCCATTATTATGCTTTAGGAAGAGGTATTTTAGTTGTTTATCACAGAGGAAGAGGTACATCTCAGCCTTTTAAGAAGTAACGCAAAGACATAAAGTGTATATTAACCTAAAAAAACCAGTTTCTTTGTTTCCAGATTTTGGGGGGGGGGGGCAGAATATCTTTCTGTGACATCTTTTGAAGCCCACATGTTGGTCTGGAATGTGGAGTTCAGGGAATTCTAAATGGGGGCCCAGTAGTCTCAGTCTCAAATATTCAGTTCGAAATGGATATCAATTATAGTAATTATGCTTATAATTAGATTAATGAACCATTTATGCCCAAACTCCAAGTGCAAAAACTTCAAGACCTGCTGATGAGGTGCCCTAAAAAGAGGGGTTTATGTAAACAAATCCCTATTAGGCAAAGTAAATCAAGATAAGGAACCTCACCCCAGGCTGGATTAGAAGCTAGCAGGCATCTTTCAATCACAGCAAGTCCCTAATCACTCAGGAACCACCTCTGTGGTTTCGCATTAGGGAAAACTGCTCCCTTCAGAGGTCTGATGGCAATACAAAGGGTGCCCCCAAAATGCTCCTGGCTAAATATTCTTGATGCTTGGAAGGGGGTAGGGGAAGACACAGCAAGAATATGCATATAGCTTCAGTTTCTGCGAATCACATTGTAACTGCAAGACCATAATAACTGCTACTCAGTAAAAACTAGTTATGCCAACCATGCATTAGCTATCACATTGAGTGGAGAGAAAAAAATTCAGTATTTTAGTCTTCTGACCTTGTTCCATATAAAGAAATAATTTAATGTCCCCTTTCCAGAGTATTAGAGTGCTGTTTGCAAACAGAAGCTTTCCTTGCTTTTCTTATTGCCATCACCTCCCCCTTCCTCCCTCAAGGTTTAATGCCACCAGAAACTGTAGAAAATGATTGTGCCCAGTATCCAGGTCATTATTGTTTAATCAATGCATCTCTGGAGCATGAAAAAGGTACCTAAGCCACAGCTATTGTTTGGATTTTCTTTAAAAAACAAAATAAAACACACACAAATAACTATAGTCCTATTCCAAAGCTAAATTAGACAACCATACTTCATGATCCTGTTTTGCCTTTAAACAATGTGACTGTACATGCCTAATATTGTATGTCTGGTCTACCAGAGACATAGAGATCAAAGGTCATATTTAACATTCAGGAGGAGGGGCGGGTGCAGATTAATTAATAAATTAATACAGCGACGCCTTTTATTGCTGGAGTCCAGCATTAATAATCTACTTTTACAATCCCAACGGACAGCAAACATTTAAGAGAAAAAAAGCCAGAGAAAGAGAAAGAACAATCACTTACCAGTCTCTTTTTATTTGGGGAGCCTTAGAATTTGCAGACGCTGCTAGTCTGCCTTTAATTAGTTGCACATCACCCCCTAACACAAAGAAACACAAATCCAGATGTGTCTTGGCAGCTCCCAATTACAACTTTAATACTTGTAAACAAACTGTTGGGGGGGGGATAAATAAATATGCGGATCAAAAAAAAATACCTGTAAATGGCTTTTTTTTTCTTGTTGCAGAGAGAAGGAGGAGGAGATGGTGTTAGTGGTGGGGGTGGAAGGAGGAGGAGGTGGGGGGAGAGGAAAGAGCCGAGTGTGAGTGTATGTGTGAGAGCGCGGGGCTGTTCTCGGTGGTCTCTCCTCTCCCAGCGCGTTGCTCTCCGTCCGTCTCCAGTCGCTGTGTGCGAGGGAGGGAGGGAGCCGGGGAGTCTCTCTCTCTCTCTCTCCCCTCTCTCTCTCTCTCTCACCCTCCCCCCCCTTCCCTCTCTGTTTGTGTGTGTGTGCGTGTGTGTGGTTGCTGGGGGAGGGGAGCGCGAGAGAAAGGCGAGGGAGGAGGTGTGGAGGCTGGGGGCGGGGGCGGGGGGGTGATTGGCGCCGAGGTGAGGAGGACGCAGGGACGTGGACACCTACTGATGATTGGCTGCAAATTACACGGGGAACAAGAGGCGCACGCGGGCCAGCGCTCCCCTTCACAAATCCTCTCCTCGGCGGAGGAGCCACGTTTCCCTGCTTGCCTGCGGTTCGCCCTCCCTCCCGGCGCCCGGCTCTCCTGCTCAGCCGCCCGGCACAGAGGGCCGTTGATTATTTTCTTTTGCTCTCAGAGATAATTGTTTGGAAGGGATGGAGAGAGGGCGTTTCCGCCACTCTCTCTCTGCGTGTGTGTGTGGGTGTGTGTGTGTGCGTGCGTGTGCGGGTGTGTGTGTAAATAAACTTGTCTGGGTTTTCTGGCTGGGTTGAAAAAAGGAGTACAAGAAACAGAAAAGGTCGCGTTTGTTTGAAGAATGCTCTTAGTTCGCACCCTACCGCATGGCTTTTGAATAATTTTCCTGGTGTACCCAGCGAGACTTAAAAAAAAAAAATCATATCACTTATGTCTTTAAAGTAAGGAAAAACGGATCAGTGTTCTGGTTGTCCGGATCTTTTAAATATTTTTATGCCAGAATGTTAAAAAAAAAAAAAAAGGATGTGATGCTTGACCGATCTCAAAATCAATCTCAATCCCTCTCTCCCTCACTTCTCCCCTCCCTCTCTCCTCTTCATTTCTCCTCTCCTCCTCCTCCTCCCTCTCCTCCTCTTCATTTCTCCTCTCTCTCTCTCTCTCTCTTCCAATCCCCTTCTTTTCTGTTCCATCTGGGAGTTTCAAGTATTAGCTCAGATTTTTAACGTACTGCCCTATTTTTAATTTCAAACTTTACTTAAACAAAAACTACTTATATATCTGCATTAATTGATTTTATACTAGTATGCATTCTTGACACTTGAGAAAAATAGTTTAATAATTGACAGATAAATCTTTTACCACAGGTTACGTATAAATAAAACTCATAAATGCGGCTGTGAATTAACTTTTTCACTGCTGCCTTCAAGAGAACGAGATATTCCTGGATTCATGCTATCCTACTCTTGAAGTAAGCTCTAAAGGAAATGGTTATGAAATAATATATGAAAGTCTAAATCTTTTCTGATAATTTCCTGAGAGTGGCTAACAAGCTACAGAAGTAGAAAAGAAATTAGACTGTTTAAATTGGTGCTATAAAGTTTTATATTAAAATTAAAACTATATTCTCAAATAATGCAGTAGTTTTAGAGGAGGAGAAAAAGAATAATGAGTTGTTTCTTTAAAATAACAAAATGATGAAAAGACATTTCAAATGATTTTGCTTTTGAATTTTCCAAAAGATTGACCTTGACCATATCAAGAATCTGTTAGCTATGGAAGTTGACTATTTATAAGATGTTAAGAACTGTGGTGTGCATAAATCAAGGTGCTATTCCAAGAGTGGGCAGCTACTGAAAGAAGGGGCAGATTGTTTCATGACTCATTAATTAATACGCATACTTTGTTGTTTTTTAAACATCGAATAAGTTTGGTTATAAAATTGATCAAACTGGTTTTTGGGCATTCACAGACAAAATAGCTGGATGGTAAATAGTAAAGTTCATTGATAAGGTATTTTCATAATTTCATTAATTCGTTTTAAAAGCAAAGAAGGGAGTTTTCCTTTTTTTTTCTTTTTTGAGCTGAGATCATAGGGAATTGATTAGCAAAATGTAGGTGCTTTTTAATGGGTGAAAACATATTGTAAAGCTGATAGAGTCTTAAACATCTTTTCAAGATATTTATAATACCAGTCCAAAGGATAGAAGTTTTAAAGTTTGTAAATAAACAATTTAAAAAATCAAAACACTATGCTTTCTCATGCCAAATTTGCTTTGCTTTTCAGACTACACCAAGCTTACTTTCAAAATGAAAACCTAAGCAAATGAGAGGAAATAAGCTCTAAATTCTAAAGAAATTTATTTTCTAATTTATAAAGGAAAAACTCCAGAATATTTAGTCTTAATTAATAAGAGATACTATTAATGACCCATCTGTATCAGATCCGTACTGATGTGCAGATAGTTTATTTTGTCCTTGAAATCACTGTATGAGGTAATTTTTCCCATTTTTTTTAAAGATTTTATTTATTTATTTGACAGAGAGATCACAAGTAGGCAGAGAGGCAGGCAGAGAGAGGGGGAAGCAGGCTCCCCGCTGAGCAGAGAGCCCGATGCGGGGCTTGATCTCAGGACCCTGAGATCATGACCAGAGCTGAAGGCAGCGGCCTTAACCCACTGAGCCACCCAGGCGCCCCAATTTTTCCCATTTTTACAAATAAGTAAATTGAGGCCCTAGAAATTAGACAACCTAGATTGAGTCATAAAGCTAATATGCAACAAGCATAAAATTTGTACCCAGTCCTGGCTATCTCCAAAGCCTTATGCTTCTAACCTCCATCCTAGTTTCATGATCGGTAATTAATTAATCAATAAACCCTCTCTGCATACCTTAGCTTTAATTATGAGTATAGGCCTCTTATTAATATGACATTAATTGACATATAGAACAAATGATAAAATATACCTCATGGCCCTTGTATCATTTTCCTTCCATTAGGGAAGTGATTACATCCTTAACCAAATGTGATAAATAGAAATATCTCTTTTCTGGTCTACCCCTTTTCTATTATTATTATTATTAATTATTATTATTAATACTAGTTTTAACACTTGTATATCTGCCATTTTCACACTACTCCCTGTCCTATTTTGTCTGCTTCAGCATGATGTGTTAGGGGTTTTGTAACAATTGCTGAGAACACTTGATTCTCTGTTAACTCTCCTTTGGAATCCACAGTTCTATAAGTACTAAAACTTAAGGTTTGTTCCCCCTGCAAAATGTCTGTTACAGCTTGCAATTACCTGGAAGTGGTTTGTGCCTTTACTCTGCTTTATGAGTTTTGTGATCTGAAGTAGTAGTAGAGAAGCTTCATTGATATCTTCATGGGAAAATGCAAAATTCCAACTGGAGTATCACCTGGAAAAGTATCCTCTGCTCTGCAAGCATTTTGTAATGTGCTATGAAATGTCTTTAAAGCATTGCTGCTTTCCATCATGCTCATGATCAGTATCATTATCATGATCCCAGAATCTCTAAAAAGATAGCTTATCTGTTGTAACAAATAGGCTCCAAAATGTACCAGCACAAAAACCATAGGAGGCTATTTTTTTGCTCATGAAACAGCCCAGGATAGGAATTTCAGATTAGAAGACCACTCTTCTCTATGAGTGATTCACGGTTCCTGTTTCCTTCCATCCTGGGACTTTTTGATCCCTAAAGGACCGCTACCTACATCAAGCAAGCAGAAGGGCATTGGAGAAAGCACAGATATCTGATCCCTTCTTAAAGTCCGTGGTCTTGAAGTGACCCACAGAGCTCTGGTTCACAGGCAATTGTCAAGAATTGTCACATGCCACAACTAGCTGCAAAAATTGCTGGGTAGTCACTTCCTAAGTGTGACTCTATTACTGTGAGTAAACAGTTTTGGTGGACAGCTGGCAGTTTCCCCCACAGAGTAACATTGGACAGAGAATAACCCGCTGGAGAGGTTAAATAGACCACACAGCCCGAACTGACCTTAAGATTCCTCTTCCCCTAAGAGCATTTTTGCTGATTACCACCCTTAGAGATTATCTTTAAGAGCAGTCTTAATGACTTTGGGGAAAGTTTGGCAACTATGAACAAATTATGTTGCTTAAATACCTGTAGGACAGCCAAGCCATGGTTAGAATATTCAAACAAGAATTCACTAAAGAATAAAGAAAGCTTAAGTAACGCAAGCAGAAGAAATACCATAAATGTAAAATAAGCCGACTTAGAGATAAATCTGAGGCATTAGCTGTTCACTTGCTGGTGTTTTCAAAACCTGGGGGAAATATTTAACCCCCCAACCAGTAAGGTGTTCCCCATGAACCACAAAAAACACCCACCATCCAGGTTAGGAAAGCTATGTGGAGCTCTCTCACCTAACATTCTAGAACCCACCTTCCCAATTTGTGTTAACAGTCCCTGACAACTGCCTCTTTCCATAGTAATTCACACTGTAAATAATAATAATACAATAGCTACATCCTTCATAGAAGGAATATACCAATAACACAAATAGGGAATAATTTTTTTTACCTCTTCTTTGGAGCTACCCAGGAATTTTAATTATCTGTCTTCTTTATCAAAATTTGAGATTCTTGGGGCACCTGGGTGGCTCAGTGGGTTAAAGCCTCTGCCTTCGGCTCAGGTCATGGTCCCAGTGTCCTGGGATGGAGATCCACATCGGGCTCTGTGCTCTGCAGGGAGCCTGCTTCCCCCTCTCTCTCTATCTGTCTGCCTCTCTGCCTACTTGTGATCTCTGTCTGTCAAATAAATAAAATCTAAAAAAAAAAAAAATTTGAGATTCTTGGTATCAGGAATTGTGTCTGGTTCAGTTTTATGTCCCAGTTCATACAAAGCCTGGCACATGGTAGGTACCTAACATTCTATGCCATGCACTTTGAAGGAAAGCAGCATATAGAAAACATGGAAGTGAGTTCCCCATTATTTGTAGGATAAAAATGCAAGTTTCATACAATGTCATTCAGAGACTTTCTCTGATTCGCCCCATCTTCTGAATCTCATCTCTTATACCTTGCAAAAACTCTCTCCCCCAGCATCTCCACTTTTCTCAGACAATGTTGTTCACTTTACCATGATCTTATAAAAATCTAAAACCAAAGCAGAAACCTTTACTTAAAGACTTGTAAGCAAAGAAGAAGTACTCCTATTTATATTAAAAAAACTTTTCCTTGTAGTGAATTACTATATTATAATGAAATAACATTTTTAAATCCCATAAGTGAAGATTTTCCAGAAAATGTTTAAAGATGTTCTTGGTGACTCAACAAGTGGAATTTGATAAAATTATCTCTTAAAATCAATATTCTGCACACTTGTTATTTTCTTTCACATTTAATTAAATATCGATACATCATTATCACAATGCTGACCTTCATATTCGAAGCTGGTACTCTTAACCTGCCAACAGCAGGTCATGTGCTTTGAGTTGTTTTCCAGCAATAATAAATTTGTCTTAAGCCATCTACACTCTCTGGCCTTGTCTTTTTAATGACTAACAGGATGAATTTATGAAATGGCTGGCCACCGTTAAGGATAAAGTCTGTGGCTCTTGAGGGTAATGAAAATAATGGGTTCACAGGGTTAAACCCATTACCTTGGCCTCATTAGCACCATATTCAAATCACCTATACTAATCAAGGACACCCATTCACCTATTTTTACATACAGTCTGGACACTAGACAGATATGCACCAAATACTATTCTGGACGTTCATTTTTAGAATTGTTATTCACAAGGCCTAATTTGGTCTAGGCCCATTCTTATTTCTTCATGGCACTCCTTCTCGTTATGTAAATTCTCATTTCTATAAAATTACAGCTTTGGTATGCCCCTGCAGTATAATAGTTGTCCACACACACAGAATCCTGTAAAATTGAAATAATAATAGGCTAGGAAGGGAAGTCTCCAGAAGAACACTTCCACAGTCTCCCTGACTGGCTTGGTTTTGCTAAGATATGGGCTTCCTTGTACTTTACCATGACTATTTGGTGTGTTTTGTTCATTGGAATATTAAAAAACACAAGCAATAATGTCACAGACATTTCTTCAAAATATTCACTTATGAAGGAAATAATGCACTAATTTTGGTACAAAACACCAAGTCCTGGTAAGTAGCTTCTGGACACTAACAGATCTAAATGTAGATTTACAATTTGAGCCCCAAGTTGCCCTGTAGGGTCTCTCTTTTTCTCTGCCTGGAGTCTCAAGGCCCCTTTCATTGGCCTTTCTCCCAGGAAAATTTTCTTTAGACATGGAGTTCTGTGCATTCTTGAAAGCGTATTTCTCCAGATAGATAAGTAATGATAAAGTCACATGAAGTTTGGAAATCTTGTGAAATTGGCAAGTGTGAGCTGACCAGAAAACACTTCCCGCACCTCTGTCAACAAGCACTCAGTGTCACAGCAGTCCCTGCATCCTGAAGGCCCTCAGCAATGTGGTAGCCTGGGCTCTCTCTGCTTTCAGTCATTCTCTTATGTGCCCAAGGCTCACTTGCCAGGATTTACAGGACATTGGAAAGCAAGTAACAGAGTCCCCACTCTCATTCCCTCTCCTTACTTTCAAACCTCCTTACTTTCAAAACCTCAAACCCAGTAACTCCCGTAACCAATGTTCTCCTTAGCTCACAGACAAGAGGTGGGCTTTTTTTTTTTTTTTTAAGATTTTATTTATTTGACAGACAGAGATCACAAGCAGGCAGAGAGAGGAGGAAGCAGGCTCCCCACTGAGCAGAGAGCCCAATGCGGGGCTCCATCCCAGGACCCTGAGATCATGACCCAAGCTGAAGGCGGAGGCTTTAATTCACTGAGCTACCCAGGCTCCCCAAGAGGTGGGATTTTGTTTAAAATGAATTTATATGCAGAAACTGGACATGTCATAAATAGGCTTGTGAATCTTCAAATTACCAGACAGGACTTGTCCAATTATTTAAAACAAACAAAAAAATCTCCAAGAATTTTAGTAATAAAGCTATGTCTAAAATTAACTTTTTAGAGACATACAATTAGGCTTAGGACAGTCATGCTTTTTAAGTTCTATCACATCTTGAAATTAAATTTATTTTAAACCATTTTCTATTAAATAATGTTCCTTGAAATCACCATTTTTGAATGTGACATTTTTAAATAAAATAAAGATATTTTAATAACAAGTTTGTGTTTTCTTTTTTCTCCTGAACTCAGAGATTTTGACTTCCAGTGTAACTTTGATATCCCTTCTTGCAAAAGCACAGGTATCTGATATTGCTGTCAATATTATACTTTAAATTAAAACCATTTTTTAATGCTTGATTTTTAAAAATGTCTATTTCCATTGTTTAGTTTATCTCCAATTAACCCTTTTCAAAATGAAGGGTTATTATCTTCCTTTGTCCAGAGGAAGAATTCAGGATAATGTCCCTGAGTTGTTCATGTTCAATTCAGGAAGGGTTTTTTTTTTTGTTGTTGTTGTTGTTTGTACTTTGTTTTTTCCAGTGCTGACCTCTGTTATGCCGTAGTTATAGCAACAAGAAGAGTTCCTTCTGTCTGTCTGTGGTGTTCTCTTTCCAAACTAATGGCAGTCTTTCTATGCTATTGTATAGTATGGACAATGCTTTATGTGCGTCGATTTCTTGATTTATCAATGTATTTAGGGAAATCAGCAATTCAAATGGCAATATTTTAAATAAATGAAATTAATTGAAATGGAATTTGCATATTATATGTATTTGTGGGATTTGGCTCATTCATTTAGAAATTTTTCCATCTTGTCTTTAAGCTTCCCTCATCAGCTTGCAGTTTAACTTCTCAAAGATCAAGTTTATTTATCCTATCAGTATATCCTTAATCTAAACATGGAGAGAGAGAAAGAGAGATTGGAAGAGAGAGCTAGGGAAGCCCTCCTTAGGGGAGTAATGTATTGTGAGAACATGTGGTTTTTCTGCCAAACTGGGCCACACAATCTCACTATGACCTTGGGCATTCTAAGTCTCATTTTACTGATCTGGAATATCAGTTTAATTATAGTAATTACCTATCTCACAGGGTTTGTGAGGTTTAATTAATGTTAGCAGAGTGTTGGAGCTATTTAGTAGAACAGTACTATAAAAGGCAAACTACCTGAAAATCACAACTCCCTCCTCCCCACATGGTACTTAATTTTCTATACTCCTTTTTCTTTTTTCTTCAGACTTAATATCACATTTATTTTTCCACCTCCCTTCCTTATCTCTATCGATGGTCTTTCCTACTTGGGACTTGCCTTGGATGAAGCACGTGGCCTCTGCTCCACTTCTCTCGGTTGTCTACCTCCTCTAGGAGGTGAGACATCCCTGAACCCAACAGGATCAGGAGAACTGCACCAGGTAGGTAAGCAGCTGAAACTGCCGGTCGAAAATTTGGTTTTGGGCCTCAAACACCCTTTGCTTGGATTCATGGTATTATCTGAGTTAGATCTCCAGTCTTTTCCCCAAAGATTGAGAGATCTGAACACCCTGTGTCTACATTTCCCTCTGGAGATAGTACCTGGAGCTGTGCTTCGAGATGGGGTCTCCAGTTTGCCTGCATTCTTAGCACTCTGTATTATCTAATACTTGCCCCCCTAAACACTGTAATGTGCGGCTCAGGGCCTCCGAGTACATTTGCGCTAGCTGTTCACTTCTCAGCAATGCCCGGCCAAATGAGCATGTAGGGGTTGGAATCCAGTCTGTTGCTCTGCCTGCTGGGCCAAGTTCTGGGCCTAATTTGTACAAAGGCATTCTAGGGACCAGAAGTGGCCTTGTCAGTATCCTAACTATAAGTTAATTAAATACAGCAGTGACAGGGGTGCTTGGGTGGCTCAGATAGTGGAGTGCCCGTCTCTTGATTTCAGCTCAGGTCATGATCTCAGGGTTGTGGGATCGAGCCCCTCATCTGGCTCTGTGCTCAATGGGGAGTCTGCTTCCAATCCTCTCTCCCTCCCTCACTGCCCCTCCCAAAAAAACAGCGACTGCCAGACTGCCACAGTGACCTGAATTAGTATTAAAAAATTAACATCCCATCTTTGAAATTATACCCCACAAGACTATATCAAGCTTAAAATCATATTCAATTTTATCATTAACCCCTGCCCCACTTCCAGCATGAACTACTTTTTAAATGGGATGTGAATAGCATGAAAATTTTAGTTGTGTTAACTCACTGTGGCTGAAATAGGAATTGTATTTAATTAAAAATTAAGAAAATGCTTTAAAGTGTAATATATATTGGGTAGCTATAATAATGTTATATTTCTTTCTTTGGGCACAACTGCTCTTTGAAAGAGGGGCCACTGCTTACATCCCATTCTTTGTTAACTGCTAACATTTTGTGATAGTAGCACTGCTTGAAAGAGCAGTATTTTTTTTTAAAGATTTTATTTATTTATTTGACAGAGAGAAATCACAAGTAGGCAGAGAGGCAGGTAGAGAGAGAGGAGGAAGCAGGCTCCCTGCTGAGCAGAAAGCCCAATGTGGGGCTCGAACCCAGGACCTGGGATCATGACCTGAGCCGAAGGCAGCGGCTTAACCCACTGAGCCACCCAGGCGCCCCGAAAGAGCAGTATAATTTTTACCTATTCCTAACTTGGCTCCCTTAAAATGATGATGATTTGATGGCATTTTCTTTTGAATGCTTTTATTTTTAGAGCTATTCTATCCCTGTGATTTTTGCTACCCTATATTAGTGAAAAAAAAAAAAATGTTACCCAATGGTAACACTAATTGATTTACACGTTTTTCTTTACCAAATTTCAAGAGTCCAAAATTTGAACAAGGTCCAATGAAACCCCTAGATATTTTACTGACCACTAAGCTATTTGCAAAAGAACCATAGATATGTATATCCTTCCTTTATATACAACATAATATAACTTTATTCTTCCACCATAGTGAAAAGGAAGGTTGTCAGATTTCTACTCACTACACGTAAGAGAAAATTACTCAAACTGGCTTAAATGATGAAGTCCCAGATAGGGCAGGCTTCAGGCGTGGAACAATCAGTGTGTCACGGGTGGGATTCACGTTCTTCCCATCTTTTTCCTCAATCATCTCCATCACCTTGGCTCTTCCTTGAGTCAGGTTTCCCGCAGTTACTGCTGCAGCAGTTCCAATCATCATTTCCAGGCATTAAAAGATTTCAGGGAAAGAAAAGGACTTTTTTTGGTCTGTATCTTCAGAGCAATAAAATCTAGAAGAACTAAGCCTGACTTCCGCTAAAATCTCATTAATCCAATTAGGTTACATGTCCACACCGACACCAACCACTCTCAAAAAGAATGAGATTGACTTACTCTTATAGGTACCTACATCCCTTAAGCTAGCGATGAGATCATCCTGAAGCGCATGACTACATGGAGGGTAAGAAATATCTGAGCATAATTATGGCTCAACTGAGAAAGAGGAAGAAGGAGGTGGGGACTGGATAGATGTTGGTGAGATGAGTTTCAGTGTCTGCTGTTGCTTTATGTAACTTCATCACTTCATTTCTGCTCTCTTGAAAAGCTAACCAGCCCTAAATCTTGTGAATCATGACAGATTATAGATGATAAGAAGAAGTCAGTTTATGGATGCCAGCATTTTATCACGAGTGAATTAGTGAATTATAATTCCAGTTATGACTGACTATAAGTAGAGCTTGTTTTTAGCAACATGGCTTTCTGAGCAAAGTTTTATCAACCTATTGCTACTCTCATCTTTGTCTCAGAAATTTTGTGCTGTCTTCTACAAATCAGAGAATATCTAAGGTTCAGATAGAATGCGTAGGGTTAAAAACTCTGGATATGAGGAGAAAGCAGAGAGAATAAGGAAGTTAAAATAAATTAAGAGAAGTGATAACATTTTTATAGTATAGCACATCTATTTCCATAATTAAGTCCATCAGAAATAATGTCCTCTTTTACCTTCTGCTGGCCCATAAAACCACTCCTTTAACATATTTGTAAGGTATAAGAAGCAAAATAAATAGCCAGTCTTTAAAATTTCAAGTTGATCCCCAAACTGACTCAAATTTGCAAAAATCTGGCATAATTTAAAAGTAAATAAATAGAAGCAACACTTAGCAGAAGGTTCCTAACATAAACAAAGCTGTGCACGTTTTGTTTATTTATGGGATCCATGCAAAGTGTCATATTCATTTAAAAATATTCAGCACAAGAGTGATTGATTTAAAAAATTGAATAGAATTAAGGAGTCTAAGCATCCCTTAAACCTAAAAGTTTCCTAAAAGGAAGACTGACTCGTTTTTGTAATATTACACTTGGGAAAACATTTTTCTCCTTTATGTCTGTTCAGAGCTTTTAAAAGGTTGATTGTGAGAAAGATAGCCATCATTTCTCAAAAGTGTATGTAACCTGGGATGTGACAAATTCTACCCTTATGTAACACTTGAATTTTGCTCCAGGTAAAGTATTGAAATGTAAGTGTGAAATCTCCTGTATTAGTCTTTTTTTCATTCAGTGAACTTTTACGATGTCCTCAAAAGACAAAACAGTTTAGGGGCACCTGATGGGCTCAGTGGGTTAAGCCTCTGCCTTCGGCTCAGCTCATGGTCTCGGGGTCCTGAGATCGAGCCCTGCATCGGGCTCTCTGCTTGGCAGGGAGCCTGCTTCCCCAATTTCTCTGCCTGCCTCTCTGCCTACTTGTGATCTTGCTCTCTCTGTCAAATGAATCTTGAAAAAGAAAAAAAAAGGACAAAACAGTTTAAAATCCTTGTCCTTGTAGAACTCAGTTCTACTGTCATCTCCATATTTAGCTGGTGGTTATTCACTCTTCCTTTTCAGCCTGAATTATTCCCTATCGTATTTTAATTGAATAAACATTCTTTAACCACCAGTTATGTGCCCAGAATTGTGTGAAGTACTGAGGGAATGAAAAACTGGCCTGGAGAAACTAATAATCTGACAGAGAATACTGAGATAAGGAGAAAACACACACATATACACAAAGAGATCTAATGACAATTATCCCACTTCCTTTATAGCAAGAAGAATTTAAGTGAACAGGTAAAGTGTAAAACAGACTCTGACAACTTCTGTACTAGAAGGGTAAAGAGAGGGCAATGACAGCAGACAGGAATGATTAGACAATTTGAGGGTTGGGATGCTCTTCAGAAAGACCTCACAAAAGAAGTCTTCTCTGAATTGGAATGACTAACAAATGGAGACAAGGAAGAAGAACATGAGGTGTAAAGGAAATAGTATAAGCAAAAGCTGAGGGAACAAAAGCTGAGTACATAATCAGCACCCACAAATGGCATATTGTCAAATGTGGCTCTCATAAAGGGTTTCCCCAGAAGAGAAAAAGTGATGGGTAATGAAACCCTGGAAGAAGAAAAGGGTCAAATTGCATAAAATCTTTAATGTTATCCTGAGGAAAAAAGACTTGTCTCATGGTGAAAAGATTCCATTAAATATTTTTTGTACAGGACATTTACTTTTAGCAGTTTTGTTTGTTTGTTTTTAATGTCCCTCTGACTTCCATTGGAGTAGATGATTTGGAGCAAGGAGTGACATCATGTCCCTTGAAATCATTTTACTTATTTTATTTATTTTCAAAATTTATTTATTTATCTGAGAAAGAGAGGGAGAGAGCGAGCAGGGGGAGGGGCAGAGGGAGGCAGAGAAGCCTCAAGCAGACTCCCCACTGAGCATGGAGCCCAACACACAGCTGAATCCCAGGACCTTGAGATCATGACCGGAGCTGAAATCAAGAGTGGGCCCATTAATCGACTGAGCCACCTACGTAACCCTTTGACATCATTTTAGATTTATATTCTTGCTACAGAATAGAACAGGAAGGAAAACACCTAGAAAATTTTTGGAATGCCTAGATTTTATTTAAGGGACAGATCAGAAGGCAAGTAAGGTGACTCAGAAAGAGTCATCAGGAAAGAAGATAGTGACAGGAAATCCCAAAAGGAAGGGTATTCCTAAATTGCTAAGTGGTCCACAGAAATAATGATGCTGAAAAATCCAAAAATCCTTGAAAGAAGCAGCCAGGGGGTAATCCTAGGGTCGTACTCATAGCAGTTTTATTTTCATCACTAATTGGTTTGGGAAGTGATTCTCTTCACTATTACTGCTCTGAGCGCAGCAACCCCACAATTGGCATCTGCTCACTCATATGCCAAAATCATGGTTATTTTATAATTTATTTTAGAGGAAACTATTATTTATTTTATATGGAAAAACAGAAACTAGAGGTACCTGCTAATATATTTGAGCTTGCCCCATATAGAAGCCAACAAATTTGGCAATAAGGAGGGCTTTTTGCTTTTGAGAGAAAAGTTTCAAAGGCTTTGTGGTTACATGATAACCATGTAGTTAAGACCATCTTCTTTCTAGCAGCATCTGGGTGGTTCAGTTGGTTAAGCATCTGCCTTTGACTCCGGTCATAGTCTCGGAGTCCTGGAATGGGGCCCAGAGTCAGGCACCGCACTCAGAGGGGAGTCTGCTTCTCCTTCTCCCTTTACCTCTGTGTTCACTCTCTTTTCAATAAATAAATAAAATCTTAAAAAAAAAAGAGAGAGAGAGAGAGACCATCTTTTTTCTAGTCTTCACTCCTTCATCAAGATAATGAAGAAAGCTTCATAGATTCCAACCTTTGTGTTCTCCCTAATACTCGCCTCCTTGTCAGAACTTATCCGGATCATTAGGATTCATGTCCAATGCACTTTATCACTACTTTTGTCAGTCACAATGAGAAACCCTGATTCCCAGGATAGAGTTAATTTTCCACATTCTCATTTCCATATAGTTCTGCACATCCACATTTCAGTAGCTGTTTCCCTGTCTCCTAGGACTGATTGTCTGTTAGCAACCATCACCCCATGTCCTCAACAACCTCTCTGAAAGTTCCCTTCATCTTCTTGCTCCTGCTGAGATGTGGTTCCTTTAAAGACACTACATTCTCTGTAGCCATCACACATGCTGAACTAGTAGAAGGCTCATCCTTGCTCTTCATTGCCACTTACAGACTACTAGGCTATGCTCTCCTATGCCCCCCTTCCCTTCTTTAACATTAATGTCATCACACCACACCATCTACTTCAGGTTCTTTTAAAAAATAATCTAAAGGACTTTGAGGTTCACCTCAATGTTTGACAACTCCTGCCTCACTCCACCACAAGTCTTTCCTTCATTCTGAGAGATTTCAGTATTCAGGTATGTAATTCTCCCAGGACTCCTTCTTCTTTGCCATCCCCCTCTAATGATGGTTTCTTCCACCTTACCTCAGTCACTGACCTCTGTGGTCACACAGACCCTAGATACACTGTCTCCTTGTCACTTTCTGACTTTCAGATCCTCAAATCCTCGGTTCCCAAATATCCTTCAATCCTCCCTCTCATCAGACCACTGATCTATTGATCCTACAACCTCCATTTCCCTTACTCATTACGGCCCGTGATTCCTTCCATACTCAGCTAAGTTGATCATTATAAGCACTCCCTTGCAAACGTTCTCACTTTTCCATGATCAATCATTTTGAATACTTTTTCATATATCTTAATTCACTGGCTTTCTCTTTGCAAAACTTGCCAAACAAAACCTTGACCCTTGTTAAACGCAGCTCTGCAACTCCTTCATTCATGTACCTGAATAGCTGAATATGGCTGTTTGATATTATGATTAATAAGAAATATATATTTCTCATGTGAATGACCAGAATATACTTCTCATATGTATTTGGTCTTTGTCTATAGTTCCTGGCTCATAGTTCCCCAAACCCTTGGAATTTCCTAAGTATAGAGAGTGATAAATGTGTCTTTTGTTATATTAATGAAGTTGACTTTTGGACCCCACTCAAGGGTGGGAGCTGGTTGCCAGGAGGACCAAAGTTTGGAATTTTTAGTCCTCCACCCTCCCAACACAACTCTGACCTCTGGGGAGGTGAGGGAGGCTGGAGGTTGAATCAGCCAATGGCCAGTGACTTAGTCAATCATGACTAATCAATGAAGCCTTCATAAAACCCCGAAAACTGGGTTCAGAAAGCTTCTGCGTTGGTGAACATGTGGAGATTGGGACAAATTGTGTGCCCGCAGAGGACACAAAGGCTCTGCACCCTTGCTTTATACCTTACCCTATGTATCTCTTTATTAGGCTGCTGATTTGTATTCTTTTTTTTTTTTTAAAGATTTTTATTTATTCATTCGACAGACAGAGATCACAGGCAGGCAGAGAGGCAGGCAGAGAGAGGCAGGCAGAGAGAGGAAGGGAAGCAGGCTCCCTGCTGAGCAGAGAGCCTGATGTGGGGCTTGATCCCAGGACCCTGGGATCATGACCTGAGCCGAAGGCAGAGGCTTTAACCCGCTGAGCCACCCAGGTGCCCCCTGATTTGTATTCTTTATTCTATTTTTTAATAAACTGGTAAATATAACTATTTCCCTGAATTCTGTGAGCCACTCAAGCAAATTAAAAGAACCTAAGGAAGAAGTCACTGGAACCTTCAATCAGAAGTTCAGATAATAGCCTGTGCCTTGCAGCAGGCATGTGAAGTGGTTTGTGTGTGGGGGGCCGGGGTGGGGGGACAGATTTGTACAACTGGATGCTTAACCTATGGAATCTGATGCTATCTCTAGGCAGGTACTCTGGAATTCAATTCTTAAAAACCCTGATGATGTCCAAGAATTGCTTTGTGTGCTGTTGGCAGGGGACCCCCCCAAAAAAAAAACACACTGGAACTGAAATTGGGAAGAGTTGGTGTCAGTAGAGGTTGGAAAAAAATGTACAAATCTCTGTCTCACGTTAACTTCATGGTAGTTAGTCAAGTGGGCATTTTATGCTGCAAAACAATTATGTTACTTTTACTCTTCTTCTTTCCTCTCTGTTTCATATTCTTCTCAAACCCTGAACACCTATTCCTTATTCTTTTTTCTAGTTCTCTGCTTTCACTGAGTTCACAAAAATTCTGTGAGCTACAGATCTACTATAGCTACAGATCGAGAGAGCTACATCTACTCATCTTCAAGAAAAAGTACACAGCATTTTTCCTTTTCTCTTAGTGGACTAAACTCTAAGTGTTCGTTCCTATTTAAAGTCAAACCCTCTACATTTTCATTAGATCCATTTGCTCTGGCCCCACCTAAGAACCTTATTCCTGTAGTTGTCCCCTCTCCTTCATCATCAAATATTTCTCTCAGCTGTACTATGATCATTAGTATACATATATAATATGTATATAAAGATACATATAATATATGTATATACATACACAATATGTATATAAAGATACATATAATATATGTATATACATACACATATTATATTTTATATATATATACATATATATATATATATACATATATTCCCATTTTAACCTCATTCCTTGCTGTACCTAGAGCTCATTCATCCTTTGATGGAAAATTTCTTAAAAGAAATATGTATGTTTCTTTTAAGAAATTAAACACATATTAATATAAATTAATTATATATAAATAAATCAATATATAGAAATTAATTATGATATATTAATATAAATTATATATATAGATATACGATGTTATGACTTGTCTTTCTTTTACCTGTTAAATAGACTCCAATCAGTCTTTTGTGAAGATTTCCAACAACTTGTACCTTGTTAAATCCAAGATCAATTTCAGTCTTCCTCTTTTTTGACCCATCAACAGAATTTGGTATTTTCTTCACATGGCTTATAGGAAACCACTCTTCTAGTTTGCCTTCTGCCTTGCTAACCTCTTAACCCTGAAGTAACCCAAGGTTTACTCTTTAGAATGCTTTCTCTTATCTATCTATACTCACTCCCTTGCTGATCCCATCCAATCTCATGATTTTAAATCTTATTTATATCCTAAAGACTCTAATATGTAAATTTCTAATATGGACTTTTATATCTAACTATTTGAAAAGATCATCTTAATTTTCTCAAATTGAACACCTCTCTCTAATGCCACCAAAACTGACCCTCAGTTTTGTGGAGTGACCATCACTCCAGTTGCTCAGATCAGAAATTCTGGTGTCATTCTTGACTCTTTTTTACCTGTCATGTTTCCCTTCTATAAAAATATATTAAACAACCACAACAACAAAAGCAACATACCACTTCTTACCACCTCAACTGCTAACACTCTGGTTCTTTACCGCCAGCATCTCTCAGCCAGAGACCCTCATGACTGGTATCCTCATTTCCTCCTTCTCTTCTACAGTCTATTATCAACACTGTAGCTACAGTGATCCTATTAAAACAAAAGTCAGATTTTTTCAGACCACTGTGTGAAAATCTCAGTAGCTTCTTACTTCCCTCAGAGTAAAAGCCAAAGTCTCTATAGTGGCTAAAAAGGGCCTACATAATCTGGCTCCTTTTTACCTTTGCACCTCATTTCCTCCATGTTCAACTACTCCAGTCTCCTTGCTCTTCCTGGATCAGCTCAGGTTTGCTCTGCCTTGAGACCAGGCAGTGTTCCCTTTGTTTGGCTTGCTCTTCTCCAGCATCCATGTGGATTGTTTATATCAAACGACTCCTTCAGTGAGGACTTACCTGGGTACTCTTTAAAATGTCATCCTACACCCCAGGACACCCTATTTCCTTGTCCTACTTGTGATGGTTAATTTTATGTGTCAACCTGGCAGGTCCATAGGTATATGGTATATGCCTAGAGACATGGTTAAATATTATTTCTGGGTGTACCGATGACAGTGTTTCTAGATGAAATTAGCATTTGAGTCTTTATGCTGAATAAAACATATTGCCCTCCTTAGTATGAGTGGACCTCATTCAATCCACTGAGGTCCTATGTAGAACAAAAAGGCAGAGGAATAGGAAATTGATTCTCTGCCATATTGTTTTCAAGTGGGGACATCCCCCTTTAAGCTCAGACTGTGAATTTACCCCCCTCAGTTTTCCTGGTTCACACACAGGCCTTCAGACCTGAGCTGGAGCTATATCACTTGCTGTCCTGGGTCTCTAGCTTACAGATGGCAGATTGTGGGACTTCTCAGCCTCTATAAAGTGTGAGCTAATTCCTTATTAGATCTATATCTATTATCTATATCTGTCTATTTCTCTGGAGAATTCTGACTAACACACTACTTAATTTTCCATGATAGTATTTATCACCCCTTAATAGTATATAAACAACATACCCTCAAAAACTGTCTCTCCTCACAGAAGGTAAGCTATACGGGAACAGAGAAATTGTTAAATGCTGTGAATAATGTAGGGCATGCAATAGTAATTCAGGGGTTTTTTGTTTTTTAATTTTTTTTTTTGAGAGACAGAGTACGTGTCATACCACATCATACTACATCAAACAGTAATGATGTACTGTATGTTGGCTAATTAGACATAATATAAAAAAAAAAGAGTTGTATGCTTAACCAACTGAGCCACCCAGGCGCCCCAATAGTAATTCAATTTTTAAAAGTATGAATAGAAGAGAGTAATATAAAATATATAAGAGAAGAAATAATTATAAAGTTAGCAATGCAAATTTAAGAATGGGATCAGAAGCCCAAATGGTAGAACCAGGTTTGGGAAAAAGTAGAAACAAGATTCTTCTGAAAAAAAAAGGAGCAAAGAGGAAAGAAGAAGTAAAGAGAATAAATAAGGGATTATGAAGGCAGTGTAGTGGGGACTAAAGAGATTTCAATTTTAACTACCTCTATTTTTCACTAATACAGTAAGCATCTTGTAAAAATGAGGGAGTGAAGGTAGATGCAGTGCATAAAATCAGTGGTAAATATTTGAAACATTAATTCCAAGAAGCATAGAGTACAGGATTTAACAGAGTATCTAGAATATATTAGATATTCAGTGAATATCTGTTGACTTCAAGTAAGTAAGCTTAAAGAAGAGTAAATTGGTTAATAGCAATGTTGACACTTGACCCTAAAAGGAATAAGTTTATACCTTTGCAGTGGATTTTTAGCTACTCAAAAGCAGCATAGAGGGAATGTGTGTTTGGATCGACACAGAATAAATTATTGGCTTAGTGAGTGTGGCCAAATTTAGGGAAGATGATAGACTTAAGAATCCTGTGAAGAATGTACTTGAGAGAGTTTTGTATTTTAACAACTATTTAGAAACAAGCATAGAATTGTTCTCATATTTCTCTATTATCCTTTAATGTCCATAGGATCTGTGGTAATGCTCCCTCTTTCGTTTCTGATTTTAGTCCTATTAGTGTCCTTTCTTTTTCTCTTGGCCTAACTGGAGGCTTATCATTTTTACTGATCTTTTCAAAGAAGCAAATTTCAGTTTTATCGATTTTCTGTATTAATTTCCTGTTTTCAGTTTCATTGATTTTTGCACTAATTCTTACTGGTGTATGTTGGAGGTATTGCACGGTAGTTCCAGACCACAACAATAAAGCCAATATCACATACAGCAGGTGAAGTGGATTTTTTGGCTTCCACTGACTATAAAAGTTATGTTTACACTATACTATAATCTATTAAGAGTGCAATAGCATTGTTTAAAAAAATGTACACACCTTAATTAAAAATAATTTCATTGCTAAAAATGCTAACCATCATTTGAGCTTTCAGCAACTCAAATCTTTTTGTTTATGGAGACTCTTCCTTCTATATTGCTGGCTGCTGACTGATGGGGTGGTAGTTGCCAAATGTCGGAGTGGCTGTGGAAATTCCTTAAAATAAGACAACAATGACGTTTACCATGTTAATTGACTCTTTTAATTGAACACTTAGAAACTACTGTAGGTTCTTAACTGGCCTAATTTCAATATTATTGTGTCTCAGGGAATAGAGAGGCCTGAGGAGAGGTAATGAGATAAGGAAACAGCTGGTCTGTAGAACAACCAGAACACACTCAAAATTTATTAAGTTTGCTGTAATGAACGGGTGAAGTTTGTGGTGCTTCCAAACAATAAGTAACAGCAAAAATCACAGATTAAAAATCACTGTAAAAATTTAGTAAGTCTGAAATATTGTGAGAACTATCAAAATGTGACAGACAGACAAAAAGTGAGCAAAAATGCTATTGGAAAAATGGCACCTATAAACCTACTTGATTCAGAATTGTCACAAACCTTCAATTTATAAAATATGCAAACTCTGTGAAGCCCAATTAAGTGAAGCACAATAAAATGAGGCATGCTTATATTCCTTTAATTTTCTTATTTTGGGTTTAACTTGGTTTCCTTTTCCCAGTTTTTGAAGGTGGAAACTTGGGTTATGGGTTTTAGATATTTCTTCTTTTCTCATATATGAATTCAATGCTATAAATTTCCCTCTAAGCACTGCTTTTGCTGCATCCCACAAATTTTGATAATTTGTTTTTTCATTTCGTTTAGCTCAATATTTTTTAATGTCCTCTTGGGATTTCTTTGACTGATGTGTTATTTAGATGGATTACATTTAATCTCGATGTACTATGGTATTTTCCAGTTATCTGTTATTGATTTTGCCACTTCGATTTTTTTCTCATAATTACTTTGTTTTTCCCCTATAAAATATATCAATATTTTCTATTGAAATGTGCTACATTGCATACATTTTATCTTCATTCCTCTAGTGAAAGTCTCATTCTCTTAGTGCAGTTATGCCTATGATTCTAAGCTGAATTCCTCTCCCACGGTCACTCAGCTAAGAAAGCAGCTTCGCTTAGGATTATGTCCCTGCTAGGGGGCAGTGCACTGAATTTGACCAGTCAGTTCAAGAGGCCTAATGATCTGTACCCCCACCTCAAATTGGGACAGCTGTAAAGGGTCAGCCAAGCTTTACAAATCCCTGTAGGGCCAGCTAGGTAAGTTCCCTGTAGCAACTGCCTCATGGTTCAGCTTCCCCTTCTGCTCAGTCCTTCTCTCATCCCTCACAGTGGTCATTCCTGGGACTTCTACCCAATATTTCTCTACACACAACTATCAGAGTCTCATAAAATTTGGCCCATGACAATTGTACTGTGATTGATTCTCAGGGGCAAAATCTAAAATGAGATGCTTAGAACTGGATCACCAGCAAGTGCACTGCAATAATGACCTCAAGAGAAGTAGATTAAATATTGTTAGGTGCAGGCGTCTGGTTGTGGTGAAATTATTAAAATGTTAAGTGGTACAAAAATGTTCAGTGGTATATAACTGGCAACAGATAGATAGTAAATGGAATTCACTGGCATGTATAATTTCTTAGGAGTTAGAGAATCTCAAAAATAATTTTAAGGATTTTGGAATTTGATGGTTATTTCTGGGTGTCATTGACAGATTGGAAGCATGGAAAATCTGAGGGTGATTATAAGTAACAGTATGAAATTCAGAGGGTCTCCTGTGGCCAGTGGGGAGTGAAAACTGAAGACTCAGTATCTAATTAAAGAGGCGTAGAGCTTCTTAGAAAGTATATTCCTCTGCTCCAGGAGACGTGTTATGCTAAGGTCAAGTCCTGGATTCAGAAGTAGAACTCTGGAACCTGGGTTGTAGGTATCTGGGTTGTAGAATTTTCCAATTTCCAGACACTTCTGAACATTTTGAGACTATTAAAATGATACACTGCTCCTTATGGATTGACGTTCTAGATTAATTCGCTTGAGCTGTCTTCCCTGCATGGCCAAATGTTTCAGGAAATGCTCTTACTTCTCCCTCCACCCTCTCCCATCACTAAGCCAGTAATGATGGTTAAATCACAACCTAACATATTTGAGGAAGTGCTGAGTTGGCTAACACAGCAAAAGGATTGTGAGCTGAAGGAAAAGCTAGCCAATATATACTGGCTGGATCCCAGCAGGTACATGTGGGATTACATTCAGAGGATGCTGGATAAAAGAGAGTTTATTGATGTGAGAGCACTCTCCCAGGTTACAGGACTTAAAACACATGCAAAGTCCCTGGGAGAGAAGCTAACAGTAGTGGGAGGCTCCCAGAAGCTTAGAGCAAGTGATGGATTATACTGTGCAGGTAGAAGTGCTAGAATTGCTATAGCTTACAGTTGTAGAGGGATCAAAGGGTTTACAGAAGTAAGCTGAGTGCCTATGCTAAATAGGTTAGAAAACCTACTAGATCACAATGATTCATGGGAGAAAATTCCAGTAGCCAAAGGAGTAAGGAATGTGCTGGTGAGAGAAGCACGGGCATTGCTGAGATAGAAGTTCATGGGTAGCTGTCCTCTAGAGGCCAGGGATGACAGTCAGAGATGCTGTTAATAACTGAGCTCACTGACAGCAATGGGACTCAAAGGATTTCTAGTTAATAGAGCAAGGTGGCAGTGCCGAACTGTCAGAAACTAATTGGAAAAATTATTATAATGAACGGCAACATCAGACTGGTGACCTGGAGAGGATCTGCAGAGAGCTATGGAGGTGGGTCTCTGGGTAAGATATACAGGCAACCAACAAAGTATTGCCCAATGTGTACAGCCAAAATTAAAGGAAGGATGATCAGGAGGCTGAACACAGTTACCCTAATAAAAAAAATGTATCAATCTTTTATCCAGATTCCAGATGAGAGCCAGTTTTCAGACCTAGAAATTATTGATTATAGGAGAGACTTATACCTCGGACGGAAGAAACTTCCAAACCATGGCAAGGGTATAGAGTAACAACCGTTCCAGTCCCTCACTGAAGGACGATGCCACATACTTGGGTAATTTTACACTGGAGTGAGGGGTAAGAGTCCAAAACTTTCAAGATTTTTTGACACAGGGTCCAAGTTGCTATAGCTACCTGGAAGACCAAAACATCATTGTGGCCCTCCTGTTAAGGGGACGAGTCAAGTCCCTAGCATGGCTCACAACACGTTCACTGGGACCACTGGGTTTGTAGACTCACTTCGTCTCTGAATGCACAATTGAAATAGACATATTTGGCTTTTGAAAATACCTCACAATGGCTGCTTGGCTTGTAGGTTAAAACCCATCATAATGGGAAAAACAAAGGCAAAGTGTTTGAAACTTGCCCCTCACAATGGTCTTGGATGTACTTATATTGAAACTGGAAGAGAATAAGCAGATTATTTCCATTACTAAAGATGTAGTGGGTTTAGGATTAGTGACCCACATTATATCTCCACTTAACTCACCAGTTGGACTCCTACAAGACCCAGATAGATGCTGGGTTTGCAGTGGACTGCTTACTGAAAAGTCAGCCTAGAAAAAATATCAAGTACAGTTTGTTTACTAGATGTGACATCTCTGCCCAAATTGGTTAATAACACGTCAGACACATGGTATATAGTATGTGATCTAGCCAGAAAGTTCTTTCCCATATCTTCAGAAAAGAGGCCAAGAAACCATTTGTATTCATTGAAAATGGGCTAAAAATACTTCCATAGTCTTCATTTAGCACTGTGTTAATTCTCCATCCCTAAATCAAGATATAGTCTCAAGGTACCTCAATTATAGATTCTACTAGCCTAGTGGACATGTCCCAAGAGGGAGAATGCTCCAAAAAATGCAGTGAGTGTTCTTCATTTTTAAGCTAGGGTTGCCAGTAGGTCACTTTGGGTTACTAATGCCAATTTCCTTCTCCTCTCTTAGCTAACTGTTCTTTCCAAGAGTGCTCTCCAAAACACCCCTGAATGCAAATTGCAGAATCTGATAGTCTGTTTCCCTGGATGCTGGCCTTCAACAACTTCAAAACTATCATAGAATTTACTCATTTATTGTTCTTATTATTTTTTTCTCATCCTCAAAGAATGTGATATCCATGAAGGCAGGGTTTTTTGTTTGTTTGTTTGTTTGTTTTGTTTTGTTTTAAGATGTACTTATTTATGTGAGAGAGAAGTGAGAGAGTGAGAGCACAAGCATGAGGGGCAGAGGGAAAAAAAGAGAAACTCAGACTCCGCACTCAGCATGAGCCCAACATATAACTCAATCTCACAGTTCTGAGATCACAACTTGAACTGAAACCAAGAATCAGTTTTGTTTTGTTTTAAAGATCCTAACTATTTATTTGACAGAGAGAGAGACAGTGAGACAGTGAACACAAGCCAGAAGAGAGAGGAAGAAGGCTTCCTGCTTAGCAGGGAGCCTGATGCAGGGCTCGATCCCAGGACCCTGAGATCATGACCTGAGCCAAAGGCAGACACTTAATGACTGAGCCACCCAGGCACCCCAAGAATTAGATGCTTGACTGACTGTTCCACCCAGACATCCTGAGGATAGGAATTTTTGTGTGCTTTCCTTTTAGACATAACTCAACATCCTAGAACATCCTGGCTCATTGAAAGCATTCAAGAAATATTTGAACAATGCATGTTGTATATAAACACTTAATCCATTAACTTTAACTCGTGGAGACTGTGACTGGTTTTGCAACTCCAATGCTTCTAAACCATCTTGTCTTTTAGAGTATCTTGCTATGTGAACTAAATTTTTTGAAATCTATTTTCTGAAAACTTAAGGCCTTATTTTAAGTATATCTAATGATCATAATTTTTTATTCATTTTTAAATAGCAATTTTTTTACTATTTATTTTTACTCAAAAAGCATAGAGAAGCACAATGGAAAGGTAATATTATAATCCAGAGATAAATACTATTAAATAACCATCCTTTAATACTGCTAAGTACTACGTATATTTTAAATTTAACTAAATAAGTTATTGTATCTTCTTCTTTGTTATTAATTTGTCTAGATTTGATTACTTGCACTATCCCTAGTTAAATCCCTTTCTTCAGCACCAAGATTTGTATTCTACTTTCCTTCTTGTGTATATAACCATTTACAATCATGCTTATACCCTTGAGTTTGGGGATGATTTGTTTCAGGTATTGTGATGGAGGGAAGCATCCCCAAGGTCCCCCTTCAACCAAGATCTAGAAGCTGGGAATGCTGCTAGTGGATGCCCTCAGCCTTCAGTTACTTCAGGATTGTCCCAGGGGCAGAGAGCTGCCTCACCCAAGATCACACCATTTTCTGAGCCCACCAAGTGACTGAATATGACTTATGGGCCATTCTGGCCCAGTGCAGGGACATTCTGATGTCCCATTATATTTCCAAACATCCCTGCTGGGTCAATTGTGATTCTCATTCCACCTGTCTTACAGTTCAGTTTCATTTTCTGCCCAGTCTTCCTTTTCCCCTTCCCTTCCACAAGTGTTGATTCTAAACCACTCCCTAATAAGTACCCTAAAGTCTAAACACTATCTGAGATTTTTCTTCCTGGAAAATCAAACCTGAGTAACAGATCCTATTATGTATTCATCTCTGCATCTTGCTTTTCTCCCTCATTCTAATCATGGATTTTATCCCAGACAATTGACATACATCAAATGCTCTATTTTGAATGACTATGTAATTTTCCAGGGTTTTCATGTATCACAATTTGTTCAAGTCTCCATACAAGGGAACAGTCTAGTAGTTTCCAAATTTTATTTTTAACCATACGTAAAGTACTGAAATAAATGTCCCTGTCACAGACCAATTTAAACTCAAAATTACATGATTACTTGGAAAGTTCCTATCACTTTCCTTCACTAATCAGTTCTCCTTTATTTCTTTAATGAAGTCCACAGTGGTCTACTTATTATCATCTAGTTTCTGAGAGCTCTAATATTACCAACACAGTCAATAATTTAAGGAATTCATGGCTTATATCTATAGAATTAAACTCTTCAAAACTCTTCTCAGCCAGTCTTCTTTTTCCAATTTTGTGAAATATATGAAAACAATACTATCAATATTCTTCTTTAGCTGGGATAAATCACTCCCATAAAAGAATAATGCCAATTTTACTCCTGTCTTAATCTAATCTACATGCACTAAAGAAAATATTAAGACCTATAAATTAGAAATCACAGACTAGGTTGGAATACTGGCTATACAAAGTATTCCATCTGCTATCTAAGTACTTAAACTCTCTCAACTCTCCTCATTTGTAAAATGTACCTGCTCTACTATGTTCTAGTGATCTGTAATCTTTACAGAACTGAAGATTCCAGAGTTTCATCTCTGGCAAAGTGCTTGGCATGGAGATAGTCTATAAATCATTATAATCATTTTCTTCATATTCTTGGGTTTCCATTTAGATATGTGTACATAAATGCTATACTCACATTTTTTGTACAAGTCATTTATTTTGAAAGAAACCCACCTCTGTTCTGCCTAAAGAAACCAAAGAATGCTATTTTATGTGGACTTTGTGATATCTAATTGGATGACATTACCTCCTTTTAAAATTCTATGTTCTCTGTATTTCCCAAGTCATCATAGTTCATTGGCCACATGAGACAGCAGAAATAGATAGAGCAAGTTTTGGACTTTATAAATTAAGCCACACTTTCAGCTTCAAAACAGAAACAACAAAAACAACAACAAGACAAAACAAAACAAAACAGAAACAACAGGACAAACAGAAACCAATATTCAAGGAACCAGGTCCTATCTGAAGGAGCGCTTATGCAGAAACCTTGGTATGGAGTCAACCAGTGTCAGTTTGCTTCTGTTCCTGCATTAAGAGCTGGTTTTCTCAGCTGGGGATGCCCATGAGCCCTCTTTAGTGCTGTACAAAGAACATGATGCTGCTTTTTCTTCCCAGATGATCCTTCTGTTATATATCTCCGGTAGTTCAAATTTTCCTTTACCTTCTATTTTATAACATATTCCTTAATTGGAAAAAATTTTACTCTTGATTCTTATTCCTTCCAACCTTCTAGCTTCCTTCTTGGATTATTTCTTTCATCCTGTCTAGCAACTCTACTAATCCAGGTATTTAAGAATTTTGCTCATGATCTTTCATCTCTTCTTCAGGTGAAAGGTGATTCAACTGAACTTGGAGTCTCTCACTTGTTGGAGATTAAGTGCTTAAACCATGAGTTGGAGAGCAGTGGATAGAGTGTAAGAAAAAAAGCATCTTCAAGTGAAAACAAAAGAGGAGCAAAGAATTTACTTTCAAAGAAATCTCTCTACATTTTTACCCAAAGTTTGTGGCAGCAAAGAGCAAATCCATGTTGGAGCCAACACTGAGAAAAGGCCCAAGCCCCATTTTGACATAATGCTTTTTGAAATATTAGAGCATAAGCTGTTGCTGTCCTACTCTTTAGGTATTATAACAAAATAACATTTTAGGATGCATTATTAGAAGATCTAATAACAAAAGAATTTGCTTAGGAAAATTTTATTAAATGTTTCTATAATATCTTATGAAATCTTCTATTTAACAACCTGGGCTATTACTTGTGCCACCCTTTGAAACACCGTAAAAATTCGTGGGGGCATTTTGGATTATCACAATGACAGAGGGTATTACTTGCATATTGTTGGCAGTGATAGAGGATGTATACATCCTATGGATATTCTTGTAAATTCAGCCCAATAATGAATTGGTTTTTGCAAAATGTCCAAGAAATAATGACTAAGAAATATTGAATAGATACAGATATGCTGCTAGGCTAATCATAACCTCACTGTTTTACATGTTATCTAGTAGAACTCAATCTATATCACATAGTTACTCCTGCACCTATCATCTCTGTCTCTGGCTACATAAATACATTGTATAGAATTCAAGCTGCTCTATTTAGTGTCAGGGATAGAAAGTAAAAATAGACACTTGCCAGGAAAAATCAGAAAAAAATAAAAAGCCTAGCAGATAGGGTTTTGCTCCTTTCTAGGATATATTTCTTATCAGTCAAAGACTCTTGTTTTCACAAAAGGATACACAACTAAGAAAAAAAGCTGCTCAGATTCAGAGAACTGAGCTCATCTAGGCCAAAGGTTTTTAAGTACACATGGATCCACATGTGCATACAGAATGCTGGTATCTACAAAGGAGTCATTATGCTAATTAGCAAAGACCAAGACAGTTAGGCTATGTTTACAAAAGGGAAAATTCTCTGACAAGGAGAGTTTTAATAAAAATGGATGCTAATCCATGGGAATGTTATTGTCAGGATACAGGTACTGGTAGCTAAGAAATGTATAATCTTCATCACAGTGTAAATATTAGGACTAGTGAAGATTTCCTAACCTGGTAAGAACCTCTGTCTGCTGAAAATGATTTAGCTATTTGTAAAAGTGCCACAGTGCTCTTGTTAGTGCGACAGAGGTTTAGAGATCCATATCACATGTAGAAAGTTATATCTGCCTGGGTTCACTGTTGTAATTTTTCTGACTAGCATTGGGTAAATGTTTGAAATGTAACAACTGTGGACAATTAGGATGATCCCCTGTTTTTGAGGTATGTATTTGAGTAAGAGTACAGCAGATTTTCTTTATAACATCAGATTTGACAGTTCTCTTAAAGATCTTATTGCAAACTGACTAGTGAATTAGAAAGCTTACTTAATATCTTACTAATTTTCATCAAGAAAGATTTTGAGGGGCAACTCTTATTTTGAAGCCCACATAAATTGACAAAAGTATTTCTTTCTCCTAGGACCATATTCTAATTTCCCTGTGTTTGTTTCACCCTGCTAAAACTCTCAAAAATTATTTTCCCGTTTCCCCCCTCTTTACACTAATAACTGAAGGGAAATACTATTATATAGGTGAGCTTCCTTCCAAAAGCACAACCTGCATAGAATTGCATTAATATAGCCAAGAATATTACAATCAGGTTCACAACAGAAAATCCCACTCTTACTGCTATGTTTTAAACTTTTAATGATATTTGAATTCAACCCTATGTTTAAATAAATGTCTAATGTCTTAGGTCCAGTTTGAGTTTCAATTTAAAAAGAATCCATGAGAGACTTTTGAAGAGATGCATAAAGTAATAATAAGGGACAGGTGTCATAGATAGGAATTGCAGTCCAATAACACCAGCAGAAAGGCACTCGTCCCCAAAATCTAATCCTCTAGATCATCCATCGAGCAAAGGTATCTTTATATTCTCACAATCTATCTGCCATACAAAGTGTGTGTGAAATTTGAGGCTACTTAGCTTTGGAATATTAGGTATTATCAAAAGAGATGAGACTGGGACCATCAGTTAATATCACTAGCTGTCCAGGAGTGAGTCAGAACTGCTCTTTCCCCTAGGCTGTACCACTGGGTGAGTTAGTCTCCTCACTTTTCTAAACCTCATCTTCCTCAATGAAATTCATCATGTGAAAATGATGGCTTCTAGTTCTAAAATTCTCTAGTTCTAAAAAAAATCTTTACTTTCCTGAACTTTCTACAGAATTTCCAAAGGAAGCATGGAAAATAAAATATAAGAGATAGATAGGTTTAACCATTTAAAATCAAACATCTTCTGTGCTATATAAATAAGGTAAAATATTTTCTATGTCAAAGATAATGAACAAAAGTACAAGGGATTCCGCCAAATGGAAAAAATATATATATTTATATAAGGAACATATCAAAGCATAGTACCTTCACATATGAAAAAAATCTTACACAAATACAAAAGAAAATTATAAAATTCACATTTAAAAAAGTAATTAGCTTACATAAAAATGAATCACAAAAGTCTAAATTCATATGGTTGATAAACTTATGAATAAATGTACTAGACTGTCTGCAAAGCCAGCTATTTTTCCATACCCTGCATCTCTATCTTTCAAGACTTTTATAATTTCAGTGTCTTCTCACCCTTCTTCCTGTACTCAGTCCACTTATCAATTAATTATGTCTCTTTGTGCTCCATTGAGGAAATAGAAGTAATCAGGCAAAAACTTCCTCAACACCAGAGCATCAAATCTATAAATCTATCTGCATTTGTTCCTATGCTCTCTGTCTATCCTTCAATCACAAGGGTTGAACTGTAGCTAGCCTCTTTTTTAGCTATAGTTACAAAGATACTGAATAATAAATCACCCTGAAATTCAGCAGCTTAAAAAGTACTCATTTGTGGGGCACCTGGGTGGCTCAGTGGGTTAAAGCCTCTACCTTCAGCTCAGGTCATGATCCCAGGGTCCTGGAATCGAGCCCCGCATGGGGCTCTCTGCTCAGTGGAGAGCCTGCTTCCCTCTCCCCGCCTCTGCCTGCCTCTCTGCTGGCTTGTGATCTCTGTCTGTCAAATAAATAAATAAAATCTAAAAGAAAAAAAAAGTACTCACTTGTTATCTCATTCACCTGACTGTAGGTTGGCTGGAGCTGTTTTGCCTCCCTCTGCACATCTGTAGGGTTACTGGGGTGACTCTGTTTCACCAAATTCGGTCTGAGTCTGAGGGTGGAAGGACATTTGTTTCTCAGTGGAAACGCTTAATGACAGAATCTGAGAGCTTACAGAGGAGAGAGTAGGGACATATGACTCTCTTATGACTAGGTTTGAACTGATGTACTCTTACTTCTGCCCATATTGGTCAACACAAGTCACTCCACTGAATCTAATATAAATGTGTTAAGGAAAGTGTGCTATCTTTTTTTATTTATTATTATTACTGTTCACTTTAGAGAGAGGGAGAGAGAAAGAGAAACTTTAGCAGACTCTTTGATGAGGTTGGAACCCAAAGCAGGGCTTGATCTCATGACCCCGAAATCATGAACTGAGCCAAAGCCAAGAGTCTGATGCTTAACTGACTGAATTATCCAGGGCCCCCAAATGTGTGATGTCTTTAAAGGAGGGACTGTAAAGTCACATAGTAAAGGGTGTGAGTACATCAAGAGGCAAATAATTGAGAATAGAAAGGCCATCTACTGCAGTTAGCCAGGAATTGAGAAGAGTGAACAAGAATGGCATGGTCTGGGCCATTTCAGAAAGTAGTTTACTGGGAGATAGAAATTACAAGTAGAGAGGTGTGGGCTACAGATATATATTGGATTTGAGAATCTTAAGTACTTAGTGGATACCTGAAATCACTTTGAGGATAAGTTTTACAAGAGAGAACCATAATGAAGAAAGGAGAGATCCAAGGACAGAATCTCATATTCAAGAGATAACAGAGGATTAAGATCTCTTGAAAGAGATTGAAAAGGAAGGTCCAGAGAGATAAAAATAAAACTGAAAGAAATAAGTGAAACCAAGAAGGAAGTGACCTTCTGGAAGGTGAGTAATAAAGCAAAATCCTTCAAAGAGTTCAAGAAGACTGTGGGCTGACAAGTGTCCACTTGATGTGGCCATTAAGTTATTAGTGGTGTTGATGATGATGATGTCAGTGGGTGGTGCAGCTAGATGCTTGAGGAAGTAGAAATGGTGAATATGGTCTCCTAAGTTCCTAGGCTTAGTTGTGAGGGGAATGGAAATGACAAGAAAGCTGAAAATGCTTAAAGATATCAATAGAAAGAAAGAGACAAAGGGTAAAATAGAACACAAGGCCCTCTACAAACAAGCCATTGCTTTCTTCTCAATTCCCATATTCTGCTTTTCCCCCCCTTTTGAGCTCTTTAGTTACTTGAAATTTCTCAAATGGGTCATATTTTTTTTCACTTGGATAGACTATTTTGTGTGCTTTTTCCTGCTTGAAATACTTTTCATAAGGCATTACTTGTATTCCTATTTATCTTTACAGAAGTAAGCAAAACAGTTATGAATACCTACTATGCACTAAGCACTGTGTTCAGGGCATTAAATCAATTGCCTTAATGAATTACCATAGAAACTCTGTAATATTGGCATAATTATCTCCCTTTTATAGGTGAAAAGCTGGACTTAGAAAAGTGTAATGACTTGCTCAAATATACGTCTTTATATGGTAAATCAGAAATTTGAATTTTTGACGGTTTGATTCCAAAGCCTGTATTCTAGTCTCAGCTTAATTAAGCACTCCTTTGTAAAATGTCCTCCGTCCCAAGGATGTGGTCTCTCCTACAAGCAGTAGAGCACACAGGATGTTTTTCATCATAATAGATTAAGGTTGATTTCACCCACTTTTGCAACACTAACATATCTTACATATGTCAACTCTAGCACTTATTATACTATATTGTAATATTAAAAAATATAAAGAGCACTCTCACAGGCAGCAAGGAGCCATACAAGATTTTGACTATTTAAGTAGAGAATGACTTACACTTAGTTGTGAGAGGAAACACTTATGCTATTAGGAAGGGTACATTTGGAAAGGAAGAGACTGGAAGCAGAGAGATAAACTGAATAATTTCTAAATCCAAATAAGAGATGTGAGGACCTAACTAGAGGTATCATAATGAGGCTAGAACTTAGACAAAAGGATTGAGGGAGGTTTTAAGAAACAGAATCACTAGGATTTGGCTAGCTGGTTGGGGACAGAGTGATGACACATTTTTCTAGCTGAATGGATTGAATAGATTGAATGGATTGATGTATCTCAATGAAAATGGAAATATAGAAGAGAGAACAGATTTGAGGAGGAAGTGTGGAGCCAACTATGAAATATGTGTGAGACATGGAGAAGAGGAAAGGAGAACACAACCAAGATCCTGAGTAGAAATACAACCAAGTCTGAGAAATTCTATATCCAATACTCATTTATGTATAGAAAATTTTAGTTCCTAATTATTATGTGGATTTTGACTCTGGTAACCAAACAAATTTCTGTACAAGACTTCTCAACCAAACACTATTTCTCAAAGTTTCTTATGATGAAACAAAAAACATATTCTTCAAAAATATCTCATTTTGTTCTTCCCACAAGTGGCCTAAGGTGATTTCTGAAAACACTTTGCTATTCACTAAACCCAGAAAACTGCACAAAATCATGCAAATCAAGAGGTTCAAATCTTTGTGTGCACTTGAAGAGCATCTGTGAAATTACCTGTGCCATTGAGCGTACGCATCTGAAAAGCCACCAAGTATCTGAAAAATACCATTTTACAGACTAACCCATCATAATAATGGTGGAATTGGTATATATGCCCATTCCAACCAGTGGGGTAGACACAGGGTCAGTGGCTCCAGGAGAATGAATGTACATATGCAGAGGAAAACTGAACTTGATGGTTTAAATGTAGATTCTCTAATCACTTAGCACTTGTAAGTGAACAAAACTCCCATGATGTACTGCTCACTCACAGACATCATGGCCAGATTAACCCATAGAAGATCTTGCCCTGACACATTGAGGCGATCTTTTGAAAAAGAACAAATTGTTTCCAAGTCACAGGAGCAGATTGCTCAGAAGAAGAAACTGAAGAAACAAAAGCTTACATCCTGTGAATAAATTAGACATAAAATACATGCAAATAAGGGTAAAAAATTATTTTAGTTAAAAAGAAATATCTTTTTGTTATTTTGTGTTCATTTTGTGTTGATGAAATGTGATGTCTTTAATCCTCATCAGCATTACTTGTACCCAGTTCTGTAGTTCTACAATGACATAATATCTGGGTATGACTTTTTGGATTTTTTGGTATCTAAAAACTAAGGGAGGGCTTTCAGATTAACTATGAACCACAGGGGTGCCTGGGTGGCTCGTGGGTTAAAGCCTCTGCCTTCCGCTCCAGGGTCCTGGGATCGAGCCCCGCATTGGGCTCTCTGCTCAGCAGGGAGCCTGCTCCCCCCATCCCCTGCCACACAAAAAAAGAAGCTATTGCAATAGTTGAAATGAGATGGGTTGTTGGTTTGTACCAGGATGGTGGCAAGGAAGATGGTGAGCAGTGATCAGATTCTGGAAACAATAAAAAACAACAACAATAACAACAATGAAACTATGAACCACAGAAAATACACCTTTGCTATTTGATGAAGGAGAGAGGATAACATAATTGGACAATATCACATCAGCATTTTCAGGAGTGGAATGATGCCCCATTCCTCACAGTCATATTTATCACTTTCCCTGTCTGGTGTTGGCTTTGTTTGCAATTTTTAAGTCCTATGGTGTTCTGTTGGAGTTTAAAAATTAAAAGAAGAGGGAGGGGTGATTTTAAGGGGTGATTTTGTGATCTACCTTTGTATTCTTTTTGTCAAATACTATAATATGACACAGAATATGGAAGCTCTTCTCTATTAAAGATGTTATTTTCATCACACACATATTAGAACCTTTCTCCTTCATGGAAGTTAGTTTAAATGGTTAAGTTGTATTGAGGAAACTTAAAAAAAAAAAAAAGTGAAATGATTGCTGCCAAAGTTTCAGCAATAAGTTTGGTCATTAGTGCTCTCTAGTGGAGCAGGGATTTTGTGCTTACATCTTCAGACATCTCTCAAAGAGCTGTGTTTCCAGCAAATCTTATACATTGCTCAGCATAACCTGATGCTCATGGTCTTACAGGCTGTACTATGGTGATTGAATATGGACTCACGAGGTGTCAGCAAGCAGTTTTTAGTCATTCTGGACTTTAAAATTACTTCATTTTAATAAAATCTGTTTTGGAAGTGATGTTTCATTTTGTTACATTATTCAAGGCCATGCATATGCACATTTCATCCATGCTCTAGGAAACACTGAAGCAATATAACTTTAAGCACCAGATCTTATTGTTTTAGCATCCTGGATACTCTCCTTCTATTATTCTTAAATTATAGTTAATTGTTATTCTAAATTTATTACATCATAGACATTTATTATTTTTAAATTATACAGGCATACCTCACTTTATTGAGCTCTGCTTTAATGTGCTTCACAGATAATGCATATTTTACAAATCAAAGGTATGTGGCAACCCTGCATAGAGCAAATTGATAGGTGCAATTTTTCCAAGAGAATTTGCTTACTTCCTTTCTCTGTGTCACATTTTGGGAGTACTCACAATATTTCAAACTGTTTCATGATTATTATATTTGTTATGGTGATTACTATTCAGTGATCTTTAATGTTACTATTATTGTTTTGGGTGCCACAAACTGTATCCACATATATAACAAACTTAATCAATGTTGAGTGTGTTCTGACAACTCCCCAGACCAGCCATTACCCCATCTCTCTCCTTCTTCTTGGGCCTCTCTATTTCCTAAGACAAAACAATATTAAAATTAGGCCAATCAATAACCCTAAGTGAGAGAAAGAGTTACATGTCTCTCACTTTAAATCAAAAACCAAAAATGATTAAGTTTAGTGTGGAAAGATTGTCAAAGCTGAGACAAGACCTCTTACACCAAACAGACAAATAAGTTAGTGAAGGCAAAGGAAATGTTCTTGAAGGAAACTAAAAGTAAAAAAAACTAAAAAACTATTCCAGTGAACAGAAAAGGATAAGAAAGTGAAAGAGCCTTATTGCTGAAATGGAGAAAGTTTCAGTGGTCTGAATAGAAGATGAAATCAGTCACGACTTTCCCTTAAACCAAAGCCAAATCCAGAGGAAAGCCCTAACTCTCCTCAATTCTATGAAGACTGAGAGAGGTGAAGAGGTTGCCAAAGATAAGTTGGAAGATAGCAGATGCTGGTTCATGAAGTTTAAGGAAAGAAGAGTCTCCATAACACGGAAGTACAAGGTAAAGCAGCAAGTGCTGATGTAGAAGTGGCATCAAGTTATTCAGAAGATCTTGCTAAGCTAATTAAGGTGGCTACATGAAACAACATATTTTCAATGCAGACAAAACAGACTTCTGGTAGAAGATGTCATTTAAAACTTTCAAAGCTAGACAGAAGTCAATGCCTGGCTTCAAAGTTTCAAAGAGTAGGTTGATTCTTGTTAGTGGCTAATGCAGCTGGTGACTTTGACAATTTTTGTTCACCTTAATGCTCATTTTACCACTGATGCTCATTTGCCATTAGGAAAATCCTTGGGCTCTTAAGAGTTATGCTAAATCTACTCTGTCTGTGCTCTACAAATGGATCAACAAAGTTTGGATAACAACATATCTGTTTATAATGTGACTTACTGACTCTTTTAAGCCCAGATTTCAGACCTATTGCTTAGATTAAAAAAAAAAATTCATTTCAAAATATTACCGCTCATTGACAATGCACCTGCTAACTCAAGAGCTCTGATGAAGGTGTATAACAAGATTCATGTTGTTTTCATGACTGCTAACACATCCATTCTGCAGCCCAGGGATCAAGTAGCAATTTCAACTTTCAAGTCTTCTTATTTAAGAAATACAGTTCATAAAGGCATAGCTGCCAGAGAGAGTGATTCCTCTGATAGATCAGTGCAAAGAAAATTGAAAACTTCTGTAAAGGATTCACTACTCTATGCCATTAAGATTTTGTGATTCAGGGGTGCCTGGGTGGCTCAGTGGGTTAAGCCGCTGCCTTCGGCTCAGGTCATGATCTCAGGGTCCTGGGATCGAGTCCCGCATCGGGCTCTCTGCTCAGCAGGGAGCCTGCTTCCTTCTCTCTCTCGCTCTCTGCCTGCCTCTCTGTCTACTTGTGATCTCTCTCTGTCAAATAAATAAATTTAAAAAAATCTTAAAAAAAAAGATTTTGTGATTCATGGGAAGAAGTCAAAATATCAACATAAACAGGAATTTAGAAAAAGTTAGTTCCAACTCTCAACGTGGTTTTGAGGGGTTTGGGGGAGTAAGTAACTGAAGATGTGATGGAAATAACAAGAGAACTAGATTTAGAAGTGCAGCTTAAAGAGAAGTGAAAATGGCAGAGTAGTAGGAGGACCCTAGGTTGCCTAGTCCCTCAAACTCAGCTAGAAAAATATCAAATTATTCTGAACATCCAAGAAATCTATCCAAAGACTGACAGAACAAACTGCACAACTAGAGGGGGGAAATAGGCCACATCATGGAAGGTAAGAGGTATAGAAAAGTGATTTGGGGGAGAAGCAAATCATGGGTGCTGTGGAGGGGAGGGAATCCTGGTCACAGAGAGATGAGAGAGAGAGAGAGAGAGAGTGAGAAATGCAGAGGAGATTGCACAAGGAAAACACTTCCCCAAAGCCATTGGCTGGAAAAACCAGAGTGGCTAAAAGACTGGAGATGTAGAGGTCCATGGCATGGATAGTGTGGATCCCTGTATTACATGAGTACTACATGTTGCAGTACTCAGAGGGCAGAGGACCAATAGCAGATGGTACAATCTGAGGATCCCCTGGGGTGCACTGCAAGAGACGGTTCCCCCTTCTTAAAGTGCATCTGGGAAAAATGGCATTGCCTTTCTGGGGACAAAGAGGCAGTGGGTGCCATTTCTCTCCTCACCCCTCAGCAAAAACTAGCTTTAATAAGTAGCACAGTACCAAGAGTAGTACCTTATACCAAGTACCACCCCACTGCATTCTGCAGGTACTGCCTTTCTCAGGCAATGTGCCTGAGAACCAGTGCAGCAGGCCCCTTTGCCAGAAGACCAGCAGAGATATCCTGTCCCCTCCCCCCTCACATGAACCATGTCTACAGACCATAGAGTGCTACAAATCTTCACCTCTGGGGGAAATAGCATCAGATTTCTTTTCTTTTTGAATTAAGAAACTCACTTTAAAAAAAAAAAGATTTTATTTATTTATCTATTTATTTGATAGAGAGAATATGAGGAGGAGCAGGGGGAGAATGACAAGCAGACTCTATGCTGAGCACAGAACTGGACACAGGGCTTGATTTTATGACCTTGAGATGATGATTTGCACTGAAATCAAGAGTTGGATGCTTAAATGACTGAGCCACACAGGCACCCCACATTGGGTCTCTTTTATCAAGCAGGCTAGAGCACCCCTAGTTAAAGCATGCCACACTCTGGCCAAGGTTCAAACACTTCTCACTGCAGGCAAGGAGAAACTCTAGAGGACTGATGTGAGGGAAAGAGCAGCCAAAACACAGCAGCAGGGTACATATAGCATATACCAGACACATTTCGTGAAGAGCCAGTCCCTGGACATTTTATGACCTCTTCTTTATAAAGTCATTAATCTCAGGAGCAGGAAACATAACAGACTTTCCTAACACAGAGAAGAAGACAAAGACCTAGACAAAACACCAAGATGAGGGAATTCATCCCGAAAGAAAGAAAAAAAAAATGATCATGTCCAAGGATCTAATTGAAATAGATACAATTAATATGCTTGATCAAGGATTTAAAGCAATAATCATAAGGATACTAGCTGAGTTTGAGAAAACATAGAAGATACCAGAGAGCCCTTTACTGCAGAGATAAAAGATCTAAAAACTAGTCAGACTGAAATATGATGTGAAATACACTGGATGCAATGACAAGTATGGAAGAAGTAGAGGAATGAATAAGTGATACAGAAGATAAAATTATGGGGCGCCTGGGTGGCTCAGGGGGTTAAAGCCTCTGCCTTCAGCTCGGGTCATGGTCCCGGGGTCCTGGGATCGAGCCCCGCATCGGGCTCTCTGCTCAGCAGGAAGCCTGCTTCCTCCTCTCTCTCTCTCTGCCTACCTCTCTGCCTACTTGTGATCTCTATCTGTCAAATAAATAAATAAAAATCTTAAAAAAAAAGAAGATAAAATTATGGAAAATAATGAGGCTGAAAGGAAGAGGGAAAGAAAAATATTGGAGCATGAATATAGACTTAGGGAACTCACTGACTCCATAAAACATAATAACGTTTATACCATAGCAGTACCAGAAGAAGAGAAGGAAAATGGAGTAGAAGGTTTATTTGAGGAAATTATAGCTGAAAACATCACTAATCTGGGAAAGGAAATAGACATCCTAATCTGTGAGGCACCTAGAACTCCCATCAAAATCAACAAAAGCAGGCCAACCCCAAGATACATTGTAATTAAATTTGCAAAACATAGAGATAAAAAAAAATCCTAAAAGCAGCAAGACAAAGGTAGTCCTTAATTTAAAAGGGAAGACAGATAAATTGAACAGCAGATCTCTCCACAGAAACTTGAAGACCAGAAGAAAGTGACATAATATATTCAGTGTGCTGAATGGGAAAAATACGCAGCCAAGAATGCTCTATCCAACAAGGCTGTCATTCAGAATAGGAGAGACAAAGAGTTTCCCAGCAAACAGAAACTAAAGGAGCTTGTGACCCCTAAACTAGCCCTGAAAGAAATATTAAAGGGATTCTTTGAGTGGGAAAGAAAGACCAAAAGCAATAAAAACTAGAAAGGAATAGAGAAAACCTCCAGAAACAGTCACCTAACAAGTGATATTATAGCACTAAATTCATATCTATCAGTAATCACTCTGAATACAAATGGACTAAACATTCTAATCAACTACATATGGTGTCAAAATGGATTTAAAACAAACAAACAAAATAAAACAAGACCCATCCATATGCTGCTTACAAGAGACTCATTTTACACCTAAAGACACATGCAGATTGAAAGTGAGGGGATGGAAAAACATTTATCACACTAACAGACATCTAAAGAAAGCCAGAGTAGCCGTACTTATATCAGACAAACTAGATTTTAAAACAAAAAACTGTAACAAGAGATGAAGAAGGAGACTATATCATAATAAAGGGTTGTACCCAACAAGAAGTTCTAGCAATTGTAAATATTTATGCCCCCAACTTGAGAGCACCCAAATATATTAAAAAATTAATAACAAACATAAAGGAACTCATTGATAACAATGCAATAAGAATAGGGGACTTTAATATCCAACTTACCTCAATGGACATATCATCTAAGCAGAAAATCAACAAGGAAACAATGGCTTTGAATGACACACTGGATCAGATGAACTTAATAGATATATTCAGAATATTTCATCCTAAAGCAGCAGAGAACATTATTTTCAAGTGCACATGGGACATTCTCTAGAATAGAACACATACTGGGCAACAAATCAGGCCTCAACAAGTACAAAAAGACAGATCATACCATGCATATTTTCTGACAACAAGGCTATAAAATTTCAACTCAACTGTAAGGAAAAATTTGGAAAGATGGAAAGTGCATAAAGGTTAAAAAATATTCTACCAAACAGTGAATGGGTCAACCTAGAAATTAAAGAAGATATTGAAAAAAAATGCATGGAAACAAATGATAATGAAAACATCATGGTCCAAAACCTTTGGGATGCAGCAAAAGTGGTTATAAGAGGAAAGTATATAGAAATAAGGTCTATCTTAAAAAGCAAGAAAAATCTCAAATACGCAATCTAGTCTTACACCTAAAGAAGCTAGAAAAAGAACAACAAATGAAGCCTAAAACAAGAAGAAGTAGGGAAATAATAAAGATTAGAGCAGAAGTAAATGATAGAGAAACAAACAAATAAAAAAACCAGTATAACAGATCAGTGAAAACAGGAGCCATTTCTTTGAAAGAATTGATACAATTAATAAACCCATAACCCAGGCTAATCAAAAAATAAAAGAGAAAAAGGATCCAAATAAATAAAATCACAAATGAAATAGGAGAGATCACTACCTACATCACAGAAATAAAAAATAATTATAGAATATTATGAACAATTATATACCAATAAATTGGGCAATCTGGAAGAAATGGATAAATTCCTAGAGATGTATAGACTACTAAAAGTGAAACAGAAAGATATAGGAAACTTGAACAGACTGAACAGATAACCAGCAAAGAAATTGAGTCAGTAATCAAAAATCTCCCAACAAACAGAAAACCAGGGTGAAATGGTGTCCCAAGGGAATTCTACCAAGTGTTTAAAGAAGAGTTAATACGTATTCTTCTCAAATTGTTAAAAAAAAAAAAAAAAGAGAGGAAGGAAAACTTCCAAATTCATTCTACAAGGTAAGTACTACCTTGATTCCAAAACCAAACAAAGACCTTGCTACAAAAAGGATTAATTACAGGCCAATGATGTGCATGGATGCAAAAATTCTTAACAAAATACTAGCAAATCAAATCCAACAGTACATTAAAAGAATTATTCACCACAATCAAGTGCGGTTTATTCTGGACTGCAAGGATAGTTAATATTTGCAAATAAATCATGGTGATATATCACATCAATAAAAGAAAGAATAAGAACCATACAATCTTCTCAATAGATGCAGAAAAAGCTTTTGGCAAATACAGCATTCATTTTTTATAAAAACCCTCCACAAAGTAGGGATAGAGGTAACATACCTCAACATCACCAAGGCCATATACCAAACACCCACAGCTAATATCATTTTCAATGGGGAAAAACTGAGAGCTTTTCCTCATGGTCAGGAACAAGATAAGGATATCCACTTACTAATGTTATTTAACATAGTAGTGGAAGTCTTAGGCTCAGCAGTCAGACAACAAAAAGAAATAGAAGGCATCAAAATAGAAAGAAAAAAGTGACTTTCACCATTTGCAGACAACATGATATTCTGTGTAGAAAACCATAAAGACTCTACCAAAAAAATTGCTACAACTGATACATGAATTCAATAAGGTCACAAGAAACAAAACATTTCTATACACCAATAATGAAAGAGAAATCAAGGAACCAGTCCCATTTACAATTGCACCAAAACTCATAAGATATGTATGAATATACCTAACCAAAGACGTAAAATATCTATACTCTAAAAACTATAGAATCCTTATGGAAGAAATTGTAGATGACACAAAGAAATGGAAAAATCCATTGCTCATGTATTGGAAGAAAAAAACATCGTCAAAATGTCTATTCTACACAAAGTAATCTACACATTTAATGTAATCCCTTATCACCAGCATTTTTTAGAGTGCTAGAACAAACAATCTTAAAATTTATATGGAACTACAAAAGACACCAAATAGCCAAAGTGACCCCAAAAAAGAAAAGAAAAGCTGGAGACATCAGAGTTCCAGACCTCAAGTTATATTACATAACTGTAGTGATCAAGACAGTGTGGTACTGACACAAAACAGACACATAGATCAATGGAACAGAATAAAACACCCAGAAATGGATCCAAAATTACATGGCCAAGTAATCTTCAATAAAGCAGGGAAGAATATCCAATGGAAAAATTCTCTTCAATAAATGGCGCTGGGAAAACTGGACAGCCACCTGCAGAAGAATGAAACTGGACCACTTTCTTACACCACACACAAAAATAAATTCAAAATGGTTGAAAGACCTAAATGTGAGAGAGGAAACTATCAAAATCCTAGAGATGAACACAGGCAGCAACCTCTTTGACATTGGCCATAGAAAATATCTAGATGCATCTATGGAGGCAAGAGCTACAAAAACAAATATGAACTATTAGGACTTCATCAAGATAAGAAACTTCTGCACAGTGAAGGAAACAATCAACAAAATGAAAAGGCAGCCTTTGGAATGGGAGAAGATATTTGCAAATGACATAGCTGATAAGAGGTTACTATCCAAAGTCTATTAAGAACTCATCAAACTTAACACCCCCCAAAACAAATAATCCAGTTAAGAAATGGGCAGAAGACATGAACAGACATTTTCCCAAAGACATACAGATGTCTAACAGACACATGAAAAGATGCCCAACATTACTCATCAGCAGGGAAATACAAATCAAAACTACAGTGAGATATCACCTCACACCTGTCAGAATGGCTAAAATCAACAACACAGGAACCAACAGATATTGATGAGGATGTCACACCATTGGTGGGAATGCAAACTGGTAAAGCCACTTTGGAAATTAGTATGGAAGTTCCACAAAAAATTAAAAACAGAACTAACCTATGATCCAGCATTTGTACTACTAGGTGTTTACCCAAAGGATACAAAAATACTGGTTTGAAGGAATACATGCACCGCAATGTTTATAGCAGCACTATCAACAATAGCCAAACCATGGAAAGAGACCAAATGTCCATTCATTGATGAATGGATTAAGAGGAGGTGGTGTATATACAATGGAATATTATCCATCAAAAAGAATGAAACCTTGCCATTTTGCAACAACATCAATGGAGCTAGAGAGCATTATGCTAAGAAAATCAGTCAGTCAGAGAAAGATAAATACCATATAATTTCACTCATATGTGGAATTTAAGAAACAAAACTGATGAACATGGGAGAAAAAGAGAGGCAAATCTTAAACAGACTCTTAACTATAGAGAACATACTAAGGGTTGCTGGAGGGAAGGTGGTCCATGGGATGGGCTAAATGGTGATAGGTGTTAAGTAGGGCACTTTTGATGAGCACTGTCGTATGTAAGTGATACGTCACAAAATACTACTACTGAAACTTATATTATACTCTATATAACAAGCTGGATTCTAAATAAAAATAAAAGAAAAAGAAATTATAAAAGAGTAGAACTTGAAGATGTGACTGAATTGCTGCAATCTTATGATAAAACTTAAATGAACAAATTGTTTCTTATGTATGAGCAAAGGAAGTGCTTCCTTAGAAGGAATCTACTTCCGGTGAACATGTGCAAAGATTGAAATGACAACAAAGAATTTAAAATTTTGTATGAATTTAGTTGATAAAACAGCAATAGGGTTTAAAAGGACTGACTTCAGTTTCAGAAGCAATTCTACCTTGGGTAAAGTGCTATCAGACTGTACCACAGACTACAGAGAAAGGGTTCATGAAAGGAAAAGTCAAATGAAACAAGCTTCATTGTTATCTTATTTTAAGAAATTGCCACAGCCACCCCTCCTTCAGCAAGCACCACACTGATCAGTGAACTCCCATCACATAGCAGCAAGATTCTCCACTAGCAAAATTGAAAGTTTAGATAATTGTTAGCATTTCTTTGCAATGAAATATTTTAAAATTAAGGCATGTATGTTGGGTTTTTTTAGACATAATAACATTACACACTTCATAGACTACAGTATAATGTAAACATAACTTTCATATGTACTGGAAAACAAAAAAAAAATTCATTTGACTCAATTTATTGAAATATTTGCTTTATTGTGGCGGCCTGGAACCAAATCCGCTGTTATCTTTGAGATATAGCTATAAATAAGCAAAAAGTATAATGGGCAAGAAAGAGTAATTTCTGAGTCCAAATTAATTTTGTGGACATTGGCTTTGCCAATGATGTTTCTTAGATTAATCTGAGTCTGAACTGAGGGAAAAATATCTAAATCCTTTCTGGCAAGCGAACACTGAGAAAATTTATTCAGAAGAATATCTTTGGTACAGATTTAAGCAAAGCGCTCCAATTTTCCCAAACTGACATCAGTTGAATACCCAAATTCAGCATATTGGTGAAAACTTCAAATGTTATCAGGGTGGTTTGTTTGTTTGTATTAGAGAGAGAGAGAGAGAGAGAGAGAGAGAGAGCAGGAAGTGGGGGGAGGAACCGAGGGAGAGAGAGGATCTTAAGCAGGCTCCACACTTAGCGGGGATCAGTCTCATGACTCTAAGATCCTGATCTGAGCTGAAACCAAGATTTGGTTGCTTAGCCCATTGAGGGTTAACCACCCCACAAGGTGGTTTTTGAAATGTAAAAACTTCTTTGTATGGATGAATCTCAGTGCAACAATCTATTGTAGAAAATTTTGGTCATGTACACATCATAAAGCCAACTGGTGAATTTTCGTTTACTGAATAAATTTTGATGCCCACTACTGTAGAGAGTAGTGTCTCTATATCTATCTATATCTATATCTGCTGTACAGAAAATAAATATAATGAGTAAGAATATAAGAAACTGAACTGGTTCAAAATTTATGTAGCCAGAAACATAGATACATATATACACATACATGGAAGGAAGGAAGGAAGGAGGGAAGGAAGGGAGGGAGGAAGGAAAGAAAGAAATTTCAACCAGTCTAGCTTCTCACATTTTCATCTGTTACATTTATTTTCCATATCCTTATTTCTATTAGAGCTTCTAGTAACAGCTCTTACCTCTTAGCACAGTAATGCAACAGTGCATCTCTACCCTTTTTCTCACCAGTGCCTTTTCCTATCACTAAGAAGGTACTTTCATCCTTCATTTTGGGCAAAGAGTTGTATTCTGTAGAGCAAAGTGTATAAAATAGAAAAGCAATGGATTTGAGAGACAAGACAGAGGTTTAACCTGAAAGAGTTGATGGTTGGAGAACTAAGACAAAGAGGACAAAATAGAAGAGGTGGAGAGGAGGTTTTGTCTGAACGTTTCAAAAGACAGAGCCAGCACAGGGCAGGGTGGGGCAGGGTAATGGGTGTAGCCTGAGTATAGTGAAACAGAGGAGGGCTGTTTACAGGAACGCTGTCTACCAGGGAAAAATATCACTTTAAAAAATTCATTTCTTCCCTGCATTAGCTGACAAGACCATGTATCCAGAACCTTGGACCTCTAGTGATCTCTATTTTTTAACAAGCCTATATCAAGGTGCTTCTACTGTTTGAATAACAATCCTCACCTAAAGGCCAGCTTCACTGTATAAATAGCATGCAAAAGCAGTTCCTATGGTGCTATATTTCATAATGACAGAATGGCTAGAGTACTTTGCCAACTACCATGGTTTTATTTTATCAATGCATTCTACACTTCAACTCAGAATATCCCATTCTATTGTTTCTATAGTTTTCAGACCTTGTATTTTACCCACATCTGCAATTTTACAATAAAAAAATTACCTATAGGAACATGGTTCAGATCGACTGTCAGATCACACTAAAGACTATTTTAAAGGTACCATTAACAGGAGTTGAACTCTACTCCTGGAGAGCTTGTTTTAGTGAGAAATTTTCCTGGATCTCTTTTAGCTTACTCAACCATATTAAAGACACTGATGGGGGTGCTTGGGTGGCTCAGTGGGTTAAGCCTCTGCCATCGGCTCGGGTCATGGTCTCGGGGTCCTGGGATCAAGCCCCACATTGGGCTCTCTCTGATCGGCGGGGAGCCTGCTTCCCCCTTCTCTCTCTGTCTGCTTCTTTGCCTACTTGTGATCTCTGTCAAATAAATAAAACCTTCAACAACAACAACAACAACACTGATGATAGAAAGGTATTAATTCTGTGGCTTTCACCTACAATTCCTGCCACCTGGATGGATTCCCCACCCCCACCAGTGTTCTACACAGGACCAGGCAGGATTCTGTATCCCTTGGGGAGCCCCTCACCTAGTAACTATGAGCATTGCATGTTACCTTGATAGAGTATCCTAAGTGAAAAGTGCTTTCCATCTTGTTTCAAAAAGAATTTAATAAAGTTTTATACAACTAAGTACTATGATTTATGGCAGCCAATGCTGGGAGAGATTCTTCTAGCACCAAGTGAGCTAAGGAGTATACTTACCAGCCAGTGGGCCTGGGACCTCACTGCAGTTCTGAGTACCATCATTGACTCACTGTTTACTTCCAACACTGCCTCCTGATGGCCAGGAGGGAGAAGCTACGCCAGAAGCAGAGCGGTATCTCAAAAATAGACCTGAAAAAGAAATGCTGTGGGACAAAAAATCATGCTAGGGTGAGAAGAATGATTATCTAGAACTCTATCTCGAGGGATTAATAATATAGAACCATATGATTATTTTCTTCTACAGGCACTCCTCTCAGTTTCCTCCTGAATCAAATGGTACGGGAATTGCTTTAAAATGGCTCTTGACAGCCTCTTCTTTCTGCCTGCTCTTGAGTCTCCTTGTGTCATGAAGGGAGCTATTCTACCTGTGGCTCATTGACTTCTTACATTTTACACTATGCAGATTTCTGCCTCTGTCCAGGCACCCTCCCATGGAGGGTTTAAGAGTATTTGTTTGAGAAGGACTGTGACAATTTAGGATAGATTTGAAATATAAATGATAGCAAGTCCAATGGAAGTAGGCAAAATATAAACTAGGCATTAAAATATATAACAATTGGGTGGTAGAAACTATAGTTGCTTATATTATAAAAAAAAAAAGCTCTGGTGAATTTTTATGCTTTTGCTAAGGTTGTATGGTCGCATCCTGATTGAGAGTTGGTAGGCAAACATGTATAATCTAAGTATAAACTTAGAATTATTGAAATAGTATTGAAATACCTATAAGATATATTGGCCAAAGTTTGATAACAACCAGCATATTGTTATTAATATATTAGAAATTCTGCTGTTTGTTAAACTCAATAAAATGGTAGAGCTGATTGATATTGCTGTTTCATTAAGCAGAAATATCTCAAGAATGTGTATACAGAATACGAATAAGTGACACTGGAAAAAGAATAAAACAAATGAAGTTTTGAAGGAAGCATAGTAAAGCCATTTATGCTTCTATATGATTAAGTTCCAGGAAGAACTGGGGTTTCATTGGTCATGACATAAATTCAGAAATTGGTATTTCTGTTCACATGCACGGGACAATAATCTCAGTGATAGACCATATTCACGCAATTAATTAATGCAACTTGTTAAATGTATGAAGATGAATGTTTATCTGAGATTTAAATATAACAATATCAGTAACAGTAACAAAAATCCTATCATCACTTTTTTCCCAGTGATCTTTAAATACTGGTTTATAACATAACTTCCTGTTAACATATACATGCAGTGTGAATGTGGAAATTCTCCTGAGTTAACTATTCCTGCCTCAGAGCCTCAAAAGCCATCCTCTGATTTGAAGAAAAGCAGAATTGAGCTGTAATTAAATTCTAACGTTTTTGTGATCTGTGTAAATGTTATTGTGAAGGAACAATTCCCAGAGATGAAGAGGTACCTAAAAAAAGAGATGCCTGATGAGGTTGGAGACTCCAGATGATGCAGGTATTCTGGTGATAATAACAAATGACAAAAGGATCCTCTAAAGAGAAAAGAGGGACAAAAAGGAGGAAAAGGGGAGGTGGGGAAGAAAGAAGCCTCCAGATGTTGGCTATGTAGGGGCATTCTAGTTACAGGGACAGAGGAAGCTGCTCAGTAGTGAAAGTGAAACTAATCAGGCAGTCAGTAGGCAAAGCCCTGAAAATTACAATGGCTCAGATGTTAAGTGGTTAGAAATATAGACCTGAAGTGGTCATGAGGGGGAGCATGTAGTACCCAGACAGAATAGAAGTGGGGAAAGTCTAACCTGAATTGCCACAGCCTCTCTCCAAAAGGTGCTGTTATATTTCTATGACGTGGGAACTGGACAGAGGCAGAAACCCGGGACATGCAACATTAAGAACCAGAGAAGCTTACTTCATGAAGGAAGGACACTCAAGAGGAGGCAGAAAGAAGAGGCTGCCAGGAGCCCTTTCAAGCAATTTCCCATATCATTTGTTACAAAGGTAGTGATGGAAGAAAATTGAGTTGTCAGACTGGGTCTAGAAATAGAGGTAAAGTAAATTAGGAGGAAAGAACAAGAATAAATACAGGGAAAGAGAGTCTAGGACATATTTAATAAATATAGGTCAACAGAAATGATTACCCTGAGAATATAGATATGGATATAATTATAAATATATAATTTTACTTAAGTCTTTATAGGATATGACCAAAGTATGGTGATTTGTTTATGGTGCTCTACTAATTATATCTTTTCTTTATCAAAAATGAAGTCTCTTTTTGATTATAAAAGTAAAATATGCTCATTGAAGAAACTTTGAATAATATGTACACACTTTAAAAAAATCAAAATTGCCCGTAACACTGGAATACTATTCAGATATAATGGCTGTACACATTTTGTTATATTTCATTCCTATCTTTTTTCTATACATTTTTTATCTGAATTGAGAGCATACTAATTACAAGTTTATATTCTTTTTTAAAATGGTTATATAATGCATTCCTCATGTTATCAAAGCCTCTTTTTAAAAATCGGCTCTTTTAAAAATTTTTCTAATGGATGCATGATTCTTCATGCTATGGATACACAAAATTTTCTTCTTCTTTCTATTTTTGTAAAGTTAAGCTCAACCCCACCAATTTTTGCTTTTGGGAAAATTACTATTATAAAATCATTTTATATATGCATATTTCAAACTCTAATTTTCTTTTGAGTTCCCCAAATGATTTTCAGATGTTAAATTATTGCATTGAAAGGATAAGAATTTTTTTAAACTTTAAAATACAATTTCAAATTGTCTTGGGAGAAAAATCAGTTTCTACTTCATTATAGCCCTAGTTTTAAAATTATTATTATTCTAAATTCAATAATATTAAACCTATTAATAGTTTATTCAAATATTTATTATTAAATTTAATAATTATTAAATTTACATTTATTTTTATTTTACTTTGACAATCTGAAAAACATTAAGATTCTAATGTGTAGATTTGTATTGCTTAATAGAATTGAATATTTTCTCTAAGTTTATGAGCTTTTAAATTTTTTTGTATTCTGTCCAGTTACTTTATTATAACATGGTAAGGACATTAATTCCTTGAAGCTCTATTCGTGATAGATAATATTTACCACATGTTTCTCTTTTTAAATTATATTTATAGTTTTATGTTATTGAGGAATTTAAATTTTTATGTGATCTAGTCTGTTGAGTTTAGAAAATCATCACTCAGACCCACAGTAAAAACATATACACTTATATTTTCTTATGAATTTGATTTTCTATTTTCTTTCCTTTTTTAAAAATTTTTAAGAAAGGGCGAAAGGGAGGAGGGGCAGAAGAAGAGAGGGAATCTTAAGCAGGCTCCTCACTCAGTGCAGAGCCCAATACGGGACTCGATCTCACAATCCTGAGATCATGGCCTGAGCTGAAATCAAGAGTGGGACATTTAACTGGCTGAGCCACCTAGGTGCTCCTTCTTATAAATTTCAGTTCTCTAATTAAAAAAAATATATATTTAACTATGGAAAACTAAAATGTATTATGGTTAAAAGCATAATTCTAAAATACTTCTATATTTTTTGTTTATTTATAAATATTTATTTAAACTGAATGGGTGTCATGCTCTATAGTAAACTCTTTGGGTATCAGTGAACAAAACAGACAAAGATCTTTGTCCTCAGGGAGCCTACATTCTAGCCAGGGGGTGGAGCTATATACACACCTACGTATCATCTCTCTCTAAAAATATAAATATAATATAAAATACACATAATCTATTCATCTATCTATCATCTATATAATTTTTGTTCCTCAATTTTTAAAGCTCTCTATGAAGTAAGATGTAGAAAGTAAAAGCAACAACGTATTATATGCGGAAGGATGGGCTGGGTGTTCTAGAGGAGACAAGAAGGTAGGGAATTATTACAGGGGGTTGTTGGCAGAGTAAAGAAACTAGGTAAGTATAGTATGATTTCCTAGCAGTCTGGAGATCCTACCTGAGCTTAGTAAAAATTAATGGAGAGAAAAAGCATTCAGAATGATTTTAAGCTTTTCTCCAACCACATTCAACCACATAGGTACAAGTATAACGCGGGCAGAGTTGAATTTACTCAGTCTGTGAGTACAACTGAGTACAAAGAGGCCAGAAAGGGAGAAGGAGCAGAAGGTGTATATATAAGGGGATGATGATGATGGAACTGAAGATACTAAAAAAGAAAATGAAGGGTTCAAGGGGATAAAGGGCTATTAAGATAGCAGGATCAATCAGTTGGCAGGATTGGAGATTTATTGGACTGGGGTATGAGAAGAGTTGGAAATGTAGGACATGGAGGTTATCAAAGGGTTGCATTTATTGGCAGTGAAGAGAAACTGGCATGCCTCCTTAAATTTTGTACCTGCTCACCCTAATCTCATCCTTGCTAAAATATGGAAATGGTCTAAAAATAAGAAGACATTATTAGCTAGAATAATAAAAAACTGAGAAAAGTTCTTGAAAAGTGAGAAAGAATGTCCTGAAGAATAGCAGATGACAGTCAAAATGAGGGACAGAGGATGATGTGCTGTGATTACCTGTGACAACTCAGAAAAAAGAAGGGGGCACAGCAAGAAGGAGGAGCTCCACCTTTAGACCCAATGAGATGACCCCAGAAAAAGGAAGTACAGATCACTGAAAACAGAAACGTAGAAGTAGTATTCAATGCTCATAACACTGGAAACTGGCCCTTGAGCTCCCATAGCTACCATCTGTCTCAGCCTGATCTCTTTTTGTCTCTGCAATCTGCTGTCTGCTCTAGATTTTCCAGTTTGGCAAACCAATCGTTCAGTTTCTCTGGCTCTCTACTGTTTCTCTTCATTTCCCAGCTGATGGCTTAATTTCCCCTCTGGCCTACCACTTGTTTTGAAAAATGCTTCTTTGCCTTGGCTCAGAGACCTGCTTCATGTACGTGCCTCAGTAGTCCTGTAGGATGTATGCAGGAATCATGAAATACACACCTCTCTTCTTTGTTTAAATACAGCTAACAAGAAAAGCACACTAATGGGGGCAATTTTAACAAAATGATCTTGATTTCAATCACAGTAGAAAATTATATAACTTGATCTACTGTCCATTTGTCTCATAGAAATTTGAAGTGAGGAAATAGCAAAAAACTAAAATTCTACATCAGTATCTCAAAAAAAAAAATCACTGGACTCTGTTTCTCAATCTATTGCTTTACAGATTCCTGCTTAAATTAAGTCTCTTCAACTTCAAGCCAAAGGAAGCATTCAAAATCTCATTTCTTTTGCAATAGATATTTATATTCATTAGAGAATATTATAAAGATATGTAATATTTCAATATCTGGTAAATGTAGTTCCAGGTATTTGTTTGTTTGTTTTTATCATTTTATATTTCAGGAAATCCCATATATCATTAAGGTATATGATTTACAGTTAATTACAATGTTCTTTTACTCTTGAGGTCTAGATAAGAAATGTATCTTCTCTGTCACATACCTTGCTCCAATATTTATTCAGTTTGGTTTCTGTGCAGTAAACTCTTCTGTCCTATCTCCACTTACCCAAAACACTGGTAATCAACATTCCATTCCTCTATAAAACACCCAATGCTCTTAACTGATCAGCCACCATCCTATAGCCTTGAGTGCTCCTGTACTAAACTCTTTGACCTATATGTAAGTGTGATGGAAAAGTGTGCCCTTATATGCTTTAACTTAAAATAAATGTTAAAAATACATCACATTCCATGACTCCCCATTTAAGTCTAGATTTGAAATGAGATCAACTAAAGTTTCTAATAACATTAGATAGGATAGCATCTACTGTATGAATATTCCCCTCTATACTACAGTCTTCCTGAAACCAAAATTCAAATCTGTTCCATCTGAATCCAAATCCTTTGTTTTTAATCACTATGGTAACATTATTCAACTCTTGCCTAACTTTTCATAACTTCAAACAAACAAACAAAGGATAAAATCAACAAAAAACTTCAGTTTTATTATTACCTTCTAGCCAAAACCCAGTATTTCTCTTTTTCAAAGCCAAGTTCCTCAACAGAATGGATGACGATTTCTTCCTCCACTCCTTGTGCTCCTCGAGCTATAACAGATTCTGGCAGAAAACTCTGGTAAAAGCCTGGAGATACTTTTGGAAAATCCATTCAAGACTCTTTCAATCAGAATTTCCCAATGGATTCTTTTCATCCCCATCCTATTTGATCTCACCACAGTATTTGAGACTACTAGCTATTCCTTCATCTTCTGGAATAACATAATTATTATGTTTTTTACATAATTTATGTAATTATGAGCCTAAGAGATGGAGAAACAGCATCTATGGACTAAGTAAGACACTGGTGTCACTGTCAGCATATGTGGAAAAGTTTCATTCTATCTATCTGAGAGTCCACTGTCTTGGATTGATTAAACTGGCCATAAGGAATTTTCATTTCTTCAGGAAGCCCATTTAAAATATAAGATTTCTATGAAAAAATCAAGACATAGTTTTCCTTAAGGACAAATCTTGAGCATGTACTAGTAACTACAGAAGAAAGTAACTAGTGTGAGAAATGTATGATGATCAAGCTAAAAAGGGAAGAAAGTTTCATTTAAAAAGAATAGGCTAACATACTTTATTTATTTCACTATATAACCTGGTAATCCTTCTGTTTGAAATATTATAATACTCTAAATGAAAAATTATAATACTCTAAATGTCCTATAACTCACATGTTTTGCATTATTAACTCATATGAAGTATGCCATTCACATTTAAATACATTACAAATTTCATAGGCATTATAATATAAACCCCTAAAATACATGTTTCAGGAGATTTTCCTATTGAAATCTGTAGCATCGCTAAAAATTAGAATATATGTTCACATGTATAGTGTACACATTGTTTAGAACTTTAAAATTATTTAAAAATTAGGGCATTCACATACACGCACTGGAATATTATGCTGCCATCAAAAAATGGAATCTTGCCATTTGCAATGACATGAATGGAATTAGGGGGTATTATGCTAAGCAAAATAAGTCAGTCAGAGAAAGACAATAATCATATGATCTCACTGATATGAGAATTTGAGAAACAAGACAGGATTGTAGGGGAAGGGAGGGAAAAATGAAACAAGATGAAACCAGAGAGGGAGAAAAACCTTAAGAGACTCTCAATCTCAGGAAACAGGTTTGCTGGATTGGAGTGGGGTGGGAGAGATGGGGTTGCTGGGTGATGGGCATAGGGGAGGATATGTGCTCTGTGAATTATGTAAGACTGATGAATCACAGAGCCATACCTCTGAAATAAATAATACATTATATATTAATAAAAATAAATAAAAATAAAATAAAAATAAAAAATTAGGGCACATTTTATTGTAACAACTATGTAAATTTTGTATCACATGAAAGTTTATACACCTGCTACTTTATAACTGTGAGGTTCGCTTTATGATTAAATTGTCTTGAGTGAAGGGTTTCTTCACTTTCAGGTTACTTTATTTGTACTTTTTTCCTAATGATAATTGTCAAGGACTTTGAAGGATCTGAGACTCTGCCCTACTTTCTGGTAACAAGCTAGCTTGCCTTAGTTCCATAAATGCTGTCCCACATGCATGGAGTTCCGGGAGAGAAATAAAGGACTTTCTTACTCATGGCAGTAGCAACAGCCAGAGTAACAGCATTTTCTTGTGCTGGTTCTTCAAGCTCAATTTGCCTCAGAATAATGTGAAGCCAGGTGACAACTTCACACCCAATAGGTTACATTACAGAAGAACTCTGAACTTAGGGTCCTGAATGCTTTATAACGGGAAGATATCATGCCTGGAGGAAGGCATTCTGTCTAATTCCCAAGGATGTTTGCTATACAAAAAGTCCTTAAAAGGTGGTCCAGAGCAAAGAGCAATTAGTACTTGACTCCCAAGATGTGCAGAAATTTAAGACACTCAAGACACCCAATAATCATTTGTAATATGTTTAGTACTTTGTGATAATTTTTGAGCATACAAAATAAATACTAAACTACATATTCACATTAACCTTATTGGGATAGATGACCTCTCTTTTCTTTTACAGCTTTAATATTTTATGTCTAGTGACAATACCTGCCTATGTTTTAAAATTTTGAACCAGTTCTTTAGCTTTTCAAATACATAAAGCATGTAAGTAAATGAAGTCAGTTTGGGGCATTTTTAGAGCTAACTTGTGCCTGTGTTTTGTCCTTCCCATGGAATCTTGTAAAAAATAGTTTAGTGTTTTTAAAGAATAAATCTCCAAATAAATAGGTCAAGCATCTATCTCAGTCAAAATGAAAAAAAAAAAAAAAGAAAGAAAGAAAGAAAGAAAAAAGAAAAAAAAGCCAAGATAAGAAAATAGCACTTGGAAGAATTAGAATTATATTCATGAAATTTATATTAATTTTTTTAAATTTATGTATTCTCATTTTATGAAAACATACACAGTAGTACTTTATGCTACTTTGAAAATCATGGAGAATATTGTTAGTTAAGCAAAATTAGAATTCATATGCAATAAATAAATCAGTTTGCTACTGCTATGTACACTCATACACACATAATAGATAGGATTACTTAGGATGTTTACATCTCCAGAAAAGAAATATAGGAAAACCCCACCAGCATACCATTAGGAAACAAATGTGGCCCATCTATCTTTTAATCTCTCTAAAATACAGAGTATATTATATCTATAGTACATATAATAAATAGGTTATATATAATATTTCAGTATGGACAACTTGTTTTTAGTATTTTAGGTTCTCATATTTTGATAATACATATGATTATGTAGCATATGTTTAATTGAAAAATCCTGCTTTTCATTCTGCTTTTAAGAGTCGTAAAATATATTCATGCGGTGTTAAAATGAAAACATTTGAGAGGGGCTTGGGGAAAGCTGCAGACGAGAGGCTAGACAATCCTTCCTCAAAAAATAGATCTATCCACTCCTCAAGAATGATTCAAATACTCGTTATCACTTAGATACCTGCCAAGCAATTGAAATCCCTCTAATTGCAAGGACCCTAAATGTAGCTTATTGCCTTCCTCTCCCATCTCCTGACCTCTTTGGGTCATTTCATTTGCACCTCTCTTTCAAGCCATCTGGGATCCCTGGTACAGCTGAGTTTTAATGCCGAACACCTGGCCTGACAGTGTTTGCTGCTCTCTTTCACCTGCCAGCCCTTTGTTCCTCCCCAAGATTGAATGAGCACTGCAAGTCCTGTCAAGCATGCACACACAGCAGTTCTCCTTGCGTTCAATCTCTTCCTCTGGTCCTTAAGTCTGGTAAATCCTTTTATTATTTTGCCTTTCCCGTATAGCTGTTCCATCTAGTTTGTGATCTTTAGGAGCCAAAAATCCACACGAGAATTAAATCTAGATAAATGTGATACCTCTAGAACACCAGAGAGGTAGGGAGGAAAAGCATAAGTGAAGGAAATCACATAAAAGACTCCCTGCTCTTGCTATGAAATAGTTATAAATCATCTGAGTTTGCACTCAAATTTAAAAATTCAAAAGCTATGGGATTTGAAAAAATGTGTTATCAGTACTTAGAGCAATATCGAATAGCTCCTCCACAAAGCAGATAAACCCAACTTACCACCCAAGCCTTGGTTTTTCATTCTTTGTCTAGTACCTCCTGGGATTCATATCCCACCTCTTGAGCTCCTCCCACACACCAAAGCTCCTTTTACACTTCCAAAAATAATTTCTGATCTGACATTCCCAGTGATATTGAGTCTACACCTCAACTTCCATCTGTTTCCCACTCTCAATTTCTATAGACTATACAACTAAGAATATGGTACTTGGCTTAGCAATCATTCTTCTTAATTATTCAGAAGTCTTTCCAAACTTTAGCCTTTTCCAAGTTTCTTCTTTCAGTCAATACAGACAACTTTCCCAGTTTAACTCAGACACAATTATACTTCTCAGAGGCTTCTGTTAAAATGATATCATTCACTTCTGGGCTCAATAAAACAAATGTGATTTAAAATTTCAAAGCTTGAACAACTGAGAGCAAACAGGGTCCAGGGATTCATGTGGTGTAGGACTGACTCTGAGGTGTGCAAGCACTCGTGGCATTCTTCAAATGTGTAACGAGTAAAAACATTTATAAAAATGGGGAGGGAAATTTCAAAATCTGGAAAAAATATTTTCCATTCTAATTATATAGGATAAAAGAAAAAGAATAAGAAATCCTATAACTTTACTGATTAAAAGCCAAAGAAGTGAATAAGCCAGAATGTCACAGAATCTTATGGTAATCCTTTAGTCAAATTAGAATATTTCCATAGAAAACTATGGAGAAGCCAGCTTTGGGAATGAGGTAAGCAGAGTAATTTTATATTATATAGAAATCATGGGGATATGGGTCCTATTACAGAGGAGCTCAGAACAAATTAGGCAAGGCTTTGTTTTTGATGACTTATTCTTTTTTTTTTTTTTTTTTTTTTTTTTTTTGTCAGAGAGAGAGAGAGCGAGAGAGAGCACAGGCAGGCAGAGAGGCAGCAGAGGCAGAGGGAGAAGCAGGCTCCCGGCTGAGCAAGGACCCCAATGCGGGACTCGATCCCAGGACGCCGGGATCATGACCTGAGCCGAAGGTAGCCGCTTAACCAACTGAGCCACCCAGGCGTCCCAATGACTTATTCTTGATAAACCAATTCCAGAGAAATGTTTTCACAATGTGCTGGGGTCTAGCAAGTACCAACTCAGTCAGGTGACTGTGGAGAAATGTTAAACTCTGATTCTTGCCTCCCCCACTCTTGCTCTGTACACCTGCTCCTGGGGTCCTGCCTGCTGTCCCTTCTGTTTCATATCCTGCTGGTTGCCAGAAAGAAACCAATTTTCATAATTAAGCAAAAAATCAGAATTAATTAATCTATTAGTGATATAGCTCTGAGAAATCAGGTAATATGTTTAAAAACTGAAAGAGGGAGAAATAGGAAATTCTAATCTAAGAATTGAGGGAGAGAGAGAGGAACATTTCCAAATATAATCTCTGTGTGTACTATGGCCTTTGCTGGATAAAACATAGGATAAGGATTATCGGTGGCGAAAGTGACTTATAATTCACCAGAACATATTCTGGGGATGGTGTGAGAAACAAAACTTGCAGTCTCACGTATGTCTGGTGTATAAACTTAGTTAACTTGAGATTTTAAACTAAGGAAGTAAAAAACAGAACTGAACTTTTGTGAGACAAGGCCATATGTGGAAAGTGGAAGTGGAATGATTCTTGGCTTAAAAGATAAAGATGGGGGTGGGGGGAGCAAAGTAGCATAGAATACCAAGGGACTCTATAACCATAGAGAAGCCCATGGGATGCTGTGGGGGGATCTAGATGAAAGACAAAGGAGACATGAATATAGGTATACACTATAAGTCACCCAGCTGAGCCTAGAAAATGTCACAGAGGGAAAAATAAACCATGTTGAAACCAGATATATGAATATGTTTTAACTAATGATAGAGAAACTTTGGGCAGAGGATTACAGTAGAATGCTTCAGGAATCCTTTTATTGTCTCTGTTCTGATGGACATTTTTATCAGTGATTTGGACAAGGCCATAAATGACAAGTGGGTATATCTGCAGGAAGAACAAACTGGGCAAGGGTTTCAATAACTGGTTTATCAATTTTTCAACTCTTCAACTGGTCCCTCATTTTTCTCTCACTACTTATCTTGATTTCCCTATGTTTCTTCTTCTTTTTTCCTCTTTCCATACAAACTTCCTAACAATCTTTTTTTTCCCTAACAATCGTTTTATACCATGACAATATTACCTCAACAATATTCACATCTCAGATCTCTGATTACTGCCTCTATGGTCCTACCAGAACAACACTTGCTAATGTCCTTACAATGGTGTCCTAGTCATCAGATATAATGGACTTGTCTCATACCTCACTTTATCAGCCTCCTTGGTATTTACCTCCTTATTATATTCCAGTCACCTCCTTTGGGTCATTCTCCGATCGCCTTCCAACACTGCAGTGTCTTACAGTCACTCCTTGTCTTCTCATATTCAGCTGTTCTGAGGGCAAGTTCATATACTTTCATGATTGAAACAAATATCTGTAGCAATTATCTACTCTGAGTTCCAGGCCCAATATCTCCTTCTGAACATTCTAGAGGAAACTACAGTTTAACTAAACTAATACAATAAAACTAGTAATTTCCTGCTACATGAAATCTAACCCTCTCCTCCAGAAGGCATTGACTCAGAAAAAAAGAATGAGAAAACACACAGTCACCCATAAACTAACTCCATTTCTATGTCCAGTGATGGGTTGGAAGTTAGTTGACTATGGGCTTAACCAGCCATAGTATGTGTAGCAACAACAAAGGTAAGTTATTGATCACAGGTTACTTTTATTCTTATAAAGTCATCATTAAAATATCATCATTTTGAAGAGATATAAAATACCCACTCCAAATTCTTAGTGCATTATTTGCATTATTCTTTCTTTCATTATGTCACAAACTTAATTTTCCCCATTATATCATTCTTACTCCAAGGATAGAAAGTTTGTGTTCTATAAAAAACACCTTCCTGTATTAGAAAAATACAAATTATTTCTATATTAAAAAATTGCATGTTTAGTTTTTCAAGGAAAACAATCAATATATCTTAATTTAAAAATAGATGCTCTTAAAATAACACATTTAATTCTTCCTCCTGACATTTGGATGATATGAACATACATGCATTATTATTTTGGGGGGGGCATAAAGTGTTCCTCTACAACTAAACAAAACTTCCTTTTTCCTCTTGTATGCAACCTTTTAAAGTAGGACAGAGAAAAAGCTGGTTTGCCAGATTCCAAACACATGAAAACCATTGCACCTAAATTTAGAAATTTTAAAAATCTTTTTCCATATTCCAATTTGGCTTTGAAAAAAAATTGAATCCTTTAGCTGCACTTTAAAAGTTATTCCTTCTTTCTAGTTCTAGGCTCAGGAGCATGATAACACTGTTTGTTTGTATAGCACTTTATGTCATTATATGTGTTAAGTCTAATCCTACAGAGGAAGTGGGTTGTTATAAAGTCCCCCAATGTTCATTGGAATTGATGCAAGCAGTAGAATAGCAGAGCAAGAGAAGAAGAGTTATTTTATCCATTCATGGATGATATAGAAGAAATAGTTCCTCCTGTGTGTTCTCTTGGCCAGTACCATGAGCTTAGAAGCATAGGTATGAGAAGACTAGGAATGATTTGTTGACCATAGATAAACCGTGATCCCTTATTTTCAATGTTCTAACCATAGTTTTTACCACTCAAAAATATGCATGAGTTCAGTTATCTGAAAGTCTTTTTCCTCTTGTATCATTTAGGTATTGCTGTGTAGTGACCCTCCCTACTCTTCTACTTCTTCCTCACTCAAAAAAAATTTTTTTTTAAATTAAAAAAAATTTTAAATAAAAATTAAAAAAAAAGAAAAAAGGAAAAGAAAAGAAAAGAAAAAGAAGAAAAGAAACTCAGTAACCTAAAACAATAAACATTTATTATTTTTCAGTCAGCAGGTTGTTTTTTCTGGTTTTAATTGGGCTTTCTTGTTCACCTGTAGTCAGCTGCAGGTCAGGGACATAGCCCTGGTAGTCAAGGCTGTGCTCTCTCACATGATCAATTGTCTGTAAGCTAGTCTGGTTATGGATCTTCCATCAGGCTAGCCCAAACTTGAGGTGCAGTCAGGGTTCCAAGAGCAGAAGTGTACACAGGTTTCTTGAAGTCTAAGCTTAGAACAGATAAACCTTCATTTCTGCTTCATTCTTAGACCAGATTTGAGGGATGGAAAATAGATCCCACTTATTGATGGAGGTGTTGCAAAGTCACAACCCAAAGAGATTTGTTCCAAGTATTATTGTAGCATAACAACACCCTCCAAAACATAATTGCTTAAAATAACCATTTAATGTTTCTTACAGATTCTGTGTGTCAAGAATTTAGACAGACTATAGGTGATTCATCTCTACTCCATTATGTCTGGAAAGACTTGAAACCTAGAAGGAACTTGGCAGCTGGGGGCTGGAGTCACCTGAAATTTCATCACTCACATATCTGGGACCTGAGATGAGGTGAGGTGACTTGAAGACTAAGAGTGCTAAGTGGGGAGACTGTGTGTGACCTCTCCATGTGGTTTGGTTTCCTCATAGTATGGCAACCAAAAGGTAATCAATCTCTTTACACAGTAGTTTTGGGGCTCCAGACCCAGAGCTAGAAGGCAGAAGCTGCATTGCCTTGTAGGACAGAGCCCTGGAAGTCATACAAAAAATATCCCACCATACTTTATCTATCAGGGCAATCACAAGCCTTCTCTGACTCAAGGGGAGAAGAATTAGCACCCATCTTCTGATAAGAGAGTGCACCAAGATCCCATTGTAGATGATTGTGTAGGATAAGAGATACTGCTGCAGTCACTTTAGAAAAAACCACTCTGGGGGCGCCTGGGTGGCTCAGTGGGTTAAGCCACTGCCTTCGGCTCAGGTCATTATCTCAGGGTCCTGGGATCGAGTCCCGCATCAGGCTCTCTGCTCAGCAGGGAGCCTGCTTCCCTCTCTCTCTCTCTCTGCCTGCCTCTCTGTCTGCTGTGATCTCTCTCTGTCAAATAAATAAATAAAATATTAAAAAAAAAAGAAAAAACCACTCTGCTGTAATCTGTATTTTTAGCTACATCAATTCACGTTCCCCTAACAAGCAAAATACATTCAGCCCTTCTCCCCAAAACCTGCATTATGGCATTAGCTTGAAATCCAGTGTCTCATTATCTAAATCAGGTCCCATTGTGGATGAGACTCCTTAAGTGTAATCCCTTGACTACAGCTCCTACAACAGTTTCTCCAGTGCTCTCTAATTCTGAAAATCTTTCAACTAAAGAGTGTCCCTGTCAGGCTACTCTGGAACCCTAATTTTTCATAGAAACCTTCATAGGCATGCACTTAAGTCCTTGGAAAGATTTATTTCTGTTGGAAGGGCCTATGAAGTGTGTCTGTTAATATTTCTGAAGTCTTAACAAAGGGTTTGATCATCAATCCTTGGCTTTACCTTGATCCTACTAGTTGAAACAGTTATGAGCCCAGTCTACCTCTTGATGAAAGAGTGGTAAGATTACATCATGGAACAACACGTGATAGAGGAGATATTATTGCAACCATCTTTGGAAACCAGAACCTGCCACAAAAGAGATACCAGGAGGGATATCAGTGGGTGGGATATCAATGTAATTAATCTACCAGACCCTGCCTATAAAGTTGTTCATTCAGTTTTTGAACAAATATGTAAAGTATCTTCTATGCGTTAGGTACATTTCTGGGCATTAGCAGTGAACAAAACAAATATTCTACCCTCATAGGTCTTTAAATTTTCATTGGGGGACAAACATTATTAATAAGCCTAATACATAGTATATTAGATATGGTACATGCAAAGAAGAAGAAAAAAGCATAGGAAGGGAGATAGAAAGTACATGTCATAGATTGTAAGTTCATATGGGAATACCAAAGAAGGTCTCAGTGAAAAGATAATCTTTGAGTAAAGACTCAAAGGAGTTCAGACAGTAAGCCATAAAGATTGAGGAGAGAGGACTACAGGTAGAAGTTATAGTAGGTGCAAAGTTTCTAAAGCAGTAGTGTGCCTGCTAAGTATTAAAGGAATAGCAACAGAATGAACAAGGGATAGAAAGTGAGGTCACAGCAGTAATGTGGGCCAGGTCATGTAGGGACCCATTGGCTATTGTAAGTAATTAGACATTTACTCCGAAGGAGATGAGAAACAATAATGGATTTGTAGCTCATGAATGAAATGAATGAACTCCTTCTTAACAGAATCATTCCAGCTCCTTTGTTGAAAATAGATTAAAGAAGGCAAGAACAGAACAGGAAAAAGATTAAAGAAGGCAAGAACTGAATAGGGAAATTGGTTAGGAAACTAGAATTAACACAGATTAATGGGCTAAGGTGGTAGTAGTGGTGATGAATTGTCTGATTCTGCATATAGTTTGAAGGTAGGGACAACAGGACCTGATGAGGTAGTGGATGTGGAGTATAAGAAAAAATTGAGGATAATGCCAAAATTCTTGGCTTGAACAATGGGGTGAATTTATTGGGGAGAGGAAGCTGGAAAAGTATGAGAGGGGAAGAAAGCTAAGTGCCTGGATATTCTACTGGGGTTTAAGAGGAGCATCTGATTCACAAATTGGTTCTTCTTTGCCAGACCAAGAACACCTGTGAGTTGTTTGTTTAACAAACAAAGGCGTACATAAATGAATTCTATCCTGTGACAAAAGGGGAAACCTTCTAGTCATCCAGTGCTATATCAAACAAGACTGCTTGGGAGTGATTCAGACAGATCGTGTCTTTTCAACACTTCAACAATTCCCTTGTGAATGGCTTCCACATAGCTAAAATTTCCACCTAGATTCCTATCCTTTTTACCTTGAATATTTTCAGCTTCCCAAATAGCTAGGGTTCTTAAGATGTCAAAAAGCTTTCTCAGTGAACTTAGCATTGTCATAAATGGGACACTTTGAGGCATAAATGCTGAAAGGGACAACTCCTCTTTAATTGCATTGATTACTATCAGTTGCCAGTCAGACAGTTACTTACCCTACCTGCTAACTAATCCCAGAGCACACTTATCTTAGACAAAGGCAAAAATTAAACTCAAAAAGCTGACAGTTTCAGCTGCTAACAACAGTCATTAATTAACCATTTTGCAGAAGATCTTCTAACTATTCATTGAATCTTTATTGTGATTACCAATACATTTACTGAGCACCTACCAAGTGCTAAGGGTCCAAAAATGGTACAAAACTCAGCCACTGCTATTGCTTGGATTGCAAACCATTAAAACACATACAAAATTTTCAGGTTTCTACATTTGTTTAAGGTTCTGGTGTGTACCTAACTGTAATAAGGGGAGAGAAAGGAAACCAAAGGCAAGATACGACAAACAGATGAAAAGACAGTTCACTATGTTTGCAGGAAGAAACATTTACCTAAAGCCTCCTAAGTGATGTTTTGATGAAAATGGTTTATCTATGAGATCCAATTCTATAACTGAGAATTTTCTTTGAAATTTGCTGCTGTTTATGTCTTTCTAAAAGGATTACTATGCAGAAATGCCTTTAATGTATTTTCTAATGGTAGAAAGAGAAGTGTAGAGTGATATAAAAGAAGTAAAGGAGGAAGAATAAGAGCACACAAAGGTAGGGATTATGATCGCGAATTCCCAGGATTCAGAATGGAGATTGACACACGTCATTGACATTGAGGCAGAGGCTCTGTAGTAGATATTTCCTAAAAGAATGGAGGGATGGTTGGATGGATGGATGGATGGATGGATGGATGGATAGGTGAAGATGTGAATACACGAATGAAGACATTCAAAATTGCAGTGACTAAATCCAGGTTAAAAATCTTCACTTGGGATAGAGGATGGGGACTTTTCCTTTAGTTAGTTAGTGACAGAGCTATGAATTTTGCTGTCTGGTTCATAACATGCTCATCTCTTAAAGAAGGTGGCAATATTTAAGATCATTTCTAGGTCTAAAGTACTTGCATAATAATGATGACTTTTACGTTTTTGAGCCATATATTCAGCCACAGTTCTCTCTGAACCAGTAATTTGGGAATCTATTTTTAATAATAAAATTTTAATTATAATTTACTGTCAGCATTAATTAGATATTTGGATTTAACAATTCTGCATGATAAGGGTCATTATGTGCCTCATTATACAGATGAGGAAAGTGAGGTAGCATTCAATAATTTGCTCAAGGTTGTAGAGAAGGGTATAACAGACTGGGACTCTGGATCACATCTGTCTGACTCTGATTCCCAGGTCCTTTACTGTTGTCTATTTATTATTCTATACAGCTTCTTTCATAAGAATTTTTTTTTGAAGTGTCCATTACTTGGGAACGGATGCAAATTTTCTTCCTTAGAGCTAGGGAGGTCATCAGTGTTGCTGCGCTGGGCATAGGACTAGGACTAGAAAGTGCCATCAAGCAGGAAACACGGCAAGGATAAATATCCTGTGTCAGTGTGATCAGGAGTCAGCCACGAGGCAAGGGGACAGATAACAAGGCACAAGGCACTAAGAATATAAGGCGTTTTGGAGGGATTGAGGAGGAGGACAGTTTGAAATCCTGGACAAGTGGGCAGAAATCAGGGAATATATCAAAGTAGAAAGGGTCAGGACAACAAGCAGGAGAGCAGAGCATTGTACAGAGTCCATCGACCTTAATCACTGAAGCATATCCCTCCTCTGGGATTCTTTACCGTTGCATGTAGCAGGCACCAATTCTGGATTGCTGGTCTAGGCACAGCATGAAAAAGCCGTATTGGCAGCTCTGGGCAAAGGGGGCAGGGGATCAGTAGCAGCTGCTGGTGAGCAGCTCCTGACACCTTAGCATGCCTTCTTAGCTCTTGAGAGATTTTCACTATCTGTTCAGTACCTTTTGCAAGGGGGAATTGGTTCTGCAGCATATATCGTAGCTTCCCAGCTGGAAGAGTGCAATTATGGAACGCTGGAGTCTACTGCAGCTGACAGGTTCTTTCTTTTTCTTCCCCCTGTCAGGAAAAAGTGACTCATAGCAACCATATATTGATATCATACACATGACTCTCTCCTCCCTGCTCCACTGAACCCTCCCCCCACACAATTACTCACTGTTGGCGTAAATCTACTTCTGTAACTCTACACTGCAAGTTGCTGGTATTTGCAAGACACAACAGTTAAGTGGAGGATAAGAAAAGATAAATGAGATATTATTTTACCTCTGAGGAGTTCATAGTCTCTATGAAAGAGAGATACAGAAGCCAATAATCATAGCTAACAGGTAGGGAGTACTGTAATGAGGTATGAAGTATTTATAACAGGGCAGGTGCTACTACACTTATTGTAAGTCCTAACTCATTTAATCTTCAAAGCCATCATATGAGGCAGGAGCTGTCTTATCCTCATTTTACAGATAAAGAAACTGAGGCACAGAGGTGCTAAATAAATCAGTCAAGGTCACTCAACTAATAAGAGTCAGAAGCAGGATTTAAAAGCAAACACTCTGGCTCCACAGCCTTGTGTTGAAAGATAATGACTTACTGCCTTCATACAAACAAAAAAATTACCAAATTTAATTATAAGGCCAAGAAGTAAGACCTGCAGAAGAGGCAAGCTGATTATGGAAAAGTGCAGATTTGGAGTGAGTGGCTTAAATGGGACTCTCTTAGCTGTTGTACGACTTTGGACACATTCCTCAATTTTTCTGAGTCTCAAGTTAATCGTTGAGAGAACGATACCTACTTTCAGGTGTTACTATAAAGAAAATAAGACTGAAAATACCTGCCACAGTGCCTAGAGCATATTAGGTCCTAATAAGTGATGCTTGCAGTTGTGGTGGTTGTTATGAAAGTATTGTGGGGACACACACACACAAAAATAAGGACCCACTCTGCCTAAGTGATCAGGGAAGGTGGTTAAGGGAAGGTCCTGCGAGGTTTGCCAAGGTGGGTGGCATTTGAACTGCATCGTGAAGGATCAGCAGGAATGTTCTAGGCAGGTAAAGGGAAGAAAAGCATTCTAATCAGAGGGAACAACATATGTATAACATGTTTGGGGAATATCAAGTTTTTGTGTTTGGGTAACTTATGGTCTGTGTGTGTATACACGTGTGTGTGTGTGTGCATGTACTGGGAGAGAGTGGCAGGAGATGACATGAAGGATTTGGAAGACACAAATCACAAGACACTAAAGATGGTCTGATAACTAACTCAAAGAGTTTCCTAGACCCTCCTAAACTGTTTTTTAATAGTGTGTTGTCTTTTGTTCCTCCTAAATATTTTAAGACATGTTAAAACTGCTGCACAACACAGGCATACAGTATTTTGTGATTGGGAAGACTGTGTTCTCTTTTACTGGAGTTATGATGGGTTCCCCTCTATCTACTGTAGCTCACTGCACAAATCAACCAGTGTGCAGAGGTGGATGATAAAGAACAAATGTTGCAAGAACGTCCCTTTAATTATGTGTTGGAACTGTTGTCTTTACTATCACCCTACTTTTTTTTTTTTAAGATTTTATTTATTTATTTGACAGAGATTGCAAGTAGGCAAGAGAGGCAGGCAGAGAGAAAGAGGAGAAAGCAGGCTCTCCACAGAGCAGAGAGGCCCATATGGGATAGGGCTCGATCCTAGGACCCTGGGATCATGACTTGAGCCGAAAGCAGAGGCTTTAAACCACTGAGCCACCCAGACGCCCTATCACCCTACTTTTGATTCAGACATAAATGTCAAAACACCAATGTCCCCAAATTGCATGAGGACCCATTTTTTTGGTTGCTGTTAAAATTTTAAAAAAAGATTTTATTTATTTATTTGAGAGAGAGCACGAGCAGGGGGATGGGCAGAGGGAGAAGGAGAAGTAGACTCCCTGCTGAGCAGGGAGCCCAACAGGGGGCTAGATCCCAGGACCCTGGGATCATGACCTGAGCTGAAAGCGGCTGCCTAACTGACTGAGCCAGCCAGGCACGTGGTATTTAAAATTAATTCTTCCTAAGTAGGGTAAGCTGCCTATGTGTATGGGACAAGACCCTTGCTTCTGTAACTGTTGCACACATTTGACATCTGTATTTCCCAGGATTTTTTTTTTTAAGATTTTATTTATTTATTTGACAGAGAGATCACCAGTAGGCAGAGAGGCAGACAGAGACAGAGAGAGGGGGAAGCAGACTCCCCTCTGAGCAGAGAGCCTGATACAGGGCTCGATCCCAGGATCCTGGGATCATGACCTGAGCCGAAGGCAGAGGCTTTAACCCACTGAGCCACCCAGGTGTCCCTGTATTTCCCAGGACTAAAACAAAAGAAAAGCATACCAAAAAAAGGAATACATGTGTAAGATATTAACTTTTGGAAACAACTGTTGAGTAAAAAAAGCATATAAGTTTTTCAAAGACTGAAGGAGTGGAAAAATAAAATGCTATTGTTTTCTTTGAGCTTTTGTCAGAGGGAAAATCTCAGTGTCACTGGTTTTGTAGTTACATGTAAAAGTTGGTGAGAAAAAGGTCACCTGCTCTCATGGCCAAGGTAGCACTGTCCAAACTGCTTTTGGACAACTGTTTATCCAACTGTTCAGCGGTTACTGGTATTATAACTGATTCTTATTGCATTATCCTCCTTTTGCCACATGGCCCCTGGAACACATCAAATGATTACATGGTAAATAGCTGTATAACGTGTTACAGCTGCTTTTTACCATTCTGTCAGAAATATATCATAGTTGTTTTCATGAAATACTAGATAATCTGGAAAATTCATAAGAATGCCTAGTGCTTCGTTTTTGTTTTCTGTTTTGTTTGGTTTTTATTTTATGCCTAGCACTTTGAATGAATGGAGTTTTACTGTCCTATTCTTTAGTGAAGAAAGTTGTTACATACTGTCCCTTGTACTTACTTTTCTCGGTTTATATAAGATTAATTATTTCAGTCTTTTCTTAGAAGTTCACCAGGCCCACTCCTTAATTTTTTTTACTCCCCATCTCATTTCAGATGTATTTAATTCTGCTTTCTTATTTTTGGGTGTATTGATAAATACTAAACTGTTTTCAATATTTAAATATTGGTGTCATCAGAAATATGAAGAGAAACAGTATTTTCCTCCCATTGTAAAGAGAACAATTAACATAGCTAGTTCTCAAATATTATGTTAGTTTTGCCTCTATTACATTATTAACAAAGTCAAATCTTTTATAACTGGATGCTAAATTCTTTCTCTATGTTATCTATGCCTTACATTTCCTTTCATAGGAAATTCTGCCATTTCATTCACCTGGTTTTTCAAAGTAAAAGGTCATTTTTGCTCACAAATACTCTTTCAAAATCATTTATCCATGTTGTCGTTATGCATGCTAACAGCACCCTTCAACTTAAGTATCATCTGCAAATTTCATTAACATATTGTTTACTCCCATTTCCAGGTGATTAATGTAGATATTAAACATGACTATACCTAACATCAATCCCTTCATGACTTGGTTGGATATTTCTTTAAAATAAAATAGCATTATTCATCATTGCTCCTCATTTACAGTTGTTCTATCAATTTTCTTTTCTGGTGGCACCAGAATATTCAACACAACTTAATTTTAAGATTCTATCTCAGATTACTAAAATCAAATATGTTCTGCCTGCTGCATTTCTCACATTCATTAATAATCCTGTAAAAACTATAGACACCCTAATTAGCCTGTAAAATTAATTTACAAATCCAAGTTATGCTTGAAACATGAAACCATCATCTTGGAGGGGTTTAGAGGCCTACAAAGTATTTCTAGAGCTTTATAATAAGCTGATTTTCTAAAAGTCAGTCTGAGAAGTGACATCTATATTTCACTTTCCAATATTAATTCATAGGCAACTAAGTCATACTTTGTGTGTGTGTGTATGTGTGTGTGTGTGTGTGTGTGTGTGTGTGAGAGAGATATGATTTTGAAGATACCTCAATAGAATTCAGTTGGTTCTGCACTCTATTCTAAGTTTACATGCCTTCTACTTTGAATTATTGCAGAAAATACTTTTTCTGGTTGAGCCAGATGTAAAAAGGGAAATGTTTACTAGTTACTCACAGTATATTTTTTTCCATAACAAAATTGATATTCAGACAGTAATCTCTAGTATAGCCTCTGTGTTTTTTTTCTTTTTTCAGTTGGCCTCCAGTTTTATTAGTTGCACACAGAAAGTAATCAATCTTTTTTTTTTCTCATCTGCCTTGTAGTCCAGAAATTAAAATCATCCAATCATAGGCCACATAAAAATGATAATTTAAATGAAAATATCTCATAACAGGCTGCCAAGAAGTTCCCAATACATAAATCGAGTCACATAATTATGAAGTAATTTTTATAATAACAAAATATATTTTATTTAACTAAATACTCCCATGTCCTCAAAAGGTTTTACTATTACACATGAAGAAGTCTGGCACTATAGTGGTAATTTTCCTCTTCCTCAGGCTGATTAGGCTAACCAATCATGCTAATTTTTCTGCTTCTTAGAGATGGGGAGGACTAAGGCAATATAGACTAGTGAGAGAGCAGGAGACACTTGTTGCAGGTTCCAGGAAAGGAGTCCCTGTCATGAATTCAGGATCTCCTCTCTTTACTCTTGACCTCTCCTTATCCCCCTGATACTCCCCCTGCCCCAAGCCACATGACTAGGCAGACAGCCCAGATTGCCACTGGGGGCAAATTTGCCACAACAGGGGAACCACCTGAGAATGGAATCTGAGTGTGGGTAGCCAAGTAGACAGAGAGAACCTGGTCCTTGCGACCTCACAAGGAACCAGTGAAAAACCCAGTATCTACCCTGAACCACAGCATAGCTAGCTCTCTAGACTCGCTCATTTACAAATACACAAACGCCCTTTCTTTATGTCTTACCCAAAAAGGATTTGACATTATGCATATGCTTTGTAAGCTTAAATTGTGTCTGATAATTTTGTATAGATTTGGTAAATATCTAGATTCTTGTTTATACTAGAAATCAAAATTATACTTTTCAATCTTAATGTATATTCTATGCCACGAGCCCCTATTAAGGGGAGGTTTGGTAACCAGCCCAAGGCCAGACAGCTAGTAAGTATAGAGTCAGGATTCACACCCAGGAGGTCTGGCTTCAGAGCACACACTCAGAAACACCATGCTGCACTGCACTACATCCCAGGAGAACGAGAGAAGACACCTTAGGGAATATGGACAACTGTGCTCAAGACGGAGGAGACCTGAAAGCAGACAGTGTCTGAAAAAAATGAAAAGAAAGAATTTCATACAGAATGGAATGGCCATTAACGTGAAACACAGCAGAACAATCAAATGTAAGAAAAACTAAAACTCAGCCTTTGCAAGAATTGGATTTTATTTATGAGCTTTGAAAAGCCAGGTACTCTAGTACTCACTGGATTATCCATCTTGGGTAGTGACTAAAATAATAAATGAGGGGAAAAGCAAAATATCACACACTTAATTTCTGAGGTAACTAAAACTGTGGTTGTTGTGTTCATTATAATAATAATTATTATTATTATTGTACCTCTATCACAATATAGAATCTTTCTCATCCCTTGATCTTCTCTATATATTCTCCAAAAATGATATGTTCTCTTGGAACCTTCCTGTGTTTCTCAGTATCTGTATCTGTACCTTCGTAAGTACAAGAACAATTTATATGTTGGAAAGCATTTATTGGTGTATACTGAATTAGAATCCCAGTTTCCCTTAACAACCAAACTTTTCTTTCATACAATTGCATTTGGCCTTAGCAGCAAAGTTTCTCAGTCAAAGCATTTATTTGCTATTGTACATACAACCAGAGTTATATTATACAATCACATCACTCTGGCATCTAAACAATAAGGCAGGTGGTTATCAGGTATTCAGGACAACCATATACCAAGAATTCTACAGGAAGAAAAATAAGAAGATTACCCTAAAAGGTAGAATGAATAAGGACAATAATCAAGCAGTGTCTAAATTAGTCTAGCTGACCTGGGTTGGAATTCTATTCTACTACTTCTCAGTTATGTGACCTTGAAAATTTCCTTAACCTGCCTGGGATTCAGGTTTCTCTTCAGTAAAATGAGGAGAATAATACTGACTTTGCAATATTGTTGTTATAATTAACCACACAATACAGGGCCTGATACGTAGTAGGGGTTGAGTAAATGATAGCCATTATTATTGTACGTATTTTTCTATCTTATGCCGACATAACTCTTAAGATTAGAGAAACTTTTCTCATGTCATATGAAAATGCAGTTTAAATGAAGGAACTGAATAGTGTTTTCTCAATACCACTGCATTGAAACAAGAAGAGTAAGAAGTGGGAAAGTTGCCACTCCTCTGAAAAGACATTAAAAGAGGTCCCTTCTCACCCTGTAACAGAACTGACAGGTTGAAATCTTTACAGAGATCAGGGAGACAATATAAATGATGAAAGCAGATGAGTATCCAGGTTCTGGGCTTGCTTGCCTTCATATACCTGGGTCTTTTTCTTGCTCTTCTCTGTGTCAGAGAAGGGCTCACCCCTGCAGGATGCATTTCCAGACTCCTAAGTAAGCTGGCTTTCTGCAGGGTGAAGTCAACAGTAGAAGACTTGAGAGCAAGATAAAGAGGGAAGTCAAGTTCTTCCTGCCTTCCTTTCTTTCCCTCTAATAGCTTCTCTAGCCACTGCATCTCCTGTGGGTTCCAGTACCCTTCCTGGAGCCATGGCTCCCAGGCTCCTGTAACACTGTCTCCTTTTTCTCTCTGGACAGGTGGTAGTAGTAGCTCCTTGCTGTGTCAATCTCTGGGTTATTTCACAGTGCCTTGTGTTTCTCTCTTCTCCTCCATTACCTGTGTCACTAGTTTCCTATGTTACGGTTTGGGTTTCCATATTCCTGTTTAGACTCTATGTCATGGAATCCATAAGCTTTGATACCAGAATACCTGATGAGATTCCAGGAAATGGCCAGAATCTTCTGGTCACTTATTCATCATCTGTGGCTGATTGGTGCATTGAAGGAACATGGGCACAGTGTAGTCAAACCCTATGAATTTTTAAAGGGGGCTGAACATTTGGACTTTTATGCAAAATCTGCTACTTAGAACATATTGGCAGCTAATTCAATATTTGTAAAGATTGCAGTCCAAATTAAGCACCTCTGCAGGCCCACTGTAACTTGAAGGTTGGAAATGTATAACTTTCACTTATTACTACTTATCTGACAGTGTGTTACTCCTTTCTCAGTATCAGGTCTTCTTTCCAGGTTTATGTACGCTTTAAGAAATACCATAGCCATCCTGAAAAACAAAACAAAACAAAAACTGTGTTAAGGTAATGCTAGGTGCTCGAACAAACCCCCAAATGTTAGTGGTTTACCACAAAAACATGTATTTCTCATTCATGTAATGGTTTGGTACAATTGTTTCCTTTCAGCAAAGGTTTTTCCTTTCTCAGTGATCCAGGATTAGGGCCCTACCCTTTCCTGGGGCCTTCAAGTCCTCTGCATCCAGCTGGCAGATGGAGAAGAGAGTGGAGAGGGCATGCACACTGTCTAACCATGCCAGCCTACATTTCTTTGGAGAGAATTAGTCACGTGGCCATGCCTAAATGAGTGTTGCCTTGGCTGGGCAGCTCTTTCCAGGCCCTGGTACCATATACTCTATGAAGCGTTTGTAACTTTCAACGTACAGACAGCAGACTCGGCCACACCCACACTGTCTAGCTCTAAGGCAATATAAAACTGTGCAAGGGAGCTTCACATATGAGGCAATCCATACCGATAAATACTTTGACTATCTAAACAGAGGGAAAAAGGATAATCAAGACTTCTTCAATAGTTAGCTCTGGTAAATAAAAAGAAAGAGCCAGGAAAAGAGCTTGATAGACTTATAAATCTCATTATAGCACAGGTTAGTGAATATTATCATTACCTTTAGACCAATGTGAAATCTGAGGCCTGGAAATATTTCAAATAACTGGTCCAGAGAATCACAACCAATAATTAGGGTCATTGTAGCACATGCTATTTTGGAATTCCCTCAGAAGTTTCTTTTAGATGGGGTTTATCATCTTGTAATAAAGTTGCTTTTAGATGGGGTTTGTCCAGTTGCAATAAAGTTGCTTTCAAATAGTGTTTATCCTATTGAGATGAAGGTACTTTTATTGCCTTCCATGGAGACAAAACAGAATAGGAAAAAGGTCTTGCAGAGAGGCACAAGGATATAGTCAGTGTTTCTTATCTTATATGATTGAGTCCTTGGGTTGAACTAACCCACAAAATAATTGGGTTACTTACTTAATGAACTGAAGGGAACTGCAGCTGTCATAATTTTCTAGGGAAAATGTGGGGGGAGCTGTGACTTAGTGACTTGATGCTATGGAACCTGCTGATTTGTGATCTGGAATTAATCAACATTGAAAATGAAGCACTACCAAGCTGCTGAATTTGTACATTGATTATTTCAAGAAACATTTTCAAGTGCCTACGCTATATTACTCACCGTGGTAGATGCCAAGAATACAAGAAAGAATAGTAACTACTATTAATTGAATACCCACTCTGAGCCAAGTGCTTATACATACATTATCAAATGTTATCTTTGCTATGATACTTCGATAGTAAGTGATACTATCCAGAAGTTTTATTTCCTTTTTGTACTTCCCCATTTATACATAGCTGGTTTGAAGAAGATCTGACTTAAAGTCATAGCAGACTGACTCTAAAATTTGTTTTCTTTCTGTTGTGATAACTGCGCTCATACTGGCTTATGGAAAAAGGATGATGCATGTCATTAAATAAGTTACAATTTGGTGGGGGTGGGGGACAAGTAAACAATTACAAAACAGTGAAGGAAATACCATGGCAATGGGTATATTTTAATCCTCCAAGCCTTGTGTTTATACAATAGCTGATTCAATACACAGCTTTACACATGAGTTTTCTTTCTTAGTCATACCTCAAGGCCACTTTTTCATAATTTCTAGGAAGCAGATGCTCAGAAAAGTTTTTTAACAAAGTAGCTGTGTACCATGGATGAAGATGATGAGATCATCTTTGATACTTGCAGCTGATAAAAATTTGAAAGATATTTAAATGTTTAGAATAATCTTCAAACACATGGCAATAGTTAGCATATAGACTGAGGATTTATGTACCTGAACTTATATCTGTGAACCCAGAACAAACTAAAAACTGAACATTACTTGGTGAGACACCAAAATGAAAAATATTTTTCAGTAGTGCATTTTATACTACCTATACTGTCCACACTGATTCACATTTTAAAAATATTAGAGTTTTCTCCATTTGGTACAATAACTAGTGCAAAGGCAAAGCAAAAAAAAAGTCTGGTCTTTCTACCGAGAGAAATTGCAAAATGAGTTTAATAATAACAACCAACACCTACAGACTGTATTCTTACTCTGGGTAAAGCACTTTTTCAAGCACTTGCATACATTGCCTCATTTAGTACAGCAAACCTTGAAGAAGCTAATATCAGCACCCCCAATTCGCAGAGTGTGAAACTGAGGAAGAAGCTACATAACTTGCCAGAGGTCACAGAGTACAATTTGCAGATCTGCAATTCACATGGAGGCACTTGGGTGTCACGCTTCCCTGTTCTTAACCCTGTCACCCAACTGCCTCTCCATAGAGGGCCAGGAATGCATACTGTATACAACTTGTGGTGCTATGCCGTCTCTCTTGGGTGACTTATAATCTAATTAGAGAGCCACAACATACCACCATCTAAATTTATATCTGTGTTAAATTAATTTTAAGGAAGTACCAAACAACGGACACTGAATTAATATTGTTGAGTGAATAAGAAAAATCAGAGAAAGGGAAAGTGGACTAATTAATTTTTATTGCCGGTATATACAAACATGGAATATATTTTGATTTGTGTAAATTGCATAATGGTCTAATGAAATACTATTAGCATCCCCAATTTACAGTTAGAGACTAAGTAACATGTCCAAACCCATGTAGCTGGGAGATGAGTGAAGGAAGGCAGTTGTACTCAAAGTGGGTTCCATGGACAAACAGCATCAGGACCTCCTGGGAGTTTGTTGGAAATGCAAATTTTCAGGCCTGACTCAGACCTATTGAATCAGGTTTCTGGGACTGGAGCTCAGAAATGTGAGTTGCAATCAGCTTTCTGGGTGTTCCCTGTGCTCACTGAAGTTTGCGAAGCACCCAGCTAGGATAGGATAGCTGTGAGATTTGTGGGATGTTGAGCCTCCTACTCTTGTTACTACACCATGCTGTGACCTGGGCCAGGTGAGAGGACTCCTGTAGGAGAGAAATAATAGGACTGTTCTCTGAAAGCTTTGTGTAACACACAAAGAAGAGAAAGAAGAGGCAATACAGGAAGGGTCATTTACTGGACATGTCACTCACAATGCCATCATCACCTTCTTCTAGGTACACTTATTCCACCTGAAACTCATGTTTAAGCTCATGTATTGGCCTCAGGGTGGGTACTTGATACAAGGTCAGCTATCTGCAGTCTTTTCAGTGATTCACGGAGAAGCTCTGCATAAAGTGCCCTTTAACAAACCCAATTATTTGGATTTGGATTGTGGACTATAGAGGGAGAATCAGCAGTGGGTAGTGAGAATAATGGAACAGGCATATTAGGAAAGGCAGGTAAAATAGAAGAAAAACAGAAAGACAAGCTTTTCCCTAGATTTTTTATCCAACCTTTTCATTTTTTGCCAGTCTCATTTCTGAGTACTCATAAGCTTCTTCTCTAGGTACACAGAGTAAGTACAATCTAAGGCTAACCATTATCCTTTATGTCACATAAGAAAAAAACAAGGAGACTTGAAGGAGCAAGAGATTAGGAGGGGACAGCTATGGGACCAATCTGAATGGTCAGGGCTCTTTCTGTCAGGAAGTGATAGGAGACAGGGCTGGTGAGAAAGAGGTGGGAAGATGGAAAAACAGGTTCTAGGATAAGTCCCTAGTGTACTTTCTCTCCCTTAATTCTAGCTTTCATGATTTTCATCTCCTACCATGCCACAACGGCACAAAGCCATGGACATTAAAATCTCTTTTTAAAAAAGATTTATTTAGGGGCACCTGGGTGGCTCAGTGGGTTAACCCTCTGCCTTCAGCTCAGGTCATGATCCCAGGGTCCTGGGATTGAGCCCCACATCAGGCTCTCTGCTCAGCGGGGGAGCCTGCTTCCTCCTCTCTCTCTGCCTGCCTCTCTGCCTACTTGTGATCTCTGTCAAATAAATAAATAAAAATCTTTAAAAAAAAAAGATTTATTTATTTATTTGAGAGAGAGCAAGAGCATGAGCATGGTGGGTGCGGTGGGGTGGGTGAGTGGAGGTGCAGAGGGAGAGGGAGAAACTTAAGCAGACTCCATGCTGAGCACAGAGACTGATGCGGAGCTCTATCTTAGGACCCTGAGGTCATGACCTGAGCCAAAACCAAGTCGGAGGTTTAACTAACTGCCCAACATTAAAATCTTACAGTGCCACCTTCTTTCACACAAACTACCTATACCTAATAGCAAAGGCATTCTCTCCTCTGAAGAGGCCAACTTGTACAGAGAAATCCACAAATTTTTGCTGTTGCTCTTCTGAGGTGCCAAGAAGTTGACTCCTCTGATGGCACACAGCAGCCCTGCCCTCGACCCTAGGCAAATTTGCAAATCTCTCTCTGCCCTTTCTTTTCTGTGTCACATTCCCTTCAGCCCAGCACAATGCACAAAAAGAAACCATTTATGCTCAGGTAACTAAACATGGTAATAACAATATTTATAGTAAATATTACCTTTCTACAGGGCTGTTTTAAGGATATAATGAGATTGTGCATTTAAACACAACTTGTAAATTGATAAGGAATAGATCTTAATGGTCATAATATTGTTCTTATTCATGGCTCCACTAGGTTTTCAAATTTTAAGTTGTTTTGGATGTGAATAGTAAGAATTTAGACTTTGTTTTCTAGTATCCTAAAGATTTAGAGCAGTGTTGTGACAGGTTAAAAGCCTGAGTTTTAGAGGGGAGGGTATGTGCTTTTGTGAGCACTGTGAATTGTGTGAAACTGAGGAATCACAGACCTGTACCCTTGAAACACATAATACATCATATGTTAATTTAAAAATAATAATAATAAAATAAAATAAAGAAATAATTAATCTAATCATAAAGTAGGGACCAGAGAGAGACAATACCAGGATTGGGAGGTTAATTTAGGAGCTTATTATTCTATACCTAGTTTCTTGGCTAAAAAACTGAATAGTAGTCAAGGATATGAAAAGGAAAGGATAATTTGATGCGGGATTTAGGCTGCTAAAACCACTCCCTGTCCTCCTCCCTCTCCAACTCCCCCTCCCCATCCCATTCTTTTGTCATTTTCCAGGCATACTTTTGGATCTTGGGGGCACTTTTATCACAACATAGGTCTTGTTTTCAACAATCTGGATCGAAACCACTTTTCTAGAATGGAGTCCTGATACAGTTCTGAGGTACAGAATCTTATATTGTCCTTGAGATATGGCTGAAATAGTGACCCCTCTAAACGAGACTGTCTGTGAAGGTGCTGGAAAGGGAATCCAGCTAGCTCAGCTCAGCTCCCAACTTATGCTCTTTGGTTTTTCACTTCTATTCCCTTCCATTTTAGCCTGGTGAAAATACTCCCCAAAGTATCCTATCATAGACGGCTATAGAGCTGCCACTGTAGTCCAGGCCTCTGAAAGAAATTTAACTAAAGATTTCAATCGGAAAAACAGAATTATTTATGTCTTGTAAGCACTGTGCTTGCACACACTCACAGGTATGTGAGAGAGAGCCAGAGACACAGACAGCATACAGTTTATTCAACATAAATATGTGGGCTTCTTTTTCCTCTGATGGATACATAAACAATTTTGAGAATTCTTTTTTTTTTTTAAAGATTTTATTTATTTATTTGACAGAGAGAAAGATCACAAGTAGGCAGAGGGGCAGGCAGAGAGAGAGGGGGAAGCAGGCTCCTGCTGAGCAGACAGCCTGATGTGGGGCTTGATCCCAGGACCCTGAGATCATGACCTGAGCCGAAGGCAGAGGCTTAACCCACTGAGCCACCCAGGCGCCCCAATTTTGAGAATTCTGTAGGGCAGCCATCATTCATCAATCTTTGATCTTAAAAATGACACTCTATTTTCTATAAACATTGCCTCTTTTCCCAAGTTATCGGTTTACTTTCACCCTGTTTTCATCCTTTCTTTAGGAAAAGATGGTGTTAAAAAGCCATCAAGTAGGGAGGAGGAGTCAAGATGGCGGAGAAGTAGCAGGCTGAGACTACTTTAGGTAGCGGGAGATCAGCTAAATAGCTTATCTAAAGATTGCAAACACCTATAAATCCAACGGGAGATTGAAGAGAAGAAGAACAGCAATTCCAGAAACAGAAAATCAACCACTTTCTGCAAGGTAGGACTGGCGGAGAAGTGAATCCAAAGTGATGGGAAGATAGACCGCGGGGAGAGGGGCCGGCTCCCGGCGAGCGGTGGAGCAACGGAGCACAAAATCAGGACTTTTAAAAGTCTGTTCCGCTGAGGGACATCACTCCAGAAGCTTAACTGGGGTGAAGCCCAGGCGGGGTCAGCGCGGCCTCAGGTCCCACAGGGTCACAGAAGGATCGGGGGTGTCTGAGTGTTGCAGAGCTTACCGGTATTAGAACAGGGAAGCCGGCTACAGAGACAGAGTGGAGGAGTGATTCTCAGCTCTGGGTTACCTTGAACCGGTCGCAGGCTTGGTCAGCTCAGAGCGCGGCCAGAGGCCAGGGTGACGGGAGTCATTGGGTGCTGTTCTCTGAGGGCGCACTGAAGAGTGGGGCCCCGGGCTCTTGGCTCCTCTGGGCCGGAGACTGGGAGGCCGCCATCTTCACTCCCGTCCTCCGGAACTCTACAGAAAGCACTCAGGGAACAAAAGCTCCCGAAAGCAAACCCAGCAAACCCAAGCGGATTACTCAGCCCGGCCCTGGGTAAGGGCGGTGCAACTCCGCCTGGGGCAAAGACGCTTGAGAATCACGACAACAGGTCCCTCACCCAGAAGATCAACGGGAAACCCAGCCAGGACCAAGTTCACCTACCAAGGAGTGCAGTTTCAATACCAAGGAGAGCGGCAGAATTCCAGAGGAGAAGAAAGCAAAGCATGGAACTCATGGCTTTCTCCCCATAATTCTTTAGCCTCGCAGTTAATTTAATTTTTTTTCTCTTTTTCAATTTTTTTTCTCTTCTTCTGCTAAATTTTTTTAAATTTTACCGTTTTCTTTTTTTAACGTTTTTTAAATAGTTTATCTAATATATATATATATTTTTTTCCTTTTTATATTTTTTATCGGCTTTCTTTTTTTAATAGTTTCTTTTTTTTTTCTTTTTTTTTTTCTTCTGAACCCCTTTTTATCCCCTTTCTCCCCCCTCACGATTTGGGATCTCTTCTGATTTGGCTAAAGCATATTTTCCTGGGGTTGTTGCCACCCTTTTAGTATTTTACTTGCTCCTTCATATACTCTTATCTGGACAAAATGACAAGGTGGAAAAATTCACAACAAAAAAAAGAACAAGAAGCAGTACCAAAGGCTACGGACCTAATCAATACAGACATTGGTAATATGTCAGATATAGAGTTCAGAATGATGATTCTCAAGGTTCTAGCCAGGCTTGAAAAAGGCATGGAAGATATTAAAGCAACCCTCTCAGGAGATATAGAAGCCCTTTCTGGAGAAATAAAAGAACTAAAATCTAACCAAGTTGAAATCAAAAAAGCTATTAATGAGGTGCAATCAAAAATGGAGGCTCTCACTGCTAGGATAAATGAGGCAGAAGAAAGAATTAGCGATATAGAAGACCAAATGACAGAGAATAAAGAAGCTGAGCAAAAGAGGGACAAACAGCTACTGGACCACGAAGGGAGAATTCGAGAGATAAGTGACACCATAAGACGAAACAACATTAGAATAATTGGGATTCCAGAAGAAGAGGAAATGGAGAGGGGAGCAGAAGGTGTTTGGAGAGAATTATTGGAGAGAATTTCCCCAATATGGCAAAGGGAACAAGCCTCAAAATCCAGGAGGTTCAGAGAACCCCACTCAAAATCAATAAGAATAGGTCCACACCCCGTCACCTAATAGTAAAATTGACAAGTCTTAGTGACAAAGAAAAGATCCTGAAAGCAGCCCGGGAGAAGAAGTCTGTAACGTACAAGGGTAAAAATATTAGATTGGCAGCAGACTTATCCACAGAGACCTGGCAGGCCAGAAAGAGCTGGCATGATATATTCAGAGTACTAAATGAGAAAAAAATGCAGCCAAGAATACTATATCCAGCTAGGCTATCACTGAAAATAGACGGAGAGATTAAAAGCTTCCAGGACAAACAAAAACTGAAAGAATTTGCAAATACCAAACCAGCTCTACAGGAAATATTGAAAGGGGTCCTCTAAGCAAAGAGAGACCCTAAAAGTAGTAGATCAGAAAGAAACAGAGACAATATACAATAACAGTCACCTTACAGGCAATACAATGGCACTAAATTCATATCTCTCAATACTTACCCTGAATGTTAATGGGCTAAATGCCCCAATCAAAAGACACAGGGTATCAGAATGGATAAAAAAACAAAACCCATCTATATGTTGCCTACAAGAAACTCATCTTAAACCCGAAGACACCTCCAGGTTTAAAGTGAGGGGGTGGAAAAGAATTTACCATGCTAATGGACATCAGAAGAAAGCAGGAGTGGCAATCCTTATAGCAGATCAATTAGATTTTAAGCCAAAGACTATAATAAGAGATGAGGAAGGACACTATATCATACTCAAAGGAACTGTCCAACAAGAAGATCTAACAATTTTAAATATCTATGCCCCTAACGTGGGAGCAGCCAACTACATAAACCAATGAATAACAAAATCAAAGAAACACATCGACAAGAATACAATAATAGTAGGGGATTTTAACACTCCCCTCACTGAAAGGACAGATAAACCAAGCAAAAGATCAACAAGGAAATAAAGGCTTTAAATGACACACTGGACCAGATGGACATCACAGATCTATTCAGAACATTTCATCCCAAAGCAACAGAATACACATTCTTCTCTAGTGCACATGGAACATTCTCCAGCATAGATCACATTCTTGGTCCTAAGTCAAGTCTCAACCGGTATCAAAAGATTGGGATCATTCCCTGCATATTTTCAGACCACAATGCTCTAAAGCTAGAACTCAATCACAAGAGGAAATTTGGACAGAACCCAAATACATGGAGACTAAACAGCATCCTTCTAAAGAATGAATGGGTCAACCAGGAAATTAAAGAAGAATTGAAAAAATTCATGGAAACAAATGATAATGAAAACACAACGGTTCAGAATCTGTGGGACACAACAAAGGCAGTCCTGAGAGGAAAATATATAGCGGTACAAGCCTTTCTCAAGAAACAAGAAAGGTCTCAGGTACACAACCTAACCCTACACCTAAAGGAGCCGGAGAAAGAACAAGAAAGAAACCCTAAACCCAGCAGGAGAAGAGAAATCATAAAGACCAGAGCAGAAATCAATGAAATAGAAACCAAAAAAAACAATAGAACAAATCAACGAAACTCGGAGCTGGTTCTTTGAAAGAATTAATAAGATTGATAAACCCCTGGCCAGACTTATCAAAAAGAAAAGAGAAAGGACCCAAATAAATAAAATCATGAATGAAAGAGGAGAGATCACAACGAACACCAAAGAAATACAGACAATTATAAGAACATACTATGAGCAACTCTACGCCAACAAATTTGACAATCTGGAAGAAATGGATGCATTCCTAGAGACATATAAACTACCACAACTGAACCAGGAAGAAATGGAAAGCCTGAACAGACCCATAACCAGTAAGGAGATTGAAACAGTCATCAAAAATCTCCAAACAAACAAAAGCCCAGGGCCCGATGGCTTCCCAGGGGAATTCTACCAAACATTTAAAGAAGAACTAATTCCTATTCTCCTGAAACTGTTCCAAAAAATAGAAATAGAAGGAAAACTTCCAAACTCATTTTATGAGGCCAGCATCACCTTGATCCCAAAACCAGACAAGGATCCCATCAAAAAAGAGAACTACAGACCAATATCCTTGATGAACACAGATGCAAAAATTCTCGCCAAAATACTAGCCAATAGGATTCAACAGTACATTAAAAGGATTATTCACCACGACCAAGTGGGATTTATTCCAGGGCTGCAAAGTTGGTTCAACATCCGCAAATCAATCAATGTGATACAACACATTAATAAAAGAAAGAAGAAGAACCATATGATACTCTCCATAGATGCTGAAAAAGCATTTGACAAAGTACAGCATCCCTTCCTGATCAAAACTCTTCAAAGTGTAGGGATAGACGGCACATACCTCAATATTATCAAAGCCATCTATGAAAAACCCACCGCAAATATCATTCTCAATGGAGAAAAACTGAAAGCTTTTCCGCTAAGGTCAGGAACACGGCAGGGGTGTCCGTTATCACCACTGCTATTCAACATAGTACTAGAAGTCCTAGCCTCAGCAATCAGACAACAAAAGGAAATTAAAGGCATCCAAATCGGCAAAGAAGAAGTCAAACTATCACTCTTCGCAGATGATATGATACTATATGTGGAAAACCCAAAAGACTCCACTCCAAAACTGCTAGAACTTGTACAGGAATTCAGTAAAGTGTCAGGATATAAAATCAATGCACAGAAATCAGTTGCATTTCTCTACACCAACAACAAGACAGAAGAAAGAGAAATTAAGGAGTCCATCCCATTTACAATTGCACCCAAAACTATAAGATACCTAGGAATAAACCTAACCAAAGAGACTAAGAATCTATACTCAGAAAACTATAAAGTACTCATGAAAGAAATTGAGGAAGACACAAAGAAATGGAAAAATGTTCCATGCTCCTGGATTGGAAGAATAAATATTGTGAAAATGTCTATGCTACCTAAAGCAATCTACACATTTAATGCAATTCCTATCAAAGTACCATCCATTTTTTTCAAAGAAATGGAACAAATAATCCTAAAATTCATATGGAACCAGAAAAGACCTCGAATAGCCAAAGGAATATTGAAAAAGAAAGCCAAAGTTGGTGGCATCACAATTCCGGACTTCAAGCTCTATTACAAAGCTGTCATCATCAAGACAGCATGGTACTGGCACAAAAACAGACACATAGATCAATGGAACAGAATAGAGAGCCCAGAAATAGACCCTCAACTCTATGGTCAACTCATCTTCGACAAAGCAGGAAAGAATGTCCAATGGAAAAAAGACAGCCTCTTCAATAAATGGTGTTGGGAAAATTGGACAGCCACATGCAGAAAAATGAAATTGGATCATTTTCTTACACCACACACGAAAATAGACTCAAAATGGATGAAGGATCTCAATGTGAGAAAGGAATCCATCAAAATCCTCGAGGAGAACACAGGCAGCAACCTCTTCCACCTCAGCCGCAGCAACATCTTCCTAGGAATATCACCAAAGGCAAGGGAAGCAAGGGCAAAAATGAACTATTGGGATTTTATCAAGATCAAAAGCTTTTGCACAGCAAAGAAACAGTGAACAAAACCAAAAGACAACTGACAGAATGGGAGAAGATATTTGCAAATGACATATCAGATAAAGGGCTACTGTCCAAAATCTATAAAGAACTTAGCAAACTCAACACCCAAAGAACAAATAATCCAATCAAGAAATGGGCAGAGGACATGAACAGACATTTCTGCAAAGAAGACATCCAGATGGCCACCAGACACATGAAAAAGTGCTCCATATCACTTGGCATCAGGGAAATACAAATCAAAACCACAATGAGATATCACCTCACACCAGTCAGAATGGCTAAAATTAACAAGTCAGGAAATGACAGATGCTGGCGAGGATGCGGAGAAAGGGGAACCCTCCTACACTGTTGGTGGGAGTGCAAGCTGGTGCAACCACTCTGGAAAACAGTATGGAGGTTCCTCAAAATGTTGAAAATAGAACTACCCTATGACCCAGCAATTGCACTGCTGGGTATTTACTCTAAAGATACAAACGTAGTGATCCAAAGGGGCACGTGCACCCGAATGTTTATAGCAGCAATGTCTACAATAGCCAAACTATGGAAAGAACCTAGATGTCCATCAACAGACGAATGGATAAAGAAGATGTGGTATATATACACAATGTAATACTATGCAGCCATCAAAAGAAATGAAATCTTGCCATTTGCGACGACGTGGATGGAACTAGAGGGTATCATGCTTAGCGAAATAAGTCAATCGGAGAAAGACAACTATCATATGATCTCCCTGATATGAGGGAGAGGAGATGCAACATGGGGGGTTAAGGGGGTAGGAGAAGAGTAAATGAAACAAGATGGGATTGGGAGGGAGACAAACCATAAGTGACTCTTAATCTCACAAAACAAACTGAGGGTTGATGGGGGGAGGGGGGTTGGGAGAGGGGGGTGGGGTTATGGATATTGGGGAGGGTATGTGCTATGGTGAGTGCTGTGAAGTGTGTAAACCTGGCGATTCACAGACCTGTACCCCTGGGGATAAAAATATATGTTTATAAAAAATAAAATTAAAAAAAAAAAAAAAGAAAGAAAAAAAAATGAAAAAAAAAAAAAGCCATCAAGTAAAAGAAGGGGTTTTATGCTGAGTTCTTTACATCAGTGAGTTTACATTTTGTAAGAACACCCTCAGGGGATTTCAACTTTGTCCCTTAAAAAGTTAAATGGATCCATTTCAGATGTGCACATCCAGCTTCATGGTCTAATGTGGCCAGATTGCCATAGCTTCAATTTAATGCACAGGTTTCTGGTGATAATATACATTTACACTTTTCCAGTATTGGCTGAGAATGAGAGTCTCCAAAGAATCTGACTTGAGTTATTAGTAATGAATAACTTAAATGTTTCACTCCAAACAGATGGATGGATTCTGCTAATGTTATTTGATGCTTTCTAAACATATACATACTTGCAGGTAATATGATTCATTTTCTATTAAGAAATATTATCATGTATATCTATGCAAAATATTTTTGTTGTGTGATAAAAGGAAAAATTGCTGCTGAAGGTCAAAAGCCAAAGCAGGCTATCACAAATACTAATATTAGTTCTGTAAAAATATAACTGGATTGCTTCTGTATAATTTAAAATGTGTCGAAATTAAATGTGCTTGATTTTTTTTTTTTTAAGATTTACTTTTTTCTTTTAGAGAGAGAAAGAGTGTGTGAGCTTGGGGAAGAGCAGAGGGAAAGGGAGAGGATCTCAAGGAGGCTTCCCATTGAGCACAGAGCCTGACTTGTGGCTTGTTCTCATGACCCTGAGATCATGACCAGAACCGAAATCAAGAGTCAGACACTTAACCCACTGAGCACCCAGGTGCTCCCATAAACTTCCCTCTTAGAACTGCTTTTGCTGCGTCCCATACATTTTGCTATGTTGTATCTGCATTTTTGTTTGTTTCTAAATATTTTTAAATTTCCTTTTTGGTATCTTCTTCCCTCATTGATTGCTAAGGAGTGTGTTCTTTAATTTGTGTATTTATGAATTTTCCAGTTTTCCTCCTGTTATTGATTTTTAGTTTCACACATTTTTACTCAGAAGAGATACTTGGTATGATTCTAATATTCTTAAATTTCATAAGGCTTGCTTTGGGACGTACCATATCATCTTTCCTTGATAATGCTCTGGGTGCACTTGAGAAGAATATTTATTCCAGTGATATCAGATATAATGTTCTGTGTATGTTTCTTAGGTCCATTTGCTTTAGGATATAGTTGAAGTCCAATGTTTGCTTAGTGATTTTCTATCTGAATATCATTCCCGTGTTAAAAGTGGGATACTGAAGTTCCCTAGTATTATTATATTGTTATTTCTCTTTACAAATCTGTTAGTATTTGTTTAATATATGTAGGTACTCAGATTTTGGGGACATATACACTTATAGTTATTACACCCTGTTGATGAACTGATCATTTAGCATTATATAATGACCTTCTCTGTGTCATTACAGCTTTTGGCTCTAAGTGTATTTTCTCTAAAATCAGTATAACTACCCCCACTTTCTTTTTGTTTCCGCTCACATCCTTCACTTTGAAGCTGTGTGTCCTTAAAGTTGAAGTGAATCTCTTTTAGACAGTGTATAGTTGTATCTCTTTAAAAAAAAAATGCCCATCCAGCCACTCTATGTGTTTTGATTGGAGAATTTAATCCATTTATATTTGGAGAAATTATTGATATTAATAATGATCAATTGATATTGATTATTACTAATGCATTATGTTGTTTTCTGGGAGTTTCATAGTTCCTTATTTCTTATTTCTCTCTTGCTGCCTTCCTCTGTAAATTGATGATTTCCCATAGTGGACTCCTTTGGTTCCCTTTCCTCATTTTTTGTGCATCTACTGTTAAGTTCCTGCTTTGTAGTTAGCAGGCTTATGTAAAACATCTCACAGATATAAATTTTATTTTATGTTAATAATAAATTACATGCAAAAACCTACTCTTTTTCCACCCTTTTTAGAGTTTTGATGTCATAATTTATCTTTTATATTGTATATTCATTAACATTATTATAGCTATATTACAGTATTACATATTATAGTATTCTGATTTTGACTATGTACTTCTCTTTACTGTGTGTTGTATATTTTCATATGTTTTCACGTTGCTAATTAACATCCTTTTATTTCAACTTGAAGAATCGTTTTAGCATTTCTTGTAAGACATTTCTAGTGGTGAAGAACTCCCCTAGCTGTTTTTTTTTTTTAAGATTTTATTTATTTATTTGACACACAGAGAGAGAAATCACAAGTAGGCAGAGAGGCAGGCAGAGAGAGGGGGGGAAGCAGGCTCTCTGATGAGCAGAGAGCCCAACGCGGGACTTGATCCCAGGACCTGAGATCATGACCTGAGCTGAAGGCAGAGGCTTAACCCACTGAGCCACCCAGGCACCCGGTTTTTGTTTTTTTTTTTTTAATTTTCTTTTACTTTTTTTTCAGTGTTCCAAAATTCATGTTTATGCATCACACCCAGTGCTCCATGCATATGAATTACCTTAGCTTTTGTTTGTTTGCAAAAGTCTTTATTTCCCTTTCCTTTTTTTTTTTTTTTAAGATTTTATTTTTAAGTAATCTCTACACCCAACATGGACCTTGAACTTAAAACCCCGAGATCAAGAGTCATTCCATTCTCTTCTGGCTCATAACTTAAAAGGTAGTTCTCTTGTAAGTTACAAAGTTCTTTTACCTTGATACTTTTGAGATTCTTTCTTTCTTTCTTTTTTGGGGGGGCAGTTTTATTATAATGTGTCTTGGAGAGGATTTCTTTAACTTTATTTCATTTGGTGACCTATGAGATTTATGAACTTGGATATCCAAAATCTCTCCCAGGATTTGGTTAGTTCTCAGACATTATTTCTTTAAGTAAGTTATCTTCTTTCTTCTCTCTCTTTTCTGGGACTCCAGTACTTCAGATAGTTTCTTTTGGTGGTATTCCATAGGTCATATAAGATTTCTTTACTCTTCTTCATTCTTTTTGTTATTGTTGTTCTTCTCTGAGTGGAAAATGTCAAAGGTCCTGTTTTCTAATCCACATTCATTCTGCTGATCTTTTTTTTTTTTTTAACTTTAGGGGAGAAAAGGCTTTATTTAATAAAAAGCATTATATTTATTCATTTAAGGTATATTGTTAACATTTTAATTTTTTTTAAGATTTTATTTGAGAAAAAGCAAGAGAGAATGAGCTGAGAGAGAAAGAGAGAGGGAGAGAGCACCCATGTGTGCACACAAAGAGAGAAGAAGAAGCAGGCTCCCCGCTGAGCAGAGAGCCCTATGTGGGCAGGGCTGCTGATCCATTCTTTTTGTTGATGCTCTCTCTTGCATTTTTCATTTCATTCATTGTATTCTTTAGCTCCAGAATTTCTGTTTGGTTCTTTTTTATGATTCTATCTCTTTGGTAAGCTTTTGTTTGGATATTGTTTTCCTGATTTTGTTGAATAATCTTTCTTTTTTTTAATTTAATCTTATTTTTTTTCAGTGTTCCAAGATTCATTGTTTATGCACCATATCCAGTGCTCCATGCAATATGTGCCTCCTTAATATGCACCACCAGGCTCACCCATCCCCCCCATCCCCCTCCCTTCCAAAACCTTCAGTTTGTTTCTCAGAGTCCACAGTCTCTCATGCTTCATCTCCCCCTCTGATTTCCCCCAATTCACTTTTCCTTTCCTTCTCCTAATGTCCTCCATGTTATTCCTTATGCTCCACAAGTGAAACCATATGATAACTGACTTTCTCTGCTTGACATATTGTACTCAGCATAATCTCCTCCAGTCCCATCCATGTTGATACAAAAGTTGGGTTTTCATCCTTTCTAATGGAGGCATAATATTCCATTATATATATGGACCATATCTTCTTTATCCATTCATCTGTTGAAGGGCACCTTGGCTTTTTCCATGGTTTGGCAATTGTGGCCATTGCTGCTATGAAGGTGAAGGTACATATGGCCCTTCTTTTCACTACATCTGAATCTTTGGAGTAAATACACAGTAGTGCAATTTGTGGATCATAGGGTAGCTCTATTTTTAATATTTTTTTAAGATTTTTTATTTATTTATTTGACAGAGAGAGATCACAAGTAGACGGAGAGGCAGGCAGAGAGAGAGAGAGAGGGAAGCAGGCTTCTCGCCGAGCAGAGAGCCCGATGCGGGACTTGATCCCAGGACCCTGAGATCATGACCTGAGCCGAAGGCAGCGGCTTAACCCCCTGAGCCACCCAGGCGCCCTCTATTTTTAATTTTTTAAGGAATCTTCATAATGTTTTCCAAAGCGGCTGCACCAACTTGCATTCCCACCAACAGTGTAAGAGAGTTCCCCTTTCTCCACATCCTCTCCAATACTTGTTGTTTCTTGTCTTGTTAATTTTGGCCATTCTAACTGATGTAAGGTGGTATCTGAATGTGTTTTTTTTTTTAATTTATTTGTTTTGTTGTTTTCTGATTATATTTTTAAACTTTTATTTATTTTTAAATTTTTATCACTAGTTATCTGTCTAAGCTCATTCTTGTCACCACTGGAAGTATACCCAGAGAGCCAGCCATAAGGTAGGAGTGCTTGTGGATGATGCATGTAGAATGCCGGGGATGCCCATTTTATAGTTGGGGAGATATGTGGGCAAGGCATTCACTTGATGTTCTCTCATGATGCAGTTAGTAGGGCTTATGTTCCATTGATGCTCTTCAAGAATATTATCTGTTTCTCTCTCACCCAAACCTTAATAGTCTGAATGGGATATGAGAGAGTCTCTTTGGTAGCATCCTACATAGCTGGGGAGCTTGGCACTCACTCACACACTATTCCCCTTGGAAGAAATCATGGGCCGAGAAGATTTCTCTTGGCACTGAGCTCCTTGGGGGAGGGGTCATGTGAATAAAGTCAAACAGTTCCTTATATACATCTGAACTTATATTTGTTGTGTCTAGCAGTGCGCTGGAACATCTTTTCTGGAATTTGGACTTTTGTAAAGGCTCTCTCATCTGTAGGTGACTATCTAAAATAGTGTTCTCTAGGGGCTTCCAGATTATGGGCAAGAGGAGCTGGAACTAGTTCACTGGCCACTTTGGTGTCTCCAGCTAAGAATAATGTCTATCTGCCTATAACTCAATGTAAGGGTATGTGAGACTTCTCCTAGGTGCCCTGTTATATGATGTTGGATCCCACAGATTCCACAAAGACATATCTTTTCAGATGCCAAATTACTGTTGTAAGAGAATATGATGAAAAACATCTTATTCAGCCATGTAGCTAATATTACTCCCTTACTGCCTCATTTTAAAGTAATTTTCAAATAATAGGATTTCTTAGTCCACTTGCGATGTTATAACAAAATATCATAGACTAGGTAGCTTAAACAACAAACATTTATTTCTCTCACTTATGGAGGTTTGGAGGCCCAAGAACAATGTGGACTGGTCGATTCAATGACTGGGAATAGAACAATTCTTGGGTTGCACGAGGTTGTCTTCTTTCCTTCTTACATGTTAGAGACAGGGAAAGCTCTGTCTCTGCCTCTTCTTATAAGGGCACTAGTCTCATCATGGTAGTTCCACCCTAATGAGGTTATCTAAACCTATATATATTCCCAAGGCCCTAGCTCCAAATTCTATCACTTTGCAGGTTAGGGCTTCAACATACGAATTTTGCAGCCACACAGACATTCAGTCCATACCACAAGGAAAAAAACATCAGCCATCACCACATACTCATGTTTTCTAGAAGATAATGTGGCTTTGTCGTTGGTGTTGTTTTTTCCCAGAGGACTTTCTTCATCTACTTTATTCTAGAGTTCTTTGGCACATGACACTGCAAACTAAGGTCATCTGAATATGGAAAAGAGATTAGCAGGGTTAGGATAAACAGAAAAGGAGTAAAAAACTAAAATGGGTAATTTCATTTGCAGGTTCTTTCCTGTTCAAGCTATTTTGTTTTTCCTTCTTTGTGAGTAATGATACCTTATATATCAGTTACATAATGCCACACTAATGATGTTTAACAAACCACTCCAAAATTCAGCTTTAAAGGACAATAATAATCTGTTCTCATACATATATGCAGGTCAGCTGGGGATCAACTAATCTAGATTGAATCTAGCTAGGAGGCTCTGCTTCAAGGTATAGGTCTGTTGGGCTTGGTTCACTCAGATAATTCTGGCTAATGGGGCAGCAGGGATACCCTTCTGTGGATATGGCAGATATACAAAGATGGCAAGTACAAAAATAATAATGCCCCTTCTTTTCTAAGCTCAGAATAGGCACACTGCCACTATTCTCCACATGCAATTAGATAATGCAAGATACATAGCTAATGTCAAAATCAAGGCAAAAGAAAGAGCATTATGCTCCAGATGAGGTCATAGAAGAATCTGGATGTAGAAAAGGATGAAAAACTAGAGACAAAATTTTAATCTACCGCAGTCTACACTCTGGCCACAACTACTCATTTGTAAACCCTCTCCCATGTGAAAATAAAACATCAAAAACTGAAAACAAAACACCCTCTTCCCAGAACCTGTAAAATCTTATGCCACATATTAGCCTCAAAGTCCAGTATCTTGTAATCCACATCAGTCCAGATGAAATCCTTTTTTGAACTGGAAACCTGTGAGTTAAAATGGCCCGTTATTTCCCCCAAACACAACACACATAGTTGGAACAGAGAAAGAATAATTGCAGTAAGCCTTCCCATTTGAAAAGGGGAAGAATGAAAAATGAAATATTGGTAGACATTGGTCTATAATAATTTTGAGATCCCATTGGGAAAATGTTAGTAGGTACCTTCTTCTAGAGATAAGTATGATCTTTGATAAAACCCCAGTTCTTCTTCCAGGGAGTGGTTCCCCAGACCATTATTCTCCTGGTCTGTTGCTCTACCCACTTGGCTATCCTTTCCCCAATTATCTTTTTTGGCCATTTCTAAAAAGAGCTTTGTCTCAAATGCTATTTAGGGAAGCTGAGCAGCTTTCTCAAACTCTTTCCTGCTTGTAGGCAGTTGGGAATCCAGAGGTCTTCTTACATTTCCAACAGACCCGGTCCCCCTCAATCCTGGATTTCAGTACTTTTGCCAGTCAAATTTCTCAAAAATATTGTGTCTTCTGTATCTTTTTAAGTATATTTCATGGGCCCAAAAAAGCAGTCACAATTTTCTCTAATGTGCACTTCTCTTTCTATTCTTAATCTTAGAAACACTAGACTTCTGTGGAACTATGCCTGTAAACTTTCATAACGTGACTATTTTCCCCAGAATACTTCATGTTTTTTAGTTAAAAAAAAAATTGCTCCTGATGATCAGAAACCAAAGTATTCTATCGAAAGTAAAATATTAACCTTCTTAAAATATATGACCTGATTCTTTTGTATAATTCAAAATGTGTATGTTAAAAATTAAGTTCACCAGATTTATATAAAATTGTTATTAATGTTAGTGTTTTATATGTCATAAATAAACAGTTAAAAAAATCAGGATCTTTTACCTGGAAAACCTTTCTTTTTTTTTTTTTTTAATTTTATAAACATATATTTTTATCCCCAGGGGTACAGGTCTGCGAATCGCCAGGTTTACACACTTCACAGCACTCACCATAGCACATACCCTCCCCAATATCCATAACCCCACCCCCCCTCCCTACCCCCCTCCCCCCATCAACCCTCAGTTTGTTTTGTGAGATTAAGAGTCACTTATGGTTTCTCTCCCTCCCAATCCCATCTTGTTTCATTTATTCTTCTCCTACCCCCTCAACCCCCCATGTTGCATCTCCTCTCCCTCATATCAGGGAGATCATATGATAGTTTTCTTTCTCCAATTGACTTATTTCGCTAAGCATGATACCCTCTAGTTCCATCCATGTCATCGCAAATGGCAAGATTTCATTTCTTTTGATGGCTGCATAGTATTCCATTGTGTATATATACCACATCTTCTTTATCCATTCGTCTGTTGATGGACATCTAGGTTCTTTCCATAGTTTGGCTATTGTAGACATTGCTGCTATAAACATTCGGGTGCACGTGCCCCTTTGGATCACTACGTTTGTATCTTTAGGGAAGGACCTCAATGTGAGAAAGGAATCCATCAAAATCCTTGAGGAGAACACAGGCAGCAACCTCTTCGACGTCAGCCGCAGCAACATCTTCCTAGGAACATCACCAAAGGCAAGGGAAGCAAGGGCAAAAATGAACTATTGGGATTTTATCAAGATCAAAAGCTTTTGCATAGCAAAGGAAACAGTGAACAAAACCAAAAGACAACTGACAGAATGGGAGAAGATATTTGCAAATGACATATCAGATAAAGGGCTAGTGTCCAAAATCTATAAAGAAACTTAGCAAACTCAACACCCAAAGAACAAATAATCCAATCAAGAAATGGGCAGAGGACATGAACAGACATTTCTGCAAAGAAGACATCCAGATGGCCAACAGACACATGAAAAAGTGCTCCATATCACTCGGCATCAGGGAAATACAAATCAAAACCACCATGAGATATCACCTCACACCAGTCAGAATGGCTAAAATTAACAAGTCAGGAAATGACAGATGCTGGCGAGGATGCGGAGAAAGGGGAACCCTCCTACACTGTTGGTGGGAATGCAAGCTGGTGCAACCACTCTGGAAAACAGCATGGAGGTTCCTCAAAATGTTGAAAATAGAACTACCCTATGACCCAGCAATTGCACTGCTGGGTATTTACCCTAAAGAAAACCTTTCTTTAAATGCTCTTTTTATAGTTGGAGGAGCTCTATTAGGCACCTACTTATTTCTCTCAGATTTTTTTTTAACAAATGGTATGAAAGCCAAAATCTGATTTGTTCTACGACTCAAGACTGTATACTAATATTGATTTAATTTTCCCTCCTATCCTGTATCTTAATCTGAGAATCTTTGACTAGTCGGAGAAGCTGAAGATGAGGAATAGTTTAATTTTCAAAGCCAGTAATCTCTAGATTTATAACATTCTGCTTACAAACTGGAAATTCCTTTCTGATCCCATCCCTTTCTTATAAAAATAGATTACTGTTGACTTTTGAACAACATAGGTTTTAACTGCCTAGGTCCACTCATAATGTGGATTTTTTAAAAAATCAATACAGTATAGTAATATAAATGTATTTTCTTTCCTTATGATTTCCTTAATAATATATTCTTTATTTCTAGCTTACTTTATCATAAGAATACAGCATATAATATATACAACATACAAAATATATGTCAGTTGAGAGTTTATGTTATTGGTAAGGCTTCTGGCCAACAGTAAGTTACTAATAGTTAAATTCCGAGGGAGTCAAAAGTTATGCATGGATTTTCAACTGTGTAGGGGGTCAGCACAACTATCCCCTGCATTGTTTGAGAACAAACTGTATATGCAGCTAAAAGAGACCAGATCACCCTCTTCATATTTTGCTTAGAAACCATCTTGCCCAAGTCTACAAATTGGTGAGGTACAATTTTTATTTTCGAAGTTATAGCAGGTTACAGTTTCACTAACTGTCTTGCTTCTTCACTATATGTCATTGTTTTCTCAGATACAAATCTCCAAATATATTTCAATTTATTTACCATTTTCCCAACCTTCACCTACTGCTTAGTCCCAAATTCAATGGTACATAATTTATGTTTTAGTTTTAGCTGCACCCTATTACCAGTACCAAGTTTGTGTTAGTTAGTTATTGTTACAATGAGCCTTCTAAACAAATGACCCCAATGCTCAGAGATTAAAACAAAGTATTCATTTATTCTCAGAGACGTGAATTTGATGATCTAAGTTGGGTTTGGCTGGGTGGCTCTTACATTAAGCTGCAAATCCAGATAAACCTGGTTCATTATTCAGTTCTACTCCACATATGATGATTCCAAGACCCTGGCTGAAAGAGTAATAGCTACTATTATTAGGAAGCTTATCTTGTGATGGTGGTAGCAGTGCAAATAGAAGAGTGAAACACTTGAGGCCCTTAAGGTCTACTCTTAGAACTGGCACTTTGTTACTTTCCCCACATGCCATTGACCAAACATGTCCCAAAGGCTAAGCCTAAAGCCCAGTAGCAAAGAACAGTATACCACTCTTGATGAGACCATGCCAAAATATCCATGCAGGAAAGAACTGGGGTTCAATATACCACATTTTGAGTATCACAAATAGGTCTGACTGCCACCCTACAGGGAATTTCAAGAATTATAAGTGGTTCCAGCAGAAAGAGCATTTGCTCTTTTTTTTTTTTTTAAGATTTTATTTATTTATTGGACAGAGAGAGAAAGAGAGTACAAGCAGCAGGCAGAAAGAGAGGGAGAAGCAGACTCCTCGCTGAGCTGGGAGCCCGATGTGGAACTCAATCCCAGGACCCCAGGATCATGACCTGAGCCGAAGGCAGCTGTTCAACCAACTGAGCCACCCAGGCATCCTGAGCATTTGCTTCTTTATCGCTAAATCCTTAATACTAAAATTATAATCAGCTGGTGTCCCATTATCCTATAGCTTCTAGTTTAACACTGGTGAGTAAGTATATGTTACTGTCAATACACTCTGAGAAATACCTTTCATTTGTTACTCATTTTCATGGTAGAAACTCTAATTTGGATGAACAGGATACTATGAGCTCATAATGAAAGATCATTTCTTATCTTCTCATTGTCACAACATTGGAACTGACACTAGATCCCCAAAACGCTCATCTTATCTGCAGTCACTTCGATAGAAGCTCTAATACGTCCTAGGTCACCCCTCACAAATGCTCTCATACTTTGAAGATAAAGAACTCTATATTCTTATTGCTTTTGAAACTTCCATCAGCTCTGATCTGAGAACCCCATTTATGCCATTCATTGGATTGGCAATTTTTACAATCTTTGTCAAATGGCCTATGGAACTAACTTTCTCATTTTCTCCATTAGTATTTGATAATTTTTGCTCTGCCATCCTGCACCAACATCCAGCAACTCACAAAGAAATAATTGATGCCATTCTAAATTTGGGGTATTATCTAATGATGTGTTTTTGTAGACTTCTTCAGGGTACAGTGATCTACACATCTATATTTCGGTCAACATGTTTATATTATCATAAGATGGTGGCAAAAGGGTTAGTCAACTTGAAAATGTTGCAATTAATAAGCAAGTCTTTCCTAGTCCAACTCTGTCACTATTACTTAATCCAAATTATCTAATTATTTGGGCTTAGAAAGTAATTCAAATGATACAAAGAAAATAATTAGAATAAATTTAACAAAAGATGTGAAAAATCTCTGTACTAAAAAGCACAAAAATTTGCAAAGAGAGAGTCAAGAAAATGGAAACAAATGGAGAAATGTAAAAGATTTATAGACTGAAAGACTCAGTATTTTTAAGATATCACTTCTCCCCAGATGGATTGATAATATTTGCTCTCTTTGCAATTTGGTATGTCTTCTTACTTTGTAAATAACATTTCTGGTTTTCTCCAAACTGATGTGTTGGTAGTTTTTCAAATGAGCCACCAACTATGCTCCAGTAAAAGGTAATATTAAATTCAGCCATCTCTGATTTTTTTTTCTCATTTCTATCCCTTCGGGGGGTAGTAATAGTAACCTACCTCATGGAATTTCTGTGAATTAAGTTAAATGAAATAATGCAAGCTATGTGGCATAGCCCATGGCAGATAATGAGAATTCAATAAATCTGTATTATCTAACGGGAAAAAAATAGTAATAGATGTAAATGGGAAATGGACACAAGCAATGCTTTGGCGCCTCACATAAAATTAGCTGTGAAATTATTAAACAAGATCAGTTTCAGGGCCTCAGATAGAGAAAAATTGTCTATACTAAAAAAAAAAAAAAAAAAAAGACTACTTTGGAGAAAAGTGAGCCACTTACTTACAGCATAAAGTTAGGATTCAATCCAGCAAGAAGAACTACTGTGACTGATAGGAATGAGGGATATATTTTAGAACTTACTGAACTGTGAGAACTGGTAATAACATCTATGAAAAAGTGTTGTCTCTGTGTCAGGTAGGACTGGCTGAAGCACAGGATGTAAGCAGGGCATACATATAAGATAAAAAGCTGGGCATGAAGTGGGTTGAAAGCAAAGGCAAACTGGAATCTGAAAGAATAAAGAGGAACCAACAAGACAAACTGGAAACTGCCCACAGCTATCTCTCATTGCATCTAAACCAACAATGATCTATGCTTATCTATATTCTGGTCAGTATATCTATATTACCATGACAAGGTTGCAAAGGGGCTACTTGAAAATTTTGCCATGTGGTAACCTGCATATCAGTCTTGTACACCTGACATCAAAGTTACATATGTTTCTGGCCTGAGTCTCAGAGAAGCTGCAGGAGAACATCCAGCAAAAGTCAAAGGAGCTGCAGACCCAGTCTGCTGCAAATCAAAAAAGTAAACCTGTAGATCAAAGACAATGTATGTAGACTGCAGCCATTTGGAATCCTGTGCTGACCTTCCAAGCATACTAGCTGATGTTTCACTTCCATCTCTCAAATCTTTCATAAATTTTCTTGTAGCCAATCCTAACTTGAAACCATACAGGGAAGAGAATTCTGGGAAATATATTTCAACTTAGCTAAATTGTAACTTATAAAACCATCACAAATGGATAAAGAATTATACACTTCTTTTCAGTATTTTTCAATAAGGCCATTTTTTTTACCCCCTGTGGTAAATTACTGTGTCTTGTTTTAATCATTGAGTATTAAATCTTGTGACAAAGATTTAAGAATAAATGCTTTACATGAGCTTGAGATATTAAGAACTATCATATATTGACAAATATAAAAGAGAAGTTAACTTTCATTCTATTATGTACCAGGTATATTTCTCAACACATTTCACATTATCATAACCCTCACAACTGCCTCGTAGATTTTCCTCAATTTACTATGATTTTCATTTAAAAACTAGGCTCAGATTTGCGACGATGTGGATGGAACTAGAGGGTATCATGCTTAGCGAAATAAGTCAATTGGAGAAAGACAACTATCATATGATCTCCCTGATATGAGGGAGAGGAGATGCAACATGGGGGGTTAAGGGGGTAGGAGAAGAGTAAATGAAACAAGATGGGATTGGGAGGGAGACAAACCATAAGTGACTCTTAATCTCACAAAACAAACTGAGGGTTGATGGGGGGAGGGGGTTAGGAGAGGGGGGGTGGGGATATGGGTATTGGGGAGGGTATGTGCTATGGTGAGTGCTGTGAAGTGTGTAAACCTGGCGATTCGCAGACCTGTACCCCTGGGGATAAAAATACATGTTTATAGATTAAAAAAAAACAAAAAACAAAAAAAAAAAAACTAGGCTCAGACGTGAAAAAAATTCCAAAGAACCCAGGATACAGGCTGAAACTTGAATCTGAACATGGGTCTTTGATATCAAGATCATGCATTTTCTACTGGATTACAGTAAGAAAGAAGAGGACATTGCGGTTAAAAAAAATGTTAAGAAAAAAAAAATCAAGAATTTTTACAAGCTTGAACAAGTTAGTGGCCAGTATGTGGAAGCAATGATAATTAGATGGGTTTAAAATAACTCATTTTAAAAAAGCATTCCACCCAGAGAAGCAAAAGTTGAAAGGTAAGGTGGTCTTTGCATATATGAAAGAGCCTCACTTGTAGGACTGCATGGTTATTAAAAAAGGTGATGACTCTGTGATTAACAGACGATACCAACTCATTCATGCAAAGGATAGAAGTTTTCCTAATGCAGGTAAAGGATATGTAATTTGCTACAAGCAGACAGCTAGCTATACAAGCCAGGCAAAACACTGTCACAGCCAGTCAGAGAGACAAGCCAAGCCTCCTGACTCAAGTCCTCACGAAACAGCCTTTCTACTTACTTACTACCTAATCTGAATGACGATTCTGTCACATCCTTCAAACAGACTTGATTTGTTATTCTCAAAGGTTCTGTAACCCCTGGCTATTTCTAGATTTTATTCAAACTCTGGCTATGTGCTGGACTCCTCAGCAGGTTCAAGAAGTTTGTAAAAATGCTCAGCACATGTCTGAGTCAAATTTTTCCAGGTGTAGCACGTTCCTAGCTTGCCCAGGTTTCCGGTTTGCCCATGATCCTTTCGGCTAGAAGAGTTTCCATATCCAAAAATGAGTGAGTAGAAAAGAGGAAATGATCTTAAACTCTGAAACTAGAGGTCTAATTTAGATATAAAAAGACATTTTATAATATGAGACTTTTAAGAGACAGGAATGAGGATTATAGAAGCTATGACATAAGTCTTCTTAAATAGAACAGGCCCTTTTCTCTCCAGTTTGCTTTAACGTCTCCAAATCCCTTCCAAAATTTTATTCATTTGCTTATTTAATCATTCATTTAAAAGAAAGTTATTGAATGTTCACCATATATCATATATCATATATGTCAGAAAAACAGAAGATTTGACTAACTAGGTTTCAGGAAGAGAATATAAAACCCCTCCAGGTATACACCAAATAAAATTATCAGACTTCAGGACGCCTGGGTGGCTCAGTTGGTTAAGCGGCTGCCTTTGGCTCAGGTCATGATCCCAGCGTCCTGGGATCGAGTCCCACATGGGGCTCCTTGCTGGGCAGGGAACCTGCTTCTCCCTCTGCCTCTGCCTGTGCTCGCTCGCTCTCTCTCCCTCTGTCCCTGACAAATAAATAAATAAAATCTTAAAAAAAAAAAATTATCAGACTTCTACACATGGTATTTTTTCCATCAGAACACATCTGTAGGGGCGCCTGGGTGGCTCAGTGGGTTGAGGCCTCTGCCTTCGGCTCGGGTCGTGATCCCGGGGTCCTGGGGTCAAGCCCCGCGTCGGGCTCTCTGCTCCGCGGGGGGCCTGCTTCCTCCTCTCTCTCTGCCTGCCTCCCTGCCTGCTTGTGATCTCTCTCTCTGTCAAATGAATAAATAAAATCTTTAAAAAAAAAAAAAAGAATGCTCACAGGATAATAACTAGAACTTTAAGAAAAAAAAAAAGAACACATCTGTAATTTGATACTTCCATTTCTTTTGTAAGTAACATACCTTTTCTCTATAAGGAATTTTCATAAATTTATGTGCAATTTCTTTGTTGCCTACAAATGTGGATTCCATGTGGATTAAGACTTGGCTACCACTATATAAAGTTATTCAGCAAATTATTCATAGAAAAAGTATTTTTAACACTATGGGACAATTTAGAAATTTCTTTTTCTCAGTAAATACCTCAAAAACTTTGATTAGTAATCTGCTACTATTAATTTTTAAATTTTCTGTTTAAGCAAAATGTAGCAGTCAGGTTTCTCACTACTCATTCTAGTAATATGGAAATTTCCTGCTTTGAATTTTTCCTCATGAAATTTATAAATAGTTGAACACAGTTTATAACAATAACAACAAGAACAAAAAAAAAGCAATTCCTCAAGTGCTTAAAGACAAATATTTTTAATCCTTTTAACTAACTTTTTAGTATTTTCTTCCATTTGCCTAAATATACATTGAAAAATTTCTTTATTTTACAGTTTTAGATATCTTCTATTGACTTCTTACTTTGGAAAATGAAAATCTGTCTCCTTTATATCACCTACAACTTTTCTTTCCACATGCACTCAAGCATGCACACACATGTCTCCTTACATCAACTTCCCAATAGCCACATAATAATTTTTAGCTGCATTAATCTTCAATTTTAACACTAATGTTTTAAATGTTTTAAAATAATGTATTTGATAATTTTCTATCCTATTTTTCTCCCTGCTGTCTCCTTTTCAACCCCTATTTTTTGAATGTTCATCGCCTACAGTGAACTCCTAATTTTATTCTCTATCTTTTCCCATTTGGGGAGAGATTTGCTAATTTAATGCTTTAGATACTTCGTCCTTGTGGTTATTTCCAAGAGTACTCTTATGTTCTTCTCTCATTTGAAATAGCCTCCTCTTATTATTTCAAGGTCATAGCATCTTCACTATTTATTTGAACACACCAATTACAAAATTAAAAAAATAATTCTATTCTCTGAACTGTATTATGATTCTTCAAACCTTTTTTGTCATTGGTTTATTGTCCTCTGTCTCCCACCTTATAAAATTTTTTTGGCCTTCCTGTTTCTGGAGAGCTTGGTTTTCTGTTGATATTTCGGTTGAGGTCCTAAGAAGTTGCTTGGATGCTCTTCTTCCACAGCCCAGGCTTATTTACTGGTTCTCTGCAGTGTAAGGTGATCAGCCTTGACCATTATGCTCAATACCTCTAAAATATCTTCTACCAAAAGGAATGCTTTACTTTCCTGTCTGGGAAATTTGGTCTGGCTACTCCTGTTCTCAGATTCAAGTAGGGAAGGAGCCTCATATAGAATGTAGATTTTTCACTTAATCTCACTGTTTTCAGCACAGACTCTCCACCCTCTTTGGTTCAAACTCATCATGGATTAAACCTTTGGTTTTCAACCACTCTAGAGGATGTTATGTGACCTGGCTTTTCGGGATGGAAATATGAAGTATACTATAACCCTTATAGAAGAACCATGCCTGTCCACATAAGTGGTAAGGTATTTTTAAACAGAATTGCAGTTGACTCAATCTCACAACTGGGGAAATAATATCCTTGAAGAGCTCAACATGGGCAATTCCAAGTCCTTATAGAACAATAGATAAGAAAGCTGCTAAGTTAATATAAAATAATGTCAGTAAATTTTAGAATTATATAATGCAATGAATATCAAGTCACAAAAATACCAAATTTTTTTAGAAATTACCTTAAATCCTTCATAAAGCCTTCCAATTCTATTTCTTTTCTTTCTTTCTTTTTTTTTAAGATTTTATTTATTTATTTGACAGACAGAGATCACAAGTAGGCAGAGAGGCAGGCAGAGAGAGGAAGGGAAGCAGGCTCCCACTGAGCAGAGAGCCCGACACAGGGCTCAATCCCAGGACCCTAGGATCATGACCCGAGCCAAAGGCAGAGGCTTTAACCCACTGATCCACCCAGGCACCCCCCAATTCTATTTCTATGATCTCTATCATCCTACATCATCCTGGAATCCTACTCAGTTCCCATAATCTCACTGGTTTTAGAGCTTCAAACTTTCCCTCCTGTGTCCTTTTGTGTCCCTCTCAGATATTTATTTTTCCTTAATCCCCAGGCAATTCCAGCTTTCCCTTTCTTTTATAACTTCCATCTTAATGAGGACATGTTTCTTCAGTCTCTGTCAGAATCATATTTATTAATATGCTTAAAAAAGAAAAATCTAATAGTACTCCTATAAACAGAGGACAAAAACCCCTCTCAATTTCAAGACAGGACAATATTTTATCCAGATTCACTACAGCTTCCCTTTCTTGTGAAGCTAGGTATGTTTTATGATAACCTAAAATTCCCTTTCCTTGGAATTCTTCAAGGAGAGAGGTGGGCCAAACATTAACCTACCTCTCCCCCCGAAATAGTTGGGTTGCTAATCCAACTAATGGTTCAGAGTGCATAAGGTAGGTAATTCACCATGACATCTAGCATTCTTTCAGGTCATTTGAAGTGCCCACTTAAGAAAGACCATGAGTTCAAATCCTGTATAGAGAAAAACTTATAAATGTATTAAAGAGGATGGACTGGGAAAGAAAATAGGAAGTCTCTCTTTCTCTCTCTCTCCCCCTCTCTTACAAACATACACACACTCCTGCCTTTGGCAGTTAAAAATCTGACCAAATGCTTAGTAACTCCCAGTTGCTATGAGCGTGTAAAAGAAGATAGCTGATCCCTAAGGTAACAAGGGACCAAATCAAATAAAGCCTGTAGGTTAAGTCAACACTTTTACATTAAAGGGAAATGGTATCCTGCACTGGTTCTTAAGTACAGGTGTCCCATAATCTCCATAAGCAATAGCCTTAACCAAACAGGTTGCATTTGGAGCATCATAGTTCAAAACTTCCAACCAAACTCTCAAGTTGTTCTGTTAAAGCTTTGCTTGGAATTATATGAGTAAATGTCTGAAATACAAGAGAAATTAAGACAGAAAAGACAAGGAGTCTTTGAGAAAGAGACTCTGTTTCTAACTGGGCTGGTGGGTGAAGGCCAGGAGTTGAGGGTCATGAATTTCCCTGGTGTTATCTCTTTATTTTAATTTATTTTATTTTATTTTAGAGAGAGAAAACATGCATGTGGGAGGTGAAGAAAAAGGGGGAGGAAGGGGGAGAGAGAATGAGAGAATGAAAGAGCATGTGTGAGGGAGGGGAAGAGAGACAGGGAGAGAGAGAGAGAATGAGAGAGAGACAGAATATCCCAGGCAGGCTCCACACCCAGCATGGAGCCTAACATGGGGCTCAATCTCACAACTCTGAGGTCATGACCTGAGCTGAAATCAAGAGTCAGATACTTAACTGAGTCCTCTGGCACACCCCATGATGTGTCTTTACATAGAACTAAGGCCCTGATGCTGAATATTTCAGTTGTTAGGGTCTGTGATGGTTTCCTTTCAGCAATGTGTTTCTGAGTATGCAGTGTACAAATACAAATAATATATTATTCTGCATATGTATATATTTCTTTCTTTCTCTCTTGTCTCCTCATTCATTCTTTCCCTCTTTTTAATCTACCCCCCACTCAGTACCACCTCTCCAATGGAAGAAACACAAGTGCCTAGTGAGAAAAATACAGGATTTAAAATCAGAATACTTATGAGTCCTCAGCTTTTATCGCTCAATAGCTGTGAAAATCAGAAGAATCACTGAACTTCTGTGAGCCTAATTCCTACTCTGTAAAATGGGAATAATCACCATACAATTATAAGATCAGGGTTGAGGATCAAATACGACATTTATGAAAGCATCATGCACTATAAAGTGTTATATTCTTCAGAGTTTGCAGGAAACAAGGATTTATAGGCATATGGATGGTAAAGGACCAACCTGACCTCACTAAGGAACAGAGATGTCTACATTTAAGCTCATTTTTAAAATTACAAACTTTAGGTTGGATTCTCTTCTAATTTTGATAGAATGTGGAAAATGTCAGGCCCTTGATATTTAATACTATCCAAATATGATAATGTTATGATAGCAAATAAGAAGATGCATTTTAATTACGAATTCTTTCCTTTAATTCTTCAAAGAGAATATTAATTATAACATCCAATGTTTCTTGGGTGCTTACTATATTCTAGGCAGTGTTCTAAGCGACTTATGTGTATCATCTCATTAAACCATTATAATAGCCCTAAGAGGTACTGTTTCCACTTTACTGAAGAAGAAACTGAAGCACAAAAAAACAATTACTCACCTCATGGAGAAGCAACAGTATCGGGGTTGGAACATAGACATCAGCCCCCAGAGTCTGGATTCATAATAGGTAGACTATGCGACCTCCCCATTTGACTGAGCACTACATACTGGGCGCATAGCTAATCAGTGAAAGTTGTAACGAAAAGATGCTAAGACATGATTTAGTCTATCCTCCCCTCAGGTGAGAAACAGAGGCCGTCTGTTTCAACATTGCTGAAAGATTGTCACACGGCCTCTGTCAAGCTGACACATTCAAAATTCAGCTGGTCAGCCTGAGCCAGCTCTGAGTGGTATCAAAACAGGGTGAAGAAGGTTTCCTGGCAACTAGAACAGCAACCTTGGCCTAACAGCCCTGGTCCTCAATGTTTCTTTCCCTCAGTTCCCTCATACATGGCTTTCCCGCCTTTCCCAAATATCTTCCTCTTGCCTTCCATGAGATAAATAAAAAGAATTAATGCTTGTTTTCTGAGGCCAGAAAGACGTTACCTTTAGAATTTGATATTCTCTTTTTGTTAGGAACGCCCCCCCCATTTCTGTAATAGATGTAGGTCACATGTTTTTAAAAAGTAAGTGAAAATCACATTCCTTTCTGTTTGATTATCATTTTGGAAAACGTGAGCATACCCTTTGAAAAAACTGTTCTGTGCGAGACTCGGGTTAAGGGTCCCGATTCCAAGTTCTACCTTCAGCTGGAGGACTGGGACCCCACTTCCCTCGTCTACCCTGAAGCAGCAGCAGGTGAGTGACAATGGAGTCAAGCATCAAGGACAAAAGAGGCACCTTCTTCCTGATGCTGTTTTTCTCACAGGTAAAATGAGAAATCAAATCCTCTCCTCTCCCTGCAGCACTGTCCGCTCTGAACATGACATTAACTTCCACAAAGGAGCCTGGTGGTAAAGGGGTGATTAGCTAGATAGGCCTTAACAGCTGGGCTCCAGGAGATGGAAACGAGGTGGAGGAGGGGCATTATCTGGCTGCGGGTCTTGTAGTTCTATCAACTGCGGCAGCAGCAGCAGATGAAAAGCTTCTAGAGGTGGGGGCAGGGGAGAGCCCAGATTGTAAACATCTCTTGCCTGTTGCCTAGAAGCAGTGGCAGCAAACAATCCAAAGACTGCTCCTAGGTTTTCAAAATTTCCTTTATACGCAGGGCTCTGTTTCTTTTTAAAATATGCGGCCATTTTATAAGGTCATCGGCACACGTGCGACGCGTGCGTATATCCTAATAATTTCCTAGTCACCATGTGTAATTGCTTACCTAAAGTGCTCAATTATTGTTTAACAAAACCTTGTTAACGTTAGTACATTAATCCTGGGGCTTTTATAAGCCTTTTAACGACTGTATTTAGGCACTCATATTTGTGAGAATCAACAGAAATAAAAAGATATGCGGTTTTGTTTATCGGGAAATTTGATAATTCCTGAATGATAGTTTTCTGAAACAAGCCTTGATGAAGGACGGGAGTCGCGTATTAGAAATTGGTTTAAAATGTGATAACAGTAATATTATAGGCTGTCTCTGCAGAAATGAACTATGAAATACCACACACACATACAGCAAGAAAAGGGCAGGGTAGTAATAGTGGAAGGTTTTAATTACCTGCGCACAGGACAGGCTTACATTAGGTGGAGGAAGGAGGGCTGGATCTGGTGCAAAGCTGCTTTCTCATTTAATGTGTGCGTCAATCCGAAAAGGGAGAAAAGAGGGCCACGTATAGGATTAAATAATGCTTAGGACTCAAAGAAAAGAGAGAATATGAAAAGCAGTGATTAAATCTCATTAAGCGTATGATTTCATCCCAAATAGAAGCTAGAGGTATTTAGAGACAACACGGAAATTTAGGAAGACAGAAAATAAAATACAGCATATAATCATTTATTCAAAAAGAGACAAGCCACTGAATTAAGGTCAGGGTAAATTGCAAAGAAGTGGTTTTTAAAAACACAACGTCACCCAGAATGCCAGTCCCACTAATAAGTGGTAAATTTGTTTAGCATTTTACAAGATCAAAGTGGAAAAGTAATGTCTCCAGAATGATGCAGCAAAGAAAAGGCTCCCCCTCCCTTTTTCAAGATCCAAAATTTTTAAAGGAATAGAAAATCAAATCCTCTATACTTTGGAAGGAAACTCTAAAAGGACCCAGGGGAGAAAAAGAGGCAAAGAAATTACCAAATCAGAGGACAAACCTCTTTTATGACATTAAAAGCACACAACCCAGCAAGGCACCCATAGGGCCATTAAGGGGATGAGTGGGAAGTCAGTGACAGATGAGGCTGCCATTGCTGAGAGCCTGAATGAATTCTCTGCCTGCGTATTTACGAAAGAAGCTGAAGGTCACGTCCAGGAAACCGGGATACATTTTCTTGAGGGGAAAAGTGAAATGTTAAAAGGATTTTATGATCACACAAGAGCAGATAGTTGCGCAATTATAACTATTAAAAGTTGACAGGGCACAAGACCCAGATTAAGTATGTCACAGAAATCTGAAAGTGCAAAGGAAACAGGAAATGCCTTCAGCAACGTTTCTGGAGAGCGAGCTCAGGAGAGTGAACAATCAGTGCAGCTGGAGACTCCTTTTGGACTAGGTGTTTGAAAGAAATCCTCAGCATCTTTAGAAATCTGGCCACCAACAACTGAGACACGGTGGCAAAGTGGAGAGTGTAGACCTTCGTTTTGCAATCTACGGAAATACACTGTCTAGCGAAGAGTTAACATTAGCTTGTTAAATCACAAATAATGGGCATTTTCACAGAAATAGGGCGTTTATTGCACCATCCCACACAGGCAAAAAAGGATGTAGGTACTGCTTCTAAATTTCTAAATTTTCTTATAATAGTGAGTTCCATCTGTAATCTAGCTGCATTAAATGAGGTAGTATAAAAGTAAACAAGAGTAAATCCGAACTACCCTTAGACCCAAGGGAATGTGTATATTGTGATATGGAAAGGAAGAACTGTGGGAGCTACTGCCATTGCTACTTTCCTCATTACCATCATCATCAACCTATTAAACACATACTTGCCTACAAGACACTTCAGCAAGGGAGCAGGCTGGTGGGGTTCCTTTCTTTAACTGTTGCAGGGTCTGGATTTCCACGCTGATTCATCTTATCCCTTTCCGTCATTATGTTACCAACCATCATGTCACCTTATTACTTTTAAAAATCAAAATAAAAATGTTCCACTCCTGGGGCTGTGCTTAGAGTAGACAAGTGTTCCATCCACCAGCCTCCAGCTGTGTTTTGATGAACCAATAAAAATAGTCACAACACTGTGGAGTTAAAATCTGAAGGAAAAATGGCATTACGTAACGTTCATTAATCACTTACAAATGTTATTTTCTTTTCCTTCCATCCTTCCTGCCTTCTTTCCTTCCTTCCTTGTTATGTTTCTTCTTACCTGCAAATATTTATTAAATTCCCTTTCCAGACTGTAAGATTTAGCAATAAGGCATGCAAACATCTATTATTGCTCTTGAATAATTCTCAGTGTTGTGGTGATATTAACAGTGTGATGGCATCGAAAACAGCACAAAGCCCAGGGTATCCTGAACTATTTAAGGAAGTGTATAAGACAGCCCAGGGTAGTCAAGGAGAGGGTGGGTTAGAAATGGAAGCTATAGGTGTTAACCAAGTGAAGGAGACAAGAAAAAGGATATTGTAAACATAGTATATTTATGAGGGCTTGGACGGGAAATAACACAGTGAAGTACAAAATGACATGACTAGATTATTCCCTCATCTGTATTTTTATATCTATTTTCTACCAAACCTTACCACACTAACTACTTTTATTATTGAATTGAAGTTCTTACATCTTCTTAGAAAGAAAAGAACAAAAGCAAGAAACAGAACAAAGGGAGAACTGGGTGAGTTAGAAAAAAGATACAATAAAAGTGCTCATAAATTTCAGAAATATACTGACTTTTGTTTAAACTTTTAATTAATGACCTGGAAGGGCATAATATAAAAGTGAAATTTCTGTGGCTTACCAATAAGAAACGAAGGAAGGAAGGAAAAGAAAGAAGAAGGAAGGAAGGAAGGAAGGAAGGAAGGAAGGAAGGAAGAAAGGAAGGTAGGTAAGTAGGTGAAGAGAGGTAGCAATATTGACATTATTGAAAGCATCAGGCTCTCTGGACCTACAAGAACAGGAATAATTCATGCGAGAGAGAGGATAATCACATCGCTGGGGCTAGCTATCCTAACACTGAATAAAAGAGTGCACAGCAGAAAATATAGAACCAGAGTCACCATGGGGGCCATCGTAGAAAGGTCAACATGAAAATAATGCTTCCTAATGCTTACCAAACCATCCCATTAGATTCAGGTATAGAATTTAGTGATTCATCACTGATGTAAAACACTTAGTGCTCATCACAAGTGCCCTCCTTTATCCCCACCATCCATTTAACCTTCCCCCACCCACTTTCTCTCCAGTAACCCTCAGTTAGTTCTCTATAGTTAAGAGTCTGTTTCTTAGAGAATTATCATATGATCTCCCTGATATGAGGAATTTGAGAGGCAAAGTGGGGGATCTGGGGGTTAGGGAAGGAAAAAATGAAACAAGATGGGATCAAGAGGGAGACAAACCATAAGAGACTCTTATTCTCACAAAACAAACTGAGGGTTGCTGGGGGAGTGGTAGGGAGAAAGTGGTTGGGTTATGGACATTGAGGATGGTCTGTGTGTGCTCTGGTGAGTGCTGTGAAGTATGTAAGCCTGAGGATTCACAGACCTGATCCCCTGGTGCAAATAATACATTAAATGTTAACAACAACAACAACAACAAATCTGTTTATTGGTTTGTCTACCTTTTTTTTCTCCCTGCATTCATTTTTTAAAATTCCATATATGAGTGAAATCATATGGCAAACCATGCCATTAGAAACTAGTGAAATCATTTCTTCTAGTTCTAAAGTTCTAAAGTTCTATGAGATTCCAGACCTGAATACACACCCGTTGCTCCTTATCCAGTGCCTATAGCAGAGCCCTGCCAGGAAATTGGCTTTGTACTGACCAGCTTTAACTTTTTCTTCCTTTCTTCCTTCTTTCCTCCTTCTCTCCCTCCCTCCCTCCTTTTCTTCCTTTCTTCCTTCCTTCCTTCCTTTTTAAGATTTTATTTATTTATTTGGGGAGAGAGAGACAGAGAGAGTGAGCAAAGGGAGGGGCAGAGGGAGAAGGAGAGAATCTCAAGCAGATTCCATGTTCAGCATGGAGCCTGATGTGGGGTTCTAACCCTTGACCCTGAGATCATGACCTGAGCCGAAATCCAGAGTCAGGAGCTCAAGAAATGGAGCCACCCAGACCCTCCACCTTTAACTTTCTTACCATCTTCACCTGAATGGATGTGGAGTCACTGTGCTTACTTTCATTCCTCAATCTTTGTGAATATCAGCAAGCAGGATTCTCAGAAAATGGGAATTGTTTTCAGTACCCCCAAGTCTCCTTTTTTCTTTCTGCTTCCACATGTTTGTGTAATCTGGTTTCCTTCTAACAATGTATCAAACCCAACATTTTGGAGAAATACCTGTAATCATTTCTCTATAATACATGATGTGTCAACTCCATGTGGGTTATTTCCTATTAAGTAAGTCATCACTAATTGTAGAAGACAAATCCTAATCCCTGAGTAAGAGGCATTTGAAAGAAACCTGGGCAAGATGAAAGATATTTGTCTGGAAGGAGGTGGGGACTGGGAAAGGGCTGTTATGGGACTTATCAGAGGCCCTATAAATATGACATTAAAAATATTGTACACCTAGCACCACACTACTCTTGTGCTAGAGTCCTGCAAAAATTGGCTAATATTTATATGTTAGTTGCTAGAGCATAGAGTATCCATGCTTATAAATCAAAATACATAAAAGCAACTTATTTCATCTACCTGACTCAGAAAGTAGGGTCCCTACTGAAAAGAAAAAAATGTTTGCATGCCACCTATGTTAGATCTCTGCTGGTTTGATTTTAAACCAGAAGTGGGTTATACCAAATAATACTAAATTTTTAGAAATCATATGTACTAAATGATTTAGAAATCATATGTACTAAATGACTTTATATGCAAATAAAAATAGGGTTTATGAGTCACTTTAGTTCTCAGACAGGTAATCGAGGAACAAAAATATCAATTGATCAATACATATATGTGATTAAGAGCACTGAGCTGATTTCAGCAAATTAGAGCTCAGGTCAAAGGCTATCTTTGATTTGCTTTCTGACCTTTGGCAAATCAATTAAAATTCATCTTTACTCACATGTCACATCTTTAAAATTGAAGACTTTTATTTTATTTATTTATTTTATTTTTTATTTCTTTTCAGCGTAACAGTATTCATTGTTTTTGCGCCACACCCAGTGCTCCATGCAATCTGTACTCTCCCTAATACCCACCCCCTGGTTCCCCCAACCTCCCACCCCCTGCCCCTTCAAAACCCTCAGGTTGTTTTTCAGAGTCCATAGTCTCTCATGGTTCACCTCCCCTTCCAATTTTCCTCAACTCCCTTCTCCTCTCCTATTTTTAAATCTCCCTATCCACCCAAACAATTGCTGAAATTTAAGACATGAACCTTAAAAATAACTGCAATAAGTACCATATGACGAACAGCACTTTCAAGTAATGCTATACATGGTAGAACCCTATAAATACTTGTGAAAAAAAAGGCACATTTCTGGAAACAATACTTGGATAAATTAAGACGTTGTCTCTCCTAGAAAGAATGGAAGCTTGAAGCCAAAATACAAGAGTGAAGGTGTTTGAGATATTGACACATGTCTAGGCATGGTTTCTGAAAGAAAAGTTTCCATTATGAGGGGAAATATTTCCCTATTGTCAACATCTCTTCCACATCTTTCCCTTGTTTGCTGCCCTGACTACACCGTTGCTGAGGCTAAGGCAAAAGCCAGAATGATACTTTAGTACGTGTAAGTTAGTTTCTTTGAAAGAATGGTTTTCCATCAAGCGGCATACACTTTGGTCATTCCAAAATCTTTTCCAAATTTAATGGACACGTTCTTTCCAGACACATTTTAGTCTGATTTTCTCAAGCAACAATCAATAATTTTATAAATTCTCCATAATTTTTAGCATCTATACATAGTCCATCTCCAACTTAGAGCTCCAAATACCAATTGTGTCTATGAATATTCCTACACAATTTACAGATATTTCTGAATTAAAAAAATATTAAAGAAATAATTTATAACCATATTCCTAAAAATAGCTAGGAATAGTCTGATAAACACTTTTTAAAAAGTCCAGAGTTGAGATTAAGCCTGTTCATGTGGGCAAAAATTGATTTTTAATAGCCCTCCCCCTTCCCCACAAAGATCATTTGGGTTGGATGTTATGCTGCTTTAAACATCATTTTAATTTGCATATGGTATTTTCATAAAAGTACCTTTGGAATTAACCAAGCATATGTTGCTACTATAGTATACTTAAAAATGTATAGAATATATGCTTAATCAACTGTGTTTAGATATAATACCTATGATTACTCTGTAAGGTTGCATGGTACTGACTTTGTAAACCCCAAATTTAAAAACTTATATCAAATTTTCCAAACTATGTAACTCTATCATATTAGATAATGTGTAAAGTCCTTAAAAATATAACACCGCATGGGAAGTTTTCACATTTATCCAGTTTTAGAAAGACTCCCAGTGTGAGGAAAACTCAAGGAAGAGGTTAGTGTAAGTTGTAGGAATAATGGTACCTTTCTTTGCTCTTGATCTAGGTGTCTGACTGATGGATCAGAGTTCTCTTAGATTGACCCTGGAAGAAGGGCAGCAGAATTAGCAACTGATCTTGAAAACAAGGTGGAGGATGCCATCAGATAATATTTATTAATATGGGAAGTCATTTAAATTCATTGTTAAAATCCAAGAGGAAAATTATAAAATAGTATGCACAGCAATTCATCATTTTTGTGTGCAAGGAATAAAAAATAATTAAGTACATATATGCATAGATTAGTAAAGATTATCACTAAGTGATGGAGTTATTAAAGACTTTTGCTTTATATGTAATTTTTAATAATATTACAGCAAACATTCTGTGAGAAGTTTTTAACTTTAAAAATAAAAATTTTGTTCTCTCCTCTAGATACTCTTTTAACATGCAGATTTGATAGTTAGAAGTAAATTTTCCTTCATGTGTCATGCATATTTATATGTAATGTATAGATTACATAATAAATGTATCTAGTAACTAATGACAGATTTATATGTATATAAAATTAGCCATATCTTTTAACCTAACTATTCAATTGCAACCAATTTTACTGAGATCCTTAAGTTAATTTTATAATGCTAATGATAGGCACATACTTTTTCAACTAATAAGCTCATATAAAACTAATAGTTACTGATTTGTTTCTCTAATTATATGCAGAGATTCTTAGAATCAGAAAATTTTATGGTATTGAAAGAGATCATTCAACTTAACCTATTAATTTTACAGATAAGGATGCTGAGTTTCAAAGAGACTAAGAAATGACCCAAGGTCACTTATTTAGTTCACTGCAGCCACGTGTTCTGATGTTGAGTACATTTAAGGTCATAGTGTATACAAAAGAGCCAGAGAGAATTTACTTTTTTCCTCTGAAATTGTTTGTTTTCCTTTATTTGAAATTCTGATGTTGTCATTATTTAAAGTAATTAGTTTATCCCTTTAAAATGTGTCTTTTAATCTTAATAAATTGTTTCAAAGGAAACCACATTGAAGACACTCATGGTTGTAAAAATGTATATTAAATATAAAGCTACGGCTTTAAAAAACGTTTTGATTTTATGTTCTGATTCCATTTTGCTGATTTGTTGAATTTTCAAGAGCAGTTTTAAAGATTTCAACTTAAAGGTCAAGTAGTGTAAATGCATGTGTCTGACAGTCTTACATATGAATGGTTCAAAAATAACTTAGTGTTACACATAGTCACACAAACACACAGACATACATATAGTTATAGCCATACATCTAGCTCATTTTGTAATAAGTGACATTGAGTATGATAATCTATTTTAACTGTTTTATATGGGGAATATCTTAAAACATTGATTACATTTAGGAAGCAATGTAGTAAAAGGTAAGGGCTCTGGAGTTTTAAACAGATGGAATTCCAATCCACCCATCAATATTCAGACCTTTAGGTAAATTGTCCAACTTCTCTGAGCCTGTTTTCTTATCTGAAAGTGGGATTTAGAACTACCTAGAAGTATTTTTAAATGATAAGAAATCTTGCATAGAGCACCTAGATTATTGAAGGACACACAGAAAACATTCAATCCATTCATTTTACCTTATTTTTCATTTAAAGTTTATATAAAGAATGCATGAACAATATTCTTTTTGAATTCCAATTAATCTATAATTTCCTTCCATTCATACTCATCTGATTGTTCACCATTATGATGACAGGTTGCAGGATCATTTTATCCCATAGCTCAGCAGACCAAGAAAGAATAGATTCCAGGAAAGACCTGATCTTCTCTGAGGAGAATAGGAAGCTTCCAAAAAGGATAGACTATATATTTTATATTTAAGAAGTTCAATCATCTTCTTCATTGTGCAGAGATAGCCAGATTGTGAATGATTCCAAAAAAATCAAATTTATAAGATTTCTTAAAAATTTGTTAGTCATCAGACTTTACATGAATGTAAACAGTACATATTGCTGAGGATATAGGTGTGAACTGTTTTTATCTCCGAAGTGTGAACAGCAAACGAAGGAAGACACAGCACAGCAGGACACAGCAGCCATCCCTGATTATTTAAATGGCTCTTAAGGGACATCTGGGTGGCTCAGTCCGTTAAGTGTCTGCCTTTGGCTGAGATCATGATCCAGGAGTCCCAGGATTGAGCCCCATGTAGGGCTCCCTGCTGAGCGGGAGTCTGCTTCTCCCTCAACCTCTGCTCTTCCCACTGCTCATGCTCTCTCTCTCTCAAATAAATAAATAAATAATCTTTATAAAAATTAATGGCTGTCATGTTGTATCAGCCAGGTTGCCAGCAACAGAAATGGACTTTGAATGGCTTAAGCAGAAAACAAGTTGTGGAGACTGTACTGGGTAGTTAACAAAATCACTGGTAAGGCTACAGAACCAGATTTGGACACTGGACATGAGCAAGGAAGGCTTAGTAGCAGCCAGGATCCCATCCCAAATTATCCCACAAAACCATTCCAGTGAGCATCTGCTACTGGACATGGGACCTCACAGCTTGTATTTAATGCTACCACCCCAGCTCTGACCTCTAAACATCGTGGCTGCTCTCCTGCTCGGCCTCCCTTAGAAAGAGAACCCTGCAACTGCGATCAGGCCACTGCTTGCTGCTCCGGTGCGTGGCCTGTGGCCCCCCTTTCTTAATCACTAGCACCAGATTTAAAGTTGAGCTAAGGGAGACAGGGAATAAATATCTCTGCCTTTGCCTCTCCCTTAGCTATACTACCCACCCCCACCCCCGCCCGAGTCACAAATCAGTGACTTCTCTAAACACAGGAGGGGTTCAGATGTTGGGCAGCCAAAGAAATACACAAAATAATCCACTACTTAAGTGGAAGGGGGAGGAGAATTTTTCTTAGTTTCTACAACAGAAAGTAGGACTAGGAAGTTATGTGGGGTGGGGAGGAAAGGAGGAGCCCGGGTTTGCAGATTTAAACATGATAAGAAATCATGCAAAATAAAATTATTAAAGAATGAAATAATAACTCTAGAAAGGTGGGAACTCCATGCTACTACTGGAGTTCAAGTCAGAGCTATACGGTCATCAGAAAAGAGTCTGATATCTCAAATAACCAATTTTTTTTCAGCCACCAAATCTATAACCTCATGCCAAACAAAATTTTACCAGAGTTATAAAGAATTTGCTGCTGAGCAGGGGCATTGGCACATTGGAAACCCAGTAGTGGCTGTCTTTTCCAGACTGGGACTAATAGTAGGAGATGCTGTGACAAAACCAGGCTCCAGACAAAATCAGCAAAGGGCATAGGGTCCAGACTACCAGAGATTAGAGGGCAGCACTTCATTTCAGAATCAAAGTGGATAAAATTACTTTCAATGGCAGCAGTATCACAAGGGCAGTGCCAGAGATGGGAGTGAAGTGTAGGGGTGGGGAGACACTGATTTTCAGGAATTTACTGAGGTGGTTCATAGAATGTTTTTAGAGGCAAAGAAGATGAGCCACTAATTAAAGAACTGCTTAAAAAGAGATCAAGAGTGAATGAGGAGAAGCCTGAGATCAGCTATCCTCATTGAAAGTCATCACCATCCCTTAGAGTTTCCAGGGTCATACCATTTCTAACACCAAAAAATCTATAACCAAAGGAGAGATACAGTCTTTCTAAAGAACTACCCTGAAACTGTAACATATATTCAAAAGTCTTTTCTTATTTCCCTCTTAAAGAGGTCTATGGTCATTTACTCAAGTAACCATACACAGAAGAAACAGCATGAACTTAGCTCATGAATGGTATGTTCTGTGAGTATAAGCAGAACATGGATTGCTCTTGCACTGTAGTCCCTACTTAACAATAACCCTAAAGACAGCAATGAGGACATCCTCACAAAGAATAGCTCTTATGTCTGCTCAAATACTTTGAGTGAAAATAAAAGTTGCCTGAGGTTACAGCCTCATGGACAGAGGTGACCAACTTAGCTTGCAGGGGAACCATGGAAGGGAAGATTCCACGATCAGAAACAGGCACTTCAAGGAAACAAGCAAGTTCAAGTGACTGGACCCATGGTTAAAAGCAAAACATGTTAGGAGCTCTGTACCACACATTAATGTTCATAAAAAACATCCACTGAAAAAGAGACCTGAATAAAACTAAGGCATAGGATAATTTGGCCAGTAGATGTCAGCCAGCCTCTCTCCCTGGCCATCTCAGTACTTCTAGAATAGGCTTATGAATAGAGTAAGCATGTGGAAGAGATGGGCCCAAGAACATGGACTGCTTCTCACAAAGGCTGATCTAGCTACTGCTGCTCATAAGGATCCAACCTGTCAGTGACAGAACTCAGTGCTGAATTCCCCATATGATACGAAACAGAAATGTGGTGGCATGATGGTTACCTTAGACCCTTTATATCATAGAAAGGGCAATGTTCCATCATGACCTTGGTTAACATGTATCTGGGAATAAGTTTTTTCTTCCTGCCTAGAGTGCCATAGAGTCGGCACCTTTCAAGGACTCCCAGAATAGCTTGAGCAATTGACATGGGATCTCTCAAAATGTTGTCTTAAACTGAGAGACTCATTTTATGGCAAAACAAATCTGGCAATGGGCATATAGCCATGAGATCCACTGCCCCTAATCATATATTATAACTCTCAGAAGATGCCATTCTGATAAAGTGCTGGAATGGTCTCCAGAAGTCTTATTTGAGGCACAGCTTGGAAGTGACAAGATGAGATCATTTTTTTCAAGATGTGGTACATATCTTACACCAATGGCCATTGTGTGGTGCCACATACCTAGTATATAGAATATTTGGGTCTAAGAAAGAAGGGTAGAAGTAGGAGTGATCTTGTTTGCCATTTTCCTTGCCTACTTAAGAAGTTTGTATTTTTTGTCTCTTCACCTTTACACTCTGTAGGTCTAGAGTTCTAGATTCCAAAGGGAGGGATACTTCCACAAGGAACTCAGTAAGTATCCCCCTCAACTTTATGCTGTAGCTACCATCTTAATGCTTTGGGCTCTTTGTGGTAGTAAACCAGTAAGAAAAGAAAACAGAATCTCTGGCAGACTTAACTGATCCTGAGCATCATGAAGAAGTACAACTTATCTTATATAATAGGGATAGGAAGGAATAAAGTTGACTCTCAAGTCAGCCATCCACTAACATGCCCATGCCCAGTAATAATCTGAGAAGATAACCAGAGCTCAGACCTCTTTGGCAACCTACCAAGCAAGATGCTTAGACTAGTAGGATGAAGAAGATGATGAGTATCACTCCCAGACTCAGGACCAATGGTGCAATGAGACCCATAGTTTTTTCTATTAATGCTTCTTATAAGTTTTCCCAGAAATTGTGACTGATCAGAAAATTTTGGGAAGCTATGCCTGGATTGAGTAGACTTAATTGAGAAGGAAGTAAATTCAAGTGTTTCAATAGGTAGACTATAGTGAATGCCATTGGTGACCCACTCTTCCTTACTAGCCACCCCTCCTACCCCAGACGTGATACATCCTGATAGCGTTTGTGAGTGTTAGCTAATAACAGCTCACATCCCTTTGTTCAGGGAATGGTGTTTGGTCAAACAGAAGCTAACACATCAAGGAGCTAGGGCCAACACGGGGGAGGGCGGACTAAATGGAAGAACAGGAGTTATTCTTATGTAGCATGTAGTGTTGAAAAGTGCTTTCAATGAAGAGATGACAATGTGAGCACCGTGCAGAGGAGAGAGAGCGTATTGAGTTCCTGAGTGACTGGAGCAGCAGCTCTCGCTTCATTGCAGTGTCACGCTGATATGTGGGGTAGCATGATGTGAAGAACTTGTTACTAATAATATTAAGGTATTGAGGTGTGTGGCTGATTCACTTAACTGAAATAAATTAGAGAACATTCAAAGCTCTCTCTCAAATAATGCCAGTACCTCATTCCATGCTGATATCTTCTGTGTAGTAAAAATTTTGGCCTGGCCCGAAAAGAAGTCAGGCCTTTGTGCCTGCCTCATAGGAAGTAACTTCTACATTTTTGGAACATCTCAAGTGATAGGAATGTCTTTGTTATTCATGGCGAACCCCTTCAACCACACCTGACAGAGTACACTAATGAGGTGATTCATGATAGACACCCTAAGGTCATGTGGTAGTAGGCCACCTTCTGGAGAAATGGAGCGGTTGAAGATAGAGTTCAATTATGTGAGCAATCAGTCAAACAAACATGCCTATATTATGAAGTATCAATAAAAACTCTGGGTACCAAAGATAGGGAGAGTTTTCCAGATTAGCAATACTTCTTGTGTATTAACACACATTGATTCCAGGAAGGTGATACGGCATAAGCACCGTGCAGACAATAGAGGTTTGCATTCGAATCCTCCCTATGTGTTTCTTCCTTTGACTGATTCTAATTTACATCCTTTCCCTAGTAAGCCATGAGTATGAATATAAAAGGTTTCAGTGAGTTCTGTAAGTCTTTCAAGTGTTATCAAACCTGAGGGTAGTTTTTGGAGGCCCCTGAGCTTGCAGTTGATGTCATAAGTGAGGGTGGTCTTGTGTGGAATCTTCCTTCTGACTTTGTATTTAGACCCTGAGTCCTTGCAGTCAGCATCAAAAGGCTTGGGCAGACCTGCAATCTGGAAGACTGCACCTTTAATGCCAGAGTTCGGCTGACTGTGGATACTTCCTTGATTGGAACAGTGAAGTCAAAGTGTGCCACCTTGTAATTACGCATAACCATGGGTCGAGCATGAGCATGCCATCCATCCCGTGTGTCCTGCTGAAGAAGGATGTGTGTGGGTGGCTGTGGTAGAAGATGAAGTCATCAAAGTAGGTATTGTCTAAACCAGTAATTTCTCTTTTATATAGTGGTATTTGAAATGGACAGTCACATGGTCTGGTTAAAATCTGTAATCTAGAAAAATCCCAATAGTTTACTGCAAATAACACAGTATTTGAAATCAGAGATTTATGCTGCTCTTTCTAGCTATGTGGGTTTCAGCTTCTTGTTTAGTCACTGACTTTCAGTTTCTTTATATATAGGATGAGGACAAAATAAGGAATAATTTAAAGAATTATGAAGTTTGAATGGAAAGCGCACCACATAGGAAGTACTTTATAAGCCTTAAAATGTTAATGAGGTTAGTAAATAAGAAGGATTTTGTTTCTTTTCTCCCATCAAACATTATGTGACTCAAAAATTTATTTAATCTTCTTCATACTTAGTTTTCTTGTCTGTAAATGATGAGATCACTTCCACTTCTCAGAGTTCATCTAAAGTCAGATACTTTCATCATAATCTTTCTTTTATATATCAAAATCCTGATGTGTTTTGTGTCTTTTTAAAAAAAATAACTTCCTTCCAAACCCAATGTTCCTGATAGAGAGAAGCAATCAAAATGAAAAATTGATCATTGGGTTTATAACTCTCTATTTGCCAAGACAAACATCATAATTTTGGCCCCAAACATGCTCAATAGTGATAGATATATGTTGCCTAAGGGAGTGAAAAGTAATATAAAAATTTGCCAAGCAAGAACTTTCTAATTAACTATCAGTGGAAATATTAATTAACAAATTATATTCATATAATAATTATATAATTTCACACATCATTGGTTGTGTTTTAAAGGAGTTTAAGTAATGAAATTGATACAATTTCAGTTCCTTGTTTTCTTAATTTCTTCATGGGAGCCAAACTGTTGCATTTTTCAGGGAAATACAGGTTGTGGTGGGGAGTGCCTACAATTGGTCATTAGTGATTCTGAGAAAAAGATAGATTCATTCTTCCACTTAGCAACTCTTATATTTATTGTAGCTGAGCACTATTTTGAGATAAAACAATTTTTTTTCTCTAATTTCACTTTTTCTTTCTCCTAATTCAAACAGGTGAGACATTACTTATTGCAGAGAGGACTGTGTGTGGCAGAGTGGAAAGCAGCAAGAGTAGCTTTCTGCAAAAATAATTCTTTGCTTTTGTTTCCCAAACCTAAAACCCAGGAGGAAAAAGGACAGTTATGGGTAGAGATAGATATCTTCACGAAACTTTAAAAAACAAAAAACAAAACAGAACAAAACCTCTTTCAAACCTAAAAGGGATTCTCCGTGTTGGGAGGAGGTAGGCGACAAGCGAGGTCTATTGTCCTGGATTGGCCAGGCCCTGGGGGGAGCTTCCTGGCTGTACCCTGGTGGCAGCAAGGCCCAGAGGGAAGTAGCTATGGCTAATCAGGGCTTTAGCCTTTGCCAAGAGTCTTGTTATCCAAGCAGAGAAGCAGCAAAAGTTGGAACTGAATGGCCTGCATGGGCGGGAAAATGGTTATCTGTGTGGTAAACTGCAAAATCATATACAAGACTAGGAGGTTGCCCCACAAACCTCCTAATATGTTGTCACTGTGTACAACTTTGATACAACCACAGTGAAGCCCCAAAGTGATTGCTACGGGCGACCAAGTGTCATACCAGACCAGTAGGAATTGAATTTGAAGTATTTTTAAAATGCCAACAAACAAGAGATGCAATATTTCTAGTAAATCTGGGTCTATACTCAATGTAAAATATAAAAGTGCTTAACTTTGACAACTTTAGAAGTAAAATTGGCACTTAACTATTGTTTAGATTATACCTATTACCAAAGAGATGATGAAACCAAGAGCATCCTATTTAATCAATCAACTTAAAATTCCAAATATTTGTCCAGACCAAATCCATGGGGAAAAAAACGATCTTATTGACTAACTTTTAAATTTCCTATTTTTTCCCTATCATCACTTATCTTCTGGTGTATAAGAAATACTGAAATTATCGAAATCTGTGCAGCCACAGAGAGAAGATACAGAAGCTAAAGACCTGGAAAATGAGCAAATTAGATGGGACCCTGGGTAAATAAAAATTAATTGGTAGATTGAATGTTGAATCAAAGGCTACTATTGGGTAGCAATTATTTTTGTGCTTTTTTCCGTATGCAGATACACATTGATATGTATGATACGGATTTATATTTATATTTTCTCATCCACTTAATGGAAAAATCACTTTCCTGTGCCTTTTCTTCAATGTTTTTACAGGTACATACGTATTAACTCTTTCAGAAAACATCAAGGCAGTCACAGCCAGTCTGCCAGTCCTATGACCTAGAAAGATTCTATTTTTTTAGCTTGAAGTTTCAAAGAAAAGAGAGATGTTAAAATAGAAAGTGAATTTCCAAACTGGTGTGAATACTAATCTGAGATGACCTGTCTTTCTTTTTCCCTCTGTAGACTATAATGTTCTCATTTTTAAATGTATTCTTTATTTTTCATCCCTTTATTGTTTATTGTATCCCAGCTAACTGCCTGACACTATATATGTTCTAGGGATAAAAATCTGGGAAAAAATGGAGTTCTTTGAGTGCCCACCCTCAAAGAACTCAAGTCTAGGGAATAGGTAAAAATTATGTAAACAACTAATTTTAGAGATTTGGCACAATCTGGTAAGTGATATAATAGAAATGCATTTAAAGTGCTGGGCGACCCCAGAGAAAAGCACGTTCACTCTTGCCCAGAAGAATGGGAGCAAGCATGCATCAGAAAGGGACTCATAAAGAGCTTGTTGTCTGGGCTGGCCTTTGAAGAATGTGGTTGGGAGGGGAGAGCATTCCATGTATATGAACTTGCATTAACAAAATAACAAGGATATGGACATAAAGATGCCCATAATTCAGGGGATGCTGACAAAACAGGACATTTGTGTGAGACAGAGAAAGCAGGCAGAAAGGCAGATGAATGAAGCAATACAAGGCATGAAAGATGGGAGATCCAAAGTAATCCAAAATTACTTTAAGCTTCATTTCTAACATTTACTTCTTACTGTATGTCTCCAAATATTGAAGCAGTTGACACAGTCCAGATAAAGGAGAATGACTAGTTTGAAATGATTTAAACCAACCCATCCTACCTCAATTAGCATTTTAAGAAGTCTGGCAAGGCGGACACAAAATTTTCCTTAGACCTTAGTATTAATGTGGGAAAGCATCATACTCTCAAAGCCTAGTCACTATTGAAAATGACTTATTTATAAAATCATAACCAATTTTTTTTCTATATGGTGTTTTGATTTCCATTGTTACCTCATGGACATATCCCCATCTCCATAATCTAGGTCATCCTTACTTCAAATATCATGGCTAAAATGGCTTTGGAAAGAATTTGCTGATTTAAGAATCTTTTGCCTTTCATTTTAAACTATAGCTGATAGAAAAGACTAATACTAATATGTCTGTCTTATGTCAGAAATTTATTACACACACATACACACACACACACATGTGCACGCATGCCCATGTGCATGAGAGTACCACACCATACTTTCTTGTATTTTTTCATTTCATTTCATTTCATCACTTGTATTCATTCTGTCTTAACTACTGAGTTGTAAGCTCTGTGAAGACAAGAGTCTTGCTTTGTATTTGGGTCAGTTTCAAGGTGCCCAGAGTAGTACTGAACAGACTTATGGCATTCAGAATGTGTTTGCTGACTATTTGATCCTTACTTATTCATCCTGCCTTTTTTGTTTGTTTGTTTAACAAATGAATATAAGCAGAGATAAGTAAATTTAATTTACAAGTTTGTCTGGGCAGTTTTGCTGTTTATTTATTATTGTTTTTGTTTTTCTTATTTCTCCACACCATCCCATCCCCCAAGAGTATCCACTTTAAAAATATAAGCTGAAAGAGATGTGCAGGTAGAGGTATAAAAATGTATGTAGTGAAATTCTGAGTTCCTATTCCTCTGTCTGGAAAAAGTCAAATAGCCTCACTTTACTTATTTATGCACATACTAACCCAAAGTTCACATAAAGGAAAAATGTACTGGTCTTTTAACATTCTCATTGGGACTTGAAAAGCTAAAGAAACCCCCCACAACACTCAGCAAATTTGCCGTGCCTGGCCTGGTTTGCAATGTTATTAAGTGCTTTACCCTTTCTGAGTGCTTTGCAATAATTTATAAATCACTTTTTACAAAATCCTGAGGGAAAGAGAGGAAGTACTATGGCTATTTTTTTTTAATTGCCAAACAAGAAAGGAAGAAAGAAGGTAAGCAGAGAAGGAAACAACTTTATGGTGTCTACTACCTTCCCTAACGTTTTTCTTTTCTGGCTTTACTTTCTTCCCTTGGTTCATGACTTTTGAGAGTATCAGTGCATACTGACATAAAAACTATGTGCAGGGAAAAAAAAATCACCAGTGTGCCTCCCACTGCTGAATGGCATGGGTTTTAATGCAGCACGGCTTACTGTAGCCTATGAAGCCATGCAGCTCAGAGGCCTAGACTCTGGGTTGTGAAGTCTTACATCCCACCTCTGCACTCTTTAATTTGGGGCCTCCCACATCTGTTATTCTCTGGAAGAATAGTGCTTTTTCCTGGGTGATGCTCCTTTCACTTCCCATTGAAGCTGCTGCTGCTCTGTCACCTGTCCTCCACACAGCTCAGCAGAATGCCAATGAGTACTTCAGGGAGCTTTATAGTCCTTCCATGCACCCCTCTTCTGCCTTTGATCCAGACTCCTCCTTAGGTGATTTCCTGGCTTGCTCCCTCCTGATTAATTCCTCCTGGATTCTCTAGTCCCTTTGCTCTTCCTGCTCTCTCTCTTGGAACACTGATTTCTGAAAGCTTACACAGGACTTCACCCTAACCCTCATGCATCCATGACATGACTCCTTGCTTGAGAGGTTCTCATTGTCTTTCTATAGACATGTAAAATACTAAAACCCTAGTTGGCCATTTTACCTCATTAACAGACTTTCCTTTATCTGACATTATTCCACCATCCAAACTTACAGTTTATGTGGAGACCTGAAGTCTACTCTCCCGTTTTAGAGTAAAAAGAATTATGGGTTTAAGTATCAGCTTTTTTTAAATAAAGAGAAGCACTATTTATTGCTAACTAATCCCAATGAGAATTTGTATTTGGCAGGAAAAGCTCTCTGGAAACAAAGGAACAGGTCACATTAGAGTGGAATCACTTCCTACACTCAGTGTCAGGCACTTATACACAATACAGGAATTACTTCGTTCTTTTTCTCCCTTGTAGAACAGTTCCTCTCAGGCTATGAAAAAAGAACTCTTTTATGCTTGAGCTTAGGTCTAGATCAAGGAATGAATCACCACAGACACTGCAGTTTTCTAGGGCCTCATGGTATCACTGGGTATGGCTGGGTCATGTCATTTGGCTTCTTTTTTATTAATCAATGAACAGTCTCAGACAGTAGTACAACTTGCAGCTCAGATTAGCACTTTGCCCTCATCTTCCACACTTAATAAACGATATCTTTGTTGAATCATCCTTAATTTTGAAATTTATTTACGCATAGGCATTCTTTCAACAACATACTATCAAGCACTATGGTAGGCTGAATTTGTGGTCTTAGTTCCTTATTATGCATCCTCACTGTTCTCATGTCCTCATGGTGAGAAAAGTATGATTTTATGCCCATTGATTTTGGACTTGGCCATGTGTCTTGCTTTGGACAATAGAATATAGTGCTCATGACTTAAGTAGGGCCTTGCACTGTGCTTTTCTTTTGTCACTGATGTGAAAAGAATAACCACTCTCCCTCCATCCAGTGGACCTCAGTATATGGTATATTGTACAGAGGTGCCCCAGCCAACCCACAGACCTACAGACTAAAGCTGCACTCTCCCAGCTGATTTCAGATACATGAATAAAAAATAAATATGGATTATTACAGCCACTGGGTTTTGAGGTGGTTTATTATGTAGCACAACACAATTTTCTTACTAGCTGACTGATTAATATAGGCTATAAGTTAAGGACATGAGACACAAAATCAGATAAAGGACTTTTAGCCTCCTCAGATTCATAGTTTATTAACAAAGATAGATGTATTAACAAATAACTTATAGCAGTAACATAAATTTTACAAAGAGGTATGAAGTACATGGGAGCATAGAGTTGAGAACTTTCTGTCTTGATAGGTTGAAGGAAAATTGTCCATAGAAGCAAAAACATTGACATTTGTAGAAAGAGGGGGGAGGAATAATGAGGATATTTTAGGTAAGAGAATATAGGTAAGATAGGACACCACTGGTTAAATTAAGCTTCTGTAGATGACCAAAGGGACCTTATCAGAGCTCTGTTAAGGGGTGCTCTTAAGCATTGATCTGTAAATGGTGCTGAAACTGAGGAAATGTTTATAGGAAATGGAAGGCCAGTTAACAAGAAGGAGAGAGTCCTTGTATGACTGGGAAAATAAAAATTGATTTCATTGCTTACAGTGTAGACAGGGACATCAAGTGGGGAAAATAAATCCTTGCAACATTGAGCTTATTGACCTTAACTGAATGCCTGTTGAACAATTGTTTAGGACTATCAGTTTGAAGGGCTGCCACATCATGTGACAAAGAGGGACACAAAGTCTTGGTCTGGCTTTGGTCTGTAGAGATTATCTAACTCAACATTTTCCTCTCACTGATGAGACAACTAAGACTTATAAGATAGAAATTTACCCAAAATAAAAATCTTGAAGCCAGAAACCTGATTTATCACTCCTAATCTCTTTTGACCATACTATACTTCCTGCTCAAAATTTGCCACAGCATGCAAGAAATGGGAAAGTCTGCCCTAAGAGAAGGATTATAGTTGGAGTCAAGAATATGTATCACTTAAGAAGTAGTAGACTTAAGAGAATAGTCCATGCGTAGAGACACCTATAGTATCATGACATCTTTTACAAGAATGTTTGGTGCTTAAATGGAGCTCTAGATGAAGACCTTCAGAATGCCACTGCCCAAGGTTTTGGGAAACAGACTTATGTTAGGAATCAAACGGAATGGGGTAGACTTTGATAGGAACAGCTGCTAAGGAACACACCTAACTAAGAACAAACTACAATTGGGTTAATATATTAACCAAGTTCTAACAGAACAGTAGGCAGTAGCATGCCTTCTAGTCAGATACAAGTGAAAAAGAAAACTGGACAAAATAAAAGGACACAACCTGGAAATACTAACTTTTTAGAGAATCCCAAAGCTACAGAGGCATTACTCTGTGCTCTTTTCCGCTTGAGAAGATCCAGTATCTTCGATAAGACTAAATATTTTAGTAAAAGAATCAGAGCTCTCTCTCTTCCATAGCAGGATAGAATATTATCTATCCCTTTATATGGCTTAAATTAAAAAAAAAAAAATAGGAGCAGAAAACGGGTTTTTCCTATACCATAAAATTCCCAGTGGTACATACTATAGTGAGGTACACTTCATAATCAACCAATTAATATTAACTGGGGGAAAAGTGCCCCCAAGATGCAACATTTCCCTCCTGTTGCTGTGGCTGCTTTACTTCATGTTGTCATAAGGTGGATTTCTAACATTTACCATACCTGTCCAGTGGAGCTGGTGCAGATTCTGAACCCTCATCTCTAAATGAAAGCTGGAAGTTAATTAAGTGTAGGTTTCAACTGAAATGAAGATAACATTGTATATCAACTATACTCAAAAAAAAAAAAAAAGTCTTATTCATTCCAAGGGGAATGACCTTAGCTTTGGGTGAATTAAATAAAAATAGAAAATTATTAAGAACTGTTATCAATACCCTAGAATTTGACTTCAAAAAATGTTCTCTTTGCAGAATATAAAGGTCAAGTGAAACATTAACTGTGACAAAAAAATGGAGGCAAGTAGGAGTATTTAAAAAATAGGTATTGATCACAAGCACCATCCACAGATCCAGAAATGTCTCTAAGACTAAAGATCTGCTATGGGTTCCTGATAAGCCTAGTAAACCCAGTAGATAAGCTGCTATATTTTAAACCTATTTATCCCTGAAAAAAAGCATAGAAAGATTCACTCACATCTTCCTTTTGACCCTAAGCTCTGACCTCCGTGTTCTGCTCTAATTCCCTTCATCACCCTGGCACTCTCAATGATTGTTTTGTTTCCCTTGATCCAAGCGCCTCGTATTCCAATCCAACCACTTCCTCAGTAATTTTGAATCTATATTTTTAATATTTCCCTCACCCACTTTCTTCTTTCCATTCTCATTGCCTATATCTCAGTATAGGTCCTAATAATTTCTCTTTTGATTTGTTACAAGGGCTTCCTAACTGAAGTGTCCTTTTATGCTAACTTGTTTAAAATATGGTTAAAATATTTCTAAATAGTGCCCTTCTCTAATCATATAATTTCTACCTCTTCCTTCAGATTGCTCAGTGTGGCTACTTTATGTTCCACAGCCTAATATTTAAAGCATTAAGGCTGCCACTGATCTCACTCTCAAGCTTATTTCATATAACCATAAGATAAGCTGAAGTTAACCATTGGGTTGTTATTTGTTAGGATATAAAGTTAGAAGTTAGAGGTTGTTATTATTTTGGTCCTTCTGTTAAATGTGTTCTTCCCATCTTCTTTATATATCCAAATACCAGTAATTCCCTAAGACACAGATCATTTTCTTTCTAAATGCTTTCCACTACTGGAAATAACTTCCACCCCAAAATTCAACAATGTTTCTCTGTGCTTCTGTGTCATTTGTTGTGACTCTCCTACTAGACCATAAGCTTCTAAGAGTAGACCTGTTTCTAATGAACACTGTATTTCTTAGACAAAATACTCCAGTGCCAATAATGTAGCAGAAATTCAATAAGAGTTTGCTTAATGTACAAATGAATAATCATGGCTAATCTTTTTATTTTTTAGAGGAGTGGCTACTCACTGTTGCATGGAAGTGTGGCTCTGTTCTCCATTTTGTTTTTGTTTTTTAAATAAAAAACGAAAGTTCTAAGTGGTTACACAACTGGTCTGAAGTCACACAGTAAATGGCAAGACTACATTCTCAAACTTACACTTCAAACATAAACCTCTCCCTTGATTCCAGTTCCATATATCCAACTGGCTTCTCCACATTTCCATGTAGGTGTTTCACACTCTTCTGTTGTTACAACTCTAAAACCTCTCCTTATAGTCCATTCTATTCAGTTTGGTCTAGACTATCATGACATGTCCAGACAACTGAATTTGCTTACTAACTGACTCTCTTACCCCATACTTTCTTTAAATTCAATTTGTCCTACATTTCTTTCTAAATTGCCATCTGTAATACTGTCACCATCCTGCTCTAGTATTTTCAATGGCTTTCTACTGACTATGAAAATAAGCCCCTTATTTTCATAAGACAAAGAAGTCATATCTTTTTTGCCTGGCAACCATCACTTTTGTCCAAATATTCTCCAACTTATAGCCTCCACACCAAACAAACTAGTCTCTTCAGGGCATTTGAACATACCATGTATATTCTTGCCTCCTTTCAGGAATTGTATACAAGGTCCTACTTCAGTGAAATACACTTCTTATTCCTATCTACTTGTCAAAGCCTAAAGTGACCATACGATTTATCTTCCAAACTGAGATTCTATATCAATTCTCATCTCTCCAAAAAATTTTCAGACTCCTTGGCCTTAAGAAATCACTCTCTCTTTTTAGAGCAATTTTGTGTCATAGCCAAGCAAACAAAAGTCAGAATTCTAAGAAAAAGAGCTGAATCTCAGCTCCTTTACTTATGAACTGTATGATCATGAGCAGTTCAGTTAAATTATTAGGTATTCTGTACTCATTTGTAAATGGGATTACTGTTGTCATTTCTGGTGTAGTAGAATGATAACCTACATCCTTTGCCTTGCAACTTTGTAGTGCCTTCCACTGTAGGTGGAATATACTTCTTTTTCCCATTGAAGTTGGCCTTGGCCACGTGACTTGATTTAGCTGATAGAAGGTTAAGAGATATAACATGGGCAAATGCTTTAATTGTGCTTTCATGGTTGCATTTGCCCTTGTGCTCTTACGATCCACATTAAGCATAACATGCCCCAGGAAGTCACTACTTCTTTATCCAGAACCTGAGAATGACATATTTATGTAGAACCAAACCTTACTAGAGGCTGAGTCAAACACAACTCCCCCCACCCCAATGCCAGGCAAGCCCAGACAAGATCATGAAACCAAAACCCACCTGTACATCAAAGATCAAGAGAAAAATGGTTGTAGCTGTAAACCACTAAGCTTTAGGGGTTGTTACATAGCCTTGTTTCAGCCCAAACTGATTGGTATAACCATCTTACCTACTTCTGTGAAACTCAAATAATTTATTTATGTGAAAGTGATTTTAGAAATTGCAAATCACAATTAAATGTTATTTATGATCATTGCTACTCAGTATTATGATTTAATTTTATGTACATATTTGTGTCTCCATGTCTAAATCACAAAATATTAGAGATAAGATCATTAGTATATAAAAATAATTATATAACTATTTAAGAAACAACTACATAAGATATTACATAAAAATAATAGCTATGTAAGAATTATATAAGATGTATAATTATATCCAATATTTGCCAAGTGTAGTGCATAACACTTTATATGCAGCAGGTGCTGGGGAAATACTGTACTACTACTGTCATACTCCTCCTCTTGAGTATAGGATCTCTGTTTTTGTTCTTTTTGATCTTTACTTTATGACATTTTCATGAGGCAGTATAAGGTTTTCTTAAAAGGGTGGATTATCAAATCAAACAGATGGATTTGGAAATAGCCTCAAACTCTCATTTTTTATGCCACCTCGGGCAAATTGCTTAAACCCTCACAGCTTTAAGTTCTTTGCTTATGAACCAAATAATAATAATAATAATAATAATAATAATGGTAATAATAATAATAGCCTCTTTGTAAATTAGTTTAAATTCATTAAAGTTAATCATTTAGCAGAGTGATTGTCGCAATTTAAAGCATCCAGTAAATCGTAGCTTTTATATTATCCATATAGTATGTGTTCCTTTCTCCTCTCCAGAAATTTCTAAGTTGCATTTTAAGACAATTCTACATTCTCCAGACAAGTATAATTCTCTTTATGATTCTCTAAAGAAACACACAGATACATACACACACACACACACACATGCACATGCACCCCTCTTATCCACAGGATTTACCATAACTAGGTTGAGGGAAGGTGACAGAAAAAATCATCTTGAAGGTCCTGTGTCCTCTCTTTGCTCTGTGGCCTTGTTCAATGTTTCCAATGCCCCAAAATAATTCACATCTCTATTTACCTAACTAAAGCTTCACCAATCTTCAGATTTCTACATAGAGGACACTGCCAAGTCTAGGTTAGGCACCTCCTTTGTAAAAGAGCTTTCATGAAATCCTAGTTGAGGGCACTTAAGCAAGGAATTGAAATTGCTTTTTGACTTGTCAATCTTCCCAATTGTACAATAAGGTCTCTGAGGGCATAGGCTATGTTCGTTACTCTTCACCAGCCCCTAGCTCAGTCTTGACATATATTAAGTATTTAAAGATGAAAAAGAAAAAAAGAAAGTAAGGAAGGGAAGAAAGGATGGAGAGACAGAGACAGAGTAAGAGAAGGAAGGAGGAAAGAGGGAAAGGTTATTTTTATTTTCTTTCTTCCCAGAAAAGAATGTTCAAAGGATAAGACAGTTACTATAATATCATTGAAACTCATTTTCCATCCAAATCTACATTTTGCTTCAAATCATATGTCAGTGTGTTCTCTTCCTCTCATCAGAGTAATAGGACATTTATTTTAAAATGCCAAGTCATCATAAAACCTATTTGAGGCAAAATGGAACAAATGGACTAAGGTAGATTTACTGAAATTCCTGTTCTCCTCCTGTTTCTTCTTTTTTAAAAAAAGCTCTGATCTGTTAAGCAAAAAACATCTAGCAAGAGACAAATATAGAACATTTATCACACCCACTTTTTAAAATTAAGAGCAAGAAACTTTAAGCATCATTCATTTAAAATACCTGCGCTTCATATGTATGGATAGGCAGTAGGGATTAGACGAGATCTGGTTAGCAATGGGGGAAAAAGATCAAAATAGAGCAATAGAAAAAGAATAACAATACAAGGGGAAGAAGAAATAGAAGAGATAATGTGTGCTCAAAGCTCTTCAGCTGTTTTCATACTAAAGCTGTTTTCATACTAAAGTCTAAATGTTCCTCTCTGAGCATGATTAAGAAAAAGATCCAATTGATTCTAAAATATCCTCTGAGGGGCGCCTGGGTGGCTCAGCGGGTTGAGCCGCTGCCTTCGGCTCGGGTCATGATCTCAGGGTCCTGGGATCGAGCCCCGCATCGGGCTCTCTGCTCAGTGGGGAGCCTGCTTCTTCCTCTCTCTCTGCCTGCCTCTCTGCCTACTTGTGATCTCTCTCTGTCAAATGAATAAATAAAAAAATCTTTAAAAAAAATAAAATATCCTCTGATACTAAGAAGCAGGACTAGAGTGATATTTCTCTAGAATTTGGTGAAATCTAGTTGAAATTAACATATGGTCATCAAATCAGCAATTCAACATCTTTGGCTAAAGGAATAATAGATTAGGTGTTAATAACATCAAATAACAGATTTCATTTTTCTTAATTTAAGTAGACAAAGGTTACATGACATTTTTGTGCTTTCTGTTTTAATATTTTTTAATAACCACCTTCAAAAGTCAAAGAATTCAAAGAAGAAGGGGCAAAAACAATTAGGAAAAAAGATCTCAGTAACTTTAACTGTCCACATACATAAAAATGTATTTGCCTGAGGTAGAATCATCCCGTGCCTTGGCCACAAAATACACAGAAAATCATTAGTGGTGCTATGTTAATGTATGTTAGTTTCCACTATATAGATGTGCTTAGCTCTCCTCATACATTTACTTTTCTTTTGTGTGCCTGGCGAACAGAAGTCTTTCAATAAATGTTAGCAAATGAAAAAACTAGGATTGAACAAATGATCTCCTGATTTACCATTAGGGTCAGGGCCATTGATGAATTCCCAACATGCACTCAAAGCTGATTGCTCTAGAAGGAGTGGAACTAAAAGAAGACAACATCTCAGAGGAGGAGAGGCAATTTCTATCCAACACCAGACTGCTAAGCCTCTGGTCAGAACCAATGCTACATCATCAGTGCCAAGAGGATGGGGATCCACATACAGATGGCTGCCTGGACACATCACAGGATTGGATTCCCACCACAGCCCATTGTTATATTTATTGCTGACAATGTAATTAATTGGCTGACTCCTTGTTTTTAAACTGGTCACCCTCCATGGACAGCTGTCGTTGGGGGTTGTACTAACGGTGCCTCTGAAGGGAGTGAGCGCCGCAGGCCAGTTCTGCAGCAGTGCCTCTGTGACGTCATCCCTTTGCTGCTGTAAGGAAAACATGCTTCACTCTCTCTCAGTGGGCCATTAACAGGCTTCCTCCTGCCCAGGAAACACATATTTTTTCTTTCCTTCTGAGTGTTTCTCTTTCTGAAGTATAATCCAATGGGAAAAAAAATCATTTCTCAGTCTCCTTTTCCAGTGAGAATTTCTTAATATAGAATGAAATATCACCTTTAATAATCGCTATAGGAAAAGACTGCAAGAACTCTAGGTATTACCCAAATTGCCAAATTAAAAGGGAAGCTAGAGGTCATGTGGGAGCATTTTAACTCATTTCTGAGTCCAGCAATTGAGTATGTATTTTTATTTCTATACCATGAAGAGTGATCTTTATTTTGTTTACAGAATGGTGAGGATTAGTTAAATAACACCTGCTGAGTATTTTATATCAAAGAATTCTAAAGGTATTTTTACAGTGAGAATGCCTCATATATCAAGCACAGCTTCCCTGCTAGTAGCACAAGACTAGATTCATGGCATAGACAACAATCTTTCTACTGGTCTCATGCCCCTTTCTTCACCTGTAAAATGGGAGTCAGTGCATTTCACTGATTGAGTAAATTTGGGAAAGTCATGAGACAGCTCTGTACCTTGGGGTTTATTTTATAAAATCAGAGAATGAGCACAGTGAATCTCTAAAACTCTGTGGCTTTACCTGGATATTGAGGCAAGTAAAAATTTTAATATTTTTTTCAAATTAATAAATTACATATGAATATACAATGTGAGGAACATGGATTAACTAAAAATGTAGACAATTCTTGACGTCTTTTTATTATCACAAATATTGGTATCCACGATTTGACAGTTTGCTTATGAAAATGTCTCTTACATTTTCCTTTTTCTGGTTTGCTAATTTTCCATTCTGTATTCCAAGGCAGGCCAATAGATTGCAATGAAATCAGGTTAAACATTGATCTTCCGCCCTGACATTGCATTAACTTTTCTAATAAACATCTTCACTGTGTCAACCAGCACTGTGTTTACATATTGAGCCCAGCAGCCAATTGTCTTGCTCCCTTTAGATGCTTTTGAATTCCACAAGGAATCTTATCTGGAAGACTAGAATCATGCATCTGCCATGCCTTTCAATTTTGTATTTCAGATTAACTGCTCCTTTCCTTCACATTCTTAAGGCTTTCTAAGAAATTTCCTTCCCAATTCATTTGGTAAGTGCCTGCTCTGGCTGTTATTCTTTAATGAATTCATGTCTTTTTCTCTTATTTTTCCCATGCCTCCCATGTTATCGGGAGTCAGGATTCTGAGCTCTGACCTCCCTCCTTGTCCTGCTGCCTGAGGAGAATGGAAGGCAGATACTCAGACTTCAAATATTCTAGATCCAGCTTTGACTGGGATGAGGCTAGGACTGGGGTGGAAATGAGTACTGCATTTTTAAAAATTATTATTTACAGCTTCCTGAAAATTAACTATTTCTGTTCATATTCATGGGTTTAGTAAAAGTATGAACCAGTAGATGTACCCTAAAGGTCCCTGATTAAATAGTCTGTTTTGTTAAATTCTATGAGAATATTTGTTTAGAGATTAGTTTTCATATCTGCAAATTGAGCCAGTGCTGCTTGCTTCACTAAAGCCACAGCCAAAGGCAACTACCAGAGAAGGCTGGGAAGATACTCTCCATGAAGTGAAGGAAAGCCTTTGTTTCTGAGTGATTACCTCTCTCACCAAATGTCAAAGAAAAACATCATAAAATATGCAACTGAGTCTCCAAAGGACATATAATACCTCATTCTTCACGAATGGTCTAAAATTGAAGGGTTGTAATTACTTGGCAGGTCATAAAATGTACTGTCTCCATGATTCTCCCTATTTTAGCAAGAGTACCTAAGGACACCTGCCAGAATCTTAGATGCCTAGGAAAGCATCCTATCCACACAGGCTGAACCAAAAAAATCAGTCACAAAACAGAATAGCAGTAGTGAAAGATCCATTAGACTAATTCCCACTATTAGCTAAGGGGTATTTACACCAGATATTATATTACATACTTAATAAACATCTCATTGCATTTCCTTATAACAGCTCTATCAGTTACATGTTGTTATTCCTACTTTATGAACAGGAAAAAATAAGTTCTGATAAACTAAGTAACTCCTCCAAAGTTGCACATCTGCCACATATACCAAAATTGCAATGCAAATCTGCCTGACTCCAAAAGCTCTTTCTCTTTCTGCGCTATGCTGAATAGCCACACCAGTAGAGAGCAGTAGAGAATAGGGATGCAGATATAATGGGAGCCTTCACATATCATCCCATATATGCTGAGGCTCTTCCATCCAGGGGAGATTTGACCCTTCCCTGATAGTATCTCACATAGACTTGATCAATACTTTCAATTCATTGTATTGGGATTTTAAGTTTCAGAGTTAGAAAGAAAGAATAAAACAGAATGGATTTCTAAGTATTGACTCTCCCATTTTACTATCCTGCCTTGAACAAGTTACTAAATATCTCTCATCCTATTTTTTTCTACTTCTTAATCCCCTTCACCTATTTTGTACATTCTCCCAGCTACCTCCTCTCTGGCAACCACCAGTTTTTTTTTTTCTGTAATTAAGACTCTGTTTTTCTATTTGTTCATTTATTTTGTTTTTTAGATTTCACATATAAGTGGAATCCTATAGTTGTTTGTCTTTCTCTGACTTATTTCATTTATATAATACCCTCTAGTTCCATCTATATTGTTGCAAATGGCAATACCTCATTCTTTGCTATGACTGAGTGATATTCCATTACACACACACACACACACACACACACACACACACCCCACATCTTCTTTATCCAGTCATCTACTGATATACTTGGGTTGCTTCCCTATATTGGCTATTATCAATAATGCTGCAATAAACACAGGGTGCATATATCTTTTCAAATTAATGTTTTCATCTTCTTTGGATATATATCTATACTGAATTACTGAATCATCTGATATTTCTATGTTTTAACTTTTTGAGGAAACTTCATACTGTTTTCCACAGTGGTTGTACCAGTTTATATTCCCAACAGTTCCTCACATTCTCACCAACATCTGTTATTTCTCGTCTTTTTGATACTAGCCATTCTGACTAGTGTGAAGTGATATTTCAGTGGGTTTGATTTTCATCTCACACTAATTTTTTATCTACAAATGAGAATAAACCATTCCCAATATATGAGTTTTAAGGATAATAAAATCAGGGAACTTCGGAATAATCCTTTGTACATATAGACACTTAGAAAACTTTGCCTCTTTTTTCCCTCCCTTTGCTTTATGTATCAATCTTGCTCAATGTACTATGGCCTTTTCAGAGCAGAGACCATAAACTATCACATTCACATCTCCTGACAAAATGCTTAACACATAGTTGCCCTTAATGACCTAAAATGAAAGGAGGATATTGAGAAATTATTTTCTTGCAACTCTAATAGTTGTTATAAACTTTAGGTTTCAGAATATATATTTACTTTTTTTTTAAAAACATGCATTCTTTTTTACATGTCATAGTCAGCCTCTTGGGCTCTCCACAAGAGGGCTTTTCTGGCTTTCTTTGAATCTCAGGCCAAGAGGATTAGAACACCCCATAAAATAAAATAAGCTACTTGGACAAAGGTCATGCTTCAGATAATTGGTTGATTTTGCATTTCACAAATAATTTTACATGTTTGTTAGTTTATATTAAATCATCCACTAAACAAATATCCATTAATGTTTATATTATCCTAGTTTATAAATATAAATAGGACAAATATCTACCAGGGATATTTTTATGGTTTAGTGACATGAGACAAATGTATAAACAAATTAAAATTAAATGTGATAATTTCCACAACATATATGAAAAAGGATTATGAGAACAAAGAAGACATGGTAACATTCTAAAACTTTGTTTCACTTCTGTTAGTGAAAGTGACATTTTTTTAGCCACAATTATGCTCCATTTTCTCCCCCCCCCACACAATATTTTTCAGTAAATTTTGAAAAAATTGTTTTTAAAATAACTTATAGTTAAGATTTTTTTTTGTGCTTCTTTTTGCTGTCTTTTAAACAATATAACATTTTCATGGAAACTTTGACTTTTATGAATTCACTAAATGTTTCCATTTTTCTTTCCGCATTAAGTACAAAACGGCACTACGAAGAGGTTGCCTTCCAAAAGTTTTCTCCTTTACTTTCAAATACATAAAATGAAAAACATCTGTGTCCCCTAAGAAGCTATTTTGCTTAACTAGCATAAATATGTTAGCCAGGTATTTATCTTAAGTTTCATTTGTCCTCCTCGGCCTAATATGTTTATTTACTTCCATACTGCCTTCTGTTTACCAGTTTCACACTCGTCAACTGTTTCCATTATATATGCTTTAATTATCAACTGCTGCATAGCAACCTACCTCAAAAAGGGAATATTTGGTCATTCCCTCACCATTCTGTAAGTTGATTGGATTCAGCTGGATGGTTTATCTGTTCCACATGATGTCACCTAGATCTGTAGTCGTTTGAGGGCTTGACTGGTGTACAACATTCAAAGGGGCTCCCTCACATACCGGCAGCTCTTGCTAGCTGTTGGTGGAGAAAAATACTAGCAAGCAGGTCTAAACTTACCTCCATATGATCTCTCTATATGGCTTGTTTCTGAGAGGGAGTACCACTCTCAGAAGGTATTTCAAGAATAAAAAAGTAGAAGCTGACGGTCTCTTAATGCCTCTTCTTGGTTGGACTCTTGTTGATCAAATGCCAGCCCAGATACAAGGAGAGGAGAAACAAATGTTCCTTTTGATATGAAATTGATATGAAATGTGGTTCATAGAGGGGAGAAATTCATGGTCATCTTTCAATACTGAGTATAAAATATAAATACTACTTAATTTCCAGAGCTTTCTTCACAAATGATTCCCTTCTCCATTTTACTTCTGTTCATTTTCCTTCTATATATAAGAATTTAAAAGGAGTGATTTCTTTCCCTGTACTAACCTAAACACATAAGTTGACCGTGTTTGGTTTTTATAGATGATGAATGTATCATATGATACTGAAGACCTGATGTTGTCTGTTAGGCAGTTAATTCTAATCTCTAACTCCTTCTTTATCTTCTTCTTTGGAATTAAAGAGAAGCTTTCAGATCTGAAATATACCAAAGGCTGGAATGGGCAGTTAGGAGGTGGGTAGTGAAATTGTCTCGAAAATATTACTTGTTTCTTACAGTTCATATATTTTGAACTCTCAATAATAAATATAGGGGCACCTGGGTGGCTCAGTGGGTTAAAGCCTCTGCCTTCGGCTCAGGTCATGATCCCAGGGTCCTAGAATAGAGCCCCACATCGGGCTCTCTGCTCAGCAGGGAGCCTGCTTCCCTTCCTCTCTCTCTGCCTGCCTCTCTGCCTACTTGTGATCTCTGTCTGTCAAATAAATAAATAAATAAATAAATAAATCTTTAAAAAAAAGAATAAATATAAAATTATTTATTACATGTCTATCATAATTTTAATTTTAAAAACAAATATTCAAACTACCAAATTTAGCTAAGTATTTAGCTAAGTAAAACCATTATATGCAATATTAATGCACAGGGATTGGGAAGAGGAATATGTTCTGAGTGTCCCTTTTATTTGTTCACAAAAGAATACTGATTAAGAGTCAAGGTAACTCAAACATGAATGTCATTGGAGTAAACCAGAAAACAAGTTTCATAAAAAAATTCTACCATGATAATCAGTTAAAATAATTTAAAATGAATGAACATATTTTGTATTTTGTAGGAAGAAAGACATTATTTCCATAGAGAAACATCTTAAAGAAATTTTCTGAAGCCCGAGAATCCCAGGGAGGAGAGAAAATGCAATATTACAGAGCAGAACTAAAGATTCCAGCATGGAGGATGACCTCATATGGCCTTCTTGTCAAATAATATGTAAAAACAAATGTTACAATAAAAAATTCACATTAATCATGGGAAAATTTAACAAATGAAATTGTACATTACTGATGGATCTCTTTGGAAAATGAATTTTCTTGCCATTTTTTTTCATTTATTAGACAGTAGGATCTTGGGTCATTAATTGTAGGAATACATAACAAGTAGTATTTCTATTGTGTAAGTTTTTCCTTGGGTAAATTAGACCTGAATATTCTTTAAATGGAAAATATTCTATGTTAGCATATTGATGCAATGTTGTGTGTATTGAACCTAACATTATTATTACTAGAGTAGTAATTATAATTACAATTTTGTTACAAGTCGTTAAGAAAATGTATAATATTTTTTTGTTTTTAGCCATACAACCCATGTAATAAGTAAGGCAGTGTTGATGGTGACTACAGACTACTCAGCACTGATTTATATTGGCTTCAAGGAGGAGGATCTAGAAGGACCTTAAGGCTGAAACCCAGGAGATAAGAAAAAGCAATACAGTGAAAGAACTTGATTTGATAAGACTCGTCATTCAACATTTGCTGTTACTAGACTATTTCAGTAGAGAGATTATGTTACTGGTGAGAACCAGTGTGGCATAATAATTAAGAGCACTGGATCTGAAGTAAGACTACCAAATCACTTACTAATTTTTAATGTCTCTTTGAATGTAAGATGGCAGTAAAAATATTGCTTACCTCATATTGTATATAATACAAGGTGTATCCACAAATACTGCCAAAATATTTGGGCTTTTAAAATAGCAATTGTAGAAATACAAGTGGTTTGACATAACGTATCATTAAAAAAAAAAAAGAAGAAAGAAAGAAAGAAAAGAAAAGAAAAGAAAAGAAAAGAAAAAGAAAAAATCTTGAAAGAAGCTCTTGGAGGGAGGTGGGGCATTTCCTGCAAGGAGCAAGGATAAGAAATATAGCAAATCTCTTCAGAAACTATGCAAGCAAAAAAGAAGTGGAGTAAAAAAAATTAAGTGTTGAAAGAAAAAATAACCAAGCTAAAATTCTATATCCAGTGAAGTTATTTTACAAAAGTGAAGGTGAAATAACAACGTTCTCAGAGAGAAATCTGAGGGAATTTATCTCTAATAGAGGAATAGTGCTTACCTCTTGGGAAACAGGGAATTGACATGTACTGGAAGGTAAGTTAAAAGATGTTCTTCAGAAGAAAGAAAATGATATAGACAATAACCTCAACTCTACATAAATAAAGGATGAATGTCAGAGAAGGAATAAATTAAAGGTAAAATAATGTTTTTATTTTCTTATTTATAATTGATTTATAAAAAATCTTTGTTAAAGTAAGAATAATAATATAATAATGTATTGGACAATTATAGCATGGGGATAAATAAAATTGGTGGCAGCAATGTCAGAAAGAATGAGAGGGAATAATCAGAGTACTCTTTTGTAAGTTATTGCACTATACTTGAAGCCATACAATGCTATTTGGAGGTGGAATTAAGTTGGTTAAAAACAAAGTGCAATTGGTTACAAACTCTATGGCAACCACTCAAAAATTCTAAAAGTAGTATAATAGATATGCTAATAGAAGAAAGAAAATAGAATCATATAAAATGTTCAATTAAGATTTTAAAAAGGGGGGCGCCTGGGTGGCTCAGTGGGTTAAAGCCTCTGCCTTCAGCTCAAGTCGTGATCCCAGGGTCCAGGGATTGAGCCCCGCATCAGGCTTTCTGCTAAGCAGGGAGCCTGCTTCCTCCCCTCTCTCTGCCTGCCTCTCTGCCTACTTGTGATCTCTGTCTGTCAAATAAATAAATAAAATCTTTAAAAAAAAATTTTAAAAAGGCAGAAAAAAGAATGAATACAGCAAATAGAAAATAGTTCCACTCATGAAATATATTTACCCAGTTATATCAATATTACTTTAAATGTGAATGGTCTAAGAACACCAATTAAAAGATAGAGATTGTCAGAATATATGTAAAAAACATGGAGACCAATCTGTATATTTTACTAGAAACACACTTTAAGAACTCATGTAAACTAATGGTAAAGGACTAAGAAAAATATATCATGCTAACACTAATCAAAAGAAAGTTGGCATCTCTATTAATTTCACACAAAGCAGATCTTAGGACAAGGATAACTGTCAGGGATGAAGAGGAGCTCTACATAATGATAAAAGGGTCAGTCTCTGACAAGACATAACAATCTGTAATGTGAATGCATCTAACAGCAGAGCATCAAAATACATGAGGGAAAACAAATAGAACTGAAAGGAGAAATACAAATCCACTGTTGAAGTTGGAGACTTCAACACCTCTCTTTCAGTAAGATAGATCCCACAGGCAGAATATCAATAAGAACACAGTTGATCTGAACAGCACTATCAGTCAACTTGATCTCACTGACATTATAGAATATTCCATTCAATAAGAGCAGAATATGTATTTTTGTCAAGCACACATAGAACATCATTAAGATGGACCACATTCTAGGCTATGAAATATACCTTAATACATTTAAAAGAATAAAAATCATACAAAATATGTTCTCAGATGACAATGAAATTATATTGAATCAATAATAGGAAAAACATCAAATATTTTGAGATTAAATAAACAGTTCTAAATTACAAATGAGTCAGAGAATAGTCTCTAGATGCATTAAAATGTTTTGAACTAAGTGAAAACACAACTTATCAAAATTTGTGGGGTACAGTGAAAGAATGTTTACAGGGAAATTTATAGCATGAAATGCATGTACCAGAAAATCAGAATGGTCTACAGTCAATAATATAAGCTTCCACCTAAGGAAACCAGAGAAAGAGAGAAATAGAGCCCAAGGCAAGCAGAAGAAAACAAACAATATAAATAAAAACATAAACTATTGACTATAAAGGAAACATTAGGTAAAACCAATGAACCCAAAATCTGATTCTTTGAAAAGATTAATAGAACTGATAAAACTCTGGCCAGGCTCACCAAGAAGTGGGGGAAGGTGGAGAAGACACAGTATCAATATGAAAAATGAAAAAGAAGTCATCACTATTGGTCTCATGGACAACAAAGTCATAACAAAGGAATACTATGAAAAATTCTCTGCATATAAATTTAATAACATAATGACATGAACAAATTCCTTGAAAGACACACACTACCAAAACCCACATAAGGAAAAACAAATAAGTACTTCTAGGTCTATTAAATAAATTGAATAGGTAATTACCTTTCAAAAAAATAGCACCTATCCTAAATTATTTCACCAGTGAGTTCTAATAAATTTTAAGGGGAAAAAAATGATACCAATTCTTCACAATCTTTTCAAGAAAAGAGAGAATGAATATTTCTTAAATCATTCTATGAGGCCAACATTTGCCCAATGCTAAAACTAGATAAAGACATCACAAGAAAGGAAAATTACATATCAATATCTCTCATGAATATAGATGCCAAAGTCCTCAGCAAAATATTAGAGAACTAAATTCAATAATATATAAATAATTATAGATCATGACCAAATGGAATTTATTTTAAGTATGCAAGGATAGTTAAACATTAAAAAAATCAGTCATTACAATCCATTACACCAAGAGGCTTAACATGAAAAACCATATGATTGCATTAATTTTTGCAGAAAAAGCATCTGACAAAATCTAACACCAATTCATGATAAACACCCTCACCAAGCTGGAAATAGAGGGGATAATTCCTCACTTTAACAAAGAACATTTACAGAAATACTAACATTATACTTGTAGTTGAGATATAGATGCCTTCCTCCTGAGATCAGGAATAAGACAAAGATGTCATTTTCTCACCACTCCTATTCAACATCAGAGTGGATATCCTAACTATTGTAATAAGATAAGAAAATGAAATAATACACAGACTGAACAGGAAGGAATAAAATTATCTTTGTTCACAGATGGCATGATTGTCTATATAAAAAATGTCAAAGAATTGACAAAAAATTGTTAAAATTACTGAGTATAGAAAGGTCACAGAATACAAGGCCATTATACAAAGTTGCTTTTCTTTATAGAACAATGAACATTTGAAACTATCTATATCTATATCTATATATATATAAAATAAAGCATGTAAAAAGTATATATATTATATATATAGAAGGTATTAATTACTAACATCAGAAACAGCAAGAAGGGTTTTACAGATTTTATTATTTACAGATTTTATTATTAAAAATAAGAGGATAATGTAAAACTTTGTATAATAAGTTTTCTTAATTCAGAAAAAATTCAAGAAAATTAACTATTTTTCAAAACAGACAAAAAAGGAATTTAGAAAATCAATTCAACAAATTGAAATGGGAACTAAAATCTTACAAAAAAATTCAAAGAAATGTAAGACCAGAAAATATCATAATGATTTCTTCCAAACATTTTAAGAAAAATAACAACCATCATACAAACTAGTCCAGAGAAATAAAAACAAAAATAAAACATAAGTAACTGTTCTCAAATCACTTTTCAAAACCAATTAAAGCTTGATACCAATGGTTAGTTCATTATAAGATGGAAATTTACAAGCTAATATCTTTCATAAACATAATGTACAATCTGAAAAAAATCTGAGCAATTCAAATTCAAATGTCTATTAAAATAATATTATATTTTAACAAAGTTGCATTTATTCAGGAAGGCAAGGTTATTTTAATATTCTAAAGTTAAAATAATTCACCATGTAAACAGAATAAAGAAGATATATCATATCATATTATGAACTCAATAGATGCAAAACAAACCACAAACATTTGAAGTAATTAAGCACCACAATTTAAAATATCACAGCAAAATGTAATTAGAAGAAAATTTATTTATGTAATACAGGGTATTTATAAAATAATAGCTACAGCACACCTCATAGTAATGCTGTCATTTTTTTTTATTTTTTTTTTATTTTATTTTATTTATAAACATATATTTTTATCCCCAGGGGTACAGGTCTGCGAATCGCCAGGTTTACACAATTCACAGCACTCACCATAGCACATACCCTCCCCAATATCCATAACCACACCCCCCCTCTCCCAACCCCCCTCCCCCCATCAACCCTCAGTTTGTTTTGTGAGATTAAGAGTCACTTATGGTTTGTCTCCCTCCCAATCCCATCTTGTTTCATTTATTCTTCTCCTACCCCCTCAACCCACCATGTTGCATCTCCTCTCCCTCATATCAGGGATATCATATGATAGTTGTCTTTCTCCGATTGACTTATTTCGCTAAGCATGATACCCTCTAGTTCCATCCACGTCGTCGCAAATGGCAAGATTTCATTTCTTTTGATGGCTGCATATTATTCCATTGTGTATATATACCACATCTTCTTTATCCATTTGTCTGTTGATGGACATCTAGGTTCTTTCCATAGTTTGGCTATTGTAGACATTGCTGCTATAAACATTCGGGTGCACGTGCCCCTTCGGATCACTACGTTTGTATCTTTAGGGTAAATACCCAGCAGTGCAATTGCTGGGTCATAGGGTAGTTCTATTTTCAACATTTTGAGGAACCTCCACGCTGTTTTCCAGAGTGGTTGCACCAGCTTGCATTCCCACCAACAGTGTAGGAGGGTTCCCCTTTCTCCGCATCCTCGCCAGCATCTGTCATTTCCTGACTTGTTAATTTTAGCCATTCTGACTGGTGTGAGGTGATACCTCATTGTGGTTTTGATTTGTATTTCCCTGATGCCGAGTGATATGAAGCACTTTTTCATGTGTCTATTGGCCATCTGGATGTCTTCTTTGCAGAAATGTCTGTTCATGTCCTCTGCCCATTTCTTGATTGGATTATTTGTTCTTTGGGTGTTGAGTTTGCTAAGTTCTTTATAGATTTTGGATACTAGCCCTTTATCTGATATGTCATTTGCAAATATCTTCTCCCATTCTGTCAGTTGTCTTTTGGTTTTGTTCACTGTTTCCTTTGCTGTGCAAAAGCTTTTGATCTTGATGAAATCCCAATAGTTCATTTTTGCCCTTGCTTCCCTTGACTTTGGCGATGTTCGTAGGAAGATGTTGCTGCGGCTGAGGTCGAAGAGGTTGCTGCCTGTGTTCTCCTCAAGGATTTTGATGGATTCCTTTCTCACATTGAGATCCTTCATCCATTTTGAGTCTATTTTCGTGTGTGGTGTAAGGAAATGATCCAATTTCATTTTTCTGCATGTGGCTGTCCAATTTTCCCAACACCATTTATTGAAGAGGCTGTCTTTTTTCCATTGGACATTCTTTCCTGCTTTGTCGAAGATGAGTTGACCATAGAGTTGAGGGTGTATTTCTGGGCTCTTTATTCTGTTCCATTGATCTATGTGTCTGTTTTTGTGCCAGTACCATGCTGTCTTGATGATGACAGCTTTGTAATAGAGCTTGAAGTCCGGAATTGTGATGCCACCAACTTTGGCTTTCTTTTTCAATATTCCTTTGGCTATTCGAGGTCTTTTCTGGTTCCATATAAATTTTAGGATTATTTGTTCCATTTCTTTGAAAAAAAATGGATGGTACTTTGATAGGAATTGCATTAAATGTGTAGATTGCTTTAGGTAGCATAGACATTTTCACAATATTTATTCTTCCAATCCAGGAGCATGGAACATTTTTCCATTTCTTTGTGTCTTCCTCAATTTCTTTCATGAGTACTTTATAGTTTTCTGAGTATAGATTCTTAGTCTCTTTGGTTAGGTTTATTCCTAGGTATCTTATAGTTTTGGGTGCAATTGTAAATGGGATGGACTCCTTAATTTCTCTTTCTTCTGTCTTGTTGTTGGTGTAGAGAAATGCAACTGATTTCTGTGCATTGATTTTATATCCTGACACTTTACTGAATTCCTGTACAAGTTCTAGCAATTTTGGAGTGGAGTCTTTTGGGTTTTCCACATATAGTATCATATCATCTGCAAAGAGTGATAGTTTGACTTCTTCTTTGCTGATTTGGATGCCTTTAATTTCCTTTTGTTGTCTGATTGCTGAGGCTAGGACTTCTGGTACTATGTTGAATAGCAGTGGTGATAACAGACACCCCTGCCGTTTTCCTGACCTTAGCGGAAAAGCTTTCAGTTTTTCTCCATTGAGAATGATATTTGCGGTGGGTTTTTCATAGGTGGCTTTGATAATATTGAGGTATGTGCCATCTATCCCTACACTTTGAAGAGTTTTGATCAGGAAGGGATGCTGTACTTTGTCAAATGCTTTTTCAGCATCTATGGAGAGTATCATATGGTTCTTCTTCTTTCTTTTATTAATGTGTTGTATCACATTGATTGATTTGCGGATGTTGAACCAACCTTGCAGCCCTGGAATAAATCCCACTTGGTCGTGGTGAATAATCCTTTTAATGTACTGTTGAATCCTATTGGCTAGTATTTTGGCGAGAATTTTTGCATCTGTGTTCATCAAGGATATTGGTCTGTAGTTCTCTTTTTTGATGGGATCCTTGTCTGGTTTTGGGATCAAGGTGATGCTGGCCTCATAAAATGAGTTTGGAAGTTTTCCTTCTATTTCTATTTTTTGGAACAGTTTCAGGAGAATAGGAATTAGTTCTTCTTTAAATGTTTGGTAGAATTCCCCTGGGAAGCCATCGGGCCCTGGGCTTTTGTTTGTTTGGAGATTTTTGATGACTGTTTCAATAATCTTACTGGTTATGGGTCTGTTCAGGCTTTCCATTTCTTCCTGGTTCAGTTGTGGTAGTTTATATGTCTCTAGGAATGCATCCATTTCTTCCAGATTGTCAAATTTGTTGGCATAGAGTTGCTCATAGTATGTTCTTATAATTGTCTGTATTTCTTTGGTGTTTGTTGTGATCTCTCCTCTTTCATTCATGATTTTATTTATTTGGGTCCTCTCTCTTTTCTTTTTGATAAGTCTGGCCAGGGGTTTATCAATCTTATTAATTCTTTCAAAGAACCAGCTCCTAGTTTCGTTGATTTGTTCTATTGTTTTTTTTGGTTTCTATTTCATTGATTTCTGCTCTGATCTTTATGATTTCTCTTCTCCTGCTGGGTTTAGGGTTTCTTTCTTGTTATTTCTCCAGCTCCTTTAGGTGTAGGGTTAGGTTGTGTACCTGAGACCTTTCTTGTTTCTTGAGAAAGGCTTGTACCGCTATATATTTTCCTCTCAGGACTGCCTTTGTTGTGTCCCACAGATTCTGAACCGTTGTGTTTTCATTATCATTTGTTTCCATAAATTTTTTCAATTTTTCTTTAATTTCCTGGTTGACCCATTCATTCTTTAGAAGGATGCTGTTTAGTCTCCATGTATTTGGGTTCTTTCCAAATTTCCTCTTGTGATTGAGTTCTAGCTTCAGAGCATTGTGGTCTGAAAATATGCAGGGAATGATCCCAATCTTTTGATACCGGTTGAGACTTGATTTAGGACCAAGAATGTGATCTATTCTGGAAAATGTTCCATGTGCACTAGAGAAGAATGTGTATTCTGTTGCTTTGGGATGAAATGTTCTGAATAGATCTGTGATGTCCATCTGATCCAGTGTGTCATTTAAGGCCTTGATTTCCTTGTTGATCTTTTGCTTGGATGATCTGTCCATTTCAGTGAGGGGAGTGTTAAAATCCCCTACTATTATTGTATTCTTGTCGATGTGTTTCTTTGATTTTGTTATTAATTGGTTTATATAGTTGGCTGCTCCCACGTTAGGGGCATAGATATTTAAAATTGTTAGATCTTCTTGTTGGACAGTTCCTTTGAGTATGATATAGTGTCCTTCCTCATCTCTTATTATAGTCTTTGGCTTAAAATCTAATTGATCTGCTATAAGGATTGCCACTCCTGCTTTCTTCTGATGTCCATTAGCATGGTAAATTCTTTTCCACACCCTCACTTTAAACCTGGAGGTGTCTTCGGGTTTAAGATGAGTTTCTTGTAGGCAACATATAGATGGGTTTTGTTTTTTTATCCATTCTGATACCCTGTGTCTTTTGATTGGGGCATTTAGCCCATTAACATTCAGGGTAAGTATTGAGAGATATGAATTTAGTGCCATTGTATTGCCTGTAAGGTGACTGTTATTGTATATTGTCTCTGTTTCTTTCTGATCTACTACTTTTAGGGTCTCTCTTTGCTTAGAGGACCCCTTTCAATATTTCCTGTAGAGCTGGTTTGGTGTTTGCAAATTCTTTCAGTTTTTGTTTGTCCTGGAAGCTTTAATCTCTCCTTCTATTTTCAATGATAGCCTAGCTGGATATAGTATTCCTGGCTGCATGTTTTTCTCATTTAGTACTCTGAATATATCATGCCAGCTCTTTCTGGCCTGCCAGGTCTCTGTGGATAAGTCTGCTGCCAATCTAATATTTTTACCATTGTACGTTACAGACTTCTTCTCCCGGGCTGCTTTCAGGATCTTTTCTTTGTCACTAAGACTTGTAAATTTTACTATTAGGTGATGCGGTGTGGACCTATTCTTATTGATTTTGAGGGGGGTTCTCTGAACTTCCTGGATTTGATGCTTGTTCCCTTTGCCATATTGGGGAAATTCTCTCCAATAATTCTCTCCAATATACCTTCTGCTCCCCTCTCTGTTTCCTCTTCTTCTGGAATCCCAATTATTCTAATGTTGTTTCGTCTTATGGTATCACTTATCTCTCGAATTCTCCCTTCGTGGTCCAGTAGCTGTTTGTCCCTCTTTTGCTCAGCTTCTTTATTCTCTGTCATTTGGTCTTCTATATCGCTAATTCTTTCTTCTGCCTCATTTATCCTAGCAGTGAGAGCCTCCATTTTTTGATTGCACCTCATTAATAGCTTTTTTGATTTCAACTTGGTTAGATTTTAGTTATTTTATTTCTCCAGAAAGGGCTTTTATTTCTCCCGAGAAGGTTGCTTTAATATCTTCCATGCCTTTTTCAAGCCCGGCTAGAACCTTGAGAATCGTCATTCTGAACTCTATATCTGACATATTACCAATGTCTGTATTGATTAGGTCCCTAGCCTTTGGTACTGCTTCTTGTTCTTTTTTTTGTTGTGAATTTTTCCGCCTGGTATTTTGTCCAGATAAGAGTTTATGAAGGAGCAAGTAAAATACTAAAAGATTGGCAACAACCCCAGGAAAATATGCTTTAGCCAAATCAGAAGAGATCCCAAATCGTGAGGGGGGAGAAAGGGGATAAAAAGGGTTTCAGAAAGAAAAAAAATAGAAACTATTGAAAAAAAGAAAGCTGATAAAGAAAAAATATAAAAAGGAATATATATATATATATATATATATATATATATATTAGATAAACTATTTAAAAAACATTAAAAAAGAAAAGTAAAAGTTAAAAAAATTTAGCAGAAGAAGAGAAAAAAAATTGAAAAAGAAAAAAAAATTAAATTAACTGCAAAGCTAAAGAATCATGGGGAGAAAGCCATGAGTTCCGTGCTTTGCTTTCTTCTCCTCTGGAATTCCGCCGCTCTCCTTGGTATTGAAACTGCACTCCTTGGTAGGTGAACTTGGTCCTGGCTGGGTTTCTCGTTGATCTTCTGGGGGAGGGGCCTGTTGTAGTATTTCTCAAGCATCTTTGCCCCAGGCGGAGTTGTACCGCCCTTACCCGTGGCCGGGCTGAGTAATCCGTTCGGGTTTGCTGGGTTTGCTTTTGGGAGCTTTTGTTCCCTGAGTGCTTTCCGTAGAGTTCTTTCAGATAGTGGTTGATTTTCTGTTTCTAGAATTGCTGTTCTTCTTCTCTTCAATCTCCCGTTGGATTTGTAGGTGTTTGCAATCTTTAGATAAGCTATCTAGCTGATCTCCCGCTACCTGAAGTGTCTTAGCCTGCTACTTCTCCGCCATCTTGACTCCTCCCTGTCCTAATGCTGTCATGTTTAAAGTTATCCCCTTAACACTGGGAATGAGATAAGGTTTTTTCTATAACATCTTATATTCATCATCATATTGAAACTTCCTAGTTGTATAGTAAAGGCAAAAACAAAAGAAAAAAGGAATGGAGGATAAAAAGAAATAAAATGCTTAAGAGTAGAAATAGAAGAAATAAAAATAATTCAACTTATATAATAATAGATTAAAATACAGAAGTACATACAGTTTAATTATTAAAATCAATAAGATACTGTAGGAATGTCTTTGCACAGAACAGCAATTTAAAGAAAATTAAAGGCATTTATATGTATGACCAATTAGAAGATAAAACTAAAAACATTTAAAATAACATAAAAAATCAAATATTTAGGAAATGTAACAAAATATGTGAAGTTATCAACACATAACACAATAAAATATTGTGAGAGATACTAAAACAACTTAAAATAATCAGAGGTTATACCAAATTTTTGGATTGCAAGACTCAGTATTTATAGATTTCAATTTTCCACAAATTGATTTATCTATTTAATGAACTCCTTTATGAATTTCAGCAAGTACTTTGTTTTTGTAAAGTAGCAATCAGGATTTAACCTTAATGGGAATGCAAATAGCCATAAGAATTGTGAAGAAGAATAAAGTTTGAAGACTTCATTGTTACATTAATATAAGATACATGGTATTGGCACTTGGATAGACAAACCAAGAGAGCAAAATAGAAAGTCTACAAATAGATTCTTATTTATACCAACACTTGACTTAAGACAAATATGATTTAGTGCTGTAAAGAAAAGATGAGCTTTTCAATAAATAATTCTGGGCTTACTGTATATTTAGAAGAAAAAAATGATTCTTAACACATAATTCACACCACCACACAAAAATCACTTCCTGGTGGATTGTAGATAAAATTTATATGAGAGAAAATACAGCTTCTGGAAGAGAACATAAGAGAATATCTTCACAACTTACTAGCAGCCACAGATTTCTTCAGAAATACACAAATACACTAACCATTAGGGAGATTATTGACAAATTATATTATATTAAAATTTATGGATTACATAAAATCATAAATAACATAAAAATAAAATATTAAAATTAAAAAAAGTTCATCAAAGACAGTATTTATTCAAAGGCAATCCAATAAGGATAAAATATTTGTCATACTTACAGCTGATGATTGTATTCAGAGTATTTAGAACAACTTATAAATTAATAAGAAAAAAATAATAAAAAATAAGCAAGGCTTAAAAATTCATCTCATTAAATAAGATATTGAAATGACCATTAAACACATGAAAAGGTATTTTACGTCTTTAGTCACCAGAAAAATGCAAGTTAAAACCACAAGTATTATTGTAATGTTTTGTTTGTGGTTGTGGATAGTTTTTACAAATATGTGTTCATGAAAATCCATCAAAGCATATATTTGTCATTTGTGTACTATGGTATCTATTTCAATAGAAATGTTTATTTATAACAAGAGATAAATGAGTGTGGTAACTAGGAGAATTTGGCTGCTAGAGGTGGAAGAAAAAGCTGACTAGTACCTAACCTCATATTTTCCAGGCTGTATCCTTTTCTCATTCTTTCACCTTTCTTTTCTCATGAACACATAATTTATAGTGGAAGTGTTTCAGTAGAAGTGTCAGCGATGGCATAAGGATCAGGTAGGATTGGGGACACAAGCAGCAGAATGGAGTTTCCTTCCCCTCTAAACCCATTGCTTCTCACATTAATTTTATGTTCCCTTCTGTATAATAAATACCAGAGCAGAAGGAGCTGAAGCATTGCAAATAGGAACTTAAAGTGGGGAGACCAAAGTTTCCTTTGATTTACCCAAACTTGACCAATTATTCTGTCTGCTTGATGAACACTGGGAAAGGTAAGAAGCAGGATTTTGGCTTGAGAAAGCACAATTAGTTATAGGATCCACTGCTATAAAGGGGAAGAGTGAGAAAATACCTGGCAGAGGCAATGAGTGAAAAAAAACAACACCTACAAACATATCCAGGCTGTCTGTGATGGAAGCAGGATAACGCAACATGAAGATCACCAGCTTTGGAGATAGACTACTGTTCGAATTCAATCTCATCTATTTACCATGTGACTTTGCTCAAGTTATTTATCATCTCCTAAGCCTCATTTTCTCAACTGTAGTACATATAAAATGTCTATGCCTATTTCATTAGATTACTGTGATGATTAAATAAGCATTATTCACATAAAATGTTTATTATATATGTAAAGGAATATTATACATACATAAAATACATAATATATACATACAATGGAATATTATTCAACCATAGAAAATGAAATCTTGCCATTCACAACAATGTGGATAAAGCTAGAGAGTATAATACTAGGTGAAAAATGTCCATCAGAGAAAGACAAATACCAAATGATTTCACTCATATGTGGAATTTAAAAAATGAAACATGAACATGGGGAGGAAAGAGAGGAAAATCAAGAAACAGACCCTTAGAGAACAAATTGTTGGTTACCGGGGGGAAGGTAGGAGGGGGCGGGGTGTGTGTGTGGAATAAGTGATGCGGGTTAAGGAGTACACTTGCTGTGATGAGCGACGGGTCATACATGGAATTGTTGAATCGCTAATTGTACACCTGAAACTAATATCACATTATATGTTAACTAACTGCAATTTAAATAAAAACTTTAAAAAAAGACCCTTCTAATGCTAAGGCCAACAATATCTTGCTGGTAAATGAGAACCCTCAATTTCACCTAACAGAGGTTCCCTCAGCTTGTATATTCACTAGGTTCATAAAATATGACCTGTTCCAGGTCATCAGTAATAAGACATTTTCACTAGTGGTAACTAGCATTTCATCCCTTAACATATCAGAGACTCTATGAAAAGCCTGACCCTTGGAATTTTGACAATTGTTACATATGCTGTAGTATTTCTTCTACCATCTTAAAATTTTTTGGTAACTGTAGATTGTACTGAGCACCTATTATCTATCCGGTACCATACATATTAAGCTCTAATAATTCAGAGTTAAAAGATAAATCTGGTGTTCTCTGGTAAATCATAAACTAAGTAAAACTAAAGACATTGTCTGGTCTTCTCTGGTAGGAGATGAATGTAATGTTGAATGATAGTGTCTTATAACAGACAAAAGCCAAGGAAATTGGGGAAGGATACAGGTAGAATACCCAAACTAAACTGGCTGACTTGGGCGGAAGCAGGACAAGGAAGGATGGCTGGGGAATGTGGCAGCCAGGCCGAGTTTTGACAGATGAGCAGGAATTAGCCAAATTAGAGGAGGTGAGGTCATTTTAAGGAGCTTGTGTGGAAGCAAAGTGGTAGGAGAGAACACCTTACATTTAGGGAGATGCAAATGTTTCTACAAAGCCACCTACTTGCATTTTGAATGCATACAAATTATTATGTGTCCATTTGTAGAGTTAAAACTGCATATGCTCTTATTGACCCATTATCAATAAAAAAGCAAATTGATAGTACGAACATGATATCTAAGATCTACTAAATTCCTCTGTGAATAGGAAGTGGAATGTTTTTAAGCCCTATTTTAGCATTTTGCTTAGTAACCATGATCCTCATCAGCTGAGATATCCTGGGAGGCCAGGAAAGGAATATTTATATTGCACTTTAGGAAATGCAGCCCTTAGCTCTTCATCCCAGTTTGCCAGAATGGGATCATATATATCTTTCTTTCTTTCTGAAAAATGATAATTTTGTCTTTCAGAAAAATGATAAAATTGGAAGAGAAGGTCAAGGAGCAGGTGTAGGGACAAGTTACTTCTGTAATTTTTCTGTGACTTTGTATTTGATGCATTTTCATTAAGAAAGTAAAAAGCAATTTAATTCTGGGAAAGTTTGAATGATGTTAGGTATAAAAACTATAGACTAAAGTCTATCTTATCCTATGCATTCAAGGATTATGTGAAACCCACCCAGAAAATTATAAATCATATTCTATTTAAACACTATTCAGATGGAGTAATACTTACCTGTTTTTCATATCTGAGGATCTGAATCCTAACTACAATTTCTAGTGTGGGTCCACCTGATATAAAAAACTTGTTATGAGGCACCTGGGTGGCTCAGTGGGTTAAGCCGCTGCCTTCGGCTCAGGTCATGATCTCAGGGTCCTGGGATCGAGCCCCGCATCGGGCTCTCTGCTCAGCAAGGAGCCTGCTTCCTCCTCTCTCTCTGCCTGCCTCTCTGCCTGCTTGTGATCTCTGTCTGTCAAATAAATAAATAAATAAAATATTAAAAAAAAAAAAAACTTGTTATAAATACCTACTTTTCAGACACCTTTTCCAGGATTTACATGAAAAAAAATCTTCAAATTACACAAGAATGAATAATTTAACACAAAATACATACTATAAAAACTATGTACAATCTATTAAGAATGGTATACTTTCAAAAAGTATTTGGTTAGATTTTCAAAAACTACACAGTATGAAAGTGATTCTACTTTAATCTCCATGCCACTCACATGAAGGAACAAGTGTATCTCAACACTTGTGTTGTCTGAATGTTTTGAATCTGTATGTGTGTGCCATGCCATAATGAAAGGCACTGAGGGGCACCTGGGTGGCTCAGTGGGTTAAGGCCTCTGCCTTTGGCTCAGGTCATGATCCCAGGGTCCTGGAATCAAGTCCCGCTTCCAGGTCTCTGCTCAGCGGGGAGCCTGCTCCCCTTCCTTTCTCTCTGCCTGCTCTCTGCCTACTTGAGATCTCTGTCTGTCAAATAAATAAACAAAGTCTTAAAAAAAAGAAAGAAAGAAAGAAAGAAAGAAAGAAAGAAAGAAAGAAAGAAAGGCACTGAATTTCAGTCGCTGGCAGAAAGTAGTCAAACTCTAGAATTCACCAAGAGTATTTCTATAGTTCTGTAGTTCTTGCCTGATCCACATAATGCTGAAATTTAAGGTGTACCTTATTTTAATATGCTCTGTAAAATATCAACTAAAGCTGCTTATTTCCTGGGGAAGACATCTCCTGTGCATTTTCTAATCTGTGCGATGGTGTTGTGTATGTGTTCACATAAGCACCTGAATTTTTGGCCAAGGGATGGTTTCATATTGGCAATATAGCACCTGAAAAATAGCTTCTTACTCTGAAAATTTTGGAGTCTATCAAAAATACTTTTTCACTACCATCTCCTCTCATTTCAAACCCTACCATTGTACTAGTTCAATGTTTTTAACATTTAAGTTTTGTGCCCACTATAAGCAGAACTCGCTACACCCATATGGACTCTGTATTTACTAATTGAAGACGAAGATGTTAAATACCATATGTCACAAAAAATTATATAAATCAATAGTTTGTAATTTACAAAACTGTTCAAATTAGAATAAGTAAGTTATAAATCAAATATGCCATTTTGTATAGTTTACTTTAGCAACTTTGAGATGAATGTGCCTGGAATATGTTTTAAGGATTTTTATTTTTTAAAATTTCATTAGCAAAATTTGTGACCCATATTATTCTTGCCCCAACCTACTTTTTGACTATCAAAATACCTTTCCTACCTGATCACACAATATACTAAGGTCATATAGAGACAATGGCATTTCTGTGAACTTATAGACAAAGAAAGGAAGATGCTTGCTTGCTTGACTTTGTTTTGATATGAAAAGGGAGTCTTTTAATCCAAGTCCATCCAGCCTAGTAAAAAAAGTACATTATTTACTTTTATTACCCTCATTAATAGATCCAATTGCATTTTTGTTTAGCCCTTCATTTTTCTTACACACTTTCATCTACCTGATCCTGCCTTTACTTATTTTATTAAGCTTTTAAAAGTTACCTTATTTCTCTATGCTCATAAGACTTCTAAGGAAATCTAACTAACAACTATATAGTGTCAAATCCAATTGTTCCTAGGAAATAAGTGAACACTGCTATCTCTAGTCAAACAATCTAAAGTTATGTACAATGATAGCTCTTATCTATACAAATCATGGAATTCATCACTTGAAGGCCCTCTGAAAAATGCAAATGGGTTAATAGTTTACCTCTATTTTTCTGTAAATTTTGTTTTGGGGGAGGACATATTTCATACTGCTTAAATACCATACACTTGGACACAAACCAGAATAAAAGGAAGGAGTAGATATAAATCTAGATAACTGCTCTTTAGTCCAGAGTGAAAGGCTACTTTCATGTCTCTTCAGGCAGGGAGCGAGAGATATTCCATGAAAACTCATCCATAGTCACCCTTCCACCCTGAACATGAAATACTAAGGTAGGTTCTAAATGAGCAGAACAAGCCTATATTTTGCTTTCAAATCATGAACTTTCCCATTTTATAGCTACAGTGGTCATCAGTACAACTGAGAACTTTGGGAAAGATGGCATCAAGCATTAAAAAAAAACACTTTCTTGTCTATATTAAATTCCTTGAGAATACTTATGAATAAATAAGAAGTAACTTTTCCTTCATTTCTCAAGAACTGGCTCAGGAGGAAAGGTAAAATACAAGATGTGGTGTATTCTAAAAACTAATTCTAAAAACTCATCTGAAAATGAGGATACTCTGGCCAAAAAACAATGAATAAATCACCTTCCTGGTAATGTAATTTTTACTTTAAGGATTCTTTAACTCTTGAGAGCTTCTTAACAGCATATTTTATTCATTTTTCTTCTATCTTAGTTTTCTATGACTAGTCTTCTTTCTTATTCCAGCTCCAACAAGTTTATAGAGCAAATAGTAAAAGTCATAGGGTAAATGTTTGAAGCAAGGATCACCTTACTCAAGGGGCCAAGTCTGTCTCACCAATTTTGGAATTACTGATAGCCAGATCTGCTCTTTTTCCCAATCCTAGCACTTGGTCTTTCAGACGCTGCACACAGGCATGTGGATACCCCAGCCTGCTTTGTTCAAGCTTGTCCACACCTGTGCGAATAGCCACTCCTCAGGCCAAGGGGTATGGTGCATGCTGGATCGGGTTTTGAAGAAGGAGGTCTTATGGGAACTGGAGGTTGGCCCAAGAAAGTCAAGCATGAAATTCCAAGGGCCTTTGTAGTAAAATCTTTTCAAGAAAGCACTGCTCTGGCTCTGGGTGAGCACATTCCTTTGGCCTTGTGGACTTTGAACTCCACATAAGATCAGCAGAGAGCCAAGGGGACAGCCTCTGAGTGAAGGACTCAGAGCTGGGCCCCAGTTTTCAGGTCAAAAGGTATTATTATGGAGAAGCCTACTGGATACATGTGAGAGAATAATTGATATCATTAAAAGAATTTTTCCCAGCTAGGAAGAGGGCAACACTAGGCCCTTATTTAATTATAAATGTGGAGTTGGAAAGGCAAATATGTGTTTCATAAGCAATTATAAAGAAAAATATTTAATAAGGGAGTCAAAGAAGGAAGTGGTTCTTTCACATCAATGAAAATGCCTTGAGAATTCTAAACTAGTATACACTCATTCTATAAATATTTTTACAGAATCTATTAGGTACCAAATATGATACTAGGTGCTAGGAATATATCAATAAAGGGATAGGACAAAGTTTCTGACCTCATTCAGTTTATGTTCTAGTGGGAAGGATGAACATTTAAAAAGTATTTAAAAAATAATCGTGTGTATAATCAAAGTAATTAGAAATACTGGTAAGTTTGATAAATAAAATAATCAGTGGAAGATAAGTATTCCAGGCAGGGACAAGTTGGTACAAAGATTCTGTGGTGGGAAATGGCTTCTCAGGTTAACATTAAAAGGTGAGGTTGGACGCAAAGTATTCAATGCCTTGTAGACCATGGTAAGGATCTGGAATTTATTCCGGGAGAAATAAGAATTCATTAAAGCATTTTTGGTAGAAGATTTTCAAGATGTGATTTAAATTTTTGAAAGACCACTTTGGCTGCTATGTGGAGAGAGGCAAGGATGGCAGCAGGGAGACAGGAGGCTATAATAGAATCCATGAGAAATAAGATTTAAGAATGTCATCACAGAGACTAGAGCAAAACAATATATTCAAAATAGCATGTTTTTGTATGTTATGATTTGAATACCAGATTCAAAAATTCCCTATGAACATATGGAATTATGTTTCTGCACTGTTTGTGCAGGTAAAAGATAGATGTGGGAGGAAAGTCCAAGAACAAGTCAGTCTTTTTAAACCTTCGCAGTTTGGCTTGTCAGCTGGAGAAATAACAGTACGAGATCGGTAGGAGTAAGTGAGTTTAGTGGATTTAAATCAAGTCTCCATGTAAAGAGTTCTTAGAATTGCACTTTTAATTCCATCTAAAATGGCTACTTTGGGATACAGATTTTGACCAAATAAACAGATAAGGCTAGGATGAAAAGAACAGGACATGAAGTCAAATATGCAAATTATTTCAGGTCTAGCTGATCCTGATGATGACCCTTACTCTTTTATTGTCCATGCTCCCTTCCTCCCTCCACCCCATCTTTTTACCCAGCTTCCTACCATTGACTCTGAATTTGCCCTGCTGTCTGGTCTAACCTGGTCTAGTCTGGCTCACTGCTTCAACTTCACTGGACTCTAGGCATTCACAAAGCACAACTGCTCTTCCATAAAGTCCCCACCCGGGCATTGTCTTTGACTTTTGATTTAAATGCAGATACTTCTGTTAAATTGGGTGCTAATTCAACTAGAGTTTGTGAATGAAGCATGGGTAACAGACCACAAGAAGCCTCATTTTGGCAAAACCTCCTAATAGCTTTCACAGCTTTAGAAAGTTGTCAGCTTCAACCGAGTGTGCTACTACATGTACAAAAAAGTAATGCTACAGCTGCTATTTGAGAGTGTGACAGTGAAATATACACTAGTTCCAGTCACTGAGAAAAATAATTATTAAAGTGTACACCAGAGTCACCGTAGACAGTATTATGTAGTATGGAGTATGCAACAGTAAATGATCTGGTGTCTGCTCTCATCCCGAATGCCCTGAGAACAAGGCCTCATTAATTCCAGAAGGCCCCATTAAAAAGGTGGCTGTGTTCCACAACCTTGTTTTCTCACCCATTAACCACAGTGCCCTGACCACAAGACGGCCTTTTTCATGTAGGATTACATGACACCACTCTGACTTTCCTGAACATAGCTCACATTATATAATAAGAAACAACTGGCTTTGGCTAAAAGAAACTCAGCTGCCACCAGCCTAAGTGATGCTCCTTCTTGTCATCAGGGAGTTATGATCTGGTTGGCAAACAAAAAAATGTGCTTAAATGAAATAATCATGGAATAATTCTAGGCAACATAAAAGTAAGATTTCTTTGTTCATAGATTGAGGCTATGAAAATGATGTCTCAAGTGAACTCTTATTTTTGCTAGCCTTATCATATGCTGCTAGTGAAGCTTAAACATTTCAAAAACTGTTTCATTCTTTAGGTCAAGTTTCTTATTTTTCTCTTGAGGAAAGTCTAGAAAGATACTTCTGGTAAAGCCCTCAGGACATCTGTGGACAGTAACTCCATTACTGCTGCTCTTCCAAAAACGACCCTGACACGATAGATAAGTGGACATGGGCAGCTGGCCTCAGTAGTAGAACTTTGAAATAGATATGATCATTGCCAATAAATCTATTTTGGCAAATGAACTTCTAATGTGATCCCCTCACATATAGAAATGATATAGATGTAAACAAAAATATGTATAGATAAATAGAAACAGTGCCTACCACATGCAAAGCTCCAACACTCCATTAGTGAATAGAAGAGACATACTTCCTGCCCATTCTGTGAGAGGAAATTGTCATTAAATAAACACAGATGATATAATGACTATCATGATACTTCCTTGAAGAAGAAATATAAGTGCTTTGAAAATGTATAACAATGTTTTGATCTAATCTTGGGGACCTGAATTAGCTGTCAGGATTCCATTTCAGTCCTAATTCCTTAACTTCTCATCACTTACTTGGAAGTGTTCTGGGCTTCTGCTATCCAATGGCTCCTGTAGCTTCTTCACTGGCCACAGAAAAGATCTGCTAGTTTTCTATAGGATTTTCACAATTTAGCTTCTAGAAAACTCTATGAGACCTAGAAAACTCTTCTAGAGTTCTAGAAAACTTCTTCTAGAAAACTCTGTGAGTAACGACTGTGAGACCAGTCATTAGAGGGAATATAATTAGGACTACAGTCCCTGTATCCCATGTTATTAGTTTACCTGCCTCAACAGAATCAGCCACTCCTCCCAAGTTATCCATCACAATGAGGACACTTGTCCTGCATGGTTCTATACATGCCCTACTGTCCTCCATCACTCTAGATCCTTGCCTTTGGTTTCTGGGACTTATCATCTATTACCATCTAATCCCTGTATCTTCACCCTCTGCTCAGCATACTTGATACCTTTGTCCTGTCACTGAAGCCTGATCCTCCCCAAGGTCACTACTTTCCCTGAAGCCTTCTCAAGTGATGGCTCTTTACTCTCCAACACCTTAAGCTTTACTAGCATTTGCTCTTCATTGCTGATTCATGTATGCCCTCTGATAAAAGCATGCTTACAACACACACACACACACACACACACACACACACACATTGAAAACTACTCCTGTCAGTTTCTACTACAAGCTAAGAACATTTACATAATGATTAGTGCCAGGCATGAATGTGATGTAACCTTCACAATAACACAATAACACATGGATGTGAGGTAAACTTCACAATAATATATAGTCCTAACCTTATTTTACAGATCCATTTGGAGATACTAGGATATTCAGTTAGCTGTGCACAGTCAGCTAGAAGATGTTAGAGCCTGACAGCCTAGAACCCTGACAATCCGGCTCTTAAAGTCCATCCTCTTAATTATGTCATACTGCTTCACACCATCTGGTGCCATTGTCCTCAGTCTTTCCAGCCACTGCCTCTTCTTCAGAGAAGATTTTAGCCCTAAAATCACTGATTTTTCTTCCCCTCCATTATCAGTCCTGTCTTCAATCTTGGTGACCTCAGTAGACATGCGGAAGATCCCTTCAACACTGAGGCCTCACAGTTCCTTGAAGTCATTCCCTCCACTATCGACACTTTTGAGTGCCCACTAGGTCTTGTGATTACCAATAATGGCTCCTTCCAAATCTCCCCCAATGTGGTCACTGCCTCTCAGCTTTCCACTTCAAACCTCTGGGACACCTACTCCCACAAGTTTTCCGGCTTATTTTCTCCTTGCTCACTTGGATCCCATGTGTTATTCTTACAATCAGTCCCTTGCGTGCACCTTCTATTTCTTTTCCCCTCTATGCCTCAGGCTTTCTTGCCTGATACAGCTCTAATCCATACTGAATCCAGTTCTTCACCCCTGCTCGCTGGTCTGTGCAGCTGAACTTGAAGAAAAATGCAGTCAGATTTACTTTAAGTTTGTAAAGGTAAATCTCAGCACCTCCTAGAAATTTTATATTTTACTCAGTTCTCTTTCCCAGTTCAGGGTAACAATTTTACCTACTGTCCTCCCTCTATAAACCTGCAGTATCACCTATTTAACCCTGCATAGGTGCTAATCTTGTTTCTTGTTCCTGAACAATAAGAATCCACAAAAAGAGACCATTCTTATCCTCTCACCTGCAAACCTACCACTCCCTGCATCCGCCCTCATATACTCTGTCTCCCAAACTTCTAAAGGGATGGCAATGTAAGGCCACTTTCAGCCACACTTTTTTTCTTATTTACAATATAATTCTTAGTACCATTTGTACACATTTACAAACCAATAATATATACTGAAAATTTAAACAAAATAAAACCAAGTAAACCTGCATCTAATGTTTGTTTGTTTGTTTGTTTAATTTTTAGCTTATCTACTGTTTTCCTCTTGGGAACTATCCCAGTAGTTATCTTCTCCCCAAAGTAATTGTGTACCTATCAATACGATTGTTTGCTAAAATAAGTAGATGTAGTATCTTCACTTCTTATTGGATTCCCATAATGCATTCTGCATTTCTCAGCATGTTGAGCTTTTAAATTATTAATCATGTACCATAGTCCAAAACCATATCCATAACATACAACATATATTATAGAGAGATCAAAGTACACCCTGGTGCCCAGTGTTTCTGGTGACAGGATAAACCAGAAGAGGAAACTTGAGCCATTTGCACATGTCACCCAAGATGAAAAGATAAAAACAACATTTAAAAAGTAAAGGGAACTTAAGCAAACTTTTATGCATTTACCTTCTGCATCGCGTGGTCTGATCAATCACACATATATTTTCTTAATTTTCCATCCCATTCTTCCAAAAAGAGGTATCCGTTAAGTTGTTCTAGAATGATAGTGCATGGCTGTTTAGATTAATACTAACATCAGCTTTATAGTTTAGTATTCCAATATAACACTTGCTTCAAAAATTCAATTATTCCATCCTTGTGAAGTATGAGAGAGGCAGATCAGAACCCTTGGTTACTTAGGTTGTAAAACTTGGTATTAATGTTTATTATTTTTCCTTTCTACCTCTCATCTCCTCAATAAACTGGAGCCCTGGTGATGCAGGGCACGCTGTCCTTAGGAAGCTTACAGTCTACTTGTGGAGAAAGGACGCATACATAAAAGCTCAGATGTTGGCCAGAGTATATAATTTAGCATATATTTATACTAAGAAGGAAATGAGTGTATTCCAAATTGAGAGATCTGGCATGAATTACCTGTGTATAATCAATTATCAAATTTCTTTTCCCTCTTTCTTCAAAAAACCTTCTACACAAGTCTTAATTTTGTTTTTAATTGTTTAACTATCCATGTCTTGATGTCATCATTCACACAGGGATTAATTACTACAACAGCTTCTTAGCAAGCCTCTTTATCCTCCAATTCATGCTATAGTTCACTGTCAATACATACGTTCCTAAACATTGCTTTTGCTTAAAAATGTTTTAGCTCTCTCTACTTCAAACTTTGTGTAGTCTTACTAAGTTGTTCGACTTTTAAGACATGTCAGAATCTAATCACATCCTTATTTCCTGGGAGGCCCCCACTCCTCAGTTCAATCAAGTCAGTATCCTCACAATGAAACTATGGAAATTCATTGTTTCTGAGCCCTTACAATTCTTCCCCCACTGAGGCAGCTTTCCTCACCTCTTCTGCCTCTGAAATTTTAGCCTGTCCTTCAAGACCCAGCTAAGACTCATTATCTCCACGTTACCTTCTAACACTGTATCTCTTTGTCCCCTCTCCTCTATGCTACTTAAAAAAAAAAAAAAAGATTTTATTTATTTATTTGACAGAGAGAGACACAGCAAGAGAGGGAACACAAACAGGGGGAGTGGGAGAGGGAGAAGCAAGCTTTCTGCTGAGCAGGGAGCCCAATATGGGGCTTGATCCCAGAACCCCAGGATCATGACCTGAGCCGAAAGCAGATGCTTAACAACTGAGCCACCCAGGCGCCCCTCCTCTATGCTTCTGTGATACCCATGGCATGTACCACATAGAATAGCACCTGCCTGCTGAATTTATGCAAAAACTGATTCTTTCCGATTATTAACTCCTAGAAGTCAGGAACAGCATTTTGCACAAATTCTACAGCACCTGTACAGTCATGAATACATAGTTGGAATTTATTAGATAGATACCTACTGTGTTTATAGCCTCTCTCTTTGCTGGTTTATATTTTCTAAAAAGAAATATTTACCTAAATAAGCTAGTAAAAAGAATTTTATGTGCGGTATGTAGTATAGATTTATAGATTTTATTTAAAGGATATTTCTGGAACTTTATTTTTTATTTTTTTAAAATATTTTGTTTTTAACTTTTTTTTAAAAACGGTTTTATTTATTTATTTGACAGAGAGATCACAAGTAGGCAGAGGCAGGCAGGGGGGGGGGGAAGCAGGCTCCCCACTGAGCAGAGAGCCCAATGGGGGGCTCAATCCCAGGACCCTGAGACCATGACCTGAGCCGAAGGCAGAGGCTTAACCCACTAAGCCACCCAGGCGCCCCTATTTCTGGAACTTTAAAAAGAATATAATAAACACTAAGATGATACTTCTCTTTTTCTTTCCATATTGTGAATCTGAGCAATATCCTGGGTTCTGTACCAAGAGTAAAAGCTAAGGAAGGTATCATGTGGCCTCTGGATAATGAAGAAGGTACTTCCCTGAAAACTTATGACTTACTTTGCATCTTAGACAAAGCTAGCCAGGTAAGGTTTTTTTCTATCATAGTGCCTAGTACAAGCCTGGGGATATAAGTGCTCAATAATTTCTTGTTCATTGATTGAATTGTTGATAATTAACTGAAGGGAAGATTCCACGTCTGCAATATGCTCATAATATCTTCAGGATTTAGCTCTAGATGGTATTTCTTAGGGCAATCCTTCATTCTAACTTCAAGAAGTGATGTAATTAATAGGAAGCTAATATTTTTTTTTTATAATTTTTTTTATTTTTTCAGCATAACAGTATTCATTATTTTTGCACCACACCCAGTGCTCCATGCAATCCGTGCCCTCTACAATACCCACCACCTGGTGCCCCCAACCTCCCACCCCCCACCCCTTCAAAATTCTCAGATCGTTTTTCAGACTATGGACTAGGAAGCTAATATTTTAATTAGCCATTTTAAATTTTACTATTATCTTGAGAGGTAGCAGGCCAAGGTCCTTGCTGCTGTACTTCTAGTAACCTTTTTGGATAACAAAAATTTTTAGAGCTAGAACCAGTTTTAGAAACCATTTATCCTAACCCATTCACTCTCTAGATGAGGATACAGACCCAGAGGAAACATAGATCAGGTCACTGAGGGAAGTCAAGGCAAGAATCAAGCTCTCTTAATCCAGTAACTACCTTATCTCCGCTTGAATAATAAGGGATGGCAAAATACCATCAAATCCTGGGGCTGAATAGAACATACAGATGGTTCATTATTCTTTGCTTTAACACTTCCAGTAATTGGCAAACAGCTCTTTCTACAATGGAAGGCCTCTAAAAATTAGAAATGTTCTTTGAAAGAGTAATTCTCAGTCTTATATTGAGTCAAAATCTGCCTTTGCACATCTCTGGATTCTAGCCTAGTCTTGGTTTCTTAAAGAATAATAGCCACCCACTGTCTCTTCCATGGGGCAGATATTTCCAAAGAAGACATGTGACGGGAAAGTTTCCCTCTCCCTGAGTCCTTCCAAACTTTCTTCTTATGGTATCACCTCTCTCTGTTTTGATAATAATCTTAGAATTTTGCCTTGGATGTGTTAGGATGCTTTCAGTTAAAGGTGATTAAGACAAAATAAAACAAAACAAGACAAAAAAAAACAAGAACCGCCTCAATGTGGCTTAAAGATTAACTAAAGCCTCCAGCCTCTGGGCAGTTTTCAGCATAGTTTGACCATTCTCCTTTGGTTTGCTGTTCTCTGCCGTTAACTCTGTGTTAACTTTCTCCCCAGACTGACTTCCCTCATAGTTGTTGGATGCCTGCCAGCAGCAATTAGTGCTGCTCGAAGCCTCATTCAGCAGGAGAGGCAAGTTGCTTCCCATTAACTGCTGGGAAAAAGAAAACACTGAGATTTACATCAATCGGCCACCCCTGAACCAATCCCTAAATGCCACACACTGATAAGCTTAGACCTAGATTAATTAAACCAATTATAGTGAAGACAAAGATGAAATTTTCCTGAGCAGCCTTTGCTAGGCATAGCCTGCCCTCGAAGCCGAGGTAAAGTCCAGTCCAGTCAGATCTGTATATGATATTCAGGATGGGTCTGACCAGACTCTAAGTTCATGAAATATTAGGGATCAGCCTTACCGCTCCTTCTCTCATTCTGGAAAGTGCTTCTCTATTAATGCAATCTTAGCTTCAATTCACTTTTTTATTTTTTAGAGCAGGTGTAAGTTTTGGAGCTTGTGGTTAACAAAAGGATTGTTTTATCTTTTATTTATTTTTAATTTATTTATTTATTTGAGTATTTATTTATTTACTTATTTGAGAGAGACAGAAAGAGAGAGAGAGAGAGAGAACACAAGCAGTGGAGGAAGAAGGAGAAGTAGACTCCCCACTGATCAGGGAGCCCTGACCAACCAGTCTCGGAGATCCCAGGACCCTGAAACCATGACCTGAACTGAAGGCAGACCTTTAACCAACTGAGCCATCCAGGTCCCCAATTTTTAAATTTTGCTTTGTATTGCTTTGAGATGAACTTTTAAAAACTCTAATATAACTGATTTTAAAAGCCAAAACTTCATATGCATTTCTATTACTAAATCTCAAAGCCCTGGTATTTATGCCTTGTTCTAGTTTCTAAAACATTTTAAATTTTGTTTCTTTCAGTCAGTATATTAGCATATTTCTTCAAGATTGATGTCTCTTCGCCTTGATTAGATTTTAAAATGTGACCAAGACAAGGCCAAGGACAAAGCCATGAGGTACACACCATGAGAAAACACCCTGCAAGCTAACACCAGATTACTAATTACATGCAGTTGTTCAGCAAACTATACATCCATCTACCCTTACTATCATCCATGCATATTTCTATACTACTCCACAAGGACATCCTGAATGACCTCATCAGATCCTCACCTAGATACAAATACTGCCACCTCCCAACCTCCAGAAATCTCCCAGGCTCCACAACCTACAGGAAACAAAATTAGGTTAATTTGGCAGGAATGTTTTTATGCTCTCAGACTGGCTCCTACAAGTAGTTTCATTATTTTCTAAGCACTCTCAATTCCTTGTTAGAGTAATCCATTCCAGGATGCTATTAATGATCAACATTGCTGATCTAATAGTTGCTAGAGTCTACCTTTTCATCCTTTGTGAGAACTGGGGTGATATTTGCTCAGATCACATCTCTTGGCACCACTCCCTTTCCCTACGATTTCTGTAGATTACTGCCAATCATTCTGTGATTGCATCTTTAAGTGCTTTCAACACCCTGAATGTAATTTGTCTATGGCTGCAAACTAGAATTCATTTAAATGTCTGGGTGGCTTTTTATAATCTCTTCTTTTTATTTTTTCTGGGACTTCAGTTCACTCTCAACTGTGTTTTTCTATCCGTTCTATTTTGATAATAACTTTTGCATAGTGGCAAGGACAGATAAAATAGGAGTGAAATGATTCTGTCTCCTGTCTGTATTTGCTAGCATCTCACCATCTTTTCTAAGCAGTAGGGAGATCTATTCTACATTTGTAATTATGATTCTTAGCCTTTACATGAGTCTTCTCCATTGGGAACATTCCTCTTGTTCTCAACCTCTTTGTTATTTAACTTTTATTCATTTATCAGGTCTTAGAGAGAATCACCCTGAGAAGCCTTCATTGATCCTCCACACCTAAACTAGGCACCTTCCCTATGTCCCAGGACACCTTATGACAGCCTTTCATAGCATGTAGCACATAATATTGTACTTGCCTATTATCACGTCTGCATTCCCCATGTAACTATAAGCTAGAAGGCAAAGACCTTATATTTTTGGCAGAGATTTTCATACTGCTTGGTACTGAAGGGGTGCTTAGTCAATATGATTAATAATTAACTGAATTAAAAGATATTTTTGTTAGTTTTAGCATTTTTCCAGTTCTTATTTTTTTTTCCTAAAATTTCTTTTACTGTCACATCACTGAACAAGTTTCCTTGGTGGTCAAAACTAAATCAAAAGTAACAGTTTCTTCCAGGCTTTTCCCAATGAAAAGGTTGGACCTTAGAGGTCCAACAAGTTTAATGAACTTAAAATTGTTTCTTAAAAAGAAAGGGGAAAATAATCTAGTATTCATACATACTCAATTGGAAAACCATGGTTCATTATAAATTTCTTTTTGAGTCCTATGGAATGCATTCCTACACTTGTGAGGACTTGTGAAAATCAAAGTGAGATGACCACCTTTTGCAAAGGCAAACTGAAATAAATTTCCTGGTTTAAGATTTTTTTAAAAATATTTCAATCATTAAGACAACTTAAACATTTTGAGAGCTTGGAAAATAATGTTTTTTATCAAATGTGCTTCATGAATTTTACATAGTCTTTACTTTTTATGTTTTACCAAGGGTATTTCCTACTGATATTCTTTTCTTACAATAAACCTCTTTAACTTATCCAATTTGTTACGTGTCCAATAGTTTATAAAATTTTAAAGCTAATGCTATAACAAACTCAAATAATGATATCTCATATTTATAAGTTTATCCTGGAATGAATAAATAATGAAGACACAGTCAGCTTCTGCTAAAAGTATAGGGTTGAATGTTTAAGAAGTTACTTACCTATGGGGAGGTGGAATCATTCTGATTTTATCTGATTTTATTTGATTTTAAAATTTAAGTAGATGTGATGCAGGTTGGTTCTTGAACAGGTCGCAAAAATACCATGTTTTGTCTCTCTCTCCTTTTTTTTTCTGTTCAGCACTGCATATGTAGCAATTGTCTTATTCTGCTACCATATATTAGCTGCTCCAGCCTTTTTTCAAACTCTCTTGGGCTATGCCTCCATGTCTGATGACAAACTTACCTGACCATACTTTTCAATTGTTCTAATCAGTCAAAAGCCATTAAAAGCAACTACAATTGATTGAGACCCTGAAGCATGTTTCTCTGATTAGGATTCAAGGAGAAAAATTGTTACTGATTGGTACAATTGAAGTTATGGTACAAATTATTCTGCAGCAGTTCTTTTGCTAAGTGTAATGATGAATCCTAAGAGAGAAGACCTTAAAAATAAGTCATTTTTAAATTTTTTAAATATTATTAATATATTTAGAATTCATTTGGTACCTGGTACTAATATGGCGATGAATTATCTATACTACCTGGGATAAATCACTTAATTTCTCGAGGTCTCAATTTTCCATATAAAAAAAATTAGGCTCTCCAAAAATTGCAATCTACAGAGTATATAGCACAGAGTTTTAAAATTATTTTCAATGTCAGAAAGCTATTAGGAACTTTGTACTAAACCACAATAAAGATTTACAACCTCACTATAGTTTCTGATACATGAAAACTACTCAATAATTAAAGAATTAGGGAATGAATAGGAGAATGAATGAAATATGAGAATGAATGAAAAAAGTAAGTTAATTTATAAAAAATTAGATTTTAGCTTCTAAGTTTATATCAACACTGTGGTATAGTCCTGCTCTGAAGTCCTATCATATATGCCTTTGAGTGTGGAAAAGTGAATCAAATTACTTCTTAAATACAGTTTGAGGACTAAAATGTTTTTAATATTCAAAGTCATAGGTATTAATAATAAAAATGATCCTTCATAGCAATGATATTAGAAACCACTAAAAAAAAAAGAGAGAGAAAATACTTCCATCTACATAGCTACTGTTAATCCTTTTCATTGTCTCTGTGACATTGATGAGGAGTTCTTGAACTTGTCCATAGGGATCATTGTCTATTACTTTCATCACCTTAGGGGGCTTTGATCCTATTTGTGACTCTCAGTCTAAAATCTCAACTAATCCTTGAAGTAAATCAATAAAAATATTCTTGTTTATATACTGGTTACAACTAGTATCCCATATAATCTCATTTGACTTCATTTGAAGCAATGTTTCCTTCAAAAATTCATTCATTCAAAAAGATATAATCCAAGAGTGAAGCATACTTCTTCTCTCCAGGACAAGAGGACCTCATCAAATGAGAAAAGGTAGTAAGTTTTTTGTAACTCTTTTCCTTAGGTCATATTATTAGTCCTTCTCTTTATGAAAAGGAAAAAAAAAATAAAAGATTTTACCCTGCTTTTATGAAGTCTTGTGTGATTAGTGTGATTTCTTCTGATTTACCCCTGAATATATTCCTGAATTCATAACAACTTGGCTCCATCTTTATTTTCACTACAGCTGAGTAGGCAATAAGTTCTAATGTTGTTGTAATTCACTGGCATTCTCTGTTATAAGATCTGTTTCTGGGATTTTTTTGCTTTTATTCACAGAAACAATTTCCTTGTATGTCTGGATATTTTTTTACTATATGTTAGACATTGTATTTGAAAAATTATTTGGCAACTACTTTTGGGGACTACAGTAATGGTACCTTCCTCTAAGTGTTATGCTTGTGTTTGCTTCAGGGTACTGCCAATTCAAGACAAGAGATTGCATAAACAACTCATTACCTGGACTATGTTATTCCAATGAATCTCATTCTAAGGTGTGGCACTTTGAAATTTCAGCTCATTGTGGAGACAATTTCCTGTTTGAATCTTATAAGAGCTCTAAGCTTTGTTTCTGAGTGCTTAATTTCCTGTACATTCTATAACAAAAGTTTTTTGTTTTATTTTGTTTTGTTTTGTTTTCCTCCTGGGATAATCAAATGCAGTTGGGGCAAAATAAGCTTCTTCTAACAATCTTCTGCACTAAATTCTCAAATAGTAGAATTCCTATTCAGAAATAAGAGCTTTCTTATGTTATTTGACTTTTAGTTGATGTTTTTTCGTGTGTATACTCACAAACTGATTTTTTTTTCTTCTACAAGAGAATCAACATGAATCCTGGTTAGTTCAGGCTGCTGTAACCAGCTGTCTATGTACTATAGACTGAGTAGATTGTAAATAGTTGAGACTTATATCTTTCAGTTCTGGAGACTAGAGGTCTGAGATCAAGATGTCAGTATGCTCAGGTTCTGGTGAGAATACTCTTTTGGGTTGCATTCAGTGATCTTTCATCCCAAAAACCTATTTTGCCCCATTGCCTTTGTTTCACTCTTCTGAGAGTGGAGATAAAATTATAGAACAGTTCAGCAACAACCTAGATCCACAGTTTTGTCAAATTTCCTAAACAATAGCATAGAAGTCCCTCACTATATAGTTCAGTGCAACAACAGCTTTTAGAAAAAATTTCAGAATAAAAAAAGCCTTTCTAATTAAACTTAAGCTTTTTTTTAGCACATTTTCTATAATAAGAAGTAAGAGAGTACACTCCTTTTAAATAGCTTAATGAGATATGATTTACATGCCATCATATTCACTCATTAAACTTCAGTGATTTTTAGTATATTTATTGAATTGTACACTATAATTATTATAATCTAATTTTAGGACATTTTCATTACCTCAAAAAGAAATCTGGACCTCTTAGCATCCACTTCCAATTTGCCCTCACCCAACCTCCCTACTCCTAGATATAGGCAATCATTAATCTATTTTCTGTGTTCATAAAATTGCCTAGTCTAGATATTTCAAATAAATGGGATCATATGTTATGTGGTCTTTTGTGACTGGCTTCTTTTACTTAGCATACTGTTTTTGAGGTCCATTCATGTTGCAGCATGTATCAATACTTCATTCCTTCCTATTGTACCATAATATTCCATTGTCTACATACACTACATTTAGTTTATTCATTCAGTTGTGGGAAATTTGTATTGTTTCAACTTTTTGGCTATTATAAATAATGCTACTGTAAGTATCTGTGTACACATTTTGATATTGATATGTTCTTGCTTCTTTTGAGTAAACACTTAAGAATGGAATTTGTAGGTCATATAGTAACTCTATATTTAACATTTTCAGGAACTGCCAAACTGTTTTCTAATGTAGCTGCAACAATGAATATTACCAACAGCAATGTATGAGGATTTCAATATCTTTGCATGCTCACCAACATTTATCAGTCTTTTTTTTTTTAATTGAAGTATCACTGGCATGCAATGGTGTATTAGTTTCAGTACAACATATTGAGTCAACAATTCTCTATATTACTCAATTCTCACCACAATAAGTATACTCACCATAAAGTGTCATTACAGTATTATTGACTATATTCCCTATGTTGTACTTTTCATCTCTGTGATTTATTTATTTTGTAACTGGAAACTTGTATCTCTTAATCCCCTTTATCTATTTCACCCATTCCCTGACCCACTTCCCCTCTGGGAAACGTTAGTTGGTTTTCTATATTTAAGAGTCTGTTTCTGGGCTTTATGTTTGTTTGTTTTTTAGATGTCACATATAAGTGAAATTATATGGTATTTGTCTTTATCTGACTTATTTCAGCTAGCATAATATCCTCTAGGTCCATCCATGTTGTTGTCAATGGCAAGATCTCATTGGTTGGTTGGTTGGTTGGTTTTTTATGACTGAGTAATATTCTAGTGTGTATGTGTTTTGTGTATGTGTGTGTAGGTAGTGTGGGATAACTGGATACACACACACACACACACACACACCCCACATCTTGTTTATCCATTCACCTTTTGATGGACACTTAGGTTGCTTCCATATTTTGGCTTTTGTAAAAAATGCTGCAATAAACATAAAGTGTATGTATCTTTTTGAGTTAGTGTTTGTGTTTTCTTTAGGTAAATACCCAGTAATGAAATTATTGGATCGTATAGTTCTATTTTTAATTTTTTGAGGACACTCCATACTGTTTTTCACAGTATTTTACATTTTACCATTTTACATTCCCATTGACAATGCAATAGGGTTCCCTTTTCTCCACATCTTCATCAACAGTTGTTATTTCTTGTCTTTTTGATACCAGAAATTCTGACTGATGTGAGATGATATCTTATGGTGGTTTTGATTTACATTTCCATAATGATTAGTGATGGTGAGCATCTTTCCATGTGTATGTTGGCTATCTACATGTCTTCTTTGGAAGAATGTCTGTTCATGTCCTCTGCCCATTTTTTAATTGGATTGTTTATTTTTTTGCTGTTAAGTTGTCTAAGTTCTTTTGTTGGTCTTTTAAAATTATAGTTATCAAGTGAGTTTTAAAGAGGTGTCTCATTGTGGTTTTGATTTGCATTTCTGTGATGATTAATAATGTTGAGCATCTTAACTTGTTTATTTGATGTTTTTATATCTTCTTGAAGAAATATACAAATCCCTTTCCCATTTTTTAATTAGGATATTTTTCTTCTTTTTATTGAACTTTAAGTGTTCTTCATATATTGTGGATATAGTTCTCTTATCAGAAATAAGGTTTGCAAATATTTTCTCACAAATATTTTCTCACAAGAGTTTGAAATTAAGATTGATGTAGTCCAATTTATCACTTTTCTCTTTTTTTTTTGCTTGTGCTTTTGATGTCATGGCTAAGAAATCATTTCATAATCCAAAGTCACAGGGATTTGCTCATATGTTTTTTCCTAAATTTTTGTTGTTTTAACACTTACATTTAGGTCTTTGACCCATTTTGAGTTAATCTTTGTGTACCATATTAGATAAGTGCAAAGACTCATTCCTGTGCATATTGATATCCAGTTATCTCACCATTATCTGTTCAAAAGGCTACTGTTTTCTCCATGAATTGCTTTGGGATCTTTGTCAGAATTGATCATAAATGTAAGGGTTAATTTGTAGACCCACAAGTCCACTTCATCCATATGTCTATTTTTATTTTAATACTACACTTCTTAATTGCTGTAACTTTGTAGTAAGTTTTGGAATTCAGAAACGTGAGTTCTACAACGTTTTTCTTCTGTTTCAAAGTTGTTTTGGCTCTTCTTGGTCTCTTGCATTTACATAGGGACTTAGAATCCGTTAGTTGGTGTACTCCTTTCAGAGGAACATATATATGTTAGCTCAGATAAATTCAATTTTAATGTCATACCTTTTTCAAAACATTTTCTAATCAAATGTTTCATTTGTTTCAACTTCCACCTTTCCATTGTTCTCTTCTTATTTTCCTTACATATTTGATTATGTTTGGATATTTCCATTCTTAAAAAGTTACTTCTTGTAGGGCACCTGGGTATCTCAGTCAGTAAGAGTCTGCCTTCACCTTGGGTCACGATCCTAGGGTCCTGGGATCCAGCCTCACATTGAGCCCCAGATTGGGCTCCCTCCTAGGCAGGAATCCTGCTTCTCCCTCTCCCACTCCCCCTGCTTGTATTCCCTCTCTTGCTGTCTCTCTCCCTGTCAAGTAAATAAATAAAATCTTTTAAAAAATCATGTCTTGACATTGACTCATTCTTCACAGTCCAAATTCATGAAAAAATAATCTCTATTTTTACTTTTATCTCTCTCTTAAAGCTATATAGTAAACAAGTTACTAATGACATTCTAATTTCCAAACAGAGTAGCACAGTCCTTACTCTGAAATGTGTCCGCATTCATCCTCTTCTCCATTTTCTGGCTCAATTCACCTCCTCATAATTTTTTTCTTTGGATTCCAGTAGGAGCTCTCACTCTATTTTTCTTAATTCCAAATATTTCTGTAAAATATAGAATTTATCACATCACTCTTATCCTTAAAACTCTTTCAGTGACTTTCTGTTATCTGTAGAATAATTCAGTCTACTTTGGTATTAAAGGTTCAGTGAAAATCAGTCCAAGCTTATTTTTTCAATAGTAAGTCCAATGATATAATTTCTCCTTCAACAATCTTTATAATCTCTCTGTTGCCTTGCTTCTCAGATATACCCCCAAATATATACCCTGCTGATTTAGCCATGAAGAGCTTACTTACTGTAAACCTCACACTACTCATGCATATGTATTTTCAGGAAAAACTTCCATTCTTCATCTCCCATTCTTCCATCCTTTCATCTCCCCATGACTCAATCTCATAAACTTAGGAAACTCTTAACTTATCCTCTTAGGTCAGGCCAAATGTAATATCCTCACTGTAGGTCTCTTTAGTCAAGTTTCCTCTTCTCAAAGCAGATTTAATCACTACATTTGTCACTATATATTGTTTATTTTACTGTTTTCTTTGCTAAAGTTTTCACTCTTTGAAGGTAAACACTAAATCTCATTCATCAGAGCATCTTTAGAAGTTTAACACAGACACTGCTACATTGTTGATGATAAATGCATTAATTAATATAAATTTTAATGTATAATATAATATAATAAATGTAATATATTACATTTATTATATTATACTATAATAATAATATATTATATATGTATTATATATATACATTATTGTATATATTGTATATATATGTGTATATATAATACATATATTATATATAATATACATAATTATATATATAATAAATATATATACATTATATATACATTATATATAATAATAAATATATATACATTATTGTATATATAGTATATATTGTATATATATTGTATATATGTATACATAATACATATATTATATAATAATAAATAAATATATTAAATATATTTAATATAATACATACTTAGTATATATATACTATGTAATAGTATATATATATGTAATATATACATAGTATAGTATACTGTAGTATACTATATTACTATACTATATATATATACTACATATATATAGTATATTAAACTATAGTATAATAAATTATTTCCAATCTATTAGTTAGGAAACAGTATAATTTAGTTAGTCCATTTACATTTATATAAAATATAATATAATAAATGTAATGTATAATTTAATATATTATATACATTATATACATAATATATTATATATATATTATAAATGTGATATAATATATTACATTTATTATATTAAAATATATTTTATCATTTTAAACTCTGGGTTGAACACTCTCTGTGTACACCTTTTCACAAGAAGCAGCTCCACCTTTAGGGACACTCTTTTCCTCCTCTCTAGTCCTGGCAGGGATCGTGGGCAGGTGGGAATTCTCAGGAGCCAGCTACAATGTCAGAACCTATAATTCACCCTCCACCCTAGTTCAACAAGAAGGCCATTCTGCTATTTTTCCACTCTGTAGCTAGTGCTGGGCTGGTGCTACTGTTATGTTATTGTTGTTGTTGTTTGTTTTTTTTTTCTCCTTATTATAGGAAATAATCCATGCAGGGCAATGCAAAGAAAAGCAGGAATTATACCTGAAAAGTTCCTGCCCTAATTTCTGTTGTCCTATGCACAGCTCTTTCATACCTAGGCTGTTCTTTCTCTTCATGCATGAAAACCAACTGGCTTATGTCTTCCTAAGAGTTCTTTTTATTTTAGTTTCTCAGAATCAACATACCATCACCTCTGTTACATCCACAGAATTATATCCAGAGGAAGAAGCTAGCAATGTCTATTAATTTGTTAAAAGCTGGGCAGGGATCCAATTATTTTATTCTACCCTATAACAAAGACCAATTTTACTGCTGTCCCTCCCTCTTAAACAACTTTATTTTTTACTTTCTGTTACAAACTAATTCAGTTCCACAGGATTCTATGTATCTAGGACAATGTATTGGATTAAAAAAGTGTATGCCATGATCCCACACTTATAAGAGAACTTTCTATTTTGCTGGGAAAGTCAATTTCTTTACTTAAATCTCTGAGGAATAACAAAATTGTCAAACTTGTAAATTGAAAATTCCTGAATTTAATATGGTAAAACCTCTCAATATTATGCATTTGGGGCAATAACTACATAGGTAATAAGGGTTCAGTCAATGCATCCTGTGAATAAATAGGAGCAGATAAGTAAGAAAGAACATCATGAGTTTCTTGCTTTTTGACACAAGTGCTCTTAAGTATTCCACAGTATTTTCTTTAGAGTGGAGGACAAACCTAACACTGACCTTCAACTGTTTTCTAGCACTCCAGAATACATTATAAAATAATGAATAAAAATATATAATAATGCTTCTCTCTGGCAGATTTTTAATTACAGATAAAGTATTTTTACATAAAGAAAACTCTTAAAACAGATTTATTTTCATATGTTTACAAATACTTATTTTAAAATCAACCCTGAGGGGCGCCTGGGTGGCTCAGTGGGTTAAGCCTCTCTCTTCGGCTCAGGTCATGATCCCAGGGTCCTGAGATCGAGCCCCACATCGGGCCTCTGTTCAGCAGGGAACCTGCTTCCCCCTCTTTCTCTGCCTGCCTCTCTGCCTACTTGTCATCTCTGTCTGTCAAATAAATAAATAAAATCTTTAAAAAAATAAAAAATAGATAAATAAATAAAATCAACCCTGAGGGGCGCCTGGGTGGCTCAGTGGGTTAAAGCCTCTGCCTTCAGCTCAGGTCATGATCTCGGGGTCCTGGGATCGAGCCCCGCATCAGGCTCACTGCTCAGCAGGGAACCTGCTTCCCCCTCTTTCTCTGCCTGCCTCTTGTCTACTTGTAATCTCTGTCAAATAAATAAATAAAGTCTTTAAAAAAATAAAATAAAATAAAATCAACCCTGACACTATTATCTTGATATTTCCAATGTCATGGCAGAATTGTCTGCTGACATTGACTATGATTAACTTGAATTGCTGTAAATTACCTCTCTCATTCAGAAATCTACATGTTTAAAATCAGACTGTTTTTTTGCTCTTACATGTGATATTATTTTATTTTTAGCTCTTCAATAGTTTGAAGCCATCTATATGGCCACTGAAGAAGAAATTCTTCAAGGATAATTGAATAAACAATTTGGTGAAAACTTCTGGGAAATTGCCACGAAAGACAAATCATAATTGGTGGTTCCAACAAGCAGAAAAGCTCTTAAGAAAAGGCTTTCAGCAGACTCTAAGAGTTAGAATCTCCTATAGGTTTTGTAAGTAACAGTCCTGGTTGCAAAACAAGGGTCTGACTTTAGGTACACAGAGCTCAGTCCAGGTGGTAACCGGCACAAAGGGTCTGCCCCAAATGAAATTGCAAAGTAAGTGAAATTCATCTCCCTGCACACGCAGTATCTTTCTCTTTCACCTCTCCCTCTGAATGCTCCTGCAGGCTTGAAGCTTTCCTCTTCGCTGAAAAGTCAGATTCATTTAATCATGTATTCATTCTATGAACAATTCGTAAGACTCAAGTGCCAGATGCTAGAATTATTAAGACACACAAGGCATATAGTATACATTTAACAACTCATAGTTTAATGGAGAGGAAGATGCAAAATAAATGCAATCCAAAGTGATGAATACAATAATTAGAATTAGATACTATGCATAAACTTGACTTACTAAAAAAAGTTATCAAATTCACTTAGAAAGTTCAGGGAAGGTTTTGAATTAGAAAACACTTGAACAGAGTCTTAAACCATTAGGTGTGAGGGATAAGATTAGAGGTAAGGTTTCCACGAGAATTAACTGTGTGCAAAAGCAGAAAAAGTGACAGCAGATTTCACACTGAAGTGAAATTGCTAGGATAAAATACAAAATTTGGGGTCTGAGGAATAAATTCTTAAAATGTGAATTTTTAGAACGTGAGAAATTAGGAATATTATTTGATTTTGCCGAGAAACCTTCCTAGAAACCCAGACAAATGATAGTTACTCTGCCTACTCTTAAATTTTTTTAGTCCTGGTCCCTTTACAGTTTGACTTCCTCCATCCCCCCATCCCTCTTGATCTATTTTTTATTTGTTTCACAGCATATTCACATACACATGCTCATTCACTCATTCTCACACACACATTCACACATGCATAGTAAGTATCGTCTGAAAGGGAACATAGCTCTATAGAATATATCATTTTTTCAGGCTGAAAAGAGAGTTTGGTCAAAATATTTGCTTGCCATCATGCTAATAGCTAAATCTCTAATCAGATTATTTTTCTACTTTGATTCATGGCCAGACTTAGGTAAAGGCCAGAAGGAGTTAAAGTAGAAATATTTTTAACTGGTTTGGGGATCAGGGTAATGCTGGCTTCATAGAAAGAGTCTGGAATTTTCCTTCTGCTTCAATTTTTTGAAACAGCTTCAGGAGAACTGGACAGCTATATGTAGAAGAATGAAACTTGACCATTCTCTTACACCATACACAAAAATAAACTCAAAATGGATAAAAGACCTAACGTGAGACAAGAATCCATCAGAATCCTAGAGGAGAACATAGGCAGTAATCTCTTCAATATCAGCCACAGCAACTTCTTTCAAGATATGTCTCCAAAGGCAAAGGAAACAAAAGCCAAAATAAACTTTTGGGACTTCATCAAAATCAAAAGTTTCTGCACAGCAAAGGAAACAGTCAAGAAAACAAAGAGGCAACCCACGGAATGGGAGAAGATATTTGCAAATGACATTACAGACAAAAGGTTGATATCCAGGATGTATAAAGAACTCCTCAAACTCAACACACACAAAACAGACAATCATATCAAAAAATGGGCCGAAGATATGAACAGGCACTTCTCCAATGAAGACATACAAATGGCTATCAGACACATGAAAAAATGTTCATCATCACTAGCCATCAGCGAGATTCAAATTAAAACCACATTGAGATATCACCTTACACCAGTTAGAATGGCCAAAATTAGCAAGACAGAAAACAACATGTGCTGGAGGGGATGTGGAGAAAGGGGAACCCTCTTACACTGTTGGTGGGAATGCAAGTTGGTGCAGCCACTTTGGAGAACAGTGTGGAGATTCCTCAAGAAATTAAAAATAGAGCTTCCCTATGACCCTGCAATTGCACTACTGGGTATTTACCCCAAGATACAGATGTAGTGAAAAGAAGGGCCATCTGTACCCCAATGTTTATAACAGCAATGGCCATGGTCGCCAAACTGTGGAAAGAACCAAGATGCCCTTCAAAGGACAAATGGATAAGGAAGATGTGGTCCATATACACTATAGAGTATTATGCCTCCATCCGAAAGGATGAATACCCAACTTTTGTAGCAACATGGACGGGACTGGAGGAGATTATGCTGAGTGAAATAAGTCAAGCAGAGAGAGTCAAGTATCATATGGTTTCATTTATTTGTGGAGCATAACAAATAGCATGGAGGACAACGGGAGTTAGAGAGGAGAAGGGAGTTGGGGGAAATTGGAAGGGGAGGTGAACCATGAGAGACTATGGACTCTGAAAAACAATCTGAGGGGTTTGAAGCGGCTGGGGGTGGGAGGTTGGGGGAACCAGGTGGTGGGTATTAGAGAGAGCATGGATTGCATGGAGCACTGGGTGTGGTGCAAAAACAAGGAATACTGTTATGCTGAAAAAAAAATAAAATTATAAAAAAAAAAAGAAAAATTTTTAACAGTTTGCAAGTAACAGGCCTGACACTGTAGGTAAATTCCAAAGATGTTGAGAATTGGGGTCTGTGGCTCCTCTCTTTTGTGGCTTTGTGATGTAACCATGGTCCCTCACATCCAGTTATCCACAAACATTTCTTTACACCCAGTCCATGCTACTTTGCAGATTTTTTGCCACGTACGGTCAGACGTGCCAGTTTATTCTTTGTTACAATTCTCTCTGTTTTGCTGTTGGAGACACCTAGATTTTCTATCTAAAGCCGTATTTTACCATTTCTTCTGGACACTGTATCCTCTATGAAGTTCTTGTTAATCCACCCATATTAGCTGGTTCACTGTAGACCTTAAAAATTTGAGAAATAGCCCAGTTGCAGAATGTTCAGTATAAAATTAAGTGAATCTCTCCCTTATTCACATGACAACACTAAGCAGTCTGTATTGAGCTGCCTGTGTTTTGACAGAAAATTTGTTGACCTGTATGTTATGCAGATGGGCTAAAAGACAATCCATTTGCACCTGGAAACTAAATTGACGATACATCTGAATCAAAAGAGTAAATTCTGAACATATCACTGGCAAGAAACCAAGATATGAGGAAGACCACCCAGATAAATTTAAAACAATTTTAAAAATCACCAAATAAATAAAATTTATTTGGGTAAAATATTGAATTCCAAAATCATCTAAGCCATGGCCCTAACTTTGGGTAACCAGCGTCCCAGGTAAATAAGCTAATATTATTTTCAAGTTAGGCTATTTCACAATTTTGAATATCACACTTTATTTTATGTCTTAATGGCATTGTTTAAAAGCCTTCATCATAGCAGACATATAGAAATGTATTCTGAGGCAATACACAGAGGAGTTTCTAGGGCTGCAAGAAACATTTAAAATTATGGATTAATTTTAAACAAATAAACTGGATAATGATCCAGTGGATTATTATCCACTGGATTATTATCCACTGATAATGATCTAGATATGGATAATAAAAATGAGTTCATAGACAAAATACTACCTCTTATTCTTTTCTGAAAATCAATTTTGTTTTAAAGTTTAGAAATTACAAATTAGTATTCTAAAATTCCACCAAGGCAATACAGCAGACAATCCTTCTTTTACATTCCTAGCCTACCAGTGGCCACTGAAGAAGAAATATTCTTATGGTCTACACCACCTCAAAGAGGGGACAATGACAGCTAGCTAACACTGATTCAGCCTCCACTGTCTTCTCGACCTGGGTGAGTATGTGGAACATAGGAAGTCCTCTTAGCATCTAGTGAAATTGGAAACATGGGGCATACCCTATAATAGTCTATATCTAAGAGGCTATAGCATATTCAAGTGTAAGAGAAATTCAGTACTTATAAACTATAACAATCCATTATTAACAACAAATGTTTGAGATAGTAACATTTTCAAGTCTCTTTTCCCTCGTCAAATGTTATATTTATGAAATAGAAAGGTGGGTTTTCTATTAGTCTACTCATCACTTAAAAAAATTCCCAAACTGGGGACGTTGGGGTGACTCAGTCAGTTTTGTCTACCTTTGGCTCAGGTCATGATCCTGGGGTCCAGGATGGAGTCCCAGGTCAGGCTCCCTGGTTAGTGGGGAGTCGGCTTCTGCCTCTGCTTTTGTTCCTCCCCTCCACTTGTGCTTTGTCTCTGGTGCTCTCTCTCTCCCAAATAAGTAAATAAAATCTTAGAAAAAGAAAAATTCCCAAACTGGAAGGGGCGAGTCCAAGATGGCAGCATAGGAAAACTCTGAACTCACCTCCTCCATAGAACATACCAAAGTATAATTATTTATAGGGCAAGTCTTGAAGAAGAACTGAGGGCTAACTGAACAGCTTCTGCACAATGAAAGATAGAACACAGCAAAGAACAGCAAGAGAGACAGAGCAACAAAACAACCCCCCACACCAGATGCTGCAAACTGATGTGGAAAGGGACAGTACTGAGAGACCAGGAGCAGATTTGTCTGTCCTTGGGCACAGAAAAACTTCATAGTTTAAAAAAGCAGCTAACATATAAAAAACCAGACCTAGAACTGCCAAATGACAGAATACTTGCTAGAATTCTCTCTGGTTAGGAGGAGAAGATGGACATGGTCTATACTCCTCTTTCACCTTGAAAACACAGGCCACTACAAAATCCATGTGCCTTGACTGGTCTGCTGCCCAGTGAGCCCCAGGACCCTAGCCCACACCAGCCTTAGCCATACCACCTAGGTGGCCAGAGGGTGGTACACTCTGGGACATCCCTGGTTAGTGCTCACTATAGAGCCAGCTATTACACCAAAGTGATAGACACAAAGCACCCCAGAGCAATTCAGGCCCAGATCACTTTGGCTTCAGATGGCTTGCTAGGGCACTCCCAGCAAAGAGCACTTTGGAACCTCCCAGCTGATGTCTACTTCAGATCAATCCACCCCACCACCGTACCCTTTGAACAGAGTACTGCCATACATCTCCACCTGTACCAGTCTCAGCTCATCATCCAGCCAGTGTACTGCCATGCTGAGTACCCCAGAATACCCTGTCAACACCCATTTCAGCTTCAGATATCCTGTAAAAGTCACCTTCAGTGTGAAGAGGCCCAGGATACCCAGGCTTGGAAGCATTTGGGCTTTAGCTGTCGTGTTAGGACATATTTTGCACAGAGAGCCCAGGTACCACAGCAGCTGATGACCACTTTAGATTTAGCCATCCTGCCAGGTCCAGCCAGGCAGCAAAAGTCACCAAGCATATACAGTCTACATAGGGAATGACCATACACAAGACCATTCCTTCAAGTTTATGAAAAGTAGCTGTTTTGCCTCATCCATAGAAACACAGAAAGTCAAGTAAAATGAGGAAACAGGAAAATGCTTCAAAAGAAAAGGACAATCGGAGAAAGACAACTATCATATGATCTCCCTGATATGAGGGAGAGGAGATGCAACATGGGGGGTTAAGGGGGTAGGAGAAGAATAAATGTAACAAGATGGGATTGGGAGGGAGACAAACCATAAGTGACTCTTAATCTCACAAAACAAACTGAGGGTTGATGGGGGGAGGGGGGTTGGGAGAGGGGGGGTGGGGTATGGATATTGGAGAGGGTATGTGCTATGGTGAGTGCTGTGAAGTGTGTAAACCTGGCGATTCGCAGACCTGTACCCCTGGGAATAAAAATATATGTTTATAAAAAATAAAATTTAAAAAAAATAAAATAAAATAAAAACAATAATTTAAAAAAAACTTTATTTATAATAATAGGTCATGATTTTGATTTGGCCCAAACTGAATATATTATACAGACCCTTGTATCAACTATAAAATTTTATGACCTTGAAATTATATGAGATATAAATGGCTTTTAATTTCTAAAATTAAGATAGCAGATAAAATTAAGTTAAAAAACAAATATCTAAATTCTACCACTGAAACTAGTAATACACTATTTGTTAAATAAATTTAATTTAAATAAAAAATAAAAAATAAACATAAAACATAAAGCAAAACCCAGAACATGTAATAGGCTCTCTCTAATACTGATGACAATATTTTTTACCTGTAAAACATAGTATTCAGCATTCCCTCTAAATAAACTTGATCCCAGAACCAAAAAAAAAAAAAAAAAAGGACAAAACCTTCAGAAAAACAAATAAATGAAATAGTGATAAGCAATATGCCTGATAAATAATTTAAAGCAATGTTATAAAGATGCTCATCAGGCTGGGGCACCTAAGTGGCTCAGTCAGTTAAGTGTCTGACTCTTGATTTTGGCTCAGGTCATGATGTTAGTGTGGTGAGGCTGAGCCTCATGTCAGGGTCTGCACTCAGTTAGGAGTCTACCTGAGATTCTTTCATTCCCTTCCCCACCCTTCTCTCTCTCTTTAAGATAAATGAATAATTTTTTTTTTAAAGGTGTTCATCAGGCTGGTGAGAAGATTGGAAGAATTCAGTGAGACCTTCATTAAAGATATATAAAATATATTTAAAAAATCAATCAGAGTTGAAGAATACAATACCTGAAATTCAAATATACATGAAATGAATTCAAAAGCAGATTAGCAGATGCAGAAGAATGTATAGAAGAATGTATGGAAAAGGTAGTGAAAATCACCCAAGCTGAACAGCAAAAAAAGAAAAGGACCCAAAAATTGAGGACAGGTTAAAGAAACTGTTGGGAAAAAGTAAACAAACATTTACATTATAGGGTCCTACAAGAAGAGAAGTTTGAAAAGGGCAGAAAACTTACTTGAAGAAATAATAGCTGAACAAGTCCTTAACTCAGGGAAAGAATTTAATACCCCATTCTGATCCATAAAGCACAGAGAATTCTAAACAATATGAACTCAAAAAGGTCCACACTACAAAACATTATAATGAAAATCCCAAAGTTTAAAGATAAAGAGATAATTTTATTTTATTTTTAAGATTTATTTATTTGAAAAAGAGAGTGAGCAAGCATGAGTGTGGGGAGGGGCAGAGGGAGGGAATCTTCAAGCAGACTCTCTGCTGACCACAGAGACTGAGCTGGGGTCAACCTGAAGACCCATGAGATCATGACCTCAGCTGAAGCCAAGAGTTGGATGCTTAACTGACTGTGCCATCCAGGTGCCCCAATAAAGAGAGAATTTTAAAAGTAATAAGAGAGAAACAAAAAGTTACATACAAGAGAAACTCTATAAAGTTATCAGCTGATTTTTCAGTAGAAACTTCACAGGCAAAAGAGAGTGACATGATATATTCAAAATGCCAAAAGAAAAACACTTACAACCAAGAAGACTCGTATATATAATGGAATATTGCTCAAAATCAGAAAGAATCAAATCTTGCCATTTGCAGTGGCATGGATGGAGCTAAAGGGTATTATGATAAGGAAATAAATCAGTAAGAGAAAGACACATACTATATGATTCCACTCATATGTGGAATTTAAGAAATAGAACAGAGAAGCAAAGGGAAAAAGAGAGAGAGAGATAGAGAAGGGCAAACAAAAAATAGACTCTTAACTGATAATCAACAGAGGGAAGGAGGTTGGGGGGACAGTTTAAATAGGTGATGGGGATTAAGGAAGGCACTTATGATGAACACCAGGTGTTGTATACAAATCACTATATTGTATACCTGAAACTAATATTACACTGACTATTAACTAACTGGAATTTAAATAAAAACTACAACAATAGTAGGAGAATTTAATACCCCATTTATGTCAATACATCATCCAGGCAGAAAATCACTAAAGAAATAGTATCTTTGAATGATACATTAGACCAGAAAGACATAGCAGATATATATGGAACATTCCACCCCCAAACAACATGATACATTTTTTTTTCTGAGTAGGTCACATCTTAGATCATAACATGAGTCTCACTAAATTTAAAAATATTGAAATCATTATGAATCTTTTCTGACTACCATGGTGTAAAACTAGAAATCAATCACAAGGGGGGAAAAAATACAACTAGAGGCTAAACAACAAGATACTGAACAAACAATGGGTCAAGAACAGCAAAAAAAAAGTCAAAGAAGAAATTTTAAAAATACACAAACACAAATGAAAATACAATAATCCTAAATCTTTGGAATGTAGTGAAAGCAGTTCTGAGAGAGAAGATATACAGAGATATAGACATACCTCAAGAAATAAGAAAAAGCTTAAATAAACAATCTAACCTTTCAGCTAAAGGAACTAGAAAAAGAACAAAGTAAGTAGAAGGAAGGAAATAATAAATTCAGAGCAGAAATAAATTATATAGACACTAAAAAATAATAATAACAGAAAAAAAATCAATGAAACCAAGAGCTGGTTTGTTGAAAAGATTGGTTAATCTAAACTGATGAACCCTTAGCCAGATTTATTAAGAGAAAAAGAGAAAGGACTCAAGCAAAGAAAATTAGAAATGAAAGACGAGTACCAACTGACACCATAGAAATACAAAGGATTACAAGAGAATACCATGAAAAATTACATGCCAACAAATTGGGCAGTCTAGAAGAAATAAAAAATTCCTAGAAATACACTTCCAAAACTGAATCTTCCAAAACTGAATCAAGGAAAAAGAGAAAATCTGAATAGACCACTTACTACTAATGAAATTGAATTATAAATCAAAAACTATCAAAGAAAAGTGCAGAACCAGATGGATTCTCAGGTAAAATCTACCAAACATTTAGGGAAGAGTTAATATGTATTCTCCTCAAACTATTCCAAAAAAATAAAAGAGAAATAAAAGTTTCCAAATATATTCAATGAGGGAAGGATTAGCCTATACCAAAATCAGACAAAAATACCACAGAAAAAGAAAACTACAGACCAATATCCTTGACCAATAAAGAGGCAAAAATTCTCAACAAAATATTAGCAAACCAAATCCAACAGTACATTAAAAAGATCATTTATCATGATCAACTGAGACTTATTATGGGAATGCATGAATAGTTCAATATTTGCATGTTAATCAGTAATACACCACAACAAAATGAAAGATAAAATTCATATGATCATCTCAATAGATACTAAAAAAACATTTGGCAAAATTCAACATCCATTCATGATAAAAGCTCTCAATGAAATAGTTACAGAGATATAACAACATAACAAAGGGGGCACCTGGGTGGTTCAGTGGGTTAAAGCCTCTGCCTTCAACTCAGGTCATGATCCTGGGGTCCTGGGATCGAGCCCCACATCGGGCTCTCTGCTCCACAGGGAGCCTGATTCCTCCTCTCTCTCTGCCTGCCTCTCTGCCTACTTGTGATCTCTGTCTGTAAAATAAATAAATAAAATCTTTAAAAAAAAATTACAACATAAAGGCCATATATGAAAAACCCACATCTAACATTACACTGAATGGTGAAAAACTAAGAACCTTTCTTTTAATATCAGGAAAAAAACAAAGATGTCCAGTCTTACTACTTTTATTCAACCTAGTATTGGAAGTCCTAGGTACACAATCAGATAAGAAAAAGATATAAGAGTCATATTGGTAAGAAAGAAGTTAAACTGTCACTATTTGTGGATGACATACTATACATAGAAAACCCTAAGATGTCACCAAAAACTATTAGAAGTAATAAATAAATTCAGTAAATTTGCAGGATATACATTAATACTGAGAAGTTGGCAGTGTTTCCATACACTATTAACGAAATAGTAGAAAGAGAAATTAAGAAAATAATTCTATTTACAACTGCAACAAGAAGAATGAAATACCTAGGGATAAATATATAACCAAGGATGTTAAAGACTTATACTATAAGAACTATAAACATTGACAAAAGAAACTGAAGACACAAATAGAAAGATATTCCTTATTCATGGGTTGGAAGGATTAATATTATTATAATGTCCATAGTACCCAAAGCAATCTACACATTCAATGCAATCTCAATCAAAATACCAACAACATTTTTCACAGAAGTAGTACAAATAGTCTGAAATTTCTAAAGAACTATAAAAGAATGTGAATAACCAAAGCAATCTTGAGAAAGAAGAACAAAGCTGGAGATAACATAATTCCAGATTTCAAGATATACTACAAAGCTGTAGTAATCCAAACAGTATAGTACTGCACAAAAAGAGACCCATCAATCAATAGAGCAGAATAGAGAGCACAGAAATAAACACATGTTTATATGGTTAATTAATCAATGACAAAGGAGGCAAGAATATACAATGGGGAAATGATAGTTTCTTCAATAAATGGTGCTGGGAAAACTGAACAACTACATGCAAAAGAATGAAACTGGACAACTTTCTCACATCATATACAAAAATGAACTTAAAACACATTAAAGACCTAAATGTGAAACCTGAAATCATAAAAATCCTAGAAAAGAGCATAGACAAATATACCTCCGACATCAGCCATAGCAACATTTTTCTAGCTATGTCTCCTAAGGCAAAGGAAACAGAAGCAGAAATAAACTATGGAGACTACATCAAAATAAAAGCATTTGCATAGCAAAGAAAACCATCAGCAAAACTAAAAGGCAACCTACTGAATGTGAGATATTTGCAAATGATATATCTGATAAGGGGTTCATATTATCCAACCATAAACAAGGAGATTTTTGCCATTTGCAACAATTTGGATGGGCCTAGAACACATTATACTAAATATACTATACTAAATGAAATAAATAACACCAAGAGATACAAATACCATGTTATTTACTCATATGTGGAATCTAATAAACAAACAAATAAAAAAAACAAAAAGCAGACTCATACGCATAAATACAGAGAACAAACTGATGGTTGCCAGAAGGAAGGGCCATGGCACTTGGCAAAATAGATGAGGGGGACTGGGATGCAGGCTTCCAGTATGGAATGAATAATTCACTGGAATAAAAGTCACAGCATAGGAAATATAGTCAATGATATTTTAATAGCAATGTACGGTGATGGATGGTAGCTACACTTGGGGTGAATATAACATAACATACAGAGAAGCTGAATCACTGTTGTATACCTGAAAATAATGTACATTGTGTGTCAACAATACTAAAAGAAAAAAAAAAAAGAAAAAAGAAAGAAATCCTCAATTTGGATCTTTTTCTGCAGCTCTGATGGTTTTCAAGATGCTTCTTTGATGTCATTTACAAGGAAATGAGGGTTTTTATGTGAAAAATGACCCTCAAGATTCTCTGGTATCATAAGAATCTCGTACTTGGGTTATCAACCCAATCTGCGACTTCTCCGAGTTGCCCTACCACTTTGCTACAGGACATCTTAAGTGTAAAGACTGAATCCTCAGTACTTAGCCCTAACTCTGAATGTTAAATGAAATTGCTAAATAAACAAATGAGTAGATCCACAACTCTTTAAAGTATTATACTTATTTATATCCATGCCATTTCTGAGACTAGATTATGTTTTCTAATTATATTTATCATTTCCTCTTGTTACAGATATGTGACATGCTTAAAACAGAAGTCATGAAGATAGAAAACCACAAAGAAATAATTGCCTATAATACCATCACCCAGCGATAATTATTATAAACATTTGATATATATACTTCCATTATATCTTTAAATCATACTTTTAAAAAATTATGTTTTGCCAATTAATTTCAGCTTGCTTGTTTTTCACTTAAAAGCATATGGTGTATATTTCCCACATTAGCAAATATCAATCTGTAAAATCATCTAATGGTTAATTAGCAATCCATCCTATGGCTGTCCATACCTATTTATACCATTATATTAATAAATATAGTGGGCATGAGTGTGTTATTGCCTATTATCTTCTTACAGACAAAATGAACAGTCCCTTGTGTTTTGGTAGATATTCAGTTAATGCAGATCAATTATAAAAATGGTTACATTAATTATTTTCAACGTAAGAGTGAATAAGTCAGTAAACTTGTTTATTCTTCTCACAAAACTTTGGAAACTATATACTGATAAGCTCTTTCACTAAAATTTCAATTCAAAATGACTCCATTAAAACTTTATCTGATGATATTATTCAGAATTATGGAACTCAGAGTGAAATGCAAATTTCATAATATTTTTCCCTCATAGGGTCTTAATAGGGTTAAGGGTTGATAAATTTTAGATCTTAGAATAATGCACCTTCCACACTGTAGAGTACTTAGCAGTATCCATAACAACCATGACTCTTAAAAGATATTTTAATTGCAACATTCTTTGGAATTGTTGATGGTTTATTATGACAAAATGAAGACAACTTAAGGAATGCTATTTATTGATAAATGGGTTTCTAAACAACATGATGCAAAATCAACTTTACATTCTGCTTTTCTGACAAGGGAATGGTTGTATCTGAAAGAAAAAAGATGCAAGATATTGTTTTTATGCTATCCATTTGAAGAAAAGAATTATGTCAAGGAAGTGAAGTAAAAAAAAAAAAAAAAAAGGTTACATTCAGGCCCCAAACAATTGAATCTAGGAAGCTCAAGTAATTTGAATACATATATTGGTCAATTAGCCAAAAATCAAAACATTATGTAAAATCAAAATCATTTCAAGTTAGCAAAATTTTAGTTTGCTTACTTTGTTGGTTAACATGGCATGGCATGACACAATTGAATGTGGTCAAAATTACTTCTGTATTCAAAACAGGACTATTACTTTTCTCTGCTTGAGAGAATATGTGTAGGTCATCTAGTTAACACTAATTAAAGTTCTATTTTTTAATGTATTCTGAATTATTGAGTGAATATAACTAAAAGTCAAGTCACAACAGTATTGGAGCCGATACATAGCTTAAGGAAAAGCTACTAAGGAGTCTTATTAGAAACATTAAGTGGGGCACCTAGGTTGGTTAATTATCTGCCTTCAGTTCAGGTCATGATCTCAGGGTGTTGGGATCAAGCCCCACAACATGCTCCCTGCTCAGCTTGGGGGATCTGTTTCTCCCTCTTCTTCTCCCTCTCCCTCCACCCCTTCACCTGCTTGTCCTCTCTCTCTCTCTCTCAATAAATAAATACACTTTTAAAAAACAACCTGAAGAAAAGAATGCATAAAGGCAGAATGGTAAGTAGAAACAAGAAAAAAACTTTACTCTGTCTATGTGTGTGAATGAAAGGTGAGTAGAAAAGAGAAGGGAGGAAAATCTACCTTGAGTAATAAACCATGACATTAAAATCAATGAAGACAGGAGATAAAAGAAATATTGTTTATTGTTAGTTTTCTTATGGAAAATTAACAAATCTATAAAAAGGTGATTGACATCTGTGTACAAAATAATGCGGTGTAAAAATCTGACTGTACTACTGAGCCCTTTGTTATGATATGCATCTCTCCTCATGTTAAAACACCCTTTCTCCTAGACAGTGCCAATGTTGTCAGCAGTCACCTTTTTGTCATCAATTTGTCAGAGATCTAAAATTCAGTTGTGAAGACTCTATGAAAAAAATTTATTTTGGGAAAAATATTGCCTAAAATCTGCTGCTAAATGTAATTGCTTGGTGCAAGCTTTATTAACATCTTTCCATGATTAAGAAGAATTACTCAAAGCTATCTTAATAAAATTTTTTTAATTGCTTTATGAAAGTTTATTTTCAGTTTCTAGGAAGTATTTTTTTGACAATTTTATTATTATTGGTGCAGTCATGAGATAGAAACTTATATTTCACATTTCACCCATTGTGGTAAAGACTGGCTAGATGTTATCAATCCTGCTTCCTCCTCCTGGCACACAGAAAGACTTCCTTACAATTAGGGTAGGACTACGTTCTGGGTTCTGGGTTTGCGACAAAGTGAGTGGGACTAATCTATACCTCCTCCAGGATGGATCAAGAGTCCCTCTCACTTTCCTTGTTGCCAGCTGAAAGCAAAAAAAAAAACTATGGATAAATTTGACAAAGGCCTAGAAAACAGCACTGCTGGAGATAGAAAGAACCAGACTCCTTTAATAATCATGCAAAAGGTCACACATCAAATATCCAAACTGATATGATCTAAAAATGAACACTTAATCTTTCTAAGTTACTGAGAATTGGAGGTTGTGTTTAAGTCAGCTAGCATTAATCACCCCCAAACACCTACCAAATTTGCTCTTCAAAGTTTTTCTGTTGACATTACTAACTGTGTATTTAAGTGTTACGTTTGGTAATTTGAGGAGCATTTTGTACTGATTGTTCCCTTCTAGAGTTTGGCAGGTTTTATTATTGAGACCAAAACAAATGACTAAAATAATATATGGGTTGCTCACTACCTTAGTAACTGAACTACCTTCTAATCTATGAAGGACTGTCAACTCTGCATACCTTTTCCTCCTGGATATCAATGTTTTAAAATATGTCAGGACTTAAATGTTCCGAAATATGTTGCTTTATTCAATTCACAGCTAAGTGATAATGGTCCTTCCTGGTTCCTCATCAAGACTGGCAGCTTTACAAAATAGAGAAAACTACTACTTTTTTCTTTCTTTGTTGTTGTTGTTGTTGTTCTTCTTCTTCTTCTTCTTTTTTTTTTTCAGATAGTCATATACCACACAAAAGAATTGTAGATATTTTGGAATTGAAATGGACCTTAAAGACTATACAATCATCACATTTTTCTGATGAGTTTACTGTGCTTTAAGAAAGGTTAAGGGATTTGTATAAGGACTCAGGCTCATTGGCAGCAAAGCTAAGATTAGTAGTATAATCTCTTAAGTGCTCATTTATATCTCACCTGCAACTGTTTCTTGACAGCAATGTCAACCACAGGACTTCCAACACCCACAATCCATTCTAAGGTGTACTGGGCTCTCACAGACAAACATTGTTCAACTTGACTCACTGGCCCTACCACTCCTTCCTACTTGTCTCAGCTGAGTGGTCAAAGAACAACTCAAGAATAGCCAGTTCATATACTGGCCAATAATCTATGTTGAGATCTGTTATGTAAAGATTAACTGGGTCATGCCCTTTGGAATCTGAAGAGGGCAACACAGAGAACCTTACCCCGTTAGAAAGAGGATCTGATATTTAAAATATGTATATAGAAAGATAAAGTCAGTCAGAGCCATGTACAATCATAACAAGGCAAGTTATAAGGGGGAATGAATACACAGAGATAATAGAGATTCTACCAAAGGGACATGTTAGAACCAGTGGCTTGCCAGAGCTCCCTTTGATCTTGTGTAACTTGATACATTCCATTACCAGCCAATAATCCTTCTATAACTTACAGTGACCTAGATGAGAAATGTTTCTACAACTGAAAAAGTAAATCGTGTATGAAAGAGAAACACTTAAATACATCCTTCAACTTTAAGTTTGTGAAAAAAATATGTAATTTTGTGTGGAAATAAATCACAAAATAAAATATCAAAATAACCATTTAATATTTTATACTTAATGTATACTTTAATGTACATTCAAAAATATAAGCAAAATTGAAGGGCCTACAAATTGAGACTAAATAATAAAATTATATCACAATAAAGGTAAATAACTTTACTGTATAAAAAGAACATACAAATTGATAAGAAAAGCACTAATGCTCCAATGGGATAATATGGAAAGATAATGGGCTAACAGTTCATAAGAGAAAGTGTAGAAAAAGCTGACTAGCATATGAAAGTATGTTGAACTTCACTAATAAGGAAATAAGATATAAGTCAATAATGAAACATTTTTACTTAATCAAATATTTATCAAATGTTAATAATATGCTGGTAGTGGTTTAGTGAGTAATGTAGTATAACAAACTACCAATGTATTTGTAAATTGATAGAATCATTCTGGAAAGCAGTTAAGCAGTACATATCTAGAACCTTGAAAACATTTATTCAACACCAGCATAGTAATCTTTTTTCTATAATATATGTCAAAATATATAATTTATGGTTATATAATAAATGGTCAGAAATATAAGCATAGATTTATGTTAAAATTATATTAGCATTTCTCTTTCATATACAACTTACTTTTCAGTTGTTTTTATAAACTATCTTCTTCACTTATTCATTTTGGTAACTCCAGAGCTCAGCACAGTGCCTGGCATGGGGAGGCTGACATATTAAAGGCATTTGACAAAAATGTGTTGGATGAACAAATTAATAAAGGAGGAAAGATTCACTATGGTATTTCTTGAAACAATAAATTATTAGAAAAAAGTATCCAATGAAATTTTAAATAAATTATAGTACATAAAATAATTGGACTTGACATATAAACACGAAAATTGTGAGGTTCTTAATGACATAAGAGATTGTTTAAGAGTATAGGGTAGCTGTGCAGTGCCTGGGTGACTCAACTGGTTGAGCATTGGACTCTTGTCATTATCTCAGTGTTGTGAGATTGAGCCCCTCATCAGGCTCTACTCTGGGCATGAAGCCTGCTTAAGATTCTATCTCTCCCTCTCCGTCTGCCCCTCCCCTGCCTCTCTCTCTCTCAAATGAAAAAGAGTAGTGAAAAATAGAATATAGCACTGTATGTATCATATATTCTGAACTATGCTAAAATATGCATGTATATATGAAGATGAAAAGAAATCAATACATAAATATTGGTCAAATTTGGTCAGGTATTACATTTGATGTTCAAATTTGAGTGAGAGGTTTCTGACTTTTATTTCTTTATGCTTTTCAATATTTTCTTTTTTATAGTACTTTATCATATTACTTTTGGTATTATATTATATACTACTTTTATATATATTATTTTCTTAATTAGAACATAGATTTAAAATTTATGTATTCAGTTTTATATTTTTATTTAAATTTCAGTTAATAAACATACAGCGTAATATTAGTTTCAGGTATAGAATTTAGCGATTCATCAATTACATACAACACCCAGTGCTCATCACAATCAGCGCACTCCCTAATACCCATCACCTATTTAACCCATCCCCTAACTAACCTGCCCTCCAGCAACCCTTAATCTGTTCTCTATAGTTAAGAGTCTATTTCTTGGTTTGCTTCTCTTTTTTCCCCCATGTTCATTTGTTTTGTTTGTTAAATTCCACATAAGAGCAATCATATGGTGTTTGTCTTTCTCTGCCTGACTTATTTCACTCAGCATAATACTCTCTAGCTCTGTCCATATTTTTGCAAATGGCAAGATTTCATTCTTTTTGAAGGCTGAGTAATATTCAATTACACACACACACACACACACTTTTATCCATTCTTCAGTTGATGGATAGTTGGGCTTTTTCTACAATTTGGCTATTGTTGATAATGTTGTCATAAACATCAGAGTACATGTACCCCTTTCAATCAGTATTTTTGTATCCTTTGGTTAAATACCTAGTAGCACCATTGCTGTATCATAGGGTAATTCTATTTTTAACATTTTGAGGAAATTCAATACTATTTTCCGGGGTGGCTGTACCAGTTTACATTCCCATCAACAATGCAAGAGGGTCCTCCTCCTTGCATCTTCACCAACATCTGTTGTTTCCTGTGTTACTGATTTTAACCATTCTGACAGCTGTGAGTTGATGTTGTAGTTTTTATTTGTATCTTCCTGATGATGAGTGATGTTGAACGTATTTACATGTGTCTGTTAGGCATCTGTATATTATTCATGTATTCTGCCATTTTTTAACTAGGTTATTTGTTTTTTGGATGCTGAGTTTAATAAGTTCTTTATATATTAGATAACCAACCCTTTATGAGATACATCATTTGCAAACATCCTCTCCCTTTCTGAAGATTGCCTTTTAGTTTTATTGATTGTTTTCTTTACTGTGCAGAAGCTTTTTATCTTGATGAAGTCCCAATAGTTCATTTTTACTTCTGTTTCCCTTGCCTCCAGTGATGTATCTAGTAAGAAGTTGCTATGGCTGATGTCAAAGATTTACTGTGGCCGAAGAGTTACTGTCTGTGTCCTCCTCTAGGATTTTGGTGGTTTCCTGTATCATATTAGGTCTTTCATACATTTTGAATTTATTTTTGTATATGGCATAAGATAGTGGTCCAGTTTCTTTCTTTAGCATGTGTCTGTCCAATTTTCCCAACACCCTTTGTTGAAGAGACTCTATTTGTGCCACTGGATAGTCTTTCCTGCTTTGTTGAAGATTAGTTGACCATTTAGTTGTGGGTCCATTTCTGGGTTCTCAATTATGTTCCATTGATCTATGTGTCTGTTTTTGTGCCAGTACCAGACTGTCTTGATGACTATAACTTTGTAATACAGCTTGAAGTCTGGGATTGTGATACCTCTCACTTTGCTTTTATTTTTCAACATTATTATGGTCTTTGGTCTTTTCTGGTCCCATTTAAATTTTAGGATTGTTTGTTCTAGCTCTGTGAAAAATGCTGTTGGTATTTTGATAGGGATTGCTTTGAATGTGTAGATTGCTGTGAGTAGTATAAACTTTAACAATATATGTTCTTCTAATCCATGAGCATGGAATGTTTTTCCATTTCTTTTTGTCTTCTTCAGTTTCTTTCATAAGCATTCTATAGTTTTCAGAGTATAGATCTTTTACCTCTTTGGTAAGGTTTATTCCTAGGTATCTTATGATTTTTCATGCAATTGTAAACAGGATTAATTCCTTGATTTCTCTTTCTGTTGTGTCATTATTGGTGTATAGAAATACAATAGATTTCTCTACATTGATTTTATAAATCAAATCAAATAGTACGTTAAAAGAATCATTCACCATGATCAGGTGGGATTTATTCCTATGTTGCAAGTGTGGTTCAATATCTACAAATCAAGGTGATAATGTGATATACCACATTAATAAAAGAAAGGATAAGAACCATATGATCCTCTTAATAGATGCAGAAAAAGCATTTGACAAAGCACAGCATCTATTCTTGATAAAACCCTCAACAAAGTAAGAAAAAGAGGACTATACCTCAATATCATAAAAACTATATGTGAAAAACCCATAGCTAATATCCTCCTCAATAAGGAAAAACTGAGAGATTTTCCTCTATTGTCAGGAACACAAGAGTGTCCACTCTCACCACTGTTATTTAACATAATATTGGAAGTCCTAACCTCAGGAATGAGACAACGTAAAGAAAAAAAATTCATCTAAATCAACAAGGAAGGAGTCAAAGTTTCACTATTTGCAGACAACATAGTACTCTATGTAGAAAACCCGAAAGACTCCACCCAAAAATTGCTAGAACTGATACATGAATTCAGTAAATTCATAGAATTAAAATGTATTTAAAAACTCCCTGTAAGGCAGTGCCAGGTCTATTCAACCAATTTAACAGAATGTTCAGAATTGTACTCTGAATATCTGACAAAGGCTAATTGATAGTTGATGATGATGGTCATTAAAATCTTTTTTTTTTTTTTTGTATGCCCAGAATGACAGGCTAAAAAATTCCAGGGACTTTCAGCATAGTTTAAAGGAAAAAGAAAACATTGTCAGGTGATACTTGAGAGGAATTTTATGAATAGTGGTAAACACTTAAGTAATAAAGGGTTAAGATGAGTTTATCATTTAATGATAGATAATATATAAACACATGAACAAGTGTCTAGTACATAACATAGACCCAGTGTATATTAATTCTCTTTCCTTATTTGTGTTCTTGCTAATCAATTTAGTTCCAGTCTAATCCAGAACTCTCACATCGACACCCTCCTTATGCCCTTGTGGGCCCACCTCATCAACTCACAGAACACTTCAATTTCTTATCCCTAAGCCTCTAACCCCAGTTAACTATATCCTAGGTGGTTGCCAGTGTTCAGAATAAAAATACCCCAAGGGAAGTATTTAGACCAAAAAAAAAAAAAAAAAAAAAAAAAAGCAATGCCTATAGAGCCAAGAAGAGAGGAACATCCTTCGAGCAGTCATTACCATCAAGAGCTTCCAGTCTATGGAATGGTAATTGTCACTGCCAAACTCCCTCAATACATGAAAGACTTCCAGATGTAGCTGGATCATCCTATATGCAAAATCATCTACTAGGAAAAATCATCTCCTGGAGTTTATTTTTAGGGTGGGTTACTGGTACTATTTTGTATGTAAAGCATGGTTCATGAGTATCTTCACAATAAAACTCCTACTTAGTCAAGGCTTAAATAATTGATATGTAGGCATACTCTGCTCTCCCTGTTACATTTTTTCAGGTGTTGTTAGGACTCCCCAAGCATGAGAAGAATTGCTTCTCCAAGGGTGAGTTCTGGGAGGGGTATGTATTTACTGATATACTGTGGCTTGTGTCAGAAAATTGGACTTTTGGTAGATTATATTTAAATAGCCACTGCCTGCTAAAAATTTAACAACCAAGCAATTGAATGGTCTGTGGTCAAGGTTTTAGAAAAGTGAATGGTGGCCTTGTAGAGATGCTAGCCACTTAATCAGTAAATAAAGCCCCAGAAAACTGAACAAGAGACAGTTGGCACCTTGACATTCCATTTTGATGGTGATTTCATTAAATTTTGGAAAATGCATACTTAACTTAAGCTTCAGTTGCTGAGAACTGAATGGAAGAGGCAGACACACAATATTTGCTTTGTGCTAAATGAGTATGTATAGTGAAATACCTGATTCTGTAACAATAACCACTGTGTATACCCAGATGTACAAATGAGTGCTTAGGTTTATAGATTGATGATAAATATGTGCAGAGAAATTAGGAGCTTAGTTAGACAATCAGTCCACACATCCTTTTTTTGAACTAACAGGGAGCTTGGAATTCTTGCAAGCATGTTTCCTTGAGTTCCTACTGACAATAATTTGGTTTGTTTACTAGTTTACTTTTCTCGAATGTCAGAGAAAATTTACCTTGTTAAGGAAATCATACTCACCATGGTAAAGAAATAAAACATACAGAATAACTGAATAATCACTTATTCCTAAGAGGAGAAAGATTTCTAAATAGGATCAGATCAATACACCTCTCAAACAAGCATTATATTTGTAATATTAGAATATGAATATGCATGAAAACTATAGGAGCCCAAAGATTGTCCACAGTTGCTAATGTGTTTTGACAGGACTGTAATTTTGTCATTCCTTGACAAGAGCTGGAGGCAGTCATGAAATACAAACTGTGAGTTAGCTATTTTATATGCTGTAAAAAAGAAAAATCAAGAGAAAAACAATCTCATTGAATCATGATCAAAAAGCACAGATCAAGGGTATTTAGTCCTTAGAATTGTGTTAGTTCTCAAAAATACTTTTAATAAACTTAAAGTAAAGCTAATAAAAAAAACTAATTCTAATTATTCATATGAATTATTCATATGAATGGAGAAGAATTAATACTTAAGGTGAATTGTAACAGTAGATATGCATAATTATGTTTCTATCATATTGACTTCTATATGCTCTTACAAATGCATATAAGAACAAGCAGAGTTCGTTTCTCTTGCTAAGTAATGTTGATTACATAGTTATTGATATTTTATAGTTTTTTCACTTTTACATCGAACATCAATGTTGTTTTGTTTTGTTTTACTTTTTCTATCATAAAACAATGCGTAAGAGTGAAACAACATACAATCTATAGGAGTACCTGGGTGGCTCTGTCATTAAGCATCTGCCTTTGGCTCAGGTCATGATTCCAGGGTTCTGGGATCAAGCCCTATATCGGGCTCCCTGCTCGGCAGGAGGCCTGCTTCTCCCTCTCCCACTCCCCCCATTGTGTTCCTTCTCTTGAGGTGTCTCTTTTTGTCAAATAAATAAATAAAATCTTTTAAAAAAAATACAATCTATATACAATATGAATAGAGTTGTTTACCATCATTGTAAATTCTAAATTTACATCAGACCCTATTAGAATGAGGAAATTCCTAGTTATGTGAGGGTTAAAAGATAGAAATATTCTTTTATCAAATCTTCTTCCCTCTCTCTCTGAAGTAATCAGAAAGCTTATCATTTGTCAAAATAAACATGTAAGGGCAACACTGAAAAATGGTATACATTTCTTTTTTCTGGACTAAACAACTTTAAAGTCATACTTAAATTCTTGGCCATTATTCAATTCACCTTGGTATTGACTTATTCTCATACAAAAGATTGATTGACAGTTGCACAATTGTGTAAAAACACTGACACTGCTACTATTACTAATGGCTAATTTGAGAGCCTAGCATTTGTCAGGCTCTGTGTTAAATACTGTGCATATATATATCCTCACTTAACTAAGCACATGATGAGGGAGCACGTTATTTTCCCCAATTTGTATATAAAAATATTTAAAAGTCTAAATAACTAGCACAATGTTTCTTGACAGAATCTAGTTAGAAATTCAGTCTAAGGGACTGTAGGATCATACGTAACTACTGTGCCATCATATGGCAGGTAAAATATGCTGCAAATATAACATTTAACTCTAAATAAACATTCACTTAAGAAATAAGACACACTGAACTTGTTTCTGGACATGATGAAATTAAGACTAATGAGACCCAGAATCATACACTCTTAGAGTGTAAGGGGCTAGAAAGGTAACCAAGTCTAACAAAGTTTTAGCGTTTCTGTCATGGGTCAGACATTGTCCCAGGCATGGTGGATATACAGTTGTGATGAACAACACAAGGTTGAACCACATGGGTCCAGTTATGTGTGAATTTTTTTAAATAAATACAGTACTGTAAATGTATTTTCTCTTCCTTTTGATTTTTAAGTAACATTTTATTTTCTCTAGCTTACTTTATTGTAAGAATACAATATATAATACAAATGATGTACAAAATGAGTGTTCACTACTTATGTTATTGGTAAGGTTTTTGGTCAACAGTAAGCTATTAGTAGTTAAGTTTTGGGGGAATCAAAGTTACACATGGATTTCTGATTGCATAGGGATCAGCACCCCTAATCCCCATGTTGTTCAAGCATCAGCTGTAGCAGTGATTAAAACAAAGTTATGCTCTCATGAATCTAACACTGCAGTTAGAAAACAAAGAAATATATAGAATGCATAATGTCAGAGTGACAAGGGTTATAGGGAAAAATAGATATATTTCAAGGGAGAGTTCCTTTAGTGTGAGCAGCAAGGTAAGGTCTCTCTTAGAAGGTGGAATTTGGGGAGATGCTGAGTAATAAGAGGGAGTCAGAGGTAGGGAATCTGAGGCGTACGTGTTCCTTCAGAGGCAATAGCTGATGCAAAGATCTGAAACTGGAAAGGAATGTTGATATGTTCCTGGAGAAGAAGCATGGCCAGTGTGGCTGGAGCAAGAGGAAAGAGAAGAGCAAAAGATAGGCAGGGACTGGACCATTTAGGGCCTTATAGGCAATGGAAAGGAATTTGGATTTTATACTAAGAGAATACTAGGGTGGCAAGGAATGCACAACCTGACTTAGGTCTTGAAAATATCTCTCTGGCTGCTCTTTAGAAAATGGATTGGAGGTGGGGGGGAGTGGAAGCAGAGAGACCAGATGGAGGGTTACTGAAGCAAGTGGCATGAATGATGATGGTACCTTGGACTTGGAAAGAGAAGTGGAAAGATCAGAATATGCTGTAGAAGTAGAGTCAATAAATTTGCTTCCTTTCATTGAGTTACAGTAACCTCCACATAATCTTTGCCTATTGGCTTGGTCTCAACCTTTGAGGAAATACAGATTAAGTTTAATACCTTCAGGCATTGAAAAGTAGCACACATGACCTCTCTGAAATCTCATTTCTACATTGAAGAGCCCTTCTTTCCTCCAACTGTCTTCTGATATCTTGTTAACACTGCTGAATATCCTGGACACCTTCTAGTGGTTACCTTCTTGTTTGGCAACGTTCCTTTTTAAAAAGTGGTGCCAGCACTGACTGAAACACTTCATTGTTCTTTGACCCCTGTGGAGGACAGTGAAGCTATTTGCTCCTAGTGTACTGTATTTCTTTTAAAAGAGGCTAATGCACGTGAATTACATGTTTAGCAAAGAAAAAAGGTGGAAGATATAGTTTGAGGGTCAGAACCAGGACTATCACTTGTCATCCTATTGTTGCAGAATATCTGTAAAAGTGATTCCCTTAGGTAAAGGGAAGCAGAGCTGGGGAGATGATGGTTTTCTCAATAGATGATCATCTTAAGAGAAGGTGCTAAACTGATAATTAAATAAAGCTGCTTCTAAAAATACGTGCTGGGTGTAGGGTTGCAGTGAGGAGAGCAGATAGGGAAGCAGGATAGGAGGGAGAGAAAATGAATCAAGATTAATAATGAGAAAGCACTCTGAGATTTCCTATACAAGGAATAGGGTGAGTGAAGTGGAAAATTCAGGTGAACAGAAAACAATTACTTACAGTTGAAAACAAAGGTAAACATGATTTTTGGAGTAAAGTTCTCTGGGCTCTTTAATGACCTTAATTGGTTTGACTCCTTGTTTTGCATTAGTCACAAATAATACTCTGTGAACCAAATTTTAATCAATCACTACAAAAACAGTGTCTTAACTATGATTTAGCTAATTTGTTTCCTTATCAGTTATTTCTGCACCATGGTTCTGCAGGACATACAATAAGTCTATTAACTCTGCAGCAGTCTTAGGATGTGAGAATTTGTGGCATATTAAAACTGTCTCCTAAATGCCAGATCTGATTTTCCATCTTTGTTACATTTCGGTTTTATTACTCCATACAGAATATTGCCCTATTCTATGAATGAGTGTCTGAAATTCAGAAAAGACCATGAGATGGTGAAGGGGGACATTTTTAAAAAATTTTTTAACTTTTTTATTTTTTTATAGACATATAATGTATTTATATCCCCAGGGGTACAGGTCTGTGAATCACCAGGTTTACACACTTCACAGCACTCACCATAGCACATACCCTCCCCAATGTCCATAACCCAACCACCCTCTCCCGACTCCCCTGGTGGAGGGAGACATTTTGAAGAAGAAATTAACTTAATCCCTAAGGGAAAATCTGCCATATTCAATGAATGAAAATGTATCATTCCATTTATCTTCCTCATTCAAGAAAGGGGTCATTATGCACACAGTTCTGTTCTCAATACAAAAAAATAAAATAAAATCACAATAGTTGATATTTAACTCTCATCGTTCTGATAATTTGTGCTGCAAATGTTGAGTTGGAGGTAGGAACAAATAGAAAAGCCCCAAAGAAGGCCTCCACAATAGTCTCTTTTGAGACAAATAATTCTTTGATATTCACATTCTAGATTATGGTAGAATATAATCCAAGAATCAAAAGAAAAATACCATTAACAAGAACAAAAACAGCAAAATCTCATTTTTGTGTTTTCTAGGATTAGTAAGAATTTTAAAGAAACTAACATACTCATTTTTACAGCTTCCTGAAGAACAAATTTAAATAAAAAAGAATGATTGTAAAGGCTTGCATCTATTGAGTTTGCTATGTGCTAACTTGCATGCTTAATGGATTTCTTTGACGCTCTACCAACCATCATAATTCATCCTTGCCAAGTGACCTAAAGAGGCAGTATTTCAAAACTTTTATAGCACAAAATCATCATCTAAATTCCTTAACAGGATACCCAAGTACCACACTTCATTGTACTTCTTGAACAACCTATGGCATCTATATGTTAATTTCAACAGCTTCACCATTCCACCTCAATTCAATGTCTATATGGAGATTTTAGCTTTGGCTAATGCCCAAAGATGTGTGAGGGTGAAAATATGCTCTTATACAAGGAAAAAAACATTAAATTTAATGTAGTTAAATATTCAAAATATTTTTTGGCAAAGCTTGGCATCAAAGATTAGGAATACTGCTATATAGATCAGAAACAGTTGAGATTTATTCTGTTATTTAACCTGGACTCAGACAATTTTTATTTAAACTGCAATATATCATGAGGGAGCTCATGAGTTATAGGTAATACTAAGGTCTTCTGGATAGAGAAGAGAGAAACTGATGAGAGTATGTTGTTGCAAGATAACATGAGACTGTGAGATAGCATAAAAGTGGCAATCAAGCTGGGGGAGCAAGTGAAATTCAATGCATTTAGCTATTAAACACATCCTTTTTAAAAATACTAGACCCGAATATTTTTGTAAAATATTTAAGACATTGTAACCGTTGTTTCCATAACCAAAAGTGTTAAAAAAGTAAAACCAAAGAGCAAACACTGTTTTAGTCATTTATAAATTGAGACCTGTCCTTTACTGAAATGGTATATGAGGCAGTAACTAGCTATTGTTCTGCTAACATAAATAAATAAATAAATAAATGTCAGTGTGTTACTTAGAAGTAGAATATACAGTTTCCAGTCTGTGTTCTATTGCTTCTTCTTTCATTCAATAAATCATTCATTTAGTTATTCATTCAAAACAAGATTTATTAGGGATTTATTATAAGTCAGACACTCTCTTAGATATAGGAAGGGATGTGGAGATGATGAGATTACATTTCATACCATAGAAAATCTTATAATCTAGTAGGGGAAATATACAAATAGTAAATGATTACAATATGATATATTAAGTGATTAAACATGAATTATAGAACAAAAGTAATGCATAAGAGATGAAGAAATTTCAGAGGAGAGAAGGAGATATTTTGCTAGTAGTTCAGGGTGCTCAAATGTAAGGTGCAAGAAGAATGGAAGGGTGGTAAGAAAACAAGATATAGCAGAGAAGAACAAGATTATGAGCAACCTGCTGTGTCAGGGCTAGAGTGTTTGCATGTTTGTTATAACAAAGGAATTAAAAGTCATAGAAAGATTTATGGAAAAATGGGCAAGTGGCAATTGTTAAGTTCATGTTTCAAATAGATCAATGTTTTTATGGAGACTAATTGGATGATATTCAAGGCTAGAGACAAGGGAGAAACCAAGATCCTACTGAAGATATTGGGCTAAAAAATGAGAAGGACTTTTCGTGAAAATGAGGAGGAAATTGGCAAGATTTGATTACTTACTGGAATGGGAGATAAGGAAGGAATCAAGAATGAAGCACATGTCTCTGAGTTGGGCAACTATGTAGATTATGAAAATAAAACTCCCCAAAATGGAAAGAGTAAGTTTATTTTAAATTATTTGGGTCTCTACTGATTTTGAAGAAGATTTTTGACCTCCAAGAAAAGAAGTGTAATACATATTTGAGTGCATACCAAGGCAGGACATAAAAATAGAAATCTATGCTACAGATGGACTTACAGTCCTCAAAATGTATATGATAGTTGTAGTCAGGAGTTTTAATAAAAATGATATTAGAAGACAGTCTGGTGATGGGACCTGGAGTGTCTTCAATACTCTATCAACAATAGCACTATATTACAGATACAAATGTGTATATAAACACATTTTTTCAATTTCACACCAAAAATTCATACAAAGTATGATCTCAGATCACAGAATTAAAATGCCCTATAACAGGAAGACATAAGAAAATTCTAAAGAATTTGAAAATTAAACAATACACTTCTATATAATTCATGTGTCAAAGAGGAAATCTCAAGGGAAATTAGAAAATATTTCAAACTGACTGAAAATGGAAATACAACATAGCAAAAATTGCAGGATGCAGCTAAAGCAATATTTACAGAGCAATTTATAATGTTAGATACTATGTTAGAAAAGTATTATGTCCTCAACAAACAAGTTAAGTTTCCAATTTAAGAAATTAGAAAAAGAAGAGCATTGAAGAACACAAAGTAAGCAGAAACAAGTAAATAATAAAAATAATAGCAGAAATAATAGCAGAAAAATAATAGCAGAAATTAAAAACCAAAAATAGAAAAAATACCCAAAACTGGTACTTTGAAAAATCAATAAAATTGATAAACCTGTTACTAGACTAACAAAAGAGAAAAAGAGGAAGGGAGGGGGCGAGAGAGAGAGAAAGAAAATCCAAGTTATAAATATCAGGAATAAAAGAGGTGATATCATTATAGACTCTACAGACTTACAAGTATAATAAGAGAATACTAGAAACAATCCATATGCATACATTGAAAAACATAGATGAAATGGGCCAATTTTTTTAAAGACACAAACTACCAAAACTCACTTAAGAAGAAATAAATAACCTATGCCTATTAAATTGAACTGGTAGTTAAAAATCTTCCAAAATAAGCAAGACCCAGAATGTTTTCTCTGCTGAATTCTGCTACATATTTGAGGAACAAATTATAACAATTATGTACAATCTCTTCCAGAAAATAAAAGAGGGGATAACAGATCACAACTTATTTTATGAGGCAAGCACACCCTATTCTAAAATTGGACAAGTATTACAAGAAAAGAAAACTATAGGCCAATACACTTTCTGAGCAAAGACTCAAAAATCATCAACAAAGTATTAACAAATTAAATTCAGGAATATATAAGAAGATTAATGCATAATGACTAAGGGGTATGTTTTTCCAGGATTGCAAGCCTAGTACAATATTCAAAAATCAAACAACATAACTTACCATATTAACAGACTAGATAAGAAAAAACATATGATCATCTTAATGGAGAAAACAGTTTTCAATAAATTTCAACATCCATTTATGATAAAAGTCTCAGCAATCTAGGAATCAGAAAATTCCTTAACCTGAAAAAGGCTGACTTGAAAAAAAAAATTACCATGATAGATAATGTTGAAAAACTTAATGTATTTTTCTTAAGATCTAGAACAAGGCAAGGATGACTTCACCTCTCACTCCTATTCAATATCAGACTAGAAGTCTTAGCTAGTGCAGTAAAGCAAGGAAAAAAAAAATGAATGACATACAGCTTGAGAAGATGAAATAAAATCTGTCTTCAAAGGTAACTTCTCAAAGAATCCATACAAAACGTTCTAGTAAATGAGCTTAGTTAGCAAAGTTGCAGGATACAAGGTCAACATACAAAAATCAATTTTATTTTTGTATGCTTGCAATGAGTTTGAACTTTTTAAAATGCCACTTACAATAACAATGGAAACATAAAATATTTAGATATAAACTTAAAAATATTATCCCAATGTTTGTATGTTAAAAATTATAAAATACTGATGAAAGAAGTCATAGCTCTAAATAAGTGGAGAGATATACTGTATTCATGTTAGAAGACTGAGTACTATTAATTCTCTCCAATATACACCATGAATTTAAAAATATAAATGAAAATTCAAGCAGAATTTTTGTAGATGCCAACAAGTTGATTTTAAAGGAACTAGAATAGTTGAACAATTCTGAAAAAGAACTAAACTCGAGGAATCACACTACCTAACTTCAGGACTTATTACAGAGTTACATTAATCAAAGAGGTGGCTATTGGTGAAGGATAGACATATAGATTAATGGAACAAAATAGCCCAGTCATTGGTTTTTGACAAATATGTAAAGGTAATTCAATAAAGAAAAGTTAGTCTTTTCAACAGATGGTGCTAGGATAACTGAATATCAAAAGTAATCATATATCTCATACATTACTTGAAAATTAATGCAAATCAGATCATTGACCTAAATGTAAATATAAAACCATAAAACTTCTAGAAGAAAATATAAGAGGTCTGAATGACCTTGTGCTTGTTGATGAGTTTTTAAGATATACTACCAAAAACAATATGTAAAAGGAATATTGATAAATTAAACTTTGTCATGCTTAATTTTTTTTTGCTCTGGTAAATACACAGTTAAGAGAATGAAAAGAAAAACCACTGACAGAGAGAAAACATTTACAAATAGCATTTCTGACAAAGCACTTGTATTCAGACTATAAAACAAATTCTCCAAACACAACAGTAATAAAACAAACAACCCAATAAAACAAATTGGCAAAAGATCCAAACAGGCACTTCACCAAAAAGAATATATGAATGGCAAATAAGCACATTAAGAGATAGTTAATTAGGTAAATGCAAATTAGAACTATGTGATGCCACCCATTCTTTTTTAAAAGAGGGGGGAAATAGCATTACCAAGTTCTGACAAAGATGCAGAACATCTGGAGCTCTCATACATTGCTGGTGGAAATTAAAAATGGTCGTCAGTTTGGAAGATAGCTTGGCAGTTTCTCATAAAGTTAAACATATATGTACCATATGACCCAGCAACCACACTTCTGAGTATTAACTCGAAAGAGATGGAAACTTAGTTTCATGCCAAAACCAGTACATAGTTATTTAGAGCAGGTTTTCTTCCCACAATCATCCACATGTCTTTCAAATGGAAATGGATAAGCAAGAACATGGTACATCCATATAATGGAATACTGACCAGCAATTAAAAAGTAACAAACATGCAACATAAATGAATCTTATGCACATTTTACTAGATAAAAGAAAACAGACCTCAAAGACTATGGACTGTATGATGCCATTTATATAATACTCTGGGAAACCAAAAATACAGACACAGAAAACAGCTAAGTTGGAAATGGGAAGGTACTGCATATTAATTACAAACAGGCGACATGAGAAAATCTTGCACGTGATGGAACTCTCTGATTAAGAAAATTTGTTGATGAAGATGGGATCAGGAAGGAGACAAACCATTAGAGACTCACAAAACAAACTGAGGGCTGGGGGGGGCGGGGGGCAGTTGGTGGTGGAGGGAGAGGGTGGTGGGGTTATGGACATTGGGGAGGGTATGTGATACGGTGAGTGCTGTGAAGTGTGTAAACCTGGAGAGATTCACAGACCTGTACCCCTGGGGCTAATAATACATTATGTGTTAATTTAAAAAAAAAAAAAGAAAGAAAGAAAATTTGTTGATAGATGCCTGTTACATCTTTGTCCAAAACTCATGGAATTATATACCAAAAAGAGTTTTACCACATGTGAATTTTAAAAATCAACCAGGATATTATGGAAACCCAAGAAGGTATGCCAACTGTAATAATGACTTTAACTGTTTTAACATAAATTACATAGCCACACTGAAAGAAGTGAGAAAGAAAGTAGTTGACCTAAGAAACTTGGACAAAAATATTCTGAGCAATACCATAATTCTAAATAAAAGATCTGTACAAAAACTATGCTGTAGTTGATAAATATATCATTCACAAGAGTGTGTTTAGCATTTATGTAATTACATGTATATTGGGCTTGAACAAATAAGTAAATATATTGCAGATGAAAGCCAGCCTGCCAACTGTCAAAGAAAGAAATTACAAATAAAGAAAACGAGAAGGATAGCACGAACACTGGAGTGCTAGAGTCATATCCATCAGTGGAATCGTGAATTTTATTTAAGATAAATCCATAGAAAGGCATAGATTACAGAGGTAGATGCTAGACAGATAGTTAACAAAGATGTATGTTTATGCCTGGGTTAGTATACCTACATGTATTTCCTAGTTGTATTCCCTGAAAGGTATTAGAACAGCAGCATCCCCATGGCATTAAGCACAAGTAATATCTAGATTTCTTGGTTTCTAAATATTATTCTTAAACAAAAGCAACAGGGAGTCTTTGAAGAAGTGGTTACTTCCAGAACTAGGGCAGGAAAGATACAAGATGAACCTGAAACATTTGTGGTACCAGGAAGTTACAAAGTATGTAAAATAATTTTTTTTTTTTTAAGGATGAGGGTATATCATCCCATTGGCTCCTCTTGCTAAAATCAAAGCAACAACCTTAGTGACAAAATAAATAACAATAGTATTAGATTATAACTCAGAAAATAAAATGAATACCCATGAGTTCATATTAATATAAATAAAAATATGAATAAATAAATGAGATAACAGGTATAATGTTTCCCTATAGGAGAATTATAATTAATAAATGAAGGGAATAGAAAATCACTTTTGAAAGGGTATCATAATAATTGATGCAGGCAGGATTCACCTATCGATATTAAAAGTAGTGATAAAAATTTAAACAGAAATAAGATATTTTTGTATTCTCAAAGTATCTTCCTCCAAATATTTATTAATTGCACAGGAGGAAAATACTAAGCTTACAGTGGAAACTCTGGCATATATCACTTTAACCAAATGATTAAAATTGGCATCACAAATCAGGAATATCAACATCATTTACCTCCTGACTTGATGCATTGAGAAAAATACATCACCCCTATAGCATCCTTCCCAAAAATGCATAATCTTGGTCTAATCATGAGAAAGTATTTGACAAACACAAATAAAGGGATATTCTACATATATATCCACTAGCACCTTTTCAATATGTCTAAGTCACAAAAGACAAAGTCACCCAGTAGAGGAAACTAAAGAGACATAACAACTAAGCGCGTTGTGAGATCCTGGATTGGATCCTGAAAACAAAGGTCAGTTGAGGACCAAGCGAAATCTGAGGAAAATGTGTAGTCTACTTACTAGTATTATGCCAATGTTCATGCCTTAGCTTTGATAAGCATATGCTCTTTCTGTATGCTGTTATCCTTTAGTTACTAGACACAGAAATTCTCTGTCACACTTTGCAATTCATGTAAATCTAAAAGTTGTCTCAAAATTAAAAGTTAAGAGAAAGTATCATTGAAGATATGGAGCAATGGGAACTCATACACTGATATTCATCATGAGCATAAAATTGAATCATTACAAGTACTTTGAAAAACCACTTAACTGCCTCTTTTCAAAATAACCCTATATTTGCCCTATTTTGCAATAATTTCACTTCTAAGCATATATCATATTATACTAATTTATATTGCTCTAAAAGATTTACACAATAAGTGTTGGTAACATTATTAAATACAGCACAAAGCTAGAAACAAGCCCAATGCCCATCAAGAATATAATGGATACATTTTGGTATATTCATACAGTAAAGTATTACACAGCAATGTACATGAATAGATCATTCTTACATTAAATAACATGGCTGAGTCTCATAAGGGTAATATTGAATGGAAGCAGCTAGACACAAAATAATATGCATTGTATGTTTTCTTTTATATGAAACTCAAAAAGAGGCAAACTAGGGTGTTTAAGATCAGTTTATTAGCTCTCACAGAGCAGGAAAGGTCTCATGATTATGAGGGAGACACAAAAGATGCTTCTTGGATGCTAGCTATCTTTTAGTTCTTGAGCTGGATAGTTGTATGAATGTATTCATTTTGCAAAATTCATCAAGCTCTACACAAGTTATGTGTACTTTTCTACATGCATCTTATACATTTTAATAAAAGGGAAGTTTTTGTTTGTTTTTGTTTAAGACAAAGGATTTTTGGCTGTTCTGCTGTGAAAGACCTTAGGGATGCCACTGTGGAAGTAAGGTGATCAGTTAAGAGAGAATTTCACTTAATAAAAATTAAGATATTTTATTTATAAGCTTTTTTTTTTTTTTGACAGAGATTACAAGTAGGCAGACAGGCAGGCAGAGAGATGGGAGGGGGAGAAGCAGGCTCCCTGCTGAGCAGAGAGCCTGATGTGGGGCTCGATCCCAGGACCCTGGGATCATGACCTGAGCCGAAGGCAGAGGCATTAACCCACTGAGCCACCCAGGCGCCCCTATAAGATTTTTTAAAGGGAAATTTAAAATGCTGGACCACAATAGCATATAAAAAAGTAATGGATGACTTGAAAGTGTTCTGAAGTCTTCGTGTTCTTCAGAGTGAGTTGATTGATTAATCTTTGTTAAGCATAAATGTTAAAATATCAAGAATAGTTACTAAAGGAATAAAAATGGATTTCATTCTCCTAAAGAAATAGAGGAGGAAAATGGAATAAGAAAACAAACCTCAATCAATCAAGAAAAAAAAAAAAGCATAGAAAAGCAAGACAATGAGAAAACACAAGATAGTAAAAACAAATCTTAATATCAGCAAACTTAAAACTGAAAGAACTGACTTTTTTTCAAAAAAAAAGATGAATATTCAGCCTGGGGACTAAATCTAGCCTTATGGTGTTTCCAAAGAGACACACCTAACATATAAGCTGTTAAAAGGTTGAAAGTAAAAGGATACAAAAGAGACACTAAGCAAATAGCGAAATAATTATTATTATTGCTTACGGCAGATTACCACTGTGTCTACAAATCAAACATATACACCTAAGTGATTTTAAAATAATCAGTCCTTAAAAAAAACAGTCCTTTATCACACAGTTGCTTGATAACATGTACCTCCCAGTCAGAATCTGCCAGATCACAATTTTACTTGCTTTATTGCATCCTGTTGGCAAGTTCCAGCTCCCTCCTCAAAGCCGTCTCTGATTATCCATATTGATACTGTTCACTGTCTTCCCCAGGGGCTGGGAATAGACAGTAGGACGACAGACAGCCTTTAATGTCATCCTTTATATGCTTGCTTGAATTCTTTCATGCTGCTTTCTGCTTTCCTCTCTTCTTTCCTACTCTGGATTCATTCATTTACCAAACATTTGCTGAATGGCAAGGTACTACTAGGTTGGACAGTAGGGATAGAGAGTTGACAAAGCACAGTCATGTCCTAAAGGATATCACAGTCCAGTGAGAGAAACATATGTGAGCAGATAACCACAGTGCAATTAGATAAGTGGTAATGGAAGGGTTTCCAAGGTACCTTGAGAGCACAAATGAGGAAGCAGCTAACTCTTGTGGGACAGAGAAGTTTTCAGTGAGGTATCTGAGCAACTTTTAAAAAGATGATTATGGACCACCAGTCCATGAGGTAGTAATGATGATGCGGAAGGGAGAGAGAGGGCAAAGGAGAGTCACTACAGTCCAAGGGATTGGATAGATGGAGAGATTCCAGGAGAGAAAAACATAGATAATGGCTTAGTTAAAAGATTTTAAGGGAGGCTTAAGGAGGGAAAAAAAAAAAAAAAAAAGAAGGAAATTCAGGGGAAAATAAAATAATCTTTCTCAAAGATAGTTTATTGGATTAAAGAAAAAAATAGTTCTGTTCCACAAATACCTAAGATTGCTCAAGGCAAGAGCATATGTGTCCACTATAATTCCTACTGAAAAGATGAAATCTTTGAGGTTCATGTCATATTTCATAGAAATGCTGTGGTAAACAAAAATTATCAAGGCATCTAACACCACATCAACTAGGGAAGAAGGTTCAGTTTAGTTTGATATAAACATATGTTCTCTTACCTTTCTTCAGCCTTCTCCTTGCATTGTAAATCAGTAGGTGACATAGCACTCTCCTCTCCTTACTGGAGTGTCCTCGTAATGGAAAGAAAGGATAAGAACTATGGCAACCCAGTGTCTTTACATCTATTACATCTCTAATACCCTTATATACACTTCAAGACTGGGGAAAACATTTTTAAAAAGCTCTTACCACCTCTTCTCCCTCAACAAACAGTAATGTTACAGCAAAGTTAGCCCAACCCAGTGAGGGCAACCAGCAAAAAACCCAGCTTTCTGACTTGTCCCTTTAACAGCATTGCAAAACCGGTAGATTACACAGGAGTTGCTGCCAGAAAAAGATTCTCTCAAGAGTTATTAGGAGCACAGCCATATTTTAGGATAACATAGAGGAAAAAAAATGTTCTAGGAGTGCGCAAGTACAAAGAGAGTATATTACTGAGATGTAAAATGGACAAATTAATTTTTGACAACTCTGTCAGTTTCTTTCTTTGTCCCTAAATTCTCCCCCTAGCTCTTACACCCTTCACATTTTCTTTCTTTTTTAAAAAGATTTTATTTATTTAAGAGAGAGAGAGAGAATGAGTGGGGGGCAGAGACCCGCAGACTGAAGAGAACCAGACTCCCCTCTGAGCAGGAAGACCAATGTTGAGCTCCATCTCAGGACCCTGGGATCATGATCTGAGCTGAAGGCAGATGCTTAACTGACTGAGCCACACAGGCGCCCCCAACCTAATCATTTTCTGTTTCTATCATTTCCTCATTCCTAAGGGAACAGAGCTAGAAGATGGACTCTTCCCTAAGCCCCAAAACTCTTCAGAGTACCTTGGTAAGTTGATATTATATTCTAGAGTAGGGAAATAGGACAGGAAAATCAGGACATATATGTATATGATTTCCTCGTAAATATTTATAGAATTAGTATCAAATACTCTAATTCTTAGCTACTGCTAAAAGTTTTCTTTTGTGAGTGTGGTTAACTTGGATTTGTTTCATATTGGGTGAAGACTGGTGTTAGCAATTCTAACAAATACTAGAAATATGTTGAAGGTAGGAAGAGAGAAAGAAAAAGAAAGAGAGGGATGAATGGAAGGATACGTGGAGGGAGGGGGAGAAGAAAGAAAGAAAGAAAGAAAGAAAGAAAGAAAGAAAGAAAGAAAGAAAGAAAGAAAGAAAGAAAGAAGAAAGAAAGAAAGAAAGAAAGGAAGGAAGGAAGGAGGAAGGAGGAAGGAAGAAAAAAAAGAAAGGAAGAGAGAAAGAAAGAAAGAAAGAAAGAAAGAAAGAAAGAAAGAAAGAGAAAAAGGAAAAGACCATAAGAAAGAGAGAGAGGAAGGAAGGGAAGGAGGGAGGGAAAAGGAAGGGAAGGGAAGGAAAGGGAGGGAAAGGAAAGGGAAGGGAAGGGAAGGGAAGGGAAGGGAAAGGAAGGGAAGGGAAGGGAAAGGAAATCAGTCTATTCTTCAGATACATTTCAGGCCATGAACACATCATATTTCCCTGTCTTGTGGAGTTTTATTCTTTTTCTTTAAAGAGGTATAATTGACATATAGTATTATATTAGTTTCAAGTATACAACAAAATGATTCAACATTTATATATATTGCAAAATCATCACACAATAAATCTAGTTAACATATAATATAGGTCATATACACACCACATCTCCATGTCCTTTGGAGTTTTATTCTAACATTTATGTTGAAATGGTCACCAAAAATGGGTCTCATTTGGATTTTAAAGTATTAGAACAGGAAAGTGCCAAAGGTAATCATCTAATGAGCAAAATCTCTCCTTTTTATGTTGAGACTGAAATTGAGACCTCGAAATAGTTGGTTACCTCAACTTGATATCTTGTATCAAGGAACAGTTTAATGTTAATGTTATATAAATTTCAAGAGCTTCAGCACATTTAAAGAGAGGTGGAGAGGACATTTAATTACCGTGAAGCCACACAGGATCACAAATATTTTCTTACTATTTTGTAAATAACACCAAACCCTTTTTATCTCCATCAACCCCAACCGCTGTGGTACCATTTTGCATGCAGACCACTCAGGCTGAGGAGCATTAAATTTAATTTGTGCAAAAGTTGAAGGTGGAAGAGCGTGAAATTAACTTGACGCATTTTTACGGCATTTTCTCTCTCTTAGCTTCTCTCAGCTTTTCCAATCCAGAACAATTTGATTGACTGTGTCAGGATCTCCCCATCCCTGATGCTTCTCTCTACTCTGTTCAGTGAGATTTGCGGGCTTCTGTTAATGTGTAGCACATTCTTCTTTAGTCTTCAGGCAACACAGTTAAAGGAAGCACTGATTTATTTGGTTTGATATTTACCTTGGCAGAGCTTCAATCTGTGCTCAAGGTTCACTCTTCTTGGTGACTCATCTCTTTCAGGAGTGTGTGTGTGTGTGTGAGAGAGAGAGAGAGAGAGAGAGAGAGAGAAACAGCCAAAGATGACTCAACTCATTCAAGAAATCATTCAGCCTGGTCCAAACAGTTTGCAAGGATTTTGAAAGAAAGCTAAACCTTGTATAAGGCTATATAATACAAAACAACCTATCAGCAATTGGTTGCTAGGGTAATACCTACCAATTTGTAAGGTTATTATAGAGATGTCTCAGCCTGGTGTGAGGGATAAAACTGAGGTATTCCATATTATATCAGTAAAGGAAGCACTTTTACATAATTTGAACAGTCTATAGAATAAGAGGTGATTGAAGATGATTATGTTTAGAAAGAAAAAGACAGACGGAAATAAGACTACAGGTGGCCCACTGTAGATTTCATTTAGTGACCAATTCTTAAGTATTAAAAGAAATGCCTGCATCATCCAGTATAAGCACTCCTCTGATTATTAAACATCTAGAAAGCCATTGCTATCAATTCTGTTCATCTTCTGATATGATCACTCAAATAGTCTTATTCAAATAACCTGGTTATGCAGAGATTTTTGAAGTTTTGTCAGGAGAGGTTTGCAAAAAGAATGTATTTGCAATGTTGAAAAGGATAATAGAAAGAAAAACAAAATGTTTAAACACCACAGATTGGAAATTTCACAGTATTCAATTTATATTCATTACTATTGAAAAAGTAATGATCAGTGCATGTTCTGTGCACTTTAGAGAAATAGCCATGTAGTAATTTTTAAAAGATGCCTATTTAGAATTTTTTCTGCTCAGATCATGTGTCTTTTCCAAGGCTGGCTGGCTGGCTTTTCTTTTCTTTTCTTTTCTTTTTTTTTTTTCTTTCTTTTTTTTTTTTTTTTTTGCTGGCTGGTTTTTCTTAAAAGAACCTCTTCTACCACACTAAATAACTGATGTCTTTTTTGAGAAAATGAGGTGTTTCTCACCCCCAACATCCCAAAGGACTTGTACTTCATTTACCAATACCCAACACAAAACCAGACCACCTGGTTCTGTCTGTTGTGTATGGTATACCCATGGATGGTGGGCTCTTAAGATGCAGCTTTTATGCAGCGTCATGCATGTGTACCTGATAAATATGAACAAATAAATGCTGATTTATGCCCCGATTCTACAGAACATAAGTAAAGGCCTTCCTATTTCTAAAAGGAATATAGAAAGGAATAATTAAAATGACACAGGCTTATTGGCAGTGGCTTTGAAAGAAAGTTTAAAGGGACGAGTAGTAAACTTATAATTTAGAAAAATAGGACCAGCTTTCCATTAATATTGAAAATATAGAAACACTAAAGAAACGGAGAAAAAAATATGAGAGAATATTTGTGTTTTGGGAAAAATGGGGCAGATTTACTTGTCCTTTTCAAAAAATTAATACTCATAGAAACTCACAAGATAGGGATTTTCATCCGCATTGCACAGATGAAAAAACTGAAGATCTGTGAAACTATTGCTTATATAAATAGAACATAATAGAACTAAGATAAATCTCAGTTTTAACAAATTCAGAATTTCATTCTCATCAGTTTAAGAAGAGTGTCTCAGAGAAGTTATGTCTGTGTTGAATTTGGGAAAAAAAAAAGGAATTGAAACCAGTTTTATGAACAGGTAAATATCAGAGAACAAATATTTCACAGAGAGGGGGATTTTAATAATAGCTATCAATTAAAGCATTTACTATGTGTTAGATATTTAATGTATAAGGTACATAACTGTCAAATTAACATACAATATCTTATTTGGTTCCCTTAACAATCTAATAAAGTAGATAACAGTACATTTATTTAAGGCAAAACTGAACACAAGAAAGCTCTGTGTAATCTACTGTATGTCAGCCTGCCTTGGAGTCAAGTCCAAAAGGGTCTCTAAAATCTTATGTTCTTTCCAAAGTCTTAGGATCACTAGAGCAGCTGGATCAGAGTGGATGGGAAGGAAAGTGGTAGAATTGAGCCTGGTGAGCTAAACAGAGGCCAGGTCACAAAAAGCTGTGTAAGCCAAGGGAGGGTGTTTACACCTTTTTTTGGTTAATGAGATGCCTTTAAACAATATTAAATGAGGAATGGCATAACCATACTGAAGCTTTAAGGTCATTCTGGTAAGGTATAAATTATAGAGAGACACACAAATTAGAAGGCAGACAGACCACTAAGTAGACAATTTAAATAATTCAAAGCAATAAATAATGCCATTTAGTTAAGTAACCATGGGATTGGACTAGATGAGGAAGATTCTAGATATATTGAGGCAAAAATGACAGGGGACAAGATGTAGACCAATATGTTTTCTTGATAAGAAAGGAGTCTATAATGATTCCCAGCTCTCTGATTTGGTTACTGCATAAATCAAGGGCATACTAGAGATTAATGCTACAGTTGCTGGGAAGCAAATAAACAATGTCTAACAAAGTTCCAGTTATCAGGCTAGATTCAAAATTCATGGGAAAGTTTTGGTATGGTGAAGATTAGAAAACAGTACCATTAGAATTAATTTAGAGAACATGTGAAAAAACAATGTATCTTTAAAATTGTAAGGTAGGTGATTTCTGTGTTTGAAAGCATGTTATTTAGTTTTCATGTTTAACTTTGTTCACACCATATCCCTAAAATGTAAACTCCTTGAGGACAGGATTCATACTCTTGTTACCACTCTAAACTCAGCATATAAAACAATCCATGATATAGAGTAAAACTCTGTAAGCATGTGTGCATTGGATGACTGTGCGTTGCTTATGACTGAGATCCTAATTATAGGAATCCTGACAGTTTATGTAGCATCTTCAGCCAAGTGTTCACAGGATATTTTATTTCTGACCCTGTCAGATCAATAAAATTGAGGTCATTTCTGACATTCGGAGAGGACAGAAATGAGAAATGTAATGACAAACTCCCTGAACTCTGGCCCTACCTTCTTCCTCCAAATAATGAGCACCACATTAATTTTCAGATTGGACACTCTTAAAACTCCCTGGAAAATCAATACTACAAAGTGATAAGAGTAAGATTAGATGATTGATTCATCAATTGATTTTATTTTAATTTTTCTGGCAATAGATTTTTTTTTTAAGGCCAGTGATAACTACCTAATCTCTAACTCCTTTCCCTAACCTTTATTCTCCCTCTTGCTGTATTTAACCTTGAGGACCACCTAGTATTGTTGGATAAAAGGTCTCAAGCCTTCCAACTTAGTCAGTTCTAATGAGGTAGAAATGAGGGTACAGATGATGCCAGGAACACTGAGCCTAGGACCTACTTATGAAGGAGCAGATTCAGTAAACAGTAATGAGCTCAGAGACCCAGAAAATCCAAACATGGTTATAAACTCAAAGTCAGAATACCATGGAGAGAATCAGAAGTTTGGTTCAGAGTCAAGAAATGCACGAGATTTCCCCCAAGTCACTTCTCTCCATCTCCCAGAGACTGTGGACTCTGAGAAACAAACTGAGGGTTTTGGAGGGGAGGCGAGTGGGGGGTTGGCTGAGCTTGGTGTTCTGTACTACCCCTCTCCCTTAACTTCTAAGGCCTATTATTGCCTGTTTTAGTCATTTGAAAGTTAACATTTCCAATTTTTTTAAATATTTTTTTAATTTATTTTCAGCATAACAGTATTCATTGTTTTTGTACCACACCCAGGGCTCCATGCAATCCATGCCCTCTCTAATACCCACCATTTGGTTCCCCCAACCTCCCATCCCCCCACCTCTTCAAACCCTTCAGATTGTTTTTCAGAGTCCATAGTCTCTCATGGTTCACCTCCCCTTCCAATTTCCCCCAACTCCCTTCTCCTAACTCCCCATGTCCTCCATGCTATTTGTTATACTCCACAAATAAGTGAAACCATATGATACTTGACTCTCTCTGCTTGACTTATTTCACTCAGCATAATCTCTTCCAGTCCCGTCCATGTTGCTACAAATTTGGGTGTTCATCCTTTTTGTTGGAGGCATAATACTCCATAGTGTATATGGACCACATCTTCCTATCCATTCGTCCATTGAAGGGCATCTTGGTTCTTTCCACAGTTTGGCAACCGTGGCCATTGCTGCTATAAACATTGGGGTACAGATGGCCCTTCTTTTCACTACATCTGTATCTTTGGGGTAAATACCCAGTAGTAACATTTCCAATTTTATACAAAATTCCAGGCTTTTTTTTTTTTTTTTTTGCATCATAACCATCATACAGTATCTCTTCTACAGATAATCTAGAGATAATCTAGATTATGACCTTATTGATTTCAAGTTCTATGGCTTCCACATACATCTCCCTTTGTTATCTCATATAGAGGGAATTCACTGAACTTGTTAAATATTCAGGTGAAATGAATTCAGGTTTTTTTCCCCAATATTTGTTCCTATGGATGTTAGATAAAAAAATTATTTGGCATTAAAATAAGTTTGGGCAATTTTTACAAGGTTAAAACATGTTTCTGTGCTTTAAGATGTCTCAGGATCTTTAGTATATGACTCTATATGTTTAGTATCCAAAAGGGAATAATAATGAAAAGTTTATCAGACTTACTGACCTTCTATTTCAAGAGCATCTTATGTAACTACTATTCCAGAATATATATTTTTTAAAAGACTGGCTTAAGAGCTAGATCTCACCAACTCTCTTTTTAATATAAACATGTATTATTTATAGGTAGCATATAAAGTAATTCTACTTATTCATATGTATTTAAAAGGCTAGCCTTTATTTTGACCATTCCCACCCTAACTATGGGCAATGATCAGGCTATCTTAAAACTTCTGTCTCATATGCCAATTTCCCACTTACTCAAGTTCTTCAAGAGAAAAACTTCAGGTCCTTTGCACAAAGTTGAGTAATAGATTGAACTCTATGTCCATTGAGAAAAGATCAGAGTAGGCAGCTTTATATCAAAACATAAAATATTAAGATTTCACTTATTAACTGAAATTTATTAAGGAGGGAGAACACAGAATCTCTGGCACTGGAGGACATTTAATTCTTTATTGCTAAGCAAATGGTTTCGGCATCTGTGAAGCTGATTTTATCAGGTTTTCCTAGACTGTAAACTCCATGAAAATGGACACAGCAGCTCTCTTAAGTTTTACAGAGTATCCTAAGTGTATATTATCTAAGTGTATATTATCTAAAGTGTATACTGTATATTATATAAAAATATTTAGATAAGTGTATATTATCTAAAAATGTTGATGATAACAATGAACAGGATGATTTTTGCTCCATCACAAAGATGCTGTGAAAATTAATGACAGGCAGTCTGATAAGTGATTGGAGTTCCTTTGGGGAAGACTGTATAAAAAATACAGTACTTTCATATGATAAAGCCTTTGTCTACGTACTGAAGCACTTGTGTGTTAGATTATCTTAAAATACATACTCAGTGAGGCATTAACCTCTTTTGAGATATAGGCAGATAAAGTTTATGATTGGTATGAGTTTCCGAACATTAAGCTATCACATTGGGTCCGGGGGGTAAATCCTTGACATAGCTGACCTGTTTTTTCATTGTTTACAAATATCAAAGTTATCTATTTTCCAAGATGTAGCCTCCAGAAAGTTGATGAGAATTGCCAGTCCCAGAACCCATTCTTATTATTTTAGCTGACACGCAAGTAACTATGTTGTGGAAAACTTTATCTAATTTGTAAAAATGCCATGGAACTGAATTTTCCATTAGTACTTTCATACATTGTGTTTTCCTCAAATACTTTTGCTTTTTTTTTCTAATTGAATTTCTCACTTTTGAAGTCAGAGTTTCTTTTATCAATACTGTTATTAGCATTTGCATTCCTATTTTTAACTCCCATTTCAAGGCATGCCTTGAAAACATTTTGTTGAAAGCAGTTATTTGCCATGTTAAGAGTGTTGTAGTTCAGCAAAATTGAAAAAAAAAATCTACTGCATTAGTAACATAAGAACAAAAATGTATTTTATCACTTTGAGTATGTAAACACACAGGAAACAGAAAATCAAATAATAGAACTAAGAGGAGACACAGTCTAATGGACTCAGCAGAGAATTAGGAGCCAAAAATATCTGAGCTCCAACCCTGGCTCCAATACAAGGTTCTATGTCCTTGAGTATGTTCTTTTCTCTTTGGTGGGGGTGGGGGGGGGAGCAAAACACACACACACACAAACAAAAAAAACCTCACTGTAGTAGAAATAGGGAAGAGTAATCAGAAATACGACAGATATTTCAGTATTTTTTTAAAGCAAGATTTCCACTTTAGCTATGACTGTTTTTATTTCCATCATTTTTTTGTCACAAACTTGGTGCTATCCCTGTTTATGCTGCCATAATTCTAATTGTTTTGTATCCATACCCTTTGAACTTGAATGCTTCCCCTGGCATAAGTATATCATTTGAAAGCCCTGAATCAAACAGCCTTACTCCTCATTCTTATACTACACACTGGCATGCAGTTGTATATTCTTTAAAGAGAAAACGAGTTCAGAAAGCAGAATATGCATGCCTATGGTCTCAAGTTTCTCTAAGGGTTTAACCAGGTTGAATATATTCTATTACATGCAATCACCATCTGTGATGTTTGGACAGGAAATGGAACACATGGCACCTCACCAGCAACTTGTATAAACTTGTCATTTTAATTAGTCAGGGACCATTTGTGTGAGGGCTTCTACATCACCTCACAAAAAACAATGATCTCCTCACATGAGCAAAACATCCTAAAATACAACGTGAAGGCAGAACCATGTATAGTGCTCTATATTCCCAGAATCTAGCAAAGTGTTGCAAATATAGAGAGGGCCAAATGAATATTTGTTAAATTGACCTGAGTAAGTTTCTCTTCAGAACTACACAAGTAATAGTATTTCCCCAGGAACCCGTTAGGGGAAAATAAATGGGTAAAGACCGTAATTCAGTTCCTTTACCATCCTCTTTCTAGGTGTGGCTGCTGCAGCTACATTAGCCACCATCCCATGCAAAGACTGCCACCATAGCCGGGATTCTAACCCAGGAGAATCCTTCTCCAGGTGCTGTATCTTGGCATCCTGGAAAGACTACTGCATATGTCATCTCCACTTCCAACCCTTTCCACTCTTCCTACAGGCCTGTCTCACATAGGAAGGGCTTCTCTTCTCTTCCCACAATGAGCTTCTTAGAATTTCTTAGGGCAGCAGTGGAAAACTTCCTCAGCTACTCCAACCTCTCTCTATCTTGTGAGTTAACACTACTAACCCTTCGCTGTCTCCAGTGCTAACTGGGCAGATTACTGCTTCTGCCAGAGTCCTCCTGTAACCACTTCAGCCATTTTTGTTGTGGAGGCTTGCTGCAGTGTGAAAGACATAATTTCAGTAAATCACTACAGCTACTGCCCTAAAAGTATCCTCTTATTTAAGTTTTTGCATAAGAACGCCACCACATCTCTGGAAGATAAAATATGTACATACTTCCAAATTAAATCCTTTTTAAAATTCATGAGGTTCTTGAGGTTCTATATATAAACTGGAACTATTAGGGAATAGACTTTCTTCCCAGAATATTCCTTTGTTGGACCTCTTTCCTTCCCTGTCTCACCCAAATGAGACAAAGGCAAAATGGTACTGTCTCTCAGGGAGTTTGGTTTTATCAAATGTGCTAGTGGAAAAGCCCCACATAAAACTTCCTTTCCTAGACAGAAAGGTGAGTGTGATACATATTACTTTTAATGGGAAGTAAGTCTGTCTGGGGTTTAACTGCTGTGTACAGGCAATGAAAATACGGGGGTTCAGTTCCAGCCATGTCAATTCCTTAGCCTTTGGCCAAGTCTAAGTCTCTCAGTGTATGGTAAGCTCAGTGGGATGGAAGGATAGAGGAACTCAGAGAACCTTAATTATGCCAGGTTGCCCTCTGGTACAGTTAGAGATCTCCCCTGCAATCTAGCTCTGCAGCTAAGTATTGGCTTAGATGACAGTAAGTTAGGGTAGAAGAAACAAGAGTAGATGGTATCTCTGAGGTTAGTGGGTAAAGAGGAATGGATTAAGAAAGAGCATTTCACTTAAAAAACAAAACAAAACAAAAGAACAATAAAAAAATTGATATAATGGACTCGAGCCATAAATTCTCTTTAGAAGAGCATTAACATTTTCTTTGACATCCTACACTTTGATAAGTGAAGTCCTTTTTTTTTTTTTATTTACAGTCTGGGATCTAAGAGCAGGAGATGGTTATATAAGAGAAAAACAAATGGAATACAGATGGCATATTGGCTTTTCACTGAGTCTGGAACAATTGACTGCTCAAGCATGCTACTAGTGAGGATGTGAATGATTTAGGTATGAGTCCAGCCTAAGAACATGTTACTACGGACAGAGAAGTAAATGCATGTAAAAGCTACAGACAGTAAAGCCCCAAATGCTCACAAGCTATGAAGTATATGTTATGGATTAAAGTGTGGCCTCCAAATTCATATGTCGAAATCCTAACCCCCAATGTGATGGTATTACATGCTGTGGGCTTACAGAGGCTGATTAGATCAAGAGGGTGGAACTGTCAAGAGTGGGACGAGTGCCCTAATAAAAGAGACCCCACAGAGCTTCCTTGCCCCTTCTGCCATATGAGGACACAGCCAAAAGGAAGCCAACTCTTGGGCTACCAGCACCTTGCTCCTGGACTTCTCAGCCTCCAGAACTGTGAGAAATAACTATTTCTTGTTTAAGCTACTCAGTCTATGCTATTTTTGCCATACCAGCCCAAACAGACTAAGACAGTTTACATGGACCAAGAGAGATCTAAGCCAAAAGGAAGCAGAAACTTGAAATTAATGCTTCAATGTCATCTAAAACATATAAAACAAGAGTAACATAAAATTAGAAATCTGTTAAAAACTAGCAAAGGACTCTGATCACAGTATGATAGGCCATTGAAATACTGTGCAAGGTTTCAAGGATATTATTACAAGACAAAATATCAAAGACTTGGAAAAGTCCAGAAACAGCAACAAAATGATAAGTGGTGTCAATGTTTGTAACTATGAAGAAAGGGGGGAGATTAGTTCATTAGAAAGGAAGAGATTAGAAGGGATAATTATTGAGGTGTCTAAAACTCTGATGAATACTAAGAAGGGAGAGACAGGAAATGATTCAAAAGCAAAAAAGGACATCAACAGAAAGGAACAAAGAACTGAGCATTAAAGGGAATTCAGAAAAAACATATTTACACAGTAATTACTGCAGTCCGCAGAAAAGGCTACGGACATCAGAAGGGCAACATCCAAACCCTGAGTGTATTTTTACAATGAGTCAGATGAGTCCTTCAGGGGGAGGGGTGAATTGGGGGTGGGGGGGTGCTCTACAAGGCACAGAACCTGCATGGAGGGATTGATGTGTTTGTCAGGACAACGTGGCTGCTTTCCTTCCTGAAATGTGTGCTGCTCTCGCTCATTAAGTTAGCACGCTGATCTGGCAGACACACATCCTGGAATCCTGAAACATCAGCTTCCATCTAACTTTTCATTTCTAACATGCTTAATTTGGCTTAGTCAGGTTGATGGCAAGTTTACAATATTATCAATATGTGTATGGCCTTGTATCTGTACCGTCTGATCCTGAATTACTTGCCTATCGGAAAAAGCATAAACAAGATAGGATGTGCAGTTCGGCAAACATACAGGTCTGCAACTCCAGTTCAGTCTTGATAAACACCAGACAATTTTGAGAACTCATCTTAACTGGTTAGTACCATAGAGCCTCGACTTTTCTCCAATCACCTGACCAGCTCTTATCCTCTAGAGGGAGGGTAAAAATTCAAAAGGCAACCCATAAAAACCATGGTTTTATCATAATTTGATTATTGTTATGAAGTATTTTGATACCCAAATGTCTCATAGTCCAAGGCAAACTGATACTTATTCTTCTCTATGAGGATGTATGTCCTAAGTTACATTCTCCCTGAACATTAAGATGTGTAAAATCCCAGAGAACAGGCCCACCATGGTGGCTGCTTGAGTCACCTTCATCCCTCTGTAGGGTGGAAGGTTGGCCTCATTCGAAGTCTTTCTCCTCTCATACTAATTCAACTCTCCAGCATCCGTGAGATCGTGTTGTGTTCAATTTATCTTCTAAAATGTTAGTCTTGTTCTTTCCCTTCAACCATAAATATGTTCCAATACCTTCCCCAAAAGTGCTCCCTCTAGTTACAACTATATCCCATCCAAGAAAATTCTCTTGGGACCAAAAAAAAAAACAAAACAAAACAAAACAAAACAAAACAAAACAACAACAACAAAAAAAAAACACAAATTCATAAGCTCTGCTTGTGCATGGCCCCCAGCACCCTTAACTTCCCAGCCTATATGGTTTTGCTTTTGGTCTCAACATTACATTAAACTTGCTTTGGCAAAGATCACTCATGACCTCTTACTAAAAAAAACCAATGAACATGTTTAGTCTGGGGTGTTCTTGGAGAGTTTACATTTTCCTTCACACACTTGCTTTTTTGGCTTCAAAAACATCAATGCCTCTTCACTGTCCTTCCACCTCTGTTTGTTCCTTCTTGTTTTCTTCATGATGCCTCTTGCTCTATGCACTCCTTCAAGTTGGCATTTTCAAGATTATTTCACTATTCTTTGTTTCTTTTCACTCTCCTTTTTCCCCCTGAGCTTCCTTATCTGATCTCTATATCCCATATGTTGCATATTCCAAACCTCCCCAATCTTTTATCTCCATTCCAGACCTTTGCTTGAGTTCTAAAACCTCACATGAAACTGTTTACAAGGCTTGTCTCTCATATACCCCAAGCCTATTATGAATATCCCTGTAACTCACTGAAGTTCACTCCCTCTGCCCATTTGCTAACCCCCTTCCTCTTTCTATTTGCCTATGTTGATGAAAACTCATAAATGGAGAAAGAATTCTAGGTTCTTTTTTCTTCAACATGCATATCCAATGGGGCAAAAGTTCTACACATTCTACTTCAAATGTTTATTTTTTATTTTATTTTTAAGATTTTATTTATTTGTTTGAGAGAGAGAAAGAGAGCACAGGCACAAGCAGCACAAGCACAAGAGGCACAGGGAGAAATGGACTCCTCACTGAATAGGGAGCTTGATGTGGGGCTCAATCCCAGGACCCCGGGATCATGACCTGAGCCGAGGGCAGACACTTAATTGACTGAGTCACCCAGGCACCCCTCAAACATTTTTTTTAGATTTAGTTTCCATCTCAGTTTCCTAGCCTTAGTTCCTACTTGAATTATATTTCGCTTGACCTGTTGAATCAGCTTCCTCACTGGTATCTCAGACTCCAGTCCTACTCCTTCCAATTCATCCATTAGCAAAGTTTTGGGTAAATTAAATCTGATCAGACACTGTGCTGCTTAAACCAGGTCATTTACTGTATCAACACCAGAAAAAAATTCTTTAAACTCAGCTTCCATATTCAATCTCACCCTCTGTGTGCTCCATCTGATCTTTCCCGAGCCTTTAACATGACCTTGATGACGATATACTCTTTTGTGTCTTGATGACACTCTAAAGGTTCTCCTCTATTGGAACACCTGTTCTCCCACTCCAATTATTTACCTGGGAAAACCTTCCCATAAAATTAAATAATATTTGTGGTACATCTTCCTTGATACTCCCCACCCAAGACCAGCCAGAATTAGGCATACTTTGAATGATCCTCCCAAAGCACCTCGCAAAAGTTTATTCTAGCTTATGTCTCTGTGTGGTTTGCAAAATGGTACTCCCTGTTAGAGTCTGAGTTCTGTAAGTTCAGGCATGATAACTTATCTTTTTATTCTCTCTTAGTGGAGTACCTGGTACAAATAGATAACTCAGTAATTATTTAGTGAAATCAATAAACAGTTTTGTTAACTGTGGTTGTGGGATGTGTAGGTTCCCATGGTACCAATGGTTGGGAAAGAATTCCAGGTGATTTCTTCTACTATAAAAAGCCAAAACGGTGGGACTGGACAATGTTCTCTAAGCTAGCTGGAAAAATCCCCATGAATTTAAGCCACTAGGAAAAAGTTTTTAAATCTACACTTACCTTTCCCCCAGAAAAGTGCAAAGAATTCAAGTTTTTGAGCAAATGCTTACTAACCAACCCCAGAAGGTATTTTAGAGGTGTCTAGATCTGAATTTTCTTAGAGAAGTTTAATAGTAGCAACACATGTGGTATATGTAGCATTTTTTCCTAAATGTTTCCATCTTTATCTTGGCATATATTTTCACAGATCTAGCCAGCAGATATGAGAATATACTGAGATTTCATTTAGCATATGAAGAAACCAAGGACTCAAGATGTTAGGCAATTTTCTCAGAATTATACAATGTGTCACCAACTGATTGGTATCCAGTCTCCTAAATCCATGTTTCATGTTCTTGCAACCTACATTTGTTGTCTCCTTTAGAAAGGTCCTTCCTCTCTCATGTCATTTATTTTATTAATGCACATATGCATTCATTGTACAAAGATTTTAAGGGTTATGATAAAAGAATAACCACATTAGAGTTAGGGAGCCTGACCATGAGTTTCTCTTGGATACAGGCAAATACTCAAATGCAGCTGCACATAATGACAAGAGTACCTGGGGCTGGCAGTTCTGGGCTCAGTCCCAACTCCAGTTTTCTAGCTAGGTCATCTTGACTGTGCCACTTTCTCAGAACCTCAGTCCTCTTGCCTACAGAATGGGAGTAACTACTTACACAATTTCCTACATGACTCTTGTGAGACAGACGGAGCACACAGAACCATTTTGTTAAGTATCAATGTCATACAATGATGCTGGAAACTTTCAGGGAGTGTTCACTGTGTGCAAGGTACTGCTCCAAGTATTTTGCTGACGTGGACCCATTTTAATCTTCACCATGAATCTGTGGAGCAGACACTATTATTATTCACGCTTTACAATGAGAAATTCGAGCTATGCAGGACGTAAGTAACTTTTCCAAAATTACACAAGATATGGAGCTAGGATTGAACCCAGACAGTGACATGGCCAAGCTCATCTTTGAATCTCTTAGCTCTGCTGGTTCCCAGGCTAACACACTGAAGACTGCCAAGTTCAGGGATATTGGGTATCTCAACTACTTCATTGCTTTTTATGTGTATTATCTCACTCAATCCCTCTACAACCCTGTAAGTTTATCCAGAGGCAGGAAATAAATATAAAGCAGTTCCATACTTGGTCTTCTGGTCTATTCTGAACACAGCAGTCAGAGAGAGCTCCCTTCACTCAAAACCCACTAATGCTTCCCATTTTATCCAAAGTAGAATCTCGAAAATTTGCCAAGATCTACAAGGCCCTGCATACAGGACCCTTTACTGCATGTCCTACCTCTTCCTCATTCCTCTCCTCCAACCACAAGGACTCCTTTGCTATTGCTGAAAAATGTCAGGCATGCTGCTTCTCTGGGGCCACTGTCTCTACTGTTCCCACTGCTAGGAATGTTCTTACTCAGATGACTGCAGGGCTTATCCCTTCTCTTTACTCAGGTCTCTCCTCGAAAAATAAACTCTCAGAATCTGCTTCAACTATTCAGTATAAGATAGGAATTGTCATTCCCCTCAACCACTCTCTAACTCTTGCCCTGGTTTTATTTCTCTTTGTGACACCTGGCATCATTGGCATCCATTTAGGGCACCTGATAAATTTTACTTTTTTTAATTATCTGTTTCCCTTCTGCCATATACACATAAACATACATAAACAGTCTCTCAACACTGCCCTCTCACACACACATTAGAATATTAACTACGTTAACAAAAGTTCTTGGTTTTGTTTTCTGCTGTTACCCTCCAGTACCTAGAACAATGCCTGACATGGAGCAAAAGCCTCGAAACTGACACATTGTGTAAATAAGTAACTCTGTGCCCTCACATTGTTGAAAATCTGGTAAAAAAAAAAAAAAAAAAGGCAAACAAAGATTATTAAAGAACTAGCTGACAGTGACAGGAAAATCTTAGATGGTATATTTTTTGCTGCATTTCTTTAGAAACTTTTTGAAGCCCCAAACACAGTCTTCTGTTATAAGTTTGAATAAATATTACCAAATAAATATATAAATTAGCTCTCTCCTATAGAAGTGGCTACCTTTTGCTTCTAGCCAGAAAATGGTTTACTTTATTGCTAGTGGCAAACAAAGGATTAAAGTCATTTGATCAAGGCAACTGTGGACCACGAAGTGGAGTTGAGGCATTTACAAAATGGTTCTTTTCATTTCTGACCTCTGTTACGAGGAGGTTTTGTTTAATTAGAAGTTACAATGCACTCATATTGCCCAGATTCCTCACTCATTTTTAATCCAGGAGAATGTAAGATTGACTGACTGGCTTATTATTCTTTCTTTTTTCTCTAAAACTATTTAACTACCTCACTATTTCATACTGCCATGAGTCGAGTAAGGCAGGAAAATAGGTGTCTCAATAAGAAAATGCTAACATTGAGACAAGCGTGCATGGATGGAGGGTAGGGGAAATTTTCAGAATTGTGCAAGGCACAGAGACACTGAGTTTTGTGCTGGTCCTAATTAAAAATTTGCCAGTATTCAGTATTTTTGACACCCCTGAAGCATAATGTGGTGGTGTTATCACCATTTCATGGAAGAGTTTCTCAGAAGCCAGGGAGATGAAACGTATACCTCCGCAGTTCCCTGGCTAAGTCAGGTACCTCAATTTCTTTCCTCTCTAGGAGGCATTAGGAGTCAGTAGAAAAACCAGGGGCTTTGGAATCAGACAAGGTTGATTTTAAATTTTGGATCTACTACATATTAAACACTGTGATTTCAGTATGTCACCTAACCTTCCTGGGCATGTCCCTGCCCGGCTAAAATTGCACTTATAAAACCTAATCACTAGGATTTGGGGGGAAATTCAGTTAAATTAGGTAGTCACAGATCCAAGTGGTTTGGGGACATGTAAGTCTATTACCTTTCTCTCTGTCTTAATAGAAACAAAATAAAACAAACCAAAATAATTCCAGCTAATTCTTGATTTAAAAAAATCCAACAATGAAAATAATCATTTTATCAATTTGCTTTCTAAATGAAGATTTCCAATGTTTCTTCAGAAATGTCTAGGGATTTGGGGATCCGGGGACTCTAATAAAAAGGGGTTCTGATTCCTATCCCCAAATGGCAGTGGACTGAAGCCACACTTAGCCTTCATACAAGATTCATGACAATCTGGGGACTGGCTGGGCTCTGACACTATATTAGATATGTGAAGATCCAAGCTGCTCTCTACATAACTCAGGGCAGAATAGGGATTGCTTTGTAGGTACCCTGGCTGTTTTAAAGTTTTCTTTTAACCCAGTGACTTTGAAATTTCTCAGTATTTTTTTGTGTGAGTGAAAAGAGAGTCAGACAGAGGAGCGCTGACGTTCCCTAGGGACAAATCGTGTTTTCGGCTCCGCTTTATACCAAAGTTCTTCTTGCATTTTATCTTATATCTCCTCCTACAAGCTAAAGATATGAGCAGTTCTTCTTTTCTTACCAAATTTAAGGGATGGATGCTACAAGGACATCCATCGTCCATTGAATCTTAAATGCTTTACTCGATGTATAGAAGGTAAGTGCAGGAGTTTTCATTAACCCCCTAACCCTGAATTTAGCTTGTGTTCTGCTCATGTCTCAAGGGGTTGGGAGGCCCTGAATGAGGTCCTTTGATTGCCCAGGTTGATACTCCCAGAATTCAGTTGTGAAATCTGTACCAGGAGCCAGCAAAAATTGAAACTCTGATTGTAAAAGGAAAAAATAAAATGGATGTAATTATACAGGGAAGGAGAAAATCACTACCACAAACTAAGAAACTGTACGAAATCTATATTTTCTTAAAACTTATGTCATGGCCCTTTTAGAAGAGAAATAGAGCTAAGTACTGGTAACCTGTTTATTTTTTGTTAAAATTATTTTATTTAAAATATGCTTGAAGCTAGCAAAATAATGTTGCACTCTTATTAAAGAAACTTATTTTAAATCTTCTTTTTTAAGTATTTATTTCTCCACGTAGCTTGCCTGTTGCAATTTAAGGGCTTGATATGTGAAAATCACTTACTCTACAAACACCCAAAGCACTGATGATGCCGTGGGGATGTCTTAACAATGTATCCAGTAGGAACAGTGTTAATGTGTCCTGAAAGATTTTTTTAAAAGGCTTTAGTGGGTTTCATAAACCAAATATATCTGGGCAAGTTCTATCTTTGTGAAGGACAAAATTAGGATTAGAGGTTACATTAAAGGATGAGACATTCACAATAATAATAATATTTTACTATTATATATTATCTTATAGCTCATTTTAATATTTTTTTCATACACAGTATATTTGTTGTTTCTATATAACAACAACCCTATGAAGTGAAATTCTCTTTTATACAGATAAGGAAATCTGGGCTCAGAGAACAAAAGGTTCTTGGCCAGACACATGGCTAGAAGAAAGTCAAGTCCATACCAGAGATCAGCTCCTCCTGCCTCTCTGAGTGGTGGTCTAGCCTCGTGGGCAATGAGGGTGGGCCCAATCCCCAACCTAAATTATTCAGAGATTTTCTGAAGTTGTTGTATTCCACGCCTGTGAATCTCTTATATGAGCAATTTTCTTTCTTGCATTCTACCATAAAAGAAATGAACTTATCAGATTTATGATTTTATGATTCAGAGACAAAAGTAAAAATGTTTACTAGAAGGGAATTTGATGAATGTTTTAAAACCATTATGTAAACATTTTACAGCTTCTAATATTTTTAGTTTTATTGGACTTATATGTTTAAAAAAACTATTCTAAGTGATACTTTTTAAGTATATAATCAGTATATTACTACACAGAAGATGGTAGTTTTTGGTTTTTGAAAGTTACCTCTGAGTTCATGATGAAAAGTTCTATAATTTTTCCCAGTGTCATTTGTTATACAAAGAAAGGCCTTTAATTTTTTTCATTTCACTCCAAAGAAGCAGGATAAAAAAATACAAGAAATTCTATTTTTCAATTTATGTTATTTTGGGGAAAGGGGGTATCTGCTTATCTTACAGTCTTGTGCTCTGGAAATTAAAATTCTAAACACACAAGACTTTTTTTTTCCCAAAATTTATAAGTTTATTTAGAAGAAGCTTACTCATGTTAAAAAAAAAAAAAAAAATCAGAGGTTGTCTAACTAGAAATCAAAACATTCCAGAAGTATTAAGAAAATGTAAAGTCTGTAGGATTCAGACCTGCCATTCTGTTTTCTTTTTGAATTTTTTGTAACTAGGAAGCAAAGGGGTTTCAGGAAGTAGCATTTCCTTTTGGCTATTTAATTTTGGGGGGTAAGCATACAACTGACCCCCATAATTTGCACTCAGAATCCACACAAGGTGATTCATACAAATGTTAACCTCTTCTTCCCAACCTATCCTTTATAGGGAGTTAGAGAGGTCAGAGCTCCAAAGCTGTTATCAAGAAGGAAAACTAATGAGGAATGAGGGAGAAGGAAAGGAAAAGTTGCCAGAAAACTATGTCAAAATACTGTCCTTAATTATGATCAGGACACAAAATATGGAAGAAGTATCCTCAAAACTGCCACTCAAGAACTTCTTAGTAAAAATTGTGTCGACTGTCTTGGTAATTAGTAAATATCTAAGGTTTTTATCTCCTCTGAGTCAAGCACTCTGTGAGGTGCTAACCACACAAAAATAAAGATGGCTCATTGGCCTTTCTCAAGAAGCTTACAGCCCATAATGCAGTATTCTGAATAAGTTCTGTGCTAGACATTGGATGGAGGAAGGGCTCTTAATCCAGTCTTAGGAGAAAGGGAAGATTTCTAACTAGATTAGTAGCTCCCTAAAAATACAGACCATATCTCCACGTTTCTACAATCACCATACCAAGCATTATACACTACCTCCATAGACTCTCAATGAATTTGATGATAATCTCAGCTGAGTCTTACAGAATAGCAAGAGTTATAGAGGTGATAACAATAGAAATGTCTTTTCCAGCATGTTCAAGAGTAGAGGCTACAGGGTAAATTCTAAGAATGGTAAAGCAAGTTTTGGATCTGGCTGAAATACTAAGTGTTGATGGAAGATCATGATTGGTGAGGCTAGATGGATATGTGGGAGCGTATCTTGAAAAACTCTTTTGTAGGCCATGCTAAGAAATATAAATATTTTATAGAAAAACATGAAACTTCTTATTTTAAGAGGTTGAATAAACCAATAACACAGTATAGTGTGTGCCTAAGTTACTGCTATGAGAGCACAGGGGAGACAGGTGATGTAATCAAAGTTGGTTGTCCAAGAGGCTTTACCAAAAATGTGATCCTTGAACTTTGGATGAGCAAGGTGAAAACAGATCATATTTTAGGAAAAGTAGATTGCACATCTGAAGACATGGAGGCATTAAGTTGCACAGTATTTGAGCAGTGCAATATGCCTGTGATCATGAGTGATGAAACCAGAGAAATGAGAATGAGCAGACCATGTTTTTTTTTTTTTTTTAATGTTAAATTAAGATGTTGCACTTTAACCTGAAAGGAATGAGGAAATGTTGAATGATTTCTGGAGAATTACATGAGCAAGTTTCCATTTTAGAAAGATATGTATATGATATGGATGAAAAGTAAGAAAACTAGTGAAAATGATTCTCAAAATGCCACTCCAGAAGGCATTTTGGAAACTTTGCGAAGTTTTTGTTGTCATGATAATCTGGAGGCAATAGGAGCATTTAGAAGACAAAAGTACAAGGATGCTGGACATTTTGTGGTGCCTGCAGTCCTGAATAAGGAAGATGGTTCCTGGACCCAACATCACTTTCTAATGTCCCATTGAACATTCAAGTATGTGAAAAAACCTCTTCCTAATTATCTGAATTAGAATCTAACACCATTTTACATATTAAAATGCATTTTACCATTTTAATATATACTGAATATTGCATGAAGGCAGGTACCATACAAATAGAGGTAAAATTTTGTTTTCTTTGGGACTTTATCAATATTTGTTCACCATTTCAGAAAAACAACAGCAACAACTGCATCAAGGGAACACTGCTTGCCACCAATCCAACACACCTGAATCAGTCAGTTACGATAGCTGTCATATTCCTTGTACCGCCATAGGCACAAGCTTCCAGGGTTGGGTTTCAACATCTTTTCTTCCCCTATGACCCAGCCTCAGTCCTAGTCACAAGTCCAGCTAATGACAGCTTACCAGGCCTCAACCCTGCTGCAAGGAGGTGTCTTAGGAAAGAGCTAGAAGTCATGAGAGACAATGTAGTAGACAGTTCTAAATGGGGAATAAAATTAGATCTGAACAGTGGCTCTCAAACTGGACAGTGCTATAATATCAGAATTACCCAGGGAGTTGAGTTTAAAAGGCAAATTCTCAAACTCTACCTTCTGAGAATCTGGGTCAACTGTTTGGGGGTACAGCCAAGGAGTTAAAATTTTTAACAAGTTACCCAGGGGGCTCTTTGGCAGATATTCCAACTTTGGAACACCCTTGGAGAACCACTACATTGGATGATGTCCAAGTCTCTTCTAAACGTAATATTTTAGGACCCTATGAAGGCTATGGCAATGGGAGTGAGAGGCTTCTATTAGTCTCCTAGGATCACAAAAACTCTAAGCACCACCATCCTGATCTTGACATCAGTATAAGTGACCACAAGTCACATACGTGTTAGTGACCACACAGAGTGTGCTCTAAGCAACTGACAAAGTAACTGCATTGTTGGCATATATATATATATATATAGAGAGAGAGAGAGACCACCTTCAGTATTCACACGTCTATAAGAAGGCAAATGGCAAAAGAAAAAATCCTCAAAATGTGTAATGTACACATAGCAGGTGTATAAGAAATAAAGTTTTGCCAAACTGCACTAAAATTTACTCCATAACAAGAGCGGTGCATTTTCTCCATGGCTGTCATAGATTTCATGGATCCTGAGAAATCCCGCCATTTTTAGAAATCCCATGAAATTTACCTTTTCACTCGAATCCACATGAAATCAAAATTTTTCCCTATGAGTCCCCATAAAATTGGCACATTTCCTCAGAAGACCCCATGAAATTATAAAGAATATTGCAGATTCTTTGCTTCTAGCCCTTGTTGCACATCTTAAAGAGACAGGTTAGATTGCAGAATTATTTTGTTTTTCTTTTGATAGTTACCTAAAATCACTACGAAAAACAAGGTATCAGTTGTTAAATAGATCATTTCCAAGTGAAAATAGAATTTGAACCTACTTTGGATCATCAGAAAATATAAGGGAAAATCTCTTCCAATTACAAATGAGTAATATCTGAGGAAACTGATAAAAAAATATGAACTTCTCCAATTGTCCCCTAAATAAAAGTATCAAAAATTTACCTAGAATTTATCTAAACTTTGACAGTATAAGCATTTCTGGAAAACCATCTGAAGTTAGAAAGTTATGAATAAAGAAACTATTCCATTTGTTCTCACATTTACAAACTATATGATACTCAAGTCAAAAATAAAATTTTCTTGGGATGCCTGGGTGGCTCAGTTGGTTGGACGACTGCCTTCGGCTCAGGTCATGATCCCGGAATCCCGGGATCGAGTCCCACATCCGGCTCCCAGCTCCATGGGGAGTCTGCTTCTCCCTCTGACCTTCTCCTAGCTCATGCTCTCTCTCACTGTCTCTCTCTCAAATAAATAAATAAATAAAATCTTTAAAAAATAATAAAAAATAAAATTTTCTTTAAAGCAAAAAGTCAGAGTTTTATATATGGGTTTGCAATGGCAAACAATGTCTTTCATGAAGTTCCACCTCATAGGATGTTGTGAAAAGCAAGTAAGTTTATGGATGTGCAAGAGGAGACTGGTGCTTTAGAAATATAATAGTAGGTGGGTTTGTTTCAGATTTAATGAGAAAAAAATTGATTATAATAAAATATACAGGTATTTATGCTAAAAGTAGCACATGTATTCTAAAAATACAAAATGAATACTCGGCCTTTTCACAGGGAAAAACGGAATATAAAAAAAAATTAAAAGGGCATCATAGCAACACAAAAAAATTGCAACAGATATATGGCCTTAAATTATGACTTTATTTGTTATGAAAATGAAAGTAACATGCATATTTCATACTCTTATAGGAATCATAAAATCCGACCCTCCTGGTTTTAACTAGATCTTGATTCCCTTGGGTTGTTAAGCAAAACAAGTTCTCAGTTCAAGTCAGAAGGCCACACTTAAAATGCTATTTCCTGAATGTGAGCCAGGATTCCACTCAAAGGAGGAAGTTTTGCCACAGAAATATCCTCCTGTGTGGTAATTGACCTAGCAGAAATTCTAAGCTGCCTTCACACTTTCATTTTGAATCATGTGAATATTTACTCTTTTATTAGATTCATCATTCACAATCACAATCAAGAAAGATGCTGGGGATGACCATGGAAATCAGTGTAACAGAGTTAACTCCAAGCTTCCAGTAAGAAATTTTAATAGTATAGAAGTCCATCCCCTCCCTAAACAGACAGGTGCAACTACGGAGAGGAAAGAGTGATTTAGCGCGTTCTGATATTTGGAATTCTGATTTTGATCCAGATGGGAGATTGTGCTGTCCTGGTAAAAACATCAGTGTAGAAAGAAAAGTGCTTCTCCTGGCTCTCCACCAACACTGATAGGATTCCCCTTTAGGTTAATCAATCTACAGCTGAATTAACTTTCTTTCTGTTGTGATGAGATAACCTTTTGGGCTCTCTGCCAACACATAGCAGATAGAATATGGGTTTGAAAATCAGGAGCAGGGTTCTAATCCTAACTTTGTTATTAAATAGTTATGTGACCTTATGCACTTCAGTTAACCTCTTTGAACTTCATTTTCCTTATCTGTAAAATGGGGACAGTAATCCCTGGTTTGACAACTTTTTAGAGTTTCAGTAAAGCTATAGCACATCTTCAAGTGAAAAGTACTGTGCACCTGTAAAAGCTTTTCTCAGAAGGAAACTGACCAAGCAGAGAACCTCCAGGAATGTCTCTCAAGTACTTCCCATATCCACAATACTTGGACTGAGCAGAGAAGGCATATATATTTGTCAGCAAACCACTCTTTATGCCTCACATTTCTAATCTAGAAACAACCTAGGTCATGAAATTAAAACTGACATTTCTCATGTTATAAGAGGTTTTGAGCACTGAGAGCTTAAAGGAAACACACACCTTTGGTAAAATGTCAACATTTCACCTGTTGATAAATTAGGTTTGTTCTTGGCTCTTGTTTAATGAACCCATATGGCAAATTATATTATTTTCTTCACTTTATTGATGAGGAAGCCAAGATGCAAAGAGATTTAGTCCTGTCTTGGGTCCCCAGTTAAAAAGTGATGAAGCAGTCACTTGATGACACATCATCTTAATTACTGCATCACAGGTCCCCTGAGGCCCTAGTCCGTCTCCATCAATGTTTAAGAGTGGCTTCTAAAATGCTTTGTTGGGATTCCTGGCTGGTCAGTTGGTTAAGCAACTGCCTTCAGCTCCCGTCATGATCCTGGAGTCCCAGGATCGATTCCTGCATCTGGCTCCCTGCTCAGCAGGGAATCCGCTTCTCCCTCTGACCTTCCCCTCTCTCATGCTCTCTCTCTCTCTCTCTCAAATAAATAAATAAAAATCTTTAAAAACTTAATTAATTAAAATAAAATGCTTTGTTAACAAAGAGGGTTTTCTGTAATTTTTTTTATTAAGTGACAATTTGGGGGTGGAGAATGAAATTTAGAGATGGTTAAGGAAAACTCGTGTAAAGGTAAACAAAAATGTTAATTTAGAAAGTGCAGTTTTATGTTTATTAAAAATCAGAGTAAACAAATAGAGGTAAGAATTACTATAATTTAAAAAATCGTTGTTACTGATCAAAAGTGAAACTGCTACTATATCTGTTTTCCATTATATCCTTGCCTAGACAAAACAAACACACACACAACAACAAAACCCCACAGGCTGCTCTGAAGGCCCAGATGTGTGGAACTATGGTTAGGGAATTAAGGAGGTGAAATGGAGTGTGGTCTGTGGAGGGACTGGCCCAGAGAAATGCTACTCATCTTGATGCTGGGAAAAATGTTTCTCCAGAGCTATCGGGCTGCTTCTATCTGACTTGAGACATTTAAGTGAAGTGATTGCTTGGCTGAGCTGTCCCAAAGTCTTTCTATCACACAAACTCCACAACTCAGCTTTTCCCAAAATGTGGTGAGTGTTATAAATGGAGTATACATATGCCACAAATAATGCCTTATTCATCCTAAGTATCATAGGATTTCATATGTGGAATTTTAAAAATATATAGTAGGAAAGGAGTTGGCTAATGTACTTCAATTAAATGATTATATTTTACACGTTTCTTTATAACATCATCAATTTCCCATGATTTTTCATTATAAAAATGCATTATTAATTCATGTACTCACTAATTTCACAGTTATTTAACGAACCCCTACTTTGCACCAGGTACTTAACTAGGCTCTGAAAATTCACAAAGGACCATGAAATCCCCCCACCGCACCTCCTATACTCAAGGCCATTTCAGGACAGTGAGGTAAAAGTCAGCCATCAGCAACTGAAATAGGATAGGTAAGTAGAATATTGCATGGTGCTACACCAGTAGCCTCAAAAGTGGATTAGCAAGAACCGATGTCTTTCTTATGGTCTAAACAGCAGCTGGGCTTAAATCAGTATGCTGATATCACACCTAGGAAGGCTAGCAACTGGGCAGAAATACCCAGGCATCTGGAGGCTGTGGGGTGGGGGTGGGAGATTCCTCAAGGAGGAGCTGAGGCACATTCATAAGATTTCAAGCAAGAATAGATCTTCATGTCAGAACACTGTGAAATGAGGCTCCTGGAGAGTCCACATGTAAACCCCAAGTAGTGCAATCATTTGGGTACTTTGCCACACAGATGGTATCTATGACCAGTTGAAGATTACCAGGGAAGAGCAAGAACTGGCCACAGTTTGCTGTACTACCCATTAAAGGAACAGAACTAACCCCTGTGTCAAATCCCTCCTGCCTATTTCAACACAAAGCCAAATGGCGCCCCCTGAAACTAATAGTACACTACATGTTAACTAAGTTGAATTTAAATTTAAAAAAAAATTAATGGTGAGATGAGGAGTGAAGTAGCAGGTAAGTTCCACCCCTGACTTTTAATTATTGGTCTCACCTGGACTGGAGAGAAGGGAGTGGTACACTGGGTATGAGGTTGTAATTTTAAGTTTCACCAGATTGATCTTTTAATACTTGAAAGGGATCAGACAGTCATGAATTCACCTGTTATTGGATGGGAAAACCATCCAAAGGTGGTCATTTGAGAAATAATAAAACTTGCTTCTTTGTAGCTCCGGTGGAGTTGAGACTGTTCAAAATGATACAGGTGTTATAAATAAGATATAGGTGTAGGGACGCCTGGTTGGCATAGTTAGTTAAGCGTCTGCCTTTCATTTTTGCTCCGGTCATGATCTCAGGGTCCTGGGATCAAGCCCCTCATCGGGCTCTGTGCTGAGGGAGGAGCCTGCTTAAGATTTTCTCTCTCTGCTCTTCCTTCCCTCCTCCCCCACTTGAGCTTTCTCTCTCTCTCAAAAAGAAATAAAAAGATATGGATATAAACAAGGATATGGTGAGAACATATAGCAAAGCTAACAAAGGACAAACTTTACGTAATGTGTAGACTAGTCCATTAATTTTTTTTAAACAAGTGAGCTCCGCTTTGAACAGTGGTGATTTCATTGCTTTAACTGGTTAACTCGCCTTACAGCATTTTGAGGATGTATAAATTTTTTTCTGGTTGTAAAGAGAAACATGAGTGTCTAATGGAAGCACAGATTTCAAAAACCCTATTGTTTGTGTTACTTGTATTGCTCAGGAAGGGAACAAGGAAGACAAGTAGAACAAAGAACAAATACAGAACATTCTCAAGAATACCAGAGCCAAGATTTCAACTGACTCAGTGCAGAAATGCTTCCTAGTCTCACACACCTCAAGATGGAAGCTGGGACTCAGGAGAGCGATGCTAATCCCGGCCTCATTGTTACCCACCGTGAGTGACTGGGTGTCTCACTCCTTCATCTCCTACCTGCCTCTCCCCTTCCCATCGCAGAATGTGCTTTAAAGAGAGAAGTCCGGGAGCTGATACAAAGAAGCCATTTCCTTTTCTTCTTTTTCAGTTTCTTGTGCTGGATGTTTATCTTCAACCCTTTTTGTCTCATACCATGTGTACTAGGACTATAAGAAATGAAATTGCACACCCTTTGCAACTAGAGTAACTTAGATTCTCAAAACCAAAGCAGCAATTTTATTCAGGAAGCTTTTAGCATGCCTTTCTCTGACAATGCTTTTACTTTCATGTAATTAAGAGACTTCAAAACCTGGAAAACATGAATGGTTCTTCCTCATATGTATACCCATATATACACAGCGCTGATAATGAATCGTGTGCTGTTTTGTGCAACTAACCAAAAAGTGTTCCTTTGCAATTTGGAGTTAATCATTTTCATCTTTACTTGTTGCCAAGCCCAGCCCAAATCATATACTGGATGTTCAAAAGTGACGTTGTGCTACAATTTAAACTGAAAAGAAAGACCTTTTAAGTGGCAATAGTAAAATTGTCTACTTTCACAAAGCAAAACATATTCTACCAATAAAATGCTGCTGTGTTTTTGAGCATCTCCAATGAATTATTTGTAATTTAGGAAACTGATAACATTTAGCACTTGGTTATACGGACTAGAAGTAATGATTTTTCTCCATCACAGATAATTAAAATTTAATATGAATTAGATTATATAATATGTATCCCCTTTCTCTAAAATTATTATAATTCAACAGTATAATTTAAATGCACAGCGTGAATAATACAAAAATATTTGAAATGCAACTTAAAGGATATATAAGATACAAAGTATATTTCTATGTAACAGTTATCAGATTTATTAAATGAAAACAGACTGGTTTTCAAGTTTGCCCACTTATAGCTATATAAGCCTTTTTATGTTCTTGCTCTTGGGTTTTCTTTTGCTTTGATTTGCTTGGCAAAAAAATAAAATAATAAAATAAAACAGTGACTCTTGCATCTCAATTTACAAGTTTGAGAAAAGTAACTCACTTGACTCTTGTTAAGTTTAATTACTTAACACCAATACATATTAAGAAAAAACAACTTCAGTAAAAACTATCAACAAAAGAAACCTTATATTAAATGCAGTTTTGTACTTTGGAAAATAGAGTTTCCTAAAACATTAAACATGCCTTTCCAATACCACCAAGCAAATCTACTCCACAGTATCTGCCCTTATTCCCAAAATTAGAAGTACACGGCCACACAAAAAAAGTAATGTGAATATTCTTAGTAGTACTATTCACAATTAAAAAAACAATGGAGATACCTGAGATGTCCACCCAGAGTAAATAGTAAAGCCAACTGTGGTATATCCGTTCAGTGGAATACTACTCAACAAAGATAATGGAATGAATCCCTGATATTGTAGCCTGAAACCTCAGAAACAGCACATGGAATGAGATGAGCTCCACACAAAGGACTATGTACAGTGGGAGTACATTTACATGGAACTTCTAGAAACAGCAAAACTACAGAGACAGAGAGCAGACCGATGCTTGCCTGGGGCTGTGATAAGAATGGGAATTTGCCAAAAAGGGCGTTAAAGAACTTTCTGGGGTGATGAAATGTAGCACAACTAGATTGAGTTGCTGACTAAACAACTATAAATTTAATATAATTCTATCAAAGTACACACATAAAATCAGTAGATTTTATGGAAATTACATATACATAGAGCTTCTAAAAATCTAGCCTTGTTCTATTCTCCCTCTGCTAATACTTCATATATTTCTCTGCTTTTTATTCATGATCAGAGTAGAACATTTTTCATTCTGTGATCTTCTACTGAAAACTCACCAAATATAGCATCTCTTCATATCTCCCTCCTTCTGTCTGCCTGGCTTGTTCATTCACTCACTCATTCAATTATTCAACAAAACTATATTGAGCATCTACCAAGTATCAAACTCTGCTCTAGGTGCTGAAAATGCAAGATGAATAAGTCATCTCCTAATGCTCCTCTTTTCTTCTCATGATAAACTCTGTCTTCATTTTAGAGCCACTCTTGCCCCATCTTCCCTATTTATACCCACAATCCTATTTAGGTCAGCAATTTGCAAGTTGGTTCAGTGCTTTGCAGAAGTGCTACCTTGAAGTGTCAGTCTTTTATACTTTAATGACTTTATCTTTAAAACACTTACCCAGTTCAAAATTAAGTAATCTACCACAATATTTATTCAGTGGTTTCTAAAAAGAATGAAACAAAACAAAACAAAACAGTTTAGGAAAAAGGACTTTTACTTTACTTTAATATCAACTTTATTGCCTCCCTCATGGACAGCTAAGGCACGTCTGAGTTTGTGTAAAGCTGGCTCTCCACTCTGAAGAACTGACTTTCAAGCTTGCTTTGGAGAGATCTCTAAACCCAAACCTGCCTTTTGGCCTGGGATCCTCTTTCCAAACTAAGTGTGATGGACTTAACTAATGTCCAGAAAATACTTATGACTTAACCGTATTTCCTAGATTCATCCATTCACTATTCCTACAAAAATTCCTATTCTGTAACTCTTATGCACCAAACATCAACCTATACACTGTCGTTCAAGATGAATACAGCCTAGAGTTTCCACTCAAAGTGCTTACAGTGGGAGAGACAGACAAGTAAAATGACAAATTAACAAGAACAAAAAAATGAAAACATATACAGAAAATAGAAACAATATATACAGGGTTATATCCACATAGCTTTTCCTGTAGGTAAATGATGGTGAGCTGATTTTCAAAATGAAATGGGAGTTTGATAGACATAGAAAGAGTAGGATCGTAAGGCATCTAAGGAAGGGAACAGTTTATGCAAAGTTCAAGTTCAGGGAATTATATGTAATACAGAGTTGCAATGCATGGTTTAACTATAGAAGTACTTTGACGAAACCAAACACTTACTTCCTCAAGAGTTGAATAATGAGAGAATTATTATTCAAGAAATTATACTTTATCTGATGAAGGGTATCCATTGAAGGCTTCTAAGTAAGCAAGTAACATGAAATTGACCAATTTTATGGCGGTATAGGGTATGGAAGATGACAGGTTTGAATGTTTTAGGTAATAAAGGGGAAGAAGAGATGTGGGGTGATTTCTCAATTTCCCTGGTTTTTCCAGAATTGACCAGGCTTAGTGGTCAAGAAATAATTCTGGTAGGTTTTACATGTGGAAAGCAAGTATCCCTCAGATTTTGTTATGTAATGTCCAGAAACCTCTGATTAAACAGTGGTATGCTAGCTTTCAGAGTCTAGATTAGCAATTCATGTCTATTTCATCTATGCATAGTTTGGGTTTCCTCCCCCATTTCCAATTTCATTCATGCTTAACAAGGACATGACCATCTTCAGTCTTCTTCTACATCCGGAGCAATCACTTGGTAACCAACACTGATACAACAAAAAGCACAACATTATACAATGCCATCAATGAAAACAGTTCTCTCTCCAGTACTTAACCAATGTTTTTTTTTCAATTCTCTGGGTCTTTACATAAAAGATGGGTATTAATTCAAAACTTAAGGCTTTTACAACTTAAATATATGACTTTTAGAATTTCATGTGTGCAGAGACTAGGTACTCTTGCTTCCTCTGCACCAATTCCAGCAATTCTTCCAGAATCAGGAAGAATTAGGAGGAAATCATGGACAAAAGGAAACGTACTCCAAAAAATTAGCACATGAGAAATCCCTGGTGCATGCAGCGCTGTTTCTCCAACGCAAACACCAGGTTTTACCCCCTCCAGTTTTAATGTTTGCCTTTACCATTATCCGACAGAAGTAGAGATTATGTTAATTTGAGAAATATTATAGCATCCAAAAATAATTAACCTAAAGTTACTTATAATAAATCTGTTACCTTCTTATTGGTCAAAGAGGCTTTTTTTTTTCCTTTTCCTGACACTGTTACTATCTCATGTCTTAGTGTAATGTCTTTGTGTTATGTGGTCTGGCTTTTGATTGGGCACACACTGTAAAACTATCATCTGTATACACTAATATGTTCACTTCCCGTGGTACACAGCCTTCTGACTCTATCCTCAAATTTGGTCAAAAGCATGGGTGTCAAGTGGTAAAGTAAAAGTCTTATATAAATCAGTCTTGCAAGAAAAAAACTGCGAAATTTGGTGTCATCTGTGAAAATTGTCTGTTTGGTTTGAATTTGTATGGAAATATTTTAAATTTAGGTTCTAGAATGATGTTTTGTTTCTGTCAGCTTTAAAGCACCTGAAGGTGTGGGTCCTGGGAAAGACTTCCATTAACAGAAAGACTTCAGTTTATTTGTGGCTGTGACCAAACGCTTCATTTAAAAACAGTTCTGACATGTTATGTCCAAAATATGTCTAAATATAAGGAATAAAGAACTTAGATTTAAAACTAGGAGTGGGATGAGTGAAGCCAGACTTCTTAAAAGCACATAGAAAATACAGTACTAGAGGTATATTTTCTAAGCAACACTAATTACTAGTCATTAACAAGGAAAGAAGGAAGTGAAAGAAGTGATTTTTAAAAAGGTAAATATTGGGAAATTTTCTCATTGACAGTAGCATTGTGAAGGCAGCCATCTTTTAAATGAAGGTAAGTTATCATGAGCTCTTTGATAAGGGAAGAAAGAGCAGGAAGAGGGTACTTTGTCCATATATTTCTATTCTGAGATGGAAATGGGAAAGATAAGATATAAGGTGATTTAGAAACACAGCAGGAATACAGAAGCCTTGAGATGAGTTGGCCTTTCACAAGTACTAACTGGATAGGGAGACCCAGGTAAGAGGTCAGTGGCTTTTTTCTAATAAGGAGCTAAAAAGAATAATGAGGTGATGCCTAAAGCAAAAGCTACAGAAGCCAGACTCTGCGTGTCAGAGAAATATTAGCATCTGAGAGCAGAGTAAGGGATATGTTCAATGTGATGCAAAGAAGGACAATGGATCAACATTTCAAGTTTGACTGAAACAAATTAAAAATAGATTAAAAGCACACTTGTATAGTATAGGTATGGGCATTTATTTCAGTTTTGTCCCTCAAATCTAAGAAAAGAACTCTTAAAGGTAATCTGAAAAATAGAAATTATATTCTTGTCAACCAAATCAAAGTTAAAATATTAGTGAAAGGTGACATCAAAATATATATTTCATGTGTATGTATGCATTTATACATGTATATGTATATATATGCATATATACTTATTTAAAAGAATTAATTCTGGTAGGGAAGTGTGATTTTTTTTTCATTTATTTCAATTACTCATATTAGGAAAAGAACAACTCATTCAGCCTGAGTCCCATAATCCATAGCCAATCCTGTATATTTAGGATTGGCTACCTATATTATAGGAATTGTGCCTAGAAGGAACTAATCAGCCTGCATGGAAAACACCCAATTTTTGTAATGACATTGACAAAATTACTCTTGTTTTTGAAACTTGGAATGAGGTTTTAAGAGTATTAAATTTGTATACAGGATTTTTTTCTTTTTAAAGGCCATGTTATGATGAGGTAGTGGGAAGAGCCTCTGTTAACAAGGAAAAGTCATTCTGATAAATGTTCTTAATGTTTGTTATCAAACTGTAAGTGACCCCCAGCCCTACAACATGGTCACTTCACAGACAGCAAACCATAGTTCAGATCTTCCAAGTGGCCTATGGCAAGTAGGTCTGGTCAGAGGGATTGCATTCCGTCCAGCCTAACTTAATCTACAACTACTCCCCAAGGACTAAATTTGTCCTTAAAACTTTTGCAACACATATGATTAGTAAGTACATCATTCAAGGTGAGCAATACTTCCTACTTTGTGATGTCATTCAGCATACTACTTCTGGCTAAAAGAATCATGTCTAAAACTCCACAACCTAGGCCTTGTCTCTCAGCAAACTCTGTTCCATATGCATTGGGCTTGACTATGTTCCATAGTCCTCTCATTCTGGAACTATGGGTAAAGCACGGCCACATACTGCACATGCTGGCCACACACACAACCTGGAAAAGTGAAAGAATTAATACTATGGGATACACTTTGAAGAAAAAACCAGAAGGATCCAGAAGATAAATTCCTCTTCATCCATCCCCACTGAAGACTGTTAAAAAAAAAAGAAAAAAAAAAAAGAGTTATTGTCTGTGTTTTCTTTTTGAAGCTATGGCCACTTCAACAACACATCATATTATATTTGCTTCTTCTTTGTCCCTGCCTCATTTCTTATTTCCCTTTATTCTTGCTGCCCCTGAATTATACTCTATAATAAAGCATTAGCATATAAATTTTGCCTCAGATTCATTCTGTTTTCTAAGGCTAAGAGAGAATGCCTGATAAATTTCATTATTTTGATTGAATGCTATCATGAGCAGAAATTATTGGCCCATAATAATATCCAATCAAAAGTCTTTAACCCATTTAGAATACTACAGAACAAGGGTATCACAGTTCTTTTGTAGAAACATAGAAAGAGAAAGAAGCACAGCAAAAACTTACCAGTGGGAAATATGCAGATTGTACAGATGCTACACTGACTTTCTGGAGGAAAGGACAAGAAGATTTTGACATATCCCAATTTAAGAAAATACTCATTGCCTATTAATTCTATATACTTATGTAAGATGGGAGGAGAAGTCATTACGTTGAGGTCCTAAAAGCATTAGGACACCATAAGAGATTTTCCTGAAGATCTCTTTTAATTCTTCCATACAGAAATTCAGGATATATCAAAGTTCTTCCAACATAATTCTATAAAGCTTTCAGAATTCCCTGTCTTTACACTTAAAATGTCCTTCCACTTGAATGCCCCCTCAACCCCCACCCCACACACATACACTTTCTGCTTTGAATAACTGATGATTCAAATAAAGACCTTCTTTTTTGTAAGCTTTCCCAATTTTCCCTTCTTCTCATTATAAAATGAAGGGTTCCCATCTCCACTTTCATGATCTTCAATTTATACTGCTAGTCCAATGCCTTAGTTCACAGAGGGCACCTGACTACTTGTCTTTTTAACTCTATTAAGGACTTCCTAAACTTTCGTACTATATTGCTTTCATTTTACATCCCCGATATGTCTCATGACTCATGACTTTTGACTCTTGACATGATAAGGACTCAGTAAAAAGGAACAAAGGGAAGAGTGAAGTAAGACCAAGAACAGAATAAGGGAAAGAACGTAAGAATGTGTATGATCACACATGAATCGTACAAGAGTCTCTTTCCATTTTTCCTTCCTCCCCAGACTTCGGCTTTGAAGAAGAGAGTCCAAAGTTAAAATAATGCTACATAGCTTTGAAAGTTCTAGAAAACATCTCAGTACTTCAATGTTCTGTACCACAAAATATTTTAAGTCAGTTTCTGGAGCTTTCTTTTTCCTGAAACACGATTTCAATAGCACAATACCAATCAATAAAGAAAAGCTTTGCTTTCCAGAAATGTGTTTGGAGGGAATTTGTCCTGAAATGCTTTAGCTAATAAAATTAACAAATATTTATAATTAAATTCTGAAATTTGATCTGGGGAAAAGGGACACAATGAATTAAAATGGATCATCATATAATAGCAAATCTGCTCATCCTATAAAAGAGATAGAAGCTGGTAAACTCAGTGCTTTTAACAGCATTGTTTTATTGAGCACTAACAGGCAAATCTCCTCTTTATCTTGACCCTCTGGGGAGTTGAACCCAGATGTATGAAAATCCTTCCTTAGCAAAATAGTTATGGCATCCCCGTGCACTCCAACACCATGAGATAAGCAGTTATTTCCGGAATGGGATTGCCGAATCCTGACACAGCCAAAAGACTGAGGAGGCAATTGCTATTTTTGATTGTGTTAACCTGTGTATAATTATGTAATTACCTACTAAAATTTAGGCAGAGTGTTGCATATCTAAATCATTAACTTTAACAATTGACAAGCTGCTTTGATTAGTATTTTCATAGTGTAAGATAACATACTTTTGTCAGCTTTTATATGATTAGTTATGATTGGGAATTTGTTTATGCAAAATGTTTTCATTCCCTGTTTGGAGAAACAGAAAGGGAGAGTGAGGGCAGGGAAGTCATGTGCCTCCCTCATGGTTCAACTCGGGAAATTATAGTGATGAGACAATTCAGAAGAGGTACACATTATCACTCCCCAAATGACAAATAATTTTAGTGTCAGTTTAGAAGAGTATCTAGAGGGTTTGACTTGGAAGAATTGGGCTCTCCTCTGACAAATCAGACTAACAAGGACATCAGTGTACGTAGCATCAACTCAGACTGTCACAGGCAACTCCTGAATTGGCCAGGCAGCCCCTCTAACAGCATTGATCAGAGCAGCTGCTCTTCTAAGGAAAATGCATGTCAATATATTTGTTATTTACTCTGTAGCAGAAACCCAGCAGCTGCAGCAATTTTCGAGAGAATTCTCTGACACATCTCATTTCCTATCAGTCGTAGGTGCTATTGACTGTACACATACATTCCTAATAGGCTAACATCACTGAATTCAGCCAGCTATTGGAATAGAAAATCCTTTAATTTCTTGGCTATGATGGGGCTGTGTGGTGCCAAATTTCAACTCTCTATGGAAGACAAAGTCCTCAGGACATGAAGCATTTCTTGTCCCCCCAGGCAAATTGGCTGGGCTCATTTGTTTGAAATAAGCGATTACAAAAAGTGGCTTAGAGAGATTGTAAAGTAAAATTAAAAATAAAAAGACACCACTAGCTACCATGCATGTGTTGTCTTTTCCTTCTGAGGAAAAGTGTTTGGAAAGTGAGGGGTAGAGATGGAAGTAATCCAAAGGGGCTAACATAGGTGACACATTCTAATTTTGAATGAGAAAAAAGTGTGTGATTTACCATTGAGATCAGAAGGAGAGACCATCATTCCAAAACAATTTGCAGAGCAAAATGGACCCTTAGCCCTCCTTATACTTTTCTTTCTTTCTGCAATTTTAGGATGTTGTAGTCTAGTGAGAATGCCTAGAAAGGAGTGGTATCATATGGTTGTCATTTACTGTCTGCCTACCTAAAAGATAGAATCACATTACATAAAATAACATTCTAAATTCATGTTATTTTTTCAAGAGGTACAGAGAAGGCTGTACCATGTGAGAGTTTTCTCTTTATCAGATTAGTGATGTCAAACTCCACAATCATAAAGTACTGATCTCTCCAAATCAGACATCTCTGTCACCGTGTCTCACAAGCATGAACATCTGCTCCATCTTTCACAATGAGACTTCTCCACAATCAGACACGCTACTGTCTTTGAGATCGCAAGCTTAATTATACTGTTTTTAAACCTTCATGACTGAGCACACATGCAGCAATACAACTCCCTCACTGTCTTTGATCTTGTCTTTCCATGTCTCTAAATATAATTTAAATGTAAAATTTTTTTAAAAACTTAAATCATTATCCAGCTTTGTAATTTTTCTTCTCCTCTGTACTAATTCTATCTTTATTGACCATGACTAATAGTCCTTACCAACTATTAGTCATGGAAATACCTACCTTTCTGAAAATTCAGAGACTGAATCCTAATCTACTTCTCTTTTTTTGATAACATTATAAGTTACCTACTCCATTATGCAGAAAAGAGTGCCACGTGATTGCTTTGTCATATTCTTTTGCTTTCCAAATAAAATGGTCATGCATAACTTTTATTATTAATGACTTTTGTCTAAACTTTCCATGGCCAACATAGATTGTTTATAGCAAATTTGGAGAAAGCAATAGGCACTTCCTCTGAAAGAAGATGCCTTCCTTATGAAACAAAATACTATGAATGAAAAGGAGTCAGAATTCACCTGGTTATTGTAGGCAAAATATGTTGAAAAGCCCTCCTGTGTGGGCACATTCTATAAGGCCGGTCTGCTGCTTGAAGAATGAAACCATTTGTCCTTTCTTCCTTAAACTACAACATATTTGAAACCACTCCCTTTGTTGAAAGTGAGGTATGGAATGATGTTCGGGGATGGAGCCAGGAATGGGGTAAAAGGGCATCTGGAATGGGGAGAAATTTGGGGATATGAGAAATGGTGTGAGGCTCAGCAAAGAAAGGAGGAATGAGATAAACTCTGGAATGGTACAAAACAAGGAGTGCCTTTGTACGTATTGGTAACAATAAGCTGTATTTATATTTTCACATTGCTGTTTGAGACTGTGTTAGAAACAAACAAACAAAAAAGCAAAACAAGGGTGTTTAACAACACCCTTAGCCTCTGCCCATCAGATGCAAGTACCTTTCACTCAGTTGTGACAACCAAAATAAGTCTTCAGGTATAGCTTAATATCCCCTGTCTGGAAGGCAGTTTCTCCCATTTGAGAACCATTCTTTAAAACAATCTTAAAATGTTTCCGTTTACTTTTGATTTCACAAGCATCCCTGACATTATCTGCTATATGCTTTTCAGTTCAAAGGCAATGAGTTTAAATGCTCCATACTCATGACCCATGGCCCATGAGTAATGGTTGAGCAGTGTTCAGTTAGCCATATGATCAGAAAAGGATATTGGTGACCCATCCCATCATAGATTTATAAAGACCTAGTCACAACTCGGTTCTCCACAATGGAATCTAGAGAGCAAGCAAGCAAAGCAGACCAAATATCTCCAGATCATACTTTTGGAACACTCTTGTTACAGGCCCATAATTCTCTGCCTACAGAATATGTCTTTTTACATTAAACACTCCATTGACAAAAATCTCAAGAATGGTTGATGCTGGAACCCAGAAGGGGAAAGCCAGTGTTTTGAGACATTCTCTTAAAGCCTACCAGCTTCTCTCACAGAACAACAAAGTAGTCTTGTCTTAGCACGAAAATAATATTATTTCCATTTTAGCAAATTCAAAGGTCCATGATGAGTTTCTCCTTATTTTGAAATCCCCACCATAAGTCCGTTCATATTTCTACAAATTTTAATAATATGACCTTTGTTTAAAGTGTCCAAACAGAACTGTATAGAGACAACAAAACCTATCTAATAGAATTTTATACAGTAGACTTGTTTTTTTAAATTTGAAAGGTATATTACCATCTAGTTATAGAAACAATTATTATATATTTTACATAATTTTACATTTCTAAGGATATTCTGGCCTTTCTTTTTCTGATCTCATAAACTTTTCTAAATTTCTTAGGAAATGAAAGATTCTAAAAATCATAAAAGTTCCTGTTATTTCCTAAACAGCATGCAGAGCTGTTGCATAATCTTAGAAAAAGATAGACAGGACAGACCTTACAAATATATTTTAAAGCTCTGAAATGTAGACAAGAATATGTAAATTGAAAGTAAATTTATTTTAGTGAACTGGCAAGAAGGGAAAAAATATAGGGCCATATGTTACCATCAGTTTTGCTATGCATATTTGGGGGGAAAGAAGTTTCTTAAGCCAGGCATTTTCAGTCCATAAAATGCCTTCCCATAGGTAACTACATGCTGGCAAAAGCAGTAGGCAAGTGTTGAAAGTTAGAAATGAGGACAGTGCTTTTATTGGTGGCTGAGAAGCACAGGGAACTTGGTCTAAGAGGAATGAGAGAAGGGGATGGTAATTTGATTTAAGTGAAAATGTTATCAGTGAGTAAGGAAACTTAGCTGGAAGCAGCTCTTTGTTTCACCTTCTTTCCTCCTGTTGGTCTCATGTCTCTCAGAGGAGCGATTTTGAAAATAACCTACAATGTAAAGAATGTGTATTTCAGCTCATCTAACTGTTCTAGGCACTAAGTACTTTCTTCTTTCATGGTTTGCTTCAGTTTAAGTATCAAATGAGGTCAGTTTGAGTTCCAGCCATGGGCAAAATAAATTATGTGGATTTTAATGTAATTAATATGGTGCATGAAAACAAGGCTTTATCTGTTCTGACTGTGATCTGTAGTGCTGTAACAATGCCTGGCCTAAAGTAAGTGACCAGTAATTTTTAAATGAATGAATAAATGAATATCGCAAACAATTATTTTGCACATGCCACCAAGAGCTCATATATTTTAAGTTAATAATTCTTCTTCTTTGTGTGTGTGTGTGTGTGTGTGTGTGTGTGTGAAAGAGAGAGAGAGAGATGTTTAGACTTTGCACATTTCCACAAAGGACTAAAGATTGCACCACAATGACATGATTTTGTATGTGTGTACTCCTCCAACATTTATAAAGCATTTCCCCATGGCTTGTAGTAAATGAATTCAGAAGACAGAATTCCACCTATTTCAGAAGACAGAATTCTATTTTCTGAGACCATAGGCAGACAAGTGACTGAATCTCTAAACTTCTATTTCTTAATCTATGAAGTGACAATAACACAGCTCTCACAGGGTCCCTATGAGGATTAAATGGGCTGATGTGCATGAAATTGCTTGGCAGAATGTGAAGTACTGGATAAATATAAGTAGAATTACCGAAGTTATTCTCAGAGAACAAAGAACATGGGTGAGAGTAAAGATCATGCCCATATTAACAATGATATGATCTCCTAGACTCCAAGAGTTTGAAAGTTTCAAGGCACCAAATGCAGCTAATCAAGGGTCCTTAGTTACAGGCCTCTTTGCAGCCCTGCTTTGCTCTGAGACTTGCCAGAATTCTTGAGCCTTTTTGTACCCCAGTATCTTCATCTGTGTAACGGGGCCCTCATAAAGTTCCCTGATGTTCCTTTCCGCTCTAATGTTTTATGGCTCCATGACAGAAACAGATTAATGAGACTCCTGGAGCAGATCCAAAATGTAAGATCAGACTGGAGGAAAGTGTTAGAAAAAAGAAGGGAGCATCTCTGGTCACTTCTTATGCCCAAGTTAGAGCCTCTCAGCCCAGCTCTCATTGTAGTCCTCACTGTAACACTGTTTCCCTCAGTTGTAATCTCACCTCACACTATGGATGTCTCAGGAGACCTGGCAGGCACTCCCACATGTGCAGCCTGCGACCACAAGGAAGTTAAAGCCCAATGAAGAAAACGTTCATCACTGGAAGACAAGATCCAATGTACAAAACTCCCCTCTTTTTCCTTCAAGTAGACATTCCTGAGTGATCCTACAGAACTCCTCCAAGGTTCCTGGGAGGATGAAATCTCATTTCCCCTAATTGGTGACCAACTTACGATGGGATCTTTATTGGCTCTCCCTCTTTCCTGTTTCATGCTTCCTAATCAATCTACCAATTTTAGGCCTTGGATCACTTCCCAAAATATACTATTTAAAAACCAGCCTCTGTCTCAAACTACAATTTGTTGGTGGATCACAGACTAAAAAAAACAACTAGCTTTGGAAAGTAAGGCCTCAATATGGGATTTTGGAATTGGATCACTCAACAAGTGCACTGAGATAAAGACCCCATCACTGTAGTAGCTGGTGAGGTCCTAATTAAGTCCCAGCACACTGCTCTACCTCAGTTAGCACCAGAGTTTAGTCAGGAAGCTATATAAGTCATAAGGATCCCAAGAAAGCATTTAGAGAGGGGTTTGTCTCCTGCAATCTACAGCGCAGACTTTAGTAAAATTTAAGCCTTGGATTTAATTGTAAGGACAGAATTACAACAGAGACTGAATGCATGAGTTAAATAACTTTTATATTCTAACATCAAAGACTGGATAGGAAAATCAATGGCATTCCAAGGCCTAAGACGAGGACATTTTATACCAAGTGGTTAGACTGTAAAGCTTCATGAAAGAAAATCTATTGACACAAAGCTTTCATGTTTCAGGATTTAACATTCTAGTAAAGAAACCTAGAACTGCTATTAGGATGGCATGTTGAAGCTTGGTTGATAATAAATAATTTAGAGATGTGGGCACAGCCTTAGCCAAGGTTTGAGGAAGGAGTCATAACCTCAGAGAAAAAAAGAAATATTAGGATTTTTTTTAATGTGAAACCAGAGAATTTGTGCTGATGAACCTGCCACATCAATAAAATTCTAGGGGTCAAAATGTCTGCAGCAAGCCAAGACATCCCCAAACTCTAAGCCAACCCTGGGAGATAAAAGACAAGATGACGGACCTTGTACCCTCACTACTAAGATAGAAGTATAACAAGTAGTAGGCCTATTAAGATTTAGAGACAGTACACTGCACTTGGGACTACTTCTCAAGCCCATTTATCACAGAAAATGGCCAGTTTTGCGTGGATTTCAGGACAAGAGATGGCATTACAGTAGTTTCTAACTCCAGTCCAAGCTTCCCTGACCAATGGGCCATAGGACACAATGGATTCAATGGATCTGGAAGTGTCTGTGGAGGGTTCTAACGCTGAGGGTAATGTCTGGCAAATTCCAGCAGAAGAGTCTTAACATAGAAAACTATTTTCCAATTGAAAAGCAGTTCCTGACTCACTACTAACCCTTAACAGAGAAAGAATACCCTAACCATGGGACAAAAAGAATATGCTACCAAAGCTGATTACCCCAGCCATTGAGCTATAAGTTTGGGTAATGAGACAGTGATCCATTATATGATGGATTGTAGCAAGTATATCCAGAAAGTACAAAGAAATTCTATGAATATGTGGCCCCAAATCTCATCTCTCTTATCTTTGTTGCACCAATGCTTTCCCTCAGATAATACCAAAGCCCTCGCAGGGGTGTCATCAATGCTATAATTCAAATGGTAGAGGAGAAAAAAAAATGTGGACTTGGTTCACCAATGGACTATTTTGGTATGTTGCTCCTAGTCAAATATGGACTACCAATGCACGACAACCCCACTTGAGGTGATCCTGAGACAGTGGTGAAGGAAAAATCCCCAAAGTTCTTTTCTGCTCTGATGTTCCATGACAGAACAGTTATATTGAAGCATTTGTAACAGCATCTAGATTGGAGGGCTCTATTTAAGTAAGATTTGGAAAGACGGTATCCTGGACTTCTGGCATGCTCCTTCCTTGGTTTATCTTGTATGTTAGCCTCTACTGCAGTAACCAGAAACATTGAATGAATCCTGGCAGCACTTTTTCTCTCCTCCAGATCTCACTGGTTTTGTGCTCTGGGGCTTCAGTGACTCCACAGCAGTGTGGGACACTTTTGGGAACTCCCAGCTGCTCAGAAGTGAGCAGCCTGAAAAAGAAAGGGAGATAATGTCCCATTAACAAACCCTTTGTTAACTTCTTAAGAACCTTAAAAAAAGAAAAGACAACCCCAGATTAGCCAATTATCAACTCAAGTCGTGCTGTGCAGGTCAGAAGGCTTTCAAGGTAATGTTTACCCAGTGGGTATTAACGCAAGCACAACTTGGAAGTACAAGAATGTTACTGCCCCAGGAAATCACTTCCAAAACAAACTACCACCAACCAAGCTCTTGCTGCAGATTCTTTTCCTGCTGGGAAAGCTAGGTTAGAAGAGAGGTAAGAATAGGAACTGTTTAATTCTTTGACTGGAGACCTGGCTCTGATATATGGTAATGCAGGAAGGTATAGATGTAACACAGAAATTACATTAAACCCAAAGTTGATCCCCTCTCCCTGATATGTTGCACTTAGCCAAGAGGTTTTTCTTTGTCTGCTTTGCAGTGATGAAGGAAAGGGGAAATTCTTTAGGGATTTCTTGATAGTTTCCCTGTTGATTAAGGAATCCCCATCTTTACATACCTCCTTGGTACTTCCTGTAGTGGGTTTGAAGAGAGAAGCAATTTAGCTGGGGAGAGTTAGCCATCTTATCAGAACATAATTTGCAGATCAAAAATAGAATTAAACCATGTACTACCTATATGATCTTAAGAAACCTATCTTAACGTGCTTATCTGGAAAATAAAGGGCTGTTGTAAAGATTACATGATACATTTGGAGTTGCATCTGATATACAGCCATACTCCGTAAATATTAGCTGTTATTAGTCACATAAATTCAAGTTATATAACACATGTATCCATCTGCTCTACAATGGACAAAAGGTACTTCCTGGTGACTGGGCATTATAAGGATCTACTCCAAAATGGAGTAGTCTCACTGTATTCCTGCCATTAACACCACAAGTGCAAACCCATGCAGAACAGGGGAGCAGTAGAATGATAGAAGAATTACATCAAATGCTTAAGACTAGCTTCAAAAGGGTACAAGTTCCCTACCACCTTCTCCAAGTGAGAGGCAGTAAAGTTGCACACTATGTAAGCCCTAGAAGAAGCAAGGAGGCAATCAAGACCAACAAATGCCTTCAAATTTTTAGAATTAAATTGTAGAATCAGCAACGTGGTCTTTGGAAGCATCAAGCTGCTTTTTTTTTTCTTCTTTCTTTTTTACTTTTGTATTTTCTTCTCCTTTATCAGTTGAAGATTTTTATCTGCCTTATTACCCTTTGAAAAAAAGTGTCACCATTTGAGCTGAAGTATAAATAAGACAACAGTGTATCCCCAAGAGCCAGATTTGGGATAAGCAGCTAATTGGGGTGAAGCACCCCCAAGAGGAAGGTCAGTTTTAGGAAATACAATTAGTTGGTGTGGTCCAACTAAATGTCTTGTATAAAGCCATACAGAGAGCTCGCCAACGATCTTAAGCCTTGGAGATTTCTGTGAGGTTCACATAAAGGAGGCCAACCTCTTTTTTGTTGTTTCATTTTCAATTTTATTTCTGAAATAATAATTGTATACATGTAAGGTCTCGTGATGTTTTGATATAAACATAGTGAAAGGATCACTATAAGCCAATTAATATAACTTCCTCTCACATAGTTACCATGTTTGTGTATAAGAGCTCCTGAAATCTGCCCTCTTAGTGGATTTCCATTATTCAATGAAGTATTACAAACTCTAGCATCATAGTACACATTAGATCTCCTACAGGACTTATTCTCCTGCAATACTGCAACTTTGTACCCCCTTGACCAACATCACCCCATTTCCCTCACCTCCTTCCCCCGGTAACTTCTGTTCTACCCTCTACCTCTATATACTCAACTTCTTTAGATTTCAATATAAGGGAGATTGTGCAATTTTATTTTCTCTATGTCCAGCTTATTTCATTTACCCTCATGTCCTCCAGCTTCATTCACTGCTGCAAACAAGAAACCCAACCTTTAAAAACAGCATCAGAATCAGGCATCTGTTATAACTGTCAAAGGCAAAGAGGAGTCCACACTTCCAAAATACACCCAGAAATGTGAAGACTTTGTGGCTACTCTATATTATCCTAAAATGGCACAGTATTTTTTATAAGTATCATCTCTAATACTTACCTGTTCATTCGTTTTGGCATAGCTACTAACGTCAGTATTAGCCGATGTCAGTGATGTCAACAAACAAGAACAAGTTAAAAATTAAATCCATCTGAGATTATCCTCCAGAAACCTCATCAGTTTGATCATGCAGCTGCCTGCTCTACATTTCTTCTTCAACCTCACAGGAAGCTCCTGACTCAGGATCCCTTTATTTCTCCCTTATGGACAGCCTTATATCTTAACCTTCTTTCCTATTAAGCTTACACCTCTTAATCCACCACTTAAATCCTTCTATTCTTAGTCTCTCTCTCCCTTTTCCTTCCCAGAGAGTAACAACAAAACCCTGGGCTCAGATGAATGCAACTATCCATCCTTTCCAATTCTGTAACAGGATGACTGAGTGCTCGGTGCATCAATCCATTCTGCAGGCTGCTGCTTTTGCAAACCTCTGCTTGGTTCTCAACGCTGGCCAACCACCATGTACATCAGGGGTTCACAACCCTGGTGTCCACATTAGAATACTGCAGTGATCTTTAAAAATCCTGGTAAGTGGGCCTTATCCTGGACCAATAAAACCAGACCCGGTGACGGCATCCAGGCAGCTCTCCCGAATGATTCTTTAAAAAAAAAAAAAAAAATTTATTTATTTATTTGACAAAGAGAGATCACAAGTAGGCAGAGAGGCAGGCAGAGAGAGAGAGGGAAGCAGGATCCCCACTGAGTGGAAAGCCAAATGCAGGGCTCAATGCCAGGACTCTGAGATCATGACCTGAGCCAAAGGGAGAAGCGTAACCCACTGAGCCACCCAGGCATTCCTCTCCTGAATGGTTTAATGCACAGCCAAGGTTTAGGGCAGCATTCTCAGCCTTGGTAACAGATAAAAATCAGCTGAGAAGTTATTCAAAGTACTGATTCTGGGTTCTGCCCTCTCATGTTCTGATTTGATTTGCCCGTGAGGTACAGGTTGGGAGTTTTGACAACTCCCCAGGTGATTCCAATGTGCAGATGAGGTTGAGACCACAGGTTAGAATCACTGTTGTCAGGCCTTCAACCTTCCCCTCCCAACTCACTGCGGGTGATGACCTTACCTCCTCCTTCACAGAGAAAATAGAATCGGGAAAAAAAAAAAAAGAAAGAAAACAAACCTCTCTCATCGCTCGTTTCTGCCTCCAAATTTATAAATAGACTTCCTCTCATCTATAATGTCTGTACTTTTTCTTCTTCTATTTTCTGAGATTTCACTCCATCAATTCCTCCCATCCTTTCCCATTGGAACTCAACATCTCCACTCACTCTCTCCAAAGGAAATATGTCCTCCTTCCCACATCTGCTCCCAAGCACCAACCTATCTCATCCTATCACCTGTTCCGAAGCAAACATCCTCCATCCCTCCCTGGTTTTTATAACTTTATACACTTCAGGTTTTCCCCTTAGCTCCATGCATGTTCTTCCAGCTTCAGCAGTAAGCTCTACTTCCTCTGTTCTTTTAAAAGCTGGTGTCCCTCAGGCTTCTGCCACTGACACCTCTGCTTCTCATGTCACCTGTTCATTGTCTCCCATAGCTTCAATTGCATATTATATGCTAATCACTCTTTCATGGGTATTAAACTCAATCCACAAAGGCAAATAGCTAAGGATTATAACTCATTTTAATTTCTGCCTCAGAGAGGTTATTCTAGAGACTGATGGAAGAAAATTGTAGCCCTTCTAGGGGTCCCTGCAAGTAAGGTTGCAGCTTTGGAGTTGTAGGCAGTGTCTGGGGGTGGGAGTGGGGATCTGATACCACCGGATCTCAAAGATTTCTAAAAAGATGTTCTATAAGCCTAGCCCATGTTTTATGTTCACGGTCAATAGATTTTTTGCTCTTTCTATATGATACTTAGGACACAGGAATCTATTGTCCTTTCACTCGCAGGGTATAAATTTCTCCTAGAATCAATCAATCATTCTCTTTCTCCTCCGCCTCCCCTACCCTACCTGTTCCTCTGCCAGCTTTAAATCCACTTCTCATCCAGCCGACTTCTCTTATTTCTCGTTCTCTGGGAAAACCTTCCTGACATCCCCCTCCAAAGTTTCTCTGCAAATTAGATCAATATATTGTAATGGATAATGATGCAATTAGGGAAATGGTCCCTAAAATAAACTTTGACTCTAATTATAATAAAACTATACATCAAATTAGCTGATAACATGTGGAAAGAACTTATCACGGTGATAAACACATAGAGAGCATTTAGTAAGTGTTGGCTATACATTTTTTTATTATTTAAAAAAATAATTCATACCATGTTAGAAATGATTGAAACAAATAATGCCGAGTAACTTTTTTAGTATAGTCGACATACAATATTATGTGGGTTTCAGATGAACGACATAGCTATCCAACAATTCTGTACATTCTACTATGCTCACCATAAATGTAGTCCCTATCTGTCACCATACAACATTATTACAGTATTATTAACTATGTACCTTATGCAGTACTTTTCATTTCTGTGACTTATTTTATAACTAGAAGTTTATACCTTTTAATCCCCATCACCTATTGCACCCATCCCCCAACACCCTTAACTCTAGGAACCACCAATTTGTTCTCCACGTTTCTGTGTCTGTTTCTTGGTTTGTTAGTTCATTTGTTTTGTTTTTTAGGTTCCAAATATAAGTGAAATTGTATGGTATTTGTCTTTCTCTGTTTGACTTATTTCATTTAGCGTAGTAACTTTTAGGCCCATCCATGTTCTGAAAATGATAAGATCTCATTCTCTTTTGCAGCTGAGTAATATTCCATACTTTTTTTACTCATTCATCTACTGATGGACATTTAGGTTACTTACATATTTTGGGTATTGTAAATAACTGCAGTAAACATCAGGGTGCATACCTTTTTGATTTAGTGTTTTCATTTTCTTTGGGTAAATACCCAGAAGTGGATTTACTGGATCATATGGTAGTTCGGTTTTTAACTTTTGGAGAACTTATATTGTTTTCTACAGTGGTTGTACCGATATACATTCCCACCTACAGTACATGAGGGATCCTTTTCCCCCACACCCTCATTTGTGGGGAAAGATTTGTCATTTCTTGTCTTTTTGATTTTAGCCATTCTGAGAGGTGTAAGGTGACATCTCATTGTGATTTTGATGTGCATTTCTGTGATGATTTAGTGATGTTGAGCATCTTTTCATGCATCTGTTGGCCATCTGTATGTTTACTTTGGAAAAATATCTATTCAGGGGCGCCTGGGTGGCTCAGTGTGTTGAATGTCTGCCTTCAGCTCGGGTCATGATCTCAGGGTCCTGGGATCGAGCCCCGCATTGGGCTCTCTGCTTGGCGGGAACCCTCTTCCCCCTCTCTCTCTGCCTGCCTCTCTGCCTACTTGTGATCTCTGTCTGTCAAATAAATAAATAAAATCTTTAAAAAAAAAAAAAAAGAAAGAAAAAGAAAAATATCTATTCAGGTCCTCTGCCCAGTTTCCAATTGGATTTTTTTTTCCTCTGGTATTGAGTTGGGTACTGTATTTTAATGGTTGGCATAAGGATGTCATACTTACAGTTCAGATGGACCAAGAAAAATTCAGACAGGAGAATCATTCAACTTCAATCAGTATTTTATTATGGAAAGAACATTAGTAAGAGAGTCAAGTGATTTTCTGTGACTATATGTGAAGCATTTAGAAATTCTGAACTTGCTTTGTTCATGAGTAAAATGAAAAACCGGCCTTACTTATTTCAAAGATCTTTTCCAACTCTAAAAGTAGTTGAAGCTACAAAAGATAATTTCAAATAATCGCCATCCAGCTGAAGACAGTGTTACTAATTGCTCATATCTTTGCCATTGGCCTTCAGAGATTGTATTCCTCTCCTTTTCACACAGGAACCCACAATTCTAAGTGTTTTCTTGAATGAATCATGCATTTCTGAGCAATATATTGGTTATTTGCATGTGTTCTGAACTTTCTAAAATTATATCATGTTGTGTGCAATTTCTGAATTGGGTTTTTACTTATGCTTATGAGAGTTCTATATTTGGATGTATACTAATGATGGGATTTTAACATCTATATTCATGAGTGAGATATCTCTATATTTTTCTCTACTATTCTTTGGGTGCTAGAGTTTATACTATTTATATATGTACTTATATATAAATATTATACAATATGTATTATATGTTACATATAACATATCTGTAATTTTATATATGGTTATATAAAACAAGACAGTGTTTGCCATTTCATATTTTCTAGAAGAATTTTTATTTACTTGGAATAATCATATACTTAAATGTTTGGCAGAACTCATCTAAAAATTATTTGGACTTTGTGTTTTTGGTTTCAACTCATTTTAATTAAGTTTTCATATATATAGTGTTACATTGTTCATCTTATTCTTTTATCATTTTAACTAGTCACTGCAATTATAGTTATGTTCCTTAAAAAAAAAGAGAGAGGGACGCCTGGGTGGCTCAGTTGGTTAAGCGGCTGCCTTCGGCTCAGGTCATGATCCCAGCGTCCTGGGATCCAGTCCCACATCCGGCTCCTTGCTCAGCGGGGAGCCTGCTTCTCCCTCTGCCTCTGCCTGCCACTCTGTCTGCCTGTGCTCGCTCTCTCTGACAAATAACTAAATAAAATCTTAAAAAAAGAGAGATTTATTTATTTATTTATTTATTTATTTGAGACAGAGAGAACGAGAATGAGAGTGAGTGGGCGGGGGGTAGGGAGGAGCAAAGGGGAGGGAGAGAAAATCCTTAAGTCGTCTCCCCACTGAGCAGGGAACCTGACTTGGGGCTGGATTCCCAGGACCCCAAAATCATGACCTGAGTCCAAATCAAGAGTCAGATGCCTTGCCCATTGAGCCACCTAGGCACTCCGATCGTGTTCCTTTTTATGCTTAATATTTTATACCTCTCTTCTTGATCCATTTTGCCAATAGTTTGTATATTTTACTAAAATTTTCAACAAATAATGTTTAACACGTGTATCCCATTTTTTAATTTATGTCAAATTAATATATACTGTTATCATTAGCATTTCCTTGTTCCTATTTTCTTTGGTTTTATTCTATTGGCATTTTATCTGACTTTGTATGGTGAACACAAAATTTATTGAGTTTTACTCTAACAGGAGTACTTACTACCCTACATTTCCCTCTAAATGGTTGTTAATTCTATTCCAGAAGTGTGGCAGTGTATGTTTTGTATTGTTGTGGCCATGGAGGTGTGCTGCTCAGATCTCCTTCAAAAGGATGTGCTCTGGGGACATTGGACATGGAAAACTCCAGCTGCTACAACTTCTTCTGATCCACTGTAGCATTCACCAAGGCACATAGGCTGCTTCCAGCCAGTGACTCAGTATAGCCAGACTGCTGGAGAAAGGCTATGTTTGCTGGGTGTGGGTCTCCTCTTAATGGACAGCCTTGACACGGGAACTCCCATCAAGTTGATGGATGTTTTCTCAAAACTATGCCATTGGCTGAAGTTTTTCTTCCTCAATATTTCTTATTTTGTTCTTTTTACAGATATCTGCCCTGCATTACAGTTTAAAGTTTCCTCTAGCCTGCTCCTGCTCCTTTCCATGTTATCCTGCAAAGGCATTTCCCCAGTGTATCTCTTATACATCTAATTCTGTATGGCTTCTCAGAGAACTTGAAGGGACAAACTGACCACAATATTTTTGTTACATAATTCTAAGTGTTTCCAAATTTCTATTAAGATTTCTTCTTTGACTCACATGCTATTTATAAGTTTTTTTCCCTAAATGTTTGAAAAATCTTTTATCTCCTAATTTCATTATCTTGTGTCCATAGAATATGTCCTTTGAAATCCCTATTCTTTCATGGCATTTGAAGAAGAATGTGTATTCTATAATTCTTGAGTGCAAAGTTCCTTAGAAGTTCACTAAGACAGTTGTTCATTGAGTTATTCAGATTAAGTGATATCACATAACATGAGACCTGTTTAAATCTCCTATTCTAATAGATTTGTTCATTTCTATTTATAGTTCTGTCAAATGTTGCCTTTTATAGTCAAGATTATTTCATCAAGTGTATACAGGTTGAGGATTTTTATAAGTTCCCAGTGAGTTGGAATTTTATCATTGTCTAGTGATTCTCTTCATCCTTTATATTGCTTTTGATTTAAATGTCAGAAAGTATTATTCATATCTATCTTTTCTAAGGCTTATTTGTCTGGTATAGTTTTCCCATTTATTACACCAAAATATATGCTTACCTTTGTTTGAGGTGAGTCCCTGGCAAATAGTTTTTGCTGGATGTTGGTATTTTATGCAATCTAAAAATATCAATATTTTAATGATTTAATAATTTATTCACTTACATTTATTATGTAAGTGAATTTTACATTTACATTTTTTTTCTGCTGCCTTTTTCTCATTTCTCCTTTCTTTTGCATCAATTGCACAGATTTTTTAGAATTATTATTCTATGACAATGTTTGGGTCTATATGGAAGTCATACGTTTTTCATGGTTATCTTTGAAAATTCACCTTCTGTTCTTAGCATTAAAAAAATCCCTTTATTATCCCTTCTGCCAAACAATATAAAGATCTTACAACATTTCAACTTCAACATTTTAACTCTGATTGTCTTTATCCAAAATTACTTTATATTACTACCTAGTATCTTAGTTATCTTGGTTCCCATTTGATCTGATCCTCACATTTTAGACACAATCATTTATACAACATAGGTCTATATTTGTTGCCATCCTTACCAATATCTTCGCCATTATTCCCTGCATTTTAGATCTTCTAGAATGATTTTTCTTTCTTCTTTTATACATCTTCTGGAGTTATCTTAAGGATAATTCCTAAAATTATCTGTTATTCCTGGAAAATACCTTCCTATTGTCTATATTCTCTAAATATTTTTTTCTGGATTTAAATTTATTAATGGGGAGAACTCTTGGAGATCATAAAATTGTCCCATAAGTTCACGATTATATTTAAAAAGTATGTTTATTTAAAATCTAATTTGATTTGCAAAAAAAGGCTTCTAGAATAATCTAGCCTACTATAATTCTGGAATAGCAGTCTGTTTCTAAATATTTTACTCATAAACATAATTAAACTTCCCCAATATTCAATATATAGATTAATATATTTAACATATAGATTAATCAATATATAGATTAATATATAGATTAATTCAATATATAGATTAATGTATCATCACTCATTTTATAGGTTCTAAGGTCACCAGTCATCTGCAGAACATGAGGCCTTGACAACACAAGTCAATTTAAGTAGCTTTATGGATTATATTATCTACTTCCAGTGAAACAAACCTCATAAAAGGGACCAGAGCCCTAAAACTGTTTCTATAGAAGAATCACAGATGGAAAGTAACACTAACAATAACAGTATAGAAAATTATCTAGTGTAGCAGAGCTAGTGATTCTCCTATGCCTAGTATGAGTGGTTTATTTAAAATAAATAAATAATAATAGAATACCACTGTAGAAGGTAAAAATAATGACAGTCTAACCAGATGTGACAGGAAGTCAGCCAAGAAACTTAAAATTAGCAAGAATATGATTTGACATAAAGAGTAACAATTGGCATGGTTAAAATGGACACTGGCCTAATTGGTTATTATAGATGTGAATAATAAGCTAATGATAGATGAAGGTACTATAATTTGAAAAATAATTTTAAAATAAAATTTCATCTTTATCTCTCCCTTTCAATTTATATAACATTTGTTTTGTAATGTATATATTTAACATCCATAAATTAGTGTATTTTTAGTAGGGTTGAATGCTCAAAACGAATGTTCCTAATAAGGATGTATAATTTTTAAAAAAATCGAGGACACCAATTTGTCAGCAAATAAGCAACTTAAGGACTTGAGCTCCATTTGAGATTTATCTGATTCCTCCATAGAACCTAACTCTGAGTTTCATATGTGATAGAAAACTAACAACTATTTGTAGAATATTTTGTTCTTCTCACGCATTTTAAAAACTACCCTTTTCCAATAAGTCTATTTTTGTACATGGTGGGGATTTTGAGAAGTATTCCCTCTTGGATCATCTGATCTATTCCCAGAATGTTGGTAGAATTGATTTTTATTATTCCTAACTTATCCCTGATGGATGAGTGTCAAGCACTACTGTGAATATTATTAGTAAAGGTGAATTCATTATTTCCCTTGACAATTTGAGCCGTCATTTAATTGTTCTCATGGTTAAAAAGTTTTCTTATGTTTAACTTACATTTCCCAGCTGCAGTTTAAGCTCATTACTTTCTGTTCTACTCTCATTGACTAATGAGAATGGGTCCCTGTCCTCCTGATAATACCCCTTAACATATTTTCAGAAGCTATCATGTCTCCTCTTAGCCTTCTTCTCTTCGGATTGGGAAATTCCCAGCTCTACTAACCTTTTATCATATATCCAATCCCTCCTGAATTTCTTATATTTTGTGGCTTTCCTGTGAACTACATTTATTTGTCCATAAAGAGAAAAAAGTAGCATTAAAAATTCAGTCATTTCTTGAAAATGAGAAAAAAACAATGCTATGTATAACCTACCTAATTTTTTTAGAAAGTAAGCATGAAATCCTATTTGGGAAATAGGTTTGCTTGAAATTAATTCTTATTCACAGTTTCATAAAGAGCATGTAGGAGTATCCTTTTGTTTTTGCTTTTATTAGAGAAAGAGATTTCAAGGGTCTGAAGTTTTATGCACTTCTTTTTTTTTCTTTTTTTTTTTCTCTATTTATTTATTTGACAGAGAGAGAGAGAGAGAGATCACAAGCAGGCAGAGAGGTAGGCAGAGAGAGAGGAGGAAGCAGGCTCCCTGCCGAGCAGAGAGCCCAATGCAGGGTTCGATCCCAGGACCCTGAGACCATGACCTGAGCCGAAGGCAGAGGCTTTAACCCACTGAGCCACCCAGGTGCCCCAATTTTATGCACTTCTATATGTGCACCAATATGCATAAAATGACAAGTGCAAGGTGCATTTTTGGGGAAAAAAAACTCTGTTTTCATAATAGAGTTCTGTCTTCCCTGAAAAAGTACAATTGGACTGGATTCTAATCCTGAGATAAATTTTTTTTAAGATTTTATTTATTTATTTAACAGATAGAGAGAGATCACAAGCAGGCAGAGAGGCAGGCAGAGAGAGAGAAGGAAGCAGGCTCCTCGCTGAGCAGAAAGCCCGATGCGGGGCTTGATCCCAGAACCCTGGGATCATGACCTGAGCCAAAAGCAGAGGCTTTAACCCACTGAGCCACCCAGGCACCCCTCCTGAGATAAAACTAAAGTGAATAGAAGACTAACTTGTTTACTGTTACTCAGTTTTCCTTTCTGAAAATGGAATAATCACATAGCAATATGCTTTAAATAAATAAAGTCTACATCTGAAGGTTTTTAAAGAAATCTGAAATCAGTATTGACTCCTGAACCAGGACTTGTTGGTAAGCACTAATTTCAGCATGTTTTAACCTCCTTAGATGTTTCTGCATTTCCTCACTGGGGTGCTGACTCTGAGCATCCTCTTTCTGTCAGTTACAATGTTGGCAGCTATCTGACCAGCTGTTCTTGGCCACTCTGAAGTGTGCAATATACAGCCCTCACATTTGTGAGTTCTCCTTGTAACTGGGCAGAAATTCTCCAGAAAGAGTACTCCCAAGGAAGCAGTCAAAAGACAGAAGAATTGTTCTTCATGCATCCTCTGATGTTTTTCCCTCCGCAGGTATGGACCCAAGGCTCTCCATCTACCTTAGAATGTCCCTCATGCACCAGCCTTTGGTAGCAGAAATCCCATCAGCCGCATCCAATAAAGAGATAATTTCAATAAAAAAAAAGAAGTTATATGAAGTGCTGAGACTGAGCCTATAAGATCTCATGTCCATGAGAATACGGTTACACCATATATATTTGCAGAAGGAAATAAAGACTTTTTCCTATCAGATACCAATTATCCTTCTCTTCACATCCTCTTGGCATCCTTGTTCCAGCTCTCCCTGTGTTCTGACCAAATTCACAAAAATGCAACTGGAGATGTGCCATTTTCTGCCCCTTTCATGTATCTCTGATTTTCTACTCCAGGACTGCCTTGCTGGTGATACCACAGGATTCTCCTCAGTTCCCATACCCTGCACATACAACCTTAGAAGTATGGGGAAACTAATATGTTGCAAGGTCAACTTTACCAAAAGCTAACAAGGGCCAGCAGATAAGTCATTTCTGCTTTCTTCCTTGTCTCCCCAGGTATGGTCATCTAGAGATGCAGTTTGTAGGCATCTCCAGGTTATGGTACTGCAATCAGCTTAATACCACAGACCCTCTTTGATTCTGCCACTTTCCCAGAATGACTCCTTTTATTCCTCACTCTTCCTGTCTGGAATTTTCCTCTATATAAAATTACAGTGCATTGGCCTTTTGCTTCCTGGGGAATTCAGGTTAAGGGATTCTCTTAACTCTTTTGACCAATAATATGTTATACAAAAGCCCAAGTGTTTACTATAATTTTCTTCATATAACAGCTATGCAACACAAACCTCTCATTCAAATTACACACAGGGCATCCCTTATCCTTGCCAGTAAAGGTAACACATGGTGAAAATGTGACAGCTACTCTGGAATCTAAAACAACAAGTTATAAAAATGTGGTGCAAAAGTGGAAATACATGGAAAGGAGAAGCAGAGGGGAGAGAGGACAGAGGTTTGAAGTGGTTCTTAGACATTTTTTCATTCTGTATTCTCCATTTGCTTACTATAGGGAGATGAGCCAAACATACTAGGTATATAAGAGGAGATGCCAGAAAAATACTGGGTTTATAAAAAAGACTCAGGTGTGGATCTCTGGAAATCCTGTGCATGATCTTGGGAAATTCTCTTCCTATGAGTTACCTTTTAGACATTAGGAAAGTAATGCAAACTGAGAAAGAGTAATTAGTAGAAATAGAGAAGTGCTATTCCCTTGACTAATAAGATATCTGTGCAGAGTGACTATGCATCCTGAATATGGAAGTAGAGGGGGTATTGGAAAGAGAGAGGGGCTGATTCTTGGGAAGCTGAAGTCCAAAGAGAGAACATCAAAGAAGCAGGATCATTTAGATCAATTCACTGATGGGTCTTGGAGCATGCAGACCTATATGCAGGATCTAAAACCTATGTTCAAAGGTTCTGTTTTGCCAGCAGGTATAAGCAGAGACATGCTCATTGGCCTTATAGGAACTCCCAGTTCATACCACCAACTGCATGCACAACCTCCCATACAAAATCCCCTGCTGTCCTCTTCATCACTCCTCATTTCATGGAAGACAACAGTCTCTACACATATTCACTCAGGTCATTGAAACTGAACTTCTAATCTGAAGACCGTAGATAAACATAGCTTGCTAACACATTTTAAAAGATATGTGTGTCTGTTCATGTCTTCTGCCCATTTTTTGACTTGATTATCTGAGAACTGAGAAGTTCTTTATAGATCTTGGATATCAGCCCTTTGTCTGTAGTGTCATTTGCAAATACCTTCTCCCATTCCGTGAGTTGCCTTTGTTTTGTTGACTGTTTCCTTTGCTGTGCAGGAGCTTTTTACCTTGATGAAGTCCCAAAAGTTCATTTTTGCTTTTTTTCCCTTGCCTTTAGAGACGTGTCTTGAAAGAAGTTGCTATGGCCTACATCAAAGAGGTTGCTTCCTGTGTATTCCTCTAGGATTTTGATGGATTCTTGCCTCACATTGACATCTTTCATCCATTTTGAATTCATCTTTGTGTATGGTGTAAAAGAATGGTCCAGTTTATTCTTCTGCATGTAGCTGTTCAATTTTCCCAGCACCATTTATTGAAGATACTGTTTTTTTTTTTTTTTTCCCATTGGACATTCTTTCCTGTTTTGTCCAAGATTAGTTGACCATAAAGTTGAGGGTCCATCTCTGGGCTCTTTACTCTGTTCCATTGATCTATGTGACTGTTTCTGTGCCTATACCATGCTGTCTTGGTGATCACAGCTTTGTAATAAAGTTTGAAGCCAGGCAATAAAGTTTGAAGATGCCCCAGTTTTGTTTTTCTTTTTCAACATTTGCTTGCCAATCTGGGGTCTTTTCTGGTTCCATACAAGTTTAGAATTATTTATTCCAGCACTTTGAAAAACACCAATGGTATTTTGATCAGTATGGCATTGAAAGTATAGATTGTTCTGGGCAGCATAGACACTTTAACAATGTTTATTCTTCCGATCCATGAGCATGGAATGTTTTCCCATCTTTTTGTGTCTTCTTCAATTTCTTTCATGAATGTTCTGTAGTTCCTCAAGTATAGATCCTTAATCTTTTTGGTTAGATTTATTCCAGGATATCTTATAGGTTTTGGTGCTATTGTAAATGGAATTGATTCTCTAATTTCCCTTTCTACACTTACATTGTTAGTATATAGGAAAACAACTTATTTCTGTGCATTGATTTTGTATCCTAGAACATTACTGAATTACTGTATGAGTTCTAGTAATTTGAAGGTGGAGTCTTTTGGGTTTTTCATATAAAATATAATGCCATCTGCAAAGAGAGAGAGTTTGACTACTTCTTGCCAATTTGAATACCTTTTATTTCTTTTTGTTGTCTGATTGCTGTTGCTAGGACTTCTAGTACTATGTTGAACAATACTGGCAAGAGTGGGCATCTTTGTCGTGTTCCTGATCTCAATGAGAAGGTTCTCAGCTTTTCCCCATTGAGAAAGATATTTGCTGGTTTTGCATAGATCGATTTTATGAAGTTGTGGAATGTTCCCTCTATCCTTATACTCTGGACAGTTTTAATCAGGAAAGGATGATATATTTTGTCAAATGCTTTTTCTGCATCAATTGAGAAGACCATGTGGTTCTTCTCTCTTTTCTTATTAATTTGTTCTACCACATTTATTGATTTGCAAATGTTGAAAAACCCTTGCATTCCAGAGATAAATCTCACTTGGTCATCATGGATAATCTTTTTAATGTCTGTTGGATCCTATTATCAAGGATCTTGTTGAGAATCTTGGTATCCATATTCATTGGGGATATTGGTCTGAAACTCTCCTTCTTGCTGGGGTCTTTGCCAGGTTTGGGGATCAAGATAATCCTGACCTCATTGGAAGAGTCTGGAAGTTTTCCTTCTGTTTCTATTTTTTTAAACAGCTTCAGGAGAATAGGTATTATTTCTTCTTTGAATGTTTGGTAGAGCTTCCCAGGGAATCCATCAGGTCCTGGACTCTTGTTTTTTTGGAGGTTTTGATCAGTGCTTCAATCTCATTACTAGTTATTGGTCTATTCAGGTTGTCAATTTCTTCCTGTTTCAGTCTTGGAAGTTTATAGGTTCCCAGGAATGCATCCATTTCTACTGGGTTGCTTAACTTATTGGCATTTAGCTGTTGATAATAACTTCTGATGATTGTTTCTATTTTCTTGGTGTTAGTCATGATCTATTCCCCTTTCATTCATAATTTTATCAATTTGGATCCTCCCTCTTTTCTTTTGGATTAGTCTGGCCAGTTTTTTATCTATCTTATTAATTTTCTCAAAGAACCAGCTTCTAGTTTTGTTGATGTGTTCTATTGTATCTCTGGTTTTTAATTCATTGATCTCTGCTCTAATCTTAATTATTTCACTTCTCATGTATGGGGTGGGCTTAACAGACATGTCTCCAATGAAGACATATGAATGGCTAACAGACATATGAAAAAATGTTCATCATCATTAGCCATCAGGAAAATTCTGATGAAAACCACATTGAGATATCACCTTACACCAGTTAGAATGGCAAAAATTAACAAGGCAAGAAACAACAAATGTTGGAGAGGATGTGGTAAAAGGGGAACCCTCTTACACTGTAGGTGGAAATGCAAGTTGGTGCAACCACTTTGGAAAACAGTGTGGAGGTTCCTCAAAAAATTAAAAATAGAGCTACTATGACTCAGCAATGGCACTACTGGGTATTTACCCCAAAGATACAGGTGTAGTGAAAAGAAGGGCCATATGTACCCCAATGTTCATAGTACCAATGTCCACAAGAGCCAAACTGTGGAAAGAGCTGAGATGCCCTTCAACAGATTAATGGATAAAGAAGATGTGGTCCATACATAGAATGGAATATTACTCAGCCATCAGAAATGATGAATACGAGGAGTCAAAATGGTGGAGGAGTAGCAGACTGCGAGGACATCAGGTTGCAGTTCAGCTAGATAGTTATCAAACCATTCTGAACACCTACAAACACAATAGGAGATTGAAGAGAAGAGCAGCAATTCTAGAAACAGAAAATCAACCACCGTGGGGCAGCTCCCGGCAAGCAGTGGAGCAACTGAGCACAAAATTCAAACTTTTAAAAGTCTGCAGAGGGACATCACTCCAGAGGCTAAACGGGGTGGAGCCCTCTTAGGGACAGTGTGGTCTCAGGTCCCACAGGATCACAGAAGTATCAGGGGTGTCTGAGTGTAGCAGAGCTTACAGGTGTCAGAGCAGGGAAGCAGGCTACAGAGATGGAGCCAAGGAGTGAGCTCTCAGCTCAGTGTTACCTTAAAATGTGATCCATGGCACAATAAGACCACTGTTTTTTGAGCAGGGACCCCACAAGTGGCAGATACGGGGAGACCCACCTTCATCTGCCAGAAGAGCAGAGCAGCAGGAATCTGCTGGGTTTGGAGACTCCAAACAGGGCTGTGTACCAGAGACAGAAACACTTGGTCACAGACCAGGTGAGCTCAGAGCGTGGTTGGAGACCAGGGAGATGGAAGTGATTGAGTGCTTTTCTCTGATGGCACACTGAGGAGTGGGGGCCCAAGCTCTTGGCTCCTCAGGGCCTGGAGATTAGGAGGGCTATTTTCATTACTGTCCTCCAGAGCTCTACAGAAAGTGTTCAGGGAAAAAAAGCTCCCGAGAGCAAACCCCAGCAGATTACTTAGCCCAGCCCCTGGCAAAGGTGGCACAATTCTGCCTTGGTCAAAGACATTTGAGAATCACTAAAACAGGCCCCTACCCCAGAAGATCAGCAAGGACATCCAGCCAAGACCAAGATCACTGATCAAGGAGAACAGTGAAATTCCAGAGGAGGGGAAAGCAAAACATGGAATTCATGGCTTTCTCCCCATGATTCTTTAGTCTTGCAAAGTTAATTAAATTTTTTTAATTTTATTTTTTTCTTTTTCTACTTTTTTTAACTTTTCCTTTTCCCTCTTTCAACGTTTTTTAACTAGTTTAGCAATATCTTTCTGAAAAAAAAATCTTTTAAAACCTTCATTATTATAGTCATATTTTATCTTTCATTGTATCTAACATTATTTTTGTACACATATAGGGTTTTTTCTTCTAAAAAATTTTGGGATAAAATTTCTTCTAATAGATCAAAATACACCGTAAATCTAGTGCAGGGCATTGCTCTAGTCTCCAACCTGAGCAAATTCTCTCCACTTTCTTTTTCCAACCAATTTATCAATTCTTTTTTAAGAATTTTTAAAAATTTTTGTCTTTACAGTCATATTCCATCCCTTCATCATGTTTACCCTTATTTTTGTGTGTGTGCATATATATATATATATATATATATATATATATGTGTGTGTGTGTGTGTGTGTGTGTGTGTGTGTGTGTTTCTTTTTTTAAAATTTTGGGAGGTAGTTTCTTCTAAGAGACCAAAATACACTCAAAATCAAGTGGGTGGCTCTGTTCTATTCACCAGTCTAATGTGTGTGTGTGCGTATATATATATATTTTGTTTGTTTGTTTGTTTTGTTTTTAATTTTTTTAAACTTCTTTTACCCCCTTTCTTCTCCCCCCAATTTGGGGCCTCTTTTGATTTGGCTTGCACACATTTTTCTGGGGGCTTTGTCAACCTTTTAGTATTTTATTCTCTCATTCATATATTCTTATCTGGATAAAATGACAAGGCAGAAACACTCACCACAAAAAAAAGAACAAGAGGCAGTACTGAAGGCTAGGGACCTAATCAATACTGACATTGGTAATATGTCAGATCTAGAGTTCAGAATGATGGTTCTCAAGGCACTAGCAGGGCTCAAAAAAAGCATGGAAGATATTAGAGAAAACTCTCTGGAGAAATAAAAGAACTAAATCTAACTAAATAAAAGAACTAAAATCTAACCAAGCTGAAATTTTAAAAAGCTATTAATGAGGTACAATAAAAAATGGAGGCTCTTACTGCTAGAATAAATGAGGCAGGAGAGAGAATTAGTGATATAGAAGACCAAATGGTAGAGAATAAAGCTGAGCAAAAGAGACAAACAACTACTGGACCACGAGGGGAGAATTCAAGAGATAAAATGAAACAATAATTCATAAGATGAAACAATAATTGGGATTCCAGAGGAAGAATGGGGGCAGGGGGAAGCGCAGAAGGTATATTGGAGCAAATTATTGTAGACAATTTCCCTAATATGACAAAGGGAACAAGCATGAAAATCCAGGAGGTGCAGAGAACCCCCCTCATAATCAGTAAGAATAGGTCCACACCCCATCATCTAATAGTAAAATTTGCAAGTCTTAGTGACAAAGAGAAAAATCCTGAAAGCAGCCCGGGACAAGAAGTCTGTAACATACAATGGTAAAAATATTAGATTGGCAGCATACTTATCCACAGAGACCTGGCAGGCCAGAAAGAAACTGGCATGATATATTCAGAGCACTAAATGAGAAAAACATGCAGCCAAGAATACTATATCCAGCTGGGCTATCATTGAAAATAGAAGGAGAGATAAAAAGCTTCCAGGACAAACAAAAACTAAAAGAATTTGTAAATACCAAATGAGCTCTACAGGAAATATTGAAAGGGGTCCTCAAAGCAAAGAGAGAGCCTAAAAGTAGTAGACCAGAAAGGAACAGAGACAATTCACAGTGACGGTCACCTTACAGACAATACAATGGCACTAAATTCATATCTTTCAATAGATACCTTGTATATAAATGGTATAAATGCCCCAATCAAAAGACACAGGATATCAGAATGGATAAACAAAGCAAGACTCATCAATATGCTGTCTAAAAGAAACTCATTTTAGGCCCAAAGACACCTCCATATTTAAAGTGAGGGGGTGGAAAACAATTTATCATGCCAATGGGCATCAAAAGAAAGCTGGGGTGGCAATCCTTATTAGATAAATTAGATTTTAAGCCAAAGACTATAATAAGAGATGAGGAAGGACACCATATCATAATCAAAGGGTCTTTCCAAAAGATCTAACAATTTGAAATGCCTATGCCCCTAACATGGGAGCAGCCAACTACATAAACAAATTAATAACAAAATCAAAGAAACACATTGACAACAATACAATAATAACACCCCCCCCTCACTGAAATGTACAGATCATCTAAGCAAAAGATCAACAAGGAAATAAAGGCCTTAAAAATCACACTGGACCAGATGGACAACACATATATATTCATAACATTCCATCCCAAAGCAATGGAATACACATTCTTTTCTAGTGCACATGGAACATTCTCCAGAATAGATCACATCCTGGGTCACAAATCAGGTCTCGACCAGTGCCAAAAGGTTGGGATCATTTCCTGCATATTTTTAGACCACAATGCTATGAAGCTAGAACTCAGTCACAAGAGGAAGTTTGGAAAGAACTCAAGTACATGGAGGTTAAAGAGAATCCTACTAAAGAATGAATGGGTCAACCAGGAAATTAAAGAAGAATTCAAAAAATTCATGAAAACAAATGATAATGAAAACACAACTGTTCAAAATCTTTGGGACACTGCAAATGCGGTCCTGAGAGGAAAATAAATAGCAATACAATCCTTTCTCAAGAAACAAGAAAGGTCTCAAGCACACAAATTAACCCTACACCTAAAGGAGCTGGAGAAAGAACAGCAAAGAAAGCCTAAATCCAGCAGGAGAAGATAAATAATAGAGATCAGAGCAGAAATCAATGGAAACCAAAAAAAACAATCGAACAAATCAACAAAACTAGGTGCTGGTTCTTTGAAAGAATTAATAAGATTGATAAACCCCTGGCCAGACTTATCAAAAAGAAAAGAGAAAGGACCCAAATTAATAAACTCATGAATGAAAGAGGAGAGATCACAACCAACACCAAAGAAATACTAACAAGTATAAAAACATATTATCAGCAACTATATACCAGGAAATTTGACAATCTGGAAGAAATGGATGCATTCCTAGAGACATATGAACTACCAAAACTGAACCAGGAAGAAATAGAAAACCTGAACAGACCCATAACCAGTAAGGAGATTGATACAGTCATCAAAAATCTCCCAACAAACAATAGCCCAGGGCCAGATGGCTTCCCAGGGGAATTCTACCAAACATTTAAAGAAGAATTAATTCCTATTTTCCTGAAACTGTTCCAAAAATTGATATGGAAGGAAAACTTCCAAACTCATTTTATAAGGCCAGCATTACCTTCATCCCCAAACCAGACAAAGACCCCATCAAAAAAGAGAATTACAGACCAATATCCTTGATGAACACAGATGCGAAAATTCTCAAAAAAATACTAGCCAGTAGGATCCAAGTGCATTAAAAGGATTATTCACCACGACCAAGTGGAATTTATTCCAGGACTGCAAGGTTGATTCAACATCCACAAATCAATCAATGTGATACAATAAAAGAAAGAATAGGAACAATATGATACTCTTAATAGATGCTGAAAAAAGTATTTGACAAAGTACAGCATCCTTTCTTGATCAAAACTCTTCAAAGTGTAGGGATAAAGGGTACATACATCAATATCATCAAAGCCATCTATGAAAAACCCACAGCAAATATCATTCTCAATGGAGAAAAGCTGAGAACCTTTCCACTAAGGTCAGGAACACAGTAGGAATGTCCATGATCACCACTGCTATTCAACATAGCACTAGAATTCCTAGCCTCACCAATCAGACAATAAAAAGAAATTGAAGGCGTCCAAATTGGCAAAGAGGAAGCCAAACTATCACTCTTTGGAGATGATATGATACTATATGTGGAAAACCCAAGAGATTCCACTCCAAATCTGCTAAAACTTGTACAGGAATTCAGTAAAGTGTCAGGATATAAAATCAATGCACAGACATCAGTTGCATTCCTATATACCAACAACAAGACAGAAGAAAGAGAAATTAAGGAGTCGATCCCATTTACAATTGCACCCTAAACCATAAGATACCTAGTAGTAAACCTAACCAAAGAGGCAGAGAATCCATACTCAGAAAACTATAAAGTACTCATGAAAGAAAAGAAGGAAGACACAAAGAAATGGAAAAATATTCCAACCTCATGGATTGGAAGAACAAATATTGTGAAAATGTCTATGCTACCTAAAGCAATCTACACATCTAATGCAGTCCCTATCAAAATAGCATCAATTTTTTTTTCAAGGAAATGGAACAAATAATCCTAAAATTTATGTGGAACCAGAAAAGACCCTGAATAGCCAGAGGAATGTTGAAAAAGCAAGCCAATGTTGGTGGCATCACCAATTCCAGACTTCAAGCTCTATTACAAAGCTCTCATCATCAAGACAGTATGGCACTGGCACAAAAACAGACACATAGATCATTGGAACAGAATAGAGAGCCCAGAAATAGACCCTCAAGTCTATGGTCAACTAATCTTCAACAAAGTAGGAAAGAATGTCCAGTGGAAAAAAGACAGCCTCTTCAACAAATGTTGTTGGGAAAATTGGGCATTCACATGCAGATAAATGAAACTGGAATATTTCCTTACACCACACACAAAAATAGACTCAAAATGGATGAAGGACCTCAATGTGAGAAAGGAGTCCATGAATTCCTTGTGGAGAATACAGGCAGCAACCTCTTTGACCTCAGCCACAGCAACTTCCTAGAAACATCACCAAAGGCAACAGAAGCAAGGGCAAAAATGAACTATTGGGACTTCATGAAGATCAAATGCTTTTGCACAGCAAAGGAAACAGTTAACAAAACCAAAAGACAACTGACAGTATGCGAGAAGATATTTGCAAATGACATATCGGATAAAGTGCTAGTATCTAAAATCTATAAAGAACTTATCAAACTCAATACCCAAGGAATAAATAATTCAATCAAGAAATGGGCAGAGGACATGAACGGACATTTCTGCAAAAAAGACATCCAGATGGTCAACAGACACATGAAAAAGTACTCCACATCACTCGGCATCAGGAAAATGCAAATCAAAACCACAATGAGATACCACTTCACACCAGTCAAAATGGCTAATTAACAAGTCAGGAAATGACAGATGCTGGCGAGGATGCAGAGAAAGGGGAACCCTCCTACACTGTTGGTCGGAATGCAAGCTAGTGCAGCCACTCTGGAAAACAACATGGAGGTTCCTCAAAAAGTTGAAAATAGAGCTACCCTATGACCCAGCAATTGCCACTATGGGGTATTTACCCTAAAGATACAAATATATTGACCTGAAGGGGCATGTGCACCTGAATGTTTATAGCAGCAATGTCCACAATAGCCAAATTATGGAAAGAACCTAGATGTCCATCAACAGATGAATGGATAAAGAAGATGTGTTATATATATACACAATGGAATACTATGCAGCCATCAAAACAAATGAAATCTTGCCATTTGCAATGACATGGATGGAACTAGAGGGTATTATGCTGAGCGAAATACACCAATCAGAGAAAAACAATTATCATATGATCTCCCTGATATGAGGAATTTGAGAGGCAAAGTGGGGGGCTTGGGGTGTGGGGAAGGAAAAAAATGAAACGATATGGGATCAGGAGGGAGACAAACCATAAGAGACTCTTAATCTCACTAAACAAATGAGGGTTGCTGGGGGGAGGGGGGTGGGGAGAGGGTGGTTGGGTTATGGACATTGGGGAAAGTATGTGCTATGATGAGTGCTGTGAAGTGTGTAAGCCTGATGATTCACAGACCTGTACCCCTGGGGCTAATAATATATTATATGTTAATTTAAAAAATAGCAAAAAAAAATAGTAAATTAAAAATAAATTTAAAATTTTAAAAAAATGATGAATACCCAACTTTTGAATCAACATGGATGGGATTGGAGGAGATTAGCTGAGTGAAATAAGTCAAGTAGAGAAAATCAATTATCTAATGGTTTCACTTACTTGTGAAACATTAGAAATAGCATGGAGGACCTTAGAAGAAGGAAAGGAAAAATAAAGAGGGGAAAATCAGAGAGGGAGATGAACCATGAGAGACTGTGGACTCTGAGAAATAAACTGAGGGTTTGGTCGGGGGGTAGTAGAGGAGTAGGGGATTGGTTCGCCCAGAGATGGGTATTAAGGAGGGCATGTATTGCTTGGAACACTGAGTATTTTACATAAACAATGAATCTTGGAACACTACATCAAAAACTAGTGATGTACTGTATGGTGACTAACATAACATAATAACAACAAAAAAGAATATGTATGTGTATATATTTTAAGACTATAAATGCTCAATTAATCTTTGATAAAGCAGGAAAGAATACCCAATGGCAAAAAGATAGTCTCTTCAACAAATGGTGTTTGGAAAACTGGACAGCAACATGCAAAAGAATGAAACTGGACCATTTTCTTACACTATATACAAAAACAAATTGAAAATGGATGAAAGAATTAAATGTGAGACCAGAAACCATCAAAATCTTAGAAGAGAACACAAGCAATAACCTTTTTGATATTAGCTTTAACATCTTCTTACTAGATATGTCTCCTGAGATAAGGGAAACAAAAGCAAAAATAAATTATTGGGACTTCACCAAAATAAAAATCTTTTGCACAACAAAGGAAACAAGCAATAAAACTCAAAGACACTGATGAAATGGGAAAAGATACTGGCAAATGACATATTTCATAAAGGGTTAATATCCAAAATATATAAAGAACTCTTCAACACCCCAAAAACGAATAAGCCAGTTAAGTGTGCAGAAAACATGAGTAGACATTTTTCCAAAGAAGACATACAGATGGCTAACAGACACATGAAAGATGCTCAATAACACTCATCATCAGGGAAATAAAAACCAAAACTACAATGAGATATCACCTCACATCTTCAGAATAGCATAAAACAAACAACACAAGAAACAACAGGTGTTGGCGAGGATGTGGAGAAAGGGGAGCTCTCCTACACTCTTGGTGGGAATGCAAACTGGTGCAGTCATCCTGGAAAGCAGTATGTAGGTTCCACAAAGGTGAGAAATAGCACTATCCTATGATCAAGCAATTGCACTACTAGATATTTACCCAAATGATACAAAAATACTAATTCAAAGGGATATATGCAATTCAGTATTTATGGAAGCATTATCAACAATAGCCAAATTATGTAAAGAGTCCAAATGTCTATTGACTAATAAACAGATAAAGAAGATACCGGATGTAAATATACAATGGAGTATTACTTAGCCATAAAAAAGAATGAGATCTTGTCATTTGCAATGACATGGATGGAGCTAGCATGTATTATGCTAAGCAAAATAAATCAGTCAGAGAAAGACAAACACCATATGATTTCATTCATATGTGGAATCTAAGAAACAAAACAAATATAGGGGAAATAAAAAAGAGGAACCAAGAAACCAAGAAACAGACTTTTAACTCTAGAGAACAAACTGATGGTTACCAGAGGTGGGGGAGTGGGCATAAATTAAATAGGTGATGGGGATTAAGGAGGGCACTTGTGATGAGTCCTAGATGTTATATATAAGTGTTGAATTGCTAAATTCTGTACCTGAAAGTAGTAGTACACTGAATGTTAACTAATTGGAATTTAAATAAAAACTTGGAAGAAAAAAATAAAACTATATAAATTTGTTTTAATAAAAGCACATTTTTTCATATTCCATAGGAGTAAGTCATATCTATTGTTATCAGGGTCTATACCCAAACATAACAGGAAAATGCTCTTATCCATTATTGGGATAAAGCAGAAAAGATAACTCTGAACACTTTAGTCTAATGTCATTAGTTAAATTTCTTATTTTAGATTGGTAAAACTTTTATAAAAGCAACTTCATTTAGGTGCAGTTTAAATACAATGAACTGAACCCACTTCAAGTGTACATGTGAATTTTGACCAATATATACACTGAAATTACCACCAAAATAGTAATGAGATAAAAGAGTTTTATTGCTTCAAAAGTTTTCCTAGTACTTTAGGCAATCAGGTCCCTGTCTCCACCTAGGCCATAGACAGTCACTAATCTGCTGTCACAATCATCTATGTTTACCTGTTTCACAAAATAAAATCATAAAATATGTACTATTGGCTCTATGACTCAGCATAATGGTTTTGAGCTTCATCCATGGTGCTGAGTACACCAGTTCATTTTTTTCTTCTAGCTAAATAGCATAGTTATAGTATAATACATACTAGTACATAATACTATAAAATAGTGTTCTATTATATGGATATAACACTATTTGTCCACCAACCTGCTGATATTCATTTGGGTCCTTTCCCGTTTGGAAGTACTATGATTAAGACTGCTAATAGCATTAATTAGTGTATAGGTGTTTATGTGGACCTATGTTTTCATTTTTTGTGTGTGAATGTCTACTATTTTGTAAAGTAGTTCTAACATGGCATTGAATACCATGTATTCAAGACCTCTCCTATATTGCAATTTTTTCTTTAAGATTTTTAAGGTCTTTTTTAAGATTTTGATATTGTCTCATTAATTTTAGCTATTCCAATGGAAATACTATGGTAACTTATTATTTTTAAATTACATCTCCTTGATTATTAATGATGTTCACCATCTCTTCATGGGCTTTCTGGCCATTTATAGATCCTTTATTTTAAAGTGACTATTAAACTACATTGTTTATTATTATTATTGGATTTTCTTATTATTAAACTATGAGTTCTTTACATGTTGTGGATGCAAGTATTTTGCAGCCTTGTTTGTTGCAAATATTTCCTCCCCATCTATGAATTGCCTTTTATGAAGTTTTTAATTTTCATGAACTCTAATTTATTAATTTTTCTTTATGGCTCATTCTTTCCCTTTCACACCTAAGAAATCTTTGTATTTCCCCAAGGCCAGTACCACAACTAATCAAGTTAAGATAGGGTCATTAAGGAAAGCCCAAATCCAACAAACCTGCTGTTCTTTAAGAAGGAGGAACTTCCCATACAGACACATGGGAAGAATGCCATGCAACAGTAAAAGGTAGAGACTGAATATTGCAACTGAAAGCCAAGTAATGTCCAGAGCTACCAGGAGCTGAAAGTAAAGAAGTATCCTTCCCTAGAGACTTAGGAAATAGCACAACCCTGCCAAAATCTTGATTACAGACTTCTAGTTTCCATATTGTAAAAGAATAAATTTCAGTTGTTTTAACTCAACCAGTTTGTAGTACTTTTTTATGGCAGCCCTAGAAATCTAACACAATGTGCAATATTTTTTTTCTTTTTTTTTTAAGATTTTGCTTATTTATTTAACAAAGAGAGTGAGAGAGAGAGAGAGAGAGAGAGAGAGCACAGGCTGGGGTAATGGCAAGCAGAGGGAGAAGCAGACTTCCCACTGAGCAAGGAACTGGATGTGGGGCTAGATCCCAAGACCCTGGGATTATGACTTGAGTAGAAGGTAGACACTTAACTGACTGAGCAACCCAGGTGCCCCCATCTGTGCAATTTTCAAGCCAAAGTAATTTTTACCTAGTAAAGTTATTAGAAAAGTATATCCTTCTGTATGGAAGTAGAATTCCTCACAATGTCTTCTAGATATTGCAACTGCTAGTAAAGCCATCTAGGTGTGGGGACTTTTGTGTGGGAAGCTAATTATAAATTTCTCTTAAATGATAAAGGACTATTTAAGATTTCAATTTCTTCATCAGGTTTGATCATTTGTGCCTTATATGGAATTTGCCCATTTCATCTAGGTTTTCAAATTTATTATTATAAGATGATTTATAATATTCACTTATTGTACTTTTAATGTCTGTAGAATAATTGAGATGCTTATAGAACACAAAGACGTATACCAAATACTGTGCTTCACTTTTTGGTGTAGAGACAAGACACAGCAATTTGTCTTTCATTCTGGAGGGGATATGATTGTACCATGACAACAAAATTTTCTCTGAAGCAGGTGTTTGAAACTACAGAGGATTTCTTTCCCAACCTCTAGTATACCTGGGTCTTTCCAAGGTCTGCATTTCACTAGACACATCTTACTCATCCTACCTTATCACCATGATGCAATAAATTTCATGGATCAGTATGAAGACAGGTGGGATGTCCAAACACTTCAGATTTCTGCAGATTATAATACCTAGAAGGGAGTGTTAAAATAGCCCAGAGGCAAAACTCTACATGAATATTGTTGTGGATCCTACATAAATGCAGACTATGCAGATCCACTTTTTGACTTGGAATGAAAAACAATGAATTTGCCAAATCAATGGCTCCCTACCATGTATTCAAGACCTTATTAGTGTCTTCTAGCAAAAAAATCACATATGAAAGAACTGCTATTACAGGGACTGCTACTTCACTGAGATTGGTTTAATCTACAGTCATTTGCCAGGATCATCCAGTTCACACAGGGGCAAGACTGTAAAATTATATAGAGATAAGATAGAAACCTTCTGCTTATAGGGTTTTTTTTTTAAGATTTTATTCATTTATTTGACAGAGAGAGAGAGAGATCACAAGTAGCGAGAGAGGCAGGCAGAGAGAGGGAGAAGCAGGCTCACTGCTGACCAGAGAGCCCGATGCGGGGCTCGATCCCAGGACCCTGAGATCATGACCTGAGCTGAAGGCAGAGGCTTAACCCACTGAGCCACCCAGGTGCCCCTGCTTATAGGTTTTTAATGGTCTCCCTAATCTCTGCCATTCCTTTAAAATGTTATATTATTTTTTTGTCACTACTTCAGATGTTTCCACTTGGTGTTCCCAATGATAATAGCTCTTTGTCCACAGCCAATGTGCCAGTTGCTCCAGCTACCAAGCATATCGGTTCCAGTTACACATTGATAGGGTGAATCTGTGAACTCAAGAAGCCTACCATGAGCCAACTTTACTCCACTCCATTTAAAAAAAAAAAAAGAGTTTATAGATAAATCTCAGTTTATTCAATAACCACTTATTAAGAAGCTACAATGTGCCTCCTTTGGGGCAATTGTAAAACTAAATATGGTTGAATTTTAAAAAAAAAGTCTCTTTTTTTTCTACCTGGTCTCTATTAGCCACGATACTAACAAAACAATGATCAGGGTCTTCCCTTGTGGTAAGCAGAATGGACCCCGAAGTTACCCATGCCCTAAGCCCTACAAACCATAAATATATTTCATGACATGGCAAAGGGTACTTTGTAGATGTAATTAGGCTATAGATTAAGCACAGGGATTTGCCTGGTTTATCTCAGTGGGCCCAATCTAATTACATGAGCCCTTAAAAGCAGAGAACATTCGCCACCTAAAGTTAGAGATCCATTAGAAGAAGTAAAAGAGATTTTGATTTTGAGAAGGATTCAATGCACTATTGCCAGTTTGAGGATAGAGGAGGCAGTGTGACAAGGAATAAATGTGGCCTTAAGGAGCTAAGAGAGGCTCCTGACAGGCATTAAGAAAATGGAGACCTCAGCATTGTAATAATAAAGAACAGAATTTTGCTCACAGCCTTAGTAATATGGCATCATTGTTTTAAAGAAGCCTCCAGAAAGGAATATAATACTACAAACCACTTGATTTTGGCCTTATGAGACCCTAAACAGAATCAACTTAGCCACCCTGTGCTTCTTACCTACAGAATTGTGAAAAAAAAAATGGGTCCTATTTTAAGCTGCTAAATTTATTGCAATATGTTATAGCTGCAAAAGGGAACTAATACCTCTCTGTCCCTTAGTGTGTGGTCCCCCAAGTAAATTGTCATAAGTCTCTTTGGGGAAGGCAAGTGAGAGGACTACAGCATACATGTGCTGTGATATTACAGAGTATTTTCTCCTATGGACCCAGCCTCCTTTCCAATCAGTGGGTTCTGGATCTGAAAATTTGCTCACATTCAGAAACTGAGCAACCGTAACAACTTTTTATTGGGCTGACCATCCTCAGCACCTCCATTTTTGCAACTTTTTGGTTATAGCTGTTACTGGCATGCTTGTTGATTGTCACACTATTTTGCCCAAGAGACACCATGCTCTATCAAACATCTCTATAATTTCCTCAGGGCAAGTCCTCTTGGCTGCCCCTTTGATCTTGCTGGTAATTAAAGTAATTTCAGCCTCCTCATTTCTGATGATTAAGTGCCATCTCCTGGCCTCCATTACTTCACGACCCCAACATTCTTGTGTGTATTAAACTGAGGTCTGTGATTACCTCTCCTATCTTCAGCCCTTCCTGCAAAGGACACCAATGAACTTAGTGATACTGGTGCCTCTCATTAGTGTGTTCTTAATGGCCTTAATGAATGGTATTGTCCTCTGAGCCTTCCTATGGGACCAACCCTTAATGGGTCCACTCATCTCACATATCCAATCCAGCATACTCACCCCCTCAGCATCTTTATTCTTCCCTCTAAGTATGCCAAGACAATTCAGACATTTCTACTTCACTCAGTGTTGACCATCACCATCACTTTACTTTTCTTTCTTTTTTTTTTTTTAAGAATTCTATTTATTTATTTATTTGACACAGAGAGAGAGACCACAAGCAGGCAGAGAGGCAGGCAGAGAGGGGGAAGCAGGCTCCCCGCTGAGCAGAGAGCCTGATGCGGGGCTCAATCCCAGGACCCTGGGAGCATGACCTGAGCGGAAGGCAGAGGCTTTAACCCACTGAGCCAGCCGGCGCCCCTCAAATAAATCTTTTTTAAAAATGTCCAATCATAGAATTATCCCAACTACTGATAACATCCAAATGAGGGCAAAGCCACTTCCTTAAACCATCCCCCCAAAGTCATTTCACATTAGTCTTGATCCTGTGATAATCCCTTCAAAAAACTTGTGAAATGTCTCACATTGCCCAAGGAAATTTTCCCTTCCTTGCACCCAGGAATAAATCTAGCTTGTCCAGTCATAGGTATATGCTCCTGGTGGGCTTTCCCTAGACGGCACTGAGAGATCGCTTTTCTTAAGGTCAACCTTGTCAACAAATTTGTCCCTTCCTCTAGGGTCCTTACCAGGGTGATAAACCTCACATGCTGAGAAGGTATCCCCGATTAATTATTTTTACTTATTTAATCTTTCGTTCTAGCTCTCTTGATTAAATTCCAACCAGCATGGCAACCAGGAGAGAAGCTAGGGGCAGCCTCTTATGGGAGTATCTGCTGCCTTTTAGGAGAGAAATCTCTTCAGCATTATCTGAGGAGAAGTATTAACTTCTATAGAAATACAGTGGGTAACTTCTAAAAGTTCTGAGAGTTTGAGGGAAGGGAGAGGTATACAGTCAATATATCCGCAAAGGTATCCAACCATTTGCCCAAATTCCATGTTTCAGTGTACCAAGCTTCCCTAATCAGGACTCTGACATCGGCAGAACAGATACTCCTTGGATGAGAATCCAAACGACTCTGGAACTCCCTAATTCTATCAGATTATTGGACTACAGCTCAGTTATATCTGCCTTTCCACTGCAGGAGAGAAGGATTCTTTTTTCCAAAGCTACAAATGAGAACTCCTGCTCTCATATTTAGTATTTAACGACTTATTGAAAATCCTCAGTTTCTCACTGTCCTTCTATGTATCGCAAATGCAATGCATCAGTAAACAGTCAACTCCACAATCTTTGCAGTAATTTTTTTTTTCCATATCTTTCAAATGGCTCACCAAAACTGCAAGGGCATTTTGTTCCACTGCTACATTTTCTTAGTTCATTGATGGTGAGATCTGTATCAGTCATTCCACGGCCATGTGCCAGTGACTATCCATGCCAGACCTACCATTCAGGGTGGTTTCCACTTTGCCTGCCCTTTAGTGAATGAGCCAGGTCCAAATCCAGTATTACCACCTGTTTATCTGGACAGTTCCTGGCACCAGTTGTGCTAGTTTGGGTGTACTGAGAATCAAATGGTGTGATGAGGTTTAGGTATGCAAGAGATTTAATGGTGAGAGGAGCAATGGAAGGTATGGCGCATCTTCAGACCATGACATAGATCTGATCTGACAGGTAGAGAAGGAAAGATAAAAGATAAATCATGGACTGAAACATATTTCTAAATAATGTTCAATAAAACGCACTTGACAAGACTTTCAGCCAAAGTCACCTATTAAAGGAGTCCCTAGTCATTCTGTAATAGACCCACATCAGTGCCCTCACCATCCTAAGGCTTTGGCTGTGAGCTACCTAAAGGCAGTATGCCCTCAGCACCAAAACAAGAGTGAATTTAGAATGACAGTAACTGGAGAGGTTATTCAACCATGCTCTCTGCTGCAGTACATTTTCATGTCCTCTATAATTAATTTTTCTCCTGACTACGTTTCTCATTTTCTGCTTATTTGTTTATCTAGCAATTTTACTGGATATTAGACACTATGAATTTTGCATTCTTGAAGGCTGATTTTTGTTTTATTCCTTTACAAATGTTGATTTTTTTTTTGGCAAGTGGTTAAATTCCTTTAGATTCTTTTTCTGTGTAGCTTCATAATCTTAAGTTCTCTGTCCCAGGAATTCTAGCCAACTCGGTCTCCCTGAATACCAAACTGTCTTCTCAATTTATGAAATTACCAGACCACATTTGGGTTCTTCCTCCCTGCTCCACAGTCTGGAAATTCCTACAACTCATAATATATGGACAGTTGTAGAGTTCACTTTGTTTCCCTTTTCTCAGTTCCATGTTTCCTGTCCTCCATTTCCTGAAATATTTGTTTCTTGTATTTTTGTCTGTTTTTTTAATTGTTTGTAGCAGATTAACTCTTACTCCCTTACTCCCATCATGGACAATCAGAGATCTGTGTTTCTCAAAATTGTAAAAGCAGTATTGTACTTTTTAAGTTTATCCAAATATGTGCTCTTTATCATTCAGATTACTTTATCTGATTGAATTTTTTTTTGTGTATTTTTTAATGCTTATTTATTTATTTATTTTAATTTTTTTTAATTTATTTTCAGCGTAACAGTATTCATTGTTTTTGCACCACACCCAGTGCTCCATGCAATCCGTGCCTTCTCCAATACCCACCACCTGGTTCCCCCAACCTCCCACCCCCTGCCCCTTCAAAACCCTCAGATTGTTTTTCAGAGTCCATAGTCTCTCATGGTTCACCTCCCCTTCCAATTTCCCTCAACTCCCTTCTCTCTAACTCCCCTTGTCCTTCATGCTATTTGTTATGCTCCACAAACAAGTGAAACCATATGATAATTGACTCTCTCTGCCTGACTTATTTCACTCAGCATAATCTCTTCCAGTCCCGTCCATGTTGCTACAAAAGTTGGGTATTCATCCTTTCTGATGGAGGCATAATACTCCATAGTGTATATGGACCACATCTTCCTTATCCATCTGTACTCGAGGAACTACAGAACACTCATGAAAGAAATTGAAGAAGACACAAAAAGATGGAAGACCATTCCATGCTCTTGGATCAGAAGAATAAACATTGTTAAAATGTCTATACTGCCTAGAGCAATTTATACTTTTAATGCCATTCCGATCAAAATTCCACCGGTATTTTTCAAAGAGCTGGAGCAAATAATCCAAAAATTTGTATGGAATCAGAAGAGACCCTGAATTGCTAAGGAAATGTTGAAAAACAAAAATAAAACTGGGGGCATCATGTTACCTGATTTCAAGCTTTACTACAAAGCTGTGATCACCAACACAGCATGGTACTGGCATAAAAACAGACACATAGACCAGTGGAACAGAGTAGAGAGCCCAGATATGGACCCTCAACTCCACGGTCAAATAATCTTTGACAAAACAGGAAAAAACATACAGTGGAAAAAAGACAGTTTCTTCAATAAATGGTGCTGGGGAAACTGGACAGCTGTATCTGATTGAATTTTATTTCCTCCCTAGCATAGGGACCACTCGCTCTGTGTTCCTTACTTCTCTTCTTACTTCCTGTGTATTTTTTTGTTTGTCACACAGTTGGGATTTTAAGGCACACATCTGTATGAATGTATGCTTGATGGAGGGGAGCCCAAAAGTGAACCTGGGGAAATTACAGAGGGGAAAAATGTAGGGTAAGTTAAAATCTGTTTATTGAAACATAACTCTAGGTCTTCTACACATTTTCAAGATTTCTTAGTATTTTAGCTTCTTTGTAATACATACATAGAAAGTATGAAAGAGTTAAATAGCCAAACCACAGCAAAACAGAAAATAAAGAGTGTTTAACCTTAGTCATTGAAGGTACTGCAAAAATTGATAATATCACACAGGAAGTAAACACCATGTAAAGATCTTTTAAAAACGCAGGGAGGGGCGCCTGGATGGCTCAGTGGGTTGGGCCTTTGCCTTTGGTTCAGGTCATGATCTCAGGTCCTGGGATCGAGCCCCGCATCGGGCTCTCTGCTTGGCGGGGAGCCTGCCTCCCCCTCTCTCTCTGCCTGCTTCTTTGTCTACTTGTGATCTCTCTCTCTCCTTGTCAAATAAATAAATAAAATCTTTAAAAAAAAAAAAACGCAGGGAAAGATTAATGATAGTATCTGTCTTTGAGGTATGTTGTTTCCCACCAGAAGCAGTAGGCTTTTTAATTTTTTATTTTTTTATAAAACCCTCCCATTACAACAACACAAAGAATAAGGCATTTGCAAGTTTTTCCAACAGGTGTATTTGCAGAATTTGAAGATCAAACCATTAACAACTATAAAGGATATGTATTAAAGGAACAAAAATAATAAAAAATAATAGTTCTGGTGAGACTGTAAATTCTTTAAGATCAGCAAAAGTTTTATTTGGGCACCTGGGTGGTAGAGTCGGTTATGTGGCTGACTGTTGGTTTTCTGCTCAGGTCATAATCTCAGGGTCATTAGATAGAGCCTGTGGGGCTCCCCACTGAGTAGGGTGAGACTGCTTAAGTTTCTTTCTCCCTCTCATCTGCCCTACCTCCCTCCCCACACTTGCATGCACTCTCTCTCTCTCACTCTCCCATATAAATAAATAAACCTTTAAATATCCACACAAGCAACCAATAAATATTGATTGAACTAAATTGCATTGACTTAATTTGAGAATTTGTTTTTGAAACTAAAGGAAGTTTCACATTTCAGTGGAGTACTTGAGGAGTTCTTAGAAGTGTTAGACTGTAAATTCCCAAGCACAGGAAAGAAAGAAATGGAAAAATAATAGCACCAACTTGTCACAATGACTGGCTTCCTTTTTTTCCCAATATATAGAACCAACTGCCATAGAATTTCCTAAAGGAGATCTTGTGCTCTTAGAATTTCAAAGGATAATTGAAGAAGTTTCTTCACCTAATGTGTATGTTACTGGGAAATCCAAATGTGTGTGTGTGTGTGTGTGTGTGTGTGTGGAATATATATTCCTCTTATAGGAATATTATGTAAAATAATATTCCTATAAGAGGGACAATTTACAAAATATCAAACTAGAAAATATCAACATATCAAAAATAAAAGCCAATATTTTACTTATGCTATTTTCATTTTGAAGTATTTTTTAATTTCAATATATTATCCTATATTAAATTAGAAAAATAAATTTGAGCAAGATAAAGCCAACAGAAATAGGTAGTTTGAATTAGGTGAGGGAAACACCCTTTACTATGGAAGCCAATTGTCAGGCACAAGAATTCGCAGTCACTCCCAAGACAGATACTCTCACTCTCCAAAAAGATTATAAAACATTACCATCTAAAATCTGAGCTGATAAATTGGGGAAATGATTATAAAATATTTTTATTAGAGTTACTTTTAGTAGAGTATTTCTGTACCAACTTAATACTTTTGTGGATTTATTGACATCACTACCACTTGTGAATGAGTTAATGTCCTTGAATTCTTTTACTGTTCTTGAATTGCTCAGTAACAAAGTCCAACTCAACATGTTTTACTAACAAAACGAAAAGAGTTGTCATCAAGGCACAGAGATTTTCTTAATATAGCCTATTCAATTGTTTGCTATTACATATTTGTGTAAACATATACATGCACCAATTATTAATTTGCTATTTTCTCAGGAAAAAGAAAAACCTATAAAAGTATATAAACTGAAGATCTACAACTGAACTATTTGGGACTAGTCTTGAAGGCTTTATAACGTAAGAAATGAACATGGAATCTGGCATTGAAGGTCAAGCATTTAAACTACCTAAAGAGCATATGCAAGAGTACTTTGTTTTATATTTAATTTTTTTAAGTTGGATGTCTTCCTTGAGAATACACACATAGAAGGATAATTTAAAAATCAGGTTGGATTCTCTATCTATTCTCTCATGCTTTCTATGTGTTGACTCTCAAAGGAGAGTCCATGACCACTCAGTTCACCAGTGACCAAAACTGAGAATTGTTATGTTATTTTAATATAGATATTCTTCTAGGCATTATTTTTATCCTTAGAAATAATTAAACTCAGGACATAGGGATCATTTCTGAGAAGTATCTTGTTCTTTATAGTCAAAACAGTCTTTGCCTCTTTTATTATTTTCCGGAATTAAATCCAAGCCCACTTTTATCTTGGGTTGTGAAATAATCTGAGCTGATCTCCTTCAGTTTATGTGAACCAGCACTATTTCTACATTCAGGATTTGTGTGTGGTTAGGGTGGATGGGGATGTGATAACTGGGAGGGAATGCTTTCTTGCTTCTCTTTTTTCTTTATTGTGGATACATTTAAAGTTGCAACACCCACTCATGTATGCATGGCCCAAATAATTATATCATACCAGAAATTTTTGCTTGAGAGTTACATTACTGGGCCACTATGGAAGTACTACTGTGGAAATCTATTTCTTAGAAAATTTTGCTGTACTGTTGCCTACGTCAAGATGCTAAATAGTTGCTAAAAAATTCGGGGCATATTTTATAGTTTCTCATCAGAAAGCATGCATGTTTTGTGAACTGCTGATCAGTGATTATGGCATAAACTCAGGTTGTTAATCGAACCCATTTCTCTTCCTTCCTGATATACACCGTGATATTTCCTGATCTCTTGTGGTTAGATGTAGTCATGTGCTTGTGTTCCAGCCTATGGAAAGTGGATAGCCAATAAAAATCTCATGTATAATTTTCTGTCTCTAAATTCTACCATCCATAGTTTATATGACAACATCTAGGTCAATTTTGGAAGCCATGTATTGAAATGGTACAGGTTCCTATAATTTCTGTGGGCATATGATTGTCCTCTTCATTCCTACATCATTCCTCATCCCTCACCATCAGCTGGACTTTAGAAAAGCTAAAATAAATTTTTATTGTATTCAGTCACTGAGTTGAAAGAGTTTACTTATTACAACAGCCAATCATAGCTAATACAACAGGAAATTTAAAAGATCCTGCCACCCACCTTCTTCCCTCTACTAAGATTTCTTCTATGTGGGCGACTGGTTCATTGTTTCTGAGAGTTACTACCAACAGAATTTTTTAATGAAATGTACCTCTTACAGAAGGATGTTATAGGGATTATTGCAATATTTTCATAAATCTTTTTGGGGTCCTTGGAGCAAAGGCTCCATATAAAGCAATATAATGATGTTCATTTTATTATATACTATAATTTTAATGAATAATACTGCACAATATAAATACAAAACAACTATTTACAGAAGCAATTGTTTCTCTGAAGTAAACACTGTGAATATATCAGAATAATTTCATGGAACAAATTAAGAAAACACTTGGTACAATCTATCCATTTTGTTGTCTTCCATTTTCAGAGTTATAAAGCTAAAATGCTTAGAAAGGACTAATAATTATCTCTAGTAACAACGAAAACCTAATCCATTTCTTTCTTCTTTTTTTTTAACCCAACTAGCTTTACTTCTTATAAAAGCAGCAGAGAATTTCTGGCTCTGATTTGTACGTTCTGCCCATCCATTAAAAGTAGATAACTTCTTGCTCTGACCCATTCTTATAGGTTCAAAATTGCTTTCCTTCACTGGAATATATTCTCCAGGGGTTGATAAATCCCCTGCTCAGGATTTCTATTTTTGTCATAGTGCCATGATTCATAATTTTTATCATAGTATCATGAGGTATATCATGGTAAGGTTTGTATTCTGAACAGCTCTGGAAAGTACAAAATATATTTTCTATACAAACAGAGTACTCTCTGGCCTTTAAACTTTTGGTTCTGCCGCTCTCCCCATTTGTGAAGCATCTATCCCTTTCTGTGAAACAAAATGTTCCTCATGCCTGAAGGGATCATTCCTATACCCTCTGAAACCTGTTTCCAATAAAATTCATTTCTTTTTCTACTCCATCCAGAGAGCCTCCAATCATACTTTTCCACTTAATCCTGACCTTCCCACTTATGTAACTATAAGAACCAAAAGCAAATCCCTGCCACAAGGTTGTTAGTGAACAAGGTTCACAGAAATAACACCCAGTCCAGGACCACCAAGGGTGACCACACTGGTGTGCAATGCACACCTACAGTGAGCACCATCCACATGGATGACGTAGCGTAGTGTACAACTGTATCTAATAGCCCTTCTTGCTACCCGTATTCTTTAGTTGTTTTTTTTTGTTGTTTTTTTTTTTTTTTTTTTTTTTTTACGTTCTCAGTTCCAGACCGCTTTGCCCATTCTACGGCTATAACAAACTTTTTTCTCTGTCATCTGAAGTTCTACAACACTAAAAATAATCCCAATAATCCACTCTTTGTTACAATTCTTGTTGGTTTTTATTTCTAGTTTTTTTCATTCCTTTAGTCACACTAAATCTGTTCTTCAGATTTTCAAGACTTTTCTTCCCCCATTTCCTTCATTTTTACTCCCTTTTATGAGACCACTGCTGGCCTCATTTTCTTTTCCTACTCAGCCTAGTCTTCTTAGTCAATTACCTTAGGAACATTGCCACAGAGACTCCCCACCATCTCTAATTCTAAATCACAAAAATTCTGTAAATCCTTTGATTGTCTTTTATATACTCTATCTCCTTCACACTTTCTTAATTTTCTGGGGAAAAAAAAAAAGTTCTGTGCTTTGCTTTGTGGCTCACTTTTTTTCTTAAGCCATGGCAACCAGTCTAATCTGTATGGAGTTTATACTCCTGCTCTGGACTGCTTGTTGTCAGCCCAGGAGCACTACCCATTCTTTCTAGGCCTGGGAAATTCACTCCCAAGAATTCCTCCCTCTACATGGTTCTAGGTTAAAGCTTATCAGTACAAGAAACCCAGGTGAGAATCAGGCTGAAGCAAAGCAGGTAACATAGGAGTGAAGTAGAGAAAAGAGCCCATAGTTTGGGGGAAGTTCTTAGGACCCATCTGCTTTCCCCCACAACTGAGAGTTTCTGGGGACTTACTATGGATTGCTGAGACCTGTGATAACTTCTACCAAACTTTTTAAAAAGTTTTTATTTTAATTCCAATGAGTTAGCATACAGTGTTATATTCATTTCAGGTATACAGAATAGTGATCCAACATTTCCATATCTCACCTGGTGCTTATCACAAGTCTTTAATCCCCACCAACTATTTTAGCCATCCTTCTACCCACTCCTCTCTGATAACTATAACCTTGTTCCCTACAGCAAAGATTTTGTTTCTTGGTTTGTCTTTGTTTATTTGTTCTTTTTGTTTGTTTGTTTCTTAAATTTCATATATAAGTGAAATCATTTAGTATTTCTTTCTCTGACTTATTTCACTTAGCATCTAGCTTTAGCCACACTACTGTAAATGGCAACAGTTCATTCATTATTATGGCTGAGTAATATTCCATTATAGATGAGACACATCTTCTTTATCCACTTATCAACTGATGGACACTTGGGCTATTTTCATAATTTGGCTATTGTTTATAATGCTGCTATAAACATCAGGGTGCATGTATCCTTTTGAAATAGTATTTTCGTATCCTTTAGATAAATACCTACTAGGGTAGTTGCTGGATCACAGGGAAGTTCTATTTCTAACTATTTGAGGAAACTTCTTACTGTTTTCCAGAATGACTGTACCAGTTTGCATTCCCACCAACAATGTAAAAGATTTCCCCTTTTTCCCATATTCTCACCAACACCTGTTGTTTCTTATGTTGTTGATTTTAGCTATTCTGATAGTCATGAGGTGATACCTCATTTGTAGTATTGATTTGTGTATCTCTGGTGATTAGTGATGTTGAGCATTTTTCATGTGTCTGTTGGAGCTTCTGGCAAACTTTTGAGAAAGTCTTCCTTTAGAGTTCTATGCTCAAATATTTTATGTCAACTTCTCTGACCTTTGGGCAATAGGTACCCTTATCATCTGTGGCTGCTTCCCTGAGCTTCAATCCTTCAGTTCCTCCAACAAGCCCTGTAAACCCTTAATTCTATATGAAACACTTTCTGCATAGAATACATGGAATGGCATATATTACCTGAGTAAATGCTGATGAATATACCCAAACACCCCCTGAATTTATTCTAGCACATATCACCAATAATTTCCAAATTTCCCAAACCCAGCATATTTTCATGTTTATTTGATGTCTCTCAAACTGTTGCCAATGTGACAAATGTGTTCTTGGAACTTACTATCATTATAGAACCTAGAGATTAGTAGTGGAGACATTTTGCATATATAATAATATGTATATAATAAAATGTGCCATAAAATGAAAAGAAGTTTTTCTTTGAACATAAAGAGGAAAAAGCAACTGGATCTATCTTGGTAAATTATTGTGAAGGATTCCCTCTGAAGACTATACTGAACTCCCCTGGGGTCCCTAAGCAGTACATGGGACAGCTTGGGTAGTATTAACATATGTAATGACTTTTTTCCTTTGTCCCTTTTTCTTTTATCCTCTGAAATATAACTTATGTCCACAAATAGATGATCTTGATTTTCTATCCTGCACATTTTTGTTTCTGACTATGGCTATAAATAGGGAACAAAGGGAAATATAAGCAAAAAAGAAAGATTTTGTGTGAGTAAAGAAAATCTATTTACTAAATTCTCTATCCAGAATTTACAGGCTTAGAAGGATAGATTTCATCAAATAAATATCTGATATGAACCCAAAAATAAAGATCTTGAAGTTTTCTACCATTATAGCCCTTTGGAGAATAATACCAATTGTATACACATATACAGAATAGGCATTCACAACTACTATTCATGACTACTTAATAGAAAAGCAATTAAGTAAAAAATTTATATAAATGTAAAGACAATCTTATTAAATTTGGTACTTTAGGAAATTAAAGACAAGATCCTCAACTACTTTGTAATATAATGTTAATAGATCTAATGGTAACAATCAATTTAGTGTGTGAGATTCACTCTTCCATAATATTTTGACTACAATGATATTCCACAAGCTGTCAGCGTGGATAGAAAATTTCCATAATTTTATAAAAACTAGGTCAACATCATATAGATATACTCTACATAATCCAGCCTATTCTGTTGATATCTTAACTCTAGCAGAAATGTGAATTCCATAATGCTGTGAAATCAAACAAGAATTTCTAAAATAGAAGCAATTGGAAAATGTCCTATACCTCTAAGTTAAATTCAGATGTGGAAAATATGTATGCATCACAATAGATTTAAATAAGGAATGCTGCAAATGAAATAAATAAAAATTTTGGTATGATAGTCATTTTAGTTGATTACATCATAGCCTGAATTTAGAAAATCTATGATGTTACTATGGAAACTGTTTTCCCTGAAATGTAGTTATAGATATCCTTTAAGTACAAATTAAATTAATTGAAGGCAGGGGCGCAATGCTAGAAACACTTAGAAGCTTAAAGAACAGTTTATTCTTCTTACCTTGAAGAATTAAAAAGTGGTAAAAAAGGGATGAACATATAAACTAGTCTCCCAAAATGAATTATACATGCAAAATACTTTTCAAAGCAAACTGTAACACTTTGAAATCCACTTAGGATAATATGAACTCCAAACACTACCCAATACAACTTCAACCATGATGTTTACAGTCTAGTGCGAATAAAACCATGAATTCTCCAATGACTGTTTTTATTTTTAAAGCCCAGGTGGAAGAATTAACCTTCCTAAGGATGACCTGGCATATAGTGGACACTTAATAAGTATTTTTTGACTATGAAAGAATGGAAAAAATAGCCTAGAAGGCAGAAATGGTACAGTGACAATGTTGAGATTCGGTGAGGTTAAGTAGTACTCTATTTCCCTTTTTTCCCTGAGCCAGTTAAAAAACAAGATAGAAAAGCTAATGGAGGATGCTCTGATCTAAATGTTTGTGTCCCCCCAAAATTCATATATTGAAGGTCTAATCCCCAGTGAGATGATATTTGGAGGTAGATCTTTTGAGAGATAATTAGACTTAGATGAGGTTATGAGGGTGGGGCCCCCATGGTGGGATAAGTGCCCTTTAGGAAGAGAAAGAGACCAGAGCCCTCTTTTTCTTTCTCCCACTGTCATGAGAAAACACAACAAGAAGGTGGCATCTGCAAATGAGGAAGAAGCTCTCACCAGTCACCACCAACTCTGCTGGTACTTTGATCTTAGACTTCCCAGCCTAAAGAACCATGAAAAATAAATGCCTGTTGTTTAAGTTATCCAGTCTATGTTATTATGTTGTAGCAGCTGGAGCAGACTAAGACAAAAGACTTATTACAAATATCTCCTTTAATGCCAAACAATTTGATAAAAGAGAATGGGGTTATAGCTGTAGCAAGGACGTTTCCTAACTATGAACCCAGACTTTAACAAACACTAAACCCAGGCACAGGAAGGGTTAAGACACCACAGACCTTCTCATATGGGAGACTATATCTGTAAACCTTAACACATAGAGAAGCACAGTTTCTCTGAACAGGTTTGGATCCAAAGAGAAAGATAAAAAGAAATAACTAGGCAAGCATATTCAATTTATTCTTCCAAAATTTAGGTCACAAAGTCACCCATTCCTTCCAAAAAGAAGCATGTGAAGATGGGGATATAGGCCACAGTTATTATGTAAGTGGATTACCCTTCATATGAAAAGAATCATCTAGACTGTGGAAAAAAAATGTGTTCTCTGCATATCAATTATGGGAAGCCTTGTTGTTAACTGATAATCAATTAAGCATGGAATAGGACCAATATACTCTTATTTTTTTTTTAAAGATTTTATTTATTTATTTGACAGAGAGAAATCACAAGTAAGCAGAGAGGCAGGCAGAGAGAGAGGAGGAAGCAGGCTCCCTGCTGAGCAGAAAGCCCGATGTGGGGCTCGAACCCAGGACCTGGGATCATGACCTGAGCCGAAGGCAGCGGCTCAACCCACTGAGCCACCCAGGCGCCCCCAATATACTCTTATTAAATAGGTTAAATCAGAGCACTTTCAGTCACTCATTTATCTAACAAGTATTCATTGATACTTACAAGATAAATTATATAGATGTTGGAGTTATGATGAATAAGAGGTTAGACATGGTTTCCATTCTTACAAGGTTTATAACCTACCAGGAAGATATTTATTGAATAAGGTATTTTAAGTCAGAGTGTTAGAATGGAGGAAATACAGAGTGCTCTAGAAGCTCATCAGTGAGGGACTTAACCTTATAAAGCTGAGGAAATTCTGAATTTCTGAATACCTGAAGGATTCAACTTTGAAACAGAGAGCCAAAGCAATTGGCAAGAATTAGCCAGGCAAAGAAAGCATTTCTCAGGCAAACAGGCCACAAGTTTGTTGGACTAAAGCAAAGAATAAGAATATGTAGTCAGCAAACCAAAAGAAATTCAGGCAGTCTAGAATGTATTGTGAAGATCAGAAAAGAAACAGATTCTGCTAAAGAAGCGATCAGGAAAGAGAAATGACCAGTTTCACATTTTAGTAAAATCACTTTAGCTCCCAAGGGGAGAAAGAGCTAAAGAATAAAGCTAGAGATACAATGAAGTATTTTAAGTGAAAAAAATTGGTGGCTTGAACAGGGAGACTAAACGCAAAATGGACAGAAATACTTTGTAGGTAGAAAAACAAGATTTAGTGTTCTTGGGAAGGTATCCAATATGAGGTGGAAAGAAAGAGTTTTATGTATTTCTGCCTTGATTAGCTAAGTGGGTGCTGGTGTCATTCAACAAAATAGGAACCCAGGTAAATGTGGTTTGGAAATGGGAGAGCTAAACAATAAGTGCACTTTGGTACATTTTAGATTCAGCTTTCCTTAGAATATTCAAATAGAAATATCCAGTAAACATGTGAGTATATGGGTCTAGAGTTTAGGAAAGTGAATTGAAAATAGAGACTGGGGATCAAGGACATATAAATGGTGTCTAAAGCTAGAGTCATTTTATCGAGTGGATTGAATTTGGTAGATACAATCAGAAAACAGCATCATTACTTAACAACCACTTCCTTCAAATGCACTCATTGAGATACCTCTCTTTTTTTCCCAACATCCAATGTCAAGGTCCTGGTGGCTTTTATTCACAGGTATAGACTCTAGATATATGTTTGTTTGTTTGTTTGTTTGTTTCTGAAATACCTTAAGTGAACTCTGTTATCAATGTGAACCCAACCTAGACACTATCTATGCTTCTTATGACAAATGAGAATGGGAAACAGAAATTTCACAGAAGAACCAGTGACATCTGTCATAAAAAACAAAAAAAATCTGTCCCAGATCTTGGAAAAGAAATTATTTAGCATATTCTTTAAGTAATTGTAGGGAAAAATCTTAATATTATTAAGAGAAAATAGCACTAATATCTTGGTTCTCTTCTATTCTCTAGATATGATTTTTTAAATAATAGTAACTTTTAAAAATAACAAGTCACTTTATTACAAAGAAAAAATTAATGAACTATCCAAAATATTTGAAAAGAAGCTCAGATGTTTAAATATCAAGATGTTTCCATAGACACTAAATTTAGAGTTCTAGAAATTAATGTGGAACATTCATTCTAACATTATTCTAAGCAAAGCTTGAGAACACCAATAGGGAAAGGGGGAAAAATGCATCTTGTCAAATATCTCCAGCTGTTATCACACTTTTTTAATATTGATGGAATGTCCATACTGTATAAAGCATCAAACTTAACACATCTAAAGCAGTTCTGGACCCCCAGAATTTGTAGTTTACTATGTATGTGTGTAAACAAGTCCAAACTTTATGTAAATTGACTACTTAAGTCTATTTTGGTCTTATTTCCAAGCCATATTTTGATTTTGTTTGACAGACTACTAATATCTGAGGAACTACAATCTTAATTTTGCCCATTATATCTTCTGATTTTGATTTTTTTTAGAGTATTGATGTTTACTTTCTAGGAGGTTATATTTTGAGAAAAAGAAGTCCCATCCCATCTTCCAAGTCTCCTCCAGTCATAACTGAGCCCATGTATGGACTCCTAAGCCATCCAAACGTTATTTCACACAGTAGACACAACTGTGGCCCAGCTACATGCACAGTAACATACACACACACTTAATGAATAACCACAGACTGTCTCCAAAAACTAAACTGGAAAATAAAAAGAGAATGAGGTACTGAAAAACATAGCTAATATATTAATATTTATATATTTATATTTGTAAGAAAAGCCATGAAAGGGACCATAAGGGATTCTAAAAACTAGAGTTATGATAATTCATAAAGTTTGGTTAGAAGCTACAATACATAGTTTTTGTTCTGTTTTAGTATATGTGCTGCCGAAGCGAGCACAGTTTTTGTTCTGTTTTGTTTTGTTTTGTTTTGTTTTGAATATATGCAGAGTAGAAGGAACTTATTGGTAATAGGGAGTAGACACAGACACAAAAAGCAAAATGGGGAGAGCTAAGGAGTCATGTTAATGGCAAAGCTATAGGAAGGATACCCAGGAATTCCTTCTACTGGGATCCCAGGGCTATAGTGGGACTGTCTGTGTGAAGACAGTTCTATGTAATGTTCCTGGGATTTCTGTGAGGTTTTATTTCTCTTGTCTATGGCCATGGTGAATGTTTGTAAAGGTTGTGCTTTTATGAAAGTGTCAGGTTCAAGACAGAGGACCGCAGTGACACCCAACCCACATTCAGACCTGTGGTGGTCTGAACAAAGCAACACCTTTGTAGGATTCTTGCATCCACTCTAGTGTCTTCTAATTTTCACACTGTGACCCCACCCATAACACCAAGTGAATTATTAGAATAAAGTCCCCCTTTACTACTGAAATCTATTTTTTGAAATCAAAAGAATCTATTTTTTGAAACAGCAAGTTCCTCTATATTTTCCTCATGTGTATAAAAAATGGGCTCTCACAAAACCATCTCATACTTAGAGTGGCTAGTATCAAGTGACAAACAACAAGTATGAGGATGTAGAGAAAAAAGAACCCTCATGCAATGTTGGTGAGAATGTAAATTGCTGTAGCCACTATGGAAAACAGTACAGTTTCCTCAAAAAATTAAAAACAGCACTACCATATGATCCAGTGATTCCACATCTGGGTACTTCTCTGAAGAAAGCAAGAACACTAATTTTAAAAGATATGTATCCTCAATGTTCACTGTAATAGCAAGTATCAAGACATGGAAACAACTTAAGTATTTATCAATACGTAAATGGAGAAAGAAAATGCCAAACACACATACACACTGAAATATTATACAGCAATAAAAAAGAAGGAAGTCCTGCCATTTGTAGCAACATGGATGGACCTTGAGAGTATTAAACCAAGTGAAATAAGACAGAGAAAAAAAAATACTGTATGATCTCACTTATACATAAAAACATAAAAAAATCAAAACTCATAAATAAAGAATAGATTGATGTTTGCCAGAGGTAGGGGTTGGAGGTAAGTGAAATGGTGAAGGGGCTCAAAGGTACAAACTCCCAGATGTAAAATAAATAAGCTCTGAGAATATAATATACAGTGCGGTTGCTATAGTTAGTAATACTGCATTGTGTGTTTGAAAGTTGCTAAGAAAAAAGATCTTAAATGTTCTCATGAGAAAAAGAAAAGTTATAACTATGTATGGTAATGGCTGTTAAATAGACTTACTGTGGCAAATATTTCATAATATACACATATATTGAATCACTATATCATAGCCCTGAAACTAATGACATATATCAATTTTATCTCAATTTTTTTAAAAAAAGCATAGAATGAAAACAGTCACTCTCATAGTTCATCTCTAAGATTCCTTCAAGCTATTATCTATTATTTCCTTTAAATTAAGTGGGTTTTTTTCCCCAGAATTTAGACTTTGTGAGTTCACTCTGTTTTCATACAGATGATACAATCTTGTGTGGATCTGTTCCTTGCAGGAAGCATGAGATTTCTTTATTCATAGTTTAGACTTATTTTAATTGCATCCTTTTAAAAAATATCTTATTTTAGATAAAGGTTTGTCACTCTCTAAAGTATAAATAGTACAGTGATGAAACACTTGGTCTCCTCCCTTAAACTGCATGTAATCTAAGAAGGATACTAACAAATAATTTTAATGAAATGGAGTTTATGACACAGTGTAATGAAAGGATATAGGATCATGTCAAGCCCAAATTTGGGGATTAGGGGTCAAGAAAAGTTTTCTGGAGAAGATTAAATCTAGTTTGAGTTTTAAAGAGGAGATAGCCAGTTAAGGGAAAAGTCAGAAAGCCATTCTAGGCAAGAGAACAGATGTGGAAAAGAATCAATTATTCAGACAGAGAAGACCTGTACAGCAGTGGGGATCAAGCATTTTTTAAATTATAGCCTACTTGAGTAGAGTCTAATAACTTTAGCCTCTGAAGACAACTATTTAAAAAATTAAAGAGACATAAATAAATTTTAAGTGATCTTTTGATATTAAAATGTATGAATTAATCTCATCAATAAGATTAAAATATCATTATTTATTTAATTATAAGTTTGATAATAACCTACTCATTTTTTTATATTAACCCTGTAAATCATTACACTCACCTTGGCAATACAATGCCCTTTAGATTTTTTTATTTATTTTTTTTTTTTTGGTAGAGAAGACCTGCACATTAAAAAAGAAAAAAAAAAAAGAAAAACAATATACAATAGAAATTATTTCATTATCTCTCAAAATCCCTACAGAGGCTACAAACACTGATAGCTTCCTTTGTGTCATTCCAAACATATTCTATCTATAAACACACATATTTTGACACAATATACAATTAAATTTTTCTTTCTGAGACTTAGATTACATTTGGGAGAGTTTCCAGACTACTTCAAGATTTTTTTAAATTTAATATTTTAATTTTTTATTCTAAATTTATTTTAGCCTTACAGAAAAGTTATAAAAATATGACAAATTTCCTTATATCTATTATAATGCTTTCCATAATGTTAACATCTTATATATTATAGCAAAATTATCAAAAACAGGAAATAAACATTGTTACAAGATTATCACTTAAACCACAGACCTTATTCTAATTTCAGCAAATTTTCCACTAATGTCTTTCCTGTTCCATAATCCTATCTAGGATCCCACATGCATTTTGTTATAACACCTTGGTCTTCTAGTCTGTATGAGTTCCTCAGTCTTTCCTTGTCTTTTATGACCTTGACATTTGAGCAATACTAATTAATTATTTTATAAAATTTCCCTCAATACGGATTTATCTATTTTTTATAATTAATATGGGATTATGCATTTCTGGCACAAATGACACAAAAGTGATTTCTCTGGAGACACTGGAAGTGCTTGATTCCAGGGCAAGGACAGGGAAAATATAAGGTTAACCTAAATTATATGTTGTTATAGGAAAAATAAGAAAATGCTCAAATAATGGGGACTTTTGAAAGAACAGAAGAGCCAACAAGATTTATAACCTAATGACCAAATGGTCCTAATGACTGAAGCTGAATCAAATTGAGGAACAAAATTAAAAATAATGGTATTGGATTTATAGAATAAGTTAAGTATTCATGAGTATGTAGTGATACATGTAATTGAGTAGTAATTGAGTAAATACATAAATAGAGGAGGAATAGCTTTAAAAATAAAATTCTACCTAGTGAATTAGAAGAGAGAAATAGAGAATCAACTTTAATCAAACACCACAGCAATTATTGCAGGTGCGCTCCACCAATAGATACTAAAATTAGTGACAAAAGTTTAAGGAGAAACAAGATTTGTCTAGTCTCAAAGTATCTTGCATTAGAGATGATTAACTATAAAAGAAAAAAATAACTTTGCGGTGGAGAAATTTTATACATACTAACTTAGTCACATGATAAAGGTACCCACGATCTGTAGTAAGATATCTGAGCTATTTGATGCGATGCACAGAGCATACAAAATTATAACTTTTAATAAGTAACTTTTAAAATAGATAATACTTATGAGATTTAAATTTTTTAATATTAAATTTTTAAGGGGCACCTGGGTGGCTCAGCAGGTTAAGCATCTGCCTTTGGCTCAGGTCATGTTCCCAGGGTCCTGGGATCAAGTCCCATGTCAGGCTCCCTGCTCAGATGGAGCCTGCTTCTCCCTCTGCCTGCCATTCCCCCAGCTTGTGCTCTCTTGCTCTCTGTCAAATAAATAAATAAAATCTTTAAAAAATAAAATATTAAATTTTTAAAATGTAGAACCATACAGTGCAAGTCTCTATGCTTATATTAAAGGCTTAATATATGCATGATCTCTAACACATGTAAGTATGTCTAGAATAAATTTCCAGAAGTAAAATTGTTAGATCAAAAATGTGTAAGTAATTTGTTATGTTACTATCTCAACCAAATTGCCCTCTATAAAGGTTGTGCCAATTTACCTTCAACACAATGTACATGCTACAGTCTCAACAACAGAATGTGTTACTGAGTATTTGAAACTTTACGAATTTTATGGGTGATATAATGTTTCAGTATAGTTTTAATTCATATATCTCTTAAGGAAGTACAAAGGACCAAAAAACACATTACCTGAATAGTTTTTTCATATCCATTGCCTACTTTTTTTCAATGGAGTGATTGGTTTTTCTTTTTTTCAAATTTTTGGGAGCAGTTTACATATTAGGAATAACAATACTTTATCTGTAATATGACTTGCTAATTGTTTCATCTTTTACCAAGTAGAAAATTATTTAAATAATATGCATTATTAAATAACACACACTTTGTTGCTTGTTTTCCAACTACTTCTATTCTCACAATCAGAACCAGTATAAATTACTTTGTGTCTTAAAGGTAATAAAACAGCGAATACTTTAAAGATCAGCAGTTTCTGTTTCTTCTAAAAAAGGATCTTTGGACTTTAGGCATGTTATTTACGTGAAAATTTTGCTTTGTGTTTATCAAAGAACTATACAAATCAGGACCTCATCAAAAAGGTTTCATAGTATTTTAGATCCAGCATATTATTATAAAGACCTAGCATTTTTTTAAAATTGAATGTAAAATGATCAGAGATTTTACAGAAAAACATAGTTAAATTCTTTCTCACAATCATAAAATCTCTGAATTTATTTGACTCAATGTCAGATTGTCCTAGGATACCTAATATATCAAATAAGGAATCACTGACCATAGAAATTTGAAACCTAATTTATTACAATAATTCTGGTACAATGCCACCTACAAGACCAGTGCTCTAACCCCTGAGCTATAGGGCCAGGTACAATGCCACCTAAAAATGATCCCCATATCCCTATTTCCCTAGCCATTAAAGAGTGGGATAGTCTCTGAACCCAACATCTCTACCATTAGGATTCTTAGGTCAAACATTGGTTGTCATTGCCTCTTCCTTCAGTTTTCCCTTTATTACTAAAAGGAATAAGATATATATGTTAAAAAAAAAAAAGAAAGAAATACATGCTGAATATTTTCTGTGGTGCTATAAAGCAGTGGTCTCCAAACATTTTTGATTGCATGACCACATCAGCAAAATGTTTTGAGCTTGCATCTCCACTACGCTTTATAAAAATCATAAATTATATATATTCTGCCAATCTAGTTATCAAATATTAATAAAGTGTATCTTCTTCAGTTTTTGATAAATAACCAGAAGTCCTAGTATTTTCTTCATCATTTCTAATGAATCCTCTTCCCATACTCTAGAGAATAAGCATCATACTGTGGAGAGAATTTCAACAGAGAACCTGGAAGACAGGTGCATCCATAAAATCTGGCAGGTAATAGTAGGAAAAGTACAGTCTGTGGGAACTCATGAACAGAACAAGAAAATAGCATCTGATAAAAAGTAGAAGATCAGATTGTTTCTTAATGACAATAATTAGAGGTTTAAATATGTTTAAAAGTTTAGGTAAGTGTTCATGGACGAGGGAAGAGTTGGATTGAGCCTTGAAAGAGAATAAAGGCAAGATAAACACTAAGCAGATGTTACTGAATTAAAAGTTTCTGAGTGTTATCATTGTACCATGGACATCAAAGTAACATGGATTAAATAAAGAAATGGGAATTGGGGTAGAACATCCATGAGGCCTGCCTGCCAATATAAAAGGATAAATGACCACCCGCTCTGATTTTCTACAACATCTACAGATGGTGCTAAACACTTTCAGAAAATTTGGAAGCGTGGGCTACTAAAAAAGAAGAAGAAAAAAAGAGGGAACTGCTTAGTCTTTAATGTGTATTACAAACACCTGAATGTCTTGGTCTGATAGAGTAGATCAAGGTGAGGTAGGTGTTTCAGCAGGTCTAGGCTCACAAGTGATGAAAATACTGCTGGTCATGGACTACATTTTGAATATAAGTCCATAGAGGTCAGATTTCCCACAGCACTTACTTTGAGACTTTTATTCTGATATAATTTCAAAGTTACAGAAGAATTTCAAGAATAAACAAGGAACTGCCATATACCCTTCACTCGGATTCACTATTATTGTAGCATCTTCCTCTTTATAATTATCCAGATAGACTGATGGATAGAAAGAATGGGAAAAAGAGAGACAGACAGAAATAGGGTTATTTGGGAACCATCTGGGTGTAGATTGAAGACATTGCACCTCTTTATATCAAAATACTATAGTATGTACTTTATAAAACAAAATAAGGGCATTCCCTTATACAGCCACAGTACAATTATCAAACTCAGAACACTTAACAATACTGTCATCCAATTCATAGTCCATATTCAAATTCATCATTTATCATAGTAGATTCAAAGCTATGTTTTTCCAGACCAGGATCCAATCTGGGATTACACATTGCAATTAAGTGTCATATTTCACTACTATCATTTAATCTTAACCAGTTTATGGCCTTCCCTTTTGTTTTCTTTTACCTCGATATTTTAATCTCTTCCAGTCCTGTCCATGTTGCTATAAAAGTTGGGTATTCATCCTTTCTGATGGAGGCATAATACTCCATAGTGTATACAGACCACATCTTCTTTATCCATTCATCGGTTGAAGGGCATCTTGGTTCTTTCCAGAGTTTGGTGACCATGGCCATTGCTGCTATAAACATTGGGGTACAGATGGCCTTTCTTTTCACTACATCTGTATCTTTGGGGTAAATACCCAGTAGTGCAATTGCAGGGTCATAGGGAAGCTCTATTTTTAATTTCTTGAGGAATCTCCACACTGTTCTCCAAAGTGGGTGCACCAACTTGCATTCCCACCAACAGTGTAAGAGGGTTCCCCTTTCTCTGCATCCTCTCCAACACATGGTGTTTCCTGTCTTGCTAATTTTGGCCATTCTAACTGGTATAAGGTGGTATCTCAATATCGTTTTAATTTGAATCACACTGATGGCTAGTGATGATGAACATTTTTTCATGTGTCTGATAGCCATTTGTATGTCTTCATTGGAGAAGTGTCTGTTCATATCTTCTGCCCATTTTTTGATATGATTGTCTGTTTTGTGTGTGTTGAGTTTGAGGAGTTCTTTATAGATCCTGGATATCAACCTTTTGTCTGTACTGTCATTTATAAATATCTTCTCCCATTCCATGGGTTTCCTCTTTGTTTTGTTGACTGTTTCCTTTGCTGTGCAGAAGCTTTTGATCTTGATGAAGTCCCAAAAGTTCATTTTCACTTTTGTTTCCTTTGCCTTTGGAGATATATCTTGAAAGAAGTTGCTGTGGCTGATATCGAAGAGGTTACTGCCTATGTTCTTTAAAAAAAACATTAATTTTCTCTAGCTCCTCTCTCAAATTAAGCTTGATGTTTTCTCATGGGTAAATTAGATTTGACAAGAATGTCAGAGATGAGATTCTGGTGCTTCCCCATACATCATACCCATAGGCAGATGGCATTTTTTTTTTTTAAGATTTTATTTATTTATTTGACAGAGAGAGATCACAAGTAGATGGACAGGCAGGCAGAGAGAGAGAGAGAGAGAGAGAAGCAGGCTCCTTGCTGAGCAGAGAGCCCGATGCGGGACTTGATCCCAGGACCCTGAGATCATGACCTGAGCCAAAGGCAGCGGCTTAACCCACTGAGCCACCCAGGCGCCCAGGCAGATGGCATTTTTGTCCCATTATTGGTGATGTTAATTTTGGTCCTTTGGTTAAGGTGATTTCTGCCAAGTTTTTCAACTATAAAGTTCATAATTTCTCCAACAGATTTAATTAGGAACTTATGAGACAAATTTGAGACTATGTGAATTTCCTCTTCCTCTTCAAATTTTTACATACTAGTTTAAGAATCCATTGATAATATTCTAATTTTGTAATCTCTTCTACATTTATTGGTTGGTATTATAAAGATGATCTTCTTTTCTCCCAATTATTTATTCATTCATCAATAGGACTCATGGATTTTTATTATATCCAATAGGTTATAATCCATTAAGCCATTTTTATTTTAATGGTTTTTCCAAACCTGACCAATGGGAAGCCTTCCAAACTATGCTTGATGTCTTTTTTTTCCCGATAATAATTTTAAATAGTTTTAGACCTACAGAAAAGTTGTGAAGATAGTAAGAGCCTCCGTAACTCATACTCACTTTCTCCTATTATTCTACCATTTATCAAAATTTAAGAATTTATTAACTAAATTACACATTTTAAGATATAATTAGTTTTAACCCAGCGTTCTTCTTTTCTATTTCAGCACCCCATCCAGGATACCACCTTACATTTGTCTGATGTTTTTCTCATGATTAGTTTGGGTTATGGGTTTTTAGGAGGATGACCATGGAAGTAAAAGGACATTCCTGTCATATCACATCAAAGATGCATGCTATCAAAATGGCATCACTAATGACAGTAATCCTGATCACCTACCTGCGGTAGTGTTTGTTAAGTTTCTCCATTATAAAGTTACTGTTTTCCCTGTTCCATACTTTACTTTTCAGGAGAAATTTTGTATGCTGAGCACACACACTTAAAGAATGTGGGATTGTGCTCTGTTTCCTTGAAAATAAAGTATGTGCATAAATTATTTGAAAACTTCCTGCACCAATTTGTCTATTTTCTTCATCATTTATTTATATCAGTATGTACCTATGGATAGTTTATATTTTAAGTTATAAACCAATATTGCTATATTTTGTTCAAATTATGCCAGCTTTGGCCATTGGGAGCCCTTCCAGTTAGCTCTTATGTTCCTTCAACACACCTTTGTCATTGTTTAGATTTATTTTTAAGGATTTCCTTGCTTTCTGGCATTATAGTGTTCTCCAGGCTCATCTTCTATATTCCATGCCCTAATTCTAAGACCTGCTATTTCTCAAAGTTGACTTGGTTCCTTTATTTAAAAATGGTATTAGAAACCAAGAAATTGCTGTTAGGTATGTTCATTGCCACAAGGGTTTGATTGCTTCTAAGCCCACTCAGCTGATGAAACAATAAAATATTTATGCATATATAACCTGTGCATGTACATGCATGTATACCTCAGACAAATCCCAAATGATAGACACCCTACCAAACACCTGACAAGTCTTCTTCAACATTTTCAAGATTGTCAAAAACCAAGTATGAGGAACTGTCCCAGCTACATGGATTAATGTAGATGTCTCCCCTTGCTAGTTTGTAACCTCCCACTGCAATCCTAAGAAACCTGGCTTCCACCTTACAAAATCTGCTTACTTAGTTGTTCAATTTTAGCACACACATAGAGTGCTTTAAATTTACTAACTTCTACCCCCATGTGAAACAGCTTTAGCAACTCGACTGCAGTGTTTATTACATTCCCTTTTCTTTTAGGTTTACAGTCTCCACTCATTCCCCAACTTACATAAGTGGGCGCTTTTTTTTCGTGTCTCCTCAGAGAAATTGGTTCATATATTTGTAATGCAGTTAGATTCTTTCTTCCCCCATAGTTTGCATTAGATCCTGTGATTCTTCAACATTCTAAATGATTTAATTTGTATTTTAACTTTTTTAGTATTGCCCTAATCTTTATTATAGTCTTCCTTCTTGTTTCAGGTTTACTCTTCTTTTTCTAGTTTGCTAAGGTAAAAGTTTAGGTTGTTATTGATTGTAGACCTTTCTTACATTCTAATTCAGTCATTTCATACTGTAACTATCCTGCTAAACACTGTTTTCATTGCATCGAATTTTGATTAGTATTTTCATAATTGTTTGAAAATATTTTTTAAAGTACTCTTTTATAAAAGCTTTTATGTATTTGAGAGAGAGAGAGCATGAAAGCAGGGGGGAGGAGTAGAGGCAGAAGCAGACTCCCCGCTGAGCAGGGAGCCTGATCTGGGTTGGATCACAGGACCCTGAGCTTATGACCTGAGAGAAGGCGGATCTTAACTGCCTGAGCCACCCAGGCACCCCCAAAGTTCTCTTGATACCTCTTGGACCTGTGTTATTTAGGAGTATGTGGTTTAATCTTCAAATATTTTGGGATTTTTCAGGTATCTTTGTTAATTTCTAGTTTAATTCCATTGTGACTCAAAATTTTATATGATTCTATTATTTTAAATTTGTTAAGATGTGTTCTCTGGTTCAGAATGTGAACTTGGGGGGCGCCTGGGTGGCTCAGTGGGGTAAAGCCTCTGCCTTCAGCTCGGGTCATGATCCCACGGTCCTGGGATCAAGCCCCACATCGGGTTCTCCACTCAGCAGGGAGCCTGCTTCCTCCTCTCTCTCTCTCTCTCTCTCTGCCTGCCTCTCTGCCTACTTGTGATCTCTATTTGTCAAGTAAATAAATAAAATCTTAAAAAAAAAAAGAATGTGAACTTGGTGAATGCTTCATATGGACTTGAGAAGAAAGTATACTCTGTTCTTATTAGGTAGAGTATAAATGTCTAACAGATCTTGTTGATTTCTAGTGCTGTTGAAGTTATATATATCTTTACTGATTTTCCTCCTGTTTGATCCATCAAATACTAATTTTCCATCTATTTTTGTGTGTATGATTTGCTTCTCTTCTTAGTTCTTGCTTCCTATATTTTGACACTGTTGTTTGGTGCACACACATTTAGTATTGTTATGTCTTCTTACAGAACTGACCTCTTAATTATTTTATCATCTCTCTCTTTATTCCTAATAATCCTCCTTTTTCTGAAGACTGACTTATCTAAAATTGATATAGTTTCTCCAGCTTTTATATTTCAGCTTTCTTTTGAGTAGTAATAGCATGATATATCGTAATCCCTTTATTTTTAACCTCCTAGTTTTCTTTGTTTCAAGAGGATTTCTTGTAAACAATATATAGTTAGGTTATTTTTTTATCTAGTCTGACAATTTTTTAAATCCAGTCTGTCTTTTAATTAGCATATTTATACTATTCATATTAGAGTGTTATAGATGTAGTTGGATTAATATTTACCATCTTGTAACTGTTTTCTATTCATTGAATTTGGTCTCCCCCTTCCATTTCTTCCTTCTCTGCTATAATTATAGATTTTATCTACTCTGTTACCATGTATCATATTTTTTTTAAAGATTTATTTGAAAGAGAGAGAAGGGGAGGGAGAGCACATGAGTGGGGGGAGGAGCAGAGGAGAGAGTCCCAGTCAGACTCCCCACTGAGCACAGAGCCCTGTGCAAGGCTCAGTTTCATGAATCATGAGATCATGACCTAGGCTGAAACCAACAGAGGGGCACATAACCCACTGAGCCACTCAGGGGCCCCTAGTTTTAAAAAATTTAGTGGTTGACCCAGAATTTATAATATATATTTTAAACTAATCTAAATCCACATTCAAATAATACTATAGTATTTCACATATACTATTGGTATCTTACAACAGAATATTCCAAAATCCTCTCTTGCCCCTTATAATACTGCTTTCATTCCCACTATATATGCTATCATCACCTAATACATTGTTACTATTACCATTTTAAATGTTAAATTTTTAGATTAAGATGATTTTTCATAAAATGTTTTATTTTACTTTAATTTATTCTTCCTCTAATATTCTTTATGCAGATCCCAATTCTTGTCTATATCTTTTTCTTTTGCCTGAAGAACTTTAAACATTTCTTATTGAATAGGTCTACTAGAGATTAATTCCCTCAGGTCTTGTTTTTTGTTTTTGTTTTCTGAGGAAGTCCTTTTATCTCTTTCACCTTTGGTGGACAATTTTGCTTTCACATTTAAAGGATGATATGTTGTTTTAGGTTGGTAAGGGCTTTTTTCAAAATTTTAAATTTAACACTTTTTTTTACTCCATTCTTTTTCTACTTGCATAGTTTCTGACCAAAGAAAACCCTGTAATTATAAAATTACAATAGAACTGTAAGTCTATAAATAGAATTTATACTATTCTATAAGCAAGGTTATGTGTCTCCTCTGGCTTCCTTCAATATTTTCTGCCTTTGAGTTTCTGTAGTTTGATTATGACAAGCCTAACTGTGTTTTGAAATTTTGTTTTGTTTTGTTTTGGTTTTGGTAATTATCCTAGTTGGTATTCTTTGAGCTTCTTTTGTATCATGTTTTTAAAGCTCTCTGTGATTATTACATCAACTATCTCTTCTCCATTCTTTCTTCCCCCTTCAATATTCCTTATTACAATTTAAATGTTTTAATATTGTTCCCCAGCTTGTGGATGTTCCTTTTTTTTCCCCCCTTCTTTTCTCATTGCATTTCAGTTTTGGAAGTTTTCTATGACCTATCTTCCTGATTACTCTTCTTTCTTCACCCATGTCAAGTCTACTGGTAAGTCCATCAGATGTATTCTTTACTTAATGTGTTTTGTTTTGTTTTTTTAAAATTTCTACACTTTCTTTGGGTTCTTTGAGTTTTCATCTTTTTGCTTACATTGGCCATCTGTTCTTGCATGTTGTCTACTTTATTCATTAAAGCCTTTAACTTATTAATCATAGTTAAATTCCCAGTCTGATCATTCCAACTTCTGTGTCATTCTTGACTCTGGTTTTGATTATTGCTTTGTTACTTCAAAGTGTGTATCTTTTTCTTGCCTTTTGATATGCCTTGTAATTTTTTAAATTCAAACATGTTGTATTGGGTAATAATTACTGAGGTGAACAGTCCTTTAGTTTGAAGATATATGTTAATCTGCCAATAAGTTAGCCTAAGTTTGATGCTTGATATATCTGCAAGTTTCACTCCAATTTTTGCAGTGTCCTTGTTTTTGTCCCCCCTCTTAACTTTGGCCTTCACTGTTCTCAACAAAAGGAGAGGTCTTACAGCTCTTTCAACTATAATCTCCTGTTATGCTGGAATATTTTTGTAATGTGGTAACGTATAGAAAATAGATATATTCCACAGTATTCCAATTAAAGGTTAGTGTCCTAGTGGACCTGTGTCTTGGGATTTAAACTGTACAAGTATCTCTGCAGTGGCATTTTTATTTTCTGCCTGAACAGCACTCCTTTCCTGGGTTCAGTATTAGTTAGCTAGCTATCTCTATATGTATATTTTCTTTTTTTGCCTGACCTCTGCTGATTATGTTCTGCATTTTCCTTTTCTCTATGGTGAGACAAGAAGGCTGGAGGGCATAGGAGTAGGTGAAATTCTTTTACCCCAGCTGGGGAAAGGTTTTAGAACAATACTCTGGCAAAGTCCTGCTTTATGATCTTTGTTATGAAGAACACTCTGATACATTTCATAATGTTTACTCTTCCCCTTTCCCCTCGAGAGCCACAAGAGGCTCTTTCTCGGTTGCTTTCTTTGAGAAGTTGGCAGACTCTTTAAAGAGAATCCCAGAAAAATGTGTGATCCCCAGGGGTTTCTCACTCTTATTTTAGTGCATACTCAGCCCCTATTACTTTGCCAAAATTGCCATTTAAGTGTTCCTGTTTATGGCCAAGCATACCTATTTATGGTTCTAGGGGCTTCTGTTCCAAATAAACAAATTTCAGTTGCTTTAACTTTCTGGATGTACCAGTGTCTCTAGGTTTCAGGGTTGTGGCTTGACCCGTGACCTCAATTTCTGATGCGTTCAAGAAAAGTCACTGATTTTCAGTTTGTCTACCTTTTTCTTACTGTAAAGATGAAAGTGTTGACCTCTAAGATCTTTACATGTCAGAACTGAAACTGTTACTATATCTTCCTCACATGTCCGCATAATTTTCTTAACACTTCCTTACTTTCTAGCACTAATAGGTTCATCTTGCATTTACTTTGACACTGTCAAAGTCACCATTTAGAAGTAGCCATTCTTCAAGAAGCGCTGTTCCTTTTAATAGAGAATAATGTCTAGAAATCAAGACCTGAATGCTAAGTTTGTTCATTGTTTCAAGTGTGTCTTTGCTTCTAGAACTTCATAGCTGATAGAACTCAGAAATGTGTGTGTGTGAATGTGTGTGCATTATGTAAATATATACCCATATGTTTACATTTCTATCTCCATATTTTATATACATATTTGTACACACATACATATATACAGTATACACACACACACTCTACAGGGGTCCTTTTAGGCTTTTCCCCATGCATGTTTTTAACTCCTTTAATAGTGAGTAATCTGGTTCCCATTATCCTCAAAATATGTATTTTGTAAAGCTTAAAATAAAAAGAAAGTAGTTTCGAAACTGATTACCATATCACTGTGAATTAAAACAAAATATATACAACAGTATTTTTCACTAAAGGTAAAATTTACATACAGTAAAATGCACAAAACTTAGGTGTGTAATTTAATGTTTTGAAAAATATTTGCACCTAAATAATCCATTACCCCAGAAATTTCCCTTATAGCCCTTCCCAATCAATTCTCATCTGCCCCAAGAAATGTCACAATCTGATTTTTTTTTTTACAAGTTAAATTAGTCTTGTCTCTTCCAGAGTGGTATATAAAGGAAATCATTGTTTTTAGTCTTTTGCTTTTGGCATCTTTTATTCCACAGATCATCTATAATTCATTTAAGTTATCAAATGGGATTGTTATGATAATGTGAATACTCTGACAGTCTTTTTTCCAAAAGTGTTGTACCATTTTACATTCCTAGCAGTGATGTATGAGTACTCTAATTGTACCATATGCTACCAATATTTGGTGTTATCAGTCACTTTTATGTCACCCATTCTAGTGGATGTGCACTAACATCCCACTGCACTTTTAAATTGCACTTTTCCTGATAATGATGGTGAACATCTTTTCATATGTTTATTGGCCATGTGTCTGTTCAAGATTTTTGCCCATTTTTAAAATTGAGTTGTTCTTCTTTCCATTTCTGTACTTTGTAGGAGTTATGTATACTTCCTACCAGTACTTTGTCAAACATGTTTTGCAAATATTTCCCTCCCCTATGTGGCTTATTAGATATCTCAATAGTGACTTTTGATAAATAGTTTTAACTTAGTAAAGTCTAAATTGTAATGTTTTCCTTTTATGATTAGTGTTTTCTGCATTCTTTTGAAGAAATCTTTACCTCCAGGTTAAGATATTCTTCTATACTTTCTTCTAGAACTTTGAGTTTTCTTTAGCTCCATGTTCAATGTAAGTATTTATGCATGGTGTGAAGAAGGGATCAATATTTTTGTATATGGTTTACTCAGTTGTTCAAGAACCATTTGCCGAGCCAATGTTTCATTTATCATTAAATTTCTTCAGTACCTTGGGAAAGAAACCAACAATGGGCCTATTTATGAACTCTTTTCTGTTTCTTCAAATGATTTATTGATTTTTATACCAATAACATACTGTCTTAATTACTATAGCTTTATAGTACACATTGAGGTCAGGTAATTTAAGTCCGCCAACTTTGCTTTTTTCAAAATTGTTTTCATTTCTTTAGTTTCTTTGCATTGCCATATAAATTTTAGAATCTACTTGTGAATTTCTTTCTTTCTTTCATTCTTTCTTTTTTTTTTTAAGCCTGATGTGGTTACTGTTAGGGTTTTATTAAACAGATAGCTGAGTGATACCTGGATGCCTCAGGTCTGATCTGCCTTCAGGTCTGGTTGTGATCCCAGAGTCCCAGGGTCAAGCCCCACAACAGGTTTCCTACTCAGAGCTTGCTTCTCCCTCTCCCTCTGCTGCTCCCCATGATTGTGATTTCTCTTTCTCAAATAAATAAAATCTTAAAAAAAAAAAAAAAAGCTGAACTGGAATAAAATTGACATCTTAACTATACCGATTCATCCAACGCATCAACGTGATAAATGACTCCACTTATTTAGGTCTTCTTTAATTTCTCTTAACAATGTTTTCTAATCTTCAACATAGATTTTGCTTTGTAAGAATAATTTTGGTAATGAATTTATTTACTTTATAGATATGAGATTATTCATGTTTTCTACTTTTTCAATTAGTGTTGTAAGTTGCATTCTCTCAAAGAATTTATATTTTTCTCCAAATTTGTAAGTTTTCAGTCATTATTTCTTCCAAAATTATTTCTACCTCTGTTCTCACTTTACTTCTCTCTCCTCAACTTCTAGGATTCCATCTGCAAATATATTAGAATATTTCTTATTGTCTTATAGGAACAACTGAGATTCTGTTCATTATTTTTAATAGTTTTTCTTCTGAGTTCCTCAGATGAACAATTTCTTTTGATCTAAAGTTCAGTGAACATTTCTACTATTTCTAATATGCTCATAAGTCTTACCCTGAAGTTGACTTCAGTTACTAAATCTTTCAGTTTGAGAATTTCCATTTGGTTCTTGTTTATAATTTTCACTTATTGGCTGAGATCTCCCATCTGTTGATTAATTTCTATTTATTTTAAGGTCTTAAACATATTTTAATCGGTTGATTAAAGTCTTTGCTAATTTTACCATTTATGTCATTGGGATTGATTTCAATATGGACTACTTTACTTCATTGCTAGAAGTTACATTCTTGCTGCTTCCTCATATGTCTAATAATTTTTTTTACTGTTCTGGATCTAGTGGATATTACATTGTAGAGTCTCTGGATTCTGTTACCGTCCTCTGAAGAGTATTTACTTTTGTTCTAGCAAGTGTGTAATGTGACTGGATTCATATTCAAAACATGCCTCCAGTGTGGTGGGCAGGCTGACCTCTCTGCTTAATTACTTCAGCCTTCAACCTATTCTTTCTGACCAGGATCCCTACAGCTACCTCACCCCACCTACTCATATGCAGTTTAGGCAAGAATTAAAGTTATTTCCAGGTTTGGGGCTTTACCTTATGCAGTTTTTTCTAGGACTTCCTTTTTTTTTTTTTTTTTTTAACCTGCCTTGTCAGTTCTGACTTCATCTTCTGACTGCTCAAGCCATTAACACTGTGGTTTATCACTTAGTTTCTAGTTTTTCCAAGCCTCATAGCTAAAGAGATGTCTCAAACCAAAAACTATATAAACTCATTTATCACCCAATGAAGGATCTTATTTTTAAGAGTTGACTCTCCTCCAGTTTCAGCCTTCAAATATTTGTTGTTGTGAATTTTTTCCTAGAGTTTATAATTATTATCTATGAAGAGGGCTTGTCCAATACAAGCTATTTTGCTACCAGCAGTGGATTTCCTTCAGTATGTTTTGAAACAGATTATGTATGTTCAATTCAGTAGGCACTAAGTAAGCTAGGATACACTTTAAAAGCCCAGCTTTATTAGTACTATGATAATATTAGAATGCATGCATGTGTACTATTTTTAAATATCTATTTTGGGATATGTAGTGTAGGACATTGGCTAAAAATAAAATCTGTCAAGATAATCACCCTAGATTAAAATCTAGGCCCCACCAGCACAGTAAATGTACTCACTCTATGACTTTGAGCTATAAAATTTTTCTAAATTTTAGTTTTTTTCATTTGTAAAATGGGGATAATAAACTACCTACCTATGTGTAGGATACTCTGCACTCAGCACCAATATTCCATAAATACTCACTGGTATTTATTACAGTCCTATTAATTATTTACAAGCAGTGCCCATTCTAATTTGTCAGTGTCTGTGCAGTAACAGTTGCTAAATATTTTTAAATTTATACTTTCCACATCCACTGCCAAATCCCTTCTCTTTTGCCAGCATCCATTCCTTACATGTAGAAGAAGTAAGCAGAAGTTGACTGTGGATTGCTGGAGAAACTTTGCTTCCTGATGAAAGCAACAAACATGACAGGTCTTAGCCCTCCCATCTTAATCCTGTGTTAAATACAGGCATAATATTCAGAGCTACTGTGGCTATTTTAAGTCCATGAGGGAAAGAGCAAGAGAATTTCAGTGATGTTAGTCCTGAAACACATGTGATGTCAAATCACTGCCAACAGCATTTTCTCTAGACTTGTTAAATATTCTCCTGTTTAGGTTACTATTCACTAGATATACTACTACTTGCACTAAAGATATTCAACTACCTGATACCTATTATTCACAACGTTGTTTTGAATATTATTATGATAGCATATGTAAAATGCTTAATTAAGAGTGTAACAACACAGTGAACAATCAGGAAGCTATATTTTTTGTTTACTGATTTATGATCTAACCTCCTTCTAAAATTATTACAGTTTCTATGAATATATATAATCCAATAGGAAAAAATAGAGTTAAGGGGAAAAGTTACAAAGTATAATAGAGTTGCCAAAGTTAAAACACAATACACATTCTTAAAGAATTAATTAATTCCTAATTTCTACATTCAGCTCCCAAATTTGATTTGAGTTTCCTAGCAGATGAAAGAAAGGAGGAAACAAGCCCTTCAGTATTCAGAACCAAGATGAAGTTTTTTTCTTCAAGGTCAAGTAATAGCACAATGTAAGAGAGGAATTAGAACTTGGAGATTAAATTTCCAAGATGTAACCTGAGCTTTTGAATTATTGTCCACTGATTCAGATTAATGGGCTTTAATAGAATACCCAGAATTTACTTAACACTTTTTATCCCATACCTAGTAGAAAAGGAAAGAATTCACTGTGGTAAAAAAGAGTTTTTTCACAAGGAAAAAAAAAGAAGTATCTGCTCCAAACTGATAACAAAAACAAACAAAAAATCATTATTTCCTTAAACATTTACATTGGCATCCTGAGGGGAGGGAGCGATCAGTGTGGGCAGTTCTGAAAGACTGAATTGTTATATAGATTTGTCTCTTCTACTACCTCTGTCGTAAACAAGAAAATCCCGGTCATGTAAGAAATCCAGAAATACTCACATTAACAAATATGCAAACATTGGGGTAATCTTGGGGAAGAGGATTGGGGGGGCTCTCAAGAGAAGCAATAACATTTTCTCTGTCAGCCTGTTTCCTATTTACTGTGAAGGCTATAATACCTGTCAAGGAGTTCTAAGTTAGTTAGGAAATAAAAGTCTGCTTTAGGAAAATGGGAGCCTCTTTTCTAGAAAGATGTCCAAACCTTTCAAAAGCAAGAGAGTATCTGGATTTTCTGACACTTTCCTAAAGAAACTTTTAACCTGTCTTTTAGAAATTTTGGAGTATTCCTTGTACTCAGAAAGTGTGCAAGACACAAAGACCTGGCAGTTTGTGATTACTCACTAATTCAAGGTAAATATTCACAAGGAAACATCAGCCATCACATATTTTAGTGCAAGGAGAGCAAAAAGAGAATGTCAGAACCCAAGCAATAGGGAAGGGAATAAGTCTTACCTTTGGTCCTGAAGTTTTCTTCCCTAGATGAATGGGTAGTAAAGGCTCCAAATCAAGCTCGTAAAATAACTGCAAGCCCTTTACACGAGGCTAGAGTAGATGCCTACAGCCCTGCTTCCCAGATATCTTGAAAAAGTTACCATCTTAATAACAAGCGAAGATATAGCCGAGCTGCAAATTGTGGGTTTCAATTAAATTTCCAAAATTGTGTTTTGTTTTGTTTTTTTAAGTCAGTGGATGTAGGGGGTTATTCTGGCACAGAGAGCTATATATGAATAAATAAATGAAACAGATACCTATTTATTCTGTTTTCAGGTTGCCTCACTGCCTAATGATAAGTTCTGTGGTAAGAATAAAAATCCTCAGAAGTCTTAACACACAATTTGGAAACCATTTCTCCTCACTTATCCTAATTCATGAGATCAGGATTCTGAGGGCAGAGACCATTTGGTTTTCCTGAAGCCGTGCTGTGAGAACAAGAAATGGCCGTGTTTAGTTGTCATGACCTCCTGCAGGGGAGATGGGCAACCTTGAACTCTGGTGTCAGCTGCTTCAGATGGGTTTTGCTCAGTTTTATGAATGGATGCACTAACTAAAAAGCATCCTAATCTGCTAATTATTTGTAAACCATCCTACATCCACTCTTTTCTTGACTTAGGTTTTAAAGCAATTCTGCAGTCACTGAAATTCTGTAGTTCACCCTGTAGTTACATATTTTTTTCACCTTCAAAGAATACAAGGAGTGTTTCAGCCTACATTTTAAGTATGAAGAAGCAAATGTGTGAAGTGAGGAAATAAAAATACACTGAGGGTTTTTTTTTTTTTTTTTTTTGGAACCTATATACTTTCAAAGCATGCATATCTTAACAAGAAGTAAGCAAGCTCTGTGAGAATACAGTCCTCGCCTATCTTATTCATCAATATAGCCCCAATACTTCATCAGTACCTGACATATAGTAGGCACTCAACAAACATTCTTCGAATGAATATATACTTCTTTTAAGAGATGCATTATTATGCATCTAAACTGTTTTCTCTCTCATGTTAGCCATGACCTTTTAAAAAATAAAGAAATTAATCTGTCTGTTGCAACAGTCAAGAATGAGCTCAAAATTCCTCCCAGTTTCTTCTAACTACTCATCCAAGACATGGGTTTCACCTGTCAGGTGATTGTCAGGTCCAAGCAGGAATCACTGCTGTCCTCTTCATCAACTTACAATATGTGTACCTCATTACTCCCTCTGAATTTGCAGAAGATTTTGTTTTTTAAGTAAATATGGAATTAAATTGAAAGAGATAAAGAACAATCCCATCAAAGAATTTTATCACCTGCTCTGCTGAAATATGCCAATATGAGCTTTGAAGACAGATTTTCCAAGAATAATAGGGATGACTTGATTTGTTTTTATAATTGATGCATTAAAGGGTGCTGGTAATCTTTGAAAATAAAAGAAACCTCCACATTTCTAGAAAAGAACTATTTAAAATGTACCTACATGCATGAATAAATATATTCCTTGCTGATACCGTAGCTTTGGGCTGTGATCAAGTATGTTAGGCACCTCTCAAGCTCTAAAGAATAAGTGGAAAATGATCCCAGCCCCAGTGAACTCAGATCATCCGTCCCTGCTGATTTTGCCTGGCTAACTCAGACTTCACCTTTCCAACTCGGTGTTTTACCTTCCAAAAGACATGCCCCTCCCTATGGCGACAGGTGAGGGCATCTCTTTAAAATCCCAATTTGGTTAAGCTTTGTGGGGCTAGGTCTCTCTCAGGGTGCCCTCCCTCCCCTCTCCTCCCACTACAGCCAGCAGGCAGCGGTACTTAAGCAGTTAACCACCTTCTAAGTATCCCGGTAATGCATTCCTGCCACATCACTCCTCAGCTCTCCTGAATCCGATTTCTGAAAATGTCTCTACACGGAGACATTCATCCTTCTGCTCAACAGAAAGGGCTGCAGTCAGGGCCAAGGAGAGTAAAAAATGAGCTTACAAATGTGGGGCAGGACACGCGTGGTTTTGTTTGTTTGTTTGTTTTTCTTTTTATTTTGACTCAGAGAACTCAAGATTCTGCGTGACAGTCTGAGACTCAGGCGACCACCTTTAACATACACATGAAGGATGAGGGTATGTTCCCTAACTACCACTGGCAGGCAGAGGCCCTAAACAAATTATTAGAAAGCGTGTGGCATGGGGGAGGATTTAGTCTCAATTATTAACCCGTGGGATAGGTTAATACATGCAACGATAAGCAAATATACTTCTTATTGTATGTCCAGTTGCCTCCAAGTGCTGGCATTTGATGTGTTAAAGTCAAATGACTATGGCAATTAAGGTTCTAAGTAAAATACTCTTACGGTATTTGACTGAAGGATATGCTAGCTCTTTGTGCTGAGAAGGAAGAACAAGTGAGGCTGAAAAAGAAGGGAATGGGTCTTAGAGAATGCATTAAGCCAAAATAACACACTTGTCCTGACCAGCCTAGGTACCGTGTCTCAATAATTAGGAAGAGCAATACCCTTCCGTGGGTTGGAAAAACCAGCAAGAAGGAGACTTAAGTTAAGCTAGCATACATCAAAAATAATTGACAATGGTTAGGCTTCATTGTGGAGAAGTCTGCATTGGCATTGCAGCCACCAGCCCACCACCCACCTAAGAATTATTATTTGAAAAGGATGTCAGAGGATTATAGAAGATCCTTGTGTCTGTTCCAATTAGGATCAACACTTTTGCTGCTTGCTCACTGAGCATTCAGTACGTAATGATGAAAACATACTGACCCCTGCTGGAACTGTGTAGAACTGCAACCTATTCCTCTCCCAACTTACCTAAAAGGCCGGCATCTTTTTTGCGTGTGCCCAGTCTCAGGGGGTGTGTTTATTTTAGAGAGGGCTCTGTCTCACAACGGCAATATCAAAATAACTAATTGAAAAGGTTGCTTCAGCATACTCCATAAATCCGAGACAAAGCTTTTAATAATTTAATCTTACACTTTCCCTATCACATTTCTACCTCTTTTCTATCTTAATTCAAATTGTGAACACCAGGCAACTGGCATCAAATCTGGGTCCTTTCTATATTTCTTAGACTCCATGGACTCACTGTCCCCAAAATACAGTCTTTTCTAAGATATTAAAGTCTGGAAAATGCACTATAGTTTTGAGTAATTGTTTTGTTTCCACTATGATTATTGTCTCATAGTTTTAACCTTGGTGACAAATTCCTTCTAAGCTATTTTCCATATGAATTAGTCATAAACCTGGGTTATAGCAAAGTATTATGGAGAAATTTTGCATCTTAAGAATTCTTAGCGAAAAGTCCAAGGCAAAAAGCCATTTCCAGCATATTTGGGATCACTGAGTTGTTTTCCGGCCAAGTGGTTACAGGACATGAAACAATTAATTCATAGAATACATGGCTTGCTATTTTGTAGGATATATTAAAATAGTTATTAGAATTCTTCCTCTGTGTTGGGAGTTAGAAACAAAGGATTTATTAAGTTAACAAAACAATTATATTGATGTCAGCAAAGTTACTATAAGCTCTCCAGCAATACCTAGGCAGTGGTCTCTTGGCATGCTCTATTAGCTGGCTGCCTCATGAGGTTCGGTGGTTAGCCAAGACTGGGAGGCCATTCTGTGTACAGATCATTTAGCCTGGCTCCAATTAATAGTTGCCACAGCACCCCTCAGCTCAACCAACTGTTCTGAAAATGCACACTATCAGTCATATGGAGAAAAAAACCCAGAAGCTCCATTCTAGCTACATATAAAGAAAATGTGATGGACATGTTGTATTTATAATAGTTCAGTGATCATCTTAGTAGCCAGCACATTCCTTAGGGGGGGAAAAAGGAGATTCATGATTAGGGTAAATTAAGTAACTCATAATAAACTGGTTATGTAAGAGGGGTCACCTGGTGTTTTAATTTATACTGAAAAGAATTGAGTCAAAATCAGGGACTTTCTCTTTTTATTCACTGCCCTATCCCCAACTATGCCCAAGGGCATAGTTTTATATATAATGGGCATTTATTAAATGTTTTTAACTTGTGAACTATATATTCTAAAATAATATTACCCATTTTGTGTCCTAATCTTTTCATTTTCCAAAAATTATAACCATGAGCAAATTACTTAATTTCTCTAAACCTTGATTTCTTTGACTATAAAGACAACAACTGCTATCTTAAAAAAATGAGATTCATTTTATAGATATACTTTATAAATTTAAAAGCACAAATTGCATTATAAGTAATGCTGTGCACACTGAAAGTCTCAAATAAATGTTTCTCTCCGTAGAGCTAAAAATTTCAAGTTAAAGGAAGAATTAGAAAAAAACTGTTCATAAAGATAACAGGAACTGAACCAGACATAAATATATGGAGTTAAATGAGGGGGAAAAAAGCTGATAGCAGTTGTTAAAGAAAAATTATTTCAAAGGAGTCCCATGGATTATTATTATAGGTTATCTTAATCAGAGACAAGGACACACCAGAGTGGGGAAGAAGTATGAGTAATCCTTTAAACAGGGAAAGAAAAATAGAAATTAGCTTGATTTCCCAGAAATAATGCTATCAGAAAGGCAGAAAGAAATATTGCTGTCAGAAAGGGAACACAAATAGGAAGCCTAAGCTGAAGTAGTTGTGAGTCACAGTGGCAGCCATTTTTAAAAGTCCCCCTCCGTGGCATTTATATTTCATAGATGTTCAAGAAACAAAATATTTTAACAGTAATGTACAAAGATATTCCAAGCCAAATTTATCATTTAGGATGGAAAAACATCAACTAAAATGCCTATTTATGTCATAAAGAAAATTGTACAGACTTAAAGTCAAAGCTAAACATTTCTCGGAACCTCTCTAGGTTGCCATGTGATTTCCTGTAGCTCATTTTCAATGATAGACATATAATTAAAGACAGAAAAAAAAAAGATCTAGAAGATGAAAGACTGAGTGGGAGAGCTCTTGTAATGCATTTTAAAATGTTCCTCCTGCTATGAGCATATTGAGGTAATGCAGTAATGCATAGTACACTGGCTTCATATATCCTTCAGTAAACACACCACTGCAAAACTGCTACAACACTTAGCAGGAATGGTGACAAGGGCTGGCCATCCTAGTCAACCAAAGATATATCATTCCATGAAATCTTAACTTACTTTAGGGCTTTGTGGTAACTTAGTTCATCCCTTAAAACACTTCCATTTTAAAACACATTGCCATTTCCCATTGCTCATTATTTCCAAAAGGAAATTTGATTTATATCTAAAGTTATCCAAAAAGATCTCAATGTTCACATTCCACACACTGAATGTTTCCTCTAGATACAGCTTATCACCAATTATTCAATAAGCAATAAGACCCATACTACAGAAATATAAATCCCCAAGATATTTTATCTGAGATAAAACATTCTGTGGCAGACACCATACCGGTGGCTAGACTATTAAAGTGATATTTGTAGGATAATCACCTAATTGCTAGCTGAATAAAACTTAGTATGAAAAGCATGTGGAAATTATAATTACAAGTTACACTTTTATTATTACACAAGTCAGAATCATAAAATTGTGAGATTCATCAGAAAGGATGGCATGATCATGGCAGGAAAAAAAAAATCAATAAACCAAAGAAATCCAGAAGGCTTAAGCCTCGATTCCTGAACCCGGTTACTTTGCTAATATCATTCTTCAGGCTGACCCTAAATCATTTGTGTCTCACCTGGATACTGACAATCAAGCATTATTGTTGATTCTTCACTTTTAATTCTTTTCTATTGTCACTTTAACTGTGATATATTATTATAACTTAGTCATTATTTAAGTGATGTCTTTGATTAGTGGTTTTGGAAAGCTTGGCATAACTCAGTTTAAGAAAGTATAATGTATGTGCTATAATTATCTTAAACTAATGTTCAAAATCATTTCAATAAAGAGAAAACTTCCCCTTCCATTTTTACTCAGTCATCTTATATTCTGTTTACATGAAAATCCTGACCATTACACGTAGTAAGGAAAATAAGGGAAAGAATGAAAACCTGCTTTAAAAAGAAAAATTAATAATAAAATAGCTTTATTTGAGCATATTCTATAAAGCACACTTTGAAACACACACACACACACACACACACACACACACACACCCCACCCATATCTTCTGGACCATCAGGGCATGTCAGTTTTATTCCTATGGATCTCTTGAATCCCTTAACTTCATTCCACACACACACCCCCATCTAGCTGATATAGGTAATTTCTATCTCTTGCCTGGACTTCCCTTCCCAATTATTGCCTGCTGAGACTACCCTGCTCTAACATGCCCACCCCGATGAACCTCAACCAATTTTCCATAGGGCAGCCAGAGGATTTTTAAAAATGCAAGGTAAGGTCTAGTCACCCACCTACCTGTTTCACACTTTGCAATGGCTTCCCACCTTTCTCAGGATAAAGATAAATCTTTCATATGCCCTACAAGTACCTATAAGGTGGGTTCCCTACTACTTCCCCAACCTCTGCTCCCCCCAGTGATGTCCAATTCCCTATATTCTCTCTCTCTCTCTCTCTCTCAACTTCCCTCATCTCCACTCCTCTTATATCCACAAAATCAACTTGCAGACCTGTTAGGCATCTTCCTTAAGGAAGCTTCCACTTACATCCTGCATATTAAAAATACCCTAATATTAGGCCTTCCTGGGACCTTCCCCGCAGGGCACTTCTCACAGTTACAGTTTCACGTTTGTTGCTGAATTAACGCTGTCTTTCCTTCAGAATATAAACTGCAAGAGGCAATTTTTTTGTCTTTGCTCATCATTCCATCCCTAGCACTTAACAAAAAGTTCTGGGATTAGAGAATTTGAATATTGACTACTGAATATTTTTTGAATGAATAAATGAATTCAGATTACCTAATTTCATGCCCTAACATGCCAATTCACCACCAAACCTGTCCTAAGTCTGCAAACTCTTACAACGGGTGTTTTCTGACAGTTGAGAAAAGCTAGGTCCCATTCTCTGGCTCAAGATTTCCAAATACAAAAATATTTTAAGGTTTGGGTTAAGGATATTCGTCATCTTACTTTTTATTTTCTATTTTTTTAAAAATCATAAACAAACACAAATATGACCAAATGCTTAGTTTCCTCTTTTTTTTTTTTAATTCACAGGGGAACAAGTATTCAATATCTATTTTCTGTTTGCTTCTGTTACTCAACTTCAATATTTATTTTTAAATAGCTAACCACTAATACAATGAAAGGGTCCACCTTGCCATACATACTCAAATGTAGAGAAATATAAGGGGTGAAATAGTTCTGAGATTTAAATTTATTGAAAATGCCACATATGAGGTAAAAATGGTTGCAACATTAAAAAGGGATCCTATACCTTTACTTTTCTTCTGTAAACCACAGTACATATGTAGGATCAAGAATAAAATGTTATTATAGAACACAGAGCCCGTAAGTGATTTGTAACATTAAGTTTATTTTCATCCCATCTCAGTGTGGGACCATACACTGGTAAGTGTTTAATACACTTTTTTTTTTCCTTAGAAGCTATCAAGAACACTAAAATGCATCCAAAAGTGTGTTAAATTAATCCCAATTGCCATGAGAGGTGTTGACTCAAAGATAGGATATTTGCATGGAAACAATGTTCCTAATATAAATCTGTTCTGTTCCTTGGATAGAAACTTGGTCTCCTCATTCACTGTTTATTCCTTCTGACTCAGAGCTACTCTCTTCTTGTCATCTCTACTAATGGCTCTCTTTGTGCCATCACAAGTCTCTACTTATTACCTCTTACAAAAGAAATGGCTAGACAATTGTTTTTTATTTTGTTGTTGTTATTTTGTGGATTTAGGAGTTGTTCCTTGAAAAGATTATATTTATTCTCCCTTATATATTGTAAAATATACAAAAATGTTGAATTCCTATATATAAATACAAAAATCTAGAACTCGTATAGTCACTCAAATCCATTAATCTCTGAGTATTATTACCGAAGCTTCAGTAGCATTTTACATCAACAAAGTCTCATCTCTGTTGCCTTCTTCATTCCTATCTGTATCTCATGGTCTTACTTTTAGTTCCTTTAAAAAAATTTTCCTTTTATTCTGTGCCAAAATATTTTAACTTGTTTTTTTCTCCAATTTTCCGTTTAGTTAAATCATCACAACATGCTTTTCTGAAAAGGGGAAAAGTAGACAAGAAGAATCCCAATGAACTAGAGACTTTTCTCTCATTACAAACATAAACATTTCCTCTAAAGGAAACATAAAATAAGAATCCTTTGATATTAAAAATGCAATATAAAATAGAGAAGTGAAAGTATCATCTTTAATAATAATAGAATATAACATTAGGAGTCTCTACTGACAAAGGTTTAACTTGAAACAAGTCAATGAAACTATACTTTCAAAGAATGGAATTGGTTGGTGAATGTTCTAAACTGTTCTGTCCATGATTATGTAAGTCACGGCTATACAGTGGGGATATTTCTTTCTTTCTTTTTGGCACAAAGAGCATTGTGTGTGTGGTGGGAATTGGGTGAAGTAGGGTGGGGTAGGGTGGGAAAGATTGTGGGCTTTCACAATTTCATAAACAATTTAAAAGGAATTCATGGCAAAACTGTGCTGTGTCTATTACCTTAACATATATTAAATGTCGAGGTTTTCAAAGGCTGCATTTTTCCAAAACTTTATATGAAGATTCTTATAGTTCTTTTTAAATTTTTATTTAAGGCTTATCACAATACAGACCATTAATCTAGAAATGAAATCAAATCATGTTTTCTCAAACTCTTGATATTATGCAGATATAAGACAGTATTATTATTTTTGTTATTATTATTACCTAACCAGGAGACTAAAATTATACATTAAAAAAGGAAAGATTTGGAGGTCAAAGGTACAAATTCTGTTATAAAATAAGTCATGGAAATGTATTGTACAGCATTATGATTACAGTTAATAATACTACATAGTATATTTGTTTTTTTTTAAACATTAATTTACACTTTATTCACAGGAAGAACTCATTATCTCTAACTTACAAGCAGAGAAAGTAAAGCCAAGTAAAGTGACTTTACCAAAAGCAATATAATGAGTTAAATTGTGAGGTTGGTCTTGACTCTGACTAGCTTTATTTTTTTTTTTTTTAGTTTTTTTATTTTTTCAGCATAACAGTATTCATTATTTTTGCACCACACCCAGTGCTCGATGCAATCCGTGCCCTACATAGTATATTTGAAAGTGCTAAGAGAGTAGATCTTAAAAGTTCCTATCAGAAGAAAAAAATGTATGGTGAAGGTTGTTAACTAGATTTATTGTGATCATTTCATGACATACACAAATATCAAATTATTTTGTTGCACACCTCAAACCAATGTTATATATCAATTGTATCTCAAAAAAGATTACAAAAAAATAAAGGCTTATCTTTTAACATAATTAGTTGTATTCTATCTTTTAACTTCACAAAAATATATTCATCATTGCCTGGAAAGATTAAAATTCACTTGTAGGAAATGCTTCCAGTGTGAATTATCTCTTCGTTTGGACACACTCGCTGTTGATTTTAGTAATCCAGGTTATAGTTTATAGTCATTTATGTATGACTTGGCAAATAATACTTCATATGTATGTTGTAAGCCCTCAACTAGAAAGTAAACTTGAAGGAGAAACAAAAAAGTTAAATATTCAAAGAAATATTGTAGGCTATAATGTTGAAAAAAATCAAGTTCAAATTTTTCTTCCATTATTTCCCATTAGCTTGACCAGGGACAAATTACTTAATCTTCCTAAACCTTAATTCCTATTTATAAAATGCAGAAACCAGTAGTACCCTACCCCTGGGTCTGTTATAAGAGTCATATTAATAATTAAGGTATGGATTTAGCTTCGTATCTGGTACACACTAACTCAGTAAATATTATTATTATTTTTAAATGCTTCAAAATAGGACACCAATTTCCTTGGATTCTTCTGTATTCATGCATATATCCACCTATCTTTTATGGTATTTAATACACGGTGGGTCCCTAATACATACAATTTTGAATGATAGAGACTAAATATTATTGTTATTATTACCAACATCATTATTGGCAATATAATACTTGTGAACATAGAATTAGTACTAAAATAATCATCTGATTGCCAAGAAGTCATGTGAATTTCTTGTTTTGCTATCCTTATCTGGAAAACATATATATATTTTAAAGATTTTATTTTTTTATTTGACAGGGAGATCACTAGTAGGCAGAGAGGCAGGCAGAGAGAGAGATGGAGAGAGAGAAGCAGGCTCCCTGCCAAGCAGAAAACCTGATGCAGGGCTTGATCCCAGGACTCTGAGATCATGACCTGAGCCAAAGGCAGAGGCTTGACCCACTGAGCCACCCAGGCGCCCCTGGAAAAAGTATTTTTTAATAAAAGATCTGCTTCCTGTATTTTGAAAGTTATGAAGAGCAATTACTCTCAATTATTCCTGGGATAAAAACTGAAAAAAATGCTGGAGGCATGAGACAGTCAATTCTGGGTAAAGAATTCCTAAAAATGGTTTGGGTTTTGAGTTCTCCCCATGGGATACCATAGACAGACAGCTGTTGTGTGCTAGTCATTCAGAGGTTTGATCCATTTTCACCAAGCACATTCTGTGTGATAGACATTTTTCTGGGCTCTGCAGGCACAATAGAGGACAAGACAGATGTGGTCCTGCCTTCACAGCTTCACAGCTCAGACCCGTACACAGGTCTGGAGGGGTTAAAAGGGCATAAATACTTGAAATATCCCCAAGTTTTTCTTTTCCCCCGACATTGTTGAACAGGTGTTGTGGTTGATTATACACGTTAGTTAGGGTGAAAATATTTCAAGTGTCTTTAGTAGTTTTGAGAGTTCACCTGGTGCGTGGTGTTAAACTAAATCTGACTTCAAAGCTGCTGATCTAGGCTAACTCTACATATCCAGGAGAAACAAACGAATAGACTCTAAAGAGAACCAGTGAGGCAGTATCCCTAAGTTATAAAGATTAAAGTTTGGCTTTAAAGAGTAACAAAACCGGGACGCCTGGGTGGCTCAGTTGGTTGGACGACTGCCTGCGGTTCAGGTCATGATCCCGGGGTCCTGGGATCGAGTCCCACATCGGGCTCCCAGCTCCATGGGGAGTCTGCTTCTCCTCTGACCTTCTCCTTGCTCATGCTGTCTCTCACTGTCTCTCTCTCAAATAAATAAATGAAATCTTTTAAAAAAAAATAAAGAGTAACAAAACCATGTTGAATTGATCCAGAAGTATCATCAGAAGCAAATGGGAATTGCTGTGGCGCTAGTCTATATGGAGAGATGGGACCCAATTTCTCAATTTCCGTTTAATAGCAAGGTATGAAGTGGAAAAATCACTGAAGTCTCCGATATTCATTTAGGTGTGGAGGAAGCTTCCTGGAATGAAGAAACGAGGGAGAATGTGAGGGAACAAGCTTCTCACAAACACTTGCTGCTCTAGCTTGTTTCAGACGGACTGAACATTTTACAAGAACAGGTTTCTTATTATATTCCTTTTAGCCTCCTGGACAGAAATCAGCTGGCTGAGAACCATTAGAAAACTATCAAGTCTTTTCAAACCTAAAGTAAAAAAAGGCAAGTTTTATTGAAATCTTTAAAAAAAAATTCTACCCATATATCTGTATCTTTCTCTGTAACAAGTGTATGCATATATCAAATGCTTTCTTCATTTACAGTCCCCCAAAATATGGACAAGCCCAATCACATGTCAAATTCTAACACCTGTTACAAATAAACAAGCTTACCAAAAGCTTCCCTGGACATGCCGATGGCAACTTTTAGCCCCTGCTGAGAATTAATGAAAAATGTATATAGAGAACTATATATTTTAGAGGAAATTCACCAGATTTTCCTGGAGAGTTAAAGAATTCCCAGGAATAGGAAATGAAGTCAAGTCCTTGCTATATTAACTCACTCTCAATACTTCCAAAGTCTTATTTGGGAAAATTTTAAAGAAAGAGAAAAAGACTTTCCCTGTTCAAAATCAAGAAAATATGACAGCGTCTTGGTTCAAGTACATCTCCATGACTCCACAGACTTCAGAATCACACTAAATTTTCTGAAGAGAGTCCATAACTAGAAGTTCCTAAGAAGCACCTAGAAATCACTGGTAATCAGAATGCATTTTTGTCATTCCTACAAACAACAGCAAAGGTTCTAGGCCTTTGAACATTTTATTCCCTGCACCTGGAATGTTATATCCCCAATTCCCTACATGTTTATTCCTTCACTTCACTCAAGTCTCTATCCATAACCCTGGCCCTTCTGATCTCCTTATTTTCCAGAAGTCCCATATCTGATTCATTCTTTACTTCACTGACATTTTATTTGTGCTTGTATCCCTACCCACTTATATTTACATCTTTCAAAGAATAACTTCTCTTTTGTTTAATTTCCATCCCTGCCAACCTCACATTCTGTCTAGCTTTTCAGCCAACTGTGGGGAAAATGGGGACAAAATCAAGGTGGAGACAATAGCAAAATGATGCATTTTCTATCTTTGCATCACAACAGCTAGTTCTGATAGGATTCAAGGAATATATTCTAAGCGAGATGCAAGGTGGCATTTCTCTATTAAATTAAGCCTCAGGCATTCCTAGATTTGATATGTGAGATTTTATAATTTTGCACATACTCTAAAAGCTTAGGGTATGTGCTAATTCCCAGTTTTCCTCAGTTTTGAATCTATGTCTTCAGGAAATCACTTAGTCAACCATGATCTCTCAATAGGTGTTACTGCTTTCCACTGCTAACTGCTTACAGAATATTTCTTATTACTGAAGTATTTAAAATTGGGGAGATTTTTAAAGTATCAGGATGTATCTCAATCTATGACAATGTCCACTGCATTCATTGTGGCTCCGTTTTTGTACACTAAACTCCTAGTACTGGCATCAAAACTTAGGTGTCTTTTGTAAAGATTTGTGCATTTTAATTGCATGGTGGGACACCACAGATGGGTTGTGAAATAATTGACTATAATTGCTTGCTACTTCTTGGGAGAGTGGGATTGAGGGAGAGAAGAGAAAGGAAAGATTTATTTCATGATATTACATAACAATTATCAGGATGCTCAAACAAAAGGAAAGAGAATTGAACTGTTCCAAGCAGTATAAACCAAGTGTTTATAAAACTGTGTTGAGGCAAAAAGTATTAAGAATAAAACATTGTTCTGGTAGTTTATAAAAGGCACAAAATTAACCCAAGACTACTGTAAAGAGATATATAAAAATAAAGCCTGTTGCCATTAGCAAAATAAATCAGTAAAAGCTAATCACCCAGTGCCCAGATCTTGGCTTCTAATATATTCTCCAATAAAAGAGCCAGGGCTCTTAGGATAAATAGTTGATGCTAGACCTAAAGCAGAGAAAATACAAAGCAAGCAACTTACAGTGCTAGAAGACAAGGAAGCAACAAAAACAAAGGCATCCAAGCATCTGAAAGAGATCTCCGTGGCCCAAACTGGAAAATTCTCAGGAATAAGCTAAACAATGTAGTATTGTAGTAGAATGAAGCTATACTATAAGTAAATATTTATGAGTTCATGCTGATTTAAATAAATGATTGAATAATAAATTAGGTAGAAAAGACAAATCTCTCCCATTGAAGAAGCCAGATAACTTATGTACATACTCTCCCATAAGGAGGAACGCATGAGTTCTCCATTCTTTGAGAGATGGCCACACTTAGTAACTTGATTCTAAAGGGTATGAAAAGTTAATAAGAAAAAAAGTAACGCTAAGTAGCAGAAACTGACAAACACTATCTAAGCCAGATGATCAACATCAACAATGATGTGTCAGGTTGATAGAAAAGTACTCTTAATAACCTATGGTTAGAAGGGTGCTTCACCTCCATGGCCTTTCTCTCAGAAACACTTATCTCCAGTCAATCATCAGAAAAACAGCAGACAAATCCCAGACGAGGGATAGCCTACAAAATGCCCAACCAGTATTCCTCAAGACTGTCAAGGTCATCAGAAATGAGTAAAGTCTGAGGAATTGTCACAGGCAAGAGGAGACTAAGAAGATATGAAGATTCAGTATAATTTAGTATCTTGGATGGGATCTTGAAACAGGAAAAAAAAAAAGGCATTAGAGGAAACCTAGTGAATGGTAACAATGGGGGAACCTGGATGTGGAACTCTTATCTTTGCAGTTCATGTGTAAACCTAAAACTATGTTAAAAATTATTTAATTATCTGTACCATCCCAATTATATAAAGAAATACTAGGAATACTTACAACTAAAATAGTTGTGTCCCTTGGGAGTTAAAAGTAATAATACTCCTGATAAAAAATTAACAATAGGTATCATTTGGTGAGCACTTGCAAAGTGCCAGCACCATGCTCAGGACCACAGATGTTATCAACTCATCTCATGCCTGCAGCGAACTTATGAACTAGGTACTAATATCACCTCATTTTGCATATAGGGAAATTGATGCACAGGAAGGTATGTCAGGGACTAGACTGTGGCTAATCAGGGAGAGGGCTGCACAAACAACAAAAGTTGTAGTATATAACATTTCTCACAGTAGACATCAATACTCAAAGGGAATATTTCACATAGAAAGTGTTGATTAATAGATTATAAGAGGATGAGTTGTTCCTAAGATGAAAAATAATATAATCGGATTTCTTACCCTAAGCTTTGGGTAGATTACAACTGCACAACAGAATACTAAACAATTCTGGAACGAGCATATGGTGATCTATTCTGTCCTAGGGATCTGAAGAGTCAGTACTTACAGACAAACCAGGATTCATATCAACAGCTTTTACTTATGAATGTCGATTATATGCCAACGATATGGAAATGAATGCAATAAGAGGACAGCCAAGATTCTGGAATAGTGCTTCAAGAACCAAAATTTCTCTAAAACTTCATGAAAAAGTCTGACAATTAGGAAAATTACCAGAGTCACACTGGATCATGTCCATTCAAGGGGTTTTCTCTTGAGGAAGGAAGTCTAACAGAGCCAAGAACCAGAAGAAATGGGGGAGAGAGAAGATACCCAGACCTACAAAGATGAACAATGAGAAAGCACAGCAGGGAAATTTAGGTGACACCATCCACAAGATCAAGAACATTTGTTCCAGAGAGAACAACATGGGACCTGACAGAGAACAGTGGATTTGCATTGGTCCCTGATTCACTCTGGTGAAAGACTGTTCCTAGATGTGTAGTGAGGAGAAAGCACAGGCAGTATGAGGTCCCTGCCAGCCTCTGTCATTTAGAGACAGAAAACTGCCTGCTTCCAATTATGGAGAATGCAGTGATGTAACTCCAGCACCAAGCAAGCCCCACACATACTAGTTCCTCCATAAATACTTATTTATGGAATAAAATAATTCCTAAATTCATTTTTTATTAATTCCAAGTTAATAAACACCATCTAATTATATACTGAACACATTCAGACAAGAAAAATCAAAATTCTAATTCACAGAGTGGAAGGATAAACAAGAGGGAAAGAGGTAAACTGCCCAAATTCTCAAAACCTATTAACAACAAGGCTTATTTCAGGTTAGTGTTCTGTTCATTAATTATGTACTAACAGGGGTGCCTGGGTGGCTCAGTGGGTTAAAGCCTCTGTCTTCACCTCAGGTCATGATCCTAGGGTCCTGGGATGGAGCCCCACATCAGGCTCCCTGCTCAGTGGGGAGCCTGCTTCCCTCTCTCTCTGCCTGCCTCTCTGCCTACTTGTGATCTCTCTCTCTCTCTGTCAAATAAATAATAAAATCTTTCAAAAAATTATGTACTAACATTCTGAGAATAGCTAATATACATTTGTTGCTCAAAAAATATTCACTGATCACGTGCTATGTGCCATACTTGTATCTGGTTCAGGGATACAGAGTTGAAAGGCAAATAGTACCATCCCCCAGAAAACTCCGCATCTAGAATTACAACAGTAATACCAACAGTTAACATTTATCAGACATTGTGTTCAGCAGTGTTTTAAGTAAGTTACACATATTAATTTTATCTTTTCAATAAACTTACAAAATCGGACTATTATTTTCATTTTTCAGATAAAACTAAGACTGGAGAAGCTTAGGTAATTTGCTCAAGGTTATATAGGTGCTAAGTGACAAAGCTAAAATCTGAATCCAGAACGCCAAACAGTATGAAAAACATCACATAAAAACATATGTGATTGATAAAATATGTATTTATCTAGAACATGCATAATGCACAGTGCAGGAAAATGGTAAACACTGACTAAAAATAGTATAATATAAAATTTTATAACCTTCTCTAACCTGGAAAAGCCAAACGCACTATGTATGTGTGCAGGCATTAGGGAGGAAGATAGTGGCTTTAAAAAGTCATAATAATTGTAAAAATAGAATAATGATTTGGTTAAATATACTAGCAGACTCATGTGAACCTAACTTCTAAATCTTTCTTTCAGGATCAAGAAGTATCCAAGATATCTCTTATACATGTTCATAGGCTGAGTTTTGTTGGTCCTTTGTAGCAGCCTCCCCACCTTGTTATTTCTGATAAGATGACCTCAAAAAAGGAAGTAATCAACTTTGTTGAGATGTTTCTACTGAAAGGTTTATGGAGAAAGATATGTTCAGTGTAGATCCTTGAGGAAAGAGGATTTTTCTAGTTAGTCAAAGAAGGGAAGGTATTCAAAACTGAGGAAACAACAAGGACAAGTGTTCCAGAATCTCTAGAATATAAGCTAGAGAGACTAGAAAGAACTACTCAAGAGATGGCAAAGGGCGGGTTGAACTTAATCTCAAATTTTTCTAAGAAGCCACTGAAAAGTTTTAGGAATTAACATGAAAATTTGTGCTTTAGAAACAGGTGCAGAATCTGGTGGTAGACACACTAGCCAGGAATTTACTAAAATAGGGAAACTTAAGAAAAAATGAGAGTATGGAGTGAAATAATACAAATGACCAGGTTTTTATTTTTTTAAAGATTTTGTTTTTTATTTATTTGACAGACAGAGATCACAAGTAGGCAGAGAGGCAAGCAGAGAGAGAGGAAGAAGCAGGCTCCCCGCTGAGCAGAGAGCCCGATACGGGGCTCAATCCCAGGACCCTGAGATCATGATCCGAGCCAAAGGCAGAGGCTTTAATCCACTGAGCCACCCAGGCGCCCCACAAATGACAGTTTAAAGGGAATGGATATGAGAAACATGCTACCACAGTCAAATTTACAATCTTCACTGAAAAATTTTTACTCGTTCATTTATTCAAAGAATATTTATGAAGTACCTAACCAATTTTTGGTATGGCTGTAGATGCGGCAATGGGCAAGACAAAGTCTTTTGCCTTATGACACTTTAAGGTATATCCCAGCGAGAGAAGCACAAAGTAAACAAGTCTATAGTAATATTAGGTAAGAAATGCAGTGAAGAAAAATGTAGCATAAAGTTTGCTGATGGGTGTGTGCTCAGGACAATGTGAGAGGAGGAGAAGGTGCTAAACCAAATCATGATCCCTCCTATAACCACATCTTAAACCCCAGAACCTGGGAAGACGTTATGTCAAATTAAAAAGGGGAATTAAGTTTGACATGGAATTAAAGGGACTAACCACTGAGCTGTAAAATAGGGAGATTATCTTAGATGATGTGGGCAATTCCAGTGTAATCACAAGGGCCCTTAAAAGTGAAGGAGGAAATAAGAAAAAGAGAGAGAGAGAGAGAAAGGGAGATAGCAGTCTGAGCAGGACTCGGTTTCATGTTGCTGATTTTCAAGATGGAAAAAACTCAGACTTCCTGGGAAAATCTTGGAGTATGAAGATCTTGGGCTCAGTTTGTCCCATAGGTAGAATGAGATAACACCTGCATCAGGGTAAATCACCCAGAAAACCACCTGAACATGGGCAGAACAGATTCTCTGCAACTAAATGTAGAGAAGAGGTCACATCAAAGAGGATAAAAAGGGTAGGGACATGGTCGGGCACTAAGCTGACCATGGAAGTGTCCATGAGATGCCACCAGCACAGAAAGAGGAAAGAACAGACCCTGACAATAGGCACCACAGACAGGAGGAAGACATAGCCTCATAACATCTGGCTTTGAAAGCCAGAGAAGCTGAATTTCATGAGTTCTTACAATCAGCAGGACTTAACACCTGGAATTTAAAAAATCAATGGGCTCAGTTCTGGGAGAACAGAGAGGGCTAGAGGAAACTGAGCCCCCACCTTTAAAGAGACAGCACCATGAAGATACAGCATATAAGCAACAGTTTGAAAAATACCTTGTGTATAAGAGAAGAAGATTTGTTTACTAATCTCAGAGCGTGTGCTAGAGAAGCAGGAATCCCTGGGAGAATTTTCCAGGACCAAAGGAGGTGACAGGTGATATTTCCCTTCCTGGAGCCCCAACCTAGATACACAGACACCTGTAGGAATCAGTGTGCAGTGCCAACAGTCCATACATATATAACTTGCTAGCAGGGCACCCTTCCCTCTTTTTTTGCACATGTTCCCTCTAGCCAGGGCATGGTTCCATGTTTCCTCCCACAGAAGGCCCATGCAAGCCTTGCTAGCACCCCACACAATCTGTCCTGCACGGTTCTGTACCCCTCCAACCTGGCTAGCATCAGGCCCCAGCAGCTGTAGGTCCCCTCCTACAGGACACAGTGAAGAACTTGCTGGCACCTTGTGCCATGTGCCTTGCCCCTCACTCTTCTGCAGACCTTCCCCCTTTAATATACTCTTGAACAGCACCCATCTAAGGCAGGGCCACAAGTTTGGCAGTGTGCAAACAACTCCCACACACTCTAAAGTGACTCCTGCCCCAGGGCAAGGGGAAGATAACCATACACACCTGTTTCACTATAGCCCCAGCAGTGGGATAAGGGCAGATATCTGGTCTGACAACAAAAGCTTCTCAGGGGACAACACATGGAAAAGCACCCTGTAGTGTGATGCTATAGAATCTCTGGCAAACACCTGGTCTGACTGAACTTTATGCCAAGGTGGCCCCAGATGGGCCCACTAAAAGGGACCAAACCCTGCGTACAACAGGCAGAGGGAGCCATTGGAGACGACTGGACTGGAGGCAAAAGTACCTCAATCATAATATTAGGGTGCACACAACACACACAGAAAAGTTCATAAATATTCTTTCAGTAAATGAATGAGTAAAAATTAATTTCTCAGTGAAGATTGTAAATTTGACCTTGATAGGATGTTTCTCCTATTCATATCCATTCCCTTTAATTTGTACTGTCACCAGGCTCCAGTGAACAGGGGACATTACACTGCAGAGCACTACAGGACATCTTCATAAGGCCACTACTTTCAGAGCAGAAGACACAGTTGACTTTCCTAAAACAAAGAAACAGACACAGACTTAAACAAAATGATGAGACAAAGGAATATGTCCCAAATGAAAGAACCCTTAACAAAGAGAAAACAAAAAAAGAACCAGAGATGAAAAACTCAATAACAACAGGAACAAAAAAATACACTTATTGGAATAACTAGAAGGCTAGAAGAAGCAGAGGAATGGATCAGCAACCTAGAAGACAGAGTAATGGAAAGCAATCAAGCTGAGCAGGAGAGAGAAAAATAATAATAAATGAAAATAGACTTAGGAAACTCAGTGACACCATCAGCTGTAATAACATTTGGATTATAGGGATCCCAGAAGAAGAGAGAGAAAAGAGAGAAGAAAATTTGTTTGAAGAAATAACAACTGAAAATTTTCTAAAACTGGGAAAGGAAATAGAAATCCAGACTCAAGAGGCATAGAGAGCCTTCAGCACAATCATCCCAAGAAGATCTGCCACCAAGACTCGTGGTAATTAAAATGGCAAGAAGTAGTGGTAAAGAGAAAATTTAAAAAGCACCAAGAGAAAAGAAAACAGTTACATACAAGAGAAACTCCATAAGGCTGATTTTTTTCAGCAGACTTTGCAGGCCAGAAGGGAGTGACACAATATATTCAAAGTGCTAAAAGGGAAAAATCTACAGCCAAGAATACTCTATCCAGCAAGGTGAAAAGAAGGAGAAATAAAGAGTTTCTCAGATGAACAAGGGTTAAATGAACCCATGACCGCTAAACCAGTCCTACAAAAAGTTTTAGAGGAGACTCTGAGTGGAAAGGAAAGATCATTAGTAGGAGAAAGAAAAGTAAGATGCACAAAAGCAGTAAAAATAAGTGTATCTATAAAAATCAGTCAAGGGATTCATAAAATAAAAGGATATAAAGTATAACACCATATATCTAAAATATGGGAGTGAAGAACGGGTTCAAACTTAAGTGGCCATCACTTAATATAGACTGCTATGTGCACAAGACACTATATACAAACCTAATAATAACCACAAATCAAAAACCAGCAATATATATGCAAAAATAAAGAGAAAGGAATCCAAGTATATCACCAAATAGAGTCAGCAAACCATGAGACAGGAGAACAAAAGAAGAAAAGAACAGAGAACTACAAAAACAACCATAAAACAAGTAACAAAAAGGCAATAACTACATACCTATTAATAATTACTTCAAATGTAAATGTAATGGATAAAATGTTCCAATCAGAAGACAGAAAAAGACAAAATGGATTTAAAAAAAAAAAAACAAGAGTAATCTATATGCTGCCTATAAGAGACTCATTTGAGACCTAAAGACACATGCAGATTGAAAGTGAAGGAATGGAAAAGCATACTCATATTGGACAAAATAAACTTTAAAACAAAGACTGTAACAAGAGACAAGAGGACACTACATAATCAAAAAGAAAATCGGAGGGGGAGACAAACCATGAGAGACTGTGAACTCTGAGAAACAAACTGAGGGTTTTGGAGGTTGGGTGGGGGTTGGGTGAGCCTGGTGGTAGGTATTAAGGAGGGCACATATTGCATGGAGCACTGGGTGTGGTGCATAAACAATAAATTTTGGAACATTGAATAAAATTTAATTCAATTTAAAAAATCATAAAGAGAACAGTCCTACAAGAAGATATAACATTTGCACATACTTATGCACCCAGCATACACAAAGCAACTCATAACAAACATAAAGGAAGTAATCCATAGTAATACAACAATAGCAGGGGACTAACACCCCACTTACATCAATGGGTAGATCATTCAAACCAAAAATCAACAAGGAGACAGCGGCTTTGAATGACACACTGGAACAGATGGATTTAACAGATATATTCAGAACATCCCACCCTAAGACAGCAGAATACACATTCTTTTCAAGTGCACATGGAACATTCTTCAGAATACATCATATATTAGGCCACAAAACAAGTCTCAACAAATTTAAAAAGATCGAATTCATACCATGCATTTTTTCTCACTACAATGCTTTGAAACTAGAAACCAACCACAAGAAAAAAATCTGGAAAGAGCACAAATACATGGAAGTTAAATAACATGTTACTAAACAATGAATGGGTCAATCAAGAAATCAAAAAGGAAATTAAAAATTACATGGAGACAAATGAAAATGAACACACGATGGTCCAAAATCTTTGGGATGCAGCAAAAAAAGATTCTAATAGGGAATTTTATAGCAATTCAGGCTTGCCTCAAGAAGCAAAAAAAAAAAAAAAACAACAAAAAACAACAACAACAACAAAAAACCCTCAAATATACAACTGCACCCTATACACAAAAGTGCTAGAAAAAGAAGAACAAACAAAACCCCAAAACAGCAAAATGAATGAAATAATAAAAATAAAAATAATAAAAATAATAATAAAAAAATAGATCAGATCAATGAAACCAGGTGCTGGTTCTTTGAAAAAATCAACAAAATTCATAAATCTTTGGCCATACTTATTAAAACAAATTAAAAAAAAAAAGAAGAGGGATACACACAAAACCAGAAACGAAGGCGGAGAAATAACTAACACCACAGAATACAAAGGATTATAAAAGAATATTGTGAAAAATTATATAGCAACATATTGGACCACCAAGAAGAAATGGATAAATTTCTAGAAACATAACCTCCCAAAACTGAATCAGAATAAATAGAAAATCTGAACAGACTGATTACCAGCAATAAAATTGAATCAGTAATCAAAAGCCACCCAACAAACAAATGTCCAGGACCAGAGGGCTTCACAGGTGAATTCTACCAAACATTTAAAAAGAGTTAATACCTATTCTTCTCAAACTATTTCAGGAAAAAAAAAAATAGAAGAGGAAGGAAAAGGAAAACTTCCAAATTCATCCTATGAGACCAGCATTACCCTCATACCAAACCAAAACACTACAAAAAAAGAAAAAAAAGAAAACTACAAGCCAATATCTCTGATGAACATAGATGCAAAAATCCTCAACGAATAATAGCAAACTAAATCACTGAATACATTAAAAAAATCATTTACCATGATCAAGTGAAATCTATTTCTGGGACATAAGATTGGTTCAATATTTGCAAATCAATCAACATGATATATCACATCAATAAGAGAAATGATCATTTCAAGTGATCATTTCAATAGGTGCAGAAAAAGCATTTGACAAAGTACAACAATCACTCATGATAAAAACCCTCAATGAAGTGGGGTTTAGACAAAACATACTTCAACATAATAAGGGCCATATATGAAAACCCACAGCTGACATCACCCTTGATAGGGAAAAAAAAAAATGAGAGTATTTCCCCTAAGATCAGGAACAAGGCAAGTATGTCCCCTGTCACTACTTTTATTCATCATAATACTGGAAGTCCTAACTACAGCAGTAAGACAACAAAAAGAAATAAAATGCCCGAGTAAGGAAATGGTAAAGGTAAAAGTAAATGGGTAAGGAAGAAGTAAATTTTTCACTATTTGCAGGTGACAGGATACTACATATAAAAAACCCTAAAGACTCCACCAAAAATCAAACAAACAAACAAAATCAAAACAAAACAAACAAACAAACAAACTAGAACTGATAAATGAATTTAGTAAGGTTGCAGGATACAAAAATCAAATAAAGAAATTCACTGCCCTTCTATACACCAATAATGAAGTAGTAGAAAGAGCAATTATGAAAGAAGTCCCATTTACAATTGCTCCAAAAAGAATAAAATACCTAGGAAAGAGCTTAAGCAAGGAGTACAGCTTAAGCCTGTACTCTGAAAACTATAATACATTGATGAAAGAAAGATGACACAAAGGAAAAATATTTCACCTTCACAGATTAGAAGAACAAATATTGTTAAATTGTCCATACCACCTAAATCAATCTACAGATTTAACACAATCCCTATCAAAATACCAACAGCTTTTTTCACAGAACAACAAAAAAAAAATCCTAAAATCTCTATGGAACCACAAAAGACTCTGAATATCCATAATTATCTTGAAAAAGAAGAAAACTGAAGGTATCACAATCCTAGGTTTCAAGATATACCACAAAGCTATAGTAATCAAACAGTATGGTACCAGCACAAAAGTAGATGCATAGATCAATATAACAGAATAGAAAACCCAGAAATAAACCCACAATTATATAGCCAATTAATTTTCAGCAAAGCAGGAAATAATATCCAATTTGAAAAAGACAATCTCTTCAACAAATGGGGTTGGGAAAATTGGTCACCTACATGCAAAAGAATAAATTGGACTACTTTCTTATACCATACACAAAAATAAACTCAAAATGGATTAAAGAACTAAATGTAGAACTGAAACCATAAAAATTCTAGAAGAGGGCACAGGCAGACATGTCTCTGACATCAGCCTTAGCAACATTTTTCTAGATATGTCTCCTGAGGCAAAGGAAATAAAAGCAAATGTAAACTATTGGGACTACATGAAGACGAGAAGCTTCTGTACAGCAAAGGAAATAATCAACAAAACTAAAAGGCAACCTATGGAATGGAAGAAGATATTTGCAAATGGTTTATCACAAAGATTTTTAAAACTCGCCACCTAAAAAACAGATAATCCATTTAAAAAATGGGCAGAAGACATGAACAGACATTTCTCCAGAGAAGACATCCAGATGGCCAAAAGACACATGAAAAGGTGCTCCACATCATTCATCATCAGGGAAATGCAAGTCAAACCACAAAGAGAGCTCACCTCACACCTATCAAAATGGCTAAAATAAAAAACACAAGGAACAGCATGGTTAGTGAGAATGAGGAGAAAAAGGAATCCTTGCACACTCTTGATAGGAATGCAAACTGGTGCAGCCACTGTGAAACTGTAAAAAATTAAAAATAGAAGTAACATATGATCCAGTAATTCCACTACTGGGTATTGACCCCAAAAATACAAAAACTCTAATTCAAAGAGATACATGCACCCCAATGTTTATAGCAGCGCTATCTACAATAGCCAGATGATGGAAGCAGCCCAAATGTCTATCAAACTGATGAATGGATAAAGAAGATATGGTATGTATATACACACAACAAAATATTACTCAGTCATAAAAAAAAAGTCTTGCCATTTGATGACAATGAAGAAGCTACAGAGTATAACACTAAGTGAAATAAGTCAAAGAAAGACAAATACCATATGATTTCAATCATATGTGGAATTTAAGAAACCAAAGGAAAAAGAGACAATCCAAGAAACAGACTCTTAACTACAGAGAACAAACTGATGGTTACCAGACAGAGGGAGGTGGAGGATGGGTGAAATAGGTGGAGGAGATTAAGAGTACACTTATGGGGCACCTGGGTGGCTTGGATGATTGAGCAACTGCCTTCTGCTCAGGTCATGATCCTAGGGTCCTGGGATTGAGCCCTGCATGGGGCTCCCTGCTTAGCAGGGAGCCTGCTTCTTGTTCTACTTCTGCTGTGCCCCCTGCTCATGCTCTCTCGCTTTCTCTGTCAAATAAATAGAATCTTAAAAAAAAATACATTTATGATGAGCATGTGTAGAATTGTGGAATCACTATATTATATTCCTGAAACTAAGGTAGCACTGTACTATGCACAACTATACTGGAATTAAAATTTTAAAAAATAGCAGGGGAAAGTTTAAAAAGAAAAAAGGAAGGCACCATGAACCAAGGAATGTGACTGGCCTCTAGAATCTCAGGTGGGAGGGAAATGGATTTTCCCCTCCCACCTTGAGAAACAAAAGCAGCCCTTCTGACAGCTTGATTTAACCAAATAAGACCATGGCTGACCTCTGACCTCCAGAATTGTAAAACGATAATTTGTTGTGTGTGTGTGTGTGTGTGTGTGTGTTTTTAAAGTCACTAAATTTCTGGTAATATGAAACTAACACAGGGAACAAGAGCTCCACCACTGGATGATTGGTTGAATGATGAGTGGGGGTACCACTACTGGAGGTAGGGGAAATAAAGGGAAGGGGAGATTTCTTACTTGTTATTCAGGGTAGGTATTCAGGAAAAGATAATGAGTTCAATTTTGAAATTCTTAAGAGTGAAGGCACCAATATGGACAACCAGATGGAAATGTTTAGAATATAGTTGGATAGAAATGTCAGAAAAAAATAGGAAAGTAAATTTCAGAGTTTTGTCTTGTTTTTAATCAATTTGCATGTGGTAGTGGGAGCCATAAGCAAGGATAAGATTGTCCAGGGGGTATTTGTAATAATATGAGAAGTAAGGCATTCCTGGAGCAGAGAACTCACTTACTTAGAATACTTACTCACTTAGAGGGAAGTTGGGAAAACAGTGACCCACAAGGAGATGATTTCTGTCTAGATATATCTAACCTCTAGATATCTAACCCATATCTCATTCCTGAATTTAGATCCACATTTACAACAGCTTCATGGACATCTCTACTCAAATATCACATAAGCCCATCAAATTTGTTGTGTCTAAAATGAAATGAATCTTTTCCCACAAACCTGATCTTCCTGTTCCGTATTTACTTCAGCTAAGGATACCTCCAGGAACTTCGTTGTCTAAGGTAGAATCCCAGGGATTAACAATGACTCCTCTTTTCTTTCACTATGTTCTTCATCAAATCCTTTATTAAATTTTGTCAATTCTACTTTCTTATGCTTTCAAATTCCTCTGCTTCTCCCTATTCCCCACCACTCCCTCCCATGTCCAAGGTCACTATCATCTTCCAACAAGATTACAATGTTACCTTCCCACAGGGAGTCTTGCTCCTCCCCACTCCAATCTGCACATTGCTTTCCAGCAATAAATAAATAAAAGCAATAGTGCTCATGCCATTGCCTTACTGAGAACCCTCCAATGGTTTCCTAAATTTTCAGGATAAAATACAAATCACTGAATATGACAAAAATTCCCTCAATGACCTCACTCTTAACTGTGTCCCCATTCTCAACCATCTCTCCTAAGTCACAAACACACATAAATACCTTTTCCTAAATATGCCATTGCTCTGCCATGAACCCCATCCTTTTCACATACTGTTCCCTCTATCTTTAGCAAATTTCACATTTCTTCACCTGGGTAAGTTGTGCTGGTCCTTCAAGACTCAAATTATATACTACATTCCGAAATCTTTCCCTGATATCTCCAAAGTTTACTTAAAAACTCCTCCAGTGTGAACCCTTATGCAGAAAAGAGATTTAAAGTATTTGGGGTAAATCACAGAACTGACTACTGAGAAACCAGACTTGTAAAAAGACAAAAAACAGGGAAGCTCTGGAGTCTAGTAGCAAAAACTCCTGACACTATTGTCATGATGCCACCACCAGGACAAATTTATACAGAGCTTATTTTCCATCCTTGTGTTATTCTCTCCAGATTCAAAGTCTCAGGGGAGAATCAGATTGGCTTGGCTTGAGTCACATGATGACCCCTTAGCTAGATGAAGGAGTTTTGGTACGTTCTTACCATCAACACACACATGGGGAAAAGGTAAAACTCCACAGTGAAATTAAGGTGCTGCTACTAAAAAGAGAGAGCAAGAGAAAGCTCAAAACAACAAATAACTACTAAAGCCTTGAACCAAGTGTGAGAGTCATCAGATAGGTGTCAGAAATATCCTTTTTTCCCTAAAATGTGAGAACACACTGGAGAAAATCAGAGCACCCCGTCAGCTGTCTCATTTTCAAGGGAAGTTGGTATGTCATTATAACAATGACCTAATAAGTCAGCATTCATTAAAATGTGCTGCAGGCCAAAATCAGGGCCATTTCTTTTGTCATCTGAAACATATTGGAAGCTTGAAAAAAAAGGCATTTTGTGCAAAAGGAAATGATACTCCTTTTAAAAGTTTTATCACAAGTAAGGAAATTTCTAGGTCAGATTAGCATCTTATTTGTAGTCCCAGGGCTCATGAGAATAAGTAAAGGTCTACACCTTTTTTTTTTCTGAGGAGCAATGAGCATCTTTCTGTTACCCCTTATTTTTCTTAGGAGCCTCATGGAAGTCACATGGCACAGCCTGCTACAGCACAGACATACTTTCAAATTCAGCAGCCATCAACAGTCTTTCCCCCTCAGCTCCTGATCCCACCTGCCTCCACATGTCACAGGTATGTACTTTCTATTTTTTAAAATTAGGACATGAAGTTCATATTTGCAAAAAAGGATAGAGCACTCAAAGACTATCTTAGCTCAGAGACAGACCATGGAATCTGATCATTCTGTAGTAGAGCGGGCACAGAGAAGCCTCACAGTGGAATCCCTTGGAAAGATCACATGGAAGAAGCTTTAGTGAGGGTCACACTCCTCACTGCAGTGTCTAAGTTCAAACTGTAGAACAGTCTTTTTCTCCGCAAATTGAATATGAAGTGTCTGGACAGCATAGGAAACTTACTGTTTTCATTCTTCTGCCACCAAGATCATTAGCATTTATTTTTTACCTTTATCTATTGATGGATATTAACAGAAGCAGAATTAGCTACAGTATGATACCCCATTAACAGAAAGAGGTGCTTTTTCTAAAAACATGGCAGTCGCATATAGAGGAAAAACTAGTAGAGAAAAACAGTCTTCTTACCCTGGTTTCTCTGCTAACGGGCAATGTTACTTTGTATGAAATATTTAACTTTTTTTTGTTTCTAATTCTCTGTTGTGCATGGTAATATCACTTGTGAAAGCTCAATAAGATAACTAATATAAAATATGGGGGGGGGGATGAGCTACCATAACCAAAGTCAAAATAGATCAATGCTTTGACAAATTCAGTATTGTACTCCAAATTTATAATTCCCATCCAATAACATTCTACTTTAGGTTCACAAACTAAAGAAGAGCTCCATTTCTTCCTACTGCTGTAAAATGCATTTACTTTCCAGTTATTCTCCTTAGACAACTAATGAGTGGCTTTTGGTCAGTGGATGTTTTGGTTAATTCCCCCCAAAATAGGAAAATTACAATTTTGAGAAGTTGGCTGAATTAGATTACAAATTCTGCTAGATTTCATTTCTATTATTTAACTATCAGAACACCAATCCTTTAAAGAAAATTTGACACAATATGAGCCAAGTCAGATAAAGATAAATGTTGACTAGTCTTGGGTGCATGCAAGTTGAATCTAAAAATTGTATTTAATTGATTCTGGAAGCAAATTTTGAAGTCAATGCTTCAGAAATCAGTTGGAAGTCCACAAATGGTAATAGTATTTAGCTGATTTCAATGGAAATGGTCTCATTAACACATCAGCTGCTGAAAATGTATGAGCCCAGCCATGTCCTTTGCCCGCCTGGAGGAAAGCACAGTTTTGCTTTTAAAAATAATCCTTGTTTAAATTGTTAACAGTTGCTCTAGTGGTGGCCCATGGCAAGAAATTCAAGCCCCTCTCTTTCTCTCTTATATGAGCATTTCCAAACCCTTCAGCCAGCTCTTACACTGTCAATGCAAAATGACTTTTCTAACTGCATTTAAACTACTTTAACCAGCTTTAGTGATAGACTTTCTTCCTCAGTGCAGAATATGCAGTTTAAATCAAAACATCAGAATGCTAAACATGCATGTTTTCTACAACATAATCTCAAAAGTTCCAAAAGTAATAAGCAGTATCAGTAATATCAGAATAAATTTCCAGTAAAATAGCCAGATAGCATTAACTAAGCAACTCTCTTAAATTATTCTATATGTTCTATATGAATTACCTAAATGGAAACTTTTCAAATACTTTTGTTCTCACGGGTAAGAGGTTTGCTTTTTTTTTTTTTTTAAAGATTTTGTTTATTTATTTGACAGAGATCACAAGCAGGCAGAGAGGCAGGCAGAGAGAGAGGAGGAAGCAGGCTCCCGCTGAGCAGAGAGCCCAATGCGGGGCTCGATCCCAGGACCCTGAGATCATGACCTGAGCCGAAGGCAGCAGCCCAACCCACTGAGCCACCCAGGCGCCCCAAGAGGTTTGCTTTAAAGTAGGTAGTTTCAAGGAGGGATTTCATTTCTATATTAGGTGACTTAAAATAATAGGATCTTTAGGAAAACATCATATGGAGTCTGCCTTGAATTTAAGCAATTTGAGCAAATAAAGATTATATCAGAATTGTAACTCATGAGAAATATTTTTTAAATGGAATATTGAAGCTTGCATTGTTACCACTTTAATTTTAAGCCCTCAGAACTGCTCATTTTGCATCCATGTTGATTGTTCATTTTAAGCCATTAGTGGAACTCACATTCCAGAAATATTTAATCCAAATTAAGGAAAAGAGCACTAACTGAAAGAAATAATTTTATTTATTTATTTATTTATTTATTTATTTAATTTTTTATAAACATATAATATATTTTTATCCCCAGGGGTACAGGTCTGCGAATCGCCAGGTTTACACACTTCACAGCACTCACCATAGCACATACCCTCCCCAATGTCCATAACCTCACCCCCCCTCTCCCAACCCCCTTCCCCCCATCAACCCTCAGTTTGTTTTGTGAGATTAAGAGTCACTTATGGTTTGTCTCCCTCCCAATCCCATCTTGTTTCATTTATTCTTCTCCTACCCCCTTAACCCCCCATGTTGCATCTCCTCTCCCTCATATCAGGGAGATCATATGATAGTTGTCTTTCTCCGATTGACTTATCTCGCTAAGCATGATACCCTCTAGTTCCATCCACGTCGTCGCAAATGGCAAGATTTCATTTCTTTTGATGGCTGCATAGTATTCCATTGTGTATATATACCACATCTTCTTTATCCATTCATCTGTTGATGGACATCTAGGTTCTTTCCATAGTTTGGCTATTGTAGACATTGCTGCTATAAACATTCGGGTGCACGTGCCCCTTCGGATCACTACGTTTGTATCTTTAGGGTAAATACCCAGCAGTGCAATTGCTGGGTCATAGGGTAGTTCTATTTTCAACATTTTGAGGAACCTCCATGCTGTTTTCCAGAGTGGTTGCACCAGCTTGCATTCCCACCAACAGTGTAGGAGGGTTCCCCTTTCTCTGCATCCTCGCCAGCATCTGTCATGTCCTGACTTGTTAATTTTAGCCATTCTGACTGGTGTGAGGTGATATCTCATGGTGGTTTTGATTTGTATTTCCCTAATGCCGAGTGATATGGAGCACTTTTTCATGTGTCTGCTGGCCATCTGGATGTCTTGAAAGAAATAATATTTTAATTAAACTTCAAGATTAAAGTCCCCAAGACACACAAAAAAAGGAAAGATGTTTTATGCTCATGGATTGAAAGACTAAATATTGTTAAAATGTCCATACTACCCAAGGCAATCTACAAATTCAGTGCAATCCCTATCAAAATTCCAATGGCATTTTACACAAAAATAGAACAAACGATCCTAAAATTTGTATGTAACCACAAAAGACCCCACATATTCAAAACATTCTTGAGAAAAAAGAACTGGAGTCCTTACAGTCCCTGATTTCAAACTCATTATAAAACTACTACAACCAAAACAGTATAGTATTTTCATAAAAAACAGATGCATAAATTAATAAAACAGAATAGTGATCCCAGAAATAAACCCATACATGCATGGTCAGTTAAATTGTGACTAAGGAGCCAAGAACATACAATGGGAAAGACAGTGTCTTCAATAAATTGTGTTGGGAAACTGCACAACTACATGGAAAAGAATAAAACTAGAGCATTAGCTTTTACTGCACACAAAAATCAACTCAAAACAGATTAAAGACTTGAAAGTAAGACCCGAAACCATAAAACTCTTAAAAGAAGGCATGACATCAGTTTTGACAATGAATTTTGGGGTCTGACTCCAGAAGCAAAACAAAACAAAACAAAAAAATAAAAACAAGTGGGACTACACAAAAAAGATTCTGCACAGACAAGGAACCCATCAATAAAATGAAAAGGCAACCTATTGAATAGGTCAAAATATTTGCAAATCATACATCTGATTAGGGTTAATATCCAATATATATAAAGACTTCATACAACTCAATAACAAAACAACAACAGTCTGATTAAAATATGGATCAAAGGCTCTGAATAGATATTTTTCCAAAGACATACAGATAGCCAAAAGACATATGAAGAGATGCTCAACACCACTCATCATTAGGGAAATGCAAAATGAAACCACAACATGCTATCACCTCACATCTGTTAAAATGGCTATTACCAAAAAGATAAGAAATAAAAGTATTAGTGAGAATTTGGAAAGAAGGAAACCCTTGTGCCTTCTTGATAGAAATGTAAATTGGTCAAGCTGAGACAAAAAATAGAATGAAGTTTCCTCAAAAACTTAAAACAGGGCTACCATATGATCCAACAATTCCACTAGTAGGTTTTTCACCAAAGAAAACAAAAACACTAACTTGAAATGCATATATGTACCTCATGTTTACTGCATTATTTTCAATAGCCAAGATATAAAAATTACCTAAGAGTCCATCAATAGATAAATGGATAAAGATGATGTGATACATGTACACACACACACATACACACAAGTATACTACTCAGTCATAAGAATAAAATCTTGCCATTTACAACAATATCAATGGGTCTTGAGAGCATTATGCTAAGTGAAATATGTCAAAGACAAATATATGATCTCACTTATACATATGGAATTTAAAAACAACAAAAACCAAGCTCATTGGTAGAGAACAAACTGGTGGTTACTACAGGTGTTGGGAAAGGGGAAGAAATCTGTTAAGTAGGTCAAAAGGTGCAAAATTCAGTTATAACATAATTAAGTCATGGAATAATAATGTACAACATGATGACTGTAGTTAATAATACTGTATTACACATCTGAAAGTTACTAAGAGTAAATCCTAAAGGTCTTCATCACAAGAAAAAAAATTCTGTCACTATGCATAGTGATGGAGGTTAACTAGATATATTGTGGTGACCATTTTGCAATATATGCAAATATTGAATCATGTTGTATACCTGAAATGAACATGTTATATGTCAATTTTACTTCAATTAAAAAGAAAGATTTAAGTGTCAGGAAAGCTCTTCCCATTTCCCACCAAATAATAAATGTCACTGATTCAAGATACTGGAAAAAAAAAAAAAAAAAAATGGCTTTTGCTTTTTCTTGGAAAAACCTACTCAGTACCTCTGAAAACTTCTTAACAAGTTCTCTAAAAGTAATTACTGGCTTTTTTTCTTTATTTGAATATGAGGTTTCATAGCAAATTTTCAAAGGTCTTGTTCCCACCCTCTAATGCTTCAAATCCAAATGGCAAGTAGTCAGATGGCACAGAGCTGTTCAATGTAAAAAAAAACAAGAGTCTCCTGATATCTAGTAACCAGCTCTACAACTTCTGTTCTTGGAACCAAAGAATGAAAAGAAAAAGAAAGGGGAAACATAGAAGAAAATCTTCATGACTTTGGATTAGGCAAAGACACCTTGTCATGCACCACCAATAAAATACACAAACCCCGCCCCCAAAAGAAGACTTCTTAAACATTGTACTAAAAGCAAGATCCACCAAAAAAAAAAAAAAAAGTCAGTGAATTAGACTTCACAGAAATTAAAAACCTGCTCTTTTAAAAACACTAATAAGAGAATAAAAAGACAAGCCACAGACTGGGAAACAATAGTTATAAGTTATATATATATATAAAGATTTGTTTAAAGAAAATGTAACTTTCTTTAAAGCCACTGGGTGGCTCAGTGGGTTAAGCCGCTGCCTTCGGCTCAGGTCATGATCCCAGGTCCTGGGTTCGAGCCCCACATCAGGCTTTCTGCTCAGCAGGGAGCCTGCTTCCTCCTCTCTCTCTGCCTGCCTCTCTGCCTACGTGTGATTTCTCTCTGTCAAATAAATAAATAAAATCTTTAAAAAAAAAAATGTAAATAACTCTTAAAACTCAATAAGAAAAAAAAACTTTAATAGGCAAAAAATTTGAACAGGACCTTACCCCAGAGAAGTCATGCAGATTGCAAATCACAGTTGAAAATATTTTCAACACCATTAGTCAATAAGAAAATACAAAGTAAAACCACAATGAGATACCACTACACATCTACTGGAACAAAATTTAAAACATAGCAACTGTCTTTAATAATGTGGAAGAACTGGAACTCTTGTATACTGCTGATGGAAAAGTAAAATTGTATAGACACTTTGGAAAACAATGTTGCAGTTTATTAAATTAACGTATACCTACTGTTATGATTCTGCCATTCCACTCCTTGATATTTACCCAAGAGAAACAAAACCGTGTGTCCACAGAAAGACTTGTTTACCAATGTTCATACAGCTTTATTTGCAATAGCCAAAAACCTGTGAACATTCCAAATGCCATCAACACATGAATAGATAAACAAATCATCCTTTATCCACATCATAGAATACCACTCTACGATACAAGAGAGTGGCCTATTGACATATGACAATCTCAAAAAGTATGAGTGAAAGAAATTAAACAGAAAGAATACATATTGTAGATTCTATTTATATAAAATCCTAGAAAGTACAGTAAACTAAGGTAACAAAAAGCAGATCCGGGTTGCCTCTGAAAGAGGGAAAGGGGTGGGGAGGATAGGGTGGAGGCAGAGGGAATGGATTTTGGAAGGGATTACAAGGAAAGAAGGAACCGCAAGAAAACCCCTGAGGTGATGAATATGTTAATCATCTTAAAATCTTTTTATTTTATTTTTTTAAAGATTTTATTTATTTATTTATTTGACAGAGAGAGAGAAAGAGAGCACAAGCAGGCAGAGAGGCAGGCAGAGGGAGAGAGAGAAGCAGGCTTCCTGCTGGGCAGGGAGCCTGATGCAGGACTCGATCCCAGGACCCTAGGATCATGGCCTGAGCTGAAGGCAGCCGCTTAACTGACTGAGCCACCCAGGCATTCCAATCTTAATTTTAATTTTAATTTAATTTTATCTTAATTTTAGTGATAGTTTCATGGGTATATACATACATACAAACTTATCAGTTGTATACTTGATGTGTATGCAGTTGAATGTATATAATTTATTTCTCAATAATGCTGTATTTTTTAAAAAAAGGAAAACACTCCCCAGAGACAATGCTAGAATATCATATAGGGGTAAGCAAACCAAGTTGTCTGCTGTTAGCACACACTGAACTTCCTTTCCCCCTGATAATATCTGCAAATTTATGAACTATCAAATAAAGTATGCGGTCTTCATGGATAATATACTTACACATGCAAAAAGGAGCCAAACAATTAGCCACTCTCCCTACTTGCCCAGGAGAATAATAATCAATGTCTGATGAGTAGCAAAGCATATAAATTTGATTTACAATGTTTCCCTACTCTATGAGGGTGGGCTGGAAACCCATGCTTATACATTGGAAAATGCTTACATACCAGACTTCACTAAAGGACCAGGTGTACATTTTTCCTTTCCCCCCCTGACTTCTATACCAGCAGTGATCTACTGTCTTGCAGCCTGGATGGCTCTGTCAATGGAGCAGATGGAATAATTCTTTCCTACTTCTAGTTAGGTTTGATGCTCACTGATAAAATCAACATTTCCTCCTTGCTGAGTATTCTTGTTCACATGTGTTCATTTGGCATTGAACCTGCTTACAAGATGTTCTAGCAACATAGGTGCCAAGTCATAGTGGATCTGCTCTGGGAACCTAGGAGTCTTCAGGGTACTATTTAATTCTTCCCTTTGTAACCTCCTGAGGAGGATGAGGAGGAAGAGGAAGATAAAGCTCTAGGTTTTTTCTGCATTTGTTGATACTTTCAGACAAAAAGGTCTGAAGCTGAACTTAAGAATATACCAGTTTGACAGCCTCAGTTCATAATGAAGATGAGCTCTTTACCATTTCTGTTTCTCTCCTAAGGAAGGTGCCAATGACTCTATTAAAAGGAAGGGGCTGTTTGCCAGTTGGAACTCCTTCACATGCCCTGTGAAGCTGCCCAACACAGCTGGTGGGCCAAAGAAGCCAGTCTCCATCCTGGAGTTTGACTCCTGCCAGAACTCACACCACCTGAGAAGCAAACAGGAGATGGCCGAGCCATGTGCAGTGTGCATACCTATTGTCTTGGCACAAGGTCAGTTTAGTTTATACCAGTTAGTGCTGCCCCTGGAGAATATTTACTACATATACAAATAGGCAGTTAATATGACCCTTGATAGACATGGTAATAGAGTTTGTTCTGACGATTGACCCAGAACTGCATTCTGCCAGTTATACCATGATTAATTCACTGTGCTGGCAGAGAAAAAACAGCTCTAGCTGAACTCTTGGATTCAGGCTGAGAATCAGCCTACCAACAGCTCTGCTACAATGATCCAGTCAATGTACAGTAAACCCCAAGGTTTTGAATACTCTTAAACCATTTCTAATACACACGAAATGGAAAGATAGCATTACTACAAGCACAGACTCTTCCGAAAATTCCATTCCCTATTGGGTTGGGGTTGTTCTTTTGTGGTCTGAAGACCCTTGGAAGGTTTAAAATCCATAATCAACCCTGGCTCCCAGCATCTTTTGGATTTTCAATGAAGACATGTACGCCAAGGAACATAATGCCAACAGTGAGCTAATTCCCGGAGATTCCTACCAGCCAAGGGATTTGGATAAAACTGATTTGTCTCCAGAAATGCCAGGAGTATACTGCTACTCAGTAAATGGGCTTTGCCTTTCTGTACTTCTTGCCTTTCCAGCACTGGCAGTATGACTTTCTTAAAAATCACTCTTCAACATGAGGATGATAGGACTCTTAGAAACTTCCTAGGCCAACTTAACATGTTTCCTGAAAGTATCATGTAAGAAAAGGAAGTGGGGCCTAAGCCTCAGAACTTCCCATCCTCTTCAGACTGGCAGGACAGAAATGACAATTGCCTGCCTCTAGAGAAATCCAGGAATAGGCAGCTCTTACACATTAATACCCAACACAGACCAAGAAATTTATGTTCTCACAGATTCTCATCAAACCAATGGATTTCTCTTCCATACACATGTTCTCAACTCAGTCACAAAGTCATAGAGCCACACCTAATAGGGGTATAAATCAAAGATATATACAAGGTATTAAACATTTACCAAGGGAATAAATGTTGTTGTATCTCTAAACCTAAGTCTACATCTTAATATTGTATTTATTTTTTAAGATTTTTTTTATTTATTCATTTGAGAGAGATACAGAGAGACAGAGACAGAGAGAGCACAGGCAGGGGGAGAGGCAAAGGGAGAGGGAGAGGCAGACTCCCCACTGAGCAGGGAGCCAGACATGGGGCTCAATTCCAGGACCTGGGGATCATAACCTGACCAAAGGCAGATGTTTAACCATCTGAGCCACCCAGGTGCCCCCACATCTTAATATTTTTAAAAGCTGCCCAGTTCACATTTACTTAAATTTCTACTGATCTTGAAAATGAAGTATTGGATATTTGGTTACTCCTTGTCATCTGTGATTTCTTTAATCAAATATTCACCAAAGTAAAAGTTGTCATGAAATTTTTTTCAAAGATTTTGAGAGAGAAAGAAAGCAAGGGAGATAGAGAGAATGAGAGAGAGAGAGAGAGCAGGAGAGGGGTGAGGGGCAAAGGGAGAAGCAGACTCCCTGCTGAGCTGGGAGCCCAATATGGGGCTCAATTACTGGACTTCTGGATCATGACCCAAGTTGAAGGTGGATACTTAACCAACTAAATCACCTAGGCATCCCTGTTGCCACATGTATTTAAACATATTTGATGTATATGCAGAGAAACCTCCAATTAGTACACTGTTACTCTTTAGGTACAGGATTAAAACTTCACTTATTATTCCATTTGTTAAAGAACTGGGGATTTTTCCTTACTGATAGGAAAGGGAAAGCAATATTTGGATATAAAAACTAAGCAAAAGTGCATGCATTTCACAGAGTATATTTCTCCAAGCAGTTCACATTGAGTAGTAAAGTCCTTCAAAGTCGCTTTCCTTCTTATTCATGCACATCCTGATATATAAAATATGTAGTTAGTAGGAAAGTACACATTAGCATAGTCTGAGTCTACTGTGACTGTTCATGGTTACACATGTGGGGCTGATATGGGTTGTCAGTTGGAATGTGGGACATAGGTGCCCCTATTTGGTTCTTAAATATTTTTAACTTCATCCCAGATTATAAAATGTAATTGAAAGTTAGTAGCACATTTTTTTCCCTACCATAATGCTGTGTTATAAGCAACCCCTTTAGTGAATGCATTGTCATGGGCTATATTATAAAGGGAAGAGAAGAGAAGGATTCCTCCCTCGAAAATGGAGAACAGGAACTTGACAAGAATATTAAGTTGATTCCTTACTGTCTGGGTTTTTAAAGCAAAATGCCATATACTGGGTAGCTTATAAACAACATAAATAAATATCTCACAGTTCCAGAGGCTGGGAATTCCACGATAAAGTTGCCAGCTGATCTAGTATCTGGAATGCTTCTTGGTTCACAACCATCTTTTTGCTGTGTCCTCACATAATAGAAGGGGCTAAGGATTCTCTTTAGTATCTTTCATAAGACATTAGTCTTAACAAAGATTTTTTGTATGACACCAAAAGCTTTTTGACATTGGTCTTGGCAATGCTATATTGGATATGACCCTAAAAGGACAGGCAACAATGGAAAAATAAACAAGCGGTATTATATCAATATAAAAGCTTGTGCAAGAAAACCGACAACAAAATGTAAAGAAAAACTACAGAATGGAAGCAAATATTGTGCACTATATATCAGATAAGGAAATAGTATTGAAAATATGTAAGAATCTCATTCAACTCAGTAACAAAACCCATATTAAAAAACCCATATTAAAACCCATATTAAACCCATATTAAAAATGGTCTAAGGACCAAATAGATATCTTCCCAAAGAAGACATACAAATAAGTGAAGGGGATTAAGAGGTGCAAACTTCCATTTATAAAATAAATTAATCACAGAGATGAAAAGCCCTGCTCAGGGAATACAGCCAATATTATAACAACATTGTGTGGTGATCAATAGTAACTATACTTATCAGGGGAGCACTGAGTAATGTATAGAATTGTCAAATTACTGGGTTTTTTTTTTTATTTTTTATTTTTTATAAACATATATTTTTATCCCCAGGGGTACAGGTCTGCGAATCGCCAGGTTTACACACTTCACAGCACTCACCATAGCACATACCCTCCCCAATATCCATAACCCCACCCCCCCTCTCCCAACCCCCTTCCCCCCATCAACCCTCAGTTTGTTTTGTGAGATTAAGAGTCACTTATGGTTTGTCTCCCTCCCAATCCCATCTTGTTTCATTTATTCTTCTCCTACCCCCTTAACCCCCAATGTTGCATCTCCTCTCCCTCATATCAGGGAGATCATATGATAGTTGTCTTTCTCCGATTGACTTATTTCGCTAAGCATGATACCCTCTAGTTCCATCCACGTCGTCGCAAATGGCAAGATTTCATTTCTTTTGATGGCTGCATAGTATTCCATTGTGTATATATACCACATCTTCTTTAACCATTCGTCTGTTGATGGACATCTAGGTTCTTTCCATAGTTTGGCTATTGTAGACATTGCTGCTATAAACATTCGGGTGCACGTGCCCCTTCGGATCACTACGTTTGTATCTTTAGGGTAAATACCCAGCAGTGCAATTGCAGGGTCATAGGGTAGTTCTATTTTCAACATTTTGAGGAACCTCCACGCTGTTTTCCAGAGTGGTTGCACCAGCTTGCATTCCCACCAACAGTGTAGGAGGGTTCCCCTTTCTCTGCATCCTCGCCAGCATCTGTCATTTCCTGACTTGTTAATTTTAGCCATTCTGACTGGTGTGAGGTGATATCTCATTGTGGTTTTGATTTGTATTCCCCTAATGCCGAGTGATATGGAGCACTTTTTCATGTGTCTGTTGGCCATCTGGATGTCTTCTTTGCAGAAATGTCTGTTCATGTCCTCTGCCCATTTCTTGATTGGATTATTTGTTCTTTGGGTGTTGAGTTTGCTAAGTTCTTTATAGATTTTGGACACTAGCCCTTTATCTGATATGTCATTTGCAAATATCTTCTCCCATTCTGTCAGTTGTCTTTTGGTTTTGTTCACTGTTTCCTTTGCTGTGCAAAAGCTTTTGATCTTGATAAAATCCCAATAGTTCATTTTTGCCCTTGCTTCCCTTGCCTTTGGCGATGTTCCTAGGAAGATGTTGCTGCGGCTGACGTCGAAGAGGTTGCTGCCTGTGTTCCCCTCAGGGATTTTGATGGATTCCTTTCTCACATTGAGATCCTTCATCCATTTTGATTCTATTTTCGTGTGTGGTGTAAGGAAATGATCCAATTTCATTTTTCTGCATGTGGCTGTCCAATTTTCCCAACACCATTTATTGAAGAGGCTGTCTTTTTTCCATTGGACATTCTTTCCTGCTTTGTCGAAGATTAGTTGACCATAGAGTTGAGGGTGTATTTCTGGGCTCTCTATTCTGTTCCATTGATCTATGTGTCTGTTTTTGTGCCAGTACCATGCTGTCTTGATGATGACAGCTTTGTAATAGAGCTTGAAGTCTGGAATTGTGATGCCACCAACTTTGGCTTTCTTTTTCAATATTCCTTTGGCTATTCGAGGTCTTTTCTGGTTCCATATGAATTTTAGGATTATTTGTTCCATTTCTTTGAAAAAAAATGGATGGTACTTTGATAGGAATTGCATTAAATGTGTAGATTGCTTTAAGTAGCATAGACATTTTCACATTATTTATTCTTCCAATCCAGGAGCATGGAACATTTTTCCATTTCTTTGTGTCTTCCTCAATTTCTTTCATGAGTACTTTATAGTTTTCTGTGTATAGATTCTTAGTCTCTTTGGTTAGATTTATTCCTAGGTATCTTATAGTTTTGGGTGCAATTGTTAAAGGGATGGACTCCTTAATTTCTCTTTCTTCTGTCTTGTTGTTGGTGTAGAGAAATGCAACTGATTTCTGTGCATTGATTTTATATCCTGACACTTTACTGAATTCCTGTAGTAGTTCTAGCAGTTTTGGAGTGGAGTCTTTTGGGTTTTCCACATATAGTATCATATCATCTGCAAAGAGTGATAGTTTGACTTCTTCTTTGCCGATTTGGATGCCTTTAATTTCCTTTTGTTGTCTGATTGCTGAGGCTAGGACTTCTAGTACTATGTTGAATAGCAGTGGTGATAACGGACATCCCTGCCGTGTTCCTGACCTTAGCGGAAAAGCTTTCAGTTTTTCTCCATTGAGAATGATATTTGCGGTGGGTTTTTCATAGATGGCTTTGATAATATTGAGGTATGTGCCGTCTATCCCTACACTTTGAAGAGTTTTGATCAGGAAGGGATGCTGTACTTTGTCAAATGCTTTTTCAGCATCTATGGAGAGTATCATATGATTCTTGTTCTTTCTTTTATTAATGTGTTGTATCACATTGATTGATTTGCGGATGTTGAACCAACCTTGCAGCCCTGGAATAAATCCCACTTGGTCCTGGTGAATAATCCTTTTAATGTACTGTTGAATCCAATTGGCTAGTATTTTGGCGAGAATTTTTGCATCTGTGTTCATCAAGGATATTGGTCTGTAGTTCTCCTTTTTGATGGGATCCTTGTCTGGTTTTGGGATCAAGGTGATGCTGGCCTCATAAAATGAGTTTGGAAGTTTTCCTTCTATTTCTATTTTTTGGAACAGTTTCAGGAGAATAGGAATTAGTTCTTCTTTAAATGTTTGGTAGAATTCCCCCGGGAAGCCGTCTGGCCCTGGCTTTTGTTTGTTTGGAGATTTTTGATGACTGTTTCAATCTCCTTACTGGTTATGGGTCTGTTCAGGCTTTCCATTTCTTCCTGGTTCTGTTGTGGTAGTTTATATGTCTCTAGGAATGCATCCATTTCTTCCAGATTGTCAAATTTGTTGGCGTAGAGTTGCTCATAGTATGTTCTTATAATTGTCTGTATTTCTTTGGTGTTCGTTGTGATCTCTCCTCTTTCATTCATGATTTTATTTATTTGGGTCCTTTCTCTTTTCTTTTTGATAAGTCTGGCCAGGGGTTTATCAATCTTATTAATTCTTTCAAAGAACCAGCTCCGAGTTTCGTTGATTTGTTCTATTGTTTTTTTGGTTTCTATTTCATTGATTTCTGCTCTGATCTTTATGATTTCTCTTCTCCTGCTGGGTTTAGGGTTTCTTTCTTGTTCTTTCTCCAGCTCCTTTAGGTGTAGGGTTAGGTTGTGTACCTGAGACCTTTCTTGTTTCTTGAGAAAGGCTTGTACCGCTATATATTTTCCTCTCAGGACTGCCTTTGTTGTGTCCCACAGATTCTGAACCGTTGTGTTTTCATTATCATTTGTTTCCTAAATTTTTTCAATTCTTCTTTAATTTCCTGATTGACCCTTTCATTCTTTAGAAGGATGCTGTTTAGTCTCCATGTATTTGGGTTCTTTCCAAATTTCCTCTTGTTATTGAGTTCTAGCTTTAGAGCATTGTGGTCTGAAAATATGCAGGGAATGATCCCAATCTTTTGATACCGGTTGAGACTTGATTTAAGACCAAGAATGTGATCTATTCTGGAGAATGTTCCATGTGCACTAGAGAAGAATGTGTATTCTGTTGCTTTGGGATGAAATGTTCTGAATAGATCTGTGATGTCCATCTGGTCCAGTGTGTCATTTAAGGCCTTGATTTCCTTGTTGATCTTTTGCTTGGATGATCTGTCCATTTCAGTGAGGGGAGTGTTAAAATCCCCTACTATTATTGTATTCTTGTCGATGTGTTTCTTTGATTTTGTTATTAATTGGTTTATATAGTTGGCTGCTCCCACGTTAGGGGCATAGATATTTAAAATTGTTAGATCTTCTTGTTGGACAGTTCCTTTGAGTATGATATAGTGTCCTTCCTCATCTCTTATTATAGTCTTTGGCTTAAAATCTAATTGATCTGATATAAGGATTGCCACTCCTGCTTTCTTCTGATGTCCATTAGCATGGTAAATTCTTTTCCACCCCCTCACTTTAAACCTGGAGGTGTCTTCGGGTTTAAGATGAGTTTCTTGTAGGCAACATATAGATGGGTTTTGTTTTTTTATCCATTCTGATACCCTGTGTCTTTTGATTGGGGCATTTAGCCCATTAACATTCAGGGTAAGTATTGAGAGATATGAATTTAGTGCCATTGTATTGCCTGTAAGGTGACTGTTATTGTATATTGTCTCTGTTTCTTTCTGATCTACTACTTTTAGGGTCTCTCTTTGCTTAGAGGACCCCTTTCAATATTTCCTGTAGAGCTGGTTTGGTGTTTGCAAATTCTTTCAGTTTTTGTTTGTCCTGGAAGCTTTTAATCTCTCCGTCTATTTTCAATGATAGCCTAGCTGGATATAGTATTCTTGGCTGCATGTTTTTCTCATTTAGTACTCTGAATATATCATGCCAGCTCTTTCTGGCCTGCCAGGTCTCTGTGGATAAGTCTGCTGCCAATCTAATATTTTTACCATTGTACGTTACAGACTTCTTTTCCCGGGCTGCTTTCAGGATCTTTTCTTTGTCACTAAGACTTGTAAATTTTACTATTAGGTGACGGGGTGTGGACCTATTCTTATTGATTTTGAGGGGGGTTCTCTGAACCTCCTGGATTTTGATGCTTGTTCCCTTTGCCATATTGGGGAAATTCTCTCCAATAATTCTCTTCAATATACCTTCTGCTCCCCTCTCCGTTTCCTCTTCTTCTGGAATCCCAATTATTCTAATGTTGTTTCATCTTATGGTGTCACTTATCTCTCAAATTCTCCCCTCGTGGTCCAGTAGCTGTTTGTCCCTCTTTTGCTCAGCTTCTTTATTTTCTGTCATTTGGTCTTCTATATCGCTAATTCTTTCTTCTGCCTCATTTATCCTAGCAGTGAGAGCCTCCATTTTTTATTGCACCTCATTAATAGCTTTTTTTATTTCAACTTGGTTCGATTTTAGTTCTTTTATTTCTCCAGAAAGGGCTTTTATATCTCCCGAGAGGGTTGCTTTAATATCTTCCATGCCTTTTTCAAGCCCGGCTAGAACCTTGAGAATCATCATTCTGAACTTTATATCTGACATATTACCAATGTCTGTATTGATTAGGTCCCTAGCCTTTGGTACTACTTCTTGTTCTTTTTTTTGTTGTGAATTTTTCCGCCTTGTCATTTTGTCCAGATAAGAGTATATGAAGGAGCAAGTAAAATACTAAAAGGGTGGCAACAACCCCAGGAAAATATGCTTTAGCCAAATCAGAAGAGATCCCAAATCATGAGGGGATTTTTTTTTTTTTTTTTTTTTTTTTTTTTTTTTTTTTTTTTTTTTTTTTACAGAACTTGGTCCCTTCTCCTCTGGCCACTCTCTGGCACAACCGGACACAGGGAGATGACAATGGCGGCTTTCGTCAACCACTGAGCCCCGGGGATCTGGCATTGACCTTGGACATCTAGAATTTTGGTTTACAGACAGCCAACCAGTACTGCCAAGGCATGATAACCAGAACCACCACCTGTAACAATGCCTACTGGGGCCTGAGCGCTACAGAATGCAAGGGGGTGGGATAATCCCATACCCTTGCCTATTTCTCTACACACACTCCTTCTTGAGCTCTCGGGAGAGAAGGTCAGCAGAAGTGGGGACAGAGAGCACCAAGTCCAAACCACACCAAAATGGAGGCCATTCTGGCAGCTGTCTGGTGAAGGTCGTTGATGACCAGGAGACAGAGATGGACAACAGGACCTCATGGAGTAGTTTTCCTAGCTGCATGCAGGATGCACCACGCTTCCTTCTTTCATAATCCTGAGGTCCGGGGCTAAAGAACTCCACCACAGAGAGTTCCGTGCAGGCTGCAGTGTGGTAGGCAGAGTAACAGCTCTCTTTCAGAAGAAAAAAAAAAAAAAAAAAAAGAGAGAGAGGGAAAAAAAAAGAAACTATTAAAAAAAGAAAGCTGATAAAAAATATAAAAAGGAAAAAATATATATATATATATTAGATAAACTATTTAAAAAACGTTAAAAAAAGAAAACGGTAAAAGTTAAAAAAATTTAGCAGAAGAAGAGAAAAAAAAATTGAAAAAGAGAAAAAAAAATTAAATTAACTGCAAGGCTAAAGAATCATGGGGAGAAAGCCATGAGTTCCATGCTTTGCTTTCTTCTCCTCTGGAATTCCGCCGCTCTCCTTGGTATTGAAACTGCACTCCTTGGTAGGTGAACTTGGTCCTGGCTGGGTTTCTCCTTGATCTTCTGGGGGAGGGGCCTGTTGTAGTGATTCTCAAGCGTCTTTGCCCCAGGCGGAGTTGCACCGCCCTTACCCGGGGCCGGGCTGAGTAATCCGCTGGGGTTTGCTGCGTTTGCTTTCGGGAGCTTTTGTTCCCTGAGCGCTTTCCGTAGAGTTCCGGAGGACGGGAGTGAAGATGGCGGCCTCCCGGTCTCCGGCCTGGAGGAGCCGAGAGCCCGGGGCCCCACTCCTCCGTGCGCCCTCAGAGAACAGCGCCCAATGACTCCCGTCACCCTGGCCTCCGGCCATGCTCTGAGCTGACCAAGCCTGCGACCAGTTCAAGGTAACCCCGAGTTTAGAGCTCACTCCTCGGCTCTGTCTCTGTAGCCGGCTTCCCTGTTCTAATACCGGTAAGCTCTGCGACACTCAGACACCCCCGATCCTTCTGTGACCCTGTGGGACCTGAGGCCACGCTGACCCCGCCTGGGCTTCACCCCAGCTAAGCTTCTGGAGCGATGTCCCTCAGCGGAACAGACTTTTAAAAGTCCTGATTTTGTGCTCCGTTGCTCCGCCGCTCGCCAGGAGCCGGCCCCTCCCCCCGCGGTCTATCTTCCCGTCGCTTTGGATTCACTTCTCTGCCAGTCCTACCTTGCAGAAAGTGGTTGATTTTCTGTTTCTGGAATTGCTGTTCTTCTTCTCTTCAATCTCCTGTTGGATTTATAGGTGTTTGCAATCTTTAGATAAGCTATTTAGCTGATCTCCCGCTACCTGAAGTAGTCTCAGCCTGCTACTTCTCCGCCATCTTGACTCCTCCTCCTCAAATTACTATGTTTTACAACTGAAACTAACATTATATTTCAGTAATTAAAGAATATTAATCTCATTCACAGAAGTGCCATCTTCATGACTTAATCACCTCCCAAAGAACCCACCTCCTAATACCACCTCTGTAAGCATTGGGATTTCAACATATTGAAATTTTAAATTTTGAGGGGACACAAACACGCAGACCATAACACCTGTGACAATTGCTTTGCCTCCATTTCCTAGCTTTTGGTTTCTGTCACCTTTTGGGATTTATAGGCCCTCACTGCATGTTTTTATCACAACATTAAAAAGTCACAATCTAGACTGGTAACAATAACAGCTACCATGAAATGAATACCTACTATGTACCAATACTAATAATCCTCCAAGGAAAGTGTTACCCCTGTTTTACACACAAGTAATCTAAGATTCAAACAAGTCATATTATTTGCCACTATAATATTATAGTATTAGATAGCACAGCAAAGTTTCCCACATGGGCTGTCTACAAAGCCAGCGTTCATTCTACTCTGTTTTATATTATTCCTCTTAGAAAAGCTACGAAGATTGTCAAGCTTTCCCTGAGAGTCAGCATGTTTCCTCCATTCCTGCTACCTCTTGCTTTAATGGAACAAGAAGCTCTTCCCCACCTTGGACTCTGAATTCGAATTCTAGTTATTTTAATATGGTTATGTTTGCTAATATAATAATAATAATAATAATAACAGTACAGTATCCATGCATGTGACTGATCAAGGTGAATTTTGGTTTCTTACCATAAAAATAGCTCTGGAGTTAAGGGCAACATAGACTGGAAGAGCTCATCCTTAGCTGGAAAAAGACTGATGATAAAGGGCACAATGTCAGAAGTTAGTAGTATTCTCCAGGAAATGTTTCTCAGGTAATCAAAAATTAGTCTTTCTTAAACTAAAGTGATAATATAGATTCTTAGTGAATCAGACAAAAACTAAATTTGTGGCAGGAAGAGATATACAGAGGTTTAGATAACTACAGAACTCAGTAAAAATTCTTGAAGCTGGATTCTGGATGTATTCTTTGTATCTATTGTATTCAGACTAATTTATAGCTTGTATTTAACTTTTGCTATATTCAGATGTGTTATTTTTCAAAAAAGTAATTTATTCTCACTTTTTAAAAGAAAACAGTCATTATGGAGCCTCTGGTGTTTTTTGTTTGATTGTTTAGCATTACATAACCTTATGTTTGGAAAAAATAAAATAAATATATGTATTAGATACAGTCAAAACCATGGATATATTCAAATTAAGTTATCAAGTTAATGTGATAGATGATGCTCTTTTACTGAAACCGAAGTTGATGTTATAAATGGTAGAATATATGTCCTCAGGTCTGGTTCTATATTTTAGCTATTTCTGTGTGTTGAATTCAGTAATTTTAGTGCTTAAAAATGTCTTTTTAACTTAAGCATGCAGCATATAAGGGAATTAATAACTTTCAGATTTTTCTTGCTACTTCAGGATAATCAGATCTTACATTTAATCAAAACTACAACAATCTATTTTCACATACCGATATAAATAACTATACAAATGACCAGTTTAATTGAAGATTAGTGTTTCTGTGCACAAGGTAAGATTAGTTGGTAGTAGAGACAAAAAAAAATGGTTTCAATTCTTTAGATTTTTTTTCTTTTATCACAAAAGAAGTCTCGAGATCAGCAGTCCATGACTGATACAGGAAGGGTATGATGTCATCAAGAATGCAAGCTCCTAGGTTTCTGCTCCTGAATTATACCTTACATTTTTAAAGTCACCCCATCATCCATGGAGCATATGCTGGAATTCCAATTATCATCTTCACACTGAAAACAAAGGAGAAAATGCAAAAGGGCAAAAAGTATTCCTCTCCACTGAGTTGGCTTCCTTCAAACAGCCTTGCCATAATTTCAACACACTATTTCTACTTGCATCCTATTTGCCTCAACTTAAACATATGGCCATACCTAGTTGCAAAGGCAGAAAGGAAATAGAAGTTTGTTTTTCGGTGCCATGCAGCAGTGTGTCTGGGTTTGTTACTAAGGTGAAAGAGGAAAATGTTTATCAGAGTAAGCAACTATTAATCTTTGTCACATGTTATACTTTTAAACTCTGTACTTTAAAAATCTAATGCAGTTATTTTTTTTTTTCCTTAAGATTTTGCTTATTTATTTGACAGAGAGAGACAAAGAGAGAGAGGGAACACAAGCTGGGGATGGGAGAAGAGAAACTGGCTCCCTGCTCAGCAGGGAGGCCTCTATCCCAGGACCCTGGGATCATGACCTGAGCCAAAGGCAGCCGCTTAATCAATGAGCCACCCAGGTGCCCCATCTAATGCAGTTCTTAATAAGGAACATTTACATCTACCACCCATAAACTGTTCCCATTTGGTATACACAAAGGTGATAACCTCTAGGTAAGTGTGAAATAGAAATCAAAATATTGGTTTCTGCCTGTCAGTTTCCTAGCACAGACTCCTAAAATCTTTGTCATTTCCTATGTGATAAGAGCACTAAGAATACCTTTTTTTCTAATATTTGGTTTTGACCCCAGTTCCTGACACAGTGCTTCTAAATACCTTGGAATTTACTGAGTAATAGAAATGTCTCTCGTCCTCTTGGGTCTAGACTTGGTGGACATCTAGAAAGCTTCAAGATGGGAACTGATCACCAGGAAAACCAAGCCATGATTAAAAACTTAGAACTTTCAGCCTCTTCTTCGTCATTTGGATAGGGGAGAAAGGCTAGAGATTGAGTTAATATTCTATTACGCCTACGCGATGAAGCCTTCATAGAAAATCCCAAAAGTGGGAAATTTGGAAAGCCTCTTCACTGAGTTGGTGAACACATCCAAAACCAGGATGGCACACCTTAACTCCATGGGGACAGAAGCTCCTGGGCTCAGAATCCTTCTAAACTTCACCCTAAGTATCTCTTCTTCTGGCTGCTCATCTGTATCCTTTATATGATAAACTGGTAAATGTAAGTGAATGTTTCCTGAGTTCTGTGAACCATTCTAATAAATTATAGAACCCCGGGAAAGGTTCTGGCTATTCAGTCAAAAGTACCATAGACAACCTAAAACTTGTGACTGGCACATGAACTGGGTGCAGTTTTCTGAGACTGAACCCTAAACTGGTGGTGTCTGATACTTACTCCAACTAGAGATATCAGTTGAACTGTGTAACACTAGGTGGTATCACAGAATTGCTTGGTGTGGGGGGAAAAAATCACACATCTGGTGTCAGAGATATTGCATGTGAGTAAAGGAGACACACAGGAGTGGTTTTGCTACACATTTATGTCTACTTACAATATAAAAATGGTAATACCACTACAGTATATGTGCTCTTTGTTCTATTCTTAAACTCTTACATACAAAATGATGACTTAGTTCTACCATTATTTGCCTCTTCTAAAACTCTAGCCAAACTTTTGCACATACAGCATATAATGACAGTTTTCAATCTCTATTTAGCCTCCAGCAATCTGAAGGATTGAAATTATCTTTTTTAAAGAAGAATCTAATGTTTAGAGAGGTTAGACAACCTGCCTGAAGTCATGCAACTAAATCCAGCCCTGGACCGCTCTGCAGGTGCTGTGGCTCCTCAGGCCTCTGTAGGACAATTTATGCAAAGTTCCTTTGGCACAGAGTCACTTCTTCAGACCTAGGGTCTAGTTAACATTCTGAATGGTCATGCAATCCTATGTGGGTTTCCCAGAGGCTTAAAAGAATGTTTTTCTTGGCCTCTCCATTTCAAGGTGTCACATGAGTACCAGTAGGACACAGGCTGCTCTACCAGTAACTGTAATAGTAATATATAGTTTTATGTTATTGATGATAAATAGACAAGTTTTAGCAATTATCATCAAAAAATTACTCCTTGTGTTTAAGAACTAATTTTGGACCCACACCACTTGTTTGGGATCACAGCTCCAAAATCATTGGCTGTGTGATCTTCACCAAGTTAATCAACCTACACCCCATTTTCCTCATCTGTGAGGTATAAATAAGAGTAGCTACAGGGTCATTAGAGGATAGATGAGTTAATATTAGCACTTAAAATAGTGCCTAACACATAGAGATGCTATAGTGTTTACTATCATTATTAGAAGTAGATGTATTATTGTATTAGTGTTATTAAGTGCATTTCCATTTCATATGATTTTCTGAATTCCTTCTTTATGACTCTCACATCAGAGTATTCCCATTTATATAAAATTGCTCCCTTCTTCCTCTGAACAATGACTATAAGAATCACACAGACCAGGGAGGGAGACAAACCATAAGAGACTCTTAATCTCAGGAAACAAACTGAGGGTTGCTGGGGGTAGAGAGGTGGGATAATGTGGCTGGGTTATGGACATTGGGGAGGGTATGTGCCATGGTGAGTGTTGTGAATTGTGTAAGACTGACAGGGGTATAGACCTGTACCCCTGAATTGTGTAAGATTGACAGGAGTATAGACCTGTACCCCTGAAGCAAATAATACATTATATGTTAATTAAAAAAAAAAAAAGAATCACACAGACCCTAAATCCAACAGGATCTCAGATCCATCACTCATCTTGGATAGAGATTTCTTGTTGGCCTTCAATAGGGTAAAGGAAATTGGTCTTTTTTATTCAACAATTGTAAAGCTTAGCAAAATAATTGATTTTTTTTTTTTACTCAAACTTCCAGGATCACATTATAAATAATAACTGGCTGCAAGGGGAAGGAGGGAATAAACCTTTGGGTTTGGGTGGGTAGGGAAGAGCACCCACACATTTGGAAAATGTAGAACTAGTAATGCAAGAGACTGAACTACATGTCAGAGACACAGGCTTGACTATAGTCAGCCTTAAGCTGGATTTTCTGAACCTTTTCCTACTTCTGATTGACCTTCTGTTATCCTCCTGCATTTGGATTTCCCTTACCTCCTGATTCACTTGAAATTTCTTTTTCTCAATTTGACATCCTGTGTATCATGTTTATAATGTTCCAAGAAGTCTTAAGTTGAGTTTAGAATGTATTCCCCTTCTTTGTATGACAGGTAGTAAAAGACAGTTCCAGTCTTCATTTTACAAAACAAAGTATAATACTCATGAAAAAATAATTATTAAAAGAAGAAACATATTTCTGAATAGTATGATAAAAGTGTTTTCTGCCCTCTATTTTTCACACAGATGAACTCAGGCATAAGACTTCTGGCGAGGAAAACTTAGAGTTCATGTCCTTGCCTCCCCCAAAGAAAAGAAGGAATTTAAAAAAAAAAAAAAAGTTCTTTAGAACTAAATACAAGAAATTGCACAGAGAATGAAAGCAGTTACATGAGGAACACGAGCATAGTTTGACTCATTTGGTAAAACTTTAAGACAAGTATATAAATATGACTGATACCTGCAACACTTGCTTTACTGCTTGTTCTTCCTGTAAATTGGTATTTCTCACAAAATTTAGAAGGGAACTCTCTAACTCCTTTTCTTTCTCTTTATGTGCATTCTGCCTCAAAGCCAGCACAGACATGCAAACAGGTAGATTTGCTTCCTTGTGCCAGTAATTGATATAGTTGAACAAAGGATTCTATCTTTCACCATAAAATGTATGTATTGCTAAGAGGAATTACAAGTTATCAGGCAGAATAATACCAGATGGCAAAGCTTGGAAGGAGAAACTGAGGTAGGTACAAAGCAACAGAATACAACCACTGTGGGTCCCAAGCCCTGGTACAATCTAAGCCTTCACAAGGGAAGCTCTGTACCTCTCCCTCACCGAGCAGCCCTGACGTCTTTTGGACCCTGGCACACATGTGGATATCAGGAGCCACATTATGCTCTGGTAAGATTAATAAAATTAGCTGAACTCCACCTCACAGCCTCCTTTGTGTTTTCTAGAACAGTAGCTCCCCCACTAGAGGGCAGGAAAGGGCATGAAGAACCAGTAGAACCCCATTAATGGAGTTCATAAAGTTTTGAGTGAAGATGAAGAATTTCTTCTGTTGATAGGGTCTGTTGTCCTAATTAACATACATAATGGAGAGTGGACCACTCTCGAGTCCTAGAGTCATTTTTAAAAATTCAAAATTCTAATTATGTGACTGACAAGCATTTCCAAAGTTATTTTTTTGGTAAATTCATTCTTTCTCATAGACTCTAAATCTTTGAGCAGGCTCTCCTATGCAAGTGTGCAAGACCACTCATATTTTGTGACAAAAGGCTGATTAATATTCATCCGATCCAGGAAAAAAGGGGACAGAGTAAAAAAACAATGGGATCCACAAATAGTTTTGTACTTTTATGCAAACAAGTCCTAAAATCTAAAAGAGTGACCAGGGTTTTATCACAAATAATATATTTACCCAAGCTTAGCATAATATGTAGTGTATTAGTTTTCAGGTATAACAGGAATAAAAATCAAAAGAAACCACAATTGCACATTTTAGAATTGACTCCAAATTCACCTAAATATGAAATATTAGTACAACATTAATAAATGAAAAACAAATGGGGTCTTTAATTCAGAGGTTGAGTTTTGTTTTTTTGTTTTTTGTTTTTTGTTTTTTTTAATCTAGCCTATGTGAGCTCTTAGAGAATATAGATTTGCTGCCCTTTCTTTATAATATATAACTGTTATTTCTATTCTGGGGATTTCTCATGAGTTTACAGCCACACTGTCACATATGGTCTCCTTTCCACCTAGTACTGGGTGGGGTTAAGTTCCTATTGACTTCTGTGACTCGGATTTAGGGGGTTTCTTCTTGGGTGAGGTATATTTTATCTGCAAGGTCATGGCGTGGCAGTGCAGCTGCAGGCTGAGCATCCCCAGCAGGAGGAAGGTAACAACACCCTGTGTCTATGGAGCCAAGCATGAAGAAAAACTACAATTAGCTTTTGCTGCTTTTCTGCAGAATCTGCATTTGCATTTTAAATTACATTTTGGTGTACTCATTTTCATCTTTCTTTTGGCTTTTAAAGCTGGAACAGAGACTCCTGACAAAAACACTGCCGAAGATTGGCATTTATTAGGGAGAAAAAAAAAAACACATCCACATGATTTTTTTTTCTAAAATATTCCTTTGAGATTAGTTATTTCAGAAAGTCATGTTGACAGGCAGATGGAGAGAAAGATGCAAGATGGTTTCAGAGATTCTAGGAATCTCAAAGCCTGGATTTCCATTTCAACATTTCAATTCCTTGCTAGTCAGTGAGTTTCTCTAGCTCACTATATTAAAATGTGTACTATAGTAATATATATTAAACTTGCTTTCCTGATACATGCTGACAATTATATAATTTATCATGCCAATAAGTCTGTTGAAATCAAAATCAAAACTTGTCTCTTAAGTCTCTGGAGGGATGCTCTCTCTACAAATTTATTAAGCTTTGTGTGTCCTCCACCCCCCTCCCCATTTGCTTATATACTATTGATTAAAAACAGCCTTCTCCCAAGTGATCACTGGGTGTTAAATATAAAGCAAAACAAATTCACATGAATTGGCTTGTGAGCTCATTCTCACTTCTTTGAAAGGGACCAATCCCTCCTCATTAAAAGATTAATTCTAACTGACCCTTTGGCCAATGAGTTTATGGATGGGTAAACCAAAAAGAATATCTCACTTTTCATTTTATCACTAAAGGACAGATGCTGAAAAACTGAAGATTGAGCCAGGTGCCAAGGGGGAAAAGAAAAATTACACAACTCAACCACCAATTTTCTAAAGGAGATATTAGCATGGAAATGTACTGCTATGATCAACTCAAGTAAAATTAAAGGAACTGATATTGTGGAGTATTTATAATTCCCTACAATTCTAGAGAATTCTAACTTTCTCTATTATCAGCATATTCTAGTAGTTTATGTCTGAGTACATCCTGTTATATATTTTGTCCAGCCTTCAGTGGTTTCATGCAATAGTTTCTTGTTGTGCAATAATAATGAAACCCCTTAGGTTTGAAACACTTTTACATGCAGTCCTTTAAAATTTTACATTGAGTATAAAAGGCACTAGGGATGCATTTGTGAAAAACACAGATAACACCCCTCCTCTCAAAAGTCTACATTCTAATTAGCAAAAGAATCAGTAAGTGGGAAACACAAAATCACTCAGATAGTTATAAGTTCTATGAAAAACAAAGAACAATGATAAACTAAAATGATATGGGGGAGGTGAAGCTAATTTAAATTGAGTGATCTGGAAGAACAAACAAAACATGACACTGGAGCTCCATTATAAGAAGAAAGAATGATGAAAAGATTTGGGGTCAGAGTTCGAGCAGAGTATATAGCAAGTACCAAGGTGCTGGCACAGGAACAAGCCTGACCTTCAAAGAAGCTAGTATGGTTGCTGGACAGTAAGCAAGAGGGAAAACAGAAGGGGATGAACACCAAAATAGGCAAGAACCATATTTTCAGGTCATTAGAAGCTACAAGGCTACCCATTTTTGTGAAATTATCCACAAAATGTAGTGGCTTAAAACAAAGGTTATATTTTGCTTACAGCTTGAAGATTAGGAATATTCTTCCAGGCAATTTATTTCAGATACAAGGTATAAGCTGGGACAGCTAAAGCTGGAGGACTCATTTCCCAAGTGATTTCTTCATTCAGTGTCTTGTGCCTCCATGCTCCTTGGCCTCTTTCTCTATATGGCACCTCACATTCTAGGGCCTCGCCAATGGCTCGCTCTTCCTAAAAGATGTCAGCATAGTTATCTCAGGGCTGTTAGATGGCTTATACCAAGACTCCCTTCCCCCAGAGCAATCCTTGACCCACATTTCAAGCCTTCTATATGACCTCTCTTCAAAGTTTCAGACATCCCTTCTCCCAATTTTTGTTAATCAAACAAGATCCTAAGGCCAACCCAGAGTCAAAGATCTCCTCTCTACGAGAGGAAAGTCAAAAAATTTGCGGCCATCTTGAGTCAGCTATAGAGGCCGTGGTAAGCATTTTCCTCTTTTTTCCTGGGTCTAGCGGGAAGCCACTGGAGGCTTTAAAATGCAGAAGTGACGTGATTTTGTTTGTGTTTTTAAAATATCATTTGGGCTTCTAAACAGAGAGTATACTGAATGAGGAAAAGAGAGAAAAGCAGGGAGACCAGTTAGAGGAAGTTACAGTTGTCTGGGTGGCCTGAAATGGAATGGTATCCATGGGAAAGGGAAGCAGTGAATAAATCTGAAGGACATTGCAAAAGACTTGCAGTTGGGTAGATCTGTGAGAGAAGAAAAGCATCAGGGAGACACTGAAGATTTTACTGAGATACTATTTACTAAGATAAGAGGAAAGGGATCCAACTATTTACATGCCTCAAATCATCATCCCAAAAGCTCTTTGCAACAGCTCTGTGGTAGGCCTTATTATCCCCAATCTTTGGTCAGATGACCGTAATGAGATTCACAAATAAAAGAAGGAAGGAGATAGGAGAAGAGGGAAGGAAGGGAGAGAAGATAAAAAGGAAGAAAGGCTTTCCTAAAACAATTAACTAGATCCCACGAGAATGGGTCTAAAATTAGTTATCTAGTCAGTGCATCTTCCCATTGTACAACTTAGTTAACTGTCAATCATTAGTATAAGAAGTTGAGTTTTAATTACTTATTTTGAATCTCCTCAAAGAATGTTCCTTCTGAGTAAAAGAGAAACAGTGAAGATGATCACAAGCAAAAGTTTTGTTCTTAGTAATTACAGAATTTAAATAGTGGCATGATTAAATCTTTTCAAAGATCTCTAAATTTAGGTTAAATTAATTTTTATTTTATTCCCATAAAATATCACCTACTATATATTTTTTTAAGTTGAATTGATAATCACAGAAAACAGAAGAAAAGTATGATCTAGTAGAAATGTCCTGGAGGCCCTACTTCTATTTCTGATTTTGACATTAAATAAACAATGAATTGTATGAAAATTCCCTAAATTCTGTCCAATTTCCTCCTCATCAAAACAGTATTACTTTTAATAACCATGTCATGAACATGTAATGGGAAAAATGTTAGGGGGAAAAGATTTTTGTATACCTCAAAAAGAAGTGGGTCTATTATTATGAATTCTTCCCAAACCATTAATTTAGAATTTTAATACACCAGTCTATTACCAGATAAAAATAATCCAAAATAACGCATTAGGACTCTTTTTTAGTAGAATCCTTTCATTGACACCTCTCTAAGTCACATTCAGCAGCATGTAGTACTTAACGGGATTTTGCCAAATCGGTCATCAAATATGAAAACTCACATCATAGTAAAAAAAAATAAGTATCCTAGGAGGATTTTAGTTACCAAGATGATAATGACTGATAATTAATTTTATCTCCCATTCCCTTGCTTTATATTCAATTGTTGGTCACTATCAGCACCTTCCACTTGATGCAACCCTGTCTGGGGCACTGAGCTAGCACACACACACACACATACTCTCACACCCACCCCAGGATACCTTTCTCTCACCCTGAGCAATGTTCCTTTACCCACATAGGAACATTGATTGGGCCTGTTTCCGTTCTAGGGGACTGGAAGTTTAAAGGAGAACTATCTGAATAGTCATTTGGTGATGTGGTCTGAATTTTATATTTCTCAGCAGAAACAAGCCACAAACATCAAAACTGCCTGGAGATACAGATATATATAGATTTTGTACATAAATATATATAGATAGATATCTTCATCTATAAATGTATTTTATCAATAGTCTTGTATTATATCTCAAAGCTGTGCTGTATATAGATGAAGATGGTAGGTCTAAATACAGAAAAACCAGACCATTTCTCTTGTACTTCTTGTGGGAAACTTATTTAACTGATTTGGAAATGCTTAAAGGCAGGTTGAGAAAACTCTGCTGAATGTCTAAATAAACTTTCTGATTGTTCAACAATTTAATTAATGTTTCTGAGAAATTTACAGCCAAAAGACCTTTGGATTTCAGTGCAAGCAAAATTTAGTTAGACATTCTACCAGAGTCATCATTCTTAAAATTCAAATTAAATAAGCAATGTTCCAAAGCATAAAATTCCAAATACATTTTCTTTCCCTTTAAAAAAAAAAAAAAAAAAAACTTTCTTCTTCAGATGTCACCACTTCTGTTAAAAACAGGAGAATTCTCATTTCCCCACATCCCTCCACGTGGCTCGGTGAAGCTGTCCTCACATGGACACTGTATTAGTCTTCCCAACTCCCCGGGCCTGTGATTGCTTCTTTCACAGGCATTAAATCATCTTGCATAGTCTCTTTGCATATTACAATCTGAAATACAATTTGGTTGTTACATTAAGCTAAATATTCTTTCAGTGTTTACCTATCTACTCTGAAATACTGTTCAAAATCTTTAATCACACTCTCCAGGTTAGGGCCACCTCTTGGTCATGTGGGGTTGTGGGCAATTTTTTTTTTTCAGAGTTCCTGTCTCTAAAAACAGTTTGATTAAAAACATTAAAAATTCAGGGCGCCTGGGTGGCTCAGTGGGTTGAGCCGCTGCCTTCAGCTCAGGTCATGATCTCAGGGTCCTGGGATCGAGGCCCGCGTCGGGCTCGCTGCTCAGCAGGGAGCCTGCTTCCCTCTCTCTCTTTCTCTGCCTGCCTCTCCATCTGCTTGTGATCTCTCTCTGTCAAATAAATAAATAAAATCTTTAAAAAAAAAATAAATTAAAAAAAACATTAAAAATTCAGAGGCCCAGGACACCTGCGTGGCCCAGTTGGTTAAGTGTCTGCCTTGGGCTCAGGTCATGATCCCAGAGTCCTGCGATCAAGTCCTGTTGGGGGTAGGGTCCCTGCTCTGTGAGGAGTCTGCTTCTCCATGTCTCCTCTCACTTGTTCTCTCAATCTGTCTCTGTATCTCTCCCTCTCAAAAAAATAAAGTCTTTAAAAAAAAATTCAAAGGCCCATGTGAGGTATACTGATTTGCTAACAGATATTAAAATCAAACATAGAGAAGATGGACTCACCTATTTATTGTCCAATCAGAATGCGTTAAGATTTTTCCTAGCGTCCAGGCTCCTTCTCTGACTGCTCAGGTCTGGTAATCACCTTGTCATTATCTTTTGATGGTGACAGTCCCTCATTTTGTGCTAAGAGGATTTATTCTCCATTTCTTATTTTTATTCTTGACATTCCAGGAATTGTTGCCAGTTCCTGACCTAATTTGAGTTCAAAATAATTATGTTTTTATTTTTCCCGATTGACACAAAAAAAGTAGCAATGCTTTTATCACTCACAATGCCAAGGCTTTTTGAAATATTTTTGTAACAATACAATACAGATCTTCTTGCCTCTGCAGTATCCTATTATTTATATCATGCTGATTACGTCACTAAAAATGCTCCCTCAGCCAGTGAGCAGCCCATGAATACTGGTTCCAGTGACTCTTTCAGAGCCTATGACTATGCTTCAGGATAATGAACACCATGCTTATCCAGAGTTTGCAGAAAATACTAATGACAATTCATCTTCTGGTTATGCTAAATTTAGTGTTTGGAATATTATCACATGGAAGTAGAATAATAAACCCCTCATCCATTTTTTCTCTCAAATTCTATTGGTTATATCATGTCATTCCTTGAGTGTGCCTTCTCAGTGTTGACTATACCTCTGCTTCCCATACACCCCTCCACCAGGAAAAATGGAAGAGGGTCCTGTTGGCAAAGTACAAAAACTTAGATAAGAAATGTCTGTCCCTCACCCAGCATGGCCTAGGACCAGCCTGAAAGAGCATAATGTCACCTCATCTACTGGAGACAAGCGAGAACATGAGTTAGAAGGGCTGAACAGCCTTTACTAAGATGCACGTTCTAATAAATGCAACTTTAAATCTCATTCCTGCAATTAGGATGAACTAATCCCCAAAGAAAATACCTTGTTAAGTGCCTGTGGAATATTTAAACAAACAAGATATTACAGACAGAATTCAGTCTATTATTCTTATTTTCATGTTTTCATCAAAAACTATCTAATCTAGTGTTGTTTTTCCAAAGATACACATCTCCTAAAATGAGAGTGATGAATTACAACAACACCACTTTTATTCACCTACGTGGAGTGTACATACAATTGGGCTTTTGTAGATTTGTTTTTCCCAGGACTATGCAGACTTCCTCTTAAATGAAAACCAAACAGTGATCTGGTTTCACCTTCCAAATCAAGTGGCTCATTAAAGGTTGTGAAGGCAGTACTGATGTACTGGGTCAAGCTGACCTGCTTAGATCTGTAAATCTGTTCTGATACTATTATCTTCTAGAATTGCATGGAGTATGGTTATGGAAGGTGTCTGGAAAGATGTCAGATGGAGCCTGAGTTTCAAGGAAGCTGGTTGTTTTCCCTCAGTTCCTAACACCCATTCTGAACTATGCGAGGAGGAATACTGTATATTTAAATGCATCTGTTGTACAACTGCTGAGTTCAGAGTACTCTAGCAAAGGGTGGGTAATCACACAGATGGTGTGCTTCACAACCAAAACCACTTGCTGTGAGATGCCACATTCGCAGAGAACATGTAAATACTTGGCACAGTTGTGAGAGTTTTCAGAGGTGTTACATTCATTTAGAGAGTTACAGCTTTGGTGGTGACAGCTTTTCATTTTGGGCTAGCAGGATTAATTCTTTCTTCCTTATTTTTATTCTTGACATTCCAGAAATTGCCACAATTTCCTGATCTAACTTGAGTTGGGAAAGAGTTGTGTTTTCTTATTTTCCTTATTTTGTTCCTTAAAGAGAGTTCCTCTACCAACAACAATGTGATGCAGAGGGGCTGGGTGACCAGGAGAATACTGACTTTGGGTCCCACCAGGGAGTCCTCAGGCCTCTATTCATGTGCCTTCCCACATTTCAATAAATACCACCAGCAATGCATAGTATCATTTGGTTTCTTTCATTCCAGACATACTAGGGAAAGTATTTTTATGTACATTTTCTAGGAATACTCATTTGCCCATCCACTTATTTATTAAATATATCACTGAGGGCTTGCTGAGCATAAAATAGAATCGGTCTCTAGGTCCCTCTGCATGAGCCTCCCTGCCAAAGTAAGAAAGTTGGGGAGCAGCCACAGATGAGAGGGTCTGGAAAAGACAAAGAGTGAAGTGTATCTGAAGAATGGTGAGAAGATCCAAAAAGACAATAGTAGGTGGCATTGGTGTCTGTGAGAACTGACAGTAAGGTATGACAAGCTATAGGTCAAGTCCATGACATTCTCCACAGACAGCATGTATCAGAGCATGCAATTCATGTGGCCTGTGGCCCTTGTTGTGGATACAGATCTGGCTGTTTAAAGGGGCAACACATGGCTGGATGCTAAAGGAAGGTTAAAATGACACAGGAAATCCCCTAAAGGAATTCAGCATCCAGACAAGGATGTATACCAATAAATGTAATATACCAGCACTCTGAAAAGAGCCAAAGAGTGGGTCACTTCTAGTTTCATGGAGGAAATAGCACTTGTTTTGGGTCTCACAGAATGAGTAGGTGTGTGTCAGAGGAAAGAGGGTAGAAGAGCGAAGAGTTTCAAATATCCGGTCTTCCCTGGTGGTCTAGTGGTTAGGATTCGGTGCTCTCTCTCAAATATCCGTTCCTCCTAATTCTGTGGCACACAGAACAGTGGCTGGTATATAAGAGTTAACATTTACTGAATGAATGAATGACTGAATGACTGTCGAAGACAGTTGGGTGAAACTTTTTAAAATAAGATTCAGACTCCAAGGAACCCATACTCATATTTCTGACATCATGTGACACGCTACATTAAAGTGAAAAATGTGTAGAAAGACCATCTAAAAGACAAATGAATGATGTAATGTGGGAAAGAAAATTAGGAGGTGAGCTTAGAAGCCAAAGAGAAAACAAGGGTGGGAAAATAGTGTCACCCAGAAAAGAAGCTTGCCATCATAAGATTAGTTTGGTGTTGTCAAATCCATTTTAAAATTTCTGTGTATATATTTCCTATAGAAAATTACAAAAATAAGCCAAAACAAAAAATACCCTCCGGATTCAAAATCCACAGAGACTCTGTAATCCAGACACAACCACTATTAATCCCAGTCTTACATGTTTTAAGACTAATATTTAAATGAATATTAAATGGACTGATAATCTATGTTTTCGTCTCCTAGTGTACTGTGGAGAAGGAGATACAGAAAAGTCTCAGAAATAATCCTCATCTGATTTAGCACAATTTTCTGAGATGTCTAAGAGAGTGGGAAACATCTAGAAGTAAGGAACTTCTAGGTAGTTCTCCTGAAATATTTTAAAAGCCACATTTGTTACTTAACTAACAGTGAATTAAAGCAATGAAAACATTCAGTTAATTGTCAGTGAAGAGGTGGAGACAGGCAGCCAGCTCCTGTGCTGTAGCTGGGTGACATTACCCAAGGCTCCTTCTCCTCCTCTTGGCCCCCTCCCCTACACACAGCATGTTGGCTTACTCCTTCAAGGCACCAAGATGGCTGTCCCAACTCAGTTTCATATTCACATGGTGGCAGGAAAACATGAGGGGTGTGTGGTGCTAGCTTTGTCTGTCCCCTTGATCTGAAAGGCCAAACATCTCTCTCCGCGTTAGTGTAGTTGGTATTCCCTATTTCTAATTGATCAGACTTTGATCATATAGCTGGGAAATTAGAGAATACAATTGTTAAGATGGTCTTTAATAAATGTCGTGTCATTAGACCTGAAGATGTGGTGATGCCAAACAGATTTGGGGTTTTGTTAGCAAGGAAGGAGGAGACAAAGGATATTAGGCAACCAGCCTGCCTGCCGTACACAGGAAGAACAACCATGGGTTGGTTCATGAGACCTACCTAACAACCTCACAGGTACGTCTCAGATACTTGCCACTATAGGAATGATTCATGCTCCACCTCTAGAAACCATTTGCCTAATCACTAAAATGCACACCGGCCTCTTTATTCTCTGACACTATTTCATTTGTGTGTCTCACTGGCAGGAACGCACAGTTCAGCGTTCAGTTACACTATCATTATTCACCTTTCTATATGGTTCTCTTAGGGCTGCTCTTAATCTCTATGGCAGGCAGCCCATGAGCCAAATAATGGCCTATTTACTTTTGTAGTTTTATTAAATGCAGACATGCTTATTTACTCACGTATTGTCTATGGAGCTTTTACACTTACTGGGACAGAAATCATATGACCTTCTTTTCAAAAATATTTACTATCTGCCCCTTTATAAAGAAAAAACTTGTCACCCTCTGGTCTACAAGTCTGTAAATTTCTCAAAGGCAAGGTCACACCCTGTATTTCTCTTGCATCTCCATGAGCACAACTCTAGGGACATAGGGGGTGCTCAACAAATACCTTCTGTCGGGCAGAAATGAAAATCAAAGGAGAGCTCAACTCTAATAGTTAAACTCTGACATAAGTGCCACATATTTGGTGTTTCATTAATGTTTGCTGAATTGATCTAGGAATTAATCAAGTAATTGACTACTTAAGGCAAAATGCCTTACTACTTTGAGTGTGGGCTCTGGCTGCAGACTTTCTGTGTTTAAATGCTGTGTGTCCTAGGCAACAAACTTAACCTCTCTGTTTCCTCTTGCATAAAATAGAAGTAACAAGATTCAATAGCTTGGAAGTTTCTTAAAACAATACGTATCACATAGTAAGTTCTCCAAAAAAAAAAATTGGTTATTAGTAATGCTGTGAAGGAGAGTCTTTTAGAATATAGAATGTCATTTTAATACCCTGCGGCAGATCTTCAAACCCACTCCATAAAAAAAGAGAGATGGGATCAAGAAAAGCTGCAGCTTTTCCTGGCACCACTAACCCAAGTGTGAATCAAAAGGAAATCTGGTATAGGTGTTGCGGGGACGTCCAAGGAAGTATTTGCTAGTAGCAGGGTCAGAGAATAAACCAGCACATGCTGAGGGGGGTGACCAAAAAGTCACGAGCGTGTCAACACAGAAAGCCTGAACTCTGCTTCTGCTGATGAGAAGCGTCAGCGTCCCAGACATGAGGTGAATGGCAGGAGAGCACTTTCATTGAACTGTCAGCTAATGAAGTGGTGAGAAATTAGCAGGCCCTGTGATTTACACGCTAATGTCCCCTAATGCCACCTGGGGGCTTCCTGCAGGCAGAGGCACAGAGGAGGGGAAATGGTGTCCTCCATCCAGCAGCCAGCCTGTGCTGCTATTCTCTCTTTGCCAAGCAACACAGCAGCCCAGCTTGTTCCCATTCACTATTCAGCAAGCGGTTGGCAGACTTCCCTCAGAGCATGGGCAAGCCACAGCTCTAAGAGCAAAATGAAGACAATGAAAGGAATTTTAAAAGGCTTCCACCTTTTTGCACTTTCTGTATGCTCTCTAAAAGTTGACTCAGCAGGCAACCCTCTACCTTTTCTGCAACCCTGCCAACCTCTCCCTCACCGCAAGAATAGGCCAGTGGGAATGGTCACTGTAATCAATGTGCTCTGTGAAACACGACTCAGAAATAGGATTGGTGAGACATAGCCCCCAGAAGCTGTTCTCGCTGCATTTATCATCATTACTTAAAAGAGAGGAGTTTCTTTTTATGAAGCTGCGGCACGTATTCCTCTACCCCGACTGCAGCTCTGCCCACCCGCCGGAGCCCTAGACTCTCCCGTTATGAAAGAAGTAACAGTTCTCACCCCAAAAACACATGCCAGGGGAAAGCAGGAAAGGACTGTCTTAGTCTACTGGCATCTTTCAGGCAAGAGGCCAAGTCAGAACTGAGGAAACAGTGTGTGATTGTGTATAGAACAGCCTCCCGTATTATAATCATATATTTCCTTGGACATCCTCTGACTGTCAAATGAATAATGCTGCATTTTAGCTCCCCCTGGTAAGCAAGGCCTGATTTTTAAGACCATTAGGAAGGGGGAAGAATGCTACAGTCTTCTCGGTTTCTCTAGGGTCACAGTGTAATTGTGTGGCGGGAGGAACAGGGCCCTAGAGATGGTGTGACAGTCACTTCTCATTACCTCCCACTTGGTTCATTACATCTGTAGACAGCGATTGCCCATGTGTGGATACTTCCATTACACAGAAGGATGTAATGTGCTGTAGACTTCAAATGGCTTTCAAAAGGGGAGAAGGCACTTTATTCCATAGGTATTTTAACATACCTATCTCGTTTCCAGGGGCCACGCCAAAGGAATAGAAAGTGACATAAGGAATAGATTAGTGGTGATCAATACAGAGGAACAGGCCCCGTACATGCTAATACCCAGTGAGGTATGTATACATGTGAATCCCACAAACATGTAACATAACACACAAAAGACAGAACCCTCACTTACCAACCTACAAATTTTACTCTAACAAACAGACCCAATTCATTCAGGTGTATGTACATAAGCTCTTCTGTGGGCCCTCTGAACTGGCATTGCTCCTCTCTCACACATTGTGTGTGTGTGTGTGTGTGTGTGTGTGTGTGTGAGAGAGAGAGAGAGAGAGAGAGAGATACATTTTTCATTTGCAAGGGTGAGTCCTAGGAATAATGAAATGCAGATATATTATTTTATACTTTTCTCAAGGATGTAAAAATCCCCAATTAGATTACAAACTGAGGAGAATTAACAAAAAAGAAAATTATAGAACGTTACAATCAGGAATGAATCTTAGGTGTTATCTCTAACAGCAAAGCTCAGACTCTTTCCTTAGAACAAAACAAAATCACCTCTCCCTAAAAGGTAGTAAGAGGTACCTAAAAAGATACCCACAATGAAATAAAGCTGGGATGCTACATACTATATCCTGCTACTGGGAATTCACAGTGATGTCAACTTATTAAAGGATCTGAGAATTCCTATTACCAAAAAAAAAAAAAAATCTATTTAACTCAGAGTTTCCATTATTCATTCCAGGAACACTTTTTTTTAAAATTCCAATCTTATCAATATCCTATGGAATAACCGTACTATAGTAAGAGATCCTGTTCTACTACAGTCCCTCATTTTCTGTAGATCTATACACTAGTAATTCACAAATTTTCATTCATCTGAAATACCTGAGGATCCAAGAGTAATCTCTCAGAGATTTTTCAGTAAACTAGGTAAGGTTCAGGAACCTTAATATTAATCAAGCAACTCTAATGCAGAGGGACTCATACCCCACTTTGGAAAAATACCAGATCCACACATGCTCTATGTGAATTCATCAGGGATTGAACTACATGTTAACAAGAGAATTTGATAGTTAATAGGCTGGATGTCTGCAGCTTGGACTCTGAAAGTTGGCCAAGTTCATCATGAATTACAAGAGATTCTGAATATGAAAATAAATGTTTGCCTCTATAAATTGACCACAACTGATGGTTCACCTTCATAGCTGGCTTTAAAGGTGTATCCTTTTCACTTTCCGACTCATCTATTTACTGGATTCATTAATCCACTTTTATTAATCATTCAACAATTATTTACAGAGCATTCTCTATGTGTCGGGCACTGGATGGAATGCTAGGGATATTAGTGACAAAAAAAAAGACAAAAATCTTTGCCCTTGTAGTCTAATGTCCTAGGAAAAGAGACACAAACAGCAAAACATCAAAGGAATAAATAAGTGAATGATATAGTAGATTAAAGTCAGAAGGTGGTAAGTGCTATGGAAGACCAGGCTGAGGGAGCTCAAAGGTACAGGTGGGCAGGGGACAAGGGAGGACAAGAACAATGGAAATATGACAATAAAAAATGACACTTGGGCAGAGTCTTGAAGGAAGTAAGGATGGTGGCCTTTCAGGGATGTAGAGTAAGGGTCCAGGCCTAAAGAACAGCCAAGGGTCACAGAAAAGGAGTAGAAGGAGGGTACATGGGGAGAGAAGGGGGAATGGAGACGAGGCAACATAGTGTCTCAGGCAGCAGGCAGCAAATCACCTGGCTTAGGGCTTCAACTCGAACTCTGAGTGGAACGAGAAGCCATGGCAACATACTGAGCAGAGAATTGAGATTGTTTAGGTCCTTGTTAAAGGCTGAATGTATTTGACAGGATTCACCATCGAGTGGATTTCTATTGCTGTGCCAGGCACTGAAGTTGGTCCTGTTTGCGAAGATGAACACACAGCTCCTGCTCTTAGAATGCCCAGTCTCTGGGCCTCAGGGGCTGCTGGTTGCAGTCAACACGGGAAGACTTAACAGTTAGTATCCTTAGCCCTTTCATCACGACCCCTCAGCACAGTGTTGGCTCCATGATCTGGGCATCGCATGCTGCCCTGTCCTGGGCTCGCACAGGAAGAGCTCGGGCAGATCAGTCCAGAGGGGCAGGTGCCCAGCCTCGCCCTGAACACACTGTGTGGCTTTTGACCAGACATTAATCCCCCCTTTTCTTGGCTCTTCCATCTGTTTACACAATTTTCTGCAGAAATATATTTGTGAGGTCTGACGAGATAACCAGCACTGAGAGCTTTCGAATGTAATGGAAAACTGGCAATTTTAATTTTCCCTCAAATTATCATACTCTAAAATAAATAGAGAGTCGAGGAGATTCTCCAGCTCTTCATTCTGGCAGCACTGCCTCAGCTGAAGATCGTCGACAAGCTGGCAGCCCAGAAGCGAAGAGAGACTTAGTTCCTGGAGATAAAACCTGCTCGTTTTCAACAACTGAAATTCTGAGAGAGGGTCTTCTGGGGAAGAGCCATTTGTAGCGACAACCTCTTTTTAGAATTTTAACTTGCTTGCCTCCTGCTAGCTAACTCCTTTCTGTTGGGAAAGGATGTGAAAAGTCTCATTTAATTTCAGCCTCAAACATAATTCTAAAGGATCAGACTCGCTCACCTCACCTGTCACTCATCAAGAGACACGTCAGAGACAAAACCTCCATTCCAAGGAGATGGGAAGTGAAAGGACAGGTTTCAAGAAAGCCAGAAGAATTAGCATGATGGTTGTATTTGCCTTAAGCATGCATATGCAGCCTTTATGAACAGCAACATGATTTTTAATCAAATGCTTATGATGTAACCTCCCTGAAATCAGGAAAATTCAGGGACTTGGCAGGCAACTGAGGAAAGAGGCACCCAGTACAACGCTACTTCATACCGCACTCTGCTTTGGAGCTAAGCTACTCCAGATGTTTTTCTTTTGTCTTCATTTAATAGTTTCCCTAAATACAATGTCTTACTAGCAGCCAAGGCAGCAAAATATACAACATACTAATTAATAGCAAGATGCTTAGCTAAGTAATTCTGTCTCTGAGTATGTGATTATATTTTTAGAGAATTTTTTTTTCTTTTACCTTTCTTCTGTGAGATTTTACTAGAGGAATAAGTAAGGGGGCATTAGGAACCCATAAAATCTTCTGTGGCTGTAGCATGATTACTCCTACTCAAGCAGTAAGAAATAAGCTATACTACTTACTCTTAACCATACTGGTTCTAGACGTTACATCAGTTATGAATTCACAACAAAACCAAGTTGTCCTGGGAGTGACAACCACAACTCACAACAAGCAATTAGAGGTGCAAAGGGGCTTCTCACCATTACAGAACAGCTTAATTTAATTTTTTTTAAGATTTATTTATTTATTTATTTGACAGATCACAAGTAGGCAGAGAGGCAGGCAGAGAGAGAGAGAGAGGAGGAAGCAGGCTCCCTGCTGAGCAGAGAGCCTGCTGCGGGGCTACATCCCAGGACCCTGGGATCATGACCTGAGCCGAAGTCAGATGCTTTAACCCACTGAGCCACCCAGGAGCCCCCAGACCAGCTTAATTTAAAAAATTAAAAGTCAAATTAGTCTTTTCTGCCTGTTCAGAGATCCTTGAACTTCCTATTATCAGCAGAACATGTTGCCACACCTGCTCTGCCAATCCCCAGCCCCAGATCAATCCAACCATCAACTTTCTCAGCTCCTGCTTCCAGGCAGCTGAGCTTGGATACGGAAAAATCCCGTAACTGTGTGTACTGGCACTGCACCAAATCTATGTTCTCCAACATCAGCCGGACCCTCAGTGCTACTGGCAGTCCTTTCATTTGTCCCCAGTCAGCTCCGTTTCAGATTTCCCCTACAGCTGTTCCGAATTGTCAACATACTCTACGATCTCCTCAGTCTAAGTAGCTACCCTTGTCCATCCATCGGACAAAACAGAGGTCCTCTCTTTCCCCTCCCCCTGCAGCCTGAGCTGTGGGAGTGTCATCCTTTCCCCCCACTTCCTCCTTAATTCCATCGGGGAATTAGCTGATCCCCAGAGCTAACACTTGTAGAGAATATTGCATACCTTCTCCTCAGACATCTTCTGGGGCTTCAGTCACTTCCCCTAACCCTTTGGGGTCTTTAATCCACTGCTTTCTGCTCTCTGCCTTCCACTCTTTGACCTATGAATTTGTTCAATGTCTGCCTTATCACCACACACACACTTGCGTGCACATAACGAATGTGCGCACAACGCACGTGCACACATCCCCACTCACAACATTTTAATCATTTCAGCCTTTCACTCATGCTGCAAATTGCCTTGTATAGCAATTATCTGTTTACATGACAGTTTTCAACTGGTCCAGCGGTTTTTAATCATTGTTGTGTCATAGATTCCTTTGAGAATCTGATTAAAGCAATAGACCTTTTCCCTGAAGACACGCACCCTCTCACCACTTGTACATGCAATCCCAGGTCATTCACTGACCCACACAGGGAACATTATTACCACCGCTCATCAATACTTCTAGTTCTACTCGTCTCCCAGGCACGCTGGAGAACCACACTTCCTTCCTGACTTGAGATTAGTCACTGCTTTGGCCAATGAAATGCAAGTGGAAGCGACGTTTGCTAAGCTTTAAGAGGCTGCCCTGGATGTGTCGGGCTTGCTTTTTACTCTGCCACTGTAACCGCTGTGTTCCAGGTCATGACTGCCGGGTCAGCGAGCGTCCTAGAGCGAGGAGCCCGCCAAGCAGAGCACGTGGCCGATGGCAATGGACAGACGGAGTGGGTGAGAGAGAAATCTAGTTGTTTGGAGTGACTGCGATTGGGGATGGTTGATTACTGTACCGCAACCCAGGCTCTGCAGCTTGACAGCGGAGCATTCTCCGTTAGATATGAAATCTCTTAAGTCAGAAAGATTCTTTCCAGTGGAGCATAAATTACCCTCCTTCCTGTTCCTAACCAACTCGCTCCTTTCACTGCATATTTCTGCACTCCTAGTTCTGCCTGCCGGCAACACTCTTTCCCCCAGGGATCCTCATCCTTCGGACCTCAAGTTAGGTGTTGCCTCCTCAGAGAGCCTCTTTTTGACTTCCTTCCCACCCCTTCCAGCCCATTACCATCATTCGCATCACCCATTTCTGTCTTTCACAGAACATGTCACAGCCTATGGTGATCTTAGCTATTGTCTGTCCCTCAGGTTCTGAATTCACAACATCTGTATTCTTGCTATCGACAATGAGGCATAAATAACTAATGCCAACCAACTTTAGCCCCACATGAACTTAAGGGAATACATTCAAAATACGGACTGCTTTCATTTGTTTCATATAATGATAAAAATACTATCATAAATGTTCAGCTCCTACTTTACACTTTCCTAAACTATGTTAATAGAAGAGAGAGCTCTAACTAAAAATGTTGGACAGACATCCAAATGTTTGGATGCACATCAAGAACAAACCACTGAACCTTGGTAATCACCCAGTCACCATTAAGAGGTCAGCTTGACATTTTGGGCTCTTTTCAGATAGTTGTGGCCAACAGCGCTAACAACCTTTGGTCCCAACCCAGTTAAATAGTAGTTTTTGTAATTCGTCAGTATACTTTTGTTTTGTTTCCTCCTTTTTTCCCTTTTACTCAGGACCTGCACCAAACGATCTTACTACACAGTGATAGTAAGAATTAGTCCTCAGGTTTCGGAAAGTATCGAGTAGCTAAACCTTTGTTATGTATCCAGAGATATAGGTAGAATATCTTGTCACAGAGTAAATAATTCATACATGTTCAATGAATTAATGAATACATTTAGTATGAAATTACAAAGTATTTGTTTTACTTGCCTTTATTATACGTAACTAATACCGTACAAGACAACTATTCTAATTCTAAAAACCCAGGGGTGCCTGGTTGGGTCAATGGGTTAAAGCCTCTGCCTCTGGCTCATGTCATGATCCCAGGGTCCTGGGATCAAGCCCCGAAGCAAGCCCCACAGAGAGCCTCGCATCAGGCTCTCTGCTCATCAGGGAGCCTGCTTCCTCCTCTCTCTCTATCTGACTCTCTGCCTGCTTGTGATCTCTGTCTTTCAAATAAATAAATAAAATCTTTAAAAAAAACACACCCAAATTTTAGCCTTGTTTCACCTAAATACAAAACATGTTTAAAAATGTTAGAAATACAAAATTTAGTTAATATATAATTTTTCTATTTTCATTGCTTTTATGAAATGTGTTAAGCCGTCTTAACATTTGATAAGAGACTTAGAAGTTGCAATGTTATCCTTCCAGCATACAACAGACTCTGAAAAACAGTCATTAGAAATCTAAATCTTGTCAGATCTCAATCTCATAAGCAAAAATTTTCTGAACCTTCTGAATTAATTGTCTGAATAAGATAAATTTAGTCCTGATGAAAACAACTGAATAAAATTTTTTACAATTGCTAAAAAATAAGCTTAGTTTAGAAATAAAAATAAACTTAGTTTAATTTTGTTCTTTCATAAACCATTTTATGTTTCCTTTGAATTTCCCATGTGGCAGTGTGCATTGCAAAATAGTATCCCTTAAAACATGGAGCACATCCATTACCCTATCTCTTATGTAACATGTAATTGGCATGTGATAGCTACATTTTTCTATTTATAATTTTACAAAAATCCACATGGGTAACTTAAAAATAAGATGAGTTTTTTTTTTTAGATGAGACTGAATATCTCTGCTCTCTGAATTGTTTCCTATCAACTAATTTTTAAAAGGAGATTATCATCTGTCACCCCATTTTAAGTGAATATGGGTAATCAGATGAGGTTTATGGTCTTTAAAATGGGACACACATCCAGTGTGTGTTTGCACACACATTTGAACACATATAAAGAGATTTTTTTTTTAACTGTTTTGCAAACAAGGTTGGTCCTTTCTCAATTCCTCATCACTACATTCTGCCTTCAAAAAAAATTTACAAAAGCTTCTTTTTTGTTCTACTGGGACATTTCAACCAAACACATAAATTCCACAGAAATAGTTGCTATAGAAATGCAAAGGGGATAAACAAGAATGAATTATGCAATCAAAAATTGCAACTGAAGTAGGGCAGTAGCAAGGTTTATGTTTAATAATGCTGACTGTATTTATTCTTGACTTTATATATACTCCAAATTGAATGTTCTGAGTCCTAAATTGGAAGGTCCTTTACTACTTAAAATAACACATCTTAATGAAAATATTTTAGCAGGCATTCCAGATTAGGAAATCAGTATATGCCAAGCCAAAAATAGTTAAATTTAATGAATAATGAATTCAAGTGATGCCAATTACTTTCCTTTATTTCACACAAAATGGTCTTTATATGAAATGAAAGAAAGAGAGGTTTCCTCCACAAGTTCTGCAGACACCTTGGCTCTGAAGCATAAATGCTTCTTCAGGTTTCTACATGTCTTTCATTTATTTTGCTAAGAAGCTTATTTTGAAATAGTGCTCTATAACAGCACTTAAGGTTTTCCATTAAGTTTATTGAAGGAAAAAATCATAAGTTAAATCTCCTTAAAAAAAATTGCTTCTGTTTTTTAGTTGTTTAGGGATTATACTCTAAAAGCTAAATTACTAACCAGGCATCTGGTATATGTGACTGTGGCCATTAAGCTCTTCTAGTCTTTGATCTTGCTCATTAAGTTTTATACAACTTTAGAGAGAAAAAGTTCTATCAGTCTTCTTATTTAGACATAGTTTTAGGGAAAAAGTTTACTTCAGCAGACTGATACAACCTGTGTTCTAAAACCAAAATAATCCTATTAAAAATGTATAACAGTGACACACCCATTCATGTTATAAAATTTAACTCCACATTACCAACAAAATCAATATAATCGGCTTAAGATAAAGAAAGCAGGGAAGGAGGAATGGGAGGGGAATCATCTCAGAAAATATAGAAAATTCTCCTATACCTTTCTCTCTGAGAATATTGACCTTTACAGTTTCTGTAAGCCTTCTATTTTATACTGCTTTAGCAAAATGATAATCAAAATTATATCTGAATCAGCATCTTTCCATGTTTGGAAGAGTGGAGGAGCACGGGTTGTAGTCTTGGATAGGCAAGAGTTCAAAGCCACGCTTCAATATGTACCATGGACCTTGGTCAAGATTTAAAACCTTCAGTCTGTTTTTTCATCCATAAAATCATGAGGCATTTATCCCACAATGATTTGAATTTTACATCAAAGCTCTATTAAAATTATCCTGATGAAGGTCACCAATACCCTCTTAAATTTAAAATTAGAACTCTTTGCAATATTTGACTCTAATATTTAATAATTCTTTGAACTGTTTTTCTTCAAAATGGACTAGCTTTTTGCTACCATTTTGCTTCTTTTCTGGGAGTTTGCCCTTTCTGGGAGTATTCTCTTTTATGCATTCTACTCTTAATTAGATGGTCTCTGTACTCTTCTCCCTCTCAGTAGTCATCCCAACAAATTCCATCCACCACTGCTCCTTCCCATGGCTTCAGCCATCACCTATACCTTGATGATTGTCTTGTAGTTCCTCCTTTTGAGACCTCTGCCCTGGGCTCTTAGCCTCCATATTACTATTGCCTATTGGACAACTTCACTGGATTGTTCTATTGGTACCATTCAAAACTTCCACCCACTTAGACATAGAGAGCTAGAACTCATCCCACAGCCCTTGCTGTCCCTTTTGCTCAAATCTCCTCAGTCTCCAGAAGCTTACTGAGTCTACCTCTTCACTATGTATTCTGATTCTGCCACTGCCTCAGTTCATTTTCTCATGTTTCAATCAATGGAAGAGACTCTACTTTCTTCAAAGTCGTCAAAATGCTGTAACAGAGAACATTTGTAACAAGTGTGGTAACAAAAATCTCTGGCTTGACACAATAAAATTTTTTCCCTGCTCATGTCACAATCCAGTTCAAGGTGTAGTGCAAGATTCTGCTCCGTTGACTAATCAGGATTCCTCTGCCCAGTGGCCACATCACCTCCTTACGGCATGGAGTCCCAGCTCAGACCTTTATACGTGGCAGGCAGGTAAGGAAGAGAGTAGTGTTGTTATGAGCCTAGTCTATGTACAATGGTGGATCATGAACAGAATAAATGCAATTAGAACTTCTATTCCAAAAGGGGAATAATGGGAGATACAGTATTCACTGGCCTATTGCAATTCTGAAATCCTGCTTGGTAGGTCTTATTAAAGCCCCTATACTAGGAAGAAGGTGAGTTATTTAATTAAACTTCAATTCTGCTACTTGGGAACAATTCTCTTTCTCTCTTTACTCCTTGGACTCAGCTTTTAGTAGTTCTTATTGTGTATTTACTCCCTTTGGTAACAGCTGAAATGAGTGTTACCAAAAGTCTGAGAACCAAAATGTGATTTTACAGCTCAGCCAGTGAGTTTTTTAGTCTGATATTTTGGATTTCTTGACAATAAAATTTTCATCAAAAACATGCTAGGCTTCTGTTGCATTTGCTCCAATCTGTAATTCTCAGGTCTTTCACTTCCCTCCCTCTCCTTAACAGCTACTTTTATTATGGTTTCATATCACAAGGCTTCACTCTTAATCAGATCCTTGACCTAAAACTAAATCATGCTATCCAACTAAAAAGTGTTACTGGACTTTCATGGCTCTATTTAGGATCTGGAGGCAGTTGGCTTCCCAACCACTTTTTACCCCAAGTCTTTGACTGTCTGTTGTTTTCTGGTCAGCTTGAAAACTGGGCAACCCTGTCTGAACACATCTCTTTTTTGAAACACCTTACCAGAGGAAGCCAACACACTGATTAACATGCCCTAAAATAAGAGTTCTCAAAGTATGGTCTGCACACACCTAGGAATCCTAGAGATCCTTTTAGTGGATCCACAAGTCAAACCTACTTTTATAAAAACTCTAAGAGGTTGTTTGCCTTTTTCACAGTGTTGACAACACTTGCACAGATGCCACATCAGCAGTGGTGGGTAAAACTGCTGGTGCCTTAGCACAAATCAAGGCACGTTCAGCAAACTGCATCACTGTATCATTGGACTTTGGGTCCTATTTGTCACCATAAACTTGCTGCTAAAACAAAACAAAACAAAACACCTCTCACTTATGAATGCCCCTGTTGAAACAGGAAAAATTATTCACTTTATTAAATCTCAACCCTCGAGTACAAGTCTTTTCAATATTCTGTGGGATCAAAAGGAAAGAACACGTAAAGCACTTCTGCTGCATACCAAAATACAATGGTTGTCTTGGAGGAAAAGCAATATGTGATTGTTTGAGTTGCAAACTGAACTCATCTCTTTTTCATGGGACACCATTTTTACTTGAGAGAACAAGTGATAAACAAAATATGGTTATTCAGACTTGGGTATTTGGCAGTCATTTTCTTGAAAATAAATGAAGTGAGCCTGTCACTTGAAGGCGAACAACCTGACAGTATTTGTTGCCAATGATAAAACTCAAGCTTTCAAGTAAGAATTAGAATTTTGGAAAAATCATCTCTGACACCATGCGCCTGACAGTTCTGAATCTTTAAAGACTTTTCTGAAGATATCAGTACTGATATTAACAAATGTGATTTTTAGAAATATTATATAATGAGGTGTGCCAGTGTGTAAATCAGTGAAACAATATTTTCTAAGAAACCGATGAAAGATATTACAAAATCATGCATGGGTAAAAGATCCCTTTGAAGTACAGCAAACTAATAGATTTTATTGTAATAATGTGCAAAAAGTTCCTTGATATGGTTTCAGAATCCACATTGTAATCAATTCAAATTATCACTTGTTGAATTATTACATAGTATCAAAAACTATCAAATACTATTCAAAAAATACTATTCAAAAACTATTCAAATACTCTGTCAAAAGAAGATTGCCCTTCTCACAGGAAATATGTCCACATCTGTGTCAGGCCACGTTTTCCTCATATACTTCAACATATCGTAACAGAGCAAATGGGAAGGCAAATGAGAATCTCTATGCCTATTAAACTGGACAGTATAGAGTTTTGCAAAAAATGTGAAACATTGTCATCCTTTAATAAAGTGCTTTTGAAAATACAGTAACAATATATTGTTTATTTTAACATAATGAATTTATGATGATTTTCAGCTCATTAGTATCTTGAACTTCTCAGTTTTAATGTGGTAATTTTTCCTAAATATAGCCCATAAATGAAAGCTTTTTGTAATCCTCAGTAGTTTTTAAAAAGATAAATCAGCCCCAAGAAGAAAACTTTTGAGAATCACAGGCCTAGAGAAAGGATCAGCAAACAAGTGCCCACAGGTAAAATCCAGCTGTTTTGCCTGTTTTGTAAACAAAATTTTATTGGAACACAGCCTACCCATTTGCTTACATATTGTCAGGGCTGCCTTCATGCTATATCAGCAGAGTTGAATATGTGCAACAAAGATGATATTGCTTTCAGAGCCCAAAATATTTACAATTTTGACCTTTACAAAAAAGCCAATTGCTGATCTCTGCCTTGAGCTTTGGTTCTCAAGCTTGGCTGCATATCAGAACTACCTGGAAAACTGTTAAAATGCTACTAATGATCTTCCCCTTCTCCAACACATATACACACGTTAAGTCAGAATCTCTGGGGGTGGGGACAGAGCTTGGATAGTTTTTACAATTCTTCAAGTGATTCTAATATGTAGCCACAGTTAAGAATCACTGTCCTAAAGCTATAAGATTTTCAAGTATAAATCATGCCTTCTGGATTCCCAGACAACATCCAAGGTTCTTCCCATTCATGACCGTATTTGCAGCTTCTAATATCACAGTCCTCTCTGCCTACTGGCAAACACTAAATCAGTGCCACATTTGTTGTTATAACGGTGCCCCACTGGTAGGTACAAATTTCAAAATCAGTTAGGATAGGCTATCTGCTGTAGCAAACACTTTTCAAATTTCAGAGACTAACACAATAAAGGTTTATTTCTCATGCAAATCACGGTGCAATGTGCTTTGGTAGGGGTCTCTTCTCCACAAAGGAATCCAGCTGCTTCTAGCTAGAGACTCTACCATTCCTCAGGGCCTCAGAGTACATTGCTGGATCCTCCTACATCCAGGTGAGGAGAAAAAGAGCATGGAAGATTGAGTGAGAGGTGTTTTATGGGCCATGCCTGGAGAAGGCATTAATAACTCCTCTTGGCCAGAACTTAGTCTTCCTGGTCACAACTAAGTGCAAAGAAGGTGCAAGACATAGCCAACCTTTCTGCCAAAGAGGATAAGCAAAATCGTTTTGGTGAACTAGCTTATCCCTGTGGCAACCGCCTTCCTTACCAGTCTTAAAGTCCAGTGCTGTGAAGTACCTTCAGGACCCTTGTGATAGGTAAAATGGCTTCTAGACTCCCTCCTTTATTTTTTACTGCTAATTTGATATGTCTGATTTAGTACTTAGCTCCCTGACTTCATCTGCCCCTTCCTCTGCTTTTAACAGATTCGGAGAGAAATTCCTAGCAAAAAGGCTGAGAGTTTGTTCTTTCATGCATTCATTCTCTGAAAATAAGTTTGTCATGACACAGACTTCATCAGAACTTAATTCTGTGGGAAGATGTTCAGTATCACAAAAACACCAAAATGGGAAAACCAGACAAGCTTCTAAACCTCTTTTGCCGTATCTTTCCCAGGATGGATCTCCTCTTCATTTCAAAGAGCATCTTTCCTGAAGAAATGCAAAACAGGAAGGATGTCTGAGAAGCCTACATAATGACAATCCTACCGAAGAGCACTACCATGAAACTTATATTCTGCATGGTCCTCTTTCAGTGAATTTCTCCAGTTTACTCGAATTTCATGAAGGTGGACAGTGCCTATAATTTCAACACATACCTACCACAGATAACCCATCAGGGGGCTGTTTATATGAATCATTTCATTTGGATGGATTTATTTCATCTGCCTGTATAAGAACTGGGAGAAAAAACTCAGACTTTTACAAACATTCTGAGTATAGAATATTAAACTTATACTGTGAAACTGTTTTGTTGTAGATTAGGGTTGAGTTTTTCTTGAAAAAGACACTGGTCAGCTTCATGCACTGACACACTTTCCTGGTAGAGTCAAGCACTCCATGCAAGATTCACATTCTATTTAACTAAGTGGACAAGGATCTTCCTTATCAATTACTCAATTTTGTTGCATCGGGATATTTTAGGTTCACCACAAGTAATATACTTTACTCAGTAATACATCTGTAATATAGGAATTGTGACCTGCTAATTGATTTACCATTTATAGAGAATATTTTTGATAAATTATAGTCACTAATTGCAGAGCCATTCTGCAGAGCCAAATTCTAATAGACTTTCAACCATTTCTTGAACTATTTTGCACCTACTATGTGTAAAGACAGATAAGAAACACCTGTGGAATAATTATCATTTGGTGGATTAAGTCAAATTTATTCTAACCATAGACACATAATTTTCAATACGAGTCCTAAATGTCAGTACATCAAGTTTCTCTGAATATCATCCCTTATCTTTTATTAAAACCTCCCCTTCAGAATATGGCAGACATTGAATTCCTACTGACCCCTGTGGTTTAGTTTTCTTGCACACTAGATACTAATATTAATTAGCTATTGGGGCACCTGGGTCGCTCAGTCATTAAGCGTCAGGCTCCCTGCTCCCTGCTCCCTCTCCCTCTTCTACTACCCCTACTTGTGGTCCCTCTCTCGCTATGTCTTGCTCTGTCAAATGAATAAATATAATCTTTTAAAAAAAATAATAATTAGCTGTTGTCCTCATCCTCATCTCTCAATACAGTATCAGTTTTCCAGTGGCCATTGATTCTGTACTATGAGCTCTAAACTGCTAACCACAGTGATAGAGAGTAACTATGGAATTATCCTTCTCGGAGGATAAGAGGTCTTTCTACCCTTTAGTCAGTGATCATTAAAGCCAACTAATATATTGTTAAACTTAACAAATCACAATGGCTGTAGGGACCCATTAGGACTTCACCATTGAAACTGCAACAGTAAATGAAGTCACAATTATCCAGCAATTAGGTTTACAGCTGTATTCACCTTTTAATAGTCAAGTCTACAAAAATGTGCCCACACTTCTTTCCGTTGAACTTAATCTGGAAGGTTTATAAAGCCTTCATTTTTATGTAGGTTTCTGAAACCAAGGAAGCAATTGCATCTGAATGAAGTAATGTCAAATTTTATGAAGCAGAAAAAACAATTTTTCCACCTAACATAAGCCTTATTTTAAAAAATAGGGTGTTTCCAAGTTATATTTCCAAATGGAATATGCTCTGAGCCATCATAAAAATTTGGCTGCCAGAAAAGTATCTAGTTTAGTAAATATGAACATGGATACCTAATGTTTTAGGAATGCTTTCATATATAGGTAACAAACAACCTAACTAGAGTGACTTTTTTTCTTAAATTAGGGAGTTATTTTCCCCCCACAGTGAGAAATCCAATTACTAATGCTTGATTGGTTCAGCAGAGCAGTCATGCCAAAAACTGAGATTTCCTTGATCTTCCTCATTATTACAAAAAAAGACTGCTGCATCTTCTATAAATATATCCTCTTTCCCCCAAGCAGGAAGATGGGACAGCAAGAAGGGACTGTGCCAATATGTTTTAATAGGTAAAATCCAATTTTAACGGAAAGTTCCCAGAACATGTTTGTATCTCTTTGGCCAGAATTTTGTCCCAGAGTCACTGCTGGCCTAAAAGTGGCAAGAGAGAAGATAACACAGATAAAAAGAAAAGCAGCTTCTTACATTCAGAAACTGGCCTAACACAGCCAGACCTTAACAGTGTTAAGGACTAATGCATCACTCACAATAGGTCTTGGTATTCTACAGTTGATCATAAATAAGCTTCTAAATCACCACCAATGCCTGTGACTAAGAAAGACAAAACTATTCCATAACTTCTTTTAGCACAGAAACAAGGTCATTGTGCAAACCATAGAAATACCAAACATCCCCCATGTACTGGCTAACATGGGAACTTGCTGCTCTTTTCCCAACTGTGGCTTTGGGCTTACTTTACTTTTCCCATCTTATACAGAGGATTTTTTAAAAATGTCCAGTCTTCATCCAGACTTAAGTCTTAGTCCAGTTGGGTACTGGGTGTCTCAGTCAGATAAGTGGCCAACTCTTGATTTCAGCTCAGGTTATGATCTCAAGGTCCTCAGACTGAGCCCCGTATTGGGCTCTGCACTCAGTTCGGAGTCTGCTTCTCTCCTTCCTCTCCCTCTGCCCCTCCTCATGCTATCTCTTTCTCTCTCTCTCAAATAAATCTTTTTAAAAAATGTCCAATCATAGAATGATCCGCAACTACTGATAACATCCAAATGAGGGCAAAGCCACTTCCTTAAATCATCCCCCCCAAGTCATTTCACATTAGTCTTGATCCTGTGATAATCCCTTCAAAAACTTCTGAAATGTCTCACATTGCCCAATGAAATTCTCCCTTCCTTGCACCCAGTAATAAATCTAGCTTGTCCAGTCAGAGGTATGTGTTCCTGGTGGGCTTTCCCTAGATAGCACTGAGAGATCGGGTCAACCAAACAAGTGTATGCACCACACCTTTGTTTCATTCTAGTATATTTTCAATTAAAATGCTATAACTTGATATGGCATGCTTCGAGATCCTTAATTAAGAAAGAGAGCTGGGATACAGTGAACTGAGCATAGGATGAATAATTAAGAGATAAGGATTCTAGTCTGTTCTGTCCGGTTAATTAGTAAAGTGACTCCAGGTAAGTCATTAGAGGACAGGAAAGGAACGGACCTCACAATAGTCTAATGAACCAGTTAACATTAACCATGTTTGAGAGATGGCAAAACCAATGTTCCAAGAGGTTGAGTATTTTCCTATTTTCCTATTTACTTTCGGTAAGTGACATAACTAGGATTTGAACAAGGGTTTTTTCCTTGTTTTTTCCTATTTTCCTATTTACTTTCGGTAAGTGACATAACTAGGATTTGAACAAGGGTTCTAACTCTAAAGTCTAGAGGTTCTCCACGACACCAAGTTGCCTCACCAAGTTTTACCTTCTTCCTCTGTGAACCAACCAAATTGTTGAACTAGAGCTTTAAAGGTCCTTTCCATTTAACATTCTAAGACTTTGAGTGATGAGTCATAATATTTGCATTTACTCTTTTTTAATCCCATCTGATCTGTAGGTGAAAGGTACAGGAATAATGTGAGATGATGTATGTTTATAGAGTTCTGAATTTAAGCAAGCCCTTTTCTAAAGGGCATAAATCATAAATTTGATCTACCAGTTCCAAGTCGAATCAATTTTCAGTTCCTTTTAAGTCAAAATAGGACCACTTCACTTAAGGAACTGTGTGAGACCCAGTACAAAAAGGGCTGAGAACAACAAAGCAAGAAATGAGAAAAAGCAGGAAAGCAAATAAGCATGTTCCTTTTTTATATTCAGATCTCAACTTTAACACCTTAACATTTACATATTCATGTGGCATACCTTTACAAATCAGTAATAGACAAATACAAGAAAATATAATCACATAATTGAAATAGGACAAAGTAAAATCATATGCATTTTAGTCTTACTGATTTAATAAAAAATTTTTAAGAGAAATAATCGAGGCTTTGGGGAAATAAACACTGAAGGACTGGAAGAAGGGATGTCCTTTTGTACTTGCTTTTGAAAGGCAATTTGAGATATATATCCAACAGTTCTAATGTTTTTACATATCACATTTGACCCATAATTTACTTTGAACAAAAACCACAGAAGTGTGCAAAGAGTTAACCACAAAAATGTCTGTGGAAGTACTATGTATAATTGATGAAAATTAGTAAAAAGACAAAAAAAATTAATGTCTACATTAAAAGGTTAATGATAGAAGATTGATTAAATTGTGGTTTATTCATGCAATGGAAGTCTTTGGATATTAAAAATATAAAGAAAAAACAATATGGACAAAATGCAAAACACATTGCTAGGTTGATAAATGTAAATTCCAGATGTGTGATTGTGTTTTTTGTTTTAAATAGATGTAGATACAAGAGTGATTATGGACTAAGTATTTATGTGCCCCAAAACTCACCCGTTGAAATCTAATTCTCCATGTGATGGTATTTGGGAGGTAATCAGGTCATGAGGGTGGAGTCTTCATGAATGGGATTAACCCCCTTTAAGAAGTGGCCAGAGGGCTAGTGTGCTCGTTCCAACCCTGTGAAGATACAATGAGAACTCAGCAGTCTGCAACCCAGAAGGGAGCCCTCACCAGAACCCAACCACACTGGAACGTTGATCTTGAAATTCCAGCCTTCAGAGCTACAGGAAATAAACATCCGTTTTTACAGGCCATCTGGTCATTGGTACTTTTTATAGCTTCCAAAACTGAGTAAAATGGTATAAATGAATTCTTAAAAGACTCGAAGATATCCAGTAATTATCTCTGACTGATAGGATTACAGGTGGTCTTGTCTTTTTATTTATCTACATTTTCCAGATTTTCTATGAGAAATATAAATGTTTTTATAATAATTTTTAAATGTATTAATTCGTAAAACAAATACTAATATATATTAATAAAAATATGCTGTTTGGATGTTAGCTACACTTGTGAGCATAGCTTAACACAGAGAAGTTGAATCACTATGTTGTACACCTGAAACTAATGTAACTTGGTACATCAACTATACTCAAAAAAGAATTTCTTTAAATATACTCTTCAGTATGTCAACTGCCACATTCACTTGTCCTTAAAACAAAAAAAAAAGAAAGCCCTTAACATCATGACCATCAGACATCACAGACCCCATGGCTGTAGATACCAAGCCAAGGGCCATTTTTGTTCTAAGAACCACAGATACACTTAGCTCAAGGAGGTTTTTCAAATAATTATATTAATTCTCTTTCAAACTTGGAAATCTAGCTTGAAAGGAATACTGTGTACAAACTGAAATTTTTAAAAAGCAAAATTATTTTTAAAAAGTGTTATTTATTTTGTAAGATTTTTCATTGTGGTATTAGCCACGTTGACTTTGGAATTATAAAAGAAATTTGTTTACTTGGAATATTTGCTTTAACAAACAAATATTGCATTTCTTTTTTTTAAGCCAATGCAATGTTGCAAACCAACAGTTGTGTAATGATATTTGGCAAGAGTTAGTATCACAGCAGAAACTTGTATTTAGTTGTTTTCCTTTGGGCATTTTTTCTTTTAACAGAAAGGACTTTTAAAAACAAAAGTATGTGCTTTATTAAATGGCAACATTAATGGCATAAATTTGCACCCTATTAAAAGAAGTTGAAGAATTAGTTTGCCTTTATAGAAAATAGTGCAATAGCTACCTTGTATTTGTTGCCTATTGTTACTTAGGTTCTTAAATAAATGCTATCTTATTTTATCCTCACAGCCACCCTGTGAAGGAGATATGATTATCCCCATTTTGCAGATGAAGAAGTTGAGTCACAGAAAGTTTTGAATAATTTGAAACTTTAAATTACTTGAGCAAAATCATACAGCCAAAAGGAGGAGAATCAGGATCTGAACTCAAGTCTCTGACACTAGTCTTATGTTCTGTTCACTAAGTAGGTTGTTCACAATATACTACTTTCCTTTGGGATTACATTGTATTATTTGGCTATTTTTCTTCTTTGGAAAGGTGCCTGGGTGGCTCAGTCCATTAAACATGCAACTTTTGATTTTGGCTCAAGTCATGATCCCAGGGTCCTGGGATCGAGCCCCACATCAGGCTCCATGCTCAGCAGGGTTCTGTTTAAAGATTCTCTTTCCCTCTCCTTCTGCCCCTCCCACCATTCCTGCTTATTCTCTCTCTCTCATTCTCTCTCTCTTAAATAAATAAATCTTTGGAAAAAAAATGATGCCACACTTATTCTTCTGTCTGTGACTTGATTTTTCTCTCTTCCCTTGTGAAACAAATACCAGAGAGTAGCCCATGGGGGATGAGTTACCTTAGGAACTCATGTGTACTTTGAAGGCTCATAAGGCAAGACTTCTGACAGCTAAGTGGACTTCCCAGGGTAGAAAACATGGGTAGGTTATATACCATACTGGGCAGATAGTATACCAATCTTGGGCCAGGACTTGTGGGAGCTACAGTACTTTCAAAGAAAATTGATACAGGGAGTCAGGTTGCTGGGTGCTAGGAACTGTAAACCTGGGACTCCAAGGAAAAGCAACCTGGATTGAAAGTAACACTCAGCTACCTCATGTGCTCATGCTGTGAACAAGGCCAGAAAGATTAACACTCTCCCGCAGTGTCAACGAAGGGTGGTCTTCTGAAGAGAGATGATCAGTTTACAGAGCCGTGGGGTACAGCAGGAAAAATGCCAGCAAAATAACCCTAGATGGATTTAACACCAGGGCTCTTCCTGTTTGGGTGTGGAAATCTAATGGACTCCTCCTGGGAGAGAGATAACCTCAATCAAGATACTAAATCTGCATATGGATGCTATGATCCCCTTTTAGCTTAATTTGGAGAAATAAAGGGTATGAAAACTGGCATAGCCATTGTTTCTCCATGCCTTTCTCTCTCTTCCAAGTTAACTGCAAGGGGCATGCATTACCTTTTTTTTTTTTTTTTTAAAGATTTTATTTATTTATTTGACAGAGAGAGATCACAAGTAGGCAGAGAGGCAGGCAGAGAGAGAGGGGGAAGCAGGCTCCCTGCTGAGCAGAGAGCCCGATGTGGGGCTCCATCCCAGGACCCTGGGATCATGACCTGAGCCGAAAGCAGAGGCTTTAACCCACTGAGCCACCCAGGCGCCCCCATGCATTACCTTTTAAACTTAACATTATTCCCTTAAAATCATTAACCAGACAAATTGTATTAATTAGTTATGTATTATCTTACATGTTAGTTCAGTGTTTTAGGAATATACTATTGGTTTAAAAAAAAAATTCATTGTACTTTCAAGCCACAAAGCTATCATATAGAAAGTTTTACCTCAATGTGCTAGAAGATAAGAAATGTTACTAGAACACACAGTGAACTAAATAGGCAAAAAGCCCTTAGGACAAATGTTTCTTGAGGACATACTGGCCCTCATGTTACCTATTCCCTCATCTCCTACAGTAAAGTTTTAGGCAGGGAGAATGTAAATATTTTACTTATTAAATGTCAGGTCCTATTTTATGTAATTTTGAAGATTTCTTCCTAAGAACAGTCATAACAATAAAAACCTCCCTTCTTTTTCTTTGGGTCACTTTGGAGATACAGCTATTCATCCTTGTGCCAGAGAGAGACTTTGGGTTTTTTGTTTTTTGTTTTTAATTAAAAAATATATTCCTCAAGTGTCCAACTCTTGGTTTTGGCTAAAACATATATATACTTTTTTTTTTCTTGTCAACTCCACCCTGTATCTTCTTATATAGGTTGGCCATGTCTACTCAAAAAATGTATTGCCAATGACTTATTATTGTTATGCAAAATAACCAAGGAGAAACTTAAACACATACACCCACACAAAGTTTGCACTTAGACTGTCTGAAATAGTACATTCAACTGTACTTTGACTTCCTTAAAACTATCTAATGATTTATTTTAACCTCTTTTTTTTTTTTTAAGAATTTTATTTATTTGACAGAGAGAGAGAGAGAGAGAGCACAGCAGGGGGAGAAGTAGGAGGAGAGGGAGAAGCAGGCTCCCCTCTGAGCAGGCAGGGAGCCCAATGCAGGGCTTGATCCCAGGACCCTGGGATCGTGACCTGAGCCAAAGGCAGATGCTTAACCAACTGAGCCACCCAGGCACCCATATTTTAACCTCTTGTATATAGAAGACATTCTGGTAACAAAATGTATGAATTATTTCAGAGAAGGAAAATATAATGTTATTTTGATTAAGAGAAATCTGATTTCTGGAATAAAGTAGAATTAAAATTTACCACTTCTTACTTTACTTATATTTTAATTGCATTTGACAGAAACTTTCTGTTTGTAAACTAACACAGTGGGAGGAAATAAGGAGAAATAGCCAATTCTTTACTCTCACAGTGCAAGCTTTCAAGGACTGTGGTAAAACTGCTTATCAGTTGCTGAATCTCGGTAGCAAAATATCAATCAATCAAAACCAAAACACTTTGGCTAGACTCTATAAAATCAGAATTTCCTGAAAGACCCTCATTCCTTCTTTTTAGTTTAAACTCCTCTACTTCATCTACCATCTACTCCCACCCACCACGGCTGTACAGAACAGTAGAACTGCAATTTAAAGTAAAAAATTAATATATTACAACGGATTTCAGAGTGAAGCATTGGAACTAGTCAGACAACTTTCTGTGATGAAAACCCACAACTAAGAAAATTAAATTTCCTATAATTTTGTAAATTATAGCAGGAATACCTGTAATTACCCACATAAATGATGACAAAAAAATTTGCCCTTAAGGGGTTGGATTACATTTGAAGGGAGGCTGCCTTATTTGCTATGCTCAAGAAAGAAGGCATGTTGACACACAGAGAATAATAGCTAATGTGTTTTGGGCACTGAGAAAAAAAGGATTTTTAAAGAAACCTGATAAACAGGACATGGCTCTTTTCTATAAGGAGATTCAGCAAGCCCAACAAAACAAGAAGCCACCTGTGGTAGCCAAAACTATCCCTATATCTACACACACACACACACACACACACACACACACACACACACACTTTCAGCTACCTCTACCAACACAACATTAACTAGCAGATTGTAATCAGAAGTGAATCCAGATCTAATGTTTGTTTTCCTTTTTGTATCTGGCTGCCAAGCCTAACTCCCCTCAAATAGGACAGAGTACTATGTGCTCAGGAAACTACAGAATTCCTGCCCCTGGGTGACTGACAAAGACCCCGAATGTTAATGCCATCCCAAAAAAAAAAAAAAAATCACTTTACTCCTGCTAAATTAGACATATAAGATAATGAAATTGGCATGCGATATCCCTATAACCAGTCATCTAAAATACATGGGCTCATTTATAGGTAGATTTGCAACTTAAGAGATATTTGAAGGCAGACAAGCTCCAAGTTAGAACATGTTATGTCAAGCAATGTGGAGAATCCCATAACTCATGTTAATTTTTTCCCTCCACATAAGTTCCCATTCATCATTCCAGGCAGAAGGTCCATCAGCATACTCCAGCACATTATGAAATCCTGATATAAGTGTCTTCCATCTATAAGCAAGGTATCTCCTCCTTAACTGTACACAACACATGAATTGTGGAGAGCAAATTTCCTCTAACACTTTATTCCTAAGAAGGCTCTTTCCACCACTCTTCCCACAAAGTAAGCACCGATCTTTGTGCAAGGTTTTGACATTTACCTGCTTAAATACAAAGGTGGTTTGAAAATTCTTGCTAGGTTTGTTTTATAATTCTAATGTGCCAACACCCTTCATAAACAATCCAGTGTTCTTTAAAACAGAAGTAGCTTATTTAACCCAGCCAAAAACATGTGGGAAGTATCACCAAATGGAGCTATTCTCTAAACCGCCAACTACAGTCCTCACTAGTTCATTATTCATAGAAACACATCTATGTTTAAAATTTTAACCAATCCATAGAAAACTGAAAGGAGCAAACTTTAAACTGCTTTATTAGAGAAAAAAAGGTAATTATATATGTATGTGTGTATAATACTAAAGATCTTAATATAAGAAATAAAGTTATACACACAACCTAGATATGCAGGGGTTTTGAGGTGACCAACAGAACACATTAGAGCTACAGTCTTTATAGCCAGATCCTACTACAATTGCTCCAAAAATGTAGTCTGGACTTTTGCTGCATTAGCTTGCCCCAAACTGTCAAAGTTCCTAATTTCCAATGGACAGAGCATAACCTATGTTAGGCTGACAGTACAGGAATCCTAGCAAAATGCTTTTGGATGGCCTTTTAAGGTCGTTTAGACCTCACCAGATGTTTTTAATTACATTGTCACCAGAACTTATATTTCTGTTTATCTGTCATTGCCTCAAGTCTTGGTTCCTGCTGATTAAATCTGTCTTAGCAACAGTTACATAATTTTGCTTCTAGATATGAAATGGCCATAGGGACTCTACTTCCTGGTTAACCTGTCTTAATGAAACATCACATTTTCATATCTTCCCACAGGAAAGGAATACAGTATAATAGAAATGAGTTACAATATAATGATCTCTCCCCCACCTTTTCCCTGCACAAGTCTCTGAATATTCTTCTATCTTTTCATTCATAAATAAGGAAACCACTATGGATTTTAGCTTTTAAAAAACAATGCTAACAGTGGTCACATTTCCTACAAAGACCTAGAACCTATTACAAACTTGTTAAAATGAACAACTAAAAAGGAACTGATTCTCCAAAAGGTCAAAGTTTCAGCTAATTTACATAATCACTAAAAATCAGCACCAAGTGATACTGAGAAAGTTAGAAACCACCTCACCCCTAAATCTGTCATTCCCAGACCATGCACATACATATTCACTAAATAGGAAAATAACCTGGCACAACTCTGATTTTCTTTGTAACACTTCAAAGTATTTTTCCAAAATAACATAAATCATGGTCTCTTAAAACTCCTCGTATCTGCTGTATAGGGTCAAAAATTATTGGTATTTAATGGTAAGTAAAGTATATACGCTGGCAAATTCTTTGTATACAGATAACATTCCAGAAGAATCCCATTGTTATTTTCATGTCCTATTTAGACAAAAGGTACTGCGTATGAATGTGTTGAGAGAGTATTCACGAAACCTCTTAAGGGCAGGCTGTCCACACGTTGTTGGAAAAACAGCTGCCAAGCACTTGTCACTGTCACGTTTTAGGGGACCCCATATCTCTATGGAATTCTGAGGCCATATAGTCTGCTCCAGGATAAATGTGGCTTCTGGTGGATCAACGATAGATCCATCTTTTGTTATCTTTTCCTGCTTATTTTGCTAAATAGGTTGCAAAACTCTCCTTCGCTAAGGCCTATTTGGCAAGCAATTCTTCTAGGAGATAAAACTGGGATACCAAGAAAATTCTCAATCACAATAAAACATAAAATCCTAGCAATGTTCCAAGGTTTATGACAGTCAAGCACCTAATCCATTTATTGGAGACTCCTATCAAATACTAGGTGTCTGTTGATAAAGCCTAACCTCTTAAACTTGTCTAGAGACCTCTGAGATTTTGCCACCAACTTCATTTTCCTCCTTCTCTGTGGAATACTGTAGATTGACTTCGAACTGCCAATATGCCTTATTTCTACTGGTAGAAGTCCAGTCTGCATGTGTTCCTTACGATCTTTCTAGGACAAAAATCACAATGTTTCCCTTTGCCAGAAAGTCATTCTTGCACTTACTTTTGCAACTAGGAGTGATTGCATTTCCTGATAAAGGGAACAGATGTGGCTGGAAACTTCTCTTGCCTCTTCTTCCTTTTTAAAAATATTTTATTTATTTATTTGAGTGAGAGTGAGAGAGAGAAAATGAGCTGGGGAGGAGCAGAGGGAGAGGGACAAGAAGACTTTCTGCTGAGCATGGAGCCTGATGTGGGGCTCAAAATCAGGACTCCAAGATCATGACCTGAACTGAAATCAAGAGACAGACACTTAACCAACTGAGCCACCTAGGCCCCCCTTGCCTCTTCCTCCCATATGGAAATGACACATGGTGCTGTGGTAGCCATATTAAAAATCAGGGAACATCAAGCAGAGGAGGAGAGAGCCAGCAGATGAAGAAAAACAGAATGAAAATCTAGAGTCTATATGCTTGATAGTGAAAAGAACAATGGAAACAAGACCAGCAATCACCCATCATCTTGCTTCTTGCTATGTGAGAGAAAAAAAAAACCTATTTACTTAGACAACTATTAGTCCAATTTTCTGTTACTTGTAACCAAAATCATCCTATGTAATAACTTCTGCTTCATGGCTTCTGTGCAGTCCCATCAGTCAATATGCCATCGCCCCAAACATCACACACTTTCCTACCTTCACCTCTTTTCTCCACTTGGCTTTGCATATGGTGAGGTTTTAATAAATATTATAAAATGAATGATGTGAACTGATTGATGAAATTTTAAGTTTAAATTAGTGGCCCATGTTTAGATAAATAATAATTATTCACTAACTATGGTATGTAAGGCATGGTGCTATAGTTATTTTACATTTTGAGCTTTCATTTATTCAGAATTATTTCATACATTCCAAATGAAAACTTTTGTGCTTTGCTTTTATAAAGAAACAAACGGCCTCAATATATATATACAGGGTGGTTGTCTAGAGGACAAGAACCAGCTCCCCTGCAGTGTTTTATAGAAAGTCTAGTTCACTGCTGGCACTCAATGAATATTAAATTATAATAATACTGCTATGGGTATCATTCAGATTCTGACATTGTTATAACTTTCGACTCTGTTTCTGAAGTGTATGAGATCCTATAATAAAAATGTTTTATAGAAGTGAATGCACATTATATACAGTTTGTCAGTCATCTTAGCCAGGTTGTATTAGGAACATGTTGGGCTCAAATAAAAATGTGCTTTAAAATTCTGTCTAAAATGTTGATGTGATTCAACTGCTAGGGTGTAAGTTTTCTAATTTACTATAATAAATTTCTTTTCAAAACCATTCTAAGATTGCAAGTATCCTTAGTATCCACCCTTCTCTACAGGAAAACTGAAATAGGGCAAAAAAAGATTTTTAAAGTATAAAATCTTGGGACACCTGTGTGGCTCAGTCAGTTAAGTGTCTGCCTTTGGCTCAGGTCATGATCCCAGGATCCCGGGATCAAGTCCCACATTGGACTCCCTGTTCTGTGGGGAGTCTGCATCTCCCTCTGCCTGCCACTCCCCCTGTTTTATGTCCTCTGTATACATCTGACAAATAAATAAAATTATATATATATGTGTATATATATATATACACATATATAAATTTAAGTCATACCTCTATTTAAAAGAATTCCTGGGTGATTTTGTTTTAATAATTTTAAAACTATTGCATTTAGAAAAAGCATATAATTATTAAAGAAAAAATTTCAAACTCATTCATATAACTACCACTTAAAGAATACAAAGTCCTGAGATGGTTCAGATGGCATTTGCCATATGTCAAAATTTCCAAAGATATCTTAATACTTTATGGAATTTTGCTTGAAATTGTCCTTGCTTATCAACCTAAGGAATTATTAAGGCACAATGATGATCCACTGTCTTTTTAACTATTTGTCCATCCACTCCATTTCTGAAACTCTAGCTAACAAACTTTCTCTTTGCTTACTTACCTCTGTTTTCATAATCAGCCCTTCTTCTGAAGGACACCATTGAAAAAAATGTTTAAACTTTAAAGAAGTTCTTTAATATGGAGTAATCTTCATTTTAAAACCACAATTATTTTACTTCTGGGCATTTACCCTAAAGAAATGAAAATCTGAGCTCATACAAAAACCTGTATACTAATATTCATAGCAACTTTATGTCCAATAGCCAAAAATTGGCAACAACCCAGGTGTTCTTCAACAGGTGACCAGTTAAATAAACTGCAGCATATCCATACCATGGAACACTACTCAGCTATAAAAAGAATATTGATACATGTAAAAACCTAAATCAACTGCAGAATTGTGCTGAGTAAAAAAAAGCCAATCCCAAAAGGTTACGAAGTGTAGGATTTCATTTACATAACATTCTTGAAACGTCAAAATTATAGAAATGTAGAACAGATTAGTGGTTACTAGGGTTTAGCATGGTAGAAGGGCAGAAGGGAAGTGGGTGTGGTTATAGGATGGCAACCTAAGGGATCCCTCTGCTGATAGAAACATTCTATATTTTGACTACACTAATGTCAATATCTTTTTTTTTGCTTGTTTATTTACTTTTTTCTTTTTTTTTAATTTTTTATTTTTTCAGCATAACAGTATTCATTATTTTTGCACCACACCCAGTGCTCCATGCAATCTGTGCCCTCTACAATACCCACCACCTGGTTCCCCCAACCTCCCACCCCCCGCCCCTTCAAAACCCTCAGATTGTTTTTCAGAGTCCATAGTCTCTCATGGTTCACCTCCCCTTCCAGTTTCCCTCAACTCCCTTCTCCTCTCCATCTCCCCTTGTCCTCCATGCTATTTGTTATGCTCCACAAATAAGTGAACCATATGATAATTGACTTTCTCTGCTTGACTTATTTCACTCAGCATAATCTCTTCCAGTCCATATCTTGATTGAGATATTATCCTATAATTTTGCAAGATGTGACCATTAGGGAAAATTGGGTTAAAAGATGTCTATTTCTTACAACTGCATATGAATCTTTATCTCAAAATAAACTCTAATTTTTTGCCTAGCTTCCATTCCATTTCCTTATAACAACTTCTTGATGTTTCTTGGAGATACCTGTCTTATTTTTTAGTCCACGCGGTTCAGATGGTCTAATCCAGCCTAAATTTCATGGATAGACATGTAATTCAGACCTGATCAACCAGCACAGTCCATCTCCTTATTTCTAGCAATTGGTTGAGGATTAGTCATATGATTCAAGTCAATGCAGTGGTATTCAACTGAACTGTGGAGGAAGAGAAACTTTCTTTACTGCAGTTGCTTAATTTGGAAGATGAAAAGCTAGAGCCAACAGGCTGACCTCGACATTGAGCCAGTGCAGGGGAAGCAGAGTCAACAGATGGAGTCTTGGGTCCTAACAACAGTTTGTGCCCCTGAATCCAACCATGCCTAAAACGTGTATACCTTCTAGACTTTCCAATTATGTGAGCCAGTATATACATTTTAAAAAACCTTTATTTTAAAAGATCTTCAGTGAAGATTAGAATCACATTCAGTATATGACAAATATTTCTTCTATAAGCAATGTAGTGAATTTGGAAATACTTCCCACTGTAAGGAAAACATTTTATTATTCCACTAGTACTTTTATTTCAGGTTTAATGTCAGTTATCCTCTTCTGATCTTGGTCTGCCACTAATTTTCTCGAACAAAGCTTCTGGGATATACTATATTTTTGTGTTTTGCACATTTCCCACTAGTGTACATATTCTTATTAATTTCTAAGATTTTTGTATATTAAGGATAGTAGACCTCTGTATCGTGCCTGTGTAAAATACTTCTGTGTACTGGCCATTTGTCTTTCAATCTCACTTGGAGTGTTCATTCCATACAGAAGCATTTAATTTTTATAGTTAAATTCATCCATCTTCTTCTTTTATTGTTCCTGGCTTTCATATCGTACTTAGAAGGGCTTCTCTACACCAATATCATCTTTAAAATCTACCCATACTTTCTTCTACTAGTTTTATAGTTTTCCAAATGGTTACATATTAAACGTTTTTTTACTAATGTATATTTTCCTCACTGGTTTAAGACTCTTTCTCAAATGCTAAATCCCTATACAGAAATGAGTCTGAGGATGGGTGTTCATTTGTTTCTTAACCATCTATTTCTCAGTTCATATTATTTCAATTTCATCAGCTTTATGATACATAATATCTGGTTAGGCAGTGTTCCTTTTTAGTATTTTGTGTTTTTTAGAACCCTTTCAGCTATACCTGCACATTTATCCTTCCAACTGAAAGTAGAATCTTAACTCTGTTAAGATTAACATTTTGTCAAGTTCCACCACACGTCCCCACAACACATCAGGATTTTGGCTGATGACCACCTTGTGTATAGCATAAATTTAAACCAAGTTGACCTCTTTAAAAAAATGAAGCCTACTTTTTCCAAGGCACATCTGTCCATTTATTCAAATCTTCTGTCATGTTCTCAAATCTTTTTGTCATGCCATTCTATATGTTTTAATTTTATTCATCTAGTTTCTGGACATTTCTTAAGAATTTTCCAGATATGGGTGCCTGGGTGGCTCAGTGGGTTATGCCTCTGCTTTCGGCTCAGGTCATGATTTCAGGGCCCTGGGATTGAGCCTCACATCAGGCTCTCTGCTCAGCAGGGAGCCTGCTTCCCCCTCTCTCTCTGCCTGCCACTCTGCCTACTTGTGATCTCTCTCTGTTTATCAAATAAATAAATAAAATCTTAAAAAAAAAGAATTTTCCAGATATTAAATGCTATACAGCTGTAGAAGTAAATGCAATGTTTCCCTTTATACTTTCTTTATAAGAATGTGATATATCAGAAAACTATTGGTACTTGTTTGTAGCCATTTACCTTAATGAACATCCTTGTTTTCTTATAACTTTAACAAGCCTGGAAGATGGATCATTTTTTCAATATTTTCAAAGATCAGATGATTTAAAATAGCTCAAGAAATAATTGGGTCATCAGTATAATTTAAAATGAAAAAAGCGATGCTGGTTTAAAATATATACATACACATGTCCCTACACAAATATATACATATGAATCCTCTAGATTGGGACATGCTTTCTTCTAGAACTTAAATATTAGCAAAAGCAAGGATTTCAGTAGCTTATAAGGCACCACACTGTTTATAGAGCTCTTCCTGTTATACCATACTATTTCTCCAATGAGAAAGATTGCCCTAAAGAACTATTTTTTCAGTGATTCTCAAAAATCAAATATTGCAATTTTAAAACTGGTATAAGAGAAACTTCTCATCTGATGCTTCTGCTACTTAAAAAAAAAAAAACAGGTTCACAACATGTGATTAACAATGCACATAAACTTGCCTCTGTGATTTTGTGTTTAGATAATGATTGAAATCCATTAAAGTATCCTTTTATGGTTGATGATCTGTCAGCTGAACATCCAGCAGTTTCTTTTTATAGAAATATGATTTGATCTGCAATGTCCTGGAACATGTTTTTCCTGCTATTTGGCTTCAGTTTATGCTAATTAATGGGCTTTATCTCACAATTTCCGTGGTATATTAAAATCCCCTCCCTCTAGAAGCATTCTTTGAAAAACCAATGGAATTTCTGCAGCATTTGCTGTAGGTACTACCCAAATGATAAGTTTTTTTTTTTAAATCCTTTGTTGTACTAAATTTTTACTTTCTGTATGTCTTCTTTCTCTATATCACTTACAAGTTCCTTGAGAGAAGAAGAAATTAATAGATTTTGAACTCCTAAGTGCCAGAGTAGTCTAATTGTTTTAACTACACTTTTTCATGGTAAATATTGGTTCCTATTGACTATTCTATTTCCTAAGAGAATCTCATGCCCAGTAAATAATAGATGGCTGTTACTTATATAATTGTTACTTAAACAATTATTAGTATTTCTTTCTTAAATAATTTCCACCTAAGTGAAACAATAGTTTCCTTATTGGCCTGATATTACTGTAAGTTGCTGGTATTAACAATCAAAGTTCATTGCCAGTCCAGAAATGTAAGGAATTTGAGGCTTTAATTATGAAGAAAATAGGTTTCTATTAGAGAATTATATTTTCTCAAAGAAACACCCTGAGCTGTAACAAAGCCTTGTTCAAAAGCTAGAAGCTTCATTTGTCCTTTTGTAACAAATCTTTTGTCCAGTAATTACATTGTAATTTTAGTTAACTCCTACTACTTTTTTTTTCCTCACTGATTGAGCTAATGACCCATGGATTAGCTTGCATCTGAATCCCAAAAGTGTAGATGAAACTCCTTCATATATACATGAAATGAGACTAATAACAACGATTTATTGAGTGACTATTATGTGTCAGGTACTAAACTAAGGCTTCTACATGCTTAATTTGATTTAGTTATCATGACAACCCATGAAGTTGATACTATTATCCTGATTTTAGTGCTGAGAAAAAGGCTTAGAGGAATAACTTCAAATAGAATGCAAAGCCTGAATTCATCCATTTTCATGCACAGTAAAAGAATCTAAGACTTGAATCCCCATTAGCATCAGGAATGAGCTGTCTACCTTCCCCATGAACTCTAAAAAAAGCAAGGAATATCTATTATTCCTTCCTATTATGACTGGAAACAGAAGCTAGGATAATGAGAATGAGCTCCCACTGGAAATATTTTCAAAAATATTTTCTCACTGAAACTCCATGACCATCCTATTAAATTAGTGTTGCTCCCATTTACAGATGGGAATACTTCAAAGTCACATACCTAGGAAATGACAGAGACAAATCTATGCCTGGGTCTTATAGATCCAAGACCAATACTCCCACCATTTAACTCAAGTTCAGACATGACAGAAGAGATGGCAAAACCTGTCCCTCACAGTGTTATATCCATGGTATCGCAAAGTTCAGATCACCTTCAGTGTAGACACTGTCTCAAGCATGCATCAACTAAAGTAACTGCTGATCTCTAACTTTATAAAAGAAAAAACATCTCTTAACAGTATATTTCCTTTAACACCCTGTTTTTCTTCTTCTGGGGTATCAATAATGTTCAGTTCAAATTCTGTAAATAACTTGTAGTCCAATTGATGCTATACAGTTTGACAATATTTTATCAAAGTAGCTATTTGAAAATCATGTATGTAAATTATTTCAGCTTAACTATTGTGTACAATTCCAACATGCCACTCACCATGGACATTTTTAAAACCTTCTAGTTGCTTCCCAAATTCTCCTACATACTCTGGGCCCTATTTACCTATGGCCAAGCTAGCTGTGCACACCCCCCTCCACCTCAGTCTCTCAAGCAGTTAGACTGAGGATATAAGACCAGGTTGAGCTGGTGAACTACTTACATATTAAATCATCAAACATCACAATAAGGTAGATATTATGTGTTTTATTAGATTCAGTCTGTGTCTATTTGACATCCATTGATTATATGTCCAATTATATTAACTATATTTTCTGTATGTCTGATGCTCTGGTATTTGGATACCTCACAGAACTGGAGAGAGATGCCCTCCCAGGACTAGCCAATACTTAGAGATAGTAAAAAGTTTGTCTGGGAGCAAATCTCCTACATGCAAACCAGCCGATCCTGAGTCTGTAGCTCCAACTACCTCTTTATCTCAAATATAGCAAGCCCATATTTCCCCTGCCTGAAATTACCCCAGGGCCAGATATCAGGCCGCATGAAACCACCCCTTTAGCCTGAAGCCCATGGGAATTATTCAAACTGGTCAATACTAAACTGTTTACCCTACCCTTCCTTACCTTTTCTGTGGAAACCCCAAGAAAAGCCCTGGTGCAGATTTTCCCTTCCCCCCTATTTTCTGCCACCTGACCAAGACCTGGCACTTTCCATATGACCCTTCTTTGGGACCTGTGAGTCTCATAAACTTCTTCCTTCCAAGCCCCTTTCCCTTGGCTGTATCATCTTTACCATACCACATTCAATATTCACATTATTGGAGCTGTAGTTACCATCTTTAACCTCATTTTAGAGATGATGAAACTGAGGTACAGAGTGTTTAAACAATTTGCCAGAGATAACATGATGAACCAATATTCTAAACCAGACAGGCAGGTTTCAGATAGCACTAAATCAAGGCTTTGTCTTCTTTGTTGTCCTCTCCCCCTCTGCATACCTGAAATAGTGCCTGGCCTTATGTTTTTTGTTTGCACTCAACTGATGGAATATAAAGCCACTCATATTTTTGGTGTTCTCAAAAAGCAATAGCCATAGGGAGGAGCAAGATGGCAGGGGAGTAGGAGACCTAAATATTATCGGTTCCTAGGAATTCAGCTAAATAGTTATCAAACCATCCTGAACACCTAAAAACTCAACAAGATATCAAAGAAAAAAATAGTAGCAATTCTAGTAACAGAAAAGCAACCACTCTCTGGAATGTAGGATGTGTAGAGAAGTGAATCTGATATAATATACAGGAAGATAGACTGTGGGGTGAGGGGCAGGCTCCCAGCAAGTGGTAGAGCAGCAGAGCACAAAAATCGAAATTTTAGAAGTCTGCTCCACTAAAGGATGTTATTCCAGAGGCTAAGGAGGGGGTGGAGCCCACACTGAGACAGTGGGGTCTCAGAACCTGTGGGGTCACAAAAAACCAGGGGTATCTGAAAGTGTCAGAGCTACTAGGTATTGGAGTGGGGAAGCTGGCTGCAGAGACAGAGCTGAGGAGGGGGCTCTCAGCTTGGAGTTACCTTAAACTGTGAGCTGAGTCACAGTCAGGCCACCACTCTTCGAGCAGGAAACCTACAAGCTGAAGATCTGGGGTACCCCCTCCATCCTCCTCTGGGAGGAGCAGCACAGGAGTGTGCAGCAGGAATCTGCTGGGTTTGGAGACTCCAAATGGGGCTGTGTGCCAGAGATAGAAATGCTCAGTCAGAGGCCATGTGGGCACAAAGCACAGCTGGAGGCCAGGGAGATGGAAGTGATTGCATTCTCTGAGGGTGCACTGAGGAGTGGGGCACTGAGCTCTTGGCTCCTACAGGGCAGAAGATTGGGAGGCCTCCATCTTCATTCCTGTCCTCCAAAGCTGTATGGAAAGCATTCAGGGAACAAAAGCTACCAAGAGCGAACCAAACAGATTACTCAGCCTGACCCCTGGCAAAGGTGGTGGAAGTCCACCTCAGGCAAAGACATTTGAGACTTACTGCAGTAGGCACCTCCCCAAGAAGATCAACAGGAACAGCAAGCCAAGACCAAGTTCACCGATCAATGAAAAGTGCAAAACTTCAGAGCTATAGGAACACAGCACATAGAATGCATGGCTTTTTTCCCATGATTCTTCAGTCCTTCAAATTAATTTTTTATTTTATTTTTTCTTCTTCTATTTTTATTTTTTCCTCTTTCCTATTTTAACATTTTTAAACTATTTTATCTTATCAATACCTTTTTAAAAATTGTTTTAAATTTTCATTCTTACAGTCATATTCTATCCCTTCATTGTATTTAACCTTATTTTTTGTAGACATCTAGGTTTTTCTTTCTTTAAAATTTTGGTATACAGTTTCTTCTAACAGATCAAAATATACCCTAATTCTGGCACATGACTTTGTTATAGTCTCCAGCCTGTTCACATTCTTTCTATTTTTTTGCCTTTTTTCAAACAACTTCTTATCAATTCCTTTTTTAAGAATCATTGTAATTTTCATCTTTACAATCATATACATCCCATATATACATATATGTATACACACACACACACACACACACACATGCACACATATATATGATTTTTTTTCTCCTTTCTTCTCCCCCTGCTTTCAGATCTCTTTGACTTCATTAGTGAATATTTTTCTGGGGTCATTGATACCCTATTAGTATTTTGTTCTCTCATTCATCAATTCTTATCTGGATAAAAAGACATGGTAGAAAAACTCACCTCAAAAAAAAAAAAAAAAAAAAAGAACAAGAGGCAATAGTGATGACTAGGGACCCAATCCATATGGATATAAGTAAGATGTCAGAACCAGAGTTCACAATGATGATTATCAAGCTGCTAGCTGGGCTCAAAAAAAACCATGGAAGATACTAGATAATCCCTTTCTGGAAAAATAAAATCCCTTTCTGGAGAAATAAAAGGGCTAAAATCTAACTAAGTTGAAATCAAAAAAGTTATTAATGAGGTGCAATCAAAAATGGAAGCTCTTACTGCTAGGATAAATGAGGCAGAAGAGAAAATTAGTGATAGACAAGACGAAATGATGCAGAATAAAGAAGCTGAGGAAAAGAGAGATAAACAACTACCAGACCATGAGGGGAGAATTTGAGAGATAAGTGACACCAGAAGATGAAACAATATTGGAATAACTGGAATCCCAGAAGAAGAAGAAAGAGAGAGGGGGGGCAGAAGGTATATTAGAACAAATAAGGAGGCACAGAAGCCACCCCCCCTCCAAAAAATAGGTCCAGACCCCATCATCTAAGAATATAACTTATAAGTCTCAGTGACAAGGAGAAAATCCTGAAAGCAGCTCAGGACAAGAGGCTGATAACATACAATGGCAGAAATATTAGATGGGCAGCAAACCTATCCACAGAGACCTGATAGGTAAGAAAGAACTGGCATGATATATTCAGGGCACTAACAGGAAAAATATGCAGCCAAGAATACTATATCCAGCGAGGCTGTCATTGAAAATAGAAGGAGAGATAAAAAGCTTCCAGGACAAAAAAAAAAACTAAAGAATTTGAAAACCCAAAGCCAGCTCTATAGGAAATATTGAAAGGGGTCCACTAAGCAAAGAGAGAGCCTAAAAGTAAAAGACCAAAAAGGAGCGGAGACAATATACAGTAATAGTCACATTATAGGCAATACAATGGCACTAAATTTCTCTCTCTCAGTAGTTACCCTGAATGAAAATGGGCTAAATGCCCCAATCAAAAGACACAGGATATCAGAATGAATAAGAAAACAAGACTCATCGATATGCTTTCTGCAAGAAACTCATTTTAGACCCAAAGACACCTCCAGATGTAAAGTGAGGGGGTGGAAAACAATTTACCATGCCAATGGACATCAAAAGAAAGCTGGAGTGGCAATCCTTACATCAGATAAATTAGATTTTAAGCCAAAGACTATAATAAGAGATGAGGAAGGACACTATATCATACTCAAAGTGTCTGCCCAACAAGAAGATATAACAATTTTAAATATCTATGCCCCTAACATGGGAGCAGCCAATTATATAAACAAATTAATAACAAAATCAAAGAAACATATTGACAACAATACAGTAATAGTAGGGTACTTTAACACCCCCCTCACTGAAATGGACAGATCATCTAAACAAAACATCAACAAGGAAATAAAGGCTTTAAATGACACACTGGACCAGATGGACATCACAGATATACTCAGAACATTCCATCCCAAAGCAACAGAATACACATTCTTTTCTAGTGCACATGGAACATTCTCCAGAACAGATCACATCCTGGGTCATAAGTCTCAACTGGTACCAAAAGGTTGGGATCATTCCCTGCATATTGTCAGACTGCAATGGTCTGAAACTAGAACTCAATCACAAGAGGAAAGTTGGAAAAAATTCCAACACATGGAGGCTAAAGGGCATCCTAATAAAGAATGAAAGGGTCAACCAGGAAATTAAAGAAGAATTTTTTAAAAATCATGGAAACAAAAATAAAATAAAATAAAATAAAATAAAAATCATGGAAACAAATGAAAATGAAAACACAACTGTTCAAAACCTTTGAGATGCACCAAAGGTGGTCCTAAGAGGAAAGTAGTGATAACAAGCCTTTCTCAAGGAACAAGAAAGGTCTCAAGTACACAACATAACCCTACACCTAAAGGAGCTAGAGAAAGAACAGCATGAAAGCCTACACCCAGCAGGAGAAGAGCAATAATAAAGATCAGAGCAGAAATCAATGAAATGGAAACCAAAAAAAACAATTGAACAAATCAACGAAAGTAGGTGCTGGTTCTTTGAAAGAATTAATAAGATTGATAAACCCCTGGCCAGACTTATCAAAAAGAAAATAAAAAGGACCCAAATAAATAAAATCATGAACGAAAGAGAAGAGATCACAACCAACACCAAAGACATACAAACAATTATAAGAACACATTATGAGCAATCTGGAAGAAATGGATGATTCCTAGAGACCTATGAACTACCAAAAATGAACCAGGAAGAAATAGGAAACCTGAACAGGCCCATAACCAGTAAAGATATGGAAGCAGTCATCAAGAATCTCCCAACAAACAAGAGCCCAGGGCCAGACGGCTTCCCAGGGGAATTCTAACAAACATTTAAAGAAGAATTAATTCCTATTCTCCTGAAACTATTCCAAAAAAAAAAAAGAAATGGAAGGACAACTCCCAAACTCATTTTATGAGACCAGCATTACCTTCATCCCCAAACCAGACAAAGACACCATCATTTACAGAGCAATATCCTTGATGAACATGGATGCAAAAATTCTCACCAAAACACTAGCCAATAGGAACCAACAGTACATAAAAAGGATTATTCACCACCACCAAGTGGGATTTATTCCTGGGCTGCAAGGTTGGGTCAGCATCCACAAGTCAATCATTGTGATACAATACATTAACAAAAGAAAGAATAAGAACCATATGGCACTCTCAATAGGTATTTAAAAGGCATTTGACAAAGTACAGCATCCTTTCTTGACCAAAACTCTTCACAGTGTAGGGATAGAGGGTACACATGTCAATATCATCAAAGCCATCTATGGAAAACACATGGCAAATATCATTCTCAATGGGGAGAAGCTGAGAGCTTTCCCTCTAAGGTCAGGAACACGGCAGGGATGGCAACTATCACCACTGCTATTCAACACAGTTCTAGAAGTCCTAGCCTCAGCAATCAGACTACAAAAAGAAATAAAAGGCATCTGAATTGGCAAAGAAGAAGTCAAACTCTCACTCTTTGCAGATGATAGGATACTTTGTGTGGAAAACCCAAAGGAGTCCACCCCAAAACTGCTAGAACTCATACAGGAATTCAGCAAAGTGTCAGGATATAAAATCAATGCACAGAAATCAGTTGCATTTCTATACACCAACATCAAGACAGAAGAAAAAGAAATTAAGGAGTCAATCCCATTTACAATTGCACCCAAAACCATAGGATACCTAGGAGTAAACCTAACCAAAGAGGCAAAGACTCCGTACTCAGAAAACTAGAAAGTACTCATGAAAGAAATGGAGGAAGACACAAAGAAATGGAAAAACGTTCCATGCTCATGGATTGGAAGAACAAATATTGTGAAAATGCCTATGCTACCTAAAGCAATTTACACATTTAACACAATCCCTATCAAAATACCATCAATGTTGTCCAAGGAAATGGAACAAATAATCCTAAAATTTATGTGGAACCAGAAAAGACCCCGAATAGCAAGAGGAATGTTGAAAAAGAAAACCAAGGTTGGTGGCATCCCCGACCCGAACTTCAAGCTCGATTACAAAGCTGTCATCATCAAGACAGTATGGTACGGGCACAAAAACAGACACATGGATCAATGCAACAGAATACAGAGCCAGAAATTAGACCCTCAGCTCTACGGTCAACTAATCTTCAACAAAGCAGGAAAGAATGTCCAATGGAAAAAAGACAATCTCTTCAACAAATGCTGTTGGGAAAATTGGGACAGCCACATGCAGAAGAATGAAACTGGGCCATTTCCTTACACCACACACAAAAATAGACTCAAAATGGATGAAGGACCTCAGTGTGAGAAAGGAATCCATCAAAATCCTTGAGGAGAACACAGGCAGCAACCTCTTCAACCTCAGCCACGGCAACTTCTTCCTAGAAACATCACCAAAGGCAATGGAAGTAAGGGCAAAATGAACTATTGGGACTTCATCAGGATGAAAAGCTTTTGCACAGCCAAGGAAACAGTCAACAAAACCAGAAGACAACTGACACATGGGAGAAGATATTTGCAAATGACATATCAGATAAAGGACTAGTATCCAAAATCTATAACAAACTTATGATACTCCACAACCAAAGAACAAATAATCCAATCAAGATATGGGCAGAAGGGTGCCTGGGTGGCTCAGTGGGTTAAGCCTCTGCCTTCTGCTCAGGTCATGATCTCAGGGTCCTGGGATTGAGTCCCTCAAGGGGCTCTCTGCTCAGCAGGGAGCCTGCTTCTCCCTCTTTCTCTGCCTGCCTTTCTGCCTACTTGTGATCTCTCTCTGTGTGTCGAATAAATAAATAAATAGCTCTTTTAAAAAATGGGCAGAAGACTACAACAGACATTTCTGCAAAGAAGACATCCAGATGGCCAACAGACACTGAAAAAGTGCTCCACATCACTCGGCATCAGGGAAATACAAATCAAAACCACAGTGAGATACCACCTCTCACCAGTCAGAATGGCTAAAGTTAACATGTCAGGAAACAACAGATCCTGGCGAGGATGTGGAGAAAGGAGCACCCTCCTACACTGTTGTTGGGAATGCAAGCTGGTGCAGCCACTCTGGAAAACAACATAGAGGTTCCTCAAAAGCTTGAAAATAGACCCAGCAATCGCACCACTGGGTATTTACCCTAAAGGTACAAATGTAGTGATCCGAAGGGGCCCATGCACCCGAATGTTTATAGTAGCAATGTCCACAATAGCCAAACTATGGAAAGAACATAGATGTCCATCAACAGATGAATGCATAAAGATGATGTGGTATATATACAATGCAATACTGTGCAGCCATCAAAAGAAATGAAATCTTGCCTTTTGCAATGACATGGATGGAACTAGAGGGTATTATTCTGAGTGAAATAAGTCAATCAGAGAAAGATAATTATCATATGATCTCCCTGATATGAAGAATTTAAGAAGCAATTTGGGGGCTTGGAGATAGGGAAGGAAAAAATGAAACAAGTTGGGATCAGGAAGGAGACAAACCATAAGGGACTCTTAATCTCACAAAACAAACTAAGGGTTGCTGGGGGGAGGGGAGCAGGAAGAGGGTGGTTGGCTTATGGACATTGGGGAGGGTATGTGCTATGGTGAGTGCTGTGAAGTGTGTAAACATCACAATTCACAGACCTGTACCCCTGGGGTTAATAATACACTATATATTAATAAAAAATAAAAAATTTTAAAAAAAGAAAAATCCCAGCAGGAAATGTACATTAAGAGTATCAAAAATGAAGCAGGTGATATTTTTCTCCCTCTCAGTTTTGATTGAACTTCACTCAATAGCACATTTGCTTTTGCAAAGCACTAAGTTCAGAAGGAGATGCAGACATCTTTAGGAGTTCAGGGGAGAGTAACCAGGAGGAGGAGATCTCAAGAGGAACAAGTCAATGAATGTGGCTGTTTGGCTGGCAAAAAAGAGAGTTTACGAGGGGACATAATCAATTTTTCAAATATTTCAAGGGCTCATGTGTGGAAGCTCCACCCAACTTGTTCTGCAGATGCTAATGGGGAGAGGCTAGGGGCATAGGGTTCATTTAAAGGATGTGAAGAATTCATGATATAAAATATCATGATCTCCAAGAGAACATTTCTGATTCTAGGATATACACGACTCTCCTACACATTGATTTCTTAGTGAATTGTCTCCCAGTTAATTTAGAATTTAACAATGGGCTATTTATTTCTTCTTTAGAACACGTTCTGTAATCTTAGGCTAAATTATCTTGGACTCTTTTCCTCATCTTAACCACCTAGTAAGCTCTATGTACCCTGATTATCATCGTTGCTTAGAAAGACATTTTAAAAAGTGTTAAATCCTTAACATGATTTGATTTGTACAGAAAAGAAAAATGATTTTAATGATCTGGAACAAGTTGTTCTGATAAGTGAGTAATGAGGTTGACTTTCCAATATCCTAGCCTTATCAGTACATATAATTTGAGTAAATTACCTCTACCCATTGAAATGCACATCTGAGAAAATATTGTGGATGACTATCAAGTATCATTGCTCAGGGCAAACGGAGGAACAGAGGCACGGTTATTTCCTTCGACGAGCAAAGGCGAAGTCAGGATGGGCATCTTCTTTTGAAAAGTTACTCCTATCCTATACAGTGTGAGATAATCAGGAAATAAAAATTGAAAAAAAAATTGTTTGAACTTTTCATTGCTTATTTTTTATTTTAAAAGCCTTAAAAATGAGTAAATACCAAGATTCCCTTAAGAATGTTTCTGAAAGCACTAGGTGTGGGCAACATTCAAATGGGTGTAAAGAAAACATTGGGGGAACCAGGTGGTGGGTATTAGAGAGGGCACGGACTGCATGGAGCACTGGGTGTGGTGCAAAAACAATGAATACTGTTATGCTGAAAATTAAAAAAAAAAAAACATAAAAAATCTCTTTCAAGGACTTGGAACCTCAGAATTATTTGCAACTGAAGGAAGCCTGGGTGGCTCAGTTAGGTAAGCATCTGCCTTTGACTCAGGTCATGATCCCAGGGTCCTGGGATCGAGTCCCACATTGGACTCCCTGCTCAGCTGGGAGCCTATTTCTCCCTCTCCTGCCCCCGCTGCTTGTGTTTTCCCACTCTCTGTTAAAATCTTGAGAGAAGTATTGACAACTGAGATATAACCTGGCAATGTGCACATAGATTAATACTATGTTTTTCTTATTAAAAGACTGGATACTCTAGTCCTTCTAACTGAAACAACTAATATGAAAATAAAATGAAAAAAAAAAGTCGTAAAACTTTCAGAATAAATGAAAATAATTGAAATCCTATGCAGATAAAATCACTATAAATATATTCAAGTACTTTATGTGTTTATGTAGAAAGCACTCTAGAAAACTGGCATGCTTCTCATAGAGCAGATTAAGAGACCTAACTTAAAGTTTTTTGTATTTCTAAAATTTTCCATACTTATTAGAATATAGGTAGCAGTATTAATGCTTTGGTCCCAGAGACCGGTAATTAGTTTGGGGTGGGGCCCAGATCCTTGTAATTATTTTTTCTTTTAAATTAATTAATTAATTTGGGGCACCTGGGTGGCTCAATGGGTTAAAATTAATTAATTAATTTTGAAGTTTTTATTTATTCATTTTTTATTAACATATATTAGTTGCCCCAGGGGTATAGGTCTGTGAATCATTAGGCTTACACATGTCACAGTACTCACCATAGAACATACCCTCCCCAGTGTCCATAATCCAGCCACCCTATCCCTATTCCCTCACCCCCCAGCAAACCTCACTTTGTTTTGTGAGATTGAGTCTCTTATGATTTGACTCCCTCCCGATCTGATCATTTTTTGTTTTTCCCTGTTCAGGTTTTCTGTTTCTTCCTGGTTCATTTTTGATAGTTCAAATGTCTCTAGGAATCATCCATTTCTTCCAGATTGTCAAATGTGTATAGTTGCTCATAATGTGTTCTTATAATTGTTTGTATTTCTTTGGTGTTGGTTGTGATCTCTCCTCTTTCATTCATGAGTTTATTTATTTGGATCCTTTCTCTTTTCTTTTTGATAAGTCTGGCAAATACATGGGGACTAAAGAGCATCGTACTAAAGAATGAATGGGTCAAACAGGAAATTAAAGAAGAATTCAAAAAATTCATGGAAACAAATGATAATGAAAACACAACTGTTCAAAATCTGTGGGACAGAGCAAAGGCAGTCCTGAGAGGAAAATATATAGTGATACAAGCCTTTGTCAAGAAACAAAGTTCTCAAATACACAACCTAACCCTACACCTGAAGATGCTGGAGAAAGAACAGCAAAGAAAGCTTAAACCCAGCAGGAGAAGAGAAATACTAAAGATCTGAGCAGAAATCAATGAAATGGAAACCAAAGAAACAGTAGAACAAATCAATGAAACTAGGAGGTGGTTCTTTGAAAGAATAACTGATAACCCCTGGCAGACTTATCATAACTCATATATATATGAGTTATGAGTAGAACAGAGCCTCACACTTGATTTTGAGTCTATTCTGGTGTCTTAGAAGAAACTACCTCCCAAAATTTTAAAGAAAGAAAAACTTCTATATATGCAAAAATAAGTGTAAACACAATGAAGGGATGGAATATGTCTGTAATGAGGAAAATTTAAAAAATTCTAAAAGTGAAATTGATAAGCAGTTGGTAGAAAGAAGACAAAAATATAGGAAAGAATGTGATCAGGCTGGAGATGAGAACAAAGTCATCTGCTAAATTTAGGTTCTTTTTTGATCTATTAGAAAAAATTGTAACCCAAATTTTTAAAGAAAAAAACTCTATGTGTATACAAAAAATGGTTAAATACAAAGAAAGGCTAAAATATGACTATAACAATGAAAATTTTAAAATGTTTTTTAAAAATGGTATTGATAAGATAAAATAGTTGAAAAATGTTAAAAGAGGAAAGATGAAGAGTTAAAAAAATAAAATATTTTTTAAAAATTTAACTTTGAGGGGGCGCCTGGGTGGCTCAGTGGGTTAAGCCGCTGCCTTCGGCTCAGGTCATGATCTCAGGGTCCTGGGATCGAGTCCCACATCGGGCTCTCTGCTCAGCAGGAAGCCTGCTTCCCTCTCTCTCTCTCTCTCTGCCTTCCTCTCCGTCTACTTGTGATCTCTCTCTGCCAAATAAATAAATAAAATCTCTAAAAAAAAAAAATTTAACTTTGAAAGACAAGTATCATGGTTAAAAAGCCATGAATTCTATGTGTTGTTTTCCTGTAGCTGTGGAGTTCCACGGTTCTCATTGATCATTGAACTTGGTCTTGCCTGGATGTTCTTGCTGATCTTCTGGAGATGGGCCTGTTATAGTGATTCTCAAATGTCTTTGCCCGAGGCGGAATTGCACTGCCCTTGCCAGGGGCCGGGCTAAGTAATCTGCTTGATTCACTCTGTTTGGGTTTGCTCTTGGTAGTTTTTTTTTTTTTTCCATGAACACTTTCTGTACAGTTTTGGAGGATGGAAATGAAAATGGCAGCTTTCCAATCTCCTGCCCAGAGATGTTGAGAGCTCAGGGCCCCACTCCTCAGTGTGCCCTCAGAGAAAAGCCGTTAATCACTCTCATTTCCCTGGTCTCTGGCCGCATTCTGTGCTCACCTGTCCTGTGACGGGGTGTTTCTATCTCTGGTGCACTGCCCTGTTTTGAGTCTCCAAACCCATCAGATTCCTGCCATGTGCTCCTGCTCTGCTCCTCTCAGAGGAGGAAGGTGAATCTCTCTGGATCTCTCACTTGTGGGGTCCCTGCTCAAAGGGCAGTGGTCTGAGTGCCTCAGATCATGGTTTAAGGTAGCACTGAGCTGAGAGCACTCTCCTTGGCCCTGTCTCTGTAGCTGGCTTCCCCACCCTAATACCTGGCAGCTTTGCTGCACTCAGACACCCCCAGTCTTTCTGTGACCCAGTGGGTCCTGAGACCACACTGTCTCTGTGAGAGCTCCACCCCCACTTAGCCTCTGGAGTGATGTCCGTCCATGGAGCAGACTTCTAAAAGTTCTGATTTTTTGCTCAGCTGCTCCATCACTTGCCAGGAGACAGCCCCTCCCCCCACGGTCTATCTTCCCATTGCTTGGGATTCACTTATCTTCATGTTCTACCTTCTAGAAAGTGGTCGATTTTTCTGTTTTAAGAATTGCTGCTTTTCTTCTCTTCTATTTCCTGTTGAGTTTGTAGGTGTTCAGAATGGTTTGATAACTATCTAGCTGAACTCCTGGACCTAATGATATTTCAGTCTCCTACTTCTCTGCCATCTAGCTTCCTCCTAATTTTTAATTTTAAAATTTACATATAATGTACAATTTTGGGGGGTAAAGCTCTGTGATTCATTAGTCTTACACAATTTACAGCACTCACCATAGTACATACCCTCGATCCTGATAATTCTTAGAGTTCCCCAGTTTTTCTAATATTCTCCCAAGGTTGAGAAAGCTGCTCTAGTGTAGCCATAGACTTTTGTTATTATTGATTAACAACCACCTCCTCAGCTGGTGAGGCTTGGTTTCCTAAGTAGAACTGCACTGTTTCTTACTCTGTGTCTTGGGGTACATATCTATTTCATGAATTTGTCAAATCTCTGCTGGTGACTCAAAATCACTGCAATCCTGTCTCTTATCTGAGGTCTTGAATGGCATCACCAAATGCTTATTGGACATTTTTATTTAAATGTTTCCCCTCAAACCTCCCATATCATTCCCACAGCATTAGCAGTCCCTCCTGTGAAAGTCTGCAATCATCTTTGACCTTATCTCCTCCTCCCAAATTCCTTTCCTTTCCTTCTGATTGCTTCCTTTAAATATAACTCTTCAGACTTTCCTACCTGGAGTCTGTACCTTTACCCAAGGCTCTCACCAGCTGGCATGGTTATTTGTAACAGCTTTCTAGCCTTCCCAAATGTAGGCCTTCTGACCTTTGATGTATCCTCTGTATGCTTAGCAGATGAATTTCAGCATTGCTTTAATTTCATTCCCACTTGCCATTGATTCCTATTTTATTTATTTATTTATTTTTTTGTCATGTCAAAGGTCTGGATAATTTGACCTAAGACTTTCCACCTAACATTGTTTAATGCCGTTCTTTTTTTCTGGGAAGTCTGTCATGTATGCTACACAGCATGCTTTGATTAATTCAGTGTTTCCCAAAGTTGATGCTTCTCACTGATGGCGCTTGAAATGATTTTGGGTGGTATATGAATACACTTCAAGAGTGTTTAGTTATATATTTAAGTTTAATGTAAACCAGAAAAATGCACATGTACTTCAAATCTATGATTTGACAGATTTTTATGACTTAGACTGAGACTAAAGTAAATATTCAAGTTTTTTAAAGGATCAATTTAAATAAAATGTTAAATATGTAATATGGGAAAAACTGAAGGTAATACATGAATAGCTGACATCCATAAAAATAGTGATTTATGTTATTTTCACTTTCTGGAATATGGTGGAACAGATTCTACCCATTCCTTCAGGCCTAATTTAACTTCAGAAATCTTCATAAAGTCAACCATGGCAAACCTGCTGGAAATATATAGAAGGATAAAGAAAAACAAAAACCATTGGTTTTGACCCAGAACTCTATTAATGTCTGAATGCAAAGTTTTCTTGAACAGGGAGCTGATGTGATAGCTCCAGATGGCCTACTCTTTTGAGTGGCAAAGGGACAAAAAAAAAAAAGAAAAAAGCTAGAATCAGTACTAAAGGTAAGACCCAGTTGAGCATGCAGGCAACTCCTAAAAAATTGACAAATGCATACTGAGAAACACCAGAACTGTAGTCTTGTCATACATTTTGTCTTCTTGTGCACCACCTCTTTTCCCTCTTCTATAGAAATCCTGCCCTGGTGTGCATTCCAAATGGAGACCAGAGACCAGGAACTAGTCTTGGGAGGGAAGGGTGTGAGGCACAGATATGGGAGGTGAGAAAACATGCTGTGGGCTGCTGCAGCTTGTCTGGTTCCTTTATGCTTGAAAAACCAGTCCTAGAGTACCTTGGGGAAGAAGCCCAAGGTGGCAATTAATGCTATTCATCCTCCCCCATGCCACAAATAGAGGCTTTTCCCATGGTTGAATCATGGTTAAATCATAGGATGTTTGTTTTTCTTTTCCTATACTTTCTCCCTCAGGGATCTCCTACACTCCTACGTCTGCCATGAATGTGACTAGATGGGAGTCCAGTAATCATGGCATCTTTGAGGTATCCCTTCCTCTCCCCCGGAACTAAATCATTCAACTGTGAAACCAGTTTTTCACAATAATTTTTTAGTGGTTTCACTCTTTATCAAACGAGGAAGAAATTCAAGTGAAGTTGAGTGTGTGTGTGTGCGTGCAGGTATGTAGTAAAAACTGAACTATGGGTTGGGTGTCAGGTTTTAATTTTAGATCTGCCTTTAACAAGCTGGGTGTGTGCAACTCATTTCCTCATCAGTAACATGAAGTGTGGGATTAGAACACCTCAAGTTTGCTCCCAGATCAATCACAGTGAAGAATGCTTTTCTCTTAAGTTTTATTAGAGTATTTCCCTGTACTTTCTTAAATCTTCTGTGGTCTCACTGCCATATACACTGGAATCAAATTTATCAACTCATGTAAAAACTCACTTAAGAGGCAGGTGGTTAGGCTTAATCCAACTGCTGACAGCATTCTGGATATTGAGGGGAGAAAAGTAACTAGTTTTATCAGCTCCTGGTTTGAATAAGAAGTCGTGAGTGTTCTGAGAAGTTGGAACTAGGAGATGAAATGATGTTTTGAAACCTGAAGGTAGGCTGCTTGATAACCAAAACAAGGATATCAAACTTGGTTAGGAATAATAGTCCTCCACAGATGGTCTTTGAGAAATCTAAATACAACCAATTGGACATTTTTGGTGATCTGAAGAAATATGGCAGTTTATTCTTCTGCTTCAGGGAAAACTTTATATCTTAACATGTGAAGCTCCACCTCCTGCTAAATTCTTCTGGTGTTTGAGAGCTCATAATGTTATACATTATACATCCAACTGTTCCATTTCTAGAGAGTGCTGACATACTTTAAATGTGTATGGTGTTTTCTAGGGAGTTGAAGAACACTCTGATTATATACTACTGGTGTGTGTGTGTGTGTGTGTGTGTGTGTGTGTGTGTGTGTGTGTGTGTTAAAGTTTGCAAGTCTTCATTTTCATAGGAAAGTTTGGCATTTAACAAAAGCATACTCTGGATGGTTTTTCTGCTTATGCACCTGATGGGTTAGAATTATGCTGAGAGATTTTAATGTGTCACTTTTAATTTTTTCCTATATTTTCTGTTTTGGCATGAGAGGTACTCTCTAGTAACTCCTTATTCTTGGGAACCTGAATGTTGCAAGAGCGCTAAGAATGATCATTCCTAACAGATCTCTTTACAACAGGCTATTCCTGCCCTCATGCCGAGACCACCCATCATTTTCCCAGGAACGTGACTCAAAAGGCTTCAACAATAAATAACACTGTCTAACAGTCTGGCTCAAAAGAAGTGCTCTATCTCCTGTATCATATCCTTCTTCCAAGGAAGATTTTTAATGAAAAATACTTAGGAAGAAAAATTCGTGTAAGTCCAGGGTGATCATTTTTCTTTTCAAGATGTTCAGTACTTCCACAAATGAGCATCACAAAATCTTTGTTTTACTCTATTTCAAGAACAGCAATAATAATGTGTATCATTTGTTGGGCAGACAGTGAGCCCTAGGAATTTGCTGTACTAACTCATACAGTCCTCCTAACAAGCCCACTGGATCTGATTCTTGTTTAGCAGATGATGAAATGACTCCAACAGGTTAATTACCCTGTCCAAGTTCACACAGCTAATAAACTCTTGCCTTCTTCCTTAACAAAGTTTACAACCTTATTATACTACTTGGATTTTCTTAAAGAATTCCTTTTTTTGCCCATTTGCAAGGAATTTTATAATTGTTTAAAGAACAGATATCTGCTTTCAAGTTCTCATTAAAAATGATTTTTTTTAATTCACTCAGAACACAATTAGAACAGGCCATAAACATGCATTTATAATTTACAAAAACAGTGGATAGGTTTGTAGTAATAAGTTAGGTTCTGGTATGATCATCTCTTTGCTATTGGGAAGAACTTTTGAAATTTCATCAAAACATGTCGTGTGGGGATTCCCTCTGCCACTGCCCTTAGGGGAACTACTGGAACTCTTTTAGTGATGGGACATGCAGAACTTTTCAGGCAGACTTTTCCATTTTTAGACAGCTTGAATGATTAGTTATAACACTTCACATTTATATCCTCTTTGCCATTGATCTGTTACTGAGCTCTTTAATACATCTTGTTTCGTTTATGAAAGCTTGTTCTTATTTTGAGTCCAAGTCTCTTCTTATTAACTGCAGCTCCTAGGAACGATGGAAACTTTTTCTGTATAGAATGTGAATGAGGAGGTAGGCTTTGTTGGAGTGAATAATTTCTAATTTAGTATTCCTAATGTATCTTTTTGCAAAGATGGACCTATTCCTCCAGGATCTCACAATAATGAATATTTGCCTTCCTCTTGTATGAAGCCCCTCTGAAGCTACAAGGTCAAAAGCTTTGCAAGAGTTCTGTGTACCCTCCTTTTCTTCCCCATCACAGACATGTTAAAAACAGCAACACAGAAGACAAGAGTGTTTCTGACCAACAGCAACAACTTGAACACTTTAGCAATAGTAGGTTGGCCTACAAATAGAGAATTTTAAAGTAAATCCTTGGTAGCTAAGATTGTTGGTTTAGTTTTAGAAATTGAAATTTTGACGTACTTACTTAATGTCAAAACACTCAAAAGAACCTTGTATTACATACCTTTAATTGTACTTTTTGTACTCTTTAAAAATGAGTTCTGAGGGCTTGGTAATTGGAAAAAAAAACTTAACCTCATTTTTTTTTCCCCTTCTGATTTAGAAAGGGGCCATATTTTTCTAACTTGAGATCTTTGTGTAAATGTGAGATGTATCCTTATTTTTTCTGCTTTTCTCATTCTTGTGTGTAAGGCTTAAGTGTGTAAAGGGGAGTGTGCAATCAGATACAGTTCAGAAAATGCATGTGCAAGATTCAAATGGATAAAATCATGTGATTTCGCTAGGCTTGGTTCTAATTACTGCATGATTCCAGTCTGTGGAGCATGGTTGTTATGTCCCTCAGTTAAGATAGAATCAACCACACTGTTGGTGCAGCTCTCCAATCAACTTTATGTCACCATAATTGTTATTTGATAGATGGATATTACCTTTGTAGGGAAGTATGCTCCAAGATCAGAATTTAAAATTTGAAATCTATCTGATCTTTTATTTTGTCAGAGGAGATTAGACTAGTCTGACAGGACTTTATTCAACCATGCTGGTTTCTTTTGAGAATCTCCTTGAAGTGTTTCCCTATTGATATATTTTCCTACTTATTTTTCTCCTTCAGAAATGTCAGTGATCTAATACTGATGGATATTCCTTTCTCTATAAGGGAGATGAGAAGTTGATCCATTCTTTCTGTTTCCATCTCCTTTCTCTACTAGTTCTGTTCTCTCCAAAATGGTAGCCAGTGTCCTGTCTCTGAGAGGCAATTTTAAAAGTTACACCAGGAATCAAAACACTTTGAGTGCATATTTTTATGTAGTGAATTTATGTGATAACCACAATTTGAGTGTATGTCCTGGATTTCAATCCTCAAGTCTGAGTTAAGTGATGTTGTCCCCATTTTACAACTAAAAGACTGATGATCAGAGTGGTTAAGTAACCTATCCAGTGTTGTTAGTAAACAACACAGCTGGACTAAAGTAGTGGAACTATAAACATACAATGGTGGTGAGGTGGTTGGGTAGAAGTTAATACGAGGGTCTGTACAAAAAATTGGCCATATCTAATCTGAACCATACTGGGGAGTTGGGGACATGTTATTTATTGTCAGTTAACTGAATATTGGGGATGAGGCTTATAGTTATTCTTGTATAGCTCTAAAGGGAAGAAAAAAATAGGCACATTTTTGTTCGAATATAATAGAAAATCTACCTTTAGGAAAAATAATTCTACCCTTACCCTTTTCCACCCATAAGACACCCACACATCTGAGGTTTCTCAAGAAGGTTTGATCTTTTAGGATTGTGTTAAGATGGATTTGTGGGACCATCTCAAATACTTCTTTCCTAAAAGTGTTCAAATAGACACAGAACCAATTTTCAATGATGTTACAGATTTCTTAGCATTGGATGCTACAGATACTACAAAGAATAAGACCGGCATAGTCCTTCCCTTCCAGAGGTTATATTGAGCATAATGTTTGGCAGAGCTAGAAAGTATAAAAGGTAGGAAAGGAGTGAATCTACTCAGAAGTTGCTCTATGTCAGAGGGGAAAGAGATGGGATGCTTCTGAACAGTGGCTGGGATGTGGCAGTTTGGTCCAGGTTGGTCCTGGGGCATAGTGGTGAAAGATATGCCATCCAAGCTCATAAAGAGCCTCTAGTCCAGGTGGGTGAGCGATACTTTAAAGAGTGTTGATTGGTTCTGCCTTGGGAGCTGACCCTTTTCTTTCTTTTTTCTTTATTTTATTTATTTATTGTATTTATTGTATTTATTTATTTATTTACCATTTCTATGTGGTGATCTCATTGTAGATCTCATTGTAGATCTCAATAGATTGGTCTATTTCTCTAGAAATGGAGACCTCAGGCCTGAGATGCACACAATGTGGCTGTTCTTAGGTCAGCACTTCATTCATTCTTGCATTTTCTGTGAAAATAATAAATCAGTCTTTCAACAAATCCTTCCAAAACTGTAACAACTGGGTAAGAGTGTCAATGTTTACATTATTATTCAGAAGATATAATAAATGCATGTATAATAAATGTGACACTTATTTAGTTCATATATTTGCATTAGAAATAAACCTATTTTTTAAAACTATGGTGACCAAAGTGTAATTTGACCTCTTTTAAACATTTTCTATCTCTTATACCCGGACTTAAGTATTTCCAATTTTAATTTATAGTGCTCTGGGATGTGAGACAAATGTCCAATGGAGCACAAAAGCAGTAAATTTCCCTTTATTATTGTTGTTATTTATTATTGAGACATGCTTCATTAAATAGTTCCTGTCTCATTACTGAAACAACTTAATATGGTTTTGCACGATTAATGGTTTTCATCAGCATTTATCATGGAATTGTTTTTCACCTAAGACATGGGGTTTGTTTTCTAAATGGTGTCTATGCTAGGAATAGAGATCTTATTACCAAGAAAGTGCATAGTAAGTTTTAGGAGGAAACTAACTTAAATCAATCAATAGAACAGTCTCTATAGAGCATTACATGAAAATTATAATAATTTACTGCCTACTTTTTTATTTAGGAGGTTAAATATCTACTTTTTTCTCTGCTACTGACCAAGCAGAGAGAAAGGACACTTAGGTTTTGGCTTGCAGTAATTAAAATGGGCATTTCTGTGTAGAAAAGAGAAGTGAGCTGAGAGGCAGGAGATGCATGGTCTAGCTGAGCAGGGCCATTTCTATGGCCCTCTGTTGCCTCATCTGTAAAATGAAAGGAGGGCTGGTATTTTTCTCTAATTTTGCTTCAAGTTCTGAAGCAAATGGTTCTCACATTCTCTACTTGCCACCGCAAGACATCTTTGGTGTTAATTAAGGAAAGATGGCACTCATAGTTTCAGCTTATGAAGAAAACTTGAGAAGGAGGTATGGTATGATAGAAAGAGAACCCAACCAGGAACTGGAGAATTTGGGTCTCAGTTTTAACTCTGTCTACAACTAGCTTTGTGACTGGGAGTGAGATCCTTACTCCAGTAGTCCATATAGTTGTTTTCAGTTCTAAGATTCTGGGAGTTCAACAGGGAAGTCCAAGTCAGAATGAAGGCATACACCTATACCTGATGTTATGAGGAAGTGAACTTGGGACTGAGGGAGACAGATTTGTTAAGTTCTTTTTTCTTTAATACAGGCTAGGTGTTAAACATTTTAGAGCTTTTTAGATTACCTTTGGCAGGACTTTGTTGAAGTTTGAAGAGGTAGAGGATCATTGTTTCTATCCCACAAATCCCGAGTTTGGACCTGAATGAGAAATAGGTAAAGCCAGATCAGGATCAAATGATAGACTCACAAGGCCAGATTTTGGTGTATTTCTTAGATATTCCCTTAGTAGTGGAAAATTTGACTGTTTCTATTTTCCTGTAAGTATAGGCTTTGGGGTGTTGTGCCAGAATTCTCTAAAGAAGATGTACTTTGATTTCCCGCCTCACATCTGCTGAACTATAGTAGATGACATGGAGGGAGATGGTTCTTTAAGAAAGAATTTGGGACCCTGACCTATGAATATACACCACAAAAAATTTAAGCTCTGGAGAAGAAGGCCAGTGTCAGTGAAAGGAGGGAAGAAGCCAGTAAAAGTTCCTGGGGCTGCTGGTCTGAAAAGGATGTGGGTCTGCATTTGGAATCCCATGAGGAGTGTTGTTAGTCTACCCCTTTTTGGGGACCTCCAAAATATTTTTCTCCAGGACTGGGCTGTTCTCTATCATCCTACAGAAAGTTCTCTATTCTCTGTAGACCTGAAAGATTGAAGGTAGAAGGACTGAGCCATGCTTACACAGCTCCTTGTTCTAATCTACCCCATCAGCTGTGTCTTTCTTTCTTGTCTGGGGAACACAGAAGGGAATGTGGAGAAGCTGGAGGAAGTGTTATTCTAGAAGCTCTTTCTTAGAAACAGGAGATTAGGGTATTGGTAATTTTCTCTAACTACAGCTTTATCTTTCTACTTGTGTTGGCAATATTTATTAAAAATTCTTTTCCCCCCACTAAAAAAGATTTTAACACTAAAGCTGAATATATACAAAGAAAAACTGCTGTTTATAAACAATTGTACATTGATTAGTTTGAAACCTTTCTTCCCTGCTCTTGGCCTTGATCTAGTATGAACACATGAATTCTTGCCTAAGAATTCCATATAAGTATTCTGGCCTTTTTCCAAAGGACCCTTGCGGGGATGAGTTAATATAAGCTTTACTCACGGAGGTCAAGGAAGTTTTTAGATGTCTTGAGATCGTATTGAGAGTTTCTTGGGAGGAACTAACTTAATACATTGTTAATCACTTTTGCCCTGTTTTTTTTCTCCACCAAAGCTTGGGGCTATAATATCTGGTTTTATATCCAATCATGCTAGATTAGCTTGCTTGAGTGTAGCAGAAGTCCTGGTAGCTTTGATGAGACTGGTGAAAATATTGATACCTTGATGTAGAGGTGACTTGGATATAGTTTAACCTAGAAAAAAGGGCAGCTCTCATCCTCCTATATGCTATTTTACCTGTCTTTGTAAATATACTTTATGAATAAACTTCCAGACTTTGTTGTCTTCCTCCCCCTATATTATTTCAGAAACAATGGAATCAGATTTTTGTCAGAGCTGGGCAAGAATACTGAGAGAGATTTGTGGCCAGGAGGTGGTGAAGACAATGGAACAGAAGGGTATCTAGAAATGTCCAGCTGAAACTGAGAAAATGGAGTAAAATTTAAAAAAACAACTAGGATTTATGATAACAGACTGATAACAGACTGCCAGTTGAAGTATTAAACCTAAGGCTATTGCTTTTTTTGTTTTTTAAACATATAATGTATTATTTGCTTCTGGGGTACAGGTATGTGAATCATCAGTCTTACACAATTCACAGCACTCACCATAGCACATACCCTCTCCAAAGCCTATAACCCAGCCATCCTCTCCCTCCCCGCAACCCTCCAGCAACCCTCAGTTTGTTTTGTGAGATTAAGAGTCTCTTATGGTTTGTCTCCCTCCCCAGTCCCATCTTGTTTTATATTTTTCCCTCCCTACCCTCCCCAAGACCTCCTGATTTGCCTCTCAAATTCCTCAAATCAGAGAGTTCATATGATAATTTTCTTTCTCTGATTGATTTATTTTGCCCAGCATAATACCCTCTAGTTCCATCTATGTTGTTGCAAATGACAAGATTTCAGGGTTTTTTCTTTTTTCTGGCTGCATAGTATTCCATTATATATATATGTGTGTGTATAAAATCACATCTTCTTTATCCATTCATCTGTTGTTGGACATCTAGGTTCTTTCCATAGTTTGGCTATTGTGGGCATTGCTGCTATAAACATTGGGGTGCAGGTGCCTCTTCGGATCACTACATTTATATCTTTAGGGTAAATACCCAGTAGAGCACTTGCTGGGTCATAGGGTAGCTCTATTTTCAACTTTTTGAGGAACCTCCATGTTGTTTTCCAGAGTGGTCGCACCAGCTTGCATTCCCAACAACAGTGTAGGAGAGTTCTCCTTTCATCCTCGCCAGAATCTGTGGTTTCCCGACATGTTAATTTTAGCCATCCTGACTGGTGTGAGGTGGTATCTCATTGTGGTTTTGATTTGTATTTTCCTGATGCCAAGTGATGTTGATGTTGAGTACTTTTTCATGTGTCTGTTCGCCATCTGGATGCCTTCTTTGCAGAAATGTCTGTTTGTCTTCTGCCCATATCTTGATTGGATTATTTGTTCTTTGGTTGTGGAGTATCATAAGTTTGTTATAGATTTTGGATACTAGTCCTTTATCTGATATGTCATTTGCAAATATCTTCTCCCATGTGTCAGTTGTCTTCTGGTTTTGTTGACTGTTTCCTTGGCTGTGCAAAAGCTTTTCATCCTGATGAAGTCCCAATAGTTCATTTTGCCCTTACTTCCATTGCCTTTGGTGATGTTTCTAGGAAGAAGTTGCCGTGGCTGAGGTTGAAGAGGTTGCTGCCTGTGTTCTCCTCAAGGATTTTGATGGATTCCTTTCTCACACTGAGGTCCTTCATCCATTTTGAGTCTATTTTTGTGTGTGGTGTAAGGAAATGGCCCAGTTTCATTCTTCTGCATGTGGCTGTCCCAATTTTCCCAACAGCATTTGTTGAAGAGATTGTCTTTTTTCCATTGGACATTCTTTCCTGCTTTGTTGAAGATTAGTTGACCGTAGAGCTGAGGGTCTAATTTCTGGCTCTGTATTCTGTTGCATTGATCCATGTGTCTGTTTTTGTGCCCGTACCATACTGTCTTGATGATGACAGCTTTGTAATCGAGCTTGAAGTTCGGGTCGGGGATGCCACCAACCTTGGTTTTCTTTTTCAACATTCCTCTTGCTATTCGGGGTCTTTTCTGGTTCCACATAAATTTTAGGATTATTTGTTCCATTTCCTTGGACAACATTGATGGTATTTTGATAGGGATTGTGTTAAATGTGTAAATTGCTTTAGGTAGCATAGGCATTTTCACAATATTTGTTCTTCCAATCCATGAGCATGGAACGTTTTTCCATTTCTTTGTGTCTTCCTCCATTTCTTTCATGAGTACTTTCTAGTTTTCTGAGTACGGAGTCTTTGCCTCTTTGGTTAGGTTTACTCCTAGGTATCCTATGGTTTTGGGTGCAATTGTAAATGGGATTGACTCCTTAATTTCTTTTTCTTCTGTCTTGATGTTGGTGTATAGAAATGCAACTGATTTCTGTGCATTGATTTTATATCCTGACACTTTGCTGAATTCCTGTATGAGTTCTAGCAGTTTTGGGGTGGACTCCTTTGGGTTTTCCACACAAAGTATCCTATCATCTGCAAAGAGTGAGAGTTTGACTTCTTCTTTGCCAATTCAGATGCCTTTTATTTCTTTTTGTAGTCTGATTGCTGAGGCTAGGACTTCTAGAACTGTGTTGAATAGCAGTGGTGATAGTTGCCATCCCTGCCGTGTTCCTGACCTTAGAGGGAAAGCTCTCAGCTTCTCCCCATTGAGAATGATATTTGCCATGTGTTTTCCATAGATGGCTTTGATGATATTGACATGTGTACCCTCTATCCCTACACTGTGAAGAGTTTTGATCAAGAAAGGATGCTGTACTTTGTCAAATGCCTTTTAAACACCTATTGAGAGTGCCATATGGTTCTTATTCTTTCTTTTGTTAATGTATTGTATCACAATGATTGACTTGTGGATGCTGACCCAACCTTGCAGCCCAGGAATAAATCCCACTTGGTGGTGGTGAATAATCCTTTTTATGTACTGTTGGTTCCTATTGGCTAGTGTTTTGGTGAGAATTTTTGCATCCATGTTCATCAAGGATATTGCTCTGTAAATGATGGTGTCTTTGTCTGGTTTGGGGATGAAGGTAATGCTGGTCTCATAAAATGAGTTTGGGAGTTGTCCTTCCATTTCTTTTTTTTTTTTTTTTTGGAATAGTTTCAGGAGAATAGGAATTAATTCTTCTTTAAATGTTTGTTAGAATTCCCCTGGGAAGCCGTCTGGCCCTGGGCTCTTGTTTGTTGGGAGATTCTTGATGACTGCTTCCATATCTTTACTGGTTATGGGCCTGTTCAGGTTTCCTATTTCTTCCTGGTTCATTTTTGGTAGTTCATAGGTCTCTAGGAATCATCCATTTCTTCCAGATTGCTCATAATGTGTTCTTATAATTGTTTGTATGTCTTTGGTGTTGGTTGTGATCTCTTCTCTTTCGTTCATGATTTTATTTATTTGGGTCCTTTTTATTTTCTTTTTGATAAGTCTGGCCAGGGGTTTATCAATCTTATTAATTCTTTCAAAGAACCAGCACCTATTTTCGTTGATTTGTTCAACTGGTTATGTTTTTTGTTTTTTTGTTTTTTTGGGTTTTTTTGTTGTTGTTGTTGTTGTTTCCATTTCATTGATTTCTGCTCTGATATTTATTATTGCTCTTCTCCTGCTGGGTGTAGGCTTTCTTTGCTGTTCTTTCTCCAGCTCCTTTAGGTGTAGGGTTAGGTTGTGTATTTGAGACCTTTCTTGTTTCTTGAGAAAGGCTTGTACCGCTATGTATTTTCCTCTCAGGACTGCCTTTGCTGTGTCCCTCAGATTTTGAGCAGTTGTGTTTTCATTTTCATTTGTTTCCATGAATTTTTTTCAACTCTTCTTTAATTTCTTGGTTGACCCTTTCGTTCTTTAGTAGGACACTCTTTAGTCTCCGTGTATTTGAATTCTTTCCAAATTTCCTCTTGTGACGGAGTTCTAGTTTCAGAGCATTGAGGTCTAAAAATATGCAGGGAATGACCCCAATCTTTTGGTACTGGTTGAGACCTGATTTATGACCCAGGATGTGATCTGTTCTGGAGAATGTTCCATGTGCACTAGAAAAGAATGTGTATTCTGTTGCTTTGGGATGGAATGTTCTGAGTATATCTGTGATGTCTGTCTGGCCCAGTGTGTCATTTAAGGCCTTTATTTCCTTGTTGATCTTTTGCTTAGATGATCTGTCCATTTCAGCGAAGGGAGTGTTAAAGTCCCCTACCATTATTGAATTATTTTCAATGTGTTTCTTTGATTTTGTTATTAATTGGTTTATGTAGTTGGCTGCTCCCATGTTAGGGGAATAGATATTTAAAATTGTTAGATCTTCTTGTTGGGCAGACCCTTTGAGTATGATATAGTGTCCTTCCTCATCTCTTATTATAGTCTTTGGCTTAAAATCTAATTTATCTGATATAAAGATTGTCACCCACCTTTCTTTTGATGTCCATTAGCATGGTAAATGGTTTTCAATCTCCTCACTTTAAATCTGGAGGTGTCTTTGGGTCTAAAATGAGTTTCTTGTAGGCAGCATTTTGATGAGTTTTGTTTTTTTATATATTCTGATATCCTGTGTCTTTTGATTGGGGCATTTAGCCCATTTTCATTCAGGGTAACTATTGAGAGAGAGAAATTTAGTGCCATTGTATTGCCTGTAAGGTGACTGTTACTGTATATTGTCTCTGCTCCTTTCTGGTCTCTTACTTTTAGGCTCTCTCTTTGCTTAGTGGACCCCTTTCAATATTTCCTATAGAGCTAGCTTGGGGTTTTCAAATTCTTTTTGTTTGTCCTGGAAGCTTTTTATCTCTCCTTCTATTTTCAATGACAGCTTAGCTGGATATAGCATTCTTGGCTGCATATTTTTCCTGTTTAGTGCCCTGAATATATCATGCCAGTTCTTTCTGACCTATCGGGTCTCTGTGGATAGGTTTGCTGTCCATCTAATATTTTTTTTAAAGATTTTATTTATTTATTTGTCAGAGAGAGAGAGAGAGAGCGAGCACAGGCAGACAGAGTGGCAGGCAGAGGCAGAGGGAGAAGCAGGCTCCCTACAGAACAAGGAGCCCGATGCGGGACTCGATCCCAGGACGCTGGGATCATGACCTGAGCCAAAGGCAGCGGCTTAACCAACTGAGCCACCCAGGCGTCCCCCATCTAATATTTCTACCATTGTATGTTACCAACCTCTTGTCCTGAGCTGCTTTCAGGATTTTCTCTTTGTCACTGAGACTTATAAGTTTTACTCTTAGATGATGGGGTGTGGACCAATTTTTTTCTGGGGGGGGGCGGTTCTCTGTACCTCCTGGATTTTGAAGCTTGTTCCCTTCACCAAATTAGGGAATTTCTCTGCTGCTATTTGTTTCAATATACCTTCTGCCCCTCTCTCTCTTTCTTCTTCTTCTGGGATCCCAATTATTCTAATATTGTTTCATCTTCTGGTGTCACTTACCTCTCGAATTCTCCCCCTTGTGGTCCAGTAGTTTTTTTGTCTCTCTTTCATCACCTTCTTTATTCTGCATCTTTTGGTCTTCTCTATCACTAATTCTCTCTTCTGCCTCATTTATCCTAGCAGTAAGAGCCTCCATTTTTTATTGCACCTCATTGATAGCTTTTTCTAAATTTCACCTTAGTTAGATATTAGTTCTTTTATTTCTGCAGAAAGGGCTTTTATTTCTCCTGACAGTGTTTCTCTAATATATTCTATGCCTTTTTTGAGCCCAGCTAGCACCTTGAGAATCATCATTCTGAACTCTATATCTGACATATTACCAATGTCTGTATTGATTAGGTCCCTAGCCTTGGCACTGCCTCTTGTTTTGTTTTTGCTGTGAGTTCTTCCACCTTGTCATTTTATCCAGATAAGAATATATGAATGAGCAAATAAAATATTAAAAGGAAGGCAAAGACCCCAGAAAAATGTGTGCTAACCAAATCAGAAGAGATCCCAAATTGTCAGAAGAAAGGAGATAAAACATTCAAAAAAATTTTTTTAATTATATATATATACACATACACATATATGTATGTATATATTAGACTGGTGAATAGAACAGAGCCTCCCACTTGATTTTGGGTGTATTTTGGTCTCTTAGAAGAAACTACCTCCCAAAATTTTAAAGAAAGGAAGAAAAACTTATATATACACAAAAATAAGGGTAAACACAATGAAGGGATAGAATATGACTATAAAGATGAAAATTTTTTTTAAGATTTTTTATCTATTTATTCGACAGACAGAGATCACAAGTAGGCAGAGAGGCAGGAAGAGAGAGGGGGGAAGCAGGCTCCTGGCTAAGCAGAGAGCCCAATGCGGGGCTCAATCCCAGCACCCTGGGATCATGACCTGAGCTGAAAACAGAGGCTTTAACCCACTGAGCCACCCAGGCGCCCCAAGATGAAAATTTTTTTAAAAAATTCTTTAAAAGGATTTGATAAGTTGGTTGGGAAAAGAAAGAAAAAGTGGAGAGAATTTTCTCAGGCTGGAGACTAGAACAAAGCCGTGTGCTAGGTTTGTAAATTTTGATCTATTAAAAGAAGTTGTATCCCAAAAATTTTTAGAAGAAAAAACCCTATATGTATGCAAAAAATAAAATTAGATACAATGAAGGGTAAAATAGGACTATAATAATGAAGGTTCAAATAGATTTCTTTTTAAGAAAGGTGTTAAGATAAACAAATTAAAAAATGTTAAAAGAGGAAAGAGTAAAAGTTTAAAAATTAGAATAAGAAAAAAAATCAAAAATAAAATTTAAAAAATTTAATTAACTTTGCAAGTCTAAAGAATCATGGAGAGAAAGCCATGAATACCATGCTTTGCTTTCCTATCCTCTGGAATTCCACTGTTCTCCTTGATCAGTAAGCCTGGTCTTGGATGGATAGTCTTGCTCATCTTCTGAGGACAGGGGCCTATTGTGGTGATTCTCAAGTGTTTTTGCCCGAGGCAGAATTGCATGACCCTTGCCAGTTGATTGTGCTAAGTAATCTGCTGAGGTTTGCTCTTGGGAGCTTTTGTTCCCAGAATACTTTCCATAGAGCTCTGGAGAATGGGAGTGAAAATGGTGCCTCCCAATCTCTGGCCCAGAGGAGCTAACAGCTCAGAACCCAACTCCTTAGTGTGCCCTTGGAGAAAAGCACTCAATCACTCCCATCTCCCCGGTCTCCAGCCACACTCCAAGCTCACCCAGCCTGTGACCAAGCATTTCTGTCTCTGGCACACAGCCCTGTTTGGAGTTTCCAAATCCAGCAGATCCTGCTGCTCTGCTCTTCCAGTGGCTCTTCCAGCTCTGCCACTTGTAGGGTCCCTACTCAAAGAACAATGGTCTGATTGTGCCAGAGATCACAGTTAAGGTAACCCGGAGCTGAGAGCTCACTCATCAGTTCCATCTCTGTAGCTGGCTTCCCCACTCTGATACGTGTGAGCTTTGCTACACTCAGACACCCCTGATCCTTCATTGACCCTTCAGGACCTGAGACCACACTGTCCCCAAGAGGGTTCCGCCCCCAATTAGCCTCTGGAGCAATGTCCCTCTGCGGAGCAGACTTTTAAAAGTTCTGATTGTGTGCTCTGCTATGCCACCACTTGCCTTGAGCTGGCCCTTCCCCCATGGTCTATCTTCCTGTCACTTCAGATTCACTTCTCCACACATCCTGTTTTCAGAAAGTGGTCAATTTTCTGTTTCTAGAATTGCTGCTCTTCTAATCTTTGATCTCCTGTTGGATTTATAGTTGTTGGGAATGGTTTGATAACTAACTGAACTCCTGCAACCCGACATCATCTCAGCCTACTATTCCTCTGCCATCTTGACTCCTCCTCCGCATTCCTCTTGGGATTTTTCATACTGAAGTCCCATTCTGGATTCATTGCTGATGGGCTCTGTGAATAACCACAAGTTTTTCCCTCCAGGTGCTGAAGCCATGCCATATGACGTACTTGTATGCTTATAAATTGTTTCTTTTTATAGACATTAGAGGACATTAAAGTTCCTTTAACTCACTATAAGAGTAGCCTAGACATGGCAAGAGAAAAAAGATATAGAACCAAACTCTACATAAAATTCACTAAAGAAAATATAATACCAGTTGTCAAATACTTAAGTCTTAGAGTATTTATCTTATTTGAAGATTTCAGAACATTTTTATGATGATTTTTATAGCAAATGATACTTTTAAGTGCTTTTTTTCTCCCCGGAGTATTTCTAAAATTATCATTGGGGTACCCTTACAAAATTGACAAAACCAGGCCATATTCTCTAGAAACATGTCCTTTAAGATTTTAAGACTGGTTTTCATTTGACTGGGGGAGGGTAACTAGTATTGTTATCATTTCATCAGGAAACAAAATTCACACTACATTTTAAATGTAGAAAGGGATTTGGCAGGATGAATAAAAGAATGAAAGTTTCTCCAAGCAGGAGCCAAGCCTTCACAATCTCCAACAGCAGCTCTCACTGTTTGACTACTCTGTGGGCAGAACAGAAGCCTGTGGGATGGCAATGGGTCAGAGCTGCTTAACAAAGAGAGTGAAGACAACCAAAGTTGAAATAGGAGCCAAAAGTAAAGATAAAGGAGGAGAAGTAGCATATTGAGGTGAGGAAAGTAATAGTTGTCAAAATGATGAAGTTACAGAGTCAAGAGTTAGAAGCAATGAGAAGTAATAAAGGATGATTTACAGAGGAGGTAGAGAAATTCACAGAAAATTGCTAGAATAGAGCAGAACAATCAAGGGCACAGTAGCTAAAAATCCCAGCTTCCCAGGAGAAGAATTTTTAGTATAGATGTTTTCTAATATTGGCTTGATATGAAATTAAGAAATGTTTTACTTTCAGGAATCCTGGCTAAGTGAGCCAAATAGAAGGTCATGTGTCAAGAGAAAAGCAGGATTTCTCAACTTTGGCAGGATATTGGAATCATCTGTAGAACTTTAAAAAAGTGGTTTAAATTGTGTTTCATTTCATTTATTGTTTTTAAACTCTAAGTAAAACAAACAAAAACCAAAGAACAAAAAACAAGATCCACAAAACAGTAATACTTTCTTTTCAAGTTTAAAGCTTAACAAGGAGTCATTACTGAAGCTATGGAAAATTACTTTTCTAGTTTTATTGAATTTTTCTTGAGGGTTTGAACCTTAAGACATCCTCCTTCCCTTGCAACTTCCTTGTAATTTTCATTTTGAATGTTTTATGATGTCACACTGAACTGCTTCTTCAGTATTTCTATACTGAGTCAACAGTTTGATTCCCTATTCAAACGATGTCCCCACTGAGAAAGACATACTAATTTCAAGATCTGCATGGCTAAACAGTGTCAAGTTCAAATTCCCCACCACTATCAACAGATTGTGGAAAAGAGAAAAATACTGATTAAAATACTAAAATGAAATTACTGGTTGCTGGAAAAAGCATGACTTTCAGAGAAAAATAAGATGCTTTACATGAAAATATTCCTGTTAAAACATATTTTTAAGAAAATTACACCTTTGTTGCCATAGGACTTGATGGTCTAGAATTCACATTTTTTTCCTGAACCAAATTTAAATATCAAAGTTTTCTTTGCAGTTCTAAGATTGAGATAATCTTAAAATATTCCAGCTTTCAAAAAAAAGGTGGGGAGGACAAAAGACCAGGAATTCTACTTTTTATATTTAAGTATATTTTTAAAGATTCTCCTTTTGATACTTGTAAAACACTCCCATGTGTCCAACTATAATTTCTGATTAGTTGATATTGAATGTTGACTGAAAGTTTAAAATAAGTACATTTCAACACTGTAGTGTCACAAAAAGGGGAACTATTATAGAATTGAGGTGTAAAAATAGCAAAAAAAAAAATTTTTCAGCTTAATGAATGTGAAACATGTAACTGTTTTCTATATCACTAAGTTTTGCCAAACTGTCTTGCCGTCACTTTGCACTACATAGATTGGTGGCTTGTGTATCTTTGGTGACTTTAAAAAAAAAAACTCACAAAGATTTGATCAATTTCATTCAGTGGAGTGTTTTCCTTTATCCCCCAAGGATGAGCTCTCCCCTTCTCACAAGAATTTGATCATGACACATCTCTTGGATTTTGTTTGTGTTTTTATCTTTGATTGGGTTATTACAGTATTTCTCTAAACCCAACTATCCTTCCTTCAAGTAGCACATCTTCCATGATAGTTTTCCAAACACTGGGCTCACCTTTCCCCTCTTACTAGAATCATGAAACCACAGCCAGTGAAAAACAAAAGTGAATAAGACGCTTCACTGGTGTATTAGATATAGTTATTCTCTTATAATAATCATCATGGCAATCAGATTTAATGACAACTCAAATGCGGTCTAGGAGTTAGTACCTTGGGAATTAAAAGGGGATTCACATTTACTGTGCATTGACTATGTGCAGGTACTTTCTACATGTCTTAATCTCCACACCTCTCCACTAGATACCATGCCTGAAAGGATATCTTTACATTGTGCCTCATTGAGCACTCCTTCATGAACCTGGAGTAGACCTTGATCTGCTGCAGGAAAGAAAGGGTAGATATACCCTAAATCATGGTCATTGGCAAACTTCATCAAAACTCACTTGGTCACTATAGGATCATACCATGTAGCAAAACAGTTACTAGAAATTATTATAGCATAAGCATGTCTGTACAGCACAATTCTTAGAATCAGACTTTGCCAGTCCTACAGATATGTTTTCTAGGTCAAAAGTAAATTTAAACCATCTGCTTTAAAATCCTTTCAGATTAAAATATCATATGTCCTACTCCATACTTGTTCCTTGTACAAATCTGTAAGAGTTAACAGATACAGGACAGCTAATGGATATGCAAACCATTCACACTCTAGGAATCTAGTGCATATCCCTGAATCTTACACACTAGAAAGTTGTATATTCAGTCCTTACAACCTCTGACATTAAATTTACATTTTATTGTATAGTCCTTAACTTCTCAAAACACCCTTAAGAAACCATCCTTGAAAGCCATTCTCATAATTGCTATAACGTGTTAAGGTTGATAAGTCTAATACTCTGTGCACCAGTCATAAAAAGCTCCAATGTGATTCAAGATTGGAAGACATTCCTTCTGAGGAAGTAGTTCCTTATCCCCTACATTCCTCTTTCTAGTTGGGAAACTGGACATCCTTGGAATAAGCTTAAAGCTGAATCAAAGAAACCATACACTTATTTTTGCAGAGAGATTTTTTTTTCCTTGGCCTCAATTTTCTACTTACATTTAGCCAAGTTGTTTAAAGTCACCCGGAATTAAAAATTCTCTTATATCATTAGGACAGAGGAGTCTGAAAATATGTAAATTTAATAAATAAAGGCTAAGCACTTACCAGGATATGTAATTGAAGTAACTGTATATGTTTGACAATTTTATGAAAGTAAACATTCTAAAATGTAAACCTAGGTCACTCCTTGATTACAAGTCCTTCCATATCTGTCACAGGTTTCAGAATAAAGTCAAAGTTCTTAGGTGTCCAAGTTCCTACAGATATTGGATGCACACACTTCCTGTCAGCCCTTAGTTCCTGCCATCTAAAAAATGTTCTACCTCCTGCAGTTTGTTTTGGGTCTTTTGGAATGTCAGATCCAGTGGTAGTCAAAGAAATGGCCAGAGAAGGAGAAAGACTCAAAGAACTTAAGAAAACTGAACAAAGAGATGAGAAAGGAGGTGGGCAGTGGGGTGTTGGGGGGAGGCAGGGAGAAGAGAGAGATGAAGGTTGGTGCCAAGAAAAAACTGGAGAATGAGAGACGCAAGGCCAGTCTTGAGGTGTTCGAAAGTAAGATGGGATCAGGAGGGAGACAAACCATAAGAGACTCTTAATCTCACAGAACAAACTGAGGGTTGCAGGGGGTAGGGATAGGGTGTCTGGGTTATGGACATTGGGGAGGGTATGTGCTATGGTGAGTACTATGAAACGTGTAAGCCTGGTGATTTCCAGACCTGTACCCCAGGGCAAATAATACATTATATGTTAATAATAAAAAAATAATAAAAATAAAGTTGAACACCCTGTAAAAAAAGAATTCAGATTGGGGACAGATGAGGATTTTAGTGTTCTTCTCAGAAACACAAGTAGAAATCAGAACTACTTGATGCCCTTCTGTGATTAGACTGAGCTTTCTTACATGCCACTCCATAAAGAAACTGGGCTGTGTGGGACTCTGGGTTCTGTTCACACTAGATGTAAAACACATTAACCTTCTATTAATTTGACCACTAGGACTTCCCGTGACTCCAGCACCACACTCACCCTGGCTCCAAGAGTTGCCTGCAATTTATAGAACCCATGTTTTTCTCACATCAGAGTCTCTGAACTTCTAAAACATTGCTCTATCTAGAGCATTCACTGTCACCCCTCTTTTAAACTAGGCTAAAGCCTGTAGCTTCCTCAAAATCAGTTTAAATATTCATCCTACAGGAAGCCTTCCTTCCCACCCCATCTCAAATCAGAAATGTGTACACAGAGAAAGCACATCTGCTCCATCAGTCTGTTTCCTTCAATTTCTCCCATCGCACTAAACTCCATGAGGGTAAGACAGTGAGAGCAAGAAAATGAACAACACTTAAAGTGAAAGCAGTAAAAACAAAAACACTTGGCATCAAGAACTCAGAATGGTTATAAAATTAAGCCTTCTTTCACAAAATATACTAGCAGAAAATGACTCATACAGAGGTTTTCTGGTTTATAGTAAAATACTACCATTGAGGCTTTGAAGATATAGGGCATGTATGAAATCTCCAAAAAATTATCTTACTTCTTAAGCAAACTTCCAAAGATACAAATGAGAATAAACACAGAGGCTGATTTGATTAAATATCTGGAATTTTAAAACTGATCTGAAATAAAGACTACTCATAAAGACATACATAAAAATGTTTTAAAAGACTTTCAGACAAGATGGTAGTATGGTAGCAGATATCCAAAATCCTTCCTAGAAATTGAGCTAAGTTCTAAAGGAAAAATAAGAATAGTGAAAAATCCTACCCTGAAGTTCACATTGGTTAAACTCCAAGAGGCAGTTAGTGAATTTAATTAACTTTAGCAGCAAGAGTTCACACAGCCTATTAGATGACTATCAAAATCATTAGAAAACTGAATCAGCAGGCAAGTTTTCAGAAATGACAGAGAATAGCACTGTAGAACTGAGCTAGGAAGGAAATGGCAGCTCTGCCATCAGACTCTGACCTGCAAACCTTGGAAGCTGAGACCCCCCCCCCCAATCAAGCACCACAAAACTGGATACCCCAGCATGGCATTTGCCAGCAGAACCTAGAACAGCCAGCACCTCACTCTTCTCTTCCAAGTAACATGCAAGTGCATCTGAATGAGAAACCTAAGTCCCATTTAGAACTCCAGCTAAGAGAGTATCTAGGAAATGTATTTATTTTTTCAGCTCTTACACACAAAAAGGCACACTAGAAATAGGGGGAAACAGATCCTGCAAGTCTGTCCCCCAGGTCACACACAAACATGTGGGTGTCTCCTCAATACAGCATGGCAAAAACCTCAAGGATTTTTGCTGCCTATAAAGAAGGTATTAGCTTGAAGGGCTCCACATACACATAATTCCCCTTCCCCAAGAGTAGTACTGTGACATAGGGAAAAGCTAAGGAAATCCTTGGGGGCTGGGGGGCAAAACCAAAAACAAATACTTCTAAATTTGAGCTGATAGGGCTAGAGGTGAGACTGGCACTTCTCCACTTAATGTCCTATCACCAGCACAAACAAGGGCCAGGATATCTCATTCAGAGAGGGGCCCTGGTCATATCAAATAAAAATGTGCAATGGAAGGTTCTCTGATCTTGTTTCTCACCAATGTAGCAGAATTTTTCAACTAGAAATACACTCTCCTAAAATATAAGAGCATTCTAGATTTCTACCAACAAGGTAGGGCTGGCTCTGGTAACATTATATTCCTGGATTATAAGAAATGTGACCTTAGGCCCTACTAGAACAGTTTCAAGTAATGAAACTATAAAAATCATGTTTCCTGTAGATGTATTTATCTTTCTCTGCACACCCCTCAGACTGATAAATCGATGAAAATTTAACAGAATTCAGTTAAACACCTTAACTTCTAAAAGGAAAAGGCCACCAATAGCCCTATAAATACTATATGGAGGAAACAGGATTCAGCAACAGATCTGCTCCAGCTCAGTAATGAACACATGAGGAGAAGCAGCCAAACTGAGGGGGGTGGGGGTGGGCGTAGTCAACCATTTATATCACCTGCAATGAAATTAAAGACAATTAATGGGACCAAGGAAGGATACAGAGAGAATACACAAAACTGGAGATAAAAAGAATACTAACATTAAGTGAAAAAAATAAACAATGTAATAGTACAGTGGCATTTTAAATGGCACTAGAAATAGCAAAGATCAGATCCAACTACAGAAAATAAACTGCAGGGAATCTTTCACAATTAGATTAAAAAGATAACAGCAAATGAGGCACGTAAAATATATGAAAAACAGCCTAGATATTTAAAATGTGAATGAGTATTAGTTTAATACACGTTTTTGGACATCTTTGTACCTGGCTTAAAATGAAATGTAGGACATACAAAGATAGAATATTTTCCTAACCTGAGGAAAGATTCAAGCAGATCAAAAGGGCTTGCAATCTACTAAGAAAAGTAGCAAAATAAACATTTGGTTATATCATGAGGAGATATTGGTTCAGGGGGCTGGGTGGGAGGGATGAGGCTGTCCCTGAGGTGTTTTTTGTTCTGTTTTGTTTTTTAGAATTTTTATTTATTTATTTAAGAGAGCGTGAATGAGTGAGCCAGTGAGAGGTAGAGGGGGAGAGAGAGAGAGAGCAGGAGCCACACAAATAAGAATGGTGGGGAGGGGCAGAAGGAGAGGGAGAATCAAACTCTCCAATGAGCAGGAAGCCAGACTCTGGGGTCTATCCCAGGACCCTATGATCATGACCTGAGCCAAAGGCAGATGCTTAACCGACTGAGCCACCCTGGTGCCCCATCCCTGAGCTTTTTAATGTGCACAATAGATACAGGAAACAATGGAGGAAATTTGTATGAAAATTTCAGGGAAAATATTGGGAGCCACAAATGTGGAATCTAAAAAAACAGAACAACAAAAATCAGAAGCAGATTCAAATGCAGATAACTGGTATTTGTCAGAGGGGTGGGGGCAAAGGATGGGCAGAATAGGTGAAGGACATTAAGAGTGCAAACTTTCAGTTACAACATAACTAAGTCACAGGGATGAAGAGTACAGCAAGTAGACTATAGTCAATAACATTGTAATAATGTTGTCTGGTGACAGATGTTAACCATTTATCTTAGTGAGCTTCCTATAATGTATAGAATTGTCAAATAGCTGTGTTGTATACTTGCAACTAACGTGACATTGCATGTCAATTACACTTAAAAGAACTCTGTGGAACTGAAATGAGTTATTCACACAAAAAGGCAAAAATATTCCCAGATATACTTCCTCAAATTTCTTGCATACCACTCTTGCAATCTTCCTGGAAAATAAAAAAAAAAAAAATCTTAAATATTCTAGTCAACCCACCAACACTGCAAGATATAGATTTCAAAAATAAACTGTGATATTAAAAAGAGGCAACTCAGAGAATACTTCTCCAAAAAACTAACTCCAAACATGGAGCTTTTATAGCCACACAGGAATATGAGGGTACACGATCCTTAATTTTCTTTTCAGTAAACTGAGGAAACATTTTCCTTAAAGTCTAAGATATTTTCAACCCATTCATTCCTCATCCTAGGCAGGTTGGCATTCATCTTCATAACTGCCACCTTGTGAAAAAAATGCTTTCTACCAGGAGAGACATCACTCCTTACACATCAGTGAAGGACAAAAGGCTAAAAAGAGACCTTTCTGACTTATAGGTCCCTCCTTTTAATCAAAAATTCTTGGGGTGCCCAGGTAGCTTAGTCAGTTGAGCATCTGACTTGATTTCAGCCTAGGTCATGATTTCAGGGTTGTGAGATGGACCCCCATCTTGGGCTCTGTGCTGGGCGAGGAGCTTAGGCTCCCTCCACCTTTCCCCTTCCCATTCTCACTCTAAAAAAATAAACTTTCCCAGAAGTTCCCCAATAATATCTTTTTATATCTTACTGGTCAGAACTAGGCTATATGTCCTTTGTAATGGAATAGAAGCTAAGAAAATATCTGCCACTTTCAGGCTTTCTCATAATTGATCTCAGAGTTGAAAAGAAGGCTGTGAGCCAAGACTATAGTGTCCATCATCAGGTAAATATTATAGTCATGGTAAAGTTCTGCAAAACATTTCTATGTTAGTTCTTGAGAGTTTTTTTAATTACATCCAGGTAAAACTCAGGATATGCCAACAATAATAAAAAAGGGGTGGGGCTTGCAGAGGTGGGTGGTTGGGAAATGTGGAGGTCATGGCAAATGCTAAAACTTAAAAGTAAAATAGTGTCTCTGTCTTGGTGGGTCCCTTTCCTTTGTTGATGGGAAACCTACATACATAAGAAGGTGTAATCCTGACCCTTGGGGATGGTTAAGGGACAGGACCATTATTTACACCATATACCAAGACCCCTCCTGTTAGCTTAGCATTTCCCTGACTCCCCACCCTCACACTTCCCTCAGTCCCTCAAAACAAAATCCCCACTTATTTAAGAACTTCAGACACTCAGTTTATACTGTGAGTTTTTCACAAATTCCACAAGCAAGTTTCTATGGAAGGGGAGGTGGTATAGATTAGGAAAGAGGAGGAAACATTGACTGCCTTCAGCACAAATGACCCATCAAGCAGGCAGTTTTGGAGGACACAACCTGAAGTCTTCTAGAAAGTGGACTTCTTTCCCAGCTGACTCCTCTTAAGCAGGGTAATTTTCTGGAGATAACACTACCCTCACACTCTCACGGCCACCTCCCTTGCCTTGAGCCCTTAAAAACCACAGTTTATCCATTGGTAGCCTGACCCAAGGTTTATTCCTCTCTTTCCATTGCATGAAAACTCAGTGAGAATACCCCAAGGGCAGCCCAAGAGCTCAAACACATCTCTGTCTAGCATGGTCAGCAACTGCTTAAGTTTCTCATTTTCCCTGAGAACTACTGCCTCCTGCTTCTCAATGATTTTCACCACCTGTGAAACAACCCTCTCTTTTCTACAAGATGCAACAGGACAGAAAGAGTAACAATAGCTCAAAACTCATCAAAGCATTCCTGCTCAATTTCTACCAAAAGCCTTTATACCCTTACCTCCCCACCTGCTATTTATTAGCTTTGCCAATTTTCCATATGGTCTGCCTTCCATCTGACCACTTCAGGTTGTTGAGAATGTCAGTTTCTGGTGGAGAAAGGGAAGGTGCATGGGTGCTATAGATTTCTGAGGAGCTTTCTTCTGAGAACACTTCCCTTCACCTCCAGAAACTTGCTTCCTTGGTGGTTTCGCCGTTCCCCAGTATCTGCCACACCTGCTCCAGGAGCTTCCCCAGCTCCTTCCCCTTCCTTTGCACCTCATACACTGCACCTTCTACTGATCAGCAACTGCTAGAGGATGTCATCTAGAGGATGGGACCACCGGTTGACCTACAAACTAAATGCAGTCAATAGGAGGCTCCTAAACCCCCCATCCTTGAAATATACATTGTGCCCAGTGTTCTGACCATGGGAATGGTTTCAAGGATGCGGTCTTAAGAGAACAATGTGTTGTTGATATTATCTGAAGACTATAGGCCACTGAACACTATGAGGGCCTCTATATAAACTTTTAAGATTTGAAGGGAGACAGTGGAGATCTACCCCTGCTGCAGCCACCCGGACAATCCTATGTGACTTTTCTTGACTACCAATCTCTGTGCTCTCCTGCTTTCTTCTGTCTCCCCTTGTCCTATGTTAAAAAGGACCAGTTTGTGAACCAGCAGCAACTGCTGCAGTTTCTTCACCTGGTGGGACAGAGGGGACCAGTGAGCAGGAAAGGCACACAGGACTCCCAGAGCCACCAACCAGTAGAAATATATCAGATCTTACACAAATGGAGAAAAAGAATAGGACCTTCCCCATATAAATGTGCAGGACACAGATATGAGAAGCATGCCCTATGCGCCCCTCCCACCTCACCCCCCCCCCCCCCCCCCCCCACTGCTGAAGCCAAAGCCTGGTATTCAACCTCCTGCCCTCGCCCAGGTCACAACAGCCCCTGGTTCCATTCCTCAAACTCAAACTCCAGTTAGGAGTCCTTCAAAGCAGTAATCCACTTAGGTGTCTGCACCTAGGCCTGGGTTGGGGTAGGAGAGGCAGGCCGTCCTTTTAAGACAGTGGTTCTCAGACATTAGTGGATAGCAGCATCTCCTGGAGAACTTGTCAATCCTGATGACCAAATCCACCCCCAGAGTTTCTGGTAAAATAGATCTGGGTAGGGGCCCAGAATTTGCATTTCTAACAAGCCTCCAGGTGATGCTATTGTGATGATGAAGAGAACACACTTTGAGAACCACTGCTCTAAGCTACCCTGACTTCTTTTGACTTCCTATTTTCCTCTTTCCAGATTCTAAGCACCTTTCATTGTCAGGAAATGACTCTAAGCACTTTAATTCCTCTCTGTACCCACTCTATCTGATTCTAAACCTTAAGCAAGTGATAAGACATATGCTCAACACCCTTGAAGGCTGCTTTGTAGAGCAGTTAAGAATGAACAAGGTCTCAGGATGCCAGGGTGGCTCAGTCTGTTAAGCATCTACCTTCAGGTCCTGGGGTCCTAAGATCAAGTCCCATATCAGGGTCTCTGCTCAGTGGGGAGTCTGCATCTCCCTCTCCCTCTGACCCCTCTCACTGTCTGTCTTAAACAAACAAACAAGCAAAAAAAAAAAAAAAATGAATAAAGTCTGATGATAACTGCATTGAGACTTGCTTCTGCTGTTTACAAACTATGACCTCAGCCAGTTACTTCTGAGCCTCTCCATTCCAAGTGCTTTATCTAGTGCCCTATATACAGTATGTGCCTCATCATTGTTTTTAGCATTATTGTCAGAAAAATATTTTCAGATAAAATCTGCTTCCATCAATCTTCTTTTCATTACACACCCTCATTTAATCTAATAGTCCCATTGGAGTCAGGCAACTGTATGGTTTTCGAAGATGCCCAGGTGATTCCAATGCATAAGTTTTCAAAACCACAAGGTAGACTAATCATTTCCCACCTCCACCAGGTGAAGAGAATCACTGCCACTTGCCTCCCCTTGAGCACCTACCACAACATGGAGTATCAGAGACTACATGCCCACAGGATCCACCATACCTCCTCTGTGCTCTCTAATGTGGAGCACACCCTGTCCAAATTTTTGAATTCTGCTCCTCCTATTCTGTTCTGAGATCCTGAGGGTTCAAAGTGGGGTCCATCCCCCTCCCCAGAGCCACCCCTTCCCAATAAAGTGCAGAAAGCCCGGGGAGAAGGGAATATCATACCCTTTGCTGAGTCATGACCACCTTATGTCCATGAGAGATAGGAATAGAGAAGTGGCCAAGGTTATTAGTTACAAAGAACACCACTACCCTTTCAACCCCTTCACCTCAATGGGACAGAACTCTCTATTCATTCTCTGGATTCAGGAAAAAGATCTAAATGGGGTAAGCTCGACCTAGCTGAGCACCAGCAATAGTTGAGCAGGAAAGTGTAGGTATCTGGTAGTGGGGGAAAAAAATGCCACCTAGATACAAGGTCAGGGTTCCTCTAGGGGTTAGGTTACCAAGGAGGTACAGGAATCATACCCACAGAGCAGAAAATCCATGTCACCCAGGGTAAAGTGTCAGGGAGATGGAAACTAAGTAATGGGAAAGCCCCAGGTACTATTTGGGATCAGAAACTCTTCCTTACGATGTTCCACGATGCTTTCTGAAATGAGCCAAATGTTGGATGAAGCTGGATTTCCTCCAGCTTTCCGAAAGCCAACTTAATTCCAAAAAGGGGCCAGAGACTACCCAAGCACTGCTTCCTGAAATTCAGGTAGAGTTTCCCTCCTCTTCTCTCCTAATGAAGCTTTTTTTTAAACCAGGAAATACTTCAAGGATCAAAGAGTTAGATTTTTTTCTTTGGCCAATAAGGAAAAAGAATCAGTCACAATAAGTGGAAAAGCCAGGAATGAATTCCATGTTTTAATTTCAAGTTAATTTTTCTCACTGTACCATATTTCCTTAGTCTCTAATTCATCTTTCACCATCTCTAATCTACTCATTTCCCAGCCAGCCAGCCAAGCCAAAACATGAATTCTTACCCAGGATAGCCAGTCTCAAAAAGCCCGATTTCCCAAAACAACTTTGAGTCCCATTTTCTTTCTTATTGGACCATCTCGGTTTCTTCAAAGAGAAAAAGAAAGGAAAAAAAAAGAAGAAGAAACTGAAGAAATCACATAAGAGGAAAGTAGCAGGAGTAGCTACTAGTTAGTGTCATTTTACCTTACAAATTCCAAGGATTTCAGCGTAGAGCCTTCTAGGGCTGGCCTAGTTGCTCACTAGTTCTCAATTTTGGCTCCACATTAGAAATGCTTGGCGAGGTTTTAAGATCCCCTGTACCCAGACCAATTAAATCAGAATCTCTGAGCAGGAAACCCAGACAGCAGAATTGTTAAGGTTTCCCAGGTGATTCCAATGTGTAGAATCACTTCTCTAACAAGCCATGTGTTGGCTCCTGATCCAGATTCTAAGGCTGCTCAGCTGGGGTATAAGCTTTCTGGGTGAGAAACAGCTGTGGATGAGAGAGGGCAGTTCTTTGGCAGCAATATAAATAGTTAAGCAACCACCTAGCAGAGAATAAAGTCACACTAAAATTTTAAAATAAAGCCTCTAATTTTATTGGATCAAACTTTGCTGCTCTTCTAGACTTTTTTTTCTCCTTTCATTTCATGAAATTATAGAGCTAAAGCAATAATGCTAATGAGATCAATACTGTTCATCGTCAGGGTGGATGTCATGCCTTTTCTTAACAGTCTTCAGTGAACCCGCGGAGCTAAAAATAAGTTAAATTAAGTTTTAGCCCTCCTTCTGTCTGCTAAGCTGACTGCCTGACCTACTGGTTCTTCTTTTCTACTCCCCCAGACCAGCTCTTCCTCCTATTGAGTACTACCTAAGAGATCATCTGTAGGGAAGAAATCTGGGAAGACTTTCTAAGAGAAGTATTTACCTGGTTAGCATTTAGGTATTACCACCTCAAAAAAAAAAAAAAAAAAAAAACACACACACAAAAAAACCCAGCTTGTATGCTAATTGGCTGGCCAGGACCTAGATAGTAGAAAAGAATTGGGAAAGCAGTTCCCAGGAAAGAGAATACACAGAGGTAAGACACATTAATGTATGTTCCGGATGCCCATGATATTACTTACAATTACTCAAATATATTGCTGAGAATTTCTCTTTGATTCCAGGTAAGCAAATGAGACTGTGACTCAGATATGTCTTTATAAATGAGTTAGAGGCAGCATGATGTAATGAAGATAGCAGAACATGACATCAGATTCAAATCTGATCTCTGTCACTAATTAGTCCTATTTATGTCCACAGGAGAAACTTTTCAATCTCCCTTAGCCTCAACCTACTACTCACCTGTAAAATAGGGATAATAATATCTCCCTCACATCATTTTTTTAAAGTTTTTTGATTTTGTTTTTCTTTGATAGAGATCACAAGTAGGCAGAGAGGCAGGCAGAGAGGGGGAAGCAGTCTCCCTGCTGAGCAGAGAGCCCAAGGCGGGGCTTGATCCCAGGACCCTGGGATCATGACCTGAGCTGAAGGCAGAGGTTTTAACCCACTGAGCCACCCAGGTGCCCTCACATCATTGTTTTAAAGATGAGTATTCTTTTATGTAAGTACCTAGTATGGTGAATGGAAATAATAGGTATTCGATAAATAATTGTGGCAACAAATGGAATAATGATAGCAATCATATTTGCAGTCATTATTGTCAGCTGTTGTTATCTGTACATACCAACAGAGAAATTATTAGCTTATATCCCAAATCAAAAGCTCTCACTTTTTTTTTTTTGAGGTATTTGTGACATGGGAAATATTCCTAGGCATGCAACTGAGGCTTACAGTTATTTTGAACAAAATTTCTTTAATAAAGTCCTTTTAATTTTTAGTTCTAAGGTACTGGAATGACATTTCTCAGTCCTTAAAACAATAAGACCAGGTTAACCAAATGGTCTCTGGTTTTAAAAACAATGAGAAAATAAGAGATCAATTCTATAAAGAAGACAGTGTACAGAGATGGATAAATAAGTATAAAATGAAAGATTTTGAAATCAAGAGAGACATCTTGCCAAATATATGAATAACTCATTCCTTAGCAGAGTATTTACTAGGGAAAATAATGACCAAACACAATCTTGGCAAGACAAACCTACTAGTTGGGAGTGTTTTGGGCAAATTACCAAGAGATGCCTAAATCATTTTCTAGATCAAAGAGAACTATTAAATACTTGTGTGGCCTTAGGAATGTTTCTTAATCTCACTGAGCATCAGTTTCCTCATCAGTAAAATTGTGGTGATAATAACAAGTTGTTTTGTGTGTGAAATTAATTAGCTGGTGGTATACATAAGGCACTTCATATAGTGCCTATTGCTGTGTTGGCTATCATTTTTATCTCTGAAGCTAGGATTAAAGTGATTTAGTAGAAGAATTTGAAGACCTATCAGAAAATAATGATTTGGCTAATTTCCAATACCTGAGCCTCCCACAGGATTAGAGTGAGGTTTTGGGTATAGCACATGGGATCCTCACTTATTCTTAGTTTGTCAAGTAGAAATTACTAAATGTAGGAGGGTACCCAAAAGGAGGTTTGGGGTTTAATCAAGCAGACTAATTATGGTAAGGGATGACACCTCTTACCAATTATATTTTTCCCACAAAATTTTGATCAGAAAGCTGTGTTAACAAAGAATTTTTAATTCCTAACAGTGGGAGATCCCTTTATAATGGGTTACAAGTTAGTTTTGTCATATCTCTGAGCAACATTTGGCGGATGTAAAGGGGAAGAAGCACACAAAGAATATGCTAGAATGGAGTCTGCCCTATGGACATTCATCCTTAGGCAATGACACAGCAGTGTTTGCAAAGAGCATGGCAAGCCTCTTTCTTATTCATTTATTCATCAATTATTTCTTAAGCACTTAGGACCAATAAGCAACCCCAAATTTCATTCGTTTTTACACTACATGAATTACTTCTCATACACAGTCTGATCAGATATTCCTGGTCAGCAACTTAAACTCAAGTGAGGTCAAAATCCCACAAATTTCTTAGTGACTCTGCCTTGTCCTAGAATCTCTTCAGAACCTTCTGCTGGATGCTCTACCTGCAGCCAGACAACAGGCAAAAAGAAAGAGACCTTGGAAAATGGAGTGCCTGTCACTTAATAACCTCAACTCAGAACAGAAACACATCACTTCTGTACAAAGTGTGTTGGGAAGAAGTAGTTATATTGTCCCACCTAGATGCAAGGGAAGCTGGGGAAAGTAGCTAGGTAGCCACTTCCCAATTACAGTTGCATGCTATGGAAGCAGATTCTGATTCTGTTGCTCAGCAAGCTATCACTGCCCTAAGTACCCAGGTGCTGATGAAATCCCTTTCATCATGGAACTTAAAGTCTAGTTCACTCTTACTCTGAAAAGAGCTTCCTCCTAAAGTCTCAGTGCACTGAATCATCTTTCATCAATTTTACCCTCATCTCTGTCTACTCTATAGAACTACAGTTCCCAGAATCCCTTTCTAGTATCTGTCAGGGTTTGATTCTGCCAATGAGGCATTCACAAGGATTTTAAACAGAAGCCATTTTTCTCAGCAGCAGCTGTTTGCAGACCGATGAGATCATTGTTGGCAGCACTCCTTAGCTTTCAGCACTTCTCCCAGGAACCACTTGCTATAAGCAGCTGAAATCATCAGCAGAAGCTTCCGGAACTCGGCCGTCCTCTTGAGAGTAACCCACTTCAATATTCTGTGCCACTAGGAGCATTGATAGTGGCTCTCCTGCAATTCTTTCAAATTTGCTGAAAAATAATCTTCCAGGCCTCTCCCACAGCAATTCCAATGCTTTTGATTAATTTTCTTCCTACCCAAAATACTAGAATGACTTCTATTTTCTGGCAAAATCTGAACACACTCAGGATTAAAATGTTCAGTGCACTTAATCAGTAATTCAAAGAATTATTTTCCTGTGCCTGTTACATGCTAGGTCCTATGCTAGATACTAGAGAATACAATTTGACAAGCTAAATAGATTAACTTCTGCCTTCATTGGGCTTATTTTTTTAAAGATTTTATTTATTTATATTTAATATTTATTTGACAGACAGAAATCACAAGTAGGCAGAGAGGCAGGCAGAGAGAGAGTGAGAAGCAGGCTCCCTGCTGAGCAGAGACCAGGACCCTGGGATCATGACCTGAGCCGAAGGCAGAGTCTTTAACCCACTGAGCCACCCAGGCACCCATTTTGCGCTTATTTTAAATAAATAAATAATATTAAATATTATTAAATATATTAAGTATTGATATTATTAAATATATTAAATATTATATTTATATATATATTAAATAATAAATGAAGATTTTAATAAACTCGTTAAAAACATATAAAACATTATAAGCCTGTAAGTATATGTGTGTGTGTGTGTATACTTAAGTGTATATACACACGCGCGTGCACACACACACACACACAATCAAGTTGGAAAGGAAAAAAGAAAATCAAGAGTAACTCAATGCTGCTTTACTTATCAAAAGAAATTTGGCAAAATCCTTGGAAGTATGTGACTAATTAAACATCTTTATTGCTTCTGAATTGTAATGAAATGACGTATCACACAACAGGGGCCATAATTTGTCAAGGTCATAATAAGTATCTTCCAAAGGCAAGAAACCCTGCCTTGTTTTTGTGTGCAGGATGAAATATTGCATATTGGTTATGTTGCTCGAGGATTTGGATCATCAGTAAAATGGAAAACACTTGGCTGCAAATGCAGTTTTCTTTTTAATCTGTAAATGTTGGAATTTTACAGTAAAATTCTTTAGAGAAGCAGGACCAAGTAAAGCAGAATAGATCATTGTTTTGGGTAATTCTGATCAAGATAATATGGTGTCTGTGCTCTTCCCACATATTAATTTGTTAGTCAATGGTAAAAATGCTTATTTTGTATTCTTTATACTAACCTAGGTTAGAGAAAGACCATCAATTTTCACTATTAGGGTGTGTAATAATTGTATGAAGATTATAAAGTATAACTATCATGCTCCCCTTTTCCTTCAGTGTCAGTACTAATGTGAACATAGCTAACAATAATTAATATTCTATTAGTGGCTTGTAAGTAGAAAAAAATTATGTGTAGGAAACCATCAGGCTCCATCCTAACCACAACTAAGACAAGCAAAATGTTTATAAGAATCTGCATCTGCTTAGCTCTTTGTATCTATTCACTCCTCAGAAGTAGGATTTACTTCATAATTTACCATTCCCAACCTCTGAATACAATCAAGGAGATCTCTTGTAAACTCTGTTCAGTACTTCAAGCCTCAGCATTTGGCTAGTCTTATTGCTTACCCTATAATATTAAAGATCAGAATCAGAGACAAGCCATGTTCTTTATAAACAAGCTTCTACCATACATTTATTCACTCAACAAATATTGATTGAACATATAATGTATGTTGGACCCTGGAGATATAACCAAAGATGACAAAGATGATCTCTAACCTGATTGTATTTGGGGGTGAGTGATGAAGTTACAAAGAGGAGGTAGAATGTTCATAGAAGGAAGTATGAGGGCAACTAAATCAAACTTGACAGTTTTGAGACCACTTCCTAGAAGAAATGCCTTTTAGCCACAATCTAAATGATGCTTAAAAGTTATCCTGGCACAGAAGAGAGGTAAAATTATCTGGCAGAAGGAAGAACGTTGAGAAACCCAGAAGTGAGAGGGACCATGGCAGATATTCTATTGGAGGAACTGGAAAGAGTTTAATATAGCTGGATTTTAAATTATAGTGTTGAGTGGTGAGGTCAGAGAATTAAGGAATAGATTTTATAGGAACTGGTAGACCACATTAGAGAGTTTGAACTTTAAGAGCAATTTGGAGCTCTTGAAAGGCATAAACTAGGGGAAGTCGGCTCACTCTGGCATTTTGGAAATTTTATTCTGGCTGTCATATGAAGAATGGAAAGGAAGGTAAGAAAGATGGAAGGAGGAGGAGGAGCCATATAAGAGATGATTGTCATAATTCAAGTATGAAAGTATGGTAGTTTAATCTATGGCATTGAGTTTTTTTCTGGATTTACTGACTAATACACTGTTTCATTTAGAATTGGTTTCCTGCCTTACTCCTCACAGTCCCTTCCAGATGTTAAAGTTCTACTCCATGTTAGTCTTAATAGCAGCACTTCTACATGATATCAAATATGCTTGATAGTAATTGATTGCCAGGGTGCCCCTCTACTGATTGCCTTAATCATGTGTTCCCCCAACTATGATATGCTATACTCACCTACTGGGAAATGTAGTTCTTGCTACCACCAATCTTTCCCTAAATAACTCCTATTAACCACTTCCTATTTTCTGATGCTGAGACCTTTCAATTTGCTGTCTTTCCTCTTTGAAAGTGTATTCTTTACCATGGCTTTACTATGTTGTCCTAGTTTTCCTATGATCTAAGCTCCAATTGAAACACTGGCAATATCATGGACTCTAAGATACACTGACAGATTTTAGGATTTTGAACTTGTAGCCTCCTATAGATCTTGTACTGCACTCTAGTGTCACAGAAATTTCTTCAGCTTGTATTGAATAGCTATTTAATCTGAATAAGCATATTTTTTAAAGTTTGTATTTAAATTCCAGTTAGTTAACACCCAGTGTAATATTGGTTTCAGGTATACAGTGTACTTATTCAACAATTTCATACACCTGGTGTTCATCCCAACAAGTCACTCCTTAATACCCACCACCTTTTTAACCCATCCCCCATCTACCTCCCCTCAGGTATCTATCAGTTTGTTCTCTATAGGTAACAGTCTGTTTTTTGGTTTGCCTCTCTGTGTCTCTTTTTCCCATTGTTCATTTGTTTCTTAAATTGCACATGTGAGTGAAATCATTGGTATTTGTCCTTCTCTGACTGACTTATTTAGCTTGGTATAATACTCTCTAGTCCCATTCATGGCATTGCAAATGTTAAGATTTCATTTTTGTGTGTGGTTGAGTAATATTCCATTATATACCACATCTTTATCTATTCATTAGTTTATGAACACTTAAGCTGTTTCCATATTTTGGCTACTGTAGATAATGCTGCTATAAACATCAGGATGCATGTGTCCCTTTGAATTGGTATTTTTGTATTTTTGTATTCTGTAGATAAATACCTAGTAGCAAGATTTCTGGATAATAGGGTGGTTCTATTTCTGACTTTGTGAGGAAGCTCCATATTGTTTTCCAAAGTGGCTACACCAGTTTGCATTCCCACCAACACTACAAGAGTGTTCTCCTTTTTCCACATCCTTGCCAACACCTATTCTTTCTTGTGTTGTTGATTTTAGCCATTTTGATGGGTGTGAAGTGATATCTCAGCGTGGTTTTGGTTTGCATTTCTCTGGTGATAAGTGATGTTGAGCATCTTTTCGTGTGTCTGTTGGCCATCTGTATGTCCTCTTTGGAAAAATGTCTTTTCATGTCTTCTGCCCATTTTTAATTGGATTATTAATATCAGGGGTGTTGAGTTTTATAAGTTCTTTATATATTTTGGATACTAACCATTTATCAGGTAAGGCATATTTATCTTTAAATATTATGACAGCAATTATAACTTTACAGGTACACTGATTCATTCATTCAGTAGTCATTGAAGTTCAGCCCTATGGTTAGAATCTGGCTGACTCCTAGAAAGGATACAAAATGTTGAATGACACATAATTCTTCTTTCCAAGAAACTAAAAAGCTAGTAGGGAATCCAAAAAATTGAACAGTCAACATTTCTGTAATAATATAAGATATTTAATTCTCTCAAGATGATAGATATCAATTTAATTTGAATGCTTACTATGTGCCAGACTCTGCCAAACACATTACATGTCCTGTGTATTTCAATTATTATAATAATCCTTCAAAAGCAGATGTTATTCCAATTTTTTTTAAGTTAGGAAATAAGACTCAGGGAAGTTAGGTGACTTGCCCAAGATTACATAGAGGGTAAGTGGTAAAAGTGGATTCAATCCCAAGCTTGTTTTATGAACAGATATTTGCTTTTTACTCATATGCTATGGATACTTGCCTTCTAATGTCCAAGAATCATAATATATCCCATTCTAAAACCCATTACATCCACTTAAAATATATTCTGGAAAGGAATACGGTGGAAGAAAGCAAGAAAAGGATGGCAGAATGCTTTCAACTTTTATGGTAACTCTGATATAGTTATTGTGGCTGACTGAAACTCTGTCTTAAGGGGATTTATATGAGTTGAAATAACCTATAAAAGTATTCTGAGGCTGCACTTGAGCTCTGTGGGAAAGAGCACCATCTTTAATTTGTGATGTCTGCCCTGAAGTCAGAATAGAGAAGTTGTGATTATTGTACCAAGTTAGTAGCTATCCTGTGCAAGGAAGTCTATGAGAAATCAACCATATGATAGCCTAGTAACAGTGAAGACTCAAATGAATTTTGCTCTCTTATATCTGTCCTGACCAGCATCTACAGCTTTACAACATTTGTATACAGCAATCCGGGATGGGATTGAAAAAAAACTGGGAAAGAATTATAGACCAAACCTGCTTTTTCTAAAATGGTAACTGCCAGCTAGATGAGGCTTTTAAGCACTTAAAATCTACTGAGAATGACCGAGAAACTGAAATTTTAATTTCACTTAACTTGAAGTAATTTCAATTTAAATTAAAATACTGGACACTATATTTGGTTATTAGAAATGTTTAAATATGTTTAGGATAACTTGGAGATGTGACTCTACTTTTTAACCGTTTTATAAAATCTAGAAACAGATCAAGTAATTTCAATGAATATTGAAATATGCTATAAGTACAAAATACACACTGGATTTTGAAGATTAATCCCACACAAAAAAAGAATGTGAGCTATTTAATTGATTATTATTATATTTGCTATCTCTTAAATCTTTTGGATATATTAAGTCAAATATATTTAAATCAATGTCACCTGTTTCTTTTTACTTCCTTAATGCAGTTAGTAGAAAATTTAAAATTGCATGTGAGACTCACATTTTATTTCTATTAGACAACATTGGACACTACAGAAGATCACAAGGACAGGGAAGGAGAGGGTGAGAGTAAGTAGGTATTGAATTAATTGAATATTCAGGTAGGTGGTTGTTCTAGACAGTGTTTCTTGGCCTTTTTTATTTCTTTTATAATTATTTAAGGTGTCTTTTTAGACTGTTGTTGTTGTTGTCAGTCCTCCATGAAATTTAAACCAAAAATATACTATATATCTGTTTATGTACCATGGCTCTTTGGAGGACCACAAATCACTCAAATATGCAAGATGTTCTTGCCCACCTTATATTTAACAGCTTGCCCCTTTGGGAGTGATACTTCTCCCACAGAGAACTCCCACAGAGTTTTAGGTGTTGGGAAGGGTTAAGGGACTAGAAGTCCTAGTGAGGATAGAATGAATCTTCAGACAGTGCGAGGCAATGACAAATAAGGTATCATGAGTTAACTAAAAAAAACTATGTTGAAGAACAATGAGGCAGAGGTACCAAAATGAGGATCTGGGGCAGGGTATGAATAATTAGGAACCACAGTGATCCAACACATTTTTTTGTCTATACCTTTAGACTGTAGATTTTTCTAGACATGTGAAATGTTGGGGCAACATCTAACTCACAATTATATGGTTTGTAGAATGACTGCATATCATCAATATAACAGGTGTTGTTATATCACTCATTCCTTCCATAAGTGTAGATGTCAAATCTATATTTCAAATCTTTCTTTTTAAAGATTTTATTTATTTATTTGACAGACAGAGATGACAAGTAGGCAGAGAGGCAGGCAGAGAGAGGAGGAAGCAGGCTCCCCGCTGAGCAGAGAGCCCGACATGGGGCTCGATCCCAGGACCCTGGGATCATGACCTGAGCCAAAGGCAGAGGCTTCTGAGCCACCCAGGTGCCCCTGTCAAATCTATATTTCAGATGAAACAAAGAAATTAGTGCATATAACATGTACTAGCTTTATTTCCAGGCTTTGGAATCTAATAGAAGAAAAGATGGATTCCTCTTTGATTTTTGCTGTCCTTTGGTCTCCATTACTCATGTTTCTGTATTAGATGGTGAAACAAGGATAATGACAGTAAAAGAAGATGTAGGCCAAAATGTGGGGTAAATGTCAATTGATGCCATTTTCTGTAAATAAAGATTTATGTGAATAATATTTATTTCCATAGTAATCTATCTCATAAGGCTATTTCATATAGTTTATCTTATGAGGCAAAAGGTCAAACCCCTTGATACTGTCAAAATATAACTTTCTTAAATATATAAAGTATAAGTTTGAAACTTATCTCATGTCCTGAAATGATGACGTAATGATAGACAAAAAAAGGGACTCTGTGTTGGGTCTTGGGGATAAAAACAGAGGTATTTTCCAGATTTTTGCTCTGACCAACTGAAAACACATTCACGTTTTCTTGGTGATCTGTCCTTGTAGTCAAAATGAGTGTCACAGCTTCACGATAATTAAAAAGCACTATTTAACTAACTTATCCTGACTCAAGCAAATTTTCAATTTAAATTTGGTTTTATGAACAGCTCTTCCAAGCAGAAAAACTCTTCAGATGCCCAACTGTTTTAAGTTTTCCTGCCTATTAGTAGTAATATTTTTATTGAAAGTTTATTAGCATTCTAGATTTTTCAGTAAGTACATTATATGCACTTGGAATATAGTATGCTACATTAAATTCTTCCCACTTTCCACCTCTCCCTTTATTCCCTAGCTCCATAAGTAGCTTCACTATCTTCTTATATCACCCAAACCAAATGTTAACAAGTTAATCTGAGAATCCTTTTTCTCCTTGGTTCTTGCATTATACTCGTCATTTTAGCCTGCCAATTATTCCATGTAACATTTGTACATCTCCATTGCTACTCTTAGTCCCTCATCAATTCTCCCAACTTCTATAAAGTTCTCTCTACTCTTCAAATCAATTATTGTCTTAAACAGAACTGTTTCAACCCTGACTGACATGCCTCAAATGGCTAAGTCAGAAAAGGGAATCAACTGGCTCAAGTAATTAAGAATGACAAGAGTAGTTCTGCCTTCAGGTGCAACTGGGTCCATATACTCAAGCCTAAGATTAAATTTCTTTTTCATCCCTCAGCAGTGGTTTTGTCCATATGCTGGCCCCATTATCACCTATTGCAGTCAGACTTTCTCCATATGGTGGGTGTTGTAGACATGGAGACATACTGGCCAAATCCCTCTTCCAGAAAGACTTGCTGTTAACTGTGGGAAATGCAAAGAGCCAACAGCCTCTAGTTGTCAGTTCCCTTAGGATCTGCATCAGCTACAGAGAGCCACCTCACCCAAGGTCACATCTTTTTGTGGTAGCATGCATCTGGTGACTGAATGAAGCTGACCAGCCATCTGGAACCTATGCAGGACACTGCTGGGCTTTCCTCACGCCAGAGCTTCTTGCCAGGTTGGCTGAAGCTTTGTCAAGGCTGCATCTCAATCCACTCCTCTCTTTGCCCAACTATGTGTCTTCAATCCTTTTTCTGGGGCCCTAATAAACATTTGCATTCCAAACTCTATCTGTGTCTGCCTCCTCACCCTATAATAGTGAATTACATGGCCTGAGTGACTGGGACTTTCTTGTCCCAGAACTGGAGCTAAGCTTTCTCCCTAGTTCTGACTAGAACAATCCTAATGATGGATTCTGATTGACCCTCCTTGGTTCACATTTCATTCCCTGGGCTAACTACTAGAGCCATGCAGTCTGGAGGGATGTTTGACCCTCACCAAGACCACATAGAATGAGAAAGGAAGAGTTATGTAGGAAGGAAAAGGAAGGAAAATGTTGTCCTCTTTAAATTTCCATATATCCAACTCCTATCTCTTTCTATAATACAGATCTAAAGTGGTTTTTCCTTTGTTTAAACATCAACTTTCACCATTGCTTATAGCAGAAAACATTCAGAGCAGCACAAAACACTGTAAAGGACACAAATTCATCAAAAACCCCATCATTCTTACTTGGGCATAATACTTAGGAATGTTCTCTGCCTTGATTGGGGATTGCATTTTGCATGAAAAGATATCCAAAGGAATGCAGTTGCTACCTTTGCTTCAGCTGCTCCAGTGTATCCACGCTAACCTGCATCTGGACAGTTCTTTCTCGTGGTTTTTCATTCATGGTTGCATCATGGCTGCCAAGGCTTTAGCCATCATGGACTCATTAATGTCAGGACAAAGTGGGGAGGAAGGAGATTTCCCAAAACCATCGCCTTTACCCATACTTGCCCCACCAGGTTTCTACTAACAGTTTATGGGACAGAAATGAGTCACATGAAAACCCCTACCTGCAAGGGAGATGACTGAGAAAGTCAGGCTCTGCAGGAGTCATCAAGGGAAAGGGGGTTAGAATTTAAGCTAAATAAGAGGCAAAGTGAGAACGTGAGGGGGCTAAGAATTGACAGTGAAACTGTTGTAGATTATAGGCTCTGATGAGGCAAAGGAACGTCTGGAGTCAAGGTTCTGAACAGAGGAAACTAGAATGATCGGAGATGGTGAGCAGAGAAGAAAAAGCTCGAAATTGAGATTGTGGAGTTTGTTGAAGTTATCTGTAATGACACAGAAGTCAGGGGCTAAGTGGAGGAGTGAATAGAGGGCAGGAGACAAACCAGCATTGACAGTCCCAGCAAGTGCCTGCCACTCAGCAAGTGGTAGATAAAAGAACGATAAGCTGACTTTCCTGTCAATATTTATCTGCAATCTCCGCATCTCTCCTGAAACAGAGACTCTCTTGTCAAACCCTTTCTCCTCTCTGATGTCCTATAGGGGCCTATATGTCAACATGTTCAAAGGTCAAACCATAACTTCTCAGTTTTGACATCCCATCTCATAATAAAGACATCCCATCTCTTTATTATGTTCTCTGGTTAGCTAAGTATATTCACTTACCTCAGCCAGCAATCTAGAAGGTGCCCTGACTCTTCTCTCTCATGGCCACATCTTACCAGTTACAAGGTTTAAACATGGTAACTTAGAATCATCTTTTTTATTCTTTCTTCTCTTCCTCCAATACCTTGGTCAGACATGCATCATTTCTTATGAGGACTATTGTAGTAGCCTTTAAAAGAATCTTCCTATATAGAAATATGATTTTTCCTAATTAAAAATTTCTCAAAAATCTCAAAAGTAACATGTTTAACCCCAATCTGTGAATGTAGGGGAAAATGTACATAGTAATATCTCTTCATCCGGCCAACACTGTGAATAAATTGGTAACCATCTTTCACATGGTCAACAACACAATTAGTCACCTATAGGATTATTTTTAACATAATTAGTCATCTATAAGATTTATTTTACAAAATGGGGTAGATTCATACACTCTGTACTCTAATTTAGAAGTTCCAAAAGCCAGTATGGAACACAGTAATGTATCTCAGTAATTTGTGGGTTATGCTTTGATTACTTTGTTACTCCTGCTTATTCTAGTAGTTATCTAGTTATAATTACAGACATAAGTCCCTGTTAGGTTTTAGCACTGTGAGGATAGAAGCCAGGGCTGTCATGTTCATTGATTATGTTCTTACTAAGTGGAGAAAGGTCTAGTATCAGATGAAACTTTTTGAGTGAACGCATGGATAGTTAAATAGCAATATTAAATAGTGTGTCACTAAAACAAGAGAGGAAATTTATTGAGAATGTGCTATGGGCTAATACCATGAGGACAAACTATGTGCATTTTTTTCTTTTACTATGCAAAAGGATGTAGGTACCATTATTACTCTCTAGACGAGGGAATTAAAGCTTAGAGAAATTGTTACTTCCCAGATGTCATGGTTACTAGGGAAAGGATCTAGGGCTTTAATCATGATCTGATTTCATGCTCTTAATGACCATAGAGCTTCCAAATGAATTACTGTTTTATATTATTATTTTTTAATTTTATTTTATTCCATTTTATTTGTGTTCCAAAATTCATTATTTATGCACCACACCCAGTGCTCCATGCAATACACGCCCTCCGTGATCCCCACCACCAGGCTAACCCAACCACCCCCTCACCCCCCTACCCTTCAAAACCCTCAGTTTGTTTCTCAGAGTCCACAGTCTCTTATGGTTTGTCTTCCCTTCCTATTTCTCCCAACTCACTTCTCCTCTCCATCTCCCAATGTCCTCCATGTTACTGTTTTAAAAGTATAAATTTATCGGGGCACCTGGGTGGCTCAGTTGTTGGGCACCTGCCTTTGGCTCAAGTCATGATCCCGGGGTCCTGGGATCAAGCCCCACATCAGGCTCCCTGCTGGGTGGGAAGCCTGCTTCTCCCTCTCCCACTCCTCCTGCTCGCTGTGTCTCTCTGTCAAACAAATATTTGTCAAATATTTGTCAATTTTGTCAAACAAAAAATATTTTATTTTTTAAAAAGTATAAATTTATATAAAGTATAAAATAAAATATAAAAATATTTCAAAATTTACTCAAAACACACATTATTACTCATATCTTATTAATTTCATTTTTCTAGTTTTCAGCTTTTTTATTGAGGTATAATTGACATAAAATATATTACTTTTAGGTGTACAATATAATCATTTGGCTTTTGTATATACTGCAAAATTATCACAAGTCTAGTTAACATCTGTCATCATATAGTTACACTTTTTTTCTTGTGATGAGAACTTTTCTTGTAGCAACTTTCAAATATGCAATACATTATTAACTATACTCACTGTGCTGTACATTACATATATATACATATATATATGTATATATATATATATGTAAAACAATTTCTTTAGCCATTCATTCATAATGGACACTTACATTGTTTCCATTCTTGGCTATTCTAAATAATGAAGATAGGGGTGCACATATCTTTTTGAATTAGTGTTTTCCTTTTCTTCAGACAAATACCCAGATACAGAATTGCTGGATCATATAGTAGTTCTATTTTTAATTTTTTGAGGAACTTCCACATATTATTTTCCATAGTGGCTGTATGAATTTATATCCCCACCACTAGTGTACCAGTATTCCCTTTCCTCCAGATCTTCACCATTATTTGTTAATTCTTATCTTTTTTATAATAGCCATTCTGACAGGTATAAAGTGGTATTTCACTGTGGTTTGGATTTACACCTACCTAATCAGTGACATTGAGCATGTACCTGTTGGCCATCTGTGTATCTCCTTTGGAAAAATGCCTATTCAGATCCTCTGTCCATTTTTTAACCAGACTGGGGTTTTTTGCTATTGAGTTGTTTGAATTTTTCATATATTTCGGATATTAACCCCTTATCAGATATATGATTTGTAAATATTTCCCCCCATTTAGTAGGTTGTCTTTTTCATTTTGTTAATGGCTTCCTTGGCTGTGCAGAAGCATTTTAATAGACCTACATATTAATTTTTATTAGAGCTTCTTTAAGAGGGTATTTTAATTGAGCAAGGGGAGTCAGAGAGCAGCTTGGCATTTCTCATTCCTACAGCCTCTCTGTTCTCTGCTGTGGTCTATAGGGAGTAACCTTTAATAAAAAATTCTTCATACTTATGAAGATTGTAAATTAGCATATGGATTATTTCTTTTTTTGAGACAGAGCTTTAAGTAATTGGACAACTTTTTAAAAATCTGGTCAACAGAGCAAACAGCTAGTGGTGATATTGTTGCTACAGTAAACCCTGTTTTCAAGAAAAAGTTTATTCTGGGGTGCCTGGGCGTCTCAGTGGGTTAAAGCCTCTGCCTTCGGCTCAGGTCATGATCCCAGGATCCTGGGATCAAGCCCCACATCGGGCTCTCTGCTCACCAGAGACCCTGCTTCCCTTCCTCTCCCTCTGCCTGCCTCTCTGCCTACTTGTGATCTCTGTCTCTCTGTCAAGTAAATAAATAAAAAATCTTAAAAAAAAAAGAAAAGAAAAAGTTTATTCTATTAACTGTATTTTGCTCTAATACTGAAGCAGCTATGACAGAGTATACAAAAGGTTTCTTAAAGATTACACAAATAAAAGCCCCTCTTTTTTTCCAGTAGGAATTAATATGGAAAATACTTTGTTTTCCTGGAAGTTTGAAGTATTAGAGTTTTGGGTCTCCTGGCATCATTCCTTATAAACAATAAATGATCCTGAAAAGCTTCCTAATGAAATAGGGGTATACAGGGCTGTGTGATGTTGTATCAGAGACTTCTTCTTTTTTCTTTTTTCTTTTTTCTTTTTCTTTTTTTTTTTTTCAAATTGGCATTTTAAAAAAAGGTGGAAAAAAAGGTGCCTTCTTTCTGGAAAATGAGGAACTTGGGCAGGGGATTAGGAATTTTGAAAACAGGGATTAAGTAGAAATTGTATTGTTTCTCTATGGGATATGTAATATAAATCAGGACAGCAGAGTTAAAATGGCAGATCTGACTTTTAGCCTTTGAAAGTAAGAGATCTGTTACAACAAGGTTGCCCCTTGATCTTGTCTGAGAACTTGGATTTCGGGGTATAGGGGTTCCACCATTCCTAGAATTAATGAAAGTGGCTCACTGTGCCTAAATTGTGCAATCAACATGGTTTACCCTAAACACCTTTTTTCCCTCTGGGAGTCTGGAATCTTAGTGCCACTCAGAGGATGCCTACATGACCAGCTTCTAAAACCCTGAGCACTGAGTTTCGAACAAGCTTCTTTGGATGACAACCACCACCAAAGAGTTGTCACAACTTGTTGCTGGGGGAATTTATTGCAACCTGTGTGACTCCACTGGGAGAGGATTCTTTGAAACTTACACCTGGTTTCCCCCAGACTTCGCCCCACATGCCTTTTCCCTCTGCTGATTGCACTTTGTACCATTTGTAGTGATCATAGCCATGAATATGACTATATGTTGACTCTTATGAGTTCTCCTATCAAATCACCAAACGTAGAGGTAATCTTGGATAACTTCAACACAGCACCTTACTCACTATTACTAAAAGTCTTCAGGATATCACACACCTGTTGAGTTTTCATTATGTGTCCAAGTATTTTTTTAAACACTGGGAATATAATAATGAGTAAGGTACAAACTGTGTGAAGGATCCTATTGCTCAGTGGCATGATTCTCATCCAAAAATGATTTTGTCTTCCAGGAGACATTTGGTAATGTCTGGAGACATTTTTGATTATCACCACTGGGAGAGTGCTACTGGCATCAAGTGAGTAGAAGCCAGGTACATTGCTAAACATCCTACAATATAAACAGAACAGTTCCCCTCAAGCCTCCAAAAATCATCCGGTTCAAAATGTCAATAGTGACAAGGTTGAGAAACTCTAATATAGTGGGAGAAACAGACACATACACAGGTAATTTTAATAGAATGTGAAAACTGGTCATTGACCTCCTATCTTCCAGGGATCTTATCCTCTCACTTACCTTAACCACTCATTCCTACAACCAGGGCCCCCCACCTATCACCTTTGCATTTCTTTTACTCCTTCATGGCCTCTGATGAGGTTAAATTCCATTGTCAATTAACAGTAACCATTCCTTTTAATACCCCCTATTTCCCTATATCTAGCTTTCTCTGTAGGCCCCTCTTGACCAATCTCAATAATAGTAACCTGAGTTTATATTGACTCCAGACCCATGATGCAGCTGACCTTGACTGATTTCACGTTAAATTCATAGTCCTAGAACCATCACATGGATCCTGCATGCTGTACTGCCACCACGTATCTGCAGAGCCTTCCTTCTCTCACCCATTTCATACTTGCTCTCTCCAAATTCCCTGCACCTGCTATCCTTTCTTTACGCTCAAGTTGCTTGCCCTGTTTACAGTTTCACTGAGAAAATAAAAGCAACCAGAAGAGAACTTCCACGAGCTCTCATTGCCACAGCCATTGAATCTGACACAACTGGCACACATTTTCTGCCTTCTTTCTGGGACAAAGGATGAACTTCATTTATCAACCAGCTCTAGAAACTCCTCTCACTTGTTCAAGGAAATCACAACTCCAGGACTCCATCTCTTTTCTCCCACATAATTGTTTCCCTCTCTATGGAATCCTCACTACCACCATCAAAATATGCTTCTTTCCCCATCTTAAAAAAACTTCCTCTCCTGACTCCACTTTTCCCTCTCATCACTGTACCATTTCTCTCCCCTCACATCAAAACTCCTTAAAATAGTTGATTATATTTACTGCTTTAAATTTCCCTTCTATTCTTTCCTGAACCAATTAAGGTGTTCACTATTTTTCCAAATCCGTTCTTACCATCCTGCACTGGTAAGTCATCTTTCAAAATCAGATGCACAAGGGGTACCCAAGGAACTCCCTGCACCCCAACATGTGTGGGAGCCCTCAGATTCTCTATTAAACTGATTCCCCTACTTCTGTTTATTTCATGAACTGCACAGTCCCCTCTCAATGCTCTGAACTGTGACTTCACTTTACTTCCCCATGCTAATCACTTTGTTCTCTTAGTGGCTCTAAACTCAATTCCATTGAAAAAAATGAACCCAGGGGTAAATTTGTATTTTTAGGTCAGACTGCATCATATATTATCTACCAGTCTATAGGCTAAGTGATTTGTTTCTGGGATACACTGTAAGTCCAAACACTGGACACACCAACAAATAGCGTTTTATTGCTTCTCTAACTTGGCAGTTGAGGGCAAGTCAACTTTATCAAAAAAGGAACAGTGAGTATTGAAAACAATGGGATATAGCCAGTGTAGTGAGAGTAAATTTTCAGTTATCCCCTCCCTATCCAATGGCATGGGTCACATACTATCTTGTAATATGGTGGTCCGTGTATATTTCATGCAGTACATCCTGAATTTAAGAACCTGTACTCCAGGACTATGCCTTAGCTATTATCTCTGTCTTTCAGCCATTGACTGTGTGTCCTCAGCTTCATAAGTCCACATTAGGGCAGTATAAAGGAAACATTGACACTGAGGAGGGCCTTGAATCTGAAGCATATTTTCCCAATTCTTATCATGCTTCATTCTGTCCTTGTGACCAACCATATTTTCCACTACTCCTGCTACCTCCTCCTAGGTTCCCAGCTCTACACTAGACTATAAATTGGGTGGGAGGTACAGTAATCTCATATTTACTGCTGGTCCCCAGAAACTTGCTCCACAGCCTAGGCATCGTAGGTGATTGGCAAATGTTGATGAATAATGGCAACTGAGCATTGGTCCCAGTTCAGTCCCTTTGGCTCCATTATTATGGCTTTCTGGAAGGCCCTTTGTGATCCAGTATTTTTGTAGCCTCATCTATTGATCATAAGCTTTTCTCCCCATCATTCCATACCCTATCCCAAAATCTATACCGGGAAGCCTGGCAAGGTAGAGTGCATTGAAAGGCATGCAATATATTTTTAGCAGATTATATTCCTGGAAATGTAACCCACCACCTTATAGGCCAAATGCTATTAATATGTCTATCTGCTTTTCCTCAGCCCAACATTACCATGCACAATAGAAAAGAAATAAGCCCTTTAACAATCATGTAAATGTTACTACTAATAAAAATAAGCATTACATTGAAGCCAAATTACATGTCTTTTACAGGACTGGGAAATTTTAATATGGTTCCATGTCCAAGTGCTTATTGTTCAGAGAGGGATTTTTGGTTTATGTGGTCTCTGAATTATTTTTTTTTCTTCTTTACCCATTAATACTCATATTTTGGTCATTTCTCAGGTCATTAGTGTCTCTACTATAGAAGAAGAAATATAAATAGAAAGGAACTAAAATTCAAATTTATAAACTGAGTTGGTTGTGCATAAGTCTAATAGTTTAAAAAATAAAGATGAAGAAGAAAAAACTGTAGAAGGGGTAAGAATCTGAAATCAGTGATAAAAAATGAAGTATGAAACCTATCCTATGGAATTCTTTTTGGTATTCTTTACATGATAGGTCACTTTTTCTGGGAAAGGGGCACATATTCTCAGCACGGAGCATATCACATGTGTAAGAGAGTCTGGATTGTGAGTGTTGATGTGATGGAAATAAGCCAGATGAGTAAATTACACACATGTTTGAGTTGAGGCTGCTCCTGGCAAGATGTAAATTATGATCCATTTATAAAAGAGTCCATAATTGCTGGAGGAATTTCTGTGTTAATCATCGGGAGGCAGATTAAATAAAATAAAATTTTTTTAAAAAATCAGTGCCAGCTTATATAATATTCTCCCTCCCTTCCTAAATCAATTATTGGCTCTTCTCTGTCAATGACTGAGAATTGATAGCAACTTAATTAGCTATTTTTCCACTGAAGAAAATCACATTGTTTTTATTCAAATACACCCATACAAGTTATCCAGGAGGTGTGTAGCTACAATGTAGATTCCAAAGAATCACAGAGCCAACCCCTGGGTTCAAATAAAATGACATTTTAAAATATAATTTTAGCTCCTATTTGAGAAGATTAAATTCTATTTTAATATAAAATGCCCCCTTTTTTCCTCTACAGTTGCTATATTAGACCAAAACTTCATGTCAAAGAAAGTCAGTAAGTATTTTCTCCAGAAGAGGTGTTTTTTAATAATTTTAAGGTGGCTAATATTTTCTGTCAACTTGATTACCTAGCTCTGTAAAATAGTCCTATGGATTCTGAAACCAGTTTTTGAGTCCCCACTCTTCACCAATAAAGTGGCAGTGATGTCAATGAGAATATTTCTATAATTCTTTCTAATCATGATATAAAACTGGAGGCCCTAAAAAAAGGATTGATATATTTGACTTCATAAAACCATAGAATTTTTATATGAAAATAATACTTTTATGTAAACAAAGGTAAAAGATACCACAAAGTGGAAGAAAATATTTTCAGCATGTGTGGTAGAGGGTAATTATCACTTTAGAGAGAAAACTATTACAAATTGATTTAAAAAAATAATAACCACTTTCTCCGATTGACTTATTTCGCTAAGCATGATACCCTCTAGTTCCATCCACGTTGTCGCAAATGGCAAGATTTCATTTCTTTTGATGGCTGCATAGTATTCCATTGTGTATATATACCACATCTTCTTTATCCATTCGTCTGTATGATCTCCCTGATATGAGGGAGAGGAGATGCAACATGGGGGGTTGAGGGGGTAGGAGAAGAGTAAATGAAACAAGATGGGATTGGGAGGGAGACAAAGCATAAGTGACTCTTAATCTCACAAAACAAACTGAGGGTTGATGGGGGGAGGGGGTTGGGAGAGGGGAGTGGGGTTATGGATATTGGGGAGGGTATGTGCTATGGTGAGTGCTGTGAAGTGTGTAAACCTGGCGATTCGCAGACCTGTACCCCTGGGGATAAAAATATATGTTTATAAAGCTGTAAAAAAAAAAAAAAAGAAAAAGAAAAAAGAAAGGATGAATACCCAAGTTTTGTAGCAACATGGACGGGACTGGAAGAGATTATGCTGAGTGAAATAAGTCAAGCAGAGAGAGTCAATTATCATATGGTTTCACTTATTTGTGGAGCATAACAAATAGCATGGAGGACAAGGGGAGATGGAGAGGAGAAGGGAGTTGAGGGAAATTGGAAGGGGAGGTGAACCATGAGAGACTATGGACTCTGAAAAACGATCTGAGAATTTTGAAGGGGTGGGGGTGGGAGGTTGGGGGCACCAGGTGGTGGGTATTGTAGAGGGCACGGATTGCATGGAGCACTGGGTGTGGTGCAAAAATAATGAATACTGTTATGCTGAAAAAATAAAAAATTTAAAAAAAAAGAATAAAAAAAAATAATAATAACCACTAAGCATATAAAACTGTTCCCAACCTCACCAATAAGTCCAACTTAAACAAGAAGAAATTAATTTTACTTACAAAAGAGGCCAAGATGAAGAATAATAATTACATCCAGTATTGGTGAGTGTAAGGGGAAATCAGCACAATCGTACCCTTTTGTGGAAGTATAAATCACTACATTTCAGCAAGTTCTTTAAAAATGTTTCTCAAAATTAAAGCACATCATCACTTTAACACAGCAATTCACTTCTATGAAGCTATCCTATGGTAATACAGAAACAAGAAACATATGAACATGGTCACCTTAAGGCATTTGTCATTGCAAAAAAAATTAGAAACCATGTAAAAATGTGTCAGTAGGAACTGATTAAGTAAATCACCATAGAATCTTACAAAAGGCATGTATCCATTTTGCAATTTCAAGAAAACCTTCAGGTATGGAAGGGCAGGATAGTGAAGAAAGAGCAAAATTGCTTAACATGTTAACTTTTAAAAATTAACTTTAGAATAAAGTACAAAATATGTGACGTCAACCCCACTCCCACAGGCTGGGCTGTCAATAGCTTACTATGTATCCTTTCAGAAACAGACCTGTGTATGTTTTGAAGCCATGGCCAGCTCTGCTCTTACTAAACAAAGTTATAGTTAAATATTAGTTTTTTTTTTGTTTTTTGTTTTTTTTTTTTTTAAGATTTTATTTATTTATTTGAAAGAGAGATCACAAGCAGGCAGAGAGGCAGGCAGAGAGAGGAGGAAGCAAGCTCCCTGCCGAGCAGAGAGCCCGATGCGGGGCTCGATCTCAGGACTCTGAGATCATGACCTGAGCCGAAGGCAGCGGCTCAACCCACTGAGCCACCCAGGTGCCCCTGAATATTAGTTTTTTAAATCTCATAAGATACAAAAGGAAACTGTGCCAAAAGAATTACATGTCTCAGGTCTACAGTATCCAAAAGGACTGAAATCCCAGCAGAGGCATCAGGCATCAGGCATCACTATAGCTATGCTTGCTAAAGGGAAGAGTTTAATTTTTGCACTTCCTCTGTGATGTCTTAAATGTCTTCGCTAACACAGGCAGTGCAGCTTCTCTAAGCCCTCGTATTTGTCTTCCAAACTTCCTGGTTTCACGTTATCTGTTACAGGTGATTTGCTTCCTTATTTTAGAGGAATGATGTTTTAACATTGCCATCATCTCTCTTTGCAGTGGCTCCTTTCTATTCTTGGCAGCCCTACCTTTTCTCCCTCCTCCTTTCCCCTGTAATACAAATGTTTATTTAAATGATTTTTTTTAAGATTTTATTTGTTTATTTGATAGAAAGAGAAAGACACAGAGAGAGAATAAGCAGGGAAAGCAGCAGACAGAAGGAGAAGCAGGCTTCCCACTGAGCAAGGAGCCCTACGTGGGGCTCTTCATCCCAGAACTCTGGGATCATGAGCTGAGCTGAAGGCAGATGCTTAACCAATTGAGCCACCCTGGTGCCCCATATTTAAATGATTTTAATTCAACAAATACTCCACAATGATTAGAATTAGAACAATTGCTATAAAGAGTGTTTAGACCCCTGGCTGACCCACATGTCTCATTTAAACCAGTCAACAGTTGGAATTAGTTCAATTTATTATTTTCTTTGGAGCTGATCTATCTTCTTTCACTGCCTTACAGACTTTCCCTAGTTCCCTCTTCCTCCTCCTCTTTGTTTGCTGCTTCCTCCTCCCTCCTCTTTCCCTTCCTACCATTCCTGTCCCTCCTCACATCACCACCAGCCTTCGTTCCTCTTTCCATAAGGTTTCAGCCACAATATTTGTTAAAACAGAACTTGAGGGTTGATCCGGGAACTAAAGCATGATGTATACTATGGTTTCTCCTAAGGGCTTTAGCAAGAAAAGGTCATGAGCACACTTGGTCCTCATCCTCCTCCTGGCTGTAGTCTACACTAGGACAGGAAAGGAACCTGGTCACTGGAGGGGAAAATGAATCTTTTACTGCAGAACATAGGCCTGTGTAGGTTGCTTTCTGCACACGGGACCTCTTCGCTTTGATCATTATCTTCTATTAAATTTTTTGAGACATCCTGTTGCTCTCAGTTCTACCAACCCTATCTCATTATCTATAACTCCTATCCCCATGCACGTTTTACCCCTTCAGTCATCTGCATCTGTCTAATTGTTATCCTAACCTCACTTCTGCTTTCATTCATTTATTTAGCAATGTAATGGCAACATGCACAGTGAAGATACTCTTCAGCTGGTTAAGAGATACTTTAAAGTTCTGTTAACATTCTTACTAATTAGGTAATTTTTTAATGCTTTCTAATAACATGAAAATGTGAGATAGAAGGGAATTATGTGACAAATGAACCTCAGCCCATGAAAGCTAACAAAGGTTTACCTGTTGGTTCTTAATATTTGGAAGTCAAAAGAGTCAGGTCTGCTATTAAGATGTTGTACTTGTGGGTTTGCAAAAAGAACATAGGAGTTGTAGGAAGAGAGGTTACTATAGCCACTTAAAATACTAAATTTACTAAGAGAAACACCGCAATGTTAACTGGCTTCTTTGCCTTGTGGTTTATTCTCATCCACTCTCTCCTTTCCAGAAAGATCTTTCTAATAATCTAATCTCTTCATCAAATTCTCAATCCCTTCATGTGACATCCACCTATATATTTAGTCTTCCCTCCTGCTATTTTCCCAACGTGTATTTTACCTCTTAATATTCCATGATATAATCCCCTTGCGGTTGATTCTATACTCTTTACCTAGAACCCCTTTCCCACTCCTTTGCTTGTCTACTTCCCACTGCCAACTGTCTCCTCAGCTCTGGAGTCCCGACTCTGTGAAAGAGCCTGATTCCTAAGACAAGCATAGGCACACATTTCTCTATTCCTCTTGTCCCCCACTCCTTACAAATGCCTCCATTATAGTTCTTATGCATATTATTATACATGTACACATGCTCTTGTCAAACTTTTGCTTCGTATATCCAGCTTGTCACTAGAGTGTACTTTTCAGCATTCAGAAACCACACGTTCTTCTGTCTATGACCTCCACATCTAAAATTGTACCTGGCATTTACAAGGCACCTGGATCAGTGAGAGTTCTTGTTCATAGGCTACTATGGCTAAATTGATCAGAAAAGATATTCATCGATAAAAAATATTGGGTGGATTACAGATAGGCTCAGAAGATAAGTAGCAACCAGTTGCTTCAGGGCAACAGAGCCAAAACTAAAGCCATACCACAAGAAAGTCTAGAGACCTTGGTACCACTGGTGCCTCCATCCCTATCAGACATGTGTGTGGTGCTACCACCACTGGACTCTTTTAATACTTTCAAATTACTTCTAGTACTTGGTTTCACTGCCTCTGCATTCAAAATTCTAAGTAGAAGCATCCAGAGCCTACTTCATGAACCTATACCTTGACTTATAAGTAGTGGTGATAGGGAGAGAAGTAGATAGAGAAGTAGACTTCACATCTTAACAATCTGTGCAACGGAGAATTCCCCACAAGAGGAAGGAAAATTATACACTAAGTAGTCACAAAAAAATTACAAATGCCCATGAGAGTTACCAAATATTATGTTGTTACCATGAACTACAACAATGAACAGAAATTATTTAAAATACGTTTAATGATTTTGAACACAGCTTTAAAGATAATGAAATGAGATTTTTATAACCTTTGTTTATTACACAACTCTTTTACGGCTCAAATTTTTATTTGGAAATTGTAGGTAACAAGTATATTAATTTTTTCACTGTTGTAACAAATTACTACAAACTTATCAACATAAAAGAACACAAACTTATTATCTGAGTTCTGTAGGTCAAAAATCTAGGTGGGCTTGGCTGGCTTCTGTGTTCCGTATCCCACAAAGTGGAAATCAAAGGGTCAGCAGGGCGGCAACTCTTTCCAGAGGCTCCCAGGGAGAATCCATTTCCTTGTTTATACAGTATTATCAGCAGAATTTGGTTTCTTGTGGTTATAGGTCTGGGGTCCCATTTCTAGGCCATCAGTGGAGGGCACGCCCAACCTCAAGAGGTCTTATGTATTCCTTGCCTTGTGCCTCCACCCCCTTCCTCCATCTTCAAAGCCTATTCCTGCAAAGCAATTTGCCTTGTTTTTTCTTTTTTGTTTTCTTCTTTTAATTAGCCATAACAGTAATAACAGATAACATGTTACTCTTTATCAAGCACTGAGATCAGAGTTTTACTAATGAATCCCCAGTAATCTTCCTTTACCGCCTCTCAGTGGTGTGAGGGAACCTGCTCGCGTCAGTTTTATGGACAGGGCAGCTTCGTAATTTGCAGGGCTTCATGCATAATGAAAAATGTGGATATGGCAGGGACAGGAAAGTCAATCTTCCTTTCCCACAGGCCTATACCCTAACCCATGGCAGATGAACATTCCCAGAAGAAACATGCAGTAACTTGACGAGGAGTGGGTGAAAGGCCCCAGCAGAGTTGCCACTAAAAATACGGTGGCAAACCAGCCCAGAGCTAGGCAGACCAAATCTTTTCCCTGTTGTGAGATGCTACATGGTCCCCACCTCCAGACACCATGTGGTCAGCTGGTCTCTTCAAGATATATCCATATTAGAGGTCGGTGTTGGTATATGTTGCTATAGGTTGAACATTTGGTGGTGATATTAGAAAGAATAGTCTTAAAAAGGGGGAATTCCCCCACAGAACCTCCATCCCTATCACAATGCTGGCTTTGTTCTCATGCCTATTGTTCTAGCACTGAAGTAGTTGTTCACACTTTAACATTAATAAGCCAAGTTATTTGAGCTACTTTTGTTCTGAGTGACTATTCTGTGATAGTTACTCTGACAGAGATTAATAATTAATTAATAATTAAATAATGCAGATGTTTTAAACTTTGTGTGCATTCCTATATATCCATCCATATGCTTCTACCACATACTGTTTGGTCTCTAGCCACCCAATGTTACTCCTTACAAACCACTGTGCAATGGCCTTTATACTCCTTTATCAAAAATATATGACTAGATACCACCCAAAGCTCTGTCTCTTGGTAGGAAGGAGTGGTGGTTTCTCTCACCATTGTCTTAAAAAGACACTCAGTATGGTTGTAGTGAATTTGCAGTCCATTGTGGGCATCAACATACCAAGCTGACATTCATACACCAAGCTTGGGCTTTGTATTCCTCAGTCATCTTATTATAACTAAATTATAAGTGAAATTATGTGAACTAAGTGGTTGCTGATTCACTAATAGCAGATGAAATGGGAGTCAGCTTACTTTTGCCCTTTGTTTATCCCTGATTCTAGATGTACTACTTTTATTTTACAACGTATTATTGGATTGTTGCTGGGCCCACTCAATTGTGCATCTCAAAGATTCTGACAGAACCCAGCTTTTGATGGGCAGTTATAATACATGGTCATGCGCTCCTTTTCTACCATTGTCCAATAGTGTACAAAAATTGTTTTCAAAAGGCATGTAATTCTCTGGATGATTTTGATGTTCTTCAATTGTACTATGCTACACCGAGGTGTGAATTTAAAATTTTCTTGGAATTTGTTGTATTTGTTGAATGATATTGGTATCTTTCATCATTTCTGGAAAGTTCTAAACCATAATACCTTATGCCTCAGTCTTTCTCTTTATTCAAACAAAAACCATAACCCTAAATATATACACATACATATATATAGTTAATATCTGTTATATATCAAAATATATTATATATCAAAAATATTATATATCAAAGATAAGTCAAAGTATAGGGAAAATACGTATATGTATTCTACATTTTCTGTTCATTTTCCCTATACTTTGACCTATCTTTGATATTTTCTATCTCTCTATCTCTTTGGGCTACTAAGGTTATCTCTTCAGTTGTTCTTTTTTCTAATATACTAATTCTTTTATTATATGAGTATAATCTGTTATTCAACTAATCCATTGAGTTTTTCATTTTAACAATCATAGTTTTTGATTCTAGTTCTATTTTATGCTTTTTTGAATTTGTTCATATTTTATTTTACTTATTAAAATATATTCATACACTTTTATATTCTATGTCCTGTAATTCCAAAATATGAAGTTTGAAAATCTGCTTCTGTTTCCTTTTTCACATAGTGTAGTTTATGTGTTTGTATTTAATTATTTTTTTTAATTATATGCTGCTCTTATGCCTTAGAACTTTATCTGTAGAAACATGTTATTGCCTGGCATGAAGGAAGGTTATTCTAGAAAAAAATTGTCTTTGTTCCCTTCAGGGATCTGGGGATTTTTGGCTCTCCAGGTAGCATATATTTGGGTCACAAAATTGAATTGTGTTTGCAAATATCAAAGGATAATTTTTAGTTTTTTCTACTAAATACCAAGTTTTGAGACTGGCAGTTTTCCTGATAGTTTCCTGAAGAGAAAAAGGAGGCAGATTTATTTCTAGTCAATACACACTATGAGTGTAAAGTTCTTTGTGATCCCAGCTTTCTGTGAGGGATTTCTTATTAGACTCACTTTATATGCCTTCCAGAATGTTTTTTTCCCTTCCTTAAATTTCACAATCTCACCAAAACCAGTGTTCAAGTTCTCATTATGTAGTTAATGCCCTCAAGAAACAAACAAAATCTGTTTCCAGTGCTATCTATGCTCTTCTCTTGGTACCTAGGTACACCACAAATTCTGGCCTGCATATTCTGTATTTCTTGCCATTAATGAAAGCAATTAAAGAGTATTTTTCTATAGTTTACACAGCATTTTGTTCTCAGAACGTTTAGAGGCCTAGTCTGCCATTGTTCCAGAAATCTCTTCTGGCCTTTTCTCACTCAACTTGTTAGTATCCTGTTGTTAGAACTGCTCACAATCTAAGTCTTGTATGAGATATTTGGCTTTGAGTAACAACAATAACAAAAATGACCAAAGAAATGCTACAAATAGTTGCTTTTTTCTCATGAAACAAGAAGCCTGGAAGCAGGCATTCCAAGTCAGCACCTGCTCAGCAGCAATAATGAGGACAAAGATGATTTAGCTACTCCTTGAGGAATTAGTCCATTTTACAAACAAAATAAAAGGAGAAATCAAAAGGAGAAAAGCTTGGGCCAACGAAGTTTTTTATTTAATTAAGAAATTTTTATTAAGAAATAATAATTTCATTGGCAGAACTGAAATACATGTTTATCTCAAACCAATCAAAAACCATGGCAAAGGGGCACCTGGGTGTCTCAGTAGGTTAAAGCCTCTGCCTTCGGCTCAGGTCATGATCTCAGGGCCCTAGGATTGAGCCCCGCATCGGGCTCTCTGCTCAGCAGGGAGTCTGCTTCCTCCTCTCTCTCTCTCTGCCTGCCTCTCTGCCTACTTGTGATCTCTGTCTGTCAAATAAATAAATAAAATCTTAAAAAAAAAAAAAACATGGCAAAAGCGCATGAGAATACCATCTTTGACGTAGACCAATCACATTACCTGAAGCTAGGATAAGAGGCTGCTCCACTGGAACTCAGGAGTTCTCCATTGCTACCTGAATAAATAGGGATTCTGTGAGCAGAATATAAGGTGTTGGAGAATGATTACTGGGGAGGCATTAGATTATGTCTGTCAAAACACCTAACGTTCTCTCCAGCATCTAGAGTTTCCTGCCTAGAATGCCTTCTCTTCTCCTTTCATTTGTTTATGTAAGTCCTCATGTCCTCAGGTCCAAGCTTGGGCCCACCTTTTGTTAAGCCTTTGCCATCAACCTCTGCCCACAGAGCTTGCTCTCTTTCCATGTATCAATTGTTAATAACTATTACAGAGTGCATCTTTCTTCTGAGTGTGATCACTTGCTGCATTAAATTATTCTTCCCATCTCCCAAACCAGAATGTCAGCTTTTTGAGAGTATGACTCCTATCTCTTGTCCCCTAGCCTAGCACTTGAATATATTCTATGCTCAGTAAGTCAAAGCTCATTGTTTACTAACAAACTAATTGATTATTTAATTGTTTATGTTCTCCGTAACTCCTTCTGCTTAGTGACACATCTTTGACATTTACCCTAAACCCTAATCCATTGACCTTCTTTTATAACTTAATTTTATTGATCTCTCTGATTTTTAAATTCTAATTAACTATTCTCACGTAGAAAACCTGTTCTGTCTCACCCCTGACTATCCTGGTGATTTATTATAGAGTACCATCTCTGTTATTCTACACCATTCTAGTTATTCTCCTAGGTTTCGGTCTTTTTCCTGCCTCTTTCTCTGGTTTCTTTTCACCTTATTTCTCTCTTCCTTTCACTCTAATCTCCTGAGGTTCATATTTAAACCTCCTTTACTCCTCAAACCTTTTCTCTGGGCAGATCCATTTGATTTAGATGATTCCCCAAATCAATGAAAGTAGTCCTGATGATTTCTGTATCTGTATTTATTGCATTGTTGTCATTGCAAGCTCAAAGTTTCTAACAATAAACTTACCATCTTTGTTCAAATATACTATGTATTCCAATATCCCTACTTCTTCCAATGGTGCCACCACTTTTCTAGTCCTACAGCATGAAATACTTGAGGCATTTCTAACTGTTCCTGTCATGTTGATTCCATCTTTGAAATGTCTCTAATACCTATTGCTTCACTTTTTTTCCTTCTTCAAAATTCAGAAATCTATACCTCAATTAACTAAATAACATCAAGCAATTCTCTCACAAATACCTCTTTTCTCCAATCTCCTAAATGGATTAATCTTTCTTAAAAATTTACCTTAAGTGAAGTCCTAATTCTGAGCCACAAAACTTCACTGATTTCTACTACCCAATTTAGTGAATTTTCTCTTGCTTCTCCCACAGAGGATTTCTGAAAATCACCTTTAAGGAACAACAGAATCTTTTTTCTAATGTTCAGAAATCAATAAAACATCTCCTCTGCTTTCAGTAGATTTGGCTCCCAGATGAATGTACAAAAGAACAGATCACATGTACTATGGGTTCTTTCAGCAACCATTCTTCTCATGTCTTTCTTGTAGTTTGTTAGGGTTTTGCTCTTGCTGTCACTGTGCAGGCTCTTGAGCTGCCCTAACTTTTTTAAAGTTATGCAGGTTGTGAAATTTGAGAATGAAAAGAAATTGCTTGAAATCACTTAGCTGACTAGGGACTTGTACATATTTACATGACTCTAGTTTTGCTTTTGTTTTTTATTTAAGATTGTATTTATTTACTTGACAGAGCGAGAGAGAGAGAGAGAGAGAGAGAGAGAGAGAGAAATCACAAGTAGGCAGAGAGGCAGGCAGAGAGAGAGGGGGAAGCAGGCTCCCCACTGAGCAGAGAGCCGGATGCGGGGCTCAATCCCAGGACCCTGAGATCATGACCTGAGCTGAAGGCAGAGGCTTAACCCACTGAGCCACCCAGGTGCCCCTCTAGTTTTTTGGGTTTTTTGTTTGTTTGTTTGTTTGCTTTTTAAATAGAACAATTCCATCTGGATACTGGCCTTTGGAGGGATTTTGTGCGGGTGGCAGGCCAGTTAACATGGTGGAGACTTTCTTTTAATTACGTTCATGTTGAGTGGCTCCCACAAAGTAGGTAATTTGGACTGATTTCTTTTTTCCATTGTAAATTAATTTCATACTAATATTTTGTCTTTCTTTAGAGGATTGTTGATTAGAAAAAGCAGTTTTGATTTTCAAGAATCTGATGCATTTGATCTTAATGTATTTTCTTTCCCCATAGAGCAGAGATATTTTGAAAATGTTTTACTTTAATGGTTTCTTATCTAGACTAATTCCTTGTAAAAGAGCAAACTGTCTGCATGTTAAAACAAATGTGCATTTGAATGCACAATTGATTAACCAATTTTCAAATAATTAACTTTTTAGATTTTGCATGTGCATTTGTTGCTCATTTGACCATATAATAATTAATTAGCCTTAATTATAATGGATTGCACCTTCAAATCCTGCTTGCATATTCTAATAGAATGACAGCATTTTTTACCACTTTTTTAAAATATTTTAGTCCAACAGACAAGCACTCACAAGCAAAGGAAGAGAATTTTAAAAGTGGGGGACATTTTACATCTGCAGAAGTTGACATTTTGATTAATGAAGTGTTACAGTTGTTTTTAATGTATTTATTTGGTGGTGCATTCAGCAAAATTAATCCTGATAGATGAAATGTGTTTAAAGCACTGCTTACAAAATGAATGGTGTCTCCAAGCTAATAGAGTTATAAATGAACAGAAAAAAATGAAGAAGACTTTAAAATTGAGTCAAGTGAAAATAAATGCCAGATTAAAAAACAATTTATTCTGTGGGTCTAGGAGAACCAAAGGGAACTCAAGTGCAAAGAATTTGACTTATGGACTAAGTGAGCAGCTGAAATATTTATTTATTTATTTATTTATTTATTTATTTATTTATTTATTTATTTTTCCAGCTGAAATATTTAAATATCAGTCTAATGCTATTCAGTCATGACTGAAAGAAGATGCACAGGTTGAGCTTCTTATCTTCACCTGTGATATGCAGAGCTGAAAGGCAAAAACCAAGATTACATCCTGAGGGACATAATAAGAGTCAAGCAGAGAAGCACAACCATGCCATTCATCAGTGATTTCGGGAGCCATGATGTAGCTTGGGTATCAGGGAAAACAAGAATCAGAATTAGAAGGCTCAGGCATCCAAAAAAACAGTGGGGATGAGTACTACAAACTAAAGCCAGCTTCCTCCCAGGAATGTTTCCCCATCTCACTTTTTTGATTTTGAAAGTGGAGTACGTCCGTTTGAAATGATAAAAATAGGGCGCTCAGGTAGCTCAGTTGGTTGACCTCTGCCTTCAGCTCAGGTCATGATCTCCAGGCCCTCAGATTAAGCCCCACATCAGGCCCTCCAACAGGTCTCCATTCTGGCTCTGTGCTCAGCAGAGAAACTGCTTCCCCTCTCCCTCTGCCCCTCCTCCCTGATTGCACTCTCTCTCTCTCTCAAATAAATAAATAAAATCTTTTTTAAAAAAATAAAATAAAATATAAGAACAGTAAAATAAGAAACTTATATATAAAAATTCGCCATAAGACAGAGTTCCTATTTTATGAATAATAATTTCAGTCCATATAGGCAATTCTTCAAAGATTTTCAGAATACATAAATAGTCAAGTTTTCACTCTTGGGAAAGGTCAAATAGGTGTTCATACTCTGTACAGAATAGAGTAGGCCTTCAGAGAGAGCCACACGCATGCCAACTCTAGCTTTATCACTCATTAACTATTGGGTCCCAAGCAAGTTTAAAAATTTCTCTGTGTCTTGGCTTTATCCTGTCAACAAAGATGAATAATATCTATTTTTTTATCTTTAATGTCACAAGAATTGAACGTGTTTGAGGACAGTCATTTTGCTGGTGTTGTTCACTGATCTAGACCATGTGCTTAAAAAGTACTGAGCACTTAGTAGGTACTCAATAAATATTTAATGAATGAATGGTTATAAAGGTATTTTTCATAGTTCCTGGCACTTAAGCATTCATTAAGTAAATGGTAAACAAAACATAATTTGGTAGCACTTCTACACCTAGATATAATGGAGTACTAGAGCAGACTCACCCTTCAGCTGAAAGAAACTAAGAATCCCACGTCTTTGTCTAACCAACATTTTCAAAATGAATTTGTCCACATAAGTCTTTTTTCACATCATGACATTCCTTCATTTATTCAAATGTTTATAGAATTTCTATATATGCCAAACACTGTTTTCCATGTCTAGAAAGTCATGAACCAGTCCCTCTCCTTCAGGAGTTTATACTTTTTTGTGAGGAAGGCAGAAAGTAAAGACTAAAGTAACATGTGACTTCAGGTAGTAATAAGCACCATGAAGAAAAATTAAACAGGATATAACGATAAACAATGACTGTTGAGGCTGGACTATATGTGGTACAGGAATCAGAATATAGTTTGGGAAATTCTGGCCTTAAATTTATACCCATATGCAAGCCAAGGTGAAAAAGACCTATAAAAGGAGAAGGCTTAAGAAAATCCTAACACTTTATCTTCACTCACATTGATGAGTGCTCTCTTGAAGATACTTAGTCCTTGAGTTTGAAGGCAAGTGCTATTGATGGAGATCACTGGCCAGACACAAAGGAAGGCTATGTCATGGGGGGCATCCAAGAGACTCTGAATTAGAGGCCCTCATATTGCACTTTGTAGATAGTACTTACTTAATGCATTCCTTAGGCAAATTTCCCTTCTTGAAAAATTGGAAAAATGTAATATTTACACATTTTGTTGAAATTAAAATCTCAGCTGTTCAGGGCCACCTGCATGGCTCAGCCAGTTGAGCGTCCGACTCTTGGTTGCAGCTCAGGTCATGATCTCAGGGTTGTAGGGTCAAGCCCTGCATTGGGCTCCATGCTCAGTGGAGAATCTGCTTGAGATTCTCTCTCTCTCTCTCTCTCTCTCTCTCCCCCATTTTGCCCCTTCCCACATCAAATATATAAATAAATCTTTTTAAAACCGCTTGACCAATTCTATGTGGCTGGGATAATGAAATCATTCCCAAAAGCCAGAGCATAGCCCACTCCATAGGGGAAACGATGGACTTGTGGAGATAATGGATGACCTCACTTTCCTTACAATTGGATTGGATGATGTACTTGGGGATGCCCTTATCTCTTGACAAGTTTTCTCCCACTTGCCAGTGATTCCTTATAATTAGGACATTGTTGAGGCTGAACTTCAAACAAAATGGGCTTCTTAATTGTTTCTTCCCTCGTAGTCATATTTATCCTAGAAGTTACCTCTTGATGTACAATTGCAAACAAAGGCTTTAGATAAGCATACAAAAGTCATGTAGGTAGGAGGCTCAAAGCTCACTGTGGGATAGTCCCTGACTATAGTGAGTTCACATCAGTTCCAGAGAGTCTTAGAGACCAAAAGCCACCAACAGATTATGGGAAGCCAACTTAGTAAACACCAGACAATGCTTATATATATGCCTGAAATATACATAAATGCTGTCAAACTTTAAACCCAGCTACATTATGTCTGTACCTGACCATCATATCTCTATAGTATAGAACATAACTGTTCAGAGGTTATTGATCTTGTTTATCCTAGCTGACCAGATTTAAGATGCCCCTATTAAAATTGCAGATGAGGTTGGTTTACCAATGGCAGTAATTTCATGAAAGAGGGGAAAGAAAAGCTGGGCATGCTATAGACAGTCTAACAGACTGTTGAGGCCAAATCCCTGTCAGCAAATACATCTGCCCCAGAAGCTGAGTTAATAGCACCCACCTGTGCTTTGCAGTTGGCAAAAGCCTTAAAAATTGATGTTTATACTGACTCCAAATATGCCTTCTTAGTCCTATATGCCCATGGAGCAATTTAAAGAAAAGGGGATTATTATCAAATCCTCAATCAAATATGGGCCTGAAACTATTATACAAATTCAAAGGATAACCCTCCAAAACCAAATAGCCCTTGATATCCTGAATTTATTTCAAAGAGGACCAGTATTAGATGACTGGCTCCTGCCTAGGATCCAACTGTTTTGCAGCTCTAACATATGTTCGTGGCTTCCCCCAAGCTGGATAGGCCACTGTACTCTGGGTTTTGCCTGGATCCATGGACACATTATTAAAACAATTACCAACCTAGACAAGTTTCCAAGTTTAAAATGGTGGACATGTTCTATATCTCATTGGTATGACCACCTAGCATCCATCTTTATTCCCTCTTTGAGACTGGAAGATGTTGTTTGCACATGGAAACTCTTAAGTAAATGGTCAAAGCCCTAAATAACACTTAAAATGGCATTTCTCTATTAAATACTAAAGTAATACATAAGTGTGAAGATGTTTTACAAAACTTGTGCTATCATAAAAACAATGCAGATTAAAAACAATTCTAGATTACCACAAAAATATTTCTGCATTTCTAACAGACATGAATACTCAAATTGGCACTTTAAATTATCTTTTTCCATTAATGATTGGTTAAGTTCCTGGCTTAGAGGAAGATTATAGTCAACTATTAGGGGTCACTTTATTGGACTGCTCATTCTTAGAGCCATACTGATTTTAATGTATTGCCTTTTTCAGTCTTTTCGCTTGGTGCTTAGACTCCTTACAATAAATTCCTTACAATCCTTACAATAACTTCACATCAACAGATGACCCTTACTTACCTGTAGAGATAATTCCTTAATGTCAGCATTGGATTCAGCTGCCTCCCTTTGTAACTCCCCTATATGGTCCGCCAACTGACCGATACTGACCCACAGGTAGGGACACCTCTATGCCCTTATTCAGCAAGAAAATGTTACAGAAGATGAGATCTTCTACCTTCAACAACCTTAAAGATTCAAGGGTTAAAATTGTTCAGGAGGAAAATGATGAGGGAATAGAAGGCTAGCTGAAGACAAAGCATCAGCGGATACCCTCTGACCTCCTCCCACCCCCACTCTTGGGTGGGACATGGGTGACATTCTTCCAGGAATCTCCCAACTATCTTAATGTTAATACCTTGCTAAAGGGGGAAACAACCTTAACTTGACAATGGCAAGGCCTCTGATATTTGTAGGTATCTTGTAGGTCAGTCCTCTTAAGCATATGAAAGTTCTTTTGAAACTTCTTTTTTCCTTATTTACTTCCCCCAACTCCCAAGTATATAATCCTCACTCCTCAAGACACTGGTGCAGCAGCTTATTCTGCCCTTGGGTTCTTTCCCTGTGCTTTAATAAAACCACCATTTTGTGCACGCACACACACACACATACAAAGTCTCAGCTGTTCAATTGATCCTTAAACATTTCTCATTAGTAGATAATTGACTGACATAATTTTTCTTTCTTCTAGACAGAGAAATTGAATTGCCAGTTTCCATCTTGCTCCTCACCTCAGATGACTAAGTGGGACAATCCATGCTTTCTTTTATTCACCAGTTCACAACATATGTTAGATACCACATTGTATGTGCAGCCCTATGTTAGGAGCTAGGTATGCAAAAATGAATTTGACGTAGAGGAACTTACTAGCACACTGGTGCTAGTGAGATGGTTAGACAAATGGTTAGGTACTTTCCCTTGTGTTTCCCAGCCTCTGTCTTAAGAAATAAGTAAAAGCTTCACAAAGAAGGGATGTAACTCATTTGTTTCTCACTTTCCAAAGCCACAGAGAACACAATAAATAGTGCTTGATGCCTAAGATGTACTTTATCTTGACTCATGAAGTTTTTTAAGTATTTAGAGTAATGATCAGTACAACCATCTTTTGTCAATCAATTCAAATAAGATATCACAAACACAGAACTTCTCCCCATTATTTTCATTAGGGAGAGTCTATTTGGTAGCAAAACTTCTAAACACTCACTAGTCTTAAAGTGGATACTCAGAACTGGTTAGGGCAGAGAACGCAGTGGTTCTAATCCTCCACCTGAAATCATATGACTCATCTGAAGCAGAAGTGGGAAGAAACAGATAGGCCAGGAATCTGAAATTATGAGCAGCAAAGAAAGTCATAATGATTGTACTGATGAGTCATCTGCCATCTGCTTCTCATTCAGAAAAGTCAAGGTACAGATAACCAAGAGTAAAGCAATACCAAGAAAAAGCAAAATGGATTGTTTTTCTGGAATGATACAAAGAAAGATGAAGTACATGAGAAGCTGTCACAGGGAGACCAATGTATTCAGAACCCTTCCGAGCAGGCTGGGCAGAAACAGGCTTTGTGAAACCCCAAACCTGCAGTAACTGATAGAGAAAAGGAAAGGAGTCTTACACTCTACCTAACCAGAGAACTGGAAGCCAAGAAACTCAGTAGGTGAGCCTCTTCCAGCTCCACTGGTTGGCTCAACTTGCAATACCAGAGGCAGGAAAAGGCCCTCATGAGGACCCCATTCCAATGAGGGAAGAGAATCTAACAACACACAGAAGGTCTCTTTATGCCTTCACCAATTCAGACCTCTCTGATGATCCACTGTGGTTACCTTTCCCAGAACAAAGTACTATTCTATGGAAATGTTCTATGTTCAGTGGAACTTCTCATCCCATTGCTCTTGGTTTATACTGCTGTTTTAGAACTGATCACACTGTATTATGTGCCTTTGTATCTGTCTCACTAACAGATGGTAAACTCTTCGAGAATAGAAGTAATCACTTATTTATTGCTGTCTCTCCAGTGCCCAGTAAAGTTCTTGGACCAGAATAGGTATTGAAAATATCTTAGTAAACTGAAGTTAACTGGTCTTCCCCCTTATATTTCACTTGTGACCTATCATCCTAGATGAATGTATTATGGGACTTTGGTTATAATTCCTATACAGAATCCTATGAAGTGCCATTGAGATTTTAGCTGCCCCACTCAAAAAACTTAGATAAAGGAGGGCAGTGGATTATTATTCATTGATTCTATAAATTTTTGTGGAGCATCTATTGTGTGCTATATATAATACTTGGGCTTGGGGTACATTAGTAAACTAAGATCCTTGACCTTTTGGAGCTTACATTCAACTGGGAGGAAGAAAGAGAAAATAAATATAAAAGACATGCTAGTATGTTAGATGATAAGAGAAAAGAGAAAAAGTAAAGTAAGAAATATCAGTAGTGCCAAGATATAGGGTTGGGGGTTAGACAGTTTAAAACACTCAATAGACTAGTCAGAGTGTGCCTCACTGAGAAGGTAAGATTTGGCCAGACTTGAAGGAGGTGGTGGAGTTAGCCAAGTGGATATTTGAGAAAAAATGTATCATACTTTCTTTTTCCAGCTGCAGAGAGAACTTTGAGCCAGTGCTGCCTTGAGACTCAGAAGATGTAGTAAGTTTGCCAAATGGCCAAAACACTTGCTTTTGGCCCATGCAGTATATTCAGTGAGTAAGGTTTTAGTCATTTTGTTACTGTTGTGTGACATGGGAGACTGAGAACAGGAACAGAGAAAGGAGAAGCACAGGACTCTAGAATGAGGTGGGGTTGGGAAAGAGAGGGAGCTCTACTCTGAGAACAGGGAAGGTTCTGGAAATCTTGCGGGCAGTATGAAGTTAAAAAGTTTGCTATTTCCATAATGTTCTTCCCTATAATGAGTTTAAGTTATCTAATTCTGGCATTTTAAACTCAGAGCTTCTTTGCTGCCTCTAAAGACTTCTTTTAACCGACTTTTCTCATTCATTGTATATTTCTGTGGCAACCAAAGGAGAGCAATCAAAACTATAACTTCTGGCCTAGAAAAAGGAATTCTAGTTTTGTTGTCCTAATCCTTGCCCTCCACTAGTATTATCTCATTATATCTCTCTGCTCTTTGGGGCTTTTCAACATAACTAATCCAAACAGAGTTGAAAATTTATTCATTCAATTAAATATGTTTGTTAGGTTAAGATTAAGAGGTTTCAGGTTCTGTCTATGTATGAAAGACATAAAGATAAGGAAGAGACGATTCTATCACTAGTGAGAAGCCATCCTTAATAACTTGTTGACATATTACTAGAGAACATAATCACCTGAAGTCACAGAAAAACAATATGTTTGTCATACTCTAGAAATAATTCAGTCAAAAATAATAAACATTTTTTCAATGGATTCTAAAGGAGTGAAACTTAAAAATTAATTCATGGTCTTACTAACGATTAACTACTGTCATTGTCTTTCCCATAAAACTCTGAAACCCTAGCAACATTCAGCCACTCCTTATGATTCCTGTTAATAAGTCTGTGTTTGACTGAAAGGGCTTAATCACCCACATTTACCATATTTTCACCTCACCACAAGAAAGAAAGAGGACGGAAGCTTCAAAAAAGTCAATTAGAAAGAATCGGGAACAGTGTAATGAGGTGAAGCCCTGAGTCAGGGACTGAGGACAACCTATAAGCACAGACTGTAATGGTGGTCAGGTTGTCAGAGACCAAAGATTTCTTAGAGTAGTTTATTCCAAGAGCCTACCATCTCCGCTGTTGATTCTACAGTGAGGTCTCCCCATTTTGTGTTGGTGACATGATTTATGTAAGGTGGAGCTCAGTTGTCAGGGAAATAAAAAAGTTTTCTTCAGCCTTATAAGTCTTAAGTAAAGAATATCCCAAAAATCATAGTAAAATATGTTGACCACAGGCACATTTGGCATCATAAAGAATGTCTTTGCATTGATGAGTTGGTTCCTGACTTGAAAAGGGATTTCTCTTCTGCAGTGGGAATTGCAGGTAGGAGAAAAGAGGAGGAGAAAATAAGCCTATCCTTCCCAGACTGCTCTCTTTTCTTTATTCATTCAGGAGAATTATCATTCTCAGGAGGATTTTATGCTGCTTCTGTTTTGTTGCTGGACTTCTCCCATTTCCATACCCAGATGAAGTATTCCTGGAATTTAAGGAGTCATTTTACCGGCCTGGCCACAAGTTCCATGTTGTTTCCTCTGCTCCACTCTTACCCTTAAATAATAATTTTTTGATACTAATTCAGTGTCCCTGTCCAAGACCCAGAGAAGAATACAGAGTCCTTTGCCCCTGCATATCTTCAAAAAAGTAAGACAGTAAGACAGACAGGCAAAGCAGTAAAATGACAGGCCCATTGTTTGAGGCCAATGCTGGGACTTCCTCTTTTGTATAAGCTGAGTCACATTTTTCCTGTTGTCAACTTGAAGCCTGTCCGTTGATGTACGATAGGGCTATCTTGCTGATGTATAAAGCTGGGCAGACAGGTTCCCTGCATTTGTTTGCCTTACCTTGGACCCCTACCAATTAGAAGCTGTCCACTGGCCAAAGGAGATAAGACACAGTTTATTAAAGCTCAGATACTAGACAGAACAAACTAATTTCTGACAATTTTCTTCTGTTACAATGCTATCCAAGGTTCCTGCCTTGTGCAATCTTTCTGATTTTGACACAAGTCTTTTGGGATGTATATGTGCATTTTATTCTTGATATCTGTTCAGTTGACACATGCTTTAAAACCACAGATATCTTTGATTGGCTGGCAAATTGTGAAAACAGGAAGTCAAAGGATGGAATCAACTGTGAAACAACCAGAACAAGCAAAGCTTTCTGCTTAATTGCCAATATGGGAATGCTGTTATGAGAAACAAACAAACAAAAATGAAGTGATAGTATCAGTATAACTCCAACAGGAAGAGTGAGCATCCAGAATGCTCTAACTACCATATTTCCAGGATCTGATAACCACCAAAACGGACTGTAGATCTTAATCCACAATATCGTTACTAGGCATGATAAAATCTCGAAAATTAGGAGAGGAGAGTGATGACATTTGTTGGATAGGAAATAGTTGAAATAATATATTTTTTGCCTGATAGTCACTATCTGCATTGAGTTCAAAAGAAAAAAAGCTTGCTGTGCTCATTTAATACCTTCATTTATTAGCAATAGCTGTTAAGTGCTCACTCTAGGACAAGTTCTATTGTGAACATTAAGGTTATGAAGGTCATAGCATATTACCTTATTGCCTACAGCCTTTGCATGTTAACCAAGATTCTCTTGTAATTCCTCATGGTTGCCAAGCATCAGTCCTCCTGTGATACGATTCTTCCATGATGAATTCTCAAAACAAAGGTTATTTATCAGCAGTGTAAAGAATAAAAAATATCCTCAAGTCAGTTGATATGAGGAACATAGACAAATATCAGAATGAAACAAAGGAGGATTTTTTAGACAAATTCCATAATTACTGCTTCACTAGTATGTAATGAGTTTATGAAATTTACTACTTTTAAAAATTTAGAAATGTAAACAGATGTAAAAACCACTGGGATAATTTTTGAGACAGGAACACTGTTGGCAATAGAACAGGGAAAGGGCAGAGACTGGATAACGTACATGGTAAATCCTGTTCATCCATCTTTTGAGAATTTCTGTATGAAATACATTATATAAACGATGTCATGTGCCATCTATTCAGATAACTGTTTTTTTTTTAAAGTATGATCAATATCTCTCAAGGTCTAACTCTGCCAGAAAATAATTTAAAATATTGCAATGAGACATTTTAATGTCATCTTGTTGGAGGGAGAATAAAGAAACGTGAGGACTTAGCACAACTGATTATTAGTTAGAAGATTAAGTCACAATGCATACATTAATCTGCTTAACCTTCAAACATCACTTTCATAGACTGTTTAGGAGGGATACTTTGGGGCAGTTGGCAGTTGGTTATTCATTGTGATCAGCCAAAAATCAAATTCTAGGAATTGAAAAATCAAAGCTGGAAGGAAAATCAAAGCTGAGAGGAATTGAAAATCAAAGCTGGAAGGAAATCTAACCTCTCCATCTTACTGATAAGGAAACTGAGGCACAAACAAATTAAGTGACTTCTGCAGGTCACGCCAAGCCAGATGTAGGTGACCCAAATACCAGAGCTTCTTTCACATCACTGTGCTGATGGAGATAAAATAAAACCACATTCTGGAATTATCCAATTATCTTCTGTTCCATATTGTGGAATGATTCCATTTGGGGACAGAGTTGGTCACTAACTGGAAAGGCACTACACTGACTTTAAACTCATAAATCTACCTTCAGAGGTGTTAACTTGTCATAATTCTGTCACATCCATGGAGCATTCCAGAGCTGTTACCAACCCTGCACTAACAAAATAGTCTTTTTTATTGTTTAATAGATAAATGAAAAGTGAAGAAAAACTAAGTATAAAGGCCCTCCCAAAGAGAAATGCAGAGAAAATAGCAGTAATAATGCAAAATATTCAACTATATAATTTCCAAGACTTAAATTTAACTGCATAGTCAAATAACACTACTATTCATTTCACAGCTATAGATCAATTTGCTCATGTGTGAAACCTATGAAATAACAACCATTTTCTCTTCAGATGAGTGATCCTGGTTTGAGTTACCCATACAATTTGATAAAAATACAGTCTTCCAGATGGACTCCAGTTGTTGGGCAGATGGAAATGTTTAAGTTAAAGACTAAAAACTTTATTATCATAAAGTAGGTGGTCAGAAACATATGAGAATATAATTATAACCCAAATAATTTATAAGTTTCCTCAATTTTTAAGAAATTCTTTAAGAAAAAACTTTAGAAAAGAAAAAATTGATACATTTATAAAATTTGACACATATTTAAGTTAAAAACTGTCTACTTTTACAGCCAAATGTTTATCCATAAGTTGTAGCTCTGCTAAATATCCTTATAATACAGTCAGTTCCCATTTTTCACACAGTGAGTCAACTCATCTATAATCCAAGCTCAGGTATTTCTACTCTTCTTCAGTTGACTGTAGAGTACCTGCCCCTACCCCACCATAAGCAATGGTGTCAGCTAAGGGAGTATCACTGGTGTGACTGTCAAGTGACATGGGGGTCTGGGCTACCTGCTCATGCAGCTTACTTGTACTCTCATTACTTGTGACATTCCTGGATATATAGCTCTAATGATAGATTGTGGCTGGGTCCGTCCATAATTACAGCTTGGCCAGTCCAAAAGAAATTAGCTCATCATGGGCAGCTCAACTGACTTTCCATGTTCAAGATTTCCACCTCCAGTAGGACCCAATATCACTACAGGAGCTATTTTTCAAAAAGCATGTCATTTTCCACTACAGATGGCATGAGCTTGCTGAAGATGGCATGACATTTCTTGCCCAAAGGCCTGCCTTGAGTTTCTTCTCCTAGAGGTTGCCATAAACTCCAAACCATACCTTTTCCCAACACTGACACTTCCAACACCAGAGAGTCTGATGGTTCAAATAGTCCAAGGACCTATACCCTGCTACAGGCTAAAACTATTGCAGAGTCCTTTCCAGCATAGGTGCCCACTCAAAACAGGCAGCCCTCTATGTAACCAAGTCTATGGACTCAAGCATTCCTAGCTAGAGCAGGTATTGCCTCTAAAACCTGAGGAGATCTACCAGGTACAATGATTCTTTTCTTGCTGTGGTGATGTAAGATGCAGCAACTTGACTTTGGCATAGGAGGACGTATTGCACCATGTTCCTCGCCACTGGATATCTGCACACTTCACATAAGTGCAGTTCCCAAAACTTTACCTCCCATACTCAGGGATTGCCAACTCTTAGCTATAGAGGAGTGGAGTATCTTTGTAAATTTTAAACATCCAGGGAGGTCTACAGAGACAAAAGCCTCTAGCAATATCTATCTAGATGACTCTATCCCATATTTCAAGATCCCGGGTTTTCCCAATCAGGGCCTGGAAGAGACAGGCCTTGGCTGAGAATCCAAATGTCTCTGGAGCTTCTAGAACTGTATTAAGTTCTGATTCTGCTCTCCAGCTCTTCCCTAATCCACGGCAGGAGATAAGGGCCTCTTTTTAAGATAACAAGCAGGCTCCCTGGCTCGCTCTCTTAGCTTTTGTGTGTTAATGGCTCTTAGTTTCTTATTATCCTACTGCAGTGCATCAGTATACAGCTTAGTAATTGCTAGTCAATCCTGCTGTCCTTGCACACCCATCCCCGTATCTCTCAAATGGGGAATCATCACACCTGCAAGGGTGTTCTCCACTGAGATATTTCTGCAAGTCACCAGTGGTGAAATGTTCAGCAACTTGGCTGTCATTTTGTGCCAGGGACTGTGTGGGTCCTATAGATGAGGTTCTCTTGCCTGTTGGGCAGTGAGTGAGCCAAGCTCCAAACCCATCTTACCACCTGTTTTATCAGAACACTTTTGGTGTCAAACTTATCAATTCAGGTCAAGCCAGAAGTACACACTATGACAAGGTTACACATGCAAGATGTTGACTGGGAGCGACTCCTGGGAATGAGAGGGGGCCAGGAGAGGCTTCAGACCACAGTGAGGAACTGACACCTGTAAAAAGAGAAATAGAAAGTTTGTAATCCTGGCTCAGATGATCTCTAAGTCTGTAACTCTCCCAGATCTGTATCTTTTGCTCACAAAGGTGTTAGAAGAACTGATGGTAGATGTACATGGAAAGGCCTAGCTCAGAATCCATACAGTGAGGGTAGTTAACAATTCAATTTTTATGTTCATTGCAAAAAAAACAAAAAAACAAAAAACCAAAAAAACCAGCAACAAATAAAAAGAGGAATAATGGGGCACCTGGGTGGCTCAGTGGGTTAAAGCCTCTGCCTTCGGCTCAGGTCATGATCTCAGGGTCCTGGGATCCAGCCCCACATCGGGCTCTCTGCTCAGCGGGGAGCCTGCTTCCTCCTCTCTCTGCCTGCCTCTCTACCTGCTTGTGATCTCTGTCTGTCAAAACATAAATAAATAAAATCTTTAAAAATAATAATAATAAAATAAAAAGAGGAATAGTAAGTAGAACCCCTGAATGTCTTTCCAAGAAATACAGTGTGCCTGATCCCATGTGCAAGACAGGTAGACTCGGAGGCTGCCTCTCTGCCTTCACAACCCCTATGCCTTATTAAAAGCATTGTAAGAATTTTTTATTTTAAACAACACCAGAAAGAAAACAGGATGCACTTATCTCTTACGGATATGACCTTAAAAGGTATTCTGTTTTATAATCATTATTATTAAATAAAATGTACTTCTTCTAATTGCTTAATCAGAAAGAAAAAATATCCTTTTGGCTTTTAATGTATATTAAGTGCTGATTTATGCCAGGGACTACTTTAGTCACTTCACAGATTATTTTCTTATTTCATCCTTACAACAGCACTCTGGAATAGGAATTATTATTATAAATAGTATTATAAATTGAGGCTTATAGAAGTTAAATAACTGGCCTATAGTAACTCAGTTAATTATCAGAAATGATCAATAATGGACTCCAGAGCCTTGTATATGTCATTAAAATAATTTACCTGCAAAATAGACCTTATGTAAGAATGACGGAAAATTTTTAGCTTAAGTAATTTTATTTCCAATATCAAAAAAAAAAAAAAGATTTTCCTACCACTACTCTGATATAACACATTAGAATATTAGGAAAACACATCCTCTTTTTATGGGTCCCTCTGTGGGACCTACATCCTAATGGAAGGGCCTTCTCAAAAGCCTTAAAATTCTTCTATTTGTTCTCAAAGTCATTTAGCTTTCTTCTTGGCTAAATGTAGGTCACAGAAATCGACAAAGTTCCCATCCCTGGAATTCATCCCCTGAGTTTGTCCACTATGTGGAGAGATGATCTGTCAGAAGCATAAAAGTAAAGATCACATGGGATGTGGGGAGCAGATTATGAAAGGCAACTTCAGAAAATGGGGCCTTGGCAGTGGCTTTCTGAGTTCCCCTCGTGGTGAAGAGCACAGACTTAAGAAACAGAGCAGTCTGAGTCTGAATCCTATCTGTGACACGGAGCTGTGTGACCTTGGACAAGTTGCTAAGCCTCTCTAACCACAGTTTCCTTGTGTGTAAAACAGAGATAATAATAGTGTTGCCATGAGAATGAAAAGGAAGAGCAAATGTAAAGCACTTAGCACATGGCCAGCACATGATAAACACTCATTAAATAGGAATTTATACTCATTATTACTTTCACTATGCGTGCAACTAGCTGCTTCATGTGTCTGAGCCGAATGATAACAACATTTGGAACCCATGATTTTAATAGGTCTTTGCATTTCCACAGCACCTTTCATCTCAGAGGACCAAAGCCCTGGAAAATATTAATTCTTGTCTACTTTATTTATGTGAGTAGAGGCAGGAGCACATACAATGGCCTAGTTATTAAAAAGAATTGTGGTTTCGAAAGCTAACTCCATATGCACAAAGTAAAACCAAGAAAACCCTTAGCAGTATCTAGGTCTCTCAACTTCTGGGATTCCTCTTTAATTGGATCAGGTTATTTGTTTCCAGTGGCTAAATATTATTTATTGGCAGTGTAAGTCGATGCTGCTGATACATTACTCTTTCGGGGAGTGTTTGTTTTTTGAGAACTGCTCTCAAATTTTCTAAATGTGAATTTAAAAGTCTGTCAGTCTATGTGCCGATAACGGAAAACAGATTGTAAATGTAACGGAATGCAATCAAGTCCAACAAATCCAACAAGAGCGCCAGAAGGCTTAATATTAGGACTGCTCCTGTTCACAGGCTTCTGCTAATGACGGAACAATTGTTTGTGCTGATTTGTAGCTGGCATTGATACGCAGACAGTAACACTTTCATCTAAAATCCAGCTCCAAATTTTTTTAATCCTGTCAATGAATTTGCTGTGTCTGCAAAGAGCAACTCCAAAGAACCTTCCTAAATTGTAAGAAATGGGAATACACAAGCATAGTCTTGCATTCTACATCCAGGGTTTCAGTTGAAATACACAATGATTTTTCTCTTTGTCATTGTCTTGTCATCTACTGGGATGCCTGCATCTGAACAACTTGTATGAATTAACAACTAGACACAGCTTTAAAATATTGCAATTGGCCAGTGTGGAAGGGAGGAGGGCGCTCAACGGCAGGAGGCTGGTACAAGATTCCAAACTCATCTAGCATTTGCTTCAGAAAATAAAAAAATGTAAATGTGCTCTGACTGCAGTTCACATTTACTGTGGGGACGAGGTTTTTTCCTTTTTCTTTTTCTTTTTCTTTTTTTTTTTTTTTTTTTTATCAAACAGCACCTGCCTCTCTATTCAGAGATGTCTGCGTGCAAGGATAAGTGCAAACAACAAAGGCTTCGACTGTGGCAGCGGCTGCATCATTTTCTTGGAACTTGCCATTATGTTTCAGGTCAGAGATTGAGGTTTGGTGCAGGGAACGGAGCTTTTAATATCAGGTGAATGGATTTTTATATAAGAGGTTGGGAAGCTTTGCGTCTTAGAAAGAAAATGGTGCTTTAAAAATAGTCACATTTCTTTTGTACTGTAATTATCAGTGCATGACGAATCATTTTTTATTCTGTTCTGTGTGGGCAAAAGGAAATATCCCCTACCCATCTCCATGGGCTGGCCATTTTAAGGAGTCAAAATGTTCCCATATTTAATCAATTCCTTGAGAATATGTAATTTACCTGGAAGATTGATCCCAAAACATCACTTTTAAGGGAGGATGAACAAATGGTACGAATTCATCAGTTTGTCCAGGAGCTACTGTCACATGTGTTCACTCTTTAAACAGGTAATATTGAGTAAATTGGTGATTTGTCCATAATTGCTACTGCAAAAAAAGGCTCACATTGTATAAGGGACCAAATGTTAGAAATAAGAATCATCAGCCTTCTTAAAAATAGAAAGAATGATAAAAAAAAAAAATAGGAGGGAGTAGAACAATAGATTGAGTTGAGCCCAGCTCTGACCTTGACGGTAAGAGCCCAGGCAAATCATTTCATGTCTCCGAGCTTCCGTTTCCCCATCTATAAAGGGGAAATAGTGAAATGTTCCCTTCCAGGGCTCTTGTAAGCAGGAAATGGGGACATGTTTGTGAAAGCTTTGCAAATGGTAAAACATTTTAAGACCATCAAGAAGGAAAACAGAAGAGCAATGATTACGGTAATAATTGTAACAAATATATAACAATCTCAATATTATTAAATATAATATGACTATTATTATTATTATTGAAAATAGTGAAACTTGACCAGAAGTGCTGAAAATTGGTGGATGGTACAGCTCAGACTATGTTCTTATTCTCTGAACTACAGGAAAAGAGACCTACGGACCCTATAATCCCATACAAAAAAAGTGAAATCTATTCTGACTGAAGTAGACTTTAGACACATTAATACGCATTCTGTGAAAGAAACTCTGCAGGCTTTAAATTTAAGTCACATCTTTCTAGGAGCCTTTTTCAAAAGCAAAGTGTAGGCTGATAGAGTATCCTATTTTTCAAAGAACTTGCAGGGTTTCAAATGACCTTTGCCCATAGAAGACAAGGGTCACATTAACTTGCCAAGGTCATGTTTACCCCTCACTAGATCAGTTGCCCATATGTTTTAATTTTTTTTTCAAAGATTTTATTTATTTACTTGACAGAGACATAGAGAGCACAAGTAAGCAGAGCAATAGGCAGAGGGAGAGAGAGAAGCAGGCTCTCCGCTGAGCAGGGAGCTGGATGTGGGGCTCGGATCCCAAGACCTGGGAATCGTGACCTGAGGGGAAAGCCCCTGATTAACCAACTGAGCCACCCAGGCGCCCCACCCACATGGTTTATAGCCTCACGTGAAGTCAGCAATGGCAAGCATTCATTACCATATCTCTGCTTCAAAATTCATAGCTTTCCATTATTACAGAAACTCAAGATTTTTAAATAGTAAACAAATTGCAGGAATTATGGCTAGAAAACTATTGCATATTTTTGTTTCTGAAACCAAAGCCCCAAGAAAATAAATACACTTTTAACACTAGATGCAAGAGATATGCAGCTTCCCACGCTTGCTCTCAGGGTGATAAGTTGTGTGGTGAGAAGCTAAGGCAGCTGGTGGCCACTATGAAAAGTCTGTGAGCACTAAGGTTCCTCTAGCCAGAGGCAGGAGAAAGAAAGTTTCTTCTAGCCAGAGGCAGGAGAAAGAAGTGACTAGCCTATGTAGGTCACCAATCTTTTCCCCTCCTTTGGTGGTTGTATGCCATGTCCACTTAGATAAGCTGGAACTACATTTCCCAGAATCCCCTTCCCTTCATAACATCCCTCCTCCCCCCCTCCCCCACCCCCACCCCCACCCCCCCCACCCCCCCCGCCCCAGTGCTGGGCACAGGAGATTTGGGAGGTGAAATAAAGCAGCACCCATTATGCTCAGAAGATCATGGTTGCTCAAGGCAGAGAGAGACAGACAAAAAAGTTTCCAGTTTGCCCTGGTATCCCTGATTTATGCCCAGCTCCCTAACTGACCGCCTGCTCTGTGGACAAATGGCAAAACCAGGCTACCATCTGACTCTTTATGGTGAACTGACAGAGGCATTGGCCACAAAGAACCAACAATCTTCCACAGACTTCTATCCCAATCCTATTTCTGATTCCACTCTAGCAGTTAGATGCAACTGGCTTCCCTCATGATCTAACTTGTTTACCCATACAAGAGCAGATTTAAGTCCGGTTCATACAACAACACAAGTTTGAAGATATTTGTATAAAGAGACAGCATGGGCTCCAAAGTCCTGCAAAACATATGTAGTCATCCTAAGTCCTTTTCAAGCTATGTGACCTTACTCCTCTTAAGCCTCCATTTCCTCCTTCAGGAGAAATGGTAAGAAATCCTGCCTTTACCCTGCATGAAGGAAACAAAAGTTCTCATGTGAGAATACTTAATCATAAGCTAGTCTTCATGCAGACTGGGGACTCATGTACTCTACCTGTGTAAACCTTAAAATCTCAAACTGAGCATTTAGTTTAGCAGCCTGTGGTTGTAAGTGCCTTCAAGGCATCTGGAAAGAGCAAATACAGAAACTTTCCAAAGGAAAGCACCTTAAACCCAGGACACAAAGTTTTCCCAAATAAAATTCCAAGAAACATGAGCTCAGAAAAAAAAAAAAAAATCACAAAACATCTAAGGAATTAAGCTGTCATTAGCAAGACTCAGCAGAAACAATGAACATCTAACCAGCAAAGATGGCAAATTATTAATTTAAAACAAATATTTATAGATTTCCTACTTTGTGCCAAACTATTTTTGGTGCTTGGGATCAGGCACATCAATGAGTAAAACTGAATTTCTGCTATTTGGTGGTATTTAATTTGTGTTTAAAATGTAAAGAATGTCTGGAAGTTTTTTTAAAGAAATACAAGAGGATGTCAAAATTACTGAGCAGTTTCGATAAACAAATAGAGCTTGGAGAAATAAACAAATAATGATTAAAATTAGAAACTCAGTGGATAGGATAAGCCACAGAGTAATGACTGAAGGAGAACTCGAGTTTTATCCAGAATGCAGTACAATGAGACAAAGGTATAGAGATTTTGAACAAGAGGTGACAGAACATGAAGAATAGAGCAGCTCTAACATATCCAGTCAATGTTTCAGAAGGAGAAAATGAAGGAGAGGTGCATTATTCCAGGAAATAATGGCTGAGACTTTTCCAGAATGAAATGCAGAAATCCTTACACTGAAGAAGCCCAACAAATCACACCAGGATTTTTTTTTTTTTTTTTTTTGGAGACAAATAAAATGTAATGGCAGCATATTTTATAACATCTGGTTCAGGTACCAAACATTTTTTTAATATTTTATTTATTTACTTGACAGAGAGATAGAACCAGAGAGCACAAGCTGGGAGGAATGGCAGAGAGAGAGGGAGAAGCAGGCTCCCCGCTAAGCAGAGAGCCCGAGGTGGGGCTCCAACCCAGGACCCTGAGATCATGACCTGAGCAGAAAACAGATGCTCAACCAACTGAGTGACCCAGGCACCCCTTGGTTCAGGTACCAAATGTATATTAAAAGATGTAATAAAATTTCTATTTCTATTAAGTCATCAAAAACAGTGAGGTAAGTGAGGCATCCAGTGTGCAAAATTTGAGGGAAAATTTAAGGATGTGCAAGTGCAGGGTTGACCCCTGAAGAAATCTGGCAGTGAGTATATCCCTCAATTTTGTGTCCTGAATGCCTCACTTGCCCTAGCCCAGTCCTGGACTTAATAAACAAAAATCTGCTTTTTTGACCTTCTATTTGGAGGTTTCTAATTGAATATTTAAAACAATAAGTTGAGTTATTTTCAAGAAATTTATATGTTTTTTTTGTTGTGATCTAATTTATTCAATATCATGCATCCATTGTAAATGTACAGTTCATTGCATTTGGCAGAATAACTATTTCCACAACCAAGATACAGAACATTTCCTTCATCCCCAAAAGTTCTGTTCTGCTCCTTTCCCTTTATCCACACCTACTCCTGGTCCTAGAAAGCCACTGATATGCTTTCTATTATTATAGATTAGATTTGAATTTTCACAATTTTATATAAATGGAATGATACAGTATCTTTCATTTTTCAATAACAAGAAAAATATCTAAGGCAACACTTCTTTAACATGTAGATATGGGTTATCTTGATTTGCAATAAGTAAAAAAGTTAAATCAGATATATTTTTCTTTCTGCACATTTTTTTCTTTTTATAGTGGTTTTGGAAGTGCTAGAGATTTCAGCGTGCTATATAAAAATTGTGGTTAAATTGATTGAATCTTGTGCAGGACATCTTGGAGCAAATTAGAGAATTACTGTCATTTTTACACCCTTAATTAACTTATATTTAACTTCAGTGTTCATTTTGGTTTTTGTCTTTATCAAAAGTCCCATCATGGGTATAAATTAAATTTAAAAGATACTTAAGAATAAAAAGAATACTTAACTCTATAGTAATCAAAATCAACACAACAGCTACGGGTATCCAACTGGGTGACCTGAGCACAAATTCAATCCTTTTATATCTAATGATTGGTGTGCATAGCCTCTCAATTCACCCTACAAGATCCTCAAAGCGTTCAGTTCTGGAAGAAAAAAATAATCACATCATTTAGAGATTTTTTTAAAACAGAAATTAGAGATCAACTTAATTGTTCATGCATCTTTATTTTTAATAGAGGTGTAATACATTTGAAAATCTTTTATAAATTTATGAAGTAAATAAAGTATTTTTCAAACATGCCAGACACCAAAATAGATGTCATTACTACTTTTAATGATGACTCCCCTATGACACTTTCACAAACCTTTGAGGATTTTCAAATCACAGGGTGGGAAGGAAAAATGAACATTTACAGGCTACTCATGGGTCACTAATGATTGCACATAAGCAAATAAATTTGTCTCTTTTGCCAGTCACCCACTTTGAAGTCTCTGCATTATTTTCCAGAATTTATCAGACTTCTTCCTTATAATTAATTTTCTCATTTCCTACTTCTGGTCAACATCATATTATTGCTTCTCCAACTTGTCTGACTGGTCCATCTCCACTTCTTTATGAGTTCCTCTCTCTTTTCCATGGATACAACAGAACTAACCCCTCTGCTTTTCTCCCTCTCCCACTTCATACTTGCTTTTCTTTGCTTCATCTCTGTGCTGATCCTGGGCTTGTTTCCCAGCTCTACTTCATGTTGTGGGCTGCATTTCCCTGGATCCCCTATCAGCTTGTATCATTTAGGTAGACCAAGTTCGGGCACTGAAGGGAATAAGGAGGCACTGAGAATGATAGCGTGAAGGACAAGAGCACCAGGGTATTGTTCTCCCTCCCTCTCTCTGCCTTGGATATGATCTGCTGTCTTGAACTGCAGCTGGATGGTTCAAAATGGCTTCATTTACACATCTGACAATGGGTTTTGACGGTTAGCTCATTCTCCTCTGTGTGACTTCTCATGTTTCTGGTAACTAAACTGAGCTTCTTCACAGCATTGTTGTCTAAAGGTTTCAAGAGGGCAAGAACTAGAACCACAAGACCTCTTAAGGACTAGAGTTTCCAGAATTCATACAATGTCACAACTACCACATTCCATTGGTGAAAGCAAGTCACAAGGCCCAGCCCCAGTCAAAGGGATAGAAAAATAGACTTTGCTTCTTGGTTGAAAAGAACAGCAATATACCATTGCAAACAGCCTGGACACAGGAAGTGTTCACTAGAAGCCATTATTGTAACAATACTCCTCACTCAGTCCTGAACTCCAGAAACACCACCTCCATCCTACCCACAGTTTAGGACCCTAGCCACATGCTGCTCCCAATCTCTGCATAGTTCTCTATCAGTCTTCTCATCTCCTTCATCACCTCTTTAATCTGCTCTTTCCAGTAGATTGCTCCTTGTTTCCTTATTCCTCATTTAACCAGAAATGTACATCTATTTCTTTCTTTCACATCCATAATGAATAACTAAAATCTGAATCCAAACTTAATCTCTCACCCTAAATCCAATCCTAAATTTCCATATTTCCACCTAGATTTCCCTTTTACCACCTAAACCTAGCATATCCAAAACTTAAGATCATCCTCTCCTCTGGATAATGACTCTTGTCCTTGTCTCAACACTCCAAACTCGAGGTCAAGTAATTACAGCCAGTGGGCCAAACCCACCACCACCAGTTTTACTGAAACACAGTCAGTCTCATTTAATTCTTGTACAGTCTCTGGCTGCTGCTTTCCTGCTACTACAGAATGGAACAGTTGCCACAGAGATCATGTGACCTGCAAAGTTAAAAAGATTTACTGTCTGGCTTTTGAGAAAATACAGAAAATTCAGAAAACTTGTCAACATCTTTTCTAAATCTCTAATTCCTTTTACTTCTTCATATACAATCAGTTTAAATTTTCATTTAAACTGATCATAGCAAAATGCCATTTTAATTCAGTCACCTATTAACAATTCAATAGTGATTTCCAGTTACGTATCTGATAACAAACTCTGCATCCTTCCACTAAATTACCTCAATTTACCCAACGAAATTTAATTGCCCTTTTCTCAAACTATCTTCTCCAATCTAATGTATTTTCTCTTACAGGATTTCAGAGTCTATGAATGTAGGAATTCTGTCTTATGCTCTAGAAATATAGGAATTAAGTCTTATGATTATTCTTGTGCTCTGGAACAAACAAAGCACAATGTCCGGCATATAGCAACCAGGAATGTGTGTTAAATGAATTCTCCCCCTGAATACTACTGATTTTGTTTACACTTTTTAAAAAATATTTATTTATTTATTTATTTATTTATTTATTTATTTATTTGAAAGGGGGAAGGGATGAGGGAGAGAGAGAGTCTTTTAAGCAGGCTCCACACTCAGCAGGGCTTGATCTCAGGACCCTGAGATCATGACCTGAGCTGAAACCAAGGGTTGGATGCTCAAATGGCTGCACCACCCAGGCACCCCTTATTTCTACTTTCATTACATTTGTTTATATACTTCTACCTAGGACACCCTCTGCATTCTTTTATATCTATCCAAACTATTTTCACTCATTCTAGCTTCTCTCCAAACTGTCTTAATCTTAAATGATCTGTTCTTTTATTCAAATTGTGACACTAAAAATCCATACCATCCATCTACCCACTGCCTCCTTGCACAAGAGGATATGAAATTAGCCACAGTATTGATGGTTGAGACAATAAGAGCATGCCATATATTTAAATATGTGCATTTTGTAACATCCTTTCATACACCTCACCATTATCCTTTGAGATTTTTTTATAATTTTTTATTATGTTATGTTAGTTATCATACAGTATGTCATTAGTAGTTTTTTTTATTCGCTTTTTTCAGTGTTAAAGATTCATTGTTTGTGTATAAAACCCAATGCTCCATGCAATACATCCCCTCCTTAGTACCCATAAACGGTTTATTCTATCCCCCCCTCCCCTCTAAAACCATCGGTTTGATTCCCAGAGTCCATAGTCTCTCATGGTTTGTCTCCCCTCTGATTTCCCCCACTTCATTTTCCCTTCCTTCTCCTAATGTCCTCCATGTTATTCCTTATGTTCCACAAATAAGTGAAACCATATGATAATTGTCTTTCTTTGTTTGACTTATTTCACTTAGCATAATCCCCTCCAGTTCCATCCACGTTGATACAAATGTTGAGTATTCATTCTTTCTGAAGGCTGAGTAATATTTCATTATATATATGGATCATATCTTCTTAATCCATTCATCTCCTGAAGGGCATCTCAGCTCTTTCCATAGTTTGGCTATTGTGGACATTGCTGCTCTGAACACTGGGGTGTATACGGCCCTTCTTTTTACTATATCTGTATCTTTGGGGTAAATATCTAGTAGTGCAATTACTACTGGGTCATAGGGTAGCTTTATTTTTAACTTTTGAGGGACCTCCACACTGTTTCTCAAAGTAGCTGTACCAACTTGCATTCCCACCAACAGTGTAAGAGGGTTTCCCTTTCTCCACAACCTCTCCAACACTTGTTGTTTCTTGTCTTGTCAATTTTTGTCATTCTAACTGGTGTAAGGTGGTATATCAATGTGGTTTTGTTTGCGTTTCCCTGATGGCTAATGATGTTGAACATTTTCTCACATGTCTGTCAGCCATTTATCTTCTTTGGAGAAGTGTCTGTTCATGGCTTTTGCCCATTTTTTGACTTGATTTTAATAGATTCCTGTCTCAGATTGACATCTTTCATCCATTTAGAGTTTATCTTTGTGTATGGTGTAAGAAAGTAGCTGAGTTTCATTCTTCTGTATATAGCTGTCCAATTTTCCCAGCACCATTTATTGAAAGGCTGTCTTTTTTTCCATTGTATATTTTTTCCTTCTTTGTTGAAGATTAGTTGACCATAGAATCGAGGGTCCATATCTGAGCTCTCTATTCTGTTTCATTGATCTATCTCTCTGTTTTTGTGCCAGTATCATGCTGTCTTGGTGATCACAGCTTTGAAATATAGCTTGAAATCAGACAATGTGATGCCCCCAGCTTTGTTTTTCTTTTTCAACATTTCCTTGGTAATTTGGGCTCTTTCTAATTCCATACAATTTTTAGAACTGTTTGTTCCAGCACTTTGAAAAATGCCATTGATATTTTGATTGTGTTGGCATTGAAAGTATAGATTGCTCTGGGCAGCATAGACATTTTGGCAATGTTTATTCTTCTGATCTTCATAGATTGGAATATTTTCATATCTTTTAGTGTCTTCTTCAATTTCTTTCATTAGTGTTCTGTAGTTTCTAGAACATAGATCCGTTACCTCTTTGGTTAGGTTTGTTCCAAGTTATCTTAAGGTTTTTGGTGCTATTGTAAATGGAATTGATTCTCTAATTTCTCTTTCTACCATTACAGTGTTAGTGTATAGGAAAGCAACTGATTTCTGTGCATTGATTTTGTATCCTGCCACATTACTGTATTGCTGTATGAGTTCTAGTAATTGGGGGGTGGGGTCTTTTGAGTTTTCCATATAAAGTATCATGTCATCTTCAAAGAGAGAGAGTTTGACATTTTTGCCAATTTGAATACCTTTTATTTCTTTTATTTCTTTTTTTTTTATTTGACAGAGAGACATCAGGTAGGCAGAGAGGCAGGCAAAGAGAGAGAGAGGACGAAGCAGGCTCCCTAGTGAGCAGAGAGCCCGATGTGGGGTTTGATCCCAGGACTCTGGGATCACAACCTGAGCTGAAGGCAGAGGTTTTAACCCACTGAGCCACCCAGGTGCCGCTTTTATTTCTTTTAGTTGTCTGATTGCTGTTGCTAGGACTTCCAGTCCTATGTTAAACAATAGTGGCAAGGGTGGGCATCCTTGTCATGTTCCTGATCTTAAGGGAAAGTCTCTCAGCTTTTCCCCATTGAGAATGATATTCACTGTGGGCTTTTCATAGATGGTTTTTATGAAATTGAGGAATGCTCCTTCTATCCCTATACTCTGACCATTTTAATCAGGAAAGGATGCTGTATTTTGTCAAATGCTTTTTCTGCATGAATTGAGAGGACCATGTGGTTCTTGTCCCTCTCCTTATTTATGTTCTCTATCACATTGATTGATTTGTGAATGTTGAACCAACCTTGCATTCCAGGGATAAATCCCACCTGGTCATAATGGATAATCGTTTTCATATACTGGTGGATCCTATTAGCTAGGATCTTGTTGAGAATTTTTGCATCCATATTCATCAGGGATATTGGTCTGTAATTGTCCTTCTTGATGAGATCTTTGCCTGGTTTGCAGATCAAGGTAATGCTGGCCGCATAGAATGACTTTGGAAGATTTCCTTCTGTTTCTATTTTTTGAAACAGCTTCAGAAGAATAGGTATTATTTCTTCTTTGAATATTTGGTAGAATTCCCCAGGGAATCCATCAGGCTCTGGACTCTTGTTTTTTGGGAGGTTTTTGTTCACTGTTTCAATCTCGTTACTGATTATTGGTCTATTCAGGTTGTCAATTTCTTCCTGTTTCAGTCTTGGTAGTTTATAGGTTTCCAGGAAGGCATCCATTTCTTCCAGGTTGCTTAATTTATTGGCATATAGTTGTTTATAATAATTTCTAATAATTGTTTTGATTTCCTTGGTGTTAGTCATAATCTCTCACCTTTCATTCATAATTTTATTCATTTGGGTCCTTTCTCTTTTCTTTTGGATAAATCTGGCCAGTGGTTTATCAATCTTATTAATTCTTTCAAAGAATCAGCTTCTAGTTTCATTGATTTGCTCTAGTGTATTTCTGGCTTCTAATTCATTGATCTCTGCTCCAATCTTAATTATTTCTCTTCTTATGTGTGGCTTAGACTTTATTTGTTGTTCTTTCTCTAGTTCTTTAAGGTGTAAAGTTAATTTGTGTATTCAGGATTTTTCTACTTTTTTGTGAGGCTTGGATGGCTATATATTTCCCCCCTTAGGGCTGCCTTTGCAATATCCCATAGGTTTTGGATTGATGTGTTTTCATTCTCATTTGTTTCCATGAATTGTTTAAGTTTTTCATTGATTTCCTGGTTGGCCCAAACATTCTCAAGCAGGATGATCTTTAGCTTCCAAGTGTTTGAATTTCTTTCAAATTTTTCCTTGTGATTGAGTTCCAGTTTCAATGTAATGTGGTCTGAGAAGATACAGGGAATAATTTGAATCTTCTGGTATCAGTTGAGAACTGATTTGTGATCCAGTATATGGTCTGTTCTGGAGAAAGTACCATGTGAGTTCGAGAATAAGTATTCTGTTGTTTTAGGATGGAATGTTCTGTATATATCTATGAGTTCGATCTGGTCCTATGTGTTATTCAAAGCTCTTGTTTCTTTGTTGATTTTCTGCTTAGATGATCTGTCTATTGCTTAGAGTGGAGTGTTTAGGTCTCCTACCATTAGAGTATTATTATCAATATGACTATTTTGGTTAACATTTGGCTTATGTACTTGGCTGCTCCCATATTGGGGGCATAGATATTTACAATTGTTAGATCCTCTTGTTGGATAGACCCTTTAAGCATGATATAGTGCCCGTCTGTATTTCTAACTACAGTCTTTAGCTTAAAATCTAATTTGTCTGATGTGAGAACTGCTATCCCAGCTTTCTTTTGAGATCTGTTGGCATGAAAAATTGTTCTCCATCTACTCATTTTCAGTCTGGATGTATCTTTAGGTTCAAAATGAGTCTCTTGTAGACAGCATATAGATGGGTCATGTTTTTTTAAACAATATGCAACCCTGTGCTGTTACATGGGAGCATTTAGGGCATTCATATTGACAGTAATTATTGAAAGATATAATTTTACTGTCATCATGTTGCATGTTAAGTCCCTGTTGCTATAGATAGTCTCTGTAAATTTCTGTTCTATATCACTCTTGGGTTCTTTCTCCTTTTATAGAACCCCCCTTAATACTTCTTGCAAGGCCAACTTGGTGGTCATATATTCTTTCTGCCAGGAAACTGAAGCTCCTTGACCTTCCATCCATTCTGAATGAGAACCTTGCTGGATAAAGTTTCCTTGGCTGCATGTTTTTCACATTTAGTGTCCTGAATATGTCTCACTAGTCCTTTCTGGCTTGCCAGGTCTCTATAGACAGGTCTGATCTTATTCTGATGTTCCTCCTTCTCTATGTAAGAAATCTCTTCCCCCTGGCCACTTTTAATATTGTTTCCTTAGATTAAGATTTGCAAATTGTACTAGTATATGTTGTGATGTCCTGTTCTCTTTGATCTTGGGAGGGGTCCTCTCTGCCTCTTGGATATGAATGCTTGTTAAGCTCCTTAATGCTTCTCCAGATTAAGGAAGTTCTCAATTACAATTTGCTCAAATATATATTCTAGGCCTCTCTTTCTCTCCACGCCCTCACGGATCCCAATAATTCTGATATTGGAAGGTTTCATTGAGTCACTAATCTCTCTCAGTTTGATTCCTTGGGTTTTAATTTGTTTTTCCCATGCCACCTTGATTTCCTTCTTTTCTATCATTTTATCCTCTGTCTCACTAATTTGTTCTACCTTATTTACCCTGGCAGTCAGAGTAACTGCAGTAAACTGGCAGTCCAGTTTAGAGTGCATTTCATTCATAACAGTTTTAAGTTCAGCCTGATTAGATCTCATTTCTGCCCTTAGAGATTCTATATTGTCATAATAGTTTTCTCAAGCCTAGCTATCACCTTGGTAATTGTTACTCTGAAGTCAATTTCTGACATATTGGTTGTATCCATATCCATTAGTTCTGTGCCAGAGGCCACAGTCTCTGAATCTTTTCTTTGTTGGGTGTTCCTCCTCTTAGTCATTCTGTTGAGGGGTGGCTGAGAGAAAGTACAGAATCCAAATTATTGACCACAACCCAAACAAGACACACCTGTTTCATAGGGACCTAGGGTTGTCGGCCTATTGCTCTTCCAACCTGTCTTCTGGGGAAGGGGTCTGCCATACTGTTACTCAGACAACCCTGTTTGGGCAGAGTTGCTCTGCTCCCTGGGTGGGGTTAGGTTATGGTTCAGTGAAAACTGGTTTTGGGGGGCTTTTGTTTTCTAGTGGTTTTTCCTGAAAGCTTTCCCCATCTCTTCTAAGAAAGCAGTAGTGACCATATCCAAACCTCTGTCTCAGAACAGAGAGATCACAGTCTGTTCTTCACTGAGCTCTCCAGGCCACACTGTCTCCATTTCTGTCTATACTGCTAAAAACTGCAGCATCCTGGGTTGTGCGCCCCACAGTAGCACTCCCAGTCCTTGCTTCCAGGTCCAGACACATCTCTGTTTTGTGCTTCTAAAACTGTAAGCTGCCCCCAGTTCACATGCATGCCCCCAAAGCTCCCGGTTTCAGTCTGAGTGGCTGCCCTAAAGTCCTTTCTGTGCCACTATTGGTCTGCCAGTCTGTGCCCAGTCTCCAGCAGGAGGCTTTTGCACTCTGATGCAAGATCCTGGAGGCTCTCTCCCCCTTCTGTTTATCTTCTGATATCCGCCTGCAGAATCATGGCTCCCATCTTCTTACCTCAAGACCAACTGCCAGAGATGTTCTGTTTGTAGAGATCAAGATATATTTTCTTACATCTCAGGCTGATTTCATGGGTATTCAGGATGGTCTGGTAGATATCCAGCTCAATTCAGGGGACCAGTTGAAATAGGGTCCCCTACTCCTCGACCATCTTCTCTCCTCCTCATGAAATATTTCTTATTAGCCTTGATTTGGAACTGGTCCAAAATTACAAGGCTAGTAACTATTAAGGGCCAAAATGATGATTCAATTTGTAAATATATAAGCTTGAATTCTAAGTTTTAAATTTACAATGCTTTCCAGGAAATAAAAGATGAGTTATGTATAATAAGATTTGATTCTATTTTTTTTATAAATTGAGAGTTAAAATTATTCAAATAGAAAAAGAAGAAAAAGTTGTGGAAAAAGAAATAGAAAACACTTATTCATAGGTTATTCCTCAGAAGAGAAAAGTTCATTTAAACAATGGAAGAATTACAACCTATCCTTTCAGTGTTTGTGAACAAAATCCTGAAGATGATACAGACATCCCTGGAAGCCAACTCTTACACTATGTGGTTTCAGATCTTACATTTTGGTCTTTAATCCACTTTGAGGTGTTTGTCTGTTTGCATTTGTTTTTGTTTTGTATGTGGTGTGGGAAAATGGTCCATTTTCTAATTTCATTCTTTTGCAGTTAGCTGCCCAGTTTTCATCGCACCATTTATTGAAGGCTATCTTTTTCCCCCGAGATAGCCCTGCCCCTTTTGTCATAAATTAATTGATAATGTAAGTGTGAATTTACTTCTGGACTCTCAATCCTGTTCCATTAATTTTGGGGTCTTTTTTATTGTGCCAGTAACTTACTGTTTTGATTACTATAGCTTTGCAGTGTAATTTGAAATCTGAGATTGTGATATTTCTAGGTTTGTTCTTCTTTCTCAAGATTGCTTTGGCATTCAGGATCTTTTGCGGTTCCATAAAAATTTTAGGATTTTTTTGCTCTAGTTCTATAAAAAATATTATTGCTGTTTTAGTAGGGGTAGCAATCATAAAACCCCTAGAAAAAAAAACATAGGCAGTTAGCTCTTAAAAATAACATAAGCTATATTTTTCTGGATCTGTCTTCTCAGTGAAGAGAAACAAAAGAAAAGTAAACAATTAGGACTACATTAAACTAAACGCCTTTTCCACAATGAAAAAAAAAATCAATAAAATAAAAAGGCAACCTACTGAATGGGAGATGATATTTGCAAATGACATACCTGATAAGGCATTAATACCCAAAATACATAAAGAACTCATACAACTCAGCACCAATAAAACTTGGGCAGAGGATCTGAAAAGACATTTTTCCAAAGAAAAATACAGATGATAAATAGACACATGGAAAGATGCTCAGCCTTGCTACTCATTAGAGAAATGAAAATCAAGACCACAATAATATATCACTTCACAATAGTCAGAATGGCTAGTATCAAAAAAAAAACAAGAAATGACAAGTGTTGTTAAGGATGTAGAGAAAAAGGAACTTTCACTCTTTGTTGGTAGGAATGCAAACTAGAGAAGACACTGTGGAAAAACAGTATGGGGGTTCCTCAAAAAATTCAAAATAGATATACCATATGACCCAGTAATTCCACTTCTCGCTATTTAGCTGCAGAAAATTAAAGCACTAATTCAAAAAGATGCATGCATCCCTATGTTTATTGCAGCATTATTTACAATATCCAAGATATGGAAACAACCTACACAACCATCAATGAATGAATAATGTGATATTTATATATACATATACAATGTATACAAATATATAATGGAATATTACTCAACCATTAAAAAGGATGATATCTTCCCATTTACAACAATATGGATTGACCCAGAGGGTATTATGCTAAATGAAGTATGTCAGAGAAAGAAAAATACCATATGATTTTACTTGTATGTGGAATCTAAAAAAATTTTTAAAATACAGAAGGAGACCCACAAATACAGCAAACAAACTGGTGATTGCCAGAGGTTGGTTGGGGGAAAGAAGGGGTGAGGGGATGGGTATAATGGGTGAAAGGGAGTAGAAGGTATAGACTTCCAGTTATGGAATGTATAAGTCATAGGATGAAAGGTACAGCATAGAAAATATATTTAATGGTATTGTAATAGCATTGTATAGTGACAGATCGCAGCTCCTCTCTTGGTGAGTATAGTATAGTGTATGTTGTCAAATCACTATGTTGTACACCTGAAACTAATGTAACATTGTATGCCAACTATACTTCAACAATAGCAAAATAAGGAAGTTGGCGAATGATACAAGTCAAAAAATTTTTTAGAGTTTTTCAGCACATCACTGGATATATACATACATTAATAAAAGAAGAGGAAAAGAGAAGCAGAAGGCAATAATAATCACAATAGTAATTAATAATGACTGATAAAAAGAAACATTAATTTAGTATTTACTCTGTTCCAAGTTACACTCTAAACACTTAATATTTTTTCAGTAGTGTAGTAGAGGCAGCTAATAACAGCTTGCAAAAGCTAATTATGTACATCTTCCCAGCTCTGAATTCAGTGACCTCATTTTGGTACCTTGAAATCAGACAAGGGGAGTATCTATACTGTGGAAATCAGCAGATACTACAGATTAGGAGTTCTTACCAAGAGAGAGCCAGTCATAAACCTTAACACATCACAGGTCTAAGTCATATTTTACAAGGCAGAATAGTCACTATTGGTTTCTTAATGTATTATTCTGTATCATTTCATCAATAGGAAACCTATGCTTAAGCAGTAGAAAGGGAAGGAAAAATACTAGATTGCAAAAGTTAAGGAAAGACTTGACTACAGTACAACCAGTCTGTGACAGCAGAAGGCTGTGAAAGTCCTTGCTTACCTTCCTTCCACCAGAGGAGCTTCTGGGAAAAGTTAGTAGCATATTCTTCCATTGACCATGCTACCTCCATCATCCTGACCCCTGCACAAAGCAGAATTATGAACAGTTCAATCACTTCACCTTAGTTCTTTGAGAGTCACTGACTATTTCTAATCAGACAACAACACTCTTCCCATCAATAAGTAAGTACTTCCTAAATAGACAATCAGCTATTAAACTATAACCTTAGGCAAGTTCAAAGGGATATACTAGTGCTGATCCAGTAGGGAAAAGGATGGGCCAAAGGGGAGAAAGACAGAATAAGAAAAGAAATTAAGAATGACACCTCAGCTAGGGTGAGTTCTATAAAAGCTGAATTTCCTCTTTATTAATAGCATTCCCTTGGTAATTTGAAATGATAACACTGTGCCTGTGTTTGCCACTCCTCCTTCATTCCCTAATAATTCTCAGTGTATCCCTGAGAGTAATCTGTGCCAGTGTACAAAAAGAGAATTATGACAAGCTTCTGCCATATCTCCACAAAAGGATAAAATATCTACACTTCTAGGGCTCCAAAGCAGAAGTTAATTTTTAATTAAATCTTATGCTTTCCTTAAGGGGAGAGCTGTCCAGTGAATTAGATAATTTTCAAAATTTTCTGGCAGAAATACAAATCCAAAAACTTGAAGGAAGAAAATGAAAATAATAACAAATGGTAAGTTATCTGTCATAAACAACAACTGCTGGGTCTTGAGAGTAGGAGAGGGAGGTGTACAGCTTAATTGGGAAGTGTCCCCCCAGAATACCAATGGCTTCCCAGATGCTCTACTTAGTTTGCCACGGGCCATTGTTTTCCTCCATAAATTTAAATTAGCATCTGTAGCCACTCTCCTAGAAATAAAGACTTGAGCTCTATGCTTCATTTTGAACACCCACTGATCTTGAACTAAAATTAAATCATGAATGGAGTATTATTTAAAGGTTGATAATCTTCATGCAACATCACTTCAGCAATGAAACTAAAACCCTTGAACAAAATTCTGCTATATACCCAAGAGTGTCATGGTTAGGTTCCAGCTTAATAAAATTGCCTAGCATTTGTAACTTTAAATGCCATTGGGAAGTTTTTCAAGAGGACATTATAATCTATACAAGATTGAGCATGAGTTGATTAAACAATACAACCTTGAGGTGATGGGGGAGTGGGGGAGGGTGATGGAATTCCATGGGAATTGTCATGGTCCTGCCCAAATTAGAAGAGAGGGAGAAATTCTTTTTTTTCTCTTTTCCCTCTAACATCAAACAAGAAGCAACTCCTCTGTCCCAAAGGGGTTCTTAAAGCCTCCATCCCAAAGAAGACACTGGTTGCACTGAGAAAATTCAGTAGCAGTTAAATTACAGAACCAGAAGCACACATACTAGGGAGCAATCCAAGGGATGCCCTCAGTTAACAAATTCTTTGTTATGTTTATGACCTCTAGAAGCATCTGTAGATACATTTGTTATGTGGTAGAAGGGTGTAGTTGGAAGGAGGTAATCTTCTATTATTACACAATAACAAAACTGCCAAACCCCAGAGATGGTGCAGACCACCTTTTCTATTTCGGTCTGTAGATAATTGTTCCTATTGCCACACCAATGGCTCCTTGTAGTGCTTGGTTCCCAAAGAAGGCTATACATTCCACAAGCCCTTCAACTAAGATGAGCACTTAAAATGTGATACTTTTGATACAGTATTATGCTTTTGTGAGGGATAGAAGAGAAAAAATAGGATCTTTAAAAAAAAAAAATCTCAGCCTAGGGAAGATGAACTACCTAGAGGGGTCAAAGAGAACTTAAGAGAAAAAGATTCTACTTCATTTTTATATTTCCTTCCCATTTAAAAATTTAGCCAACTCAGGGACGCCTGGGTGGCTCAGTTGGTTAAGCAGCTGCCTTCGGCTCGGGTCATGATCCCAGCATCCTGGGATCGAGTCCCGCATCGGGCTCCTTGCTCGTCGGGGAGCCTGCTTCTCCCTCTGCCTCTGCCTGCCATTCTGTCTGCCTGTGCTCGCTCTCTCTCCCTCTCTCTCTGACAAATAAATAAATAAAAAATCTTTAAAAAAAAAATTTAGCCAACTCAGTAATGTTCCTGAAGCAAGAAGCAAGCATCTTGGCTCAGGGTAGATTTTGAGCTAAGAGTAATAGGCAGACAGAGTATTCACCTGATAAGTATGTGCCAAACTTCTACACAGTCCTGAGATATAAGCCTACCACAGATAGCCCAGATTGTTCACGTGGGTAATTTCAGCATCTTCCAGAAGCTCTACTAAGTATCAAATAGATCGGTTTTATATCTAATATCTGAGAGTATCTAATATGCTGTAAGTATATTGTATCATATGCTGAGGCCCTGATGGCTTGCTCACTTAATGTTCAGAAACATATGAAAAGTAGCTATTGTGGTCTCAAAGACTGAGGAAAGCTTTGAGATGTTCTAACAGTTCTGGGCTTCAAGGAAATATACCAGCCCATCCTGACACAAACAGGACACAGGCAGATCTTTTTGTGAGTATGCTAAAGATTGTAAGGGAAGAAGATAACACCAAGAAGGAAGGTTACAGTCAGACACCACAATGGTTGTGGCATCAATAAATCAGTAAACAGTTTGAGGACCCATGTGATTTTGACTAATAATCCTAAACATCTATGGTAGATACAGATATACAGATATTGACAGATACAGATAGGTTTAAATGATATAGACATGATAGAGAATATACAGAGATGGAGGTTGGGATGAAGAGAGATATATACATACACTCAAAGGCTGATATTAGGTAGAACTGGGATAGAAATATGACTACTGTTATCAATCAATTACTTAAGAAACAATATCACAAGTCCTCTACTACTTCTACTTCAGTTTCAAGTGCAAGGTAAAAGAAAGAAATATTTATGCATCAATTGCTATGTTTCCATCAGTGATATCATCTTTGATTTTCCTTCCAAAATAGCACTAGAGTGATCATTCTATTCATAAAACAGTCCCATAAGGCTTTGTGAACCTTAAAATAGTTTCCTATGTGTTATTTAATCTCATAATAACCCTATGAGGCAAGCAGGCTATCAGGGCATAAAGAATGAAGAGGAGGGGTAGGAAAGAAAGAAAGGAAAGAGAGAAGGGGAGCAAATCCAGTAAAATAAGTAGTAAGAAACATCCACTGTATTTATTAATAAGTCAGCCATTTTGTCCATGGTCTTCATAAGTTTCAGTAAGGTAGTAAGGACAAAAGGCAGATTACAGTGGGTTAATAATTGCCTATTCAGTTCTTCCTGTCATCAGATATCACTCTTCATCCTAATAACAGTTTCTACCATCACCATCTCCTAATAAGCATTCCAAGGATTTAGATCCACACAGTTCTTTAGACTCTCCAATAATAATTGCTTATAAATACTAAGAAGTAATATCATCATCACCAATTTTAGCCACCACATTTTTCATACATTCCCATATGGAGTTGGGGAACTTCAGAAAAAAAAAAACAGTAAGAGGAAGTAAAGCCAAAGTCAAGAAAGTGAGTTAAGAAAGAAAGAAAGCAGCAAGCACTCACTTTCCCTATAGGCCTCAATCTTTCTTCATGAAGCAATCTAACCGGGCAGTAAGCTTACATTAAAAATGGGGCGTGTACGGAGTGAGTTCTTGGAGACCAGCCTAGGAAAGGAAAATCCCTCCCATTTTGTCCTCAGTTCAACTCCCAAGATTCCCAGCCTCACCATGTGAGTCACACTCCAATTGCCTATGATATGCATCTGCACGGATGCCTTCTGCTTTAGCAGGGATTTCAAGCTTCTGCCTGCCTATAATAAGGGGAAAAATCAGTGCAACAATGTGACCGGATGCTGGAAAGCTGGCAGCCAGGGAAAACAGTAGTGCATTTGGCTAATTTTCTATTTCAGGGCTTTTTACTGTTAAGAAAATTGGCCTCCATGGATTAAGAGAAATTCAACATTTGCATCCCTTTCTTCAATTTGATCTCTTTGTTTCCATTTTAATATGTCGTGGGAAGTTTCCTGTGCATATGTAAACAAGCTTTGTGTTTATTTTAATCACTTTTTCCTCCTGTTTCCAGGCTCTAGACAACCCAGGCCCTCCCTCAAATTCTGCTGTTTCAAGCAGAACACAACCAAGTTGTAACCCAAGTCTCTCCTTGTGTAAGAGGAAGTGGTAGTGGGATAGAGAAAAGGATGGCATTTTATAGAGCAGCTGAGGCTCTTATTAACTGACTGAAGAACGAACCCGTCCATAAAGACTTAGTCAAATGAACTAGCTCAAGAAAGAAAAGAAATCTTTGGGCTGCGTAATTTACAGCTTTGGAACATGAATAGCCACGCACAATTCTCTCCCTTTCCTGTTAATCTTGAATATTGTTCCTCTACGTTGCCTCTCAGGGAATCACCTTAAAATCATTTCCATATACAGTGTCTCCACGTGCTCCATCTGATTTATTAACCCATTGTAATCTGCCTTTTGTCCTAACTACCTTACTGAAACTTACAAAGACAGTGGTCAAAATGACTGACTTATTAATAAATACAGTGAATGTTTCTTACTACTTGTTTTACTGGATTTCTCTATGGCATTTGAAGATGATGACCGCCTTCTTTAAGAAATTTCTCTTCTTTTGTTTTCTATGATACTATGTTCTCCTTGTTCTCTTCTATGTCTGATCAATTCTGTCTTCTCTGAATTCTCCTCTCCCATTCTCTTAAAAACAGGAGATCTTTGTGTTCTCCACCTTTTCTTTCATGATCTCATTCCTTCTTGTGTTTTCAGTATCACTTCTACATAATTTTCACATCTGTATTCTAGCCTAGACTTTCTTCCTAAGTCCTTATGTCTTCACCTGCCTATCTCACTTCTCGCCAGCTGTGGTTATTAAGGACAATTCCAACTCTGCTCCTGCTGCCACACTCCCACCTCAAGTGTCTTCCCATGTTTTGCCCCCAGCATCTTCTATAATGCTATAGGATCTGGCTTGCCCACTTAAACCAAGGATGATGAAGGAGTCAGTAGTTAAATGCTTCAAAGTCCTGTCTTTCAGATAGGCTAATTTTTGGAAGCATTCTTTGTTCTTCTAAAAGGCCCCTTGTTGCCCAGAGCACTGACCTCAGTGAAGTACCATTGTACTGGATCTTTCTCCTTTATGGTCTCATTCTTCTTACTTGGTTACTCATGGTTTGTGGGATCATTTCTTAAGTACAGTACCCGTATCCAAGTTCTTATTGCAGATACTACTTTGGGGGAAACCCAAAGGCACGGGGTACCAGGAATGTTCCTGGAAAGCACACTTTCAAAATGAGATTCTATAGCTGGATTGTCTCTAGGTGATACTAATAACCCAATTACTGGTGGTAAACAAGATAGTGATGAGACTTAGCATGCTGTAGCATTCGATGACTATGATTCTCACTCATAATGGATGTGATGAAGTATAGGAGAAAGGAAAAGGATTGCACTAAATGATATGAAGAAATAGTAATTATGGTTAGGGAGTTGAATGTCTTTTCTTAAATGTCTTAAAAACTTTGAAAATATAGAATATGGAATAGAAATAGAATACCAGGTTGTGGTCAGCTGTCAACTCAGTGCATACTGTGAAGATCAGAAAGCTTCCCTAGAAAGTTTCCAAAAAAATGTTCAACTCCTATAATCAGAGGGCAGTCTATGCTGAAAGTCAGGCCAATTATCTAAACCTTATGGAAGGACAGAATGTGTGGTATGGAGAGGTCTTCTAAACTGAAGACATAGCCAGTAGAATCCTGAGACTTGATATGGGGACATTGGGTTGGTTCATTTAAGATAGAAACTCGAAGCTCTCCTGGATCCTCCAAATTGTCAGCTTCCTCCTCCTCCCTAGAGGAGAGGAGTCTCCTTTATCTGAAGATCTTGCAAATGCCTAGTAAGATGATGTTGCCTTCCCAAAACCCATGATTGCCTCCCCTTATAGATTACAAACCAATTATTTGGGTATGACTCAGTATTTATTTAGCAGGGAAATACAGTTCTTGCTCTAGAAGGAAATAGCTTTTTTTTTTTTTAAGATTTTATTTATTTATTTGACAGACAGAGATCACAAGTAGGCAGAGAAGCAGGCAGAGAGAGTGGAGGAAGCAGGCTCCCTGCCAAGCAGGGAGCCCGATGCAGGGCTTGATCCCAGGACCCTGGGATCATGACCTGAGCCAAAGGCAGAGGCTTTAACCCACTGAGCCACCTAGACGCTCTGCCTTTTTTTTTTTTTTAACAGAAAATGTAGTGCTGATTTATATGTATTGTCAGGAATTAGAAGTATCTGTGTGGGAGTGGTTTTTAAGGATTAAGATGGGGAGGCAGTATATAAACCTGGATACGGTAGATTTTTTGACATTGAACTATACTTGTCCATGACTCAGGATTTAATGTCTCAGCAAGAACACCCGGATGCAGACCTAGCCAGAGCTGGGAGGCCTCCATGAAGCTTAGTCATAACTTTGGCCTATAGTAATAAACATGGAGATACTGTAACTGCCTGGCAGAGTATTGAAGAATTTGGAAGGCTCAGGGAACTGTGAAAGAAAACTCACCCTAACCATGTTTTGTAGGATATTGCTTTATTAAGAAAATAATGTGATTCCCCGAATTATCCAATATGAGTCATTATTAAATGAAAGGCCAAGGATAAGACTTTGAAACAACACTACCCAGTCAAGATAGTATATTGGAAGCAATACTGCAATCCATATGAAAATACAATGTTAATGTTTCAATCAAGACATAAAGGATACAAGTATTATGGTCCTTATATTGCTGTCTAGTTAACATCACTGTAAATGGTGATCGATTACCATGAACTTGGCAAATGAAAGCCACAGTTTTGTGTCTATGTGAAATGTTGTATCTTTACTGGAACTGATCAGTACTCCTTGTTAATCAAATGGTAACATGTGGTATGTGGCTATTAAGCTGGTAAACAGATTCTTTTCAATCCCTATCAATTAATGAGGATTAAAGCAATTCATATTTATGTAGAAAGGATACCAGTACACAAACCAGATGTTGATTGTGCAGCTCTAATCAATCATATAATGGAAATAATATACTGCAATTCAGGCCTCAACAGATCTAGAGGATACAAGTTAATCATATAAATATATGGCCACGATCCTGCTATCACTACTAATCTATTGGACCAGTTACTTTCCCTCAACATACAATTTTGTCCTGAGTCTTCCTCCTCACAGAGGAAGAAAAATCTTTGTCCTATACACAGCTCAATAAATTGATGTGAGGCAGAAAATCCTGCCACTACGCTGCAGCTCCATTCATGATTTTTCGTAAGGGACAATAATGAGAGAAAATGCTGTTTAGCAGGGCTTTGATCAATATATTTAGTTGGCCACATTTTTTGGAGGGAGAAGTGGTCTGAAGTAGGGGTATGTAGCGGTTCCTATGTAACAGATTACTAATACGAAGAGGTAAGTTTAGGATTGGCTCCTTACCATTACTGCCAATAACACACTTGCAAAATTTGTGCTCTTTCCCTGCAGTCCTAGTCTCTGTTGGATTAGAGGTTCGAATTCTGAAAGGGGTGGCAATATCAGGGAATTCTTTCATCAGCAAACATCGTGTAAATATTCTGTTGAACCTGAAGCTATAGTTCCTCATGCTAATGGACCAACTGGCAAATACAAAAGATAGTCTACTGATGGGAACATTCAAATGTGATTCTCTTGTGGAGCTAGAGTTGCCACAGAATAGAGATAAAGTGGACAATATCTACAGCTTGGAGCATTAACCACAGTGTATTATGCTTCCATGCCTGGGGACAAGAGCTAACTGGTAATTGGTGCAATTACAGCTTCATAAGGGCAAAGTAACCAAAGACTCAGACCCCCTCAACCTTACTAGGCAAGCAACTTAGACCAGCATAAGTGTTGACTGAGGGTTATAAAAATCTAGCATTGGTGGTAGAAAAAGAAGATGATAAAATCAATTACAGTCTGAGGACTAATTGAAACAATAAAGACTATAGCTTATACTACCAATTAACCTGAGCATCTTCCTGCCTTCTGTACCACGGCCTTCTCTAACACAACAGAAGTTCCCCAAGGCTGGCAGAACTGCAGAGCAGTTCACAACTTGGCAGGCTTCCTTCAACAACACTCCTCCAATCAGTTTCTGTATCCAGTTGACTCTACCTCCCGGGAACAGTTAATCTATCATTTGAACAGTGTCTCTTTTTCCGGTCCCCCTGACTGCAACCTTATTCCTTCCAAACCTTCTTTTCTAATGCCAAGACAGGCTTTTAAAAAGCAAGTTATATCTCTGCTCTTCTTTAAACCTTTCAATGGCTCCATATTACATATAGATTAAGGACTAAGTTCTTTAGCATGGTATATAAGGTCCTGGATAGCCTTTCTCTGCCTATGTCTCCTGCCTTGTTTCTTGTCATTTTTTCATCATTAAACCACTTCATACTCTAGAAATATCAAGTACATTAAACTTCCAAATACTCTGTACTAGGTGTTTTAATATTCATTCTCCTGTCCAGAAACCAAGTCTAAGTTCTCCCCCCATTTCCAGAGTAGATGCTTGCAATTAAGCCATAGTAATTGTCCTAGGAATGAGCACTACCCAATCAGAGCCCGAGATTCATGATTAAATTTATTTTTTGAGGAATCTTAAAAAAGAAATCCTCAAGCTTTTCTCTTAAACACAAATCCAGAGTTGTGTAACCTCTGAATCTACTGGCAGCCATCTGGAGACTACAGGGAATAGCCCTAAGGATGAAGCCAACACAGAGGAAGCAAAGCGCATGATGGAGAGAAAAAAATTAGTATACAGATTACCTCATCTGAGACCCTGTGTGCAGCCAAACCAGAAGCCAGGTCTACCCCAAGCTGTCCATGTGTATGATCCAACCTTTCACTTTTAGTTTAACCTAATTTGATTCAGATTTTCTTTTATTGACCATCAGATGCATCCACACTGATGCACACATAGTGCTTCGTGCCTCCACATATTTGTGCATGCAATTCCCTCAATCTCAAATGCATTATTTAAATATCTTGGTTAAATGTTATCTTCTCTTAGAAGTCTTCCTAATTACCCAGAATATATTCATCATCTCCTTCATTGTGTTCTGTCTGTACAAGAATATGCTACTGTTGAATTTATCACCTTATATCATATGCATAGTTAATACATAGGTCTCTCCCACTGGACTATTAATTCTACTATTTTTTTTTTAATTCTACTATTTTCTTGAAAGAGGTTGTGTCTTCACTTTTTTCAGCTAACTCCATGACAGGCACATGGTAAGCACTTGCAGTTAATATATTGCTGCCTAACAAAACTTCCCCAAACTTAGTGACTTAAAGTAAAAAAAAAAAAAAAAGAAAAAGAAAAAAAAATTACAATGTCTCTTGATTCTGTGGTTTTATTGGATAGTTCTTCTGCTCCATGTAGTGTTACCTGGGGTACTAGGGCAACTGGAAGATACAAAATGGCTTCACTCACGTGACTGTCAGTTGACATGCAGGAGCTCGGCTGGGGTTGTTAGCCAGGGCACTTGGTTCTCCTTCATATGGGTTCTTCATGGGGCTACTTGGGCTCTTCACAGCATGGTAGTCGGGTTCCAAACAACAAAGGCAAGAGCTAAAGATCTTTTAAAGCCCAGCCTCAGAAGTTACAAAGCATCACGTCCACCAATACTGTTGGATGAACTTACCACAGGCCAGCCAAGATTCAAAAGGAAGAGAAACAGACTCCATGTCTCAGTAGATGAGTAGCAAGATTATTGCAAAAGAGCATGTAAGATGGGAAATATTGTTGCAGCTATCTCTGAGAATGAAATAAGACAATCTACTGCAGCACTCAATCATTTCTGAATGAATGAATGAATGAATGAGTGAGAAAATGAACAAATGAAGCATTGTCACCTTTATTCCTGTCACTCTTCTCATTTTACATTTTTTTCTAGGATTTCATGCTGCCACAATTCTTTTGTTGGATAAGTCATCTTTTCCTTTAATAAGAGCTACTAAAATTTTAAGATATTAGAATCAAGATATTCATTAGTTCATATAATTTTTCTCTAACATTCTCTTGGTAGAAAAAGCAATCCCTTTTCAAGCCTGTATTTCAGGACTGCATGTGTGTGTGGGTGTGGGTGTGAGTGTGTGTATTGGCTTATTACATATCTCCAACAGTCCTAGAGTGCTTTAATATTCTGACTCAAATTTTAAATATCTGAATTTCAAGGCCCATATCTACTTTTACCACTTTATATAATACACAGTACAATGATATTTAATAAATGTAAGGAAGATCATTAGTTGACTTGTAGTAAGATTGCTGAGTCCTTAATAGCCAGATAAAAAAGTTTTTTTTATCCTATTTCCAAGTCTATGCTATGAAACTCCATAAAGAATGTAGAAATGTGGAGTGTCTAGGTGTCTCAGTTGGTTAAGTATCTGCCTTTGGCTCAGGTCATGATCTCAGGGTCCTCAGATAGAGCCTGGAGTCAGGCTTCCTGCTCAGCAGGGAGACTGCACCTCTCTCTCTCACTCTTTCTCCCTCTGCCCCCCATTCTCCCTCTCTTTCTTAAGTAAATAAATAAAACCTTTTTTAAGAAGTGTAGAAATGACTACTAAACATAGATTGGCATTATATTTTTTCAGGTATAATACAATAGATACACAGTGAAAACACTCATTTTTGAGTGTTTCCTTCCATCCACTGAATTTCTTTTAAGACCAGATGGCCCTGGTCAGAGGACTTTTAGTTCAATTAGTCATTTCCTGAGGACACATCTCTATGGTTTGTCCTTTTCAGTATAGTTCCTCTTATTCCTCTTCCTTTTCTTATTTATTGGAGTTTGATCTAACTTCTCTTTTGAGTGGAGCATTCTAAGATCTCATAACATATTTTTGCTGTATGTCTTCATAAATGGCCATGTTTGCACACTTGCCATAGTCTCTTCTTACTCTGGCCTCTACCTTTATCTTTCTATTCCTTTTGTTTCTCCTAGTTTTTGCTTCAGAAACCAAGCCCTAAGTAAAATAATAAATTATCTGTTCCAAATGTTCTTGAATCAAAAATATTAGCAAGTGTGTGAACCATCACTTGCCCTGGAACTACCAAACCAGGTTCAATTCCTGTGGCCAAATCCATGGATACAACTGCTTGGAGCTTGGCATATATATCTTCACAATATCTGTGGTTAGGTTCTGGGAATAAAAGAAATTCTAATTAATCCATGATGTAGCTAAAAACTCACTAATTGTTGGATAAAATTGCCACAAGCCAGCCAAGATTCAAGGGAAAGAAAAACAGACTCTACATCTTGGTGGGTGAATAGCAAGATTATCGCAAAAGAATACATAAGATGGGAAAGAGCTGAGTTTTAAGTCACAGGTATATTTGAGTTTTAAGTGGCTGAGAACTCTGAGGGTGGGAAATTAGAGAAAAAGCAGTTTTTATAGTAGCTTAGGGAGATGGTTCTCATGACAATAGCCATCTGTCTACCATGTGTAGTTTCCAGGAAGCATATTTCAAGTGCAAGCTGGAATTTATTTTCTGAGTACTGAAAATGGTACATCTTTCTTTCATTTGCCCTAGTAGGTGAACTCATATTATCAGGGAAATGGTACTAGTTCCCTTCTTTAGAAAATTTTAAAAGCTCCTCATAGAATATAAGGAACAAGGACTTTTTTTTGTCTTAAGCCCCTTTTCTATGGGGTGATATATGTAATCTGTGTTTCTTAATCCTTGCTCCTACTTGAGACACCAAACAAGGTAACAATAGTTGATGTTGAATATGGACTTCTTGATGATGCCTGAAATCTAGCGAGAGGCTGATTCCACTTCCTTCTCTTCATCTGTTGGCCATTGGAAAAACTATATACTACCTGATTCTAATTAACTAAGTGATAAAAAGAAAGAAGGGACAAAGACATAAACTTGAAAAAAATCTAAAAAAAAAAATTGAAGTACACAAGGAAATTAATTGAGGTCACCGATGCCAGGGAATAAATGCTTGTGGTTTGTGACAAAGGCAGGGGATGCACCTGTTGGCACAATGGGTGCCATCAGGGTGCCAACAGAGCATTGATTCCCATTCCTAGGATCACAGGAGGGAAATTGGTGCTGGCTCTAGTAGATCTGCATGGTAGTTGCAAGTGAAGAAGTGTCTGGGGATACCAGAATTACTGAGAACTTTTGGAACTTTCTCTCGGAAATTTTTTAAAATTAAAGTAATAAATCTCCTCATTAAAGTATAAATAGTTGGAAAATTTGCTTTCAGCAAATCCATAAATATGAAAATTATCTCACTGATCCAAAAGGAGATATCAAGTTAAATGCCAGGAGTGAGATATATAATTCCTTTGGCATTAGCCAAGAGTGAGGGAGAGCAAGCTTTGTGCTTTAAATATTTTAAATAAATAGCCTTCCACAGGCCCAAATGGTCATAGCATCTGCAGTCCCCAAAATATCTATACCTGATACAGAACAACATATTACATGTCTCTCATAAATGCACAGAGAAGAGTTTTACAAACACTCAGAATACAAAATAATGTATTCCAAAATGCATTAGTAAATCAGTGGATTGTAGTTAGAACATTTTTCCACACTAAATCCATAGTTCAGGCTCTCAGGTGAATCTGAGAAATTCCACTTAAGTATCATGTGGTTGAAATCTAGACCATCCAGATGCTGAGTACTATATTTCAAGTTATTTGAGTCCTATGCCACTGTGAACTCCAAAGGTAGGGAGAAGAGGAAAAGCAGCTTTCATGGTATCCCAGGAAGATGGTTCCCATGACAACAAACATGTATTTGTGTGTCGCTTAAAAGTAAGAGTCATCAAGGTGTACAGCAGAGAATACGTGCTATCCAAATCTCGAGATTACACATATCAACAGGATTTTATGCAATTTTGTTTATAATTTTTTTAAAAGTTAATGCTATTTTATATAAAACTGTTTCCCTTTTAGAGCTTTCATTCATTTTTTCTATCTCAATCCTAATTTTGTTTTCTAAAATGAAAATATAAAGACTTTAATGCAGTAGCTGTTTTCCCCAGTGGTCCAGGGACTCCACTGATAAGACCCATATTATAGCACATGTCAACCTTTAAACATAAACCATTGCCCTTGGGTCTATCTTTTCCTAACAGAGGTTTTTACTGCTTTCTCCTTTATCACCTTTCCCTTGAGAAAAAATTCCTGACAGCTTGAAACCGTAGTTTATTCGAATTTAGTGAACTGCTTAGTGCTTATGTTAAGGTGCATCCCCTGCCCCTGCCTTTGTCACAAACCACAAATTCACATTTTGATGCTCTTCAACAATAAATTCTCTCAACAAAACTGTGGCATTGCCTTACATGTCTACTTCATACATAAGTTTCCCTACAGAATTTGTGTTATAATGGACGTTAGGGATAAGATTCTGTAATCTTATGTAGCATCTAGAAGACCAAAAAAGATTATATTTGGTATTCCTCTTTCCTATTATTGTCTCCTCCTTTCTCTATCCAAGTCTTCTCCCTAGAAACTTACTCCACCATGTATTCTTCCCGAGTTATAATTCTACACTCCATTTTTTTTTTAAGCAAGATGTGCTATTCAGATAAAGCCTTGGCTGACTTACATGCTAGCCTAACTGTAATTACCTGCTTTGTATGCTGCACCACCAACACCCCCAAAAGTAGGAGGAATTTTTTTGGAGATGCCAGCGATTTGGGGGGGCACTAGTAATTTTTGTATAAGTAGTCATTCCAAGTTATTAGTACCATTCCTATTCTCCAGATGGTCTGGGGAAATTATGTGGTGGTGCCAAACCTAGCTCAAGGGAAGCCTTAAGTCTTCAGTCCTGAGCCAGTCTCAAGAACTCCTATCCCTATTCTCAGTTTGAAGTATTATTAGCTAACACTGAAAAGGGACAGACAGAAGCATAACCTCATGAAATTCAGCCCAAGTCTTCCAACTTTTTAAGTATCATTTCCTACTAGCCTTACATTTAATAGAGGGTCACTGTTGTGTCATACATTATTTATCAAGTACAATATCCTACAGCTCATCTTTCCAGAGACATCTAAAACATTCAGGACTTAGGTCATCAGTTCAAAATTTATCCCACTGTTAGGTCAACTCCAATTGACAATTTAGTTCATGTGTCATTCTCTTTGCCAAAAAGTCAGTTATCAATTATCCACTTAGTTATTGGCCATGTTTATTTCTAGTCTTACTAACACTAAAAAAATCTTATAGATAACAGTTGAAGGAAAATTATTAATCATAAATACAGAGTTAGTTTAGTGATTTTTTTTTATATTTAAAAGGAAGCATTTGTTAGTTATAAATATCTGGTCTCCAGCAGATACAAATGGATTAGTTCTGGATTGGAGAAGAAACAGTTCCATTATCAGAGATGATAGAACATAAACTACAGATAGCCATCTTGCCAAATCATATTGGCAAGAAGAAATAATGTGATAAATCAATGTAACTGTAAATAAAATTCTTGTTGGAATTCTCACCAGCAATCTTCTTAGAATGGAGAATGCAGCACTTTTGTGATATTGGGAAAATTCTAACTTAAATCAAAGGTGGTTTTGGATAGTTATTGGCATCTCATTGACTAGGTAAAAATCAATAAATCATTCCAACATATTTATGCCTAAGTTTCTATTTCTGTGAAAGAGAATGAATCGCATTTGTGTTTGAAGCTCTTATGACCAAGAGAAGCAATAGATCATAATGATTATGTGCATAACCCTGGAAACATTCTGAATGAGTTTGCAGCCCATTCTGACACAATCAATAAATAACCTTACGCAAGTTACTCCAGCTTTCTGTGCCTCCATTTTTGCATTCATAAACAAGGTGGATAATAATATGCCAACTACATCAACAAATGGATGTCAAATATCTAGAACAGTATCTGATACAAAGCAATGATTCAATAAATGTTGGGTCTGTAGCCATAACCATCAAAGCAAGACTATATATATATTTTTTAGGTTTTTATTTAAATTCCAATTAGTTAACATATGGTGTAATATTAGTCTCAGCTGTACAATATACTGATTCAACACTTCCATACATTACCTGTGCTCATCACAAGTGCACACTCTTTAATCCCCATCTCATAAAACCCATCCATCACCCACCTCCTTCTGGTAACCACCAACTTGTTCTCTATGGTTAAGATTTTTTCTTGGTTTGCCTCCATCTCTAAAGCAAGACTATATTCTTAAAGCAATCAGAAGATACAGCTAATGAAGCGGTGACTGACCTCCTTGACATTTTGTTATCACACTTTTCCAAGTGCTTTGCAATGATTTCTGTTATATATCTGAATATTATTTTTAAGATAGTATTAAACTGAAGCACCATAAGAGCAAAAGAAATCATTTTGAACTGAGAGTAGGAATACAGTAGCTGTCTCTGCAACCAACCAATTGTAATCTTAAGTGATTTGGGCTTGTGTTTCCTCCTCTGAAGACTGAGGGCTATAAATTCATTATCTCTAAGTTCCCTCCAGATCTTTCATTCTTTCTACTAAGATGCATTTGATCAGATTATCTTGAAATAACCAGAATGCCATTTTGTAATAGCCATTTTTTAACACGTAGCTTTGCAGAAATATAAGCTTATTTTGTTTCTTTTAAACTTTAAATTCAAGGTTTGTGTTAACCAAAATAGAAGTCTCATGAATGTTGAATCAGAAATGTGCCAAAAAACAATTCTCTACCAAAGAGTCAAGTATACAATACTATAAATTAATAAATTTTAATAAATAATTTTAATAAAAGTAAACTTCTAGATTAGGGCAACTCAGAAAATGAGGACTTCAGTTAAGATCTACATAAAGGAGAAAGAGCTGGGAAATTGATAGAAAGCAAGTGTCAGTCTTAAAGGAGAATTTAAACTACACTTTAAAAAATATTTGTAAAACAGAGTTTGTCTCTGCAGGGAGCACATAGTCGTAAAGGGAGGTACTTAAGAGTCATAAAGATGAGTAATACCAAACCAATGACAAAAATAGTATTATCTCAAGGAAACAGATGACTGCCTATAGGGAAGGAGGAAAGTTGGTTAAGAAAAAAAGGAAAAAAATAATGTAAACCCCCCCCCCAAAAAATCCCCAAAACTGTTGAAAAAGAAGAAAGGGGCTTTCTGAATAAAGGGGAGAGACATGGAGATGGCGAGGGCAGGGGGGGACATAAAAGGAACACATAGAGCAAAATGATTTCAAAAGTAGGTTGAAAAAAAGTAGATTGATATGACAATCAAAAAGACATCTTCCATATTTCAAAAAGACACTGAGGATAAGTCTGAGAACCTTCAAAAATGTTAATGTCATGAAAGATTTTTAAAAAATAAAGACTGAGAAACTGTTCTAGATTAGACTAAAGAAAATAGATGATCTTTGATAGAATCCCAATTTTTTTTTTTAAAGAAGTAAAGGCATTGGGACAATGGGAGAAATTTGGATATGGGCTATATACAAACAATAGTATTGTGTCAATGGTACATTTTCTGAGAGTGATAATAATATTGTGATTGAGTAGAAGAAACTCTCATTATTGGGATATATATGCTAAATTGAGGGGTAAGTAACATGATATGCATCTTACTCTCAACTGACTTGGGAGAAAAATGTAATATACAGTATTTTAAAAAGGAGCAAAATATTGACAATTAGTGAGTGTAGATTAAGAATCTACAAATGTTCATTGTTTTACTCTTGTAATTCAACTGCAGTTTTGATATTTTTCAAAATTAAAAAAGTTCCTCAAAATTAAAAAAAGACATTATTCACAATAAACTTTGAGTAAATAGGTTGTGATACTGTTTCCAAAAAGTGAGTTTTCAGCCACCCACTCTTGTCCATCACCCTCCTCATCAAAGGGAGAATGTGTGAATCCAAATCAGTACTAGTTGCTGATTAGCTCTTCACATAAAAACACCAGGTTCTTTGGAGGTTAGCTTCTTCTTGTAATTACAGCCACAGGAATTCTCTAGTGCCAGTTACTTTGTGGTATCTATTGGGTAACATCAAGAGAAAGAAAATGGGAACCTCTAAATGCAAATTCAGCTTGTGGTGAAAAAAAAAAAAAATAGGAAGCCCAAGAGAATTTCTTTTCCTAGACTAAGGTAGCCGTGCAATGTTCTAGTGGAAAAACGGGAGAGAGAATTTGACAAAAATTGCCATATGCCTCATATATCTTGGGAAGATATGGATGGTGGAGAATAGTCTGATTTTGGTAGTCTATCTCTAGAAAGAGAACTATATTGAGCATTTTTTAATAATCAAAAGATTAACTTTTCTAAAAATGCACAAGATGAAAAGCTTTAAAAGGAACTCTCCCCAAAAGGTGGAATTTTTGCTAATAAAAAAGCATTCTACCATTTAAAATTATAATGAATGATTCTGGCAATGAATGAAAAGAAATGGTACGTACATTACTAATTTCGGCAAAAATTGGTACATTTTGGCAAATTGGAAAATTTTCAAGAGTTGAAAAATCTTTTTATTTGATCACTTTTCACAATTTATCTTAACAAGACAGAAAAAGAGAAAGAGTAAGGGAGACGGAGGAGAGGAGAGGAGAGAAAAGAGGAGAAGAGTGGGGAGGGGAGGGATAAGGAGAGGAGAGGAAGGAAGGAAGGAAAGAAGGAAGGAAGGAAAAGTGAGCTATATATAAGATAGTCATTTCAGATACTTAGAAGAAAAGGAAGGGGAAGAAATACACTCAGTAATGAAATGTTTATATAATGCATATCAACATTAAATACATAAAACACTTTGCAAATCATAAGACTGTACAAGAAGAAAAGAAAATGATAATATCCAGTGCTAAGTAAAGTATATAGAGTTAAATATTGCATCTGTTATGATTCAATCATGTAAAGTCATGAAGCACAAGGAAAGGTTAATCTGTTAGACTAAAGTCGGGATGGGAATAGGAGTTAATTCTTTTAAAATCCCCATTGTTATTGTTATGAGAGTAGACTTACGTTAATTGCTCTCTCAATAGGATATGGCATGTTTGTAGCCAAGTATGCCACATTAAATGTAATCTTTTGGGGTATCAATAAATAAAAACTCCCTCTTCACTTCTGCTACAGATTGTGTGAAATTTATGTTAAATCCCTACTACTCCTCAGGCTATTCTGTTATAAAACCATCTTTTCAACACATGAAAACAATATTTACAAAATTAAAAAAACTTTTATGCCAATTTGGTAAAAGCATTTACTTTAGATTCTTACCTTTATAGTGTGATTTTAGAACTGGCAACAGTTTGTTTCTATTTGTCATTTAAGGGAAGCTTGGTTGAGAAGAGAAACCGTATACTAGGGATCAGAATGAGGGCTCTAGAATTAGGTAAATCTGACAATCCCTTTGTCCATACTAGATGAATATCCTTGGATATGTTTTTTTTTTTTTAAGATTTTATTTATTTATTTGAGACAGAGAGAGAGGGATAACAAGAGAGAGTGTGCATATACAGTGTGGGGGGGGGTGTAGAAAGGGAGAAACAGTCTTCCCACTGAGCAGGACCCTGAGATCATGACCTGAGCTGAAGGCAGATGCTCAAACAACTGAGCTGCCCAGGCACCCCCTGGGTAAAGTTCTTACTATCTCTCTATACCTCCATTTTCTCATCTCTAAAGTAGCACAAATATTATATATATCTTCTAGGGTTATCATGAATATCAAATAAGTTGATGCATATAAAGTTCTTAGCATAATGCCTCCCATGGAGTGATTCTAGGTGAACATCAGGTATTGCTGTAAGTTGGCTCTCTATAATCTGCGATTTTTATATAGCAAGTAATCGGGTCTAGGGGTGATCAAAATAAGGTACATCTTTAATACTGTAGGACTTTGTTCTATAATTAGAATAATTTCCATTATGGCCAGAATATTCATGGACAATATTCCTTGATGGCATATTTAGTGCCCTAGTTCTATCACATACAAAATATTATATTAAGTAATATAATAATAAGGGCATGGGAGATTTTTCAGGAAAAGCTTTGCAAACTTATATCCAGATACATTATTTCTTGAGTCCCATGGAATATATGTGCTTGAGGAGAAATGGAAGAGTAAATTTTGGTCCTTCTGAAACCAATGCAGGAAGGACTTCACTTCTCAGTGCCTCCTACTCTATTCCCCAAACCACCCCTCAGGGTTTGGATTATGCAGGAAGATATTCAGACTCTCTAGATAATCTGCACTTTTTTGTTTTTCTAGAAAAGTCAATAATGAAATAATGGAACTTATCCAAACTGCATTGAGGGGCTAGTCCAATACCTAATCCAGCCATTATCAGGAAAGCTAGAAGAGAACTAAGAAAACCTTTTTGGAATAAGCAGAGAAAATTTGATGCTAATAAAAAAGATCTGAATGCAGACTGCATCCTGTTATTATTCACCAAGCAATGTGGAGCACTTAAAATGAACAGGGCTGTATATCAGCAGAGTGGAGAAACAGGTGGCATTATCTTTGCTCACAGGTAGCTTACATTTTTGTGATCAACAGATATCCATGAATGGGTACATTATGAACTAGCAAATGCACACGAAATACAATTCTGATGGCATGATTATGAATAAGGCTTAAATCCTAAGGACTTTTTCCAGCAAGTAGTATTCTTTGGGATCTTGTTAGTTCCACCAATAACAGGTCTTGAACTTTCAACATTTCATTAACTGAAAGAAGAGGCTGGGGCAATCACCATTGCAACAGCAGGACTACTATTTTTTTTTACTCTCAAAGCCACTAACTGATAGTTCCAAAGCTGAACCTCCTAAGAATCTGTTGAGAGAGTTTCCAGGCTCAGCAAAGTTCACCCTCTTGCTGTCAGGTATACAATTAGACATTTGATGTAGCTCCCATGTTAATTATAAAGTATCGCATTGAATTAATAAGTGCTGCAGTTGTTGCCTTTGCAATGAGAAAAGACAGTACCGAATAATTTAGCTAGCTCTCTCTGGTTGGCACTTGGCAATGTTAGTTATTTAGCACGTCAACCTGACCTGGGTTATGTTGCAAAAGACCACATGGGGCAGCTCTGGAAGCAAATCAGCAATCCTAGCATAAGGGTCACACAAAGCATTCTGTGCACGTTTAACAAGTTCAAATACCATATACTACAAGCTGGGTTTTCCCTGTGGACTAAAAGTAAACATGTTTTGCCACTTGTTTAATTGGTGAAATATTTTATTTTGGAGGCACATTTCACTGAAAGTGTTCTCCAGAAGTATTTCTAAATTTGAGAAACTTGAACAATATACTGATAGAGTGAAAGAGTCTATTCTTGGAAAAGATCTCTCAATATAAATATGTCCAAAGTGCATTTGAAAACAACTCTGCTTGAGCATATGAAAAGTGACTTCTAAGTAAATGCAGTAATTGTTTTATTATAATAATAGAAATGACAGTAAAATATTTCATCTTTTCTCCTCCTAGAAGATCTTGATAAATATTTCCTCAACAAATAAATAGCCTAGGGAAAGAGAATTCATTTGGCTTTTATACCTAATATTAATTTCCTGGTGATTTCCACTGGTATTTTAAGATAAATTTTGAGATCCTAGTAACCTAATTCCTTGCTACTCAAAGCGTGGCCCACAGACTAATATCATCAACCTAGCAGCTTATGAGAACTAGAAAATCAGAATCTTCACATTCAAGTCTGAGAAAACCTGACTCAAAGCAAGTGAAATCCTTTTGAAATTAACATCAAAAGCCTACCTTAAAATGAAACACAAGGGAAGTGATCTCTTGAATGGTGACAGAACCAGAGGTGATGTTTGGAAGGTCCAAAATATTACTTGCATATACAGTATAGCTGTATCCAAGTAATTATGAAACTTTGAGTAAGTTTCTAACCTGTCTTAGAATTATACTTAAAAAAGAAAAAAAAGGGCCAAGATAGAAGTCTTCTAACTCTAATATAAGTTTTCTCATGTCTTCAAGTGCCTTGGGTTTTATTTCCTACAAATTAACAGGGTTATCTTTTTCACCCTAGGTCACTTCTAGTTTGGCCATTGCCTATGCCTCTGCCGCACTCCGTCCCCTACTCTGCCCCGGCCCAAAACATATGTTATATGTATTCTAAATATGCCTTTAGCCCATGAAATGTAAAAACAGCATGTATCATCAAAGCCCTTGTTATTTCAGATAGATAAGGAAAGAATTTACTTGTATGTGTGACATCTACTCTCACTCAATTAATGGGGAATGGTAAAATAAATATCTAATCCTTATAATATCTCCCTCTTCAATACATAGTCACTTCTATTATACTTCATACCATCAGACCAGATGTCCATTTTTTTCCCTTCTGTACAAATTAATTAATTAATTAATTTATATTTTGTTTTATTATGTTAACCACTGTATAGTACATCATTAGTTTTTGATGTAGCATTCAATGATTCATTAGTTGCATATAACACCCAGTGCTCATCACAACACATGCCCGCCTTAATACCCATCACCCAGCCACCTCGTCCCTGCACCTGCCTCCCCTCTGAAATCCTCAGATTGTTTCCTGGAGTCCATAGTCTCTTGTAGTTAGTGTCCCTCTCTGATTTCTCCCTCTTCAGTTTTCTCTCCCTTCCCCTATGGTCCTCCATGCTATTCCTTATGTTCCTCATATGAGTGAAACCATATGATAACTGTCTTTTGCTGCCTGACTTATTTCACTTAGCATAATCCCCTCTAGTTCCACCCATGTGTAAATGGTGGCCATTTCACAAATTTTTAAAGAAATCTTCCGTAAAGACCTCTTTCACATTTTTTACCTTTATAATTTTATTGTTCTATGAACTTAGTAAGAGTCTTTCCATACATTTAAAGGGAATTCTACTATTTTCTCTATGCTTTATGGTCTTTCTCCTATGGCATCTTTGTTTTTCCTGACTGGCCAGCGCATTCTGCTCTTGTACTCTTACTGGGAAATTTTCCCACACATCTACAGACAAAACTTTGGAAGGAAATGGGTTAATTGGTTTGGTTCTTGGGCAGAAACTTTTGTACCAATCAGTCTTATAGGTTATTGGCATTTTTATGGGTGGGCCTTCATTGGCCAGGTACCCACTTTGGTCATATTAGTGTCTGACTCTGCACAAAGAATGCAATGTTCACAGGAACATTGACCATGGTTGGCATCTAACCTGATTGTTCTGAACAGTTCAAGATTAAATCCTCAGACCTTTGAATTAACCAGTTACTCCATATTAAGATGCAGACACTCCCTGCACACATAAAACTACTCATCAATTGCTTTAACTTTAATACACATGAGAGGTTTCCAATCTAATCTATCTGTAGGGGTTTAACATTGCAAGAGAAGTCCTGAGATCAATGGATACTTGACAGAGCAGAGGTGCTAAAAAGAAGTCAAGGAAGACTTAAAAGAAAGATTAAAGACAAATGAAGAACAATTTTTCCTATTTTTGTCCAGAGCAGGGCTTTGGCTTAACAGTAGACTTATAGATGAGATTTTTCCAGATAGGTGGGATCACTTGAAAGATTATATAAAGGCATAATATGGTGATTAAGACTATGTGATAGCAAGGGAAGCATAAGATGGGTCAAGAAGATACATGAGGAGAGGCAACAAAGAGTGGAGCCTAGACAAAGAGGAAGAGGGTAGAAATTTTGAGAAGTATAAAAAGTAAATGGCCCTAACAAGATTTTCTACTATATAAACTTCTTCGGTGTTTATTAAATTAAATGTTTATTAAATTAAATGTTTATTAAATGTAAATTAAATTTATTAAATATTCTTTCAAATATTTAAAATCAGCATCCACATAATAGATATATGTAGACAGCCATTATTTACTTCTAGAACTTGATGGTCCGTATGTATCCAGAGACTTCCAGAGTTTTTGAAATTGTATTCTCTTTATAATTTCTTGAGGAATGGACAATTTGAAATATACATCATGTCAAATATCAGGTCTTTTGGTAGGGTATGCAGATGATCCCAAACATTGGGTGCAGAAAGAAACATGGAAATTACCTAAATGGCAAAAGTCAAATAAAGTAGCCTCTCATATCAATGAATTTCACAATCTGGACAAAGCGTATTCATTTCTCATGCAAGAGAAAATCTCATTCATTTCCTCCAATTTGTATAAAAGATTTTTTAAAAGTCTTTTCAGTATTAATTAGACTGACCTTTTAAAAAAAGATTTTATTTATTTATTTAGTACAGAGAGAGAGCAGAAGCAGGGGGAGAAGCTGGCAGAGGGAGAGGGAGAAACAGGCTCCCTGCTAAGCAGGTAGCTCAATGGGGGGTTCAATCCCAGGACACTGAGATCATGATGTGAGCTGAAGGCAGATGTTTAACTGACTAAGCCACCCAAGGACCCCTGGACAGAACTTCTTTTTAATTTTTTTTTAATTTTATTAATATATAATGTATGATTTGTTTCAGGGGTACAGGTCTGTGAATCATCAGTCTTACACAATTCACAGCACTACTATAGCATATACCCTCCCCATTGGACAGAACTTCTTATTTTCAATCAAAGACTACATAATTAGGAAATTTAAGACTTTAATTTTAATGCTCTCTCTATAATATTTGTTTATTTTTATAAATACTTTAAAAAACTATAACAGTAGTGTATCATAGCACTCAAAACTATAAAAACAAATTCAATGAAAAAGATTTCAAATATATGTCTTGTACTCATTACAAAAAAAGAGTCCAAGAATCTGACTTCTGTATGGTAGATCACCAGGAAAAAGTTTGGGGACACCAGGAAAGAATTCATATACCAGAATTTGCCAAGTATGCATTTTTGTAAGGGCACTACAGAAAGAAGAGATCTCCTTTAGTCATTTCAAATTGTCCCTATCTCACTTAAACCCCTCAATAACTTCTTATTGCAATTAGAATAAATTCTAAATTCCTTCCCTTGATCTTGAGTCTGCTTACTTTTCTGACCTCATCTCTTTATACTTCACACCAGGCTTGTCCTACTAGCCTCTTTCTGCTCCTTGAATTTGTAAATCTCTGCCTTGGCTCAGGATTTTGACTCTTGCTATTCTCTCTGGCCATAATGTCCACTTCCCCCACCCTCAGATATTTATTTATTTATTTATTTATTTATGTTAGTCACCATACACTACCCAAAAGACTCCACCCCCAAATCACTAGAACTCATACAGCAATTCAGTAATGTGGCAGGATACAAAATCAATGCACAGAAATCAATTGCTTTCTTTGACACTAACAATGAAACTGTAGAAAGGGAAATTAGAGAATTGATTCCATTTGCAATAGCACCAAAAACCTAAGATACTTTGGAATAAATCTAACCAGAGAAGTGAAAGATCTATACTTGAGGAACTACAGAACACTCCTGAAAGAAATTGAAGACACAAAAAAATGGAAAAATATCCCGTGCTCATGGATTGGAAGAATAAACATTGTTAAAATGTCTATGCTGTCTTCAACATTTTGAGGAACCTCCATGCTGTTTTCCAGAGTGGTTGCACCAGCTTGCATTCCCACCAACAGTGTAGGAGGGTTCCCCTTTATCCGCATCCTCACCAGCATCTGTCATTTCCTGACTTGTTCATTTTAGCCATTCTGACTGGTGTGAGGTGATATCTCATTGTGGTTTTGATTTGTATTTCCCTGATGCCAAGTGATATGGAGCACTTTTTCATGTGTCTGTTGGCCATCTGGATGTCTTCTTTGCAGAAATGTCTGTTCATGTCTTCTGCCCATTTCTTGATTGGATTATTTGTTCTTTGGGTGTTGAGTTTGCTAAGTTCTTTATAGATTTTGGACACTAGCCCTTTACCTGATATGTCATTTGCAAATATCTTCTCCCATTCTGTCAGTTGTCTTCTGGTTTTGTTAACTGTTTCCTTTGCTGTGCAAAAGCTTTTGATCTTGATAAAATCCCAATATTTCATTTTTGCCCTTGCTTCCCTTGCCTTTGGCGATGTTCTTAGGAAGATGTTACTGCGGCTGAGGTCGAAGAGGTTGCTGCCTGTGTTCTCCTCAAGGATTTTGATGGATTCCTTTCTCACATTGAGGTCCTTCATCCATTTTGAGTCTATTTTCATGTGTGGTATAAGGAAATGATCCAATATCATTTTTCTGCATGTGGCAGTCCAATTTTCCCAACACCATTTATTGAAGAGGCTGTCTTTTTTCCATTGGACATTCTTTCCTGCTTTGTCGAAGATTAGTTGACCATAGAGTTGAGGGTGTATTTCTGGGCTCTCTATTCTGTTCCATTGATCTATGTGTCTGTTTTTGTGCCAGTACCATGCTGTCTTGATGATGACAGCTTTGTAATAGAGCTTGAAGTCCAGAATTGTGATGCCACCGACTTTGGCTTTCTTTTTCAATATTCCTTTGGCTATTCGAGGTCTTTTCTGGTTCCATATAAATTTTAGGATTATTTGTTCCATTTCTTTGAAAAAAATGGATGGTACTTTGATAGGAATTACATTAACTGTGTAGATTGCTTTAGGTAGCATAGACATTTTCACAATATTTATTCTATCCTATGACCCAGCAATTGCACTGCTGGGTATTTACCCTAAAGATACAAACGTAGTGATCCGAAGGGGCACGTGCACCCGAATGTTTATAGCAACAATGTCTACAATAGCCAAACTATGGAAAGAACCTAGATGTCCATCAACAGATGAATGGATAAAGAAGATGTGGTATATATACACAATGGAATACTATGCAGCCATCAAAAGAAATGAAATCTTGCCATTTGCGACGACGTGGATGGAACTAGAGGGTATCATGCTTAGCGAAATAAGTCAATCGGAGAAAGACAACTATCATATGATCTCCCTGATATGAGGGAGAGGAGATGCAACATGGGGGGTTAAGGGGGTAGGAGAAGAGTAAATGAAACGAGATGGGATTGGGAGGGAGACAAACCATAAGTGACTCTTAATCTCACAAAACAAACTGAGGGTTGATGGGGGGAGGGGGGTTGAGAGAGGGAGTGTGGGGTTATGGACATTGGGGAGGGTATGTGCTATGGTGAGTGCTCTGAAGTGTGTTAACCTGGCAATTCACAGACCTGTACCCCAGGGGATAAAAATATATGTTTATAAAAAATAAAATTTAATATTTAAAAAAAATGTCTATGCTGTCAAGAGCAATCCGTACTTCCAATGCCATCCTGATCAAAACACCATTGGCATTTTTAAAAGTGGTGGAACAATCCTAAAATTTGTATGGAACCGGAAAAGATCTGGAATCACCAAGGAATGCTGGGGGTATCACTTTGCCTGATTTCAAGCTTTATTACAAAGCTGTGATCACCAAGAAAGCATGGTACTGGCACAAAAACAGACACATAGACCAATGGAACAGAGTAGATAGCCCAGATACGGACCCTCATATGTTCTTAGGACTATTTGTTGTTGCTGTTGTTGTTGTTGTTGTTGTTGTGTTTTGTTTTGTTTTGTTTTTCACATCATCCAGGTCTTAGTTCAAATAAAAACTCAGGGAGGATTTTTCCTTTCTGTGTGTTTGGCAGAATTCTAAGATGGCCCCTCAAAGTTCCTGGCTCTGGCGTATATGCATGCCTTCTCCCAGTTAACCCAAACATGAATCTGGCTCCTGCTGTGAAAGGAGTTGGGGGATGAAATCAAGGTCCCAAATCTGTTGACTTTAAATTGGGAAGATTAACAGGGTAGACCTCACCTAATCACATGAGCCTTTTAAAAATAGACAATTTTCCCTGGCTGTTAGCAGAAATCAGAGATTCAAAGCATGAGAAGGATTTCACATGCTGATGCTGATGTGAAGATGGAGGAAGTCAAAGAATGTGGAAGGCAAGCCTAGCGCCAGCTGAGGGCTTACAGGGAAACAAGGACCAGAATCTTAAAACTGTAAAGAACTGAATTCTGCTAATAACAGCACCAGAGTTTGAGAGTGTATTTTTCCACAGAGCCTTTGGATGGGAACAAATCCTAGTCAACACCTTGATTTCAGCCTTCTGAGACCCTGAGCAGAATGGAGTCACATTGTGCCAGATTTCCGACCTGCAGAGTCGTAAGATAATTAACAGTTGATGTTTAAATGGCTATGTTTATGGTAATTTGTTGCACAGCAATAGAAAACTCATCTGCCATTCTAATTAAAAAAAATAATCTAAAAAGCACACCAGTCATTATTTATATATGAACCTATTATTCTTCCTTCACAATATATAAAACTATAAAGTTAATATTATTTATGTGCTTGATTACTTGCTAAATATCTTTCTTCTAATATTAGACTATAAGTTCAATGGGTGAATGTAAAAAGTGCTCAGACGTAATATTTGTGGAACAAATAGATAAATGCCTAAAATTAAACAAAGGTTTTTGAACAAGATTTTTTTATCAAATCTTTTTTATCTAAAACTTTTCAAATATTTTATTAAATTTTTATCAAATGTTTTTATCAAAACACCAACCTAAAAAGCTGTGGTTTTGTTGTTGTTGTTGCTATATCTTCTACTTGTCAAGATTGCTGTACCTGTCTAACTTTTTTATTTTTATTTCTATTTTTTCTAGAGAGTGAGAGAACACATGTGCAGCAGAGGGGCAGAGGGACTGAGAATTCTGAGCAGGCTCCATGGGCAGGGCAGAGCCTGAGGTGTGGCTTCATCTCACAACCCTGAGATCATGACCTGAGTTGAAATCAAGAGTCCCATGCCCAACCCACCCACCCACCCAGGTGCCCAGCTGTAGCTATCTTTTAAAGACCTAAGACATCTCCATAATATGAATTTTGATTTATATTTAAGATTAAACAACATGGAAAATGCATAAAAGTTAAAATTCTAAAGGAGTCAGCTGTGTACTTGGTTCACTTCCAATGCTGTTTTTTAAAAAATGTTAGTCTTCATTGATGTGGAATGTCCAAACAAATGTGCTAACAAATTATTCCACAGGCCATCTATAGAAATCATCAAGAAATATATCCTCTTACTTAAGGCAATCTTTTTATGATAATTTTCTCAATTAACAGTCTAAGTCAGATATTTTTGTTGGCCCCTCTAGGTACATTTTCCAACATCCTACATTCTGCTATAGGAAGTTGGCCTCTAATTAACTCTATCAATGGACTCCTATATCCCCTTACTTCTGGTGAGTTTATCCAGTGCTCTCCAAGAAAAATGCTATGATGTATGTGTTATATGATATAATATGATATGAAATGATATGATAATTCATAAATATATTTTTAACTTTAATAATTTTCTAAGTATTTTATATTTACTAATAGTACATTTTAAAAATTAAAAGCAGATGAAATTAGTATTAAAAATCATATTATTTATCTGTTACATAATAAATACATATTTAATAATGTAAGTTAATATTTAATAATATATACATTGAATATATGTCTAAAATATTACCCTTCCTATTTTTAATTAATGTAAAATTATTAATGTGACATTTTACATTCTTTTTAATACTAAAGTTTCAAAATTTAGTGCATGTTTTACACTTATAACCACACTTCAAGTGCTCGGTAGCCATCTGCAACCAGGCTACCATGAAAACAGTGCAGTGTTGCCCAAAGGGATCAGATCCCTGACTCCTTCCCTGTGAGGTCGTCTCGGATTGTTTTTGTCCTCTACCCAAGGTCATAGCTCTTTTAAAGGTGGCTTACTTAATACATTGCTCCCCTTTTGGGTTCTGATAATCATTCCTTCATCTTGTCCCTTCAAGCTTCAGGGTTATAATAGTGTTCTCCTTTGTGATTTCCATAAGTCTTCTCTAAACATCTTTAATGTCTCTTTATTAAAACCTTCTCAAAGGCCCTTCTCAAAGGGCATATTTGAGTATGCCCTCTGTTTCCAACTGGGACCCTCACTGACTCACAGTTCCTTTACTAGAATTTCTCTAAAGGAGCTAAAGGCTTTATTTCTTGATTATTACTTCAGGAATGATCAATTCTGAATTCATACTTATCAAATAATAGGGTGGTATACCTAAAAGGTAAACTAATAAGCAGAATTAATTAGAATTTGCTAAATTAAAAGTTGTTTAATGTAATTATAAGAGTCCCTAACAGAGGTTTACCTTCTGTTCAACTTAAAAAAATATTATGAAAAAGTTGCTACAATCTAAAAACTTTAAATGCCAGTATTTTCCCAGGTTTCAGGACTTTTGTACACAATATTCTAACATGAATAAAAATTCTGGAAGTCCTGACAGGTCTTACATTTTATGGATCAAAGAATGTAAGAAACAAAATTAAAAGTTCTATTATGTAATATAGATATTGACTTTGTTAGCTTTATTATTGATTTCTAAGGTTTATGTTGATTGAGAAGGGCTGTTAAAACCACTTTAGGAAGGGAATCATACATAATTATCTTTCTAAGTGGTAAACAATAAATAGATCTGATTTTTAAAAATCTTTGGCACATGTTTTTTTATAAGAAACCTTACTTTAGGGACACCTGGGTGGCTCAGTGAAGGCTCTGCCTTCAGCTCAGGTCATGATCCCATCGAGCCCCACATCAGGCTCTCTGCTCAGCAGGGAGCCTCCTTCCTCCTCTTTCTCTGCCTGCTTCTCTGTGATCTCCGTCTGTCAAATAAATAAATAAAATCTTTAAAAAAAAAAAGGAAAAAAGGAACCTTACTTTACTCGTTTATGGAAGAAAAGAAGATTATCCAATTATGTATTATAATCCTTCATGTAAGCTGTTTGGGGACAATTTTTGAAAACACTTTGGACCTTGGAAATGAATGTCTCCTTTGTGATATACTGTGATCATAATTTTGAATTTTTATGAAACACAGAAAATTTATTTATCTTTCCCAAGGGAAATCAGGCCTTTTAAATGAAATATTTGTTTTTGTAGATGTTTTTTCTACCTAACGTAGCTGTCCACAGGACTGACGGAAAAAAATCTATGCTGAAATGGAAAGTATTTGGGGTTCATAAATTGACCTTAACCTAATGTGATGAGAATATTTTCTCCTCTAAAAAGTAAAGTGCCTGTCTTTTTTCAGAGATCAGTATGGTAGTAACCACACTTCTGGAAAACATATTTAAATGAGATTCCATGAGGTATAGTAGAAACAAAAGCACTTACAAAATCAGTGTTCAAAGTTAAATACTTTGTCTCACTGATACCAACCAATGCCCTCTATGTTTTGAAATAGTTGGCAGATCTCCTGAGGACCATGACATTATGGGTACAGCCAATTTCTTGTGGCTAAACTCACATTTATGTATTGGTTAAAATAGATGGGGAATGGGAAGGTTGCTCTTAAGCTGTGGTCTTCACTGATGCATATGCGGATTCATCTTAAGAAACTCAAATTTTAAGGACAATCACTTGTAAAACCACAAAAGGGTTACCCCAAACCTCGGCCACTTAGAATTGGCCACAGAAGCCTGGTTTTGAATAACAAACTCTGTCAAACAGTAAATTAGACTCCATGCTTACCCTCTTCTGCTTCTGCTCAAAAGGAAACAGTTTAACATGTTAAGATATGAACTTGTTGAGTAAAAAATAGTCTCAAGGAGTGTATTTCTTTTCTTGTTTTCTTCTGAGAATGGGTCTAATGAGTTACCCAAAATATTGTCAATATTGTTGATGTGAAAATCTCTTAGTCAATGGGTAAGCAAAATGTCACCCACAAAATTCAATGATCTAGGTTTTTAGGTCATTTTTCCTCAGTAAAATGTTGACAATCATAGCAAAGAAGAATATTGAAGGAAATATTGTAGCTCAGAAGCATTTTGGGATGGAAGGTAAGTAACAAACCAAAATATATGTAAAGGTTAGCATCTTGCCACAGGAGGATTATAGTGGGAAGCCAAAGGTATTATATCATCAGAGCTTTCCAGAGTTTTCTAATGATAACGAAGTCATATTTCACAACTAGAGAATAGTAATGTGGTGGCAACATTGAGTGGGGGAAAAATGCTACTTATTTCTTTTTATTTTTAGTTGGCTGTAAACCCAATGCTGTACTTTTTATCTCCATGACTATTTATTTTACAACTAGAAGTATGTACCTCTTAAACCCCTTCACTTGTTTTATACTACTTAATTTTAAAGTAAAAAAATTACATCAATAGCATTTATTCAAAAATGATAGAAAAATTCACTAACAAAACCTGGCTTGCTTTTCTCAAAATTATTTTTCCTAAAAATCTTCCATTGGACACATAATAAATTACTGACATTATGTTACACAACTAGTCCTCATAGTATGATACTGAGAGTATCTTTGAGTAAATACTCGACTTTCGATTTTTGCTTTGTGATTGCAAAGTAGATAATTACAAAGTAGATAATAGTATAATAATTGCAAAGTAGATAATGCTAATTTACCCAAGTCCACATATATAACAGGTTGTCAAGAAATTTGATACTGTTGATTGGTAGCTCCTTTTTAAATTTATGTTTATACCAAATAAGACTTTAGATTCTAGAAATCTGTTTATGAGTCTCTTTGAAAGAAAGGTTTATACTCACTAATAATGTTAACATCAGAGTGTAAAGGGCATTCTTTCCACTGGAATGAAAACACCCAAAGAGAGCATTTTTAAAAGTCCATTGCAGGGAAACTACTTAACCATTCAAGAAACCCACACACACACAAAAAAATCAATGTGTGAAAGTTTCACCTCTTTCCTTTTAAGTTGCATAGATGTGAAGTCCCACTTGTTTCCTCCTTTGAGTGAGAGAAGCATTTAGAGCCACTTGCCTGGAAGAGAAACACTCGTCTCTACTGCTGCACAGGCCTCCCTGTGTCAGCTGCTTCCCACCGGGAAGTGAACACAGCTACCTTGAAGAAAAATTTGCATTAGGTCATAATTTTCCTCTTTTTATGTTTTCCTTGCATTCTGAGGAAGTGGAATAGGTTCTCAGCTGAAAAATAGACCCTTTTTTCTTCACAGCAAATACATATTAGAGGTAGAAGACACATAATTTTTTTTAAATGAGGGAAAGAGTTTAAAAGTGTAGTTTGGGGGCTTGCTTTTTTAATTTTTATTTTTTTAATTTTCCCCAGATTGGCTTTTGTTTTCCAAAGCATTATCAGATAAAATTTTCTCTTAAATCTTTTTTAGAGTCACCTGGGTGACTCAGTGGTTAAGCCTCTGCCTTCAGCTCAGGTCATGACCTCAGGGTCCTGGGATCAATCCCTGCACTGGGCTCTCTGCTCAGCAGGAAGCCTGCTTCCCCCTCTCTCTCTCTGCCTGCCTCTCTGCCTACTTGTGATCTCTCTCTCTGTTAGATAAATAAATAAAACCTAAAAAAAATTTTTTTTTAGACTTGAGGATTTGAAGCGACAGGCGGTTAAGTTTAGTATTTCCTTTCCTTTTTCTTACCTCTCGCTGCTTCAGAAAGTTATGGAAATACCTAAGAAACAAATACTAAGTTTGTCATTCCATACTTAAATTTACATTTGCTTAAAATTTAGAACCTTTATTTACTACATACAGAACTGAATATTGCAGCAAAAATTCTAGCTCTTGTTTTGTATCTTTTAGGTATAAATTTTAGATTCTCAGTCACTTCCCATTATTCAATTTTTCATTATATATTTATAATTTTAACATGTTTCAATCATGTTTAGAACATATAGGATTAAATATTTCAAGTTTTGTGCATATCTCAGAATTAAATTTAAACTGATTTTTTAAAAGTAACTTTATAAAATTATTACTTATAAACTGATTAATCAAATTCAACATATTTCTGCTAAAAAATTAGAAACATCCTTTGTTATTCTGTTACATATCCATATTTTTCATAAAGTACATGTAATTCTCTATGGAAGGTGTCAAAAAATCCATACATAAAGTTTCTCAGACCACTTGTATATAGTTATCTGTAATGCTTGTTTAAAAATGTAGACTCCTAGACCACACTCCAGCGTGAGTAGATGAGAATCTCTGGGAGTAATATCAGAAATTATCTTTTTAAATAAACTTCCCAGGAAATTTTTATGCATTCTAAAGTCTGACAGCCATTACCCTGGAGGTTGATCCCTCCATATTAAAAGAAAAAAGGACAAATTGGGTTTCGTTGAGTTTTTGGTCCTCTAATCTGGTACACACACACACACACACACACACATACCCCACATACACCATTGCTTATTTGGAAATAATAATCCATTGTATTTGATGGATATAAATATAATTAGGGTATATGCTAAACTGATATAATAAAGAGCCACCAAAATACCATGCCTTAGATAAAACAGATTTATTTATTTCTCATATGTGATCCAGAGTATGGAGGTAGCTCCAAGCCAGGAGGTCACTTGGGGATCCAAGTTTGTTTTAACTTGTTCCCCTGCCTCCTCTAAAGTGTTGGCTTCAACACTGTTTCATACCATCATGTTCACAGTCTGGGCCATAGTGAAGTGAGGAGATGAAATCCCTTTAAAAATGTGATAGACAAGGTGTATACTTTAATTTTGCCTATTGGCAAAAACTAAAAGATTTTTTAAAAACATGTTAGTTTATATGATATTCCAGAAGACAGCCAGATTCTGCTAACTTCATTAGAAAATTCCCAATATTTCTTCTTAATGAATATACTCACAGGGAATATAATAAATGCTAACAAATAATTATTTTTCTATAGGTAATTATAGCATTTAATGGGCCTATTCTCTTCCATCTTTTCACAGAAAAGAAAAAGGAGTCCTACCACTGTCCTTTCAAATTTTTAATTCACAACCAGCAGATGAAACAGAAATTTAGTCATTTCATCTGTGAAGTGCTAACTGGCTTGGTAAATGTATAGAAGTATTCATGGATAGAATTCTATAAAAAGTAAAGGAAAATTAAACAGCAGACACTAAAGAAGAGTAAACAAAATGATGTGTATTCAATATTCATCTACCTTATCCCCAGGAATGACCCCTGAACCACAGTTACATTTGGTCTTACTACAAACATTGGGTACCTATGTAGGTACAACCAGCAAGCTGACTGATTTTTCTTCTTTATCACTTTTGGGGAATGACATGGGAAAGGCTTTAGTGGTGTTTTTCAAGGAGAGTTGCTCAGTCAAACCTTAGTCTTCAAAAATCTCAAGCCTGATCACATCCTTCTCCTGATAAAATTCACTTCATGACATCCCATTGCTCTTGAGTTAAAGACACTTTCAGTTGAGAAGAAAATAAACCCAACATAAAATAGACTGCCCCCCTCCCCAAATGTGGAAAGGCAGGAGATTAACTCACATAGTAAAGAATTTCAAGGATAGATTCAGTTTAGCTAGATGAAGCAGCTCAAATGATATCACCAGGACTGAGTCTTCCTATCATTCTGCTCTCATTTTGTATATTTTAGCTCTGTTTCAGGTAGGTTTTTCATTTACGATAGGTGCTAGAAGCTCCAAGACTGTGGTCTATATTTGCAGCAATCTCAACAGAAATAATATGCCTCATTGGTTTTGATTTAACTAGGCTGCATATGAACTTGTGGTTCAGATGTCCAAAAGCAATCACTGAAGTCAGAGGGTTATAATGGCCAGGTCCATGTCAATGTTGAGCTTCTAAGGCTGAAAGTGAACTTAGATTCACCTAGGCACATGTAATGAGAGTGGGGTGGGTGGGAAGGGAAGAGTAGTTCCCTTGAGAAAATCAGGTAGTGAATCTATGAGAAATGGATTCTGGATACAAAGATAGCTATTACAGTTCACCTCAGGCTACACCACATCCACATATATTTTTCTTATACTTAATTTTTTTATATTCCCCAAACCTACATTAGGTAATATCAGATGGAATCAAAAACATATGTACCAGCACCACTCAAGTTTTATCCAGTTACTGCATCCAGGCTAAGTCCAAACTCTCCTTAATGCACTTTCCTCATGGTTCAGAAACCTACTGTAAAATGATACATTTAACCATCTCCAACAAACATAATATACATTTATGGGGAGGAAACAAAACAACTACTATAAACACTTCTATTTGAAAAAAATGGGAAATGGGAGGAGAGGCAGTATGCAATATACTATCTGCACATATACTATCCTGTTGGACTGGAGTAGAGGGATCCCTTTTCTTGAATTCAAAGTGAATTTCTTGGGGATCCCTTCCTTCTGCTTTTGGATCTCTCTTCTGGGATGATTTCCCCTGTAATCTGTCCTATATAGCCACAGCTGAGAAAGGCACTGGGGAATATTCACTTACTGATCATCATAACTGACTAATAATGCTGTTTCTGTTAGTGTGGCTTTAAGATTCCCCACTAAGTATTGCCTTGGGGGTTGAGCAATCACAGCCCTGAGTTTTACGGGTGTTTGAGTTTCTCTGGTAACCCAAGTTCCTTAAAATCTTAGTAAACTCTACAATCTATTTGTTTCCAGTAAATTCAGTGAGTTAGCGATACAAGTCAGAGTTGGTATTGAGGCCTAATCCTTGATTCTAGATTCCAATCAGGTTCTTTCTGTCTTCTACTGACCTTGATGTTCTGTCAACAGGAGTGGGAAGGGCTTCTGTTTTCAATCTTATTTCCTAATTTCATTCTACGCTCTCCAACTTCATGAGCACTAAGTTTAGATTGGAGGAGAGGACCTGACTTTTCAAACCACAAACAGTTAAAATGCTTCTGACTCTTGGCTGTTTTGGATTTCAGGATAAGGACTAAAGGGATTTTCCGGTTGTATTGACTTCTTCCAGGCAAGCCAGCTTTAAGTGCACTTTGTCCCTTTTATGGAGGACCTCACTAAACCTCACGTGAAGGAACAATACTTTCCTGCGGTGTTTTCCTCACACATGTCTTCCAACCTCTAGTCTCATAGGCCCAGGCTCTGAGTCCCAAGATACCATAGATATCAAGTTAAGCAATTCCTGTGTTAATTTCTCCGCTAAAGAAAGAGGGGTCGTCATTACATCTTTCCAACCTTTCTGCTAATTCCACATTTTAGAGTCTGTTACCTACCACACTTCAATTCTTGTACCATGTTTTAAAAAATGAATCAAGAATGTTCCAGAGCTGAGTGACTAAAACATATTTCAAACAGGATTGCCTCTTAAGAGAAATTTACTGTTTCACAAAAGTGAAAAGTTACGGAGTAGATCTGTACATTTATGTCAACTGGACTCATCTCTTCATCTCTCAGCTCAGCTTTCTTCTGTGTTGCTACACTGTAGGAGAGACATTTCCTCTGAGAGAATTGAATTTTTCCCTCTGGTTCCCATTGTTTTAGGTTGAGATCCCACAGAGACAGCAATCCCCACAGAAAGAGAATACTTTTCACCATAACACCTGCAAAAGGTTCTGTTAGCCCTATTGTTCCTGATTGACCTGGCTTGCAGTGTACATTTCCCTATCTTAGAAGGTCCTGTAGGGGACAAGAAGGTTATTCTCTGATTGGCCACGGCTGGTTTAACAAGTGCTCATCCTTGAAGCTCAGGGTAGACTAGCTCTCCCTGAGGTTCATGGTTCAAATATTGGTCGCCCAAGTGTAGACCATACTGTCATTCATTGCCTGATTGAAGAGGGGAAAGGTTAAGTTGACAAGGAAAGCTTAACTAAGTTTTTCCCCTCCTTTCATCTTCCCCCACAGCCTCCAAACTTCTCCTTTGTGGTGCTTGTCATAATTGCAAGTAAGTATTTAATTTTGTGATTATTTTTAGCTCTATGAGGACAAAATATCTCTGTCTGTAAATTTAAAAATATTAGGGTTGCCCAAGTGGCTCAGTCAGTTGGGCATCTGCCTTCCATTCAGGTCATGATCTCAGGGTGCTAGGATCCAGCCCCATGTCAGGATCTCTGCTCAGCAGGAAGTCTGCTTCTCCCTCTCCCTATATCCTACCCCTCCCTGCTACTAACATATGTGCACATACACTCCCACTCTAATAAATAAATTTTTTAAAACTTAACATTTTTAAAAAAATATTCATTGAATAAAAAAATGAAGTGTGTGAACAAATGAGCAAGCTGAAGGAATAGGTGATGCTTGAGATAATGATTTTTTTTCCCATTAATCTCTTTATTTCTGGATCTATTTTTCCTCCAACTCTTTTTCCTTTGTCCACCAATACCATATTTTCCATATGTTAGTTGTTCACAATTTTCTAACAGAGAAGATATTTTAGTTGCATAACAACACATGACTATGAAAGAAAAAATTCAGAACAGGGGCACCTGGGTGGCTCAGTGGGTTAGGCCGCTGCCTTCAGCTCAGGTCATGATCCCAGGTCCTGGGTTCGAGCCCCGCATCGGGCTTTCTGCTCAGCAGGGAGCCTGCTTCCTCCTCTCTCTCTGCCTGCCTCTCTGCTTACTTGTGATTTCTCTCTGTCAAATAAATAAAATCTTTAAAAAAAAAAATTCAGAACAAAAATAATTCTAATTAGATATTTCTGCAGGACACCTTGTGTTATTCAGTGCAAAAGGCTCACACCCGGAAACAGACAAGCCTGTGCTCTAATGTTAGTTGAGCCATTTACTAGCTCTTTGATTGTAGAAATTTGTTTATTTTCTCCGAACTTTTCCTTATCTATAAACTAAAAATGATACCTACCTTGCAGGATTCCTATAAGAATATAAAAACAATATATATTTTGTACCCAGCATTCAACAGACAATAATTATTTGATATGTATTCTTATGATTATTCTTGGATCACAGAACTGACACTCTAGTAGAAAGCATGGATTAGAAATCATAGCCATCCCTGCACATTACCCAGAGGAGATTCTCTTTCACCATAGGTCAACTTTATTTATGTAATACCTATAGTGTTTCACAACACACCCTTTTGTTTTAAAGGACGCTCTGACTTCTAGAATCTTATATTATACAACAGACACCACCCCAGCCTTGCCCAAAACACCAGCATTTAATTCACGGTACATTCCATGGGCCCCATTTCTCCCTCCGTCCAAAGCAATGATGAAAACTCATGAAGAAAATCTTCAGGACCCACTAGAGAGGGAAAAATCAGGCAGGGCACCATGAAATGAACTCTTTAAACCTCTGTCAGTAACTATGGAACACACCCTACCTGAATCTTAAGAAATGTAAAGAAAACTTCACATTGAACAGATTAGCCTATCCTCCACCTTAGCTTATCAGCAGAATAATTTTTTTTAAAGACCTTGCCTTTTAGAGACCTTGTACGGTAAGTCTTGTGCTCTTTTCTGTGTCTTTAACCACCCACCTCAATTTGACCTCCCCCGTCAGTAAACACGCTCAAGTCTTTCCCATCTTAAAAAATTATTTCCTCAATCCTGTATGCCCATGTTCTTACTTTGCTATCTCCTTCCTCCTCTTTTGAGCTAACCTTTAAATAGTCATTTCCACTCCCTATCCCTTCATCCTCACTTCCTGTTTATCCATCAGGCTTAGGCAATCTGGTTTCTGTTACCTCTAATCTTCAGCTGAATGGCACTTTGCCAAAGACTGCAATGAATGCACCACTGTCATATCCAAGGCACACTTCTCTTCACTTGTCTTTGGTGACAGCTCAGTGATAGGTGGCACTGCTAACAGGGCAGACCTCCTTCAGGGAGCTTGTCCTTAGTGTGGCTCCCACAACACCACACACCTTTGGCTTCCTCCTTTGGGGGCTCTTTTTCTTTCTCTCAGAACTCAGGGGTGGCATTCCTCTGTTTCTCTCCTAGAGCTCTACTTTTCTTCTCAGACCCCGAGGGATTTTTCCCAGGTGCCATCTTTATGCAGGTGATCCACATACTTATAACTGCAGTCTGAATCTGTCTTCAGGGTTTCAGGTTCAGATATCCCACCTCTTGTTGCACAGTCTCACAGGTATGGTACCTCAGGTGCCTCAAACTTAACTTTCTTTTTTTTTTTTTAACCACTGATTTATGTTTCCTCCCATAGCCCCCAAACTCCTACTTCCCTGACTTCTTCTCTTCCTGTTATTTCTACCTCCAATGAAACTCACCAACAACCTTCTCATTGGCTAGGTCAGAAACCCAGGTGGCATCTTTGAACCCTGCCCTGCTTCAAAGTACTAATTGCTAAGCTCCATTTCTTCTACGCCTGTGATAGCCATGGACCTCTCCATTTCTCTCCTTCCTATTACCTGATCTCTAACACAGATCACTCTCATTTTCCCTAAGTGACTTCCTCTGTCTCCTCACTGGTGTTCTAGCCTCTGCCATTGTGTTCTCTCCCTCTGTTCTCCCCACTGCAACTACCGAGATATTTCCAAAGTCCAAATCTGATCATTTTCTTGTCCTTTAAAACCCATTATTGATTTCGCATTGCACTTAGGCCATAAGCGAAACCCGTCACTATGATTTATACTAACCCTGATCATCAGCTCCCTGCACACTGCTGCAGTCTGAGAGTTCATAGTCTTGCACTTGACTTTCTAAACATGGCATCTGGAATGTGTTTTATTTTTTCAAATATGTCATGCTCTGTCATGCCCTGGTTCTTCTTAGACTCTTTCTCATCTCTACCAAATATTCCTCTCTGACTTTCTACCTGGACTTAATAATTCCTATGTATTCTTAAGATCTCAGATTAAATCTTACTTTCAAGGGACATTTTCTCTGGCCATTCCAATATGAGTTAAGCACTCTTCCTATTGCAACTAGCACACCTTTCTTCATACATTATACAATGTTTTGTAATTGCCCATTTATAGGTCTCTTTCCCGACTTGACTATAAGCTCTGTGAGAGCAGAGGACACACATTGTTCACTATTATGTTGCTGGGTGAGAGAAGAAATAAGAGTATATTGAATTGAGGAAAATGCCATGGGCCATCACTACATAAGTTTAATTTCAAGCACAGAATAAGGCTGAGAAAGCAGAACATGGGAAATGCCACCACTAATGTGAACCAAGGAAAAAGAGGTATGTCATTCTTAAAACACTCTTTTGAGGGGCATTCTATGATGGTATTTCCATCTACCTCTGATCCCTCTGTGTTTGAGCATTTCCTGAGCAGACCCCCATAATGATGTAGTTTGACTCAGTTTGGTCATGCACTGATTAAACTGCCTCTCAAAAATGAGAAAATTGAGATACAAATGACACACCAATGTCTCAAGCACCACGAGAAACTATGATAAATTAGAAATTCAGACTTGAACAACCATTTATGCAATGGAAAGTGAAATTAACAATCCTTCATTTCTAACTTAAAAAAAAAAAAAACATTTCTGAGGAGGTGTCCTGACTAGGTTATTTTTTCATTCATCTCAAGTCCTTTGGTAAGCTTCTCCCCAACATCCAATTCATAGCACAACCCTTTCATGAGCAAAGCAATCCAAATGGATCCAACTAAAAATTTACTTCTCTTGTCACCCAAAGCCATGCTTTTGAATTTTATGCATTACTACCAAAATCAGTGCCCTCATATGCTACCATGCATGAAGTCTCTAAAAATTCAAAAGTAAAAATATGTTACCAAGTAAAATAATTATTGTCACGAAGAATTAACAATTCTATAATAAATTTGTTCTACACTAGATTTTTTTATAAAGACCTAGGATATATGATAAGGTGTTTTAGTTTATTTTATTTAGTTTTGTTTTTTGCTTGGTAAGCAGCCCTGTTGGAGAGCATTGTTATTTGTTAGAATTGTATAAAACTTGTCTTTCATGAAATGGTTTGGAGGAAAACCATTCACTCAGTCCAGATTGTGTGCATGAAGTTTCATTCTGAGTTTTGGTTTCATTAGAAAATCTGTGAGTTTGAAACTCTGACTTAAAGTAAATCAACCACCAACACACCCAACCCCCAAGCCCTACTCAATAAAAGAGAAATTGTTTACATTAATTTCAGAAATTTATATATTTTTTGCTTTTTATGAAAAGGTGAGTCTATGTCTTCTTATTCAACAAGTTTGCTTCTTTTATTAATGTTCATACTCCAAACAACTTTCTCTGTGGCCTAAGAAAGGAGAAATCAAGGAAAAGGTCTAACATTTTATCTTTCATAATATTTGAGCAACTTGTTCTCTCCCTTAGAAATGTTTTTAGGAAATAGATTAGCTCTCACCTCACATTTAGAATGAACAGAATTCCTACCACAATGGATGACCTGTTTAAAAAAAAAAATACAAGATGTGGTGCCTGGGTGTCTTAGGTTAAGCGTCTGTCTTCTGCTCAGGACATGATCTCAGGGCCCTGGGATTGAGTCCTGTATTGAGTCCCCTGCTTGGTGAGAAATCTGCTTCTCCCTCTCCCTCTGTCTCCTTCCTGCTTGTGCTATCTCTCTCTCTCTCTCAAATGAATAAATAAAATCTTTAAAAAAAAATACAAGAAACACATATTTCCTAAATGCGGTATTCTCCTCCATGTGGGTGAGCATAGGCAAGGAATGAAAATGTATCATCCTAAGATACAATGTCACAAGTTCCTAAAGCTTCTTTTCCTCCCCCCAGGAAGGAATTAAAGTTGGTTTATTTGCTTCCCCTTGGCTTGTGGAAAGCATACTGAAGAAGACTTAAGTCTGAGAACTTATCACCTGCTGTGTGACCCTGGGCAAGTTACTTAATCTCTCAGACATGTCCCATCATGTGTTAAACACATATTCTCTAGTGTTAAAATTTTTTTTAATAAGTTAGATCATAACTCTCTCACCTATTTTCAAGATTATTGTAAATGAGATAAAGCACATTAAAGTTTTTTTGGTAGAATTTCAGTAACAGCATCTGGACTACAATCCTAGACCATGTCATTTACTTAGACCAAGCTTAGCACTTTCAATAGCTATACTTTTACTAGTTTCTCTTTCTAAATTTTTGGAACATCTATTTTGTGAGTTCATACTACTTTTACCTTTAATAGCACCCCTCGGCTATTAAAATTATGACTTCATCTTTTTCTGGGTTTTAAATTTAGAGAGAGGCTCTTTGAGTTCTTTTTCCCTAGCAGAAAGTTGCTATTGCTGTTTTATGATTTTAGGAGATTTCAGGAAAGTTTCCTTCATGAAAATGTATCTATATCATCACTACAGTTGCACCCACCTGACAACCAATAGTTCTCCTATAGTCTCCAATCATTCTCATTTCCTTTCTTCTACCTACCCAGTCTAATAAGAGCCCATTATCATAATATTACAGGGAAATAAAAATAGGGACCCTCAATGAAATTTTCCTTTAGAATTTCTTTTTGATGTTCTAATTGTGTGTGTGTGTGTGTGTGTGTGTGTGTGTGTTTCTTTTCACCCTCTACTCCAATATTTCTTTCTGGAACCCTTATTTTGTGGTCTCTGGATATAATTCATTTTCTTCAGAATAAAAGTCATTACAGACTGCAGAATAATTGCCTCAAAACAACCCATATTCAATTTAGAGGCATACCTAATTACTGACAGATCAAGGAGGCTTTCTGCCAAATAGTAATAATATTGTACTCTAAGATATAAAATAAGAAAACAAATTAAACAGAAGTTGGTAGTGCAGAGTTTTTCAGGAAACTACTTGGCCTCGCCTGCTCTCACTGGCTCTGAGTTGGCATGGGTCAGATCTCATTAGGTTTTCTCACATACCTCTAGAAAGAATGAAACATACTTCTGAATATTTGAAAAAATCAGATGTCAAATAATGTCTATCCTACTTCCTTTTTAAATTTTTCTTTCTTTTTCATACAGAGTATCTATAAGGGACTACCCTAACAGGGACCTAAAATTAGTTTAATCTCTATAGCTCTTCCTTATAGAAGCATTGCTGTAACAGCATGGAGCTATATAATACATTCATAAGCTATTATAGGGCCATTATTTGGGGGATTAAAAAAAGAAATTAGAATCACTTTGTCTAATTGTCTAGATTTAAAAATGTTTTTTTTTTTTTTTAGAAAAAAAAAGTGTGACAAAACTCAACCAATAGAATTACCCCCATAGGAATGCAAATCCCAAAATATTCTTCACAAATTCAACTCTGGCAACTTCTGATACATCTTTCTCAGGGTATCGAGTATCAATACTATCACTTACATTTTCCCTGATCTTTCTTTTTCACTACTGATAATCTGGGTCATTCTTTGGCTGCTAATTATTTATATTTTTCTCAAAGAAGATTTATCTTTTACCTGTGACAGGAGAACTTAGATGAATTCAATCAACCTGAAATACAGAATGAGAGTCACAGGCAGCTTTGCTGGGTCTTTGCAACGGTATGAGGTTTCCACCAAACTGTAGAGGGATACACACTATTTGCTCTTTGTCATGGGACACTCTATGAATGACGACATCGTATGCCTATTAACTATTAATATTCACATATAAAGCTACATCAGTGATTTTTAAACAGAATTGTACATCTGATTGTCCATGAATCTTTTTAAAAAATACTGGTACCTCATTCCCATACCAGACCTCATTAATCAGAATCTCCAAGAGACTCTGGGAGTAGACGAGTGGAAACTATTTATGCATATTTTTCAAGTTTCTCATAGGTGATTCTGATTCATTTTCCCAATGGAAAGCTTCGGTGCTAGCTATCACATGCTGAATATTTTATCCCCAAAGACCCATGTCTTAGCAACAATTTCAGTAGGTGGCGCTCTTTCCACCTGCCAGCTTTCCTGTTTGGCGGGAATGAATTCAAAGTCATTCCAGGAAGTCAGGAGCAGATCAGGGGTGCAATTCCTTTTTACCACACCAATATTAAAAGCAGATAGCAGAACTTATCTTTCCAAACAATTTGTTAGTGAGATAAGACATATGTTAAAGTAGTGTTGGGGGGGTGAGGTGGACAAGACTGTGCCATCACTTTTATCACACAAATGTAATCATCGTTCCAAAGAGTTCAAGTATGCCAACTTTCTAATATGAAATGGAAACTAAAGAAACAGAGGAGAGAGTAAATGATGAGAAAAGCCTGATTAGAGCTTTAGACAAGTGAGATTTAAATATATAGAGATGGGGAATACTGATGTTATTGCTAAAAACTGCTATGTGAATAACTTATGGTGTAAATATCGGTATCTCTATGGGCTAAAATAGGGAGAGAGTAGAGTGTAGTTTGCAAGGACATGAGCTTTAGAACCAGACGAAGCTAGATTTATACCTTGGTTCCAGCCCCTTTAATACCTAATCTCAACCAAATTACTCAATCCTTCATTCTCAATAAAATGATACCTACCTTATTTGGTTTTAATAAGCATTAAATTAAGTGATAATAAATGTAAAGCAATGATCCACATGCTTGGTGCATGGCCAGTATTTAGCCGATGGTGTTACCTTTGGAGTATTAAAAATGAATAAATATAAATGCTGAGGTTTTTTTTCCCTAAGTAACAAAAAATAATGGAAAATTATTGTGAGTTTTGAAGGGAGATTCCTATATCAGTCAGTACTATTAATAGTAAGAACAATTTAGAGGAAGTTGAACAGGAAAAGATAGAAGGCTAGTTTTGGTGTAATGAATAAGGCCTGAATTTGAATTCACAAAGCTTGAGTTTGTGAGGTGCTCCTTCCTCTATGATCAGGCTGTCTGATCTTGAGAAAGTCACTTTAACTCATTTTTCATATTTATAAGATAGAAATTAAATTCAATACCAATTTGAATATGGCATATGATTTGATTATTAAACATAATATTACAACTTTACCAAAGAAACCAATAGTGTACAAAATGCTTTGAAATCTGTAAAATCATATATAAATACAAAGGGTGTTGTTAGGGTAATTACCGATAGTTAAAACTTATTCATTATTGAAGTTCATCATTAAAGTTGAAAGATTATTCTCTCACAAAAGTGGAGGTATTGAGTTACCAAATTTGGATGAACTTTTTTTTAAATTATTTTTATTTTTATTTATTTGACAGAGAGAGAGATCACAAGTAGACAGAGAGGCAGGCAGAGAGAAGGGAGAAGCAGACCCCCTGCCGAGCAGAGAGCCCGATGTGGGGCTTGATCCCAGGACCCTGAGATCATGACCTGAGCTGAAGGCAGAGGCTTAACCCACTGAGCCACCTAGGTGCCCCTGGATGAAAATTTTTAAGAAGTGGTTATTAGATTGTGAAATCAGAATTTATGAGGAGAAAAGAGATTGATATTAACAATATATTTGCAATACTTCTGAAAACATTTCTATGGTGTTTATCCCACTAGTGACCCTGCTATTCTTTTTTCAATGCCTTTACCAATATTGGAACAGGATTAGTTTTGAGTTTTATCTAATATTTTGCTTTGTACCTGTTATATCAGTATACACATTGGCTAGCACCTGACTCGAGTAATTTAGGATTATATCATTTGTATCTGTTCCTTAGAAATTTCCAAATTGGAGAAAGAGAAATTAGCCATATGAAATAAGGTCAGAAAAAAATAGAAATCATGTTAATAAAGTAGACTTTTTATTATTATATTTTGATCTATGTATTATTATATTATGGTCCCTGGCTTTAGACAATAATGGGTTTTGTTAATAATAACACTTATATCAATGTTAGTTATGTCTAAATGCTTCATTTATCAGAAACTTTTAATATTTGTGTTCTACCTGTGTTAAACATATACCTTGGTAGGGTATGCAGTAATGTCACCAGACAAGAGAAACAAGAAAGTCCCTTCACAGCAATGACTGCTGTGCTGTTTGAAGGTTAATTGTCTTTCAAGCATGCAGAGAATCTTTATCATGTCATATTTCAGAAATATGTTTTTGGAGATGGGAAACAACAGGCCATGACTTAATGTTCTTGTTGAACCACTATAATTCTTCCAAAGCATTGAATATGTATCACAACAATTTCTCTCTGTTAAAGAAAATATCAAGTCCTTAAAGAAAATTTCCTATTTTGCAGGTAGAGAGGAAATTAAGAATGCACCTTTTTTGTCGTTGTTTTTGGTTTGGTTTGGTTTGGTTAGTACACTATAAGAAATTTGCATTGTAAAGCAAGCTGCTGTTGTCAGCTCTTTAATGTACTGAGCAGTCAGGAAGCTGCCTCCACCCTAAGAGGCTTAGAGACTGAGCAACTGAGTTAGACAGCAGGTGCCCAGGCCAATCAAGTCAATTTTCTAATGCAAAGTGCATGTTGTGGAACTTGTTCTATTAGTTTTTTTTTTTTTTTCTCTCATAAGGAAGCAAGAATTTTTCTCTGTGGATGTAGTGCTATTTCTATTTTGAGAAAAAATAATAAGGAATTTGATAACAATTGACTGGTGTTAAAACAACAAATTACCTTTTAAAAATAGATTATCCACACCTATAGGAAGAATCTCAAGAAGGCACACAGTTAATTAAAGCTGGTTCTGAATTACATGTGCAAATATGCTCTACTGTCCAGTAAATAACTGGTTGTGTGCACAAAACTTTTCTTTCCCAGAAGTAGCAACGAAGCAAGAATTTTTTTAATCAACAACATAAAATCTCATTAACATATTTTAGTTGGAGATCTTCAGAATTTTATTTCCTTTTGCTATTGAAAAGTCACAATAACTAAGAGGAATTAATGTATGTTCTTTTAAATTCACAAATGTTGCAGTAGTTAAGGGTGGGGTGAGGGTACACAGAAATAAGTTGGCAAGAAAAGGTTCAGGGCCTATTACAAAACCAACTGCAAGCCAAGTATGATTCCAGATAGACAAGAACCACCTGTTACAACAGAGGGAGAGGTTTAGAAGACCTTAAAGATCATTTTCCCAATTGTAATACAAACAACTAAGGGAACATGCAGATATTTATATCAAACACATGTGAATAAAATATTTGCCACATGTTATTCAATATTAGAAGGCATATAATCACTTATGTATTTCTAGTTAATCAAGAGAAACTTCTGGACATAGATGGTTTATTATTGGTAATAGTAATAACTACCTGGACATTTACCTAGTGCCCTATTGAATCCTCACAACAACCCTTTTGTTTCAGAGGGTGTTTAACACATGAGGAGACTGATACACAGAGTTAAGTAACATGCTCAAGGCCACACACTTAGTAAGGGATGGAGCCAGGATGCAATCATATCTAACTCCAAAGCCCATGCTTTCAACAATTCTGCTGTACTGTGTACTGCATAAATACATGTTGTAGTCTTTGGAAAACTTTACTTTCTGGACTTGACCTAAATAAATAAATAAATAAATAAATAAATAAAATTAGAAGGGACCTCCCAAACAGCTTAAAGTCCACTAACAATTGCCAAGAACTCAATGACACATTATTGTACAATTGGAAAAGACAGAAATTCAATGTCACACGAAATGCTTAAGGAAAAATGAATGATTTTGCTTGGCCCTTGCAACATCAGAAACCTGAATGAACTCTGCCTCAGAATGGAATATACAATGTATCATTAGAACACACTCTAAACGTTCTTCTTAGTAACAATGCGACACATAGAAAGAGTTCCCTTTTTAATTCTTTTCCAATTTCATAAAATTAGGAAAAAGTTCCACCTCTAAAGCAATTACCCACACACAAAAGAAAAGAAAAGAAGCTCTATAAAATAACTTGCGTTGACTTAAAAGTATTGTGATCATAATGCAGTGATCCTATCAAAGTGCCCGAAATATCTATTTAAAAGATGTGAGTATGTGAAAATTTCTTGTAGAGGGCGAATCTCAACTACTGATGTAACGATTCATATGAACTTTGTTCTTGATTATCTTCAAATAAAAATTTTATGATCAGAAAAGGGGCGTTAAAAGGAGAATTAAAGTTAGTCGGCAATAGGAAAGACAATCTGTCAATGGAAGGACGTAGGCATAGAATTCGGAACGTCAGGAAATACCCAATGTCCGTCACTCAGAATTTAGTTCTTTGTGGGTCGATTACTTCATTACTTAATTATGCGTACGGGTAGAAATTTTTTCAAAATAGAGGCTCTTACTGGAGAAAACGTAGGCATTTGAAAGCGCAGGTGTATTTTCTTACAACCGAGTTGAGCGAGAAGTAGAGTCACTGGTGAGAAATTCATCTTGGATGTGTAAGAATCCCTCTACTTCCCAGCCCACGTGGCAAAAGTAAACAGAAGGTGGGCCGGGGCGGGGTGAAGCAGGACTCGGTCAATTCCCTAATTTGTCGAGTCTTTAAAACTACAGGCCCCTAAAGCACTAAGGGCATGCCCTTGAAGAAACTGGGGAGCGCTTCTGTAGAGGGAGATTAAAGCGACGGTGTAGAAGATGCCAAGGCGGGGGCCAGGCAGGTAGAGGATGCACCTACCTACTGGGCTGGAGGTGCTGGCCTTCGCGCGCGGACGTGGGTGCGCGCGTGGCGTGTGCGGAGATACGTGCAAGGAGGCGGGAGTACAGGCTAGTGCGAGGTGGCAGCGCGTAGGGGTGAGGGGCGCGCACATACCTCCAAGTGGGTGGTGGAGTGCTGCACTAACAAAAAGTTTAAAAGGTTAATCTAGGGTCTCCACCCTTGTGCCAGGCACCCACGCCACCTCCGCCCTGCGCGCCTGCCGGGTGCCTTCATCCGGCTGGCTACCCGTCCGAGGGGTTCCGGGGTGCCCCGAGTCTGGCTGCTGCGCCCGGGGGCTGGACCCTCCCCTGCGCTCGCCCCCGCCCCGTGCTCATCCCGGCGCACAGCTCCCCCGGCTCCACCGCACAGCGCCAGGGCAGCCCCGGCTTCGACTGCGCACCCCATTGTAGGGCCCCCAGGTGCCGCCAGCCTTTGTGCAGGAAGCCCCGGGCGGGGGGCTGATTCCCTGGGAGCCGGGGCTGAGGGCCCCAGGGCGGCGACGGAGGCCGGGGCGGAGGAGGAGGAGGAGGAGGCCACTGGAGGAGGAGGCGAGCCGGGCGGAGGAGGAGGAGGCCGGGCGGAGGAGGAGAGCGGACAGCAGCAGCGGCTGCAGCGAGAGCTCGGGCGGCCGCCGCCGCCTCCTCGCGAGCGCCGCGCGCCCAGGTCCGGCTCGCATGCGAGTCACGTCCGCCCCCTCGGCGAGGCCGCCCCGAGACGCCGGCCCCGCCGAGTGATGAGAACAGACGTCAAACTGCCTTATGAATATTGATGCGGAGGCTAGGCTGCTTTCGTAGAGAAGCAGAAGGAAGCAAGATGGCTGCCCTTTAGGATTTGTTAGAAAGGAGACCCGACTGCAACTGCTGGATTGCTGCAAGGCTGAGGGACGAGAACGAGGTCAGAGCGCTTCTCTTATGCCGCGAAACTCTCCCTTTCCTCTCCCCCTTGCTTTCTCTCGGGCTTCCAGGGACTGGGGAGCAAACCCTGCAGTGTCACCCGCAAATACCAAGAGGGAAGAGGGAAGCTTCACAAATTACTGGAGCCTCTTCAACATGGCTGACAAATATAGTTTTAATTTCCCCCCCCTTTAAACCTGTAGTTCTGTGTTCCCTCCTCTCTCCTGCTAATGCTCCTCTCCTCACCCAGAAAACTTACCTTTGTGACTCTGACCAGCCGGTTTCCCGGCCTTTTATCCTCAGGAAAGTGATTTTTCTTTGCTTTCCTTTCTCAAATAGTTCAGCTTTGGGGTCACTACTTTTCCCTTGAATCCTTCCCGACCCCCATTCCTTCTTGTAAGTCAGACCAGTCTCTCGTTTAACCTAGCCCACCCCGGAAAGAACTCTGACGGAGTGTTTTCGACCCTTTTATCTGTTGTAGGGTCTGGGTCTGGGTTTGCGTTCGCGTCCGCCCCTTTCTAGCCCGGTGTCCGCTTTTGGGGAATGTCACGGGGAGTAGAACTGTAGTACACTAAGTGGGGTTTGGGTTTTTTTTTTTTCTTCCCCTAAGTCCGCGCGTTTTGCTAGTGGTGCTGAGTGAGAGAGAATAGTTTCTCTGGTCCCCCCAACAAGACCAGATCCCACTTTTCTCAAGGTACATCAGCTCTGCGATGGGCTGTGCCTTCCAGTCTGGGGAGTGGGTGTAAGAGAATTTGTGGGCAAATCTGTGCCCTGGCTTTGTGCTTCTCCCGAATCAGCTTCGTTTGGTTCCCCGGTAAGTGACAGGCAGACACAAAGGCAGGCGCAGGCCGGGGGGGAGGGGGCGGGCAGGCGGGAGGAGGGGGGCAGAGTTGAGAGTTGGAAGACTGCAAGGTCAGGGGCGCCGAAAGAAATGAAACCCAGTCCCAGCAAAGAAACGGAGAAGTAGGGAGCCAATTTCTAACAGTCCCATCCCCATTTTTCTCTCGTCTTGGTTGCTCGCTTTTCGTCTTTTATTTATCTGCCTTTCTCTCCGTGTCTCTTTTTTTTCCTCCTTCTACACACACACACACACACTCACTCTCTCTCTCTCTTTCTCGATCTCCCTCCCTCCCTCCCTCTCCAGTCTTGCCGAATCTTTTCGCTGGGGCGGCTTGTCTAGTGTTATTAAGCTAACAGAGTTTCTATGGAGAGTTTTCTACCTATGACACAATAAAGTATGGCCTGGATAGACACCTGGGAAGGTCGAATATGAAATATAAGTGTTATTTACTGGCTATTGCCTTCATGACAGACTTTTAATTGCATTGAGTGATTCCCCCCACTCCTTCATCTAGTGTTTAGGAATTGAAAGAAGGGTTATTTTCCAGTTGTTTGCTTAAAGTTTATTGAAATATTTTTTTTACATCTTCTTGTCTAGGGAATAAGTTACATCCACGAATTTAAAAAATAAAGTCTGATAATGTGCTTTCACCTCTCCAATAAGGGATAATAATGGCAAATCCAAATAAAAAAAAAATTCATCAACAAATGATCCAACATGAGAGGAAGATTGTTTCTTAGGGGAAGTTGGGATAGTAAGGAGAAAAGATGTTGCTTTGCTTTGCTTTGCTTTGCTTTGCTTTGGTTTAAGACTGTGGGTATTGTTGCCTGGTTAATGAAATAATTATATTTGCATTTTAATGGAAAGTTGAAATGCTGGAGGAGAATTATATTCTTTTACGTGTTTGTATGCATGTCTCATAATAAGTTTGAGGAAGAATATAAATTTCAACACAATGTTGGGGGTTTTTTAATGTTATTAAGCAGAGAACTGTTAGGACTAAAAAGTCACACTTAAGTTTAGAAAGCATGTATATGATTAAAAGATGGGTAGAAGGAAGAGCACAGTAATGGACATTACTCCGTAAATCAGATTTCCAAAACCATTTGTCCTCAGTAGTTCACTTTGTAACTCTTTATATTTTGATCTCTGAAAAAGTAATTAAGTTTAATTGTTGATACTGATGGTTATTTCACATAAGTACAGGGGAGTAGTATTACTGATCTGGGGTAGAAACAGCTCATTTGGTTAGTTCTTATTTGTCCTAAAATAATAAGGAAAATAGGAGTTTAGCATAAATGCTTACTATTCGTTGAGAAAACTATGATTAATTATTGCAGTAATTCAGAGTTAAAAATAAACAGTTCCTTTTGCTAACAGACTAATATGTAACTGCTTTTTTGGGACTTTTCAAATGTTGTGGTTTATGCTTTCTTCAAATTATTAAACTAATAGTAGATGTAGTATTTTCCATTCATATTGGTAAATAAGAATACCTGCATTGGTTAATAATATTTATTGTGACCATGATGACTTGTTCTTTCCTATCAAATTTAGACTGTAATTTTATGTATCCTATTTGTATGCTGAAAATAGCTGTTAGTTAATATTTTAGGGTCTTAAATGATTATAAGGAGGAGATGCACATTATTCACCAGTTTCAACCTAAGTACCACTTTCTCCTTTATTATAAAAGAAATTATTTGGATTAATATAGAATAGTTGACTATAACAGACACAATGTCCATTCTTCATTTATTATATGTCTTATAGTATCACCAGGATGTTCTCAGAATTTCATGAGATAGAACAGTCTTGAGCAATTGGATTTTATGGAAGTGATAGTGGATAATAACAAGATAGATCTTCTTCTTAAACTGCAATATTATTTTGCTTATTTTCTTATTGAACTAATAGTTAAAGAGAAGTTAACTTGGAATGAAGAGAGTTCCTTGTTTTGTTTAAATTCACAGATTTACTAACTATGGCTTTAATTATATCTGGGGTTATGCTGGTCCATGCAATGAGTCAAGGGCATTGGTATGATTTTGATGCAGTGACACATGAAGGTAGACATTGGCAGGCCAACATCACTTTCAGAACAAGTGAAATGCACCTGCCAAGGAGTTATTTATGAGAGACTTCCAAAGTCCTGTTCAGGCACTGGACTTGTATTAGGTAACAAAAACAGGAGTTAATGTTTTGGTTTCACTTGCTGAAGTTATAATTTCTCTAACAATTCCTCCAAGGCTCCACCCACACACAATGTTGTAAGCCAGTGTCACTACTGAAATGTATTTCCTTATTTGCTGATCTCAGTAAGAAACCTTTCTTATAATTCACAGACACGCCTGGCAGAAACTCTCTTTTCCATTATGTCCCAGATCCAAGTTGGTAAATTCTTATGAATTCTTTGAAATTATCTTTAAATGTCATCAAAAGCTATGGATGTTTGACATGTTAGAATATCTAATACTTAGATTAAACCTGCTTTTTTGTACTGTAATTCCTTCTTCAATAAGTTCAGTTGTTGTTGCTTAATAGAATTTAATAATCTTACCTAGCCATCTCAAATTACTGGCAGGAACCTTCTTTGTTTTATGAACAAGCATAGAGACAAGTTAAAACTTTGGAGCAGCTGTCAGTGTTGGTTCATCAAAATAACATTTTCCTCAACTATTATGCCACCATTGCACACTAGTTCTTAAGCGTAGTAATGGCACCAAAGCCAGTAGCAGGAAAATATTTTACAAGCCAACTTTACAATTGGAGCCTTAACTGTGGGAGAGTCGGTTTGCCAAGTAGAACTGGTGGTTATCTTGGAAATAGTGCTGAAGAACACAACCACAAATGATTTTGCCAAATATACAGTATTTACTTGGTCTAGATCTCTAGTTTCTATTTTGATGCACTGCCAAAACTCAGGGAATAACTGTGACATTATTTAAGGAGGTTATATAGTACATCTGTATACCTTGGTGTATAGTACAAAATACATATACATTGGTATACAGTGGGAAAGAAGAGTTCCACAAGAGGAGAGGGTAAAGTGAGAGCCCTTGAATCACTGTGACTGCAAGCCAAAGAGAGTCTTAAGTATCTATTTCCAGCATTACTCTGATCCTAGATTGTACATTGCAGAAAATCCCTAACTTAAGAAAGATACACAATCTTTTCCCAATAAAATAGATTTTCTTTGTCCTTTCCAAAATAGTAAGTTCTATCAGCTTTGATTTATGCTTTCTCCACTTGTCATGAAATGCGGTTAAATGTGCCAGGATTCAAGAATTAGAAATAGATAGTAGGTAAATTTTCAATATTTTTTGTAAAAACAAACTCAGTGATAATGTCAACCTACCTGAAGTTTTAAGAATTTGGAACTCAATATTTTATATTTACTCAGGGTTGTTACTCAGACTGGCTTGAAATCAAGCTCCAAATAATCTGAGATTTAAAATTAAGAGATGAATAAATTAGGATGAAGTGTTTTTGGAGGACAGGTTAGGACATAAAATGAACTGGTTGCTTCACTAAAAATACTATTTCTTTAAAATTGAATTTATGTCGCTTGGAAGAGAGGCACTGATTTCTACATCTATTTATTCCATAGTATAACCTAGGGTTTTCTACTCAGTCAATATGTAATGAAGGGAGTACCAGCTTCTAGTTATAAGATGAGTTATAAGTTCTGGAATGTAATGTAATGTAACGATAGTCCAGTGACTATCGTTAACAATACTGTGTTGTATATTTAAAAGTTGCCAAGAGTATATCTTCAAAGTTCCCACCACACACACGCAAACTTTGTAAGTATGTGAAGTGATGGATATAACTGAATTATTGTGGTAGTCACTTCCCAGTATATACATATATCAAATCATTACCTTGTACATGTTAAACTTACATAATGTTAAATGTCAGTTATGTCTCAAAAGCTGAGAAAAAAATGAGTGACCTAGAACTCGAAAAAAATAATGTCATTAAGTTAGAAAATGTATAATGTAGTCTCAGTACTGGTGATGATGGTAGTAATGATGGTGGTTTTTCCTTACATGTAACTTCTACAAGCCATCCACTGGAAACGTACAGCTTAAGGATCTTTAGTAAATTTACACAGACATAACATATTTTTTATTGAAATTTCTTTTAAGATATTTATGGATTCAGATGCAGGTGTATGAAATAATAATAACTGGGCATGTACCTTTTGCCCGATTTCTTCCACTGGTAACTTTTGGCAAAATTATAATAATCACAACCAGGATACTGACATGGGTATAGTCTACCAGTCTTACTTGGATACCCCCAGTTTGACTTGTACATTTGTGTATTATATATTCAGGTCCATACCATTTTATTACCTCATCAGATATCTTTAAATCTTTTTTTCTGAAAGGAATAAAGTTTAACTCAGTTCTCCTTCATCAGTCTTATGATTGTACTGCCATTCCTTATCAAAATTTGCATCAGAATATAGGTTTTTGTTTACTTAAGTGTTTTTGCATAAAATGACCTTAGCGTTCAAAATATTTTCAGTTGTTTTAATAGCTTACTACATTGTAACTTATGTCATTTAATTCTCTTCATGACTCTAGAGATAGGTATTATCCTCATCTCAGGTGAGCTAACTGAAGCAAAATGAGTTTGAATAACCAAATTCATAAGCCAGTACATGGCTTAGCTAAGATTTGAATTAGGCAGTCTGTCTCTAGATCCCAGCCCTTTAACCACTATGCTCTGCTGCCTCATTACTATTAATAAAAAAGTAAAGCTGTAGTGTAGAGAATGTAGGGAAAGTACTAAGAGGAGACTTATGGTGCACGCAATGGTCTACATATAAATGGCACCCAAATATTCATAGCAGTGTTATTCATAATTGTCCAAAAATTGGAACAACCCCAGTGTCTGTCAACTCAAATGTATGAACTATGGTATATCCATATAATGGAATATTATTCAGCAACAAAAAGGAATGAAGGACTGATCCTTGCTGCATCATAGATGAACTTGGAAAGAAGTAAATAATGAAAGGTCACATATGATAGTATTTCATTTACATGAACTCCCCAGAATAGGGAAATCTAAAGAGGCAGAGAGTATATTACTTATTGCTGGGGGGCTGGTGGGGGATGGGGAGAGAAGAAGGGGGACAGAGTGTTAATAGATATGGGGTTTCTTTTGGAGCCTAAAAATGTTCTGTAGTTAGCAATGTTTGCACAGCTCTAAAAAAGTATCCAATTGTGTACTTTAAGAAGGTGAATTTTTTTTTATTTTATGTGAATTATATCCTAAATAAAGTTATAAAAAATGCATACAACTGACAAGGTATTTGGCATTTGGAAAGTAACTCATGTCTCATGAAAAGAAATATAGAGTGCTGTTTGAATTGAATTGTAAGGGACTATGCATACCTTTCTAGAAACATGGCACCAGTGAGTTTTTTATGATACGTCCCTATGAAATTAGGATTTTTAGCTTTGGACACACAGGATGAATTACTTGGGGTTGGTTTTATTTTAATTTCTAACTTAATGTAATCTTAGATACCAGACATTCTTCTTGTTGAGCAATGCTTCTCTCCCTCTTTATTCTGATGAGAATGTTGAATTGGTGCCAGTTGGATTCCATAGTTTGGAACTATGACTATAACAAGGGTGGGGGAAATTCAATGATCTGCAAATATTCAGCTATAATAATTTATACGTGTTATTGTACTCAATAAGGAAATGGCCTTGGCTTCGTATAATTGCTGTAATCTTTATTTTTTCAAGGAAAAACTATGGTAGTGACCAGAAATTCCATTTTTTAAGAATATGATTTTAGGACTTACCTGTAGGTTTGTAATGAATGACATTCACATTAGAATCTTTATCCAGTCAAGCTGATGAAGCGTTTGTTATGGAAAGCAGTAAGGTAGAATATAGGTCTGGTCCTCCGTATAGGAAAAATGCATAGCTTCATTGTTTTTACCCTCTCTTGTTTCTCTTAATACTTTGTGAACTACCTCAATTCAAAATAGGTTTTTATGGTAGTATCTCCATAATATTCAAAAGTTATTCACTGGGTTCCAGTGTGCTCTTCCATCTTTGCCTTTTATTTATTTTTTTTAAGATTTTTATTTATTTATTTGACAGAGAGAGACACAGCAAGAGAACACAAGCAGAGGGAGTAGAAGAGGGAGAAGCAGGAGCCAAATGTAGGGCTCACGGGGCTCGATTCCAGGACCCTGGGATCATGACCTGGGGCCGAAGGCAGACGCTTAAGGACTGAGACACCCAGGCACCCCCCATCTTTGCTTTTTAAATATACTTCCAAAAATCTTAAATTTTCAAGTTAATTAAAAGTATAAGAGATGAGATATTTTGTTTATATTTTTAGCCTTGCTTTTTGTAAATGATTTTTATGGAAGATGCCCTATATTCAGGAGTAAAACAAGGATGGGGGAAATTCAATGATCTGCAAGCATTCAGCTATGAATTTTTGCTGATGGACTGCTGTCTTCTGGGAACAGAATTGTCTGTGGTCAGGCACGGACATAGCAGATCTCCCATTAAGGCATGCCATACACAGTATTGATAATTTTCATTTGCTGCTTTTACAATTTTGAGATTTGTTTTGGTTTGTTCTATGAATGCTGCAAAGTAATGAGAATTTTAATTACTATTGTCATACCTCATTAGCCATCGCTAAAACCTGCCTTTTCAAGTTGCTTGTTTTTTTGATAGAGTATTAAACTAGTTTCTATGTCCAGATTATTCTGTAATGAAAACTATTCACCCAACTCTCAAGATGAGTTTTTATTATAGTATTTCTCCTCAAATTAGTATATTTTTTGTCTTCCAATGTAAAAGAAGAAAGGCTTAAATAATGTTAGTGAAACCCAGAGGACAGAACATAATCTGTCTCTGAGTTATTCCTCCTGTTTTTCTTCCCTGTCTACTTTAAGAAACAAGGGCAACCATTAAAAAATACCTTAATTATTAGTTGTGCCGCTTCTAAAGAAAAGTGCCAGAATCTGAAAATAATACAATGACACCACACCCAGATTCCATCCCAAACATACCGCCTTGTTCCTATTAATTTATTTTTTAATCTGTTTGTTCTTTCAGCACTTTATCCATTTTTTGTTTGAAGTCTCTTACTTTGAAGTTGCAGAATTTTCATATTTGCCATTGGCTATAAAGTTCTCTCAGCTCTTTTATAACCTCTCATGATTTTTGAATTAAAAGGATTACTTTTATACACCCTCTAATTAGTTTGGATGATTATTAGCTTTTTGTTTGTTTTACTGCATACATCATAACAGAACAAGAAATCACTTCTGCAAATAAAGTGGTCATTCATAAAATTAGGAAAAGCATCTTAAAAATTGAATCCATTTATTAAAACATTAATTCACTTACATTTATATTTTAATGTACCAAAGAGAATTGGTGAAAGGAAGAATGCCTTATATGAATACTTTTCAAACATGAAGGAAGAACAAACTTTCCAACATCAAAATAACCATGTAAATTGTTTGTTTCAGTAAAAAGAGAAGCAGGTACATTTTAGCAGGAAAGCATATATTTTAAACTTTGTACTCTCAATTTAATCTAGCTTTATTCCAAGATAGCCACCCATTTGGTGGTGGTTGTTTTTTTTTCTCCTATGAAGTTATAACATATTTAGCTGAAAGTAAGACGAAGTTGTACTTATTTTTGGAATGTCTACTACATCATAACTTGGAGAGAAACATACTTGCAGGAAGTAAAACTAGTAGACATTTTGCTAATGGCTTACCTTTTTAATACCTGTAATTTAATTGTGTTTCTACCGAAAATCAAAATTGGTAAGGACATTTGGTTATTAACTTTGGGAACTAAATTTTCAACTTGAAAAATTAAATTTCAATTTAAATTCAATTTGACTTAAAAATTAAATTGAAACTTGTTTGCTCTCAAATGTGATTCTTATTTCAAGTAGGAAATTTTATACACATCAACTAATTTTAATATATAATTTAAAAAAATTTTACCAAGTGTGTAGAAGATATAGAATATAGCATTTTAAAATCCTTTTAAAAAAATCTTGAGAATTTGTTGAAATCAGAGTATTTTTCAAATCACTAGTTTAATTTACTACTGACAGTTTTGCAGGTTTTTTGTTTTTGTTTTTGTTTTTTGCATTGCTATATGTCATGCTTTAAAGCTGAAGGTTATAGGAAACTTTCCATATTTAGGTATAAAAAACTTGATATTGACATTTTTCTTGAATATTGTAAGGCTTCAACCCCTTTAAAAAATGATTTAATTGTTTCATGTTCACAAACCCATTGTAAAAGATAACAGTGAATGTAGATGAGGGTGAAAATTAAGGGGAGAGGTAAAATACTATATTGTGTTTCTCTTTACTCAAACATAGCCATTGGATACTTTTTGCTGATAGAGTCATGTTGTAATTTTATTTGGATGTAAATTGTCACTTTGCAAACCACTTGTCTATTTAGAGTATCTCTGTCTAGTAGTTGTGTAACCCTACCTCTCATAATATTTCAGTTCATACTGAAGTAAGTGAGCAAAGATAAAGGAGAAGTTTTGGGATAAGAGGAGGTAGAAAGTGCATTCAGAATGCATTGTTGAGATTTCAAAATTTGCCCCAAACTTAATTAGAATAGGCAGTTAATTGTAATCTGTCCTCTGGTTAGATGCTGCTTAAAGAAGAAAGGGAATGCAATGGGGATTGGTCATTTCTCCTGTTCTTCCTCCATTGATTTTTGTTGTTGTTGGAGGGGTGGTGAAGAAAGGGTAAGGAAAGGAAGACATAAGGAAAATAAATCCCTCTTAGAGTCAGTTCCTTGATAGGCACATGCTCATTTTTAGGGCCAAAGAAAAGGGAGGTTTTCCTTCAGAGCTTGTTGACGCTTTCTCGGCTTCCGATTACACGTGGTCAGATCAACATTTGACACGTGGGTACAGTGCGTGCGTGAGCATGGCAGCACTATTTACAAACACCATCCTAGGATTCCAGAGACTCTTATGTAACAGCTGAGAGAGTGCGGGCTTTGTGTGTCTGTGGGCGGAGGAATCAAACAGTTTAATTCATAGTCAGGGAGCCCTTGTCTGGCTCTGACAGGGTCATGAACCAAAGATCAAGGTGTCTAGGTCAGGATCCGCCCAATATGCAGTTTTCCTACCACAGTCTCAAAGGCAGTGCTTTAATACTGGGCTAATCTTTTTTTTTTTTTTCCTTCCTTCAGCAAACAGAACCAGTTATGCCAAACTTTTTTTTGTGATTTTGGTAAATGTGGGCAGATTGTACCTTGGTTCTACTTGTACTCTGCAGTGCCACTGAGACTAAAGTGTGCTTGCCTGCCACTCAGCCTCATTAAGTAATGCCTTTAAAAAAAAAAATTTAAAAAGTGCAAGGGAATTTTTTTTTTTTTAAGTGCGAGAGAATTCATAATCTGACTTGCGGGACTAGACACTCAAACTACAGAACACTCAAGAAAGTGATTAATTGATCGTCCTCCTTATTCCTTCCTGCACTGACCCCTCTCCTTTCTCTTCTCCCTCCCTCTTCAGTTCTTCTTCATCACACCTCCTCCGCTTCTAACTCTACATCAAGACTTGGGTTATTTTAAAAGAAAAAAAAAAAGTCTCTATACTTAGGGAATTGCTTTTCCCTTCCCAGATAGCTTTTAAGAGTTTTCCATTGATGTTTATCAATAAAAAGAAAGAAAGAAAGTCGAGTTTTTAAAAAAGTTAAAGCACACAAATTTAAAGTGTATCTGGCATATGTTTTCTAGTCCTTTTCATTGTAAGTTGTAAGCTGACTGGTTGGAATCTTTAAAATATGAGTGAACTTTGAGGGTTTTGGGGGGGTTTTTTTGTTTTTTTTTCTTTCGTATTGCATTTAAGGATCATTTTAGATGGATATCACTATTGGTTATCCAAAAATAGAAACCATTCATAACAAATAATTGAAATTAGATCATCAAAAAATGAACTCTTAGTTAATATAAAAGTTGGTGTGTTTGAACTCTTCTTTCATAGAATGTTTTCTTTTGTAATTACGCTATCTTTCTAAAAAAATAACAAAATTAAAATCTTTGAAATGCAGTACAATAAACAAAAGGAATTTGTTTAACTTTTAAAAATAAGGGATCTTTTCTCCAAGAGATAAACCAAGCATCAAAAAACTATTTTGTTTTAAGTACAGTTTGGTATAAGAGAAGTTAAGATCTGAAATAATTTAGAGATTATCTGTCCAAATTAATTATTTACATATGAGACTTAGAAATTGAGTTTAGCTGTTTAACATCTGAATTTGTTCTCATTTGAAAGAAATTGCCAAAAGAGTGACTCATTTAACCAACACAATGGAATCTAAGAATGGGCATTTTTCATCCCTGTTGCTGAGTAAAAAGTTCCTTCTGGACTTGAAAAGATATAATTTATTTAGTGTTTATCATTTAAAATATTTTGTACAGCTTTAATACATTGAATTGAGATATAGTGATATAGACTGTAGGCTTTAAGAGATTCTTTTCATTTGCTTGTTTTATTTTTTTGCTTTTTTATTATTTTGGCCTAAAGATAATATATTCATCTTAGTCACCCTTGGCCTAAATAGTGAAAGTTTGTGTGAAATTACTTATCTGTATCGTTTTCTTTTTTCTTTCTTTTTTTAAATATATATTTTATTTATTTATTTATTTATTTATTTATTGACAGAGAGAGAGAGAGAGAGAGAGAGAGAGCATGCACGAGTAGGCAGAGTGGCAGGGAGAGGGAGAAGGAGGCTCTCCACTGAGCAGGGAGCTCGATATGGGACTCGATCCCAGGACTCTGGGATCTTGACCTGAGCTGAAGGCAAACACTTAACCCACTGAGCCACCCAGGTGCCCCTCCTTTTCTAAGAACAGTGCCAATTCAGAACATTCGTGGGCTTTCACGAGAATTATCTTCTCCTATATTAGAACAAAAATATTTTCTTCTCTTAACTTTGTTGGACTCTAAATTATATGCGAGTATAAGCTGGAAGTGCTCAGAATTTGATAAAGGCCATAAATTAATGCATTTCTGCTAAGAAAAGGATTTAAATATAACTTTCATTTGATTGTGCTTCAGTTTCACTTAAAGTGGCAAGCATGCAATAAAAATTGATTTATTCAGTGGGTGGACTCCCTTAATAAAGAGAAACTTAGTGGCCATTGTCTTAGTATTATAAAATATCAGAATGGTAGACTGAATGTGAAAGATATATGCTAAAAAGTGAAATTTGAGTTTATGCCCTTTCAGTTACTGCTGTGTTTGAGTGTGTGTGCATCTGTCACATGTATTTTGGACTCAATATGATTTAAGTCCTCTTGGTAGAAATGGTTGATTAAACAAACCACAGTAAAAGTTTCTGTTTATGAATATAAAGTGAAAAAATAATGTCATGCATCTTTCCAGATATTATGAAGTTACACAAAATCCTCAAGGTCGTTTGTACCAACTGCTTTTAGATGGTCCTTTTAGAAGATTGCTGAGGAATCAGATAGGAGCTCACCCAGAAACAGCTGGCTTGGTGATGTTAAGATTGGTGCCAGGTATTCCCTCTTGCATAGGAGTTCCAGGCCATCCTATTGCCTTCCCATGTGGTCAGGCACACATGGCTCTAATATTTACACACACTGTTCCAGAATTCTGAACGCCAGTGATGCAACAATGTGGGTAGAAGGAGTGGTCTGTATCTCATTAATTGTTTAGCGGCCCGGATCACAAATATTGATGCAGGAGAAGAAAGTATTGATTATAATAATGCTTGACTGGGACAGAGGGGGATAAGGTGATGGTGCATGGTAGATGCATAAAGGAGGCTTTCCCCCAACCCCCCATTGTTATTTTAAACTGTTGTTACCACTCAAAAGGAGCTTTCTACTTTGAACTTAAAATAGTAGCTTTTAACTGGGACCAGTGACTACGGGCTTTAGTATCCAAGGACTGAAGGTGATGAAGGTCTTAAGAGTGTCACTCTCATAACCAGGCTGACTCAGCCTCTTTTAGGGAGCTATTGTGGCAACGTAACCATCTCTAGTAACCTTACTGCATACGTGCATGGAAACAGTTGGAGTTAGAGCTATCGTTTTCTCAGGTTTTAAAATTGTTCCTCACGCATTATTTGTTTCATGTTTGAAAATATGCCATTCCTAGTACATATAGAAATGCTTTCCAAAATCACTGAATATGTTTGGGTAGAACTAATTTGCTTAACATTATACTCTTGTTTAAGAGCCTGTATCTGCAAACACATGGGGGAAACCCCCTTCTTATCTGGTAGAAAGATGATAAAGGAGAAGAAAAGATAGGTGATAACTTTGGAAAATATGTAATAACAAAGTGGTGGCATTCATTCAACTAAATACCAGCAACTACGTTTAACATGGAAATGTGCCTAAAATGGTGAGGGGAAAACATGTAAATATAAGGAGACTATAAGGAGTTTTTAATGAATAAATGCTCTATCACAAATGATGAACATTTTAAAGATCTGTTTCAGACTCTTATAACAAATTGTCAAAGACTTTTTCATCCACCTTCCTTTGAACTTTTAACAGTTTTTTTCTGGACTGTGGGTTTAACTCTGTTTGCATGTATGTGTGCATTTGAATATGTTTTTATATTTTAGATCTAGCTGTGTGAACTAGAATTGTTTCCAATTGCTTATATGATATTGTAGCCACTTTTACTTCAACATTTCAATAAATCATTCATCAGATTTGCAAAAATATAGTTCATTTTCAAACATAGAATCATGGATTGTTGTCAACTGAAAAGGATTTTAGAGGCTCTCCAACCTATCTGTTACATTTACAATTGAAAAAATTTCCTATGGCTATAGGAAGGGGAAGACATTTGCTTCAAATTATATAATAGGATAGCTATCATTCTAATAATAGCCAATATTGACTAAGTTCTTACATTGTGTTAAGCACCATGCTGGACGCTTTACAGAGATTATCTTATTTTAGTCTCATGTCAACTCTTTTGTTTGTTTGTTTGTTTGTGGCATATATCCCCATTTTATTGAGGAAAAAATAGGTCATAGAGTTTTAAACCTCTTCATGTATTAGGAATTATATTTAACATCACTGCTGTTCTTTTAGAAATATAATTTCTTCCTCCTTGGTGTTCTCACTGGTGTGACCTTCCTTTCCATTATTTCCTGATTATTCCTGCCTTTCACCATATTTTTCCCCCAAAGGAATCTACACTGCCTTTTTATTTCTAATGGATCACAATGAACTCTTAAACAGCAGGCTGCCATTAAACAGTCTGACCTTTTGGGTCAGGAAGATCTAGTTTTGAATCCTAAGTTTCCTTCTTATAAACTGTGTGTGTTTTCATTCAACATAGTAATTTTAGCCTCTCTGAATCTGCTTTCCCATCTATGAAATAGGAATAGCTAATAATTCTTATCTCCCATGTTGCCAAGAGGGAATAAGTGAATGAATTAATATAATGAAACATTCAACCTATTACTTGGCAAAATTTCAGTGATTGAATAACTATTTGGTCATTTCTCAGGTGTTTGTTGAGCGTCTATATATTAGGAAAGAAGGAAGCCATTGTACTTGCCTGTGTAGAGTATATAGACTCATAAGAAAGAGTCAATACCATGATCTTTTAAAAAGCATAATGAGATGGAAATTGTAGGACTCACAGACTGGTCACATGGGGAGTTTCCCAGGATGCATCCAGCCTTTTGCTCAAAGGTATGATTCTTTAATTGCCTGAATGGTCCTAGGCACAAGAGTTGGCATGACTTTCTCAACGTTGGGGGCCCACAGAGATTGCACAAGTCTTAACAGCATGGTCTCTGAGGAAGGCCCCCAGAAGGAAAGATTATTTCCATCCCTTTTATTATTTCAATCAGGATACAAATTACAAGTCTGTAGTTTCTTCTGTTCACAATCATCTTTTATTATATCAGGTATATTGAAAGGATATAAATTTGTCTGTAGAAATATAAAATGGTAGCATGTATGATTTAAAAACTATTAAGGATTATAGATGTTCCTTATTCTAACTCTGTTTCATAGCGTGTTTTTAGGAACAAGAACAGATACTTTGGCACACCTTGCTTAAAGACAGATGATAGTCTTGTTGTGCTAATCCCAGGGACTTCCCATGAGAATGAAGATTCCGTACATAGTGGTGTCATGGGATTTGGAGCCCATGTGAAAGATGTTTTGGAGTGTCTCCCAATTACTTAACAGTTTAAAATATATCAGCTATTTATGTGTCAATAACTGCCTCCTTTCATCATGATAGAAGTTTCCTTGAGAGCCAGGATCATAATTTGTATATTCACTAAATCCCCCACAATAATTAGTATGCAGCCAAGTACATAGCAGGCCCATATATGCCTGCAGGTAGACTGTGTGGGTTGGAAATACTCTTTTTTTTTTTTTTTTTTTTGGTTGGAAATACTCTTGATGACCCTCCCTGTTTGAACTATCATTTCTCGGAAATAATGAACACAGAAACGGAGAGGTTTGACTGGTTAGTTTCTACAGTGACTTTTCAAAAAATACAGGTACATGATAGCAACAAAAATAATTTAAAATAATGTCATTAGAAGTATGTCTTTATTATTTTTCCTACAGTAATATATTGAATTTTCCAAATTATCAACATCAAACCATAGCTTCGTGACTCCCCACTATGCAGGATATGAATATTAGTATTTCTCATTTCATCTACTTTTCTCCCTTGCCTTCTGCCAATTTTTGTATTCTATACCTTCTCTGTTTCTAAGTTTATAATATTTGTATTATGTTCTTCACCTATAGCTGTCTCTCCTGTGCTTTGTAGCTCAGTGCTAATTGAGAAAAGAAAACCCACAGCATTTATAATGTCATGATTATAATAAATAGATTCCAGTATAATACCGAGGGTATGGTTGAATATGTAGAAAAGGAAAAAAAAAATGATTCCATAGCATTAAAATTTGGTTTGTTCTGAAGATAATATTTTAAGTAACAAAATAAAATAGAGTGCATTTTCTTAAAGTCCTTTAACTCAAAATTGTGCCATATATTAGTTTCTTTCACATTTGGACTTAACAATTTTCTGTGAGCCTTAAAATTTTTCTTGAAAATTCTAATCATCTTATTTTGTGTCCTTGATAGAAGAATTATATGGCTTCATCACTCACAATGATTTTTCCAATTTCTTAATTATATCACTTGGTGAATGAAATATACCTTCCTCTTCAAGTCATTTTTCCCCTATGCTGTCTACTTCCTTTTTTCTGAATTAGTTTCTTTTCATTATTCTCCTGGTTAGAGCTGCTGTATTATTTCAGTCCCTTGTCTTGCTTGGTATTTGGTTCTTTTTTCCCCCCTTTCTCCTTGCATACATCCCCAAGAGTTTATTCTTGTTTTTGTTTTCCAGAAATGGTGGGTAGGAAGCAAACTGAGTCCTTGGATATCCAAAACACCTTTATTTTTTCTCAGAGTTAATTAATAATTTATTATATATATGCTCCTTGGTTCAAAGTAATCTCCCCTCAAAACTTGGGAGACTTTTATCCAGTGTTGCTAATGAGACCCAGACATCTGATAAAAGTTTGATTCCATCTTTTTTAGATAACTTTTTTTCTTATTTAAATGGTAATTAGGATCTTTATCTTGTCAGTCAATTCCACCTAGAAAATTAAAAGCTCACAGGAAAAACAGTCCAGATCTGTTTAGGCATAGCTCTTTTAATACCCATCCTTCTCAGCCCTAAATGATTCTGTATAATCTAGAAAAAAAAAAGTCTTCTTTCCACTTTAGGAACTTTTCTTCTATTATACCTTTGATTATTTCTTCCCCTGTATTTTTTTTCTCTCTTTATGGAACTCATGCTAACTGACCTCCTCAGTTTATTTTTCTTGTGTATTAAACTTCCTCTCATATGTTCCATCTGTTTTCTCTATATATTTTCCCAATCCACTTGATCTTTTTTAAATGTTAAAAATTAAATTTTAATTTCCTGAAATTCTTATATCATCTGATTGACTCTTCTTTTTTTTTTTTTTTTAAAGATTTTATTTAGGGTGCCTGGGTGGCTCAGTGGGTTAAGCCGCTGCCTTCGGCTCAGGTCATGATCTCAGGGTCCTGGGATCGAGTCCCACATCGGGCTCTCTGCTCAGCAAGAAGCCTGCTTCCCTCTCTCTCTCTGCCTGCCTCTCCGTCTACTTGTGATCTCTCTCTGTCAAATAAATAAATAAAATCTTTAAAAAAAAAAAAGATTTTATTTATTTATTTGACAGAGAGAAATCACAAGTAAGCAGAGAGGCAGGCAGAGAGAGAGGAGGAAGCAGGCTCCCCGCTGAGCAGAAAGCCCGATGCGGGGCTCGAACCCAGGACCTGGGATCATGACCTGAGCCGAAGGCAGCGGCTTAACCCACTGAGCCACCCAGGTGCCCCCTGATTGACTCTTCTTAAGGAAGCCTTTTTTTTGCACCAAATCCTAAGGAATGAATGAAATTTTGTAAAAAAAAAAAAAAAAAATAGAGCAACAGAGAAAGAAATGTTTATAACTACATTACCATATATATGTTAGCAACTGAACTTTTTTTTTTTTTAAGATTTTATTTATTTGAGAGAGAGAGAGAGGGAGCATGAAAGGGGGAAGGTCAGAGGAGGAAAGCAGACCCCCTGCTGAGCAGGGAGCCCAATTTGGGCTCAATTTCTGGACTTCAGGATCATGACCTGAGCTGAAGGCAGTCACTCAACCAACTGAGCTACCCAGGCGCCTGCGACTGAACTTTCTGATGTTATTGTAATTGAGTAGTATTTCAGTTATATTGTGTGTTTAAGAGGCTTCTGTGACTGCTTCTAAATATAAGCATGATTTGCAAAATGACTTTAAGTTTTAAACAACTGATTTATAAGTAGACTTTGGAGCTCAGGCCTCCTGAAGATGAGCACTACCTGTATTCTTCTTTTGCTTCCTTTCGTTCAGTTCTGTGACTACCAATTCCCTTCTGGGCTGGAAGAGATAGCACAGTTTCCAGTATCTCTCAGTATTTATTATCATGATGAGATAATATTCTGTTAGTCCTTAATTCTGGGTTCAAGTGAACTTGGTATTTATTTCATAGTGAAAAATAATTATAGATAGATGATTCCTCATATGCAGGTTTTCCACTGGTTTTGAAGTACCTTCTTTATTCATTTTAGATATGGCTAAAATAATAGTATTTTGAGTGCATTTTTCTTGCTGCTTTTATTGTAACTTATTATTAACAGTTCAAAATCCCACAGAATTTGAGTTTGATTTGTAAGCTCCATGATGGGCATTCTACTTCTGTTTTGTTCAAACTGTTATCTCCAGTATCTAGCACAGTGCCTGAAACATTATAAACTAAAATCAGTATTTGTTGAATGTAGACCAATATTTCTAGAGAATTCTCATTCCAAAGATTTAGTAGAATAAGAAACTTCTAAAGAGTAATGCCATACTCAATGATAATGAAATGAGATACAAGCAGGTAGGGTAGCTCTTTCTTTACTTTTCTTCCAAATATAGAGAACTTTCTGAAATCAGAGAAGAATTGATATGAGTTTTAGTATGTTTCGTTGACATAATGATACGTAACCAGGAAACAGAAACCAGTTCTTTTAAAAATGGCAGGAAGATGAGAAGAAAAAGCAGAGGTCAAAAAAAATTTTTAAACAGTATAACTTACTGAGGCATCTAAAATCTTTAAATTCTACATTGGTGCAAGGTACAGATCTTGAGCTACAACTGCTTTTTGATAAAGGATGCTGGTTCATACTGCCAATGTTATATCTTCCCCTATATAGTAAAGAGTTCAGTGTGGTCCCTGAGATGTTGAAAAAAGTAAGGCAACATTCATACTTGTGAACAGACCTGCAAAAATAGATTAGTCTCTTTCAGATTGCATTATTTGTTTTCACATGCGTGTCTTTACCTCTTTTTGGAAGTCTGTTTTCTAACCTTCTTCCAGGGCTTATCATCTCTTTCATATATCCATTGCATGCATTTTTCAGAGGCTAAACGGAATTAGTGCATACTTTGTATAGCAAAAAGGTGCTGTTGACTTTAAATGAGGTCTTTGACTTTTCATGTGATGCTGGGCAGGAAGTTTACTATTTCCTCATTTATCAAATGAAGGACTTGGACAAAATAACATTTTCTGAAATTTCACTCAATTTAAAAGTCCACATATGAGATCTATATTATATATGACAAGTTGAAGCATATTGCAGATGTTAAATAAATATTTGTTTTACTGCATTTTTAAGTGGCCACATTATTTCCTTTTAAGGAAAAAATAGTATTACATTCAAATGCCTGTATGTTTATGACAAACATTTTAAAACTATTGAGGTTGAATTCAAGGTTTCTTACAGATGGTCTTTGCCCTTTCAGCAACATCTCTCATAATGTGAGAATAATGGTGGAGTCAAGAGTGAAACTATCCAATTAAAAAAATTCTTTCATCGAGGGGAAAAAGTATTCATCAGAGGTGTTCTAATAGATGATGTATTTTTGGTAATGAAACTGATAGGGGCAGAAAAAAAAACGAAACTGATGGGGTAATTAACAGTTTTTTTTCTAAGTTGGCTGTGCTACTACTATGTTGTTATGCAATGATAATGCTTTTCTGACAGGGCAGAGCGCAAAGTTACTTTGGTCTTATTTCCATTAACCAAGCCTTAAATATTCTTTCAGAGAATAGATGTGAAAAAGTATTCTGCTTCTCAGACCTCTTAAGAATATAGATTTTGCTTTTAAGAGAAAGTTCACTCCTGCATGCCAAAATGAAGGATAAAAATTTTACCTATCTTTAATCCTTAAAGGAAAATACACATAAAAATGCTGTTTACTGTGTACAGTATAGGAGAGTGATAAGTTCCTGGATTAATCGTTTTTTAAAAAAGATTCTATTTGTTTAGTTGACAGATCACAAGTAGGCAGAGAGGGATAGGCAGAGAGAGGGGGGAAGCAGGCTCCTGCTGAGCAGAGATCCCAATGCGGGACTTGATCCCAGGACCCTGAGATCATGACCTGAGCCGAAGGCAGAGGCTTAACCCACCGAGTCACCCAGATGCCCCCTGGATTAATCTTTTTTTTTTTTTTTAAAGATTTTATTTATTTATTTGACAGAGAGAAATCACAAGTAGGCAGAGGGCAGGCAGAGAGAGAGGAGGAAGCAGGCTCCCTGCTGAGCAGAAAGCCCGATGTGGGGCTCAAACCCAGGACCTGGGATCATGACCTGAGCCAAAGGCAGCAGCTTAACCCACTGAGCCACCCAGGCGCCCCTTGGATTAATCTTTTAAGAAAAAAATCAAGTTTATTGAAAATTTTGAGATAATAATGAGTCATTTTAGTAAGTAAAGGAAATAATGTCTAGTTTTGAAAATGACAGATTTGGTATGAGAGTGCAAAGTTGATGAGACTAGGAAATCCAAAGAAATTTGCTGATTTATTTTCTCTATTACTCAGTGAATACAAAAGTCCATTTATTCAGATATTAATTACATGACAATTAAAACATCTTTGAAGTCAGTCTACTATCATTAAGAGAATTCCTCTTAACAAACCAGTATAAACAAGATTATAATTTAATAGACACTAATGCTGGTTGTGAAAAATCTTGAGACTTCTTTAGGACTTCAATTTAACAAAATACTGACTAGCAGTAGATGCACACATGGAAATATAAGACATTTTATTCATGCTTACAAAAATAGTGTCCAGTTGACCTTTGAACAACACAGGTTTAAATTGCTTGGGTCCACTTATACACAGGTTTTTTTTCTCTAACTTATTTTATGGTAAGAATACAGCATATAATACATATACAAAGTATGTGTTGACTGCTTATGTTATTGGTAAGGCTTCTGGTCAATAGTAGGCTATTAATAGTTAAGTTTTGAGGAGTCAAAAGTTATACATGGATTTTTGACTGTGCAAAGGGTCAGTGCCCCAAACCACACATGTTTCAGGCTCAACTCAGTATCATTTCTTAATAGTAGGTAGCAATGACTTCAAAAGACCATAGATCTCTCTGTCAACATACACATTGACAATATTATTACAACCATTAGTTGAATATGCTAATTCCATTTTCACCTAGAACTTCAGTTTATTCTATCACTAGAGTACATATATGAATAAAAACTTATGAAAAAAAAACTTACGGATATCAAAGAAATAAAAGAATAAATATAGGTACATAACCATGGTAAGTCTACACTTTATTTGATAGTCCTTAAAAGACAGTTTACCACTGCTTTTTTCTAAAAAAATTATTTGTACATTTTAAAAACCCTTTTTGAGAAGTGGCTTGCCACACACACAGAATTTATAGTCACTAGTATTTCCTAATACATATTTGAAAAAGAAGACTTGATATATTACTAGGATTACATATGGTTAAAAAGTTTTAAAAATTATATTAAAAAACCTTAAGGTCTCCAGTTTCCTCTTTGACATGTAAGGAGCTTACCATCCCAACAAATAAAAAGCTGAACAAACTAAAAAAAATCAACAACTTTTCTTAGCTCTGTCAGAGAGGTGAGGTCACAAGGCAAACCACTGCCCCCAAAAGTAGAGAGACCGGCGAATACAGAGAACCACAAACTACTGGAGCAGAAACCCACGCAAGTAGAAACGTCCATAGGAACCAATGCCAGGGCAGAAAAATCTGAACTGTAAAACAGATTGCTGGAGGTTCAGCGTGGATAAATCATAGAGTAAAAACCCAGGGGAACTCAGTGACAGGGAGCCCCCACACTTTCATGAGTTTTACCTTCAGGTGTCCTACCAGTCCCCTCAGTAAGTATTAGAGGAAAGTCCCCTTGTACTTCAGTAGGTGCAGAGAGGAACCATGTGAAATATGCCAGAATATTCTGTTCTTCTTAACAAGGCCTGCTGTCAAAAGAAACTATTTTACCGGAGCCTAAAATGCTGAGGGAAGGGAAAAATTCCCAACTTCAGTTCCTTCTAACCTTCTATGTGGGAGAAAGGAAATAATGTACCTTCAAACCCTCCAGCTATCCTTTCCCACTTAGGGAAAAAGCAGTTGGCACGAGAAGCACTGGTGAAGTTGACCAGGTTGACCAAAAGACTGAGGTGGAACCTAATCATATGACAATAGAATGCTTCCCATCTCTCCACACCTTACCACTGCATCACTAAAGGCCCCTTTACTGCAGTTCCTTTTCCCCAGTACATCTTGTCCAGCTTAAAGCAAAAAATTACTAGGTATACTAAAAGGCAAAAACTGTTCAAAGAGACTGTTCAAAGAGACTATCAGACCCAGAATTAAATAAGGCAAGAATGTTGGAACTATCACACTGGGAATTTTTTTTTAAAAAGCTGTGATTAATGTGTGAAGGGTTTTAATGAAAAAAGTAGACATGATGCAAGAATAGATGGATTAATGTAAGCAGAAAGATGAAAATTTGAAGAAAGAAAAAGAAATGCTAGAGATCAGAAGTACTATGACAGAAATACCTTGATGGATTAATTTGTAGACTGGATATGACTGAGGAAAGACTCTCTGATCCTGAGAATATGACCGGAAACTTCTAAAACTGAAAACAGGGAAAAAATAATATCCAAGAATTGTGGAATAATTACAAAAGATGTGATATAGACATGATGGAACTATCAGAAGGAGAAGAGAGAAAGGCACAGAAGCAATATTTAAAGCAGTAATGAGTGAAAATTCTCCCAGGTTAACATCAAACACCAAACCACTGATCCAGGAAGTTCAGGAAATACCAAGTAGAATAAATACCAAAAAACAAAAGCAAAACAAAGACTAAATGTAGGCATACCATATTCCACCTTCTGAAATCAAAGATAAATGCTTGAAATAAGCTAGAAGAAAACAACACCTTACCTATAGAGGAAAAAGATAAGGATTACATTTGACCTCTGCTGGGACACCATTACAAGCAAGAAGACAGTGGAGGGAGAAATTCAAAGTGTTTAGCGAACAAAACAAACAAATAAACAAAAAAACCACCTTAGAATTCTATACCCTGTGAAATTTCCTGCAAAAGTGAAGGAGAAATAAAGACTTTCTCAGACAAACAAAAATTAAGGAAATTTGTTGACAGTAACCTTCCTTACAAGAAATGTTTAAAAAAGCTCTTTAGGCAAAAATAGAATGACATAGATCAGAAACTAGGATCTACATAAAGAAAAGAAGAATGTTGGAGAATAAAAAACTGAAGGTAAAAGAAAATCTTTAATGTTTCTTCTTTTAATTCTAACAAAAATTAGTTTATTCAACATAATAACAATGTACTAAGTGTATAATGAAATAAATGACAACAATGATACAGAGACAAGAGGAGAAATTAGGAATATTTGTTATTTTAAGGTACTCACACTACCCAAGAAGTGGTATAGTGTTATTTGAAAGTGAACTTGGATTAGTTGTAAATGTATATTGCAAACTCTAGGGCACCACTAAAGAAGATTTAAGAAGAGATATAACTACTATGCTAAGAAAGAAGAAAAAAAGGAAATATATAAAAAGCTCTATTAAAAATACAAAAGGAGAGGGGCGCCTGGGTGGCTCAGTGGTTAAAGCCTCTGCCTTCGGCTCGGTCTGGATCTCAGCGTCCTGGGATCGAGCCCCACATCAGGCTCTTTGCTCAGCGAGGAGCCAGCTTTCCCTTCTCTCTCTGCTTGCTGCTCTGCCTACTTGTGATCTCTCCCTCTCTCTCAAATAAATAAAATCTTAAAAAAAAAATACAAAAGGAGAAAAAGGTGGGAGACAAAGATAGGTACAAAGAAGAAAGTCAACAATTAGGAAAATTATAATAAATATGGCAGATATTAATTCACCTGTACCAATAATCACCTTAAGTATCAGTGGTCTAATTCACCAGTTAAAAAAAATAATGAGTGGATCAAAAAATAAGACCCAACTATATATTATCTAAAAGATACCTTAAATATAAAGATATGTAGATTAAAAGTAAAGAGATGGAGTGGTGGCTGGCTGCCTCATTTGGTTAAGCATCTGACTCTTGATTTTGGCTCACATCATGATGTTGGGGTCATGAGATCAAGCCTCATGTTGGGCTCCACACTCAGCATAGAGTCTGCTTGGGATTCTCTCTCTCCCTCTGCCTTTCCCCACTCTCATGCTCTCTATCTCTCTAAAATAAATAAAACTTTTTTTTTTAAAGTAAGGAAATGGAGAAATATATACCATGTTAACATTAATCAAAAGGATAGCTGGGATAACTACATTAATTTCAAACAGAGCAGATTTCAGAGCAAAGAAAGTTATTAGACAAGAAAAGCATGGCTTAATGATAAAGAAGTCAGTACTCCAAGAAGACATAACAGTCCTTAGCATGCGTACATCTAACAGTGTCATACATGAGGCAAAAACTGATAGAACTGCAAGGAAAAATAGATGAATTCACTATTATAATTGAAGACTTTAACACTCCTCTGTCAGAAGTGGACTGATCTAGCAGGCAGAAAATCAGTAAGAATATAGTTGAACTCAGTAGCTCCATCAATCAACTGAATATAATTGACATCTATAGACTACTTTATCCAACAACAGCAGATTACATATTCAAGTTCCCATGGAGCATTCAACTAACATAGACTAAATTTTGGGCTATAAAACACACCTTAACAAGGTTAAAAGAATAGAAATTATATAATGTCTGCTCTCAGACCACAAGGGAATTAAACCAGAAATCAGTAATAGGAAGATCATTGGAAAATCCTAAATACTTGGAGATTTAACAACATACTTATAAGTAACACATGGATAAAGGGAGGAATCACAAGACAAATATAAAAATATTTGAACTACTCTACTTGACACTGATTTGTCATGTAGTTTCAGTGCTACTTTTGTTTTCACTCAAAGTGCTTATTTCACTCAATTTTTGTGAATTTCTTGTGATCAGAGGATTTCACTGTCTGAGAGGACCTGCAACCACAGTGTTAAAGGCACAATGAAAGTTATTATAAATCTGAAAAATTTTTGAACTAAATGAAAATGTCAAAATTTGTGTGATGCAATGAAAATAGTGCTTAGAGGGAAATTTATAGCTTTGGATGCATATATTAGAAAAGAAGTTCTAAAATCAATAATCCAAGTTTCTATCTTAGGATACTAGAAAAAGAGCAAATTAAATCTAAAATAAGCAAAAAAAAAAAAAAAGCAAAACCCTAAAAATTAAAGCAGAAGTGAGTAAAATGAAAATAGATAAGCAGTAAAGAAAGCCAACAAAATCAAAGCTAGTTCCTTTAAAAAAAAACAATAAAATCGATGAGCCTCTAGCCAGGTAGCTAAGATAAAAAGAAGATACAAGTAACTAATATTAGAAATGAAAGAGGGCAGCACTACAGATCCCATGGACATAAAAAGATAATATAATAACAAGTCCATGTGCATAAATTTGGTAACTGAGATAAAAAGAACCAATTTCTTGAAAGGGCACAATTTGCCAAAACTCACACAAGAAGAATTAGAAAATCTGTATAGGCCTTTATTTACTAAAGAAATTAATCAATCATTAATAACCTTCCAAAACAGAAAGCATCGGGTCTGTGTGGGTTCACTGGTGAATTCTTTTTTTTTTTTTTTTAAAGATTTTTATTTATTTACTTGACACAGAGAGACAAAGCAAGAGAGGGAACACAAGCAGGGGGAGTTGGGAGAGGGAGAAGCAGGCTTCCCTCTGAGCAGGGAGCCCCATGCAGAGCTTCATCTGAGGACTCTGGGATCATGACCTGAGTCAAAGGCAGATGCTTAATGACTGAACTATCCAGGTGCCCCTCACTGGTGAATTCTACCAAACATTTAAGGAAGAAATTATACCAATTCTCTATAATCTCTTTCAGAGAACAGAAGCAGAGAGAATATTTCCTAATCATTCTAAGACCAGCATTGCCCTAATACCCAAACTAGACAACAATATTAAAAGAAAGCTATTGAACAATATCTCTCATGAACACAGATGGAAAAATCCTTAACAAAATATTAGCAAGTCAAATCCCACAATAGATTAAAAGAATCATATACTATGACCAAGTTAGATTTGTTTCAAGTATGCAAGGTTGGTCCAACATGCAAAAATCAGTTAATGAATTGATCACACTAACAAGCTAGAAGAAGGAAAGCCACATCGTCAAATCCATGAGAAGCATTTAACAAAAGCAAAAAAAAGCATTTAACAAAACCTAACACCTATCCATGATAAAACCTCAGCTAATTAAGAATAGAGGGGAACTTCCTCAACATGATAAAGAGCATCTAAAAATAGCCTACACCTAACATCATGGTTAATGGTAAGAAACTCAAATTTTTTCCGCTAAGATCAAGAACAAGCCAAGGATGTCCCCTCTCACTACTCCTCTTCAACATAGTAATGGAAGTCCTAGCTAATGCAATAAGCCAAGAAGAGGAAATAAAAGGTATATAGACTGGAAAAGAAGAAATAAAACCATCATTATTCCCAAGTGACATGATTGTCTATGTAGAAAACCTGATAATCAACAAAAAATCTCCTGCAACTAATAAGCAATTATAACAAGGTCGCAGAGTACAACATTAATATATAAAACTCAGTCACGGGGCACCTGGGTGGTTCAGCGGGTTAACCCTCTGCCTTTGGCTCGGTAATGATCTCAGGGTCCTGGGATTGAGCCCTGCATTGGGCTCCCTGCTCAGTGGGGAGCCTAATTTCCCCCACCCCACCCCTACCTGTCTCTCTGCCTACTTGTGATCTCTGTCTGTCAAATAAATAAACAAATAAAAAGTCAATCACTTTTCCTATATATCAACAATGAGTAAGTGGCACTTGAAGTTGAAAACACATTACCATTTACATTAGTATCCCCCAAATGAGATGCTTAGGTACAAATTTAACAAAATAGGTATAAGATCTATATGAGGAAAACTACAGCATTCTGATTTTAAAAATGCCAAAAAAAAAGAGATAGCCCATGTTTATGAATATTATCAAGATGTCAGTTCTTCCCAACTTAATCTATAGATCCAACACAATTTCAATCAAAATCCCAGCATTTGCGAATATCAACAAATGGATTCTGAAGTTTATTTGTAGAGAAGAAAACCCAGTATTCAAACACAATGTTGAAGGAGAAGAATGAAGTTGGAGGACTGACAAAACTTCAAGTCTCACTGTAAAGCTAAATCAATCAATACAGTGTGGTACTGGTGAAAGGATAGAAAAATAGATCAGTTCAACAGAATAGGGACTCCATGAATAGATCCACATAAATATAGTCAACTGATCTTTTACAAAGGCTAAAGGCTATGCAGTAGAGCAAAGATAGTCTTTAAACAAATGGTGCAGAAACAGCTGGACATCCACATGCAACAACATAGGTCTAGTCACAAGTCACAAACCTTCAACTTCTCACAAAAATTAACTCAAAAAGGATCATAGACATAAACGTAAAATGCAAAACTATAAAACTCCTAGAGATGACATAAGAGGAAACCTAGAAGAGCTTACATATGGCAATGACATTTTAGATACAACACCAATGACATGATTCATGAAAGTAGTAATTTTTAAGCTGAACTTCTTTAAAATGAAAAAAAAAATCTCCTCTGTTTAAGTCAATGTCAAGAGAATGAGAATACAAGCCACAGACGAGGAGAAATATTTGCAAAAGGCCCATCTGATAAAGGACTGTTATCCAAAATACACAAAGAACACTTCAAATTCTCAAAACAACTTTTAAAAGTGAGCAACCTAATTTTTAACATGGGCAAAAGACCTGAACTGACACCTCATCAAAGGAGATATACAAATGCAAGTAAGCATATGATAGATAATTAACATCATATGTCATTAGGGAATTGCAAATTAAAATAACAATGATACTGTGCTATATACCTGACCCACCAAATACTGATAATGATGTACAGCAACAGACACCATTCCTTGCTGGTGGGGATCCAAAATGATACAGCTACTTTGGAAGAAAGTTTAGCACTTTCTCACAAAATTATACTTACTCTTACCGTACAGTCAGCAATTGTCCTCCTTGATATTTATCCAAAGGAATTGAAATTCATGTCTACGTGGAAACCTGCACATGTTGTTGATAGCAGCCTTCTTTGTAAATGCCAGAACAACCTTCCAGTAGGTGAGCAGATAAACATACTTCAGTCATCAGACAATGGAATATTATTCAGCAATTTAAAAAAAACCTGCCAAGCCATAAAGAAATGTGAAAGAAACTCAAATGCATATTATTAAGTGAAATAAGCCATTCTTTTTGATTCTGGTTGTATGACATTCTGGAAGAGCCAAAATTATGAAGATAGCAAAAAAGATTAGTATTTTTCACAGATGAGGGGTTAAGAAGGGATGAATAGGCAGAGTATAAAGGATTTTGAGGGTAGTGAAACTACTCTATAATCTACTACAGTGGTGGACACATGTCATCATACATCTGTGAAAACTCATAGAATGCACAACACCAGGAGTAAGCCCTAATGTCAGCTGTGGACTTCAGGTGATAGTGATGTGTCATGTTAACAAACGTGGCCACCCCAATGGGAGATGTTGATAGTGGGGGAGATTGTCTATGTGCATGGACAGAGTATGTGACAACTGTGTATTTTCTGCTAAATTTTAGAGTGAACCTGAATCTGCTCTAAAAAATAAAGTTTATTAACTAAAAACATACAAAGCAACCTGAAAAAAAAAAACACCTAAATTTATAAAAAGAAAATAAATTGGGCAATACAAATATGTCTTCTCTTTTTTATGGGTAGTTGTAATGTTTCAATTCAAGTCCTCTTTTTTTTAATATTTTATTTATTTATTTGACAGAGATCACAAGTAGGCAGAGAGGCAGGCAGAGAGAGAGGAGGAAGCAGGCTTCCCTCTGAGCAGAGAGCCCGATGCGGAGCTTGATCCCAGAACCTTAGACCATGAGCTGAGCCCAAGGCAGGTGCTTAACCAACTGAGCCACCCAGGTGCCCCTCAAGTCCTCTTTGACACTGTTTTCCAACCTAAGGTTAAGGAAAAATAACCTAATTTCCTTCTTAACTGACCTATCACCTTACTTACAGTGAACAGTTAGCACTGGTCCTTCATGAAAAGGTAAGTGGAAGTGGAGGTATAGGATGTCCAGAGGCAGTTAATAGGCATAATTCAAGAGACTTCATTCAGTGCCTATAGTACATCAAAGGCTACCAGCCAAATTCATGTACCTACAGACTCCATGACTTTTCTTACGGTGTTGAAGAGGAAAAATTTGTTCAGTTTTATGTGAGGATCTACCCTCAAACACACCTCAAAAAAAAAAAAAAAAAAAAAAGGAGGGTGTGTATCTTTTTCATTTAGGAAATGACAGCTTGTAATAGAAAGTTATTTTTAGTCAACTGTTACACTTCCATGATTTATGTCACCTCTGACCTGCTTTCTGATAAAGCATGACTTCATTCATGGCTCTGGACATGACCTGTGTACACTGACCTGGCGTAAACCTGGAGTGTTAAGTCATTTCATTGGCACTTGCTGGAGGGAAGACTGATAGCCCACTATAAGAGTGTCTGCAGTGTAAAGCAGCTGCATTCCTAGTGAGACCTGAGTAAATTTATCCCACTATTTAGGTTCTGCAGTATTACTCATCTTTCTCACAAGAAGAGCGGTTTTTAGTCTGCAGCATTATCTGGTGTTTAATGACCACTGAAATAACCTGCGTGTGTGAATGGTTATGCATTTGTTTCCCTTCCTTTACTGGTTCATTCTTGGGGCTTAGAGTAGGTGTGCCTTTCTGGTCAGGGGATAGTTGACACTTTTTAGAAATAACACTCCAAGTATAAGGAGTTAGATGCTCCATTTTTCATTTACCTTCTCATCTATTCAGAACCAATGAGGAATCAAGACATTGAGTATTGATGTCCGTGGCTTATGGACCTGTGTCCACTTGGCACAGAGAGCTTTTCCAGACATTTTTCTCTAAAGGCAAAGTTAGTGATTCTTGTTTATCCCCAAACTCCACTTTGCTCAGTGGTGATTTAAAAATGGTGATTTTATTCTTTCACTATCTAAAAATGTTGCCCCACAGTCCAAAACCTCCATTATTAATACATAGAGGAAAATACAAATTCTGACATACCTGCTTTTTTCCTGCTCTTATATATTTGCAACTATAAAATATATGTACACATGTCCTAAAATTAGTAAGCTCTTTTCTTTTAAAATATGTCGTTTCTTTGTTTTACTAGGGAGCTAAGTTATGTTTATTGAAGAGCTTATTTTCTGTATTCTGGAATATGACACTCAAAAAAATTAAAAACCTTTCTGAAGTATTAATATGCTCTATCATTTACCTTGCTCTGTTCCGTTATCACAAACAGCATTTCACATTCTAATTGATATTGTGCCTTTATAAATCTCTATAATTCAAATCCTCATATTTATTACTCTGTGTTAAAGTTGATTCCCCTACCTCCTGTCCTGCTTTAACAATCATTCCTTGTTTGCCTCTATAAAATTAACTTCAAAAAAATAAAATCTGCTTCTATAAATTATTATGCCCATATATGTTTCTACCTAGAATATTTTAAAGCCCTTAACAAAGTTTCCATTTTTGAGTCCCCTCTCTAAACTATGATGTATATACTCTTTGGTTAAGTCTTTTGTTATTTTTTGGAGTGTGTGTGTATGTGTATCTCTTGACTGTGTGGTCAAGGTTTGTAAGCTCTCAATTTAGTTAGACTTAATATGTTTTTATAGGAGATTCTTTTCCTGGGCATGTCTTGATGATTTTTACCTTGTCCTGTGATGAAAATATGTGTCAGAGCACCATAGTGTAGCATGGTGCTTTTCTTTTTTTTTTTTTTTTTTAAGATTTTATTTATTTATTTGACAGAGAGAGATCACAAGTAGACGGAGAGGAAGGCAGAGAGAGAGAGAGAGGGAAGCAGGCTTCTTGCTGAGCAGAGAGCCCAATGTGGGACTGGATCCCAGGACCCTGAGATCATGACCTGAGCCGAAGGCAGCGGCTTAACCCACTGAGCCACCCAGGCGCCCCGCATGGTGCTTTTCTAATTGCTTGCATTCTTCTGTTTTAGATGAACTGGTAGTAGACAACCAACTATTCTGTTTTGGTTTCTATAACATAGAGGTTGCTAGGTGATTTTAATCCCCTTCAAAAAGAGGACAATAAACAACAACAAATTCCTGCTCTTTATATTGATATATTCCATCTAGGAGATCAATCAAATAAAAAATGATTTAAAACACTTTCTAAATGTGCAATTCTATATAGACCACCCCCTACATCTCTGTAACATTGCACCAAATGTTTTTTAAATTATGCTGCTATTTCTTCCTTATTATGATTTTGCTTGTTCTTAAGAGATCAACTGCTAAATAGCAGTAGTTGAACACCAACTCCAGGAAATTTAATATACAAAAATCCAGCTTACTATGAACACATTATTTTGGTGAAAAACTACCATGTCCAAATTTTATTATTTAGGTATCTATTTGGATTTCTCATCCATTTATATGATTCTCCAGTCTTAAGTGTGATTGAAGCTTTTTATTCTAATGGTCTTATTTATTTAGGGAGAAATATATTTAAATTCTGTATATATTTAAATACACTTGAAGGTGTAACTGCATATTTTCACTTTTAAAAAATTTTAATAATGTCATTAAGTATTTTTTTAATTGTTACGTTTCATTTTGAAAATTTAAAAAAAAAAAAAAAAGCTTTCATCTTTAAGTTTTTATTCCTTCTCCTGAACTTTCCTCATGATGTTGCTTGGTAGCTACTGCCAAAATTAATAGTTAACATTTTCTCCAGTAACGAGTAGTAGATTTGCAAAGACTTAAACAATTGCTTAATGCTTTTTAAATCTGTATTTAAGAATTATACAAACAGCCAGAGCTGATATGCGGCAGGTATACATGGGTGTAGCTATGCTGATAGTAACGGAAATATTTCCAAGGTAGACAGAGAATTCTTCTCTTAAGAGGCTGTGGCTCCCTCTGCATGACTCCCTCACTTACAATCTTGTAAGTGAAATAGTAATATATGGCCTGTAGGTGGCCTCTAGATCCTCCTTCATCCCTATGACCCATGTTTTGACATGCCAGCTGTTCAGATATTTTTGTTATTACTTATGTCCATGGCAAGAGAATCATCATTTATTTGTCTTAACTTATGTTTACTAAACTGTTTTTAAGAATATCTTATGATAGAGTATTTTACGTCTTCTTGACATTTCAGTTTTGCAAAATGCATAATTTGCTTTAACAGTCCTGGTAAGCGTAACTTGGAGTTTTCCTATATGTTCTGAAATCTTTTCAATGTAATATTCCACTTTAATATTACACTTTAAGGAACAGAATAAAATTAGAACCTTTGGAAAATTTGTGGAATTTTTCATTCTCCTTTCTTTGCCTTTTTATTAGAAATAAAATTCAATGAAGTTTCCTTGTTTAAATTTTTAGAATGCAAAATGTAGAAGTATTATAACTGAAGCAATATTGATTTTTAAAAATAGTAACAAATCAAATTTTGGCAATTTTATATATAGTATAAAGTTTTATTTTATACGACTTGCCAACTCATCAAGCATTAGAATCTTTCTCATTGATCCTTTGCTGTTTGTATTGATGTTATTAATGTAATGGCTTTAAACCTTAACTCATATAGCCCATAAGACTATAGCATTTTTACATGAAGATATTCTTTGGGCTTTTGAATAATTTATATCATAATTAGTGATTTAAAAATTTATTCTTTTACTTCCCATCTCTCCTAAAGAAATAGGAAGATGGGGTTAATATACACCTAATAATTTTCCTAAAGAGTAAGGAGAATGGACTCATTTAAAAAGTATCTAGGTTAACGTGAATTTGAAACAGTTTTTTAAAAAGCACTTACAGTCTACCAAGTTATTGATCCTCAGTCTGTAGCTGTTATAAATGGATGTAATTAGCCACTCTAAATGAACTATGGTAGTGGCTTCATTACTCTGAAAAATGCATTATGTTACTTTATAACATGAAGTTGCCAAATCTAAAGGAATAGAATATACATTGTATATCTTGGAATAGAATCTACATGTAAAAATTTCTTTAGAATCAATAGTGAGCATTGTGACTGTTGCATACAGTTAAATATTATGATTTAAGAATTATTTATTATAAAGTTTTAATATCCTGTAAATGTTTTTAAATTGGATAATTCTACCGATATAATTTTGCTCATTTTTTACATCTTATTCACTTTGCAATAACCCTTTTTTTATATTTGTATTTGTTCCGCCCTTATCAAATTAGGCAGCATCTAAGCCATAGAATCATAAAGCTCAAACCTGATTTGGAATAGAGATAATACACTTTAATATTTTATAGATTTCTCTCGTCCTCAGTTTCCTTAAGTGACTGGCTCAAGATCATGAAGTTATGGAGGATTAATGTCAGTCAGAACCTGAGAAGGATCTATACTTTGGTTCTATCTTCCACCTATCTACTTCCTTAGTTTGTTTATGGGTTTGTGAGAGTTACGGGAGAGAAGTTTCTTTTGAGATTCAGCTTACAACCTAGCTCCCAGTAGAATTATTGTCATGCAGCAAACCATATAAATACAGTGACCAATTCCCAAAGTCCCTTGTGTAAAGAAGAAAGGAAATGATAGATGAATAATTAAAATAAGGACACACTCTTTTCTTTACCTCTCTCCTGTCTTCACTACATGGAATTTCTAGACAGACTGCCCCAAATGCTTGGACACAGGAATGGCATTTCTGTTTTAGAAAATTGTATTTCCTATTTTAGTGGATGAAGAATAAATTGTATCTTCTGCTGGCTTTTTAGAATTAAGATATTGGGCATACCTCTATCTGTTTATTATAGTGTGTTCTCTGACCAAAGAGGTCAAGTATTAGCAAGTATCAGAATGTCATAGAAATGTTTTCATTTCAGATGTAAGAATTTGTATGTGGGGTTTTTTTTCCTGATTTTTATTCTGTGTTTTCTTCTAATGTGGATTCTTTTATACCTGTCCCTCTACATTCCCATGTTTGATTCTTAAATTTCTTTTTGCTGTGGAAATGCTGTGCCAGACAATTTCCAACTGCTGCCTAATACTTTGACTGGGTTTGGCAGTTGTAGTTCCATAAAAAGTGTTGATTAGAAACAACCTTGTTTGGTGTGTATTTGTTTTTAGCTTAGTGGAATTTGTTCCGTAAATGCTTACTGAATTTTTCCTCAGAGTCACCACTTTGTCTCTGTTAGGAAGTTTAGGGAGTAAATATGCATGAGGACTTCCTTCGGTTTTCTTCTTAGAATTTTAACTGCTGTAGTGATTTTTTTAAAAGCATTAACAGGATAGCCATTGCTGCCAAGAAGCTGACATTCTGAAATAGCACTTCCCTTTGGGCACCATACAGTTGGGATCATTACTTGCAGAAAAAGTGCATGGGAGAGGCTTTGGGGAGGGGGAATGGAGGAAAACCATTTTATGGGCATATCCTGCTGAGGTCAGTAACCTGCTGTTCAGTGAACTCGGGTCTGACCCCATTTGGACCTGGAGGAGGATCATTTCAAGCAGAGAAGCAGCTGAGGCAGCATCACAACAGAAGGAAGAACCTATTGCTGGAAGCTTTGAAGAGACATGGCAGAGGATGGCAAGAGGCACAGAAAGGAAAGGAAGGACTGGATCCAGCATGATCAACATAGTTTGTGATGAAAATATTAATAACTTTTGATCAGTGGTTGAAAGGAGAATGTATTTAAGGCCGCAAAGAAACATTTCTATACATCATGCATGTTTATAGGTAGAGTAACTGGTTTACAGAGGAAAGTTTTATTTTGATTTTGAGATTAAAGTGTCTACTTCTACGGTTTGAAAAATAGAATAGTTTACCTTTCACCAAAATGAAATGTTTTCTTTACTGTATCTCTTACCAGCTGGTGACATTGTGAAGCGTGGTAGGTAAGAGCATAAGCTCCAGCAGCCTGCCACCTACAAAGTGTGTGCTAAGGGACATGGCTGAGAATATGATAATAATTTGAAGATTAAATGATTAAGCATGCATTCGATAAATTGTAGCAATTTTTATTGTCATTGTTTTTTTCATCTACATTCTGGAAAATATTATAGAAAATAGATACTATCTTTTAAAAACAATGGCAGTGAGTAGTTGATGTAGATTAAATATACCAGAATAGACTTTAATTTAGGAAACAAAACTCTGTCTTGGAACCACATTATCCTCAGAAAGATTACAACTTTGACCTTGAGGTTTATTTCGTTCAATTAAAAATGTAGATATGTGTGTGGGAGTGAGAACATTCAAATGTATTCATTGGCTTTCCCTCTTAGACTTTTTTTTTTTTTTTCCTCTATGGCTCTTATTTTAACCTCTGTCTTCAGCAGTTACCCTTTGTGTTTATTCTCTTGTGCCTTCTGGGTGATTTTTTTTTTTTTGTATAATCTCAGTGTATTAGGTCAGAGGGAAAACTCAGTGTGTAAGCTGACTGACAGTGTTTTGCATTTTCTTTGAGAATGTTTACCATAGCATCCTAAATAGTATTAAACTTTTCTTTCAAAACAGGTAACCAAGTATGCGAGTCGTCACTGCATTGATTTCTGAATGTTACTATTTTGGAAATTTTCCAAAACTGAACAAAGCCAGGATCATTGACCATTAAGGAACTGTGTTGTAACAATAGACTTGTGGTCTCTTATGGGTGTACGTTCTAATTGTTGGGATTTTTTTTTTTTTTAAGGGGGCTATTTGGGGCATAGAAAACTAGAACTTCATGTTCTCCTTGATAGTTTGCCAGCTGGTTTTCAGCCAACCAGATAACCGCTTGGAGCAACATTCATTTCTGTAGGCCTCTTGATCTTGTACCAGTCCTTAGAGGGCAGTACCACTAAGCCTGCTCACACCATTCTGAACCAAGGGCACTGCTGTCCCAAATGCCTCAAACTATAGATAAAAATCTGATACCACCTCAAGGGACTTAGAGCTCAAGTTCTGATAAACCTCTGAGTATAAAGCATGTATTATTTTACTATTTAAGTTTTACACTAGTATTTTAAAGAGAAAACAGGAAAGTAAATGTATAGTCTTGCTCTGTATTTCTCAGTGTTTGGCCCCTAAGTAAATCCAGCCTTAAGGAAACTAAACATGTCCAGGCAAAAGCCCTCTTCTAGGCTTACCAATGCTTCTTTGACGCTTTCTAAAAGCACAAGATATTTTATTGTCTCTAACCCTGACCTCCCATCTGATAATTATTTAATTGGATTACATAGATTCTCAAGTCCATCACGTCAACTATTTATTTTGTCACTTCGAATTTCTTTCTAGAATTATCTCTGATTAATACCATTATTTTTCTTTGCAGCCAAGCTCAAAGCTTTACTTCTACAATTCTTTTTCTTCCTATACCTACAATACTACTAATATCCACTCCTTTCCCAATCAGTAATATTTCCCTGCTTGATCATTTTATTTTCTCTGCCACTCTCTTGTTCAGACTCCTCACTTTATATCTGAACTACTGCAATAAGCCAGTATCTTGAATGTAATAACTTGTAACAGCTAAATCTTTTACTACTCCATACCCGTGAGAATGGCTTTAAAAAAAAAGTCAGGCAATAGCAAGTGTTGATGAGGATGAAGAAAAATTGGAACCCTCATCCATTGCTGATGGGAATGTAAAATGGCACAGCCATTCACTTTGCAGAACAGTTTAGCAGTTCCTTGAAAGGGTAAATACAGAATTATTGTATGACCCAGCATTTGCACTCCCAAGAGAATTAAAAATGTATGTACACACAAAACTTAGAGTGGATACCCGTGTTCAAAGCAGCATTATTCACAATAGCCTAAAGATAGAAGCAATGCAAGTGTCCATCGACAGATGAATAGACAGACAAAATGTGGTATGTACATGTAATGGAATACCCTTTAAGGGGAGGAAATTCTGACATGTGCCACAACATGGACAAGTCTTGAAGACATTGGGCTAAGTGAAATAAGTCATACACAAAAGGACAGATATTATGTGATTCTGTTTATATGAGATACCTAGAATTGTCAGATTCATAGAGACTGAAAATAGAATTGTATTTGCCAGGAGCTTGGGAGAGGGGAGACTGGGGAGTTATTGATTAATAGTGGTGGAGTTTGAGTTTGGGAAGATAAAAAAATTCCTAGATGGTAATGCTGGTGATGATTGCACAACAATAAGACTGCTTAATGCATAGAACTCTACATTTAAAATATGGTTAAGATATCATGCTTAGTGAAATAAGTCAATCGGAGAAAGACAACTATCATATGATCTCCGTGATATGAGGGAGAGGAGATGCAACATGGGGGGTTAAGGGGGTAGGAGAAGAGTAAATGAAACAAGATGGGATTGGGAGGGAGACAAACCATAAGTGACTCTTAATCTCACAAAACAAACTGAGGATTGATGGGGGGGATGGGGGTTGGGAGAGGGGGGGTGGGGTTATGGATATTGGGGAGGGTATGTGCTATGGTGAGTGCTGTGAAGTGTGTAAACCTGGCGATTCGCAGACCTGTACCCCTGGGGATAAAAATATATGTTTATAAAAAAATAAAATTTAAAATATGGTTAAGATGCTTAATTTTTTGTTGCTCTATTTTACCACAATATAAAAAGACTTGTAAATGAATGTCATAGGAGCATTATTTCTAATAGCTAAAAAATAGAAATAATCCAGATATCCATCATGAATAAAGTATGATCTATCTATACAGTGGAATATTACTTGGCCATAAGAAGGAATGAAGTACTGATTCACAACAAAACGTAGATGAACCTTGAAAACACTATGCTGAGTGAAAGAAACCAGACACAAAAAAGTCAAATTTTGCATGATTTCATTTATTTGAAATATTTAGAATGAGCATATGCATAGAAACAGAAGGGGGGTTAGCTAGAAGAGGGACGAAAGAGGACTGACTCCTTCTGGGTAATGGATTTATTTTTGGAGGGATTAAATTTTTCTGGAATTTCATAGTGGCAATAATGGCACAACCTTTTGGCTGAAACACACGGAATTGTATACTTTAATTAATTTTATGGTGTGTGAATTATATCTCAATTTTTAAAAACGCTAAGTGTGAGTACATAACTCTGGTAGTGCTGTGTTTCTAAAGAAACAGCATGTTGTCTGGTCTTGACCTACTATTTCTAGCTATGAAACTTTGAGAAAATGAAGTGACCTCCCTTCTTACTCTGTAAAATAGGGATAACAATAACTGCCTCACCAGATGTTTGTGTTAAATGAGATAACATACGTAATACATCAAGCATTATCAGTGCCTGGCCTTTACTAGGAACCCAGTAAATTTACTAAGGTCCCTTGGAACATGAACCCCTTGGAACATGAATAGTTCTCAATACTATTCCAGATGCTATTTCCAGATATTTCAGAAATGACCTAAGTTCTTTAGCCATTTATCGCTAGTCTGTACATTCTAGCTCAGATCTGCCTCTCCAAATTCTTCTAATGCTCCTTTTCAGAAATTCATCAGTCAGAGTGGGCTCTTTAGTCTCCCTCAACTTGCTGCACATATTCTAACAGCTGTGTCTTTGAGAATGCTTTCTCCCTGTTCCTGTCTTTCTCTGACTTTCATCCTGCCCTTGGGACTCAGAACATGCATTCAACTTTCTCCCTTATTTCAGTTCATGGTCATCTCTACATTTTGAGCACCCAAGATTCTCACTACATCTTTGACTAATGAAGCCTTACTTTGGTTATATTTTTAAAGTATATGTCTTGTCATGGATGGAACTGGAAGGGATTATGCTAAGTGAACTATATCAGGCAGAGAAAGACAATGATCATATGGGTTCACTTATATATAGAACATAAGGGATAGCACAAAGGACCAAGGGGGAAGGGAGGGAAAACTGAATGGGAAGAAATCAGAGAGGGAGACAAACCATGAGAGACTCTAGACTCTGGGAACCAAATTGAGGGTTACAGAAGGGAGAGAGGTCAGGGATGGGGTAACCAGGTAATCAGGTGATGGGTATTAAGGAGGGCACATGTGATGATGAGCACTGGGTGTAATATACAGCTAATGATGTACTGTATACTGGTTAAGTGAACATAATAATAAAAAAAAAGAACCACAGGTACGCATTCAGCAATCCTAAATGTTATGTAAATAATCTTGTAACTTTGGATGCTTTAGATAAATTAGATTAAGGATGTTAAGTATCACATAGTGTAGAGAGGTTGGATTTGGCAAAGTCGTGTAATCGGCGTAAATTTCCAAAGCAAAGTCTAGACATAGAAATGTGTTGTGGACCCAAGGAGATTTCAGGAGTAACACAAATAAGAAATAGGAGATGGTTGTATCTTATTCTAACGTAACTTTTGAAAGTAATGACTGAGGCTGACCAAGCTCTGCAGTCTGCTAGCATATGAAATGTATTATCTGCCTTGTTGAAACAGTTGGGTGGTTAATAAGCATTTTCAAGTGGACACATCTTAATTGCATGTATAGTGATTACTATATTAAGAAGGGTCAGCAGAAAGGGAATTAAACAATAGTAATAATTTTTTTAAAAGTATGTGTCTTGTTAGGTGATCAGATTAAAATTTGTATTCAATCTTTTGAACTAAATTGAAGTCCCTGAGCACAGGGACCACATGTTATAATGTTCTACGTTTACCATCGCACTTAGCACATTGCCTTGATATAGCATATTCTGAATAAACATTTGCTGTTTATAAGTTAAGTTAGTGCTCTATCTCAACAAGTACAAGGCCTTAATTTAATGATTAAGTCTTATTCCTGGCTGTACCCTAGAATTACCTGGGGAGTAAGGCTTCATTTTTAGCCCAACAAATCAGAATCTCTGAGCATGAGGCCTCAGCTTCCCACCCAGGTAATACTATTACAACCAAGGTTGAGATCCACTGGATTCAACAGATGAAGTAATATAACCCAGTGGGTCCCAAGACTAACTGATAATCACTGTCAAGCTATGAGGATTGCTGATTGGACAGAGAAGCTTTGGGCATTGCAAAATTTTCCCTACAAATATTAGTGTTATATTATGGTGCATTTGGGAGTTGTCATTGCTTTGAGAACGATCCCCCAACCCTGAATTTTTTAACAGTCAGTGGTGTAATTGGACATATCCAATTATGGGCATCTGTAATCTTTTAAGCTTTACATGATAGTTTTCATACCAGATGTACATCTTGTTCATTTTTGCTAACTTAGAAATATTTAAACTCTTGTCTTTTCCAGGCTGGCCAACATCATCATCAAACCCTCTCAAGATTGTCTACTTGCCCCTGCTCCTGTTGAGTTACCACACTTGGAAGCAGGAGATGGGCTCAGCAGCAGCCAACAGGCCATGATCCAGGAGGAGCAGTAAGGGATAGAGCTGCTGGTAAGACGTTGGGGACAGTTGGTGCTTGATTTCCGAGAAGTATAAATTTATTCCTAATTTAATGGTCAATTTTTCTACTTTCAACTTTAATAAATTACTCTGTACTCTCTCAAATACCTTAATTATCTATGGTTAGGGCACATGGGTTAGATCTTAACATCTACAAATGTCCCAGAATTTTGTGCTAACTGGATCGTTGGATGGATGAATGTGTATCTGCATTGTTTTCTTGAGAAAAGGAAGATTTTCATCAGATTCTCAATGTCTTTGAATTTTTCAAAAAAGAACTGAGCCATGCAAATATAACTGTAAGCCTGGAGAAATGTGATACCTGTAACCACTTGTCACAGTATTTCTCCTCTCCATTTTTATCTCACTTGTGGCCACTTTGTCTCATTTGTTGAAGATGAAAAAAGAAGTGATTATTTGTGGTTATTTGCTGATCAGAAAAGTGAGAGCACCTACGGAGCCTAGACAGCCAGTTTTCATGATGATTTGGCCCCATAGAACCATCAGAGAACTAAAGTATACAATGACAGATTTCAGGAAACCCTATGTAATTTTTTCACATGATTTTTTCTGAAAATATGAGGTACTAACAGGGAGATACCAAGTACTTTTTTTTTTTTAAAGATTTTATTTATTTATTTGATAGAGATTACAAGTAGTCAGAGAGGCAGGCAGAGAAAGAGGAGGAAGCAGGCTCCCTGCTGAGCAGAGAGCCCTATGTGGGGCTCGATCCCAGGACCCTGAGACCATGACCTGAGCCGAAGGCAGAGGCTTTAACCCACTGAGCCACCCAGGTGCCCCCGAAGTACTTTTTTCATCTACAGTTGACATTAATAAAGATCAGTTTGTTCTAAATGCTCTTCACTGACAGACTAATGAGTGTCCCAACCTAAGGGTTATTTATCAGACCATTAACATTTATATAGATGAACAGAAGTGGGGAACTGATAACTGATAGTGTTTTCCAAAATATTCAAGATGGACACCAGGGGCGCCTGGGTGGCTCAGTGGGTTAAGCCGCTGCCTTTGGCTCAGGTCATGATCTCAGGGTCCTGGGATCGAGGCCCGCATCGGGCTCTCTGCTCAGCAGGGAGCCTGCTTCCCTCTCTCTCTCTCTCTGCCTGCCTCTCCGTCTACTTGTGATCTCTCTCTGTCAAATAAATAAATAATAAAAATCTTTAAAAAAAAAAAAAAAAAGATGGACACCAGAATGAATTCTCTGTATACTTTTGCCTGTACTTCAAGTCAATTAAAATTATGGGGGCATTGTTGGGAAAAAAATGGAGGTTAGATTAAAAAAAAAGAAGTCTTTTTTTTTTTTTCTTCTGTAACTCTTTTAGCAGGTAGTTCAGCTTCAGCTTCATTGAATCTTGTTTATACATTCGGCATAACAGATCTTCTAAAAGGTCTATGTAGCTGTAATCTCTGCCCTCATTCTAGATGCCTGAGGATATAAGTATCCACTCTGCCACTTGATACTTCTTAGGGACTGACCTGCTCCTGAGAAATCCTTCCCAGTGTGTCCTCAGTTAAACTCCCATGATTCCTAGATGTTGCCATTTTCAAGACATAAGACAACTAACATCTGCCTAGATTACCTCTCTACCCTGGGAATTTTAAGTCACTCTGTAAGGGAAAGAGAACTCAGCACTACTAACTCTCAGAATGAAAATTTTCCCCTTGCATGCTAATATTTTTAGAGTATTCATTGTCACTGAAAATAGACTTCCTCTTTCCCCTCTCATGCTGGAAAATCTTAGGTAATTATGAATAAAGCATTCTTTGCTTTTCCCCTCCTCCCGTAATGGATGCTTTACCTCTTGCTGTGAGGACTGTGGCTACTCATTCTGTACTTGACCTTTATATGAGAACTGAGATGCATTTTGAAGATGGAATTTTTACAATAACATTAGTCAGAATTTTTCTCTTCTTAGAGATGAAGTGTAGGTAAGGAAAGAAGTGCAAAGTCTAGGGAAAATGTAAGAGAAATTACTAACAAGGAAGGAAGAAATTAGAGTATTAACTATTTGTGAGAGAGAGACCGAAAGAATGATTTCACAAGTAACTCCCAGAGGAGTTCTTCCCTCATATCCAAAAAAGAATGTTATCTTGTGTTTAACTTTTTACAGATGGATAAGCTCAACTTCGGAGATATTTTCAGTGATAAATAAACCTAGGACTTGTTTTTTAATAATATTTATTATCTTTGTGTTCATGGTGAAATTATTTAACCTCTTCAAGCCTTGTTTTATTTGGCAAGGAGGAAAATGGGTCATAAGTAACAATAATGGGATTATATACATATATGGGTATATATGTACATGTATGGATAATATGTACAGGGCCTGGCACAACTGAATTCTAAATCTTTATTAGAATTTGTTTATTATTATGATTTTTACCATTATTAATGTTGCTTTGAGTTTTTAAACAATAAATTCAACCAAAGATTATTTCTTGAGTGTATATTAAGTACCAGGTACTCTTTAGGAACCAGAGTACATTACTAAGCAAAAAGGTTTCTATTACTTGTTTAGCTTAAAATCTAGAGTGACAGGTATAAAGATAAAGAAATAAAAATGTATAGTGCATTAAATACCAAGAAGTGCTAAGCATAAAAAATTTAAGACAGAAAAAGAAAATTGGAAGTGTGGTGAGGTAGTAATTAAAAATAAAGTAGTCCAAAAAATAAATAAATAAAAATAAAGTAGTCAAGAAAGACCTCATGAGAGATTAATTTTTATTAAAAACCTAAAAAAAAAAAAAAAATGCTAATACACCATAAAGTCATATGGTGAAAAATAGGTAGAGGAGAATGCCCCAAAGACCTAGGGGCGTAAAAAGTTTTCACAGAATGATTCAAACAGAATCAGAGGATCTTATACAGCTAAGTCATATACCATCTGTAAATATGTACACATATATCAAAGAAAGTGATACAGATAAGAACTTTGGAAGTTCAAGGAATAGCAAGGTCCATCTAGAGTTAGAGAAGGACTTCTCAGGGGATGCAAAGGAAGATGGCAGATGGTGGCCTGGATCTTGATGGCTAGGAAGAAATTGGATAGTTGGCAGAAGGGTACAGACTTCCAGTTATAAGATGCATAAGGTCTGGGTGCCTCGGTGGCTCAGTGGGTTAAAGCCTCTGCCTTCAGCTCAGGTCATGATCTCAGGGCCCTGGGATCAAGTCCCACATCGGGCTCTCTGCTCAGCAGGGAGCCTGCTTCCTTTCCTCTCTCTCTCTCTTTCTGCCTGCCTCTCTGCCTACTTGTGATCTCTCTCTGTCAAATAAATAAATAAAATCTTTAAAAAAAAAAAGATGCATAAGGTCTGAGAATCAAATGTATGGCATGGTGTCTATAGTTGCTAACTATATCAACTAGTTAGTTGATAACTAAATTTCAGTTGTGTAATTGAAATTTGTAAATTTCAGTTGTGTAATTGAAATTTGCTAAGAGAGTGGAAGTGTTCTCACACACACAAAGAATGGTAAAAATGTGAGGTGATGAATATGTTCATTAACTTGATGGGGGGAATCCTTTCATGATTTCTATGGAGAGCAAATCATCACATTGTGCACTTTAAATATCTTACAGCTTTATTGGTCAATTATACCTCAATAACGCTGAAAGAAAACCTCCAAAGAAAAAGTTCTAATTAAAGTTAATTTTTATATGTTATGGTTCCGTAGTCTTTACACTGTCAGCCATAAAAGCAATAACAACAACAACAACAAAACAGGGAATGATACCCTAGTGGAGAAGTAGAAGAAAAACAGCATGAGATGGAGAGAAATAAGGATGTTGACGTTGAGGGCAGGTGGGCAAGGCAAAGGGCGAGGGGGGTAGGCAAAGGGAGGCTACCTTGTATAGGGATGACAGGTGGTGGGAGAGAAGATAGAAAAGTAGGTGAGGCCAAATTTTGTAAAGCTCTTAGGCCAGGCTAATGATGATTACATGCCATCATACAAATACTGAGAAGCAGTGGAAGCAGGTGAGTCTTTAAAGAGATGCATTCAGGTCATTAGCAATATTATTTTGACAAGTTTAGGTGGGTATGGAGATGGAGGAAGTGGTTTAAGTGATTTAGGATTGAAGTTGAGAACATGGATTATGATGTTAGAGGTAAGATTGAAAAAGAAAGATTTGATAGGGAAAATTCAGAGGATTTATTCACTAATTGCAAATAGAAGATAAGAGTAAAAGTTTTCAGGTTTTAAATGACCAATTAAGTGTTAGCATTAAAGAAAATAGGGAAGTAGGGGCATATCCTGAGTTTGAATTCATGGTGATGGAGGTGAGACGATGCAGGGTAGGTATCCTTAAGACTATTAAGGATAAAGTTCATGCAGTGTTTGACAGGGTGAATTGAGTTGCTAAGAGAAATTTTTCACTGTGCATTGAAATCTATGTAAATATTAACCTAGTACAAAAATTGTAAGAGAATATGCCTATCAAAACATTGTATTTTTACACCAGGTTGGAATAACAGAGAATCATAAAAGTATTGCCGCAAAATGGGCCATTAGACATCACCTTCGTCCAATTGGCTAATTTTATGGCAGACTAAAGGGTACCCAGACCTAATACATGACTTCCTAAAGGTCATGTCATTAGCTATTGGCAAAACCTGTTCTACCCCCAGGTGTCCTTATTGAGACCTACTGCCCCTCCATGTCATCTCTAAGAAGTGTTAATGCTTTGTATTTTGCTTCTTTTTTGTGGAGAAAAGAGAAGATTTGGATTTGCCCTTTAGAACTCTCTTGTAGCCATTCTTCTAATTATTATGTACATTCTCACCCTTTCTCATGAACCAGACCTCACTCATTTACAAGCTTCACTCTTCTTGCTTTAGTCATTTTCTCCCACCTATGGTCATTGTTGATGTATCCTGATTAAAGAATAAGTCATCCTTCTATTTCATCAATAGTTTGAGACAGAACAGTTATTTCTAGTATTGTATTTTTTCTGTTTGTCTTTCAGAAGAAAAATGGCTTTTCTTATCTCAAATTTAAATCACCACGTAGACTTTAAAATGAAGACTCCAAATGTCCTTTCCTTGCAGACCAGTCTTATGAACTAAATTCCATCATCATTATTCTAACAAACCCGATTGATTTATCCTTTGTCACAGGACTTTAAAACAAAAATAAATCCTAGAGATCATCTGATGCAGTGCTCTTCAAACTATTATCCTCCTACCCATCTGTTACTAAATGTTTTCTTTTTAATAAAATGTAATTATTTAGCAGTGTGCAGAAGTGTATTTAAAAGAGGAAAATGTTTACTTTTTCATTTACAATGGTGCTACAGATCTTTCTTTATGTTTTTTTACTCTCTCCATTGCATATCTACATTGTGCTACAAGTCATGGCTGAACTGTATGAAAGCTGTATCTTGTGTATATTTTAAGGCTCAGATTGGTCTGAGGTCTATGTCCCAAGAGACTGAGTTGTGGAAGACTATTGACATTCTTATGGGATTCTGCTGAGAACTTTGGCAATCCTTGAAATCACAAATAACATTGTAGCATTTTTTTTTGCATTAATGCCTATCCACCTGTGACCTATGCTATGAGTTTAGAATAAGTAAGCCATGCTAAAATAGATTACACACTATGAAAACTATTTTCACCATTCTTGTTTCAGTTTCCCCATCAAACAGTGAAGTATCAGTAGTCTCCATCGATCTCACAGGATATTTTAAGCAGAAATGAAAGTCTTATGAAAACACTTTATATTCTGGAAGAAAGTTGTAATGCAAATGAAGGCATTAGAAATGTTTACCCATTTTTACAGGTGTTAATCTGACCAAAGCTTTTTCTCAAAATGTGAAATAATGTAGTCAATATAGTCTCCCCTTATGAAGGACTGGAGGAGGGATGTTCCAAGATGCCCAGTGGATGCCTGAAACTGTGGATAGTACCCCATATATACTGTTTTTTTCCCCTATACATGCATACCTGTGATGAAGTTTAACTCACAGACACAGGAGGAGATTAAGAACAATAACTAAAAACAGAACAACTATAACAATATACTCTAAAGTTCCATGAATGTGCCCTCTCTCTCACCTTTTCTCTCTCCTCTCCATCAAAATACCTCTTTTTCTAATAATGATGTGAGAAGATAAAATGCCTACATGATGAAATGAAGTGAGATGAATGACCTAGGCAGTGTGACATAGCACCTTCTGACCATGTGTCAGAAAGAGGATCATCTGCTTCTGGATGGTGGATGACCACAGATGACCAAAATTGCAGAAAGCAAAAACAAGTGGACGGGAGGCAGGGACTACTGTAATGTGTTATCTTGGCTATTTTAGTGTTGAGAAGATTGGGAGAATAACTAATGGGTTTCTTGGATAATCTGTGACTATTTAGTTAACATTGTATATGTTTATTGCACTTTTGTAACTCCTAAAGGCATATATAGTCCTTGAATTTTCCTAGGATTCTTAGAGGGACTTTAAGAAACAAACAAATAAACAAAAAACCTTGGCCATCTTCTCAAGATCTTGAATTCTCCTCCATACTTAGACGTGTGTACACACATGTGCTTTCTTAAATCCTAGCCAGCTTGCTTCCTACTTTATTGCGACTATTGAACTTACTGGGCACGAACTTCTGCTTCTCTTTTCCATTCATACCCTCAAATCCAGCTTATCCATATTGCCTCTCTTCAGAATTTTCTCATTTTTTCCATGAATTATTTTTTAATTGTTCCTTCTGGTATTCTTTTCTTTTTCCTGTTGGTCAATTGAAAGTGTCCCAGTGTGCTTACTCTTAAATGCAGATCTAACCATGTATTCTCCTTCTTAATATGCTTTGATGAATACCCATTGTTAAACTTTCCTAAAGCAGTAGAAGCTTCCCCCTCCCCACCCCACAAAATTTTTACAATTACAATGGAGTTCATCTGGTCAGTGCAGAAATAGATGCAATGTGGCAACTCTTAAGGTCACCTACTCACCCCTCTTTAACCAATGTGGCCCTAAACAATTCTATGAACCCTTGATACCTAAAGTCCTCAGTTTGGAAAACCATTGGCCTACAGAAAACAGATCAAACTGTATGCTTGATATCCCTATCTGGCTCTTAATTACTCTTCAACTTCCAGGTCACCATATTGTCCCTCAGATTCCATGAGGTAATTATTTCTAACTCTTTATAGGTCTTGAACCTAACATATTTCACACATTCAAGCCTTTGTACTGGCTATTTCTTGCCTCTGCCTTTTCCATAAAGACCCAACTCAGGTTTCTCATCAGCAAGGCCTCATATTTATGACACTTGTGTTCCTCAAACCCTGCACTTACTGTAGTCACATGTGCCTGTTTCTCTACAAACTCAAATCCCTAAGGCAAAGGCCATGTCTCATCTTCTTATTCCTAGTATTTTGCACAGCATCTGGCTACATAGTAGTCATTCAATGCCACTCTCAAAACAATTCACTTTGTGATTTTTTCATATCTTTTATTTTTTTTCTTTGTCCTCTAGTCCTTATTAAAATAGATAAAACACCTGTCCCATTTGAGGATGGAAATGGGGGGAGGTAAGGAACTGTGGAAGGTGAGTAGTTGTAACTTCAGGTGTCTAGGCATAGCAATATCATATACAAAGTTAACATTATTTCAGAGCTTGAACCCCACAGGTACTCAGTTGTAACTAACACTTGTATAAGTAACATTTGCTACCAAAATGTTTTGTTCCTGCAGTATCCTACCCAAATTAAATTTATTGCCCCTGGGATTAGTATTTTTTGTTGACTCTTTTGGGAGACTTTAGGGATGTATTCAGTGTTCTAATTCCAGTAGTATTGATAAACATAAATGCTTCACTGCAGGAAGAGAGATTTGAAAGGTGCTGTAGATGATATTTAATGTCTACTGGATGATAATTTTAATGAATAATACTCAAGACCTTGTTTAGTAAAACATGAATTTGGAAAGTGGCTTGAAAATACCAGAAAGTTTAGTTGATGATAGATTGTGTTCTCTAGCAGTTTTTGTTTTGTTCTGTTTTTTAGTCTCAGGGAGGAGGAGAAAAGTGATCAGTGTACTTCAGAACATAGGCTCTTTGGGAAGCCATATGTTTGGCATTGTTGTCCGGGTGCTTTATGGTATTAAGAGGGCTGGAAATGTGTGCACCCTTGCAGGGCTCTGTCAATATGCTGGATCTCTAGAGAGCATTTTTGGAAATATTTCTGAGCTCCAGGTTCCCTAACCAAATAGTAAAGTGATTATTAGAATCCACAGCTTTTCTAGATTATGAGAAGTCCTAGAAGAGAGTAAGTAAACTTCTCGATTAAAATGCAGCATTGAACACTTGAATATATTAAATGTATTTCACTTAGAACAAAATAAATGGTAACTTTTTGTCATATATACTGAAAGTATAAAATCAGGTGTTCTCAAAGAGGTTTTATTTCCCGGCACCGCGGTGGCTCAGTCCGTAAACGTCTGTGCAGGTCGTGATCCCAGAATCCTGGGATTGAGCCCAGCATCTGATTCCTTGCTCAGAGGGAAACCTGCTTCTCCCTCTCCCACTTCCCTTCCTCGTCTTCCCTCTCTCTGTCAAATAATAAATAAAAAATCTTCAAAAAAAAAAAAGGTTTTTATTTCTCTTGTACAATTTCATACTTTCTTAAGGTATAATGTAGTAGTTTTCTTTGTTTAATTTGTACTTTAGTTGTTCCCTTCTTATTTCAAAGATGGGTCACTTTTTTAGACATTTTAAAAACTGAGATTACTTTGATGCTCATTCCACTAGCAAGTCTTCCTGGAGTAGCAACGTAGTAAAGCATATCTGGATGAATGTCTAGCATAGAGTTCAGTATTTAATACTTTCTGACTGAGTGATAGGATTATCTTTCTACAGGAAGGAGGATGACTTAATATCAAAATATTTTTTTTAAATTGTAGTTTTTATTAATGATGTAGAAGATACTTCTCTTCATTACATGGGTCATACAACTGGCATTTATCATAAATTGCCTACTTTCAGATCTAGTTGTCTGGTCACTGGTCACTGTAGTCCTGGGGCACACTAGCTTCCTTGCCTGCAAGTACATGCCATTTCCTCACACTCAAGTGGCAGCATACTTTTTTTTTTTTCTTTACACAAGCAGCTGATAAACCAGATCTCTTCCATCTTTAATTTGCTAATGTGATTGTATAAATCATTGTTGAAGATTTTAAAGATTTTATATATTTATTTGATAGAATGATAGAGCACAAGCAGTGGGAGAAGCAGAGGGAAAGGGAGGAGCAGGCTCCCCGCTAAGCAGGGACCCAGAGGCAGGGCTCAATCCCAGAACCCTGGGATCATGACCTGAGCCAAAGGCAGATGCTTAACCAGCTGAGCCACCCAGGCGCCCCAGTGTTAAAGATTTTAACATTTAATTTATTAAATTCCATTTTGTTATTTTCAGTTTCTCTTTTAAGCCTATGCAAATTTATGAAATTTATTTCCATTCCATGTATTGTTTATAAACACACACACTCCTCTCATTTCCTCTATAAATTTTGTAAAGATGACTTCTTTGTTATTATTGATTTAAATGTTTATATAATTTCTTTTTTTAAGTGGATAACCGTTAAGAGAACAAGTCATATGTTTTTAATTAAAATCTTATCTAAAATTTAGAAGAACTCTTACTTGTTATGTCCTCCTTCTTCTCTATTCTTAACTTTCTCCTCTGGAAAATGGAGGCATCAGATATCTTACTTTATAAGAGAAAAGGATTTACTTTCTTGATATAACACCATACTTTTAAAACATTAAAAGTTAGGTTTATATTTATAACTAGCAGCATAATAGATGGCTCCCACAGACTGGAGGCAGCTGGAGAAGGATGAGATGTACTCTGCCCACCCCTCACCCCCACCATGTCCTCCTTCCTTCAATAAAGGGCAGATATGGGATTGGCAAGGCCTTACTGGAGTCATTTTAAGGAATTTGTTCAGTGAGTTGGACTCAGTGATGAATCATGAACCTAAGGATGTACTAGAAAGTAGGTTTGAACATGTTCAAGCAACTTTCTCAGTTCTGAATGTGTGGTTCCTTTTGCCTTTACTTAGAGATGTTCCATTGGTTGTGCATAGAATGCATTTTTCATCTTATTTTCAATATAACCAATTTATCAGGAATAGCAGGTAATATACCTGATAATAAATCATAGAAACCTGAGAATGTTTGGTCTAAGTAAGATTAGAATATGAGGGTTGGAATGATACAACAAGCACAACTGGCACTGATATGAAGAACTGTGATTTGGAGGTACCTGGGAGGCTCAGTGGGTTAAGCCTCTGCCTTTGGCCCAGGTCATGATCTCAGGGTCCTGGGATCGAGCCCTGCATTGGGCTCTCTGCTCAGCAGGGAACCTGCTTTCCCCCCTCTCTCTGCCTGCCTCTCTGTGTACTTGTGATCTCTGTCAAATAAATAAATAAATAAAATCTTTAAAAAAAAAAAAACAACTGTGATTTGTTTTTAGAGGATATTAGAACTGATGTATATAAACTTTATACTTCATGATTGTTTCCCTAAGCCTCAGTTCATCCATTATGTCTATTTGGAAAAATTCCTTCAAGAGTTTTGTTTTGTCAACCTAGGAAAAGGTATATTTATGTATAAAAAAAATCTGCTAATTCCCTATTCTTTGTATGTTCACTTAACCACTATCTAATTACCTTTTTATTTAATTCTCATTTACTCCCTTCTACTTTTTAACTGTTTCATTTTCCTCCCTTTCTGAAAACACTGCTTCTTGTTTGTCTGATATGAATACATACACACACACACACACACACACACACATATTTTTAAAAATAACTAGGTCATACTCTTAATCAAAATGAGAAAGAAGGTTGACTTCACTGGGGTGCTTTTGTTGTGTTTTATGTTCCTGAGATAATTATGTCTTGAGATACTTGATCATACTGTGATTGAAAGACCTGTTGCTGAATCCTTCTACCCCTGGAAGATTGATAAGATTTCCTTTAAATTCAGTTATTCAACTGAATCATTTAAGTACTTGCAAATCACGAATATACTTTGGAAACATTACATGTGATATATTTTAAAAAATTGGATGAATTGCCCTTGAAAACAAAATCACTTCTTCAAAAAAGGCCCCACTTTCCCCAAATACATAGTGGAGAAGAAATCTTTTCCTACTGAAGTGATTCAGACTTACATTATTTGCTCTCTTGTTTAATGCAAGGGATTTCTTAACAATTTTATGAAAAGTGTAAGTATATTTTCATGCATTCATAATCAGTACAACAGATATAAGGCAAAAACAAAAAAAAGGATTTAAAAGTGATAGATAATATGTGCATTGGTGCTATCCTAATTTCTGTTCCCATTTCAGTGTTTAATAGCTTTCTGTAAATAAAATTATCAGTTGATAACATTTAAACTAGGCACATTAGTAAATGGATATAAAAGCTTATATATGAGCTTTTTTAAACAAAAATTAATTTTACTGAGGGGGTTTCAGGACTACTAATCATGGATTACATGAAGCCTAGTATAAAGCAACAGAAGGTCACCTCCAAGTCAGGGGTAGAGTTGAATCCCTGCCAATATAGTTAAATAAGGTACTCTTAACAGGACACCTTCATCCAAAATCTGTACATTATCAGCTCTTCCCCTTCAGATTTGTTTGACCATGAGAATTGCTGCATGTTTCCTGAGATAACACCTGTCCCCCAGCTTCAATCCTTGACATATTGTGAACAAAGATATGTGTCCAATGCACTAGTTCCCAGACAAATAAATGAATGAGTACACACACACACACACACACACACCTCTTCAAACTTTATTACTACAGAGGATTACAAAAACTGGATAAATAACCTGTGTTAATCTTAATGAATAGATGATGCTAAAAGTAATATGAAAATCAAATTAATTCTGTTTTTCCTGATCCTTGCCTTTAAGAAGCCTGAGTCTTTTGAGAGGTAAGGTGACTGCTTCCGGTGGAGTGGTGAATTACTGGTGGCACTGGGCCTGCCTCTCAGATCCTCTGAATGCTTTCTACCCACTGCTCCATACAACCTCTATCTTAAAAATCTGTTATTCATAGTTTTTCTTTTTAATCTTTTTCATAAACTGATACATTGTTATTAAAGAAATTATTAAAGGAAGCACTTTTCTAATTACCCATTGTTCTCAAATATCTTAGTGATTTTTTTCTTCTCTGAAATTCTATATTTCTTAAAAGCAATGGACTTTTGTGTCCTCTTCTGAATGACAGTTTAGTAACATCATAACTTTAATCAATAAATCATGGCCACATTAAGCCCTTCTTTTGAACCATATTTCTACTTACTTTTTATAATGAAGCTTGGGTGTTTCTCTCTCTCTCTTTTCTTTTCTTTTTTTTTTCCTTCAGTTCTTGTAATTTTTATTGAAGGGAAAGTACCATCCTTTAGGTTCTATAGTTTTGTAATAGGATTACTGACAACAAAAGAGGGGTTACTGTATTATCACCGTAAATATTTTTTGTATCAATTTTTTATTTACATCGTAGTTAGTTAACATATAGGGTAATAGTGGTTTCAGGAATAGAATTTAGCGATTCATCACTTACATACAGCACCCGGTTTTCATCACAACAAGTGCTCTCCTTAATACCCATCACCCATTTAGCCCATAAAGATTTTATTGTGAAGAGATGGAGTGACTGTTAACTATAGCAGGCAAAATGAAAATTTAGTAAGTGCAGACATCTTCTAGAACAAAAGATAGTTGGAAAAGGATGTGGTAGGAGACGGTTTTCAACTATGGATTTACTGGAAAATAATCTTGTTTCTAACTGCTTAAAATCCTAAACAGTACTGTAAATGGTTGGGAACTGAATGCGCTTGTGTCAAAGAAAGGTCTTTGTATATATTTATTGGCACACTTCATCACACAGAAAGGAGTGCCTGGTTCTGGGAACCATACCTGCTGAACTCCTAATTACAGTAGTGATGCTACCGAGCACTAGGAAATACCAAAAAGAGTCAGAGGCATGATTGAGGATGTTGAGGAAATGTCTTAGACAAGATTTGAGTAAGTTTTAATTGTAGTAAGAGATACACACCTCTCTGAAGTCCTCCCCAAACCCCTGAAGCAAATTTAGCCCCTTTCTTTTCTATGTCTCCAAAGCATGTTTGTAAGAATCTAGTAGAAAACTAATAACACTATTTCCTTATGATGTTTCAAGAACCTGTCTTCCTCAGGGACAAGAATCTTGAATCCTTCATACATACCAGGCACTTAATAAATATTCAAATGAATAATGGGCTACTATTGCCTAAAAATACAGAAACCATGTAATATCAGGTATGCATTTAATAGAAAAAAGTATTCTCAGTTATTCAGAATAATTTACTTATAGAAAAATCTTTAGTATAATCTCTTCTTTAGCATAAGAGTTACATATTTCTTGGAAAATAGAAAGAGGATCTTTGAGAACATTTGAGCTCTGGAACTAATTGTCAGATAATAATTTGAAAAGTTTAAAGATTATGGTCCAAAGATATAAATTTATTTAGGCATTATACCTCTTTTGAACTTATTTAGCAGTGTAATTTCCCTATGCCACCATTCTGTCTATCTAGGTTTTCTAATTTGTTCATCAAAAGTGTATAGCATTTTATTTTTTAATATTCTCTATATCTGTATTTATGGCACCTCTGTCTACACTAATGTGTGTGTGTGTGTGTGTTTTCTTATTGCCTTAGTGATTTTTCTGTCCACTGTGTTATTTTCAAAGAAATACAGTGGGGGATGCCTGGGAGCTCAGTTGGTTAAGTGTCTGCCTTTGGCTCAGGTCATGATCCCAGGGTCATGGGATGGAGCCCTGCATCTGCGCTTCCTGCTCAGCAGGGATCTGCTTTTCCCTCTGCCTGCTCTGCCGGCTGCTCCCCCTGCTTGTGCTCATTCTCTCTCTCTCTCTCTGACAAATAAATAAATAAAATATTTTTTTTTAAATCTGCTCTTGGATTTATTCATGGAACCTACTATATATGTTTTTGTTATTAATTAATTCTCTTATTACTAATTACTTTCCTTTGCTTAAGTTTATTTTCCTAAATTATTGGGTTAGAATGCTTTTATGTCATTTATTTTTATTCTATTCTGTGTTGTAAAAGATTTTAAGGCTGTGGTTATAATTCAGCCTCTGCTCATGCATTTCAAGATGCACTATATTCATTATCTGTTTCTCAGAAATCCTTTCTTCTGAAGTTTTCATTAAAAGAATAAAGTTTTCGGGACGCCTGGGTGGCTCAGTTGGTTAAGCAGCTGCCTTTGGCTCAGGTCATGATCCCAGCGTCCTGGGATCGAGTCCCACATCGGGCTCCTTGCTCATCAGGGAGCCTGCTTCTCCCTCTGCCTCTGCCTGCCATTCTGTCTGCCTGTGCTTGCTCTCTCTCCCTCTCTCTCTCTGACAAATAAATAAATAAAATCTTAAAAAAAAATAAAGTTTTCATTTCTTCTTTGAATAAAAAGTTATTTAGAAAAAGAAAAACAAAAACCTGTTAGCTTTTTCTCTATTTGATGGACTTTTTTGCAGCATGAACTCAATTTTTTTTCTTCTTTTGATTCTGTTTTATATTTTGCTGTAGAATTATGATAACTGGTTCTATTTTCCTTAACTTCTTAATTGCAGTCTCTTCTCCAATTTAGTCATCCATCTGCTATTTTAAAAAGTACCTGTGGATAATCTCACAAAACAAACTGAGGGTTGATGGGGGGAGGGGGGTTGGGAGGGGGGTGGGATTATGGACACTGGGGAGGGTGTGTGCTATGGTGAGTGCTGTGAAGTGTGTAAACCTGGTGATTCACAGACCTGTACCCCTGGGGATAAAAATATATTATATGTTTATAAAAAATAAAATTAATTAAAAAAAGTATCATTTCCCTAAAAAAAAAAAAAAAGTACCTGTGGAAAAAATAAATAAATAAAAAGTACCTGTGAAAACTTCCCTTGGCAGGACAAGGCACAGGAGATCTACAGTTTATTTCTAGAACACTAAGCAAATAATTTCTGAAAGCATGGTCTTCTACTACTGTTCAGTAATATGTTAATTTTTTTTTCTTTTAGTTGAAGTTCTGTTTTTTTTTTGTTTTTTTTGTTTTTTTTTTCATTTCAAAATCATTCTGGATTTGCTCTCCCTACTTATTCATACATCCTTGAAGGGGGGCTGATTCACCTACTGCCACAAAAATGTGAGAGTACCTTAGACTATTCAAGACATTCTTTTACTGGGACATTTAGAACATTATTACTTTTTTCTATTTGTTGAAACTATTGCTTAAGAGATCAGGTCACCCCACCCCCCAGTCTGTCTTTGTATTTCTCTTTCACTTGTTGTGGGTTCTAGTCCAGGTTCATAAATTGGTTTTGTCTGATTTCCCTCCTTCTTTCCTCCTTCCTTCTTCCTTTCTTCCCTTCCCTCTCCTCCCATTCCTTCCCCTCCTCCCTTTCCTCCCCCTACCCTTTCCCCTTACAATAAGGGGTATTGGGCAGTCAGATAGGGTTTTCTTTATTTTCCACAACTGGCTCAGGAAGAGGGACTATGATATTAGACTCAGCGTTGTCCTTTAATATGGATTCACATGCAGTTTATCCATAAATTCCTCAAACTTTCTTTCCGCTGGCACTGTTTCCTGGTATTTTAGTGCTGATGTGGGATATTTTCCAATTTTTCTTTTTTGATTATTTCAGTGATTCACTGGAAGAGGGCTGGGATGTCTGTTCTTATGTTACCACTTCTCTGCAAGTCCTCCAGCCTAATTTTGTTCATGAACATGATGAAAATTAGCTCCTCAAATGGATTTAATATTGGATGCTGCTTTCAAGGAAATTCAAAATAGAAAGCAGGCTTTCAAGAAGAAAGAATAAATTATCAACCAGTCTCACGAGGACAGAAATAAGCCAAATCTTATGAAACAGGTTTTAGAGTAAACCTTTTTTTTTTTTTTAACGTTTCTAATTTAAGTTGAACTCTTCAAATGAAACTGAAGATCTAAACTCTTTAACTCATAAACATTCTAAGCATGAATTCATAGGAATCTATAAGCTCCCTGGGAATTTTACATAAATTTTGCTAGGAAAAGGGTACTAGTTGCTTTCATATGATTCTCAACAGGATCTCAGAGCTTAGAAATGAATGCTGCAAATGCCTAAGAAAATTATGGCAAAAATTCATTATCTTATGAGTTTCTAGTTTAGGTAATAAGCCTAATTCCACAAGAGATTGATTTAGCACAAACACAAAAACTTTAAGCATGAGAACTCTTTTTACTACATAAAAGGGGAGTAAAGAGCTAAAACTGGAGTGCAGAAAACTAGATGATTTGAAGTACATCCAGAATAATCCACAGATTTTAAACAAGATCCTATATTGCGTAGTTCCTCTGGTATGCTGAAGGAGGAAGGACGAGGGAGTTTTAAAGACAAGTGGAGAGCACGTTTAGTTTCTCTTGGCCTGTTTTAGTTTCACCGTCTGTATTAAGGGAACATAAGAAGGAACTAAAATGATTGGTCATGATGGCAACTGTGTGCTTCTATGGTCGCAGAAGGGAAAAGAGCCCAGCTATTTCCCTCTTAACACAACTTTTTCTGCTAAAGGTATTTTGCTGACAATACCTTCATTATGCAGTTAGGCACTAGTAGAATAAATAAAGCATATTCTTCTGATGTATCAGAATATTTTCATCTGCTGTTTGTTTTGGTGGACTGGTAGAACATATTTCTACAAAAATTGAGCCAATTGATTGTTCAGTTTGTGAACTACTATCCAGGACTGAGCAGGACCGCTCAGTATATCCCTCTGTATTACTGAGAAGGCCTCTGAAGAATCTGTTTCCCAAATTAGGAGACTCTGGTGTTTTCATTTATTTTTGTCATCTAATTATTTTTCTAACCATTAAGTGAAGTATAAAGGATGCAGAAAGACCTGATTTCTTTTTATGAGCAACAAGTTAAAAGACCTAATTAGGGCATATTTATTTTACTACTTAACCCTTTTATATTTCTTGAATCTTTTCCAATCATATAAAAGTTGCTGAACGTGCTCAATTTTATTTACTAGCTTATACGATGAAAAAGAGTAAAATAGGAGTGTGTTGGACACAGTGGTGAGTAGACAGTGTTTCCAATTAATCTCAAAGTTTGGGATTAATTTAGTATTAATTCTATTCTTTGGTGTCTTCCTGTTTTTTGTTGTGTTTTGTTTTTTTGTTTCTTGAGGAGTTTCTTTTTGACATGGTGACCTTCCATAACAAAGAGGAAACAGCAGGAAACTTGGTACCAATTAAAACCAGTCTCCTTCCACCAAAAAACTGAAATGTCAGCAAATGTAATCTCAAATTCAAATAGTGATAAGTGTTTTAGAGTGAAACAGGAATAAAGGAACAAAGCTATTAAATTTCAACATCTGCTGGAAAACAATTAAAATGCATGCCAGTTTAATTAAGTTTGGTATTTTAATAAGTTACAACTTGTGCAGCGGTAGTGTAAATAGATACCTGATGCATGGGGTAGATGTTTGGGTGGGGTCTCTTTCCAGCAAGATTGAATAAACTGGGATGAATGTCTGCATGAATATTGTTTATATATTCACCTTTCGTATTCATTCCAGCTATGAGTTATTCAACCACTGTGATGAAGTTTGTACCAAAAAAAATTCCAAGTTAAGTTTGCATCTGATTAGCAGTGTTTGAAGCTTGAATTTTTCTAGGATGAGTCAAGTGTAATAACAGGTTTCTGGATCCAAACAAGTCTTCAACCTTATCTGGAAAGAAACTTAAAATTCGAACTATCTGTTCTTACCATAACCAAGATGCTCTGGATAATCCTAGACACAATGCACTGACTTTGGTTCCTTCTATCACAAAGTCAGTTGAATTGCCTTCCAAGGTTAGGAGTCTGAATACTCTGTGCCCATTGATTCAGGTCCATGGCCAACATGATGTGCCTCTAACAGCTTTCTTTTAACTAAAATAATACCCATGCCAGCTTGGTTTGTCACAGTGAGAACAGAACCAAAATCTGATAGCAGATTTCTCTCATATTTTTTGTGTGTTTCTTATTAAAATTAAATATGTGACTTTACTCTTCTACAGTGAATAAAAGATGTCTTTAGGAAAATTCAGAAATCTTAAACTTGTAGCTATCCATGATATAAGCATTTCAAATAGAAACAGAAAACTTAGTGTTTATTTCTAATCACCTGGGAATACTGAAATGCTAAGACCTTTCCCATGGGGTTGGCACACAGTATTTGGATATAGACATTTTATTGACATTTCAGGTTTGTTTATCTACAGTGGAGCCTATCAAGAATAATCATATCTATTCTGCTTTCATTCAGTCAACAGACAATTTTTGAGTGCCTGCTGCATACCTGTGTTAGGTTTTAAGATGGGGAGGGAAGGTAGATAAAGCATAGTATTTGCCTGGAGGGATTTTAGAAATAACTGAGCCAAAGGACAACCCACATTAGTGATAGCTAGAGGAGTTATCAAGGGAACTTAGGCTCCAAACCCCTCTGAAGTTCTTGCATTTTTATCCAGTGTGCTAAAAAAATAAATGAATCATTTTTTATTATAGTTAAGCACTTTTTTGAGGGTTTGTTTTTGTATTTGTTGGGACCTGGATTGGAAATAAACATGTATGGGAAGAGACTTAAAACTTGTTTTTCTCAACTGCTAATTCAATGACTAGGTTTCATTTTTTTCTAGGTAATACCTTATCTATACCTGACAGTATTTTTTTTTCTATTTATAGAAGTGTTGTGTGTTCCAGCATTTAATATGTTTAGTCATTAAAATAAATTTCTATGTTCGAATGTATGATTGCTAAATGTAAATCTTAAGATTGTTAGGAACCAGCAGGAAAGGGAATATGTATACGCTGTCATTCATTTCTTCATCATATATTGAATATCTACTGAGTTAAGTATTTCAATTATGACTATGAAACTGGTAGACCCAACTCTTACTCTGCAAGAAGTTTAAGTCTGATGGAGGATCCAGATAGGAAAATAGGTAGATATACTATGATGTGGTAAGTGCTATGATGAGGAAAAATACAAGGTGTTCTTGGAACACTCTGGAGAGCCTCTGACACTCTCTTGGAAGGTCATTCAAGGTTTCCTAGAGGAAGTATTGACAACACTAAGACCTGGATAGAATATGTGAGAGTTAATTTGCCCAGAGGGGAAATACATATATAATATATATGTCAGTAAGAGGCTGGGGCAAATGGGCATGAGAGAAAATCCCAGAGAGGCATATCCTGACAGCTTTAGGGTCATATTTGTGAGTATAGAAAGCTAAGAGGATCTGCTGAAGGTAGGAAGAAAAGGAGGTAATGGTATTGAGCACTGGGGCGTTAGTATAGAGAACAAGTAGAAGATGAACAAGACAAGAACCAAGAAGTTCTTTTAATGGACTGTTGTAGTGAGCCAGGAATGATGATGACAGCAAGAGTCATGGTAGTAAAAGTGAGAATGTGGATAATTTATGGGTTCCAGAAAAAATCAGAGAGTACAATCAATAATACATGATATTTAATGGGATGCTTGTATGAGGGAAGAAAGAACTAAATATCCAGGGTTTTGTAAGTAAATGGGTAGACAGTATTACTACCCACTAGGATAGGGAACAACATACAAGAGGGTACAAGTTTGGAGTGAAAGACAATGAACTCACTTTGGGATACAGAGATGACTAAGAGACTACTGCAAATTCAGACTGGGACTCTGTGAGGACTCGAAGTGGAGATCTGGGATTGATCTGCCCCTAGAGTTCATGGAATGTAAATAGATCATCTAAAAAATGGTGATCTCACTCTTTCTGGCCATTTCTTAGATCACCTTGCTGTCTTTTCTTTCTCTTTGCAATCTATAAATTCTAGAGTTTTCTTAGCCCCAATCTTAGGCCATCTTCTCTAACTGTACCCTCACTCAGGACGATTTCATCCAGTCCTATGGCTTTAAATAGCACTGACAGTCTGACACGGTTTGAAGTTACCTTCAGCTTAGACTTCTTACTTAGCCTTGGATGTTTATACGCAAATGTCTGTCTAATATACCCACTTGAATGATACCATGCATTACAAACAGGTTGTTGAAGACAGAACTTAGAATTTTCCCATCAGTCTTACTACTCCTGTTCACCTCTATCTCAGTAAATGGTACCATCTTCAACCTTGTAGCTAACCCCAAACTATGCATTAGGTTGGTTTCTTCCCTTTCTTTATTTAGTCCCTCACATTCAGTGTAATTCCAGGTTGTTTTGTTTCTGTTCTGTCTCCAAAATGTATCCTAAATCCATCCATCCACTTCTCTTGGATTATTGCAATCTCCCAACATATATGTAAAATGCCTTCAGTTCATTCTGTACAGACTACCAGAGTGATCTTTTAAAAGTTCAAGTCAGAGCATGCAACTATTCTATATATAATGTTCTGATGGCTTCCCATTGGATTTAAATAGTAATTTAAGTCCCTTACCCCTACTTGGCTTTTGCATACCTCTAATCTCATATTAAAATCACTTTCCCTATCTTGCTGAGAACCAACCAGACCAGTTTCTCTGTTCTTCAGATTGCCAAGCTCAATTATGCTTTGGTGTCTTTGTATTGTCTGTCCCTTCAGATGGAATAGTATCTCCCAAAGCACATCCTACCAGGATAGAATAGTATCCCCCCCAGCACATCCTACCATTGGCTTTTTTAGTCAGCTCAGATAGATGTCACCAACTCAGAGAGTCTTTTTGCTAACTTCTCTGTCTGATTAATCCCATTTCAGTTCTCTATCCTGTCATTCAGATATATTTCCTTTGTAGCACTTACATACCTGCAGTTGTCTTACTGGCTTAAGTGTTTGTCTAAATAAGCTTCACTCAGGGACCTGGGTAGCTCAGTGGATTAAAGCCTCTGCCTTCGGCTCAGATCATGATCCCAGGATCCTGGGATCAAGCCCCACATCAGGCTCTCTGCTCAGCAGGGAGCCTGCCTCCTCCTTTCTCTATTTCTGTCTGTCAAATAAATAAAATCTTTTTAAAAACTTTAAAAACTATAAATAAATAAATAAGCTTCACTAATGGGGGAACCCAGACTATCTTGTTCACTCATACATCCCTTGAACTCAGAATGATACTTTGAATATAGCTATCTGTTAAATAAGAATGAATAGATGAATGAGTATTGGGGAGGGTCTACGCTAGAATCCTGAAGACACCAGCCTTTAAGGAGTAAGCAGAGGAAGAAGAGCTTGGTGGGACTGAGAAAGAGCAATGAGAGATAGAGGACCACTAAGACCAAGGTGTCACTAAAGTGATATGCCCTACTGCAGGTCTGCAGGAAAAGAGAGTTCAGAAGACAGCAGTCCTTCTGGCTGACAGGGAGCAGGAAAAGCTGTGTGGAGGAAGAGAATTTTTATTGAACCTTGGAAGTTAGGTAAGGAAATCTTGTAAGAAGGAGTGGCTAGAAGCCCAAAGGCCTAGGTACAGAAAATGCATGCCTGTTTAGGGGAATAGAATCATCTTGTTTGTCTTAAACATACCTCATTTAATATGTAGAGTAACGCCTTTAGAAGCCTCCATCAAGATCACAGAGTAAGTAGAAGAATAGAAGAATGAGAATTTAAATTCACATCTGTCTGACTATGAATCCTACTCTTACTCCAACTTTAAGCCATTGAATTTCTATAGATAATCATATTCACCCTGCAAATAATAGTATGCCAGTGATGGAATGAGGTGTGAACAAGCATGGTGGAAGTAAAACAGATAAGCTTAACTTTGAATATTACCATTATGGCCTTAAGGGAAATTGAGGTTGAGGATAAAATGAACTATAGGCATACATTGGAGATACAGTGGGTTTACTTCCAGACAACCACAATAAAGTGAGTATCGCAATAAAGTGAGTCAAATGAATTTTTTTGTTTCCCAGTGTATATAAGAGTTATGTTTACACCATACTGTGGTCTATTAATTATGCAATAGCATTATAGGTAAAAAACTGTATATCTATCTATATATATATATATATATATATATATACACCTTAATTTAAAAATACTTTTGCTAAAAAATGATAACCATTATCTGACCTTCCAGCAAATTATCATCTTTTTGCTAATGAGGGTCTTTACCTCAGTGTTGATGGCTGCTGACTGATCAGGGTGGTGGTTGCTAAAGGTTGGGGTGGCTGTGGCAATTTTTTAAAAGAGGACAACAATAAGGTTTGCCAAGCTTGATTCTTCCTTTCATGAACAATTTCTCAATAGCATGCAATGCTCTTTGATAGCATTTTACCCATAGTAGAGCTTGTTTCAAAATTGGGGTCAGTCCTCCAAAACCCTGCCACTGCTTTATCAACTAAGTTTGTGTCATATTCTAAATCCTTTGCTGTCATATCAACAATCTTCACAGCACTGGAACATGTGGGTGGCTCAGTTGGTTAAGCATCTCTTAATTCTAGGTCAGGTCATGATCTCACTGAAATTGAGCCCAGCATCTGGCTCCATGCTCAGTAGGGACCCTGCTGGAGATCCTCTCTCCCTCTCCCTTTGCCCCTCCCCCTGCTCGTGTGTGCTCACTCACTATCTCAAATAAATAAATCTTAAAAAAAAATCTTCACAGCATCTTCACAAGGAATAGATTCCATCTCAAGAAACCACTTTCTTTGCTCATCCATAAGAAGGTAATGTCTGTTTTGTCATGAGATTGCAACAAATCAGTCACATCTTCAAAATCCACTTCTAATTCTGGTTCTTTTGCTCTTCCTACATGAGCAGTTATTACCACCACTGAAGTCTTGAACCTCTCAAAGTCATCCATGAAGGTTGAAATCACTTCTTCCAAATTCCTGTTCATGATGATATTTTGACCTCTTCTCATGACTCATGAATGTTCTTAATGCCATCTACAGTGGTGAATCCTTTCCAGAAGATTATCAGTTTACTTCACCCAGATCCATTAGAGGAATCACTGTGTATGTTAGCTTATGAAATGTATATCTTGAATAAGATTTGAAAGTCAAAATGACTTCTTGATCCATGGGCTACAGAATGCATGTTGTGTTAGCAGGCATAAAAACAACATGAATCTCATTGTACATCTCCGTCAGAGCTCTTGGGTCAGGTACATTGTCAATGAGCAGCCATATTTTGAAAGGAATCTTTTTGTTCTGAGCAGTAGGTCTCAACAGTGGATTTAAAATAGTCAGTGAACCATATTGTAAACAGATGTGCTGTCATCTGAGCTTTGTTGTTTCATTTATACAGCAGATAGATATTTAGCGTAATTCTTAAGAACCTAGGGGTTTCGGGGGAGTAAATGAGCACTGGATTCAACCTAAAATCACCAGCTGCATTGCCCTTACCAGCAGAGTCAGGCTGTCCTTTGAAGCTTTGAAATCAGGCACTGGCTTCTCCTCTCTAGCTATGAAAGTCTAGATAGTATCTTCTCCCAACAGAAAACTGTTTCATCTACATTGAAAATCTGTTGTTTAGTGTAGTCATTAATGATCTTAGCTAGATCTTCTGGATAACTTGCTGCAGCTTCTACATCAGCCCTTGTTGCTTCACCTTACACTTCGATGTTACGGAGACGGCTTCTTTCCTTAAACCTCCTGAGGCAACCTCTGCTAGCTTCCAGCTTCTCTTCTGCAGCTTTCTCACCTCTCTCAGCCTTCATAATATTGAAGAGAGTCAGGGCCTTGCTCTGGATTTGGTTTTGGCTTAAGGGAATGTTGTAGCTGGTTTGATCTTCTATCCAGACCACTCAGTAACTCCATATCAGCAATTAGGCTGTTTCACTTCTTATTCACATGTCACTGCAGTAGCACTTTTAATATTCTTTAAGAACTTTTCTTTGCCTTCACAAGTTGGCTGTTTGGTGCAAGAGGCCTGTTTCAGCTTTCCACATACTTTCCTCACTAAGCTTAATCATTTTTAGCTTTTGATTTTAAGTGAGAGATATAGGACTCTTTCTTTCATCTGAACACTTAGAGGAGAGGGAGCGAGACTGGGAATGACTGGTTAGAGGAACCTTTAAAACACATACATTTGTTGTTCAAATTTACCATCTTGTGTGGGAATGGTGCATGATGCCCCAGAATGATAACAGTAACATCAAAGATTACTGATCACAGATCACCATAACAAAAATAATGGAAGAGTTGAAGTATTGTGGAAATTACCAAGATGTGACACAAAGTTAGTAAATGCCATTGGAAGAATGGTGCTGATAGACTTGCTCTACACAGGGTTACCACAATTTGTAAAAAATGCATTAACTGCAAAGCATAGTAAAGTGAAGTGCAGTAAAACAAGGTGTGCCTGTATTCTCATTTCAGCACTATATCTGTCCCAAAATATGAGAAATTCCGAAATATTTGAACCGTGCAGCTTCCATTGGTCAGATGGTTGACAGATCCAATTTACTTGTAATGAGAAGCATCTCCTCTTTATCATTTTTTGTTCTGTTTTGCAAAATAACCTATACAGATCACTTGATATTTGATATATACCACATTTTCTTTATCCATTCTGATATCCATCTGTTGATGGACACTTAGTTGTTTCCATGTCTTGGCTATTATAAATAATGCTACAAAGAACATGGGGGTACAAATATTCCTTCAACATCATGTTTTTGGTTTTGTTTTTAATTTTTAATTATTTTTGTAGTTTCAAGTTTGTATTTATTTATTTATTTATTTAAGATTTTATTTATTTATTTGTCAGGGACAGAGGGAGAGAGAGCAAGCAAGCACAGGCAGACAGAGAGGCAGGCAGAGGCAGAGGGAGAAGCAGGCTCCCTGCCAAGCAAGGAGCCTGATGTGGGACTCGATCCCAGGACGCTGGGGTCATGACCTGAGCCGAAGGCAGCCGCTTAACCAACTGAGCCACCCAGGCATCCCTCAAGTTTGTATTTAAATTCAAATTAACATATAGTGTGACATTAGTTTCAAAAGAATGAAACTGGGCCACTTTGTTACACCTTACATAAAAATAAATTCAAAATGGATGAAAGACATAAATGTGAGACAGAAAACCATCAAAATCCTAGCGAAGAACAGAGGTGGTAACTCTTTGACATTGGCTGTAGAACTTACTAGGTATGTCTCCAGAAGCAAAGGGAACAAAAGCAAAAATGAGTGATTGGAACTTTGTCAAGATAATAATTTTCTACACAGTGAAGGATACAGTCAACCAAACAAAGGCAGCCTTGGAAATGGGAGAAGATATTTGTAAATGACATATCTGATAGATGGTATCCAAAATCTATAAAGAATTAATCAAACTCAACATCAAAAAAAACAATCCAGCGAAAAAATGGACAGAAGAAATGAATAGACATTTTTCCAAAGAAAACCATGGTGTTTTTGTTTGCTTCAAGTATATACCCAGAAAAGGAATTGCTGGATGATATGGTAGTTATGTTTCTTGTTTTTTGAGGAACTGCCATACTGTTTTCTGTAGTGGTAGTACCAACTTGTAGTCTCACCAACAGTGTGCTAAGATTCTTTTCTCCTCACATCCTCAATGGCATTTGTTCTCTCTTGTCTTTTTGATGATTACCATTCTAACAGATGTCAGGTGGTACTTCATTGTGGTTTTGATTTGCATTTTCCTGATGGTTAGTCATATTGAACACTTTTTAACATACCCGTTGGCCTTTTGAACCTCTTTGGAAAAATGTCTGTTCAGGCTCTCTGCCCATTTTTAATTGGGTTGTTGTTACTGTTGTTAGCTATTGAGTTTTATGAGTTCTTTATATATTTTGGATACTAATTTCCTATCAGAAATATGACCTGCAGATTTTTTTCCCCAATCTGTAGGTTGTTTTCACATTTCATTGATTATTTCTTTTGCTGTTCAGAAGCTTTTTAGTTTGTTTAGTAGTCCCACTTGTTCATTTTTTATTTGTTGTTTGTGTTTTAGGTTTTATCAAAAACAGCATTGCCAAGACCCATGTCAAGGAGATTTTTTCCTATGTTTTCTTCTAGGAGTTTTATAGTTTAAGGTCTTTATGTTCGAGTCTAATTCATTTGGAGTTAATTTTTGTGAGTCGTGTAAGATTGGGTCTAAGTCCACTCTTTAGCATGTGAATATCCAGTTTTCCCAGCATCTTTTATGGAAAAGACTATTTTTTTCTCCAGAATTCTTAGCTCACTTGTCAGATATTGATTATATACGCATTGGTTTATTTCTAAGTTCTTGGTTCTGTTCCACTGATGTTTGTGCCTGTTCTTTACCAGTACCATATCATTTTGATTACTGTTGCTTTATAATATTGCTTAAAATTAGAAGTGCATTGATTCCCGCTTTGTTGTTTCTCAGATTGCTTTGGCTATTTGAGGTCTTCTGTGGTTTCTTACAAATTTTAGGATTTTTTTGTCTTCTGTTAAAAAAAAAATGCCATGGAAATCTAGATAGGGATTGCACTGAATCTATAAATGGCTTTGGGTAGTATGGGTATTTTAATAAGATGAATTCTTCTAATTCATGAATACAGATAATTTTCCATTTATTTTTGCCTTCTAATTCTTTCCCCAATGTTTCATAGTTTCCAATGTACAGACCTTTCATCTCCTTAGTTAAATTCATTCCTATGAATTTTATTGTTTTTGATGCTATTGTAAGAGGAATCATTTTATTTTTCAGCAAATTCATTGTCAGTGTATAGAAATGCTACTGATTTTTGCATATAATTTTGTATATGCAATTTTATTGAATTGATTATACCTAACAGTTTTTTGGTGGAGTCTTTTGTATTTTCTATATATAAAATCAATTCATCTGCAAATAGAAACAGTTTTACTTCTTCCTTGCCAATTCTGATGCTTTTTATTTCTTTTTTGTTTTATTTTGTTTTTTTAAAGATTTTATTCATTTATTTGACTGAGAGAGACACAGTGAGAGAGGGAATATAAGCAGGGGGAGTGGGAGAAGGAGAAACTGTCTTCCCACAGGCCTCGATCCCAGGATCCTGGGATCATGATCTGAGCAGAAGGCAGGTATTTAAGAACTGAGCCACCCAGGTGCCCATTTTGTTTTAATTTTGTTTTTTGCCTGAATGCTCTAGCTAGAACTTCCAGTGCTATGTTGAATAAAATTGGTGACAGTGAGCACCCTTGTCTTCTTTATGGTATTAGAGGAAAAGCTTTCAACCTTTCACCATTGAGTATGATGTTAGCTGTGAGCTTGTCTTATATGGCAATTATTAAGTATGGTATGTTCCTTCTATATTCACTTTTTTGAGAATTTTTAATATGAACAGATGCTGAATTTTTCAAATGTTTTTCTGAATCTATTGAAATGATCATGTGATTTTTATCCTTCATTCTGTTAACATGATGTATCATTTTTTTTTTTTTATTTGAGTATGGCAAACCATCTCTGCATCTCAGGGATTAATTGCACTTGATCATGGTGTATGATCCTTTTAATGTGCTGCTAAATTTGGTTTGCTAGTATTTCCTTGAAATACTAGCAAGGCATATTGGCATCAGGCATCAGGCATATTGGCCTGTAGTTTTCTTTTCGTATAGTATTATTATCTGACTTTGATAACAGAGTAATGCTAACCTTGTAAAATGAGTTTGGGAGTGTTCCCACTTCAATTTTTTGGGAGCATTTGAGAGGTATTGGCTTCTAATGCTAATTTTTCTTTCAATGTTTGGTAAAAATCACCAGTGAAACCATCTGGTCCTGGGCCTTTCTTTCTGGGAGGTTTTTTATTACTGATTCAGTCTCCTTATGCATTATTGGTCTGGTCAGATTTTCTATTTCTTCATCATTCATACTTGGTAGTTTGTCTGTTCCTAAGAATTTACCCATTTCTTCTAGTTTGTTGGTGTACTGTTGTCCATAGTAGTCTCTTATGATCCTTTGTATTTCTGTGGTATCATTTGTAATGTCTACTCCTCCTTTTATAATTTTATTTAATCAAGTCTTCTCTCTTTTTCTTGGTTAATCTAGCTAAAAGTTTGTCAATTTTACCTTCTCAAATAACCAACTCTTAGTTTTGTTAATATTTTCTATTGGTTTTTGGTTATTTTATTTTATTTTATTTATTTCTGCTCTAATCCTTATTGTTTCCTTCTTCTGCTAACTTACAGGGTTTTTTTACACAATTATATTTTAAAATAGAATAAAAGTATTCCTTTGAGCACATTAAATTGAAATTTAGGATTCCCAAAGTTTAGAAGCTAACACTGTGAAGGCTGTCTATATTTTCTAGTGCTGTTTTTCCCCCAGCTTAAGTACATTAAAAATTGAATTTTATTAGTCTTGATTTTTAACTTTCTGTTATTTAAAAAAAGAAGAAAAAAGGCATTCTTTCTGTACCCCACTACCCCTGCGCCAGAAGACTCCATAGAAGTTTTAGTTTACAAATGCATCTGCCCATCTAATTTCTTTTTATCTGCATAGAGCAGTTTTGCAAGTCTGAGTTTAAATCTTGACTAAACTCTTCCACCCTTCTTCTGAAATGGAAATGAACAGCCACATTATGAAATAGCCTACAGTGACTACTTTTTAGAACTAGATGTCAGTATCTGTAAGCATATTGACATAAGTTGCTGAAATTTGATAATATAGTTACTTGGTTTTCCTGAGGTCACGGAAATAGAATTTGAAAAGATTCTCAGTTTTTTAAATATATTCAGAAGTAAAATCTAGAAGCATACTAAATTTTTAAGCCAATTTTAATCAAGTTGAGTGATTATGCATCAAAGCTTGTAACAATCATAAATAGCCTTTCTACAAATGACATCCTAATTATGATCACATCTGTACCCTTCTCACTCTATAAAGTTTTATATATACCTATGCAGAGCTGAATGGATTTCTTGTTATTTTAAGATCTCTGTGTTTTAAGTCTTCTGTAAATTTTCTCAAGCATTTTCCTTTACCTAGAATGGTCTTCTCTCACTGCAACTGAAGAAATCCTTATAATTCTTAAGGTCTTCTATCAATCATCCTTTTTTTAATATTACTATAGTTCATGTTTATATGAGCCTTATGGCACATAGCTTCTTTTAACTCCATATTCTACCTTTAAATTAAATGTAAGCTCCCAGAGAGCACTATGGCCAGTCACCATCGTGTTTTTCATGGCATCTAGCACGGTACTCAGCTGACAGGCTCAATAAACAATTAGCTAAACTACAGTTCTGAAAATAGGTCAAACATACCATTAAACATTTGCCATGTTTAGTAATAAAGGTGTAATGCTTACTTGCACAGAAAATGCCACATGAAACCTTTTATAAAATCCAACTTTCTTTGACTAAATAGCATTTAAACTGAAGAGAATGGGTTATTTCATTGTGTCTTTATAACAGCATTTTATGATCACTTGCTAGATTGTAAAATATATATTCAGGAAAATTAATGAAAGTGCTTTTTAAATTTTGTGCCATTTGACTTGTATTTATTACCAAAATATCTGAATTCTTTTTTTTTTTAAAGATTTTATTTATTTATTTGACAGAGAGAAATCACAAGTAGGCAGAGAGGCAGGCAGAGAGAGAGGAGGAAGCAGGCTCCCTGCTGAGCAGAAAGCCCGATGTGGGGCTTGAACCCAGGACCTGGGATCATGACCTGAGCCGAAGGCAGCGGCTTAACCTACTGAGCCACCCAGGCGCCCCCAAAATATCTGAATTCTTATACAGCACATTATAATATCAATTATTTTAAACTTAAATTAGCTAGGAGATACTTGAACTCTTTACGAGATTGATAGCTCTGTGGCAGTTTCCAAAGCTGGAAATGTCAGAGCAGATTCTGAGGAAAGATTTGGGGTTTTGAAAGTATTTTGAATAGAGAAAGAGAAAGGAATACAACATTTTCTTAGCATTGCTTCAGCAATGCCATTTTAAGCATCCACTTAAAGCATTAACTGCAGTGAGGATGAGATCAGCCAGTTGTTCTGTTTTGTTTTCTTGGCTGCAGTAATTTCACCATGTCTTCATGCTGCATTTTGCCACAAAGAGAACATTTGCCTTGAATTATAGGAAACGGAAAGGGGACTGGAATGCCAACTTCGTTCTGGGATTCTAACCCATAACTTCTTTCAGCAGGCACTGTTGAATTTTTATGTAATACTATAAATGAGTGGCCTAAGTAGTAAATTTTAACTGTAAGTCAATACCTTTGAATAGAAAAGTCTGATGATTCAGAGTTCTGTTTTCTCCCTATGTGAATAAAGTAATTTTTCTATTAGGTGACTACCTACCATTTCCTTCTATCTGTTGTTTTCCCCTCAAATAAAATTATTTTAGCTTCAGAGTATTTTTTTGGTTAAAGTTTCTGGGGCAGACGGAAGATGACAGGTAGAGTAGAAATTAATATTTTTAAAGCCAAAGAGTAAAACAAATGAATGTTTCAAATGTGTTTATTTCTCTAATTCTTTGCAAGGATTACTTGTAGGAAATTGGGTCTTATTTTGAATTCAAATGGTATTTTTAATATAGACATGTATGGAAGGGTATTTTTAGTTTTTCTTAATGCTTAGATTTAGTGAGTTTATAATCTTTTTTAACTTTTTTTTCAAAAAAATAAAATAAATTTTTAAAAAGACATTATTTTTTTCTTCTTTTCCTTTCCTGCATACTTTATGAAGATATATCATTGTAATGGTATATTAAAGGAATGATCACTTAGATTACACCCTGAGAGCAAACCTTTCTCTTAACTTTAAAAACATAACTTCAATGGTCTATTTTTCTCAGATAAAAAATGTTTTTAACAATTTCTTATGTATTTGGGCAAAGTAAAGAGTTACATGGGATAGTTTAATATGAATAAAATTTCTGCTGTGAATCTAAATTTCCCTGTTTCTCTTAATTTCATTTTAAAAATTATGCTTCAGGGGCTCCTGGGTGGCTCAGTGGGTTAAAGCCTCTGCCTTCAGCTCAGGTCATAATCTCAGGGTCCTGGGATCGAGCCCCACATCGGGCTCTCTGCTCAGCAGGGAGCCTTCTTCCTCCTTTCTCTCTGCCTGCCTCTCTGCCTACTTGTGATCTGTCTGTCAAATAAATAAATAAAAATCTTTTTAAAAAATTATGCTTCAGGATTATTTTATATTATATTCAACACTAGCGCTAAATACTGTTTTATCTAATATATGGTGTATTTGGAAAGCTTTAGAAGAAAGAAGTTTAATCATTTACTTCAAGGCTGACAAAATCTTTGATAGAAGTTTATTTCTCTTTCATATATGAGCATAGTAGCATTTCTGATCCAAAAAATAATCATAGGGGTTCCTGGGTGGCTCAGTAGGTTAAGCCTCTGCCTTCGGCTCCGGTCATGATCTCAGGGTCCTGGGATGGAGCCCCACATTAGGCTCTCTGCTCAGCGGGGAGCCTGCTTCCTCCTCTCTCTCTGCCTGCTGCTCTACCTACTTGTGATCGCTCTCTGTTAAATAAATAAATAAAATCTTTTTAAAAATTCATGAAAAGACTGTTTTCCTGTTTTATTCAGTAGTACCCTTTATATCATTGTATTTTCTCAACTCTAATCTGATTTTTATTTCTATTATTTATACTTAGTATATAAAAATTTACCTTATGCTGGGGCGCCTGGGTGGCTCAGTTGGTTAAGCAACTGCCTTCGGCTCAGGTCATGATCCTGGAGTCCTGGGATCAAGTCCCACATTGGACTCCCTGCTCGGCGGGGACTCTTCTTCTCCCGCTGATCTCTCTCTCCTCTCATGCTCTCTCTCTCTCTCTCAAATAAATAAATAAGATCATTTAAAAAAAATTTTAAAAAAAAATTTACCTTATGCTAATCCTTATGCTTCCATTCCATTTTGATGTGATCTGGTATTGGACAATTAAGAGTAGTTTTCTTGATGTGGCAGGTGGGAACATAGAGATCACAAAGGCTATTTTTACAAAATTTAAAACTAAGTGCTCATTTGTCTCTTAAAATAAGAATATATGATGAAAATCATTTTTGGCATTAATTAAATGGCTGCCACTCTTAGAATTATCAAGGAAAAATGTTACTAATAATTACAGAATGAGTTACTGTTTTAAAACTCTTATTTCAGTTTTAGACTTTATTACCACTTTGAACATTTCTACCAGTACAGAAGAGGTTTTAAGCTAAAAACAAGAGCCGTTTCTAAGGAAGAGTTTGAATAATTCGAATGGTAATATAATTGGAAGAAATAAGATGAAGAAAATAGTTCAGTGTTTATATGTTTAATTTCAAGTGAAAGCAAGAATGGCATATATACATGTCCTTGGCTCTTGAAGATGGACTCTGAGCTCTTTATAGCTAAATTATGAGTGGTGACATGAATTTATATTCTCCCAGGCCAAAGGTTCTCGCCAAAGCCTCAAGATCCATGTACATATTAAATCTGCATATCATATGCATCTGAATTAGGGTTTTCCACTATGTGCTATTCCATGGGATGCTGGTAAGATACTCCAAAATGGCACATATCACAGTGCCTTTTTTTTTTTTTTTTAAGATTTTATTTATTTATTTGATAGAGAGAGATCACAAGTAGACGGAGAGGCAGGCAGAGAGAGAGAGAGAGAGGGAAGCAGGCTTCTTCTGAGCAGAGAGCCCGATGTGGGACTCGATCCCAGGACCCTGAGATCATGACCTGAGCCGAAGGCAGCGGCTTAACCCACTGAGCCACCCAGGCGCCCCATCACAGTGCCTTTTTAGAGATCCCATCGTCGTATTAAAGTCTTTGAAGACTTTCATTAAAGAAAGTTTTAACGTACTTTTAACTTCATTTCTCTACTTGTTCTCCCTCAGCCTGGCTCTCTCTTTTTACAAATACATAATAAATCCATGTGATGTGACTCTATTCCAATAACAGGATATGTATTTGTGCTCATCCAGCTGTACATACAGACTCATCTTTAGTTTATCAGCAGTACACTTAGAAAGAGACTTCATAGGGATATCAGGAAGATCTAACTTTGGGGTGGACACCATTACCCAAGATCTGTATCTTAATTTGAAAATCCAGTAATCCAGTTTTATCTTCTCCTGAGAGTTGATTGGATTGAAGGAATGGAATTTGTTTTCATCAGACTCACATGAAGTTAGTGTTTAAACAGATTTATATATATTTGTCAATTCATAATCAGGAACTCATATTTCCAGTGATCAAAATATGATTTACATCCACTATCCAAAGTGCTTGCATTAAGGATACTCAGTGTTTCTTGGAGGTGGGGAGACTTAAGGAATATTTTATTATCTAGCCTTTAGCAACGACAGCTTCTTAATCATCCCTGTTCCACAGAAGAATTTGCTGGCCTATTGACTGTATGCATATCAGCCAATCCAGTGATTCCACTTCCCAAGACAGTATTGATAAAGAGTGACGAATCTGCTTCTCTGCCCTGAACTGACCACCCCTCCATCTGTTCACACTGGCTTAGAAGTTGAAACAGGTCTGCATTTCTTATTCACCTCTGCCTCATATCAGCAATGCAAATCTACTTTACTCTTTTACCTTATGTTTACTTATGTGTAAAATGAGATGAAAAGAAAATTATGCCTTCCAGACCAAAAGTAGTCTTTGTGATGACTTATTTCAATAAGACACCAGTAGATATTTGTCATTGCCAGTTTTAGAGGTTGTAGCATTTTAGAACTCAAAAAGACCTTAGATATAATCTTGTTCATTTCTTTCATATTACATTATAGACTTTTTTTTAATTGTGATGTGTGGAGGTTGTGACTTGTACAGAAATCCATATCCAGGCCTAGAAACCAGCTTTCTTATTCTGAATAGCCATTCCCATATGTATATGTCTTGTCTTGCCATTTAAATACTTTCTAAAATCCTTAAGGATGGAGACCATGTTTGATACTACTTCTGGATCCCATAGATTGTGCTTCCAGAAGTAAGAAACTTTTTTGAGGAAAAAGAAATTTAATAGTCTTTCTCCTTTTATTTTGATAACATTTAAAGTGTGCATTGTAATTCCGGGCAATCTAAAGTATTTATCAGATCTTTTAGCAGAACACAGATGGTCAAAGAAGAGAGTAACACCAAGGGTGTTTGTCTCTTTTGTTCAGGGTAATACAATTTTGGCTACAATAGTGCCTAGCACATAGGATGTGTTCAATAAGTATTTGTTGAAAAGAATGAATAAATTGACATGTTAGTTTTATGACTGTACCACTGTCATTGTGTAAAAACATTGAATGATTACGAACTGTCAGAATTTACATAAAATTCTTATATGTTACTAGAAATGGTTTTATTGGATTTATGTAACCATTTTATTGGAAAAGCCATACCTCAGAGTATAAAAAGGAAAGCATTTTCCCCTATAATTGGCCCTGAGATATATTATGATAGTCTCTCCCCAACCTACTCTCTCTATGGTGTCTTCTTGACTAGATTCCATGATTTTTATAGCATCTTTTGGTTATTGGAACAATCTCATTCCAGTATTTGAAACTCAGTCCTATTCATTGTAAACCCCTCAAGTCAAGCCTGATTCAGTATTCTTCTTCCCCAGCACAGGCTTGACCTCAGGTTCCAACACTTGCAGTTGAGAGTAGGAGAGTCTCACTCCCCCTGCCACCTACTTAACTTCCAGCCACTGGAAGGTTGAGCAGGGCCGGGAAGAGTGAAAAAAGCTTAGGGCACCAGGGCTCCTTATTGAGTGAATAAGACTGCTAGACTTTTTGGTCCTACTATTTTGGTAGCTAACATTGACTGACTGTGGGATACCCTCTTTGGGGCGAGCATTCACATACTGGCTCTTTTGACACATATGGGTTCTTCAGAGGGGCTGCGGGGCCTCTTACAACACAGCTCCCTCCTTTCATCTCTTCTCTCACCTCACCCACTTCTGCTTTGCCTACAGTATACCCTGCAGCCTCCTTCTGCTTGGTCACTTGCCTACTGGACAGATTCTACATGTGAGGTCAAGTCCAAACAACTACAGTTTCTGTTGTGTGTCTGCTTTTAATTGAAAGTGTCAAGCTTTGGATAGTGTGTAACCTAGTAAGTTAGAGTAAGTAGAGTAAGTGTACTCTGGAGGGTATCCTAGTAGGAGCAGTCAGCTCACAATTAGCCATTTCAGTGATAGGAAAACACTAAAACTGAAAAATCTGAACAGTTTTTATAACTTATGAAAAACAGATAATGCTTGTGACAAATTACATACTGAATTCTGTTTGGGGATCTTCTCCCTCAGCACATATTAATTTGGGGAGAGTTAGATCAGGAGCCCAAATTTGAGCCTAAATTTGAGAAACAATCCCAGAATGTGGATATTTGGAAACGGACAAGATGATGCTCATTTTACCCACTGGGAACCAGGTTGACTAGAGTTGCAAACTATAAGCAGATATGTTTCTAAACTGTAGTTGTCTCTACATCTTAAATGCAGACTTCTGTCTGTAAGCCTCTTCTGTAATCATCAGTGACATTCCTCCTGAGTCTCCTCCCTCAAATAATCTATACATTATTAAATTTTGTCTCTACTGTTATTTTAAGATAAGGAACAAATTTTAAAACTCAAGCATTGGAATTAGATAGCCTCCACTGAGGATTATGAAAAACTTGACAAGGTCTCCCCTCCGAGCAGGCAGCACACTGCAGGAGCAATGCACATGCTTGTCATAGGGGTACTTCCAGAAAGGCGAGAACTTTCTTTGTGATTTTTATATGCTTGTGTGTTCATGGGTCCTTTTTCAAAAAATGTGAAGTGTATCTTCACAGATTTCTTAGTATGAAGATTGAAAGTTCTTAAAGGATGAAAAATATAAAAATCATTTTTACCATGAAAATACTGATTCATCTCATTTTTTCCATACTTAATGCATATAGGAAGCATTGTATTCCAGTCTTAACGGTATTGTGTGGACACATTAATTTTGCTCTTGGAAATATATATTTTGGATTGACTATTTGCCTTTGAATTTTTTGTTTTACTATTGAATTAACATTAAGCTAATAAAGAATAGTTTTTAATTCATTAGGAAAGCCCTATAAAAAACACATTGCTTGGGGCACCTGGGTGGCTCAGTGGGTTAAAGCCTCTGCCTTCCGCTCAGGTCATGATCCCAGGGTCCTGGGATGGAGCTCCGCATTGGGCTCTCCGCTCAGTGGGAAGCCTGCTTCTCTTCTCTTCCTCTCTCTCTCTCTGCCTGCCTCTCTGCCTACCTGTGATCTCTGTCTGACAAATAAATAAAATCTTTAAAAAAAAAAACACTTTGCTTACTACGTGAGTGGTACTTAACCGTACTAATATTGTCTGTGAAGGAAGAAAGCCAGACTGAATAGAATTTCATAAGTGCAGAAGATAGGAATTGAAACCAACATTATGGTTAGGATTTTAGAGCCCTATGCATACAGATATTTTAATAGACAATTCTGAGGCCCATTGTCCTCATATCCTGAAATAAATGTATAATTGACACAAATCATGTCCCATTTTGGTAGAAAGATTCTAAAATAGACCTGGAGATAGTACCATCTATGCAAGTAGAGTCAAATACCTCATCTTTATTCAGCATTTTCTATGTCAAGAATGAATTAATTTCTTACCACCAGAATTACCTATAGGGTTTGCAGAACCCGCCAGTGAAGGTGTTGGAAACAAGTCCAGTCATCTCCTAACGTTGATGCTGAAACATGGACTTCAGTAGATACAATCCTTACAAGTACTGCTTTTAAGAATTTACCTCCAATAATTTGCTTATATCAGTAAATAGGACTCATCTGATAATAGCAGAATATTTTACGTACTTTGGATATTAGTACATGAAGTCAAAGGTTTTTTATAGAAAAAACTTTTCTATAGGTTTTTTCTGTGCTGCTTTATACTATGGCAACTATGCAGATCTATAAATTGACTCTTGTCTCCTTGAAGAAAAAAACTGACATGAGATTTAAATGATGTGTTTTTCTCTCTTGGAACAGTAAAAGACACACCACCAACAAAATCAATAAACCAAAAAATAAAAGCAAAAACAAAAAGCCCTCTTCACAAATGTTGAGCACCATCTACAGCTTTCTGTGATGAGAGATACAGCTACCATTCTTGAGTGATTCAAAAGGAGTCAAATGGTGTTGAGCTAAATTACAGCCCTAAATGCATATTGGTGAAATGAGATACTGATCCATTTGCACACTAATGTGCTATTTTTAAGTCATGCATCATCGCATCTTCAAAGAGGCCTGTCATAATTATGATGGATTAGACTGCAGAGTCAGTCCTAGATGCAGTAATTGTTTCACAGATGCTGCCGATGTGACTTGAATTCATAATAAATTATGTCAGAGAGGCGGGAGAAGGAGCAAAATCAAACACCAAAGGAAAACTGCTGTGGCTAAACCTGTTTTGGTTTTAGGAAACCAAAATGTTAGCCGCTAGTCAAAAGACAGTATTTGCAGCTGAGTATAAATTTGTACCTCTCACATAGAGGATGAAGGTTGACACGTTTGACATTTTTTATTTAAAGTTCTCAATCAAAAAAAAAACAAAAACAAAAAGTTCTCAATCTCTGTCTCAATATCTTTCCTTCCTTCCCTCCCTCCCTCCCTCCTTTCCTATTTCTCTCTCTCTTTCTGTCTGTCAGTCTGTCTCTCTTTTCTCACTCATTCACTCTCATAGTTATGAAAAATTATTTTGGGACATTAGTTGAAATCAGTATGGTGACCGTAACATATTTTTGTGTGTTCCTGTATATTTTACATTATCTGGTTATAATTTGACCTTAAGAATTTCAAACAAAATTGGTGATATTTATGGCAGATAGAAGTATTCTTTTTCATTCCTTAGAAAGCCAAACTTTATAGGAAATAATTGGACTATTAAAATAAGGGGATATGGGCACCTGGGTGGCTCAGTGGGTTAAGCCTCTGCCTTCAGCTCAGGTCATGATCTCAGGGTCCTGGGATTGAGTCCCACATCGGGCTCTCTCTTCGGCAGGGAGCCTGCTTCCTCCTCGCTCTCTCTCTCTCTCTGCCTACTTGTGATCTCTGTCAAATAAATAAAGTCTTTAAAGGGATAAGCATAAATAATATGACTAATAGGATCTAAATTACAACATTTTAAGTTGTGGTTTAATTGACATCTGTCATTTAAGTAAATAATTTCTGAGTCTGTCTCTTTAGTCTTTAAAAAAAATGCCAGGGGCACCTGGGGGGTAAAGCTGGCTAAGCATCCAACTCTTGGTTTTGGATCAGATATTGATCTCAGGGTTCTGAGGTCAAGCCCTGTGTCAGGCTCCATGTTCAGTGCAGAGTCTGCTTGAGATTCTCTCTCCCTTTCCCTCTGCCCCTCTTGCTCATGCTCTCTCTCTTCCTCAAAAATAAATAAATAAATCTTTATTAAAAGTTCCAAATCTGGTTTTAGAATTTGAGTGTTGTATTTTGTGTATTCTTAACATTTAAGTCACATTGTTGCCTTTTTAGGGATGAAGAAACCTCATACTGTACCACATAATCAAAAATCCTGTGTGTGTGGGCACACACACACGTGCACAATTTAAATAATGAGCTACTTACTGCATTTTAATGAGCAAAGATAACTATTGAAGCAGATAAGCATATGCCATGTCTTTTCCTAGGTTAACAGTTCAATAGTTAGAAAAGTTTCCATAAGTCATTTGTTGAATATCACTAGTTTTTTTTTTAAATGTACTCTACCAGATTTTTTACATAGTCTTCTCTGTACTTGATAACTGCTGTTATATTCTACTTAAAACACTAGTCCTTCTGCCTCAGTGATGTTGATAGACATGTTTAATGAGCATTGATTATTAACCTTTTAAAACTAACTTTGACTTAGTGAGATATCTATTTGTCTCTTACTAAGGCAAGAGGGAATGAAACTAAATTTCATGAAAGATTTCGGTTGATGGTATGCAGACCTTGACAGCTAAGAGCGTGTTTCCTCTCTCCTGTAGTCCCTTGGCTCTTAAACAGTCACACTGCCTTACCATAGTCCAGGGCAGTGCAGGATCTGTACATCTTTGTGTTAGCTTTATTCCATAACACTTGCCCTGAGCAGGGATTCAACTAATGCTTGACTGAATGCACAAATGCACTAAAGACTCAAATGTGGGCAATGTGAATTTATTAGTAAAATAAAACATTTTCCCTGAATTATGCATTTTTCTTGATGTTATGGAGCCACCAGTCTAGCCCTTGTGGGAGAGAGTATTTTGATGCCTAACCTCAAGCCAGTTGCTCAGTTCTTACATCTATAAAGTGAGAGAATGGAACTAGATCCTTTCTTATACTCTGAAATGTTTTGTACATTATTAGGACCATCATCATCACCTATTATCACTTGTTTTGTCACTGTAAAATTTCTTAGCCTTCCAAAGGTTTAAAATGCAATTCACTTACTCTGTGAACAAGAGTTTTGTTGTCCAGTATGACTCTGGATTGAAGACTATCAAAATGATATGGCATGTACTTGATCTTAGGGAACTTTCATTCCGTTGCATTTTTTAAAAAAAGAAAAGAAAGGAATATGATTTGTTAATATTTGGGTAGCTCTAATCAGTAGTGTGTTGGAACCAGCTTGTAACAGTTTGTGAGAGCAGATTGTAAAATTTTCAGGAATTTTGTGAGCTGAAGGTTGATAGCTTGAAATCAGCCATGACCCATAAGAGCGTCTCTTCAGGAATATGTTAAAAGCTCACTTATTCATTTTTAAGTTGTAGCTAATTATTGCAACATGAAGTGTTGGCACCATGATAAACATTCCTGGGTAAGCCTAACCAGTCATCCTTACCAGGTTTACCAAAAGCTTTTCTGCCTTTATTCTTGCATATAAACTTCATAACAATTTTAGGGGAAAAATTGCCTTAATTTTGATCTGACAATATCCTCTTAAGTGAGTTGTATCCCTAGTGAAAAATTGAGACTCCTAAAATAAAAATTCTCTCTCCTGATTTTTACAGATACAGTTTTATTTGACGTAAATTACCATACACAAACCTCCAAGAGCGAGCATTACTTTAAAAAACATTTGAATATTCAGTTGCCCAAGGGAATAGTATCCTGATTGGTACTGTACATTATAGTAATTAAGTGTTCTCTAGTATAGGACAAAATAAAAGATATTTAATATCAATCTCAAAACACTCAGCTGTGAAAATTCAAAATATTTCTGATATCACTTACTTATAAGAGCACATATGAATGAATAAAAACGATCTCTACTCCTAGTATCTGAAAAGCAAAAGGAATGTCACACAGAAATCTCTATAGCAAAAATATACATTCATTGAAAAAACCGTTTAACTTCAGAAAAAGTTTTGTTTTTTTCCCTAAACTTGTAAAAACAACCTTATTAACTCTAATTTCACTGATCAGCACATAGATACCTACAAAAAATTATCTTGGATTTTTTCTTTTATATACAAATTATTGATTTTCATAAGCTTGGGAAAACTACATAAAGGACACTGTAAAGATGATAGCATCAATGCTTTTTAAAATATTTCTACAATGAGCAACATAAACAGGTCTCCTTTCTTTCTTCCTTTTATTAAAAATAAATAATGCTTGCTAGTGTCAATATAAAATTACCAGTGTCGTTATAAAATTAAAAGTGTTCTTTTAACAACTAAATTACTGGATCATGTAATTTTCTGGGGTATATACACAAAAAGTGGTTTAGAATATATTAATTATAGAATATATTAGAATATATAGAATATATTCCTCTTCAATGGCACTTTATTGGTTAAAATTTTCTGAATCAGATCCATAAACCAGTAATGAGTGATCCTCAAAAAAACTATCCTCATCCTAAAATAAAAAGATAATACATAATTTTCCTGCTCTCCTTAAAAAAGTTAACCCTTCAGCTTTTCATATCCAGTGGTTGTACTCAGTAAGGAAATTGCTGTCACATTCAGAATAGTTCTGTTAATAGTTTAAATTAGTATTTAAAGATGGGTATTGTGTTTAAAGTTCCATATTGAAATAAATTTCATTTTCAGTCACCTTCATTTGTTTTTAGGCGCTATTATGCTCATAAAAGATTTGCAAACTCCATCTATTATAATTCTGCCCTTGACACTTTAAAGAATGTCCAAATTATGTGGAACGGACCATAATAGAGAATAATGTGTTAAATGCTTACAGTATTTTATATCTAGAAAACTAAGTTGAACAATATATACTGTATATGGAGCCTGCAAGTTTTATATAACATAACATAAATGTACATATGTGTTTATATATAAATATTTTGATTGGTATGAGTGTGAAATGATTTTACAGTTGCCAAAAGAAGTTGGTACAGTATTTGGAAAGCTAATTGGCCTGGTCCCTAAAGATTTTATCTAGGCTTATTTCTGTCCTCCTTACTTTTAAAAAGTGGTAGTGACCCTGATTTTGCAGAAACCCCTTACATTAAAGACTACAAATCAATTTTCATTCATGATTCCAGAACCTTGTTTTTTATTATTAAGGATTATTAATGATTAAGACTATTAGTCTAGCTCAGAGCTGTCCAATAGAAATACAACATAAGCCATATATGAAATCTAAAATTTCCCACTACTTACACTAAAACAAGTAAAAATTTAGAAGTAAATGAAATTACTTTAATGATATATTTTATTTAAAATATCCAAAATAGTATTCTTTCAGCATATAATAAATGTTTTTAAAAATGAAGGGTTTTGTTTTGTTTTGGTTTGGTTTGGTTTTGGTTTTTTTTTTTATCCACACTAAAGGCTTTGAAATCCAGCGTGTATTTACACTTAGGGTACATCTTCATTTGTGCTCACCACATTTAAAGGGCCCCAGAGCCATATGTAACTAGTGGCTATGCACATCTAACCCAACTCTTAACATCTGTAGGAAGTTGGTCTAGCAGAAATAAATCACTTTGCTCTTTTGTTTTCTTTGTCCAATGGGAATTGTGACTTTGCAGTTTAAGTTTTATTCACTAGTTAAGTAATATACATGCCTAAAAGTTACAAATATAATAATACAATGTAGTTTCTTTCCCAGTGCTATTCTCCAGACTCTTCAGTCTTTTTTCTGGATATAAAATGCTATTACAGTTGTGTTGTATATCCACCCAGAGCTGATTTTATATTTATTTTTGTAAATGGACACTTGTAGCATTCTTACACATACTGTTCTGTAGCTTGCTGTATTTCATTTAATTATATGGAAATACTTACACCTGAAAATGTAGGTTGTTTCCAACCATTTACTATCACAAGAGATTGTTCGTACATCACTTAACATATATATATTTGTTAGATAACTTCTTAAAACTGAAGGGTCAAAGAAAGTTTCTTTGAAACTCTGTAGATTATTACTTAATTGTCCTCCATGGTATTTGTACTTGTTTTCACTCCCCTGAACCACACAAGGGAGTGTCTCTTTCCCCATGTGCTTGCCAGTATTTCGTATTATCAAACTTTTTGATCTTTGCCAGTTTGAGGGAAAAAAAAACACTGTATCTTGCTGAGTTTTTAATTTACATTTCTTTTTATGAGTTGTACTAGACATCTTTTTAAACATTTAAAGGCCACTTGCATTTCATTTTCTGTGAACTGTCCATGTCCTTTGCTCATTTTTCTATTCAATGATTGGTTTTTCCCTTGTCAATCTCTCAGAGTTCTGTATATTAAGAAAGGTTTATATGATTTTTATTTTACTTATGGGTTTATTTTTGCATGCATAAATTTTACTGAACTTTCTCATTTTTTATGGCTTCTAGAATTTGTGTCATAAAGAATTTACCCAGTCATTAGATTATTTTTTTAAAAAGTTTTCTCAGACTGTTACAGATTTTTTAGGGTCTTGTTTTACATATTTAACTGTTAAATCTATCAAAATTCATTCTGGTATAAGATGTTAGGGGTAGATCCAACTTCATCATTTTTTCAGAAGACTATCCAGTTCCCATATCATATTGATTGGCAGTGCCATCAGGATGCCACATTTTTGTGTGTTATAATTGATTTCTGTACACTCTGTTCTGTTTCATTGGTCTTATTAACACTCTTTCATTTACTGATTTCCAAGTACAAGCTGTGTGAAGTACAGTAGCCTTTGTTCCTTTTTACAATTCTTTTTCAGGTTATTCCTGGTCATTCAGTTTGTTTATTTTTCCACATGAACTTTAGAGTCAGGTTCTTTAATTCTTCATAACATTCTGCCAGTGTTTTCATTGAGAATATATTAAATTAATAAATTCATTTGACAACTACCCAAGAATAGTAGACCTTTCTCCTTGTTTTGCTCTTGTGTATCTGTCAATACTGTCTTAAAGATTTAAATATTCCTTCCATGTTTCTTGTTATATTTATTCCTACTGTTTTAAGAATATTTTTTTCTGTTACAGTATTTTATTCCACTAAAGCTTCTGACTGGTTGTTGCTTTTATGTATCAAAGCTATTGATTTTCTTAATCAAGTACTTTTCTCATAAATTTAACAGTTTTTCAGTTGATTCTCTTGGTTGACCAATATACAATCTTATTTTCTGTAAATGATAACTTTATTTTGGCTTTCCAATGTTTATGTCTTATTTCTTCCTCTTTTTCACTTGTCTTGGTTAGTAGGCGATGGCTATTTTAATAGTTTTTTATAGCCCAAAAGGAAAATAGCCTAGATTTTTTATTTTCATCCTTAAAATAAATGCAATAGAAAAACTGTGGGAAAATAAAACATGACTGTATCGTGAATGGGGCAGCATTCACTTTATAGATTATTCATATTTTTTAGTGTCCATTTCTCCCTGCACTCCAATCATTTAGACTTTGAAATCTCCATCAGTATTGGTCTCCAAAATACTTGAATTAATGAGTGAGTGAAGAAATGATTGTAAGATGAGCAAATTCATATCAGTTTTGTGAAACTGATTGGATGCTCACTCTATACAAAACACAGTAGATTATTAAGAAGTTCACAGTCCAGAGAGTATAAACAAAATAAATTCAAGTATGATATGTTCAGCAGCAAACCATATACAAGATATAGAAATAACATAGAAATGGGAGTGATTAATTGTTTTGGAAAATCAAAGAAGGAATCATAAGGGAAGTAATAACCTGAGACTGTTTCAGACACATATGAGTCACTGGGCAAATCAGGGGACTAAGAAGACATTCTAGCCAGACAAAACAACAGCATGGAAGCCTGAAACCATTTACCATGTTTGGGTATTTATAAGCTGTTGTTATATTTGGAGTATAAGCTGTGAGAGGAAATAGAAGGAAAGAAGAAGAGAAATCTGCCTGTGAAAAACCATTTGGATCAGATAGGAATTCTCAGTAGAAGTGGGCAGTCAGCCTCTATGGAGGAAGACCCAGAATCACCTAGAAATGACATTTTATAAATGATACTGCCTTTTTTTAAATTAATATTATAATGTATTATTTGTTCAGGGGTACAGGTCTGTGTCTCATCAGTCTTACACAATTCACAGCACTCACCATGACACATACCCTCCCCAATGTCCATCACCCAGCCATCCCATCCCTCCCATGCCCCTCCCCTCCAGCAACCCTCAGTTTGTTTCCTGAGATTAAGAGTCTCTTAAGGTTGTCTCCCTTCCTGGTCCCATCTTGTTTAAACAGCACTTCTCACCCCATTCCATTTGCTGGAATATTAACACTTAAGGGAGCACCTCTTGTCTTCCAGGCATGTGGGTGAAAAAGTTTGAGAACTCCTTATACAGGAAATACGAAGCCAGAAAAGCATGTTAAGGAGGATATGACATCAGATTTGCACTGAGAACATTCCCTTTGGTAATGATTTGAAGGAACCTTGAAGGACTAGGGAGAGGACAGTCTGGGCTGGGGAAGAAACCCTCTAAAAAGCTACTGTAACAAATAAGCAAAATAATGTAGGTCTGGTTACCAAGTATCAGTGGGGATAATTCAAGGAACATATAGGAAATGGGATTGATAAACCTTAGCAAGTGATTGGATGAATAAGATACTAGAGAAGGTAGAAAGGAGGTAATCCTTCTCTATTCTTCTTAGCATTTTGACAGAAAGAATTATTTGAGAAGGAAGCTGATTCTCTTCACTAATACAGTATGAACTTCCCACATTAGCTCGTGATTTTGATCATATTTCTTCTCCATGACCATTAATATTTGAGAGTTGCTCAGAAGACAAGAATAATCAGTTCCTGAGTAGCTATTGGTTTTCACTCTGAAACATGAAAATGAGTATCTCAGTTTGCTATGTCTAGGAATTTCAGTATCATCAATGCCATCATTATTCTTCCAGATTTATTATTAGTGCTAATAGGTATTAATGAACTTCAATTTCTGTTTCCCTGCTCTTTAGAATTCATTCAGAGGGCAGCCTCGTGGATGGCCCCGAAGCAAGCCTGATGGAACAGGACAGAACCAACCATGTTGAGGGCAACAGACTAAGTCCATTCCTGACACCATCTCCTTCTCCCTTATGCCAGACAGAACCTCTGGTTCTAAAGCTCCAGAATGGAAGCCCATTAACTGAGCGACCTTATTCAGAAGTAAATGGAGACACCAAGTGGCAGTCTTTCAAAAGTTACTATGGAATACCCCCTATGAAGAGAAGCCAGAACAGTCGCGGGAGTCCGGACTTTATACAAGAAGGTAGAGGGTATTCCAGATGCTTACAAAACGGAGGAATCAAGCGCACAGTTAGTGAACCTTCCCTCTCTGGGCTTCACCAGAACAAGAAATTGAGACAAGACCAAAAGGCTAATGGAGAAAGAAATAACTTCGGGGAAAGCCAAGAAAGAAATCCAGGCAAAGGCAGCAGTCAAATGAATGTCTCCGATTTGAGTGATAAGAGAGAATCTGTGAGCTCTGTAGCCCAAGAAAATGCAGTTAAAGATTTCATCAGTTTTTCAGCACATAACTGCAGTAGGTCTGAAAAACCAGAGCTTCAGATTCTGAATGAGCAAGAAGAGAAAAATGCTAACTACCGTGACAAAAATATTGTATTACTTCTTAAAAACAAGGCAGTGCTAATGCCTAATGGTGCTACAGTTTCTGCCTCTTCCATGGAAAACACACATGGTGAACTCCTGGAAAAAACACTGTCTCAATATTATCCAGATTGTGTTTCCGTTGCGGTGCAGAAAACCACATCTCACATACATGCCATTAACAGTCAGGCTACTAATGAGTTGTCCTGTGAGATCACTCACCCATCGCATACCTCAGGGCAGATCAATGTCCCACAGACCTCGAACTCTGAGCTGCCTCCCGAGCCAGTTGCAGTGGTGACTGAGGCCTGTGATGCTGACAAAGCCAGTAAGACAGGTGCAGTGATAGGGACCTGTCCCTTTCAGAAACCAGAAAAACAAAAATCAGTTTTCAACAGATGCCCGTCACGTGCGGAAAACAGTACCATCCAAGGAACCACAGAGCTGGTATCTGGTGAAGAATTCTGTTCAGGTTCCAGCAGCAATTTGCAGGCTCCTGGTGGCAGCTCTGAACGGTATTTAAAGCAAAATGAAACAAATGGTGCTTACTTCAAGCAAAGCTCAGTGTTCACTAAGGATTCCTTTTCTGCCCCTACCACACCACCACCACCATCACAATTGCGTCTTTCTCCCCCTCCTCCTCTTCCAGAGGTTTCTCAGCTTCCTTCAGAAGGAAAAAGCACTCTGAACGATGGAGTTTTGGAAGAACACCATCACTACCCCAACCAAAGTAACACAGCTCTTTTAAGGGAAGTAAAAATAGAGGGTCAACCTGAGGCACGGCCATCCCCAAGTCCTAATCCATCTACACGTGCATCCAACCACTCTCTGATGCTTCCAGAAAGGCCTCAGAATAATTGTGTTAACCAGAATGACATACAAACTCCAGGGACGATGACAGTTCCAGCATGTTCTGAGAAAGCGAGACAAATATCAGAACACATCATGCATAACCCACCAGTGCTGGGTAGCAGCGGGGATCCGCAAGACCACTGCCAGCAGTTGATGGGACACAAAGAGCAAGATATTCCGAAGGGTCGAGACAAGGAACAAACACGAGGTCTTGTGCTCCCAGCACAGCCCTCTCTGAAACCGGGGTGGATTGAACTGAAGCCTCCTCATTTTCATCAAGCAGAATCCCACCCAAAATGTCATGAGGTATCACTGCGGTCAGTTCTTCAGTATCAGTCCAACCCCGCCAGTCAAATGACCTCCAAACAATACACTGGAAATTCCAGCCTGCCTGGGGGACTCCCAGGGCAGGCTTACATCCAGAAAATAATGCAGCCAGAGCAGAGGCCACAAAGGTACCAAGGTGAGATGAATCGAGAGCAGTCTCAAGGTACATTGGACCAGCAGCTCCAGTTCCAAAAACCTTCACTCCAGGTGCACTTCTCCAAGACAGACCCTTCATCCAAAGCTCACGTGCAGTCATTGTGCACCCACAGGTTTTATTTTGAACAAAGACCAGATTCCCAAACTGAGAAACTCCTACCTGCATCGTTAAAACAGCACTTGAATCAGCAGGCTTCGGAGACTGAGCCATTCTCAAACTCACACCTTTTACAACACAAGCCTCATAAGCAGGCAGCACAAACACAAACACAACCATCCCAGAACTCGCTTATCTCTCAAAACCAGCAGCAGCAGCAAACATTACAAATGAAGAATAAAGAACAAATGCCCCAGACTTTTTCTCATCCCCAAGGCAACAACGATCAGCAAAGAGAAGGATCATTCTTTAGCCAGATTAAAGTGGAAGAATGTTTCCATGGTGAAAATCAGTATTTGAAATCCAGTGAGTTCCAGACTCATACTACTCAAATGGGATTGGAGCAAGTACAGAATATGAATAGTAGAAATCCCCCCTATGGTCAGATCTTGAAATCAAATCCAAGCAAACTACAGATTCCTTGTTCAAACAATACACACCTAGTTCCAGAAAATAAAGAACAGACTATAAATCCTGAACTCTTTGCAGGAAACAAGATCCAAAACTTGCATCACAGGCAATATTTTCCAAATAATGTGACTCCAAAGCAAGATGTTCTTCATAGGTGCTTTCAAAAACAAGAGCAGAAGCCTCCACAAGCTTCAGTTCTACAGGGATATAGAAGTAGAAACCAAGATACGTCTGGCCAGCAAGCAGCACAGCTCCCTCAGCAAAGGTACCTGATGCAAAACCAGGCAAATGCTTTCCCTGCGTCTGACCAGGGAGGAAGTCACATTCAGACTCCTCCCCAGAAGGACCTTCAAAAGCATGCTGCTCTAAGGTGGCACCTCTTGCAAAAGCAAGAGCAGCAGCAAACACAACACCCCCATACGGAGTCTTGTCCTAGTCAGATGCACAGACCAATTAAGGTTGAACCTGGATCCAAGCCCCATACCTGTATGCGCTCCACGTCAGCACAGCCAGAAAGCAAAACGTGGAAAAAGATAACTAAGCAAGAGATTACACCTCCAAGTTGTGATAATGTGCAGCAAAGGAGCATCCTTGAGACCATGGAGCAACATCTGAAGCAGTTTCAGGTCAAATCATTATTTGACCATAGGGCTCTGACTCTCAAATCACAGAAGCAAGTAAAAGTTGAAATGTCAGGGCCAGTCACAGTTTTAACTAGACAGACCACAGCTGCAGAACTCGATAGCCACACCCAAGCTCTAGAACAGCAAGCAACTCCTTCTTCAGAAAAGACACCCACCAAAAGAACAGCTGGCTCTGTTCTCAATAATTTTTTAGAGTCACCTTCCAAATTACTAGATACTCCTATAAAAAATTTATTGGATACACCTGTCAAGACTCAGTATGATTTCCCATCATGCAGATGTGTAGGTAAGTGCTAGAAATGTACTGAGACACATGGTGTTTATCCAGAATTAGCAAATTCATCTTCTGATATGGGATTTTCTTTCTTTAAAAAAAAAAAAAAAGAAAGAAACCCTGAGTCTGGCAGCAAGTTGTAAAGGCTCATAAAAAACCTGAAGCTTACATTTCTTGTCTTTAAATTACAGATGCTTATGCTGTGCAAGAGAGAACTTCACTTACATTCAGTTTTTCAAAAAAAAAAAAATCAAAGCAATGTGCATGCTCATATCTTCCTCTAATCAAACCCTTTAAAATGTAAAGGTTTCTGTTTTAGATTAATCAATCTGTTTAACTCTTTGTATATCATCTCCTGGAGAGACACCTAGGCATCTATCTCTAAAAACATCTGTTAAAATGAGAAAAATAACTGCTATCTGCAACTTAATGTGGGAGCTTTTTCCTATGTATTAATTCAAGGTTGAACGTATTAGTGGTTTTACAACATTAATTTCTTGATGGGGGGAAATTATCTTCAATCTTGGTGAGTTGGGGAAAATTGTAATGCTGAAGTTCGAAATACTCATGACATTGCCCTTCATTTACACACTTGAAATATTGTATGATTTATATTCATTTTGATTCTATTTTCTCTTTAAAGTGTCATCTTTTTGATAGAAAATATGTAATATGTTTTTTTTTTTTCCTCAAACACGTTTTTGTTAAAATTCAAGATATGTGATAGGGAACCATTTGGCTGATAGATGCATATGTATATATATAATACATATAAAATATATATAAAGACTTTATTAGAGTCCCTCAGTGTGGATACAGTAGAAGACATTTGAAAAGACAAATATTAAACTGATATGGCCAGTGGTCCACCCACCTCATGTTCTTCCTCCTACAATGGACACCCCACACTTTATAGAAGAATGGAGGGAGGAGTCATACCGCCCCTTTGTGTGGTTAATATTAGCTTGCCTCAGGGGCGCCCTACCACACATGTCATAGATAACATTAGGTAAGTTCTAATCCTCTACAGCCTTCTCCGATGACCCTAACTTCTCTTCCCACTTTCCATCTTCAGTAGTCTATAAGAACCTCTTCCTCTTACCTGACCCTCTCTCCAGTATTTTCCCTCATCATCAGTTTTTCTTAAAGTACATACAAATATGGGTCTGGAATTAATATTCTTATTTTCAAAACACAACAATTAAATGTTGGGGAGAAACGAGGAGAAAAAGGTACCTTGACAATAAAAACAGCAATATCCTGGGGATATGATAAAACAGGAAACTTTATTTTTAATCTTTTAACATCCAAGTATCAGGCAGGCTTCTAGTCAGCTATAATTTTTTTTTTTCAGTTCAAAAAAAACGGGATTGTAGTCGGTATTACATATAATATATTCTAATTCCCTCGCCGTTTTGTTTAGTTCCACTTATTTTGTTTAAAATAAATAATTTCTTATTCCGTATCTGAAATGTAATTTAATATTTTTTATCCAACAGCCAGCATGTACATATACTTAATTATTTGGCACATTTTCTAATAGATTAGTCCATCAATTTATTCATTTTAAAGAAAAAAAAATGTTTAAAGTCACATTTAGGGCCCTTAATGTGCAGTTGGGGGATAAGCTTTGTGGATGTAGCCTTTATATTTAGTATAATTGAGGTCTAAAATAATAATCTTCTATTATCTCAACAGAGCAAATTATTGAAAAAGATGAAGGTCCTTTTTATACCCATCTAGGAGCAGGTCCTAATGTGGCAGCTATTAGAGAAATCATGGAAGAAAGGTAATTAACGCAAAGGCACAGGGCAGATTAACGTTTATCCTTTTGTATATGTCAGAATTTTTTCAGCTTTCACATACAAAGCAGTAAACAATTGTAAATTGAGTAATTATTAGTAGGCTTAGCTATTCTAGGGTTGCCAGCGCTCCACACTGTGCTATTCACCAGAGAGTCACAATATTTGACAGGACTAATAGTCTGCGAGCTGGCACAGGCTGCCCACTTCGAGATGGATGCCAGAAAACCCAGGCACGCATGAGAACCAGCCAGCCCGCCTGCCAGGCACAGGGGTGCTGGCACGGGCTGCAAAGAGAGGCCCCACTCTGGCTTTCCCACTTGGTGATAAAGTGTCAGAGAAAAAGAGAGGGGAGATGTGGTTTAAGAAAGCAACCATCGAGTTAAATGCACCTAGAGCTGTAAATGAGTAGTTATCTCTAAGAGAGTTGTCCCTTAGTATGAGCAGAGGGTAAGTGTGAGATGCTGAATAGAAATAGAGACAGATTCTATTTATAGCTACTTTTTTTTTTTTTACTGTCAGTCACAGGTAGGCAAGTATTTACCTCAATCTACACAGTTAGTCTTGCATGTAGAAGACTCTTATGAGTGAGACAGTTGATGCAGAGAGAGACTTTCAAATAGGTATCCACAGATGTGAGCTGTTAACTATGGTAGGGGGCCTTTTCTTTAGGAAGCAGACAGTGTTATCATTAAAATACATTAGACATTGTGGGCAGCAAGGACATATTTTGTATCATTCTCGCCCAATTTACAAGTTACCCATTTCTAAATTAGTATGTAGAAATTCACAAATAATCCTCTAGTAGCCTGGCAGATACAGTGAATTTCCCTAAATGCCTTTTGTTATTAGCAAGTAGTAAATGGTCCTAAAGGAAAATATAATCTATCTCTAGAACTATCCTGTATTTTCAAAATTGCTGAATACTAGTTATTTGCAAGCCATCTTTAAAAAATGGTAGAGATTCTGTGAGGAACAGTTCTAACTAAAATCTGTTGTGATTCCCCAAGTTTTAAAATAGCTAAATTTAGTAAAGGACAAAAATCAAATAGTATCTATCTTAGAAGACTGAATTTAACAAACTTAAAAAAGTTTTGTGCTTTGTGAAATTGTTTAAAAATAAGCTTTCCCATTTATTTTCACCCAACATATAATTTCAAAATAGTTCATTACGGTTATCAATATATTTTGATACCAAAGAAATACAAAGCTTAAAGTCTGTTATCCTGTTTGCTTGGCTTAGACTTATTTTTTAAAAATAAATTAAACCATTCATTTCTCAGGGTGTGGTCATAGAATAAAATTATGCTCAAATGTTCAGTATTTTGTTTGCCTCAGTTTCATTTGCTAATTTTATGTGTGTGTGTTTCTGTGGATTTCTTTTAAGGTTTGGACAGAAGGGTAAAGCTATTAGGATTGAAAGAGTCATCTATACTGGTAAAGAAGGCAAAAGTTCTCAGGGATGTCCTATTGCTAAATGGGTAAGTGTGACCTGACAAGACCTTTGGTCTTCAGTCTTGGGAGTTTTGATTCATTAATCTAACCCTGAGAATTGGGTTACCAGATAAAAGAGTCATTTATGCCGGTTGAAATGAATATTGCCTATTTTTATTTTGTGTTAGCTCTTAAGAAAAAGGTAGATTAGCTTTTAAAGTACATACAAACTATATTTAATTGAAAGAATTTAATGGGGAGGATGAGTTCCATTCAAATTGATAAAAAGTATGATTCTTCAAGGAACGTGAAGTCATCCGTAATCTTCTAAATACCTTCCATTAATCTTTATATTATATAGTCATTTTTGAAAACCTTGAAGTTTGTGAAAAAGACCTGCATGTCTTCCATATAGCTCTAGGTTTAATGCAGGGGTCATTGCCCCTCCCTGCACTGGTATAGTCTGCTAAACATTGAGCAGTTTTGCCTCTCTCCGGGTTCTAACCCCATTTTACAGATGGGTAGCAAAAGGCAAGTTGCACGTGCTGGCAAATGTTGCCCTAATTGTGACCCAGACATGAAAAATATGCATACATAAATCGTTGCTCTCCTCTGCCGCAAGTGACCCTTGTTTTGTTTTGGTTGGGGTGGGGGTGTTGGGGTGGAATGGGGACCCGCACAGGTGGTTCGCAGAAGCTGCAGTGAAGAGAAGCTGCTATGCTTGGTGCGGGAGCGAGCTGGCCACACCTGTGAGGCTGCAGTGATTGTGATTCTCATCCTGGTGTGGGAAGGAATCCCATTGTCCCTGGCTGACAAACTCTACTCCGAGCTCACTGAAACCCTGAGGAAATACGGCACTCTGACCAATCGCCGTTGCGCCCTGAATGAAGAGTAAGTGAAGCCTCCCCTCTCTTTTCACTGACAGCAAAACCTGATCATGGGTCTGACTCAAGGGAGTTGAACCTGCATTTTTACATTTATTTATAAAATGGGGACCAAAATGCCTGTTTTGTTCAGTCATGCAGAAGGAAGTTGGATTTGCTAACGTGCGTAATTTGAGGTGATTTCGTTAACCATTTCGTACCTTCGGGCAGTGTAGACATTTCATTAGGAGCAGCTTGCTGAAAGTCTGAATATCTGTACCCATATCATGAACTCGATCATGCCATAAACTTGAAAATATCTGTGTGTCCACTTGCTACAGTGACAAGTCTTGTGTGCCTGACCACCACACTAGTAAGTATTGACACCATTTCTGTGTTGCAGTATCTGAAACAGATACATAATTGTAAGGTAACAAACACCAAAATAGAAGGCTAACAGAATTTTTGTAGATCGAACTGATTCATACATCAGTTCAATCTCCTTTATTATCAACACAATAGTAATAAAGATCACTTTCATTTTTACTGCTACTATATAAGCAAGAAGTTAGTGGCTATGGACATGCACTGTTTTCGAGGACTATAAACGTGTGGCATAGGAGAGCAGGGGTACCCAGTTAAACATATTTAGTGCATCCAAGTGCTACTATGTTTTTGTTTGTTAACCTCATCCAGTTTAGGATGTTTAACTCTTCACTTGGAGAAAGCTTCATTACTAATGTTCCTCTGCTATGCTATTCCTGTGTAACATTAGAATACAGAAAGATTCATAATGCTACACTGAAATCCTACAGGAGTTATTTTACTCACAATTGGTCCTAAAATAATTTTAATTTTGCACTTCTTCCTTTAGTCTCTTTTCCTCTGCATTCACCAAACTACAATATAGTTAACTGAATTTATGGAAACACTGTGCTGCTCTTTGCAACAGCCCATTACTACCCTAATTTGTTCCTTTGCTGACTATTACTCTGACTGGTACTGCTTTGCTAACTTCATGTTGACGTGGGTTTTCTCTGGGTCATGGGGTGTGCGTAAATCAACTATAAATAATATGTCTAGGAAACTTACTTTTCATATATGAAAGTGTGACTTGGCTTCCTGTGGTAGTTATGATCCAAAAATGTCGTGGTGTGTACCTCACTGTAAACCCACTTCTACAAATCTAACACTTGACTCATAAACTCACCGTGACCGCTTTAGTTATATAATACTATTCAGTGTATCCTAATTTTCCTTGTTCCTTCTTAAAAGATGTATTTAAATACCTTTAATCAGAAAGAAAGTGAAAGTTAAGGCACTTTGAGATGATTTTGGTGATAGCATTTTTCTCAGGAATTAAGTATCTGCCTTGTTTGTTTTAAGCAGACTTCCTCTTAGACTTGATAGCTTGAACTTCTGAACCACGGAAGAACTTCTTGTGGAAATAACAGTTGTTTATTTAAATTTCTGGAGGTTTCATGCAAACTTTATTTCACATTCTTCATAACTGATTTAATTTTTTTTTAATTTTATTTTTTATAAACATATAATATATTTTTATCCCCGGGGGTACAGGTCTGTGAATCACCAGGTTTACACACTTCACAGCACTCACCATAGCACATACCCTCCCCAATGTCCATAACCCCACACCCCCTTTCCCAACCCCACTTCCCCCATTGACCCTCAGTTTGTTTTGTGAGATTAAGAGTCACTTATGGTTTGTCTACTGATTTAATTTTTAGTTATTCTATATCTCTGGTATTTTTCCCCTGTAGGCTTTTCTATAATTTCTATAAATGCTAGTGCCTGAAATGGAATCTGACATATAGAAAGAAATTCTATTTTAAGAACTTTTGTATTATTTTGCATTTAAAATCCATGAATAATGGTTGGGCCAGGGTCTAAGAAAAATTTTAGTTTAACTGGTCTAAACAGGAGGTGAGTACAAAACCGTTAAAAGACGTGCTTCAAATATTAAGACATTTTAAAAGCCAATCTGCATACTTTTGCTTCTCTTTGTCTGGAATTTCAAAAGGTAAGGGTAATTATTTAGATGAAGTTTTAGATTTGGGTTATGCATATTTAAAACAATTCTCCAAAAACAAAACAAAACAAAACTTACACAATTAAAACATACACTTACCAGTGGCAATAGAGACTTCATTCAGATGTAGTTTTTGAAGTTACTAATACCCCATAAAATAAATTTTATGTCTGGCAGAAGTTAAACTCATGACTTTGCCAAGAACAGAGGATAATCTCAAATTGGGGTTGCTGACTCAGTTTAATATTCAAAGCTGTATGAACCTCATCTCCGAGTTCTTACAAATCCCAGTGCCTGCATGCCCCATAACCACCCACTGTGAGTCCAGAAAAGAACTCTGAGAGCATCTTTCAGTGGGAAAGTCAGAAACAGATTTTTACGTTTCCTTTGAGCCTAAGCAGCTGTTTCTTCTTTAAAGATTTCCCTTTGAGATTTCCATTTTATGACTAAGCCTAACCAATATTTTTTTGGCAAGTAAGAGTTATGGGAGTGTATCTGTCATTATAAGAAGTCAAAGCCAAAAACATGTTCTGCCATGCTGGGTGATGTTAAATTTTGAAGTTAACATTATATTATAAAAATTTTCAAACATGCTTAAATTGGAGGAATGCAGTGTAATAAATCCCCATGGACCCATTATGCAGCTCCAGTACATACCAACATTTTATCAATATTGTTTCACATATTTCCCCTACATCCTACCCCCACCGCCACCTACCAGTATTTTAAAGCAAAGCACAGATACCATCTCACCTATGTACATTTCAGTGTGTGTCTAACAGATAAGGACTTTTTTTTTTAAGATTTTATTTATTTATTTGACAGACAGAGATCACAAGTAGGCAGAGAGGCAGGCAGAGAGAGAGAGAGAAGCAGGCTCCCCGCTGAGCAGAGAGCCCGATGAGGAACTCGATCCCAGGACCCTGAGATTATGACCTGAGCCGAAGGCAGCGGCTTAACCCACTGAGCCACCCAGGCACCCGTTAAGGACTTTTTTTAAAATACAAAACCTAGTTACAGTGTCATGTCAGTGATTCTTTAATATCATTTCATGTTCAGATTCCCTAACTGGATCCTCTTTCAAAATAATAATAATAATAATAAATAAAAAGATATTGACAACATGAAAGCCTATATCTTGTATTTGAGACTTTTGAGTGGTCCCGGATCATGCCTGTTGTCTAGCATAATTATTAATAGAACTTCCTTTTAAAAAAAGAAAATAGAACTTCCTTTTCACTCTCAAAAGTATCCTCATTTGGAAGATAAATTATATGATTCATAAGCCTCTTTTTGTTTATAAACCGTTCCCCCTCTCTTTTTAATGAATTTATTGTTAAAACAGACGATATCATTTGCTCTGCAAAATTTCCTGCATTCTGGATTTGGTTGATTGCACACTCGTTTTGTTCACCTCACTCCTCTCTCCCAGCTGTCTTTTGCACCTGACATTATAAGACTAAAACAAGTTACATGTGTATACATATATGTATATATTGGCAGATGTGCTTCGTAAGTGGTGATGAAGTAATCTTAGTTCTTCATATCCAGCATGAGGGTTATAATGTCTGCTTTGTTTCATTCTTAATGGTGTTAAGAGTGTTTAGTGAGTTCAGGAGTTGCCAGCTTGATCTGTCCATCATCAGCCTTCCCAGAAAACTTTCACCTAATGGTGCAGCATATTCATTGAGGATCGTTGCCTGTTTCCATTATTTTGAGTTTGCAAATTGATAATTTTCTTATTTTTTGAAGTATACATTTGTCAGGTTTGACAAGTTTTTGCTGGGTGTTTCTAAACTTACATAAGGTTGAATATGTGAACTAATTTTTAGTTTAAAGTGTGTTTGTTTTTTTCTGTTAGAAGTCCAGATGGTAACTCAAAGGTTGAGAATGTTTGTAAAAATCTGTTACATAGATGAATATTTTGATTACAGTTGCTTTACTGATTTGTCACTTAACCATGAGCCAAATTGAGTCATATTAAATGAGGCTGCCATGTGCTAATTCTAATATTATTTGAAAGGGCCCTATAGAAATAAAAATGCCTTTTAGTAGCCATTTCATGTGGGAAATCATCTTGAAGTTGCTCCACCTTATTATGCAGGGATTTTTTCTTAAGATTTTATTTATTTATTTGACAGAGAGTGAGATCACAAGTAGGCAGAGAGGCAGGCAGAGAGAAGGGAAGCAGGCTCCCTGCTGAGCAGAGAGTCCAATGTGGAACTCGATCCCAGGACCCTGAGATCATGACCTGAGCCGAAGGCAGAGGCTTAACCCACTGAGCCACCCAGACACCCCTGCAGGGATTTTTTTGAGATATAATTCACATACCATAAAATTCACCATTTTATACAATCAGTGGTTTAGTATATTCACAAAGTTGTGCAATGTTTTTTCACTCGTAGAAGAAAATCCCATACCTATTAGACAGTCGATTCCCATTCTCCTCTCCCCTAAAATGGCAACTACTAATCAACTTTCTGTCTCCATAGATTTGCCTATACAGGGATTTTTGTATTAGTGGAATTATACAATATTTGGCCTTTCTGTCTGGCCTCGTTCACTTAGCGTAATGTTTTACAGGTTCTCCGTGTCCTAATGTTAATCAATATTTTATTCCTTTTTGTGGCTGAATAATATTCCATTATGTATATGTACCACATTTTCTTTATCCATTCATCAGTTAATGGACACTTGGATAGTTTCCACTGTAGGGCTATTATGAATGCTACTGCTGTGAACATCTGTGTACAAGTTTTTATATGGACATATGTTTTCAGTTCTCTTTGAGTGACATTGTTAGTCATAAGGTTATTCTATGTTTAACTTTTTGAGGAACTGCCAAACTGTTTTCCAGAATAGCTGTACCATTTTTCATTCCTACCAGCAGTACATGGAGGTTCCAAAGTCTCCATATCCTCATCAAAACTATTTATTGTCTGTTTATCTTTTTTGTCATAGCCCTCCCAGTGGGTGTGAAGTGTATCTTATGGTTTTGATTTGCTTTTCCCTAATGACTGATGATGTTAGCCATTATTTTCTGCACTATTGGCTATTCAAATATTATCTTTGGAAAATGCCTACTTGATTCTTTGCTCATTTTTAAGTTGAGTTCATTGTTTTTTTGAGTTGTAAGAGTTTTTTATAGACTCCAAATTCTTGAACTTTATCAGATATCTGTCTTCTAGATATTTTATCTTATGCTATAGGTTGCCTCTTTCTTGATCATGTCTTTGCAGCACAGAATTTTTCAATTTTGGTGAAATCAAATTTATATATTTTTTGATTGTACTGTTATCTAAGAAACCATTGCACAATCCAAGGTCTTGAGGATTTACATCTGTTTTCTTTCCAGCGTATTAGAGTTTTAGCTCTTATATTCAGTTCTTTGATCACTGCTGAGTTAATTTTATGATTTTAAGAGTCTAGTACCATTCTTCCGCATGTGGCTCAGCCCCATTTGTTGAAGAGATTATTTTCTCCATTAAATGGGCTTGTCACTCTTGTTGAAAATTAATTGACAAAGATGTATGGGTTATTTTGAGACTTTATTCCATTAATCTACCTAAATATCTGTCCTTATGGCAGTACTATACAAAGTTGATTACTATAGTTTTGAGGTAAGTTCTGAAATTGGAATTCACCTCTTTTGCCCATTCTCTCCATCACCTCCCCTCTGGCAACCACTACTCTGTATTTATGTAAGTCCTCCAATGTTTTAAAAGATTTTTTTTTTTCTAATCCGAATTCTTTTCATGTCCTTGAGAATTTTAAGATCAATCTATCAATTTTCCCATCTGGGATTTGACAGGGGCTCTGTTAAATCAGTAGACCAAAAGGCCAAGGCTTGTCAGCTTAACAATATTAAGTCTTCCAATTGGTTAACTAAGGATGCCTTTATATTTACTTAGGACTTTAATTTCTTTCAGTGATGTTTTATAGTTTTCAGTATGCAAGTCCTACACACTTACATTAAATTTCTAAGTATTCTTTTTGATGCTACTAAATGGAATTATTTTGATTCCATTATTGGATTTTTCATTGTTAGCATACATTTAGACAGTTGTTTCTTATGGTTTTTTTATTGAGGTATAGTTGACATACAATGTTATGTTAGTTTCAGGTATATAACATAGTGATTTGACAGTTCTATATATTAAGCTATACCCACCAGGAAAAATGTAATTACCATTTATCACCATACAATATTATTACAGTATTACTGACTATATTTCCCATGCTATACTTTTCATCCCCATGACTTATTTTATCACTAAAAGTGTGTACCTCTTAATCCCCTTCACCCATTTCACCCATCCTTCCACTTCTCCCCACCCCTGGCAATCAGTTTCTTCTCTGTATTTACGGTTCTGTTTCCTTGGGGTTTGTTTGCTCATTTGTTTTGTGTTTTAGATTTTATATATAAATAAAGTCATATGGTATTTGTGTTTATCTGATGAATTTCACCTATCATAATACCATCTAGGTTTCTCCATGTTGTCACAAATGGCAAAGTCTCATTCTTTTTGTGGCTGAATAATATTCCATTGCATATATATGCCGCATTTTATCATCCATTCATCTATTAATGGACACTTAGATTGCTTTCATATCTTGGCTATTTGGGCAGGTACCCAGTAGTGGAATTACTGGCTCACATGGTATTTCCAGTTCTATTTTTGACATAACTTCATACTTTTTTCCACAGTGATAGTACCAGTTTACATTCCCACCAATGGTGCTTGAGAGCTCCCTTTTCCCCACATCTGCACCATTTATTTGTGTTTTTTATTCTAACCACCTGACTGGTGCAAAGTGATATCTTATTGTGGTTCTGATTAGCATTTTCCTGATGACTTACAATGTTGAGCATCTTTTCAAATGTCTGTTGGTCATCTCTATGACTTCTTTGGAAAAATCTCTATTTAGGTCCTCTGCCCAATTTTTAACTTTTTTTTTGTTTTGAGTTATATAAGCTCTTTATATATTTTGGATATTAACCCCTTATTGCATATGTCATGACAAATATCTTCTCCCATTCCATAGGGGTTCTTTTGTTTTGTTTTCTTGATGGTGTCCTTTACTGTGAAAACCTTTTTAGTTGATGTAATCCCAATAGTTTTGTTTTTATTTCCCTTGCCTGAGAAGACATATCTAGAAAAATATTGCTAAGACTGATGCCCAAAAGATTATTGCTCATTTTTTCTTTTAGGGATTTTATCATTTCAGTCTCACATTTAGGTCCTCAGTTCATTTGGAGTTTATTTTGTGCATGTTGTAAGAAAATAATTTCATTCTTTTGCCTGTAGCTGTCCATTTATTGAAAAGGAAGTCTTTTTCCTAGTGTATATTCTTGCCTCCTTTTCATAGATTGACTATGTATGTATGGTTTTATTTCTTTGTTCTGTATCCTATTCCATTGATCTCTATGTCTATTTTTTGTGCCAGTTCCATACTGTGTTGATGATTATGGTTATCTATAGTATGTCTTGAAATCTGGGATTGTGATAGCTCTACCTTTCTTCTCAAGATTACTTTAGCTATTTGTGGTATTTTGTGGTTCCATAAAAATTTCAGGATTATGTGTTCTCCTTCTGTGAAAAATGCCATTGGTATTTTGACAGGAATTGCACTGAATCTCTACATTGCTTTGGGTAGTATGGACAATTTAACATTAATTCTTCCAATTCATGAGCCTTCTTGGTGTTGTTGTCAATGTTTTCATTAACATCTTATAATTTCCAGGGTATAAGTCTTCCACTTCTTTGGTTAAATAGATCCCTAAGTGTTTTATTATTTTTAGTGCAATTGTAAATGGAATTGTCTCTTTAATTTCTCTTTCTGCTACTTCATTATTAGTGTACACAACACATTTCTGTATACTAATTTTATATCCTATAACTTTACCGTATTCATTTATTTGTTCTCATAGTTGTTTTGGTGGATTCCTTAGGATTTTCTCTATATAGTATCATATCTGCAAATAGTGACTGTTTCACTTCTTCCTTAAAACTTGAATTTTTTTTAAATATTTTTCCTTGTCTAATTGCTGTAGGTAGGACTTTCAGTACTATGTTGAATAAAAGTTGTGAGAGTGAACATCCTTGTCTTGTTCCTGATCTGAGGGGAAAAAGCTTCAGTTTTCCCTAATAGGGTTTGTTGTATATGGCCTTTATTATGTTGAGGTGTATTCCCACTAAATCTACTTAAGTTGAGTTGTTATCATGAATGGATATTGTATTCTGTTAAATTATTTTTCTGCATGTATGAGATGATCATATGGCTTTTATTCTCTCTCTTATTAATATGATATATAACATTTATTGATTTGTGATGGTTGAACTACCCTTGAATCCCTGGAATAAGTCCCCCTTGATCATGCTGAATGAACCTTTTAATGTATTGTTGAAATTGGTTTGCTAATGTTTTGTTGAGGATTTTTGCATCTGTGATCATCAAAGATATTGACCTATATTTTTCTTTTTTTTTTTTTTAATAGTGTCTTTGTTTTAGTATCAGAATAATGTAGGCCTCATAGACTGAATTTGGAACCTTTTCTTCCTCTTCTATTTCTTTGGAATAGTTTGAGAAGGATAAGTATTAACTCTTTTTTAAATGTTTGCTAGAATTCGTGTGTGAAGCCACCTGGTCCTAGATTTTTGATGGGAGTTTATTACTGATTCAATTTTGTTGCTAGCAGTTGGTTTCTTCATATTTTCTATTCCTTTCTGATGCAGTGTGGGAAGATTTTATATTTCTAGGTATTTATCCATTTCTTCAAGGTTGTCCAGTTTGTTTGCATATAATTTTTGTAAAATTGTCATAATTTTTTGTATCTCTTTTATTTCAGTTATTTCTCCTTCATTTCTGTTTTTATTTGAGTCCTCACTCTCCTTTTACTTATGAGCCTAGCTAACAGTTTATCAATTTAATTTCTCTTTTCAAAGAATCAGCTCCTTGTTTCATTGATATTTTCTATTATTCTTTAGTCTCTATTTCATCCATTTCAGTTCTAACCTCCTTATTTCTTCCTTCTACTAGCTTTGGGCTTTTTTCTTTTTCTAATTCATTTAGGTGTGAGGGTAAATTGCTTGAGATTTTCATTTTTTGAGGTAAGCTTGTAATGTCATAAACATTCTTCTAAGAACTGCTTTAACTGTGTCCCAATGATTTTGGACTATTGTGTATTAATTTTCATTTGTATCCATGTATTTTTTAATCTTCCCTTTGATTTTCTTGTTAATCCATTAGATTTTCTTTTAATATCTATTTGAGAGAGAGAGAGAGCGCATGTGCACACATCAGTGGGGGGAGGGACAGAAGGAGAGAGAGAATCTCAAGCAGACTCCCCACTGAGTGTAGAGCACAATGTGCGACTTGATCTCGTAACCCCAAGATTATGACCTGACCTGAAACCAAGAAAGTCAGTCATTTAACCAACTGAGCCACCCAGGTGCTGCACCATCAGTTATTTAATAGTATGTTATTTAGTTTCCACCTGTTCGTGAGGTTTGTGTTTTTTCTTATGGTAGATTTCGTTTCATACCATTGTGGTCAAAAGGTACTTGATACGATTTCAGCCTTCTTAAATGTATTTAGATTTGTTTTCTGGCCTCACATGTGATTTATCCTGGAAACTGTTCCGTGGATAATATCCACACTTGACAAAAGAATTTGTTCTGTAGTTTTGGATGGAATGTTCCGTATGTATCTGTTAGGTCTGTCTGGTCTAATGTGTCATTCAAAGCCACTGTTTCCTTGATCTATCCATTTATGCAAGTAGAGCTACTATTACTGTATAACTATCAGTTTCTCCCTTTATGTGTATTAGTATTGGCTTCTTGTATTTTGGTGCTCCTGTGTTGGGTGCATAGATATTTATAATTGTTATACTTTTTATGGGATTGACCCATAGGTCAAAGGATTGACCTTTATCATTATGTAGTGCCCTTCTTTGTGTCTTTCTACAGTCTTTACTTTAAAGTCTGTTTTGTCTGACATAAGTATTGCTACCCCAGTTTTTTCTCTTTTTTTCCACTTCCATTTCCATGGGTTATCTTTTTCGATCCCTTCACTTTCAGTCTGTGTGTGTCTTTAGGTCTAAGTCAGTTTTCCGTGGGCAGTATATAGATGGGTCTTGTTTTTTGGCCATTCAGTCACCCTTTGTCTTTTGGTTAGAGCATTTAGTCCATTTACATTTAAAGTGATAGTTAATAAGTATGTACTTAATGCCACTTTGTTAATGTTTCCTGGTGTTTTCCTAGTTCTTCTCTGTTCCTTTTTTCTTCTTTTGCTTTCTTCCCATGTGGTTTGATGGCTTTCTTTAATGTTATGCTTGGATTAGTTTCACTTTATTTTTTTGTATGTCTATTACAGGTTTTTCATTTGTGGTTACCATTGGGTTCATATAGAACATCTTGTGTATATAGCAGTCTATATTAGGTTGATGTCACTTAAATTTGAACACATAAAAGCACTAAATTCTTGTTCCCCTTCCATATTTTATGTATATGATGTCATATTTTACATCTTTTTATTTTATCACTTGACTAATTTTTGTAGAGACAATTGATTTTACTAGTTTTGTTTTCACCGCCACACTGACTTTATGAGCAATTCCTCAACTACCTTTACTATATGTTTGCTTTTACTTGTGAAATTCTGCCGTTCATAATTTTCTTCTAGTTATGGCCTTTTCTTTCCACTTAAAGAATTCCCTTTAGCCTCTTTTGTAAGGCTGGTTTAGTGGTGATGAACTACTTTATTGTTTGGGAAACTGTCTCTTCAATTCTGAGTGATAATCTTGCTGGGTAGTGTAGGTAGAGTATTCTTAATTGTAGGCTTTATCCTTTCAGTCCTTAGAATGTATCATGCCTGCAAAGTTTCTGCTAAAATATCCTCTCATAGCCTTATAGGGTTTTCTTTGTATGTAACTTTTCTCTTGCTACTTCTAAATTTTTCTCATTATAATTACTTTTTGCCTTCTTAGTTTTTATGTATCCTAGTATAGATATTCTTGGTTTCACCTTTTAGGCACTCTCTGTGCTTTCTGACCTGGATTCTGTCTCCTTCCCCAAACTTAGGGACGTTTACAGCTCTTATATTTTTCAGATACATTTTCTGCCCCCTTCTTTCTTATCCCTCTGGGATTCCTTACAACATGAATGTTATCATGCTTGATGATGTTGCAAAGGCTCTTAAGTTATTCTCATTTTTAAAATGCTTTTTCCTTTTTGCTATTCAGCTTGGTTGCTTTCCATCTCCTGCCTTCCAAATCACTGATCTGTTCTTCTGCACCCTTTAGTCTGCTGTAGATTCCCTCTAGGATATTTTTCATTTCAGCTACTGAATACTTCAGTATTTAATATGATTTGGTATGACTGGTTATTATTTTTTTTAAGATTTTTATTTATTTATTTGACAGAGAGAGGGATCACAGGTAGGCAGAGACGCAGGCAGAGAGAGAGGGGGAAGCAGGCTCCCTGTTGAGCAGAGAGCCCGATGTGGGGCTCGATTCCAGGACCCTGAGATCATGACCTGAGCCGAAGGCAGAGGCTTAACCCACTGAGCCACCCAGGTGCCCCATGACATGATTTTTTTATATTTTCTTTCTCTTTGGTGTTCTCACTGACTTCATCTGCCCTTTTTTCAAGTCCAATATCTATGACCATTACTTTGAATTTTTTATAAGGCATATTGCTTATGTTTCTGTTAACTCCTCATTAGTCTTCATGGAACAATTGATTTTTATGTATTCATCTTGTATTCTGCAAACTTACTGAACTAGTTTATTAGTGTTATTTTTTTTTCTCTTTTGGTAGATTTTTTAGGATTTACTACATACAAGACTGTGTCATCTACAAATAACGATAGTTTAATTTTTTCTTTTTGAATCTTGGTGCCTTTATTTTTTTCTTGCTTAATTTTCCTTGCTAGACCTTGTAGTAGCTATTGAATAAAATTGACAAAAGCAAACATTTTTGTCTTGTTCCTGATTTTAGGAAAAAACTCATTTTTTCACCATTAAGTATGATGCTACCTGTATATTTTATAGATGTTCTTTATCAGGTTGAGGTGGTTGTTTTTTTCTTTTTCCCTATTCTAGCTTGTTATTTTTATCATGAAAAGATGTTGGAATTTTTGCAAATACTTTTTCTGCTTCTAGTGAGGTGATCATGTAGTATATTACTTTGATTTTTGCATGTTGGCCCAACATTGCATTTCTGAGATAAATCATCCTTGGCTGTAATGTACAGATCTTTTGTATGTGCAGATCTGTTTGCTAGATCTTTATTGAGGATTCCTGCATTTATGTTAATAAAGGATATTGATATATTGCATTCTTGTCATCTCTTTGTTTTTGGTATTAGATTCATACCTCCTTCATAGAATCCATTGAAAAGTTTGCCTTCTATTTTTTGGAAGAATTTGTAATGGATAGGGGTTAATTCTTTATTTTTTTTAAAAATATTTTATATAGGGGCGCCTGGGTGGCTCAGTAGGTTAAGGCCTCTGCCTTCGGCTCAGGTCATGGTCCCAGGGTCCTGGGATCGAGCCCCGCACCGGGCTCTCTGCTTGGCGGGGAGCCTGCTTCCTCCTCTCTCTCTCTGCCTGCTTCTCTTCCTACTTGTGATCTCTGTCAAATAAATAAATAAAATCTTAAAAAATATATATTTTATATATTTATTTGAGAAAGCATGAGCAGTGGGGAGAGGAAGAAGTGGGGCTCAATCCCAGGACCTGGGATCATGACCTGAGCTGAAGGCAGACACTTAACCAACTGAGCCAGCCAGGCACTCCAGCGCTAATTCTTTAAATGTTTGGTGGAATTCGGCAGCAAAGTCATGTACTTCTGGGCTTATCTTTACTGGCAGTTTTTTGATTATTAACTCAATCTTTTATTAGTTATAGTTCTATTAATCTCTGTTTCTTTTTGAGTCAGTTTCAATAGTTCGTGTCTAAGCATCTGTCCATTTCTTCTAGCTGATACATCATTTTTATTGTATTCCCTTGTAATTTATAAGGTATGTTTTCTTTTTTAATGCCTAATTTTAATAGTTTAGGTCTTCTCTTTTCTCTGATTCCATGTATGTAGCTTTCTCAAGCTTGGATCCTTCCAAAGAACTTTAGATTCCTTTGATTTACTCTATTGTTTTTCTATTCTTTATTTCATTAATTTCCACTCTAATCTTTAGTATTTCCTTCATTTGTGTTGTGTTTGGTTTTCTCTTTTTTGAGATTTTTAAGGCAGAAGATTATTTTATTGGTTTGAGGACTTTCTAAATATAGGTCTGTAAAGCTATAAATTTTCTTCTAATACTGCATTAGATGCATCACATAAAGTCTTAATATTTTGATTTTTCATTTTCATTTATCAGAAAATATTTTCTAACGTCCCTTATGATTTTATTTCACCCATTATTTAGCAGTATGTTGCATATACATATTTATATTAATTACCCAAATTTGCTTCTGCCCCATTTATAATTTCATCCCATTGATTTTAAACATTTAAATTTAGATAGGCTTGTTTATGATAGGACATACAATCTGTCCTGGAGAATATTCCATGCACACTTGAAAATGCATTCTGCTGTTTGGCAGAGTGTTCTCTAGATATTGTTTAGCTCAGTTGATTTCCAGTGTTTTTCTTCCTTAATTGTTTCTAGTTGTTATATACATTATTGAAAGTGGATTATTAAATAATCTGCTTTTCCTTTTACTTCTGTCATTTTTTACTTTATGTATTTTGGTGCTCTATTTTTAGGCTCATATATATTTATAATTGTTACATCTTAAGGAGTGACCCTTTTATAAAAATGTACTTGTTTGAAAAAAAAATGTACTTCTCGTAATATTATCTTAAATCCTACTCTGTCTGATAGTAGTATTGCCATTGCAGTTCTCTTTTGATCACTGTTACATGATACATATTTTTCTGTCCACTTAGTTTCAGCCTATTTGTATTTTTAAAACTAAGTAATGTCTCTTAAAGATGACACATAGTTGAAATTTTAATCCATTTTCCAGTTTTTGCCTTTGAGTTGTATTATTTAAACCATATACAGTATATGTAATTACTGTTGAAGTAGGATTTATATCTGCCAATTTATTATTGGTTTCTGTATGCATTTCATTTCACTATTCTTCCCTTAAGGCATTATTTTGTATTCACTAGATGTTTTTTAGTGTACCATTTCCACTCCCTTGTCACTCTTTTACAATATTTCTTGGAGTTATAACAATCTAAATTAGAGTAATACCAATTTAATTATAATACTGTACAGAAACTTTATTACTATATAGTTGCATTCACTCCTTTTCCTTTGGGCTTTTATTGTCATACAGTTTTATGCATTGTATGTACATTAACAGATTTATAATTACTGCTTTACAGTTACCATTTTTATGCTTTTTTTTAATTTTTATTTTTTTAATTAACATATAATGTATTAATAGCCCCAGGGGTACAGGTCTGTGAATAATCAGGCTTCACACTTCACAGCACTCACCACAGTACATACCCTCTCCAATGTCCATAACCCAACCACCCTCTCCCTAACCCACTCCTCCTGGCAACCCTAGTTTCTTTTGTGAGATTAAGAGTTTCTTATGGTTTGTCTCCCTCCTGACCCCATCTTATTTCATTTTTCCTTCCCTACTCCCCAAACCCCATACATTGCCTCTCAAATTCTCATATCAGGGAGATCATTTGATAATTGTCTTTCTCTGATTGACTTATTTTGCTCAGCATAATACCCTCTAGTTCCATCCACGTCGTTGCAAAAGGCAAGATTTCATTTCTTTTGATGGCTGCATAGTATTCCATTGTGTATATATAACACATCTTCTTTATCCATTCATCTGGTGACAGACATCTAGGTTCTTTCCATAGTTTGGCTATTGTGGACATTGCTACTATAAACATTCGGGTGCACATGCCTCTTTGGATCACTACCTTTGTAGCTTTAGGGTAAATACCCAGTAGTGTGATTGCTGGGTCATTGGGTAGCTCTATTTTCAACTTTTTGAGGAACCTCCATGCTGTTTTCCAGAGTGGCTAGAGGGTTCCCCACTCTCCATCTGTTGTTTTCTGACTTGTTAATTTTAACCATTCTGACTGGTGTGAAGTGGTATCTCATTGTGGTTTTGATTTGTATTTCCCTGATGCCGAGTAATGTGGAGCACTTTTTCATGTGTCCGTTGGCCATCTGGATGTCTTCTTTGCAGAAATGTCTGTTCATGTCCTCTGCCTATTCCTTGATTGGATTATTTGTTCTTTGGGTGTTGAGTTTGAGAAGTTCTTTATAGATTTTGGATACTAGCCCTTTGTCTGATATGTCATTTGCAAATATCTTCTCCCATTCTGTCAGTTGTCTTTTGGTTTTGTTGACTGTTTCCTTTGCTGTGCAAAAGCTTTTGATCTCGATGAAGTCCCAATAGTTCATTTTTGCCCTTGCTTCCCTTGCCTTTGGCGATGTTTCTAGGAAGGAGTTGCTGTGGCTGATGTCAAAGAGGTTACTGCCTGTGTTCTCCTCAAACACTTTGATGGATTCCTTTCTCACATTGAGGTCTTTCATCCATTTGGAGTCTATTTTTGTATGTGGTGTAAGGAAATGGTCCAGTTTCATTTTTCTGCATGTGGCTGTCCCAATTTTCCCAACACCATTTGTTGAAGATACTGTCTTTTTTCGATTGAGCATTCTTTTCTGCTTCGTCAAAGATTAGTTGACCATAGATTTGAGGGTATATTTCTGAGCTCCCTGTTCTCTTCCATTGATCTATGTGTCTGTTTGTGTGCCAGTAGCATCCTGTCTTGATGATGACAGCTTTGTAATAGAGCTTGAAGTCGGGATTGGGATGCCACCAACTCTTGCTTTCTTTTTCAACATTCCTTTGGCTATTCGAGGTCTTTTCTGGTTCCATATAAGTTTTGGGATTATTTCTTCCATTTCCTTGAAAAACATTGATGGTATTTTGATAAGGATTGCATTAAGCGTGTAGATTGCTTTAGGTAGCATAGATATTTTCACAATATTTGTGCTTCCAATCCATGAGCATGGAATGCTTTTCCATTTCTTTGTGTCTTCCTACATTTCTTTCATGAGTACTTTCTAGTTTTCTGAGTACAAATTCTTTGCTTCTTTGGTTAGGTTTATTCCTAGGTATCTTATGGTTTTGGGTGCTATTGCAAATGGGTCAACTCCTTAATTTCTCTTTCTTCTGTCTTGTTGGTTTGTAGAAATGCAACTGATGTCTGCATTGATTTTATATCCTGACACTTTACAGAATTCCTGTACAAGTTCAAGCAGTTTTGGAGTGGAGTCTTTTGGGTTTTCCACACAAAGTATCATATCATCTGCAAAGAGTGAGAGTTTGACTTCATCTATGCCAATTTGAATGCCTTTTATTTCTTTTTGTTGTCTGATTGCTGAGGCTAGGACTTCTAGTACTATGTTGAATTGCAGTGGTGATAGCGGACATCCCTGCTGTGTTCCTGACCTTAGGGGAAAAGCTGTCAGTTTTTCTCCATTGAGAATGATATTTGCTGTGGGTTTTTCATAGATGGCTTTGAGATATTGAGATAATGTGCCCTCTATCCCTACACTGTGAAGAGTCTTGATCAAGAAAGGATGCTGTACTTTGTCAAATGCTTTTTCAACATCTATTGAGAGTATTGTATGGTTCTTGTTCTTTCTTTTATTGTATTCTATCACATTGATTGATTTGTGGATGTTGAACCAACCGTGGAGCCCAGGAATAAATCCCACTTGGTCGTGGTGAATAATCCTTTTAATGTACCATTGGATCCTACTGGCATTTTTACATCTGTGCTCATCAAGGATATTGGTCTATAATTCTCTTTTCTGATGGGGTCTTTTTCTGTTTTGGGGATGAAGGTAATGTTGGCCTCATAAAATGAGTTTGGACGTTTTCCTTCCATTTCTAATTCTAAAACAGTTTCAGGAGAAATGGAGTTAATTCTTCTTTAAATGCTTAGTAGAATTCCCCTAGGAAGCCATCTGGCTCTGGGCTCCTGTTTTTTGGGAAATTTTTTTTTTTTTTTAAAGATTTTATTTATTTATTTATTTGTCAGAGAGAGAGAGGGAGAGAGAGCAAGCACAGGCAGACAGAATGGCAGGCAGAGGCAGAGGGAGAAGCAGGCTCCCTGATGAGCAAGGAGCCCGATGTGGGACTCGATCCCAGGACGCTGGGATCATGACCTGAGCTGAAGGCAGCTGCTTAACCAACTGAGCCACCCAGGCATCCCTTGGGAAATTTTTGATGACTGCTTTAATCTCCTTACAGTTATGGGTCTGTTCAGGTTTTTTATTTCTTCCTGGCTCAGTTTTGGTAGTTTATACAATCTCTAGGAATGCATCCATTTCTTCCAGATTGTCAAATTTGCTGGTATATCATTGCTTATAATATGTTCTTATAATTGTTTGTATTTCTTTGGTGTTGGTTGTGATCTCTCCTCTTTCATTCATGATTTAATTAATTTGGGTCCTTACTCTTTTCTTTTTGATAAGTCTGGCAAGGGGTTATCAGTTATTCTTTCAAAGAACCACCTCCTAGTTTCATTGATTTGTTCTACTGTTTCTTTGGTTTCCATTTCATTGATTTCTGCTCAGATCTTTATTATTTCTCTTCTCCTGCTGGGTTTAAGCTTTCTTTGCTGTTCTTTCTCCAGCCTCTTTAGGTATAGGGTTAGGTTGTATTTGAGAACTTTCTTGTTTCTTGACAAAGGCTTGTATCACTATATATTTTCCTCTCAGGACTGCCTCTGCTCTGTCCCATAGATTTTGAACAGTTGTGTTTTCATTTTCATTTGTTTCCATGAATTTTTTGAATTCTTCTTTAATTTCCTGTTTGACCCATTCATTCTTTAGTAGGATGCTCTTTAGTCTCCATGTATTTGGGTTCTTTCCAACTTTCCTCCTGTGCTTGAGTTCTAGTTTCATAGCAGTGTGATCTGAAAATATGCAGGGAATGATCCCAATCTTTTGGAACTGGTTGAGACCTGATTTGTGACCCAGGATGTGATCTATTCTGGAGAATGTACCATGTGCACTAGAGAAGAATGTTAATTCTCTTGCTTTGGGATGGAATATATCTATGATGTCCATCTGGTCCAGTGTGTCATTTAAGGCCTTTATTTCCTTGCTCTTTTGCTTGGATGATCTGTCCATTTCTGAGGGGGGTGTTAAAGTCCTCTATTATTATATGTGCTGCCGAAGCAAGCACTAAATTCCTCTATTATTATTGTATTATTGTCAATGTGTTTCTCTGATTTTTTTTTATTAATTGGTTTATATAGTTGGCTGTTCCCATGTTAGGGGCATAGATATTGAAAATTGTTAGCTCTTCTTGTTGGACAGACCCTTATGTATGATATAGTGTCCTTCCTCATCTCTTATTATAGTCTTTGGCTTAAAATCTAATTGGTCTGATATAGGGATTGCCACCCCAGCTTTCTTTTGATGTCCGTTAGCATGGTAAATTGTTTTCCACCCCCTCACTTTATTTTTTTTTTAAAGATTTTATTTATTTATTTGACAGACAGATCACAAGTAGGCAGAGAGGCAGGCAGAGAGAAAGGAAGGGAAGCAGGCTCCCCGCTGAGCAGAGAGCCCGATGTGGGGCTCGATCCCAGGACCCTGGGATCATGACCTGAGCCAAAGGCAGCGGCTTTAACCCACTGAGCCACCCAGGCGCCCCTCCACCCCCTCACTTTAAATCTGGAGGTGTCTTTGGGTCTATAATGAGTCTTGTAGACAGCATATTGATTTTGGGGGGGTGGGGGATTTTTTTTTTTTTATCCATTCTGATACCCTGTGTCTTTTGATTGGGGCATTTAGCCCATTTACATTCAGAGTAACTATTGAAAGATGTGAATTTAGTGCCATTGTATTGCCTGTAAGGTGACTGTTACTGTATATTGTCTTTGTTCCCTTCTGGTCTACTACTTTTAGGGTCTCTCTTTGCTTAGAGGACCCCTTTCAATATTTTCTGTAGAGCTGGTTTGTTGTTTACAAATTCTTTCAGTTTTTGTTTGTCCTGGAAGCTTTTTATCTCTCCTCCTATTTTCAATGATAGCCTAGCTGGATATAGTCTTCTTGGCTGCATGTTTTTCTCATTTCCTGCTCTGATTATATTACGCCAGTTCTTTCTGTCCTGCCAGGCCTCTGTGGATAAGTCTGCTGCCAATCTAATATTTTTTACCATTGTATGTTACAGACTTCTTGTCCAGGGCTGCTTTCAGGATTTTCTCTTTGTCACTAAGACATGTAAGTTTAACTATTAGATGACAGGGTGTGGACTTACTATTGATTTTGAGGTGGATTCTCTGTGCCTCCTGTATTTTGATGCTTGTTCCCTTTGCCATATTAGGGAAATTCTCTACAATAATTCTCTCCAATATACCTTTGCCCCCCTCTCTCTTTCTTCTTCTTCTGGCATCCCAGTTATTCTAATATTGTTTCATCTTATGGTATCATTTATCTCTCAGATTCTCCCCTCATGGTCCAGTAGTTGTTTGCTTCTCCTTTGCTCAGCTTCCTTATTCTCCATCATCTGGTCTTTTGTTTCACTAATTCTCTCTTCTGCCTCATTTATCCTAGCTGTAAGAGCCTCCATTTTTTACTGCACCTCATTGATAGCTTTTTTAAATTTCAGCTTGGTTAGATTTTAGTTCTTTTATTTCTCCACAAAGGCCTTTTATTTCTCCAGACAGGTTTTCTCTAATATCTACCATGCCTTTTTTGAGCCCAGCTAGCACCTTGAGAATCATCATTCTAAACTCTAGATCTGATATATTACCAATGTCCATATTGGTTAGGTCCCTAGCCTCTGGTACTGCCTCTTGTTGTTTTTTGTTTGTTTGTTTGTTTGTTTTTGTTTTGTTTTGTTTTGTGGTGAGTTTTTCCACCTTGTCATTTATCCAGATAGGAATATATGAACAAGAGATGGGGCGCTTGGGTGGCTCGAGTGGGTTAAGCCTCTGCCTTCCACTCAGGTCATGATCCCAGGGTCCTGGGATTGAGTCCCACATCAGGCTCTCTGCTCAGCCAGTCACCTGCTTACCCCCCTCTCTTTGTCTGCCTCTCTGCCTGCTTGTGATCTCTCTCTCTGTCAAATAAATAAATAAAATCTTAAAAAAAAAAAAAAAGAATATATGAATGAGAGAATAAAATACTAAGAGGGTGACAAGCCCCCAGAAAAATGTGTGTTAACCAAATCAGAAGAGACCCCAGGTTGGGGGGGAAGAAAGAGGATAAAAAGAAGTTCAAACAGGAATTTTTTTTTAAAAATTTAAAAAATATATATATTAGACTGGTAAATAGAACAGAGCCGCCCACTTGATTTTGGGTGTATTTTAGTCTCTTAGAAGAAACTACCTCCTAAAATTTTTAAAGAAAGCAAAACTTATGTGTACACAAAAATAAGGGTGAACATGATGAAGGCATGCAATATGACTGTAAAAATGAAAATTTTAAAAAAATTCTAAAAAAGGAGTTGATAAGTTGGTTGGGAAAAGAAAGAAAAAGAAAGTGGAGATAATTTGCTTAGGCTGGAGACTAGAACAAAGCCCTGTGCTAGATTTAGGGTATATTTTGATCTATTAAAAGAAGTTGTCCCCAACCTTTTTTAGAAGAAAAAACCTTATATGTATACAAAAAATAAAATTAGATACAATGAAGGATAAGATATGACTATATTAATGAAGGTTTAAAAAGATTTTTTTTTAAAGATTTTATTTATTTGACAGAGAGAGAGAGATCACAAGTAGGCAGAGAGGCAGGCAGAGAGAGAGGGGGAAGCAGGCTCCCCGCTGAGCAGAGAGCCCGATGCGGGGCTCGATCCCAGGACCCTGAGATCATGACCCTGAGCCGAAGGCAGAGGCTTAACCCACTGAGCCACCCAGGTGCCCCTAAAAAGATTTTTTAAAGTATTGTTAAGATAAACTAGTTTAAAAAACATTAAAAGAGGAAAGAGTAAAAGTTAAAAAATTAAGAAAAAAAATTTTTTTAATTAATTAACTTTGCAAGACTAAAGAATCATGGGGAGAAAGCCATGAATTCCATGCTTTGCTTTCCCCTCCTCTGGAATTCCACTGTTCTCCTTGATCAGTGAGCTTGGTCTTGCCTGGATGTTCTTGCTGATCTTCTGGGCAAGGGGCCTGTTGTAGTGATTCTCAAGTGTCTTTGCCCGAGGCAGAATTGCACTGCTCTTGCCAGGGGCCAAGCCATGTAATCTGCTCAGGTTTGCTCTCCAGAGCTTTTGTTCCCTGAACACTTTCCATAGAGCTCTAGAGGATGGGAATGAAAATGGCGGCCTCCCAATCTCCAGCCCAGAGAAGCCGAGAGCACAGGGCCCCATTCTGTAGTGCACCCTTGGAGAAAAGCGCTCAATCACTCCCATCTCCTTGTTCTCCAGTCGCATTCTGAGCTCACCCGGCCTGTGACCAAACGTTTCTGTCTCTGGCACACAGCCCCTTTTGGAGTCTCCAAACCAAGCAGATTCCTTCTGCTCTTCCAGTGGGTCTCCCCGGATCTGCCACTTGTGTGGTCCCTGCTCAAAGAGCATGGCCTGACTGTGCCTCGGATCACAGTTTAAGGTAACCCCAAGCTGAGAGCTCACTCCTCGGCTCCGTCTCTGTAGCTGGTTTCATCGCTCCAATGCCGGGAAGCTCTGCTACACTCAGACACCCCCGATTCCTCTGTGACCCTGCAGAACCTGAGACCTATGAGCGCTCTCCCTGTGAGAGCTCCACCCCTGCTGAGCCTGTGGAGCAATGTCCCTCAGTGGAGCAGACTTTTAAAAGTTATGATTTTGTGCTCTGCTGCTCTGCCACTTGCTGGGAGCCAGCCCTTCCCCCACAGTCTGTCTTCCCGTGGCTTCGGATTCACTTCTCCCCACATCTTACCTTTCAGAAAGTGGTTGATTTTCTGTTTCTAGAATTGCTGCCCTTCTTCTCTTCAATCTCCTGTTGGATTTGTAGGTGTTTAGGATTGTTCGGTTTGATAACTATCTAACTGAACTCCTGCGACCTGATGTCATCTCGGTCTGCTACTCCTCCACCATCTTGACTCCTCCTTCAAGTGTCAGTCTACAGTTGCCTTTAAATCAGATATAAAGAGTTAAAAACAATACACATATAAGGTCTTTTTGTTTAACTATGTATTTACTTTTACTGGTGTTCATCTTTTCATATGGATTCGAGTTACTGTCCAGCATCCTTTTCTCTCAGTCTGAAGGACTTCATTTTAGTATTTATTATAGAGCAGGCCCAAAACAATAAACACTCTCAGATTATTTATCAAGACATACCTTAGTTTATTATTCACTCTTAAAGCATAGTTTTACTAAATACAGAATTTCTTAGTTGACAGTCTTATTCTGGCAACATTTAAGTATGCCATACTAATACCTTCTGGCCTCCATTGTGTCTTATGCATCCTCAGCTGTTAATCTTACTGAAAAGAGTTCTTTGCTGCTTTCAAGATTCTTTCTCTTTGGCTGTCTGTTATAATTTCTCTAGGTGTGGAACACCTTTTTATGCTACTGGGAGTTATCTGAGCTTCTTGAATGTTGTTCATCAAATTTGAGGAGTTTGGGCTTCATACTCTCTTACTCTCCCTCCTTTACTTTGGGGATGCTCATTATGAACATGTTGGTATGTTTGACATTATCCCCACAGGTCTCCGAGGTTGTGTTATTTTTTTCTTCATTCTTTTTTCTTTCTGTTTCTTGGAATGGATGATCTCAATTGACTTCAACTTCTCTCTCCACTGCTTTTTCTGTCCCTTCCTCTAATCTACCATTGAATCCTTGTAATGGAGTTTTTTTTTATTTCAGTGATTTTTACTTGTTAGTTTCAGAATTGCCACTTGTTTTATTATTATGGTTTCTACTTCTTTCATCTCATCTATTTGAGAAGACATTGTTTTCATACTTTTAGTTCTTTAAGCATGACTTCCTTCAGTTCTTTAAACATACTTGAAATCATAACTCAAAGTCTTTGTTTAGTAGTCTGACACCTGGACTTCCTCACTGACAGCTTTCTTCCTGTGTATTAACCATACTTTGTTTTCTTGTATATTTTATAATTGTTAGAATTATATAGTTAGTTACAAGGCTAGATTCTCTGCCCTACCCAGGATTTGTTATTGCTACTGGTATTGTTTGTTAGTTTAAAATTCTAAACTATTTCAGTAAAATCTATATTTTTCTCATGAGCAGTTGTAGAAGTCTGTGCTTGGTTAGCTTAGTGGTCACCTAATGATTATATACAGATCCTTACTTAAAATCAATAAGTCTCCCAGTCTTGGGCAAAGGATCTCTGTACGTATATTAGGGCATGCCTTCAACAGTCAGCGAGGCAATTAACAATTCTGTCTTACCCCTTTAATCCCTGCTTGTGCAGAGCTTCAAAGTTAGCCAGTTTAGAGTTTATGTCTTTTGTGAGTGAGCATACAGCCTTAGGTATGTACATGGCTCTCTGGATTCCCAGGCACATGTCAGAACTTTTTAAAGCTTCCTACAGACATCTTATTTCCCATCTTTTAATTTTAAGCTTTTGAATAGCCTTTTTTTTTTTTTAATAGCCACCTGTTAACTGCTACCTCAGGCAGCCACTGTGATTAACAGTTAACACCTCCTGACTCCAAGTCAGGTAAATGAAGACAGCTTTGTTAGTAGGGTCTTGTAGAGAACTATCAAATAGGTAAAATAATGATACTTTTCTGGGAATGGAGCGTTAAAGGATATCTAGCCTAATTCTTCCCCTTCCAGTGGTCCCCAGGTTGCTGATTTTTACTGTAAATGTGGGTTGTTGGTTTTGAAAGCTGTCGTAGAGTTCTGGGAACAGTGGGAATAGGGCAAATGAAAACACTATGAAGCTTACTCTTCTTATTGAAATTCCATTGCTTTTCTTGAATAAATATTCCCTGGAATGCTGCAAGTTGTTGTTAATTTGCAAGTTTCTGAAAAATTAATTTTGACAGTATTTACCAGTCAGTATTCTCAGTGCTTTTATGGAGGAGTGAAATTTCAGAGATCCTTATTCTGCCATTTTTGCTGACATCTCTAAAATGATAATTTCTAATTATAACATTCCTTCTGCATTTATTAGCAGGAGTTCTTTAAAGAATTTTTTCTTATAAACTGATTGCCATTAAATATAGTTTGTAAGCAAATTAATAGATAAATATATGGTACATATCTTTAGTTGTGAAATTTGAGGATGGGGATTTGGTGTCTTAGTAATTACCCAAAATGACCAATTCGTCAGTTCTTTCTTTTTGGTATCATTATCAACTTGTGAGTTTTAACCTATTTCCTTTTGATGAGAAGTGCTTTTAGAGGTCACTCTTTGTGCCCAGATATATTCATTACCACTTAGATATTGTTACTTTATGACATTTTCAGTGGCAGATACAGTAATTATTTTTTACAAAGAGTGATTTGGGGCTATTAAATCATGAGTTTATATTGTTATTTCCTTCTTGTAATTAAGGTTACAGGATATCCACTTACCTTTTATACTTATCTTACATTGAAATTTTTTTGACATTAACAATAACTTCTTCATGTCACAATATACATAAATAATTTCAAAATACTACTCCTAAGATTGTGATGTTCACTGAGGTTAGAACAGCAATATATGAACAAAACAATTTTAACAAAAAGAAAATATTTTTAAAGTACCAAACATAAGTCACAGAGCTGAAGAATAACTAAGCTAAAAAATCTACTAAAGGGGTTCAAGTGAATGAAAAAGAGTGAAGCTAGCTTAAGGAATTTATGGGATACCCTAAGAGGACCAATATACACAATATAAAGGTCCTAGAAGGAAACAAAAGAGAGAGGTGCAGAAAGCTTATTCAAGAAATAACAACAAAAAAAACTCTTGAAACAAATATACCAAAATTTATGGACTATAACAAAAGCAGTTTTAAAAGACTTCATAATAATAAATATCAACATTAAAAAAAAGAAATTTTTCAAATAAACAACCTAACTTTGCACCTCAGGGAACCTAATGAACAACAAAGCCCAAAGTTAGCAGAAGGAAGGAAATAACAAGAATCAGAGTGGAAATAAATGAAATAGAAACTAAAAACACAATAGAAGAGATGAATGAAACTAAGTTACTTTTTTGAAAATATAAACAAAAAAGTAAACTTTTTTACCAAGAAAAAAGGAGGGCCTCAAAGAAATACAACTACAAATGAAAGAGAAGGCATTTCAACAGGTACCACACAAATACAAAATGTTATAAACAAATACTATAAACGATTCATCCACAGGTTGAACAACCTAGAGAAAGTGGCTAAATTCCTAGACACATTCAACTTACCAAGACTGAATCATGAAGAAATAGAAAATCTGAATAGACCAAATTACTAGTAAGGAGTTCGAGTCAGTAATCAAAAATCTCCCAACAAAGAAAAGCCTGGGATCAGATGGCTTTAGTGGTTATTTCTACCAAACATCTGAAGATGGGTCAGCAATCCTTCTCAAACTCTTTCGAAAACTTGAAGAAAAGGAATTACTTCCAAACTCATTTTACAAGCCCAGCGTTATAGTGATATCAAAACCAGACAGACACTACAAAAAAAAATTATCTGCCAGTATCCCTGATGAAAAGTTAAATGCAAAAACTTTCAACATAGTATTAGCAAACCAAGCCCAATAGTACATTAAAAGGAGCATATACTATGATCAAGTGGGATTTACTCCACAGTTGTAAGAATAGTTCAATATTCCCAATCAATGCAATATTCCACATGAACAAAATTAAGCATAAAAATGTTATGATCATTCATGAAGTCCAGAAAAACGTATATGACAAAGTTCAACATCTTTCCATAATAAAAACTGAGTATAGAAGGAAAGTACCTCAACATAATAAAGGCCATATATGAGTAAACCACAGCTAACATCATTCTCAGTGATGAACAGCTCTCTAAGATCAAGAACAATACAAAAAAAGGCCTACTTTCAAAACTTTCATTCAATATGTTATTTGAAATACTAGATAGAACAATCAGGCAAGAAAATAAAATAAAGGGGATCCAAATCAGAAAGGAAAAAAGAAAAGCTATCACTATTTGCAGATAACTTATATACAGAAAATTCTAAAGACTCCAAAAAGTGTTAGAACTAATAAACAAATTCAGTAAAGTTGCAGGATAAATCCATATACAAAAATTGGTTGTGTTTCTATATACTAACAGTGAACTAACAGAGAAAGTAAGGAAATAATCCCATTTGCAAAAGAAACAAAATACCTGGGAATAAATTTAAGCAAGGAGATGAAAAATCCATATACTGAAAACCACAAAAGATTGATGTCTCAAAAAAAGACTGATGAAAGAAAAAAAGACACAAATAATTGTAAAGATGGTCTATGTTCATGGACTGGAAGAATCAATATTGTAAAGATTCCCACAGTACCCAAAGCAATCTGCAAATTCATTGTAATCCCTATCAAAATTCCAATGGCATTTTTCATGCTAATAGAAAAAAATAATCTTAAATTTATATGGAGTTACAAATGACCCCAATAGTGAAAGCAGTCTTGAGAACGAAAAACAAAGTTAGAGTCATCATATTTCCTGATTTCAAACTATATCACAAAGCTATAGTAATTAAAACAATATGGTACTGACGACAAAACAGACAGATTAATGGAGCAAAATGCAGAACCAACAAATACATGTATGCAAATATGGTAAAAAAAATTTTTAATAACCAAAATGGTACAATGGGGGAAGGATCATTTCTTCAATAAATGTATTGAGAAAAGGAGGGATCATACTTATAAGAATGAAACCAGGCCTCTCTTACACTATACACAAAACTCAAAGTGGACCTAAGTTTTGAACACAAAACCTGAAACTAAAACTCCCAGAAAAAACATAGGGGTAAACTTCTTGGAATTGATCTTAACAATGGTTTTTTTGATTGTGTTTTTTTTGTTTTTGTTTCTGTTTTTTTTTTTTGGTTTTTTTTTTTTTTTTGCATTCCAAAAGCAAAGGCACCAAAAGCAAAATAAGTAGGACTACAGCAAACCAAAAACTGAACAGTAGAGGAAACCATCAACAAAATGAAGAGGCAATCTACTGAATTGGAGAAAATATTTGCAAATAATGTATCTAAAAGAGGTTAATATCCCAAATACACAAGAAATCTATAAAACTCAATAGAAAAAAAAAATTGGGTAAACGGCCTAAGCAGACATTTTTATAGAGAATGCATGCAGATGGCAAACAGGTACATGAAAAGGTGTTCAACACCACTAATCATTGAGGAAATATAAATCAAAACCACGGTTGAGATATCTCCTATCACCTGACCCTGTTAGGTTATCTAATACCAAAAAGACGAGAATGTTAACACGAAAGTGGAGAAAAGAAAAATCCTATTAGAGCGTAAACTGTTACAACTGCTATGGAAAATAGTATAGAGATTCCTCAAAAAGTTACTAATAGAACTTCCATATGACCCAGCAATCCCACTTCTAAGTATATATCCAAAGGAAATGAAATCATTATCTCAGAGATTTTTGCACTTCAGTGTTCATTGCAGCATTATTCATGATAACCAAGGTGTAAAGACAACCTACGTGTCCACCAGTGGTGAGTGGATAAAGAAAATGTATTGTGGAAGGAGAGGAGGAAAAAGTTGTTGTTCAGCCTAAAAAGGGAGGGGGAATCTTGTCATTTGTAACAACATGGATGAACCTAGAGGACACTGTGCTAAGTGAAATAAGCCAGACAGAGAAAGACAAATACTGCATGATTCCACTTTTACGTGGAATCAAAAAAAGAAACAAAAAAGTTGAACTCTGAAACAGTAGAGAAGGGATTGTGAGGGCACCTGAGTGGTCAGTCCGTTGAGCATCCGACTCTTGGTTTCTGTCAGGTTATGATCTCACGGGTCATGAAATTGAACCCCACATGGGGCTCTGCACACTCACCATGAAGTCCACTTGGGATTGTTTCCCTCTTCCTCTCCCTACCTCCTGCCCCTCCCCCAACTTGTGTGCTCTCTCTCTTGCTCTCCCTCTCCAATAAATAAATCTTTAAAAAATAACTTAAAAAATAAGGTGGTTGGGAGGCTTGGGGGTAAGGGAAATAGGGAAAGGTTTATAGAAGTGTACAATCTTGTATGTGCTGTGGTGAGTGCTGTGAAGTGTGTAAACCTGGCGATTCACAGACCTGTACCCCTGGGGCTAATAATACATTATATGTTTACAAAAAAAATTTTTTTAAAAAGTGTACAATCTTTCATTATAAAATGAATAAGGAGGGGGTGCCTGGGTGGCTCAGTGGGTTAAAGCCTCTGCTTTCAGCTTAGGTCATGATCCCAGGGTCCTGGGATCGAACCTCGCATCAGACTCTCTGCTCAGCAAGGAGTTTGCTTCCTCCTCTCTCTCTGCCTGTTTCCTTGCCTACTTGTGATCTCCATCTGTCAAATAAATAAATAAAATCTTTTTTAAAAAAATAAAATAAAATAAAATGAATAAGGAGGGATGCCTGGGTGGCTCTGTCATTAAGCATCTCCCTTCAGCTCAGGTCATGATCCCAGGGTCCTGGGATAGAGCCCCGCATTGGGCTCCCTTCTCAGTGGGAAGCCTGATTCTCCCTCTCCCCCTGCTTGTAGTTCCTCTCTCTCTGTCTTCTCCGTCAAATAAATAAATAAATAAAATCTTAAATAAATAAAATGAATAAGGTCTATGGATTTAATATATAACATGGAGACTATAGTTGATAGTATATATTTGTTTCTTACTCTGGGTCTTAATTATTTGTGTTTTTGGGGGGGGTTGGTGAGCATTTGTAAGCTGTAAAATTTCTATGTATTATGCTATAGTAAAAAGTTTGTTTAAATTGGTTTGTTTTAAAATGAGTTAAAATAGTTCTTTTCTGATGTGGTTATGGCAAGTTTAAAATAAACTTCTGTTAAAACTAATTTGCACTCGTTTTTGCATGCAGACATCCAGAATACAAGATTGGTAGCCTAGAGAAATGTTCAATATCGTTATCTATGAACTTGGTCCTTTGATTCCTCAGGAGAACCTGTGCCTGTCAAGGGCTGGATCCTGAGACCTGTGGTGCCTCCTTTTCTTTTGGTTGTTCATGGAGCATGTACTACAATGGATGTAAGTTTGCCAGAAGCAAGATCCCAAGAAAATTTAAGCTGCTTGGGGATGACCCAAAAGAGGTTTGTTTACTTCTTGATATATAATCTCTTTGATTTTCATGGAGAATTGATGAGTACAGATGAAGTAAACAGTATAACATACTCTGTTAAATTTTCATTAACATAGAGAATTTCATCTCAGAGGTACATCAAAATTTTAGCTGAACTGTAAGTATACATTATATATTTGATAAAATTAGCATAATAATAACTATGTGATACCAAAGTAGAAAAGTCTGAACATAAACTACTCATACCTATGGCCTTTTGTACTTACCTTTTATGTTAACTGTTAACTTTTATGTTAAGCAGCCATCACTTTGGTATTAAAACCAAGTATTAACATTTCATTGTTAAAACTTTCATTTTTCTCAAACCTGAGTTGCAGAAGTCATGTTCATCACTATCCCATTCAATAAAGACCATTTCTCATCACATTGTCATACCGTGATATTTGATAAAGTTATCATAATGAATGCATTCAAGTAGCTAAAACATATTTAGATATTAACATAAAATTTTAATTGATATTATATATTTCTCAAAATATAACTTACAAATGGATATCAATTTTAACAACTTTTGGGTATAGCTTCTAGTGTATGCTAATTGAATAATCAAAAAACCCCTGAATGTTTACCATTTAGATATGACCAAATTTTTAGTGACTCTGTGAACCTTATAATTATCTTTTCAAACTTTAAGTGCAGTTGAAATAGTTATACTATATATATTATTGATATGTCCCTCTAAATGAAAAATGTGCTAGTGTTATTATTTGTGACTATAATAGTAAGTGGAAATTTAGTAAAGTACAAAAACTCTTGAAATGATGATAAAATTTTTTTCACAGGATTGTATTTTTTTTTTAAAGATTTTATTTATTTATTTGACAGAGAGACAGAGATCACAAGTAGGCAGAGGCAGGCAGAGAGAGAGGGGGAAGCAGGCTCCCCGCTGAGCAGAGAGCCCAATGTGGGGCTCGATCCCAGGACCCCGAGATCATGATCCAAGCCGAAGGCAGAGGCTTAACCCACAGAGCCACCCAGGTGCCCCACACAGGATTGTATTTTTAATAAACTAGAGTAAATGGGCTACATATCCCTCTTCATAAGAAAAAAATACAAACAATAAGCCTAATGAAGTGTAGCAATTTTACATAGCTGATGAGCCACTTTAATTTTCCACACTGCAGAGCTTTTTTACTACTATTTTATAAATGTTTTTCGCTTTTACTAGATTTAACATAAAGCAAATCCAAGGGATAGCTAGGAACATCCTCCCTCAGGTAGGTAGGAGAGGTTGGCTTAGAAACCTCCTCACGTTCTAAATTATAAATAAATATAATTCTTCCAGGTAGTTACATCTTTTAAGGTTTTGGAGAAAAAAAAAATGTTACTGTGAAATGAGAACTTCTAAATATGAATGGAATAACCAGGTATTATCACCTACCATTTTACAAGTATCTTACCTAGAAAATCTTTTTTTTGTAGGGAGGAAGGAAGGAGTGTAACTGAACATTTTTCCTTTAAAATAAACTTTACAAAGTTCTGCATATAAACTCTCAACATTTCTAGTTCTGAGAGTTTTATCCATATGTGAAGCATCTACTAACTTTTAGTTCAGTGGAAAGATCTTCTCAAATTTTGAATGCTATTTTTATAAACATTTAAAAATATAAAGATTGAAAATAGATGAACCAAACAAATCCTTTCAATAGCTCATCTTCCATGGCAGCTGACTGGAGAAGGAGTGGAGAATGTGACCTCTTTAAAACCATATGGCTTCATTCTCCTTATCCTACTACTAGCATAGTCTTATATTTATAAAATGCCAAATATCCACATGGGGAGTACAAAATTGATTAATATAAAAACACCAAAGAGATAGACATTCTAATAACATATACAAAAATAGATGATGTATGGTTTATACTTTTTACTTAGAAATAATTGTGTTAAGGAACTTTATTTAATAAGAAAGACACTATTCTCATTTTGACCTAAGATGTAGTGAGAAAAATTAACTGATAGCCTCTCTTACATATGGAAAGGATTTAGGATTTAATACGTAGAATTATTCATTTTATACAGGAAGAGAAACTGGAGTCTCATTTACAAAACCTGTCCACTCTTATGGCACCAACATACAAGAAACTTGCACCTGATGCATATAATAATCAGGTAAGTTTATAAAAAAATCATTGACAATGACTGGAACAGTTTACTTATTACTGATGACCTACCTACTTCCAAAATTATTTTTGAAGCAATGATTTTCCTTTATTTTTCTAATTTTTCCTCTTCCCAATTAGAGAACCCACAGTGTTCTGTTTCTGGTACATAAGAATTATATCATCCAAAAGAGCATATTTTTGGTCTTTTAATCTGTAAAGATAATGAGCTTTTAAGTCTCACAAGCTGTTCTATCCACTAATCTTATTTTCATATCTCTTCTGTAATCAGACTTTGGTGGTTAATTAAAATTATGTGGCGCAAACTATAGGTTCTAACCACCTATTAACTTTTCACATATATGTCTATATATATTAAGCTGTGAGTGTACTGCTTTGTAAGTGTACATAGAAATGTCCAAAAATGTCAGATTTTGCTGGATTCTCTTCTTTTTAATTGGCCTTGGCTCCATGAACCAAGCAAAAACATCTTTTTCCTATTTTTTGGGTGTCTTGTAGACTGTACCTATTTGGAAGGCTAGGTGATTTGTTCAGAAATGCTCATGAAGGGGAAAAAAAAAAACTGTGAAGTCTTCCCTGTCATTATAACATCAACAACAGGAGCATTAAATGGATATAAGCTAGACATCATATTTAATATATGTTATATATATTAAATATATACATATTTATGTTATAAACTAAATATTTAGTCACTGTGGACATAAAGGTAAGCAATGTAGGGTTTCTGTCTTTAAGCAATTCCTTCTTTAGAGGAGACAGAGATATGGAAAATAGCAATTATAGAATAATATGTTAACAGCTGAAATAGAGGTATGCACATTTCTGGAGGAACAAAAAAGTTCTCCCTGAAAGCAGAGAATTAAGAATTAAGGTCACAAATGGCCTTGGAGACCATATAAAAATCTTTGAACTTGACCCTGTACTTAAGAAGGCTACCATTGGGGTATTTTAAGTGTGTGTTGGGGGCAGAGGACGGTGATTTAATTTATAAAGAACACTGCATCAAAAACTAATGATGTGCAATTGCAGGGTCATAGGGTAGCTCTATATTTAATTTCTTGAGGACTCTCCACACTGTTTTCCAAAGTGGCTGCACCAACTTGCATTCCCACCAACAGTGTAAGAGGGTTCCCCTTTCTCCACATCCTCTCCAACACATATTGTTTACAGTCTTGTTAATTTTAGCCATTCTAACTGGTATAAGGTGGTATCTCAATGTGGTTTTGATGTGAATCTCCCTGATGGCTAGTGATAATGAACATTTTTTTCATGTGTCTGTTAGCCATTTGTATGTCTTCTTTGGAGAAGTGTCTGTTCATGTCTTTTGCCCATTTTTTGACATGATTATGTTTTGTGTGTGTTGACTTTGAGGAGTTCTTTATAGATGTTGGATATCAGCCCTTTGTCTGTACTGTCATTTGTAAATATCTTCTCCCATTCTGTGGGTTGTCTCTTTGTTTTGTTGAGTGTTTCCTTTGCTCTGCAGAAGCTTTTGATCTTGATGAAGTCCCAAAAGTTCATCTTCACTTTTATTTCCTTTGTCTTTGGAGACATATCTTGAAAGAAGTTGCTGTGGCCTATTTGGAAGAGGTTACTGCCTATGTTCTCCTCTAGGATTCTGATGGATTCCTGCCTCATGTTGAGGTCCTTTATCCATTTCAAGTTTATCTTTGTGTATAGTGTAAGAGAATGGTTGAGTTTCATTCTTCTACACATAGCTGTCCAATTTTCCCAGCACCATGTAATGAAGAGACTGTCTTTTTTTCCACTGTATATGTGTCTGTTTTTATCCCAGTGCCATGCTGTCTTGGTGATCACAGCTTTGTAGTTAAAAAAACACAAAAACAAAAACTAATTATGTATTGTATGGTGACTAACATGACACAATTAAAAAAAGAACTAATGAAGTATGATGTGGTGACATAACATAATACAAAAAAATGTAAAATAAATAAATATAGTTCACCCAACAAGCCAAATTAAAATACAGCGTACATTAGCATAAGATTAAATCGGAGAAGTAAGCTAGTGTAGTCATTGAACAAGAGATGTTAAAGTCCTAAATTAAAGAGATGGCAGTAGTGATAGAATAAAGAAAATAAAGTGTGTGAAATATTTGAGGTAGAACTTACAGAACTTAGTGACCGATTGGATTTGAGGATAAGCAAAAGGGGGAGGTTCAGGATTCACCAAATTTCTGGCTTGGACAGATGGTTCTATTTAGAATTTGGAGTCAATGAGGAAAAGTTAAGTTTGGGGGCAAAAAGGGGAAATGATACATTTCATTTTGGACAACTATGTTTGACATAATTCTGGAATAATTGGATAGAAAATCAGGAGAAAAATCCAAACTAGCACTGTAGATTTGAGACTTGTCAAAATGCAAGTAGTTGAAACTGAATACATAGGAGTGAATACAGTTTTTCAAAGTGGAGATTATAAGGAGAAGGGGCTAGTAATGGCATTCTGGAACACATGGACATTTTAGGAGTGGAAGATGAGAAACCAGTAAAGTAAATGCTGGGGGTAGGCACAATATAGTAAAAGAAGTTAAAGATTTAAGGGAAAGAGAGAGACTGATAGATGGAGGAAAGCTGGAAGTGATGAAGGTAGCCAGAGAAGAGTACACAGCAGTAGGGGGTACAGGGAAGTATGAAGAAGAGTGTGTTTAGCAAACAGTTGTCATTTAATGACATTAAAGACTAAAGGGATTAGATTAGCTTACATAGCAGAGACAGATGGGGAGACCAATACTAATTTAATCATTTAGCTACTCTTGTTTCAATTATGGACTTTTAACACTTTCCTCAAACCTCAACTCTTTCTTTTTTAAGTGGGAGCAAAAGAGGCAAATTAAATAATGATCTGTTTATAAAGTTGTTTCATGTCACAACTTAGGTTTTTAGAAATGTATATGTTGTCTATGAAAAATATTTTAGATGCTGTTAATAGTAGTTGGATTAATACTGTTTTTTTACAATCTTAACTACTTTGGTAAGTATCACAGAAAAATATATAGAATGCTTTGGTACTGTTGTAAAATAATTCTGAGTGAGAAACACAATATATCAAGCTATAAAAAGAAAATGAATAAAGTCTATGTTGCTAGATTTCAAGTTTGACCATTTTCTGTTGAATAAATTTTTTTTATAGGTGCTATTAATCAAATGGCTTTAGCGGGGAAAGAGGACAGAATAACAAAGCATTAATGTTCTTTTCACTCTACTCCTTTTATTTTTATTATAGATGGTGTCATACACATGTGATTTTCTAAGCATTGATATTCTACCCAGTTACATTATGTTTGGAGTATTTTATGCATTACCTAAACCTAGAATATCCAAAATACAACAGTACCCCAAATTTTAGTTATAACAAGATGATTAGATATGACTCGTTAGGTGTGTTTCAGTATTTGTATATGAATAAACGTACTGAAAAATGGGCAGTTTCATTTAAGCAAGATGAATAAGCTCTAGAGATCTGCTTTGCAACATGTGCACCTACAGTCAACAATAATGTATTGGACACTTAAAACTTTGTTTAATGGTCGATCTCGTGTTATGCATTCTTACCATAAAATATAAATGTGTGCACATAATGGGATATTACTCAGCCATCAAAAAGAATGAAATCTTGCCATTTGCAGTGATGTGAATGGAGCTAGAGTATATTAGGCTAAGCAAAATAAGTCAGAGAAAGACAAATACCTTATGTTTTCACTCGTATGTGGAGTTTAAAAAACAAAATGGATAAACATATGGGAAGGGAAAAAAAAGAGAGAAGCAAACCATAAGAGACTCTTAACTATAGAGAACAAACAGGGTTGATGGAAGGAAGTGGGTGGCAGTGTACTAAATAGATGATGGGTATTAAGGAGGGCACTTGTGATGAACACTGGATGTTATATGTTATATGTAAGTGATGAATCATTAAATTCTACTCCTGAAACCAATTTTACCATCTATGTTAACTACAATTTAAATAAAAAATTGAAAAGGAAAAAAAATTAAAAATTTAAATACATACATATACTCATACATTAAAAAAAATACGTAAAAAATAGATGTAAGATCTACCTAAATTAAATCAGTCAATAGCTGTGAATGGATAAGGTGTTTTCTGTATTGCATGGTAGTTCCTATTAGTAATGTTCATCCATATGTTTTAATATGGTTTAGAGATCCAAAACATAGCCTTGTGATCTTTCCACACAGAACAGGGGAAGACCTGTTAAATTTATGGATGCTGTCAAAACCTACCATTTGATTTTTATCTCCTCCCCCAACTGAATATATTATCCTCATTTCTCATTTCTAAATGCTCTTCCCTGGCTTTGTTCCTTGATTTTGTAAAGTTTCATTTCTAAAGTTAAACTTCTCATCAGAGAAAAATGTAAGAAAAAAAGAGGAGAAACATCTTTTAAGTACTGAAAGAGAAAAAAACTGTCAACCTAGAAATCTCTCCCCAGGAAAAACAACTCTCAAAAGTAAAAGCAAAATCAAGTACATGAAATTCTTGGGCATAAAAATTTGACATTTGACAAAAATGTACAAGACCTGCACACTGAAAACTACAAACTTGCTGAAATTTAAAAAGACCCAAACTGGAAAGATATACTGTGTTTATGGATCACAGGACTAAATATTTTTAAAATGTCAGTTTTCCCCAAGTCAATCTGTACCTTATCTGTCAAAACATTGCCAAGTGTTTTGAAGAAATTGATATTCTAGAATATAGAGAGAGAAATGCAAAGGATTTAGAATAGAGAATTTTCAAAAAGATCAGAATTTGATGATTTCTACTCCCTGATTTTAAGATTACTAAAGATCCATATTTACTAGTAATCAAGATAGTGATATTGGCATATACACACATACCTCCCAACACACCATTATATACCAAAAGATCAGAGTTTTGTGTCATTCCATTGTATTTCCAGATATAAAATATGCAACATTTTTTTAAAGTTCTTAATAGCCAAAATACTAAGGAGTCTTTTTTACCTTTTCAGTGCACAGGTCTTACACTTTTTTCTCAAATGTATGCCTGAGAATTTCAGATGCCTAAATATATCCCCATTCACACACACGCTTTTATTTTTCAGATTGAATATGAACACAGAGCGCCAGAGTGCCGACTGGGTCTGAAGGAAGGCCGGCCATTCTCAGGGGTCACTGCATGTTTGGACTTCTGTGCTCACGCCCACAGGGACTTACACAACATGCAGAATGGCAGCACATTGGTAAGTGGGGGCACAGAACAGGTTAGCAGCACATCCTGTGAAACAGTGGAAAGCTGGAAGTTAGAAGCATGTGATTAGAGTAATATGTTCTCTGCAGGTGTCATTGCACAAGTGTTTTCATGAATGAGTTGCTGTTGCAAAGGTGACCATATTTGGCATATCTAGTTCTCTCATAATGGGTTGGCATATTACTGGAAATCTGCTGACAAGCACAGGAAAATCATGGAAATACTGATGCTAACTAAACCAGTGACTGTGCATTGCCAGCTACCATTAGCTACCAAAAGTCTTCAAAATTCAGTGTCAGGTATCTGGTAGGTTATAATCAGTATATTAAAAAGCTGTATACAAGCCAAGGCACCAGTCCACGTTGCAGAGAGAAGAGCAAATGAAACATGCATCATCTGTGGCACAGTAACTACTGTAGAAAATTCAAAGTACAAAAGAGCCCACTATAACTACATAGTATAGTGGGTGAAGTGGATTGGGCTGTATAATTGGAGGTTTTGGTAAGTGGAGAAAATGAATATGGGCATATCCTTGCATGGAGAGAGAGAAACCAGAGTGTAGATAAAGAATGAAAAAGTTCAAGTGAAGTGATCCGAAGGGGCACGTGCACCCAAATGTTTATAGCAGCAATGTCTACAATAGCCAAACTATGGAAAGAACCTAGATGTCCATCAATAGACGAATGGATAAAGAAGATGTGGTATATATACACAATGGAATACTATGCAGCCATCAAAAGAAATGAAATCTTGCCATTTGCGACGACGTGGATGGAACTAGAGGGTATCATGCTTAGCGAAATAAGTCAGTTGGAGAAAGACAACTATCATATGATCTCCCTGATATGAGGGAGAGGAGATGCAACATGGGGGGTTAAGGGGGTAGGAGAAGAGTAAATGAAACAAGATAGGATTGGGAGGGAGACAAACCATAAGTGACTCTTAATCTCACAAAACAAACTGAGGGTTGATGGGGAGAGGGGGGTTGGGGGGGGTTATGGACATTGGGGAGGGTATGTGCTATGGTGAGTGCTGTGAAGTGTGTAAACCTGGCGATTCACAGACCTGTACCCCTGGGGATAAAAATATATGTTTATTAAAAAATTTTAAAAAAAATAGTCACAAAAAAAAAAAGTTCAAGTGAAGAAATTATAAACTAATCCACCTAGTGAGTCATCAACATGGATATAATAGTGTAGTTGAGAAATATGACCAATGAGACTTGAGTTGAAAAATAGAATACAGAGAGCAAAGTCATAGTCTAGGGTAGAGAAGAACCCAGGGAGGTGGTTAGCAATAGTGGAAGTAATTCACGGAACCTGGTATGAAGTTTTTGAGAGGCAGAAAAGGTATTGGTTTAATGGTTTAAACAGAGGTCAGAAGTTTTGTTTTTTTTTTTATTAAAGGAAAGATAGTAAATATTTTAGGTTTATATAATATCTTAGACCACATTCATTATTTTGGGTTTTTTTTTTTAATTAAAAATGCAAAAAACAATTCACTGGCCATGCAGAAACCGGCTGTGAGACAGTTTGGCTTGCAGACTTCTGACCCAGGAGGGCAAACAATGAGGCTTATCATCCACAATATCTGAAATCATCATTAATCATGTGTTGAACACTTGCTTACTATTAGAAGGCTACGCTAGATTTGGGGAAGAAGAAATAAATGATAATCAGAGCCATAGTAGGTCTAAACATAGCCATGTTTCTCTAGCAAGGTGATGGAGAGAAGACAGAGATGATTAGGGTTCCGCGTAAAGGGGACTTTGCGTCTAACAGGTCATGGTTTTCACGAGGTAGAAAGAAAAGCAACACTAGGTAAGAAGAATGGAGTAGGGACAAACATGTGAGAAAAGGTGATAGGTGCTCAAAAGACGTGGATTTGGAAGACTTTTATGTACAGGAAGTGAAAACCTCGTTTTAGTCCCATCTCATGTTAAATTTATCTGTCAGGGTAAGTCTGTTATGTTCACATTCCTTTCAAGAGTATCTTCCAGTAATTTTATTTTACCTGCACTTTAAATGACTATGATCACATTGTTTTCTGCATCAGCCAAAAACACGAATTACTAAAAGCTAGTATGTTACAGCCAACAAATAACCTCTCATCAACACCAAGAGGATTGTGGCTAACAAAAAAGAAAAAGTACAATTAAATTAGCAAAGCAAGAGAAGTAGACTTTTCCCCTTTTTGGAACAGCCCCTCATATGGTACAACAACTTAGAAGAGAAACAAGAGAGGAACAATAGTAAGTTAGTCTTAACGAGTACAGAGACAGAAAGAAGAGGAAGATAGACACAGTGTTGAGTTATATATTCCCTATAGCAACCACATCTTCAATTTCACATTTTTTTTAAGATTTTATTTACTTATTGAGAGAGAATGAGAGATTGACAGCATGAGAGGGGAGAGGTCAGAGGGAGAAGCAGACTCCCCACCAAACAGGGAGCCTGATGTGGGACTTGATGCCAGGACTCCAGGATCATGACCTGAGCTGGAGGCAGTTGCTTAACCAACTGAGCCACCAAGGGGACCCAATTTTACATTATTTAGATTTCACTTTGGTATTTTGTGGAAATTTCTTAAGCACAATGAAGGAGAGTTAAGAGTCTGGTGTGGGGGAAGATGTGAAATGTCTTTGTGTACAAAAGTATGAGATTAGGTGACTGATAACTAGCAAAACAGGAAATCATCTGGTGGAAGAAACTTATAGCCTCTTCTTAAAGAGGTTTCACATCTCTTGCATTTATGTTTCAAGTGTGAAAGGTGGGAGACTGCTTCATTTTGGTTCTTCCTAGAATCAGAAATATATGTGAAGAAGAAAGTTACCGTGGGTAGCAGTTCCTGATAGACTCAAAAAAAGAAAAGGGGAAAAAAAAAGTTAACGTGGACTGTCTTTTCCCTGTACCATTTTAATGGCACCTCCCTTAAGAACAGATAGACATGATTCATGGTAATATGCCTGTCACTGATCTGGTTCAGGAGACCACCACCACAAATCTAAATACTGACAGGGAGAAAGTTACACACACACACACAATTTCTTTTGGACTGAAACTGAAGCAATACTGTCTTATTTCCCTACAGGTATGCACCCTCACTAGAGAAGACAATCGAGAAATTGGAGGAAAACCTGAGGATGAGCAGCTGCATGTTCTGCCTCTCTACAAAGTCTCTGATGTGGATGAGTTTGGGAGTGTGGAAGCTCAAGAGAAGAAGAAGCAAAATGGTGCGATTCAGGTGCTGAGTTCTTTTCGGCGGAAAGTCAGGATGTTAGCGGAACCAGTCAAGACATGCCGACAAAGGAAACTAGAAGCCAAGAAAGCTGCAGCTGAAAAGCTTTCCTCTCTGGAGAACAGCGCAAATAAGAATGAAAAGGAAAAGTCAGCCTCATCTCGTACAAAACAGACTGAAAATGCAAGCCAGGCGAAACAGTTGGCAGGTAACTTTAATGTAAAGCATCTGTGTTATCTGAAACTTATGTTAGAAATGAGTATCGGGGGGCGCCTGGGTGGCTCAGTGGGTTAAGCCGCTGCCTTCGGCTCAGGTCATGATCTCAGGGTCCTGGGATCGAGTCCCGCATCGGGTTCTCTGCTCGGCAGAGATCCTGCTTCCCTCTCTCTCTCTGCCTGCCTCTCCATCTACTTGTGATCTCTGTCAAATAAATAAATAAAATCTTAAAAAAAAAAAAAAAAGAAATGAGTATCGGTAATTTCAGACGATTATATTCAATCATGGTCTTAGTTTTGTACCAAAATCTTCTCTGAAGTCCCAAGGACCAGGCTTTGCTCTTGGAGATGGTAATGAGATATGGCACCCTGAACCCCAGCTTAATGGAGAAGTTTGGGTTCTGTTCTATAATAGATGGCAGTTTTATGATAGGCAGGTAATATGGTGAAATTAGGGTTAATCTAGCAGCGACAGGGGGGCAGATTAGAGGCTGAGGAGCTATGAGTTTGGAGATTGATGCAATAAACCAAGAGAAAAGCTTGAGTTTGGGTGGTAGCAATGAAGATATAGCAAAAATGATGGAAGCAAATGCTCCTAAAATGATTCTCAATTCATGGATGACCAAACACTGGAACAAAGACAAAAGAAAAATTTAAGATTGATTTCAACATTTTAAGCCTAAGTAACTAAAACAGTACTATTTGTTGAAATAAGAAGTTTGAAAATAGGAATTATGGGGAAGGGGCAGGAGAAGATTGTCAAAGCCCCTTGCTTTTGTCTTCAATTAATTTCTACAAAAAGCCATACCATGTAATGTCCATATCCACATCTTACAGATGGCATTGGCCTGGCCATTAACAAAAGAAAAAGGCTTATTTTTTAAGTTTAGTCTACTAGTTTGCTTAGAGCCAACCATCTTCACCAAGTCAAATTCCCCTACCAATTCATCTCAAAACCTAGAGAAACTAAGTAATTTAGAATAATATGCTAAAGATTCTCAACAAAAATGTGTTGATTGGCTGACTTACACTAAGAGAAGTAAATCCTATTCACTCCTTAATCTCTCCTTTAAGTTAGCTGCAAAGTATAATCAGAACTCTGCCTCCAGTCTTTTCTAACTGGTCTCTGTAATAATCATTTCAGCTTAGGACTGCCATTACAGCTCCATTTATTTGTTCTTTTCTTATATATAGATTTTTAAGTGAGGTCATGAAACAGACATATGACAAAAATTTTCACTTACAAAGCTGAAAATTAAAGTTTTATTGACAACTCTGTAGATAGGGTTTGCCAATTATATAAGATATGCTTGGGGTATTTCAGTGAATGTCGTTCTTTTTCAAATAGCGTTGCTGAACAAATTTGTCTTCTGTAACAAATTTTATGCTACTTCCAACTATTTAACAAATTTTATTGCATACCAGGCAATGGAGAAATAAAGTAAAATAAGACCTGGGCCCTTCCTTCAAGGAACTCCTTTGCACCAGCGGGAGAAGAGGACTAAAAATGCATAATTACCATACATTATGATGCATTTTTCTATCTCACTGATGTCTGCAGTGGGTATTATACATGCACTAGGAGATGAGGTCAGAGCAGGCTTCCTTGAGAAAGGGAGGACTATGCCCAGGAAGGGCAGGGAGGTGGGATGGAGGGAGATGGACACTTCAGGGAAAGCGTGGCATTGTCAGATGCACAGAAGCTCCAGAAAACATGATGCTCTCAGTGAAACAGCTTGTGGATGTTTGTGACGTTTTTCTTCACTTACCAAATTGTACTGTTGTAGAGATCTGCTGTTTTATCTAATGCTTTAAACAAAAAATCACACCAGACAATGATCAGAACCCTGACTTTGCTCTTATCCTTGTTTAATGGGTATTGCATTAAACTTAGCGGGGTTCTCCAATCCATTTAAGCATCCTTGCTAGCTTCTGTAAAATAATAACTGGTCACATGTGTGTGCTTTCTCCTCTCCTGTCCACAGAGCTTTTGCGACTTTCAGGACCAGTCATGCAGCAGCCCCAGCAGCCCCCGCCCCCACCCCCACCCCCGCCGCTGCAGAAGCAACCTCCACAGCCACAGAAGCAGCAACCCCAGCACCCGCCCCAGCATCACCCAGTGACGAATAACCCTCAGTCAGATCCCGTCAACTCCTACTCTTCCTCTGGATCTGCCAACCTGTACATGAGACGGCCCAATCCAGTGATCCAGGCTTACCCGAGCTCTTCACACACTTCAGATGTTTATGGGGGTGCCAGCCCTATGAACCTCTATTCCACACCATCCCAAGCTACAGGTTCATATTTGAATTCTTCTAATCCCATGAATCCCTACACTGGGCTTCTCAACCAGAATAACCAATATCCATCCTATCAGTGCAATGGAAATGTATCAGTGGATAACTGCTCCCCGTATCTGGGTTCCTATTCTCCCCAGTCTCAGCCCATGGAGCTATACAGGTATCCAAACCAAGACCCTCTCTCTAAACTAAATTTACCACCCATCCATACACTTTACCAGCCGAGGTTCGGAAATAGCCAGAATTTTTCTTCTAAGTACTTAGGTTATGGAAACCAAACTATGCAGGGAGATGCCTTCAGCAGTTGTACCCTTAAAACAAATGTACACCATGTAGGGACATTTCCTCCTTATTCCACTCATGAGATGGATGGCCACTTCATGGGCGCCGCCTCTAGACTACCACCCAATCTGAGCAATCCAAACATAGACTATAAGAACAGTGAGCATCCCCCATCTTCTCATATAATCCGTAACTACGGCGCCGCTCCAGGCATGTTCAACAGCTCTCTCCATGCCCTGCACCTCCAAAACAAGGAAAATGACATGCTTGCCCACACAGCTAATGGGTTCTCTAAGATGCTTCCAGGTCTTAGCCATGATAGAACCGCTTCTGTCCAAGAAGGCTTACACAAATTACAGGAGGCTGGTAACCAGGAAAAGCAGCCATCTGCCACCGAGGACAATGATGAAGTCTGGTCAGACAGTGAGCAGAGCTTTCTAGATCCTGACATTGGGGGAGTGGCTGTGGCTCCAACTCACGGGTCAATTCTCATTGAGTGTGCCAAGCGCGAGCTTCACGCCACCACCCCTTTAAAGAATCCCAATAGGAATCACCCCACCAGGATCTCTCTTGTCTTTTACCAGCATAAGAGCATGAATGAGCCAAAACATGGCTTGGCGCTCTGGGAAGCCAAAATGGCTGAAAAAGCCCGAGAGAAAGAGGAAGAGTGTGAGAAGTATGGCCCGGACTATGTGCCTCAGAAAACCCATGGCAAAAAAGTGAAACGGGAACCCACTGAGCCGCATGAACCTTCCGAGCCCACTTACCTGCGCTTTATCAAATCCCTTGCTGAAAGGACCATGTCCGTGACCACAGACTCCACAGTAACTACATCTCCATATGCCTTCACTCGGGTCACAGGGCCTTACAACAGATACATATGATGTCACCCCTTGTGGTGGGTACCTCATTTGAAAAGACCACAACCAACCTGTCCATAGTATGGTTCTCATGACAGGGGCAGTGGGGAAAGGATACAGGATTCATGACAAATGTGGTGGGAGGAACCTCAGCTCACCAGCAAAAGAAGAGGTCATCCTACCATAGCACTTAATTTCCACTGACTCCTAAGTGGCCGCAGATGGCATCTAGGCAAAAAGACCAAAGCATTCTATGCAAAAAGAAGGTGGGGAAGAAAGTGTTCCACAATTTACATTTTTAAACACTGGTTCTATTATTGGATGAGATGATATGTAAATGTGATTTTTTTCCCCCCTTAGAACTCTACACATCTGTGACCACTTTTAATAATACCAAGTTTGCATAGTCATGGAACACAAGTCAAACAAGTACTGTAGTATTACAGTGGCAGGAATTTTAAAATACCATCTGGTGCTGAATATACAATGTACTGAAATACTGGAATTATGGCTTTTTAACATGCAGTTTTTACTGTAATCTTAATAACTTTTATTTATCAAAATAGCTACAGGAAGCATAAATGGAGAGCAAAACACTGAATTTGTTCGGATGTTCTAAGAAATGGTGCTAAGAAAATGGTGTCTTTAACAATTGAAAATTTAATGCCTTTATATCATCAAGATGCTATCAGTGTACTCCAATGCCCTTGAATAATAGGGGTACCTTTTCATTAAAAGTTTTTAGCATAATTACCTATTCTTACACGAGGTTGTTTTTTTTTTAATGTGGACATTTAAAGGCCTCTGGATTTTGCTCATCCAGTGAAGTCCTTGTAGGACAATAAACATATATATGTACATATATGTATACACATATGTATATGTGCACACATGTATATGTATAAATATTTTAAATGGTGTTTTAGAAGCACTTTGTCTACCTAAGCTTTGACAACTTGAACAATGCTAAGGTACTGAGACGTTTAAAAAAAAAAAAAAGAGTTTACTTTCATTTTAGAATGCAAAGTTGATTTATTTTTTTTTTTTTTAAGGAAACAAGGAAAGCTTTTAAAATATTTTTGCTTTTAGCCATGCATCTGCTGATGAGCAATGTGTCCATTTTTAATACAGCCAGTTAAATCCGCAACGGGGCTTACTGGATTCAAGGGAATACATTAATCCATAACACGTGTTTTCTGGTGCTCATCTCACATGCTATACTGTAAAACAGTTTTATAAAACATTGTATGACAAGTTCATTGCTCAAATATGTAGTTTTAGGAATTTTCTCTTAACTGCAGGTAATTATTAACGACATGCTACAGATTTAACAAAGCTAGTTCACTTAAGCTGATGTTATTTTCTGGATCTGTACGCTCTTCAGCAAACCGAATGGCAGTCTGCTTTTGTGTTGATAATTGTATATTGTGATGTTGTCATTTCTTAGCGTAAGTGTCCTCTTTTCCAGGAAGATTGAGCAGACTGATGCCTGCATAAGATGAATAAACAGGGTTAGTTCCATGTGAATCTGTTAATTAAAAAGAAAAAAACAGGCAGCTGGTTTGCTGTGGTGGTTTTAAATCATTAATTTGTATAAAGAAGTGAAAGAGATGTATAGTAAGTAAATTAAATTGTAAACAAAACTTTTTTAACGCAATGCTTTAGTATTTTAGTACTGTAAAAAAATTTAAATATATACATATATATGTGTGTGTATATATATATATATATATATATATGGATTTGAAGCAGAATTCACATCATGATGGTGCTACTCAGCCTGCTACAAATATATCATAATGTGAGCTAAGAATTCATTAAAGGTTTGAGTGATGTTCCTACTTGTCATATACCTCAACACTAGTTTGGCAATAGGATATTGAACTGAGAGTGAAAGCTTAGAGCATCATGTACCATCATTTTTTTCCAAGTCTTTTTATTATTGTTATTATTATTATTAAAAAAGCATACCTGTTTTTCAATACTTGATTTCTTAGCAAGTATAACTTGAACTTCAACCTTTTTGTTCTAAAAATTCAGGGATATTTCAGCTCATGTTCTCCTTATGCCAACATGTCACCTGTGTTTATGTAAAATTGTTGTAGGTTAATAAATATATTCTTTTTTCAGGGATTTAACCCTTTTATTTTGAATCCCTCCTATTTTACTTGCATATGTCCTGATGTAACTAAAACTAATTTTGTAAAAATCTGTTGGCTCTTTTTATTGTAAAGAAAAGCATTTTAAAAGTTTGGGGAAATCTTTTGACTGTTTCAAGCAGGAAAAAAAAATTACATGAAAATAGAATGCACTGAGTTGATAAAGGGAAGATTGTAAGGCAGGAGTTTGGCAAGTGGCCGTTGGTTAGAGTCTCTTGACACTCTTCAGAGTTTTTGATCCCGTAGCCAATACGGTAGAGGGTCACAATGACTTCCCTCTGCAGACAGAACACATAAGGGTGTGGCGTGCAGTCGACTATACAGTTACATTTTGGTCTGAGTACATTTGTGCTTACTGACATTTCAAATAAATTCTTAAATGAGGCCTTTTGAGTTTTACTGGTCAAGTCTTTATAACAAGTCTTTCGATTTTTTAAAAAATCGCCCCACAGTTTTTGGCTGTGACCAATTTACAGACATTTCAAAAACGTCTGCTTTGCGAATGTCAAACCACATGATTTAAAAATTTCGCATATACCATGTATCTCACCCCAGATATTTGGCTACTACAGGCACATCTGTTGGTTTTGAGTCAGCCATCCCTCTATGAATATTTGGTTTCTGTGTCACCCACTGTCATTTGTCAAACTGCTGGCCAACAAGAGCAAGAAGTGTAGTTTGGGGTTTGCTTTGGAGAGAGGTAGGGAGGGAGGGAGGGTGGGAGGAGGAGAGGAATCGAGTGGCATATTGTAAATATCAGATCTATAATTGTAAATATCAAACCTGCCTCAGTTAGAATGAATGGAAGCAGATCTCCAATTTGCTTATATAGGAATATCAGGTTAACTATATAGCCATACTTGAAAATGCTTCTGAGTGGTGTCAACTTTACTTGAATGAATTTTTCATCTTGATTGACGCACAGTGGTGTACAGTTCACTTCTAAAGCTAGTGGTTAACTTGTGTAGGAAATTTTTGCAGTTTGACACTAAGATAATGAACTCTGTGTGCATTTTTCTGTGCTTTTTTTAAAACTTAGTTTCATTTCATTTTCATGTTTGGTTTGTCTATAAAACCTGAGGATGGTTATAAATACTGTAAGTATTGTAATGTTATGAATGCAGGTTATTTGAAAGCGTTTATTATTATATCATTCCTGATAACGCTATGTGAGTGTTTTTAATAAAATTTATATTTATTTAATGCACTCTAAGTACTGTCTTGTTGAAGTTTCTGTTTACTGCCTGAACCACTGCTACTTCAATGAGGCCAAAGGGAATGAAAAGAAATTGCTTTTTAAAGATAATTTTTGGATGGTTATTTGTTAAAATGTACCTAAAGTAATATCTGGATAACTAAAGCCAAAATTTATCTCTAGTGGAATAACCTATATATATTCAACTTCCCCCCCCCCCAGCCCACTTTAGCTTGTGCACTTTGTGTATGTGTAGCCAGTACTAGGGATGGAGCAACAGCACTTCTACCGACCTTAAACAGTTGTCTGTTCTGGTGTGTGGCCTGTGAGGGCTTCTCGAGATGCAGCAGGTTCACGGAGCTGAACTCACAATGGCTTCGATCTGAGGCCAGCCCAGTTCTCAGACTACTCTCCCTCTTCACATCCACTCTTCTCAAGGAAGATTCCTCTTCCTATGTATCTGAAAGGCAGGCGGTGTTAAGCAAGAGGAGTGAGGAGGCACCAGACAAATGTGCCAGTCCTCATCCCTGTCACGTGGCTTCAGGGAGCTGCAAGTTAGATTGTCCTCCTCTCCTCCCCTTGGTCAGCCCTCACACAGCACCAGTGGGAAACACTTTTTAGAAACGTGAGATACTAAACACTGATTACAATTACATGAGTCTTCCTACAATTACAGGAGCCTTCAAACCTGCCCCCTGCCACTTCCCTACCACCCGGAGCCACCACCGCATTCCTCCCCACTCCCCGCCAGTCCTTCCTAAACTGCCAGAGAACTCAAGGGAATTCCCTTTCCCCATATTTCTATCTCTATTCAACTTGGGCCAACTTTGGGGGTTTTTTGTTTTGTTTTTAAATTTTTTTTTTAAGGAATCTCTCCACCCAACGAGGGGCTGAAATTTACAACCCTGAGATCAAGAGTCGATGCTCCCTGACTAAGCCAGCCAGGAACCACCCCCTGCCCCCCGGGATTTGATTTAAATAGTTATTCCTGAGCTGGAGAAATGACTGTCCAATGATGTAACCTTTGAGTTTGACTGGTGATTCCTCCAGCATTCAGCTCAAAGCCAGGATATTAAGAGAAGAAGAAGCAATGTTGCTGTTAAAAAGCAGTAATCCAGTGACTGGATTTTTTTTTTTTTTTAATAATTTCAACTCTGGGGATATTGTCAACCCTCATTTCACCATCTATCCTCTGGACGAACCTTGAGAACCTCCCACATTTCAAATTTTCTAGTCATTTCCCCGGGTGAGGGAAATTTGAGAATCTATGAGCTCAAAAGTTTCTCTTGCTAGGGCGCCATCCCACCCCAGGCTGGCAGGGGCTGGTGACGCTGTAAAATGAAGATGGAGGCAGACGTGCTGCTTTGGAGCCTGCAAGTGAACTTGAATGGGAGAGAAAGCTGAAAATAACAGTGAGCCAGCACTTGTGAAGCTCTCCCTGCCCCTTGCCTCCTCCGCAAATACTGTCAAGAATGAACCTCTATTGGGCAGGCAGACAGGCACACAGCTGCCCTGTCCCACTGGGGCACTTCTTCCTGGCCTCAGTCTCTTCGGTTGGTTTGTCATTACCCTTTCCCCTGTTTGGGGTCATTCTAGCCTAGCTTCGACCCCTTTCTGACTCTCTGATTCTGGACTCCATCACCTGTGTGACAACTAGACTCTGCAAGGAAAGGCCTTATTTATCATGGACCTTCTCCTCAAGCTGCTGAGAATTTTAAATTGGTTTTGTTGGGCTGGAGGACATCTGGAGTTGAGGATACAGGAAAAAAAGGAAGGCCGGGGGAGCATCTTTTCTTCCCACAATCAATAGGAGGGGAGAGTACTTGCTGGGTGAAACACTTGCTCACAAACCAGTCACTGGACTCACCACTGAGGGCTGAGGTGCTCTGTCCCTGCCTTCCTCCTTCCCCTGGGAGCACACTCTCTAGCTGTTAGAGTTCACAAAAGCGGCTTAGAAAAGAATTAGCTGCAATTAGAGATTGTTTCAGTGTTACCAGCACTCTTCAGTTTCAAAGAACAAAGATACTTTTGTTTCCATATATTGGCGGCCACCTGCCTACATTTCCCTCTCTTACCCAGTGATTGCTCACAAATCCTATGTTTGTCTAGTCCAACACACTCCTGAAAGGATCAGTTATTTTTCCCAGAAACACACTCAACAAATATGCTTTCTTTGGGACTTCCTTTTATACTGTTTCAAAAGGAATTTCTCTACCCAATTTGACATTTTACTCTCTAACCAGTTCTTAATTCAAACTGAAATGAGATTTCTACTTGGGTAGTAAGAATAAAATAGTTACATAAAGACACTCTATTTCTTCCTTACCCCCATAAGAATGAATCCAGAGGATTTAAACCACTAATTTAAGAATTTGTGGGCATATTCACTGAGCACTTGCTTTTATTCCTTACACAGAATAGTCACATTAATAGAAATCTGGGTATTGCTGCTTGAAACTTAAGATGTCTGTGGTGCCCTAATCTTTCCCTTGTGGGTAGCTTTGATATGGCTCTAAAGAATACAATGAAGTACAAGTAACAGCGTAGTAGAAGGGACCTGGTTTGGGATTCGGCCTTGCATTTTCACTAGTTGTATGCCATCAAGACTCATCTGTAAAAATGAGTAATGCATCCCTCACGGAAATGTGACGAGGATTAATGAGAATGTAAAGCTGTAAGCACAAACTAGAATAAACAGCTGTTCTCACAAAATTTTGCATCTCCCTCCCTCTCCTTTGCTTACTGCTAGAAGATTCAGTCCACTGCACATACGTCAGTGCTCACCTAGCAGACTCCTGCTACCTCACTCCTTTCTCCCTAAGGGCAGGAGCCCAAATTACCTCACCTGACAAAATGGGTTTAGGTAACGGTATAAAGCCTCTTGATGAAGCATCACTAGAACCTCAAAGCTAGAGAGACAGTGGCAAAATGAGGAAATAATCCCCTATCTGGTAATCTCATAAAGCCTCACACTGCTTTTCATATAAATTAACGATCCTCTAGTTATTGTGACTCCTATAGTTGAAATGATGTCACAATTTCTAATACACCAATACATAAAGACTAAAAAAAAAAAAAAACAACAACAACAAAAAAAAAACACCTCCAAACAACTTAAGCGTTAAGAGAAAAGAGGGGCACCTGGGTGGCTCAGTCAGTTCAATGTCTGCCTTGGGCTTGGGTCGTGATCCCAGGGTTCTAGGATTGAGCCCCAGTTGGGCTCCCTGCTCAGCAGGGAGGCTGCTTCTGCTTCTCCTCCTGTTCATGCTCCCTCTCCCTCTCTCTTTCTCAAATAAATTTTAAAAACCTTTAAAAAAAAAAAAAAGAGTTAAGAAAGAAGAAAAGAAAAACCAACCAGAGAAAAAAATAAATTAAGGAAACTATAGTATTTTAATTTCTATTATTTATGTTCCATGAAATCAATGTTTATAATATCCATGTTTCAAATACGCATATTACAAAATGTTTTTAAGGCAGAGTATGTTAAAATGGAAGGGAGACACTGGCTGTTTTAAATGTTGTATTTCACTAACTTTAAAAAAATCTTTGCTTTCATATTCCCTAGGCCAGCAATATTTCATATTCCCTAGGCCATACAATAAAGAACTACAGCTCTGTGTTCAAATTCTGGCTCTGCTGGTTACTAGCTGTGGGACTTTAGGCTAGGTGCCAATATATTCCCTCTTTCCTCAATTTCTGCATCTGAAGAATGAAAATTAGTACCTACTTCACAAGGCTGTTATGAGGAATAAATGAATTTATTTAAAGCAAATCAAAAGAACTTTAAAAAAAACAGCTATTATGTTAATAATAATTGTATATAATAATAGTTACTATGTTAATCAGGTTGAAGTTGTTTGTTTTTTACCTTAGAAGTTTTATTTTATATATTTCCAAGTCATTAGTGAGAAAGGAAAAACTTATTCATTGCACAAAATCATGGATAAGCAGATTTGAATAAGACCTTAGAAATCACCTTTCCCACACCCTCATTTTATCACTCATTTACTAATTCACTCACAAATATTTTTAAGCTCCCACTCTGAAAAATGGTGCCAGGCACATTTCTGGGAGTTAGGCAGGCAACAATGAGCAAACCAGTAAGACCCTATCTTCTTGTGCTTATCTTCTACTTAGGAGAGAAAGACAGAGAATAAAGTAAATATGGAGATAAAAGCCACGGGGAAAAGAAAAGGGATGAGGAAAGGGAGTGCTGGTTCTCACCAGAAGAGGAACGTTAGCTGATTTGTGTCTTAATGGATAACTGTGACAATGATGAATTTTTGTTGAAGTATAATTTACAGCATTATATTAGTTTCATGTGTACAATATAGCAATTTGATAGTTATATACATTATGAAATGATTACCATAAGTGTAGTCACCATCTGTCACCATATAAAGTTATTATAATACTGCTGACTATATTTCCTAATACTGTACATTCCCATAATTTATTTATTTAATAACTACAAGTTTGCACTTCTTAATCCCCTTCACCTATTTTATCCAATCCTTCATCCCCTCCCCTTCAATACTTATCTTAATAGGTCATCTCAGTATTTTAATCTAAAACGTTCTTCCTCAAGACACTAACTACAAAACTCTAAAAACAAAGACAAAGAAAACATTTTAAAAAGAGACAAGAGAGGGGCACCTGGGTGGCTCAGTGGGTTAAAGCCTCTGCCTTCGGCTCAGGTCATGATGCCAGGGTCCTGGGACTGAGCCCCGAATCGGGCTCTCTGCTCAGCGGGGAGCCTGCTTCCCCCTCTCTCTCTGCCTGCCTCTCTGCCTACTTGTAATCTCTCTCTCTGTGTGTCAAATAAGTAAATAAAATCTTTAAAAAAAAAAAAAAGAGAGAGAGAGACAAGAGAAAAAAAAATCTCTCATACAAAGGAACCCCCATAAAGCCATTAGTGGCTTTCTTAGCAGAGACCTTACAGGCCAAGAGACAATGAGATTATATAATGAAGGCACTAAAAGGAAAAAAAAAAAAAAAAAAAAAAAGCTGCCAACTAAGAATACTTTACCCAGCAAAGTTTTCCTTCAGAATTGAAGGTAAAATGAAGACCTTTGTAATAAACAAATGCTGAGGCAATTCACCATCACTAAACCAGCATTACAAGATAGGCTAAAATGAGTTCAAGTTGAGACAAAATGATGCTAATTAGGAACATGAAAACATATGAAAATATACAACACATTGGTAAAGGTAAGCATACACAGAGTCAAAATACCCTAATACTGTCATATGGTAATGTGCTAACTACTTAACTCTAGAATAAAGGTTAAAACACAAAAGCAGGGGCACCTGGATGGCTCAGTGGGCTAAGCCTCTGCCTTTGGCCCAGGTCATGATCCCAGGGTCCTGGAATTGAGCCCCAAATGGGCTCTCTGCTCTGCAGGGAGCCTGTTTCCTCCTCTCTCTCTCTCTGTGCCCACTTCTCTGCCTACTTGTGATCTCTGTCTGTCAAATAAATAAATAAAATCTTTAAAAAACACACAAAAGCATACAAATAACTATAGCATCAAAAATTTGTTGAATACCTGATTAAAAATGGTAAAATTTTATTTTAAAAAAGTAAAAAATTTTATTTAAAAAAGAGGGTAAAAGGATAGTGGTTTTGTATGCAACTGAAGTTAAACTGTTATTAGCATCAAATAGACCTAATATGTAAAGTGTTTTATATAAACCTCATGGGAACTACAAAGCCAAAATTTACAATAGATACACAAAGATAAAAACAAAAAAGAAAGAATCAAAACATTCCACTATGGAGAATCATCAACTTACAAAGGATGGAAGCAAGAAATTAAGAAAAGAAAAATGGAACTCCAAAACAGCCAGAAAAGAATTAATAATATGGCATTAATACATCCTTACCTAGCAATAATTACTCAAAGTGTTAATAGATTAATTTCTCTAATGAAAAGGTACAATTGGATTAAAAAAAAAAAGACTATATGCTGCCTACAAGAGTCTTACTTCAGCTTAAATGACACACATATGTTCAAATGAAGGGATAAGAAAACATAGTCCTGGGCACCTGGGTGGCTCAGTTGGTTAAGCATCTGCCTTCAGCTCAAGTCATGATCCCAGAGTCCTGGGATCAAGTCCCACATCATGCTACGAGCTCCACAGGGTGTCTGCTTCTCCCTCTGACCTTCTCCCCTCTCATGCTCTCTCTCACTGTCTCTCTCTCCCTCAAATAAATAAATAAAATCTTTAAAAAAAAATACTCCCTGTAAGTGGAAACCAAGAAAGAATAGGAGTAGGAAACTAGACTCACACCAGAAAAAATACACTCTAAGCCAATAATGGTAACAAGAGAAAAAGGTAGACTTTATATAATAAGGAGATGAACTCATCAAGAAGATATAACAATTATAAATATATATGCACTCAACACTGACGTACCTAAATATATTAAGCAAATACAAATAGATCTGAGGGTAGATATGGTACAATAATAAAATAACAGTGGTGGATTTATATATTCCATTTTTAACAATGGAGAGATCATCCAGGTAGAAAATCAACAAGGAAATGTTAGACTTGAACCAAGTGTTGTACCAAATCAAACTAATAGACATGCACATTGATCCACACTAGCAGAATGTATAGTCATCTCCAGATCACACAGAACTTCCCTAAGGAAAGACCACATGATATACCACAGAACAAGTTTTAAGAAATTTAAGAATATTGAAATCCAATCATAACAAGTGTCTTTTCCAACCACAGTGGTATGAAACTAGAAACCAGTAATAAGAGGAAAGCTGGAAAATTCACAAATATGTGCAGATTCAACAATATGCTCCTGAACATCCAACAGATCAAACTTAAAAAATCAAAAGGGAAAACAAAAAATACATTGAAAGAAATGAAAATGGAGGTACAACATATCAAAACCTGTGGGATGTTGCAAGAGCAGTAATTATAGGGAAATTCATAGTGTTAAATGCACATTAAGAAAATGGAAAGATCTCAAACAACCTAGCATTGCAACTCAAGAAACTAAAAAAGGAAGAAAATAATTAAGCCCAAGTTAGCAGAATGGAAGGCAATAACAAAGATCAGGACAGACATAACTAAAATAGAGACCAGAAAAATAATAAAAGAGATTGATAAAAACCAAGAGCTGCTTTTTTGAAAAGATAAACAAAACTGACAAACCTTTAGCTAAAGACTAACTCAGAAGAAGAGAAAGAGGGCTGAGGACCCAATCACAAGTGAAGAAGGAGAAATTACAACTGATACCACAGAAATACAAAGTACCATGAGATATTACTAAAAACACTTTATACCAAAAAACTAGATAACTTAGAAGAAATGGATAAATTCCTAGAAACATAATTGGCTAAGACTAGTATATTAAAAAAGAGAAAATCTGAACAATCCAGTAATGAGTAAAGAGAATGAATCAGTAATCAAACTTCCCAATAAACAAAAGTCTAGCACCAGACAGCCTCACTTTGGTGAATTCCACCAAGCATTTAAAGAAGAATTAACAATGGTTCTTCTCAAACATTTCCAAAAAATTGAAGAGGGTAGAACACCTCCAAATTCATTTTACAATGTCAGCATAGCTCTGAAGATGAACAAGGACACTCCAAGAAAATTACTGGCCAATATTCCTGATGGACATAAATTTTAAAAACACTCAACAAAATAATAGCAAACCCCATTCAAAAGTACAATAAAAGGATCATACACCATGATCAAAGTGGGATTTATTGAGGGATACAGAGTGGTTCAAAATCTGCTAATCAACAATGTGATCCACCACATCAACAAAATGAATGATAAAAATCATATGATCATTTCAATAGATGAAGAAAAAGCTTACAACAAATTTCAAGATCCATTTATGATTAAAATTTTACAATAAAGTGAGTGAAGAAGGAATGTATCTCATCATAATAAAGGCCATATAAAATAAGCCCACAGCTATCATCAGACTCAATGATGAAAACCTCAAAGCTTTTCCTCTAAGATCAGGAAGAAGATAAGGATGCCCATTCTCACCACTTTCATTCAATATAGTATTGAAAATTCTAACCAGGGCAATTAGGCAAGGGAAAAAAAGCATTCAAATCAAAAAGAAAGAAGGAAAACTTACTATCACAGATGACACATTAGATGTAAAAAACCCTAAAGACTCTACCATAAATGTTAAAACTGATTTAAAAATTCAGTAAAGTTTCAGGATACAAAAATCAATATAGAAAAATCAGTTGTGTTCTATACACTAACAATAAACTATCAGAAAGAGAAATTAAGAAATTCGTTCCATTTACAACTGCATCAGAAAGAATACAGTATCTAGTAACAATCACAAAAATCTGGAAAGAGCTTAGATGTCCATCAACAGATGAATGGATAAAGATGTGGTATATAGGGGTGCCTGGGTGGCTCAGTCGTTAAGCATCTGTCTTCAGCTCAGGTCATGATCCCAGGGTCCTGGGATGGAGCCCCGCATCAGGCTGCCTACTCAGCAGGTAGCCTGCTTCTCCCTCTCCCACTCCCCCTGCTTGTGTTCCCTCTCTCTCTCTGTCAAATAAATAAATAAAATCTTTAAAAAAAAAAAGATGTGGTATATATATATATATATATATATATAGAGAGAGAGAGAGAGAGAGAGAGTCACTCAGCCATCAAAAAGAATGAAATCTTGCCATTTGCAATGATGTGGATGGAACTAGAGAGTATTATGCTAAGCAAAATAAGTCAAATACAGAAAGACAAATAACATATGATTTCACCCATATGTGGAATTTAAGAAACAAAGCAGAGGAACATAGAGGAAGGGAAGGAAAAATAAAATAAGACAAAAACACAGAGGGAGGCAAACCATAAGAGACTCTTAACTATAGGAAACAAGTTGATGGTTGCTGGTGGGAGGATGGGGTAACTGTGTGATGGGCATTAAGGAAAACACTTGATGTAGTGAGCACTGGGTATTGTATGAAACTGATGAATCACTAAATTCTACCTCTGAAACTAATAATACACTATATGTTAATTAAATTTAATTTTAAAAATTTAATTCAAAAAAGTAAGAATACAGTATCTAGGAGTAAGTTTAACCAAGGAGTTGAAAGATCCATACTTTGAAAATATAAAGCAGGATGAAAGAAATTGAAAAAAATAAATGAAAAGGTATTCTGTGCTCATGGATTGGAAGAATATTGTTAAAATGTCCATGCCACCCAAAGCAATCTACATATTCAATGCTATCCCTATCGAAATTCCAAGGGCATTTTTCACAAAAACAGAAAAGAATTTTAAAATTTGTATGGAACCACAAAAGACTCCAAATAGCCAAGCCTTGAGCAATAAGAAAGTTGGAGGCAAAAAATTCCTAATTTCAAACTACACTGCAAAGCTATAGTAATCAAAACAATATGCTATTGACATTAAAAGACACATTGATTAATAGAACAAAATAAAGGGACCAGAAATAAACACATGTATATATGGTAAATTCATTCATGATAAAGAAGCCAAGAATATACAATGGGAAAAAGACAGTATCTTCAAATAACAGTAAGAAAACAGGATATCCACATGCAAAATAAAGATATTGAACCACTATCTTACACCATACACAAAAATTAACTCAAAATGGAATAAAAAAAAACTTGAACACAAGACTTGAAGCCATAAAAGTTCTATGAAAAAAAAATACGTGGTCATTTCCTTGACATCTAATGGGAACGATTTTTTGGATTTGACACCAATGGTAGAGGCAACAAAATCGACATAAACAAGTGGGGCTACATCAACCAGAAAAGCTTCTGCACAGCAAAGGAACCCATCAACAAAATGAAAGGCAACCAATGGAAGGAAATAATTGCTAATCATATAACTAATAAGGAGTTAATATCCAAAAATATCTGAAGGACTTATACACGACTTGATTACAAAAAGCAAATATGATTACAAAATGGGCAGAGGACCTTAATAGACATTTTTTTTCAATAAGAACATACAGACAGACAACAGGTACATGAAAAGTGCTCAATATCCTTAATCATCAGGGAAATGGAAATCAAACTACAATGAGGTGTCACTTCATACCTATTAGAATGGTATCAAACATCAAAAAGAGATAACAAGTGGTGGTGAAGATGTGGAGAAAAGACATGCTTTTGTACTATTGATAGGAATGCAATTTGGTGCAATCACTGGAAAACTGTATGGAGATTCCTCAAAAAATTAAAAATAGAACCACTATATGATCTAGAAATTCTAATTCCAAGTATTTACTAATAAAAGATACCTGTACACCTATGTTCACTACACTATAACCCACAGTAACCAAAACATGGAAGCAACCAAAGTGTCTATCAATGGACGAATGGATAAAATGTGTATGGGTGTGTGTGTATACTGAAATATTATTCAATCCTGAACATATAAGAAAATCCCATCATTTATGACAACATGGATGAAACTTTAGGGCATTATGCTAAGTGAAATAAGTGAGACAGAGAAGACAAATACCATATGATCTCATTTATACATGAAATATAAAAGCAAAACCAAAACCAAAAGATACAGATAACAGATTGGTGATTGCCAGAGGCAGGTGTGGAGGATGGGTGAAAGGAGTACAGGTACACAAAAGGTACAAACTTCCATTTATAAAATAAGTAAGTCCTGGGGAAGTAGTGTACAGCATGGTGACCGTTGGTAATAATACAGTATCGTATGTTTGAAGGTTACTAAGAGTGCATCTTAAAATGCTCGTCAAAAGGGTAAAAAAAATGTATAACTAATGTGTGGTGATAGATGTTAACTAGACTGTTGTCATTTGTGATATATATAAATATCAGATCATTATGTTGTACATCTCAAACTAATATAATGCTCTATGGCATTTGTATCTCAAGTTTTTGAAAAAGGCATCCAAATAGAAAAGGAAGATGTAAAATTATTTTTGCTTGTGGATGATATAATCTTATATAGAGAAAATCCTAAAGGCTCCACCAAAGAACTGCTAGCCCTGATTGATGAATTCAGTCAAGCTGGATACAAAATCAACATGTAGAAAACAGCTGCATTTCTATACACTAAAAATAAAATACCTGGAAAATAAACAACCTCATTCACAATAGCAGCAAAAACGTAAAATACTTAGAAATAAATTTAACCAAGGAACTGAAGATCTTTACAATGAAAACTACAAGACTAGGATGAAAAAAATTGAAGAAGAAACAAACAATTGGAAAGATATTGCATATTTGTATATCAGAAGACTATTGTTAAAATGTCCAACAAGTGTTGGGGAGGATGTGGAAAAAGGGGAACGAACCCTCTTACACTGTTGGTGGGAATGCTGGTTGGTGCAGCCACTTTGGAAAACAATGTGGAGATTGCTTAAGAAATTAAAAATAGAGCTACCTTATGATCCTGCAATTGCACGACTGGGTATTTACCCCAAAGATACAGACATAGTGAAAAGAAGGACCATCTGTACCCCAATATTCATAGCAGCAATGGCCACAGTCGCCAAACTGTGGAAAGAACCAAGATGCCCTTCAACAGACGAATGGATAAAGAAGATATGGTCCATATATACAATGGAGTATTATGCCTCCATCAGAAAAGATGAATAACCAACTTTTGTATTAACAATGACGGGACTGGAGGAGATTATGCTGAGTGAAATAAGTCAAGCAGAGAGAGTCAATTATCTTATGGTTTCACTTGTGGAGCATAAGGAATAATGCAGAGGACACTGGGAGATGGAGAGGAGAACTGAGTTGGGGCAAATTAGAGGGGGAGACAAACCATGAGAGACTGTGGACTCTGAGAAACAAACTGAGGGTTTTGGAGGGGAGTGGGGTGGGGTGTTGGGTGAGCCTGGTGGTGGGTATTATGGAGGGCATGGACTGCATGGAGCACTGGGTGTGGTGCATACACAGTGAACTCTGGAACACTGAAAAGAAATTAAAAAAATAAAAAAAAAAATTTTAATGTCCATATTACCCAAAGCCATCAATAGATTCAATGCAATCATTATCAAAATTCCAATGGCATTTTCACAAAAATGGAGAAAACAATCCTAAAATTTGTGTGGAGCCACAAAAGTTTCTGAATAGCCAAAGCAATCCGGAAGAAAAAGCCAGCGACATCACATTTCCTGATTTCAAGCTATCCTTACAAAACTATAGTTATCAAAACAGTATGGTACTACCATAAACACAGACACAAAAACCAATGAAACAGAATCAGAAGCCAGAGATAAATGCTTAAATATATTATATAGCAAACTAGTATTTGACAAGGGCACCAAGAATACTCAATGGGGAAAAGATAATCTCTTCAATAAATTATGTTGCAAAAATCAGATAATCACATACAGAAAAATGAGACTGGATGCTTATCTTAGACCACTCAAAATGTTAACTCAAAATACAGACTTAAATGTAAGACCTGAAACTGGAATACTGCTAGCAAAAAACATAAAGTTCCCTGACATTAGTCTCAACAGTGATTTCCTAGATAAGATAGCAAAAGCACAATCAATAAAGCAAAAACAAACCAGTGTGACTACATCAAACTAAAAACTTCTGCAAATGAAAAGGCAATCTATGGAATAGAAGAAAATACTTGTAAATCATGTATGTGATAAGGGGTTAATACACAAAATATATGACAAACTAATAGAACTCAACAGCATAAAAGGGCAGATGAGTCGAATAAACAGCTTTCCAAAGAAGAAATACAAATGGCCAACAGGTATGTGAGAATGTGCTTGATATCACTAATCATCAGAGAAATGCAAATCAAAACCACAATGAGATACCACCTCACATTAGTCAGAATGGCTAGTATCAAAAAAACAAGAAATGATGAGTGTTGGTGAGGACATGGAGAAAAGGGAAGCCTGTGTACGTACTGTTGGCAGGACTAAGAATTGGTGTGACCACTGTGTAAAACAGTACATAGAGTTTCCTCAAAAAATTAAAAATAGAACTACCTTACAATCTAGCAACTCCACTTCTGGGTATATATCCAAAGGAGCTGAAATCAGGATCTCTTAGAGATGTTTGCATTCCCATGTTCATTACAAAAGTACCCACAATAACCAAGATATGGAAAATACCTAAGTGTCCATCAACAGATGAACTGATAAAGAGGAGATATATATCTATATCTATATATATCTTTATATAGATATAGATATCTTTATATAGGTAAAGATATATATATCTTTATATAGATATAAATATAGATATCTTTATATAGGTAAAGATATATATATCTTTATATAGATATAAATATAGATATCTTTATAAAGGTAAAGATATATATATCTTTATATAGATATAAATATAGATATCTTTATATAGGTAAAGATATATATATCTTTATATAGATATAGATATATATCTCTATAGATATATATCTCTATAATCTTTATCTCATATATGTGTGTGTGTGTGTATGACTAATATTCTGCCATAAGGAGAAAGGAAATCCTGCCATTTCCACTAACTTGGATGAACCTTGAGGGCATCATGCCAAGAGAAGTAAGTGAGACAGAGGAAGATCCTAAGACACAGTATGATAACACTTCTCTATGGACTCTAAAAGTCAGAAACAAAGAGGAGAGTGGTGATTACCAGGGGCTAGGGAGTCATGGAAACTGGTTGAAGGGTACAAACTTTACAAGTTTAACAAGTCTGGGGATCTCATGTACAGCACGGTGATTTTTATCATATACTTGAATGCTGCCAGGAGAGTAGATCTTAAGTGTTTCACCACAGAAAGAAATGTAAACAGAATGCCAGGATGGGGGCGTTAGCTAATGCTATGGTGGTCATCATTTTTCTGCATACAAATATCAAATCAACACACTTTTTTAAGTTTTGTTTTGTCTCATTAAAGCTAGAAAATAAAGACAAAGATGGAAATAAGGAGACTAGATCGGAGGCCACTGTACTGAGGCAAGTAAACTCGAGAGTGGTAGACATAATGACTGGTTGTACAAAGGATGTGGAAGATTGAAACGGCCATCTACTCAGGGAGAAGCATGAAATTCAAATGAAGAGACTGTAGAAAGAGGACGCTTGGGGGCAGTAGGGTGGGAAGAGTCAGGAGTTCAGTTTCTGAGATGCTGAATTTGAAATGCCTACTCGACATCCAAGTGGAGGACTGACAAGTTGATTGGAAACAAAATCTGGATTTCGGGGAAGAAATGTGGCTGGAGATACACACATGGGCATCATCAGTGTCAGATGGTATTAACACCATTAGACTAGAAGAAATTATCTAAGGAGGAGTATACACAGAGAATAGATGCCCAAGGACTGAGCCTGAATTCTGGGCCATTCCAATTTTCAGGGACTGAGAAGACGACCCACCAAGGAAGAACAAGGAATGAAGCAGGTGGGGGTGGGGAGGAGAAGTTTTCTAGAAACCAAGTGAAGAAAAGGCTTTGAGAAGAAAGTCACGATCAGCTGTGTTAAAGGAGGCCTGAATGTGGACAGCTGGAGTTAGACACATGATTGGCAACCCTGAGCTCCTCAGGAGTGGTTTTGCTGGAATGGCAAAGGTTACGGCCTGACTGGAGAGAGTTCAAGCAGAGAAGGGGAATTTCAGTCAGTGAGCATAGGTGGTTCTGTCAAAATTTCACTAGGATGAGAAAAGAGAAATAAGGTGACATCTGGAGGGCACAAGGAAGCAAGGAAAATGCTTTTTAAGGTGGGATACCATCGAAAATCTCTATACGCAGATACAGTGATCCAACCAGGATGGGGACCTGATCATGCTGGAGAAAGCATGAGGGGAAATTTTCTGGCATGGTGTACTTGAGTAGGCAAGAGACTTCTTTAAATTAAGAAACAGATGAAGAAATTGAGGCCTAGGGAAGTAAAGCAACTTGGCTGAGATCACAGAGCAATAAGGGGTGGCCCAGGCCTCCCTCCATTTCCTGTAAGACTCGTCCCACCGATCACAGCTGCAGGTCCCATAACTAAAGGCAGAAAAAAGCAGTAGGTAAAACTCCGTGACTTAAGAAATTCCACTGCTGCTTTAGATAAATGCCATTTTATTATAATCACATCCCATTTCTAACTGAAGTGGGGATTTTTCTCAAGCAGAGGTGCTGGTGGTTCTTTCATATATAAAGTTCATTCATAATTGTTACAAAGTTTTATATAGTTGACAGTTCATGCCCCAAATGCTAAAAAGATAATTTGTGAATCACACGAAGGCAAATACCTACCAATCTTACCTCAAAGAAGTACCTGCTCTTTTTCACCAGGCCCGTTATGTCCAACACAGTCACAATGCCATCTAGTCTGTTATCGAAGAACCTGGATAAGGGTAGCTGTACAGAGCTTTATTTCTGTTTAATTTTTTTTTCCTAGTATGATGCCATTGTGAACTTTAGGAAGACACACATTTGAGGGAGAATATTTTATTCGGGGCATTTTCAATAAAGACCTCCATGAAATGAGGTTTAACCAGGCACTGAGTGTACACTATGATGGGATTGTTTGGCTCCTTCTTGGCCAATTCAATTGCAGTAACTTAGTTTATCTGGTCGTTATTATTAGATATTGTTATTGATCAAATCAGCTTTGTTTACACGTCTGACAAATGAGGATAATACATTGGTAGAGATTAAATAAAATTATTTACATACACAGTGTGCAGCCAATGACCAGAACAGAGTGAGCACTCGAGTGTGTCCTGTCCCCACTTTCCTCCTCCTTCAATTCTGGGTCAGGCAACAGGGCTGGGAGGAGAACACCAGCCCTACCACCTGTCAACAGCTAAGTAAGGATGTGCTGAGCGATCTCCAGTGACAGAAAGCAGCACGAGCTGTCTGCCTTCACAGACTTCACCCACAAGTTCGGGGAGACAGGCTTGGAGAGCAGCCCCACCCTTGACCCAATTCTTTCAGGGGCTTCTCACTGTTCTCAGACTCAAGCTCGACCTTCTGGCCAGAGCTTCCAGAAGGGCCACCGCTCTGGGTTCTGGCCACATCTCTTACCACTCCCCCATCTCCAGTCCCATTTCAGGGTCTCATCAGACTGAACTCTTTATTTATTTTTTAGAAGTTATTTATTTGAGAGAGAGAAAGCACAAGTGGGGGTGGGAGGTGTGGGCAGAGAGAGAGGGAGAAACAGATTCCCTGCTGAGCTGAGAGACCTAGTGTGAGGCTTGATCCCAGGACCCTGAAATCAGGGCAGCTGAGGGCAGATGCTTAACTGACTGAGCCTTCCAGGCTCTTCAGACTGAACTCATTTTAGTTCCCCCACTGCAGACCCTCTTCACAGGAGGGCACATACTCCAACTCCTCCCCCAGGGCCCGTTTCCCCTCTCACACCACTACAACAGCTTGCTCAGCTCCTCAGGAACAGGGACCGGGGTCTCCATGGACCGTGGTTTTACTCCCTCCCACCCGATCTATGCTTGGCAGTAAAAGGAATTCAAATGATATTGAACGGTCCTCTGAAATAAATTAGGAAACTGTATTAATACAAGGCTGCATAGGCTCCACACACAAGGAAGGCTGCTGTTAGAAGATACGGAGTCTAAAGGAGGGAGCCACCACCAGAGACCAAAGCAGCCTGGGAAGGTGACACAAGCAGCCTGGAAACACACAAGCACTTTTGTGAGTAGCAAGGAAGGGGAGAAACAAGAGCAAGTCCTCGGACTTGAGGGGGGAAAAAGAGAAAAGACAAAATGTGAACTGAAACAATAGCCAGACTCTACAAGATAATCCAGAGATGTGGTCTACTCAGTTCATCCAAATATATTTTGGGGGTATAAACCGTTCAGGGCAGTTTGGAAGATAAAACAAAATATACAAAAGAACTGTGCCCCATACGAGGATGATGATGGGGAGTGTGGATGGATCATGGTGCAAAAAAGGCCATGAAAGGGGGCGCCTGGGTGGCTCAGTGGGTTAAGCCGCTGCCTTCGGCTCAGGTCATGATCTCAGGGTCCTGGGATCGAGCCCCGCATCGGGCTCTCTGCTCAGCAGGGAGCCTGCTTCCTCCTCTCTCTCTGCCTGCCTCTCTGCCTGCTTGTGATCTCTCTGTCAAATAAATAAATAAATTAACTAATTAATTTAAAAAAAAAAAAGGCCATGAAAGGGTGAAAGAAGTGGGTGCCAAGTACAAGAGCAAACAGGCCTCAGAGTTATTCGGAGGAAGGAGAGGGCACCAGGAGGAAGCATTCCCGGGGAAGGCTGGGCAGAACAGGGCAGATCTGAGCTGGGCTTCGAAGGACAGGGTGAATGGGCAGAGAAATACTGCCGGATTGGCTTTCTGTTTTAGGAAGCTCCTCCACAGACTGTATTATGTGGTCATCCTTTGCCTCTGGACAGTATTCTTCTATAATTACCAAAAGGAAAAGGACTTGAAGCCACTAGGATAAAGCAGACAACATTTTCGCTTGAATAAACCTGAGTTTGATTCCCAGCCCTTGTGCTTTTAGGCACAACTTCCTCGTCTCGATTAAATGGCAACAGCATTCCTCTCTCTCTCTCTCTCTCTCTCTCTCTCTCTCGCAAAGGTGGCCATGAAGCTCCCATGGGCTATGCCTGGGATTGCGTCCAGTATGGTGCCTGGCATAAAGATCAAGCTCACTCTTCCAGACGATTCAGAGAGGCCGCAGGAGTATGCATTTGTACTTACCACCTTAAAACAGCACTCTCTGAGACCAGAGGAAGTAGAACAGAAAAGGGAGAGCCCACAGAAAGATGCCTTTTAAAGAGTTGGATCAGCAGACAAAATAAGTAAAGGCCACCATCACAGAACCCCAGAGAGTAGAGGACTTCAAACACAGCACAGAGATGACGTGCTGAGCTACCAAAGGGAGCTGATGGCACTAGGAGGACTCCCCACAAAGGGGGGAGCTTGAAATGTAAGAACTAAGGAAAGGGACTAAAAGAGAGCCATGTACTTTCTCCCTAGACTGGGGAAGTGAAAACTCTAAACCAAGAGTTAAATGCTAGCTAAGTCTGCAAAATCAGCAAATAGAGATCTTAAAAAAAAAAAAAAAAAATCAAACATAAAAGGAGAATGGACAGTTAGGGTGTGTGCTGCCTCACAAAATGACAGGTCATGGTGAGACAGGATGTAACGTATAAGTACAGCCTTTCCTGGTGCCAAGTGGATGAGTTGGTCCTTGCACGTGGATAACTTCTACAAACAAATGCAAAAGCAACAAAGTGAACCTGGAGTATTTAAGGCTGTGAAAATGAAGACACTCAAATGTTGGCCCAAGGAAGATCTAACAAGAAAAAACTTGCATCATTCTGAACGGTGTGTTAAGACCAGCTAGGAGGTAAACACAGTAAATCTCAGGCTGGGAGAGTTAGCCTCTGGGGACAAGTTCCACAGATACAGTTCACTTGAGAGAAATCCAGTTCTCAACTGGGGCTGATTTAAGCCAAGGTTACCACCTCTTACACAGAAATTGAGAACAGCTGGTATGGAGTTGACCTCTAGCTGGGCCTGTGACCCACAACTATTGCGGCCCAAAGAAATAAGACATGGCTAGAGATGGTCCTTGCTGTCTTTATCCCAAGGCCCAAATCTGTACTGCACAGGCTGGAGGCCAGCTCCATTCTTCTTCTCCTGGGCTCAGGTCCCTGAGTCAGCCTTGGTGACCAGAAGGCAAAGGACCCAAAGGTCAACAGATATACCATTCAGGACAACAAAGAGGCCTGGGAAACTATCCTATCACACAGAGCAGATGACTAAAAGACAGCCATCTCCAAATTAGGACCAGCTCACTCTTCCACCTAGTTTTACCTAAATGTATATTCGTTTAAAGTGATGTCTCAAAGGAGTCTTATATGGGGAGGCAAATCAGAGTAGTAGTTAATAAAAGCATAGGCATGGTTGATGCTGGGTCAGGGTTCAGATGAGGGCTTCATCAATACAAGCCTGTTTTTTACTGGCAAGCTAGTTAACTTCTTCGTGCTTAAGTTTCTTTATCAAGAGAGAATGATGCCTACACATGAGGAAATGTTAGGAATTCTGTGGTATTTCTATTTGTCCTTACCCACCATCTCTTGGGTGAGGAACATTCTTGGTCTAGAAAAGGCAGCATGTTAGCTTTCAATTCTCTCCCATGAACCAGAGGGTCAGAGGGTCATGCAATGTTCTGATCTGTCTCAGGTCTGCCTGAACATCTATCTGGTCTCCATCTTGCTTACCGTGGAGCTCAAGTGGGGAAAAAAAGTGGGAGCACCTCAAGAAAACTGCCTGATGAGTAAGACAAGTGCATGCATGGGGCAAGAAATTACTACTCTAGCACAAAGCCAGTCTACGCAGACTGGGAGAGATTGCTCTTTTCCCAAATGCCCAATTTTCAACAACAACAACAACAACAACATGACAAGGTAGACAAAGAAAGAGGAAAACATGCCCATTCTAAAGAAAATAAACTGGCATAAAGTGTCCCTTAAAAAATACAGACATCACATTTACTACACAAAGAATTTAAAACAACTATCCTACTCTACAACAAAACCATACACAACCCAATTAAAAAATGGATAAAGGACCTGAACAGATATTTCTACAAACAAAATATACAAATGACCCAGAAGTACATGAAAACATGCTCAACACCACTAATCGTTACAGAAATGCAAATCAAACCACAACCAGATACCACTTTACACCCAGTGGGATAGTAGTGACAAGGTTAGTTAGGATGTGAAGAAACTGGAACTCTTGAGCATTGCTGGTGGGACTGTAAAATGGTATAATCGCTAAGGAAAACAGCATGGTGGTTCCTCAAAAGAAAAAAAAAAAATCAAACACTGAGGTACCATAAGATCTAGGAGTTCTGATTCTGGGTACACACCCAAAGTAAGTAAAAGCAGGGACTCGGGTATATGCACATCCATGTTCCTATAAGCATTATTTGCAATAGGTGGAAGGAATCCAAATGCCCATAGATGGAGGACTAGTATTTAAAAATTGAATATTTGTGCCACCCCCAACTAAATTCATATGTTGAAATCCTAACCCAGAAGTAATGATATTAGGTGAGACCCTTGGTAAGTAATTAGGTCATGAAGATAAACCCTCATGAATGAGACTAGTTATAGGAAGAGACACTAGAGTTTGCTCCTGCTCTCTACTCACCACCATGTGGGGATACAAGAAGACAGCCATCTGCATACCAGGAAGCGGACCCTCAGAAGACCTAGGATCTGTTGGTACCTTTATCTCTGACTCCCCAGATTCAAAGAGCATGAGAAAGTTTGTTGTTTTAACCCCCAGTCTACGGTAATCTGTTACAGCAGCCCAAAGTTACTAAGACAAATGGATAAGGAAAATGTGGGAGAGACAGATCAATCGATCATAATATTATTCAGCCACAAAAAGAAATGAAATTCTAATGCATGCTCTAATGTAAATAAACCTTAAGGGCATTGTGCTAAGCGAAATAAGCCAGACACAAAAGGACAAATACTGCATGATTTCACTGGTTTGAGGTGCCCAGCACAGTCTGCTTCATAGAAACAGAAAACGGAGTAGTTGTTGCCAGAGCTGGGAGTAAGAGGGAATGCAGAACTAGTGTTTAATGGGTACAGAATTTTAGTCTGTAAAGTTGAAAAATTCCTGGAGATGCAAGGTAGATATCTCTACAGAGAAGTGAATGTACTTAACATCACTAGATCATACACCTAAAAATGTTTAAAATAGTGAATTTCATTTTCTGCATATTTTATCACCAAAAAAAAAAGAATTAAAAAATAAACCTGAGTTCAAAACATGATAGCTCTACAAGCACAGGCTTTAAGTCAGACCCTTTGTGGCCCCTTTTAAACACATCACCTCCCAAAGCTCTTCCAAAGTTTTTCATTTAGTTCTACCTCCAACAAGTATTTATTCATAGCCCATGAGCCAAGCACTGTTCTAGAGGCTAGCAACACCATACTTGAAACAAATCTTTGTGTTCTCAGGGATACTTACATCATAGTACTTGGGAATTCTAGAGTTTGCAGTACCTGAAACCATCCTCCTCTCTGCCACTGATCAGCCAGTTCTGCATGAGCAAGAGTAGCATTTTCATGATAACGGGTCCTGGGCAGAGCCCTCAGTGCCGATTCCACTGAGCATCTATGACACATCAGCCGGTATGAAGAACCACTAAAAGGGCTGGAAATAAGGATACATCCAACTCAGCCCCAAGTCCCTACATGCTTCCTTTTACTATAAGTGCAAGCAAAGAGCATCTTATTCATGGGGCATCAGGTACTTATGGATCAGGAAGATTCTGACAGCCAGTCGAGATACTTTCTGGCTGAGGCACAGAACCTTCCAAAAACTATGCTTTCATCTCCCAGGTAGGCTATGATATTATTTATACATTTGTAGCTTAAGAAGTTCCCAAACTGGAGGCTTGATAAGGATAATAATAATTACTAACCCTTAGAGAATTTTACTATGGGCCAAACTTTGATCCAAGTACTTTACTTGGATTAACTCTCTCAACCCTTGCTAACCACCCTTTAAGTGAGGTAATGCTATTATCTGCATTTTAGACTTGACAAAACTGAGTACAGAATTAAAGTAATTTTCTCAAGGTCATACAGCTACTTATTAAGTGTCTGTGGAGTCTGGCAGCAAGTAAGGCAGATGTTGAGAAATTCTGTTTTATTTGGGTAGCAGATCTTTGGCTGACCAGTCAGAGGCCCAGTAGGTTAGCCTTTGACTCAGCTGTCCAATTTTTAAAAGAATTTCCAGGTGACCACATATATATTAACCTCATCTAGGACTGTCAATGGAGTCCTGTGGATTGTGTCTGAGCCCCATCAAGGAACTGGCTAAGATGCACTGCCCCACTATATTTGTTCCCTGGCAAAGTGTTCTGGGTGGTCAGTGGGAAAAGATGAGTGAAAGGGACAAAAATGACCTCAGATCCAAAGACACAGCTTAGGGTGGTGATGCGCATCCCCTACACAAGTCCGTCCCCTGCCTCCATTCCCCCATTCCAGCTGGGTCGTGCACCTGACTCTGAAAAGCGTCAGTGGAAAACATTATACAGTGGTGTTACAATACTGGGATCCTGCCCTATTTAGCACTTTCAGCTCTAAATGACAAAAGCAAAGTAGTGTGGGTGTGGGTGGGCATGTGTCTGGTTCCAAAGACACGCCAGCAGCTGATGTCACAGTACCTCGCCTACCCCTTGATAAGTTAAATAGTGGTGAGTCACTCGCTCTCATGATAACCATTCATAACCAGAATGTTTAAAGAGGGAAAACCCCGAAGGCTGTGCAGAATGACAATGGAAGGACAGAAAGACACCCAGAAGCCACTGACTGAATCTAACCATGAGATCTTTCAGAGAAGAGAGGGCTGTTGAGCGATTCTGAGTCACTATTAATGTGAGCCATCTGGAAACAGAAAGAATGACTCAAGAGAGCACTACCTGTCCTGGAAATGGGGTCAAAGAATGGAAGGTAGAGCAAGGGCTGAGGGTAAGTTTGAAGGAGGGGACATGAGAAGCGCATTTCCTCAAAGTTAGTGCTTTTTTCAAATATTTAATCATGACGCCAGTCCTTTCAAAAGGTCAGAGACGCAAAGTGGCAGATTGCCATGTACCTCAGAGTTTCAGAGAGCCCAGAAAGGAAAGAACTTGCTTTCACAATCCAGTGGGTACAGCATGTACATCTGAACACTGGAGAGAGGAAAATTAACTGGTCGAGGAAAACTCCTCCCCCTTTTATCTCTCCCCTCTCATAGACATGGGCTCAGTGTACCAGTGCGGCTACCAGGATTATTGAGGGAACTGAGAGGGGAGGAATAGCATCCTTTCCCCACTAGAAAGCCAGGAAGTTAAGCATGCCCTGTTGGGGAAAAAGATTAGTCTGCTGCATGAGGACAAGAATCTAATCTCCAAAGAAAGACCACAGCTTTTCAGTCAGACAGACATGAATTCAAACTCTGATTTTGCCACGTCTGACCTTGAACACGTTATTGAACTTTTCTGAGCCTTACTGTCATCAGCCCAAAGAATAAGAATAATGATGGCTATCTTGCGTATTGGTTAACAGAAGCAAACAAGATGATGTGAAGTTCACTACATATTAAAGTAGTTCTTACTCCAGGGTGCCTGGGTGGCTCAGTGGGTTAAGCCTCTGCCTCACGGCTCAGGTCATGATCTCAGGGTCCTGGGATCGAGTCCTGCATCGGGCTCTCTGCTCAGCTCTCTCTCTGCCTGCCTCTCCAACTACTTGTGATTTTTGTGTGTCAAATAAATAAAAATCTTTAAAAAAAAATTTTTTTAAATAAGTAGTTCTTATTCCAGAAGTTTCTTTTCCCAAGCCAAATGAAGCTTTCATATTCTTTCCCCTGCCCTGCATTCCACCCAAAGGAAAACCAGAACCAAATACAAAGCTTAGTCTAGACTAAACACATTCACATTTGTGCATGTGTGTGTTTCTGGTTTGTTTATATTTTCCCCACTAGGAAAAAATAAAAAGTAATAAAGGGAAAAAGAGACATGTGGGTGTGAACACACACACACATCTGTTCCACTGTGTAGGTTCAACCTCCTGAGGGGTTCTGCATCAGGCTCTAATGGTGCCAGGAGTTTTCTTCTCAGTAAGGGGCCTGGAAAGACTTGATCGAGGAGGGGCATTCATTTTCAGTTTAGAATAACCCCTTCTCATTTCAACTGGACTTTCTCCCAGATGGGACTGTGCATGTTTATGTTCACCGTCAAAGTGAGGGAGATCATACTCCTGGTTCTCTGAAAAAGTAGGATGGAGTCAAGGGCCTGGAATGCACAAAGCCATATAAACCCCACAACTGGTTTCATTTTCTGGTAAGTTGATTACATCCCAGGCCAGCTTCACAGGCATGCACATAACCAGGGCCCCATAAGCAGAAGGCCCCATGCTTAGGGTTTAATGCTTTTGCTGTTACTTTCTTGAAATTGAAGCCCTTGAAATTCTTTTAAAAGTTTCTTTTCTTTTTCTTTTTGTAAATGAAGCCTGGTGGGACAATGGAAAGTATGCTGGGAACTTGGAGCTTGGTTCATGCCCCCTCCTAAGAATGGTTCTGGTGTTATAAAGTGTGTAGGACAAAATCCACGTACATTTCAGCTCCATAAGTTTCTTAATTCAGTATAAAAGCAACATTCACAACTTCATGTCTGTGCTTCACCAAAATCTATATTATCACAAAATAATTTCTTATTCAAAGTTGAACTTCTCTTTAAACTAAACTTGCAATAACAGTCACAGTGACAATCAAATAAACTTCCAAAAAGCTTACTTTGGTTCCATGTATGAGACTTGTTTAGGAAAAGGACCATTATTGGAAATAATGGATTTTTCTAATTGAAGCATCTGATAATATTGATACATCACCGGCATCAATGATTGAGATTTCTCTCCTGCTAATGGAGACAATGGTTATCCTTCACCTTTCACAGATGCGCTAGAAGACTAGGAATTGAAGATAAACAGAGCGTTATTTGATCTATTGAAAAGTTATGTTTACAGAGTGGTAAGAAAACATAGTTTCTGCAAATGTACATACTAAATTGTTGTAGTCACACACAGCTTTCTTACAAATACTAAATTTTGTAATAGATTGGCTCTCAGTGATTTCTGTCTACTGCTTTTCATTTGGTAAGTGATGCCATCTTGTTTAATCATTTTGTTGATGAACATCAACTTTCTCAAGAAACAATAACTCAGCACCTAATTTTTCACTGAACATGTGCTTTTGAATTTTTTGAACTCACAGCTGGTGAAAGCTTTTATTGGTAAATAAAAGGCTATCAAATAATAAAACCAAGCAAATAGTTGTGGATGTATAACATGATAAATAACAAAACTACTATAGTGGGACTTCTCCTTTTATATGCTACAAGAACACCCAATTTGTTTTCTGCTCATTGTTTCACGTGCATTTCACCTTTTCTGTCCCTCATTTTCTCCTGAGCATTATAGTTTCCAGCATATCACAGGTTGACACAACTGGCTGGTACAGAAGTAGGAAAGCAGTTTTACATACTACTCCTACCACTAGTCAAGACCTAAAGGACTTAGAATCTAGTTATCCGTTGGCTCTTTTATCATGACTGCTTTGCGTGCTGTCCTTGAAAGGGAGGTGTATTTTAGACTTAATCACATGTTAAGATGAGAATTCTGTTCCCTAACATATATTTCAAACACTAGAAGAAGAGCCAATGGCAGAAGCTAGAAGTATAGAGTTCCTAATTATTTAAAAAAATGAAAAATCTAATGGTATGCCTGGGTGGCTCAGTTGGTTAAGCCGCTGCCTTCGGCTCAGGTCATGATCCCAGCGTCCTGGGATCAAGTCCCGCATCGGGCTCCTTGCTTAGCAGGAGCCTGCTTCTCCTTCTGCCTCTGCCTGCCACTCTGTTTGCCTGTGCTCGCTCTCGCCCCTCTCTCTCTGGCAAATAAATAAATAAAATCTTTGAAAAAAATGAAAAATCTAAGACAAATGCTAAAATTAACAGGACACTACAACAGGCAGACCAGATTGTATCGTTATCCAACTTGACAATCTTCTTCCACTAAAGCCAGAGTCATGTTTCTGAAATGCAAATTCGACCTTGTCTCTCCCCTTATATCCTTCTCTTCAATGGCTCTTTATAGGATGATGTTAAACCCCTTGGGATAGCCCACAGTGTCTTTCAGGATATGCATCTCCCTCATCATTCGTCATCCTCATCTCACATGGAGTCCACTTGCTTGGAATAAGGAGAAAGGAAAAGGGATAAAGAACATTAACTCTATTTATTAGTTCAATAAAGAACCCTGCCATGATTTCCTTGCAGGAGCTAAGATCTCACACCTGTGCACCTCTCTGACTCTTCCCCTTCCTTCAGGTAACAGCCAAAATGCCACTGCCACAGTGAAGATTTCCCCTTCAGAATCCTAAGTCTAGGTAAGGAGTTCTTCCTGTCTGTTCTCATTGTGCACTGGGCTTCCCCTTCACAACGCTTTCTGCATCCTCTCAGAACCACCTATTTTCTTCTCTGATTCCCTGCTGAACTACAATAGCCAAAGAGATGGAATGGGAAACAAGACGTGCCTATCTCTCACATCAGGTATAATACACACAGTTAACCCTTAAAAATATTTAAGTAAAAACAGTATATAATCAGTGCCAAATTAGTAGTACAGAGTAACAATAACTGCCTAAGGTACACAGGAGGAAGAGTGCTCTTCAGATACATTAGACATCACTGAAGATATATCTGCTCTAGGTCCCAAAGAACTGCAATAAGAAGAGTCAAGGTCAGGATTAGAGTTAAGGTTAGGATTAGATTAACAACAGGATGGGGCTCAGGAAATATACAATGTTTGGAGCGATTTGTCTACAGGGTGTACATAAGGACTTGGAACAGAACTGAAAAGACCAAGGGGGTCCACATTATAAAGGTCTTCAGGTCTAGTCTAGGGCATATTTACTTTATCCTGCAGGCATCAGGAAGCCATTAAAAGTTGTGAGCCAGAGTATATGATAAAACAGGTAAGCAATTAGTTTTGCTAAAGAACAAACCTTAGGAATCCTAAAACTCAACATTTTCAACTTCCTTAATTTAGACTCAAAACTGGACCTGCCTTCCAAAACCACAATCACAAACCCACAGAATAAAAATAAAACAGACAACAAATTTCTGGGGCTATCCCAGAGATTCCTTCAGAATTGAAGCCAACCATTTAGGTCTAAAAAAATAAAATGTGCCCAGTATTAGCATTTCAGTAATTGGGAAGGGAATTACAATTCTTCTGGTAATGAAATTTAATCAGCCTCATTTTTTCAGTGTCATTCAGGCTAGTTTTTCAAACATGAGTTTGAAAACTCTTGTAACACTTATTAGGGGTGCCTGGGTGGTTCAGTTGGTTAAGTGTCAGACTCCTGAATTCAGCTCAGGTCATGATCTCAGGGTCCTAGGATCAAGCCCTGCTTTAGACTTCCCTGTCAGCAGAGGTCTGCTTCTCTCTCTCCCCCTACCTCTGCCCCTCCCCTACTTGTGATCACTTTCTCTAAATAAAATAAATAAATCTTAAATAAATAAGTCTTATTATATAACGTATTATATAGGTGTACACAAGATATTCTCATGTCTTTGCTCCTTAATCTTAAGGTTACCTTCCTCTGTCAGAAATACCTCTTGCCAGTTAAATGGAAGCCACTTTAGAAATATTAGAAAATTTAGAAAAGTCTCTGTCTCCCCATCTCCATCCCTCACTCTCTCTCTGCCTCTGTTCCTGTGCCTCTCTCTCTCCATCCCCTCCAGCACACACCCCCAGAACCAACTGTGACTCAGAAAAGAATTATTGACTTAGTACAAACCTGTCACCAGCCATGTTATTAAATATAGTGCTCTCATAATGACTGCCCACTCCCTGTGCCTTTGTTCCACCTCCCACTGACCTAGCTGCCTTTCATTTTGAATTGAAGTACCCATTAAAGGAATCCAGAATGGCTCTTTCTCCATTCATACAGGCAACATTTTATCATATACTATCTGGTTGGCTGCCTATACATATCTATCTTTCCAGCCACAGCACAAAGGCACTTGTGGCATGTCTGTCCTTACTAAGTACCGATGCACATGACAATTTGGGTGGAGTTCACTTCGTCAATTCAAATGCCAAAGGGGATAAAAATGGTAAATTTCACAGTTCAGCAGTAAAATAATAGTAACCTGTTATTTAACTGACATGACCAACAATTCTGTCTTGAAAATATGCATCTGACAATTTTCTCTTACTCCCCAGAACTTTCACCTTCCAGAGACGCAACCAATAATTTTGCTCATCCAGACATAGCTGACAATTTTTTCTTCCACAGTTTAGATTGACAATTTTTCTTGAGAAAACAAAGCTGACAGAATTTTACCCATCAGTCACCACCAAAACTCAACACAGCTAAGATAATGTAGCTTAAATATTTTCCTACTTTTAAGATAGCAGCCTTTCCCCAAACATTATTTTTTGCTATCTTTCAATAAAAGAAAAATGAGTCTAGAAGGGTTTGCTTTTGACAACAGAGACAAATAATTCCTCATAGCTGACTTGTGCATACCACCTGTTTTCATCAGCTGTTCTCTATTGCCACTGTTAGGAACTTGGATGGTGGTTTATTTTGATGCAGAAGATGTGTTGATTGCATTACAGGAATGGTTCCCACACAGAATTGCTAAGAAAGCCTAACGTATTTCTTTTGAGAAGGATAAAAATATTCAGGACTTAATCATTGAGGATATCTCTTTCATCATGAAAATTCAAAAGATTAGCTACAACTGGAAAAAGTTATAAAAATCCAACAATAGACAATATTAGAGTTTGCCTATCAAATTTGCAAAGGAACAGACCTACCAATCCCCTTTAGTTTGGGAGTGGATTAAGCAGCCCATTTTTGACTCTGAGTCTTCTACTATCCCCACCCAAGCCCAACTCCTTGACATTATTATCTATTGTTCTCTTCTTGCTAGGTTTCATTCCAGACTAAGGGAGATGATGGGGAAACAAGAGAAAACTAAATCTTTTCTTGAAAGACAGAATAACATGGTTCCCTTTTATCATATACTCATGGTACTTCTATACATGTGAAGCCAAAAAAAAAGTTATCAAAGTAAGGCAATATATGGTAGATAAGACATGTCATAAACTGCCCAAACTGCTCTGGTATTTTTTTTTTTCTTTTTGGAAGGTGACTTCAATCCTAACAGACATAATTTCTACGTCCTATATTCTCTTTAAGTAACTTACTTGATCCAAAGCACTTTATTAACCACTTTCAATTATAGGATGCAGAATGAATACAGATAACCTTAAGAACATAACCTTCATAAGAGGGCTTCTGAAAAACTCCTCCTTTACACTCCTCCATCCTCTCTGGCTCACTCTTCTACTCATGTCTTCTTGCTCTCCTCCTTACTAGGGGAAAGTTTTATTTTCAATAAACAAGTCTGCTTATTATCAACACAGGAAATTAAGGGTTTCTAGCCCTTCCTTTTCTTTCTCAAAACATCTTCAGACAAGGACAGCTGCTCAACATCTGTGGGAAATGGTTTTATTAAAGGGATGGGGGAGTATTGATTTGATCTAGTGGACAGGGGAAGTCAAAATTACAGTCATATTAGTTCTCTTGCTGCCCCAGACTAGAAAAGAATCATGAGGCTCCTCACTCAGAGGCCGCATAAAGGCAATGAAAAAACCACAATTACTTCCCCAAAGATCCTCTTGCCAGGGTTGTAATTGAGCACCCTATGGTACTCAGTTTTAGCCACAATGATGAATAACCAGCCTCTGCAATTGCATGCACAGAATGCATCCTGAAGCTAAAGTTCTAGGTGAGTTTTGAATGGATTTCTCATAATATAATCAATAAGATGCTTCATTGTGACCCACCAAATCCTGCAGACATTACTAGGAGATATGAATGATGCTTTGCATTGGGGTCTCAGATCTTTACAAAAGAGCAAATGGAATTCTATGATTTCACCAACTGATCAAAATCTATGGACAAGAAAAAGAAAAAAAAATCCACCCTACCCCAATCTTCCCACTATAGTCCAATTTTATTTAATCTCTCAAATTGACTTTTATTTTTAAAGGAGTGTTGGGTCACCATGTCAAATATATATTTCCTTAAAAACCTACCCTGATTTTGTTTTAAACTTAGGCCATGTGAAAGAATCAAGAACATGGAGAAAATTATACTCCATTTTAACTATTGCCATTTACAGCCTAAGGAAGCAAAGCCCCACATTTCCCATAATTTTGACATTTTCTCACCTTTCCTGATGAGATCTCAAATCCTAATTCTAAACTTTCTAAATACTCCTTAAGAAAACCCGAATCCCAGACCAAAATACCACTGAGAAATGCTTAATGAGTTGAAGAACAAATAAATCACACTTTTCAAAACCATGAGCCTGGAAAAAAAAGAAAAAAAAAAAAGAATCACAGGACCAAGCATATGGACTTTCTCTAAAAACAGGAAACCATATTCCCTTACTGAAGAAAGGGGCTTTCATCATTCCTTCCTTCCTCTTTAGCCATAGCTGAGTTTACCAACAGTGGACACTTTTCAAAAGGAAACCAAGATATGAGCTGAGCACAAAGAACCAGATTCTCTCTCAAGAATTTGAGCTATGAGCAGGCACATTCTTGCCCAACCCATTTGCCCCAGAGGTTGCCCCTTCAAAGAAGCTCCCATACTGTCATACCCAGCAGGAAGCCTCATCTAGGACCATCACTCCCACCACAAAGCTGGCACACAGAGGGTTAGCCCTGTCCACCAGCATTCCTGGGCCATGATTACTACAGGAATCATGGCCCAGCCACAATAGGAGAGTTCATACAACCCACAAGGGGACACTTATGGAGTGCCTAGTTCTGGTGACTGGGTGGATGGAAATGGGCTTTTCTTCTACATAAGGCCACTCCTACAAGACTGGGAGATACAGCTAATCTACTTATTACAAAAATAGAGAATCTGGTAAATGAGAAGACAGAGGAATATGTTCCAAACCTAAGACAAGATGTAAGAAAAAATGAAATGAAGATAAGCAATCTACCTGTTCGGAGTTCAAAGTAATGGTCACAAAAATGCTGCCAAAGTTGGCAGAAGAATGGATAAACACAGTGAACATTTTACCAAAAAGACAGAAAATATAAAAAAGAACCACTTAGAGTAAAAGAATTCAATAATTGAAATAAAAAATATATTAGAAAAAAATACATTAGAGGGAATCAGTAGCAGATTAGATGATGCAAAAGAACAGATCAGCAATCTGAAGGGGTAGTGGAAATCACCCAAGCTGAATAGCAAAAAGAAAAGGCAAATTTTTAAAAATGAGAATAGTTTAAGGGACAACATCAAGAATACCATATTCATACTATAGGCGGTCCCAGGAGGAGAGAGAGAGAAAGTGGAAAAAAACTCATTTGAAGAAATAATAGCTATAAACTTCCCTAACCTGGGAAAGGAAACAGAAATCAAATCCATGTCCAGAGAGAACCCCAAATAATATGAACTCAAAAAAGTCCACACCAAGACATGTAATAATTAAAATGTCAAAATTTAAAGATGAGAGAATCTTAAAAGCAGCAAGAGGAAAGCAACTACTTATAAGGAAATATGCATAAGGCTATCACTTGTTTTTTCATCAAAAACTTTGCAGCCCAAAAGGGAGGGGCACAATATGCTCAAAGTGCTAAAAGGAAACAACTAAGAATACTCTACCCAGTGAGGGTATCATTCAGAATTGAAGAAGAGATATAGTTCTGTAGCACTATAGGCCTATCTCAAAAAAAAAAAAAAAAAAAAAAAAAAAAAGAAGAAGAAGAAGAAAAATCTCAAACGATCTAACTTTATACCTAAAGAAACCAAAAAAAAAGAATAAACAAAGCCCAAAATTAATAAAGATGGAAATAATAAAAATCAGTATGGAAATAAATAAAGACTAAAAAGAAGAAGACATGAATAAAACCAAAAGCTGGTTTTTTGAAAAGATAAACAAAATTGATGAACCTTTAGGTAGACTCATCAAGAAGAGAGATAAACCAAATCAAAAATGTAAGAGAAGTCACAACTGACACCACAGAAATATAAAGCATTATAAAACATTACTATAAACAATTATAAACCAACAAATGGCATAAGCTAGAAGAAATGGGTAATTTCCTAGAAACATATAATCTTCTAAGACTAAATAAGGAGGAAATAGGAAATCTGAATAGACTGATTACAGGTCATGAAACTGAACCTCTAATCAAAAAATTCCCAACAAACAAAAATTCAGGACAAAATGGCTTCACTGAATTCTACCAGACATTTAAAAAAGGATTAATACCTAGCCTTTTCAAACTATTTCAAAAACCTGAAGAAGAAATCATTCCAAATTTGTTCTATGAAGCCAGCATTATCCTGAACCAAAGTTGGACAAAGATACTACAAAAATAACATTACAGCCTAGTATCTGGGATGAACACAGATAGAAAAATTCTCAACAAAATATTAACAACCAAATTAAAAAACACATTAAAAGTATCATACACCATGATCAACTGGGATTTATTCAGGGATGCAAGAAGTCAACATTCACGAGTCAATAATTTGATATATAAAATTAACAAAATCAAGGATAAAAATCTAGTGATCATCTCAATAGAGGCAGAAAAAATGTTTGACAAAAACAACATCAATATTGTGCAAACTTTCACACAGTACGTATGGAGTGAACAAAAGCATGAAGTGAACATACCTCAATATAATAAAGGCTATATGTGACAAACCCACAGCAAACATCCTATTTAACAGTGGAAGGCTTTTGGCTTTTCCTCTAAGATCAGGAACAAGAAAAGGATTGCCACTTTCATTCAACATTGATTGCATTTCTACATACTAATGACGAACTATCTGAAAGAGAAATTGACAGTCTTATTTACAACAGCATTTAAAAAATACCTAGAAATAGGGGGAGGAGGGTAGGGAAAGAGTGGTTGGGTTATGGACACTGGGGAGGGTAGGTGCTAAGGTGAGTGCTGTGAAGTGTGTAAACCTGGTGATTCACAGACCTGTACCCCTGGGGCTAATAATACATTATATGTTAATTAAAAAAAAAAAAACTAGAAATAAATTTAACCAAGGAAGTGCAAGAGCTGTACTCTAAAAACTATAAGAAACTGATGAAAGAAACTGAGGGTGATACAAAATAATGGAAAGATATATCATGCTCATGAAATGAAAGAAATACACCATTAAAAATGGCCACACTACCTAAAGCAATATACAGATTCAGTATAAGCTCTATCAAAATACCAATGGTATTTTTCACAGAACTAGAACATAAAAATTTGTAAAAACACAAAATTTATACAGAACCACAAAAGACCCCAAATACCCAATAGGCATGGGAAAGAACAAAGCTGAAGGAATCATGCTCCCAGATTTCAAACTACACTGCCAATCATAGTAATCAAAACAGTATGGCAGGGGTGCCTGGGTAGCTCAGTGGGTTAGGCCTCTGCCTTCAGCTCAGGTCATGGTCTCAGGGTCCTGGGATTGAGTCCCGCATCCGGCTCTCTGCTCAGCGGGGAGCCTGCTTCCTTCTCTCTCTCTGCTTGCCTGTCTGCCTGCTTGTGATCTCTCTCTCTAATAAGTAAATTAAAAAATCTTAAAAAAAAAAAAAAAACACAGTATGGCACTGGGATGAAAACAGACACACATTAATATAAGAGAATATAGAGCCCAGAAACAAACCTAGGTTGTTTTTTTTTTCAAACCTAGGTTTATATGGTCAATTAATCTACAAGGAAGCAATTAATCAAGAGAAGGCAACAATATATAATGGGGAAAAGATATTCTCTTCAATAAATAGTGTCAGGAAAACTGGACAAGCTGCAAAAGAATGAAAATAGGCCACTTTCTTACACTACACAAAAAAAGAAACTCAAAATGGGTTAAAGATTTAAATGTAAGACCTGAAGCCACAGAACTTCTAGAAGAAAACAGAGGCAGTATTTTTTTGGATATCAGTCCTAGTAATATCTCTATGGATCTGTCTCCTCAGGCAAGGGAAATAAAAGCAAAACCAAACAACTGGGACTACATCAAATTAAAAAGGTTTTACACAGTGAAGAAAATCATCAACAAAATGAAAAAGCAACCTACCAAATGGGAAAAGATATTTGCAAATGATACATCCATAAGGGGTTAATGTCAAAAATGTATAATGGAATTATACAACTCAATACCAAAATCAAAAACAAAAATTAAAAAAAACAATAATCCAATTTTTAAAAATGGGTGGAAGACCCGAATAGACATTTTTTTCAAAAGAAGACATATAGATGGTATAACAGATACATGAAAAGATGTTCAAAATCACTAATCATCAGGAAAATGCAAATCAAACCCTCATAATAAGGTTTTGCAATATCACAAGGAGATACCGTCTCACAGAATAGCTAGAATCAAACAGACAAGAAATAAGAAGTATTGGTGAGGATATGAGAAGAGGGAACCCCCATGCACTGTCGATGGGAATATAAACTGGTGCAGTCACTATGGAAAACAGTATAGATATTCTTCAATGAAATTAAAAATAGAAATACCACAGAATTTAAAAATTCCACTATCGGTATTTATCCAAGGTAAACAAAAACACTAGTTTGAAAAGATATATGTTCCCTTATGTTCACTCCAGAACTATCCGTAAGCCAAGATATAGAAGCAGCATAAGCGTCCATCAGTAGATAAATGGATAAAGAAATATAGTATGTATACAACGGAATATTACATAGCCAGAAAAAAGGAATGAACTCTTGTCATTTGTGACAACATTGGATGGACCCAGAGGCATTATACTAAGTGAAATGAATTAGACAGAAAGACAAATACCAAAAAATTCCAACTTGTACATGGAATGTAAAAAAAAGAAAATGAACAAAACAAAACAGAAATAGACTCTTAAATACAAAAGACAAACTGATGGTAGGAGAGTAGGTGAATGGGTGAAATAGGTGAAAGGGATTAAGAGGTATAAACTTCTAGTTATAAAATAACTCACAGGAATACAAAGTATAGCACAGGGAATATAGTCAATATTATAATAACTTTATATGCCGACAGATGGTAACTAGACTTAGAGTGGTGAGAATTTCATAATGTAAATAAATGTCAAGTCCCTGTGTTGTACACCTGCAGCTAATAGAATATTGTAGGTCAGCTATACTTTAAAAAATAAATTTGAGCTAGGAAACACATGTAGTACATCAATAATATGATCATGGATAGAAGAATTATAAGAATGATCATGCAGAATTGGGCCAAGGAAGCCACATTGGGCCAGGTGTCTATAAAAACCATTTAAGTTTGCAAAGAGACATTCAGAATCAGGGATAAAAAGAATATGCGGACTGAAACTACAGAGGAAGTACATCACTTGCTGAATTTTCAGGTCTAGTTCCAGCATGGCCTTGCTCTGCTTGGTTTTCTATTCCTAAATGTTTATGTTCTACCCTAATTTAAGTGGATATTTAGTCTTATAAACAGTAAACTTTAAAAAAATAAAAAGGTTCTAAATGGCCTAGTTTACGAATTCAAACGCAAGGTTAAATTGTGTGCTGATTAAGAATGAAAACGCCATACAACAGAGAAGTCAAAGAAAATGATTCCTGAGCATGATGGGTGCTCCCCTTTTTGCTGTACTCAGGAACAAACCAGGTCTTCAGCAGTATTTCCATCCTCTCCCTATCACCGCTTCTAAGCAGTCTGGTGTTGTGTAGCTTCTGGACCACAGAAATCATGTATTTCTGACTGTATCTAGGTTCTTTGGTTAACACTGTCACATTTAATTTTATTATTTGTAACTATTTGGTCTACACCAGGGATACCAATAAATCTTAGAAGAGAGTTTCTTTTCCTTTTTTAAATGTTCAGTTTGGGGCACCTGGGTGATTCAGTCAGTTGAATGTCTGCCTTTGGCTCAGGTCATGATCCCAGGTCCTGGGATTGAGCCCCACGTCAAGCTCCCTGCTCGCTGGGAGGCTGCTCTTCCCTCTCCCTCTGCCACGCTCCCTGCTTGTGCTCGCTCTCATGCTCTGCCTCTCTTATTCAAATAAATAAATAAAACTTTATTTTTTTTAAGCTTTTATTTATTTATTTGACAGAGAGAGATCACAAGTAGGCAGAGAGGCAGGCAGAGAGGGGGGCGGGGAGCAGGCTCCCTGCTGAGCAAAGAGCCCGATGTGGGGCTCAATCCCAGGATCCTGAGATCATGACCAGAGCTGAAGGCAGAGGTTTTAACCCACTGAGCCACCCAGGAGCCCCTAAATAAAACTTAAAAAAAAACATTATTCAGTTTATTTTCTAACCCTTTGAGAATCCCACAAAGGTGTCTTGATTTTTCAAAAATTTGCCAATTCCTACTCTGATACCCCACATAAAAAAAGTGACATCAGAGGAAATTTTGGGTACCATCAGACAGTCAAATAAATGATATGAAACATTAGCAAGCTTCAGGAATCTCTGGTTTTACATTTCTCCCTTCTTTCCCACCTACTAATGCATACACCTAAGTTCATTCCCTTTTCAAACACCTCACTTTGCTGATGAACCACTCCTACTTGAATGAACCCCGTGCTGTCTTGTCACTTGGCATATCCTCTCTCACTTTTTCTCATGATGAGGCTGTTTGTTTTACTTGTTTTACTCTTTTTTCCCTGTGTAGTTACTACATTTTTTCCCTTGGTGTTTCCCCAACACATCTCACCTATATCCTCACTTGGTCAAAATCCCCCATAATACAAGATGTCTAGGAAAAATAACCAGACCAAGAAACAGGAGACACAGCTACCAGCCCCAGATCTGTCATCAATAAATTCTGCAATCTATTCCTTAATTTTCTAATCTATATAAGGATAAAGAGTTCGAACAGGTGACCACCAAGCACGTTCTTAGTTCTATAACTTTCTATTTTCAATGGGAACATCCCATAACTTTCTATAATTTTATATTTTCTTCAACTGCAAAAGGTTTTAAAAGGTATTTTTCTCATTACTATGTCTTTGTATCCCCAGTACTTAGCACAGTATTCAGTACTTGGAGGTTGTCTAACAAATACTTGTTTGTTGAATCAGAGTATCTCCCCAGCCACTGATGAGTGGAATAAGTGTCAGGAACATTACATTTTAATGTCATCATTGTGGTGAAATAGAAAAAGTGAAATATTACAAAATAGAAAGTATAATATTTTCCATAATTCCAGGTGTCAGAGGTGGGCAGAATAAGCTGAAGAGAATGTTTCCCATTAAAGACAGAGTAAAACTGATAGGAATAGATTATACTTTTCTGAGGTCTGCATATCATAAGAAAGGTCTTTGTTAGAGGCATGGGGATTTAGAAGGAGGCAGAGCCTGACAAGTGGGCAAGGAAACTGATCAAAGATTGTGTGATGTGATCTCTCCTAACAGCCCTTCAAGTTTTCAGTAATGCTACTTAATTCACAAAATCATAACTGATTGGATTTTGTCATGGAAAATGAAATGATGGTGTTCCTACTGGCTGGTGTAGGCTAGATTATAATGGGAAAATATGCTAGGATGGATGTTAAATAGGAGTGACCATTAGAAATAAGTATGGGAAGGGGTGCCTGGGTGGCACAGTCAGTTGAACGTCCTACGCTTGATTTCAGCTTGTGATCTCAGGATCGGGATCCTGAGATCACGCCCGGTGTTGGATTCCACACTCAGCACAGAGTCTGTAATGAGACTCTCTGTCCCTATCCTTGTGCCCCTCCCACCCACCTGCACACTCTTTCTCTGAAATTAATCTAGGGAGGAAGGAAGAAGTATAAGAAGTCACAGAAATTTTGTGGTGAATTCTGTATACAAAATAACTGAGATTGAAGGTTTGAACCAAATTTACCTAAATCTTCAGGAACCAGAAGCCCCAACTGAAATCTGGGTTATACATTAATTTCCCTTTCAATAATAGACAGAAATACATCTCTTGACTATTATTTAAAAAGTATAATTAATTATAAGGAGCTAATACATCAAAATTATATACAAAAGGCAGGTTATTATAATTAGACCAAAACCAATTATAATGGAAATAGTTCCACTGAGTAAGGCAGAATGCCTAATGATACAACTAATGAAAACAAACCTCTTCTACATACTGGGAAAAAAAAAAGAAAAGAAAAGAAAACAAGCCTCTTCTACACACTGACAAAAAAGAGCCAAAGTGTCCTTCAGCTGTTGAATGGATAAAGATATGGCATGTGTACATGTACACACACACACACACACACACACAGAATATTAGTCATCAAAAAGAGTGAACCCTTGCCTTTTGCAACGATGTGGATGGAACTAGAGGGTATTATGCTGAGCGGAAACAAGTCAGTCAGAGAAAGACAAATACCACATGATTTCATTCACATGTGGAATTTACAAAACAAAACAGATTAACATAGTAGAAAGGAAGGAAAATAAAATAAGATGAAAACAAAGGGAGGTAAGCCATGAGGGACTCTTAATTATAGAGAAAAAACTGAGGGTTGCTGGAGGGGAGATGGCAGGAGGATGGGCTAAATGGGTAAAAGGCATTAAGGAGGGCACTTGTGATGAGCACTGGGTATTATATATAAATGATGAATCACTAAATTCTACTCCTGAAACCAATATTACACTATAGGTTAACTAACTTAATTTAAATAAAAACTCGGAAACAAAAAAGAAGTTGCCTTACCTTGATAAATGAAATTGTATTTCCTTTTTTTGTTTTTTAGATTTTATTTATTTATTTGAGAGAGAGGCAAAGATAGAGAACAAGCGCAGGGAGGAGAAGGAGAAGCAGCCCCCTATTTGAGAGGGGACCCTGTCATGGGGCTCCATCCCAGGCCCCTGGGATCATGACCTGAGCCAAAGGCAATGCTTAACCAACCAAGCCACCTAGGCTCCCCCTGCACTTGCTTATGCCTACCCAAAAATACTAACATTTTAAAAAATTAACTCCAGATCTCTGCCTTTTAAATTTTTACCATACCAATAACATCTGAACCAAAGCTATCAATAAGAGAAAACCATAAAAGAACCACTTAAATAGGTCAGCATTATTTTGAGGAACAGAGAGATTGAAGCAAAAGATGTTCATCCATCTAATTCCTGGGCAGTTTTCAGCCAGCTCAAGTTTACATTCAAAGGGAGATCTAACATAATTCTGCGTAGAATTAGCCCCATGCTTCTAACCACTTTTTTTTTCTTTTTTCTTTTTTTTTAAGATTTTATTTATTTATTTGACAGACAGAGATCACAAGTAGGCAGAAAGGCAGGCAGAGAGAGAGGGGGAAGCAGGCTCCCCGCTGAGCAGAGAGCCCAATAGGAGGCTTGATCCCAGGACCCTGGGATCATGACCTGAGCCAAAGGATCATAACCCACTGAGCCACCCAGGCACCCCACTCTAACCACTTTTTTTTATCAGGACCCTTAATCATAACATTTAAGATTGTTCATCTCAGGATGCACTTGACTTATCAGTGAAATCATTAACTTGAAAGGGTAAAATCATATAAGTGGCTGGGAGGTGACAAGCCAGAATATATTTTTTTTAATGGAGTTATGCTGAAGTTAGCTTTTAAACTTTTCCCCTAGAACAGTAAAGATAACATGTTTACTATAGAAAGTTAAATAGTAAAGAGAATCAGTAAAAAGGTTAAATGTCAACCCAAATCTACCAAAGATGACCACTGTGAGTGTCATTGGTGAACATCCTTTAAACATCTCTTTATGCAAAGACATCATTATAAAATTATATATAAGTAAGTTCACAATTCATGTGAGTTACTTTATCCCGTTATTTGTCTGTTTAGGCTGCTATAACAAAATATCACAGATTGGGTGGCTTAAACAAGAGAAATTTATTTTCTCACAAGTATGGAGGCTACTAGAAGTCCAAGATCCAAGAGAAGAGCAAGGCCAGCTTCTAGTGAGATTCTTCCTTCTGGCTTGTAGACTACTAACTTCTCACTGTGCCCTCACATGGCTTTTCCTCTAAGCATGCCAAGAGAAAGTTCTGGCATCTCTTCCTCTTCTTACAGGGATACTAGGCCTATGAGATTAGGGACCAACCCTATTTACCTTAATTTTAATTACTTCTGTAAAGGCCTTATCTGCAAATACAGTCACATAGGGGATGAAGCCTTCAACATATGAATTTTGGGAAGACATAGTTCAGTCTATAACATCCCCCATAAAAATTTTAGAGATATTTAAATTCACATAAATAAATATAGATCTATATGATCATTTTAAGGGTTTCCTACTATTCCCTTGTATGGAAGGATTATCATTTAAACAATTACACAATTGTGTTATTTCTTTTATCTTGCTACTGTAAAAAATGCTGCAATGAAAACACATGTATTGTATATATATGTATGTTTACACTCTTTCCAACAATTTTCTTATGATAAATTCCCAAGTGTCCCTGTGAGAAATGAGGCTTGGGAAATTGATACCAAAGATGCGGTTGTTCTGGCTGTTGTCATTGATGTGGGTAATACAGTCTTCTGTTTCTGACCCAGGTACTCATGAACTATGACGGCCTAACTCGTTGGTTTTGCCAGGAATGTAGAATCTCAGATGCTTCCCTACTCTTGACACATTTTTACCACAATTTATGGCAGCATCCATTACCCTTGCTAATGTAGAGCATTCTCTACATCAAGCCTCATATGGCTAATAGTTTTAGAACAGTAGAATCTTGTTTTATTGTGATTTTTATAGGTTTACTGGGCATTTCTATAATTTTAGTAAATATTAAGTTTTCTACGGTGTCATTTTTTTTTTTTTTTTGTATAAAAGTAGAAGAGTTCTTGGTTCATGAGGAATATTGGCCTTTTGTCTGGTAGGCTAAAAGAAACTAACTTGTAAGTATTTAAATGTGTGTTTTATTTTTTAATCAAATCTAAGCATGTTTTGTCTTGTGGATTTTCATCTTTGTGTCATGTCCTCTACTTCACAAAATACATGCACATTGATTTATACCTCTCTAGAAATTCAAGTGGGCCACAGATTAGCAGGAAGTGTGCACAACACACACACACACACACACACACACATACTTCCTGATTTATTCATCCAATTTGGTGAACGTGAGGTAACATCCCAAAGCAGAAGCAAATGCTTCATATCTTAGTACAGCTATCTCTGCCCACACCACACCATGCTAATTACAGGGTGCCCAGTGACACTATTGTATCTATGCTGGGGCTACCACACTAACCCTAATTCTCTAATACTTAAAGTTACATCCCATTTCCGAAGACTTACAGAAACAATTCCTGAACTTAATTATACTTACCAAGACTCAGATCTCTCGCACCAAAATTCAGTTTAGCCACATCTTCATCCCTTTTAATCCCCTTTCAGAGAATTAAGCTATTCTCTTGCTTTTACTTGTCCAGAAAATTTTAGATTTCATTTTTCAAACATCTCCATTTCACTTCCTACCCCTAACACTACTAAGACTTTAATTATGATTACATTAAATATACTATTTTAAGAAAAAATGACTTCTGGACATACTGTATCTGGCTATACCTTCTTTTTCCCAAGAATCCTTTCATGCCCTTTACATTTTACAATTTTCTCCATATTGTCCTATACATATCTTGATAATTTGATCTTTATTTTTTTTATTGTTGACTGCTAATTTAAGTAGCTCTGGATCAAGATGGTGACAGAGAAGGCTTCTGAACTTACCTCCTCCCATGAACACACTGAATCTACAGCTACATATAGAACAAATCCCTCTGGAAGAAAATCAAAAACTAAATGAAAGACTCCTACACATTGGTTAAGCAAGCAAACACCTACATTAAAACAGTTAGGAGAGGAAGAGACACAAACTCTCCAAAAAACCTCACCTCTAATTCAGCAACACATGGCCAGAAAGAAACTCACAACTCCCAGATGCTCCATGAGGAGTGAAGGGTTTAGACTTACATCTGATACCCCAACACTTCAGACTTCACATTTAGAGAAGGACCCCAAAAATATTTAGTTTTGAAAGTCAGTGGGGCTTGAGTCCATGAGGTCCACAAGGCCACAGTGGACTATGAAACAGTCCTTAAAAGGCTCCCGTGGACTCACTGACCACTATCTCCGCAGGGCACAGTGCAGAGGCAGCTGACGAAAATGGGCCCAGCCATCTGTGAAAGAGGCTTATTTGCTTATCTTATAAGCTTTGGTCTGAGGGGGAGGCATCTAATTTAACACACATTTAGGGGCAACTTTAATAATCTCCAGAGACCACAGAGGCTGGCAGTTGTCATTTTCATGCTCTCATTCTGCCTTATTCCATGTGCCAGTTATCTCCTAGGAATGAAATTGTGCACATGGCTGAAACCCTGACTTTTGTGACTGCCATCAAGGGGATGAATCCCTTGATTGCCTGGATTTGATGGCCGGTGGGGCTTAAGTTCAAAGTTTCAACAAGAAAGTAGCAAACAAACAACAGTTTTTAACTATTCCCTCCAGAGCTCAGTGCAGAAGGAACAGACAGAAACACTCATCACTCAGTCTCCTCTGAAAGAGGTCTATTTGCATATTTTAAAAGTGCTGCCTGGGAATCTGGCTTCAAGTCAGTGTGAATCTAGGCACTGACTGAGATCCTCCACCTTGGGACACTGATAGGTCTTGGCACACCCTCAACTACTGGAAGTCACTAAAAGTAAAGAAGCCTGCTCAGTGAAAAGATTTGGGAGACAGCTAAGAGCTAGGGCAGGGTTGAACAGTAAGGTTCACCTACACAAAATGATTTCAAGACTAGAAGAGGCAGTTGCTTTATGAAATGCATAGAAACCAAAAGAGAGTTGAGGAAAATGAAGAAAAAGAGGAATAGGTTTCAAATAAAATAACAAGATAAAACCACAGAAAAAGACCTTAATAAAATGGAGACAAGTGATTTATCTAAAAAGGAGTTCAAAACAATGTTCATAAGAATGTTCACAGAAGGGGCGCCTGGGTGGCTCAGTGGGTTAAGCCGCTGCCTTCGGCTCAGGTCATGATCTCAGGGTCCTGGGATCGAGTCCCACATCGGGCTCTCTGCTCAGCAGGGAGCCTGCTTCCCTCAGTCTCTCTCTCTCTCTCCCTACCTCTCCATCTACTTGTGATCTCTCTGTCAAATAAATAAATAAAATCTTAAAAAAAAAAAAGAATGTTCACAGAAGTTAGGAGAACAGTGCATGAATAAAGTGAGAATTTCAACAAAGAGAAAACATAATAAAGTGCCAAACAAAAATCAAAGATCTAAGAATATAAAAACTAAACTGAAAAATTTATTGGAGGAGTTCTATAACAGACTAGATGAAGTAGAAGAAAAGATGGGTGAAATCAAAGATGGGGCAGTGGAATTTACCCAATCAGAGGAGCAAAAAGGAAAAATAATGAAAAAATAAATGAAGATAGCTTAAGGGGCTCATGGGATACCATCAAAACAACCAACATTCACTTTATGGAGGCCCCCCAAAAGAAGAAAGAGGTAGAAAACTCATTTGAACAAAAAACAGAAGAAAACTTCCCTAACCTGTAGAAGGCAGAGACACCAGATCCAGAGAGTCCAGAGTTCCAAATAAGGAAAACCCACAGAGACCCACACCAAGACAAAAAATTAAATTGTCAAATGTTAAAGACAAAAATAGAGTCTTAAAAGCGGCAAACAACAACAACAACAACAACAACAACAAAAACTTGTAATGTACAAGGCAACCCTCACAAGACTACCAGCAGATTTTTTTTCAGCAGAAATATTGTTTCAGCAGAAAAAATACTGAAAGAAAACCACTGCCAACCAAGAATACTCCATCTGGAAAACTGTTCTTTAAAAGTGGATAAACAGTTTTCCAGACAAATGAAAGCTATGGGAATTCATCACCATTAGACCAGTCTTACAAGAATTATTAAAGGGACTTCCACAAGCTGAAACAATAGAATGCTAATTAGTAACAGAAAAATATATGAAAGTATAAATCTTAATAATAAAGGTAAATATATAGTTAAATTTACAATACTCTAATGTAATAGTGGTGAGTCAATTGCTTATAAATTTAATATGAAGGTTAAAAGACAAAAGTAGTTGGGGCGCCTGGGTGGCTCAGTGGGTTAAGCCGCTGCTTTCGGCTCAGGTCATGATCTCGGGGGTCCTGGGATCGAGCCCCGCATCGGGCTCTCTGCTCAGCAGGGAGCCTGCTTCCTCCTTTCTCTCTGCCTGCCTCTCTGCCTGCTTGTGATCTCTCTCTGTCAAATAAATAAATAAAATCTTTAAAAAAAAAAAGACAAAAGTAGTAAGAATAACAATTATTAATGGATATACAAGATAAAGAGGTAATGGTAACATCAAAAACTTAAAAGGTGGGAGAAGAGAATAAAAATGTAGAAGTTGAGAATATGTTCAAACTTAGGCTGTTATTAACTTAAAATAGACATATAAATGTTTTATGTAAGCTTCATGGTAACCACAAAGCAAAAATTTATGGTAGATACACAAAAGATAATGAGTAAGGAGTCTAAGCATACTAGAGAAAATCTATAAACATGAGACCTGAAATTATAAAACTCCTGGAAAAAAACATAGGAAGCAATTTGACATTGGCTATAGAAACATTTTTCTAGGTGTCTCCTCAAGCAAGGGAAACAAAAGCAAAATTAAACTATTGGACTGTACCAAAATGAAAAGTTTTGCATAGTGAAGAAATCCGTCAACAAAATAAAAAGGCAACCCACCAAAGAGGAGAAGATATTTGCAAATGATGTATCTGATAAGGACTTAATATCCAAAGTGTATAAGGAACTTGTACAATTCAACACCACAAAAATAATAAAATAATCCAATTACAAATGAGCAGAAAACCTTAATAGATATTTTCCCAAAGGAGACATACAATGGCAAAAAGACACATGAAAAGATGCTCAATATCTTTAATCATCAAGGAAATAGAAATCAAAATCACAATGAGAAAGCACCTCACACCTGTCACAATGGCTAAAATAAAAAGGACAAGAAATAACAAATGTTGGTGAGGATGTGGAAAAAAAAAAAGAGGAATGCTTATACAGTATCGGTGAGAATGCAAATTGGTACAGCCACTGTGGAAAATATTATGGAGGTTCCTAAAAAAATTGAAAATGGAAATACCATATGATCTAGTAATTCTGCTACTGGATATTCACCCAAAGAAAGTGAAAACACTAATTTGAAAAGATATATGCACCCCTTTGTTTACTGCAGCATTATTTACCATAGCCAAGATATGGAAGCAACCCAGTGTCCATTCATGGATGGATGGTTAAAGACATGGTAAATATATAGGTAAATATATACAATGGAATATCACTCAGCCATAAAATGAACGAGATTTTGTCATTTGTAATAACATGGATGGACCTGGGGGGCATAATGCCAAGTGAAATAGGTCAGATAAAGAAAAGCAAATAGCATATGATTTTACTCATATGTGGAATTTAAGAAACCAAACAAAAAGAGAGACAGAGAGAGAGAGAGAAACAGAAAAATAGATCCTTAAATACAGAGAACAAACTGGTGGTTGCCAAAGGGAAGGTAGATGAGGGGATGGATGAAATAGGTAAAGGGGATTAAGAATACACTCATTGTTGATGAGCACAGAGTAATATATAGAATTGCCAATCATTAAATTATACACCTGAAACTAATACTCTATGTTAATTATACTTTGACTAAAAAATAAAACAAAGGATGAAAATTATACGATCATTTTAACAGATGCAGAAAAAGCACTTGACAAATTTCAACATCCCTGATAAAAACTCTCAACAAGCCAAGTATAGAAGGAACACACTCTAACACAACAGAGGCCATATATGACAAGTTCACAGCTAACATCGTACTCTAACAGTGAAAATTTCAAAGCTTTTCTTCTAAGATCATGAACAAGATGAGGATATCCACTCACTACTTTTCTTCAACATAGTATTAGAAGTCCTAGCCAGAGCAATAAGGCAAAAAAAAAAAAAAAAAAAAAAAAAAAAAAATTGAAAAAAGGAGAGAAGAGTGGGAGAAGGAGGGGGAGGTTTAAGGGAAGGAGGAAGAAAAAGACTAAAAATAAAAAGGTACCCAATTTGGGAAAGACAAGTAAAACTGTTTACAGATGACATATTATATATAGAAAACCCTAATGATACCACAAACTCTGTTGGAACTAATAAATTCAGCTGTAGGATACAAACAAACAAAAAAATCAAAGTGGAAAAATAGTTGTATTTGTATACACTAATAATAAGCTCTCAGAAAGAGAAATTAAGAAAACAATGCTATTTACAATTGCATAAAAATATTGCCAAAAAATGCCTGGGAATAACTTTAACCAAGGAGATGAAAGACTTGTACACTGAAAACTATAACACATTGACGAGATAAAGAAGATACAAATGATCTCATTTATAAGTAAAATCCAAAAAAACACCAAATTCAGAGATACAGAGAAAAGACTGGTGGTTGCCAGAGGCAGGGGTTGGAAGGCGGGGAGTGGAAGAAATGGGTGAAGGTGGTCAAAAGGCGTAAACTTGCAGTTATAAGATTAAAAAGTACTAGGGACATAACATGTAGCATGGTAACTATAATTAAAAATATGGTTTTGATTATTTGAAAGTTGCCAAGAGAAAAGATCTTAAAAATTCTCATCACAAGACAAAAATTGTAACTATGTGTGTTATGTTATGGTTGTTAATTAAAAACTTGTTATGGAATCATATCATAATATATGCATATATCAAGTCATTATGTTGTACATTAAAACTAATTCAGTGGGGGCGCCTGGGTGGCTCAGTGGGTTAAGCCTCTGCCTTCAGCTCAGGTCATGATCTCAGGGTTCTGGGATCGAGCCCCACATGGGGCTCTCTGCTCAGCGGGGAGCCTGCTTCCCCTTCTCTCTCTCTCTGCCTCTCTACTTGTGATCTCTGTCAAATAAATAAACAAAATCTTAAAAAAAAAACTAATTCAGTGTATTATGTCCATTATACCTCAATTTAACAAATAAATTTAAAAAGTACTATTATCTGTTATGTTTTCCAACTAATTATGGTTAGTGTATGCAAAAGCCATTGACTTTTATATTTTATAACCAGTCATTTAACTTATGTTATTGGTACTAACAGTTTTTCAGTTGATTAGTTGCAAATTATAGTCCTATATCATTAGTCTTCTTATAAAGCTGCATTTAGTGTAGCCAGATGAAAACAAAAAACAAAAACCAAAAAACCTATTTGTTCAGCTAAACAGCAGATAACTCCTAAGTATCTCCCATCCAATATTTTAGAAATATCAACATCAAAAAAATATTTTGTTTTTCTGAATGTCACATTTAACTGGCTGCCCTAAATTTTTTTTTTTTTTGCTTTTTAATTTATTTTTTTTTATTTTTTCAGCATAACAGTATTCATTATTTTTGCACCACACCCAGTGCTCCATGCAATCCGTGCCCTCTACAATACCCACCACCTGGTGCCCCCAACCTCCCACTCCCCACACCTTCAAAATTCTCAGATCCTTTTTCAGAGTCCATAGTCTCTCATGGTTCACCTCCCCTTCCAATTTCCCTCAACTCCCTTCTCCTCTCCATCTCCCCTTGTCCTCCATGCTATTTGTAATGCTCCACAAATAAGTGAAACCATATGATAATTGACTCTCTCTGCTTGACTTATTTCACTCAGCATCATCTCTTCCAGTCCCGTCCATGTTGCTACAAAACTTGGGTATTCATCCTTTCTTTTTTTTTTTTTTTTTTTTTTTACAGCTTTATAAACATATATTTTGATCCCCAGGGGTACAGGTCTGTGAATCGCCAGGTTTACACACTTCACAGCACTCACCATAGCACATACCCTCCCTAATATCCATAACCCCACCCCTCTCTCCCAACCCCCTCCCCCCATCAACCCTCAGTTTGTTTTGTGAAATTAAGAGGCACTTATCGTTTGTCTCCCTCCCAATCCCATCTTGTTTCATTTACTCTTCTCCTACCCCCTTAACCCCCCATGGTGCATCTCCTCTCCCTCATATCAGGGAGATCATATGATAGTTGTCTTTCTCCGATTGACTTATTTCGCTAAGCATGATACCCTCTAGTTCCATCCACGTCGTTGCAAATGGCAAGATTTCATTTCTTTTGATGGCTGCATAGTATTCCATTGTGTATATATACCACATCTTCTTTATCCATTCGTCTGTAGATGGACATCTAGGTTCTTTCCATAGTTTGGCTATTGTAGACATTGCTGCTATAAACAGTCCGGTGCACGTGCCCCTGCGGATCACTACGTTTGTATCTTTAGGGTAAATACCCAGCAGTGCAATTGCAGGGTCATAGGGTAGTTCTATTTTCAACATTTTGAGGAACCTCCATGCTGTTTTCCAGAGTGGTTGCACCAGCTTGCATTCCCACCAACAGTGTAGGAGGGTTCCCCTTTCTCCGCATCCTCGCCAGCATCTGTCATTTCCTGACTTGTTAATTTTAGCCATACTGACTGGTGTGAGGTGATATCTCATGGTGGTTTTGATTTGTATTTCCCTGATGCCGAGTGATATGGAGCACTTTTTGATGTGTCTGTTGGCCATCTGGATGTCTTCTTTGCAGAAATGTCTGTTCATGTCTTCTGCCCATTTCTTGATTGGATTATTTGTTCTTTGGGTGTTGAGTTTGCTAAGTTCTTTATAGATTTTGGACACTAGCCCTTTATCTGATATGTCATTTGCAAATATCTTCTCCCATTCTGTCAGTTGTCTTTTGGTTTTGTTCACTGTTTCCTTTGCTGTGCAAAAGCTTTTGATCTTGATAAAATCCCAATAGTTCATTTTTGCCCTTGCTTCCCTTGCCTTTGGTGATGTCCTAGGAAGATGTTGCTGTGGCTGAGGTCGAAGAGGTTGCTGCCTGTGTTCTCCTCGAGGATTTTGATGGATTCCTTTCTCACATTGAGATCCTTCATCCATTTTGAGTCTATTTTCGTGTGTGGTGTAAGGAAATGGTCCAATTTCATTTTTCTGCATGTGGCTGTCCAATTTTCCCAACACCATTTATTGAAGAGGCTGTCTTTGTTCCATTGGACATTCTTTCCTGCTTTGTCGAAGATGAGTTGACCATAGAGTTGAGGGTCCATTTCTGGGCTCTCTATTCTGTTCCATTGATCTATGTGTCTGTTTTTGTGCCAGTACCATGCTGTCTTGATGATGACAGCTTTGTAATAGAGCTTGAAGTCCGGAATTGTGATGCCACCGACTTTGGCTTTCTTTTTCAATATTCCTTTGGCTATTCGAGGTCTTTTCTGGTTCCATATAAATTTTAGGATTATTTGTTCCATTTCTTTGAAAAAAATGGATGGTACTTTGATAGGAATTGCATTAAACGTGTAGATTGCTTTAGGTAGCATAGACATTTTCACAATATTTATTCTTCCAATCCAGGAGCATGGAATATTTTTCCATTTCTTTGTGTCTTCCTCAATTTCTTTCATGAGTACTTTATAGTTTTCTGAGTATAGATTCTTAGTCTCTTTGGTTAGGTTTATTCCTAGATATCTTATAGTTTTGGGTGCAATTGTAAATGGGATGAACTCCTTAATTTCTCTTTCTTCTGTCTTGTTGTTGGTGTAGAAAAATGCAACTGATTTCTGTGCATTGATTTTATATCCTGACACTTTACTGAATTCCTGTACAAGTTCTAGCAGTTTTGGAGTGGAGTCTTTTGGGTTTTCCACATATAGTATCATATCATCTGCAAAGAGTGATAGTTTGACTTCTTCTTTGCCGATTTGGATGCCTTTAATTTCCTTTTGTTGTCTGATTGCTGAGGCTAGGACTTCTAGTACTATGTCGAATAGCAGTGGTGATAACGGACATCCCTGCCGTGTTCCTGACCTTAGCGGAAAAGCTTTCAGTTTTTCTCCATTGAGAATGATATTTGCGGTGGGTTTTTCATAGATGGCTTTGATAATATTGAGGTATGTGCCCTCTATCCCTACACTTTGAAGAGTTTTGATCAGGAAGGGATGCTGTACTTTGTCAAATGCTTTTTCAGCATCTATGGAGAGTATCATATGGTTCTTGTTCTTTCTTTTATTAATGTGTTGTATCACATTGATTGATTTGCGGATGTTGAACCAACCTTGCAGCCCTGGAATAAATCCCACTTGGTCGTGGTGAATAATCCTTTTAATGTACTGTTGAATCCTATTGGCTAGTATTTTGGCGAGAATTTTTGCATCTGTGTTCATCAAGGATATTGGTCTGTAGTTCTCTTTTTTGTTGGGATCCTTGTCTGGTTTTGGGATCAAGGTGATGCTGGCCTCATAAAATGAGTTTGGAAGTTTTCCTTCTAGTTGTATTTTTTGGAACAGTTTCAGGAGAATAGGAATTAGTTCTTCTTTAAATGTTTGGTAGAATTCCCCCGGGAAGCCGTCTGGCCCTGGGCTTTTGTTTGTTTGGAGATTTTTGATGACTGTTTCAATCTCCTTACTGGTTATGGGTCTGTTCAGGCTTTCTATTTCTTCCTGGTTCAGTTGTGGTAGTTTATATGTCTCTAGGAATGCATCCATTTCTTCCAGATTGTCAAATTTGTTGGCGTAGAGTTGCTCATAGTATGTTCTTATAATTGTCTGTATTTCTTTGGTGTTCGTTGTGATCTCTCCTCTTTCATTCATGATTTTATTTATTTGGGTCCTTTCTCTTTTCTTTTTGATAAGTCTGGCCAGGGGTTTATCAATCTTATTAATTCTTTCAAAGAACCAGCTCCTAGTTTCGTTGATTTGTTCTATTGTTTTTTTGGTTTCTATTTCATTGATTTCTGCTCTGATCTTTATGATTTCTCTTCTCCTGCTGGGTTTAGGCTTTCTTTCTTGTTCTTTCTCCAGCTCCTTTAGGTGTAGGGTTAGGTTGTGTACCTGAGACCTTTCTTTTTTCTTGAGAAAGGCTTGTACCGCTACATATTTTCCTCTCAGGACTGCCTTTGTTGTGTCCCACAGATTCTGAACCATTGTGTTTTCATTATCATTTGTTTCCATAAATTTTTTTCAATTCTTCTTTAATTTCCTGGTTGACCCATTCATTCTTTAGAAGGATGCTGTTTAGTCTCCATGTATTTGGGTTCTTTCCAAATTTTCTCTTGTGATTGAGTTCTAGCTTTAGAGCATTGTGGTCTGAAAATATGCAGGGAATGATCCCAATCTTTTGATACCGGTTGAGACTTGATTTAGGACCAAGAATGTGATCTATTCTGGAGAATGTCCCATGTGCACTAGAGAAGAATGTGTATTCTGTTGCTTTGGGATGAAATGTTCTGAATATATCTGTGATGTCCATCTGGTCCAGTGTGTCATTTAAGGCCTTGATTTCCTTGTTGATCTTTTGCTTGGATGATCTGTCCATTTCAGTGAGGGGAGTGTTAAAATCCCCTACTATTATTGTATTCTTGTCGATGTGTTTCTTTGATTTTGTTATTAATTGGTTTATATAGTTGGCTGCTCCCACGTTAGGGGCATAGATATTTAAAATTGTTAGATCTTCTTGTTGGACAGTTCCTTTGAGTATGATATAGTGTCCTTCCTCATCTCTTATTATAGTCTTTGGCTTAAAATCTAATTGATCTGCTATAAGGATTGCCACTCCTGCTTTCTTCTGATGTCCATTAGCATGGTAAATTCTTTTCCACCCCCTCACTTTAAACCTGGAGGTGTCTTCGGGTTTAAGATGAGTTTCTTGTAGGCAACATATAGATGGGTTTTGTTTTTTTTTATCCATTCTGATACCCTGTGTCTTTTGATTGGGGCATTTAGCCCATTAACATTCAGGGTAAGTATTGAGAGATATGAATTTAGTGCCATTGTATTGCCTGTAAGGTGACTGTTGTTGTATATTGTCTCTGTTTCTTTCTGATCTACTACTTTTAGGGTCTCTCTTTGCTTAGAGGACCCCTTTCACTATTTCCTGTAGAGCTGGTTTGGTATTTGCAAATTCTTTCAGTTTTTGTTTGTCCTGGAAGCTTTTAATCTCTCCTTCTATTTTCAATGATAGCCTAGCTGGATATAGTATTCTTGGCTGCATGTTTTTCTTATTTAGTACTCTGAATATATCATGCCAGCTCTTTCTGGCCTGCCAGGTCTCTGTGGATAAGTCTGCTGCCAATCTAATATTTTTACCATTGTACGTTACAGACTTCTTTTCCCGGGCTGCTTTCAGGATCTTTTCTTTGTCACTAAGACTTGTCAATTTTACTATTAGGTGACGGGGTGTGGACCTATTCTTGTTGATTTTGAGGGGGGTTCTCTGAACCTCCTGGATTTTGATGCTTGTTCCCTTTGCCATATTGGGGAAATTCTCTCCAATAATTCTCTCCAACATACCTTCTGCTCCCCTCTCTGTTTCCTCTTCTTCTGGAATCCCAATTATTCTAATGTTGTTTCTTCTTATGGTGTCACTTATCTCTCGAATTCTCCCCTCGTGGTCCAGTAGCTGTTTGTCCCTCTTTTGCTCAGCTTCTTTATTCTCTGTCATTTGGTTTTCTATTTCGCTAATTCTTTCTTCTGCCTCATTTATCCTAGCAGCGAGAGCCTCCATTTTTGATTGCACCTCATTAATAGCTTTTTTGATTTCAACTTGGTTCGATTTTAGTTCTTTTATTTCTCCAGAAAGGGCTTTTATATCTCCCGAGAGGGTTGCTTTAATATCTTCCATGCCTTTTTCAAGCCCGGCTAGAACCTTGAGAATCGTCATTCTGAACTCGATATCTGACATATTACCAATGTCTGTATTGATTAGGTCCCTATCCTTTGGTACTGCCTCTTGTTCTTTTTTTTGTTGTGAATTTTTCCGCCTTGTCATTTTGTCCAGATAAGAGTTTATGAAGGAGCAAGTAAAATACTAAAAGTGTGGCAACAACCCCAGGAAAATATGGTTTAGCTAAATCAGAAGAGATCCCCAATTGTGAGGGGGGAGAAAAGGGATAAAAAGGGGTTCAAAAAGAAAAAAAAAAAGAAACTATTTAAAAAAAGAAAGCCGATAAAGAAAAAATATAAAAAGAGGAAAAAAATATATGTATATTAGATAAACTATTTAAAAAACGTTAAAAAAGAAAACGGTAAAAGTTAAAAAAATTTAGCAGAAGAAGAGAAAAAGAAAAAAAAATTGAAAAAGAAAAAAAAGTTAAATTAACTGCAAGGCTAAAAAATCATGGGGAGAAAGCCATGAGTTCCGTGCTTTGCTTTCTTCTCCTCTGGAATTCCGCCGCTCTCCTTGGTGTTGAAACTGCACTCCTCGGTAGGTGAACTTGGTCCTGGCTGGGTTTCCCGTTGATCTTCTGGGGGAGGGGCCTGTTTTGGTGATTCTCAAGCGTCTTTGCCCCAGGCGGAGTTGCACCGCCCTTACCCGGGGCGCACTGAGTAATCCACTCTCGGGTTTGCTGGGTTTGCTTTCGGGAGCTTTTGTTCCCTGAGCGCTTTCTGTAGAGTTCCGGAGGGCGGGAATGAAGATGGCGGTCTCCCGGTCTCCGGCCCGGAGGAGCCGAGAGCCCAGGGCCCTACTCCTCAGTGCGCCCTCAGAGAACACCGCCCAATGACTCCCGTCACCCTGGCCTCCGGCCGCGCTCCGAGCTGACCGAGCCTGCGACCGGTTCAAGGCAACCCCGAGCTGAGAGTCACTCCTCGGCTCTGTCTCTGCAGCCGGCTTCCCCGTTCTAATACCAGTAAGCTCTGCGACACTCAGACACCCCCGGTCCTTCTGCGACCCTGCGGGACCTGAGGCCGCGGGACCTGAGGCCGCGCTGACCCCGCCTGGGCTTCACCCCAGTTAAGCCTCTGGAGCGATGTCCCTCAGCGGAACAGACTTTTAAAAGTCCTGATTTTGCTCCATTGCTCCACCGCTCGCCGGGAGCCGGCCCCTCCCCCCGCAGTCTATCTTCCCGTCGCTTTGGATTCACTTCTCCGCCAGTCCTACCTTTCAGATAGTGGTTGATTTTCTGTTTCTAGAATTGCTGTTCTTCTTCTCTTCAATCTCCCGTTGGATTTGTAGGTGTTTGCAATCTTTAGATAAGCTATTTAGCTGATCTCCCGCTACCCGAAGTAGTCTCAGCCTGCTACTTCTCCGCCATCTTGACTCCTCTCCTCTGGCTGCCCTAAATTTTTTTTTTTCACTCAATCTGACAAATCTGGTTACATTGCTAGTACAAGAGTCATGGCAAGTAAGTGATTATAGAGTTGATGTACTGTGTCTGATTTTACTAGAAATACTCTACAGTGTTTCTCTAAGTACTTTAATGATTCTAATTTTATAAATTCGACAGGGTTAGGGACAACTCACAACTCAATCCCAGCAGAGAGCCTACCCTCCAGTTGTTGTTCAATGGATTCTGGCTCAGGTACTGATAATGCTTTGTTATGTTAGCACAGTTTGATAAAGACAAAATTATATAGCTTAAGCTTTATTGTTTTTGTAAAATTATGTAGGAATGTTTAACTTAAGCGGTAAACAAGACATGAAGACAGATCAGCTGTGAGAAAAAAAACAGAAGAAATCAATAGCAATGAAGAGTTTAGGCTCTAGAATCAAACCCCCTACGTTTATATATCACCTCCATTCTTCTCTGATTGCCTGATTCTGGGCAAGTTTCCTGGGAACCTCAGTTTGCATGTCTATAAAATGAGAACAACAATTGTGTCCACCTCATGGAGTTAATATGAGGATAAATCAGGCAAATTCAGAGTAAATAATTAGCACAATGCCTGGCAGAGAGCATTTTAGGAACTGCTATCTACTCATGTAAGTTATTATTATAGCTACTCATTGAACACTCAGCAAGCGCTAAGCACTCTTCTAAACATTTTACGTGTTTTTTCAGTTTAATAAAAATAGCAACCAGGGGCGCCTGGGTGGCTCAGTGGGTTAAGCCGCTGCCTTTGGCTCGGGTCGTGATTTCAGGGTCCTGGAATCGGGTCCCGCATCCAGCTCTCTGCTCAACGGGGAGCCTGCTTCCCTTCCTCTCTCTCTGCCTGCCTCTCTGCCAACTTGTGATCTCTCTCTGTCAAATAAATAAATAAAATCTTTAAAAAAAAAAATCATCCTTCCTCTTAGTGTTCACTCTGAAGAAAAACGAAGAAAATGACGAAACTTTTTCAGAAGGCTGTAAGTTAGTAACAAGACTTATGAAAGGCCAGTGATTCTCCAGTTGTGTTCCTGGAACCAGCAACATCAGTATTACCACGTGTGTGAATCTGCTATTGCCACTGCAACGTAGTATCAACAATTTAATGATGAAAATAACAGAAATGTATTATCTCACAGTTTCTGTAGGTCAGAGGTCTGGGCATAGCATGGCTCAGCTGGTTCTCTGTTTAGTTTCCAAGTCCGAAATCGAGGAGTCATCAGGGCTGCACTCCTTTCTAGAAGTTCTGGGAATGAATCCACTTTCTAGCTCATTCGTGTTGGCAGAATTCAGTTCTATGTAGAACTGAGGTCTCTGTTCCTTTAAGGTGTTTGAAGCTCTTCTCAGTTTCCAAGAGCCAACCACATCCTTGGCTTGCAGCCCCCTTCCTCCATCTCCAAAACCAGCAAGGACGGAGTGAATGCTTCTCAGGCTTGAACTCTCTCTGACCTACCCTTTCACTTGTAAGGGCTCCTGTGATTACACTGGGTCCACCCAGATAATCTATTTTGCAGTCAGTTGACTAACAATCTGAATCCCATCTGCAAAGACCCTTCACAGCATTTCCCAGACTGGTATTTGATTGTGTAACCAGAGGATGGGATTCCTGGTGGGACGTCTTTAAGAGTTTTGCCATCACACCTGGGAGCTTTTAGGAATTCAAATTCTCTCTAACCTAGCCTTCCTGAATCATGACTCTCAGAGTGGGGTCCACCAATCTGGGTTTAACGAGCCCTTCAACTGCTTCTGATTCATGCACACCAACATTTGAGAATAATCGAGATAAGTGGAAGGGTTAAAGCATCTGGTTTGATTTCAAAACTTAAAGCCAAGGAAATCTGTTCACAATTTTAAAGTGAATCTCTGGAACATACTTTAATAAATTAGTGTATAAGACATGGATATATTAATTTTATCAGCTATTTATGATTTCAGTTTTACTCAATAGTGATGGACCTCAATTGAAGTATTAATTGATACAAATGAAGTTTTCATTTCCCCAAGCAAAAAAGTTTTTTGTGTATGTACGTTCTTGAAAGTCTGGTTTATGGAGGAAAGTCTTAAGCATGAGGATGATATGTAATTAAGAACACATGAGAAACTCCATACAGGAGTCTAGAAACCCCTTTTACTCTGTTTAGTTGGGTGGGGGGTGGCGTCTGAGCAGGACTTTCAGACACGACTCACCATTTATTGGTTACTTACCTCCTTGATTTGCAATTTTTTCTTATTTCTTCTTAACTTCGTCTGAAATCAATTCTAATTCTCAAATGAAATGAGATTAATGCAGAAGAATTGGGGTACAAGAGACAATAGGAGGAAAACAAAAGCAGGACACCTGGTTGGCTCTGTCGGTTAACTCTTGAATTCAGCTCAGGTTATGATCTCAGGGTTGTGAGACTGAGTCCTGCACTGGGCTCTGTGTGGGATGTGGAACCTGTTCGGCATTCTCTCCCTCTCCCTCTGCCCTACCCCTCCCTCTAAAACAAAAACAAAAAGAAGACAAAAGTTGTTTCTAGAAAATGAGTGTCTTGGGGCTCCTGGGTGGCTCAGTTGATTAAGCATCAGCCTTCGGCTAAGGTTGTGATCCCTGAGCCCTGGGATCAAGCCCCGCACTGGGCTCCCTGTTCAGCAAGGAGTCTGCTTCTCTCTAGGCCTCTGCTTTTCCTCACAGCTCATTCTCATCCTCACTCAAATAAATAAGTAAAATCTTTTAAAAAAAGAAAGAAAATGAATCTACAAGTTGGTTTCCCAATTGGCCAGATTGTGTGTACAGTTTGCAAATGTAGGCCAGAGGGCAATTATTTCCTGACTAAAATATGCTCAACAAACCTTTTATCCTATATAACTACACTAAAGTTATATTACATTCTCTAAAGACATTTTTAAATGAAAGAAGAATAATGTGGCTTGAAATATCTTTGCAAATGAAATGGCAAAAGATTGGCATAGCTGCTCTCGCCTGTAACAGAATATACTTCCCTAAATTGTAATGACTCATCTTCACTTAAATTTGCCCATTGTCTATAAAGTTTGGGGGTGTGAAATCATAGTATGTATTAAACTTGACATATAAATCATTATAGAACATTTCCTTGAACTTCTTTCCATACACCTTGAGAAATCAACCAAAACCTCAGTGGATTTTGGACATACAATTGATTTTTATCTTTTATCTTTTATCCTCTCTCACACCCTAGGATCCAGGTACTGGATCAAGCTCAAAGGCCACCACATTAGCTTTCTAAGTCCATGACTGAGGTTAAGCTAGTCTATCAGAATTGCTGGAGCCTGAAGGTCTAGGTACCCCCACCATTCCTATATTAATCCCTAATGCCCATCTTCATGATATTAGGAGGTGGAGTCTTTGGGAAGTGATTGGCTTACAAGGATAGGGTCCCCGTGAATGGGATTAGTACCCTTATAAAAGAGACCCCAAATGTGAGGGCACTAAGAAGACAGTCCTCTATGAACCAGGAGTCTGGCCCCGCCAGATGCTGACCATGCTGGTGCCTTGATCCTGGACTTGGCAGCCTCCAGGACTCCGAAATAAATCTCTGTTGTTTGGAGGCACCCAGTCTGTGGCATTCTGTTACAGCAGCCTGCGTGGACTAAGACAATAATGTTTTGTTTGGTTGTTGCTTAAGTTTCCTAAATAGCCAAGACAATCCACAACCACCAGCCCCCAAATCTCCCCAAAGTGTTTGTGTGAGCCTCCCTACAGAATCAACTCTGACTCAGGGCATAAGTAGTGAAGACTTTGGGAATGAGGGGTCAGACATATCGTGCAAATTGTTGAAGCACACGATGGAGGAGTGGGCGCCCTTCCATTTGTTTTTAAAAAGATCCCCACGAAAGCAATCTCACAACTAAACCTGTACCTTGAAGGGGGAGTTTAGCTTAAAATGATATAAATTGGACTTTGCTGCTTACCTTTTCCTCTCCCTTATGTGTTTCTGAGGCAGAAACAATTACAATTCTATTTTGAGCTTAAAAAAAAAAGGCTCAACCTCCTCCTCCTGGCAGCGGACCTGCTTCATCACGCGCCCCCGCCCCCCCTTCCGCCCCCTTGCAGATATTTATGCGGGAGGATTGCCGTTAATGTGGCACGTCAGTAAATTGAGACTCTCAGAGTTAAGGGTTAATCAAAATAATTGAGGTGATAGCAGTTAACTCTCGGGAGAATCGGAGTCCTCATCAGAAGCTGGCTGCACATGAGAGGGGAAGAAGAAAAAAAGATGTTCAAGCCACGGCTCTTTGAGTAGAAACCTCCAGGTCCCAGCTGGCGCACGGGCTCAATTATCGGCTTTTAGCTTCGTGGAAAGTCAAGCCTCCCCAAGCCCACTGGTGCTCCAGGCATTTTACTGGCTCATGAAATACAGAATTTTGCTTTTCAGCCCCAGCCAAACGCGATGTACTATCCAAACAGAAAGTCTGATGAGGACGGCAGGAGGGGCCATGTGTGCGTCCTCTTCCCCTCCTTGGGACTTCTCTTTTTCCACCCACCTCCTGCACGCTGAATTCCCATCCCGTGATCCGTGATCCGTGAGCACATGAACAGCAGGAGGCTCTGCAGCAGATTCTGCCGCTTCAGAAAGGTGCGAACCTCAATCAGTCACCTAGTAGGTATGTTCTTGGTACATGTGTGACTGTCACTCAGAGGTATTTCCTACCCCAAAGGGTTCACAAAGTAGAAGACAAGGATGAGGAGGAGAGACCCAGAGGAGTTACTATTACCAAACGAACGTTGCTTCAGCGAACTAAACTGTCTAGAAGTCAGAAATCATCCACGAACGTGAGAAAACTCTGGAAAGCTGCCTAGTGAGAGCTGGGAAAGTCGAAAAAGAGGTTTTGCCTCAATTACTCATCTTAATAAAGAATAACTTGTTCTCTAGATTAATCTCCTTTATAATGGAAGTTCAGCTCATTTTGGAATAGTAACCTGTTCGATGCATGCCTCGGGCTGGACTTTTAAACTCTTGAAACAAGCCAATGTGATGGAAGTGGGGAGCATTGCAGAGAAATGTGCTGAAATTCCTGGATGCAATCCCAGCACACCCTGGAGGTCCCTCCTCCTCTGCACACTTCCAGAGCCTGCCTTTTCTTTTTGAAGTAAGCAGCTTAGAAAAGCTGAAAGAAATCTCTCTAAAAACAATCTGCCACGCCATTTGCCATGCACATAATCCTACTAGATTATTTTTAAAAATAATAAATATTAAAACCATCCAATGGATATAGATGAAGTTGTGGTAACATTGAGCGCGTTCAATATGGTACTGCTGGCATTCCCAAGTAATAAAAAACTTAACTGGTGACACCCTGAGAGCAATCTGGTCATATGTATTAAGAACTAAAAATATGTTTATACCTTTTGGCCAAGAGATACCACCTCAAAGAACGTGTCTGAAAATGAATAACTATATAGAAGAAATAGTCATATACTGAAATTCATGTATAAATAAACAAACCAGAAAACAATGGGCTCTGGTTCTGTCCTAAATGCTTACTCCACAAAGATGAATGGGAAATTGCCTTCAGTTACAAACTTAAATCCCTTCACTGTCCTGGTGTGAGAAGACAAGGATATAAAAAATTTCAATATGATGAATAAAAATTACATGACCTGAGGTGTGTTCTAGGTTTAATAGTTCACACAGCAAAGGTTGGAGAGGAAATAAAGGGACATTTATTCCACCCATAACGTAAGTGCCATGCTAGGTTCTGAGAATAAGAAGTAAGCGAAATAGATGATATGTGCATTCAAGATGACCGCAGTGGCCAGTGGTTCCAGATGAAAAGAGTGGCAGATGCAATGGTCCCCGAGAAATGAGGTAGCCTAGAATATTGTGGGGAAATGAATGTAACACGGTATTTCTGGAGCATAGAGTCAAGGGTTAGGGCAGAGGGAGGGAGTGAAGAGCGAAGAGAGGGCAGGCTGTGGGGAACTCACGTGCCAAGAAAGGTGCTGAGACTTCAATCACCGTCTTTGAGGCAGCAACCCTGAAGGATTTGTAGAGGAAGTCAGACCTGCATTTTTCAAGATGGTCTGTCACTAGTGTGGGAAATGAGTTGGGGGGGGGGGGGGCGTGCAGCGAGACCAAATGGGTGTTTCCTGTAATCACCCAGATGAGAATTACAAAAACTTGAACTAGATTAGTGCCAGAGGGGACAGAGAGAAGACCAGTTCAAAGGATCTGGTACAGCAGGTCTCTGATATTCACAAGGGATTGGTCCTTGTTAATGTCCCATCTGATGACCATGGCAGTGTCTACAGAAGTGCCTGGCTTTCTTCCACATAACTTTCCATTTCCACTTAAGGCTTCCTATCCTGTAATTAAATAATTTTTAATTTTTCATTAACTCCTGCTCTTCCACTTGAGTAGTCTTGCACTTCAAAGGGAAGCTCACTGAATTTCCTTCACAATGATGAAGTTGGTTATGGTGCTGACCTGAACCACTGCCATATAGGACACTCTACTGATTCATCTATCCAAATGATTTCCTTTAGACTGTCTTCTCTTTCTCTTCATTTTCATCATTAGCAATAAGTAGTTAAGTATTAAGTTCTAACGAGAATCATAGTTCATAAGAAGTAAAGTTTTGCTTTTGTCACCGTAAATACTAGAACAAATAAGGAAACACAAAGTTGAAGGCAAGATGGTTTGGGCAGATCGCTCAGTGATCTGCTCCTACATTTTAGCCTGACAAAATTCTACATTAAATTTTGGCTCAGAATGGAATATTACTCAGCCATCAGAAAGGATGAACACCCAACTTTTGGATCAACTTGGATGGGACTGGAGAAGATTATGCTGAGTGAAGTCAGTCAAACAGAGAAAGTCAATTATCATACAGTTTCACTTATATGTGGGACACAAAGAATAGCATGGAGGACATTAGGAGAAGGAAGGGAAAAATGAAGGCTGGAGAATCAGAGGGGGAGATGAACCATGAGAGACTATGGACTCTGGAAAACAAAATGAGGGTTTTAGAAGGGAGGGGGTGGGAGGATGGGTGCACCGGGTGATAGGTATTAAGGAGGGCACAGATTGTATGGAGCATTGCGTGTTATATGCAAACAATGAATCATGGGACACTACATCAAAAACTAATGATGGACTGTATGGTGACTAACGTAACAGTAAAGATATTTAAAAATAAATTAAAAATTTTTTTAAAAGAATGCAATGCAATAATGCTTGTAAAGCAGTTGGTATGGTATCTGGTATAGCATTCAGAAATGTTAGCAATATAATCCAATTCAAAGTCTACAACTAATTAATTGTTTTCAATTAATGAGTATGAACCCTCTACCTCAGGCCAAAAGGATTTTAACTACAATTTCAGAATACAGACAAACATGCAAAAGAAAGGGTTGCTCAGTTATCAAAAAGCAGATGCTAAAAAACATATGTACTTGTACACAAAGATGCCCAAAATCATCAGTAAGTGAAAAAAGTGCAAGCTGATGGCACATACAACAGGATCTTCTCTGTGTAAAAAATATATATATATAAAATTTTGTCTCGGGGAAGTAATAAGTTTTACAACTCTTAAAGTATCTCTTTGTGGTGCCTGGGTGGCTCAGTCATTAAGCATCTGCCTTTGGCTCAGGTTATGATCTCAGGGTCCTGGGATTGAGCCCCACACTGGGCTCTCTGCTCAGTGGGGAGCCTGCTTCTCTCTCTCCCTCTGCCTTCTGCTCCCTCCCCTGCATCCCACTCGTGCTCTCTCTTGCTCTCTCTCTCTCTCAAATAAATAAATAAAATCTTTAAAAAAAAAAGTATCTCCTTGTAATTTCAGAATAAAGTGATGAAAAACTTCATAATTGTTTTAAGGAAAATACTTCTGTATTATTTCCAGGATAAGATGGCTTATATTGCCTGATGACACTTGTGGAGTCTTTTTTGCTAGCAACAGAAGCTCTTGGGCTGACAGTGGCTAAGGATGCTGGAAAGTGACATCTCAGTTGCCCTTGAGAAGCTTCTAGGTTCACAGTGTGCGAACACATGTATTCCCAGAATGGTGTTTTTATTCCTTATTTTTTAATCTTGTAAGAGTTTACATGTCTGTACAATGTAATATAATGTCACTGGGATTCATGCAAGTTGAAGCTTTTACCTCTGGTATAAAAATAGAGGTTATCCTCCACCATGGAAAAATGTGAATGGGTCATCTCTCCGAGGGACTCCCTTCACCAGAGAGGAAGCATCGGCACAGCATTGCGGATATGTAAGAGCCCAAGCCTCAAACTTCACCCAGTAAGATGGAGATGATATGGGGCAAGAATTCCTTGAAATGCAAATGAACATGAGTTTGGGTGGGGAGGCTAAGGTCCTGCTACTGTAAGCATGGTCTTCTAGACAGCAACATGAGCATCACTGCGGAGCTCTGACTCAGGCCCCATTCCAGACCAACTCGATCAGAATCGACATTTTATCAAGATCTCCAGGGGACTTGTAAGCACATTAGCATTTGCAGATAGCCAAGCTTGAATCAGTGCTTTGTTGGGGGCACTGTCAGTAACATGTTTTTTAATGGAAAAAAAAAATACTTGGTACATTCATTTTTCTATAAACTTTCTGTTATTTACATTACTACAATATGACTATTCTAACTTACTTGAATATAAATACCTCTGATGCTGCCGCCTTTTTTTTACAGAAAATTCATTTTTATTTTTTCAATTTTTATTTAGGTACTTGAGCCAGAGAGAGCAAGTGAGAGAGAGCACAAGCAGGGGAAGGGGCAGAGGGAGAGGAAGAAGCAGGTTCCCCACTGAGCAGGGAGCCTGATGTGGGGCTCCATCCCAGGACCCCAGGATCATGACCTCAGCCGAAGGCAGATGTTTAACTGACTGAGTCACCCAGGTGCCCCCTCATTTGTATTTTTTTTAAATGACTCACTTTTAGGAAATGAACCATCCCTTAATTAAAAGAAGAAATTACTCTAGATGATGGACTTTTAAAAGAGCCCAAGAATAGTGCAAACCACCAAGTCATAGGTTTACTGGAAGGCAGACCAGACTGCGTGAAACGAAATGTGGAAGCAAATGGAAGGGGAATTGCTGTGAGTAACTCCTGCATTTCTGGCTTAGTCATGGGGACAGACACTGAAACCCATCCATGAATGGAGGTGTATAATTTGGAAAGAAAAACCATGACTTCAATTTATGGACATGCCGACGCCTGTGGATTTTCCAACTAGAGATACCTAAAAAGCTGTTAGACACAACCGGTCAGGCTCAGGAAAGAAGTTTGAGCTGACAAGATAGTGGGTCCCTGATGCAAGGCCGAGAGCAGCCTCCTCCAGCATCGGGATTAAGGGCTGGTCCCTTCACTTCATCTGTTCTCAATCCTAGTCATTTAATAACAAGGGCACCTCTGATGTTCTCCATAATGTTCATGCAATCCTGAACGTGTCAGCAAGATGTGATGTACCCACCACAAAACCATAGCTTTACTCCCTAGCAGGAGAGGGCCTTCTAAGTCCACTCGATCAAGGCCATTGGGGCAGCTGCAGGAAGTCTGCACCAGGGTGGACTGGGTGCCGGCAGGGCAAATATAAATTCCCAATATTATCCTAAACCACGCTGAAGACTGGACTTCTCCCCCAAGTTCTCCACCTAAAACCAGAGGTAGCCACAGCCGCTTCACCAACACACGCAAGACCTAGGTTTCTTCTCAGACCTTGTGCATCCTGGTTTTCTAAGATGTCTTCTGACAACTGCATTTGTACCCTTGCTTCTAAAATAAATATTGGTCTTAGACTACAGTAGAACCTAGCCCTGAAGGGTAAAGTCTGGAAAGTTGCAAGTGAGAAAAGAAGGAAGTGTATTAGGTCTTGTCTCCCACTATGAAATAATTAAAAAATCTTTCAGAGAAAACTTAACTGTTTTGCCCTCATTTATATTTTTCAGTTGTTAAAAGCTGATAGTCCAGCAAGTGAAGGCCCTTCTTTCATTTGGTACAATGATACATTCAAATCATCTCAAAGAAAAATGATTCAGTGTGTTTGGATTTTTGAATTTTTTGAAAAGTTACCTACTCTACAGTATCAATTATAGAATGCAAGTTTATTGGGATAATTTTTCTTTTATAGACAGCACCCACCTAGAAAATCCAGCTGCTGCAGGTGTGGGAGAAAAAGTGGATTCATACCTATTCCATAATGTCTCTTTAATGAAAAGGGATATTTAAATTCTAAAAATAGACAACTGCTTCAAGCAGAAATTAAATAACACATCTTGGGTCGTAGTTTGTGTTTCAGTTGAGCTCGGCTTTGAGGGGAGACTGACTGCTTCTTTCTGCTTGAGGAATACTTTCTCACAGCCAAAAAGGAGATCATGAAGGGTAAATACTACTTCAGTGTTAAAACAAGGAGCTTTGAGGGCACCTGGGTGGCTCAGTTGTTAATCATCTGCCTTCAGTTCAGGTCATGACCCCAGGGTCCTGCAATGGAGCCCTCATCAGACTCCCTGCTCAGCAGGAAGCCTGTTTCTCCCTCTCCCACTCCCCCATGGTTGTGTTCCCTCTCTCACTGTCTCTCTCTCTCTCTCTGTGTCAAATAAATAAATAAAATCTTTAAAAAAAAAAATAAGGAGCTTTCACTTGGATCCCACATCTTGCTTCTGGTACTCTATACTCACCAAAATCAACGAAGGAAGAGAAGTCTATGTCACAAAAAGCGATAGTCAATAGCCACATGTCTTTTACACAAACTCAAGGACAATATCCAAATAATTTAGTCATTCTGCTAGCCAGTTTTTCAAATAGCCATCTACTTACAGCAAACATCCATGGGAAGCACTGACGAGACTGTGGAGAGGGAAGGAAAGATGGCAGAACTTGATCCCAGTAACAAAAGCTGCTGAGGTAGCACCTTTTCATAGTGGCCACTTCGGTCAAGAAAGAAATTTTCAGAGACATCACTTGATAATATTTCTGTGGGCCTCCTTCTCTGATGACAAGTGCGGGAAAACACGATTTCAAAGCTTAAGTGGATGAGATTCTATGACCTGTGCCTATCAGCTGTGTTATTTCACAGTTGCCACACACTTATTGACCTACATGCCGGGCACCATTCTAGATAGTTCACATACATTATCTCAGTTGATCCTTAGCAAGTCAAGTTTCAGTTATTGAGAACCCTATCCTTTTCTCTTTGCTCCCATACCTTTAATGTTACACTCCAGGAAGGGTTGACCTTCATATGACAAGATCGTGATTCACCAGGTCACAACTGCTGAGACCAGAGGTGGACACCTGGGATCAGGTAAACTGTGCCAATCACATTCTAACTGGTAAGAATTTGCAGCTGTGTATAGATAACGAGGTTGGTCTCCATTGAACGTTAGAACCAACAAATGTTCTACTGGTGAGGCCATGTTGGACCAATTTACAAGTCTTTGGAGAGAATGAAGAATGACACACAGACCATTTGGCCTTAAGTCACACTGGCGCCAGACTGCATTTCGGTTAAAAGATTCATTTGCTTATGAGGCCCACTATTCTTCCTGTCCTCGGGGGTTCATAAGACACCCATATCCTTACAAGCGTTTCTCCTTTTTTCTTAAGTTAACTTGAGAAGATTTCATTTAATACAGCACAGTGGTCTCCAAGAGAGTATTCTTACCCCAACTCTACTGATGAGGAAAGAGACTCAGAGAGTTAAGCACGTTGCCCACGATCAGGCAGATAGTGACAAGTAGAATTCAAGCCCAAGTCTATAGGACTCCTAAGTCTGGGCTTTTCACCACTAGATTAATTTAGATCTCAAAATTTTAGCATACATTAAGGACTGCTAAAGCCGTCTGGATCTACTAAACGAGAGCCTTTGTGATTTTCAGAAGTTACTGTTGTGTCTTCTTGAAGTTAATATGCAAAACAAATGTTCATTGGAAACAGGCAAAGAGCGTCCATATTTTTATCTACATCATTACGTCGAGGGAAGTGAAACTTCCTGCTTTCTAGCTGAGTTGGCCTTCTTTCAAGGACTCCAGTTCTAATTGCTTTTGCAGAACATATATACCTCCAGTAAGTTAGACCGATCTCCTCCTGTGAACAAATTTCATTTTCTTCTGGTCAATTTTCTATGCACAATTTATCATCACTAGACCATCTTTATTGTTTATCTTCATGGACTATTTCCCAGAAAAAATTGACATACATTTTTTCTCTTTTTGTAACTAGCTGCGAACTCAGTTACTCACATAGCTTCTGAACAGCCCAGCTTTAGAGTTTAGCTATTAGCCCTCCTTTATGGAGAAAGAAAGCTCACTTAAGTGATCCTATTACCCCTTCTGAGCTCTCTTGGCTCTCATCCTAGGATGTGAGGCCTCACCAATCTATCACCCCATATAACTGCTTGGCTTACAAAATCTGGACGTGGGCCACTCTGATTCAGTGATTATGTGCATGGTTTAGGTTAAGATGTTTTTATTGTAGTTCAAGCAAAAAACCATCACTTGCTGTAAATCCATCAACTGTGGTTACTTTAAATTTGTTACACTCATAATACTATAACATCAATGAGCATTTTTAAAAATTATCCTGATGCCCACCACTCTAATAAATCACCTTCTTTGGTGCATCTACATTCTTTTGTGTGCTGTTTGTGTAAATGTATACTTTTTACCCACTTTTAACCATAACAGATGCTACTTTGTATTTACCTTCCCTTCATCAAACTGGTCAGGAAGGTAGTGCTAATTTTTGAAATTATCATTGAGTGGCTACACCCATCAATGTTAGGTGTTAAACTCTGTGTTTCCAGTTACTTCTTCAAGCAAATCTAAATCTGGTAACCACTTAGCCTTTTAGGTGACAAGCGCATCGTCACCTCCCCCGCTTACCATGAGCATGGACCAGCACTGGCCAAGTGCAAATGGAGGCCAAACTAGCAACAGGGGAGTTAGTCCCAGGAACTTATCAGTTAATCATTTGCCTGGTAGGGGGTAAAGCCTGGTCTATCACTTCCTTGGCAGTAATCTTGGCAGATTTTGAGAGTTTTCTTCATAATTAACTTAGGGTCCAAAAGCAGCAGAAAAAGAAGCTGGGGATAATGGCAATGATGCCTTTAATCCTAAGGGCAAGGCAGTTCAGCCAGGGACATGCAGGCCTAATTGAAATTCATGTTTTCTATGAGCCCTTAAAGTTATGTGCCTCCATCTTCTGTCCAAATATGTCCCAGATACGATACAGAGAAATCTCGGATGTAGTTTTCTCCCTTCTGATCCCAGCTGAGACTCAGAAGGACTTGAGGCATCTCTAGTACTATTAGTGGACAGCTCTGTGTGTTTCTCACCTAGACCCTCAATCAGTGCTTCCTCTAGAAGCCTGTGTGCCTCTTTTGGCTAGTAGAAGACACAGTGATTTTAAGCCTGGAGAAATGTAAACCTGGGCAAGAAAAAACCCACTATTTATCCTAACACACGCACACACACACACACACACACACACACACACACACATTTTCAAAACAAATCAGTTCATTTCCTCTTCAAACACAAATACATGGAACCACACAACAAAAAAGTGGGCAGGAGGAGTAGAAAGTATCCTATGTTTCTTCATGTACATATGAGGACTGTCAGGCAGCATTACTTCTGTAAGGCGATTCACTCTTACTTTCCATCGTATCTCAGTGTTTACGAAGCCAGACGCTTTGCTACTTTGTTACTCGGTTGCCATGAGCTACAATGTACTCACTTCACCTGTTCTGAATCTTTCTTGATTCTCAGAGAAGCCTATCTTCCATCAGCTCCATTCTTCTGGGTCATACTTTGTTCTGATCAGGGCCACTTCTTTACCCCAAAGGTCTCCGTTCTAGTCTTCCTAGCAGCCTGAAATACCCATCTTCTCCTGCCTTTTGTAGTGGCCACCATGATGTTCCTCCCCGCTGTTTCTGAACTGGTTCCTAAGCTCAACACTCAGTGACTCAGCCCGGATGAGTAAACTTACCATTAAAAGATCAGACTATTTGAGCCATAACCAATGTAGATTTAATGCAATCAATCCCTTTACCCAACAATTCTGAATTAAACACAGATTCATCAAACATATGTGCTATGATGACATACAGGAGGGAACACTGTTTGCCAAGTTCCGAAAAGTTTTACAAAGAGATTTCATTAAAGCTTACCTGTTGAGGATGGTAGGTATCTTGAAAATTACCAGTGGTAATGTCAAAAGAACTAAATGTAATTAAAAGCTTTAATCAAAATTAAAAACTAAATTCATTGGGCTTTCCTTCGACCTCATTCTCACTGGCCACTCCTGCATTTGGGTGGCCAGCCACCTGTCCCTCCAGTCTGGCCTCAATTCTCTGCTCCCCCCACCCCCCACTGGCTCAATTTTGCACCCATTCTCAATCTCATCGCATCTTCTCTGTTCCCTTCCCAGTACTTCCTATTCCTTCAGGGAGTTCATTCACTCAAAATACCTGCAATTATCACCAATATATGGCTGGGAGTTACAAGGAATAACAACCTAACTTGAACCAGCATAAAAATTTAAAAGATATTTAACTAAAGGATCCTAGGCAAAATTGAAGTTGAGCCTCAGAAACACCTCAGATCAGGGACTCAAAACATGTAGCCTTTCTTACCTCTTTTGTTTTCTTTTTCTGTGTGGCAGTTTCCTTCTTCTTTGTGCAGTCTGAATTTATATCTGTTCTGATAATGAGACTAGAAAGCCTGGACTGTAATGTCTTGGTCTCAATTCCAAATCTTTAAGAAAAGATATTGACTGGCTCAGCTTGGGATATGTCTTGAATAAATCCATTTTAACTTGGGGGGTGCCAAAATGGGAGAGGGTCACGTGCTCACCTTGGTTGGTGCCACTATGACCCAATGGCCAGAAGAACATGGTATCTCTAATTGTAACATGGTCTAACAGTTGTAGGATACCAAGTCTAACATGGTATCCCACAAATTCCTCACCTCCATACTTAACCTCCTATGTAAACAAAGAATTGCTGGAAATTGTCACATTGTAACACTTCAGATTTCACAAGCCTGAAACTGACCTCGTACTTTCTCATCCAAATCAAATGCCATCCTCACCCCCGCCTTTACTCTTCATCAGTGAACAGCACTTCCCACATCCCTGGCCAAAGCCTTGACTCCTCATGGCTCATCTCTTTCTCTTTCCTCTCTGATGCAGACATCAGTTTACATAATAGTAATAGCTAATATTCGGTGGGCATTTACCGTGTGCCACTAAATAGTGTGTACATTATTGCACTTAATTCTCAAAACAAACCCAAAAGGTAGATACTGCTGATGAAGCCATTACAGTTAAAGGAGACTGAGGCTAAAAAAAATTAAACAACTTGCCCAAGGTCACACAGCCACTAAGTAATGGCGCTAACAAGCAAATTTAAATTAGTTTGATTTCAGAACCAAAGCTTTTAATAATCATGCCATACTATCTTATTGCTTCTGAAACATGCTTGTTACTTAATATTTCTGATGTCTCATATCCTACAAATTCCTCTCCAATCACCTTCTGCATCTACTGGAATAACCTTGGCACTGTTGAATTCCCCTACAGCCACTAAGAATTCTGAAACTCCCCTGGGAACCTGGAGTTAAGTGTGACACCCAGACCCTCAGTGGTCATGGTGCTATGTTCCTTGACACTTGTGTGTTAAAATCTCTAATAGTTGTTTAAAGTTTGGGGTTTTTTTTTTTGAAGCAATTAAATGTATTAGCTTGTTCTATCTTCCCTTAAATGATTCATTCCTCTGTATTGTCTATGTTTTTCATGACCTACCGGGCACCTTGCAAAAATTTCAAAGCATACAGTTCTTCAGTTGCACATTACTGATTGCTGACCTTCGTGACAGACTTCACCTTTTCCTTGGCTGGATGTCCCTCGCTTTCAGACATTGTTACTATTTCTAGGAAAATCTTTTCCCATAATGAGCCTTAATTTTCTAGAATAATACTTTTTTCTTAGAATTCAACTCAGGTAAACTTCACAAATTCTCTGCCAGAGTCAGTTTCCCCAGGGACATGGCAGCATTGACCTCCTATCACACACCACCTTCTACTGGCCTGTGTTGAATTTCTACTGGTTATAGTCGGTGGTTGTGGTAAGCAGAATTTAATGGTGCCCAATGATGCTTGCCTCCTGGTATCTACTCCTTGGTTTAGTCCCCTCTCTCAAGTGTAGGCTGAACCCAGTGACTTGCTTCTAACCAATAGGATAAGGAATGGTGATGTGATGTCACTTCCATGATTAGGTTACAAAAGATTGTGATGGCCATCTTGCTGGGGCACTATTTCCTTCTTGGCTTGCCCATGGGAGAAGCAAGCTGCCATGCTGGAGAGGTCTCCATGGCAGGGGCCTAAGGGTGACCTCTAGCCAATAGCTGGCAAGAAACTGAATCCTTCTAACAAACATGTGAGCATAGGAGAAAGTCCTTCCACAGTCAAGCCTTAAGATAACCCCCAGCTAGAGGACCCAGTTAAGCCCTGCCTGTGTTTCTGACCCATAGCAACGGTGACCCACAGAAACTGAGACGAGTTATAGTCTGCCAAATGCTATGATAGTTTATTATGCAGAAACAGATGAATAAAGTAACAAAATTCAAAAAGTCAGCTTTTAAAAAAATATTTTATTTATTTATTTGACACAGAGAGAGAGAGATCATAAGTAGGCAGAGAGGCAGGCAGAGAGAGAGGGGGAAGCAGGCTCCCTGCTGAGCAGAGAGCCCGATGCAGGGCTCGATGCCAGGACCCTGAGACCATGACCTGAGCTGAAGGCAGAGGCTTAGCCCACTGAGCCACCCAAGTGCCCCCCAAAAAAGTCAGTTTTTTAATAACCGTTCAACTTTTAATTAAGACAACAGGGCTGTTTATGTTCATTCTTAGAGTGTTATTAGTCGATGGCGCTCAGTATACTGTGCTAGAAACAGAGAAGGAGGCAAATGCAAAACTGAGCCTATGTTTCCCTTGTCATGCTCCACCATTTGGAAATGGGAGCAAGCGCACTTCCAACATAATCATGGGACACCTCAGTCTAAAGGTAATCAGACGATTGTTCTCACATGGAAGTCTTTCGATATGACTTCCATGAATGGTCATTTGGCTAACATTCTTTCTACAACAGTATTTTTCTTCTCTTTTTTTTTTTTGGTTAAGATTTTATTTATTTATTTGGTGGGGGGTGGGGAGACATGAGCAGGGGAAGGAGGAGCAGAGGGAGAGGGAGAAGCAGACTCCCCACTGAGCAGCCTGATGCAGAGCTGGATCCCAGGACACTGAGATCATGATCTGAGCTGAAAGCAGATGTTAAACCGACTAAGCCACCAGGCACCCCTTTCTACACCAAACTTTTGATGTAATATTCTTTTGCCTAAATCCCACACAATGGTGATTTAAATTTCAATATATAAAAATAGCACGTATTAGTTCAGAGGTCTTGAATAAATGAGACTATCAGGGAAAATTCTCTTTAAGCTCTGATAATGACTCCAACATCAATCCCAGAGTTACTGCCAAATAATCAAATTATCAGTTGTCGTGAAGAAATTAAAATTACCAACCCCTTCTTAAGATGCTGTCAAAACACTGGCATTAATGACCATGTTCTCTGCCATAGTGAAGAGCAAAAAGGGGCCCCCCCTCCCTATCTGACATTAACATTCGTTCCTTACATGTGAAGTTTCCGGACTCCTATTTTCACGAATCACAGGAAGATAATTGCTTTTGTGAACAACGTCCTTGGGAGCAGAATTTTTACTGAGTGTGTCATCAAAGGTTTATGTCCCATTAGAGCAATAGCCAAATTTCTGTTCGTGAAAAAAATAAACAAGGATTCATTGTTTCTCCCCTTTTTCCTCTGAGAGGCACCACCTTACATCATACATATGGGTACACACACCAAGATGGTCAAATATATGTTGTAATAACATATGTTATAATAATGTTTGCCAGGGGAGAAAGGGGGGCAAGAAACCAATTGCCATTTGCATGTAAAAAGTATCTCTCCAAGAAATTTGTTCTAATCTACTAATCTAAATTAAAATTGCATTCTAAGCTGGACACTCTCATGTGCCTATCGGTAGCAGCAAGTAATTGTTTGTCACAGTCCTCCCAAGTATCCAGCCCTGAGGCCAGCCCTTAACATTCCTCACATAATATGTTTCGTGTAATAAATCACAAAGAGCTTTCATGGGATAGACAGACAATTGGTTAGAAAGGATGACTCTGTGCCTAGGAGTATTTGGGCAGCATTAATTCCAGCGCCCATGCCACCTGTTTCCTCTGAGTTCTGTTTTAAATCTTTCATTCACTGCACATTGGAAAAATGCCGTAAGGAGTGGCAAACCTAATTTGTTGCACTTTCTGTTTTACATCATGGGAAAACATCCACCCAAACTGATGTTAGTATAAAGACTAACTTTTTTTTGATAGCGTGGCTGGTTATGTTCCTGCCATTTGCTCCGAGTACTGACACATCAAGAAAAACTCAAGACTGGCCCACAGTTTCATGGTCCAGTGTAAATGTGAAGGGGAAAAGAGCCACGGATTTGCATTCATTTCTTTCCCATTACCAGTATGGGATACTGGGAGCCACAGACTAAAACGGGCCACCAGAGATGAGCTTATTGTCAGACTCACACACAAAGATTGAACATAATTTTGCCTGAAAAAGTGGCTGTAAGTCACTCACGAGTACTATTTTCCAATTGTCAATAAAAATTTGTGCTGTGGTAAAACTCAGAGGAGGGTTTGAGAGCCTACCAGGAAGTTCTTAAGATGAAAAAGCTCCATATAAAGAAAGCCACAGACATTTCAAATAACTTTAAGTTGGGAAGAAATTTACAGCGAAGAATGGCAAAAAATGCCGATCTTCATTTCCACAATCATGACAATGCAATTTAAAAAAAACAAAAAGATTTATTTGTTTTAGAAAGAGAGCAAGCATGAGCAGGGGAAGGGCAGGAGGCCAGGGATCGAGAGAAAATGCTCAAGTGTACTCCCCGCTGAGCAGAGAGCTTGATTGGGAGCTTAGTCCCAGGACCCGGAGATCATGGCAGGAGCCAAAATCAAGAGTTGGACGTTCAACTGACGGAGCCCCCAGCTATTCCAGCACAGTGATTTTTAAGCACATCCTCACAAAGGGACAAACGATTACCCTCCTACTTTCAAGGTGGCAAAGTCCACAGGAAAGCAAGACAAAAAACAAGAGCAAAACCAAAACACTAGGCTTGGATTCAGAAAATTACTTTCGGGTCAGTCTTCTCTACTTGCTTGCTTGATAGCTCTCAGCAACCAACCTCTCTGGGCTCTATTCGCCTCATCTTACATGCAAGAGTCTTTCCTTTTCAAAACGTTCTCCGTTCTAAATCTTCCTTTAGATTCAGAAAAGCAACTCGCAGCCTATAGCTATTGTGCTTTTGGCAGATTGCTGAATTACATAAAACCTATTTGTAAGTGGTTAAGGATATTCTAGAGACGACGCCGCTACTAATGAAAACTACATTTGTAGTACTTGTTTTGAGGGACAGGAAAAGAGAGGCTGGGTGGGTATTGGTAAAAATCGAATTATGATTTGAGAACTTACCAAGGACTTTTTAAGTCTTCATGAATGAATTAGCAATTTCAAATTGTTATAAAAAAACCAAAGGAGAATTTGGAGGAGCATTTGATATTGCAGAAAGAAGTAGGAAAACTAAAATTTTCTGTGAGAAAATTGTTCTCTGAAATACAGCTTAGAGTAAGTGGAATTTTAAGAGCAATAGATGCCCTTTAAAACTATTTTTTTCATGAGAGTTCCTCAGCTAAACTATTTATATGAGATCCACATGGGTTGCGTTTTTCTGATTTCTCACTATATATTATTCTCATTTGTTCTATCACTCTCTCAAGATTATTTAGGTCTTCTAGCACTGTGCTACTCACAGTATTTCTAATTTGAAAGCCAAAAATGTGTTATTTCATACTTTCAAGTTTGGGAGATCAAGTTTCAAACACGGAAGTTATTTTGTCAGCAATTACACTGAAACCCATGTAGGAAGGCACTCTGGAATAAGAAGTTTAGCCTTTGGGCCCTGCGCCTATTTTTAAGTGTTTCATGTTTATTTTTGTCCCATGATCCTCAAAAAGAGTAGCAGTAAACATGTGATGATCACCCTTAATATTTTCACAATTAAGGTATTGTTTTTATGTAAGTTAAGCTTTTCTTCCCAAGTGTTAGAGAAATCTTATGTAAAAATTCTCAAAATGCCTTAAATACTAATAAGAGATAAGATCCTTTTCAAAATTCTCAAAATGCAGAGATAAGATCCTTATCTTTCTGGATACAGTTTACTCACTTAGGAGGAAAAAAAAAAACAGGTAACACCAGTCATTGTTTCAGAAAGGACAAAATTTTCTAGGCTGCATTAAAAAGGTATGTGGAATGCATAAGAAAATGAAGGATGAGTTTTCTTCTTTTTCATCTTTTTTTTTTTTTTTTAACACAGGGCAGATGTTTATTCATTTGGGGGCTCCACAGGGGGATATAAGAGATAACAAAATAATTTGGAAAGGATTTCTAGAAAATTCTCAATGAAGAGTACACTTTGAGGAACTAGGAATTACAGAACTTGGGGAAAAAATTTAATACTTAATTTGATGCCTGAGACTTATGAGGAATTCTCAGAGTACAGTGATCAGGTCCATATATATTTAAACTAAAACAAGCTAAATTAAAAGTAGTTATATTAGGTATGTTGAATGTCCTCTTTGGGAGATCCTTAAAAGGGATAGATGTTTTTTTCTTTCTTTTTTAAAGATTTTTAAATTTATTTGACAGAAAGAGACACAGAGAGAGAGGGGACACAAGCATGGGGAATGGGAGAGGGAGAAGCAGGCCTCCCGCTGAGCAGGGAGCCCGTCCTGGGGCTTGATCCCAGCGTCCTGCGATCATGACCTGAGCCAAAGACAGATGTCTAACAACTGAACCACCCATGTGGCCCAGGAATAGATTCTTCTATTTCAAAGATATTACATGGGCTTTCAGAAAACAGCAGAGATAGCCCTCAAAATGCTTTCCTTGCAGTAATAAACACCAACTGCAGATGCTGAAGGCCTGTGATTTCCAGGCATCTGGAACCTCTAAATTTACTTAGTGTGGTAAGATTAATGGAAAGAGTATCTGTCTTCCTCACAGGATGTTGTATCAGTATAGGACAACAAACATGAATTGTTAATGTGTAAAAACAAAAATGCCTAAATTGTCATTATCCAATCTCTGCTCTCACTAAGTTTATAATCCAGTAATAGGGACCATATGAACAATTCTAATAGAAGCCAGAATGACCCAAATCCTGGAAAGGAGGAATAAATCAATTGTGCCATTCCACCCTCAAAGAGGAGAAAATGATTGATTTCAACAGGAGGGCTGGGGAAGGGTTCACAGAATCGGCAGTGTTTGAGTTGGGCTGTGAGGAAGAGAGCTCAAGAAGCATCTGGATACAGTGGAAAGGACGTCATCACAATGGAGTCAGCAACCTGAGCTCTATTCTACTTCTGCCTGCCCAGGCACCGAACTTGCACACAACTCTGGCACAGAGGGGCCTCTGAGCACGTGCCTTTGCCCACATTGCTGTCGGTTTAGGCGGGAAGGAGCAGCAAAGTGTATGTGGCTTTAACTGTGGACTCAGCTGTTCTTATCCACCTGTGCACAGAAGGGCTCCTGACGTAAGAGATTCTGGCTGGAATCCCAGTGTGTATGTTCTACTTCCCAAGTGGGGAGAACTCTTGCCGAAGGATGGTCATCCCTGATCTTGCCAGCTGCCAAGTTCTCCTAGCTGGACGACCACAGATGCTGTTCTGCCATCTGGTTTTGGCTGCTTTGACTGGAGAAGCCTGTTTGCTACCCTTCCAGGTTTCTCTTAAAACTGTACTGGTTCCACTAGATTTTGTCCATTTTAAGTTAGAGTGTGAGTCTTAAAAATTTACCTTAGTTTTCATGTTTAACTTTTGACAGACATCAGGAAGCAGTAACATAATACAGTCCTATAGTTAGTCCTGCTTGAAACAAGGAAAATTAGCCTATTGTGCCCCTGCTTCCACAGTTAGCGCAGCATGAATATTTTCAGGATCCAAATTTGGATGTTTGTATTTGAATGTGGGCTTTTTTCAACTTGGATGCAGTTTTCAGGATCCAATTTTTGCACCGAAGACTAAGGATATCATACACATTGATAAAAACATTCAGACCCAGTGGATAAAGAAAGAAAACAGAACATTGTAAGACACTATTACTAGACAAGATGTAGGAAAAAATTTAAGCCTACTATGAATAACAGTAACAAAATATCCTGTTACAGGAAGGGTAGGAAAAAAGAAACTAGAAATTTCATATATTGTTGTGCCAATATAATATGGAACAACCCTTACCAAGATCTTTTTGGTCCTAAAGTGTTATTATTCTATGAGTATATCTTATGGAACTTACACTAAGAAAATGATCTCAAAGCAAATCTGTTTTCCAGTGTCCTGGATCACTGTAGACGTCCCCAGTGATCTTCCTGTTTCTATCCTTGCCCTACACTGCCCCCCAACCCCTCACTTCCAACACAGTCTGTTCTGATCACAGCAAGCAGAGTGACCCACTCTTCTGCTTAGGACCCTCCACGGCTCCTGATTTTATCAGGGTAGGAGGCCAAATCCTTACATTGGCCTTACAAGGCTGCTTCCCCTCTCTCCGTTACCTGTGGGACCTCATGTCTGCGACCCCTGCTGCTCCTCCTGCAAGCCAGCCACACCCCTGCTTAAGGGCCCTTGTTCTTGATATTCCCTCTGCCTCAGTGGTCTTGCGCCAGAGACCCACGTGGGCCCACTCCTGCTTGTCTTCAACCCTCTGCCTGGCTGTCGTCTGCCCAGTGAGGCCTGTTCTGACCTACTCCATTTAGAACTTCAGTCCACACTCCTACCCTTGAACACAGGCTGGATTGCCCATGTTCACCTTACCCTGTTCTTGTTCTTCTACATACTGTACAAATTACCTACGATGTTCACGATCCGTCTTCCCCACACAAGTGCAAAGTCTACAAGGGCAGAGACTTTTTTGTATGTTTTACACTGACATAGCCAAAGGACTTGGAAAACACCTGGCATACATATAGGTACTCAATAAAGAACTGAATTTTAAAAGAGCAAAAAAGAAGCATTTCTAGACATAGGGTTGGCGAATTAAAATCCCTGCAACCAGATGCATTCAGGACTGATGTAGTTAAAGCCCCTAATGTTTCTGCATGCTTCAACCCTCTGCAACCAGGTACTTGGAAAGAGGAAAGAGTCCTTGATGTATCGGGCATTCTTAACAGAGAAGAGATGCACTGACAGCTTTCCCCTTGGGGTGCACCAGGATACCTCCAGAGTCGTGGCATTCAGGGTATGACCGATAGATGTGTTGTTGGTTCTGACACAGAGAACTCAATAAAGAACAGCTTATGCCTTCCCTTCTGGCTCCCTTTAAAGTTGGGAAAGAATCTGAGTAGAGTTTGTTCGCACAGGTCATCCAAATAGGGCAAACCGGCAGAAGCCCTGACAGGCAGCTGGCCTCCCACATTTTACAAAGCTCTCACGTCTCATCGCCGCCCTGATCTTCTCCTGCTCCTGTCAGAGCACAGCCGAGCACCTCACTGCTGCGACTCCTCTGAGGCCGTCCCATCAGGAGAGGCTTCTCTGTCACTTCGCCTTAGGGTGCCAGGTGCCAGGTGTGGTGATGGTGGGGTGGCCGGTTCTTGGGGGCTCAGTTACCTTATCCAGTTTGATAACTTAGAAAGCAAAAGTTATTCTCATTGGATATAAATTTTTTTTAATATGAAGCCGAAAGACATTTAATATTTAACACTAAATTTGGTATTAACTTTTTTTTTTAAAGATTTTTTATTTATTTATTTGACAGAGAGAGATCACAAGTAGACAGAGAGGCAAGCAGAGAGAGAGAGGAGGAAGCAGGCTCCCTGCTGAGCAGAGAGCCCCATGCGGGACTCGATCCCAGGACCCTGAGATCATGACCTGAGCCGAAGGCAGCGGCTTAACCCACTGAGCCACCCAGGCGCCCTGGTATTAACTTTATTCCCTTTTGGTTTTCATCTTCCTAGGAGGAGGCAACGCTAACATTCTGTGCATGAGCCCACTACCAAGACAGACATCTGGTTTTATTCTCCTCTTCTTAGGGGAACAGTCTCAAACAGAACATCCACTGAGAAATTCCCAGAATGATCTAGCCCTCGATTATCTAAACCAATGGATTTAAAACTTTAATACATAAGAAGTATGGGGATGAGGGGAAAACATGTTTGGGACTCCCTCTGCCAAGATTCTGATTTAACAGATTTTTAGGGAAAGCTGGAAAGATTTTTAAGAAGCATTCTAAGTGATTCTGAAGCTGGTGTTTCAAAGACCCCACAGGCGAACCCTGATACAGAGCTTGGACCGAATGTACAAGGAGGATGAAAAAAGACACTACCCAGAATCTGTAGATGTGATCCACTCTATAATAAGATAGTAGTAAGTAATAAAGATAAATGAGCAGTCACAAGACATATCTTTATCTATGACAATGTAACGATCCCTCTCCTGGGAATAAATCAAATGTTGCTGTTAATGAGTATACGAACAGCTAAAAATACATGTAGTCCTTGATGGAGAAATGGATTTTATGAAATTCAATGCATTCCTTCTGCAAAATCATGGAGTGGAATTAAATGTCCCATGTATGAAATGATGCTGTCTGTATGTGAAAAATAAAAATGAAAAGAAAAAAATTTCAGACACTTATAGTAACAGCAAGTTTGGGGAAAATGAATCGTCGATAGTCTACCTCTTTGCTTTTTCACATCCATGGTTACTGGCTCTAGTATGTGTCACCTAAATCCATTCATGGTTCACTTTTGGCTTCCTGATTTGTTGCAGGCAATTTTAACAATGATTTACTCTACTTTTTCGAGGAGTTTTCCTTTATAACTATATAGTATAAAATCTATTCAATTTAATTGTTCCATGGGAAAAGGCTGACAAAGATCAGATCAGCTAGTCTGGAAGACACTCTTAAACAATCATGAAATAGCCATACAATTAAATATAACTGTCACCATTATCATGATGACCATGTAGCAACATAGAAAAATGCCTATAAGAGAAACATTAATATTCAAAATTATATATTAAGATTTTAACTATGCAAAATCATATTCTGTGAATTTTGACTAACCCTACTGTAATGAGCAAGGCTCACTAACTAGGTAGCATCTAAGTACTACTGACTTCTAGAAGGAGGAGAGTAAACAGGTGTGAGTTGCCCCATCAGACATGGCCTCTCTCTTCCAACTCTCGGGAGATTGATACACGACATGCCACAAGTCCATTAATTTGTCCTTTGATAATTCAGTTTATTGTTTACAACTACTGCAATAATGGTTGTTCCTTATTTTCTCTATGCTTTATTCCCACAACGTTAAAAAAAAAATCAATGTATGAATAAACTTAAAAACAAAAAATACTCTCCTCACATTCTTAGATGTCCTCCAAAAAAGTTTCCACATTCTCAAAACCGTCTTGAGTGAAAATTACTATGTCACTTGGGCTTATCATTTTAACCCTCTGTGCCTGTCTCCTCACCTGTAAAACAGGCGTACTCTCAGCTCTGCCTACATCACAATGAGGCTGTATGTGGGAAGAAGAATGCATAGCAGGGTGGAAAAACACAGGATTTAGAGCCATACTGTCAAGAGGTCTAATTCTGGTTCTGAAAGTTACTGTGTGACCTTAGGCAAGTTACAGAACTTCTCAGAGCCTCAACATGAAGTGGACAATCTCTACCTTATAGGGCATATGCATGCATGGCATCTAAAACCTACTACACGATAGATGAGCTCAAGAAATGGTAGCTATTATAACAGCTACACAACTTCAAAACAGATTATGCAAATAGAACATTCTATAATGATAACAAAGAAGAAAAGATGTGAACAGAACTGGCCTAAGAAGCACAGTAAGGGGAATGTAAGCAGACAAGAGTGCTTGGAGAGGAGTGAGCAGCGTGGCATGGCTGCAGGGTGGGACTCCTGAGGAAATCAGAGGGTCTGATTCTTATTCTCCAGAACATGGAAAGCCACTGAAGGTATTCTGAATAAAAATATTACAAGGCAAGACCTTGGCTTTAGGAAAATGACGGTCAAAGTGGAGGATGACTTGAAAAGGGAGAAAAGCAGAAACAGAGTAACTCGCTCAGGAGACAAGAGAATATGCAATGGAGCAAGAGCAATGGGGCTGAGGTGGAGGGCTGGATCTGGGAGGCATGGAGAGGGGCTGGGAGGCTGGTCCAAGCATCCAAGCGAAATCAGGGGGGAAACCAGCATGGTGGGGATGGAAGGGAATGGAGAAGGCAGAGAAACACTTAGATGATTTTCATGAATGAAGACAGGAAGAGGAGGCTTGATATGATTTCAAGGGTTTGAGTGGGGGTCTAGGAAAATGTGAATTCCACTGCTGAAGAATGAAGAAAGAAAAGAGAATTCAGTTCTGGACCAGAGGGGCTGCAGACGTCCAAGAGACATCCAAGAGAGACCTCAGGTGAGAGACCTGGGCTTCTTATGAAGACTTCAGCATCATCGCCAGAGAGATGAGAATTGAGACGAAGGGGACTGCATGAGAATCAGAGAGTTTAGGCCCTCTAAAATAATAAATTCTAGGAAAAGAGCCTTAATAAATGTAAACACATTTACACAGGCCTAGTAAGAGGGCAGATTTTGACTTAAGTTTCCACCAGCAACCTGGAGAAGATAATATGGTATGAAAATGAGAGTAGTTATCTACAACATCTAATTAACTTATAAAATTTATATTTTCTTTATTAACTTATAGAAATAAAAGCTAATAAAACTGATGGCTTCCTTCAGCCACAGAAATTAGCACTGGTCAAAACTCAATGCTTCTAAATTTCTGCTATGAAATTTAAATCTTTTCATATCAATAAATATCCAAACAATTTAAAAATATTGGTCTTTATTTACATATTGTATATCTCGAATAAGGCTGGGGGAAAAAGGTTTCAATAGGAAGTCAATAAATTCTCATAGATCTGCCTGTTGCTAGAACTTGGGGAGAGGGAGTTGTGGAGGCCTTGGAGATTGGAGTCTCGATGGCAGAACTTCAAATGTTCAAATCACTTGCCAAGGAAGTGCCACACTTGCTCTGTGTTTGAAATGGGGAAGAGGGTGTTGGGGAAAGGGTAAAGAGTGAGGGAGGGAGGGAAAGAGGGAGGAAGGAAGACAAATTTAATTTAGACCTTGAGGAAGTATTTAGGCAGAGAAAAACAATCATAAGCTTGGTACAACACATTTCCCTATTTCAAGTTACTCCCCTTTAAACTTTCATCCTAAGTTCTCTCATTTGGCTCAAGCCTTATATAAAACTGTGCTTAAAAACTCCAGAGCCTTCCCGTTTTATTCCCTACATCTTTCTGGATCATTTTATTCTCTACTAATGACACAGAGGTTAGTGTCCTAGCTACATATTGAAAGGTCTAGGAAAACCTTGTACTGTACTGACTGCCTGTCAAATATCCAAAATGGGATAGTATTGCAAAGAAACAGTCTGTTAGTTTCCCATATAAGGAATATAACTTGCTTTCCCATGGAATGTCTACAGATCTGCTCTTTTCTACACATCACAGAATGTGACACAGTAAATAGTTCTCATTTTTCCTCCAATTTTGCAAGGTGAATGCTCTTCTAATGTTTTATATTAAAACAAAGCGCCAAAAATCTTGCAAAGTTTCAAAGATGAATGATTTGTGCCTATGCTTATATTCTGAAATTTTTACTACACAACATTTTTACTTGTTTTTCACAACAGCTTCAAATAATGGTAACAAAAAATACAGTATTTTCAAACTTATTATAAATTTTGATTTTAGGATATTTAAAATGATTTTTTAAAATGGTAAGATAATAAAGAAAAATCTCCCAAATGCAGATATATGGAGTCCATTAAATTTATCAGAACTACCTGAAACCTCTCAGTACTTCACCTCAGAAGTCACTGATACAATCAAACTATTTTCTAGCCTAAAAGTAATATATTTGCTCCTTCTCATTTTCTGAAATTAGAAAAAAATTGATTTCATCTGAAAATTTTAATGACTATTTAAAAAAGTATTTTACATGGTTTATATAATGTTTAAAATAACCTATTATACTTTTTCTGGTTTCCCCCACTATAAACAAATTTATATATCTAGGCTCTTCAAGAACCAAAAACCATACCTTCTTCTTTACTTCCCTTATCTGGTGATGATGACACCTGAAAGATAAAAGCAGAGAAGAGTCCCTTATTATGAGTATCTGGATGTGGATACCACATCCACAATTGTTTTTTGTTTTTTCATGAAACTATAGAACAAACTAGAACCTGAGAAAAGTAAGTACTCCTCTTTGCCTTTAATTATCATTGCTTCTTTTGGATAAACAAACCACAGACTTTGAGTCAAATAAAAAAAACATGCTTAAAAATATTTTTTTCATTAACCCACGGGATACTGAGAATGCAAAGAGGACAGGGAGGTTTTCTTTCGGTTGCCTCCCAGGCTGAGGACTAGAAGACAAAAATCCAACACACACCCTACACACACACACACACACACACACACACACACACACACACACACTTTATTTAGCTGCCATCTAGAGCATTTAAATTAATTTTTCTGTTTATTTCCATGACTGGGCCAAGATTTTTAGAACAAATGTAGTATAATCTGTGACAGACAAGTTTGAAAGAAAGGTTTTTCTGAGATATCAGGTTTTTTTTTCCTAATTAAGAACAATACTTTTTTAGGTTTTTTTTTTTTTTAAACTTTTAATTTAGAGATCCCTCATCCATGGAGAGGAATGCACAAAGCCCAAGAATAAACATCTACTAATCACCACCCAAGTTGAGAAATGGAATAGGCCAGGTCCTTCCCCAGTCATAATGTTTTCTCCCCTCAGGAAACCACTACCCTGATTTTATGACACATATGAGGTTGAAACTGATTAATCAATTTCTAATTCTCTGATTTTGCTTGCCCACAACAGGAAAGATCTGCTTCCAACCTTTGAGGTCTGGGGCAAAGGTACAAAATGGAAGACCGCATACCATACATGTGAATACTTAAGAGTTATAAACCAAGCTAAGAAAGTGATGAGTGGAGTTTAGAGTAAGCTCCATCTTCCTATCTTGAGAAATGTACTTTTGTAATAACTTGGAAGCCCTCGTTTAACATTCCACACACCCCAGAGACTGCCTGAATACAGCCAAGTAAGGAAAAAAGGCACATGGCCCTCATCCTGCGCCACTTCTGTCCCATCCGCAGGCTCCAGTTCCAGCCCATATATCTATGTACTCCCTACCTCTGAAGAGCCTCCCAGTGGCCCCTGAAGAAGTAACAGTGAGCAGCACACCGTTCACAAAGGAATAAGCATGGACTTGGGGAGATGCCCATGAAGACCCTGGAAACACACCTGCAGCTATCTGGACAAAGAATCCCAGGATTCTGAGTAGCTAGAGGGTGGTATGGAATGGGGAGCTTGGCTCCTGATGAAGGCACAGCTTTGGTCCTTTGGTCTTGCCTTGTGAGGATGGATATAACTGATGAAGGCCAAAGCAAAGTAGGGCCTTCCTTGCTTAGGTCCAAGGACAGTACTGAATAAAAACAAGTAAGCAGGAGAAATTTCAACATTAAAATAGTCCCTGTGATAGTTAATGTGTCAACTTGGAGGGTGTTCGTAGTTGAGATTAACATTTAAATAGGCTTTACTCTCAGAAAAGCAGACTGCCCTCCATAATGTGGGTGGGCCCCAACCAACCAGGTGAAGGCACAAACAAAAAGACCAGCCTCTCCAAGCAAGAGGAGATTTTCCAGCAAACTGCCTTTGGACTTCATCTGCAGCCCTGGCTTCCCTCTATCTCCAGCTCCTGACCTACTTAGCAGATTCTGGACTCACTAAGCCTCCATGATCACTGTTTACATATATCTATACATCCTGTTTCTTTGGAGAACCTTAATATAATCCTCTGAATCATAAACAGTTTAAAGTTATTTTTCTTTCTGTTCTTTAAAAAAAGGCTAATCAAATACACTTTATGTTCTGTCACAGAAAAAAGATGTAACGATGTAAATAAGGAAAACCTCTGGATGTATTCTATGTAAAACATCTTTGAGATTTCCAAGAAAAAATTCTATTCAGCTTCCTAGCACAGAGAAAATGTTTAACAATGGTTGGTTTGGAGGAAGATGGAACTTATGCAAACCTGGGTGTGAAAGTAACATCATAGTATAAAAATTATACTCATTGAGAGTAGGCCTCTGGGATCTGGTGGCTGTTTAAGCACACAGAGAACAAGACAGAGTAACTTATTCTTTGAAATTGGTATGCTCTTTCAATTGTGCAAAACATCTATAACAAAGTTTGTTGGAAAGTTCGCTGTTTAGAGTTCCTGTTTAAAATGAGCAGCTGCTTCTTGCTGGAGCTGCCAACCATTTCAGAGGAAAGAAACATGTAGTATATAGGCATACATCAGAGAGACTGTGACTTTGGTTCTGCCACTGCCGTAATGCAAATATTGCAATAAAGTGAGTCAAATGAATTTTTGACTTCCTAGTAAAGGTTACCTATATACTCTAGTCTGTTAACTGTCCAAAGCGTTGTATCTAAAATAACAATGTACATACCTTAATATAAAAATTATTGCTAAAAAATGCTAACCATCACCTGAGCTTTCAGTGAGTCCTTTTTTCTAAGCAGTAGCTCTCAACGGTAGGCTTAAAATATCCCGTACACCGTGTTGTAAGCAGATGTGCTGTCATATAGGCTTTGCTGTTCCATTTACAGAGCACAGACAGAGTAAAGGTAGAAGAATTCTTGAGCCCAAGGATTTGCTGCACGGCAATGAAGTCACCAGCTACATGAGCCCCTGACAAGCTGGCTTATCCTCTGGCGCTTTGGAAGCCAAGCACTGACTTCTCCTCTCTAGCTTTGCAGGTTGCAGATAGCATCTTCTTCCAACAGAAGACCGGTTCCTCCACCCTGAAAACCCACTGTTTGGTGCCGCCGCGCATTCATCTTTTCAGCTAGCCCTTCCGCTGACCTGATGCAGCTCCTCCTCCATTAGCACCCGCTGCTTCACCTTGGACTTCTGTGTCACGGAGACAGCTTCTTTCCCAAAACCACACCAACCAGCCTCTGCAGCTTCCTCACCTCTCTCCGCCTTCAAGAACTGAGAAAAGTTAGGGCTTTGCTCTGGATTAGGCTTTGGCTTAAGGGAATGTTGTGGCTGCTTTGATCTGTCCAGAGCACTCGAACTTTCTCCATAGCAGCAATGAGGCTGTTGTCTTCTTATCACTTGGGTGGTCACTGCAGAGGTCAAGAACGTTTCTTTGCATTCACAGTCCGGCTAATTTTATGAAGTGGCCTAGTATTTGGTCCTGTCCCAGCTTTCGACATGCGCCCTCTCCATGAAGGCTCTTAGTTGTTTTCAGCTTTTGATTTAAACTGAAAGACATGGGACTCTTTCCTACCTGAACACTCAGAGGCCACTGTAGGGTTATTAACTGGCTTCATCAATATTTTGTGTCTCAGGCTATAGGAAAGCCTCTCTGAGCCAGATGGGGAACAGCCAGACAGTGGAACAGTCAGAACACATAACGTTTGTCCACTACGTTCACTGTCTTTTATGAGTGTGGTTTGTGGCAGCCCAAAACAATTACAACAGTAACATCAAAGCTCCCTGATCACAGATCACCCTAACAAATATGGTAATAAAAAAGTCTGAGAAATTTTGAGAATTACCAAAACATGACAGAGACACAAAGTGAGCAAATGCTTTTAGAAAAGTGGCATAGAGCCAACAGACTTGCTTAACACAGTTACCACAAACCTCAGTATGTATACAATGCAGCATCTGTGAGGCACAATAAAGGTAACAGCAATAAAATAAGGCATGCCTGTATAAAATAAGGTAACTGAGCAACTTCTCATTAACCTAAAAAGTATTAAAGGACAGAAACGAAAAACTACTCTAGCTGAAACATTTATCATAACATTTCATTTAAAAAATAATTCTCAGGGGCACCTGGGTGGTTCAGTCGGTTAAGCATCTGCCTTTGGCTCAGGTCATGATCCCAGCGTCCCGGGATGGAGCCCCGCACTGGGCTCTCTGCTCAGTGGGGAGCTGCTTCTCCCTCTCCCTCTGTCCCTCCCCACCCCCTGCTCATGCTGTCTCCCCCTCTGCCTCTCCCTCTCAAATAAATAAAATCTTAATTTTTTTTTTTTTTGCAGAATGTTATTTCTTCATTTTTTTTCTTCTAAGATTATTTTTATTTTTAAGTAATTTCCACACCCAACGTGGGACTCAAACTCTCAACCCCAAGATCAAGAGTCATGTGCTCAGGGCACCTGGGTGATTCAGTCCTGAAGCATCTGCTTTTAGCTCAGGTCATGATCCCAGGATCCTGGAATCCAGCCCTGCATCGGGCTCCCTGCTCAGTGGGGAGCCTGCTCCTCCCTCTCGCACTCCCCCTGCTTGTATTCCCTCTCTCACTGTCAAATAGATGAATAAAATCTTTACCAAAAAACAAAAACAAAAACAAAAAACAGTCATGTGCTCTACCAACTGAGCCAGCCAGATACCCCCTTATTTCTCCAATCTTAAAATATATTTCTTGGTTGGAATATATCCAGTATGTAAAAAGCCTTATAAAAAAGAAAACAGACATCACCAATAAGTCAAACCTGCAGAGATAAGAACTCATGGTTTGGAGTTTGTTTTTTTTTTTTTTTTTTTTTTTAACATTTCTCCATATTATGCCAAATGAGAATGCCAAAGAAAATGTCAAAAGAGAAACCAACATTTAAATCTGAAAACAACAAAGGATTCATGAGACACATCTGCTCTTCAGTTCTTCACCTACAGTCAATGGCTTCCTGATTCCTGAAGTAACAGCAAACCATACCTGCTTATAAAAAGTGGAAGAACTAAGAGCAGCACAAAGCACCTAGAAGTGACCCAATCCCAACTCTGTCAGGAGTCACCACCACGGAGTTTTCATGGCAAGAAACAAAGAAACCATTTTCAGTTACTTACTGGGAAAAACTGGGCACCCTCAAATCAACTAATATAAATTCTCTGCAAAACAGTACTATTTTATACTCTTATTCTAAAAATGCTATCTTCTCTCCTTTTCCCACTCCAAAAATACTTCTCATGAATATTCGTATCTTTCTTTCCAATTAATCTAGAGTTTGCATTACCAAAGTATTTCTCTTTCTTTTACCCACCAAAGAAAGCTTACTCTAGCCTCTGTCCCAATTCATAAAGTTCATAAGGCATTTGCTGCACTATTAGTTTTACTTTTACATTTCTTTTCTGATTTTTTGCTTTAGAAACCCAACAAAATATGACCAGTTCTGAGTTATCCACAGACAAAAATGTAGAGTATTTTAGGTTATGTAAGTTTAATCTACTTTCTTTTCAATAATGTATATAATTGGCTAGAATCAAACAAAATGATTGACCTTATTTTCATTTGTTTTATTCCCCTTTGAGAGTGATGCAGAATGAGCTCTAAGTCAAAAAGGAACATCTTAGGCACCTGGGTGGCTCAGTGGGTTAAAGCCTCTGCCTTTGGCTCAGGTCATGGTCCCAGGGTCCTGGGATCAAGCCCCACATCGGGCTCTCTGCTCAGCAGAGAGCCTGCTTCCCTCCCTCTCTCTCTGCTTGCCTCTCTGACTAATTGTGATCTCTGTCTGTCAAATAAATAAATAAAATCTTAAAAAAAGAAAAAGGAACATCTTTATGGTAATTCATTATTAAAAATTTTTAAATGTCCTTTCTTGATAAATCAGGATCTGGTTCTAGTGCACTGTTCTCTAAGATTCAGCTGAGGAGTCCTGACATCAAACAAAATCACTGTCCCAAATTTTATACAACACTGTGGATATCACTGCTTCACTAAAGAAATAAAGTCTACCAAATATAGTCAGTACATTTTTAATTAAAGTAGAAATGTCCCCCTTATTCTTCTCCTTCAACGCACTGCTCATGAACCTGTGAACTGTCATCATGGCTGTCTCTGAGCGCTGGGTGCTCCAGGTTTGCCTGAGGCTGCCAAGGGAAGGCATAAAGTCAGACTGCCGCTGCTGAGACTTCCCTAGGAGTTATTCGCTCCTCACAGTTCCAGAAGTTTCTAGTGCTTTCCAGCATTCCTGTGAGCTAAAGGTTCACAGTATCATGAGATTGGGTCCTTAAACTGAGCAGGAGTGTGCTTAATTATTCTCTTTGCCCTGGATCCTAAATTCTAGGAATTTTAATCCCTGTGGCTACCAGGCTGTGTAAAGCCTTAGGAAAGTCTGGGAATTTCTTTAGCAATGAGTGTGGTTCTTCCTCAGTCCTGCATGCACTGAGTTTGTGTGCGCAACCTCACAAAGGTCAATTCTTTTTTTCTTCCCCTCCAGTAAAATGACTACAGTCACCAAATACTAAAAAAAAAACCCACAAATTACCTAATTCAAACTTTCCCTAACTTCGCATGATGCCTAGAGGTTTTCCATTTCCTCAGAGAGCAGAATACAAGGAAAGTGCTTAAATAGAAGCATGTGGGAAAATTCTGGGGAAAAAAATTCCCAGATGGGAAAAGTGGTTATGTATTAGAATAAGTTGTTATGTTGTGGAAACTAACTTCTTCTCTTTCCTCTTCCCTTTCTTCCTATTTAAGTCTCTGAATATAGGATGGATTCTCACTGAATAATCTAAATTGGTCACAATGACTTTTCCAAACTCCAACAATGGGATGGGCTACCTCATGAAGGAGTGATATTCTCATCACCAGAAGTATTCAAGAAGCTGGAATAGAAGGGATATTTTCCCCTCTGTGGGCAATTTAATTCAACAACATTAATGTCAATAGTGATGATAAAACCCAAGGTGTATTGAATACTTTCTAGCTGTTTCACATTTTACCTGGATTATATCATTCAGTGCTCTACAATAACTCTTACAAGGAAGATATTATTCTTAGCTCCATTTTATAAAGAAAGAAACCAGGCAAAAATAAGTTAAATAATTTGCCTTAAGCTATGAATGAAAGACCTGATATTTGGACCTAGACAGACTGACTCTGGAAAATTTTTTTTTTTACATAAAGAAACTCACTGGACTAACAATGACATAAAATAAATGGTGCACACTGTATTTATAGTATCACTAAGTTTTGACAAATATACACACTTGTAATGTCATTATCGCAATCAAGATAATAAACATATTCACCACTAACCCCAGTTTCCTCCTGTCTCTATAGAAGAAATTATGAAACCTTTCCTTCCTGGCTCTCTCCCACACTTTCCAACGAATGATGCTTTGTGTCACTATACGTGAGCATTTGCCTTTCCTGAAATTTTATATAAATGGTATGATATAATATGTATGTCTGCCTTTTCTCACTCAATATATTTTTAAATGCAGCCATGTTATAGCATGTGTCAAACAGTCATTTCTTTTTATTGCTGAGCAGTACACCCACACTGAACTCACAAACTGAATATACCGCAATTTATCTATCCATTCATCTGTTGGTGGACATTTGGGTTGTTTTCACTTTGCCTATTACAAAGAAAGCTGAGATAAACATTGGTGTACAAGTCTTTGTATGGATATATACTTCCATTTCTTTTGGATAAGTATCTAAAAGTGGAATGGCTAGATCATATGGTAGTATATGCTTAACTTTTCAAGACAATGCCAAATTGTTTTTTTCCACAGTGGTTTTATCATTTTTCATTCCAACCAGCAGGCTATGGAACAACCAGTTCTTCCACATTCTTACCAACAATGGCCAATCTTTTGCAAGTTTAGCTATTCTAAAAAGTGTGCATAAGCATGTCACTGTGGTTTTTAATTTATATTTCCTCAAAGACTAGTCAAATTGAGCATCATCTCACATGTCTTCAGTAGGTCTGCTGTGGCAAAGTGACCACCGAAGTATTTTGCACATTTCCTTTGGGGGTGAGGGGATGTTTTATTTTCTTATTAACGAATTGTGAGAGTTCTTTATATATTCTAATATAAGTTCCTTTGTCAGGGATATGATTTTCAAATATCTTCTTACTGAATGTGGCTATTCATTCTCTAAAGAGTATTTTTACAGAAATTTTTAATTTTGATGAAATTCAATCGATCATTTTTAAAATTAAGTTATGCTTTTAGTGCCATATCTAAAAAACTTTGCCCATCTAACCCATGGTCAATTATAGTTTTATGTTTTAAGCTTTGGTCTAGGATACATGTTGGAAAATTATCATATATAATGTGCAAGGTTTGGAATGAAGTGAGGTTTCTTTGGTACCATATGGAATAATAACCAACTGTTCAAGTACTATTTGTTGAAAAGATTATCACTTTGAAAATCAGTTGTCCACATATATGTAGATCTATTTCTGGATTTGGTTTCATTGATTTGTCTAGTTTTACACCATTACTAAAGTATCTTGATTACTGTGGTTTTATAAAATGTCCTGAAATCAGGAAGTTACTATTCCAACTTCCTTCTTTATAAAGTCGTTTAGTCTATTCTAGGTCTCTATATACATGAGTTTGCTAATTTCTATAAAACGGTGTGTTAGAATTTGATTGGCATTACACTGAATCTATAGATCAATTTGAGAAGAACATCATAATCTGAGTCTTCCAACCTATAAACATGATATATTTACATTTACAAATATATCTGTTAATTTACTTCTCTGATTTCTGCTGGCAATGCTTTATTGTTTAAAGGTTCTTCCCATATTTTTTCCAGATTTATCCCTAGGTGTTTCATACTTTTGATGCCATTACAAATACCATATTTATTTTTAGTTTCCAACTGTTTATTGCTGGCCTATAAAAATAAACTTGTTTTTTGTATTTTGATCCTGTATCCTGCAACAAATGTTAAAATCACTTATTCTGGTAGCTTTCAGGTAGATTTTAGTGAATATTCTACATAGACTTTCATGTGTCTCCCTTTGTAAGATGAATGCCCTTTCCTCTCCTTCTTCTTATTGCCCTGGCTAGAACCTACAATGCTGAAAAAAGTAGAGAGAGCCAGCTCAGCCAAGCGTTGTGTTTATGGAAAGACTTTAAGTACACATTTAATTTGTTTATGCCTATTTCTTCTTCAGTGAACTCTGGTAATTTACATATCTCAAGGAATCTGTCCGTTTCGTACAAGTTGTCAAATTTACTTGTATAAAGTTTTTCACAATATTTTCCTATTGTTCTCCTAATAGCTGTAGAACCAGGAGTGAAGTCACTTGATTCCTGATGCGAAAGATCTGTCTTCTTTTTTTCCTTTCCTGATCATTCTGGCTAAAGATGTAGCAATTTTATTGATCATTTCAAAAGAACTAGCTTTTGCTTTTACCAATTTTCTCTACTGTTTTCCTAGGCATTCAAATTTTTAAAATTATTAATACTTCAAACATGCAGAAAATGCAGAGACTATTCTAACACCTACCTAACTCCCTACACTTTTAAAAGAGTTAACCTTATTTCAGAAACTTTACAACTGAAGTCTCTTTTTTTCTCCCTACTCATCCAAAATAAAAATCGTATTTATTTCCCTTCTCAGAAGTAACTTGTAACCACCATTCTAATGCTGGTGTTTACTGTTCTTATTTATGTTTCTAAAATGTGAACACCCTATCAGTTTGTACCCATAAAAATATATGGTACTGGGGTGCCTGGGTGGCTCAGTGGTTTAAAGCCCCTGCCTTCGGCTCAGGTCATGATCCCAGAGTCCTTGGATTGAGCCCCGCATGGGGCTCTCTGCTAGGCAGGGAGCCTGCTTCCTCCTCTCTCTCTCTGCCTGCCTCTCTGCCTACTTGTGATCTCTATCTGTCATATAAATAAATAAAATCTTTAAAAAATATATATATATATATACGGTACCGCTTTAGGTGTTTTGCATACTATGCAGTATGTCTTGCTGCAAAAGCTTTTTCTGCCCCACACCGCCGCACTTTCAGGTTTTATCCATGTAGAGTCGCATAGTTCCCACTTCCCTGTGGCATAACACTCCACCATATAAATATACTATAGTTTATTCCTGCAGCTCTTACCATAGACTTTTATTCAGTTTCCAGTTTTGCCATGTCTGATCACATAAACACACATATTAGTGCCTCTGCAGAATGTATACTTAGAAGAGCAATTTCAGAGTAGTGGATTATAAGTATCTTCAACTTTACTTATAATTACTTAATTGCTCTTCAAAGTAGTTGTACCAATTTACACTCCCATCAAACATATCAACAAGTATGAGAGGTCTCCTTTCCCTACTTGCTTAAAAACACCTGGAAAATCAGACTTTCATACATTTGCAAACCTGGTAATTATGAATTTATATTGTGTCTGAGCTTGAGCTCACTGATTATTGGTGAGATACAGCAAATTTTCACGTTTACTGGCCATTTATAAGTATCCTTTTTCGTGAACTGTCCATTTATATTGTTTGCCCATTTTTTCCCTACTAGATTATCCTTTTCTTGTTGATCTGAATAAGTTATTAAATCTTGCCACTTATATGCAAATATCTTCCCCAATCAAAGGCTTGTGTTTTGACTCAGTTTATCGTGTCTTGTAACTGTTTACAGGTTTTTTTTTTTTAAACTTCATTTAAATTTATCAATTCTTTCTAGGTTATTCCGGGCCATTCATACTCCATATAAATTTTAGGATCATCTTGTCATGTTCAATTAAAAATTGTCAGTTCATCTGTGTTTAGAAAGGTATTGACAAAAGCATATCATAGTATTCCCTTGATTATTTAAATAACGCCTATGCCCATATTTATGTCTTTAATTCTTGATATTTTTATTTGTACTTTCTCTTTCATTGTACTTCCTATAATAGTTTTGTCTATAGTATTATTCTTAAAAAAAGAAACCCAGCTTTTAATTGATCCTTGCCATTATGTTTTCTTTTTTTTTTTTTTAAAGATTTTATTTATTTACTCAATAAAGAGAGAGAGATTACAAGCAGGCAGAGAGAGAGAGGAGGAAGCAGGCTCCCTGCCGAGCAGAGAGCCAGATGTGGGGCTCTATCTCAGGACCCTGAGATCATGACCAGAGCCAAAGGCAGAAGCTTAACCCACTGAGCCACCCAGGCGCCCCTATTATGTTTTCTTTCATTAAACATTTGCTGTAGGGGTGCATGGGTGGCTCAGCTGGTTAAGCGTTCAACTCTTGATTTCAGCTCTTGATCATTCTGACTAAAGATGTAGCAATTTTATTGGTCTCAGGGTCATGAGACTGAACAGTGTGCCAGGCTCTATGTTGGGCATGGAACCTGCTTAAGATTCTCTCCTTCCCCAAACTAAAAAACAAACAAACAAACAAAAAAATAGCTCTACTCTTTGTAATTTTCTTTCTTACGTTAAAAGATTAAGGAAAAGGGGCACCTGGGTGGCTCAGTGGGTTAAAGCCTCTGCTTTCGGCTCAGGTCATGATCCCAGGGGCCTGGGATCGAGCCCCGCATCAGGCTCTCTGCTCAGTAGGGAGCCTGCTTCCTCCTCTCTCTCTGCCTGCCTCTCTGCCTACTTGTGATCTCTGTCAAATAAATAAATAAAATATTAAAAAAAAAAAAGAAAAAGAACAATTATTGAGTTCAGTATTTGGGCTCTCTATTTTTATTTCTGCTATATCATTTTACTGCTTTCAAAAACTGTTTTTGCTATATTGTGCAGGTTTTGACATACAGTGAATCAGCTGTCATTCAATTTTAAGTATTTAATGATTTCTTACTTTTTTTTTTTTTTTTTGAGGTATAACATATCCAGAAGTGTTGTTAGTTTCCAAACATATGGTTTGGGTTTTTTTCTTTTAATATTTTCATAAATGATTAGTAACTTCATTATATATAGACAAGAGAATGTTGTCTACATGACATCAACTCTGGCATTTTTTTTTTTTTTTTGCAACTCTTTTTGTGGATGAATACTCAATTTTTGGACATGTCCACATGTAGTAGAAAAAAACTATGCATTCTCTAATTTTATGTCTATTAGATTTAGCTTGTGAACTTCGTTTCAATCAACTCAGCATATTTTCAAAAAATATTTACATACAGTAAAGGATCCTAAAAGTAGCATCCTAAATCCCAGCAGTCAAATAAATTGTCATCAATAGCAGCTAATATTAGATCTGGAAGGCAAATCATATGATGTGTGCACATATATACACAAACAGTCTTTGTTCCCTATAAATGCTCTGAATCTTGCTCCTGGAAATAAAGCTCCAATTTCTATTCACACCATCCTCAAAAACTGCCAAAGTCTCATATTTTTTTGGCTATAAACTTACATAAAGGTTAAAAGAAAGCCACAATATCTCCAAACATGAAATTGGGTGGTCCTGTGGCTGAACTATTACAGACTGTCAACTCCTGTTGCCAGAGACATATGCTGTGGCCCAGACTCCCAGGGTAAAAGGGCAGTGTTCTCTGCCTCTGTGGGTCCCCAGTGTGTAGAGATCTGCACAAGTCTTGCTTTTGACACAGCCTTGCCTTTCATGATGATAAATAATCAAACATCTATATTCATAAACAAATTCTCCTAATTCTTTTGATCATTTCGATTCTCCTTATCTTCTTCAGATCTACTATCCTTTTTAAGATCTGACCTATGCATGACAAATCACTTCTGTAGCTATTTTCTGTTTTCTTTCTCAAATACTTCCAAATAATACTCATCAGGTTGTTGGCTTTTATTTTGTCTTGGTTATAATGACAATATTCTTCCTACTTGACCTGTACATATTGTCAGGTAATTGTTCAATGATTTTTTTTAATCTCAGTGCTACTTAGACTTAATTGTGCTTTGATCAATACATATTCAAGAATATATGCTTCCTGCAACAGTTCTATTAATTAATCCATGTCTTTTCTTTTTGTATTTGAAAGTATCCATTCACCGAAGCAGTTAATTTATCCAAAAATCTCACCTAATCAACTCGTCCTGAGCATTCTATCAATATAGATCTTGTTGATTAAACTTGTTAGAATGTGTTCAGTCATTCTAATAAGCCCACTAATAAACTCTGAGGTTGTAATTTGATTCCACATAATCCCAGGATTGATGTAGTCAAAATGTGAACAAGTCTGATAGATAACTTCAATGTCTTAAGTTATTTTGAGCAACCAAAGGACAAACAAAAACTAATAGTACTTTGACATCAATGCAATGCTCAGTATACAGCAAAACAGGGAGATCTGGGAATATATACCAGAATAGTTTTGATTCAAACATCTCAGTGTGGTTCTGAAAAGATGAAATGCCAAGTCAGAATACTCCAACTACAAAGAATTTCGTTATTACAAGTTAATAAAATTTTCCCAAGAAAGTATTATCTAAGCTGGGTTCGAATCACTAGATGCTAATAGATCAATTCTCTGACTTACACATTTTTAATGCTGAAATCCCATATACAATATGCTCCATTAGAAGTAGGGAAGGCAGACTGATCTCTCTGCATTTGGATTTTCTGTGGTATTCTCAGTGAAAAATCAGTTTAGCACTTTCTTCATTATGAAGCACAATAAAGTTACCATACCATGTAATTAAGCCTGGATGTTAGGGTTTCTGCTCTAATCTTGTTACTCAGATCTACCTAAATCACATCCATAGCCTCCAATTGTTCTTTTTTCCAAGAGGATTATTTTCCTACTAATATGATAGGAGAAAAATAAAAAAAACAGGATATAAGATAGAAACTTTAATCTTCTAGTTAATTTTAAGACAAGAATCTATTATACCTATTATTTATAAATCCCAAACTAAAAGTCTTAATTTGAGAGAGAGACTACTTGGACAAAGATAAAAAGTTTTTTGTTTTCCTTTATTTTTCTCCTTAAAGAAGTGATTATAAATATTGATGAGAACTAAGTTCAGAATATAACCTACATATATATACAAAACTGAAAATGTGGGGAAAATAAACTGATACTGTACCCTGCATTACTAATAATGGCTTCCCTGATCTTCCCTACCTCCTATAATCTGTCTTCACCAATGCAGCCAAAGTGTTCTTGAAAAATCTAAGTCAATTCACATCATTCCTCCACTTAAAACTAGCTAGTGGTTCCATATCTCATTCAGAATAAGAAATAAATTTCTTAAAAGACAGTCTTTACAGACTATTTTACAAGGTCTTTCATAATAATTTGCTACCGTTTCCACATCCAGATCCAAACATTTCTGATCTTACCTCCTCCTGTCTCCCTTAGTCTCCTTCTACTGTACCCATCACTGTGGTACCTTGGGTATTTCTTGAAATATCAGGCATCCTCTTGTCTCACGGCCTTTTGGACTGTGGCCTGGGATGCTTTTCCTCCAGATGGCTACTTGGCTAATACTCTTACCTTCTACAAATCTTGACTCATGTCAGTCTTCTCCTAGTGAGGCTGCCCCTGACTCCCTTTTTAGTAACTACAACTTTAATCCCACTCCTGGCACTTCATCCCCTCTGCCCTGCTCATTTTTCATACTAGCATTTATTGCACTCAGAAACACTACAGTTCATCCTTGAACAATAGGGGTTTGAACAAGTCCACTTGTAAGTGGATTTTTTTCAATAAATATAGTACAATACCATAAATGTATTTTCCATATGATTTTCTTAGTAACTGTTTCTTTTCCCTAGATTATTGTATTGTAATAACATAATATATAATTCATATAACATACAAAGCATGTGTTAACTATTTGTGTTATCAGTAAGGCTTCTGGTCAGTAGTACGATGTTAGTAATTAAGTTTTTGGGGAATCAAAAGTTATACATGGATTTTTGACTATGCAGGGGAGTCAGCAACCCACACCCCCTGCATTGTTCAGGGTCAGCTGTATATATTTTCCACGTATTTATTTATTATCCATTTCCCCAACTACAATGTTAACTACATAAGGGCAGAGGTTTTTCTTGTCTTTTCTTTAATACTGCATCCCTAGTACCTAGAATCTTACCAAACCCAGCAGGTACTAATTCAACAGCTGGTGAATTAGTGGGGGGAAAAAATTCAAAGCAGCCATAGTGTGAAAACACTTTTATTGTTCCTGAAGTAAAGATCTAAATTCACTAGCTTCAATCTCATAATTAGTTTAAGATTAAAAACTTAATTTATAAATGGGATTTCTAGTCTATGACGACTCCTGAACACACTTTATATAGCAACATTACCTGGTTATCTGAATATGAATTTTCTTATTTAGTGGTCTCCAAATCAAGCATTAATTTCCTAAAAACTTCAGTTGCCTCCGGGCAGCCTTATCACTAGGATATATAAAAATCGAAGGATATCATCTTAGCTAGAAGGAAAGCTGCAAGACAGCCCAACTAAATGGGAAAAAAAAGGAGAAATATTTTTCATTTTTCTTGAGCCAAAATGCACATGCACCAGCAGCCAATCATAATTTAGACACTGGATGGTAGGTCACTCATGGGAACAGGACAGTACCAGGAGAGTAAATGCATATAAACCATAAATTGGTGATATTAAGAAAAGTAGCTTCATATGAAATAAGTGGTTAACGTACCTTATTTTTTGAATTTTTTTTGACAGAAAGAGAGAACATGAGTGGGGGGATGGGCAGAGGGAGAGAGAATCCTTAAGCAGACTCCCTGCTGAGCACAGAGCCATGACCAGGAGATCATGACCTGAGCTGAAGGCAAGAGTCAGATACTTAAACTGCCTGAGCCACCCAGGTGCCCCAATGTGGTTAATGTACTTCAGAAAACAGAATTTAAAAATTCAACTAAAAGATTTTCAATTCTCCAGATTAAAAAAGAATAGATTCTAATGTTGTTTTTTAACTATCCTTCTCAAAATACTTGGTACATTTCATCGCTAGATTTTTTTCAGAATTTCTGCTAGATTTCCCCATGAAGTTTGTAAGGTTAAAGGATGCTTTGAGTATTTGCCCCTTACCAGTTCAACTATTGATCTTGCTTCCTCTTGAGTGCAATGGAAAGGGCTGTCACATACCTGCACATTTGTGCTGGAGAGGAAAAGACAATGTTATTATTAATTGGGATAAAAAAGAAGCAATTACTAAAAAAGAACACCAATTCCAAATACTCTACACTGAATGCAGAACTCCAGTAATTTATTTCCAGCCAGTGAAAAAGGACCTAATGAATATAAACTGAGATATCTGTACATTCTTTCAGGCAGTTATAAACACAGTGTTCCATAGCACTACACACTCTAAATATTTTTTTAATTTAAATAATAGTATACAAATCTAAATAAACTCCTGGTATATAAAAGACTGTACAACACAACTTATACTTGGACTTTAGTGAGGAAAAGAAAAACCAAACTTGACACATGGAATGATGACTATAAGGAAGAATCCTCATCTAGGCGAGGTGATAAACACTACAACTGGCCAGTGAAAGATGCTATGGAATCCCTCAGCTAGGTATGGAAGGCTAAGCTAAGAGCGGCGAGAGGAAAGCACATGAATATGAAAACTCAGTTTTCTTCCGGGGAGGGAAGCGAAGGGAGCCATAGACAGGAGCCCCTTCCATGGTCAAGGCCTTCCCACACAACGGGGAATGGTAAGCTATCCCCGTAAGCATGTCACCCACCGCGTATTTCCTACTTCCTGGAGGGAAGCAGAGGCATCATTCCTCCCAAAGATACTAAGAATGATTTTTTAAAATTTCATCAAAGAAATTAGATTAAAATGGATACAGAAAGAGGCAGTGAAGGAGTTAAAACCAAAGGGAAAGTAATTAGAAGATCCCTAAAGAAGATGAAACAGACACACATACTTGCCCTCCAAGTGGACCTGAGAGATATATATTATCCAATGCACTTTCATAATGGTTTTTGTGAAATATTTTGGGATATATTGATAAAAAGATCTGTCTAGTTATTTATCTTTATAATTACATCTGTCTGTAATCAGACATTGGGTATATAGCAATTACTGTTAAGTGGCTGTTCTGCTTTCTATCCAGACTCACAATGTGGGATTTATTTTCATTCTTGGCATGAATAAAATCTGATGCAAGTTGGCATTATCTTTAAGACTATTTTGTATTCTCTTCTCCACAGCCCATACTTAAGTACGCTAAAAACTGAAAAAGGTAAGGCCTTATAAGTCAGATGTTTCCTAAAGAATGTCAAAACTACATTTTAAAAGAACAGGGCAAAAAACTAGACACTGCGAAGTCTTAAGTCCTAGTCCTCTGAAGAAAGCACAGTGTATGCTAAATATGCTAGTTACAATGTTTTTAACATTACAACTAAACCTAAGTAAAACATACCTTGGAAATTCTGGGAAAATGATGGTAAGAAACAGGGGAATCTTCTCTAAATAGGGCTGCCAGATAAAATCCAGAATATCCAATTAAATTTGAATTTCAAGTAAGATCAAACTATTTTTTAGTATGCCTCAAATACTGCATGAGACATTTATTTTTAAAAGATGTATCGCTCTAAAATTTAGATTTAACTGGATATCCAGGGTTTTATGTTAAATCTGATTACCTATTTCTAAAGTAACCCTCTGCTGCTACAACAAAGCAAACCATCAACAGAAATGGTAGAAGAGTCAATATTAAAGCCAACAATGTAAATTTTTAAAATTCTGAGTAACTTCTTAATATCCCCAGTAAAATATCTTGATAAGTAACCAATGGAACAGAGAAAAGCCAAGAGACTCTGACATTTTCATGCTGGACAAATTATCAGTACGGCTGTTTAAAGAATGAAATGGAAGGTATATACAAATAGACTTAAGAGAGGCAAGGCACACCAATATAAAGATGAGAGATCACGAAGCCTCTTAATTTTTCTCCAATAGGCTCTTCTACTACCACTAGCAAAAAACAGTGCCAACTTCCTCACTGACATCCTTTTAGTTAATAAAGTGTACAATCTGGGTTGTAATATATTTCCCTCTGGATTTAATGTACTTTGAATGTTTGAAGGCATGCTATCAGAAACATTTTTATTTTCTGTAAATTGGTCCTTATGTAAAAATAGCTAATACTGATTCATATTTACTGATTCAAAAATTATTCTTATACTAAATGTTAGGGACATGTTTAGATGCTGGGGATATAATACTGAACCACTGAACCCCTGTGGAGTTTATAATACTTAGGCATTCTCTTTAGTCTTAAACTACAATTATGGCCTGCAAAAGAAGCAATGTAATCTTTTAAAGGAAGGAATGACTCAGATGAAGGTGTCTATAATAAATGAGATTTAAAATAAGGACTAAGGAGACTGCTGCTTTCCTTTTTATAATATGATATTAAATATTTTGTTCTAAATTTACAAACATTATATAGTCTATACACAATCTTGCTAACCAAAATAAGCAGACATGACACCAGATGATCAGCAATACCAAAAATGCCGCGGATGACAAACCAAACTTCATTCAAAAATAGTAAAAAGGTGTGTTAATAGATACATAATAGTACAAAATGACTGACTATATAAAAAGATACCTGCAAATAATAAATAGACATATACAAGATGAAATTTACAAGGCAAGCAATATGGAACATTTTAGTAAAGATAAAATTATTTTCTTCCCCACAATCCCAAATCAGACAAAGGCTCACACTCATTAGAATCCTCAAAGACAGTGTCCAGGATACAGATTTGCCAAGACTTTTCATTCTAAAGCAAAGTAGTCAAGAAAAAAGAAAAGAAAAAATTTAAAGAGCTAAGAATGATAATGATTTTGGACCATAACCTCAAGAGTTTACAGAAGAAAACTGACACTGAAGTAAATCTATAGAAAGCTAAAAGAACTGGAGCTCTACATACATAGATCAAATACACCTTCCTCCAGAAAGGTAAAAAGAAACAATTTTAAGACCTACACAATTTGGAAGAATAGATCTATATATTTGTAATACTTAAGAGTTATTCAGCAAGCATGTGTAAACTACCTACTATGTGTCAAGTCCTGTCACTAAGTGATGAGATACAAACTCAAAGCATAAAAAAAAATAATAAAACAGGGGTGCCTGGGTGGTTCAGTGGGTAAAGCCTCTGCCTTCAGCTCAGGTCACGTTCCCAGGATTCTGGGATCGAGCCCCACATGGGGCTCTCTGCTCAGTGGGGAGCCTGTTTCCCCTCTCTCTCTCTGCCTGCCTCTCTGCCTACTTGTGATCTCTGTCAAATAAATAAAAAAAAATCTTTGAAAAAAATAATAAAACATACCAAGTTCTACACAGAGGAGTGTACAGCAATGATCTGAGAGCACAGGTAATCTGCCCAAAAGAAATAAAAGTTCACTGCAGAACTGCTTCTTGAAGAATGAGCATGCATTCATGGAGGAAAGACAATGAGATAGGAGGGGACAGAACATAAGGCTAGAAAAGTAGGTCTGGACATGCTGTTTAATATATAGAAGAGCTAGATTATATTCAAGATCAAAGGAAGCCACAAGAAGTTTTTAAGCAAAAAAATGACAATCACATGTGTATCTGTCAAAGATAATTCTGACAGTACTATATAGAGTACATTAAATAAGAAAGTAGTTGTAATATAAAGTAATATAAAACAACTTATGAATAAATGACAAGTAACTGAATTTAAGTAAAACTGAATTAAAAATTAAGTTAAAAAAATTCAGATGCTCTAGAAGTGCATCTGGGAATCAAAACATGAAAAAACTGAAAAATCTGGAAAATAGATGAGTCAGGATAAATAATGGTGAAATAAAATATACAGGCAAAATAAACAGTACATCTCTGATTTCTTAAAAATTAGATAAATAAGCCATGGTGGAAGAAAGACCAAGAGGGGCTGAAGAGTAAAGCTTAAATGGCAAAAACTCTATTTCTCCTACAACACAGTAGGAAGTTACTTTACGGAAGAATAGAAATAATCAAATTATCTCTGTTAAAAGAATATGTAGCTTTCTCAGTAGTAAAGAATAGTAGTAAAAGTAGTAGTATAAAGTAGGAAAGTAGAAAAAGTAGTAAAAGAATATGTAGCTTTCTTAGTAGTAAATACTAAGTCATGGAAAAAAAGAATAAAAACAACAACACAAAGAAGACTACTCAAAGTATCAGTTACAGAATTTAATACATGCAGGGATCCTGGAAGCAGAAGAGTCGTACTAGATTTGAAAAACAACAACTACCTGTTGGTTTTAAAATATTAGTCACAATTTACTCCAACAGGTATTACTGAGTGGCTACCACATGTCAGGCATAAGGAATATAAAGATGAATAAGGTATCCTTATTTATCTGCTTTTGAGGACCTTATGTTTCAGAAGAGGAGACAAATTCATAAACCAAGCAGTTAGTAACTGGTAAATGCAATGACAGAAGCTCACAGGGAGCAAGGAATGTAGTGTCCTCGAATGCCAGTTCATCTGAAGGAAAGCTTCCTAGAGAAAGTAAAGTCAAGACCAAGTCTCAAAAAGAGAAGTAAGTTAGCTCGTTCAAAAAATGAGAATCCGAATCGGCCAAGAAGTCAATCTCTCACTCTTTGCAGATGATATGATACTTTATGTGGAAAATCCAAAAGACTCCACTCCAAAACTGCTAGAACTCGTACAGGAATTCAGTGAAGTGTCAGGATATAAAATCAATGCACAGACATCAGTTGCATTTCTATACACCAACAGCAAGACAGAAGAAAGAGAAATTAAGGATTCATTCCCATTTACAAGTGCACCCCCAAAACCGTAAGATACCTAGGAATAAACCTAACCAAAGATGCAAAGAATCTGTACTCAGAAAACTAGAAAGTACTCATGAAAGAAATGGAGGAAGACACAAAGAAATGGAAAAACTTTCCACACTCATGGATTGGAAGCACAAATATTGTGAAAATATCTATGCTACCTAAAGCAATCTACACGTTTAATGCAATCCTTATCAAAATACCATCAATGTTTTTCAAAGAAATGGAACAAATAATACTAAAATTTATGTGGAACCAGAAAAGACCCCAAATGGCCCAAGAAACATTAAAAAAGAAAACCAAAGTTGGTGGCATCCCAATCCCGGACTTCAAGCTCTATTACAAAGCTGTCATCATCAAGAAAGAATGGTATGGGCATAAAAACAGACACATAGATCAATGGAACAGAATAGAGAGCCCAGAAAAAGACCCTCAACTCTATGGTCATCTAATCTTCGACAAAGCAGGAAAGAATGTCCAATGAAAAAAAGACGGTCTCTTCAACAAATGGTGTTGGGAAAATTGGACAGCCACATGCAGAAGAATGAAACTGGACCATTTCCTTACACCACACACAAAAATAGACTTAAAATGGTTGAAGGACCTCAATGTGAGAAAGGAATCCATCAAAATCCTTGAGAACGCAAGCAGCAAACCTCTTTGACCTCAGCTGCAGCAACTTCTTCCTAGAAATATCGCCAAACATAAGGGAAGCAAGGGCAAAAATGAACTATTGGGACTTCATCAAGATCAAAACCTTTTGCACAGCAAAGGAAACAGTCAACAAAGCCAAAAGACAACTGACAAGAATGGGAGAAGATATCTGCAAATGATATATCAGATAAGATAGTATCCAAAATCTATAAAGAACTTATTAAACTCAACATGAAAAGAACAAATAATCCAATCAAGAAATGGGCAGAAGACATGAACAGACATTTCTGCAAAGAAGAAATCCAAATGGCCAACAGACACATGAAAAAGTGCTCAATATCACTCAGCATCAGGGAAATACCAATCAAAACCACAGTGAGACACCACCTCACACCAGTTAAAATGGCTAAAAATTATAGGCGTTGGTGAGGATGCGGAGATAGGGGACCCTTCCTACACTGTTGGTGGGAATGCAAGCTGGTTCAGCCACTCTGGAAAACAGTATGGAGGTTCCTCAAAAAGTTGAAAATAGGGACGCCTGGGTGGCTCAGTTGGTTAAGCAGCTGCCTTCGGCTCAGGTCATGATCCCAGCGTCCTGGGATCGAGTCCCACATCGGGCTCCTTGCTTGGCAGGGAGCCTGCTTCTCCCTCTGCCTCTGCCTGCCATTCTGTCTGCCTGTGCTCGCTCGCTCTCCTCTCTCTCTCTGACAAATAAATAAAATCTTAAAAAAAAAAAGAAAAAAAAGTTGAAAATAGAGCTACCCTATAACCCAGCAATCACACTACTGGGTATTTACCCTAAAGATACAAACATAGTGATCCCAAGGGGCATGTACATCCAAATGTTTATAGCAGCAATGTCCACAATAGCCATACTATGGAAAGAACCTAAATGTCCATTAACAGATGAATGGATAAGTAAGATGTGTGTATATATACGCAATGGAATACTATGCAGCCATCAAAAAACCCCACAAAATCTTGCCATTTGCAATGAGATGGATGGAACTAGAGGGTAAGTGAAACAAGTCAAACAAAGAAAGATAATTATCATTTGATCTCCCTGATATAAGGAATTTGAGAGGCAGGGCAGGAGGTTGTGGAGGGTAGGGAGGGTAAAACTGAAACAAAATGGTACAGGGGAGGGAGACAAACCATAAGAGACTCTTAATCTCAGCAAACAAACTGAGGGTTGCTGGGAGGTGGAGGGGGAGGGATAGGGTGACTGGGTTATGGACACTGGGGAGGGTATGTGCTATGGTGAGTGTTGTGAATTGTTTAAGACTGATAATTCACAGACCTGTATCTCTGAAGCAAATAATACATTACATGTTAATTTAAAAAAAAGAGAAAGAAATGAGAAGAAAATAGTGGCAAAGGAAACAGCATGAATGGCCTGGAGGTCAATCAGAGCATGGTGTATGTGGAGTAACAAGTGTTTCTACGTTGTTGCAACATGAAGAGGTCAGAAGTGATGGAAAATGAGGCCAGACAGGTAGCAGGGGCCAAATCCTAGAAGGTCTTGTTTATTCTTTTCTGAGAAGTTGGGACTTTTTGGTTCTTGAGCAGAGAGGCTTATCAAAAGCACTTACGTACGAAGCTTTAAAACACAGATGCTTAGACCCTACTCCTCAGAGAGCCTAATTCACTGGGTTTAAAGAAGGAGACAGTGCATCTGAATTTTCCAGTTTTCCTAATCACATATAGTGTGTTTCCTCTCAAAACACACTATATGTGATTTGAGAGAAATGTGATTAAAAAAAAAAAATGTGGACCTAAACTCAACTGAGTAAGGAAAATAGGCTAGAAAGGAATGGGGGAGGTCACTAATCGGTAACAGTGTATATTTTAAGGAATTAAGAGAAAAAAGAAATTTACTAAAACAAAAGGAATAAAAACTTTACTATTGTGAATATATTTTTACAAATCAAGTAGTGATAAAAATAAGAAAATAATGGACAAAACGAGTTAAAATCTGAAGATTCTGACTTTATAGTATCTAGATGCATAAAATTTATGCCCAGAAATTTATGTCCTGAAAATTCTTAAGCTAAAAAATTATTTAGTTGTATTTCCTTGAAAAGACAGAGGTAAGAGTACATTTGGAATCTGGCTTAAAACCTGGCTCTACTACTCGGTGTGACCTTAGATCACTTCATCTCTCTGTGCTGTCAATTTCCTTATGAGTAAAATGGAGACAATGATACATATCTTACAGAATTCTTGTGACTATTAATTAAGGTAACACATACTAAACGCTTTGAACCCGAAAAATAGTACAAAGTTCAATAAATGACAATTCTTACTGTTAACATAATCCTTATCATTACCTAGGAGACTACAGAAAAATGACTCCAGAGAGTACAAATGAAGTTACCCTCAGAGTAAAGATAATTACACTCAGCATGGAAGGAATGACATCAAGCTATAGAAAAGCTAACCAAATCAACAGTCTCTAGCTGAGTAGCTGAGGAACCTGAAAAACATATAAACCCTTCAAGGACTGCAAAAGCTTTTCAGAAAGTACCGTAAGGAAGGAGATGAAAGCAAACAGCAAGCAAATACTTCTCTGGACACCGAGAGACTCCTTTTTAGAGGAGCTCACCACATGAATATGTTACTTAGAATATCTCAGAATATCATGAAGGATACCTAGGCCTACTAATTAGTAGGATAGTCAGGACCAGAAGGCATTCAGTTATACCCAGTTTTGTTAATAAACTGTATTACTTAAATTAGAAACAATCAGGTCAATTTTAAGATTATGCTAAAAAAGAGTGGTATGCATAAGACATAAGAAGAAAGGAGATTAGTGAACTGACAGTGTTAGTTGAGCTTACAAGAGAAGTATAATGCCCATGCATTTGTGTTATAGGCAAGATGAGCTTCTCGATGACATGGATAAAATATTTCTTTAGACTATTTATTCCATCTGATTACTCTAATGATTTCATCTTTTTTTTTTTTTTTTTTTTTTGAGAAAGAGTATGTGAACAGGGAATAGGGGGAGAGGGAGACAGAGTCTCAAGGATGCTCTATGCTCAGCACAGAGCCTGACAAGGTGTTTGATCTCACAACCCTGAGATCATGACCTGACGTGAAATTAAGAGTTGTACACTGAACTAAGCTATCCAGGCACCCCTATTATAATGATTGCTTTAACATCTCTATTGATTCCCAGACTTCATGCTCCAAAAGGGCAGGGATTCTTTTTATTAGAGTCACACCAATAATCCTAGTATCAGTAGAGTCCCTGGCAGAAGACCTTCAAATTAGTATCTGTTGAAGAGTGAATAACTTCTGAATTTCTCCTGATTCCGAGAAGGGGACAATGAAGTTGGGTGCCACTCCACTCTCTAAAATGACTATCTGTGTTTCCTTCCTACAGTTAGGCTTACCAAGAGCCCACTGTTTTTTTTTCTAAACCTGTTAATGTGAGTTGCCCTTTTTACTATTTCATAATTTAAGTGGTAATTACGCTCATCAAAGAAGGGAGTGTAGAAAAAGAACAGATTCTATGAACACTAAGTAGGCTCTAAAACTACAAAGGCTAAAAAGCCTCAATAAAGGTAACTCACTATAATAACTGGTGTCAAAGTAGTGTGGGTAAGAAAACTGTAAAAAAAGGTTTAGGAAACAGAACCTAAGAATCTTTAAGAGTTTTTAACTGTAAGGAGTTTAAGGATTAGAGGATCTTATCTTGGTTTTCTATTCTATATTATGTTAGAATATATATAACTAATTTGGAACATATACAGAAAAGGTCTTAGCCCTATATCCAAAGAGGAGTAAATAAATGTACGTTTAAATGTTTTAAAATAGAAAAAAACGAGTTATGTATGTTACTATCGCTTGATTCCCTTTCATCAATCAGCTAGTGACCCAGACATGTTGGATAAAAAGGCTTATTACTATTTCACCAAGAAATGATGTAGTAGTTACGCATAAACAAAATAACCATTTGCATATTGAAAAATCACTTTTTATCCCATCTTTGCATACATCACAATGTATAATAATTAAAATGCCTGTTTACTCAACAGAATCCCCCACTAAACTATAAATCTGAGAAAGGTGACCATGTCAATTCCCACTTTCATAGTGTCCAGCACTTGGTACTGCTTTCCAAATGGGTGCTCCATAAGCAATTTTTAAATGAAAAAAAAAAAAAAAAATCCAACTCTCCGTTTTTATCTGACTAGTATAATATAGCTGTTTAGTACCATTAATAATAAAATAACGAATTCTTACCAACTTATAGCCCCTCTGTCACACCTCTTCATAAGCAATGTTCTCCAACATTCATGAGTACATTTAATAACTTCAAGAGCAAAAGCCTATTTCAAACCAAAAACAGACATAAAGATCACATCATTATATTAACATGGAACTATTCTCACCATGACAGCTTATTTTTAAGAACACGAGCTCTGCAGTCAGGCAAACCTTAGTATAAATTCTGGCAGCCTTATTTATCAGCTGTGTGACTTTTGAGCAAGTTACTTTATCTAACTCTCAACTTCTTCATCTGTTAAGTAGAAGGTAATGGAGAAATTGTAATTTGGGGGTTGGTAAACTAGGCCCAAATAGGCCAAATCTGGCTCACCACGGGTTTTTATAAATAAAGTTTTATTGAACATAGTCATGCCCATTCATTTGTGACATGGCCTATGACTGCTTTAGCACTACAATGGCAGAGGTGAGAAGTTGCGACAGAAACCATATAGCCTACAAAATCTAAAAGATTTACTACCTGGTGCTTTACAAAAAAAGTTGCCAACACCTGATTTAAATTAACCAGCTGCTGAAAGGATAAACAAGTTGTACAAAGTGCTTAGTCTAGCCCCTTGCCTGTAAGTAAACATATACCTATTAATTCCATCACCATCAAAACTGCACTCTAACTGTATAATCATTTTAGAATATCCACGGTCTAAAAGTAGTAAGCCTCCTAAACATTCTCAATTTTTTTCTTAGTATAAATTCCTACTGTGGCCCCAAATGCAAAATCAACAATATATACCTCTTGCTAGATCCGTATCTAGAAGACTATCTAAAGGAACGCTTGCTTTGTTATTCCAAAGCAGCAAATTTCATTTTTCTCCTCCTAATGTTGCTAATTTTCCTTAAGGAGGGTCCTTATATATTAACTAATTCATACTACCTCCTTTCTCTTTCTATGACAACTAAACACATTATGGTAAGAAATGAAGAAAATAAAAATTCTTGGGAACCAAGATGTAATAATGAGAAATGTACTTCTGGGGGGGAAAAAAAAGTTCTTTCAGCTCTATTGTTGCCTGAGATAAAGGAGTATGGCCCTAAGAGGCGGTATTGGGGAGTTCCACTTAAGATCTGGGACAAAAAAGCCAATTTATTGTCCGGATAATACAAAGAAAGATTTTTAACCGAATCATTCAGATAATTATGATTATTTAGAATCACTTTTCCACCTGCTTAAAGGAGTTGGCAGGAAAAATCTTTTTCAAACATGGTGTCATCTTTTCAAATATGGTTTCACTTCTATGTGGGACACAAAGAATAAGCGTGGAAGACATCAGAAGGGAAAAATGAAGGGGGTGGGGGGATTGGAGAGGGAGACAAACCATGAGAGACTGTGGACTCCGGGAAACAAATTGAGGGTTTCAGATGGAAGGGGGCTAGGGGGATGGGTTAGCCTGGTGATGGGGATTAAGGAAGGCACATATTACAATGAGCACTGGGTGTTACATGCAAACAATGAATCATGGAAAACTATATGGGGAACTATTAAGTACTGTATGGTGACTAACATACTAGTTAAAAAAACATGGTGAAGAGATACAATTTAATTTTCCTGAGTTAGGCACTATATTTTAAACAGAAGTGGTAAAAAGCAATGAATAAGATATTATGCTCTAAAATCAGGTTGTATAATTGACCTAGTCTTCACTCAGAAAAAAATTAATATTTATCAAAATCAAGCAAAAGAAAACAAAGACAAAACAACAACCAAAAAAAATCTACCCCAAACGACCTCATTCTATAAATTCATGACTTAGCAATTTTACCCTGAGGCAATAAGGAGCCACAAAAGTTCAAATGAAAAATATAAAATATAAAATTTTTTACAGGAAAAAACCAAAAAATAATTTATCTTATAAATTTTTAATATTTTATTTTTAAGAAAGAGTACCAGGGCACCTAGGTGGCTCAGTGTTAAGCCTCTGCCTTCTGCTCAGGTCATGATCTCAGAGTCCTAGGATTGAGCCCCGCATCGGGCTCTCTGCTCAGTGGGGAGTCTGCTTCCCCCTCCCTCTCTCTCTGCCTACTTGTGATCTCTGTCAAATAAATAAATAAAATCTTAAAAAAAAAAAAAAGAAAGAGTATCTATTTGAAAACAAATTTTGTATCTACATTTACTAAGTCTTAGACAAAGCCCTCAAGATCTTAAGGATTCTTTGAATGCACCTCTTCAAAAATACTAGGTCAAGCAATAAATTCTTATATAGCAAGATATTTATTATAATTTTTAAGTTTCCATTCACATTGTTTATTTTACATATATTTTACTTATTAGTACCCACATAAGTGTTGGTGTATATGTAATTTAAATAATGGTGATAACTTTAAAAAAATATTCCATGTGGGGCGCCTGGGTGGCTCAGTGGGTTAGGCCACTGCCTTCGGCTCAGGTCGTGATCTCAGGGTCCTGGGATTGAGCCCGCATGGGGCGCTCTGCTCAGCGGGAAGCCTGCTTCCTCCTCTCTCTCTGCCTGCTTCTCTGCCTGCTTGTGATCTCTCTCTGTCAAATAAATAAATAAAATCTTTAAAAAAAAAAATACTCCATGACTTAGACTTGATGTCTTTGGTCCATTTTCTCCATTTGTGTCATATCAAACTTCATGCTAACTCTGTGGTATTCTAATAGAAAAATCCTATGACAGTAAGATAATTCAAATGCTTTCTTAATTGTTAAGCAGCTTAAGTCAGTCATGGTAGACTGAACTCTTAAGGGGGAAGCCCCTTTGGATTTACAGTAAGTAAAGTAAGTAACTTTCTCCTCTCCAGAATAGGAAATGGAAGCTTCTTCATACACAGTTTGCGGAGTTAAACTAACCATGGAAATCCTTCATTTTCTGAGATGAGGGAGTTGTCAATAAAGAGATGAATATATATATGTATCAAAGCTTATTAATTCACTTAGATCTCCTGAAAAAAAATCCTCTTAAATATATATGATAAAATGTCCTTAAATATTGAAGTCAATATAAAACACTTTTGTTACCATGTTACCTAAAAATATTGATATAAGAAATGCCCCAAACTGAAAGAAGTATTGTACAAGTATCACAAGGTCCGTTTTCAAATAAAGATTATCATTTTTACCTTGTTTCTGAATTCTCCATTAAAAGCAAACTGGTTTTCAGGTTTTCCTTCCGGCACCTTATAAAATCTAAACCAATTAAGTGTAGCTTCCAAGTAACCTGGTTTGTATTTCTTAACATCATCAATATCTACAAGTGAAGAAACAAAATGCTTTTTGTTAAAAGCTGAAATCCATTCTCATTAGTGGTAAAACACTGGACTATGAGAATCCACCTCTGGGGCTAACTTTCAGCATAATCATTAACATGTACCATACTACCTCTGGACTGGATTTTTTTCACATGTAAAACATTACTCCATTCTACAACATTTCTTAAGCACCTGCAGATAGTATGGCAGGCACGAGGGATAAGCAGATGAAGACGACAAAGTTTTTTTCCTCAAGGAGCTCAGAGGTCTAATTAAAGCAAAGAGAGAACTAACAGCAATGTAGTAAGTGAGATATACTTAAGGACTAATGTCATTTTGTGAGCAAAAGGGTAAGGTCATTTACATCAGGATCTGTGTTTTTGAAATATTAAGCTAAAGGACAACTGAAGATAAAATGGAGAGGGCAGTCCCCGGAAGAGGATACACTAAAGTCAGATGAGAAGGGTTTTACACACTTACACACCAAATACTTAAGTTTCTCATTCTGTGTCAGACATTGTTCTAAGCAGTAAAGTAGAACAGTAAACAGAAATAAGCCCCTACGCTCATGGTTTATATAGTAGGAAGAGACAGACAACAAACAGAGAGACAAATATACAATGTTTAGTGGTAAAAGTCTGATGAAGAAAAAATAAAGCAGAGTACGAAAGAGAATGCATATGGCAATTTTAAACAGAGTGATATCTGGATGGTTCAGTTTTTTTCATTTCAAATTCTGTACTGATTTCCAGGATTTAAGTTCTATTACCACAAGAACAGCTCAACCATCACATTTTGAGGACATTCCTTTAAATAATCGGAAATATTACTATATTAATAACAGACCCTTCTCCAAAAGAGGTCTCCAAAGAATGTATCCTTCCCAATAAATATCAATTAAATAAAATATGAGGAATAACTAGGTAAAACTAGCAATCTGTACTCTCCACCAGACTTTGACTTAGGGGAAATTTATCCTAGGCCTTTATGCACAATATAACAGCCATGACAGCGTTTGAAAAATGAAAAACTTATTATTAAATATAGGTGACACAATGCATTGGGATAATTCAAAGACCACTGGTTTCAGACCTGCTCATCCAAGTTTCGTGGGAATCTCCATTCACAGGCATGATAGGGAAAGGTAAGCATTTTGCAGGCATGAGTTAGGAATTATGCTTTTGTTTGCTGTGCTTGCCTTTTGCTTATTTTGTCAAGGTTTTGTAATAGTTACATTATGTCTCCAGAAGCCAGATGTTTCATGTAAGTGAAATGAGGGTGGTAAGGCAGACAGCGTAAGAATGGCAGAAACCACAGCAAATGAAAGCCTGAGTCATTCAAATTTAACATTTTTAAATACATCAATGGGCCACACGTCTATCTCATATAATTCTGGGGCAAACGGCAGAAATATTACAACTAAGGGAAAAAACAATTACTTGAAACTGAATACAGGGCACATACTCTATTAATCACAGTCAATACATACTTTTTTCCAATACATACTTCTAAGTAATGGAAGATGTTAAAGATAGGGAATTCTAAAAAGATTAAGACCTTTCTAAGTATTATATGTTGTACTTATGTCATAGAGTTCTTTGTCATGTCCAAAATAGAACACTCAATATATATTTCATCTAATACTCATTGTTTCCTCTTCAAATTCTGATTTTCTTCTTGTCGTACAGAAGGTGCTTCTTGCTAAAGTGAGCTTTCTATTGATCATTTTTCCACATACTGCAGTTTTGCAAAATATCTCTTAAATTGACTGATGAGCTCCCCCCACTCATTATTTTCTTAGAGGGAAAAACAATCTTTTAAATTCACTGAACTTAATGCAGAAATGCAATACAATTTAATCAATGGTTCAAAATAAATAATTTTCTATTATTTAAATCTGATTTATTACTTTATCATTGTACCTTACCCAATCTACTGTTCTCTATCCCACAGCAATTTTTTTTTTTTTTAAATGCTTTTTAACCAAGTGACTTCAAATAAGAAAGGAAAAGCTAAGTTATCCAATATCTAACTCGGCTTAGGCAGCTTTCTTTCAGACATTATGAAGGCTTGTTAGGCAAAGGCAACAAGAAGAGAAACCTTGACAATTTAATAATGCCAACAAAACACTCCAAATGTAAGATAAACATTTCCATTCTCAATTAATTATAACCTAGGAAAAGATGTATATTCACACACACACACAATTCAAAATACACAGAAACCTCAACAGCAAATGCCTCAAGCCAAAAATCTTATATCTAATACCAATAGCCAGATCAATTAATTACTCTTCTGAAAATATGAAAAATTATACCTACAATCCGTAAACTGATTTATAATTTTAAAAAGGCGTCATTTGTCCTTCATAAGCTGAACAACTTCATTTGTTCTTCATAAAACTGAGAAGTTTATTCATATTAAATATAAGAAAACTACAGCTAAGAAAATGCAAAAGAATTGCCAAACTTTGTCCAGTACATTCATGGCATAATTAGTATTATACAAGTCTTCTAATTCCATGAATTCTGCTTTTTCTTCTATACTGTAGAGTTACATTGTCACAGGTTTTCCTTATGTTAAAAGAATGCAAGTGGAGATGTTCTTTTTAGTTTTACTGTGGCAAAATATACACAATATAAAATTTACTTTTGAGCACACCACAATATTGTGTAACCATCACTTTCACACACTTGCAGAATTTTTCATTAGATGTCATTTTTTTACTATATATGTTAAGAAAAACAGTAATTCTCTAGAAGTCATTTATTCCTAATCTTGGAGTTAACTTCAAATGGAAGTTTTTATTTTAACAATTACACAACCTATTTTCAAGATCAACTAACAGAACAATAAAATCAGAATAATCCAGAAGAGTTCTTTTACATAATCAAGCCAAACATTTGTTTGTTTTAATTACGAATCAAACTCTTTTAATTGAGATCTACTTGATCAACTCCGTGGATTATTAACAAAGACTTCGCACTTCTGTAAAATACTCTCGACTGATGTCCATAGTGGTATGTATGTTGAGTCTGGTAGACAACTCTGGAATGAAGTCCACACTTTGCTTGTACCAGGTAAATTTTAGCTTTATCATGCATCAGGTGTGTTTATGCTCAAAACATTTATGCCAACTGTATCAGTAGTTAAAATCTTGAGAATTAGCAAATTATTATATAAGGCAATGATTTTGACAGTACAAAAAAGATTCTATTTCTGCAAAAGTAATTTGAATGTTTTGAAAGAATTCAATAAAGTGTGTTGCAAAAAATACCTGTTGTCAAATTAGGCCTGAGTAAAAAAATACTTAAGGATGAGAAAAAGACATAAAAATCTACAATTATGTATCTATCTCTGCAAAAAGGATTTTAGGTATGAAAGGTCAGGGACAGCCTCTGATAAAATGTATTTTAGCAAATTCTTGGATGAAGTATAGGAACAACTCAGATATCTAGAAGAGGAGTCCTGAGAGGAAGACAGGAAGTACCAATATTCTCAAGTATGAGTGTGCTTCACATGTTTAAGGAAGGCAGTAAGAAAGCCCTATGTTCAGAGAAGAGTGAAGAAAGAGTGTAAGGAGAGGAAATGAGAGGAGCAGCCACAGGCCAGTCATAAAAGACTCTAAGGGCCATCCTTTTTGAGATGAGAAGCCAATAGAGGGTTCTGGGCTGAGGAGTACGGGTTTTAGGAAGCTAGCTCTTTTTGCTGTGTAGGTAAAAGACTGTGGAAAGGGAGAAGCAGAAGGAAATCAAGCAACAAACTACACAGAGAAGCCACACAGATTAAATATGATGAGGGCCTAGATAAATGGCAGTTTTGTGGAGGTGGTGACAAATGGTCAATTGGGGATATTTTTAGAAAGCAGAACCAAGGGGCGCCTGGGTGGCTCAGTGGGTTAAAGCCTCTGCTTTCGGCTCAGGTCATGATCCCAGGGTCCTGGGATGGAGCCCCGCATCGGGCTCTCTGCTCGGCAGGGAGCCTGCTTCCTCCTCTCTCTCTCTGCCTGCCTCTCTGCCTACTTGTGATCTCTGTCTGTCAAATGAAATGAATAAAATCTTTAAAAAAAAAAAAAAAGAAAGCAGAACCAAGGGGGATTACCAATGAAAAAAAAAAAATTAAAAACAAAAACCAGTAAAGATCAGACTTACATAAAATTTAAAGTTTCAAAGAACTAAGAAGGAATAATTGGTAATATTAAGTAACAATTTAAATTATAGTACAATTAAAAGCAGTTACCTAAATATTTATCACCCTAGTTTACTTTTTAAAGCTCCATAAAAGGTGTCATACTTTCTACAAGTAGTATACAGCCATTATTTACTTTATAATAAATGTTTCCAAACTTGAAAGTTTAATTAACAAAGATTACATGGAGTTTCCTTAAGAGAATTTTTATATTAAAACCAAAAATATATAATTTATAAGTAATCACAGTTCTATGTAAATCCATTGGCATATTTATAAATTTCTTTATTAAATGCTAGCTATAAGGCAAAACAGAAAATGATGATGCAATACAGTAACAAATTTTAAAGCTCAATTTGGCTTTTCCAAGTTTAGCACTCTCCAGTTTAATTTAGTTTTTCTTAACTAATTTTGATTTAGAAATTTATAAAAGCAAAGAAATTAAAATATCTTAGTCAAAACCCATCATTCTGCTTGTAGACAATAAAGGATCGTAATACTTCACATTTTTTAAAAGAAATTTTTGTAACTTATCATTTTCCTTTATCAGAGATATTGGTATATGTTTCCTGTAATCTGGTTTCTTTTCAGTATATACCAATTCACTTGTTTCTAAAACCTAAAAAAATGTCACAAATTGTGATCTACTAAGCAAAAAGAAAAAAAAGGTTTGTGAATTGAAGTTTCTTCTGTTTTTACTAAAAATACACTCTCACAAAAGGGAGAGTTTCTAGTCCTATGTGCTTGCCTAGACTTCAATTTTACCTACATTTCAGAAACAAATGATGTAAAAGAGGTGAAAAGTTGAGCTGATAAGATTAATTTCATACAGAGAGCTCATCAAGAATGAGAAATACCTAAACTATGAGATCTTTTAATCTAGAGATATAGTAAAGCAATAATGAACTTTAAAAATGAAGATATATTAAATTATGTATTAAAAATAAACAGAACATAAAGAAATTTTAAGCATGAGAAAATGAGGACAACAAATCCAGTAAACAATACAATAAATCTAAAAATCAACAATAAAAGATTTCCTGCCCACCAAAAAAGAATCACACCCAGTTCCCTCAACTTTTGTATAACTAAAAATTGGATATTGAAAACAAAAAAAAGAAAAATATACTCTTTGTTATTTACTTAATGAAAACCTTTTTTGGTCCAAAAGGAAATAAAGACTCTTAAGAATATTCAGAAAATAACAAAAATAAGAATACTCAAAGTTTATAAGAAGAAATAAGGTAAACTATGAAAAATATCCCATTTGGAATGGCACTAAGTTCAAACTTCAGTTCTGGCACTCACAGAGTGCATCATCTTGGTCTGTGTGTTTCCTCAATCACAAATGTACAAAATCAAGGTTGTTGTGAAGATTAAATAAAATAACAAATTAAAAATCATTTAATAAAAAAAAGGGATAATTCTTAAGAATTATAATTCTTCCAATCCCCTAAAGCCTTTTCCATGTAATGTAGACACAGTTATATTTACAGGCAAACTTAGAGTCTTACATGCTCAAAAATAAATAAATATGAACTAATAATTAAGAAAATTACTGAACAAATTTTCATTAATATTGATAGTTATTTGATGTTTAATATGTATGACTACTAAGAAATTGAAGATAGGCATTGATATAAGCACTGTAAACAAGCAATAAAAATAACAGGAAAGGCATCTGGACATACACACACATAAACACATGCACACTTAATCATAACATTTTTCTATAGACATACTTTTTCTTATGGTAAAGTTCAGGCCTCAAATGAATTTGTAATTTCTTATTTAATGATGTACACATTTACCTTTATTTCTAGTATTACTGCAGTTTAGTTCGTATAAAGTTTTTTCATTTCTACCATGTTTAAGTTAAATCTAAACAACCATTTTTAAAAACATTTGGAACAGAGAGGAAATATATAAATAAAATTCCTTTATTTCTAAAGTGAGACTCAGTCAGTTCAAGTACACTAAACACATTATCTATCAATTAAAAGCAATGCCCTACTATCTGAAGCACTTCCCTTTATAGAAAACAGAAACCTCTGACAAAAATGAGGCAGTGAATTCATGTTTCAACAAACTCCCTCAGGTTTACCTACACCGAGATAGAAAACATAAAAATAGAAAGCCAAAAATACTCAAAAACAAGATAAACACCATGCAGACTCAATATGGAACAAAAATACCTGTAAGGTAAAAGCAAAAGGACCATAAGATTTATTGCACATACTAGAATATTTCTGGGACTCTTAATCAAGAGAAAAAAACAGCCAAAAGAAACCAATCCTGAGATGACCCATGCAAATGAGGATTTTAAAGTACTTATTACAAACACGGTCAAGGACATTCAAAAAAATACGATTATGAAGCACTGAACATGTGGAAATTTCAGTCAAGGAGGAAAAATTATACAACTATCAGAAAAAAGAACCATATGAGGGAGTATATGAAAAGAAAAATCAGATGGGCTTATTTAATAGCAGAACTTGGACTTGACCAAAAAAAAAAAAAAAATCATAGAAGTAGAAGACAAAAACAATCAAAATTATCCTGTCTGAAGAAGAGTAAGGAATAAAGACCATAAAGACATAAAGAGAGCTTTAGTAACCAGTGAGACAATAGAAAGTGGTCTAAAATATGTGTATTAAGAGTCTCAATGAAGGTGAGAGAATGGGGTAAAAAAGATTACAGTAAGTAATTTGGGTTTTACCCAAATGTGGTAAAAACATGGACATGAAGACCTGCAAAGTTCATATATCCTAAGCAGGATAAATATAATGGAAAGGACAGCTTAGCATATCACAGAAAAACTGCTGAAATCTAAAAATAGGAGAAAATCATTAAAATAGTCTGAGGAAAACATTATATACTGGATAATAATACATTAACTGTTGATTTATTATCAGAAACAGTGGAGACTAAAAGAAAATGGAACACCTTTACAAAAATCTCTTTAACTCAAAATTCTATATCCAGTGAAATTACACTTTCAAAACAAAGGCAAGAAAAGACAGTATCAGATCAATGAAATGGAGAAAATTCATCACCAGCAGAACTGCATTACAAAAAAATGCTGAACTCTTCATGTTGAAGATAAATGACAACAAATGGAAACTATAGATCTTCAGCTTCTTTTTATTTTCTGTAACAAAATATATAGGTATGGACATGGCAAATATGTGGGTAAATGTAAAAAATTGTGTGTGTGTGTGTGTGTGTTTCTTCTGGTTTCCCGAATTTCACAAATCAATTTGTGTTTGAGAGACAGATGCAATTCAGCGTAATGGTCCCTCAAAATTTGTAAATTACAGGCATCAGCATCAATAAAGTAATGACAGTGCCAAAAAAAAAAAAAGTCAGAATTTTAAGTATAAATATCTTCTCCTTTAAAATAAATGAAAATTCACCTATTTTGGATTTATTATTTTCAGATTTTGCTCAATACACTCATCTATCTATTTATCAATAACTACATGCATATTCACTTATTCATCACTTTTAAAAATCTATTGAGCACTATAACATGCCAGGCACTGTAACAAGCCTTGTACTGGAAAAATTAGTGCTAAATACCTAGACACAAATCTAACATAAAATATAACAAGATCTTCACAATAATCTACAAGCACTTTACTAAAAGAAATAACAGAACTCCTGAATAAATGACAAAATATATAAATATATTCATTGATGCAAACATTTATTAATGATAGCATAAATCCTTGACAATTTGATCCCAAAATGTGCACAGAGTAAAGCATAAGAAAAACCAAGACAAGTCTGAAAAAGTAAAACTAAAAGAGAAAGATTTGTCTTGTAAATGTTTTATTATGAGGCTATAGTAATTAAATGATATGGCACTGGCTCAGGAATAGATCACTGACACTAAACAGAATCCAGAAACAGACTCTTGGTATAAATAAGAATGCAATATATGATAAAGGAGACATTTCAAAACAGTGGGAAGAAAACAGATTTTTCTGTAAGTGGTGTTGGAAAAATCATACATATGGGAAAAATAAAATTCCACATAGATTAAAGATCCAATTGTTAAAAAAATATATACAAAAGAACAAAGAGGAAACAAAAACACCTTTTTGACTATATAAGAAATCCTTAAGAAACAAAATGTTGAAGTCATGTATAAAAATGATGGACAAAAAGAATACATCAAAATTGAAATCTCTAGAAGCCAAAAGGCCACAGTTTCTCTGAAGATGGGGAGAAAATATTTGCAGCCTAAGTGATAAAGAATTAACTACCAAAATATCCAAGGAATTTCCATATATCAATAGAATATATCATCTCAGTAGGAAAATGATGAGCACCAAAATACTAGCCAACAGGATCCAACAGTACATTAAAACAATTATTCACCACGACCAAGTGGGATTTATTCCTGCACTGCAAGATTGGGTCAACATCCACAAATCAATCAATGTGATATAATACATTAAGAAAAGAAAGAACGAGAACCACATGACACTCTCAATAGATGCTGAAAAAGCATTTGACAAAGTACAGCATCCTTTCTTGATCAAAACTCTTCAAAGTGTAGGGATAGAGGATACATACCTCAGTATCATCAAAGCCATCTATGAAAAACCACAGCGAATATCATTCTCAATGGGAGAAAACTGAGAGCTTTTCCGCTAAGGTCAGGAACACAGCAGGGATGTCCATTATCACCACTGCTATTCAACATAGTACTAGAAGTCCTAGCCTCAGCAATCAGACAACAAAAAGAAATTAAAGGCATCCAAATCAGCAAAGACGAAGTCAAACTCTCACTCTTTGCAGATGATACGATACTTTATGTGGAAAACCCAAAAGACTCCACTCCAAATCTGCTAGAACTTGTACAGGAATTCAGTAGTGTCAGGATATAAAATCAATGCACAGATGTCAGCTGCATTTCTATACACCAACAATAAGACAGAAGAAAAATTAAGGAGTCAATCCCATTTACAATTGCACCCAAAGCCATAAGATACCTAGGAATAAACCTAACCAAAAAGGCAAAGAATCTAACTCAGAAAACTGTCAAGTACTCATGAAAGAAATGGAGGAAGACACAAAGAAATGGAAAAACGCTTCATGCTCATGGATTAGCACAAATATTGTGAAAATGTCTATGCTACCTAAAGCAATCTACACGTTTAATGCAATCCCTATCAAAATAGCATCAATTTTTTTCAAGGAAATGGAACAAATAATCCTAAAATTTATATGGAACCAGAAAAGACCTCAAATAGCCAGAGGAATGTTGAAAAAGAAAGCCAAAGTCGGTGGCATCACAATTCCAGATTTCAATCTTATTACAAAGCTGTCATTATTAAGACAGTATGGTACTGGCAGAAAAACAGACACATAGATCAATGGAACAGAATAGAGAGCCCAGAAATAGATCCTCAACTTTATCGTCAACTAATCTTCAACAAAGCAGGAAAGAATGTCCATGGAAAAAAGACAGTCTATTCAACAAATAGTGTTGGGAAAATTGGACAGCCACAAGCAGAAAAATGAAACTGGACCATTTCCTCACACCACACACGAAAATAGTCTCCAAATAGATGAAGGACCTCCATGTGAGAAAGGAATCCACTAAAATCCTTGAGGAGAACACAGGCAGCAACCTCTTTGACCTCAGCCGCAGCAACATCTTCCTAGGAACATCGCTAAAGGCAAGGGAAGCAAGGGCAAAAATGAACTAATGGGACTTCATCAAGATCAAAAGCTTTTGCACAGCAAAGGAAACAGTAACAAAACCAAAAGACAACTGACAGAATGGGAGAAGATATTTGTAAACGATGTATCAGAAAAAGGGCTAGTATCCAAAATCTATAAAGAACTTATCAAACTCAACACCCAAAGAACAAATAATCCAATCAAGAAATGGGCAGAGGACATGAATGGACATTTCTGCAAAGAAGACATCCAGATGGTCAACAGACACATGAAAAAGTGCTCCACATCACTTGGCATCAGAGAAATACAAATCAAAACCACAGTGAGATACCACCTCATAGCAGTCAGAATGGCTAAAATTAACAAATCAGGAAATGACAGATGCTGGCGAGGATGAGGAGAAAGCAGAACCCTCCCACACTGTTGGTGGGAATGCAAGCTTATGCAACCACTCTGGAGAACAGCATGGAGGTTCCTCAAAAAATTGAAAATAGAGCTATCCTACGACCCAGCAGTTGCACTACTGGGTATTTACCCTAAAGATATAAATGTGGTGATCTGAAAGGGCACATGCACCCAAATGTTTATAGCAGCACTGTCCACAATAGCCAAACTATGGAAAGAACCTAGATGTCCATTAAAGATGAATGGATAAAGAAGATGAGGCATGTGTGTGTGTGTGTGTGTGTGCGCGCGTGCGCGCGCACACACACACACACACACAGACACAGGAATACTATGCAGCCATCAAAAGAAATGAAATCTTGCCATTTGTGACCATGTGGATGGAACTAGAGGGTATTATGATTAGCAAAATAAGTCAATCAGAGAAAGACAATTATCATATGATCTCCCTGATAGGAGAAAGTTGAGAGGCAACGTGGGGGGTTTGGGGGATAGGAAAGGAATAAATGAAACAAGATGGGATCGGGAGGGAGACAAACCATAAGAGATTCTTAATCTCACAAAACAAACTGAGGGTTGCCGCGGGGAGGAGAGTAGGGAGAGGGTGGTGGGGTTATGGACATTGAGGAAGGTATGTGCTATGGGGAGTGCTGTGAACTGTGTAAACCTGGCGATTCACAGACCTGTGCCCCTGGGTCTAATAATACATTATATGTTAATAAAAAAATTTAAAAAAGAAAAAAAAAAGAAAAAAGAAAAATGGTGAGCAATATGCATAGGCAATTCACAGAAAGGAAGATACAAATAATAGCTAATAAATAAATGAAAAAGACCCTCTATCCCAGCAGTAAGTAGAATAATGCAAAGTTAAATGAAGATACTATTTTTCATCTATCAGATTGGCAAGACAAATTTTTTAAATGCTTGGTAATAGTTTGCACTAAAGTTTCAAAATTTGTAAATTAGGTATTATTTCTGTCCTTCATACAAATTAGGAAATTGGGGTTACAAAATTTGCTCAGTATCTCAAAAGACAGAGTAACCTCATTAGCTTTAAATCTAGGGTGACACCTGTAGGTGTGTGTGGCGGGGGAGGGATAGCCTCAAATTTGATTAGGTGATTACATCTCCTACTTAAATGAATATCAAATCTATTATCAATTATTCTAGATTTCAAGACCTGAATATCCAACCAGCAGAGGATAAGCTAATAGAATGATTCTCTACTTGGATAAATCTAGAAGATCACCCAAGGAGCTTTATCAAACTATACATACAGATGCACATTTCTTACTTCCTATCCACATCCCCAAACTAAGAATCACCTGTACTTCCATGAAGACCATCTAGAGAAAAAAAATAAAAACCCTGGTTTTATCTGGTTTATTTCCACCAAACCATAACATGAAGGGAAGGAAGCATATAATCAGCTGAGAATTGTTTTGTTTTTATTTTTAGATAAAAACCAGTAACATAAATGTAATGTCATATCTCTTTGCTCACATTATTTAAAGGAGAAAAAAATTAGGAAATGGTCACATGCTTGAAATTTTGTCCAGGGAGGATTAAAAAAAAAAAAAAAAAAGAAAGGAAGAAAGAAAGAAAAGAGTTTCCAATTCTATGGGACTTTACCAAAGGAAATGAGGCAAATGCACAAAGCTCTCCTTCCAATTCCAGAGCTGCTGCACTCAGAGCTTAGTACATGCACAAGTGGACTCTAAACAAAATCCGTGGGAAGCAAAAACATATGTTTCTAATGATTTCTTACAAACATTCACAAGAAACAAGAGTTCCATTCCATAACACGTACTGCATTTTCTACATCACAGAGGCTAGAAACTCTAGCCTCTAACTACTATCTACTATATCTAACTATCACAAACTGAGCTAGAGCTCAGTGAATTCATAGTCTGAATAGTTTCTGTTTACTCAGATCTCTGATTCAGATTTTTTTTTCACACTGCTCTATACATCCAGGCTTCACAGCACAGACTGAGAGACAGCAACCCTCGTTTGGTTGACTATTCCTTCTCCATTACCCTTTTCTACCAATTCTACTCTTATCAACACCTCTATTAGAATATATTAATATCATGAAAAACAATGGAAATTAACATACATCAAAAAAAAGTCATACCAAACAAGGTAATTCTACACAGAGGCCTATTTGTACTGTATCAGAAAAACCTCCTGGAAAAGAGCTGGTAGATTTTTTTCCCAAAAATATAAATATTCATTGCCATTTCACAAGAAACTTTATATGACCAGTAAAATAAAAACTATCTAGGTGCCTTGTACATAGCAGAAATTCAAGTATTTTTCTAATCTAATTTTAATTTGAAGCAAATAATAAAGTGGCTAAATACTCAGGTTTTGGGTTGGAAAGCCCTCGAATGAAGTTCCAGCTCCATCGTCTAAAAGTTACCTTAGTGTAAGATATGCCAGGCACCTGGGTGGCTCAGTGAGTTAAGTGTCTGCCTTCAGCTCAGGTCTTGATCTCAGGGTCCTGGGATTGAAGCTCCCTGCTCAGCACACAGTGTGCTTCTCCTTATCCCACTGCTCTGCCCCCTGCTTGGCATGTGCTCTCTCTCTTTCAAATAAACAAATAAAATCTTTCAAAAAAAGAGATCTACCTCACATTCCTTTAATTTAACTGTTTCCTTCAGCATTATCTTTGAAGATAATTTATTTAGGTGTTTCTACTTTAAAAGAGGCTGAAAATAATGAATTAAAAATATTTCCTAGAACAACCAAAATTTAGAGATTGATAAATGATCCCTAGGGTTTTTCCCATTAGAGAATCAATCCTGCACTTTTAGACATGAAGAAACTAAAGCTTCCAGGGGTTACATGATGTTTCCAAGGTCAGTAACTTACACAGGAGAGGATCCCCTACTCTTCCAACACATCCCAGGAATATGACTTAAACTTAAAAAGCACTGGAAGACGTCAAGGTTTCAAAAAGAAGTAAGAGGTTCCCAGCAATTTAATTCTCTTTTTAATTATAGTACATTTCACTCAATTCATCCCTGTTCCTCAAATTGCCCCCTCCCAACCCCATCCTTACATACCCATGCCTATTAAGGTATGCCAGTTAATGAAATCAGAGGAATGAAGATCAAAAAAGCCATGTTTTTCCCGGGACCTCTAATCACAAGTATCCCACTGATGCCAAAATTATTTCAGAGCCAATGATCAGTACTCCCAGAGAGCAACACTGTCCAAGGCCAGGGATACATCTGATTACCCCAGCAGTTTTCAGAGGGGTGGGGAGATGTAGTGAAGACCATGGGCTCTGGAAACCAAATGGTTTCCAGTGGCTCCCTGTATGACGTTGGACAAGTTACAAACCACCCCCAACCCCACAGCAGTGCCTCAGTTTCTTACTCTGAAAAACAAAGTGGGGGGGAGGGGACACTGTCACATTTTGCTTGAGCTTGTGTAAACATCAGACAGATAGTCCACAAGAAGAACACAGCATAGTTACTAAACATGCAGGAATTGTTGCAGAAATATTAGAGCTTTTGGGATGACAATGGTGACATGCTAGTCCTCTTTTGTGCCAAAGAGTACATGCACAGAAAAGCAAACTGAACTCTATTCTTCCTGGTTATAAAGGTTAACACAAATATTTTCCTTTAAGATTTCTATGCTATTCTCTATTTCTCCCCTAAATAACAGTATTAAATTGTTTTAGAAAGTAAGGAAATCAAACAACATGTTAAATTGCTTATTTTTAAAATAATAATTGCAGGGACACTAGAAGTTCATTTAGAAAATGAAAATTTGAGCCAAACAGATTTAGTTTTCACATGTTTATTACGGTCTTGAAAGACATAAAGGGAACTACATAGTTTTGACTTTTAAATTTTTCTTTTCTTTTTTTAAAAGATGTTATTTATTTGACAGAGAGAAAGCGAGAGAGCATTAGAGGGGAGAAAGTCAGAGGGAGAAGCAGACTCCTTGCTGAGCAGAGAGCCCGATGCAGGACTCGATCCCGGGACTCCAGGATCATGACTTGAGCCAAAGGCAGTCGCTTAACCAACTGAGCCACCCAGGCGCCCTGACTTTTAAATTTTTCTACATGTAAGCTGAAACTGTATGTATATCAAATACATATACATTATGATAATTCTAAGACAAGTATGATGCCTGCCTTTGAAAAATTCTCAACTGCTTCATTTTAAATAATCCCTTTTTCACTCATGCAGTTTATTAATTCCAGAAGGTATCTGTATCAACATAATTGTTCTGATTTCAATTTTTTTCCTAATTTTTCATTTTATAAAACTACAATATCACTGCATGAGCAACATTTAAATAAAGAGGAGAACTAACAATAGTTTTCATTTATTTAACACTCTGAAAGTTGAAGTGGCTTCTGGGCCTATATTACCTCCTAATATGTTACTTCACCTGACATAAGGTCCTCAGGCATCACTGGCAGGTCTGAAGAGGCTAAAACATCTGTTTGGAGAATATGTGAAGCTCTACATTACAGAAGGTGGTTAATTTAACCAAAAGAGAAATTACACATGCCCTAGCATTTCAATCTTCTTAAAAAGCTCTGAACTTGTTTATTTCATAACCAAGCGCTATTATCTCTAATGGCCAAGGCATTCTCTAGTAACAATTTAGGAGCCCTGGGAGTCTTTTTAACTCTTTCAGGCCATTAAGGTACCATTATGAACATTAGAGCCTGGAACCTAATTACAGTGTATTAAATGGTCTTAGATGCTCTTCAGGTGTTAATGAGCTAGCCAAAGTAACCGATTTTCTATCAGGGACTACAAAGAATTTGTTTTTAAATGTTATTTAGACTATTTTTAGATTTTCACAGTGGCTACTCCAGTTTCAGAAGGCAAAACTTGGAAGATTCAAACAATAAGATTAAAGTTATAGAACTATAGCCAGCAAAAGCTTCTTTCTAATTGAAATACGTTCTCTGATGCGATGGCTACTTTCAAATTAGTCACGTCAAAATTAAAAACTATAAATATTAGAAGAGGCTATTATAGTCTACCAAAGTTTGCACATACATTCATTTGGACCAAAAAAGTTACTTCATAATAAAACAACCCTAAAACGTCCTGGCAGAATCATAATTCAATGAATTAATAAAGCAAAAAAAATTAATTTTAAAACTATATATGAAAATGTGGAAGGATATACTGTCTATAAATTAAAAGACTTCTCTGTTTTCAAAAAAGAAAAAATAGGCACTGATCATGTCAAAAACAGCTTCTTTTTCTTAAAAGTAGTGGAAATTAACAAGGATTTATTTTTATAAATGTCTAAGTAACAATGAAAGTCTGTAAAAGGTAATTTAAAAATTCTCTATCAGGGGCGCCTGGGTGGCTTGGTGGGTTAAGCCGCTGCCTTCGGCTCAGGTCATGATCCCAGGTCCTGGGTTCGAGCCCCGCGTCGGGCTTTCTGCTCAGTGGGGAGCCTGCTTCCTCCTCTCTCTCTGCCTGCCTCTCTGCCTGCTTGTGATTTCTGTCAAATAAATAAATAAAATCTTTAAAAAAAAAAAAATTCTCTATCAATTTCTGTATTACACACATCCTCAGAAAACTAAAGAATTTTTAAAATTCCAGGTAGTTACTCTTTCCTACATGGTTTTAATCTCTCCTGTTGATCCATCTAATAAAAATGCCAAGAAGTATACAGACAGCAAACATTTAAACTGTCATAAAATCATTTACTCCTTTGTGATTAAAAATATCAATTCATATATACTAATTTATATTTAAAGTTACTGCATTATATATCAAAGTTATTTAAGGAGAAGGTGACCAAAAAAGACATTTCTAACATGTATGGACTCAGAATCAATCTTCCATGCATTTTCTTTAAAGAATTCTGGGAAATGTATACTGGCCAACAATAAAAATGGAAAACAAAAAAAGAGGACATGAAAGAATCTAAGAAAAAATAGAACTATTAAGCCAGGGCGATTAAAAGAAGCCCTGTGATGATCGCTGTGTGGCAAGCTGTTCTCTCATGTCCATAACTGGTCTTTCAATAAGAAGTATGAGAAAGGAAGTAACTAATATTCACATAAAGACTGTAAATGCTAGTTGTTATTTTTCAATTTTCAGATTCAAGATATCAAACATAAAAAACAGTTAAAGAACAGAATTTAAACATTATAAATTTAGACATACAGAGTTAACATACAGTTCAGAGAAACTGGTCTGTAAAAAAGAAAGAACACAGAAACCTCAATGCCCTAGTTCTATACAGCAACCACAAGTTACTGTTCAAAATTAATGAAGCAATAAATAGAGCTCAACGTGTAATGCTTAGAGTTATTATGATAATCGAAGACGAAATATGGTAACAAAATTCAAATGTTTAAGAAGTTAAATTAAAAAAAAAAAAAAGAAGTTAAATTCCTTTGGTTTTCAAAGCAGCAACCTGAGTCAAAAGGGAAAAAACATAAATTAATAAAGAGAGGTCTAAGTACAATGGTTTGAGTAGAGAAGCAACCACTCAGGAGAACTAAAAACATGGGGAGGAAGAGATGAGAAGTCAGACAGGGGATGAGAAGTGGGAAGGAGAATTTTACTTTTTATTTCATATACCTTTCTTTTATACTTCTGAGTTTTTATTTACAAGTATATGATTATTTTTATAATTAAAAATACCATCCACAATCCTTTGTTGTAATTTTAAAAGGGACACATTAAAAAATTTTAAAAATATTGACAAATTCAAAGTTACATATTGTTAATTTTCGAAGATGTACAGTAGAGACAGAACAGCAAAAAATTTTAATATCTGTTAGCTAATATTTTTGCTAGCTAATATTTAATCATATGACACCAAATATACATTTTTATCTTATCATAATAAAATCATAGGTTGTTACAATAGGCATTTCATCTAATCTCAAAACCAAGAAATGCTAAGGTCCCTCCTCCCCTGTAGTTCTATTTTTAACCTGTAACATCATATAAAATAAGTTATGTGCTTACAATACTTAAGCTCCTGTTGAATTATAAGTTAGGTGCCTTTAGAAGATAGATTAATTGTTATAAGAGAAAGCTATTAAACAGTGTAATTAAATCACATAAACCGATCTTCTAAAAAATTCCTTCACAAATTTAGAAAGCTTTCAACGTCTACAATTCCTAAACATCTCTCCATTCTCATCCCCTCTAATGCCCACCTCTTTAATAGGTGTTAATGAAAACACAGACAACATCAGGCTAAGTAATGAAGAAAAAAGTTAAGCTTAAGAATGATATCTGTCGGGGCGCCTGGGTGCCTCAGTGGGTTAAGCCGCTGCCTTCGGCTCAGGTCATGATCCCAGGTCCTGGGTTCAAGCCCCACATCGGGCTTTCTGCTCAGCAGGGAGCCTGCTTCCTCCTCTCTCTCTGCCTGCCTCTCTGCTTACTTGTGATTTCTCTCTGTCAAATAAATAAATAAAAAATCTTTAAAAAAAAAAAAAAAGAATGATATCTGTCCATTAACATTTGCTTAAGCAGCAGGACAACAAAAACTCTTCTTTTGTCTGAAATAGTTGAGAGAACATCTGGATAATGTTTGGAGACATAGTAAATACAAATCAAAACTTGAGTTTGAATTAAAAATAAAGGCTCCTCTGTAGGGTATCCAGTATTCCATGATTCATTATTTAAAAAAAAATTTATACTACAGTTTTTTCAGCCTTTTACTTTGTACCTACATCTATTCCTTGGGTCACTGTAAAATAAGAAAGAAAATTCAAAAAAGATATGTAGAATCCATTACAATAATGTGAAGGTAAAAAGAATGAGAAGTAATAGAAGAAAACACAACTCCTAAAACTACAAAACTTACTTTACAAACTCTAGATATATAAGAGTTATTACTTCAGGTACTATCCAGAGTGAACACTACAAATATCCTTCAAGTAAGTAATATCCATTTTCCCTCTGTATACCTTACTCCTTCAGGAAATAAATACAAAACAAATGTAAGCATACCATTTCAGAGCAAAGTATGTCAAATAACACTCACCTAATCTTTTAATTTTAGGATTTTTAAAATGTATTTTGAAGAAGCACTGTTCTATTTTTTGTGACAAGGATACGTGTTTCTTCTAGTGGAATGGAAAAAAGTCCTTTTTTCTTTCAAAACCAGTTCTTGTAATTATTCTGGTCTGATGTCACCTCAACCTAAGTAAGTTTCAATATTTCTGCATGTCTTTTTGTACAAGCATACACTAAAAAAATTCAGAAGATGCCAAAGTGCAAAGTCATCTCCATTCAAGATACAAGCAGAATTAAAGTTAAAAGAGAGTTAAAATTTTTCATTCTAATCCTTAGGAAACTCAAGAAGGAAGTAAGGTACTTAGCCTTATGTAATCTGGTTTCAATCCTGCTAGTTAGAAAAACCGTATTACTATATAATCAAGTATGAACTGCTTCATAGAGTACTAGAGGTAGACAATGGACACTATAATCAGAAATGAGTTCAAATCATGGTTCTACTATTTAATGGATGTGCAAACTTGGGCAAATTATTTAAATCCTTGGAGCACCTTTTTTTTTTTTTTTTAAGATTTTATTTATTTATTTGTCAGAGAGAGAGAGAGGGAGAGAGAGCAAGCACAGGCAGACAGAATGGCAAGCAGAGGGAGAAGCAGGATCCCTGATGAGCAAGGAGCCCGATGTGGGACTCGATCCCAGGACGCATCATGACCTGAGCCAAAGGCAGCTGCTCAACCAACTGAGCCACCCAGGCTTTGGGGCCACCCAGCCACCTTGGAGCGCCTTTTAGATTAAGAATAGTAATATGCACTAGAACAGGTACCAATGCTTTGCATATGCGGAGAGTTTAAAAAGTTAAATCGTATCCACAAGACTGGATTAAAGAAGAGTGTATTCCACCTAACAAATCATTTCATTCAGGCTTTCAGCCTTTCCAGTTTCAAGGGGGAATTCCTTAGCAGAGTTTCATGACTTCAGGGTGTCAAATTACAAATTGATTAGTTAGTGGGTTTGTTTTGGCTGCGCTGTTGCACCATTATATTACCAGTTCTCAACTGAGAAGCAGTTAACCTATTAAAAAAATGTTAACTGTGTATTTTCCTCTTCTCACATACGTATACATGAGAAATATAGTAATAAAGAAACCCGGGTAAGTAGTAAGACGGACAAGAAATATATATGGTTATGGACTCAAATCTCTATTTTAAATTTTTTTTTTAAAGATTTTATTTATTTATTTGACAGAGAGAGATCACAAGCAGACAGAGAGGCAGGTAGAGAGAGAGGAGGAAGCAGGCTCCCTGCTGAGCAGAGAGCCCGATGCGGGGCTCGATCCCAGGACCCTGAGATCATGACCTGAACCGAAGGCAGCGGCCTAACCCACTGAGCCACCCAGGCGCCCCTCAAATCTCTATTTTAATTGTAGTTTTTCTGCTTTAGTTTTGCCCCTGAGGTTACTTGTACTTCACCTTACCAGACCCTTTCTTTTCTCAATTACGTGCAAGAATGGCATAAAATCTCTGGCTGTTCCATGCACAAGGAAAGGTTTTTAAATGCACATAAATTAAGAGAGGTTAACACATTAAGTGCCAATGAGTTTTAGTCAATTCAGAAATGATGTATTTTCCAGATAAGAACTGAAGTCTAAAGGGAACCAGGAACCTGAAAAAGAATGAAACTGAAAGAAAAAAAGGTAGATAAAAAGGGGGTAAGAGTCAAAGAATAATAATAGTGGCCATATTTTTAACAGTCGATACATGACAGTCAGATGCTTTCAGTAAATCATCTCTTACTGTCAACAAGCTCACAAGTAGGTATAACTCTCTCCCTTTATAGGTGACCAACCTGAATTTGAAAGGGGTTAAATGATCTACCCAAAGTCACTCAGGCAGGAAGTAGCAAAGAACTCAAACTGAGGTTTGAGTTTGCCCAACTCCAAAGAAAGTCAACTCTTTATCACCAAGCTATTTCTGGGACATCAAAATTGTGTCAAAGAGCAGTTGCCTTTCCCCCCATTTTTGCACAGCTTATGTCCTTGATCAACACTACTCCCTTAGTTTTCTTCCTGTTACCCAAATGCACAAAACAGAGATTTAAGGAAAAAAAAAAAAAAAAAAAAAAAGGAGGAGGAGGAGGATGGGAAAGGAAGGAAGGAAGGGAGGGAGGGAAGAGGAATGGAATGGAGGGAATAGAGGGAAGGAGAAAGGAATTCCGTAGTGTGTACTTTCTTAGTCTGAAGTACCACCTGTTCTCCTATATCCTTTTCTCTCTTTTTAAGACCCAACTCAGACACAATCATAACTGACCTACCCTTTACATTCTGTGGATGGAGACTGAATAACAAAAAAAACACACAAATTTAACTCCCAAATATATACATTGTATTTCAGATGAGCCCCTTCTAAATTCTAAGAATTCCAATGACATACTGATTTACTTCTATTTCTGGAAAGTTACAGACTTACCATGAAACTTTGAGGCTTCGGGATCATTCACATTGATAGCAATTATTTTCCAATCTGTTTCACCCTGATCAATAAGAGCCAAAATTCCAAGGATCTTCACATGAATAACCTCTCCACAAGAAAGAACCTTTAAAGAAAAAAGAAATTCAGCATTTGCAAGGTTTTGGAAATTTACTCATACATTATAAAAGCCCATGTGAAAGATTAAAAGCACTATAGACTGAAATTTAATAAAGCTTTAAAAATTAAAGATAATTTTAAAACAGTCATAAAGCCTTTCATGACAGAATTCCCTTTTAGAATTAAGTTTCTTGATCTCTTTTTGGAAACTGAAGTTATTTATATATCTTGAAATTTAATGTACTAGGCCTAGAAACTCATCCTAAACAGAAAATAAAGCCATATATATCATTACATACTTTAAACCTTGCTTTTGCTGCTTGGGGATAAAAAAGAGACCTGAAAATCCTTCTAAATTGCTTTTTTGCCAACCGCATTTATCAGTTACTAGTGAAAAGTAAATTTTTAACATATTAGAATACAGCCTTAAGAAGATGATGAATGACAGTGAAAGAATTAACATGTTAAAATGCCGATAAAACAGGTTTCACAAAATGTTTTAAAAAGATTTTAAAGGAAATCAAGAAACTGCATGATGTTGAAGCAGATGTTCCATGTGTTAAAGAAAGTTATTTCAGTGGTTCCCTCAAGTTGCCAATGACAGGTTTATATGCATGCATCCTTTCTATATCCTTTTATTTTTAAAGGTTTGGTTTGCGCTACAGAATTTCACTGCAAGCCAAAATTTGAACACATGCTTTGGAACAAATTCCTGCATGACTCAAAAAGCAGCTTCTACATTTGGAAAGCAAGGTATGCAAAAGAAAAGTCACTTTTGCGTCTTGAAATTTGAGAGGAAAAAGAAAAAAAAACAGATCTGAAACCATGAAGTCAAATAAATCCTTTCAGAACATTTGCAAAATGAATTTAAAATCTTAATATAAGTCTACATGAATCTGTAATTAGTTGCAACTAATTACACAAAAGATTAGTGTGACTTTATAAAGTAAAATCCACTTTTAGGGAAATATGCACAACTATATTAACCAGACTGACATGTTTACGCTCTACTACTCATCACTATATTAAACACTACTCAATAGAAAGAAAGAAGCCTGTTCTCAAAGGTTTCCAGTCTTACTAGGGAGACTTACACACCTCATGCCAGGAGATCCTTTATAAAACAAAATGTTCAAATCTGAAGTTTCTACATAATTACCAGTGTAAGGCTGGACACAATGGATAACTCAGCGATAAACTAGATCACCGGTTCCCAACCAGAGGCAATTCTGCCCTCTACAGACTATCTGGCAATGTCTGGAAACATTTTTGATTGTCAAAAATGGGGAGGTATTACTAGCATCTAGTGGGAAGAGGCCAAGGATGCCAAACAGGACCATCCCCTATAAAAGAATTATCCATTCAAAATGTCAACAGGTCCAATGAAGACCCTACAGAAGACTTTGGTGGTAGGGGTGTCATATCAGAATTCTAAGGGATTATGTATAGTTTTTAAAAGCAAAATGTTTTATTTTTATTCACAAAAATTAATAATTTACTTTGAAATTTCATACAACATAAAAGCAGATTTGAGATGTTTATGGTTACAAGGGCAAATAGGAAGCATGTCTGGGAGTTACTAAGTTTTATCAGAATGATACAAGCTCTCCCATCTCATAAGCAACATAAAGGGATTAGACAAACCACTGTCTTGCTATAATACCTTTAAAGACTGGAAAGGAAACTCTCAGGCAAACCAAAAACTCAGAATAAGAACTTAAGAACAAACGGTAAAATTCTTATGAACTTTCTACAATTTACTCTATATCAGTTCAACAAACGTAGGCAGAACACATAGTGTTAGACTACCAAGTGAATAACACATAATCCCTCAAGGAATTTCAACAACCTTAAAATTTCTATATATGTGGTTCTAACTCTATTATCAACTTTCAGGACTTTTCTCCCTTCCCTCTATCCATTTACAACATAGTGTTCAAAGACGCTTTCTCCCACTATGTTCCTTACAGATGATTTAGGGACTCTTCACACAGCCAGACACAAAAGAAAGGAGCACTGTACCAACAATGACCAAATTGTTCTTTAGATGGTGATTAACACTTATTTCATATTAATGGTACTTCAGGTCTCATTAACTAAAGGAATAAACTGTACTGATTAAAAGATGAAATCTATTTTTCCAGTTTAATTATAGAACTACCAATCTACCCTTCCCAGGAAACTACTGTGTCCAGCAGAGTCTACCACTGAAAAATGAGTTGAGATTCTAAAACAATGTAGGTGTGCCTCAAAGGTTTTAGGCAGAATCAGACTAGGGTTCTTACCACTTTTCTAGCTATTATGTAAAGATTTCAAAAGAGAGGATTTTTAAGTCCTAAATATTATGAAGCTGAATTCTTCATTCACCATTTCTAAAGGTGGCATTAGGCAAATGATTTCCCACCATTATGTTAGAACTTGGTTTCTCAACAGTGAAATGGAGATTATATCACTTATTCCTTAAAGTGAAGAGCAAAGGCTATAACACATACATGAACTAGAACATAAAAGGTCTCCTACAAATATTAATATTTTTTTCTCTCTGGGCTCTACATGTATTTATCAGCTCACACCAGTCAACTGCTAACTTCTCAGGGGCCTGGTATGAGCAGAAGAGAACGGTGGTCTACAACAAAAGCTCTATGCTGATTCTCAACTTGAATGAGCTAAAACTGCAGCTGGAACCAAACAATGTAAGGAAACCATGTTAAGTAAAAACCATGGAAAGTAAACCGCTTAAAGCCTGTTATACCATATATCTACTGTCATGAACTATAACAAACCTATAGCCTTAAAACAATGTAAATTTATTGTCTCATAGTTTCCATGGGTCTTCTAAAATCCAAGCACAACATGGCTACACTCTCTGCTTACTACCTGACAAGACCAAAATCAAGGTGTTGTAGAGGCTGGAATCTGATCTGAAGGTTCTAAAAACGAATCCACCTAAATTTGGTTCCTTGTACTTGTAGGACTGAGGTCCCCATTAACTTGCTGGCTGTCAACTAGGGACTGCTCTAGGCAACTAGAAACCAACTGTATTCCTTTTCATACACCCCCTTCTCCATCTTCAAACCAGCAATGGAATATCAGTCCTTCTCACACTTTAAACCTCCAAGTTCCTCTTCTGCCAGCAGCAAGACTAAGCTCCTTACTTTTAAGGGCTCATTTAATTAATTAATTAATTAATCTGCATGGAAAATCCAGGAGAATACTTCTTTAAAGTAAACTGCTATGTAAAATAATATAACCAAGAGAATGAGATACTACCATATTCATAGATTCCAGGATTAGGCATCTTTGAGAGGCCATTCTAGAAACCCTGCCTCCCATATCAAATTCTATCAAAAGAAATTAAAAAGGAAAAGCTATATTCAGGAAAACCTTTAACTATATTAACTGTATAACAGAAAATAAACTGGAAAAAATGTCCAACAAAATAAAAATGTTTATATATTTACCCCAAGAAGAAGAAAACATGGAAAGATAAAAATTATATGATTAGAAGCCCAGGTGGCTCAGCTAAGCATCTGCCTCTGGCTCAGGTCATGATCTCAGGGTCCTGAGATTGAGCCCACATCTGGCTCCCTGCTCAGTGGGGAGCCTGCTTCTCCCTCTCTCTCTCCCTCTCTCTCCCTGTTGCTCCCCCTGCCTGTGTTCTCTGTTAAATAACTAAATAAAATCTTTTTAAAAAACTGTATGATTCGGGGTGCCTGGGTGGCTCAGTGGGTTAAGCCGCTGCCTTCGGCTCAGGTCATGATCTTGGAGTCCTGGGATAGAGCCCCGCATCGGGCTCTCTGCTCAGCAGGGAGCCTGCTTCCTCCTCTCTCTCTGCCTGCCTCTCTGCCTGCTTGTGATCTCTCTGTCAAATAAATAAATAAAATCTTAAAAAAAAAACACTGTATGATTTATTGGGATAGGAGGATTATGAGGGGAGGTTTATGCTTGATTTTATTTCCATAATATAACTACACTTTTCCCGAACAATAAATATTACTGAGAGAAAGAAAAAAAGTCCTACATATTGAATTTGGGTCAAAGATAAAAACGAAAGTAGGCAAAAATAAAAAAAAAACCTGTTCCCAGGGAAGAAAAATCCAGGGAGATACAATTAGAGAAGAGCTGAACAAATGCACAACCCTCAAGCCAAACAATAGTTGAGAATTAGAAGGACTTAAAAGCAAACCAAGAAAGCAGCAGAAGTAGAACACAACCAAGATAGTATGATATAAGCAAAGTCAAGTGAGGAGACTGTTTCAAGAAGGAAGACAGACTGAACAGTATAAAATGGCATGGTAAGTTCAAGTTAGACAAAGCCTATGAAATAAGCCTGCCAGATTTGGCTAAAAGAAAGTTAGCAGGGACCTTTTTTGAAAGCAGTTCACAGAAATACTGGGGGCATATAAACAATTTTGAAATAGGTTGAACATTAAGTGGAAAGTAGGAGATGCAGATGACTGTTTAAAACTCTTTTTATGAGTCTTCAGGCGAAGAGCAAGAAGGTACAGGGGAGGAGGCTAATAAAGAAAGAGAAGTTGTGAATACAGAACACGGAAGGGATGAGAAAATCCTGTGTTTCATGAGTCAGGAAGGGACAAGATATAGAGCACAGGTAGAAGCCCAGGTCTTACCTAAGAAAGACAGTTCTCACAATAAGAGAAGAAAGGCAAGAAATAATGTTTGTAAACCCTGGTAGTGTGGTAGTCCAAAAGGAAGAGATGAGGGAGCTCTTATCTGTTGGTTCCTATGGGCTAAACAAAATTTAAAGACAAAATGTTCTGCTGTTAAGTGAAAACGAAGTGCTAGGAGTCGAATGTCTGCAGGGAACAACAAATATTAGTAATAAATGCAATAGAAAATAGAAAAATGGACCCAAAACACAAAGAATTGTTAAGAAGCAGCAACCTATGAACTTGTAGGTTTTGTTCTTCCCCAGTAGGTCTTGGTAACCTGGAAGCAGACACAAAAACAAGAGTACATATAACACCCAGTGCTCATCACAACACAAGCCCTCCTTAGCATTGTATGTGGCTAACTGAACATTAAAAAAAAAAAAAAAAAAAATCAAAATGTGATTCAGGGACAAAGTGAGCAGATGTTGGAAAAATGGTGCCAATAGAACTATTCAATTTAGGGTTGCCACAAACTTTTAATTTATTAAAACAAACAAACAAACAAAAAACCCAACCAGTATCTGTGAAGGAAAATAAAGCAAAGCAAAACAAAATGAAAAAACAAAACAAAAAACATCAAGAGTCCAAGTTGACTTTATTCAGTATTGAATTTCCTGTCTGGGTAGTGGCTAACGAAGCTGAAGACAGTACTCAGCAAAGTTTTTCTATAAAAAGTCAGACAGTAGTTATGTTAGACTTCGCAGATGGTACGGTCTCTGCTGCCACTCCTCAACCTCGGGACCAAAGCAGCCACAGACAATACATAAGTGCGTGGGCATAACCGTGTCACTGACAGACACAGATGGTGCACTATACTTCACTTGCCTTGGGCTGAAGTTTACCAACCCCTAGCGTAAGAGAAGGAAAGAAAGATACAAAAAGGGACTCGTATCAGAGGGATTGATAGGCCAGGCCCGGGGAGACCTGGAAACTGGTGCCTCCCGAAGAGAAAGGAGATTTTACGGCATGAACAGACTAAAACACATAGAATAACACCGTCTAGAAAACAAACCTTTGAGCCTATTTCACAAACATCAATAGGATCATTATCTCCACAGCAGTCTGTACTCTTATCTTTTTGATGGGGATCTTCCCAAGTCTAAAAAAGAAAAGGGGGAAAGAGGAGGCAGAAATGTAGGTTAATACTCATTATAATATATATCTTAATCTTTCCACATGAGCACGAAGTTTTACAGGTAGTAGTAATCCAAAGGGAAAAACCTCAGAAATTGCACAGGCTCTGAGCCAACATGCCAGTACAACCCTAAACATCATAATAATTAAGACGGATTTATAGTATTTCCTCCTTCCATCTCTCATTTTTCTGTATAATCACATCTGAAAGTAGGCAGTATTTCCAAACATACTCTTTTTCCAAGCTGAGTCAGCATGTAAATTCATGCTGCCTTTTCAAGTTTCAGTTCAGAGGTTTCCACCATCTGCGCTGCTTCCAGGAGCTGCGGAAAGTGTTGCTTCCATCATTCACTGCTTCCTTTGACATGGTAACAGCATCAGGTCTGGTGCTCTGTGTTTGAAAATTAACTTTCTATTCTTTAAATGACTCCTACTAGAAGAAACCCAGTTTTCCCTTCATAAAGAACAAGACAGAATCTACACCAAATAAAAGAAGAATCTATTTTTGTCTTTCATTCCACTTAAAAAATTCTCTACCTTGCCATCAAATCTCAAAACCTTGACAAAAGCATGAAAAGATGTCAACCCTTAAGTTTCCTAAAAAGATTATACCCTTCTGGTTACAAAATATGCACATGAGCATTTCTATAAATGAAAAACGTAAGAGAAATTTGTTATCAAATTTAAATATCCCTTAGGCACCATCCTTCCCAAAAAGCCTCATAATTACTTGATTCTAAATGGAACTGCAGAAGCTCCCTAAAATTATTTTCCTTAGATATACATTACAAGATGTGCAGAGACTGTGTCACCTCAAGACTGTTATCTAGAGATAATTTTAGATTATCCAAGCTTGGTTCCTCTAATTTTATACTGATAATTTTAAAAGTATACTCTTATTTACAGCTAAACCCTAGATAAACTCCAATATTTTCCTTCTGGCCCAAATTATAATATATTTAGGAGTAAACTGAACCCCACCTTGCCAAAAAAAAAAAAAAATTCAGTAAAACAACATTCACTACCTCAAATACTAATATTAATAATAAAATATAGGAAGAATAAACTTATTGTTAACCTTACATACTGATTATAGGGGAGAGACATATTCTAAGTGATACACACAACTACACACACACACACCCCCAATGAAGAAGGTACTATTTATTGTTGACCCACTTTATAGACAAACTGAAGCACACAGAATTTAAATTGCCCAATGCTCACATTTTCTAAATGGTGGCAATGGGATGAGAACTCAAGGTATTAATCCTATTACAATGCCCAAGTTTAGATTACAACAGCAACTGAGTGAGAATTACTTTCAGATATAACCTTATTCTTCTTCATGATTCTCTTCTTTTAAATACCTTCTCTCACTCACAGAATCTCCTAAGTAGGTATCCATTCACATAGCAAATATTTATTGAGTACCAATCTGGGCGGGAACTTAGGAATAGAGATGCAGAGGACATAGTCAATACCCTGAAGAATGTCAAGTTAATAAATGGTACAGCATTTGTCACAAATGCTACAAAATCTTGATGTGCTAAAGAAACTAAGATGGGACTGAGATAAGACTGAAATCAGAGAATCTAGAAGCAAAAGCAGAAAATATCTGAGAGGGTCTTCCTTCCTTATATAAGAACCCTCTCTTAAACTTCCCTTAACTTTACTCCCACCCTCAGAAGGGGACAAATGTGACAGCTAAGGTCACTCTGACATAAAGGAAGTTGCCTAGACTCTAGTTCTACTTACATCACAAACTACCTTGGCCCAAACATCTGGATCTCAGTTTCCTCACCAATTAAAAAATGGCCTCTGTAAGACAATTGCTAGATGTGTCCCAGCCCTGAGTGCTAGGACTGTTGGTGGTCATTCATTATCCACATGAATACTACCAGTGAAGAGGAAGCTTCATGGGATAACTTAGTCCATTTGGATCAGCAGTAATTTTAAGAATTCCTTCCTTGAACTGAGACAAAAACGGTCTTCATACATGCTATACTTCATTTGGTTTTGGTGGGTGCTTCCCATTTATTAATTGGTCTCAGAACTCCACTTTCGATATTATTTATCAATTTATTCCTCCTGTCAAGGAAGTAAGTATATAAGTACAAAATTCTTAAGCTATACAATCTTGATACTTTTAAGGCATGCTCTTCATGATTTCCCTTACCACAAAAACAACTGACTGGTTCTAGTTCTAGTCCTGCTTTATGCACAGGCCTCCACTGTGATTACAAAAGACAGTCACAGTAAATGACTTCCAACTTAACTTGAAAATATAGCATAATTTTAAGCAAGCACTAGGAGAGGAAATCTTGACAAAATTAAAACTTTAACTATGCCCCCTTGTGGCGCTTTAACTGTATAGCTAGGCAGAGAAACAACTAAAAAAGCTCAATGTCCACAAGAGGAAATTCCAAATCTTAATATTTGCTTCACAAAAGTAAAAAAAAAAATTAGCATCCAAAATTTAGAAATAACTTCCACAACTAAGTAAGAAAAAGGGCAACCCAATACAAAATGGGCCAAAGACAAGAACAGGTCATACAAAGAGAAAACATGAATGACTTATAAATATATGAAAAGATACCTAGTCTGATTAGAAAAATAAAAAGTAAATTGTATAATGAGAAATAGAAATATAAAATAGAAATAGAAAGAGAAATAGAAAAATAAAAAGTAAAAGTATAATGAGACACTATGTCCAAAACCTAAAAATATGATAATGCCAAATAAAGCTGACCCTCCAATAACTCAGGGTTAGGGATGCTGAACCCCTGCACAGTTGAAAATCTGAATATAAATTTTGACTCCACAAAAACTTAACTACTAACAGCCTACTGCTAACAGGAAGCCTTATCAATTACATAAACAGCACATATTTTTATGTTACACATATTATATACTTATTCTTAAAGTAAGCTAGAGAAAATGTTATCAAGAAAATCATAAAGAGGGGCTCCTGGGTGGCTCAGTCGTTAAGTGTCTGACTTCGGCTCAGGTCATGATCCCAGAGTCCTGGGATCAAGCCCTACATCAGGCTCCCTGCTCAGCTGGAAGCCTGCTTCTCTCTCTCTCCCATTCCCCCTGCTTATATTCCCTCTCTTGCTGTGTCTCTCTCTCTCTCTGAGAAATAAATAAATAAAAATCTTTAAAAAAAAAAAAAGAAAGAAAGTCATAAAGAGAAAATACATTTACAGTACTATACCATAAAAATCTCTATATAAGTAGATTCAAACCCATGCAGTTCACACTCATGATCAAGGGTCAACTGTACTGGTAAGGATGTAAGGCACCTAGCACACTATGCACTGCTGGTAGGAGTGTGTATTGTTACAATTTCTTTTGTAAGGAATTTGGGAATACCTAGTAGAGTTACAGAAGTGTGTTGCTCACAATTAAGCAATCTGACTCATAGGTATACACCTACCAGTACATACCTATATATGCTACATATATAGAAAAATTTTAGCATGAACCCAGGAAAATCATAAATAAAAAGAGAAACTATCAATGGAAATACAAATAATGTTGGTATAAACAATGGCTATAAAGCTAAGAAAATAAATCAGAAAACAGATTACTGATCTAGCCTAAAACAAATCTTTCTCATCCTTGTGTAGATGTCTGAGATCATTACCTTACAAGCTACAAATATTAATAAATACATTTATAATCACCATGCTCTGGCCCTTATGTCAAAAAAATCATTGAATTGTACAGAGCTCTCTATACAAGTGCTTCTTGAGAACTACTTCCTGGTTAATCAGGATTCCTATAACCAGCTCAAGGGAAGGAGGATGCACATGTACTTTAACAGATTCAATTTGAAGCAAAAGCCACTGCCAGTTGTCTCACTAACAGCAGCTATTATCAGTGACAACAGTGTCATCATTGAGAAATATTACTGAGAACTCCCTCCAGGCTAAACGGTTTGCTTTGATTATCTCATTCAGTATTGACAACAACCTTGTGGGGGAGGTGGTATAATGATATAGAAGTAGAAATAGACCTGAGAGATTTAGCCACTGATCCCAGGTTACAAACCTAGTAAGTGGTACTAAATGCTACTTGGGGTCAATGAACCAGACTTATAATGAAGTTCAAAATAAAAACACAATATTCCATTAAAACTGAAGAAATCTTAGTGGGAGGGGGGGCGGTGTGGAGAGGGTTGGCAAAATGGGAGAAGGGGAGTGGGAAGGATAGGCTTCCAGTCACGGAACGAGTAAGACACAGGAATAAAAGTACAGCACAGGAATAGAGTCAACAGTATTGTAATAGCATTGTATGGCGAGATGGTAGCTACACTTGAAGTGAGTGTAACATAAACTACAGAGCTGTTCAATCACTATGTTGTACAGCTGAAAGTAATGTAACACTGTGTGTCAACTATACTTCAATTAAAAAAGAATTGTTGCGGGGCACCTGGGTGGCTCAGTGGGTTAAAGCCTCTGCCTTCGGCTCAGGTCATGATCTCAGGGTCCTAGGATCGAGCTCCACATCGCGCTCTCTGCTCGGCAGGGAGCCTGCTTCCCCCTCTCTCTCTGCCTGCCTTTCTGCCTACTTGTGATCTCTGTCTGTCAAATAAATAAATAAAATCTTAAAAAAAAAAAAAGGATTGTTGCACTACAAAAAAAAAATTAAAGAAATCTTAAATTTTGTGATTCTAGTCCTTCAACATTATCCAGTCCATTAACATAATGGGTCTTCCAAATATTCACTCAGAAGTTGGGACACTGAATAATCCATTATACACGGAAATACAACTTGGGGAAAGCAAACAAAAGAAAATTTTTGCTCAGGCCAAACCCAAACTTTGGGGAAGGCATTACTGCTAGTGAGGGGGAAGTTATTAAGGTTCACCAGTCTAGACAGCTAGAGATCTGAAATAATGACAGCATGCTGACGAATCACAAGCTGAGGAAGAGGCTGCTACTTAAGCAAAACGCTGCTGCTTACTGTTCTTCCAAGCATGGTTGGCTTGGTAACAGTTCTGAACAAATTTCCTGCTGTTACAGGACAAATCGTAAGAAAACCTAATACCCACAGACACATATGAAACAAATGTAATACACACAATGCATTCATTATTCATTCCCCAAATATTTATTAATCACCTACTAGGTGTCAGGCACTAATCTAAGTAGTTAGTTGGAAGACCTCAATGAACAATGCAGAGACAGAATCCCTCTCTTCCTGGAGTCTGCATTCTAGCTGGAAAAAATTCACAATAAACATAATAAACAACCAAATTACAGAACATGTTAGAAGTTGGTAGATTCTACAGAAAAGGGAAAAAATAAAGTAGGGAAGCAGGAGACAAGGTTATATTCTAAAGGATTTTCAGGGCAGATATCACGAAGAAGGTGATTTATGACCAAACATTTAAGGAGGTGAGCCATGTGCACTCCTGGCAAAAACCGTTCCAAGCTGGAGGACACAATAAAGATGAAACCTGCACCATGAGTGTGCCTGGAGAACAAGAGGAATCGTGAGAAGGCCAGCGTGGGAGTGAGGAAGCAAAGAAGATTGAGAAACTGGAGACGAAATGAAAAATATAAATAGGACGAGGGGCTAGCTATCATTTTACCAGACTCATTCTGTCTTGATACTGACAATGAAGCAAAAGGATATTAGGTACAATCATCTTTTCCCATAAACAACTGGTCTAATTTCAATTTTTCATCAACATTCATCAGTTCACTTACTGTTTGGTAAATAAGTTCTCTGCAACCTCATGTATTCTTTTGCTGAAAAGTAACACACACACACACACACACACACACTCTCTCTCTCTCTCTCTCTGTTTCTCTTTTCAGTGCAGGTTTAAGAAGATGGTAAAGATCTCTGGTTAAAAATGGCGGAGAGACTAGAGGTCTATTTCCTCCTCCTCACGTCCATTCTAGCCACACTGGTCTTTCTGCTACTCAAACACACTAGGCCTGCTTCCACCTTGGGACCTTTATACGTCCCATTTCTTGCTGCATTCCCCCCCGGATGTGCGCGCTACTTGTCCCCTTGCTTCCTAGAGGTCCTCACTCAAATGACCCCTTCTCGTGGAGGCCTTCTCCTTAATCAAAATTACAACATCCCCAATATATCCTAGTCCCATTCCCGGCTTTCTTGTTCGCCAACATGCTTACCGCCATTTGACACACTATACATTTTATTACTCTTTTTTTGCTGTTGTTGGTCACTCTGTCCAGAATAAAAGACCCAGAAGAATTTTTGTCATTCTTTTTTTTTTTTTTTAGATTTTATTTATTTATTTGACAGAGAGAAATCACAAGCAGGCAGAGAGGCAGGCAGAGAGAGAGGAGGAAGCAGGCTCCCCACTGAGCAGAAAGCCCGACGCGGGGCTCAAACCCAGGACCTGGGATCATGACCTGAGCGGAAGGCAGCGGCTCAACCCACTGAGCCACCCAGGCGCCCCGATTTTTGTCATTCTTATCACTGCTTTACCTCCAGTACTTAAAGCACTGCCTGGCAAACATCAGGCACTGCTCTCGTATATACTAAGGAACAGCTCCGTGCAATCTTGGTATAGAAAAAAAGGAAATTAGAAACACTAAAGCACTCACTGTGGTGGAATGGAAATGAGGAAAGACAAACGCTGTAAAAGGAGGCTGCAGCAGGAAGCAGAGGCCAGATCAGGCAGGGTTCAGGAACCATGCTAAGAACATTGTATTCTGGGGCACCTGGGTGGCTCAGTCAGTTAAGCATCTGCCTTCAGCTTAGGTCATGATCCCAAGGTCTGGGATCAGGCCCCACTGATCAGGCTGCCTGCTCAGCAGGTTGTCTGTTTCTCCCTCTCCCCACCCCTTCCGCTTGTATGCTCTCTCTCCCTCTCAAATAAATAAAATCTTTAAAAAAAAAAAAAAAGAATTTTGTATTTTATTCTTGAGGCTATAGGAAACCACTAAAAAGGTTCTCACATGAGCAAAACATTAGGAGATTTAAGTCTTTAAAATGCTATTTTGGATGCTAGACAGTATTAAATGTCAGTAGGCAACAATTCAGGATGCATTAAGAGACTGCTAGAGTCTACAGTAAAACTACTGTACCTAACAGACTACTATAATAGTAGGTAGGGGCATCTTGAAAATTCAAACACATCCAGAGGAGTACAAAAACTCATCAGGACTTTAGGTAGAAAAACTACAAAAGTTAAGAACTAGTAGATGAATTAGTAAAACTTACTATGCTCCATGGTAACCAGTGGTTTAGTTGTTGATCACCCCCTATAAATTTCTTTAGAGGGAAGACCATATAATAAAAACACCAGTACCTATAATAATGTGATCACTATACTCTTGGCACTCTTCTAAGATCACTGTGTAATAATTCATTTAACTTCAATAAGACCATATGCACTAGGTACTTTATCACCTCTATTTAACAGATGAAGAAAGTGACACACAGAAAGACAAAGAAACTTACCCAAGGTCACATTACTAGTAAGTGCCATCTGCTCCAAAACCCATATTCTCACTTATGTGCTGTCTTGTGTATCAGTTTTCTTTGTACACCCACCATCTATACACTGCCTAGCACAAAAATTTTTAATAAATGTTTCATGAAATAAACAAATATATGAACTTTAGTTTGTCCCCTGCCTTCTCTACTTTATATGTCTCTGTTTTTGTCTTTCTCCAATCCAACTGCTTCTTTGGCCTTCTCCTCACCCATATATCCTCTCCTACAAGGAGTATCCCTTAAGCTTAAAAAAAAATTTTTTTTTTTACCCTTTTACTGATAGGTCAAACAGAATGTCTACTTAGGCACCTGCGGAATCAGAACACCTGCCTTCATTTTTTCAACAGACATTCTCATTCTTAGTACATCATTTTAGAAGTGCTTGTTTTAACCAAGAATGTATCCATGTGGGTGGTCTAAAAGCATCAAAGGCAGCTGACCCCTTAGAAAACAATTTTCTCTCTTCTTTTCCTGTAAATATTCTAAATGGGCAGCTGGTTTTTTGAGTGGGATAAAGCCAGACTCCTTTTTCTCAGTTATTTCCCCAAAAGCATTTTGGAATTTCATGCAAAATGTTAAAATAAAATAAAATATAAAACTTAAATACCCAGATAGATAGTCTAATATAGATGGCTTTTATAATCATAAAAACAGATGCTTCTCTATGTCTCCTAAACCCAGACTTCTGATTCTGCATACTCCGAGTTTTACTCACTAAATAATTTGATCAGTAGGAGATACCATTTGATCAGAAGGAGACACCCTTTCCCAAGGGTGAGGAAACATGGGAAGAAAACAAAAAGGGATAAGATAGGATGCTATTATATATGACTGTATATAAAAGCATAACTTGTCACATTCAAAGAAACGCTGAAGATAAAGTGGGTAGAACATTTTTCATTGACTCTTAACTGCCAAGCCCACGGAAAGAAATGTGTTCAAATGCCAAATATAAGTTTTCTATATGCCTAACTCCAAGAACTTAAGCAGAGACATATATATAGTTTGAAAAAAATTTATTGATACAATAAAACTCCACATTAAAAAATTTTAAATTTACAAATCTCTCAAACTGACATGCCCTCAGAACCAATTTAAATTGAAGTAGTTCACAGAATTTACAAGGCAATTTTTTCAGAAGACAGAGAAGTTTTACCATTATAACAAAAATGTTACCTGTGGGAGGGCACCATAATTCCAGATATAACCCTTGTGAGGAAATATATTTGCCACATAGCGTAGCTTGCCATTCTTTGTATCTTGTTTAATGGGATTCAATGGCTCCTTTGTGGCAATCTATGTAGATCATGGAAAAAAGGAGAGAGGAGGATGAGAAATGATTAATCCTATATTCAAATTGTATATTTTAAATCTGTCTGCTATTATGAGGCTAAATATTTATATTCCAACTTACTGATCAAAGATACTTTAAAATAAATTAACTCTTATTTCTACTTTACAGTTTTAGGTAAGAAAGAATGTCTAAAAAGGAAACATCAGATTATATACTTAGTTACTCTATTATATAGGCACTCGTTTGGAACAAAAATAACAGAATTACCGTAAGGGCAAAAGGATAAAGATTAACCTACTTGCTTTTTGATACTAATTTTGGGTGTCTTACCATCAATCTTATGAAAATAAGGTTAACTTAAAGATTTTCACCAAGTAATTTCATTTCAGTTAACTTTCTATCATATATACTCAAACTGAGTTGCCAAAAAAAAAAAAAAAAACAACAAAAAAAACCACTATCCCATAAAGAATAACTTGAAGCCATTTTTGAATGAATAAATACTGCTTAAATTAGGTAGGATCTCACAGATTCTTGATTCTATACCTAACTGAGATAGAAAATAGCCAAAATGCTCAAATATTCTGAAGGAAGACCAAAAAAAGAATCCATTTTTTTTTTTTAACTTTTACTCTTACCTATTAAAATATTAACAAAAACAATGCTACTAGGACTTGGTGAAATTACTGGCAATTCACTAACTATAAATTCTGAAAAACATACACCTATATAACAATCCTTAATTAAAATACTTGAGGGGCATCTGGAGGGCTCAGTCAGTTAAGTGCCCAACTCTTGCTTTCGGCTCAGGTCATGATCTCAATATCCTGAGACTGAGCCCCTTATAGAGTCTACTTGAGATTCTCTCCTCTCCCTCTGCTCCTCACCCCGCTCACATGGGCTCTCCTGTATGCATGTACACATGCACTTGCACATTTTCTCTCTCAAATAAATACCTAAATAAGATCTTTTAAAAAAAATACTTGAAATAATACTTGCTATCACAACCAAAGCAATAGGACAAGACTTAAATAACTAAAGAAACTAAGTGCCATAAATTAAATTTCACTCCGAAGTCTAAGGAATCTTACCTAACTGAAGATGGAACAAGAAAATTCTGAAGGGCAAAAGGGAAGTTCTTGATAGGTTCATGTCTCAAAGAAAACATTTAAAAAAGGTAACCAGGGAATAGCAGATATCCTGGATAGCACTTATAAATCAAGAGTTGGCCAGGAAAATGCTTTCATTTCTGGTACAAAAATCTAAAGGACAGTTTGTCTTTAGAAACTTGCCATCAGTCCCAAATAAATATGTCTCAATTTTATCTGTGAACAAAATACATTGCTGAATCTGTTTAAATAAATCTGGAAAATGTTTGTTATTTTTCAAAGACAGAGAAGTCAAAGAAAATTAAATAAATATGTGTATAACAAACCAGAGAGACAAAAGTGGAAAACACACTCTTTAAAGTGTAAATTCAGCTTTGAATAATATTTTGAAAATATTTTGTAATTTGAAAATTACATTTCAAGTTCACTAAAGTGTTTTCTATTGTTTTTATCAAAAAGTTTGTCAACCATCCCAAATTCAAAATACTGCTAGACCAACTTCAAATAAAGTTTTTAAGTCTTAATTATAATTTCCACTTGATATTAAAAGAATATAGCCATACCTCCATTTTAGCATTTGTCCACCGAGGTACTTCTACAACCATATTAAACAAATTCTGCAGTTAAAAAAAAAAAAAAAAAAAAAAAAAAACAGATAATTTTTAAATTTTTACTTATCCTTTATATCACTTGTCTCTTGTGCAAGAATACTATAATTTTTTTCCCTACAAAAATGCGTGGAGACTACATCATACATCTGTATGCCTTAAATTTCTTCTGAAAATTAAAGTTGTTGTCTAAAACACAGCAGGATTTAAGCCATCATGTCACATGATGCTGCAGCATTAAAACTTGCTATATTTCACCTTCACAGTATTGTGACAGAACTAGAATGGAAACTTGTTTCAATTTTTATTTTCCAACTAAAACAGAAGTGAGAGACAGGGTCCACCATGTAAACTAAAGTCTCACTTTTCCAATCTGTAATATAAGTGTAATGATCTCTGTCCTATTCACCACACAAGGTTGTAACACAGATCAATTACATAATTTAAATGAAAATACACAAAAAAATTACAAAGTAAAATGTTTTGAAAATCACAAAGCAATATTTAGGGGCGCCTGGGTGGCTCAGTCGTTAAGTGTCTGCCTTCAGCTCAGGTCATGATCCCAGGGTGCTGGGATCGAGTTCTACATCTGGCTCCCTGCTCAGCGGGAAGCCTGCTTCTCCCTTTCCCACTCCCCCTGCTTGTGTTCCCTCTCACCTACACTCTCTCTCTCTCTCTCTCTCTCTCAAATAAATAAATAAATAAATAAAATCTTAAAAAAAACAACTCCCAAACCAATGCAATATTTAAAGACAAGTTATTATGATCATAATGTAAAATTAAGGCTTTTGGCATAGGTAAGTATTAAGTTTAAAAAGTCAGACTGACACCTTTCTACACTTAGCTTGCTTATCTAGGATTTCTGATACCCTAAAGTTATAAAAGAGCCAGCTTCTTTTTATCATTTTTGAACTTTACAGAGCATTTAAAACAAAAAAGACTCTAGGTCAATGGTGAGTAAAAATGCCTGCCTACAGTTCTTAGGTATACAAATCTGTAATTTTCCATAGTTTGGGCCTTACAAAAATAAAGTCTCAAGTTTAAAGTCGACTTGCATGCCATTTTGAACTTACCATAGGAAAGCAATGTTAAAACAGTGCTACAAGTATGGCCAAGAACCAGAGCTAATCTGCAAGTTGATTGTTACTGGTTCATTTCGAAACATTAATAGCAATTTGATGGAGCCATTTTTAGGTCTGTTGAACCCTGAATTACACTTTTCTAATAATTCATTTTTATTATATTTTTTTGAAGTGTCAGTTCACAACAGATCAAAAATAAACCAAAAACTAATTCCTTAGCACAGATCATTTGAGAAAGCAGTGATTAAATACACTTATTCTCAATTGTGCCACACATCAAAATCACCAGGAGAGCTTTAATCAATTAAAAAAAAAAAAAAAAAAAAAAGGTTTCCTAGAGCCCTCCTCCCACATATTTGAATTCAATAGCTTGGGGATGGAGGCAGGGCACTACTTATTTTTAAAAGCTCTGCAAGCAAATTTTAATACTCATCCAGAGTTGCAAACCTCTGGCTTACAGCACTGCTAAACAGTACGTGGGGGCTTGGCGAAACACGGATGCTATTAATTCAAAGAATGCCATTTGAGCCACAAAAGTAATGATGGTTGTTAAGCTTTTCTAGTTAAGACTAAAGTTTACCAATGAGAGAAATGCAAAACCATAATGAGATAAAGAACAAAGCCAAGAATGAATTCACAACAACTGCTCCTTAGAAGTATGTCTCATACCTATCTCTGAAACTTTATACACAGTCTTGCTGTTATGTTTTATTTTCTATGCTCTTTTATGAGGTACCCCAGCACCTGTTTAAATATGTCTCAAGTAGCTGTTAAAAAGAAAAACCTAAGTAAATGGCAGATGTTCCCATAATTTATTCATCCCTAAAAGCCTGGCTATGAGAACAAATGTATACAGATGAATCCTCAGAGGTGACAGGAAGACCCAGGCTAGTCACAACTGTTTTACACAATGACACCTACCAAAACCACTCACAGAAACTTGAAATAGGCCAAAAGAACAAAAGACAAGGTTTGAATTTTAAGTGTGCAACAACCATCTCTCCTTCATCACTTGTTACTGACTCTGAAGAGTGAATCCCCAGCCTGTTTTTCTTCCCTCCAGCTAAAATATGTATTACTTATAATTTTTTAAAGCCAATGGTAGTCTGGTTATCCTAAGATTACTGTTAACTATAAACCAGTAATGGTCTGCTGAAATTTACCAGAAAATAGGAAAGATACGAGGGGACACATTTCAAGTGAGAAAGCTGGATATGAGCAAGAACCATTTACCTCCTTCTTCAAGTGTTTTCTGTCTCTCCACTTTTCCTTTCTATTTTTATTGCAAAAACCAAAAAGAAAAACTCATAATACATAAAAAAAGTTAGCAAATTTTATATACTTTGGAAAAAAATGGAAGGATATCACCCTCTTTCCTCTAACTCTTAAAAAGATCAAATAAACTTTGGAGCAAAGGCAACATGTAGCAAAAATAAACAAGTAAGACCGTCAGACTAAAAACCTTCGGCTCAGCAAAGGAAACAATTAACAACATAAAAAAGGTAAACTATAAGTGGGAAAAAAATATTTTAAGTCATATATCCAATAAAGATTAGTATCCAAAACTCAAGAACTCATGCGACTCAATAGAAAAAAAAATCTGATTAAGAAATGGGCAGGGGGGCGCCTGGGTGGCTCAGTCGGTTAAGCGGCTAACTTGGTTTGACTTGGTTTCCGCTCAGGTCATGATCTCATGGGTCCCGAGATTGAGCCCAGGGGGCAGGCTCTGTGCTCAGGAGGGATTCATCTTAGGACTCTCTCCTTCTGCCCCTCCCACCACGATTTTCCAAGAGACAGTCAAAAGGTACATGAAAAGGTACTCAACATCACAACTGTCAGAGAAATGCAAATCAAAACCACAATGAGATACCACCTCACACCTGTTAGAATGGCTGTCATCATCAAAAGACGAGAAATAACAAGTGCCGGTAAGAATGTAAAAAAAGGAGAATGCTTGTGCACTGCTGGTGGGAATGTAAATTGCTACAGAAAACAGTGTGGCAGTTTTTAAAAAAAATAAAAACAGGGGTGCCTGGGTGGCTCAGCGGGTTAAGCCTCTGCCTTTGGCTCAGGTCATGATCTCAGGGTCCTGGGATGGACCCCTGCATCGGGCTCTCTGCTCAGCAGGGAGCCTGCTTCCTCCTCTCTCTCTGCCTGTCTCTGCCTACTTGTGATCTCCCTCTCTTTGTCAAATAAATAAATAAATAAATAATAAATAAATAAAATCAATCTTTAAAAAAATAAAAATAAAAAATAAAAACAAAGCTATCATATGATCCAGCAATCACACTTCTGGATATTTATCCAAAGAAAACTGAAGGGTGCCTCGGTGGCTCAGTAGGTTAAGTGGCTAGCCTCGGCTCAGGTCATGATCTCAGGGTCCTGGGATCAAGTCCTACATGGGGCTTTCTGCTCCACAGGGAGTCTGCTTCTCATTCTCCTTCTCCCTCTGCCTATTGTTCCCCCTGCTTGTGCTCTCTGACAAATGAATAAATAAAATCTTAAAAAAAAAGGCAATGAAAACAGAATATTGAAGAGATACCTGCATTCTGATGCTCACTGCAGCATTATTCACAATAGCTCAGATATACAAACAATCTAAACGTCTGTCAATGGATGAAAAGATAAAGAAGATGTGCTTAATATATACAATGGAATATTATTCAGCCAGGAGAAAGAAGGAAACCTGCCATTTGTGACAACATGGGTGGACCAATAGGGCATTATTCTCACTGAAATAAGCCAGACAGAGAAAGACAACTACTGCATTGTACCACTTATATCTGGAATTCTAGGAAGGAAAGAAGGAAGGAAGGAAGGAAGGGGGGAGGAAAGAAGGGCCAAACTCATAGAACAGAATAGAAAAGTCATTGCCAAGGGCTTGGAAAAAATGGGAGAGTTATAAATAAACAAACAAACACAAACTAGAGACTCCAATTAGTCGCTCTCTGACATATAAACCATGTTCTAAGAATTAAATTTTAAGTTGGCTATACAGACTCAGAATACATTTTTCCCACTGGAAAAAAAAAAACAAAAAACACAACTATTTCCAGGTGAATATGTTCTCATATGTTCTGGTCCTAAATCAAGAACTATTAAAGGTTTGACAGTCACATATTTAAGATTTTTTCAGAAGACATTTATTTTAGTGTATATTTGGTGTAACTTTTTTTCTCCGTTTTCCCCAAAAGACTTGTTCCTGAATTCTAAAACAGCCTCTCAGACCACCTTTTCTCTTAGAATTAAAAAAATGGTAAACGGACCAATTTTCATAAAGTACCTTTACTTTAGACTATCTATTGTGGTAAATAACTTTTATTTATCACGGGTTCATTTCCTGATTCTCTCTGGGTTTATTTCCTGATTCTCTCTGGTTCTTCAGTTACAAAATGAAATGGTAAGGAGGTTCCTAGAATAGTCATATTCATAAGCAGAAAGTAGAATAGTAGTTATCAGGGGCTGGGTGGAGCAGGGAATGGAGAGTTAGTGTTTACTGGGTAGAGTTTTAGTCTGGGAAGATGAAGACGTTCTGAAACAAAGAATGGTGGTGATGGCTGCACATGTGAAACGTACTTAATTACACTGAACTGCACACTTTAAAAACTGTGCGATAAATGCTAAATTTTATTTTACGTGTATTTTAACACAAGAAAAAAAAGTGAAACACTGAGATCATCCCTAGCTGCCTTAAACAGGTACTAGAAGAAAAAAAAAATCTGTATGCACACCAAAATCTTGTAAGGGGGGAACTTTAGAAGGATTTTACAAACGCAAACTATCATCAAGGTCCTTAACAGATAATAGAAGTGGCTCACAAAAAAAACCTTTAGAGATATACCTCATATTCATCATTTCGTGCTCTCTTTGTAGGAATGCCATTTTCCTATAAAAGAAAAGATGGTATTTATAATTTTAATATTTCAGCAAAGAATACAGCTGCATTGCAAAGCACTGAAAGTCAGCCTACCACAGAAACATTCACTACAGAGGCTGTCCAGAATCATGATTCATGGAGAACCTACCAAATGCCCAGTTCCTTTTCTCTCAACATTTGCATCCCCAGTGCAGGAGCATTAGTGTTTCATAAAATATTTTATCAGAAAAGCTAAGTCTCTTTCAAGTATATTTCCTAGTTTTTATAAAATTAAGCAGAGGCTGTCTTTAAGGAAAGACTGTCAGTTTCCAGTGATTACACTTAAAACAGTCATTTCATTATTGAAATTAAGCTCTAGGGAGCATGACTAACAAGCCATGAAAGTACTCAGCTGCACCTCCTGCCTGTAAATTCCACCAAGGTGTGATTACTATGCCTCCATCAAGCACTTCCAAATTAAAACAGAGTATGTGATGGGTTGGGAGGAAAAATTATGCCATTCACAAATGCTCACACTTCTATATAACTTTTACACACCAAAAAAACCACTAATGAAGGAAACAAAACAGAAAAATGATTATTCCAAGTAGGTCCTAAAACATTATTTCTGTTCCTAAAATACCACATTCCAAAGCACAAGGTGCAAACATTAGAGCTAAGGATGGGGGAACCTATCCACACAACCACTGTGTGTACCAATCTCCACATGCCCAGAATTCACTGGGTTAGCCTGTTGTATTTTGCCCTGTCCCATTCACAACTTTGCCTAACCCCAATTTCATATTCCCCAAACCCCATCTTCTTGGGCAGAATATCATGCCAACTGGGTATTTCTAGTCCACTCTTTTTCTAGCTCCACTCCTACCTACTCCATGATTCCCCAAAATATTATTCTTTTGTTAAGTAAACAGATTTTGTCATGATACACCCCCACATGAAGAAGCACTGACCCTTTTTCTTTCATTACCTTATTCTAGTTTTATAGCACTTAACACTACTGATTGACTTGTTTTCTGGTTTTCTGTCTTCTCCAATCAAGTGCAAACTAGATCTCACATCTATCTTACTCACCACTGCAGGCCTAGGGCCTAGACCGCCGGCGCGCCCATAATGCTGCAATGACTATTTACTGAAAGAATAATTAATTAATAAATAAACAAATGAAATCATGCACTTTTGGCCAAAAGCAAGGAGGGTGTTGGGAGACAAGATATTCAGGATGGACTGTTCACTGGCCAAAACAAAACACATGGACACACATACACACACAATAAAATGGGAGTTCTTCCTTCCTGTCTGTGGCTTCCTTCTCTCTCCAAATTGTATGATTTCCTGTCCTATAGCTGAATATTACTTAGAAGCAAAGAGCTGGAAGGATTACACAAGAGCAATTAAGAATGCAACCTCTGGAGTTAGAGCACCTAAATTCATATCCCGCCTCCCACAATGGACAACAGATTTGCAACCATGGGCAAAGCACTGAACCTCATTAACAAAGAAAGGATAGTAACAGTAGACCTAGCAGTACTCAGATAATGCAAGTAAAGTTCTGAGCACAGTGTGGATAAGCACTACGAGCGGTCAATAAATCTTCACTATTATTCTCCCTCTTGCCATCCTATTGACAGTCCAGTCCACTGAAGGCCTGGAGGAAGCACAAATCCCTAGTGTTCCCTAATCTTCCTCCTGGAAGGATCCTATTCTCATACTATCTCTAATGTATGAAGGAGGCTTACAATCCTGTTACGACAACTCTGCTGTCCTTCTTGACTTCCAATTGCATTCTTTCGAGATGCCTCCAAAAAGCATTTTGTGATATTAGAAGTATATATTCCCTCCCTCAAAAGCAAGTTAAAACAATACCTCCGTTGAGTCCACCTTGAGAGGAATATCATGAAAGGGGGAAATGTAGTGACCAGCTACATTCTCTGCAAAGGGAAAAAACAAAACAAAAATAAAAATACAGAATTAAAGCAACAGATTATCCTGTTCTTCAGAACAATTACATCCTTATCTACTTTTAAACTTTTTGAAAAAGTGTTCAGATTTTTCAAATTAACCTTAACTATGAATTTAAAGTTTACTTCAACTTTTAAAATTTATCCCAATATGATGACCAAAGAGAATACATACCAAATAAACCATATCTTGGTTTGCCAAAATAATTTACAGTTGACCTTTGAACAGTCTAAGTTTGAAATGCACAGCTCCACTTATACCCAGATTTTTTTTAGATACAATATAGTACTGTAAATGTATTTTCTCTCCCTTACGATTTTCTTAATAACATTTTCTTTTCTCTAGCTTACTTCATTGTAAGAATACAGTACATAATACGTAAACATACAAAAATGTGTGTTAATCAACTGTTTTCGGTATTGGTAAGGCTCCTGTTTAACATAAGCTATTAGTAGTTAAGTTTTTAGGGAGTCAGAAGTTGTACACAGATCTTCGACTGTGTGGTGGGCAGGTGCCCCTAACCCTCTCTTGTTCACGTCAACTGTACTTATCTCTGTAGCTTAAAACATCCAAAGCAGAAAAATGTTTAAAATTGACTATCACCCAAATATGAAAAACCTCACTTCTGAAAAGAGATTCTCTAGTAAGTGACTGGATTAAAACTGATGTCAATTTCCCTAGGACAAACCTAACAAGAGAATTCCCAATTTCTGTCTACAATTCACATGAACAAAGACATAAAGGTCCAACCCAATTAAAAGAAAAACAAATCATTGTGTCCCACTCAGTGATAGGATGCTTATATCAAGGTAAGCTTAAAACAAAAATGAACTTTAGTCACTGGAACTATCTTATCTTCACTGCATACTGAAATGCACATTTTAAATACTTTTAAAAGTATATATTATTTAAATAAAATGCAACAACTTAATACGAACTTATATTGGAACACATCTGTTTCCAAAAGCTGGGCTTAGTAGTTTTTATTGTTTGCTTTTGTTTGTTCTGCTACACTCTCCACTGGGTCCCCAGCATCCAGGAAGTACCTAGCACTTAGTCGACATTCAATAAATACATCTCTATTAATATTTCCCACTTTAGTAACAGGGTAACTCCTGAGGACCCATTCACAGGGTAGGATAAAGAAGCGCATACAAGTGGCAAAGTATATACAATCTTGTTATTATCTACAAAGTTATTTTTCATTAGTTAAAAAAAAATGCACTTTTAACTTGCAACTTTATGTAACTTTAACTTGCATATCAGATCAAACTTCAAATTCTCTGCCTGAATTTAAAATCATCTAGGAGCAACACAAGAACAAAATTATCAGTTTGTTGCATGATTATATACTTTTCTAGAAGTAATACATACTTAAATCTTTATTATTTATTTTCTATTAAGATACCCCAGTTCGAATGATACAGCCACTTTGGAAAATAGTTGGTCATTTTCTTACAAAGTTAAATATTTGATCCAGAAATCCAACTGTTAAGTACTTGACCAAGAGAAATGAAAACTAATGTTTATAGGAAAACTAAGTGAATGTTTACAGGTGGCTTTATTCAAAATCACCAAAAACTGAAAGCAAACTAAATGTACAAACACTAAATGGATAAATGTATTCTGCTACACCCATATAATGGTATTTTGCTCAATGATGTATTAGTACCTAATAAAGAAGAATGAACTACTGATACACACAACAAAATCCATAAATCTAAAATGTATCATGCCAAATGAAAAAAAGACTCAAACAGTATCATTTGGATGACATTCTGGAAAGGGCAAAACTATAGGCATAAAGAGCAATCAGCGATTGCCAGGAGTTGAGAACAGAGGGTGAAGGTGACTCAAGAGAGACCACGTGGAAACTGTTCAGGCGTGATGGATTGTTCTGTGTCTTGATCGTGATGGTGTTTAAACGAATCTATATTCTATCAAAACTCAGAACTGTTCCCCCCAAAAGACTCAATTTTACTATATATAATTTCAAAAATAAATAAGAAAAAATAGGTTAAGAAAAACAAGTATTAAAGTACAAATGTAAGCTCTTGTTCCAATGAACAGTCACCAATCTGTGATTCCTAGTTTTAAGCCACAAAGATAAGGTAGTTTTGAGAAAAATACAATCCTCTGGAAGATTATGTCAATCATTACATTTGGGACCCATCACTATGATGGGAATTAACAATAATCTCTTCAAGCAGCTGCATAAACCAAGGAACTTTGTAATTAAGAAAGTATAGGAAATTTGACAGACCAGTTGGGCTGCCTTTGTAATTAAGAATAAATGATACCTCTAGCACATTGATTTGGTGTTAAATTTCTCTAAAGCTCCAATGCTCCTGTTAACTGAGGACAAGCCCCAACAAACTTACTATGATTTAAAATGAAAGCACACTACTCAAGCCTGAGGAGAAAATGGGACTGTGATCATTAAAAGCTAAAGATTTATGAAGTGTGCTGAGGTAAACCGGGATCTAAACATGATATTCAAAGACTATGATACTGCAAATGCATGGGTTTAAGCTGTTGTCTAATTTGCATCTTGGAAAGTAAAAAGAGTATTAGTGGGTGAATGGTCTGACTTAGAAAACCAATACCTACTAGCAGCCATCTGAACCACAAAATAGTATAGATTAAAATGTACTAATGAAGAAAAAAGAACAGAATTATATCTGCAACAATAAAAATAAAATATGGCTTTAGATGTCAGATGATAATGCTTTGATTGGGAAATATACCAAAAACTCAGGCAAAGCCATGAATTCAGAGACTAAGACCTGACTTCTAGTTACTGAGCTTGATAAACTCACTCAATTTCTCTGAAACTTAATTTTCTCAATTTTTTTCAATTGAGCAATATGTAATTTAGTTTGTAAAAGGTAATGCACTAGATACGGGAATACAAGTGCTAAAAAGTGAGCTAAGCCCACAGCCAAGACAGGGCTTGTACTTCCTCATCTCCATCAGCACCACCCATAAGTGCAAAGACAAAGGAGTCCTCTTAGGATTATCAGAAAGCTCATCATTGACCTAATGCAGAAAGGGAGGATGAGACCCCATCAAGTTTTCTGGGGTCAGTGCCATTAGTATGCCAGCATGCTCCACAGAGTGTTAAGACTCTCGAAAGCTAGATGTAAAGATAGGTGCTATCTATCCTGATCCTCAGTAAAATGGAAAGGGTAATCCATACTTTACACAGGAGACAAAGACAGAGACATGAGGTCCATGCAGCAAGCGTTGGAGCAATGTGTGCCACTCCGTAAAGATGACAGAACTGAAGCACGGGATATAAACGGCCCCTTCTCAGAGCCTCAGAATCAATCAGTAATAATCCTGAGTTAGAACTTCAGTATTTGAAGCTCACTCTGATTGTTTCTTTAGATTTGAAACCAAGTTGTTGCTGCCAATTTGCTTTTTAAAGTACCTATTTTGGGGGCACCTGGTTGGCTCAGGGGGTTAAGCCTCTGCCTTCAGCTCAGATCATGATCTCAGGGTCCTAAGATGGAGCCCTGCGTTAGGCTCTCTGCTCAGCGGGGAGCCTGCTTCCCCCCCCCTCTCTGCCTGCCTCTCTGCCTACTTCTGATCTCTCTGTCAAATAAGTAAATAAAATCTTTTAAAAAAAAAAAGTACCTATTTTGCTGTTTAAACAAAGCAATCTATGTACATGGTTGACAAAATGTAGCAGTCTTCACCTCTCTCCAATCCAGATCCACTGTCAGAGCAAAATTTTTCACCTCTTTAATTTACTTGAGGTCTAGTAATTATCTACATCTCTCCAAATAATGTATTTGTATGGTTAGTTTTTGCCTTACCAATTTTAGAAATTATCTATTGATTCTAATTTTAAGAGATAAGTTTTGTTCATTTCACTCCCAATCTGTTCCTCTTAAATTCTTTACTGACCAATCTTTTTTTTTTTAAAGATTTTATTTATTTATTTGACAGACAAAGATCATGAGTAGGCAGAGAGGCAGGCAGAGAGAGAGAGGAGGAAGCAAGCTCCCTGCTGAGCAGAGAGCCCAATGGGGGGTCCGATCCCAAGACCCTGGGATCATGACCTGAGCCGAGGGCAGAGGCTTTAACCCACTGAGCCACCAAGGCACCCCGTCTACTGACCAATCTTAACATTTACAGCTTTATTCCTTGTTCCACCAAATACATACAATATTTGACTGTACTACCTGGTTTTTTACTTCAGTCCCTTTATCCTTCTCTTAATTTTTATCTTCTGCACTTTTTTCATTTCAAGGTTGATAAATGTTCTATATTCATACTGAATTTTCTATGCTTTTCCTATTAGTATATTTTCAAAATTTCTCTAAAGATAGGAAAAACTTGGGAGTGTTTGTTAAACAGGTCTCTGGATCTCCCATACCTAGGGAATCAGAATCTTAAGAGAAATCTGGATAGATTTTTAGCACCCACAAACACTTCTTACACCGAAGTAAGTTTGAGAAGCACGGTCTACGTATTGATTTTTGGCCAAGTATAATGTTATAATTAAATTTCCTCTCCTGTTCAGCTTGTTTTGACTTGTGCTTCTAATTATGTTTCTTCCATCGTCAGTCATAATCGTATCTATAAATTATTCAAATGCCTCACAGATTCCACAAAGACTATGGATTCTCTATACACAAACAACTCTCTTTGAATATCTCTATCCCCTTGCTGCAATAAAGACTGCATGACTTTCTGGCCTCCTAAGACTCTGCTTCTTTGGTCTCCAGCTCAGATCTGTTTCCTGGATCCCATGCATTCATCTCTTTTGGTTTACTTAGTTGTTTTGCAGGAGCATATCCCTAACTTATATTCTGTAAGGAAGGATGCATAGGAGGTAAATTTCCCAAGTCCTTAAATGTCTGAAATGTCCTTATTTGGTCTTCACCCTAGATTGATGATTGCCTGGGTAAATTCTAGGAGGAAAGTTATTTTCTCTCAGAATCTTGAAGGTTTTAAGCATTCATTTGTGCTCATAAGTCAAATATTAGTTTGATTCTCACTCCTTCTAAGGTGAGCTGTTCTCCCTTCCTCCCCGGCCCCATACCTGAAGACTTTCAGGAACCTCTTTATAAAAGCCTCAGTTTTCTGAGATTTTGCAATGTATCTGGGACTAAGAACATTAGGGTCCTTAAATTCTTAGATTTCTTCTACCATCTCTTTGATAATTACCTCTCCATTCCTTCTGGCACTCTTATTAGTCAAATATTGGACTTCGTAGATTAAGTCTTATGTCTCCTCTACCTCCTTTTTCTATCTCCTTGACATTTTGTTCTACTTTCTGTGGATTTCTTTACCTTATAACTTTTCTGGTAGATTTTTTTAGCTTATATTCTACCTTATATTCTAACTTTTCTCTATTAGTTTTCCGGGACTGCCATAACAGATGATCACATTTAAGCTGGTAGCTTAAAACAACAGATCATCTTTTGTCCCACTACACCACCTATTGAGTTGTCTTTACAATATTTGAAAAGGTCTGTAATTATGTTTTCTTCATAGCTTCCTCTTCCTTTTTAATATATACAAGAGTTTCTAAAATCTCAGAGGACATTTATTGGACTTTTTAAAAATCAAATTCTCTTCTACTTTTTCTTTTCTATTTAATTTATAAGATTTTCTTAAATTCATTCATTCAATATTTACTGAACACATAAGTCCTGGGTATACAAATTCCCTCTTCTTATGGAATTTCTATTCTAGTGGGGGGGGGGGTCAAGTATAGAAGCAATGAATAGGAGTATGTTCTTACTATATTGGGTACAATAAGCATCAAAAAGCAAAAGAATGACAGCAAGAAAGGAATGAATAAGGAAAGAGATAAAAATTTAAATGGAAAGGACAGGGAAGAGCTCACTGATAGGTAATACTTCAGCACAGACCTAAACAAAGTGAGGAAGCAGGGCAAGCAGATTATCTAGGGAGGAACACTGCAGAGAGGCCAGGACAGCTGGAACACACTGATCAAAAGGAAGAATGGCTGGTGACGAATTCAGAGAGGAAGTCCAATATTAGTCACACACAACCTTGTATACTGTGGTGAATATTTTAAGTTTATTTTGAGCGAAATGAGAAGTCACTGGGGTTTTGAGCAGAGCCTGGACATGATCTGACTTACATGTTAAAAGGATCAAGGTGACTTCTGTGTGGAAAGCAGACTCGAGGGGGACCAGGGTGGCAGCAGGAGGGAGAATCAGAAGGTTACTACAATTGGCAGGTGGAAGATGGATTAAGTCGCAAGGGGGAAGTGGAGAGAAGAAACTCTTCTGGATACACTTCAAAAGCACAGCTGAAGGGAGAAACTACTGAATCCCAAGTGGGGTTAAGAGTAAGAAAGGCACCAAGAACAACTGCTGAGTTACTGGTTACAGATTTGAGGACAGAAACAAACAACCGAGCAGGCAGAGGAATCCAGAATCCAGAGTACTACACATGGTAACCTTGAGATGTCTCTGAGACATTTAGGTGAGACGACAGAATATGTTTACTGGATGTGTCAATCTTGAGTTCACGAAGAGATTCAGGCTGTTGCAAATCTGGAAGGCATAGATTTATCTAAAACTGTGGGGCTGAAAAGCTCAATAGCTACAGTCAGCAAACCTTGGCCCACGGCCTGTTTTTACTTGGGTAAATAAAGTTTTCTTGGGCAAAGCCATATTCATATCTTACTCTCTCTGGCTGCTTCTATGCTAGAAAGGTGGAGTTAAGTAGTTGTGGCAGAGACCCTATGCCCTGCAAAGCCTACTAGTTACCATCAGAGCCCTTTACAGAAAACATTAGCCAACCCTTGCCCTAGAGAGAGAACAGACAGAGACGTGGGCCAAGTACTGAGCCCTAGAGCATTTCAAAGGACCAGCAAAAGAGACTGCTGGAGAAGCCATCAAAATAAAAAAGTGTTGTCCCAGAGACAAAAAGAAAAAAAAATGTTTCAAGGAAGACAAAGTGATCGACTATGACAAGTTCTGTTAATAATCCACATGAGATGAGAACTTAAAATTGATCATTATATTTGTCACATGCAAGTCGCCTTTTGACCAATGAGTTTGGTAGAGTGGCAGCAATAGCAGCAGGAGTGAAAGCCTGACTGATGGTGATCCTTGACAATTTGGTTGATATTTAATAAGAGACTAGAAAGACTGATGTGTACACGAGAAAGCCTTGTTGAAAGTCAGCTTCCTGTGGAGACACAGGGGTAAGAAGTTGGCTATTGCATTGGGGGGCGGGCCGTTCTACAACCCTCCACTGTCTTTAATTTCTGTAGAAGAAACCAGCCCATTCCACAAGCCCCAAGCCTCCATGATAAACATCTGTGTGCTATTCCATAATAAAACTGACACCAATCCCCTGCATTAAGCTCCACATCCCCCTCTCACCCTCTCTCCTATTGGACATTAACCCCGCACAACCACTGTGGGGTTCTGCACCAGAGTCTGGCTTCTTCTTATTCTACAGACCCCCCACAGCACATATACTTACATTGGGACTTCCTCCACGCTGTTTCATCAATAACCATACCTCCAACTGTTTTTCATGTTCTATATACATTCTGAAATCTCCAGCTCTGATGGATCCTTATTTGTTGTTTTAGGATTATCCTTTTTTATTCACTTATTATCACTGTAATAGGATATTCGCTAGGCGGCAGATCAGACAAACAGCTGCCATCTTCTCTCAGTATTTTGCTTTGTCAAAAATAATAAACTAAGAATTCTGTCCTGCCCGTCAAGCTATACCGCACACGGTCAGACAGTGTTAATTAAAGCTTTCCCTTCAACTAGACTGAAATGAGATTTTATTCTATTATTTTGTAAATTACCTACATTTTTCTCTCATAACAGCAAGCTGTAGTAGGATGAAAGTTTATTAATGGTATTAGCAAGTGAGAACATTGAACGGAGTACAAAACTTGGATTTGATAATACGTGTATACACCAATTAGCTACATGTATGCCAAGTACCATAAGACAATTACAAATTATTACTAAAAACCATATATAGAGATTCTTTTTTTTTTCCCCCATGTATAGAGATTCTTACTGGAAGTTTAGCAATGATAAATACCAAATAGATACAAGTAATTTTTCAATATTCACACAATAACCATTATGTTCTATATGTTCTCTATAGAATTCTAATTCTATGATATAAACCAACTTAAAAAAAGGTTTTAAGAACTCATATATTTAAGACTCAAACATATATTGTGTGGATTATTCACAGGAAATTTTATTAAGTCCAAATGTATGGTACAGTCAATGGCAGATTCCATCACCTACCCCTCAAATGATGTGCTTAAAAAAAGAAAACCTATAGTAATTTCAACTTAAGTATATACTATGAATGATAAAACAAATTCACTGTTAAAGAACTGTATGATTCATTCTTACTCTAAATAAAAGCAACATGAATTACCTACAGCACAGTGACTCAAAGTGAATCAGTCACCTACCCCATAGTAACAAAAATCCAAACTATGGAAAGCATAGCTTCCACTCATCTTTGAGAAAATGTAAAAAAAAAGAATGTTTTGTGTTGTTTTTTTTTTCTTTTTTTGAGAGTGTGTGAGCAGGGAGAAGGGCAGAGAGACAGAGACAATCTTAACCAGGGCTCCATCTCAAGATCCTGACTGAGATCATGACCTAAACAGTATCAATGATATCGAGTCAGAGGCTCAACAAAGTGAGCCACCCAGGTACTTCATGAATTTTCAAGTTACTAACAAAACAAAGACAGACCTGCAGGCTATCAAAGGAATATTGACATGCAGTGCTCTCTTTGGTCCCATATAAACAAGTCTAACTTCATTATGATTTCACAATTCAAAAGACTGCAGAACAATAGCCATTAAAACCAAGACTTGGGGGGTGTATGGGTGTGGCTCAGTCAGTTGAGGTTAATTTTGGCTCAGGTCATGATCTCAGGGTTGTGAGACTGAGCCCTGCCTAGGGCTCCACACTCAGCAGAGAATCTGCTTCTCTCCGGTTACTTTCACCCTTCACAGAATATGACAAGAATTTTGGTCTTACATCTTGAAGTCAAAAGGAAAAAAGAAATGATAATATTAAATATTTACCATGCACCATGTGTGAGACACTAATAATCTTACACACCTGATCTCATTTAACTGTCACAAGCAATTCGATAATATCATTAGTACTATCCGTATTTTGCAGATGGAGAAATTGAGCTGAGGGATGTCAACCAATGCCCAAGATAGTCCAACTAGGCCTACAATCTAAGTGCTTTGATTACTAGTCTAAAACTTTCTCCAACACACTTGCTTTTGGAAGTTTCAGTTATCACCTCACCCAGCGCCTCCCCAACTGAATTCCATGAAACTCCAGGGTCATTAAAATGTTAAAATGTTCTAAGAAATATAGGCTCTGGGGTTCAAATCTTTATAACAAGTTACTTTATATCAGAATTTCCCAGATCTTTAATATGCACGCTGTGACTCTCCAAGAAGGTGATAAAATGGGAAGTGTTCTGCTCATTTATTAAACCATGAAGTGCTTTGTATAAAGAAAACCTAATAATAAACTATGGTATGTCTGTGTTCAACTCAGTACAGTTTGGAAAAATGACAATCTAGTCCAATCTCCTCTTTCCATGGTTTAATAAAATTGAGATACAGGTAAGTTAAATGACTCAGTCAAGGCCACATAGAAAGTTAATAAAAGGCCAGGGCTAGTACCAAGGAGACCTGATGATTCCTGCCAGGATGCTCTTTCCCCTATATCATCCCATCTCACTTCAGTACTGTTTCTACAAAGTCCAGTGCTAATTAAAAGGAAAAAAAAAGTATCAAACCTATCATTTATTCAGATTCTCCTGAATGGCAGTACAGAGAAACCATTTACAGAAATGAAGCTCAAAAATGGTCTACCTCCCAGCGCAGTATTTTAGAAAACTGGAATATATTTGGAAATGATTCCACTGCAATAACGCTGAACAACACTTTTCAGCCAAGTAGTGCTGCACTCGTGTTTTTCTTTGAAGTTATGTACAACTACATACTAGTACTTCATGTAGACATTGTCAACACTCAAAATACCTAATTTGAGACCATCTTTATAAGAAGCAATTTGTTCACTGTTTTCCACTTCCTCCCTTACCCTAAAGGGGCTTCTTTTCACTTTGTCCTACCCTAGCCAGCAATCAGGAAACATGCTGGGCCAAGGATGCCACCTGGCGTTTTAGACCAGGAATTGTTTAACCTGACATACCTTCCACTCAGTTTCTCACCACCTGGCCCCTTCCCCAAACCACACTCTTCCAATTCTTGCCTTTTCTCTTCCTTCCTATCATTTACCCTAACTCAGTGAACATTTTTGGCATTCTAGTTACAGAAAAATTATGAGGTGAATACACTGTAGCTAAAACAAACAAACAAACAAAAAAAAACAACCACAGTGTAAAGTCAATACAGCCTTGGAAACGCCCTAAAAGAGACGCCCTGTCCCAATAGAGAATGTTAAAATATCTAATATTTATCCAGTGCCTTCAAGGAAGATCAGCACCAAAAAGGACCCTGAAGATCACTGCTAGGTCATCTGCATTATTTCACAGCTAAAAAAACACCCTGTAAGAAATGAAGGAATCACCTGCCCAAATAACAGTGAGAGCTCATGGAAGGCACAGGGTGAAGGCCTAGGAGTCGCCATTTCAAAAGCCAATGCTCTGTCAACTATTCCATATGACCCAGACTCCTCGAGACTTTTTTCTGTTAACCCTCAAGTAAAATATTTTTCAGTGTTTTTATATTTTTCCTTAATTACCTATACTGACATCATTACTCTCTCTGAAGTGCAGGGCCCGTAACTAAAATCTCCTCAGTGCCATGTCTAACTGTGTCTAGCACACTTGGTAAATACTTGTTGACTTTCTTGGTCTATTATTACTGTACTTATTGCAAATCTAGAATATTTTCACCATGTTATGCGTTTAGACAACCTTTTATCTACTCAAAAACCTAACTGCCATTTCATAACACTCTGTGCCCCAAATTACCACATCATACATAACCTTCTAGAACACAAGCCACTCAGAAATTTGGGAGTTCTTGTTAAGGGTTCCTCTCCACCTGAGGAGTATTGATTGACTAAACAAGGATGGGAAAGGATATGTAGCATGGGGGGGAGCAACCAATTTTGAAGATATTTTAATATCGGTTGCATCATAATCCATAAAGTATACTCAGTTTTCTCTCCCATAAAATACTCTTCGACCCTAAGTTCACGTAAGATAGTGTAAACATTTTATAAATTACAGATAGCAATAATCACAGGTATTATTTCTAATAATTTATATTGTAGATGCTCTGACTAATCACTTTATACACACTTTATCATGAAATTCTTACAGCCCTGTTTTACAGGTAAGAAAACAAAAAGCAGAGCAGGTAAAGAAACTCATCCAGGGTCACGGAGCGAACAGCTGAAAAATCCAGGATTCCACCTTAGATCCGAAAGGCCCCAAAGCTAGTGCTCCTAAGAAATGGGCTTATAAGGCAAGGCCGACTTTACAGAAAAAAGGTACTACCTCTCTCAGGGCTCGGAAGTCATTAGGCATGAAGGCAACTCAACCAACCTCCCTATCTTCACCCCACAGTGAAATACGTGGGTGCAAAGAAAAAATGAGAATAAATAACGGGGACCTGGGTCGTTTTCTGACTTAGCCGGTCAGCTCAGTGCCCTGCAACTCCCTTTGCCCTCTGGAGTTTGTTCACTGTGAGAAGACACGGCTGGCCGGGAGCCAACTAGGCTCTTGGTCGAGCACCTCATTCAAAGTGCAAATTTGTGAATATAAAATCGTGCTTCTGGGAGATGCTTCGCCAGAGTCTCCCCCACTCCATCCCCACCCCAAAAAAGACCCACTGGCCTAAGCATCTCCAAAGTTCCGACAGCCTTTCCAATTGCAGGAGGCCCTCACTAGGAGGAGCGTGGTTCCGCCCACCGAGAGGGCCGGTCTGCTGGCGGACTCTGCCCTGCCCTTGCACAACTGAATTACCGGAACCCTGAGCCGCTGCGGGGCCTTGCCTCAGGCTTCGGGGCCGCGGCGCGGTGACCGCGGGGCCCCTGCGCCTCGGCCCGCCGCTGGGGGAAGGCGGTTGGCCGCGCCCGGGGCGACTCAGCGCGGCGCCACCGGCCGCCCACCACCCTGCGTCTCTGCGTTCCGCGTTTGGGGACTCACGGCGCCGCCCCCCTCGCCCACAGCTCCGGTGGCTCGGCGCGGGCCCCTGCGTGCGGGGAGGTGGCCTGGGCTGCTCGGCCAGCACCGCAAGCCCGAAGGGAGGAGGGAGGAGGCCGCGTGGACCGCACAGGCCCCACCCCGAGCCTTCCCTGGTGCGCCGCCCGCCGGGGGCCTCTCGAGTTACTTACTGAAGAAGAGGCGGTAATCGGGGGAGTAGAGCTGGCCGCGCTCCTCCGTGCGGTAGAAGGCCTGGGCCATGGCGCCGTGCGGTCCAGGCCCTGCACTCTTTCCCCGGGGCAAGCGGGCGGCGGCGGGGGCTCCCGCGCGCCAGCCCCAGCCGGTGCGCAGGAGCGGCAGCAGCGCGCGCATGGCGTTGACTGCCGTCGGGCTCCGCGCAGGGCGGCGCTGGGGGATCCTGGCCCAGCCGCGCGCCGGTGCCCCCTACTGGCTGGAGCCATCCCTTCCGCCCGGGCTTGGATTTAGATCCCGCGCCCTGGCCAGTCGGCCAGTCTCCGGCTGGACCTGGAGATTTCGATCAGAGCAAACAGAGCGCCCAATAAATTGCCAGTGCCGCGCGCAGTGTGTACGCTGTGTCCAGAGCGAGGCAAAGATGAGCAAGATAACATCCACCACCCCTGAGGAGCTCACAACCATTTATTAATGCGTATATACATTTATTCCTTCACTCATCCACTCAATATTTACTGTCATAATATTTTTATTACAATGATAAAAATTGAGTGATTATTCTGTGCCAGGCACTGCTCTAGATCCTGTCCAATGTAGAAGGCAAGCATTGCACACACAAAAACACCATGATGAGTCATAATCAGACATCCTTGTGAAGATTTGACAGGTAACTTGTCAGGTAACCTTGTGAACGTAACTTCTTCAAATGTTTATCTCTTCCATGAGGCCTTTCCTATTTAACCCAACTAGAGATGATTTATCTTTTCTTTTTCTTATATTTTCACTTCTACAATGGCACTTGGTACCAGACCTATATATTTGTGAACCTGTCATGTTTTCCATTTCACCCGAATCAACCCACTGTTTTGTTAATGAGCCAAACACACCGGAATTAAGATTTAGTATCCTCGCAGGGTGTAGCAGCATGCCCAGCCATAATAATGGCTCTTTTGTTGTGGAGTTAAGTTGCTCCTGGGAGTCCCTTTTACCAGATCTTTCTATTAGCATATGAAATTCTGGTTATCCACTTTCCAGGAAAACTTGAAGAAACAATTTTCCGTAGGCAGTATCTCCACTTCTCCCCATTTCAATTCAGATGACCTTCTTCCACCTTCTCAAGATCAACAATGACCTCCAGTCAGTAGGAAGTTCAATTCTCACAATAAATCAGAATGAGAGAACCCAGAAGAAAGCAGTAAAAAAGATTGTCTCATCAGCAATGAAAACTTTTAAAGAAAATTAACTATTGTAAGGACCTATTTAGCTAGAGCGCTTCCATTGGGTTAAACAATAATTTTGTTGTTTAAAACTTAAACTGTCCCTGCCCCCCTTCTCCCAGGGGACTTACTTAAAAACAAGTCCCAGAAACCAGTCCCAGGTAACAAAGCCCAAATACAAGGGTAGGTCAGGCCAGGTGGAGACAGCCAATCAGTGGGGGGGCGCATACGGTCTCCCTAGATACCAAGGAGTATGGGCCCCGCTCTTTGGGCACCTTTTGGGCGCCAATTCTGACCAAGGTGATAGGCTGGTTCAGATATCTACTAGGGTAAATTGTAACTCAATCGGTCACTTAATGTGTGACCTAACATGACTGTGCAGCTTTCTCTGTGTGTTACAATTTCATTGGCCACCTGTACGAGGCCAGGCCCAACCATATGGCCTTTGCCCTTAAAAGCTACTCTGTGAAGCAGAGAGACGTCGCCCTCTCTGTAAGAGGCGTGGCCCTGAACGTTCGGTTTGATTCTTGATATTTGGCGCAAAATAAAGCTTTGCTTGACCTTCGCTTTGTATCAGTCTTGCTCCTTTAATCATGCACCCATTATTGGGGGACCTTTCAGTATCTGTTATTCAATCCAAAAGTGAAAACAAAAATAGTAGCAATTTTACAGAAAGAGGCAAAAAAGGTGCACTTACGCTCTGCAAAAACTAAGTGAAAAAAAAGAGAAGGCCTTTTAAAATTATCTCTTAAAGTACTGTAATAAAAATCGGGTTCTAAGTTACTATGCACAATGAATATGTAAATTCACGAAAAAGATAATTCTAACTTAGAATCCTAGCTCTTATAGCATAAGACAAACATCTTTGCCAAGATTATATTAATTAAGTCTGATTATGGATCTGATTCTAGTCTAAACTAGTTTCTCTCTCTGTTCCATAGCTGCAAATTACATCCTCTGGTTCTTAATTTTAACAAGATAGACAAGATTTTTAAAAATGGGTTGAAACAAACCTTTACTCACAAAAAACTGCAAGCAGAAATTTCACCAAGATGGTTCTATATCCATCATATAACTTTATATAAAGATAATAGTACTGGGACGCCTGGGTGGCTCAGTTGGTTAAGCAGCTGCCTTCGGCTCAGGTCATGATCCCGGCATCCTGGGATCGAGTCCCGCATCGGGCTCCTTGCTCGGCAGGGAGCCCGCTTCTCCCTCTGCCTCTGCCTGCCATTCTGTATGCCTGTGCTCGCTCGCTCTCCCTCTCTCTCTGACAAAAAAAAAAAAAAAAAGATAATAGTACTTATATCTGTTATGCCCCAATAATGGGTCCGTGATTAAAGGGGCGAGACTGATACAAAGCGAAGGCCAAGCAAAGCTTTATTTCCCGCCAAGCATCAAGAATCTAACCAACGTTCGGGGCTATGCCTCTTACAAGAGAGGGCGACCCTTCTCTGTTTCACAGACTAGCTTTTAAGGGCAAAGGCCATGCGGTTGGGCCTGGCCACACACAGGTGGCCAATGAGATTGTAACACACACAGGAAACTCCACAGTGATGCTAGGTGACCAATTGAGTTACAATTTACCCTAGTAGACATTTGAACCAGCCTATTACACCTTGATTGGGATTGGCGTCCAAAAGACTCCCAAAGGGCGGGGCCCATACCCCTTGGTAACCAGGGGGACAGTATGCACCCCCCCCATCGGATGTCTCCACCTGGCCTGACCCACCTTTGTATCTGGGCTTTGTTACCTGAAGCTGGTTTCCAGGACTTGGCTCCAAGTAAATCCCCTGGGGGAAGGGGAGCAGGGACAGTTTCTAAATAGGTCCTTACAATATCTAGATGATGGTCAGGATTTTTAATCAACATAAATGTCTGAAGGTAGATGATACAGGGTTTCCCATGTAAGAGAAACAACTTATTTCTGTCTTGTTGGTCTTAATGTGTTTAATTTCCATTACTAAGATCCCCCTCCTAGCTCAAAATGGCTGTTACAGCTCCAATCATCACACCCTCATTTCACCTAGAAAGAAAGACAGAAAGAAAGAAAGAAAGAAAGAAAGAAAAGAAGAAAAGATAAAAGAAGGTTATGCCCTTCCCTTAAGAACACATCTCAGAGACTGTAACACTACTTTTACTTATATTGTATCAAGCAGCACAGTGTACAGGCTACAACTAACTATAAACTGGCAGCCTATTTCTCTGGGTTAACAGAGGCCCAGGTAGAAATTAGATGCCATAGGACTACAGAAGAAGAAGAAATGAATACTAGAGGACAACCGGCAGTCTGCCACAAACATCATTTTCTTCCTCTATATCGTCCAACTACCTTGGAAAGTTCTGTGAGAATTCTACATATTTCTCTTCCAACTATGAGCTAGGTTCACATTCTTCCCTGTTGGGCACCAGGGTTCTTTCAATTTTGCCAATTATTTCATGACAGTTAAAACTAAGAGACTCATCTAATTTTCAGAAAGGATCTGTAGGAGATGTTGTCAGTAACCCCTTAGACTCTATTTAGATTGCAGATCCTAAAATGTTTTTGTCAACAGTGGTGGCTTTGTAATGTGTAAGCTTGATTAGGCTAAACTGTAAGGCAGACTCTCCCATAAAGGTGTGGGGAGGGAGGATTTACTTTTGTGCATGTATCATAGTGGCTATATAATTTTGTTTCATCAAGTAGAAAAAAAAAGCTTAATTGTTCTCTTAACCTTTGAAGTTCAGATGTTTCAACAAGATAAACCCTACTGAGACAATGTTATAGGCTAATTTCTAATGATCTATAGATTCTTTTTTTTTTATTTTTTTTATTTGATCCATAGATTCTTAGAATAAGACCAAACCCAGCAGAATATTTTAGAGAGTGAGGAGCTAGAGTTGTCCAGTGTAAGGCCAAAATCACTGGGCCTTTATAACCCCATTGATGGGATATGGGCTTCCCTAGAAAGGGCATGATATGGAAAAGGCAGCAAAGGCCAGCCCTGAGAATGCTGACAACTAAAGCAAAGTCTTTCGTTAAAGGTGGCACAAAACTAGCTTCTCCCAAAGCTAGGAAACTGTGGTAGAGATAGGAGTTGGAGCTAGAGAAAAATTAGGTCATCAGTGAATCCCAATTCTGTTTCTGCTTTTAGCATTGGTAAGTGTAATATAAAATCTAAATTGGATAGAGTTGTCATTTTCTGAAATGCTGGATTATCCTGCTAGAAAATGAAAGAATTTTGGAATTGTGGAGTAGTCATTTTTGTGTGATATTTTGTAAAAGCAGCATATGTCTCTAAAATTAATTGTGATCCTTACTTATATATCATGATAAATAAACAAATTTTAAAATCTGCTAATTGCCATTGCTTATGCTTGCTAGCCAATGGTTAACTTCAGGGCCTGGGTAGGACATAATATAATATGTATAATATAGGAGGATTTAATAAAAGGAGAATTTTAAAACAATTTTGAACACTTTCTACTTTATCTGTTTAGGGACACACAATATTTCACTGGCCTTTTGAACACTTTATCTAAAGGGCAACTTTGAAAATATTTTCATGTTACCAAACATTTAAAACATTTGTCATATTATCATAGAAATGTTGCAAAAGTATTTCTAAATGTTACTTAGAGTTCCTATTCATCCTCTATTTGTGATCCACATTTTTCTTCTTCTAAATACAGGTGAAAGTTCCAGATCATTTCTCACTTAAATATTGACTTTTATTCTACTGAGGAGCAAAGTTATTATCATGACAATGCAAAAAACAAAATGATTTTTGTCTGTGAACTTTAGATCTCTAAATATATTATATTAAATGCTGTTGTGTTTTTATATAGCTATTTTTATAAAAGCCATGATACCTCAAGAAAATAAGAGAAGATGATGATAGGAGAAAATATTTGCAAAAGATATATCTGATAAAGGACTATTACCAAACTATACAAACAACTCTTAAAAATGAAAAATAGGAAAACAAACAACCTAACTTTTAAAATTGGTAAAAGAAAGAACAAAATAGTGAGAGATTGGTTAAATAAGTTTATGGATAACAGAGCCTGTCAGTCATCCCCCAACATCAGCCCTCCCCTTCATTTACAGCAGAAGAATTTTTTATTTCTCCAGATAAAAAATATACTCTCCAGGGGCGCCTGGGTGGCTCAGTGGATTAAAGCCTACGCCTTCGGCTCAGGTCATGATCCCAGGGTCCTGGGATCGAGTCCCGCATCGGGCTCTCTGCTCAGCAGGGAGCCTGCTTCCTCCTCTCTCTCTGCCTGCCTCTCTGCCTACTTGTGTTCTCTGTCTGTCAAATAAATAAATAAAAATCTTAAAAAAAAAATTATACTCTCCAGCTTCCCTTACAATAGGTGTGACCATGTAACTCAAGTCCACCAATGGGACATCTAGGAACATTCCCTAGGAAAATCTGGTGTGTATATATACATGTATGTATATATACACACAATATATGTATATATACACACAATGGAATATTATTCTGTCATGAGCATGGAGGGAACTTGAGGGCATTAGGCTAAGTGAAATAAGTCAGACAGAGAAAGACAAATACTGCATGATCTCACTTAAATGTGGAATATTTTAAAAAAAAAAGAAAAGAGAAAGAAAGAAAAGTTGAATTCATAGAAATAGAGTAGAATAACAGTTGTCAGAGACTGGGAGTTAGAAGAAATAGGGAGATGTTGGTCAAAAGGTACAAGTTTCCAGTTGTAAGTTCTAGGGATATACTGTACACCATGGTAACTATAGTCATGCTAAGAGAATAGATCTTAGATATTCTCACCACAAATATATACAAAAAAGATAATCATGTCAGGTGATAAAGCTATCGGATAACATTATTTTGGTAATGATTTTGCAATATTACATGCATAAAGTCATCACACTGTACACCTTAAACTTACACAGTCTTAAATATTAATTATATTTCAATAAAGCTGGGGCGGGGAAGAGAGGGAGGCAGTTAGCTCATCCTTTACCTCTTCCTCTTCATCATTTCTCACATTCTACCTTGTCCATGAAGGTAAGGGCCATGCGCTGGATGAATGGAGCTCTGAGCTGACAGCAGCTTGCACGCCAGAGGACTTTGTGGACCAGAGGGGCCAGATAGTTCCAGAATACATACCTTGGAACTTTTACATGAAAGAGAAATAACTATCTATCTTATTTAGTCATCAATATTCCTTTTTTTGTTTCTGTTTTCTCTCCCAGCTGAATTTAATTCTAATCTTCATTTTCTTCTTCTTGCATAGAAAATATGTTAGGAGAAATTCTAACTGAGAACTCCCCTCTTTACTACCTATATAATTTTATTCAAAACGTTGTAAAAGTATTACATGAACTGTTACTTAGGAAGTACTTAAATTAAGTTACTTGTATTAGAAAGAAAAAATATGTTATAAGTTCAACTCTAAAAACCAACTGAAATGGTATTAAAATTAGGGAATTTTAGTTGAAACTTAAGGTAGGAAATTTTTGCAAAACTCATATCTAATAAAGAACCAATATCCAAAATATCCTGAAAGAACTCTAAAAACTCAACAACAAGAAAATAAATGACCCAACTAAAAAACAGGGAAGAGCTCCAAAGAGATACCTAACCACAGAAGAGCTACAGATGGGAAATTAGCATATGAAAAGATACTACGTGTCATTTGTCATTGGAGAGATGCAAATTAAAGTGACAATGAGATATCACTACACTCAGAATAGCTAACATCCAAGACACTGACAACACCAAATGCTTCCAAGATGTGGAGCAACAGGAACTCCCATTAATTGTTAATGCAAACAGAAAATGCTACAGCAAATTTAGAAGACAGTTGAGCAGTTTTTTTAGAAAACTAAACATACTCTTACCATGCAACCCAATAGTCGTGGCTCCTTCATATTTATTAAAATGAACTGAAAACGTATGTCCACACAAAAACCTGCACATGATGTTTATAGCAGCTTTATTCATAATTGCCCAAACTGGGAAGCAACCAAGATGTCCTTCAAGAGGTGAATGGGTAAATAAACTGTGGTCCAAAATAATAATAATAATAGTAGTAGTAGTAGTAGTAGTAGTAGTAATAATAATAATAATAAATGTGATCCATCCAAACAGTGCTAAAAAGGAAATGAGCTATTAAGCCATGAAAAGACATGCAGAAACTTTAAATGCATGTTACTAAGTGATCGAAGCCAATCTGAAAAGGCTATATGCTGTACAATTCCAAATGTATAAATCCTGGAAAAGCCACAACTACAGAGACAGTAAAAAGATCAGTGGTTGCCAGAGGTTGGGAATGGGGGGACAAATGAACAAGTAAAGCCCAGAGGATTTTTAGGGCAGTGAAACTGGCCTATATGATTCCATAATGATGGATACATGTCACTATGAAGTCACCTTGACCCTTCTAGCCTAGAACCTAGTAATCTTCCAGCCTTAGCAAGCCCCCTAACCTGCGTGATTAACTAACCTTTCTTTGTACATCTATAGATCATGCATTCTTTCCTAGAAAGAATAGAGCCCTTCTGCACAACACAAAGCAGAAATCAAACCCTGTGGCACAGCCTCCAAGCACTGAGATAATGTCTGTAGCTGGTATTATTGAGTCTGGACAAATGTTAACTGCCCTAAATTCCTTAAAACTGCCTGGGCCAGGCAGAACCTTCAGAGTTGGCCATTGGACAGAGCCTGTCTTCTCCCTAGGTGGCCAGCATCTTGAATAAAGCCCGTATTACTTTCTGATCAAAACTCATCTCTTAAATATTGTCTTTTTGAGCAACAGGCAGCTAGCTGAACTTGGGTTTCCATAACAATTAACCACTTCTCAAGATGCATAGAATATCAAGACCAAGAATGAATACCAATGTAAACTAAGGAATGTAGGTGACAATAATGCATCAATGTGGGTTTGATTGTAATATAAGTACCACCACTCTGATGAGGGTTATTGATAGTGGGAAATACTGTGCATGTGTGCGGGGTAGAGGATAAAAGGGAAGCCTCTGTACCTTCTTCTCAGTTTTGCTGTGAACCTAAAACTGCTCTACAAGATAAAAATGACTCCAAGAGATGGAACATCTCAAACACTTTGGAAACAATATCAAGTATGGTAATTTAAACTATGAAAATATAAAATGTTTTTGTTATTAACTGTTTTTCTTTATCATCTAATAAAAATCATGTTTTAACTTCCTAATAATGCCTATAAGAGTGTCATTACTACCTTTAGTATTTGTAATGTTTGCTCTTTAAAAAAAAAATATTTATTTTTTAATTATGTTATGTTAGTCACCATACAGTACATCATTAGTTTTTGATGGAGTGTTCCATGATTCATTGTTTGCGTATAACATTTGCTCTTAACTTGAATTGCTGTTGCTTTAGCGTGGGCATAAAATGGCATATATGTAGGCTGTCTGCAAAATCATTAATCATTTTCTGTCAGGAGGAAGTAGGTTCTCCTGTGGGCATTCCATGGACAATTTTGCTCTGCTGGAGATTCTAGCATATCCTTCTTTATTGTTATTGAAAATTTTTGTATCATTTTATTTTTAAGCAAGTGTCCTATCTAATTTTTACCTTAAACAATTTTACCCACCTCTTCCACCACCCCCAACTCCAATATCTTAATAGAAAAGCCTAAATGCTCAGAGGTCCTTTTCTGAAGACTTACTGAACACCTACTTTGAAATATACATGTTTCCCACATATACAGCTATTAAAGAGCAACTAATTTTAGCTCCCACTTTGAAGGCTTCTTAATATAGATAGGTTGGGCTTCTGAATGAGGCAATAGTTCACTGGTAATCATTTTTCTCTTCATATTTCACAAATGTCTGCCAGAGCCACGCCTGTACGTAATTCAGCAGATGTTTTTAGGAAAATTCTCAAGAAGATTGTTCAAATCAAATATTGGGACATAGCTCCAGTACCTTGAATCAAGAAAGTATACTATATATTTGATGCAAGTGCAAAAGAAATTCCCAACGGGTCTGACACCTCTGTGACCTCAGTCTTGGGTTCAGCCTTGAGAATGCCTAACAGTAAATTGTCCTTTTTTTTTTTTTTCTGAAGTGCCATTGTTTCAAAGTTCTTTACCTGACTTTCCACCATCAGAAGAGTCCCTGAGAACAAATCTGTTTGTTTTAAAGCAAATTTTAAGCAGATACTTGAAGAAAAGCTCTGTGGGGGGTCAACACCCCCGTAGCTTGCCTATCAGAACAAGCCAGGGGCTGGGCTGCAGAGGGCAGATTCCAGGGCCCATGTGTTCCTAAAGTCTGTTCCTAAAGCCCAGAAGCCTCAAAAATGAAATCCCAGGTGCCCAAACACCTTGTTCTACCAGGAGACAACAAAAGGAAACAAATATCAAGATAGCTCCTTGAAAAGTCTGCGCCCCTCCGGAGGGAGGGACCAGGAAACTTGATTACAGGATTTTACGTGTAATGTTTGTTCTGTTCAGTGGAGCATGCTAAGGTATAATATTTAGAGAGAATTGTGGAAAGATCTGAAGCCAGCCTGGTTGGAAAAGCTGAAGGATAGATATTTGGGTGGGGAAAGAGAGGGACTTTGTAAAAGGAGTAGAGATTTAAAATGAATTGTAATGAAGTTTTGCTGTAGGTGTAACACTTTTCCAAGACATTCTTTGAAGCTCACAGGGACATCTATGCCACTGTGAAGGCTGTTGGAGTTAGACTTGCGCTTAGAAAGATGCAGGATACTCGGACTGGCCCCCATGCAATTCAGACACGTCAGAGTTATATATCTATTCAAACAGGAACACTTCTGGGGTGCCTGGGTGGCTCAGTGGGTTAAGCCTCTGCCTTCGGTTCAGGTCATGATCCCAAGGTCCTGGAATTGAGCCCCGCATTGGGCTCTCTGCTCCGTGGGAAGCCTTTTTCCTCCCCTCTCTCTCTGCCAGCCTCTCTGCCTACTTGTGATCTCTCTGTCAAATAAATAAATAAAATCTTTAAAAAAACAAAACAAAACAGGAACACTTCCACTGTATCACAGAACATAGATATGCATTTAATGCTAGAGATAAAACACGAGTCTTCAGAGAAATGTCAAGATTCAGGGAGTAAACTTTGGGTCACATGTCCTCTGTGGGTCACTACTGCCCCCAAAGAGGCCTTTTTGAAATTGCCAGGGTGTTTTCCGATGTCACAGTGACTGAGGAACATTACTGCTATTTAGTGATGCTGTACACGCTCCAACAAGTAAGATAGCCCTACACAAGGAGGTGTTGTCCTGTGTTCTTCATTGCTCTGAAATGTCCCATCAGACAGCGGTGTAAGTGCCTAATCTGTTTTCTAAAAAATTATGTCAGCCTAAAAGCTAATGAGATACCATATATAACACAGAGAATTTTTTGCTTTGTTTTAAGATATGTGCGTGGTATTTGAGACTCTGATACTTCACACTGTATTAGTCTACATTTCTAGCTCTTAATTCATGGTGATTCTATATAAGATTGCAAGCATATGACTATTTAATATGCTTTTAGTACTAGTGACTGAGCATTTTCATATCAAAATACACATGATTTTATTACAAATTATTTTTCTTTTGTGTTTTATAAGATAGTTATTCATTACATTGATTTTTTGAAATTATGTGTAGTAGGTTTTCTTATCTATTAATTTCATTTCAAGAGCGTAAAGACACTTTTACAAAATACTTCTTATTAAAAGAAAATATTAGTTTATCCATTCACCCATAATAAGAAATGAAGTTCTGATACATTCTTAGATGTATATCAAAAACATTAATACGAAGCAAAAGATACTAGACATAAAAAGTCACATGTTGTATGATTTCTTGTATATGATATATCCAGACTAGGCAAATCCGTAAAGATAGGGCAAAAATTAGCAGTTGTCAGAAGGGTGTAGGGAGGGAGGAATAGGGATTGATTACATAAAGGATATGGGGTATCTTTCTGGAGCAATGAAAATGTTTTGAAACTACAGAGGTGGTTATTACATAATATCGCGACTGCATTAGATGCTACTGAATTGTACACTCTAAAATGGTTAATTGTATGTTATATGAATTTCACCTCAATTCTGAAAGAAGGGGAAAGTTAAGTCTAATAACTCGGAAAATAACTGTTATGAGTTCTTGACCCTTTCTGTTTTATGGACCCATTTCACAGCCTTATGGAGCCTACAAAATGCTTCTCAAAGTAACGCTTGTAAATACTTGAAATACACTGTTAAAGAGCAAACCAATTATATTAAAATGTATCTGCAAAAATACTTTGGGAAAAAACGTTGTGATCTGATAACACACTTGGTTCTTCACCGAGGCATTAAGCAACTAAATCCAGCAGCAGATCTAATAACTATCATCATTTTGAAGTCATGATCGCTATAAATGACAGAGACACCTGCAACATCGGGAAAATGAAATAACAATTATATATCATTTCTCCTGGAGGAAAAAAGCATAGATAGTACTCATGCTACTGTAGGGTTTGTTGCCTACATTTATCAATGCTAAATGTTAGTTAGAAGTAAGTGAAAATAAAGATGCAGTCTTTTTTCCCCCCTTTTTCTTTAAATGCTAGTTTACTGATCTCCTAAATTCTCCCTCTGAGCCCCCGGTGGTAAACACCTACCAAAGGGAATGGGTGTGTATTCTTTCCCTGTTATCCTTAGAGGTACTTTGGTGGATGGCTAAGAGCTGAATAGCAGACTAGAGGACAAAGAAAAAAATATGTCGGTGTTCTAGATTTCTCTTTAAGACTATAATGATTGGGGGCTCCTGGGTGGCTACCTTCAGCTCAGGTCATGATTCCAGGGTTCTGGGATCAAGCCCAAGTCAGGCTCCCTGCTCAGCAGGGAACCTGCTTCTCCTTCTCCTCCCCACTCCTGCTCTATCTCTGTCTCTCTCTCTCAAATAAAATTAGGGGGGGGAAAAAAAGCTGTCATGATTGTGGCATGTGTCATGATTGTGGCACACTCAAAAGTTTAAATACCTGCCTTCCTCTCAGGTCCCAGGATCAAGCCCCACCTGAGGCTTTCTGCTCAAGCAGGGAGCCTGCTTCTCCCTCTGCCTGCCATTCCCCGTGCTTATTCTCTCTCTCTCTCTTTCATCCTTTCTCTCACTCTCTCTCTTTGACAAATAAATAAATAAAATCTTTAAAAAAAAGCTGTCGAGATTAAAGAACAGGTAAGAGATCTGTTTGTCCTCTACTTATTTTATAAAATGTTTTTCTTCCCTATTTTAAAAGATATTTGATCCAACTTTTGATTAAACAAATGGCCCAAGAAGCAGGCTCACCCAATAGAGGAATGATTGGTTGAAAGATGAGAAATCAGTTTTATTCCCCCTTATTTTGGGGGGAAAAAAGTTATTTTAGCATGTAGAAATTCTTCTCTGAATGATAATAGGTATATATGTGACAACAAGTCCATGTTCTGAGGCTCATACATCTCTTACAAGAAGAAAAGAGGAAGATCGAGTTGTTTTTAACCACGTCCCAATAATATGCAGAACACATTTGGTATTAAGCTTTCAGTCTTTCTGGCTAGTTACTAAATTGAATGTAATAAAATTCATCCATCATACAAGAATCACATGTGATTTAACTACACATTGTTAAATGGCATAAAAAAATAGAAAGTTTTGCTTGATTAAGTATTATTACTGCTTCTAGGCTAAAATAATCATGAGAAATTTCAGCTGCAAATGACATATTATAAATCCCTTGTAATATTATAAATATAGTAATCATGGTAATACTCTAATCCAATTCAAGGGTGAGCTACTAAATTGGTAATAATAGGTCCTGAACAAAATCTAATGAGACAACCCATTTTCTCTGCCCACTTTCTAGATTTTCCCTTTAGGCCTTGAGCAGTGGGAATTAATTTTGTTTTTAAATGGTTTAACCATAGAACTCCTATTTTTTTCCCTCATTTATAATAGTCTAATTACACAGAATAATGCTTTTAAAATTGGATTCAAAAGAACCCTGGGATCCAAAGGCAATCCCTTGAAATAAATTTCAAGTAACTCATTGTAAGAAAATATGGACAGGATTAATTTATAACCAAACCTCAGGCCCACACCACAAAAGAATTTCAGGACCCCAAAAAGAATGAAGAATGGTTTCATAATGTCAGTTGGTGATGTTTGTGTTAGACACTCAGGAGCTGAGGAGTTTGCCTTGTTTGAAAATCATGCTTTTAGAAAGAGAACTCATTTCTTGCCTTCACCCCTTTATTCATCCCTTCATTCACTGAACTAAAATTTACTAAAGATGTATTATACTTCAGGAACTATGACAGTAACTGAATATAGAATGATGAAAAATATTTTTAAACATATCTACCCTCATAGTGTTTATAGTCTGGTAATCTATCAATCAAAAATTATTTGTTGGGGATTCAACAAATAATCACATAAATCTATTGATAAGATTAAAATCTGAGATAAGAGCTTATGAAAAAAATATATATAAGAAGCCATGACAGAAAATGATAGGAAGACTTGATTTAGGTTGAGGATCAGGGGAGGCCTTGGTAAGGATATGACAACTTAGCTGCTACCTAAGGAAGTAGGAGAGAGCCAAGGGGAAAATGGCATAGGGGAAAGGAATGTGCAAAGGTCCTGAGGCAATACTTGCCTGAGAAAATTTCCTAAGAAAATATTTGCTACAAGGTAAAATATATATTTTTCACAGGTTGGGTTCTCCAGGAAGCAAAATCTGAGACAGAATATTTTTTTAGGAAGTACCCCTGGGATCAATTCCTGTGGAAGGCAGGGGAAGGACTCAAGATTTGTCTGAGGGAAAGGTCTAGATATAACGCAGACTCAAACAACAGCCTTAGCAAACCACACGGGGAGTTCTGGAGGTAAAATGGCCTCTCAGTATTGTCGTCTAATGGGCCAGAATGGCTGGACCATTATAGCCTTTCCCCTATTACATCAGTCATTGGATGTTAGCCATTATAGCTCTGCAGCTCCTGCCATCCCTGAAGAACTAACAGTTGATGGCTTTCTGCTAACAGTGCTTCTAACAGCTGGGGAAACAAGTCCCTCCTTTGAAGGGGATCTGAGTGGCACCTCTCCATAAATATCACAATATGCAATTTTATGAGACGTTTTACAAATCAATAAAAAGAAAAATATCCCAACAAAAAACAGAGTGGAAGACAAAAGTAGGCAATTCACAGAAAAATCACAAGTCATCAATAAGCACATAAAAAGATGCTCAACCACTGTTATTGATAAGAAAAATACAAACTGGGATGAGAAGCCTTTAGCTCTCTTGTGACTTGCATTGGCAAAAATTTAATGACTGATAATACCCACAGTCATTGGAGGTATATTTATGCTGCTGCTCATCCTGGGGTTCCTGGACAATGGTTCCTCTCAATGTGATGTAGTTCCCTCAGGGAAGGAGCATCCTGGTTAGAGAGTGTATCAAAGTTTTCAGTAATGAAGATGAGTTTCCACACTGGGCAGAAGGGAGGGAGATAAAATTAAAGTAATTTTTAAATGGACAGGTTCATGTGACTGTCTCCACAGTCTGCGGGAAAAGCAAACAAGATTCTACAGGGTTTCATCAAAAATGTGCCTCAGTTTCCAGCTACCTATTCTTTTTTTTTTTTTTTTCCAATTTCAAAGTTTTGTTTTAATAATACGAGGGGCTGGACACCTGGGTGGCTCAGTGGGCAAGCCTCTGCCTTCGGCTCAGGTCATGATCTCAGGGTCCTGGGATCTAGCCCCGCTTCAGGCTCTCTGCTCTGCAGGGATGCTTCTCTTCCTCTCTCTCTGCCTGCCTCTCTGCCTACTTGTGATCTCTGTCTGTCAAATGAATAAATAAAATCTTAAAAAAAATAATACAAGGGGCTTATGAAAGATGCCAACAATGTATTTCCTTTGAATCAGATTATCTTAAGTAAGTCCTCCAGATGGAGTTGTCTTTTAGACACAACTTTGCTGATGTTGATAATCTTTCCCCCTCTTTCAGAGCTTTCAGTTAGCTTCCCTTTGAAATCAGGGCTCCCACATTTTTTAAATTAAGTTACCTATTTTAATTCCAGAAAACTTAAAAAACAGTGTGATATTAGTTTCAGGTGTAAATATAGTGATTCAACAATTCTATACATTACTCACTGCTCATCACAGTATAAGTATACTCTTTAATACCCATCACCTATTTCCTCCATCCCTCCACCCAACTCCCCTCTGGTAACCGTCAGTTTGTTCTCTAGAGTTAAGAGTCTGTTTCTTGCTCTATCTCTTTTTTCCTTTGTTTACCTGTTTTGTTTCTTAAATTCCACACACAAGTGAGATCATATGGTATTTGTCTTTCTCTGACTTATTTCACTTAGCATTGTGCTCTCTAGCTCTCTCCTTGTCATTGCAAATGGCAAGATGTCATTCTTTTTTGTGGCTGAGTAATATTCCATCTTATACACCCACAAACACACACACACAAATCTTTTTTATCCACTCATTCATCAATGGATCAATGGACACTTGGGCTGTTTCTATAATTTGGCTACTGTAAATTATGCTGTAATAAACATTGGGGTGCATATATCCATTTGAATTAGTGGTTTTATATTCTTAGGATAAATATCAAGTAGTGGAATTACTGGATCATATGGTAGTTATATTTTTAATTTTCTGAGGAACTTCCCTACTGTCTTCCACAGTGGCTGCACCAGTTTGCATCCCCACCAACAGTGCAAAAGTGTTACTTTCTCCCCACATCCTCACCAACATCTGTTGTTTCTTATTCTAGACTTCTTTCCTGAGGCTCAGTTATTTCTGGGAGAAGAATTATAATTTTTGTTTTTTTGTTTTTCCAAAACCAGAACTTACTTTTGTTGACATATATGCTAATAAATGCAGAGAGACATCTGGAAGGACATCTTTGAAGCTTGTTTCTGAATGGTTTTTTATTACTGTTACAATCAGCATGTATTATTATTTTTTTTTTTAGGATTTTATTTATTTATTCGACAGACAGAGATCACAAGTAGGCAGAGAGGCAGGCAGAGAGAGGAAGGGAAACAGGCTCCCCGCTGAGTAGAGAGCCCGATGCCGGGCTCTATCCCAGGACCCTGAGATCATGACCTGAACTGAAGGCAGAGGCTTTAAATCACTGAGCCATCCAGGCGCCCCATTATTTCGGTTTTTTAAAAAGGCTTTAGATGATCTTTGAGCAAAAGTGATGCTTTCCAATATAGCTAATCATTTTCAGAGCTTCATCCAACCCTTCCAACCAATGTCCAACTTTTGGACATTCATTAAGAATCACTACCACTCTGACCCTCTCCCCCTTTCTAAATAAATAAATAAATAAATAAATAAATAAGTTTAAACAGAAAAAAAGAAGGAAGGAAGATGGGGGGGCAGGGGAAACAGCCCCCACTGGGTGGATTACAGTAAGTAACAAGGGAGAGTAGTAGACGAGTCACATAGAGCCTTATGGAAGATTTAAAGATTTTGGAATTTAGCCTATATGCAATGGGACCCCAATAAGAGGTTTGAAGCACAGAGTGCTGCAATTCAATTTCTGTTTTATAGCTACCACCTTAATTGGAGCATGGTGAATTAACTGGGGGAGCAAGTATGTCATCTAGGGGTCTGATTAGGAGGCCATGGAAGGAATTTAAGAATTTAAAATACAACCGGAGCATTGGGAGTGGCCACAAAAAAATGATAGAAAACAGATGGCTCTCCTGTGATCATGGGGTTGATAGGAAAAGTAGAGAAACCGAGATAGCAAATGATTTCCGAGGGGAGATGAAAGAACAAGTCCAGCACGTGGAGAGATAGAGTCTAAGAGGAAGGAGAAGGACAAGGAAGGCTAGGTATGGAGGTGGGAAAGGAATTAAGAAGAACCGTGAAGCTGAGGAAGAGTAAATTAAAAGTAAAATGGAAATAAGGTTAGGAAGCTGGATGGGGCTGTAGTTTGGAAACCATGAAACAGTAGTTTCCTTTAAGCACCAATTAAGGCAATATTAAAATGTTTATGTACTTTCAAAACAACTAAATATTATATCTTTTTAAATTTTTTTTATTAGGAAAACTAATATCTGCACCATATTTACGCATGCTTCACTTATTTCCCTTTCGTTGAAGAATTTCTCTTTTATTATAAAATCTCAAAATAACGTAACTCACATGCTCAGTGGCGCCTGGTGTGCTGCATCACGTTTGAACAAACTTTGTACTTAGGACAACACTTCTGAAGTTAGTTTATTGTGTCTTTTTTGACTTACCTTCTAAGCGACTTTCTAAAATATTTTCCTATAGAAGCAATATTATATTCTTTACGATAAGGGACTTTTCTACAGCAAGTGAGATAAACAGTAATATGTTTACCAGGAAGAAGTATGCCTTAATTAACATACTTTGAATCAAAAGACTTTCATGGCAGTAATCATAATTGGAGACAGAAATTTTATGTAGTAAATAACTCTCCTCAGACCTGTCTGGCTCTCAGGTTAAAAGGCCCCCAAGGAGCGGTGTCCTAGAGTTTACGATGTGTAGTCTTGAAGGACCTGGAACAAGGAAGCAGCAATTACATATCCTATTCATGCTATGGAAACAAGCTTTGGTTATCAGAGTGATTCGTTGGTCCTGTGTTCACCCACCAGCCCTTCTTGTAAAAGACAGAGCAGGGCTCAAAGCTGTCTATTGGGCTGCTGCCAACAAGATCCTTTTTATCATCTATCTGAGGAACCAGCCTCTCAATGAGCAGTGACATGTGGGCTGTCTGAGCTGTCTAGGTCTGAGTCTTGCCCCATCTGAAGAAGGGCTAAGGGGAATGGGCAACAGAAAAAAGTTGGAGGTCTTGCCCACAAAGTCTAGGAGACCATAAGCCGCCCAAGTATCTGTGGTAGCTATTCACTGCCTTTGGGTGTGACAAGAATTGAGTGGGTATATAATGGTCTTTAGTAATCTTTTTAGGAGAGTGTGCAATCAGCTAGAATGTTAATCCATGGCATAATTCTAGTATATATTCTGACAAAAGCTCTGACCTAATACTAGTACAAATACTTTTAAAATATATATATCCTATTATATATAGCTTATGTGGAATATTATCGATTATATATAATTTCACTCTTTTTCTTATTATTTTACATTTTCTCTCCTTTAAAACACTTTTATCCCCAAGCTTTACCCCAAATGAAAATAATATCAAAATTACCTAACTAGTCTGCTAAGACTGTTTTTTGCTGGCTTTGATGTCACAGTGCCATCTACTTTATCACATGAGGTTTCCCTAGAGAAAAACAACCACTATCATATGCCTTTAAGAAGGAAAATGCTGGTACTGATTATCTCCATTTGCTGAAATCACTTTCCTTCTTTTTAATTATTTTTGTTTCAATGACTGAGAAATCATTTATTTTTTGAAAATAAAACTTCAAAGAAAGTAAAAAAATAACTTCCCATCAGCTGTCTCCAGGATTACAAAAAGAAAAAAAATGTGTAAGTAAAAAATAATATCTAGGTAATTGAACCATAAAAGATAAATATAGAAGTGACAATTGAAAGCGCTTTTCTCATGAATTTTAGAAACCTACATCTGGTCCTTAGCTATCAATATAATTATCTCACTTAATCCCTGTTGGCTTTTCTTTTAACTGATCACCAGCAAAATTCAAATTTCCCCATCCTAGAAATGAAGCATGAGTCTTTCCTCAGACACTGGGCAAGAGAGATGATAAAGCATTTAATCCCATTCTTAAACATTCAAATGAGTATTTATCCTGCATTTGCAGCTGTCATACGGTTATTTCAATTCCCCAGCCTTCTCTCAAAATACTTTCAGTAATCTTTTCTTGGAAATGTCATCCAGACCAGGTTACCAGCCACTTTAAAAAATATCGGTCTCATCATATTATAATGATATCTCATTTTAGACTCCAAAATGTTATTACCCAGTGAAATCATATGTTCTTTTCCTGCTCCAAATGACCTTCACATCTTTCCAAAAACCAAATTATTCAGAGGACAAAGATATGACATTACTGAGAATATCCCAAAAAGAATGCCATAGGCTCTGAAAAAGAAAAAAAAAAGATAATACCCATAGAAATTTGCCCTTTCGAATTTTCAAAAACATCTTCAAGCCTTTCATCTGATTGATTCTTCCTGACTTTACTTAGGTATTATTAGTCCCAGGGGAAGAAACTGAAGCCTGAAGAAGTCATTCTATGCCATTCATTCATTCATTTGATATTTATATGGTAAATATCAGATCAGATAATGTCTAAAGTTATATAGCTAGTAGGTGGCAAACCAGAACTAGGACACAGGTACAATCTTCTGCTCTATTAAACTGCCTGTGGCAGATTATATTTTCTAAACTAAAAATCTCTCATTCCATATGCTTTAGAAGTTTGCCACACCTCTATCAAGAAGTGAAGTCTATTATGCCTCCCTTCATCTGGGCAGGCTGCGATACACTTGTAACTAGTAGAATACAGTGGTGGAAGTGAAGCTACAGAAAATTCTAAGGCTTGCTTTGACTTCATGAGCTAGACTACTTGTTCTTAAATCTTGTTTTAAACGTTCCTAAGGTCAGCATGTCATAAGGAAGCACAAATTTGAGCTTCTAATCTACAGTGATAATTGACCAGAACACTGTCACTAAGAAAAATCATTTGTGATAACTGTGTGTAGATGGCGTTATTCACTCCAAATTCTTCATCCCTTCCCTTCTCCCTTCCCATGTATCTTTGCAGCTCCTTGAGGCAGAGTATATCTCGCCTCCTCCTTGCCTGTCAGTTCAGCTATGTGATTTCTTTTGGCTTACAAGATATTAGTAAATATAACACAAGTAGAGGCATAAAATGAGCTTACATATTTGGGTCTATTCTCTGTCTCTGCCATCAACATGAGAATTTCCTTGGTTATGGCCAGTCCACTGGTCTGAGGAAGCCAAATGACATGTGATCTAGAACTACCTTAACTGAGTCCAGCCTAGATCAGCTGACCCTTAGCGCATCTGCAGATGCATGAAAAATAATGAATTTTTTTTCAAGCCATTGAATATGGGGATGATTTGTTTTGAACAATGGTTAACCGATACATTGGCCTTCTTTTCAAAATATATATCCTCTTTAGACAAGCAAAAAATAAAAACTTATTACTATGCATAAGTCCTAATTTGTTTTTTGAAAATTTATTCTTTATCTTATAGTCATAATTCACTAATCCTCTGTTTTGGAAGGTACAGCTGAGGTTAACTGGGGTGTGACTCCTGTCTTTGCTATTCACAAGCTGCTAATCAGAGTATGACTGGAACCTCTCCAGACTTGGTTTCTTCATCTGTATAAAGGGAGTAGAACCTACCACAGACTGCTGAAAGAATTGAATGAGATAATCCATGGTGTTAGTTCTATGCTTTTGTTATAGGTGATAGGAATACAACCTAAACTAATCTAGAAAAAAATGGCCCTTAGCTGACAAGATATTGCATAGAACTGAAGGAAATATTGAGCAATGGAACCACAAGGACACAGCTGGTCCTTAAAAATAATTGAAACCCAGGTCTTTAAGTAACTTCAGGTCTCCTTTTCTCTTGCTCTTTCCTCAGGTATTTTACCTATTTCTCTTGGCATATCATTTATTATTCTTCCTTATCAGCTTCCTCAGTAAAGCAGGTAAGGCGAGCAGACTGCTAACTGCTCCCAAGTCTGACATTCCTACCACCATATTCTCTCTGGCCTTACATTCAAAATTCCTAGTGATGGGCTCTAATTGGCCATTCTTGGGTCAAGTTACCCACCTTGAATCAACCAAATGTGGACAGGGACATGGTCTGTGAGGTGGCAGCTCTTGTATATACCACTTGGCAGAGAGAGGAAGATAGTAGATTGCATTGGAAAGGGCACTAATAGGTAGGAGTATGAGAAAACAGCCCCCTAGATGGCCATTATACACATCAATCATTTAATATAGTGGCGAGTTTATGGTGAAGGCACAGCATATATTAGTATCTTTTGACTGACCCCCCAAATTGTCAGTAATCATCACTGAGACATTATCTAATATCTGTATGCCTAATTTATAACCCATTTTTGCAGAGCAGTTTAATGTAAGTTTCTACTGACATTCACCTTCAGCTTTAAGCACGTTAATAGACCTTCCTTGGTAATATATGATTTGACAAGTCAGTGAATTCTTGGGAGGTCTCTCCCTTTTCTGAGACATCTTTAATCAAAATCCCCTTGTGATGGCCAATATTATGTGTCAACTTAACTGGGCTAGTGGATGTCCAGATAGTTGGTAGAACATTATACCTGGATGTGTCTGTGAGGATGTTTCCAAAGATACTAGCATTTGAACGAGTAGACTGCGTAAAGAAGATGCTCTCACCAACATGGGTGGGCATCATCCCAACTGTTGAGGGCTTGAGTAGAACCAAAAGCCAGAGGAAGGGTGAATTTACCCTCTCTGTTTGAGCATCATCTTCTCCTGCCCCTCGACATTGGTGCTCCTAGCTTTCAGGTCTTTCGACTCAGACCAAGATTCATACCATTGGGCACCTGGATCTCACACCTTCGGACTAGAACCACGCCACCAGATTTCCTGCACCTAGCTTGCAGAGAGCTGCTCTCATGGGACTTCTTAGCCTCTGTTATTGTATGGACAAATCTGTCATAATAAATCTCTCTCTATCTATATATATCCTATTGGTTCTGTTTCTCTGGAGAATCCTCACTAATACCAGCTTGAAGCCCATTTTATTACAGAAACAAATGAAACTATCATGTGATATCTTCTCTCTATTGTACTTAAACCACACTAAGCTGCCTGTGCACATACTTTCCACTTTACAGAGGAAAAGTTATACACATTGCAATAAAATGGACTATGTCCTAAAAGATGGATCTCCCCACATAAACACACTTAAAAAAAAATAAAAGAAAGAAACTTGCTTTTCCTTTACAAAAATTGTGAGGAAAGTTCCCAAGTGATAAAGTCCTACATTTTCAACCGTGAAAGCAACAACCATGAAAGCAACATCGAGCTGTTATGATCACTTGGCTTACAGGGATCTCCCCAGTAGTCAGTCTTTGACCCTTTGATACTTTGATATTCCTCTTCTCTAAGGACTGATTGTTCTGTGCCCCCTCCCACTCTAGCATATGGTCCAAAGGAAGCTGTGTGGTCTTGTCTCCATGGCTTGGGAAGGCTAAACATGGGCCCACCACTCAAGCTAGGCCAGTCAGAGACATTCCCCGGGATTGTCAAAACTGGAGCAGTACATAATAAATAAATATATGAATCTAGAGCCATGCCCCCACTGCTCTACAATATGAAGAAAACACTGTCTGCAACAGTGAGAACCGGAAAGAACAGGAAGCACGGAGGGAGAGCTGATGGGTTTCAAATCTTTAGTTCCAGTTACTGGAATTCCTGGAGCTGCACTAATCCTTCTCTTTCCTAGAGGGGGTTGCTTAAATCTTGCGCTGGCTCTGGGAGATTCACCAGTACCATGTCAACAAATCCTCTTTATTGTTCACATTTCAGTTGCATTTCTGTGACTTGCAACCAAGAGTCCTAACTCCCTAGAAAGCAAGTAGTTTCCTCTGATTCAAACAAACAATGTGAGAGTTTAGCGTATTCAGAGCCCCAAACCTTGAACCTTGCCAAACTTCTGTCACCATCAGTGAAATCTGGGATCACCCTCCCACATGTAACCACCTTGCACTGGGTAAATTAACATGAATCCTAAGGCCCCTGTCTATAATCAGCTCCTTATTTCAGAAGAAGAGAATGATTTGTCTACTGAGTTCTCTTTTTCTCTTATAGGATTGAAATTATTCTTCCTTTCAGCCCTTTCACCACTTCTTTGCTTAGTGATTTAATTGTTTGGAGGAGTTCTCATGGTGGTGTGCACTCTTTCAAAAGACAGTAGTCACTACAGACTGAATGTTTGTATTGCTTCAAAACTCATATGTTGAAATCCTAAAGCCTGATGTGATGGTATTTGGAGGTTGGGCCTTTGGGAGGAGCTTAGGTCATAAGGGTGAAGACCTCATGAGTGGGATTAGTGCCTTTATAAAAGAAGCCCCAGAGAGCTTGCTAGCCCTTTCCTTCATGTGAAGCCAGTGTGAGAAGGTGCCACCTATGATCCAGGAAGTGGGCTCTTACCAGAATGTGACCATGCTAACACCTTGGTCTTGAAGTTCCCAGCTGCCAGAACTGAGAAATAAAAATCTGTTGTTTATAAACTACCCAGTCTGTGGTATTTTGTTATAGCAGCCTGAATGGACTGAGCACCAGAACATCACCAGAGACAAAACTAATGGATAAGCACTTTTCTCCTCAGAAAACTGAAGTCTTTTGATTTTTGTTTCTCAGAAAGGACTGCCTGTGAGAAGAAAATAAGTATTTATATTCTAAACAAGATACAAACAGATCATTGGGAGCGGCCACAAAAAAATGATAGAAAACAGATGGCTCTCTTGTGGTCGTGGGGTTAGTAGGAAAAGTAGAGAAACCAAGATAGCAAATGATTTCCGGGGGGAGGTGAAAGAACAAGTCCAGCACGTGGAGAGATAGAGTCTAAGAGGAAGGAGAAGGACAAGGAAGGCTAGGTATGGAGGTGAAAGGAATTAAGAAGAACCGTGAAGCTGAGGAAGAGTAAATTAAAAGTAAAATGGAAATAAGGTTAGGAAGCTGGATGGGGCTGTAATTGGAAACCAAATCCCCGCTGAGCAGAGAGCCCGATGCGGGCCTCTATCCCAGGCCCCTGGGATCATGACCTGAGCTGAAGGCAGAGGCTTTCACCCACTGAGCCACCCAGGTGCCCCTATTTCTTTTCTTTTATTGTATCACTATACTATGTGACTACCATTCAAACAGCTGTGAGGCAATACCTCATCATGGTTTTGATTTTCCTGGTTGTTTTCTCCAGAAGCCCTCAACAAATAGCTTTTAGAAAGTTCTATATTTAGAGAAATAATATTTTATTAGATCAGAAGGAATCTAAGTCAAATATTTTTAAATAAAGAGGATGCTAGGAGGTCCCTTTCCACCATTAACATCTAGCCCTGTACATCTCTCACAATATCCATCATCTATCACTCTTCCTAACCATTCTCAGGCCCTCATTATCTAGTCTATTTTTCTGGATTATTTAACTAGTTTCTGGTGGTAGAGGCTTGTAACTACCTACATAATAACCATTTCCAGTTCTTTGTTAATAACAAAATCCCAGGTTTATTCAGAGTTGCATATGTCCAGCTGAATGAATCATTTTCTAGCCTCCCCCATAGCAAGGCTTAGCCATGTGATGAAGTTCTGGCCAATGAGATGGAAACAAACGTGTTGTCCTGGAAGTCATCTTGAAGTTGCTGAGAAGTGAACCCCTTTTTCCACCTTCCTGCAGCCTAGGCAATGAAAGTATTAGTCTGTGTTCCAGTAGCCATCTGGGTAGCCTGCCCTGATATGGTGAAGGAGAAACTCTCCTATCAGCCCTGAACTGCCAACTTCCCTGACTTCTTTTACTTGAAAGACAAGTAAGCTACTGAGTTTTAAATACTATTATTGGAGTGCTTCCTATGGTACACAGTTATGATTTTAGTGTCAAATAGATGGCAGGCTCAAACAGGGCTACGGAGGACGGTTTACTGAAGGGTATGCACAGAATTAAGACACAATAATAATATGTTTACTAACTGCAAGGAAGCGTGTTTGGCCACTATGCCTTAAGAATCAAGGAGAGAGCCATTACTGGATCCCAGGTTGTTACAGAATTAGGCCTCCTGATAGGAGCACTGGTTTTCAAGCAGATGTGCCCATCAGGGAATGACTCAGGATAACAGTCACTCTGCCCTCACTCTCTCCCAGCTCTCTTTTCTCCTGCCATGTCTTCTGTTGGCCAAATTCAATAATAAATTACGGGATAGAGACCATTCATTTAAATAGTCCAGGAAAGTCAACCTCCAAGGCACCAGGCAGAGTGGAGTAGGACGACCAGTGAATTCCGAGGTGCAAAAGAAAAATGTCCAGCATCAATGCCTGCCTATTTTCCTGCTTTCAACTCCACTCCCCTCCACCAGCCACCCCACATTCCATACCTATCTTCTTAAAGTTGAGACTAAAATTATCATTCTCTCCTTTGCTTAAAATTCTTCAGCATATCCTAGTTAGCCTAACAAGTCTAAAGGAACTGACCATCACCATCTTGCTCCATCCCACTTTTCTAAGCCTATTTCTCTGCAATTTGCTACAGTTTCATATGTTGCAACCAAATTACAACAATCACCATTGCAAACAATGGCCAAGGCCATTCCATTTCCTTTGCTCTTCCAGTTTAAAAGGCAGAGCACTCCTTTCTTTCTCATCTGTGAAAACTCCGTCCATATATTTAGATATAGTTTAAAAATATGTACCCTATGAAACCTTCCCTGAGATCTTTAGGCAAATTGTCTCATCCTCCTTCTTGTGAATGTTGGTGCCTGGTATTTTCCCCTTACATGGACTACCAATTGCCAATTCCCTCCTCCACTGCATACAACATATTCTTTCCCAGCAAACGGTCTGCCAGTTGCCGAAGCCAATGCTTAGGAATTTTCTTTGGCTCTTTTTTACTTCCCATTTCACATATCCAATCCTCCAGCAAATTCTAGTGCTTGTATCTTCAACTTATATCCATAATTCCAACCCCACCCCATTTTTGTCTAGCTGCTATCCAGTTTTGTTTTTTTTTTTTTTTTGGACAGAGAAAGAGAGAGTACAAGTAAGCAAAGAGGCAGGCAGAGAAAGAAGGGGAAACAGGCTCCCCGCTGAGCAGAGAGCCTGATGCAAAGCTCGATCCCAGGACCCTGAGATCATGACCTGAGCGGAAGGCAGAGGCTTAACCCACTGAGCCACCCAGGCACTCCACTGCTATCCAGTTCTTGCTGTGCTACCATAATAGTCTCCTTTTCATCAGTCCTTATCCATCACTACTCCCTTTTCAATGTGACAGCAGAAGTCATCCTTTATTTTTTTTGTAAAATACTTTATCTGAGAGAGAGACAGAGTACATGAATGGGGGAGAGGCAGAGGGACAAGCAGACTTCCCATTGAGCTAGGAACCCAAAGTAGGGCTTGATTCCACAACCCCGGGATCACGACCTGAACCAAAGGCAGATGCTTAACAAACTGAGCCACCTAGGTGCCCCCCATCCCTCTTTTTAGGAGTCATCCTTTTAAAACAGGATTGAGATAAGATCACTCTTCTGGTTCAGCCTTCTCCATTGGTTTTTCATCTCATCTAGAGTAATGATACAATGCTGCCTACCCACTACACACACACACACACACACACACACACACACACACACACACACCCTTTCCTCACTTCCTTGGCGCTTTCTTTTAACTCCTCCCCCTCAACCCCAGCATACCCTCCTCTTTTTACCACAGCACTATCCAAATCCTGCTGATTTTGTCTGTACTTGCTAGTGTATGTATTGTTTGTCTCCTGTCACAATAATGTTAGCTCCATGATGACAAGGACTTTACTCACTGCTACCTCACCAGTACCAAGATCAATACCTGGTACCCGGCACCACGGAGTACATGAGATAAGTAATCATCTAATTTTATCTTCTTATTGTAAACCCATGTAATTCCCATCTCTCTCTAATAGAAATATAGTGTGAGCTACACATGTAATTTAAAATTTCTAATTGCCACACTTTAAATGCCAAAAAATTTTTAGTAATATAATTAATTTGACCCCCGAATTTGTTCCCCAAATTTTCATTTCAATATGCAATCAACATAAAAATTATCAATGATATATTTTAATGCTTTTTTCACACTAGGTCCTCAAGATTTGTGGTGTTTTTTACACTTATAGTACATCTTAATTTGGATGAGTCAGGTAATAGGTGCTCAATGGTCACATGTGGCAAGTGGCCACTATACTGACAGTGTAGCAGGATAAATATAATGGTGAGAACATGCAAGAGAAGAAAAATGCTCAATAATCCAGAATTTCTGAAGCATGTAGCAAATAGGAAAATGCAGAGTTTTCAAACTGAAAAAGCCATAAGGAAGAGGGTAGCTAGAAAAAATGAGCAGGATCAGTTAAGACAAGCAGGTTGTTTTGTAAAACATCTGAAGTTATAGGTGGTTGTGGTTATTAGGAGACGGATGTTCCAGGGATAGAATGGGAAGAGTGTTTGGGAAAGAAAGGAATGGAGACATGAACACAGGATGAAGTGCAGAAGGGGAGGCCTGCCTCCTGGGTGGAGTGTAAGGTCAGAAAAATGAGAAACCTTGGTCTCCTGGCTACGTGGTCAAAAGTTCCCAATGGAACTCTATGGGGCACCTGGGTGGCTCAGTGGGTTAAAGCCTCTGCCTTCGGCTCAGGTCCTGGGATTGAGCCCCACATCGAGCTCTCTGCTCAGCGGGGAGCCTGCTTCCACCCTCTCTCTTTGCCTGCTCTCTGCCTACTTGTGATCTCTGTCTGTCAAATAAATAAATAAAATCTTAAAAAAAAAAGTTCCCAATGGAACTCTAGTGAAGTGGGTTTTTTTTTTTTTTTTTTTCCTTTTCTTGTATCAGCAGAGGTTAATGGATGGCCAGTGAGCAAATCACAGACCTTCATTCAAAATTACAAGTTAATTTTTGGTTTTCCAAAGCAGGTTCACAGTTTGAGAGGAGTGTTGCACTAAGAACTACAACTCAATGGGAGAGAGAAGACTGGTCAAATTTATCTCTGATATTAAATTTTTAATATCCTATAAAAAGCTTCTTTACTCATTATTTAACCAAGAAGAGTGTCATGGTCTATAGCAGAAGAAATGCAGGGTTGTTTTTTGAGTGATTCTTACAAAAGTCTTGGAAAAAAATAAAATAAAATAAATAAAAATAAAAATATATGTATTATTTGAAATAATAATCCAAATTGGAGAGAATAAGAAAATTTTATTTACTTTCTCTACTATTCACTGTGTTGCCCATGGCTTTTCCAGAGATGGTATGGCTGGAGGGAAAAGAAACAAAGGCAGAAACACTGTGATTTAGCTCATACAGTTTTTGTCATTTGGCCTGCCAAAAAGCTAGTGTTTTCTCTCATTGGGCTATTTTCTGAGTTTTTAAGAGACCTTCAGTTAGAGTCAGCTCACCTTCCTAGGAAGTTATCTCGGGAGAGTCCCTTTCAGGAGAGCCCAAGTGATCCACATTTGGCCCATATGATTTGCATATACATCCCTGCCCTACCAAAATATCCTCCCCAGACCTTTCTTCTTTCCTCTGCTATCCCAGCTCCCTTTAGCCAACCTCCCCTTTCAACATTTGCTGGAATTTAATAAAGTGGCAGTCCCCAGGGCTTTTGGTTATAGGTAAGGACCGAGCAACCCTGTTCTGTCCCCCAGGCAGGAGGAAGGGGAAATGTCATAGCACTCCGAAAATAAACGAAGATGACCTAAGTAAGAACTAAAGTCGTGTCGTCAGAGCCTCTATTTGAAGGGAGTCAGGATCATCACTTGCATTTGGCAGAGACACAAGGGCAGTCAGGAAGTCTCAAGTATTAAGAAAGGAAAGCATTCAGGTGTGCTCTGGTTGCAGGTGTTAGTGTGGGGAAGCTGGAGGAGAGTTAACTAGAGCAGAGCATCTTAGATGATAAGTTTGAGAAGCATATTTGGCTTCTTCTGTCTGGTCCTGAGTTGGAAGCTGGGGCAAAAAAAAAAAAAAAAAAAAGGAAGCTGGAAGTCATTGACCAAGTCCTAACTGTTCCATCAGATTGCTACAAAGGTTGTGTTTTGGCTTCCGATTGCTGCAGAGGAAGTGCATCAGAATTCTTTTGACATACATGGTCTGATCATCGTCCATTTGTATATTCAATCAGTCACATTCATCCCTCTAAAGAATTCCTACTTAGCCATGTCCATTCACTTGCAAACATCCCTTTAAAATATCTTCAAGGTAGGATAAAGCTGAATCACCTGATTAGTTTTTAGGCTGCCTGTTTGAGTCACCCCTTGGTTTGAAGAAGGAGCCTTCTCTTCTGTAAAGCCTTTCTTTGTATAATTTGTGGATAATAAACAATTTTTTGTTCTCAAGTTTACAGCCTCACCCCAAACCGAGAAAATACTTTAACATCCTCTTACATAGGTCTCAGGAGAGAGGACTCCTTCGAGAGGTTTGGCAGTCAAAAGAGGAAGTGAAATAGGATAACGGCTAGAATGAACAATCAGGCAAACAAGGATCTCTTTTCTCTCGGTTCTCTTCTTTCCCTTTTCTTCTTTTTATCATTCTCTCCCCCGTCCCCCATAAATAAGACCTCACAATAAGCCCAAGCTCCTTAGCATGGCTACATCCTTCAGTCCTCAAGACTTGGCTCCAGCCTCGTCCTTCTCATCTCACTTTCTGTGACTCCCAAACGCTATCTTGTGTTTCCACAACTAGCAGTGCTGTGAAACTCAGCCTGGTAAAGAAGACAGGAAGAGAGTATGATGTATGTAGAATAGGAGAGTGTGTCAAAAATAAAAAATGGACAGTATATTAAGAATATAAATTGGGGGGGGCGCCTGGGTTAAGTGGGTTAAGCTGCTGCCTTCGGCTCAGGTCATGATCTCAGGGTCCTGGGATCGAGTCCCGCATCGGGCTCTCTGCTCAGCAGGGAGCCTGTTTCCCTCTCTCTATCTTTCTCTTTCTGCCTGCCTCTCTATCTACTTGTGATCTCTCTCTGTCAAATAAATAAATAAATAAATAAATAAATAAATAAATAAATATCTTTTAAAAAAAATCTTTTAAGAATATAAATTGGGGAGTGCCTGGGTGGCACAGTAGGTTAAGCGGTAGACTCTTAGTTTTGTCTCAAGTCGTGATCTCAGGGTTATAAGATCAAGCCCCATGTGGGGCTCCGCACTCAGTGCAGAGTCTGCTTGAGTTTCTTTCTCCCTCCCCTTCTGCCCTCCCCCCATGCTCTCTCTTTCTCTCTCTAAAATGAATAAATAAATCTTAAAATATATATATATATATACAATGGCTTACTCCATTACAGCAGCAATTGCTATAGCAATTTCCATTTCTTTTGTTTCTGAGTTCAATAAAATAATAAAGTTGGTGACTCCTTGCTCAGCCTAACCTCATGTGAGAGTGAAGTGTGGAAAAAATTATGAACTTCAGTAAATTGTTACAAATATAAAGTGTGAACAGAATACTTCACCTCAAATTCTGGAGAAGTATTTCTAGAGTTCTCAGTCTTAGTGTTCTTGGGCTCTGACTTTGAAATGAAGTGAAAGATCCTGACCTTTCAATCTGTAAATGTTGTTGTAAAGTTGCGATTTATTCTTGGCGCTGCAGGGCTTTACCACAAGACTTAAGTATTGATATGGTTGTAATCTAAGCAGCAATTTTAGTGATATAGTATTATGTGTTCCCGTGTATGTTTTTTTCCTAGTTTTGAATGATCACAGGCAAGCTAAGTGGAGTACCCGTAGATATTAGTCCAACAGAGGCTTTCTCACGATTTACCATTATCTAGAAAGGAAACATTCTATTGTTTCACAAGTTTGTTCATCACTTTTGAAAGGCTATCATAGGGTGCAAACAGCGCAGTAATACAGTCACTCAACAAATATTTATTAAACACCAAGTATACACAGTATTCTGAGTAGTGGAATACTTAAGTGTATAAAACAGAGTCTACATCTTCGATGAACTTCTAATCTCTTGTAGAGATTTCAAGAAGTGTGAAGAGCTAAGAAGATAAAATGTGGAAATGCCATTCAGAGTGAGGGGGTTCCTTTAACTAAGGCAGTCACCTCTAGGTAGTTACATTTGCATTTAGACTTGAATGAGGAGGAAGAGGCAGACAGGTGGAGATCTGGGAGAGGAGCAAGCCACACATAAGGAAGAGCAAAAGCCAAGGCCCTGAGATAGAAAGGATCTGGTGTATCTAAGAAGCAGAAATGTCAATGGGGATGGAGAGTAAGGAACAAAGGGGAACACAGGGGGCAGGAAAATAAGGAAAATAAACCAGCAATGGTCTCATCATGTAGGGGTGGGGGGCAGTAGAAGGATAGTGGATTTTTTTCTGATTGTAAAAAGAAGGCATTGGGTGATTTTAAATTGAAGTGTGACATGATCTGAATCATACTTGAGAAAGCTCACTTTGGCTTCTTGGGGAGGATGGACTATTAAGGAGGCAGGAGTTCTCAGAAGTACATGATGTCACTATTTGAAGATTTGTTCTGCTAGAAAACCAATTTAGAGGTTATTGCCACAGTCTGGGCAGAGAAATTAAGGCTGAACAATATTAATGTCAGGATATATTTTGGAGATGGAACTTGTAAAACCTACTGATGAATTCAATGAAGTTGTGTGATAAGGAGAGGAATCAGGATGACTCTTAAGTTTGGAGACTGAGCAGCTGGATGGATATGTAGATACCATAATCGAGGCTGAGAAAGCTGTGGATAATTGAATTCGGTTGGCAGGCAGAAAGTCCAAAGCTCTCGGTTGTCTAGACCAGTTTAGGATGCCTGTTAAACTTCAGAGGGATACATCAAGAAGGCAGTTGGATACGGACAATGAGAAATACCAGTTGAGTCACACGGCAATTTAGATTTCAATCCCATTCCTGCCAGCTCAGAAGCCAGGTTTCTTCGGTTGACTTAGCTTTCTAAGCTTCTATTCCCTCATCTTTCAACTGGCGTAACGGTACTGAAAAAAGCAAGATTTAATCCCAAACCTCCCAACTCTTAGTTCAAAACTCTTCCACTCCACTGTTATCCCCTTATTCTCCAGCTGGCCATTTCTGCCATCATTTGAACACTCTTCGATTGTGTAACCAGCTTGCAAATGTGGTCCTATTGTTTTATTTTTCCAAGCCATCCCCAAGTCTTCACATGCCTATCAGCCTCCTAATTACCCAGGGGCTCCAGAGAGGTATGTAGCCTACACTCCAAGTCCCTCATGCACTTTCTTCTAATCAGCCCATGCTGTCAGCAGTTGAAGATTTGTTCGGTCACTTTGTCATATATCACAATAACAACCTCCTTGGGTCAGTTTGATGGCCAGGCCCCAGGGGGTCAATGCTGGGCATCAAGGTCCACTGCGCCTGGGCTCCCACAGTCCCAACACTCATGAAGACGTCCCCTGTCACTCCTGTACTCAGTTCTCCTAAATATTGCACAGTGTACAATATTTTCTTTCTGAACGCTTTACAAGAAGTTCCAAACTTGTTTCCTTAAGTGCATTCACTCTAACATACATAAGTAAGAGACAACCATATTAAGCATTTTGCCACAGAAGAGAAGTCTGCACAAAAGTGACATGTAATCTCCACCCTTAAATACAGGGAGGCCACCTTTATCTTTAAGCACTCCCAACACACAGGGTCTTACTTATACTCTGCCATCACTGATAGTAACTGACACCTAATTTCAAGGTATTCAATGAATATCCATTTTCTTTGTTGTTGTTGTTGTTTAATTCATTTGTTTGTCTTCTCATCTAGGGTTCAAGTTCCCAGGGCATGTCCACCTGTAATTTATCTCGGGATTCTCAGCCCTAGACACTAAATCAAAGACTGATGAAAGAGGAAGAAAGGAGAAAGTTTTTTTGTTAGTTTGGTTTTTTCCAGGGGTGGAATGGGGTGGAGTGAGGGGCAGGGAGTGGTATTCAGTTAGTTTTGGTTTTCTGTGATATCTGTCATTATATAAAATGCTTTTTTCTATTTGATAGAAGAAATATAGGTCATTGGTAGTGATCAGAGAGAATCACAGAAGATGAGTTGTGCTGAATTTTTAGACATTTTGAGACTCATCAGTGAGCATTATTGCAACCACAAAGCAAAATGGGCTGTACTGAACACGGATGTTAACAAGGAGACTTGAAAGTCACATTGTCTAGCAATTACCCTATCCAACTAATCACCATTCATCAATATTCCACTTGTATTGCTTTATCCCTTCATTTAAAGCTTTCTACTATTCTCTACTAACACTCCACATATTGTCTACTAATATATCACCTAGCTAATAACTTGAACTTTTAAACAATTATGAGTTACTCTCTAAGGTATCAGTGAAATGTCAAGTAGATATATTATTTATAGTTATTTAACAGCATTAATCTCTGTCTTGAAAAATTATGTAGTACATGTTTTTATTTTTTATTTTTTTAAGATTTTATTTATTTATTTGACAGAGAGATCACAAGTAGGCAGAGAGGCAGGCAGAGAGAGAGAGGAAGCAGGTTCCCTGCTGAGCAGAGAGCCCCACGTGGGGCTCGATCCCAGGACCCGAGATCACTACCTGAGCCATAGGCAGAGGCTCTAACCCACTGAGCCACCCAGGTGCCCCTGTAGTACATATTTTTAGATACATAACTTTATATGTATTTTTCTGGTAACAAGAGTGTTGTATGCCTACAGTAAAATACCTAAGAAATATAGAATATACAAAGTTGAAGGTCACTTTTCCAGAGTTCCACTCCCAAGAGATAATCACAGGTTTTGCTTTGATGTACACTCTTTAGGATTTTTAAAAGATATATATTCAAGATTTATATCATGTATTTCATAAAAATGTGATCAGATTATATATATTTTGGCAATTAAGAAAACATTTTCAGTTATCTTTCCTTGTCAGTGTGTATAGATGTAACATACTATTTTAGCAATTGTGTGATATTCAAAAGATGACTGTTATACGCTTTTTAACTAGATTTCAATTGATAGACAACTAGGTGGTTTCCAATTTTTTATATGAAAACAGAGTTGCAATGAGTATCTACATACATATATCTTTCTACAGTTGTGCAACTATTTCTTCAGGAAAAATTCTTAGAAATAGAATATCTGAATCAAAAAGTTTTCAATATTTAATTTGGAAATTGACTTTACTTTAAATAGGTACTTTCGATTGCTTTCGGTGAAGTGTGTTAACTTATACTCCTTCCTCCTAAAATGGTCTATCACTGGCTTCATCACTCATTTTAATCTTTTCCAAGAAAAATATCCCATTGTTTGAATTTACATTTCTTTCTTTCATAGTGAGATAGAACATCTTTTCTTTTCCTTCTTTTCTTTTTTAAAGATTTTATTTATTTATTTGACAGACAGAGATCACAAGCAGGCAGAGAGACAGGCAGAGAGAGAGGGGGAAGCAGGCTCGCCACTGAGCAGAGAGCCCGATGCGGGGCTCGATCCCAAGACCCTGGGATCATGACCTGAACTGAAAGTAGAGGCTTTAAACCCACTGAGACACCCAGGTGCCCCTAGAACATCTTTTCATATGTTTCTGGTTATTTATACTTTTTTTCCTGTGGATTATATTTTATGACTTTAGCTCTTTCTTATTCCATTTAGTTATTTGATATTGATTTGTAGTATTTCTTATAATTTATAGCAAATATCTGTCAATCATATATATATACATATATATATAGTAAATATTAATTCCCAGTTCATTGTTTCTGTATCTACCTTATTTAGAGTATTTTTAATATACAGTTGACCATTGAGGAACATGGGTTTGAACTATGTCATTCCACTTTTATGTGGATTTTTTCAATAAATACAGTACAGTACTGTATAAGTACTTTCTCTTTCTTATGACTTTCTTAATAACATTTTCTTATCTGTAGCTTACTCTATTGTAAGAATACAGTACTTAATACATATAGCATACAAAACATGTGTTAATCAACTGTCTACATTATCAGTAAAGCTTCTGGTCAATAGTAGGCTCTTAACAGGTAAGTTTTGGGGAGTCAAAAGTTATATGCAAATTTTCAACTGGTCAGTGCCCCTAATCTTCATGTTGCTCAAGTGTCGACTGTTCAGATATTTTACTTCCTATGTAGTTAAATTTGCCTTTCTTACAGTTTCTGATTTTTATGTTAGACCTAGGTACCATTTCATACCAAGTTATGAAACGACTTAAGCATATCTCTCCCCCCAGTACCTTATTCTCTCATGTTTCATATAATTATGCTTTTGTATTTATGATAAAATATTCTTGCTTGCATATTTGATTTCTATCAAATAATTTTCAAGTAATAAAACAATATATAATTTGTGATTATAACTTTCAAAATTAGAAATATTTAAAAGCTACATCTGAGAACTCAAGACAGTACTTCTGGAAAAAAAGGTGCAAATTTAGAAAACAAGTGACTAAACTAGCACGTATTTGCTAATATTTATAAAGAGAAGAGTACTTTGTTCCTTATAAACATTGGGCTTTTTGATATCCTGCTGAATGTTTTGTGAGTTAATTTTCTGTGGAGATGCAGGTCAGTTGAACAGATTTTAATGAAGGACCTCCACTTTGCCCAGCAGTACAAATGCCTCAGAAAAGAGGTTTGCTGGAGGCTTCTAAAGAAAGAGGTTTCCAAAGTCATCTGTGTCTCCCTGCTCCGGAACAAGGGAAACGTTAAATTTTGAGTATTTGGTAACCACTCAGCACCACAAGGGGGAGCCAACAAGAAACTGCTTGTCGTGGGGTATGCACACTTTCAAAGTCCTAGATATTGCCAAACTCTCTTCTACAAATTTTCAAATTTTTATGTTATAAAATTGCTTTCCAAAGTAGATATTCCAATTTGTACCTTGCACCAATTTATACTTCCACCAACGATCTAAAAGCATAATTAGTCCATATCACTGATAACATTTTAAATTATTAGAATGTTTATACTTTTGTTGATCTGATGAATGCAAAATGTTACTTCATTATCATTTCAACATTTTTTGCACATTACTACTGACGTGACTATCTTTTTAAATATTTAATAATGAATATGTTTTCTACTACTTCAATGACCTACCTGATCATATCCATTACCTGTTATCTACTCTGGTTTGGGGGAGGGAGGATAGATTTTCTCTAAAGAAATCTTCCATACTTTCTATTAGGTTTATTCCTACGTACATTTTTGATTGTTGCTGCTTTTGTAAACTGTATCTTTCCAAGTTACTTTTTATAACCATTATTGCTAAATATTCAGTAAGACTATTAACTTTTCTATATCCGTTTTATATTCAGCAAATTAAAATTAATTTAATATTTCTGGAGAACCATAGCACATGAAAATCACAAGGTTTTTTCCTCTTTTGTCCTAATACTTAGACATATTATTTATTTTCTCTCGTTATTTATTTACCTCCTCTAGTATAAGATGAATAGAAGCAGTGATAATAGTCATCCTTGACTTGTTCTTATTAAAGAGTTTTTGTCAAAAGGGTAAATCATGGCTCTCATGCACATAGAGAATGGATACCTGCCAAGGATTTTATTCAACTGATTAGTGAATGAGAGAACTGGGATACTTTAGAGTTATTTATATAGGCAACTTAATAAAGGAAATTTAGGATAAGATTGCTGGGTTAGATCCAAAATTAGTTAACATCCTACAGAGCATAAACTGTACTCTGGGGTTATAATTTTCACAACACAGAAATTACTTTCATCTGCGCCAGACAAATGTCTACAAGTTAACCTGCATCTACACAAACATAAAATAGCACAGCCAACAGAAAAATCAACCAAAGATGCGAACCCACTTCCTCACTGAAAGAACACCTACTATTCTCTTTTGCCTACTTCTAAATTTTGGATAATTTTTCGGTCATTCTGGTTTAAAAAAAAAACATGCTTGTAAAGTTCCACCATAATTACAGTGTTTACATTTCTTTGGTAGACACTTTTTTTTTTTTTAAACAAAGAAGCTCTCTTCTGGTTCTAGTTTAGCATAAATGATTATCCAATATAGTCCAATAAATACTCTTCTTGTTCAATTAAAATTGTTCTTTTGTCTTTTCTCCTTTTCATGGGTTAATGAGGTGAAATATACTGACAAACTGTGATGTTTAAAGATACCATTTATTTATATGAGAGAGAGAGAGAGAAGGCATGAGTGGGGGGTGGCACAGAGGAAGAAGGACAAGCAAACTCCCCAGTTGAGCAGGAATCCCAGTGTGGGGCTCCATCCCAGGACGCTGGGATCGTGACCTGAGCCAAAGGCAGCTGCTTAACGGACTGAGCCACCCAGGTGCTCCTGATAAACTCTGATGTATAGATATCATTTCATCTTTCAGTAAACCCTGCTTGGTCATGATATATTGTCATGTATTAGTTATAAACCACCGACATGTATTTGCTAATACTTTATTTAGGAATTTTGCATTTACATTAATAACTGAGATTGCTGAGTCATCTTTTTTCTGGAACTGTCTTCAGACAGTTTCTGTAACCAATGTAATTTTCCTTCTTTTTCTACTAAAAACTTTAAAGAATAAGATGTAGAACATATTTTTTCTTAAACACTTGGTAAAAATCACCTGTAAGACCATCATTGCCTGGTTTCATTTTGGGAAGAGAGATTTTTTTGGCTACTAATTTAATTTTTAAATTATTATTGGTATTTATACCTTATTTCTTTTTTTTAGAGAGAGAGAGTATGCATGCAAGTGTATGGGCAAAGGAGAGGGAGAGGGAGAGAATCTTAAGAATGCTCCACATCCAGTGCAGATCTCACATGGGGTTTGACCTCATGACCCTGAAACCATGACTGGAGCCAAAATCAAGAGTCAGATGTCTAACTTACTGAGCCACTTAGCAGCCCCTATACCTTATTTCTTCTTGAATCAATTTTTATCATTTTTATTTTCTAGAAAAAATAAAATTTGAACATTTTAAAATTTATTAGCATAAAGTTGTTCAGTGAACTATCTTTTGACTAAAAGCATCTCTTTCATTTATCTCACAATTGTTTATTTGTGGCTTTATTCTTTTGATTAGTTGTATTAAATAGTTTATTTTTATTAATATTTAAACAAAGTATTGGTTTTATTGATCAATATTTTAAAGGTTGATCCATTAAATTTTTGTTCTTACATTTAAAAAATTTTCCTTCTAATTATTTTCACTATTATTTTTGTAGTTTCTTGATTTAAATGCTTAACTAATTTATTTTAAATTTTTTTATTTTTTCAAAGAAATACATTTAATATTATAAAACTTATCCTCAGAAATAGTTTGCCTGCTTTCCATAAGGTCTGACATCTAATATTTTCAATATCAGTTGTATTTTGCAATTTTTTGTTTTATTCTTGATCCCATACAAATTTATATAGATTATTTTTGTAAGTTTTGCACCGTTTAGTTTTCAAAATTTAAGCAGGAATTTTAGTTTTAAAAATATTTAATTGTATTGAAATTGAAGACTATGGTAAGCATCTTACCAACTTTTTTTTTTTTTAAACAGTTTATGGTCTTATATGTGGCCATTTTAAAAATGATTCATGCATGTATGCTATTTTGGGTGTATGGTTTTCCACACAGGTAAATATGTAGAAATATATATAAATAGAGATGTAGTATAAAATTTGGTATATTACTGTATTCTATTAATATCAATATATAGATATATTTAATAGAATTTAAATAACAAATATGTGAGAATACTATACAATATAAATAGCATATGATATATAAAAATAAGATAAAACCTGATAATTTTGTTGTTCAGTTCTTCAATATTTAACTAACTTTTCATCTCCTTGATGAATTTTTTTAATAGAAATGTATAAAAATCTTCCTATTATTGTGTATTTGTTGATCTCTTCCTATGACTATGAACACTTTTGCTTTAATTGTTCAAAACTATACTGTTCGGTGTATACAAGTTCATGTAGTATGATCTTGTTAGACTGTTTCTTTTATTTTTATGTAGTATTTTATGCTTATATATGTATGCTTATATAGTAAAATGCAATTACGTCTGACATTGGTAACACTACACCATTTTTCTTATTCTTTTAAACCAGCTTTTGTGGGGAGGAGTCAAGATGGTGGAGAAGTAGCAGGCAGAGAAGACAACAGGTAGCAGGAGATCGGCTAGATAGCTTATCAAACCACTGTGAACACCTACAAATCCAACAGGAGATCGAAGAAAAGAAGAGCAGCAATTCTAGAAACAGAAAATCTACCATTTTCTGAAAGGTAGGACCTGCGGAGAAGTGAATCCAAAGTGACGGGAAGATAGACCATGGGAGGAGGGGCCGGCTCCCAGCAAGCGGTGGAGCAATGAAGCACAAAATCAGAACTTTTAAAAGTCTGCTCCACTGAGGGACATCATTCCAGAGGCTAAACCGGGGTGAAGCCCACGGGGATGCAGTGTGGCCTCAGGCTCCCTGGGGTCACAGAAGGATCAGGGCCATCTGAGTGTCACAGAGCTCACAGGTATTAGAGCGGGGAAGCCAGCTACAGAGATGGAGCCAAGGAGTGAGCTCTCAACTCGGGGGTACCTTATTGTGATTCGTGGCACAGGCCATTGCTCTGTGAGAAGGATCCCACAAGATCTGGGGAGACCCCCCACAGGAAGAGCTCAGGGATTGCGGGGTTCGGAGACTCCAAGCGGGGCTGTGTGCCAGAGACAGAGAAGCTTGGTCACAAGCAAGGTGAGCTCAGAGTGCGGCCAGAGGCCAGGGAGACAGGAGTGATTGAGCGCTTTTCTCTGAGGGCACATGAGGAGTGGGGCTCTGAGCTCTCGGCTCCTTTGGGCCAGAGATTGGGAGGCTGTCATTTTCATTCCCATCCTCTAGAACTCTACAGAAAGTGTTCGGGGAACAAAAGCTCCTGAAAGCTAACCTGAGCAGATTACTTAGCCTGGCCCCTGGTAAGGGTCAGGTGAAATTCCACCTCGGGCAAAGACACTTGAGAATCACTACAACAGCCCCCTCCCCCAGAAAATCAGCAAGAAATCCAGCTAAGACGAAGTTCACTTTCCAAGGAGAACAGCGGAATTCCAGAGGAGGAGAAAGCAAAGCATGGAATTCATGGCGTTCTTCCCATGATTCTTTAGTCTTGCAAAGTTAATTAATTTTTTTAATTTTATTTTTTTCTTCTGCTAATTTTTTTTAAACTTTTACCCTTTCCTCTTTTAACTTTTTAAAAACTAGTTTATTCGAACAATACCTTTCATAAAAAAAATCTTTTCTGAAACTTCATTATTATAGTCATATTTTATCCTTCATTGTATCTAAATTTATTTTTTGTATACATACAGGGTTTTTTTTTCTTCTAAAAAAATTTGGGGTACAACTTCTTCTAATAGATCAAAATACACCCTAAGTCTAGCACAGGGCTTTGTTCTAATCTCCAGTCTGAGCAAATTCTCTCCACTTTCTTTTTTTTATTCTCCCAACCAACTTATTTTATCAACTTTTTTTTTAGAAATTAAAAAAAATTCATCTTTATACTCATATTCCATCCCTTCATTGTGTTTACCCTTATATATTATTTCATTTTTTAAAGTTTTGGGAGCTAGTTTCTTTTAAGAGACCAAAATACTCCTGAAATTAAGTGGGTGGCCTTGTTCTAATCACCAGCCGAATATATATATATATATATTTTTTTCTTTTTTATATTTTTTATCTGTTTTCTTTTTTAAATTTTTTTTCTGAACTTCCTTTTTCCTCTTTCTTCCCCCCACAATTTGGGGTCTCTTCTGATTTGGTTAAAGAACATTTTCCTGGGGTCTTTGCCACACTTTTAGTATTTTATTTGCTACTTCATATATTCTTATCTGGATAAAATGACAAGGTGGAAAAACTCACCACAAAAAAAAGAACAAGAGGCAATACTAAAGGCTAGGGACCTAATCAATACAGACATTGGTAATATGTCAGATCTAGCGTTCAGAATGATGATTCTCAAGGTGCTAGCCAGGCTTGAAAAAGGCATGGAAGATATTAGAGAAACCCTCTTGGGAGATATAAAAGCCCTTTCTGGAGAAATAAAAGAACTAAAATCTAAGCAAGTTGAAATTAAAAAAGCTATTAATGAGGTGCAATAAAAAATGGAGGTTCTTACTGCTAGGATAAATGAGGCAAAAGAGAGAATTAGTGATATAGAAGACCAAATGACAGAGAATAAAGAAGCTGAGCAAAAGACAGATAAACAACTACTGGACCACAAGGGAAGAGTTTGAGAGATAAGTGATACCATAGGATGAAACAACATTAGAATAATTGGGATTCCAGAAGAAGAAGAATGAGAGAGGGGAGCAGAAGGTATATTGGAGAGAATTATTGTAGAGAATTTCCCTAATATGGCAAAGGGAACAAGCATCAAAATCCAGGAGGTGCACAGAACCCCCATCAAAATCAATAAGAATAGGTCCACACCCCATCATTTAATAGTAAAATTTATAAGTCTTAGCGACAAAGAGAAAATCCTGAAAGCAGCCCGGGAAAAGAAGTCTGTAACATACAATGGTAAAAATATTAGATTGGCAGCAGACTTATCCACAGAGACCTGGCAGGCCAGAAAGAACTGGCATGATATATTCAGAGCACTAAATGAGAAAAATATGCAGTCAAGAATACTATATCCAGCTAGGCTATCATTGAAAATAGAAGAAGAGATAAAAAGCTTCCAGGACGGGGCGCCTGGGTGGCTCAGTGGGTTAAAGCCTCTGCCTTCAGCTCAGGTCATGATCCCAGGGTCCTGGGATTGAGCCCCGCATCGGGCTCTCTGCTCAGCGGGGAGCCTGCTTCCACCTCTCTCTCTCTGCCTGCCTCTCTGCCTACTTGTGATCTCTGTCTGTCAAATAAATAAATAAAATCTTAAAAAAAAAAAAAAGCTTCCAGGACAAACAAAAACTAAAAGAATTTGTAAACACCAAACCAGCTCTACAGGAAATATTGAAAGGGGTCCTCTAAGCAGAGAGAGCCTAAAAGTAGTAGACCAGAAAGGAACAGAGACAATATACAGTGATGGTCACCTTACAGGCAATACAATGGCACTAAATTCATATCTTTCAATAGTTACCCTGAATGTAAATGGGCTAAATACCCCAGTCAAAAGACACAGGGTATCAGAATGGATTAAAAAAAAAAACAAGCACACACACACACAAAACTAACCCCCTCCCCCAAAAAAACTATCAATATGCTGTCTACAAGACTCATTATAGACCCAAAGACACCTCCAGATTTAAAGGGAGGGGGTGGAAAACAATTTACCATGCTAACAGACATCAAAAGAAAGCTGGGGTGGCAATCCCTATTTCAGATCAATTAGATTTGAAGTCAAAGACTATAATAAGATATGAAGAAGGACACTATATCATACTCAAAGGGTCTGTCCAACAAGAAAATCTAACAATTTAAATATCTATGCCCCTAACATGGGAGCAGCCAACTATATAAACCAATTAATAACAAAATCAAAGAAACACAACGACAATAATACAATAATAGTAGGGGACATTAATACTCACCTCATTGAAATGGACATATCATCCAAGCAAAAGATCAACAAGGAAATAAAGGCCTTAAATGACACACTGGACCAGATGGACATCACAGATATATTCAGAACATTCCATCCCAAAGCAACAGAATACAAATTCTTCTCTAGTGCACATGGAACATTCTCCAGAATAAATCACATCCTGGGTCATAAATCAATTCTCAACCAGTATCAAGATTGGGATCATTCCCTGCATACTTTCAGACCACAATGCTCTGAAGCTAGAAACCAACAAGAGGAAATTTGGAAAGAACCCAAATACATGGAGACTAAAGAGCATCCTTTTAAAGAATGAATGGGCCAACCATGAAATTAAAGAAGAATTGAAAAAAATACTGGAAACAAATGATAATGAAAACACAATGGTTCAAAATCTGTGGGACACAGCAAAGACAGTCCTGAGAGGAAAATATATAGTGATATAAGCCTTCTCAAGAAACAAGAAAGGTCTCAAATACACAGCCTAACCCTACACCTAAAGGAGCTGGAGAAAGAACAACAAAGAAAGCCTAAACCCAGCAGGACAAGAGAAATCATAAAGATCAGAGCAGAAATCAATGAAATAAAAACCAAAAAATCAATAGAACTAATCAACGAAACTAGGAGCTGGTTCTTTGAAAGAAGTAATAAGATTGATTAACCCTTGGCCAGACTTATCAAAAAGGAAAAGAGAAAGGACCCAAATTAATAAACTCATGCATGAAAGAGGAGAGATCACAACTAATACCAAAGAAATACAATTATAAGAACATATTATGAGCAGCTATATGCCATCAAATTTGACAATCTGGAAGAAATGGATGTATTCCTAGACACATATAAACTACCACAACTGTACCAGGAAGAAAGAAAACCTGAACAGACCCATAACCAGTAAGGAGATTGAAACAGTCATCAAAAATCTCCAAACAAACAAGAACCCAGGGCCCGATGGCTTCCCAGGGGAATTCTACCAAACATTAAGGAAGAACTAATTCCTACTCTTCTGAAACTGTTCCAAAAAATAGAAATGGAAGAAAAACTTCCAAACTCATTTTATGAGGCCAGCATCACCTTGATCCCAAAACCAGACAAGGATCCCATCAAAAAAGAGAATTACAGACCAATATCCTTGATGAACACAGATGCAAAAATTCTCACCAAAATACTAACCAATAGAATCCAACAGTACATTAAAAGGATTATTCACCACGACCAAGTGGGATTTATTCCAGGGCTGCAAGTTTGGTTCAACATCCGAAATCAAGCAATGTGATACAATATATTAATAAAAGAAAGAACAAGAACCATATGATAGTCTCAATAGATGCTGAAAAAGCATTTGACAAAGTACAGCATCCCTTCCCGAACAAAATTCTTCAAAATGTATGGATAGAAGGCACATACCTCAATATCATCAAAGCCATCTATGAAAAACTCACCGCAACTATCATTATCACTGGAGAAAAACTGAGATTTTTTCTGCTAAGGTCAGGAACAAAGCAGGGATGTCCACTATCACCACTGCTATTCAACATAGTACTAGAAGTCCTAGCTTCAGCAATCAGACAACAAAAAGAAATTAAAGGCATCCAAATCAGCAAAGAAGTCAAACTCTCACTCATTGCAGATGATATAATACTATATGTGGAAAACCCAAAAGACTCCACTCCAAATCTGCTAGAACTTGTACAGGAATTCAGTAAGGTATCAGGATATAAAATCAATGCACAGAAGTCAGTTGCATTTCTCTACACTAACAACAAGACAGAAGAAAGAGAAATTAAGGAGTTGATCCCATTTAAAATTGCACCCAAAACCATAAGATACCTAGGAATAAACCTAACCAAACAGGCAAAGAATCTATACTCAGAAAACTATGAAGTACTTATGAAAGAAATTGAGGAAGACAAAAGGAAATGGAAAAATGTTCCATGCTCCTGGATTGGAAGAATAAATATTGTGAACATGTCTATTCTACCTAAAGCAATCTACACATTTACTGCAATCCCTATCAAAATCCCATCCATTTTTTTCAAAGAAATGGAACAAATAATCCTAAAATTTATATGGAACCAGAAAAGACCTCGAGTAGCCAAAGGAATATTGAAAAAGAAAGCCAAAGTTGGTGGCATCACAATCCCGGACTTCAAGCTCTATTACAAAGCTGTCATCATCAAGACAGCATGGTACTGGCACAAAAACAGACACATAGATCAATGGGACAGAATAGAGAGCCCAGAAATAGACCCTCAACTCTATGGTCAACTAATCTTCGACAAAGCAGGAAAGAATGTCCAATGGAAAAAAGACAGCCTCTTCAATAAATGGTGTTGGGAAAATTGGACAGCCACATGCAGAAAAATGAAATTGGATCATTTCCTTACACCACACACGAAAATAGAATCAAAATGGATGAAGGACCTCAATGTGAGAAAGGAATCCATCAAAATCCTTGAGGAGAACACAGGCAGCAACCTCTTTGACCTCAGCCACAGCAACATCTTCCTAGGAACATTGCCAAAGGCAAGGGAAGCAAGGGCAAAAATGAACTATTGGGATTTTATCAAGATCAAAACTTTTGCACAGCAAAGGAAACAGTGAACAAAACCAAAAGACAACTGACAGAATGGGAGAAGATATTTGCAAATGACAAAGCAGATAAAGGGTTAGTGTCCAAAATCTATAAAGAACTTAGCAAACTCAACACCCAAAGAACAAATAATCCAATCAAGAAATGAGCAGAGGACATGAACAGACATTTCTGCAAAGAAGACATCCAGATGGCCAACAGACACATGAAAAAGTGCTCCATATCCCTCGGCATCAGGGAAATACAAATCAAAACCACAATGAGATACCACCTCACACCAGTCAGAATGGCTAAAATTAACAAGTCAGGAAATGACAGATGCTGGCGAGGATGCGGAGAAAGGGGAAGCCTCCTACACTGTTGGTGGGAATGCAAGCTGGTGCAACCACTCTGGAAAAGAGCATGGAGGTTCCTCAAAATGTTGAAAATAGAACTACCCTATGACCACAATTGCACTACTGGGTATTTACCCTAAAGATACAAACGTAGTGATCCGAAGTGGCACGTGCACCTGAATGTTTATAGCAGCAATGTCTACAATAGCCAAACTATGGAAAGAACCTAGATGTCCATCAACAGATGAATGGATAAAGAAGATGTGGTATATATACACAATGGAATACTATGCAGCCATCAAAAGAAATGAAATCTTGCCATTTGCGACGACGTGGATGGAACTAGAGGGTATCATGCTTAACGAAATAAGTCAATCAGAGAAAGACAACTATCATATGATCTCCCTGATATGAGGGAGAGGAGATGCAATATGGGGGTTAAGGGGGTAGGAGAAGAGTAAATGAAACAAGATGGGATTGGGAGGGAGACAAATCATAAGTGACTCTTAATCTCACAAAACAAACTGAGGGTTGCCAAGGGAAGGGGTATAGGGAGAGGGTGGTGGGGTTATGGACATTGGGGAGGGTATGTGCTATGGTGAGTGCTGTGAAGTGTGTAAACCTGGCGATTCACAGACCTGTACTCCTGGGGCTAATAATACATTATATGTTTATAAAAAATTTAAAAATTTATATATATATATATATGTACATACATATATATATATACACACACCTGCTCTTTTAGTTTTTATTCAATTATTCTATAACGTAAAATCCCCAAATATATCTAATTTTAGATTTATTTATTCCATCAATAATTATTGAGTTTTTTAAGTGCCAGACAATTTGCTTCATGCTAAGAATATATCAGTGTGGAAAATAGATTAATTTATCTGCTCTCAGTGGAGTTTACACTCTGCTAGTAGGAGACACAATCAACATAATAAATTATTATTTTTTATGATGTCATATGGAAAAAATATAGAGCAGAGCAAAGGAATTTGTTAGTTCTACAGTGATGATGGGAGTGGTTGCAAAATAAATAAGCTGCCAAATTTGGCTTCACTGAAAAAAATTGAATTTGGGGGCACCTGGTTTCCTCCATCTATAAAGTAAGTGACTCTTGATCTAGGGGTTGAGAGTTCAAGCCCCATGTTGCGTGAAGAGCCTACTTTAAAAAAAAAAAAAGTATTTGAGTAGAAACTTAAAAGAGGTGAGAAAGTGGGCCACAGGGCTCTCCAGAAGAGGTTTTCAAGACCTCATGAGGAAGCATCACTGGCATCTCCAAGGAAGAGTAAGGAGGTCAGTGTGACTGTAGAAAAGAGAATTTTGGGAAAAGTTCTATGACTCAGAGAAAGAAGAGGGTATAATGAGTAAGCAGATTGTGTGGGGCTTTGTAAGACATAATAAGGGGACATGATTGACTTTGAGTGTTATTTGAAAATAGATTAAAGGACCAACAGTGGAAGCATGGAGGGTATTTAGGAAATTACTGCAGTTATCTAGGTGAGAGGATGATGGCTTGAACCAAAGTGGAAACAGTAGAAATTATAAATTGATTAAATAAAATCTATAGGGGCACCTGGGTGGCTCAGTCTGTTAAGCATCTGACTTTGGCTCAGGTCATGATTTCAGGATCCTGGGATCAAACCTCAAGTTCAGGCTCCCTGCAAAATGAGGAGTCTGCTTGTACCTTTCCCTCTGCCCCTCCCCTTGCTTGTGTTCTCTCAAATAAATAAAAAAAAAATTATACTAAAGGTAGATCCATTAAATTCCTGAAAGACTGGATGTACAGTATGACGGAAGAGTCAATAATGCCTTTGAAAGGGCCTGGCAGCTCTACATTTGGAATTTCCATTAGGTAACCACATAGACTATCCTTTTTTGGTAGGGGATGAGGAGTTCAGTATTGGACATGTTAAATTTGAGATGTCTGTTAGACATCCAAATGGAGATTTCAAATGGACAAATTGATACATAAGTCTGGAATTCACAGGAGAGGCCAAAGCTAGGAATTTAAAATTGGGAGTCATGGCATATGGATGATAGTAAATCACAGACTAGAGGAGATCTCCATGGGAGTGTGTACAATAGAGGAGAGAAGTCCAAACACAGTTGCACTCCAGGGATGAGTGGTTGCCTGCAAAAGAGGGAGGCAAGGAAGACAGAGAAGCAGCCAGAGAGATAAGAATGGAATCAAGAAGACAGTGGAATCCAGGAGTTCAGTGGATTATGTTTCCAGGAGGTGGGAACTTGCATCAAATGCTGTATTTAGGTAATGCAGGATGTGAACTGAAAATCAACTCTTGGATTTAGTTATAGGGAAAACACAAGTAACCATAAATAGTTAGGCTGGAGAGGATGGAGCAAAAGCCTGATAGTAAGAGGAGAACTGGAGACAGTGGGTATAGACAATTTTTTTCTGGGAATCTAATTGCAGAAGTTCAGAAAAATGGGTCAGGGTCTGGAGGAGTAAGTGGGGTCAAAAGATCTTTTTGTATTTGTTTGTGTGTGTGTGTGTGTGTTCTAAGATGGGAGTGACAGCATCATATTTGTTACTTAAAGTGGCCCTGAACAGAGAAAAAGTATTGTGTAGGAGAGGAAAGGGAAGATTACTGAAGCGATGCCTTCAAATGACCAGGAGATGGAGTCTAGTGTATAATTTGGAGGGTTCGTCTGGGATCAAGGCACAGAACTGTCATCTACATAGAGAAGAAGGAAGGCTGCTCTTTGGACAAGTGTGAATAGATAGGATGATGGAAGTTTGTGGAAATGTTTCTCTGACTGCCTCAATTCTTTCAGAGGAGTAGGAAGAAAGGTCATCATCAGAGAGGATGGGAGAGAAGGTGCTGAGGGTTTTAGAAGAGAGAATGTACAGAGAACATTGGTGTAGGAGATAGGAAGAATGCAGAATGGCTAAGGACATGTAGTTTGATTCCTTGGCAGTAATAAGGCCCCTTGAAGTTCTAGATCATGAACTTAATGTGAGAACCATCAACGTTTCAGTGTTATTCTCAGCCATGTTCAGCTGCAGTGTGCAGGTGCGAAGAAGGCAAGTGGATTTAATAGGGTCACTGTTGCCCAGCAAATACCATAAAGTCAGCAGAAGGTGATTCAGTCAACAGTATATACCTAATTTTAACACCTGCCCATGGGACAAGCCAGGTAAGGAGAGGAGTGACTGGGGTATCTAGTGTGTGAGGGACCATGAGAGGCTGATAGAATCAATGGATCAGAGATCTTTACAGAGTTGAAGGATTACTGGGTTCCGAGTACTAGAGAGACTTGAACTGGAAAGCAGTGAAAAGACTGACCTCATTTTAATAAGGGCAATCTCTGTGGCAGTCCTGTATGAAGGATCATGAACTCCCAGAGAAGTCTTACATAGTTTTACATTTGCTCCTGTTTGGCCTTTGGAAGATATTGCCACCTGGATACAGTTTATGTTAATTTCTCAGTTTGGCAGTAATTATTAACCCCAGCTTTGCTGGAGGGTAAACTGAGATTTCAATTTCTCCAAGGAGATTGAAAACTCCACTTCAGAGTCCAGGCCAACACAGATCAGCTTTTAGGTTGTCTCCCTGCGTTAATGGGTGTGGCTCTTCTAGTTTCTAGTTCCATGTAAGATGGTGGAGCGGAGGAGGGGGTTTCAAATCTTCATGCCAGCTCTTCTTCTTTGTTGAATTTAAGCTCTCCCCCTGACTGAAACTCAAGTTCTTTGGTTATTGGTGACAGAGAATGATGACTTCTCCAGGGACAGCCACATATTTTACCATGTAGTTTTTTTTTTTAATTCCTTATTTGTTATTTTGTAAGCTTCTGAGTATTTCTTGTAAACCAAGCTATATATTTCAAATGATGTTTGGGGTACCTGGATGGCTCAGTTGGTTAAGGATCCAACTCTTGATTTTGGCTCAGGTCATGTTCTCAGGGTGGTGAGATCAACCCCCAAGCTGGGCTCCAAGATGGGTGTGGAACCTGCTTAACATGCTCTCCCTCTCTCTTCACCCCTCCTCGCTCTAAAAAAAAAATAATCAATGATGTTTATAATACTTTACCTAGCAATTTCAGATATTTTGTAGCAGAAAGTTTTACAGGTTAAACTATAATTTGCCAAAACAAGTCCATCGCCTTTCTTCTGATGAGAATTTTGTTGATGTATATACTTTCTATTCCTCTGTAACCAACCATTCCTTTGTTGTTGATTTTTTCCCCAATATGCATCCTACAGGGAGCTTGTAGCAACTTTTCCCCTAGTAGCTAGGTAATAATCTCTATCTTTAATAAGAAAATTTCCATTTTGGGCACCTGGTTGGCTCAGTTGGTTAAGCGACTGCCTTCAACTCAGGCCATGATCCTGGAGTCCTGGGATCAAGTCCTGCATCAGGCTCTCTCCTCAGCAGGGAGTCTGCTTCTCCCTCTGACACTCCCCTTCTCTTTCTCTCTCTCTCAAATAAATAAATAAAATCTTAAAAAAAAAAAAAGAAAAGAAAATATCCATTTCAATACCCTTCAAGTACTGATATAGTTGGAATTTTATCCATTACATTATTTTATTGTTCGGTTTATTGTATTTATTCTTTGTTTCATTAAAAAATTAGGTTTATCAATTTTTTTTAAGATTTTATTTTTTATTTATTTGACAGACAGAGATCACAAGTAGGCAGAGAGGCAGGCAGAGAGAGAAGGGGAAGCAGGCTCCCTGCTGAGCAGAGAGCCCGATGCAGGACTCCATTCCAGGACCCTGCGATCATGACCTGAGCTGAAGGCAGATGCTTAACCCACTGAGCCACCCAGGCGCCCCAGGTTTATCAATTTTTTTATTTTCTCAAAGAACCAGTCCCTGATTTCACGGGACTGGTCTATTGGTTTTTTAAGTATCTATAGACATTTATTTCTATTCTAATCTTTACTATGTTCTTCCTTTTGCTGATTTTATTTTTTGTTTGTTGTTCTTTTTCTAGCCCCTTTGGTGTAAGATTAGGTTGTTTTTGAGATTTTTCTAGTTTTTTGAGGTAGGCCTATATTGTTAGAAACTTCCCTCTTAGAACTGTTTTTGCTGTGTTATAAAGGTTTTAGACCATTGTGTTTTCATTTTCATTTGTTTCTATGTCCTTTTTTATTCCTTCTTTTATTCACTGGCTGACTCATTCATCGTTTGTAGCATGTTATTTAACTTCCATGTATTTGTGGTTCTTCCAGATTTTTTCTTGTAGTTGACTTCTAGTTGCATAGTGTGGTGGGCAGAAAAAGTACATGGTATGACTTCTATTTTCTTAAATTTGCTGAACCTTATTTTATGGGCTAATATGTGCTTTATTCTGGAGAGTGTTCCATGTGCACTTGACAAGAATGTATATTCTGCACTTTTAGGATGGAATGTTCTGAGTATATTTGTTAAATCCATCTATTCCAGTGTGTCACTCAAAGTCACTGTGTCCTTGTTGATTTTTTGTTTAGGTGATCTGTCCATTGATGTAAGTGGGGTGTTAAAGTTCCCCACTATTGTTATATTATTATTAATTAGTTCCTTTATGTTTGTTATTATCTGTTTAGTGTATTTGGGTGCTCCTGTGTTGGGTGCATGAATATTTATGATTGTTATATCTTCTTGTTGGATTGTCCCCTTTATTATTATATAGTGTCCTTCTTTGTCTCTTGTTACAGGCTTCATTTTAAAGTCCATTTTGTCCAATATAAGTATTGCTACTCCAGCTTTCTTTTAACATCCATTTGCATGACAGATGTTTCCCATCCCTTCACTTTCAAATTGCAGGTATTAGAGCACTGGGTGTGGTGCATAAACAATGAATTCTGGAACACTGAAAAGAAATAAAGTAAAATAAAATAGAAAAAAAAACCTATAGGTATTTTTAGGCCTAAAATGAGTCTCTTGTAGGCAGCAGATAGATAGGTCTTGTTTATTCATCCATCCGGTCACCTGATGTCTTTTGACTAGAGAGATTAGTCCATTTACATTCAAAATAATTATTGATAGATATGTATTTATTTCCATTCTATTATTTGTTTTATAGTTGTTTATGAAAATATTCTCTGATTCTTTCTTGTCTTTCCCTCTTTCATGTTTTGCTGATTTTCTTTAGTGGTATGATTATATTTCTTTTTCATTATTTACATACCTATTTGTTATTTTTGATATATGGTTACCATTAGGTTTGTATGTAACCTCTTCTGCACATAGCAGTCTATGCTAAGTTGATGTTTGTTTAAGTTTGAACCCATTCGTTCTGTCCTCCATATGTTTTAGGTATATGTTATTATATTTATGTCTTTTTTTTTTTTTTTTTTGACAGAGAGAGATCACAAGTAGGCAGAGAGGCAGGCAGAGAGAGAGAGAGGAAGAAGCAGGCTCCCCACTGAGCAGAGAGCCCCATGCGGGGCCCGATCCCAGGACCCTGAGATCATGACCTGAGCCAAAGGCAGCGGCTTAACCCACTGAGCCACCCAGGTGCCCCATATTTATGTCTTTTTTTTGTGAGTTCTTTGAGAAGACATCAGCAGACACTTCTCCAAAAGAGACATACAAATGGCTAACAGATGTGAAAAAGTTTTCATCATCATTAGCCATCAGGAAAATTCAAATCAAAACCACATTGAGATACCATCTTATAGCAGTTAGAATGGCAAAATTGACAAGGCAAGAAACAACAAATGTTGGAGAAGTTGTGGAGAAAGGGGAGCCCTTTTACACTGTTGGTGGGAATGCAAGTTGATGCAGCCACTTTGGAAAACTGTGGAGGTTCCTCAAAAAATTAAAAATGACTATGACTCAGCAATTGTGCTACTGGGTATTTACCCCAAAGATAGATGTAGTGAAAAGAAGGGCCAAATGCACCCCAATGTTCATAGCAGCAATATCCACAATAGCCAAACTGTGGAAAGAGCCAAGATGCCCTTCAACAGACAAATAGATAAAGAAAACATGGCCCATATATACAATGGAATATTACTAAGCCATCAAAAAGGATGGATACCCAGCTTTTGCATCAACATGCATCAGACTGGAGGAGATTATGCTGAGTGAAATAAGTCAAACATAAGTCATATGGTTTCACTTACTTGTGTAACATAAGGAATAGCATGGAGGACATTAGGAGAAGGAAGGGAAAAATGAAGGGGAGGGAATCGGAGGGGGAAACAAACCATGAGAGACTATGGACCCCAAGAAACAAACAGAAGGTTTTAGAAGGGAGAGAGTGGGGAAATAGGTGAGTCTGGTGATGGGTATTAAGGAGGGCACGTATTGCATGGAGGACTGGGTGTTATATGCAAACAATGAATGATGGAACACGGCATCAAAAACTTATGATGTACTGCATGGTGACTGACATAAATAAATAAATAAATAAATAAATAAATAAATTTAAAAAATCATGCTACTTATATCTGTTTCATTTAGATCTGTGGCCATGACCTTCACCTATTCTTATGTTAGGGATGAATTTCTCTGTCTATTCATTTGTCTGTCTTTCAGTGTCTGATTCTATGTTTTAAAAGTGTCAGCTATGTCTTCTGCTCTTGAAAGTAGTTACATTATGAAGAAGAGATCCTGGAGAGACCTGGACCCTGTTCACCAGAACCTGACACTTGAGAGTATCTATTCTATGTGTGTTGCTTACAGTCTGATGTTACATCTGAGTTACTTTTCCTCTCAGAGCAGTTGTCTAGGCTGTGCATGGTCTCTGTGTATTAGTGGAACCCAGGCAGGCCAGCTCTGAGGGGGCATGACCACTGGGAAACTTGGGAGCATGGCAGCTGTGTTAGCAAAATTTGCACTGGACCCCTAGCCTATGCTGGGTTTTCCCCTATGCTGGGGGTGGCGTGCTAGGGCAGCTGGGGCATGGGACTGGGCATGGTGATGCAGCTAAGTGTGGTACCAGCCAGCAGCTGTGCAGAGGTAGCTCAGAGGGGCATGCATGCTAACAAACATTGCCCTGAGCCCAGGACCAAGGCTAGCTGGCTCAGAGTGGGCGAGTCCTCAGAAGAACTTGTGAGTATGACATGCTACTAGTTCGTTAGATAGCAAGTGTCTGTGCAGTGTTGCTTCCCTCAGGTGGCTCTCTATTTATGCTGGGGGGGCTGGGGAGAGAAGTGGTGCCCAACAGCTCCTTCATTTTCAGAGAAGCCCCCCAACAGGCCTCAAAGTCAGTATGAACAGATCTGTCTTGAGTTTGTCCCCAACATTGATGTTGCTTCTCCACACAGACTGTGGTCTCTGTTAAGAGTGGTGACCCAGCTATCAATGTCTTCTTACCTTCCCAACTCACCCAGTGCTGAGTCAGCTGGCTTTTAAAGCTCCAAGCTCCAAGTCCCACTGGCCTTAAAAACTCATGGAATTCAGTCCTTCTGGTTTTTAAAGTCAAACGTCATGGGGATTAGTCTTTGTTATGCAAGGTCTCTGGTGCAAGGGTCCATTTCTTTGCTCTCTTGGAGAGTACAGCTCCCTCCCTCCTGCAGGCAGCCACTACACCACCTTTCTGAATTTCCTAACCTTTCAGATGCAGCTTCTTCTCTGCATTTAATTGTAGAGTTTTTCCTGCCATCCAGATGGCTCTCTGGTTTGTTGACTTAAATGGATGATATGTAACTGTAAATGTGGGCCAGAGAGAGCTCAGGGTCTTCCTACTACACCATCCTTCCCCAGACTCTCCCTGCTACCTTGCATTTTTAACTAACAAACTCAAATATACATTTTTTCTGATAAATTCTAAACTTTTTAAATATTTCTATTCTCCTTCAGAGAAAGGTGACTTTAATATGCTTCAATTACCCACTCAACGCTCCTCCTAACTTTTTATTATTGTGCCATTGTCATTTCACAATTAAACACAGAATAGTTACCATTTTTATAATCAATTTTTAATTAGAGTTACAAAATACTTTGCTTATTTATTTTGCTGTTTTTTATATGTCACTCTAGAGTCTAGTCTTCTTCATGAAATACATCTCGTAGTAATTATCATGGACCTAAAAATACATCTTACCCTCACTCTTGAAACAGAGTTGAGCCAGGCACAATAATTCCTGATTTCCTTCTCTCCATCAAACTTCAGTGATTTTACTTTTCTCTCAAGAAAAATGTAAATTCTGTCTGAGTTCCAATGGTGACACTCTTTTCAATCTTATTCACACAATTCTTCAAGCAATTTCCCAAATTCCCATCACTGAATTTCAGTAATAATTAATGGTCAATCTTGTTTAATCTATATCCCAACTCATTCCCTCCCCCATGTTATTTTAAAGCAAATGCCTAACATCATATACTTTACACATAAATATGTTAGTGTGTATCTCTAAAAGTTAAAGACTACCTTTTTTTTAGCTCAATACTATTATCACAGCAAAACTAACAATAATTGTTTAAATCATTAAATATCTAATCAGTGTTCAAGTTTTCAATTACTTCACATACATATAATTTTGAAACAATTCTTTTGAGTCAGAATCCAATAAGGTTATAATATTGCAACAGTTACTACACCTTCTAAGTCTCTTTAAATCCTTAGGATCTCCCTGCAACTCGAGTTTTTAAAAAATTTTTTGTTAAATTACTCGTCTTTATTTTCCTGATTGCTGATATAATTTAATGTTTCTTTGTTGTTACTTCCTATCAGTTGAACCAGATTTGTTAACTTTGGGGGCGGGGGGTGGAGGGCAATGGTAGGTAACCATTGATGGTCAATGCCTAAATCTGGTATGCTTTTACATTAGGAAATTTTTAACATATTAAGGGTCTATATATAGACAAGCCATTTTATCAGATTTTACTGAAGCATTTATAACTTACAATTTTCATAACCTCAACAAAAGAAAGTTTTTTTTTATTGTTTCCCCCCCCCAGCCCCTGGCCTTCCAACAGGTTGGCTACATGGATGCCTGAACCCACCATTCAATATATCTTTGTGATTTGGGCCAGAACATTAGTGCTCTCATGACATTACGGTGGATAGATTGGTAACAGGCTGGGCTCAGCTACACCTAAAACCCAGGTCTCTGCAAAAGCTGTCAGAAATGCGCTGAAAATTGATGTCAAAACAAATGTTGAGAAAACTTTTGGCTGCAGTGTAAAAATGGGGACAGTAAAAAAGGAATAACATATACTGGCAAAAGCTTGAAAATGTTACATTTTCAAGGTAAAGATATGTGGGCATCTGTTTTGGCAAATTGAAAATACTCTCACCTCATAAATAACAAAACAAAACCAGTTAATCCTAGATTGACAATGCCAATAAACTTTAGTTTGTTTAGTTTGTTTCAAAAAAAAATGAACCAAAAAACTCCCCCAAAGTAGATACTCTGTTTTCTCCACAGTAGGAAATGGAAGAGACCAAGGCATGCTATTGTTTTCCTTGTGGAGAAATTGGAATAAAAACAGTGGTAACTGACCTTCTAGTTAGAAAGAGCAACAGAGAGAGCATTAAGAACCAAAGAAACTGTTTTTATCACAATAGAAGAAAAAAAAAGAACCAGAAAAAGAAACAACCAGAGAAATGATGAAAGTAGGAAATTTAGGGGGAAAAAAAGAGATGGAATAAATAATAAGCCTGAAGTAAGAAAGAAAACAAGCATAAGACATAATTCAACCTGGGGCGCCTGGGTAGCTCAGTGGGTTAAAGCCTCTGCCTTTGGTTCAGGTCATGATCCCAGGGTCCTGGAATTGAGCCCCGCATCAGGCTCTCTGCTCAGCAGGGAGCCTGCTTCCTCCTCTCTCTCTGCCTGCCTCTTTGTCTACTTGTGATCTCTCTCTCTCTCTGTCAAATAAATAAATAAAAAATCTTAAAGAAAAAAAAAAAGACATAATTCAACCTCCTTGGGAAGTAGCATTGCACTATTTAACAAGTAATGAAAGTATTGCTATCCTTCAATTCTCCATTGAAGGAGCTATCCTAGAAAAAAGTCTGAAATTTAAAAACAACCATGCCCAAGCAGTTCTGCAGTTTTTTATAAGTACAAAGCTTGGAAACAACTACCCCAAGTTATACATCTGGGGAATGATTAGAGGAATAACAACATATAGTGTAAAAGCAGTAATTCAGAATATTGTTTATAAAATATTATTTATAAAATATAAAACTGAGTATGCTATATAAAGCATTAATTATTTTATATATACACACAAGTAAAATACTTATACACATATGTAAAAATATGTGTATGATAGTTTTCTATATACATATCAGTGAATATATATAATGATAAAGATATGTAATGATATACCATGAGATAAAGTGAGGGTGTGGCTGTATAGTCCTTTGGTAAAACCTCAGAAAACTCCAAGGGGAGAATTTCTGTCAAGCAAGAGGCTTTTAAGAAGCATATACTATTTTTCCTAAGCAGTCTTAGCAGAAGCCTAAGGTAGGGAAGGGCTTATCTCAAAATGATTTTTGTGTGTGGATTTTGTCTAATGAGGCAGATCCCCATAAGATTCATGGAAAACAAAACAAAACAAAAATTTAAGAGAATTGCATTGCACAAATACCACCAGTTTGAATAGAAAAAGGACAGAAATAGCACAAAATGAAGAGGCCTTATATTATCTCAAATCTCTAGAGAAAGATGATATTTCATACATATAAAAAATTAAAAGTATTCTGGGGTGCTGAAAGAAAATTCTCTATGTAGCACTGTTTCTGAGTGGTAGAACCCTAAGTGGTGACTTTTTTTTTTTCTATTTCCTCACTTTTAACTGTATTTTTAAAATCTTCTGTAAGTGTAGATTACGTTGATGAGTGCTCCAAAAAAGCATAAAAACAATCTAAATAAAAGGTAAGAAATTTAAACAAGACCAAGAGTCAGTATCTATTAGACACATGGATTGGTTAATAACCACCCCTCCTCCTAGCTCTTACCCCTTCATTACCTTTGGTTGAGAACCTGTGGTTTTTTTCTTACAATTTTCTCTTTGAGCCCCTGAAATCTGGCTTGAGTCACTCCAGTCTTCTGAAAATGGTGTCTGATTCTCACTGCTTTCTAATTAACATTCTCTCAACTTGTGATAGTATAATTTCCTTCCTCTTAAAAAGGTAGAAAGTACTTAATCTCAAGGAAAATGGAGTTAAAAATGTTTTCATATATGATCCTGTTCTAGAAAAATTACTCTGCTATCCATTGGGAAGGTAAATTAAAGGGACAAGAATGACCATTTGCATATCCGTATTTCCTTTTCTGTGAAATCTGTTCATGACCTTTGCCCAGATTTTATTGTTGAGGTGTTGGTGTCCTTGTCAATTTGCTTGAATTCTTTACATGATTGATGTTACTACAGATCTTATTTCTTTTTCACATGTGTGATTTGTTTTCTCCCAATTTCTTATTTGTCTTATGATTTTATTTTTATATCTTTGGATCTTTGTTTTTATTACATATGTAATAGATATTCCCTGTAACAAATTTAAACAGTACAGACATGCATAAAACATAAAGCAAAAGGTAGGATAACATGGTGCAAAAAATCATCCTGTAGTTAAACCCTCCCCTTTCATGCCTTCTCAAGTTTATTTACAGCATTCTAAGATTGTGTTATGTATCTGTGTATTTTCAAGAGGTTCTTCTCTTTCTAGGAAGTATGGTGTTTTGGATTTGAAGAAGAGAAAGGGAGGTTTGTTTCTTCCACTGAAGCCTCAGTGTCCCTTCTGCTCAACATTCTGAGAGGGCAAGTCACTAATTGTGGAAAGGTCCCAAGTCTGATTGATCCCAAGTCGCACTTTTCTAGAACTTCCCTGACAAGTATGGCAAGATATTTTGGTGACTGAAGGGACAAAATGAATTGACCCTTTGTTTCTGACAAAATCTGATAAATCATTTATAAGAACAAAGAACAAAATCTTTAAAAAGTATCAGGGAAAGCTCTATTAGCATGGTTTTGTTTTGTTGTTGTTGTTGTTGTTGTTGTTGTTTTAAATACAGCTCCTCTACAAACACAAACCCATCAAACAGCTGTTTCCACAAGAAAACATAGATGCACCTCTTACTACTAGCACCTACACTTCCATACAATGCATAGCTTTCTGTAATCAAGGGAATATGCTAAGGCTTAGCAGACACAACCAAACATATGGTAGCTTTAGGCTGCTAGTATGAGCTTTCAAAGCTGTGTTTTACTGATAGGAGTTGTGTTTTGTTGTTTTGTTCTTTTTTTTTTTTTTAAATCACAGATTTGATGAATAAGATAGCTGAGCCACCAACTTTTATTATTTTCTACTCTGTCTTGAGCTTTCATAATTGTCCTGAAATTCATCACTGCTTTTGCCCAGGACTCAACTCAGGTGGTATTTCAGATAATATTTAATTTTCTTTTCTTTCAAGTTCATGTTTAAGTCTATGTCTTGGTTTGTTCTTCTGTGGGCAAATATGTGGAGAACATACGTTCAAGTCACAAGCCAAAGAGGAAGAGAAGTTACTGGCCTGACAACCATTTTCTTCTCCATTCTGTTTACAGTTAAAACAGTGCTTTCCTCTATGTTAAAAGGAGGAAAAGAGAACTTGGTGACTCCTCTGGGGAATAAATCATGCAATAAAAGGGAATTCCTAAAATCAAAAGTTATATTTTAATGTGAAATGGGATTGAGTAACCTAGCAATTGTATTTAAGAGAAGCATTTATTGACTAAGAAGAAAGTTATTGATTTGGATTTAATATAATGAATATATTTCTGGAAATGTTTTAACTATTATGAGGGTTGTACATATTCACTGGTAGAGTTGGGTGTACCCCATTTTGTCTGTTTATTCTAATATTTTAAGTAACTTTTAAAATATGACTTACGGGCAATTAAATCATCTAAAACTATTAAGCTCAATCTCCTAGTTTCAATAGCTACTTATAACTAGAGGTGAGGAGTTTTATAATGAAAACAGGTCCTACACCAAATTCTTTCACACAACACACACACACATTTTATCAAACAAAATTTATTAGTCACCAGGCCAAGAACAGTTAATACAGCTTGTATAAAATTGGGTATGTCTACTTTATCTCTACTTTGGGTGCTCTGAACACATGCATTAAAGGTTTTCTGGAGGCAGATGCACATATTCTAGTGTCAAGATTCAGTTTACTTATTATCTGGATAAAACACTCAGAATACTAAGAACCACTACACCAAATTTTATCACACATACACTCACATTCACATTTTATTAAACAAGTTATTGGTAAGTAAGCCAAACTACAAACTTATACTTGGTCATTCTACCAATAGTGACACTAAGACTGAATCAAGGTGGTAACAGAGTTACCCTAGAGTAACAGTTGTAAACAAAGCAGAGAAGATCCCAGATCTCATGGAGCTTACATTCTAGTGGGATAGAGGTCTGATAAACAAGAAAGGAAATAAAGAAATACAATAATTTCAAATAACAATAAAGTTATAAATAAAACAGAGTAATTAGTGACTGAGATAAAGAGTGTTAAAGGTGGTCCAGGAAAGTCTCAATGAAGAAATGGCATTTGGGCACAGCCTAAAAGACAAGAAGAAGCCAGCAAAGTGAGGGAGTGGAAATAAACTTCCACTTGTGGCATAAGTGAGTTAGGTATGTTTGGGAAAAGAAAGGAGACTTTTGGCTAGAATATTAGTGGTTAGGGGAAATAAATTTCCTGCTATGTGGAAGACCAGATATTGTAGTTCTATACCACCAAACACATAGAAATAATAAATATAAGATTACATGTTTACTTTTAAATAGATTTCTGCCAGGAGACTAGAAAAATTACCCCACCAGCAACACAAATACATTCCACCAAAATCTAACGTTCATGAGAGCAGGAGCTTTGCCTGTTTAATTCGCTGCTATATTCCTAGTCCTTAACACAATGCTGGCATATAACAGGAACTTACTAAATGTTTATTGAATGAATTAATTAATGTCTTAGCCACAGCTCTTAGTGAAGAAGTTTCTCCTGTGAATTTGTAACCACTGGCCTCCTCTCACATGAATTTGAGGACTCGGAGTTGGAATTTGAGACTGTGTATGAAATTCACTAGACTCTGAGGTGAAAAATTAACAGAAAAAGTGATCCCAAATTGTGACATTCTGGGGAGCTTAGAAGTAGCAATAGCACACGCCATCAACCAAGATTTTCTACAGAACAAAAACACTAAAAATAAGCTTAGAATCTAAAATTATGAAACATATAAGGAAACAAATGAAGAGGGTGAGAGTAGATATAAGAATGTCAAGTAGTAGAAAAAGCTGAAAAGTAGAATAAAAGTAAATAAGCTTAAAATTATTACAACTACAGAGATGCCTCGGTGGTGCAGCTGGTTAAGTATCTGACTCTTGGTTTTAGCTCAGGTTAAGATCTCAGAGTCATGAGATCAAGCACTGCATTGGGTTCTGTGCCCTCTTGGTGCAGAGTCTGCTTGAGATTCTCTCTCCCTCTCCCTGTGCCCCTCCCACTCATGCTCTCTTTTTCTCTAAAATAAATAAATAAGACTTTCTAAAAAAATTATTACAACTATTTATTTTTTTAAAGATTTATTTATTTATTTGACAGACAGAGATCACAAGTAGGCAGAGAGGCAGAGAGAGAGAGAGAGAGAGAGGGAAGCAGGCTCCCTGCTGAGCAGAGAGCCCAATGCGGGGCTCAATCCCAGGAAGCTGGGATCATGACCTGAGCCAAAAGCAGTGGCTTTAACCCACTGAGCACCCAGGTGCCCCAATTATTACAACTATTTAAAAGAAGGATTCACAACATGAGAAAAGAATAAGACTTTACTTTTTTAAACATGTTATTTATTTATTTGAGAGAGAGAGAGAGAGTGAGTGAGAAAGAGAGCATGAGCAGATGGAGAAGGCAGAGGAAGAAGCAGACTCCCTGCTGAGCAAGCAGCCTGATGTGGGACTTGATCCCAAGACCATAGGACCATGACCTGAGCCAAAGCCAGATGCTTAACCAACTGAGCCACCCAGGAACCTCAAGACCTTATTTTAAAAAGAAAGACCCGCAGATTTGAAAAGGTCAAATTTATGTTTTAAATTAAAGAAATAGTTACTCAAAACTCAATGGATGAGTTTAGTAGCAAATTAGATGTGTCTGAAAGGAGAATTTGTGATTTGGAAGTGAAAGTTAAAGAAATTAGGCAGAATGCTGCATGAATAGACAGAAATTAAGAAATAGACATTAAATGCAGAATATATTGAAGTGTCTTAATTAGACACGTTTCTCAATGGAGTTACAGAATGAGAAAGTAGAGTGAAGAATAAGCAATATTTGAACAGATAGTGTTGGAGTCTTTCCAAAATGATGAAAAACACTGGATCCTCAAATTCAGGGAGCACAAGTTCTGAACATAGTCAACAAGATAGATTTCCACTAAAGGGCATCAGATTGAAAGATATCTGGAGAAAAGTGGCATGAGATGAAATTGGAGATATACGCAGGGGCCAGATCAAATAGGGTTTGGCTTTAAGTGGAGGACTGATATTATAGCATTTGCATTCTTGACAGATTGTCCCGGCAACAATGTGAAGAACAAATTGCAAGGGCCCAGAGTGGGAGCAAGAATAGTAATCTAGGCCAAAGATGATCTGGGGAGAATAAATTTGGTGTGATGCAGCCTAACTTGTGGTATCTTTGGGGGACAAATGAAGGTCATGAAATCCAGAAATAAAAGAGAAGTTAATTCTCATGTGGCAAATTTTGACAAAAGGAAAACAGAAGGAAAGTGGAAGCTGGGCAAGTGATTTCTCCTTCCTTTTTCCTTCCCATGGGCTGCTCAAGGCAGGACTTCTCTGTGCAGCCTGACCTTATGCTGAGCAGGTGCCTGTATTCATCCACTGGCTTTGACATCCCAGTTTATTGTGAATAGAAGTGGCTTTTAGAACATTTAACCTCAATGCTTAAACTACACCTTTATATCTAGCGCTATATGGGAGATATACAAAGTCTTCTTAAAACACAGAGATTAGTTATTATCTAAAAATTATTATCTAAAAATAAAACTGTGAAAAATTGGTAAGTAATAGATGAGACCAGAGAGTTGTAAATTCATCCCAAACAGTACTCAATAAAGGCTTATTTATCAATTGAGAAACTCCAAAATTCTAATCAAAATATAAATTTAAGCAGAAAATACTAGAAAAATGTAACGAATTATTTTATTAAAGCCACCAGTAGAAAACGTTACAGAGAAAGTGACTTTCTAGGAAAACTTCAGATCTATTGTGGAGGTAGGTCAGTGGACCTAGAAAGGAACAATTTAACATGAGGATTGCAGATCATCTTAGACTATAACTGGATAGGTCTGGGAGTAGGGCTTAAATAATTTGGAAAGTGTCCTTTAATTAGCACTTGGTTATACTTTTAGGGAAATTAGTGCTCATGGAGGGGGAGGGACGCTCAATCATCTGCTAAAAAGAGGCACTTTGGCAATGAGGTAGGAGACCAGATAAGGCATAATATTAATAAATTGCTTCTAATTTGCACTTTTTAGTAAAATATAGTTTTGGAATCCCCATAGAAGGCTTAATTTATGGATTAATGATGAAAAGTAATGTCTTGTTATAGTCTGGATCCAATTTGTCTTGACAGATAATGTGTGTTTATTTAAAAAAATGGGACCAACACAACCAAGACTATAACACTCACCATATGCCACTGAAGTCAGCAGAAATACAGAGCATTTCACTATCTCATTGCTCACTGAGGTCATTTTGGCAACCCCCAACTAGGTCAGAATTCTGAAAAACTGTTTTATTCCTTGCCTCTGAACACCCCTACTGTGAACACTAAAGAGCAGGCACTAAATAAATGTTCATTGACTGGCTTGGTGACCTCACCTTTCAACCTCATTTAGCCCCGGAATAAGTAATTTAAATGACATAATTTCTTGAAAGTAAAATCATAAATAACTTAATTAAAATTATAATCATAAATAAATTTCTTGAAACTAAAATCAAAACGAGTCTCATTTTGTATATGAGTATCATCCTGATAAAGTACTTATATACATGCTGGTTAATTCACCTTGTTACAGGTTCAGAGTTACACAAGACTTCTTTGTGACTTTTTCTAAATCATCACACACATTGCTACACTCATCTTTCTATCTGTGCCCTTGAGCATCCCCACTGCCCTCCTCTACCTCCTGACACACATCTAGTCACACATCTTGTCCTAATGAGATACTAAATGTTTCCTTTACAGTTTTTAAGAGAAGGCAAGATTCCTTCTGCTTAAATCAAGCTTATTTTGCTGGTAACAGGGTAAAGCAGCAGGTATCCAATAGTTTGCCTGAGGCTGAATTAAATATCCTGTTGAATAGTCAGCTTATTGAATTTCTGTGCACACATCTTTTTTGAGGTGTACACACTCCCAGATCAGAGTCTCTGAGCTGTTTCTCCTTTCTTGCCTTTTATGGTCTCACTAAATCTCTCTTATTATTGCCTTCTAAAATCTCCTATTTTCTTAATCTACTCATATTCCAAGCCACCCCCCCTTTCTTTTTACAGTTATGAATTTTCATCCTTATAATCCCACTCCAAAATGGTCTGCACATTTTTAAATACATCGTTTATATTAATATTGGAAAAATATAATACTTTTAAAGTCAAATAATGTATTTGTCTTTAGTTTCTCTCCAGGTTCTCTGGGTCACTGCTAATCCACATTTACACTGCCGTAAGGAAAGAAGGAGGGGAATGTATGTACAAAAAATACCCACAGAGTGAGCTTGCCACAGTGAATTAGGGGAAGATTGTGTTTGCTATAACAACATGATGTATTAAGGGGGGAGAAAGTTTAGGCATCCAGTGGCTCTGTTCTAGTTCTGGGTTTGCAATTAACCAACAGGATGAGTTTCCACAGTCATGTAAGTTTTATGCATTGCATTTTCTAAAATGAGAACTATAGAGGTTAAGGCTGGAAATCTAATTCAACTTTCACTGTCTCTGACAATCAGACAGTATTTTCTTTGGGAATCATCCACTCAGAGGCTATAGAGAAGGCAGGGACTACGCATTTATGTAGAAAATGTGCTTGATGGGAAAACCACAGGTTTGAGAGCCTGACACCCAGGCTACCATCTCTTTCCTGCTCTCCACCAGCTGACCTAGAGTGAAGTTGTTTAACTTCTTTCAGAATCAGTTCTGCACCTGTATAACAAGAATGATAATATTTGTCTCATAAGATTGTTCCTAGGATTGCATGAGCTACAGTTTTCAAATGTCATGTGAATAACAGACGCTCTGTGGATGGTAGTTATTCATTCATTCATTCTTTCTTTTTTTCTTTCATTCTTTCATTCATTTATTATTTTAAAGAGAGAGAGAGAGAGCAGGGAGGGGCAGAGGGAAAGAGACAATCCCAAGCAGATTCCTCGCTGAGCGTGGAGCCCAGCACAGAGCTTCATCTCAAAATACTGAGATTATGACCTGAGCTGAAATCAAGAGTGGGTCGCTCAACTGTCTGAGCCATCCAGGCAGTTATAACTAATGCTGTTGTTCTACTTATTGATTTGGGGAGACAGCATTTTGACTGGGTGACTTGAAGGAGAAATCAGTCAACTAATACTACAGACATATGATAGACATACTAATTGTTGGGTCGGCGGCTTTGGGAATCCAGGAGGAACAATAGAAATGACTGTCGGGGCCGCCATCTTTCAGCCCCCTCCCTCCCCTTCCTTAATCCTTGACTCTCTCCTCAAAAGGATGTTTGCCCAGGTCAGGTCTCCATAGGTAACCCGATACCTATGCAGGAAACAGGAGTATCAGGAGTCCCCACCCCATACCTTGCGATCACCAAATACCTTACCATATGGATGTGAGCCCATGCCCTGCCTTGGCTCCATAAAAAACCCAGCCGACTCCCTCCCAGGGCAACTTCCCAACTCCCCTCTCCTGAGTCGTGGAACCTAGCCCGAGGGTGCCGACCTCCTCCCAGCGCGACTGGTGTTGTGTTTACCTTGCCTGCAAAACTTTACGCTAATAATTATACTATTATACATACTAACAAAGAACTTAGTAACTGGTAGATTATTTAAAAATGTCCAATACAAAAAGCTTAAAGTAAAAAAGGGAAAATTCCCCTCTGCTCCCCTGCAGAATCACTATCCACATATATATCTGTCCAAAGTGTGAAATTTCTAAATGTGAAATTATATGTATATATGTATATACATTATATTATGTATGTATATATGTGTATATATACATTATATTATGTATGTATATATGTGTATACATACATTATATACATATATATCATATGTGTATAATGCTCTGGTAAAAACCATATCATGTTATATATGCTGCTAGATAAAAATATTTAACTGAGGAGTGGGAAGGAACAATGAATATTTCTTGGTTTAATAGGAAAGCAGCTGCTTTGGGGAAAAATATTAGCTATAACCAAAGTAGAAAGGAGGCTTCTTTATGTTACTCCAATTCTTTTTATGAGAATTCTTAGAGTTTATTTTTACTAGGCATTATTCACAATATTTGAAAAGAAATAAGTTAAGTTTCACTACTAAAAACCATTATTCCAATACTCACGTTGTTTGTGTGAAGTAAAATCATATGTACATTGTCTAATTTGCATGAAGTTTTCTAAGTATGGATAACAAATAAATATGAAAATACCTCTTCCAGGTGCTACCAGGCACTTTTCCTGCAAAACCACTTACTTTCAGCAGCCTAACAAAGTTTTGCAGGCACAGAGGATGGTTGGAAAAGGATATAGATTCTCTGTGTTATTTGTTACGCTGAGTGCAAACTGACCTAGTTATGGTTGCTATGGATACTATAATTTTGAATTTAATAATATTCTCTGAAGGAGTAGTCACACAGATCTACAAAATGCTGAATCCAATCTGAATCTCACACTTGAAAGGTGAAAAAAAAAAACAAAACCTGAATCAGAGAGGCTGAATGCCAAGAGAGAAATCAGAAGATCTGTTAGAGAAATCTCAGAATTAACAAGGCTGATGTCTGTGATTAGTTGAGTGGCCAATGTGCTTTTCAGAGTCACTCAGTCCACAGAAAATGGCTCTTACTTAAGTGATTCCCATGAGTCCCTGTGGCAGTCATTAAAGACACACCCTTCCTGCTAGGCATCTGCTAGTGCTCCTACCTCCAGACTAAAAATGCACAAACATCTTCTTGCAGCCAACATACTGAGCTCTTATGACAAAATGGTTTTGGCACAAAAGAAAATGAAGTGAAATGAGAAAAGAATGCCTCGGAGGTAGAAGAACAAAGAATCATTTCTTTTTACCGAGTCTCTAGGATCATTTAGTGGCTCTGTATTAGGAATCTGCAGCATACAGCCTTGCATATAATATATGGTACAATGATGTGTGAATTTAAATATCCAACCATAATATTAAGATTTTATTTTTCAATAAATGTTTCTGAATTATTCATAAGTACAGTACAAGTAATAGGAAGCCGGCTGCTTACAGCTAAAATGAAAGTTGCATATAGCTTTATCTCCTATTTAGAAGCCAGTTAACTCCAATGAGGTCCAAATTTTGGGAAATAAAGATGGGAGAAACTGGAGAGAGGGCGCAATTTAAAAAGTCTTCTGGGTTCTCTCCGGGAAATTAGAATAGTTCATCTCTTGCATCAATTGTTTTGACCCAAGTTGCTGTTCTGCTGAAATAACTGTTAAAAGAGTTCTGGAAGATCATGAACTAGTAGGAATTAAATCCAATGCTCTGACTTAGATACTAGCATCATTAAATAGATCGTTTTCAAAGATTCTAGTGGCCCCTTTGCTCGCTTATGTAGCTGGTTTTGATCATAGTCAGGCTATCCCGTGCATTTACAAAGTTTCTTCCCCTTCCCGAGATAAGACCCCACCCCCACCCCCTGACAACCTTGAAAATCTTGCAATGGATGATTCATTACAGCTGAGACAAAGACCCAGATATGATCATATGTCATTGCTAAAATTACTTCAATCAAGAGGATAAAAACATTAGAAGGTTTACCTCCTTCTAAACCTCAGCTCCCATCCATTGTCTGCTGACAGGATTATTATGCTGCTGCTTGATCAGTGCATTAACAGAAATTGTTGCTTTCAGGAAGCAAAGCAACGAATATAAAAACACAGCTACAAGATAACAGGACCACGATGAACAATTTGCAGTTGAATAGGGAGCTCTCAAAGCTGGCTTTATGGTCATCTCACACATGCATTAATGATCTCATCTTTGAGGAAGTAATATCTCTGATTTTCTCTTTTGTTTCCAGATCTATAGTCTCCTTTCCCAGGAAAGGAGATACTAATCAGAGAGAGAGGAAAAACAATACCATAAGTTGCAACTCAGCCTCTCCGCATAAATTAGGCTACACAAGACCTTAACCTGCTATGTCTGAGCCCCACAACAACAACCATTTATTGATTTCGTTTTGCTAGCCATGAGGGTTTCAAAGGCAAATATCTTGAATATATCATAATCTAACGAGTCACAGAATCTACAGGGCTCCTTTTGTTAGGATAGAGGTATGTGGCTCTGTGGTCTCAGAGATGGGTGAGAATGATTGTTCTCAGGGACAGAAGGGAAGTGTCTTGGAGGAGGGAACATTTAAGCTGGGTCTTGAAGGATGAGTAAGATTTTACAGGATAGGGAGCACTATTCCAAGTAAAAGAAATAGCTTAAACAAAGTCAATCCTAAAAGGGAAGAGAATATGGAGTATGTACTGGGTATTTGGGTCACATTGCTGTTTCCATAGATAGCCACAACAATTTCTCCCATTCTGTAAGCTCTTCCTACAATGTCACTTTGATACTCCTCCCATGGCAAAGGTGGGGTTGATGTTCCTTTCCCTTCAGTCTGGGTAGGCTTTGAGACTCTGGTGGAAGTGATGCTCTGTAACTTCATAAGATTGGTCAAAGAGGCTGTGGTTTCTTTCTGGTTCCTTTGAGATACTCCCCTTCGTGGCCCTGAGCCATGATGTCAGCTGTCTGATTTCCCTGAGGCTGCCATGCTGTGACAGAGGCCCAAACTGGCTCATATGGAGCAACCAAAGAGGCCATGTGCGAGAGTACATGAAACGAGACAAATGCCTGGTCATCCTTCACTCTTTTACCTGCCCACTGTCTTAGCTTTAGCCAACACTGACCTCCAACCACATGAGAGACCTGAGTCAGAACTGCTTCGCCAAAGCCCTTCTGCCCTTCGCTACCACAGTGATAATCATTGCTTTAAGCAACTAAGTTGGAGGGGTGATTTGTTATTCAGCAATCAATAACCAGAACAGCAAGTAATTGGAAATGAAACTGGACGGTCTGATTGAGGCCTACAGAATATTTGGATTTCCCTCGACATGAGGTGGGAAACAATCCATCACGCTTTTTAATCTGAAGAATGACATGATCTGGTTTACGGTTTAGAGACGAAATTCAAGAGACACTGGGCAAGATGAGTTGGGAGTAGAGAGATACTGGAGACAAAGAGCACGCTTGCAGGAATTCTCTGAGCTGGACTGCACAGAAAAATCACTGAAGATGTTGATAGAATTTTAGATCACTCGGATTCCCTGCGCCCCCCCCCCCCCACCAAAAGACAAGTAATAAGGAATTGTTCTTAGATGCCTTGAACAGACAAAAGAAAGGTCATTTGAGTGTGCTTGCTGCCTATGAGGGAGTTTGCTCGGCACTTTGGGGACAGCAGAGGGGCTGAGACTGTGGGCGTTGCTATGAGAGAGACTGAATCTATCCTTACCCCATCATTAACAGGTTGTGTGATCTGGGGAAAATCACTTAACTTGTCTGAACCTGTTTTGGGATCTATCACACATGGGTATGAGTCTACCTTCATCACCATTTTGCCAAGGTATCATCGTTACATATAGTAATTGTTCAGGTACAATACTTCACAGCACACTTTCTCAGAAGTGTCCTTCTGGAGCCGCCTGGGTGACTCAGTCGGTTAAGCATCTGACCTTAGTTTTGGCTCAGGTCATGTCTCAGGGTTGTGAGATTGAGCCCAAGAGCTCTGTGCTCAGCAGGGAGTCTGCCAGAAGTTTTTCAACCTCTGCTCCTCCCCCAATTAAATAAATAAATAAATCTTTTCTAAAAATGTAAGGAAAAAAACAAAGAAGTCATTCTCATGTGATTCAGCTTCCTTCCTTCCTTCCTTTCTTTCTTTCTTTCTTTTTTTTTTTTTTTAAAGATTTTGTTTATTTACTTGACAGACAGAGATCACAAGTAGGCAGAGAGAGAGGGGGAAGCAGGCTCCCCTCTGACCAGATAACCCAATGTGGGGCTTGATCCCAGCACCCTGGGATCATGACCTGAGCCGAAGGCAGAGGCTTTAACCCATTGAGCTACCCAGGCGCCCCCCCTTATTTCCCTTCGTTTGGACTCTACCTCTACCACTTTACTGAAACTCATTTTGAAAAGTTCATAAATGACCAACTTTGTGCCAAATTAAAAGAATTATTTTGCATTTTCATTATGTCTTGCTTTTCAGCCATCTGACCACTCTTGAATTTTAGAAAAAGCTGCCTCCAGTCCTGTGATTCCACATTCTCCCACGTTTCTCCCACCTCAGTGGCTATTCCCCGTGGCCTTCTGTGCTGGCTTTTCCTCCAGCCTCACCTCTAGACTTACTGTTCTTCAGGGTTTGACTTCAGTCCCTCTTTTCTGGATATATTTTCCTTCTTAATAGTCTCACCCATCCCTGACTTTAAATAGTGTGTATGTTCAGGGGCACCTGGGTGACTCCATCAGTTAACCTGCTGTCTTCCGCTGGTGTTGTGATCTCGGGGATCGAGCCCCATGTCGGATTCCCTGCTCAGCGGGGAGTCTGCTTCTCCCTCTGCGTCTTGCCCCCATTCCTGCTCTCTGTCTCTCAAATAAATAAATAAAATCTTTTTTAAAAATGGTATGTATATTCTGATGACAAGGTTTTTTTTTAAGCTAAAATCTAAATAGTGACTCCAAATTTATATATTCACAGGCTACCTGACATTTCTTTTGAATATCTCACAGGCATTTTAACGCTAATGCATCTTTTTTTTTTTTTTTTTTTTTAAGATTTTATTTGTTTGACAGAGAAAGACTCAGTGAGAGGGGGAACACAAGCAGAGAGAGTGGGAGAGGGGAAAGCAGCCTTCTCACCAAGCAAGGAGCCCGATGTGGGGCTCGATCCCAGGACCCCAGGATCATGACCTGAGCCAAAGACAGAGGCTTAACAACTGAGCCACCCAGGTGCCCCATTAACGCTAATGCATCTTAAGTGGAGTTCTTGACAACCCTACCCAAGTTACCTCTTCTCTTGTCTTTTTCCTTCCTGTTGTAGCACACAGCACCAATATCCTCCCACTTATTTAATCTTAAAACCTGGAATTTAACTTCACTCCTCTTTTTACTCATCTACCTCAATCAAATTCTATATCACATACAAATTCTATTAGTTCAACTTTTAAAACGTACCTGAAAAAAAAAAAAATAAAACGTACCTGAATTCATCAAATTTTCTCCATCTCTAACCGCCACTACCCTAATCCAAGCATTTCTCACCTGGACTCCTACAATGAATTCCTTACTTATAATAAATTCCTTTCCTTCCTCCAATCCAATTTATTCATGACATTATTCAAGAGATATTATTTCTGCTTTGGAATTGGGACTTGTCTAACTTGATAGCGCCCTGGGATTAGAATCCAGAAATCACATAATGCTGGACCTGAACAAGATGTGTGTATCTTTAATCTACACCCTACAGCAATAAGAATAGTCTAGGTTATGCTGATGTAGTTATTTAAAAAGCCTGAAATCCCAGTGGCTTAAAGCAGCAAAGAATTCTTTCATGCTCAAACTACACAATCATTATGGGATGTTTGGGGGGCTCTGCTCTAAGCCATCCTCATCCTAGGACTCATCCTGATAGAGCAGCCACTGCCTGGACTCTTGCCCATCATCATAAATGAGGGCAAGAGACCTATAGCCAATCACACACTGGTTCTTAGCACTTTCCAAGAAGTGACATATATCACTTTTAGTCAGTTTCTTTGGCCAAAGCAAGTTCCATGACCACATTTAAATTACAAGAGTGCAAGGCAGTGCAATAGTCCCATGTGCCTAAATGGAAAACTGTAAATATTTAGTGAACAGCATAATGGCTACCTCATCCTTACATTTTATAGATGAAGAAATTGGAACCTAGAGAGATTATGACATTTGTAATATCAAGATGATTTACGTCATAGCCAAAACTAAAACTGAATCTTGAATTCACTGCCCAGTGCTTTTTAAAATAATGAACCAGGAACTACTTGTTCTTTACTTCCAATAAAATTAATTTAAGTATCATGGGATACCTGGGTGGCTCAGTTGGTTAAAGGTTAATTTAAATGTCTTAATATCAATATTTTATTCTTTTATATAATATGAAATCCTTGCACTGAAATACTTTTTTACCTCTGCCTTAAAGTATAAAACTCAGACAAGTCAGGGTCCTTGTCTTCCAGTCTCACTCACATTCTAGCAAAATGTTCCAGTGATGAAACACTCGGAATCTCTCTAACCTGTCTTCACTCATTGCCAGAAAAACTAAATTATGTTTTCTGTGAGAGCTTCTAAACACATTAGCTAAAAAAAATGCAGAGATAAGCGGGAGAACTACGAATCTATACGCAGACAATCAAACACTGTATGTCTGTCGCATCTATTAGAAATGTATTCCCAATAAAAACTCAACTAAGAATGTTTGAGGAAGAGAGTGTTATGTTACAGTCATAGCAAGAAGTCTACAGGTAGTTGGCTGCTAGTGTTGGTTCAGTAGCTCAGTGGTATCAAAGCTCATAGTTCTTTTGGTCTTTTCTCATGGACACAGGGTGGTTGCGACTGCACTGTGAGATCAAGTTTAGACGAAAGGGGAAGGTTGAAGCCAGCTGTGATGGCTCTGAGAACCAAAAGCTTCCCCAGAATCAACACACTGTCCTCTGTTCCAGCAGACTACCCCTGAGGTCTCATTTGCCAGGCCTGGGAATATATGGCCAACCCTAGCAGCAAGAGAGCCTGGAAAAATAGGGAACAAAGTTATCATTATGATTGACCATGCCTAATTCTGCATGCCACGGGGGTAGAATGTGCTAGGATGAAAATTAAAGCAAATCACATTGTCTGCTTCATTGGTTGACTTTTTAAAAGGCAGTATTATTTTTAAAGTTGACATAGAAAATTTATTAAAAAAACAAAATATATATTTACTACCGAATCCATAGTAGCAATATTATATATCATTTCAATTGACAAAATTCCAAAATACAATAGAGCTAGTACAGTCAGTTCTGCTATAATGCTTGTGAGGAAAACACAAGTTGGTTCCAACAAGACTGATACCTTGGGGAACTGTTTGGGCATAACACGGTCTCACTTTTGCTGATGTGTGATTTTCACCCCTTAAAACATTAGGTGAATGCATAAAATTGTACCCAGATGCCCTGAGCCACAAAGGAAAACACAAAATTCATCCATGGACACCCCTGAAAATTACCAGTGACCTCACTCAGATTGCTGCCTGGGCTGTGAGCCATGCTCAACCGCTTCTGCTGGTGTCCATTTCCATCTGATTTCGCATGTAGCGTCTTTCCTGACCCATAAACCGTAACCCTTCTAAAGCCCACTTCCACAGGTATCCTTCAGTTCTGTTTCAATATTAAGTGCCATATTTATTACACTATCTATGTATTTCCTAACCATGTATCATATGTGAAACTGTGTGACCTTTTTTTTTAAATAGTTTTCTATCTGGTTTTTGTGAGTCACTGACAAAGTTTTGGAGTTCCGTGTCCTCAACCACATACTTCCCATAAGTCCTATAGTTTTGATGGTTCATGTTTGCAGTAATACTACACCTGAATAGCATATATCTGTTAGTTACCAGGTGAATGTACACAAACATATTATATACATATATGTATATATAATATTAGAATACAAGTGAGACTTTTTAACAGGAATCAAGAAAGCTCGTTTTACATCTTAGTAGAGAGTATGCCTTTTAGAGTATTTATTAAATGTGCTTGAGAGGGCTTGTTAAAAAAAGACTATCAATTATATTAAATAAAAACTATTCAATATGCCAAGCTATATATAGATGTCTCTATAGCGGGTGAAGATTTGTCATTTATCTTTTAAGGTAATTATGCAAATTCTATTCAGCCCACACAAATCTGGGAATTGGAAAACGGTTTTTATCTTTTTTTCCCTCATTTATAAACCTTGTCTAACAAGACTTAGCCACGATTCAGAAGGGGCCATGCAAAGCTGAATTTTGGCAGTCCCTTTATAATAAAAGAGAATTTACTTTCTTCTTAGAGTCTCTCTTTTCTTTAACAAGGGCAGACAAAACACCCAGCACATTCCCAGAGCTTCTACAAATTTCCCCCTTGAGAAATCTCAGTAACTCCAAGGAAAAACAACTTCAAAAAATTAATGAAAGGCCCATCAGTATTTGCATTTCTCCCTCCCAATCCCTGTCCCTGTCCTTTCCACTTTCCACATGTCTCTTTAGTTTCAAACGTTTTTTCCTTCCCTTCTTTTCCCAAGGTGAGCTACCATTTCCTGGCACTCCATCTGTGAAAAGGTAAAAAGGAAAAGATCTTACAGAAATCATACCCTGATGTCACCATGCTTCCCCCCCCCCCCCCCCCAAGCCGCAGAACAGAGAAGAACAGCGTTGGGAGCATAAAACGGTGAATTTCAGGCAAGGGTCACGTGCGGAAGAGAGACATCAAAAGACCCCAGGATTGTGTGGACATGTCCTCCTCCAGTGCCTGCTGCCAGATGCCTCTCAGATACGAATGCTTGTTTCCTCAAGAATGTGGAGCTGGGTTTGGCAAATACATTGTTAGTAAATCATTTCAGAATGTTCATTGAGGAGGAAGGACGACTTTTGATCGCACACGGTAATCCTTAAAAATGATTCTGTACCCACTGTTTTGACGCTAATGTGAATTCTAATTACCCCACACTAACTCTGTGGGTCACACTTGGGTGACTCTAGCTGTAAGTCCCACACAAGCCCCTGTGTGCCTCCAGCCAGCAAACCACAGCGCAGTGTCCCAGTGCATCTGTCCACACCCACAGGCACACATTAAACCCACAAGCCGCAGGTTACACTCCCAGGTGCTGCCCTTCTGCCCTGCCCTACCTTGTTCTTCCCTTTTCCCCCAACCCCCAGCCTCGCTGCTGTGGCACACAATGGGATTTTTGTTTGCTCCCGTAGCATGTGACAAAGCAGTCGCTGCTTTGCCTAGCTCTGTGCTTCAGGTCTCTCAGGTAACAGGTGGCAGCTTCCCTGCTGGATTCTAGGTATAAAAAAGAATGACCTCATAGGGGTGGAGCTCTGGGACTCCGTACAGGTGGCAGTCACAGCCAGGTAGCCCCGGAGTAAAGCCGTTTAGTAAGAAGGGGGCAGTTAAACTCGTCACTCTGGTGGCTTCAACTCTGACCCCGAGGCACTGCAACTAACAGCCATTGCCTACAGGTCTCCAGAGCTTGTCTTTGCCTCAGATGGAGCCCAGAGAAGCCACTGGGAAAGAGAACATGGGCACCAAGAAGAAGAATCTGACCTTCTTGAGGCCCAGGCTCTATATGCTGGAGAGAAGGAAGACTGACACAGTGGTTGACAGCAGTGTTTCTGGGGACCACTCTGGTACCTTGAGGAGGAGCCAGTCTGACAGGACCGAATACAACCAGAAACTTCAAGGTAACCAACACAGATCAATCGTCCTAGGTTATTGAATTCCCAGCTCCGTTCTCCTACTCTTACATAGGCAAAGAGATCACTTAAGGCAAAGGAGAAAAATCAAATATTATCTTCTCTGGAAGGAGGGAAACAAAGTAAATAGGAAAATTAAAAAAAAAATAAGAAAAATGAAAATAAATGTCACTCATAAATTATAGGAAAAAATCTATTATGTGCTTCAATAGTTAATGAATCAATTCTGAATTATTCTGAATATTTTTTTTTCCTGGTGAGATTAATATTTTTTTCTGCTGTCCTCCTCCTTTCCTTCTCCCTTCTCCAAGCAATTTAACAACTGGGAAGCTCTAGAAAGCAAATGATTTAGAAACTCACAATAGGTAGTTTCTCTCAATAGACAGGTGTGGGATGGCACACCATGAGGCCTATCTAGGTAATTGTACTGAGCTGTGATTGTGGTTATCTTAAATAGGGGCATGAGACTGCAGTCATATCTGTGAAAAAGAGGAATGTTAGTCATTGGATTGGTATAATAGGATTTGTTGAAGATCACATAGGTGTTCATTCCTTTAGAGTGAATCGAATGGCTTCCAAATATGGTAAGGGATGTTTAACATGCTTAGATTGAATGACTTTTGAGGAAATAACTTCAGTTTATTTTGTGATGGGCATAAGAGTGTTGGACATATAACAGTTATTATAAAACGTCTAGGTTAAGGCCCCAAGTGTCTAGCCCTTCCCATCCACCCTCTCTTTTCCTCCCTTTCTCTTGAAGGTCACTTGTTTGAGTAAACTTCATTTTGTTGTTGATTGTGCAATGTTTTAAGTATCCACTGCAGCACCTGTTATGTGATCCCCTGAACCTGTCACTCCCGCTCTGAGCGCATTGTGTGTTTGAGCTCTTATAATTCCACCATGGGCTCTTATTCTGGATGGACAATTTTATAATGAGGCTAGAAAGACCAATAGAACACACTTGAAATTAGTAGGTCTCTTTCCAAAAAGGAAAAAAAAAAAAAAAAGGAAGAGAAAAAAGAAAAAAATGCTCAGACTTCATTATGCAAATTAATTAAATAAATTAAATGCATTTAAATGAAATCTTTAAAGATAACTACTGTGAATTAAGGCTTTAAAAAGAAAATCCTGATGGCTCAGGGTTAAAATACAGTCAAGTCTTCTCCTTAAAGGACTTTTTAAAAAAGGGGAGGGGGGTATTGTTCGATATTTGAAATTAATTTTTCTCAAGGCAATGGATATGTTGGCAAGAATTTAAATTCTAAAGTCATACACATTTGTCTTGCAATTCTGGATCTTAATTTATAACCTATAAGATTTTGAGCAAATTAATTTCTGAGCCTCAGTTTCCCTACCTGTGAAAGTGGAACAATGAAACTTACCACATACTGTTGCTGGGATAATGAAATCAGATAATTACGTGAAACGCCTGGCATATTGGCTTAAATATGGCACGTGCTCGACAAAGAGTTATTATTTTTTTTTTATTTTAGGAATAATGGGAAGAATAATGACAGAATAAGACTTTGTTCTATTAATCAAATTTACTAATTTACTGATCTATTTCAACTCTTTTTCTGTCTTTTGATGAAGAGACCACATAAATTCAGTAAAAGCCCATGGCTTTATCTCTAATAACATGTTTATTCTGTCTGAGATTCACTAATTCAGCAACTTTTTGGTCCAGATTTTCCATTAGCAAAATAAAAATGGAAAATGCTTTTTGCAATTCACTTCCTAATTGTAGTTAAAAAAAAAAAAAAATCTGTGACCACAAAAGACAGCAGATGTTTGTTGGTTACTTTGCAGAAGACCTCAGGTTGCTGCTTATGTACTCCATTGGTTTTGTGGTTTCCCTCTGCCTTGATGGATCCTGTCTTTGAAGCTAGAAGAAGAGACTCAGGAGTTAACCCATGTTCCTAGAATTGTTTGTGTAGTTGACAAATCATCAGGAAGTGGAGAGAAGCACATGAGAGCTGTAAAGATAGGTTGGCTCCTGATAAGTAACTGTAACTTTTAATAAAATCCTACTCTGATGTGTAACTCCTAATAGAGCTTTTAGTAAGACTCTTCTGTAACTGCTTTGGCTTCAGTAGAAAACATTTTGTCATTAACATTCGAAGCACAGTTCTGTTGGGTTTGCACTCTGGTCTGCCTTATATCCATTATCATGCAAGTGGATCCTAAATCACCTTAAGAAGTTTTTTGTTTGCTTGTTTTGTTTTGTTTTGTTTTGTTTAATTGCAATGCCAAGAGTTTTTCCTCTGCCTACCTTGGAACTGGGAGGCATTGAATAAAGATCGGAGCTGGTTAGAGCCCTCCAATGGATGGCCCAAAGCAACTGTGAGGTCACACCATACTTTTCAATGCTGCAAAGAGGCCTTAGATTACTTAGCCAGAGTCCTTCAGTGCTGTGTTGCTATTTGAGTAATATGGTTCACTGCTCTGTCTCTTTGAGCAAATTCTCTGGGTTCTAGGAAATCTGTGACCTTTCTTTGGTGCCCCTGGGCTCACCTCTTAACTCATACTACACAGTCTACTTGTTCAATTCACTTTCTGGATGACTTCGCTTTAGTAATGTGAATTCTAAATTGTAATTTCTTTAAAAATGGCATACTGGGTAAGAGAAGCTACTAGACTAAATAAAAGAACATGGTTCTAGGGGCACTTGGGTGGCTCAGTCAGTTAAGCCTCCAACTCTTGGTTTTGGTTCAGGCCATGGTCTCAGGGTCATGAGATCAAGCCCCACATTGGGCTCCTCACTCAATAGGGAGTCTGCTAAAGATTCTTTCCCTCTGTACCCCCACCCCCGCTCAGGTGCATGTGTGTGCACTCTCTCTCTCTCTCAAATAAATAAATCTTTTTTTTTTTTAAAAAGAACATGGTTCTAATGAGACTATCATAAAATCTCTGTAGAAGGTTGTGATCACAACATAGTCATTAAGTCTCAAATTTTGCAATAATAGTCCTTTACTAGGCTACTCTTCATGGCTCCTGTATTCCTTCAACAGATTTGTTCAGTTAATTAGCATTTATTGAGTATGTTATGTGGTGAGCAAAACCAGAATATGTGCCAGGGATTACAACTACAAAATCATTAAGAAAAAAAAAGTGACCTTTACTCTAAAGGGGCTTAAAGTCTCATTGGGAAAGATAAGACTGGTGAACAAATGCAATAAAGTGGCATGAGAGAGGACAGGTGGCTTCAGTGGGTCCGTAAAAGGAGGAAATGGTCTGTTCCGGTTTGGGCAGGGGAGGTTGTTGGAAAACATTGCTGTTAAGAGTTGATAAGGTGGGTCCCGGGAGGAAAGCAGAATGGAGAGAGAAGCCTGTTTTCACTTCTTCATTGTACTTATCATCTCTGAAATTACGTAGTTTGTTTCCTTGTTTATTGCCTGTTACTGACTCCCACTTCCTCTCTCATCTCTCATCCCCCATTCCATGAAAGAGACCCTATCTGTCTCGGTAAATGGTCCATCTCCACACTTAGAATCATGCCCTGCACACCACGAGGGCTCAGTCTCTTTCAGGTGGAATGAATGACTCACATGAGCTGGTCCAGGTAGGGAATCAGTGTGAGCAAAGGCATCGCAGCCTGACTTAATCGCCCTCACATCTTTGAAAGTGAGGATGCATGTGTCCGTTAATCAAGATGACTCTTCAGCAAAAAAGAAATGAACATATTAGGGATGAAAATGTGCAGAATTGCCTAGATAACAAATACTTAGTGGAAGCCTATTCATTCCCGACTCTACCTTTTACAGCACAGCAGACCCTACTTCAGCTCATTCCTCTTCTTCCATTCATCGCAAGAGCGGCATCACCCTAGCCTCCCAGCTAGCTCAGCATCTCGTTACAGTTTTCCCGGGAGTCAGGGAGAATGACCAAGGCAGAGAAGCTCACTAGCTGATTTATTAACACTCTTTTCCTTGGGAAATGATTTTGTGTATGATTATATGTGTGAACTATACGTTTGAAATAAGCCTCATTTAAAAGTTATGTACAAGTGTGTCTGTATGTATGCAGATTGTCTACAGTACGTGAATATAGTTGCGTATGTGTACTTGAGACATTTTTCTGTAATGATTAAAACTTTTATAAAAACTTTATTGATTAACATTCGGTGGCCTTTTCTGAAAACCCTACATGGTTGACATTCCTGTATTATAGGTCTCCTCTCAGTGTGGGTGATATTAGATAACTATTTATGTCCCCTCCAGAATTACATGTTAAAGGCTAATCCTCAATATGATGTTATTTGGAGGTGGGATTTTGGGGAGATAATCAGGTCAGGAGAGTGAAACCCCACTGAATGGGGTTAGTACCTTATAAGAACAAGCATGAGAGACCTTGCTCCCTCCCTCTCTGATCTCTGCCATGTGAGGATCTGAAAAGACAGCCATGTATCAGCTAGGAAGGGGCCCCTTACTGGACATGGGATCTGCCCTGCACTCGGAAGAGCAATGAGAAATAAATGTTTGTTGTTTAAGTCACCCACTCTATGGTATTTTTATTTCAGCAGCACAAGAAGACTAAGAAAGTGGGCCAGTTATTTTTATTCTATATGACCATACTATTCTATATGGCCATAACCAAACATGGTTAGTTATAACCTATAAGAAGCATAAGAAGTATAAGCAAGTTATACTTTTACTTGTCAAGTATCAGGTGAAAGAGTGAGAGTGGGTGGGTAAAATGTCATTACTGTTGCTAATAACACTAGTCCAATCCACATCTCCAATTATTAATAGGTTCATGGTATTTTCTTTTCTTTTCCCTCCCTTCCTTCCTTCCTTCCTTTTTGCAAAGACTGTTATATCATTCATGTTAAGAAGGGTTTGCTTGGTTGTTTTTATTAAAATCTAAAGTGTTCTTACTCTGGTGATGATAAGGAACCAACCTACCACATGAACGTAATACAGAATAACATATATTGCAGGATGAAGACAAATGGCTCAATAATAAGTTAGATGTGGTAAGATAATGGAAACACTTAATTTGTAAGGATTTTTAAGGATACAGACCAATCTGTAAGTGACCAGGAGGGCAGTTAACACTGGAAGATTTGGTGATCTGGTCTAGTGAAGGGTAGAAGAAAATTAATTGTGCAGCTGTCTGGGCACATTTCTCTCCTAGTGCTGCCAGCCCTTTGTGCTCCTCCTGTCCTCTGAGTATTAAGTAGGTCCTTTTTTACATGCCTCCATATGCCTTTTAGTGAAGTGGGAAATACTTGGGTCAGTAATGAAACACCAGTGTAAATAAGGTGTTTTTCATAGTTTGAAGGGTAAATCTTTATCAAAGTCAAGACACTTATAAATCTAAGCAATTTCTGTCTCATCACATGCATAGAAGCCAAAAAAAAAGCATGATATATTATGTTCCTTCTTTTTTAGTAAAGGTATTTTACAGTTTGGGGAAGAGTTATTTTAATTAAGTAAAAGGTGAATTCCAGGAATCAAGAAGTTGGAACCGTTCCATTATAATCACATTGTAATAAGAAAATTTATTCCTGTGTTCTACTTAGGGGATACTAGATATAACTTTCTTAAAGGTAGCAAATCCAGTTTCTTTTTTTTTTAATTTTTAAATTTTTTAATAAACATATAATGTATTTTTATCCCCAGGGGTACAGGTCTGTGAATCGCCAGGTTTAACACATTTGACAGCACTCATCATAGCACATACCCTCCCCAATGTCCATATCCCCACCACCCTCACCCGTCCCCCCTCCCCACAGCGACCCTCAGTCTGTTTTTTTTTTTTTTAAGATTTTATTTATTTATTTGGCAGAGAGATAGAGAGCGCAAGTAAGCAGCAGGCAGAGGGAGACAGAAAAGCAGCCTCTCTGCCAAGCAGGGAGCCCAATGCGGGGCTCCATCCCAGAACCCTGGAATCATGACCTGAGTGGAAGGCAGAGGCTTAACCAACTGAGCCACCCAGGCACCCCCCTCAGTCTGTTTTTTAAGATTGAGTCTTTTATGGTTTGTCTCCCTCCCGATCCCATCTTCTTTCATTTTTTCTTTTCCTACCCTCCAAGCCCCCCCAAATTGCATCTCCACTTCCTCATATCAAGGAGATCATATGATAGTTTTTTCCGATTGACTTATTTCGCTAAGCATAATACCCTCTAGTTCCATCCACGTCGTCACAAATGGCAAGATTTCATTTCTTTTGATGGCTGCATAGTATTCTGTTGTATATATATACCACATCTTCTTTATCCATTCATCTGTTGATGGACATCTAGGTTCTTTCCATAGTTTGGCTATTGTGGACATTGCTGCTATAAACATTCGGGTGCACGTACCCCTTCGGAGCACCACGTTTGTATCTTTAGGATATATACCCAGTAGTGCAATCGCTGGGTCATAGGGTAGCTCTATTTTCAGTTTTTTGAGGAACCTCCACACTGTTTTCCAGAGTGGTTGCACCAGCTTGCATTCCCACCAACAGTGTAGGAGGGTTCCCCTTTCTCCGCATCCTCACCAGCATCTGTCATTTCCTGACTTGTTAATTTTAGCCATTCTGACTGGTATGAGGTGGTATCTCATTGTGGTTTTGATTTGTATTTCCCTGATGCTGAGTGGTGTTGAGCATTTTTTCATGTGTCTGTTGGCCATCTGGATGTCTTCTTTGCAGAAATGTCTGTTCATGTCCTCTGCCCATTCTTGATTGGATTATTTGTTCTTTGGGTTTGAGTTTGCTAAGCTCTTTATAGATTTTGGATACTAGCCCTTTATCTGATATGTCGTTTGCAAATATCTTCTCCCATTCTGTCAGTTGTCTTTTGGTTTTGTTAACTGTTTCCTTTGCTGTGCAAAAGCTTTTGATCTTGATGAAATCCCAATAGTTCATTTTTGCCCTTGCTTCCCTTGCCTTTGGCGATGTTCCTAGGAAGAAGTTGCTGCGGCTGAGGTCAAAGAGGTTGCTGCCTGTGTTTTCCTCAAGGATTTTGATGGGCAAATCCAGTTTCTAATTGCATTCTTTTGTCCACAAAAATTGTGAGTTTATCAAAGTAAGAAATGAGTAATCAAAAGGGAGGGAGGGAGGAATGGAAGAAAGGAAGGAAGGAGAGAGGAGGAGGGAGAGGGACAAGTGTGGGAGGGAGAGAGAGAGAGAGAGGGAACTCTGATGTATGAAGCAAAAATAGAACTGCACCTTAAAATAATGACGGAGTTGGGGAAAGATGGCTAAGATTTAAGCAACATTTGTATTTGTTTCTGTAGATACAGGAAAGGAAAAAAAAACCCTCTTTTTGTAGAAGTACCTTTCTTGACATAACCATGCTAACTTCAATACTTTTGTGGGTATTGATTTCCTGGGAAGGGTGAAATTATTGCAAGAAGTGCTGAACTTCTAAGCAATATCACCCATAGAACCAGGCAAAACCTGGCATCAGGTTGTGCCTTAATGTGTCTCTCTGGGGCTCCCTTTCCACCAAGAAGGTGAGGAGTCCATGGGGCCAAGGCTACTGACTACTGAGACCCTTCCCTTTATTTTTAAACCAAGTTTTGGGTACTTGGGACCATGGAACTTTCTGTTCAACAGGCCTGAATACTGGCTCCAGGCCTGCTGGGACCCCTTCCCATCCCACCTTTCTTGGAGCAGACTGTGGTTGCTGATGTACACACCCTTGGGCCTGTGGGGGCAGTTGATCATGAAGGTGTGTCTGGAGCTTGATGGAGCTGGGGTATTCACACCATGCCTGCCGGGCTCCTTGTGGAAGGGAGAGAGCTGAGAGAGGAAGAGTAGGGATACAGGCCTCAGGACTTGGGAAGGGTGAATGTGCCCCAGGGCATCTTACTGGATTTTGGCATGAAACTCTGAGGGAGCTGAAAAATCTAAATTTGACCTTGGCCTTCCAGATAATTATGAAGGTATATTTACTAACATAGGAAGCTATAACACATTTTATTCAACAGTTTGCCTGCTTCACTCACACCTGCTAAATACGTAGACATGATGTGTTGGCCTCCATTTGTACACTCAAGGGAGGCTGCTTATGAGTGGCATTTGGTTGTAAACTATGTTTCAGACGGGCCCTTATTCTATACTAGTTGAAGAGCTAGAGGGAAGGAAAGGCAGAGAGAAGCGACTGTCATCTGCTTGTAACTGTGCTGGCCTGGGGACTTTCACTCGTTACTATTTAATCCCAGCATCTTTTCAGTTCTGGACTCATAGTTGGAAAAATAGGTGTGTAGGGGAGGAAAGACTTCCTTCTACCCACCTGGGTTCAATAGCTGGGCCTATGAAATAAACTGACAATAGGCAGATCAATAGGAGAAAATGTGTACAAGTGTGTTAATTTTAAATATTACCTGCTGGGCAGTGTCACAGGGAAAAAAAGAGTGCGTATCCCCTCAAATTGTGAGATTTGAGAGCTTTATAGCAGCATAGTGTGGATGGGAATGGGGAATGTAGGGGAGAGTACATCATTTTAGGAAAGATGACAGGGTCCTGAGAAGAACATATAGAGATGTAATAGTTTGTGACAAAGCTTGTCTGGGTGTGGTGTCAGCTTCTAGTTCTTTCTCCTGTGGTAAGAGTCAGTGATCCCCAGTTGATAAAACTCTTGAGGAGAGGATTATGACAACTGAGTTCCTTTTGGAGGATCTGTCTTTAGGCAGGTAGAGGGAATGTAGAGAAAGCTTCTTCCCGAGCTTGCTGTTTGTCAAGTGCTTTCAGCTCCAAATCAACAATATACCAAAGCAGCATATTGTGGGGTGTCATGTCCTAAACTCCTTCAGGTAGTAAAGCTTGGATCAGAACTCAGGTCTTTCAATACTTGCATATAGGATGCATCTAATTCATTGAATTTGTAGGTATTCATCCGGATGGTTTTTTGTTTGTTTGTTTGTTTGTTTTTTAAAGATTTTATTTATTTGACAGAAAGAGAGATAGCAAAAGAGGGAACACAAGAAGGGGGCATGGCAGACAGAGGGAGAAATGGGGCTCAATCCCAGGACTCTGGGATCATGACCTGAACCTAAGGCAGACAATTAACGACTGAGCCACAGGCGCCCCATCATCTAGATGGCTTATTAGTAACAAGAAGTCAAAGCAATTTGAGGATTGCGGTACATGTTTTGTAATGTGGTGACATTCCTCTGCTACGATGCCAAAGCCGGCGACCTATTACATTTTTCACTTTGGAATACATGTCCTTTCTTTGGAATTATTGTGACACTCCCTTGCAAGAGTGTCGCTGTTTGATAAATGCTCGTTTTGTTTAATTGTCAGGAAACAAACTTATAAAGTAATGTTAAGCAAGCCTGCCCTATAGTAAGAGCTTGGTGATCTCCATTTTCCTCTTCCTTGATTATCTTGACACTCTTTCCTTAATTTTATGCTTGCTGTCACTTATTTATTTGCATCTCAAAAACTAATATACAACCCAAACCCTGAGAACCCTACAGCAATGGGGATGGGGTGGGTGGGAGTGGGGGTGGTGGTGTGTGCATGAGCAAATGAAAGAAAAGGGAAGTATATACTGGGAACAAGCAGCTCATTATCTGGTAGGTGATATTTCCACAGAATTCTATGAAGTCAACCTAAATTGGGAATCTTAACGGCAGCAGGAGAATAGTGTTATGATTAAAAGCCTTTGTCTTGGGTTGTTCTGAACAATTGCTTTCTTGATTAATGAATCAGAGGATAAGGGAACACTCTAGGATACCTGTGCTGAGGCCCTCAATAGAGAATGTAATCTTGACTGTCTGACATCCAGTTCCGACTCAAAGAAGACTTAAAGGTCATGTCATCAAGCTACTGATGTGAGGACTCTGAGTCACTGCAGCCCCTCACAGAATTGTCTTTCCTGAATGCTTCTTAATGTGAGGCCCTCAGTGTCGCTACAAAAAGCTGTCACAGATTTCTGCTTCTATCTTTGTTGTGAAATAGTTGATGAAGACATTGTTTACTTCTCTCAGTGCCATCCAGTTTTAGTCAAGGAAAAACTTTGGCACCTCTTAAGAATTAGAACATGTCTCCCTCCCAGAGAAAAACAAGCGATTTTCTGTATTTAGCTTCCTGGAGCTTAGCGCCCAATTTGTACAGAATGCCTCGCCTTGAGAGTAGCTGTTTTCTTTGCCTAAAAGTTTCTTCCCTCAAATCTTAGCAAGGATTGGATTCTCATTATTGAGGCCTCTAATCTCCTTCTGGGACAGTCCTTCTCAGACCATCCTACCCAAAGAGGTATACGGAAGGAAAGACATTTCCTTTATCCTCTTAGCTTCTGTGTCTGGGACCTGTGAGGTCAACTAATGAAAGATTAACCAGAAAGAAGCATATAGATTTTATCTGATGTTAAAATTTTTACATGGCATGGAAGACATCATAGAAAGAAGTGAAAATCCCAAAGAAGCAGTTAGACCCATGGTTATATAGCACTTTTTTAAAAGGTTTTTTTTTTTTTTTAAATTTATTTGACAGAAAGCGAGAGAGAGAGATAGTGAAAGAGAGAGAGCACAAGCAAGGGGAATGGCAGGCAGAGGGAGAGAGAGAGGCAGGCTCCCTGCTGAGCAAGGGGCCTGATGTGGGACTCAATCCCAGAACCCGGGAATCATGGCCTGAGCTGAAGGCAGACGCTTAACCAACTGAGCCACCCAGGTGCTCAAAAATGTTATCCTTTTAACAAAAAGGGATAAGCTGTGGAGACGTGAGAAGACAAGGGAAAAAGGGCTTGGCCTAGGGGTGTGGAATTGTGGGAAAGTAAACAGGAAATATGTGGCAGGAACTCATGGAATAGAAGTGTGATTTTTAGTGAGGTTTGTACAGACTTATCTTGATGTCAACGCCCCATCTCTGGTAATAAGAATGCTCTCTTCCTGATAGTGGGAGGCCATCTTTTTCACAAGAAGTGTATACTTTGTTTTTAAGTACAAAGTGGGAAGAAGGAGAGCCCTTCCTGCATATGGTATTTCCCAGTTGCCTTCAGCTATTTCCAGGTGTTCAGGACCTTCTGGGGTCTTTGTACCACCTACTGCCCTCTAAAATTACTCTATCCCATTTTCACCACTTCTCCATTTGAATATAATTCTCCTTGGAGATAGAAATTTAGTCTTATTTTAACACTTAAGCAGTGCCTGGTATATGATAGAAGCTCAGGTCAATGACTAAAAAATACTAAAAAATAATTACAACTGTATTGAACCTTATTTTTTAAAAAGATTTTATTTATTTATTTGACACAGAGAGAGAGAGAGAGATCACAAGCAGGCAGAGAGAGAGGGGGAAGCAGGCTCCCCGCAGAGAGCCCGACACAGGACTCGATCCCAGGACTCTGAGACCATGACCCGAGCCGAAGGCAGAGGTTTTAACCCACTGAGCCACCCAGGTGCCCCTATATTGAACTTTATTATTGATAGATTCATCTTTATGATTCTGTCATTCCCATTTCCCCATTGCCTCATTGTCAACTTTTGGGTGAGTTGCTCTAAATTCTTTTACTGTAAAAGGAGAGACACTATAAATAAATCCAATGAAACAAGAAAAGAAATAATATCTTGGCCAAAGAAATGAGATCCCAGTTTTTTTTTTTTTTTTTAAGATTTTATTTATTTGACAGATCACAAGCAGGCAGAGAGGCAGGCAGAGAGAGGAGGAAGCAGGCTCCCTGCTGAGCAGAGAGCCCGATGCGGGGCTCGATCCCAGGACTCTGAGATCATGACCTGAGCCGAAGGCAGCGGCTTAACCCACTGAGCCACCCAGGTGCCCTGAGATCCCAGTTTTAATGAATTTATTCAACAAGATTTTGCTTGGTGTTCATATGGACCACATATTGACTAGATCCTGAGAATATAGAAATACATCAGAAGCAAACCCCATCCATTGAGTAACAGGCAATGAACCAATAATTATAGCTATGTGGTAAGTGGCTGAAGTGTGTGGCTGCAGGTTGAGGGTCTGGGTTGCAGGTTCTGGAATGGGGAGTAGGGTGCAGGAGCTTCTTATGTTCCTGTGACCCCCTACCTGGGGAGGAGAAGGGAAAGGCTCAGAGTTGGGAGAGAAGCGGTTGCACTCTGATCTGGTCTCAACGGAAGCCTTAGCCAACGCTAACGGCAAGTCCTATAGATAACATGATCCTTCAGAGTTGTTGCCAGTGGTATGAAGGACCTGGGCCCTACATCACTCCTTAAGTGGCTGGGGCACCTTGGGAAGGAGGTATGACCTGGGAGATGGTCTTACCTGAAACAGTTCCTGAAGAGGGCCTGTCTGCTGGGGGCTCACCCTGCAGCTCGGGCAAAAAGTCTTTTGCTCCTGAAGGGGGGAACTGATCATCTCCTCACAGCATCCATCTCATATTAAGTGGTTATTACTATATTAGTGGTTATTATTATATTAGAGATACAATAAAGCAATATAAGAATTCGATGAGAAAGAGCTTTATCACCTCTCTAAAGTGTCAAAAGTAGAGACATTGAAATCTGAATCTTGAATTCCAGTTTGGATTGTTTGGGGGCATAGGGGTGATGGGCATTCCAGACAAAGGGATTAAATATTACTCAGCCATCAGAAAGGATGGATACCCATCATTTGCATCGACATGGACGGAATTGGAGGGGATCATGCTGAGTGCAATAAGTCAAGCACAGAAAGGTAATTATCATACAGCTTCACTTAATTGTGGAACATAAGCAATAGCATCGAGGGCATTAGGAGAAGGAAGGGAAAAATGAAGGAGGGGAAATCGGAGGGGGAAACCCATGAGAGACTATGGACTCCAGGAAGCAAACTGAGGGTTTCAGAGGGCTGAGGGGTAGGGGATGGGTTGGCCTGGTGATGGGTATTAAGGAAGGCATGTGTTGCAATGAGCCCTGGGTGTTATATGCAAATAATGAGTCATGGAACACTTTAAAAAAAAAAGTGTCATACTACATGGGAATAAGGCATTAAAACTAGTTTTCTTGTTTGAGGTCTCAAACCTTAAGTGAAAAAGGTGGTACTAACACCACCTGAGCAGATGTACTGGGCACATAGGTGCATTATGTCATTTTATGCTCTAAACAACCTTGCAAAGAATGTATTGTCCTGATAATGTTCTGACAATATTGGATCCTAACAGGGTCCAAAATACAACAAAACAAAAGCCCCCAAAGCACAAAACAAAACATACTGTCATGTATTTATAGATGATAACACTAAGGTTAAGAGAGATCTAGCCATCTGTCCCACAGTCACATAGCTAGTAACGGTGAAGTCGAAGTTTCACTGAGATTTTCTTGGCTCCAACGTAAATGCTTTTTCAACCACTGTGTAGTTCTAACTGTAGGTTTGTTTTGTTTTTTCTTAAAGATTTTATTTATTTATTTGACAGAGATCACAAGTAGGCAAGAGGCAGGCAGAGGGAGGGGGGAAGCAGGCTCCCTGCTGAGCAGAGAGCCCGCTGTGGGGCTCGATTCCAGGACCCTGGGGTCATGACCTGAGCCGAAGGCAGAGGCTTTAACCCACTGAGCCACCCAGGTGCCTCCTAACCATAGTTTTTAGTACTTTTAACTGTTTTGTGATTTATTTTTAAGGAATTGATTGATTTTGATAAAATTTTGGTCAAGACTCAAAAACATCAAGAGACTTTTAATTTCTGCCAGTACATTCATCTACAATCATGAGGTAAACAGTGACCAACAAATGTATTCCAGTGGCTGTATTATTTTATGCTTTTCAACCAAACATTATATGTGGATGGAAGTTAGAAAGATACACAACTGCAGTGATGAGGTATATGCTGTCTAGATTCACTAGAATAGTCCACTCTAAGAATATAAATCTCATTATTTGAATTATTTCATCTTGGAAAGCTACTCTTCATCACTGACAACAGAGCAAACAGCAGGATGAGGACATTTGATGAAAAACTGGGTTGGGACATCAAACCATCCTGCTCCTCTGGCATAACAATCCACAATGCTCTTCCATGCTCAGATAGTCTAGGAGTTTTTCAAGACAACCCATTATGATAAAAATAAAAAGTATGTTTATTTTTCAGTTTTATCTTTTGAAAATATTTGTTTTTGAGTATTCTTTGTAATGTACATGATACCTTAATACTATACATGTATTAGAAATTCATGCTCAAAACAGTTTGACACATGATCAAAACAACTGAGTATGAGGGGTGCCTGGGTGGCTCAGTCAGTTAAGTGCCTTGGACTCAGGTCATGATCTCAGGGTCCTGGGATCAAATCCCGTGTCAGGGCTCCCTGCTCAGGGGGGAATCTACTTCTCCCTCTCTCTCTGCCCCACCCCCCCCACTTGTGTGCTCGCTCTCGCTCTCTTTCTCTCTCTAGCTCTCTTTCTCAAATAAAATTTTTTTAAAAAGTGAGGATGGAGGTGGGTATTAGGGAGGCACATATTGCATGGAGCACTGGGTGTGGTGCATAAACAATGAATTTTGGAACACTGAAAAGAAATAAAATAAAGTAAAACTGGAGATGAAATTATGACCATGCTACAACATGAATGAAGCTTGAAGACATGATGCTAAGTGAAATAAGTCAGGCACAAAAGAAAAAATATTGCATGATTCCACTTACATTAGGTACCTAGAGTGGTCAGAGTCATAGAGGCAGAAAGTGGAATGGTGGTAGCCAGAGGCTGGGGAACAGGAGAGTGGGGGGTTAGTGTTCAGTGAGTACAGAGTTTCAGATTGGGAAAATGAAAGAATTCTGGAGATGCATGCTAAACTTAATGTAGCTGAGCTGTACACTTAGAAACAGTGGACAGGGTACTTTGCTGTTATGTACTAAAAAATAATGAACGGTGGAGATCCCAGTTTATAACAAGGGATATAAGGCCTCCCTTACAACTTGACCTCATCTTTTCATGCTCATCTCTGTGGACAGTTTTTCTTTGTGCTGGTACACCTTGCTGTGTGCTGTTTCTTCAGCCTGGAATGCTCTCCCTCACCCTGTTTGCTTCATAAACCCCTGCTTATCTTTTCAAATCAATTCCTCTGAGTCATTACACATAAAAGACATGTGTGTATCGCATTCTCTATACATTTCTCATATTCACTATACATTTCTCATATTCACTATTTACACGCCAATGTCTCTTTTACTTGATCAAACTTCTCGAGGACAGGAACACTTGTATCTTCAAGACCCGGGAAAAGGCTGATCATTACTTAACGATCCTATTTGTTGAGTAAATGAGTGTGTCAATGAATAAAGACAGAATAGTAAGTAGGTGCCATAGCAGTTGCGCAGTGGACATCCTGGATGGGGGCAGGAGGCCTTTCCTGCGATGGAGTCCTTGGAAGCCACGTCCTGATCACTTTACTTATGTCAGGGTCACAGCTCCTGGATATGGATTTAACCTGGGCGATATTTAAGCCAGACAAAATTAACCAATGTTTATCTCACCTCATAATCCTCTTTTCTATATTGTGTTTTGTTGGATCATCCTTACAGTCCTGCTCTCATTAGCAAGGGCATACAAAAATCACATCTGCTTCATGATAGAGGACCTACAGGTTCTTCCTTGGAATGCAATCTTACATGCTTAAAAGCAGATACGGATAAGGAAATTAAATTACTTTTGGTCTGGGGAAATGAAAGATTCTAAGAAGTGATTCTCTCCTTTTCTTTGTTAACCAGTCTATACATCTAAAAATAGAAATAATGTACTTAAAAATAGTTGAGTACTGACCAGAGTTTGACTTGCTTGCGAATGCCACACCAGTGAGACATTTGGGATTGCTGTTACGTTACAATGGTGCTACCAGTTTTAAAATATTCAAATCATAACCAAACATTTAAAAAATACTACAGTTACAATCTCACAGGGTGCTTTTGTTTCATTATTCTGAGCATTTCTGCATAGAGTGCAATATTAAATTAAGATGGGAAATTAGATTTCTTTTAATGAAGGAATTCTTGAAAAACAAATCAATACTTCCCTGACAAAATCAAAGCTTCATTATATTGTAGTCGCAAATAAGGTTTTTTATGTATTTGATTTTTCAGATGTAGAGTATAATCAACATATAACTGTAATTAATTTTTTTTCAGTGAATCATTAATGAAATAAGATTTTGGATTGGGATAAACCTATCAGGAAAGCTTAAGCCTTATATCGTTTTTGCTATATGTTACTCTAATATGTACACATTTATAATGACAACAATAATTACATCAAACAAAACACTCAGGCTACCATTTGACTTATTTCAAAATACTTTCCTCCACATTTATGCTTGTGTTCAACCCTGATGATTTTTCTGTCCTCAGATTACATTATGTGTAATAAGAGCCTGTTCATATACTCACTCTATATACTATGTACCCATACACTACACATTTATGTATAGTATATACATATACACTTGCACATGGCTCACTGTGTTGTGTTTGATATTTGGAACCTATAACCTATAATAATTAAATTGAACTAAAAGAGTCTGTTTCAGTTGGTCCTCAGGAAAGCCAACCCTGTTTCTCATTTATCTAAAATCTATTTTAAAAAAAATGGAGAATGGTGTACTCCTCTATCTAGGTCAGTATAAAGTTTTTGGCGATAAAAAGAGGGGAGAAAAGCAATCACACTCTGATAATTTGTCCACAAATTGCCCTAAATTTATGTTTACCCTAAATTCATGTAGGATTAGCAAACTGATTTTTTTTAAGAGACGACAATGATGCTTCTCCCACTCCCACACCATGACTTACTTCTATCAAGAATTCTGCTCAAAAATCACCTTATTAATGAGCCCTTCTGTGATTTATCACCACACGATAGTAACTACTATCCACCACCTGCTTTATCTTCTTCCATGGTGCCATATCATTATCTGGCATGGTAGATATTTCTTTATTAATTAGTTTATTGTTTCTCTTCCACCACTAAAATAGAAGTTTCACAAGAGCAGAGGGCTTTCCCTTTTTTCACTGCTGTATTGCCAGCATCTAGAACAGGATTTCCCAACAAGGGCACTACTAATATTTTGGACTAGATAATTCTTTGTTGGAAAGGCATTGCCCAGTGCATTGTGGGATATTAGCAGCATCCCTTACCACTACCCACTAGATGCCAGTCACACCCCTACTATCCCCCAACCATGATAGCCAAAAATGACTCTAGATATTGACAAGTATCTCTCGGGGTGAGGGTTGGGGGGGTGGGAGGGAGGAAAGCCAAATTGCTGGTTGAGAATTACTGATCTAGAACAGTGCCTGGCACAATGACTACTCCATAAATACTCATTGAATGAGTCCCAAACAAGTGGATAAAACCAGTATTTCTCATCATGCCAAAACTCTGCAGTTTCCACAGTAGAACAATTGCAACAGGAAAATTGAATACAGTGAGGACGTTACAAGTGAAGTTCCCTTTCTATTCAGGCCTTAAAATTTGTCCTCTTTCACTAATCTTCTCCTGCCTAAGACTTTGAAGAAAGACATTTCCAGGAAGTCCCCATTTATTTAGTTCTAATTGTTTTGGCTGTGCGATGCTGCTCACTGTTGAGTCTGTAAATTCAAACCACTGTCACCGAAGTATTTTTCAAGCCAGGTAAGCTTTGTTGCATTCCTCTTGGAAACCCACTCCTTTCCTTTCTGTGGCAATTAGCAGTCAGTGGAAATAAATCACATGCCCTTCGAATGAGAATAAAATATTTCCCTGCCCCAGTGTTTGAGCTTTCAAATTCTGAGCAGTGGAGGGTCTGCTCTTTCACGTTTTCACTTAATACTTCACTGGCTCCTCTCCAAAACCTGCCTGACATGCAATTATTTTCAACCTATTTCACAGAAGGCCTGCTCCATTCATCTTCCTGTGGGTCAGATTTCCATTGAAATTGACAAAAGATTTTACTGTGTGAAACTTAAGTCAGTAGGGTTCAATGCAATGCTAAGCCAAGGTTTTTTGGGTTTATGGGGGCAGACAGGAAATATGGTACAGAGAGGGATGAAAGAACATCCATAATCATATCTGGGAGGTTGGTAATGATCTGTCTGGACTAAAACCCTAGATAGAATTATGGATGCTGTTTATACTGTCTGGGGAGAAAGGGGGCTTGCCAGGAAGGGGTGATGGTCAGAAGATCTGAATTCAGTTTATGACTCTGATACTTAAGGTAAAAGACTTTCCTCTTTAGAAATTAGTTCCCTTTTCTACATAATGAGATAGAACTGAATGGGCTCTATCACCTTGTCGCCCATACCTGCTTTTCCCCCATTGTTCCCTTCTTCTTTAAATGCCATCGTTACCCTGTTAACGGTCAGAAATCTGAAAGTCAGCTTGAACTTTTCTTCTCCTTTGCCCCATACACTGATTGCACACCAGGTTTACCTCCTAAATTTCTCTTGATCTCTTCAATCCTCTCTCTCCTTCTGGCAACCAGACAAAGTGTAACTGCCTCCGTCTCTCCCCCCATGACTAGACTGTACAGGTTCCAGGTCACTTTGCTTCCTCCCTGCCTTCAGCCTTGGTCCCTGCCCTCTTCCCTAAAATCTGGTTCTGAGGCCAAAGTGATCTTGCAAAGAGAATCTGATCTTAGATTTAGGAGTCCTTAGAAATTTCAGATTCCTTAATTAGACCTTTGAGATATGTCCCCAGATAATTTTTCTAGACTCCATCCCCTTACCACATTCTCTGATGTTTGCCCTTCAGTCACACTAAGCTTTTTTCAAATCTTCTTTTGCTGCCAAGCCTTTGGACATACTACTCCCTTTGCTCAGGACACTTTTCCTTCTTCATGAGTAGTCCTGAAACTTTCTGATTTCATTTGTGTCACTTCTCCCACCAGCCTGAACTCTATCTACGTTGTGTTATGCTCAGTACAGGTCACAGTTTATTATAATCATATGTGTATGCAAGTTTGGTTTTCATAATCTTTCTAGAGTAGTTTTCTCTGAAATCCTTTACAGTTGTCGCTTTCAACTCCTAATAGACAGCAATATTTGGCAACGTGACTTTATCAGATCATTTCAAAGCATTAAAACAGTTTTCATGGAAACATGCATACTCTTACTCTCATATTTCATCGATTGATTGAAGTTTCATTAAGTTAACCTAATTACAATAAGAAGTACAACTAAATCAGGTTTGCTGCTGCACGCAACTAATTCTTGAAAAACATACAACCTAATCATTAAGTGGAGAAGCACGTGGACGTCATTTGGTATGTTTTAGGGATGAGACGGGAAGTATTGATTTAGTCTGTGACTTTAATAACCTATCTTTACTTCTAGAATTACATTTCATAAACGAAAAGACTGGTACTTTATTTACTATTATATACTCAACATAAAGCACCGTACCAGTTCATATGTGATATGTAATTTTAGAAATTGCTACTAAATTAAATACAAGATGTAGTTCTAGAAAGTACAGAGTTTATAAAATTGCTAATACCTTCCAATTCTGATCATTTAAATTCTTGTTTAATTGTGAACACATTTATGGTTGTAATGAATTATGAATTAATTCAGGGTCAGGTCCTTGTGTTGGTCTCCACAGTCAAATGACTTAGCAGGTTGCTCAGTGAGTAAGTATTGAATGGTATATGTGTTCCTGCCTAGTCTGGTCTTGGGGTTATGGGGGACAGGTGAGGGCTGGTGTTAAGGCTTTGAATACAACCTTAACCTGGGTGCATGAAAATATTAGCTCACCTCCTCCTTAAAGAGATAAGTGAAATTTTAATATATTTACAGATATCAAAATCCATGATTTTTGCTAGTCATCAATAATATCAGCTAGGAACCTTAGTCCAATCCAAATAAATAAGGATCTAGGATTTTAAAACTAATAACTTGTATATTTTAGCAGGACGTATATCCTATTTTAGTCATCCCCTTGTTCTTTCAACTTTCCTGAGAAGCACACCATTTTCAGTGAATTTCTCAGAAACTCATTTGCATTGATGATTTAGCTTCAGGGTAAATGGGAAAGAATTAGATTTTTAAAATTCAAGGGTTTATATTATACCAAGCAGCATTCAAGTGTCATATCCCTACCTCATTTGAATTCAGCCTAAGTAATAAGAGTGCATGTTTGGCCTGGTCCTGAACTGACTATGTTGAAGTCTTTGCCATATTGTGCTTTTTCCCAGAGCAGGTCCAGGGTGAAGGAAGGTAATTTCCTGATGGATGCTCAATCTCCCCTCCCACCCCTGGAACATTTCCAAGAGAGAAAAAAAAATAAAAGAGGAAAAGCAGGTGCAGCCATTCAGAACCAGATATAGAAAAATGGCAAGTAAATCATGGTCATAAAAATAATGACTGGCATTTTTTGAGAGGTTTCTGTGTGTCAGACACTGAGTTAAGCAATTTGTGTGCTTTATCTCAATTCTTAACAACTTCCCAGCAGTGAGTAGTGAGTGGTTAAAATGCAGGTTTAGGAGCCAGACTGCCCCAGGTTTGAAGCTACTTACTGTGATGTGACCTTGGGCCTTAACCTCTGTGTGTTTCAGCTTCCTTGTGGGTAAATAAAAGGAAGGGAATTTAAAAATTTACCTTGTAGTCCTTCTGTGAGGATTAAAGAGCTAGTACAAGACAAACTCAGCATTTACTATAAAGTGAGTACTCAAAAAAATGTTAGCCCGCATTACCATTACCATTGCTATAGTTGTTACTGCCTTTGTGCAGATGAAGCAATTTCATGAGGCCAAATGACTTGGCCAAGGTCACTCAGGCTCTTGATGGCAGGGTGGGTACCGAACTGTATGTCTGCCAGTCCGGCACCATTCCATCACACATCATGCAATGCACCTTGATTGCAACATAAGCAGTCAGGTGGTAGAGGACAGGGAGCCCAGGCTTCAGAGCTAAGCACATCTGGTTCAAATCCCAACACCTCTGCATCCTCTGGGAGTCACTGGATGAATTTCACTCTACATTTGCCATGTTCAATTTAGTAATCTTTAAAATGAGGGGAGGGTCCCATTTTTAGTGTTGTGAAGAAAATTAGAGGTATTGTATATTTTAATAAATGGGTACACAACAGGTACTTAATAATGGTTGCTCCTATTTTAGGCTATCACAATATATTATAACCAGTATAATTGCAGTAATAGTGTATAATGTTTCAACAGCAAAAATAATTTTGAAGAATATATACTTCTATAAACAAAATGTGGTATATACATACGATGGAACATTATTCAGCCTTAAAAAGGAAGGAAATTCTGACATGTGTTACAACACAGATGAACCTTGAAAACATTATGCTGGGGCACCTCGGTGGCTTAGTGGGTTAAGCCTCTGCCTTCAGGTCAGGTCATGATCCCATGGTCCTGGGATCGAGCCCCACATTGGGCTCTCTGCTCAGCAGGGAGCCTGCTTCCCGCTCTCTCTCTGCCTGCCTCTCTGCCTACTTATGATCTCTGTCTGTCAAATAAATAAGTAAATAAATAAATATTAAAAAAAAAAGAATGAAAGAAAGAAAACATTGCACTAAGGGCAATCACCCACTTACATGAGGTATGGAGAGTAGCCAAATTCATAGAAACAAAAAGGAAAATGGTGGCTGCCAGACGCTGGAGGGAGAAGGAAATAGGGAGTTGGTGTTTAATGGGTGTGCAGTTTCAGTTGGGGAAAATGTGAAAATTCTGGAGATGGATGATGGTGATGGTCACACAATGTGAATGGACTTAATGCCGCCAAATTGGGACTCTTAAAATCGGTTAACCTGGTAAATTTCATGTTATGTACACTTTACCACAATGAAAAGTAGGAAAAAAAATATATCCTTCTGCAAGAGGAATACATTATTATTAAAATCACTAGGAGAAAAAGCACAGTCTTAAGAGCAGCTCTTCTTCTCTAGTCATATTTTTGACGTTTTATGTTAATTCCACTGTAAAGTCACTTAGTCTTTATGTTTTGTAAGAGTGAGAAGGTATGCTCGACTATTTTTATCCACAACATATGTTCCTATTTGAATTGGCAGGTAAGTATTAATCAATGTAGATATTCTAACAATACTGTCAGAGGAGAAATAATATTGTTGTGACACCAAGAGAACATTTTTATTATACACATTACCTTGAAATAACATTTTTGCCAGGAAATTTGATGTGGCGTACATGTGATGCATGAGAAAAGAAGCCCAGCTAAAGTACATTAGTCATGTGAGCCACACATGATATACAGCTCCACAGCCTGTGAGATACAAGGATATAATTAACTGTGAAGGTCATTCCATCACCAGGATCATATTTGGAACAAAGATGTATTCAGTTATGCTATTTACTCTATTTATACTTCAACTCCTCATTTTTATAAGCTTTCTTTTCTATGTGATTTTTAAAACTCCCATAAGGCCTTTTTTTTTCTTTTAAAGAAAGAATGTCTTCTTTTTTTTTTTTTTAAGAGTTGCCTTGCATTCCAAACCCAGATCAAAACCATTGTGAATTTTGAAACATGACTTGCTTCTGACATTGAAACATTTTTCCTTTTTTTTTTTTCTCAATTACTATAATAAATGTTAGATTTGGGGGGAAATTTTGGATATACTCAGAAGGCCTTTTGTATGTGTCTGTTCTGTACGCATGTGCTTTCCTGTTTCATGACATTCGTACTTATTGAAGGTCCCTTTTACTCTTGCGTTTGTTCTGCCTCAATAAAACACCAGCTCTAATTATCACCTTCGTCTCCCACCCTTGAGTTACATCAGACCGTCATGGACAGCAGGAGGAACAGGGCGTCTCTGGTCTTTGCTCTAAGCTCCTCCAAGCCCTTGCTTTTTCTCCAGGCCCAGTAGTGAATATTTGTTCCATCCCTACTCCTTCTAGAGCCCTCTGAGCTCAAAGTACTGAGATTTCTAAACTCTCAAGCAGGATTTTTTTATATGCTGAATGTTTTCATGGGGGTTTGGAGCCAGGAAGTCTCTATAAGGGCTTCTTTTGTATCTTGTCTTCTACTCTCCTGAGATGTTTGGATCCTATTTTTATTTAACTGGAATTCTTAGTGAGATAACATTTTCAGAGAGATTACAACAGTGGCTACATTCCAAATTCCCCTATACTTGAAATCAATGGCCTTTTTGTCCTAAAATAGAAATAACAAGGGAGCCAAGATCAAAGACTTTTTCTCTCAGAATTCTTTACACATTATTGCAACGTCTTCCAGCATCTAATGTTTCACATAAGAAATTTAATTCAAGTCCTAGATTCTTCCTAATGTTTTCATCCAAGAAGTTTATAAGAGTTTCTCTTTATCCTTGGAAATTAGAAATTTCCCCAGAGTATGTTTAGGTATGCTCCTCTTTATGTGTTTCCCTTTTGATGTGAAAAGCATCAAAGTTTAACATTTTAGGACTAGAAAATTTTGCCAGGTTCATGGGTTACACTTTATATTTGTTTATTTCTCTCTGCCAGTTCAGGTGTCCTTCCTAGAATAATCTTCCATATCATGCATGTTTCCCTCTTCATTTACATCCTATTATTTTCCGCATTTCAAGCTTCCACTTGGGACCATTTGCTCTCTGAGCAAGGTATAGCCTTTGGAATTATTTTTAACGAGGATATTTTAGTGGCAAACTAAAATCTTGTTTTTCTGAACTATGTTTATTTTACCATCATTTCTGAGAAACATATTCTAGGCTTACAGTTCTAGGGTGTCAGTTTGTTTCTCTTAGCCCTTGGAAGGTATTATTCTACTACCCTCTGGATCTGCCATTGGTGTTGTGAAAGCAGCCGCAAGTCTATTCATTATCCCTTTCTATGAAATGTGTCCTTTTTTACTGCCTGTTCTTAAGATCTTCTATTCATTCTCATTGTATTGAAGTTTCAAACACTATGTCTAGGTGTAATTTTCTAATTTGTTCTATCTTGTTTGGAATTCTTTGTAATTTCTGATTCTGAGGATTAATGTCTTTTGAAAATTCAGAAAAGTCCTTAGCAATTAGTACTTCAATTATTGCCTCTCCCTTACATTCTCTATTATACTCTATGAAACTCCAATTAAGCGTTTGTTAGATGTTCTCATTCAATTCTCAGCATCCCCTATGCTGTGTCCCCTATATTGTACATCGCATCGCCTCTCTCTGTTACATTCTCTATAACAGATTTTGCCTGATTCATTAATTCTGCTTTGTATAATTTACTATTTTACCCTTTCATTGACATTTTTGTTCCACTGAGTTTTAAAACTTTCATTATGAATTTTATTTTTCAAAGTTACATTTTACTCTTTTAAAATCTACTTGGTTGGGGCGCCTAAGTGTCTCAGATGGTTAAGCGTCAGCCTTAGACTCAGGTCATGATCTCCAGGTCCTGGGATCGAGCCCCAGGGGCCCCCAGGTCAATGGAGAGTCTACTTCTTCCTCTCTCTCTGCCTCTCCCTCTTCTTGTTCTCTCTCGGTCTCTCTCTTTCTCTCAAATGAGTAAATAAAATATTAAAAAAGTAATCCTAAAAAAATCTACTTGGTCATTTTTATAGTTTCCTATTTCTTGCTTAAAATTTCAAACCACTTTTTGTTTCTTTAGACCTATTAAAAAGGCTTTTTAAAAAAATGCATCTCTAATAACTTCAGTATCTTAAACTTTGTGTCTATAACTGTGCTATTTTTCCCCCCGTATCTGACTCATGGTGTCTTGTTTCTTTGTGTGCTTTAGAATTTATTCTCATGTGAGCTCATATGCCTTGCAAAATATCTGTGGGAATTAAGTGAGACCTGATTGAAGTTCTATTCGAATTCATTGTTTCGTTCTTAATTTTCTTTCTTGTATTTTCTTTTGATTTATGTATTCTTCTCACCTTTTAATTTCTAGATTCTTAAATCATTAATTTATAGTCTTGCTTCTTTTCTTATACATGAGTTTAAGACTACATATTTTCTGTAAGCAAGGCTTTAGCTACATTACACATGAATGTAATATTTTTCTTATCTTTTGAAATAAATATCTTCTATTTATTTTTATGATTTCTTCTATGGCCCATCAGTTACTCAGGAGTCTTTCTAATTTAATTCCGAATCAAATAGGACTTAAATTTTTTCCTGGGTATTTACTTCTAATTCAATTGCATTGTTGTAGTCATAATTCTTAAATATTGAGCTTTGAAATTTATGACCTAGAATATGGTATATCTTCATAAAAGCTGTGTATGTCCTTAAAAATTGTGTACTCCTGAAACAAATAATACATTATATGTTAATTAATTGAACTTGAATTTTGCAAAATTAATCTTAAAATAAAAAGAAAGGGAAATCTCTGATTATTGAGCACATATTTTTTTCTATCCTAAGTGGCCTGTTACTGAAATGTGTTTATAAAACATCATTATTACAGGGTGCCTGGGTGACTCAGTGGGTTAAAGCCTCTGCCTTTGGCTCAGGTCATGATCCCAGGGTCCTGGGATTGAGCCCCGCATCAGGCTTTCTGTTCAGCAGGGAGCCTGCTTCCCCCTCTCTCTCTGCCTGCCTCTCTGCCTACTTGTGATCTCTGTCTGTCAAATAAATAAATAAAATCTTAAAAAAAAAAAAAACCAAACCATCATAATTACAGATGATCTGTCAAATTCTTCTTGCAACTTTTTTACTTTATGCATCACTTTTGAAACCATGTTATATAGTACACACAAAATTAAAATGTTCATGTCAGGAAGAATAATTCATCATTATATAGTGCTCACTTTTACTTTTGCCTTCAAGTTCATTTTGTCAGATATAAAAAGAGCTTCACTTTTTTTTGTCTCTCTTTTAATTATTATTGGCTTGTAACCTTTTTTACTTTTAACTTTCAAACTTTTCATGTGTTTATTTTCTCTCCCTTGTAAACAACACAGAACTGCTTGTTCTTTTTAAACCCAGCTGGGTATGCTGGTCATTTGACTCACTACAATTGTCATATTTTGGCTCTACTCTCTCGTATTTGTTCCTCTCTTTCTGTTTTCTCTTCTTTTGAATTGCTTTTTTTTTTTCCTTCAAATTACATTTTTGCATCTATGGGTTTTGAAGTTTCACCTGCTGTTTCCATGACTTTAATGGATGGCCCTAAAATTTTAACATGCATGCCTAATTAAAAAGCATCTAAATTTTGTCAATACTTTTATCTTTTCTGCAACACTAGGAAGTTTAAATGTTTAAGATGCTTACTAAGCACCACAGTCTCTGCCAAGCTGCCCACTCCTCCAATTTGCTTCCTGCCTCTCCCTGTACCACCCAACCCACCTGTCCATCCCACTTCAGCCACACTGGCCTCCTTCCTGATCCTTGAATAGGTCATACACATCCTCCCATGAAAACTCCCCACTCGCTGGTTCCTCTGCTGAAAACTACATACCCAAGATAACTGCATGACTGTCTCTCATCTTTTAAACCTGCTTAATTTGAGACCTTCCCCACTATCTTGTTTAAAATTGCACACATTTTGGGTGCTTGGGTGGCTCGGTTGGTTAATTGTGTGCCTTAGGCCTAGGTCGTGATCTCAGAGCCCTGGGATCAAGTCCACATCTGGCTCCCTGCTCAGTGGGGAGTCTGCTTCTCCCTCTCCCTCTGCGTCAAAACCCCTGCTCTCTTACTCTGTCTCTCTCAAGTAAATAAATAAAATCTTTAAAGAAATAAAATGAAATTGCACACCTTTTAGCACTTCCTAGGAGACCTCATTGCTTTCCTTTTTCCCATACTGCTTACTTACCACTACTGCTTTTGGTATACTAAATAAATTCGTGTACTAAATAACTAGAATTTAAGTTCCATGAGGAAAGGAACCTGTTTTTTGATGTTTTATAAACTGCTGTATCCCAGCCCCTAGGACACTTTGAGGCTCATAATAGGCTCTTAATTATTGTTAAACATTCAGTGAATCCAAGCCCCAAATTCAGATGAGAGCAGACCAGTGTCCCCAAGTTATTGGGGAATCCCACCCATCCTGCTTTTTTTTTTTTCTATCACTACCCAGAACCATGGCTGAGACAGATGATTTCTATTGAGGTCTCTCTCTCTGAGGTAGTAGTTCACCTTCTTCTTTCTTTCTTTTCCTTTCCTTCTTCCTTTCTCTTCTGACTTTATGTTGTTTCTCTAGTCAGGCTCCTTTGCTGTTCAGAGACCTTGTCCAGATCCCAGTTCCAAACATCCTGCCTCCTCATCACCCATATACAAGTTCTCATCTTCCTAGTCTACCAGCATCTGTAGATCCCTCCAAGTTGTTTGGTGGTTTTAGCCTCACTGAACTCCCAGGACTGTGCTTAAAGTTTGCTCCTGCTCTCAGAAGATTTCTTACACATTTTTGAAGGCTTATCCATTCATCGGGAGTATTTTTAAATGAATTTTAAGTTTAATTTTTAAACACATTTTTAAATTTAATTTTAAATGAATCCTTAAGTGTGTTATCTGGCATTTTCCAAAGTCTCTGAATCTCCCTCAGGCAAGCTGGGATTGCCTTTTTGTGGTCTGTGAAAGGCGTGGCCTGCCTTTCTTCCATACATCTATTTCCTCTCTTCACTGGCTTATTTTTAATGTTTATGTCATTAAAAATGTTGTCCAACCCTACATCCGTCTTCCCAGTGTGATTTTTCTGGCCCATACTCAAAACCAACTGAACAAAGGCTAAAAAGTAGATTGAAAGAACAAGTCCGACAGACAGTCCCATGTTTCATTAGCGAAGCTTAAGCCGTCAGCAAGATTGGCGGCCACTTTTCCTGCTGTGGAAAATTTGAATCTACTGCCTTAACCCTGTTGGTTCAGTTACACTTGCAGAGCATCCTGAAAAAGCTGAACCAGGAGATGGCAAGATGAAAACAGGAACTTGTAGATCTTCTTGGTAACCACAAGATGAGAATTGTTCAACATAACCAAGCTAAGCTTGCTGTACCTGGAGACACTGCTTTGGAAGCTATCCCCAGCGATCTCATTGCTTGCTGCAAGTAGTAAACTCTCCCTTCTTGAAAGCAACCTTGGTCAGGTATTAGGAGTTAGGCTCCCAGAGTGAGGAACTCCTTATATGTGGGTTACAAAGCTGCTGCGGCCTGGGCAGTCTTGAACTGGTAGTGCGGCAGGAATTGCTAAGGAACACTAGAAGGTGGAAGGGGTCTTACAAGCTTGTAGTTCAATGTTCTTAAAAATGTCCCCCAGTCTAAACCCTGGGGAACATGTTCTTTTAGGGATTAGCATATGTGGGGATATTAGTTTCTTGTTGTCGCTGTAACAAAGCATCACAAATCTAATGGCTTAAAATAACACAGATGTATTATCTCACATTTTCTCTCAGTCAAAAGTCCACAGTGGCTGAGTTGAAAGTGCCTTAGAGTCTCGCAGGCTAAGACCAAGGAGGGTAGAGCTGCACTCTTTCTAGAGGTTTGAGGGCAAAAGCCCATTCCTCCTTCTTTCAGATTGTTGGTACCTACTCCCTTGTTGGCTATTAGCTTGGCTCTTAGGCCCCTCCTCCATCTTCAAAACCAGAAATGGTAAGTCAAATCCCTTTCACTTTAACCTCTCTTGTGTTCTCTTCTGCTTTGCTCTTCTGCTTTTAAGAAATAAGGTGGTTGGATTGGGTCTACACAGATAATGCAAGATATCTCTCCATCTCAGATTCTTTAAACTTAATCACATCCGCAAAATCCCCTTTGCCATTAAAGGTAACCTGTCATTTAAGGGTTCTGAGGATTAGAATGTGGACCTCCCTCGGGGGATCATTATTCTGCCTACTACAATGGGCAAGAATCCAGATTATAGAAACCAGGAGAAAGCATATCAATAGCAGAAAGCTATATCAGGACCACTAATATCCAGAGATGTTTTCCAAAGCCCAGATATCTCTCCAAGCAGAAGTACAACAGTAGATTAACAGAGATCCAGAGAGACCAACAGGGAGATTAACAGAGAGTCGGATGAATGGTGGGGGCTCAAGTAGGCAGGATTTAGTAGAATGCTCTTAGCCTAATGGCCATTAGTAGTCTTTCAGGTACCACCCTCAAATTTATGTGCTAGTGTGTTTACATTCTCTGGAATGGCAAAGAACTCTGTGGAAGAAGTTCTTGGGCACCAGTCTCATCACCTGCTAAAGCAATCTCTTGGGCTTCACTTTGAAGATGGAAGCAGTTGGCATTTTCAATGCAATTGGCACTCTCAGTCTATTTAGATAATAGACGACCAGCAGAATATCTTCTTTAGGTTTTTTTTTTTTTCTTCTTTCTCTCCTTATAGATTGACTAGCTGTGATTTGAGTTCATATCTCATTTGTACAATTGTGTGGAAAGTAGCACGAAATAACCAATACATGCCAGCATTTTTTTTTAACTATTTCCCCTAATTATATGCCTTGGCATGCAGAGATACAGATTTAATAAATATTTTGCTGTTAAATAGTGATGATTACCCACACTCCAGATTGCAAAATGTCTTCCTAATATCCTTCCTCCCCTATTAGGCGGGTTTCATATTTTAGGTTATGTTACTTACAGCACTTGTACTTCCAGATACAACAATCCCTATCAGATGTGAAGGCACTTTTCTAAAAGCAATAGAAAAAATGGAGCTTAACACCTAGAAATTTATGTATCTCAGAAAAAATGTCTAGGAGGAGGAAGACTCTTCCTATCTTTCCACACCATCATCCATTGTGCAAAGGTGTTAATTCCCATGGTGATCACGCCATGGTCCCAGCTTAGCTACTGCACCCTCAGGACTCACATCCACATTCCAGACAGGAAAAAGAAGGCAACAGCCATGAGGTGTACAAGATGAAAGAAAAGGTATCCCAACCAAGTTTTCCTTGTCCCAAGTCCCGAGAGCCCCTCTCAGAGATTTCTGCTTACATCTCATTGACCGTAAGTGGACCATAGATTGAAAAAGAATCTAAGAAGTAAGCATTTTTATTTATTTAGTGTTCAGTTTATGAAAGACAACAGGAGATCACCTGTTGGGCAGGCAAATGGCAGTGCCTGACAAGTATTCTGCTATTATAAAGAATAAAGATATATGTTCATATAAATACTTAAGAAAAGATAGCCACTAAATACTGACACAGCTGAAAAAGCAATTTGTGAAAGAATATGAATATGAGTCCATTAATACAAAACAAAAACTGAGAAAAAGCAAAACTATCTGCTGTATGTATGCTTGTAATCACAAGGAAATATTTGGGGAAATTTATAGCCTAAACAGGAATACAACTAATAATACAGTGAAAATTACATTACAGATAATAAATAGGGATTACATTTAATAATTATAGCAAATATATACACAATATCTACTATATTAAATATTGCCAGGCACTGCTGAATTGAGCAAACATTAATTCATTTTATCTTTATAATCATTTTATAAGGTTTTATTAATACTACCCTTAATTTGCAGATCAGGAAGTTGACACAAAAAGAGTTAAATAACTTGTCCAAGGCCACAGATCTAATAAGTATTAGAGGTGTAGTTTACCCAGAAAATCTAGTCCACAGCCTAGGCACTTAATCCCTGCAATACGTATTATTTTATCATATAAAAAAAAAAAAAAACCTATTACCTCTCTTTAAAATCCATCCCAAAGGGGTGTCTGGGTGGCTCAGTCCATTAAGCATCTGCCTTCAGCTTGGGTCATGATCCCAGGGTCCTGGGATTGAGCCCTGCATTGGGCTCCCTGCTTGGCGGGAAGTTGGCTTCTCCCTCTCCCTCTTTCTCTGCCCCTCCCCCTGCTCATACTCTCTCTCTCTCTCTCTCTCTCTCTCTCTCTCTCTCTCAAATAAATAAATACAATCTTTCCAAAAATAAAAAAATAAAATCCACCCCAATATTGGGGTGTTGTTATTAGCAATAACAACAAAGCAGAAAATGTTTCCATGAAGCAAAACTTGGACAATCATTGCAGATTGTCTTTAGACCTCCCCAACAATGTTCTTACCTTTGGGTTCCTTTTCATCTTCTTAAAAACCAAGTTTCTCCCCATACATACACCCAACCCAGGGAAGCTGCTCAGGATTCCAAACCCCACCTTGAGTTCACTTTCCTCCAAGAGCAGCACCCCTATTTTTTTCTCCACTTCCTCTCATTTGAACATGGCTGTCCCCGTACTTCAGAAACATGCCTTTTTCTTGACAAGTTGGTAACTATAATAAAATGGGATAGTTGTTTGCCCAAGGTGGTGGAAAAGTTTGAGAATGTAGAGAAATGAAACCTTGCATTCTAATGTCTATAGAAATAATGAATACTTAGGTTGTTTTGAAGATCTCAAGGAGCTTCCACATACAGATGCTCATTTAATTCAGTCTTCCTGTTGACGTGATGATGGTTTTCATTCCTATTCTATAGATGAGGAATCTGATTCTCAGTGAGGATATCTAATTTATCCACCATGTTCTTGCTGCTAGGAGTGGGAGAGCTGATACTAAGTCTGATTATTCTTTCCCCAAACTTTCCCCAGCCACCTCCTTTTACATAAACTTCTTCTGTCAAGAATTTCCACATGTTACCTATGAAATCTGTGGCTAGAAGAGTGAAAATTAATGATCACTGCTGGAAAAATGAAGCCTGAGTTGAAAGAAATAGAAGATTAGGAAAAGCATGCCATTTACCTGAAACTGATTGCATGCACAGTGGTATATTTTTTTAGATTTTATTTATTTATTTGAGAGAGAGTGTGAGCAGGGGTCGGGTGGGGGCAGGCTCCCTACTGAGCATGGAGCCCGATGTGGGGCTCGATCCCAGGACCTCAGGATCATGATCTGAGTGAAAGGCAGATGGTTAGCCAACTGAGCCACTCAGGTACTCCCTCCCCAGTGGCATATTTTGATTAAAACCATCTAGCCTTTGAGCCTGTCTCACTTTAATTTTGACATAGTCTTGTAATTTAAGCTAACTGCTAGAAAATACTCATGTCTAAAGAATGAACTCTATTTTTCCTTCTTTCCTAAATACTTAGCTCCTCTGTTCCTTTATCTAGAAAGAAAAGGTTATTATAGCTGACTGATCTACACTGGGTGATCTACATTGGTAATAGTCATGTGTTACAAATGTTTTATTTATTTTTTTTTAAGATTTTATTTATTTATTTGACAGAGAGAGATCACAAGTAGATGGAGAGGCAGGCAGAGAGAGAGAGAGGGAAGCAGGATCTCCGCTGAGCAGAGAACCCGATGTGGGACTCGTTCCCAGGACCCTGAGATCATGACCTGAGCCGAAGGCAGCGGCTTAACCCACTGAGCCACCCAGGCGCCCCACAAATGTTTTATAAAACATAGCATAACTAAAAGATGCAAGTTTAAAAGTAGGGAAGGATCTCATAAAAAAAAAAAAAAACAACTTGTCCCCACAGTGCATTGTGAAGAGTTTGTTGATTTAAGAAAGGCAAATATGGAAAGTGTTTAGAGATCAGATCATGAAATGATGCAAGCCAGGCCTTTGTTTCTGCAGTAAACTTGTGTCAAAAGAGGAAACAAAAGTATCTCATAAGATATGAACTCCAGATTCTCTGAAAAGATATTCATACCTGAAGGGAGAAGTTTCTGAAAATCAATATCTTGAATGACACTTGATTTCCATCACTGTGACTCCCCTAACTTGGCTCTGAACACGTTGTGGACCTGCATTAGAAAATCTAAGCAGTTTTTAATTGATATATCTGATGTTGGACATTTAAAGTGCAGTAACTGGAGGGGTGCCTGGGTGGCTCAGTGGGTTCAAGCCTCTGCCTTCGGCTCAGGTTATGATCTCAGGGTCCTGGGATCGAGCCCCGCTTTGGGCTCTCTGCTCAGCAGGGACCCTGCTTCCTCCTCTCTCTCTGCCTGCCTTTCTGCCTACTTGTGATCTCTGGCTGTCAAATAAATAAATAAAATCTTAAAAAATAAAAAAAATAAACTGCAGTATCTGGAAAATCTGTGAAATAGGTTGAATTTGTACAGTAATTGAGCCCTGGAATTCAGGAGTAAAGGGAACCTGAGAATGGATTTTAGGGATACTTCTTTGCCAATGCTTAGGGAAGATTCCTTTCTCCTTGCTAGCTCCCCAAATCATTGACAGATTATTTTATAAGGCACAAAAAGTTTAGAATGTGGAAAAGTAGGTATCAGTCAGAACAGTTTTTCAACAGGGTCCCTTTTATTTTCAAGGCATTAGGTAATAACTGGATACAATCTGAACTGGTTTGCCAGCTCTCTACTAGTGAGGTTTCTTTCTATGAGCTAATTCATATGTCCCAGGAGAAAGGAACTCCCATCGTTCCCCCCTCTGCCCGGTTAAGGAGGCTCACAAAGGTCTAGTTGTGTATACAACCTGCTCACTGCGTCTCTCCTCCTCGGTGACCTGCCTTCCTCTTTTAGATCCAAAATAATTCATAGGAAAGATGCCTCACTGTAACGTTTCCTTTTGAATTTGGGATGCTAAGAGGCAGATTTCTTCTACTTTCCAACAAAAAATATTAGTAAGCATCCAAAAATTCTCATAACATAACTCAAGATATGAAAGCTGCAGACCACCTCATGCATTCCTTCTCTTTCCTTGCATAGATTTTCTCTTCTTATAGAACTTAAGTAGATTATTTCTTTGGCACCAAATGTCCCAAACCTTGAAAAACTCTGGGCTCTCAGATGCCATTTGTCAAATCCATCATCTTTTCTGCTAAAGGAAGAGTAGTTACTGGGCAGAGGATTTGGAAGTGTATTCACTTGCAAGTCAGGATCGCTTAAAGACCCATCTAGGGTACCTGTCAAACTAATGTTGGAAATACCTTCAACCATCATCCACAGATGTTTGATTATGGAGCCTCTGGCTGAATTCCTGGGATGAATGGGCCAAGGAGAGAGAGTGTTCCTTACTTCTTCTAGGAGCAGTCTCTTTACATTGAGCAATTATGTCGAACCCCCTACTGGAATGATTCTCCAGTTCTCTTAGCCTTGTTTCTGGAGTGAGCTGAGAGAAAATTCTCTCTTTATTTCCATTTCCATACACTGTGTACTTTTTTTTTCTTTCCATACAGAACCTTTATAAGCCCTTTAGTAAAGCTCTACATTCTCAGGAGGTGGTGTCAGCATCGAAAATATCCCACGTACCAGTTACTAGAATCACTTTAGTTTTGGTGCCTGGGTGGCTCAGTGGGTTAAAGCCTCTGCCTTCAGTTCAGGTAGTGATCCTGGAGTGCTGGGATCGAGCCACGAATCAGGGTCTCTCCTCAGCGGGGAGCCTGCTTCCTCCTCTCTCTCTCTCTGCCTGCCTCTCTGCCTATTTGTGATCTCTATCTGTCAAATAAATAAATAAAATCTTTAAAAAAGAATCACTTTAGTTTTAAAGGAAATAAAATTACTTTTGCAATGGGAGACATTAAGATGAACATGAAATTTGTGATGACTTCAAGCTCGAAGAAAATTCATTTACACATACACGCGCACTGCCCTACTATCTATCACTGCTCTGACTTCATCTGTGACCTCGTTTGGGGCTTCCAGAATTTTTCATTGCTGTGGGAAGCTCATTCTTGAAGACATTTAGCTTTCTCATATTATAACCCTGGCTCTATGTGAGCCTTCCCATTTATCTCAATATCTCCTCTGCACAGTGAATTTTTTTTTTAATTTTATTTATTTATTTGACAGCCAGAGATCACAAGTAGGCAAAGAGGCAGGCAGAGAGAAAGAAGGAAGCAGGCTCCCCGCTGAGCGGACAGCCCAATGCAGGGCTCGATCCCAGGACCCTGGGATCATGACCTGAGCTGAAAGCAGAGGCTTTAACCCACTGAGCCACCCAGGCGCCCCTGCACAGTGAATTTTTTAATTGAAATTTTCCATTTGGCAGTTCAAGAATTTTGAAATAACAAGATATGCCTGATATTGAAAATGGGCCATGAAAAATCCTAGTTGACATGTATTCAATCTACCACTTCCTCACTCCTCATTCCATGTCATTGAGGTTTGCATATTACTAAGAATGAAGGGCAATTTTTTTAACTTAAATTAATTAACCAACATACAGTACATCATTAGTTTCAGATGTAGTGTTCAATGATTCATCAGTTGTGTGCAATACCCAGTGCTCATTACATCACGTGCCCTCCTTAATGCCCATCACCCGGCTACCCCACCCCTCCACCCATCTCCCTTCCAGCAACCCTCCGTTTGTTTCCTAGAGTTAACAGTCTCTCGTGGTTTTTCTCCCTCTACTTCCCTTTCAGTTTTCCCTCCCTTCTCCAATGACTCTCTGTACTGTTTCTTATATTCCACATATGAATGAAGAGGGACAATTATTTTTAATAAAAGGGGCAAAATGGGAAGGCATTCCACTTACTAATTAAAAATCACCCCTTGATCCCTTGATTCAAAAGCAAATGTATCCAGAAGAAGTTCTGAACTGATTTTAATACATTTTTTATCTCCATCCTGAAGACAAGGTTTATAGCTTAATATAGTAATAAAGGGATATTTTAAAGACAAGCCATGACAGTCAAGTGTCATTCAGCTGACTAGTCAGAAGTATATACTCTCTCGTCCCTTGTTGCTCATAGTTTCATAGGATTCCAACCTTAGGGCAAACTACTACACATTTCTTCCTAAGAACATACTCTGAAGACGCTTTGTGCCTTTTTCCTTGCTAAAGGCAATCCAACAGTGTTTGTAATGATGAAGGAAGAAACCTCAGCAGAATGTCTCACTTGTACATACATGTTTTTATTTAACAGAAAAGATGACTCCCCAGGCCGGGGCTTCCACCACTGAGACCCTAACTCAGGAGGAGCACCAGGTGGAGAGAATGATGGCAAAGCGTTCGAAAATCATTAAGGAGCTGATACAGACGGAAAAAGACTACCTCAATGATCTCGAGTTGTGCATCAGGGAAGTGGTTCAGCCCTTGAGAAATAAACAGGTAAATGCAACTTGGAGGGTCCCCCCCCCCCCCGCCATATCCTAAATATCACCAGCACCATGAAATCAGATCATCCAAGTGTAGTATCTGCTACAGAGAGGGTGGAGGGGTGGGCCCTTTTCCTCGAGGCCTGGGCTTGGGGTGGTGGAAAGTAGCATCAGATTCATATTTCTTGTGTCAGCAGAGGGACACCCAGAGTCCCTCCATCTGGCCAAGAAAACTGTATTCCAAAATATGGGGAGAAGGAAGTTCACAGTTTCTGCCACTTTGAAATTTCTATGTGTTCTTTCCTGGATTCTTACCTATTGTGAGCAACAGGTTTTCAGCAGTTTAAGAACAAGGCACTTAATTTGATTCAAAGATGATCAAGGATTTGGAAGGAAAAAAATGTGTTTCCCCCCCTACATTGAGAGCTCAATTAAACTTCAGCTGAGTAAAATTCAACATAGAAATTAACCTGAATGTAAGTAATACTTGAAGTGTTCATAAGTTAATCATTCTCCTCCTTTTTAATCAAGGCCTTTTTGGAGAATTTCTTGTAAGGAATTAGAGTACAAGAGTACAAGAATATTTGACTCACATATATCTGCATGTATTAAGTACCTGATATTGTAACTGGCACTGTTCTCAGCTCCGGGGTTACAGCTTAGTACAAAACAGAGTCCTGCCCTTATGGGGTTTACTTTCTAGTGGGAGAGAGGAAGAGTCAGGTGATAACTAATAAGTTAATAAACAAATATAAATTAAAACATATTAGATGGTGGCAAGTATAATGGAGAAAACCAAAGTGGAGACAAGGGATGAAGCATGGGCTCAGAGGGGTAAGGTTTCTATTTCAAATACAGTAATAAATGCAAATCCTTCCAATGGGGGACATGACAGCCAAGAACTGAAAGGGCTAAAAGGTTTTCCAGGCTGAGGGGAGAATAAGAGCAACAACCCTGAGGAGGGATAACCTAATCACGAGGGTGGTAAACGGTCCTCATACCCAATTGAAACAATATACAAAAGCACAAACTTGGAAGTAAAGATGATCAGAATCCCCCTGCTTAAAGATCATCACCATTCACATGGTTGGGAAACATCTTTGCAAACATCAGTTGAGACATTTACATACACATACACACACCCACGCACACACACCCACATATATACTGAACATATATTTTTACATAAATGTAACCAAAACTACACAGGTTATTTTATAACATATTCGTTTCATTCAGCAATCTGTTGGATGTTTCTTTTCGTGACTACGGACACCTACAAATGTTTTTCTACTGTTACTGATGCTGAGACACTCTTTTATGATTTGGGTTTTGTCACCTCATCTCCTTAGAATAAATTCCTAGAAGTGGAATTGCTGATCAAAGTGTATACATATTAGGGATTTTGATAGAAATTTACCAGCTGACAACCAAAAAGTCAATACCGTTCTAACTTTCATTCTCATTAACAGTGTTTGAGAAGTCAAAATACCTTTTTATATATTCATTAGCCATTTATTTTCTCTTCAATCCCTATTCATATTCACATCTCTTGCCCTTTTTAAAAAAAATAGGTTTGTCTTTTTCTTATTGTTTTACAAAACCTCTTTATATATTAGGGATATTCTTTTTCATCCCACATGTTACAAGTAATTTTCTCAGTTTTTCTTTTGCCTTCTAATAAGATAAAAACACAGAGGGAGGCAAACCATAAGAGATTCTTAACTATAAGGAACAAACTAAGGATTGCTGAAGGGGAGGGGCGTAGGAGAATGGGGCAACTGGGTGATGGGTATTAATGAGAGCACATGATGTAATGAGCACTGGGTGTTATATGCAAGTGACAAATCACTTAACTTACCACTGAAATTAATAATACACTATATATTAACTAAATTGAATTTAAATTTAAATTTTTTAAATAACCTTGTTTAAAGTTAAAAAGTTAACCCTGTTTAAGGTTTATTCATTTGATTTTGCCATGTTTAAGTGATCAAATATATTTAACTTTATGGATTCTGAGTTTGGCATCTTAATACATACTACATGATTATAAAAATATTGTTAGCTAGTTGTCACAACTTCAATTATTACATCCTTCCCCCAGGACTTAACAACATCCAGAAGCAGAGTTTATGTACTTAACACAAGTCTCTTCTAAGAAATACTAGAAAAAATATCTGGCCCTACAAGTTAGGGAAAACCAGTATAGATCAAGGTGACCTTAATTATAAAAGTTGGATTTGGTTTTGGTTTAAGATAATATATAAAGAAAAGTGCCAAAGCAGACTTGGAATTTTTCCTTCATATGAGGTCACACTGGGTTTTACTTTCTCATGACTTTCAATAGGTACTTACTATTGATCAAGTCTTGTTTCAAAGGCTTCCTTGGTATTCTTAGTTAATCCTCTCACAGTTCTCAAGTTGGAAGGTAACTGGTCACTTTCCGAGTCTGGAGATTTCTTATTTATCCTTTAAGGTTAGGAATAACATTAATGATCATGATAGAAAGTTGCTCGCTGGTTTTATTGCTAAATATATAAAAATATTTTTGGTGTTTTTAATTTAATAATTCATTTAATTTGGTGTTTTTCATTTAATAAAATATTTTTGGTGTTTTTCATTTAATAAAAACATTTAATAGTGTTTTTCATTTAATATTAATTTCATTTAATTTCATAAAAAATATAAATATAATTTAATAAAACTAGTTGTGTCTGATGTAGTCTCTGTTCTGGACAGATATTTATGGTTATTAATAAAATGTTTGTTTACATACTTATGAAAATATTAATTTTAAGTGCACATAACATCAAACTCCAGACTCAACAACAACCTACCCGCCTTTATGGTGAGGTTTTACTAGTCACTCCTATTCTCTGAAAAAGTGAGACCTTTGTCCAACTTTCCATACCTTCTCCCTCTCTCCAGGTCCGACATCAATGTCAGGTGATTTCTCTAAGTAGGCAAATGGCCCACACAATCGCCAGGCCTCTCCACCTGTTCCTTGACTTGCTCTTATCCTGAGATCTTTCCTTCAACCACACCATCTGAGCCCCTCACTCCAGGCATCATTCCCTGGAGCTGTCGTTCTGATTCTTCACCCCCCTCAAATTCAAAATTTCAGGCTTACCATTCTCTAACCTTCACGTCCTGTGTTCTAGCCCACTCCCACTGGTTCCCTTTCCCTGACAATTTTTGGATGCCACAAGGGCTAAAGTCCTTTCTCATCATTTCATTGGGAAAATAGACACAATAAGAAGATGCACTCTCTCAACACCACACCTATCAACTTACCTGCATCTCTACCCATGTCAGGGGGCTAGTTGTTTGCTTCTAATTAAGGACAACTTCTCTACTAATGCCATGGACTCTATCCCCTCAGGCTTCCTCAAGGATTTCACTTCTGCCAGTGTCCTTTCTTCCTCCTGTATATTGATTTTACCCTCCCTATTGGATCAATCCATCACCATTACCTGCTATCTTAAAAAAGCAAAAACTCTCTCTTGACTCTGAAAGAATTATCTAGGGGAGCCTAGGTGGCTCAGGTCATGATCTCAGGGTCCTGGGATCGAGAGCCCCACCCCATGTTGGGCTCCCTGCTCGGCGGGAAGTCTGCTTCTCCCTTTCCCACTCCCAGTCCCCCTCGTGTTCTCTCTCTTGCTGTCTCTCGTTCTGTCAAATAAATAAACAAAATCTTTAAAAAAAACTCTGCATTTAAAAGAATTGTCTGTATTCTCTTTCCCTTTTTAAGTTGTATGTGAAATACATAATATGTATAAAACCATATGTGACTAAGACATTTCAAAATAAGCACAATTTATCAAAAGCCTATTTGTGATGAGTTAATGATCAATATTAAAAAAGACAATATGGGGCACCTGGATGCCTTACTCAGTTAAGCACCTGACTTTTTTTTTTTAAAGATTTTATTTATTTATTTGACAGACAGAGATCACAAGTAGGCAGAGAGGCAGGCAGAGAGAGAGGAGGAAGCAGGCTTCCCGAGGAGCAGAGAGCCCAATGTGGGGCTCGATTCCAGGATCCTGGGATCATGACCTGAGCCGAAGGCAGAGGCTTTAACCCACTGAGCCACCCAGGTGCCCTAGCACCTGACTTTTGATTCCAGCTTGGGTCATGATCTCAGGTCATGAGATGAAGCCTCGTGTTTGTTCCGTGCATGGAGCCTGCTTAAGATTCTCTCTCGCCCTCTGCCCCTCCCCCACATCATGCCTGCTTTCTAAAGAGCACCTTTTTTTTTTTTAATCAAATGGAATAAGACGTTTATTCAGTATGCAAATGTTCTCAATTTTAAACTGTTTACCACACTGGTGAGTTAAACTGTCCCCACCATTATACATGCCATTGTTGAGCTATAATCTCATATATGCACCCTGATCATTGTGTTTTTGCTTTGTTTTTCTTATTTTTGCTTACTGTGTAACTCTTTTTTTTTTTTTTAATTTATTTATTTGACAGGCAGAGACCACAAGCAGGCAGAGAGGCAGGCAGAGAGAGAGCGAGAAGCAGGCTCCCCGCTGAGCAGAGAGCCGGACGTGGGGCTCGATCCCAGGACCCTGGGATCATGACCCGAACCAAAGGCAGAGGCTTTAACCCACTGAGCCACTCAGGCTCCCCTACTGTGTAACTCTTAAGAACAATTTTCAGAATTAGTGTTTCAGACTGTGTAAAATAAAATATTTCCCTCATGATGATATATAGTTTAGCTGGCATATTTAACTTTTACTCTCAATACTTTGAATTACTGTTTTCTCACTTCTAACTCCTGTTTCCCTTGTTATTCTATTCAGATGGTTTATAACTTTGTTGATTTTCCACAACTGGCACTTCTCTTTGCTTAGATCTTTCAGTGCTCTCTGTCTGCCTCCTTGTGGAATTTGATTTCATTCTAGTGGTCTACTTGGTCCCCTCCACTCACATTAAAATAGTAGTTATTCAAAAGTTTCTCAGTTCTCCTGCCCCATCAACCTTTCCCCCACTTTTTAATACTTTAAACCTTGACTAACTAAATAGATGCTCAGGAATTCAGATGAAACATTTATTAGTGCTGAGGTAGTTAATTTATGCCACGAGTTTATTAACCTTACCACCTTTTCAATGTTCATTATTTCCTTCATGTCCTTATTTCTCTTCTAAATGTTTAAATACCATGGTCTTTGCACACAAGCCACCTGTCATCAGTTAGTGTCAAAATTTATAAATTAACACATACAGTGTTTATATAACCATGAGAACAATCTGCAAACCATACTTACCTAAACCTGAGGCAACAAAAGTAAATATTGTACATGTGCAAGCTACTCTGGAAGAGACTTTGGGATGTCATCTAGTCCATGTTTTTTCTCTTGTTGAGAAACCATCTTTGCCTCCTTTGCTGAAAAGATTATCTTTGCTCTGTTGCACTGCCTCATGCCTTCTCTTGACACATCTGATTCATGCCTTTTTAGTCTCAGAAGAAACAAGGTAGTATATGGAAGTTAAAATTGAAAGGAGGAAGTTGAAAACTGAGAAAAGCACTAGGTTATCCCAGTGAGCTTGCACGAATGAGTCAGGGTACTCCTGAGTGTCTAGACCTGGCCCTTGAGTTGGCAACTGTTCTGTGACAATCATGGTTATATATCTTAATTGTAACTTCAAGGCTTTTCTATAAACAAAATTTCACCTCCCTGAAATCAGGGTCAAACTCAGCAGTTACATCTTCTTTAATAGCAGCATTGTGAGAGGTTTTGCAAAGAAGGAAAAATTATCAACAACATTCAGTGTTGAAACATTTAGTGGGAAAACAGGTTCTAGTTATTTATTATCCAAACACGGCAATAGGAGAGATCGTACATTTTTGGCAGTAAGTCAAAATAAATCAAAGCCAGAGCAAACTAATCTAACAATGGAAAAGAGCTTTATGTGTAAGGAAGGGACCAAAAATTGACTGAAAAGAGTAGTTGGAGGAATCTAAACATGTGTTTTTATTTTTCTTTGTTTTTTAATTATATCTTTAATTTTAAAAAAATTTACATAACACAAAAGTACCAAAAATCTCAAAGACACAGTAATGTCTAGTTACTCAATTTCCTTCTCTAAAGACCATTACTAGCTTCTTTCTACCCTTCCAAGGGTATTGCATTTATAAGTGTATATGTTTATATGTACATTTAGCAGATTTTTATTTATATGGTATTCTATTTATTAAATTTGGATTTTGCTAACATTAGCCAATTGTGTGAATTATGAAATTTTGTGTTTTCAGAAAAAAGAGCAAAAGTATCTTATGACTTCGTGTTGATAAGAGTTCAGCTGGAATTTTCTGTTAAAATTTGTGTACCCTGGGCGCCTGGGTGGCTCAGTGAGTTAAGCCTCTGCCTTTGGCTCAGGTCATGATCTCAGGGTCCTGGGATCGAGTCCCGCATCGGGCTCTCTGCTCAGCGGAGAACCTGCTTCCTCCTCTATCTCTCTCTCTGCCTGCCTCTCTGCCTACTTGTGATCTCTCTCTGTGAAATAAATAAATAAAATCTTTAAAAAAAAATTTGTGTACCCTATATAGCAGTAATATTTTTATAGCAGTAATTTTTAAAAAAAATTTTATTAGAATATATAGAAGAAAATAGTCACCCATAGCTCTATCACTTAGAAGTAAGTACTGTAAATATTTTTGTTTCCTGACTAATTGTGAAATTGGAATCATACCCTATATGCCATTATGGAATCTCTTCTCCTTGAAAAATATGTTCACATGTTTTATTTTTAACCACAGATAACAAATATCAATTTAAATGGAAACTGTTTTATTTATTGGGAGACCCACATTTGAGGAAAACAATATCAATGCCTTCTCTGGGCGAAGAGCCCCCAGTTGGAAAGTGGCGCTGCCAGTGTTATCACGCATGCCCAGGTTAACAGTGGGGTGTTCAGGGTCATGACAGCAGGGACAACACTATGTCCAGCTATTGTTCTGGATGACATACGCAACCTAGCGCACTGTACTAACACACTACCTTACCTCTTTCTTGGGGTCCAAAGAGGGGGTGACAACTCATAAAACAGGGAATCACAAAAGACAGGAAATTAGGACAAATTTCTAACTTGCCCTTTTTTCTTCAAAGGGGAAGAGAAGGGAACGCAGAACCCAGGGCATTCAGCTCTCTGCTCTGCCTCTCACCGGAGGGAATTTGCTGTAGTTTCAACTATGGAGTCAGCCCTATTACAGAAGCTTATGTAAGAGGAGGGCTTACCAAGCCCCCAGAGCACAATGTAGATGATGAAAGCATCTCAGAAAAGAAACTGGGAGGAGAAGATGTAAAAGCATTATAATAATGAAAACACTGTTCGAATATTGTAATACCATGAAAATCCATATACAACCAAGAAGATGGCCATGGCCCAATTTATGTTCTACACATTGAAGCTAGTCATGACATTTTAATGTAGTAATGTACATGATTTTTATATCCTTTTGGAGTTTGCTGTTTTTAATGGCGCCCTCTTTACCAGAGGGAACCCATTGTTGTTCTATATAAAGGGGATTGTAGCTTCAGCACCTGTTCTGGAAATCACCTAGTCTTCCATCTCCTGCCCTCTGTTTCCAGGTCTCCAGTTGAACAAGACATGTCTGGCTTGACAGCTCAAAACTGGGTTCCACCTCGGTAGTATCTAGCCTCTGGCTGCCTCACCGTGTGACCAGTGCTCCCATGAGTTACACACTACATGGATGCTGTGCCTAGACAGCTTGCTTGTATCTCAGTTTTAGTTTTACTCCTTGGATGCACTCTGGGACATTATGCTCAGTTCTGTCTGAATGTCCTCAACACCCTCCCCCCCAGCCCAGTCCCAACAAGGGAAATTCAAACTTCCCACTTCCCCACAAGAAGAATTCAAACAACATAATGAAATTTTGCTACTCTCACTGAACAAAGGACAGAATTACGGTTATGAGTTATAGTCAGTTTACTGAAACAAGAGAGAAAATAAACAACTACAGAAATATTTAGTAAGTATTAAAATATACTTAGCTTTTGTAGGTAGATGATAATTAGAGCTTCTCAAAGCAATTTACTAAAACTTTGGCTGCATGCCGAACAGAAGAAACCGTAGGTGAACAAATCTATTTGGTCATAAATTTTTAAGTGTCCTAGAAGGACTTTTGTCAAATTGTCTTCTCTAGCTGTCACCTTCACTAAATGACTTTAACTGTTGCCAGAAGTAATAATTATTCATTTTTGCTTAGTAGGCAATCATACAAATTTTTCCTTCTTTCTTTTTTTTTCTATTACCCAGCTACTCTTTTTTGTTAAGACCTAATTTTTTAGAGCAGTTTGATGTTCACAACAAAGTTGAGATAGAAGGTACAGAGACTTCCCATATAATCCCTGGCCCCACATATGCACAACTTCCCCTATTATTAACATCCCCCACCAAGGTGTCCCATTTGCTACAGCTGATGAACCTCTACAGATACATTATGATCACCCACATCTCATAGTTTACTGTTCACTCTTGGTATTGTCTGTGGGTTTTGACAGATACATAATGATATATATCCATCATTATGGTGTCATGGACAGTATGTTCACTGCTCTAAAACTCCTCTGTGCTTTACCTGTTTGTCCATCCCAACCCCATCCAATGGCAGTCACTGATCTTTTTACTGACTTGTGCCTTTTTCAGAATGTCATAGAGTTGAAATCATGCAGTATGTACAGGCATACCTTGTTTTATTGTGCTTTGCTTTATTGCACTTTACAGATCATGAAGTATTTCTGTAGCCTTTTCAGACGGGCTTCTTGAACTTAGTAATATTCTTTTTAGTTTCCTTCACATCTTTTCATGGGTTAACAGCTCATTTATTTTTAGGGCTAAATACTACTCTTCCAGATATACCATGGTTTAATTTATCCATTCACCTACTGAAGGACATTTTCATTGCTTCCAAGCTTAGGTAATTATGAATAAGGTTGCTATAAGCACCCATGTGTTTGCTTTTGTTTGACAAGTTTTCAGTTCATTAGGGTAAAAACCAAGGCATAATGTCTGCATTATATGGTAAGAATATATTTAGTATATAATATAATATATATTATATTATATATATATAATATAATATATAATATAATATAAAAACCTACCAAACTATCTTTCAAAATGACTGTGTCATTCTGCATTCCTACCAGCAATTATAAGGGCTCCTGTTGCTTCACATCCTCTGCAGCATTTGGCTTTGTGAATGTTCTGGATTTGGGCCATTCGGATACATATGTAGTGATATATATAATGGTTGTTTGAATTTGCATTTTTCTGATGACTTGTGATGTGGAACATCATTTCATTTGCTTATTTGCTATCTCTGTGTGTTTTGAGTTATCGTATCCATTAGAGTCTTTGGCCATTTTTTAATCAGGTTGTTTCTTTTCTTACTGTTGAGTTTTGAGGGTTCTTTGTATAATTTGAACAACAATCCTTTATCAGAGGTGCCTTTTGCAAATGATCTCTCCCCCTCTGGGGCCTGTCTGCTTGATCTCTTGACATTGTCCTTCACAGAACAGAAGTATTTAAACTTAATAAAGTCCAACTAATCAACCCTTTCTTTCATGAATTTATGACTTTGGTGACATGTCTAAAAAGTCATCACCATACCCAAAGCCATCTAAGTTTTCTCTTATTTTATCTTCTAGGTGTTTTTATAGTATTTCATTTTACATTTAGGTTTGTGACCCATTCTGAGTTAGTTTTGGTGAAGGGCATAAGGTCTGCATTTAGATTCATTTTTTTTTTTAGATGTAGATGTCCAGTTGTTCCAGCATCATTTATTAGAGAATATCAGTTGACTACATTAATGTGGGTGTATTTCTGAGGTGTCTATTCTGTTCCATTGATCTATTTGCCTTTTCTTTTTTTGTTTTTATTAACATATAATGTAATGTATAATAATATAATGTATTATTTGTTCCAGGGGTACAGGTCTGTGAATCGTCAAGTTTACACACTTCACAGCACTCACCATAGCACATACCCTCCCCAATGTCCATAACTCAACCACCCTCTCCATACCCCAGCAAACCTCAGTTTGTTTTGTGAGATTAAGAGTCTCTTATGGTTTGTCTCCCTCCCAATCCCATCTTGTTTCATTTTTTCCTTCCCTATCCTCCAAACCCCACACTCTGCCTCTAAAATTCTGAATCAGGGAGATTATAGGATAATTTTCTTTATCTGATTGACTTATTTCACTCAGCATAATACCCTCTACTTCCATCCACATCGTCACAAATGGCAAGATTTCATTTCTTTTGATGGCTGCATAGTATTCCATTCTGTATTTATACACCACTTCTTCTTTCTCTAGTTGATGGGCATCTAGGTTCTTTCCATACTTTGGCTATTGTGGAATTTTTGCTATAAACATTCAGGTGCATGTGCCCCTTTGCATCACTACGTTTCTATCTTTAGGGTAAATACCCAGTAGTGAGATTGCTGGGTTGTAGGGTAGCTCTATTTTCAACTTTTGAGGAAACTCCGTGCTGTTTTCCAGAGTGGCTGCACCAGCTTGCATTCCCACCAACAGTGTAGGAGGGTTCCCTTTTCTCTGTGTCCTTGCCAACACCTGTCATTTCCTGACTTGTTAATTTTAGCCATTCTGACTGCTGTGAGGTGGTATCTCGTTGTGGTTTTGATTTGTATTTCCCTGATGCCAAGTGATGTTGAGCATTTTTTCATGTGTCTGGTGACCATCTGGATGTCTTCTTTGCAGAAATGTCTGTTCATGTCCTCTGCCCATTTCTTGATTGGATTATTTGTTCTTTGGGTGTTGAGTTTGATAAGTTCTTTATAGATTTTGGATACCAGCCTTTTATCTGATATGTCACTTGCAAATATCTTCTTCCATTTTGTCGGCTGTCTTTTGGTTTTGTTGACTCTTTTCTTTGCTGTGCAAAAGCTTTTGATCTTGAAGTCCCAATAGCTCATTTTTGCCCTTGCTTCCCTTGCCTTTGGCAATGTTTCTAGGAAGAAGTTGCTGCAGCTGAGGTTGAAGAGGTTGCTGCCTGTGTTCTCCTTAAGGATTTTGATGGATTCCTGTCTCACATTGAGGTCTTTCATCCATTTGGAGTCTATTTTTGTGTGTGGTGTAAGGAAATACTTCAATTTCATCCTTCTGCATGTGACTGTCCAATTTTCCCAACCCCATTTGTTGAAGAGACTGTCTTTTTTCCATTGGACATTCTTTCCTGTTTTGTCAAAAATTAGTTGACCATGGAGTTGAGGGTCCTTTTCTGGGCTCTTTATTCTGTTCCATTGATCTATGTGTCTGTTTTTGTGCCCGTACCATACTGTCTTGATGATTACAGCTTTGTTTTCTTTTTTTTTAAACTTAATTTTATTTTTTCAGTGTTCCAAGATTCATTGTTTATGCATCACACCCAGTGCTCCATGCTATGTGCCCTCCTTAATACCTACCACCAGGCTAACACATCCCCCTACCCCTCCCTTCCAAAACCCTCAGTTTGTTTCTCAGAGTCCACAGTCTCCCATGGTTTGTCTCCCCTTCCATTTTCCCCCAATTTACTTTGATTACAGCTTTGTAATAGACCTTGAAGTCTGAAATTGTGATGCCACCAACTTTGGTTTTCTTTTTCAACATTCTTCTGGCTATTCGAGGTCTTTTCTGGTTCCGTATACATTTTAGGATTATTTTTCCATTTCTTTGGAAAAAATTGATGGTATTTTGATAGGGGTTGCATTAAATGTGTAGATTGCTTTAGGTAGCATAGACATTTTCATAATATTTGTTCTTCCAAGCCATGAGCATGGAATGCTTTTCCATTTCTTTGTGTCTTCCTCCATTTCTTCCATGAGTACTTTATAGTTTTCTGAGTACGGGTTCTTTGCTTTTTTGGCATGGTTTATTCCTAGGTATCTTATGGTTTTGCGTGCAGTTGTAAATGGGGTTGACTCTTTAATTTCTCCTTCTTCTGTCTTGGTGTTGGTGTATAGAAATGCAAATGACTTATGTGCATTGATTTTATATCCTGACACTTTTCTGAATTCCTGTATAAGTTCTAGTAGTTTTGGAGTGGAGTCTTTTGGGTTTTCCACATAAAGTATCATATTATCTGCAAAGAGTGGGAGTTTCACTTCTTCTTTGCCAATTCAGATGCCTTTAATTTCTTTTTGTTGTCTGATTGTTGAGGCTAGGACTTCTAGTACTATGCTGAATAGCAGTGGTGATAGTGGACATCCCTACTATGTTCCTGACCTTAGCAGAAAAGCTCTGAGTTTTTCCCCATTGAGAATGATATTTGCTGTGGGGTTTTCATAGATGGCTTTGATGATATTGAGGTATGTGCTCTCTATCCCAACACTGTGAACAGTTTTGATCAAGAAAGGATTCTGTATTTTGTCAAATGCTTTTTTAGCATCTATTGAGAGTATCATATGGTTCTTGTTCTTTCTTTTATTAATGTATTGTATCACATTGATTTATTTGTGGATGTTGGACCAACCTTGCAGCCCAGGAATAAATCCCACTGGTTGTGGTGAATATCCTTTTAATGTACTATTGGATCCTATTGGCTAGTATTTTGGTGAGAATTTTTGCATCCATGTTCATCAAGGATATTGGTCTGCAATTCTCTTTTTTGGTGGGGTCTTTGTCTGGTTTTGGGATCAAGGTAATGCTGGCTTCATAAAATGAGTTTGGAAGTTTTCCTTCCATTTCTAAGTTTTTAAACACTTTCAGGAGAATAGGTATTAATTCTTCTTTAAAAGTTTGGTAGAATTCCCCTGGGAAGCCATCTGGCCCTGGGCTCTTGTTTGTTGGGAGATTTTTGATGACTACTTCAATGTCCTTACTGGTTATGGATCTGTTCAGGTTTTCTATTTCTTCCTGGTTCAGTTCTGGTAGTTTATATGTCCCTAGGAATGCATCCATTCTTACAAATTTGCTGGCATACAGTTGCTCATAATATGTTTTTGTAATTGTTTGTATTTCTTTGGTGTTGGTTATGATCTCTCCTCTTTCATTCATGACTTTATTAATTTGGGTCCTTTCTCTTTTCTTTTTGGTAAGTCTGGCCAGGGGTTTATCAATCTCATTAATTCCTTCAAAGAACCACTCCTAGTTTTGTTGATTTGTTCTATTGTTTTTTTTTTGTTTGTTTGTTTGTCTCTGTTTCATTGATTTCTGCTCTGATCTTTATTCTTTTTCTCTTGCTGGGTTTAGGCTTTCTTTGCTGTTTTTTCTCCAGCTCCTTTGGTGTAGGGTTAGGGTGTGTATTTGAGCCCTTTCCTGTTTCTTGAGAAAGGCTTGTATTACTATATACTTTCCTCTCAGGACTGTCTTTGCTGTGTCCCACAGATTTTGAGCAGTTGTGTTTTCATTTTCATTTGTTTCCAGGAATTTTTTCAATTCTTCTTTAATTTTCTGGTTTACCCATTCATTCTTTAGAAGGATACTCTTTAGTCTCCTTGTATTTGGGTTCTTTCCAACTTTCCTCCTGAGGTTGAGTTATAGTTTCAAAGCATTGTGATCTGAAAATATACAGGGGATTACCCCAATCTTTTGATACAGGCTGAGGCCTGATTTGTGATCCAGGATGTGATCTATTCTGGAGAATGTGCCATGTGCACTAGAGAAGAATGTGTATTCTTTTGCTTTGGGATGGAATGTTCTGAATATATCTGTGATGTCCATCTGGTCCAGTGTGTCATTTAAGGCTTTTATTTCCTTGTTGATCTTTGCTTGGATGATCTGTCCATTTCAATGAGGGGGGTGTTAAAGTCCCCTCTTATTATTGTATTATTGTTGATGTGTTTCTTTGATTTTGTTATTAATTGGTTTATATAATTGGCTGCTCCCATGTTAGGGGCATAGATATTTAAAATAGTTAGAGCTTCTTGTTGGACAGACCATTTAAGTATGATATAGTGTCCTTCCTCATCTCTTATTATAGTCTTTGGCTTCAAATCAAATTTATCTAATATAAGGATTGCCACCCCAGCTTTCTTTTGATGCCCATTAGCATGGTAAATTGTTTTCTACCCCCTCACTTTAAATCTGGAGGTGTCTTTGGATCTAAAATGACTTTCTTGCAGACAATATATCTATGGGTCTTGTTTTTTTAATCCATTCTGATAACCTGTGTCTTTTGATTGGGGCGTTTAGCCCATTTACATTCAGGGTAACTTTGAAAGATATGAATTTAGTGCCATTGTATTGTCTGCAAGGTGACTAGTACTGTGTATTGTCTCTGTTCCTTTCTGTTCTTTTACTTTTAGGCTCTCTTTTTACTTAGACAACCCCTTTCAAAATTTCCTGTAGGGCTGGTTTGGTGTTCGCAAATTCTTTTAATTTTTGTTTGTCCTGGAATCTTTTTATCCCTCCTTCTATTTTCAATGATAGCCTATCTGGATATAGTATTTTTGGCTGCATATTTTCCTCATTTAGTGCTCTGAATATATCATGCCAGTTCTTTCTGGCCTGCCAGGTCTCTGTGGATAAGTCTGCTGCCAATCTAATATTTCTACTGTAGAAATCTAATATTTCTACTGTATTAATTAATATTACTGATTAATAATATTAATAATAATTAATATTATTAATTAATAATTAATTAATAATATTTCAATCTAATATTTCTACTGTAGCTCTTGACCCGAGCTACTTTCAGGATTTTCTCTTTGTCACAGGGGGTCACCAGCCTCTCGCCCCATGTGTCACTAGTAAGTTTCACTATTAGATGACAGGGTGTGGAGTGGACTTATTTTTATTGATTTTGAGGGGGGTTTTCTGTGCCTCCTGGATTTTGATGCTTGTTCCCTTTGCCATATTAGGGAAACTCTCTATTATAATTTGCTCCAATATGCCTTCTGTCCTGCTCTCATTCTTCTTCTTCTGGAATCCCAATTATTCTATTATTGTTTCATCTTATGGTATCATTTATCTCTCGAATTCTCCCCTTGTGGTCCAGTAGTTTTTGTCTCTCTTTTGCTCAGCTTCTTTATTCCCTGTCATTTGGTCTTCTATATCACTAATTCTCTCTTCTGCCTCATTTATCCTAGCAGTAAGAGCCTCCATTCTTGACTGCACCTCATTAATACCTTTTCTGATTTCAGCTTGGTTAAATTTTAGTTCTTTTATTTCTCCAGAAATGGATTTTATTTCTCCAGACAAAGTATTTCTAATATCTTCCATGCCATTTTTGAGCCCAACTAGCACCTTGAGAATCATCATTCTGAACTCTAGATCTGACATATGTCTGTATTGATTAGGTCCCTAGCCATTGGTACTGCCTCTTGTTCTTTTTTTTGTGGTGAGTTTTTCCGCCTTGTCATTTTATCCAGATAAGAATATATGAATGAGAGAATAAAATACAAACACCCCAGAAAAATGTATACCAACCATGTCAGAAGAGAACCCAAACCAGGGGGAGAAGAACAGGAGTAAAAAGAAATTTTAAAAAATTAAAAAAATATATATGTATATATATATATATATATATATATATATATATATATATGTATGTATTTCACTGGTGAATAGAACAGAGCCACGTACTTGATTTTGGGTGTATTTTGGTTTCTTAGAAGAAACTGCCTCCCAATATTTTAAAAAAAGAAAAAGATATATATACAAAAATAAGGGTAAACACGATGAAGGGATGGAATATGACTCTAAAGATGAAAATTTTAAAAAATTTTTAAAAAGGAATTGATAAGATAAGTTGGTTGGAAAAAGAAAGAAGGAAAAAAAAAAGAAGAGAGAATGTGCTCAGGCCAGAGACTAGAACAAAGCCCTGTGCTAGATTTAGGGTATATTTTGAACTATTAGAAGAAATTGTATCCAAAAAACAAAAAAACAAACAAAAGTACCCTATATGTATACAAAAATAAGGTTAAATACAATGAAGGATAAAGTGTAATTATAATAATGAAGGTTTAAAAAGATTTTTTTTTTTTAGTTGAGATAAACTAGTTAAAAAATGTTAAAAGAGGAACGAGGAAAAGTTAAAAAAATTAGAATAAGAAAAAAATAAAATTGAAAAAATTTAATTTAACTTTGCAAGACTAAAGGATCATGGGGAGAAAACCATGAATTCCATGCATTGCTTTCCCCTAGCTCTGATATTCCACTAATATTCAGTGAGCTTGGTCTTGCTGGATGTTCTTGTTGATCTTCTGAGGGAGGAGCCTGTTGTAGTGATTCTCAAATGTCTTTGCTGGAGGCAGAATTGTGCAGCTCTTGCCAGGGGCCAGGCTAAGAAATCTGCTCAGTTCACTTTTGGGAGTTTTTGTTCCCTGAACGCTTTCCTTAGAGCTCTGGAGGATGGCAATGAAAATGGTGGCCTCCCAATCTCCAGGCCAGAGGAGCCGAGAGCTCAGGCCCCCAATCCTCAGTGTGCCCTCAGAGATAAGCAATCACTCCTCTCTCCCTGGTCTCTGGCTGCTCTCTGGCCTTTGACTGAGCATTTCTGTCTCTGGCGCAGAGCCCCATTTGGAGTCTCCAAACCCAGTAGATTCCTGCCTCCAGAGGAGAAAGGTGAGTCTCCCTGGATCTGCCACTTATGGGGTCCCTGCTCAAAGACAAGTGGCCTGACTGTGCCGCAGATCATGGTTTAAGGTAACCTCGAGTTGAGACCTCACTCCTCGGCTCTGTCTCTGTAGTTGGCTTCCCTGCTCTGATACCTGCGAGCTCTGCTACACTCAGAAACCTTGGATCCTTCGGTGACCCCATAGGAACTGAGACCACGCTGTCCCCGAGAGGGCTCCACCCCTGGCTTAGCCTCTGGAGCAATATCCCTCAGTGGAGCAGCTTCTAAAAGTTCTGATTTTGTGCTCCACTGCTCCACCACTTGCTGGGAGCCGGTTCCTCCCCCCATAGTCTATCTTCCTGTTGCTTTGGATTCACTTCTCTACATGTCCTACCTTTCAGAAAGTGGTTGATTTTCTGTTCCTAGAATTGCTGCTCTTCTCTTCTATATCCTGTTGAGTTTGTAGGTGTTTGGAATGGTTTGATAACTATCTAGCTCAACTCTTGCAACCTAATGTCATTTCAGTCTGCTACTCCTCCGCCATCTTGCCTCTCTCTCTCCTATTTGCCTTTCCTTTTGCCAACACTACACTGTCTCGATTAACTGAAGTTTAATAGTAAGTCTTGAAGTCAGGTAGTATCAGTCTTCCAATTTTGTTCCCTCATATGTGTCCTGTACATACTTTGATAGATTTATAGCTAAGTGTTTCAATTTTTGGAGTGCTATTGCAAATGGTATTGTGTTTTTAATTTCAAATTCTACTTGTTCATTGCTAGTATACAAAAAACCATGGACTTTTGTATATTAACCCTATGTTCTGCAAACTTTTTGTAATCATTTTTAATTTGCAGGAGGGTTTTTTTTTTTTGTCGGTTCTTTTGGATTTTCTATATAGACAATCATGTCACCTGTGAGCAAAGACAGTTTTATTTCTTCCTGTCCAATCTGTGTACCTTTTATTTATTTAATTTTTTGTCATATTGCATTATCTAGAACTTTTTTATCAAGTTGAGGAAATTCTTCTCTGTTCCTAGTTATTGAGAGTTATTATCATAAATGGGTATTGGGTTTTGTCAGATGATTTTCTATATCTACTGATATGACCATGTAATTTTTCTTTTTTAATTGTTGAGTGGTGATGGATAACATTAATTGATTTTTGAATGTTGAATCAGTCTTGTATATCTGAAATAAATCCCATTCAATCATGATGTATAATTCTTCATATACATTGTTGGATTCAATTTGCTAATATTTTGTGAAGGATTTTGGTATCTATATTCATGAGAGATACTGGTCCACAGTTTTCTTTTTCTATAATATCATTGTCTGTTTTGGTTTCAGATTAATTCTGGCCTCATATAATTACCCAGCTACTATTCATGTCTCTGTTAACTTGCAAAATTTTCGGATTATATTCTGGGCCTCAAAAGTATTTCACCTTGGCACACTGACCATACATTTCTTAAATTTATTTTAAACTTAAATTATTTTAAATTTATTTTAAACTTACTTTCTAAAACTCTGTTTCCTCGATAAAAATTGCCCTGAACTAAGTGGAATCAAGATGTTGATTTCTCATAGACATGTCTCATTTATACAAATAGTCACCATATTCCATTCATAGTATATTCTATCATATCACATCAAAATCCAGTGCACATGTACTATACTTTTACAAGATATTACAACTGGGGAAACTGGGCAGAGGGGACACAGGACCTTCTGTGTATACACACAAAAATAAAAAAATGATTTTTTTAATGCATATGAATCTACAATTATATTTAAAAAATAAACGTTTAAAAATATAATGCCCTTATTTTCTTCCTCTCCTTTCTTTCTCTCTTTAATCACATGATGGTTTTTTTTTTTAAGATTTTATTTATTTATTTGACAGACAGATCACAAGTAGGCAGAGAGGCAGGCAGAGAGAGAGAGGTGGGGAAGCAGGCTCCTCACTGAACAGAGAGCCCAATGCGGGGCTTGATCACAGGATCCTGAGATCATGACCTGAGCCAAAGGCAGAGGCTTAACCCACTGAGCCACCTAGGTGCCCCCACATGATGCTTTTAAATAAATGTGTAATATTATATATGTAAGAACAAAATCTTTTCCTCTCTTGCTTTGATTTTTGTCAAACTTTTCAATAAATCCTCTTTTTATTGTGGTTTCAGAAAGATAGAGACTGTATTTTTAGTGTAAGAACACACATTAGGTTGTTTAGAGGAACTCTATAGCATATAATAATTTCCTGTGTATCAGGACACCTGGGTGGCTCAGTTAGTTGAGCATTTGACTCTTGGTTTCAGCTCAGGTCCTGATCTCAGGATCATGAGATTGAGCCTTATGTCAGGCTCCACACTCAACACAGAATCCTCTGGAGAGTCTCCCTCTCCCTCCCCCTCTACCCCTTACCCACTGCCCTGCCTCCTGCTCACACATGTGTGCTCTTTCCCTCTAAAATAAATAAATAAAACATTCAAAAAATAATAATAACTTCCTGCGTGTCTTGTCTCTTTCTCCTTCTATGCTTGGAATACCAGAAGTCCTTCTAGATTGCAAAACAAATGTAGGGAAAAGCCAAGTAAATCCCTTTCTCACTTCCATGTCCTACTCAATCTGGTCTCTTCTCCCATATAGTTCAGCAGTTCCTGATGCCAAACTCCTCAGTCACAGAACTTCACAGACTTCAGAGTGCAGAGATCAAAGCTAGGCTGATAATATGAAAACAAAAGCTGCTCAGAAAGTCAGAAAGCAGAGCATAAATAGGAATTCTGTTCATTATATTAAATAAGAATCAGAAAATCAAAGCAACTCACATTAACTATAATTGAGATGCTGGGACCAATGACTCAAAGAAATATGTTTGAACTTCTAATTCTTCTTCTTGCTGACATTTCTGAGCTAATGTGCTTATTTTAAAATATTATACTCTTGGGGCACCTGGGAGGCTCAGGTCATGATCAAGTCCTGCATCAGACTCCCTCCTCAGCAGAGAGCCTGCTTCTCTCTCTTCCTCTATTGCTCCCCCTGCTTGCACACTCTCTCTCCCTGTCAAATGAATAAGTAAAACCTTTAAAAAAATTTAAAAATAATAAAATACTATACTCTTACTGGAAGTCTACTTTAAATATCAATACACATATTCTTCAATAAATTAAAAATACTGATTTTCATTGTTACTAAGATCACATCACAATGAAGAATCCCATGATCTATATAACCACACCTTTATGTTTTTTTAATCAGAGACTTAATTTTCACCCACTTTGCAAAACTGTAACATTTATTACATAATCTAGACCATTGTTTCACCATTATAAGGTCAGATAGTTAAAGTCATATTAGAAAAGTAAAAAAAAAAAGTATCGATCACTATTTATTTACTTCTTAAAACATTTACTAGTAAGGGCAGTTCTTGGGGCACCTGGCAGGCTCAGTACGTAGAGCGTGCAACTCTTGGTTTCAGGGTTGTGAGTTTAAGTCCCACATTAGTTGTAGAACTTACTTTAAAAAAAATTTTTTTTTAAATAAGAGCAATTCTTAAGTAAGTTCTGGAGAAGATTATAATTATGCAATGTTAAATTTAAAAATAAAAATCATGCAAGTAAATGGTGCTGGCAACCACAAAGTGACTGCATTAATATATAATATGTAACTGACCTCTTTCTCAAGTTACTGACAGAGTCATCACCATGCACTTCCCCATTTTCCTTGGAAAGGACTTTTCTGTTTTGTCATCTTGGAAGGCATATAGTTTGCTGTCAGATTGGATTCAGATTTAGTTGGTGTGGAACTGATATATCAATATTCTAGTATGTGAAAATTCTTTTCATGGGTAGGAAATCTCTTATCTTTGCTGGTTCAGAAAACCTCAGCTCAAAAATGAGGGATTTCTTTTTAATCCTTGTATTATAGCTTTATGATGGAAGCTCTCCTCTGTGTTGTTACATTTATAAGCACCTCATAAGCTCCATTTTGTGGCAATTTCAGTTTTCTCTAATTTTTATAATCTATATTCCAAATCAAAACCTGCTGGGCCAAGTGAGGAGATAAATGAATGCATTTTCCAGTTCAGTGCAGGGGTTGGTATGTCCAGAATTAAAAAAGGGAGAGAAAAAGAGAGGGAGAGAGAGATGTGGTACACAGATCCGTTTTAATATCTAGGAAAGTCATCCTTTAGCCTGGGGAACATGATCTTGTGCTCACCACCTCAATTCTCAGAACTGAGTTGCATAAACCATTATTCTAATTTGCTTTTACTTGTGAAAATAAGCAACAAAATTTTAGTGGCTGTAATTATTATCATGATGTTATAAGCCTCTCGAATGAAATGCCAGAGTTGATGGGGCAGCTTTAATCAGGCATAGATCAATATGGCTGTGCAAATCAGTGCAGGGCCATAGATCTTGGACTCCAAAGACTAAATAGTGCTGGGCCAGAAAGAAAATACATATTGGGGAAAATTATATTTATTAATAAGCACTTATTTAAGACACTTTGAATACAGACAAGGTTGATGATTACATGAGTTAATTAATTAACTAATTAATCTTAGACCACTTGGAATACATAAAGACATGTGAAACTCATCCTTGCCATCAAAGACTAAGGGTCCCTAGTTAGAGATGACAAGACTCACAGCTATGAAATGATAATGTGTAATGCAAAGCAATAATTGATAAGTGCAGACAATGAGTGTTATTGGAGTTCACAGAAGGGACAGATCACTTTCAGACAGATTAACTAGGCCATATTTCATGAAGAATGTGGTATTTTAGTTGAATATGCAAATTAAAAGTTTAAGTGTTTGTCAAGTGTCTATTGCATACAATGCCCTCCTCTGAGTTCTGCATGGGAATCAAGGAAATTTATGTCATAGTCCTGCCCTAGAAGAGTTTACAGCCTGGTCAAGAAAATAACTTATAAACACATAAGAAGCCAAATAACAATCAAAGATGTATTTCAAGAAATGATCACAACAGAAGGTGTTCCTGATTAGTTATGCTAATTAGTTATGCAGCAAACAATTGCTTTAGACATTACCAGATGGAGGCACTCACTTTCCTGACCTCTTAACAGCATTTGATAGAACCATTTCCTTTTCCTGTATTCCAAGACTCCATATGCACCTGGTTTCCCCATACTATTCCAACTTTACTAAACACCAAAGTAGATCAAGTCTCAGCCTGTGGCCCTCTTCTTTCTTTTGTTTACATTCACTCTGTTGAGGATCTAATCTGGTTTCATGCCTTTCAATCCTCTACCATGCTAATGGTTGACAAATGTTTATCTCCAGCCTAGACATTTTCCCTGAAAGCTTGCTCTGTTTATATCCAACTCCCCAGTCAAATTTCTATGTGATTGTCCAAAAGGCATCTCCAATTTAACATGAGTCCAAAGCTGAGCTCCCAAATTTCCTTTTAAAATTTGTTCTCTCTGTAGTCACTCTCACCTTAATGGATGGCAGCTTGGGCAAAAATCCCTGGTGTCATCCTTGACTTTTCTTTCTCTTAAACTCTATTTTGGAACTACCAGCAAATTCTATCAGCTCTGCCTCCAAAATTTATGCAGAATTAGACCACTTTTCACCTCCTCCATTACATCCACTCTGGTTGAAGAACCCGCCAATAACTACCTAGACTATTACACCTGCCTCAAGACCCATCTCTCTTTTTTCCATCCTTGTCTCAATCAAGCAGCCAATGTAATTCTTCTAAAAATATCAGTCAGATCATTTCCCTTTTCGACTCAAAACCTTCCAATGGCTTCTCATCTCATTCTGATTAAACCCAATATTCTTACAATGTCCAACAAGGTCCTGTGTAAGCTCATTCCCTCTAACCCTGTCTATTCCTACATTCTGGCCATCTCTGTGTTCAGTGAACAAGCCAGGAACACTATTGTTTCAAGCCCTTTGCTCTTGCTGTTTTCTTTGCCTTGAAAGTCCTTCCCCTAGAAAACCTCATGGCTGGCTCCTTCACCTTCGTCACACCTTCACTCAGTAAAACATTCCTTGACCACCTCCGTCTTACACTGGATTCCTTCAGAAGCCGATCCAGATAAAAAGCATTTTAGAGCAAGTCATTGATTTGAGAGATGATCCCCTGGAACAGCAGTAAAAGACTAAGGACGTGAAACAGAGAAGAAAAAGAACACAATATAGATATATTCAGGAAGAGATTGCTTCTGAAACCCACTGGAGCTCACATCCCATGGGGGGCTCTAGGGCACTGTATAGAGCACACCTCAGAGCTGTGACATGTGAAGGTTTTTGATCCACCAATTCCTGTTAGACATTGTTTGAGGGATGCTCCTGACAGTGTTCATTCCTGACACACTGGACTTCCTTTTATGTAGACAGAGTAGGAATCTGTGGTCAGAGAAAGCCTTTTAGATAGAGAAAGAGTAGCAGCAGGAAGCTCTTCAGTGTATATAGGAACATTTAGGACCAAGGGGATTTGGGTGAGGCATTCCCAGTGCTGCAACTTCTCCCAAATCTCTGCTTGATTTTATCCCTATATCATTTAACCCTATTTATATACCATATATTTTACTTATTTATCTCATTTACTTGTGTCCTTTGTGAGGCATGGATTTTTGTCTCTTTGCTCACAGCTGTATCCCCAAGACTTAATACAGTGTCTGGGATGTGAGCAGCAATAATTGCTTATTGATTGTTTATGAACGACTTCAGGCTGTGTGAATGGTCTAGGAAGTCCTGGTGAAGAGATAGAATATATATCAAATAAATACCAGTTAGGCAAATGTATGGTCAGGAGAGCAGTACAGGAGCCCAAAATTTGTAGGTCATCAGTTGTAAGTGAGGTAGCATGTGGCAAGTGTGAGGACAAGCCATTCCTTTTGATTGGAGCAGTTGGTTCTTATAAAATAAAAATAACTGGAATAAGACAAGGTAGGTCTTAGCCATACAAAACTGTCAGGCTGAGGAATTTGGGGTCTTTTCTGTAGGCAACTTGGACGAACTGAATGTTTTAAAGGAGGAGAGTTCATCATTGTGTTATAAACCTTATTAAACTTACGCTCATGAAAGACCAAAAGTATCAAGCAAGCTGATTTGGGCAACCAGGAAAAAAGATGAGTTTAGAAGCTTTTTCAGAGGCACAAAGTAGGACCTGATATGGAGTCACCAAAAAAAAAAAAAAAAAAAAAAAAGAAAGAAAAAAAAAAGAAAAAAGAAAAAAAGAAAGGCTCAAAGAATTCTAGAGATAGTGGGGTGAAACTATTGATATCTGAGGTCCAGGTGACACTAGAGTGAACTAGTCATGACCCTGAGATTTGGAATCTGGAATTTAGTGGTTCAGTTACTACATGGAGTGTCCAAACACCTGCCCTCTGTATTTTGACAATTTAACTTAAGTGTTTATCCCATGCTTTCTTTTAGAATTTCTAAAGGGTCATAAGATTTACTGGCTCTTTAGCTCAGAAGGGCTATTCCTAGCAGTACTTTTTGTCATCTGGGCATTTCCTACTCTAAGTAGGAAAGAAGAGCAAATGTGAAGACCACTGCTAACCCCAAGTAACTTCTTTCCTGCCGGTCCCTATGTCAAGGCAGGTAAGAGAAACAAAGCCAGGGACCCTTGATCAACTATTTGCTTTTATCCAAGGATATCAGTAGAAGTTGACTTTTCTATTAGTAGTCAAAACAAAGTTTGGAAGGAACTTCTCAATCCTCTTCCTCTCTCAGAGGTCTCAGAAATTTTTTTAAATGGGACCACAGTCTCTGGCCTGGCTAACCTCTGTGGGCTCTGCTTTTCCTCTTTCACAAGCTGAGTGAGATGCCTGTCTCAGAATCCCAACCTTACTTTTGCAAAGGGATTGATAGCCCGAAAGAGGTCTGTCCACATTCTGTCTTCTGGCCTGGAATGTTTCCAGATAGTTATCGGGCAAGTTGGGCATTTAGCTGCAAGATTAGTTAAAAGACTTGCTATCTAGCTGTGATATTGATTCAATTTGTAGTTTGACTCAATTAGCCAGTTTAGAATCTAGCTTCACAGCAGGAAATCTTACACACACAAATCAGCAGTTTTGAGAAACCTGATGAAATAATGGCTAGTTTATTCTGAAAAGCTTTGTAATCCAGAAGCCAACTGTCTGAGTAAATGTCCTAGTAATTAGATAATTATCCTAGCCCTGTGGTTGCCAGGGCCTTCTGCCAACATCCTCTTTTCTACTTGCTGCAATTTCTGTCTCACAAGCTTTTCCTTCTCAATTGCCTCACTAAAAAAATAAAACAAGACCTGGTTCTTTCCTCTCAGAATGTCCCCATTGGGTTTCCACTTCTTATAGATTTCTATACCTTTTCAAGTTTCTTCCTTTCTCCTCATACTCTTTACAGTTACAGTCTTAATATCATTGGCCTTTAGGCTCCAAGATTAATAATGGGGCAAACTAATCTAGAGAACATACCTAGGTTTCCCCATAATGCTGTGTGTGGAAATGCCTTCTAGAAGGGGTGGATAGGACCAGCGTTCTGTAAGACTGAACCAGACAATGTTCAAGTTGCTTTCCTCATTATGATTTCCTCAGTATGATTTCTAATTAAGGGCCCAATATTGGACCCTATGTTGAACCTAGATTTACTGCACGACCACATCAAATAGAAACACTGAAGTCTTTTCCAGAAACAGTTTCCAGAGGAAAATTTGATTGATGGAAATCACTATGATCTGCAAAATCTATGTTATTTATTGTCATTGCTCTTCTACAATTGTGTGTGTGTATAACTTTAAAGCTGTGTGATTTTGATCATCAAATTAGAAGCCGAAAAATATATTTCTAAATTGAGGTCAGGACAATAATATCTAATTGAGGTCTTTTAATCCGCAGTTATTAGAAGAAAAACAATGTTTGTAGTTGCTGCTAAAATTTGTCAAGACTTGCTAAAATCCTTAAGAAATATTCATAACTTTAGCTCCATAGTTATACTTATGAAATTTATCATATGGAAATAATCATGTGTGTAAACCAGATTTTAGCCAGGAGAGCTGCTTATAATAGTGAAAATGACATTTCTATTTAGATTTCAAAGATTTGGTGACTGGTTAAATAGACTAAAGTATTTCTACATAATGTCGACATTAAAAATGGTGCAATTGAGGAAGATCAATGGCATAAAAAGATGTTCCTGTTACACTAAGTTTAAAAAGGCAAATTTTATTTTATTTAATTTATTTTTAAAGACTTTATTTTTTAATTTTTTTTAAAGATTTTATTTATTTATTTGACAGACAGAGATCACAAGTAGGCAGAGACGCAGGCAGAGAGAGAGGGGGAAGCAGGCTCCCTGCTGAGCAGAGAGCCCGATGCAGGGCTTGATTCCAGCACCCTGGGATCATGACCTGAGACTAAGGCAGAGGCTTTAACCCACTGAGCCACCCAGGTGCCCTAAGATTTTATTTTTATTTGGTTGAAAGAGAGAGCAAGAGAGAGCATGAGCAAGGGGAAGGGCAAAGAGAGGAAGAAGCAGACTCCCCACTGAGCAGGAAGCCCAACCCGGGCTCAATTCCAGGACCCTGGCATCATGACCTGAGCCAGATGCTTAACTTATTGAGCCACGCAGGCACCCTTAAGAAAGGCGAATTTTAAAACATAATTTGAAGTGTATAAGTCTTTTGTACAGATGTACACACTCAGAGAAAAACAACTTGACAGGACATACCTCAGAATATCCGTGGTTATTGCTATGTGGTAGGATTCTAGCTGTTTGTGTAGTCTTTCATTTACTTATCTGCCCATCTTTAATTTTCTACAATGAACATGAACTACTTTTATGATAATAGTGTTTGGGTTTTTTTTTTTTTTTTTAAAGCAAGGATAGCAATACTTATATCAGACAGGATAGACTTTTTTTTTAAAGATTTTATTTATTTATTTGACAGAGATCACAAGTAGGCAGAGAGGCAGGCAGAGAGAGTGAGAGGGAAGCAGGCTCCCCGCTGAGCAGAGAGCCTGATGTGGGGCTCGATCCCAGGACCCTGAGATCATGACCTGAGCAGAGCGCAGCGGCTTAACCCACTGAGCCACCCAGGAGCCCCATGTTTGGTTTTTTTAAAGAGTTTGTTCCTAGACTTCTTTTCTTTTCTTTTTTTTAAATTTTATTTATTTATTTGACAGACAGAGATCACAAGCAGGCAGAGAGGCAGGCAGAGAGAGAGGAAGGGAAGCAGGCTCCCTGCTGAGCAGAGAGCCTGACATGGGGCTTGATCCCAGGACCCTGAAATCGTGACCTGAGCCAAAGACAGAGGCATTAACCCATTGAGCCACCCAAGCGCCCCCTAGACTTCTTTTCAATGTTCACTTTTAAAGGTGTCCACGATTGGAAATCTGCTGACACCTCAGACAGTTTAGTTTTTCTTTCTGTGACTGGGTTTTAGGCTGAGTGTCCCAGGGCTCATTAAACAGAAAACAATAAACAGGAATTTCCCAAGTGTAAACTAACAGGAAATTTGCCCTCTGTCAGCAAATTTTCCAGGTATGCTAATAGCCAAACTGAGTACAACAGTTTGTAGATAAAAATTAAGTAGAAAGTTATAAAATATCCACTTAATGTGATATTTTTAACAAGGAAATTAGGTGATTTTTATTTTTTTTCTTCATACCACTTTTGATCTTTTACACTGTACTTGTTTTTCAGAGCCCAACAGAGTGATTACGAGGAACATTTATTGATGGCTTCCACAGAGTAAATATATCATTTGAATTATAGTGATTAGATTCCATTTAAATGGTCAAAATTCCATTGGGTAACTAGATATGGGCCAAGTAGTATATTAGATACAGTGGGGTATTCAAATAACTCACAAAGACAAATGTCCTGGAGGAGTTCACAGTTCTGACATAGAGACAGATAAATTAATAAATATCTCTGGTATATATGGGTATATATGGGTTTCAATATCAGCATTGAGTCATACAAAGCAAGAGTCATGGTAGCAAAGGAGAGGAAGAGGTTAATTTTAATCAAGAGAGCAGGAACCTTTTCTTAAGAGGAAGTGAGATTTGGGGCTAGAAATAAAGAAAAGTGTATTAGTTCCCTATTGGTTACAGGTAACAAAATTCAAACTAGCTTAAATAAAAAGGCAATTTATTAGCTTCTGTAATAAGGATGTCTTGCTTTAGGCAAGAGAGATCCAGGCTTAGCCTTCCCTCTCTATCAACTTGATCACAGTCAAACTCTCCACAAAGATAACTGATAAAGACAGAAACTTACACACTTAAGGCATTATAAACCAGGCCCTTCTACTTCCCAAGAACCATTCATTAAAAATCAAGGAAGATTCTCATTGGTTCTGCTTGGGAACCTGCCCATCCTGAGCCAATGCCTATTGGCCAGCTAGGTCATATGCCCACCCTGTAGGGAACAGGGAAGGGAGCAGAGCATCATGACTGACAATTCCACCAAATTAGGTAGAGTTGGGGAGCTGTGGCTTCCCCCAAAAGAGCAACAGAAAGGACAGAGAGATGGTCAAAACTATTGGACAAACACTGTCACTACCATCTTCATTTCAGACAGGTAGAATGTTGCAAGGTTTCATGAGGGCAAAGCATTTGTGAGCACAAGAGCTCAGGCCAGGAAATAAATACAGGAAAATGCAAGGAATGTTTTGAACACAGTGGGTTTAAGTTGCTTGCGGGGTACAAAGTAATTCTACCCCGTGATTTTAGTCTCTGAATTGATGTAATGCTATAAGTCTGTTTTCCTTTACTTAGATATTTATACCTGGGGATTTTTGCATGCACACAACTAATAAATTCAACATTAATAAAGTATAATGAGAACTTGCCATTTGAAGTATATCTTGTGATGAATATGTTTGTAAAACAAAGTATTAAGTTGCCACCAGAAACACTAACCTTTAATTTTTCTGTTTTGTAAGTTTGAATTATTATACATTGACTTTGTTTCGGATAATGTATACTTAGAATAAATCTTTTTTTCCAAAAAATAAAATTTTAATCCATTTAAAATGTAACTCAGCTTAAGCTTTTAGAGCATTGTCTATTTCTAGTGAATGATTAATAAATAAATATAAATGCTTCCTTGAATTTATATCAATAATTATAAAGTCATCTACTGGTTTTAAAAGCCTATTTAGATCAGACATTTGTTTGTTCCTGGCAAAGCAGTGACTGAATGTGAATTTATTTTATGATTCACAGAATCCCCCATAGGCCCATGGTGATACAGGCCAATTGATGTTTTAATCCTTTCTGTTCTTTAAAAAGAAATGAAATTAAATGCTATATTCTTATTACTTAGTGTTTGCCACATTGAGCTAAGATTATAGATAGAATATAGAATTAAATCTTTGAAAAATGAATTTAAAATCTAAGTTAGACAGATATGCAGGATTCTGACCTTGAGAAAGGAATTGTAGAAGTGACACCTTAGTGAAAAACTCAGGAGCAAGCCAAAAAATCTAGAGATGACAAAATATTCTGTAAGTATTTGCTAGTCATGGTCTAAAGTATAGGATTAAAGGGTCAATTTCTAGTCCCAACTCTGTCCTGACTTCCCAATTTTGAGCATGGCACCTCTCTTCACATGAATTTTCCTATCTTCAAACTCATTCATATCTTACAGAGAAGCTGTAATGACATGTGAAATAATAAATACAAAGTATTTAAACTTTTCAGAATAAAGTTTTCATAACAAAATTAAATAACAACAAGGTACACTATATCAATTACATCTGATCTTTTATCATATAAAGCAAGCAAACTGGGGATGAAATTTTTATGTTAGAAGGATTCATTTCAAAATATGATTTTAAGAAAAATTCAACTAGCACATCTAAAATGAACTAATCTGGAGCCACCTGGATGGCTCAGTCAGTTGAGTGTCCAACTCTTGGTTTCTGCTCAGGTTGTGATCTCCAGGTCATGAGATCAAGTCCCATGTCAGGCTCCATGCTCAGCATGGAGTCTTCTTAAGACTCTCTCTCACTGAGCACCTGGGTGGCTCAGTAGGTTACGCCTCTGCCTTTGGCTCAGATCACAGGGTCCTGGGATCAAGCCCTGCATGGTACTCCCTGTTGAGCAGGCAGACTGGTTCTCTTCCTCCCTCTTCCCCCCCCCCCCATGTTCTTTCTCTCAAATAGATAAATAAAATCTTATTTTTTTAAAAAAAAAGACTATCCCTCTGTTCCTCTCCTATCTGATTCATATACAATTTTTGGAAAACATATTTTGCACTATGCAAATTTATCCCATTGCTATTTAATTAATACTCAATGCATAAAGCCATTCCTTAGAATAAATAATGTGTTAAGTCAGTGGTACCAGGAAATATATGACATCTTTAGCTATTTAAAATTATCATTTAACAAAAAGAGTCATGTAACTATTATCTGCCCTTTAGATATTCTGTATAATATTAAATACATTTTGTAAAATAGAAACTGGAGGTCTTGAGTAGCTATAGATTTCAGGCAAAAGAGTCATATGTGCCCTATCCAATTAGAATAACTACTTAAAGGAACATTTCATGAGATACTTAGATACCTTAAGAGCTAATAATGATTGCAATGTAATGATACAGTACAGAGATACAGGTTATTTTAGAAGACATAAAATCTTCTTTAAATTTAAAATTTTAAATATAAAATTAAATAATACTTAAAGTATTGAAATAAATCCATTACATAGAACCATGTGGAATTTGATTACAAATAAGGCTGGGATGGAAGTTTTCTTTAGGACAAGACTGATGATAGGAAGGTGAGGAATTTCCCATGATTCTTGGAAGGAATGTGGATATCTAGATCATATTGCATAAGAAATAATTGACATAGTCACCAAATTTTTAAAAAGGTGGAATGTGAAACAATGCTTCTTGTTTAATAACAGAATAGCCTTATCAGAATAATATCTCTGTCTGGTATGGGACACAACAGCTGAGTCAAAATCAAAAAAGGATGGGAAAAAAGGATGAGCAACCTGCCTGCTTCTTCCCCTCCCCTTCGCTCACCACAGACTTAGCTCACCCAAAGACACAGCTGCTGAGAGTATGAAGATGAAACTACAGTGTTCACTTTCATCTCCAGAATTCCTCCACATCTGCCTCTTCCCCTATATTCCTTGTTCCCAATTCCCCTTCATTTCTTGGCCTCCTTTTTTGATCCTTAGTTGAACCCCCTGTCCCTCTCACCCCTAAAATACTGACCTGGTTTGGAACAGGCAATTCTGCTTTCCACCTGTGAAGCTCTTCCATGACTTGAGTATTGATGACATGATTATCCACCTATGACCCCACCTTCAGTAAACCATGGAGAAAGTCACCTACTCCTATACCCTGTGGTAGCCCAGTGGAGTCTGTACCAATCTGTTCATAAGCCAACTAGATACTATTTGATTATGAAAGGAGATTAGACTTAAACTCAAGAGAAAAATTTAGAGTAAGATCCACAAAATCGGGGCACATATCTCATCAAATTCTATTTAGATAGTTTAGGGTGGTTGGTCATCCCTCTACTAATCATCCAATGCCTAAGACAGAGTTGGGTTTCTCTTACAATTCTTGATACATAGAAGGACCTCAGGAAATAGTTAATGAGGGAGAGATGGATGAATAAATAAAATATCATAAGCACCAGCTCTAAGATCCAGGAATGATTATACTGGTTTTTGAGGGCGCACATGAAGTTACAAAATATGATGAATCTTTAATTAGTAGAACATGTTTGGTGAAATTTCCATTCACATTTCTTTTAAGAAAAAAGCAGGAAGCAACTCAGCATATCTACTTGTCATCACTTTTAGAACATCTGTGGTTTTAAAACAGCTTTGAAAATAGTTACTTGCCTAGAGTAAGGTCTGACTTCTGCTGTATAAGCGTTAAAGTATTCTAAATTCATACACACTAGTACATACCCTCATAGATGGCAGTTAATAAAAGTACTGAATAGGTGGCTTAAATCTTCTTCCTACTCTGGTTTTATAGGAATATGTATATGTATATTTGGGTCATTAAAACTTGGTCAAAATAAAGAAAAAGGCGGAGGGAACAGATGCAGCACCCCTCCCCACTTTCTTTGCATGAAAAACTGCACATTTACTCTAGAAATCCCAAATAAGAATGTTTACAGGAACGGTCGATGGAAGCAGCACGGTTTGGCATTTAAAATGCTTACTGTTTAGTAGGAGAAAACATCCTAAATACAGTGCGTCTCTCTCCATCAGCTGGTGCTCACTATTTGTGTTTCTTCAGATTGATCAGCTGGACGTGGATAGCTTGTTTAGCAACATCGAATCAGTGCATCAGATATCAGCCAAACTGCTGTCATTGTTGGAAGAGGCCACAACAGACGTGGAACCGGCCATGCAAGTAATCGGTATGTTTACTCTCTTCTCGAGTTCTACAATACAACAGGAAATAATATTTTAATAACCTCCCTTTGCTTTGGTTTTATGCTTCTGACTCACCAAGCTTCCCAGGAGATGTATAAATGCTAAACCCATCTTCAGGCTCATTGTAATTACACAAACTCTGTATTTGTCTTCAAATGGGTTTCTATCCATTTGCTGAAGTCCCACAGTAGCACTAAAGCATACAATTTGCTTTTTAATTTTCAATCTTTCAACCTCCTTGCCTTCCAGATGTTCTCTCATTTTGTTTTATGGCTAACACTTACTCGATCCTTAAAGAATTAAATATTTAAATACTTTCATAGCTTTACCGATTTTAGTCAGTGTTTTTTCAGATCTCAAGTGTATGAATCCATTGGCTTTGGGATTGAAAAATTTTTTGTGTGAAGGGTTTTTATAATTTCTAAAACACGCAAGTTCTACTTTTCCCATGCTTTTCCTTTTTCCTCTATATTACTTGCTTTCTAAATATATTTTTACTCTCAATCACAGGATTAATTTCTTACTCTGGTGAGATTTTGGAAAAAATACAAAGATATCATTGAAGAAGCATTGAGCCAAATTTTTATCCCCTCCATGTCTTGGAAGTTGCAAAGGGAATACCATATTGTAAACTTTTTGAAGGCAGTTACCACATCGGAGATATCATATACATAGTGCCACAGAGGCTAAGACATCTTTAAAATTTTTGGTTATTTTCCTATTTCAGATATAGCATACAGTGTATGTTCCCTACAAAAATATTAAAAACAAATCAGGAGTACAAGAGTAATATACCTCTTCAATGCCACCATCTTCCTGATAAGTAACCACTGTTATCAGTTTGATGTGGATCCTTTCTTTCAGACTTATATAGACACAAACACACTCACACCTTATGTCTTTACTCATTGTGGTTTTATTTGTTAAAGAAAATCAGAGTTTTAAAAATGAAATTCATCTTGTTTAGTATTTATGGGAGACCCAAAGTTTAATAAGCAAGGTTGATACTATGCAAAGGTGAATCACCCTTTTGTAGTGTTTTATAGACCCAAAGGTCAGCTCACTCAAAAAGATTCTCCCACAGACAGGTTTAAATTTAACCATTACTTATGACTGAATGTCCCTATTCTGTACTGAATGTTTGTGTTCCCCAAAAATTCATATGTTGAAGCCCTCACCCTCAGTGTAATGGTATTTGGGGATGAGGCTTTTGGGAGGTAATTTTGGTTTAGATGAAGTCATGAGGCAAGGAGAGGGTCCCCATAATGGGCTTAGCAAAGGAAAGAAAAAGAGACCAGAGCTCCCTCTCTCCCTCTTCACCATGTGAGGACATAACAAGAGGGTAGCTATCTGTAAGCCAGGAAGGAGGTCCTCACTAGGAACTGAAGCAGCTGGCACCTTAATCTTGGATTTCTGAGCCTCCAGAACTGTGAGAAATGTCTGTTGTTTAAAGCCTTCCTCCCCCCAATCTATGGTATTTTGTTATGGCAACCTGAGCTAACATATTTTCTAATAAGCTGTAAATGTATTTTCTGAAGGAAGGACTCTGTTCATTATTACTTTAGTGTGGATTGATTGGCCATTCATTTATTAATTCACTCAATGAATAGTTATTAAGTAGCAGTATATATAAAGCATTGTTGGGTATGAAAAGATGAAAGAGATCATCTCTGTCCTCCAAAAGTTTGCCACTGAAAAGCTCCTTGAGTTGAAGTTATTTGGGTAATACACCATCAAACTATTTTCTACACTACTGCAGAACTTCAGAGGATAAGAAGACTATTTCTAGCTGGGGAATCACAGAAGGATCCTTGAAGGTGTTACTTGGGCTTGGAGTTACAGTCCAGATTTCAACAAGTGGGATCCAGGTCTGGAAGACTAAGCAGCAGCAACAGCATAAACAAAAGCATGGACAGCAAATGCCAAATGCCAAGCATGTTTAGGAAATGGCGAGAGATCAAGCCAAGCAAGAGTGAAGGATGAATCTGAAGCAAAAGTGAATCAGAAATGAATCTTAGGGGCACCTGGATGGCTCAGTTGGTTAAGCCTCTGGCTCTTGGTTTCAACTCAGTTCATGATCTCATGGATGGTGAGATCAAGTCCCACTGGCTCCGTGCTCAGTGGGGAGTCTGCTTGAAGATTCTCTCCCTCTACCCCTCCTCCTATTTGCACAAATGAGCGCACTCTCTCTCTCTAAATAAGTCTTTAGAAAGAAAAAGAAATTAATCTGCAAGTTCAGAATAGAGACAGACTATACTTGGAATCAAATTTGGAATTTACTCTGCAGGTACTGAGGAAAAATTGAAAGATTTTTCAGCAAGGGTGTGATGAGACATACAAGTTTCTGGAGAAAGAAAATGATGGTAAGTAGGAAGAGAATGGAATGAAGGAAAAAATGAGTCCTAGACTAGTAAATATGTTGTTATAAATAATGTGCAGGTGTGTGGTAGCAAGCATCTAGGCTATGGAGGATACAATGAGAATAAAAAAGGGGGGTCAGATTCAAGAGAAATGTCGAATGAAGCATAAACAAGATTTAGGGATTGGTTACCTGTGCTAAAGTCAAAGACAATTCCAGCTTTAAGGAGGCAAGTATCCTAATTTACCTAGAACATCCTGGTTTTAGCCTATTGTTCTAGCATTCAGTCCAGTTTAGCATTTGTCCTGGAATGTCTCCTTTTTAAGGAGGATCATGACTAATCATTGTACTACAAGAGATTCGGTGAGACCTCTACATTGTACTCCATTTCTAACTGGTCTCTCCTAATAGAATATAAGAGGCAGGTATATGTGACAGAGTTCTCCCTGTAACACATGGTAAACTCTGAAAGACAGCCCATCCCTCCTTTCCCAACCTTTTGAAGTATGGCACGCACTGCACTGGCTGATAAGAAGATGACATTTGGACGTGAAGCTCAACTAACTGCTTCCTGTTCTGGCAGTGCTGGGAGATGTGTCTGAGGCTACAGATTCTGCTGTCCACTGGAGATAGCAGTGACTATGTCAGGGCCCATGATGGGTGGCCCATGCCAAGACCTGTGAGAGGCACAAAACCTCCAGGATACTAGTCAGTGGGTTTTAGTAGGACCTATAGGGAATTAAAGATTAGATGTAAGCGAAATTCCTGGGAGAGGTAGAAGCTTTGCAGTCCTGCTACAGAGTATCTAGATTCCGTTGCTACAATAGTTTGGTAATTTATCTTATGATATAAATCCATAACTTTTTAATGATCTGGTTATGCTAACTGGTTATGCTTACTTAATGATCTGGTTATGTTTTGCAATAAGCCCTTTCAGAAGCAAGGGGTTCATCTATGCATGTTTAATAAAAATTAAGTGTTGATTTTCTGTTGTTGAAGGAAGTTGATGATGAGCATTTAACACACAGAACACTCGCTATCCACCATGGGGTTCTTAATACTATCACTGACCGTAAGAAAATCAAAAGACAGAAATCTGCTGAAGCAGCAGCAATATCTACATCAGAAGTTAGTCGTTGCTTTATAAAGACTGTGCCCATTGTTTTCAAACCTTGGCATTTGGCATTTGCGGACGAGCTTCTGTTCGGGCTGTTCCCTTCCCTTGGGACCTTCTTCCCAAACTTCTTCCCACTTGTAGAAATCTTACCTACGATGTTAAGCCCAAGAGCACGTGGTTTCACACTTGGAGCAGCAGAAGTGGGTGACATTGAGCACTTCATGCAGCATGGCTTCATTAGGTCAAAGGACAGTTATCCTAAGCTGATTGTTCTCACTTTAAATTCTGAGTTTCCTTGGGCCCATGAGAAATGTAAAGCAATGGTTATTAATGAGTTGATACCAATGGCAGAAGAGTTTACAAATAGTCAAATTATGACAGTTTTAAGCAGTGTGAGCAGGTAAATTAAATTTAAAAATCAATTAATTCCTATAATGATAAAAAAATATTTAACCAGGGGCAACTGGATGGCAGAGTTGATTTAACATCTGACTCTTGGTTTCAGCTCAGGTCATCATCTCAGGGTCTTGGGATCCAACCTGCATCAGGCTCCATGCTCAGTGTGGAACCGGCTAAAGTTCCTCTCTCTCTCTCCCTCTGCCCCTCCCCTCACTTTCTCTCTCTCTCTAAAATAAATAAATAAATGAATAAATCTTTAAAAAAAAAAGTTTAACCAATTCACAGAACAGAAGACAATTTTTGGAAGTGTATTGTTTCCAAGGTGAATTTTGTGAATTGTGAATGCTATTCTTACTTTAAAAATTAAGCTTGTGAATGCGAATGAAAATATGAATACATATTTTGGGGGAGCACAACATCTCAGTAAACTAGTATTTTTATTAAAGTAAGAAATCTTCTTACTTCTGGGTGGCTTCTGGGTGGCTCAGTCAGTTCAGCGTCTGCCTTCAGCTTGGGTCATGATCCCAGGGTTGTGGGATCAAATCCCACATGGGGCTCCCTGCTCAGCAGGGAGCCTGCTTCTCCCTCTCCCTTTGCCTGCCACTCTGCCTACTTGTGCTCTCTATCTGTCTGTCAAATAAATAAATAAAATCTTTAAAAAATATATAAAAATAAAGACAATAAATCTATGGAACAGAAATTGAGATTGTGGTGATTATGTACTAAAGCTGTGATATTCTATTAGTTGAAATGGTAACTGTAGTCAAAATTCACACAGCTTTATACATACAAAGTTAGAGTAAACTAAATACAATATCTGGAGGATAAAGTTGATATTAATTTAAAAAACAGTCTTATGCATGATGGTAATATTTTCTTTGTCGCTGGTCAGTAATCAACTTTAAGAAATTGACATTTTACTCAAAATTAATGAGAAGTCTTTAGTTAAAGTATTCAACAAAGAAAGAGGAAAAAGAACTACTTCAGCTTTTTTTTTTTTTTAAGATTTTATTTATTTATTTGACAGACAGAGATCACAAGTAGGCAGAGAGGCAGACAGATAGAGAGAGAGGTGGAAGCAGGCTCCCTGCAGAGCACAGAGCCCGATGTGGGGCTCGATCCCAGGACGCTGGGACCATGACCTGAGCCAAAGGCAGAGGTTTTAACCCACTGAGCCACCCAGGTGCCCCCTACTTCAGCTTTTTAATCTTTACAATTGTAATTACTGAAAAAGAAATTGCAAATAGGAAGACACTGAAATTTATCACTACTAAAACCGGGAGTTAGCTTTAAAAAAATGGGTTTATATGGTAAAGAGATTTAATTTTAAAATTCTATAATAACATTTTGGAAAACTTGACTTATAGAAAGAAGTTTTGATGGAGTTCCTATTAAATAGAATAAAATAATATTCTGTACCAGATTTTACAATATCTATATTTGGAAAAATATTCAAAAATCATAAATAAAAACAATTTATTGATGAGTTTATTTTGTAAAAATAAGAATTCAAATGGAGGCTAGAAGCTAGTACTTGTGAAAATATTTCAGCTCAAATATCTACGTATTTCAATATAGAGAGATCTACAATCAGAATTTTAATATTTTTCGTTTAGCAAAATTTTTTTGAGTGTGTCAAGTGCCTCTATGCTTATAGAAGAGTTTTTCCTAATTAAAAATATTATGGCTTACATATTTGAGCAGCAACATACATAATGCTACCCTGAGATAAAATAGAGTTCATAGTGATATAAATGAGAAAGGAAAATCTTCCTGATAGTACATTTCAATGAATAAATATAGAAGGAAGAGGAGAATAGAAAATCACCATTAAACAAACACTGAAGTTATAATTGTTGCAGCCAAAACCACGTTCAGTGTTTGATTTCGTGGAATAACGTTTTGAGGAGAATTCATAGTTTCAAAGTATCTCCTGACTATTAAAAGCAAAAACAGTAAATTTTTTTTTAAGATTTTATTTATTTATTTGACAGACAGAGATCACAAGTAGGCTGAGAGGCAGGCAGAGAGAGAGAGGTGGAAGCAGGCTCCCCACTGAGCAGAGAGTCCAATGCGGGGCTCGATCCCAGGACCCTGGGATCATGACCTGAGCCGAAGGCAGAGGCTTTAACCCACTGAGCCACCCAGGCGCCCCAACAGTAAATTTTTAGTGAGAAACCAGACAGAGACCACCTTAACCAAATGAACAAGGTCAATAGTACCAAGGAATAACACACATTCCCATCATAAACCCGTGATACAAGTGAGGAGGACACAGTACCATCTCTGTAGTACTTTTGCCCAAAATGCATGTGATCATGTCGAATCATGAGAAAAAATTAGACATGAACAAACTCAAATGAGGGACACTTGACAAAATAATGGGTTGATACTCTTCCAAAATATCAAGGTCATTAAAGATAAGACAAGACTGAGGAATCTCAGTGTTTTAAGACTGTGGAAGTAACAAAAAAATGTGTATGGTCAAAATGTGTAACAAAAAATGTGACCAAAAAAATGTGAATGGAAGCCTGGATAGATTCTAGAACAGTAAAAGAATGTAGTGTTGAAATTCAAATATAGTGTTTAGTTAATAGTACAAAAGTACACTTCATTTCCTTTTCTGACCATTGTAGTGGTTATACAAGATGTTAAGCTGTTTGAAGGCTATCTGGAAACTACCAGCACTAGTTTTGCAATTTTCTGTTAAGTATACAATTACTTCAAAATAAAAATATTATGGTTTATAGAGAAAAGTCATTCGAATGTGTTCACAGTTTTTGCATTTACCAATCATGAGTTGCAACTTTGCGGGAGATGATAGAAAAATAGATAAGGAAATGAAAACAGTTGGAGTCATATTTTAATTTCCATGCATGACATATGGGCTAGCCTTGTGGCTTGGTTTGACCAATAAAATGTGGCAAAATGATGTTCTACAACAGTCTTGTGACATCCACTCTCTGCTCAGAAGAGAGAAGGCTCAAACTACCCAATTACTTCAAACAACATGGTCAAGGCCTTGAGCATGGGAGTATGGTCTCCTCAGCCAGGTGGCCTCTGGTTATAGATTGCAAACACATGAATAAAGCTTGCCAGCAACACCTGGAGACAAGCCATCCCAGCTGAACCTTGTTCAAATGGTCAATCCAGAGAATTATGAACAAACAGTATTGTTTTAAGCCTTTAAGTTTTGGGGTGATTTTTTTTTTTCTCCAGCAATAGCTAATACAGATTCACAGAGAGAGATTTATTTTATTTAGATGATGAAAAACTTGATTTAGAAAATGGACTTTGAGCTTGGACTTGACGGATTTAGAAAGGTGGAGATTGAAGCAAATGACTTTTTTTAAAAAGATTTTTTAATTTATTTTAGAAAGAGAGAATGGGTGGGAGGGGCGGACAGAGAAGGAGAGAGATTCTCAAGCTGACTCTGCGCTGAGCAGGGAGCTCAACATCAGGCGATGTATCTCACAGGGCTCGATCTCATGACCCTGAGATCATGACCTGAACAGAAACAGGCACTTAACCGACTGTATCACCCAGGCACCCCAAAGCAAGTGACTTTCTGAATGACAAATGGCGTAGAGGCAGCAGAGTACAGGAAATTCTCATAAAGGAGTGCAATCTGATGTGGCTGGAGCATAGTGCCAAGGAGACCTCCATGACCCAAACACGGTAGCCATATCAGTGCAAAGTTCACTGGCAATTTCTACGCTTACCTCCGCCCCCAGCAATTTCTATCACTAAATCTTTCACCAAAGCTCTTCCATTTCACTGGATAACCTGATTTTGGTGGGACATTTCCTAAATCATGTTACCACAAAATGAAAAGCACAGGTGTCCCATTTCTCTGTCCTTAGATGGCACGAATGAGAGGTTGTGATTCACAGCTCTAGTGCCAGAGGGAAACTTTCCAGATACCTAGATAAACCAGGAGGAGGATTTTACTCAATAATAACCTTGGGGTTTGGATGAGGTTCAAGTTTAAGCACAGAGGCATATGTTTGTAGATATGAGAGCTCTGGGGAACTGTCTGGACTATCATGCCAAGATAGAAACTGGATTTTAAAATCTTGACTGCAGCAGCCTGTCAAATAGGAAATGGGCTCTAAATCTTTAGAAAATGGGAATATGAGAGGTGGCTCTTGTTCCCACTTAAACTGAAGATTACTCTGTAACAATTTAAGAAAAGAGTGAGCAAAGACAAAACAGAAAAAATGCTGGTGTAGGGTTTAAGAACACGAGGGCTTTGATATCATTTCGACATTGGTTTACATCCTGGCTCATCCAATAACTAGAGGTTTCATCTCAGGCAAGTTACAAAATCTCACTGAACTTCAGTTTCTCATGTGGAAATTTGAGTTAATAATACTCACCCTATGGAGTATTTGGGAAGATTAAGTAAAACCCCATAACAATAACGATGGCTCAGTGCCTATTCTTAATAAATATCCAATACATGGAATTACTAATTTATTAGCCTGAGAATATTTAATTTACCCATCTATTTACAAAGCTTGACTTCTTATGAATGTAACCACAGAACGAAATGTGATTTTCTTTTCCCTAAAGTTCTTGATCGTGTTTTTCAAACAATCAGATTCACTGAATGTGTGTAGCTCCTAGATGCTCCCAATATCTATGCATTTTGGTGATTCATAGACTTCATAAGCCAATGTATTTTCTTCTATAAAGCATGACTGAACATATCAAGTATCATTTCCACATTCGATAGCGTGAACAGCAATGAACAACAATGCAGCAGACACTTTCCAAAGATGGCCCTCAACAGACCACGCCCCCTGGTATTCACCCTGCTGTGCAGTCTAGTGCCATATTTACTCTGGACTGGCCCTGAGACTCACTGACTCCTACAATGCAGTGGAAGTGATGCTGTGTCAGAGCCTGGGGGCCTCAGCCTTTATAAGCCTAGAAGTTTCTACCTTAGCGATTTGAGGAACTTGCATTTAAGAAGTCCAGCTACCCTGCTGGAAATATCACATGGAGCAGTCAGATGGAAAGAGGTTAGACCTGAGACTATGTAAGAAAATGGCCCAGCTGTCCCAGCATCCCAGCTGAGGCCAGCCTTCCTGCTGTCCCTGCCAAGGCACCAGCTTTGTGAATGAGCCATCTTGGACCATTCCGTCTGTTCAGCCCTGGGCTGACTGCAGCCCCAGCAGGCATCAAAGGGAGTAGAAGAACCACATGGCTGATTCCAGCCAACTCATAGAATTGTGAGAGAAAATCAAAACAGTTGTTTTAAGGTACTAAGTTTTGAGGTGGTCTGTCACATAGCTGGATACCCCAAAGGGAGCTTGTAATCTCTTATCTACATTTGCAACAACGCTGTAATGTTTCAAAGCATTCAAAAAAGAAAGAAAGAAAGAAAGAAAAAAGGAAAGAAAGAAAGAAAGAAAGAAAGAAAGAAAGAAAGAAAGAAAGAAAAGGAAAAAAGATGGAGTTATGACTAGGTTTGGATCTACCTTAGGTGCTTAGCTCCTGCGCACGGTACTGAGAACCAGAGCTGAAAGAAGCTTGTGGTAAAAGAACTGCAATTTCTCGTTTGCCTTTTCCTGAGGGCGAGTTTATCCTTCGATGGAAAGACAATTTAGAGCTTTCTGTTCTTTGAAGGTGTAGTGGTGATGCACTGTTGTTCTATGGCAGTACTTTGTTCTCCTAAAGCAGTGTCTCTTGTATGTCCCTGAAGCAGGAATCTGTGCCTTTAGCAGTGATTTTGTAAGAAGGGCTTTAGTCACTGATAATTCATGTCCTGTTGCCACGTGGAAGATGCCGCCAAATAGCTCACCTGAATAATTTTTCTAAAGAGTGTGCATGTGTGCATCTCTGTGTGTGTGTGTATTGTACTCAGGACACATATAGGTTCAACCTAGCTAATTCTGGCCAGTGGGGACAGGTTGGGCTACCCCAGACCTGCGTCCTGGAATGTGTGAGGTCAGTAGGGGCAAGACTCAGATGCAGCAGCTGGAAGGTCAGGGCATTTTATTCGAAATGTTAACAGTAATAGAAAAGCTATCAGCTTCAGAGAAGCTGAAAAAAAAGTTTTCTTGGGGGGTGGGGGTCAAGTATACCCAAATCCATACAGGAGAAGACAAATCAGCCGGAGGCAGGGAACAACGGGATACAATGTGGGTTGGGCTTCCAGTCTCCCGAGTGCAGTCAAGTGAGGTCTCAGGGTACAAGGACTTATTTCTTGTAGTAAAAATAAAGCCAGGGTGGCTTAGTAACAAGTTCTACAGTTCTGCTCTCTGAGGAGAATGGGAAGCTCCAGGATGCTGTGCTGTGGGGCCGGCTCACAGAAGTCAGCACTTAGCTGTGCAGGCAGACCTGAATGGAGCCATGAAAAATCAGGTATTGTACAGAATACACATAGAAATGAAGTCCTAAATCCTACAAATATTAAGAGTTCCATGAGACCCTGAACACTTTCCCCATAGCCAGGGAGTGAAAGTGAGAAGTGCATTTGTAGGGGTGCAAAACTTGCAAACCCTAAGGGTGCACAGTAGCCCAGAGAGAACATGGCCTTTGGTGGGAGACAAATCTGGGCTTTCATTCCGGCTGTCACCATGAGTTCTGCAGCCAATGCCGAGTCACTCAGATCAGTGAGAACTGTACTTGCTCACCTAGGACGAAACCTCACCAAGAGCAATTAACCGGGGTGCCTGGGTGGCTCAGTGGGTTAAAGCCTCTTCTTTTCTGCTCAGGTCATGATCCAGGGTACTGGGATCGAGCCCCACATTGGGCTCTCTGCTCAGCAGGGAACCTGCTTCCTCCTCTCTCTCTCTCTCTGCTTGCCTCTCTGCCTACTTGTGATCTCTGTCAAATAAAATCTAAAAAAAAAAAAAAGAGCAATTAACCAAAAAAGGGCTTTTTTCCTCACAGAACAAGAATTCCATAATTCAGTAGCTCAGAACTGGGGCAGCTGGGGTTGGCTCCTCACAGCCTTTTCCTTCCTAGTACTTAATGTACAGTGGTGACGTGTGGTGTGTGGCCTCCTGGTCTCACAATGGCTGCTCCACTGTCAATCATGTCTTCCTTCAGGCAGTAAAGCAAACCACCTTCTCCTGAGGCCTTTTTTTTTTTTTTTTCATTTGGGAAGAATAGAAGCCCTTTCCAGTGCCTTCAACCTGTGTCTCATGATTTCATTTCACACACACATTACTGCATCTCACACACAAACACATTCACACACAAATACACAGTTGCACCCATCCTTGGGCACCCCCGACTACCAGAGATTGGAGAAAGGTCAGTATTTTTAAGTGGGTGAGTTGCAGGTCTAATGTTTATTAGTTTGGAACAAAGAAGAATGGATAAGCAGCTAGGAATGGATGCCACATTCATCTGTTCAATGGGAATTGAAATGGGAATTTCAAATTGGGAATTTCAAATTTCAAATGGGAAGAGCAAGTCCTCCAAGAGAACAAGACTTGAAGAACACTCCCAGAACATAAGCTCCAGGAGGAGAGGAATTCTTATCTGTTTCACTACTGATGCTTCGCCAGCACTTAGGACATTGTCCTCAGCAGCACTGAATGAATGGAATGAATGTTGGAGATAGTGAATTGTGTCCGGGACCCTACTAGCTGTCACACAGAAGGATCGCGGTGATCATGGTTGCTGTGGTTGTCACCACATCTGCCTGTGGTTGGTCCTACATTAACTTAGAGGCTGGCCGGTGGTCTAGAGCCACTAGCTGTAGCCGAGGCTCACACCCTTGAGAGAGGTATATACTAAGATGAGAGAAATCAAGAATTATGGGTTGGTTGGTCTAAGAACAGGGTCATCGGTGCTACCCACCTTGAGGAGGGAAAAGTTATTGTACCTCTTCCTAATCCAGGCCCAGAACATTTAGCTTTCAACTCTCAAAGAGCTAGTGTTTTTCTAATGTGCCACTTGGTCGAAAAAATGCCCACCTAGAGTTAAATATCCAGGAAGTCAAAAAGGCTAGGGAAGAGACCATGAGTTATCACCAAAATAAACAGTGGTATTCTAGAATGTGAGCACTGGAGCAACACTTAAAGAACATCCAATCCAACCACTTCACTGCAAGAGACTGATTGGCCCCAAATGCCATCACTAATGGTGGAAATAGTCAGACGGAGACCCTAACTCTTCCTCCATGACCACTGATCTCATCGTCGAATCCATTTTTTCTGAACTTATCTTCCTCTAGAGCTTCTGAGAATTTTTTACTGAAATATTCCTGATACCAGAAGAAAAATAGGAGCCCCAGGGAACGTAGAGTTATTACCCCAAGCCACTGCCACAGATATGAAACAACTTTGAAGTCTCATTTTCTCTTAAGAGCTCATGAAAATTTTCCATTCTACTCTTTTCTGTGAAAAGGGTTTTTTTTCCAAATGTCTTCACGAAATTGATACTCGGGGGTTTACTTGTGTTTCTCCCATGGTTGCATGCACCACCTGGCTCCTGTGTTTGGTAGGAATTCTGTAACCCTAACCAGGGTCGCTAGGGTATCCTCTATTGTCAGGTTTTTTCCCAGGTTAGGCAGGAACTAAATGAGACTAAAGGTCAATAGTAGTGATTTCTGTAAACAGCGTTTACTCTTCCCCCCATCTCTTTCTTCTCGCTTCCCATCCTTGCTCTACCCCGTCCTGGAGAACAGAAGGGCCCTAGGAAAGGAAGGAAGGAAACGTATCCATGATCTGGCATTTGGCTGACTAATCCATTGCCTTGTTCATGGTGGACAGAGAAAGCTCTGATGTCTCTTCCTGTTGACACAGGACACTAACCCATCATGGCAGCTCCACACTCATGATCTAATCTAAACCCAATTATCTCCCAAAAGTCCCACCTCCAAATAACATCACACTGGAGGTTAGGGCTTCAACATACAGATTTTAAAGGGAAATAAACATCCAGTCCTTAACACTCTTAATCAGTAACAATTTAAGTAACATTTTCATCTGATTTTTGAGTTAGATTTTACAGGGAGTGAAGAGGGTCACTTCAACTGTTATGATTTCTCCCAAAACATCTTTTTATGGAAGGAGAAGAAACAGTGTGTTGATTAGAATTAAGTTCATCCAGGAGAAACAGCAAACAAAACAAAACGTGACTGGCCTAAATAAGAGATGTCCATTTCTCTCTTGTGTAATGGTCTAAAGGCATGTATTTTAGGTCTATATGGCAGCTCTGCTCTGTAAAGTCCTCTGCGATTCAAGCTTCTTCCAGCTCACACTTAGCTTTGTCTTCATGGACAAGGTAATGTCCAGAAGAACAAAGGAAAATATGGAGAAGAAGGGGTAAATGAGGAGCTATCTGCCTCTTAAAGTTCCCGCATATTGTCACAGGACAATTTTCTGCGACTTTAGTTACATGGCCACCCCTATTGCAAGGGAGGCTAGGAAATGAAGTATTTATTTTGCTGCAGGTAAAAATGGTATTGCTTCAAGGGGAATGCTGATACTGGGGGACAATGGCAAGCTCTGTTATCCACAGACTTATTTGCCATATTTCTCACTATTTTGCCTTTGGCTTGGCTAACACCAAACGTAGTTTTCCTCCCTTTTCTCTGACTGTCTTCTCAAGCTCTGTGCAGACTCTTTTCCCTCTAGACTCCCCTCAGTGTTAGTGTTCCCCAGCACCTGGTCCTCAAACCCTCTTATCACTCTGTAGACTTTCCTGCATGATCTTATCAAAGTCATGGCTTCTGTGTCCTCAGTTTTACATACCTACACCTATTTTCCAGAACTTTTTTTCCTGAATCCCAGACTCACATATCCAATTCCATAAAAGATATCTCCACTTAAATATATTTTGGGTGACTCAACTCAGTACATCTAAAATTAAACTCATCATCTTTCTACAAAAACTCTCTGTATCTTATCATTGTATATCTACATTCTTACTGAACCAGAATCCAGGGATATAATTGGAATTCTCTTCATCTCACATATATTGATGTCCGTTTTCTTGCCCTATTCTCTATCCTCCCTGATTTTTCTTCCACGGTTTATAGCTAACATCCATTAGGCATTTGCACCGGCCAGCTACTGATGTGTTACACATTTTAATTCACTTAATCTTCAAACAGCCCTACTATTATTGTTGTTCCATCTTACAGATCAAGAAATTAAAGAACAGAGAAGTCAAGTAACTCTCTCAAATGTCAGAGGAGTGAATGGTAAAACCAGGATTTGAAAACAGGCCATTGATTTTAGCGCACTCTCTCTTAAGTGCTAGAACTTCCTTGTAAGCCCTCATTATTTATTTCTTGTATTACACAGAAGCTTTTTAATTGGATTCTCTCTTCTAGTCTCACTAACTCCTCCCTCAAATTCCATCTTTCATATGATTAATTACCACTGTAATCTTCTAGAATACAATCTAATCATGTTAGTCTGCTCCTTAAAATCAGTCATCCGTGCTTCTCCATTACCTGCAGGCTAAAGTCCCAGCTCCTTAATGACATGCAAAGTCCTTCATGATTTGACTCTTGCTTACAAATACAGCCTCTTCTGGAACTTTACCACAGACATGGCACTGTCCAGCCATACTAGACCACTCCCTCAGTGTGTCTCCGTGCTTGTGTTCACTCAGAGCCCCTGTATCAAGGGCAGGCTGTTATAGAAATTGCTAACAAGTATGCAAGAGCAGAACAAATGACCCTCCATGGTTTTGTTTTTGTTTTTTTTTTTTTTAAAGATTTTATTTATTTATTTGACAGACAGAGATCACAAGTAGGCAGAGAAGGAGGAGGAAGCAGTATTCCTGCTGAGCAGAGAGCCTGATGCGGGGCTCCATCACAGGAGCCTGGGATCATGACCTGAGCAGAAGGCAGAGGCTTTAACCCACTGAGCCATCCAGGCGCCCTTGACCCTCCGTGTTTTATACAAAGTCCTTACCGTACTGGTAAATAAATAGTTTACTCTCACTGGCCTTCATAACTTCCTGAGGGAAGTGTTGTTTCTTTGTATCTGCAGTACCTACCAATGTGCTTGGTAAGTAATAGTCCCTCATTAAATTGTTGTGAAACAATGATGAAGTAACTGCTTCATTCCATTTTATGCCATTTTCCTAAACAAAGTCTAGGACACAAAGATCTCTTGAATATCACTGTTCATACCCTGGGTTACTGCCCCGCAGGGGAAATTCATTTTTAAGCGGTGTCAGAATAATAGAGAGGCCATATTGTTTGGTATGGCACATCTTGGCAATGGACATGAGGGTCTAGACATAAAGAAGAGGTGGTCCAAGAAGAGAAACATGAATAGATTTAGACTAGAGAAGGGAACAATTTGCAACACCTGAGTAACGATACCAGGACATAAAAACATGTTCAATATTTTGGGGAGTTTGTCGAGGAGATAATTAAGAGGGAAAAAGGACATTTTTCCCGTCCTCTGCATGGTGATTATTTTGGGGGAAAGCCAATGCAGAAATTCTTGAATTGTAGAATTTTTTTTTTTAAAGCACACGATAGTTATATTTATTTTACAGTGTTCTGGTGCTTTTGTGACAGGCAGTCAAAAGTGAAATTACCTTCACTGGTCTTGGCTCAGTCCTTCCTTCATTCCTAATCATCCCTTCAAACCCACATCCATTAGACAGAGCAGTTGTCCTTCACCACTAAGGAAACGCAGCCCAGAGTTATGTTACCGTGGAAACAGAATCACTTTTTTGCTGTGAGATACATCGCTTTATCTGCATTATTATGAAACAGAATACATTGGCAGGGCTGGAAGGGGAATCAAATATTCTGCCTGCCGGTGTTGTACTTGGCCTTTGGGTGAATAAATGACTTTCAATTAGAGTGCTTAAATATCTTTTAACTTCAGTAATTGTTATTAGAACCCCAGAAGAATTTTACTTGGAAAAGAGTAAAAATTTTGACTCTGCTGTTAAGGAGAGAACTATAAATTCTTCCAAACTATGCCATTTCTGTTAAAATGTGTGTGTGTGTGTGTGTGTGTGTGTGTGTGTGTGTGAATTTACAATTAATGGTTTCAAAATGTCTTTGTCCCTTGTTTTTTGACTTTCTGACTTGATCCAACTGCAGATTTATGAGGTCATCCTTACCTCTTCCTTTCTTTGTCTCCACTCTAAACTGCTTTGTAGTGAAACACATATATTTACAATCCCATCCTGGGTTGGGCTGTTTGTCTCCAGATCTCTCTTCTTTTTTTTTTTTTTTTTAAAGAATTTATTTATTTATTTGACAGAGAGAAATCACAAGTAGGCAGAGAGGCAGGCAGAGAGAGAGGAGGAAGCAGGCTCCCTGCTGAGCAGAAAGCCCGATGTGGGGCCTGAACCCAGGACCTGGGATCATGACCTGAGCCGAAGGCAGCGGCTTAACCCACTGACCACCCAGGCGCCCCCAGATCTCTCTTCTTAACTTGCTGCTGAGCTTCCTCTAGGCCTGCCACTTGCTCCCACTTCCAGTGGTGATACCCTCCCCTAGCCCTCACTCTCATTTGCCCCCTGGCTCTGTTCCTGGGAGGCTCGCCTCATCTCCTGCCATCTTTAAATTTAGTTACTATCTTATTTTATTTCCTCTTCTTGTAACTTCTCTGTTCCTTATTGTGTTCCTGTCTTGAAGACCAGATCTGCAAGAATTACACTGGTAGAAAGATCAGTTCACTAAAATCCCAGGAACAAAACAAAAATCCCTCATCCCTTCAGTTCCAAAGATGCTCACAGACACTGTTTCCTTACAAGTTCAAAGAAAAGCACTATTAAAAAAACAAACAAGACACACACACATGCACACATACACACACACATGTAGTCTACTAGGATCACAGAAATATCCCATATAATGGGAAGGGAAGAAAAGTCTCTTACAGGTTGGATATAGATTAGAACAGAAAGTGATACTTTAGAAGTACTAGTGTTTTAATTATAGAGAGGGAAGGGTAATGTTAAGAGACAAGTGATGATTATTGAGCAGATAGTTTGTTACAAGTATTTTACATCTACATTCCATTTGATTCTCAAATTCATCCTCAGGAGTGATGAGAATCTACTCAGTTGCCCCCAAATCCTAGACGACAGTGATTTCTAATTCTGCTTCAGTTTGTACGGGTCTGTCCAGCAAAGCTCTGACGTGTGGAGAGCTAACAACACCTAAGTAAAATTGAGGGGAATACAGCCTCTAATCCTGGCTTAGCCTCCACTGGACAGAACTATGGGAAAAATCATTTATTTGTTTCAAATTCAGATTTGTCCTTCCTTATTTAATAGGGATAAATAGCCTCTTATCTCCTCATATGTGTAGGGAATTAAGTGGTAAATATGGGTAAAGCACACTGAAAGTACAGAGGACATTCTATTTCTGTAGGAAGAATGACAGACTGTTACTATAAGAGGTGCAGGTTGGTATGTCCGTGTAACTCCCAATCAGTTCAGTCCAAAATCATTGTCAATCCCAAATATGCAGTGTCTTTGAGAGCAGACCCCATCACATATTTTTTCTCTGTCTCCCAAATCATCTTAACATAGTGCTAGGGTGTGTAGTGGATGCTTAATATACATTTTCGAGTGATGGAGTGGGTGATTAAATCCAGCTATTGTTCAATATCTCCTTGAGTCATTAGTTACAGATGCAATTTTATTATAATATCAAGAAGGATTCCTTAAATGCCTGGATACAATTAGCCCAAGTTGCTTTAAGAAGATACAGTCATAACTCTGGTTTATAGTATTATCTAACTGAGGTGTTTTTTTTTTTTAAGATCTATTTATTTATTTTAGAGAGAGAGAGACAGAGAGAGTTGGGGGAGGAAAGGGGCAGAGAGAGAGGGAGAGAGTATCTCAAGCAGACCCAGCACCGAGCACAGAGTCCCACACAGGGCTCAATCCCACGACCCTGAGATCACGATCTGCACTGAAACCAAGAATCAGACACCTAACCAAGTGCACCATCCAGGGGCCCTATCCAACTGAGTTTTAACAGAAATAATGGCCAATTCTTTCTATTATAACATATAAGGAAATATTTTATTTCCCTAAACTCCATTGCTTGCCTTTCAGAGAATCTCAGAAAAAGTTTGTGCAATAAATAGCAAAAAGTAATTTACCTAGACCCTGAGATTTCACTTTCCATACCTCTAACAAATTAACAATAACTGCTCCATTTTGAGCATTTACTGTGTATGTACTATACACACACTACCCCTTTCATTTTTGTAATGACCTCCTGAAATTGAATCTATTATTGTCCCCTGTTATAGGTGAGGAAACAGATTCAGAGAGTAAAAATAACCTGTCCAAATCATAACCTGTCCAAGTCTATAGCACAGCCTGATCCAAACCCATACAGGCTGATTCTAAGGTATTGCTTTTAACCAGGATCCTGCATACCAGCCAGGTGCATAAATCACCTCTGAGAAAACCAGCTTTCTTTTGCTGCCTGTCTCCATTAAGTTCTTTATCCTTCATTTTATAAAAGAAAGGAAGGAAGGGAAGAATGAGGGAGAAAAGACAGAAAGAAGGAAGGAAGGAGGGAAGGAAGGGGGGAAGGAAAAGGAAAGAGAAAGAAAAGGGGAGGAGAAAGGAACAGAGGGGACTGGAGGGGAGGGGAGGGAGTGGGAGGGGAAGAGAGAGAAAGGAAGGGAAGGGAAGGGAAGGGAAGGGAAGGGAAGGGAAGGGAAGGGAAGGGATGTTGTCTACCCCTTCTGAGAAACCTGGGGATAAAATGGAACGTATCCAACTTGCTAATACTGATCACATTGCCCAAGAATAAATATGTAGAGTGTCCATTTGGTTTGACTTGACGTCATTTTGCCTTTGTCTTGCATTTATCAGGAGAAGTATTCTTGCAGATTAAAGGACCATTGGAAGAGATTTATAAAATCTACTGCTACCACCATGATGAGGCACACAGCATACTGGAATCCTATGAAAAGGAAGAAGAGCTGAAGCAACATTTGAGCCACTGTATCCAGTCCTTAAAGTAAGGCTTTTTCAAACGATGATTTCCATGCCTAGCAGGGAACATTTTAACTGGATGTAGATGAAAGTTCCCACATAAATCCTACATTTGATGAAGCTTGCTGGGAGCTCTACTTTGTGTTCCCTTTATGAAAAGCTGACATGCCAGAAACCCTGATTGACTTTTTCCTGCCCCCCTCTGAGCATGACTAAAAATAACATCAGGGATGATTCGGGGCTCTGTAGAGAGAGAAAAATGCAATATCAAAAAATGAAATGTGGAAGAAAAAGCCCTTCTTAAAGCTGTTGTTACCTGCCTGCCCCCACATGAGACAGCATTGGAACATGTAGAAAAATAAAGTTAGTGAAGGTCTAATGGCTCTCTGCATGGCTCTCCCCTTCCCCTAGATTCACTGTGGGGAACGAGGGGAGATTGGTGAGGACAGGTCAGACCCTGTTAGTTAATTTCAGAAGAATTAATCATGACTTCCTTCCTCATCCCTAAAGTCTTGGTACCACATAATATATATCTTTTTTTAATCTGGAAGAAACTATTCACTGCAAAAATCTGAAAAATATAAGGAAGCACAAATAAGATAAAAAAAACCCTTGCTACTCCATGTATTAACTCTTTGCTTGACCATGTATTAATAACCACAGCTGGCATTTTTTTTTCCTGATTTTATTTATATGCATTAATTTGGACGTGGGTTTGGGTTGATTCTTTTAAAAGAAATTGGCATCTTACTGTGTATATCGTGTTCTACCACATGCAGCTTAAAGCCAAAATTTCTGCCCTACTTCATTTCTTACCTAGTGGTTCCACTATAGTCTTTCATTTCTAAGGATTATTCATCGTCAAAGATTAAACCAGAGGGAGCTGTGATATCTAAATCAAAGCATGCCAACCAGTCTGAGTGTCTAGCACATTCCTGCCTTCTAGACTCTATTGTAGGGAGACAAAAATTGGGGTCCTAAAGTGGCCCAAGAGAGTGGTAGCTGAATTAAAGTGAAATCAGGAGACTAAGTGAGACTGCAGTATCTCCTCCTCCCCCCACCTTAGCCACAGGAGATATGTACCAAAACCTGCAAGAGGATGTCTGGAACGTGGAGACTACCAAACCCTGTATATATAAAGCTTTTTCCTATACATGTTGACAATTCAGAAGGAGGACCATCTGTTTCTGGATCATGGCTAACTGCGATAACTAAAACCCCCACAGACACGGGGACTCCTGAACTCTGGAAAATGTCTTTCCAAGCTAGCATCAAGACTGAAAGTGGATTTAAACAGGACCCATAGAATTTTTAAAAATTAACTTTATCACTTTATCACTTTCTATTGGTCATTAAGTTGTTGCAGTTCCTTACCCATTTTTGGTATCATGGAAATATTTAAGTTATGAAATCACAAGCATCTATTTAGTGCCTCAGCTACACCAAGCATCATCCTGGGCACTGCACATACAAAAATAAATAAGAATTAGATACTGCCCACAAGGAACTTAACATGCCCAGGTAACTCTTAAAGATGGTAGGTGAAAAGTAGCTTCAGCTCATTATTTCTCCACTATTAGCAGCTTAGTTCAGTGTTAGAAATCAGTTCAGAGAAACTTTAAAGTTTAAAGCTGTATCCACCTTAATAAATTCCTGTATTAGGAGCAACATCTAAATATACAGATAATTGTTTTCCTATGGAGAAAAAATGATGTTATCCGGGGTATGGATGAATATTTCCTACCTTAGTCTAGTGGCAAGATCTGATCCAAGAAATGTGTATCCTGAGCCATTCTCCTTCTTCAATTTCTAGAATTAAAAGAGAGAAACCTCACAACAAGTGCACAAGTAGCACCTTTGGCCATCACCCCAACTACAACCTCGGGAATGAAGTTCCCTACCAGAAGCAGATGTAATTAATTTACTTTGGCACATGCTCCTAACAGTTGACCAAAAATGGAGCTATCTGTTCAGTGGGAGTGAACACTGCTTTATTTTTATTAAGGCTTTTGACTTCTAAGAGAAAGAAATAGACCCTGCCAGAGTATTCCTCTTGGCAGTGTTGCCTAGTACCAACCCCCTAAAAACAGCTAAAGGCAGAGGTGATTCTGAAACACCATGATGTCTCAGTTACTGAAAATGACTTTCAGACCCAATGACTTATTTGATCTTTTTCTGAAAGCCTTGAGTTATTGCCTTGGTGGATGTCCCAAATCTTGTGTATTCAGCACTATTCCAATTTTAGGGAATAATTTCAAGCACTGGAAGGTGCTAAGGTTTAGAGAGCACGAAATCCAAGCTAAGTAATATTTGCACAACTATTTCTTAAGGGAAAGAAAAATCAAAATAAAATAGCTTAAGTTAGAGCTATTTTCCCAAAAGTTGCCTTTCCATGAAAATGAAGTTGATGATGAATTGTACTGGTCTGCCTGAAAGCTGAGAGCAGAATTATTGACATTACTATAATACTGACCCCAATTGAGCTAAGCCTTAAATTCTGAGAAACAGGTTTTTAAACAGGTTTATAGGCCAAAGAGAGTCTGGAGCACCCCAAGGGCTTGGCTTCCCTTGCCAAGTAATCAGTCAAAGCTATTACTGTGGCTCTGCCTTTTCCTTGTGGCTAAATAACAGAGCCTAAGTGCACAGTTGCCAATTTCTAATGAATATTAGGTGTGGCCTCCATTTTCTACTGTGCAAGGGGATAATGAAACAACAGGGTTTGAAGCAGTATTCATGAGAGAGGTGGCTTCAGGTCTCAGAAGTTAAAGCAGATTTTTAAAGCGACTTAGGTTGCATTTGAATTAAAATTAAAATGTTTATTGAGGGCCTAATAAATATTTATTAGGCGTGCTAGATAATGTTTAAAAAATATATTTATATATGTATGCATAGTTTTCGCCTCCTAGGAACACACCTTCTACTTGGGTAGATAAACAGAACCATCTGGAAAGTTTAATAACAATACCAGGGTTAATTTAAATAACACACTAGAAGCTGTCATGGTGAAGTTCAAGACTAATTTCCGAAAGGAGGGAAGAGAGATTTCCTGGTTCTGTAACAGACTTGAGTTCATAACCTATGGCTATTCTTTGAAGCCCATTATCTTTCAAAAGAAAAAATAATATTTGTATCTAGAAAATAATTTTGAATCCCTTTGAAACATTAGGACAGCGTTTCTTGGTGTATGATTTCCCCTGTGTCAGATCCATAGGGATGTGTATTAAAAGTGCAGATTCCTATGCTCTGCTCCAGACACTCCCCGCTCCCAGCAAAAAAGGAAAAAAGAAAAAAAGGGGGAGAAAAGGACTGCTAGGATCCAGTCCAAGAAGCTACATATTAGCTACATACTAACAAATACCCTCAGGTGATTTGGATACATACTTAGGTAAAGAACTACTTCAGAAAAAGAAATCAGGACTTAACTGGCAGCTTTCCCTGAAGCAAGTAGACCTTCTTCATGCCTGTAGATAGATCTAAGGAGTAGTTTCAGGGTTTGGAAACCTTAAGAAAGAAAAGACTAAAACTCTCTAGAAGCACAATATCACATCTGCATCTGTAGCCTGCAAACTGGAAATCTGCAAGTTTTTGTTTATTCAACAAAGAGCATTTACAGATTCTCATTAGTGACCCCTAAGATTGCATGAAAATGCTATTAATATAGTCTCTAAATTTATGGAAGTCATTTACTAAAGCTCTAGCTACTTAGCCTCTTTGGGGTTATTTAAGGCTTCTGATCTGTTAGGAAAATGAAAAATAGGATAGCTATAAATGCAAGTATAACTATAATTAGAATAGCTTGTCTGCTACCTCCGTTTTCTGTTTTTCTAGGTATAAATACCACCAAATCCCCGCTGTCTTTCAGAGACCCTAGAGATCTGTTTATTTTGTAATAATTAAAGAACAAAGGGGCTTTTCCAAGTTTTGTTTTGTTTGTTGTGTTTCTTTCTTTCTTTTCTTTTTTTTTTTTTTTGTAGTTGGAAGAGACGTTTCTAGCTTTATGTTTCATTGTTATAAATTTATATACATTTTTCTTCTTCCTAACCAAAGCCACCATCCCCAGGAGGAAAACTAACTTCTAGTCATCTGGGTGCTTTCACTGTTTGTTCCTTTGACTACTATAGCTTCTCTGTTCAGAAGGAAGGTGAAAGCTCACACAACACAGAACCTAAAGGAATAGAGTTCAATTTGTTCACATTTTATATTTCTTGATGTTATTCTAATGGAATGTTCCAAATAAAAATTAAAATCATTTCTGGAATTTTTTTCAATTCCTTGTTATGTGGCACCGTATTTGAACAAAACTATAATCATTAAGAAATAGCCACATAGAAATGTGTTTCTTATAAGTCAAATTATAATGAGCCCATGAAGGTGAGAGGTGTGGTTGTGGTTATATGGTTGCTTTCCCCATAAAAGGGTAAATGGACACAATTTACCTTTCTTCTTCCTGAATTGTCCTTGGCTGGGGCTCACTTCTGGGAAGTTTCAGCCTAAAAGGGATACTTTAAAAAAATGATGAGCAAATAGGAGACATTATAATGTAATAGTACTATGCCATTACTCCAACAGGCTTTCCCTGTTGGAAAACGTCTGATGTTCCTTTTTGTAAAATGCTAGACTAACATTAAACACTATGCTAATTTATGTCACAGTATTTGTTTTATTTGGTTAAAATAAATAAATAGAGAAAAAAAGTCTATGTCTTCTTTAGGAGTTAAAAAAACAATCTTTTCTTTCAACTTCAAATTTTGTGTTTTGGCTGCAAAATGATCACGCTGTTTACTTGTTTGCTTCCATAGAAAAATGCATTTATATTTGTTTTCAACTTCTCCCACAATTTTCTGATCTATGATCTATAGAGCATACTGGGAAAATGAAATTCCTCAGTGGGAGACAGAAATTGAGGCAAAAATGTGAGCTTAAATGTTATGAGTGGAAGGAAATACTGGTTCGGGGATAGTGGTGGCACAATCCTTTTCATAGAAGTGTTCTTCAAACAGACGTGAATAATTGCCTGAAATGATAGTAGTCACCGATTTTTAAAAAATTAGAATTCTTTGCTTGATTCCAACAAGGAGGTCTTAGAGTCAGCAGAACCTAGTTATTTTGAGGTATCTAGGAATCCATTCACATAAGGTATCTGAAGAGTGAAGGAGTACTTGTTTTCCATACGTATATACCATTGTTTTCTACATATATAGAGCACTGGGATTTTTTCAAACTTTTTTTTTTTAAGATTTTATTTATTTATTTGTCAGAGAGAGAGCACAAGCAGGCAGCGTGGCAGGCAGAGGCAGAGAGAGACGCAGGCTCCCTGCTGGACAAGGAGCCCAATGCGGGACTCGATCCTAGGACCCTGGAATCATGACCTGAGCCGAAGGCAGTGGCTTAACCCACTGAGCCACCCAGGCGTCCCTCAAACTTTTTAAGTCCATTAAAATTTATGGAATTCAACATAGGTATTTATCATGGATTTTCTTCTCAATCATTGAAAATGAAAACACATCTACTATTATGAGATAGGATGATAATATTTTTTATATTGAAAATATTCATTGTATTCTAAAAGACCAGGAACCAGAAGTCAAAGTAATCAAGTTATTAATACACATTATAACTTCATCTCTTTATAGCCATATGAAGCATTTATCTTATTTTATTTTATTTATTTTTATTTTATTTTATGTTTTTGAGAGATAGAGAGAGAGAGAGAGCAGAAGAGAGAATGGAGGGAAGGGCAGAGGGAGAAGACAACTCCCCACTGAACAGAGAGCCTGAAATGGGGCTCGATCCCAGGACCCTGGGATCATGACCTGAGCATATGGGACATGCTTAGTCAACTGAGCCACCCAGATGCCCCCATATGAAGCTTTTAGAGAAAAACTCCTATCTCCTTTATGCCTAAAATTTAACTTGAATAATTCCAACTTTTTTTACTCTTAATTGCTTAATTTGACTCATAAGTTTGGCCAAATGCAAATACTCTTACCAAATGCCAGTCATTTTTCAGGTACTGAGGCTACAGCAGAGAACAGAGCAAGCATATATCCTTGCCCTCATTCAGATGGGGAGCAGAGTGATAGATAATAAATGAAATAAGTATATAGTATATAAAAAGTGACAGTGTTATAGAGAGAAATAAAGCAGGGAATAAGGATAAAAAGTAGTGTAGGAAGCAAGGCACAATTTCTAAAAAAATTGGTCCAGGAAGGTTTTATTGGGAAGAAACCTTTGAGCAAAGACCTGAAGGAGGGAAGGAATGCACCATATTGATACCCAAGAGAATAGCAACCAGACAGAGGAACAAGTGCTAAGACCTGAAAGGCAGGAGCCTGCCTTCAGACTTTTATAAGAGCAAGGAGACCTACATGGTTGCCATAGTTTGGGGGAGTTTGTGAACAATGGGGAATGAAGTAGAGAAGAAATCAAAGAAGAGATAGATCATGTTGCCTTGGAAGGACATTCATTGTACTTGAGTAAGATGGAAGCCAAGAAACCCAGCCATGGTTAGTGAAAGCTTTTGTGGGAATAATCTTATTGAACTGGTGAATTGTTTATAACCTGCATTAACACTGTGTACAGAAATATTCTGTAGCACTTGATGGCCATTTCCTGAGACTGATTTATACTTTACCTTGTAGTCTTGTACTATGTTTTTCTTTCTTTTTTTAAATTTATTTTTAATTAATTCATTAATTATTTTTTATTAACATATATTCTTTATTTGCTTCAGTTATACAGGTCTGTAAATCATCAGTCTTACACAATTCACAGTACTCACCATAGCACATACCCTCCCCAATGTCCATAACCAGGCACCCCATCCCCCCCCCCCCCCCCTGGGGACCCTCAGTTTGTTTCCTGAGATTAAGGGTCACTTATGGTTTGTCTCTCTCCCTGGTCCCATCTTGTTTCATTTTTTTCCCTCTCTACCCTCCACGAACCCCACCTTGTCTCTCAAATTCCTCATATCAGAGAGATCATACGGTATTTGTCTTTCTCTGATTGACTTATTCATTTAGCATAATAGCCTCTAGTTCCATCCACATCATGTAGTTGCATCCATATCATTGCAAATGGCAAGATTTCGGTTTTTGATGGCTGCATAGTATTCCATTCTATACACACGTACATGTACACATACATATATATATATACACACACACACTACATCTTTTTTATCTGTTGATGGACATCTAGGTTCTTTCCATAGTTTGGCTATTATGGACATTGCTGCTATAAACATTCAGGTGCACGTGCCCCTTCAGATCACTACATTTGTATCTTTAGGGTAAATACCCAGTAGTGCAATTGCTAGATTTAGGGTAGCTCTATTTTCAACTTTTGAGGAAACTCCATGCTGTTTTCCAGAGTGGCTGCACCAGCTTGCATTCCCACCAACAGTGTAGGAGGGTTCCCTTTCCCCACATCCTTGCCAACATCTGTCACTCCTGACTTGTTAATTTTAGCCATTTTGACTGCTATGAGGTGGTATCTCATTATGGTTTTGATTTGTATTTCCCTGATGCCAAGTGATACTAAGCACTTTTTCATGTATCTGTTTGCCATCTGGATGTCTTCTTTGCAGAAATGTCTTTTTGTGTCTTCTGCCCATTTCCTTGATTGGATATTTGTTCTTTTGGTGTTGAGTTTTGCCTAAGTTCTTTATAGATTTTGGATACTAGCCTTTTATCTGATATGTCATTTGCGAATATCTTCTCCCATTCTGTCCGTTGTCTTTTGGTTTTATTGACTCTTTCCTTTGCTGTGCAAAAGCTTTTGATCTTGATGAAGTCCCAATAGTTCATTTTTACCCTTGCTTCCCTTTCCTTTGGTGATGGTCCTAGGAAGAAGTTGCTGCAGCTGATGTCAAAGAGGTTGCTGCTTGTGTTCTCCTCAAGGATTTTGATGGATTCCTGTCTCACATTGAGGTCTTTCATCCATTTTGGGTCTATTTTTGTGTGTGGTATAATGAAATACTTCAATTTCATCCTTCTGCATGTGACTGTCCAATTTTCCCAACACCATTTGTTGAAGAGACTGTCTTTTTTCCATTGGGCATTCTTTCCCGCTTTGTCAAAGATTAGTTGACCAGAGAGTTGAGGGTCTATTTCTGGGCTCTCTATTCTGTTCCATTGATCTATGTGTCTGTTTTTGTACCTGTACCATACTGTCTTGATGATTACAGCTTTGTTTTCTTTTTTTTTAAACTTAATTTTATTTTTTCAGTGTTCCAAGATTCATTGTTTATGCATCACACCCAGTGCTCCATGCAATACATGCCCTCCTTAATACCCACCACCAGGCTCACCCATCCACCCACCCACTTCCCCTCCAAAACCCTCAGTTTGTTTCTCAGAGTCCATAGTCTCCCATGGTTTGTCTCCCCCTCTGACTTCCCCCAATTTACTTTGATTACAGCTTTATAATAGACCTTGAAATCTGGAATTGTGATGCCACCAACATTGGTTTTCTTTTTCAACATTCTTCTGGCTATTCGAGGTCTTTTCTGGTTCCATATAAATTTTAGGATTATTTTTCCATTTCTTTGGGAAAAATTGATGGTATTGTGATAGGGATTGCATTAAATGTGTAGATTGCTTTAGGTAGCATAGGCATTTTCACAATATTTGTTCTTCCAAGCCATGAGCATGGAATGCTTTTCCATTTCTTTGTGTCTTCCTCCATTTCATTCATGAGTACCCTATAGTTTTCTGAGTAGATTCTTTGCATCTTTGGTTAGGTTTATTCCTAGATATCTTATGGATTGGGTGCATTGTAAATGGAATCAACTCCTGAATTTCTCTTTCTTCTGTCTTGCTCTTGGTGTATAGAAATACAACTGATTTATGTGCATTGATTTTATATCCTGACACTTTACTGAATTCCCATACAAGTTTTAGCAATTTTAGAGTGGAATCTTTTGGGTTTTCCACATAAAGTATCATATCATCTGCAAAGAGTGAGAGTTTGACTTCTTCTTCAGTGATTCAGATGCCTTAAATTTTTTTTGTTGTCTGATTGCCAAGGCTAGGATCTAGTACTATGTGGAATAATAGTGGTGATAGTGGACATCCTTGCCATGTTCCTGACCTTAAGGGGAAAGCTCTCAGTTTTTCCCCATTGAGAATGATATTCGCTGTGGGTTTTTCATAGATGGCTTTGATGATATTGAGGAATGTACCCTCTATCCCTACACTGTGAAGAGTTTTGATCAAGAAAGAATGCTGTACTTTGTCAAATGCTTTTTTAGCATCTATTGAGAGTATTGTATGGTTCTTGTTCTTTCTTTTATTAATGTATTGTATCACATTGATTGATTTGCAGATGTTGAATCCACCTTGTAGCGCAGGAATAAATCCCACTTGGTTGTGGTGAATAATCCTTCTAATGTACTGTTGGATCCTATTGGCTAGTATTTTGGTGAGAATTTTTGCAACCATGTTCATCAAAGATATTGGTCTGTAATTCTCCTTTTTGATGGGGTCTTTGTCTGTTTTCAGATCAAGGTAATGCTGGCTTCATAAAATGAGTTTGGAAGTTTTCCTTCCATTTCTATTTTTTGGAATTGTTTCAGGAGAATAGGTATTAATTCTTCTTTAAATGTTTGGTAGAATTCCCCTGGGAAGCCAACTGACCCTGGGCTCTTGTTTGTTGGGAGATTTTTGATGACTGCTTCAATCTCCTTACTGGTTATGGATCTGTTCAGTTTTTCTATTTCTTTCTGGTTCAGTTTTGGTAGTTTATATGTGTCTAGGAATGCATCCATTTCTTCCAGATTGTCAAATTTGCTGGAGTATAGTTGCTCATAATATGTTCTTATAATTATTTATGTTTCTTTGGTGTTGGTTATGATCTCTCCTCTTTCATTCATGATTTAATTAATTTGGGCCCTTTCTCTTTTCTTTTTGATAAGTCTGGTCAGGGATTTATCATTCTTATTAATTCTTTCAAGGAACCAGCTCCTAGTTTTGTTGATCTGTTCTACTTTTCTTTTGGTTTCTGTTTCATTGATTTCTGCTCTGATCTTTATTATTTTTCTCTTGCTGGGTTTAGGCTTTCTTTGCTGTTCTTTCTCTACCTCCTTTGGGTGTAGGGTTAGGTTGTGTACTTGAGACCTTTCTTGTTTCTTGAGAAAGGCTTGTATGGTTATATACTTTCCTCTCAGGACTGTCTTTGCTGTGTCCCACAGATTTTGAACAGTTGTGTTTACATTTTCATTTGTTTCCAGGAATTTTTTCAATTCTTCTTTAATTTCTTGGTTGACCCATTCTTTCTTTATTAGGATGCTCCTTAGCCTCCATGTTTTTAAGTTCTTTCCAACTTTCCTCCTGAGGTTGATTTATAGTTTCAAAACATTGTGGTCTGAAAATATACAGGGAATGATCCCAATCTTTTGATACAGTCCGAGACCTGATGTGACCCAGGATGTGATCTATTCTGGAGAATGTTCCATGTGCACTAGAGAAGAATGTGTATTCTGTTGCTTTGTCATGGAATGTTCTGAATATATCTGTGATGTCCATCTGATCCAGTGTGTCATTTAAGGCCTTTATTTCCTGTTGATCTTTTGCTTGGATGATCTGTCCATTTCAGTGAGGGGGGTGTTAAAGTTCCCTACTATTATTGTATTATTGTTGGCTGCACCCATGTTAGGGGCATAGATATTTAAAATAGTTAGAACTTCTTGTTGGACAGACCCTTTAAGTATGATATAGTGTCCTTCCTCATCTCTTATTATAGTCTTTGGCTTCAAATCGAATTTATCTAATATAAGGATTGCCACCCCAGCTTTCTTTTGATGTCCATTAGCATGGTAAATTGTTTTCTACCCCCTCACTTTAACTCTGGAGGTGTCTTTGGGCCTAAAATTTATTTACACACTTGATTTGGGGTATATTTTGGTCTGTTAGAAGAAACTGTCTCCCAAAATTTTAAAGAAAGAAAAACTCATGTATATACAAAAATAAGAGTAAACACAGTGGAAGGATAGAATATGACTGTAAAGATGAAAATTAAATGATTCTAAAAAGGAATTAATAAGTTGGTTGAAAAAAAGAAAGAGGAAGGAATGTGATCAGGCTGGAGACTAGAACAAAGCCAGTGCTAGATTTAGAGTATATTTTGATCTGTTAGAAGAAACTGTATCCCAAATTTTAAAGAAAAAAAAACCTATGTGTATACAAAAAATAAGGTTAAATACAATGAAGGGATAGAATATGAATATAACAATGAAACTTTTAAAAGACTTTTAAAAGTTATTGATGAGATAAAATAGTTTAAAACATTAAAATAGGAAAGAAGAGAAATTTAAAAATAAAATAAGAAAAAATAAAATTTAAACAACTTAACTTTGAAAGACTAAAGAGTCCTGGGAAAAACATCATGAATTCTATGTGCTATATTCCTGTAGTTCTGAAGTTTTGCAGTTCTCATTGGTGAACTTGGTCTTGGCTGAATGTTCTTGTTGATCTTCTGGGGGAGGGGCCCATGGCAGTGATTCACAGATGTCTTTGCCTGAGGTGGAATTGCACTGCCCTTGCTAGGGGCCAGGCTAAGTAATCTGCTCCGGGTTTGCTTTCGGGAGCTTTTGTTCCCTGAATGCTTTCCCTACAGGTGTGGAGGATGGGAATGAAAACTGCGGCTTCCCAATCTCTGGCCCTGGAGGAGATGAGAAATCAGGTCCCCACTCCTCAGTGTGTCATCAGAGAAAAGCAGTCAATCCCTCCCATTTCCCTGGTCTCCAGCCATACTCTGTGCTCACCTGGCTTGTGACCGAGCATTTCTATCTCTGGCACACGAACCCATTTGCAGTCTCCAAACCCAACAGATTCCTGCAATGTGCTCCTACACCACCATTCCTCCTGGAGGAGGAAGGAGGGGGTCTCCCCATATCTGCCATTTATGGGGACACTGCTTGAAGAGCAGTGGCCCTGCTGTGCCTCAGATCATGGTTTAAGGTAATCCTGAGCTCAGAGCCCCTCCTCAGCTCCCTCTTTGCAGCTGGCTTCCCCGCTCCAGTACCTGGGAGCTCTGCCACACTCAGGCACCCCTGGTCATTCTGTGACCCTGTGGGTCCTGAGACCACACTGTCCCCATGAGGGCTTCACCCCCCACCCCTACCTAGCCTCTGGAGTGATGTCCCTCAGTGGAGAAGACTTCTAAAAGTTCCAGTTTTGTGCTCGGCTGCTCAACTACTTGCCAGGAGCCAGTCCCTCCCGCCATGGTCTATTTTCCTGTATGTCACCTGGGATACACTTCTCTACACGTCCTACCTTCCAGAAAGTGGTCACTTTTCTTTTCCTAGAATTGCTGCTCTTCTTTTCTTCAATCTCCTATTGAGTTTATTCAGAATGGTTTGATAACTATCTAGCTGAACTCCTGGGACCCTATGATATTTAGGTCTCCTACTCTTCCGCCATCTTGCTCCTCCCCCAGTCTTGTACTATGTTTAACAGACTCTCTTTTTCATGAAGTAAACAAAAACTGGTGTTTAAGTCCATTTTCACATAATCAAAATCAACAGTTCTGTAATCTGAATCCATAGTTTTTAACCCTATATTGAGTGTGAAACAAAGATGGTGTAAACATGCTACAGATAAAGTTTTAGAGATATGATTATAAAATAATGAGACCAATTCTATAAAACATTCATGGAAAATAACTTATCATTTTATTTTATGTAGTAAAAACTTGAAGGTTTTATGTTTGCATTTTACTTCAAATATGCAGATTTACATTAATTTGCTTCTCTCCTCCTTTCTTTCAGGAAAATATACATGCAAGAGTAAGTATTTTTGTTTTAATAATAGAAATCAAATGTAACAATAATGAGAGGGTGGGGGATGGGTAACTGGGTGAAGGGCATTAAGGAAGTCACTTGAATTAATGAACATTGGGTGTTAAATGAAACTGACGAATCACTGAGCTCTACCTCTGAAATTAGTAATACACCATATATTAGTTAAATTGAATTTAAATAAAAAAAATTTTAAAAAGGTCATGGGGGAAAAACCTGTTCAGCATTTTCAAAATTGAGAATTTTTTGTTTTTTACAATTATGTTTATTGCTTTTAATACATTATTTCCAATTTATCTGAGGTGACTGTACATATTAAATTATCTCATGTATTTTACAAAATGTTTTACAAGACTCCTGGGTTACAAGTTATTTAAATCACAAGTTTGCTGATGCCAGGAATGCTTTAGGAACTGCTCAACATACATATGCTTTGCAATCGTAATGTGTCCAAAAACACACCTTCTTAAGAATGACATTAGACAGAAAAAAAAAAATCTCAGATTAATACCACAATGTTTTTGAAATTTCTGTAGATTAATGTACAAAAGAAAAGATTCTTCATGCATTATGACAAATATTGAGTTTTTTCTAATTTGGACTCATGATTTAAAGAGAAAAAATCAAACAGTCATATATAATATGTTTAAAATATATAAAATATAAAACAAAATAACTTGTTGCTAAGACAATATAGAAATTATAAAAATAGCACACATAGACATACACTTTGGAAGACATCCATTTTTATAGAAGGGAAAGCATGTCTAGTCTAATACTGAAAAGATGGTATTGGCTTAAATATAAACTCAAATTTACCAGACTTGAAAAAATGCTCATATTTGGTTTAGCAAGGTCAGCAGTAATCTAAACAATAATCAACCTGAGTTCCCAGCCTGTGTGTTTGCTTGTTTACATGTCTTTATGTGTGTGTGTGCTTCTGTATTCTAAACTCCCAAAACTGTACATGAGGAAATAAAAAACCCACAAAATAAAAAGTATATTAACTTAAGCTGTAAATACCTGTCATTCATGCTTTGTTGCATAGCAACCATGAGGAAGGACAGAATTCCAGAAGCGAGGTGCAGAACCAGGCATCCATCAGACAGGGGCTAGAGAAGTTAGTTTTTGACATACCAGCGAGGCACAGGCACCAAACAGGCACCCAGTTCTTTCACTTTATAGTCTTTTCTCTCAAAAGAAAAAAAAAAAAAAAGTATGTGTGTGTGTGTGTATATATATATATATATATATATATATATATATATATATAATCTCCTATAGTGCGTACAGATGTAAATTGTTTTGTTTAATGAGTTCCCGATTCTGAGACCACGGAATCTGAAAACCTGCATAATGGAAGAGGGCCTTTGTCCTTTCACACGCTGGGGTCTTCCTGGTTTCTCTTCTGTGATAGCTGGTAGGGTTGGATGGGGTGGGGAGACGGCTGTCTCATTAAAAAGCCTGTGCCCATGGCATTGTGCCGAGGACGCGAGATTCACACAGAAGAACTATGTGAATTACCAAAGAACTTCTTATGCTACAAATTCTCCTCGGGCTTCTTTTCCTAAAGCTTAAGTCTTTATAACCAAAAGACCAGAGAGAGAGAGAGATTCAGAGCAGAGTGAGAGATTCTTTTAATACAGTTAGCATACACAGCTCCTACAACAAACAGTACATTGTATCGAGATACTTGCTTAAAAAATGGCACTAGCTTTAGGACAATCCCGCTGCGTGGAAGTTAGCAGGCTTTGGATGCCCCCTCTAATCTATTCTACACATCAAGAACTGGAAAAGAGGACGAACGATCACAGCGTGGGGCTGGATGCACATCAAAGCCACACTCGCCGTGCGTTATTTTCCTTCCAGCTTCTCTCGCTCTGGTCACGAGGCGCACATGCTGCTACATGAAAGGATAAAACGCAGTGTCAAGTGATTTGTAATTGTTTGGCTCCTTAGCAGCTAAGGCCAGGAATAGTGCAGCCGGAAGTGCATTTAGGAAATGTGGCGTTTTAAATGCCTTGAAAAAAAATTCCTTACTTATGGGAACGGAAAAATTGGGTGTGGGTTCCTTTTTATTATTATTATTATTTTATTTTTACAATCTACATTTTTAAAAAATACAGAAAAAGACAAAGATGTTTCTAACTTCTAAAATGTTTATTTTGAATTATAATCTTATGTAAACATCAAAGACAGTACCAAAGGGACAAGAATCATAGAATCCTGCACCAAAAAGTCCCCCGAAAAGCATTTGATACAAGTCCCATGTTCTAAAGCAAGAAAAACTCAACTATTCTAAATTTAACTCTCTCCAGAGATGCTGTGTTTCATCTTGATGCTTTTATACTTTTTTATATGTATTCTCTGTCTTGACCAGATACTCCTACCTTTGGAGTCAGAAATTTTATTGATCCCAAAATGTTATTTCTGCCTTCTTAAGCTTTATAATTTTTAAATTATTAAAGAAACACTGTGAAATATAGAAAACCAAAATGAAGACCGTGAAGACAATCGGTAGTCACATTCCAGAGTTAACTATTGTAACATTTCATGAATCCCTCACTTCACTGCAATTTTTTTCTACACACACACACACACACACACACACACACACACGCGCGCACACGCGTGCGTATTGGCTAACACAGGACTGCTATATATTTCCTGTATGTCAAGTTACTACCTCATTCATCAGTATATCATGGACACATTTCTATGTCAGTAAACGAATCCACATTGCTTTATGACTGCATATTTTATCTGATGTATATACCATAATTTGGTTTACCAAACCCTTATAGATATTTGAATGATGTCTTTCTGTCCTATAAAGATTGATGTTATGTGTTTATTCTTATAAATGATCTTTGTACAATAATTTGACTTTCTTAGAATGAGTTTCTAAAAGTGGAATTGCTAGATCAAAGGCCTTTTGATACTTACTGCCACATGGTGACATTTGGATTGGAGTCAGTGTTTGATTTCTTACATTTAGTATATCTGAGTAAATTTCTTTTTAGAACTAAACCTTGGAATAAACTGATTAATTGTTTTTATGGGAGTGAACTATTTTATCTATTTATTTATTGTTTGTTTAATTTATTTTCATTTTCCCAGTTTTCTTTGTTCTCCTCATTAACGCCACACTCAGGACCAGTCATCTCCTGAGACAGCTAGATGCATTATGGATGCTTTCAATTTCTTCTCCCTAAAAATGTCTTTCCCAGAGCCTTTCTGACCTGTTGAGTTTGGACTGGATAACTGGGCACAGCTGTTTTTAAGGAGATTTTGTCATCCTGGAGCATCTCTTTACCTCTTTCCTGTTTCTAGTACTTCAGTACTTTCCTGTATTCACTGGGAATGGACAGGAAGTAAAGTTTTAAGAAATTTTATATCCAAAAATTCTTTAGTTTACCTTCAGGGTGATTTATAGTTTGATCATGTATAGAATTCTAAATTAAAAATCTCTCATCTTCAGAATTTAAAGGCAATTTTTCCTTATGTCTAGCTTTCAGTGTTGCTATAAGAAAGCTGAAGCTTGTTCTCATTCTTCACCATGTGTTGTGCCCATTTGTTCACGTGTTTCTCTAAAGGATTATAGGGTCTTCTCTTTGTCTCCTGTAGTCGGACGTTCCCTAAATTCCCAGGTGTGAATCCAATTCGTCCATTGTGCTAACTACTCAGTGAGTTTTTTCAACATGCTAACTCATGTCCTGCTCCTGAGTTATTTTTCTGATGATTTCCTCCCCATATGTGGTCTGTTCCCACTTTCTGGGACTCCACTTATTTCAATATTGGATCTTTCAGACCAATCTAATTTTTTCACATTTTCCTTCCATCTTATATCCCTTTGTATTTTTGGTCTTCTTTCTGGAAAGTTCCTGAACATTTTCTCCAACACTTGTGAGATTTTATTTTTCCTATTATTCTCTTTTTTTTTTAAGATTTTATTTATTTATTTGACAGAGATCACAAGTAGGCAGAGAGGCAGGCAGAGAGAGAGAGGGGGAAGCAGTTTCCCCACTGAGCAGAGAACCCACTGTGGGGCTCCATCCCAGGACCCTGGGATCATGACCTGAGCCGAAAGCAGAGGCTTTGACCCACTTAGCCACCCAGGCGCCCCATATTTCTCCTATTATTCTTTCAATTTCCAAGAGCTCTTTCTTAGTTCTCCAAATGATCTTCTTATATGTAGAGCATCCTAGAAATTAGGCCATTTCTTAAACAGGTTTCCAACCAGTTCTTCTTATTCTAATCCCCACTCCCTCTCTCTCTACTTCCACAGGTTCTTAGGGTCTAATTAATGAATCTTTAGGGAATGATTAAATTATTGCCTCTCCATATTACTGGTTCTCTCTGGTTCGAATCTCTCCAGTAATAAATCAATTACCATTCATTCATGTTCTTTACATCTCCTAAAGTTTGTTAATGGCTCTGTATTTATTTTCACAATTTTTTATTTGTGTCAAATCCTATTTGTTTATTTGTGTGTATAAGAATATACTGTTTTTTCTAAAATTGACTCAAGGTGTTTTTAAAGGAGAGTGAATTGAAAATAAACTCAATAACAGTATACATGGTTTGTGGCTACTCTAAAATTAATATTAAATTTAGGATACTTATTGTCATAAAACAGAGGAAATTCAAAGTAATCTGATCAATACTTAAATGGTTATTTTTCCTTCCTCTGTTTTCTCCCTCTAATTAAGATATATTGGTGGACCTCCATGTTGTATATCTGATTCTTTGTCCTCCACCACAGTTTTTACATTGTTTAAATGTCATTTTTATTTTCATTGTGAGACTGTTCTCTTGTATTGGATGGGAAGCTCTCTATAGCAAAACTGGCTGCTGTTAAAACAAAGCCAGCTGTGTTTACTTGACTTTGTAAAGTCCTAGTAATTCACAATGAGATTAGTGCAGCTACTTATGGTACTAAATACTTGTCAAAGTATTTGTGATAAGACAGAAGAAGATGAAACAGAATTACAAATTAATGACTACCTTAGTTTTTAGCCTAGTGTATATGGGAAATTGTTACTTTCTTTTGGGGATACATATGATAATGGGTCCTTGGCTAAGCTGGGTTATAACACCCATAGGACTCATTTGCCTCTCGAAGTTATCAGAACTTAATCTTACTGGAAGGGATTAGATGGGGTGAATGCCTGGAGTGTCATTATCTTAAAAGACATCCTCTATCTTTTCTACCATATTGCTTGTCTGTGTGATGCAGATATCAGAATATCACTTGGGCTGTCCAAAGTACATGTCTGAAGACAAAAGTATCTGGGAGATTTCTCATTTTTGAGAAAGCCTTTTGAAATATTTGCATTTCTGACACTTTTAAACAGTTTCATTTATAATTGTTATTATTATCATTTGAAAGAGAAAAGGGAGAGACTAGAAGTTTGATGTAAAAGAGTAATGGAAAAAGAATTAATGATAAGATGTGGACACAACTAAAGGGTTGAGGCTGGTTTTTTGAAAGATCTTGATAAGGAAGAAAAGAGGCAGTTCAGAGACACAAGCATGTCCTTTAATACATCTGGGGATATTTTTTGTAATTAAAAATTTGAAATATGCATATAACAATAGACCATGCTAATAAACTATCATTAAAATTGAGTTTTCTTTGAGCTGTTTGATTATATTTATAATTGATGGCATTTTCAGTAATTTTTAGATTAAATAAACTAATATTTGATGATAGTCAAAGGAAGCATGTAGAAGAAATTCTGATTATATTCATACAGATAATATGATTTTTTCTGGTCAAGTTAATACCTTCTATATTCCAGACTTGTTTTTATTTAGGGGAATTATTTCTACTTAACTGTCTAAACTGTTGTATTGCTGAAGACTCTCTGCTTGAGTTATGTAAGAAAATGCTATATTTCATATTCAAGTGTTCTGCTTTTGATACACCATCAGTTAAAAAATATATTGTGTTACTTTTTTTAGCATTCATAATAGATTTACATTTTTTCCCATCCGCTTCACTCAGTACTCCTGGAAACCAAAACATCTCTCTCTCCCTATCTTCTTCATTCCCTCCTTGCCATCCTGTCTCCTTATATCCCTTCCTCCCTTCCTTAAGAGATTTGTGTAAATGGATAGAAAGTACAAGATAAATCATATTAAAACAGCTCTTTATTCCCTTGCAGATCTTTAATATTTACTTTGATTTTCCTTAAAAAAATGTTGACTTTTGTTTGTTTCCATCTTTTTTTATTATAGTGTCATTATTTTCTCAGCATGTGATAAAACTCCTCTATTATTCAGGATCATTGTGCAATGTTTTTGGAAAAAAATTCAATGTAAAATAAAAGCGCATTACAGAAAATCCAAAGTCTATCATTTCAATCTCCAAATATTCATTGAGAAAATACTATATGTCATGCCAGACACATAGTGATGACAGACAAATTGAGCATAAATTGGTAAATAGGGAAACAAAATGATTCCAGAGAGTTGAAAGTGCTACCATAAAAATAAAAATGGGGAGATATAATAAAGGGTGGTTGGCTTGTGTGCATGTGTGTGTGTGTACATGTATGTGTGCACATATACATGATCATCAAAGTTTGTTAGTTTCTCATTTATCATATGAAGAGTTCAATTAGATGGTCTCTGAGGTGTTTTCAGACCTTTTCTGATGATAAACTTTTATCTTTGATCTTGTCCAAAGATTTTTAGATCCATTTCACCATTCCAATGATGTGGTAAGTTGTCCTTCTATATTAATATTTAGAAATAATAATTGAAGAATAAAAAATTCACCTACTATGATTTGAAAACCATCTACATTCTTATCTACTAAAACAGAAACAAAAACAAAAACAAAACCCCAAAACCAAAGCCAAAGCCAAACAAACAAAAGACCTAAAGGAAAACAACTGACTGTATCTGTCCACCAGAAGGTATTCAAAGCACAAGTTCTACCCATGTTCATTTATTGTGTCTCCTTATTTGCCTCTTTGCATAAAAAGGCTTTTAGAAACCACTGACTTCTCATTAAAAAATGATTGAACAGTGGGTTGGACAATGACTTCTAGGTTTTTCACTTCCTGTGAACTGCTTGGCTAGTTGGGATAGTTCTATTCTCATCTCAGAAGCTCCTAAAGGAAGAGTCAGGCATAAGTGCTCACTTTTATGTGGCCATTTGAAGATCTATTGGCTAAGAAGAATTCCACATGGAAAATCGTGGAAAGTCGTGTGATAGCAATGATTAGTGATAGTGGTGGTATTAATAATTGATTTACAGAATTTACATTGTTGCAGTTATTATAAATCTCTTTTGGAGACTGTGGTAGAACCTCTGAAACATCATGAATTCAACTATTCAATTTGGTAGAAGAAAGGAAACAATGTTTTCTTTTTTTTTTTTTTTTTAAGATTTTATTTAGTTGAGAGAGAGAGAGAGATCACGAGTAGGCAGAGAGGCAGGCAGAGAGAGAGAGGGGAGGAAGCAGGCTCCCCGTGGAGCAGAGAACCCGACGCAGGGCTCGATCCCAGGACTCCGGGACCATGACCTGAGCCGAAGGCAGAGGCTTTAACCCACTGAGCCACCCAGGCGCCCCAACAATGCTTTCTTTTGACTATACTTGGCAAGTCATCTTTGTAAATAATGAATTTCTTTTCTTCACTAATAATCACAAAAATACCATCAAGACAATGCATTTTTCTTGGTTGTCATGGAAAAATGCATTCTGAAATTATTTCCCACTATTATTATCAATCTTGTTATTTAAAAAAGTATAAACGGAACATGGATGGAAATCCTGCTTTGAGTCCTTCTTGGCAGGCAGATAACGCTCATGTGCTTTCTTGTAGGTTTCTGCTTAGTAGTAGGGTCTTTTAGCCTGGCTTCTCTCTGTCACCCATTTCTCTTGCTCTATTTTTAGAATTTGTATACAGCCAAATAGAGGAAAAATAAAGGAGAAAAACAGTTTCAGGATTACTCATAAAAATCACAAAAATGATAAGACAAATGTCTGGGAAACTGATATTATTTATCTCTATTGTAGAGGCAAACCAAACTTACTGGACATGGGCTCTTTGATGATCAAACCAATCCAGCGTGTAATGAAATACCCCCTCTTGCTGTGTGAACTCCGAAGCTCCACCCCTCCCTCCCACCCAGACTTCAGGGCTCTGGGAGATGCCTTCACTGCAGTGAAAGACATTAATGTGAACATCAATGAACTTAAAAGACGGAAAGATTTAGGTAAGTAGAAACATAATGAATTGAGTGTTTTCTGTGATTGGAGTGTTCTGCCTATACTTCTGAGAATCAGAATATCTAAGTAGTTATAGCAGTTGCTGTGATCATGATCATTCTATATCTAGACTTAGAGGCTAAGGAGCAGAGTGGAGTTTTGCCTGGCCAGCTGGACTCGAGGTCATGAGGCACCAAAAAAAAAAAAAAGACAATATTTTAAAAAATCAAGCCGCCCTTTACTCAACCTCCATTGACCATTGCTTGCCTGGTGACATACTGTGGGCTGATGATATCATAGCATGTAGTCTTCCTGTCACTGGTGATACGTGTGGGAAGAAGGAGACATGGCATGGCCAGAAAGCTGGAGTAGTGAGAAGCTCCAGCCACATCAGTGGTGAAACAGGCCCAGCTAATACATCAAGCTCATCTGGTTCTAACACATAAAGAATAGAGATTTTGTAGCCATAATTGTTCCATTGAAGGGAGCAAGTGTATTTCTTTCTCGAATTATGGAATTATTGTGAGGTATTTGTTAGCTGAGATGTAAAATTCATGTCTGGAGTGGAATGTAGATTTCAAAACAGGAGGCACAATTGCACGGTTTCTATCATCTGCAATGTAGTAACGCATTGGGATAGACTGTGTGTGTGGGTCCTCTGTCAGTGTGATTTGTGTCCATAAGTTCTTGGCTTTGTACTTCTAACATTAAATCTTCTAACATTAAAACAATGGTAGGACATTGCAGCTAACTGCTCCAACAATTTCATTTATTTTTGTTGTTTTTGTTTTCTAAATTTTTATTGAAAAAATAATCTGTATTTGTGTTAATAAATTAAAATTATAAAGAAGGGCCTAGAATAAAAAAGTTGTAGAGGAAGAGACACCATAATAAATTACAAGATAGTCCACAGGCAAAGGATTACTATCTAGAATATATAATTACTTATACTAAATCAATAATAAGACCATTCTAATGCAAAAAAGGTTAAGCTTCTTTTGTAATGAGAGAAATGCAAATTAAAATCACAATGATATACCATTCCCATCCTATCAGATTGGCAAAAAGATTTTTAAGGGATAATGTTAAGTGCTGCAGGCAACAATGTAGTGGGAATCACCATTATAGAGAATAACTTGACAATATCTAGTAAAGTTAAAGATGTCCACACCCGAGATTCAGAAAATCAATATCCGGATATTTGAGAAACCCTTTCCCCTATGCTCATAGATAGGTATACTAGTAACTAGTATTGTTCATAAAAGCAAGAGGAAAATAGCTTACATATTTATCCAGTTAATGGGCAAACCATATATTGGACACTATGATACCATGAGAACATAAAAATTAAAATGCATGCATCAGTTGAATAAATCTGAAAAACACAATGTTGAGTTTTCTAAAAAGTAAATGACAAGTGACAGAAGAATATATATATTCAATATGGTGCCATTTTTATAAACATCAAAAATGTTCAAAATAATACTATGTACTATACAAACCCATGTATAAAAATAGATACAGGTACAGTCAACCCCATTCTTTAGGATCATAATTCCCTTTAAGGGATCAAAGATGAAGATCAGAGAAACTTCAGCTGATCATTTTTATGAAGATAAGCAAGGTGAAATGTTAGGATATGACAAGGCTGAAAGAAAATTGTTATATTGTTCTTTTTACTTTTCTGTCTGCTTAAACTCGTTCAGAGTGTTTTAAAGTGGAAAGATATTCCATTCCCATGATTGCAGTTTGCACAGCTGACATGTCAAAGTTTTCTTCAGACTTTTTATATCTTTTTTTTTTTTTCTATTTTCTTTCTTCTTTCTCTTCTCCTTCTTTCCATCTTTCTTGAACATATATGGCACTGTGGTGTGCTGGGCCTGTTTTTTAAACTCAATGACATGTCATGAACATTCTTCCAGTTAATATTGGCCTTCTTTTTAATGGTTCCCTGCTATTCTATTTCTGAGTGCGTTCTACTTCAGTTAACTCTTCCTCTATGGATAAACTTTCTGATTGTTCCCAGTATTGTGCTATTGGAAAAAAAAATACTGTAGCAACCAAAACTTTGTGTGCTTAATTATGGAAAGCATATTCTCTGCACAGACTTCCTGGTCACAGAAGATACATTTAGAAGATTCTGACCAATTGTTCTCCACAAAAACTGTGTTGGTTGAATCCTCACCAACAGTGTGTAAGAGTGCCCATCTCCCAGTACCCTTACCAAAACTGAATGTTAGAAATATTTCTAACATAATATTATAATATTATATAACATAACATAATATTTCTAACATAAAAACAATCTTGAAGATAAAAAAGTAAAGCTCTGAGAGGTGACGCAACTTACCCCAAATGTCTCAGCTAGTGGAGTCCCTCTAGAGTCTGAGGTCTCCTTATGCTGGGTACAGTTTCTTTAGCTAGGTCTTGATGCTTCATTCTAGAGACTAAAGATAACAAATGTATTATCTGAGAAGGGAGAAAGTTTTTCTCCTGTGTCAGAGATTTCTTTAATGTGGAAGGTAAATGGACCTTGAGCTTTGAGGTGCTCAAGCCCTTAGACATCTGAGTTTCTGGTCAGTGGGTTGGGCAGCTGAACTTATGCCTGGGCAGTGGGACCAGAGCATATTGTATCTGCATCAGAGGGTCAAAAATCACATAGATTTCTGTCTTAAATATGGATCTTGAATTCTTTGGATGCAACTTTCTATGTTGTATGTGTTCAAATATGTGATTGCATTCTTCCATTGCAGTTCTAAAATACAAGAGGAATGATGAGGATGAATCACTTAAAGATAAATTGTCTAAACTAAACATTCATTCAATTAGCAAGAAATCAAAAAGAGTGACAAATCACCTAAAGATTCTGACTAGAGGAGAGCCACAGGTAATTTTTCTTCTTTAGCCATTTACATCTTCCTAGAGCATATGAGTGCTGATATTTTTGTGAGGGTTCTGTTGGTTGTTATCAGAGCTGTTTCTAGAACAGTGAGAATCAAGGTCATTGTCTGATGTTGATCCTTTCTCCCTTTTGGGGGGGAAATCCAATGCGGGTGGTTTTGACACTTTTTTAGCTGTGGTGCTTCCACTGAGGAAGCAAAGGAGAGAAAAGGACATGAGGACAGGGGTCAACATGGGACACCCCAGAAGTCCTGACTCTCACAATCAACCAGCACATAATCTCATCCAAGGCAATGTCCTCCTTTCATCCCTATCTTACCTCTGTTTTTTTTTTTTTTTTTTAATTTAAAAAAAAACCTCTCTTTCCTTTCAGGTTCCCTTAATGTTCATCTTAACTTTATTTCATCTATAAAAAAGGGGGGGGGGATTAGGTGCTTACCTTGGTGTGATTTTTTTCCTACCATTATTCTCTTCCTCTCTCCCACTGCCTATGTACATTATGTTACTGGATAATTGTTCTGCATCACCTGTTTAGCCTGGTTTGAACCCCTTTCATCTCAACCCCCAATAAATAATGGATGGATTAACGAAGGCTCTTAAACTTTAATGTGTGGAACAACTACCTGAGGAGCTTGCCAAAAGATTCCCAGGGCTTCTCCTGGTTCAAGGGTGCAACCTAGCGGTCTGTATTTTTACAAAACTCCAGGTGTTTTGAAGCTAAATGACCTTGAAGTAAGTGACCAAAGGAACACACTTTGAGAATCACAAGATAGAAAGTTCATGGCCTGAAGATGGATTTCAGTGGGCTTCTAATTGAAATCAAGCAGGATAGTTCTTAAGATACCATATAGTACTTTTTTTTCTTTTCATTTTCCTGATTTTATCCCTTACTATGTTAACATCTCTAAGGTTTCAATTTGAACTAGAGGCAACTGTATGGTAGGTAGTTCAGCACTGGTTGTCCTATCTATTTCACTCTTTATCTACCATGGTCTTTTTCCTTTTCTCCATTGAGCCTTTGCAGCTTTCTAACCCTAAGATAGTGGTGGCCTCTTCCTTTTCTGAATGCTTGACAAGGAGTGTTTCTCATTCTTGGCCCTGTGGACATTTGCCAGAGTCAGCGCAAGGCAGAAAGTAAGGACAGAATCTTTGAAGTCATCCAGATCTGGATTAGAATTCACTTCTGCCACTTAATTAATATTTGCCTTTGGGTACATAGCTTAAATCCAAGGGAGTCATCAAGGTTATACTAGACCTTCCACACGGAGGGCTGGTAAAATGAGGTGATGCATATGTAGAAAGTGCCTAACACCATGGGTAAGCACTCAGTACCTATTGGCTATCATCATCACCTTCATCACCATCACCATCACCATCAGCAGCAGCATTTCATATCACTGAACAGTGTATTACTGTTTACTAGCTTTTAACATCCAGACTTCTTACTTCTCACTTAGATATAAACTCCTTTATGCATGGTATATTAGTCAGGTCTTTTACTTTCTGTATTTTATGCTGTTTTGACATCTTGAAAAAGCGGCTGGCACTGAGAGATGCTCCTCCCAGGGCTAATCCATTCTTAGAGAATCCAAAGAGCTCAGCTGGGATCACTTCTTTCATAGGCGAACCAAGCAATCCTGAGTCTGTAGCCCCAAACACTTTCTCATCTATCTCTCACACACGAAAGGGGGTTCCTCTGCCTTAAGTCATCCTAGGGCCAGCTACCAGGCAAGTGGAGACCACCACGAAAGCCCAAAGCCCATGGGAATTACTCAAACTGGCCAATCCTGAACTGTTTATCCTGATCCAGGTATTTCTATAGGGTTGCCAACAAAAAAACACAATAGAGGCTCTGGCCTTGACTTTCCCCCTGCTCCTTTCTGCCACCTGACCAAAACCTGGTGATTGCCCTGTGGCCCTATAGCATGCAGTGTCCTCCTCTTTAGGACTTGTCCACTATAATCAACTCCTTCCAAGCCTTGTTTCTGTTTTCTCCTGTGGCTGTACCTACTTTACTACTCCATATCCAATATGGACGTTCTTGGATTCTGTGGTATGTATCATCCTTTATGTTCTTCTAGGGGCTCATTGGGTCCATTGCATGCAAGAAATAACTCTAGGCCCCTCTCCCAGTGCTAAACCATAATGTGAGAAGTTTGGGACATTAGGGTTTATGGTCATAGATCAGAGAGAGGAAAATCAAGTCATTTGAGCTAAAAGCAACAGTACTAAAATTGGGTTGGGAATTCAATTGTAGAAGAGACTGTAGCCTTCATAGGTATGTGTAAATGTCATGCACACAATTCTCCCCTACTCTTTAGGTTGTTACTTCTGACTTAAGACAGTTCTATTGAGGAACAATAGGCAGGTCTGAATTCTGAGCAGGTTTTGTAGAAGCTGTTACATTCTTTAACATATTTATCATCAGCTTCTGATACTTTCCAATTGTGAACTAAAAGTGAGTTGTAGGTAAAGTGGCCTGAAGGGATATTAATTAGATTTTCCCCTTAATCTTTTGAGAAGATGTCCTGTCAGCAATGAAGCATTTCACTGTTAATCAGAAAATCAGCTGCATAGGCTGAACTGCAGAAGAGATAAATCTCAAATCAGTCAATTTTGCACTTGTCAGCACCTCAAGTGAAATATTTGGTGGAGTTAAGGTATAAAACTATTACCCAAGAGGAAGATGCTATTCAATTCATCACACATGTATTGGACTCACTATACCAGACACTGTGTTAGAGATCTGGTATACAAAGAAATTCTGAATTCAGACTCCTTGGGTTTGAATCCTGGTTCTACCTATTAACATGGATAAATTTCTTTAATGTCCTGTATTATTTAGGTTAAAGGCCAAGCTCCTTTCACAAGGAGATTCCAAAACAAAGTAGTGTAAGCTGGGAAGTCATTTATATCTCTTTCTTGTAATAGTCCTAAGATGTGAGTCCAGATGGGCTCTGCTGCACAAAATTCTTTAGGATCCCAGCTGTCTCCAATTTTGTGCTGCGCTGTCCCCCAAACATGCTGTCTCCATCTGCTTGACTGAAGTTGGGTCACTGCTGTGTCTTCAGTCTTGTCCCAAAGGCAAGGTTGTAAGGCCAAAATTCAGAAGTGAAATATACCCTTTAGCTAACATCTATTTACCCAAACCAGTTATGAGGGCAGAACCAGCTGCAGGGGAGGCTGGAAAGGGTAGTCTCTAGCAGGACAGCCACATGTCCAACTTAAACTAGAGGTGCAAATCCTGCCAGTAAAAGGATGTCAGGGGAACATCCACTATTTTTGCTACAGCTCCCAAGCTTCTGTTTCTTTATCTCTGAAATGGGATTCATTGCGGCACCTATGCCATAGAGCTTTGTAAGAATCAAAATGAGAAGATGGAAAGCAGGTTTTAGCACAGTGCCTGGAACATAGTGTTTAATATATGTTAGCTATTATTAATATTAAGACAAAAAGTGCTTAATCTCCAATGCTTGCCATTTATCAGTGGAGAGAATCACTTAAATAATTAACTGGTGTTGTGAAGAGCACATGGGGGAGCAATTAATTTTCTATAGTGAAAAGAATAGGGATTCAAGGGAGGTTTTACAGAAGGGGTGACAGTTGAGTCCTTAAAAAAATGAAACAGAATTTTGCAAGGTAGAGAAAGGGACAGCAGAGTATTCCAGCAAAATAAAGCAGCATGAGAAGGGCTTGGCTGTATGAACGTAGAACTGGACAATATTTCTCATACTGTGATCCTTGAATGTCTTATTTTAGAATCATCTGGATCCCTGCCAAGATACACAAAATAAAATAGCTGGTGATGGGTCCTTGAAACCCGCATTTAAAATAATCTGCCCCAGCATATTATTCCATACATCAAACTAGATTAGAGGATAGAGGTCCTAAGACAGTCTTGAATATTGTGTGAATTACAAGGGACTATGCTACCTATTTAACCAAAAGCTTTTTAGATAGAAAATATTAAGGGGCTTAAAAATAAGATAAAATAGCACCATTCTCTGTGCACTCGGCTCTAAGGTCAACCATCTCCCCCGGACCCCACCAAGGTCCACGATCTTAAATTATCGAACCTATGAACAGAGAACAGCTATGGTTACTACCCAGTACCAAATTGAAGAGTACCCACCATGTACCACAAATCATTTGCATGTTCACACAGATTTTGCCAGCATGAAGCTGGTTCTGTTCTTTGTCAATATTGTGATAGCCAAGAAATACTTCTTACCATTAATAATAATAATACTTATGGTCTTATCAATAAAATAAGATAAAATATCTAAAAATAACTGAACACATGTGACTATTATGTTAACTCTGCTGAGTTTTCCCCACAGAGGGGCTCTTTTGGCCAAGATCACATTCAACTTTTCAAATTTGAGTTGGTAAAGAATTACCGCATTTCTTTAGCCAAGAAGCTAAATATCCTTTCTAAATTAATTGGGATGAGTCATAACAACAAAACAGTTCCATTCAAGAGATGAAATATTTATCTTATTTTAATTTTGTTTTTTTATTATATTAATTATTTTAGGAACCCTCAAAAGGGGCATAATTTCAGAGTACATATGTCATATATGCCATTATAAACTGCAGAGAAAAGTCTTCCCTCCCCCAGCTACCATCACGCAGACGAAGCTCCATGATTAACTGGCAGCGGGGGGCTTCGCTACACTAACTGAAGTTGTACGGCGCGCTTGTGCACAGCACGTACTGTGCCAAGGCAGTCAGCACTACACGGAAGGTTTTCATCTCAACAAGGAGTCTCTTTGTCATGTGCTGGGCTCATACAGCCTGTGACATTTCTTTAAAACACCAGATTTGTGGGGCGCCTGGGTGGCTCAGTGGGTTAAAGCCTCTGCCTTCAGCTCAGGTCATAATCCCAGAAGTCCTGGGATGGAGCCCTGCATTGGGCTCTCTGCTCAGTGGGGAGCCTGCTTTCCCCTCTCTCTCTGCCTGCTTCTCTGCCTACTTGTGATCTCTCTCTCTCTCTGTCAAATAAATAAATAAAATCTTTAAAAAAAACACCAGATTTGTTTGATTTATAAAAATAAATAATTTCATCTGCATTATAGGTGAAAGACAATACCTTCAATAGAGAAGAAAAGCTGTTCAGGTCTTTAGAAAAGACAGTGAGGCACTGTGTGAAGAACATTGCACTCTGTCATCAACACATCCAGGTAGGTAAGACACAACAACCGTTTCCAGTGTTTCTATGAGAAGGTATTGGTGTCCACGGTTGTTCCGAAGAGTAAATGTACATGTTTATGCCTTTTTGTGATCGAATTTATACGATAAAATTCACTGATACCGTAACAGATTTGGGAGGCTGCAAACTGCCAGTGAGGGAAGCCAAGATAGAGATGCAGGTTCCGTTCTTCGTTCGCTTATCTGCCCTGTCCTGCTCACAGTTGAAGTGGCCATGTTGTGGGGCCTTAGCTCACATGATTGACCCGTGGTGCTGGACCATCAGCACACATTCCTTTTAACTGGGGTGAGTTCATTAGTGCAAAACTGATTTGGCAGAAATTTTCTTTCTTTGTTGGATTATACTTGTATATCCCTTTCTAGTACCTAAAACACATATTTGCAAATTTAAAAGTGGGACTGAAAGGAAAGAGAAAATCAAAGGGGGACACAAGATGAAATTGGAGGAGAACTAAAGAGCCAAAAGAGCATAACATAAAGGCTGTATAAAAACTGCAGAAACCCACGTGTGGACCTCAAATTTAGCTCTAAGTCTCTGAGAAGCCAACTTATAGAAGGACATACGATTACACACCCTAGATGAACGGATCACCTCTATTTATTTTGTAACCGATGTTTCGTAATGACCCTTTTAGAGTTCTGAATGAAATTCACAGGTAGTTCAACCTTAGGTAGGTAGGTCTACATAAAAGAAAATCAATGTAAAGGAAAATAAATTCCAAAAAAATAATAAGAACTACAATATGCAAATATTCCCGCACAACCACAGTAGAAGAAAAAAGCACCCCCACTGGATTTCCAATCCCCCAGCAAGTTTTCCTGCCCTTGTTGAGACTCACTAGACATAACCAAACTGATAGAAGTGCAGTATAACTATATTCAGTAGAGAGAGAATGGATCTCTTAAAGAAGACATAGTGTCCTCAGCAACATCTTGATAATGGGCATGACTGGGAGACATAGACAATGAGTAGAATTCCATGTAACTCCGTTAACAAATGCCCCCCTTCTCATTTTCCAGTTTTTATCTTGGATATCTATTTTTGGAAGCAGATGTTTACATGCTTAGGTAAATTATCATACCAACAGAGGATTAGGTTAACAGGCATGATGATTTTGAGAAAAAGTTCCATGTTATATAACCAAGTTACATTCCTTTCTCATTTATTAACTGATGCAAAGATTTTATAATTACGTTTGCTAACCACTTCCTAAAGCTCTGCTTTCTGTGAAAAGAAAACCAAAACTTAGTTATAACAGCCAGACAGCAGTGAGAACCCTGTCCTTCATATACATTTCATGAAGTGAATGCATATGGGAACATCGACAGGAAAGTCTTCTATTTCCACTAACCCATTCAACAAAAACATGAGCATCTTCTTTTAAAAAGAGCAATAAATTCACTAAGGAAAACTGAAGACATAAATCAAAAAGGAGTGATTTCTTTTTTTAAAAAAATTATTTATTTTATTTGACAGAGAGAGAGAGAAAGAGAGAGGGAACACAAGCAGGGGGAGTGACAGGGGAGAAGCAGGCTTCCTGCTGAGTGCTGAGTGCTGCTGAGCAGTGTGACATGGGGCTTGATCCCAGGACCCTGGGACCATGACCTGAGCCAAAGGCAGATGCTAAATGACTGAACCATAAAATTAGGGATTCAGTAAGAATTGAATACTGAAGAATGGTCAATGAGGGATCTTAAGGTGGAGTCCACTTGATAAAAAAGGTGTCATACAGAGTAGTAGGAGAAAGTGACAGGGGGAAAGTAAGAAAATAGATTGTCACAAGTAAACTCATTGTATAGAGTACTCATGATGTGTTTTTCCTTTCTTTTTTTCTTTTTGGTATTAATCTCTCCATGGTAATGGAAGGTTATGGTGATGAATTACACACGTGGGATACATTTAATGGTATGGAACTTCAGAACTTTGCCCATTTTGTGACTTTGTTCTTGGGTTTTAGGATGCCATGCCCTTAGCCCTGCAGAGTGTGATGGCGCTCCAGGAGATCTCATGCAACAAAGATAAGGAGGACAGGAGCCATTCGGAGACCCCCAGTAATGTCCCAAATCCCTGCAGTGACTTTGTAAGTTATTTATATTCATAGATAAGTTAGAAAGCAGGGTTAAAAGGAAAGCTGCTTTTTATTTGTTTTTCTGGAGTTAGAAATAAAACATATACTAAAGCAAATACGAATGTCAAAATCAGCAGATTTGAACAGGAGCAGTTTTTTTTTTTTTCATTATTAACTATTTTAAAGTGAATTAGTGAAGATTTTTTCACTACAATCAAAATTTAAGAGGATTCTAGACTGATTCTAGACTTATTTTATTTATTTTTTATGGTTTTATTTATTTATTTGACAGAGAGGGAGAGCCCAAGCAGGGGGAGTGGCAGGCAGAGGGAGAAGCAGGGACCCCAAAAAGGGACTTGGTCCCACAACCCCAGGATCATGACCTGAGCTGAAGGCAGATCATGACCAGGCACCCCTGAGTAGCTATTAGAAACAACATTTTGGGGGTGCCTGGGTGGCTCAGTCAGTTGAGCATCTGCCTTCAGCCTAGGTCTTGGTCCCAGAGACCTGGGATCGAGCCCCACATTGGGCTTCTTGATCAGTGGGAAACCTGCTTCTCCCTCTGACCCTCGCCTCCCTCGTGCCCTCTCTTTCTCTCTCTTGTTCTGTCTCTCTCTCAAATAAATAAATAAAATCTTTAAAAAAAAATAAAAAATAAAATCAACATTTAGTTTAAGTTTGCATGTGATAGATGATAGATTTATTAAGTTGGCAAGCTGTGATTTTCCTAAAAGAGTCTCTGGAAAAGTCCAGAGTCCTTACAGGAAGAGTGAAGATATTCTCTGAAGACATGACTTTTATTAACACAGTATATACTGGACAGTAAAGCCTTCTTTATCGAGAACCGGTCTTTACCTATGAGTCATAAGTCTTCTGTTCTGTGGTAAAATATTCGTTTTCTAGGAGTTGTATAAAATATACAGAATTATAAAACATAGCTTGGGAATCCTTAAAATATTCTTGAACCTAGAAATACTTGGCTGGTAAATTAGTTTGAGTAGTACTAATTTTAATTTAGTATCTTTTGTTCCATAGGAATTATGATATCATAGTACTATGTTATATAGAAGCTATAATAGAATCCTTCATCATCTTGAAGATCCTTGAAAGTGGCAGTTTTGTGTTGACATTATTGGCATTTTGGGTCAGACAGTTCTTCCTTGAGAGGCCCCTGTGTTAGAGGGTGTTTAGCATTCCTGGCATACCAGGATCTAAATCTCAGTAATGTCTCCCCAGTCTCAAGTTGTGACATCCAGTAAATAGCCCCACATATTTCCCCAAATCCTAGGAAGTCATCCAACCCCACCCCCTAGTAGAAAACATTCAGAAGCATCTTATTTTGTGGTACCAGGGAATGGCAAGTCAGGATTACATCTGAACTAAGATGATCAATTAGATAAATGAGAGTGAGAGAGCAAGAGAGAGAGAGACTTTTTACAAAGTATGTTAAATGGAAACAATGTGGCTAGTTCTTTATACATTTTCTGGGCTTAATTACAGACTGCCCATTTTAGAAAAGTCCTTAAGAGTTTGCTCTTTAGCTTAATCCCAATATATTAAGTCGGTAAGTATTTATTGAGCACCATATAACAGCATGGTATACAGCTTCCCCTCAGCAAGCATGTCCAGAATTTGGTGGGAGAAGAGTGGTGTTCTTCCCCTTCTTGCATGAAACCACAAGATGATAAATTAAGCTAAATTAAAATAATTATCAGAATGATCAATATAAGAGTGATTTTTTTTTTTTTTTTACTTACGAATAAAGTATATGAAACTCCTTTTTAAAAATCAAATGTTGGGGCATCTGACTGGCTTGGTGGGTTAAGGCCTCTGCCTTCAGCTCAGGTCATGATCCCAAAGTCCTGGGATCGAGCCCCACTTCGGGCTCTCTGCTCAGTGGGAAGCCTGCTTCCCCCTCTCCCTCTCTGCCTGCCTCTCTGCCTACTTGTGATCTCTGACAAATAAATAAATAAAATCTTTTAAAAAATCAAATGTTAATAAGAATTCAAAAATCTATCTAAAGGCAGAGCAGTGTTTTTATCTAACCTTGAAAAATATTTATCTACCTTGAAAAATACTTGCTTACATGTTTTGAACAGGAAAAAATATTAAAAGAAAATCTGATTCTTATTTGTTCCAATCATAATTCCTATACCCAGGTGAATTGGAATTGGTTTAAGTCTATGGTCACAGGATATATATATATATATATATGTATGTACATACATATATATATACACACACATATGTATTATATGTATATATATAGTAATTATGTATATAGTAATTATGTTGTAATATTATAATTACCTGTAGAATCCAGCCAAGTTATAATATAATAATTTATCAGAACAGTAAACAGATTCTTTGCTTAGTCAAAGGAGTCATTAAACAGTCTGAAACTATATTTTGATTATTTTATAAGCTAGACATCAAATTTAATCTGTGTAGTCTATTGCTAGCACCAGTCAGAGATTGGCTTCCTCTCTCTTGTGGATTTCCTGTCAGTTCAGACAAAGTTATCACAGGTTGTTTAATTAATAAAAGCTGCTGTTCAGATGCTGATTCCTTAGGACATCTTTCAGGGTACAAAAGAAAAACTTGCTTCTAAATTGCTGTAATATAATCATGTAACCCACGCATATATGACAAAGCATAAAGTCGGCAGTCAGCAAACGTAAGATACCAGGGTGCTTCGGAATAGAGGGGGAGGAAAGAGAAATGGAAGAAAGTAAATCTAGGATGTTCAGGTGCTGGCATGGGGTTGGAGGTTAATATGAAGTTTATTTTCAATATTTCAAACCTAAAAATGGAACAATTTAAGAAACAGAACCAGCATCAGCTTAGTCCTTCAATGTGTTTAAAGAGAAAGCAGTAACTCTGTTGTCATTCCTCTTTTTTTTTTTTTAAGACTATTTATTTGGGGTGCCTGGGTGGCTCAGGCATTAAGCGTCTGCCTTGGGCTCAGGTCATGATTCCAGGGTCCTGGGATCAAGCCCCACATTGGTCTCCTGCTCAGCGGGAAGCCTGCTTCTCCCTCTCCCACTCACCCTGCTTGTGCTCCTTCTCCTTCTCTTGCTGTGACTCTCTCTGTCAAATAAATAAAAATCTTAAAAAAAAAAAAAGACTATTTATTTGAGAAAGAAAGAGCGCAGAGGAGAGGGAGCACACGACCAGGGGATGGGGCAGAAGCAGAGAGAGAAACAGACTCCCGACTGAGCAGAGAGCCTGATGTGGAGCTAGATCCCAGGACCCCAGGATCACAACCTGAACTGAAGGCAGATGCTTAACTGCCTGAGCCACCCAGGTGCCTTCTGTTGTCATTTCTATCACAGGAGCAAAACACCTAATTAAGGAGGTACTTATCTGTATAGGATATGAAGTTCCACTACCCAAAATGAGCCATCAGGGTAGCCGGGTATTTGGGCAGATGTGGGAGGACTAGGATACAGTCTTTTCTGAGACTACCTTCATTGTCAGCAAAGGAAGGGAATAATATGGTGAGTCATTTGCACAGTCTTAGTGGTCAGAGACCAGAGTTTGCCTTCCAACACATGGACTAAAATAACTCCACTTGACTCTGGGATTAGAAAGAAGGGGAAGAGCAAAGTGCTGAAGATGACCCCAATGACAAAACCCAATGCCTGTAGAGAGAAAGATGGAATGCATTTTGGGTGTGTAGGCTTTAGCTTTTGTATTCCTCTTCTTGCTTTTACATTCAGTGTTAGACTCTAGAGTCATTGTTTTAAGTCTTTTGAGCAGATTTAGCTAGACAAAAAAAAAATCACATTCTCTCTTGTTTTTAAGATTTTATTTATTCATTTGAGAGTGAGAACAGGAGCAGAGGGGAGAGGGTGAGGGAGAAACAGACTTCCTGCTAAGCAGGGAGCCTAGTATGGGGCTTGATCCCAGGACCCAGAGAGATCATGACCTGAACAGAAGGCATATGCTTAACCATCTGAGCCACCCATGCATGTCAGATCACAAGGTCTCTTCATTTGGCTACAGAATTTCCCATGGTCCTCTGAGCTCCTGCAGGGAGGAAGTAAGCCTACTGGCGATAGCACAGGACCTGTACTGGTTGCTCCTTACTCTGTCACAGGATTGCTTTTCTCTCGGCAGGCAGCCCATTTACAGAGGCTCGTCCTGATGCCACTGTCGGCCCTGCTGTCCTTATTCACGGGGCCGCAGAAGCTCATCCAGAAACGCTATGACAAACTGCTGGACTGCAACAGCTCCCTACCACGGGTAGCTGGAGATGAGACAGACTTGGCCAAAAAGGAGTACGAGGCCCTCAATGCCCAGCTCGTCGAGGAGCTCCAGGTGTTCAACCAGGCTGCTCGAAAGATTCTGTGGAACTGTCTGTGCAGTTTCATGGCTCTCCTCAGAGACCTGACCCTCGAGGCTCAGCAGGTTTACTCCACAGTGGCGCCGGTAAGCTCCGCACCAGCACCTGCCTAGCGAGGCCAGCAGGATCTGCGAGAAACCATAGCCCTGTGAAACGGCCTTGATCACAGTGTGCACATGTGCGGTGCATGTGCACACGTGGCGGGCACTGAACTGAAGCTAGTCACACAGTCTTTCAATTTCTTTCTCTTTTCTCCTCAGGAAACTTTCCTAGTTCATGTTTATTGTGATTTCCACACCTTAGTTCTTCTTGGAGGTTTCTTTTCAAAAGCCAAACACCTTTTAGCTCCAAACTGCATGATGCTTTGCTGAAGCTTATCAATTTGTATTTTGTATTCTCTTCCTATTCAACGGTTCTTTAATGCTAACCATGACTACTTAAGACATGGATCCAAAAAGAAGGTCATCTCAGTGTAAAGACAGAAGCAGGAAAACTGTCAAGCCAGTCTTTTTTTTTTTGTTTTCTTTTGTTTTCCTCTATGGAAAAAAGTCTAGGGGGTGTGTGTGCGTTTGCGTGTAATTTAGCTTTCCGTTAAGATATGATTTTATGACTATTTTCCTGAAGAAGAAGAATGATATTTACAAGCTACTATCAACTTAAAAGAATCAGTGTGGTTTCTTTGCCCTTTGTTTCAATTAGTTCTTTTTCAGCTGGTTAGATATTTAATGGACAACATTTGGAGGAAAATTAATTGTCCTGACTTTATTTTTTACTGTGCATTTAATTAACTTTTAACTTATCCTTTGAATTAAATTAAGTTGAAAAAGCAGGTGCTACATTTACCTGGTTCAAAAGGCAAAACTACATAAAAACATATAAGCAGTCTCACACAGACTCCTGTTCCCTAACCACCCATCTCCTACCATCACCGCCATTGTTACTAGTTTAGCCGTTTAGGGTTTCTTCATGCCGTTAGAAGTAAATGAAAATATGTATCTATTTTTCCTGGAGAAAACCAGGATATTATGGCACCATCCTGCAATTTGCCTTTTAATCTCCTCAGGGTGCACCGTGTCAGCACAGACAGCTTTCTCATCCCTTTGATAGCTTTATGCTAGTCTACTGTGTTGCTCTACAATAGGGTATAACCAGCCCCTTGTTTTTGGGATAACAACTTTTGAGATATAATTCACATACCATATATTCCACCCATTTAAAGTACACAATTCTGTGGTTTTTAGTATTTTTACAAGAGTTGTGTAACCATCACCACAATCAATTTTAGAACATTTTATCACCCTCAAAAGAAACCCAGTACCATTAGCAGTGAATCCACATTTTCCCCAAACCCCCAGCCCTAAGAAACCCCAATCTACTTTCTATCTTTGCAGATTTGCCTATTCTGGACATTTCATATAAATAGAGTTATATAATATGTGGCTCTTTGTGATGTGCTTCTTTCACTTAGCGTAATGTTTTCAAGGTTTGTCCATGTTGTAGTGTGTTTCAGAACTTCATTCTTTTTATTTCCAAATAATATTTCATTGTATAGATATGCCACATTTTATTTATCTGTCATCAGTGGATGGACATCTGGGTTAAATTTCTACTTTTTGGCTACTATGAATACTGCAGCTAGAAACATTCAAGGTCTTGGTGGAGGTTTGTTTTCATTTCTCTTGGGTACAATTCTAGGAGTAGAATTGCTGGATCATATGCTAACTGTGTACCTTTCAAGAACTGCCCGACTTTTCCCAAGCGACTGTACTATTCTACATTCTCAACAGTGTTGACTGAGTTTCCATTTCCTTACATCTCTCTGTCTTCTGTTTTATAGCCATCCCAGTGGGTGTGAAGTGATATCTCATTATGGTTTTGGTTTGCAGTTCTTTGATCATCCTCCTACCTTAAACTTTTTAAACTGAAGTATAGCTTACATACAGTAAAGTGCATCAGTCTAAAGTGTACATCTCAGTGTGTATTTGCAAATAAATACATCTGTGTAACCACCATCCAGATCTAGATATTAGCCCTTTTCAGTGCTCCATAACAGCCACTCATGACCATTTTTTGCCTCCCGCCCCTCAAAGGTAACAAGTTTTCTGATCTGTGTTACCACAGACTGTTATGCCTGGTTTGTATCTCCCCAAAATGGAATCATACAGTACTTAGGGTTTTACGTATCAATCTATTCTATTCCTAGTGATGGCCATTTGGATGATTCCAATTGTCTACAACTGCATAACAAATTATATCAAACATGGTAACATGTAGCAACCAATGGTCATTTATTACTGCTGTGGTTCTGAAGGTTCCCTGGGCTCGGGGCAGTCATTCTCAGTGTCTCTGTGACGTTGCAGTCTCATAATAGCTGGGGCTAGAGTCATCTCAAAGACTTCCACAAGCCCATGTTTGGGGTGGGAGATGTGATGATGATAGAAGACTCAAATAGTTGGGGACCAGGACAGCTGGGGCTCCATAGACCTCCCCCAACCTGACCTTTCAACATGGTTTTTTGATATGGGGCCCCCAGTGCAACTGGACTTCCTCCATGACCACTAAAGTCTGTCAGAGTGAGTGTCCCAAGAGAAACCAGCAGAAACCGAGTAGTCTCTTTTAGCCTAATCTTTAAAGTCAGATAGCATCACTTCTGTTCATTTCCATAGTCTATTCAAGGAGACAATTCTAAAAACCCAATCACTTTTGAGGAGAGAGGACATGGACTCCCCCTCTTGATGAGAGACATGTCAAAGAATTTGCTGATTTTTTTAAAAACCACCACAGCCTCTTCACCAATGCTTTCTGTTTTAGTTTCTTTCTCCTTCCCCCTATCCATTCCTACCACTTTGGAGGACCCTACTGCCATTGATTCCTAAGCCCTTCTTCCAGAATTCCTTTGCTTTTTATTTCTCTTCTATTCTTTTATTTAGGTCTGTACTTTTATTATTTTATTTAAAGATTTATTTTTTTGAAAGAGAGAGAGAGCACAAGCTGGGGGTGGGGGATGGGAGTCAGGCAGAGGGAGAGGGTGAAGCAGACTCCCCCAGTGAGCAGGGAGTCTGATGTGGAGCTCAATCCCACGATCCAGAGACCATGACCTGAGCCGAAGGTAGACACTTAACTGATGGAGCCACCCAAGCACCCCTAGGCTTGAGTCTTTAAAAACAATTATCCCTATCATTTTAGTGAGGTTTCTGGAGACAGGAAATCAGACCATTTTTATCCAAAAGTTCTAACATTGCCTTATTATTATTATTTCTTTTTTGGTGGTGCTATCTTACACTTTCTCTGTTTGTCACAACTCTACTAAATTTAATACCTAATATGGTTGAATAGTTTGAGAGCAATGCCCTACCATTTCTCCCTATAGGTACCACTGTTGGACTCAAGAATCTCTGAAATTCAGAATCGAGTACTAGAAGAGGTTCAAAATCTTAATTTTGTGAAGGACAATGGTGCTACTTTTATTGAGAGGAAACTTAGTTTTGAAAAGAAGAAGTCTGTGCAAATTCTGGTGAGTTAGATAGTATTCGTGACAAGGACTCTCTCACCTCTTTTCCTTGTTCAAATCATGTTATATTATTTTCCAAATCACTTATCTCATTTTAATAACCTGTAATTTACCAACCTATTATACGTAGGATTTCTTGTTTATTTCTACTTTCTGTATTATGAGTTCTGTAAGGTCATAGATTTTTTTATCTGTTCTGTACGTGATATATTCCAAGCTGTTAAAATGGTGCCTGACAACAGATATAAATATCTGTTGAATGAATGAAGAGAATTTTATAGAGCAAAATTGCAGTAGTTCCACTCTTTCCTTTTTCTAGATAAGGAATCCTCAGCTCCAGAGATGAAGTGGCTTTTTCAAAATCACTGGAGGCAGACCTGGGAGGGGTCTAGACCTCTTGCCTTCTGACTAATTTACCGATATTTTTTCCCAGAAAAAGACATGCAAATGTGCAACTTAATTAAATATTATTTATCAAGTGCTTAATATACAAGGGATTGTCTACAGGATGGCCAAAATTAAAAATTATTCCATCCAAGAGGGATTAGAACCTCTGCCTTCTTACAATCAGTTGAATTTTCTTTTTTCTCTGCAACACTGCCCTCATGTGCTAACTGGAGAATTTTTCACTGCATAACTGGAACAGTTGCTTCACAATAATAACTCCATCAACGCTTCAACAATGAAATCATCCCAAATCAATGTATGGCTTCCACATTTAAAAAAATCTCCAAAGAAGGAAGCTTTGCAGCTCAGTGAGAATTCTAACATCTATCTATTTCCAAATTTCTCCTTCCTTCTCCCAGCCAGAAGTGCCCCGTCAAACTGACATTCACCGCTCCAAACTACTATCCACATATGGTAAAGAAGAACTCTACCAAGCGAAACGCAAGTGTAACGCTACCCAAGAATATGACATCAATCTTCTGGAAGGGGAGTTGGTGGCTGTGGTGGAACAGAAGGATCCGCTGGGAAGTACAAGCAGGTGGCTTGTTGATACAGGAAGTAAGTTTTTGGCCTAAAACGTGCAGAACTACCATCTTTTTTCAAATTGAGATTTTCCCAGGAGCCTCTCTGGGCTTGTCTAAACCCCAATGTTTGGTGAGGGTCCATACAAATGACCTTGTTTCTTCTTTCTTTTAATTCTTATCCAGTTATAAAAGGATATGTATATTCCTCCTTCTTAAAACCCTACAATCCAGCGAAAGTACAGAAGGTGGACACTGAGAACAGGTTTGGTGATGATGATTTTGATAACATCAGCCTCTTTGTGTCCTCGCGGCCAGCTAGTGACAGTGTCACTGGCACCCCGGAAAGTAGCATATGTGATAGCAGCTCATCTCTTAGCGGTACATGTGGAAAGTTTGAAACAAACAGCACGGACATTGACAATTCTCAAGAGGTAGATGATCAGGTAAGAATGTGTACCTTGAAGTGACCCTGCTTGGCTCTTCAAATCATGAAAGGTGTTCTCTCTAACAGCGTTCTATGTTACTGTAAGGCTTGATGGAAGAATGTCAGCTTTGACAGCAAGGAGACCTCGCTCTCTGAACACTTATTCTCTGTGCCCCTTCTTGCAAGGAATTGCATTCTCTGAGCCTGTCTCACCAAATGAGGGAAAGAGGACCATAATTGCTATGTTGCAGGCTTGATGCAAGGAATAGGGAAAATGTGTACATGTAAAGTAGCCAACTCACAGTAGACACTCAGTAAGTAGTAATTGTTACCATTACTACCCTGCTGTCATGTACTCAGAGTGGAGCAAAGACGGTCTTTTTATACTCCTACATCAGAGAAAAACAGTTCAATACTGAGCAGACTGCCACCATAAGGAGCAGGTGGAAAATTGTCCATGATTCCTCTAAGAGTGGTATCTTCATTAAGCTATCTATATAATCAGCCATTTTTGATCTCTCGTATAATTCCATATACTATATACTAAAATCATTAAGAGCTACCTTTCCCGTGTTCACCAAAGCAGAGACTAAGAGGATCACTCTTTCACAAAAAAAGTTAACTATAATGTAGGCTTCCTTTTTATTACCTCAGAAAGCTTTAGTGTGCTTAACTGTTAATCTTTCAAGTGGTGACCAACTAACTGCTTCTCTTTTTTAACTTGCTTTTTCTGTTAGTGGCTTTTTCTTTATTAATTTAAATTTGTTTTTTCTAAGAGTAATACATGTTATTTGTGAGAAGTTAAAATGGTGTAAAGATATACATAAGTTAGGGCGCCTGGGTGGCTCAGTGGGTTAGGCCGCTGCTTTCCCCTTGAGTCATAATCTCAGGGTCCTGGGATGGAGTCCTGAGTCGGGCTTTCTGCTCAGCGGGGAGCCTGCTTCCCTCTCTCTGCCTACTTGTGGTCTCTCTCTGTCAAATAAATAAATAAAATCTTTAAAAAAAAAAAAGACACACATAAATTAAAAGTGAAGTTCTTTATTCCCTTCTCACCTAACCCTACCCTTCACGGACATATTAGGGTTTATCTTTTCAGACAGTCTCTGTGCAGGTACAAACACATATATTTATTCCAGTGGAAATATGTATATGTTACATAATTTGTTTGCTTTTTTTCCCCTACTTAACAATGTATCTTAGACACAATAGCGCCTAAATATCTACCTTAGTCCTTAAAAAATTCTGAATAACAATTTATTTTGTGGATAGATCTTAGTTCATGTCACTATTACCCTAATAAAAGACATTCAGAATATTTGTGGGGGGGGGGGGTTAAGATTTCAAATTATTTCAGGCAAGATCCTTGTTCATCTATTTTTGTGCACTTATATGAGTATATACATAGGACAAATGCCTAATAATATTGGAGGGTCAAAGGGTATATATATCTAAAGTCTTGACAGATACTGCCATACTCCCCTCAGAAATAGTTCACCCATTTATTCTCTTTTATAATGACACATTGATTATTGTCCAATTCATTATGAATTTTTAAAAAATCTTTATGAAGGACTTATTTACATGCCATAAAATTCATCCATTTTAAGTGTATAATTCAATGGCTCTTAGTATATTTACAGAGCTGTGCAACTATCGCCCCAGTCCAATTTTAGAGCACTCCCTTCACCTGCCTGCCCCAGCCCCAGGAAATTACGAATTTACTTTCTTTCTCCATATATTTGACTTTTGGTGTATTTTGTATTAATGGATTCGGATACTACATGGAGTCTTGCAGCCGGCTTCTCTCATTTAGCAGAATGTTTCTGAGAGTCGTCCATGTTGTGGTATATGTATGTACTTTGTTGCTTCTTATCACCCAATCACCCAATAGTATTGCATTCTATGGGTATAGCATATTTCGTTTATCCATTCACCAGTTGACAGACATTTTGGGTATCAACAAGTCTTTGTGAGGATTTCATTTCTTTTGAGTAGCTACCTAAAAGTAGAATTGCTTGTTGAAACGGTGAATTTATATTTAACTTTTTAAAGAAACTGCCACACTGTTTTTCAAAGGGGCTGCACGTTTTGTATACCCACCAGCCAAGTGTGGGGTTGTGAGCGGTAGTTTCTTCACATCCTCACCTTCTTGCCTTTTTTGTTATTATGATAGTCACTCTAACGGGTGGGCCTGGTAGCTCATTGTGGTTTTAATTTGCATTTGACTAATGCTGTTGAGTATCTTTCATGTACTTATCAGCCATTCCTGCATTTTCTCTGGGGAAATGTGTATTCAAATATTTGACCATTTTACAAATTGGGTTGCTCTCCTTCTTATTACCCAGTTGTGAAGAGTTCTTTGTATACTTTGTATGCAAGGTCTCTATCAGATATAATGTGTAAATAATTTCTTCCAGTCGTGACTGATTCTAAACTCATCTGGACATTACTGTATGTTTCTATCACTCTTCTGTCTTGAAGTTTCAAAGCACTGTTTTTTCTACTACTGGTTCACTTTCTTAGTTTATTCCAAGTTTCTAGAAAACAAAATAATATTATAATACCAATAGATTACTGAAATGTTATCAGTAAAATCTGTAGCTGGGATTAAATATCCGAGTAGACTTTGACTTATCCCTATAACCTAGAAGGACAGAAATTGGAGGACCAAGTTTGTCAAGGCACCCTGAAGCTGGCTTGATGTGGAGCTCTAGTTACTACTATACAGAGACTTTTGGAGTAAGTGTCTCACTAAGGCTCTTTTGGCATGGGATTTGTAGTCTATTTCCTAATAGCTACTACTGTGTAGTAATTCTCTTTGAGTAATCCTATCAATATGTTTCATGCAAATTAGGTCCATTAGAAGTTTCCTTTACCAAGAAAGGGAAAAAAATGAGATAATTTTCCTTTGCTCAAAACAAAGTATATTGAGAGTGTCTCTTCATAGAGCACTATCTGTTCTTTTCCTTTGAGTTTGGAACCAATTCAAAATAGACGTTAGTGTCAGGGATGGACATATAAGCGCTATTCCTAACAAAACTGGATTAGAAAATGCAGCTTGGATCAGTGGCCACATGGGATCCCTGAATACTTTCCTCTGTGTTAAAATAATTGAGTCCATATTGCAGGCTTCTCTTGTGTATGAACAAAGTCTGTCCCAGTAAATTTATTGAGTTGAAGACAATGCATCTGTTAGAAACCCCAGTAGGAGTGAGAAGACCACATAGGAATATTTCCCTTAATGTTTTAATTCCAGTCAACAGAGGTACCTGGGCTAGTGGTTTTCAGGCTTTTCCAATTATGCAACTACTGTTCAACCCTTGGAAATAGGAGGAAAACCTTGTGTGATCTTCCTAATCCTTACCAGAAGGCTGATGTTTCATTCTGTTGACTCCTACAAGGTGTGGAGAAGAAAATGGTTAACCCCCATACTCATGGTGTGACAATCTAACTGAGCAATGAACACATTATAGAAGTCCCTATAAGGTGATTGAAAAGTGGGAATAAATTATATCTTTTTTGTGAACAGTGAGAATACAGTGTATATTGTAATATGCATATTTGAGGCACACTACAAAGCAATTTTCTGTGTGGCTGTTTAGACTTTTGTTCTTGATTTTATTTTTATCATCAGGAACATCAACTCAGACCTGTATTGGTTTAAGTGGATAACACTTTGTGTCACCATTTCTTCCCTATCCTTTCTTACTGTGGCAGTAATATTTTTTCTTCTTTCTTCCAGAACTGAAGTAACATATTGCCATTGGTGTTGTAGGCTGTAATCTACTTTTACTGATGGTTTTAGTGGACCCTGACAAGGAGAGGTAGATGGCTAGCTTTGGCCTATACCTGATATTCAGGAGGCACCGCTGGGGTCCTAAAAATCAGACATAAATAGGCAAGTTCAGACTGACTTCAGACTAGCGGCTCTGTGATTTTTATACTCAAGCTGAATTTTTAATGTGGACTCCAAGAATAAAGGGATCTATGAATGGACTTTGGAAGGATTTATAAATCCCTTCAAATATGTCGGACATTTTGTGCATTATGTGATTATGTGCATAACTATGGTAAAAGAAGTACATAGCTTTCCAAAGATTTTCAAAGGGAAATTCTATTTAAATAGGTTAAAAACCACTGCTCTAGAGACTTAACTTGCTTATCCATTCTCCCACCCACTCAAGGAAAAAAATTGTTGGATTAAGAGCCTCCCGCATTTTCTATAATGGTTCTAGTGGATCAGACATCTTATGGGTCAGGTGAAAATGTAACGTATTATCTATAACGGGGCACTTTTGTTAATGAAAGGGAGTGTTTACTGGATAACTGTGACATGTATAATTGGGAAGTATGGTCGTTCTACTATTTGGTGCCTAAGAACCAATCCATTCAGATTCCTCCATTCACATTTCATGCAGAAAGCATGGACTTTCTCTGGATGTTTTAGAATCTCCCTAAATGATGATCCAGAGCCCTTGGAGAATAATGGGGAGGAGGTAATGGATATTTGCAACCTGGCGGTACTGATTTATACTAAAGGACTTAATCTTTAATTTCTTTACTCATGACTTTGTGATCTATCAAAAAATATAACAAAAACAAACCAATATGCCTTCCTTTCTAATGTATTCTCCCCTTTTGTCCACCAAAGAATAATGACCTGATTTGTATTAGTTTTCACTGCCGCATAACAAATCCTCTCAAACTAAGTGGCTGAAAACAACATAAATGTACTATCTCACCATTTCTGGGGTCAGAAGTCCAGGCACAGCTTAGCTGGGTGCTTGGCTTGGCGTGTCACATTGCTACAGTCCAGATGCTTACTGGCCTGTGTTCCTCCCTGAAACTCTTGAGTTCTCTTCCAAGCCTGTGATTGTTGGTAAAACACAGTTCCTTGTTCTGGTAGGACTGAGGCCTCTGTTTTCTTCCTGGCAATGAGCCAGGGACCACTTTCACTAATGGCAGGCTGCACTCTGACCCCTGCCATGTGTCTAGGTCTGTAGGCAGGTCACAACATGGCTATCTGTTTCTTCAAGGCCAACACATGAGCATCTCTCTGGTTTTAAATTTCTCCCTTCAGAAATGGCCTGAACCCTCTCTCAAAGGGCTCACCTGCTTAAGTCAGGCACATTTAGCACCATCTTTGTCTGATTCAAGGTCAGTGTATTAGGGACCTTACTATGTAGGACATGATCAACAGGCAATGCCCATCTTAGGGCTATGCCTATCACAGTATCTAAGATGTCTTGCCTGGTAAGCAAGGTATAGGACTAATGGGATGAGGTCTTCCGTACTTCTCAGGTTTAACAATGGGTCAACCCAATGTTAGAGGGAAGTTCAATGTCTGAGAATCAGTGCTGTTTCCTTCCCATCCACTCCCCACATAAATAGTACTGAGGACATAATTTTTGAATTTTATTCATTTATTTTTTTTAAGATTTTATTTATTTATTTGACAGAGATCACAAGAAGGCAGAGAGGCAGGCGGGGGTGGGGGGTGGGGAAGTAGGCTCCCTGCTGAGCAGAGAGCCCAATATGGGGCTCCATCCCAGGATCCTGGGATCTTGACCTGAGCCGAAGCCAGAGGCTTTAACCCGCTGAGCCACGGAGATGCCCCATAATTTTTGAATTTTGAACTTCTGAAAGGTTGTTTTGGCACTAATTCACTGTCTGGTCCTTCACCTTTACATGTTTCAGCTACATTTGATGATAATGCTACATGTCTAATATGTCATTGTTTAGAAAGTGCTTCAAAAACCAGCAGGATGTAATATAATATATTTAAGTAGTCATTAAAATGATGCTTTAGAGAGCTGTTTATTGACTTGAAAAGGTTGTCAAATATATTTTAAAGTAAAAAGCAGGTTGCAAAAATTATGTATACTATAATTTCGTGTTTATTGTCACTTTAGGTAGGTAGTTAGAAGAAAAAAAAGGAAGAAGAGAAGGACAAGGGAAAGAAGGGAAGAAATATAGGTATTAATACAGTTGGGTGATTTCTTATTACCTTTATTTAAAATCATTTCTTTATTAAAAATTATGTGCATAACAGACCTGTACCCCTGGGGATAAAAATATATTATATATTTATAAAAAGTAAAATTAAAATAAAAATAAAATAAAAAAATAAAAATAAAAAAATAAAAAATGGACAAAAAAAATTATGTGCATAATAACAATACATAACTGATCACTGAAGAATGTGAAAGCTTGCTCCTGGAGGGATGAAGAGAAGAAAGAACATTTTTCATGCAATATAACTATCTTGGCTTTCTGAACTCCATATGATGTAATATGGTTTTATAGCTAAATTTTTAGTTTTGGAAGATTAAAATATAGTATTATTTTTCTTGTTAGTTGAAAAACTGAGATGAAATTGGTAAAATGAGATTCAGTAAAGACAGCTAAAATGGCTCCCAAGGGAGGAATAACTAAGTGCACAAATATAGATCAAGGGGTTACTGAACTGGCAATGCTGCTGCAGGCAGGGATCTGGTGGTCATAAACAGTAGGTAAGGGGCACCTGGGTGGCTCAGTGGGTTAAAGCCTCTGCCTTCGGCTCGGGTCATGATCTCAGGGTCCTGGGATTGAGCCCCGCCTCGGGCTGTCTGCTCAGCAGAGAGCCTGCTTCCCTCTCTCTCTCTCAGCCTGCCTCTCTGCCTACTTGTGATCTCTGTCAAATAAATAAATAAAAATCTTTAAAAAAAAGAGCAAACAGGGACGCCTGGGTGGCTCAGTTGGTTAAGCAGCTGCCTTCGGCTCAGGTCATGATCCCAGCGTCCTGGGATCGAGTCCCACATCGGGCTCCTTGCTCGGCAGGGAGCCTGCTTCTCCCTCTGCCTCTGCCTGCCATTCTGTCTGCCTGTGCTCGCTCTCTCTTCCTCTCTCTCTCTGACAAATAAATAAATAAAATCTTAAAAAAAAAAAAAAGAACAAACAGTGGGTAATAAATTTAGTAGGAGTCAATAATACAATAGAGTGTTATTTTAAAAAAGGTAATGTCATAGAGAACTGGGTTGTATTCATAGCTCTTGTACATAAAATGAGCCAAAGTGCAAAGAAGCAACCAATAAAATCTATTTGAGTAATTGCTGAGGGAAAAGGGAGAAGGATCAGATGTTTATGGCTTAAGTTAATAACAATTAATGTATCTGGAGCAAAACATTAATATTAAAGGTTAGAAAGATACAGCCTAGAACAATTAAAGTATTCCAAAAAAGGAGAAATTCTTCAGCTTCTATGTATAATAGGCTGAAAACTTCTAACTTATGGTCCAACGTTATCAACTGCTGTCCTTTCAAAGTAGACTTGGTTCCATTCTATCTATCTTGTGTTAAATAGGAGGCATAAACATATAAAACTGAAATATGCTCATCCTGAATTTATTTTGGGCCATGATCACTTACAGTATTTAAAGTATATGGTTGTGTACTTCAAATTTACAATTTCATGAGTATTTAAAATATATGCTCCACTGTAATTTCATACAGAATAGATTTTTTATTTATTTATTTTTAAGATTTTATTCATTTGAGAGAGAATGAGTGAGAGAGAGCATGAGAGAGGAGAAGGTCAGAGGGAGAAGCAGACTCCCCAAGGAGCTGGGAGCCCAATGCAGGACTCAATCCTGGAAGTCCGGGTTCATGACCTGAGTCGAAGGCAGTCGCTCAACCAGCTGAGCCACCCAGGCACCCCAAAATAGATTTTTTTAAAAGACGTATTTATTTATTTGATGGGGGGGTGCAGAATGAGAGAGAAAGCATGAGTCGGGGGAGGGGCAGTGGGAGAGAGAGAACCTCATGGAGCCAGCCACGGAGCTCAAGCCCATGATGCTGAGATCATGACCTGTGCCTCAATCAAGAGTCAGATGCTTAACTAACTGAGCCACCCAGGCACTCCTCATACGAAATAGATTTAAGTGGAAGATTTTATATTCCCTTTGAGAGAACATTGCCAAAGTGAAAGACCACCACAAATATTTAAAAATCTTATATTAGTAGGTAATTCAACCTGCTAAACAATATATAGCTGCATTGGCAATGCATATATGTTGTGTATTATAATTGTAAAAGTTGGCTAGCAATTGCTAACATGGGCTCTTACAAATAATCAGAAACTGTATTATGGCGCATTGTATTCTTGAAAGCTTTTGCCCACCAGATGCTCCATTCTGCTCTTGTGAATCTAAGCAATGTCTTCATTTTCTAATCAACAACAAAAAGATCAGCAGCAACATATCAGAGACCTCAGTCCCTTTCCACAAGAATATACTCTGCACATCCTTTTTAGAATAAGAGTTTGCTTCCTAAAGTAGTATGAGAAATGAACCAAGCACAGAATTTGGAGTTAGAAGATACAGTCATAGCAGCACAAAGTATATTACTAATGCATATTACTTTTCTAAGTCACAACTCACAGGGTTGTTGAGGATAAAACACATTGGACATGTAAACTGTCACGAGCATAGAAAAGATGGTTATTGTTGCCGCTACCCCCACTTAAGAATTTATAACATCTTCCTGTTTTCTTGCTTTTTATTTAAAAAAAATTTTTTTAAAGATTTTATTTATTTATTTGAGAGAGAGAGTGAACATGAGTAGGGGAAAGGGGCAGAGGGAGAGAGAGAAAATCCTTAAGCAGACTCCCTGCTGAGCAGGGAGCCCAATGCAGGACTTGATCCCAGGTCCCTGAGATCATGACCTGAGCCGAAGGCAGATGCATAACCAACTGAGCCACCCAGGAGTCTCTCTTTTTTAATTTTTATATTACAAAATAATCCATGCCCAACAATCTGTCTTGTGTGTATCTTGTATGATGCAACATTATCTCTTTTATGTTCTTGTATAATAGCCAAGACTTTTGGCCTAACTTTTAAGTTGAATTAACATATATCTGAATTTCTACTGTGTACCATCATGTGGTCAGTGGAGAAAAATTTAAATGTTCCTTTTTTTTAAGGTAAGCTTGACACCTGACCTGGGGCTTGAACTCATGACCTTAAGATCAAGAGTCACGTGCTCTACTGACTAAGTCAACCAGGCACCCCATAAATGCTCCTGTCTTTGAGGTGGAGCTCATGCTAGAGTTGTTGAGGTGATATAAAATCAATGATATCAAAATTTTACCTAAAGTTAAATAACAGTTCAACATCTACAGAACAACTTAAGCTAAGTATATGGTGCCCCCCCACCAGTCTCTTCCTGCTCAATGAAGTCATCCTATTTGTTACCATTTCCTTTTAACATTGACCCTCAATTCTGAGAAAATTAATCTGCTTGCCCTTCTCATATATTATTTCATTCTATGTATCTTAGAATATGACATATCCACCTTGTTTATCAATTTTGTCACTTATACAAGGTTACCTCTTTCAAAAACCAGCTCACATATATCACTTATGTGAGTGGTGTGTTTTTTGTTGTGTGTGTGTGTGTGTGTGTACATTTTTGGGAGCACATTTTCTCCCTGGCTGGGCTGTAAGTTCTTTGATAATATCTGGCACTTGACAGGTACTTAATAAATTTTGATTAAATGAATAATGAATAAAATATTGTTAGTTGCTTAATTTTATGATATAACTAAACAGTTCTGTTATCAATCTTACAATTTTAGTGGAAGAGGGACTATAAACACTTAGGGGTTTCTTATGCATCTAATAAGTATCTGAAGTATTCTTTTGAGATTAAAGAAAAATTCTTTTGACTGAAGCATGTTTTATTAATTTCTTCCAGGCCTCTTAAATAATTTAAAGATAATAAATTTAATGCATTGTCATTATAAAATAGGTTAAAAAATAAGTAAAAATGAAAATCATCTCTAATTCTACCAAAGAAATTAACACTATCAGACTTACACTGTATATCTGATTTGATAACCTTTTTTTTTTTTTTTTTTGGCTTACCATTTCATCATAAACATTTGCCCATACTATTAGTTTCAGAAAATAGCATTTTTAATGACTAAGAATTTCCTTAGTGTAAAGGTCTAGAATAGATTTAACTATTCTCTTACTGAACACTTAGTGTTACTATTTCCCTCTCACTTTTCACCTTGTGAATGGATATTGCAATAATATTATTATATGAAAATCTCTGCCAATGTTTCTATTTCTGTAAGAGAGATTTTTTTTTAAAGGATTTTATTTATATGACAGGGAGAGAGTGAGAGAGAGCACAAGCAAGGGGGAAAGGGAGAAGTAGGTTCCCCACTGAGCAGGGAGCCTGACTTGGGGCTCCATCCCAGGGTCCTGGGATCATGACCTAAGCCGAAGGCAGACACCTAACTGACTGAGCCACCCACTGAGCCCCTGTAGGAGAGATTCTTCAAGAGCTATTACTGAAAAAACAAACAAACAAACAAACAAACTGACATTTTAAAGTCTTTTAGGGGCATCTGACTAGGTCAGTCAGTAGAGCATGCAACTTTTGCTCTCAGGGTCATGAGTTCAAGTACCACGGTGGGTATAGAGCCTACATAAAAATCAATCAATCAATCAGTCAATCAATCTTTTATTTTTTTTTCAAGATTGTATCTATTTGACAGAGATCACAAGGAGGCAGAGAGGCAGGCAGAGAGAGAGAGGAGGAAGCAGGCTCCCTAATGAGCAGAGAGCCCGATGTGGGGCTCGATCATAGGACCCTAGGATCATGACCCGAGCCAAAGGCAGAGGCTTTAGCCCACTGAGCCACCCAGATGCCCCCAATCAATCTTTTAATAGAAACTGTCAGATTGCCTTCAAGCATGGGCAGTTTAGACAGTTTAGGCAGTTTAGACTCCTCCCCACAGAACAATAAGAATGCCTATTGAAGGGGCACCTGGGTGGCTCAGTGGGTTAAGCCGCTGCCTTCAGCCGCTGCCTTCTGCTCAGGTCATGATCTCAGGGTCCTGGGATCGAGGCCCGCATCGGGCTCTCTGCTCAGCAGGGAGCCTGCTTCCCTCTCTCTCTCTCTCTGCCTGCCTCTCCGTCTACTTGTGATCTCTCTCTGTCAAATAAATAAATAAAATCTTAAAAAAAAAAAAAGAATGCCTATTGAACTGTATTCTCATCTGGGTCATGTTTTAGCAAACAAAATAAATCTAACAGAAGGAACTGGGGAAGGTGACTTTGAAAAAATAAAAACTTAGCATTCTTTCTAAAAGCTTAGATATCTTTATTATGTTTGTCTAAATATTTAGGTCCTGCTTCCAATAATGTCATTTGTTTTTTTGTCTAGATTTTCTATGCAGTTCATGCCTTTCAAGCACGAAGTGACCATGAACTTAGCCTTCAGGAATATCAAAGAGTACACATCCTTAGATTTTGTGACTTAAGTGGCAATAAAGAGTGGTGGTTAGCTGAAGCTCAGGGGCGGAAAGGATATGTGCCAGCTAACTACCTTGGGAAGATGACTTATGCTTAAGAAAAGAAGCCTCTGACTTTTGTTTTCTGGGAAGTTATGGACTACCTCATAAAACTTACATTACGAATGTTGGTCTAGAAGTTAAGAAACCACCAAACTACATGAACTGATCCTGTATCAAGTTTTAAGGAAGACTGTGCTTCCTAACAAGATTATTTCAAAATGTATGTTGAAGAATACATATTGAGGGAAACACTTAACAAACACAAACAGCAGAACAAATAGCTCAAGCTCAAGAAACAGACCTCTCAAGCTCCAAGTAGCAACTACTTAAAAGTGGAGATCTTTGAAAAGGTAAATGTTTTATCAACATGAAAGGTTGGACCTAAGGATAAGATTTCTTTCAATTTATTGTATTGTGTATTTTGCCTCAAAAATTTTTTTATTCTTATTCTCTCTTTTGTATATGTGTGCACATATATACTCATACACCTATAATCATATTCACTATATGGTTTATACATAATATGTATATCATATAGATTACACACATATACACATAAACCAGGAAGTATACTAAATACACATAAGTATAGGAATTAACAGCCAACTAGAAGTCTTTGATGTGGAACATCTCTTTAATACAAGTTTTGAATGAAAACAAAACCAAGTCACATAATCTCTAACATTTACTGAATGTATGCTACATGCCAGAAATTTTTCTAAACGCTTTATATGTGGTAACTTATTAGATACTCACAACATTATGATGAAACTGTGGCCCAGAGAGGTGAAGTAATTTAGCCCAAGTCACACTGCTAGTAAGTGGTGGGGCTAGACTCAAACCTAGGTCTAGTTCTGGGGTGCATACTCTTAAACAATTTGCTATCAGCAAAGAACCTAATGATACAAATAATGGACATTGATAAGGACCATTATATTTGTCTCAGGTCCATATTTAAGTACTGAGAAGTTTTTCAAAATCAAGGGCTACAAGAACTTCCATGATGTTAATCTAGAGAAAATGAAGTATCTAGGTTTATTATTTTTATTTTTTTAAACATTTTTTTAAAGTATAATTGCTTTAAAATGATCCTGCATGATTGTTACATGTTACTTGAATGGAAATATTTTTGGATCACTCAATCATTTGGATAATGAATGGGGAATGTGTGTTCCATGTTCTGAGCCAAGATGTGAATATTTTTAGTTGTTGATTTGTACTTAGATATGGCAGGCATTAAGGATAACATTTGCTGAAACACAATGTCCTGGGACACTGACTTCAATTTGGGAATACCTCAAAACTGCCCCCTAAGATGACAGGCATATTTTGTCAAGACATTTTATTGACCTGTAGATGCTTTGTTAGAACAGTAAAAAGATTAAATTTGACTTAATGGTTTCCTTTATACCAAGATAAGGTGGACTTACATTGCTCACACAGAATATGCTAAGATGACAGAGATTGTAAGATTTGTTACTTTGAGAGATCTCATCTCTGTGATGTATAATTACATGTTATTACTGAGGAATACAAATAACAAACTGAAGAGTGCTGCTTTTCAGATGGCTGTTTAATGTATGTATATGACATATACAACCCCAGAAATTTATAAGACATCTACATGACAAAAAATTTGATTTTATAATATTGTTCCAGAAATACTTAATCTAAAGATGATTTTATGAGGTTCTAATACTAAGTTTCTTTTACCTAACATTTTCTTGTTTTGAGTTTGGAAACCAAAAGAGGATTCTCTTTTTTGGATATATGGGGACTTCTTATGTCTTTTAAATAGTGCTTTGTACCCAATGATGAAATGTAAGTAAATTCCAGTTTGTCTAGGGTAAAGCAAAAGAAAATCCAAACTTGCTACTTGTGGTAACTATGAATATGCCCAACAAACAAGCTAGTGGGGAAATTATACACATACTTAATGTATATTAAATATGTATTTAATATATATTTGGTATATATTACTGTATATATGTATAAAATAGTTTTATATATATCTATAATAGTATATATCAAATATATATATTTAAATTAGCCATGACCTTAATGCTCCCCTCAAAATGAAAAATTGTTGAGGTAGTACATATCTACTTTTCTGGTTGAAATACGTGATGATGTATATGAGAAGCTTTGTCTACTTGTGTGGTCCTAGGATTGATGCTTCTTGTCTGACCTTTGTAGAAGCCACACCACTGAAGTCACAGGTACAGTTGGCTGCTGAGCAAGTGTTGTAATGAACCACCTACTGTACCCTCACTCTTATATTACTATTAAACTATGTTGTTGCTATTTTAAAAATACACCTACATTTTTCATATGCCACTTAGACTTTTATTTTTTTAACATTTTGCAATACCTTCATTTTCTTAGTATATTGTTTAAAATCAAGTAATTGTAATTTTGAGGTTGGGGTTATTTCGTTGTATTTCCCAGGGGAAATATAATTCAAAGATAATTATGATGTATGTAACTCCTTAAGAAGTTTACAAAGATAAAACTTATTGGTGACATCATTATAATTAAGGCATTAAGAAAAAGTTCTTTCTTTATATTTTAAAATTTAAATGTTATTGTACAGCATAGAATTCTCTGAAATGGGTATTTTTGCCAAGAAGGAGAAATTTTTGTGGCTTTTTTTTTGGTAAAACAAATAAACAAGTGTATGTACACATTTCATTTAGTATTTATTTTTAAATACAGATGCTCTAATCTAATATTATACATAGTATTGTTTGGAAATTATAAAAAATTCAGTAATGCAAAATTACCATGGGTTCTTAAATCATGTGAAAAAGTCACAAAGCTACTATATGAACATTCTTTGTATTTGAGAACAATATTTTCATTTAGTATTCATTAGTATAAAATAATTCTATGAAGACTGAGCTGTGCAGAAGAGATATAATGTGCATTGTTAATCATATAAATGCAGCATTGCATGAAATACTCTAAGTGCTGATATAGTCCATATTTTACCTAAAATAAAATTTGGACTTTTAGAGATGGTTATTAAGTGCCTGTCACTATTTGTGATGAACAGTTCAAATGATTCACAAAAATTAGTGTTTTTATTACTGAAACATGAAATTGAAAACTCTTCACTTTCCCCATAAGCTTCTTTGATTTTTTTGGTCTATTGCAAAAGCTTCTCAGAGCCATGTGAATAGAGATGAAATATTTATATTTGAAGATAGCAAGAAAACTACTTTATTGAGATCCTAATTGTCATAACTGGCTTCTTAAGGTACTCAATGTATTCAATACTGAATACATCTAGCCCTCACAACATTCAAGCCAAATTAGACATATAAATTTAATTACAGTTGGTGAAGAAGTAATTAAATTTCATTGATTGGAAGGACACTAGACTTTACATTCTCTGGAGAAATACTTCAATTTGTAGAATGTTACTATTTTTAAAGTCTAACTCTTTCTGTTAGCACCCTCTTCCTACCCACACTACATAATATATATATATAAAAACCAGCCATTAAATTATCTGCAATTTACAAAATTATTCAACATAATGCATCTTCATTCCAGGACTACTCCAATTCCAATTGAGTCTCTGTAGGCCAGCTACTGCTTGCCCGATATTACGCTCTCAATATAGGCAAGATTTGCTTCAGGTTTTTAGAAAAACAAGTCACACTTTAGCATATACTGGAATGAGATGTTCCTGTTCAAAAATCTAAGGGGTGTATTCTTAGCAAAGCTTTTCTTTAAAAGAAAACAATACTATGGTATATAAATGTATTTATGCCTTTTTCTAATTGCTTATATAATTTTGTAATTATTGCATTAATACAAATTTTTATAAAATGATGCATTTTCCATTTAACCTATGATCATCACATATAATTTACCTCAGCTAATAATAAACAATACTACCACATCCTTGTTAAGCATCAGAATCAGAAACTTAATCCTGGAGTATCAGATGCCTTCCATTTTATCTCATTAATTATCGTCTATGTTTTATAGAGGAGGAAACCAAAGATCACACAGCTCATACATGGAGAGACTGGAATTCAAAAGCAGGTCTTCTGACTTTAAGCCAATGTTCCTTTAGTGTTTTTTTTAAGTCACTAAAATCCAACAGAAAGCACAATATACAAAAGATGATATTGACCAAATTTCTACTAATGTAGGATATGAGCTTACAATCCTAAAAGCCTATCTTGGCTCACCTAATTATCTATTCTTTCACTGGCATAATAAAACATTTATTGAGAGCTACAGTGGTAATTCAGTGGTGTGCAAATCAAACAAAATCCCTGCCCTCATACAACTTAAATTCTAGTGAGGAAAAAAAACTATGCATAACAAAATAAATTAAGTGATAAATACTATTAATACTACTTTCATCACATGTTCAGTTAAAAAAGCTTTGTAGTTCGCTTATTATAATTATGGAAAAATCGAGGTTTAAGATGTACCTGAAGATAAAGTCTAATACAGAAGTACCTGTATAAAATACCAAACTGAATTATATACATTACTAGATGCATACTTTCACATGTATGGATTCCAAATATATACTTATGCACACATATAATCTCCACAAACAGCCATACTCAATGAAAGATAACTTCCTAAAAAGTCTTCTAACATCCTCTCTGAAGTACTGTAGAAATTAAAAGTTACTTCTCTTCCCAACTCTATCCAGCACATATGTTCTGTGATAGGATGAAATTTTCCACCTCAAGGGCCGACATGCATTGCATTACTGCTTTAATTTCTCATAGGTTCTGAGGTCACACGAATTGTTAGTTCTTGAGCTGAGTTTGTATCAGATAATTTTGTCCAGTTTAGTCCAAACTGGTCCTGAACTATAAACAAATAATGATGATTTTATGGGTTGTTTTGGTCTTTTGACCCTAAAGAGGATTTGATGTTCATGCCAAATGATGTTTAATCAACAGAAATCTTTGTTTCTCAAAACAGAAACATCTGTAGGCAGATTTTAAACATGTAAATAGATGTTTACCCCCACATGCAAGTAATGGGATTATCTCGATCCTGCATTCTATTTTACTATGAATAATTTAGTATCATTGTTTAAGGGTAGTTTACAATACTCTTTCCTTAGAAAAAGAGCAAGTTTATTTAAAAAGCTTTATCTTCACAGAAATCTTTTACCAATGTATTTTAGAAGACGTTAGAAAAATTTAGGGATAAGGGAAAGGGTTTGAGATTAGAGATTTATAAAGATTCAGTAGCACACATCAAAGTTGAAGGAATAAGGCTGCTGCCCATAATCCAATGAATATAAGAATTTTTTGGACTTCTAGTTTCTGGATGAAGTGAGGTATTCATGAAGTACAAAATGGCTGTTGCATTTTGCTTGTGAGTACTAAATTGTTTCTCTGGTCCAAAAAGCTACATATCTTCTGTCAGAAACTGTATGTAAAAACGGTAGGCTAATTTGTTAATTTACAAATAAGGCTATGACTCAGACCCCTCACATTTTGTAATTTAACAATGCACACACACATACTCAGAACAATTTCAAGATTTAATCATGATACTGGAGCTTCTTTTATACAAAGTTAACTAAAATTAAAACTGTAACACTTTTGGGCAGTAAAAATAAAGCAGCCCCTTTTTTCTTTCCATGATATAGCAGAAGGTATCAGTATGTAAACAACTCAGAAATTATCCACCCACAAAAATTCTTGGAAGGGGTAGTTTGTTCAAGAATTCTCAGGAATATAGATAACCAGGATAAATCAAAATTCAACATTTATTGGTACATATAATGTGCATATATTAGACTGGCAATATAAGAAAAAGCAGGCAATGGGAGAAAAGTACTGCGTTATGGGAGTTCATAATCTATTGGAAGAGAGATCCCTAAATAACTGATACGAAGTGATAAAAATAAAAGTAAAGATATAATACAGAAATATGAGAAGTCAATTATATAAAATTCATTTTGAAAATGGGGAGATAAAATATTTGTGGGGGAGAGGGAGAATCAATTGAAATGAGGCCGGGGACTAACATGGAATATCTGGAATATTGGGGGGAAAGTAGGAAAGTTTATATTGGGTCATTCCTGCCACCTTGTAAGGCACCTTATTCAGCAGGATTAATTCTTGGGGCTTTGCTAGAAGATGAACTATTTCTTTTTTAAAAAATTCATGTATGCTACCAGTCTCTTGGGATTCCAGAAGTTCTCATCAAGAATTAATCATTTTAATCATTGTTTTCACATGCTAAGGAAACTGTTAAAATAATGTTAAACAGACTTAAAATAGATTTCCAAATTTTGCTTAAAAACATTTAGTATTTGAAGGTAAGAAATAATAGAAATTTCATTGTGAAGATTTTTATTAAATTATAGTATATTACAGTTTATGTCCTAATAATAAGATTTTTGGGTAATGTGATATAAAAACCTACTTGGCCACATTACTTCTTGAGTTTCTTCTGGGCAGCTTTCTTCTTGACCATCTGTAATCGCTTCATGGCATTGAGCTGTGATTCTTGTGAAGTTGGACCTTTAAGGGATGCTGAGGGAGAGCTGCTTGATTCTGAAGTGGTTTTGCTAGTGGTACTTCCACTAGGCCCTGATGTCCCACTATTTCCATTCCCACTGAGTTGGCTGGTGCTTCCTGGAACTAAACTACTTGGACTAGGAAGACCCACTTTGCTAACATTGTCACAACTAATGGAACGACTAAGGCCAGTTTTGCCCAAAGTTAGAGGTGGAGGTGGTTTCAGTGGTACAGTGGGTGCAGTGCTGTTATTGGAACCTATTTTGGAACCTATTCCACCTTTAGATGATGTCGCCAGACCAGTTAAACCCACAGGCTTCTGGTTAGTTGATGAGGTAGCAGGTTTCCCACTATTATTTTGGGTTGTTGAATTCAGTTTTGCTGTTGATGGACCAGCAGAGGAAGTTTTAGCTCCAAAAGCTGCCCATCCAGTTAGTCCACTAGTTACCGAAGAGGAAACGCTGGTATTAGAAGAATTTCCTGAAATAGCCGTGGATGTCTAAAAAAAATAAGATAAGCATTGTTTTAGAGCTAAATGTAATTAACAATATAATATCTTAAATATATAACAAGTTGAATTGTTGGATTTTTTTATACAAAAGTAATGACTTGGGAAATTTAAATCATACCACCAAAATTAAGTTCTTATGAAACTAATCTGAAAAAACACAAACAATAACACTTATCCATAGCTAACTGATGCTACTATTTCCAAAGCAGAAATTCTGAGATGTCATATTCTTGTTCTAATGATTCCAAAAAAGAAATGTATGAAATTTGATTTTGGGAATTGCTTTTAGATTCAGTTACAAGCACTCTTAGAAAATCAGATTTAATACTTTAACTTGTTTTTCACCCAAAAAAGGTATTATCTAGTTCAGTGAAGTACCTAATTGTTTATACCTTGCTCCAAATGGCTTGTGGGTCATTTCAAAATAGAATCCACTCTTATTGGACAAAAATGCTTAAACCCAGGACATTTAGAAGATGTCTGAGATAAACAGATTCATTTGATTATTATTTATTGAGTGAATCAATGTGTCAGATCCTGAGTCCATTTTTTTAAAAAAACATGTTCTAACCCTAATTTTGAGCGAATAGCTCCTGAACTGCAAAATATATACAAATGTGCAATGTTAACTATTTGGAATTGTACAGCTCTGGTGATATATTAAAAAGGTTTCATAACTTTTTTTTTCATAATTTATTCACGGTTTCCATGAAGCTATCACCCAAGAGATCCCTGCTTTGTATAAAAGATTTTATCAGTTGCCTCAAAAGTTGCACAGTGACATTTTAAGTAGGCCTGACTCACTCCCAGATGAATTTCTTAAAGATGTAACACCTTAGTTTCTCTAACTTCTTTGGCCAGTCAAAAGCTAACAGTGACACCAACGTCATTGTACAAATAAATATTGCCCTTATTCACATGAGAACAATTTTTTTTTTACCTTCACATTAGGTAAAATTGTGTTTTGTTACAATTAATTATAAACTGAACTTCCTACCAGCACTCTTTCTACCTTTATATTCTTAAGATTCATGAAAGTGTTAAATTTACCTATAGGTAAAAGATTAAGTCTTACAAATAGTAGTTTACTTAAAAATATGGTAATTACCATGCCTAAAACACATACAGTTATACTTCAGACCTGAACTCTGGGAGAGTTGTTAGTTCTTACAAAGTAGCCTTCAATACTGTCTACATGTAAACATTTTAAAAATTTATTTATTTTATTTATTTTTAAAATATTGCATTTATTTATTTGAGAGAGCGAGAGTGAGAGTGATCACAAAAGGAAATGAAGAGGAAGAAGCAGACTCGCCACTCAGCAGAGAGCCCGATGTGGGGCTTGGCTTGTGCCAGGACCGAGATCATGACCTGAGCTGAAGGCAGACGCTCAACCAACTAACCACCCAGGTGCCCCTATTTATTTATTTGAGAGAGAGAGAGAAAGGGGGAGGGGCAGAGAAAGAGGGAGAAACTTCAAGCAGACTCCCTGCTAAGTGTGGAGCCCAAGGCAGGGCTTGATCTCAGGACCCTGATATCAGATTGACCGGAGCTGAAATCAAGAGTCTACAACTTTACCAACTGAGCCACCCAGGTGCCCCTGTGTGTAAACATTTTTAACCAGTGTGAAAAGTAATCAGAATAGAGTGCTGAGATACTTATTTCATAAGAGGAAAGGTCCAAATTTTTGTTCACATACTCTGAAAAACAGAATTTTTTTAATAGTAACATCATTTAGTAACTCTCTAAGGTTACTTACTGTATCTGGATATCTAAGGATATCCAGAGAAGATAAACCACAGATAAATTATACATTCCTGGAGGAATGCACATAGGTAATGAGAAAAAGTTAAAGGAAGCAAAAGGACAGAAGTGCAGTCAACTTGTTTTAGTTATGAAAGATGTAATTTTTTCCCTTTTCTATTAAACATAAAACTGTCTGCCTTATGGCTAAATGATCTTTCAACAAACTTCATAAACAAAAACCCATCTGAAGTAATTAAAAAGACCAAGACTTAAGAAGTACAAACAGTTCTGTGTGTATAGCATTTTAGTTTAATGGCTTCCTATTACTGGTATTGCTTTTCAACAAAATGACATATGGCTTATAATACTATTAGGACACGAAAAAGTAAAATAACACAAACAATGGAGACCAAGTAATCTCTCAGTATTTTAGTATAGATAATAAGTTTCTCAGCTAGTTCTCAAATTTTTAAAAAAATTTTATTTATTTATTTGACAGAGAGAGAGAGAGAGAGAGAGATCACAAGTAGGCAGAAAGACAGGCAGAGAGAGTAGGGGAGCAGGCTCCCTGCTAAGCAGAGAGCCATATGCGGGGCTCAATCCCAGGACCCTGAGATCATGACCTGAGCTGAAGGCAGATGCTTAACCAACTGACCTCCCAGGCACCCTACTTCTTAAATTTTTAACTATTAATATTTTCTTGCCCATTATCCTAGCTAGAAAGCCATCTGCTTTTTAATATGTAAAAGGAAACAAATATTTTTCATAGTAGAAATGTATTCAACTTTCATCATAAAAACATCAAAGCCTCTTAATCAGAATAAACATGACAGCCAAAGCCTTAACTTATTTTCCATACAATGGTTACATGTTGGATTTCTTAAAATTAACCTTTAGTAGTAACAAGTTGGTATAAAAATCTACTTAAAAGTGATTTAAGTATAAAATACAGCAACTCTAATTACTTTCAATAAATTATTCTTCACTCTATTCCAACTCACTAAGTTTTGACATGGCAAATATGGATATCCTTTGGATATTAACTCTTCCCTGGCAAATTAAGTTTAAAAAATGATCTGTGAATAAAATTATTAGGATCTTTCTCAGAGTACTTTACATTCATTAACTTTTTAAAAAAAAAGACTTATTTATTTGAGAGAGAGAGCACAGGGGAGGTGCAGAAGGAGGGGGAGAGCAGGAATACAGATCCACACCCCCACTGAGCATGGAGCCTGATGCAGAACTCATTCCCATGGCCCTGAGATCAGGACCTGAATCAAAACCAAAAGTAAGATCCTTAACTAACTGGGCCACCCAGGCACTCCTTTACATTCATATTCTTAATCATCACACCAAGGTTCTTGAACTTAGCTACTTAGAGTCACTAGGACAGTGTAATATCTGGAATTTTCTGGGATCAACCTTTGAGAATTTGGGTCTAATATTTTTCTACCATGTTTAGTACTCTGCTTAAAACTGGAATGTATAACTCAGTAAAAATATTGTTTTTGTTATAAAATAAGGTTAGAAAAATATTTTATTCCACAATATCAAAATGCCAAATATTAATAATAATGTAGTGTGATTTCAAGGATGCAAACCTAAGAATGAGAAAGGTGACACTTTCACTAGATAATCTGGTCCCTTTGTATAAGGAGTAGGTACCTTGAAAGTTCATGATAATGATGGAAAAAAATAAGACAAAAGAAGAAAACTTCTTCAATAGCCAATAAGCAGGGAGAAAAAAAAATGCTACAAGGTCACTCTGCACAAGTAATGTGAGGAGCAAAACTGCTGTAACTGCGGGCAGAAGTATTTAGAATTTAAACAAAATTCCTGATTGGAGATAAATGCCTGACTACATAGAAATGGTAAAGAATACCACTTTGGAATGCTTATAGATCTTTCCTAATGGTGATAAAAAGAGAAACAGAGTTAGATATTAAATAATTATATAAATGTTCCCTTTCTACCTAATAGTAATAGTAATGCAGTCTTTTTCAACATATTGCCACTTAGTATATAATGTTACTCATCAATATTTTTTTCAAGGAAGTATTTTTGAGTCAACTAAATTAAAATCCAAGCTTAGATAAAAATGGAATGTACTGTACCTTGACCTCTGTTCTCTTAAATGCTAGAAAAGTTGTCTCTTGTTTGAGTTTAGTTTCTGGTTTCTTAACCAGTGGATCTTTGATAGCTGGAGCTACAGAAACAACTGTGGGGGCTGGTTTCTGTGGTGGTTTCTGAGTTTTTTGAGCCTGTAAAAAATCAGAGAATTAAATTAGACACAAAATCTTAAAGGAATGCATAAAAAAAGACAATAAAAAAATCTGTCACAGGACTCTTCATTGAATTGAAATACAGTTAAACATTTAAAAAATATTGTGTAACACTAAAAATATAGATTCTTGAACAAATTATTTTTATCATCATTCTATGAATGGTTTTACAGATTTTATTCATTTCTAAACAGTAAAGATATTAAGCTTTAGAAATCATGCAGATTAGTTTGATAATACCATTTTAATAAGACAAACCAAACTATTTCTTTAAAAAAAGGAAAATCAGGGGCGCCTGGGTGGCTCAGTGGGTTAAAGCCTCTGCCTTCGGCTCAGGTCATGATCTCAGGGTCCTGGGATCGAGCCCCGCATCGGGCTCTCTGCTCGGTGGGGAGCCTGCTTCCTCCTCTCTCTCTCTGCCTGCCTCTCTGCCTACTTGTGATCTCTCTCTCTCTGTCAAATAAATAAATAAAAATCTTAAAAAAAAAAAAAAGGAAAATCACAAATTACTTGTAACCAGTTAGCTTCACTTGTAATGAGTCCGTTTATTTATTATGGCTAGTTAAAGACTTAAGAGTTTTTTCCTTGATGTTCAAGTACAAATCTCTAAGTAACTGAGGGTGAGTTTAAAGGTAGTTCAGATCAATTATATGATCTCAAATACCGAATGTGGCTAAAAAACTGTTGATGAAAATTATGTATCTTCTTGAGGTTTTTTTCACACTGAAGAAGCAGGCATGCTAAACTCTTTGAGAAAGTCCACAAATACAATTTTCTATGTTATTAAAGAGGAATTTGTATCCACTATTCCTTTATAAGCATTTTCAGTTTTATTTTGACCAATAATTGAGTTTTTTATTTTATAACTTTGCATTCTCTTCTGAACTCTATTCATTTTTCAGATTATTAGTGTTTTCCAGGTAAATAATCATAATTATATAAACAGTACAGTGCTGTGTTTGAAAGCACAGTTTTTAGAGTCAAACAGAAATAGGATTAAAACCCAGCTCAGCTTCTTCCTTAGCTATGTTACCACAGATAAAATATGGAAATCTCTAAAATCATCATTTTCTTCACCTGCAAAATGAGGATAAGACGACCTGTTTCTAAGGTGGGTTATGAGGATGAATTATGACTACCTAAATGTCTAACACGGTGTCTGGCACATGTGAGTATGGACAGTAATAGTTTTTATTTATTCATCCTCATTTATATAGGATAAGAAAACTGAATCTGGAAGAATCCATGCATACTGGGTGGGGAAAGATGCTCCCAGACAGTCCACTGTCTGACAGTCTTAGTAAGACCATGCAGGACTTTATCAGGAAATTTATTAATAATCTGTTCCCATTTCTGGAAATTTCAATGCAGTCTTTTTGTCTGGACTTTCTTGTATACACTTCTTGTGCTATGGTTTGCTGTACTATATAAGGTTGGTCCTTACGTTTCAATTCAACACATTTTTTATATTACATGTTTTCTGTATGAAAGTATACCTACTTCCAAACATTAGTTATAAAGAGACATTCAGATCAAGAATATGATTAAGGCTGCTAGAAGACTACCCTTGGTAAAATATCTCTTACCAGCAGGGAAGGAGGACCATCTTATTCTCTATTGCAAAACCAGGTTATGAGAATGCAGCCCTCATAGTAAATCAGAAATATATGGTTCCATAACCATGGCTTTCAATCTTACACTTCCTTCAACCCACATCTATTTCAGAGATTAGACTCTGAAGACTGGTTTAACTTACATGGCATTAGTAGATTCCTTACAACAAAGCCAAGAAAGGGCCTTTGCCTAGAAGATCACATTTGGATGTTTTGCTGCTTCTATATCACCTAGCCATCTTACGAGTTGAGTGAGAAATACCAAGGGCCCTTGGTCTTTTGCTGGTAATACTAGTTTTGGGAACTAGGATATTAACCCTGACTTGGTGCTGCCCAACAAAGGTATATAATTTTTCACTGGGTGAGTGCTTCACACATTGAAGAATGTATGAAATCTCCCACTCAGGGCAGTAATTGCCAGTATGACAGCGATCAAAAAATACCACATATTTCTAAATGCTGCTGAGTAGGTATGTTATTACCTTAGATTGAAAACCACTGCAATAAGTTATAGGAATCTCTGACTTAGGGCTGGGGCAAAACCCATTACCTGGTAAAGAGAACATTATAGAACTGAAGAATGATCCTGGAGCCTGCCACACCCTATCACCACATTCTTAACTAGGTCTTCCTATAATAATATATAATATGTGTACTGTAGAATCTGCCCTACTTGGACAAATTAGTGTGGGGAGAATGGGGATATAAGATGCTATTTATAATATCTCTGAGATACCTTGGAGCAATAACCAATGCATATACACTGAAAGCAACTGTAGTAGTACCCATACTATTTCCAAATTCCATTAAACTTTGTGTTTATTGGATCCTGATCTTTAGGCTCACTTCAGATCTTGCCTTTTGGTATTTCTCTGAATCTAGTCTGGGCGAATTCTACTCATGTTTTAACATTAATCATGGCTCTCCATTCAGTACTTTGATTCTTAGACATATAAACTGAACTTATTGACTATTTTTGGTACTAATCCACATTTCCTCCACATTACATTACAGAAAACAACAGAAAGTAGGACATGTCCAGTTCTGAGCTCTGCTCTAGTGCTATGCCAATCAATGAGACATGGTCTTACTGATAAATGAATTATACATTTAATTTGTAAAGCAGATGAAGAAAAGATACCGCAGATGAAGGAAAGCTGAGAAGCAGGACATAGGGGAACAGAAAAGTTCATCACATATTCAGGAAATGATACACCTAGCCTAACATGGCCAGAGTGTATGGGTGTATATAGAGAAGGTCCATATATTCACCGTAATGAGTATAACCTCATTATATAAGTAATGGAGAGCCACTGGGCATATTTAGGCAGATAACATTAGAGAAAAAATTGAAAAGAACAATTCTAATTGTTTTTATTGAAGTGAGTAAGGCATACTGAAAGGAAGCAAGGAGACAACTTTTTTTTTTTGGTAATAGTTTTGGAGCCCAACATGGGGCTTAAATTCACAATCCTGAAATCAAGACTTGAGCTAAAGTCAAGAGTTGGATGTTTAAACAACTGAACCACCCAGGCACCCCAGAAACAAGGAGAATTCTTAAGGGGCTAAAGCAATAGACAATTAGTGGGACAGGGTAGTAAGGGCAAAATGAACAGATTTAAGAAATGAAGAAGAGGCACAACTAGCAAATTTGGTCAACAAAGTAATATAGAATTAAGAGAGGCATCAAAGATAATGTTTTCTAGTTCAGACAACTGGGCAAAAAACTGAGTGGAGAAGAAAATTTTAATTTTAAAGATATTGAACTTAAAGTTACTTTAAGATATCTGGCCAGCTGCCAAAGTTCATTCCTGAAAGAGGACTAGACCTACAAACAGATTTGGTATACACTGTCACAAAAAAGGGAGGAGAAAACATTTTGAAGAGAACAGTGCTTACTTTATTGAGACTTACAATAAAATAACAATAAAAAAATCTTTGAAGATATACTAAAGAAAGACTGTGGTCACAAATTACTTATTTTTATTATTATCAATTCTTAGTGACTACTTCTATTAATGCCCTGGAATGTACTATACTGCTCACCCATAATCATTTGATTGAAGTCCTGGAAGACTAGTTTAAGTAATAAACTAAATAAAAATCAAACTAAGCAGAAAAAATTATATCTTATCACAGAAATTTCCTGTTACAAACTGAAAATATACATACTACTGAAATTTCACTAATTTTCAAAGTAATAAAAACATTTCCTATTTCTGATTTAACTGATTGAGAAGTAAAATAGGTACCTTGAATTTTTACTTTTAACTATGTACCTCTGCCTTTAAAAAGATATTATTTGGCCAGAAAAGTCTATGTAGAAATTTATTTGGTTAACAGATGTGAAAATTCTTTTATCTAAGGCAGGGGAGGAAGGACAGGAGAAGCAGGTAAGTCACTAAAGTAAATCACAATTTCTTGATTTCTTCAAAGGAAAATGATAAAGTTTATTTATCTGCCTTTTAAATAAATAGAAATTACAAAACTATCCAATATAACAAGTGAAAACACATTTCAGTATGATGTTAAAGGCAGTTATATTAGCAAGCCAAGTATATAAAGAAAGTACATTAGGAAAATGAGATTAATGGTCACTTGAAGACAATGAGAAGGACAGACTGATGAACTGAGAAACACAGATGGAAAGACAGACATGCATATGCAAATAATGCTTCTGTACATAGTTTGTGAGTTTAATGGTTTACGCCCACCCAAGAATGGACATTTTCAGTATGTCCTTACCAGACTCACCAAAGACTAGGGCTTTGTATCTCACCATTTCCCACAGTATTTTATAGTATTTCTAAATGTTTGTAAATACAGACATACTGTATTTCAGGAATGTTCATGTTTTGTGGGTCTCTAATCCTGTTTATCTATATTAGAATAAGCTAAAAGCTCAACAGAGAAAAATGGATATAATATGGTCCTTTTTTTAGGCATAGATACATAAATCATACATGTACATTATAAATACAAATATTAAATAATCAGTATATGTATTTTTTCAATAACTTAAATATTCAAATTTTATTTTGAAAAGCACCTATCAACAACAACAAAAAAAATGATAGAGACTGTTTAAAAATAGAGAAAAAAAAAGATTCCTACCATTCTTTTCATTTGCCTGGTACATCGAGCACAATACCACACCAGACGAGGGTCATTCACTTCCTTGTCTGTCACCTGGGGCTTATGGCAATCTTGGTGGTAGAGATTATGGCACTCCTGACATTCTACTAATTGATTACCGGATGCCACCGTCATTTGCCTAAGGAAAAATACCATTAAACACTGCACTTATTTGAATGCAACAATTTAAAGCCACTTTAGGGTTGTTTTGGTAAGTGTGATATATAAAAGAGGGAAAAACCTCAAACAACCAAACAGCAAAATAACAAACTCAAGCATGCAGCCTGCACGAGCATTCCACGCTCAAACACAAATGAATGTAAGGTACCCTAGTAACTGAATTTGGCTATATTCTCCTAGCCATTTCTCATAATTTTTTTCTTTCTCCCAAGAAGGGAGACTCTGGCTCCCTTAGTTCCAAGAGTCTCATAAAATTTTCTCTATACTTCTATTAAATTCCTTTATATGCATTACCTACATGTTATTGTCTTCTTCATTAATATAGAAGTTCATTAAAATAAGTTGCCTGTACATTTAAATTGACTTATGCATGAAGGTGGAAACAGGACCTAATTATCTACAATGTTTAGCATATTACTGTCCAGATAAGGGTGTTCAATAAATACATGTGTTATCAACTGAATAGAATGTAGCAAATTGTATATCAAGAAAATATAAATTCAAAAAGCAATCACCACAGCCTTAGACTATCCTACGTCTCCTTAGACTATCCTACTAGTTCTCTCTCCATTATTACTTTACCATTATTTCTTATTTAAAAATTATAAACTTCATGGTAGCTAAAGGCTAAAATAAATATATGTGAAAACAGTGAAGCTGTAACAAATGATCCTATTCAGAAGTACATTAATTCATTCTCTGTTAAGTTCACAAAAGCTTATAGTTACTTTATCAGTCCTAACGCACCAGAATCTAACATTTCCATTAAGAAAACAGCAACAAAGATGGTAATCTTTTCTTTTGCACTAGGCAGTACAAGTTATAAACAATTAAAAATTTAGCCCCTTGCATCAAGCAGTATAAAATTCAGTTTTCTTTTATTTTTATAATGCATCTTCTAATAGGCAAAATCATCCATGTTTTATAATTATGTATCCACATTTCAAAATAACACTCAGAATAACCTACACAATCCTTTGATTTCTTCTCCATTATTTGTAGGAAAAGATGTAAGGGTGTTTAGAAAATTATGTGTAACATTCTACTTTATAAGTACTATCAACATTTCAAAGGGAAAAAAAAGCAACACAGACTTCTTAAAAAGAAACAAATTAATCTGAACAGGTTCTTCTTCACTGAAGAATAACGCAATAATAGTTTTCCTCTAGAACCCAGAAAACGTTACTATGGCATAACAGATTAAAGATGCCACAGTGAGGAAGATAAAATACTTGACAATTTTCAAAATGTTAAATTGTTATATGGGTATCTCATAGAGAATAGTCTACTTATCTCCTACCCACTTCCAAATTATGAAAACAAAATATAAACACCCCAAAATTGGTCTGTTGTTTTTTTTTTTTCCTTTTGTTTGCTCTCTTTACAAGGACAAAAGAATCTTTCCACAGAAAGGTACAACTTACCTACAAACAACACAGGCCAATCCCATCTCCATGGCAAAATCATCAGCACTAGTCTCCTCAAAACTGGAAAGGTCAGTCATGGCTAAATCCTTGCTAGTTTGGACGGTAATGGGAGAGGACCGTGTCTCTGGTTTCTCCAATCTAGGTTTCTTTGGAATATCAACTCCTTCTGCGATGTCTGATTTCATCTATAAAAAGCAGACAATCAGAAAGTAACATGTCAGAATAAACCTTAAATCATGGAGAGATGGATACGATGGACACTTGCAAAGACCAAGTCCACCTGACAGATATTTTGTCATTTTAGGGACAGTTATAAACACTAAAGATCGGTAGATTTATAATAAATTCATAATCAATACATTACAAGAAAACAGCAAGGTAGAAATAAAAAAAATCAGAACATTTTTGCATGTATCTGTATCTGTCCTTGTATTCTTTTATCCATTAAAGAATTCTGATTCAATGCACTTACTTATATGGCCTTTTGTTTCCCAATCAGATGCTGTGAAATGAGAAGCCACAGCAATAAAAAGGCAATTTTTAAGGCTACTTTTTATCTTAAATATTTTAAATTATAAACCACTGTTATTTAGGGTGCCTGGGTGGCTTAGTTGGTTTAGCATCTACCTTTGGCTCAGGTCATGATCCCGGCTTCTGGGATCAAGTCGACATGCTCATCCCCTGCTCAGTGGGGATTCTGCCTCTCCCTCACGCCTCAGCCCCTCCCATGCACTTGGGTTTTTTTTCTCTTTCTCTTTAATAAATAAAATCTTATACTACTGATATTTGAAATATATTGAAAATAAGTAAGTAACAAACCATTTCCCAGTCATCCAGACACTGCCATATTTGCTTCAAAGCAAATTCTGGCTCCTCTCTTTAAGATATGTGTTATAGACATACCTGTCAAATTGGCAACAATTAAAAAGTCTGATAAGACATGGAGGATTTTCAATTCTTATACTTTATTGGCGAGAGTACAAATTCAGTATATGCACTTTGGATAGTAATTTGCCAATGTATAGTAAGATTGAAGATGTACCTATCCTATTACATCTATAGAAACTATCCTCCTATAGAAACTATCATCATGTGCACAAATTTACCTTTGAAGCTGCTTGCTAAAGCTCCATTGTAATAGAAAAAAGAAGAAATAAGCTAATTGCTCACCAGTAGGGGAATGGATAAACTGACTTATTTACTGAGTAACTATTATATGGTGTTGAAAGCAATGTTCCCTCTTTGTTATCAACACAGGTGAATTTCAAAAGCACATTTCTTGAGAGATGAAAAAGTATGTTGCCAAAAGATATACATGTACAGTGTGATACCATTTATAGAAACTTAAAAGTACAGAAAATACTATATATTTTAAGAATAGCCAATATTTAGAGAAAGTATGAAAACATATGAGACTAAAATACTCCACCTTGAGGGCAGGAATTACTAAAGGCTTTTTAATTGTATTTTTTACTAAGTGCTAAAATCTAAATAATTAACTATGTGCAAAAATCATTCAAAATAGGCAATCCAAGAATTATCTGTAGGTCTGTTAAGGTACATACCAACCTAAAACAAATTTCATGTTTAGTCACTTACATCTTTATTCTCTCCTGTTTTTTCTTCTCAACAACTGTTCCATCTAGAATATTTAAGTTATGGATTAAAGTTTATACTTGAAATTAGTACATCCCCTAGGGTTCAAATATGTATTGATAATGACTTCAGTAAATGGTTAAAAAATGTAAATTCTACCCACTTTTAAAAAAACCAACATCAGCATCTATAATTATCAAAATATGTTTACTGAGAAATTATGTACTTTACCTACTATTATGTAAAAGTGAGCACAGAAAGAAACATTGTTCCTGCCTATAAGCGCAACTGATTTATTCTTTTTAAAGGTCGATTAAATTAATTCTTACTTTATCAGCTGGTCTCTTTTCAGCTTCCTTCTTTACTTTTTCAGTTGTGAGGGCCTTGCCATTACTATTGCCAGAAGGAAGACTGGAAGATGTTTTGGGCTCTTGCTTAACAGAAATAGTTTTTGTGCTTGAAATTTTGGGTGGCTCCACATCCTAAAAGATAAAATAAAAAGATACTAATTAAATGTTCTAACAAACTGTAAAAAGTAGATCATAAGTATAAACAAATTTTAGTTAAAAATTAAGGTATATTTGACCAATGTAAAATCCATTTCTTTAAAAAGATTTATTGAGAAACAATTGATATAAAAACTGTATCTATAGGGCGCCTGGGTGGCTCAGCGGGTTAAAGCCTCTGCCTTCAGCTCAGGTCATGATCCCAGGGTCCTGGGATCGAGTCCCACATCGGGCTCTCTGCTCAGCGGAGAGCCTGCTTCCTCCTCTCTCTCTGCCTTCCTCTCTGCCTACTTGTGATCTCTGTCTGTCAAATAAATAAATAAAATCTTTAAAAAAACAAAAACAAAAACAAAAACAAAACTGTATCTATTAAAGTGTAAAACTGGTAATTTTCACATGAAACCATCACTATAATCAATATGAAGAACATATCCATCATCCCCCATAGTTTCCCTGTGGCCCACTATAATTATCTTAGAGGTATACATCCTAGAGAAACTATGTCCCCCACCATCATCAGGCAACAACTGACCTGCTTTCTATAACTATTAGTTAGTTTACATTTCCTAGAAATTTATATGAACAAAATCATATGGTAGGTACTCTTTTTCTACCTTCTTTCACTCAGTCTATTTATTTTGAAATTGACTCAGGCTGAGTATATCAACAGTTCATTCCTTATACTGCTGAATAATATTCTATTGAATGGATATACCATTGTTTATTCATTTATCTATTAATAGATATTTATTTAGAGTTTGAGGCTATTCCAAATAAAGCTGTTATGACACTTCCTGCACAACTCTTTGTGTGGACATTTACTTTCATTTCTCTAGAACTAATGTCTAGGAATAAAATGGCTGGATCACATATGGCATGTGTATGTTCAACTTTTTAAGAAACTACCAAAACATTTTCCAAAGTAGTATACCATTTTACATTTCCACAAGGAGTGTATGAGAGTCCCAGCTCCTTCACATCCTCATAGACATTGGTATGGTTAATCTTTTAAATTTTAGACATTGTAATAGGTATATAGTGTTATATCACTGTTGATTCAATTTCCATTTTCCTAATGTCTAACACTGTTGAACAGTTTTTCAAATGCTTATCTGCCATATATATATCTTCTTTGGTAAAGTGTTCCTTAAAATTTTTTGCCCTTTTTAAAAAATGGAGTTGTTCATTTTATTACTGAGTCTAGAAAGTTCTTCACAGATTCTGGATACAAGTCCCTTATCAGATACTTGATTTGCAAATATTTTAGTCTCTGGCTCATCTTTTCCTCCTTGTCTTATATTACCACTTTGCTGATATTTACACTTGCTATCTATTGCTAACAGTATAAAAAATTTATGTATATGATACCTCCTTGGAATCACCCTGCAAAAAAGAAGAGCATTTCCTTCCATTCTAAATAAACTAGAACATCTGAGTGCAGTCTACTTTTTTGTGATAATACATAAATGTATAAAAATACAAGCAAGAATGATATACATTAGCTTCAGAACAGTGGTAACCTCTGAGGAGGAAGAAATGGGGAAGGGATAAAGAAAAGGGCTTTAGACTTATTGGTAGCTACACTTGATTTATTGTGCCACCGTCTAGTTCTAGAGGCCAAATCTGGCCTATTGCCTGTTTTTTTATAAAGTTACATTAGAACACAGCAATACTCTCTCATTTATGTATAACCTGCAGCGCTTTCATGCTATCATGGCAGAATTAGATCATTGTGACAGACAATGTGGCCCCAAAAACCTAAAACATTAACTATTTGATACTTTACAGAAAGTCTGGTGACCACTGGTATAGCCTTGGGAAAGTGATGGAAAAAATGTTGGTAATGGAGATTAAACTTAGAAGTGTACTACTTCTCTAACATAAAAAACTAAAAGACATAATCTTGCAGCATTTGAAAACTATTATCTAAGTCAACTAGAGTTACAAGTCATTGAAGAATGAGTTAAGTTCTAAGTTCATTATTTCTTTTTCTTCTCTTCCCTTTTTTATTTTTTTAAATAAGCAGACTACATGCCCAGCATGAAGCCCAATACAAGGCTTGAACTCATGACCCTGAGATCAAGACCTGAGCTGAGATCAAGAGCTGATCTCGATCAACGCTTAACTGAGTCACCCATGCGCCCCTAAGTTCATTATTTCACATTTGACTTCTTTAATGAGGTAAATGAAATATCAACCAATTTTTATGTTGATACTACATTTAGAGAGCCAGTTGTTAATGTTTATAAGTATACCACTGCCTCCAGGTGATTTATTCTAGAGATGGAAATGAACAGCTAAAGGCTATAATTAAGTGAATCCATACTTTTTATACACCTAACAGAGTATATTCTCTAGGTTGATCAATAGAAGTAACTCCAGTTAGAAATCTAAGGGCAGGAGGCTTTTTAATTGAAATAAATTTTTCATGTACTTAATAGATGAACTTCCCTCTGTTTTAAAATCTCAAAATACAGTACTGCTTCTTCAGTAATAACAGGTTTTTCCTATTGGGATAATATCAATAGTCAGAGCAGAATAAACTTAATAGTGCATTCTGTAGAGTTGCATAATTTGGTCAGGTTGAACTCACTGAACCTACCAGAATGAGGATGGTAGAAGAAACAAGGACACACTGCCCCTACTATTCAAAACACAGTAAAAAGGCTTGAGAATATGAGAGTTTGTATTGAAAGAAGATGAGGGGCAAAATACCACTGTTTACTTAAGCACTGGATCTGGGACTTGGCTGCTGAGTCTGGCATTTGGGCCTGACTTGAATTTGAGAGTGTGGATTACACTGAGTGAGTGATATAGTTCTATCTTCCTTTAGTTTGGTGTCTAGGTTCAAAGACCTGGGTGACTTGGAGTTTCAGGGCTCTAGAGATTTAGAAAGGTTTGAAAGAATGTTATCAGCCATTACAGAATATAGTAAGAGTTGCCACTCATGAAAAGCCTACTATGTACCAGGTAGATACTATGCCAAGTAACTTACATACTTTATTTTTGGTTAATTATCACAGTTTTGCAAGGTAATTTTTATTATACTAATTTTACTTTTACTAATAAAGAAATAGAGGCCGACTGAAATGAAGTTACTATGCACCTCAGTTTCCTTATTTTTTTTTTTTTTAAGATTTTATTTATTTATTGAGAGAGAGAGAATGAGCAGGGGGAGGGGCAGAGGGACAAGCAGACTCCCAGCTGAGCCTGGGGAACCCTGTGCTGGGCTTGATCCCAGAACTCTCAGATCATGACCTGAGCCAAAGTCAGACGCTTAATCAACTGAGCCACCTAGGGCCCAGCAGTTTCCTTATTTTTAAGTGAAAATAAATAATACCTCTTTCAAAGGACCATTATCACAATTAAAATTAATTATACACATATATCATGTAGAAAAGTACCTTAAACACAATAAATGTTCAGGATATAATATCTATTACCACACAATTAATAAGAGGCAAGCTGGGATTTAAAGTAGGTTTGGTTCCAAAATATATATTCTTTTCACATAAAGTCGCTTGGCTGCTTTATTATTATCAAAGTTGGAGCCACACAGTTCTCATAGTTCATTCACACCTTTTCCCTTAAATTATTCTACCCATATTCAATCCACTTCACTGCAAAATCTGTCCTTTTACTTCATGGTTTTTGGCCCATAAAAATTAGAGAATAATTACGAGTTATGGTTTCACACAGAAGCTTAAAAAATATTTTGCTCATAAATAATTAGAAATTAAATCATATATAAGTGGGTTTCTCTACAAATAAAGTAGAATATCCCTCCCATCCAGCTAACTTTTCTATGTAATATAACAGTTCTTTGAAAGCATGATGGAAGAAAAGAACACTAAAAAATATAATTTCTTCAAGCCTCAAGGAAAGATTATTATGGCAGGGAGACTATTTTGAGATGGTCTAAATATTAACACTGTTCTACTACCGGCCTTACAAAACTCCATCCCCCAAGCTTTTAATTCACACAGGTACCTTCTGAGATGGACGGTAACTTGAATCAATGCCCCGAGCCAAAGATTCATCAAGTAGTGCCTTTAGCTTTTCTGCAGAATCCTTACTCTTTGAATGTAAGAAGCCTAGTGCTTTCAAAAAAATGGGATCAAGTTCCAAGTTCACAGTAGCTGCCATTGCAAACACCTGAAGAAAAAAGAAGGGGGTGTTAACTTAGAGACAATGAACAGTTATCTATGTTAAAGTTTATTTATTTAATTCTTTTGTTTATAATAGGTAATATTGTGCCCATGATACAAAATCTGAAATGTCTAAAAGGTTATTACAAAAAAAGTAAATTTCTTTGTTATACTTACCAAATTCTTTTCACCTGAAGCAAGAACATATCAGTTTTGTATGTATCTATATCCACAGCTAAATTTTAAATCCAGATAAGCTCCTCCCTGCCACAGAGCCCCTTCCTAACTCTGTTTTAAAATGTACACTAAGAGTTCAGTGTACAAGAATTTGATGTGTTTAGCTCAGGTTTACTATATGTCAAAATTCTTCTCTCCAGCCTTATTTCCAGTGCCAAAAAAAAAAAAAAGATTTGGGGGGTATATGTCACAGGAGGGCGATGTTTAGAGGAAGCATTAAGTGATGAGCTATAAAGGTGTTGCAGCTTTTGATGCTGCAGCTTTTACCTCAATTATATTTTCTTTTTATCTCCTTAGTCCTCAGCTCCAATCTTGAATGCCTCAGAAAACATACTAATGATAATCTTACTGAATCACAGATTGTGGTATCTCATGCATTAACTTATTTTTAAAAAGCAAGGTCTCTAAGGAATGGTGCCATAGTTACTACAAAATATATATATATATATATATAGATAGATAGATCTATCTATATTAAAATCTCCCAAAGGGCCTATGAGAATGCTCTGTGTCATTAGGAGCTTAAAATATAGTGAAGATGTACATCAAAGGCTTATGAAATTCCAAACATTAAAAAGTTTTGTTTTCAGCTAATACCAATCCTATCATGTGGTTCTACTTCTTGTGTCACTTTTTCAAATTCTTCTCCAGGCAAGGTATTATTAAAATAAAAGTGTATACTTTGTGTTCAATCCTTTGATCAATATTGTAGGGCTTGAAGTTGAAGTCTTCTACCCTTGAGGTTAATATTGTAATAATGCAACACACTTGCACTGTTAGAGTTAAGGATCTGTCAGCAATTCCACAGTAATCTCTCATTTTCAGGGGTTTATAAAATCATTAAAACTTGCTGTAGGTTGAATCTTGGCATATGAAAGTTCAGACTGAAATGAATTTTGTTTGTTCCTTACCCATCTACTTCTCCCCAATCCTTCTCCAACTTTGACAGGAAATACACACACACACACACACACACACCCTTAGGTCATTTTTTTTAAGTTTTCAAGAAAATATTAGATACTTATCTGACAGCCTCAGAATTATTGTCAAATTCTGCACTCTACTAAAATATCTGAATCACTCATGAATCCAAAAGCCAGTACTAATAGGAAAATAACCTACCTCAACAGCTGTATTAGTAATTTAATGAAAATTGAGAAGCAACCTCTGTCACTTTTTAAGATGGTATTATTCCATACATCATTTATATAGATGATAAGGTACAGAAAGGTCAAATTTACTTATGGTATAGGCTGGTCACTATACATGTTCTCAGGAGAAAACAGTTCCTCACTGAAATGTCCACAATATTGAATTGTCCTGACTGCTCAAGGGGAATACGGCATATTGTTTTATTGATATAACTTTCTACAGCTAAACAGCAGAGTGTTTACTTATCCAAAACCATCTGTTCTTATGAGACTGACCAAAGGGTTAATACTGAAAAGAATCCTTTTAATATACTAGAAAAACCATTACTTGAAATTTCTACGCTGAAAATCAGAAGCAAATTATTTACTGTTATGTAATTCCATAATCACCAATAAAAAGTCTGCATTACAGATTAGGTGACAAGAGTCAACACCTAGATTATAAGACCAGGGAAGTCATGTTATCAATACCAACATTCCAACTGGAACCTTGGGAGTCAGTTCTTATACTATCCTGTAATTATAAAACTGAACAGGCTTTGTACCCACACCCTAAATTACTAACATGTCCCTCTAGCCCGGTGGTCTTCATAGCAGAATATAGGGGGAAAAATGTAAGAATTTCTTTTTTTATTAAAAAATAGCTATTAGGGTGCCTGGGTGGCTCAGTGGGTTAAAGCCTCTGCCTTCAGCTCAGGTCATGATCTCAGGGTCCTGGGATCGAGCCCCGCATCGGGCTCTCTGCTCAGCGGAGAGTCTGCTTCCCTCTCTCTGTCTCTGCCTGCCTCTCTGCTTACTATGATCTCTGTCTGTCAACTGAATAAATAATAAATTTAAAAAAATCTTTAAAAAATAGCTATTAATATACAGAATGATAGCAGTGTATGCATATAATTGATAATGTATATGGAAGTATGCTCAATTTTACACTCATGAATAATGAGACAAATTTGGAGGCCACTGCTTTATGCTATCTAGCAACTTCTAGTTTACCTTTCTTTATTATGCATACATCAAGGCTACTTTAAAGTACAAATTACCTTTCCCTTGAAAAACCTTCCAGTACTTTCTTTCAGCTCAGCCCTTCTCTTTCCACACTAACTTCATTGCTAGTTGCCCATTGTCTTCTAGCCCCCACTCATTACCAATATATTCCCCTATGTTTTCTACTTGTTTTCTTAAGCACTCCTTGTATAGCTTTACCTTTTCTATTTCCCCCATGACAACACCTTTTTACCACCATTTCCTAGTGGTGTTCCTTTCACTTCCTATTCATAGAGCAAAGAGGTCTATGGAGATCTAATTCCATATTGCTGCTTTTGGGAAAAAATTCTATGACCACCACTCATCAGCATCTTCTCTTGAAATCCACACCTGCACCTTCAAGGTTGCTAAAGTAAGGAACCACATTCATCTTTCTCCTCCTCCGCACCTTCATCTTCGGCGATGCTAAAATTGCATCTATATCGATGATCTCCAGCTTCCTGCACTTTTACTTAAATCTTCAACCTAAAGAGCTTCATCTTCAGCCACTGAAGATTGAAACTAGCCATAACTATTCTACTTTTTGATTATAATATCCCATTATTCTACCTATTCCACTGTTTTGACCCAGAAATGTCTTCAGGGTACCAGGTCAACCTTCCTTTTGGGTTTTCTGTTTAGTTTTTGCCCCATTTCTTTCCTTCAATTCCACCTGCACTTTGAATTTATAGAAGCCTCCAATTCCTTGGTCCCTCTGCTTTCTCCATATTGGCACCTCCTTGCTCCAACTTTTTTCCCTCATTGAAGAGAAGACAGTAGATGCCTAACATAAAACACTCATAGTTATTATTTTATCCTTTTATTTTAGTTTTCTATCTTACTTTTCTTTACCACTTTTCTATTGTCTTGTCTGGTTTCTATTCTCCTTTCTTACTGGCAAATGCAAACATAATAAAATTTATTTTTCATCTATTTATGTCCTTAAAGAGGTCAGCAACTAATTTATCAATTTGCCTCCTCTATTACTTCCAAAAATATTTTCCTGGAATTACACCAAATTATGTTACTTTTATACAATCCTTCCCTGTGTATTCTCAAATCCATGATCAAATGGAGGATTCCAAAAAACAAAGTTCTAGGTGTGTTTATGTGTATAGATAAAGAGAGATCGGGGTCCCTTTTCAATGAATGACACTCTCCACTGATCCAGTCTGGGGCCTACATCTTCCCGTCAGGGAAGCGGCTCTTATTCCTTATTACCAAACAATCAGCAGGCTTTCCCTATGGATTCTGACTCTGTAACATTTGTCACATTTGTTCCATTTTTCACTTCCACTGCTACTACTCAAATTCATGTCTTTATAATTTTGTATTATAACAATAATCTAGTTATTCTCCTTGACTTCAACACTGTTGTCATATTAATATTCCCAAAACACATTTCTTTCTTTTTTTCATTTTCTTGCTCAAAAAAACTTTCTACTGTCTTCGAAATAAAGCCAAATTTCTTCACCTGCCATTTAAAAAGACTCCTTAACTGGCACAAAAATTTTAATTCTTCATATACAGATTTTCCTTACAGCAGAGCCATTAGCTAGCTTTGACACTTCTACTTATTTTTCTCTCTGGGAGGCTTTTTTTTTTTTTTTTTTTTTTTTTTTAAAGATTTTACCTATTCACCTGACAGAGAGAGAGATCACAAGTTGGCAGAGAGAGAGAGAAGCAGGCCCCCCGCTGACCAAAGAGCCTGATGCGGGGCTTGATCCCAGGACACTGAGATCATGACCTGAGCCGAAGGCAGAGGCTTAATCCACTGAGCCACTCAGGCGCCCCTCTCTGGGAGGCTTTTTACCCATTTTTAGAAGTCCAAATTCTATGTTCAAATATTATTTCTCATGAAGATTCTATTCACCAATGGTGTGTCCTTCTCCACCCCAAATACTACTAATAATCTCTCCCTCCTAGGATATCTCATATAGTGCTTTCTTGTGGTACTAGGACTTTCTACCTTGAACCATACTTTTTCCCCCCCTAAAAGTGTCACATTCCCTATAAAACTCTGAGTACTTTGAGGAGGAGAGGGAGTCTGTATTTATCTTTTTGACTATTACTCTGCTACCATGCAAAGTACCATAAAATAATGGCTACAGAATTATTAGGGTTCAAAGTAAAGTATAATGATTTTTTTCCTCCTTCTACATAATTCTAACCACTTACAAAGTCCCTTTGCAAAGAGCAATAAGAACAAAAGTCAAACCCAACTTCCCTACATCTCCTGCCCCCCCACCTCAAACATGGAAAAAGCAACAGGAAAAGCAATATAAACAAAAACCGCGTCTTCCAATACTAGAGACCTGTACAATGTTCCTATCTGCAATACTCTCTTCCCAATCCTTTACTTGGCTTAAATTAACCCCACTCGACTGTAACTCCATGAGGGCAAGAACTTGTTTTATTTAGTTATAAATCTACTGTTTAAAATTTAGGCTCTCAAAAATACTGAATGAATGAACTAGTTTTTTTTGTGTTTTTTTTTTTTTTAAGCATCACTTTCTGGGGCATCTGGGATGTCTCCAACCGAAACTGGATATTCATAATGCTTTGCCCTAGATCCCATTTCTCACCCTACATGCCAATCTTAGAAAAAGTCCAAAGTTGATCATCTGCATGTGCACACACAAGACCAAGGAAACTGAACCTATTCACACTGAATGCGCTGTTAGGGTTGCCATCTCATAACGGCTCTAGAAAGCTTTGCCCTCTATGTCTTTGGAAGCTCTTGCGACCCCTTCTAACAAAAATCCTTTCAAAGATGCTGCGCATTTCCATCCTCTCCTGAATTCTTGGCCCTGGGTTACACTGAAATCTTAGGGACTCGTCTGGAAACGCAGGGCAAGCCGAAGACTATGATTCCAATCAACCAAGTGACAGAGAAGCTAGCAGACGCTCAGAAAAGGAATTCCAATCCTTTGATCAAAACATGACACCGAAGGCCTAGCACGGGGTAAGGTCTTTAAGGAGGGACCCCGAGAGAAGGTAAGAGGCGGAAAGAGGGAGCTGCATAGAGAAGTCGCCAAAACCTTCCGAGAAGGGTCTGAGACAGACTTCCAGGAGCCTAGTCCCTGGGGCCGTGCCTCAGCGGACGAGCCCTAGCCCGAAACACCGTAGGAGGAAGCACAACCCTCGCTGAAGGGAGAGAGCGGTCAGCCTGGGGCGCGCGACCCCCCGCAAATTACGGGGTTTTCCCAGGAGGAGCGAGGAAACTAAGACCCCACGCAACTACTCTCCCACCTCGCCTCGCGGAGGTCTCGAGCCTCCCAGAGGCGGCTGGGAGCCGGCTAGCTCGTCACAACTCACCGCTCCGCCCCGCAGCTCCGTCCGTTCCCGGAGGCCCCTTCCGAACCACTCCCGGAACTAGCCCTCTCCGAGGAAGGGGAAACAAAGGTTCCTGCAGCAGCGTGAAGAGGGGAACTTTTTTGGCTGTGCCACGGTAGGAAGTGACGTAACCTCCAGTTTCCGGTCCGCCGGATTATGAATGACGGCCGACGCCGCTGTTTCCAAGATACCGTGCCTGTTGTTTCTTTCCCGGCCTTTCTGGCAGCCAGAGGTCGGTGGGCGAAGACTCGCAGAAGCTGCCTCGGAAACCTGGCTCGAGCGGGGTGGGTAGGCGCAGGCGGCTTGTATCGCTGACACGCTCATGCACCCTCCCTGCCTGGCCGCGCCTCTGCGACCAGGTAAAGAGGGCGCTCAGGCTGCCGGCTCCGCAGTCCCCCGACCCCCCTGAGTACTCTTTGCGTCCGGAGGAGACTGGCTGACGCTGCGGGATGGGGAGGAGCGGGGCGGGAAGGGCAAGGGCCTGGAATTAGTGGCCCGACCGTTCTCCGGTTTGGGGGCCCCTCAGTCTCTTCAGACAGTCACAGCTTCTGAGAGAACTGGTGGAGGGCTCCGGGCCCTTTCTCAGGTTTCCCCCGGCCAGTCCCCGTGGCTTCCTCTGCTTATGGGGGAGTGGAGCAGCTTCTCTTTGCAGGAGTCTGTGGGGTCGTTTACCGTTCGCTGCTAAGTGTAGTTTTAAGACCTTTTGGCACGCTTTAACTTTTTTTCTTTGGCACTTAGTTTTTCATTCCATGCTTTCCTGGTTGGAGAAAGCACTTGTATTCACATTAACAGTTGCTCCAAAGGAATTGCTTTGTTTGGGGCCACTCGTTTCTGTTACACTATCGAAGCAGTGTTTCAGGTCGGTTTTAAACTTCTGTGTAGAAAAGTTTGAGTTTAACTTGCGTGAAAATTGCTTTGGCTTCAGAAACATTTACTGACACCCGTACTTCCCGTCCCAGCTCTACCTGCTTTGGGATTAGGTGGCTTGTTTTTTTTCCCCCCTTTATCCTTAAGCCCGAGATCCCATTTCTTGTCCTAAATTCTTGACTATCACGGAAATGCCAGCATTTGATAATATATCTTGTGTTAAATTATTGATTTAATAGAGTACTGCTTTTCCCAAGTTTACAGCAAAAGTATTGGAGAAAATGAAAAAGCTGGCAAGGATTAGTGGTGTGGCAATTGTAAACATGGTCATTTAAATATTGTGAAAATAAATTTTTGTTATAAATACAACTGAATGATTTGTTGTCATATTTAATAAATCAAACTTTAAGCTATGTGAGTTTTTTTTTTTTTTTTTTAACTGCCTGGTGGGGAGTATACACCTAAGCGGATTGCCTTAGGGCATGCATACTTGCTATGTGAAATTATGGTTGAGTTACACTTGAAGACATTATTTTAAGAGGTCTAATTTTATTTTATTTTTTTCAAATTTTTATTTATTTATTTGACAGACAGAGATCACAAGTAGGCAGAGAGGCAGGCAGAGAGAGAGGAGGACCAGGCTCCCCGCTGAGCAGAGAGCCCTATTTGGGGCTCCACTCCAGGACTCTGAGATCATGACCTCAGTGGAAGGCAGAGGCTTAAGCCACTGAGCCACCTAGGTGCCCCGAGGTCTAATTTTAAAAACGAGTCTGTAATGAGATAGTGAGATTTGAGAATTGTTTATATCAGCTTTTCTATTTCATTATTACTATTTTTTTACCTTTATATGTTTGCCTGCTTTAAGCAGAGCTCAAACTTAAACTTACTTAATACTGGGTCCATCAAGTTTAAAAACACCACCACCAACCTGTGTTTATTTTATAGCTTTGGTATCACCTGTGATTTGAAATAAGAATACTGAGTATCCAATTAGCCTTTCTAATAGCAACAATCAAGCAGGCCTTGAAACAACATTCTGTAGGCCAGTCAACTAAAACACCTGTAATATATACAGTTCCTTAATAGAAGTTGTTTTTAATCTTAAAGTATTAAAAGTAGCCCACTGATTTCTGTGAGGATTAGTAATTAGAATACAAGGATTTAAACGATTTAGATCATAACAAGCCTAGGTATTGTTTGCTATGGGAATTCAGTAATTTTATTTCACACTTGCTAACATTTCTAACATGTTAGCATTTTATGCTGTGATCCCTCTTAATTATGAGGTCAGGCTTAGCTGCAAGCATTATGATTCTGTGGTAGCAGATAATTTCCTCATTTACCAGAGAGATGACACACTTCCCTAATGGCTAAAGTTACAGTAAGCTTTTTCGCTTTTAAACCCATTTTTTGCCCAGATAAGAAAACAGCTAATTTTAATTATTGAACTTTGTTCTCTAGGACTTAACTATATGCATCCCCACATTACATAATATGATGGGCACTGAAGCAGCTCAACTTTTTTTCTTTCCTTTTTAACCTTTAATATCTAAGGTAATTAGCTGCTATCTAACTGTAAGGCAAGCTTTTACATGTATAAAATATAGATAGTAAGAAAATAGGGTGAGATTTGCAACCAATTGTGTTATTTAGTGAAATGTATAAAACAATCCAAGTTCCAATATTCATAATGTTGAACATTGGATATGGTAAGGAATTTAAATGAGTTTAAATTTTAATCTTTCAGAAAAAAATGTGATTCATAACCTGTAAACTGTTGAACTATTTATTTTGTACAAAATAAGCAGTTAATATGCAAGTAGACTTAGGATATCACATATTCTATCATTTTGTGACTTCCTGTCACAGTAACAAACCAGTTTTTTTTAGTACTTGGTGGGGGCGAGGAGCTTTTCAATTTGACATGGATCCCTTATCTTTCCTAAAAAGTTCGGAAATATAAAGCATAATTTGTGACTTCCCAGTCGAAGTTTGTTTAATAGTGTTAATAGATAAGGAATTTTGAGATAAATTACAAATGAATAATAATATTTACAGGCTTACTAATGTGATAAGCATTGTTAGGTTCTCACAGCACACTATGGTAAATTTGATTGTCCCCATTTTATAAATGAAGCTAAGGTACAGGAAAGTTCTATACTGCTATTAAATATCAGAACCAGGATTTAAACCTAGTCAGCTCCAGAGTCTAGGCTCTTATCCATTACTTTATTTTTCTTGGTGTATAAATATTCTACTTGCTAGGTAAGTATAAAATCTAGTTAGATTCCTACTTCTCTTGGCTCAGTTTCTGTATGTACAAAAACTATACTTCCTTTACAAGTTAGATAGATTCAAGTTATATTTTTTCCAATTCCACTCACAACGGTGATCCTCTTCGTTTCAATTTATAAGTAGTTGGTTCTTAAAATAGATTGAAGAATAGTGTCAAGAAGAATGAGGCTGATGTACCAAGAATTAAGTTCTCCATAGTATTGTCATTACGATTACTGATATTCATTTATGTACATTCATTCACTTGAACTAAAATTTGAGTCCTCATAAGCACTGGAGATAAAAGGTTGGGTAGTAAGACCTATAAAGAAAAAAAAAAAAAAACAGATAAAAGACTAGGAGGTGATGGAAGTGCTTTTTCCGTTCAGGTTGTCAGGGAAGGCTGCTTTGAGTTATTCAGAGACCTCAATGAAATGAAGGAGCAAGCTAGGTATAAGGAACAGCAAGTAGAAAAAATTCTCAACTGGGAACATTATTGGCTTCTTCCAAGAACAGGGAGAACTAGCTGGAGAGGAATGAGCATAAGGGAGCAGAAGTAGGCTATCAGGTCAGAAAAGGATAGGTAGGGTCATGGCAGCCATAGGCCATAATAGGAAATTTGGATTTTTTTAAAACTGTTTTGGGGAGCCATTGGATGGTTGTGAGCAGGGGGTGTGAACTGACAAATATGTTAAAAGGATCACCCTGATTATTGGAGAGTGGAGGAAAATTGTTAATAGATGTTTGTAGTAGTCTCTATAAACAGAGTTTATATGACTTGGGTTGATAGTGGTAGATGTGCTAAGAAGTTGTATTTAACATATATTTCAAAGGTAGAAAGAGTAGCTTATGAGAGAAAAAAAATGAGTGAGACTTCAGAATTAAGGGCCTGACCCCATTCATGTGGGTGAATGATGTTGTCATTTTATCAATAAGGGGACTACTAAGGGAGGGGGAACAGGTTTAGAAAAATGTCCGAGGGAAGATGTCAAGTAGCATTATAGGAATATGAAGTTCAAGGGAAAGGATGTGATTGAGATAAAAATAGGAGTCCTAGATGATAGTTAAACTTGTAGAATTGGAGATCACCTAGCATAGTACTGTTATTTTGTTAGTTGTGGCCCATTAATGGGTCATGAAATCAATTTAGTAAGTACTAACCAGCATTTATTTATTTATTTTAGATAGATAAAGTGCTTTAGAGCATGCCTATGGTGGGAAGGCCAGCCCCACAGGGGGAGGAGGGAGAGGGAGAGAGGGAATCTCAAGGAGACTCCCCACTGAGTGGGATCCCAAGGCGGGGCTCGATCTCATGGATCTCATGACTCATGAGATCTTGACCTAAGCCAGATTCAAGAATCAGACCCTTAAACCAACTGAGCCACCCAGGCGCCCCCTAACCAGCATTAAAAAAAGGAGAAAGGGAGGAGGAAGGGAAGGAAGAAAAGCACAGAATAAAAATTACCAGCTATATACCATGTAGTAGGATATTTCTTTGTGATTCTTTTGTTTCTGTTTTATTTGTGATCCTTTTTATTCAGTATAATGAATTGCATTATAAAAGTCTTACTGTGTGGCATGATGAAAAAATTGAATACCAGTAATCAAAGGAGTGAGTGTGGTTGAGAACAAGGCAAAGCACTGAGCCACAGATTGCTGAGAGGTCTGTGGAGGATCCAATAAAGGGAATCAGGAAGGATCTACCAAAAACTTTCATTGTCAGATAATTGCTTTCAGAACAGAGGTTTTTATCAAGGATTACTGAGACCAGCACAATTGCTTAGAATAATGTAATTTCTGATGTTTCACTTTTGTGAAATTGTTGCTGTAATAAAATTGCAATATGCTTCACTTTCTGGAATTTTAAGTTTATAAAGTAGTGGTATTTATATTAGAAAAATAGCTATTCCTAAATGCTTCCAGATAAGATCCCTTTACAGTTTCTATTAATGCTTTTGTGTTGATGGACAGTCTTTATCCGTGTAACGGAATTAAAATGTACTTGTAAGGATTGTGAGGATTAGAAGTAATGTATAAAAGTTGTGTGTGCTTTGCACATAGTTGGTGGATAATAAAGTGAATGTGATATTATTAGAATTGTAGTCTTTGTTCATTTAACATTTACTAAGCTCCTGTTAAATCCCAGGCACAGTGATAATTTCTTATTTGATAAAAAATATTTTGTTGCGGTGGTGCACTTTTTGGTGTTTACTAGTTAATATATAACTTAGCTATTTGCCTATTATGTAATATTTAGTTGCCCTAGATCCAGACTTGAATTTTGAGCACAAAATTGTCAAAAGTTTTTTCAGCTTCTAAACAAATATGCTTCTTTTTCTTTTTCTTTCTTTCTTTCTTTCCTTTTTTTTTTTTTAAAGATTCATTTATTTAAGGGAGAGCGAGTGAATGCATGCATATGAATGGGAAAAGGGCAGAGGGAGATGGAGAGAAACTGAAGCAGATTCCTCACTGAGTGTGGAACAGACACAAAGCTAGATTTCACAACCCTGAGATCTTGACCTGAGCTGAAACCAAGTGTTGGTTGCTTAGGCGACTGTGCCACCCAGTCGCCCCCAAGGATGCTTATTTTCAGTATCTTTATTATGTTTTTTCTTTGTCTCTCTTTCTATATACATATGCATGAAGTGAAGTAGTAAAATGGGTTTCGATTTTAAAAACCCTATGAAACTCACTCTTTTATCTGTGAAATATTTCAATTTATCAATACCAGGAAATATTAATTAGGATAAGAATACAAAAATAAAAGGTGTAAATGCCTAAAATGTTAAGCCCATGACTGCTTCAGTTATATTTAAAAATACCTTAGAAAGGGCACCTGCATGACTCATTTGGTTAAGTGTCCAATTTTTTAGCTCAGATCTTGATCTCAGGGTCATGAGTTCTAGCCCAGTGTGGAGCCTACATAAAATACATATATATGTCTTTGAAGATTCACAAGTAATGAAACCAGTTTTGAATATTTTCTTTCTTATCTCTATACTCCCTCTGCAACATTTCCAAACAAACTGGTGTGTCCAGGGAAGAGATGTATATTCCATCAGCTCTGTTCAGCTCCTACATTTGTAGTTTATATGCTGCTTTCTCGCTCTATTTCAGGAGTAGTTGCAGTGTGGCACCTGTCAAAGCTGAGCAGATGACCCTACTTCTGTGTGTGGCAGGAATGTAATATGCAGTAACAGGAGGTGCCCCAGAAACCCTGGAGACCCAGGATATGATATCAGTACCTACCTTTGTAAAGTTCATGACAGAAGAATAATGATGTAAGGACTCTAGGTAGAAATGGAGGATAAAAAAAGAAGAGGGGTTTCTTTTGCCTATGATGTTTGCAAACTTAAAGCAAAAACTATGTTCTACTCTCTTGAAAAATTACATAGTACAAGTCAAAAACATATTTCAGATTTGTACAGGTTTGCTAATATTCAATATTTATTTTAGAAATTACATTAGTATTTAATGGGAAGAAATGGCCCAGGGAGAGTCATTTTTTTTAACTCCAAGATCATTAAGTAACATTTTTAATCTCCCAGGGGAAAAAACAACAACAACAACAACAACAACAACAACAAATACCAACATCTATATTGGAAAAATAAATTATGTTAAGAATCAACAGTACTTTGCATTTTCTCTCCGGCATCTCATTAATTTTTAGGTATCTCCATGGGCAGGTTATTGCTATTCTATTTTGTTGACATTTAGCATTTATTAAGTACGCATAGTGACAAAAGTTTATAGAATACGTAAAAGTCTATTCTCAAGGTTCTTATATGCCTTGAAAAGTGGCAAATACACATATACTCTAATTTTTATAATATGTCTGTGCATCCTAAATCATAAGCTGTAAAATAGAATGGCATTATTTTCATTTTTGTTTTTGTTTTTGTTTTGTTTTTTTAAAGAATTAGCAGGATTAGTCTCATAATCACTATTTCCTAGACTGCTGGGCAAATGAGGAAATCAGTCATGTTTTTCTTTCAAATCTGCTTCTTGAAGGATTTAGGGATCTTCTGTATCATATCCCACTATCAGCAGAAGGAGTTAAGAAGATCAGTAAATTATCAGCAATAGATTTACAGGAGCAAACTCCTCAAAGAAATTATTAATTTCCTGGAAAAAAATTTTTTTTTTTGCCTGTGAGCTTTAATAAGCACCATTTAATATTTTGTTTTAAAGTAAACTATAGGGGCAAAAAAAATAAAAATTAAAAAGAAGATAAACTAGGAAGAAAATGGTTTTCATGGGTTAAAAAGTTGTTGCTTTTAAATCACATGAAATAATTTTTCTCTAGATAACCTTTTAAAGAAGTAATAAACCATGCAGCTCTGTTATGTTTTAATAAAAGAAATATAAAACAGTAGTGATTACTTGCATTATCAAGAAGTTCATATTTTACTAACTATATCCTTTTATGATGAATTACTAGCTTTTTAACAAAAAAGCTGAGGACCAAGTCATTCTTAACTGACTTTTGCTTTTGATTAAAAAAAAAAAAACTGAGGAATTTAGAATATAAAGGAAATTTAATATGTTGATGGTTTCCTAAATTTCAGAGTACACTAATATTTCAAATACACTTAAAAGAAAGTTGCAGGTATACTTTTTTAATCTTCCTAGCACAGGTTTCCATGGTGAATGCTTTTAAAGAGTGCCATCTAGTGTTAACTTTGGAATTGCGATTCATGGATTAGAATATGGGGAATTTTAGACCCAGGATATGTAGAAATCAAACAGCTATAATAGTTAACAAAATTCTTAAGGAATAGGAGTTGAAAACACCCATCAGTTTCACCTCAAGATTGTATATGTTTGCATCTTTAAAATAACTTGTGCGTATTCATGCATTCATTCAACAAATAATTCTTAATTATATATATATATGTCTCAGGCCATGTTTATATACATGTTATATATATATTATATATATATATATATAATATATATATATATATCGGGCTATGTTTTAGGCATTGTAGTAAACTATTCTCATAGAACATTCTATTTGTGTGTTACCACAATGGTAAGTGCGAAGAAAAGCCTAGAATAGTGTTTTCAGGGTGGGTAGAGGTGGGGTTTTCAATTTAAATACAGTAGCCCAGGATCATCTCAGCAAGAAGTTGTTATTTAAATAAATACCTGAAAGAGGTGAGGGTGTGTTCCAGGCACTGGAAACAACTGCAAAAGCTCTGTGGTTGGAATGTACCAAGTATTTTATTTTAATTTTTTTTAAGGATTTTATTTATTTGACAGAGAGAGACACATTGAGAGAGGGAACACAAGCAGGGGGAGTGGGATAGGGAGAGGCAGGCTTCCCGCTGAACAGGGAGCCCGTTGTGGGACTGGATCCCAGGACGCTGAGATCATGACCTGAGCTGAAGACCGACGCTTAACAACTGAGCCACCCAGGTGCCCCTGTACCTAGTATTTTAGAGGAATAGCAAGCCTCTTTGGCTGGAGCTGTGAGTGATGAGACCAAGGAGATCTTTAGGCCACTGTAGGAGTTTTGTCTTTTCTCTGAATAGAAGGGGAAGATATTTGAGTAGTGACATGATCTTACTCCGTTTTTAACAGGATCACTTTGAATACTATGTTGAGAATAGACCAGAGTGGGAGATAGGACAGCAAGCAGAAGATAATTGCTGTAATTCAGAGATAGGCAATGGCAGCTTAGATCACAGTGGGAGCAATGAAGATGGTGTGAAATAAGCATTTTGGATATATATTGAAGAGACAAAATAAGTTTTTAATGGATTGGTTATGGAGATGTGAAAGGAAAGAGTAACTAAGAATAACTTGAGATTTTTGGCCTGAGCAGCTAGAAGACGAGGCTCCGTTCACTGAGGTGGGGAGGATACATGAGGAGGCAGGTTTGGAGTGTGGGGGTGAGTGATTCTGGATATGTTAACTTGGAGAGATCTCGGTTAAGTTATGGGGAACTTCAGATATTTTTCTGTTGTGATTTAGCATGCAATAGCTCATCATATCAAAACCCACTCACCTTAGGAGAATTCATTTCTCACGAGGGAATGAATATATCCTCTCCCCACGGTTATTGTGTTATAGAGTCATAAAAGAGAAGCAGTGTGGGAGGACCAGCATGGCCAAAGCTTCTCCAGACAACTCCTAGTATTTTTGGTTATTTATTTCCCATTTTATTCATCTCTTGTTCTTACCTGTAGCAAGACCTCAAAGTACTTGACTGAGAGGGTTCTATTGCTAAGCATCTAAAGTATGCTTATTTTATTTATTTTTTTTAAAGATTTTATTTATTTATTTGACAGACAAAGATCAAAAGTAGGCAGAGAGGCAGGCAGAGAGCGGGGGTGGTGGGGAAGCAGGCTCCTTGCCAACCAGGGAGACCAATGCGGGGCTCAATCCCAGGACCCTGAGATCATGACCCGAGCTGAAGGCAGAGGCTTTAACCACTGAGTCACCCAGGTGCCCCGAAGTATGCTTATTTTAAAGGAGCTGGGTAAAAATCACCCCAAGACTAGTTAATTGCACCAGGTGGAAATCTTTCTTTTGGAAGCTATTTATTCAGTCCAGGAACAAATTCTTGCAGAATCATATCTATCACAAATCTTCACTGATTTCTAGAAAAAGTTTTTGAATATTCATCTTTCATTTCAGCTTCTAAGTTACTATATTCTAAGTCTATAACCACTTCAATTTATGCTGCAGGTAACCCAATGAAAGAAGAAAATGAAAGGCATTAAGAAAAGTCTTACAGAAGAATACCTATACTTGGACTTTTCTCACCAAATAGAAGGATGCATTTGTCCTCTTCATACATCTGTAACTTTGTTTCTATTATCATACTGTGACTGCAAAATCTTTAAAGTTTGCTTAGTCTCCACTGGAGAAAGTACAGATATTTCATTAAAAAATGTAGTGCTCCAGGATGTTGAAGTACAAATTATTTCAAGGCAAGAGCTTCCTCCAATAGTCCAGAATTGCTGTTTACCTGCAATAGTAGAAAAACCAGAAAATTTCTGTAGAGCAGGACTTGCTGTTGTACTGAGACACATAATCCAGAGATCATACGAAGCTGACCCCTCCAAGAAGGAAATTTTGGAACTTTTGGGTTTTAAGAAGACTTGCTTGAAAGCCTGTGCTGAAGTAAGTATGATGGCTCTTCTCTTACTTAAAGCCATAAAGGGATAACACATTTATTTGAACATCTATTTTAACCTTCTGTGGGAGAGGAATTAAATCCTGCTTACTTAAAAAATCTCTAGTAAGCAATGAAATAAAGTAGTCCCTCATGTATGCCAGTACTTCAGGTATAGCGTCGAAAAATAAGAATTCAAGATTTATTTTGTGAGGTTTGGAGACACTATTTTTAGAGAATGACTTCTTCTTTTTTTTATCTTTTGTTTTAATTGAGAACTTTTTTTAAAAGATTTTAATTATTTGTAAGAGAGGGAGAGAGAACAAGCAGGGGGAGCTGCAGGGAGAGGGAGAAGCAGGCTCCCCGCTGAGCAAGGAGCCTAAATGTGGGGCTTGATCCCAGGACCCTGAGATCATGACCTGAGGTGAAGGCAGACCATTAACCCACTGAGCCACCCAGGCATCCCTTAAGTGAGGACTTTAAAAGGAGATTTTACACATGAATAGGAGCTCAAGTAGCAGTGCTTTGAAACCGTATATTTTTAGGGGTGCCTGTACTTCAAAGGCTTTGGGAAGGAAGGATTTATTCAGTAAGAGGATACAAGAGGATAGCATGTATTCCAGGTATAGGATTGCTAAACCGTTGTTTAGTGTTATGTTTAAAGCACTGTAATATGTCCCTTGATAGAGCATAAAAACCTAGCCCCGGCATGGCGTGGCTTCAGTCGTCAAAACCAGTCTTATTTCCCGGTAGAAAGTTTTCTTCAAGCTATGTTGAAAGTAAAGACTCAATTTCTTCTGTTATTTTGTTTTTCAGGTTAGTCAGTGGACCAGGCTATGCGAACTCACCATCCCTTTAGCTATTGAGAATTTTCTTAGAGAATCTTCTGACCAGCACCCATCTATCCCTGCAGAAATACTACAGTTAGAGAAGAAGCTTAGCGAGCCTGTTAGAGTGCATAATGATGACAAACTCCGTAGGCAGAAGCTGAAGCAACAGAAGGCTGCTGGGGTCGGGCCTTCCCTTGCTAAGGAAAAAGGATTGGGCAAGGTGCATAGACAAGAAACATCTCAAGATTTGGACTCTACATCTGAGAACCTGGAACTGAAAGTTGCATTCTCAAAGCTCACAGTACAGGAAGAACCAGCTGCCACCAACAGGGAGCCTCCTCACATCAGAAAAGCAAAAGCCTCTGACCTCCCACCTCTGGAGCATGTGTTTGCGGAGGGCCTCTACTTCACTTTGGCAGATATCGTACTCTTGCCTTGTATCCATCATTTTTTGGTAAGGTTTATCAGGAACAGATACGTTACTAGAAGTTTCAGTCTGTGAAATTGCCTACGTTTGCATCCCTATTCCACTTCTTACTATCATTATGCTCCTGGGCAAGTAATGATTTCCTATCTTGATTTTCCTATCTGTAAAAAAGAGATCATAGTATCTATCCCATTGGATCACTGTGATGAAGAAATGACATTTTGTGTGAAGTATGAACAGTGTTTGGCAGTAAGTTCTTAATCTTAGTCATTATTATAACTTTTAATTTTGAAATGCTAAAATTTTGGCAGTTATGATTATTAATTTCAAATTACTCTTGCAATTACCTTCAAGTATTAGAGGCTCTAGTATTAAAACACTAAAAAATTCTTGCCAGCTGTATTTTATAATTAAGTAGACACTTAAAATACTAATTACATTATGTTAGGTATTATTAAATCAGAAATATTTTATCATCATGTCTGTGCATCTCTGTTCCTTATAAGATTACATTCTGTAGCTGGCTATGCTAGTCAGTGTTGTGGGAGAATATAAATGGAACGTTTTCTTTCTTCCTGTGAGTGTGTGTTTGTATGTGTGTGTATTTTTCCTCTCTGTGGAGGAAAAAAGAACAAGATAAAAATAATACTAGAGTGAATGTGGGAAGCTATAGCTCTCTGCAGCTTTCCAGTTGGTTTTCAAGAGCTCCATTTTTCTTGCTTTGAAGCGTTTCACCCTTTCTCCTAAAAAGGCATCAGATATCAGATTTCATTCTCATGTATCACTAACACTTCAGGTATCTCTACTGACAAAATGAAAAATGATTTCTAATGAAAATCTACTTGGAAGCTGGTGGCTCACTAATAAGTTAGGTGGTATTAATCAATTGGCATTTTCTTAAAGAGGATTTCTTTTTTTTTTTCCAAAATAGAGACAAAATAAGATTAGGAACTAAAATAACTTCAGAATTAAAGGATGTGAAAAAGATTTGGGAATTGTTTAGATGTTGATTAGTATTTTATTTTATTATTTTTTTTAAAGATTTTATTTATTTATTTGACAGAGAGAGATCACAAGTAGACGGAGAGGCAGGCAGAGAGAGAGAGAGGGAAGCAGGAACCCTGCTGAGCAGAGAGCCCGATGCGGGACTCGATCCCAGGACCCTGAGATCATGACCTGAGCCGAAGGCAGTGGCTTAATCCACTGAGCCACCCAGGTGCCCTTGATTAGTATTTTAAATGTTGTATGTAGAGAACCCACAGAGCTGGATGGGGAGAAGACATCAACTTTTTTTTTTTTTTCCTAGTCCAGTGATTCTAAATTCTCTTACTCCTGACTTTCCCCTTTATTACCAACTTCAGTCATTACAGCAGTTATTTGATACGTATTATGAAATTCTGTTGAGTTCATGGCTTCTGGTCTTCTTGGATAACTGTGTTTGTTTTTAATTTTGTAATAATTGAATCAAAGTGGCACATCCACTAATTGATTCATTTGAGAAAGTTGTTGAAAGTCTACTGTATATAGCAGGTACTCTTGTAGGCACTGGAAATAGAGTGATTAACAAAACAAATAAGGTCCCAACCCTCATGGAGTTAATATTCTAGTGGGGGGGGGATAGAAATGAACAAGTAAATAATATATATTTACATAATAGCAAGTGGTGCAAAGAAAGTAAAACTGTTAGAGAAGATGAGTATCTCCTTGCAAAAGCAACAAAACAAATATAAAATTGGATTTACCAATGTAAATTCAATGGGTTTTGTCAGGCACCTTCCAAAACAAAGTGCTGGGCTATTTGTTTAACTTCACATGAATCTATGTAGTTGATTTTAGATGATTATCCAAACATCCATTTCCAGGTAGTTTGCATTTGATTTTAGCTTAATTTAAATAGTATTCACCTAATTAGGATCACTTGAGGCTGAAGTATTTTTAATTGGGAGGGATTTTTTTTTTCTCTTCAATCAGGTGGGGCATCTACTAACTGCTACTACATAAATTTACCTAATACTCACTGAAAAACCTTGTTCTTAGTTTAAAATAGGGGAAAACTTGTATACTCAGCCTTTATCATTACATGTATTCTATGATTATTTTTTCCTCTTTGACATTTATGGTAAACTAATTCTCACAGTATTTTCCTTTGTTTGTATTTTTCTTGGATCTGCATATTTTCTTTCAGGAATTAATCTTTCTTTGCCAAAGTAAGATATTGTTGATATTGTTTCTGTTATGTTTATTTTGCTCCTTTAAGTCATCTTGGTTATGAAGCCATTGTTTGAGTTCAGGTAGTGGCTATGATGCAGAGCATTTATGCTTGCATTAATTAACACATATTGAGGTGATGGAGTGGTGATCCAAATGGTCACACTTAGGATCAAGTTCATGATCAGGAAGGAAATTCAGGTTCCTACTAGGTTGGGATCAGAAACATAGAGCCAAACCTAGAGCAAGGATATTTGGCTACAGGAATAAGGCCAACAATATAAAAGGACAGTCAATTTTGCAAAGTCAAGGTTTGGAATACCAGAAGTCAAAATTAGAAGAGTTAGAGAAAATATACAGTTGTGCTAAACAGAAGAAAGCCAAAGATATAAAAGCAATAGTAGATAGAATAGCCAAGTTACTGTGTCTAAACTTGCTTCATGCTTTTCTTCCTTTTTAGTGGTTAACCCAATAGCACCCATGGAAGGCGTCTGATAAAACCCACTCTGGGAAGTTTCAGGAACAGACTTTAAAAAGAATAGATTAAAACGCACAACTCTTTATGATTTCCATTTTTTAAGTCATTTGCAAGCATCTTCTAGTAGTTACTATAGCAAGCATATGGGAGAAACAGCAATGAATAGCTGTACTCAGGCACAATCCTGACGTTCCCTGATACCAGAAAATTGTATAGTTATTTTTAAGTTGCTACTAGTAAGCAAGTATACTTTGATAAGACTATTTAAAAAATTATTCTACTCCCTTAAGACAAAATTTGCCATTTTATAAAATATTTTTGTAATTTGAACTCAGGATTTAACTTTTTACATGTTAACTTCTAATGCTTCGAATTGCGTTTTTAAAAAGTATGACACATTTATTGCTTAAGTAAAGTTATTGTAGAAATTGATTTTTAAGCAAAAGTACCTATGTTAAATGTCTCTTTCACTTTCCCTGTTGTCGTAAAATTAGGAATAAAATGGGAATCTCACTATTGCCTGGCACAAACTATGGATGCCACTTACTTAGTCATTAATTTGTATATTCCATATCCTCTCCTATGCATTAGGTCCTCAAGAGTTTTCAGTTTTAACCAGCCAGTTCTAATCTATAAGTAAAAAATGAAAAATTGGGATTATATTTCCATCCAGTTGACTGCTTACACTGCTCACCTTAACATCTGTTACTTATGACCTATTTTCAAAAGAGTAAACATGACTAAGGAAGTGACATAAAGTAAATACAAAACATTTTATATAATAAATGATTAGAAGGTGATGCAGAGGAGGAGATATTTTGGATAAATGTAACATCTTGCTTCTCTCCAGGCAAGTTTTGCTGACCCTTATTCCATTAACTACAAAACCATTAGGGTTTCATTTTATGCTCTTGGTAGCAGCAGTTTTTTATCATTGTTTAAGAATAAATAATCTTATATTCTTGTCTATAAGTAACTGTGATATTTATAATGATTTTGATCTTATCAGGCAGGTAACTTTTTAAAAAATCATTTCTTAGGAGCAAATATAATTTGCATCTCACCCATTTTTCATTAGCCACTTCCTTAAATTTATCTTCTTGAGTTTAATGAATGTGGTTCAGTACCTCCTGAGCTGTCTAGATATTAGCGGAGCAGCCTGGCATGTTGATTAAATGGGATGACCTGTCATGCGGTGTAAACTCCCTGATTTCTCTTAAACATGAATTATTGTTACTCAATCAGAACTTGTTTTCCAGTAGAAGGAAAGATGCCATATGCATTTAACAAATAAGACTAAAGCACTACCAAGAGGAGGACAAGAAAGGTGAAGAAATTAGAATATTTCTTATTTGATTAATTTATCATGACTTAAGCTCAGTTCCCTTATCACATAAGCTATTTCCAGGCAATTAAGAATTTTGGCAAGGGGATGCCTGGGTGGCCCAGTCCTTTAAGCATCAGACTTGTGATTTCAGCTCAGGTCACAATGTCAGGGTCATAAGATCAAGCCCTGCCTTGGGTTCATGCTGGGCACGGAGACTGCTTAAGATTCTCTCTCTGTCTCAGTAAAGAAGGAAGGAGGGGAGGGGGGGAGGATGAACTAATGAATTTTGGTGAGAATTATAAACTGATTCCCAGAGTACCATATAGACAGTATATTTCAAACTCTTTTACTTTAACTCACAGTAAATAATGCATCTTACAGGTGATTGAGCATACTTACACAAATATCTTGTATACATTAAACGTATTATAAAGCAACCCACCTTACTACATGCTGCATACTCTGATATTTTTCCATTTTATGCCATTTTTGAAACTATGTTAATTTCACAACTTTCTCACAGTTCATAAACCGTTGTTTGAAAAACACTAATTGAGATTATTCTTTGAAGACCAATAAATAGTTCCTTGATCGTTTGTTCACTTGACAGAATATTATTTGTAAGGTGGTGTTTTAAGTGCTTGCTTTATGCAAAAACAGTTAGACATAAACCTTGCTCTTACAAGTACTTGTGCTTATTTAAAGGCCAGTTAAAATAGACTAAAATATATGTGCATGTTTATTTTTCATTAATTTTCTGTCTTTTCTGGCTTCTGCTTTGGTACTGATTATTATTAGATATATTTGTCAAGATTTTCTTGATTTGACCTTTTTATTTATCTATTTGTTCATAATCACCAGTCATAATTTGTTGGCGACATTATTACTGTCTCTATGGAAACAACATTCAGTGCCTCAAAAAGAGGCAAGAACATTCTAATTTTTAAAGAAATTTAAGTTTGGTGGTGATGGTAGGGAGAAAGTATCTGGCCAAGAGAAAACAAAAAGATAATTTAAATCAGAAGTAATGGCTTCACATTTTCTAATTTGAATAAAAAGCCTTCCTTTAAGTGCTGTGTTATAAAAAATTCCCTCTAACTGACTCTAGTTATCTTTTCACTTCTAAATACTATACTTGTATCTTTTATCTTTTTACTATTTTACTTCAGTGAAATCTCCTCCTTACTCAAGCCTATTTTAAAAATATGGTTCTGAGAGTGTTTCTTACATTACTTTTAGGTAATACTGATTTGATTCTGTGTTAGATTTCATACATTCAGGGAAGAAGGCTTCACAAAAGGGAAAAAAAAAAAAGAATTTCAGATCACTATTAAAATAAGAGTACAGCCTCTCCATTTCTCTTATTCCCACATTTCCCTAGTGAGTATATAACTTCCACTGAGATTCCTCAAAATATACCAGTGACTGTAGACTCTATATAGATATCAAATTATAATCATTTAAAAATACCACATAACATACTTTGAGGAAATCAACCCTTCAACTAATTTAATTCTTTCCACATTCACCACTTAAACTCATGTTCATAAATAAGTACATATTAAGTATTTGAGGTTTTTGACTAAGCAGTGTCCATTTACTCTCCATTGACCCATTTACTCTCTATATTCAGTGCGTTGAGAACTTTGAAATATAATGAGGGTCAGGGACAGTGGAATGTGTTCTTGCCCATGAGTTTTTTTTTTAAGATTTTATTTATTTATTTGACAGACAGAGATTACAAGTAGGCAGAGAGGCAGGCAGAGAGAGAGGGGGAAGCAGGCTCCCCACCAAGCAGAGAGCCCAATGTGGGGTTCTCACCCAGGACCCTGAGATCATGACCTGAGCTGAAGGCAGAGGCTTAACCCACTGAACCACCCAGGTGCTCTGCCCATGAGTTATTGATGAAGGGGTTTCTAGATTTGAACGAAGTTGACTAAGGAAGAATTTTTAGAGGGGCATAAAAATATACTAACAATGAAAGATGATAGAAACTGGAATGCAAGGTATAAAATTTTCAAAAATGATTTTCAATTATAGGATATATAGTCATGTTATTTCTATTATCTTAGAATAATCTATTCATATTTTTGCCCTTTTTCCTCTAAATATTATTCTTTTCCATTTTAGATATATATGTAAATATATAAATATATATAAAATATATAATAAGATAATAATAAATAATATATAAGTAAAAAATAAAATTATATATAATATAAAATATTTTATATACTTATATATATTGGGGGGCTTGTAGTATAGTCAGTATGTGAGTACATTCTTAGTTTGTGCATATGTAATATTTATTATTCTTCAAATAATTCACAAATACCTTTTGGGCCTTGATTATTGCTAAGACATTAGTCCCTTGTCAGTCTTATTTAAATGGTATATTTTGATTTTAAAAATTTCTTTAAAAGATAGACTTGTTTACAATAATTCTAGATTTATAGTAAAGTTGAACAGAAAGTACAGAGAGTTCCCAGATACCTCCTGTCCCCACCTATACAGTTTCCTCTACCATCAACACCCTGCACCAGACTGGTACATTTATTACAACTCATAAACTTCCATTAACACATTACTATAACCCAAACCATAGTTTATATTAGGGTTGACTCTTTGGGCTATGCGTTTAGTGGGACGAGCAGTGAATGAGAGTTCCCGTTGCTCCACATCCTTGCCAGCTTTTGCTGTTGTCAGGGTTTTGCATTTTCACCCTTCTGTTAGGTGTATAATGGTGTCTCCTTGTTGTAACTTGCAATTCTTTAATGATATAAGGTGACGAACGTTTTCTCATACATTTATTTGCCAACTATGTATCTTTGTTGTCATATATATAACTGCCAACTACATAATTCTGAGGTGTCTTTTCAGATCTTTTGCCCATCTTTTTAATTGGCTGTTTGTTTTCTTGTTGAGTTGCCCAATTTATATATTGTGAAATGAATACTAAAAGTATAGGAAACATTTCACTAAAGAAGATATTTGAATGGCAAATCAGTACATGATGCTAAACATCATTAGTCACAGGGAAATACAAATCAAAATCATAGTGAGATACTACCACACATCCAGTAGAATAGTTCGAATAAAAAAGACTGACAATATCAGTCATTGGCAAGATTTGGAGAAACTGGGACATTTTCTAGTGGGGATATAAAATGGTACAACCATCAGAGAGAGGAGTTAGGCAGTTTCTTTAAAACCGAAACACACCATTTCCATGCAGCCTAGCAACTTGGCTCCTAGTATCTACTCCTAAGAAATGAAAAACATTCACGCACAAACACTGATGCATGAGTTCATACAGCAATATCATTTATAATGATCAAAAACTGAAAACAATGCAAATGTCCATCAACTACTAAATGGATAAGCAAAATATATTATTCCATGCAATAACTACTACTTATAATGAAAAGAAACAAACTACTGGGGCGCCCGGGTGGCTCAGAGCGTTAAGCCTCTGCCTTCGGCTCAGGTCATGATCTCAGGGTCCCAGGATCAAGCCCCACATCCGGCTCTCTGCTCCGCGGGGAGCCTGCTTCCCCCCACTTCTCTCTCTGCCTGCCTCTCTGCCTACTGGTGATTTCTGTCAAATAAATAAAATCTTAAAAAAAAAAAAAGGAAACAAACTACTGATAAATGCAACTACATGATGAACCTCAGAAACTTAATGCTGAGTGAAAAAAGACAAATTTGATGATTCCATTTATATGAAATACTAGAGAAGGCAAATCACATGGAAACCAAATCAGTGGTTGCTTGCAACTAACTGGGGAAGCAGAGATTGACTGCAGCTGGTCACAATGGAAGCTTTTGGTGTGATATAAGTGTTCTAATACTGGATTGTGGTGGTAGTTACATAACCGTATGAATCTGCTAAAACTCACTGTTTGAACCGTACAATAAAAATGTGTGAATTTTATGGTATGTAAAGGTACCTCGATGGCTATTATAAAAGACAGTATGTAATAGTATGTTTTGTTCTTTGCCTGCCTAGGTAATTATCTGCAAGAAAGTTTCTGAAAAACTGATAGAATTTCCACTGTTGGCTGCTTGGTACCAGAGGATTCAGGAAGTGCCAAGAGTAAAAACAGCAGCTTCTCAGTGTGGAATCCAATTTCTCCGTTTACCAGAGTTGCTGACCACCTCAAACGAACAAGATTCAAACTTAAGTGAGGTCGCAGGTGCAGAGGAGCAAAATGATGCTTCATTTATAGGAGGACCAAGGCCCACTATGACCAAGTTAATGGTACTTAAAATGTTTTTCTGAAAATTTTCTTTGAAAAATTTCATGTGATAATGTTGTAGAGCATTCTACTGCAACTTGTAATCATTTATGCACATTATTTTTGTTTTAAATTTTATTTGTAACTCTTTTATATCACTCTTACCTAATTAATATTTCTATGTCTTTTGTATATAAATGAGGTATAGTAAATTGAAGATTTTTATTAGTATATGTCTTTGGAGTCAAAACTTTTTTTTTTCTTAATATTCAAGACATTGGCTAAGGTCATATCACATTTGGTCAAATTGTTCTAACCTGATTTTTTTGTTGCAAGGTTTTGGTCTCAGTTTTTAAGTTTTGAGATGATGATTTGAAGTTAAAGATTATGAAAATGAATATCTCAATTTACTTTCCAAGGTTTTGTCTAAATTTAAGATTTTTAGTTCTTTGAATTTTGTTTTTACTTTCTTATTTTAATGCCTTTTTATGTAACACATAGGATTTTTTTTCTCTCTTTGCAGCAAGATTTGTTTCTGATAATACTAATTATAGAAATTTTCCCAATAGGCTTTATTTTCTCTACGATTCTAAACAATTCACAAAAATGTTTTGCCTTTAACTTCAAATACTTAAAGATTTATTTAAATGGAGGAAAAATCAGGAAGTAATTTGAGCTATTCATCTGAGTCATACTGGAAAAATATTCATTATATTTCCCTACTTGAGTTAGGAAGCATTTGAGTTCTGTGGTTAACAGGAAGTTTGGTGAATTAGAAAAGCACAAGATTTTTGTAGTGATATCATCCCCTTATCTCATCATTTAAGCTTTGTTAGTCTAGTGATGAAACAATGAAATAGGATTTTATAGTTGATTTTAGAAGAAGGTACCAAGGCATGTCCAAATCTTGATCAGATGACTATACTGTGTAGGGATCTCAGTTTCACCTCTTGAATTTTTCTAAATAAATAATAATCAATAGAATAATTTGCTTTGCATTAAAATACTAATTTTCAAAATTTCAACTAAAAATCTGCTTTTAATTCATACTTACACAGTCTTGAAAGAAAATTAGTGATTCAAAATTTTCTACCTATGTTTTTCTAGCAATAAAATGAAATTAGGAAAAACATTTGTATTTTATACATATTAAAAATACTGGGGTGCCTGGGTGGCTCAGTGGGTTAAAGCCTCTGCCTTCGGCTCAGGTCATGATCCCAGGGTCCTGGGATCGAGCCCCATGTCGGACTCTCTGCTCAGCAGGGAGCCTGCTTCCCTTCCTCTCTCTCTCTGCCTGCCTCTGTGCCTACTTATGATCTCTGTCTGTCAAATAAATAAATAAAATATTTAAAAAAATAAATAAAATATTTATATACAATGAGAAATCAATAACATTTGAATTCAGGAAAAGTTAACAATTATAAAAATAACCTGTCTTGTAATAACATAAAAAATAAAATGTCCTGAATTTTTAATTACAGGGGATGTGTTAGTTCAGGTCCCTCAAACAGACCCAAGATGGGGTTGGATATGCAAGAGGTCTACTGAGGGAAATCTGTGAGGTAAAGTCGGGAGGGAGACAGAGGCAGCTGCGAGAGCCTTCAGTCTATGATGCAGGTTTGACCTCTGTGCATGAGACAGGGAAGGAAGGATGATAGGGTTAGAAAAGCTTTAGACATCATTGCAGGTCTAAGAAAGTTTTGGCAAGCCAGTGGGGAATCCTTGAGGCTAAGTCATCTGTCAGAGAGTTCCGTGTTTCTCAGGAATAGGCCTGCCATGGTATCTCAGCCACTCTCGGGCATTTGCTTGGGAGCAGCCCATACGAACACTACTAGGGTCCAGGAGACTTGGATTCTATTCCCAGCTTTGTAGCTAAGCAAACATTGTGACCTTCAGTATGTTGTTTAACCAAAGGGTCTTCATTTCTCAATTTATAAATTAGGAGAGTATAGTAGATATTTTGTACGATCCTTTTCTGATTTCAAATCTCATGATTATATAAAAAATGGGATATTACATTAACAATTTTTTTAAAAGGCTCAAATCTGAAAATAAGTTAAAATTTCTAATTTCATTTAATTCTAACTTGAAAGTACATATTAGATACAATAAATGTTTCTTTTTAGTAGGACATTATTTTTGCTACTTATTAGTGAATTGTTGACATTTGTTTGGAAAATTAGTAAGTATTATATCAAAATAATAAATTATGTGAAGGTAACAGTAACTATTAATTTTTGTGCAGTCACAGTATTTTGTGCCAATTACATAAGGACAAATGAAATTGGTGCCAAGTGGAAGTATCAAATAGTGAAGTATTAGGAGCATTCACATCTCACTTTTTTTCTCCCTTTTGTTTACTTTGGCATACACTTGCCCCTAAAATTTCCCTTATTCTCCAAAGGTTTTAGATTTATTTATTTAGTCCAAAAAATGTATGTTTAGTCATTATTTTGAATGTGGGATATCTGAAGAACAAATTGGACTACCTTCATGGGCCTTATATTCTGGTGGGGGAGGTAAATAAAAAACATGAATGTGTTAACACATTAGGTAATGATAAGTGCAACAAAAAGTAATATGGGGAAAGGGGTGGAGGTTATGTGGGTGGGAGGGAGGCTTATCTGACTAGGTGAAGACATTGAGCAAATGACCTAAATAAACTGAAGATTTGGAGGAAGTGTTCTAGGCAGAGGGTCCAGTGAGTGAATAAAACCTGAGCAAATCTATAGAGACAGAGGGTAGATTAGTAGTTACCTAGGGCAAGGAGCTGAGGGGGGGAAATAGAGAGTATATTTACTAATGGATATGGGACTTCTTTTTGAGATGATGAAAATATTTTCAAATTAGCGTTCATTGTGGCACAGCTGTGAATATAAAAACTTTTGAATTGTATGCTTTAAATGTAATGGTGTGTGAGTGATATATAGTATTTTTGAAAAGACCCTAAGGTATGATTAAATTTGGTGAAATGAGGGAGAGCAAGTTTAGTATGGCTAGGCTAGAATAAGGGGGAATAGAATAGAATAGCAGTAGATGATGTCAGAGAGATGTGTATTTTTCTGGAAGCAAGTAAGTGCTCTAGACCTCTAGACATAAAGATATCTCTACCTCAACAAAAAACTTTATACTACTTCCTTTTCATAATTTTTAAAGTAATCTCATGAACTTATTGATTCAAATTAGTGATTGATTCTTAGAGATTTTTCTTTCAGATAGGATATTTCTAAAGATAAAAAACCTGAACTATGGATACCTATCTGTGGGCTATGTACCCAGAATGTGATTACAAGGGGTCTGGGAATCTGTATGTATGCCACACACTGTCTACAGTTACATAAATGCAGTATGTCTGCAGTTAAATAAATATACAACTTTTGACATAGGGAAGGAGCTTGAGATTTTTTTTATATATTGAAAAGTGGTCCTCATTTCTTAAAATGTTGGGAACCATTTGGTTAGAACAGAGGAATCCATTTTTAGAGGCATTACAAGCCTCTCTAGTATGAATGATGTTTTGGGGTGTTATGTTGAAATGGGGCTTTTCATCCTATAAATGTAACTCCTAGACTGTAAGTATTTCATATATGTAAAGACAGATCTTGATGGATATATGGAATCAGTTTCTTATTATCCCTGTGTGGAATTTTTTGATAAAATTTTTATCTTCAGGTTGACTTTTCTTTTTGACACCCAATTTATTTTGAAGAGTAGGTATATTTATTTACATGTAGTTTTAGGCAATAATTTAAAAATAGCATTTTTTGTTACCTTGGTATAAAAAAAACAGGAAAGTAATTGTTCTATCTAAAAACACATTGTATTTCTTATGTAACTTAATATTTTGAGGAACATCTAATGATTGTTAATATTTATTTCCTTCTTGCCACTATATAAAAGAGAAATTTGGCCTTAAAACATAATAGGATTTTACTAATTCATTAATTTTAAAGAGTCTATTTCCTATTTCCTATTTCTAGGAAAAAGGCATTGAAGTGATGTTTTCCCCCCACCCTTGCCCTACTTGGACCCTTGATTGGAATAGTCTTCCTGCAGCAGTGAGCCCTAAGGAAGGTGAGTTTTTTGTTGTTGTGTGGTTTTTTGTTTTTGTTTTTCCTTCCTTCAAGTTTTAATCTTAGTCCCAATACCCTCTTCAGATCCATCTTCCAATTCTGTAATTCTCTCTTTGGCTTTATCTAATATTCTGATTGTACTATCCACTGAGTTTTCTTTCCCCCCCTAATTATTTCTCTCTCTCTTTTTTTAAGTTTTTGTTTTAATTCCAGCTGGTTAACATATAGTACTATGTTAGTTTCAGGTGTACATTTTAGTGATTCAACAATTCCATACATCACCCTGTGCTCATCACTACAAGTGTACTCCTTAATCCCCATCACCTATTTAACCCATCCCCCAACTCTCCTTCCCTCTGGTAACCATCAGTTCTCTATACTTAAGAATGTTTTTCTTGATTTGTCTCTCTCTCTTTCTCTTATTTTTCCCTTTTGCATGTTTGTTTCTTTAATTTCCTGTGAAGTTTTCCTTACATTTTTATTATAAAAAGTTCACATATACACATTGCTCAGATTCAACATTTCTCACATTTTCCTATAATTGTGTAATCTATTCCTTTTTATTTCTTTCAAAGTATTTTGAAGGAAATTCCAGACAACATGCCATACTCTAGTACGTACATCTAAGAAATACGGCCATTCTAAATAATTGCCATGTCATTATCACACCTAATAAAAATTAACAAAAATTCCTTGATCCTTTAATAAGCAGTACATAATCGTTTTCCCCTGTTTAAAGTATTGATTGAAAAAGGTATTTTTATAATTAGGTTTTTAGTTAAATAATTATGTTTTTTATTGCTAGAAATTTTATTTGGGTTGTTTGTTTTAATAATGACTTTTTCCTTGCTCATGTTATAATTTCCTCTTTTCGTAATTTTTTAAGCATAGTTTTTTTATATTCTGTATCTGTTATATAATAGCTGATGTCCACAGAGATATAATTTTGCTCTTTGTTTTTTCTGTTGACTTCATTCTTGGTGTCTTATTTAGTAATTATATATTTTGAATTCATTTAAGGGCTAATTAAATCTGTGGGAATCTTGTGGGACATGAGTTAGGAATAAATTTCTTTAGTAAGGATTTATATTTGCTTATGCTAGGCATCTCAAGGTACTAGAATTTAAGACCTGTTAGCATTATATTTTCAACTTGAGATTCCTTTAACCTTTTCATCTGGAGCTGAGGTTTAAACAGAAAAGTTATATCATCTCCCTTTGCTATTGAGTATGACTTTTTTTTTTTTAATGCATCTTTTCATGGGGAATATAGCTTTTCAAGGTTTCTACTTTCATGTAGTGATAATAGTTCCAGCACTCCACAATGATAGGGATCCAGGACTAGCCTCTCTTCTTTGTCTTGCCATTAAAGCTCAGATCCCTATTAGCAAAATACCCTCCTGGCAGCTGGTGTCAGTTCAAGATTATTACACGACTTTTTAGTTCTTTTCCCCCTTATTAAGGCCATATGGATTTTCCTTACTCTTGGAAATCCATTTAGGTAGGCAAAAGATGACTGTTGAGTTTTATATAGCATTTTAAGTGTTTTTAGGTGGAGAGCATTTTTATTACTCAATGTTCCACTTCTTTAATTGTTTGCTTATTCTTTGGTTTTATACCATGCCAAATTAAACTTTTGATTTCCAAATGCTCTTTGAAATTGTTTGCCTGCCTTTTTGGTGTTCTTCTCCTCTGTGATGCTTCCTAAGTATTATCTCTGTCTCACTCATCAATTAAGTCTGTCAATCAAGCAAATAATTTAGGATTTTTCCAGAATGGAGTAAGATTTTTATCAGACAATTAAGAACTCTGCCTCAAAGATGTTTTATAACAATTAAATTCATTTTTTGGTCTTTGTTAAATATATGAAACATAGTCACTAATGAATTTGTTAATGTTTTAATTTTAAATATTTTCTGACATTTTGAAAATTTTAAATGTTTGTTTTTATTGTCCTTGCAAGACTCTGGTTATGGTAGATTTTAGACAGGTTAAAACTATAGTAAATGAAAATCAGATTTTCATTAATATTTATATTTACTAGAAATGAATACAGAGATTTGTAAGAGCCACATGTTTTGCTTTACTCATTATTAATTTACTATGAAGCCAAAATAATATTTTCAGTTATTAATTGAGTAATCAATTACATCTGCTACCAACTCAGAGATCTAACATTAAGCATTCATGACTGGTCGTTTTACTGGTTAGAACTGCATATCTAACAGAGTTCATGGAATATATTATTCATTATATCCCTTTAATTGGATCACCTAGTTTTCATAAATATTATGACAAACAAGGAGCTATAACAGCAGAGCTACATGATTTATTTACGTTTCATTCTCTGTTCTTAAAAAAAGGTTTATATATAGTCTGTGTTAAACTAAGGCAGAATTTTTGCTTGTAGATGTTGTTTTCAGTTCTGGCAATTTCAATATTGCACGGTAAAAGGATAGCTATGAAATGCAATTATTATACATACAGGTGTGGAGGTCACTGTGAAAGTGTTTTCATGATTTGTGTTCTGGTAATTTTAGAAGAGAGAGGATTGTAATACGATTTTATTAGTACTAGGTTCATTTGGATGTCACAAAGGCTGACTCCTTATGTGGAATCCATTGAGTTACATCAAGATTATGGTACATATAATACAAATCATTCTCTTTACTAACAAAGGCTATATTGATCCTCATGATGGACGCTTATTTCTTAAGCTTGTCTAATCTCCCAACCTCTGTTATTACCCATTTCTCTCCCCACATCCTACATACTATTCCCTGAACTTTTCAGGTTCCTTCATGTGACCTATATCTATTATTTCTATTCCTCACTTTTATTTTCCTCCAGCCTTAAATGTTATTCGTTCTACTTCCCATCCTGTTGAATTTATACTCATCTTCTAAGGATCAGCTCAATTTGAATTGAATTTGAATTGAGGGGCAACTGCCTTTGGCTCAGGTCATGATCCTAGAGTCCCAGGATCGAGTCCTGCATTGGACTCCCTGCTCAGCAGGGAGTCTGGTTCTCCCTCTGCCCCTCTTCCCTCTCATGCTCTCTCTTTTTTTTCTCTCATTCTCTCTCTCTCAAATAAATAAATAAAACCTTTAAAAAGAATTCATTCAAAATGAGACTATAGATCCTTTTAGTTAACTTCTCAAATTTCTAGTTAAACCAGGCACCTTTGAATTCTTTTGTCTCATATAGATTTAACTAACATAATCATTATTACTATTGTCATTACTACTACTACTACTACTACTGTTATTCTAGTTTATGGACTGTTTGGGAATAAGTTGCAAACATTATGCCTCTTTACGCTACTTTACCTCCAAGAACTAAACTGTCTGCTTTATGGACAAAGACATTTCCTTAGTCCTTTTCTCACAGCCATAGTACAATTATCAAAACAGGCTATGTAATTCAGTATGTACTATTATCTAATCCACAGTCCAGTTGATTGTAGTTCATTTAATTGTCATGTCACTTTAGTCTCCTTTCATGTGAATTGATTTCTTAGCCTTTGTCTTTCAAGATGGACTGTTTGGAAGATTTCAGGCCAGATTTTTGTAGAACTGTTAGGGTCTGTGATCAAAGGAGCAAGACTGATACAAAGCGAAGGTCAAGCAAAACTTTATTTCGCCCCAAGCCTCAAGGATCAAGCTGACTGGTCGGGGCTGCCTCTTACAGAGAGAGTGACCCCTCCCAGCCTCACAGACTAACTTTTATAGAGCAAAGGCCATGTGGTTGAGCCTGGCCACACACAGGTGGCCAATGAGATTGTAACACACAGAGAAAGTTGCATAGTCATGCTAGGTCACACACAGGTGGCCAATCGAATTATAATTCACCCTATAGTAGCTATTTGAACTAGCCTATCACCTTGGTCAGAATTGGCGCCCAAAAGGCGGGGCCCACATTCTTTAGGGAGATAGGGAGATTGAAATTGGATGTCTTCACCTGGCCTGACTCATCCTTGCATTTGGGCTCTGTTATCTCCCCCTGACCTGACCCGTCCTTGTATTTGGGCTCTGTTATCAGGGACTGGCCGACCATATTTTACTGGTTTCCCAGACTTGCTTCTAAGTAAGTTCCTCTGGGGGTGGAGGGGCAGGGTCAGTTTAAGTTTTACTGCATAAACAACAAAATCACTGTTTAATCGAGATGGAATCGCTCTGGCTAAATAGGCCCTGACAAGAACATTTCTCAGTTTCTATTTGTCTAGTTTCCTCATGCTTAGATTCAAGTTATGCATTTTGGCAGAAACACCACCGAGATGAAGTTGTTGCCTTCTCAGTGAGTCATAAGAGATGGCACCTTCCACCAGTTTGGGCCCAGTGATGTTAACTTTAATCATTTGGTTAAGGTGGTATCTGCCAAGTGTTTCTACTGTAATGTTAGTGTTTTGCTCTACTGAATTAATAAGTATTTTGTGGGGAGATATTTGAGACTACATAATGTCTTGTTTTTAAAATGTCACTAACTAGTTTACATTCATTTGATACTTCTTGCCTGTGTTAGTTATAGAATGGGGATTTTTCAGCTCTATCATTCTTCTATATGTATTAGTTGCCACGCTACTGTAGGAACGTTTTTCCCATCTATCATCTATGTATCAGTATTGATTCAGGAATTATTTTATTAAGTAAGTTATAATCCATCACTGTTGTTATTTATTTCAGTACTCAGGTTGTCCCAGGTTGTGAGTCTCTTCAAGCTGGCTCCTGATCCTTTGGAACTAGCCTTATCTTTCTATGACCATTTCCTTAAATTTTAGAGAAACAAAATATCACAGGTTAATTTTGTCATTTCCCTGCCTCAGTCCTAGAGTCAGCTGTGTCTCCAAGGAGTTCTGGTTCCCTTTAGTAGAGAACAGCATTTAGAAACTAAAATTTGGGCATGAGGTTTGCTAATTGCTAATGGAGTGTTATTGCTTCTAGGTCCTCTCAGCAGTAAGATGCACGTATATATAGATCTATGAGGAAATAGATGTGCATACACACACACACCGCTGCCTACTGTTCTGTTTGTATATCTGTGTTATCTATCTGTATTAAAAAATGGTGAGATGTGTGCCTGGGTGTTCAGTCAGATAAGCATTTCTCTTCATCTCAGATCATGATCCCAGGGCCCTGGGATCAAGCCCTGCAGTGGACTGTCTGCTCAGGAGGGTCTGCTTCTCCCTCCCCCTCTATGCTCTCTCTCTCAAATAAATAAATACAATCTTTAAAAAATAAATAAATACAAACCAATGTTCTTTAAAAAAATTATTGAGATTATACTGATATCTCTAATTCCAATCCAAATCTGTAAAATTCTTCTTAGTTTTTCCAAATTCAATGTCTATATCAACCTTTCTCAACAGTAAAAATGATAGCTCCCAATATCTATTTATTTGCTAATTTGGTCTGTCCAACCATAACTAAACAGTTATTGGAGAATTGTTATATCCATATCTCTGTGAAGAATATACTTACTAAGTTGAATTCCAGATTGTTTATTTTCATTTTTGAATGTATATAGTCAAAGTTCTTATACAGATAGTTGTGATTAAATGGTTCTGTAGAAGATGAATTATACAAAAGTAAAGAATGAAAGGTTTAAGTTAGTATTAATCATATGCCCTGATAGAAAATCTTCAACCAACAGTCTAGTCTCCTACCACATTATATATATTATATAATATACATGATACACACATAGACACACACACACATATTAACAAAAGAAAGGAAAGAAAGGTTTAGGTTAGTATTAATCATGTCCCCTGATAGAAATCTTCAAACAACAGTCTCCTACTGTATTATATATATATAAAATATACTATTTTATATATTATATTTATATATATTATACTATTAATTATTACTTTTGACCTCAAATAACTGTGTGATTTTCTACTTTAATGAACTAGGATAGATACTTGTGAGTCTGACGAGTCCTTTTGTTAAGTCCAGGGACACTTCTGTTCTTGCCTTCTGACTTTTTGCCCTCTGAGCATGAAAGAGAGAATGATACAAGATTTAGAATAGGGCTGCCGTAAGTCACTCCATGTAATATTTCCCTGTAGCCATCTTTATTCTCTGGTAGTTTTTAGGTGAGGTTCCTATATTAGGAATTGCTTGTAGCCTAGAGTAACCATATCAATCATAAGAGGGGAGGAGCCTCAGAAGTATGACCTTATAAAGATAAGGCAACAAGAAGATAGTTGTTTCTGTTATAGTCTGTTTCATTCTTATATTCAAAATTACACTGTCTTAGAAATATGGACCAATTAGATATACCCAAGACCTTGGTTTTGCTGTTGAGCTGCATGAGAGCATCATCCCCAAGGGAGACTAATGTGGAGGTAGTGCATAAAAACCCTCAACATTACCACTCATTCACCTTCCTATCCCCCACCACTCAGTTTAGATTATATACTTAGTTTGAGATAAAAGAAAAAAACTAATGGCAAAGTGTTACTAGAAGGATATCGTAAGATCTCATCTTTCTAGAGGGCTTTAAACCCTGTAGATTTTATTTGCTTGGGATAGACATTTATGAATTATAAACTGGTATATTCCAGCTCCTTTTATATAAATCATTGATTAATTTATGGTTCTAAGAGAATATATAATTTTTCAATCCTAGTGGATCTGTCTTATTACCAAGATAGTTCTATTAACATTCATATATATAATATATATTATGAGTATATTTAAATATTTTATATATTTATATATTTTATATTATATACATATTTATTATGTAATTATATTTATATATAGCATATAGACATAGTATATATAGCATACATGTATTATATTATATAGCATATATAGTGCATAGTATATATAGTATTATATGGTAATATATTTATATGTTTAATATATATTTATATACTTATATATGTAATATATGCATAATAATACACAACATAATTTAATAATATATAATAAACCCGATGATAATATTTTATAATTATATAATGTAAATATAAGTGTATATATATATAAATATAGAGGACTATGATTTTAAATTTTATGATGCTATCCAATTTTATATAAATATCCAGTTTTCCCCCCACTTAATTTTTGTAAAATATTTGGGGTTGAAAATGAATGAATTGATCCTTGACATTAAGAAAAAAATATAAAATGAGATAGTGATATGTGATATAACTAGTAAAAATTGGCCTCAATGCAGTCTGTGCTATCATCACCTGCCTTTTGTTGTATGCTTCTATAGGCCAACAGGATCACCTTTCCTTTATTCTTCCAGTGGAAGTGATTTGGGTAAGCTAGGAAAGTCAGGGTCTTTGGAGAGGGTTGGAGCCAAGGTAGAGAAAGGAAGGACTAAACAACCTTTGCCCCATCAATGATTCTTAACTACATTCTTAAGAACCCCAGGGGACATGGTAAATAGCATTATTTATTGCTGTTTTTGCCAGATGGCCAGGGAAGCACAAAGTTTATCATAACGAAGCATTGTCTCACACACGGCATAAGTAATGCCCTCCTTCGGGGAATTTAAACGTAAAAGCTTGTTTTGGGGCCTCTGGGCAAGGTATATAAAGAAACTTCATTGTCCTTAAGCCATTGCTTTTCAAACTAGGACATCCATCAACATCATTTGGAAAGCTTATTAAAACAGGTTCCTGGGCCCTAACCCACAGTTTCTCATTCAGATCTCAGATGGGGCTTTAGAATTTGCCTTTCTAAGACGCATCCTACTATTGCTGCTTCTGTTGCCTTGGGGCTCACTCTGTGAAGTAATTACCATAGGGAACTGATTCAGTACATGCATTGGCTGCTTTGATTTCAGTGTTTGCCACCAAAATAAGATGAATGACAAGGTTAAGCTTTCTAAAATTTTTCTTCACAAATTAAAAAATTATGATACTGCTTTTTGCATGTATTATGTTCAAATACAAGAGCTTGTCAGACCTCTGAACAATTTGGTAACTATGGAACCTTCTACTTTAAGTCAAGTGTACTAAATCATAGTAGCAAATCTAAGTGAAAGTAGAAGTATCTTAAAAGGTACACAGAAATAACTGTCTTAAGAAATTTTTTTCTGAAATATTAATCTTAGATTTTCCTGTTTTCCACTTCACCATACTAGATAAGACATAATTGGAATATTTTTTTCTGACAAAAAAAAAAATTACTCTCCAGGAAGACAATATAAGAATATATTTCTCTGAACATTTTTTGTTTATATTGAACAGTTTTAGATTATAAGTCTATCACATTTTGAACTTTTTGGCATTTAAAATACTAAAAGCGCACCAAGAGAATGAGATCAAAGGTTTGAGTTTTTTTCTTCTTCTGGGAAAAAAAGTTTCCCAACATAAATGTTTTTCATTTTCCTAAGTTATATTTAGCTGTGAAATCCAAAACCTGACCATATTTGATTCAGAACCATACAAATTTATAACTATTTTCTCTTCTTTCAAGGGTAAGGTTCTCAAAACGCATTTTGGTACTTTACCAAAAGTAATAATGGCTTTTATTTAAACTGCAATTTAATCTGAAACTAAAAACCTCTAAAAGATAGTATATATAAATATAAACAGAATTTATATTAAGTAGTTCAAAATATAACAAGATTGCAAAGAACAAGTTTGTAATTTGCTTAGTAGAACTTTTTTGAATGAGTACCAAACACTAATATACTGGTGTAGAGATTGAGATAGAGATATAAATCACATATGTATTATAAGTTACATTGTATGAATATGAATGGTATAGAGCAAACCATGTGTTGAATTCATCTCCTTTTCTTTTTTTTTTTTTTATATTTATTTATTATGGGGGGGGAGAGGCAGAGGGAGAGACTGAGCCAGACTCCTCACTGAGAATAGAGCTCCATGCAGTGCTTGATCTCACAACCCTGAGATCATGACCTCAGCGGAAACCAAGTTTGATGCTTAACCAACTGAGCCATACAGTTGCCCCCATTATAGAAGTTAGCTAGAGTAGGAGCAGAAGTAATTAGAGTGGGAGAGGTGGATAAGATAGGAGGCAAATTCTTCAAATTATTAATAGCATTAAACATTTCTTATATAAAAATGTTAATCTCTTATGGAATAGTAAATATACTTGGTAATCATGAGAGGTAGTACTGATGGTAGAAATATTTTTGTATAGGTCTTAATGAGTAAACATGAATTTTTTAAATGAAAAAAAGGAACTGTACTATGTCATTATGGAGAGGAAGACAACATGAAATAGAGAACTAGGGGCACCTGAGTGGCTCAGTTGGTTAAGCATCCAACTCTTGATCTCAGTTCAGGTCTTGATCTCAGGGTCATGATTCAAGCTCCACAGTGGGCTCCATGCTGGCCATGGAGCCTACTTTAAAAAAAAAAAAGCAATAGAAAATTAGTAGAAAGTTATCTTTATTTTTCAATGTTACTTTCTTCATGTGAGATTTAAAATGGCTTAAAGTTTCTTCATGGAAATGTTAAAAGTTAAAAAACCACATATAATACACAATTTTATTTTAATTATATAGTAATAATACATTGAGTTTTATTTATTTAAGCCTTTTTTATTCAAACCTTTAAAAAATTAAACCTTTTAAAATTTCACATGAAGTAGCACTTAAAATAACTTAATCAAATTCTCCTCAAATTTATCTACAGATTTAACATAATTTTTATTGAAATCCCAACAAGATTCCTTTGTAGATGTAGACAAACTTATTCTAAATTTTATATGGAAAAGAGAATTTGAAAAATAGTAGAGAATACCACTCTACTTGATGTTAAGACTTTCTGTATGGCTATAGTAATTAGAGATATATGCATGTAGATTAATAGAAAAAAAATGGAGAACTTACAAAAAGACATAAAAGCAACTCAATGGAGGGAGGATAGTTTTCAATAAATGTTGCTAGATCAGTTGGACATCCATAGGCAAAGAAAAAGAATATCTAAATTGCACAACTGGTACAAAGTCAACTCAAAATGGATCATGGATTCAAATTTAAAATTTTAAACTATAAAACTTTCAAGGAAAATGTTAGAGACTTTTTTTTAGAGCTTTGGGACTGGGGATAGAAAAAGAGCTCTTACACATGACACCAACAGCATGATCCATTAAAAAATTTTCTGATAAATCGGACTTCATTAAAATTAAAAATATTTGCTCTGCCAGACTGTTAAAAGCATAATAAAACAAGCCAAAGACTAGAAGAAAATATTTTCAAATTACAAATATAAACAAATATGAGTGGCGCCTGGGTGGCTCAGTTGGTTCTGTGTCTACCTTCAGCTTGGGTCATGATCCCAGGGTCCTGGGATCGGGCCCTGCATTGGGCTCTCCGCTCTGTGGGAGCCTGCTTCTCCCTCTCCCCGCTGCTCCCCCTGCTTGTACTCTCTCTCTATCTGTCAAATAAATAAATAAAATCTTTAAAAAAACAAAAAACAAATCTGACATAGAACTTGGATCTGGAATACATAAAGAACTCTCAAAACTTGACAATAAAAAACAAAAAGTTCTTTTTTTAGAAAATTAGAAAATAGGCAAAAGAGATGAATAGACATTTTATTAAGAGAATGTGTAGTTGGCACATAACGCACTTGAGCTATCATTATACACCTATCAGAATGGCTAAAATAAAAATAACAGCACCATATGTTGAGGAGGGAGTAGAGAAACAATCGCCCAAGCATTGCTGGGAAGAATGTAAAATGGTACAACTCCTCTGGAAAATAGTTTGGCACTTTCTTACAAAACTGCACATACATTTACCGCAAAACTCCGCAATTACACTGTTGGGCATCTATCCCAAAGAAATGAAAATTTGTATTCATACAAAACCTACCTATGAATATTCATAGCAACTTTATTCTTAATAGCCCCAAACTGGAAACAGCCCAAGTGTTCTTCAGTGTGTGGATGATTTTTAAACAAATTCCAATGAGTCTGTGCAATAGAATATTACTCAGCAATAGAAGGGAAGGGACTATCAGTACCTGTAACAACCTGGATGAATCTCAAGGACATTATGACTAATGAAAAAGCTGGTCTCCAAGGCTCTTATTTAATGTTCTCAACATGATAAACTTGGGGAGATGAACAGATCAGTGGTTGGTAGGGAACAGGGATTGGCATGGCACAGTGCTGCTACCTCTAAAAGGAGTTCCCTTATGATAAGGTGGTTATATCAATGTATACATTGAATCAAATTTCATCAGACTGTACACACACGAATGCAAGTGAAAACTGAGCGAGGTCTGTAGTTAACAGTATTGTAATAGCAATAATTTTCTACTTTTGATATACTACGGTTTTGTAAGATCTCACCTTTGGGGAAGCTGAGTGAAATGGTCACAGAGCTCTGCACTATTTTGCAACTTCCTGTGAGTCTATAATTTTAAAATAAAAAGTTAAAAATACAACTTAAGTAAAAATACTGGAAAAGGTCAAGAAGTAAAGAATAGTGAAATATTTCTCAGCTCATCTTTTTTCAAAAATATCAGACAACCTCTGGAGATCATTTATAAATCAAATTTTAGTTTGATAAAAGGCTCAAACTACAAAGACATCGGGATGTATTTCCTTTATAATGAATAGCAATGCGATGCTAATATACACAGCTAAACATTGACTTTTACTTGGACAGTCCATTTCGCAGGTTGTTATTCTCACGCTCCCAGGAAAACGGAGAAAGCCAAAATGACATAGCATAATATGAATTTCTTTATATCAATATTGCTTCAAAACAGTGATGAGTACGGTCTAGGAATAGCTCACATATTAATCCTGGCTGAGTTTGCACTAGGACTCCTGCCCTGCCAGCAGAAACTTCACGGTTCCTTGAGGATGTCTTCTTGTCACACATGTTATAGTGATATGAATGTCACCTTCATGAGAAGTAGAGAAAGTTCTTTTACTGAAAGTTTAGTAGTGTCCACTCTCAATTATACATTTTCATTTCAAAGTACTGAAAAATGGGACTGAGTAGTTTGTTTTGACTGTCAAAATGGTTGAGTGAGTAAGTTTATTTTGACTTTAGATCAGTTCAGTCACGTGTGGAAACAACGCAGTTGTATAACATTGTACTACCAACTAAATCGTCTGGAACCACTTTGTATAAACAAGGTCTGAAAAAGAGTAGCAGGATTAAATTCAAGTTTTATGACTTTTACATCCTCAACAAAAATAAGTACAGGGCCAGTACCTACTATAGAGGTAGCGATCCTTTAGCTAGGGTAACAGTGATAAAAATATGTTCATAGCCTTGGTAACTTCAATCCACAAAGTATCCAACTCACTGGGTTGGGTGTTTTTGGTTTTGTTTTTTTGTATTTGTTTTTGTTTTAATCTCTTTTTTTCTTTTTATGTTTTTAAGCCATGAAACCAGATTGTCTTCTTAGGAAAATATAATGCCCTTTTTCCCCCACCGTATACTTAACTGTGACATGTGATTAAAGAAAAAAAAGTTAAAAAGTTTTTTTTTTTTTTTTGCTTGGAATTAAATTTGCTGTAATTCTTCCCAGTATTATGTTATGCTTTGTTCTATTCTCTAGAGTTAGGCTCCAAGAACCCTATTTATAGATCATGTTTTTAAGTGCTTTGCAAGCAGACCCCATGATGACTGATTACCAAGAAAGGTTTTAATGGCCAGTTTATCCAGGGTCGACTACATAGAATCTTTTAAGAGTGTTGCTTTTTAAAATAAAATAAAATAAAATAAAAGTATTTGACATGAAGTATCTGTGTGATGAAATAAATTTATCTGAATTTAACTTGATTAGGTCGTATATAGAATATAAAAATCACTTCAAAACTTTTTTGTCTGTATACAAATGAACAAATTGAGAATTTATTGAACAATCAAGATTTGTGTCCATTCCTGACTCCACTAAGTCATTTATAATAGCACTAGAAAAGTTCGAAAGTTATTGTGGCTTGTTTTAGGAATATTATAAATTCACTAATCAGAAACCTCAAATTATCTATTTGAGTGAATAGTTATGAATTAGTATATTTCAGAGATTGAATTACTTTAAAAGGTTGAAATAGGATTTATGTGAAAAATGAAATACTTATTTCTGGAAACCAGTACCCAGCAAGGGTTCTAATCTCTTCAGTTTATGGTTGAAATGTAGTTAGAGAAGAACCCCCATAATTCAGGAAGAGCTTTCTGGTTAATAGATCTGGAACACTGTCCTAGCCCTGCTGTGTTTACAACAGCAACTGACTTCTCTTAGGCTGGAGATATGTACCCACTTCAAGAGAAGACTTTTCCTAAGAATTTCCTTCAGCTTTTTAGAGTTTTTCCAATGATCACTGATAATGGATACTATAATGACAGGCTTTGGTATTTTAGAACAAGGCAGATTTGGATGCAGTTTTGCAGAAATTTTGCATTAGTTATTAATGGGTGGATTTTCAATAAGTACTCATCTTAAGTGGGGCAAAACTATATTGTTGGTATCATCCAAAAGCAATGAGGAATAGGGAAGAATCTTTGCCGTAAAACAAATACGACAAATATTTTGTTTCAGTGTTTTACATCATTTCTAAAGAAAACAAATGAATAAGTAACACAAAATACTTGAAGAGTTATTTGCAGTCATATGTAAACTATATATTACTACTCTGAAAGCACTGACAACTTCTGTTTATAATTAATGCAAAATTAGCTCTGTATTAATACTACTATGTACATTTGCAGAAAGGTATTTCCACATAAAACTTCGCTCCTCGATTGCCTTTCCAGTTTTCATTTGAATATTTCACACTAAATAAGTTAGTTTTTAAGCTTAAAAATTCTTAATATTGCTTCTTTCAAGAATTATGTTTTAGGGGCGCCTGGGTGGCTCAGTGGGTTAAGCCTCTGCCTTCAGCTCAGGTCATGATCTCAGGGTCCTGGGATCGAGCCCCATATCGGGCTCTCTGTACAGCAGGGAGCCTGCTTCCCCCTCTCTCTCTGCCTGCCTCTCTGACTACTTGTGATCTCTCTCTTTCTCTGTGAAATAAATAAATAAAAATTTTAAAAAAATTATGTTTTAAAAAGTGTTTACAATCTCATATGAGAGAGGGAAAACTAATGATGTGGGTCCTTATTTTTCTGCTGATGGAAATAATTAGTATTCTTCCTTTCAGCTTTAATTGGCATTCTCTGTGCTAGCCCCAGACATTTATGATTAAAATCAGCTCGACAACATAATGAACTATTTTTTTCTGCACTTTGAACCAACTCCTCTCAGCATTCAAACTCATTCATTATTTTTATTTAATTAGGCCTAACACATTGGAGAGATACCTGAAGCAAGGCGATTTCCCTAATAACTATGCGATCACAATAGCTCACAGGCTTTGCAATAATTTAATTATTCAAGATTGAATCATCAGAAGAATTTTAAAAAATTATCCTTAACTAAAGGACAAAAGTGTGGTTGTAAATAGAAAACTACCATTATTTAAATGGCATCAGTATGTAGTATTAGTAATCAATAGTGTAATGTTCCTAGATGTGAATTTTATATACTTATTTGTGGCAAATTATTAGATTTTATATGGGAAACCAGTGACTGACTATGTTAGCAATTTGGCTGTATTCTATACATGTAAGTGCAAACTTTTATGCTTCCTAAAGCAAAAACTATGTAGGAGGGCACCTGGGTGGCTCAGTGGGTTAAAGCCTTTGCCTTCGGCTCAGGTCATGATCTCAGGGTCCTGGGATCGAGCCCCACATCTGATCTCTGCTCAGCAGGGAGCCTGCTTCCCTTCCTCTCTCTCTGCCTGCCTCTCTGCCTGCTTGTGATATCTGTCTGTCAAATGAATAAATAAAATCTTTAAAAAAAAAAAAACTATGTAGGAATTTTTATATATGATTACATATCACTATTTTATAAAACTAGGGTAAAGTCACTTCCCAGGACAACTTCTCTCTCTCTTTTTTTTTTTAAGATTTGTTTATTTATTTGAGACAGAGAGAGCAGAGGGAAAGAGAAACTCAAGCAGACTCCTCACTGAGCGCAGAGACTGACAGGGCTGGGTCTCAGGACCTTGAGATCACGACCTGCTCTGAAACCAAGAATCAGATGCTTAACTGACGGTGCCATGCAGGCACCACTCCTTATCTTAAAAACAAATTATTTTATATGATGGTTTTACTCTGACTTGTCTACTGCAGTGAGAAAACTATTTCTGTGGCAATATGCGCATTTAGCAAACTAGACATGAGAAACTATTTGTGGGGTTTTTTGAGGGGGAAAGATTAGATAGAGCCAAGTTGTTGTCTTCTTTTTTTAAACAATGTTATTGACTAAATACTTCCATCCCCTTGGGGACATATTCACACTTAATTTCTTTCAGCAAAACAGGGAAAGAAAAGAAAACCAAGCTGCCAAAGGCTGTATTAAAGAAAATGACTTAGAAAATTGTTTTCTAGAAATTGCTTTCATCTAATCTAGATGGTTTACTGTAAAATTGGGTAATTGTTGGATTAATCGGACTATGATCTAAACAGAAAGATGTTTTAAATTATTTTCTTTGTTTATAAAATAAGTGCTCTTGATTAGTTTAAAGTGACCTCAAAACTCATTAAAAGTAATGTTCAAATTTACACAGCTACTTTTCATTAGTTATTAGATTCTGGTTAACACCCTTGATCATGCCTTTTTTTTTTTTTTTTGGCTGTTTTCTTTTTTCTTTTTTTAAGAGAGAATGAGTGGGGGAGGAGCAGAAGGAGACAGAATTGTAAGGCTGGGCTTGGAGCCTGACATGAGCTTGATCTCATGACCCTGAGGTGGTGATCTGAGGCGACCGAAATCAAGAGTCAGATGCTAAACCAAGTGAGCCACCCAGGTGCCCACCTTGATCATACTTTTTAAAAAGCTGTTGTATGAGTCAGATTCCCAATAGGCAAAGATGGCACATTCAAATTGGGATCATTTAGGGAGAATTTATATGTAGAGAGATGAATTACCGTGTTATATGTAGGGTATCCTAGACCATAAAGAGAAAGTGCAGAAACCCTGGGTTAGAAGCCACAGAGCTCTTTCCACCTCTAGGCCTGGAGAGGAAGCAGAGGAGAAGAGTTCCCATACAGCAAGCTGCTTAGAGAGGGGCAATAACCTTCAGGCAAGAGACCGAAGCAGCCTCAGATAACTGTAGTGGTGAGAGCCCGAGGGAAATAGCCTGCTCTTTTTCTCCTTTATCATTACCATCCATCTGATCTGGATGGCTTCTACTGACCAAACCCATCCAGATGTCAAGAGGTCAAGGGAGTCTGTTGATGTAGCCCACTCAGGTCAACCTCCAGGGCAAAGATCTGGTTGAATTGGGAAGGGCAAACCTAAGGTATCTGGCAGAGTGATTACAAGATTCACTTGAGAGACACTAGAGATCATCTAGAATGAAAACATTTCAGCTTCAGGGAGGGATTAAGCAACATATATTGTGTGACACACAATCACAATCATGACACATTGTCAGTCAGCTAAGAACACAACTCCAGCCCTACATCCACATTGCTTTGTGATTATGCTGCATTCACCTCTTAGAGAATGTGTGAAGTTGTACTAGTTTGTATTGTATCATAGCAAAATTACTAAGATTTGAAATTTATTAACATTGGGGGGGGTATGCCCATACTAGAAGAAGCGTTCTTTTTTTTTTTTAGTTGTTATCATTTATTTTTACTTTATTTATTTTTTATTTTTTATAAACATATATTTTTATCCCCAGGGGTACAGGTCTGTGAATCGCCAGGTTAACACACTTCACAGCACTCACCATAGCACATACCCTCCCCAAGGTCCATAACTCCACCCCCCAACCCCCTCCCCCCATCAACCCTCACTTTCTTTTGTGAGATTAAGAGTCACTTATGGGGGGTGCCTCGGTGGCTCAGTGGATTGAGCCATTGCCTTCGGCTCAGGTCATGCTCTCAGGGTCCTGAGATCGAGCCCCGCATCAGGCTCTCTGCCCAGCAGGGAGCCTGCTTCCTCCTCTCTCTCTCTCTGCCTGCCTCTCTGCCAACTTGTGATCTATCTGTCAAATAAATAAATAAATAAAATCTTTAAAAAAAAAAAAAAAAGAGTCACTTATGGTTTGTCTCCCTCCCAATCCCATCTCGTTTCATTTATTCTTCTCCTACCCCCTTAACCCCCTATGTTGCATCTCCTCTCCCTCATATCAGGGAGATCATATGATAGTTGTCTTTCTCCAATTGACTTATTTCGCTAAGCATGATACCCTCTAGTTCCATCCACGTCGTCGCAAATGGCAAGATTTCATTTCTTTTGATGGCTGCATAGTATTCCATTGTGTATATATACCACTTCTTCTTTATCCATTCATCTGTTGATGGACATCTAGGTTCTTTCCATAGTTTGGCTATTGTAGACATTGCTGCTATAAACATTCGGGTGCATGTGCCCCTTCGGATCACTATGTTTGTATCTTTAGGGTAAATACCCAGCAGTGCAATTGCTGGGTCATAGGGTAGTTCTATTTTCAACATTTTGAGGAACCTCCATGCTGTTTTCCAGAGTGGTTGCACCAGCTTGCATTCCCACCAACTAGTGTAGGAGGGTTCCCCTTTCTCCGCATCCTCGCCAGCATTGTCATTTCCTGATTTGTTAATTTTAGCCATTCTGACTGGTGTGAGGTGATACCTCATTGTGGTTTTGATTTGTATTTCCCTGATGCCGAGTGATATGGAGCACTTTTTCATGTGTCTGTTGGCCATCTGGATGTCTTCTTTGCAAAAATGTCTGTTCATGTCTTCTGCCCATTTCTTGATTGGATTATTTGTTCTTTGGGTGTTGAGTGAGTTAGGTTCTTTATAGATTTTGGACACTAGCCCTTTATCTGATATGTCATTTGCAAATATCTTCTCCCATTCTGTCAGTTGTCTTTTGGTTTTGTTCACTGTTTCCTTTGCTGTGCAAAATCTTTTGATCTTGATGAAATCCCAATAGTTCATTTTTGCCCTTGCTTCCCTAGCCTTTGCCGATGTTCCTAGGAGGAAGTTGCTGCAGCTTAGGTTGAAGAGGTTGCTGCCTGTGTTCTCCTCAAGGATTTTGATGGAATCCTTTCTCACATTGAGGTCCTTCATCCATTTTGAGTCTATTTTCGTGTGTGGTGTAAGGAAATGGTCCAATTTCATTTTTCTGCATGTGGCTGTCCAATTTTCCCAACACCATTTATTGAAGAGGCTGTCTTTTTTTCCATTGGACATTCTTTCCTGCTTTATCGAAGATGAGTTGACCATAGAGTTGAGGGTCCATTTCTGGGCTCTCTATTCTGTTCCATTGATCTATGTGTCTGTTTTTGTGCCAGTACCATGCTGTCTTGATGACGACAGCTTTGTAATAGAGCTTGAAGTCCGGAATTGTGATGCCACCGACTTTGGCTTTCTTTTTCAATATTCCTTTGGCTATTCGAGGTCTTTTCTGGTTCCATATAAATTTTAGGATTATTTGTTCCATTTCTTTGAAAAAAATGGATGGTACTTTGATAGGAATTGCATTAAATGTGTAGATTGGTTTAGGTAGCATAGACATTTTCACAATATTTATTCTTCCAATCCTGGAGCATGGAACATTTTTCCATTTCTTTGTGTCTTCCTCAATTTCTTTCATGAGTACTTTATAGTTTTCTGAGTATAGATTCTTAGCCTCTTTGGTTAAGTTTATTCCTAGGTATCTTATAGTATTGGGTGCAATTGTAAATGGGATTGACTCCTTAATTTCTCTTTCTTCTGTCTTGTTGTTGGTGTAGAGAAATTCAACTGATTTCTGTGCATTGATTTTATATCCTGACACTTTACTGAATTCCTGTACAAGTTCAAGCAGTTTTGGAGTGGAGTCTTTTGGGTTTTCCACATATAGTATCATATCATCTGCGAAGAGTGATAGTTTGACTTCTTCTTTGCCAATTTGGATGCCTTTAATTTCCTTTTGTTGTCTGATTGCTGAGGCTAGGACTTCTAGTACTATGTCGAATAGCAGTGGTGATAACGGACATCCCTGCCGTGTTCCTGACCTTAGCGGAAAAGCTTTCAGTTTTTCTCCATTGAGAATGATATTTGCGGTGGGTTTTTCATAGATGGCTTTGATAATATTGAGGTATGTGCCGTCTATCCCTACACTTTGAAGAGTTTTGATCAGGAAGGGATGCTGTACTTTGTCAAATGCTTTTTCAGCATCTATTGAGAGTATCATATGGTTCTTGTTCTTTCTTTTATTAATGTGTTGTATCACATTGATTAATTTGCGGATGTTGAACCAAACTTGCAGCCCTGGAATAAATCCCACTTGGTCGTGGTGAATAATCCTTTTAATGTACTGTTGGATTCTATTCGCTAGTATTTTGGCGAGAATTTTTGCATCTGTGTTCATCAAGGATATTGGTCTGTAGTTCTCTTTTTTGATGGGATCCTTGTCTGGTTTTGGGATCAAGGTGATGCTGGCCTCATAAAATGAGTTTGGAAGTTTTCCTTCCATTTCTATTTTTTGGAACAGTTTCAGGAGAATAGGAATTAGTTCTCCTTTAAATGTTTGGTAGAATTCCCCCGGGAAGCCGTCTGGCCCTGGGCTTTTGTTTGTTTGGAGATTTTTGATGACTGTTTCAATCTCATTACTGGTTATGGGTCTGTTCAGGTTTTCTATTTCTTCCTGGTTCAGTTGTGGTAGTTTATATGTCTCTAGGAATGCATCCATTTCTTCCAGATTGTCAAATTTGTTGGCATAGAGTTGCTCATAGTATGTTCTTATAATTGTCTGTATTTCTTTGATGTTCGTTGTGATTTCTCCTCTTTCATTCATGATTTTATTTATTTGGGTCCTTTCTCTTTTCTTTTTGATAAGTCTGGCCAGGGGTTTATCGATCTTATTAATTCTTTCAAAGAACCAGCTCCTAGTTTCGTTGATTTGTTCTATTGTTTTTTTGGTTTCTATTTCATTGATTTCTGCTCTGATCTTTATGATTTCTCTTCTCCTGCTGGGTTTAGGGTTTCTTTCTTGTTCTTTCTCCAGCTCCTTTAGGTGTAGGGTTAGGTTGTGTACCTGAGACCTTTCTTGTTTCTTAAGAAAGGCTTGTACTGCTATATATTTGCCTCTCAGGACTGCCTTTGTTGTGTCCAACAGATTTTGAACCGTTGTGTTTTCATTATCATTTGTTTCCATAAATTTTTTCAATTCTTCTTTAATTTCCTGGTTGACCCATTCATTCTTTAGAAGGATGCTGTTTAGTCTCCATGTATTTGGGTTCTTTCCCAATTTCCTATTGTGATTGAGTTCTAGCTTCAGAGCATTGTGGTCTGAAAATGTGCAAGGAATAATCCCAGTCATTTGATACCAGTTGAGACCTGATTTAGGACCGAGGATGTGATCTATTCTGGAGAATGTTCCATGTGCAGTAGAGAAGAATGTGTATTCTGTTTCTTTGGGATGAAATGTTCTGAATATATCTGTGATGTCCATCTGGTCCAGTGTGTCATTTAAGGCCTTTATTTCCTTGTTGATCTTTTGCTTGGATGATCTGTCCATTTCAGTGAGGGGAGTGTTAAAGTCCCCTACTATTATAGTATTATTGTTGATGTGTTTCTTTCATTTTGTTATTAATTGGTTTATATAGTTGGCTGCTCCCACATTAGGGGCATAGATATTTAAAATTGTTAGATCTTCTTGTTGGACAAATCCTTTGAGTATGATATAGTGTCCTTCCCCATCTCTTATTGTAGTCTTTGGCTTAAAATCTAATTGATCTGATATAAGGATTGCCACTCCTGCTTTCTTCTGATGTCCATTAGCATGGTAAATTCTTTTCCACCCCGTCACTTTAAATCTGGAGGTGTCTTCGGGTCTAAAATGAGTTTCTTGTAGGCAACATATAGATGGGTTTTGTTTTTTTATCCACTCTGATACCCTGTGTCTTTTGATTGGGGCATTTAGCCCATAAACATTCAGGGTAACTATTGAGAGATATGAATTTAGTGCCATTGTATTGCCTGTAGGGTTACTGTTACTGTATATTGTCTCTGTTCCTTTCTGATCTACTACTTTTGGGTCTCTCTTTGCTTTGAGGACCCCTTTCAATATTTCCTGTAGAGCTGGTTTGGTGTTTGCAAATTCTTTCAGTTTTTGTTTGTCCTGGAAGCTTTTAATCTCTCCTTCTATTTTCAATGATAGCCTAGCTGGATATAGTATTCTTGGCTGCATGTTTTTCTCGTTTAGTGCTCCGAATATATCATGCCAGCTCTTTCTGGCCTGCCAGGTCTCTGTGGATAAATCTGCTGCTGATCTAATATTTTTACCATTGTATGTTACAGACTTCTTTTCCCAGGCTGCTTTTAGGATTTTCTCTTTGTCGCTAAGACTTGTAAATTTTACTATTAGGTGACGGGGTGTGGACCTATTCTTATTGATTTTGAGGGGGGTTCTCTGCACCTCCTGGATTTTGATGCTTGTTCCCTTTGCCATATTGGGGAAATTCTTTCCAATAATTCTCTCCAATATACCTTCTGCTCCCCTCTCTCTTTCTTCTTCTTCTGGAATCCCAATTATTCTAATGTTGTTTCATCTTATGGTGTCACTTATCTCTCAGATTTTCCCGTCGTGGTCCAGTAGTTGTTTGTCCCTCTTTTGCTCAGCTTCTTTATTCTCTGTCATTTGGTCTTCTGTATCGCTAATTCTTTCTTCTGCCTCATTTATCCTAGCAGTGAGAGCCTCCATTTTTGATTGCACCTCATTAATAGCTTTTTTGATTTCAACTTGGTTAGACTTTAGTTCTTTTATTTCTCCAGAAAGGACTTTTATATCTCCCGAGAGAGTTTCTCTAATATCTTCCACGCCTTTTTCGAGCCCGGCTAGAACCTTGAGAATCGTCATTCTGAACTCTAGATCTGACATATTACCAATGTCTGTATTGATTAGGTCCCTAGCCTTCAGTACTGCCTCTTGTTCTTTTTTTTGTGGTGAATTTTTCCGCCTTGTCATTTTGTCCAGATAAGAGTATATGGAGGAGCAAGTAAAATACTAAAAGGGTGGCAACAACCCCAGGAAAATATGCTTTAACCAAATAAGAGATTCCACATCATGAGGGGGGAGAAAGGGGATAAAAAGAGGTTCAGAAAGATAAAAAAAAAAGAAGAAGAAACAATTAAAAGAAGAAAACGAATAAAGAAAAAATATACAAAGGAAAAAATATATATATATTAGATAAACTAGTTAAAAAACGTTAAAAAAGAGAAGGGTAAAAGTTTAAAAAACTTAGCAGAAGAAGAAAAAAAATTGAAAAAGAAAAAAAAAATTAAATTAACTGCAAGGCTAAAGAATCATGGGGAGAAAGCCATGAGCTCCGTGCTTTGCTTTCTCCTCCTCTGGAATTCTGCTGCTCTCCTTGGTATTGAAACTGCACTCCTTGGTAGGTGAACTTGGTCCTGGCTGGATTTCTTGTTGATCTTCTGGGGGAGGGGCCTGTTGTAGTGATTCTCAAGTGTCTTAGCCCCAGGCGGAATTGCACCGCCCTTACCAGGGGCCGGGCTGAGTATTCCGCTCGCGTTTACTTTTGGGAGCTTTTGTTCCCTTAGCGCTTTCCTAGAGTTCTGGAGGACAGGAATGAAAATGGCGGCCTCCTGGTCTCCGACCCAGAGGAGCCGAGAGCCCGGGGCCCCACTCCTCAGTGCGCCCTCAGAGAACAGCGCCCAATTACTCCCGTCACCCTGGCCTCCGGCCACGTTCCAAGGTGACTGAGCCTGCGACCGTTTCAAGGTAAACCCGAGCTGCGAGCTCACTCCTCAGTTCTGTCTCTGTAGCCGGCTTCCCTGTTCTAATACCTGCAAGCTCTGCGACGCTCAGACACCCCTGATCCTTCTGTGACCCTGCGGGACCTGAGGCCACGCTGACCCCTCGTAGGCTTCACCCCGGTTAAGCCTCTGGAGCGATGTCCCTCAGCGGAACAGACTTTTAAAAGTCCTGATTTTGTGCTCCGATGCTCGGTCGCTTGCCGGGAGCGCCCCCCCCCCCCCCCCCCCCCCCGCCGAGGTCTATCTTCCCGTCGCTTTGGATTCACTTCTCCGCCAGTCCTACCTTTCAGAAAGTGGTTGGTTTTCTGTTTCTAGAATTGTTGTTGTTCTCTTCGATCTCCCGTTTGATTTGTAGGTGTTTGCAATCTTTAGATAACTATCTAGCTGATCTCCTGCTACCTGAAGTAGTCTCAGCCTGCTACTTCTCCGCCATCTTGACTCCTCCCCCCTAGAAGAAGCGTTCTATTTCTTCCCACAAAACTTATTTTAGTCCATATTGTAATTTCCTGAAAATTACTTTTTTTTCTGAAAATTACTTTCAAGGGCCAAACATTTTATAGAAAATTGTTGTTTAATGTGATTTGTCTTAAATCCTACAGTTGTGAGGGTAGGGTAAAAAGAGGAATTATAATAACTCTCTGATATTGGAGTCTTTGCTTAAGAGGCTTAAAATTGGAACTCATTTGATTAAAATTAGAAGGAATAAATCTCTTAAAATATTAAGAATTTTCATTCCCAAGATGAATTTACTCTTCATTGTTGGAATATGGTTACTTTTAACAATTTTAGCTGTTTTCCTTTTTTTTTTTTTTAAAGATTTTATTTATTTGACAGAGAGAGATCACAAGTGGACAGAGAGGCAAGCAGAGAGAGAGAGAGGAGGAAACAGGCTCCCTGCGGAGCAGAGAGCCCGATGTGGGACTTGATCCTAGGACCCTGAGATCATGACCTCAGCTGAAAGCAGAGGCTTAACCCACTGAGCCACCCCAGTGCCCTTTTTAGCTGTTTTCTTACCTTATTCTTTTCACTAGTCTTTTAACACCATCTGGTCCTATTATACCAAGTTATTTCCCACTTGTCGAATGCACTTGTGTCACACCAGGTGTAAGGGTTAGAGATTATGGAGCATGTCTTCAAGCTCTGCTCACATTCTGGGAATGCTTGATTGCAGTGCTCATTCTGAAATTAAAGATCTTGCTCATGAACAGTAAGTTTTGTACATGTCTCAGGCAAATGGTCTGCTTGCATTCCGGGTCTCTTTCTCCTTCCTCACAGAGCTTGAGTGCTTAGCAATTATGAGTAAACTCTTAAACCAAAAAGTTACATTTACGTACCTTACATAAATGTAGGTCTTTTATATCTGTATCAAGGAGTATAAATGGTTATACTCCTTGGTTATAATGATATAAATGGTTAATATCAACTGAGCTTTTCTGCTGCATGCATCTGTGATTATAATATTTAATTATAAATACTGCATGTACCCAACCTACTTCACAAAGAAATACATTTCCTTGATTTTGTGCTAGTGAGAGGGCCTTGTTAGGTTTCAGTGCCTATAGAAAAAAAAGGTTCTAATAAAAAAAAAAAAAAAGACTATTTAAATATAAATGCAACATTTTCTCTTATTAGGAAACAAACTGTAATTAGTGAAAGAATATTCTATGGAGTACCTGGGTGGCTCAGTTGGTAGAGAACCTGCCTTTGGCTCAGGTCACAATCCCAGACTCCTGGGATTGAGCCCTGCATCGTCCTTCCCTGCTCGGCTGGAAGCCTGCTTCTCCCTCTCCCTCTGCCTGCTGCTCTGCCTACTTGTTCTTTCTATCTCTTTGTCAAATAAATAAATAAAATATTTTTTAAAAATTAGTGAAAGAATATTCTAGCTTTATAATACTTTTACTGAATCTTTCAACATTTCTTTCTATTTATTATTTTTAATTTTTTTTTAAAAAGATGTTATTTATTTAAGAGAGAGAGAATGAGCAGGGTGGGATGGTCAGATGCAGAGGCAGAGGCAGAAGAAGCAGACCTGCTGGTGAGCAAGCAGCCCAACAGGAATCTTGATCCAAGGACCCTGGGATAATCTCCTGAGCCCAAGGTAGGCCCTTAACCACCTAAGCCACCCAGGTACCCTCTTTCAACGTTTCTGTTCATAGTTTCCTTTTATCAGGCAGTGTGATAAAACTTTTCACTTATCGTCAAAATATGTTAAAGAATTCAGCTATTTTGTGTTTGCTGTTAGAAAATGAATTTTAAAAATTTGAAGCATGATACAACCATCCACTAAGATAACTGCTAATTTTTAATGATTCCATAATAGTTCACTAAGTACACTGAATATATTTTGCTTGATTATCTGCAGTTGAATATTAAGTTGCTATCAACTATCCCACTACAGATAGCACTACAACGAAAACATCCTACACTTTGCTTTTCCTGTTATTTGAATCATTTACCAGAAGTGAGCTGATAGAATCAAAGGTTTTGAACATTTTTGTTGCTTATGGTATGTCTTGTTAATAGATTTCAAAAGGGTTTTAACTAGTTTATGTTAACCATAAGCAATGTTCGGGAGTCCCTGGCTCATTCCCACCTTCACTGGCATTAGTTCATCAATTTCTTTTTCATAATTTTTACAGGCTGATAGGGATAACTTGTTTCATTTTGTGTTATTTTAGCATAATGAAGTTGCATATATGCATTTATTTTGCTTAATACCTGTTGTCAATTTTCTTGTCAACCTGAATGAGTTCTTCAATAAATAAAATAAGTATATTAATCCTATCTTGACTTACAAAAGATATTTCTCTAAAGGTATTGTTTGCCTTTTTAATTTTAATTAGCAAGGTGTTTTTCTTAAAGCTGAGAAATGCCACAGGTTTTGTGTTTTAGTTCCATTTTGTATACAGAATGCTGCAGTAGAAGTGGGCAGTTCCTGTAGGTTCTTATGAGTGGGACAGTCTCAGGCTAGACAATAGCTTAGAACCTGTGAGCTCTAGAAGTCACCTAGCAATGTGAGACCAGAAATCTAACATTTTTTTACATTGCAAGTTATTTTATTAATTTCTTAATTTGTTCTACTTTATATAGCAGTCTTTTTTTTTTTCTAAGATTTTATTTATTTATTTACTGACAGAGATCACAAGTAGGCGGAGAGGCAAGAGGGGGAGGGGGAAAGCAGGGCTCTCTGCTGAGCCGTGAGCCTGACGTGGGGCTCGATCCCAGGACCCCGAGATCATGATCTGAATTGAAATCAGAGGCTTGGGGCGCCTGGGTGGCTCAGTGGGTTAAGCCGCTGCCTTCGGCTCAGGTCATGATCCCAGGTCCTGGGTTCGAGCCCCACATCGGGCTTTCTGCTCAGCAGGGAGCCTGCTTCCTCCTCTCTCTCTGCCTGCCTCTCTGCTTACTTGTGATTTCTCTCTGTCAAATAAATAAATAAAATCTTTAAAAAAAAAAAAAGAAATCAGAGGCTTAACCCACTGAGCCACCGAGGTGCCCCTCTTTTTTCTTTTTTAAAAGATTTTATTTATTTATTTATTTATTTGTCAGAGAGAGAGAGAGAAAGAGCACAAGAAGGCAGAGTGGCAGACAGCGGCAGAGAGAGAAGCAGGCTTCCTGCAGAGCCAGGAGCCGGATGTGGAACTGGATCCCAGGACCCTAGGATCATGACCTGAGCTGAAGGCAGAGGCGTAACTGACTGAGCCACCCAGGTGTCTCTAGCAAAAGAGTTTTTTTTTAATGCCAACCTGTCTCCCTTGTGCTAATGGTAACCCAAGTAAGTTTTAGTTTTGTATGTTTGTTTATTGAGAGAGAATTACACCCCTGGAAGACAACCTGAAGGTGGTGGTGGTAATTCAAGTGAACCCCACTTGAAAGGTGAAGTTGGAGGGGCCGGTTGTCTCTTCCTCCAGGAGGGTTAATCTATAGCAGTTGTTTTTAGTTTGAGTAAAGGAGGAGAGTCCGTTGCCAGCTGCTGTCTCCCTCAACTAGACTGAGCTCCTTGAGGTCACAGGGCAGGTATTCCTGTTTGTAACTCTTAATGCCTAGCTGACTAAGCAGCGCAAAGAAGACAGAGATGTAAGGAATACTTGAGTGAAATAATGAATTGTGGGGGAGGAAATAGTATGAGAGCCTGTTGGAGTTGAAAATATAGTACTGAATCTGAGTGTCCTCAGAGGAAGAAAATGATAAATAAAAATTCTAAGATCTGATTTTTTAAAACGTTACTGAAACTGACAACGATGTCTGCAAACATTTATCTGGACTCTACAGAAATGGAATGGTTTTTTTTTTCACTATTTATCATTTTTTTTAATGGAATGGTTAGTGAAATGAAATTAATTCATCAAAACCAGTGTTTTACGATAACTCAGTCTTACAGTTGTGTCCCCAGCTGACAGAGCATGATAGTTTTTGTACATCCTCCTCAGTAGGCCATCTCACTCGGCCTGGGGACCAGTGCTGAGACAGGAAACCTATGTGTTCTCTGCCTTCACAGTATGAAGGAGACTGGTTCAGCAGACTGTGTTATGCAACCTAGTAACTTAGTCAGTTAAGATAGCACAAGCATTTTGTTACATTTGAAAAAAATAAAAATGAAAATAAATAAAAGAAGAAAAAAGAAACAAAGGAGAATTCAGGTACAAAATTACAGTGAATTCTAAGTCAGTGAGGGCTGCCTCAAAAGATAATAGCCTCCTATCATCAAATGGAGAATCTGCTTCAGCAGCAGGGTTTCCTATTTGGAAGCCCATAAGAGAAGATAACGCCAATAAATAAATCTATATTGTTCTATAAAAAAAGCCTTCTAGAAACTTTCTTTTTAAGGAAATCACATTTAAAAGCATTTTTTTTCTTAATCCCTTATTTTCTATGAGACTTTGATCTTACCAGCTAGGTTTTGCCAACTATATTACATTTTAGAAACATAATTTCTGTGGTGGTTAAAGGATTACTGAATTGGAAAGACTGAAGCAGTAGGTATTGTAAAAGACTAGAAAGGAAGAATATTGATTTTTTGGTTGGAATAGATTTCAAGCAGGTCAAGCAGATCTTGAATTTGGCCTTGAAACAGTAAACTTTAGATTAAAAGAAAGAAGAATGTAAAGGATTTTAGTCAGAGCGAACAGTATTAACAAGACTAGGAGGCTAAGTGTGGAAAAGGGATTTCAAGTGAATGTCAGATAACTAGTTGTATGAAGTAATGCCAGCTATGGATTAATTGGTAAGGTGGGATCAATGCATTGAGAACCTTTAATGTCATAATCTGTGCTTTTTTGTTTTTCTATTAACAAAGACCGAGTTTTGTAAGGGTTTTTGTGAGTGTGGCAGGGGGTGGAGGTGTTAGAATATGGTTTTCTTTTGATTTCAAAAACATTTTCCATTGTTTCAGAACTCTTCATAAGGACAGATGACAACTAACAATTTTATATATACCTTTATACATTTATATGTTCTTTCCTAAAAAAATGAACTTTCTGGAGAGAATAAAGACATTGGTACTGATACAATCTATTAATTTTCTGACCCTAAGAGCCCCTCTAGAATATGAGTAACAGAAACCAGCAAGTGTTTCTCTATTAAAATAGCAGAATAGATCACCTTTCCTTGAGAGAAGACTATAGTAAGTGTGCTGTGTTTATTGAATATAAATCAGTGTTTGTCTGACTTCTGATTCTGCAGACTTTTATTTGACTCTGCTTGTTATTTTTCACCAAAGGGCTGCAGCCTTTTTTATGGACTTTTTCTTGGCCATCGTTTTGTTCAGAATATAACAAAAACCTGGCATTTTGGTACAGTTTACTGCTAGCTGGTTTATTTTGCCATTCGCTTCTGGAATATAGCAATGTGGGCATAGACCATGGAAAAAAATGACGAAAAGCACATGGAGAAAATTCCACCTGCTACTCTTGTCGAGGGTTCATTAGCCCTTTGTGTGACCTAAATCTAAGTCACCTTTTATGTCTGTGTGCTTTATCAACCTCAGTTATACCTGGTGGAATTTGAAAATTCTATTTCTGGAATTGCTCTTTATTTGCACATTACTGACAGACTTCATTTACTCATGTCAGGGAGGGACTGGGTAGTGCTGGGTACCCCTAGCCCCACTCTCCCTGAGGGAGAAAATTCCCCAGAGTTTCTGAGTAAGACAGCAACACTTTCTTTTGCTTTGTTGTCAGATTGGAAATGTCTTTGCCTTCAGTCCCTGAGGCCAGATTTCAGGTGTTTTCCCAAAGGAACTTCTCATATGGAAAATAGTCCTCCCCTGAATAATTTTTATCACCTAATAAATGATTCAGATTGATACTGTCAGCACTAGGGTGGGCAGCTGACTGAAAGGGGCATATGAGTGGCAGCTCGTAGCAATAGGTTCTGTATTTCGGCCATCAAGCTGAGATCCCTGATAAATGTGTTCTAATTCAATTAGGTTCTCCCCACCTGCATTTTAAGGATATTCTTAGCATTGACTTACACTGTGCCAAACTATAGTTTATTTGGAGTTAGCTGCTTTTTCTAGGGCACTTAACACATCTGATATAAAGTGATCAACACTGAAGCGGATGGAAAATGATTCCTGACTGGGTAGGTCCAAGTGGATGCAGTTTTGGACCTGACCTGGCTAATATGTCTGACCTATTACTTCAAGAAATGTAGTAGCAGGTGTTGATATTTTCCCAGACATCGGTGTGGTCATGTTTGGTAGGATATGCTTAGTGCAGTGTGAAACTGACATTTCGGAGCTCCAGGTTGCCATTTACAGTGACCGGTTTCTATTGATGAACTTTCTGCTTTTTTTTACTTACAGACCCACATAAGCTTTTAAAAATTGATTCTCGGTTTTAAATTGGTTCACACCTTTATTTTAGATGAGATTATTTGAATTTACCTGGATATCTTTATTTTTGAGGGTAATATCTATTGAGGAATACTTTCATTTCACTCTTTCCTGCATTTTTCTAAGTAAAAAGAAATTTTACATTTTGTAAGATCCATTAGTCAGTTGATCTGTTTTTAGTTAAGAAGAGACTTAATTCATCCCAGAGAAATACAATCTCTTTCATTAAAAAAAAATAAAGTTAGGCGAGTTTAAGAATAACTATTTGCTGAGTATTGTGTCAATTCCTGTGTTGCATAATGAACAAGATAAACATAGGGACCAAGTTCAATATGTGGGTACCTTTTCAAGCCTGTTACAATTTCTTCTTTTATTGTAGAAGAACTTGCAAACTTCACATAAACAGATCAGAATTTAAGAGGACAGAGGATACTAAGATTCCTCCTAAAAATCTGTTTTATATGAAGCCCTTCATTGTTAGTCACCATAAAAGACATCCCTATAAAGATGAAGTAAAACAAGGAAAAGGATGTAATTATATTTAAGAATTTGAGTTGAACATTTTTCTTCTCAGCATTTATATATGTCTTTTTTATTTTTTTAAAGATTTTATTTATTTATTTGACAGAGATCACAAGTAGGCAGAGAGGCATGCAGAGAGAGGGGGAAGCACGCTCCCCGCTGAGCAGAGAGCCCGATGCGGGGCTCGATCCCAGGACCCTGAGATCATGACCTGAGCCGAAGGCAGAGGCTTTAACCCACTGAGCCACCCAGGCGCCCCTATATATGTCTTTTTAAAAACACTTATAAAATACTCTGTGTGCAAGACACTACCTTAATATTATCTCATATAAACCACATAACAACTCAATGATGTATTCTTATGCCCAATATACAGAAGAAATTAGACTATTTGCAAAGGCATCGCAGCTAGTAAAATGCAGAGCTAGGATTTGAAGCCAGATTGTGATTTGAAGCATGGCATTTGGAGTGAGACTGTCTTAATCAGGTACTTTCTGCTGCTGCTCTGTGCTTGTGAGTAAGAGACTGCATACCATTTTTCAGTGTTCTCCTGTAACATGCATTTTCTCATGCTTTACCAAAGGCACTATTATAAACATAACACAGTTATTTTGGTATTATTAGAAACAGGAAGGACACATCTGAGATGTACCAGAGAATTACACATAGCATTAAAGTTTAGAACAGAAGTTGCACTTTTCTGAGTTTTCTTTTTTTTTTTAAAGATTTTATTTATTTATTTATTTATTTGACAGAGAGAGATCACAAGTAGACAGAGAGCAGAGAGAGAGAGAGAGAGAGGGAAGCAGCTCCCTGCTGAGCAGAGAGCCCGATGCGGGACTCGATCCCAGGACCCTGAGATCATGACCTGAGCCGAAGGCAGCAGCTCAACCCACTGAGCCACCCAGGCTCCCTTTTCTGAGTTTTCTAACCACGTTTCACCCATTTTCAACCATTCAAAGGTTTTTGTATTGAATCAAAAATATTTGTTTAGTAATAATCTGATTTTTCCTCAGAGCTAGGTGTGACCCTCTCACTTCCAGGGGTCACTGATAAAGACTTTTTAGAATCATTATTGGCCAAAAAACGAAGCCTTCACTTATTTACAGCTTTTATTTATGTTTGGCTACTTTCTTTTTTACTTGTACTCCTTAGTATCCCATCACTTAAAAAACTTTTTCTTTAGAAGTGATAACAATTAAAAGGGGTGGGTTATAATGAAAACAAAACTAGGACAGGAACTCCCAACAAGAATATAATAATGTGACTTTAAATTATACATATAATCTCAATCAGTCAATGTATTTACTATATTTATAAAGTACTTACTTATATATGTGTTTAGTAGCAATGAAAAAGTACCTCAAGTTTTATAGAAAAACATGCTATTGATGTTTCAGAAAGGAAAAAAAATTTCATATCTTTTTTTTTAAGATTTTATTTATTTATCTGACAGAGAGAGATCACAAGCAGGCAGAGAGGCAAGCAGAGATAGAGAGGGGGCAGCAAGCTCCCTGTGAGCAGAGAGCTAGATGCGGGGCTTGATCCCAACCCCTTGTGCCACCCAAGTGCCCCAAATTTTTCATATATTTAAAAGACTTATGCTGCTGTTGTGTATCCAGCTCAGATGTGCTAAATGTAATCTTGTGCAACTGCTAATTTATACTGTAAAACATCTCTCCAGTTGATAATTCTTATTTTAAACTGTGTAATAATAAGTTCATTTATGAGTAGTTATAACAGGTTAAGAGAAAGACGTGTTTATAATTAGTGTTATAAGTATCCTTAAGCTGCCAGAACAAAATACCACAGACTGGGTGGCTTTAATAACATTTATATTCTCACATTTCTGGAGGCTAGAAGTCCAAGATCAAGGTGCCAGAAGGGTTGGTTACTGGTGAGGCTTCCCTTCCGGAAGCCTCCTCACTGTATTGTCACATAGCCCTTCCTCTGTTTTGTGTTTTGTGTCTCTTCCTCTTCTGATATGGACACCGGTCCCATCAGATTAGAGCCCCACTTCATGATTGTATTGAAACTTAATTACTACTTAAAGGCTCTATCTCCAAGTACAGTCACATGGGGGTTAAGCCTTCAGCATATGAATTATGAGAGGACACAATTCAAAACATGTAGCATCAGTAGGATGGGTGAACTGCTAGGTTCTTCTAGTCATACTTCTTAATTTTAACATATTCTTCTTTAACTTAGCTCATTGAAATTGTGAGGTGTTTTGTAATCACTTCATATCTTTTAGATTTAGGGAAGGGGGGGTATACTATTGTGGTAACTTTCAAAAATTTTTAAACTTAACCCACATATAGAAATAGATTGCCTGGAGGGCACCGGGGTGGCTCAGTTGGTTAAATGTCCAACACTTGGTTTCAGCTCAGATCATGATCTCACGGTTGTGACCCTGAGCCCCACCTTGGGCTCTGTGCTCAGTGGGGAATCTGCTTCAGACTCTCTCTACCACTCCCTCTCACTTGCTCTCTCTCAAATAAATAAATAAAATCTTAAAAAAAAAAAAAAAAAGATTGCCGAGCACAAACCAATTCACATGCAATTACATATATACGTGTACTGTATGACCAAAAACAAGAGTTTATTACAAATCTCACCCTCTTATAACCAGTGCACCCTGCTACTTTCTATTCTTTTCCATCTTTATATTCTGTTCTCTCATTTATATTTTTTTAAAATAGTGGTCATGACCCACTCAATTGTTCAGGCCCACTAAATTGACTTAATGGGTTGCTGTGAACAATTTGAAAAACTATTTAAGAAGTAAAAACTCTTGTGTGACTGGTATTCTCTCAAATAGTGGCATGTTGTTGCATGTGCATTCCTGATAACTTACTTAGCATGTAACTACATAGTATGTTTTTAAAAGAGAGTTTGGCTGTGCAGTTGTTGATCACTCCCAAGTCCTGGGTAGCTACAAGAATTCATTAGAAAGTACAACCTTTCATTTAGAGGGTAACCCAGTTTCTTCCAAAACTTGAAACACATCAAATAAGAGATCCAGAAGCTTGCTACATTGGTTATGTTGGCCCCCTTGTAAGCCAGAGTCTGTTAAGGATCAGATATAAATGCACAGTGACACAAGCCATTTAACAAATAATCTTGATATACTCATGTCATCTACAATCTGTATCCCTTTTCCATTAATTGGAGATACTGTTTTATTCAAGGTCTTTTCAGAAAATAGAAACCATTCCAAGTATTTTATACAGGAGTAATTTAACTCAAGGTGTTAGTTGCACAGTGGTAAAAGCTCTAGAAGCCAAACAATGGGGTGGTGACTTGTCCCAGAAAACAGCAACAGCAGGAAGTTGCTGGGAAGAGGCTGTGTTACTGGAATCCAGGAGCTGGGGTCACCTGGCAAAAACTGGAACCATGGAGAGAAGGATTGTCTGGGTGAGTTAAAGCCCCAGAGACTCAGCTGTTGCTAGAGATACTACCAAAAAGAAGAGAAGGGAGAAGAGAAATATTTAGCTTCTCTCTTCTTCATACCATCCAGTCTTCGGCAAATGCCATTCATAGGTTAAAATTGCTTGAAGCCAGAGAGGAAGTAACAAAATTTAGTTCCCTGCCATACAGATCAGAGCCAAGAGAGTGGGAATTGATCTCAGGCAAAATAAGCAAATGATTGGCACAGATACTAAGACTCATCTGTTTAGTTGTATTTGATTGATTTCATTTTATTCCTGATGCCCATGTAACAATTCACTGTTGTAAATCACATTCATGCCTACAGATTCATAGATTGAATTTTAGGTGTTCAGAATACCACCTACCTTTCTCATGTTCTCATTGAATAAATGTGCCATGATTTATTTAACTGTTTTTTCTTGTTGAACATTTGATATTTTGCTACTGTAAATTACTCTGCAGTGACTATGCTCATGCATGTGCCCTTCCTTCCATATTGTTTTAACTATTATTTTAAAAGTTATATACGCAGAAGACAGATTTGTGTGCCAAAAGCATGAACAGATTTATGGGTCTTCTTATTTATTACCAGTTTGCTTTTCTACAGCATTGTTCCAATGGATTAGCATCAATATACAAGAGAACCGATTTTAGTGACTTGTCTACACTGGAATAGTGTCATTAAAAAATCTTGTTGCCCAATTTAGTTGGTGATTAGTGGCACTGGGTTTCAGTTGTTGGCTCTTCGATCATTAGGATGTTGAATATACTTTTCACATGTTTATTAACTAGATGAGCTTATTCTTGCATATTCTTCCAACAAGCATTCTTAGACTAGGAGTGAAGAAGCCAGAAAACAATTTAACATGAAGAAAACAAAACAAAACAAAAGCCACAAGCCTTGTTTCCATCCCTGTGTTGCGTAGTCTAGGTGGTGGACTCGAATAAAACATTCTGGAAGGTCCTTTAAAGACTCTTTCCTAAAGCATCCAGCCTGACTCGTTCCCACTGCAGTTCACAGTTAGAGCATCCTTTGTGTCTTGTCTTTATCCTTAGGACTGGGGATTGGGGAGTGGTCCCTCTTTCAAATACCAAGCAGTTAATTGTTTAAAGTGTGGTCTTCTGTTCTATAAACACTTGAACACATTACTGAACTCAGAGAAAATGATCAAAGTTTTCCTTTTCTTTTTCATGAGAGCACTTTATAATTCTTTACCTTTTTCTCTTAATTTTAAAACATTTATTAAAAAATGAAAACAAGTGTTTTGACAGGAAATAGCATGATAGTTTTTATATGCTTAAATCTATATATATTTTTATACGTAGTATTGGCTCTTGATTTATTGTGGTTTTGAAAGTTAGTTCTTCACATTCTGTAGGTATTCAAGTTTTCTTTTAGATTTAGAAAGGATCTTAGAGATTATCACCCCTACTTTTATTCTTCATACATTCGTTAACATGGGAAAATACCTTCAGAGATTTAAAAAAAAAAAAAACAAACATTTTTCTTATACTCAGAGCTTACAACAATAAGAGGCTTAATTGATCTCTTTGTACATGTTTTAATTTCTTCCCTTTGAAAGCATTAGACACCACACTTTAAATACTTTAAATTCACAATAATTATTTAATTAGACCTTATAAGATATATAATGTGGCTGGCTAAGGATGTGCTGATTTTTATCTAAATGTTAACATGGTTAAGATTTATTTCCTACTATTGGCTGTCAGAAAGCACTATTTATGACTTATCCTCCTGTTGAGAAAATTAAGGATTTATATTGTCCTCGTATAATCTATTCCATAAAACAAGTATAGAGCAAAAAGCACAAAGGATAAGTATACACATATTTTCTAAAATGTTTTAGTTTAAAATGAGGAAGTTATTTTACATATACTAAGTACATTTGGAGATGACTTACACCAACTAATTAAAAACCAGTTTGTTTAAATATTAAACACAGTTCAGTATCAATCTTTCCTATTTAGTTTAAGAAATAAGGAATTATTTTTTAAAATACCACTATACATAGCCAATTGTCACTCCCTGCCATGAGGACAGAGAGCTATCATAGGTCCAGGTCCACAGAGAGGGTAGACTCTGTGAACTAATGGTCCTTTGATGATTGAAGGAAACAGCCGGGAATGTATGAGTGAACTTAACAAGCCCTTCCTGACCACATTTTACAAATCCACAACTGGAAGGTGCAGTTTGTGATCTGTTGCAGCCTTGTCTTCCACCATCTCCTTGTCTTCTCCAGATTGTATTTTAAATTTCAGATCCTTGAAGGTCCCATATGATTTTTTGTCACTGTGCCTTTGTGGCTGATGCTTTATCTTCCTAGAACCCCCAGAATTGTTATCAGTTCTTCATGCCACATTTTTAATAATCGCCATCTTTGGTGAATTTTATAGTTGATTCCTTCATTGTTTGTTTGTTTGTCTGTTTGATGGGTTGGTTTTCAGATTTTCTTTCATTGATCTGTATATGTAACTTTTACAATCAGAAAACAGATTTTGTTTGTTTATAGCCATCATCTGTATCTTCACAGTGCAGAGTAGAGATCTCCAGAAGGGAAAAACTTATAAGAAGTGCTTTTAACTTAACCTCAGAGTAGCAAATTGAGTAGAATATGAAGCTCAGGCAGGTCTTAAAAATTTGGTGCATGAGGGCGCCTGGGTGGCTCAGTGGGTTAAAGCCTCTGCCTTCAGCTCAGGTCATGACCCCAGGGTCCTGGGATCGAGGCCCTGCATTGGGCTCTCTGCTCAGCAGGGAGCCTTCTTCCCCCCTGCCCGCCCCCCCCCCCCCCGCCTCTCTGCCTACTTGTGATCTCTCTCTGTCAAATAAATAAAATTAAAAAAAAAATGTTTGGTGCATATATATGTTATTTCTCTGTGCTATTTCTTATATTTTTCTTGTACACAGACTTTATGCTGAATATATCCTATTTTAGCATTTCTGTACCTAGTACCTTGAGGTTAATTTTGCTTGACAAAAATTAACCATCTGGAAGAGATTATGCTGAGTGAAATAAGTCAAGCAGAGAAAGTCAATTATCATATGGTTTCACTTATTTGTGGAGCATAACAAATAGCACGGAGGACAAAGGGAGATGGAGAGGAGAAGGGAGTTGAGGGAAATTGGAAGGGGAGGTGAACCATGAGAGACTATGGACTCTGAAAAACAATCTGAGGGTTTTGAAGGGGCGGGGAGGTGGGAGGTTGGGGGATCCAGGTGGTGGGTATTGGAGAGGGCATGGATTGCATGGAGCACTGGGTGTGGTGCAAAAATAATGAATACTGTTACGCTGAAAAAATAAAAAATTTAAAAAAAAAAAACATCTGGGGGCGCCTGGGTGGCTCAGTGGGTTAAAGCCCCTGCTTTCGGCTCAAGTCATGATCCCAGGGTCCTGGGATCGAGCCCCACATCGGGCTCTCTGCTCAGCAGGGAGTCTGCTTCCCCCTCTCTCTCTGCCTGCCTCTCTGCCTACTTGTGATCTCTCTCTGTCAAATAAATAAATAAAATCTTAAAAAAATAATTAACCATCTGCCACTGCTAATTTTAAAGATTCTAATTTTATTTATCTTGTTTCAGTTTCTTCATCTCTAGGATAAAGAAATTTTGTTGGATCTTTGTGGGGCCATCTATCTCTGATATACTATAGTATGATTTAGGATATTGCTTTTATAACTGCTTTCTGATTTCCATTCTCTACTTTCCTCCAGCCCACTCTAAAATTGTTCCCAGATTAATCTTCATGATGCATAAGTGATCGAATCTAACTTCTTCTAGAATGGGAAATACTAAATATTGGTAGCTTTCTTCATGCATTGGGGTTATTGTGGATGATCACTTATTAAAAGCCTACTAAATACTTGTTAAGCAAAGAAGGTTTGGTACATTCTTAGAACTAGGGATGCTGAATTGATTCCAGATTTATGCATCTCACACTGGTGGGAAAATTCAAATCCTATAATTTTGTATTTCACCTTCTTAGCTAATACAGGTCCATGTGTCTTCTAATGTTAATTTCCCTGCAGAATGTGCAGAATGTGGGTCTTCCAAGCAGAACTAGTTTTTATTTCTCATGTTCATTCCCAGAATTCCCAACACTTCTCTATCACTGCCAGTTTGCAGTGGCTTTCCTTCCCTTCTCACATATCTGTTTATCTTTCAGTACTCAGCTGTTACCTAAAAATTTTTACTCAACTCTCTCCTTCACTTTGTATGGCAAATTACTTTTCCACCTTGTACTATAATTTAAGTGCATATATTCTCCTCCATTAGACTGTCACTCTTGAAGGTAGGAAGTAGTTTAAAAGCCTAGGCTTTAGAGTCAGGTGGACCACACACTACCATTTACCAGTTATGACTACTTAGACAAAGTTACCTGTTTTTGCTACAGTTTAGTTTCCTTATCTGCAAAAGGAGGATTTTAATGATGACTTCTTTAGAGGGTGACCTTAAGACTTAAATGAGGTAATGTTTATGAATTATTTAGTACCTTGCTTGGCACATTAATTAGTGTCCAGTAAATTCATGCATTCTTAATAACATTGTTTTATTATATAATTAAAATTTTATTAATAATCTCTCCTTCTAACATGTAACTTTTTGCAAATAACTTACTACTCATGAGGTAAGTTAATACATATTTTTAGAAAAAATATAATAGATGTTGAATAAAGGATTATAGAAACTCAAAAGAGGGCATGATTAATTCTGATCATGGGATTGAGGAAGACTTGGTTCTAGTTGGCATTTGAATTTTCACATCTGAGGTATGATTTTGAAAGGTAGAAATGAGCAGGGAGGGGCATTTGAAACCAAGAAAATAGCCTGCAATTTCAGAGAGAAAGAAGGTCTTAGCTAAACATTAATAATAGAACCTACTTCACAGGAGTTTTTGTTTTCATTTTTCTTTTATTTAAAGTACTGACATAGTAAGAATACTATAAACATTAGTTGTAACATCTCATATACATACTACTCGTTAAATAATGAGAAAAACTCATGTGTGCACGCATGCACGTGCACCCGCCTGTGAGATAAATTCTTCTGTGTCAGCTTGAAAGGACCTCTGTATGGCAACATTTTTTTAATGTTTGCAATACCTGGTAGAAAGTAACAAGATAGCATTTATTTAAAAATACTGTTTATTTCAGCTACGTATTATTCTTCCTGTTTGTTTGAATTAGTGAGACAGTACTTTGCAAATGGTTTTCAAATTATCAGCTGTTAGGGATTATCATGCCATTGTTTCTCATTGGTTTAGCTAAATTCGAGAGAAAACTATTCAAGTGACATCTTACAACAGCTGCAATTGCTTGATATGTAAAACAATCAAAGGATATGTATTATATGAAGTCCATAGTCACTTTTTTAAATTAAATACAAGTCTTGAATAATAGTATTTTCTATAGCAACATAACTAAGATTTGTGTGTGTGTGATATTCTCTTTAACCTTTTTATTTTGGTATACTTTCCAGACTTAGAAAACTTGTAAAAATAGTGCTAAGAAATTCCGCATACCCTTTAACCCAATGTTAACATGTTACCATATTTACTTTATTTCCTCCTGCCCACCCGCTTCCTCTTCCCTCTCTCATTTTCTCTAGACTGTTTGAGATTGTTGCAGACATGATGTCCATTACCCCTAAATATGTTAAGCATGTGTTTCCTAAAAACAAGAAAAAACACATTTTCTTAAATAACAGAAAAATAATTTTCAAAATTATGAAGTTAACATTGATACAATACTAGAGGCCTTAGTCAGATTTTGCCATTTGTCCCAATAATGACCTTGGTAGCAAGAGAAAAATCCCATATTATGGACTGCATTTAGTTGTTATATCTCTCTATTTCTCCTCAGTCTTTGTCTTTCTTGACCTTGACAATTTTTAAGAACATAGGCCAGTTACTTTGAAGAATGTCCCTCAATTTGGATTTGTCTGATGTTTTTTAATGATTAGATTCAGGCAATGTACTTTGAGCAGGAATATTACAGAAGTGATATTATTCTCAGGGCATTATGTCAAGAGGACATAAAGTCTCTAAGGACATAAGACTAAAATCTTAACAGATGAGTATTAGTTTGGAAAAGAGACACTATTATAATTCTTTAGAATATTTGCCAATTTCTATTTCTAAAATATTTTATTTTTATCTTATGTTTTTCACTTTTCAACCTATCGGTAAAATAGTGAAGAAAGCATTTTCTCTGCAGTGTTCTCTGTCAAATCATTGCAGTTTACCAGTATATTTATTGTTAAATGAAGATAAATACAGAAAGAGACTCTTTAGTAAGAAATTTAGTATTTGTGCCAGTAAATGATGACATGGGTTTGATATGAAACAGGGTATTATAGCACTTTTTTTCTTTGTATTTGGTGGGTATAAACAAAGAGCTTGAAGTAGGTAATTGGTTTGAGAGGTTTACTTTTGCCAAATTTTGCCACCAAAGTCTGGGACCACTGAAAAAGAAAAAGAATTGAGGCGTTTTCTATTAATATGAATTTAGTATTGGTTAGCTTTTCAGACATTGAATGGAAGTTGTTTTCTGTTGGGCCCGAATTAATTTTAAATCAGTGGTACTCATTGTATAGATAAATACATAATACTCTGACTTTAAACCTGATCTTTCTTTTTCACTTATTTTCTCTTCTGCAGAGGAAAAAAAGTACTGCCTGAATACAAAACCTGCTGCACAGATGTTGCATCTAATTACATGTTTCATATTGTTCCTTGCCAACAAATACATGTTAATAATAATGAATAATCAACCTCGCTTAACAAGAGCAGCACAAAATGTGTTTCTGCCATTTCCCATGATGGATAGACTCAGGGGTGCTTCAAAGATGGTGTCCTCACCACACTGGTGGCCCATGGCTTATTAACAGCAACCTGCTTTAGATGATGAAGTGTGAAATTGATGAGCCCCAATGGGAATTTGATCTGAGCTTTCCAGGCTGTCTTACAATATTCAGTTGCTGTGTTCATTGGCTCACTGGTTTCCCTAAGGCCTCACTTCATGATGCTCTGGAAAATTTTTCCTGGCTAAGTTAACATATGTGCTACTGTATCTGGCTGGCAACCAGATTGCTAGGATCAAGCTTCTAGGAAATTTTACTAGGTTCTGTTCCCCAGCTGGTAACAGGAAGTCTGAGCCTTATAAAAGCTGATTGGACGGAGACAAATGGATGAAATATTTGAGTAGGTCATTATGAGAAAGCATAGCATTATGAGAGACCAACAAAGATCAAAGGAGATAATGTACTGTTACTACCTCCAACCCTCTTTTCAAAGCTTTTACAAATTAGTTTGTTAGTGATTCAGTTAACACAAGTCTGAACAGTTTGCGAAGGATTAATTTGTAATTTTTACTGACATGGAATTGGTCAATTAGTCAAATTATACATAGATAAATTTGGCACAGAGTCTGAAAGTATGGTATATATTATATTGTTAAAATTTATTTCAGAAATTTTTATTTCTAGAATTATTTTCCTTATGGTTTGTTTGAAAAGTCAAGATATTCTTATGTTCCTGTAGTATTAGTAGAAAAATTCGAGGGAGGCAGGACAGAGGCATGCAAATACAAACTTAGGTTTTAAGCAGGCCTGAATATAAAACCATCTTTTAGCTGTACAATCCCATGCAAATCTCTCCAAGCCTTAGATTTCTCAGCTGAGAGAATTATATTTATTTACCTCCCATCATTAAGAAAAGTAATAGGTAGACTATCTTGCCCAGTGCGTGGCTTTACTTTCTTCTCTCACCCAGTACTGTGATATTTCTGTTGAGACACTGAGAATAGAAAAGAAATGTTAGCAGTACCTGGTATTTTATTTTATCATGAGATTTTGTTTTTCTTTGAACTTCTGAAATTTAATTTTTCTTTCTCTTGAAACAAAAATGGCTCTGTGGATTGATTTGCATTCTTAGGGAATATTCTGCAGCAGAAGAGAAGTTGAACAGGCAAGCAGGGAAAGGTGAAGATTATTTCTATAGGTGAGGGAAGGAAAAATTAAAACATGAACATATTTGGTAACATATTGAAAAATGAAATTAAATTTTCCAATTTTGTTGGTCATTTGTAACCCTGACTCTTAGCTTCTGAAACTATTTATGTTTTGCTTTGACAAAGATAATACAGCTGTAGGAGAAGCAGCTCTAAGTCAAAAAGAAGCCTTTCATACAGCTGCCAGGGATTGCCTTAGAGAAAGGTGTACAGCATCTCAGTGGGGTGGTGGGTGGGCAGTTCACATTCTGAAGCCAGGATATGCTTCCCAGCAGGAATTGTTTTCCAGTGAGGTGCTTTGAAAGATGTTTTTGCTTCATTTAAATGCCCTGTCAGAATACATGCGCCACTTCTTGTAGGGGCCTTGTACAAGGTCAGCAAGCTCTCTAACTCCGCTTGCCCCCAGCGACACACAAGCAGAGTAGTTGAAAGAAAAAGAAAGGAAGAGGAGAATATAAGGAGCAGGGAAAGGGAAAGAAAGAAAAAGGAAACAGACAAAAAAGGCACTTGTGGCTTCTTAATACATGGGAATTATGGTTGCTTCAGAATTCTTAATAATCACCTCTGATCTTTTGTTTTAATAAATATACAAAGAATTTATTTCAGATTTCTCATTTCAAATTATATGGAAAGAATTACTGTGTGTTTGTGTGTATCTTACCTATAAAAAAAGGGTCCTACCAATTTGGTATACCTCAAGTAGTTTTTGTTTTTTTTTAATGTCAAAGTCATCTTGTCATTAATAGCAACCATGCCAGAACATAAATTCACCTTATTTGTACAGAGCACTTTTCGCATTCTTTCCTTCTGTTTGAGATGGACAGTTTGTTCGAATTTTGACCTTTCTGGCTGGTAGAGACATAAGTTTGGACTGATTTATTTGGATAAGATTGGATATTGCACCTGGTGTGGATAATACTAGATTACATCTTCAGGAAATTGAACTTTTCTTTTTACCCTTTAGAACAAACAACTTTCAGAAATGAATATGTTAGGGACAGTGTTAGTTTTTTTGTTTCTTTTTTTTTTTAACTTTGTTGCAAAGAATCTTCTGGTTTTACTGAAAAAATAGTTTCCTATTGCTTTAGCAAGATGATGTATACATTTTCGAGACTAAATTTCCTGGTATGTTCTTGATAAAATTCAGTGGGTTTTGTTGTGTATATGTATGCTTTAAAACCTTTCTTACTTTAGTATAAGTCAGACTTAATGGAAAATTGCAAAACTAGCACAGAAACTCAAATTCACCAAGGTTTACATTTTGCCTCATTTGCTTTCTTATTCAGGTTTACTTTCCCTCTCTCTTTCTCTCCCTCTCTGTATCTATATGTGTGTGTGTATGTATGTATATATATATATATATATATATATATATATATATATATATATGCTGTTTTTCTTGAACAAGTTAAAGACTCATTGTAGATGTTTTGTTTCTTTAGCCGTTATATTCTTTTATATAACTACAATATAGTGATCAAAATCAGGAATTTTTACATTGATACTATACTACTATCTCCATAACCTGTATTAAAATTTCATCAGTTTTTCCAATAATGTCTTTTATATTTTTTTTTTTATCTGATTCAGGAATGAAGTTCAGGATCATATGGTATTTAGTTTTCATGTCTCTTTAGTTTTCTTTAATCTGGAATGATTACTGGGATTTTCTTTGTCATTTATGACCGTGATATTTTTTTGAAGAGACATTTTTGAAGAGTACAGGCAAGTTACTTTGAAGAATAATATATTTATCATACTGCTACATTTTTTTTTAAGATTTTATTTATTTATTTGACAGAGAGAGATCACAAGTAGAGAGGCAGGCAGAGAGAGAGGGGGAAGCAGGCTCCCTTCTGAGCAGAGAGAACCCGATGCGGGGCTCGATCCCAGGACCCTGAGACCATGACCTGAGCCGAAGGCAGAGGCTTGAACCCACTGAGCCACCCAGGTGCCCCCATACTGCTACATTTATTAAAAAGAAATCTACATATAAGTGCGTCCGTGCAGTTCAAACTCATGTTGTTCAAGGGTCAACTGTTCGTAGAGAAACTGGTGTCCTCCTACACTGCTATTGGGAATGTAAATGGTGCAGCTACTCTGGTAAGCAATTTGATGGTTCCTTGAAAGGGTAAACACGATCCTATGACCTAGCAATTCCACTCTTACATATATGCCCAAGGGAAATGAAAACATGTATCCAGGGTGCCTGGGTGGCTCAGTGGGTTAAGCCGCAGCCTTCGGCTCAGGTCATGATCCCAGAGTCCTGGGATCGAGTCCCGCATCAGGCTCGCTGCTCAGCAGGAAGCCTGCTTCCCTTCCTCTCTCTCTGCCTGCCTCTCTGCCTACTTGTGATCTCTCTCTGTCAAATAAATAAATAAAATCTTAAAAAAAAAAAAAGAAAACATGTATCCATATGAAAACTTATACAGTGAATGTTCATGTGTGTGTGATATGTGATATATGGATTACAATAATATGTTACTCATATATATAGACAACTGGAAACTTGCTCAAAATATTTTTTTACTGGTAAGGGATTAAGTGTTCAGGAAGGTTTGGAGAGTATGACCTTAGAGCAGTGGTTCTTTTTTTTTTTTTAAGATTTTATTTATTTATTTGACAGGCAGAGATTACAAGTAGGCAGAGAGGCAGGCAGAGAGAGAGAGGAGGAAGCAGGCTCTCTGCTGAGCAGAGAGCCCAATGCGGGACTCGATCCCAGGACTCTGGGATCATGACCTGAGCCGAAGGCAGCGGCTTAACCCACTGAGCCACCCAGGCGCCCCTAGAGCAGTGGTTCTTATAATTTTGCGTGCACCAGATTCAACAAGGATGTTTGTTAAGGCACCAATTTCTGGACCCCAACGTCGGAGTTTCTAGTTCAGTAGGCCTAGGATGGGACCTGAAAGTGTCATCTGACCAATTTCCAAGGACCAGTGCCGCTGGTGCAGGGGCCTGCTCTGAGCACTTCTTTGTGGTCTTCTGTTATGGTGAAGCTTACCGAGGAAGCTTGTTGAAGTACTTGTTTTCAGGACCCATCCCTCGACATTAAGAATCAGTAGGCCAGAGATTGGCTGTACATGTTACCTGACAGTGACCTCAGGTGATTCTGACGGAGCAGGCCTGAGGATCATCACTTTGTGAGAACACGCTCTGGGCTCACAAAGTAGATTGAAGGGATGTGTGTGTCAGGCAGGGAGGAAGAGCATTGTCTCTTGGGGGAACTGGGAAACTTTTCTTCAGATACCCTCCCAATCTGGGAATTCTCTTAAGATTTTCTCTTAAAAGGGGCACCTGGGTGGCTCAGTGGGTTAAAGCCACTGCCTTCGGCTCAGGTCATGATTTCAGGGTCCTGGGATGGAGCCCCGCATCGGGCTCTCTGCTCAGCGGGGAGCCTGCTTCCTCCTCTCTCTCTCTGCCTGCCTCTCTGCCTACTTGTGTTCTCTGTCAAATAAATAAATAAAATCTTAAAAAAAAAATAGATTTTCTCTTAAAAGACATTGAAAGAAACATGAATGAGTAAGAAGCATCTAAAAAATAGAAATATTTGGGAGCTGGACTGAGACTTCAGTTTTGCTTGCAAGCACATTTTCAGGACTATTGATACTATGGAAAGTATCCTTTTTTGGTACTATTATTACATATTAAAAACTAACATTTAGAACAGTCTCTTTTTCATTAGGACATCATAATTTTCACATGCATCTATTGGCTAAAACATTGGCAAAATCAAGGAGGATAAATATTCATCTCTGAAAAAAAAAAAAATAAAAAGGTCACCACAGCAAAAAAAAAAAAAAAAAAAAAAAAAATCTCTGGTCTCACTATAATTGTAAAACTTCTGAATTTCTTGACAGTGTTTATTTATTTTTGTTTTTTAAGGCAGAGTTGTATTGTTACTAATTTCTAGGTTTCTTTACTCAGTATTACTGATGAAACTGTATATGCACTTTTATTTCTTTTTCCTCCTGAATTATTTATTTGTCATAAATTAATTCCCTGTGGCTTTATGAATTTTTATAAGCATAACCTATTGGATTACAGTTGTGCCACCATTTATTTCATATTTTTAGGTATTTAGGAGTAACAGTTCCTACATTTTCATCAGATTCCATAGAATACCATAAGTGGAAGTTGCCAAAGTTGATTTCAACTTCCCCATTTTAGAGATGATTAAACTGACTTTCCCAAAGTCACAACGTTAACAAGTGGTAAAGAAAGGGCTAAAACCCCTTTTCACTTCTATTCTGCTAATTAAAGAAGTATTGTACTATTTTCATTAGTACCTTAAAGTTGACTAGAAACAGAGTTAGATTTAAATCTATCACTTTGCTAGTTATTTTCTATCTGTCCAATCTGATCTCCCCCCCCTTTTTTTCTCTACCTGTTTTTCGATATTCTGAGTATTTTTTTTTTATGATTCCATTTTTATCTCCACTATTGACTTGATGGTTATATCGTACCTTTTTTTTTCTAAGATTTTATTTATTTATTTATTTGACAGAGAGAGATCACAAGTAGACAGAGAGGCAGGCAGAGAGAGAGGGAGAGGGAAGCAGGCTCCCTGCCGAGCAGAGAGCCCGATGCGGGACTCGATCCCAGGACCCTGAGATCATGACCTGAGCCGAAGGCAGAGGCTTAACCCACTGAGCCACCCAGGCGCCCCTATATCGTACCTTTTAAAAAATGTTAATAGTGGGGCTCCTGAGTGGCTTAGTCAGTTAAGCATCTACCTCGGCTCAGGTCATGATCCTGCCATCCTGGGATTGAGCCCCTGGGATCAGGATCAAGCCCCATGTCAGGGCTCCCTAATCAGCTAGGAGTCTGCTTCTCCTTCTCCCTCTGTCCCTTGCCCCCCTCACTCATGTGTGCTCTCTCCCTCTCTCTGTGCTCGCTCTCAAACTAAATAAATGAAATCTTTAAAAAAAATGTTAATAATTTCCCCCAAGGTTTAAAATACACATCATATACATCTTTAGTTTACCACAGTCTACCTGCAAATACTATTTTTAGAAAGTGCTTTTGAGTAAAATAAATCCAGGCACATAACAGACTATACATAATTTGAATAAAATGTATCTTGTTGACTTAGCATTTTGTACTTGTTGACATTTATAATAAAATAAATACATTGCTTATGTAATGACTGATTTTTTTTTTTTTTTAATGCAAAGGCTACCAAACCTGTTGTATTCCCAAATATGTCAGATTTCTGAAGTGGACAAATGTGAATTTTGGAATATTTAATTAGCCTTCCCCGCTAACAATACATACTTTATAAGGAAAATGTTTTTCCAGTTTTTCTTCTTAATTGCAGTATTGCTAATAAAGCAGACTTGGGGCCATAGCATACCAAGGGGCAAATGAACAAATATTGAATCTTACTTCAAAACTACTATGAATTCTTGGACCGTGAATTTTACCATAAGAACATGAAATTGGAGTTTGTATGTCTGTGTGATTTTTCTTTTTATGCATTTACTACCAACATTAATATTCTCTTTGAAACTTAGAGGTTCTAGAAAGGAACTCAAAACATCATTTAATCTAAACTTTTTTTAACAGAGAAGAAAATAGATTGTACCACTAGTTATTTATTGCTGTACCCCCCCAAACTTAACTGGCTTAAAACAACTAACATATATTATCTCAGTTTCTGTGGTTCAGGAATCCTGGCAAAGCTTAGTTGGGTCCTCTGGCTCAGAGCCTCTCACAGGCCTGCAGTTACTGTGTCAGCTAGGCTGTGGTCTCACCTCAAGCTCCGTTTGGAGAGGTTTCTCTTCCAAGCCCATTTGCATGTCTTTTGGCAAGATTCATTTCTCAAGAACTGTTAGAATGAGGGTCTTCAGCCCTCACTGGCTCTGGGCTGGAAGCATTAGTTCCCATAGGCCTCTTCATTGAGCAACTCACAGCATGGCAGCTGGTTTCCCTCAGACTGAGCCAGAAAGAAAGCAAGATAAAGAAGGAAATCAGTCTCTTCATAACTTAAACTTTGAAATAATATCCCATCACCTTCACTGCATTGCATTCGATGCATTCATTGCACTGAAAGTGAGTCCTTAGTTTCAGCCCACAGTCCATGAGAGGAGATTACACAAAGGTGTGACTACCAGGAAGGAGGGATCATTGAGCACCATCTTGGAAGCTGCCCAGCCCAGAGACAGAGAGATGAAGGACCCAAAGTCATACATACATTTATTAGTGGCAAAGCAGGGTCAGCTCTCTGATACCTCATTTCTCAGCACACTGTGCTTTTGTGTTTTAGACATGAAAAAGGAATTGATGACATGATAACCCTTTCTCTTTGAGAGGAGAAACTGCTTTTAATTCCCTCTAACCCATGAGATTATGTATAATAAAGGAAAGATGAAGAGAGGGAAGGCATAGCATACTATCATTAGTGATTTTGCTTTCCTACTTAGTAGAAATCTGTGCCAAATATAGAAGCAGATTTGTAAGGGAGAACTTAGAGCTCTCCCAACTAAACCTTCAAAACACCATACTTGGATTTCTTAGTTGGGTGTGTCTGTAATACACTTACATTTCAAAAGAAAATGATAGATATGAACATTAGTGTGCTGCAAAAGTCCTTCCATAAATTACATTATGGTACAAATAAAATATGTCGATGCAAAGTAGAGGTGTTAATATGATTTTAAAATGTGAAAGACATCAGTAACACTGTACTTGGACCCACTAGTGCTGTTGCCATCACATACTGGGGAATAAATGTTCTAGAGTGGTAGGGGCTGGAGAACAAGAGAAGACACACCCAAATGGTGGTTTGGAAAAAGAATGTACAAGGAAATAAGCAACACGAATTATCACTGCCTTCTTAATTTTATGTACTTAGAGCAGTGGTTAGCACTGGTTAGTTTTTTTTGTTTTTGTTTTTGTTTTTTTTTAAGATTTTATTTATTTATTTGACAGACGAGATCACAAGTAGACAGAGGCAGGCAGAGAGAGAGAGAGGAGGAAGCAGGTTCCCTGCCGAGCAGAGAGCCCGATGCGGGGCTCGATCCCAGGACCCTGGGATCATGACCCCAGCCGAAGGCAGAGGCTTTAATCCACTGAGCCACCCAGGCACCCCCAGCACTGGTTAGTTTTAAAAGAAATTCTAAGAATCAATATCCAGTCATTCTTATTGTTTTATCACTATAAAACAAAAGCGTGGCTCCCTAGTATGCACCCAGCCAAGAATGATTTGTTATGTCTCTACTCAGGTTCCATTTTCTCATTTGGGTAAAGTGAGGTGGTCTTTCTCATGGCCTAAAAAAACAGTCCATGACAAAACTAGAAGAGAGCCATTTCTCTGATACAGACTATGAAGTGTGCTAAGAAAAAAAGGAACAAGTAATGTTAAGATGTAGAACTATTTGGAAAAAAAAAATGCTGTTGAATGGCTCCTTGTCATTGAAATGTCTCTGTGCAAAAGTTAACTTACTTTTTCCGAAGGCCATTCCCAGACCACCCTGTCTAACATGGCTCCTGCCCCTACAACTGTCATTGTCAGGTATCCTGGGTAATTTTTCTTGACCAAACTATTTTTTAAATTGTGTACTATCTTTCCTCTCTCCGCACGAGAATATACACACCATGAGAAGAGGTACTTTTTCTTTCTCGCATACTACTGGACTTCTAGAACTTTCAAGTTCCTGAAACATAGTAGTTAATATTTATTTGTCGAATGAATAAGTAACTATCCCAAACACGTACAGCAGAGGCTGTAGATGTCAGAGCCTTGAAAACTTTTAACCTTAGTGTGTCTATACATTTTTTTTTATAGGACCCCTAGACCAATGAAATGAATGTGGCAGGATTTACTGTTGAAACCTATGAACTATCTTATCTAGTAGTCTGTGTGGTATCCATAGATATTCATACAGCTGTGTTTTCTTCCGAAATTTAAAATATGATACAGCACCCCTGTGAGTTTGCTATAGCTTCCTGGGGAACTGTAATCTTAAATGGTTTATTATATGTTTTTAATGCCATAAATTGAAAGCCCAGATGTTCAGGGAAGAGGCTCAATCTCTTTGATGAAGTCATGCGGTATAGGAAGCAGTTCAGCATCAGAATTGTTAGCAGATCAGGGTCAGAAGCATCCACCTGGAGGAATCAATCAAAGTAAATACTTGAGAAGTTGGAATCAGGACATATTTTAAAATACTAGAGTAGAGTCAGTAAGTGCAACAAAGACACTCTGAGCTCCCCCCCCCCCCCCCAGTGGCTGAGGAGTGTCTCATACTTCATCTTCTCTTGGGTCTTCTCTTCTCTAACTCTTTATGGATATTTCATCCTAGATTGTTCAGCACCTCTTGGTTCTACACAGGACCTTGCTTTGGGGGTGAGGATTAAGATAGATTGAAACTGCTTACAAATCATAAGAATTAGATAGCTTATAATTCTTAGCACTCTGTAACACCAAGAGCTATTCAAGACATTTTTTGCCTCTATTCAATTTTCAGGTTTTAATAAAATGTCCAATATTTAGCTTTGTACTTAAAGCACTTTAAGTTATTTATAGTTTCATTTCTTTCCCTTCTAACAGTTTAATTGTTGAAGTATCTTTATGGGTTATATTAGTATCTATTTTAATAATTATATTAATATTAATTAATTACATTATTATATATCTTAATAATTATATTAAATTATCCATATTAACTTAAAGTTAATGTATACCTTAACTTCCTAAGGATAAAATATGACTCATAAATATGTAGTATTTGAAAGATTCAACTGCATTGAGTCAGGACAAGTGAAATAATTTTAACTCCTTTCCAGAGTCAAATTATAAATATATTTTTCTAGGGAAAAAAGAACTTCCAAAATTACAATTCTCAGACAGATGCACACTGGTGTGGTAGAAGAAGTGTTGTAGAAGACAGAAAACCCATGTCCCAGCTCAGCTCTGCTGCTTGTTAGTGGCATAACCTTGGGCATGACTGTAAACTTGCATAATTTTTCTCATTTGTAAAAATTGAGGGCAGTTTTCCTACCTTCACGGGATTATCTTAATATTTTTTTAAAGTTTCCACTGTGTTGTATAAATGACATAAAATATGCTTTTAGAAGCATTTGAGAAATAACATTCTTTTCCACTTACTTTGTAATTCAAGCTAGCCACATTATCTCACAGAGCCTCAGTTTCATATCTATAAAATGGACTGGCTAATGCTATTCTCATAGGACTATAGGTAATAATAGTTGGGAATAATACCTTGTAAACTGTACAAGAGCAGCCTAGCATGAGTTGATTTTAGTATCAAAACTATAGTCTTAATTAAAAGGTATTATTACCATGTCAAGCAGGATTTCCTCGAGTTGAAAATGGGTCAGATGACATATGAGATCCCTTGTAAATCTCTTGTAAAATGATCTACATAAAATAGCTCTATTTTTAGACTTATGAACTTTTACCGTTGGAAGGAAACTTAGAAATCATCTCCTTAAATGTCCTCTACATTATTCTATCTTTAATGATGCTCGGTCCAGCAGCCAGTTTAATGTGCAAAGGCAAAACACTCATTCTGAAACTAAAAAAGCTTGTTTTTGTGAATAAGAAAAGCCTACAGTTTTCATGGCATAAAGCTTTTTAGTATTGAGATCAATGGTGTCATAAAATCTGTAATCTTGATATGTAGAAATCTAAATTAGAATTTGTTAAAATAGCCAAGCTTCTGATGAATATTTTTTCGTAACAGCTGAAGAGCATTGCTGACTGATATGTATTAAATTCTCACCGTATGTGAGGCTTTAGAATCATCTGTCAAGCCTCCCCTAATCAGTCACTACCCATTAACTGGGGGGAAAATCCCTAATCTGCAACAACTATAATAATCGGGTTCTCACTAGTATATTTAGTATGCACTGACACCAGGCTGCTGTAATTTTAGCATGACTTTAGTAAGGGCTGCTTACATTCTCTAAGCTTCTTGACTGAGTGCTATCTCTGATCAAAATGTGTTCAATGAGCAAATAGATTCTGAATGCTTTTTTCGCCTGGGTCCTTGAGCATTATTTTTTTAGCCACCTGGTAGCTTGGCGAAATAGGGCAATAAAAGATGGAGAGAGGTTGAAATGTGGCAGTTCCCCTTTATGTATCTTTTTATACTTGGGAATTCAGAGCCCTTCTTCTTAATCCCACTGTCTTTTAAGAAAATTTCTGAATGGTACCTCCATTGTCATCCTCTAGAAAACAAATAAAAGGTTAGAGAATATAATAATACTTGGTTTGAAATGTTGCCTTGATTTCTTCTCAAATGATAAATCAGTTGGATGCCAAGTGATTACTGAACTGCTTGGAAGAGTAACCACTGAGTTACTGGAAAAGTAAATAATTCACCTTGACTTAAAATATGTCAAAAATATCTGTAAGGAAAATGAGTAGTAAAAGTTAGCCACTCGTGTGAGAAAAAAGTGGATTAAGAGAAGGGGTAACTGTTAAAGAACAAAAGATATAAGAGATATATTGACAATCAGTATAAAGAACTCGTTTCAGTCTTGACTCAAGTAAATCTATTACAAAAGGATGTTTTTGAGATAGCTGAGGAATTTGTACACAAACTGAGTATTAGGTGATATTAAGAAATTATTACTAATTTTGTTGGGTGTGATATCATGATTATGTTAGAAAAAAGAAAGCCTTTATCTGTTAGAAATACATACTGAAATATTTAGAGGTGAAATAATAGGACTGTTTGGGGTTTTCTTTAAGATTACTTCAGGGGAAATATTCAGATATGGGATAGATGGAACAAGATTTGCAAAATAATGCTATTTATTGAATCTGGATGATAAGTAACATAGAATTTCATTATACTATTCTCTCTACTTTTGCATATTTTTTTTAAATTCCCATATTAAATTTTTTAAAAAATCAAGAGAGAAACAACGTTAGCCATTTTCTCCCAGCAAAATATTGATCATGGTTGTTGGTGATTATCAGTTGCAAAGTTAATTATGCCACTGGATGGTTTCAGAGTTAAAGAATCTTGCCTCAGATTTTCTACAGCATTCTGTTGTGGAAAATGTCTAGTTTTCCTTTATCAGCCCTGTAATTCTTGGTAGGGAGCAGAATCAAAATCCTATCAACTCTGTATGCAAATATCCTCCTATCTATTAAGTAAATTTTCAAAAACTATCTCTATGTGTAATCTTTTAATCTTCAAGTTTAATATCGATAAAATAGAATAAAATAAAGAATAGACAAAATTACAGTTAACGTGCAGAGAGAAAAGCAAGAAGAGATGGGAATGCATGGTGAAAGGGAATTAAATTGTACAAGGTATCACTGACCAGAACCAAATATAACTATTTTCAAGGGAGAAAATTCTCATGAAGGGGCTAATTTCATATGCAGGAAAACTGTAAACACATGGTAAAAAAATACTATGGAAGATATTACCCAAGGTCTTCTTTGGTCAACTCAAAAATTAAGCCTAGCTGATATTTTGCATTCTTTCTAAAGGAAATATATCCTTTTCTAAAAAATAAAATAAAATAAAATAAAGTGTATTTCAGGTTTTATTTTAAAATTATGAAAGTGACATAATAATATACCAGAAAGCTTTTGAAAAGAGACATAGTATACAAAGCCAATGACTGGTATCATTTGTGTTTCACTCTTTTCAGTCTTTTTATTTGCATATGATGCAGTCATACAGATGAAATACATGGCCAGATTTTTTGCACGTAAAGTTTATTAATTGGCATCTTCTGTATTTAATTCTTAAATCCTTTGCAATCTCTCAGACTTTGAAAAGTATCTTTTGTTCATGAATATAGTAACAGACATTCTCAGAAGTCCTGATTATGCTTTGGGCCTTAAGGGATAATTGTCCATTGGTTTCTTAGAGCCCTTAAATATATTTTATCCGGACTAACTCTGACACCCAATTCATAAAAAATATATTTGCTTAAAGTGGGTATGTTCAGGGGTGCCTGGGTGGCCCAGTGAGTTAAAGCCTCTACCTTCAGCTCAGGTCATGATCTCAGGGTCCTGGGATCTAGCCCCACATTGGGCTCTCTGCTCAGCAGGGAGCCTGCTTCCCCCCCCCCCCCCCCCGCCTGCCTCTCTGCCTACTTGTGATCTCTCTCTCTCTGTCAAATAAATAAATAAAATCTTAAAAAAAAAAAATAAAGTGGGTATGTTCATTAGCAAAAGCAACACAGCGGGAAGAACAAAAATAAAAAAAAACAAAAAGAAGAAGAAGAGGAAGAGGAAGAAGAGGAAGGCAGCAGAATCAGTGGAATTGGTCTCCATTTTATGCACCAAGTCTTGTGCTTAGATGTGTTCACTTCTTAGTCTAATCTACAGTTAGAAAGTTTTCATTCCCATATTCTCACATGACAGAAACCCCTCTTGAATATATGACATGATTCAAATGGCTTGCTTACCCAGAGGTCTCACTGAAACCAGTGGTGTGATTCACAATTCAGTGATCCACATTTGAGATTTTCCTTGGTAAGCTCTGGGTAAGGAGGTAAATTATCCACAAAGGCAGCTACTCTCCTTTTTATGTTGAAGACAGCTACCCATCTCATCTTTAGAGCATTACTTATTTGTAGTTTTAAGAAGAACCCTGCTGAGCCACTAAAAATATTTAAGTCGTGATCACTGCCAAAGAAGTTTCAAAAGAAGTAGGAATTGTAGTAGGAAAAATTAAAGACAAAATTATTTGTCTTTTTGATTCTCAGTTGGCTCAGACACATGATGGCTACAGCTCCCTTCCCCACCCCACTTACAGTTTTAAAGACATAGATTGTTTTCTCTTGATTACAATTTCTAAATAAACTAAATAAACTATTCTAAACTAAACTAAATAAACTATTGCTAAACCTTCAGAAAAGAATTCTGTATACTGCATAGTTGGCCACACCTCAAGTTTATATATCAGCCCCACTCTGAAATAACCTGTAACATTAAAACAAGTCCCATGAGAATTGGGTTATACATAAATAAGCCAAAATATAACTACTTATATCTAAGGATACTGTATACACGTTTTTTCTTTCCTTTCTCTGTAATAGACTTTTCACCTGAAAATTAGAATTTGCACCAAAATTGTTCTCACCAAAACCAAAAGAAGTAATTATTATACCTGACGTTTCAAAAACATAATGACTCATTAAAATGGTGGTATCCTTTTGCTCTGGTGGGGCCACATTTTCCTGATGGTTCTATTGCTTCTTGGTAGTTCCTTCTAGATGTCTCTTACTGGCCCCTTCCCTACAGGGTGCTGTCCTCAGCCCCCTTTGCTTCTAATCCTGCTTTCTCTCTTTCTCTCTCTCTCTCTCTCTCTTTTTTTTTTTTTAAAGATTTTATTTATTTATTTGACAGAGAGAGATCACAAGTAGATGGAGAGGCAGGCAGAGAGAGAGAGAGAGGGAAGCAGGATCTCTGCGGAGCAGAGAACCCGATGTGGGACTCGATCCCAGGACCCTGAGATCATGACCTGAGCCGAAGGCAGCGGCTTAACCCACTGAGCCACCCAGGCACCCTCTCTCTCTCTTTTCACTTCATAGCTTCAATTCATGAATCTCTCAAATCTACATTTTCAACTAGATCTTTGAACTCTGAACTAATATATCCAGTTGCCACATGGAATTTCTCACTGATCCTCTGCTGAAACCGCTCATCTGTGACCCCCGACTCTATAAATCATTCTTCATCCTGAGCCATACCAGAATCCTAGTGATCAGGGCACAAGCTTGGGAACCTGTCAAACCCAGGTTCAGTTTTGTCTCAGCTCTTAAGATGTTTGATCCTGGACAAGATATGAACCTATGAAAAATGAGACAATCCCAGCTACCTCAGATTGCTGTGAGGTTTACTTGAGATAATGTACATAGAACACAACCCTTAGCATATGATGAATACTAGAGAATGTTAGCCTTGATTTTCCCCTTCCCCTCATTTCATTTTGTTCCTAGCCAATTCATCACTAAATCTATGGTTTTGTTGGTTTTTGAATTCTACCTTTCATATCCTTTCACACCCCAGGTCCCCTGTCACTACCTTGTTAAAGGCCACCATTGTGTTTCATATGGATTATTGCAACAGGCTGAAAACAGGTTTCTCTGCCTGTAGACCCTTCTCTACTTTGCATCTAGAATGCTTCTTAAAAACACAAATATAGATCTTTCTTCCACTTTAAGATTCTTCAATACCTTTCCATTGCCTTTAGATAAAGACCTATTTCCTTCCTGGCTTCTGTGTATCTTCCCTGTCTAACTCTCTCACCATTCCCCAACACTCTCGCTTCTTTATAATAAGCTGTTTTCAGCTCCCAGTGCCTGAAACATTCTTCCCCTTCACCCTATGCTAGGGTTTGATTGTCCTAGAAGCTCCCTTTTTTCTCGGTAATTTTGTTACCATAGTTCTAAGTACTATACATTTGAATTATATGTTTACTTGTCAGTGCTTTACCCTCTCCAAGATTGTAAGCACTTTGATCTGGGACCGTGTCTGTCTTATTGGTTAGGAGCTTAATAAATACTAGAGGGGAAAAGTAAAGGAGGGAGAGGAGGACGGAAGGGAAAAAATAACAGTCATTCTAACATGTGCACTATTTTGATGTTATTGATTTGAATTGAGTTGCCAATAAATTTTGCCTTGACTTTAAATTCAACTTCTATTTCACATTTACTCTTCCTGATACTATATCTCTATTTTTACATGCCTAGAGGTGACACTTTGCAATGCACATCTTCTATCTTCAATCTCAGCACTCTATCAATCTCAGCCTCCCCATCCCAATAGCCCAGCCAGAATCTGCCTCTTTTCCACAAGCCAGTAAAAGGGATTAATGGGTTTCTGGATATTTCTTATCTGTATAAATTATGTGAGTAGCATGAAGCCCACCCTGACAGAACTATGCTGTGCTCTTTTTGAAGTTAGATTAAGGGCTCACTAAGCAGGGTGTGCCCGTTAAATTATAATGTTGTAAAGCTTGAATCCTGGAAACACGTACTGGCAATATTTTGGGTTTTAATAGGATTAGCTCTACTATGAAAAAATTCAAGAACATATGTTACGTTCCTGTAAAACTGTGTGTGTGGGTTAATTTGGTATGAAAAGAGATGAGCTGCTTTCCCCTCTATGTCCAAAAAAAAAGATATGTTTGTTTGGACTCAGGGGAGTTGAGAAATATACAGAAAATTAGCATCTCAGAAGGTATTTTAATCCTTATTAATCTATAAAACAGTGTTTTCTTCTTCATGTTCTCGAAATAAGACATTAAAAATTGTGTCACTCTTGAAAAGGCAAAACTGTAGAGTTAATAAAGAGATCTGTGTTTGCTAAGAGGTGGGAACGGGGGGAGGGAATGAATAGGTGGAACACAGAGGACTTTTAGAGGGTATAAAATTAGTGTTTGTGTCCCTACAAGGGTGGATCCATGTCATTATACATTTGCCAAAACCCATAGATTGTACAGCACTGAGATTAACCCTAATGTAAACTAGGGACTTTGGATGATAATGATGTGTCGATGTTGGCTCATTAGTTGCAACAAATGTGCCCTCTGGTGGGATGTTGATAGTTGAGGAGGTCACGTGTGCAGAGGGGCAGAGGGTATATGGGAACTGTGTAGTTTCTGCTCAGTTTTGCTGTGAACCTAAAACTACTCTAAAAAACAGAGCCTATAAAAAAATACTCATTTTACTATCTTTAGTATGTTTTTTTCCCTAATTGTCCAAATGTTTAACAACTCTGTGATCTATAGAATATACTCTATTGTTAAATATGGCCTCATCAGCAAAGTATATTCATCTGTGGAAATGTTTTATGGGAATATTTCACATTTTCAGAAAATTTGAATTGGATTTTTCTTTTTATTTCACAATGGTTACTTCTTTTCCCCCCCTTTTTTAAACTTTTTTCTCCTTTTGTCTTATTAATTTCTTCCTTATATATTGTGGTTGTTTTTTACTTGATTTCTTAGATCAAACGCCCAAGTCATTTATTTTTCCATGCTTCTTATTTTTCACGAAATTTAGTTCAAATAAAGGCTCTAGACTTCTTTCTGAGACCTGCTTTGGCTGTATTCGTAAGTTTTGATATATAGTGTTCTCACCGTTATTCTTTTTTTTTTTTTTAAGATTTTATTTATTTATTTGACAGACAGAGATCACAAGTAGGCAGAGAGGCAGGCAGAGAGAGAGAGAGAGAGAGAGAGGGAAGCAGGGTCCCCGCTGAGCAGAGAGCCAATGCAGAGCTCCATCCCAGGACCCTGGGCCTGATCCCAGGACACTGAGCCACCCAGGCGCCCCAACGTTATTCACTTCTTAATTGGATGTGGTTCAGTTTTGAGTAATATTTTTATTCTAGAGTTACTTATGGATTATTTTAAATTTCTAGGTGCTTAGTGCTTATTTGTTTGTTTTGTTGGCTTTATGACAGTTTTTATTGCATTTTGATCAGAATTTCTAATCCAGTGCATGACCACTTTTGTAAAATATTCATTTAAAAATGTGTATTCACTCTATGTTAGACACAGAGTTTGTGTGCATGTATATGTTATATAAATAAAATATCTTAAGATTCTTTTGAAACATCTGGAATCATTAGGCCTGACACCCTGATTGTGGCTGGGCAGAAAACCTGCCCGCAGACATTAGTGAGGGAGCTGTTAGCGCCTGGGCTCTAGCTAATTGACTGTATAGGTACACGAACATAATAACAATCTATAAGTAGTTCCCCTTGTTCATTGTTTAAACACTCAGTCCCCTTACATTTTGTTGATTGAATTGTCAAATGTGTATTATAGTTTCCACTTTGATAATAGCTTGTCATAGTCTTCTTTCTTTATAAATTATTTGATACATTTTGATACTTCGTTATTCCATGCATTAAAAACTCACAACTACTGCATCCTGGTGGAATCTGCCCTTCATGAGTGTGCTGGTTGATTGTTTCGGTGCTGAGTTCTTTTATTAGACATTAGTGTTGCAACTTCTTGCTAGCTTTTTACCTGGGATATTGTTACTTACCGCTTCATTCCTATTTTTTCCCCTATCAATTTATTTTAGTTGAGTTGTCTCTTTTATGATTATTGATTTGGAGCATTCATATCTTATAGTAGCCAAATAAAACATTTACCATGTTTGATCTTACTTAGGCTTTCTATCTTTTTCTTTTGTTCCTCATGGTTTCTTATTTTGTTTGGTCTTCCCTTTTTCTAATTTTGATAGTTTGATCACATTTTGCTTGTGTAAAGGCCACAAACTGGTGGCCCTTAGGACACACAACAGCACACTTGTATTGCTTGGCCTACACACTGCTTAAACATTTTTTAAAAAATATTTGCCAACTTTTAAAAAATTATTTGTGTATGGATATTTTTTGGAACTGGCTGAGAGAAGGTTGGGTTGAATATACATTTAGTTTGGATTTGGGGGCTATATTTATATGGCTTATGTTCCCTTCTGTGTAAGTTGAGCTCTTGCCAGCCATCCTGGTGGAGGCTTGGCTTCCAAGAAGTTCCTACAGCCCACTGGGCTGACTCCATTCCTTTCTAGGCAAGAAAGTGTACAGCTCTTCAAAAAGATCGATTGGGGTTAGGAGGAAGAGAAGGGGGTGGTAAGATTGTGTGTGTGTGTGTGTGTGTGTATGTGTATTTGAAATTGAGCAAAGGAGGCCTAGTTTGTCAGTAGAGGTTGACAGGCAACAACAACACATCTGTCAGGAGTTTGGTACTCATTCCAAGTTTGTTAGAGAATGTAATTCCTCGGTGCCTGGGTGGCTCCATTGGTTAAGCGTCTGCCTTAAGTTCAGGTCATGATCCCAGGGTTCTGGGATGGAGTCCTGAATCAGGCTCTGCTCAGTGGGGAGCCTACTTCTCCCTTTCAGGCACTCTCACTCTCTCTCTCTCTCAAATAAATAAATAAAATCTTTAAAAAAAGAAAAAAGAGGGCTGCCTGGGTGGCTCAGTTGGCTGAGGAACTGCCTTCAGCTCAGGTCATGATCATAGAACCCTGGGATCCAGCCGCACATTGGGCTCCTTGTTCTGCAGAGGAACCTGCCTCTCCCTCTCCCTCTGCCTGCTCCTCCCCCTGCTTGTGTTCTCTCTCTCTCTCTGTCAAATAAATAAAATGTTTTAAAAAGAAAAAAGGAAATAAAGAAAAAGAGAAAGAAAAAAGACTAACTGTCACGTGCTTTCCCACTATTTGGACTTTTTTTCTTACTTTCCTAACTTTCCCCCACTTTGGAGTATATAAATAAATAATTGGGGTAATAGCACCTGAGGATAATTGTATTAACATACTGTACTTTAGAAAGGAATGAGATTATAAAGAAAGTTTGCTAAGAGTGCAGAGCATGAGATTAACGTGTTGAATAAACGAGAACTCCCAGGGTGCCTGGGTGGCTCAGTCAGGTGGTTAAGTGTTAAGTGTCTGCCTTAGGCTCAGGTCCTAATTTTGGGAGTCCTGGGATCAAAGTCGTCCCCCCTGCCCCCCCCTACACTGGGCTCCCTACACTTCTCCCTCTCTGTCTGCCCCTCCCCCCACTCATGCTCTCTCTTTCTCTCTCTCTGTCTCTCAAATACAATCTTAGGGAAAAAAAAAAAAAGGAAAACGGGAACTTCCTCACCTTCTTGTCATCCTAGCTCAAAAACAGTGTCTTCTGTCCCAAGCTAATCCTATCAAGTAAGCTCATGATGCATCCCTATCATTTCCTAGGTGTCTTACCAACAAACCTCTTCTCTCCGAATCTCCCCTTTCACTTCAAAGCTTAGCTGTTTGACAGTGAGGTCTACCCTGGGTCTCTATTTCCTCATGTCTCCTTTACTGTTAACCCTCTGCAGTGTGCCTGCTGTCTGCATCACTTTACTGAAACTAAGCTGTCTGGAGTCACCTGTCTAGGATGACCTTCCCTCTGTCAAATTCACTGACCTCGTTTCCGTCCTTAAAAACTTAAGCTAAGGTTATCAGATTGTTCAGCCCCTCCTGGGAAGTAGTCCCAGCACTGGCTCTTACATCTCTATTAGCATTCCCTCCTGTTTGTGGCTTTACCTTAGTTTCCTTTGCTGACTTCTCTTCTTCTCCCTGCTCTTTAAATATTGATATTCCCTGGGGCGCCTGGGTGGCTGTCAGTTAAGTGTCTGACTCCTGATTTTGGCTCATAGGTTATGGGATTTAGCCCCAAGTTAGGCTCTGCTCAGCAGGGAGTCTCCTTGGGATTCTCTCTCCCTCTATCCCTCCCCACCATGTGTATGTGCTGACACTCTCTTTCTCTCTTTCTCACAAATAAATAAATAAATCTTTAAAAAATACATTGAGATTCCCTAACGTCTATCTTCTACTCTTCTCTTCTAAATCCAACATTCTCCTTGGGTCACTTCATCTTACTTACATGGCTTCAGTCACCACATATGTGCTGGTAACTCCCAAATTCTTGTCTCCCCTAAGTTCCTGAACTGTATTTTCAAGAGTGTTTTGGTCTCTCTAGCTAGAGGTCCCATTATACCAAAAGTGGGACATGCCCAAAGCTGAACTCATCCTTCCCTATCCCCATATGGCCAGTTCCATTCCTGTGTTCTGTCCCTCTCAAAACTGTTTCCTTTTGATACTTTCTTTTTGGAGGTAAAAATAATATCTTTTATTTTTCTTATTTTTATTTGATTTGGCATAATGGTTTGTTCAAAGTATATTTGATTATATATGCTTATGCTTATATATGTATATATATGCATACATATCATGCTTATATACATATGTAATACATAAGCATATATAGAAATATAAATATATAAAATGATTATGGTTTTATATTTAAAGTGGAATTTCTGGTAGATAGCAGACAGTTGGGTCTTGCTTTTTTATCCAATTAAAAAATCTTGTCTTTTGATTTTGATGTTTAGACCTTTTGAATTTAATGGAACTCATTGATAGATGTAAAATACCGTCCTGCTGGTTGTGTTCTATTTGTGCCATCTGTTCTTTTCTCTCTTTTTCTTCTTTTTATGTTAGTATTTATTTATTTTATCCTTTTTAAAATTTAAATTCAATTAATTAGCATAATAAAACATTGTTGATTTCAGAGGTAGAAGTCAGTGATTCATCAGTCTTATATAAAGTGCTCATTGCATCATGTGTCCTCCTTAATGCCCATCACCCAGTGTTTCCCTTTTATCTTAATGGAGATTACAGTGTTAACATCTCCCTAATTTCCCAAGTTAGCAATGTGGAAGTCCTCTTCAGTTCTTCCTTCTTCCTCATTCTTATTTAACCCTTTTGCTTTCTAAATATTTCTCAAATTCTTCATCTTTTTGCTATGCCTTCTACCACTTTTCTGTCTACTATCACATCAGGTTTAAGTCCAAGATTTCCAGCCTTTTCTCTCATCCCTCGTAGCCCCACCCACAATACACACACAGAGGAGGGTACTTCTCAGGTAGGCTTCACAGCACTCATTGTGTTGCTATGTTTTAGGACTCTTTACAGTGTTTTGTAATGATCTGTTTACCTATCTATTCCTATATGCTGCCTTCCCTACACTTTGAGATCCCTAAGGATAATGATTGTATAATATTCATCTTTACGACCTCCAAGATATAGCATAGCACCTGGCCCATGGTAGAAATAAAATGAAAACTCATGGAATACATTTAAATTATAAGTAAGATATAAACTATTGAAATTGGTTTGATAAAAAGTTATACAATCAATTTTTTTGAACTTATATAAAAATTTACAAATACCACTTAGGCTGTTTTGCCAGATGTCACTGTGATTTCTTGGGGGACTTTTCCAGGCTCTAAGAATCATTAATCTGAATTTTTTCCAAGTATGGACATGAAGAAAAAGTGAGAAATATCAATGATTTTATAAATTCACATGGCACAAAATGCTAAAATATTTTAAATTATTCTACATAGAGGCAAAGTGTGGAAGGGAATATTAAAAAATGATGTCAGTTGCTATTGATGTATAATAGTTGCCCAATAAACATGATCAATTCCATTGTTCCATGGTAGTTATGTTCTATGAAATCATTGGGAACATTGAAGTAGAAAATACTGAACCATTGCTTCTAAGGAAGTAATCTGGCCACATTTTCATCAACAAATCCATGTATAACTTTCTATGTGTTTCTGTTTAAAGACACCTTACTTAATATACATTGTTGATTCACCAACATTGAATTCCCAGCCAAGAGTACTATACTGTGTCACTGAACAAAGCTTATATGACACGTTTTCTCTGTAAGGCACATTACAATCTTCTTGAACTTAGTAGCACTATGCTTGGGGGGCTGTTTTAAACAGCAAAATCACCAAAAAACAAAACAAAACAAAACAAAAACCAAAACAAAAAACAAAATCCAACAGTGAAAAAATTTGGCACTAACTAGACTATGAAAAGGACACTTATTTACCGTATGAGACCTGAAACAAGAAGGCAGGGTGTTGCCTTGTTCAATCTCAGCTGAGAACATGTGTCTTCGGCCACGCAAATGCTGCTCTGTGCATGTCCGTAAGTGACTACAAAAACACCTCAAGTATTGATTTTGAGGTTACAGATAAATTTCAGTGAGTAAACAAATTCACAAATAAAGAATCTGTGAATAATGGCGATTGATTGTATTTCATGTTTTCATTCTGTTCTAAGTCTTGGGATGTCAAGATGAATGAGTGTAAACCTTGTTAAATGAATTCTGTTAGGATTTGGGGATTACGGGATAAAAAGTGTTTTTTTCATCTTGGAAATTTATTTAATGTAATAAAATGACCTAAAATGACAATTTCAAATTCTGATCTAATTTTATATAAAATTGAATTAAAGATGTAAATAGTTATCTATTATGGGTAAAAGGATTTCTGTATGAAGTTCATCCATATATTACTTGATTTATCTTTGTGCTATAGTGAACCTGCAATATTCTGATTTTTTTAACAAAGAGAACAATGGGTAATTATGTCAAGAACAAAAATTTAAAGTAAATAAAATTAGAAGTAAGCTTCTGATATCTGATCCAGAAAGGCTATTATTACCAAGACCACAAAAAAACCACCTGTTACTTTCTTGTAATAATTTGTGTTTACTTTTCTATCTTCCTCTTTTTAAATTTTTTTCTTTCAAGAGGCATTGCATAGATGCTATGAGGCCAGGAGCACCTGGGTGGCTCAGTGGGTTAAAGCCTATGCCTTCAGCTCAGGTCATGATCCCAGAGTCCTGGCATTGAGCCCACATCGGGCTCTCTGCTCAACAGGGAGCCTGCTTCCCACCCCCCCTCTGCCTGCTTCTCTGCCTACTTGTGATCTCTGCCTGCCAAATAAATAAATAAAATCTTAAAAAAAAAAAAAAGATACTATGAGGTCAAATTTATGGAGTCTGACAGACATGATTTCTGGTCCCTCTTTTTTGTACTTATTAATTATGTGACTTGGGGCAAGTTAATAATCTTTTCTGAGTATACTATTTCCTCTACTGTAAAAATGGGGATAAGGAAGGATATCCCCAATTGTAAAACAAGAATCATGAGGGATATGATTATCTTCAGTGTAAAGTAAAGGTAATATTATGAAGATGAAATAAAAACCATATAGTCTATAAAAACTATTTAACTAGTACCTGGCATATAATGATATTGTTTGCTTTGTTTCTTTATTTCCCCCAGAGGATGAGCATTCTCTTTAAACACTTGCACATTAGAGAAGATGGTTCTGTTGCTTTCATAGATAAATGTAGCTACGTAAAGATTTCTTTTTTTTTTTTTTAAGATTTTTTATTTATTTACTTGACAGACAGAGATCACAAGTAGGCAGAGAGGCAGAGAGAGAGGAGGAAGCAGGCTCCCCGCCGAGAAGAGAGCCCCATGTGGGGCTCAATCCCAGGACACCGGGATCATGACCTGAGACGAAGGCAGAGGCTTTAACCCACTGAGCCACCCAGGTGCCCCACTGTGTAAAGATTTCTTAAGCCACAACTGTCTTTTGTCAAAACTCTTTAAATATTGTTCCGTTATGTGGCATGTAATATTGTCAAGAAATCTGAGGCCAGCCTGTCTTTTCTCTATAAGTAGATAACCAGTTACCTTGCCTGTATGCTTTAATACTTAAAGGTATTTCTTCTGATTATATTCTGTCGACTTAAGTTTTATTTTTTCCTCAGAGAAAGCAATGTCTTTTCATTAATCTTGCCGTAGCAGGTAAGTCTTTTTCCAGATATAATTCATGTCTATTTTTTGTCTAGGGAAGTTTCTTTCCCTCAAGAAAATATTTCATTGAATAAAATTTTCATTCCATCTATTCTGATTTCCTCTATAGGAGCATTGGTTATCCATAAGCTGACTTCTTATTATTTCTTCACCGCATTTCATTTCTCTTATCTCTGTAACTCTTTTTCTTTGCCCTTCTTGTTTTCCTTTGAGAAGCTTTTTTTTTTGTTGTAGTCCAGTTTTTCTGCAGTAGAAATTCTGCTTCTTAACATTTATAATGAGGTACCTGCTGTGATTTTTGAAGCAATCATAATACCTCCATTATGGTCATTTATCTGGAACCATAGAGAATGCATCTATGAACCAGGAGGTAAGCCAAACAGTCCCTGGTCTCTTGAGGTAGTTCAACATACCCTCTGATGTGAAGGAGAAGCAGCCTACATTTACTGAAGGCCCAGGGCTTCCCTGGGACTCTGCTATGGTGCTATTTATTTCTCATAATAGTCCTATTAGATAGGATTGATAGGTACATTTTACAGATGAGAAAGCAAACACTCAGAAAGATTTGATAACTTGACAAGGTCAGACAGCTAATAAATGCGTAAGCCATACTTGAAATACCAAAACCTTTATTCCTCCCATAATACCATTTTATCTCATGGTAGGGCACATTTCCCCTAGAAGAGCTCGCATTTGGTCTTTCAGTCATAATCTGTTTTTTCTTTTTGTTGGCATTATATTTGAATTTCATTGGCTGGGCTCCAGGTCTATAGGGAGGAAATTGAAAATAGAGAATGTTAGAATAAACATTGTAGCAGTGAGAAGTTTCTTGGCACTAACTAGAGAGTGAGAAAGAACCATGAAAAGCAAACTAAATTTACTAATTCTAGTAAAAACTAGAATATACATCTATAACCTCTGAGGACATTACAATGCTATAGTGTATATAACTGCAATTCATAAATATGTCTGGGGTTCATTAAGGAAAGATCAAATTGTATTCAAGTTTACAGAAATAGACTAACAAATATGTAGCATCTTAAGAAATTTCAAAATCATAGAAATGTTTTTAGTTGTTTATAATTGAAAAAAAAAAAAAGGAAACATTCCAAATGACTATCAACAGGAAAATAGATAAGTTATGGCTCTACAATGGAATACTTAGAATAGTGAAAATACAGATTCATGTATCTACATGAATGAATGTTATAGTGAAAATGCAATGTGCAAAAAAGGTATATAATATAGGGGCGCCTGGGTGGCTCAGTGGGTTAAGCCGCTGCCTTCGGCTCAGGTCATGATCCCAGGTCCTGGGTTCGAGCCCCACATCGGGCTTTCTGCTCAGCAGGGAGCCTGCTTCCTCCTCTCTCGCTGCCTGCCTCTCTGCTTACTTGTGATTTCTCTCTGTCAAATAAATAAATAAAATCTTTAAAAAAAAAAAAAGGTATATAACTTCACTCATTGAAATTATCACTTACCTTAATTTCATTTATTTCTAAGTTTAGAAATATTTAAAACTAAATAATATAGTATTAGGGGTTTATTTTTATGTGGCAAAACTAAAAAGAAAACCAATTTAATGGTAACCACAAATTCAAGATAGTGGTTGTCTCAGGGCAGTGAAAATTAAAGGGAGGTACAGTTGGGTAGAGACATATACATAGGACTCAAAATGTAAGTAATGTCCTATTTCTTTTTTTTTTTTTTAAGATTTTATTTATTTATTTGACAGAGAGAAAGAGCACAAGCTGGGTGGGGGAAAAGGCAGAGGGAAAGGGAGAGGGAGAAGCAGGCTCCCCACTGAGCAGGGAGCCTGTGAGAGGCTAAATCCTTGGACCCTGGGGTCATGACCTGAGGTGAAGGCAGACACTTAACCAACTGAGCCACCCAGGCACCCCGGTAATGTCCTATTTCTTAAGCTGGGTACTAGATATCACAGTATTCATTTTATCATCAGTGTTATTATTTATAATTTGTGTATGTGTAATATACATTCGTATGTACAAAAAGTTTATTAACAACAAATTTTTATTCCTAAGGTTATATTTTAATTATCTGGAAATTTTTAGTTATGAGAACTATTTCCAAAGATATCAGATAGATGATTCATTATTGTTACTGTTACAAACAAAAACAAAAACAAAAAAAAACCCACAAGAATAGGCAGATGGTATATCAGGGAGCTTATTTAAAAAACAGTATTTGTTTATTTACTTAAAGAAACTTTTTTATATTGGAATGTTGGGTACTAGTGTACATACAGCAGTTTTTAAGGGAATTTTTAAAATAAAAGTCATATCCCCTAAACTATGTTGTCTTCTGTCTTCTCATATTTATAGTTGCTTTGGCTTAATTCAGAGCACAATTCCAGTAACAAAACACTGAATTAAATTCTAGAGAGAATGTCACCTCATTCAGAGAATTTACATGTCATAATATTTAATGTTAAGGCCAGAAGGTATTTTAGAAGTTCTTGGGGGCATTTTAGTCCTCTAGTAATCATGACTGAATGTCTACATGGTTCAATACTTTTCTATTATAAAACAGTGTATTTTACTTCTTAATATTATAACTAAATGATTATTTTTATTTACATTATGTAAGCTATTTTTGAATTTCATTTCAACATAGTTAAGAGGAATATTACAAAATATGAGTTAAGGAAGGGGTATCAAAAATTAGGGCTGAGAAAAAAATAATCTGTGCCCACTTGGAGTATATGGACAGACTTGTCTGAAGGGTTAAGATCAAGCCAGAAGTACACAAGATAAAATTAAATTATATGAAGATTTAGGAAGCTTTTTGTATTTCCCCATGGTGTTTATATTTTCATTGTATTACAATTCATAATTAATAGTCTAATGCAGATTGACATCCATGATTAAGAAGAAAAACCTATTAATTTTCACCCCTTGCTTATAATTAAAGGATTCAACTTCCCTCTGGTTAAAATTTTAGAAGGCACATACATGTATTTTGAAAAAACATTTTTCATTGAGAAATATTTTTTTACACAAAATGATTTTTAATTTCCTGTATAATTTTGGGAGGGAATGAATATTGAATTTTGTTTTGTTTTTTCTTTTTAATTTTGTTTTGGTTTGGGAACAGAGCACACTATGATGCCTTGTGTTATGAGGGTCCCTCTTTATATGCAAAATGCTTTGCTTTTCCTGGAAACTAATCTCCTTAAAAGCTAATACCCAAATCAAACAATGTACCCTTTTCAGTGCTGAATAAAAATAGGTCAGGAAGGGATTAAAAGACTGGCACTGCAATGGAAGTTTTACTCTTTAAGCTCCCCCTTGTTACGTGAGAATTCATAAATTACTAAGTTAATTCAAACCCCCTTCCTCTGCCTCGTCTTCCTTGTCCCTCAGTATGGAACCCCTTATTGTTCATGTATGTATGAAACATTGTTTTCTCGGAAATTTTCCCATTGCATTTGTTAGAAATTCTCTTAATACCAGTCAGCATTGAGTCCGGTTTGCTTCATCTGTGTATTTAATCAACGAAGAAACTTTAGATTGATTTCAAATACTATTCATTTTCTCTGTTTCTGCTGTATGTGGCTGGGTTCTTCACCGCCCCCCTTGCTCTGAGTATCTGATGATCAGCACTATTCCCTGACCGCTCTTAGGGCTCTTAACAGGCTTCAGGTTACTGAAGCATTTGAGTCAATAAACCCATTTGAAAACTTACTAGGTACAAGGAGGTACAGAGTCCGTGCAGAGTAGGGTAAGAGAGAAGAACTGGAGAATCCCGTAAAACAGGATGGTGATAACTGCAGCACAAATGGAAATTCCGTCTGTTCGTGAAGATAGCTGTGTCACTCTGGGGGGTCGTCCTTAAACATTTTGAACCTCTTTGTTTCACATGGAATACAGAAGTTAAAATATATGCCTTTTTATACAGTTCTATATAAGTAGTTTTCAATATAGGAGTTAACAGATGGAAGGTTCTTAGCATGGTACTGCCATGTAAGAGGACTCCTGTAAGTGCTTTAATATGCTTAGTGCGATTGTTTTCTTTGGCCAGTTAACTGTGTTCGCTATCTCTCCATTATGTTTTTCTCCAAGTCTCCATTTCCTTGCCTATAAAATGACTGGATTAGATGATGCGTTCTAAGGTTTCTTCTGTCTTTATAATCACACAGGTCTTTGTTGAAGGAACTGGGTCCTTATATATAATCCTTATATAAGATTTTCCAATTACACTTGGTATATATCACTATTTTGTACCATCTTCTCTCTCCAAACTTGCAGTACTTCTTCGCCTTTCCTCTTAATTCACAAGTTAGAAATAAAAGCCACCAGAAGAGTTTCTACATGCTGCGCCCAGCGACTGTACCAACATACCAACTTTGAAGCCATCCACGGCAGGTCCTCCTGCGGGATTCTCCTTTCTGCCTGAGCCTTGCCCTGTGCACTGTATCTCCTCGTCTTACACCCTCAATAGTTTGTTTGTTCATTCATTCTCCTGGATCATGCTCACCAGATATCAGAAATGCTGAATTACCTTCCAGCTGTTTACATCCTCTCATACCCTCCTTAGCCCTACAGCTACCACCCTTCTGACCGGCTGTGGTTTCATCCTCTCTTCCTCCGCTCCCTTCCCAGTCTTCTGTTAAAAAATTGCTAACCTGTTTTTTTAAAAGCTGCACAAAGATACCCAGGACTGAATACCCATATAGCCTTCATATTTTTTTTTTAAGATTTTATTTATTTATTTGACAGAGAGAGATCACAAGTAGACGGAGAGGAAGGCAGAGAGAGAGAGAGGGAAGCAGGCTTCTTGCTGAGCAGAGAGCCCGATGTGGGACTCGATCCCAGGACCCTGAGATCATGACCTGAGCCGAAGGCAGCGGCTTAACCCACTGAGCCACCCAGGTGCCCCTAGCCTTCATATTTTTAAATGAAGGCTATTTTGTGCTATTTTGTCTTACTTTATCTCTTTAATATATTCATTTTTCCTGAATCATTTGAGAATTCCTTGTATACATTGTGACATTTCACCCCCAAATATTTTCTCATATAGCTCCTAAGAACAGGGCGCCCTCCTATATAATCTCAATCCAGTAATCACACATGGGAAATTTTTTTTAAAGATTTTATTTATTTATTAGAGAGAGAGCATGAGTGGGGATGTGGGGAGGTGGTGGTGGAGAGGCAGAGGGAGAGGGATAAGCAGACTCCTCACTGAGCTGGGAGCTTGATGTGGCACTCCAGCCCAGGACCCTGGGAACATAACTGAGCTGAAGTCAGATGCTTAACAACTGAGCCACCCAGGTACCCCTACACACAGGAAATTTAACATTAATATAATACTATTAGCAAACTTACTGACCATATTCAAATACTCGCAATTGTTCAGTAATGCTCTTACTTTCTTTAATATCTAATCAAGGCTTATACGTTGCTTTCAGTTGTCATATATCTTTAGTCCTCTTTCTTTCTTTATTTTTTAAAGACTTGATTTATTTATTTGAGAGAGACAGACAGAGAGGGAACACAAGCAGGGAGAGTGAGAGAGGGAGAAGCGGACTCTCCACTGAGCAGGGAGCCCGACAGGGCTAAATCCCAGACCCTGGGATCATGACCTGAGCCGAAGGCAGACGCTTAATGACTGAGCCACCCAGGCACCCCTCTTTAGTCTTCTTTAATCTAGTACACTGGCCTTTAAAATTATTTTTGTTTTTTATAACATTGACTTTTTTCTTTTTTAAGAACCTAAGCCAATTATATTGCAGAATATCCCCAATTTGCATTTATCTATTTCCTCTTTCGGATGGAGGCTAAACCATTGGCAAATCTACAATAAAATAGCTCCTAAACATTTTTTGGCAAGCATTCTACAAAGTTGATGTTATGTCCCTCCAAATGCACCACAACAGCAAGCACCTATCAGTTTGACACGTTATTTAGTAATTCTATTACTTGGTCAAGATGGTTTCTGTCAGATTTCTCCATTATAAAGATACTGGGAAGCCTCTTCAAGCTGTCTTATTCCCTAATAGTTTTTCACCAGTGGTTTTAGCAATTTGGTGATTCTTACCCCAATCAATTATCACAAAATTGTGATTTTCAATTTCCATTATGCTTTATACACTGTCCTCTTTTGAATCCACAAAGATCAGTGTTCTGCCCCACCACGCCAACAAAACTGCTATTGTCAAGGTCACCAAGGACTTTTCATTTACTAGATCTAAAGGAAAAGTCTCAGTCCTTATTTTCCATAAAATATCAACTGCATTGGACAAAATTAATCATTCCCTTCTCCTAGAAATACTTTCCTTAGGTGGCCTCTGAGGAACCAATAGAAGGACTCCTTATCAATCTTTTCTGGTTCTTTTTTAGCTTCTAAACCTCTAGACATGGGGGGGGGAACCTCAGGATTTTGTCTTCATACCTCTCATACAACTCTTCATACAACTCAATATGTGGTAGTGATTCTTCTAGCTGCTCAGGCTCAAAATTCTGGAATCATTTTGACTCTTCTCCTTCTTTTACCTTCTATATCCAATTCATTAACAAACTCTGTCAGCTCTGTTATTCAAATATATACCTAACCTAATCATTTCTCTCCATATCCATTGCTCTTTCCTTAGTCTGAACAACTGTCGTGTCTGGCCTTAACTATTTTTGCAGTTGTATCCTAGTCAGACTCCCTGCTTCTACCCTTACTTGCCTGTAGAAGTCCTTTTTAAAAGTCAAATAATGTCACAAAATCCATCTAATGCAAAATAAACCCAAAGTTCTTACATAGATTTTAAGGCCTTGCCTACCCTGGCCCTTGGCTACTTCTTTGCTCTCCCCTGCCAGTCTCTTATTTGTTATGCCCCTTGTCTGGAAAACTCTTCCCCAGATAATCCATATGCTTCATTCAGATCCCAAATATCACCTTATCAGGGAAGTCCTTTGAGATTTTTCCATCTAAAATAAGTCTCTTCCTTACTCTTTGCCCCCCACCTCCGTTTACATTTCTTCTTAAGCCCCTGATGTAGTATATGTTTATTTGCTTTGTGTGTAGCATCTGTCTACCCCCTACTGGAATGTGTTTCCGGTGGCAGCAGGGACTGCTTAGGGCAATCCTTAGAGCAATCCTTAGCACATATAGGTACCTAATAAATGTTTCTTAATTGGTTGTTGGAATTCCTTTTACTTTTCTATTATTAATAGAAAGATAATGGGTTTTCCCCTACTTTTAGTGAAAAGTTTAGTTTATAACTGCTCCTTTTCCTTCTTGAAATATTGAATACAATGTTCCAAACTATACCTTAGCAAAGAAATTGTGCTTTTGTGAATTATATGAATTAATGGGTTATTTATAGTCTTGTTATTTGTAATTACTAATTGCAGTATGTTTTTCCTCAGTGTTTGGCTATGATTCTTTAAAGGACAACTAAAATTTTCATATGTTAGCTATGATTGTTTTTTTATTATAAGTGAGAGTACCAAGTCTTTTACTAGATCATTCATTTATGAATTTTAAAGCCCATCAGTGTATACAACAGTGTTTATTTTAAATTCTACATAGTTCTCTAGGAAGTCTATCTGTTTTCTATTAGTTTATGGAAGGAAAAAGTTCTGGCTTCTTTTATTAATTTAGAAGTAAAAACTAATCACACATTATAAGATTAGGGTAAACTAATGGAAATTGATGGAAATGTTTGGACCAACCACCATCTTCTGGTGTTTTTTGTTCTGTATGTTTGGTTTTCTGCATATCCTAGAAGTGATATTTAAATAATGGGGGAAAATATATAAGACTTCAAATCTGATTTTAGCAGTTCTAGGAAGTGACCAAGATATGCATCCTGTGTTAAAGAGTAAGGAAATTGCCATGGCTGTGTTGTGTGTACACAGATATGTAGGTGTTCCTCATAAATGCCCTTATGCTACCATGTCTGTATCTTGAACATCGGAGGGTAGATTTTAGAGCTATTCACTAGGGAGGATATTTAGATGTTTATATTGTATATTTAATTGGGTATCTAGAAATGTTTATTTTTATTTATTGTTTCTTTAAGATTTTTTTTATTTATTTGACAGAGATCACCAAGTAAGCAGAGAGGCAGGCAGAGAGAGAGGAAGGGAAGCAGGCTCCCTGTTGAGCAGAGAGCCCGATGCGGGGCTCGATCCCAGGACCCTGGGATCATGACCTGAGCCGAAGGCAGAGGCTTAACACACTGAGCCACCCAGGCGCCCCGGGTATCTAGAAATGTTTAATTTTAAGCATTACTCTCAAGAGTTCTCATACACACTTAGCTATTTCAGTGTGTAAATTAAATAAGGCACCTATTTACCTGTGTTGAACACTATGACTCTTTGTTCTCAGAATATTTCAGAAGTTTACATTAAATATATCACTTTCTTTCCTAAATTAATATTCAAGAAGAAATTTATGATGGCTAATGTCTTCAAACTTTCAAACATAGCTTTTATAACTCTCTCAAGAAAAATGTTTTTGGTGCCTTTGGTTCCTTTTAATTGAGGACTCAGTCTCTTGAGTCTAACTAGCATGTGACTGGATTTTCTATAAATTCTGTGTAATTTCTGGAGGTTCCTAGGAGATACAGTTGTCCTGAAGTGGAAGGTTTTATAGTCTGAAGAATCTGGCTTGAGTCTTTGTTGACTCACTCTGTTCACTGGAATTGAATATGAAGGAGTAATTTTTAAGCAAAGAGGTTGGATAAAGCAAGATTTCCTGAAATAGTTCTAAAGAGAACTAGATAGTAAAAACATTCAGTTGTCAGACAATTTGTGGAAACACTGTGTTTCTACACTGTGATTCCTGGGAGCCTTTATTATGCCAGTGGGCACTGTGATTCTCCAAAAGCCTGGATAAATACAAATTTCCCAAGACTACCTGTTGGTGGAAGCCACTTTATCTCCCTTCCAATATCTCTTAATATCTTGAGGGACCAGTGTTCCACAACCAAAGTTTAATACGTGCTGGTACTTCTTTGTCTTCCAGCTCAGACTTTCAGGTGCAAACGTACTGGTCAACAGCTGATTAAGAACTACAGTGCATGAGTATGCACAAGTGTACGTACACAAAACTAAACACCAACCAACCAAAATGCCGAAATAATCACAGCACCCTTGACATTTACTTGTTCAAGGAATGCTTCTTAGATTCAGACAGTCATTAAAAAGAATTTTAGAAACTCAGATCAGAAGAACCTGGAAGTAAATTTAAAGTAATTGGGGTGGGTAAACTTTCTTTTTGGAAAGATGCATCTCTCTATCTCTCTCATGGAGCACTTGCCCTGAATGTACAAAAACCACCAAGATAACCCCTGAACAACTTTTTTTTTTTTTTTTAAGCCATTTATATACATATTGCTTTAAGTCTGACTCCTATTTGGTATTTTTCTGCAAATTTGACTTTAGCATGACTTTTATACTGATTTAGAGATAAGAATTAAGTATACTACCAAAATATAAAAGAACAATGTTCAATAATGATGGAAATTTCTTTGGTGTCAGAAATACAGATAAAACATATCTGTACCACATAAGGGAGGCAGCATAGTGCACACTGAAATAGAAAAAGTTTCTATTTTTTTCTAAAACAGACAATAAACTTTATTACTATTTAACAGACAAATTGGTACTCCTGTGTATACATGGGTCCTGTTCAAAACTATTTTACTGATAAGGATTTGTGATTTCTGGGGTAGTAGATAGAAACCCAGGCTCTGGAGCGAGACTGGCAAAATTCAAACTGGCTGCACTGTGGAGTAACTATGTGACCAAAGCTAGTTACTTTATTATTTTAGTTCACATTTATTTATTTGACATTGCAGGAACAGTACCAACCTCATAACAAAGGACTGAAATAATAAATAAAACATGCTTAGCACAGGGGTGCCTGAGTGGCTCAGTGGGTTAAAGCCTCTGCCTTCAGCTCGGGTCATGATTCCAGGGTCCTGGGATCGAGCCCCGCATCAGGCTCTCTGCTCAGCGGGGAGCCTGCTTACTCCTCTCTCTCTCTCTGCCTGCCTCTCTGCCTACTTTTGAACTCTGACTGTCAAATGAATAAATAAAAATTAAAAAAAAAAAAGAACAAACATGCTCAGCACATTGTAATCATTTAAATACCAGTAAATAAGAATATCCATACACACACACATATCTATGCACATATACATGATGAGAGTAAATATATATAATTGTAATCGTCTTCCTCAACCATCCCTCCCTACTCTCTACCTGAAGACTCCTTTTAACATTCCCTTTGTATGGAGTCCTTTTGCTCTTATTTCTCATGGCTGCTTCTAGTCATTCAGATCTCAGTTTTGTTACCTGCTCAATTAGGCTTTTCCTCACTAATTAAAATATTCACCGAGTTAATTTCACTAAAACTTGTTTTAATTTTCTCCATATCATTTATCACTTGATTTAATTTTTTTGTTGTCAGACTCCTTTCACTGGAGCATTAGAATCTCCCTTGTTCTCTATTGTGTCCTAGCTCCTTAGTAAATGCTTTAAAAATATGTGCTAAATTAATAAACTACTCTATAGAGGTTATAATGAAAAAACCAGAGAAAAGGAGGGAAATTCAAAATTCCAGTTTAGGAAAAAAATGTCAGTTCCTGCCTTCCACTGCTCTCCTCAGGTCCTGAACTAATATATTGGTAAACTCAGATCTCCTGAATGGCTCAGTTTCCATGTAGCTTAGCTCTTTTAGATTTGTTATCTCTTGTGACTTGGGATAGGGCCTGACGACCTACATGTCCCCAGTGGTATAACTGTCTTCTTCCTAGCCCTTTGTATTTCTCCCTTTTCTTCAACTCTACTGGCTGGACCACTGCTAAAGACTACTGTTGCTAGACCTATGTGAATATCAGTACTGGTCCAGATTGAGTTCTTTTTGAATACTAATCTGGATCACTGTCCCCATCCCTATCAATGCCTTTTGCTGTATTAGTTCCCACAGTATCTCCACCATCCCTTGCTGTTGAAGTTCCAACATTCTTAAATGTTCTATTCTTGTAAGTTAGGCTCTCAAGGTTTGAGACTATTTGAAAAAGAAAAAGAACAGTAGAATTGAAATTTAAGACTGACTTTGAGTTTATATGGTCCTAATGTAATGTAATGAATACCACTGCCATGGAGTGTTCACATTTAGGTATAATAACCATTCCTTATTTGGTTATTGTCATGGTACCTAGCACCATTTCATGTATAAGATAGGTGCTTTCATAATACTATTCAATGTTGATCATCAATTAAGGCCCCAGTGTTAGCATGTCATTCTGGTCATCTATTGTTGTATAAATAATCACTGCATAGCTTAGAGCCTTTGAATAACAGTTATTGATTTTGTCCACAAATCTATTACCCAGTAGGGCTTGGTTGAGAAAGCTTGTTTGTTTACACAGCATCAGCTGGGGAGCCTTGGTTTCTTAAAGCATGGTGCTGTGTTCCAAGAGCAAATGATTCAAAAGACAGAATGTGGAAGGTGCCAGAAATGACCACAGTGTTGGCTTCTGTGTTACACTGGTCAAGCAATCATAGAGCTCAGATTCAGGGGAACCAAGATAGGAACCATGTCTTGATGGGAACACTATAATATAACATTAATATTATCAAAGAATTTGGGATCATGTCACCCTAAATACTCACTATTTTCATTTTTTAAATTAAAAAAATCAAACAAAAATCTGTAGATCAGATCATAGTAGAAATTAGAATACTATGCACAAAAAGGAACTGTTTTTTGAAATTGCTTGACTCCGGCAAAGTAAGCACTCACCATTTTGAGCTACTAGACTATCACTTAACCTAAATGCTGTGAAACATACCACATTTGAAGCCAAATTGAGGATTATTTGAATGATCTCAAGAAGTTAATGAAGCTATTAAAGTACCTTACTGTTGATAATGTAAGCCTCTGAAAGAGGGAGAAGAAATAAATACCTAAACTACTTTCTAGAGTTAATGTTTTTTTGTTCTAAAGCATTTGAACTTGGTCCTTGGGGCAACTTGGAAGATATTGTGACTTTTTTTTTTTTTTTTTTTAGCTACATTCCAGGGCAAAGTAATGTTTACTTTGTGTGAGGTAAATAGCATTTAAATGGAATGAAAATATATGTGTTCAGTTAACTTAGGGATCTGGTATTCTGAAATCAGAATGTTTTATTCATCTTAGAGAAAAAAATAGCAGGTTTTAAAAGAAGGTTTTAAAATTTCCACTGTTTGCTGATTTTAAGCCCTTCTATAAACAAAGCAGAAGTTTTGATTTGACAAATAATGTGACTGTATTTTCTCCAACTTTGTCCCTCAACCCAGCATCTTACTAAATATTCTTTAGTGATCAGTTTTTTTTGAAGATGCTCTGGAACTGGATACAGAAGGGTAAAGGTGATGCTATATTTAGGCAGCATCTGCAGTACTGTAGCAGGAAAGATCTTCCCAATCTATTTTCATTTCTTTCCTCCTGGATAATCCGACTCTGCAACAAATTGATTGCTCAACCTCCCCATGTCACTTTTCTATAAAATCAAAAAGGTTGCTGCAGTCCCAAGGTGAGGAAATAGTCTCTTTCTGGGAAAGGTGACTCTCAAAGGTCAATTCATTAAACAGAGTGACTTATGAGACCTCCAAATAATGCCTTGGTGATATATTCCAAAACGTTGAGTCCAAAACTTAAATTGAACTTTTTTACTGGTAAGCCTGCTCTTAGAAATTTTACGTAGAGGAAAAGCTGAAATAAACTGCCTTTTATAGCTGATTCTGAAGAACAATATTTTTCCCCCAAGATGCAGTTATTAGCGAAATCCCTCATTTACATGCTAGAAAACACTTCATTTCTTCGAACTCTCACACACTGAAAAAAAAGTGCCATTGCTGAAATTCTGATATCACAATTAATCAAAATGATCTATTTAAGAGAGAGCAAGAAGTAATAGTGGGAAGAACACTCAACCTGACATACAGAAATTCTTGGTTAGAGTCCCAACTTTACTGCTTACCAGGTGTGTATCTCTGAGCAAATGCTAAGTTAGAGCAACCTCATTTGTGCTCAGTGTCCTCATCTGTAAAATAAGGAAAATGCCATCCACTCTGACAACCTGACAGAGTTTTGAGGTTAGATTATATAGCAACTATGCAAATGCTTTATAAATTGCAAAGCATCCTATAAACAAAAAGTGTTATCAACCATTTTAGAAATGCTGATGAAGTGTATATGGATTGTTGTAAGTTATAGCTGTTAAAATTTCATTAAAAATATATTGTACAATGTAGCTAAGACAGTATATTTTCTAAGCTCAAATAAAACGTTTTATACTAATTAAATTAGACATAACTCTATGAAGGACAGAGACCAAGTGTTGTATATCTTTGTGTCCCTAACATTGTCTAGAACAGTTCTATGTAGGTCAAGTTCATTGGTTTTTTCATTGCTCATATAATTGATTAAGGTATTTGTGAGGTCATTATTCCTCAATTTAGAGAGGAATAGATTGGCCTCTTTTTAACATTTTGAATTTCTAATTAATATTTATTGAATGCTCTGATACTGTGAGTAACAAAATTATCAGAGAGAAAATAACCATCACAACGTTACACAATTGTTGATTTCATAGACTGCACTGTGGGATCTGTGAACAAGTTGGGGAAAGAGGAAAAAGGTTATCAGATGATTAGTATCCATTGTTGCAAGAAAATTGTCACTGTGAGGTTGGTATGGCTAAGAGGATTAGTGATGCTGGCCTGCAACTAACTTTGAAAAATGTAAATCAAAAGGACTATTATAAATGTTTAGTATTTCCAACAAGTCATGTCCAAAATTCAAAACAAAATTGCACTAACCTAAAGTGTAAACTTTATGTTGCTGCTTAGTTTTATACATCGACTCAGAAATTTATTTAGGAATTTCATTCCTGCCTTTCTAGCTTTTTTTTTTTTTAAGATTTTATTTAAACTCCAGTTAGTTAACAAACAATGTAATAGAGGCACCTGGGTGGCTCAGTGGGTTAAAGCCTCTGCCTTCAGCTCAGGTCATGATCCCAGGGTCCTGGGATCGAGCCCCGCATAGGGCTCTCTGCTCAGCAGGGAGCCTGCTTCCCCTTCTTTCTCTGCCTGCCTCTCTGCCTACTTGTGATCTCTGTCTGTCAAATAAATAAATAAAATCTTTAAAAAAAAAAAACATACAATGTAATATTAGTTTAAGGTGTACAATTTAGTGATTCAACACGTACCACACCCGGTGTTCATCCCAACAAGTGTCCTCCTTAATCCCCATCACCTGCTTAACCCATCCCCCCACCCATCTCCCTCTGGTAATCCTCAGTATGCTCTCTATTGTTAAGAGTCTGTTTCTTGTTTTGCCTCTATGGTTTTTATTTTCCCCTATTCTCAGTTGTTTTGTTTCTTAAATTCCACATGAGTGAAATCATGTGGTATTTGTCTTTCTCTGACTTCGTTCACTTAGCATTTACTCTCTAGTTCCATCCACATTGTTGGAAATGGCAAGATTTCATTCTTTTGATGGCTGAGTAATATTCCCCCCACCGTGTGTGTATATGCAATATATATATATATATATATATATATATATATATATATACACATACATACACACATACACACATTTATTACATCTCACATCTTCTTTATCCATTCATCAGTCAGTGGACATTTGGGCTGTTTCCATAATCTGGCTATTGCTGATAATGTTGCTATAAACGTCAGGATGCATATATCCCTTTGAATTAGTATTTTTGGATTCTTTGTATAAATACCTAGTAGTGCAATTGCTGTGTCATAGGGTAGTTCTATTTTTAACTTTTTGAAAACCTCCATAATGTTTTCCAGAGTGGCTACACCAGCTTGCATTCCCATCAACAGTGTAAGAGGGTTTTCCTTTCTCCACATCCTCACTAACACCTATTTCTTGTGCTGTTGATTTTAGCTATTCTGACAGGATTGAGCTGATATCTCATTGTAGTTTTGATATGTACTTCCCTGATAATGAGTGGTATTGAGCTTTTCATGTGTCTGTTAGCCATTTCTTTGGGAAAATGTCTACTCATGTCTTCTGCCCATTTCTTAATTGGATTATTTATTTCTTGGGTGTTGGGTTTGATAAGTTCTTTATATATTTTGGATACTGACCCTTTATCAGATATGTCATTTGCAAATAATTTCTCTCATTCCATAGGTTGACTTTTAGTTTTGTTGACTGTTTCCTTTGCTGTGCAGAAGCTTTTTATTTTGATGAAGTCCCAGGATATTACATTTGCTTTTGTTTCCCTTACCTTAGGAGAGTTATCTAGTAAGAAGTTGCTATGGTTGAGGTCAAAGAGTTGCTGTCTGTGTTCTTCTCTAGGATTTTAATGGTTTCCTGTCTCACATTTAGTTCTTTAATTCATTTTGAATTTTTTTGATCCAGCTTTTGATATGGCTTTAAATAGGTGTTTTCTGATTCCCTCACCAAAGTTCTTAGAAACTTACATTCCCATATAAAACAGTTTCGTAGTTGACTTCTTTTGCTATTTCAACAAATACAGGCATAGCATTGATAGCTAACTTGTTTTTATGTTTAGTACCTGCAGAAGTAAGCATGTGGCCTTAAAATCCAGCTTGTCCTAACTACAGAGAAAATATATTCATTAAACTTTTACTAAGCACATGTTATGTACCTGTCCATCTTCTAACACTCTTTCCATTTAATTGGACCCAAGTTTATTGGTCAGGAAAAATCATCTGTATCTATTTCAGGAAGACAGAAGCAATTTTAGCTTATGGGTTTCTTGGTAGTTAATATAATTGTGCCTACATATCATTTGAAATTTTTTTTTTAGGTATAATTGACATACAGTATTTTAGTTCCAGGTGTACAGCATAATGATTTGATATTTGTAAATGTTGTAAAATGACCACCACAATAAGTCTAATTAACTAACATCCATAACCACACATAGTTATAGAATTCTTTTCTTGTGATGACAGCTCTTCAGATCCACTCTACTAGCAACTTCCAAATATGCAATACAGTATTTTTAACTATGGTTGCCATGCTATACATTACATCCTCGTGACTTATTTATTTTATAGCTAGTTTGTACCTTTTGACTCCCTTCACACATTTTGCCCACTCCCCCTACCCACCTGGCAGTAATCAAGCTATTCTCTTAGATTCCACTGTACATGATGAGATCATATGTTATTTGTCTGACTTATTTCATTTAGTAAACACCCTCAAGGTCCATCTAGGTTGTCTCAAATGGCAAGACTTCATTCTTTTGTATAGCTGAATAATATTCAGTTGTAATCTGTATACCACATTTTATCCATCACGCATCGATGGACACTTAGGTGGTCTCCATATCTTGACTATTGTAAATAAAGCTGCAACGAACACAGAGGTGCAGATATCTTTTTGAGTTAGTGTTTTCATTTTCTTCAGAAAGATACCCAAAAGTGTATAACAAGAAAATTTTTCACTACTTAACAATACTACTGTTTTATAGTATAAAAGATGAGTTCTTTCGGGTAGTACCAAAGTACCAAAAAGTAACTTTTTCTTTGTCTTTTTGAGAAATTTATTATAAAATACTAAATGTAAATGCAGTCAGGAGCATGGAAAGCTGATAGGGTTTCTGAGGTTCTAAAGCAAGAAAATTGGTTTCAAGCAGAGGAAACAAATGTATAAAGGTACCACCTCACTGCCTTTTGATGAATTCAAAGAACTATCCATTGTTCAGAAAGGCTGGAATATAGGGGATATATAGGAAAGTTCCAGAAGTTGAGTTTGCCAGAGTAGCAGGGCTCAGATCAATAGAGGACTTGTTTTCTTGCCAAGAAGTAAACATTGTTTTCTTATGGCAGAGAGATACCTTTGAAGGTATTTTAAGCACAGAAGAGATGTTTTAATGAGTGGATGTGGAAGGGACTTTAGTTACATACACAGGAAAAGCATGCTCAGTGACACGCTATGGCACAAAAGACAGGACCTAGTGAGCATAGCATTTTGGAGCTATACCAAGGGAAGAGAGCCTGGGAAGGAGAGTGAGAAGGAATATCCAATAAGGAGTCCAAGGGCTTTCTTGATCTAAAACACCAGGGTTCAAAATGAATTAATGAGTTCCAATGAGTTGATTCTATCTCATTTTCTTAATTAAATGATGTAATGATAATTAGCATCAGTTGAGGTTGAATCTGCCAAAGAAATCTATTAATAATCTGATTTGATTTGAGACTATATTCTATCCTGAATAAAAATAATGCAGACAAGCATTATAAGAGAACATCTTTAATATGTAATAATGTAAAAATAACCATGCTGTCTATTCAAGTAAAACTTGTCTCTAAGGAGCTCTAAGCACCTTAAATATTAAAATGAGGCCCTGTTTTCTCTATAGCAAGAGAGGCAAAATAACGAGCAATGCTCTTTCCCATCTGGTCATGCCTGTATTTTCAGATCTTATGTTCTTATGTTCTTATGTCTTATGTTCCACCACTTCTTCATCAATCCTCATTCATAAGCACATGAGCTAATTGCTGTTTTCCCCTAAATAGGTCATATTGTTCTTAGCAAACTTTCCCTTGCCATTCTATTCGCAAGTTTCTGTTCCTCCTTAAAGACTAGGCTGAAATGCCTCAAGTCTCTGTAAAGCCCTTGGTGATGTCTCAATTAGTCCTTTATTTTCAGCACACATACATTTGCACATAACGAACACCTGTAACTTCCTTTAGATCCTCTTTTAGCTCCCTAAGGACCAGGACTATGTTTTATTCACTTTGAGATGTATCCTCAGCATATAGACAGATACTTAGCATAGATGCCCAAGTGATATTCCAAGCCTGAAAACTATAGGTACCCTGGGGATGGGACCTGCCTTTCACTGTCTATTGCCCTGTAGAACATAAGTGAGCCAGCCCAGTGTTCTAATATTGCTCTTCCATTGCTTAAAAATTTATTCCTTTACCTTTGTATCTTTCTTTTGGACAATGCAAACAACACAGAAGTTGTCTAAATAATCAGGTTCCTCCTAACTTGAATTAGACAAGGGAAAGACTTCACTGTGGGAGAATTACATCACAGAACAAATGAGATCATTTGTATTAAAACATCTGACCATTTGATTCCTGGATTTCTTTTTCTATGATAGCACTTAAGGAACCAGCATTTTCAGTCAAACTAAAAATAGATTATAAATTTATGCTTATAAGTGGTGTCTTAGGCACAAGAATGTTGAATATAAATAGAGTGGACTGGATTTTTAAATTAATACCATATTTCAAAATACCACTTTCTTACCTTGTCCAGTGTATTTAAGATCCAGATCATGTTTCCAGGAGCTTCATAATATTTATAAAACTGGAATGGGTCAGATGAATGCTTTATTAGAGGTGGCTTTTCTATAAAGCATCTGAGCATCATGCTACTGTATTTTTAGCTCGATTTGTGAATATTACATGCAGCCTAATAGTGTCTATTTAAATACAACCCTGAAAATTACCTCTTTGCCTTCAACCTTCATATCAGCATGAATTCTTTATATGCAAAGATGCAAACTTAGCAAGAAAAACAGATCTTCATCAACATTTGCTTTTGAAGCAAACCTAAGAAATTAGGTAATTCTAAATGTCTAATAAAAATATGGTACCCAACTTCCTGTTAGTTGTTCCATTAAATACATTTTCTTTTCTCCTTACTCTTTTTTTTTTTTAAAGATTTTATTTATTTATTTGACAGACAGAGATCACAAGTAGGCAGAGAAGCAGGCAAAGAGAGAGGGGGAAGCAGGCTCCACGATGAGCAGAGAGCCCAATGCAGGGCTCAATCCCAGGACTCTGGGATCATGACCTGAGCCCAAGGCAGAGGCTTAACCCACTGAGCCACCCAGGTGCCCCTTTTCTCTTTACTCTCTTTACTCTTAACAAAAGGTAATTCCTTTTGACTTTATGAAAATCCTTTGGCTAAGAAATGTTAAGAAATCCACAAAATGAAGACTGAAATGTTTGTGTTTTTTCTTGTTTCTCGGTGGCTCCATTAAACAGCAGCATTTGTGATTCTAGCTTTCCCACAGGGCTCAAAAATACTTTTCTTTTTTTGCCACTCTCCTCCCCTTCCTGTTGTTACTCTTCCTCTTCCAAATCAGAACTGCATTGCCATAGAAAATAAGGCAGATTTATGAATGGATGGATAGATGAATAGCAGTGTGATTAAACCAAGCATGGTAAGTAGTTAATGGTAGAATCTAAGTGGAGGTTTTAGAGACATTCACTGTAAGATTCTTTCAACTTTGCTGTGTTGAAAATTGTCATAATTTCTTAGAAGTGGTAATCCAGGAAGGGTAGGATGTCAGGGGCTTTCACTTATTTTGTTTAATTTTTTTACAATTATATTATTAGAGGAAAATGAAAAGAAAGCTACATGAAACTGTCTTCATAAATAAAGTCACCAGCTACTGATTTAAATGCCCTTCATGTTTGAAATTCACATTAGGCCATGCTAAATAATTAAGAATGTGTATAATGATTTAGCTGTATGACAGCGACCACATTATTACAATAAGAGATTGGTTACATAAGTGTGGTAGATGTAGTCAATGGAATACTATGCAGCCATTAAAACTTAGAGCATAGAAACATGCATTGACATATATATCAATCTTATATATATAATGTTTTATAAGCATCTAGAATATTATGAATTTATGGATACAGCTGGAAGTACATATATACAAAGATACCAGCTCTGAATTATGTGATTATGGATCTTTTTCTCTCATAATAGATTTTTTTATTCATATTTTCTATTTTTTCCAAAAATAAAGGGCTTCCAGTGTTTTTTATTTTTGTAACCTAAGAAAGAAGGAAAACAGAAAACAGAAGGAAAGAAAAAAGCCAGGCTATTTTTCTGTGAAAATGGAGCAGGGAAATGTTGGTAACTGTACATAATTTTTGATCAAGCCAAAAGATTATCTGGGTTTGATTTTTAACTATATCAGTGAAATCTGCTCTCTTATATTTTCTTAATCTTGCTCTTACAAAAAGTGCATGTGAAATATGTAAAAACAAATAATTTCATTCATTCTTCTGAAGTTATCTTCTGAAGTGGACTTAACTAGTGGCTTTGAAGGAAAGTTAAGATGTTTTCATGCTGCTAGGCCCAAGGCATTTCATACTTGGAAATGCCCTATCTTTAATCTCTAATTGCATTAGATTTCTGTGTCTGACTCATGAGAAAAAGAAGCTTCAAAGCTGAAATGGTAAAATCTAATTTCTCTCTAAATACACCAGCTATTGATATATTTCAAACAATGTGACACCTATGTTCCAACGTTCCTAACCAAAAAAAGCTAAGAGTTCAAGGACGTGCCAGTTAAATAAGAAAAATGTTTTTATTTGTTATGGATCTCTTTTGTCCAAAGAGATTTAAACAATGCACTAGAATTAGGTAATCTTTGTAATCTGTCTCTGATAAGAATAGAGGCAAGAGACTATCACTGTTAATTTTTATTCATCTAGTAAACATTTATTGAACACTTTCTGACTCTGCCATTAATATTTCACTTATTGTTTCCTCTCTAGAAGACGCTTTTTCAGTGGCTCTTGACAGAGAAGTTGGACATGAATAAAAGTAAAAATATGCATTGAAGTCCATTTCTCTGCTCCTCTGGTCCTCTTATGGTGGATGATGTGGAATTTGTAACTCATTTATACATTTACCCCTCTCCCTGGATGCCAGCAGTCTGAGTGCCTTCTCACTCCCCCATGATGCCTAACATTTCATTGTCTTCATCTCTTGTCTTCCCCAGGTAAAATGTCCAGTGATCGGGCTCTGAGGAAGCAGCAGCAGTTAAACAACCTTGTTTACATCGTGACAAATCAGGCCAAACCTGGTGACAGAATTGTGGATTTCTGCAGCGGCGGGGTATTACGTCTCTCCTTTTGTTCCCTTTACTCTTTTCCTGACTATGTGACTTCGCTGTAGTACATTCAAAGTCATGTTTTCGTTTGGCAAGACTGCGGTCTCAGAATGAGAAAAAAGCCTTAGGGGCCAAAATTAACTTGTTTCTTTTTCTGCCTTTTCCAGGGCCATGTTGGGATTGTCCTTGCCCACATGCTGCCATCATGCCAGGTAAAATCTAAATAACCCATAAAAGGAAACATTGGAAAGGAAGGAAATAAAGGAAAAAGTATATAGCCAGTTCAGTTAGCAGAGTCTGTCTGACCCCTGCTCTTTGAATTCATAATCATTCACTCAGGTCACTTTATGTGGCACAGGTAGACAGGTAGTTTTTGTTGTTGTTTTTTTTTCCTTTGAACTAAACTTCTAAGAATCTTAAAAAAAAAAGTAGAGTAGGATCACAATACCTTTTTCAATTTCTATAAAAGCGTTATATTTTAAAACAAATTTTAGAAGGAATAACCATTCTGTTGTCAAATAAGATAATTAGTGGTGATACCAGTTTGTCGACATAATTTTATACCAGAAATACTATCTTCTGAAACTTGTTGAGCATATTCTTTTGGTATCTTGATTTTTATCCATTGTACCCAAACTGTAACAACAATAACAAAATTTGTTAAAGAAAAAAATAAGTTCCAAATTTACCACACTCATCCACCAAATGCTTTTCTCCCCATGTTCTCATCAAGTCGTTGTCCATGAGGATGCTTAATTGCTACAAATGCTAAAAATACAAATATAATTTTAGTCACCAGCTTTAACTCAGTATTGTAGCATAAATGTTTTTCCCTATTGCAAATAGTTGTAAATATCATTATTAAAATATCACCAAAATGTAACTACATAGTATGTTTTTTTTTTTTACATAGTATGTTTTTAAGGAAATGTACCATAATTTATGCAGTCATTGCCACCATTTGTTAGAAATTTCTTATTTTTTAGTCTTCTGCCATGTGAGATCATTTCCTTACAGTTACCATCTTTTAGCCTAAAGTCTAGAATTTGATGACTTTTTAAAAAAACACAAAATGAATGGGGCAGATTCTTTGTTTGTGAACTTTCTGGAAGGTGCAAAATAATTACAGTCATTCCTCACAGAAGAAAAAGATGAGGAGGAACTCATAGACTGGCCAGAATGACATGTAACAGAATGCTGGGGAGAGAGGGTGGGTAAGAGGGTATTATTCTTTTCCTTTTTTCGAAAATAAAGGGCAAAATAAATAAGGAATCCAGGGGTGGGGGGACTAACAGGTATCTGTTTTGTTATAAAGGAAAGTAACAACTTGGTGTTTGGAATTAGAGGAAGAAAGGTCATAAAGTAGAACCGTGGAAAAACAGAATCAGAGATATATGGTTTCTTTTTCTCCCTTCCCAACAGTCTGGACACTTAGAGACACAGTAATAATATTTGCCCTTATGTCTGAATTATGTTACTGAATGTATTATTGTTTCCTGGGTGAAATCTAGGTTACATTAATAGAAAACAAGGAATTATCATTAATTCGTGCTAAGAAGAGAAGTGATGAACTAGGTTTAAGCAACATTTGGTTCATTCAAGCAAATATGGAGTATTTTACAGGGATGTTTAATATTGGGGTAAGTAATCAAGCAATTTCAATTTCTTTAATTAAGAAAAATTATATGCCTTAGACTAATCAAAGGAGAAATTTTTATATTCTTTGCTAAATAAGTTTATAACCTTTGTTTTCTATCTCTACAGTATAGCACATTGATGAATATTATTTCATTCATAGCACTTCATCATTATGTGACGGAGGTAACATTTGCTTCTCTCCCAGATGAGAGCTTTATCTTCTTCACTGCAGAATGCCCAGTGCCTGAAACAATGTTTGACATATAGAAAGTGCTTAAAAACAGTTCTTAATTGAATGAACAAATGAATTCTAGTAACAATGACCTCCCTTGGTTTATTTTGCATTTTTAAAGATAATGAAAAGAAAAAGAAATATTGCTGTTATTTCTTATATTTGTTTTAAATAATTTTTTTTTAATTTTTAAAGGACCAAATGCTCAATATAGAAAAATACATAATGATACAAAGAAAAATCACCAGTATTTCCACTACTGAGAAATGAATAGTGTCAAAAAGCTTTGGTCTTATGTTTATGCACACATACAAATGCATATTTACACGTATGTTGACATCATACTACATAGATCTTGCTTTAACGGAACACTGTCATAAATCTTTCCCCAACTCATTGATCATGTTTCTTTTTTTTTCATGTTATAATGTGTAATTATTACTATGATGCTTTGTTTAAGATTTTGATATATTTGCCAAATCACTTTCAAGGAAGGTTGTGTTTACAAAACATACATGATAGGCTGGTCTAGCTGGAAATCTTCTTCAGTCTCACAAACTCACACTTTCATAGTTCTTATGATTTTTGTCCAGTGATGTTCATTTCTTAATATCAACTACTGGAAATTTGTGAGGTTTGTTGTTATCTTTTATAGTGAAAATGTATACAATTTTTTTCCTTTGTAGACATGATCTAGATTGGTTATCTCAGGCCAAGCCTATATGAAGAGAAGTAAACTGTTAATAAGAAAACTCAGGAAATGCAGACATCTGAAACAGCAAATTCAAATTAACTATATATTTATGTACAACTTAAATTTTACATAAATATTGACATAAAGTTTAAAGCTTCTCCCAGGAAATGAGATATTAAGCCAATGCCCATGTTACCAGTACACCAGGCAGAGTATTTAAGATGGCAAAATATTGCTGCCCATTTATTTACCTCTCAAATCACAAAATTCCCATCTTATCAGCCATACATCTCTTTACCCTTCTATGGTTTATAGGTGCTAAATCATTCTGGCATATTCTTGTAACTCCCAAGGTCATAATTCACTAACACCAACTGAAAATGTGTCTATCTTTTTTGATGTGATATTTTCTCTACATTTCATAATAATATGTTCATAATGGCTTTTTTCTTCCATAATTATTTTTGTCAAGATATATAGAAAGTGAATTAAAATTACTTGGAGGATTAAACTAAAATTAGATTTACTCTCAAGAAAATAATTTTCCCTAGGAGGATAATTGGGGTATTGTCACTAGATAAATCAAACTGAACGCATCAGTGGCTCCAACTCTTGTGTTAAATAGATTACAGTGAAAATAGTGTAGCTAGAGAGGAAATCAGAATTGGAAATGCATTAAAACTGCATTAATTCATGATTTTATGATATTTCAAATAAGGGTTGTTTTATAATTTTATAGTTTTGTGATTTTGTAGTATTTCGATAAGGGTTTAGTTAACATTTATCTTTGCTTAGTAAGTACCTTTTTCTTTTACTTTTTTTCTTTAGATATGAAAATAATGATGTAAATCAGATTTTAAGGAGAGAATTTTAAAGTCTTAGAATCAACTCTCTTTAGAACTTTAAGCAAATCCTTTATACATAAGAATTAAAATACTAATTATTATTAGTCTTACCTCCATTAATACAACAACTCTTAGCAGGCAAAAATGAATAGATTTTCTAATGTTGTCAAACTAGTTTGATCTCGAATAATGAAAGAGAATAAATCTAAATATTTTCAGATCTTTTTTTTTTTTTTAAAGATTTTATTTATTTATTTGACAGACAGAGATCACATGTAGGCAGAGAGAGAGGAGGGAGCAGGCTCCCCGCTGAGCAGAGAGCCCAATGCGGGGCTCTGGGATCATGACCCGAGCCGAGGCAGAGGCTTTAACCCACTGAGCCACCCAGGCACCCCTATTTTCAGATCTTTTAATTAGGTCTTCCAACATGTCCACCTACTGTACCTGCCCAATATAACCAGAATCAGTGAGGTAGTAATACTGTGTGTTCCGAAGAGTCATCTTGTAGTTTCTGGTTTACATTGTACTTATTTGAGAAATATATATCTTTAGAAGTACAAATGCCTAATGTGCTCATAAAAACATTCAGAGTCTCTAGACATTTTAACTTTAAAAATGATATTCCATTTTTGCTCTTAAATTTTGCCAAAATTTAAAAAATATATTATTGCTCATTGACTGCAGGGCTTCCCTGAGACAAGCCTAATCATACAGAAATTTTACATTTTTTACTTTACTTTACATGATATTTGCAGTGATTAATTAATGACATGAAAAATTAGTTATGATGGTAAACAAAGAAAATAAACATAATGGTAAAGAGTATGGACTTTAACATTGGGCAAATTTGCGCCAAAATCTCAGCTTGGCCAATTACTGGCTGTATGACTTTGGGCAATTTATTTAAGTCACTAATCCTCAGTTTTTCCATGTGTAGATTAGGCATAAAATACCTGGCTCATAGGATAGTGATACAACATATGTGAAGCACTTAGGTTGTGTGTCCTTCAGGAAGTACTCAGTAAATTGGGCCTCCTTTTACTGTTGTCAGTGTGATCTCTGCATTTAAAAAGGGTGGGAGGAATATGCTAATATGGATTTTTTTAAAGGTAGCTATCTCTATTCACTGTGTAATAATGTTTTTTCTTTATTGTTTTCCATACTTTAAAAATACCTCAAATTTAAAATGTTACTTTTGTATTCATGATAAGGTAAGCAATAAAGATAGAAGAATAAATATGTGTTTAATATTTCATAGATAGAGATAGATAGATAATAGATTGCTTTTTTAGCCAAGAAAGGCTAATAGGTTCCTAAGGATTATTACAAGGTATCTAAGAGAATTCTGAACATATAAAATATTTTTTTCTTTCAAAACAAGTGATTATTGTGGAAATACCTTGTTATTTTGTGATTTTGATTATAATGACTATTAGTGTCCTGAGGAAAATACTTTGCAAAAGTAAGAAACATCCAAGAAGAAGAAACATCCCAGTTTCAATACATGTGGCTATATGGTCCCGAATTACGCATATGTTATGGGTTGAATGTTAGCGTCCTCTTTCAAAAAATTCCTATGTTAACTTCCTAACCCTTAATGTCACAGAATTAGGAGGTGGGGCCCTTGGGAGGTAATTAGGTCATGAAGGTGGAGCCCTTCTGAAATGGAATTGGTGCCCTTGTAAGAAGAGAGAGCCTGCTTCCTCTCCTAGCTGTCTCTCTGCAAACCAGGAAGGGGTTCCTCACTAGACATTAGATCTGCCAGCACCCTGATCTTGGACTTCTCACCCTCCAGAGCTGTGACAAATAAATGTTTGCTGTTTAACCCACCCACATATGGTTTTTGTTTTGTTTTTTTTTTTAATAACTGCTCAAACTAAGACAGTATGTATTGATTAACAACCCTTAAAGGGAAACATAAAAAATTGCTTCCTTCACAAATGGATTTTTAAGGCTTAAAAAAGCGGGGGGGGGGGGGGGGAATCTATTAATGCTTTGTCTAATGCAAGACAAATACTCTTCATTATTGTGAAAACTTACTTTACAAGATTATGCTTTTTAAGACCTGACCTACAGTGTATATTAATACAGATGGACTCAAACAATATTACAGAAAGGAAAAACACACTGTATTGAAAAACAAAAACTGTATCAATGCTAAACAGCTTGCCCAGCAAATGTTTTTGCTGGATAATTCCAACAGTAACAGAGTCTTCTGAACCAGGTGATAAGGTATTGATTTTTAACAGTATGGGTGAATATTTTCTATATTGTCAATATATATCAAAATCTCAAAACGGTTTATATTTGAGTTATGTATTTACCTTTTTCTATCTTATCCATAATAAGTTTTTATATGATTGTAGTTTACCAGTGCTGAGTGCTTAATTACAAGCTCATTTCAAGTTATGTATGTTAGTATACAATTATACAATGTAATTGTATACAGTACAATAAATATGCAATTATACAATGTAATTCAGTAATACCTTTGATAAATAATTTATATAATCCTTATTTTAAAAGAAAAGGAACTTGAGGAAGTATATCGTCTGCAGACATAATTTTGAAAAGATATTAAGGCAAAATAGAGGACTTCCACGTGAAGACAGCAGATAGAGGTATTTCAACCTCCTTCTCTCCAAGAAAGATCAGATCCCCAAATAACAAGGAGAACAAAAACCAAAAGAATCATACTCCATCTTTGATGAAACTACGTTCAAGATTCTGTAATTTGAACCATAATATATGAAGGCAGAAAGCACATTGAAGAAAAATGGTAAACTATTGAGTAGAAAAAGAGGAAAGAAACTTAAATGCCTGAGGAGAAGGAATGACTGTCAGGAAGCAAGTCACTTTGCTCTCATCGAATCCCAGACAGTGTCAAGAATTCAGGACACCAGAAACCTCAGGGGAAGGGGATAAGGAAGAGCTGAAATCATGTTTACTTAAAAATATTTAGATGGCAATTCACAGACCTGTACCCCTGGGACTAATAATACATTATATGTTAATAAAAAAAATTAAAAATAATTAGAGACCCAGATACTTACCTCCATCTTGTGTACACTCCATGAATCCTGCAAGGAACTAGAAGGTTATTCTATGAAGAAACTGAGCCCAGAGATGCTCAAGATACAGGGATACTGGGCACAGAGGAGGGCAAGGGTGATATGCCATACTGAAAACAAGGACTCAGTGAGAATCTGCGTACTGAATGATGGATCTCTTCCCCCTCACCCCCCAGTTGCCCTTACTTCCAGAACTTCAGAAGTTGGAATCATGTTCTCAATCAAAGAGATCAAAAAATGTTTGTCTTTAGAATCAGAGCTGTCCCCAGAGAAAATGACTATAGATACTGTAGCTGTAATTTAAAAAAAAAAAAAAGGCAGCTAGCCACCTGATCACTCAGTCACTAGTGAAGCCCACCAGTCTTCAAGCCTTTCATTCAGTACTTCCAGTCAGATTCTTAGTGATTCTCTCTTTAATGTGAACTGACATCCAAGGAATATCAAATGTGGAAAACTTCTGAAACAGAAGATAGAGACCAAAAGCATACATAACAAAGGATCCCATCCATGGAGAGATCAGAGAAGATATTACATGAAGGAAACACGGGCAAAATGAAAAGATGGAATGGGGGTGAGGAACGAAAAATGAACTAACAGAAAACAAGAAGGAACTTCTTGGAAATTAAAAATATGTTAACCAAAATTGAAAAAAAAAAAAAACAAGTAGAAAATCTAAAAAATGAAGTATGACATCACCTGTAAAAATAGAACAAAAAAAGAAATAGAACCTGAAATAAAACATTTTTTTTTAAATTGTGAAAGTAATAAAGAAAATGTTAACATTTCAAGAAATGTACTTCAGGAAACTCCTAGAAGATGTGTTTCACTGATACAAGAGAGGAATAAGAAAAAGGAATAAGTGGAATCTAACACAAAAGGAGGTGAAGAAAATTCTCAGTATGATGGCAAGGGAAATCTCAGGACCAGAGCTAGGCAGAAGGCCTAGAAAGCATTGAGTCGTTTAGTTAAAGGTCAGAAAGCCCAGGAAAGATTTTCAGGAAAGAAAAATGAGATGGATTACTTCGTAGTTTTTATACAGTGGAAAGTTATATGATAGGGCATTTTACAAAGCTTTTGAGTAGGGAGAGGCTTGAGTGTTTAAAAAAAAAAACTGTATAACACGCTTAGCTCAGCAGTGAACAGTATATATGTAAAGCAACAATAATAAAGACATTACATAAATACTTAAAGTTGGAGGTAATGTTAAGAGCATGGTAAAAGGGAAAAGGATGTAAGTATAAAAAAACAAAAAAAAAACCCACTTCATCAAATAAAACTTCATCTTCCATAATGGAAAATCAATAGTTAATGTCTAATATTTATAAATCAAGGGATAACAATCTGCACTTATTATATCAAAGAAGTGCTAGATTTCAGGAGAGAAAACCAGTGAGTTGAAAAGCGTTGGCTTTGGTTGCCAGATGTTCTAGGGGTGGAAGAGTGTACAGAACAAAGGACACTGTTATTACTGTAAAGCCAATTATCTGTCCTATAATTGCACAAAAGTTTTCAAAGGGATTGGGGAGATAACATGAGTGCACAGTTAGGACCACACCTACTTCTGTCTAAGATATTTGATTAAGAATCCTTCTTTGAGAAGCAAAGGTTCAGAGCCTAATTGGGCTGGGCAGATTTAAAGATCATCCAGTTCATCCTTCTCATTTTACAGATGGAGCAGTTGAAGCTATCTGTATCTACATAGGAGCAAAGCCAGTTAGTGTGAGAGCTGGGCCTGGAGTCCAGTCATGACTTCCTGTTCATTCCCCACATCTCAGAAAGGAGCATTGAGAACATGGAGAACTAGAGGCAAGTTTGTTATCAGGCAGTTTGAGTTTAAATCTTGGCTTCGTCACTTGTGACCTCAGACCAGGTCTTGCTGGCTGGGTGACTTTGGATATGTTATTGCAAATGGAGGTAATAAGAGCTACTTGACATATTAAACTAAGATAATAATTGATTAAATAAAATCAATGTAAAGATTTTGACATCTAGCAGATACCGAATACATGCTAGTTCCCTATCTTCTTGTAATTTCAGAACATAGTAGGACCAATGAAATGAATAAAAGAGAGGGGATGTATTTATAAAGAGTAGTTATCTAGATGGAGGCCCCAAACTGTCTGAGTAACGGTCTTTGATTTGCTGTGTGACCTGGAACAGGTTATTTACCCTCTCTGGGCCTCAATTTCCTTATCTTAAAGTAGAACCACTTAGATATTTGCACACCCCTGTTCACAGCAGCACTATTCCCAATAGCCAAGGGGTGGAAGCAACTCAAATGTCCATGGACAGATGAATAGATAAATAAAATGTGATATATATACATATATATATCATGTATATATACATATGTATATACATGTATACATATACATATAAACAAAATGTGATATATATGTATATATACACATATACACACAAAATGTAATATATATTTTATATATATACATTTATAATTTATAATTTATATTATATATATACATACATATGTGTATGTGTGTGTGTATATATATATATATAATTTAGCCTTTGAAAAAAAGGCAATCTTATAATACTACAACCTGGATGAAACTTGAGGATGCTAAGTGAAATGAGCCAGTTACAAAAAGACAAATACTGTAAGGTTCCTCTTATATGAGGTATCTAAGGTAGTTCTATGCATGGAAACAGAAAGCAGAATGATGGTTACCAGGAGCTGAGTAGAAGCAGAAAAGGGAAGTTGCTGTTCAGTTGGTATGGAGTTTTAGTTTTTTGTTTTTTGTTTTTTTTAAAGACTTTATCTATTTACAAGAGAGGGGGAGAGAGAGAACATGAGAGGGGAGAGGGTCAGAGGGAGAAGAAGACTCCCTACCGAGCAGGAATGTTGATGCAGGACTTGATCCCAGGACTCCAGAATCATGACCTGAGCCAAAGGCAGTTGCTTCACCAATTGAGCCACCCAGGCGCCCCTGGAGTTTCAGTTTTGCAAGATGAAAAAGTTTGCAACAGTGTGTACACTTAAAAATTGTTAAGATATGGGGCACCTGTGTGGCTCTGTGGGTTAAAGCCTCTGCCTTCGGCTAGGTCATGATCCCAGGGTCCTGGGATCGAGCGCTCCCTGCTCAGTGGGGAGCCTGCTTCCCCCTCTCTCTGCCTGCCTCTCTGCCTGCTTGTGATCTCTGTCTGTCAAATAAATAAATAAAATCTTTAAAAAAAATGTTAAGATGGTAAATCTTGTTTATATTTTTACCACAATAAAAAGGTAAACTAAAAAGTTATACTTAATTTTGTAGGGTTATTGTGTTAAATGAGCAAATACATGGAAAGCACTTAATGCCTTAATAAATACTAAATTTTATATTATTACTAATATTAGTATCACTGTATTTCATGAAAATGCCATCTGTTCTTTTGCCTGCGTGCTTGTTATTTCTTTGCTTTCTAAACTCTTCTACTCTACAAGGCCCTCCTCAAATGCCACCTACTCCAGGAATCCCTGCCTGAATTCTCCCCATCTGAATATGGCCTGTCCCTCCTTTGATGTTTCTGTTTGTATTTTTTCAGTGGCACTTAACATATTCTGTCTCGTGTTAGACAAGTGTGTGTACTGTTTGTGTCTTGTTGTATGTGTAGTGTTTTCCTCTTCTTTGTATCCCCTGTAAATCACACACATGAGAGACATGATATTTTATGAACTTTATGAGTAGTTTCAACATATATGATTCCCAGGTTGAGTCGATTAATGTATTAAGTAGTTTGGATTCCGTTGTTACTATGACAGAACATACAACAGGGATTATATTTTTGACCTTTGCATTCCTAGTCACCACCAGGCAAAATGCCCAGTGATTGTTGAATGAGTGAATGATGACTGAATGAATAAATTCTGTAATTTCTAGGAGTGTAAGGAGTCATTATAGGCCTTTAATGATTAATACAAGACAATAGCAAATTACTGAACAAAATCACCTTTATGTTGCTGTAGAAGCTCTCTGCATCAGTTGTCTCGTGATTTTTTTACAGTGTATTTCTTTTAATAAGGATTGAAATAAGACACAAAAATTGCAATGGTTAATATGACTCTTAAAGCTGAAAATATATAGGTTTTCACCTCCTTTAGTTTTCTATTTCTCCTGTCAAAAAAATGACCACAAATTTAGCAGCTTAAAATAACACCAATTTGGGACGCCTGGGTGGCTCAGTTGGTTGGACGACTGCCTTCAGCTCAGGTCATGATCCCGGGGTTCCGGGATCGAGTCCCACATCGGGCTCCCAGCTCCATGGGGAGTCTGCTTCTCCCTCTGACCTTCTCCTCCCTCATGCTCTCTCTCACTGTCTCTCTCTCAAATAAATAAGTAAAATCTTTAAAAAAAAAAACAACACCAATTTGTTATCTCACAGTTCTATAGATGAGAAATCCAGATGGGCTCAGCTAGTTTCTCTGCTCCAGGTGTCATTAGGTCCAAGTCAGCTGCTGCTTTGGTGTGGCTCTGAGGGAGATCCACTTCCCTGATGATTCAGGTTGTTGGGAGAATTTAGTTCCATACATTGTAGGATTAAGGTTTCAGCTCCTTTGCTGGCTCAGCCAGGATTCATTCTCCACTTCTAGAGCTACCCATGAAAGCCAGTAATGGTGGTTCAAGTCATTTTCTTGCCTCAAATCTCTGACTTTTCCTTGGGTCTTGTTTCTCTTGTTTCCGGTCTGAGAAAGTTCTCTATTTTGAAGGCTTCATGTGATTCGATTGAGCCCACCCATGTAAATCCAGAATAATCTTGGTATTTTCACGTTCTTAATCTTTAATTACATCTGAAAAAAAATCCTTTTGCCATGTTGACAGGTTTCAGGTATGGGCACGTAGATGCGTTCCTCCTCCTATACCATCCCAGTCTCTTCTTTCCTTAAAGTTTGTTTACATGACCATGTCGTTTCTCCTGTAGAATTTCCCTAAATTTGGATTTTGCTGGTCAGATCCCCCTGGTGTTGTATCATATATTACCCTGTTCCCGAGATTGCTTAGAAGTGGGTGCTTAGATCTAGATTGTAGAAACATAATCGGGTTTACTTTGGGGTAAGACTGTATCATAGGTGGTGGTATGTTCTGTCAGTAGGCACTTCCATCTGGCTGTCTCTTGTGCAACCTTGGCAGCATTTGTGGTCATTGACCTTAGCTCCATTACTTCAGCAAGGATTGCACAAGGGTGATATTCTTCTTATCTTATCATTCCATCTTTGTTTACTTTCCTTTATTAACTGTTCTCTTATGCAGAGGTACAGTCAGTACATTAGGAAAGACCAATAAAATTTGATTCTTCCCCTGTATTTTCTGGATTTTAAAGTGAGTTGGTTATGTACTGAAAGTGACCAGTTTTTTTTTCCCCAGTACGATTATGGACTCATCAGTTTAATGTTTGAAATGCTTACTATTACTGTATTGCACTTCTTATTCTTGCTGATGCTCAGATGTTTGTTCAGTGGGAGTCTCTTGAGGTTAGCTCCTGAGTCCTATTGATAGGACTTTAGTAGTATTTCATATCTCCGTGCTTTCCATATAACACGATGTTCCAGCTCATCTTACGCATTTCCTGCCTCCTACCTGGCATTCCTTCATGCAGCTCTAATTTGTTTTTAAATGAAAATGCTATTTCAATTACCACAACTTAGGTACTGGGGATAGTCGTTGCCACTGGTTTGGTCTTCCAGGATTTACTGTGGTCTGAGCAAGGCAATTTTTTTTTTTTTAAATCATCATGGGTAAATACACTTCCAATTTAAATTCAGGACTGTGGGATTTTTTTTTTTAAGATTTTTTATGTATTTATTTGACAGAGATCATAAGTAGGCAGAGAGAGGAAGGGAAGCAGGCTTCCTGCTGAGCACAGAGCCCGATGAGAACCTGGGATCATGACCTGAGCAGAAGGCAGAGGCTTTAACCCATTGAGCCACGCAGGTGCCCCGAGAACTATGGGATTTTAACTTAGCCTCACTTAGCTATCTCATATCTCTTTCTTCTTTCTCCGATGCTTTAAAAAAAAAAAAAAAAAAAAAGCTCTGTTTCCTAATGGCACCAGCGTATTTCTTATTTGCTTTATCTCACAGTATACACATTTGAGTCTTAAAACAACAATACAGACACCAGTGATGGTTACTGAAAATAGTTTGAGAACTGTTTTAACATTATTTTTCACTTAATAATCTCTACCATGGCCCTGTAAAGAAATGTTCCTCATTCCTTTTTAGAGCTTCAGAGCAAGCCGCGAGTCCTCTTTCAATGGAAAATTGGCTTGTTTCCATCTTGTTGTTATTTCAAATATTGCTTCAATGAATAAATCTTTTTATGTTTTGGCCAGTGTCTCCCTTGAACAGATTTTTAGAAGTGAGTTCGCAAATTACTCATGTAATTTTGCTGGATATTGCTAAATTCCTCCTTCATGGGGTTGTGATATTTTTATATTCCCACCAGCAATGTATGACACTATCTGTTACCCCATACCCTGGCCCATAGATTGTCATCAAATTTTAGAATTTTGCCAGTTTAATAGGTGATAAGTAGTATCTTAATGTAATAGTTCTTTTATTTTGAACAATATTCAACAACTTTGGTTTAAGACAATATTCACATATTTTTGTTTCTGGATTTTCCAAAACTTTTGTCCATTTTACTATCAGATTATATACTTCTCTTTATTTTCAGAAACTTGATATGTATTAGGTATATTAACTTTTTGTTAATGCTTTAAGTTGCCAATTTTTTTTCTCACTTTGTCATGTCTTTTTATGTAGGGTTTTTGTTTCTTTGCCATCTAATTTTTTTCATTTTTGTCAAATTTATTAACCTCTTTATTGTATATAGAATTTCAGACATAGTTAAGTATTTCCACTCCCCTAGGTTATAGAGGAATTCATTCATGGTTGTTGTTGTTGTTTTGTGCTTTAAAATCTCTAATCCATTTGAAATATACTAATATACTATGTATGGTGAGAGGAAAAGATCTCATTTTATTTTTCATATGGCTGTAAAGTTAATTCAACATCACTTATTAAAAAGCCCATCTTCGGGGCACCCAGCTGACTTAGTTGGTAGAACATGCAACTTTTTTTTTTTTTTTTTTCAGGGAACAAATTTATTTTGTTTTTTTCTGAAAGTATCAGAAACTATGAAAAATAAGCTAAATATCTGGCCATACCAAAAGCAAAATACAAGTAAAAACAACATTTAGAAATCATGTGTGACCTTACACAAACATGTTTCAAGATACTAAGTATAACACTCCTTCCTCCACAAAGCAAAACAATTTATTAAACCACAATACTGAAGTTTTTTTTAACTGACATAACTTAAAAAAAAAATTAAAAGGAAGAAAAAGAAACCATTCAATTCCCATCCTGGAAATTTGTCATATATAAAATAACATCCTCAAATGTCAGCGACAATAAAGTTGGAAAAGCTTTCACATATCAATAAAGGGATTTGGATTCCAACAGAACACAGGGCTTTAGAACTGGAGAAGAAGAGCTTTTGTCGCACTCAGTCTTACAAATACAAATAAATACAAGAAGATTAAAAACGAACTACTAAAGCAAAATCTTTCTGTAAAGTAGCAGCTTTAGCTTTCACAAAGTAAAAGGAATCCAGTTCTGCAGTTAGCCGTTCTAAAAGCATATGGCCACCTTTTATTCCCTAAGTCCCAGAGTCTTGCACTATCAAAATAAAATGATCTTTTTCTTGGAATAAGTCCAATGAAGGCACCAAAATCCTATCCTCCATGTTCACACAAATGACACTTAAAATGCTGTTATCATCCTTCCAAGATGACCTCAACCTATTAAGAGTTAACACTTTAAATATCAAAGATCTAGAAGGAAGCCCCAGCCTCATCTGCATTAACCATAACAGCCTTTGCCCCTCCCAAATCCTTCTAGTCTGGACCACTAGTTTAGGAGGAAAAAAATACATTCCCATATTCCCTAGCCATTAAATAAACAGACATTGGTGCAGGAAGACTCAACATTTATACTACTACTGAACTGTTTCAAACTTAATAAACCCATCTCCAAAAGTTAATTTCACAGCCTCTTACTATTTATTCATAATCTGGACTTAGTATGCAGCCCTCTTTGGTGTCCCTCTCTTCCAGTGTTTTTCAGTAATTTATGCTAGAGGAAACCTTGAAAAATTTTCCAAATTAAGGGAACCCTCATGGCATGGGAGTATGAGCAGTAAGTTCAGGATACTCTGATTTCACAAAAACCCAGAACTATCAGACTATGATTCACAGAGTTCTTTTCTTCTCCTGGAGAAAGTCTCAGGCTGAGATTCAGAGAAGAGGTTCCTCCCTCAGTTTTAGGAAAAGGAGAGAAAATGCCATTTAATTAGGTTTTGCAGTTCTTCATGGAGAGTTTTGGTTAAGGCTCCAGACTTGTTGCTATCTTTTCTTCATTCTCAAGCCCAACTGGCTATGGAAACATTTCAAGAGTTCCTTTGGCAGACTGATAGTTCCAAAGAGTCTGTTTCTTTTTAATCTGAGAATCTTCTCACTTTCAAGAAAATACATTTTCTCCAGGACCTTGCAGAAACTTGTTTCATTTGTTCATGTGATGAAAAATGTCCATTGAACAGACTAGTTTCTATAGCCATACTTGGGCTCCTGAGCACTCAAAAAAATCTGGCCTAATATCTCCTTGTATGTACTCTGGCAATTCACCTCCAACTCAAACATCCTGTTGAGAACTCTTCCTCTGACAAGCCACTGGATTTCTGCATGTAGATTTATGTGCTCCTTGTTCAGACTTTAGTTTTTGTTTTTTTTTTTTAATCATTCTCAGATAAATCGGATTTTAGTAATAATTTCTGCAGCATTATCCAGAACTTTCATTTCATCTCCAAGTGTTTTATATCAGCAGCTCTCTGTGAAGAAAACCATGTGCTATAACATCAACGTCGGGATTTTACCAAAATGAGCAAAACCTATGAGCACCCGAAGTAAAGATGACAGACTTTCAGGCTCAGATATGAAGACCCATTAAATTTATACTGCCTTTGTTTTGAGAGGCTCCTCATAGCAGAAAAAGCTTTCCTGAATTTCATCATCATTTACCAATCTTACCAAAGCTACAGTATGACAAATATTTGTGAAATCTGTTGACTTATCAACCCAGATAGAGAAGCTGCTGCTTTTCAGTTACTTTTTTAGCATCAGGTGACATAAGTTAATTTAATAAACTGAAAGTGAAGGTTTTTCAATTTCTTGTACTGCTTCTTGCTGTAGCATTTTAACATTATGTTGAGATTAGATTCTTACCAACTATGTGAATTTTTCTTTTCTTGGTATAAGTGCTGTTACTAAATAATTTGCTTCTTAGACCTTTTACTGAATGGGATTTGATTTAAGATTTTATTTTTAAGTAATCTCTACATCCAACATGGAGCTTGAATGCATCACCCTGAGAATCAACAGTCTCATGCTGTATGGACTGAGCCAGCCAGGGTGCCCCTGAATGTTTTTTTTTTTTTTAAACAAAAGTTTACTGTTTGGATATTCCAGATGCCATTAAAATAACAAACATTTTTTACTCATCAAATGGTTCTGACTTACAGTTACAAGTGCTGGAGAAATGCTAGGTTTGTTAAGTTGCATTCCACTGACAATACATAATGCAATAGAACAGCTTGGATTTAAGTCTATATAAGACCACTGAAAAGTAGCTTTCGCTATAAAAAAAGAATTTGTGTCTCTTGTTGCACTGCCATACTGAAGAAACTCAGAACACTAATTCTTCATCACTAACCTTAGCAGAAATGTCTGTAGTTCTATGCCTAAAATGGTCCTCTTCTATCTCACACCATGTCTTCAAAAATTACAGCACTGGACCATCATCTTTGTAACAAATGTTCATAAAATGTAAAAACTGACATAACTAAGTAACAGAATCACAAAAAGATAGAAAAAACCTCACAAAAACAATTCACTTCTAAACCTGTAAGACCCATGTTTTTGCAATGTTTACAATGCAATGTTTTGCAATGTTTACTTATAAAAGTAGGAAGGGACAGCTGAGTTGCAACACATAAAAATTCTTTCCTTAAATGAAAATTTCCCTATGACTTTCTCTTTTACAGAGTTTGTTTGCTCCCCTAAGTCAGATGCCAGCACAGAAGGGGAGGCTGGGGAAGATAATCAGGAGGGAGAAGCCAACACTATCTTCCTTCCACCCTCCTCTCCACAGAAGTGTTCATCATTATCCACAGCCCCTCCTAGCTCAACCAAATACGTACAGGCCTAACTGCACACTGGCATAGGGGGTTCAAAAGATCTCCAACAGAACCATTAATGGGGTTTCTCAATCACTGTTCAATATTATGAGTTCAGCATTACGCAGCACACAAAGGTCAAAAACAATATATTTTCAGTCATAATTTTATATGGAATCCTGGCACTTTTTCACCGAAGGCCATCTGGGAAACCCACCTGCAACACCAAAGGAGATTTTTTATCCTTATGAGAGGTATTTTCACTTGACTCAGATCTTTCTGTGACTTGACTTTCAAGTTCAGGTTTAGCTCCTCCCTCGTTCACCACCTGTGTCTCAGATCTTGGTTTTGTCTGCCCCAGTTCCTCATTATTTTCTGGTACCACCTGCTGGTTATTTTTTCCTTCTGCTGGATCATGTTGATTTCATTTGTTACCAGATTCCAATTTAGCTTCTTTCCCATTTCCTGCTTGCACTGACTGCTTTGGGTTAAGTTGTGATGGGTCCTTAGCACTCTTTACCACCTCCTGGAGATTGTATTTTCTGAACAACATATAATCTTTCACAACACTCAGGCAACAGACAGCTTTAATGATTTCTACTACCACCGTGTACTGCAGATTAGTGAGATCCACTTTATCTTCCGGAATTGAGGCTGCCTACTATTCCTGTCAATTCTTTGATAACTTCGTCTCTATTCATATGACTGTTATTTCGAGATTTATATACAATCTAAAATGTCCCTTTGTTTGGAGCTTTAAACCAGGGTTCCAAAAATGTTTCTGCATATTTTTTCATATCTTCTAAGAAAGCCTTGCATGAGCCTGAAATGGGTAACATATGTAGAATAACCCGAGTCGTCGTCTTCTTGGTTTTGTACATATCCTGGAGAATATGATGTACCAATTTCTCAGGTTCTATTCCAAGTGTCCTGATGAAGACTACATTATTTGCTCCACTCTCCACTAACTGGAATCTCCTTAGCTTCATCTCTGTAGATGCTTTAATGTCACCAACTTCTTTCTTCAAGGCAGCCTCCATGTCATCATCTTCTCCCTCACTTCCAGAGGGCTGCTGATCTTTGTCCGTAAACTTTTCCGGCCCATACATGTCGTCGCCGTATTCGTTGAGCAGGCTGTATACCTCCTCCACGCACTTGCGTTCGTTCATGTTGCAGTTAATGAGAATGCCCGGGTTCCAGCTGCCGGTACCCGCCGCCGTCACAGCGCCGCGCCCGCTTGGCTTGCACATACTGAGCTTTGCCTTTGCGCTTTCCGCCGCTCGACTGAGGAGGCTGCTGGACGGGGCTCGCCATGGCCCGTGAGAACCGAGGCTAGCGAAAAACGTGTTTCTGCGCTATTCCCGGCTTCCTCACCTCCCGAACATGCAACTTTTGATCTCAGGGTTGTAAGTTCGAGCCCCATGTTGGGTATAGAGATTACTTAAAAATAAAATCTTTAAAAAAAATGAATTAAAAGTACATCTTTTTCCCAGTGGTTTGAAGTGCCACCTTTGTTTTATGCTCAATGTTCATATTCAGATTGTTCTATTGATCTGTATCTCTCTTCGTTATTTGCCTGTTCTTTCTGATCTGCATTTGGTAACAATGGAAATTAGGAGCATATGAAGCAATAAAACCTTTTAGGACTAAAATCCATTGGGTAAACAGTTTTTAGATTTAGTTGTTTTGTTTAAATGAGGGAAATAAACTCATTATTTTGCATGTAGCAAAGGGAATGTGAACCTAAGTGAAGAGATATTTATAAAAGTAAATTGTCCAAACTTTTAAGAGCCTTAAAAGGGTTTTGCAGGGAAGCAGCCTGATGTAATTAATGCAGGGGTTCAGGCTCTGGGGTCAGGATCCTGCCGCTCAGGATCTGCTTTGTTGTGGGCATGTTCTTAATTTCTCTGAGCCTTAGTTTCCTTACTTCTAAAACAGAGATAAAAATCTTTCAGGGCCCTTGTAGGCATAGAAAGATCTGCATGCCTTCACCCAACATAGTGTCCCCACGTAAAGGGACTCAGGGAGTGTTGGTTCTCTTTTCTTCCCCTCCAGGGGAATATGCATCTACAACTTTAATGGTGAGGTTTTCTTTAGCTACTCATGAAAATAAGAACTAGCCTGATTTTTGCCCTGCAAAGCTGATTAAATAAAAGGGACAGATGAGAAATCAAAGTTCTTTACTTGCCACCGAATGGCAACCTTCCCAGGCTCAATTTTCAGAGTGAAAGAGGATTGACAACAACCACAGGGACTGTTGACTTCTAAATCAACATAAGCCTAAAAGGAGGGGAAATTCAGAAGAAGGATTGAGAGCAGAAATCATGCTTTCCTCTTCCCAATACAGCATTGCTTTTGGTTTTCCAGTTTAAGAAGGGAATCTAGCTTATGATACTCACATTCAGAAACTTCCAGAAAATCTCCTCTTCACTCTGAAAGACCCTCTCTACCTTGAAGTTGTCAGAGATCTGAGCATATTTCTGTCAAAATACTATATTTTTTCAAGATCCCCATATCAGATTTTTTTTCATAGGGTCCTGTTTTGCCTTATTTAGCCTAATAGTTTTCATAATTGTCTACTTTAGATTGTGACACAATATAGGTATATTTAAGGAATTTGTTTTGAAAACATACCTTAAGATCATTTTTAGGGATTTTTTTTATGAATTATTGAAGCCCTAATGAGATTCCAATTCATAATTTTATTCCTTTTTAAATAAACCCATTGAGGGTAGTTTATGTAATTCACCAATGTTAAGACCTGTTATATGAATGTGAAAAGGGGATCCATAAATATGATTTGATCAGTTTTCCTAGAACGTTGTTTAGATTATATTCATATAGTATTTGAAAGAATGTGTTCGAATATGTTTTTATTTAATTTTTGCAACATCATTGTTATATGTCAGTACTGTTAACCATAGTTTGTAGTTGAGCAGACCGAGGCCCAAGGAAGTTAAATTTTACATGGCCCAGGATCTCAGGCTACTACAGTTTGAAACTAGACTTTCAGATTTCAATCTTGTGTTCTTGCCACAATGCTACAACTGAACTAAATTAATAATCACCAAGAGCACCAGTTTAGACATGCATACATATTGAATTTTCCATATTTAACATCATGTCAGATTTTCCATTGAATGAATCTTATGCTTCCTTTGCAGTGTTCCATTTGTAATCTTTCAGCCTTGCCTAGCTTTCTTAATTAATATGAATAGCTGACTAGCCCTTTGGTATGTCCAGATGGGAACTATCTAAACTATTATGGAATGATGTTCTGGTAACTTGAAACCTCCAGGGAATCAGTCCTCACATCCTCACAAAGAGTTAAAAAAGAAAGAAAGAAAGAAAGAAGGCACAGAAGCAGCAGTGCTGGTGAGGCAGGAACTCAGTGCTGACGTCCGGTTTTGTTTTCCAGGTGGCACTGCATGCTTGCGGAGTGGCCACAGACATGGTGATTGAGCACTGCATCAAAACGCGGGCTTCCTTTGTCACCTGCCCTTGCTGTTACGGTTTCATTCAGAACACCTCAAAGTTTCATTTTCCCAAAAGGTGAAATGTCATGTTCGCCCTAAGGCACCAATGTGGGGAACAGAACTAAAGCAGGAAACTCCTTTGGTAACAAAGTTGCAGTGAGATTTCAGTATGAACTCACTTCCTCTTTCCACAAAGGCAGGTACTGTTTAGGAGTTATATAAGGAAGGGAAGCTCTCCTCTCCGGCTGCTCCTTGAGTTTTCTCCGGCATCCAGCTCCTGAACTTTAGAAGCAAGTCTGTCTGAGAGTGAGCTGACTAGAAATCTGAAAGGTTCGGCATTTCTCATCACCTATGGGTGCTGTGGTTAAGCGCTTAGGACCTCCTCTGACTTTTTTAAGTCGTGTCACCTCCGGCAATTAACTTCAGCTCTTTTTGCCTACATTTTCTCATCTACAAAATGAAGGTTATAATAGGAACCAACTCAAGGTCTTTGTGAGAATTGAATGATGTATATATAAAGCACCTAGAAGCAGCATAGAGTAAGCATTCAATAAAATGTGAGCTGTTGCCAGGTACAGTATTTTTAAATACTGCCCATGAGTGCTGCTGAATCTGCAAGCCGGATAGCCATTTCTACAGTCCTTCTTATCCCACCTCCAAGAGGGAGACATTTTACTTCTCACCCCTTTGACCTAACCTATTGGAGGGATAGTGTCATGGTGTTTATGACATCTCTCTGAACCATAGTTATTGAGAATCATGCTGATCATTTTAATTATAGAATAGATTAAATATTTTAGTTTTAAAATTTTATTATGTATCATAAAAAAGACTTCTGGCCATTTGCATGATTACTTTTAAGAAATCTTAGAAAATTTCCATCAGAATTTATATTTAAAGGCTTCTGAGTAAAGTAATAAAGTACAAATAATAGCCTTCTTTGTCTTTGTCTTTGATTTTTTTTTTTAATTTTCATTGTTTTGTTCTTTACCACAATTTGCAACTAATTGAGAGAAAACCAAAGGAGCTTTGGAAAAGCAAATAAGTATAACTTAAGGTTTATTCAATAGCTGAAATTTCACTCTGCTCTGAATCTATACAGATAAAATGTATTTTTTACAACCCAGGAAGAAATCTGTAAGTCTAGCACTATAAAGATTTTTAAGAATGTTAATTTGAGTTATTTAGCCTGTCGCTTCATTTAGTTGATTTTAAAATCTTACTTTAGTGTCTGTCAACTTTTTCATATCTCTGTAGGTTTATTGCCATTTTCTCCTTTTGTCATTGGAAGACACTCCCAGGCCATTATCCCTCTGCCTTTAGCGCCCCAGTGTCAGGTGCCAGACAACTAGGGACAGCCCCATCCCCAAAACCACTGACATTATCCAAACTACCCAGTCCTAAGCTTGCTCATCCTGCCTTACCATCTCTTCCTATGGAATCCCTAATAAAGGCTCTTGCCCACATTGTATCCCACTCCCTCTGTCTCCTACAGCCCTAGTGCTTCCCCATGTGGCCCTGTGTGGCATGGCATGCCCTCTCCTCTTGGGAATTGTTGGGAAAAAAACTATCTAATCAATGGCAAACATCTCCTGATCTGTTAGCCTCACCATACCTAAATAGTAGTAAAACCTACATTTTAAAACCCCTGGATCTGTGTGCACCCATGTGGGGAAGAGAAAAAAAAAATGGTTGTGCATCTCTAATAGTGTAAACAATCTTCGAAAATTTTTCAAAATTAATAGCATATTGAGAGTATGTTTTTTACTTTTTACAGAGACATTTAAAACTGGCATAGCTTTTAGTTTAAGATAACGTTATATACTCCTCAGATAAAATACCTACTTTTGTTTATAGTTGCTTCTGTATTTCTATAATATCATAGAAATAGAGTATTTCTGCTCCTAATCTTTATTATCTGGATTCCTTAAATCTTTGGTGTTTAAAATAACTTTTTTTCTTTTCTATTTCAGTGAACAATTCAAGAAAACTTTATCATATAAGGTAAACTTAAAAAATTCTAGACATATTTCTGATATACTTTTTATTCCTTCTTTGTATTTTTCCCCTCCCAAATTTCTAATGGGATATATCATCTATAGTTATCTTGGAATTACTCATCAACCTGTAATATTGGGAGTGGGTATTTCTTTATGTTTTGTTTTGTTTTTTGTAAATCAAGATTCAAGTCCAAGTAGGTGGCAAGATTTGTGAAGGGTCTGAGAGTTTAGCCTGTAAGCTCACATGCTAGCCTCCCACCATTTCATGGATGCCGGCAGATGGGAGACTTCTGAGTCAGACACCTGGCAGGAGCACCCAGGCTATCTTCATTTTTGTCCTGACTTCCTGAGACCCAGTTCCCACAGGGCAGCACAAAAAGGGCCACACGACAGCTACATGCACAGTGAATTGCATTACAGGAGAGGGAAACTGAGCTTAGGAAACCCAGATGTCTTAAGATTTAATCTTTAAGCAAGGATTCCTGCCCTTTGCTCCAGAGCGAGACAGTATGTATTTTCCAAAGTGGCTCACTATATAAACATCTTTGAGAAGATACTCCAGAACACAGGCACACTTGTCTCGAAAAGGTCAGACAGTAAAAATTTTAAGTTTTGTCAGGCACTTAAAAACCTCCCCACTATTCTACTTTGTCCTTGCCATTCTTGTTGCTTTTGGTGGTGGTGGTGTACAATCCTTTAAAAATGTAAAGACTGTTTTTAACTTCAGAGTCATAGAGAAAGAGGTCATAGACTGGATTTGGCTTATAGGCTGGAGTTTGCCAAGCCCTGGTCTGGAACAAAAGCAGCCTCTACTCATAAGGCAGGAAGAAACACAAGAACTGTTTCTCAGCAGTAGTCAGAACAGTACATAGTTTTGAGGCATCAATCTGAGCAAACTAGTTTCCAGCTTTCCGAATATCACCAACTAATTCGTCAATAACATGACATAATGCAGTCTAGAAAATGGTAATGATATTTGCCAGGAATATATGAATAATTCCATTAAAACTTGATAAATCAGATTCTTAGTTCACTTCTTGCACAGACACACTAAAAATAGATAGTCTCATTTTACATGCCAGCCCCACCTTTTAAGATTTTTCCTTTCTCCATCCAACAGTTAAGTAGTAGGGGACAGTGACCTAAAAATGTTCATTTCTACCACCTTGGCACATATATCTTCTTCACCTCTACTTTATAACCCTTAAACAGGTACCTCCAACTCTGTCTCCCACCCTCCCTTCCCCTCTCCTTACCCCTCCCCCTGCTCTGAACATACACAGAAACCTACAGAGGAAGAGTGCTGATGCTCATCCAGAACCAGACTTTCCTGGTCTTTGCCTACTGGATTTTAAAGTTTGTATGTCTTAGGGAACTCTAAGGTTTTTTGGAAAACATCAGGAGCCAGGGAACTTTATCTTCTAAGATTCAAAACACCTTACCTTTCTTTTATAAGACCCTGCCAATAAAGTAGACAATGAGTTGGAAAATGAACAAAAACTAGGCCCCTGTTTTTAATGCCTCTTTGAGTGATGCTAGCTAAAAACAAACTGAGAGGATGCATGGTAAAAACCTAGGTCAGTGAAGAGGTCAGGTGCCACAGTCTCACGGGCTAGAAAAGAAATAAAACATTTCTAAAGAATATAACATTTCTAAAGAGTAGCAACAGGGCACCCAGGCTCTTCCAGAGAGCAGAAAAATCACTGGTACCCAGTTCACCTTTGTCTACACCTTCTCCCACACCCCCAAAGCTGCTTGGCCATCAACCCTTTTGAGGGTCACAGGTATTTAGGCACCAGAGAGAGGTCTGAACTTCCTGGATACTGTGGCAAGATATTTCTTAACTGAACCATGATAGGTGGGCTGCCAGGCAGAACTAAACGGAGGCCGTGCCCAAATATCTTGAGAGTTACGTTGGAAGTGTTTTTCTCCACAGTTCAGTTTAGCCAGAAAACCTTGAACTGACTTGTTGCTCGGTGCCTTCCCTTTCCAGAATTTAACTTCTAGTGGGGAGAACACATCTGCAAATAATTCCAGTAAAATCTGGTGAAGACACCAAAGGTGATTGCCTCAACGTTAAGAGATCTTGACTTTCACACACGATGAAGACAAAGGGCATGCTTTTTCTGGCCTTTTCTTCAAATTCTATAATTCTAAATCCTTCCTTTGCCCTTTTGTTGATGCCAGTTCATGGCTGCTTAATACAAGTTACTCATTTGAACCATTTTATTAGTGTCCTATCCATTGGCCACTAAATTTTATAGTGAGCATTACAATATTGTTGTTTTAATGCATAAAAGTTGAGACAGAAGTAACCCTTCAAAAAAGAACCAAGATCACACAGTCACCTCAATTACCTTATTTTAAAAAATGGAAGCCTCAAGGTGAATGTACAAAAGACTAAAGGGGACAAATGAGCAATCAGAGTTCAAGCCTTTGGCTAAGCTGCCAGGTGAGATCATTTACACACAGGGACCCTTCATCTGTTCCGAGTGAACAGCTGTCATGTAGTACTGCAGTATCCCCACTCTGCCCGAGCACTCACCTTTGGCTGCTCACAGATTTCAGAGCCCTGTGTGGACTCATCAGCTCTCTGCCCCTATGAAGGCTTGTTCTTTTTGCATGAAAGCAGTCTTTCCTAAAATGGTCAAGCTGAACAATAATTTTCCTCCCACTCGCTCAGGTTATTCTTATGGTTGCCCTTAAAGTAGAAGTAGATGCTCCTCCAGCTCTTTCGAGTGAGAGGAGAGTGAGTGAGCCAGCTTTCTCTCCTCTAGAGGGACAAGGGAAAAGGCCAGAAAAGTGTCCGAGCAGCCAGCACTCTGCTGGGTATCCCAGAGAACCACAGAACTACAGAACCCACACGTAGTGATGATCTTCCCCAGTACTTCCTTTTCCCCTGGCAGGAGGAAGAAAAGCCACTTCGACTGTCTTCTTGGAACCACGTTCCTGAGATTCAAATTTTATTAAAGGAAAAATAGAAGTGACTTTTTGGTCTTTTCATTTAACACGTGACAATCACACACTGTAACCTTATTTTTGCTCAAAGAAACTGGCTGGGTGGCCAGAGGCTTTTCCTGGCGTCCATTCTTAAGAACTGGGTCAGGAGAACATTCTCCTTGAAAGGGGGAAAAGTTACTGAGTACCACTTCCTGAAAATGTGGTTCTTTCAGACCTATTACTTGTGCAGTACTTTATTCACTTAAACTGTAGAACTCCAGAAAAGTGAGGTGGTTTTAATAATTTTTACAGTTTTGAAACAGAAGATTAAAATAGACCCACGTTCTATTGCTTTTTCTTTTAGGAACACATGATTCTGTGCAGATTTGCGGATCAGACAGCTGTGCAGCTTCCGCCCCAACGAAGACTCATAGGTATGTGTTTTCACAGAGCAGCTGGCGAGTAGATTACATACACTATGCCTAGGAATGAATGGACTGGCTGTATATGGGGAAAACTGGTCCATTTATCAACAAGACACTTGAGTCTGTTTTTCCCAGAAAAGGCAATCCATGTTGAAAAGGGCTTTGTAGGTATAAGAGTATTTTATCCCATTTTTGTTAACCTTAATACTTTTACATTCATCTTCAGTATTTGTACGTTGAGCAGAATTATGTGAAATCTCTTTCTCACTGTTATGAACAAACCGAGGGATCTGTCAAAAGCCACAGAAGAAAATATAAAGATGGAAAAATCAACTTTGCATGCCAACATTAATTTGTTAAAATATGTATAAGCATTTTTTTCTTGGAAAAAAGCATACTTGTATATAATTAATCATAGACCAATTTATTCAACATCTGTAATAGTAAATATTACCTTAATTGGAAGACCTGCAGTAGCATTTTAAGTCTAAGTAATGCATTTATCCAAGACTTTGCTTCAGAAAAAGAACTAACATTTCGAAGGACAATAGCAGCTAAAAGTTAGTGCACATTTAAGTGCTGAGCTAAATGCCCTTACCATTATCTCAGTAAATTCTGATGAAAATATTATTTAGGAGTGGGACAAAAGCTTCTCCAGGATCTTTTACCTGGTAGATGATGGAGCCATGCTATGAACCCATACGAAGGCTAGGTTCCAAAATTAGGGCTTGTGAAGATTGAGTGGAGTCAAAAATAATCTTAAAAATTATTTAGAAAAGCCCCACATTGGAGGCCACCAGAGTATATCGGAAAACAGATTGCCGTTTCTTTGGCTGAGCACCAGATGTGTTAATTAGCTTGCATCCAGGGACTGTGTTGTATGAGAAGTAGTTATCTTCAAACCCTAAAGTCAAAGCCAGCATAGCAAGATACAGCATAGCAAGAGACCTGAGGCTAAACAAAGAAGTGATTTCCTTCTCTTTCTCACACTCCAGAGCATAACATATGAAGCTCTTCCTCTCTCTCTCTTAAATGCAACCTTTCTCTCTTTCCCACTCTTTTTCTCTTCCTCCTCCCTTCCCCATTCCCAACACTCTGAGCTAGTTGTCTGCACATTTGAATGGTCAGGGAGTGCTAGAAGGGAAGTTGCTGGAGTTGAGGAGGAGAGGGAACATTTGGCATGATCACTGCCATGAGGGGAGGGAAGGTCATGTTCCAAGTCATAGACCCCATCAAACGTCGATGTCTGTACTTTGCATGGGTCATACTTTTTTCCTGTGAACATTTTAGGAAGCTTCCGAGGGCCCAGAAGGTAGTAGACTTACTAACAACTGAGTTTCAGCTGTAAAGATACTTCTTCAACATGTGAAAACATGAGATTCTTTTACGTAATAGAAAAGGAGAAATTAACTGGACTGGGATCGAAGCCAAGGGTAAATGAGCTTCAGTGTAAACCCAGGGTGGGTACTGAAGGAATGCAGGGCGTCTATTTTGACAGAGAATGTTTCATTTTAAACTGAGGAGGGGGTTGGGGGGGGAGCCTTTACAGTTGTCTTAAAAGATGAACAACAGTACTTTAAGGGAGAAAAAGAATGTCAGCTGCACAACTGTAGGTGAACGGGGAGGGGCTGGTTGGGTGGGGGGCGGTGATCTCACCTAAGTGGAATTCAAGACATCTCTTTTTATATCATTTCTAACACAGTTCATTCTTTTGGGCATAGAGACTTTTAAGGAAAAAGTATAAAGTAAACATTTTAAATCTGAATGTCTCATTGCCAATTCTTACCTACCAATTTCACCTTTCACAGTCTTTCTGTGAGCGTCCTTCTGCCTTCCACAGAACTGTTTCAGTTATCTGCCTTCACTTCTATAGCTGTTCAATTTTAGCAGCTTCTGTGGGCATTCAAATAAATTACTGAAAAATACTGTTTAGTCATTATTCTAATTAGGGAAGATGGAATGAAGTTCTGCATAGTCAGTAGCCTTTTGGAGAATGAAGTTTGTATACTGAATTTAAAGAAACTGAACGTATAAAAATGAACCATAGCTTTGAATATACGCAACCCCAAATCATTTTTATTTCTAGAGCTACCTTTAACATACAAATCTGTATTTGCCAAAGGAACACAAATTAGCTGCTTTGCTTGCCAGTCGGGTCTTCTCTTTTGTTTTCCAAAAATTACAAGGAAAATTGAGTATCACTATTTTATAGGCGTGCAGGAGTTCTGAAAATTGATTATATTACACTCAGCGTATACATCCACCTGAAATAACCAAAGCACAATTAAGAATTTTCTCAAATATCTTCCATTTCTCATTTTTCCTTGTCCCAAAAATTCCGGGTTCAAATGTAGCACGTCTTTCAGATGTCTCTTTGTTAGCATGATACTTTAAATATTATGAAAGATAGATGTTATTTTTTTCACAATATGACAGGTAATACATTTCATAGAGAATGCAGGCACAAGGTCTTTAAATGTATTTTTAACCAACTGGGAAGTAGGATCTGTAGTCTGTATTTGAGATCTACTTGTAAATACGTTTTTTTAAAGTTAACATTCTTAAATTGTCAGCAGAAGCAAATCTGTGAAATGTTGTATGTGATTGTCTTTTGTCCATACTGATCAAGAAATAGGTAGACAGACGAAACAGGACTTGGGGGCAAACAGCATGCTCCATATACTTGTAGATTTTGTCACTGTGTAGAGTCCCTTAGACAACTGGAAATTGCACTGTTCCTTGCAGGGTGTCTCACGGTACGGTTTTACTGTATTTCAGGAAAACAGTGCATGTGCCTAGTGGATCTGGATCGAGCAAGGGCTGCAGAAGAACGTGGTTACTGCGTTCAAGTAATATCCATGGAGCCGGAGAGCTGCTCTCCCAAAAATAATATGATCGTGGGAGTCCCCATTTAGAAGGAGATATTCACCTTTGATGGTTTTGCCATCCGTCTTCATGATGAAAGCCCAGTGGCATTTAGGAAGTTCTTGGCATAACCAGACAACAGCATTAGCCATCTTGAACTTACTGTGCTCAGGAAGGAAAGCAGCAGGAAAATCGCGGGAACAAAGGCTGCCTGCAAAGCATCACAAATGCTCTTATAATGTATGATTAAAGGACCGCTGGTTTTCATAGTGAGAATTCCCCAAAGTCTCAGCTGCCAACAGAATAATTCTCACCAGTGGAGCGTCCATCACTGGAATAACAATTTCCTTCTCAGTTCACAGCTTTTCTGCTCTTGCCAATTTGATGTTCAATTCCAAACAGTGAATCGAAGCCTTAGTAATCATTGCAGCCTATATGATCATTTAGATATTCATATGGAGACCAAAACTAGACTCAGTGGGGTTGGTTGGTGGGTTGGTTATATTTTTAACAATTGTGCTTTTTCTATAATTTTTTAAAAATATCTAGTCAGGCAACCCCTATATGGTTAAATTTTTAAGCAGGGATGAGTTGGACTTGTATTTCATTTTATATACTTCTTTTAATTATGTTTCCCATAAATTACCAAATGTGATCATCACTGGTTCAGACATTTTATATGAAGACATAAAATTGTAGAAAATTCCCCATTGTGGGGATATGTAATTTGGACATAAATTCCAACTAATCAGTATATACATTGATTAATTAATTCCAGTTTATAAATAATTATTGAGGATCCATTATTTTCAAGACCCTGGCCTAGAATCTTCTAAGGATACAAAGATGAGTTGCAAGAGACATGATGCCTTGCCTATGGAATAAATCATGTAAAAGAAAAATTGATGAATTAGTTCTTTGTCATAATATAATGTATGGTCACTGGATTTATTTTCCAGATACCAATCATATTTTTTAGTTACATTACTTTGGTAAAAATTATTGAATGTAGATTGGAGTTAGGAGAAGTACAGAGTTTGGAATATTTGAATATTTCTCCCTTCTCACACTTCTCCTCAGCCCAGCAGCCAGACTTTTTAAACACAGATGACATGCCTTTCCCACATGCTGCTAATTATTTAACTTCTATGTGCCCTAGGTTATATCATTTAAGATGAGATTTATTTCATTGATTTTGATGTTTTCAACCCCTATATGATGCATGTCATGAGGAAAAAGGACTAATATAAGCAACTCTTCCATCATCATGACTTAAAATGCAGGAATAATTTATTCAGGGGAGGGGGGCTTGAATTCTTGTTTTCTGAAGAAAATTTAAGAAAAGAATTAATCATCAGCCCTGAGTTTTTAGTCATTTTTACCTATAGATATACCATGCTCTTTTATCCTGGGCTTTCTTTTTTAAATAGAGGTATAATCTACAGATAATAAATTTTAAGTGTTTTTAAGTGTTAAGTTTGAAAAGTTTTGAATATATATATATATATATATATCCATATCCATACAACTGCCACCAGAAATAAGATATAGAATATTTCTACCAGCACAGAAAGTTCTCTTATGTCCCTTTCTGTTCAACTTCACCTACCCCAAAGGCAGAAGTCTCTCTGATTTCTACCACCCTCCATTTTTTCTGCCTATTTTTGTCCTTCATATAAATGAAGTCATTTAGTATATAGTCTTTTGTCTCTGGCTTCTTTTGCCCGAGATAGTATTTTTTGAGAAATATCCACATTGTCATACGTATCAATAGTTTATTCTTATTCTTAAGTAACATTCTATTATATAAATTTATCAAAATATATTTATTCACTCTCCAATTGGTATTTATTTGGATTATTTCAACTTTAAGGATATTACAAATAAGGCCTATAAATATTCTTGTACAAGTCTTTCTTGGACATATGTTTTCATTTCTCTTAGATAAATACCTAGCAGTAGAATTGCTGGGTCATCGAATAAATGAATGTCAATTGCCAAACAGTTTTTCCAAAGTGGTTGTACCATTTTATAGCCCACCAGCAATGTATAAAAGTTCTAGTTTTCCATGCTACCCTCACAACATTTGATATTGTCAGTCTTTTTTATTTTAACCATTCTGTTAGACGTGGAATGGTACCTCACTGGGATTTTCATTTTCATTTCTCAGATGACTGGTGATACTCAGCATCATTTGTAAAGTCAATGTTCAAGTCTTTTACTTATTTTTAAAATTAGGTTGTTTGTAGTTTTTTTTATTGTTGGTTTATGAGAGTTCTTTATATATTTTGGTTAAGAGTTCTCTGTCAGATATATGTATTGAGAATATTTTTCCTAGTCTGTGGCTTACCTACTCATTTTCATAATGAATGCTTTAATTTTCAGGAAGCCTAATTTATCTGTTTTTGCTGGCTAATATTTTCTGTGTCCTCTATAATATAATAAATCTTTCCCCTCCCTGACGTTGTGAAGATTTTTCTTATGTTTTCCTATAGAAACTTTATGGTTTTAGCTTTTTATATTTTAGGTCTGTGATCCATCTCAAATCAATATTCATATAAGATAGGTAGCTTTTGAAAAATATATGTTTGTTTTGGCATCATTTATTTAAAAACCTTTTCTCTTCCCATTGAATTGACTTGGCACCTTAGTTGAAAACTAACTGATATATGTGTATGAGTCTATGAGGTCTCTAGTCTGTTCCATTAATTTGTTTGATTACTGTAGCTTTATAATAAGTCTTAAAATTAGGTGATCTTTCAATTTTATTTCTCACTTTCCAGATTGTTTTAACGGTTCTAAATCCATTGTATTTCCATATAAATTTTGTAATTAGCTTATCAATTTTTAAAAAAATAGCCTGCTGGGATATTTGGTATTGTCTGGAATCTTTAGATCAATTTAGGGAAATGAACATATTAGCAATATTGAGTCTTATAATCCATAAACATAATATATCTTTCTACATATTTAGGTCTTCTTTAATTACTCTCAGTAGTATTTTCTGATTTCCAATATAGATACTTTGTTTTATCTATTATTTGATAGGCTTGCTGCTGTTACCTTGAGTTTTTTACATGTTGTTCCCACTACCCAGAATAGCCTCCTTTTACTCTCCCATTCACTGAAAGTTAAGGTCATTCATCCTTCTGCTCTTAGACCTGACTGCCTGAGGAAAGCCTTTCCTAACTTCCCTGGAGTGTGCACCATCAGAGGAGTATTCTCCATCCACCCCTGGACTCAAAGCACCCCACCACAATAGCCCCTATGATAAGTATCCAGAATACAAAAGGAAGTGACTCCACTGTTTTCCCCATGGAATCCTCCAGCTGTGATGGCTGTGGCTAGTCATAGATAATGGGTGTTAATGATTGCCCCCAGGATACTAGATTTTTCTTTGTAAATCCTTTCCAAGGCTCCTTCTCAGCTAGGGCAAATAAAAGAGGTTGGATGCTGGCAGCAGGAAGGTTGTTACAATGACAACAATCCCAGCAAGTGCCCAGGTTTCACCTCCTCCACTTGTCCATCAAAAGCAAAGCTGCTCCTCAGGGATCTCTCTCCCCCACAGTTGTAAGATTAGAAGCCAGAGATCATCTTTCATTAATTTGCAAGCCTGGCTCAGAGATAGGTATAATTATTAATGACTAAACAATTTTATCTTATTTAGGGAGACATTTCAGTCATATTAGAAATCAAAATATTTTCAGAGCACACACGTGATGTACTATGTGAATAACAGTAATTAAACATTTACTCATTCTCAAGATGTTGGCTACAGGTGTTATCCACTCCATGGTTCAAGAAAATTGCCATTAATAGAACTTCCACATATACCTGTTTTTCTATATGCTTTCATAATAAAATTAGAGGTACATTCCTGGGGAAGTGATATAATTAAATCAATAAGAGAGCAATACTTTTTTTAAGTTACAATTTTTAAAAAACAGGTTCTCAATGCAAAGTAGTTGGGCATTTCAATAGATGTTTTTTTTACATGCCAAAAATACATGTCTGTTGAAGAAAAACTAGAAGATGTGGCTAAATAAAAAGGAAAAAAAATTTTAAATAACTATTTCATATCTTCCTAGACTTTGTTCTATGCACACACAGGCACACACAGAGAGAGATTTATTTAACAAACACTAATACTGTATTTAATATTTGCTAGGCACTCTTCTAAGTCCTTTGTAAATAAGAACTCATTTTCAGTCCTCATAATGACCCTAAGAGCTAGATCCCATTAGCCATCTCATTTTATAGAAACTAGGGCCAATGTTTCATAGTAAGAGCAGACCCAGATCTGAACTCAGCTGGTAGTTGGCAGAGCTTATATTCTATTTCAGGCTCCCTAGCAATCCTATTGGGATTGGCTGAGATTTGCTATAGTAACAAAATCTCTCTGTCTTTTGAAGTTCTACACAAGAAAGATGTATTTTTCACTCATACTACATACCCATCCAAGTCAGCTATGACTACACCACATTATCTTCACACCTGACCAAGAAGCTTCTTCTAGGAAAACAGCTGGTCTCATAGAAAAGGAAAGATGCATGGTAAACTCTCAGCCAGCTCCTGAAGATTCTGCTCAGATGTGATATACTTCACGTCCCTCATTTTGTTGACTAAAGCAAACCATGTAGCCTGTCCTGAGTTTAACAGAGTGGGGATGTACAACCTTGGTGGAGGGAGGCTGCAGATAATTGCAAACAGCGATGTCCTGTTCCACCAACAATGTAGTTGAAAGAGGAAGAGAAGAGGAGGAGGGGAAAAGAAGGGAGAAGAGCACAGAAAGAAAAGGTCATTGCATCTTCCAGTATTAAAATGGAGATTCTGAATGCAATCGACTTGGAGTAGGGAATTATACTGTATCAATCAAGAGGGAAAGCATGTGCCATAAGCATTTCCTGTCATTGCTCTCTGGAACTTTCACACTTACTATTGGAAAGGAATTTTCCAGAAAAAAAAACTGAAAGGAGTTGTTTTTTATTATTATATAAGACTGGGGAAACTTCTATTAACTGGAGTTTCAGACCTGCAAATTCTGCCTCATATATTAAAGTGCTTGATCTCTAAATGCCAAATATTCCTTTAGGAAGGTATGAGTTTTTACTCCTAGGAATATATAATTATTCATTTTCTTATACCCTTAACCAACACAGGCATTATCAATTGTTTTAAATCTTGGACAATTTGATGGGCAAAATTGCTATTTTGTTTTTGTATTTTGTTTTGATATTCATTCTTGAAATTATTCATGTGATTGCCTACTTTTCACATGGTTATTGACCATTTATATTTTGTGAATTGCCTATTCATCCATTTATTAATTTAATCAACACATGTATTGAGCTCTTGCTTTGAGGCCAAGTATTATTTCCAAATTTCTTACTCATTTTTCAGTATTTTCATCTTTACTATAAAGGTTAGGAAAGGTTTATTGCATTACAATTTTTTAACTTGGCTTTTATGGAGGAAAGTGTTTTTGTTTTGCTATTATAAGGTTAAAAATACACAACTGGTCACATATGTAACTCTTTTCCTTGTGATTTCTGCTTACAAAGATTTTTCCCACCCAATGATAAAAAAAAAAAAAATCCACCTATATTTTTAACATTCTAATTCCTTAGTAGTTTTTATACTGAAATCTGTAATCCAGCAAGTGTTTCTTTTTGTGGGTGGTTTGAGGTAGAAATCTAGTATTTATTTTCACATTAGTTACTTTCACATACCATTATACAAATCCAACTTTTCCATTGATTTGCGATGCCTTTAGTAAACTAAGTATATTTGGGACTTATTTCACTTGTATTACTTTCTATTGAATTCTTGTACCAGAATCATACTCACTAAATTATTACAGCTTTATAATACATTTTAACATGTAACAGGGTAAATTTTGTTTTGGGTAGCCATGGAAAGGGTTTGTGATCTGAGACAGAGAAGGTTGTGAACTTCTAAAATTATGCCCTGTAGTTCAAAACAGACAAATATTTTCTTAAAGAGGGGTGTTATGCCCCAATAATGGGTCCGTGATTAAAGGAGCGAGACTGATACAAATCGAAGGTCAAGCAAAGCTTTATTTCACGCCAAGCATCAAGAATCAGACCGACCATCAAACAGACTGGTCAGGACTGCCCCTTACAGAGAGGACGACCCCTCCCTGCTTTCCAGACTAACTTTTATAGAGCAAAGGACATGTGGTTGGGCCTGGCCACACACAGGTGACCAATGAGATTGTAACACACACAGGAAACTTCACAGTGATGCTAGGTGACCAATTGAATTACAATTTACCCTAGTAGACATTTGAACCAGCCTATTACATCTTCATTAGGATTGGCGCCAAAAAGGCTCCCAAAAGGCAGGGGGCCCATACTCCTTGGTAGCTAGGGAGATAGTATGCAACCCCCCACTGATCGGATGTCTCCACCTGGCCTGACCCACCCTTGTATCTGGGCTTTGTTACCTGGAGATGGTTTCTGGGACTTGTTTTTAAGTAAGTCCCCTGGGGGAAGGGGAACAGGGACAGTTTAAGGGTTAAACAACAAAGTTATTGTTTAACCTCAATGGAAGCCTCTGGCTAAAATAAAAATATAAAATAGGTCCTTACAAGAGGGACCATAGATTTCATTAGATTCTCAAATGACTACAAATAACATCAGATATCACTGATCTAAAGGACATGAAAATGTAACAGAATTCAATGTTCTGCACTGAAGAATTAGCCAAACATTAGAATCTTTTTTTTTCCACAATAATTACAATAAAAGAATCACTATTTGCTTGTTCATAGTTCTCTAAAGAAGCCAGGTTTTGTTCATTTGTGTTTGTTTGCTTTTAGGTCTAGTTTATATGACCCAAGTAAGAACAGTTTATAGTCAAGTAAGAAAATGCAAAATTCCGCAACAAACAGAGGAGACTATTTACTGGATGTCGGATCCAGAGGGTCCTGAGAATTTATACGACATGAGTCGGATATTGTGTCAGCTGATGGCACCTCCTAGAAGAAGGCTTTCTGCCCAACTAATCTGAATTGGCCTCTTCCAGTTCGTTCCTCTGTCTCCCCACGATACATTTGTGGGTGTTAATTATGTGTTCCTTAGTAGAATCTAAGCCCCAAGCAGGCTTTTGTCTCCAGTTATCCTTTCAGTACTAATCCAGCATCAGGCACATAGTAAGAACTCAGTAAATATTTATAGAATGAATATATTTTAACCCCTTCCACATGGGGTAAAAATACATATGAGGTTTCCCTTTCCCCTCTGAAAACATATGTCTGGGCATCGGGCATGTGGGACTTTTGTATTGTTTTGCTTTGTATTATCTTTGTGTTGTTTATTATTTTAAGCTATGTTTGGCAAACCCAGTGCTATGGAAGACCAAGAAGTGACAGTTACTGCCTATGTTATCTGAATAGTTTTTGGGGTTTTTTTAAGATTGATTTATTTATTTACTTACTTACTTACTTATTTACAGAGAGCACAAGTAGGCAGAGAGGCAGGCGGGGTGGAGGGGGGGGGAAGCAGGCTCCCCGCTGAGCAGAGAGCCCGCCATAGGGCTCGATCTCAGGACCCCAAGATCATGACCCGAGACGAAGGCAGAGACTTTAACCCACTGAGCCACCCAGGCACCCCCATCTGAATAGTTTTTATGAAGAAGATCCTGGTAAGTTATATCCCGTCCATGGCGCAAATGACAAAAGGGAATATCCTGAAGGAGATAAAGTGCTCAACAAATGTTAGTTTGGTATTGTCCATGACAGACCTGTCCCAGCATAGACCATGACTCAAACGAGGCGCGTAGTAAGTTTCTGTAAGTGATACTGAGTGACTGTAAAGAACTAAAACAGAGGAATGTACAGTCTATAGGGAGATGTCATTTCTCTGTCACTAGGGCTGTTTCAATGAGAAAAGAGAAGCTTGCTCCTCACACATCTGACAACTGGGCTCAGTCACAAATCATTTCTCACCATCTGCTTATATTTCAGTGAAAAGGGGAGCGTATGCAAAGCCTTGGAGTCCCACAGATGATTTTTCCTCTATGATGCTTACTGCTTTATATAGAATAGCTCACTCAATTATTTGAGAATAATAGATACAGCCCGGTATAATTTTGGAATGCAGCACATATCTTGTTGAGAACATATCCCATAAGAAGTTCTCAGTAATTAGGAAAAGGAAGCCAGATCTTCTTGGCTAGGAAAGGAAATCCAGCATAGGGATAAAAATGTACCATGGATAGTTAAAACTACGGTTTATGTACTTAATCAACTAGGAGCTGAATAAGGTGAATTTTATACATAATCGAATTTATTCCACTGCATATTTTAAAGTCATCTTGTTTATTTCTTTGATTTAATCCTATCTAATATTCATACTCAATCCTTCATAAATCATCTACAGTTTACTTCAAATTTAATAAGAGTAAAAATACATAGTACATTCCTGGCTACAAGGCAACTGTTCTTCCCTTGTTACATTTTGAGTGTAGAACAGCCTCAATGCAGAGGGATGAAATGAGACTCTGACTAGATGTCTAACTGACTACTGGAAGGTGTGTTTGCTGCTGAATTAAGAGCAGTTACTTTGGGAAAGCATCTGTGTGTATTTGGAGAAGTGAAAGGAGGTTGTGGGGAGAGAGGAAACAATGCATGTAAATTAAGATAGCTCACCATAAGAGAGTATCTGCACCTTATTTCTAGAATCGTACTAGAAATAATTTATGTAGCCAAATTATGAATTTCAAAATCTTTAATAAATTAAACTCCCAAATTTCCTGACAGATTAAAGTCAATCTGATTTTGTTTTTTAAAGATATCCAGAACAAGAGATCTTACCTTCTCTTTCTTTAGTATATTTTCCCTATCTCATCTCAAGGAAACTCCATTTTAGCCAAACTCTTCATGCTACATTTAAAATGCATCTTGGGGGGCGCCTGGGTGGCTCAGTGGGTTAAGCCTCTGCCTTTGGCTCAGGTCATGGTCTCAGGGTCCTGGGATCAAGCCCCGCGTCGGGCTCTCTGCTCAGCAGGGTGCCTGCTTCCCTTCCTCTCTCTCTCTGCCTACTTGTGATTTCTGTCTGTCAAATAACTAAATAAAATCTTAAAAAAAAAAAAATGCATCTTGGGTGCTTATGTAAGTGGAAAAGAATAACAACAATAAACTAACTTTCCATGTTTTAAATTTGAATATACTTCAAAAGTATGACTTTTAACTGACATTTTCTTTATTATTGTTTGTATAGCATTACCAGAATTAGCATCAGACTGAGCAGTCCTAATTTTAACTTTTGAGTCTTATTTCTTAACCCTTTCAATATTTCTAAGGCTCCCTTTCAAACCTAGTCCAATTTCCACCTCCTCCACTGGTATAAATCTTGGATGCATTATAGAAAGAAGTAGGTGATCGGAACAGAGCAATGCATGCCAATTACTACTCCCTCAATTACCTAAAGCTTTCTAAGTCTTGATGTCTGACGGAGGAAGGCCTTGCTTTGTTCTTCTTCCTTAAAATAGTCCTGGCTGTCCTGCCCTTTTGCACTAGTATCTAAAATTTAAGATCTGCTTGTCGAGGTCGATGAAAAAGCCTTTTTGGAACTGCACTGAATTTCGAGATTGCTTAGGAAATAATTAACATCTTAACAACATCTTATTTCTTATTCCTGAACATAATGTTGCACATGAACAAGGTAGTTACCTTCAATTCATATATAGCTTTATCTATCATATACAGATTGCTGATGTTAGCAAATGCTTTTTCTCTTAACTACTGAGGTAACCATCTGATTTTTTTCCTCATATGTTAATGGGGCTAATCCATTAATATATTTTCTAATGTTAAAGGGAAAAATTTTAATTGCTCAAGATAAGTACCTTTCCAGTCACTAAGGTTTTATTTTTAATTTTATCATCTTCTTTCGTAAGTGCTATTGTCATTTTCTGATGTTATCCTGGTCTGGTTTGGGTAGGAAGATCAAGACTTCTCTAACACCACTGACTGATTATGAAAAATATTTTTTATGTTCTCTAGAACTATTTTTATAAAATTGGGATTGTCCTTCTTGAATGCTTGGCTCATTGACTTATAACCATATAGTCTATTTGGGGACAGAACAAAAGGAGGAGGTGCTCATTACATTTCTTTGATGATTAGTGATATATTCATATTTTCCATTTCTTCTTGAACTGCTTTTCCAAGGCGTATTTTTTTAAGACATTGTCTGGGTTGGTTCCTTCATTTCTTTAGCTAGGCTGGTGATGAAAACTTTAAAAAAAAAAAATCTAGGCTCCTAACTGACTTTGAAAAACACCTTGTATTATTTTTTGACCCTCTAGCAATTTGTATTCTCACCTAACAGTTACGCTGTCCAGACCATGTTTTCTAAATTTATTGCCTCATGCAACTGAATCACGTAACCTTCCTTGAGCCAAGATAAATTAGAATTCTCTCTCTCTCTCTCTCTCTTTTTTTATCTACCTGGGACTTTTATCCTAATAGATCAGGTTAGTCTGACAGTATTTATTCTCCATGACGACTTGCTGGCAGCTATCAGCAAGGTGATGGCAAGTTTTTTCTTTCAGTAATTTTTAAATGTGTGCTTACTGTGTAGAATTTATACTCACATTGTTAAAGTTTTGGGAGGTCTTTACTGTGAATATCAAGAGTGCTTTTCAAGAACAAATTTTAGAAACACAGTAATAAAAAAATAGACCATAGGATGGAATCTTGAACAGGTTCTTTAAAGAGGCCTGTTGTCAGGATGCCTGGGTGGGTCAGTCATTAAGTGTCTGCCTTTGGCTGGGGTCATGATCCCAGGATCCTGGGATCAAACCCCGCATTAGGCTCCCTGCCCGGTGGGAAGCCTGCTTCTCCCTCTCCCATTCCCCCTGCTTGTGTTCCCTCTCTCATTGTGTCTCTCTCTGTCAAAAAAAATAAATAAAATCTTAAAAAAAAAAAAAAAAAGGCCTGTTGTCCTTAAGAAGAAATGTGGCATGTAGGTAGAGAGAAATGCAGATAAAATCCTGAGTGTGTTCCTATCTCCCCAATCATAAATGAAAGCATACTATAAATTTATGTCACTGGTAAGAAGCACTAATGGATGGCTCTGATGTTCTAAAACAACTGAAAGAAGACACCAGTTGCCATCAGAAGCAAATGAAAAGATTATTATCAAAAATGATAAGAGAGAAGGATCATCTCTGGTTTTTAATCCTATCCTAGGCATTGCAGAGGAAGGGAGATACAACAGCTGCTGCTCTTTTACAGTGGGTTTGTATGGCTTTTGTAGCGTGTGGGAGTGTGTTCAAAAGTTTCCCAATTCAAAACTACTGTAATCCACCCAATTTTTTTGAAAGAATTAATTCATGGATTGCCATTCATGGCCCTCTATCCAAGGGCCAAAACCAGGCCTTTGCCTGTTGTTATGAATAAAGTTTTATTGGAACACAGACTTGTTAATGTATTTTCTCAAAGACTTTATTTATTCATTTATGAGAGAGACACAAAGAATGGGATGAGGGGCAAAGGGAGAGAGAGAATCTCAAGCAGACTCCCTGCTGAGCATGGAGGCTAACACAGAGCTTGATCTCACAACCCTGAGATTATGACCCAAACTGAAACCAAGAGTAGGACACAACCAGCTGAGCCTCCCAGGCGGCCCATTTTTGTATTTTCTATAGCTGTTTTTGTACTACAAATCCTGAGTTGAATAGTTTCAAATGAGACTGGCCCCCAAAGTCAAAAACATGTACTCTTTAACTCTTTAAAGGAAAAACTTGCCGATCACTGAATTAAATCTTTAGATTTCGAGAAAGCCAGAGAATAGCTTAATCTAGGGAAAGTGATCTTAAACTGGAGTTTATAAAGAGGCATCAGGGGTCCATCATTCCAAGAAACAATTTGTGTTATTTATTGTATGTGTGCATTCTACTGGCTAGAGGGTCCCAAGTCTTTCATCAGATTCTCCAAGGGGTCTTGTGACCCAAAATGTATTAAGAATGAATATTTTAGGTGAATATTGTTTGTTTGTTCTTTGGAAGCCTTGTGGAATGGGCTAGAAGAGAAAGCAGTTCATAAAACTGGCCCAACATAGGGAGATACCACTTTGCCCCTGTTAGGATGGCCAGCATCAAAAAAGTAAAGGAGAAGGATGTTGAGGATGTGGAGAAATTGGAACACCTGTATCCTACTGGTGGGAATGTGAAACGATTCAACCCCTATGGAAAACAGGATGGAGGTTCCTCAAAAAATTAAAATAGAGCCCTCATATGATCCAACAATCTCACTTCTGGGTATATACCTGAAGGAAACTAAATCAGAGTCTCAGAGAGATATTTGAGCATCCACGTTCATTGTAGCAATAATTTCAGCAGCCAATATGTGTAAACAACCTAGATGTCCATCAGCGGATGAATGGATAAAGAAAATGTGCTATATATGTATACTGTGGAGTATTATTTCTCCTTAAAATGAAGGAAAACTTGTGCTATGTGATGACATGGAGGGACCTGAGCATGCTGGAATTAAGTGGAAACAAGCCAGTCACAAGAGGACAAACACTGAATGAGTCCACACAGATGAGTTATCCAAAATAGTCACACCCACAGAAAAAGAACGGAATGGTGGTGGTTAGGGGCTGCGGGGGCGGAGAGGGAAATGCGGCGTCAATGTTCAGCAGGTACAGAGTTTCAGTTATGCCAGATGAATGAGTTCTAGAGATCTGCTCTACAATATATGTCTATAGCTAACAATACTGTGTCACGCACTAAAAATTCATTAAAGGGTAGATTTTATAACAAGCATTCTTATCACAAGAAAAAACCTGACCGGGTTTTTTTTGTTTTTAGTTTTTTTAAAAGGATGGGAAAGTAAATAATGTTAGCTCAGGGAATTTTGTGTGTGCATGTGAAAAATTTTTTATAACTCTCTAGAGTTACCTCTAAGTCATTTATTTTTATTGACTGCATGCCACCTATTGTTCATCATGTCTTATTTTCACAACCTTTCCGGAGAGGTATTCATCTCTTGTTTTACAGATGCATGAACTCGAGCTCTTTGAGAATACATAATTTATTTTAAACAGCAGCTAGTAATGGTAAAGATGTGAAATGGAGTATGATTCTCAGCACTGTTCATCACACACCCTGTCCACCAAAGATTCATATATTATCAGAATTGTCTATGACATGTAATTAAGGAATTTGATGCCAGTTTTAAATGGAGAAAAATCTTCAATTGTTGCTCCCCTGGGAGCCCCAGGGCTTGAGGTCCATTCCCACTGGACACGTTACACAGCTCTTCCCCCTGAACTCAGATCAAAGAACTCACTGACTTTCCACAGTCTGGGGAAAATTTTTCTCTTGCCTGTGGTCTTCCTCGGAGTCATCCTTTTCTCTCCTCTCTTTGTCCTTGATACATAGTTTTGCCTTAGCAATGAATACAGACTTGCAAAAATGATAGTTTTTTTCAAGTTGCTTCTGGTTTAGACACTGAACAGACCCTTGTATAAAGAAAAAAATTCAATCTTGCTCATTCTGTGTGTGGGGGGTGGGGTGAAGAGAATCAAACCACAAATGAATTTTTAAACACATTATCTTATGATAGTCTTATTGGCAGTGAGAAGCCATTCAGTTCTTTGTGGAGGGAAGTGATGGGTGGACGCACTGCTTTAAGAAATAGGAAACTTACACATTTGCTGTAAACTTAGAATCAAGGTTTGGCCTTCTCACAACATAATATAAACTACCTCACAAGAAGCAGGTCCTGGTGCTTCCAGAGATCTCGCTACTATTAGCTGGAATAGATGGGCTAAAACAGATAAACAATGACTGGTAAAACGGATTAGGTAATGAATATCCAGATTTAGACTCATTGGGGATTTTATTGGGCACCAGGGATTATAAAGGCAAAGGAGGAACCTAACAGGGAAAGCATATTTTCCACTCCTTTCAATCAACAGTTTCTTCTAAATCTTCAAAGTACCCAAATATTATATCTATGGTGAAAGCTGAAATGATGAAATCAAGTTTACTTAGGTAACTTGAAAATAATTGCAAATACAATAATAGCCACCATTTATCTTACATTGTAACTTGCAAATAGAATGGAATTGAATGGGCTTTCCTACTGCCCATCCCCTGCCTTACACCTTTGGTGACTTTTTGCACATGAGAAGAATAAATGAAAATTGGAAAACACTTTTGCACTATAAATCCCTACTGCATTAAATCACCCTTTGAAAACTAATAACTAGTCTTTGTGATACTAGTGTTCCAATGCTACCTTTTTCAAGTTATTTTCTGGGAAAGGCATTCTGCTTCCTGGATGTACAAATCATTCATATGATGTTCAATCTATCATTCTGGATTAAATTGCCTTTGGTCTTTTTCTATCACTGTGCTTGGAGAGCGTAAGGTCCTGGCAACGACATTTGTGCTTCCTGAAGTGGGTTACATCCCTTCTGCGTAACCTTTTGTGAAATCACGTGACCGGCAGCTGGCCTAACACTGGTTTTCTCCTTTAGGCAATGACATTTGAGCTGCTGCTGTTTCATCGCACAATCTCAAAGCCAATTACTCACCCAGGTTTTCAGCAGCATTAACGATATGACTCTTTTCTTGCTGAATTTATAAAATGTGTCTTGGCATTTTCAATTACCCAAGTATTCAAGAAGACAAGCTTTTGTGGGAGTGTTGACTCAGGCCTACACCCACACTGATGATGGAGGTCCTGTAAGGATGCAGCCAACTCCCCATAATAAGGGAATGTTCAGCACATACCCTGAAATGGTTTTTAATCCTATTATTTTAATCACCAAAATAAAATTCTGGATTATTCTTACTAAATCAGAGGAGCAATTTACAGCTAATTCAAAATATATGTGTGTGTGTGTGTGTGTGTGTGTGTGTACACGTATATACATACATATATACAATTTATATGTGTATGTATATATAAAATTTATATTTATATTTGTATTTTATTTCATATTTATTTATATATAAATATATATAATCTAATACCTATATTTATATATATCATATTAGACAATTATATCTCATGAGATTATATTATATATATTATTATATGAGATAACTATGAGATAATTATATCTCTATATGAGATAATTAATTATATATCTATTATATGAGATATAATTATTTCATATAATAGATATATTATCTATATATAGCCAGAAGAGAGCTTACTGGCCAGGTGGATGTGATATATATATATATATATAAAACAAATATATATAAACAAATATATATAAATATATATATGCTTTGGTATTAGATTTGGCTCCTTGCTTACAATTTACTACTACTAACATAACAACTGATTAGAGGAGGTAACACAAAAGCATGTTAATTCTTGCAGCTAGAACTCATTTAAGACCTAGAAAATAAAAACTCGTTTGCAACCCAAAACAGGGTTTAGATTTGAAAAAAGTCATGGATCCACAATGTGATTAGTCTGTGTATAAAGGATAGGACCCCTGGGTGGTTCAGTCCGTGAAGCATCTATGTCCTAATCTCAGCTCAGGTGATTTCAGGGTTGTGAGTTGAAGCCCTGTGTTGGGATCCAGGCTGCGGGGGAGCCTACAAAAAAAAACAAAACAAAACAAAACTACAACAAGATAGTTTTAAACACCTACTATAAATAGTGTTTTTAGAGAGTCGGCCAGTTTAGAGAGTCTGTGGGGTTTTCCTTAAACTGTTCACACATCCATCCCCAGTCACCTTCCCACCCGGCCAGTGCCTGCAGGAAACTGACACTGGGGAAGCATGCGCAGAAAAGCGGAAGGTAGAAGGTAATGGTATTACTCTCTACCCTCTGCTTCAGAGAAGGGGTCTCTGGTACTCCCTGCGCCTTAAGGTCTATATAGCTCCTTCCCAGGGACCTTTGCCCTTCCTCATGGTTTCAGTCTGGGCTTCGGTTTCCCGCTCTTATCCCTTTCACTCGAAACTGTTTATCTGCTTCTCACTTTTTCCTGTTCTCTTAGAATCTTGTGCTCCTTCTTTTTTTCCCTTCACCCAGCCTACACCTGTCGTGGTTCCTGCAGTCAAATCTCTTCATTTGAATCACCTGTGGGACCTCTCCGTGACACCGAGACTAGAAATGAATAGAGGCGGACTGCTTTGATTGGTATCTTTTTATTTTTCATTGAAAAATTACACATTGGGATGTAGGTGTTGACAGGGGAGAAACTTGTGATAAAGGGTCTGATTTACAAATTTTAACAATTATGGGTTAGCTATTCATAGCCCTTCGGTTAACCTTTATCCTCGTGGTCTGTATTTATAATTTGGTGGCATGGAAGCAGGGATTCTTTCATTTATTTTGTTTTGGTAAATTCTCTGTCTGGTACTATTTAAAGGAAAATGGAGTTGTATAACCTTAGCAAGCATAGAATGTCTGCTTATAAATCTCAGCATTCATAGGTCATAAAGTCAAACACTTCAAGTTTCAAACTGTTATACACCGAAGTTGGTGAGGTTTAAAAATTCTTCAAAGAGCATATCAAAGTAAATAAAAGAATTCAAAATAAATAACTCGCATATTTGCATAAGCAATCTGAACTTGGACTCTCAACTTTTCAACTCAAATACTATTTTCTTTTCACTTGTCCAGATGTCTATAGTTAAAGTATCAAGCATCAATGTTAATTTATTATATCCACACCTAATACCAGCATACTGGTAACTACATCTTCTTCTTAACATTTACATTCCAATCTATGTTCATATACGTGTGTGTGTGTGTGTGTGTGTGTGTGTTTTAGAGAAGGTATTTAAAATGTTAAAATTTTAAATGGAAATATTTCTCAGAGTTTAAAGTTGAGTCCATCCCAAATAAAATGGTCCCTCAGAAATGTCTCTTCTTTGCATCTGGTCTTAAATATTGCTTCTCTAAATAGTCTAGTTATCAGAATTGCCTGGAGAGCATTTTTTTTTTTAAAAGATTTTATTTATTTATTTATTTGACAGAGAGAGAGACACAGTGAGAGAGGGAACACAAGCAGGGGGAGTGGGAGAGGGAGAAACAGGCTTCCTACAGGGCAGGGAGCCAATGTGGGGCTCGATCCCAGGATCCTGGGATCATGACCTGAGCCAAAGGCAGACGCTTAATGACTGAGCCACCCAGGTGCCCCCCTGGAGAGCACTTTTTTTTTTTTTTTAAAGATCTTACTTATTTGACAGAGAGAGCAGAAATAGGCAGAGCAGCAGGCAGAGAGAGGGGAAAGCAGGCTCCATGCTGAGCAGAGAGCCTGATGTGGGGCTCGATTCCAGAACCCTGGGATCATGACCTGAGCCGAAGGCAGAGGCTTTAACCCACTGAGCCACCCAGGTACCCCTGGAGAGCATTTTTTTTTTTAAGATTTTATTTATTTATTTGACATAGAGAGATCACAAGTAGGCAGAGGCAGGCAGAGAGAGAGGGGGAAGCAGGCTCCCCACCGAGCAGAGAGCCCGATGCAGGGCTCGATCCTAGGACCCTGAGATCATGACCTGAGCCAAAGGCAGAGGGTTAACCCACTGAGCCACCCAGGCGCCCCCTGGAGAGCCTTTTTAAAACACAGATTAGTGGGTTGAATCTCAGTTTCTGTAGCAACTAGGGCATAATGGTAATATGTCTGTTGTATTTGTCATTGTGTACCCTAGAATGTAACATAAAACTTCCATAATCATGTGTGGAATGAATGAACCAGAATGTCTGAAGATAGGATTTAGGAATCTGTATTTTGAGAACTGCCCCAGGTGATTCTGATGATCAATTGCTTCCAAAAACACTGATTTTTAACTTAGAATTCCAGACCTGAAGGAGGTCTTAGTCATCATCTGATTTAACTCACTTGTTCTGGAAATGGAAGAACATGAAGTCTGAGAGATCATATAACTTGTCATATGGAATCATAATATTTTCATACTTATCCACACATTTTAGGAAAAATGATGAAACAAGAGAAAGTGGGACTTACCAATAGTTTTTACCTTAAATACAAGTCATTTTGCAAGTTGGTCTTAAGGATTACGAGAGGTCAGCTTCTATGGGCTGAAGGGCATCCTGAAGCTGGACTTACTATGGCACGTGCTTACCTTAGATCCTTGGTCAGGATGCTCTGTCAGGGATAACTCGGGAGATTTCCCTGCTCTGTTCCCCTTCTCTCCACAGGCTTCCAACCAGTTGTGTCAAATACTTGCGCTATCTATGTTGGCTTCCTCCATAAGAATTTCTCAAATAACTCTCATCTTCATGCATCATGAATTAGGCAAATAGTAGTAAAGTCACTCTTCCTTCCAGAAAATCTGTCAATAATGTAAAATTCACTTGCTAACATGATATTTTGTGCAAATACACAAAAAATGTTTAATACCCAACCTTTTTACTTTTGCCTGCATATTAACATGATTAGAAAATATTTGTGGCTAGATAGTCATCGGAAAGTCAACATTTAGTCACCTAGCTGTTATTCACAAAATTATTTCACTATGTTTAAATGGAATTCATGGCTAACCACAGTAACTCTTATCTCTCTTTAAAGGAGCTATGCAGCTAATATCTTAGGAGTATTCAATATCCCAAAATAAAAATGCTGGCCAAAAAAAATAAGGAAAGTAAATTTTAGTATCTGCTAGAAAATGACCCTCATTCTTTTTTTAAAAGGTTGTATATTGTCTCAATGACTATAAGTAATAATGATAAAATAATAATGGTCATTAGCACTGATAAAGGCACTTACTGTGTACTAGTTAGGTGTTAAGCACCACGCATAGAGTACTTCATTTATCTAAAAAAAAAGTGTAAGATACTTAAGGAAGTATAATGTTTGAATATTTGTATATATATGCATATATACATATACATGAGCATATATATGGCATATCTACCTTTTTTTAAAGAAAGAACTTGAAGTTCTCTCAGTTTATTTATATATATATTTTAAGATTTTTTTTTTATTGGGCAGAGAGAGAGACAGCAAGAGAGGGAACACAAGCAGGGGGAGTGGGAGAGGGAGAAGCAGGCTTTCCACTGAACAGGGAGCCTGATGTAGGGCTTGATCCCAGGACCCTGGGATCATGACCTGAGCCAAACACAGACGCTCAATGACTAGGCCACCCAGGCGCCCTAGCACATCTACTTAAAAAAAAAAAAAAAAAAAAAAAAAAAAAAAAAAAAATTTACTTACAAGCACCTGGGTGGCTCAGTCAGTTAAGCTTCTGCTTTCCACACAGGTTATGATCCCAGGACCTTGGGACTGAGCCTCACATAGGGCTCCTGTTCAGTGGGGAAGAAGCTCCCCTCTCCCTTCTGCTTGTGCTTTTTCTTGCCCTCTCTCTCTCTCTCTCGAATAAATAAAAAAAATTTACTTAAACATATATAGTTACATATATGTTTATATATTTATAACTTTACTTAAATATAAATAGTTATACTTAAACATATATACTTAAACATATAGAGAAGCAATATTTCTGGGCAGATATGAAGACATAGTTAAGCATTTTCATTTTTGTGGTCACTAGTGGGAGCCTACCCAGTACCCAGTCCTCATTCCTTCTCTTTCTTACCAACAGAAAGCCTTGTGCCTGGTCCCAGGGGGTGAGTCCTGACTGACCTAAACCAGCCACGGCAATCTCATTTTCTTTTGCTTCTGGTGGTGTGGGGATAGGCAAGTGACTCAGGTCTTCCCTGGAAAAGGAGAGAGAAGTGCAAGTCTACTTAGGACTTTTGGAAGAATTTTCCTCCTCAGAAAACAAAGATGTGCATGAGGAGAAAGGTCTTTCTGCTTGTACCCCTTTCCTTCCTGCTTAGGAGGCTTTCTTTTGACAAGGTGCAGCCTAGAGCTGTGGCAATGAGGTCTGATACTGTGAATGAAGGGTCGCTCCTTGATTGTGTCAGGCATTACAGAGCCCACCCTGAGATGCCTACCTCTGAACTTCCTGTACCTTAGCCGGGGTTAGCAGGGGATTTTGTGACTCACAGTCCAAGCATCCGTGGTGTATTTGCTGATAGAACTGCTTCTGGGAAGTGGGATAAGGAAAGCAGAGGCTTACTGTTTATTGCATACCTTCTGTTGCTTTAATTTGTTTTACCATGTGTGGACAATACTTTCATTTTAATTTCTGTCAAGATTTATTTATTTATTTGAGAGAGAGAGAGAGAGAGAGAGAGAGCAGGGGGAGGAGTGGAGGGAGAGGGAGAATGAGAATCTCATGCAGACTCCCTGCTAAGCACTAAGCCCAACATGGGTCTGGATCCCAGGACACTGGGATTGTGACCTGAGCTGAAATCAAGAGTTGACCACTTAACCGACTGAGCCACCCAGGCAATACTTTGAAAACTATAAAGCAACCAAGTAAATATTTTTCATTTGTATTTCTGAATGACTGGTACATTAATCTAGGGAAAACTGAGAGTCATAATGTTCCACACAGCGCCTTTACTCCTTAGCCCACAGTTTATGCTCGGGCACTCTCTGCACCAACATTAAGCATGTATATCCTCACTTGGAATATTTGAGCTAATCTGAATTTTACCATCAAATTTTTCCTCTCCCCAAATGCTTTGTAAGCCTTTGTATATCTCGCAAATGCAGTGTAAGAGGAATCTCACTAGCGTAAGTTTGTGTGCCTCTTGTGATTTACCTCAGGCCCCAGTGGTATCTTTCTGAGGTAAGAATGTGAATGAAGAGTGACATCCGCTAGCTGGGGCCCAAACAAGCCAGCCGATATTTATGCCAGGTGGAGAGATACGTTGACCCAGATGAGGAAGAAGGGCTGAAGCGTCAGGGAAGATCAGCCAACACGCTCACCAGAGTTTCTCCAAGAAAGGACCTTTGTTTTTGTCCAACCTAATCGATGTTCCCATCAATTTAACCACTATTGGTTTATGAGAAAGGTTATACTCCCCCTATGGAATGTACTTGTGCAGGATTTCTGGGACTGACTTTTCCAGGGACTCCATTACTTCCTTTCCATGTCTTCTCAAGGCTCTCACATCTCAGGCTTCTCGTGTCGGCAAAGTGAGCTTACAGGAATGGGACAAAAGTTGAAACTCGAACACGATTGCTTGGAGAAATGACAAACTACTGTATCACAAAAAGCTGGCATCCCTGACCTCATCAGCAATGCTCAGGTGGATACAGGGTGAAGAATCGGGATCAAGAGAAGTAGAGCGAAGGCTTAATACTGCCACTACTATGAACTTTCCCATGTAACGGTCCTTCAATTTAGGATCAGATTTACTTCATGCATTTATAATGCCAAGACCTATTGAATTTTCTTTGAAGTTCTTGAAAATCTCAATTCTCTGTCACTTCCTTATACTCTCATAACTACAATATCCTCCTTTCTGGTCTTTACTTCTCCAGGGCATGTCTATAGAGCTGTTAGATTAATCTTTCTCAAAGACCCTTGTCATCATATTACCCTATTTCAGATTTACTGAGAAATAGAAACAAACATTTGGACAAATGGAGAGATCCAAAAATCAATCATTTGGTGACAAACGATGGGATCTCCCATTTTTGCCACGAGATATTCCTTCTCTCACCTTTTTGTCCCAATTGTACATATTGACTTCTGGGTTATAGATAGAATAACCATGACTCTATTTACAACATTTGCTTCATTAATTCACTTAGATACCCACAGGACTGAAAATCACAAATATAAAATTACAGATAAACTTAAAATACTTTTTCAACATGGAAGGCAAAAAATGATTTGAACTTCACGCGGCTTCTACATTAGCGTCGGTGTTGTCTCTACCTTTTGTGGTCTAATAAAGGCAGATATGCACATGCTCTCCCTCTGGGGGATTCACTTTAGAGGAGGAGGAGAACCGAAGATCTGAGAGCTAAGCCTGACAGGAGATCTGGAAGAAGAACCCGAGTCCCTAGAGTGAGACCCTCTGTAGGCAGTATTCTGAGTAAAGCCTTTCCTGGAACCAGCCCTTGGGGCTGATAAATTGTCACGTCTGTTTCATTTTGTTTGAGAGGTAATAACAATGTCCTCATTCTAACTAGTTCCATCCATGACCCTTTAACTTCCAGAAGATGCTGGAACCTGTCTATTTCTCTTAGCCCTTAGTCTTTATCCACTTGGCTAACGGGAAATAACTATGAGGTCTTTTCCTGGTAGGATAATCTTCAGAATCCCAAAATGTAAAACAATGTTCCTTTAACTGTAACTTTAACACCATCAACCTTAGAACACTCAGAAGTAGAATAGCTTTTCTGTTGCTATTTTCATGTAATCGCGCTACAGTGTCTGTGGGTCTACTTTAGCTGTAATTCAAACCTAATGAGAGTTTCCTGCACTAGGCTCTATAGCCAATATATTATCAGCTACTTTCTTCTCTTTTATGGGGGAAGGCAGGGTTGTCATAAGGTCACAGAGTGTAATTCTGTAGTGATGAGGTGAGATAATCACTTTCCTACCACCCCAGCATGCCGCCACATGCACAAACTCTCAAAATGAAATTTTTAAACCAAATTGCGCTATAACTAATTTAAACATAAATTACTTCCACCCTAACAGTACGTGCTATAAATCCACAGTCTTGTGAAACCATAGGGTCCAAGAATGCAACAGACAGAACACGGTTTGGGAATCAGACATCCCTGAATTAGAAACCAGACTCTGCCACTTGCTAGCTGTGTGACCTTCGGTGAGATACTTAACCTCTCTAGCTCTCAGATTTCTTATCTGAAAACCAGGAATAATCCTGACCTACCAGAGCTGTTGTTTTTCCTGGAAAAGCAACTGAAAAATTCTGCTTAGCTGTCCATCTTCCTTTACCTCTCTGCAAATAAAGGCCAAGGATTAAGTGTCCGCCAAGTGTTAATGTCTAATCAATTACACATGCATTTACTTTCTCCTCTGGGAAAATACTAGAAACTGTAGTTGGATTTAAAATAAAGAGTTCTTGAAGTGTTAAAACCATAGAAAAGATTGGACTTTTTTTTTAGCTTTAGGCTGAAAATGATAACCATCAGTTATACACAAAAGTTTAATACTAGAAGACTCGAACTTAAAACAATGCAGTGACCAAGTAACACAGAAACTGGATTTCAAAAGAAAAATAATCAATAATGCATGCTTCAGACAGAATACAAAATCAAAATGATAGACAAAAATTAAGTTTTCATTTGTAATATCTGAAAAATTGAGAAAAAAATCCACATTTTGAAACCCCCCCAAAAATGTTTGCAACTATAGGGTCAGACAAATGATTATTTTGCTTGAATAAAATAAACCACCATTTATTTTTAAAACAGAGGTAAACATTTTAATATTTAAAAGGTTGCATATTCTACATTTTCATTGAAAAATTAACTGTTAAGAATAATTCAGTATTTTAGGGGCATCTGGATGGCTCAGTCGTTCAATGTCTGCCTTTGGCTCAGGTCATGGGATCAGGCCCACCTCGGGCTTCCTGCTCGGCGGGGAGTCTGCTTCTTTCTCTCCCTCTCCCCTTGCTTGTGTTCCCTCTCGCCGTGTCTATCTTGGTCAAATAAATAAATAAAATCTTAAAAAAAAAAGGAATAATGCAGTATTTTATAAATATAAGACTGTTGTGCCATTAAACTATTCCACTGCCAGAGATAAATTCTCATCCTGAAAAGATGAAAAGTTGAAAGACAAACCAGGCAATTACATCCCTTAAGGTTCCTGATGTCTGGCCCCCAAGTCTGGGTAGGGCTAGGCTTTGACTCTGAGCTTTGATCCTGTTTGAGGAGATGGTGGCAACAGAAGCCATCTCTCCAGGAACTTCTTGATCTGGGCCCTGCTCTGATTTAGAAGCTAACTGTAACTGGTTAGGTGAAGGCGTCAGACGACAGCTGGAAGTAGTACTCTCTACTGACTTTCCTGAAATTTTTCCCATTGTCCCAGTCAAGCACAAGAAAGAGGAAGTTTGCTTCCAGATTGTGTATTGATAATTATTGTCTGCACCTGAATTGAATATGTCTGCCTAATGTATCTACAGTATGTTGATCTTTGATATACAGCTTTATTGGTGTTTGCCCTAAAAACTGCTTAATGTTCAAATATATCACTAAGTTTTTATTTCAATTTTAGAACTACATTTCATGGATGGAGAGGGCACTTAAACCTCATTCAGTGGAGTATAATTGACATATATACTAAATGTCCATTCTTCCCTCCCAATGATGTCCCAAAGCCTTGTCCCCATATTTGGACTTACTCTTTTTTTTTTTTTTTTTTTTTTAGGTTTTATTTATTTATTTGACAGCCAGAGATCACAAGTAGGCAGAGAGGGAGGCAGAGAGAGAGGGGGAAGCAGGCTCCCTGCTGAGCAGAAAGCCCAACTCGGGGTTCGATCCCAGGACCCTGAGATCATGACCTGAGCCGAAGGCAGAGGCTTTAACCCACTGAGCCACCCAGGTGCCCCTGGACTTATTCTTGGTGATTATCTCAGACACTGTGAAGATTCCAGGACACTGAAGCACTGGATCTAATCACAGAGATTGGAGACCCCTTTTGAGATTTCATCAGCCCACTCTCTTCTTTAAGAAAAACCCTTTCCCTCGTCCCGCTGGAGCACCAGTTGGAAGGAAGCCTGTCTTCCCATGTTTTTACCAAAGAAACCCAACCCTCCTAGAAAAAAGGTGACACCTGACTCATGAACCGGACCAGTCTGATGAATTTTCTCTTGACAATTTGAACTGAGACACAGGCCGAGAGTCAGTGCTGCTGCCCCTTGGAACAATTTGTTACTTAAACTGTAACCCCTGGAGGATTTTACTAGTTGCCAAGCACATTTAGATATGGCCTTAAGAAATACATATACTGGCAACGGGTCTTTGGGGAGAAGGACGATATATGACCGTGAAGCTGGGCAGCTGGGGATGTCAGGCTCGCTCAGGGTGGGAGGCCGCCCCTTCAGAGAAGCCAGGCAGCCCGGAATGCCCGGCCCGCCCAGGGCGGAACCCCGCCTGCTTCAGGGAAGCTGAACGCCCGGTCAGCTCAGGGTGGAACGAACACCGCCTGCTTCCCTTTTCCATTATCGCTCCTTTCTCTTCCCAGAAGCGCCCGTTGTTAGTTAGGTGTGTCCTTTGAATATGCTTGGTTAACTATAAACTTTACTCTCCTCCTGGCTTGTCTGCAAGACGTGACTGACGTTTGACCTTCATGGGTCCTTCTGTTGGCTATTGTTTCTATCCAATAAAAGTGAGACTGTGGAGTTGCTGTGGCTGCAGTCCTTTTCGACTGTTGTCCCCTGCTCCCAATCTCTCTCTCTTTTTTTTTAAAGATTTTATTTATTTATTTGACAGACAGAGATCACAAGTAGGCAGAGATGCAGGCAGGGAGAAAGGGTGAAACAAGCTCCCTGCTGAGCAGAGAGCCCCATGCGGGGCTCGATCCCAAGACTCTGGGATCATGACCTGAGCCAAAGGCAGAGGCTTTAACCCACTGAGCCACCCAGGCGCCCCTGCTCCCAATCTCTTGCAGCTGACTTGTTTGTGCTTAATTCTTCTCCCGTCACCGACTGGAAGCGGCAGTCAGGTGGTGATGGTCACAGGAGCTGCAGGGTCCTGTCAAATGAGAGACGAAGGCCATGACTGAGGGCCAAGCCAGGCATGTGAGGAAATCTCCCAGAGCCAGTCTGCAGGGCACGGCTGGACAGTCCAGGGAAACGGGAAAGCCTGGGGGCGAGAGAGGAAAAGCTGCACGGCTCCTGAAGACTTTCCAGTGTCCAAGTATAACTCCCACCGGGGCTCGGCTGTCCTTCCTCCTTTGAATTCCATGAGGAGCTGCCGGATAATAAAGCCTTTTTTCTTGAAGTCGCTAGACTGCGTTTCTGTTCCCTGCAACCAAATGAGCCCTAAGGCAGAATGAGGAATTTCGTGAGGAAATTCCCCACGTCTCACTCCATTCACAGCAAGGGAGTATTTGACAATGACCTCTTCCTTGAAATACTTCTTCCCAAGATCTGTGGATTCATTCTTTTGAAACAACCGACATTCACACTCAATGTTAATTACACTACTGAATCAGAAAAAAACGGCCTCAAAGCAAGTCAGACCGTCCTATTTCATCATTCAATTCCTTTGTAGAGAGTGAGTTGTAAAATTTATGACGCACTTTCCTTTTGCTCCTATTCTTTTCAATGTGAAGGTGCTTCATCTCCCTGGATAAAAAAGAAGGGTAGCCATTGAACAGCTCTGCCTTCTTTCTGACATCTGTTAACATTCACTGTCTTCCCCAGTCAGTCTATTCTCTCCTCCATGATTTTCAGTTTTTGAACATTGCTAAACAAGCTCTGGGTGGCTTTAGCATTTGTGTTGAGCCTCAAGTTATTGGGCACCCAGCAAAAAAAATTTCTGATAGGAAGTCAGTTCATTTACTCTTTAACCTAAGGGATAGGGTCAAAGTAAAATGAAGTTGGGAAGATTGAAAAAAAAAATAGGAGAATAAAAAATATGTAATAAAAATAATTGTGGTAAGGAGATGAGTTAAGAGTTCACTCTGTGGGGGCACCTGGGTGGCTCAGATAAGCCTCTGACTCTGGATTTTGACTGAGGTCAGGGCCTTAAGATCTAGCCCTGCCTTGGGCTCTGTGCTCAGGTGGAGTCTGCTTGAGATTCTCTCTCACCCTCTCCCTCTGCCCTCCCCCAGCTCATGCACACACTCTCTCAAATAAATACATAAACTATTACAAGAAAAAAAGGAATTCGCCCTGTGGGGAAAATGCACGTGACTGCACAGGTTCTGAAGACTGTCCTTCAGCCAAGCAGATAGCTCAAAATTTCCTATGGATCATTTGCCTTTTCTTGGCATCTTTTACAAATATAGTCTTTCAAGAACAAAATGTGTGCTGTTTTGACAGTCATAATTAGGATGCTTCCAGTCTTGTCCTGGTGGGTGCAGATCTCTCTCTCTCCCTCTGCTGCTCTTGTCAGTGAATGATAGTATAGCAAGAATGATAAGCGTGATGATTACAAAATCACCCTGAAGCCAGACTGTCTAGTTTTAAATTCCAGCTGTGCTGCTTAATCGCTGTGTGACCTTGTAAGTTACTTAACTTCTCTGGCCTTGGTGTTTTAATATGTAAAATGCGATAATACTAGTATTATCTAGTATTACTACCTAGTATTATCTAGTAATACTACCTAGTATTAGGAGAAGGATGTGAGAAGTAAATGAGTCCTGGTATAATGTACGTGCTCAATAAAGGCCATTGTTATTGTTAGCTTTGTTGTTATTAGTGTTATTTGAGCAAGGCATTGACTCTGAGGCCTTTAAGGCAAGGCAGTGGGAGGGATAACAGGAAGTTGAGCCATGACTCTCCCATGGCGGAGTTTACTATTTCCACGGGGTGACATAAGCCAGGGGGTTGGAGGAAGGACCATAAAGTTAGGTTTTACTTCTTACTAACCTCATGACCTTAGCAAAATTACTTAACTTCTGTAGGCCATGGTTTGCTTATCTAAAATTGGGTCTAATAATAGGGCTTACCACATCATAAATGCTCCAAGTTTCTTATATATATAATACAGAGCAGGCTTTAAGTACCAATGACTACGTACCGTCATCAAGTAAATGCTATAAGGATTTTGAAAATGATGACTGCTGCCTCCATTTCCCCAAAATAACTGACAATAGACAGAAACACAGAGTACAGCAAACTCAAGTGCACTTGCCTATGTCTCACACAGGTTCTCACACAAAGCTGTTCTCTGAAAGCACACCTAGGAAAGGAAATAGTCAATGAATTTTTTGTCTTTTTTTTTTTTCTTTTGCCTGCCTTAAGATTTCTGTCTTTGGTTTTTTCCAGTATTGTCTGGGTATGGTTTTCTGTATTTATCTCCTGCTTGGGGTTCATGATGCTGTTTAAATCTGTGGCTTGACACTTTTCAAGAATTTTGGAAAATTCTCAGCCATTATCTGTTCATATGTTTATTCTGTCCTGTTCTCTCTGTCCTAATCTTTTGTCTTCTAGAATTACAATTACATATATATTTGATGTTTTCCCCTATCCCATATACCTCTTACTCTTTTGTATGTTTTTCACCCTTGATCTGTGAGTCAATCTAAATATTTTCTTCTGACTTACCGGATTCTTTTCCAGTTGAGCCAAATCTGTTATTAACCCATTCATTCAATTCTTAACATCAGTTATTGTGTTTTCAGAATTCCAGAAATTCCTAAAATTTCTTTTTTCATTTCTTTTTATTTTTTAATTTTTTTGTTTTTTTTCTTAAGGATTTTATTTATTTGAGAGAGAGCACAGCCAGGGGGAGGGGCAGATGGAAAGAGAGAAGCAGACTCCCCGCTAAAAAGAACACCCAATGTAGGACTCGATCCCAGGACCTGGGGATCATGACCTGAGCTGAAGGCAGATACTTAACTGACTGAGCCACCCAGGCACCCCTATTTTTGTAATTATATTTTCATTTCCTCTTCTTTGCCAAAATTCTCAATCTCTTTTTTAAAATTTCTTATATGTATTCATCATAATTTTTAAAAATTTTACTGAATAATAACAAAATCTCTATATTTCCCTATGAATCTGTTTCTATTGTCCTCTGTTTTTCTTTCTGTCTCATCTTATGTGCTTGATACTTTTTAATTGATTGCCAGACATTGATATAGAACATTCAGCGATAATTTGTGGCCATAGGTGATGTTATCTTCCTCCGGAGAGGGTTTGTTTGGCCTCTGGCAAGCAGCCAGGTTGGGACACTAGCTGACTTAGATCATCTAATCAATGCGACTCTGCTCTTTGACAGCACTACTGTGTGTCCCCTGTCCTCGTATTCCTGGGGTACACCCCTTCAGGATTCCAGCTGAACACCCAGGTAGTTAACCAGGTCCGAGCCCTCTTGGCAAGCTCTGAATTCTAATTTTTCTTCCCCTCAGCTGACCAGGCATCTATTGAAATTCTGCTCAGTATCTCACCTTCAGCTCCCACTTTTAGAACTGGCTGTCACCTGAGGAAGAAGAGCAGTGCAAGTTCAGGCTCATGTCTTTGGGCTTCCCTGTGTTCGCATATCCAGACCCCACAAACTCCGTTCCTAACAACCTAGATAGCTTTTCTAGTTCTCAAAGAGAAGGTTGGTTCAAAACATCCTAGTCCACTATCGCTAGGAACAGAACTCTTTTTTTTTTTACATTTTATTTACTTCTATGACAGAAAGAGATCACAAGGAGGTAGAGGCAGGCAGAGAGAGGGAGGGGGAAACAGGCTCCCTGCCAAGCAGAGAGCCCGATGTGGGGCTTGCTCCTGGGACCCTAAGATCATGACCTGAGCCGAAGGCAGAGGCTTAACCCACTGAGCCACCCAGGAGCCCTGGAACAGAACTCTTGCCTATGTTTTTATTATATATCAGATGACTTCACTCTTCAGATTTTAAGCAGCAGGTAGATTTCTTAGAAAACAAGTGCTAGAGTTCCAAACAGCCTGCCCAAACAGAGCTTAATGGAGAAGATGGGTTTTAAAGACATGGGTAGGTCAATGGGAAAAATTGGAAACATCCTTAAGGAGAGCCAGATCTTCACCACAGGTGGTAAATTCAACGATGATTATATATGTTATTTTATGTTATAAATCACATCACCAATACCTTGAGGAATGCTCTCTGGGATCTCCTTCAGTTTCCAGGATGTTCCTCAAGTTCTTGGGACCCCTTATTCCTGACCTTCTAGTTTTTAATGTCCTTTCTTCTAGCCCATAATCCCAGGGTTACTCTTGATGAGTTTAAAAAAAAAAATTATTCACTACCATAAATATGGCAACTACCTGGTGACAATAACCAATCTTATCTGTTGCTGCTGTTGTTTTTAGGAAAACAAAACCAAAATAATGACCACAAGGATGAAGCTGGCAAGGTTGGATAGGACTTAGGTGTAATACAGCGCAATACACATAAGAGTTGTGCAATAGATAACCTGTTAAATTATTTATTGGACAAAATAAAGCTCTCTTCTTGTCCATAAAGAAATTTGAGCTGATCGCACCAAGGGTTGACATGAGGTGAGAGGACATCTCCTGCCTGGCAGGGAGGGTTTGGCACAACTCCGAGAAACTGAACCTGGATATAAAGTCTGGTCAGGGCTTTCTGTTCCTTCTTCTGAGTTGGTATGTGTCACTTTCATCTTTATTCCATTAAAAATAACAAATTCTTTATGTCTCTAGTCCAGGTGAATCCCTCCCTCTCTGGAGGCTTAAATTGGCTATTCTGTTGGCAGAATTCATACCTGTTGTTGAAAGACAGGAGCCTCTGCTTCCCACCTCGATCACAGTAAGAAACAGGAAATCCCTGTGGGGGGTAAAAAACAAAAACAAAAACTAACTCATAAAAATGCAGAAATGGTCCAGCATTCCTTTCTATGTAGATACTGTGGAAGGAGACAGAGGTGCAGACACTAATGATATACTATACAGTGGTTAATGGAACCTAATAAAAACATAATAATAAAAAAAGAGGTACAGACGCTCCACAGCTTTATATTCTGATACACCAGAGCATGGAGTGTGACTGGAGCATTGATGTCGGGGTTACGCATCTTATGTTAGACTTACTCTTCCTAACAACTATCATTACTTGAATGTTTTATCTGTAGCAAGAACTGTAATGATGGCATTGTATTTTCACAGTAACTGCAAGACACATGTTGGCTGGTTTATATTCTTTATGAGAAGGACAGTCCAGTATGGCCACAAGAGGATACAGAAGAGAGGGTCAGGCAAAACCAGAAGTTTACTCAAGAGTTTAAAGATTTTCTAGAGAACAGAACTCTAGTGTCCTAGAGACAGGAGGATGCAATATGGGGCCACATGGAAAACACCGGGGAGGTCAGGAGGCAGAGGATAGGAGTAGGAAGAAATATCTGTCACTGGGATTTCTGTGGGAAAGGCAAGGAAGGACAAGGTAATGAATTTAGGATTAACTAGTTTGAATAATTTTGGTGGGTTTTGGTCTATAGGGCTGGTCCTTGGTTCCCTGGCACCTGGTCCTGAGATAAGGCAGAGTAATATTAGTTCTGGGATGCATAGGCCAGTAGCAGAGGGGTGCTTCTAGATGGGTTAGTTTGCATATCAAAGTTATGCTGGGGTGGGGGGCGGGGAGAGGAAGGGGAAAAGGGGAGGAATTGGGGGGGCCTTTGGCCATCTGTGAGAATTAGCCAGGGGAAGAGTAGTTTCTTTCCAGCCCAAATGGTTTCCCATGATGTCAAATATAATAATATAATATACAGAAAATTATGTATACCCAATACATTAGTATTCCTGCATAATAGAAAGAAACTGAGGTTCAGAGTTTCAGTCAGAGCTCAACTAGTAGTTGTCAGAGTGGAATTAAATCTGAAGACTGACCCTAAGTGTTATCTTGCATTAATTTTTCCTTAATTAAAGTTTTTCCAACTCATAACATTATTTAGGATAGAATTCTAGGGACATGCATTAAGAAAAATGAGACAATACCACTAAAATGCTTTGATTTCTTTGGTGGATAATTTTGCAGATTAATTGAAGTTAACATGCACATTTAACGGAGTTGGAGACACTCTGTAATTAAAAATATTCATCTACCAGTATCCTCCAACTATTTGATTTGAGTGAATTTTACATTTCAGCTTATTTGGGCTGGAGAGTAAGGCCTTGCTCACTCAGTAAACCATATAGCTTGAGATGTATATGGTATGATGTTTCCTTTTTTCTACCTGGAACAGAAAAAGTAAAAAATTACACATAAGGAGCTTCCAACCAAGAGTTGTGAGGTCTTGGAACTGCATTTTGCATCTCCATTTAGAAAAAAAAAAAAATCTCTTCTGTGGGAGACAGATTTTATTGTTTAAACAGAGGGGGAATATAAAGAAAGTGAACGACCCCTTTGTAGGGAAGATAGTACAATTAGAAATTTAAACGTTTTCTAGAGAGCAGAACTCAGTGTCAGAAGCAGAAAAAAAAATTTTATGGGAAATACTAGAACAACAAACAAACAAATAACTAAGCAACAGCTTTTAGATCAAGCCTAAATGTTAATGGTTGGGAGACTATATTTTTATCTTTTTATTTATTAAAATTTTAATCCTGCTTCTTTCCAAAATGGACTCAGAGAAAAGTCTCAAGAAATCACAGCATAAAATAAGGATAATAAAAGAAAATTCTGTTTCTTCCTTCTTATAACACTTCTGATACCAAATGTGTGGGTTTTCCATATCAAGTAATTCTCTAATTCTCTGTAGACACCTGCTGGGTATCCTACAATTTAATTATGACAGCAGCTACCAGGAATGAGAGTAGATCGCACAGGCTAAGTGCTCAGTCACAAGACCACTCCCCCTCCAGACACCAGTCACAGGTTGCAGGTTGTCACTGGTACCTATGACTGACCAGCCATAAATCAGGGGTTCCCATAATTCTCTTCTCGGGTTCAATGCTTCGCTGGAATGGCTCACAGGACTCAGGGAAACATTCTTACCAGTTTATTATGAGGGATACAACTCAGGAAAGACCAGATGGCTGCGTTGCAATCGGAAACATGTGGGAAGGGGCGCCCTCTCCAGGCTGCCACCCACCTGGCACGAGGATCGGCTCACCAAACCGGACTCATCGGGATCCAGTCCTTTAGGGTTTTCATGGAGGCTGCCTCACGTGGACATGATTAATCAGATGGATCACTGGTGCGTGTACTCAATCTCCTATCCTCGACCCTTCCTCAGGTGTCTAGGATTGGGCCTGAAAGTTTCTGGGCAACAGCAGAATCAGCTTTTTTTTTTTTTTTTTAAGATGTTATTTATTTATTTGACAGACAGAGATCACAAGCCGGCAGAGAGGCAGGCAGAGAGAGGGGGGGAAGTAGGCTCCCTGCTGAGCAGAGAGCCCGATGCGGGGCTCGATCCCAGCACTCCAAGACCACGACCCGAGCCGAAAGCAGAGGCCCAACCCACCGAGCCACCCAGGCGCCCCAGCCTTGTATATTCTATAGGTTTTTACAACGTATAATGACATGCACCCACCTTTATAGTATCCTACAGAATAGTTCCCTTGCCCTAAAACTCTGTGCTCTGGCCCATTCATCTGTATCTTCTCACTAACCCCTGGCAATGACTGATTTTTTTTTTTTTTTTTTTTTACAGTCTCCATAGTTTTCTGGCAACCATTTTTAAAAGGGAAACGTGATATAGTAAGTTTTCATCTGAAGATAAAAGACATAACATTTTCTCAGAAGAGACAACATTTTTTCTTGGCTCTAAATTCTGTAAGAAACTAGTTACCTTATGGGATCGAGATATCCACAACAGTCTTCCAGAAAGTATAGGTGCAGATCTTATTTAATTATATTTTGAAATAAACACCTAAAAGCTGAAAGTCCAACCAACTCAGTAAGAGAAAAGTCTTCCAGGTTCTAAGTTAAGTTCCAAGAGTCTAACTTGATCCAAGGTTGCTATTTGGGAAATGCACAGTTGTATATAGCACGTCCCCTATCTAGACTGCCTTCCAGAAATATGATTTATTTTAACAAGGACTTTTATAAGCACGAAAATTTTACCTAAATAACTAGCCTCCTGTATTGTTCCAGAACAAACAGATCCATGTTTAGAAACCAGAAGATTGATCATTTACTATGAAAGGTGAAAAACTTAACTAGTACTTCCCCCATGTGGCAGTGGGATGCAAGAGGATTTGGCAACTTTGAATTTGCTCAAATACTTTGATAAAAGCTCAGTTGGGATGAGATAGTCACAATACAGCATGTCAGAGTTGGTTTAGGCATGGAAAATGTTAATGTGAATGTCTCCAGTTGCCTGCCTTGGACATAGAAAAGTCTTAAAGCGAAGCTTTTCACTGCCAGCCGTAAGACATTTCTTAGAGGTAATCAACCCCTGTCGAGCTTGTGCTATGTACACCATGTGCTGGATGGAGTACTTTATACAATTTACCTAGTTAAATCGGGTGAATTATACGTTCAGGATCCCAAATACAGTGACCTGTTGTATGATGAAAATCATTGATTAAATGAATTTCAAAGAAGGATTTTCAGAGACAACGATTTTTTTTTTAGTATTGTTATAATTAACGTTAAGCTTTCTTTGTGGCAGCAATTAAATACCAAGTTCACCAGCTTCTTGAGGCCAGGACAAAGACAAGGGTAGGTATTCAATTTAAAATTTTCATTTTCCTCCTTGGCATACTGGAAAAACACATTTTCCAATTTTTCTTGCAGCTACGTTGGAGCCGTGTGATGAGGTAGTGGCCAACGGAATGCCGCGTGTCCCCAGGTATGTTTGCTTGCACTCTTTCCCCATTATCTGTGTGGCTAGGTGAGGAGAACTCTAGGAAGACCAAAGGAAGAAAGGAGCTCTGATCCCTGAATAGCCACTTGTAAAGGAATGCTTAGGAGACTGTCCAACCTGCATTAAATAGTACAGTAATGAGAGGAACAATTACTGTATCAAGCCGAAGATACTGGAGGTGATATGCTAGAGAAGTGTTACCATTCCTGGTTAACGGATCCTAAAAATTCATTGTCAACATAAAAGAACCTTTCCATTTTTTAAATATATTCATTTATCTTAGAGGGAGAGAGCGAGCAGAGATGGGGAGGGGTAGAGGATGAGAGAATCTTAAGCAGACAGTGCTGATCGCAGAGCCCCATATGGGACTCGATCTCATGACCCTGAGCTCATGACCTTACATGACACTAACCCATTGCACCACCCAGGTGCCCCAACCTGTCCATTTTTCTATATGAAAATATAAATCCTGGGGTACCTGGGTGGCTCAGTGGGTTAAGCCTCTGCCTTTAGCCCAGGTCATGATCTCAGGGTCCTGAGATTGAGCCTCGCATCGGGCTCTCTGCTCAGCCGGGAACCTGCTTCCCCCTCTCTCTCTGCCTGCCTCTCTGCCTACTTGTGATCTCTCTCTCTCTGTCAAATAAATAAATAAAATCTTTTAAAAAAACCCGTGAATCCAAATTGCTTTACCACTTGCATCAGATCACTAAGATATAATTCCAAAAGGGCTAAAAAGTAGAAGACTAAAGCATGACTCTAACTATTAGAACTGCTTTCTAGGAGCTCCTGGGTGGCTCAGTGGGTTGATCCTCTGCCTTTGGCTTGGGTGGTGATCTCAGTGTCCTGGAATCAAGCCCCACATTGTGTTCGCTGCTCAGCAGGGAGCCTGCTTCCCTCTCTCTCTGCGTGCTGCTCTGCCTACTTGTGATCTCTCTGTCAAATAAATAAATAAAATCTTAAAAAAAAAAACAACAACACTGCTTTCTAATTTTGTCAGCCATTTGTGTCCATTTCAGTTCTTCCAGTGATATTAAAATAGAATGAAAGGCCTATCAAGTAAAATCTTCTATTGTCTTTGGCAGAATTATTTGAAGGTAGATGAGAAACACTGACAGTAATAGTTGTACCTCATGCTTGTTGGTTGCTCATGTGTGTTATATTAGATGAAACACCAGTGCCTTCAGTTTGTAAAAAGAAGGCTGGCATAAAATTTTGGGGTTTAATCTTTTAAGTTGATATTTTTTAAATTACATATCAGCTTTTCACATAGGTGTGTATTTATATATTTAAATCACCATCTTACCAAATAGTCTTATTTTTTTCCAATAAAATTTCTTAAGACTATTTGGCTATTCAAATTGCCTAATCATATCATCTGAATGAGAACTTCGTTTCTTGCTTTCAATAATTCACCTTTTTCCTTGTCTGACTGCATCAAATCCTATTTCTGGGACATTATGAAAGTGGTGATATGGGCATTTGCATCTCATTCCCGACATGAATAAGAATTTTCCAAGTATGGGGCACCTGGGTGGCTCAGTGGGTTAAAGCCTCTGCCTTCGGCTCAGGTCATGATCCCAGGGTCCTGGGATCGAACCCCACGTTGGGCTCTCTGCTCAGCGGGGAGCCTGCTTCCCCTTCTCTCTCTGCCTGCCTCTCTGCCTACTTGTGATCTCTGTCTGTCAAATAAATAAATAAAATCTTTAAAAAAAAAAGAATTTTCCAAATATTCACATTCTACATTATTTAGTTATTATTAGTAGTTTATTTATTTTTTAAAATCAGGAATCAATAGCGCTGATCATGGAGTCTGCAGCCACCTCAGGTCTTCTTAGGTTTAAGAAAAGATTCTGAACATTTAGGATCCCAAGACTGTAATGGTCCCATTGGGGCAATTACATATTCAGGGTAAGGGACAGGGACCAGGATTTGCCTGCACAGCGGCATCAAGGGCTTCTCTTCAGTGTAGCTCCTCACACAGTGGAACAGCCCAGGGGCATGATGACAAACACTTTATCCAGATGGGAAACTGCTGGGGCTCCACAGACTCATGCCCCTCTGGAGCCAGTCTCTCCTCCACATAGTGTCCAAGTGCTCTGCAAGGGACACATCCAGTTAGGACACATCCACACACGTGAACTCAGGTTCATCCAGTGCTGTGGTTTGCTACCGGGTATATTTTGTTGTGTCTACATGCAGTTGATCAATCAGGGGTCCATTTTTACCAGCAACAGAGCAACATCCTTCACAAACCACCTTATCAGGTTGCCAGGGGAACGGAGCTAGAAAGTTAACATAAGGTCAAATTCTCATACAGAAGGGGCTAGGATTTTGTTAACCCTTTACCCACATAGACATTTTCCGAGAACTTGATTATAATGGATTTTTTTGTATGTTAATAGACTATACTTGTAATCCTTTATCTAGGGCCTTTTGCATTTATATCAGAGATGAGCTGTATATTCGTGTAAGAAAGCTATTTTTTTTCCCAGAATTAAATATCAATGACTCCTTAGGAATAATTATAAGCACTCCTCTTTAGATATTTAAAAGAGTTTAAGGAGTATTGGAATTATTTACTCTTTAAAGGGATGATGTGCTCTGTGGTATAACTAGAACTGCCCTGTGTGGGCTGGAAAGGCCCTATTTCATAAAATCATTACTGATGATCACGTGAAGGACACAACATTAGGGAATATCTTTGTAAAAAATGAAAATGTTAGTGTATTTCACTGCTCCTTGTTGCTCTGACAAGGCACTTTAAGAAAGAGATGAGCTCGGCCAAAAACTGGTTACTCTGCGAGCAGGAATGCAAAGAAATGAGAATGTCCAGAAATTAAGGGCCTCCTAGGATTGAAAAAGACAACAGCTTTGATGCCCCAAACATTGGTATCAAATAGGGATGTAAGCTTTATGGCAAGGATCACAGTCAGGGTGTTGCCCTTCCAAACAATCCTCTTATTTCAGCTCGCTTCAAGGTGGCCTCCATTAAGATGAGAGAGTAAGGTACAGACACAGGGAAGCAAAGAAATAAAGCGGGTTTCAGAACTAGGAGTCGAAAAGATTTTGGTTATGGGTATTGGTACAAGGAACTGACTGGAAACGATTAGATCAGATGCCTACTGGGGTTTTAAAGAAATCTGGTAGCCAAGGAAACCAGGAGTCTGGTCTGCAAATATCTCTGTTAGCCCCTCAAAGCAACACTCAGACCCTTAAGTTTGTACCAGTAGACAAAGAGCTGCGAATGATGGATAGCCTAGAAAGAAGACACATGTTCCAACAGTCCCTCCTGGTGTGGCCATGGAAGACGAATGAACACAGTTGGAGAAACAGAGGTGACCCGACTGTCTGATGAAGGCATTTCTTCTGCTGTTGGAGCAGAGAATCACCATAATTCTTGCTCAGCTTGGGGTCAAAACTGCAGTGAACAGGCAGTTGCGTGCTCCTCATTCTTCCCTTTTCTTAATAGGAGTACTTAAAGCAGGTATTCTGTCCTTATGCCACCACTGTATGTGGGATAGGGGGAGAAAGAGCTTGCTGAGAGCCACTATGACAACTTGATAGAAGACACACATTTTCTCTGCCTCCTGCCCGGACACCATCTCACAACACACCATCACCTTATTCAGTCTCTCTTTAAATGTCATCTCTCCAGAGGGGACCAAATCACTCTACCTAAAATCCCACCCCATCTCCTATCAGCTTATCCTTCCTCTACCCTCTCTTCATATCTTTATCCTCTCTTCACAGCATTTATTCCTCGACACCCCTACCCCACTCCAATGTAAACGCTCTCAGGGCACAACCTTGTCTTTTTCCCAGTGGAAGTCCCAGTACCAAGAAATGGCCAATACATTGTATGCTCTCAATAAATATTTGTTGAAAAAAAAAAATAAAGACAAAACAGTGGAGAGCCTCTAAATGTCCAAGTGTCTGAAGTTGTGCTTGGGTGATCCTATTTTGTTATTTATCTGTATCACATTGTGATTAGTGATAGTTATCTGTGAGTGAGAACACTGCAATTAAGACTTGCAAGGTGGCATTATCCAGTGGGAAACCTAACCCCAAAGTTGTCCTATTGGAAAAGTACAGATATGGTGAAAGGCAAACTGTTTTGAGCTGGTTGTGTTCAAGACTGAAGCAGTAAAATGTCACTCCCATGGAAACTTCACCTTGTTTCAGAAATGGGGGTCAGAGCTACAGCATACTAACCAGGTAGACCTTGGAAATCCTTTAGCATCTCCTCATTCCATGATTCAACAGAGACTGGTCTAATCAGCTTCTGCTGACTCAGGGGAGAAGTTAAAGTTCACCAAGAAGAATTAATTCAATCCAATCCAACATTTAATATTTACTGAATTTAAACCTTGTGCCAGGACTTGAGCCTTCCTATTGGTCACTGTCTCAGAGAACTCAGAGTGGTAGAGGAGCAATGCATGAAACACACACTGCTTTCGAAGTGACAGTATGGGATGCATAGTGTTGTAATTATACCACAAGAGTCTCAGCCTAGCAAAAGACTCAGAAAAGGCTTCCTGGATAAATGTCAGCTAAACTTGGATCCAAAGGGCAAGTGGATCGTCTAAATGAAGAAGGCAGATGAATGGAGTGTTTTCTAAGCCAAAGAAAAAGATATGGGAAAAAATGTTAAAAGGCCTGCTGATGAGGCAGGCACTTTTGTTTCAGATACCGTCTTGTTTTCACCTATCACCCATCCTCCTTTCCTTCTATCTCCAGCTTGTAGCCTATAGGTTGGCCCCTTCTTGATACTCATCCATTGCTCTGCTAGAGCTTCTTTGCAAATCCAATCCAGGAATCAATAAACAAAGAAAATGGCTAAGGAGTAGCCGCTGGAGCCTGGAACCAAGCCTACATTACACTTACAAAAATTTGATTTTCTGCAGAAAAAATATTTTGACTCCTACATTTTTGGACTTCATTAGAAAGATCTGAAATAGATGACACCAAGCTGTTTGCCTAAAATAATGTCCCAAGCCTGAATTGGCATGGATATTTCCTGAGATTAAAATAGAAACTTGTTTTGCTAACAGAAAACAACTTGGAAATCAAAGAGTCGTTTAAGTTGAAACCATTATTTTTCCTTTTCTTGCATAAAATTCCTGTTTTTATACACACCAAGAAATCTGGATAGTGAGATCACCCTGCCACAGAACTTTCCATTAAAAATTTGAAGTTGGAGAACTCCCAAAAAGAAAATAAAGATAGAAAAAAAGTTTGTAATGTAACAAACTCATTCAACAAATATTTATGAGCACCTACTACGTGCTAGGCACTGTTCTAGGCACTAACTGCCCCTTGAAGAGTTTGCATTCTAGCAGAAAGAAGACATACAAACAGGAAATATATAGGATGCTGGAAGACCAGGGGTCTGAAGCATAGACAAAGAAGACCAAATCATGGGGCATCCTGAGGGGACAACTTTAAATTTGGGTGGTCATGGTTGGATTCCTCAAAGAGGTGACATCTGAGCAAAACCTTAAGAAGTGAGAATGTGAACCAACATCTGGGCCCAGGCAGAAGTATCAGCCAGCCAATGGTGCAAAGGCAGGGGCATGCATGCCTGGAGGCTGTGAGAAAGGCAAGGAGGTCACGGGCTAGGGGAAGCGTGAGAACAGGAGACAAGGTCTGAGAGATATGAGAGATGGCACAGCTCTGCACCAGGAAGTCACTGGGACAGGGTTTGAGAAGAAGGGTGACTCAATGGATAATATTTTAACATGCATTTTAGGATGATCGTTGCGTGTTTTCATTTGAACAGTCTTAGTACAGTATTATTTATTTTTTACTCTGCAATAACAGAATGATTGTTTAAAATGGTTTCTAAATGTTCTCCCCAAGATCGGACACCACAGACTGCTAAGTAGTTACAGCCCGCCATCTCTGGCCTGCACGTGCCCCCTGGAGGGGCAGCCGTTGCTATCCTTCTAAATGCTCGAAGCTGAGCTGGCAGAGATAGAAACAGTCTGCACGTTCCTTGTACAAAACTCGACTGGAGAGCCAAACATTTCTTTTGGTTGGTTACAAAATAAAAAACAAGCCTTTGCCAACTCTGCGGGAGAAGCAAACTCCCGGAGTTTGCCTCCGCTAATTGGTCCAAGTCGTCAGTCGTGCTGTGGTTTCACTCCGTGTAGACACTGCTCAGCTCCTGCCCCAGAAACGTCTCCCGTCTCCGGCTTCTCCGCCCTCCGGTGGAAGCCACGGCTCGCCCTTGCGGTCACCACCTGTTCGGGAGGAACCCGCGGAGCGCGCACCTACTCCCCGGGCCCCTTCCCTCCTCGGCTCACCCTTTCCTGCTGAGCGCCCTGCGTTCCCTCGCCCAGGCCGGGCTTGCAACTTTCCTCGCAGCCTGGCGCTCGCCCCACTTGGCTGGCCCTCAAGAGACGCCGCGTCCCTCGTCGATCCGGCTCCCGAGCTTCCCGCCGAGGGGCCAAGCGGCCTCACCCGCGGCCCTGCGCTGCGAGGGCGGCAAAGCAGGCGCACGCGCGCCCCCCGCCCCCTGCGCCCCTCCCCGCGGGCGGTGCAGCTCCCCCTGCAGCACCTCCCCTCGAGGGGAGGGAGCCACAGGGGGCTCCCGGCGTCGCGCCGCAGACCTGCGCCGGCTGCGCGCCGCGCCGCTCTCTTCCGACAGCAGCTGCAGTCGCGGCGGCGCCCGCACTCCTCCCGGAGCCAAGGAGACGAGCGCCTCTCTCCTCCACGCCCAGCACCCCCAACCTGTTCCCCGCGCGCAGTGGCGCTGCCGCCCGCGATTCGCCGCCCGACATGGATTTCCTCCTGGCGCTGGTGCTCGGCTCCTCGTTCTACCTGCAGGCGGCCGCCGAGTTCGACGTGAGGTGAGTTGGGCCACGGGGCGCCCTCTTCTAGCGCTAATTTCGCGCTCGCGGTGCTGGGGTCCCCTCGCTCCGCCGGGTTGCGCGGCCAGAAGTTCGGCGTCGGCGGGAGGAGAGCCGTCGAACCGCTCTCGCAACCTGTGGCCGGCCGAGGCTGGGGAGGGCGCCCCCTGAGAGTCCGGGAGCCCAGCTCCGGCTCGGGGACTGGGGCCAGCGGAGGAGTAGGAAGGCTCCTGGAGCCCCGCACCTCGGCTGGGAGGGCGCGGGCTAGCCTCGTAAACCCAGGTGATGCCCCGGACACCGCCGGCCAGGAAGCCCTCGCGTGTGAGTTAGACGGCTCTTTGAGCGGCGCAACTTCAGGTGGCGGGGCCAAAGCCGGGCTGGACGCTGTCGGGGCCGCTCACACAAAGGGCGGGGGCGTAGGGGCGATGGGGCTTCCCGGGAGGACCCGTTTGCCTCCACACTTGGTTTTCTTGAGGGAGGAGGACTTAAAATAAGGACTGGGGCGGGGTGAGGAGCGCTCCGAGTGTGTTTGTGTACGGCTGCGCACGCACACACAGCTCCGGGACCTGGGGCGAGCCTGGCTGCAGCGTGCTCTGACAGGTTCCAACAACCCGGGCTCCGTCGCCGCTGTCACTCAGCCGCTCCTCTGGCGGCGGCGCGCGGCGCTCTCTGTCCCGCCGCGGGATCCGCTCGGGCGAGTGTGTGTGTGTTTGTGTGTGTGTGTGTGGGTCAGGAGGGCGTGCTCGCTTACCCCATCTCCGTGCAATTAGAGACCAGACCCGCCCCGAGCGCCGATCGCTGCTGCTCGCGCAGGAACCAGGCTGGAGCGGCCGGCGGAGATTTTTACCGGGGTCTCGCCGCCATCCAGCCTTCCTCTTTCAGAGAACCCCCACCCCCGCTCTGACCCCGCCACGTATCCCTCTGCGCCTCCCTAAAGACAGCCGCACCTGTTTCACTTGTAATCTTGGAACGAATCAGTTCCGCGACTGATTAGCTTTCTTGTACCTGGAGGGGAACGGGAACCGGGGGAGCCAGCGGAGCGTTGAGGAGGAAAAGCGCAATCGCTTGTTTACCACCTGGTCGGAGGAAATCGAGAGTTCGGGGTTATTTTGTACTTTGGGCTTGAGGGCATAGGAGGAGAGAAAAGAACCGGGAATTGGAAAGATTACGAGTGTTTTGAGAAAATGTGGGGAGCGGCCAGAGGCTGGTTTATTTCATTAAAGCAATTCTTTGCTCACATTCGGATATGTTGTGCATTTCCGGCACACACATTTGCAATAGGAAATATGTCACATGGTTATGCACAAGATGTTAAGGTAGCTTTAATTTTAAAACAGCCAATTAAAACATTGACCCTCTGGGGGCAGGAATCAGGTGTGAATATAAACAAAGAAAAGATTCACCAAATAAGGTGTGAAAGTGGAATCTGGTGGATAAATTTGAATACTTTTAGCCCTTATTTACATGAGTGAGGAAGATAACATGAATTGTTGATGCAGAAAAGTTTCAAACCCCAAGGACACTTGAGATGTTAGCTACCCTTTAAACTCTTCTTGGTCTTATTTATACTGTTTTATTTTTTCTGGGAACATTTTCTGCCAAAGAGTCTTGCAAAGAGGTCTGATTCATTTGATTTTGAGGACGCTCCCATCTTTCTGCCCTTTTCTAAGGCAGAAATAAAAGGCAGAATTTTTTTTCTTTTGGCTTTGACATGTCCTATTATTTAATACTTTTCAGTTTATGATAAATCAGTCAGAACTGGTTTTCCCCCAAGTAACAGGTGTGGGTCTTTGAGGAATCTGTTTTATTTCAAGCTTCAGAAACCACCCTGTGAGTGTCAGCCTTGAGAATTCTTGGTTTTAGCTGGTGCTTTTTCCATTTAAGAAAGGGTCTTCCCCTCCCTTTCCCCCTACTCCTGTGTGTAGTGTGTAGAGTGTGTGTGTTTAACTTTCTGAAATTTGGAATTAGATCACAGCAGAACTATTTTCCTGAATATGTTTTATCCTTAAATTTCTGCAGGCATGAAGGAGTTCATCAAAAATTGTTGGGTGTGACTTAAATTAAAAAAAATAATAACAGGAAACTTTTTAATTTCAAAAGTGTCTTTATTTATTTTGAATCTTTTTGTTTGGTAGGTGGCCCAGGCAAATAGTGTCTTCGATTGGCCTGTGTCGTTATGGTGGGAGAATTGACTGCTGCTGGGGCTGGGCCCGCCGGTCCTGGGGACAGTGTCAGCGTGAGTATCATCCCCCAGGGACTTTCCACCTGAGAGGTGCGGCTTTCCACCATCATACATGGCTTCACTCTGCACATCATTGGGCTCATTACTGAGCAAGATTTGGTGGTGTGGTTCCAACATTCCTTGCCCCTTCTCAACCTGAGGCAATAGTCCTAAGGTGCCTGCTTTGTTATTTAGAGAACCACCTATGATGCTTATTGTAGCATTTGTCCCCAGTACTTCCAGCTCCTCTTTTCTCATCAGACCTTTTCTGTGCTCCAGACTCTGAGATGGGGGTGAGATAATTAGTCTAGACTGTATTTACACTAAACAGACTCTGAACCTTATAGCACTAATAAAATCCTTACCATACCTGTTGTGGAAAGTGGCCTATTTGTAAACCTTTTTATTTTTTTTTTTGAAGTGAGATTGTATTGACTGTGTTCTAGATGGACCACCCACCATAATAAGTAACACCTGTGAAAAAGCATTATTTTTAAGTTCTAGAAGTAATCATGTAATAAGAGCCAAATCAGAACACTGATATTTACCTTTTCCGTGGATATTTTAATGGTAGAAATCAGAGCCACAACATGGAAGTTTGAGAAATTTGTTCTTTGCAACTTTATCTGGGTCTCAAAATTGTATTCCACTTCCCCTATGAGAAAATCTGCAATTATCAAGTGAATTTCTGGGGCATTGTGCTAGGTTGGTGTGTTTGGTGAGATGATGGGAACGAAGTTGGATTCCTTATATCCTAGTGTTTTATTGTTCATGAGAAAGGAGCTTAGAGTAATAGAAAGGTGGGTTGAAGGAGGCTGGAGCTGGACAGGGCAGAGCTTGCCTTAGGGGTATGTTAAAGGTGGGAGCAACTGGGTAGATTTAAGTTTAGGAAAGCTAAGAATACCCACAGCTGTTTTCATCTTTGAGAATTGTGCGTATCTGCCCTTAACCTTGAGGAGGAGGGAGAGTAATGGTCATGGGTTGACATCCCTGGTTGGATACGGAATGGGAAAGTGGATTAACGTTTGTCTGTTAACCTGCAAGCCACTGGGCCAGACTTTTGCACGATTGGGCAATGGACCCTTTTTATAAGGGGAGATGATGGTAACTCTAGTTTCCAGTAAACAAAAGAATTAGGCAAAGCTGCTGTGCCCTACTGGTTAATTGTTTTTAAGGGAAGATGGTCCAAAAGAAGAACGGTACCTGGCGGAGTTGTCTTCTGCCCATTATACCAGGGTGTCCGAAGTATTCGCCCAGCTGGAGACCACCAGGGTAGGGAGGGGTATTTGAAGAGCAATCAGGCTTTGATAATCAAAGGGTGAAGAGAGGACCTTCTCTTGGCCCAACACGCACACGCTGTTCCCAAATTTAAACAAATGAGTAGTTTCTTTGCAGGAATGGAGATAATTTCCTCTTTTGCTGCCTTAATTGGCAGGGCACTCCCAAAATGAAGGTTGGAGTGCTTTGGGGTGTGCACAGTACCCCAGGCCTACCTAGGACAAAGCTGTTTTGGCAGAAGGCCCTGAGCACAGTGGAGCACACCTTCTCCGGAGGCAGAGTGCCAGAGCATTCAGCAGGGGCCGGGGTCCAGGGGTGTAGGAGTACGTACGCACTCTGCCAGATGCACTCTAAGAATGCCAAGGAGAAAATTCCTCTGTCTCTGAGAGGTTCATCAACTGTGGAATTCCCCAGAAAGAACCTCTCTGAACTGTTCTGTCTTTTTACATGTAATTAAATTTTCTCTGGTATACAGCAGCTGGGTGATTCTGAATTTGATTGAGCGTAAAGACCTTTCCAAGTTACAGTGGCTTACTGAATTGAAATATCCAAGTAAGTTCCTAGCAAACTAGCTTTCCCAGCAGAGATAAGACACTGTTTTATTATTTTCTATACCTTTGATTTGCTTCTAACAGAATGCAAAGTGGTGAAGTGTAATAATTGATAGTATTCATCTTTTCTTTCTTTGTATTCCTTGAGAATCTGAGGAAGCTATAACAATGACAAGTTAGTTATTGAATGGTGATGTTTTAAAATGTCTAATGATCTTGCACAAATCACAGTTTATCTCAACTTAGATTTGGTGAAAAGTTTGAGAGGCAACGTAATGGAAGGGAATGTGGACGTGAGCTAGACTGCCTGGGTTTAAATTTTAGTTCCACCCCCTTATTAGCTGTGTGACCTTGAGCAAGTCATTCAACTTCTCTGTGCTTTATTTTCCTCATCTCTGAAATGGATATAAAATAGTATAATATCTCACAGGACCGTAAATGAGGTGTAAATGAGTTATTCATAAAGCACTTAATGCTGTTCCTGGCACAGAGTAAATGCTATGTATATGTTTGATGAAAGTAAAGAAATATGAAGAAATACTGCTTTTGAAAGAGTGCTCTGGAAGGGGACATACCCATGCTATCAGGTTCTTTGTTTTCTAGGCATGATAAATGTATTTTTGCATTTTACTGCCAAAATAAAAACAATGATTCCAAGGATCTCCGTGTACAATAAAATAAAATGCTTTTAAATTTAAAAAAGCCAGGTGGATCATTACCATTAATATTATAAATGGCAGAGTTGTAAAAACAAGTTCAAAGGTGGATGTTTACTTGTGTTTTTTTGTTTTTGTTTTTTCCAGAATCTCAGATCGTCTAAATGTCTCCTGTCAGCTTAAAGCTCCCCTGTCTTTGTTTTGCTATAAACAGGTAGAGGAATGTAGGGGCCAGAGGTCAGCTCAAAGTAGGAAGAATACCAAACAGAGGCTTGCTGGGGACAAACAGAAAGCTCCTGATTAGTTTTTAAAGGAAGCTTTTATGCAGTTGAAACTTATGTCCCTCCATTTATTCAAGGAAAAAATGCCTTGCTGTTCATTAACTCTTATACCTGGTAATGGACTACCTACAAAGATTCCAAAGAGCTTCTGGGAAATTTAATGTGAAAATTGTTTTTGTCTTTCTGACCCTCAGATCATTTCAGAATTCTTACCCATGAGGAGCATTCTCCTTTCCTCAGCAAAGGTTTGGTTCTTGTTTTTACCAACGATTCACTTAGGAATTTTCCTTCAGACTAGCTCAGCAAAGCAAAAGTAAGCTATCTCCACCTAGACACAGAAGCTCCCACTTTATCCCTTAGAAGATGTGCAAGTGGGGGAGGCCATACCCTCATTATATATATATTTTTATTATATCTCATGTCCTAGTGCCATGACCCTTTGGTATTTAATCCATTTGGTCGAGCATATATAAGATGTTTTGACTCTCTTGCTATGAGACAAGCAGATGTATTGACATAGAACATGCTTGCTACTCCCCTTTCCATGGCCTTGTTTGGGGTCAGTTGACTTTGCATACAGCTCGTATTGCTCAGCCCCCACTCCTGGTCACCGTGTCCAGCCACAAGCCGCATTCAGCTGGACTTCTCATCCTTCCCTCAGACAATGAGGAAGGAAGGATGCTACCCAGACATGCATAGGAGCTATCTTCTGCTTCCTGCCCGTGCCACCTGACATTCTATCCCAACGTTCCTCCCCAGTTGCAGAGAGCAGGACCTAGTCCAGAAACAGTCAGGTTGTGTTTTCATAGTTCTTTTAGAGGTCATACCCTTACCTTCTTTCTATCCTTTGATTCTTTGTTTTATATTCTTTTTTTTTTTTTAAGTTTTTATTTAGATTCTGGTTAGTTAACAGTGTAATGTTAGTTTCAGGTGTACAGTATAATGATTCAGCACTTACATACATCACCTGGTACTTTTCACAAGTGTCCTCCTTAATCCCCATTCCCTATTTCACCCATCCCCCCACCCACCTCCATTCTGACCCATAAATAGGTCCCTATGCAATGAGAATTCAGAACTTGATTTTCCAGTTGTCTTGAGCTTTTATCTTTATCAACTATTGATGTGGCTTTTTGTGGTAAAGTGAGATTTTCTTAAGCACAAACATTGATAGTTACAGATTTACAACACACTGCATCCTAATTACTCAGATTGTCTCAAAATACTCGTTTCTTGTTCTGTAATTATTCTATTCCTTCACTTTCCCATCATATTAATGGTACATTTCACTTTAATGATTTTAACAATTTCTCCTACCAAGTGGAGATCTCTGTAAAAGATGATTTCTCAAGGTTTGTGTATTTTATTTTAAAAAACAACTGTGTATGCTGTGGAACTCTTAAAGCATTAGGTAGTTTGGGACACATTGAGTGTCATTAATGTTTATACCTGGTTAGCTATTTAAAGAGCTTCCCTAATATAGAAGGAGTATAGAGGATCTAAATATTGTATTTCTATATGGTTGTTTTTCTATTTACTTGACTTACCGATTTGGCTGTGTATGTGGCTATGACAGTAGTGTTTCTGTGGAAGGCACTTTTTAGAGGTATGAAGAAAAATTCAAAATACAACAAGTTCCAGGTTTTAACAAAGCTATTTTCTGAGTTCTTTGGCTATCACTGAGCAATTTGTGGTTTCTGAAGGATATATGTGAATTAGGGTGATTTTGTATCATTTTTCCTTAAAACCAGGCAAAATGCAGATGTTCTGGTATATTTTTCTGAAAAATTTGGAAAGATGTAAAACCTGTATCTGGAGTTTGTCTTTGCTTTATTAGTTCTAAACTTCATTTCTTCTTATCCCATCCCTGAGGTTAGTAAAGGCTACAACTGTACAACTGTCAGGGAAAGTGAAATTTTTGAATTCTTATCAATGTTAAATAAGTGTATAGGTTAGTGCGACAGGGGACTGAGAAGCAATAATTTATTCTGAAACTATTTTGAAGTTGTTAAATAATTTTGCCGGATAATATATAATACTGGCTCAGGAATGAGGACCTTTGAAAGACAGCAAATTATTAAATTTCTGTATTTCAGATGAAAAGATTATTAGTTTAAGCAGAGATTTTGATTTTGTAAATGAAACATTTAAATTTCATGTTTTATTCATTACTTGTATCTGGGTTCAAAAAATCGTGAAAATGGAATGTGATTTATTAATTTTTGCTCCCTATACTGGTTTCCTGTCGCTGGTCATAAAATTGTATAAATTATACCTTTCTTTAATTATTTAAATTTTGAACACTTTCTTTAAAATAATTTAGAGTAAATGAGAAATACTGGAATTGGCTTTGAAGACCATACATAGGGTTTCCCTCACAGAGAGATTATTCCTAGTAAATACCTTTCCATTTTGAGGCAGCAACTATGATGACCTCCATTGAATGTGGTTTTGCATTTTATAATTAACCTTCCTTAGACCCATACAGTCATACCTAGTCCAGGAATAACTGGGGGTCTCAGGTAGGCTATACTGCCCAGAGCCCTGTTGCAGAAGGCCAGCAGGTCCTGGGGCCACCTTAATGGGGCTGAGCACACTTCACTGCCTTAGTGTCATTTTAGCTTCCTTCTCTATTTTGAGGGGTGGTAATGCAGATTCTGGTTTTTTTTTTTTCTTTTTTTCTTTTTTTTTTTTCCCCAGGTAGGAATAAAAGCAAGGCAGTGGGCACTCCTATAACTACTTTTAGCACTAAACCTGCTCCAAATCCTGAGGAAGTGAAGTTTTTGATTAAGATTATTCAACTACCTCTTTCTGTGAAAAGCTTATTTAAGAACACCATGTACTTTCAGTAACTTCAAGTGGTCTTGGAATGTAGATTCCAAACTAAAATCGGTGTCAAAGAAGTTTGACCTTTTCAAACAGGTAGTTTTGAGTATGCCTAGTGTTGAAAGTTAAATTTCACAGAAATTACTTTGTTCCTTCATCTTTTCTCCTATTGGAATTGATCTTTATGTAATGCTCTTAAGATATACTCCTTTTCTACCATCCTCTCTTAATGTTAATCTGGGAGGGTCTTAGCCCTTATGGATTAGAAACGTTGGTACTTCCTAAACTGGGAGGTTAGGTCATGGAAAGGGAAACAACTGGAGTTGCTGCAAGGTCTGCTGCTAGATCTGACTTCAGATCCCGGCCTCAGAGATGTCTGCCATAGAAAGTGAAGGAATACACGAGTACTCATTGCTACCAAGCAGGCACTTCTGGCCCCAGAAGCAACATTGTATTTCTACTTGAAAACTTTCCCATAAGCTTCAAAACACATGGGTGTGTTTTTCCTCCTTTAGACTCTGTTATAGCGAGCATAATAGACAGCATTTTTGAAGAGTGCTTTTTATCTGTAGAGTTCAGGTTATATGCATTTTGAGTCCATTTTACTCAACTGCATGCTTTTAAAGCAATCGTCCAGTGATGCTGAATGATTGCATGAGGCATCTCTTAGTGAGTAATGGAAGATACTCATCATGTGGGAGATGAAAGGGAAGGAGAGGAGGGTTCTTATGGCTTCATCCTTGGTGCTCCCCCTCCTTCCTCACCACCACACACATAGTTTCAGCCCTTTCCCACCAACTTGATGCAGATTTAAAAATTTTTCCCATCAATCTTTTAAAAATACTTACTTTGTAAGAAAAAATGCATTTATTTCCTCAAGTATCCCTCTTCAGAGCAATGAACATTATCAGCTTTTTTTGTACCTTTCAGAAAGGTTTTACATATTTATGGGTAAATTTCTCTCTCTTCTCTACCCCATCTCTTTTGCAAAAATGAAAGTAGACTGTATACATTGTTCTGCAATTGCTCCTTTTCCTTAACAGTGTGTCTTGGAAAGCTTTATTTATCATCAGTACATGAGGAGCCTGCTTTTTTAATGGATATATAGTATTCCACTGCATGGCTATATCATAATTTATTAATCAGTTTCTTATTGATGGACATTTGTGTTGATCCTAATCTTTTACTAATATAAACAATTCTAAAATAAGTAACCTTGAAATATACAATGGAGAAATATTGTTTTGGATGTGTGCTAGTATTTCTACAAGGTAACTTTCTATGTGCAATCAAATGGCATATACGTTTGTGGTTTTGACCAACTGGCCAAGTGGTTTCTTACTTGGTAGTAAATAGTTATGGAAAAGACTAGATTAGAGTGCTGACTTAAAGCTCTGGCAATTCCATATCCAGAATCTGATCTGTTGCTTAATTTTAGGATACTCTGATCCCTCCTGTTTCTCCCAAAAGCCCCTCTGGTAGGTCAGTGAAGGACCTTTGTCCCCCTTTTTCTTCTGTTTCCTCTTGGAACAGAGGCAACTGGCTCATACTGGGAAGATGGAATGTGGTTTGTCCATTTGCCAGGATTTCTACCTGGCATCCTGACAATTGGCTGTGTATTTTTTTATGGATGTGAGGTCCTTTTTACTTGTAAGAAGGATTTACACATTCTTTAAAGAATTGCTTAATTCATTGACCTTTTATTTATAGGTCAGTCATAATTTTTATCACTTTGTATAGAGGATTTTCTTTTTTATTATTAGGGAGGATTATGTAGAATTTTGGTATCTGAATAAAGTTTTTTGGGAGACCTGTTATGATAAAAAGATTTTCAGGAAACATTAAAATATTGTTGTGTCAAAATACTTTAATAAAATGACTTTAAGACCATCAAGGCATAACTTTTCCATTAGTGATTCTAATCTTTATTTTAATTATGTTTTAAAATCATTTTGCTTAACAAAATAAATGCACGCCTAAGTGAAAAATTAAAAGACTCAAAGAGAAAGAGAAGGTAGCGAAGGTAACTCTTTCTACCTTCCCTGTTTCCCTGACACCTAATTCCAGTCCCAGGAACTTTTTCTTCCTGCTTTTTGCGGAGATTTGTAAGAATTTGCAACTTATTCTTGTTTATAAATTGATAGCATAAAGTAAGAACTATTCTGTGTTTTCTTTTTTCATGTATCATATTTTAGGGATCAGTCCTTATCAGTTCATGTAAACCTGACTCATTCTTTTATTATTTTTTTTTTTAGATTTTATTTATTTATTTGACAGAGAGATCACAAGCAGGCAGAATGGCAGGCAGAGAGAGAGAGAGAGGGGGAAGCAGGCTCCTTGCTGAGCAGAGAGCCCGATGCGGAACTCGATCCCAATACCCTGAGACCAGGGCCTGAGCCAAAGGCCAAGGCTTAACCCACTGAGCCACCCAGGTGCCCCTGACTCATTCTTTTAAATGGCTGTATAATACCTCACCAGATGTAAATACCTAATTAATTTTAAAATTCTTATTTGTGCATATTTAGGTGATTTTCAGTATTTTGGTTTTATGAAATGTGCTGTAGTCAATATCTTTGCATATTCATCATCACTGTTATATACATTTGGATGTGGGAGAGTTATAGGGACATTCTATTTTTATGGAAGTACAGTAATTAAAGAACTCATTTTTATAAACCATCTTCTATAAAATATGTCACTTAAAGGAGATTAAATCATGGATAATATTACGCAGTGGAAACCTTCTGATCAGCCACATTTTATTTTTGATTCCCTGAGAAGATAGTTTAAAAGAGAAATAGAATTTGTTCCTTTGTTTCTTTTTGTTTATATTTTACTTTGTTTGGGGGAGGATATGAAGTGGCTGTCAGGAATGCATGCAATAAAATAGGAAAACAGAATTAACGAGGGCTGGGGGAGGGAAAAAAAGGAGAGAATAAAAGGTAAGCTGGCAGGAGGAGAGTTATTGACATGTAGATATGTCAGGCATAGGATCCTAACTATGTCTTATAATGTGGCTGTTAGCTTCTGGTAGCCAACAGAAAAAGAAAAGTGTTACTGCTCATATAATTCATGATGTTTGTTAGGGGAAAATCAGACCAGTTATTTGGGGGAAATTATGGCTTTTCCCACATGTAGTTCTGAAAGAAGAGTTTCATGTGGTCCTTAATGGAGTAGGAGTGAATGGTGGAGAGGAAGGGGCCACAGCAACATTTGTCATGAAGCCAATGGTGGTTGTACAAAGCTGTTTCCTTAGAAGATGCTCTGATCTAAGATGAGGCCCCCCTACTCTAACAGTGCAGTTCATGGGAAGTTTAAGAAGCATTATCTACACACTTAGCTTTCTGATATCTCTGCTCAATCCATCTCAGAATAGCTGTGATTCATGAACTCTTTAGGGCTTAATGGACAATTCCAGGTTAGAAAAGGCAGTTTTAAGTTAGGATCCCTAACAACATCCTGAAGTTTGCTGTATTATTAAAGTCTAGCCCATACCTCTCTCTCTTTCCCCTTCTCTTTATATTTCTTTCCTTCCTTTCATGTATTTTAAACATCGGTCAACGCTTTGTACAGTGTGTATCCAGAGTCGTTGTGATTGGAGTGTAGATAGATGTCTCCTGTGATCCAGTATAAGGAGGTTCTGTCAATAAATCAGTGGGAGAATTTTTTTATATTGATCTTGTATGAATTACTTTGTATTCATTGGATATCAGTATAAAAGTTCATCACCGGGGCGCCTGGGTGGCTCAGTAGGTTAAGCCGCTGCCTTCGGCTCAGGTCATGATCCCAGGTCCTGGGTTCAAGCCCCACATCGGGCTTTCTGCTCAGCAGGGAACCTGCTTCCTCCTCACTCTCTGCCTGCCTCTCTGCCTACTTGTGATTTCTCTCTGTCAAATAAATAAATAAAATCTTTAAAAAAAAAAAAAGTTCATCACCATTTTGCTATGGTCTTATTCATCTCTAAGCAAATTGTGGCTTGGAATAAGAGATGAGGCATAAACATTGCCTCTAGGCATCATTTATCCTACTTGAGCTGTTCCATGAAATAGGGCCAGTGAACTCAGAAACAACAAACTCCTTGACCAGTGCTCATTTCCCCCAAAGCTCTGGATTGTTACAGATATGCAGAGGAGCCCAAATGACCCTTAGTTGTTATTCCAGTTTCCCTGGATCTCATGAAGGGCTGCTTTAAATAAGCCTCTTAGGCCTGAATAGACTCAAAGCAGAATCCATGGTAGGTATTCTTCATGTTCCTAACCTGCCTCAAATTTAGCTCCTTTTCGCTGGGGTGTGAGGAAGCACTGATTCTCCTGCAGTCATGAATCCCCAGGGTCAATGGAACCTGAAACACTGATAGACACATGTCCTCAGAGAGCCTGTCTCTTAAAGAAAGATAGCTCAGTGTGTGTCTTGAGAGGGCAGTAATCCAGGAAGTATCCCATTTCCTTGGGAGAAGCAGACAAAGAAAGCAGAGGCTTTAAATGCCTCTTCACAGGGATCTGTACCAACCAGGAATCGAACCAGTCTGAGAACTGTTACCCTGTGTCAGTCAACCTGGAAGGGAACTAAGGAGCTGACATTTTAGAGCCCAAACCTTCTCTTCTGTCATGGGAACAAATACATAATCCGTTATCAAAGATAATAGAATGCAGCCAAAATAATTTGGCTTGAAAAAGTTTCGAAATGATGTCAGTCATTACAACCATAGGAAAACATTAGTGGCATAACCTATTGTGATTCACAGTGCATCCTTGGGAATCTACCAGGGCAAATTAGTTGCAGAATGTACACCCACTTACTAAAAATTGATGTGTTACAAAGTATAGAGTTCAGTTAAATAATATCAAATTAAATAAATTTTATGTTTTAAAGCTGTAAAAGTTTTCAGCTTTCTCATTTCATCATTTAATTAATAGTGCATAATTAAAGAGATAATTGTGGTCATAATAGAATTTCTAATAAAATTACTAATGAAGCCAGTATAAAAGAGTACATTAAAGCCTTAATCAGATAAAATGTTATTATGTGTGGTAAAATAGTGCCAGATATCTATGTGTTCATTCCATATTCTTTCATAGATTCTCTCAATAATTTTACTTCTAACTTAGTCTAATAATAAATAATATGAAGTGAACTTGTTATTGTCATTATGGAAGGAAAAAGATATGAATAGGCAAAGCAATTTCTTTGCTTTAGAATATAGTAGACTTTGACGAAAAAACCCTCTTTTTTATTTATATATTCATTATAAATTTAAAAACTTATAATTTATTAGAGACCCTCATTTTCCACCATACACTGACTAAAGGCTGGAGAGACATCCTTACTTATGTACTAGATGTACGGGGAGAGGCAGTTTGAGACTGAGGATTTGCCATCAGTTATTGGCACGTGGATAACCTAGAGTCAATTAAATTTTAAAATGGAACACTTCATTTGGTCAGTATCTTTTTAACCATTCTGTAGATTAATGATATAAATTCTCCAGAGCTGACACGTTTTCCTATTGTAACATCATCCTATCACAAGGTTAGGGTTGCCTTTTATAGATAGTACTGATTTATGGTGAGATTTTAGGAAATACGTCATCATGGATTAAATTTACACTGGTATACACAAAGGAAGAAACAATTGGAAATTTCTGGATTTATGCTTACCTTGTCAAAAATAATGTTGTTTTTCAAAAATATTTGCCTTATTTTCATACATTAGGGTTCTCAAACTCAGTTCCTAGGAGAGATCCCTAAATGGTCAAAGGTATGTGTTGCGACATTTACAGAAACTAGTTCCACAGATAGACTATCCAAATATAAGTTTCCTGCCACCCAAAATATTTTTCTAAAGCCTTTGGTACTATTTTATTTCAATGTTAAGATTTGTAGGTGCTTAATAATTACCTGCCAAATGTTTGCATGCCAATAAATAGCAAATAGGGGCGCCTGGGTGGCTCAGTGGGTTAAGCCGCTGCCTTCAGCTCAGGTCATGATCCCAGGGTCCTGGGATTGAGCCCCGCATCGGGATCTCTGCTCAGCAGGGAGCCTGCTTCCCTTCCTCTCTCTGCCTGCCTCTCTGCCTACTTGTGATCTCTGTCTGTCAAATAAATAAATAAAATCTTAAAAAAAACAAAACAAAACAACAACAACAAAAAAAAACAAATAGCAAATAGAAGAAACACAAATTGCAGCTCACACTTAGCTATATATATATATTTTTTAACATGCATGGGTATTTATAGCTGATTTTATATCCTACACATTTACTATGGTAATAGTTTCTATTGGATAAATTGTCCCATATTCATATGATTGCATAAATACTTCATGGTGTTTCACATAGATAATGGTGGTTCAAAGTCCTTTGTCCATTGGATTTTTATTTTTATTTATTTATTTCTGGATTGAGTTTTAAAATCATCAGTGAATTAAAAGGTTCATCATATCTTGGTTACTATGGCCAAGAATTAAGACATTCCCATATATAAACATTCCCAACTAATGCAGAATTACTTTTTGGGGAAACTATTTGGGGAATTGGGGGAAAACTATAAAGAAATTATTTGTAGATATGTTCGGTTCTCTAATCTTCTGTTAGATTCTGATGAATTCTATAGCTCTAATACTTAAAAAGTAGTGGTCTGAAAGTTGGGATTATCCAAAATACTTAAAATGCTATTCATGGGATCTCTTGTCCTGGATCTTGGAGTCTTAAATATCTGGCATTGGATAGTTGTCTATGAATAGAGTTTCCTGGGCTAATATAAATTTTTTTTTTTTTTTAAGATTTTATTTATTTATGGGGCACCTGGGTGGCTCAGTGGGTTAAGCTGCTGCCTTCGGCTCAGGTCGTGATCTCAGGGTCCTGGGATCGAGTCCCACATTGGCCTCTCTGCTCAGCAAGAAGCCTGCTTCCCTCTCTCTCTCTCTCTCTCTGCCTTCCTCTCCATCTACTTGTGATCTCTCTCTGTCAAATAAATAAATAAAATCTTTAAAAAAAAAAAAGATTTTATTTATTTATTTGACAGAGAGAGATCACAAGCAGGCAGAGAGGCAGGCAGAGAGAGAGGAGGAAGCAGGCTCCCTGCCGAGCAGAGAGCCCGATGCGGGGCTCGATCCCAGGGCCCTGAGATCATGACCCGGGCCGAAGGCAGCGGCTTAACCCACTGAGCCACCCAGGTGCCCCTAAATTTTTTGACAATGAGAAATACAGTGTGAAATTTAAGGTTGGGTGTAGAGAAATTTTTAGAGCTACTACTTTTCCTAGCTGCAGATTATGGTTGGGAGGTAGGAGGACAGGGTCAGGCAGGACCTTTCCCTTTCATGCATGTACCTGGCATTTGTGACATGTGAAAATGTGCGTATGTCATGCTGTGCTCTTTGCTTAAGAGGCATGTGTGACTCCTATCTGGGGCATGTGGTAATTTTATCTGTCCTATTAGTCTGGGGTATTTCATTATTTCCTTTTCAAAGGTTATGCTTGGCCTAACATTTGGGCATTTTATAATTAAATTTACAGTAAACTGTATTCTAGCAGATAGGCATACCTTTGGATAATAGATGGGGGGCCAGTTCCTTAGGGCTTTCTTAGCCCTCATTTTTTTTTAATGTCCAATTTCAATTCTGAAAACCTGTGTTTTGCTGGCTAGGAAAACTAATCTCCAAATGGTTTAGTTTCACCAGATTTAGCTAGATAGATTTAATTTAATTAATAGATTTAGTTTCTCATAATTTCATAAAAGCATCAGAGTGCTTGTTATTTTTTTTTCTTTATTTGACATACAGAGATCACAAGTAGAGAGAGAGGTAGGCAGAGAGAGAGAGAAGAGGAAGCAGGCTCCCCACTGAGCAGAGAGCCCGACGCAGGGCTCGATCCCAGGACCCTGAGACCATGACCCGAGCCGAAGGCAGAGGCTTTAACCCACTGAGCCACCCCGGCACCCCAGAGTGCTTGTTATTTTTAACCATGCCTGTTATCAGTGAGAACCCTCAGCAAAGTGCATGGTATCAGCATTCAGATGAACTGAAGCAGTGGTTCGGGGCAAGTCGCAGGAGAGAGCTCTAGACTCCTAAACTATGAGTGGCTTTGCTGTCAAAGTCGCATGTGTTTACTACTGTGGCTGTTTACAGTGGCTGTGAGAAACAGTATCAGGAGATGATGGGACAGATTTTTCTATATTATTTGCTACTAATGAATCCTATTTTAGCACTTCTTGCAATGGAGTTTATACCATAAAAAATACATGTAGGGTATTTATTTGGGGCAGCTTTCACAAAAATTATGGTGACCGCTGCCTGTGAAAATTTCCTTATGCATCAATAGAAAATAGACCTCAGAAACTTCTTGGAAATAATCAACTCTGGGTTTAACATTGCTGTGATTTAAAATGCAGTTTTGTATAGTTTTAAAATGCAAATTTAAAAATAGGCGACATGGGCTAAAATTTCATGCTAGAAATCTTATTTAATGGACACACATATTGATACCATAAAATTTACTAAATCTTTGTGTGTCAAGGCTGATTCATATTAAGTATGAGACATGCGACCCAACTTTAAGATATTATAAGACAAAAATAAACTATACAGAACTGTTTGGCTGCTTAGTATTAATGTAACTAGTTAGAAAATAATGATGTTTGCTATTCTTTATTGTTTACCTTTATTTAAAACCATTTAATGTATTTTTCTTGATAAATTAGATTATTCAAAATTGGCAACTAAAGAGTATTAAAGAAACGGTATCCTTTTATATTTTCCCTTTTAATACCTAACCATAACCAGTTTTCCTTAATATGTGATCCAGAATGTAATTTGCAATTTATGCTTTGATTTACTTTCAGCTTTTTGCTAAGATTGTACTTGATATATTTCACTATTCTATTTTAAGAAATGTGTTAACATCAAGATATGGTGAGTTCTTTTAAAATTAACAACATAAACAACAATAGATACAAAACACTACTTAGTTATGAACCTAATCAATGTGGGAAAAAAACCTCTAACAAGCAGATATATATATATATATATATATATATATATATATATATATATATATATATAAAACAATATGTGGGCCTTGAAAAATACAGAACAATCATTCTGGATCAATAGTTAAATTATTACTTTAATTGAATCAATTTGGTCTTGGACTATTTCTCTTCTGCTATTATCCCAAAAAAGGCTTCATTCACCTAATTTTGATTTACGCAAATAAAAGCACAAATCAAAAATAAAAGTGAATATTTTATGCTTTAAAGAGGGAAGGTGTTAATTCACAGAGAAGTAATAAATCATCTCTTCCCTTACCTCTAGGACCTCTAAGCTGGTCAAACCCTAGCCACGATTAGTATTGTTTCAAGATTCTTCCATTTACTTTCGTTAAACTGGGTTATTTATGTATCTTCAAGTGAAATGGCTGAGCTTTCACGGTAATTCTTGTTGCTGTTGACAACCAAAGCAGCCATGCAAGAAGAAAATGCCGTGGAAGGAAAGAAAAAACAAATCTTAACATTTCCTCCCCAAAGTTGGAGAGAAAAGGGAACACAAAGTATGTAAGAAACAGGTAAGTAAAGATCTATCAATTAAAAAACTACCAGCCTTGGTTACTAATTGATCCGAAGTTTTAATTTTTTTCAGATATTTTGTCCAACACTCATTTAAATAAAAGGATACTGTCTCTTGGAACCAAAATTAATATTCTGAAAATGAAAAATTGGATTGGAAGGTACAGTGCCGCAAGAGGTCTGAAATACTCTGATTTAGAATTTGGACTATGAAAGAATAGCACAACTTCAATTATTGGTTAATATTTTTGTTACAGAACGTTTTTGAATGACAAAATGGTGACTAAAATATTACTATTTTAAACATGTCCTAGATTTTTTTTTATTTCAGAAAAGCACTGAGCGTTGAATATGTGTAAGTCTCCGGGAATGTAACAAGTTGCTAAATACCCAAGTCCAGCCTCCTTACAGAAAAAGATCTGGAATTTCTTTTTTTGGACATTTGTTTTGCAGCTTTCTACGTCTTAAGACAGAGACTAGCCAGGATAAGGTGCCAGCTCAAAGGTTAGATGAACATATTTCTTGAACTAATTTTGGCTAATCTATGTCTCAAAAGGCATAACCTCTAGATAATAACTTTACAGAGCTATCAATAAAACTTAATATTAGTTGTGTTTTTGAGTTGCCAATTTTGGGGAAAACTATGTTTTTTGGAGATGTGTTTAATTTCGTTCATAATTATACAAGTTCATTTCATTTCAGTTATTACATTAAACTTTTCCCTTTCAGTTTATAATTCCTTTCTCCTGTCTTATGAATTTAATAAATTGACCTCCATTCTAACCTAAAGGACAGTTTATATTTTTAATACTTAAGGAAGGAAATTAAAAAAAAAAAGTCCACCAAATGAAATTACTAACACCAGCCTATCATTAACCTGAGGGAATTGTATCTCATATTCACTAATTCTTCTTGGAAAAATTCAGGTAAGAAATATTTTTATTGTATGAAGTATATAAGATGTTATAGTCAGACCTATGAGTATTTATGTTATATTGTCTTGGTACATAGAAGGTTCCTTTTAAAAAATATTTTTGGAAGTGAATAATGTCACTTAATGAGTCACCTTTATGGCACTTTAGTGGAAAATTTTGGTGAAATACGTGAAATTCTTTTTGATGGAATGGGGGCCAAGAAGACAATGTACTTTAAACTGATAGGTGAAAGATACTATCACATGTTTTTAAGAGAGGATTTCAGTAAAAACATTTGGGGAAAAAAATTGATAGTGCTAGAAATAAAAGTTAAGGAATTTCTTTGTTCAGGGACACCTAAAAAATTCACAGTGTATGTGTCTCATAAACTGTTAAGAGTCATAGGATTAACTAGCAGAGATAGGGCTGAGGTTAAGGAGGCAATGCCAAAGAAAAGTACAGTGGATTTGAACAGGAGAGGTTTGCACGAGTACTCTTATGCATGGATTAAAAAAAATACAGTATAGTACTATAAATGTATTTTCTCTTCCTTATAATTTTCTTAATAACATTTTCTCTAACTTGTTTTATTGTAAGAAAACCGTATATAGTGTATAACATATAATATATAATACATATAGCATATGCATATATACATATAATACACAGTATATAACACATATAGCATAAAACTGTTTATGTTATCAGTAAGGCTTTCAATCAACAATAGGCTATTCGTAGTTAAGTTTTGGGGGAATCAAGAGTTACACACAGATTTTTGACTGTAGGCAGGTTGGCACCCCTAATCCCCATGTTGTTCAAGAGTCAGCTGTAGAATGTGGGCTTTGTCACCAACAGATCCAGGTTCAGAACCTCTTCCTGGGACTTACCAACTGGCCATGAGTGCCTCACGCAGAACAGTTCTTGATAAACGTTTGCTATTATTAGCATGTGGTCAATATATAGAATATATAGAGAGAACAATATATAAAAATATATAGAATACTTTGAATACCACCCTAGTGTTTAATTAGATTCCATCCTAATACTCACGGTATAGCATGTTTTTAAGTACATTTGTTTATATGCCCATCTTTTTTTCTTTCTTTCTTTCTTCTTTTTTTTTTTTTAATATTTTATTTATTTATTTGACAGAGAGAGGTCACAAGTAGGCAGAGAGGCAGGCAGAGAGAGGGGGAAGCAGGCTCTCCACTGAGCAGACAGCCCGATGCGGGGCTCGATCCCAGGACCCTGAGATCATGACCTGAGCTGAAGGCAGAGGTTTAACCCACTGAGCCACCCAGGCACCCCCCCATCTTTTTTTCTAAAAAAATATTTATTTTTTTAGATTTTAGTGGAAGAGTGTGGGGTGAGGTTGTGCAGAGGGAGAAGAAGAGAGAATCTCAAGCATGCTCTGCTCTGAGCATGAAGCCCAACTTTGGGCTCGATCCCACAACCCTGAGATCATGACCTGAGCCAAAGTCAAGAGTTGGACACCTACCCGACTGCACCACCCAGGAGCCCCTATATGCCCATCTTTTATGAAAGTAATCAATTGGAAGTAGGAGATTTCCCACATTATTCATTTCTAAAATTAAACTTTCATTGAATAGCTGTCTGTGTTTCTGAACCATTCCTTTCTCACTTCTCTAATAATATCCATTTGCAAACCTCAAGAGTAGAGTCTGGTTTTGATTAGCTAACCAAAGGAAAAGGAACTGGAAGGAAGTAGAACATTTAGAGTTGCTGTGGTTTATTCCACAAACATTTCAGAGCTTACTAGAAGCAAAGAGCTAAGTTAGGTGCTGGGAGAGGTACAAAGAGATCCATAGACTCTTGATTGTGAGGAGCTAATTTGGTAAGATGATTGTCTCTTATTCCTTCCAGGATTCTAAAGTAGGAAAAAGTGGCAAAGAGTTGAGGTTGCTCAGAGGAAAAGACCCTTCTTGCTGGAGAGGATCAAAGATTTTATGGACTTGGTGGGGTTCAGTTGAGTCCTTCATTGAACAGTTTTATTTATATATATATATATATACACACACACACACACACACACACATACATACATACATACACACTGAGTGCTATTACCTTCATGGTATCTCTGAACTACAGATAACCACTTGCAGATACCATCTTTATAAGATGAAGCTCTAGGTATCCATGTTGTTCACTGTCCGTGTTGAAGGCCCACATATTAGGACAATACTGGGTGAGAGGTGTGTTTTGATCTAGGATACTGCAAAAACATATCTTAGGGGGCAGGATCCCAGCCCAGGTGTGATGGAGTAGTGGCCCAACTAAATCCTGAGGGATAAGTCAGGTGAAGGGCACCCTGGCCAGACAGAAAAGTGCATTGAAATGTTAGAAGCCAGAGTGAGGGGGTACATTCTAGGAAGTGTAAGCACCCTACTCTGGCATGGGGTATGTGTTTGAAGGGCATCAGATAAGAGATGCAGTGGGAGAAGTAGCATGGGCTGACTCATGGAAGGCCTTTGATGTCATCTTAACTAGATCAGCCTTTGTCCCAAAGTTGCAGAGGAACATTATAATGATGTTAAACAAGGAAATTACATAATCAAATTTATATTTCAGAGGTTGTAAGTTGGGCTAATAGGTCATATCTAGTATACAGGTGAATTTAGTCTCATTCACAGAGTATTTTAACATTTCTTGAAATAGCTGCCAATATTTCACAGGAAACATGGATATCAGGGTTTGCTGAAAAATCAGTAATCCTGCATTACTGTAAGGAATCAGTGGACTGGAGGGGCTTAGCAGCTGTCTCATTTGGAAAAAGCATGTAGGTCATTGCCATGGGGCTCACTTCTTCAGGGCAAATGCCTGGGACCTGTAGGTACTGAAGGTTGTGAGGCTAATTTCTGAAAGTTTTCCTGATTGGCAATTTAGAGAATAGCTTTTTGAGACTTGAGACTTGAGGCTATTACAATAAACCTGACAAGTTAGGTTTTATCGTAAGTAGTAGAGGTAAGAACGGAGAAAAGAAAATTCAAAGATAATTTTAAAAAGGGAGGTAGGGCACCTGGGTGGCTCAGTCCTTAAGCTTCTGCCTTCAGCTCAGGTCATGATCCCAGGGTTTTGGGATAGAACCCCACATCAGGCTCCCTGCTCAGTGGGAAGCTTGTTTCTCCCTCTCCCACTCCCCCTGCTTGTGTTCCGTCTCTTGCTGTGTCTCTCTCTCTCTCTGTCAAATAAATAATATATATATTAAAATTAAAAAGGAGGGAGAGAGAAGCAGGCAGCATCAGGACAGTGGTGGGGAGCTTGGGCTTTGCAGACAGCCACTGTTGGTGTGGCAGCCACTGCCACTCAGAACTGTGTTTTTGAGAAACTGACTTCACCTTTCTGAACAAGAGCTTCTTTTTGGGAAAATACAGCTGAGAGCCCTCCCTATGAGGTTTTTATGAGGATCAGATGAGAGAGCACTTGGCTCAGTAACTGGCTCCATGTTAATTCACATTCAGTAAAATGGTGGCTTTTGGTGATGATGGTGGTTGTGGAAAATGACGAAGGTAGAATCGAGGTTGGTGTCCATGTTCCTGCTGTGTTACTCAGTGACCTAGAGAACATTGAAGAAACTGCAGATGATGACTTCCACATCGGATGTGGTATGTTCTGAGGGCTTATGAGACTTTGCAGTGGAGGGTGTGGTCGTGGTTGGATTCTGGGTCTGGAGCTCGGGGGTGAAATCTGAGCAGGGCTGAGGCTGTGATTTGATGATCTCTCCAGCACTGTCCTCCTACACAAGGGTTCCCTCCCCAGCTTCTTCAGTCAGCATTGATAAGCATCGCCGCTGTGTTCATAGAGGATCAACTTTAGACGTGTATGAAGACTGGGGGAGAGGTAAAAATACTGTGTTACATATTGGCTGAAGTGTTACCTACTCATTTTAAGTTTTTGAAAAAAAAAAAAAATCCTTTCCAGTTTACCATTTTGCCTGGGAGAAAATCACCCTGTATGAATGATATGCCCTGTTTCCCCCCTTTTGGTTGGATCACTATGACTCCTAATTCTAAGCAAATATTCAACTAAAAGTGAATCATTGTCAGGAATAAGTGACTACACTTATTTTGGAAGTTTGTGTTCTTTCTTAACTGAATATACTGAACACCAGCCCTGCCTCAATTCCTGGCTTAGATGCTACCTTCTCTTCTCTGCCTTCCTTACTTCAGCAGGGAAAGGTTTCCTTTCCTTGCTCTACACTGAGTTATAACATTTGCATAGAGCCTGTCTCATGCCTCCCTATGCTGCGGTGACTTGTGGATCTATGTCTTTGGTTTTCTCCCAGACTGGTCGTTCCATGAAGCTGTTCACTGTGTCTTCCGCATCTTTCAACCCAGGGCAGTAGCTTCCTCTGCACCCTGTCCAGTTCAGCTCAGCTCAGCACACTTTTGAAGATGTAAGGATTAGACACTTCTGTATATAAGGGACAAAAAAGATAAATAGGATGTAATCTTAATAACCAGATTGTGGTTTTCAGAAAGGACAATTTACTGGGAAAATGAATATATTTAATTTGCCTATCTTATGACCTATGTTATAGATCATAGATCTTAACTCTTGATTCAGATTACCAAAAGAAGCCAATTTACATGCTTGAAAATGCATAAAATATAATCTGTGGCATCTGCTACCAACAGTCCATTGATTATTCACAATGATGGATAGACTCCTGATTCTTTGAGGCCAAGTACCTCCAGGCTGACACTGCCTTCACTATGAAGGACTATTTTCTGCTATCTAGACCCTGTCACAGTGGACTTCCCTTGTATTTCTAGACCTTCTGCTGCTTCATGTGTCTCTGGATTTGCCTATGTCGCTGATTCTTGAATGGAAGGCACTTCACCCATCCATGTGGTGAATTCCTCCTCATCCATTAAGATTCAGTTCACATTTCCTCCTGTAAGCCTTTCCTGACATTTTTTCCCTATCCTTACATCTTTGCAGAGAAATTCCTTCTTCTATATTCTCTTAATACTTTGTACGCCTGTCATGTCTATCTTTGCCAAGAGACTGTATGCTGTTTCAGAGCAGGTACAGTGTTTTAAAGAGCTCAAAATTGGGGCGCCTGGGTGGCTCAGTCGATTGAGCATCTGACTCCTGATTTCAGTTCAAGTCATGATCTGGGTGTCCTGAGATCGAGCCCTGCACTGGGCTCTGAGCTCAGCGGGAAGTCTGCTTGAGATTCTCTCCCTCTCCCTCTGCTACCCCTGGCTCTCTAAAATAAATAAATCTTAAAAGATAAATAAAGAGCTCAAAGTGTAATGGAACTAGATAAAGAAAATAACTATGTAATAATCATATAGCATGATGTGTATATATTTATATACATCTATATGTATATAAACATATAAATAATTTATGATAGAAGTATGCTTATAAAAGCACTGAGAGGCTTATAGAAAGCACTAAGAAGGGCTTCAAACTCAGAATGAGGGTCTAAAGCAAATCTCCGAGATGGTAACATTTAATCTGAGTACTACTGAAGCCTGAATGAGTATTAGTCCAGTCGACAATGGAAGGAAGGACATTTCCATGGAAAAGCATGGAAGTATCGGAATACGTTGTTTTCTGGGAACTGCAATTTGTTGGTATACATGTGGATGTGATTGCAGAGGAGGCTGGTGGGATAAGCAGGCGTCAAGTCAGAGCTGTGGTGTCAGCGTTTGAGTCACTAGGATGAGCTAAGTAAACATGCCCATGCGAGGAGTCAGTGACTGAGTGAGAGTAAGGAGGAGAGTGCAAAGTCAAATCACGGGTTTGTGAGGTCCCTCTAATTGTAGGTCAGGACTGTTTGAAGTCCACAGTACTGAAGGCTGGGAGGCCACCGTGCCATCACTTACTTAACTAGTCCTTGATTGATGGTCATTTAGGTGGTTACTCAATTTTTGCTTATGCTTCTTCATTAATAAATTTAGAACAATTAATGAACTAATGTTTTCTTAAAAAACAAAATGAAAACCCAGGAGGCCAAACTGACAAATGCCTCATATCCTGTAAATCTCTGCATAGTCACAAAAGTGATTCCATTTTTTTAATAGTAAGTACATGGCTCAACTCATTATATATCAGTGGCTCTTTTAAACATAGGGATTTTGATTGCTGGTGAGAATAGTTACATTAAATTTTGCTGGCTTTTTGTGATGATTGCTCAGTAAGCCTCAACATTACTGCATCATCTCCTCCGCTGAAATAAAATAATTTTTAACAAAAACAAATATTCTTCATTATATTCTAATGAATTCTTACATTACAATGTCAGATGTCTTGTAGATTTCTTTTTGCTCCTTTCTGAAACCTTTTCTGAGTCTCTTAAACTGTAATTGATCATTTCCTCTTCTGTATCCTTTACATGCGTCTGTAGGAAGACATCTTTGCTTACTTCTGTTTCCTTACTAGACTTAACCCTCTTGAGGATGAGGACATGGCATCTTACTGTTTTGTATTCCCTCAGTTCTTAAAACAGTGTCTTAGACACTGCTACTTTTTCCTCTTTGCCGTCCTTATAATACTCATTATAGCTAGCATTGTATTGAGCCCTTACTGTGAGGTGGGTACTGTCCTAAGTACGTTATTTGGACTTTTCTCTGTTGACTCTCCCAACAACTCTATGGCTAAGTTCTATATGCACCCTGTGGGTTTACTATTTCTTTAGTAAAAAATGGGAATTCTGGCTACTTTCTCTGGTTTAACCTATGGTATGCATTTTAGAGCAGAGAGAAGCTGGGTAATCTGCATAGGTCATATGTTTCCTAAATAGTAGAGCTGCGACCCCATGGGTCTCAGCACCTGTATGCTTAAACCCCTCTCAAGAGTGCATTGATAAGTGAACAGTGGCTCACAAGTTAAGTAATAATATTTGTCAAGGTGTGCATATTATTCTACTGGTGTTTTTATAACTTTTTCCCATTTTTGTATTTGAAAATTTTCAAATCCACAGAAAAGTCGAAACTATAGGAACAATAAACACCCATATACTCTCCATGTACGACTATTAATATATTGTACATTTTTTTCTCTCTCTTTCACTGAACCACTTGAAAGTAACTTAGAGACATAATGGCACATAATGCTAAGTATTTCAGCATGCATTTCCTGAGAGCAAGGACATTTACCTACAAACCACAATATAATTATCATACATAAAAATTTGAACATAGATACAATGATATCATGTAATAAACAATCTATATTTACATTTCCCCAACTATCTCAATAATAATTTTTATGGATTTTTTTCTTTTGTATCCAGAGCCAATCAAAGATCACTTAGTACATCTAGTTGTCATTCCTTCTTGGTCTCCTTTGATTTGGAACAATTCTTCCACTTCCCTTTACTTTCTTTCTCCCTCTCTCTCTTTTTTTTTTTTTTGCTTCTCGACAATGACATTTTTTGAAGAGTCTACGTCAGTTGCTTGGTAGAATGTTTCACAGTTGATTCAGGCTAAATTTTTTTTGCAAGAATATTACAAAGGTGATCATGTATTATGATACTCCCTTTCCACACGATGTAGTTCTGTTTTTGGTGATGCTAAATTTGATCACTTGATTAAGGTTCTGTCCCTTAGATTTTTCCACTGAAAGTCACCTTCTTTTTATAATGAGGAAACTGTCAGATGATACATTGAAGCTGTTTGAATATCCTGTTTCCCAACAAACTTCTAACCAGTGAAAGTTTTAACATCTGTGGATAATTTTTGCTCAAACCAATTAATTCAATGGTGGTTGTAAAGTCACCTTTTTCAAGTTCTGTCATTCATTCCTTCTACATGTTAGGTGGCATTCTTCTGTAAAGAGGAACTCTGTCCTGTTTTAGAATCACTTTGGACGTATGGATTCTTTTGTTATTTTATCATTACCAAATACTGTCCTTATTTTCCCTGGTGCTCAGATTATCCCAAATTTGGCCAGTGGGAACATCCCAACCAAGCTCCTATATCCTTTTCATACGTTTCCATCACTCTTTGAATTCATCCCTGCTTTTTATCACAGCAAAATATTCCAGCCTCCCTGACTCAGCCCTGATTCCTTTTATTGTAGTAGGTATTTAGAAAAAAAAAATCTGGGGCTAGGTATGCTTATTTTTGCTCTTAACCTAGTTAAAAAACAAAACAAAACCTACTTCACACTTCTAAATAAATAGTAACCATTTCTTACGTGTTCATAAAGTCTCATTTGGCATTAATCTAAATTCTACCTTTGTATCACATTAGAAGCAGAAACATTAAAATTGCAAGTAAACTCAAAATGATAGCACTTTTTAGAAGATTTTCTAAGTGGAAAGAGATAGTGCTTAATTATGTTAAACAGAAGTTGGTATGAAATACAAAGGTGCAGATGCAGGCACTTATTTTCTTTGGTCAACTTTAAGAATTAATAGTAAAGTAGTGAGGGGTGCCTGGGTGGCTCATTTGGTTAAGTGTCTGCCTTCGGCTCAGGTCATGATCCCAGGGTCCTAGGATCGAGCCCCACATCTGTTTCCCTGCCCTGGCCTTCTCTCTCCCTCTCATCCTGTCTTGCTTAGGGTTTTTCCTCTCCTGTCACCTCCAGAGCCAATCAAAATGCTAAGCTTTCTGGCCTTGTTCCTAACACAAGAAGAACTAGGAGACTGACCATGAGATGGGGATATGAATTTTTTTTCTGAAATTGAGCAAGTCAGTTAACTTTCTGTGCTTTCATTTCTCTGCCGGTTAACTGAGTATAAGGTCTGTCTCTCTCTTGCCTTTTATGGATATTGTGGGAATGAAACCAGTCACAGAAAATGTGTTCTGTATCACTGAGAGCATTTAATACATAGTATTTTGTCATGATAACAATCAGAGGCACTTTTATTTCAGTTTTTACCACAGCAGGAATTCAGATTTGAAAATAGGATAATGGACACCAGAGTACAGAATATTGCGAGGGCTGCAGAGTTGTTTTCCTCTGGAGATCTTAAAATCCACAGAATTTTTTCCTCTGGATTTGGTTGTACTGATGACATGGAGTAGGTGAAGGCCCTTTCCACTGGAGCACTATGGAATTCTGTATCCCATCCTTCGGCCCCATGAGTACAGCGCTGAGCTGTTTCCTGTTCTTTCAACAACTGTGTCTCTTCCAAGGCCAGATGCCCCGTGAAAAAGCTATTCCTCCTCATATGTTCCTATTTCCTCACAATGAGTTCTTCCATAGCTGGGTTCTCCGAAGCTTGTGAGATGTGATGAGAGCTCTCTGAACTCTCCCAGTTTTGTATCTGTTTGTTTTCCTGCCTGTCCTTGCCTACTTCTGTATCTCCTTTGTTTCTAAATCACTCACCCTGGAGGACAAGGATCCTTGTCCTGCTGTATCTGACAAGCAGCTTGATGTAGATGGCAAAAATCACAAGTGATGCTTGAGACTCTAAAGACAATCTTATTTACATTAGAAAACCCTTCTGAAGTTCCTAACGACAGCTGTGGTTGAATTGACTTTTCTCTTGTCACTCTCCAGAGCCACTGCCTGCTTGGGCATCTCAGCATGTCCTGATTTCTTCAAATGTTGGTACTTGACACCCACCATAATTGGTTTACATGAGAAACATTATATAGAACTGAGGTGGGAGTTCTACTGTCCCTTAACTTATTTGAAAACTCATTTCATGGGTCTCTCAGAACCCCCGTTACATCAGGATGAATTTTCGAGGGTAAGATTGTGGATTGCAGTCCCACAGAAGAGATGTGGAAGAGCTATGCCTGCTTTGCCAGTTGAGATGTGTTTCTTTTTCTAGTTCAAAAAGTGACAGAGAGGTTATTTTAAGGATGCTTTGGAGATGATGCTGTAAGAAAGTTAGAGAGTAAATTTTGTGTGTGGTTTACCCCTTTGGGCCCATGGGACCCATCCTGCCTTCTTTCTCCCCTTTCTTCTTTCATCTCCTTTCTCTGAGTTCTTGGTAAGTTTGGGCCAATGCATTCTAGCTGCACAGCTAATGTTTCATATCCTCAGTGACTCTCTCATCCCCACTCCCCGACACTCGCCTAGTGTAATACATATATGTAACAAATGTTCAACGTATGTTTCTTGAATCCATCGCAGACCCAATGCCAGCAGGATAATAGGAAGAAGTTCTTTTATGCAACATTTTTCTGAATGTTTTCTTTTTGTAAGAAAAAAAAAATTGGTGATACCAACATTTTGAATATCCTATCCCATTAGTAGCTGTTGGCTAATATATAGGTCCTTGGTCACTTCAGTGAACAGTCTTTTGGGTAGAAGTGCAGATAGCAGTTTGTTTGAGAATTACACCCTAAGCATGTAGGAAACATTAACTGTCTTGGCCTCTTGGAATGTGTGCATTTGATGTGCCCAAGATTAGGGCGCTGAAAACAACAAGAAAGGGAGGGGGCAATAAAAACTTTGTTCCTCTGCAGCACCTGGAAGGATGATAAATGGATGGTCATCAAGCTAGTCAAGGGGTCAGAAGGCAAAACAGCCTACACCTGGAGTTTGTTTCATAACCTGTCCTCTTCTCAATAAACTTTTCATGTTCTTTTTTTTTTTTTTTAAGATTTTATTTATTTATTTGACAGAGATCACAAGTAGGCAGAGAGGCAGGCAGAGAGAGGAGGAAGCAGGCTCCCTACCAAGCAGCAAGCCTGATGCGGGACTTGATCCCAGGGCTCTGGGATCATGACCTGATCCGAAGGCAGAGGCTTCAACCCACTGAGCCACCCAGGCACCCCAACTTTTCATGTTCTTAAGTGGTACTTCCTAAACTACTTTTTCATGTTTTTAGAGATATTTTCAAATTCCAGCTATGTGGGGGGATTATTAATTCAACTCACACTTACTGATTTTGAGATTTTATTTTTGTTAAATTATGACACTCTGGGTGCTTCAGTGATAATTGATTCATTCAGGTTGTGTTCATATATAAATGTTAAAAATTATGGCAAATCTTTTTTTAAGATTTAAAAAACTTTAACTTGCATTTCTTGGTTATGGGGCCTGGAAATTACATAAAGACTGGTTTGTTTCTGGGACTTAGTTTAAAAACTGCATCTCAACCATCTACTCGTGTACAGTTGGCTGAAGAATAATTTTGGAAGGCCCTTCTAGATAGTCTTCTCACAGATCTGAACAAAACTGCTTTCTTTTTAATTTCATGCCAGATCTAAAATGAGATTTTAAGAGTTTTCCAAGGGAAATTTGCATTTCTCTTATCATTTGCACCTTCTACTCTGCTCATCCCTTCTTTCTGCAAGCTTTTTAATACTTCTGAGCAGCACTGTCTAAGGGTTAGTAGTGATACAGGGTCAGGATACAGGATACTGAGCATTTTGCCATCCTGAGGAAAGACAAACTCGGTTGGTAGAAGATAATAAACGTAAAATAGAACTTCCTGTTTGCTGTGATAGGTCATGACAAGGGTTATGGCAATTGTACCACGCCAGGGTTAAGAAAGATCAGAATGACAGAAGTATTCTTAAGTGGAAGTTCCAAAAATACTGAGTTTTGGGTTTTATTTCATTTAGAACCATCATATTAGAAGTAGCATTTCTAGTAAAATAAGTATTATTTAGTGGGAAATTTATCTGAAGTTCACATATGCCCATATCTTTGGACTGAGAACTACTTTTGAAGCATATTTGGGGGAACACATTTGAAATCTGTGATACAGATTATTATAAAGTTGTAACTATTGACAGACATCAGTTGTGTTTATTCATAGTTTACCTATTTTTTTTCACTATTTTAACATTGCACTTAGGCTTAGCCAATTTTCCAGACCCAAGTGATTGACACACATGAACACACACACACACACCCCTCCCATGTATGTGAGACTATTAAATCTAAAGAGTCCTTACCACTCCAAGACATAGTGATTTTCATATTTCTGCTACTCTGATGTAAGTTCCTAGTCTTCTCTTTGATTATCAAACTACTACATGACATAGATGCTGTCTGGTTGATGTCCTGCTGACCTAGAAATAACGCATGATGTCCTCTTTTCACAGCTGTCTGCCAGCCACAGTGCAAACATGGTGAATGTATTGGACCCGACAAGTGCAAATGTCATCCCGGATATGCTGGAAAGACCTGCAATCAAGGTAGGAAACCAGTTTGACACAGATTAACAATCAGAAGCCCCCTCTGTTTCTGCCTCATGTAAAAGTTTTAGGTTCTCAGGCCAAACCATTTTTCCATGGCTGTTGTTTCTAAAACATGTGAACTGCCATTTTCTGAAAGATAGAAATATAATGGTAAACCTTAAAATATATTTCATCAGATTTCATCCTCTTATTCCTATTCACAGATTCTAATTAAAATGTATTTTAAATAAGAGAATCACAGCATCAGTCATGTAGAAACCTAATATTCTGCTAGTCCTCGTTCTCCCAGGAGCTTAGTGGAAAAGCCCTGGAAAATTGTGGGCCTCCTTGGACCCACTCCAGTGAGATGGAACCACTTCAGTGCTCAAATCAGGTCGGAAGTCTGACTCAAAATTTTGAGGTCCCTTCATTTATCCCATTCATCAATTAATTTATCCCATGCATTAATTTAATCTTTGGGATTAAATTCCCTTCAGCTATTACCAGTTTACAGAGTTACTCTGAGAAATAAAGATTTTAACAGACTTATTTTTGTTTAAAGTTGCTTATAAAAGCAGATATTCACTTAGCACAGTGCCCCAGGTATTTTATATATATTGTTTATTTTCATTATTACAGTGTCAGGAGGTAGAATGTTATTCATGATAATTAAGTGATAAATAATTTTTACTTCTCATTGGAAAAGATATCAGGGATATTAAGTGTCTGGTCAAAGTTCATAGAATTAGTTGGTAAAAGACCTAGTATGTCTACTTAGAACTGTTGTCCATATAATTCATATTTTCTCTGTCAGTTTTGTTTCAGATAAGAAAATATTATTGTAAATGTGATGTTCTGACTTGGGCTAACAAATCTGACAAAGCTTGTCTTTTTAGTTAATTTCTACCCCAAATGTTCTATTATTAGGAGTAAAAAACCCCATAAATAAAAGCTGGGGTTAGATTTCACCAGAAAGATACAAGGATTAAAGAGTCCATTTTTCATTTATTTCTTAAATTGAAGTGACCCTTTCTGTCCTTTCCAGTGTTGAATGAAACAGTTACATGGTTTGTAAACTGTAAACAGTTACATGGTTTTTGAATGCAGTGTCCCATAGGTAATTATTTGACCTCATCAGATATGAAGGTGATATTGTTGAAACACTCCTGTTCTTCAATATCTGATACTCCTTGATATGTCTCATGTAAACTCAGGATTTATGGGCATAATTTCAAGAATCAGAACACTGGTGTTTGAAAAAGTATAAGGAATTGTTCCTGAACTATAAGGTGACATCTATGCTAATGAAATGTGACATGTCCAATGGTAGGAGAAACTGTCATTCTCAAGTGTGTTCTGTATTATCTGTTATTTGATTAACTGATTTTTTTTCCAATGCTTTTTTTATAATATTTTTAAACTTGGAAGTTACCAAACATACTGGGAAAGTCTTTTTGAAGTAAGTAGAGTTTTTGTTATCTCAGTTTACTCCTTTTAAAAATCCTTTTGACTTTCCTTCCCCTGTCTAAGTTTACAAGTAGTGACATGTCCGGTTCTGATTATTGAGTTATCGGTGTGCATCTGAGACTTCTAGCATGCTTCCCTTTTTAAAGTGGAGAAAATAAAGCATCAGAGGTTTCATTAATATGTCAGTACCATAAAACTTTGTTGTCCCAATGCCAGGAGTTTATACAAAGAAGGTTATTATAAGAGCCACTGTTGAGATTGCAGAGAAACCCATTTAAATTTATTTGCAGGAGCTACATTAACTTTAATTGCTTCAAGGACACTGAAACTATTATTGTAACAAGGATCTATCTCTGGGTATCTCCTGTTTTCAGAAAACCAGTTTATCATGTACTTTTTACTGTAATACATACCTGATTCTCTGAAGAAAAATGGAAATGTACTGAGTTTATGTCTTGCCTCCTAAAACTATATTCCTTAGGGGAAAGAGGATTTCATTAGTAGCAAAATGGGATTTTACACCTGCAAAAACTAGTGCTGACACTGAAAATGTAATTTCAAGCCCAATCTTGAATATAAGACTATAGCTTACAGTAGAACTATGTGTTTTGATCATCTCTCTTTCTGTCTTCCATAACAAAAAAGCAATGTGGTTGAGTTCCCGATGGCATGTGGTTTATGCTCTTTTAGACCCTTTATGGTCTCTGATTTCTGGGTCCCTGAAAACTATTACTAAAATGACTTGCACATGGTAAGGGCACGTAAACTATTTGCTCAGTGAATGATAGTTTCATGTAATGGTTCTTGGTCCTGAACACTTGTAAAGGGTTCCCCAGAGCTGTCCGGCACAGCACCTTAGGCAGCCTCTGAATCTGTGGCCTGAGAACACTGGTCAGGGTGAGAGGCGGCTGCGAAGGCCTGGGTGAAGGCGACCAACTGTTGAGAGACACCAAGAAACGTGACTAGGGCAAGTAGTCTGTATCAGTTACACGCAAATCAATGGAGACTGTTTTTTTTATCTGGACCATTCATCTTAAGAATCTGGCAAATATGTCTCAGAAATATGAGAACTCAAACAGGTTTCTTTTTTCTTGAGGAGAGAAACGTTAAGAAGAGGTATAGTTAAACTATACCTATACAGTTCTATACAGAACTATACAGTTCTTTCGCAGAACTGGTAATTAGCTTCTGAGTAAAAGTAGGTTTCTATATGCTGGCTAATTGAACAGAATGATAAATGAAAATAAAAGAGCAAAAAAAAAAGTAGGTTTCTGAGTAAGGCAAATATTTGCTAAAAAAATTGTTGCAAGTGGTGTGAAATAATGAGTGGTGAGAAATAATCTCCTGGAAATGATTGGTGGAGTAAAGAGCTTGTGTAAATGGCCAGCATTTAACCAGTGCCCTCTCAGAGCTGCCTGGGGAGCAGCCCAGAGAGCAGGGCGAGCCCATGTGCTGAATTTAACAGCCTTGTCTCAAGATTAGGGTGAGTCTGCTGTTGTGGGCTTTCTTTTCCCTTGGAGTCATTTCTGGATTTGCCATAGCTAGATCACATATAAAATCATAGGCTTGGGCTGATCATTAGCCTGTCCTCTACAGCATATGGCGCCTTTCACAATAATGAAATTCTAACTCAGACTCTGGCAAGATTTACTTTTTTTTCCCCCCCACCTCATTTCTCTGGGAATTTTTTTCCTTCAGAGTCTCTCCTCTTTGAGTCTCTGTACCCACACAAATTCTCTTTCCCTTCAGCCAAAAAGGGATACTGTTATAGATAATAACATTTTTATAACTTTCCCATTAGGGAATGATTTTTATCATATAAAATGTCCTGTCATTGCATTTTTTCAGAAATGAAAGACTTAGGTTTTTGAATGCACGATGTGCTTTATAATGATTTCGGAAGAAACAATTTATAAATATCAGATCCTAATGTTTTGACAAAGTTTATATTTCATATGTTGAATTCCTCACCCCAAGAAAAGAACTAGTAACTTGTAGCCCAGAACTATACAGTAAACTTTAGTGGCTTATGTAAATCTGAAAGTTGATTGCCTTTATTACTCCTAATATTAAGATAATTTCTGACAGCCTTACTTTTTGAAAGATGGATAGTTTCAACCCAGAAACCAATGTTCATTTAATTTGAAAGTTTGACTGACTGTTAATACTATGAAAGTCTTAAAACAGAAGGTGATTGCCTTTTTGAGTCTACTTGTGAGTCTTACCCATCTTATATTATTTTGGTAAGTTAATAATAGTTAAGCAATAGTTAATCTTTGTAGGAAGTTTGTTGTATATTCCTACTAAATGGGACCTAAACATAAGTTCTTACATTTGAATGAAAACATTGATGAAGTACCATGCTATTTATTTAAAAAAGCTCTTTATACAAATCATAAATTTGCACATAATTTGGGGGTATTTTAAATTATTGGACAACATAATAGAGGAAAAAGTCTTAAGTTGGACTTTTACGACCTTAGTGTCACTAAACAGAGCAGGTTGATTGTAATTAATATTTGTGTAATCTGCTTTCTGTTTTCTCTCTTTGTGGATGACTAAAATAATGCTTTAAAAAATGACCATCTCTTCTTTGGTGGTTTCTATAAAGAATGGTGTGAGAATGATGTATGTGTATGTGCATGTGTGCAAAACGTACGTGTGATTTTTGGGAGGCAAGATGGGAGGGATAAATTTTAAGGAAAACAAAAATTCAAATTTTAAAAAGAGAAACTGGACAAACTAGAAACCTGTTTTACAAAGCATGTACAACGTTCTTTGAGAACTCCACCAACTTGATGTAATTGTTTAATATATACTTATAAAGATTTTTAGGGCTAAAAATGAAATCAGTTCAAAGTTGACTCTTATTACCTTCTTCCTGGTGTGAAGATGAACACTTCTACCCAACTCCTCTTGACCAAGGCAGTGAACAGCCTCTTTTCCAACCCCTGGATCATCAAGCCACAAGTTTGCCTTCAAGGGGTGAGCGTGCCTTCTCTCAGGTGGGCTGTACTCCCACCCGCACAGCTTTCTGCAGTTTTGTCACTTCTTGCAAATGTTCTCAAGACCCGCCCGGGAGTACCCAGTCTTCAGCATCCTGAGCATGTAAAGCCAGCGGCAGGAGTACCCCCTGCTGAGCCTCCCCTGTCCTTTCACTGCCTCAAATATTGCTTCTCTTTTCCTTTTCTGGGTTTCAGAATGTTTTCTAAAAGCCAGATGGCAAAATAACTTTGATTTTCATAGGTGAAGTCAGGAATTCCAGAGCAAAGGAGATGGGGGATTTGATGGCTCTTGCTACCTGGATTTCAGAAGTGATGAAGTCCTCTTCCCCACTGCCACATTTGGAGAGTTTTAGGTTACCTGGAAATCAAACCATACATTAACTTCCTTCTTTTGGTGTGCATTTTGTAACATTAGAAAGCCTAAGTTCTGGTTAAGTATAGCCTTTAAGTAGCTCTGTGATTATGAGCAAGTCATTTAATGGGTCTGAGTCTTAGCAAACCAGTTAGTTACAGGGGGAGAATAATTCCTGCCCTGTTCACCTGCAGGGCTGGTGTGGGAACAAGAACACCAAAAAATATCTGTGTTTTCATTGCGATGGAAAGTCTTGTACAAAAGTTAGATGGCAGCATGATTTTACAGTTTTTGTTCTAAAAAGACTGTATCCTTCATCCACTCATAGGTTTGGTAATTTAGAAGGACTGAATTGAGTCCATTTAAATTATTAATTATTGTCTCTCCACTGATAGGAAACTTAATGCAACTTGCGTATCTTCTGCATAAAGAATTAGGGCAATAGGATGAATTTCAATAGTGATAGTTTAAAGAATAAAGGTTATGGCAGTCGACATACTGACATCTGTTTGCCTATGACCTCCACTTTAGTCATATAAAGTGTAAAAGGTTAAGTTTGAGACATTGTCCAGTTTAAGGATCAAAAGAGAAAAAAGTCCAAATGCGTTAAATGAATGAAAGATTATTTTCCTTAAAAATCCATTGGATTAACTTATTGAAGGAGTCTATTCTAGATTTTTCAAGCTACTTTTCAGTGTCTGCATGCTAATAAAATTTCTGATCCTTTTTTTCCTAAAATATAATTATAATGCTGTGCAGCTTGCATTTTTGTTCTGAACTAGCTCTCTTCTTACTCCCCTCACCCCACCCTCCATCCCACCTCCCCAAGCCCCTGAATCCATCAGCCTGCTTAAATATACTCCTCACTATAATAAATGTTCTTAAAGAATGTATACTTGGTAATTAAAGCATTTGAAATGTAAGTGGTTTAATTGTAAAGTGATGTCTTTTGATGTGATAAGATGGACACATGACGAAATTCATTATTTTTTATTCTAGATTTTCCTTATAATTTATGTTAAAGAGCAAGATTAAAGTGAATTTAAGTAAATGTCTAAAGTTTTCTTTCCTGGGTTCTTTTTGTCAGCTTTTAAGATTGGTTTGAGAAAGTGTGGTCAAGTAGCTTGTTCTTTATATTGTTCTGCATGTTATTCTAGGAGAATGTACTACAAATTGGAAGTGTTTTTGAATTTCTGACTTGGTAGTAACACAAGCATTACTAGGTCAGTTAGTCTACGAGATTTTGGAAGCAGTACATATTAAGTCAATTTTATAAAGCATTAGGTCAATAAGAAAATGAAGTTATGACAATAATAGACTAGAAGCCCTGAAGAAAATTGAGAAAAAGAAGTTCATCACCAGGATACCAGATGCTTTTAATCTTTTGAAGCTCCCTGCTTTAGCAGAAGTCTGATATTTGGTAAATATTGATAACGTGGATTATTGTGGAATCCTATTTCATAATTTCTGCAGTGGTTTTTGTAAGTGTCAGTGTGGAATTTTTAGGACACGCATGCCTGTAGCAGATGGGCAGTGATGACCGTCGCTGGAGACAGCTGTCCGGGAGTGTCAGCCACCCCGTCACCAGCTGTTAAGAGTACGGCTCTCTCTCATGGCTCAGTCTCTCAGTCTCACTCTATGGCTTTGTTGTATGTTCTGTTTTATGCAAAAAATATTTAAAACAAAGCCTTTCTCTAATAATGTAATCAGATTTAAATACCATTTAATATCAGTCAGGGACTTACCAAAGCCAGGCGTGAATCTGCAGGGGTCTATGCATGTATTAGGAATGATAATTAACTTCTCTTACAACATGAAAAAAGATTCTCTGACTCTAATTTTTAGTAAATATTGAAATACAAGGTAGAAGAATAGGGGACGTAGAGTGAATTTCTCTTTCTTCCTTGATTTAAAAATTTTACTTCATTTAACAGAGGGAGAAGTCAAATTTGTGTTGATAACATAATCTGCAAAGTATTTTCTTGGAGAAAATTTTTTAAAAATATATTTTAAAATGTGATTCTGTTTTGAATGCCCATGACTGGGCACTAGACGACAAAGTAGAAACTGAAGAAAGCAAATGAGGTGAAGGTTTCTGGTTTACTTAGTTAACCTTCCTAGGCTTCACCCAACTGGGGACCTGCTCACTGTTCTGTTAAGGTTAGAAAAAAGACCAAGTTGGAAAGTCAATAAAATATGAAAACATTTATAAACATAGTTATTATTAGGTAGTTTTAAAACAGTATAGTCTGGTGGTTTAATTAAGTGAAATATATAGATTTCCAATAAGTGGGCAGGTCAGATTTAAATTTGATTAGATGAAAACATCTTTGCCACTAGATATATCTATATATCTGATTTGGTGACATGGATTAATAATTTAATCAGGTGCTTACGCTGGCAGTTCCAGATGAAATAAACATGTGGTCATATTTCTTTTTAATGAAATCTGTATTTGGGGCCTTACTATTTTAGTGTTTTCCATTATGAGTTTTATGTTCACTTGAAGCAGTATTCAACTTGGGTTAGAAAATTTTTATGTGGAGTTGATTAATTTATGTTGATATTTAAACCAACAAACCTAAAGTACATAATAATAGTCTGTCATGTATCATCCCTTAGTATTTCCATATGCCTTTCTTAACTGCCAAATGAATGAAAGTATGTTGGAGGGTAGGTTTTAGGGTGTTTTTTTTTTTTTTTTTGTGTGTGTGTGTGTGTGTGACTTGAATACATCAGGAAAGCAGGAAACTGAAATTTCTCCTTTAATCTGAGATCAGTATAGAATCTGTAAGATTGAACAAGAGAAACCACAATAGTGATCACTGTAATTCATGTAGCTCTTACCTCTGAAAATAAAGCTCTCCTTTGGAAAGGTCAGAGCAGTCGAATGTTTTAAAATACTTCCTGTAAACTAAGATAGGCTCACAGAGAATCTTCCTAAAACAGAGACAGAAGGAAATTGAAAGAGGAAGATCGCATAGTCAGGAGTGAAGCCAGTAGTCAACTCCGACATTTGGAGGATATTGGAGTCAGTCAGGTAAATAACTGAGGACCTCCACCCGTGAGGAGGAGGATAGGGATGGTAAGGGAGAGTGTGTCTATGACGAGACTTTCCAACTTTCCTTTGCAGACAGAGACCACAGGTACTACGTAATCTGAGCTCCAGAAATTCACACAGCCCTCATTGTTAGGAGGCATTTGGTCATTTTTGATAGAAGAAGGCTCTTGGTCACCCCTCATGTAACCAGCATGGAGTTGAGATGGTATAAACAGGTTCTGTCTCTTCTGTTACCGACTGGTTGGCGCAGCTCCTCCTGCTCTTCTCGTTCATTCTTCAATATAGAGAAGTATTTTAAATGGTTTTACATCAGTGTTGAAGATTTCTCATTTTGCTGCATCAACCCCTGCTCTTTGCAGATCTAAATGAGTGTGGCCTGAAGCCGCGGCCATGCAAGCACAGGTGCATGAACACTTACGGCAGCTACAAGTGCTACTGTCTCAACGGATACATGCTCATGCCGGATGGGTCCTGCTCAAGTATGTCAAGAATCTTAACTGTTTGATAAGCGCTCACGTCACGCTCTGATATGGTGTGTGAAAATAGCCTTCCAGCCCTCCGAACCAGGACGTGAGCCCGTATTTATGTGTGCTTCAGGAATGGAAAATCAAAATACAGGCTGCCTGTTGGACATGTCTAGCATTATTTTACCACGGGCGCCGGTGTTAAATGGATTTGGAAGTGGTATTTAAGCATCGTAAAACTAAGTGTATTTTCTAGTGTTTTTCCCAACACATTTTTGTCTATCTTCTATCTGGGCAAAGTACTGTGCCAGCTAGAAGAAGGAGGTTAGTGCCTATGTGAGGACTGTTGCTGTTCACGAGCATGGACACTACACTGGTAGCCAGTGGGGAATCCATCCAGTCTGCTGACTGAGTGTAACCATTCATTCATAAGTGCCTTCTCACTTCACTTTTACAGCTCTAATGGACTAAGATAGTACTTTTCTAAAAAAACAATTTACATCAAATGAAAAATGATTCCAATAACATTAGATTTCATGTGTCTTTGTGAGAAATAAATGTATTGTTTTCCTGTTATCGTTTGGATGTGTTTATTAGATAGCCAATGCCCTGAAATTTTCTGTGGGCTGAACATTGAATTGAGTTTGTGTTTCTATGATCTCTGACAATCGAGGACTTGATTTTTTTTTTCACTGAGTTATCTGTTAAGTGAGTTATCAATTAGTTAATTTTCAGTTATCTCTCTCTAACTGGGTTATATTTTATTGGTAAGTTCAGTTAATCTTACTTAGCATTGCATATTTAACATGGAACCTTTAGAATTAGGTGAATGCATGTTTAAGACCGTTTAGTAGTGATGTTAGAATCCTCTAATGTTGTATGATCTGGTAGGGAGTCAACTATTGACCCTAGAAAAATGTAGTGGGAGATTGAGAAAATTAATTGGATGTTTAGGTGAAGACCAGAATTTAGCATGAGTAATCTGGAAAATTACCTCAATCCTTCACTTTCCTTAGCTCCTAGAAAAATTTCTAGATAATCTATAAGAGATAAAGTTTTATATTTGTCTTTTCATCTTTTAAATGCATTAAAGATCTTCCCCAGATGAAGAATAGCGACTGTTGGATAATTGAGGCCTTTTTGTCTTCATTGTTTGAAAAAAAAAAAAAAAGACCCGTTATTTCGGTTATAGAATTTGTCCACTGCCTCTCTGTGTCAGCCAGTTATGCTCTTTCCAGGTGCCCTGACGTGCTCCATGGCAAACTGTCAATATGGCTGTGATGTTGTCAAAGGACAGATACGGTGCCAGTGCCCCTCTCCCGGCCTACAGCTGGCTCCTGATGGGAGGACCTGTGTGGGTGAGTTGTAAACTCAAGCATCTCTGTCAGCAGCCCCTGCAGGATAAGAAGAGAAAGTGAAAGGTGATGGGAGTAAGGAAGAGATGCAGTTACCTACCTCAGGCAGTTGGCTGTCCTTAGGAGACAGCACATGTCTCAGGAGAGGACCTCTCTCTGAATGGATAATGAGAACCTTGTTTCCCTAAAAATGAGGGACAGAAAGAAGCTTCAGTTAGAGGAAACCTCGTGTGCAAAGGCTCTGAAGTTTAAAAGAGCACAGTATTCAGGGAAAGTGGAAGAGCTCTGTAGTTCTAGAATGTTAGGAAGCAGTGAGTGATGAAGCTGAATAGGTTGGGCTAGATGGTACGTACTGCACGAAAGAGTTAGGTTTGTTTTCTCCTAGTTTAGGGAGACGGTATAGGATTGTGATTAAATCCAGGCTTTGATTTCAAACCTAGTGGGGCCAAGTCCTTGATAGGTAACCTTAAGCAAGAGACTTCCTTTCTTTGAGCTTGAGTCTCTTCATCTTTAGTGGAAGTAATGCAGGGCGCCTCGGTGGCTTAGTCGGTTAAATGTCTGCCTTCGGCTCGGGTCATGATCCTAGGATCCTGGGATGGAGCCCCACACCAGATTCCCTGCTCAGCGGAGAGCCTGCTTCTCCCTCTCCCTCTGCTGCTCCCCCTGCTTGTGCTCTGTCTCTCTCCCTGGCAAATAAATAAATAAAATATTTTAAAAAATGGGAGTAATGCCACATACAACCATTGTATGCATTATGTCTGCAAAGAGCTGAGCAGAGTACCTAGCATGTAGTACGTACTCAATGAATAGAGGCAGTCAGTGATTCAAGAGAGACTTATTTAGTACTTTCTGTATTTCAAGCACTGTGACAACTGCTAGGATATATAGTAGTGGACGAGGCAGACAGGATTTTGATTCTCACAAAGCTGTTGCCCTAATAGGGAAGAGGGAAAAGAAATATCCAATAAAATTACGAACAATACTCAATGTTAATATGAGGTACTAAGAGGGAAACACAAAGGGTGTTTTTTAGAAAATAATGGTCAAGGAAAGTCCTGCAGTAAACCTGGACCACTAGCTGTGTGAAGAATCACCAAGCAGGTGGAAACAGTGTGGGAACCTCAGTAAGAGAGACCAGGGGTGGTCTGTGTGAGGGTAGGAAGAAAAGCAGGCCCATGTGGCTTCGTGCACACTGAGTAGGAGGGGCGGGGCCTTGACACATAACTGGTAGGTTAAGTTAGGAGGATATAGTGCAGGGTGTTCATGGACATCCTGAGGAATGGGGATTTAATTTAAAAAGCAAGTAGAACGGTTGAGGAGTTTTAATATTCCAATCTTAGGTTGCAATAAATCATTTTGACAGTTGATTGGAAATCCTCTGGAGGTGGTGAGATTGGTGGGGAAGAGACCAGTTCAGAGGCCCTTGTCACAGTCTAACGTGGAAGATGGCAGGTAGGGTAGTGGCAGTGGGTGAAGAGAAGATGAGACCTGATTAACTGGGCTCGATGATTTGGGGTTATGGGAATTGTTAAGGATGTTCAGGCTATTGTTAAGGATGCCTCATGTTTCCAGTCAGAGCAACCAGTGCATACAGGTGTGGTCTGGGCAGAGAGGTGGTGCGGGAACACGATAGCTCTGGTTAGGAGGATGCGTTGAAATTTGGAGATGGGGAATTTACGTAGCCCCTCGGGGCTACCAGCCGGATAACATTTAGGATGAGCCACTCTGTGCCAGGCAGCCGTTTCTCGACGTTTGTTTTAAAATCCTTTCCACCTGAACATGCTGCTGTTCTTTCTAAGACGCAGCTGACTTCTGCTTCTAGATGTTGATGAATGTGTTACTGGAAGAGCCTCCTGCCCTCGTTTTAGGCAGTGTGTCAACACTTTTGGGAGCTACGTCTGCAAGTGTCATAAAGGCTTCGACCTCATGTACATTGGAGGCAAATACCAATGTCACGGTAACGAACCTTAGGCATCACTTTGTTTTGTTTCTTCCTGGGGTGCGGGAAGCTCTGTTACTGGGGTGGTGACTGGGACGTTGGTGGTGGGGAGGCTGCTGGCTGTGCACTGAACAGAAACCCATGCAACCATTTTTGGTAGTTCTGGATGCACATGTACTTCGTTTCTTCCGTTCATCTGCTGGTTTTACGTGGACCTTCCAAAAAAAAATTTTTTTTTAATTCTATATATCTTTGATGTCATCATACTGCTCTCACACATAAACTTCTTTTCCCGTTTCCTGATGCAGATATAGATGAATGCTCCCTCGGTCAGTATCAGTGCAGCCGCTTTGCTCGATGTTACAACGTACACGGGTCCTACAAGTGTAAATGTAAAGATGGATACGAGGGTGATGGACTGAATTGTGTGTGTGAGTAATGGTTTTCTCCTGGCTCTGATTTCTAGCAGGAAATACAGGATTACAGGAAGGCCATTACAGGGAAAGATGAAGAACGAGATTAATTATCCAAAAAGTACTTTTTATAGCTAATAATGTTAGTCTTTATTTTCTGCAAACAGGCAAATCACTTGCTCAGGTATTTTAAAAAAGTTAAAGACTCAGTAATACATTGAATCTTAAAAGCATTCAGTTCCTTTGCTGAAACCTCTCAATATGGCCGGCAAGAAATGATGGAGCTCTTCCTGAGAATTTGATTTTATTATAATCAGAAGTAAATGTTTGTCATTAGCATTACATTAAGACAGAGGGGAGGGGCGCCTGGGTGGCTCAGTGGGTTAAGCCGCTGCCTTCGGCTCAGGTCATGATCTCAGGGTCCTGAGATCGAGCCCCGCGTCGGGCTCTCTGCTCAGCAGGGAGCCTGCTTCCCTTCCTCTCTCTCTGCCTGCCTCTCTGCCTTCTTGTGATCTCTCTCTGTCAAATAAATAAATAAAATCTTTAAAAAAAAAAAAAGACAGAGGGGAAAATTTGGATATATACCAGTTTTTTGTTCCTCTGTTTTGTGTGTCCTAGTTTTATTAAAAAATCATTCTGATATTTATTTTCTCTAAATTTAGGACAGTTTTGCTTTTTAAATCCTTACCTGCCCTGTTTGGAATATGGCTATGTTAGTAGATAAACATGAAAAAAATAACCTCCAAGATGAAAGTTGTACAGATTAAAGGCCATAATTTAGCATGCATTTCATATGACAATAGATAATTTTTAAAGTTTTGGAGTAAAATATTTACTGAAAATCATGAGCCTTAGAATCATAGGATTTAAAGGATTTTTGAAGGGTCATGTAGTCATACTCCAGGCCTGGAGTATATCATTCCAGGAAATTAAATGTTAATTCCTTTTGGTGAAGATAACCACAGAAAAAGGCTCCACAGAAAATCATGATGACCTCTGAAGGTTTTTTTAAGCAGTTGTATAAATTAATAAGGGGGAAAGCAAACAAACTTAAAAAATATACAGAGCAATTAGGGTACCTGGGTGGCACAGTCGGTTAAGTGTCTGACTCTTGGTTTCTGCTCATGTCATGATCCTGGGGTCATGAGATCAAGCCCTTTGTCTGGCTCCACGGTCAACATCGAGTTTGCTTGGGATTCTTTCTCCCTCTCCCTTTGCCCCTCCTGCTCGTGCTCTCTTACTCTCTCTCTCAAATAAATAAATAAAATCTTAAAAAATAAAGGGGCTCCAGGGTGGCCCAGTCAGTTAATGGTCTGCCTTCATTTCAGGTCATGATCCCAGGGTCCTGGGATTGAGTCCCTCATTGGACTCCCTGCGGGGAGCCTGTTTCTCCCTCTGCCACCCCGCCCCCAACGCATGCTCTCTTTTTCTTGCTCACCCTCTCTTTCTCTATCTCAGATAAACAAAATCTAAAAAAAAAAAAAACATTTTGGGCGCCTGGGTCGCTCAGTGGGTTAAGCCTCTGCCTTTGGCTCAGGTTATGATCTCAGGTTCGTGGGATTGAGGTCCACATCAGGCTCTCTGCTCAGTGGGGAGCCTGCTTCCCCCCCACACACCTGCCTGCCTCTCTGCCTAAATAAATAAAATCTTTTAAAAAATCTTAAAAAATATATATGGAATACTTAATGAACATATTTTGCATGAGTTGAATTTATATAGAGTACGGAAGAGAAAAGTATTAGTCTTTAGATTATTCAAAACATGATTTTATAATATATGTGTGTCTTAGGGACACTTAACAAAGATTCTGAACAAACATTTCTCATATTTTAAAAACCGTAGAATGTTTCTACATTTTAAAAATCTCAAGGAGTGCTCGCTTCGGCAGCACATATACTAAAAATCTCAAGGATTGTTGTCTTTTTTCATATTACACTTGAAATTCTTTGTGTTGTAAATAATACATATCCACTATAGAAATACCAACATAATTTTTGCATATATCCGCAGGATGGATATGTGTGTATATGAGTATATATATACCATACATACACACGCATAGTTGTTATTTGGAAAAGAGCATGACTTAGGGTAGAGGAATATTCTAAATGTGAAAAGTAAGCCTAGTTGGCATGAGATATTCTAATGTGTTTTTCACAATTTGATGCCACAGACTTTTAGAGAGAGATGGTTATACACTAATTTAAATCTTTTGACTCTTTCAGATATTCCAAAAGTCATGATTGAACCTTCAGGTCCAATTCATGTACCAAAGGGAAACGGTACCATTTCAAAGGGTGATGGAGGACATAGTAACTGGATTCCTGATGTTGGAGGTACTAGGTGGCCTCTGAAGACACCATATATTCCTCCTGTTATTACCAACAAGCCCACTTCAAAGCCAACAACAAGACCTGCACCTAGGCCAACGCCAGAGCCGACCCCACCCCCATTCACAGAACTCGGAACTTCACCACCTGCCACAAGCCCGGAAAGCACAGGCACCCAGCTGACACCCGTAGTGCCCGTTGTCACCACCTCTCCTCGATGGATCACAGTTGACAACAGGATACAGACAGATCCTCAGAAACCCAGAGGAGACGTGTTCAGTAAGTCCTAGAAAAGTTAGCACCACCCTTGGTAATCACAACTCTGACCATTTTCTGTAAGTTTTTTTTTTTTTTATTTTACATATAATATGTGAGATCATATAGTATTTGTCTTTCTCTGACTTACTCCACTTAGCATCATGCCTCAGGTGTATCCACATTGTCTCAGATAGCAGGATTTTCTTTTTTAAGGCTGAATTGCATATATATCCCTTTGGGTATTTATACCAGACCTTCTTTATCCACTCATCCATTGGTGGACACTTAGGTTGTTTCCATGTTACGGCTTTTGTAAATAATACTGCAGTGACCATGGGACTATCTCTTTGACATATTTTCATTTCCTTTGGATAAATACCTAGAAGTGGAATTGCTGGATCATGTGGTAGTTGCAGTTTTAATTTTTTGAGGAACCTCCAGTTTTCCATGGTGGCTGCACTAATTTACATTCCTACGGACAGGGCACGAAGGTTCTCTTTTCTGCACCTCCTTGACGGCATTTGTTATCTCTTGTCTTTTTGATCATGGCCATTCTAACAGGCACAAAGTGGTATCTCATTGTGGCCTTGTTTCCTTATTTGTGATGTTGAGCCTCTTTCATGCGTCTGTTGCCCACCTGTGTCCTCTTTGCAAAATGGTCCCCTGCCCATTTGTAATCAAATTAGTTGAGGTTTTTTGCTCTTGCGTTGTATGAATTCCCTGTGTATTTTAGATATTAGCCGCATGTCAGGTATATTGTCTTTAAATATTTTTTCCATTCCATAGGTTGTCCACTCATCTTGTCGATGGTTTCTTTTGCCGTGTGCGGAAGCTTTCCTGTTTGTTGTAGTTCCACTTGCTGGTTTGTTTTTTATTTTATTGCATGTGCTTCAGGTGTCCTATCCAAAATTCATTGCAGGTCCCACAGCAAGGAGTGTTTTCCTATCTTTTCTTCTAGGAGTTTCATGGTTTGAGGCCTTATGGTCAAGTCTTGAATCAGTTTTGAGTTAATATATTTATGTTATATAAAATAAGGGTCGGGGCGCCTGGGTGGCTCAGTGGGTTAAGCCTCTGCCTTCGGCTCGGGTCGTGGTCCCAGGGTCCGGGGATCGAGCCCCGTGTCGGGCTCTCTGCTCAGCGGGGAGCCTGCTTCCCTTCCTCTCTCTCTGCCTGCCTCTGCCTGCTTGTGATCTCTGTCTGTCAAATAAATAAATAAAATCTTTAAAAAAATAAATAAAATAAAATAAAATAAGGGTCTACTTTCACTCTTTAGCATGCGACTATCCAATTGTCCCAGAACCATTTAAATGTCTTTTCTCCATTGAGTATTCTTGGCTCCCATGTCAAATATTAGTTGACATTACATGCTTGGGTTTACTTCTGTACTGTTGATTTTGTTCCACTGATTTGCGTACCTTTTTTTACGTGAATATCATACTGTTTTGATGACTTTAGCTTTATAGTAGAGCTTGAAATCAGGAAGCATGGTGCTTCTTGCTTTGTTCTTTTTCTCAGGATTGCTTTGGCTACTGAAGGTCTTATGTGTTGTCATGTTCTTAATAAGCTCTTTACAATGGCATTTCCATCATGGGCCATGCCTGGAATTAGAATGAAACACAAAAAGAATTAGCTGTACAAAGTGTAAGTCCTATGTCTTTATTGTTAAATATTATAAAGAACTGTATAAAAGGAAGCAAACTGGGCAAATCACAGTGTATGTAGAAATGGAAGGAATATCATGAAGTCATATGGTAGATCTCATTTCCTATCCAGTGTGAGACTTCTCCTAACATGTTTAGATTTATTCAGAAACTCTCAGAGATGGGAAACCTAACTATTATTGCATCCCATTTAACTTTTAATTTAATTTAACTAAATTTAATCATTAAATACTTTTGAATGTGTTTTAGAATTCTAGGCCTTGTATTAGGCATTGGATTTACAAAGATAAAACAGGTAAAGTATAATCTGGTGGGAAAGAGAGTCATCCAGAAGATAACTGGGATACTGTGTTAATGAGAGAGATTAGAGCATCCAGTCAGGCTTGGGGAAGGAAGTTTTGGGGTGGGTGGGGGCAAAGAGCTTGAGGATAACTAGGTACTAGAGTTCATAGGGACACCAAAGGCACAGATGGAGGAAGCAGGCTCACATAGGCAGTAACCTGCTAGTAAACCTGTCCCTTGTGTTTGCTGTGTCCAGTGGTTGGATCTAGAGGACTAGAGCTAGATAACATCAGAGACCCCCAGATTTTCAGTGGGTGAGTGGGTAAAGGATGGTATCACCCATAGAAGTAGAGGCTAGAGGTAAAGCAACAAGTTTTGAAGGAGGAAGAGGTCGTTCCCTTATTAGCGGACCAAAATGTGTAATTTTACAATTTGCAAACTCTCCCTGTATTTACCTGTCACATGTCACCATGCTTGCTGTTAGCCACCTTTGCGTTCACTCCTCCTGTCTCCTCTTCTTCTTTGCCCATGGCTCCCTGATGGAAACAAACTTCGCTCTTTATATTGAATTCTTGTGCAAATTTTTTTTTTAACAGGCGAAAAGAACACTGACATTGTGAATTTTTAAAAGACAAGAAGCTTCTCTTTGCTTGTATGTGACTCTCAAATTTCTCTTCTAGGTCCTTGTCCATTTAAAGAGAGAGTGAAATTCCGTAATTCTGATGTAGTTGTAATTGTTTATGTTTTAGGCAATAAATGTAATTTTTAGAGGATTCCAGCGGTAGATCCAGTAGTATGTTTCACATGCACATATATTTTTTTTAAGATTTTATTTATTTATTTGACAGACAGAGATCACAATTAGGCAGAGAGGCAGGCAGAGAGAGAGGAGGAAGCAGGCTCCCTACTGAGCAGAGAGCCTGAACGCGGGGCTGGATCCCAGGGTCCTGGGATCATGACCTGAGCTGAAGGCAGAGGCTTTAACCCGCTGAGCCACCCGGGCGCCCCACATACACATATGTTTTATTTGAAAATGTATTTTTTCAAGATTTTATTTATTTATTTGAATGAGAGCGAGAGAGTGAGCACATGCAGGGGGAGTGGCAGGCAAAGGGATAGAGAGAAGCAGGCTCTCCACTGAGCAGGGAGACTGAAGCTGGGCTCAACCCAAGGACCCTGGGATCATGACCTGAGCCGAAAGCAGACGCTTAACCAATTGAGCCACCCAGGCGCCCTGAAAATGATATTTTTAAATCTTTCTCCTCTTTGCCTTTCCCCCACCCTCCCTTCTTTTCCTTTGCTGTCTCTGCAGTGCCTCTTTCTTTCTTACTCCTCTGCTTTGTTTTGTTTTCATCTCTTTATCATGTCTGTTCCTGGGTGAAAAGTATGGCAAATAATTATATTATTCTGTTGCCTTAAGGTAGGGTCATAAAAACTTGGCCACTTACGATAAAAATACACTGTGATAGAGATAACATGTTTCTGAGTCTTTTAATATTTTCTCTTTTTGTAAAAAGTATGTCCTTCTTGGGGGACCTGGGTGGCTCAGTAGGTTAAGCATCCCACTCCTGATTTTGGCTCAGGTCATGATCTCAGGGTTGTGAGATGGAGCTCCGGGTCAGACTCTGTGTTGGGCATGGAGTTTGCTTGGGATTCTCTCTCCCTCTCTCTCTGCCCCTCCCCACTTGGCTGGCATTCGTTCTCTCTCTTAAAAAAAAAAAAAGTATGTCTTTCTTTCCATCATTCCTCTTCATATCAACACATGTGAATTAAAAGTCACATTAAAGTTTAACAATAGAATTGAGCAGGATAAGACTGGGGAAACATGGAGTTCCCACGATGTTTGAGAGCTCTCATTCTAAGAGAGTGTGATCTTAAAGACATGCCCTGGGAAAGAAGTCTCTTGATCAGATGCCAAGGTGGCCACATGTCACAGATAGCTTTGCTGCCTCCAGACACTATTGCCCCATATCAATTCCGTTCGTGTTCATCTTTAGCTGGAGCCCTGCTTAGTGTTTGCATGGATGAGGGTATTTGGGACACTTCTTAATTTACTGTCTTGTGATTATAGCATATTTTATGAATACAGGAGGGCTCTAAGTTTTGAATTCAGGCCAAACTGTGCTGAGCAAGTTCAGGACAAACTGTGAGAGCAGAAAGGAACCTTAGAACTATTTTCATTCAACACCATCTCTTCATTGGTATTTTCCTTGCTTCTGGCAAAATAATTTTTTAAGCCATCCTTATTCTCCATGGGTCTGAGAATAGAATTTGGCTCTCCTCATTTCATTTAAATGTTCAGGTGATGTTAATGACAGCCACTGTTGGGCAGTCTCCAAACTGCCCTATACTTCAGTTGTATTTTTCTTTACATTGAAAGATATATATTTGTTTAATGGAAGAGTTTGTGAAATACAGCTTTTCTTTATAATGTGTGTGTTATGTGTGTAATTATGTATCGTCCCCCTGAGGAAGGACTAAAGGTATTTTAGGAAATCAGGAAAATCAAGGAAAAGGAAATCAAGAAAAAAAAATTATAACACAAATACATCTCTAACCCAGACTTCTCCCCAAACTCTAGACTTAGGTATTCCCCTGCCTGTTTCCAGTGAGATGCAAATATATGTATAGGTATCCCCCACCCCCATTCCAGTGAGATGCAAATATATGTATCAGACTCTGCATTTCTGACAGACTCTGATTGTCAGCCCAAACGCGTTCTACCTGCAGCTTTTCCCATCCCGGGAGATGTCACCTCTGTTCTACCAGTAGCTAAGGCCAAAGAACTTGGAGTCCTCTCTAACTACTCTTAGTGTAATCTGTATGGAAATGGTGTTACCTTCAAGTTCTGTCTCGAGTGGGAGCACCTCTCACCATCTCCTGTGCTGCCTCCCTGACCTAAGCCATTCTTCCTGGGGAGGACAGGTCCAAATTCCTTTATCCACATGAGTTGTGGGATATGGAATTTTTCAGAGTTTAGAAAAGTAGTAAGGTACATACGTATACTGAAACAGATTCATGTTTCTACAGTGAAACATAGTACTATTTATGCTCATCTGGCTACCAAAAACCATTTGGTTGAGATACAGAACGAGCTTTTGGGTTTCAGCATTACAAGGGAGGAACCATGGACCTGCAGCACAGGAGCCTTCGGCTGGTCTCCCTGCTTCCACTCTGGACCCTCCATGGTCCCCTCTCAATCCAGTGACTTGAGGGATCTTTTAAGATCTTTTAAAACAGAAATGAGATGTCAGCATTCACAGCTGTGCCTCAGCATGAGCTTGGTTCCATATGGATGTAAGTCCACCTGGTGTCTCACAGAGTCCTACAGGATCTCATCTCACGCTGTGCCCTCGGTGAATCTACTCCAGCCTCCTCACTCATCCTCACTGCTCCTGTCTTAGGACTCTTGCTCCAACCATTTCCTCTCCAGGGACACTCTTCCCCAGGCTTTCAGCTTGGCTCACTCTCTCACCTCTTTACACAAATGTCAGCTTACCAGGGAGACCACCCTGATGCCCGTATTCCATACTGTGACCCTACCAGCCACCACCAGTATACCTCTCCACTGCTTTTCTCTTTTTGATACCATTTATCACCTTCTAATGTATCGTGTTATTTACTTACTTATTGTGTCCATTGTATCCACTACTGGAATACAATATTTTGAGGACAGGGATCTTTGTTTTGTTCATTGGAGTGTCTCAAGGACCTAGAGTAATGCCTGGCACATAATTGGCACTTGAACATCATTTGTGGAACAAAAGAATGAATAAATCACTCATAGCATTTGAAAATAAATTATCATGTAATCAGATTTTCCATACAAAAGCTAGTTTAATATAACACATTTAATCTATATTTAAGAATTTAAAAATATTCTTTTCTGATTGTTCCTTATTTTTTTTACTGTGGTGCTTCGACCATTTTCCCCTCTCTTTCTTCTCCCTCTTCCTCTTTTCTTTTTAGAGATTGGCATTCTATTCAGTGGATTATTAAATTTGAAAATTTGATGATAATGAGAAGGCAAATGATGTCAGTGTAATATAATGTCTCAAAAAACATATTTCCTAACTCCTGGGACTAGCTCAAATAATTCTTGCTCTATACTTTTTTTATTTGAAAGTTGGCCTGTATGAAGTTATGCACCTTTCATTTTTTAATGTGGAAAGATTTAAGAAACAGCCCCTTAAAACAACATTTCTTGTAGGTATAAACAAAATACCAATGAAGCTGGAATTTTTGTCCTTTTGCTAATATAAAAGAAAGGGTTTCAAAACACCAAAAAAAAAAATCAAACTTCAAATAAGCAATCCAGATGGAATGATTATAATGCAGCCTTTTTACATTTTAATTTGGGGCTAAAAACTTTGATCTAAACCAACATCAGTTAATAACCCAAGTGTGATGTCCGTGTGAGGTTGGTTTTTTTGTTTTTTAATATTTTACTTATTTATTTGACAGAGATCACAAGTAGGCAGAGAGGCAGGCAGAAAGAGAGAGAGAGAGAGAGAGAGAGAGGAAAGCAGGCCCTCTGCTGAGCAGAGAGCCCGATGCGGGGCTCAATCCCAGGACTGTGAGATCATGACCTGAGCTAAAGGCAGAGGCTTAACCCACTGAGATACCCAGGCATCCAAGGTTTTAAAGAAATCATTCCAGTTATATCTCAAATCACTAAGGGAGACTAAAGTCCCTCATAATAATACATCTTACTGTTGAGATGTTCTTTCTTGTATTTAATCTAAATTCTTGAAATGATAGTTTATACCAGTGCAGTACTGTCAGGTAATTGTGGCTGATGGACACAGCTGCTCAGTGTTTCCAGACCCTGTCTATACTCCATGTATTCAAAGAATACTCTCTAGAAATTACTTAACTGTCTTTTATTTGGGCTCAGTAATTTCTGTTTCCTAAACCTTTTCTTAGAAAGACTGTTTTTTCAACCACTTAGCAATCTTTTTGGGTTGCCTTTGAACATCCTTCATTTTTCAAATCTGTCTCAAATGATAGGGTCCAAAGATAGGTAACAGTCACATCTGACCCAATATTGACTGTAAGCGGAATTTCTTTAAATATGTTTTTCTAATCTAAATCATTTCCCTCTGTTGCCAACTATATTATAGTGCAGATTTGTGGGCAGGCATTAATTCCCCAGATATTTTTCCCCTGAAATAGTCACATAGTGGCTGGTACAGGGATACCTCGTGGCTCAGTCAGTTAAGCGTCTGCCTTCATTCAGCTCAGGTCATGATCCCAGGGTCCTGGGATGGAGTCCCACATTGGGCTCCCTGCTCAGCAGGGAGCCTGCTTCTCCTTCTGCCTTACCACCCCCCCTGCTTGTGCCCTCTCTGTCTCTCTGACAAGTAAATAAAACCTTTAAAAAATAAACAAACAATGGCTGGCACATAGTAGGCACTCAAAAATATTTATTGAATAGAATGAAATAAAATTTTATGTTGGAATCAACTTTTTCCTCAATCTAAGTTATTCTTCGAATGCTTGAACTAGCTATATTTAACTTGTTGATTCTGATAGTTTGTCCCCAAATGATCAAAGTTATTTTAGCTTTTTCTTACCCCAGTACAGCTTAGTATAGTCATTGAAAACAAAGTTTCTCTAGAAAACTCTCATATACCTCTAAATTTTGAGCATGATTTAGGTAAATAGGGTTGAGGCATGTGAAACTGAGGAGTTTTTAACTCCTGCTAAGGAGAGAAAACACTGAACCAGAAGATCCAGTTTTAATCCTCCCCTCTATTATTTATGCAATACATGACTTTGGACATATTCTGTGCATTAGCTCTCATCTGCATGGTTTCTGAGACCAGAGAGCTGATCTTGGACTCTGGAAGAACTTGGTGGGGGCGGGGGGTCTCAGAGCAGAAAGACGCTGGGCAGACTTAGGGCAAGAAAAGCAGATTTAATTGGTAGGATGCCTATTTGTACACCAGAGATAGGCTCTAGGGAATTGCTAAAAAGTCAGAGACTGAGCACCAAAGACAAAAGTCTGGGATCAGAGCATGTAGGAGCTATCCCAAAGCAAAGAACATAAGAAAAGCTTTATGTAGAACCCGAAGTAAAGGAACTTAGGGGGAAATGCGTTTCTAGTCTAGCAATACGATGAAATATTATGCAGCAGTGTTTTCTGAAAAATATTTAATGTCTTGGGAAAACACTGATGTTATAAAAAGGGTAAGTTAAAAGAAAGCAGAGAACTGTATATACCATTTGGCCCCAAGCAGGTGCAAAATACATGTCTCCGTATGTCTGGGTGAATATGGATGTTTGGAAGAAAAAAAGAGCAGATTAGTGCTTGTGAATCTATATCCAGTTGATGGTATTTGGGGTGATTTTCCTTGTCCTTTCATTGTCCTCACTCAGTGAGGTTTACTCTTCTCATTCCCACTGCTGTTGGCCACTGTAATTCATTCTAGGAGTGATTCCTTAGGAGAGACCGCTCATAGAATCACACTCTCCCCAGGAAGAGAGTGAGCTGTGTGTTTTGAAAAAGTACCCCATGGAATTGTGATTCTCAATCGCATTAATTTTATTAGAATATACTGGCTTTTAAAAATGCATTAAAGATTTTATTAACTTCTATTTTTAGCTTTTCAAAATGGTCTTTACAATCGAGTGTCAGACATGTCCAGTTTGAGCTAGGAAGCTCAGATTACTGCAAGGACTGTAATACCACTTGGACGAGGAAGCAGATTTTTTTCCAACTTGTCAGCAGTTCAACTTGTTTGAACCAGCATAACCTCGGGTGCTTATTTAAGATGTAGATTCTTAATCCGCACCGCACATTTACTAAATCAGACCTGCTAAGGAAGTACTTCTTTGTCTTGGTGTGTATACAGGTCACATGGAAATGTGTTAAAGTGAAAATTCTGACTCAGTGGGTCTAGGATAGGACCTGAGATTCTGCGTTTCTGACAAGCTCACGGGTAGTGCCGTTGATCTGTGGACTGCGCTGAGTAGCAGGCTTACTCCACACTAAGCCCTGATGGTAGTTCCAGCCAGTAGAACAGTGTCTCCAATGGAGACAGAACTGGCCAGCTGTGGAGTGTTTCAGATGTAGCAGTTGTGCCTAAAATGTGGTATGAAGCATCTGGGTCACATAAGGAAGGGAAGTGTTGCCAGATAAAGATTATAGAATATAATGTAACGTCTGTCAGGTGCTCTTAGGAGTGGCCTTATCAGAGAACCAGACTCCCTACTCCTTTGTTATTCTAGATCCTGAGAATGTGTTGAAATTCCGAGTATCAGGCAGTCAAAAGAAAACTTTCCATTTTATTGATCGCTGCACCGCTGGGCTGTGTATGTTTTCCATCTCTTGTCTTCCTTCTGTGGAGTTTATAGTCTGTGGCTGGTGTGATCACATTGTTCTTAGTCATGAAAACAGGACCTCTTTTCTGTTGCTGTGTGGTAATGAGTAAAAAGATTGTTTCTGCTGAGGGGTGAAAAGGTCTTCAAACTAGTTTGCTTTCTCGTAAACAGCAAGGCCTAGAGGGACCCCGAGAAGATGCCCAACATCTCCCTGTAGATTACATTTCTGCTAGCATTTTGAAGGAGTGAGTTGTCACTGCTTACAGGTCAGGATCTGGCGCAGTGAATCCTGAAAGCTTTCAAGATTTCAGATTTATATTTAATTTGATTTGATGGTGGCTGGTAAGAGAAAAAATAGCTCTCTCCGGAAGGTACAAATTGAATTCTTGGTGAACGTGACAAAGTCAGAAATCAAAAATTTTTTAAGTTGAATGCACATTTGTTGATAATGTTGTAAGGAAAAATATCGCGCTTGTAGCCACACTGTGACTTGGGGCCTGTTACGGAATCTTCCTATACCTTCGGTTCCTCATCTGTAAGTGGGGATAATAACAGTATCTACTTCACTGAGCTGTTGTGGTTGCACATGAAACTCTTACCATGTAGGAAGAACTCAGTACACGGTAGCCGTTACCACTTCTGTTGCTGTTGTTGAATTCATATAGAGTAATGACACCATTCCCTACTTGACTCATAAAAATACAGCCCCATTTTATGTTCGGTTCCAAGTCTATGTTTTTATGGTATTTTTTATTATGGTTCATTATATTTTAATGTTATTATTGGCTAAACAGATCCTTTTGGACCCAGTCGATTTACTAGTGTGAGCTGTTGGGTGAACAGAGAAAATACAAATGGAAACCTAGCTACTTCACATGCCCTTTAATTTTTACCAAATAACTGGAATATCATGCTTCATTTAGGTGTTCATGGTAACTAGGTGAACAGTTGTGGTGACAGCACATGGTGAGAACAGCCTTTTGAGAGATTGAGTCTATCTAGGTGGGAAACATGTTACAGGCTGTGTCTGATAAATACCAAAAATAATAGCTGTTTTTCCTTTAAAGTGATTTCTTTGGTCTTAGGGCATTGACAGTGTCCTGCACAGCAGGTGGGTTTCCTCGCCCCTCCCCACCTCACCTGCTCTGGAGTGCTCCTGGCAGGGCTACCCTCCAGTTTCCTTGGCTTTGGAAGAGGGAAAGAGAATAGAACTTGTCTGGTGTTCTTTGGCTCTGGAAAAGTTGTGTTCTCTTTTAGATAGTCTCTTCTCCTGGGATTGCCCTAGGCAGTGAGTTGTTCTGAAATTTTATTAAAGGAGAAATAGGTGAGCCATGTAAATTGGGCTCCTTACTGAATACTGAAGCAGTTCCACCTTTCACCAGAGATTTAATTTTTTCCAGCTCTGCTCTTTACTTTCAGCCGAAAGGGCTATCTTTTGAACATTTTAGATTCTTCCTATGGGATGAAAGCTTTGGCAGACAAGGGCTTATATCTGTGGAGTCCAGAAACCCTTTTCTTTTTACTAGTAATCAGTATATGGCTAAGAATTTTCTCTAATGTGGTTAAGAAAATTTCAGAAACTCCTTTCCAATCCTTTTATTTGCTTTTCTCTGGTCATTTAAAGCTATAAGGCATATGTTCTTCATCTGGAGAGGGAAAGAGAGGGCTGGGGGTGGAGAGAGAGAAGCAGGAGACTGTCTCATAAAACCCCAGTGATTCATCCCCCCTCGGTAGTCTTTAAAAATCCCCTAGGTTTTGCTTTCAGAAAGAGCCTTCAGACTATTGAGAGTTACATATGCACCATTCTCTTCCACTGAACCGAAGCCCTAACCATAGAAATGACTTAGGACAGTGTTATCTTTAATCTTTTAGTCTCACAACAAATGCCAGAACTAGCCTGGGTAATGTCAAGGTAGCCACCCTGGAACAGAAACAGAATTTGCAAAGCTACCTTTAATAAACAGTGCTTACATTTTGCTACGGTTAACTCTTCGGAAGAAGTCTGGCGATGGGAGGGATGTATGATAATATTTACTTTTACTTCACTGTGCTTACTCTTAATGCTTTTTGGGTAAAAGTATTGTTGACTATTTGGGAAACCTCATTTATGAACACAAGCTATATATTAATATTATGTTCCTGGGGAAAATATATTTAATAGAAAATGCTGAGTCAAAGTGTCTTTTTCAAGAGATTTCCTGCTTATTCATGTGGCCAATTCTTCTCACGGGCTCGAGGGCCCTCCAGCCACAGGGGAAAAGTACCAGGTCCCTAAGCATAGTCCAGTCCCATTTTTATCCAGCTGTCTGCGCGCTTCATGCCTACACCTTCCCTTTGTTTTAGTTTATGCGGAAGGCCTTAAGCAGCACTGGGCAAGTGATATGTTTTGGTGGGTAAAACATTGGCCAATGGAAGGAAAAAATGTAGGAAATGAATCTTCTAAGACTATCTGACCATTCTTTAGTTTATGCTCATTTGGTCATAATGGCTCTCTGACCTCCACTATCACCTCCCTCCTGTTCATTCTCCACGCTATAGCCAGAATGTTGCACCTGACCTGAGATCTTGTAAAGGCTTCCAGCTTCTACCAGAACAAAGCCCCAAATCTCTACAGGGCTTTAATCTGTTCACATCTGTCTCTGGCTTCACTTGGTGCCCTTCCTCCCGCACCCTGCCTCCCCTGCCGTGAGCTCTAGAGCTAGAAGGATCTTTGAGTTCCACACCCTTTCATTCTCCCGGGCACTAGCTCACATTAACGCATCCTTCCTGTGGTGCTGTGAGCATCACCTCTCAGAGATCTTCATGCATCTGTCCTCCCCAGGCTAGCTTAGTCAGCCCCCAGGCCCCACCCCCATGCTCACACAGCCTCCTCTACTTGTCTTTAAAACATTCATTACCTGGAGAAATTGTTAGAAGTCTGTCTTTGCCTCTGGAAACTAGACCCCATGAGGCAAGAGTAATCACATTTCTTCATAAGTTCTTAGCCCAGTGCCTTCTACCCAGTGGATTCTGTTTCTTGACTGCATTAAAAAGTGGATAGAATAGAGGGAGAATAGACAGACAATAGAGGAATTCTATTGGTAGCATTTCTCCTATCCTTTTTTTTTTTTTTAAGATTTTATTTATTCATTTGACAGACAGAGATCACAAGTAGGCAAAGAAGCAGGCAGAGAGAGGAGGAAACGGACTCCCTGACAAGCAGAGAGTCTCATGTGAGGCTCGATCCTAGGACCCTGGGATCATGACCTGAGCCAAAGGCAGAGGCTTTAACCCACTGAGCCACCCAGGTGCCCCTCTCCTATCCTTTTTAAAATCACTATACCATTCTAAGAATTAATGGTCCAATTACTACACAGTATCAGATATGTTTGTTTTTATAAAATAGATATATTGCATATTTAAAGTGACTATTAGCTAAAATACAAAGCAGGGAAAATAATGACAAAAATCATGTACAAGTGTTTATCTTGGTTATTTAGGCAAGACTCGTATTTTATTATTATTTCTAAAAGATTTTTATTTATTTATGTGTCAGAGAGAGAGCACAAGCAGGGAGAGTGACAGGCAGAGGGAGAAGCAGGCTCCCCTCTGAGCCGGGAGCCCAGTGTGGGACTCCATCCCAGGAACCTGAGATCATGACCTGAGCCAAAGTCAGATGATTAACGAGTAAGCCACCCAGGTGTCCCTACTAGTCATTTATTTTAATTACATTTTCTACATTGATTAAAATAGTTCTCTTGAACCAAAGAATATGTCCAAATTCACTAACATATTTCAATTTTATAGCCTCACATTTAACAACAGGTATCAAGACTCTATTCAGAGTTTTCCTTGAGGGGCCTGAATGGCTCAGTTGGTTGGGCATCTACCATAGGCTCAGGTCATAGTCCCGGGGTCCTGGGATCAAGCCCCACGTTGGGCTCCCTGCTCAGCAAGGAATCTGCTTCTCCCTCTCCCTATATCCCACTTTCCCATTCATCCTCTCTCACTCTCTCTCTCTCTCAAAAAAAAAAAAAAGTTCTCTATGAGCAATCGAAATACAATTAACAGATATATGGTTGCTATGGGGTAGGGAGTCTATGTGTTCTCACAGAACTCTTTTCTTTCAATGTTTTAGGTAATTTTTTTTCCACAACAGAAATTTTTTTTTTTTTTATAAAGATAAGGCAAACCAAACGAATGGGAAAATACCACTTTCATTTCCAATACTCAGACCACCATTAGTACCATAGTGGTATATATATATTTTTTTAACTGAGTAGTTATTGACCTACTACCTTGTATTAGTTTCAGGTGTACAACACAATGATTTCATGTTTGTATGCATGTTGAAATGATAACTACCATAACTCGTTAACATCTATCATACCTTGTTACAAAATCGTCTCTTGTGTTGAGAACTTTTAAGGTTTATCCTGTTAGCAACTTTCAAATATGCAGTGAAATATTACTAGCTATAGTCACGATGCTCTACATTATATCCCTCTAACTTACTTATTTGATAACTGAGAGTTTGTAACTTCAGAGTCCCACTTGCCCACCCTTCACCCCCTACCTCTGGCAACCACCAGTCTGTTCTCTGTATCTATGAGCTTGTTTCCGTTTTTAAGATTCCACACGTGAGCCAGATCTTGTGGTATTTTACTCTGACTCATTTCACTTACCATAATACCTTCAAGGTCCTTCCACTGTTGTCACAAGAGGTGAGATTTCATCTCTTTTTATAGAGGAATGATATTCCTCTGTGCATATACAACCACATCTTTTTTTTTTTTATTTATTTTTTAAAATAAACATATAACGTATTTTTATCCCCAGGGGTATAGGTCTGTGAATCGCCAGGTTTACACATTTTACAGCACTCATCATAGCACATACCCTCCCCAATGTCCATATCCCCACCACCCTCAGACCACATCTTCTTTATCCATTCATTTGTCAGTGGACACTTAGGCTGTTTCCAGGTCTGGGCTGTGGGGAAAATGCCTCCATGAATATGAGAGTGCTGATATCTTTTTGAATTCCTGTTTTTATTTTCTTCAGATAAATACCCAGGAGTGGAATTGCTGGATGATGTGGCAATTCTAGTTTTAATTTTTTTGTGGAACTTCCATACTGTTTTCTATAGCGACTGTACCAATTTGCATTCACCTTAACAATGCACCAGGGTTTCTCCACATCCTTGCCAACGCTTGTTATTGGTCTTTTTGATTGCAGCTGTCCTAACAGGTGTGAGGTGATACTTCATTAGGGTTTTGATTTGCATTTCCCTGATGGCTGGTGATCTTGAGCACCTTTTCATGTACCCGTTGGCCTCTGTATGTCTTCTTTGGAAATACGTTGATTTGGTCTGCTCTTTTTTTTTTTTTTTTTGCTATTGAATAGTAGGAGTTCTTTATATATTTTGGATAGTAACCTCTTACCAGTTATGATTTGCAATTATTTTCTAGTTAGTAGCTGGCCTTTTCATTTTGGTGATGGTTTCCTTTGCTGTGCTTTTTGGTTTGATATTATCCTACTTGTTTATTTTTGCTTTTGTTGCCTTTGCTTTTGGAATCAGATCCAAAAAAATGACTGTCAAGACCAATGTGAAGGAGCTTACTGCCTGTATTTTCTTCTAGCGGTTTTATGGTTTCAGATCTTACATTCAAGTCTTTAATCCATTTTGAGTTCATTTTTGTGTGTTATGTAAGATAGTGGTCGAGTTTCATTTTTTTTTTTTTTTTTGCTGGTGGCCATCCAGTTTCCTCAACATTTCTTTTTTTTTTTTTTAATTATTTTTTAAATTTTATTTTTTATAAACATATAATACATTTTTATCCCCAGGGGTACAGGTCTGTGAATCACCAGGTTTACCATAGCACATACCCTCCCCAATGTCCATAACCCCACCACCCTCTTCCAACCCCTCTCCCCCAGCAACCCTCAGATTGTTTTGTGAAATTAAGAGTCACTTATGGTTTGTCTCCCTCCCACTCCCATCTTGTTTCATTTGTTCTTCTCCTACCCCCTTAACCCCCCCATCTCAACAACATTTCTTGAAGAGACTGCCATTTCCCCATTGCATGTTCTTGGCTTTTTTGTTGTAAGTTAATTGACCGTATATGCTTGGGGGGTCGTGTTGTTTTTGCCACTCTTGTTTCTAGTCCGTTGTTTTGTTTGCTTGTTTTTCTTGTACATAGTTGAGATCATACTGCTTGAATGACTTTTTCCCACTACTTATTTCACTTAGTATTTTCACATAAAACATAAAATATACCAGAGAGTGAGGTGGTGAACCTTCTCTTGACACTGAGGTGGAACAGTCTTAGCGATCCATAGTGGTATGTGTGAGAAAGGAGAAATAGTTGAACAATCTGGCAGGGTTACAGAGTAGAGGCCACAGAATTTTAAGCACTAATAGCTGCTGAGCACATCAGGTCTCTAAATTCCTTGGAATGTTTCCCAATGAGCTGCAGTGAAGGTGTGCTTGATCAGCTCCTCCTGAAGTTAGTTTTAGTCACTTGGTTTCCAAGAACAATTAATGAAACATCTGGCACTTTGCACGTTGTTAGATGACACATTCTTTGAATTGCTGTTTTCCAAATGTGTGATCTCCTCCCTTCCTTTCTCTTTAACCTCATCCCATATCACTTTCCCCATTTCTCAGCATCCTTCCTCCATGCTTCATGCAAGCCTTTCTCTAAATGTTCTGAGCACCTTCTTTGTAATGGCTGCCTGAAACACTCCTTCTTCCCCCTCTCCCAACACCTTTTTTTTTTTTTTTTGCTTGGAAGTTTTCACATTCTTTCCCTCTTGGTCTACATGGTGCTTCTGTAGAGAGGTTCCTCTTGATCTCCCTTTATGACCAGTTTATTATCGTGAGTGGAAGTCACCCTCATTGTATAATGCATGCAATGAATTTTTTGAAGTACACTTATGTTCCTTAAGAAGGATCTTTGCAAGCTGTGTTCACACAGTGTTATGTTGGTGATGGAAGTGATACCCCCTAAATAAGCATGAAGTATTTAAGTGTATTTGTAGTACAGAGGTTTCTAAGAATACATCTTACAAGTACCATAAGGAACAGTGTTAATGTGCATGCAAGCTGCACTGACTGCATGTGACTCCCATTCTAGAAAGAATGAGGTGATGAGTTCACTTGTACCATAGATGTTTCTAAGACAGCTACTTACAAACTTTCTGTGACAAGTGTTATTTCAGTGTCTGGAAGTTATCCCCATGTTGTAATATCTGTATTACAGTGTTAAGATCCCCGGTAATAAGGATGCTTCTAAGAACAACAACAAACAAAAAACAGGCCCTTTGTGCCAGGAGACCTTTGTACAATCCTCCCCCTCTACAGCAGGAACCTGTTTACCATTTAACAGTCAGCTAGAAAAAAGGGGGCTGACCAGCTGCCGTAAGGTAGCGCCACCATATGGTACCATAAGATTTGAGCCATATTCCAATCGAGAGATAATTTGTATAAGTTACAAGAGAGCAAAAAATGATTGTTCTGTAGAATTTTTTGAACTTTCTCTGTATCATGAGAAACAAAGCATGTTTGCCTACAACTTTATAATATTTCTAGCAAATAAGAGGCAGACTCCATCTTAGAGTCCTATAGGAAGCCAGAAAAGCTATAAATGGATGTCACTGCTGTCAGTCATTTGGGTGTACAAGAAGGTGGCCAGCTACTTCACCCCAGGACACCTGTGTCAACAGTGTGTCCCCAGAACTTATCTGTTGACCAGCTTCTCTTCTCCTATCCCTTTCAGGCCAGGTATATGTGAGCATCTGTGTGTGGAGGGGATGGGTCTTCAGTGTTTGGACTTTGGAAACATAAGAAAAATTTTTAAAAGCGGGAAGCTAGAAAAAAAAAATCAGTGCAAATATTATGGGATTGTTATTTTTAAAAAATTCTTGCAAAAATAATAGAAATAGTATTGAAAAAGAACCCTTCTGACTGATATCTGTTCCTTGGCATTTGATATCTTTTACTCCCTGCCTTATAAAAAAATACAGTTAATGAAGTTCTGGCAAAGAAAAGGGAGTAGCCCTGGTATTTGGCCAGGAATTCCCCTTCACTGACATTCCCACATACCCCCAGCCTCCAACCCAGTTACTCTTCAGGACATCCTCTGGTGTTTTTTCTTCTCAGCCCTCATCAACATTTAGAGTTGTAGTGTGGATTTATGTTTAGCATGGTCTAATGTTTGCCTGTCTGATTAGAATGCAAGCTCTGGAGGGTCGGGTCCTTCTTGGTCTTGTTCACCCCTTTAGCTGTCTCCCTCAACTGCCATGGTACTTGGCATGGGAGGGGGGGGGCAAATATACATTGAATAACTAATGTTTTAAGGGATTCCATTTTTTAAAAAGTAGATTCTTAAGCTCTGTTCCAGTTGGCTCATGTGAGGAAAAGGGTTGACAAAATAAGATTTTCACCTCTGTGCAGTAAATACATTGAGGGCCTGTCACCAGGTCAAACGTTGGAAATGCCACATGAATAAGGCATGGCTGATGCCCTCCAGGACCTCAGAAGCTAGCAGAGGGACACACACACATGTATGTGAATAACTGCAGTTCTCTGTAGAAGAGTGTAAGAGATGTGTGCCCATGAGCCTTTGGAGAGTGCAAGGGGGAAGGATTTAATTCACCTTGACACCTACAAGGGGTGTCAAAGTTTTCAGCCAGGCATGATATTTACATTGGGGTCTTGCATGAAGAGGGGAAGTTTGACAAGTTAATTAGTAGGAACAAGAGGATCCCAAGCTAGGGATGGGGTCAGACAAAATGAATGGCATGGTGTGGACAGTGTGTGTGTGTGTGTGTTCTGGGGGGGTGGGCTGTGAATGCTGCACCAGGAAGTTTGGATTTGATCTTTAAGGAGCCGGGGAGCCCTGCTGAGGTAAGATTTATAGATGAAGTGTAGCAGTGGCAGCCTTCATTGTGTGGGGAGTTGATGCTGTGGTTAGAAAGCCAAACCATTCACTGCAGCTGCAGGCATTTTCTGTTAAACCACTTTCATTTAGAGGTCATAGTGTATCTTTCAGAGAAACAAATTCTAGATTTTGACAAAGGTGAATATTTTGCTAGAAATTGGTAGCTCTTTTAAGATGTATTTTCCTGATAAAGACCTATTAATATATTTTTATATTGAATTTTAGAAACCTTTGGAAAACATGTTTAAAATTTGTACTCAGTATAAGTACCTATAGAACAAACATCATGAATCTTAATGTGACATGTAATGAAATATTTTGGATTTTTCCAGATGTGTGAAATACATAGGTGTTCTCCCACGATGCCCTGGTTAAGGCAGGTGTCTATCGATACTCACCCGAACCAAACCTCCCTCTCTTGCAGTTCCACGGCAGCCTTCAAACGACTTGTTTGAAATATTTGAAATTGAAAGGGGAGTCAGTGCAGATGATGAAGCAAAGGATGATCCAGGTAGACACTTACATTTTTACTATGTGATGATGACATTTTATTGTTTCCTTCCACTTCCTGAAAATGAATTTTAAACTGTAGATTGTTCGGTTACAAAAGTGTACTTTTTTTTTTAAACAACTTGGTTTCCTCTGTAGTAATATAGTTGTTGATTGAAAATAATTATATATCATCATTATCTTTTAAAAAAAATAATAAAGCACACTTAACTTGTGAAGAGGAAATCCTGTTTTGTAAGTGATGGTGTAACAAGGTCATAATTTGGCAACATTTTTGTGTTCTATTTTTATAGCTGAACACACATGCACAATTGTTCTAAGAAAGGAGTCATGTGATCTTCCTTTGATCTCATGGAGAGAAGTTCTGGTCAGATAGTTAAGTGTGGCTAGAAGAGAACACTTATGCAGATCGATAATCCCAGTTCACAAGTTTGTTTTTACAAATTGTGCCATTGTGGTCTACTCATTGTTCTGGTTATTTTCTTGTAGGTGTTCTGATACACAGTTGTAACTTTGACCATGGGCTTTGTGGATGGATCCGGGAAAAAGACAGTGACTTGCACTGGGAACCAGTGAGAGATCCAACAGGTAAAAGCAGTTAATCTGTATCTGTTTGATCCTATCTGGGGACCCTGGTTCTAACAATCAAGAATACTGTTACGTATCTCTGTTTACCCTCTTTATTCAGTAAAGAAAGATCTCTTCCAACATTTCATATTTCATTTTTTAAGTGAACTAGTTAGCAATAAACTAGAATTATATTATAGGAAGACAAGTAGTACATTAAAGGGCCAACTAGTTTCTCTCAAAGAGCTTGGTAAGTAAAACCTTTAGATTCATCCTAACATAAAATTTTCAAATTACTTGTAGTGCCCCATTCCTAGGCATGAGAGAAATAATGTAACAGTACATCAGTCATGGTGGTCATCCACAGCTGTTTTCTTAATTATGTCCTTTTTTAAAAAGATGTGACACATAGCAAAAAGACACTAGAAGATTCTGTGAAGTTGTGAATATTTCTCTGGAAAAAATTTCAGTCTAATTTAGATGCTGGAGAAATTAGTTACAAATTACCACCATTTATTCCACAAAAGAATGTTACTAGAGAGATAGATTTAGATGTAGTTCCTTGGAAAACTAACAAACTTAAATTGCATGCTTCCTACTGATACAACGTTTCAGTGCTTACAAGACATTTTGTCTTCTTGTTTCAGAAAGCAAAGTTACTTACATATTTTTGTTGGTTTTTTTCCCTCCCCTCAGTAATTAAATCTTTTGTGGGTGGGGCCAATTTAATGGAAGGGTGAGGAGTTAAATTTCTTTTCTTCCCTTTATACTCCTGGTTCTAGACTTAGGAATGAAAGTTTTTGTCTTAAAAGCCTAGTTCTTGAATAGCATTGCAAGTATATAGGTAGAGCACAAAACACATAAAAGTTAACTTGAGAGAAGATACGCTGTGTTAAACCAGTTCTTAAACTTCAATGTGCCGATAGATCAGCTAGGGGCCTTGTTAAAATGTGGATTTTGTTGCATTTCTAACATGCTCCTTGTGGATATCTATGGTATTACTCCTTGTTGTAGATCGTGAGTAGAAAGTTTAAAAAAAAATTAGTTCAAAATATATTCATTAGATTCCCCCTAAGGTGGAAATAGAATAGATTTTTTAAAAATGAAAAATTTGAGGGCTCCTGGGTAGCTCAACTGGTTCAGTGACTGACTCTGGATTTTGGCTCATTTGTGGTCTCAGGTTCCTGGGATCGAGCCCCAAGCTAGACTCCCCACTCAGAGGGGAGTCTGCTTATCTCCCTCTCCCTCTGCTCGTTCCCCCACTCATGCCCGTGCATGTGCTCTCTTGCTCTCTCTCTCTCTCTCTGAAATCTTTTTAAAAAAGTAAAATGAAATTTTGAGGTAAGCTTTTAAAAATATGAATATTCAATAAGCTCACATAGGGTTTTAGATTTCTCTTAGCTATAAAACAGATTTTAGTGTCCCCCCCACCCCCCGCCACAGAGACCTTCCTCTCATTTAAGGTTGACTCTGAGCAGAACATTATTATTACAGTCACAGGTATCTGTGGGTAAGAGAGAAACCATTTATTTAATATCTTCTGTAGTCCCAGCTCCATCATCTCATTGGTTCAGTTTAATCCTCTCACCTGCCCTTTGAGGCAGGTAATTCTGCTTATGTTTCACAAAGGAAACACTGAGACCCGGAGGTTTTACACATTTCCTAAGGCCACAGAACTGAAGAGTGGACTTCATATCGAGGCCTCCTTGTACTTCATGTGGTTTCCCCCCTTCCTTAGTGGACACTATATGCTTAGCAGATCTCAGGCCTATAGATTTGACTGACCCCTAACCTGGGGTCGTTTGCTACAGAATGGAGCATCTTTGACAGTCACATTGAATAGAATGGTGAACGTTGCTCATGGTTATGGTGAATAACCCCTTCGAGTAAGGTACCCTGGTGAGTTACTCATGCTAAACTCAGAGGAATTCATTATACTTCCATGGAAGAATCCAGTGTAGAAAACCCGTGTGAAGTTCTTGATTTTTACAATTTCTATACTCTATTTTAGAACAAGTTTTGCATTTTAACACTTTTTATTATTCATTATATATGTAAATATTTAAATTTGTGGTGACCCAAATTCCACTTGCCCTCTGCTAAAAAGAGAGGGTTAGAAATAGAATGGTAGGCCAAAAAAAAAAAAAAAAAAATGGAAGCAGTCATTTGGCAATGATAGCAGAGAATGCATTGAAAGGAAGCGGTGGCCATTTTTGTGACTGGGTAGCTCTTGGTTATTGTCTCTGGCCCCTGAAAGGGGGCCATTCTTTCTGTTTCGTCCCTTCCCCTCTTCCCATCTGCTGATAGCTAAGATAACAAGGGGAAGTTATTCAAATAAGAGGGGTGAAAGCCTTTAGTGTTTTAGCAAGTAATTATTAAAACAGTATGAGTGAAAACTTTGTCATCACTACTAAAGAGTTGGGTCATTTCCATAGAAATAGAATATTTTTCCCAGAATGACAAATCTACTTGGTGGGTTCTTTCTATTTGAGAAGAACAGAGATAATTGTAGGTCACTTCTAAGAACACGACCTAGTTGGAAAGGTATCCCAAAGCCTGTGGGAAAACAAGTGAAGAAACCAGAATGTTCAGCTTGGAGAAGAAATAATGGAGCAGGACTGATTTCCAAATATTTGACCAACAACATCTTTCACAGTTATTCTGGAACCACAAGGAGATGAGAAGTCAGATCAGCAGGTAAAAGCTAAAGGGAGATCCGTTCTGGTTCAATCCCAGAAAGAACTTGCCAGTCATCAGAGCTGTCTAAAAAGAGAACAGGATGACAGGGAAATAGGGAGCTCTCCCTTGGTGGAGAGGTTTTTGGGTGACTTGTAGCAAGATGTTGTTTTGATCACTGGATAAGTGTTGGATTAGAAAATCTGCTACACCACCTTTGAGAGCCTGAGTCAGAATAGAATGCCCCCAGGTCTTCCCAAAGAGATTGCTGAGCAGCCAGGCTCTAGCTTGGGGAAGGGATGGGAGGACAAAAGGATGGCAGAGGGGAAGACAGGGTAGGAGTAGATGGCATGCATCAGGCTGGAACTGGGAAGGAGCTTTTTACAACGTGTTGGGGAAATCTAACCAGATACTGATGGAAAAGTACTAATAAGGCTTATCATGAAAAATGCCAGGTTTTTCTTCTAGGAAGTTTTGGGATCTGAGTGTGTGTATATCACATGCTAAGACCAGAGAAGACTATAACCAATTTAATAAATTATTTCTGTGTATTATCTAATTACCAAGCTAACTTTTTTTCTATCTAGACTGTGCCATTTGTAAGGGAACATATGTTTGGATTTTCACAATTGTGACTGATTTTTAATGTGCATGTCTTATGCAACATCCAGATTTGTGGATATTCTCATACTAATATCTCTAAGAAAACCCTCAAACAAACTTTGAGAAACAGCTGCAAAGTACATTCATTTGCTAGCTGCTCTTCCTGGTGCTCATTAGGTTTTATCACATTTGGTCTTGAACTTCATGGTGAGATAGTGAAATTAATACGTGCCTCTAAGGGGTGGCAGATTGCACTGCTGACAGATGTGGTGACGCCCTGAAGACACACCCTTCTGTAAATGTCAAGGCTGGACCCTGGGGGCCCTTTTCCTGAAACCCTGATCTCGGAGGATCAGGGTTAAAGGAAACTGACTCAGTGCTGTGTCTGCTACTGACAGCTACAAGGTATTCGCTTTAGAATATATAGCAAGCAGGCTGGCTTGTACATGCAAGTATGTCTGTTGCAGCATTAAACATTATTTTGAAATACACATAAATGGAAAAGTAAACCAACTGTGAAAAAAGTAAAAAGGTTCAGCCCCCAGCCCTGGCTCCCCGTCACCCTCCCCAGATACAACCAGTTTCTTGGTTATCTTTCCAGAGATATATTTTTCTGCCCCCTGCTCTGTACCTTGCTTTTTTGTCACTTAAAGATCATATCTTATAAGAGTTAACACATGTGGACTTTGCAGCCAGAAGGCTTGGGCTGGAAGCTAGTGCCAGCACACAGTAGCTTTGACCTTGAGCAAGTTATTGAAATGGAGATAATAGTGTCTATGAAACGTATGGGAGGCATTTAAAGCAATGCCTGGTATTAACCATTAAATAGTATTAACCACTAAAATAAATATAATATTTACTAAAGTAAATTTAGTATAGTATTTACATGTAAATCTAATAGTATTAGATTTACTAAAATACTAAAATAGTATTAACCATTGTTGCTGGAGATTGTCCTGTGTCAGTACTTAAGAGCACCCTCATTCTTCTTTATGGTTGTTACTCCGTTCCTTCTCAGATGTACCACCCTGTATTTGACCCACCATCCACCGAGGCGCATTTCAGGAGAACAGTGCTGCAGTGAATAGCCTTGTACATGTCTCATTTCCTATATGCTTGAATCTGTCTGTAGGATACTCCTAAATATGGAATTGCTAGGTTAAACGGAATTTGTGTTTTGAATTTTGATAGTTTTCTCAGTTGTCCTTCATAACAGTTAACAGCAATTTATGCTCCCACCAGTAATATTTAAGAACCATCCCCAGTAGATCTTATTAACCTGTTTTTTATCCTTGCCAAGCTTATAGGTGAAAAGGCGTCTCCTTTTGATTTTAGTTTGATTTTCTCTTACTGTGAGAAGTTGACCATCCTTTCATATAATTAATCTTTTCCTGTGATGCCCTTTATTTTGTGTGTTCTTATTATTGATTTGTTCTTTATATAAAAAGAGAACTTAGTCCCTTTCATGTTTTGCAATTTTTTTTTTTTTTTGCTTTTCTTACTGTTTTATGGTACTTTTATCTTAAAGTGAAAATTTGGGGGGCACTTGGGATGAGCACTGGGTGTTACATGTAAGTGATGAATCACTGAACTCTACTCCTGGAAGTAATACTACACTATATGTTACCTAACTGGAATTTAAATAAAAACTTGAAGTTACAAAAGAAAAATAAAATTAAAAAGTAACAATTTGGAAACTTCAATAAAAAATTGGCTAAATTATTAATGGCATACTTGGAGCTATGAAAAATGTCTGACATTGAAAAATGTCTGACATCAAAAAATGTCAGATATATTTAATGAAAACAAGTTATTACGCTGCAAAAAATATTTATACTCATGTGTGTTTGTATTCACAGATATATATAGGAGAAGTTCAAATGTTAAAATTAGTAATTATCTCTGGCTTTTGGGATCATGCATATTTAAATTTTCTTTATGCTTTTCTATTTATCTCTCTTTTCCTGCAGTGGGCATTGCTGTATTATATCTCTTATAAAAGACAAAAAAATAAGCTCTTTGCATTTGAGATATAAATACCAGCAAACCATAATGATCTTAGTTCTACCTGGGCTGGTTTCTCAACTGGGCCAAAAATATAAGAAAAAAATCACTGCAAAACTCCCCCTCCTTTTTATGACCACACAGTTAACATGTAAAGTAATAGACATTATGTTGTTCTCTTTGTAAATTGAAATTGTAAAGGCACCAGCCAGTACAGAGTTAAAAATAAGGACATTTAAATTTTATCACCTAACTTTCTGGCAAGTCTTTTTTTGTTTCGTTTTGTTTTGTTAAATAATAAATGCTACAAAAACAAACTTCAGATATTGCGATGCTTTAAACTAAAACCATGAAAATAGTTAATATAATTCTATATTTAAACCAGTATTTTGGAACAGAAGTTAAATTTTTTATTTAATAGTTAAATTATTCGGGGTGCTAGGTCAGTTTTTCCCTTAGCTACTATTCCATCCTTGTAACATTTCCTTTTATTCCAAAGGGAAAGATTTCTTTATGGTAAGACAAAAACCTGGTGCCCACAGAGAAAGAGCTGTTATAGCCTCATGTATCATGATTTACATTTTAGTTTTAAATATCTATACAAAAGGACTATGTGGCTATTAGGATGCCTTGGTTTATTAGGCTATTTGCAGGCATGTCTGGCATAGTGATATGAGTGTTCATTCCTCAGGGTCTTAAGGTAATCCTTGTCTTCTTAAAACTTTCAGGTTAACTGTAATACCTTATATCTTAGTCTTAACCTAAGTACCTGTGATGATTCAAAGCTGACTTATAGGGAGACCTTTAAGCCCCATCTAAAGGTTTTGGCCCAAAATATTGTTTGGATTAGTTCAATGGGGCACAGGGTAGTGGAGGAGGATAAGAAATTCTTTGTGTTTTCAGTGAGTCAAGTACGTGCCTCAAAGACCTATTGCCCTGCAGTTTTTTTCTCTATTCTTAGAACCTTATTTATTCAGCAAATGACATCAAAGCCCTACCATGTGCTAAGATATAAAATGGGGTGGTTTGGGGGGAAAGCTGAGGTTTTTTTTTTGTTGTTGTTACATTAGTTACCGGTACAGTACACCATTAGTTTTTGATGTACTGTTCCATTCTGACCTCAACGAGTTCATGGTCTCCTGGGGGACAGAAACCTGTAAACCAGTGATTCCAGTTTGAGAGCAACAAGGGCTGAATTAGGGGGTCAGGCAGTTCTGAGCTCAAACCATGACCCTGCCCCTCACTGGCAGGGTGACACCTTGGGTGCCTTCACCTCCCAAGCCTTAGCTTCTGCAGCGGCAAAACAAGCCAAATGAGTGTTCCCCTCAAAGACCTGTTAGCAGGGCCAATAATGCTCATGGTAGAGAGGCTAACGAGCCTGGTGCAGGCAGAGTACACACAGATTACTTCTTTGGTCCTTTGAAACCTCTTTGGTCCTTTGAATCCTCAAAGGGGACTCATTAGAGAAGTCACTTGAAGAATAAGACCTCCCCCAAATTATCATGTTTTATACAAAGCTTAAGAAAGAAAGGATGGTGTATCTTTTAACTGAGAAATAAGTAGCGATTCTACCAAAACAGGTACAGGTGTTTAACCTTCCAACCACATATTTCTTAGGGATAACTCAGTGCTAGAACAGTGTTTTCCAGTTAGCTCTAATAAAACAGCTAGGGGGAAGGTCATTTACACATGGACTGAGTTTCAAAATAGCACTCCCAACTTTCCCTCTCTTGAGAAGCAGCATCCCCCACTTCACTGCTGCTTAAACTACCCCCTGCCCCCTCTCCCAGACTGCAGTGGTGGTTAATCTAACAATAGGGGGACACAAACTCTGCAGCCATAGAGATCTAAGGACATCGTCCAAGTGACTTGTCCAAAGTGAAAGTTGTTCTTCATATTTTGGGTACATGTATATGTAATAAAAAATTAATATTATATGTAATGTTATAAATTTGTTTTGATGTAAAAGTGTCTGAAACTAGTTACAATAAAAGTAATGCTCCAGGAAGATGTAGAGGTTTCCAGAACACTGGTGTACTCCAGTGTGAGAAGCATAGCAAATAGACCTTTTCAAAGGAGAACTTCTTGCTTTAGAGATTTTAAAAAAGAGAGAAAGAGAAGAAGAACAAACATATCTAGTGCCCCTTTAGATTACTGTCTGCTCTACTGCCTAGAGGTTAATTATCCCCATAGAAAATTCTCCCTGGTAACCTAGAGTCAACCGGCCAGCCAGCTTGACGGCAGAAGCCTACATTGGTGAGGTTCGAGAGATGGTGAGCTTGTGTCTGCCTTTGTATGTCTGCTCACATCCAACAGGAAATAGTCCTCGCATTAGGATTCCTGATCATGGCGTCCTGGGCATAATTTGCACTCTCCATGAGCCAAATATTTTCTGTAAACACAATCCATAGAGTTTGAGGGAGGCCTAGACATAAATCCCAACTTTTCTTAAAAAATCTGGAATTCTTACAAATGACGATCTCAGTTTGCAGTTTATTCCAAGTAAACCTGCCTTGATGCTCTCGGTGCTAGAAAGGGATGTCGGCACGTACACACACAACCCTGCTTTTCCCATTCCAGGTGGACAGTATCTGACAGTGTCGGGAGCCAAAGGCCCAGGGGGAAAAGCCGCTCGTTTGGTGCTACCTCTTGGCCACCTCATGCATTCAGGGGATCTGTGCCTGTCGTTCAGGCACAAGGTGACGGGGCTGCACTCCGGCGCACTCCAGGTGTTTGCGAGAAAACACGGTGCCCATGGAGCAGCCCTGTGGGGCAGGAATGGTGGCCGTGGCTGGAGGCACACACACATCACCTTGCGAGGGGCTGACGTCAAGAGCGTAAGTAGAACCGAAAAGGAGACAGAGCCTGGGAGGTTTTCCTTTCACAGGAGAACTCTAGGATCTGCATCTGAGGAAGCCTCGTTCTCCTCATTCATTGGGGCACAAAGGTTTGTGTTTTTCTGGGAAGGAGAACTCCATTCCCCTCCTCTTCCTATAATCCCTCCTTGCTACTGCTTCCCTTCTTCTTTGCCGCCTACAATACCACCACCACTCCCCCCACTCTGGTGAAAAGCCCCATTTTTCATGAAAAAAAAAATTCAGGAATTAAAAACAGTTAACTTGAAAGGGCAGAGGTGGTGAGCTTAACTGTACCTGCTTTTCCTTTTTCTGCAATGCCTTTACTTTTCAGAGTCACCCTAAAGTGTTCCGTCTTTTTTTGTTTTTGGTTTTTTTTTGAAATATTTCTTTAAAGTCTAATTTTGCCTCAGAGATCATAGTTAAGCAGCCTTGGGTGGAAACCGAGAACAATATGCTTGGGAAGTTCTATTCTATTCAGACAGGATGTGGGAAAAGCTTTGATTGCATATATAAATTTGATCTTAAGTAATCAAGTCACAGGTAGCAATAAAATGGTCAGTAGCATCCCACTGAAATAATGTATTTGGAAAAGCATCTTTATGCTCATATTCATAAAACTTGCTATTAGGAGATTCTGCATCTATGACTATAGGTATGGTTTCTAGAAACTGCATTAAAGGGGATAGACTCCAACAATACAGCTTTTATCTGTCTTGGATTTGTTTTGCTCTTTGAAAAAAAAAATACTGTTTGGAAAAATAAAGCCATTTCAAATTACAGCATAGAAAGGTTTTTTTAAAAGAGCAAAGATGCTCTACAGAAAATAAAATACAGAAAGTGTTTGTGGTTTATATAAGTAAAACAGCGCTTTGATTGGATTGTGGCGGTTCAGTTCGACTCCATTTTAGGCAACAAAGCTGGCTCAAGCCACGGAGGGAAGAGCGGATGCCTAGGATAGGCTGCGCAATTACGATCTCCCAGGTCTGCCGCTCTGATTCCTACACCTCTATATTCCATCTCATTTTTTACTCCTAACCTTGCTCATCTTTGGCATGATGTGCACTTCGTAAGCATTCCTAAATGGAAGCAGCCTGTCGCCCAGGATGGCTTTTTTAAAAGAGTAACCGTTTCTGAATGATGTGGTCTGATGACCAGTTGACTGATGATTGGAGTTTCTGCCAAAAGGCAAGCCTCAGGTGACACGGGTTATGTTCTAGTCTTTTCCTTCTGTTAAGTGCACTCCTCGGTTTGGGGGAATGGTTGCCTTTATTCTGTGAAACGAGCGTTGGGTGGGAAGCGGCAGAGGAAGCTTGACTGGTGTGTGCGTTCTCTCCCCAGGTCATCTTCAGAGGTGAGAAGAGGCGTGGCCACACGGGGGAGATCGGATTGGATGATGTGAGCCTGAGAAAAGGCCACTGCTCTGAAGAACGCGAGCACTTTCTGAACTAGCAATGAATCCCCTGTTGCTCTTTTCTGTTTCCAGTCTTCACCTCCTGTCCTCTCCTCCCTCTTATCAGGCCTGGGAGAAGAACGGGTCAGTGGGTCAGGAGAAAGTCTGATGGGGGACCCACACCCGTGGCCTGCTTTTGTGCAATTCCAGCGAACGGTGACACCCTCCTTGAAATACGCGGGACCCCTGCAGACACATCCAAGCCAGCTTGGGTGTTACCTTCCAGCCTGTGGCTCTTTTAGGAAGGCTTTTGGTGCGTGCGCTATCTTCCGTCCTAGTTAGGAGGCGTTTGCAGTAGTAGCAAATGATGGGAGACGTTTTCAAAAGAAATCCGTGCAAATGGCCACTCTGTTATCTGTTCAGTGTTGTACCATGAGTAGTATTGACTTCCTTTAAGCTATGTTGTACAAAGTGCTTGTGAAGTTGGTTTCTCCCCTTCCCTTGTTAGCTCTGGCCTGACCTGAACTCTGACTTCTACTGCCGTTCACTTTATAAAAGAAGGTGTGTACCCTATCAAGATGCATTTATTCTTGTTATCTGTATTTTTTTTTTTAAGGACAATTATGTAGAGTGGGCATGTAATCACTCGTTAGTATTGTGTTTTGTGTAAATGTGCTATTGATACTAAGTAGTTATGTGTTCTTAATATTTACAGACTCTAGTTGCAAGGGAAAAGGCAGCTTGTGATCTCTTGAATTAAAAACTACCCAGTGAAATGTCATCCAGTTCCATGACCTTATTTTGGCAGCAAGAGAAAATCAGAAGAGATGTCAGGTGTGGTAGTGGAGGGATGAAGTTTTCATGGCCTTGAGTCTAATCACTGTAAAGGATAATGAACCATTCAGGTAGACAGGAAACTGCAGTTACCATATAAAACCCTTACTGCTTCAAGTTATACTTTAAAACCAACAGTTTTTACAATAACTTGGCTCTCTTTGGTAATCTGTAAAAAGCTCTGTAAAAGTTGTGGTTGTTTCAGAGAAAAGATTCTGTTTCTGGAAGGCTGAGGGGGAAGCATGGGGAAAGCTCTGTTGGAACAGATGTTCATACTAATTTTTAAGTCCATATATATTTAGGTCTTGAATTATGACTTACATGCTGTCTTGTCAGAACGGGATTGGAGGCGAGTCCTGTGCTTGGAGGCATTTTGTTGGGATTCACACACATGTCAGAGCAAGAGAACAAGATTGGAATTCTAGGATGTAGGAACCACTCCCCCACCCCCCCACCCCCCCACTACATTTCCTCCCTGGATATTTTACCTTCATGTTAAAAAATATTTTAAAATATACAACTTTTCTAGGGCAACTTACTCCTGAGCCTTTTCTTCATTTCTGACGAAGTAATCAAAATATTTTCTGCTGTTTTTGCCAGGAATCACAAAGATGATTAAAGGGTTGGAAAAAAAGATCTATGATGAAAAATTAAAGGAACTGGGATTATCCCCAGCATGGAGAAGAGAAGACTGAAGGGCAAACCATTGCTGGTTTTCCAGTGTATGAATGGTTGGTACAGAGAGGATGGTGACCAGCTGTTCTCCATGTGTGCTAAGAATAGAACAAGAGGAAACAGGCCTAGACTGGAGTGCAAGGGGGCATTTCCTGGCAGGGACAATTGTTAAATGAGAATCCTTTGTTTAAGAAAAAAAAAGTGACTGTCTCTCTCTCTCCCTCTTTCTCTCCTCTTTCTTTTTGAGGCTTTTTAAAAAGATAAGAATCTATTTAAGAAGGTTAAAGATGTTCTTCTGTCAAGGCAGAGTAACAGATTACAGAATCTTCCAAAGGATGTTTGGATCCTATTACCCTGTAATGAAAATCTTCTGAGTTATTTGGGCGAGGCCAGGGTCTAATATAGGCATTCACCTCTTGACCCCTAATGGAGGAGAACCAAAAGGGGAAAAGCCCACCAAGTGCAGAGCTCACTAAAGATCTCACTATGGCAAACCTAGCAGGATCCAAACAGGAAAAACAAAAACACAGCAAACTTGTATTCTTAATAGAGTATGATGGACATTATTTTAGTATCTTAGTAATATCCTCATGTGGTAGGATTTTTTTTTTTTTTTTTTTTTTTTTTTTTTTTTTTTTTTTTTTTGGTCATGGTAAAGGTATAACCTTTTCACTTGCTCAGTGGAGGATATTTCAAGTTTTCAAAGAGACCATAGTAAAGAACAGAGATTTAGAGGTTTTTATTTGGTGCATTCTCTCTGCAATGTGTGTGACAACTTAACCTGGCCCCTGGGAAAGAGCCCCCTGCTCGACATCACTGTCCGGATCCTTGTTTCACCGAACCACTGTAATTCACTTTCTCTTGTCAATTGGAATCTCCCAAGTTCCACAAAATGGTTTTTTTGGGTTGGGGGAGGGGGCTTGAGAAGTAGTTATAACAGAATATCTTTTGTCATTTAACTTGGTGGAGGCAGGACCGGAGCAGGATGTAAAGCAGCGAGCCTTCGAGCTTTCGAGTAGGGGCCAGGCTAACAGGGCTTTCGATCCATTTTTAATGATTCATTGCCTTTGTGGTCCTATAACTGCACAACTGAAAAGAAAAGGGGGAAATCATGGAAAATGTCACTTTTAGGTGCCAATATGACATTGCACTAAGTTGACAGAAGTTATCCAAAGTACTGTATAACATCTTGTTTATTATTTAATGTTTTCTAAAGTGAAAAATGTTAGTGGTTTTCCAAACAGCCAAATAAAAATAATTCTTTGTAAATAAAAGCACTGTTAATGATACCTCTTGTCAGTTATTGTTTAGCATTTTGTTTTGTTTTTTGTTTGTTTTTTTTTTTAAAGATTTTATTTATTTATTTGACAGAGAGAGATCACGAGTAGGCAGAGAGACAGAGAGAGGGAAGCAGGCTCCCTGCTGAGCAGAGAGCCCGATGTGGGGCTCGATCCCAGGACCCTGAGATCATGACCTGAGCCGAAGGCAGAGGCTTAACCCATTGAGCCACCCAGGCGCCCCTTGTTTTGTTTTTGATTGGGAGAATATTAGAGTAGCTTGAAGTTTCACAAACGTCATCTTTTACTTCTTGGAAAACTGGGAGCAAAACTGCTGCCCACACCAGGATGCATTCTAGGCTATGAAATAGGGGAGACCTTTTTATCAGCACGCCCAGAGAAAGGGCTCTAAACATTAGCCTCAAACATTAGCCTTTCATGGGAAGGCAGGATCAGCTGAATAAATATATATGAATGCTAAGCGAAAAGTCTTTTACTAGTGTTGGTTTTGTTAACTTATAGTAGTTCACTCATATTCCAGGAACCTTTCCTGATGGAGAAAACAACTATAAGGAAACAAGCCTAATGAAATCGCGCAGGATTAAAAGTGAGTCCTGACAAAATAATGAGAGGAACTCCCCATTCTGGCACTGCAAACTGCAGTGGAGAGGGCTAGAACTAGGGACCCTGAACAAATTTTCCTGTCCCAAGACACAGAAGAAAAACTAGTTTAAAAGAGCAACAGGTAGGGGCACTGGGGTGGCTCAGTCATTAAGTATCTGCCTTAGCTCAGGTCATGATTCCAGGGTCCTGGGACTGAGCCCTGCATCTGGCTCCCTGCTCGCCGGGAGGCCTGTTTCTCCCTCTCCCACTCCGCCTGCTTGTGTTCCCTATCTCGTTGTGTCTCTCTCTGTCAAATATATAAAATCTTAAAAAAAAAAAAAAAAAACAGTATACAAAAGATCCAGCCCTAGCCGAGGATGCAGAGTAGGTGTTACAGTGTTGGTGCAAATGCAAACTGGTGCAGCCACTCTGTAGAACAGTATGAGGTATGTAGAACAGTATGGAGGTCCCTCAAAAAGTTAAAAGTAGGACAATCTTATGATCTAGTAATTCCACTACTAGAGATTTACCCAAAGAATACAAAAATACCAATTTGAAGGGATATAGGCACACTGATGTTTACAGCAGCATTATCTACAATAGCCAAGTTATGGAAACAGCCCAAGTGTCCATTGACTAAGGAATAAAGAAGAGGTAATACACACACACACAGGAATATTACTCAGCCATCAAAAAGAATGAAATCTTGCCAGTTGCAATGACAGGGGTGGAGCCAAAGAGTATTATGCTTAACGAAATAAGTCAGAAGAAGACAAATACCATATGATTTCACTCATACATGGAATTTAAGAAACATGATCATGGGGGGAAGAAAGAGGAAAACTAAAAAACAGACCCTTAACTATAGAGAACAAGCTGATAGTTACCAGAGGGGAGATGGTGGGAGGATGGGTGAAATAGCTGATGGGGATTAAGGAGTGCACTTGTGATGAGTACCAGGTGTTTCATGTAAGTGTTGAATCCCTAAATTTTGCACCTGAAACTGGTATTATGCTGTATGTTAACTGGAATTTAAATAAAAACAAAACAAAAAGAACAAAAGATCTAGCCTTAGAATGCTGCCAAGTCACAGGAGAGTGGTTGGAACTTTCCACTGGTCAGAGGGGCTGGTGAGTGCCATGGCTTACAGTCCCCATCCACCTTGGTAGCATGGATGAAAGGAGTTCAGGTGTGCAAGCCAGCTTCCCACATCAGGAGCCCTGAGCCCCTAGCCTACACCAGCCCCCGAAGCTCCACACCAAGGCAGCCCCAGTGCAGCACAGCATCCAATAGGACATCCCTGGTCAGCATTCACTACAGCTCCAGCTGTCTCACCAAAGTAACAGGTAAAATGTACCCCAGAACACTCTAGGCCTATACCACTTCAGCTCCAGTTAACTTGCTAGGGTGTCCCATGTGTGGAGCATCCCAGGACCCCATGGCCCACACTGCACCTCAGCTTCAGCTGCCATGCAGGGAGCTCTCTCTGCAGAAAGCCTCAAACCACACTGGCTTGCATCCACTTCAGCTTCTGCTGTCCTGCCAACATGCCTTCTGTGTGGAGAACCCTGGGACATCCCCCAACCCATGCCCACTTCAGCTCTGGCCATTCCCTTTGGGGAGCTCCAGCACAGTGCCCTGGGACCTCCCAGCCCATGCCAGCCACTGTTCTAGCAAACCTAACTTATCAAGCATACATAGTCTACATAGGGGATGACCATACACAAATCAATCCTTCAAGTTTAGAAGTAGCTGTTCTGCCCTATTTATAGAAATAAACACAGAAAGTCAAGCAAAATGTGGAGACAGAGGAATACAGTCCAAATAAAAAAACAAGACAACCCCCACCCAAAGTAAATGAAATGGAGATAAGCCATATACCAGATAAAGAGTATAAAGTAATGATCATAAAGATGCTCACTGGACTAAAGAGTGGAAGAACTCAGAATTTCAATAAAGATACAAAATGTAAAAAACTGAAGTTGAACAATACAATAATGAAAAATACACTAGAGGGAATCAACAGTAGATTAGCAAATGCAGAAGAGTGTTCTAGAATACAGAGTAATGGAAAGCAAGCAAGCTGAACAGCAAAAAGAAAAAAAATTTTTTTTTTGAAAAATGAATTTTTAAAATAAGGATAAAGTTAAGGGATCTCCTGGACCATATCAGAAGTATGAACATTTGCATTGGAGGGGTCCCAGAAGAAGAGACAGATGAGAAGGGCCAGAAACTTATTTGAAGAAATAACAGCTGAAAAATTCCTTAACCTGGGGAAGGAAATGGACATCTGGTTTCAGGAAGCACAGAGTTCCAACCAAGATGAACCTAAAGAGGTCCACACCATAATACATAATAATTAAAATATCCAAGATAATAGAGTTTCAAAAGTAGCAAGAGAGAAGCAAAAAGTTACAAGGTAAATGCCATGAGGCTATCAGCTGATTTTTCAGCAGAAACTTTGTGGGCCAAAAGAAAGTGGCATGATATACTCAAGCGCTGAGAGGAAAAAAACCTATAACCAAGAATATTCTTGGTTACCATAATTGAAGGAGAGAGAAAGAGTTTGCTAGAAAAATAAAAGTTAAAGAAGTTCATCACCACTAAGCTGACCCTACAAGAAATAAAGGGAGATCTTTAAGTGGAAAAGGCCATAAATAGATGTAAGAAAATTATGAATAAAAAGATATAAAATATAACATGCATATAAAACATGGAGGAGGGAATAGAAAAAAATTTTGGAATGTGTTTGAATTTAAGTGACCAACTGAATATAGACTGCAATATACTTGGGATGCTATTTATCTATATATGAACAACATGGTAACCACAAACCCAACACCTATCATAGATACACAAAAGTAGAAAAAAAGCCAAGCATAACACTACAGAAACTCGATCATGAGAAAGAATAGAGAAGAAAGGAAAAGAGGAGAACTATAGAAACAACCAGAAAACAATGAACAAAATTGTTATAATACCTATAAATAATTACTTTCAATGTAAATGGTCTAAATGCTCGAATAAAAAAGACATAGGGTGGCAGATAAGTGCACCCCTATGTTTATTGCAGCATTATTTATAATAGCCAAGATGTGCAAGTAACCCAGGTGTCCATGGATAGATGAATGGATAAAGATGTGTTGTGTGTATACACATACACACATATGTATAGTGGAATACTGCTGAGCCATAACAAGATCTTGTCATTTAAAACAACATGCATGAACCTAGAGGGTATTATGGTAAGTGAAATAAGAGACAGACAAATACAATGATTTCACTTAGATGTGGACTCTGAAAAACAAGTGAATAACCAAAAAGCAGGACCAGACCCATAAATACAGAGAAGTGATGGTTGCCAGAGGAAAGGCAAGGGCAAGGTGGGTGAAGGGGAGTGGGAGACACAGACTTCCAGTTACAGAATGAACAAATCATGAGGGTGAAAGGTATAACATAGGGAATATAGTCAATGGTATTGTAATAATGTTGTATGGTGACGGATGGCAGGTACACTTGTGATGAGCATAGCATAATAGAGAATTGTCAAAAATCACTGTTGTACATCTGAAACTAATATCACATTGTGTTTCAACTATATTTCTATAAAATAGCAGCAAAAAATTGTTCTACAGAATTATAAAAAATATGCTCAGTGGCTTCTTTCTTATAGAGAACACTTACCAGCTGGGAAACTCAAATTTTAGCTAAATAAATACTTTAAGCAAAAGGTAAAGGAAAACTGGTCTCCTTATCTCAGAGATGTTTCCTAATGATCCTTAGGAAATCCAAGAAAACTCAGGTTTTCTGAGCATGTTAACTAAGAAGATAAACCTCTTTTGAAACCTACTTGAGATTGGGGGTTGGAAGAAGCAGATACGTATGAGATTCCAGGGTCCAGTTCACTGATTTCCTTGACAGATTTTGTAGCACTTAACTATGTGCATGACTCTGGTATACAATGGTAAGCAGAGTTCCCTTTGTGGGGTTACAATCTGGAGAGGAAGATGGACATTTATCCAGTCATATAAAATAAATGCAAAATTACCACTCTGAAAAATAGTATGTGGTACCTCAAAGGTTCTGAAAGCATGGTGGGTTCCAAGACTTTCAAACTCTGATGTGTACAGGAATCACTTAAAGGTCTTGTTAAAATTCAGCTTCTGATTCAGTGTATCCAGAGTGGGATTTGAGATTCTGTATTTCTAACCAGCTCCCAGGTGATGCCCACCAAGTTTGGGGGCCCACTTTGAGTAAAGGGGCTTAATGCTCTTATATGGAGGAGCACAGGGCCTGTATCTCTGTCAACATTCAGCATTAGAAGGACTAAAGCCCTATGGTTGCAAGATATACATTCACAAAAATGTACTAAATTCCAGTGCATTTTTTTCTTTCAAAAAATATTTGGGTCTCAAAAATAGAGAATATCAATAAATAGACAAATATTTTAAAAGAACAGAAATTCTGAATATAATAAGTACTATTACTAAAATGAAAAATTCACTAAGATATTCAACAGCAGATCTGAGCTGGTAGGAGAATCAAATTGAAAAGGGGTCAGTTGCAATCATCCAGTCTGAGGAACAGAAGGATAAACCATCAATAAGGATAAAACAGCTAGACTTAAGATCAACAAGGAACTAGAAGATTTGAAAAATTCTATAAACCAACCAGACCTAACATACATCCATTGAACACTCTGCCCAATAACACAAGAATATACATTTTTCTCAAGTGCACAGAGATGTTGGCAAACCATAAGTTAGCTATAAAACAATATCAATAAATGTAAAAATAGTGAAGTTATACAAAATATGTTATTCAATGACAATGAAATGAAATTACAAATCAGTAACAGGGAAATTTACAAATATATGGAAATTAAACAACATGATCATAATCAATGGCTGAAAGAAGAAACCGTGGAAAAATTAGTATTTTGAGATTGATAAAAATGAAAACAAAATATGCTCAAACTTATGGGTTACAGCTAAAGCACTGCATATAGGGACATTTTTATTTGTAAATAGAATATTTTATTTCATATTCAATATATTAAAAATTTTATTTTTATTATATATTATAACACAATATAAATTTATATAAATATATAATATAATTACATATAATATATAATATATTATTATAAAATATTAAATATATTAAATATATTAAAAAGATATCAAATCAATAATATAAACTTCAACCTTATATAATTAGAAGAGCAAATTAAATCACAATAAGCAGAAGAAAGAAAATAAAGATTCGAGTAGACAAAATTCAACAGAAAAACAATATAGAAAATCAATGGAACTAAAAGTTGGTTCTTTCAAAAGATAAACAGAATTTATGAACATTTACCTAGACTGAACAAGAAAAAAAAAGACTTAATAGAATCAAAATGAAAGAGGGGACATATCACTGACATTATAGAAGTACAAAAGATTAGAAGAGAATACTCTGAATTATTTTATACCAACAAATAAGATAACCTAGATCATACGCAGAGTCTTAGATACAAACTACAGAAATTGAATCAAAAAGAAATAGAAAACCAGAACATACCCATTGCAAGTAAATAGATTGAATAATTAAAAATTTTCCACAACAGAAAACTCAATGCCCAAATTAGCTTCAGTGGTGAAGTCTACCAAATGTTTAAGAGGAATTAACACCAAATCTTTATAAAGTCTTAATTGGAAAGGGAAGCACTCCTTAACCCATTCTGTAAGAACAGTAAATAGAATAATTTGGAGATTATTGCCATTTTAACAATATTAAGTCTTCCCTTTAATGAACATGGGACACAGCAAAGGCAATGTTCAGAGGGACTTATTGCAGTATACACCAGTAAATACTAAAAGAGAAGATCTCAAATCAATTTACATGAAGAAACTAGAAAAAGTGCAAATTAAACTCAAAAACTAGCATAAGGAAAATAAAGATTCAAGCAAAGATAAATGAAATACAAAATAAAAACACGCAGAATCAACAAAAAACATTAAAAAAACCCAAATTTAAGAACAGTTAGCTAGACTAACAAAGAAAAAAAAAAAGAGAGAAGACACAACTAAAGTTAGGAATGAAAGTGGGCTATTATACCAACCTTACAGAAATAAAAAAGATGATAAGAGAATACTATAAACAATTGTAGGACAACAAATTAGATAACCTAGATGAAATGGACCCATTTCTACAAACAAACAAATTACCAAAAAGAATTCAAGAAAAGAAAGAAAATCTCATCAGACTTAGGACAAGTGAAGTAAACTTTACTTTGCCTCCTAGCAAAGAAAAGTCCAGTAGCAAATGTCTTCACTGGTGAAATCTATCCAAATTTAAAGAATTGACATGAAATCTTCTCAAACTCTTCCTAGAAATAGAAAATTAAGGAACACTTCCTAACTCATTCTATAAGGCCAATAACACTCTGATATGAAAATTAGATAAAGATATCACAAGAAAATATCTGTATCCTGTATAGATGCAAGTATTCTCAACAAAATACTAGTAAATCAAATCCAATAACACATTAAAAAGATTATACAATTATACATCATGACGGGGATTTATGTCAGGAATACAAAGGTGATTTAAAATAAGTAAATCAAACATTCAACACTTCCCTGGATGTTCTAGCTAAAGCAAATAGACAAAGGATTGAAATTGAAAAGGAAATGTAATTGAAATGAAAATTGAGGGCGCCTGGGTGGCTCAGTGGGTTAAGCCGCTGCCTTCGGCTCAGGTCATGATCTCAGGGTCCTGGGATCGAGTCCCGCATCGGGCTCTCTGCTCAGCAGGGAGCCTGCTTCCCTCTCTCTCTCTCTCTCTCTGCCTGCCTCTCCATCTACTTGTGATCTCTCTGTCAAATAAATAAATAAAATCTTAAAAAAAAAATTAAAAAAAAAAAGAAATGAAAATTGAAAAGGAAGATTTAAAACTACCTGTATTTGTAGAGGATATGATCCTCTAAACAGAAAACCCTATGAATCTATAGGAAGGCTACTAAAGTTGGTAAACAAATTCAGCAAATTTGCAGGCCACAAGATTAACACTGAAAACTCAGTTGATATTTTAAGCATCAGCTATGAACAAGATGAAAACTTTAAAAAAAATTTTATTTATAATAGCATCCAAAAGAATAAAATAGCTAAGAATAAATTTAACCAAGGAGGTAAAAGAGTTGTATATAGGAAATTACAAAACATTGCTGAAAGAATATAAGACCTAAATAAATAAAACGACATCTTATGTTTATGGATTTAAAAACATAGTATTTTTAAGATGGCAGTACTACAAAAAGCGATCTGTATGTTCAGTACAATCCCGGTCACAATTCCAGTGACTTTGTCTGGAGAAATTGGAATACCAATGCTCAAATTGATAAAAAATGTAAAGGAATCCTGAATAGGCAAAATGATCCTGAATATGAAAACAAAGTTGGAAGATTCACACTTCCCATTTTCAAAACTTATTACAAAGCCACAGTAATCAAAACAGCATGGTACTAGCATAAGGACAGACATATGGACTGATGGAACAAAACAGAGTCCAGAAGTGAATCTATAGCTATGGTCAACTACTTTTTGACCAGAGTTCTAAGACCATTCAATGGGGAAGGAATAGTCTTTTCAATAAATGGTGCTAGGACAACAGGATATAGACATGCGAAAGAATGAAGTTGGATTCATAACTCACACCATTACAAAAATTAACTAAAACATGATCAATTACCTAAATGAGCGAGATAAAACCATAAAACTCAAAATATACAAGTAAATTTTCATGATCTTCATATGAAGCAATAAATTCTTAGCTATAACAACAAAAGCTTGAATAATAAAAGAAAAATAGATTAAATGGACTTCATGATTCTAAAACATTTTATACCTTAAATGATAGAATCAAGAGAGTGAAAAAACAACTCACAGAATGGAAAAAATATTTGCTAATTGTTTAAAGGGTCTGGTATCCTGAATACATAAAGAACTTTTATAACTCACCAAGACAAACAACCCAATTAAGAAATGGGTAATGGATTTTAATAAACATTTCTAAAATGAAACAAAACAAAACAAATATCCATATGAATACCAATAAGCACATGAGAAAGTGCTCAGCATATTTAATCTTTTGGTCTTCTGAGACTTAATTTCCAATATGTGTGTGGCAGGGGCTGGGTGGGGGGAGGTGTTCCCCACACCAACAAACAATTCTAGGAGACCAGCAGGGTGTCCAAGAATTCAACTTTATTCTGACCCTATCTATCCAGAGAAAACATCGGATTCCACAGTTTAAGTGTTCAGTCTTACAAGACTCCCCTCCCAACCTGTGCCAGACACAAGTTGTAAGCCCAGGCCATTACCTGTGCTTCTGACTAACTGGCTATAAATCAGAAGTCCTCTTAATCCCCTCCTGGGCTTTGATTAATTTTCTGGAGCAACTCAAAAAACTCAAACATTTTACTTATAGGTTCACCAGTTCATTATAAAAGGACATAAAAACAACTAGATGGAAGAAATGCATGGGGAGGGTGTGGGGAAAGGATATCAAGCTTCTTTGCCCTCCCTCTCCAGGCTTGCCACCCTCCTGACACCTCTATATTGTCACCAAACTGGAAGCTCTCCAGATTCAGTACTCTAGGGTTTTTATGAAGGCTTCATTACATGGGGAACTTGATTAAATCATTGGCCATTGGTGATTGTTTCAACCTCCACCCTTCTCCCCTCCCTGGAGATCAGGGGGATGAGACCTAAGGAATATTCCAACCCTCTAATTACACTGTTGGTTCTCCTGGCAACCAGCCCTTATCCTCAGATGTGATCCAAAAGTCATCTCAGTAGCAAAAGACACCTTTATCGCTCTCATTAAGAATTTTCAAGCATTTTAGGAGCTCTGTGCCAGAACAGAAGGAAGACCAAAATATATTATAAATCACAGTATCCCAATTAGTCATTCAGAAAATGCACATTAAAACCACAATGTGGTATCACTTCCCACTCACTAAATAAGGGTAATCAAGAAAATGGAAAGTTATGTGTTGATGAAGATATAGGGAAACTGGTTGTTGCTTGTGCAAATGTAAATGGTACAACCACTGTGGAAAACAGTTTGGCAGGTCCTCAAAAAGTTAAAGACAGAATCACTCTGTGACGTAGAAATTCCACTTCTGCATATATACTCAAAGTATTGAAAACAGATATTTAAACAAATACTTTACACAAATTTTCATATTCACTAATAGGCAAAAGGTAAAAAGAGCCACAACGTTCAATCACAAAAGATAAGCAAATTAGGGTGCATCCATATACAGAATATTGTTCAGTCATTAAATGGAATGCTACAGTGTTGATGAAACTCAAAAACATTATGTGAAGTGAAAGGAGCCAGATACAAAAGTTCACATATTCTATTATTCCACTTTATATGAACTGTCCAGAATAGGTAAATCAATGGAAACAGACAGTAAATTGGAGGTTGACAGAGGGGAAAGGGAGAATAACTTCTTAATGGGTAAAGGATTTATTTGGGATGATTAAAATGTTTTGGAACCACACAGAGGTAGTGACCATAAAACACTGTGTGTGTAGTAAATGCAACTGAATTGCTCACTTCAAAATGGGTAATTTTATACCAGGTATGCTTCATCTTAATATTTGTTTTAATTTTCAAATACTGTAGCAGAAAAAGGGAGAAAGAACAACAAACAGAAGAGACAAATGGAGAGGAAAGAGCAAGTTGGTAAATTTAACCAATCTCTAACAATAATCTTATTATATATAAATAGTGTAAACACCCCAGTCAAAAGGAAGAGATTAACTGGATAAAAAAGCACGAATAAATCATATGTTGCCCATATGACACAAATAAGAAACAAAAGAAAACATTTCTGGGCATGGACTATTTAAAGTCACTAACCTGGTGCAGAATATTGGTATGTCGAACAAATGGTAGGGCCTTCAGAATAAGGAAGTCATAACTGAGTGCACTTAAATAAAGTTGAGGCAGGGATCCAGGAAGCCTATATTTTAGAAGACAAAGCCACATTCATGAATTGAGGATGATTTACTAGATAGGATTTTCAGGGCTCCAGGAGGCAGAAACCTGACAATAACTTGGAATTATAGTGGAGATTAGTTCCAAGTTGATTTTCTGGGGTTAATTCACCAAAAGCTGATAATTGAGCTCTCACTCATAATCTGGAATTTAATTTCAAAGAGCACAGAGTACTATACCAGAGGCTCTGTTCCATTGTCTCATGCCTATCTTTATTTTCCAGACCAAACTCCCTCAGATATTCTGGATTTACCCACAGACAGTGTCTTTCAGATGTGTTAAATTATCTAAAGCAGTGGTTCCCAACTGGGGGCAATTTTGACCCTTGGGGGATAATTTGGTAGTACCTGGAAACCTTTTTAGTTGTCACAAATTGGGGGTGCTACTTGCATGTAGTGGGTAGAGGCCAGATATGTTGTTAAACACCCTAGAAAGCATAGGACAGCTCCACACAACAAAGAATTATCTGGCCTAAAATGTCAACTGCGCAAAGTTGCAAAAGCCTGATCTAAATCAATAATTCTGAATCAATGATTTCCAAATAGCAGTCCCCACGGACCTAGCAGCATCAGTACTGGAAACATATTAGAATCGCAGATTCTCAGACTCCACATCTGAACCAAGATTCAGGAGCTCTGGGGGGAGCCCAGCAATCTAAGTTAATAACAAACTCTCCAGGTGATTCTGGTGAGTGTCGTCTTGAGATTAAACTTCCTTACTCTTTTCCATTTTTGACTCTTCTAGAAAGAGTGCCTTCCAGGAGACCAGTCCTCCAGTGCCTTACTCCCACTACCATCTCACGCCTTAACTCTGACTTTTAACATCACTGTTCTATAGAACATCATTGTGTATATTTCATCACTCAACCCACACATATCATTACACCAGGAAGCACGTGACAATGGTTACTGCTGCACCCACTTCCTTAAAGTCTTCTCCCTTGGCTTCCATGAGCCACGCTTCCATATTTGCAATCTACTACTGGAAAAATCCAAGGAGCCCCAAATTTACCAAGTCCAACTGTATTAGGTATAGTTCATTTATTAATCCTCCCCAAACCTACTCCCCATTGCTAATCACCTTTTCTCTGAATGGAAGCAATATCTTATCAAGGCCATTAATCCTTAAAGTCTGCCATGTCCCTAAAACTTACTTTAATGTACCTACATCATTGACCAACTTTAGTAGCTCTACCCCTGAAATAATTCTTCTGCTTCCATCCCTCACCAATCAAAAATGCAAAATTTGGGGGGACCCCGTCCATGGTGCACGGTCCAGCCTCCCAAAGACCCACTAGGAGTAGGTGAGTGTGACTGGCTTTGAGGGATTCAGCTGGGCTGTGGGGTCGCACAAGGCGAGACCATTTCCATGCTGGAAATAAGAGCTAGCTCCTGGACTGTGCACAGGCTGAACCAGTTATACAAGAGAGGCTGAAGCGGGTTCGTGAAGGATGTGTGTTCATTTACTGCGAACGAGGAGAAAAAACCTTTTTGGAAAGAGCCACATAATGACTTCAGAAAAAACTTGAAAGTCACTGCATTGCCTCTACTGCATAACTATGGAACACCTAAAAAATGGTGGAATCTGAGTGTCTTCAGACCAACCTCCTGGAGGTATTGTTCTCTGAAAGTTAAGACTTGAAGATGGCGACTGTGTCTTAAATCCTGACTGGCTGTGGTATAAAGACAACTGCATACTTGTTTGAGTTCATGTTAGCAACCAGTCAATAAGTACATTAAAAAATGGTGTATGCCCAAATAGAAAGTATTATAAAACGTTCATGAACTCTCAAAAAAATGCAAAATTTGAGGGATTACTTTTTTTAAATGTAAAGTTAAGTGAGAGGGTGATGATTTAATTCAGCAGGCATTGTAAATGATGGGCCAATAGTACTCCTCTCGTGAAGGCGTTTTTTTCCCTTGGGTTGGCAAGAGCCACTAATGCAGAGCAGAAACTTTTCCCTTTTTTGCATCATATGTACTTTTGTAAGCCCATTTAAATCTAATTATCGGGACGCCTGGGTGGCTCAGTTGGTTAAGCAGCTGCCTTCGGCTCAGGTCATGATCCCAGCGTCCTGGGATCGAGTCCCACATCGGGCTCCTTGTTCTGTGGGGAGCCTGCTTCTCCCTCTGCCTCTGCCTGCCACTCTGTCTGCCTGTGCTCGCTCGCTCTCTCTCTGACAAATAAATAAATAAATAAAAAAAATCTAAAAAAAAAAAAAAAGACTTTAAATCTAATTATCAAGTAATGTAATTAGAAAAACTAAACATACCTTGGTTCTTGCAGGGTTGAACTCACCATCCAAGTAAGCTGAACACTGGCCGGAAGCAGGAAGTTTGGGATATTTAGGAATAAATAGGGAACAGCCTTTTTCGTTAGCAGCAATCAAATGCATAGCCATGAGCTGTGCTTGTCAGCCTCGTTACTCAAAGCTTAGTCAGCAGACCAGCTGCAAAAGCTTCACCTGTGTGCTTTCGGGAACAGAATCATGAGCCCACCCCAAACCTAATGAAGCAAAATTCATATATCACAAGAATCCCTGAGTGGTTTGAGTATTCATTAAGTGTTCTGAAGCACGACTGGAGAGAACTAAGCTTTTTTATATAGAGTGTTGCTTTCGGCCACATGCAAAGCCCTGGGAACTTACCTGCCCAGTTTTGCCACGCCATTCACAGCCGGGGGTTCTCAAAGTTCCAGGAACCAGCAGCTTCAGCATCACCAGGGAACTTGTTAGGAAGGCAGATACCCAGGCCCGCTCCGGATCTACTGAGTCAAATGCCGGGGGCGGGGCCCCCGCAGTCTGGGTTTGGATGGCCCCCCCAGGGATTCGGATGCCGACTCCTGAGTGAGAACCACTGCTTTGGAGATGGGGGCTCAGGCTGAGGGCGATGCACAGAGGCTCCCTGCCTTCACTTGTTGAGTACCTGTAGACACCTGCTCTGCTGCGGACACCATCAAATCCCTAAAAAGGTTCAATATGGCTTTAGGGCTAATTCCGAATTAGGAAAACCTGAGTTAGTGTTATTCCATTGGTACTGTGAATAATAATATTCGGGCTCACACAGAAAACGTACAGTTTATAAAGCATTTTCCATGCTGTTTAACTGAATCCTCATTGCAACCCAAGGATATAGATACAATTACTGCCTGCAACAGATGAAGACGCGGAGTTTGAGAAAGATTAAGTGACTTTTTTTAGGGTATATTAAGGGGCAGGGCCAGGCTTTGAACTGAAAAGCACCATTGTAAAGAGATCTTCTACCAGCTGTTCGAAAAGTTGAATGAAGAAGTTTCACATGCTGCTGAAAACTCCAAAATGTTTTTTTTTTTTTTTTTTTTTTTTTTTTTTTTTTAGCCTTTTGGGGAACCAATTTCAGGTTAATGAAGAACTCATAAACAATAAGATTCACAACTTCCGCTCTAATGGTTCAGCCACGGTAAATATATGAAAGCGTAGAGTGAGAAAGCAAATGAGGCCAAATGTTGACATCCGGTGCACCTAGGTGAAGGATGTAGGAGTTTTTATTGCACAATTTCTGTAATTTTTCTTTAAAAAAACATAAAATCCTCAGGGCTGCCAACATTTGTCTGTGTGGTCAAGTAGGTGGACACTTTACTTCTTACCTGCCCTTGAACACGTTTTCGGGGCTTCTGTCAATAGCTTCCAAGTATAAAAGAACTTGTCTCCGCATCGGGAGAAAGCACAGAATGGACATATGAAAAACAAGCAAGATGCGTCTATGTTTTTTTCCCTTTCACAGTGAAGCTTATTCATTTATGTTAATATTCTTTATTGGAGTCACTACTTCACTGTCAAAAGGCAATTCTGGGTTGCAATTTTTATTAATATGGTTGTGTCCTGCCTAACCCCAGGCAGAAGACCAGTTTCACACAGGGCCGCCCTGGGGATTTTCAGAGAACCTGGCTTTTGATTAGCGGCTTGGCTCCTGCTGCTGTTATTCTCAATCACTGTAGCCAGTGGCTACATTTGGCTACATCTCGGATACCTCAGAGACAGTCTTCCCTTTCCGTACCACTTTGCTCATGTTTCACAGATAGTGTTTCTGAAAGCCTTTTTGATTAAATACGGGCTTGGGAAAAAGACGTTGAAGACAACTAGGAGAATTTATTTATTTTTTAAGATTTTTATCTACTTATTTGAGAGAGTACACATGAGCTAGGGGATGGGCAGGGGGGAAGGAGAGGGACGAGCAGACTCTGCTGAGCACAGAGCCCATGCAAGGGCTCGATCCCACCACCCCGAGATCACGACCTGAGCCAAACAAAACCAAGAGCCTGAGGCTCAACAGAATGTCCAAATGAATGATTAACACCTCCCCATGCCCTGAACCCACTCGTAAGGATTCTTCCTTACCACATGGCTTGGGTCCTCTTGACTTGTATTCCTGTGAGGACAGCGAGGAGATGAGGGTAAGAGGTCACAACAGGACAGCGTTGATAGTTGCCACATTCTTTGGCATTTGCTAGCCTACTTGGCCGCCTAGCAGATGATTCCCTCATTTGACCACAGCACTTGAGCATAAGTAAAATTATAAACAGGGAATCGGAGGGTCCTTGAGTAACCACATTTCCAAAAGTCACTTGGATAATAGGTACCGGCACCATGACTCAACTCCAGGACTTATCTTTAACGTTCTCTTCTCTATAGCAGAGCAGGAGAACGGCAAGTCACAGAGGCCATGCTGTCTGTCATCCAACCTGGGAGCAGGAAGAGGCTTTCAAGGTCTGAACACCCACTTAGTTGCACCCAGAGAACTCATTGAACATTTTTGACATTGCCAAAAATTGTAACTGCTGATTGTGGAATATTGAGAAAATTCCAAAAGAGAGGGGAAAGAAACGAAGGAGGAAGGGAGGAAGAGAACAGAAGAAGACTCCTATCTCAATCTGGAAATAACCATTGCTACTACTTTGGTATACATCCTCTAGGACTTTCTGTTTTATTTGTACCTTTGCTATTCAAATGTACATGTAAAGGCCTATAATTAACATCGCTTAATGAATAGCTTTCCCTGAAGTTGAACACGCTCCTACTACCTTCTTCATAATATTCTATGGAAGGGATAAACCAGAAACACTGAGTCGTTTCTCTGGGACTTTGGACTGCCTCTCTAGAGAGGCCCTCTGGGGACTCCAGAAGTCTTATTATGCTGCAGGAAATGATTCACGATCCGTTTGTAATTGCTGGACTCTTTCCTTTCTTTCACTTGCTCCACTGAACCGTGGAAACATTCCCTGGAGGCCTGGGGTGTAATAATGCACGAGGTTGGGTTCTCAGAAAAGCCAGACCGGAGTAGTTGGTAGTCTTTCAGAAATATATAGAGGGAAGCCCAGCCCAATAGGAATCTTTCTTTTTCGATCCCAAACCAGCAACAAAGTTTGCTGCTTCCTCCTGGTTGTTCTGGGACCACCTGAAGGGGAATTAGCAGTGGGCATTAACAGAAGTCATAGATCTGGGGGACTCAGTTCATTTCAGACTCCAGTTCCTCTCTTCTAAGTTTTCAGTAAAGTATTATCACAATGAGGCTAAAGGAGACGTTCAGATGCCCTTGTAGATAAGTCAGCTTTATTCTGGAAGCTTACCTCAGAAGGCAAAATGCCTATGGGCCATATAAGAGGTGGAAAATCAGGTAAATTTGTGGCCAGACCAATGTCAGTGTTGGAAAAACGAACTTGCGACTGTATCTCGAAATGACTGTGTGCAACCCTTCTGATACACAAAGTGCAGTACTTTGGGTTTGCTTTAAAATGGCATTTCATTCCAACCACTCCTTAAAGCTGCTAAATGTTAGTGAACATTATGTTGTTTAGAATTAAATGCTGAGAGAATTCTTCATAAAATACCAAAAATGTCCGGGACTTCTGGGTAATATGTGAAAACAAAACAAGCAAAACAAACCCAAAAACACCTTGCCTTACTCCGCTTGGAAAGTTGTCACTTTTTAGCCAGGCTGGTGTTCATTGAATAAAAGAAGGGTTTTCAGCAGAGGTTAAAATCATTTGGGAGGTGGTGTGGGCCCTCCCTGGGGCAATTTGAGTGAGCGGTCCTTGTGTGTCCAAGGACACGTAGGATAGCTCTGCACCTCTGGCTCGCGGGGCCCTTGGACTCGAAGCACGGGGTCCACCCTCAACCCCCACCCACAGATCACTCTTCCAACCCAGTGGATTCTGCCTTAGCAGATTCAACTTTACGATGCTTCTCTACTCCCCACTCAGACCATCCTTTCCAGTCAGTTCAAGCTACCATGAAACATGGAGACCTAGAGCGAGAGACTGTACTTTGGTTTCCAAACGAGGCTCCAAACGGTTATGTGCCTCTTCCAAAGAGCTAGCAGGGCTCGTCCCAATCTTCATCACTGCTTCTGACCGAAGGCGATCTGGGTCAGGTCCCTCGACTCTCCCTCCATTACATCCAGCTTGATCTTCTCCAAGCAAAGTAGAGGCCTCCTTACAAACCAAAGGTCCAGGTCCTCATTTGGAAGTTGAATGCCATCAAGCTCTGTAACACATCTTCCCTCGGGTCAGGAGAGAAGCCGGGCTATCTGTTGTACACCCTGGGGGCGTGGGGTGATGCGAGATGAGGGGCTCTCTCGGCCTCCGCCCTCTCTCTCCTTGTTGCTGGTGGCTGTTGAGAGCCCCTTCAAGCTATACTGGGTTGCTCCAAAGGACCCCGTGCTCCTGGCAGTACCACGAACCTGGAGCATTCATGCTCCAGAGGCAGAAAACAAAATAGGGTGAAAAGAAGTCGCTTTAAGTAATTTTCTTTTCCCTCTTAACTTTCAATTCCCCACATCACATAATGCCGCTAACAAAGAAAAATAACGACTTTGAGCCTCTGTTTTTCCTGTCTGTCCTTTGTTGCAAGGAATGAGAAAGATGTACCAACGCTTTCTACATTTGCATGATGGTTAATTTTTAAAGGTATCTTTTTGGTCTAATAAGAACTATGTGGGAAATGGACTTCTTCCAATGTTGTCTCAAAGCATGCTGAGAACATCCTGCAGAGTATTGTCTGGTCTCTGAGGGGAATGCTCTGTAGCTCCAGACCTTCCGATGTCTCGCCTTCTCACGGTCTCTGCACTGAATAGGTCCTGGTCTGAGTTAGACCCTCATTCTGCGACTCAAGGTATATATGCTCCTGTCTGCTCCTTTGACTTTTCATGGACTTCCTCTGACACCCATGACTGACAGTTATTCCACCATAAGAAGAAGTAGATTATATCAGTTTTTTGTTGCCATCCAGCAGCATTTCCACAAACTTGGCAGCCTGAAAGAGCTCCCATTTATTGTCACAGTTTCTGTGAGTTGGGAGTAGAGGCATGGAGCAGCTGGCTTCACAAGGTGTGCAAACGAGTTGTCAGCCAGAGTTGTGCTCTCACCTGCGACTCAGCTGCGGAAGGAGCTACTTCCAATCCCATGTAGTTGTTGGCAGAACTCAACTCCTTGAATCTGCCTCATTTTCTTGCTGCCTGGATGTGGGCCTCAGCTCTTGGAGGCCTCCCACAGTTCCTCGCTGCAGGGGGCTCCCCCCTCCATGACTGCTCGCTTCCTCAAAGTGGGCGAAGGATAGAGAGAGCCAGCAAGATGAGTACTAAAATAAAATGCAATGTAATCATGGACATGCAATCACCCAGAGGTCCCTTTGAACACATCTACTTTGTAATGCACGCAGAGTCCCCTAAGCAGTGTCCTTTTAATGTGCCGAAATGTACTTTGTGCCCGTAGCACCTCAACCGGAATCAAAACCTTGAATTCTACCTCTGTCCCAGTACCCGCTAAGATTGTAAGAGAGTCCCCAGGCCTATGACACGTTTTCAAAGTACTGTGCTAATTCTGGGAGGAAAACTTTGCAAAGAGTTTCTAGTCTGACATGCTAGCTTTTACTCTATATTCAAAAGCAAATGTCTCTCTATTCATATTTTTATGAGATCACTGCGGAACTGAGCTGCCATAAATTTCTCCTTTAATGGATCACACTTGTATGCAAAGAATACCCAGGTTATTTTTATAAAAATTGTTAATTCTCTAGGTATTTTTAAAAATAGTATTCATGGGCAATTCCGCCTCAAATGTGCACTGCTGTTCTTAACAAGTCTCCATCTTTTCAAGTTGGTTCCAACCTGATTAATCCATGAAGATTAGCCAGCTGTCCTAAATGAGTTTTTAGCTCCTGAGTTTGTGTGGCCTTATTAGAACAGCTCTGGGAAGGCCTGCGAGCACACACTGTTGAAGACTGTCTCCATTCCCACTCTCCTGTTCTCCTGCTATACAAAATCTGTGATTTCCTTGGCCATGACGGAAATCCTCTCATTGGTGGGAGTGGTTGGCAGCTCCTGATGTGAGATCACTGGCTATTTTGTTCAAGGGGTAAGATTTCCCTTTGATGTGACAATGCCACTTCCAACTCCTAGGATTTTCAAAGGAAATCAAAAGTGCCATATGGGGAAAAAAAAAGTGACTCATTATTTTAGCAATTTTTAAAATCCTAGGCTACTTGAATAGTGAAAATATGACCTTAGTTTACATTCCATGAGAATTTTACCTGCTGTCATAGAAAGTATTGGTCATTAAAAGAAAATATTCTAGCCTCAGCAAAATTCACGAAAGGTGTAGTTCTGAGTAGAGTTTGATTCTTGAGCAGGTCGACCATTCTTCCCCTTGTCTGCTTACTTGGTAAATTTAATGTGTTTAGGTTATGGTGCCTAATGTTCAGTAATTTAAAGACTATCCACAAGATAGCAGCTATTTGGATCTTTGAATTGTTTCCCAGGATGTTTCATATTTCTAATATTTCCTTCTGTTCTTACACTTCCTTTTCACTGCTCGTCCACCACAAGTCTTGGAGATATGGAAGGATATAAATGTTTCTTGGTGTTTGCTGTTCCCCCTTCTCCAGGTTCCCAACAGCCCACCAGTGTAGGAGCTTCCACATTCTCCAAAGTGGAAAGGAAGTCATTGCATTCTCTCTTCTTACTTCTCCCTTCACTCTACCCCCAGGTGCAGTGACTCATGTCAGGCCAGATACCTGGTCCATGATTGCCTGGTAGAAGAGGTTCAAGGGGCTTCCCTCTGTCCCTCTTTTGCCTCCCTCAAGTCCTTCTCCACCGTGTAAGACCCTCAGGGAACACCTTGCCCCTGGGAGGGGGAGAGGGATGTTGCCTTGTAATCCCTCAACTGCTCTGGCTAAGAACATCTCTTAGATAAATGAGGAAAAGTCATTTGGGTTGGCTGCCCACACTGCATTCTCAATGCTTGCTTTAGCAGTGATACAACAAGTGTTTTGGTGTCTATCTGACAACTGTGTCTCTTTAGTTTCTTCCTCATGTAGAGGAGAGAGGGAGGCTTTTACCTACCAGTAAAGTGGTCTAAACCTGCCCCTGCCCTCTCCTTTAGCTCCTAGTGAGAGAGACTGGAGGGAAGGGAATGGGAGTTTTTTGGGCAATAGAGCTCATGAACTACTTCACAGGGCCTGGTCAGGAAGGCAGACAAAAAGCCGGATGTCCTGTGAAATGAGGGCACTTGGGATGCGGGCCACCAAGCCAAGTTTAGTTCTTCCTGATTCCAGCCAACTCAGAATGTAAGCCAAAGTTTAGGTGGCAACACTGGGCAGGAAGCCAGGCTCCACAAACTTGCTAAAAACATGCCTGGCAAGTGCCCAGGGCACAGCCGAAGAGACCCAAAAGATGGACATCCTCCGTGAGTCATGCTGACAGAAAAGGATGGCCGGCCATGGCCTCTGAGGGGAGCAGTGCTGACTCAGTGTCTGTACAGTGATTTCCAGCCTATTTGAGTCCGGAGGAACAATATGTCCCCAGATTGCTATCCTCAAATGAATAATCATGACTTCGGCCAACTCAGACTTCAATAAGGTGGCCATATTTCTTTATGGGACCTCAAAGATTCCATGTAAAAGAAGAGGAAAGCGGTATGGCCAATGGCAGGATGTAGAGAACATAGAATCTGTCACAGCCTTTTTCACAACCTAGTAATGCCCATGGCTGCCTATTACCAGCTGTGTGACCTTGGGCAAATTAGTCAGCCTCTCTGATCCTCAGTTGCCTTATCTTAAAATAAGAGACACAGTGGGGTGCCTGGGTGGCTCAGTGGGTTAAAGCCTCTGCCTTCGGCTCAGGTCATGATCTCAGGGTCCTGGGATCGAGGCCCTCGTCATGCTCTCTGCTCAGCGGGGAGCCTGCTTCCCTTCCTCTCTCTCTCTGCCTGCCTCTCTGCCTACTTGTGATCTCTGTCAAATAAATAAAATCTTAAAAAAAAAAGAGAGAGAGACACAGTACTTCCTTCAGGATCTATGCACAGATTAACTTGAATAGTATAATATTTGTATAGCACTTAACACAGCATCTGGCCACAAGAGATATTCCATAAACAAGAGCTATTATAATTATTATTATCAGTATTATCATTGGCACTATTTTTGTTATTATTGCTGGTGGCTTATTTAGATTGCTGAATGTTGATATTTTTGTTATATAACACACACACACACACACACACACACACACACACACACAGAGCAGTTTCCAATTCCAAACACTTAGATCCTTGATATATCGTTTTAACCTTCTAGCACTTGCTCTATGAGGCATATCAAATACATTTTAAGTATAAAACATGTCTGTTATTTGAGGGCAACAGGACCAACATACAATCAACTTTTATTCTGATAGCTAATTTTGGATAAAATTAGCTATCAGAATGGGATAAAAGAGCCATATTTTGGTTTCAATTCCTCATTTTCATCATACAGTTGGCTTGGGAGAAATATGACCACTGTCTCAGTCTGATCAGGCTGCTATAACAAGATACTAGATTGTGTAGCTTAAACAATTGGAATTTATTTCTCACAGTTCTGGAGACTGGGAAGTCTGAGATCAAGGAGCCAGTCAGTTGGGTTCCCTGAGGAGGCCCATTCCTGGCTGGTAGATGGCTACCTTCTCACTGTGTCCTCACAGGGCAAAGCTCTCTGGTGTCTCTTCTTATAAGGGCACAAATCCCATCACGAGGGCCTCACCCTCATGACCTCCTCTAAACATAATTACCTCCATATACCATCACACCAGAGGGTTAGGGCTTCCTAACCAAATGCTTTTGGGGGAGCACAATTCAGCCCCTGACTGACCTGTTCAGCATCTCTAACTGAGGTATTGATCAGCCCAGCAAAGGATTTGGGATCCTTCAAGATGGACAAAGTAATGTAAGTGAAAACAGTACTGTGACACATTCTCTTCAGGAAACGGATCTAGGGTAAGGAAACTCACTGACTGGTAGTTATGAGACCGTGACTGTTTACCTTGGAATACTCAGTCATCTTAAAATACCCATGAGTCAAAAGGCATGGGGAATTCAAACCCCATCTGAGATGACAGGCTCAGATTCTTAAAGAGTATAAACCTTTGGCATCCGAACTAAAATCATTAATTAACTTATAGGTCAAGACACAGTGTTAGAGACGAGTTACACATTTTTCATGTCGTATGAATCTAGAAAAGGTAATGTAGGGATAAAGTACATGCAACCAAAGCTGGCAAAGTGCCAGAGAAAAATTAGGAAGCTCCCAGAACACAAAAAAGAATAGTAACTGATTACTGAATCTCACTATGGCCCAAACTGCTGAGATATATCATTTTAACCTTCATGATAATCTTTAAGGAAATATTATTATTCTGATTCTATAGATGAAAAAAATTGAGGCCCAGAGAATTTAAACAACTGGTCTAGAGTTGCAAGTAAGTGTAAGTGTAAGAGCAGTGAGTGGCACTAGGGGTCTGAAGTTCACATTTTTTAAATAAGCCACAAGCTGCTTTGCTATTTATTTCATCAGAGCCATGACTGTTCTAGTCAGTTGTACAGACAAAGCCACTTAAAAGCTGTCATCGAGGGGCTATCGAGTGGGAGTGGGGGAAGGCACGTGGACAAGGCATTCAAATGACTCCCTGGGATTCTCCCCTGTTAGAAATTCTGTGATGGGTCCCTTGAACCATGATTTCATTAGCATGTATGTTTTGTTGACCACCAATGCCTCAGCCATGTTTCAAAAACAATACCTGGGCTTTTTGACAAGTTGATACCGTTAAAGCAACAGCAACACTAAATACTTCTCAGTTTATTTTATCTATCTATCTATCATCTATCTATCTATTTTAAAAGATGTTATTTATTCTTTTGAGAGAGAAAAAGAGAGAGCACACAAGCAGGGGGAGATGCAGAGGGAGAGGGAGAAGCAGATGGGCCACTGAGCTGGGAGCCCGATGAGGGACTCAATCCCAGGACCTGGAGATCATGACTCCATCTGAAGGCAGATGCCCAACCTTCTGAGCCACCCAGGTGTCCTACTTCTCAGTCTAAATAACTTTCTTATTTAAAAGATAGTATAATTTTCAGAGCCCCAATTCCAAAAGATAGCAATGATTCTGTCTGAAACATTCTCATTTAAAGAGCTCACCTCTCATAGCACCTGCAAACCCAGCCCCGCCCCTGATGCTATGTGCCAGGAAGGGAGTGAAGGACTTTCCATGGAACTTAACCCCACAACCATCTTGCCAGGGATCGCGGCCCACACCCTCTTCTGCAGATGAGGAAACAAACCGACCCTCAGGGAGTGTCTCAATATATTGCTCAAAGTCACAGGGAGGGGAGGTACCTGAAATCACACCCAAACCGTGGCTTCTCCAGCCCTGGCCAGACACGGGACTTCATGCGGAAGGGGCTGGTATGCTCCTCGGCAGGGCAAGACCTTCCTACAGGGGAAATACTCAGAATCTGGGAGCATTTCCCCTAGTAATTGTTTGAAAAGTTTCCTGACGGGTTTTCACTCCACACAGAAGCTGATGCCTCTGACTTTCAAACTCTTGGAGTGGGAACAGTGGCTAGTCATGAAGCGGGAAATCTTCCAATAAGAGTAAAGAGATCCCCTTGGTTTAGCCCGTCAGCCCTGGATCCCATGCGGTCAGCTCACAGCCCTCTGCCGCAGCTGGCCCTGTCCTGTTCTCACTGGAGGAGTGGACCTGCCCGCTCCCCTGAGCAGGGGAGTTAGAAGCTGGGGTTTGCCTCTGCATCTGTCCCCCTGTGCGAGCTTCCATTACCCACACTCACTGCCCAGGGGCTTGCCCTTCCGCAGATAGAACACCCCCTCTCTTCTATGCCCCAGGTGATTCATCGCTGCTGTCTAAATGTGGGCTCATTGTCTACCTAGGAGCAAACCAAGATGCAGCAAGGTTCTATACCAACAATAAGGGCTATTAGTTCTTTTTTACAGAGGAGGACATTTGGGATCAAAGAGGTTAACTCATTGGTCCAAGATCCAATAGTTAGGGACAGCAGAGCCATGGACTCCAGAGCCCACGTGTTGATATTGCCTCAAGCCTGACTAGAAGTTAAGCCTTTCGGTGTCCATTTCAAAGCTCCTTCCAGTTTTATACTGCTTTCCTCACAGAGATGAGTTGGACACGATGTCACCTTTTCCTAATACACATCAGTGCCGATGTTATGAGCTATGGTACAAAGGTATATCGGAGAAGGAGCTGCCAGGTCGGTGCTGTGGGATGGAGAACAATGGGATTCTGGCCCTGGGAATAGCCCCCAAGTCTGACTGTCCTACCTCAGGGCCGACCACAGCTTGCTTTGTAGTTCCTAGCCTCCAGCACTTCGGTGAGATCGGAACACATCTTTTGTAGCACAGCTGCCTTCCTGCAATAAGAGCCCCCCATGCCCACCCCCACCGCCATCAAAGCTGAGGCAGCCCTGCCCCCCTGAATGTCCTCATGTGGCTACTGCGGCACTGCTGAGGGGCAAGCATGAGGTCAGGGACGACATCTTGGGGGGTGGGCACAAATAGCTCCCAGTAGGGTCATCTTCATGCTGATCTCACGTTGGGTTTACCCTTGGGCGTGTGTTTGTATTGGTGGAGGTGGGTCATTTGGTGCTTGTTTCCCTACTTCCGGTTTTCCTCATCTAGATGACTGATGCCTGTTGTTAATTAGGTGAAAATGCTCCTTCCCCTCTCAGGACAAGTGCTTTGGTGGAGTCAACAGTAGATAGATCCTGCTCGCATAAGCTGATCTGTCAGTAAATAGTGAGTGGTTCAGACCGTGACCCAGGCCACGCAGAGCATTCCCCTTGCTCCAGGGATGGCATCAGATGTGGGCCACCCACCCAAGCCAGTCAAATCATGTGGGGCTCCCAGGTTATTGCCAAGAGAGACTTCCCCTTCCCTGCATGGGACGGTGTGACAATGACCATCTCATAGCAGTGGCAGCCACTTACGGTCCTCTGAAGCTCTCACAAGCACTTTGGAGCCCATGGATCAACTTGATTCTGTGGAAAACAGAGAAAGAGAATGGAGGTCCTGAGAGACAAGGCTGAGCCACTAGATTGAGCCTCACTTAAAGCCAGAATTCTCTGTTGGCCTTTGAGTTGCGTGAGCCAGGCAAGTGTCTTCACAGCCTCAGCCAGTTTTCTCTCCCCACAGTAGCCTTCTTCTTGAGAGCTGCTCCCATGACTTGTCTTCCTCGGTATCCACTCACAGTGTGCTTTGCTCCTACTAGGTGCTCAGTGGATGGGCTTGGAATGATTGAAAGACACTTTTGCAAAATAAAACAATTTCATGATTCAGGGCTCAGTGCCACTGTGAAATTGCCCCATGTGGTCATTGCGTTTACAGAGAGAGCTTCCTGACGCGTCCAGTATTGTTCAGAGCCAGACCTGGGACACTGACCTGCCACAGCAAGGTTGAGAATATTTAGTTTTCCAACACACGCTGCATGCTGCAGGTTACATAACGGGTATGTAACGTGAGATTTGCGAGCTGGATATTGTCGCCCTAAACAGGAATTATTTTCCTCCTCCATCAAGCACAACTGGGACCCCTCAGAGAAACCTTTAAGGGAATTTTTATTTATTTGATGGATTCTTTACCCTGTAAGGAATTGTCATAGAAAAAAAGAATTCCCGGAGACACTTCTAACTAATTAGAATTTTCTACACAACTGAAGGAATCAAGTACTTCCAGTCTATTACTGTGATGGAATCTTGACATGTAACTATTTTACTGAACAATGTATTTTTTGTAGTGTCTATCACCGAAGAATACAAAAGTTTTTATACCTTTTTGCAAAAAGGGCTGTGATTTTTAATTCCTGAAAACTACCTGTGGCACCTGAGCTGTGTCATTTAGCTTCTCTGGGCCAGCACTCCCCCTGTAAGGTGAGAAAGTGGGTCTCAGCAAAGTTCTCTGTCTTCATGCTGTTTAGAAGCTCACAGTACACAGTCAGCATTTTGAACATTTGGTGGTGGTTTCTCCAAGGACCTCCGAAGGGGTTGGGATTACCATAGTCCATGAAGTGTGTTTTCTGGAGCCTGGAGCCCATGGGACCTTTGGCTAACTCATGTTAGCCAAAGGAAATTTGAGCCAGAAGGCAAGAGCCAGCTCTGTTTGAATCAACCTGTCCAAAGAATTGCTTGAGCAATTCTACCTCTTTATGCTTTACTCTGGCTCAGGGAGGGGAGGCAGACATGTATCTGGACGTCACCTCAGAGAGTTTATCTGTTTGTGGACACTAACCCAGTGTCCATGAAATGTTTGTGACTGTTCATGAGATGATAGCTCATGATGAACCAGCAGTGTGTATGGCATAGACAGAAAAGCTGAAAGAATTTAGAGGGCTAGGATATCTGAGAGGATGGAAAAGGTCAGAGGTTTATGGAGGATGGAGGACTGGAGATGGTCCTTCAAAAGAAGAGTAGGTATGGACTCTGAAAAACGATCTGAGAATTTTGAAGGGGTGGGGGGTGGGAGGTTGGGGGCACCAGGTGGTGGGTATTGTAGAGGGCACGGATTGCATGGAGCACTGGGTGTGGTGCAAAAATAATGAATATTGTTATGCTGAAAAAATAAAAATTAAAAAAAAAAAAAGAAGAGTAGGCCACACAGGTGTGTGTGCGCATGCGTGTGCGTGGTGTGGAGGAAGTCTTGGGGAGTGAAGACAAAATCGAACGTCTGAGGCTCTGCTCTGCCTCAGCTTCTGGTTCAGTAAGCCAGGACTCTTGCCGCTACTGTATCTTTAAAGCTTTTTTGCTGCTGTGGAAAATCACTACTCGCTGGGGTCAGAATATTGTGGCCCTGACTTAAGCCTCAGCCTCAAAGAGTGTGCACATTTCCCGCACGGCAAGACAACATCATCAGTAACATAACCTGCACATTAGGGAGCCTGTAAATAAATAAACCTTTACATTCCAGATCAATCCATCCAGCCCCTCACAGTGACTTCTGGCTTGTACTGCTAGGTTAAATATTAGTCGAGGGTGCCCTAGGCAGTGCCCACACTGAGAGTCCTGGAGGAAAAAGCAGAAGCCTGGTCTGTGAACACAGCCTGGGCCCCTAAAATGAGATATCTTGGACCCGAAACACTGGAAAGACCGGGGAGAAACTCTAGGAGTAAGATGTCTTCAAAAGACAGCAAACTCACTCATCCCAATAAGGTGGAACAACGTCCATACCATTTCTGAAGTTAACACCAGCCAACAGAGGTCCTCAAGGACTCATCATCTTCATTTTCTATTTTAACATCTATGTAGGTGTACCCATCAAAATGATAATACCAGCTCCAGTTCTAAAATGCTTTATAAAACTGATGTCAGTCTTATGACCCCAAGGGACAGGCTCCATTTCCATTTTAAGACGAGCAAAACAAGTATCAGAGAAAAGAAATTCCTTATTCAAAGTCACATAGGTGGAGGTGCTTGTACCCATTTACGTCATGGGGTTTAAGAAAAAACCCAAGAATGCGTCTGTCTGAACTATGCACCAAGATGCTATTTATAATGACAGAACACTGTCCACAGCTGGAGCTTCCTGAAATACATTATGGTACATCCATATAATGCAATACTCTTCAGCCATTCAAATCTATTTAGAGGGCTTATATCTACTAACATAAAGATTTATACTGCATTGTTTAGTTAGAAAGCAGTTACCAGGTGCCTCAGTCAGTTGGGCAGCCGACCCTCTGTTTCCACTCCGGTCATGATCTCATGTGCTGTGGGACTGAACCCCACATCAGGCTCTACACCCAGCAGGGAATCTGCTTGAAGATTCTCTCCCTCTGCCCCTTCCCCCACTTGTGTGCATCACAAATAAATAAGTAGATAAATAAGTAAGTAAGTAAGTAAGTAAGAAGTAAAAGCAGTTACCAAACTGAGGAACATGGGGTAAGATTCTCCATTTGCAAATAAGTGTGTGCATAGCAAAAAAACACTGACCTCTACATGTCAGGATTATTAGTAACTGTGGATGTTTTTATGCTTACCTAGTTCTATTTTACTGTCTTTACATTTTTCTGGTTTGAGATTTTGCTTTTGAAATAAGAATCAAGAATCAAAACAGAAAAGCAATGAAGAGAAAGATGAACTCTCAAGAAAAAGCCAAGAATTTACCTATGCTGAAATGTTCATCCTACCGATTCATGTCAGTGTCTGGCATTTCTACCATTATTCCTTTTTGTGCATGAAAATTATTTCAAAAGACGTAAGCCCCAGGGAGCAGTGCCACTGATCCCCACCCACATGCATCCTGGCTGAGAGACAGATGAGCCAGTTCGTCTAGAAACACCTCGAGTGGGGCCTTGAAGGAAATGCCCATTTGCATCGTATACAGGAGCTGCTCTCAAGGAGGACTGAACTTCTCAGATGCTAGGATCTCAAGTGGGTAACGGGAGATGGGAAGGGGAAGCAGGGGGGGGAACAACAGGATGTCTCCTCGTGCCTATTCTGGTGATGGGAGGGAGGAGGACCCCATTAACAGGAGGATGAATCCACAGGGACTTGGGGCTGTCTCAGCAACCTGTCTGAGCCAGTGTTATAGGGTTTGTATAAGAGAATGCATCTCTTTCGCCTTCTGGTAAAGTCAAACACTGGACTTAGGCCCAGAACTATTTGGAGTATGGGGCACAGGGCAGTATTAAATTCTGTCAGGAAGTGGTCCAGTGGAAGGTGCCAAGGTGGAGGCTGGAGTGGACATAGCCACCGAGCCCTTGAAGAATTAACCTTGAACTGATGGTGGAGCCGCATGAGCTTTGGTCTTACTATTTGACATAGTCCTTTCTGCTGTTCTTTAAACTAGTTGGATCCAGGTTTTCCGTTACTGGCAACAAAAGCATCTGTAAGGGATCCGTCCACATTTAATGAGCACATGTATATGCCAGGAATTGTATTCATGGTTTCATGGGTATGACTTCATTTGATCCTCACGGAAGCCCATGACAGGCATACCCTTGTCATCCCCATTGGAAAACAAGGAATCACAGCCTGGGGAGGTTTAGGAACATGCCCAGGTTACACAACCACAGGGGGACAGGTTTGTGTTTGAACACAGACGGGCTGACTGTGGGGCCCAGTCTGAGCCGCTCACAGTGGTTCTATTTACATTTCTGATTCATTCGCTGGTCACCTGTGAGGTTGGTTGATGTATTTTGTCGAAGAGTTTTTAGTAAATGAAAAGAAGGAATTGGAGGGTAACTCTAGCCACCATCCCAAAGCACATTCCCTACACCATGCACACCGTGTTCCCTGGCAAAAGCCACATTCCATGCGATTGGCTTGTCCAGAGAGAGATGTTGGAGGGGGTGGTGGGGGTAGGGGGATGGGCAGAAGGCAGCCTCAGAAGTTCAACTCCTGGCTCTGGACTTAATGGCTGTGAGATCTTGGGCAAGGCATTAGAGTCCTTGAGCCTCATTTTCCTCATCTGTAAGGGGAAGGGGATAGGAGAGACCTATCTCCCAGAGTTAGTATACGGGGTAAGAGAGAGACTGCAGGTAATGCACTCAGCAGAGCACCTAGCCTGCCCCAGAGAAGGCACTTGCCCGGGAACATGGTCCTGTGTCTGTAAGGAGCACAGTCTTGGGAGCTCAGGCTGAGCTGTCCTTCCAGTCTTGCCTTAGTGTCCAATTTTCTCTCTAAGATGAAAGAAAATGTTATGTAATGTATCTATGTTTTGGCCTCCATTATGGACTATACACTGAGATAATGCCAACTTATAACTATAAACAAATAAGAGTCTCCATTACCTTGGAAGTTACAACCCAGCACAGGAACAGAGACCAAAGGGAGAATGAGTGCAGCACGGAATGTGGAGATCCACGACGGAGAAGTACGGGGCGGGGGGCAGTGGAAATGCGTGGGAGACAGATCCAACCTGAGCTTCGGAGGTCAGGGGAGGCTTCCCGGACAAAGAGACTTTACTTTGATGGTGAAGCCTGACCATGAGTTCGAGTGATCCAGGTGGAGGTGGTGTGGGAAAACAGGGAGGGGGAAGAGTATTCAGGTTTCAGGTTGTTGGGAAGGTGAAATACAATGATGTGTACGGATTGCTCAGCACAGTGCCCAGTGATGTGTGTGTGTGTGTTCCATAAACAGTAGTAATTTCCTGACTCTAGAGCACTTGAAATACAGGCATTTTTCTATTTGCATTTTCAACTTCAGAATGAATGTTCTCCATTAACGTTCAAGTGGTTTTCTGAGTCTCACCAGCATTATTTTATATATAATCTTCTAAAGATTATATATATATATAATACATATATATAATCTTCTAAAGATTATATATATAATACATATATATATAATCTTCTAAAGAACCAGCCAGAGCTGCGGACTCTTGGAGTCTTTGGAGCAGCAGGAGAAAGGATACCATTCTCCTCTTCTTCACAGACGGTAAGTGGCAGATGTGGCCGGGCCCTACTAAGTGAAGGTGACAGATAGGCAGCTTGCTGAGCCTGCAGAAGCACATTCGTAGCTGCCTTTGCTGGCAGATCCATTACTTTTTAGTTCATCTGAAAGGAAGGGAAAGTCTAGAATTTCATAATCGCTAGGCAATTGAATCACATTCACCTTGCAGACAAAGACTAGTGGGCCGTGTCTTGCTTCTGCTTCTGCTCATTTGACCAGTAGCCTGAATCTTGACGTATCTTTAGGATGCCTCAGAATTTCTCCTTGAACTGATTCTCCACACCCACAAGATCATTGGGGAAAGATAATATGGATTTCTGAGAATAACATCTGATGAGAGGCTTGAACAATGTGAAGTATGTGCACGGGAGAAGGTCTCAGACTGTGCAGAATTTAGGAGCCACAGTAAACGAAACTAAATGCTGGGCCACCTTATCACTTTGAAGGAAGAGGGCGAGAATACTAATGCAGTCACTTGCTCTGCTAGCCTGGGCAAAGACGGTGTACAGTGAGGACATTATATACTAAGCTTTATAATCTTGTCTCATTAGAAGTGAAGGTGGAAGCTTTTAGAAAAATCCAGGCTTATGAAACACTGTTGGCAAAAATATAGAGCCAAAAAAATACAGTGCTCTCAGCCACTGCTGGTTTAAAGTACAAGTCAGTACACATACTTTGTACAATGGATTGTCTGCCAGATGTGAAGATCTATGTCTTCTGTGCCTTTCATCAGTTTTCCTCCTAGAGAATTTCATGCCCCAGGGACCCAAATGCCCACATGTCCCAGAATATACATACGAGAATGTTTGAAGCTGCGTTGTTCATGATTGCATGATGCTAGAACCAACCTAAATGTCTACCAAAAGTAGAGTGGACAAAGGAGCTGTGTTGTGGTCATACAATGGAACACTATATACAGCAATGATGAAAAAAAGTACATTCTAGTTATAGGCAACCATGTGGATTTTATAAATAGAATGTAAAAAAGAAGCAAGTTCAAAATAATCCATACCTTATGATCGCATTTATATAACGTTCTAAACTAAGGCAAGCTGAACTATGATTTCAAGGATGCCTGGACACATCCATGGTGAAACCCTAACAAAAATCAGAGAAGTCATCATAATAAATGTCAGGATAGTGGGGGATGTGGCAGTTGCTCTGATTGGGAAGGGGCATACTGGGAACTTCTGGGGTCTTGCAGTGGTCTATGGCTTCACCTGGGGTTTGTTTTATCATTTTCTGTTAATTTTGCATTTATGAACATTCTTTCCACTTCTCTGTACTTCAGAAATGTAAAAAAAAATTTTTTTCTATGACCTTCTGAAAAAAAGCAGCCTGTAGAGCAAATCATTAATAAAATCATTCTCTAATGGATTTTCAAAGAGAAGGCTTTCCCCCAAAGAACCTCTGTTAGGCACCTAATTTATCTCTAAATCCAGGACCTTTGGACACACCGGTTTTGCTATAACCAGGAAACACTTCTTCCCGGATACATCAGATAAGTCGGCTCTAACTCTCTGAAAAGCATGTTGGAGCCCTGGAAGGAAGATTTTCCCTCTTTGATAACCTGTTGCTTGTGAACAAATCTGGTAGGATCTGGTATAGACTAGAAAGCCGGTGTGTTCTGAAATGAGGCTAATTGTTTCTGGAGAAACTTGGAAACATTAACCAGGATCCCCCCAGGAGGACTGCTGGACAGATTATGTTTTGCTTCTGATTTGTGCAGATTAGGAATAAAACTTCACAGGTGCCTGGAGTTTCAATCTCTGCTCTATTTCAAATTCTATTAAATAAATACAAGAAAAAACTAAAGTGAATGGACACCACCTATGGAGCTGGGCATTTTTTATTGCTCTCATTAAGGACCTCATGGCTTTGTATTTCAGTGGGTAGAAATGTTCAGGCATGGGTTATTGATTATTGGGCTTACTCCATCTAGAAGCTTTTAAAAAAAATGTAGAGAGATCAGAATCTTACATTTTATAACACACTCACATTTATAAACAGATTTCATGTTTACAAATACAAGAGACAAAGAACCACAAAGAACCGAAGCAACTGTGTTATAAGGTCTATTCATTTTAGATAATACTGTGGTTCCCATTCTGTATTTTTTTAATTTTAGAAGAAAATTGTAAATGTCATCACTCAGCCTTTAGGGGCAGGAGACTACTTGTCCTCAGCATGTGCCTGAGTTTCTAGAGGAATGATACTCCTGGGCGCGTGGTGGCTCAGTCATTAAGTGGCTGCTTTTGGCTCGGGTCATGATCCCAGGGTCCTGGGATTGAGCCCCACATCGCATTGGGTTCCCTGCTCAGCGGGAAGCCTGCTTTTTCCTCTGCCACTTCCCCTGCTTTTGTTCCCTCCCTTGCTGTGGCTCTTTCTGTCAAATAAATAAACAAAATCTTAAAACAAAACAAAACAAAACAAAACAAAACAAAACAAAAAAACCCCCTAAACTCCAGCATGTTCTAGATCAAGTCAGCCGGAGAGAGGTATCCACTGCTGTTTAAATTTTATGGCAGGTGAAGAAGGAACTCCCCAAGCTTTCAAAACCAGTCAGTGCTCATCATCTGAGTTTCTAGTCAACTGAGCTTTGCTTTCCCCAAAGCAGGAGTAACTCTAGCAGTGGAGATTCCATCTGTTTGAGTTTCTCTGACAAAGATGGAGTATTTCAGCATACTCCACAGAGGTGGGTGAGGGCTCTTGATGAACCAGGGGTTGATGTCCATCTGCAGAGGTGCATCAGACATTTCTAGGCGTAGAAGCTCGAATTTCCCCTCCAGCTGGAGAACCCTGTAGAGGGATCTGCAAGTAAATGTCGGTTTAGGATCCCCATATCCGGTGACCCCAAAACATGTTTGGTGTTCATGTAAAGTTCACTCTTTGGATTAAAGTTTGGTTGTTTTGAGGTTGAAAAGAACTCTTTGACAGAAAATTGATTCTGGGTTTCCTACTGGGCGGGAGGGGAACATCCGTGTGGGAGCAGACTTCGCTTCTCTGGGGTCTGATCATACAGATCCCTGGAAGAGATAATGGCTTTACCTGGCAACTGTTCATTGTGCCTGAAGCTTCCCACGTTCCTTTTCTTGCTAGGCCGATCCTTGTGTTCTGTGGGGACCTCACACTTGTGGGGTAAATGTGTGACTGTAAGGAAGCTCTGTTGGCACGCGGGCAGCCACTTGTACATTGGGATGTCTTCCCACAGTCCTCTGAAGCTTCCTCAGGTCTCACACTGTCCCATATGAACTGTAACATTTATGACAGTTGTGCTTCATTTCACCATTCACTTTCACCAAGTGTAGTTTGCGAAGAGAATATTCTGGGCTTCTAGGACATCCTTCAGTGGGACAACAGTAGAATCTTCAAGTTCTCAATCTCACGCTGGCTCTCTTATGTCATCCTGCGGATGGTGGCTCTTGTGCCAGGTACACGCTATGCCGAGCTACACACAGTGCCTAGGGCCGTGGGCCCTGGTCCCCACGGGGCTGGGGCAGTGCCATTCAGAGCAGTCCCTACCCCACTTTCCACTGCTTCAGGGGACACTGTGGATCTTGGAAATAACCTTTAGTCTTCATTCTCTCAATAAACACTTAAAAGGAAATACTTAACTCAAGGAAATTATTTTAGGAATTAAATGTTTCATTTCCCTCAAGCCTCCAGACCCCAGTAACAGTTTGCAAGAAATAAGGATTACACAGATCATGTTAAACAGCATCATGGGAAGGCAAGCAGCAAGATCCAGAACCTGGGAGACTATAGACCAAGCAACTTGGCTTCCCTAACAAATACATTTGTAAGAAAAGAGAATGAAGAAAAAGCAAGTGGGGACCTTTAAATTAGAAAAGCCTTTACACGGGGCGCCTGGGTGGCTCAGTGGGTTAAGCCGCTGCCTTCGGCTCAGGTCATGATCTCGGAGTCCTGGGATCGAGTCCCACATCAGGCTCTCTGCTCAGCAGGGAGCCTGCTTCCTCCTGTCTCTCTGCCTGCCTCTCTGCCTGCTTGTGATCTCTCTCTGTCAAATAAATAAATAAAATCTTTAAAAAAAATTATTAAAAAAAAAAAGAAAAAAAAAGAAAAGCCTTTACAGCATATCAACCAAATGTAATTTATAGACCTTGTTAGGATTATAATTTAATGGATCAACCATAAAATAAAACAGTAAGACTACCAGAGAAATGTGAACACTGCCTGGATATTTGATAATATTAAACTATTATTAATTTTTATAAGAAATATTCTATTTTCCTGAGATGCTGTAGATCAGATGTATGCTGGTTGGGACATTTACTAGGAAATACCCCCCCCCCCCCAACACACACACACTTATGTATTACAGACAGAGAGTTGAATGCTTCATATGTTTGGACTATTCCAAATTTATCAAGTTTTGTATGTTGAAGCCCAGCACCCAGTGTGATTATATTTGGAAGCAGGGCTTTTAAGAAGGTAATTCAATGAGATAGTAAGGGTGGGGTCCTAAGCTGATAGAACTGGTGTCCTTTTTAAAGAGACACCAAAGCACTATCACTTTGCCCCAGTGCACACAGAGAAAAGGCCATCTGGGAAGAGGGCAAGCAGGCAGCCCTCAGCAAGCCAGGAGGAGAGGCCTCACCAGAAGTGAAACATTTTGGAACCATGATCTTGGACTTCCTGCCTCCAGAACTGTGACAAGATTATTGTTTAGGTGACTTGGCCTGTGGCATTTTATTATGGCAATACCAGTCAATTAATGCACTATGTCATCTTCCTCAAGAAGCCACCGTCTTTGGAACCCCTGGGTAGCTCAGTCATTAAGCCTTTGCCTTCAGCTCAGGTCATGATCCCATGGTCCTGGGATTGAGTCCCACAACAGGCTGCTTGTGTGACAGGGAACCTGCCTCCCTTTGCCTGCCTCTCCCCCTGCTTGTGCTCTCTCTCTGGCAAATAAATAAATAATAAAATCGAAGAAGAAGAAGAAGAAGAAGAAGAAGAAGAAGAAGAAGAAGAAGAAGAAGAAGAAGAAGAAGAAGAAGGAAAAGCAGCAGCAGCCACCATCTTCTTGTTTTGGGGCTCCTGTCTCAGGCATTGCACGGGTTTTTTTCCCCCATAAGTTAATGGATACTAATCACTTAATAAGTTAAAAAATATGAGAAATCACTATATGCCAGGAATTCGTGTAGACACTGGGAATATGGCAGCAAATAACACAAAATCCCTGCCCTTAGGGAATCTGTATTCTAATGGGGAAGAACAACGAAACAGAACTGATGAGGAGACTTGGTGCCCCAAAGTCAAGGAACGTCAAGCAGTATTTGATGTTGGAGGTTTAAAAGCTCTTTCCATTGAATTAAAGGAACAAATCAATGAATGTTTTATAGACACATTAATCAAGAGTATAACAAAAAGAAACTCTAAGAGTTTTTGCTACAATTGCCAAAGTTTAACACAAATCTAGGTTAAGTGAGATGCACAATCTATAAAAAAAACTAAATTAAAATTATTTTAGTTATATCACTTCATATATAGTCTAAGAACATAATAAGAAGATGCTTCCATTTCTCTCACCCCACCCTTACACTATTGCTGTCATACACATTTACTTCTACATATGTCCTGTATTCCACACTATGTTGTTATCTTTGATTTAAACCACCTATGTGTTTTAAAAGATATTTTTTAAATGAGGAAAAAGAGGGGCACCTTGGTGGCTCAGTCAGTTAGGCATCTGCCTTTGGCTCAGGTCATGATCCCAGGGTCCTGGGATCGAGGCCCACATCTGGCTCTCTGCTCAGTGTGGAACCTGCTTGTCCTTTGCCCTCTAACTGCCACTCTCTCTCTCTCTGTCTGTCAAATAAATAAGGTCTTTAAAAAAAAAAAAAGAAAAAAATGAAGAAAAAGAATTTTGTCCTTTTCCCAATTATTTACTACCCAACACTTTTAATTCTGTTATTTAGATCCAGATTTCCATCTGGTATTGTTTTCTTGTTGCTTATAAGACTTCCTTTAACACTTTTATTTTTTATTTTTTTTAAGATTTTATTTATTTATTTGACAGACAGAGATCACAAGCAGGCAGAGAGGCAGGCAGAGAGAGAGGGAGGAGGATGAAGGCTCCTTGCTGAGCAGAGAGCCCCATGCTGGGCCTGATCCCAGGACCCTGCTTTAACCCACTGAGTCACCCAGGTGCCCCTCCTTTAATGTTTCTTGTAGAACAGATCTGCCAGTAATGAATTCTTTCAGGCTATATGTTTTTTGTTTTTTTTTTCAGGCTTCATGTATATTAAGAGACTTATTTTGCCTTTGTTTTCAGAAGATACATTTACCAGGTATAGAAGTTAAGTTGTTGTTGTTGTTTTTTCTTTTCAGTCCTTTAAAGAAGGTGACCCACTTACTTTTGGCTTGCATATTATCCAAACAGAAATCTACCGTCTTTCTTATCTTTGGTCCTCTGTACACGTCTTTTATCCTCTGGCTTCTTCTTCTTCTTTTTTTAAAGATTTTATTTATTTATTTGACAGAGAGAGTGAGAGAACAGAAGCAGAGGGAGCAGCAGAGGGAGAGGGAGAAGCAGACTACCCCCTGAGCAGGGAGTCCATTGCAGGGACCTGAGCCGAAGGCAGATGTTTAACCATCTGAGCCACCCAGGCACCCCAGTCCTCTGGCTGCTCTTAAGGTTTTCTCTTTACCAACTGTTTTAAGGCATTTGAATCTGATATGCCTGATTTTTTTTTTTTCATGCTTCTTGTATTTTCTGTTTGTTGAGTGCCTTGGGTCTGTGGGTTTATGGTTTTCATTAAATTTAAAAGCATTTGCTTATTATTTCCTTATATATATATTTTTTTACACTGTCTTCCCCTGCCTTTTTGAAAGATCTCCAAATACATGTGTATCATACCTCTTCAAGTTGTTACTGTTGGTTTTTTTAGTCTTTTTCTTTTGCTATGTTTCACTTTAAATAGTTTCTGTTGTTGCCTTCAAGGTCATTAATTTTTTATTATACAATGTCTAAGTTGCTTTTATATGGTGCATGTTCCATCTCAGGTATTATATTTTCATCTCTAGAAGTTCACTTTGAGTATTTCTTTTTAAAGATTTTATTTATTTATTTGACAGAGAGAGAGAGAGAGACAGCGAGAGAGGGAACACAAGCAGGGGGAGTGGGAGAGAGAGAGGCAGGCTTCTTGCTGAGCAGAGAGCCCAATGTGGGGCTTGATCCCAGGACCACAGGATCATGACCTGAGCCAAAGGCAGACACTTAACAACTGAGTCACCCAGGTACCCTTGAATATGTTTTTTTTTTTTTTAATATCTTCTATATCTCTCCTTAAAATGCTCATGCTTTAGTCTACTTTCTTGAACATATGAACTACAGCAACATTTTAATAACTACATGTAAAATTTTAAAAATAAACATAGTAACTATTTTAGTTTCTCTGCGCACTAATTCTATCAGCTGTATCATTTCTGGAATCATTTCAATTCACTGATATTTCTCCTCATTATGGGTAAGAAAATCTGCTCTTTTTGTATGCTCTTTTTTTATTTTTTTAAACTGGCTGCCAAACATTGTAAATTTTACCTTTTTTATGGGTGCTGGATATTTTTATGCTCCCTTATATAGTTTTGAGCTTTGTTCTAGGACTTAGTTAAGTTATTCGGAAAGATTCTGATCCTTTTTGAGGCTTGCTTTCAAGTTTTTTAGGTGTACCAGAGCAGCCTTTCATCTAGGGCTAAGTTTGCTTTACTACTGAGGTAATAACTTTGAGTACTCTGTCTGATGCCTCATTAGTTACTAGGTTTTCCACTGGCTGGTGGGAACATGAACTGTTTATAACCCTTATGAGCTCGAGGACTTATTCCACCTTTCTTTCTGACTCCCCCAACCCCTGGCCTTTGGTAGTTTTCTCAAAGGCATGTGCTGATCTGTATTCAACTGAAGACTCCAGGTGAAACTTCTATACATCTTTGGAGTGCTCTGCGAGGCTCTCTTCTCTCTTCTATTCTGCCTTGTGAATTCTAGCCTTTGCTTCCACAAATATTCAATTCTGACTCCCAAACTCAGAGAGACCACTGACTGTGTGGCAGGTAGAAACTCTCTGGGAAGTAAGCCAGGGCACTTGATTACTTTCTCTCAGTGATCAGTGTTTTGCTTTCTCTGTTGGCCAATATCTGAAAACCATTTTTCACATATTTTTATCCAGTGTGTTTGTTGTTTGAAGGATGTATTCATTTCCGGGGACTGGTGTAACAATCACCACAAACTAGGTGGCTGAAAACGGTGGTAATTAATTCTCACACATTCTGGAGGCCAGAAATCCAAAAAGCAGGACTACAGTTTTCTTGAAGGTTCCGCTGGAGAATACAGTGCTTACCTCTTCCGGCTTCTGGTGGACGTCCTGGCATTTCTGGACTATGGTCACCTCCCTTCAGTCTTTGCCTCTGTCTCACATCATCTTTTCCTCTGTGTGTCTGTTAACTCCCTTGACCTCTTTCTTATAAAAGACACTTGTGCTGGCATTTAGGGCCCACCCAGATTATCCAGGGTGAGCTCCTCATCTCATCCTAATTTAATTCCATTCACAGAGACTGTTTTTCTAAGGAGGGTAACATTTACTAGTCGAGGGATTAGGGCTTTGTATCTTTGGGAAGACATTATTCATTGGCATATAGAGGGTAGGTCCAGTTTAGACATACAGTACATACATATTCTTGTCATCTGGCAGCAAACAGAAAGGAACATAATACTATCAACTCAGTTTGGGAAGGGGTAGGTATCTTCAACCCTCCCCTCTCTTAACCTGAGGCATTTTGTAGAACACATTTCTAAGCAAATAACTGTCCTGCTGTTCAGTTCAGGACAAAACTGGGTTTAAAATATGAAACAGAGGGCTCCTGGGTAGCTCAGGGAGTTCAAGCCTCTGCCTTTGGCTCAGGTCATGATCTCAGGGTCCTGGGATCGAGCCCTGCATTGGGCTCTCTGCTCAGCAAGGAGCCTGCTTCCCCCTCTCTCCCTGCCTGTCTCTCTGCCGACTTGTGATCTCTCTTTCTCTGTCATAAATAAATACAATCTTAAAAAAAAATTGGAACAGAGAAGAGTACAGAATAAAGGTCTAAGAAGTGAAATCACTGGTGAGAATGTCTGGAATTTATCCTAAATTAGATATTAAATCCTCACAAGATGAGTATTTGCTTGTATTTTATGGCAGTTTCCCTAAACTGACTTTCAAAAGAGGTCACATGGGGGTGCCTGTGTGGCTCAGTTGGGTAAGTGTCTGACTCTGTGTTGGCTCAGGTCACTATCTCAGGGTCGTGAGACCAAGCCCAGTATCAGGCTCTGTGCCTAGCATGGAGTCTGCTTGAGATCTCTCTCTCCGTCTGCCCCTCTTCCCATTCTGTCTCTCTAAATAAATAAATAAATAAATAAATAAATAAATAAAATCTTTAAAAAAAAAAAGCAGTCACATGACTTACTCAGAGTCACAGAGTCAGTGAGTTGTAGAGCTGGGAATTGAAACCCCACCTGGCTAACTCCAGAGCCTAGTTTTTTTTCCTATGACCGTAGAAGGCCTCCCAGTCAAACAGTTTAGATGAGAGGAATCATGGCATTTCTGGGGCTCAGGCCTCACTTCTTTATTTATGAGGTCAAACTCTCTGTCCTAGGATCTGGGACTGGTTTCCACAAAATGAGGTGAAGGAAGCCAGAGGTGGAAACATCCACAACTTGATAACTCTTTCCACTATGAGTCTGAAAACAAAGGATGTTGTGTATCTCACCAGTAGGTTACATGAGATCATGAGTGAGCAAAATACCATTAAGACTGATTAGGAAGAGAAACATGGACTAGGAACCTAGTCTATTAATTAACATTACCACTGTTGATACTAGGCCAGAAAATCTTTCAACTCAGGGGTACCACATTAGCCAATTTAAATAAAGTACCTCAAACTCTAAGATGCCCCCTGCAACTTAACACTGTGTTCTGCCAGACTATCGAAGCCATTTATAAGGAAGGAAAAGCATTCTGGTGAATAGGCTGCCTTTCTCTCCACAATGAACCTACTTATTCTTACCATCCTTTCTTCTTAGGTCCTCTGTAAAAGGTAAAGTTGTTTATCATCTAGTGTAATACCTCAGAATCAAATGTCAGTGACATCGATATGGGAGGATAAGAGAGAGCATTCAAGGTGAAATGGATGATACTGTTTGGTTTGTTTATCACACTGTGTGAAGGGAAGGAGGAAAGGGAAACAGGGAGGATGGAGCGATGTCCCTCACAGAAGGAGATGGGTGAGCCATGCCAACAGCCTTCCCTTTCCAGAACACCAAAGAAGCCATTGTTATCAACTCTTATTTTGGCCTCAACAGAAAACACCTGATCCCAGGGGGGAGGGTTATTTCCATGGCAGAACTAAAGCATTCTGTCCCGGTACAGAGGAACCTAGAAAGCGCACACGCCATGTCAACCCCTGCTGGGGGTGTGGGCTCTCCGGCACACGGGGCACTGGCTGCGCCCGTGCAGTGACCTTTGCTGGTACCTACAACTCTTGGGTCTTCAGGGGTTTACCGTGGAGTTTGCCATGTCAAGGCTCACTTACTGTCTCCCTCTGGCTCCATTTCATTGAGTCATGTGTCCAGCATAAGGCTCTCTCACAGAAATGACTGAGTTTTTGTTTGTTTGTTTGTTTGTTTGTTTGCTTTGGGTTCTCTAGCAGATGGGCAGTTGGAAAGGGCTGATGGGAATGAGTTACGTCCTTGAGGCTGAATGCATGGAGGGCTTTAAACAGATCCTGGCATTGGAGAAAGATTCATGTTCTCTGACTTTCCTGTGACTTGGGGCAGGAAATGCAGTTGAGCGTTGGTAAGGAAAGATAACAGGCAAGACAAGGGTTGTATTACAGGGCTCAGTGGCACAAAGCCACAGGGGACAAGAAATAGTGGGCATGGAGCCATTGACAAGAATTGTAGTATCCTTGTCTCCCAGGCTCTGATCTCTCAGTGCCCTGGGGGAAGTGATACACTCACTAGGAACCAGTGCTGACAAATGCCCAGAGATTTCACTTTCAAGCGAATGGTGTCTGGGGTGAATTAATAGAACACATGATACTCACTCCCTTCCCTGCCCTCAGTTAATTTTCTAGAAAAACTTTCTGGAGAATGAAATGCCCAGACACTCAGTAGCTTAAAAAAGTAAAAATATGAGGGTTAAGCCAACATCCTGGGAAGGAGGCATCTCCATTAGAGGAGCAGACATTTCGAGAGGGTTCCAGCTGTGCCCGGCCAAATAAACAGGCCGTGAACTTCCCGGCAGCCCAGCCAGAGCCATCACCAGTTCTTTTGTTCAACGACATTCAAGGGTGCAATTAACAATTTCCATGACTTGGGCCTCATTGCCTTCAAATTACAGGAGGGTAAACAAGTGAGGAAGAGAAGGGAGGCGCCAACATTTCAGAAATTATGACCTTCAAAGGAGGAAGGATAAATCCAACCGCAGGGAAAGTGGGCAGAAATGTGATACCCTTTGTGAGAGCCCAAGGAGACCCCAAATTGCCAAACCACTGTATCTGAGGAGCCATGAATGGCTCGTTTATTTTACTGAGGCTGAGGCTGATGGGGTAATTGTCAGAGGAGGCTGTGGGTCGGACTGATGCTCAGGCAGGCAGGCTTTCACCATCAACCAGAAAGCTCCCGGTAATTACCCACGGCCGTGTGCCATGCTGGTGTGCGTGTGTGCGCGCGTGCGCATGTGCGCATGCAAGTGTGCACGCGTTTGCAGGCATGTGTATGGGTTTGCACGGGGAAGGATGGCCCTTCTGTGCTTTTAAATCCAGGCCAAGATTTTTCTCTATTTGGCGTTTATGGCACAGAGTCATCAGAGAGTGGTGAAATAAAAATTTTCAACATGCTAAACCTTACACTAAAAATAATTTCCATTCTTCCTGTAACTTAAGCTTCCCCAGGCCTTACCGGTCTAACAGGATTAGATAACTAGTCTAAGCTACATAGCCTTCTCCCCTCCCTCCCTCCCTCCCCCAGTTGCTTGTCGCAGAAGCTCCTGCTCGGTGGAAGTCTCACCCTTTTCTGCTACTCCCTTGTGGCATCGCACGTGACCTCAGAAACAGCTGTTGTATGCTCTTCTGTTCAAGGCTTCCTAGCCAGGGATCTCGTGCCTCTCCTCACCTCCGCACAGCTTCAGGAATCTTCCTGATAGACCAGAGTCCATGCCAGGAGGGGTCCCTGCTTCCAGTGGCCCAAATCAGCAACGCATGGGGTGCTACAGAATGATTATACTTTCTAGAATTCTCACCAGGCTGAAGCTGCCTGACTCCCCCGTTCTGCCACTCATGTCTACTAGGTAGCTATGACCTTTCACATTTATTAGAATCACCTGAAGGCTTTGTTAAAAGTTTCTGGGTTTTAACACCAGATTTTCAGATTTAGTAAGTCTGGAGTAGGACACAAGAGTTTACATTTCTCATGAGTTGCCAGGTGCTGCTGATGCTGCTATCTGGGGATCATATTTTGAAAACCACATTCTAGATCAGCATTATGCTGTTCCTGGGCTCCTATCCAACATAGTCTTGGAGCTCCTGCCCACTGATAGGACGAACATAACTAGCCATGTGAGGATCTTAGCAAAAGGCCCAATTTCAGTTTAATGTGGCACTTCCATTACGATCATAGAAGATGAGAAAATACTGACCCTCCCATGGTTTACTTTTTTTTTTTTTAAGATTTTATTTATTTATTTGACAGAGAAAGATCACAAGTAGGCAGAAAGGTAGGCAGAGAGAGAGGGGGAAGCAGGCTCCCTGCTGAGCAGAGAGCCCAATGTGGGGCTCGATCCCAGGACGCTGGCATCATGACCTGAGCTGAAGGCAGAGGCCTTAACCCACTGAGCCACCCAGGTGCCCCTCATGGTTTACTTTTAAAGCAGAGTTTACTTGCCTGCATTCTTACCATATAGGATCTGGTTTAGGAACTTCAAACGTGCATATCCCTTATGTATGAACAGTTGATCAACATAATTTGGGGGGTAGTGATGGGTCTCCATGAAATGCTGAAGAATGGCATTTATGTAGTTTTCTTCCTCTGACTATAGAAACCATTATACTTAGAGGATACACATTTTCTTTCCTTGGTGAACAGGTAAATTTACTTAGGGGTGGGAGGTCTGGAGGATGAAATAAGAGGGACTGTAAAGCTAGGGAGAGGAAATAGATGGATGTCTTCCTTGCTTAGTCTGAGGAGTACTCTCAGAATTAGAGTTTCAGTCTACGGCCATACCACCCTGAACACGCCCGATCTCGTCTGATCTCGGAAGCTAAGCAGGGTCGGGCCTGGTTAGTACTTGGATGGGAGAATTAGAGTTTCACTGTGGATTAAATGGACTTTCAGCCAGGGGCCTTCCGGGGAGTCTAAACCATGTGAAACATTTCTGTGGGAAATGTGTTATGAGAGGATACAAACTAACTTAACCCACCAACTGGAGCTTAACTTGCTGCAAATGAGTAAAAGTGCTAAAGGTCCAGGCGCCTGGCGGCTCAGTCGTTAGCAACTGCCTTCGGATCAGGTAATGATCCCAGGGTCCTGGAATCGAGCCCCACATCGGGATCCCTGTTCAGCGGGAAGTCTCCTTCTCCCTCTCTCACTCCCCCTGCTTGTGTTCCCTCTCTCTCTGTATTTCTCTCTATCAAATAAATAAATAAAATCTTGAAAAAAAAAGAGTGCTAAAGGTCTTTTGTCATAGACGAACATTCTTTTGCTCTCATATATTTATCATCGGTCATGCAAGTACAATTACATACATACATGTATAATTATATCTGGCATTTGCTAGACCATTGAATTATTGCTGTTGTAATTGGGCTTTCCATGTCTTTCTCATGGAATCACAGAGATCATCACTATGGCATCTGCTGGGCCTGAGAGGATCAAAGTCGAGGTTAGGCTGGAAAATCCAGGCTCCTGGGGACAGCTCATGCACAGTGTGAGGTTTGAGGTCTTGGTTTGGCCTGACTTCTGAGTTTGGTTGGACGTGGTTCTTGGCAATAATGGGACAAAAGCAGAGCTCTGGGGGAAGGGAAGTGTGTGAAAGCGGACTCTCCCAGATTCCAGGAACTCTCGGGACCTTCCAGTGACTCTCATTCAACTCTTCCACTCTGGAAACTGAGGTCCAGAGAGTTTGACGAAGGACATCACCTGAGTGTGGCCGCCTGGGATCGGCTTAGAGCTTCAGCATTAGGGTTGCCATAAGCCATCCTCCGCAGAACACTCAGTAGATCACCAGCGCTTGAGGAAAGCAGCAGTTGCTAGCTGAAATGAGTTTGAGAAATACTATCATTCATAAATCATTAAATGGAGAGCTCGTTAGATAGCAACTGAAAACCCAGACCACAGTCGTTTACTTATTCAAAGAATTCATGTGCTAAGCACTATTCTAAGTGCTGAGGATCCAGGAGTAAAGAGATAAGAAAAGTCCCTGCCCTCATGAAGTCTACCTTCTAGCTGGCTCCTTCCGCTAAGCAGTGTATTTCAAATCTTCATTATTTCCTTGAAGCTACCACTCCCTTCCCCCACCTCCTTTTTTTGCATAAAGAAACTGGAAACTAGTTGCCCAGATAGACACTATCTCCTCTCACCTTCACTAAGCTCTCCTCCACTGCCACTCACAGTAGAACCATCCCTCCTCGGGTCCCCTGCCAGTCCGTCCTCCCAGGCTCTGCGTCCCACCTTCTTCTCATTGTGTCTCTAGCATCTTTGTCCCCTTGAGCTCCATTCCTTCATAATGTAAACAGATTCAAGTCTCTTCTATTAAAAAAAAAAAAAACATGATGGGGGGAGGGTGGTGGGGGGGGTGGGATTATGGACATTGGGGAGGGTATGTGCTATGGTGAGTGCTGTGTAGTGTGTAAACCTGGCAATTCACAGACCTGTACCCCTGGGGATAAAAATATATTATATGTTTATTAAAAAAATAAAATTAAAAAAAAAACAAAAAACAAAAACAAAAACTCCTCGTTAAATTTATGTTCTCCCTCCTTACTCTGCCCTCTCTTTTTCTCTTCACAATCAAGTTTATAGAAATTACAGTCTTCTCACTTTTTTTTCTCCATTTTCTCATTTTCCAGACTCTTCATTTCCTTAACCCACTACAACCAGCTTCAGTTCCATGGAAACTCCTCTCAGCAAAGTCACTATATATTTATTGAGCACCTCCTATGTGCCAGATAGTGAGGGGGTCACTAAGGAGATGGAGGGGAACGAGTTAGGCATGGTCCTTGCTCTCTGGGAGCATGCAGTCTAGATTTCTGTCCCTAGGAAGACAGATTCTAAACCAATTAACATGCAAATAGAGACACAATTCCAAATGGGGGTAAGTGCTTTGAATACCAATGGGAAGTGTTCTTGGGTAGAATGTTAAGGAGGGGTGACATTTCATCTGATAAAATAACCATTTCTAAATTCCTTATGTTGCTTGATCTCCCAGTACCCTTTAGGACTCCTAACCATTCTTTTCTTTGTCAACTGCACTCCAGGATCTCCATCTCTTTGTCCAACCCGTCCATCTCCATCCCCTCTCTCTGCTCATCACTCATGAGGTATTGCTCAGGGTCCAGCGTTCAGCTTTCTCATCTCACTAACATCCTCCCTCGCCAACATCATCCACATCCACAGCTTCAACCCTGACTGGTGTGCTGAAGCTCCCGAACCTGTATGCCCAGCCTAGATTGTATCTCAAGCCCTTGGCTCATTTAGCTGGTTTCCTTCCAAGTAACTCCATTTGGGTTTCCCTAGGAAGTTTGAGTCCAAAGGGGAAGCCAATCTCTTCTTCCTACCACTCCACATCCTGGTTAGCATTACTTCTAGATGAAGCCCCAAACCGGGTCACCAACCTAGATTTCTCTATCTTCCTTACTGCTTCTTCACCCACCACACAGACATTTTTCTAAAAATTACTAAGTCCTGATGATTCTATATCCTTGATATCTTTCTTTCTTCTTCCATTTCAGTCCCCATTGTTCTTCCTTTTGTTCAGACACTTAGGCCCCTCAACTTGCCATCTTTCCCTCTGCCACAGGACAGAAGTCTTACTGGACTGCCTGCCCCCAGGTCTTTCCTCTTCCAACCAACCCTCTCTTTCCTGTAAGAATGACATGTCTAACATTTGCAGTCTCTCAGATTATGCTGCTGGTCAGAATTCTCTAATGGCCACTGCTCTGGCTCCTGCTCCGTGCTTTAGTCCATGCCTCCCCCACTCACATCCCCTCAGCCCTCCCTCTTCTGATCTTTCGCTGGGGACCAGAAGGATATACAGAACTTGTGCTTACATCCTACCCACCCCCTTGGCACCCATCCAGAAAGCCAGAACCCTGAGATTCTGTGTGCACACAGTTCAGAACGAGGGCTTCCATCTGTGTTCTTGCACAGGCCCTGGAAGTATTGGGGAGGGCCATTTGCCTCCTCACGCCTTCCCTACTACTTTTACCTCCCCTGAATTTCTGCTTCCTCTCCTCTTCTAGGGGGTGGGCATTTACTTTCTGGTGTCTGAAATGCCCTCCTGCTCTTCAACCCAGAGTAAAAGTCCTACTCCTCATTAGGTTTTAGCTAAAGGGTCTCCTGGCCTCCCCAGCCAACCTGGGTGTGCTTCCCTCTGCATCGTGACTCACCCTTCTGTGGTCATCCTCAAATTTCTCCAGAACACAGCTGGCAGCTTCTCCATTTTCTTTGTATTTCCCGGCCCATCCTGGACCTGAGACACGATGAATAAAGGAAGCGATCTCTACTAGCCAAGAAATGCATCTTGCTTGCCTAATTTCACCATTGCTTGCCTTTCAATGGCACAAGAATTTTAAAAAGGCAGGCAGCAGCATGGGATGGGGCGTTTTATATAATTAGTAATATTAGCTGGCTCATGGGTTGAGTCTTCCCTGTATGCCAGGCACTGTGATAGTGTTTTACATACATTATCCTGTTTATCTTCACCATAGCCCTATGAAGTGCACATGATTATGAGACCCACTTTACAGATATGGATGCCAAGGCTCAGTGAGTCAAACTGAATGTCTCAGGTCACACAACCAGGAAGGGAAATGCCAAGTCCCCAACTAAAGACTCTCTGCGGCCCCCCATGCAGTTCTAACACGCTGCATTAGAGCAAACTCTCAGGGCAAAATGCGCGGTCACCCCGCTTCCAACAGTACAAAGGCACTGAAACATATAGAAAAGTGTCCTTGGGACTGCGAAGTTGCTGTACAATCACTCAGGACTTTCCCTTAAGGAAAAAATACAGAGCAGCAGTAAAAAATAAAGATGAGCCATCAACCTGCTAAGTTTTAATCCTAATTTTATTTAGTGTGGGTGTTTATTTAGTGTGGGTGACACATTTAAGGTAGTTTTTAAAATTATAAGTCCTAATAGAAAACTTGTTCCAAGGAATTATTGTTTTTTCCTCCCCCCACTTGTTTTTAGGTTAAGTAATTAGGCTGCGTCTAGAAGAGACACAGAAAGGGTGTCATGAATTAGAATTTCTTTCTTCTCGTCTGAGGCCATGAATCCTTAGATAGTTCAAGTCTCTTATTACTAAAATCGATAATTAACCAGCAGAGGAAAGATTATCATGGCATTGTGTGCTCAGCCGCGTCAGAGCCATGTCCTCGTCTGTGCATCAAGATCAAACCCCCCTCGAAGGGGAAGCCTGCCATCACCACAGGCCACCGCAGAACGAGCTTGCTGTGCTTTCAGGAAATGGATGCACGTTAAGGACAAAGGCAAGAGAACATGTTGGCGACAGACAAAGGCTTAAAGGGGATCTCAGCTTGCCGCTCCATACAACTGACTCAAAATAGAACCTTTGAAAATGAAGAAGTCAGAGTGAGGGCGGTAGCTCATCAGGGCGGGATTGCAGGATGTCACAGCGTTGGGTCAATTTTCTGTAAGGCTTCAGTGGGGTGGCAGCAGCAGCTGGCTCCTGCTGTGTTTCTTCCAGTGCCTGCTGGCTCTCGGGACATTTGGCACGTAATCCAAGCAAACAGGTGCCATTTCCCTAAAGATCAGCAAGAATTGCTCCAAATTCCATAGCACCCAGCTCATGGCTGTTACAAGGTCATGGCCCTCCCCCGGCCCTTGTTTTATGGTTAGCTTCGAAAGGGACGGGCTCTGTGCCCTTCTTCCTCTCTGACTCTTCATCTCGCCTGCTGCAAGTCTTAGAGCTTTTTCTGTCTTGGCTAGTTAATTCCCACGTAATGGGTGGAAAAAGACCTCAAGCATGGAGACATTATGAGATTGACTGGTTTTAAGGGCAAACCAATAGTAAGGTGAAAAGCTCTCCTCTGGTAGGTTAACAATAAAAAGTATAAAAATAGCTGCCTCTGTTTTTATGTGCTCTGTATGCTAAACATTATATGCCTTACAATGATTTTTGTCTTTGGTTCTCATACCGACCCTGCAAAGCAGGCACTGGCCAATTCTATTTAGGAGATAAGGAAACTGGGGCTGGAGGAAGCAGAATAACTTGTCCAAGGTGACACATTCAACAGGTGGCAAGGTGTCTAGGTCCAAAGCGCAAAAGCCCCCACCTTGAGAAGTGGTCTTACTACCAGGCCCAGCTCTTGCTGATCTCACAGAACAGTTGCAGCCTATGTCGCACAGTATATCATTGTTCCCTTTTTAAATTCCTTCGTATGCGCCAACCCCTTTAACAGAGCTGTCATACTGTGTGCTATCTCTTTAATATCACCCACTACATATCCCAGAGTCTGGGCACGTCTCTGGTTCTCAATCATTGTTGATTAACGCTGTGTATGTTGTGAACAGTCATTCTCTTCATTCAGTCAATAAACTCTCCTTAAAACCCACTTCTCTGCTGAAGTTGTCCTAGTTTCTGTGGGAAATAACAAAATTAAAATGCCACTCATCTTGTCCTCAGAGAAATCTAGAAAGGGGATAGAGTTCTAAATGCAGGAAAGGAAAACCCCACTCACATTTTGCCTAGTTTCCTTCCTTGCTCCTCTGCACAAAAGGAGGGAATACTAATCTGATACATCTGGTCCAAGAACATTGGCTTGGGCTATACTACTGATGGGCAGGTGTGATGGTTAATTTTATGTGTCAACTGGACTGGGTCACAGGGTGCCCAGATATTTAGTGAAACATTATCCTGGGTGTGTCTGCCAGGCTGTTTTAGGATGAAATCAACATTTGAACTGGTAGGAAGATTGCCTTCCCCAATGTGCTGAATCCAATCAGTTGAATGCAATCAGTTGAAGGTGTGACTAGAACAAAAGACTGACCCTCCCCCAATGTTTAATGGCCTTCAGAACCAGGACATCAACATTTTCCCGTCTTTGGTCTTGCGCAGAGCTGGCTCTTTCTGGATCTGGAAGCTGCTGGTCTTTGGACTGGAACCACACCTTCAGCTCTCCTGGGTCTCCATACTGCCTGCTGACCCTGCAAATGCTGGGACTCACCAGCTTCCGAAACTGTGGGAGCCAGACCCTGATATAAATCTCATATATATATATATCGATTCTGTTTCTTTGGAAAACCCTGCCAAATAGAGCAGGGTTACTCTATGAGTTTTGTCCTTCTATTACTTCCATTGCAAGTGGTTGCAATGGGTAAGCTGAGATAATGCCCCTTTACTTAGCTGGCCTTTTTTGTTGTTCTTATCTGGTTATGTGCATACTTAACCTTACCGGTCTTTTTTTTTTCTTTTTTAAGATTTATTTCTTTGTCAGAGAGAGATCACAAGCATGGGGAGCAGTAGGCAGAGGGAGAAGCAGACTTCCCACTGAGCAGGGAGCCCAATGAGGGACTTGATCCTGGACCCTGGGATCCTAAGATTTAGATTCTTTTTTTTTTAAAATTATTTATTTATTTGTTTATTTATTTATTTGAGAGAGAATGAGATAGAGCACGAGTGGGATAGGGGGAGTTAGCAGAAGGAGAAGCAGACTCTCTGCTAGCAGGGAACCCAACGCGGAGGTCCAACCAGGACACTGGGATCATGACTTGAACTGAAGGCAGATGCTTACAACCCAGGACACTGGGATCATGACTTGAACTGAAGGCAGATGCTTAATTGACTGAGCCACCCAGGCACCCCTAAGATTTAGATTCTGCCTTGGAGCACAGAATACTCCACAGGTCTTGAGTTTAAGCTATGTGCTTTAACTGACCTTTATAAAAGCTCTGAAGTAGTGGTCACTGGCCCAGCCATAAATTGTTACTTTGTTTTGCACTTGTTGCTATCCCTGGTATGTAAATTTTATTCTGCTATCCCTGGTATGTAAATTTTATTCTGGAGCTTGGTGGGGAGGGGGTGACTGGCAGGAATTTTTAGGTCCCCGGCTTTAATACCATCAAAGAATACCACAACTTTACTATCTGACATAACCCACGAGCTACATCACAGACCAACAAAGTGTTGTCTTGGAAGCATGAGCCATCCACTCTGGGACCTCAGAGCACACTTGGACTTGAGAGCCTCAGGGAATGTATGAGTTTTTTCTTTTCTTTTCTTTTTTAAGGTCTCTTTTCCCAAGAGAAGATGTTCAAGAAACATCTTTGGAATATAAAGAACATCAGGAGCTAAGCAATGTGTATGCTAGGGTTGGGTTAGAGCGTACCGTCGCTGTTTGAAAAGAGACTGTTGGATGATGTACAAGTTGGCTAAGCCGGGACAACAGCTCTGGCCATATAAGCAGCAGGAAAACAATGCTTCTACTTATTTATGCACAAACAGCTACCCACATTCCTTGATTAATGCTCTTCATTAGTCACATCCTTAAAGACTGCTAAATTCAAGTCACTCCTCAGGTGCCTATTAAAGAATGGGATAAACTACATAGTTTTGCTCCCCACAAAACATCCAGACATAGTTAAAAAGAAAAACCAGAGTCACATCTAAATTTATACCAGTACTCCCAAACTCTCCTTCCTATTTTGAATACATTTGTGTTTTGATGTGATCTTACCCATTTAAAATGGGCACCGCTCTCCTCTTACACTGGTTTCTGGGTATAATCTATCTGCATCTCTCCTCTGCAAGGGAAAGTCGCTCCCACACAGATGCTACTGAGGAAAATGACCTTCCGGAGGCAGAGATAAACAAGGCTGCTTTTCATCTCCCAGCCATTGATTTTCTGCAAGGCAAACCACAAAGCTGCTTTGAAGTCCAAGGGAGAGCGGGCAAGGGAAGAGGGAGATAAAACTGAAGGAAAGAGAGGATTTGAAATAAAGTTAATCTCTGTCATTTAGGTGTAGATAGCTATTGGCAGAGCTGAAACTGCCAGATTTTATCAAGAGAGAATTTAGATTATTGTAAAAAAAGAGGGCATTTTAAGTTGGTAAAACCAGGTTAGGGGAAGGTAGGGTGTAAAACAAAGAGAAATCTGAAAGATCTTGGATAAAGTGTATCCATTTAGCAGAAATAGTTGCTTTTAATCAAACAGTGGCCAGTGAGTAGTGGATAATCTATTTTTAACACTGCTCAGGAAGGCTTCCCTCCTGTTTATGTTGCAGAATAGGACCAAATATATAATTGTAAGAGCACTTTTTATATCAAAATTTCTTCTTAAAAACAACACAATAGATAAAAACTTTGGCTTAAAAGTTTGGCTAGGTCAGTGATGACTTTTATAAAAACTGTAAGCATATTACATGTGTTTTTCAGATTTTACTTATTTGAGAGAGAGAGAGTGTGTGTGTGTGTGTATGTGTGTGTGTGGTGGGGGGAGCAACAGAAGGGAAGGGAGAGAATCTCCAGCGGACTCAGTTCTGAGTGGGGAGCCTGACTGGGGGCTGGATCTCAGGACCCTGAGATCTTGACCTGAGCTGAAAACGAGAGTCTGACGCTTAACCAACTGAGCCACCCAGGTGCCCCAAGCATATTACGTTTGCATAATACCTTCCTTTTACAAAATGCTCTTCCATGAGCTTCAGCATAAGCCTGGGAGATAGGCTGGATAAATGCTATTATCCCCGTTTTATACGGGAGGAACGAGAGTCTTAGAAACCCCTCAGCAATTGCATGGGGGCACACAGAGTGGCAGCTGAGAGGCCAGAAGAGCCTGCTTCTTGGATTCTTGCTCTCCCTCTTCCCGCAGGCTCCCCCTAACTCGTGGTTTCTTAAGGGAGAGAACCTCTAATCCGCTTCTTTCTCCTTTCTGAAACATGTATTGTTTTTCTCTGCGTCTTTTGATAACTTATTTTCAATGTGTTAGTGTTGGGATTTTGACATATATTTCTCATTCTCGAGGTGTCTGGAGGTTAAATTCTGACCCAAGAGGTGAGGAGGCCCGCTCTGAAGACAGCCCCAGGGGAGGCCGAGCTTCCTGAACAGCGCTGCGACAAGGCGGATTGACCATGATTCTGGTGGGTGTAAGGGCGCTTAGCGTTGTGAAATGAAAGATCCTTGAGAAAGTTCAGTGCCTCTCTCAACCATGAATACAACAGTTGCCAGCCAACCTGAAACCCCAGCCCACAGTTCTTCCTCATTCCAGCCCTCTAAGACCTGGGTGAGCAAAAACACACATGGCATTTGAGGGGAAAGGCATCATGGAGGAGTTAAGGTTTCACCAGCCCTTGAGATCGCTGAACCACTCCTGTGGGTCTAGGTTGGGAATGACAGCTTTGGGGTTTCAGTAGAACCTTTTTAAAATTGACTGCTTTCATTTGGTTGTTTTTACACAACTTATTTGTACCAGATACTTAATTTAACATTTTTTTCAGATCCTACAAATCATCTTTGTGTTCTAGCTGGTAAGTAATAAGAGTACATACCCAATAACCTACTCATATAAAATTTCAGTCAGGCTTTACAGGAAATGCTTAGCTGCTTTTAAAAAGGATCTGTTAATGTTCTGAGCAGGACTGGCTAATTAAAAGAACTAAATAACTACAACAATTAATTTCCTCATTAATTTATTCTTTAATAGAATAAAGACTATTCTACTGATTTAATAGAATTAATTTGGCTGACAATAATGAACTTTAATATGAATTTTGATATTACATCACTTAATCAAAAGGGGCAGTTTTTAAATTCATTTCAGAATGTCATACAATTAATTATTTATAGAGCACTTAACACAGTCAGCTTCTGCTTGAGCTATTGTCATCTTATGGGGTAGTTCTGTACAAGTATGTATCATCTTGCTTAATGTAAGTTATATAAGGCACCACTGAAATTTTAAATAGTTGTTATCTTGCTGCCTAGGATTCATGCTAAAATGACTTTGTCAGAATTTATATTGAAATGAGTGGATTAAGAAGTAAATTATTTTTTAAAACCATCTCTTTTAATTATTTCATTCACCTCTACATTTACACTTTAAAAAATATGTGGTTTATAGTAAACATATTTTGAAATGTGCGCTTCAATGTCTAATCAACACATTTCATCTCCAACAGGTTTTGTAAAATATTAGTTAACCAGTAGCTAGATAAGTATCTATATATTTATTTCTGAAATCTGATCTAGTCCTTTTCTATTACCTGGGATGTTGTTAGCCTTACTCTGCTTAGAATTGTTAATTTAATATAAAATGGGGGAGGGGTTGTTTTAAAAAATTTCCTTGCTACCCGGAAAATACTCATTTCATACCTCTTTTAAGGCACCAGATGATGGCATAAATCAAAATGATTATCTGATATTACAATAAGGCATGTTGATAAGAAAAAAAAAATCTTGTTACAAACCAAACACAGATAAACCACAGTTTAAGGGGACTATACAGTCATTGAGTTGTATTAGCCCCAAAGGAGGGTTGAAAACTTTTTAACCCTGTTCAGCCACTATCAGACTAATTTAGGAAAGTAAATAACTCAAACCGACCTCCAACCTCTGAATTGATATTGTGTGATAACTTTATGTTTTTGCTGTATAGAAGTAAATGGAGAGGTCCCTGAAACTGAATTCTGCCTGTTTATACTAGTCGCTCAGGGCAGGCCTTCATCCCAAGGCAAATCTCAGTCATGAGCAGAACACAGTCCTTCTAGGGTAGATGGGAGACAGAGTGGCAAACACTTCTGGGACAAGAACCTCCTGAAATCTTTGTAAACAGGAAACAGGCTCAGAATAGGGAGTTGAAATGGTCACACTGGGCAGTGCATTTAGATGCTTTATCCTGTCATCTATATTGCCATATGTAATTAATGATAATGTGTGAATGCAGAGATTTTTTTTTTTTAATCTTCATTATCCATTAAAAAAACCAATTCTTCTTCTTGGTGGCACAAGGCTATGCAAATGGGACTCTGTGTCATTTGGCCTCAATCCAGTAGTCATATTCCTCACAGGCCTTTCAGATCCTTAATGACCCTATATGGAGTCCATAGCAATGAATACATGGTCCATGGGATTATTAATGATTTTAAAGATAATTTTAGAAAAGATACTTTATCTGACAAGTAATAAATTATCAAGATAGTTTATCTTCGTGCATAAAAATAATTTTTTTAAGTTAGCAAATGACCTAAATGACCTGTTTCTTCTCTTTTATGATTAATAGACCTAAAAACTAGTTATCCCTCTCCCTCCCCTGATAATCCCCTTCTTCGGCTTTCCACACATGACTTGGAGGCTGATATAAGGACTTGTCCAATCCTTTGAGCCCAGTCCCTAGTTAAGGTATAGAAGACAATGATTGAAGGCTAACTTTGACCCTGTGTACAAAGGATTTGACTGCAGACAGAGACAATGCGGTTCTCTACCAGGGATGTTTTCTAGGTAATGTTGTCCTGGAGGTGAAGAGGTAACATTATACATAGCAAGAGTTCCTCACGTTCTATCTTTAGCTTGAATACTTAACCACATTCTTTTGGTGGGCGAAGTCTTTACTTTTGAATGGTGAATATACGGGGCAGCAGAGCGGCATCTTCCAGGAGCTGAAGTTAAGTGGCACTTCTGTGTCATATAGTCAACGTGAGTTTAGCCAACACTTATTTTTCATTTCCGTATCCCATGTATCACCTAACACAGAGCCTGACCGGCTGACCTGTAATGAGTGTATACTGGGTTGAAATTGGTGTCCTTTTATCTTCTCTATCTATATGTGATGGACAGAAAAATCAATCTGGATTAGGAATCAATCAGGAAAGCAGAATTATAATTTTGGGTCTGTCTTTTACTGGCTATGTGATTTTTACAAAATCATTTCACTGTTCTTATTGTTTGAAACAATGATGGTTGGATTGGATGATCTTTACAATTCCTTTTACCTTCATGATTTTTAACTACAGACAACATAATGACCATAGGATGGTTAAAACCTATGGTTTGCTGGTAAATATAACTAGCTTAAAAAAAAAAAAAAAGGAATAAAAGGAAAGCATGATTTGTGATGTTTGCCATTTCTATGGTGTAAATACTCCTGCTGTGGCCAATTTTAAGCTACCAGTGTGAGATCACTGAACATAGAGTTGGAAAGAAATGGGTATATTCAGCTGTCCCAAGCCACTAGGAGTCAGTTCCAGCACACTATAAGCCTTAAAATAATGTTATTCTACCTTAAAGGACTGAAAAGTATGTTAGTAAAGTTGAGAAAAAAGTAGTAAGAATGGGAAACAGGAATAAATTTCCAGAGTTAATGAGAAAATTAATGCATGGATTGTTAGTTTTTAATGCTTTACCTAATGGTCACACTATTACAGTCTTTCAAAAGAACGGTAGGACATGCACTGTTTTTTTAAAAAAAAAATCACATTTCTACATAAAGATAGTAATATTTTCAAAAGCCATATCTTTTAGAGTGGCAGGATGCAATATTTAGAATCTGATCTAATGCTTTAAATGCATTTGTTATAGCTCTAAGATTAGTCTTAAGGCAAGACAGGACAGTGTTTTAACCTCCACAACCCAGAGGATTAATATATAATATCCAGGATTGTTGGCAATATGGTGCCTTGGTATTCATCCATGCATTGTTTACTGGTGACAGTGAGCATTAGAACAGAACAGTATTATTGCAATGCTGCAGAGAATGCAAACTAAAAATGTGACCTTTGAAGGGAGGAGAAAAAAATATTAAGGAATGTCAATCCAAGGAGACATGAGGCCTGGAAGTCATGTTAGAAGCTACAAATATCACAGTCTATCTAAGGAATACTGAATTTGCCGAGATCCAAGTTTAGTCTTCATGTGACAAGCCTGTCTCATAAGACAGTAACACAAAAGTTACTCAGAAAAGATATAAACACATGCAACATAAAAAAATAGGGCAGGGCGCCTGGGTGGCTCAGTGGGTTAAGCCACTGCCTTCGGCTCAGGTCATGATCTCAGGGTCCTGGGATCGAGTCCCGCATCGGGCTCTCTGCTCAGCAAGAAGCCTGCTTCCCTCTCTCTCTCTGCCTGCCTCTCCGTCTACTTGTGATCTCTCTGTCAAATAAATAAATAAAATCTTTAAAAAAAAATAGGGCAAACTTTTAAAAAGGCTTATTTATAAGGTGTACCATTTCCAACATTGAATGAAATAAAACTGGATTGCAAAACCTAAAGTTTGGTGTGAGCAAATGCTAGTGTCGGAGACACTGAAGGTTTGTAACACTTCTCTGTTATTTTGCCACATAAAATCTAAGGTGGTAGTTGTGAAGGGTATTAGATCTTGAGACTGGACACTCAAACAAAAATGTAAAAATCTGTCATAAATATTCTTGTTTGTTTCCACTCTTTGGCTTCATGAATGTTTACCGAGGAAAATGAATTATTTGGTTAACATTAGGCATATAGGGAGCCATCCCACATACCCCTGAGGGGACTGTTTGTGACTCTGAAATAGTACAACATCCACCAACTCCACAGCACTCAAGGCAGCCATCCCATCTATTCAGAGTGGGTTTTACCAGATGAAACTACTGCAAAAGATCTTTTAGAAAGGCGGTACCATACTTTTGATATTAATCTGCAAAGAAGTGCAAATGCCCCTTGAGCAACATAAGTTTGAACTCTGCAGGTCCACTGACATGTGGATTTTTTTCAGTAACTACTGTACAGTACTGTAAGGGTATTTTCTCTTCCTTGTGATTTCCTTGATGTTTTCTTTTCTCTTGCTTACACTATTGTAACAATACAACATTTAATACATACAATATACAAAATATGTGTTACTTGATTTTTATTGGTAGGGCTTATGGTCAATGGCAGTCACAGTTATAACAGGATTTTCGACTGTGTAGGGATTGGTGCCTCTAACCCCTGTGTTGGTCAAGGGTCCACTGTATTTTTATGGAACTATTTGGAGGAGGAATCAAACAAAGATCTGGTATTCTCTATGCTTTCCAAAAGTTTGATTTAATGTATTGTTCTCATTTTTCTTTTTTCTTTTTCCTTTTAAAAGATTTTTTAATATATTTATTTGGCAGAGTAAGAGACACAGTGGGAGAGGGAACACAAGTAAGGGGAGTGGGAGAGGGAGAAGCAGACTCCCCGCTGAGCAGGGAGCCCCATGCGGGGCTCGATCCCAGAACCCCAGGATCATGACCTGCGCTAAAGGCAGACACTTAATAACTCAGCCACCCAGGAGACCCATGTTCTCATTTTTAAATAGTCAGATGAACACATGCCTTAAAACCTGTTCTAGGGGTGCCTGGGTGGCTCAGTGGGTTAAAGCCTCTGCCTTCGGCTCAGGTCATGATCCCAGAGTCCTGGGATCGGGTCCCGCGTCGGGCTCTCTGCTCAGCAGGGAGCCTGCTTCCCCTTCTCTCTCTGCCTGCCTCTCTGCCTACTCTGTTCTCTGTCTGTCAAATAAATAAAAATAAAAATCTTAAAAAATACAAAACAAAACAAAAAACCTGTTCTAATTTGGGGACTTACCGTAGCCTTTCCACTGAACACCTCCTGTCTACAACAGATTTGTCTTTCTTCACTCAGAGTACCAGGACAATCTCTCCTGTACCTTCCTTGATTTGGTGGGGTTTTTTCTAGTCATTTCATGGAACGAAGAGTTCTTTGAGACGGTCACTGTGTAAGGTAGTGATACAAACTCCCTACCAGAAGGCCCAAGGCTGTGCCTTTGAACCCTATGTGCATGTTAAAACCACAGTTCCCAGGGCCTATATTGATATCTGATATCCCATGGGCCTGACAGTGTTTCAGTTCCTCTTCCGATCTGACGTCAAGGAATTGATTTCTTACAAACTTGATTAAGTATTAAGACATTTTAAAATTAGCACTTTTATGCTTTGGGAAGGGGATGCAATTAGGTCAGTTTACTTTGTTGTTGGAAAATATTTGTTCCAACTGATAGGATTATAGAAATTTAGAACTAGGTAGACTATTAGAGATTTTTTCTTCACTCAGTGAATTAAGATTTTGATTTATTTATAAATCACCAGGTACCAGATAAGTTGGCATTTGATAAAAATTACATTTTTTTCCCTATCCATTTAGATTCTAAAATCCCTAAGTAAGAGATCCAATTCAGTTTTATACTCAACAAACATCTCCAGTGTAGTGGGTTGTTGAATACAAAAAGAAGTATAAATTATGGTCTTTGACCTCAAGAAGCTCATATGTTAATATGGGTCTTAAATGTAAACAGATAATTACAAAATGATGTAGTAAGTCTATTATTAGAAGTATGAATGGAACGCTTTGGTAGTTGAGGCTTTTATTTATTTATTTATTTTAAAGATTTTATTTATTTATTTGACAGAGATCACAAGTAGGCAGAGAGAGGAGGAAGCAGGCCCCCTGCTGAGCAGAGAGCCCGATGATGCGGGGCCGGATCCCAGGACCCTGGGATCATGACCTGAGCCGAAGGCAGAGGCTTTAACCCACTGAGCCACCCAGGCGCCCCAGTAGTTGAGGCTTTTAATGCATCATGGGGAAGACTGAGATGACGGGAGATGCTACTGGTGCTGGAGTATAAAGGATTTATAAGCATGTGTGTGTATGTGTGTGTGTGTGTGTGTGTGTGTGTGTGTGTGTGTATCTGTGGGGCTGGTGGTGGTAGTAAGGGCATTCCAGATAGAGGCAAAGAGACTGCCAATGCCAGAAACAAACAGTGCTGATAGTGATAATGTAGGAGTCAATGATGTATCCCCAAGGACTTCGACTGTCATGAGTTGTATAGGTTTATGCAACAAACAGTTGTCAAGGTTAACTTTGTTCAAACTATCTGCCACCAACTACCATAACCAGCATGTAGACATGGCACTGATGATGTGCTCTTTCTTATTTTACTGTTGAGAATATTAAATATTCATAATTTGAATGGTTAAAAAACTCATTTAAGAAAGTAAGCCTTAAATATGTTAAGTTTTAAGAAAGATCAAATGCAAAATTCTGATGGAGGTTGGCTACTATTATCTTCTCACGCAGCTCTCCCCAATACCCAGTTCTTCATCTTCCCCTACTGCCGTGCCAATCCATTCAAATCAAATCTTAACCCCTCATCCTCCTCTGCTTTCTCCGTAAGGCAAACTTAAAACTCAGAACCACTTGTTTCAAGTGATCATCAGTGCTGTATTAGGACTATGAAGTCAGGTAAGTAACCAAAGGTTAAAGGAAAGGACAGGAGGACTTAGTATTTTTCTGATCATGGCAGATGATGACCTCAAAATACTATTAGGGAAACAGTGGTAAAATTTTCTTATTATTCTCACATTTTTTCCTTGTATATTATTTAGGGGTCACAGAATGCTATAATTACTAGTTATGTCACTGTTTTGCATCTAATAGAAACATATTTGTTGAAACATATCTGTTGAATGGCTAAATATAATTCAATTAAGCAAAACAAATAAGATGACACAGCCTCTGGGACAGCTTGAAATCCACATGCAAGAATGAGGTTGGATACTTAACTCACGTCATATGTAAACAGTAAATCAAAGACCTTGGGAGGGATTAATGGGGAATGACTGCTAATAATTATAGGATTCTTTTTTTGGAGAATAAAAATGTTCTGGAATTAGACAGTAGTGATGATTGCACTATTTTCTGAATATACTAAAAACCACTGAATTGTATGTTTTAAAAGGATAAATTTTATGGTATGTAAATTGTATCTCAATAAAAAAGTAGATGCAAAAAACCAAAACAAATAGCAACAATAAAACCACAGCCAGATAGTTGAATTGAGGCTCTTATTGAAATGTTCTACACCTCGGTAGTTCCTAACACTGAAGAGAAATATGAGTTAAAGAAGAAAACAATAACACTGTTCAGTTAAAATCGAAGATAACCAAGAAAGGTACTATAGTCCAATAATTCTAAGATATGTTATCTTTTCACATTTCTGAAATGGGAATGCATCTTATGACTGATGGTATGTCCAGTTGATTTGGTTGCATTGTTGTGATATGTGTTAGATTCAATGAAGTACAGTACTTACTTTTTAGAATAATGCAGAAGCTGCTAGTTATCCTACAATATGTGTTCTACCCCCCCACACAGTATAATAAATTTTAATAATCTTAATAATAATGTTTCAAGAATTTTTTAAATAATTAAAACTTAAAAATTTTTTTTTGCCTGGGTAAATGACCTCCCAGTCAAAGATTATATTTCGTTTTCCTTATAGTTAGGTGTGGCCACATGTCTAAGTTCTGGCTGATGGGTATAAGCAGAAGTAACATGTGCAACTTCTGGTTTGTGCACTTGAAGAGAAAGAGCATTCCTTCTCTCCTTTCTTATTTGCTCCCTCCCTATTTCTTTCTCCTCCCAACCTCCCCCTCCTCCTTCGTTCCTGCCCTTCTAAATGGCATAAATAGTGTGAGCTGAGCAGCCATCTTGATCCATGAGCTAGAAACCATGTATTGAGGGTGATAAAGCAATGTGAAGATACCTTAGTTCTTGATGATTATGAAAAGAGCATACTAGCTCTACACCTATTATGCAGCCTTTTATGTGAGAAATACGGTTCTAGTTTGTGTAAGTCACTTTTTTTTTTTTTAAAGATTTTATTTATTTATTTGACAGAGAGATCACAAGCAGGCAGAGAGGCAGGCAGAGAGAGGAGGAAGCAGGCTCCCTGCTGAGCAGAGAGCCCGACGTGGGGCTCGATCCCAGGACTCTGAGATCATGACCTGAGCCGAAGGCAGCGGCCCAACCCACTGAGCCACCCAGGCGCCCCAATGTGTAAGTCACTCTTATTTTGGATTTCTCTGCCACAGGAGCTGAACAAATGTTCTAATGTGAATGGTTTCTGACTTTCATTTCCCTGGAAGTAAACTGTAAATTATTATTACTTTTTTCAGTAGGCTAAATTCTTCTAAACAAACCACACACACACACACACACACACACACACACACACACACACACACACACACAAAATCTGTCTGGGCCAAAAATGAGTTGCCAAATATAGCATTTACTTATAAGGAATATATTGCGAATAGCTTTTTACTTTTCACTATATCATGCAAAGATTATTCCAACCCCCATTCAGTCTATGTTTCTAAACAATACCTTTGTTAGGACTGTCTGGTCAGTGCAGTTGGAGACAACTTTTCAGTGCAATTGAGATTTCTTGATAATGCTAAATCTGCCTTGTCAGCTGAATTCCTCTGGCTTTGTGTTGCACTGTGGTAAAAATACATGATCAGATTTCACTGTTAAGGACATTCTTTCAGCAATACATGTACAGTCAAGTTTGTGCCTGGATAGCTGAACATGTGAGTTATGAGATTTAAAAAAAAATGTTTTGTGACAAAACTTTATGGAAATGCAACAATCTGGAAGTCTAGCTCTGTCTTCGAGTAGCGAGGCCATGAAGAGTTGGGCAGTTGGCAGTTGATACCACCCTGTCCCTTTCATAGTCACAGTCTTGGTTCTTCATATTTGAGGAGATGGGACAGTGAGGAGGCCTGTGGGCTTGATCTTATTAATGCCACCATCTAGAATGCAGATTCTTGGATACTTCATCTTCACAAGATGTGCTGCAAACTGAAAAAAAAAAGGGGGGGCCAAATTTATAGAGGATATACAAAATCTGTGTTTCTCCAATCCCATTTTTTCCCCCTCAAGCTGTGAAAGATAAAACTTCTTTAATAATACTATTATTATCATTGTTTTATCAGTGAATCACTATTTTGGGTTTTCAATATAAATCAAATCACCATTTAACATGTTGACAAGTTCTTTATACTATAGAATAAATGTGTCTCTTTAGTTCTCTTTCAAGCTTGTTGGAAGAGGCAATAAATATACATGGTATGCGTAATTTTTGAATATATATTATATATAATATTTTATAATATAAAATATATAATATTTGAATGTAATATTCAAATAGTACAAAAAGTATACAGTGAGATGTAAATTCCTCCTACCTCTCCTCTCAGTTTCCCTCTCCAGCGATCATTACTATTTTTCATGTATCTTTCCAGTGATAGTTAAAACCTTCTCAAATCTATATTGAACAATTTTTGATATTACTGTCCCTTTATTAGTTGTTGCAATTCTCGTGTAATGTCCCAGAGAGGGCCATAAACTTGTTGTAACATGTTTCTGGAGCAACTGTAATGAACAGTTTGAGACCATAAACTTGGAATGAATTTGAAGGATTCCAAGAGGTCATCCAAGGACATCCAAGAGGTCTTCTGGATGGTTAGCAAAATAGGACTTTGAAAAGTTAACAAGACATACATATATCTTCCTGACTTGGCCCGTGTCTACCTATCTAGGATCATTGGTTATCTTTCTCCACTCCTTTGACCTTATGATAAAGCAGTCCTGAACTTCTTGTCAATCCCAACATAAATGAGGTCACTTTAGGATGCAGAGCATTTTGGTTGTGCAGGTTGCCCTTTGTTGGGAACATGTACTATTTCCCACCAGCTCCTGGATAGCCTTTAGTTCCTCCTCAAAAGCCCCCGCCGCCACCATCCCCACCTGCCTAATTTCTATTTATTTCCCTACTCATGCAATTTCTTCCCTACATGCTAAGTCTCCATTACAAACCTCTCTTCTTAGCCTGTAAGATTCCTTGGGCTAAATCTCTGTCTTTTGCTTACCATGCTTATTTAAGTTTAAGAGCCTGCTTCCCTAGGACAGTGAGACTGTTCTCTTTCTTTTTATTCCTAGTGCCTGGCACATGACAGGGGCTCAATATATGCTTGTTGGACTAAACTAAACCAAGACATAGGACATACAACCTGGGACAAAAGGATGAAGGAAAGAAGGGTTTTCTTGGACTCTGGCATTCTATTTCTATTCCCTCTCCTTGGGGGTGTTTGTTTTCTTCCTCCTCCTTGGGTACTTGCGACCTCAAGTTCTTTTCAATTACTTTGTCAAACTTGATCTCCGGTCCCTCCAGAAAAATGAAAACCTGCTGATACCGCTATTGGGAGTGGGTGAAGCTTAACAGCTGGTGAAGTCTCAAGCAAGCAGTCTACACTGCATGGTTCAAAAGCTGAATGTTTCGCTCAGGATAAGTTCAAGGCCTCAACCCCAGGGATTCTGCTTTATTGATCTAGGCTCAAGAAAGTGTTTTTTTATTGTGGTGGTGGTAGTTGTTTTAAACAAACACCACTAGATGATATTAAAGTGGGTAGTCTGAGGACAGTATTTTGGAACATACCACCTAGAGCCAACAAGATAAAGGTATCAGTAACTAGATGCAATAGACATTGCTGGACTGGGGTCTTTAACAATCCTCAAAATGACTCACAGAAATGGACCTTAATACTGCTGACCCCACTGATCTTTTCCATCATTCTCTGCAGTGCCTTAATAGATTCAATGGCCATTTACATTTCAGAGCCAATACTCTTTTAGCCACCTGGAAGTACCTTTAATAGTAATCAATGTTGAAGAAAGACAGCGCATCTGTATTTCAAAAGCTATCAAGTGAGGTAGACTATTGCTGTGAACTGGTCTTCATGCTGTTCTTGCTTGTTTCTCTTCGAACCTCAGTCCTTAACAGCAGAGGAGCTGGATTCATCTGCTCTGAGTCAAGCGCAGGCAGCACAGTCCCTGGTACCATATGATTACTGAAACATCTTTGCTTCATTCTCCCACATGTAGCAATACAATTAACACAGAAGCCGGAACTCTAAGATAAACTACCGTTATTGAAAAAAATCTTGTGGATAAGCAGTCTTAGCATTGAGTACTTCAAAACCCTGTAGAAGTCAGAAGGCAAGGAAGGAAGGACTTCCTACTGTACATTTAACTTAATCTCTCTGACACTAGGCTGTAGAGCTAGAAAGAGTTCCCAAGATTATTTTAAGGAGGGACATAACAACTAGTCTGCCACTGAGCTGGAAATGGTGAAGGCAAAGCAGGCAGAATAGAGCACTTTGGAACAATTAGGGTGGTGCTAGGTGGGAGGTCTAAGAAGAAAAGTAGAAGCAGAATACAAGGAGATGGCAAATGTTTTGGTGCCTTGAAAAGCAAGGCTGTGCTTAAGTAAAGACAAAGAGCCAATGTTGAGTTTTCAGTTTAGGATTTTGAGTTCTGCTCTGCTTGTGGTTCCAAGAACCCATGTTAAATAGGGGGCCCAACAGTGAAGGCATGACTGGATCTTTTCCACTCCTACCATGGCAGCGTTTCCTCTTCATTCATTCATTCATTGATCATACATTTTAGTGAGTACTTACTGAGTACCATGCACTGTTCCAGTTTTTGCAGTGCTTATAGATCAGTGGAGGAGATAGGAACGAATAACCTCAAGTAGCAGGCGATTATACAAGTAGAAGTTTGGGGTACCTCTGAATTTAACCGGGGTTAAGGGAAGCTGATCCTCCCTCCCATCCCTCTTTTATTGACTCCTGAAGGGAGTGGGAACCCAGATGCGATGGCTACAATTGTGTTCTCTGTGGCCATAGCCTGACAGGTTAGGGAGGGAGGAAAGGGCTGTGAATGTCCGGGGTGGTTTCCATGTGAAAAAAGCCACATCACTCATGGAGAAGACAGGTGGTGGAGCACAGGAGAACCAGGCACGTAGAGTTCTGGGTTTCATCCACCTTTCACTCTTCATCTGGTAGGGCTTTGGCAGCTTTAAGGTGTTAACATACAGGGTACTGGACTTTGGTGATTAAGAATCTAGAGTAGGGGCACCTGGGTGGCTCAGTGGGGTAAAGCCTCTGCCTTCGGCTCAGGCCATGATCTCAGGGTCCTGGGATGGAGCACTGCATCAGGCTCTCTGCTTAGCAGGGAGCCTGCTTCCCCCTCTCTCTGCCTACCTCTCTGCCTACTTGTGATCTCTCTCTCTCTGTCAAATAAATAAATAAAATCTCTTAAAAAAAAAAAAAGAATCTAGAGTAGCCTGTAGCTGCAGCTTTGGGAGAGGCCGGACTTCAAACAGAAGTCACAAACCTAGACTCACTGAGCAATATCCTTGGCAGAAGTGGCAGGATGTCATATCGGACCAGTGGTTATGGAGCTGTCAGACTTATCTGGGTGCTTTTTTAGTCAACAATGATACCCAGACCCACTCCAGATCAGTAATAAGTAGAATATTTTTGGGCTATCGCCCCAACATCAGGTTCTTTATCTGCTTGTTTTGAAGTTTTCTGGGTTATTCTATTGTGTAGCCAGCATTGAGAATAATTTTACTAGATAATGGGATTCATTTGCTGGTGAGGTTTGTCTGAGACCTCAAGCTGCAATTTTAGTAAGTATAGTCCCATGTGGAGAGCAAGTCACCTTGCACTAAAGAGGCTGGCATGTTTGGAGGGCTGGAATTTGTGAGACCAAGTCCTACGTGTAGAGAATGGGGTTCTTCCAACTGCACGACCAGCTGAGATCTATAGGTCAACATCCCATGTGGAGCTGGCAGGATCTGATATTTGCTGGGATAGGATTTTGGGACTCAGAGATGGCAGGGACAGCTGCATTTCTTGTGGGAAGTACTCCCATGTAGAAAAGGCAAAGCTCTTGCATTTTTGTCATTCCTCTGGTTAGGAGAATCTGGCTGTTCTTTTCATTTCTAGGGCTTAGGTAGACACACCTCAAAAGAGCACTGTCTGAAAGTGGCAGGCTCTTGTGGGTGCCACTCCTTTTTGTTTTTCTCTGTCTTTCATCTTAACTTGGATTAAGAGGCTGGCATGTTTGTCCAGTGGAAGTCAAGATCTGTTATAGGAGGAGAATGAGTGGAGGAAAGGGATATTTTGATCTGCTACAGAGTGGTATAGCATAACTAAGGCCAAGAAATTAAGGCTGAGTATGGGTAAGATTTAAGAGAAGCAGAGAACAGGATCATGTTGTTTCTCACTGGGTGTCCCGGGTCACAGGCTTGGGTAGAACCCACAGGCAGCTAAGAAAATTTGGCTTCTGCAAGATTCGGGAAAGAGCACATTGCAGGACAATTAAATTTCTTGATGGGAAACTTTGGCCTCGTGAGTTTTAAGTTTGTATTGGGAACTGGACAATTACCATGAACTAACTAACACTCTGGTGAAGCTCGAACGGAGGTCCTTTTCTCTCTTCCATTTTATTTGTCCATTCCTTTCCCTCCAAATATTGCTAAACTTGGGACATGGATATATTACTTTTGGTTGGACACAGAACTGAATAAGGGAACTGGCAAATTATCCTGTAATGAATAGCTGTAGTAATTTTATTTTCTTGGTTCTATGGTTGTGAGGCTGATGTTGTATTAGTCCTATATATCCTCTTGAGCTCCTGCAATTCTGAAAATATGGTGTCCATTTAATATTTCTGGCACTATGTGGTTGGGGCTGGACTGGTACCTCACACAAATTATGTACCTATTTCTAAGTTTGGCTGGACAACTCTATAAGTGTGGGATGAGATAAGATGAGAAACAGAATATGGGATTATTTCCACATCTAGAGTACAGTGTGGCCTTGGGTTAAAAATAACCCAAGTGCTGTCTTGTCCTGATTATTTTAGAAATTCTGAGGTCATTAATAAATTCTGAGGTCTTGATCACTTGAAGGGGTCATCTCAGTGCTCCCAGTTAGAAACATGAGAGCTGTGACAAGGAGTACTAGGAAAAGTTAAGAATGATTTACCTAATATGCCACTGATCTTTTCCCTTGATTATATAGTCAAGTATAATTTTGAAATGTCCTTTTTGTTTCAATCCTTGTTGTGTTCTTTCCATAACTCAGATAAGTGTTCCATCTTCTGCTAGTCTTCTGTATTTAGATATTTTATAATTAACACACTAATGTTTATTTTCTTTAAAGTACTACATAAGTTTACCTTCTTAAATAAGTTACTTAAGGGAGCCCTTGTATGCATTTAATAGGAATGTATATTGGTTTGGCCATTATGGAAAACAGTGTTCTTTAAAGAACAGAGGTTCTTTAAAAAACTAAAAATAGAACTACCATATGATCCAGCAATCCAACTTCTAAGTATGTACCTAAAGGAAATGAAATCTGGATTTTGGTACCTATACTCCCATATTCATTGCAAAACTAGTCACAGTAGTCAAGATAAGGAAATAACCTATGCTCATCGATGGATAATGGCTACACACATAGAACACACATGGGAATATTATTGAGCCATAAAAAAGGAACTCCTGCCATTTGGGATATCATGGGTATAGCTAGAGAACATTATGCTATATGAAATAAACCAGACACATAAGGACAAATACTGCATGATTTTGCTGATATGTGGAATCAAAAATAGTCAGAGTCATAGAAGCAGAGAGTAGAATGGTGGTTGCTAGGGGTGAAGGGGTTTGAGAGAGGAGATGGACAGATGTTGGTCAAAGGGTACAAAGGTCCAGTTATGCAAGAGGAAGTCCTAGAGACCTAATGTTCAACATGGCAATTACAGTTACAAGTATAATAATACTCTATTGTTTGCTGAAAATTTGCTAAGAAGAAAAAGAAAGAAAATGCTGATTATGTGAGGTGATGACATGTTAATTTGTTTGATTGTGGTGATTATTTTATAATGTGTACATATACCAAAATATCAAGTTGTATACTTTTAATATATATATAATTCCTATGTATCAGTTATATCTCATTAATGCTGAAAAGAGAGTACTAAATAAGGTGCAAAACTGGTTTTCATAGTAATAACATCTAATAACAAGCAATAACATCTATTAAGCAGTAATTACACTCTCATTTGACTCACAGAAGTAAAGTCCACAGCAGAGCAAAAGCAAGAAGGTGAACATAAGGTCAGCAATCATCTTACACCTTACCATAGGCACTTGTGACAAGTAAGGAGCAGAACTGTTAATTCCAGGGTATTAATGTAGAATCTTATATACTGTAAAATGGTTATTTATGCAATAAGGAAAAAATGGGAGCATGTATATAAACAGCGAATATGGCCTAGGATTTATTAAATTAATTAAATTTTATTAAATCCATGTTTGTTTTGTTAAGGATAGCTATCCTAATGGTGTCTGGGATATCCACAATCCATACTATGTTGTATATAAGACTGTATCTTAAAAAAACATTTTTAATAGTCTGTGTTATATAAGTAGATATATAAATAATTGTAGTTTTTTTTCTAAATAGTTGTAGTTTTATTTTAATTTTCTGTTGCCTATATAGTTTCTATCTCCATCTTATGTCTTCCCATTCTCTCTTTACCTTTTTTATTAAAAAAAATGTAAAAAAAATATATAAATAGACAAGAATGGTATAATGAGCCCCTAGGTAACCAAAACCCAATTTCAGTAATTACAGCTCAGATAGTTTATTTCATTTGTTCCTTCCACTCGCTCTTCTTGACTACAACCATTATTTTGAGGTAAATCTCATCTATCATTTTGTACATAAATATGTATCCTTAAAACAAAAATACTTAAAAATATAACCACAGTATCATTATACATCTAGAAAATATTAACAATAATCCTTTAATTATTTAGTAAGTGTTCGCATTTACAATTACTTCATAAATGTCATCTTTGCATTCATCCATCCATCCATCTATCCACCCATCCATCCATCAACAACTTATCTATATTTACAATCTGTTTATTTGCATCAGGATCCAAACAAGGTTCACACATTATGACTGAAGGATGGCTTTTAAGTCTCCTGTAATCTATACATTTGTTTTATCTCTTCATTTCTTTGCAGAAAGCCTATTCTCTCTTGAATCTACTCTAATCAGACTTTTGTCTCCATCACTCCCCTAAAATACTCTTACAAAGGTCAGCAACAATCTCCACTTTGTCACACTGCCAAATCCAATTTTTAAGACTCAACTTGAATCTTACTTTACCCATCAGCAACATCTGACGTATTTAATTATACCTTCCTCTTTTAAAAACTCTCAGCTCAGGTCATGATCTCAGGTCAGTGAGATAAAGTCCTGAGCTGGGCTCTGTGCTTAGCAGTGAGTCTGCTTAAGATTCTCTCTCTTTCCCTCTTCATTTCCCCCACCCACCCAGCCACTAGTGCTCTCTCTCTCTCTCAAATAAATAAACAAATCTTTAAAAACAACTTTCTGAAGGCCCATGGGTGCACACGTCAAATGGTGTTTTCCTTCCTTCCCCTTCCATCTTCCTTTGATCTCTTGTTTTCTTTGTTGATCTCTTCTACCAATCATGTGCACTAAAGCAATTTAAAAAAAAATTATAAGCTAGTTTATAATGGAGACAATGGATTTTTACAATTTCCTGAAATAAATTTTAGTTATATCTTTTAATGGTCTTTTGACAGTCTGTTGTTGAGCCCATCAGCTGGAATTTGTCTTCCATTCTGGAATAATGCATTTATAAGCTATTATATTTAATTTTAAGAAAGAAAACTCTACTTTTTTCTGTATTGTAAAATACTAAGTGCTTATTTCATAAGTGGAAGGATTCTATGTGTTTACACATCCTGTTTTAATTCTCCGAATTCTAGTCTAAACCTTTAAATCCTTAATTGATGTTTTAGTCCTCATTTCCCATTAGCACTTCAAACTCAGTATGTCCAAAATTCATCAGACTTCCTCCAAATCGACATTCTCTTCCTAATTCTATTAAAGGTCTCAGCAACCTCCCCAAAAACCCAATCTGGAAATTTTAAGGTTACCTTTGACTTAAAAAAACCTTTTTTAAAAGTTTAAATTCAATTAGCCAAGGTATATTTTTGACTTTTGACTTTGGCTCCATGTTCATTTAGGTACAAAGCTGTGTCAGTTCTCTCTGCGATTGTCTTGGATTGATTCCTTCTTTTCCATTCCTCTGCTCCTACTCCATTTTAGATCCTAATTACTCTTGGATTAGTTCCTAAATGGTTCTTGTGCTTTTAGTTTTTCCTTTTCCATTTGCTTGGCACTCTGCTGCCTACACAGAGCAATATGGAGGCCCTCAGGAAATCCTGAGACCCTAACACTATTGTGTAGAGATGTTTTTCTTCCTAAGGGGGATTACCATTAAGCAAGGTGACTCAAGATCTATGGATCCTTTCCAAGGAATAGCTTGCTTCTCTATAGTCAGGAAGGACAACATATAGTACCCAAAAAGTCCTTACTGAAAATTTCATTTTGATAATATTAAGTCTAAAATTTCTTTATATTTTAAGGACAAAAGAAATTCTTCATTTTAGATTTATGCTTATTTACTCATTTTATAAATACATGGATTTATTAACACATAAGTTAAAGATTAATGAGAAGATTGTCTCTTAGTGTCCTGAATAAGGTAAGAAAAGATAGTGACAGAATGTTACCCGATGCCTTGAATCACATGACAAAAGCAGTGAGGCCATTTCCCCAATGTCCTTTTGAAAGTTGCAGGACTTTGGCTGTCAGTCTCAGACAAACTCCAATTTCCTCTTCTCAGAGCCATGAGAGCTTTGCTAAGTGGGGGCTTACAAACTATTTAGACAGCAGGAGATTGCAAGTGTGAGACAAGATCGGTATAAAGGTAGAATCTGGGAAGAACCTAGCATTGGAATAGACTGGGAATACAGAGAGAGTGAAATTCTTTGACTGGTCTCTGGTTTTTGGTGTTTAAAAATTTCTATTTTATTGGGATCAAGGGCAAAGGAAAGGGAAGACACTAAAAGTAATTTGCCAAATGACTTTCTAAATACAGCTGTTAGTATTACTTTCCTTTTTAAAAACCTTTAATAGTGCCTCACTATTATATGTAAACTCCTTAGTATAGCATTCAAGGCCATCTACTTCAGACTCTTCTAGCTTTCCAGCTTGTCTATAGCTAGAATGCTCTTCGAAGAAGCTCTGTGCTTTCCAATCAGCATGTGCTATTTCCTTTGCCGGGAATGTTCCTTCCTGACCATGGCCCTCCTCCCAATACATTTCCTTACTGAAATTCTACTCATAATTTAAGGTCTGTTATCTTCTTCTCCATGAAGATTTAGGAACCCTTCATTTAACTGGAAGAAATTTCTTCCTTCTCATTGATTTTCTAGAACTTTAATTATAAACTTCACATAGCACATGCTACATTCTGCTTTGAGTTTTAATTGGTTGCATACACGTCTTATCTTCCTAACTAGATTGTAAGTTTTTTGAGGGCAAAGGACTATGCCTTTCTCCTTTCTGTTTCCTCATAATAGTTCCATCATGTAAGCACTTAATGTTTGTTGTCTTGAATTAAACTAGTAGCTGATATTAGTATTTTTTCTTTTGTCTTTCTCTTTTCACTAATTTCTGCAAATGTGCAGTCTACAGCAAACTATTATTTCTCATGTGTTCATTCATTAACTTAGTCATTAATTCAAACATCAAATATTTTTTGAGTGCTTTCTACTTCAAAGGCATGATGCCGGGAGCCAGGGGTACAACAATGAATATAATATAATCCTTGTCCTCAATGAGCTTGGAGTTTAGTTGGAGATGCAGAGAAGAGAAGAGGCAATTAAAATACCATCTGATAAGTGCTATATAGAGCCATCATACATGGTTGGACAAATTAGGCACTGCATGAGAGAACCTGGAAAAGGGGTAAGTGGAGCATGAAATGTAGCCCATCCTCTCCTTTGCAAACTTTGTGCCCTTATGTGGTACTGTGTTCGCTAAAGGAAGGATGGGTTTTTATCTAATGCACACAGAAATTCTATATATTTTAATCATCCCAATGTCATTATAAAACGAAAAGATATGAGCACTTGGGAAGGGTATTTAGTACAAGATCTGAGGAGTTAAGAAATAGTTCTTTATATAAACAGCTATTTAAGACAAATGGGAATTACCCAGGTGAACAGAAGTGGGAAGAATGCTCCAAATAGAAGTACAAAAAGACAAGAGATAGGAACTACAGGTAGTTAGTTATGGCTGGAATCTAAGAGGCTGAGGAAAGAGCAGTGAGGGATGAACTTGGAACACAAAGCAGAGCCCAGATCATAAAGGGCCTTATAGATGGTGAGTAGGATTTGAATTTTATTTTGAAGGCAACAAAAAGTCAATGATCCGATTTACATTTCAAAAAGCTCACCTTAGTGGTGGGGTAAAACTGGGGGAAGGGGATTGCAGTTAGAGACATTGGAAGTTGTGGTAAGTCAGGCATGAGGTACAGTGAACCGACTTACGACAGGTGGATAGTAGGGATGAGAGAATTCCAGACCTAGCTAGCAGGGTGATAGGACAAATAATAATTTTCTATATAATTTGTTGTACTAGTCAAGAATTTGAAATAACTCATCATTTCATTCAAACAGACTGGGTGGTATGGAGAAAAGTGTAGGAACTTTGTAGTTAGTACAGTTTGAATCAGGGTTCTGCCACTGGTTAGCTATGGGAACTTGGGTAAATAACTCAGCATTTTTGGCCTTAGTGTCCTCACCTGTTAAATATGTAGTAATAATACACTTGAATAGCATACATACAGTGTTGTTAGGAGGATTAGATATCGTATGTATAAGTGCTTGATTCATATTAAATACTATAAGCTAGTTTCCTTCTTCCCTCTCTTCCTCTTCCCCCTATTGATCCATTAATAGGAGAGTCATTTATGACACCTCACAATTGTACAGATTTAAACTTAAACAGCATATTTGTCCCCAAATGGAATGTAAGGTAGGGTTCACAGTGTTTATGATGAACTGTTTATAATAGAGCAGTAATGTATACTAGTAACGTTTACTGCTTACTAGATTACATATAGTTTCAGCAATTAGATGAAAGCTAGGGATCTAGTCTCTTTCAAAAAATGACACACTTGTATAACATTTTACAGGTAATTTTAATTAGTTCAAAGACTTTCTAAAAGTCATGATGGACTCTTGGTTTAGAAGTTTTCCTTTATACTAATCTATTTAATTTTTAATTTTTGAGACTTGATAGTGTTTATCCATATGGTAATAGGAATCTAGTGTTTATCCGTATGGTACCTGCGGTCTTCCTCTAGATTTACAGATTAGGTTTAACAATAGCTTATAATTTCAAACAAGCCCTCTTAGGAATGGCTTTGTGGAACTTTTTTTTGAAGTTGACAGTAAGAAAATAGGAGAAAATATTTTTAGACACGACATAAAGTTGTTTTGTTTTGTTTTGTTTGTTTTTGTTTTTTGAAAACAGTTCTTATTCTAACAAAAAAAGCATACTGACTCATATCAGACGCTAAGCTTCTTCTGATAAAATTCCACCATCTAATACCACCATATGTCAGGAGCTCTAATGAGCTTGTGGTACATTTTCCTTTGATCTGTGATATTTGGGACCAGAATTTCAGCAACAATCATTTATCAACTTACGTTTACACTAGACAACTGAGAACAGTAAACCCATACTGTGTCTCAACCACTGGCCATATTACACACAGTATACTATGCTCTGAAAAGAATGTATACAATAAAAACTCAGATTCAAAACAATTAGAGCTCTGATGGATCATGGCCAAGTTCCAACCTCTGTAGGTCAAGCGGGAGGGCAACTATGGTTAGTTTGTTATTCAGCTAGAACATTCCTGTGGTAAGGAGTAATTAATTAAACAGTGGGCTGTGGAGGACAGGGTGGGTATGTAGAATAACACATACTGAGACAAGATAACAAGATAACAGGTCAGAATATAGGTGCCACAGATCACAAGATTCAGATGATGACTTGGCAGTTTTTCATAAAACTTGAAATGAGTTCCCTCTTTTTAAAAACTGCTTGCATACATAATATATCTAATGGAGATGTTTAAAAAACAAAGTCTGGTTAGGTGTCTTAGGGCTCTCTTTACTACAACTTCCATACTGCTTTTTACTTCACAAAACCTTTGAAAAGCTATGAGAACTGGGACTCTATCAGGCAGGTTGTAGCTGGGTGGTCTTTTAAAGTAAGTTATCCCCCAACATTTAATAAATGCAGAGCTATACAGAAGACGTTTCACTGTTACTTATAAGCATCATATTATGTCTAGTGTGTTCAAGCCACATTAATATCTAAAATGTTTCCTTGTAATCTGATGTAAACCAACAGACCAAAACATTTGCTGACAAGAAGGCGAAGAATAAGCCAGAAAGAAAGCCAAGTTTAACGATAGCCAGTGTTTATGTGTCTAACAAGACCAAGAAATAATTCCTTGCATATTTGGAACTCATAAAAGAAATTCACTTCCCATTCTTCACCAGAATGCTTAAGGTACAATATAAAGAGGCCTAATAAATTTTGACAGGTAAGAGTTCTCATACAAAGTGGTTTAAAATTATTATATTAATCTGAAGAACTAGATAGATATCATCTGGAGCCAGAGAAGTTTACTATGGGGAAAACACATACTGAATTGGCTGAAAGTGTTTTCAGAGTCACCTGGTCCCCTGGGAGCACTCTTGCCATGGGCTGAGAGTGTGGAAGCCTCCCATCACTGCAGTACAGACTGACTTCCAACCTAACATTCCCAAACCAAATACCACTGGCCTACGGGGAAGGCTGAATAAACACAATTGGACTGTTCTCTTATATAAAAACATAGCTGCAATGGCATGGTTTCCTATTGCAAATCTGATTATCTGCAGTTGATAACAGATGCCGTATTATAAATTTAATTCCTACATGCCACATGTAGAAAGTATCAGGTACTCACTCATGGAACCTTCACAAAAGTCATCTCTCATCTATGTTTCTGAATCAACTGTTACTCAGAAATATATGTTTGGCTCTTTTCTATTTTGTTTTGTTTTATTTGGCTTTGTTTTGTTTTAAAGGAAAGAATAATATCAATAATAGCGCACAAGGCTTATTATTGCCACTGGCTCTTATGTTCTCAGATGAATAATTTTTTTTAAAGATTTTATTTATTTATTTGACAGAGAGAGACACAGCAAGCGAGGGAACACCAGCAGGGGGAGTGGGAAAGTGAGAAGCAGGCTCCCTGCCGAGCAGAGAACCCAACGTGGGGCTCGATCCCATGATGTTGGGATCATGACCTGAGCCAAAGGCAGACACTTAATGACTGAGCCACCCAGGAGCGCCTGCTCCTGAATATTTCTTTTGATGACAAAAGAAAAGCACTGATTTTATGCCAAGAGTATACCATTTTAAGGGAAAGACAAGATGTTCCTAATATTTTCCAAAGGGTTGACAAGATCAAGTGAAATGCAAAGATTCCTTCAGTTTCTTTCTTAGATAACCTTTTGAATGTGGTACACTGGCAGGGATGAAATTTTAGTGGTCTTATAAACACAAAATATAATCCAGCCAGGGTAATTATTTATAAAGTCTTACGCATTTCAGTGACTAATACAGCAATATGATGTTTACAGTTTTTCTTAAGAACTTTCTAAAGATAGAGAAACACTAACTTTCATTTTGTTCTGGTCCCTGTTGTTGGCCATTTTCTAGTCCGACAGTCATCACTAGTCGTAGAGTTGAATCTCACTACATTCTTGCCTCACAGGGAAGAAAAAAAGTAACCACTAACACATTAAAGCATGCCACTGTGGTGTTAACATTCTCCTTAAATATTATAATTTACTTCTGGGAAAGAGGTGTATGCATGATGGTATTTTGTCCAGCGGAGATACATGAGACATTGAACTTGGGTTGGGAGTGGGGTAGTGAAATGGTTGCTGTATCAAAACAACCCATATATTTTTCCTTAGGTAATATCTGTTAATGTTAAAAATAAAAATTTCCTTTAATCTGAGTAATCTGCTCAAGGATATAACAATGCTCCTTCTTATGAGTTCATTTTTTTTTAAAGATTTTATTTATTTATTTGACAGACGGAGATCACAGGTAGACAGAGAAGCAAGCAGAGAGAGAGGAGGAAGCAGGCTCCCTGTTGATCAGAGAGCCTGATGTGGGGCTCGATCCCAGGACCCTGGGATCATGACCTGAGCCGAAGGCAGAGGCTTTAACCCACTGAGCCACCCAGGCGCCCCTTATGAGTTCATTTAATCTGTAATTTGAATGATGGATTTATCTCTGCTTCCCCCTATTGATCTGAATATATACAGATTTGTACATGAGCTCTCTGAGATTAATTCAGCACATGTCAGTTTCATAAGAGTTATCCTTTATGGTACTTTCTGTAAAGATCATGCTGGTATGTTTTCCTTCTATGCCTAAGAGATCGAATTCGGGTTTAGCAATCGAAGATGCAGTTTCTCATGTGAATTTTATTTTTATTTTTTAATTTTTATTTATTTATTTATTAAATATTTTATTTATTTATTTGACACAGAGACAGAGATCACAAGTAGGCAGAGAGAGAGGGGGAAGCAGGCTCCCCGCTGAGCAGAGAGCCTGATGTGGGGCTCGATTCCAGGACATGGAGATCATGACCTGAGCCGAAGGCAGAGGCCTAACCTACTGAGCCACCCAGGTGCCCCTCTCATGTGAGTTTTAAAAAGATGATTATTTCTGCAGTGAGATAAGAATGAGATCTTGCCATCTTTCTCATTTCAAATGTTACATGAAGCCTGAATTGACTTTACACTTGTTTTGATAGAGTGGTCTTCCTACTCCCATTAACCCTACCAATACATACAGTCTGCATTTTTTTAGCTTGTCAAATTAAACTTAGTCACGCAGCAGCAAGGATCAGCACAAAATCTGACCCACCCTTGGAGCAGTAGTATACAACTCAGAGACTTAGAACTCCACTTAACTCACTTGAGACTATCTGACATTCCTTGATGCTGACCCGACATTGTTCTCAGAATATCTGGATGTGCTTGATTATATAATAGCTCACTTCTTTATTTAACCTGTAGTATAAGGTGAGTTAAAGATTACCTGACAAGTGAGATTCAGTATGACTTAGAGAAGTCCTATGTGGTACTCTAATTAAATTAGGATCATTGTAGTCCTCCTTTTTTGCCCTGTTCAGGGGAAAGCAACGTTTTAGCTAGCTAAGAAATGGCACATTCTAAAGGTTTCCTAGTGTATTTAGCGTGATAGCTAGGCCAAATACAAGAGACTTATGAAGTGGTAATTACAAAGAAACCAATAAATTGCTAATCAGTTGTAATTACAGGAAATAGTGAATACATAAGTAAAATGGGATCATGGATCTTTCAATTATAATTAGTCAGGTACACAAATAAGCTATAATTCTCAGATCTATTTTGCTTTCTCCTATGTCATTTTTGACAATATATTCAATACACTTGACCATTATAGAGTAAATCTTTCATATTTGTATTACAAAAGACACTCTGGTTCTAATTTGTACGTCAAACAGATGATTTTAATACTGTCACACACTAGATAAGTGGCTCATTTTTTTCCTTTCTTGCAGTTGCTCAATGATATTTTGCTACTTGTTAAATTGAATATTAAGGACCCTTTTCTTTTATTGAGCTATAGTCTATTTTACTTAATATTTTTATTTGTTGGATTTTCAGTCTAGCTCTTTTATTAGATTGTAACAGAAGATGTAAAATTGGGAAAATTACAATCAGCATCTACTGTTTCGTGAGTAAAAAATTCCCTAGTCCAAATATGGGTTTGGCACAGAAACCATAAACTTTTCCAAAGATAGTCTGTAACTATGCTAACTAGAATTGGCACCTCCACTTCCTTTTCACAGCATTCAACTGGGACTCTCTTAATCTTTTCAAAATAGGACTCTGCCAGCTGCAGTGCACTGATTTCAACTCAGAAGAAAACCTTACTTGCTTGGAAATCACTGTGTGTGTGCGTGTGTGTGCGTGCGTGTGTGTGTGTGTGTGTGTGTGTGTGTGCATGTGTTTCAATACTAACAAGGGAAAAAGATGAGCCCTGATCAGAAGAGCTCTTATGAAAGAATCTATACTACTGTGTGACTGAAAATTGTAGGGCTCAGATGAACTGTGGACAGTAGGATAGTCTGAACATATCAAACCCTCGAACTTTTCAAAAATTGCTATTTTAACCATTTTTAGGTGTACAATTCAGTGGCATTAGGTACATTCACAATAGTGTACAATTGTCACCAGTAGTTATTTCCAAAATTTCTTATCATCCCAAAGAGAAACTCTGTACACATTAAAAAAAACTCCCATTCTCTCCTCTCTCAGCCCATTAGAACACCAATTTACTTTCTGTCTCCATGAATTTGCCATTCTAGATGGTCCATTTAAGTGGAATCAAAGAATATTTGTCCTTTAGTGTTTGGCTTATTCCAATTTACCATGATGTTTCTATGGTTCACCCATGTTGTAGCATGTATCAGAACTTCATTCTTTTTTTTTTTTTAAAGATTTTATTTATTTATTTGACAGAGAGATCACAAGCAGGCAGAGAGGCAGGCAGAGAGAGAGGAGGAAGCAGGCTCCCTGCTGAGCAGAGAGCCCGATGCGGGGCTCGATCCCAGGACTCTGAGATCATGACCTGAGCCAAAGGCAGCGGCTTAACCCACTGAGCCACCCAGGCGCCCCAGAACTTCATTCTTTTTTAAGGCTGAATAATATTACACTATATGTATATACCACATTCTGTTTATTCATTCATCTGTTGATAGATAACTTGGGTTGTTTCCACCTTTTGGCTATAGTGGTGCTATAGACACTGGCATACAAGTATGATCTGTTTGAGCTCTTGTTTTCTATTCTTTTGGGTATTTACATAAGAATGGAATTGCTGGTCATAATGTAATACTACATTTATGTTTTGAAGGAATTGCCAAACTCCTAAAGTGATTTCTATAGAAGGTGCATCATTTTACATTCCTACCAGCCTTGAGCTAGAATTTCTTTCCAATTTCTCCATATCCTTGCCAACAGTTGGGTGATATCTCACTGTGGTTTTGATTTGCATTTTACTAAAGACTAATGATGTCAAGTATCTTTTCATGGGCTTATTGGTCATTTGCATATTTTCTTCATCCTTAGAGCCAAAGAAATTAGCAGCTGGAAAAAGGGAGTAGTTAGAGAAGGCTTTCTGGAGACAAGTGTTAACCTTCAGTAGAAGAATATAGCAAACTTGAGATAATTTTTGAGTGAAGAATACAGAGGGATAAATATTCTTGACTTTTTCCCTCTGGTAACTTGTCAGAAGTCCCCATTAGCTCAACAGCTTGAAGCCAGAGAACATGGAAGCCAGCCTCCTAAGGCAGAGAACAGGGTGAAGAAGTGTAGAGAATGGATCTAGAATAAAAGGTGGAGCAAATAAAGGCTACAACAACATTGGATACATAGAATTCCAGTAAATAATTTTAAATTGAGATGCTTCTATATGGTGGTGATGGGGAAGCATTAGTAAAGTCATACAGATCTGAACAGTAGATAAAAAGATGATGGAACAGCATAAGCAAATAAATAACTGAAGTTCTTTTTAGTCCCATGGTGAAAAAAATTTTTAAGATATATCTCTATGCAAATACTTAATTTGTTTCTCAAAAATAATTTCCTGATGTTGGACTGAAGCATGAATAGCTGAGTATACAATTTGTTCAGTCATTGTTGTCTATAAGCACTAATGACCATGCAGTTTGAAGACATTGGCTAATTTATTCATAATGTGATGGCTCTTCATGTATTACTTTTCTTATCATATATTGTTATTACTTAAGTATATTCATACTTCCAGATTTCCTTCATATTTTGAACTTTTAAATTTATTTGCACTATATAGATTATAGCATGTTATGGGTTTTGCATATAACCAAGGACAGATGCTTTGTAATTGATAATTTATTCATTTAAAAAATATTTTATTTATTTATTTGCCTGAGAGAGAGAGAACAAGCAGGGGGGATGGCAGGCTGAGGGAAAACCAGGCTCCCCAGTGAGCAAGGAGCCCGATGTGGGACTCAATCCCAGGACTCGGATCATGACCTGAGCTGAAGGCAGACAATCAACTGAGCCACCCAGGCATCCCTATAATTGATTATTTAATGAAATAAATTAGTTATCTATTTATTTATATATATTTTTTAACCTTTATGGTAAAATTAAGACACAATTCTAGAGATTTGTACAATGAGTAGGATGCTTGAAAACATCTGTCATATTTAAGAAGATTAAATCATAGGGTCTATTATTTAGATAACTATCTTTCAAATGATGAATGCTTTATAAAAATAGAGTCATAAGCTTGTTATCTTGAAGAGCATAACAGTTTATTTCAGGTCTTGATTTCATACGCTGGAAAGAACTATTGGGATCAGTAAAAAGTCTGAACAAGCCTACCTACAAAATAAAGATAAAAAACAGGACCAATGGCAGCATTCAGACTCAAAAGCCTTAAGAATTCACTGAGTTAAGGGGGTGGCCTGTAGAGTTCATATGGATTCATGTTTCAATCATGGCATATTAAACTTTGAGTCTACGTTTTTCTCAAATTAACTTTGAGTCTAAGATTTTCTCATGTGTAAAATGCATAGAATAATGTCTCCCTCATAGAATGTTGAGAAGAATGAAATGACATATGGAAAGTATTTGCTACTTACAAAGACCAGTCAATAACTGGGATTATTATCATTGTAAGGATTTCTTCCTAAAGCTATTACTTGGAACCCAGAAATATGTGCTTTTCCATACTAATTCTGTGGCTTGAATGTATTGATATGCATTATAATTGAAAATTGATATTTTTCATTGGAATGCTGTGACAATATAGATTAATGTAGCAACAGCAGTATTACGTAGCAAAATAAGAGTAGTAATTATTGTCTAACAACTTACATAAAAACAATTTAGATACTATGACGATTTTAGTTCTAAAATGTTCTCTTTTACTTAAAATTGCACATTTGTCATTTAGTATACTGACTTCCTCTGAAATAGGTGTATTTAAATTATTCCCTGTCAGATATCAGACATAATATATAAAAGAGGGGGTAAGTGATAATATGACATAACTAATATTCACTCAGATATTCTTTGGTATGTTCAATTAAACTTTTTCATCAAGGATGACCTTCATTTAGTGTCAAAAACTATTGTTACCATTAGCCCTATACTTCTGAGACAAGGATTATTGGATGCTTAGAATAGTCTATGACCAAAAGTTTTATATTAAAATTCTCATCTGACTATTCAGTATATATAGATTATTTCTAGATTATTTCTAGATTATTCAGGATATATAGACATTAAAGAATACATATTAGAGGGTAGTACTTTATTTCCACTGGTGATTTCTTTGAAGAAGAATTTTTTAAGTATATTCCTAACTTTCTTTTTGTCCCTTCATTCACTCTGCCTAGGGTAGCGGAGGACTGATTGATTTGATTGGTAAATTTGGGAAGGCTCTGCCTTGCCCTTCTTCCTTTTGGGAATAAGTTACCTGGAGGGAGCAAACCATGTCTGCTACTTTTCCAGGAGCATATTCTTCCCTCCCCTTAGAAAAAGGGCCTGTCCTGGTTCAATGTTGCCTACATCTGGGTATGTTCACCAATCCTGGGGGATTTATGAGGAAACACATTTGGCTCTCATCTTAAACTATATTCTCCAACTTGTCTTTTATAAAAAATAACTGATATTTTTGACCTCCATAAGCTACTCTTTGTTTTATCCTCAATTTGCTAAGAACATAGGGAAGAGGGAAGACTTTTTATTTCTTCATATCCTCCTCGTATCTGAAAGTTGATATCCTTCCTGAATTCTCCATCATCAAAAAGCTTTGAGACTATAGTCAACAAAATCCCCAGATCCAATAAATTCTATCATGATCAGCTTTCAGAGCCCCCAGTCAAGCCCCAGTGTGCTTCTCCCATGGAAGGAACTGAAGCTACTTCTGTGCAATTTCAGAAAGAAGTTCAAAACCAAAACCAAAACAAAACAAAAACATCTTAGGCTATCATTTGGCTCTTTCTAAGTTTATTACTGATCTTGATGTTGCACACTGAGGAAAAGTGTTAATTCTTTTACTGGGAAAAGGTGAACAAACTCTTCAGTGTAAGAAAATAGTCAGAACTTCAAAGCTCATTTGATTTGTGACCAACTCCTAAAGAAACATACTCTTAGACAAACCGTTATGAAAGGCAGATAACACATCATTATGTTCATATGCCGCTTCTAAGTCCACTTACCTCTGCTGTGTGCTTTGCCACATGCCCCACGATGACAATGACTTTCCCTTTGAAGCTCTGGAGCACAGCAGTGAAAGGGCCTTGGGTAAGCTCCCCTTCTGCAGTGAAGGCAGCACTAAATGGAATGTTGATGCTGCCTGAAATATGACCCCGAATAAAACTGAGAAGGAAAGATTAAGGAAGACATTTATTTGTGTGTAGACTTGAGTGTGTGAGGGAAACTCACAGAGGGAATTGATTCGCAGAAGATAGTAGGTTAAAATCAAACACGAACACCCCTGATATGAGGAAGTGGAGATGCAACATGGGGGGTTAAGGGGGTAGGAGAAGAATAAAGGAAACAAGATGGGATTGGGAGGGAGACAAACCATAAGTGACTCTTAATCTCACAAAACAAACTGAGGGTTGCTGGGGGGAGGGGGGTTGGGAGAAGGGGGGTGGGGTTATGGACATTGGAGGGTATGTGCTATGGTGAGTGCTGTGAAGTGTGTAAACCTGGCGATTCACAGACCTGTACCCCTGGGGATAAAAATATATTATATGGTTATAAAAAATAATTTAAAAAAAATCAAACATGAACAGAGACCAGATTTAAAAATTCCCTGAACAGGCAAAACTAGTTTAGTCATACAAGCAAAGTTTAGTTTGGCTTATTGTGCAAGACAAGTGAAGCTAACTTAACATTGGTCACTCCTTGCTTATGCCTCTGAAAATCATAAACAAAACGTAAATTGTTGCCCCAAATTGATATGAGATAACCCCTAACCAATTCGCTCTCATTTAGGAAAATTCTAATATTGTAACTAAACTGAAAAATAGTTATTACCTCCACATCATATAAGCTTCTTTATAACAGGTTCAGTCCATCTTTTTGTTTTGAGTGCTCCTAACTTGTAGACTGTGTTCTTTAGTATGCACATAATAAGCTTTTACTAATTATTACTTCAGTAATTCATTTGGTTTTACTTTTGGTTTTTGTTTTTTTCCCCCTTGAACTTTTGATGGTTTTTAACATCTTGAATGCTCACGTGAGTATTTTATCTAAATGAAGAAAGGTACTGTTAAGAAAAAAAAAAAGTTAAATATGAAAACGGAATGGGAAGAAGAAAGGAAGAAGATGAGTGGAAAATTTAAAGAAGACTTTCCTGAGGGGTGCCTGGGTGGCTCAGTTGGTTAGGCATCTGCCTTGGGCTCCAGTCATGATCTCTGGGTCCTGGGACTGAGCCCCACATCAGGCTCCTCACTCGGGAAGAACCTGCTTCTCCCTCTCCCTCCCCCTGCTTGTGCTCTCTCTCTCTGTGTCAAATAAATAAATAAATCTTAAGAAAACAAAAACAAAAACAAAGAAGACATTTGTGATTAAATGAAGTATTGCAAAAGGGATCAGGATGCAGCAAATCAATGTCAATTCTGGGGGTTGCACAGTATTTATGGCTTTGAGTTCATTACTAAAACTATGATTATTTTACAGCTCTGCGAGTAATATAGTCAATCAGAAGTTCTCTGATCTAAGTTGATAACTGCAAAACCTATCTACTTCAGGCAAGTGACTGCTAAACAGGACTCTCTTTAGAGTTGTTAGGTCATTAGCATTGATTGGAAACCCTTTTGTTGTGGGCTATTTCTCAAGTGAACTTAGATGACATTTCCATTCTTTCCAACTTCATGCTTTGTAAAGGGGTCGTGTGTTCTTATATTTGCACTTTAGAAGGGTTCTTATGGTTTTATTGAGTATTTTAGTTTTGGAATTAAAATCATAAATTAATTTAAAATATTTAGTAATATCATATGATCTTAAAGAAAAATATATGCCCCTTACTAAGCCACAGTATATTTCAAGAAGTGGTAGATGATAAAACCAGAGAGGTAGATTAAATAACAATTATGAATTTAGTCTTCTAATTATTCTCAAGGTATTTAAATTTGTTTGAAATATGAGATCCCACTTAATGTTATTTATTATCTGTCAATAATATCTGTTCCTGCCAATAAATGCCATGATGTTTTACATATTGTGCTTCCTGAACTTTCCAGGTTTGCCACAGTAATTTTGAAAATAAAGGCCCATATATCTTTAAAAAAAAAAAAAAAGAAAAAATATACACATACCCCTACCCCCCAACGAATAACATTTTTTTCCCCACCAAATAATTTAATAGTACAATTAAAAAGATGATTCTTCATATAGAGTCTATGGAGGAAGACTTTTTTTTTTTTTAGATTTTTATTTATTTATTTTAGACAGATTGAGAGGGAGGGTGGGGGAGAGAGTGAGAGTGAACATGTACACAAGTAGTGCGGAGAGGCAGAGGGAAAGGGAGAAGTAGCTGAGCAGGGAGCCCAAGGTAGGCTCCATCCTGGGATCCTGAAATCATGATCTGCGCCAAAGGCAGGTCTTAACCAAATGAGGTCTTAACCAACTTAACCAATTGAGCCACCCAGATGTCCTGAGGAAGACATTCTTAAATGTTACCATTAATCAAATAACTCTTCAAATAAATATAAAATAACTGTGAAAACTATTCTGAAAGAGATGGATAGAATACTCTGATAGATTATATCAACTTGGGGAGGACAGGGAAGGTTTTCACTGAGAAAGCAAGTGATAGCTGAGTTAAAATCAGAATTAACAAAACTTAATTAGGCAAAGGGATGGAATAGAGGTGGGACAGGGTGGTTGAAGAGATAAACATTTCAAGCAGAATGTTAAACTTGTTACTATCCTACAATTTTCTGTTGGCTGTGTTTTATAGTTTATGTGCTCAATAGAGGCATTTCCTCTAGACCTTTTTTTAAAAAATGTAAGAGTCATAGGGTTTTAAAGTATTATGCCACAAGCAACTAATATTCCCCCCCAAACTCATTAGATTTTTTAAAAAAATATAGATTAAAAAAACTATATTAAATGTTAAAATGCTTGACAAAATATGATGGCAGCAGAGATTTTTTTGATTTAAGAAAGTTATAATACAAAGTGCAAAAACTATTCCAATCCCTTTTTCGGCTATCTTAAAATTTTGAAAGATAAGGCACAACAGAAACAAAACTTTAAGCCATACCTCCCCTCTCCTTAGTTTAGTTCAATCAAAAAGTCTTGGAAAACATTTAAAAGCACTCATCCAAGAACATGCTTGTTGTAAAATTCTAGTGCAAATAAGATTAGGTAAGCATGAATGCTCTTAGTTTGGTCAAACCTCTAAATATCTATCCTTAACTATGTTACTGGCAAATAGCAGAGAAGAATGAGATTGACAAAAGGATTTAGTAATTGCTTTAAAATATCCACAGCTCAAAATGTAACAGAGAAACAATCTCATATTTTTCTAAACCCTAAAAGAGCAGGGCATTTTTGTTGGGTACCACACTTGGTGACTTCATACCTCTATATAGGAAGTACACGAGCATTTCATCAGACCACTTTGTGGGCTTATTTGGTTGCTATGTTAACTAATTATAATTAATGTTATAGAGTCCAAAGTAAAGGCTATACATTTAGTATATCAATAGCCAAAAGAGAATGTGGAATTAAGCACATAGTTTCCTCATATATAATGTAACTAAATAGATAAATTAATATAAAACTATATCTTTAGAGATCACTATTTCTTCTTGCTAAATCTGTTGCTGCTTCCTTTGAATGGCACCATCATCCACCAAATCAGTTTAAATCTCATCAGTGGCAACAGTCAACATTCTAGAGCACTAATAAATCCCATTCTCCTATCTCTATTCCCATGACCACTTATCTATTTCACACACTAATTCTTTTGAGGGCAGACTATTGTGGTAGTTTTTTGTTTCCTTCAGCTCTTATCTTTTCTCTTGGAAACCCATTCTATTCACAATATTGTTAGATTAAAAATTTAAAAACCAAGTTCTGATTGAGAAACCTTTTATGGCTGACCAATTTTCTCAGTTGAGCCCTCATGACTAAGCACTAACTACACTTCACTACCAACCAAACCAAGTCAAACACTGTTTCCAGTACACGTGCCGCCTCGCTCCTGCAGCTTTCTCTGCCTAAATATCCTTTCTCCAGTTTTTTTGAGTGTTCAAACGTTACCCATCCTTTAGTGTTTCCTCCATGAAAACTTCCCTTCCTATAGTATCTGCACATCTTTCATGATAGCAATTTGACCTTGTATAAAACATGCTAATGCTAATGTACTTCACTTCCATCAAGACTTTAAACAATTTACAGGATCTGTATTTATCTCATATATGGACTCTTATAATGCTTCAATACAGTGCTTATGTATTTGCTGAGTAAATGAATTTCAGAATTGTGTCGAACCTAGAATAACTTGGGTCAGCATCAAATATGTTAAATATATCCTGGCTTCCTAGCTACTGGCACCAGCACCTACGAATACATCAAGTGGCATGATCCAAAATTATCTTTTTTAAATACATAGTAAGAGAAAAGGGAAAGAAACAATGATAAAAGACATTTCTCTGGATTTTCCTCCAGCATGGGTATTGACCCAAAGGGTTTACCAAAACTGATGTATTTTAGGGCAAAGCTAGAGATCCCACCCTTTGTGACTGCAAATACAGAGAAATGTTTATGCGTATCAAATCTCTGGGTGATTCCATCCTTCTGGTCCTGCCTGCACCATTACCTCCACTCTTATCTTGTTTCATACTGCACTAATCCCTACAAAGTACAAATGTGAGCATGCTACTTATCTGATTAAAATTCTTTAATGCTTTCTCATAGTCTTTGGAATAAAACTCAAATTTCTTAGCATGTTATATTCTCCACCGAAGCTGCCTACTGTAGTGTCATTTTCTACCCGCATGTATTCTAGCCATGCATATCCAGAGTACGTGAAATTTCCTCAATGTGTCCTTCTCACCCTCTCTGTGCAATCATACAGTATGGGTTTTTTTTTTTTTTTTTTCAGTTTAAAATGTCCTTTTCCTCTTCATTCCTGGGGTAACTTCTATTTCTCTTTCAAGACCCATCTCAGGTATCACCTAGTTTGGGTCACCATCCTTATATTCCATGGCCTTCTGGGGGTGCCTCAAACATAGACCATTTCACACTGTATTGTAATTATCTATTTAATGGTCTCAGCCATAAGACTGTGAACTCCTGGTCAGCAAGGGTTCTGACTTAAATCTGTTTCCTCATTGCCTGGCGAAGTAAGTCATTAATCAGGCTTGACTGGTTGACTGAGTGAGACTACATGATACTCCAGAACTGGGGCAATGGGTGGGTCTCAGAAAAATGGGAGCTCTTCAACAGTTAATGTACCTTCACAACTCACTATTAATCCAGACAGTAGAGGCATTCCAGCAGTGACCACCATATACTCCCATATTATACAAGGTCTATTGAGATATAGGAATACAACTAGCTAGAAATTTTAATTCAGGCAGCTTGAACCTAGACCCAAATGGGATGAGAAAAAAATCTTACTAAACCTCCTTAATATCTATTCTGCTTTGAACACAAATATTTCTAAATTATTTTGAAGAAATTTTTAGAAACTAATTCTTCAGGACACAGAGACAAGAGCAATACTAGCATTTACTAAGGATGAATAATGTGGTATAATAATAAAAACAACTGAGTTTATGTGTTTTTCAATTAAAAAATTTAAGCCTGAAGTTGTTTTTCCTATAGATTTGGATATTAAAAAATGTAAGTGCTTTACAAATAAGGCTGCAAAAAACTCAGTCTTGAATTCAAGGATATGAGAAGAATATTCCTTCAAAGTATTTCCACTTACAGATATCAGTTGGTGCCACATTTACATGACTGAGACCACTTTTAATATGAACTCTAGAAAATTTGGAACTCTATTTAGAACCATTAAAGAAAATAACAGTTTGGCTGTGTATTATCTTTGAAGTTGTTAACATTACTTATGAAATTTATGTCATTATATGAGAAACACTTTCTATTGCCCCTTTAAAATATGCACTTACTGGGTTTGCTCAGTGCCTCACAGGGCAACTTGTGTTGGTCATTGTATGGCTGAACCTGAGTGTCATGATGCCAGGTGCAAGGAAGGCCCAGAGGCAAGGAGAGCATTAAAGGACAGGAGGAAGTGAATTTCCACTGAGCAAGCATGTTTTCAGACACCGAGCCCTGCGGTTCTCAAGACTCTGGGGCTCCTGGCTGTTCTGTGAACATTGATGATATTCCTTGATTCAATCCAGCACATGTGTGATTATTTAGATTATCTGGATTGTGACCTTTGTTGGTGTGGCTGTGGATTACACCTTGGAGGAGTGGACTTTCTGGACTCCTCTTAGAGAAACTTATACAGAGATGCAATACTATAAGAGACTATATATATGAGACTTTATGACTTATATGAGACTATAAGAACCTGAGCACAATGGGTTATTAACTCTTTAAACTCTTTAAACCCAGTTGAAGCACAATGGGTTATTAACTCTTTAAACCCAATTGGATCACATGTTGGAACAAGAGTGAGGACAATGGAAAGAGGTTGTCATAAGGCTCCACACCCACATGGAACCCAAGGCAGGGCTTGAATTCCCTGATCCTGAGATCAATACCTATACTGAGATCAAGAGTGAGAGGCTTAACCAACTGAGCCACCCAGGTTCCCCCGTGTTTATTATTCTTTTCCTACCTCCAACCAAATACATGGCCCAGGGGTGCCTGGGTGGAACAACTGGTTCAGCTTGGAACTCTTAGTTTCTGCTCAGGTGGTGATCTCAGGGTGGTAAGATTGAGCCCTGCATTGGGCTCTGCAGTTAGCATGGATTCGACTTGAGATTCTCTTTCTCTCCATCTACCACTGCCCCTCCTGCTCATGCTCTCTCTCTCTGAATTACATAAATAAATCTTTTTAAAAATGCACAGCCCATTTTTCAGACTTTCTTCTATTATGGAAGCTTTGGCTATCTCTTTATTATTAGAGCTGAATCTCTAACAAAGTTTGGATAATTAGTAATTTTGTTAGTTTTCAATCATAAATATTTAATTAGAACTACAGTATGTAGTTTGACATTGTTTCAAATGTGTTTATATATTTCCACCATATGTTGTATTTTTAATGTTTTTGTTATTGATCGTAACCAAGCTTCATTGTCTTTATAGAATTATATTAAACTTTTGAAATGTTTAGCTATGCTTTCTGGCCCTACATGTGGTCAATTTTCAGAAGTGTTCCATGCAAGCTTGAAAAGAATGTTTATAGCCAGCAGTGCTCTGTGTCTCTGTGTCCAGCTCATTAACTGTTTTGCTCAAGCCTTTGTGGTTATTGAATGTTCCTCTAGTATGTTCCAGAGAGTTGTATATAAAAAATGTTCTGCTCTAATGACAGATTTTAGAATGCTCTTTTTATTTGATCCATTTTTGTTTTCTATTTTTGAAAGCTGTGTTATATTAGCTGAATACCATTTTGGAATGGTATTCCAAAAGTTGTAGTTTTTGGTGAATTAACTTTTAAGTATTATGAGTAACCTTTATCTCTACAAATGCTCATTTCATTAAAATATCTCTTGTCAAAAAATATGCAATTATTGTTTGATCTGAAATCCCTGTAATTTATTAGAACAATATAACTGACTTAAATCTTTGCCTAGATTAACATTTCATGTTTCTTTCTTATAAAAATAAAATACAATTTCAACATAAACTTAGCTGTTTAGCTTCTCTGACATAAACTGTTCAGCTCTAATAAGAACTTAGATTAGATTATCTCTAGATTAGATTATCTTTCCTTCTTATCTGTGAATTGGGATTATGTCTTTATTGTCACATGGGTAAAGTCTGTCTTCATGTTCTCCAGCTTTCCTTTTCTATATTCCTTACTTGCACTACTGGGCCCTACTGAAGTTAGGGGTAGTTCCCTCAGACTGTTGATATGCTTCTCCTAATCCACTATCACAAAAATTGATAATAGATTAAAATATTACCTCTTACAGGGTATTTGTATTTTAACTGAGAATACTTATAAGCTAAATAACTAAAGCTTTAGCAGACTTTCAGGTAATGGGGTTCAGGGTATAATATCCCAAAATATGGCATCTTGGTATACTAAATATTTTAAGCTGAAGGAATTTGAGAAATGGCATGTGAAGAAAAGACTTTCTGACCTTTCCCTGAATCAAGAAATAAAGCTGTCAACTGAGGGATGCCCTCCCTATACTCAGGGGATGGGGACATCCTTACCTCTAAGACAGAGGGATACTAAAAGGAATCAGAACAAACGGCCTTGCTAAGTTTCCCTTAGCTTAACTAAATTTAGCCCATATGTTCTTGCCCTATCATGTGTTCTTGCCACAGTCTACTCCTCATCAAGCCTAGCATAAAAATTCTCAGGTTTAATCACTTCTCCAGATCTTCATTTCCTTATGAAGGCTCCCATGTCATATAAAACTTATTAATAAATTTGTATGCTTTTCTCTTGTCAATTTGTCTTCTCTTACAGAAGCCCAGCAAGAACTTAGAAGGGTAGAAGAAAAAGATGCTTTTACTCCCTTATACACATAGGAGGGTTCTAGAGGGTTAAGGCTAACTCTTAAATTCATTGGTAGACAGTAACTTAATTTGCTTAAAAGTAAATGCTTCCCTCTCTTTCATAAATAATCATTTCAATTATTTTACAAAGGTAAACAAGATGAGATAAAACTTAATTTTAGATTCTTAATCTCCTGAAAGAACAAATTACAAAAAAATTTTCACCTATATGAAGACATAAGAATTGTGTTAGCCAAATTTTCCTGTCTAAATGATCTTATTATAAAAGCAAAATAGAGGATAAAAATTATATACAGAGATTATAAACAATTTGAAAAATATTATAGATGACACTTCAAAAATAACTTTCTTTGGAAGAAGGAAAAGGTGTTAGAGTTTCTTTGTTGTTTTTTGTTTTTCTCTCTACTGTATAGTACTACATTTTTTTGGCAAGGAAAAATTAAATTATTTTAAAAGTACACTAGTATTAAATACTTATTAATTTAATAAACAGAGAGATAAAGTCACATAAATCCCAGAGTTTAATTGTAAATATTTACCTTGGTCAGAATTAAGAACTACTTTACAAAAATAATTCCTTTAAAAAATATAATAAGGAATATAATAGGCTTTCTTAATTTAAAACTTAATAGGTTAAGTTTTAGAACACCAGAATCTAATGATAGTTTTTGGGAAAAATTAACAGAAGAATTTAAAAAAAAAGATTTATTTATTATAGAGAGGGAGAGAGGGAAGGGGAGAGAATGAGAAAGCAAGCACAAATGTGTTGAGGGGAGGGCAGAGGGAGAGAATCTCAAGCAGACTTCCTGAGGAGCTGAATGTGGAGCCCTGTGGGGGGCTTGATCTCACAACCCATGAGATCTTGACCTGAGCCGAAATCAAGAGTCAGATGCTCAACTGACTGAGCCACCCAGGTGCCCCAATAGAAGAATATTTTTAAGGCATTAAAGTAAGTCATTTGGTAGAAAAAAGCCTTTCTAACATGATTCCCTCAAAATATTCTAACTTTGCTTTCCAATATTCAAAATAGTTCCATTTTTTTCAAGTGAGATTTATTCTGGGAATGCAAGGGTCATTCAATAATCGTAAATCAATCAACATGATACACTACATCAACAAAACGAAGGATAAAAATCATATGATCTTCTCAAGAGATGCAGAAAAAGCATTTGATAAAATTCAACACCATTCATGATTAAAAAGTCAACAAAGTGGGTTTGGAGGAAACATACATCAATGTAACAAATGCTATTTATTGGTTGCTATTAATGATGACATCTAAATAAAATCAACCACCACATTCTAATATATTAATTTGAAGTATTAAATTAATGAATCTCTTAATTACCATGAAACACACTTTTCCCTTGCCTTTAATTCCTTGAGAACAGAATTTAAGATTAGTAGAAAAAAATGTTACTTATTTCCTCATAATGTAATCAAATGCATCATTAGAGATTATAAAAGGTTTCTTAGCCTTGGAAGGCCATAGGCAGGTAGTTTGGATACTTCACTGAAAAGGATTCTTAGAACCCACAGCTCTCCAATCTTCACTGTGTTCTTGGTGCTAGAAAAGACCTAATGATACCCAATGACTCTTGGAAGAGCTTAGATTGTGGTTCTCCTCAAAGCACTGTGATTGATACACAGGGGCCAATAGTTGGTATTTAGAGGTGAGACAAAGCAGCTATGGGATAAGATAAGAGGATACTGGAAAAAAAAAAAACCCACAATTTAGGAAAGTTGTGAGGATAAATAACACAACTTAAGAACACTTTGGTTTTAAAGTAGGCTTTCAAAAGGGGGCTTAGAGAATTTCACAATTTGGGTCCTTTGGGAGGATTATAAATGACAGGTGACTTTATTTTTCTTTCTTCATTCCCTCATGACTCCCCCAAAATAGCACAAAGCACTACTGATTCTCTTCATTCGGCCTGTGATTATAAAGAGTAAAACAATCAACCCAGGTCTCTATCCTGTTACAACTATGAGCCAGGTATTGTCAGATGACATAAAGGCATTCCTATATTAGGCAACTCACCCATACTCATCAGAGAACAATGATTAGGCTAGCTGCTCTGGTTTTTGGTGTTCTATTTATATTTATCCTGAAGAAAATAAAAGAGAGTAGCAACTTAAAAATCAGCCTATGAGGTATGAAAAACTTTGGACTGAATGTCACTCTCATATTGTGTGTATTTTAAAATTTCAACTAGCTTTTTAAATTATTTGAAAGGAAGTAAGTGGTGTGTATATAAGCTATTTAATTATTTTAGAAGTAATCTTTAAAATTAAAACAGGATGGGGAGCCTGGATGGCTCAGTCAGTTGAGTATCTGACTCTTGGTTTTGGCTCAGGTTGTGATCTCATGGGTCCTGGGATGGAGGACTACCTCAGGCGGCACACTCAGTGGAGAGTCCGTTTGAAGATCTTTCGCTCTGCCCCTCCCTTCTCTCTCTGTCTTTAAATTAAATAAATCTTTAAAAAATAAAATTAAAATAGGGCAGTATAATGTTGCACTTTTTGATGGTTTTACGAGAGACTATGACTAAAGTTTCAACCAAAAGAAACAAGCTAAAAAGTTAAAAAATTAAATGTATTTTAAACCCTTGAAATAACAGATACAAATTTTTACAGCAGGAGTTCCTGGACCTGCCAACTGGAATTTAATGCTTCTTTTGGGAATCCACTCATCTCTTCTGCTAATGAACGTCCAGTATCCCTGAAAACCTAACAACGAGGGACATAAACATTTAGGCTCTAAAGTCTTTCACAGGTGAGGGAAAATAAAAAGTAGTAAATTTTAACAAAAAGGTGGGGATGTATCCTTTGAAATATCAGGCTTCCAAACTATATTCTTAGTAATCTAAGATTCTATGGATTGCTTCAGGAGTTCATTAATGTACAGTTTAAATTTCATTTTAAAAGTTTCATTTCAAAAATTGTGATTGCAAATAGGCACATGAAAACTCATATGCCAATTTTAGCATAAAAGAAACCACTAATCTATTAACACTTATTTTCATATAACTCTCATTTATAGTTAGTAAATGATATAAATAATAACTTATGAAGAAAATCACTTAAAACTTATTCATTTATATTTTATACAATGAATTTCTGAGAAAGAGTTTATTATTATTATTTTTTAAGATTTTATTTATTTATTTGACAGAGAGAGATCACAAGAAGACAGAGAGGCAGGCAGAGAGAGGGAGGGAAGCAGGTTCCCTGCTGAGCAGAGAGCCTGATGCGGGACTCAATCCCAGGACCCTGAGATCATGACCTGAGCCGAAGGCAGCGGCTTAACCCACTGAGCCACCCAGGTGCCCGAAAGAGTTTATTTTAAAAGGAGTTACCCTGTTAAAAATTTTTGAAAATCATTTACCTAGATTCTAGAGTAGAGAGAATCAAGGCATGCTTCATGAGAATCAGATGAAGAGATAAGCAGAAAGATTAAACTACTATTTTGTAACTGTTTATACTTTAATGCCAAGCAAAATCCCAAGAAGTTATGGTACATTTAATAGTAAAATGTCAGTAAAAAATACTTTAATATATTCTCTAAAGACAATATTAAGAAAATTATAATAAATACAAGTTCAAATTTGAGATCTATCAATCTCTTTTTCTAGGGTATGAAATAGACCAGTTAAATACTCTTCATTTTCCCCCAAATTTTATCTATAGCAAGAAGGATTCAAATACCCCCAAGAACACTAGAGAAACCGAAAACCAAGAAAATGTCCCAATATTCTGGTGTTATTTGGGAAGCATTTTAAGGTCATGCAATGTTACTATGTATCATGCAAGTCTATTCTGACATCTACTTTGAGAGTTACTTAGCTATTTGAATTAAGAGGAATCCCAGATATGTTGTTTTTACCTTACACCCTCAAAATGGAAAGGAAACAGTATGAGTAAGGCAGTACCATCATTTAAAACCACATGTGAAAAGGATACTCTTCACTATTCCGGATGTCAACTACCAGGAGCTTTGGTTTACTGGACTTTGTCTTCTTGGGGGGTGTTTTGAAATGGCCTGTCACTGTGAGTTCACACAAGTCAATCAGGTCCTCTGCTGAAATCCGGGGTGATACTTCTGACTTTAGGTCATTTAATGGGATAGATTCTCTTGACTGAAAAAAATATACAAACAACACAAATATTGAGAATAATACTATAGAGAGAAAGAAACTATAGCCAATATAGAATATTTGTAGGCTCTTGATATCAATCATTATAGCATACAGGAGAACAGGAAACTGAATCTCACTTTAGTGGTCTACTGTGTAACTGTATTCCTTACTACTGAGGTTTACTTATTCACAGAGGAAAGCATTGTTCTTGAGCTCCTGGCTCAAATTTGATACAACGAGATGAGGCCGACTTTTCTTTATGAGAGTACTGTGTATCTTTAAAGACAGTTCCTTTAAGTACATTTCACTTTTCTTCAAGTATAATTACAATTGTTGTGATTCACATTAATTAAAACTCTGGTAATAGGGACGCCTGGGTGGCTCAGTTGGTTAAGCAGCTGCCTTCGGCTCAGGTCATGATCCCAGCGTCCTGGGATCGAGTCCCGCATCGGGCTCCTTGCTCGGCAGGGAGCCTGCTTCTCCCTCTGCCTCTGCCTGCCATTCTGTCTGCCTGTGCTCGCTCTCTCTCCCTCTCTCTCTGACAAATAAATAAAATCTTTAAAAAAAAAAAAACAAACTCTGGTAATATAAGAAATTGCATTGTAACTCAGTATGCATACTAATTAAAGAACCTGGTACTAATATACATATTAGACTTTTATAACATAATTTATGTCCCATATGGATAGTTGAGCAGAAATTAGATTTTCAGAGATGAATGCAAGGAACATAATACTTTCTTAGATAGTAAACAAAAATGACAATGTATCTTAATTGTGAAGGAATTAAAATCAGACTCCAGACAATCAAACAAGTGCTTTGGTCCATGCGACTATTATATGGTGTAAGACTGATTCAGACTAAGGGCTGTTTATAACTGTTCTCTCCGTTACTTAGTAGGGAGAGGGAATTTCCTATCTCCATAAAAGGCAATGCAATACAAATCAACTCAATTCAAACTAAATTTATGGAGCACTAGTAGTCACTCCTGAAAACTTATTTACCGTAACTTGAGAATTTAAGAACTTTCAAAATTCACTTGATTGAGAACACTGGGATTGAAAAGAAAAAACATATTTATATGCTTAAGTTTTCAAAACTGAGCCTATTATCTCATTTACTCATTTTCTCTGTTTTCACAGTTCCATTGTAGGATACATTTAGAATTTCCAATTTAGAATTTCTAGGCAGGAGAGAGCAAATCATATGGATCATTTATCAGACAGACTTTTTTTTAAGGCTTTTATTTAAATTCTACTTAGTTAACATGCAGTGTAATATTAGTTTCAGGTGTAGAATATAGTGATTCAACAATTCTATACAACACCCAGGGCTCATCACTACAAGGGCACTCCTTAATGCCCATCACTTATTTAACCCATCCTGTGCTCCACCCCTCTGTGCCGCCCCCCCCCCCCCCCCCGCACCTGGTAACCAGCAATTCAGACAGACTTATTTTGAAAAAAAAAAAATTGTTTTTGGTTGTAGTTTCAATTTGAGCTCTCAACCTTTGGGTTTCCCTGACTATGCCACAAATTCTTCAGTGGTAAAACACATTTTCTCCCACTTCATTAGTTTTTAAATAGGAATGGAAATTGCTAAGCTTTGTGGGTTTATGGCTCTTAATAAAAGACAGACATTAGACATTCTATTTTTTTAATATTAAGAATTAAATCTACTTAAATATTCTGAAATTAAAAATGCTTCAAAAAGATAAAAGGACTTTAAAATCAGCTAGCCTTACAATCAATGCTTCCATCTCCTTTTTTGTTAGATTGCAATCTCAGTAAGTATTTTTCTCAGTCTTCACATGAAGTTGCACATTTATGAAGATAAAATAAAGAACTTTTGATTACCCTAGTTCTGCTTTTAGTCATTTAGTGATGAATGCAGCATTTCAAACAGAGGTTTCGTCTGAATGAAATATGTGCCCTGCCTGATGAAGAAGAGAATCTGATAGAGAATTTGACCAGCGTATTCTCTATGAAGAACTGATTTAAGAAAGATCTGACCTTGGCATTGGTTCCAATCAAATATATCATGTATAAGGAGTTTCTCAAAGGAAAGAGCAATTGTTACATGTAATGGTAAAAGCAGAAGAAGAGAGGAATCACTGACAAATTCATAACTTTCTGAACTTTTGAGAGTGTATATATCAGTGAAGAACTTTAAAGATTTTATTTATTTGGCAGATAGAGATCATGAGTAGGCAGAGAGATGGGGAAGGGAAGCAGGCTCCCTGCTGAGCAGAGAGCCCGATGCGGGGCTCGATCTCAGGACCCTGAGATCATGACCGGAGCCGAAGGCATCGGCTTCGATCACCCACTGAGCCACCCAGGCGCCCCTATCAGTGAAGAACTTTAATAAGACATGGAAATTCCACTGCAAATTAATTTTAAGAGATTAATAAATCAGATTTAGAATCAATTGTACTACTTTGCTTTATGAAGAAAATAAATACCAAAAATTTACAGAACCTAGTTTCTCTTCTATTAAGACAATCTTATATGCAATTTTACTATTCATTGTGCAATTTCTACTTATAAAAATAAAAATATAAGTATATTTTTAAAGTATAAAAATAAAACCTCTGTACTTTTGTCTCATTTAGTATTATTGACATTGGGATTTTCCTGTGTGACTGGGTTTCAAATTCATGGGACTTTGTTTATGGACAGCAGACAAAAATCTATTTATTTATTTATTTATAGATTTTATTTATTTATTGGAGAGAGAGAGAGACAGAGATATGGGTCCTCAGGTCAGTAAGACTAGTCTGTACATTGTCTTATTCATACCTATTGATTATAAGTTCTATAAGAACAAGTATCTTTGTTTTGTTCATTAATGTATCCCACTTAAAATGTGTGGTACTTAGTAAGTACTCAATAATTATTTATGGAACATTTCCTTGTTCATTCACACTTCAGAACTCTTAGAGTTATTCACTTACACACCACTCTTCTCTTTTCTACTTACCTAAACCCTACTGATTTGAGATAAAAATCTGATCATGTAACTTTTATAATTAAAAACACCTCAATGGCTTCCAGACATTGACAGAATGAACCCAGAATTCCTTAGTATAGCATGTAAAGCCCTTTATGAATTAAACCCTGTCTATAGGCAGGAGACCACAGAACTTGGAGTTAGACTCCCTTACTGAGCTGAGCACTCATGTTGGGAATTAGAAGAAAACAGTAATGAATAGGTGGGTAGGGAACAGACCATGAAGGCTCTGAAAGATGAAGAAACTTGAGGCTATAACAAATAGGTAATTACTGTAGGATTGCTGGATAAATGTATTACATTAACAGCAATATCTCAGGGAGACTAGTTTGGCTGTATTTTGAAGGATGAAATAAAGATGGGAAAAATGACAACCAGCAAGACTTGTTAGAAAGTGAATTTTATGATTATTTAGAATGATGACATTGTAAATTGAGAGGTTTGCTTTATCCACTCTCCTCTATTTTCCTTTAGTCTTTCCCTTTCTACTATTTTTTCTTGCCAATTCTCTCTCATCCACAGTGAAAGATATATTAAAACAACATATAATAAATAATAAAATTACTTTCCAAGGGTGAGTCCTTGTTTAGCTACTATCCTTTCACTCCTGAAATCACTGAAACTTGGTTTCTGTCATGATACAGAAGAAGAAATGATTCATTTGTCTAGGAGAAAGTAGACAATTTGGGAACACTTCTTTGAAAAGGTAACATTTGGGTTGAGAATAAAAAAGGATGACTAGGAGTTGGCCAAGTGAAGAACTGAGGTTTTCACGCAAATTCTGTGTAAAGACATTCTAGCACACACATTGGAAAGGTGTTTTGATTCTATTTCTAGGGTTTTGGTTTTACCTCGAGGAGATATGCTGAATAAAGCTAGTCTCATTAAAAATCCATTATTTCTTCAATTCAGCCTGGAATAAGTGGGGCAGAAATTTTAGCCAGGATGCTATTTTCATTTTGAAAGAATTTTTAGCAGTTGAGTTCACAAGTATCTAACCAGAATTTCTCAGGTTTACAGTCCCTGCCTCATTTTGATGATGGTCTCTTCCATATTCCATGAACTCTGTGAAAACAGGGAACAGGACTAGTTTGTTTTTTTACTTCCACTACCTAGCGGAGAGCTTAGAACCCAGTCACTACTCAGTAAACTTGGGTGTATTTATGAAAGGCTAAATAAAAAAAGGAGACATATGAAAAACACTATGAGAAAATATAGAGAAAATAAAGGAGGGGTGCCTGGGTGGCTCAGTTGGTTAAGCAACTGCCTTTGGCTCAGGTCATGATCCTGGAGTCTAAGGATTCAGTCCTGCATCGGGCTCCCAGCTCCACGGGGAGTCTGCTTCTCTCTCTGACCTTCTCTCCTCTCATGCTTTCTCTCAATCTCTCTCTCAAATGGGTAAATAAAATCTTAAAAAAAATAAAAAAAGGAAAGGAAAGGGATGAGTAAATGGTGGCTCTTAAATTTTGGATATGGGTGATTAGGGAAAAAAGATGGTTAACAGTGGCAAATAGTAAATAAGGTAAAGAAAAGTTCTGACTTGGGTATGTGAAATCGAGGTTGCATAGGGTCTACTAAAGATGAAGCATTGAGAAGGCAGTTAGAGATAGAAACTGGTGTTTGAGAGAAGTCATGGCTATAGTTATATTTCTGGAATCATCAACATAAAAGTTATAGTTTATGTTATGAGAAAAGATAAACAATTTGAAGAAAAAGGAAAAATGGCAGGAAAAAAATCCTAGTTTTAGTAGGCACATCTATACACTGCTGAAAAAAATTAAATTATATAAACTATTACTAAGGCTTAGAAATACCTGAAGTTGAGATTTTTTTAGGGTACTACCCATCAATTCTTATTATTGCATATGTCTACAATAAAGAGACTGTTTGCTTTCATAGTGTTAGATATTTTGAACTTTTGTATGAAGAGGGACAGATTTTTACAAATGGCACAGGCAGACATTAACTATCATTCTCAAAGGAATTTTAACAAAGAAAAATGACCTTTGAAAACATTATCAATCTACAAAGATATTTTTATCTATATATTTAAAGCAATAAATTGTTTCTGTGGCATTTTGGTGTTTCCGTTTCTCTTTCATGTTTTTAGAGAGAAAAGGGAGGGGTTATTATTTCTAAGATACAAAATACAGTATCTGAAATGGAGTTTGAAATAAAACTGTCACGCTCTGGAAGCTGCGTAATATAGCTCTCACACTAGGTAGAATATTTTTTTCTCCCTCAAATAAGAGAGATAATGTATATGAATATGAAACACAAAGAAGAGTAGAGATAGAAATTTTTTCAGTGATTAGGGATTTTTTGCTAAAATTTTCCCAGATGTGCTCCTGGAAAATTACATGTAAGCTAAATTTCTATAAAGAGAGTGATTTTTCCTTTTACATGTAGTTTCATTTTGGAGGTATTTCATCTCTCTTGGCCACAGTTTTCTTGTGTATAAAATAAAGGAGAAGATATCTTATGCTTCTATTAGCTCTAGGACCCTAGGACCTTATTTCTGATAGATTTTCAACCAGCAATGGGTCCTAAAACTTTTACTTACCTTTTGGGACAAAAGTTAGGCATCTGTAGGTAATACTTAATTACATCTGAGGAGTTTCTACTTAAAGAGATTCAGCAATGATTCTAATTGGGAGGCTTAGTAAAGTGTTCGTACAGCATGACTTGCTTTTGCAAACATAGATGAGTGAGAACTTAAGCATTTCATAGGTAGGTGGGAAATATTTTATATTTCACATTGGTTGAAGTGAAGGCAGAGAGATGGAAGTTACAGTAACAGAACTCTAACATCAGTGAATTACAGGGAAAAACAAGGTCAATGAGGCAATGTATGGGAGATGGTGGTGCTGGTGCTATTGTAAATGTTTCTAAAATCTTCTGGAAATAATTTTTGAAATAAAACCAGAACCTGATAAATTTCCCAGGCTGAGGTAAACAAGATGAAAGTTAAAGAAGACAGTGGCTTCACTCAGTTGAACTCCTAAAAGTGGAACTTATGACACCTTCCTTCTAGAATGTGATTGAGCTGCTATTCCACATAGGATGTTAAGGTCAGCTTCAATGGCAGCAGAGCTTCAGGGAGTAGAGCCAGCTGATGACTAAGAGGTCACAGTATTTTAGTTCGTCCAATAGATATTTTCACCTCAAACTCTAATGTCAAGGCAGCTGTCATTCAAACTAGGTTGCTGATTTCATCACCCTTCTCTTTCATTCTTACCCTTTTCCTTATTCACTGAAGTGATCAGCACGGCAATTTTTGCTTAGTGTTCCTTGTGACTTGGGAAATTCCCCCATCATTCTCCTCACTGTACAATGAACACATGTCAAATGAATGCCTGAACAATACTCTTTGGCTGGAAGCTTCAGTAAATTCCTGTGGAAGAAAGTCTTCCAGACTGCCTTCCTCATCCTTATTGCTGTGCCAAGGACAAGGTAAATGAGCTCTCTAAAGTGCTTGTGGTATTAACATTTACTACCATGACTAATATCTAGTGGATTGTTCAGCTAATATCATGCATCAGCCAACCATTTTTATCTTAATATAATTGAGATGTCCCAAGTGAAGGGAAATCAGTTTTTCCTGTGAAGACAGAAGACTCTCAAAAATCTTATGATAAAGAAAGGATACTCATTTGTCTCTAATCTCAAACCATTTATTTTAACATACTACAAACTATCCAAGATAATTCTTATGAGAATATAGATACAGAAATACCAATGCCCATAATATGCTTACTGTATTTCAAACTTCTAATTTAATGAATTCAGAAAGTGTCACAACCAATCTAATGCCAGGGGTCATGGAGATGTACTTTAGGTTTACAATATATAATACTTATTTTGGAATATGAACTGATAAGTTCAAATGGTTCCTTTCTAGGTTAAATTGGTTAGAGTCCATTTTTTCATATTTTCTGATAGAAAATAAAAGCATTTCAGGGGTAAACTAATTTTTCAATTCATTTAAGATCTGACTAGAGTTCTAGATTCTGAAACATAAATTGGGCATAAATGAACAGAATTTTAGAAGAAAGTCTAATAAATGACTTGATGTACAAAGTCTATATAAATAAAACAAAAGTCTGTTGAATTTAATAGTGAAAGTCTGTTAAATATCATAGTTAGTGACAACTAACCAAAATTACCAGCAATAATGGGATATATAAATTACTGAATATTTATTCTAGATATAATCTACTTTAAAATATTAACTTAAAAAAAGTCTTCATAGCCTCCATTTAGCTTAATACAAAATGATACACAGTTAAAAAGTTATCTAAGGGGGCGCCTGGGTGGCTCAGTGGATTAAGCCGCTGCCTTCAGCTCAGGTCATGATCTCGGGGTCCTGGGATCGAGTCCCGCATCGGGCTCTCTGCTCAGCAGGGTGCCTGCTTCCCTCTCTCTCTCTCTGCCTGCCTCTCCATCTACTTGTGATCTCTCTCTGTCAAATAAATAAATAAAATCTTAAAAAAAAAAGTTATCTAAGAAGGGGAGCCCATATGGCTCAGTGGGTTAAGCACCTGACTTGATTTTGGCTCAGGTCAAGATCTTGGAGTCATGAGATCGAGCCCCACTGAGTGTGAGCCTGCCTGGGTGGCTCATTGGGTTGGGCCTCTGCCTCTGGCTCAGGTCGTGATTTTGGGGTCCTGGGATCGAGTGCCATGTTGGGCTCTCTGCTCTGCGGGGAGCCTGCTTCCCCCTCTCTGCCTGCCTCTCTGCCTACTTGTGGTCTCTCTCTCTCTGTCAGGTAAATAAATAAAATCTTAAAAAAAAAAAAGAGCCTCTCTCCCTCTCCTTTTACACCTCCCTTCTGCTTTCTCTCTCAATCTAAAAAAAAAAAAAAAAAAAAAAAAAAAGGTTACCTGGGGCACCTGGTTAGCTCAGTCAGTTAAGCACCTGCCTTCAGCTCAGGTCATGATCTCAGGGTCCTGGGATTGAGCCTCGCATCAGGCTTTCTGCTCAGCAGAGAGCTTATTTCTTCCTCTGCCTCTCCCCCTCACTCATGCTCTATCTCAAATAAATAAGATAAAAAATATAAAGTTATCTAAGAAAATGAAAAATATTTCATAAAGGAGTTACAGGCAATATTTCTTATGGTGAAATACATCTTCAAAAAACTATAATGACTATCAGTGTGCAGATATATTTCAACAATTATATAACCTATTAATTTTTTTAATTCTTTGGTATGTCTGCCATAATGACAGCCATCTAAATGTGTTCAAAAGTATTTTTTAATAGAAAAAAATAGATACGCTATTGTAAAATCAAATGACAAATTTATCATTAAAACACATGAGGCTGGGGCGCCTGGGTGGCTCAGTGGATTAAAACCTCTGCCTTCAGCTCAAATTATGATCCCAGGGTCCTGGGATCGAGCCCCGCATCAGGCTCTCTGCTCAGCAGGGAGCCTGCTTCCCTCCCTCTCTGCCTGCCTCTCTGCCTACTTGTGATCTCTCTCTGTCAAATAAATGAATAAAATCTTAAAAAAAAAATCTCTGGCTTAAACTAAAGGTTTCTGATAGAACTGATACCCTTTACATAAGCAGAAATTATGACAGACTCCAGATTTAGAATGGACTCCAAAAGCTGAAACATTATAAAAAGACAAAGCTCAGGAGTCAAGAGTGATGGGCTATCTTTGCTTCCTACTGAATATCAGGACAACATGTTCAAAGACATTTGATAATATTTTTAAGATAATATTTTAAATCAGAATGCATAATTGTATACCACGATGAAATTTATCTCTCAAGCCAAAAGATAATGAAATATTAGAAACATTGCCATTAAATCTAGGTGTAAGATAAAAATACTATTATCACTGTTGTTTAACACTGTTCTGGAGAATTAGGTGAAGTAAATAAATAATAGAAAGATAGAAGGTGTATAAAATTGAAAGAGAGGTAAAATTATCATAATTTGCAGATGACATATAACTGGAAAATCTGACTAATCGAAAACTATTACAATGAGAGAACATTACCGTTATCAAATAAATGATGATAATAGTGAAAACTTACAGGTGCTTACTATGTACAGCAATGTTCTACATATATTAACTCATTTAATCCTCTCTACAATTCTATATAATATCATTATCTCTATTTTATGGATAATAAGTAAACAGGTCACATAGCTGGTGTGGCAAAGGTGGGATTAAAAAATTTGAAGCTGTATTCTTAATGACTACACCAAACTGTTTAAAAAAATCAGTACTGCCTGTAAAATCTTTCTACTGGTATTTAAAAAATAGCTAGAAAATAGAACACAATGATAAAATATCCCAATTATAATAGCAATAGAAAAGTTAACACAGAAATAATTCTATCAGAAATATGCAAGAAAACTTTAATATGCCACAGAGGACCTTCAAAATAAGAGAGGATGATATACCTTGTTTTTGTAAAAAATAAAACTCAATATCATATGCTAATTTTTCCTATTGTAATTTTAATTCAATGATAATATGAATATCAAAATGATTTTTTCCCCAACAACTCTGTGATATAATTATAACTTTAATAACCTTTTGGTACTAGAAAATAAATAACCTGAATGAAATGAATACAACTGAAAAAAGATTCAGAAATACACATAAATTCATGTGAGAACTGCCATAAGGGCATTTAGAATCAATGGGAACCATTTATTCAAGTAAACAAACATGTTAGTAACCTTAGAGTAATTCAAATATCTATTTGATAAGTATAAAAGTTTAAAATCTATTAAAGCAAGTCTGGACTCTATTCTTAGCTAAGTATTTATTTTACTTAATTTCTGTAGGATTTCTGAACAATAATCTTTAATTCAGATACATGTATTCTGGAATAATATCAGCTTAACAGGGGTTTCTAGGTCCTCATTTTGGCTTTGGGGGGAATGAAGAAAGAAATAACCTTTAGCAATGATTCTCTAGCAGAGGTGAGAATGCTGCAGATAAAAGCTGCCTTTTCCTTTTTCATTATGCACCTTACTTTCTTAAATTCTGTGTTAGCATCTGTATAAACCAGGTTAACAAGCTGAACTTTTAGTAGACTTACTTCTAATATGTCTTGTTTATTTATTTTGCATATTTTATAGGATATCCTGGAAGAAAAGCCAGGAAAAACAAGGACAATGATACTTTGGGATCATGAAAATGATTAGAATCGCTGAATCCTGTATATAACAACTGGGCTTGTTGTTGCTAGCCTTTCGACAGAATTGTGCCAGAATCCATTTCTCTTTAAATACCATGGAAATGTCACTGATATATGAAATGACATCCTTGAACTCTGAGGTTGCATAAGGAAGACCTCAGTGCAGGACCCCAGATATTCATTAGCAAGTTGGAATTGTGCTATCTGTGCCCATCACTCTTCATGAAGAAAATATGTTCTATGGACTTACTGGTGGAAAAACATTGCTACAGGAGGTGTCTCAAATCAATACTGAATTAAATCAGGCTGCAAAGGAATAAATACTGTCACCAGCGTACTTTCCAAGTAACTGCAATGTGGATATGTTAATGTTGTGTCAAAGCATTGCCTGTCTTGATGTCTGTAGTGAACTGTGCCATTGTCTCAGATCAGATCAGCTGCCAGCTTGGGCCAATCCTAAGTGGGATACTCTACCCTATATCATAAGAATTGTTATTTTCACCAAAGGGGAGAATAATTCATATTTATTTTCTTTTGTGTTTCTCACCAAGAAATCCACCTCCAATACCCTCCTACTCACAACTTCTAAAGATCTCTCTTTTCCTTCTGAAGAACCTTCCCCTCCACCCTGGCTCCTCAATCTTCCTTAACATAAGACACTCTAGAAATCTGTTAGGGTTCATTCAGTCATTGTATGATTTTTTGTCTGGCTCTGGAAATTGTTTTTGTTCTTATTTCACTTGCTGTGTTTACAGGGCACTGCTCCATTCACAACATGTGCATACTGAAATCTTGTGTGAACTGAAATCTCCACATCTGAGAGGTAGCGTTTATTAATTTGATGATTTAGTATGAGGAGACTCAAGAATTTCTGTAACTCAGAGGAAACAAATATCTTTAATATGTAACTATGAATTTTCATTTCCTGGGATAATTTTACAAAAAAAGGATAATAGTAAATGTTTAAAAATACAGTGACAAGATATGTAATCATGTGAATATTTCAAGCTTCAGAGAGCTGCAGTGAAATAATCAGATTTTTTTAAATGAGAAAAATAGGAAGGGTCACCGAGAAAAAACAATGATAAACATGCATCACTAATTTAGTTTCTTGACCTATAAATAAAGAATTATCCTTGAGTTATTTTATTACATCTATTCATTTATTCTGTTTCATTCTGCAAAACATTTGAGAGTTTGGTTCAGTTTACCCTTCTAAACAACCTAATACATGTTTTTATCCCTTCCTGATATATTATTTCCATCTGCCAAAATAGTCTTCTGGTGTGCTGAATTAAATTACACCCAAAATTTGGAACCAATATACTACGGGAAAGGAAGTTTGGATAAACTGATAATGATCTTGCTAACTCTGGAATTAAGCTTGTCTTAAATAATACTTTAGACTGGAAAACGAATAGCATGGTTGTAATAGGGGCAAAGCTGGGGCATTGCTGATCTTTCCCTTCATCTGAACTATGTATTCTCAGGCACCTTTCAGCATGCACCCTCAATTAGTAAGCTGTTTTGAAAAGATGCAATAAACACTACTATGAAACAAAGAAAACTTCTCTGTAACTGTAGAGTCCTTAACGAATTAAGTCATCAAGTCCTTGGGATGTACTAGGTGCTCAATAAGTGTTTACTGAATGAATAAAACTTAGTCAAAAGTCTCTTAAAATGGAGAAGAAAAAAGGAAGAGTAAAATTAAAGTGTTTTTTAAAATTATTACTTTTGATCTTGGCCTTTCCTTTATCCCTTCCAACCTTTCTCTTGGTTCTTTACATTTATTCTCTTGAAGAAAAACTGTTCATACTTTTCAGTTTTCAGGGCAGATAACATTTTGTAACTTTCAATTCCTGATGCTGTCCATGTTGTATGATTACAACTGTGTTTCTGTGTTTATGCTCATATATTCTCATGTGGTGGTACTCTGTAATTATTACTTCAATCGTGACACACTTTCTCAGTTGATTTAACAGGGTTTTCTTTTACTGATTTCAAGGGGGAAAAATACCAAAAAGTATTAGTAGGAAACATAAGGTTTTTGGGTCCTGTATGAATTTCTTACTCTTTATTTCCACATGAACGGCCTTTGAAATTTCACTATTGTAGGTCAGTATCTCTGATTAGGAACTGCTTTCACAAAGCAGAAAGAAGGGGTGGAGGAGAGAGACAGATTTTTAAGCAGTAAAGAAAAGAAAAAGAGGCTAAAAGAATGAATAGGCTAAGATTGTGGAGTAATGAAAACAGGTGGTAGTTTTGGTTCATGAAAGGTAAGTTAACTTGCCAAAAGAGGTTAGACATAAATAACTAGAGCATAAGTAGAGTAATATAAAAAATACACAAAGAAATCAATACAAAAAATAATACCATAACCACAAATATGAATGTTTTATCATAGAGATTTTTTTCCCATTATGAATGAACATTCCTGTTTACGCTCAAAGTCATGAAAAAATTGTATGCACATATCATGTTAAGAATCACTAACGGACTTTAGTAAAAACAGATTCCAGGAGCCAACCTTCAGAGAAATTATTTAGTAGATATTTGTGAAGTCTCAAATATGCACTTTCAATAAGTATAGAAGGTTTTAGAGACCACTCTTCAGATATGTTGTCTTATAGGAAATAGAGTAAAACACTGGTTAATTTGAATTAACCTTTTGTTAATTCACTCAAAAAATAATGATTATTGGATAATAATAATGATCACTAATGGTTATTTATTGATATACCAGGTATGACAGGTATTGGAGATATAGTAAAAAATAAGAGATAAGCATATAATATATAAATATGTAATTATAAATACAATGCATCCTATGAAGGAAAATTAGAATGCTTGATGAGTAATGAGCTGTGACTAAGCAATTGAGGGCTTTGTTCAACTGAGAGTTAACTGGTGTAAACTTATTTGTGGTAATTAATTCAACTAAATACACATGTTGAGAACACAGCATTTCTCAGACACTGAATTAGGCCCTGGGGGTTGAGAGATAAGAATGGTTCTTTTCAGTACCAAGATGCCCTTCAATGGAGGAATGGATAAAGAAGATGTGGTCCATATATACAATGGAGTATTATGCCTCCATCAGAAAGGATGAATACCCAACTTTTTTATCAACATGGATGGGACTGGAAGAGATTATGCTGAGTGAAATAAGTCAGGCAGAGAGAGTCAATTATCATATGGTTTCATTTACTTGTGGAGCATAAGGAATAACATGGAGGACATTGGGAGATGGAGAGGAGAAGTGAGTTGGGGGAAATCGGAGGGGGAGACAAACCATGAGAGACTGTGGACTCTGAGAGTCAAACTGTGGGTTTTGGAGGAAGGTGGGGAGCCTGGTGGTGGGTATTGTGGAGGGCATGTATTGCATGGAGCACTGGGTGTGGCACATAAACAATGAATCTTGGAACACTGAAAAAAATGAAATTAAATTAAATAAAAAAAAAGAATGAATGATGCTTTCATCAATGTATCCATAAACTATTAGAGAAGAAAATATGTTATTATTTCTATTATTAAGAAGTTACAATACATCAACCATATGCTAAGCAATGAGGACACAAAAATGAATAAGACACAGTCCTTACTCTTCAGGATTTCTTCTAATAAAGGAAGGCAAATATAGAAAACTTAAGTAGAAGTATGTATGCGCTATTCCTAGAACTAAAAGAAATCCAAAGCATAGAAAAATATGAGGGAACAATACTGATGGAAGAATGTAGCAAAGTTGGCAAGGGAAAGATCATGCAGGGCCTTGTAGCTAGGAGTCTTGGTAAGAGTTTTGGTTAAAAAAGATTATATTGAGGGTTGGCCAGGATCCAATACAGCTAGTGTCCTAAAAGGGAAATCAGAAATTTGGATACACAGACATTCAGAGGAAAGTTGATGAGGGACAAGATGGCCATGTGACTGGAACGATGCATTTACAAGACAAGGAATACCAAGGATTATTGGCAAATACTAGAATCTAGAAGAGGCAAAGAAAGATTCTCCTCATGAGCCATCAGAGAGTACATGGATCTTCCAAAAACTTGATTTTGGACGTTTAGCCTCCAGAAGTGTGAGATGATGAATTACTGTTGCTTTAAGTAAAATTAATAATAATAATAATAAAAAGATTATGCTAATTTAAGCATGAAGAATAGAGAGGAACAAGAATGGATATAGGAAATTATCATAGGAAAGCAGGTAAAAGATGGGAAACTTGACTAAAATGATGTCATGAGAGAGAGAAGTGAACAATATTTACGAATAGGGCTTTCTGACTGATTGCATTTGGAAGAAAAGGCAGGAGTCAAGTATGAATCTTGCTAATGACTTGAATAAGTGGGGGAATGATAATGGTGATTACTGATATAGAGATTTCTGGAGGAGGAGCAGCTTTAAGGGGGAAAAAATTCAGTTTTGGTCATGTTCAATTAGAGGTTACTTGTAAAACATCCAACGATGTGGAGTGTTGAGTAAGTACTGGATATGTGGGTCTTTTTTTTTTTTTAAAGATTTTATTTATTTATTTGATAGAGAGATCACAAGTAGGCAGAGAGGCAGTCAGAGAGAGAGAGGAGGAAGCAGGCTCCCCGCCGAGCAGAGAGCCCGATGCGGGCCTCGATCCCAGGACCCTGGGACCATGACCTGAGCCGAAGGCAGAGGCTTTAACCCATTGAGCCACCCAGGTGCCCGATATGTGGGTCTTCTAGAGCTAATGAGAGATGCTTGAGCTGGAGCTAAAAACCGGAAGCCATGGTAACTACATGATATAAATATAGAATACTGTGTAATGTTTTTCTTGTGTGGGAACAGAAGGAGGCCTACACAGAACCTGAGGAATGCCATATTTAATGACATAAAAGGACAGGTGGAGACAGTGAAAGATAATGAGTAGAGATAACAGAAAGAAAACAAGGAGATTGGGGTGTATGAAAAAAACTCAGGAAAAATAATGTTTGAAAACTGGGAAGAGTTAATGGTCCTGAAGGTTCTTAAGAGATCAAGTAAGATCAGGACTGAAAAAAATAATTTGTGACTTCTGTCAGGGGGATGGAGAAGGTAGAGCACAAAGTGAAGTGAATATAAGAATAAGATAGGTGTTGGGGTGCCTGGGTGGCTCAGTCGGTTAAGTGTCTGCCTTTAGCTCAGGTCATGATCTCAGGGTCCTGGGCCTGAGCCCCATGTGGGGCTCCCTGTTCAGTGGGGAGCCTGCCTCCCCTTCTCCCTCTGCTGCTTCCCCCCTCCTGCTTATCTTCTCTCTCTCTCTCTCTGAAATAAATAAAATCTTAAAAAAAAGAATAAGATAGGTGTCATTGAGGGTAAGATATATACATCTGGCGTGTCTATATAATGGAATAATTAAGCCATAAATAAAAAACTATTGAAGAATGGTGATATTCCTTATCTTTAGATCTACAGGCATGTAGATTGAGACAATATGTAATTGAGGCATGTACTTGAGACAATAATATGATTAATCTTGCAATCATCATTCCTTTTTTAAGAATGTGAGGAATTTATCACCAAGAATTTAAGAATTTGCCCAGGCATTTTAATTCAATGGTCAGGTATAAATAACTAATTGAATAATAACTGAATAAATCTGGTAATTTCCTGATAAATGGCAATCTCCTGGTAAATGGATTAAAATATAATGACACATTTTGATAAATGATAAACAGAAGATTAATTATATGTAAAGAAAACAACCAGCTATACTATTAAATACTGAGGAATAACAAATAGCATAGATTTCAAAAATAGCAAGCCTTTATCCATTAAACTTTGTTTTCTTTAATATGATGGTAATAAATATAGCTTTTCCATGTAGTTTTAACCCAAACAGTCCTTGATGAAGTGTCAGATTCGGACAGACTACTCAATGTCAGTTGTTCACTTCCTTAACTTCAGAAACAAGTTCTCATTAGCTCTAACCAACTTGGAGGAGTTCTCTCTTTGACTAACAGAAATAAAACCTGACTTAGTTTAGAGAGAGATCAAAGAAATTCTCTCTCTAATGATTAGCTCTGCTTAGGGATGACTGTTTATATCAAGATTCTCTTTTAAACATTAGACAGACTTCAGAAATCTTGCTGTTGGAATTATTGTCCTCTTAACTAACGAAGGCATTTATTGCCAAAGAGTAAGAGCTTCCACTAACACCATTCTTCTCAGTATAAGGGGTCAAAATTAGTTAATATATAGAACTAATAAAATCAACTGCAGTTCATAGAGTGCAAGGATATGTTTCTCTGGCTTTGCCCTTTCTTTTGATCTTTACTCTTCCTTCAGCAACTTTTATAGCTTTATTTTATAAATATGAAGTTATATATTTTCCCTATATTTATGACAGAGTAGAACATATTTTTGAAATGCTAAAGCTCACCATTTAAGTAAAATGTAATAGAAATTATATACAACTTGCACACATACTATGATGATGTCAATAACAAGGAGAAAGGATTTCTGGTAGGCTTAGACTACAGAATTCAGGAAAGGTATATTCACAGCAAAAGATAGTTAGATACATCATTACAATAACTTCATTAAGTTATTAAAATATAATTTCAGGTCTGCGTATTTAAGAACTCCTTTATTTTATTATAAATAATTACAACTACCCAGATTCTTTAAACTCTTAAAAACTTAATATTCATAAAGTTACAAATCTTGTATTATTGTAAAATCTTGGCCCCTATATACCAAAACACCAGAACAGTAACAGAGCTCCATGTGTTGCAAATTCTTTTGTTAGCAGAGGAAATGGGACCTATTCCAGTATTGGGCTTTTTACCAAAGTTCAGTATGCATTAGAAAGAATAAATAAAATAAAATTAGATAAATATAAACCCTATTATATAGGGTTTATTACATAAACCCTATCTTTCAAAGGCTCATTGAAATTAAATGTGTTGATAAGGAAAACTGATAAATATCTTATATGTGTAAGGCATCATATATTAAGAAAAATGCCCACTTTAGCTTTACCCCATAGGTTCTGATATGTAGGGTTCTCATATTATTTTCTAGCTACTCTAGAACTTTTAATTGGAATTTTTTCCTTACCTGAAGAATTAAGAACTTGCTTAAGAACTTGTTTAAATAAACTTGGGGGGAAGTTTTGTAGCAACATGGACGGGACTGGAAGAGATTATGCTGAGTGAAATAAGTCAAGCAGAGAGAGTCAATTATCATATGGTTTCACTTATTTGTGGAGCATAACAAATAGCATGGAGGACAAGGGGAGATGGAGAGGAGAAGGGAGTTGAGGGAAATTGGAAGGGGAGGTGAACCATGAGAGACTATGGACTCTGAAAAACGATCTGAGAATTTTGAAGGGGTGGGGGGTGGGAGGTTGGGGGCACCAGGTGGTGGGTATTGTAGAGGGCACGGATTGCATGGAGCACTGGGTGTGGTGCAAAAATAATGAATACTGTTATGCTGAAAAAAAAAAAATAAACTTGGGGGGTTTATTTTTAATTTCTAAGTCATAAGAAGTTACTTTTATTTTTATTGCTTTCCAGTTTCACTAAATAATGATTTAAGGAATGTTGTTGTTATTATTATTATTGTTATAATAATAATAATAATTATTATTGTTGTTATTATTATTATTGGTCAAAACATCATGATCACTTGAACAGATTTCCTGTCCAACAAGTATTCTACAGATACAGCAACAGGAATGTCTTTTCATCACAGGTAGGTGGTAGTATTATGAAGACTTAAGAGGAACTGGACTCAGATCTGTTTTGTAAAAGCTGCTGATTCTATGACATTTTGAATCTCAAAATGACAATGGAAGACAGTAGCTAAAAGTACAACGTAGTAGCTTTCACTGTGGTGATGCTATGTACTCTCAAAAGTAATCTAAATCTGACAAAAAAGTATATGTAACTAAACAGGAAACAACAAATTAAGTGATGAAACTGGCCTTTGAAAACACATAGTCACTCACATTCACAATACTTCTATTGGATTCAAGAGACGTAATGTTTCTGATATACTTTTTCTTTAGTATGTCTATAAATTTCTTGAACAGTTGAAAATCGCACATGTAATCATATTGTTTTTTAAAGTTAATCTTGAGATTGAATCAGTAGCAATTCTTTTCTCCCCCAAATAAATCATCAACATTCAATGGTGGTGAGGAGGCATGGCCAAATATCTCAGTGGAAGAATTCCAATTATTTCCCACCTCCCCCAAATCTTATACTCAAAGCACTAAGTTATAATGGTGACTTCCAATCATTCCACTTAATGTTTAAACATTTATCTGAATAGATGAGGGCATACACACACACACACACACACACACACACACACACATATATGTGTATATATATGTATATGGAAAACAGCAGAGCCTTGGTAAATAATTAATCTCGGAATAAGTAAAGGAAAAAAAAACATTCAGTTTGGCTCAACTATGCTTCACTTTCATTTGGGTGTACATCTTCAAGCATGGACATACTGAAAATAAAGATCAGAGAACAACTAAAGAATGAAATTTGCTCTTTTAAAATGTAGACTAGGGAAAGGATAAGAAGAGGTTGGTAAAATATATCAATAATTACATAAATTATCTATATACCCCCACCAAAAATTATCCATATACCCTACAGAGACTTTGGTGGTGAGAGACAGAAGTTTTGTTACAAATTGAAAATCACTATCTCTATCTCTATATCTATATAACCTCTACTAGCAGAGAAAATAATTATTGAGATTAACTTTCATAGCTTATATCAGAAACATTTTCCCCCAATAAAGAAAATTATTAATTTAATACAGAGTATATATCTTCCAAACAAATTTCCCTTGAGTGTGTAATTTTCTAAACATATTCTTTTTTTTTTTTTTTTTTATTTGATAGAGAGAGAGAGATATCACAAGTAGGCAGAGAGGCAGGCAGAGAGAGGAGGAAGCAGGCTCACTGCTGAGCAGAGAGCCCGATGCGGGGCTCGATCCCAGAACTCTGAGATCATGACCTGAGCCGAAGGCAGAGGCTTAACCCACTGAGCCACCCAGGTGCCCTGAGTGTGTAATTTTCTATTCCTTTCCCATTGTTCTCCTCATCCCAATCCCTTATAGTTTAAGCTTATTTTCAATATAACATGTCATTAATCCATCTATTTTCTACCTATGTTCATCATTTATCTATTATAAGTAGGAATTTCAAAATAGATTGTTTTAATAAATTCATTTCATTCTATTCATCAGTTATATACCTTTATATATACATACCTTTATACAAATACATATGTACATATATATATGTGTGCATATATATGTATATATATATATATATATATTTTTTTTTTATACATAAATCTATCTACCTATATATTTTTTAAATTAAGCTGTGGTTGGAAATGTGAAACAGAATCTTAGCTATTTAAGGAAAAGTTGATGGGAAAGACATTGGCACTAGATGAAATGATTCTTTTGGCAATTCTTTAGTATTTTCCAGATCAAAATAGTATTAAAACTAAGAAGTAAAGGTCAAAGTGAAATCTTAAACTTAAATTACTGAGATAAAACTGCCAGAAAGATTCCATCTTTGGAGATCCAGTCTCCATCTCCCTCACTCCTCTTACTGTTTGTAGTGACTTCTAAATATAAAGTGATAGTAATAAAGCTAGCATAGCTGAGCAGAAATGAAATACCAGGACATCTCTTCTTTTGTACGTATTATTTAGATATAGAAGACTGTCCTAAAATTCTTGAGTAGTTTCCAAAGTTGAAACCTTTAATCTTTAATTATTAAACATGTAATAATAATTGTTACCATTTTTGAGTGCTGATTACATATTAGACACTGAACAAGGTACTTTACATATATCATTCTTGAAACAATTCTGCAAGGTAGGAATTATTGTAATTATGCCTGCTTTTACAAACAGGAAACTAGAGCAGTTATAAAGATTATAAGATTATAAAACCAAAGGAGCAGGGTGAAATTTAAAACCAAGTCCATGTAACAGCATACTTTTTCTACTACAATGGGTCTGCTTCAGGGAATATATATGATAGATGCATGTATAAATGTTAATTAGAATTCTCCTCTCCTCTCATAGTTGTTTTCAAGCTTCCATTCTACTAGTCAGAGTGCAGCTTATGTTTCAATTTTAAAAAGCCATTTTTTATCTGTTTAGAATTTGATATGGATATATAGTATATAAATCTGAATTGTGATTATCCTAAATGTAATGAATATGCTTTTATAGTACATGCATACATTCTTTTTTTGTATCTGCTTTTTATTATATTAAACATTTAAATATGAACCAAGAAGATTCCAAATAAATAGAAGGACAGAAAAAGGGGAAAAAATTTCAGATAAAATATAAAAAAAATTATTTTGAAAAAAGAATTCTATAAATATAAAATTCTGACAAAACAGATATTTTAAAAGAGAATTCTGATAAATGAGTATGGTATTTAAATGGATAATTTTAAGAAAACCATAAAGTTACAAAAATTGACTTAAGAAGAATGATCAAATATCTCCCTAATTAAAAAACAATAGACTCAGATGGTTTTATAGACATGTTTTACTCAATCTATAAGAAACAGATAATTCCTCTTATACAAACTGATTGGACACCAGAAAAACGGAATGAGAAATGTAATCTGTTTTCTTTTTTAAAGATTTTATTTATTTGAGAGAGAAAGTACACAAGTGGGGGAAGGGACAGGGGAGGAGGAAGAGGGAGAAGCAGACTCCCCACTTAGCAGGAAGTCTGCTCTTGGGCTTGATCCCAGAACTCTGGGATCATGACCTGAGCCAAAGGCAGATGCTTAACCCACTGAGTTACCCAGGCACCCCAGAGAAATACAAGAAAAGACTGACAAAGATATACAGAAAGATTGAGAAGGACAGCTAAGAAAATTATAAATTTATTTCACCTACGAACGCAGATGCAGAAATTCACTATTAGCAAATACTAGCGAATCAAATATAGTCAATATTTCTTTTTTTGTAGTGACCTAGAAGAGTTGATCTCAAGACTGCAAGGACCACTTAATATCAGAAATTTTAATAATGTCAAACATTATCATATTAAAGGAGGAAAATGGATGATCCTAATCAATCCTTACCAGTTGAATAAGCATTTGATAAAATTCAACACTCATTCATGATAATCATTCTACTAAGAGAAAAAGAAAGGGAAAAATTTCTATATAAAAAATTACCCATCACCCAAATAGAGAATTTATCAAATACATCAAACCCGTGGTGAAACTAGAAGCATTTTCATTAAATTTAGGTACCAACAAATTTATCCACTTTCCCAACTTCTAGTTTATTTTATACTATGGGTCTTGTCCAATGCAATAAGACAAAAAAAAAAATTAAAGAAGTAATCATAAAAGTAGTAACTAGAAAGATATTTTAAATATATAGATATGATTGCATTAGTTTCATAAACATCCAAGAGAATCCACAATCTATTATATTTAAAGAGAGAATCAAGTTCAAAATACTTGGTGTTTACTCAAAGGAGTTGAAAACTTTTGTCTACACAAAAATTGCACATGAATGTTAATGAAGCTTTATCTATAATTGCTAAAATTTAGAAGAAATAAGATGTCCCTCAGTAGGTGAATGGTTAAAAAACTGGTATATCCAGACAATGAATCCTTATTCAGCACTAAAAAAAGAGCTATCAAGACATGAAAAGACACAGAGGAAACATAAATATATATTATCAAGTAAAAAATCAATCTGAGAAGGCTATACACAGTATGATTCCAACTCTATGACATACTAGAAAAGGAAAAACTATGGAAATAGTAAACAGATTTTTGTTCCTAGTGTTTGGGAGAGAGGACAGGATGAATAGGTAGACCACACTGAATTTTTAGGGCTGTGGAACTACTCTGTATACCAAAATGATGCATACATGTCATTATTTATTTGTTCAAACCCAGATAATGTACACCACCAAGAGTGAACCTTATGTAACCTATGGACTTTGAGTGATACTAATTATTGTCAATGTAGGTTTATCAGTTGTAACAAATGCATCACTCTGTGGTGGATGTTGATAATAGGGGAGGCTATGCATGTGTGGGAGCAGGGAGTATGTGGGAAATCTCTGAGCTTATTGCTCAATTTTGCTATAAACCTAAAACTGTTCTAAAAGATAAAGTCTCTTAAAAACAGAGTCTTAAAAAAAAAAAAGTCTCTTAAAAACAGGTCAAACAAGTTTGCTAACTATAAAATGAATCTTAAATACATAATAATAATCTTTCTATTATACCAGTAATAATCAACTAGAAAACACAATATCGTAAAAGATATTATGCATAAAACTAATAATATAATGTATTTATTCTTTGTTATCGACAACTAATAATTGCTAAATCCACATGTTCAAATTAATTTCTACCTTCTAACCTGCTCCTCCTATGGTCTTCTTTAATTAGTAAATGAAAACACCAAAACACCATCTTTCTAGCCTAGGCCTAAAACTTTGGACTTATCCTTGATTCCTCTCCTTTATACCTCACATTCAATCAGTCAGCAGCATCTTTTATATTTCTTTTCAAAATATATCTACTTCTCATCACCTCCACTGTTAGACTCTTGGATCCAAACCACCATACCATCTCTCCTTAGTCTCTGTTTTGCCTTTGTCCTTCTATAGTATCCTTTCCATGTAGCAGACAAAATAATCCTTTCACATATAAGTCAGATCATGTCATTACTCTGCTCAAAATCTTACAATAGCTTCTCATTATTATTTGGCATAAAGTCAAAGTCTTAAGGTTTATACAAGATCTTACCCATTGACATCTCTTTATATTTATCACTTTCTACTCCCTCCTTACTCATCCCATTCTATACATAGCCTCCTTCCTGGTCCCCTACAAAGTATACTACCATTGTTGCACTTGCAAGATGGAACATATTTCCTCAAGAAAGCTATACAACTCACTCTCTCAATTCCTTTAGGTTCTCTTCTTAAATGTCTCATTATTAGCTAGACCTTCTTTAAGTCCCTCACATAAAATAGTAATTCTTCTTTATTTTCTCTCAACTCCTCCTCCTTGGCATACTCTATCTCCCTTATAACTCTTTATTTTCCTCAGTGGCACCTATTCCCAAGTAACACGTGAAGTTTTATTTACTTATTTATTGTCTGTATATCCTCCATTAAATGGAAATTCTATGAGGGCAGGTATTTTTTTTTTAACTCCATTGCTATATTCCCAGAAACTACAATAATATCTGTTTTGTAGTATGTATTCAAAAATAATATTAAAATGTAATATATTGGTTTTTATGTCATTTATTATATCTTCCTTTATGGTTGAAACACATAAAAAAGGAATAAAATAAATTCTAAACAAAGGTGAACTAAAACTTGAATATTCTTCAGATAGAACATTTCATGTAAATATGTAGTATATTTTTCTCTTCTCTTTCTCAGTATTGCTCTTGAAGGGGATAACATATCTGATTTGAGAGTACATACAAAAGTTTGTTTTGCATCACAAAGCTTTAGCAAATGACTTACCATCATTAGGAATACAAAAAGGAATTTGGGTTTAGTCAGATTCAGCTATTAAACCATTTAAACAAAAATCTCATTTTACTGAAGAATGTAGGGGAAAGGATTTATTTAAACTTCCTCAAGATTAAAAAAGAGGAACTTTTCTTAGTAAAATTTTACTTTATCACAAAATGAAAGTGTCATATTTTTTGAACTGCTAATATTCATATCTGATCTTTAAAAATCAACACTCTCCAAAACACTTTGTTTCATTCAAGAATTAGAATGCAGTAGACAAATAGCATAGAATATGGTTGACATCAATAAGAATGGCAGAATAAAAATCTCATAAAAACTGCTCCTCCAGAAAAACAATGAGGCAACTGGCAAAGATTATCAAAATAAATGTTTTCAGAAATAGGGAAATTAAAAAAAAATCTATAGCTATGTGAGGAGTGCATATTTAAGAGAAAAATCTGAATCTTAGTAAGAATGTGAGCTTTATTTTAATTTGCCCTACTCTCATTTCACTCTTCTCAGCTCCATAGTCACCTTGAAAACCAGGAGTTCCATAAACGAGCAGGCTAGCAACCTCTGGAAGAGGCAAAATGTTTTAGATGTTTAGAAGCACCATTTCAAGGAACTATGATTATTTGGCCTGTCTGCCAGTTCCCTAAAAACATTTCTTTACCATGCTTATCTTTATTCAGAGCTGTCTTAAGCAGTCTTTTTTGTCAAAAACAGTCAGCAGTAACTGTTTAACATTGCAGCTGTCTGCGGGGGCCATAACCATAAAAACTGGGGTAGATAAGTTAACAATAAAAGTTAAAAATTAAGGTTAAAAGCTGAAGAAGGCAATGTCCACATGGGGCTTTAAAAACTATGACATGTTCCTGGAAATTTAGAAGGCTATCCACTCATATGTAAAACTGTTTGCATTCTCTAGAAAGATCTGATAAAGCCTTAATCTCTCATCTTTGGATAACCTCAAGGCTCTGAGCAAGTAGGAAGCAAAGGCTAAGGCAATGTAGACTGTTGCCTGAATATTAAATATGTGCCTCAACATGCATACACGGCTCATCACCAAAGGTTGGAAGATTTACTGAGTACAGAAACTTAGGGATATCTCTGTCTAAAAATTAGATGACCATTAAGATGACTAAGCAGGGATCAGAGTTGACAGAGAATACAAATTATACAGGTTTAGTTCAGAAAAGTCACTAAAATACCAACAATAATGACCACCATCATAACAAACAGCAACAAAAACCCCTGTGGTGGGGGCAGAATCTCATTAAAAATCTCATTTCCAAAGTTGCCACATTATATTCTTTGAAATGTAAAGTTTTCAACCAAAACAAGTATGAGATGTTGGACTTATTAGACAAAGACTCTAAATCAGCTCCTTTAAATATGTTCAAAAAACTAAAAGAACCATGTCTAAAGAAATTAAGGAAAAATGTCTCATCAAATGCAGTATATTATTAAAGACAATTAATGAAAATGAACCAAATAGAAATTATGGAGTGGAAAAGTACAATAAATACAATAAAGTGAAAAATTCACTAGAGGGGCTTAAAAGCAGATATGAGCCAGCAGAAGAATGATCAGTGAACAAGAAGATCAGTTGAGTGAAATTATCCAGTTTAAAGAGCAGAAAGAAAAAAGAATGTATAAAAATGAACAGAGCTTAAGCAACTCTGGGACATCATCAACCACAGCAATAAGCAGAAAATGAGAATCCCAGAAGGAGAGAAGAGAAGAGAAAGGGAGAGGAAAAAAATATCTGAAGAAATAATGGGTGAAAACTTTTAAAATCCACTGTAAAACAATCTACACATCCAAGAAACTTAATTAACTCCAACTAGGATAAAGAAAAAAAATCCACATTTAGACACACTATAATCAAACTGTCAAAAATCAAAGACAGAGAACCCTGAAAGTTGCAAGAGAACAAAAACTCATAAATTGGACATCATCAAAATTAAAAACTATGTGTTTCAAAGGACATTATTATAAAAGTAGTAAGATAATGCACAGAATGGAAAATAATAAGTACAAATCATTTATCTGATAAGGGGACCTGTATAGAGAATATGTAAAAAAATTCTACAGTTCAACAATTAAGGATAACTTAATTAAATAATGGGCAAAGGATGTAGTCAGACATTTTTGCAAAGAAGATATACAAATGATTAATAAATATATGAAAAAATGTACATTATTAGGGAAATGCAATCAAAAGCACAATGACATGCCACTTCAACACTCACTAAGATGGCCATGATCCAAAAGAGTGACAGGTATTGGCAACATGAGGAGAAACTGGAACCCTCATACACTGCTAAGGGGAAGGTAATATAGTGCAGGCACTTCACAGAACAATTTTTCAGTTCTTCAAAAAGTTGAAAACAGAATTAGCATATGACCCAGAAAATCTACTCCTAAGTATATATTTAAAGAACTGAAAACAAGTACTCAAATACTTACACAAATGAACGTTTGCAGCAGTATTATTCGTAATAGCTAACAAGCAGAAATAAACCAAATATCCATTAACTAATGAACTGTTAAATAAAATGTAGTATATCTACACAATGTAATATTATTCAGCCATAAGTCATCTAGAACAACCCTTAGCTGATAAGTGAGTTTTTGTACCAAAATCCACTAGGCAGTAATAACATTTGGTTGTTTGGTAGTAATAATATCTGGTGGTAGAACATTTCCACTGTTCAAGAATTTATTTCTCCTTGTAAGGCCTCATCTACTTTTGGGAAACTATAATGCAAATATTTATTTACTAGTGTAGGTTCTTATTCTAGTTTTGTTTCTTAAGATGTTCAAAACATCTTACCATTTTTCATGTATCTGCTTTCCTATTTACCATCAATATTTCTGCAGGGACTGCAATTACTAAAACTATATTCAACTACAGAGTCATGTTCATAACTACCTTTAATAAATACGATTTGATGATAATGGGATAATGAGAAAACGTGCATGCCCTCATATTTTGGTAACATGAAAAATCACGGAAAGAACAAAGGGGTGAAAATTGCAAATTCTTGCAAAAACATCTAGTTTCAAAAAATCTAGCAGCATAATCTATTGTTTTACATATATAAGAGAAAATTTGAAAAAGTTTTATCATTACAAGTTAGAGCCTATCCTATTAATTGAAGATACCTAAAGCACAAACTCCCTCTTTATATATATATATATATATATATATATATATATATATATATATAATATTTATATATTAAAGTTCCATATATATATGGACGTTTAATTTCATGGAAAATATTAAGATATTGTGGTAATATTGGAATGTTTGAAATATATGAATTATTATAGTTGATAGATTAGTCAACTCATATTTATAAAACCAAGTATTTAGAAAGAATAAATAATGTTAAAAAACCTGACTGGCATAGATTTTCAAAACGCAATTTTTTTTTTTTTTTTGGTCAATCAGCACTCAGTAAGTATATATTCTTATTCTTATGTATTAAGAACTCTGAGAGAGAAGAGTCCAAGATGACAGAGGAGTAAGAGACCTTAGTTTAGTCTGATCCTAGGAATTCAGCTAGATAGCTATCATTCTGAACACCTGCAAACTCAACTGGAGATCTAAGAAAAGAATTGCTGCAATTCTACAAATAGAAAAGCAACCACTTTTTGCAAGGTAGGAGGTGCAGAGAAATGAATCTGAGGTGATATATGGAAAAATAAATTGTAAATTGGGGGAGAGAGCCTCCATAAGCTGGCTCTCTGGAAAGTGATATAGTGATATAATAGTGGAGCACAAAATCAGAATGTTTAGAAGTCTACTCCAGTGAGGGACATTCCTGTGCCTGAAAGGCTCTCAGGTGGCCAAGCAGGGTGGAATCCTAGGTGGGACAGTGTGGTCTCAGGACTGACAGGGTCACAGAAAGAATGTGGGTGCCTGACAGCAGCAGAGTTCCCAGGCACTGGGGTGGGGAAGCCGTCTCCAATCAGCAAGCCCAGGAGTGGCCTTTCAGCTTGGTGTTGCCATAAACCAGGAACCGTGGCCTTGTCAGGTGACCATTCTCCCAGCAGGGGACCCAAAAAGGGCAGAACCACAGGAGACACCCTGCACTCCCCCAGGAGCAGCAGTGTGTATGTGTGCCACAGAAGTCTACAGGATTTGGAGACTCTAAGTGGGATCATGTGTCTGAGTTGGGTGAGCACAAAGTGTGGATGGAAACCAGGGAGACAGGAGTGATTGACTGCTTTTCCCTGAGGACTCACTGAGGAGTAGGGAGCATGAGCTTTTAGCTTGGGAGATTGGGAGGTAGCCATTTTCATTCTTATCCTCTAAAGTGGGGTGTTAAGTCTTCAAGGAACAAAAACCATATAGAGCAATCAGAGCTGCTTACTTAGCCTGAGCCCCTGGGAAGGGCAGTACAATTTTGCCCAGTCAAAGAAACCAGAGAATCAGCACAACAGCCTCGCTTGCCTGACGCAAAGATCAGCAAGAATATCCCACTAAGACTAAGTTTACTGGTCATACAGAACTACAAAACTCCAGAGTTGCAGGAAAATGGTATATAGAACTCATGTTTTTTTTTTTTTTCCTCATGATTCTTTAATCTCAATTTTAATTTTTTTCTCTTTCCTTTTCAACCAATTTCTTATTTTATCAACTCTTTTTTTATGTCTTAATTTTTCATTTTTATAGTTATATTATATCCTTTCATTGTATTTAATTTTATTTTTGTACAGCCTTTGTGATTTCAACTTGATTAGATTTTAGGTTTTTTTTTTTACTTTTCCAGATATGGATTCTCTAGTGTCTTCTATGCTTTTTCAAGCCCAGCTAGTATCTTTATAATCATTATTCTAAGCTCTAGTTCTGACATCTTACTCCTATCCATAGTGATTAGAACTCTAACAGTCAGTACTGCCTCTTGTTCTCTTTTTTGAGGTGAGTGTTTCCATCTTGTCATTCTGTCCAGAGAATAGATGAACAAGGGAACAAAATACTAAAATGGCAACAAGGCCTGCAGAGAAATATACTCTAAAGAAATCAGAAGAGACCCAAAACTTAAAAAAAAAAAATTAAAAAAAAGTTGGGGTAGCAATCCTTATCTCAGACAAATTAGATTTGAAACCAGACTGTAATAAGAGATGAGGAAGGACAAAATATCATAATTAAAGGGTTTATCCAACAAGAAGATCTAATAATTGTAAATATTTATGCCCCAAAGATGGGAACAGCCAATTACATAAACCAATTAATAACAAAATTAAAGAAACACATTGATAATACAGTAATAGTAGGGGACTTTAACACTACACTCACTGCAATAGACAGATCATCTAAGCAGAAGATCAACAAGGAAACAAGGGCTTTGGATAACACACTAGACTAAATGGACTTCACAGATATATTCAGAGCATTCTATCCTAAAACAACAGAATACACATTCTTCTCAAGTGTACATGGAACATGTTCCAGAATAAATCACATATTAACTCACAATCAGGTCTCATCTGGTACCAAAAGACTGGGATCATTCTTTGCATATTTTCAGACCACAATGCTTTGAAACTGGAACTCATTCACAAGAGAAAATTTGGAAAGAACTCAAATACATGGAGGTTAAAGAGCATCCCACTAAAGAATGAAAGGGTCAACCAGTAAGTTAAAGAAGAATTTTTAAAAAGTCATGGAAAGAAATGAAAATGAAAAAACAACTGTTCAAAATATTTGGGATGCAGCAAAGGTGGTCCTAAGAGGAAAGTATATAGCAATACAAGCCTTTCTCAAGAAACAAGAAAGGGCTCAAATATACATCCTAACCTTACACCTAAAGGAGCTGGAGAAAGAACAGCCAGTAAAGCCTAAACCCAGCAGAAGAAGAGACATAATAAAGATCAGAACAGAAATCAATGAGATAGAAACCAAAAGAACAGTAGAACAGATCAACAAAACTAGGAGTTGGTTCTTTGATGAAAGAATTAATAAGTTTGATAAAACCCTGGCCAGATTTATCAAAAAGAAAAGAGAAAGGACCCAAATTAATAAAATCATGTGAAAGAGGAGAGATCACAACCAACTCCCAAGAAATACAAATAATTATAAGAACGTATTATGAGGAAGTATATGCCAACAAATTAGGCAATCTGGAAGAAATGGATACATTCCTAGCAACATATAAACTACCAAAAGTGAAACAGAAAAAAAAAAAAAAACCAACAAACCCAGAAAACCTGAACAAACCCATAACCAATAAGGAAACTGAAGCAGTAATCAAAAATCTCCTAATAAGAGTCCAGGGCCTGATGGCTTCCCAGAGGAATTACATATTCTTCTGAAGCTGTTTCAAAAAACAGAAATGGAAGGAAACTTCCTCTTTCTATGAGGCCAGCATTTCCTTGATCCCAAAATCAGACAAAACACCACCCAAAAGGAGGATTACAAACCAATATCCCTGATGAATATCGATGCTAAAATTCTCACCAAGACACTAATCAATAGGATCCAACATTACACTAAAAGGATTATTCACCAAGACCAACTGGGATTTATTCCTGGGCTGCAAGGATGGTTCAACATCTGCAAATTAATCAATGTGATACACTACATTAAGAAAAGAAAAGACAAGAATTATACAATCATCTCAAAAGATATAGAAAAAGCATTTGTTGGGGCACCTGGGTGGTTCAGTTGCTTAGGTGGCTGCCTTCGGCTTGAGTCGTGAACTCTGGGTCCTGGGATCAAGCCCCATGTCGAGCTTTCTGCTCAGTGGAGAGCCTGTTTCTCCCTCTCCCTCTGCTTGCCACTCTGCCTACTTGTGCTCTCTATCTCTCTCTCTGTCAAATAAATAAATCAAATCTCTCACAGAGCTAGAACAAACAATCCTAAAATTTGTATGGAACCAGAAAAGACCCCAAATAGCCAAAGCAATCTTGAAAAAGAAAACCAAAGCTGGTGGCATGACCATTCTGGACTTCAAGCTCTGCTACAAAGCTGTAATCATCAAGACAGTATGGTACTGGCACAAAAATAGACACAAAGATCAATGGAACAGAACAGAGAACATAGAAATGGGCCCTCAATTCTATGGTCAACTAGCAGGAAAGCTAGTTTGACAAAGCAGGAAAGAATATCCAATCCAATGGAAAAGACAGTCTGTTCAACAAATTCTATTTGGAAAATTGGACAGCCATTCGCAGAAGAATGAAATTGGACCATTTCCCTACACCATACACAAAAATAGACTCAAAGTGGATGAAAGACCTCAATGTGAGACAGGAATCCATCAAAATCCTAAAGAAGAACACAGGCAACAAACTCTGTAACCTTGCCCACAGCAACTTCTTACTAGACATGTTTCCAAAGATAAGGGCAACAAAGGCAAAAATGAACTATTGGGACTTCAGCAAGATAAAAAGCTTTTGCACAGCAAAAGAAACAGTCAATAAAACCAAAAGACAACTGACAAAATAGGAGAAGATATTTGCAAATGACATATCAGATAAAGGGCTACAATCTGAGAGACAAACTGGGGTGTGGTTGGGTGAGCATGGTGGTGGGTATGTATTGCATGGAGCACTGGGTGTGGTGCATAAACAAAGAATTTTGGAACACTGAAAAAAAAATTTAATAAATCAAAAAAAAAGAACTTATCAAGCTCAACACCCAAAGAACAAGTAATCCAATCAAGAAATGGGCAAAAGACATGAACAAACATTTTTTCATAGAAGACGTGAAAAAATTGCTCAACATTAGTCGGCATCAGGGAATACAAATTAAAACCACAATGAAATGCCACCTCACACCAGTCAGAATGGCTAAAGTTAACAAGTCAGGAAAGGACAGATGTTGACAAGCATGCAGAGAAAGGGGAACCCTCTCACACTGTTGGTAGGAATGCAAGCTGGTACAGCCATTCTGGAAAACAATATTGAGGTTCCTCAAAAAGTTGAAAATAGAGGTACCCTATGACCCAGCAATTGCACTACTGGGTATTTACCCCAAAGATACGAATGTCTGATCTGAAGGGGCACCTTTACCCCAATGTTTATAGCAGCAATGTCCACAATAGCCAAACTATGGAAAGAGCTCAGATGTCCATTGACAGATGAATGGATAAAGAAGATGTGGTATATATAGAGAATGGAATACTACTCAGCTATCAAAAAATGAAATCTTGGGACGCCTAGGTGGCTCAGTTGGTTAAGCAGCTGCCTTCGGCTCAGGTCATGATCCCAGCGTCCTGGGATCGAGTCCCACATCGGGCTCCTTGCTCGTCAGGGAACCTGCTTCTCCCTCTGCCTCTGCCTGCCATTCTGTCTGCCTGTGCTCGCTCTCTCTCCTCTCTCTCTCTGACAAATAAATAAAATCTTAAAAAAAAAAAAAGATTATTAAAAAAAAATGAAATCTTGCCATTTGCAATAACACAGATGGAACTAGAGGGATTTCTGCTAAGTGAAATAAGTAAATCAGTAAAAGACAATTAGTATATGCTCTCACTTATATGTGGAATTTAAGAAACAAAATAGGATCATAGGGGAAGGGAGGGAAAAATAAGACATAATCAGAGAGGGGGATGGGGTGTTGGAATAACTGGATGATGGGCATTAAGGAGGGCATGTGATGTAATGAGTACTGGGTGTTATACGAAACTAATGAATCACTGAACTCTATCTCTTAAACTAATAACATACTATGTTAATTAATTTAAATTAAAAAATTGAGAGACAAAAAATAATAAAATAGGTAAGTGTTAAGAAAGATGTCTTTATTTATTTATTTATTTATTTATTTGAGAGGGACAGAGAAAGAATGAGCACAGGAGCAGGAGAGGGGCAGAGGGAGCAGCAGACTCCACCTGCTCCTCTCCCCTAGCAGGGAACCTAACTTGGGTCTTGATCCCAGGACCCTGGGATCATGACCTGAGTCTAAGGCAGGCAGACAGACACTTAAACAATGGAGCCACTGAGGTGCCCCATCTTTCTCTATTTCTGTAATTCTTCCTTTGCTTCTGTAACTCTTTTAGCATATAACAAGTTGAGATACTACAATTATATAGACAAAATGTGAAGCTTGCTACCTGAGGGAATATATCAAATAATATTCTTAACTGTAAAACTAAATAGACATAAAGGTTTTCTAAAGTTGCATAAATATAATCATATATTAGAAAATAGTTAAAAAGACATAAGTGATAACATTATTATGAGCAAAAATTATGCTATACTACATTTTTAACAACTGTCTGCCTTCAGAGTTTGTAAATTAAATCTGTAGATACATACCAAATCTGTTTTTGGAGGATCTGGACACTCAGTGGAGAAAAAAGGTGTCGAACTTCTGACTCCACTGCTATCAGGAACTGGCTTTGGAGGTTGAGCATGCTGTCTGTAAGTAGCACTTTTAGGAGTCCAGCAGAACAGATTGATTGATTCCCGCACACAGCGTTCAATGTCAATTTCTAGATAGGAAATTTTTTTTTAAAAAGCAAACATTTAGAATTTGAATTGGTATGTTCATTAAAAAACACAATCTTTCCTAAATGCATGTATCCAATATGGCTAAGATGATAACCAATTACAAAAGATGTCAGCAAAAATATAGTATAGATATTAATCAGCATATATGATTATAATGGTGGGAGTATTTTATGTTATTATATACCTTCAGATATATATACATTTACATATGTGAATATATACATATATTTTTATGTGTATTTTGTTATCATCTACATATATACATATACACATATATACATACATATATACATATACACAGTAGACATGTTTGGATTGTTCAGTATATCATTATTTAAACATCATGGAATATAACACATCTTATTTAAGAATCTGCCTCATGGGGCGCCTGGGTGGCTCAGTGGGTTAAAGCCTCTGCCTTCGGCTCAGGTCATGGTCCCAGGGTCCTGGGATCGAGCCCCGCATCGGGCTCTCTGCTCCGTGGGGAGCCTGCTTCCTCCTCTCTCTCTCTCTGCCTGCCTCTCTGCCTACTTGTGATCTCTGTCTGTCAAATAAATAAATAAAATCTTAAAAAAAAAAAAAGAATCTGCCTCATTTACTCTGATAATAGTTTACTTTTTCAAAGTAGAATAGATATTGGGGAATTCATTTTAGAAAAATTCCAATTAATATGGTTAAGATAAAAATTTGAAGCTAAAGTGAGAAACCCTATCATTTAAAACAAAATTGATCCATTTAACACTGTTAATTTCCAAAGGAAGAGTTTCAGACCATAGGTTTTGCATCTGCAGGGCTCAACTCAGTCTTACAAATCTGTCACCCAGTAAAAGCTTGGTCAAGTCAATGATCCAGATCACAGGTTGTAGTTCAGTTGTTAAATCACTAGCAATAGAAAAGCCAGTTGTATCTGCTTCCAAAACACCCTACCAATACCATAAAAGGTTTACAGTGAATCTTGAGAATTTACTGGCATCACCTCAATTCTACCCTGATGATTAGTACTGGCAGATACCCCATTCTCATTCACTTGACTCATGTCACCACTCCATCTCAAAATCCTTCCAAAGTCCTTTATCATAACCAAAATATTATGCAAAAAGTATTTTGTAAACTGTACATCAAAATAGCAATTATTCTTAAAAAGTCATCTCTTATCTTAAGGCACTACTTTTTTTTTATTTTGCATTATAATTTTGATTAATGCATTATGAATAAATCATGTACCCTGGATTATGGTTTCTAAGGTTTGATTCCAAGCTCCATGAAGAACTTTGTGATTCTGAAAAAAATAACTTCTCTAAATCCTGATTTATCCTCATATATTACTATCATATCTCAGAAAGAGAGAACTATTTCCAAAATAATAAAATACATCTCATATTTCATTTGGGCCAGAATAGGTGGAAAATACATCTCTCCTGAAGATTTCTGTTCTTTTGCTCTAATGCTTCCAAGATCGAGTGCTTCCAAGATCTAGTGAACAGCTGTTGTCCTGGCACTTCTCTTTACTAGCATCCAATTCCCTTCGGCTCTCCCCTGTATTTGATCCCTAATTGGAGAGACAAGACATTATTTACTCCTTGATTTACTCCATCACTTTGGTGGAACACATTTTCCAGCAGCTTCTATGAAAGGATGTGCAGAAACCAAATTATTTTGAAATCTCCATGTCTTTTAAAATACTTATTCTGCCTTTGACTAAAAGTTAGAGTAGGCATAGCATTCTAGGGTTGAATTTTTTCAGTTTAGAGTTATGCAAAAATAGTACTCCATTGTCTTCTGAGAAGGCTGATATGATTCTCAGTTGAAATCATTTGTATGTGATTTTCCTATTTCCTGTAAGCTTTTAGGATCCCTGATGTTCTAAAATTTCATAATGATATATGTAAATATGTTACTTCATTATACAAGGTATTTGGTAGTCCTTTTGTAATCCTCCACCTAACAAAGTTCTTGCTTGATGTCTGCAGTAATTTGTTTTTTTTTCCTCTTCTCTCTTATTAAAAAAAAAAATCCTGAACATCCTGAATTTATTTTCTAATAATTTTGCACTTTCTTCACTTTTCATCTATATTTTTGTTTTATTTTCTGAGACTTTTCCTAAACTTTATCATCTAACTCTTATTAGAAAGCTCACTGCATTTCTAGATTTTTAATTTCCAGTAAATCTTTTTTGTTCTTTGTTACTTAAAAAAAAATCTGATTTGTCGTAGTTGCAATAACATTTCATAATTATCTTTCTGAGGATATTCCCGTATTCAGCTTGTGTTTGTCTGTGTTTTAGTTGGGGAGATTTTCTTTAGAGGTTTGGCAATCTATGACTCTACCTATTTAAAAGAACAGCACTAAAAATGAGATTGGAAGTATTGTGTATGTGGCAGGTCTTAGTGACAGGTAGATCCATTACTGGGTAGCTCAAGACATGGTCATTTGTTAGAAGGCTGCTAAGTAAAGTATTTCTCCTCCTGGGGATGTTCTCCCTTTCTAGAGAATAATTCTCTGTCTAAACTAATCTTTGCCAGCATTGGTCCCAGAGAGTTCCAGGGGTTCTAACTACATACATCCCCTCACTTTTGCTCTCTGCTCTATGCTGTTAACTCTGAATTTCAAGATACTTTGGTTCTATTATTCCAAAGAATACCCCTCCAAATTTACTGTTGTTGTGGTCTTTTTTTTCTTTTTTGTAAAGTTTGCAAAAGTAAAGATATTTGAGCCACAAACAGTGAAGATTTCTGTCTTTGTACCAATTTTCCCTCTACTACACTTCATCTTGTGTTAGGCAATATTATAGTGGCTGGGGACACTTTTGATATATAACTAGGAATAAACTTTAGGAATAGACAATTAGTTTGGCTTAATGGGATATATTTTTTGTGATTTGAAGTCACTTCAGGATATTGATAAAAGTTTTCTCCTTGAAGAAACTCTAGCCAGGTTCCTTTAAGCCCCTTTTTGGGAGGCAGAATGATCTGGGTTTAAATTTCAATTCAATCATTTCCAAGTTGTTGGCCAATCTCATTTTTCTGCCTCTTTTTGCTTAATCATAAAATAGGGATAATATTACTTAAATCCTGGGAGCATTATGAATTATAAATAATATTATTTCAGCACATGGAGGGAATTCAGAGATATTACAAACTTCCAGATATATAAAATGCATGAAAAATCTTGGCACTTCACCTGAAAATTTAAAAAGCATTAGCCTTAGATTCTAGTTAGTGTGCCTTCTTGTTTTAAAGCCAGTTGAAATATAGGCTACATTTCTGTTTTGCACTTGGTAGATTTCCATTCAGAAAGAGATTGCCTTTTAAATAATATTCTTTATCACCTTTCAAAATGCCAAAACTTGGAATGTTATTTAGTGATGAAAAGTAATGGGCTATCAAGCTGTAACAGACAAGGAGGAAAAGTCTGAAAAGCCTAGATACTCTATGATTCCAACTAGTCCAACTATATTGACATTCTGTAAAAGGCAAAGCTATCAAGACAGTTAAAAATAAAATCACTGATTTCCAGGGTATAGTGGGGTGGGGATATTGGGAAAAGGACTGTACAGTTGTAGCACAGCAGATTTTTTAGGGTGGTGAAATTGTTCTATATAATACTACGGTGGTAAATACGTAACATCACTCACTTGTCAAAACCCACAGAACTGCTCAAAACAAAGAATGAACCTTAATGTAAGCTTAGTTAATGGACCTAGTTAATAATAATGTATCAATACTGATTCAACAATTGTATCAAATGTGACACATTAAGGCAAGATGTCAAAAACAGGGTAAATTATGAGCAAAGAAGTGGAAAAATATGTGAATGCTGTACTATCTGTTCAATTTTTTCTGTAAACTTAAAACAGTCCCCTCAAAGTCTGTTAACTAAAAATCCAAAGAGCAGTGACAGAAGTGACATCAGTAAACATAGCATAGTAGATAACTCTAAGGGCATTTCTTCTCTGTGGAGGTTTTTTTTTTTTTTTTTTTTTTTTTTTTTTTTTTTTTTGTTGTTGTTGTTGTTTTTTAAGAACTAATACGGCTCTTGAGTAACTTAGTCCTTAGGCCTCTGACTCAGGTCGTGATCTCATGGGTTGTGGGATCCAGCCCCAGTTCTCTGTGCTCAGCAGGGATTCTGCTTGAAGATTCTCTCCCTCTGCCCCTCTCCCCACTCACCAGCCCCTAACATGCCCTCTCTCAAATAAATAAACCTTTTAAAAAGTTAAAAAAAGAGAAAGAACTAATGAAAGAAGTTAAAAATGTGTAATCATGTCATCTCTGTATTATATTTATTTCTTGACTACAGTAAAAAACTGTGACTTTTCATCCACATGCAAAACAAACTCCGGTGCCAGAAAACATTAAGAAAAATCCCCTTGCATATTACTGGACATAAAAAAGAAACTGGATTTGCAAGAGTTAAAATATTAATAATTTTTTCCTAATCCTGCAAGAGGGACCACTGAAGCTATTTCGGAATATATTGATTCACACAGGATATTTAACATATTGGGCAATTTGAACCATTTCTCTCTCCACTCTGAAATCCTCATCTGTAGTTAACAACAGTATGGTTATTATTTCATCCCAACCTGTGTTTGAGATAAATGCTCACAATTGTCTCTGTGAGGCAGCTAGAAAATTAAGTAGCCAGGAAAACTGCTAAGGATAGGAAATAAATAATATTTTATATTCAAACCACTATTGTAAAACATGGCTTGCTTAAATAAGAGCAGATAAATTGTAGAGATAATGTTTCATATTTAAAATGAGCTAAAAATTTTATGAAGTTGAGTTTTTATTTGCTGTTCTCTGAGAAAGGACTAACACGTAGGAAAAAAAAAAAGGAATGGCTAGTAGTTTATCTAACAACAGGTTTTTAATCTAACACCAGGTACTGTCGTCATTACTGTAGTTAGAAATAAACTTCCTAAAAAGTTAGAAGTAAACTTCTGAAGATACTAGATTGGACCATTTGAAATTGCTGATATGGAAACCTACATTGTAAACAAGTAACATATTCCCCTGTAATAGTAAAAAGTACTATATTTGGACTCCAAATGCCAGTTACTAACTTATATGATAATGCGCATTGCATAACATCACCATGCCTCAGTTGTTTCAAGAGCAAAATGGAGATAATAAGAAAATCTACTTAACATATCTGTGATATATATACAAGATAAAAAATTTTCAAAACTTTATAAACCCTAAATGATTCACAGCCATTATATGGATTATTTACATTGTCCAAATTTTCTATTCACAATTTTGCTTCATAAATGAAGCTTACTATAGGAGAATTAAAAATGTATAAAGAGGTTTTGGTTTGAATAATATTTCTCTGTGCCATAAAGGCCACCCTGCAGTTTGTTTAGTTGAACTGAACTAAAACTGAATTCTTACTATGTTCAAAGTATGGTATTAAGTTCTGAGGCATCATAAAGATGTGTAATTTCTGAGAGTTTTGGAGAAGTGGCCCAGTCAGGGTGAGAGTTTCCACTGAAAACCTTGAGTATTCATTCAGTTAAGGACCTTGACATGTCACATTCTTGGACTAAATAAAAGGTAAAAAGACCTGCCTTAATAAAATAAAAAAATTTAATATGGGCAAAAGGACCCACCAGTTATTTAACTGTCTAGCAAAACAAAACTCAACACTCTTTAAAGGAAGATAATAAAATCCAGACTCTTTTCAGTGTATCTTCATCAATATCTGCTGTATAATAAATAACTACATATGCAAAGGAGAAAATTGTGACCTATAATCAAGAGAAACAGAAGTTCAAGCAAATAGACCTATAAGATAATCCAGAACTAGAATTGTTAGATAAGATTTTAAGGAATTACTATAAATATATTCAATGACTTAAAAGAAAATACTGTAAAGTGAATGGACAGAGAAATGCAAACAATAAAAAAGCCTGAAATACTATAACAGAAAAACTCATTATTTGAAGAGGAAATTTACTGAAAGTTCTTTTATTTATTCATTTTTTTTAAAGATTTTATTTATTTACTTGATAGAGAGAGAGAGAGATTACAAGTAGGCAGAGAGGCAGGCAGAGAGAGAGGAGGAAGCAGGCTCTGAGCAGAGAGCCTGATGCAGGGCTTGATCCCAGGACCCTGAGATCATGACCTGGGCCAAAGGCAGAGGCTTAACCCACTGAGCCACTCAGGCGCCTCTGAAGTGGAAATTTACTGAAAGTTCTTAAAAGCAGAATAAATAAAAAGAACTATATTGGAAAAAAAAAAGAACTATATTGGGGCACAGCAGTCAATCCACTAAAAAACAAAATAAAGAGGAAGTACAAATCTATAAAAAGGACTGAAGAGCACTGATAATGGAAAAATATGGTGGTAAAATAAGAAAAAAAATTAAATTAGCTTCTTTTAATATGGTTAAAAAGTAACTACCTAAAATCAGAATAACAACAATTTATCGAGAAGTTTATTATAAATATAGATGTAAACCTCCAAAAGGAACAAGCCCTCCCAACACCTTGACTTTTGTCCAGTCAGACTGATTTTTAACTTTTTTTTTTAAAAGATTTTATTTATTTATTTGACAGAGAGAAATCATAAGTAGACAGAGAGGCAGGCAGAGAGAGAGAGAGAGAGAGAGAGAGAGAGAAGCAGGCTCCCTGCTGAGCAGAGAGCCCGATGGGGGACTCGATCCCAGGACCCTGATATCATGACCTGAGCCGAAGGCAGCGGCTCAATCCACTGAGCCACCCAGGCGCCCCCGATTTTTAACTTCTGACCTCCAATGTATAAATCATAAATCTGTGTTGTTTGTGATAGCCTTTTACAGGAGCAATAGGAAACTAATACACAAAGGTATACCCTAGGTGTAAACTGTTTTTCTATTCACAATATTTCTTTCTTTTTTATTTTATTACTGTTTTCCACATTGGCTGTACCAGTTTACATTCCTAGCAGCAGTGCATGAGGGATTCTTTTTCTCTATATCCTTGGCAACACTTCTTAATTTCCTGTCTTTTTGATTGCAGCCATTCTGACAGTGTAAGGTGATAATCTCATTGTGGTTTCAATTTCAATAGGAATTGATCTGTGCATTTCCCTGATGATTAGTGATGTTGAGCATCTTTTCATGCACTTATTTGCCATTTGTATGTCTTCTTTGGAGAAATGTCAATTCAGGTCTTCGGCCATTTGTTAATCAGATTATTATTATTATTATTATTATTTTTTTTTGATGTTGCTTTGTATAAACATTCTTTATATACTTTGGATATCAACCCCTTATTGGATATATCATTTGCAAATATCTTCTCCCATTCAGTAGGTTGCATTTCAGTTTTGTTGATGGTTTTCTTTGCCATGCAAAAGCTTTTTATTTTGGTGTAGTCCCAATAGTTTTTGCTTTTGTTTTCCTTGCCTGAGGAGAGATTATCTAAAAAATGTTTTTATGGCCTATGTCAAAGAAATTATTGCCTATGTTTTCTTCTAGGTGTTTTATGGTTTCAGGTCTTACATTTAGGTCTTCAATCCATTTGGAGTTTGTTTTTGTGTATGATGTAACAAAGTGGCCCAGTTTTATTCTTTTGCATGTAGCTGTCCAGTTTTCCCAGCACCACTTATTGAAAGGACTGCCTTTTCCCCACTGTATACTCTTGCCCCTTTTGTGTCGATCAATTGGCCATATAAGCATGGGTTTGTTTCTGGGCTCTCTATTTGGTTACATTGATCTAGATGTCTATTTCTGTACCAGTACCATGCTGTTTTGATTATTACAGCTTTATAGCAGCATATCTTGAAATCTGGGACTGTTATACCTCTGGCTTTGTTCTCTCTTAAGATTGCTTTGGCTATTTGAAGTCTTTTGTGGTTGCATATAAATTTCAGGATTATTTGTCCTAACTCTGTGAAAAATGTTGGTATTTTGATAGGGATTGCATTAAATCTGTAGAGTGCCTTGGGTATTTTAAACTAATTTTAACAATATTAATCCTTCCAATCCACGAGCAGGAAATATCTTTCCCTTTGTTTGTGTCATCTTCAATTTCTTTAATCAATATTTATCAGAGTATAGTTCTTTTACCTTCTTGGTTAAGTTTATTCCTAGATATTTTATTCTCTTTGGTGCAACTGTAAATGGGATTGTTTTCTTAATTTATCTTTCTGCTCCTTCCTTATTAGTGTATAGAAGTACAATGGAGTTCTGTGTATTAATTTTGTGTCCTGCGACTTTACTGAATTCACTTATTACTTCTAATAGTTTTTTGGTGGTCTTTAAGAATTTCTGAATATAATATCATGTTGTCTGCAAATAGTGACTGTTTAACTTCTTCCTTACCAATATAGATGTCTCTTATATTTGTTTTTCTTGTCTCACTGCTGTTTCTAGGACTTCTAGTACTATGCTGAATAGAAGTGGTAAGAGTAGACATCCTTGTCTTTTTCTTGATGTGAAAGGAAAAGTTCTGTTTTTAATCATTGAATATGGTATTAGCTGTAGGCTTTTCATAAATGGCCTTTATTATGTTGAGGTATGTTCCCTCTAAAACTACTCTGTTGAAAGTTTTTTATCATGAATGGATGTTGAATTTTGTCAAATGCTGTTTCTGCGTGTATTGAGATGATCAGATTTTTATCCTTCATTTTGCTAATGTAACATTTTGAATGATTTGTGAATACTAAACCGTCTTTGCATCCCCGACATAAATCCCATTTGATCATAGTGAATGATCCTTTTAGTATATTGCTGAATGCAGTTTGTTAATATTTTGTTGACGATTTTTGAATCTATGTTCATCAGGGCTATTATTCTGTAGTTTTCTTCTTTCTTTCTTTCTTTCTTCCTTTCTTTCTTTCTTTCTTTCTTTGTGTCTTTGTCTACTTTTGACACCAGGGTAATGCTGGCCTTGTAGAATGTATTTGGAAGCTTTCCTTCCTTTTCTAATTGTTTTGGATAGTTTGAGGAGAATAGGTATTAAACCCTTATTTAAATGTTTGGTAGAATTCACTTGTGAATTTACCTGGTCCTGGACTTCTGTTGTTGATAGTTCTTTCTTGTTTTATTTTTTGTTTTGAGAGAGAGAGAGTATCTTAAGCAGGCTGATAGTTCTTTCTTGTTTTACTTTTTGTTTTGAGAGAGAGAGTATCTTAAGCAGGCTGTATACTTAATGCAGAGCCTGACATGGGGCTCGATCTCATGACCTCTAGGTCAATACCTGAGCCAAAACCAAGCATCAGACACTTAACTGACTGAGCCACCCAGGTGCCTCTCTTGGTAGTTTTTGCATTAGTAATTCAATTTTGTTACTAGTATCTAGTTTGTTCAGATTTCTACTTCTCCCTGATTCAGTTTTAAAAGATCCAGTTTTTAGAAGTTTATCTCTATTCACAATATTTTTGATACATCAAATGTGAGGGATTTTCTCTTAAACCCACAACCAATTCTCCAACTCTCTGGATACCAGCTGGATGTCCTAAATTTAATTCAATTCTGAACAGTAACTAGCCAGAATTTGCACAGACCAGATAAGTTAAGGGCTTAGTCTCATAAGACTGCCTCCATTTCAGATGCCAGTCACAAGTCCCAGGTTGTCACCTATACTTCTGACCTACTGGCTATAAACTGTGGGTCTCATAATCCATTTCTCAGTTTAATTTGCTATAACAGTTCACAGAACTCAGGGAAACACTTTACTTAAGTTTACAAGTTTATTATAAAGGATACAAATGAACAGCCAGAAGAAGAGTAGGGCAATGTCTAGAAGGATCCTGAGTATGGGAGCTTCTGTCCCTGTGAAGATGAGGTGAACCTTCTAGCAAGTGGATATGTTCACCAATCAAGAATCTTCTCTGAACTCTTTACATACTTCTATAAAGAATTCGTAATATAGGCATAAGTGATTACTAACTCAATTAGCAGTTCCTCTCCTGTCTTAAGAGGATAGGACAAGTTTCCAACCATGGCTTGGTCTTTCTGATTACCAGCTCTTATCCTGAAGCTCTCTAGGAGCCCACGAAGATTTATCTCATTAAAACAAACACTGCTCCTATCACCTAGAAATTACAAGGGACTTAGGACCTTTGGGTCAGGAACCAAAATCAAATACCAAATATTAGAATAAAAGATGCTCCTAGAATCCCTGTCATCCAGGTAATTAAAAGTGTTTTAGGAACTCATCTCAGGAAGTAGGGGAAGAAACCAAATATATAGTTCTTACTCTGTCACACCTGGGAATTTGAGGTTGGTTTAATAAAATGGACTATTAATTAATGTAATTCTTCAGATTAACAGAATAAGGGAGGAACACCATATGATTAACATAATAAATGCTGGAAAAAACATGTGACAAAAATTCAAAACCCATTAATCATCAAAACTCTCAACAGACTAGGAAAATAAGGGAACTTCCTTAATCTGATAAAGGGCATTTATTAAAAAAATCTACAGCTAACATAAAGCTTAATGGTGAAACATCAAGAAAAGTTTTTTCTCTCCTAAGAGTGAACCAAGACAAGGATGTGTTTTCAATGTGAAACTGAAGGTCCTAGTCAGTGCAATGAAGCAAGAAAAATAAAAGAAAGGCATAAAAATGGGAAAGGACGACATACAGCTGTCTTTTTTCTCAGACAATATGGATTTTTACATTTAGGAAAAAAAACCCTAAGGAATATGCAAAACTATTAGAACGAGTAAATGAGTTTAGCAGCTTTGAAGGATATCATCGTTCAAAACTCAATTGAATTTCTATATATTATTGATAAATAATTGGATAATAAATTTCAAAATTTGATGTACAATAGAATGAAAAGCATAAAATACCTAGGAATACATTAAATAAAAAATAAGCAGAATATGACACTGAAAACTATAAGCATTGCTGAGAGAAATTAAAGAAGACCTAAATAAATGGAGATACACCATGTTCATGGATTGAACAATTTAATATTGATAAAGCTGCAGTTACATTTAAATCTGATCTATTGATGGTGGTCAAAATACAACCAGCTTTGTCACAGATTTAATGAATTGTTGAACACTACACCAAAAACTAATGATGTATTATATGTTGGCTAACTGAACATAAAAACAAAACAAAACAAAAACACCAGGTAATTTAATGGGGGAAGGAAAGCCTTTTTAACAAAAGGAACTGAAATAACTGAATAAATATATGGGACAATAAATGAACCTCCATATCAAAATCATACCACATAATGAATTCAACTGGATCATAGACCAAGAAATGAAAACTAAAATAAGCTTCTGGAAGAAAACTTAGGAGAATACTTTAATGATTTTTGGAGTAGGCAAACATTTCCTAGGGGAGGGCACACTATCTGAGGATTCTGGCTCCAGGATAAAAATCCATAAATGACTTTTCAGGCTCAACCATAGGCAATTACAAATGCTTTACCTGGAGGCTTCATGGGAGAAGGCGACCCTCTTCATACCAGACTTTGTAAATAGCCAATGCACTGTAGTCTCTGAAGGCAGTTGCTGTCAAGGACTCAGATCTCCCTGGCTGACCACGCTGTTACACATATCTACATTTATTATCCAGACCCCAAAACAGAGGTCTTTTATCAGTTGCCTTTAGCAGAGGCTTTCTTCAGATACCTTTCAAAGACTTCATTTTTAGAGGAAGATGAACATGGAGATATTTCCTCCACTCTAGTTGAGTACTAAGTACTTTTTTCCTATTTATTTGTTTGTTTATTTATTTATTTATTTATTTATTTATTTATTTATTTATTTATTTATTTATTCTAACTACTTTTCTACTCCAGTCTGTTTCCACTTTGCCCTTCCTGGGCTTCCAGTTCCATTAGACTGAAGGAACTTTTACTCCAGTCTTCCTTGGTAGTTAGACTTCCATGTTTGTGCTGATCCACCTGACCCTCCACTATTCCATGTGGAAAAATAAAACATGGAGGAGTTGGTTCTTTCTCCTGTTTAGCCTCTTTCATATTCTATGTCACTAAGTAATTACAGACTTGACTGTTAATTTAATTTTGGCTTGTTGTCTTAATTGACTACTACAACAAGTGGCTATCAGCCCACTTGAGCTCAGTCCATCCTCTGACAATATCCATAAAAGAAAAAACTGATAAACTTTATTAAAATCAAAAGTGTCAACTTATCAAAAGACATAGTTGAGAAAACAGAAAGGCCAAGAACAGTTAAAACTCATACACATTAATAGAACAGCAGTTGCAAAGTGGGGAGTAGAGATTGACAGGGGAGTGACATGAAGAAATTTTCTGGGGTAATTCAAATATTCTACATCTTGATTAGGGTGTTGTTTACATAGATATTTATTACTATCAGATGTATTGAATTGTGTAATTGAGGTCTATACATTTAACTGTCTATAAATCTTTTCTCAATTAAAAATGTTTAAATATTGAGAGAAACAAACAAAAAGAAGCAGCACAAGGTCTTTGTATCGTCTATACCTGCAAAGTTTTTTTTGCGTAAAATTTTCAGTTGGACTAGAATGGAGAGGCTAAATATGGACTTATATTCCATTTGTTCAATTACACAGCATTATTTATTATCGATTAGACATTTTAGAACATTTGAATAATTTTCTTAACATCCAAAACCATGAGGGTGATCTGCAACTTATTTATCTATCTCAACCACAGATATTTTTGACACAAATTATTTATAAGAAGGTGAGAAATATTCTGAGTATTGATGTTCTAAGACATGAAAACATTTGCTGAACAAACAACTATGAAGTTGCTTATCTTACTAACAAAAAAAAAGGATGAATGGAATAAAATATGCTTATTATGAAGCATTCTCTACAAGGTAAATCATAAGAACATCCTGACATCCTCAGGCTCATGGAACTGTTATCACCATTTAATATACTGAGAGGAAGTATATTTTAGTGGGTAAAGAAGCACAGACTCAAGACTCAATAATTTTGAGTAACTCCTCTCACATTTTAACATTGTTTGTAATGAGTATCATCTGTAGTCCAAGTAACACACAGATAGAATGTTATTACTAGATAAGAGGATTCGAAAACACAAGAAATGTGCAGTTAGAGACCAATTTACTAAGATTTTGTCATTACTAAGGAGAGATAGCATAGGAAAATTCCCCAGGGAGTTTGCCATATAATTTCTTGTTGTAAAGATCAATTGATACACTTTTACCATATTCTTGAACTTATTGCTGGCCAGTTGTTCTTTTTCTATTCTTGGGAATCATAGCATTTTAGAAGTGTCCAATCCATTTTGCACATTACACCCAGAATATTTTTTCTAAAATTTAAATCTAATCATGCCATTTTTCTGTTTAAAACTTTTGAATTGCATATGGAATAAAGCCAAAATTCCTCAGCATATCATATAAGGTCCTCATACTCAGGACTACATTTCATCAATTTTTATCACCATTATCACTGAGATCACCCCAGTCCATTCACTCCAACATCTTTATCTCTCATTCTATCCTCTAGTCACTCAGTTAGTACCCTACTTAGAGTTAGATGGTCATACAGTTGTATACCTCTGTATGCAACTCTGTCATCCTTATGGTATGTTCTAAGCTTCCAGTGCTTTTTCCTCATCTGTGGGGCTGGTATTGTCTTATCCTTATGTTTATGGCCTCAGTGCATAAAGCTGAATCTGTCATATAGTTGTTTTTTTTGACACATGTTGAATGAATGACTTAACTTATCCTAAGTTCTCAAGGAAGTGGTCAAAATTTCCCGACTACCAGTTCATCCACTTTAGGTGATTTCACAACTCAGAAACATTAAAGCAAAGTTGCTAAGTCTCATTGATCAATATTACTCAATGTTTTCCAAAAGTAAGTCACTCTTGCCTTGACTTTTTGTTCTAAACATGGTATTTTTCACAAGCCTACATTTACTGGGGTTTAGCTTTACTGACACCATTATTTATCTACATAATATTTCTGGATGATTTGTCCTTGTTTTGTGCTCCTTTCACATTTCTTAGTTCAATTCACATGGACACTATAGCAGAATAATATTAGACAGGGCAGAAGGAAGTCTGACAGACATCATCCTGTAATTGAGCTTAAAAGGAGGTAACATTGGGGCGCTTGGGTGACTCAGTGGGTTAAAGCCTCTGTCTTCGGCTCAGGTCGTGGTTCCAGGGTCCTGGGATGGAGACCCACATCGGGCTCTCTGCTCAGCGGGGAGCCTGCTTCCTCCTCTCTCTGTCTCTGCCTGCCTCTCTGCCTACTTGTCTGTCAAATAAGTAAATCAAATCTTAAAAAATAAATAAATAAATAAAAGGTGGTGACATGAAGCTGTCCTCATAACACCAGTGGCCAATATCTAGTACTGGATGGTACCATGAAAATCTCAGGATTTCTTCTAAAAATACCTTGCCACTATTTTTAGATTGTATGAGAAATAGCAAATGTACTGCTTTCATATTTATCTCAACTAGTACTAAAATGACACACATAGCAATATATGTCAAGAACTTTTAGCAACATTTTCTAGCATCATTTGTACTTCCTCAAAAGGTAACATCCCACTATATAATCTATTACAAGGGAATAGAATTTGGGAGAAATTTTTGGCAAAAACCGTATCTTTCTGCTATGTTCTATCTTCAAGAATTAAAGAGTTAGTATAAAGTGATGGAAAGGAGGGAGAAAGGAGAGGGAACTTACAGAGATTGAATGTTACATGTTCTTTATGTATTTTTCAAATATTAAATGCTACATATACTTTATTTATTTATTTTTATTTTTATTTTTATTATTTTTAAAAGATTTTATTTATTTATTTGACAGACAGAGATCACAAGTAGGCAGAGAGGCAGGCGGAGAGAGGAGGAAGCAGAGAACCCGATGTGGGGCTCGATCCCAGGACACCGGGATCATGACCTGAGCTGAAGGCAGAGGCTTTAACCCACTGAGCCACCCAGGCGCCCCTAAATGCTACATATACTTTAAAGGAATAGTTATACATACTGCATACTCAGTACCAGATTTTGTGTCAGGTACATTATGTATATTATCTTTAGTGCTTGTCATAACACTAAAGCAGAAATTAATGTGCCAGAACTGGGGTGTGAGCTTACATCTATGTTACCTAAGACAGTTTGTTCCAGCAGGAGTACTGCACTGAAAGCTTCCCAGTTCACACAGGCAGTGTGTGGTAGAGCTAGGACTTAATCTGTCTTGACCACAAAGCTGGTGCTATCTACTATACTACACTGTCTCTCAGCAATGAAAGGAAATATTCTTCTTAGTCATAATATGTACTTAACACAGAAAGCTTACTTGACTTCTAAAGTAATTCCTCAATTGCTTTTCCTAACAAGGAAACCTATATGATTGATATCTACTTTAATAATTTATAGAAAGAGCCAAATGGGGGTGATTGTTGCATTTATAATACCAATAGGAAAGCCTGTCATGATAGAATGGAAAAGTGAGAAAAAGCAAGTAGTGATGACAACAATGTTAATAAAAATAATCACATCTTATTTGCTCTGTGCCAGGTATTGCTCTAAGTTATTTAGATATATTTATTTAACACAACAACTCTATGATGCAGGTACTATTACAATTTTCATGTAATATAGTTAAGGAAACAAGGAGGTTAGGTCATGATCCTAAGGTCACACAGCTGTAATTGGTAGAGTCACACACCTGAAACCCAGGGGATTTGGTTCCACATTCCATGCTCTTTACAACTAGAGCTACTGAGTGTCTCTTTGTAGAAAGAAACCACTAGGGATGTCTGGGTGTCTCAGTTAAGCGTCTGCTTCGGGTCAGGTCACGATCCCAGGATCCTGGGATAGAGTACAGCATCGGGCTCCCCGTTCAGCCGGGAGTCTGCTTCTCCCTCTGCCTGCCACTCCCCTGCTCCCCTTGTTTGTGTGCTCTCTCTATCTCACTGGCATATAAATAAAATCTTAAAAAGCAAACAAAAAAACTAACAAAAACTCAAAAAAACTGCAACCCTATTTTGTTCCCAAGGTTACCAACTGAGCAGTGTTTCCATCATGTTACTGTCAATTGATATTCTGAAGCCATCTGCGTCAGCAAAGAATTTAGTTAAATTTGCTCTTTGCTTATGCTTTTAAATGCAGATGAATGGGGATTTCAGTAAAGTACAATGTATTAATGAGTTCAAATCAATGTTTGATTCTATCCCGTCTTTATCTACAATCTGTCTCAAGAATTAAAGTGAAATATAGAGTTAGCCTATCTGTCCTTTTTCTGTAGACTTAAAAAGATTGTTTCTTTTAAATATGTTCCAAGCTTATGTCACATAATATTTTGCTTAGAAAACACACATTCAGTGTATTTGTTATGTGTATTAATCTGGATTCACTTCTTAGAACTTCCAAGGATCACTTCCAGTTCCTCCAAGCATCAAGTACAGTTAGGAAAAGTTCAGCATGATGGAAAAAGAGATCTCTTTAGATCTATTTAGGAAAGACATCCCAAGTAAGTGTCCTTTGAATAAAACCAAACACAGGTACACTTTAGGGCAAGGTCTATATTTAGATCCCTTCTGGGCTTTTTTAAGTCATATTTTTATTATACTATCTTTCTTCCCTAGCAGGAATTATATACAGTGACCAAGGAAATGGTGAGCCAGAATAATGGCACAAAGGATCAAGGCGATTCACATCAGTAGAAGGCATCCTATTTTCAAAATCACCTTTTCAATAAGTCAGTTCTTTTTTTTTTTTTTTTTTTTGTTTTATTTTTTATAAACATATAATATATTTTTATCCCCAGGGGTACAGGTCTGTGAATCGCCAGGTTTACACACTTCACAGCACTCACCATAGCACATACCCTCCCCAATGTCCATAATCCCACCCCCCTCCCAACCTCCCTCCCCCCATCAACCCTCAGTTTGTTTTGTGAGATTAAGAGTCACTTATGGTTTGTCTCCCTCCCAATTCCATCTTGTTTCATTTACTCTTCTCCTACCTCCTCAACCCCCCATGTTGCATCTCCTCTCCCTCATATCAGGGAGATCATATGATAGTTGTCTTTCTCCGATTGACTTATCTCGCTAAGCATGATACCCTCTAGTTCCATCCACGTCGTCGCAAATGGCAAGATTTCATTTCTTTTGATGGCTGCATAGATGTCCATCAACAGATGAATGGATAAAGAAGATGTGGTATATATACACAATGGAATACAATGAGTCAGTTCTAACAAATGTTTTCTTTCTTTCTGATTCCAGAAATAATGATTTTACTTTAATGGACAAGCAGTTACTGTTAATATGCCTATACAGTGTGACAACAGATTCTTTCACCAGTGTTTAATGGTACTTTTACGTATCCAATTGGAAAGGTATTAAGTTTGCTTGATTTCAAAATGCACAATCAGCATTTCCTATTTTTTTTTTTTTTAACAACTGACCAGAAAAAGTCTTTTAATCCTAATCAATAATCCTCTGGTTACTTTGGCCTCTGTTTAAGTTAGGAATGAGAGGAAAACATCTACAGGGTACAGACAGTGTCCCTAGTTTGTGAAACCAGCTTATTTTTTGCTATTCAATGCCAAAAGAAAAAAATTTAATTTGATTTTCAAAAGGAATCTCCCAGAAGCAAATATAAGAACTAAACTACTATTTGCTCTTATAAAAAATTATTTAAGTTTGATAAGTTAGATGATGGTGATACTTTGAATTTGGGGGAAAGAAGGAAGGATAAGTTTTAAATAAATCTAAGTATTTTTGTTATTATTTACTCAAAAGGATGAAGATTTTTCAACAACAGACAGATACTGAAGTACCAAATATAGATCATCCACTAAAGATAAAAATCAGGTAGGTAATAGTTTTCTTATTCCTCTTGAGAGTGCTTAATAAATGTGCAATCTTAAGGTACCTTTTTCTTTTTTTCAAGGATTTATTTTTTTCTCATTTTTAAAAAATTTAAATTCAGCTAATTAACATACAATGTATTATTAGTTTCAAGGAGAGGTCAGTGATTCACCAGTCTTATATAATACCCGGTGCTGATTACAACACATGCTCTCCTTTCTTTTGTTCTTTGTATTTAGGCAATTTCATCTCTTGGATAACTCTAAGTGTATTTATTACCAGCAGTCACTTGTGCCTGCCTAAATGTATGAACAACAATAAATGCAGCAGAAGGGTTGGAGCCAATGAAATGCTGTTTGAAAAAAGTAGACTTTTCTACCTGAAAAATGTTTCCGTTTCTACATAAATATAGTTTAGTTTTTTAGTTTCACAGATTGTTATATCCTAGGTAATCACATTATAGTCATCTTCGCAACCACAGCAGCAAAGCTTAGACCATAGTTGAATTCCCTATTTCCACACTTAGCATTTAACACCTAGATTTACAAACTCTTCGCTTGTGAATATAATATATAGCTTAACTTCCTATCCCACACTATATGGCATGGAATTTCCCAGGAGTGGTATGTGCTCTCCCAAGGGCACTGTATTTCCTTTCCTCAAACTGTCAAATGGTCAGTAAGCAGCTATGGATAGGAGAGAGCAAAGTTCCACGTGGATTACATCTTTGTGAAAATACAGATTCTCAAACACCTAACCAAGTAGCCCATATTGACTCTCTAGCAGCTGAAGATAAACAGGCCTCTCCTAAGATTGAAGGCAAATACGTTACTGCCCCCAGCTCATTTACCCTTTTGGTGGTATTACTGACTTAAAAGTAAACACAGCCATCTAGTATGCCCCAGGTGTGTATACCCACAATGCTGGAACAGCAGTTGTGGCAGTATATGAGTGACAGAATCCAGAGAAGGAAGTCAGGGCTCAAGAAGAGATTCTGAAAGCTTGGATGATTATTTTTGCAAATTATTATAAGACTGTCTCATTATCTTATAATTACATTTCATTGAGTGATTCTATTTATTTATTTTTGTACCTGGTAAATCAGAGAAGAGAAGAATGCACTCATTAAAGCCATTAGCCAAAAGCCGGTCCCGTAGCTGCTGGAGAATTGCTACTCCAATACAGAATGGGAAAGAGGAATTCCCAAGGAGTAAGGTATCCCAGAGGTGGAATATTTTGTGCAGTGGAAATACGTCTGTAATACAACAAAATATAAATATATTAATTACAATAAAAAAACAAAATAACAGAAATTAAAACAATAATAAGCTGTTTTACTAGACATATGACAAATGCCTTATGGTCAACACTGTTTAAGAACACATAAACTGTTTTTATAAAATGTTTATAAATGCTATTTTTGGTTTGGTTTCATAAAATGTTTATAAAATTATTTTTATACAATATTTATTGTTTCCTAAGGCATCTTTAAAAATTGATAATCAGATTGGTCAAATAGATGACATTTTCTAACCTCCACCATTGATCCTGGTATAGTTGTTCCATTCATTATATTTCTTCCTAGAATTTTCTTGTTATACTATTTTCACAAGTTTACTTACCTAGATGAAATTTAGTCTTATTTTAGATTGAGTGTTATTACATTTTTATTATGCATTCTAAATAATTGCTTTATTAAATTCCCATAAAAAGTTTATCTCATTTTTTGCAACTTTATTTTTTTACATTTAATGATAGTGCAGATATCTTTTCAGGTTAATGCATACAGATCTACTCTAACTATGGTATTCCATATGTCACTTGTACACATTTAAGCAGAATGTCCTCCATATTAATACCTGCAATTGATTAAACTATTACACATCCACATAATCTGCCTAATTTCTAGAGGAATTCTAGGTTTAGAAATAGCAAAAATATTAGTTACTAGAGGATCTCTAAAAACTGAGTCTCATTTGGTTTGTAAAAGTTGCCTTCCCCAAAACTCTATTATATAAATACTATAGTTATTGTTAATTTCTTTTTCAACAGAGGGCAGAGATTGTATGGATGTCATGACATGTAAGATAGGCATCCTATACATCACTATGCAACACTCATCCTTTGCAATACTCTTTTTGTTACTCACCCTCAAAACAATTCACATTTCTCCCTACCCAACTCTATTACATTAGAATTACATTAGGATGCTTATAGAAATAGATCTTTTAATACAACTGTAGCTATAATATACCGGGGAAAAAAATGGAACTGTCCTTTTACTAATACGATATTGAAAGAAAAGGGAAAATGGTACTTACGAGTAAACATGGTGAGAAACCAAGGGATGGCATAGAGCTATGGGTGGAAGAGGACGGGGTGCCAGGGATGGATAAAAAAGAAATAAAATATAATTACAATGATTATCAATAAGCTGAATGGTAAAAAATATTCGATGCTTTGGCCTACCCCACTGATTAAAATAAGAGTGAATGTTGATCATTATAATTATTACCACAAATACTCTCTTAAATAGTATTATCTCTTACAAATGCTGCAGACAACACTTCTGCCAAGAATTATTCCACAGAATGTCTTCATTTCATCAAAGAAAATACTCAAGACAATGTCTAACCCAAACACAATACTAGCAAGCCAATTCCAAGGGTGTACTTTCAGATTGTACAAAAACATTTCTAGGATTTTAATGGTCCTTATCAGTGTGGAGTTACCCTTAGTATTTTTGAGAATTGATAAGATGGTATTTGAAGAATGTCCAAAATGTCTTATAAAAAGGTGCTATGAAGCATATGCTTTCTATAACCACTCTCTAAATTAATACGAAGCTTCATAACAAACTAAAAGTAATAAGATCTAGAAATGAAATAATCTGGGTCAATAATTTGGGTCTCTAGCTAAGTGACAAATTTATTTTCCTGTTTACTACCTAGGATGAAAATAAATACACACACACACATACATATACTTTCCATTAATTTCTTGACATTTTGAAAGTGAGAAATCACTCTTAATTTCTAAAAATAGAGTAAAATCTCCTTTGTCAGTATAGTAAGTATCAAAAATCAGTAATAATTTATAGAGAAATATGAAAAAGCTCTAATTTTATTTTACGTTCTGTATGAATGCTACCATTAGACAAAGATTTCTGTACTACCTATAGGGTTTAAATAAATATTCTTTCAGCACCTATCAATTATGAATTTATCAGTAGAGTTGCATATGTCTTTGCATAGCACATGACTGAATATTTATGCTATTAAAATGCTGGTCAAGAATCCTAGGTATAATTATACACTATATCAAAATTAAGTACTGTATGTGGAGTAAAGCTCATTGCTCTTCACAAGATGATTTATATACATTGACACAGACAGAGTTCTTTCAAGTGACATTATAAAAGGAAAAACTGAAGAGTACCAAGGTATGTGACTTCACTGTAAAGAGTATGGATTGTAGAAAACAAAATACAACAAAATTAAATATTAGTTTCATCATTATTGTTTATCTTTTCTTTCTTTAAAGGACATGACATAAATTAAATTATAATACCTCTACCCCCCTGATCAAAACCAATTATTTGCCATTAGGAATCTTAAGTGAATTACTTCAGCAACATGCTAATTTAATCTGTTTTCCCACATAGGGAAGAGGGTATCATTGTATGAGGAATCTACACAAAGTAGGGAAGGAATTACTTCAAAAGATCAGAGGGAAAACTTGCCAGGCTCACACAAAGCCAGGAAAAATTCATCTTACCACCAGTCAGAATAAAGAAACAAATTACTAAACAAACAAAAAACCTGTAATAAACAAGTAATTCGGTAGAGTACTCAAAAGAGAATATTGCCTTAGTAATATTAGCAAAATTATGCTCCCAAATTATGCTGTTGTGGTCTTATTTAATAAACTGTAAAAACAAGCTTTGAAAGGATCATATTGTTTAAATGTTAGTTAGCTACATCCCAAAATAAAGCTCAAGAATATTTATAAGAACATATAAATATCCAATATTCAAAAAGATAAAATTCACAATGACTGGAACCTAATAAAAAATAAATACTGATAGTAAAAAGTAGCAATAAAAGTGATCCATAATGAGGAGAAAAATAATTCAATCAAAATGCACACAGAACTGATATAAATGTTCGTAATACCAGGCAATGATGTTAAGATACTTTTTGTAACGGTATTTCATATGTTCAAAAAGTTAAGGATGTTTATGTTAAGTAGAGACATGGCAGATAAAAAAAATCAAACGTTCAGAGATGAGAAGTACAATGTTTGAGATAAAAATATACATGGGATTTTTTTGGATGGGATTAAGAGCAGATCAGACACTGCAGATGAAAAAATCAGTAAACTTGAAAACCTCGAAATAGGAAGTACCCAAAATGAAACCAAGTCAGGAAAAATAGGACCAAAAAAGAAAAAAAAGCCCTAAGCACCAGTGAGCAACTTTAATCAGCTAAATACATATGCAATTAAGAGATATGAAAAGAGAGAGAGAAAAGATGAGGGAACAGAAAAAAATATTTCAAGAAACAATAGCTGAATATTTTTCAAATTTGATGAAAACTATTAACTAATAGATCCAATAATCTCAAGATCCCCCAAAAAAGAACCATGAAGAAAACCACATCAAGGCACATCATATTCAAATTTCTCAAAATCAGTGGTAAAGAGAAAAATCTTATGCCATAGCTAGAGAAAACACACACAAACACACACACACATTATGTAAGAATATCAATGAGAAGGTTCTTCTCAAAAATATTTTCTTGTCAGTGCCCAACAAATGACAGTGTAGTAACATTTTTAAAGTATAAACATTTTAAAGTATTAAAAAAATCTGTCTATGTAGAATTGTATGCTCAGCAAAAGTGTCTTTCAAAGACAAAAGGTAAAATAAGGACTCTTCCTCACACACACAAACTGAAAAAGTTCATCACTGCCAGAAATGCCAAAGAAGTCTTCCAGGCAGAAGGGAAATGATACCAGAGGGAAATCTAGATCTACACAAAATGAACAGACACAGGAATTGTAAATGCGTATGTGGTTGAATATAAGACTTTATTAAAAAAAATCTTTAAAATAGTTGACTCTTTAAAGCAAAAATGGTAATTTATTGTGGGGTTTATAACATATGTAGAAATAAAATTTAGGACAACTATAACATAAACACTGGGAGGGGAAAATGGAAGTACATACTACCTGTGAAGTGATATAATATTACTCGAAAGCAAACTGCGGGAAGTTAAAGAATTATAACATAAACCAGAATTTCTTAACTTCACCACTATTCACATTTTAGGCTAGATAACTTTTGGTTGGGAATGTCCTTTGCATTTTCAGATTATTGCGGCAATCCACCCTCCACCCACTAGACGCCAGTAGTATTAACCCAGTTTCATCAAAAATGTCTTCAGACATTGCCAAAAATCCTCTGGGAGGCAAAACTGTCTGTTTGAGGACCACTGTATCAATCCTAAGGAAACCAATTAGAAAACGCAACAGAGTCATAGCTAATAGAAGACAGAGTAAGGGAGGACTCACTCTCTGCCTGACAGATGAAACAGCAGTGAATAAAACATAGCCTCAGCCTGAAAGGAGTGTACTGTTCATTAAGGGCAGTAGATGTTCATTACATATTCTCTCAATTCATTTCATTTAGGTTCTTATCTCCACCTCACTATCAAAACTATTCTTATCTTTGTCATAAAAGATTTCCACATTGCTAAATCTATAGCCAATTCTCATTCTCAATTCCTTTTTACCAATCATCAGGGACTGCCAGTTAACTACTCTTCCCTTCTCAACCTGCCTCTCCCATTTGACTTCCAAGATACCACATTCATCTCCTTTTCTTCTTACCTTTTTGACTGTTGCTCCCTCTCCTTTGCTGGTTCTTCTTCATCCTCATGACTTAAGTATTGGCATGCCCTATTTTCAGTCCTTGGACGTTTCCTCTTTTCTATTTTTCTCCAAATGATTATATAGTGTGAGGACCCTCCCATTTTTATAGCTCCATCCCAGACCTCTACCCTGAATTCCAAACCCACATGTCTAAATGCCAGCTTGACATTTCCACTTGTGTGTCTAACAGATATACATATAACATGTCCCAAACTGAACTCCTGAGACTACTTCAAAAATCTGTGCCTCCAAGCATAGTCTTCCAAATCTCAGTGAAGAGCAACTCTGTTCTAATTGCTCTGGTAAAAAATTCTGGAATCATTCTTGACTTCTCTTTCTCCTACACTGTACATCTACCATCAGCAATCCTGCTGGCTCTACCTTCAAAATTTATCCAGAATGTAAAAACTGCTTACCACCCCTACCACGAATTTCCTGATTCAAGCTACTCTTGCCTAGATTATTACAATAGCGCATGACTAACCTTTTAAAATTCCATCTTTGTTCCTCCTTGGGTTTCTTTTATCATAACAGCCAGAATGATCTTGTTAAAATGTCTAAATCAGAACATGGCATTCCTCTGGTCAACAGTATCCAGTGGCTTTCCACCATTGTAAAAGGAAAAGTCTTAACTATGAATCCGGTTTGATGTAAAACCTGGTCCTCTTTGACTCTCATCTTCTTGTTCATCGAGCTCCTGTCACATTGGTCTCCTGGCTGCTTCTCCGACATCCCTGACATGCTTTATACCTCAGGGCTTTAGCACTTGCTGTTGCTTCTGCTTCGATTGCTCTTTCACTCATTTCCTTAAGGCATTTATGTAAAAGTCACTTTTCTCATGAGGCTTTCCGACTTCCTTCCTTTCTCCTTTCTTTCTCTCTTCCCTTCCTATCCCTTCCCTTCGTCCTTTTCTGTTCTCCTTTCTCCCTCCCTCTCTTCCTTCTTTCCCCACATCCTTTTTCTCCTCCCTCTCTCTTCCTCGAGTTTTAAATTCCAGTTTACATTGTTATATTAGTTTCTGGTGTACAATACAGTGGTTCAACACGTCCATACATCACTGGGTGTTCATCACAAGTGCGCTCCTTAACCCCCAATCCTTATTTAACCCATCCCACCAACTCCCTTATCTATGTTATTTAAAAATTCACTTTCTTCTTCATCTGAGCACTTCACACTCATGTCCCTACTTTAGTTTTTTTTTTCTCTTTAGTGTACTTACCACTACCCAACATATCACATAGTATATTTATCTTTTTTATTGTCTATCCCCCACTAGAATATGAATTTAATGAGGGCAGAGATTTTGTCTGTTTTTTTTTTTTTCCATTGACATGCCTACAGCCTAGGAAAATGGCACTGAAATATTTGTTGAAAGAAAGAATAAAATATATAATGAGGATAACTGAAAGGGATAGATTAAAAGATCCAAATATGAGATTATATATTTTCTTGAGAAGTTTTCAGTAAATATGAAATAACAAGAGAATTAGCAAATCTTCCTTGGGTAAGATATATATATATATCTATATATATATATATCCTTCATATTAAATAGTGGAAAGTATTTAAACAACACTAAACTTAAAATTCTGAACTATATACTTATACTTTGACAACAATTATAAAAAAGTTATTAGAAACAAGTGAAATGAAGCATATTCTAATAATATTTGAAAAGTAAAAATTCAAGTTGAAAACATTTCTTTAATATAGAACAACTCCTAAGTGCTCACCAGCACCAGTCACCTCTTACCAACTAAATCCAGGTAAATAGATAGGTAATATATTCTGTGAAATGGTAGTACCTGTTATTTATTCTTTCTTTATTTCTTCCTTCTAAAATTTTAACTGACATCTTGATCTTAAGTAATTTCTTAGGGTATTGGTACATCTTCATAATACCGTCTAATACATGAGAAAGACAGCAATATAACATAATTTTGAATACTAGGCTAGTTCAGATTTTATTTAAAAAACAAATAATGAAATATTTCATTTCAAATACTAAAAATATATAAAATTAGTTTTATTAGGTTAGAGATATTATTTGCTTTTCCTGATTTAAAGATGGAAACTGAAACCCAATGGAAAAAAAAATACATGCTCTAGCTATTTCCTGCAGATCATTAAATTATTTTGCTCTGTTTGGCCTAGTAGTAGTTGACTAAGAGTCAGCTGAGTAAATACTGCCCCCTAGCTACATCAAGAAAGAATAGTGATATTTAGCATTTCAGGACATCTTTCCAAATGGTTTGGTAATATCAAAATTACAAATATCAATAGGAAAAACAAAGGTCGGAAGCTCACTACCTTGATTTTAAAAAGTAGAAAATTATGGCCTAAATAGTTGTAAATGTACACAAATGTAAAAGACTAAAAAAAGAAACATTTCTTATAAACTCTGGATGAATCTTTTTGTCAAATGTATATTTATTTACATATTGCATATTGTCTCTCCTCTCTATTAATATTAATAACAATGAAATTGTTATTTTCATTATCATTTGTATGTAATATAATTGTTATTATAAAAGGGAATCCTTTTAGTTGACTTTCTTAAAAATCTACCTTCTAATGAGCATATTAGGTATTTTCTGTTTGCCTCAAGTCAGAAGTATGTCTACATTTAAGTTACCTCTATAAAATACACTTTGACCATTAGTCATGCCTCATAATGACTCTCTGCATTAGGGAAATAAATATCTACCCACTCATGAAAGAACGCTTAAAAACTAACAGGTTTTTGGTGGTCGTGTTGTTTAGCAGGGATAGAGATTCTCACATATTTTCTTGATACTTTAGACTTAGTGATTTCTTTAAATCTTTATGATAGTTGTGAAGATTAGTTAATGGACCTAAAACACCTGGCAAAGGATGTATCAGACATCAGTATAGGAATTACAATGATCATTCTTAATAACAGTCCAGAAACTTGTTTTTTTAAAGATTTTTTAAAAATTTATTTATTTATTTATTTGACAGAGAGAGAGAGAGAGAGATCACAAGTAGGCAGAGAGGCAGACAGAGAGAGAAAGGAGGAAGCAGGCTCTCCGTGGAGCAGAGAGCCCGATGCGGGGCTCGATCCCAGGACGCTGGGATCATGACCTAAACTTTTGTAATAAAAAATGTATTTTAAGAACCCAAAGAGCTGAGGTCGCATGAAGCATCTAACAAAAGATTCACACACTCTGGAATAAGGAGTGCAGGAGTGGAAGGTAAGGAGAAGGGAACCCTAAGCACTGGGAATTGTACATGTTTTACAGGTTGGGATAGACTCAATAAAGGTGAAGCATAACCTAAGAAGGCTAAAGTATTTACCCTCCTGCTGGCTTGCAGAATCAACATTCCTCAGTCCCATGACACCTACTTTGAGTAAAAAAAAAAGTCAAATTTCCTTACATTAGTTCTGTTTCTTTTACTTTACAAATTCCCCATCCTTTATTTTGTCTATGTCTGACTTATTATCATCCTTTTAGCTACATATAGTATAACAAAGATTGCTACAAAAGAAAATATTTGAAAATCAAGAAAATGCTCCGTAAGACTTAACTGTTCTATTGGGCCACTCATTTTCAAAAGACCATTATCTCCTTCAATGATGAAAACAATGATGCTTTATGCTAAATCAGGGTAAATTCAGTAGAACAGGAAATTCGGTGGAATGGGAAAGGGTTTCACATGAACAACAAAAAAATATATAGTAAAAGCAAAAGCAGTACTAAACAGCTCTCCTTCTTTAGCAGTACTCCCCATCTTTTATTTTTAGAATTGTGGGGAAATACCTTACACCTTCTAAGAACAAAACCCACCTTCACTTCCATAACTGCCTTTATGGAATAATAATCCAGAGATGAAAATTATCAATCTATTAAGATTATAACAGAGTGATTCACAAAGCAACTCTTTAGGATATTTTAAATAGAAAAAATTATATTCTGATATTTTTGTAAACCAGTAATCTTTAAGCAAAAGACTGTTCTAAAATAAAGCTATCAGTATTACTGTCTTCTTATATAGGAAAACAACTGTGCTAGGTACTGTGGCAGATACAAAGAAATGTAAACACTTGGTTCATATATATGAAAAGATAGACGAAATAAAGTAGTATGGAACATGGTGCTATTGAATCAATACCATCTAGACTCCTTGCTAGGGTTTGAAGTCAAACTTAACTTAAATTTCCAGGATATGTATTCCCTGTTCTCTGACAATCAGAAAATTTTACCTATATCCCAATCATCTGACATTATTCGACAGATTATTAATGGTGGATTCCCTCAATGATAATGCAAGTTTACTTATTTATTTTTTACTATGATGATAATTTGTTTGGTTTGAGACTTAAAACTTTCTAAGAATCCAAATCTTCTTTCCCTATCTAACACGTGCTCACACTGCATCATCACCATTTTTTATAAAGCATTTTCATAGATTTCAACTTATTTAAGACTCGCAAGAGTCCTGTGGCTAGTCAAGATGGACATCATTTATTTTTTCTAATTTACTAATTAGTCACCTGAGGCTCAAGTGAGTCACTATGCCCAAATCACAGGAATATAACTTTTAAAGCAGGCACTAGACTCCAGGACTTCTAACTGCCAGTCTATTGTTCTTTACTACACAAGGATAGTAGAGAAGATAAAAATAAGTTGGGTTATAGGGCTTTTTTCCTACATAATTTATTATGTATAATAAGTTTATATACTCTTATATATATACTCTTAATATATATTAATCATATATTAATTATAATATATATATAATACTCTTAATTGTGTACACTCTTAATTATATACTCTCATATACTCTTCTTTTTTTTTTAAGATTTTATTTATTTATTTGAAAGAGAGAGATAACAAGTGGGCAGAGACTCAGGCAGAGAGAGAGGGAAGCAAGCTCCCTGCTGAGCAGAAAGCCTGATGCGGGACTCCATCCCAGGACCCTGGGATCATGACCTGAGCTGAAGGCAGAGGCTTAACCCACTGAGCCACTCAGGCGCCCCATTATATTCTGTATACTCTTATATACTATTTTTACATCATTTAAAATTTATAACATTTTAAATTCTATATCATTACATAATTAACAAAGTTGTTTAATCTTAATCTTTCATTTAAAAGGAGTAAAGAGTTCCTCAGAGAGAAAGCTTTAATTTTTAAAATATTTCTACACCAAAGTTTCATGCAACTTAAGTGGATAAATGCTAAAGGTAGGTGTGTTTACAAAACAACTGGAAGGAAAGAGATAATTAGAAAGAAAAAAAATCATATTTATCTAATTTGTATTTATTCATCTAAAATGAAACTACATTGCAATTATTGAACAAAAAGGATAGCTGTTCTCCAATAAAGTTATGAGGTTTATTAATGTTTTGTTTAGATAACAGTGCTTTAAACATGCAGGTACAAGAACCAGGAATTAGCTAGAATCAATTGGAGCTGTATTTGAAATCTAGAACCACTATTTACAAGATAGGTATCTTCTAGATTCATGAATAAGCAGTAAGTTCAAACCACATAGCACACTTCACAAATATACACTTTCAAAATAAGGAATATATGGAATAAAATTTTGAGTTGCTATGTCCATATTCTTACTGAAATTTTAATAATTTTCTGCTATGTCTTCATTCTACTTCTACAAATTACTACAAAATGACTTAAACATATAAAAACAATTAAAAAGGTGCATTGGGCTCAGATGGTAAATGATTTTCTTTCTCTTGTATACAAAAGGTTATATTATGTCTTTTGCAAGTAATTATTTCCCCAATTCTAAAAAAAAGAAAATCAAATTAAAAAATAAGTAACTGTATAATCATTTCTTTCTCTATTTTTACTTGACTTAAAATATTGAATTGAAAAACTACAAAGTAGAAATTAGTAATAAAATCATTTGGACAATTTAATGGTTCTGAGATCCACAGTATTATTTTAGGGAAGGATTAGGTACTTTTCAATTCCAGAGTGCCTTTCCAATTATCTCAGTACTAAAAAACTTTTTAAAATTTTCAAACAAAATTAATTTACCTTGAGTAAAAGACTATAAGACCTGTTATGTAGCACTTTCTGGGAGATAGAAAAACACCTTTAAACTCAAGCAAATTAAAAAAAAAATCAAGCGAATAAAAACGGTGGCAATTCAAAGTGATGAGTGGCAATCTCTCCAAGTAAGGGAGCAAGAAAGTCTTTATTGTTATTAATACCATGCTGCCTTTGGCAAAGTATTTATTCATTAACTGATGTAGCAAAATAATATATACAGTACAATTTGTAATAACATGCTTTTCTAAATGTAAATCATATTAATATAACCAAAGAATTAGTATGTGATCAGACTTTAACAATAAGTAGAACAAGAACAGTTTATATGTATTCTCTTATTTAATCATCACAGTGATCCTTTGAGGTAAAAGTTATTATAATCAACATTAATAGCAATAGGACTATGAATAAAAAACTAACAAGTATTTAGCTAGTAATTTGAAGAGTCAGGATTAGAACCCTGGTCCATTTGATGCCAGTGTCAGAATGCTTTCTCTCTATACCAGTTTTCTCAAGTTGTGGTCAGAGACTTCTGGGGATCTTCAAGACCCTCTAGGGGTACACATACTCAAAGCTGTTTTCACAATAATACTAAGGTATTTTTTATTCTTTGCAAAGCCACTGGTGGATAAAACTGCTGGTACCTTATTAAAAATCAAGGTCATGGCACTAATGTGTAACAGATTCCTGTGAAAAGTTTAAAATTAATAATTTTATTAAGTACCTTTTTAAATGTTTCATGAGACAAAATGGGAAGTATGCCTAAAACACATATTATGTTGAATTATAAAGATTGTTTTTAGAAAAAGCACTTGGGCAATCATTTGAGATGTGAGTTAAGGCAGGTGCTTTTTTTCCCCCCAAGAATACATTTTTTTTTCCTTGCAAGCATGACATATAAACAATTATTTTTCCCAGGCTTTCATATTAGGCAACTAGTCCTCAAAAATGAATGAAGTGAGCCTGTCACTTCAAGAAAAAATTCTAGCAGTCAGGTGAATATTGAAATTTTAGAAAACTTGTTTTGGCCACTGCGAGCTTGGCAGTTTTCCAATACTTAATGATTTTTTTGGATGACATCAATGGTCATATTAATGAATGTGATTTTTAAAAAAATATTGTATAATGAAATGTTTCATAGTTAGATCTGCATAATTCAGTGAACCAATATTTTAAATGACCAACACATGACATTACAAAATCATGTGTGGGTAAAAGCCAAAGTGCAAGATACACTGATCAATTTGAATGAAACAGAGTATGAAAAGTTCATTGGTATGGTTTTAGATTTTACCTTGCAACTAGGCTTTAAGAAACTACCACTGTCTGAAAAAGTCCTTTGCCAATTATATGTCTGTATAAGTCCTAATTTTCTTCATACACTTCAACCAAAACAATGATTCACAACAGATTGAATTCAGAAGCAGATATGAGAATCTAGCTTTCTTCGATTAAACAGAGATTGCAAGGGGCGCCTGGGTGGCTCAGTGGGTTAAGCCGCTGCCTTCGGCTCAGGTCATGATCCCAGGTCCTGGGTTCGAGCCCCACATCGGGTTCTCTGCTCAGCAGGGAGCCTGCTTCCTCCTCTCTCTCTGCCTGCCTCTCTGCTTACTTGTGATTTCTCTCTGTCAAATAAATAAATAAAATCTTTAAAAAAAAATAAACAGAGACTGCAAAAATATAAAATAACACCACTCCTCCATTATTTATTTGTTTATTTATTTGTTTATTTATTTTTGAAAGCAATTATTTTTCAGAAAAATACATTATTGTGGTTAACATGCAGTGGCTTTGCTGTCATTTTAAAACAAATTAATATATAAATATTTTTCAAATGTCTTAGTAAATATTGGTAGATATAACCCACATAAACAAAACTCTTTGGTATCCTTGATCCCTAAGAGGTCTCAAGATCAAAAAGTTTGAAAACCACCGCATTATCCCATACTTCCTTTCACTTGTCTCTCAACCAGTAGAAAGATACATTAGATTGGCAACAGACTGGGGGAGATTCAAGTGAGGATTTACTAAGAGAAACTTGCTGGGTATTTGACTTGTGTATATGTGTTCTTAGCAAGAAGTTACCAAAATATTATTTTATCATTCCTGTGAAATTAATAAGTCTTTGATTTCTAAGATGACAGCCATTTCTGAAAGGTAATTAAACTCTCTTGGGAGAAAAGTGGCTCAATAAGCCATTTGTCTTCAGGGGCCTTAACGAATCCAAAGTCAGTAGAATGGGATTTGGACTAATATTGGGGACTTCATAGCAGTAGCCAGATTTTGTCTGGCTGGACTAGAACATTTTGTCTAGATGGATTAGAACAGGTCAGTGGGGACGCCTGTAATGGGAGATCCTAAATAAGGTACACTTTCCTAATTTATCCTATAACCATATCTTGATAAAATCTAAAAATCTCATTACCAGTAGTCTCTTCTTTAGATTAAAATCTAAAATTTCTTTCTGTAGCATTAACAATATGAAGACCAGGAATAAATGAAAGAACAAACAAACAAAATAAACAAATAAATATATAAATATATAAATATCTTTGAACAATCCTTTCATACTTTCTGTTAGTACAAACTCAGCTGAATATACATTTTGAAAAGGAAGGAGAAAATCAGTAGTAGGATAGCATCCATTAAGACTGCAGTTAAATGACCATGGTTTTGCCAGCATACCTGCTTATAACTGAATTTGTTAGCTTTATCTTTAGCAGTGACAGTAGGTTCAAAAGGCACATGTAGTACTGAGATACAGCCCTTAACATTAATGGCCACCTGACAACTTTTCATAATTTGCAAGCTGAATGCTATTCATAGCATTTTAGAAAGTAGTTTCCTTAAGAATGAAGAAACACTTTCATGTTCTCATTTCAAAGTCCACATATATTTTCAGAAGCAGAAACATACACCAAGACAAAAATGATAAAAATCACCCTGGCCCCAATTTTGCCAAATACACATTACTCACCGTATTTATATGGAAATCACATAACTACCGTGACATATATAATCTAAGCATCACATCAGTGCACAGTATTCCTAACTATTCAAGCTACGACAGTGCTCAATATTCAGAGTTCTGTGACCCACAGCAAATGGAAAGGAGCCAGAAATCACAATCTTTCCCTGCAACCGGAGCCTACATTTCAATGATGCAAGATTAATGAAGGCTTACTTTGATAGGATTAGTTACTGAGTAGGAAACTCTGTTCATGATCTTATTACAAAAGTGCCCACCCCTGCCCTTGATGAACCTAGCCTGTACTGTTAGAGGTGCAGAAAGTCACCTAAGTAATTATTTTAAAGGTAGAACACTGAAGATAGTAATTCAAGGAAAAAATAAAGACAAAAACAAAAACACGCTGCATATACAAACTACTAAATGCAACTAAAAATATGTGATTATTAATAGAGTAAGAAAAATGTTAGAAAAATTTTCCATTTGATCACATGCTTTCCACCACTATCCACTGTCAACAATCTCCATATTAAAAATATCAAATCTGTTTTCAAAACTAAATTTAAAAATAGTCTCAAAATTATCTACAGACTTGAGAAATAGGCCAACAAAATACATCAAACCAAAAAGAAACAAGATAAAATATTTCAAAAATAACAATCTTCTGTTAACATTTTCACTTTGTTAAATACCTTTCATTTTGCTTATTTGCTGAGACAAGAGAATAGTTGAACAAAGCAAATTTTCTCCAGGTTAAAATATATTCTCCTTTCCCTCATTTTTCTTTGTTTACTCTAGGATTCTCAGTAGTGAAAGATCTATTCTCTAGAGGATGTTTGGAAATATAATGTTGAGTCACTTTTTAGAAATACATGCCAGGCTTTAGTTGTCACCATAATTAGGGGACTACTACAGCCAATCAGTGGATAGGGGCCAGCAAGGTTCAGCATTTGCCATGTGCTAGACATTCTCATCACACAAGGAACTGTCCCCCATCCCACATGACTTATAAATATCTCATAAGATTAATCACAGTACATAAATAAATCAATATTACTTCATAATAAAACCAGTATTAAAGAATTTTTATAAGAAATTACACAAAACACCCCATTAATTATAGGAGGGGGTCATAATAAAGAGGGCAACAGAAATCAAAGATAGCATATATAAAGTATTGAATTATTAACTCACTCTATATAGTAGCACATTTAACAAACTCCAGTGTACTCTCCACTAAGACTTAACAAAGATTAACACCTTGTGACAATTGTTTTGGATATCTTAGAAATCAAAATAATGCATAATCAATAGAACGGAAGGCCTCTTTGAACCACTCCTCAATTCTAATTTTTTTCTTTTTTAAGTATCATGTTTTGTACTTTCCGTAACTTCTGTAAAAATTCCTTCCTAGGGGTGCCTGGGTGGCTCAGTGGGTTAAGCCACTGCCTTCAGCTCAGGTCATGATCTCAGGGTCCTGGGATCGAGCCCCACATCGGGCTCTCTGCTCAGCCGGGAGCCTGCTTTCCCCTCTGCCTGCCTCTCTGCCTACTTGTGATCTCTCTCTCTCTGTCACATAAAAAAATTAAATTTAATTTAAAAAAAAAAATTCCTTCCTAGATGTAAATAATGAATATGACACTCCATATTTAGGTCTTCTAGTTGATCTAGAACTTACTTTTATATACTGTATGAACTTGGCTTTGATTCCCACCTCCCCTCCATGTAGTTACCCAATTGTATCAGGGCCATTTATTCAATAACCCATTCTTTTTAATTTATTTATAGAGCCATCTCTGTCACATACCAAAATCTATTATGGGTGGGTCTGTTTTGTGGGTTTTGTTTTGTTTTGTTTTGTTTTGTTTTTGTTTTACTGGTTTATATAACTGCATTAGTTTTCTTTTGGTTAATATGTGCCTGACTTAAGTTTTTTATCTCCTTTTTTGACTAATATCCTTAAATTTTTATCTCATAAATAGCATACAGATGGATTTTTTTTAATGCCTAAAAATTTCCTTTATTAGGCAATCTAATTAGCTCACATTCTATGATCTTTTTATGCTTTTACAGGATTGTCTGACTTTTCTTTACTGCATATCCCCACATCCCCCATTGATTTAGAAGTTCTACATTCTCTATTTTCTTAATAATTACCATTAAAATTTTAATATGCATCCTATACATCTACATTTCCTGTGAGTGGAGACCCTGACTACTCTTTGTTCTGGATTATATTTTCCAAGGCTGTTTTTATATAAACATATTGGAAAATGTATGTATGGTTAGAAAACCAAAGATGCTAACACTCCTGCTGCTTGCTATGCTATGAGTGATAATGTCGTTTGTCTCTGACCCAGGAGTCCTGGGTTTTCTGCCAGTGCCCATGAAACCGTAACAGGCTCAATCATTAGCTTTTTTTTTTTTTTTAAAGATTTTATTTATTTATTTGACAGAGAGAGATCACAAGTAGACGGAGAGGCAGGCAGAGAGAGAGAGAGAGAGAGGGAAGCAGGCTCCCTGCTGAGCAGAGAGCCCGATGCGGGACTCGATCCCAGGACCCCGAGATCATGACCTGAGCCAAAGGCAGCGGCTTAACCCACTGAGCCACCCAGGCGCCCTCAATCATTAGCTTTTAAGTAGAGTGAAAACAAATCCCAGATCTGAAAAGATCTCTGACTTAATGCCTAAGTATAATGAGTATTTTTACTTTCCCCTCATACAACACAAAACATTACAATATTTTTAAGCTGAGTTCTCACCTGCTCTTATCTTTTATAATATTGCTAGCTAAAATTTTATTTCTATTCATCTATTAGCCTTTTTCAAGTTAATTTTATGTATAAATATTTAATAGTAATTGTATAATTAGATTTATAAGCTTGTGAGGATTAGATGAGTAGTTTATTTAAAGAGGGTGGAGGAGTGCTTGGGTAAGCACTTAGTATATGTTTGCATTATTATGTTCTAACAATGTTTTTTGCTCACCCTTTTATACCATACTCATTCAGAGTTTAATTTTTCTGATTAACTAAAGCAAATACAAATTATATATTTCCTTTTTTGAGTCCTTTCTTAATACTATCTATATTCATGAGTGTGTCTAAAATTTTTAGTCAGGCTGTCTTGGTAATTCCACACATGATTTTCCGCATAAATGTTTTTTGTCAATTTACAACATTGCCTGACCCAACGTCATATTCTGTTTACTACTGAGAACAATTAGGTCCTTTCAAGAGAGTTCTTCAAAAATAATTATCTCTTCTTTTAGTCTATGTCTTAGCTATCAGTACTTTTTTCCCTCAAATATCTTATTCCATTACCAACTTGGCAGTCAGCTCCTCTATAATTTTTTCAACTCCTGCCATCATAGTTAATGTAGTTTTGTATTATATCTCCCATAATGTGAAGCAAGAAAGGTGGGGTTATAAAAAATGTATACTTAATATGATAATATGTATACTGGTTAATTTTTTTACAAGGTCTTTTATCTCCATTTAATTATAGAGCTTGTCCTTATTTTATTTGTTTCCTAATCTGTATATGTACTTTTTGGAGCCTTCACTGAACAAACCATGTACTCAAATAAAAGGTATTTCTCCAGAAGCCTAGAAGCAAATGACACTGTAAATGTTGAGGATAGTTACTACAGGCCTGATCACATCACACAGTTATATATATCACAATACAAAGAGCAATGAACTAGGAGTAAGTGTGTCTATGTTTTAGTTTCTACTCTCCAATGGAAGATGAACTAGACTATGCGCAGAGGGTTGTCAAATGATGTAAGTTAAAATTTTAGTTCTGTGACTAATTAGTTTTGTTATCTTCTCAAACACTGTATTTCTCAGTTAAAAATGCTGAAATTATCTGCTTCATATGCCTTGCAGGTTTATTTTGAGACTCAAGTGAAATAATGTTTATGAAAGCATTTTTAAACTTCAAAGCACTCTGCAAGTATTTATACTATAAGTATTATTGTTAACACTTCAAATAGATTAGTTGAGTGTTAATATAAACATTTTTCATTTCTAATCTTACCATCAATAAACTGGTCCCTTAATATGAGACATAAGAAGAAAGGCATGATCAGGAAACAAAGATAAGTTAAGATGGAATAAGGAGAACTCTATCTCAAAAATGTTTTTTTGAGGTTAATAAAAAGCTATGATACTATTCTCCAAAACACTTCTAATAGAGGTTTGACTGCATATCACACACCACAGATGAGTAACAGGCTAATCATGGCTAATCTTTAAGAGTCAACTCTCACTTTTGGGTTGATATGGACTATTAAGAAGCTAATGAAGTAAGCTAAAATCTGGCAAAGCTTCTGAGGTTAATATATCAAGAAAAACACAGAAGTAGCTACTTAAAAATTCACTAAAGTTCAAATTTCCTACTTCTTCAAAAGCAGGCCTATCATAAAATCCATGTGAAAACCCTTACAGCACAGTTTAAAACAACACTCAAACTAAAAGCTTTTTCAAAAAAATTTGATAGTGCCAAAAAATATAAAATAACATACTTTTCCTTTACTTAAAATGAGAATATGGAAGGTAATCACACAAACTTTATAAAAGAAGGCTATAATTAGTCACAGAAACTTGTTCAGCTACACGGATTTCTTATGACAACACAACTTTAAAAACAGTACTCTTTTGTGTTACCAGTGTTTGCTTTATTTTTTACCTAGGTTCTATTAATGTCCCAAGTACTTACATCTGGGATAAATCCAATCTCATTGAGATGATTGCTCAGCTCTGGATCATGGAATGCAATCATCTGTGAGAACACGGTCAGATACTCTGAAATGAAAATAAAGTTTAAGACAAGCACCATTTTTACAGAATACTTTAAATAAAGGCATTAAATTCATATAAATTTGTTTTATTTACATTTTGAATGATATTTAATTTTTTCCATGAAGAAAATATATTTTAGTAAGCTAATTTTATCACCATTTTAATCACTTACTGCTAATTATTAAACATACCAAGAAACTATGGCACAACTTACTTTCTACCTTCTGAACTACTGGTTCATTTCTTAAATCATGGATTACACACGTGGTATTTTCCTACTAAATTCATCATATGTTTTCTCTCACAATATTAAATCTGTCTTGCATTTATTGTATATTCAGAAAGTGGAACAGATACTTAAATAAGGAACAACACTTTATAAGCCATCACAAGTAGAACAATTATGCTTTAATTTTTTTTTTAAGATTTTATTTATTTATTTGACAGAGAGAGATCACAAGTAGGCAGAGAGGTAGGCAGAGAGAGAGGGGGAAGCAGGCTCCCTGTGAGCAGAGAGCCCGATGCGGTACTCGATCCCAGAACCCTGAGATCATGACCTGAGCCGAAGGCAGAGGCTTAACCCACTGAACCACCCAGGCACCCCTTTAATTTTTTTATATATATACAGATATAGGCATTTGTTTCAGTTCTAATGTACTTCCATCTAAGGTTCTACATTACCCTATTTAGGAATAAGAATTAGCAAAATCTTAATCCAAAAATAGGCACATAGTACACAATTAAAAATACCTGTTGTTGATTCTAATCCTACTGTAATTCATAAATTTCAGTTAAAATATGAGGAATATTTCCTTATTTTCTCCATTCCTTCAACAAATTGCTTTTCTTGTCAATTTACTCACTATGTTCTAACCTGAAAAAGATTCTGGCAACCCTCAGCTCAAGGGCAAGTAAACCATACTTTTACAAAGCAAAAAGACAAAATTAACACATATTTTAGGAAGCTCAACTTTTTTTTTCTTTTTGAGATTAAATGACAATAACTCCATAAAATGAATAGAATGCTGCCTTACTTAAATCTAATGGTTACTATGAAGACAAATAATAATAAAGGATTGAATAAATATGACTTATTTTTGGTAGTTAAGAACAGAGGGCTCAGGGAGGTTTCATGATGTATTTAGTATTATTCTCTAAGAAAGAGCCAAGCTCATAATTCCTAATGGTGTTTTTCCTGCTGTGCCAAAAAGAGGCATTATTTCAAAAGAGCAAAAAGTGTGAGTTGTAGGAATATTGGAGAATATGGTAAGAAAAATTCCAGGTTATCCGTGTCTTTCTGAAGGAAGACAGACATTCATTTTTTCCCAGGGATTCCCCTGGATAGGGTATGGAAGATGCTGAGGAATTCAGCATGATGATGGAATGAGACATTTGTAATGCAGAGAAGAGAAAAAGACTGAGATGGGAAATTTTTAAGCTTGTTTTCAACTGCAGTTTCATTATGTGAATAAACTGTACCTTGTTATATTTGGTTCAAAACAATAGTTCTTTTAAGGAAATAAGAGCTATATAAAATTACATTTTAAAACTTTGGCAAATCAATCATCAAAACTGTTATCCTTTATCAAATAAGGTCAATACTTCAACTACTAGTATTGTAATTTCTGAGCCATCTCCCATATTCAAATCTACACTGCAGTTAGATGTCTGTAAATATGGCTCTTATATGCTGTCACATGATAAAATAAAGTACTTCCCATATCTTTAAAAAAATGACAATAACTCAATGAATCTTTTCTCTTAATAACTTCAACTCCTTCTTCCAATAAAGTAGGAGATCAAACCAATTATTTGGTAAAATAACCTATAAAAATAATGCCTGTTTTTGTTTTTTTTTTAGTTTTTAAAGTACCTTATTTTTCATATTTCCAGAAATAGTACTAAGTCCTTGACAACCTGTCAGTATAAGTAGCCTTCTCCTCTTTTCCTCAATGGAAACTTTGCTTCTATTGGGTGTTTTATGTAAGCAATGAATCACGAAATTCTACTCCTGAAACTAATTTTATAGTATATGTTAACTAAGGAATTTAAGGAAAAACTTCAGAAAGAAAAAAAAAAAAAAACCACACAATAAAACCCCCCCAACCTTGATCTAATGACAATGCATTTTATAATTATTTACCTATAAGCAATGATACATTTTGTACAAAGAGAAGCAGCAAAAATTCTAGAAAAGACTAGGCGGTGCTGTATTCAAGACCATGATAAAGCTGATTTCTGGATCTAATTTGAGCTTTTACCCATGGGTGTTGGGTAAAGAATAGGCATTTAATCAATATTTTTATTGATTTGATGTTTACTCTATAGCAACAGAATTCATTCTATCTATCCACTGTCTTGACTCTTCTTCTAAGAACAAGAAAGACACAATTCACATCAGCTTCAAGATTTACAGATTGAAGTGAAAACTCGTTGGATCCCAATATCTCAGGGAACTTCTGGGTCTAACTTTCGCTTATTTATCTTTTTTCTACTTCTAATTAGCAATAGTATGTTTACAGTCCTAATTTATCTAGAAACTAGAGGTATGTAACATCAATAATCACAAGCATTCATCTATATGTTGATGAAAATATATAGTAACTTTTAAAAAGTACACTTCATTTTAAACTAGAAAGTCATGCCTCAGGCAATTCCCCACAGCTATGCTCTAGTTTACTAAATATCATTCTTATCTTAGCCTGATAAAAGATAATCACTATGTGGTATTACATGGCTGAGTAAGAATGGACTGAGAAAACCTAATTCATAATGAAAACATATTCCTTGCATTCTGCCAAATATTCATAGTGGATTTATGATACATGATATGTGTTATAATTGCATATGTATACATAAAATACACACAAATACATATGTATTTTTATAAAATACACACAAGTATGTATATCTTTATATATTATATACTACCTATCATCTCATTGAAATATAAGTCATAAGGCTGGAAAAAGTTTTGGTTGCTCAAGACAGGCTTTGGAATGAGATATACTATGGTTTGTTATATTCAGAACAATTTTTTTAAAGATGGGATATGGTGGAATTGATGAAGTCAGCACTATGTGATATTTTAAGTTATTTCAAAATATACTTAAAAGATCTGGGGAGTAAATTTTTAAAAATTGAAATGTAAATGTCCTTTGATTTATAAATCAACTTCAGATAATTTAAGGGTAGTTCAGAAAAACAGAACAGTAGTCAAAATAAAGAATTTCAAGGATATTACTGCTGACTTAAAATGTTCACAGGACATTTTAATTGTGATTTCTAATAATGAAGATATACATCTGAGCCATAATATAACCCCCTACATAGTATTTTCTAACAAACAGGTGACTATGTAAGGTTAAATGTTATATTATTCTTTAAAGACAATCAAGATCGGAGGGGAGGAGCAAGAAGGCAGAGGAGTAGGAGACCTAATTTTCATCCTTGGTCCCAGGAATTCTGCTGGATGGTTATTAAACCATTCTGAACACCCATGAAATCCACAGGAGACTGAAGAAAAGAATAGCAATTCTATGAACAGAAAAGCATCCACTTTCTGGAAGGTAGGATATGTGGAGAAGTGAATCCAAGGTGATATTTGAGAAGACAGAATGCGGGGAGAGGGAGCCTCCATCAGCTGGCTACCAGCAAGGGATAGAGCAGTAGAACACAAAATCAGAACTTTTAGTTAGAAGTCTGCTCCACTGAGGGATGTTGCTCCACTGGCTAAGCAGGGGTGGAATCCTTGCTGGGACAGTGTGGTCTCAGGACCCTCAGAGGGCAGAAGGTATACTGGAGCAAATTATGGCAGAGAAAAACCCTAATTTGGGGAAGGAAACAGGCATCAAAATCCAGGAGGCATAGAGAACCCCCTCAAAAATCAATAAAAATAGGTCAATACCTCATCACCTAACAGTAAAACTTACAGGTCTCAGAGACAAAGAGAAAATCCTGAAAGCAGTTCAGGACAAGAGGTCTATAAACTACAACAGTAGAAACAATAAATTGGAAGAAGACCTATCCACAGAGACCTGGCAGGCCAGAAAGGACTGGCATGACATACTCAGAGCACTAAACGAGAATATGTAGCCAAGAATATTATATTCAGCTAGGCCCACGGAAAAGAAGAGGAGAGATAAAGAGCTTCCAGGACAAACAAAAACTAAAAGAATTTGCAAACACCAAACCACTCCTACAGGAAATACTGACAGGGGTCCTATAAGCAAAGAGAGAGCTTAAAAGTAACAGACCAGAAAGGAACAGAGACAATATACAGTAATAGTCACCTTACAGGCAATACAATGGCACTAAATTCATATCTTTCAGTAGTTACCCTGAATGTAAATGGGCTAAATGCCCCAATCAAAAGACACAAGGTATCAGAATGGATTAAAAAACAAGACCCATCAATATGTTATCTTCAAGAGACTCATTTCAGACCCAAAGATACCAACAGAGTTAAGGTGAGGGGGTAGAAAACCATTTACCATGCTAATGGACATCAAAAGAAAGATGGGATGGCAATCCTTATATCAGACAAATTAGATTTTAAACCAAAGACTATAATAAGAGATGAGGAAGAACTTATCATACTTAAAGGGTCTACCCAATAGGAAGAGCTAACAGTTTTAAATATCTAGGCCCTTAACATGGGAGCAGCCAATTATATAAACCAATTAATAACAAAAGCAAGGAAACACATTGGCAATAATACAATAATAGTATGGGACTTTAACACCCCACTCACTGAAATGGACAGATCATCTAAGCAAAAGATCAACAAGGGTATAAAGGCTTTATTTATTTTTTTAAATTATTTTAAAAAGATTTTATTTATTTATTTGACAGACAGAGATCACAAGTAGGCAGAGAGGTAGGCAGAGGGAGAGAGGAGGAAGCAGGCTCCCTGCTGAGCAGAGAGTGTGACATAGGGCTCCATCCCAGGACCCTGGGATCATCACCTGAGCCAAAGGCAGAGGCTTTAACCCACTGAGCCACCCAGGCACCCTGGGTATAAAGGCTTTAAATGACACACTGGGACCAGACTGACTGCACAGAGATATTCAGAACATTCCATCCCAAAGCAACAGAATACACATTCTTCTCTAGTGCACATGAAACATTCTCCAGAATAGATCACATCCTGGGTCACAAATTAGGTCTCAACCTGTACCAAAAGTTTAGGATCATTTCCTGCATATTCTTAGACCACAATGCTCTGAAACTCAAACTCAATCACAGGAAGAAAGTTGGAAAGAACTCAAATACATGGAGGCTAAAGAATGAATAGGTCAACTAGGAAATTAAAGAAGATTTGAAAAAATTCATGGAAAAAATGAAAATGAAAACACGACTGTTCAAAATCTTTGGGACACAGCAAAGGTGGTCCTAATAGGAATATAGAAACCCTTTCTCAAGAAACAAGAAAGGGCTCAAATACATACCCTAACCCTACACCTAAAGGAGCCAGAGAAAGAACAGCAAATAAAGCCTAAACCTAGCAGGAGAAAAGAAATAATAAAGATCAGAGCAGAATTCAATGAACTAGAAACCAAAAGAACAGTAGAACATATCAATGTAACTAGGAGCTGGTTCTTTGAAAGAATTAATGAAACTGCTAACCCCCTGGCCAGACTTATCAAAAAGAAAAGAGAAAGGACCCAAATGAATAAAATGAATGAAAGAGGAGAGATCACAACCAACACCAAAGAGATAAAAACAACGATAAGAACACATTATGAACAACTATATGAACAACATCCATAAGAACAACTATACGCCAGCAGATTAGACAATCTGGAAGAAATGGATGCATTCCTAGAGACATATAAACTATCAAAACTGAACCAAGAAGAAATAGAAAACTTGAACAGACCCATAACCAGTAAGGAAATTGAGACAGTAATCAAAAATCTCCCAGCAAAGAAGAGCCCAGGGCCAGATGGCTTCCCAGGGGAATTCTACCAAACATCTAAAGAAGAATTAATACCTATTCTTCTGAAACTGTACCAAAAAACAGAAATGGAAGGAAAACTTCCAAACTCATTCTATGAGGCATTACCGTGATCCCCAAACCAGACAAAACCCCATCAAAAAGGAGAATTATATTGATGCAAAAATTCTCACCAAAATACTAGCTAGTAGGATTCAACAGTACATTAAAAGGATTATTCACCACAACAAAGTGGGATTTATTTCTGGGCTGCAAGGTGGGTTCAACATCTGCAAATCTATCAGTGTGATACAATACATTAATAAAAAAAGAACAAAAACCATATGATACTCTCAATAGATGCAGAAAAAGCATTTGACAAAGTACAACATCCTTTCTTGATCAAAATTCTTCACATTATAGGGATAGAGGGTACATACCTCAATATCATAAAAGCCATCCACAGCAAGTGTCATTCTCAATGGGGAAAAACTGAGAGCTTTCCCCCTAAGGTCAGGAACATGGCAGGGATGTCCACTATCACCACTGCTATTCAACACTGTACTAGAAGTCCTAGCCTCAGCAATCAGACAACAAAGGAATAAATGACATCCGAATCAGCAAAGAAGTCAAACTCTCACTCTTTGGATGATATGTTTCTTTATGTGGAAAACCCAAAAGACTCCACCCCAAAACTGCTAGAACTCATACAGGAATTCAGTAAAGTGTCAGGATATAAAATAAATGCACAGAAATCAGCTGCACTTCTATACACCAACAGCAAGACAGAAGAAAGAGAAATTAAGGAGTTAATCCCATTTGCAATTGCCCCCCAAACCATAAGACACCTAGGAATAAATCTAACCAAAGATGCAAAGAATCTATACTCAGAAAACTACAGAGTACTCATGAAAGTAATTGAGGAAGTCACAAGGAAATGGAAAAATGTTCCATGCACATGGATTCGATGAACAAATATTGTGAAAATGTCTATGCTACCTAGAGCAATCTATACATTTAATGCAATCTCTATAAAAATACCATTAACTTTTTTTCAAATAAATGGAACAAATAATCCTAAAATTTGTATGGAACCAGAAAAGAACCCGAATAGCCAGAGGAATGTTGGAAAAAGAAAATGAAAGCTGTTGGCATCACAATTCCGGACATCAAGCTCTATTACAAAGCTATAATCATCAAGACAGTATGGTACTGGCACAAAAATAGACACATAGATCAATGGAACAGAAGAGAGAGCCCAGAAATGGACCTTAAACTCTATGGTCAACTAATCTTTGAAAAAACAGGAAAGAATGTCCAATGGAAAAAAAGACAGCCTCTTCAACAAATTGTGTTGGGGAAATTGAGACAACCACATGCAGAAGAATGAAACTGGACTACTTCCTTACACCACACAGAAAAACAGACTCAAAATGGATGAAAGACCTAAATGTGAGATGGGAATTTATCAAAATCCTTGAGGAGAACACAGGCAGCAACCTCTTCAACCTCAGCTGCAGCAACTTCTTCCTAGAAACATTGCCAAAGGCAAGGGAAGCAAGGGCAAAAATAACTGTTGGGACTTCATCGAGATAAAAAGCTTTTGTGCAGCAAAGGAAACAGTCAACAAAACCAAAAACCAACTGACAGAATGGGAGAAGATATTTGCAAATGACATAACAGATAAAGGGCTAGTATTCAAAAATCTATAAAGAACTTATCAAACTCAATATCTGAAGAAAAAATAATCCAATCAAGAAATGGGTAGAAGACATGAACAGACATTTCTGCAAAGAAGACATCCAAATGGCCAACAGACACATGAAAAAGTGTTCAGCATCACTTGGCATCAAGGAAATACAAATCAAAACTACAATGAGATAGGGGCGCCTGGGTGGCTCAGTGGGTTAAATTCTCTGCCTTCAGCTCAGGTCATGATCCCAGGGTCCTGGGATCGAGCCCCACATCCGGCTCTCCACTTGGTGGGGAGTCTGCTTCCCCCTCTCTCTCTCTGCCTGCCTCTCTGCCTACTTGTGATCTCTCTCTCTGTCAAATGAATAATAAAATCTTAAAAAAAAAAACTACAATGAGATAGCACCTCACACCAGCCAGCATGGCTAAAATTAACAAGACAGGAAATGACACATGTTGGCAAGAATGTGGAGGAAGGGGAACCCTCCTACACTATTGGTGGGAATGCAAGCTGGTGCAGCCACTCTGGAAAACAGTATGGAGGTTCTTCAAAAAGTTGAAAATAGAGCTCCCTACAACCTAGGAATTGTACTACTGGGTATTTACCCCAAAGATGTATGTAGATTCAAAGGGGCACATGTACCCCAATGTTTATAGCAGCAATGTCCACAATAGCCAAGCTATGGAAAGAGCCTAGAAGTCTATCAACAGACGAATGGATAAAGAAGATATGGTATATATACACAGTGGAATATTATGCAGCCATCAAAAAACCTGGAATCTTACCATTTGTAACGGCTTGGATGAAGCTCTTAGAGGGTATTATGCTAAGTGAAATAAGTCAATCAGAGAAAGATAAATAACATATAATCTCACTGATATGAGGAATTTGAGAAATAAGACAGAGGGTCATAGAAGAAGGGAGGGAAAAATGAAACAGGACAAAACCAGAGAGGGAGACAAACATTAAGAAATTCTTTTTTTTTTTTTTTTAAAGATTTTATTTATTTATTTGACAGACAGAGATCACAAGTAGGCAGAGAGAGAGAGAGGAGGAGAAGGCAGGCTTCCCGCTAAGCAGAGAGCCCGATGCGGGGCTCGATCCCAGGATCCTGGGATCATGACCTGAGCTGAAGGCAGAGGCTTTAACCCACTGAGCCACCCAGGCGCCCCAAGAAATTCTTAATCTAAGGAAACAAACTGAGGTTTGCTGGAGTGGAGTGGAGTGGGAGGGATGGAGTGGCTGGGTGATGAACACCGGGGAGGGTATGTGCTTTTGGGAGTGCTGTGAATTGTGTAAGACTGATGAATCACAGACCTGTATCTCTGAAACAAATAATACATGATACATTAAAAAAAAATTAAATGAAAGGAAATGAAAGGAAAAAAAAAAACATCAATATTTTTCGAAAATCTCCCTTAGACTTCAGGTGAAGTTTAATATCACACTAATGCACAAAACCACGTCTAATATACTTTTTTTGTGTGTTTTAATGAGACTTTATACCTTTTAGTTTTCTGCAATGAGATATAAAATAAAAAGTCTTTTTCCCTTTTAATCTTTTCAAATTAAAAAATTCGTATACGTCTCGTTTAAAACAGTTTCTTAATTCATTACATACTTTTAAATGACAGTGTAAGGCTTTTGTGTGACACTACCATATTTTTGTACAGCTATTTATAAATAAGTCATCTGTTTTCAAAAACAATTTCATAAAATGGATACAAGATGAAATTTCAGTAAGTTCCCACATATGGGTATCCTTACTTTTTCCTTTCTAAGTAGTCTTTCTTCTTTCATTGCCTTAGATCGGGTAAGGAGAAGGTGAAGGATGATAGGGGAGAGATTTAAAGCAAAAGATTTCCTCAGCTCACAAATCAAAAATAGCATTCTTGGTTCTAAAAGTTCTGTAACTATATGTTATTTTCCATTAGGCATTGAAGACGCTAAGTGTATGTAAATATGCAGAGAGTCATAAATCTCTGGTCAAATAAAATGTGCCTAAGCTAATTCATTTGGTGCCATTTGGACGCATAGCACTCAAAAGAAGTCAAAGTTATTTTACTGCAAATGAACCCAAATTAGATTATCTCACATTACAAAGTTTGCCAGTTGTAAAATTTGGCTTGCTATCTAAAACAAGCATCAACCTTTATGTCAAAAAGAAAAGAGGTGGGTTCAAAAGAAGAGAAAGATAATTTTCAGGCCTATACTTGTCAGCTATTTTTTTTTTTTTTTTTTTTTTTTTTGGTTCACATACCCTGCTCTGGTAAATATACAAACAAGCTCACTCAACAGTTTTCATACTATTTCTATTAAAGGCAGAACATTTTCAGTCTCAGGAAAAAACTCTTAGTTACAAGATGTAAGACATTCTGGAAAACAGCAAGGTTGTAAGTTCAATGTATTTCCTACTCTCTCCCAATATGCTATCATTAAAGCCATCCATGACAAAGATGTTTATTCAACCCAAAACAAGCAATGCACTGTTTTCCCAAATGCATATCCCTTTAGGTGAAATTGTGTATCTCCCTCTCTTTTTTTTTTTTTTTAAAGATTTTATTTATTTATTTGACAGACAGAAATCACAAGTAGGCAGAGAGGCAGGCAGAGAGAGAGAGGAAGGGAGGCTCCCTGCTGAGCAGAGAGTGCGATGCGGGGCTCAATCCCAGGACCCTGAGACCATGACCTGAGCCGAAGGCAGAAGCTTAACCACTGAGCCACCCAGGCGCCCCTCCCTCTCTTTTTCTTATTGTTTGATGAGAAAGGAGATTTATATTTTAATCCTATTTTGACAGCTGGCCTTTAGACTCCAACTTTAGTCTATCTTCCTTCTTCCTTCTCTCCTCAAAAACTTACTCAATATCTGTGTGCAGCGTGACCATACATCCTGATTACATGGAGAGTTCCAGTTGCCACCTGTAGGTGCAGTGTCTGGCGCAGTTAGTGTGCCTTTTAAACTCTAAAAAATACCCCATCCTAGCTAAGTGGTGTACTACATTAGAGACATTACAGAGAAGATACCATCCTTTTCCCCAACGGATTTAGAAACATATACAGGAAAACAGAATATTGGTAAAATTTTCATGCAATTTTATTTCCTAGGTTTATATGGTATTTCTTTCTCCCTTCCCCTTTCGGATTTGTAGAAACCACATTTTCCAATTGTCCAAGCGTGAATATGCCTTAGTTTTGTAAACAGTACAAGAGGGACACCTGGGTGGCTCAGTGGGTTAAGTGTCTGCCTTCAGCTCAGGTCATGATCCCTGGGTCCTGGGACTGAGTCCAGCATCGGGCTCCCCGTTCAGCGGAGAGTCTGTTTCTACCTCTCCCTCTGCCTGCTGTTTCCCCTGCTCTCTTGCTCTCTCTCTCTGGCCAATATGTAAAATCTTTCTAAAAAAATAAGTAAACAGCACAAGAATGTTTAAAGTTGTAGCAAAATTCCAATGGCTGTTTTGGTGGACAACATATAGCAGAATGACTCTGAAGTAGAATAGTTTAAAAGTTTATAGGCCAATTTTCTAAGTTGTTCCTTTCTTAATTGAAAAAAGACATAAATGTATATGTAAGAACCTATTTAGCCAGAGCGCTTCCATCTGGTTAAACAATAACTTTATTGTTTATACAGTAAAACTTAAACTGTCCCTGCCCCCCTTCTCCCCAGGGGACGTACTGAAAAACAAGTCCTGGAAACCAGTCCCAGGTAACAAAGCCCAAATACAAGGGTGGGTCAGGCCAGGTGGAGACATCCGATCAATGGGGGGGGGGGGGGCGCATACTGTCTCCCTAGCTACCAAGGAGTAAGGGCCCTGCCCTTTGGGTGCTGTTTGGGCACCAATTCTGACCAAGGTGATAGACTAGTTCAAATGTCTACTATAGGGCAAACTGTAATTCAATTGGTCACTTATGTGTGACCTAACATGACTATGCAGCTTTCTCTGTGTCTTACAATCTCATTGGCCACATGTGCATGGCCAGGCCCAACCACATGGCCTTTGCCCTTAAAGGCTAGTCTGTAAGGCAGAGAGGTGTCGTGCTCTCTGTAAGAGGCGTGGCCCCGGCCGGTTGGTTTGATTCTTGATGCTTGGCACGGAATAAAGCTTTGTTTGACCTTCGCTTTGTATCAGTCTCGCTCCTTTAATCACCGACCCATTAGTGGGGGACCTTTCAGTATAGCTGGGTTTTCCATATAGGATTAGTTCCCTTTTTTTTTTTTTAAAGACTCTATTTATTTGACAGAGAGAGAGAAATCGCAAGTAGGCAGAGAGGCAGGCAGAAAGAGGGGAGGAAGCAGGCTCCCTGCAGAGCAGGGAGCCCGATGTGGGGCTCGATCCCAGGACCCTGGGATCATGACCTGAGCAGAAGGCAGAGGCTTTAACCCACTGAGCCACCCAGGTGCCCTTAGTTCCCATTTTTAATAATTAAATGGCTGCCTTTCTTCGCTGGCCTAAAGGTGCCTTTTTTTTCTCTTCAATAGCCTAAGGTACGTCTGTCCTGCAAGTTATAAGCCTGTTTTTCCAATATCTCTGCAACTCTAACCAATCTATCCCTTTCAGATCCCTCCACCTTTTTCAATCCAGCTGGCACTCTAAGGTTCTGAGTCTAAGAGTAATTTTAAGGATCTTAGTTTAGAAGTCCAACCTTGAGCTGCTTAACCAGTATATTTTTTAAAAAATTCCTGTGTATTGATACTTTATCAACTCAATAGTAACATTACTGGGGATTAATTTGATAGTGTCAAAAATGATAAAGACATTTCATTTAGGCTAGAAGTAAATTTTTTATCTTCTTAAAAATGTCTGCAGGTAACAAGTTAATAGGATCATGGTAAACAAACAAAACAGGGTACTTTGACTAAACAGATAATTTTTGTCTCTTCTGTAAGAGGCAAAGCATTTTAGAGTGTTATGAATATGTAAATACTGTATTTTATGAAAAATTTTAAAATAAGAAACTTCCACATTCTATTAGTATATAATTATAAAAACAAATAAATAACATTTAAAAGTGCTATCCAATATAGAAACTGGTTTCTGTAGAGACAATTCAATGACTCAATGAATATGCAATTCTGCAAATAGCTGTTGAGTTGATTGATTTCATATGATATACAGCTTTTTCAAATTTTATGGGGGGAAAAGTGTGCATGTGTTATTGATGCTAATCAAAAATCAATGTCACTTTGAAGTTTAAAGCTAAAAATACTACATAACAAAAGGGGAGGGGAGGACACACGAAGGAAAACAATAAAGTGAGAGCCGAATATTTCTAATTCTAAGCCTAAAATAAACATTTTGAAGAAAAATAAACAACTGTTCTTCCATAAACTTTAGTAACCAATAATCAGCATCCTGTTTCATCCCATCCTTCAGCTTTTTTTGGCCTTCAGGCATCAGATTTGACTACTGGTTATTTTATCAACCTATTCTGGACTTTTTTACTACAGTTCTCTTCCTTGTTGTGTCTTAAGGATTTCTTTCTCCCTTTTGCCAAGCAAATTCCTACTCTAATTTCAAATTCATCAATAAATATCACCTTTCATGAAACCTTTCTAGACATGCTCTCTCTTTCCTTTGCTACCAAAAAGAAAAGAAAATTTGAAAAAAAAAAAACCACAAAATAACTTCCCCAATTCATCCTCTGTGCTAATATAGCAGTATGTATATTTATTTCATTGACTTAAGTAGTTATTTTCATATTTACTTCCTATATTACACTATGAAATCCCTTGGAAAAGGACTGAGTGTTAATTACCTTAGGAACTTCTATTAAGTAGTGCCTGGCATAGAGTCAGTGCAGAGCAATTACTTATTATTTTTTTTTAAGATTTTATTTATTTATTTGACAGAGAGATCACAAGTAGGCAGAGAGGCAGGCAGAGAGAGAGGAAGGGAAGCAGGCTCCCCGCTTGTGCAGAGAGCCCAATGCGGGGCTCGATCGCAGGACCCTGGGATCATGAACTGAGCCGAAGGCAGAGGCTTTAACCCACTGAGCCACCCAGGCGCCCCCTGAATTACTTACTTGAAATTGCTTTTTTTCTTTTTCTTTTTTGAAACTGCTTTTTTCTTATATAACATATGGTCAATACAAAAACTGAACAAATAGACACCTTGTTTATTGTCTCTTGGGAAAATATACAGGTTCATCGTAATATTAAAGAACATTTATTGCAGCTTTGAAAAGTTTTAAGATTAGTTACCAATTCAAGATTTCAAACACAAATTCATAGAAATTATACATGAGAAAATATTAACATTAACAAAAATAAACTTTAAGTAATTGTATAGTCTTTTAATTATAATATTAAATGTTAAAATGTATTACTGATTAATCTAACAAATTAAGAGTGGTTTTTGCCTTTCTGACTAAGTCCAAATTCACGTTGTGGATATTATGGTTTCTCTTGTACTTACATGAAACAAGATCTTGTCTTGCTTATTTGTATAATAAGCCTTTTAAAAGTGTATTTAAAAAGTTTGCAGCTAAAAAGTATAAGAACTTACCTTTTTCAAGTTGGAAGTTCATTATCAATATAAAATATATACATTCATCTGTATTTTAAAACAATTACTAGAAAAATGAAACTAAATTTTTAGAGGTAAATCCTTTCTGTATTTTGAAATAGGAAACTATAAAGAACCAAAAAAAAAAAACCCGAATATAATAGAAGCTATGTAATATGGGCCTCTGAGAGCTAGCCAATTCATTTTATAAACTCTGTTTTTTGTTTTATTATTACATCATATTAGTCACCATACTTTTTTTATTATATAAATTCTGTTTTGATCGCTTTTATTTGAGGATTCTCCAAATATCTTCATCTTTCTTAAAGTACAGTAATCTGGCTAGGCACTATGCTTTAATAGAAGCCTGATAAATTTGGGAAAAGATGTTTTCCAGGCTTTATATAGGAAAGTTCAATTAATATTATGGGTTCATGTTAGCTTTAAAAATAATAGCATTATTTCTGACTTTACTTAACTAAAGATTAAGGAATCACATTTTGTGATGCACAAATACTTACATGAATATTTTCTATCTTTAATCTTTTCAGTTTGTTTTGGTCACTATTTGGTAAATTATTTGCATCGTATAGTCTCTGAAATCTCTTGGTATCATTCAAGGTGTTACTAAATCCACTCATTTTGGATTTTGCTGGAATCTTAAAGAGTATACTGCCAATTATATAATAAACATTACTGATAAAGGTAATAAGGAAACTATGAATAAGTATTGAACATATCTCAATAAGATACAAGATATACTCTTATAATACATAACTTCATAAATTCCCAGAAGTTGACATTACATGGCTCTTGAAGTTGGATGGCTTTACTAAATTAACATAAAAGCAAAGAGCAACTTCCTTCCTATAAAACATGTTTGTCTTTGGTTATAGTAGTCATTAGAAAAATACCGTAATTCTTTATGGACTTGGAAGAAAGACTAAACCTAATGGTCTCTTCATGGGTTTTAGTGATGGACTATTACCATATTTTATTGGGTCACAATTATAAATTTAATTTAGCATTGGTTATTTTTGACATAAGAACTTATTCTGTAAAAAGACAAGTAAAGACATTTGCTTACCTTGTATTACATGTGAGTTGTCTTTCAAGAAGAAGTTATACAGGTATTTGGGGATAAAAGCAGACATACATGCATAAGCCAAGGCTAAGAAAGAATAAGGCAAAGATATATAGCAAATTAGTTAATGGGGTAAATGGTCAGTAGTCACTCTGCACACGATCCTTGAATCTACTATTAAACAGAATAATGTTAACAATTGATGGAAACACAAAATTAAGTGGGAGAGAACCCTCTTTTAAAACAGAAAATATTTTGGATGACAAAAGATAACCATCCTAGTAATTTTTCAGTTTTGAATGAGTATGGCAATCTTTATCCCACAACATTAAAAACTTTATTATCACAACTTCATACTTAAAAAAAAATCTAAACTTGGTCATTATTAATGAGTCATACAGACCTCAAGATCCTTAATTTTTTTGATACAAACAAAAGAGTCTGAGAACTTTGGATTTAGGAGCTCTAGTCATAAACTGTTCTTTCAAACAAAGATCTCTTAATATTCTTGGATCAGAAAGTGTAATAATAGACTATGTTTAACTAAACATAGCAAAATCTCTGGTCTAGATTAATGAGTATTGATGTCAGAGAACAGTGCATTTTAAAAATCACTCAAATAGCGAAATTTTAGCTCTCTGGGATTATGCTATCTCTAGACTCAATTCCTGAAATCTCTGTAAATTCTGACCTGAAATAGAATTTATAAAAGATGGAAATCCAAGATTCAGACTTCTAGAGATTTATGCTATATAGGGTAGCAGCCTAGATGTGATATCATTAGTGATTAGAGTCAATTAAATTTAACAAATATTTTTTGAAAAACCTACTATAAAAGAGGCATTATAAGAGGAGGACAGAAAATTAAAAAGCTGTCATTAAAAAAAGCTTTTAACCTAAGAAAGGGTTACTATGTTAGTATATAAATAACTAAAATATAAAACATACACAAGATAAACTTCCAGAAATATAAGGTGCTGTATGAGTTCAAGAGGGAGAATAAGAAAAGTCTTCATTAAGAAACGATTGAAATGATCAATTTTGGGGAAAAAGACCACTATTTATTTCTTTACAAAGTGTTTAGAAAGTATACATGGACTAAAACTAGTTTCTAAAGAAGTCAAAATTTTTTCCAAAGTTCATTAAATGGCACAAAAGAAGATGAATTCATAATCAGATTCCCCTTAAATTTCTAGTCACTGTCTTGTTACAACTGAAACTCTAGTAATAAATTAATCTTTCACATCCTCTAAAATGAGTTTAACAGATTATTTCACAGAAGTTTACAGTATGTAGGGGTGCCTGGGCAGCTCAGTCATTAAGAATCTGCCTTCGGCTCAGGTCATGATCCCAGGGTCCCTGAATTGAGCCCCATATTGAGCTCCCTCCTCCATGGGAAGCCTAATTCTCCCACTCCCACTCCCCCTGTTTGTGTTCCTGCTCTTGTTATCTCTCTCTCTGCCAAATAAATAAAATCTTGGGGCACCTGGGTGGCTCAGTGGTTAAAGCCTCTGCCTTCAGCTCAGGTCATGATCTCAGGGTCCTGGGATCGAGCCCCGCATCGGGCTCTCTGCTCACAGCAGGGAGCCTGCCTCCTCCTCCTCTCTCTCTCTGCCTGCCTCTCTGCCTACTCATGATCTGTCTGTCAAATAAAAAAAAAAAAAAAATCTTAAAAAAATAAATAAATAAATAAAATCTTAAAAAAAAAGAAATTTATAATATCTACTAGGAAGAGATCAAGTACCTCACAACAAAAACAAAAACCTTGGGTGCCTTGGTGGCTTAGTGGGTTAAAGCCTCTGCCTTCAGCTCAGATCATGATCTCAGAGTCCTAGGATTGAGTTCTGCATCAGGCTCCCTGCTGAGCAGAGAGCCTGCTTCCCCCTCTCTCTGCCTGCCTCTCTGCCTATTTGTGATCTCTCTCTCTCTCTCTGTCAAATAAATAAATAAAATCTTAAAAAAAAAAAACTTTCCTGTTTGAATAAAACATTTTAGGAAAATATGTACAGGGATTATTTACATGATAAACAGGCTTACCTTCATTATTGAAATTTAAATATAGGAATGGAGCACAAAGTGAATCAAGACCTGGTGGAAAGGAGTTTGGGGTAAAGAATTCAGTAAATAAAGATCAGTATAAGTGTATATACATACCTTATTAAGTTCCCTGAATTACTTCTATATAGATTAAGCATTTTAAGTATTACTCATCCAGAAATATATTACAAATCATGGTGTAGTGTGAGGAGTAATTGACAATGATTGGCATATAGTATATGCCCAATACAGATCAGATACTGTTATTATTATCTATTATCTTGAGTTAAAGTGAGAAATACAGTAGTTGAAAAATGTAAAATTGATAGAAGGCTTGGACTATATAGTCTCATCTCTGACCCTAGGTGATCCTGGCAATCATTTTAACACCTCCAAGCATGTTTCCTTATCCTGGAGATGGAAATTTGTCTTATAAGTTTCTCTGGGATGAAGAAAAGCAATCTTTCTAAAATCGTACAGTAAAATACAAATATGTTACGTATGTCTTTTATTGATAATAATGCTGCTCATATGTTATCATGTTGAAGGGAGGTAGGTACATAAATCTATCTATAATTGTTAGGAAGATACAGAACTCTAAAAGGGACAAGGCTAGGAAAAATAATAGCTTTGTTTTAAGTTTTGCCAGAAATTGAGATTTAAAATTTAAAAAAAAACAATAAAACTACTGTTCATTACAGCAAATTAAAAAATAGAACTGGGAAGAATGGGCATCTCATTCATGAATTTATCAATGACTACAAAAATAATGAGAAAGATTAAAAATGAAGGACATGAAACATTAAAGTTATTTAATAAGAGAGAGATAATAAATAAAATAAGCAGTGTAGGGTGGTATCCTATTCTCTAATTCCTAATAACCATGATAACCAGGTTGTAAATCATTAAAAGACAAGAATATCAATTAACCCCAAATTATTTATGGTATAATATTACTTTATTACTTGCATAGCATTAAAAATAGTGTCCCCAAAGATTACAATAGCACAAAGTATTCTTCCTACTTGACTAATCAGTATTATAGCAAATTGTTTCATTAAATATCATGCATTTAAATGATATCTACTATGCAGTTAGACAAAGTTTTAAAAAAAGTTCTCTCAAAAAATGGAAAACCAGTAATAGCTTTCCACAAAGCTAAGGATATTTTGATAATTTGTTTTAAATTTTTAAATTTTCAGTCATGCAACATGCTTCTGGTACTTCAGAAAGAATCTTAATAATGGGGGGAAAATGTTACCTTGCCAATACACAAGATCAGGATGAGACACAACCCAGGCTTTTAATACACGCCTAAATTTTGCATGACCTTCTGGTGATGATAACAGTTCATCATACTGATGACACCGAGGAATATCCACTTCGATCTGTAAAACAGCAAAACAATAAGGTGGAACTGGAATAGAGTGATCTCCAATAAACCTCAAGATAAGGAAAAGGAAAGAGTGTATCCTGAATATCAGAATAGACCATCTACATAATCCTGGTGTCTGAAGTTTTTAAATTTTATATTATTCCTCTGGAAACACCAAGAAAGTTGTATGTATATTTAATGAAAAAAGGCAGACCATTTTATTGAAAAGGCATTTATTAATAAAGTTTTCAAAAAACCTTCCTTTACATCCTGGACTAAAAAAAGGGCAAATTCTTCAGATAAAAAAGTACAATTATTAGGAAAAGTTACTTGGTCTATATACTCCTTTGGAACAATTCTAACTCATTAACTTGTGAGTAAAATAAGAGCATGCATATATATACATATGAAGGCTGCTGAGTTTCATAATTAAGAAAATTCCTCTTGCCTTTCTAAAATTTAAAGATTTGGCAGAATTATCTTGGGTTAAGAAAATCTAAATCGTACTTGTCTATCTGTAGGAATTGGAGTATCTTTATCAATTGCATCATACTTAGCATGAATAGCCCCCTGCAAAAAATAAGAGAAGATATATTAATTTATCATATCCTTAACAAATTATTGACTTAGACAAAATACAGTTCTTAAAAACATCTATCTTTGAAAATACACCCAATTATAGATAGGCACATTCAAACCCAAAGCATCTTCTTAGAAAATTCTTCACATCTTTTACAACCTGTGATGAAAGTCTGTGACAATTTACCATTTTGCTAAGGCAGTCATTTGAATTATACGCACAGGAAGACAAGTACATTGAAAGAGTCACTTAATGAATATGCTTAGCTAATCTCCTAGTCCCCACAACACAACATAGCCTTGTTGTGCTCTATTCATTGCCCTCTCACACATAGTAAGTTTCATGAAGAAATTTAAAAAAATGGGGGGAGTCATCCCTTGAGAAATTTTCCTGTTAAAGTTGGAAATGAAAGCAAAAATAAAATAAAATTGTTTAAAGGAGTTCAGCACCAGAAGGAAGAGGTTTGGGATAAATTAAAGAATGAAATAAAGAGACCACTTACATTTTCCATTTATACTGTTACAGAAAGAATAATTACATAAACTACTTCAAATTTTGGTCATGTTCTATAGGATCAAGCACAGAACAATTCTTAATTCTCTGGTTTACTGTTATGGTAGAGAAAGAGCTAGGAATTTGGAGTTCAATCTCTGATATTACATGCTACTATCAGCATCTCGGGCACATCTACTTTATGAGACATTTGGACAAGCTGACCTTGAAAGTACTCTTGAATTTTAACATTTTATGGTTCTACGATTCTAATTATTACCATATGGTAAGCAAAATAGGCATTCTTATTAGGCAACCAGACAAACTCAAAGATATTTGTAGACTTTCACCAAAGAAAACAGGAATAAAGGAAGGAATTTTTTCAATAGAGTTAAAAGGATTAAAAATACTTGGGAGAATTCGCACACAAAAAATTATGTGATGGATACCCATAAGATATCTATAAGAGAATAAAGGAAGGCAGGATGACAAAGAAATTGACAGGAAATGCAAACATATTGGCAAAGATTTGGCCCATTACCATGACTGCTGTCACTAAAGTCTCTGTTAGTACTTAAAGTCACTCTAATAATGTGACACCTTGCCTCTTCTCACTGCCACCCATAAGGTACCACAGATGACAAAGTAGCATTTGTCCTGGCAGCATGGTGCTGGGAAGACAGATGTGCCAAAAGGAACTAAATTATATTCATGATTATTGACAAGGTTCAAATTAGAGTGGAATATTTCTCCTTATAATAAGCAGTCCTATTTCCTTTTTTCTTTTTTTTTTTAATTTTTTAATTTTTTTTCAGCATAACAGTATTCATTATTTTTGCACCACACCCAGTGCTCCATGCAATCCGTGCCCTCTACAATACCCACCACCTGGTGCCCCCAACCTCCCACCCCCCACCCCTTCAAAATTCTCAGATCGTTTTTCAGAGTCCATAGTCTCTCATGGTTCACCTCCCCTTCCAATTTCCCTCAACTCCCTTCTCCTCTCCATCTCCCCTTGTCCTCCATGCTATTTGTTATGCTCCACAAATAAGTGAAACCATATGATAATTGACTCTCTCTGCTTGACTTATTTCACTCAGCATAATCTCTTCCAGTCCCGTCCATGTTGCTACAAAACTTGGGGATTCATCCTTTCTTTCTTTTTTTTTTTTTTTTTTACAGCTTTATAAACATATATTTTTATCCCCAGGGGTACAGGTCTGCGAATCGCCAGGTTTACACACTTCACAACACTCACCATAGCACATACCCTCCCCGATATCCATAACCCCACCCCCTCTCCCAACCCCCTCCCCCCAAGGAATCCATCAAAATCCTCGAGGAGAACACAGGCAGCAACCTCTTCGACCTCAGCCGCAGCAACATCTTCCTAGGAACATCACCAAAGGCAAGGGAAGCAAGGGCAAAAATGAACTTTTGGGATTTTATCAAGATCAAAAGCTTTTGCACAGCAAAGGAAACAGTGAACAAAACCAAAAGACAACTGACAGAATGGGAGAAGATATTTGCAAATGACATATCAGATAAAGGGCTAGTGTCCAAAATCTATAAAGAACTTAGCAAACTCTACACCCAAAGAACAAATAATCCAATCAAGAAATGGGCAGAGGACATGAACAGACATTCCTGCAAAGAAGACATCCAGATGGCCAACAGACACATGAAAAAGTGCTCCATATCACTCGGCATCAGGGAAATACAAATCAAAACCACCATGAGATATCACCTCACACCAGTCAGAATGGCTAAAATTAACAAGTCAGGAAATGACAGATGCTGGCGAGGATGCGGAGAAAGGGGAACCCTCCTACACTGTTGGTGGGAATGCAAGCTGGTGCAACCACTCTGGAAAACAGCATGGAGGTTCCTCAAAATGTTGAAAATAGAACTACCCTATGACCCTGCAATTGCACTGCTGGGTATTTACCCTAAAGATACAAACATAGTGATCCGAAGGGGCACGTGCACCCGAATGTTTATAGCAGCAATGTCTACAATAGCCAAACTATGGAAAGAACCTAGATGTCCATCTACAGACGAATGGATAAAGAAGATGTGGTATACACAATGGAATACTATGCAGCCATCAAAAGAAATGAAATCTTGCCATTTGCGACGACGTGGATGGAACTAGAGGGTATCATGCTTAGCGAAATAAGTCAGTCGGAGAAAGACAACTATCATATGATCTCCCTGATATGAGGGAGAGGAGATGCAACATGGGGGGTCGAGGGGGTAGGAGAAGAGTAAATGAAACAAGATGGGATTGGGAGGGAGACAAACCATAAGTGACTCTTAATCTCCTTTTTTCTTTTTAAGATTTTATTTATTTATTCAGGAGAGAAAAAGAGGGAGAGAGAGACACAGACAGAGGGAGAAGCAGGCTCCCCACTGAGCAAGGAGCCTGATATGGGACTCAATCCCAGGACCCTGAGATCACGACCTGAGCCGAAGATAGATGCTTAACCAACTGAGCCTCCAGGTGCCCAGCAGTCCTATTTCTAAATGAACATACTTTATAAGCAGGGCTGTATATTTATAACTGATATGTATATTAAAATATTCAATTTTTAAAATGAATAATCAATATAATTTGAGTCCCATTAAATGAAATATTAAATAGCATAAATTTAACAAGACTTCGTATTTTTCTATTCTATCCATTCTATTCTTTTCCTCTATTCCTTTCACTAAAAATTGCAAAATAATCTTAATACTCAAATTTTACTACATAATTTTCTAATAACTTGGAAAATATATATTCAGAAAGTACTTTCCTCCTTTCTTAACACGATTGATCAGCTTCTAACCTCTTCTTTCTTACCTCAACTCCCAAAAGAGCAGCCCAGGTTATACCTCTCATAAGAGGAGGAATGTCAACTCTTGCTTCTTTCCAGATTTGATTTTTTTTATACGGATAAGCCTATAGGTAAAAAAAGATATGAAAAATAGCTCAAGTTTCTAAGTGCCTTCTTTTAATCTAAACAATTCTGAATATACCAGTGATAAAGTTGAAGGTGACCTGCAATAAAGTTCCAAGTATCTGAAATTATTTCACCTGATGTTATTAATACGTATTAAGTTAGCAGTGGAATAGTTCCCTACCTCTGTAAATGTTATATAGTACAATCAAAGAGAGGAGCTGAATTTACTGTTTTTAATCATCCCTCTCTATTTTGTGCTCTGGAAGAATTATGAATGGATCCTATGGAGACTAATATTTTGAACCTCATATGTTAAGTAACATATAAGGCACTTTATAAAATACCTAGTAATATAGAAAGTATTCAGTAAATGTAAGTTTTTATTATGGTTACTTCCATAAGCTTGCATGTAAATTTGTCTTTTTATAAATTTGTACTTCAGGAGGAATTTCTAGAACAGAATTAATAGGACACAGGGTATAGATCCTGTTAAAGGCTCTTAATACAAAATTTAAGATAGCTTTATAGAATGTTTTAACCAATTTACACTTATTCCAGAATAATGAGAGTTCCAATCTCAATATACATTTCCTCACTTTGCTAATTCAATATGGAAAAAAGTTTACTTTTTTCAGTCCTAATAAGGATACATATTTAAATAGATTTACTGACTGGTTTTATTTCTATTATTTTTTTTTACCCATTTCTCTGTTTCAATGATAGTCATTTTCCCTATTGATTTTTTAATGTTTTTTAAATATTAAAAAAAGATATTAAGTATCTTTTGTCTAATGTGGTTTTGCATAGATTCCTTCATCTTGTTTTTACTTTTTAATTTTATTTACAATTCACATGTATCATTTTTACTATTAATCAGATAAAACGGGTCGTAAGAATTAGTGTTCTCATGACATCAAGATTCCCTAAGAATTACCAATGAAAAAAAAAATAAAGATTGCATAGGGACTCTTTACACCTTATGCTTTAGAATCCTACCTTTAGCAGCCTGTCAAAGAGAATGATTCTGTTTAGTTGGTACTCTGTGTCCCTCTCTCGGATGATTAAAGGGAGAGTGGCAGCTGCAGACAACTCATTATTGCTGTTTGAATGAGGTAAATTAGACTGGCTATAATAGAGAAACAAGAGCAGAAAAATTGACAAAACATATAAAATAAAAAAACCCCGAACATCACATTTTTGTATCCTCCTTAGGAAACAATTTTCCAAAAAAATATGCAAGCTTCTTATCAATCTAATAGAAAGAGAAAAGAAAAATAATGGTAAAAAGAATATATATATATACTCACTCATCTTCAAGTAGTGGGTAAAATGCTTCTCCACCAACATCTTTTAATCTCTGAATTTAAAGAGAAAATATTTATGATACTTAAGATCTGAGACAGAAACACTGATCTTTATTTAAAAGGAAGAATAAGGTAAAATTATATATTTATAAAGATACCAGGAAAACTACAACAGAATTTAAAATTCATTTATTGTAAACATGCAAATACACCATGCCTGCAGTGATTAAGTTTAGCTGTAAAGAATATTCTTTGTTTTTTGGGCGCCTGGGTGGCTCAGTGGGTTAAGCCGCTGCCTTCGGCTCAGGTCATGATCTCAGGGTCCTGGGATCGAGTCCCACATCGGGTTCTCTGCTCAGCGGAGATCCTGCTTCCCTCTCTCTCTCTCTCTGCCTGCCTCTCCATCTACTTGTGATCTCTCTCTGTCAAATAAATAAATAAAAAATCTTAAAAAAAAAAAAAAGATTAAAAAAAAAAAAAAAGAATATTCTTTGTTTTTTAATTTTTTTACCTTCAGGGATTTCTCATAAATGTTGCACACCTATTATTATAGTTTTCCAAACAGGATGCAGAATTGCTAAAATTAGTATAAATTTGAATAAAAGGATAAAACATTTTTTAAATTATGTGAAGATTATATAAAAAAGTACTTTTTAATACACATCCCTTAATTTAGAACTTGAGTCCAATTTACTTCTGCCTTGACATTAATACAAACTAAAACAAAAGCAAGGTGCTAAAAAAAGGATTCAGAAGAATTTCTCACATCATACTTTGAACATGCATGACTCAAATAGCTGGTAAATCAGCTGACAAAACTCAATTTTCTTAATTATTTTTTCACAAACTTATTATAATAATGTTACTCCAAATAATGCCATTGCCAGAATTATAGATATTATTCAAAAGCATAAGGCGGCAGGCAATAGTAAAGTAAAATCTAAGACACATCCTAAGTAGGGTGATTAAAGTTAATGCCATCTTGCCTGCTGCTCTGCTCTTCAGTTCAACTTCCAACTTGAGGGCAGAGTATCTGCTCCTATGGGGACTGACACAGAAGTTCAAGCTCTGTGTGTAGCCATCATTGATCTTTTGTTGATTAGAGTTATTGTGTACTCACCCATGTGAGTTAGCCTCAGAATTTTTTTTTTTTTTAAAGACTTTATTTATTTGAGAGAGAGAGCATGAGAGGGGCAAGGGGCAAAGGGAGAAGCCAGCTCCCTGCCGAGCAGAGGGTCCGATGTGGGACGTGATCCTGGGACTCCAGGATCATGACCTGAGCTGAATAGCCTCAGAATTTTTAAAAGCCAAAGAAAAATCTTTTACCCACAACTGAGAATCTGGCAAACCCTGATTTTATGCCTGGCTTTTTTCTAAAATTTGATGTGCTGTAGATTTATGCCATTTTTCCTCTAAACTTTTAGGCGTTTCTTTTGTGGATTAAAATTCTAAGTAGAAAAATAAGATTTTCTCAAATTTTACCCCATTATTAATATGCACATTGTTTTAAAATTTGGGTTTTACTGTCCTGAAAGTCAAAATATTACAAGTAACTTTTCTGCTTTTTTTATATTAAAAATGTAGCATATTAAAAGTACAAAAAGGGCAAAAATACAGAAAAGTAGAAACAAAAATTATTTGGTTTCCATATTATTTTTAAAATCAGCAACATAAACATTTTTTTAATAATCATAGATAAAAGTATTTTAAATTTCAAAAATGGAAATTTAAGGTCATTGAGAAAGTAAAATTGAAGACTTGTATTTATTTAACTGATGTTCATATAGTTTGATTATATTTAAAGAAGCAAATTAAAAAAAAAATAAAGAAGCAAATTAAGAGTAAAACCAAATTGGTCAAAACCATGTATTTGGATGTAATTTATTGTTTTTTTTTTTTTCAGCATAACAGTATTCATTATTTTTGCACCACACCCAGTGCTCCATGCAGTCCGTGCCCTCTACAATACCCACCACCTGGTGCCCCCAACCTCCCACCCCCCACCCCTTCAAAATTCTCAGATCGTTTTTCAGAGTCCATAGTCTCTCATGGTTCACCTCCCCTTCCAATTTCCCTCAACTCCCTTCTCCTCTCCATCTCCCCTTGTCCTCCATGCTATTTGTTATGCTCCACAAATAAGTGAAACCATATGATAATTGACTCTCTCTGCTTGACTTATTTCACTCAGCATAATCTCTTCCAGTCCCGTCCATGTTGCTACAAAACTTGGGTATTCATCCTTTCTTTTTTTTTTTTTTTTTTTTTACAGCTTTATAAACATATATTTTTATCCCCAGGGGTACAGGTCTGCGAATCGCCAGGTTTATTGTTTGTTGTTTTGTACTGCTACTTACTTCATCTACCATACACATTCTTTCTTTTCAAAGAAATGACAAGCTTAGTGTATCGTGTAGTAATAATTATAGATTTAGATTTTCTATTCCTTGCATTACGGCAGGTAAGAGATTCTAATTCCCTCCTACTACATAGTATGTAAAACACTAACAGGAAAAGCCTAAAAATATAAGGAAAATCAATGATGTGAGACCCAAAACTGGACTTAGAGATAAAGGATATAAGCTAGAAATAAAATGTATTGATAATCATGGCCTAGGGTTTTAAGCACAATGGGACAAAGACTTGGGCATCTGATTAACAGGCAGCCAGACTGGAGGAGACCCTGCTATACTCAAGAAAGAACTGGGTGTGTTGGGGGCGGAGGGGAGGACATCCAACTTTAGCCAGCCTGAGTGATTGATGTAGGGAAGAAGAATACCCAATTCAGATTCCTTTTAGCTGTCCTGTCTCTCCTAATAAGGTAAGGAGGGAAGCTGAGAAGCTTTGTATGAAGGTCACAGCCCAGAGACACAGGTTCACTAAAGGGCTGAGACGAAACCATAGGACTACAGAACTCCTTCCCTTCCCTACCTTACCTCCCATGTCAATAGAACTCCAGTATAAAAGGGGATTCCAGCTGAAAGAGCTGCATGCAGGTCTCAGACTCTATTTTGAAAAGTCTCTAGGGGGAAAAAAAAAAGTCTCTAGGGAAACCCAAAATCACCAGGGGGAATAAGAGCAAGGATAGTTGAGGAAATTTTAGTCTCCGACAAAAAAAGCACACATAGTAAACAGCTAGATAAACACGACATTGTGAGCTAAAGGCCTATTTACCATAGTTCTTTTTATTGGTAAATCATGTTAGGGTTTCAACAAAAAATGGCAAGGCATGCTAATATGTGAAAAAGACACTCTGAAGAAACAAAGCAAGCCACAGAACCAGCCTCAGGTTTGTCAGAGAGTTGGAAATTATCAGGCCAGTAATTTAAAATAATTCTGATTAATATGCTAACGGCTCTAAGGAAAAAAGCAGAGAGCATGCAAGAACAGGTGGGTAATATAGGCATGGAGATAGAAATTCTAATAAAGAATCAAAAGATGCAACCTATGTGTTATAGAAACCTACATGTTATGGAAATCAGAAGAAGGAGAAAGGAGGAAATTTCTGGAAATTTTCAAAATTAAAGACATGAAATAACAAAGATCCAGGAAACTTTACAAATATCAAGCAGGATAAATACCAAAAGAAAAAAACTACACCTAGTAATATCATATTCCTTAAAAGAAACCATCAAAAGTTAAAGGAAAAGCCACACATTAGAAGATATATGCACTACACAAAGCCAACAAAGACTCCATATTTGGAATATATATTTTGAAGTCCTCAAATCAATAAGAAATCACCCAGTAGAAAAATTGACAAAAGATATGAACTAGTAATATATAGAAGAGGTAAACACACTACTAAGAAATATGAAGAGATTCATAACTGCATTATCATCAGGGAATTAAAATTAGTATTATAGCAAAATATTATTCTATACCTTTTAGAGCAATGTATTTTTTTTAAGGTTTATTGATTTAAGAGAGAAAGAGAGAACAGGAGCAGGGGTTGGGGTAGGGAGGGGCAATGGGAGAGGGAGAAGCAGACTCCCCACTGAGCAGGGAGTTCCATGCAGGGCTTGATCCCAGGACCCCAGGATCACGACCTGAGCCTAAGGCAGACGCTTAACCAACTGAGCCACTCACGTGCCTCTAGAGCAATAATTTTGTAAAAATTTGATAATATCATGTGTTACCAAGTATATAGAAAATGAGAAACCTTATCCAATAATGGAAAAAAGATACAAATCCTTTTGTGAATGATTGAATAGTTTGTACTAAAGCTGAAGATGTACAGATCCTATTTCCCAATAACGTCACTCCTGGGCACATACCTTAAAGAAACTCTGACATATTTTATGAGATCAGGGAGGAATTCAAGGCTTCATGTATATCTTTAAGGTTTTATTTAAAAAAAGAAAAAATCTGAGGTAGATTTGTCAAAACATCATTCTTACATTTCTTAGCTGGCATAAGGACAATGTCACGGTGGTGTCATCTAATAGTGAGCTTCTGTCTCGACCTTGTCCAAAGCTTTCACCATCTTCAAAGAGAAAACTGAAAAGAGATTAAAAAAAATAATTATTTTAATGAGAACACAAAAAATGATTTATTGCTTCTGCTAGAAAATAAAATTTATTCTAAATCATCATTCCCTCATCAAAGAAAGAAATTTTAGACTAAATGGATTAATTAAAAATATGTATTTAATATGTTTATATTTCACCAAACAATTCTCATTTTTAAATATAAATTGAGTTCATATGAATACAGTATACAAATAGAAAGCATTTTAGGAATACAAGAGTGTGATTTATTCTCTTTGCTCATGCAGATTCAATGTTAAAATTACTCTATTGACAATATGCGTATGTGCTCCTGAGGAAGTTTATATGAGTGAGAAATGATAAAAGAAGAAAGAAAAATCATGATAGTAACTTCTCAGGAGAAAGAATAGTGAATAATAAATGCATAAAATTTCTTTAGGATTTCAGAGAAATAATTTTGAGAATTTACATATATCTTGAAATTTCCATCATCTTATTTCCCAGTGTTCTGTTTAATTCAATGTGTGAGAAATATAATTGACTGAAAAATCAGTTTAAGGGGGAAAAAATAGAGACCCAGTAGTCTACTCAAATAATTAACCTAGAAATTTAACATGTGAAGAAAAAAATGATCAGCAGGTAATTTTTATTGTTATCTACAATGATCAAATCTAGTAGTAAAATCTAAAATTAAAAATTTAAAGCATTGTTGGAAACTTAATAAGAGATTTAGGTTCACATCTTTATGAATAAATACAAACAGCAATGGAACAGTAACAATTTTGGTCCTTAGAGTTGTACTGTTAATTAACTTTCAGTCTAATTTATATGATGATGTCCAAGATCTTATGCGGTTCTACAGTTTTCATAATAGTGATTTAGTACCATGATGATCTCTAGGACAATGAGGCCATAGAGTACATTTACTCTATGTAACTGGAAATAAAAAATAGTTACTTATAATAGGCACACTAGTCTACTTTATTAACTCTCTTGAATATTACTATTCTTTCTGACTTGTACATTTTTCATTTTTGAACATCAATTATTAAAGCTATTCCATAATAATGGATCTACTTCAAATAGATCAGAAAGCAAATTATGTATTAAAATATTTAAAAATTTATTAAAAATAATAAAATGTTAATGCGAATTCTTCAAATAAAAGCTTCAGCCAAAAAAACAAGGTATTGACTTCCAGTTGCTTTCATAATCACTTAATTGGAATGTCTAGCAAAGAAATCCCAAATTAAATAAAAATGTTATTACTAAGTGTTTTTCACTTCTAAGAGAAACTTCTTTCCTTACTTGGGGAGTGTGCAGATCGGTGGTTTAGACCGAATGATCTCCTTGTTGACAAGCTCTTTCTCCAAGTCACCTCCCGCTAAACACCAAAGGTAATATACTTCTTCAATAGATCTTTCTGCCAGGTAATCACTGTTTATATCTATTAATAGAAAATGGAAAAGAATCATAGCTATCATACTTTTTGTTTTTATCAAAAGGCAATAGGCAATAATAGCTGATATTCTCAAAATTAATTGAAGAACACAGCAAGAATCCCTTTAATAAGAACATTCATACTATAAACTGCACAAAGGATGAAATGCAGATATACATATTGGATGTACATTCAGTTTCTTTGAGAAAAAATAGAATTTTTACCCTCTATATTAGAGTTATATGGGAAATATATTCTATATATCAGGCTCTGCGGGGAAGGGATAAGGGCAGAAAAAAAGCACTTGGACAGTTAACTAATACAAACTATCCCATCCTTCATGTCTTGAGGCAATTGCTGCCTCTTCTGAAGAGTCTTTCTTACTGTCTCAGGCACACTATGATTCTACTGCACTATGTTCATATTGAATTTATGTATAATAGTAATATAAATGTTTATCTACCTCTCCATTTGGCATGAATGTTACTTGAAGTTATAGTGCATGGAACATAGCAGGAACTCAAAAAAATATCTGACTGAATGAATGCTTAGTAAATATTTCCTGCCACGACTTACATCTTGATAACTCTTCAATGTAAGAATATTATTGGTGCCACTAAAACACACATTCTGAGAATGGTAATCTTTATAGATGAATGAAAAGAAAAAAGCTGATATTCTCTTACAATGTGGAATATAATGGTATGGACTTCTACCTATAATATAATTTTTAGAGATCATTTATAATAAATTATGTAGAATATGATATATGTATGTTGTAGTGGAAATTCCACTGGGAATTAGAAAGCAATTTTGGCATTAAGATTTGAGATGAAAATAGGACTTTGGTTTGCATAACAAATTTTTTTTTGGTGCCACTTCCTCAATTCTTAAAAGTTCTTGCTCCAAAGCAAGTTAAATTTAAAGGATTAAAAAGTTAGGTGGTATAAGAGACTCTTATACTCACAAAACAAACAGAGGGTTGCCAGGGGGAGGGGGGTAGGGAGAGCGTGGCTGGGTTATGGACATTGGGGAAGGTATGTGCTATGGTGAGTGCTGTGAAGTGTGTAAACCTGGCGATTCACAGACCTGTACCCCTGGGGCTAATAATACATTATATGTTTATAAAAAATAAAAAATTATTATTAAAAAAAAGAAAGAAAAAAGAGAAAAAAAAGAAAAAAAAAGTTAGGTGGTTATATTTTAAGCAAATCCAAAATTATCTCTGAATTCCCAGACAGGGATCCATAAAGCCTTACTAGTGTAATATATATGTTGTTGGTAAATGCAAAACTGAAAGTAGGATAAGGGTACTTTCTTTAAAAATAAAACACTGTTGGGGCACCTGGGTGGCTCAGTGGGTTAAAACCTCTGCCTTCGCCTCATGTCATGATCCCCACATCAGGCTCTCTGCTTGGCGGGGAGCCTGCTTCCTCCTCTCTCTCTCTCTCTGCCTGCCTCTCTGCCTACTTGTGATCTCTGTCTGTCAAATAAATAAATAAAATCTTAAAAAAAATAAATAAAACACTGTTTTCGGTCTTATTTATCATTACCTTTACATAGCTGACTGATATCCTCAGGCAGAGTCAAATCAGCACATCTCAAAGAAGATGAAAACAGACTGGCAGGTTTGGTAAAGGGAGTATATAAAGGTGACACTTCACTAAATACCTTGTCCTGCATTAATTCATCAGCAGTTGGCCTTGAGAAAAATTTAAAACACACAGTAGGAATGAGATACAAATTTCGTCATTAGAAATTCTTGGCATCACTTATTTAAAAAGTTATAAAATGTAGAAAATTAATTTTCAAATGATTTAATTATAATTTATATTTATATTTATAAATCACCTCTCTTTTTTTCTTAAATTGCTGTGTAATGCTGACCTTTCAATGTTTATTCCCTGATTTGTGTGTCTCATTACTCTCTTCAAAAGTAAAAAATCCCATATATCACAGTGGTGCCAAATTTGCCAGTGCCTTACCTAATTTTGAAAATAGTGGTATGAAAAAAGATCACTGGAAATATGAATAATCTTCTTATTTTGAAAAATCTGATAAGATACTTTGTAAAACTTTCATAATACATGGCTTTTGTATTATATGATGTAGGCCTGTTTCTGAATATGGTGTGAAATGAATCTTGTGGCTTTGGAAAAAAATTAGAAGAAAAATAACAAATTTCTACAGAGCTTCATAATGTAAGAAAAAAATGATAAGAGCTAGCATATAGTTTATATCAGGAGTCAGATAACTATGGCTCTTGGGTTAAATTCACCTACTATTTATTTTTATATGGTTCATGAGCTAAAAATGGATTTTGTATTTTTAAATAGTTGAAAAAAATCAAAATACTATTATTTTGTGCTATGTGAAAATTATACAAAACTCAAGTATCAGTATCTAAAAGTAAAGTTTTATTGGAACATAGCAACACTAACTCATTTAAGTATTGTCTTTGGCTGCTTTTAAGCTACAAGATCAGTGCTGAATAGCTGTGACAGACTATGGTCCATGAAGACAAAAATACTCGTTATCTGGTCCTTACCAAAAAGAGTTTGTTGATTCCTGAATTAAATAAACACAATAGCACATCAGGCTTTTTTTTTTTTTTTTTAAATATGATTCGAGAATATATTTTATGATGTGGAGTTTAATATATCTACGTTTAGAAATATCTGCACCTACATTTAGAAGAATATGCTTGCTTCAATGTGAAAAAAAGAATCATACTTTGCAATATTTCATGTGCATTTTTCTTTTTAGTTTAGTTAACCATGATTATTTCCCTGGTTATCTGCCAAATTTTCAATTAACATTATTGTCAGTGGGTCCAACCAAATTAACTATGGCAAAATGTACTTAGAAACTTGTGTCATGGATGATGTTACAGCATACTGAAGGAACTATCACTAACTCAAATTGCCCATTAAATAACCAGCAATCAACCATTAAAAAAACCAATGTTTCTTTAAGTTACTTACACATGGATCTGTGGCTGACAAATGTGAAGTAAATAAAATCTTAAATATCGACTGGCAATGTGTTTGATTTTTCTAAAGCACAAAAATAAACACTGGAAAATGCTCCTTAAAAAATTTGCTAGAATAATGGCACACATTCAAGGGGACAGTTAAAAGTCTTAAATACACCACCAGTACAGAAAATGATAATAACCTATCCTTAGCAGAGTCTAGATGAATACTTGTATATAAAAATGAAATGGCTGTATGCAAATGTTGAATTTTTTCCCTTTTGTGCTTTTTGCATCTTATAATCTATCAAAGATTATTATATATGAGCATCTTCATTTTTTAGTTTGCCCTTGACCATGATTTACCTGTGTTACTGAATATCTTAATTAAAATTCTAAACTAATAATGCCTTTTGGTTTTCTTCCTCCTCTCTTAATGTGGCATTAAACATAAAAACATAAGAATTATGTTTTTAATACCATTCCACTCTTCCTAACATGTATTGATAAAGATGTTTTTCTAAAGACTAATTAGAATATATTATTTTCAAATATCATATACTTAAGGAGTTTAGTAAGACAACTGTAAGGCTAACAGTGATATCACCAAATGAAAACAAATAATAATACTGATAAGAAATCCTTTTTATTACCAATAATTATTAGTTTACCTCACCATTTATTGAAGTTCTAGGTTAAATACAATTAACAATAAGCTTTTGTTGTAATTTCTCTTGTCATTCATGTTTGGGAATATCTACAATTTAGCCGATTTTCTAATTGGAGACTAGGAAATGAACCAGTAACTTCTTTGGGAATGTGCCAGTTTTCTGACAGTGGTTTAATTACTGTTTTCTTCTTTTATTAATACATATTAGTGCCATAACTAACAGTTATGATAGTAGTGTCAATTATGTATTCTTATATATATGTAAATATTCTTATTTAATCCATTACTATTATAAGTAATAAGAAAAACCACAAATACTTTTATACTAAAGATATCAGCATAATCTCTAAATCTTAATAATATAAACCTCTTGGAAGGGTGGAAGGTGAGACACTTCTTCAAAAGATTTATCACATTTTCGGGAAGGTCCTGGCAAATAACAAAAAAAAAAGAATTATTTAAAATGATCCATTTAAAAATATATTTTACTCAAATATTTGCTATTCTAGGACATTTTGATTTTTCTAATAAGTCTTTTTATTTGGACTTTATACTAATTTATATTAGCTTATCACTCTGTGAAAAAAACAAGTCTGAACAGAAATAAACATAAATTTAAAATAGCTTGCTGTTAGATCTCAAGTATACAAAATACATACATTTCAATAACAGATTAATGACAAACCTTTATGATGTCCAGACAACCATGCTCTTCGGCCAGAACTATTATAGTGTCATCTACGCAATCTGTAAAACAGAAAAATTTTATGAAGTAATGCTACTTTTCTTATTTATCAGAACTGAACTCAGATAATTTTTTTAAAAATTGTGTTATGTAGTTTTGGAACCTGGAATATTAAAAGGCTTGTGACTTTGTTAAGTTTTGTTACATGTTTTGATAAAAATAAAGACTTTAAACACTAAATATTAATTGAATTACAGATACTAGAAGATAGCCACTTAAATAATGACAAAAAGCAGTGGTTCAAGATAAAGATTCTCTTATAATGCACATACATGTAATGCACATATACATATTATTCTTTTGCATTTGCATAATTTGGAGAATGTACACATATCTCTGGGGATTTAAAGTATACATTTTACAATACATATAAAAATATTAATACCAAACTTCAATGAACTAGAACAAACAATCCTAAAATCTGTATTGAGCCACAAAAGACCTTGAATAGCCAAAACAATCTTGAAAAAGAACAAAACTGGAGATATCATGATCCCAGATTTCAAGAAATACTACAAAGCTGTAGTAATCAAAACAGCCAACAAAATCCCCCAAATCTTGCCATTTGCACGACGTGGATGGAACTAGAGGGTATTATGCTAAGTGAAATAAATCAGTCAGAGAAAGACAAATACCATATGATCTCTCTGATATGAGGAATTTGAGAGGAAGGGTGGGGGGTCGTTGGGGGAAGGGAGGGAAAAAACGAAACAAGATGGGACTGCAGAGGGAGACAAACCATAGAGACTCTTAATCTCAGAAGTCAAGCAGAGAGAGTCAATTATCATATGGTTTCACTTATTTGTGGAGCATAACAAATAGCATGGAGGACAAGGGGAGATGGAGAGGAGAAGGGAGTTGAGGGAAATTGGAAGGGGAGGTGAACCATGAGAGACTATGGACTCTGAAAAACGATCTGAGAATTTTGAAGGGGTGGGGGGTGGGAGGTTGGGGGCACCAGGTGGTGGGTATTGTAGAGGGCACGGATTGCATGGAGCACTGGGTGTGGTGCAAAAATAATGAATACTGTTATGCTGAAAAAATAAAAAATAAAAAAAAAAAAAGAAAACAAACTAAGGGTTGCTGGGGGTGGTGGGGTTGGGATAGGGTGGCTGGGTTATGGACATTCGGGAGGGTATGTGCTATGGTGGGTGCTGTGAACTGTGTAAGACTGATGATTCACAGACCTGTACCCCTGAAACAAATAATACATTATATGTTAATAAAAACAAATAAACAAACAAAAACCAGTATGGTACTGACACAAAAACAGACACACAGATTAATGGAACAGAATAGTAAGCCCAGAAATAAATTCATGCTTACAGGGCCAAATTTATCTTCCACCTAAGAGGCAGAATATGCAATGGGAAAAAAGACAGTCTCTTCAACAAATTGTCTTAGGAAAACTGGACAGCCACATGCAAAAGATGAAACTGGACCACTTTCTTACACCATACACAAAAATAAATTAAAAATGAGTTAAGGACCTAACTGTAGGAGTGCCTGGGTGGTTCAGTCAGTTAAGCAACTGCCTTCGGCTCAGGTCATGATCTCAGAGTCCTAGGATGGAGCCCCTCATTAGGCTCCCTGCTCAGATGGAGTTTGCTTCTCCCTTTCCCTCTGCTCCTCCTCCCCATTTGTGCTCTCTCTGTGTCTCAAATAAATAAATACAATCTTTAAAAAAAAAAAAAAAAAAGGACCTGTGAGACCTGAAACCATAAAAATCCTAATAGAGATAATAGGCAGGAATTTCTCTGACATTGGATGTAGCAGCATCTTTCTAGATATGTCCCCTGAAACAAAGCAAAGATAAATTGCTGGGACTACATCAAAATAAAAAGTTTGTACAGTGATGGAAAAAACCAACAAAAATAAAAGACAACCATTGAAAGGGTAAAGATATTTGCAAATGACATATCGGATAAAGGGTTAGTTTCCAAAATACATAAAGAACTTAACTCTTTAATCACTATACTGTAAACATGAAACTAATATAACACTATGTTAACTATACTGTATTTTAAAATAAAATAAAAAAGAATTTATATAATTCAACATCTAAAAAAAAAATCCAACTAAAAATGGGCTGAAGACATGAACAGACGTTTCTCCAAAGACATACAGATGGTTAACAGACACATGAAAAAAGTGTTCAATATTACTCATAATCAGGGAAATGCAAAGTAAAATCTCAATGAGATACCACCTCACACCTGTCAGGCTAACATAAAAAAAAAAATACAAGAAACAATAAATGTTGGCAAGGATGCAGAGAAAAAGGAACCCTTGTGCACTGTTGGTAGGAAAGCACACTGGTACAGCCTCTGTGAAAAACAGCATGGAGGCTCCTCAAAATATTAAAGATGGAAGTAACATGATCCAGTAATCCCAGTACTGGGTATTTACCCAAAGAATAAAAAACACTAATTCAAAAAGATATTGCACCCCTATGTTTATTACAGCATTATTTATAACAGTCAAATTATGGAAGCAGCCCAAGTGTCCACTGATAGATGAATGGATAACAAAGATATGGTGTCTATATACACAATGGAATACTACTTAGCTACAAAAAGGAGCAGATTCTTGCCATTTGCAGCAACATGGATGGGTCTAGAGAGTATAACGCTAAGTGAAGTAAGTTAGAGAAAGACAAATACCATATGATCTCACTCATTTGTGGAATTTAAGAATCAAAAAAAAAGAAGAAAAAGAAATTAAAAAAAACAGACTCAACTACAGAGAAAAAACGGATGGTTACCAGAGAGGAGATGGGTGCGGGGGGGGGGGGGGGGGCAGGTGAAACAGGTGAGGGAACTAAAAGTACATTTATCACGATGAGGACTGAGTAACGTCTATACATTGTTGAATCACTACATTGTACACCTGAAATTAATATAACACTGTATGTTAACTACACTGAAATTCAAATTATAAAAATAATAAGGTCTAGGTTTAGTCTGTAGACCATATTAAGAAATCTCTAAGACTCCTTAAAAGCCTTATTATCAATATTTGAAACTAAACATTGTAAATATGGTAACATTTTGTGCAATTATATTTATAATTCATTATTATTTGATATTTATTGATACTTTTCAGTACATATTCTTATTTGTAAACCCTATTAACATGGACATTAATTTGTCACTCTTTTACATAAAGTGCTCTCTCAGTTTTTCTTTCCTTTATTACCGCATGTGCTTAATTTATTCTACTCTGAAGTAGATTACATACATTTATGTAAACTTGAATTAAATATTAAGATCTAATATACATGTAAAATAAATGAGCTTGTTATAAGGAAAAATAAATATTCTTCTCAGTCATTATTCACACATGATTCATCAAACAGAAACTTAAGCTATGTTGTCTGAAGGTAAACTACTACAGAGAAGTTTATTTATTCTCATATTTTGATTTCAGAACTTCATTTACTTGGCTAGATCATGAAGCTAAGAAAATACTTATCTACATTATAATTTCTTAATGAGTAAGAAAAGCACTACAATAATACTTCAGAAGGCACTCTTAAGTTGTCCTATTACTGCTTACCACTGATCATTAGAACATTAAAGAAATTCAGGATATTTCAGTGTGTTCACTTTTTTAGAACACATTCTTAATGTGTATGATTACTAACAGTCACTAAAGATTATATTTGTAGTTGAAACATAATAATTTGTGAGACACTTACCTAATGTAAGCAAAAATTTTAGTCTTTCAGAAATATCCAAGCTCTGAAATAATTTTCTTCCCTGAATAAAACAGGAAAACAAATTCATGTTAACATTTACATCTTTTTTCAGGGAGGCATTTTTCCTCCCAGAGATGAAAATGATTTTTGTCAGGTATCTCTTTTTTTCTTCAGGGTTTTATTTGACTTTTAAAGTAGCGCCACTAAGGAAAAATTATCGGTTTGACATTCAAACATTTCATATATTTAAGGATCATTACATTCTAGTTTAGAATCAAACATACTTCACTTTTGAGAGCTATATATATCTAGAGAGATTCCAGGCCACCAGGAGCCTTATGTAAGGGATTACTTATATATCATTATCATTATTTATATATATATAATATATACATATATTATATATATATATTATATATCATTCTTACTTATATATCATTATCCAGGTAATCTGCTGCTGATATATATATCATTATATATCATTCTTACTTATATATCATTATCCAGGTAATCTGCTGTCTCCATTAAGAAACATTCAATGACATGCCTTCCTCCTCCTACAATGAATTAGACAACCATCCTTTGTGCTCCCATAGCACCTGCTATATTTATTTTAAGATACATATATTGTATTTTGTTTCCTTATTATTCAGCTTCAGGGTGCTGCTTGAAATAGAGTCTGGAATCAGTCATAACTTCAACAATTAATGTGTCAAGCAACAATTGTGTGCCAAATTGGACTTCTGGCCACAAGCTATATAACTTGGGCAAATACTTAACCACCTTAGGTTACACTTTTCTCATTTATAAAGCTGGAACATTAACTGTACATGCCGTAGAGGTTGCAGTGAAGATTACAGAATGTATAAAAAAGTGCCTCACATTTTTTGCACATAGAAAATCATTCATAAATGTTGGCTATTCTTCTTCTTTTTTTTTTTTTTTTACAAACAAACGTACAGGATCCTTTAAGTAGTCTTAGAAGGAAAGTCTTAAGAAGATAGCTGGTCTTTATGTGGAGAAAAAAAGACTCTGTTTTTGTTTTATTTTGTTTTGTTTTTTAATAAAGAGAGAGCAAAAAATTTCTTAAAGTGTCGCTCCCTGCTCCCATTCTCTTGGAGCTGACTTGTTAGTGCCTCATTCTTCTCCCGTGCCCCATCAGGAAGCGGCATTAAAGACTTATGAAATTAGGGGCACCTGCTTGGCTCAGTGGGTTAAGCCTCTGCCTTAGGCTCGGGTCATGGTCTTAGGGTCCTGGGATTGAGCCCCACATTAGGCTCTCTGCTCAGCAGGGAACTTGCTTCTCCCTCTCTCTCTGCCTGCCTATCTGCCTACTTGTGATCTCTCTCTGTCAAATACATAAAATCTTAAAAAAAAAAAAAGACTTATGAAATTAGAACTACAGGTAGAGAGATCATTGAAAAAAAGTTGCCATTCCTCTCTCAATTTTTTATATTATCTTATTAATCTTTAAGAAATACAGGTTTGATTTTATCAATATCTTGTTTAAAAATTTAAATGGTCCCCCAAGCCTTATATATCAATATCTTGTTTAAAAATTTAAATGGTACCTCATGCCTTATGTAACTTAAATACAAACTTCTCAATTTAGCATTCAAAATCTCCTAGATATCTTTTCAATGTAGGTTCTTAGTATGTGTCTACCTGTGATACACACACACACGCACACACACACACACACACAAAGTAGCTCAATTTGATTACTTGCAATACAGTGAATATACTCTGCCTATATGATGATATGATATGATTGATGATTACATAAGATCATATGATTTTGGCTTATGTTACTTTCCTACAGTAATTTTTCTTCATTGTTATCAAAATTTTATATATATCCTTAATTGCATTGCCACTCTTGAATGTTAATTTTGTGAGTTAAAGATTTCAAAATTCAAATTACTTTCTCTCAGCATTTTGATGACATTGTGCCACTGTTTTCTAACATCCAAATTACTAAGAGATTTAACACCAATCTCCTTCTCGGTAGGTAGTATGTCTTTTCTGACACATTTTAAGATTTTCTCACTGACACTGATAAAGTCATCATAGCTTACTAAAGGCAGGCTGGTGTGTTAAGAGTACAGCTTTGGGTATAGTTGATGGGTACAAATCTGCTCAAGTACTTACTATGATGTAACTAGGACAGGCTGCTTAATTTTTCTGTACCTCAATTTCCTGATCTGTAAACTAAAGATAACAATTAGATAAATTTTATAAGACTGTTGTGAGTACTGATTGAGATAACAGAGATTTAGAAACGTATCTGACTTTTGAAAAGTTCTTAATAAATGTTACCCATTATTTCATTACTGGTTGTCTCGTAAAAGTTTAGTATATTATTTCTAGGTATTTGCTGTTATATGTTGTGCTTTTTAAAAAAATTTGTTCTACAAGGTAATTAGAGGGTTCTTTCAAACAAAGAAATTTACACTCAGCTTCTGATACTACTATATGATAGATATGAGAATATCTGGCTCTATCCTCCCTATTTATTTATTTATTTATTTAAGATTTTATCTATTTATTTGACACAGAGAGAGATCACAAGTAGGCAGAGAGGCAGGCAGAGAGAGAGGGGTAAGCAGGCTCCCTGCTGAGCAGGGAGCCCAATGCAGAGCTCGATCCCAGAACCCTGAGATCATGACCTGAGCCAAAGATAGATGCTTACCAACTGAGCCACCCAGGCACCCCTCTCCCTGTCTTTTAAAATTTATATTTTCAATCTCTTTATTTCTTTGTGACATAATCTAGGATAATTACTCAGCTTTACTTTCTACCTTCAGTGTGTCTAGTTTCCTCTGATCCATCTAGTTATTTCAATAGTTACATTTTTTTCTCTTAAAATTCTTAACTGGTTCTTCTTTTCAGTAAATATTCTTGATGAATAGTTTCTATAATTGTTTCACAAGTGGAATTGTTTCCTTTATCTGCTAAAGAACACATACTTTTATATTAAAGTCCTTTCAATGGTATAAATTCTATTTGTTGTTTCTTTTTTATTGCAGATATATGTATTTACATCATATATCATATTGTAGATGTATTGCTTTAGGTGTTTGGTATTTCCTAGATATGTACTCACCTATATACATCTTCTGGACTATGGAAACTTCTGGGCAGCAGGGTGGCTATACAGCCTTCTGGTGACATAGCAAGAATTTCCTAGCAAACCTGTTTGGGTATAGTTTTTCCTCTATTTCCCAGGATTTCTAGTATACAAACATTCCCTTTTTAGTTATTAGTGTGCTATTAATGTATATCTTAATATTTTATATCAATTCTAAAGCTTTGATTAGGTAGAGGGAGATTTAAGCTTATGTTCAATATGCCATTCTAAAACTAGACGGTCTAAACTTAAGTATCACTTAAAATGTCATGAAGTCCCTATTATGAAATTAATATTTCCTTTCTTGGAATTCACATAGTTCTTCTGTGTTTATCTTCGAAGTTAATGGATTTGAATTAAATTATAAGCTCTTTGACAATGTGTCTTAATCACAGTTTACTGCCTATTGCATCTGTCATGATGTTATACACAGAGTAATTAGTCATCTATATTTGCTGAATTGAATTACTCATATAAGACACACCCTGGGGGTGCCTGGGTGGCTCAGTGTGTTAAAGCCTCAGCCTTCGGCTTGGGTCGTGGTCTTCCCTTCCTCTCTCTCTGCCTGCCTCTCTTCCTACTTGTGATCTCTGTCTGTCAAATAAATAAATAAAATCTTTAAAAAAAAAAAGACACACCCTGATCATTAGTAAAGAGTTTAGATATATGTGATGTAATAAAAAGGAAAAGCTGTATATTTCACATTTATACTTACACTTCACATTCAGCATTCCAATAAGAGTTTTCATTTAGGCTATGATTTTAAACAAAAGTGAGATTTGCTATCATTTAATATCAATGAAAAGTAAAATGGTATTTTCCCTTTCAAAAAGCAGTGCCAATATGTAAATTATTTTATGATTAAAAGTATAATCATAAAAATTATAATCATATTTTTCTTAATCATAAAATATTTTAGTACAATAAAGGATAACAGTGATGGACTATTTGCTATGTAACACACCATACTTATTTCATTTAGTTTTTCTTTTTTTTTCTTTTTTTTTTTTTTAAAGATTTTATTTTTTATTTGACAGAGAGAGATCACAAGCAGACAGAGAGGCAGGCAGAGAGAGGGAGGGAAGCAGGCTCCCTGCCGAGCAGAGAGCCCGATGCGGGACTCGATCCCAGGACCCTGAGATCATGACCTGAGCCGAAGGCAGCGGCTTAACCCACTGAGCCACCCAGGCGCCCTCAATTAGTTTTTCTAACAATTATATAATATAGACAAAAAATTTCTGCTTGTAAAGACCTCAATGTCCAAGTAAAGTACACAAATGTGACACATGCTATAGTAGAAGAGGACAGCAAGGAAGATAAGGACCTAATGCTGGCAGGTATTTGAAAGTAGGACAGAGAGACTGTTAGTTATCCCTCCAAATCCATTCTCATTGCTTTCTCAATATTTATGTGTCCCAGCTAAAGACTGTATTTTTAGTGTCCCTTGTACAGATGCGCAATGTGGCCACATAAGTAAATTGTCACCAATGAAATGTAAAGGGTTGACATTTGCACTTTTAGATCATCTTCTTAAAGAACAATTACCATGAACTCACTTATCTCCTTCCCTTATGCCTAAAAGGTGATAAAGAAACAACTTTGGAAACCAGACGTTTGAGATTGGTGGAGCCATAGCCTAGCTTTGTGCATGATATGGATGGACTGCTGTTAAATGAGGGAAAGAACATCCATGTTCTTTAAGCTACTATATTTTTAATTTCTTTCTTTTCAATAGCATTTTAATCTTTGCCCTAATAAATATAGAGAATGTCTGAGAAAGATCTCATAAAACACAACTCAACTACTAAGTGATTCTTGTAAGAAAACAAGAGGAGAGAAGAAGGTATTTTGGGAAAAAAGAATACCACAGAAAGGGGGACCATGAAGATATTAAAGAGTATACATAATTTTAGGATAACTCTTTCTAGAACTGTTTAATTTTTTATACTTAGTACAATATAAATTCTTTATATTTAGTAAAGTATACACTTTATAAAGATACCAAAATGATAAGCAAATAAATTGTCAAACAGGATTTTTTAATAAGTCATACTGAGATTTAAGCCCTTTTTCCCTTATATCTAGTCAATCCACAAAGCAAAAACATGTTACTAAATAGCTTTCTTATCAGAAAACTTATTTTAGGTGTTCCTGGGTGGCTCAGTCATTAAGTGTCTGCCTTCGGCTCAGGTCATGATCCTAGGGTCCTGGGATTGAGCCCCACATCAGGCTCCCCGCTCAGCGGGAAGCCTGCTTCTCCCTTTCCCACTCCCCCTGCTTATATTCCCTCTCTCGCTGTGTCTTTCTGTCAAATAAATAAATAAAATCTTTAAAAAAAAAAAGAAAAACTTATTTTAATAAGCACACAATTTCTTTTTATCAGTTTAATATTTCTCTATACATACCACACAAAGCTCAAATAAAATGATTCCAAGAGACCACACATCTGATTTGGGGCCAGAAGGCAACGGTTTTTCACTTGACACATGATCAGTGGTTTTGAAAATTCCTTGTGCAATTACCTCAGGTGCCAAGTATGATGGATACCTGCAAGGATACAATAAACAAATGAATAGTTACTACAAACTACAAAGGGAGAAAAAGTAGTACTACATGTTTACTATCTGTTTGATAAGATCTATGTAAAAGTCCAGTGCAATTAAAATTTAAAATTTAAAAATTTAAAATTTAAAAATTTAAAATTTAAAAATTTAAAATTAAAAATTTAAATTTAAAAATTAAAAATTTTTGCTAGGAAGATTTTAATCTAACCATAATAATACAGGTCTTTCATGCCCAGAAATCAAGAGAAAATATATATGCGTCTTAAATAATTTTAAAACTATTGTGTCTCTCTGAAGCATTAATTCCTTTCTTTGCTTTCCTCTCTTTTTAATATATTGCCATCTTGTAGTAGTCTGTTTTCAGGTGTTTTCTTTTCCTCCTTATTGTCTGTCTTCTCCTTACACTTAACTATTAATTAAAGCGCATTTTATCTTGGAAAATAATACATATTCTTTTGAGTAGTAGAAATGTCAACATCTTTAAAGAAACATAAACTGAAAACTAAAATTCTCCCCCATTTCTGTGCTCTAGGCACCCATACATATTTATAGATAACGATAAACTTGACCATCCATCACCACCACAGGGCAGCATACTATACATTCTACTCTGCACAACTTTTTTTTTCACTTAAAGTATATTTTAGAGATTATTCTATAAAAATAAGTCTAGACTGTCTTATTCTCTTTGAAAACTGCCAACAATTTTATTGTACTAATAATGCACTTAATTAAAAAAATGCACTAAATTTATTTGACCAAACACTGAAGAACATTTTGGGAGTTTCATTCCAACATGGATAATCAATTGAGCCCTATTCCATTTATTGAAAATGCTATCTACTCCCAACTAGTCCACAGTACCAGTTTCTACCACAAAGAAAATCTCTACATACATGTTGATTTGCATCTTGGCTCCCTATTTTGTTCCACTGGTAAATTTGCTCACACTGTACCATTATACTATCTTAAGTCTATAACATTATATAAGTAATTGCCAATAATTGCTAAGACTAGTCCTCTCAAAACACACACATCTTTTTCCAAAATCTATAAAGAACTTACCAAACTCAACACCCAAAGAACAAGTAATCCAGTCAAGAAATGGGCAGAAGACATGAACAGACTTTTCTCCAAAGAAGATGTACAAATGGCCAACAGACACATGAAAAAATGCTCAACGTCATCACTTAACATCAAGGAAATACAAATAAAAAACAATGAGTTACCACCTCACACCAGTCAGAATGACTAAAATTAACAAGTTAGGAAACAAGAGATATTGGTAAGGATGTGAATAAAGGGATATCCCTTTACACTGTTGGTGTGAATGCAAGCTGGTACAGCCACTCTGGAAAACAGTATGGAGGTTCCTCAAAAAGTGAAAACAGAGCTACCCTATGACCCAGCAATTGCCCTACTAGGTATATACCCCAAAGTTACAAATGTAGTGATCTGAAGGGGCACATGCACCCCATTGTTTATAGCAGCAATGTCCACAATAGCCAAACTATGGAAAGGGTCCAGATGTCCAACAACAGATGAATGGATAAAGAAGATGCGGTATGTATATATACAATGGAATATTACAGAGCCATAAAAATGAAATCTTGCCATTTGCAACAACGTGGATGGAACTAGAGGGTATTATGCTAAGCAAAATAAGTCAGTCAGAGAAAGACTAGTGTCATATGATTTCACTCATATGTGCAATTTAAGAAATGAAACAGAGGAGTAAAGGGGAAGGGAGGAAAAAATGAAATGAGATGAAATCAGAGAGAGGGACAAACCGTAAGAGACTCTTAACCATAGGAAATAAACTGAGGGTTGCTGGAGGGGAGTGGGGTCGGGAATGGAGAAAATGGGTGACGGGCATGAAAGAGGGCATGTGATGTAATGAGCACTAGGTGTTATATGCAACTGATGAATCATTGAACTCTATTTCTGAAATTAATAATATATTATATGTTAGTAAATTGAATTTAAATTAAAAAATAAAATGTTGACTCTCCCCCACCCCCCAAAAAACCACATACACCTTTTAATTTCTCTGTAGGAGTGTCTAGGTACTTTTCAGATGTTTGTTCTTTCTATATATACATTTAGAACTATCTTGTCAACTTGTTTCTCTCTCTCTTTCTCCCTCCCTTTCTCTCTCTCTCTCTCACACACACACAGAGCTGGAATTTTTATTGACATTAGATCAAATCTAACACAGGTTGGGGAGAATTCATTTTTCTGATACCTACCCTAACAATCTATGAGCAAGTATCTATATTTATTTAGGCCTTTCATAATGTCTTTTAAAAAAAAGATTTATATTTCTTTCACAGCAGTGCTTTCACAGAAGTAAAATATCTGCTTAGATTCTTATCAGATATTTCACATTCTTTTGCTGATGTGTAAATAATTTCTTTGCATTAGTTTTGTATCTAGCAACATCACTAAACCCTCAACATTTGTGGGAGAATTCTTTTGAGTAGTCTGTAGATAAGCAAATCAGTTATGCTTAACTGATTTGTTTATAATAACAGTTTTGTTTCCTCCTTTCTATAATTATAATTTTTAGTTCTTTTGCTGCCTTCTGCGGTAAAATTGCTAATATGAAATAACTGCTGATAGTTGACCTCTTTGTCTTTTTTTTTTTTTAAGACTTATTTATTTATTTAGTTGACAGACAGAGATCATAAGTAGGCAGAGAGGCAGGCAGAGAGAGAGGAGGAAGCAGGCTCCCTGCTGAGCAGAGCCCGATGTGGGTTTCAATCCCAGGACCCTGGGATCATGATCTGAGCAGAAGGCAGAGGCTTTAATCCACTGAGCCACCCAGGTGTGCACTGATCCTCATCTTTTAAAAATACTTTTAACCTTTCACCATCATAGTTTCTCTGCAGAAATTTCTGTCAGTGTTAACCATGAAGAAATTTTGAAAATTTTGAACACCTCTTCTTTTTATTACAAAAAGAACAAATGATTCTTTTCCTTTTATATGTTAATGGGTTTAAATACATTAATTAATTACCAAATGTTTAACCAACCTTGCATTCCTGGACTTTTTGTTTCTACTAATTTCACTTTGAAAATTGAAAATTTTATTTTCTTTATATATAATTTATAATATATATAATAAATTATAAATTTTACAAATAAAATTTCATTATATATCTATATATAAGTATATCTATATATAGATATATATAAAATTTCTTTTCCTTGCCCAACTGCATTCATTAGTACCAGGTATACACTGGCATATGATAGTGGTGTTAGTAAATATTTTGTTTTAAACCTACTAACTTTGGGGTTGAAATCTATCTACTAACAGGGAGATATAAATAGATGGGTGATTTTCACTACATTAAGGAAATAGTTACATAGTTCCTTTTTATTAAGAATTTAATAAAGAGGGGCGCCTGGGTGGCTCAGTTGGTTAAGCAACTGCCTTCGGCTCAGGTCATGATCCTGGAGTCCTCAGATCGAGTCCCACATTGGGCTCCCAGCTCCATGGGGAGTCTGCTTCTCCCTCTGACTTCCCCTCTCATGCTCTCTCTCTGTCTCTCAAATAAATAAATTAAAAAAGAATTTAAAAAAGAATGGTATGATAAATCTATCAGTTGTTTTTAAGAGACCACAGAAATGATTGCTTGATCTTTTTTACTTTTGATATATTGTCCTATTGAATTATGTTTATAGATTGCCTAAACCATCTGTATATTGGTAGAATAAACCACACTTGATAGTATCTCCTATATGCTTCTGGTTCTTGTTAACTTCTATAGAATTTTTTATATTAATATAACATATTTATATTATATAATAATAACAGATAATCAAATATGGGTATGATTTATACTTAAATATTTTATGTGGTACCTAGGGAAGACCAGGATTAATGTTATACTAGCTTATGAAAAAGGATATTGCAAGCTTTTCCTTTAAAAATAACCTTGAGGGCGCCTGAGTGCTCAGTTGGTGAAGTGACTGCCTTCGGCTCAGGTCATGATCTCGGAGTCCTGGGACTGAGTCCCACATCAGGCTCCCAGCTCCATGGGGAGTCTGCTTCTCCCTCTGACCTTCTACCCTCTCATGCTCTCTCTCACTCTCTCTCAAATAAATAAATAAATAAATAATAAAATAAAAATAAGCTTGAAATGTATAGTATTGTAATTTAAATGGCAACAAATTTAACCACTGGGTACAGGTTTGGTAGAATTTGCCTGTGAGTCAATCCAGGTATCTCTGTAGGGAGAGGTAATTCCTTCTACATTTCTATAATTGATATTAGATTTAAAAATTTTTTTTGGGATTATGTTTTGGTATTTTTGTATTGTATTTCCCTTTCTTTTATTCTAGTTTTCAAATCTGCTCAGAGCTAAGCAAAAAAATAATTTATTGAGTCTTCTAATGTTCTCTACCTCTCTAGTTATTTTTCCTTTACTGTATCTTATTTTGTGCATTTGAGTAAGCCATCTTTTTGCTGATTAGGCTAACTAATAAATGTTTTTTTTAAAGATTTTATTTATTTATTTGACAGAAATCACAAGTAGGCAGAGAGGCAGGCAGAGAGAGAGAGAGAGAGAGAGAGGGAAGCAGGCTCCCTGCTGAGCAGAGAGCCCGATGTGGGGCTCGATCCCAGAACCCTGGGATCATGACCTGAGCTGAAGGCAGAGGCTTTAACCCACTGAGCCACCCAGGCACCCCTAATAAATGTTTTTATTATAGATGCATTTCTTTTTGTCTCTCAGTACTTTACTATAGTCTGGTGATAGATGTTATAGAAACTTGGTATAAGTTAACTTCAGTATACTTTACTAAAGATAAAAATTTGTATTTATAAAGTACAGTAAAATTTTTAGCAGGAAATTCAATGGTAAATATAAAGGAATTGGTAAGAAAATCGTGTTATTGTATAAAATATTTTCCTATCACACTAAAACACTGTTAATGTCTTCTGTCTTCTAAACTCATAAATATAAGCCATTTTATTTAATAAAAAAGATAAAGCCTTTATAAACAGTATATTCTATAAAATGTGTCAAACTGCTAACATTAATTTTCTAATGAATTCATTTTATGACTAATTCCACAAAACCTTAAGTTGATCTGCTGAGATGGAAATTATTTCTCCTCTCAGTGAATCCCCATGGTATTTTATCTGTATCTTTCTTGTAGTTTTCAAATGATTATAAGATACTTACTTTACTTGTTTTATATATGACATAAAAGTCTGTACACAATATGTAATACTATACATTTTTATGTTTTGTTTTTTGTTTATGCTTATATTTAGTATACAAAAATTCACCCTTCTTTAAAACAAACAAACTTGAGGGCACTGGTGTTATCTTATTCATTTTTATAAACCCTCAACAACTACCAATAAAATTTAAATATAAGATATACTCAGTAAATTTTTGTTAAAAAATAGTATTTCTGGGTGTCTGGGTGGCGCAGTCCCTTAAGCATATGCCTTTGGCTATAATCATGATCCTGGGGTCCTAGGATTGAGTCCCCATCAGGCTTCCTGCTCAGTGGGGAGTCTTGCTTTTCCTTCTCCCTCTGCCCCTCCTTCATGCTTATGTACTCTGTCCCTCTCTCAAGTGAATAAATAAAATCCTTTAAAAATAATAACATTTCCTATCAAAAATGCCAATTAAGATGGCCTTACAGACAACTTAAGCAAACAGTACATAAGTATCAGACACATTGACAATTATTATATTTAAATCCTATAGCCTAGAAACAAAAGAAACAACGTTAGAAGAGAAATGAAAATGAGGGGAATTCTGCCTTACTTATTGCATATGTGCATATCCTTTCTTCATTTATCATCAAATTTAGTCATAAGCATAATTACCTGTATTTTTCAATCCCATGGACATTAGATTACTATGACACCCGGCAATAATGGCTATAATCAATATACATTTAAGTATATGGTACATCTATGTAATATATGTAACGTAGGCATTCAAATATTACTTTCATTTCTCTTCCTGAATTTTTCTGTAGCCACCTCCTCATACTATGATTGCTAATACTTACATTTAAAATATGTCAATTAAGTCAGAGAATACAGCTTAAATTCAATGGGTAAATTAGGCTTTTACATATCTTTACACTTTAATGCAATGATAATGATGACAGTAATATATACTTTTAATTTGCTCATACATTTCTCTCAAATATAAATTTGTATTGAGTCATTTTACCAAAAAGTAATCATATTGCTCTTCTAAATGGCATCTCTGGAGACAACTAAAGCCTAGTGGAAAAAGAATGGACTTGATGTTATAGTATTTGTATTCTAGTTTCAATTCTAGCACGTATTCTATATGTGATCAGGGTTTCTTAATCTGAAAACAGGAATAATAATGTTTATCTCACAAAACTGTTATAAATACTAGTGAGTACTGTTTTTATAAAAATGGAAAATATGATATAAATGCAATGTTGTATTTTTAATCACCATCACCTTGATATACCTAGAAGGCAAATTGTTTATTTTTAATCCTGATTTCCAGTACATCTTATCCAAAAATAAAGGTGTGGATTGTGAAAGGCCAAGCAATACTATACGTAAATAGTTATATCTAAGATTTCTGACTGTGATCTCTAGAAGCATAGAGGTGAGTTTTGCTCTAAAAATTCTTATTTCCCTTTTAATCAAGAATTAATTAAACTAATAAAAATAATAAATCCTAGGATTGTTTTTAAATGTAAATTATCTCTTTTCAACAAATGTCTCTTTAGTGTAGCATTTTAACACTCAAAGAAAATTACCAGAACTTTGCTGTATGACTGGTGAGGCTTTCATCATCTGTTTGATCTTTTAACAAGGTATTAAGCTACTGGCCGACTGAAACGAATGTCCAATTTCTAACTCTACAATATTTTGAAACAGATGTTAACATTTTACTTTGTTGTTCCTTAATATTTGTCTTTTGAATCAACTGCAAGCTTTTTTTGGTGTAAATATTTTCTTTCATGCCTTAGCTGTTTGATCACTTTATTTTTCCTGGCTAATGTTTCACATTTTGCTCTTTGATACTTTCTGGTCAGACCCTTTGGGTCCAAGACTTCAAAGTAACCCAGACCAAATGGCACACAAGACCAATTCTATCCAAGCATTTTAAATTCAAATGTAGTTCTTCAAAATACTTGATGTGCTTTATGAAAAATCACTTCCTTTCTTCCATTCATCACTAGTAAACCTAAAGCATCTTTAAGTAAAAGGCAAAAAAATTAAAGCAATTTTTGTTTGCATTGTGTTTTTGGAGTTCTTTCTCAGACAGCTTGATTTAGACAACATGAAGAAGCATTAGCAATCACATTTACTTCCTGTGAGACCACTGCTCCCTAAAAGTTACTTCAAAAGGCAATTATCACATATGAAAGAAGACACTGGAGCTTTATAGTGAACTTATTTTTATTATACTCAAAAGGGTTTTTTTTTAAACAAATAAAATGTAGCTATTTTTATCAATTGTTGTTTTCATGCTTGTTAAACAATGGCTTTTTTCCTATTACCAAAGTGTTGGTATGCAAAACTGCAAAATTATTAATTTATGTACCTTAATAAATATGCGATCAAAAGAGAAAATTTTCCATTACACAATGAGCTTCTTGAGGATAGGAATCTATCTTACCCATTTTTGCACATTCAAGCATCCAGAAGAGAAGGTGTTCAATAAATATTGTCTTAATAATTAAAGGAAGGAATGATAAGCAATTTATTTTAAGATTATTAGCGATGGCCTAATAAAAATTTTTGGTAAGAAATCTATAATCTAATCATAAAGATAAAAGGGTAATTTATAAATGAGTCCCTTTTTAAAAACATCTAATTAAGCAATGTTCCTGCAGAAACACATTCCATGACTTCAAAGCACAATTCTTGCTAATGGAGTGACAGAACTAATTTCAGAGAGCCCAATTTGAGCAAAACACAAATTGGTACTATTAAAAAAATCACAAAGCAATTGAACAATATGAGTAAGGGCTCTAGATTAGATAACAGTATTACATTAATTTTAATTTCCTTTTTTGATATTTGTTTTGTGGTTATGTAAGAAAATTCCTTACTTTAGGAAATACAAACTGAAGCATTAAGGGTAAAAGGTCATCAGCTGCACTAATTATTCTTAAATGATTCAAAAAATATTAACATACACATATGCCTATATGTGTAAGAAAAAATAAATAAAGCAAATGTAATGAAATGTTGACATTTGGGGAATCTGAGTTAAGGCTATACAGGGATTCCTGTACCATTTTGAAACTTCTATGTACTGAAAATATTGCCAAAATTAAATATGCAAAAAATAAAAGAATTAAATTATTAAAATGTCTAAAAAGAAACCATACAATAAATGTAACACAAAAATCTGTATCAAAAGCATCTGATTAATAAAAGGATAAAATAAACTTTCCTTTTTTAGAGGCCAACATAAACTAGAATTTCATAGCAGAAGTGATCAAATAAACCTCCCCAAACTTGGAATTCTCCCAGGAGCCATTGGTCTTCCTCTTCCTCTCAGCGGCCTGGGGTGACCTCTGAAAATGGTTCGCTATTTGCTTGACCCGGAAAACCCTACGAAATCATGCAAGTCAAGAGGTTCAAATCTCTGTGTTCACTTTAGAACACATGTGAAACTGCCCAGGCCATCAAGGGTATGCATATCTGAAAAGCCACCAAGTATCTGAGAGACGTCACTTGGCAGAAGCAGTGTGTGCCATTCCGTTGCTACAATGGTGGAGTTGGTAGGTGTGCCCAGGCCAAACAGTGGGGCTGGACACAAGGTCGGTGGCCAAAGAATAGTGCTGAATTTTTACTGCACATGCTTAAAAACGCAGAGAGTAATCTGAACTTAAGGGTTTAGATGTCAATTCTCTGGTCATTGAGCACATTCAGGTGAACAAAGCCCCCAAGATGTGGCGTAGGACTTACAGGGCTCATGGTCGGATTAACCCATACATGAGCTCTCCCTGCCACATTGAGATGATTCTTACTGAAAAAGAGCAGAATGTTCCTAAACCAGAAGAGGAGGTTGCACAGAAGAAAAAGATATCCCAGAAGAAACTGAAGAAACAAAAACGTACGGCCCAGGAGTAAATTTACACAGAATAAATGCAAATAAAAATAAAAAATAAAAAACAAAAACCAACCAAACAAAAAACCTCCCCAAAATTAAACATAGACTTTCAGGTGTAGATTCTACCCCAATACCTCTTATACCTACAATGACTTAACTTGAGTCTTAATATACGATTATATCTTATGGAACAAGAAATTTGTAGAAAACATTATAAGAATGCTTTTTCTCAGCCTTTTAAGGAACACGCATTATCACTGTAGGAATCTGATCAGCCTTCTTTCCTTAAATTTACCCAATTCTGGATAAAATGAAATTAATCAGTAAGCATTATAAAGTGAAGAAGGTTGATAATCTGTTAGCCTCTCTTCCAATTCATGAAATATCAACATTAGATATCTTCTGGGCACTGGAAAAACTCACCGTTACTTTTTAAAAGTATATGGAAAATTAAAATACGCTAATAAAGAAAAGCTAGTTTTGTGGAGAAAATAATTATCACTAATAATGAAATATATGTTTTATCAACTATTACAAAGTTTACGACACAACTCAGAAAAAAAGAAAACACATTCTTACCCAATTGGGAAATCAACATCATCACCATGAGCTGTCATGTGATAAAGTCCAAATTTAGCCAATTTAACATGTCCCTACAATAATAATAAAAATCACTATTAAATGTTTTAATATTAGTAGCAGGAAAAAGTATCATTATACATTTCATAAGTAAGGAAATCACCAGCCAGGTATATTAAGAAAAAAAATTAATTTGCCATAATTTTAGTTTATCATAATTTTATTTAAAAAGTATTCGCCAATGTCTGAAACCTGCTTTACACTCATTACAAATACATGTATAAGTATATGCATATGTGTATGTATGTATACACACATATATATATTACTTATATATAGATCTCAAAAAAAAACGTTTAAAATTTTTTGTTTATATTTTCCAGGTTTTTTTTTTTTTTTTAAGATTTTATTTATTTATTTAACAGAGAGACAGTTCACAAGCAGGCAGAGCAGCAGGCAGAGAGCGGGGGAAGCAGGCTCCCTGCCGAGCAGAAAGCCCGATGCAGGGCTTGATCCCAGGACCCTGAGACCATGACCTGAGCCGAAAGCAGAGGCTTAACCCACTGAGCCACCCAGGCGCCCCAATATTTTCCAGGTATTTTGATGAAACCAGAAAAGCAGAAATGTTCTCATTTGTCTTGAATCTCTCCTTCAAACATTTTTTGGTAAATTAATAAAAGAATTTTTTTTTTTGTCTGTTCTGTTCCCTTTATTAATCTTTACTACTGGAATAGAGTCTAGTACTGCATAAGTAATAAATAAACATTTATCAGGATGAATTAACTAGTAGGTGAACAGAGGAACAAGAATGTGGGATTGTGGTTAAACATTTCCATTTTTTTCAAGACTTATTTCCTTTCAGCTTTCCCTCCCAGACCCACTTCTTTTTTTTTTTCCTTTTTTAAAAAATTTTTTTAGGGACGCCTGGGTGGCTCAGTTGGTTGGACGACTGCCTTCGGCTCAGGTCATGATCCTGGAGTCCCGGGATCGAGTCCCGCATCGGGCTCCCGGCTCCGCGGGGAGTCCGCTTCTCTCTCTGACCTTCTCCTCGCTCATGCTCTCTCTCACTGTCTCTCTCTCAAATAAATAAATAAAATCTTTAAAAAAAATTTTTTTTTATTTTTATTTTTTAAATTTATTTTCAGCATAACAGTATTCATTGTTTTTGCACCACACCCAGTGCTCCATGCAATCCATGCCCTCTCTAATACCCACCACCTGGTTCCCCCAACCTCCCCCCACCCTGCCACTTCAAACCCCTCATACTGTTTTTCAGAGTCCATAGTCTCTCATGGTTCACCTCCCCTTCCAATTTCCCTCAACTCCCTTCTCCTCTCCATCTCCCCTTGTCCTCCATGTTATTTGTTATGCTCCACAAATAAGTGAAACCATATGATAATTGAATCTCTCTGCTTGACTGCTTTCACTCAGCATAATCTCTTCCAGTCCCGTCCATGTTGATAACAAAACTTGGGTATTCATTCTTTCTGATGGAGGCATAATACTCCATAGTGTATATGGACCACATCTTCCTTATCCATTCGTCCGTTGAAGGGCATCTTGGTTCTTTCCACAGTTTGGCGACCGTGACCATTGCTGCTATAAACATTGGGGTTTTTTTTCAAGGACTTGCAAGTCTATTCATAATGTTATAATGTAATCCTGACATGGGGGTTCTCAACTTGAAAAGATCAGTTCACAAATCAAGATATTAGTGAATCTGCTAGATTTCTAATTTTTATATTGTTTGAGAAAGTTATAATTATCACAAAAGTGAGGTTCTTAATAAAAAGCAAATATAAATTTTTGAGTCTCTTAAGTTTTCCTTTTTGATATTTAACACTTTAAAAAAAGTTAAGTTGATTTTAAGATTTGTTTTCTTTTTCTCAAGAACTTTACTTCCCAGCACTATAAAACATTTATATATTAAAACAATCAGATTGGTTAGATACTCTACTGCTATAAAAATGCAATTAATGAGTACTACTGTAGCTTTTATGATTTTTAATATCATAGGGTAATTTGGTAAAAGTCTGGGAATCAGAGGAAAAGAATAATCCCACTAATACAAAAAATAATTCCCCAGAAAAAATTCTCTCAAAACTACTTTATATGCTTATGGAAAAATGAATGTATGATTATTCCTGAAAACATACCATCTTGCTACCCACAATTTTCTTATGAGGGTTGTCCTGCTTCTTATTAATCACCCACAAGATTTCCAGGTTGAGAAATGGCATTCCAATAAGAAAAGAAGCTAGGTATGAACAGCTGGTAAATAAAGAAGATAAATGGAGAATAAAATAAAAAAGAAAAAAATAGGGAAGAAGAAAGATACAGAGGAGAAAATACAATGCAGCTATGGTATGACAAAAATACTCTATGTAAATAGAGAAGCTTTCTTAAAATGAACGCAAATTTAGAGGAGGAATGGACTGGGAAGATACCATACCTATTTTTCAGAAAGCAAATGAAAGGAAAAACCAAACATGAAGTTAGAAAATGAATCTTGAGAAAAAAAGAATAATGCATGTGAAAAACACACGGATTTATATAATTTAAAGATTTTTTTTCCTAACTACTACAAAGATATCACTTTCATAGAGCCATTTCATTATGAATATAATTAAAATATATTTGTATTCTATAGTCGCTCTGAGTGGGTCTGATTTCAGTAGCTTCCAACCATAAACAACAGACAAATATTTAATGTATTATTTGACAATTACCTTTCGGTCCAAAAGAATATTATGAGGAGACAGTGCTCGGTGTACTATACCATGTTTGTTCATATATTGCAGACCTTGAAGTACCTCAAATGCAATGCACAAAACCTTTGAATAGCTATGAAGAAAACAAAAAGTCACAGATCAACAGATCAATTACAAAGCAGAAACAGAATCTGTTTTAAAGAATGAAATGAGGTTATTAAAATTCAGTTATATTTTTATTATTCTTCCTCTATTCAGAGAAAATACAATCCATCCAATTTATAAAATATCCACTATATACATATTTTGGATTTTCTGATTACATTGGAATTGATCTGGCAAGATCCTACAGTTTCATGAGGTTACTCTAATAGCAGTATTTGTTTTTTCCAGGGAGGGAGTTGAATTTTGGTGGTGTGCGATTAACCTTCTGCAGGTTTGGCTTTGCCAAATTATCAGAAAAGTTTCAGATATATGGCAGAACTAAGTCAAGGAAAACCACCACTACTGCTCAAGACAAAATGCCTAAGTCCCTGAAAAAGAGCTAAAATATATTTTATGGTAGATATACATGAGGTTATTTACATATCAATCCACAAAGCAACCTCCAGCAATTAATGATTTAGCAAACATTTCTCTTCAATTCTTTCTAAGCCATCTTCCACCCCAGTTTCTCTCTCTCTTTCCCTCTCCATCTCTTTCCATTTTTCTTTTTTTAATCCAGCGCCATTCTGTGGGAAGTCAGGAATGAGATACAGAAAAATAGGAAAGACTAATTCAAACCCAATCTCCCAAACTATCAATATTAACATTTTGGTATAGAATTTTCTACCCATTTTTTTTGCCATTTTGAATTAGACTTTTAAAAATTAAATTAATATCTATAGGAAGTCACTAAAAGTAATTTTTAAAAAAGATATACATAAGCCAACAGTAGAGATAAAATGGAATTATTAAAAAAATAGACAATCCCAAAGCTGGCATAATAAAAGGAAAAAAAGAACAGAGAACAAATGGAACAATTAGAAAATAATAGATTTTAATTAGGATGTATCAATAACTATATTAAATGCAAATGTAAACATTTAAACTCACCAATACGAAGCTGAGAATTGTGAGACTGGATAGGAATTGAGACTCAACTACATTCAGACTATAAGCAACCCACATTAAATAAAAAATGTAAGTTAAAAGTAAAAGAATGGAGTAATAGTTTACTGATTATCATGGGCTTGCTTGGTAGGACAGGTTGACTACAAAGGGGTATGTGGAAATTTTACCTGACAGAATTGTTATCTTGATTTTGATGATCATTACACTATTGAGTTTATCAAACTGACTGACCTGTACACTAAAAAGGCTATATTTTAAGGTATGTAAAGTATATCTAAAAACATGTGATGTTAAAAAAAGTAAGCTGAATAAAATTTAAAAAAAAAAAAAACTTGCAATACGACTCCCTCCTCTAAATTAAAACCATAAGAAAGAACAAGACATGAAAAGCAAAAATCCCTCTCTTTTCATTCTACTCTGACTTTCCAGAGGTACCCACCCTTAGCAGTTTCTGTTTTCAATTCTTCTCGTGGTTAGACTTTTAGTTAATATAATTAAATCTTCTTCGCTATGCAAGATGATACAATTAACATACTTTTACAACTTTCCCATTTTCCTTTCCCAACTCCTGATTTTTTTTAGCTGTATTATTTTTACATTATCAAATTTTATAAGTGAAATAAAAAATCTACATTTCTTTTTTGATGGCTAAGCAAATAAACAAGTAAATACATAACATGACATGGTGATTAGGTGCTAAGGAGAAAAAGTAGGGAAGAGAGAATATGGGGTAGCAGGATGCTAATACATACAAAGTGTGGTCAAGGAAGACCTCACAAAGGTGATATTTGTGCAGAAATCTAAAAGAAGTAAAAAAGACATGTAGCTCTCTGGGAAATACGTGATTCAGGCAGAGGGCACAGTAAGTCCTGAACTGGAAACTGCACAGCAATTCAGAAAGTTCAATGAAGCCACTATGCATGCAATAGAATGAGCAAAGGGTAAAGTATTAGGAGATGAGGTCAGAGACATAACAAGGAGCCAGATTATAGGCCATTTAGGCCATTGTAAAGACTCTGGCTTTCACTCTGAGACAGATGGGAAGTGACCGTCACATTGCCATACTATGATTAGTAAATATTCACTCTAGAACTAAGAAAAATATATATCCCTAAGCCACTTAACCCCTAGTTCTCAAGCAAAAACATCTCAGTCATCAGGATTTAATATGTACTATAATTTTATGATTATAACTACTCATGAAGGTTATCATCAGCTACCATTATTTTTTATAGCTCCTATTATTCATTTTGTATTTATATTTTTACTTAGCTAGAATACAACCACGAGGAAATTTTTCATAAGTGTGGCATGAGTAGGACATTTTAAAGCATGACAGGTCTTTTTCTTTTTTTTTTAAGATTTTTATTTATTTATTTGACAGACAGAGATCACAAGTAGGCAGAGAGGCAGGCAGAGAGAGAGGAAGGGAAGCAGGCTCCCTGCTGAGCAGAGAGCCTGATGCGGGACTCGATCCCAGAACTCTGGGATCATGACCTAAGCCGAAGGCAGAGGCTTTAACCCACTGGGCCACCCAGGTGCCCCAAAGCATGACAGGTCTTAAAATGTCTTACTCTTATCTTTAAACTTGAAAAAGATTTCTCCATTGTCTTCAATTGTTCTTTATTAATGGTAAGAAGTTCCGTATCAACATAATTTTGTTGTAGATAGCTAGTTATTCCCCTTTGGAAGTTTGTGATTCTTTTCACTTTATCCTTAGACTTATAAAATTTTAGTCCAGTGTGTGTAGAGTGTGGGCATTTGTGCATTTATGTAAGTAAGCCACAGGTGTGCCTCTTTAATCTGAAGACACACATATTCTATTAGCAGAAGAATTAACAAGGAAAAGTTGATTTGTTAGGTCTTTGTCTTCTCCCTCTACTGTATCTTTTCTTTAGAACTCTTAGTGGGCAGGTAAAAATTAGATCCATTCTCCAGACCAACTTTCTGTTTTATTTCCTATGAGCATGGTCTTTAGTCCTATCTCTTCTATTATTTAATTTCCAGATTCTTTGTCCTGATCTGTAGCTGTTCCTTTTCAATAGATCCTATTCTGTGGTATGGATACATTATTCTCTTTAAGTCTCTCTGAGAATTGTTACTAGAATTCTGCTGATTCGGGGGTGGGGGCGGTGTTATCTTCATTTCCTCTAGGGTAAGTTTTTTTGTTTTCCTCCCTTGGCTCTCTTTCTCTCAGACTCTTTTTCATCAAATGTCAGATAATCCCTGGTTATCAGCCATATTTTAAAATAAATTTATATTCTCCATGAAATATGTAAAAAAGAAACAAAAGAAATTACTATTTATAAAGAATGCTTCTTTAAAGTATTTCTCTTTATCGGGGCACCTGGGTGGCTCAGTGGGTTAAGCCTCTGCCTTCGGTTCAGGTCATGATCCCAGGTCCTGGGTTCGAGCCCCGCATCAGGCTTTCTGCTCAGCAGGGAGCCTGCTTCCTCCTCTCTCTCTGCCTGCCTCTCTGCTTACTTGTGATTTCTCTCTGTCAAATAAATAAAATCTTAAAAAAAAAAAAGTATTTCTCTTTATCAAATAGTTTCCCCCATATTAAAGAGACACAACAGTCAATCTTAGGCAAATAGGGAATGTGTGAAACAAAAACAATTTTAAATTAATGGAGTTTTCATAAACATCCACAAAAAAGAAACCAACTATGGAAAGGAAAAGATCCCAAACTTTAAAACAGCCACAGTAACATTGATAAATATGTGTGTATGAAAGAATACAAATGTCTCCTCTTTTAAAAAACAAAGAAAAACTTTTCTTGAGATTCACTAATAAAACATAAGAACCTAGTTTTCTAAGCTCATTTGGCTGTATGAGTCCAGTTTACAGTAGTAATCTCTTTTATCCTTCTTCCCTTTCTCTGACATGCACACACACAATTCACAAAATTTTAAAAGCTGATGCTATATTTAGCCGTGACACTAGAGGACCTCAGTTGCACACTGCTTCAATACAGAAATCTTTCTTAAGAAAACCAAACCTTTAAAGCGATTTTTTCCATTAAAACAGTTCTGAAACAGCGGAACACAGAAGACTGCATGTTCTATACTGTCTACTTGCTTTTCTGATTGTAAAGTATAACTGGAAAATACTTTCACATCAAAAAGCACATTCATGCTATTATCAAGTTGATGCACATATATGTTGAAATAGTTTTTTAAAATTCAAACACAGGAAAGCTGAAGCTCATGACAAATCTTAGCCATTACTTGAGACTACAGATGAATTACAGCTAATGGACTAAGTATTCTTCAGAATAAATTATAGTAAATCAGATTTGCTTATCTGCCCTTTTGTATTCTTAGGATTTAATTCTAAAATTATTTTAAAAAATAAGGTAAAGGAAAAGAAAAAGGTTCCTTCCATAATGAGAAGAAATCAGTATATGTGAAATTCCGTATACTCGTTTTGCTTTTAAAACTATATCCTTTAATACTGCCAATAATTTAGATCACAAAATCTTTAAAAAAATTATTTTGAAGTAGCTAATGCAATTATAACACAACAGCAAGGTAAAAAAAAAATCATATGTCCAGTAATAGCATGTCACAGTTAATTGAAAATGGTCTACAGAAGGAGAGTTACAATTAAGAGAGTGGGATTCTTGCAATTAAAAAAAAAAATGTTTTCAGGGGATAACAGTACTTCATCCTACACAATTTCCATTTAGAATCTCATTAATAAAGAAATCCATCACTAATCTAGAAAATGTAAATGAAACTTCAAGTCAGAAAATATTATCTTCCTTTTGAAATTTTCAGTTACTACGTTACTCCCAAAGATTGTGAGAGTAGAATTTACTTTGTTACCATTGTCCTTGATACTCTGAAAAGTTTAATGAGCATAAAAATCTTTGGTGATTATAAATACATAGAAATGTCTAAAAGGTAGCTTTTGAAATAATATGACTAATAATTTTTAATAAAACAAGATGATATTTTAAAATACTTTCATTTATATTTAAACATATCAATTAAGTGGCCATTATCTACTTGGTATTGTGTTTTCACACTACTGTGTTAGGCTCCATGGCTATCAAGAGAAAGAACTGATCTCTACAATCAAAAAACCTACAGTGTAGGTGGAAAGACAGTTTTATAAACCGATAATTTTAATACAACTGAATTCAAAAGAATTTCAATGTAATTCTATAATTAAGTCAGCAGAAGAGAATTAATCATCCATTTCCTCTGTGTTACAAGAAAAAGAAAACATGAACATCTATTTATTACATTGGTGAAACCAAAACAGATCTATAAAAATAAATCACTGTACCCTGAGGCAGGAACTAACTTATTTAACTTGTAATCCCTCTACCTATCACAGTTACTACAAGGTAGGAATTCAATAAACATGTATCAGTAGGTGTTCAATACATGTATGCAAGGACATCCCATGATAGTGCAAGAGGGGGCAGTAACAAGATTAAATTCTTCGCCATTAATGAAATAACAGCTCAAAAAAGTATATTACGCTTGCAGTGGATCAACAGTAAGTTGACTTAGAAGGTTTTTTTGAAAGAAAGAAAATCCTGCCACTTGCAACAATATGGGTAAATCTGGAGGACATTATGCTAAGTAAAATAATCTGGACACAGAAGGACAAATACTGCTTTATTTCACTTAAATAAGGTTTAAAAAATAGTCAAATTTATAGAAGTAGAGAATAGAACAATGGTTATAAGAGATTAGGGAGAGAAGAAAATGGTTACCAGGGAATGGGGAGAGGAAAATCAATTGATTTAAAATGTCAGTTGTGAGGGGCGCCTGGGTGGCTCAGTGGGTTAAAGCCTCTGCCTTCGGCTCAGGTGGTGATCCCAGGGCCCTGGAATCAAGCCCCGCATCAGGCTCTCTGCTCGCAGGAGCCTGCTTCCCCCCCTCTCTCTCCCTGCTTGCCTCTATGCCCACTTCTGGTCTCTGTCTGTCAAATAGATGAGTGGAATCTTTAAAAAGAAATAAAATAAAATGTCAGTTGTGAAATATAAGTCCTAGAGATCTTCTGTACAACATGGTATTGATAGTTAACAAGACTGTATTGCACACTTAAAATTTTGTTAGGAGGGTAGATCTCATTTGTTAAGAGTGTAGATAAGTGTTCTTATCACACACAAAAATAAAAAGGACACAGGGGTGAAACTGTTAGAGGTGATGGTATATCTACTACCTTGATTGCAGTGATGGTTTCACAGGTGTATTCATCTATCCAAACTCAAATGTATGCATTAAATATTTGCAGTTTCCTTGTATATCAATTATACCTCAATAAAGGTATTAAAAAAAGAAATAAGGACAAATTCCTATCAGCCTCAAACCATCAGTTCTTTTTGGTTATTTGCAGTGTTTCCGAGGAGAGATGTTATTCAGACTGCAAGAAATGGAGGCCAAAAAGAGAATGAGAGGTCAGGGTTGCTGAGATAGATTTGGAAGTCATTCACAATAGGTGGTAACTAAAACCACACATGCTATTTCCTCTGATCCATAATCCATGATATTTCTAAGGGCCACTCCACAAGCCAAAATACCCATACTGTCAGCAAACCAAGGGAGGAAACGCGCTTCTGGATTCTATGAGTTCAAGATGTTCTTTCACCTTATAAAACTTGATCACTCCCATAGAAATTTTCCTTTGGTCTAAAACTTTCCTTAGTTGGTATCAGCCTGAAGTAAAATGTTAAAGGAAAGTAAACACAGAGGAAAGTTAGTTAGCTACTGTGTGATTTTGGAAATGGAGAGGAAAAATGAAATACTAATGACTAATGTTCAGATAATAATACAACCATATAATCCTGTGTTATCTTCAACCTAAACTCTCCTTCTGTAACTTCCAGACAATAGAGCTCAAGGAATATATAATTTTTAATAGCTCACTCGTCTATTATTTTGAATTTGGAGAGGGGAGTATTTTCAGTGCTGAGCTAATGTCTTTGAGGCTCTTAGAATTTGCCACTTATCACTTTTAAGTTTTAACATGTTGCTAAAAATACCACACTATTCAACAGAGCAATTTTTTTTTATAAAGAGAAAAAAAGAAAGTTTTTGGAATTGAAAAAGGAAATAACTGATTTCACTACTGGGTACACATGTTTTAGACCAAAAGGCTATCCATTTATGCTAAATCTAATAGTTCATTTGCTTCAGATTCCTATGTTTTGAAATGGAAGTTTCATTGATTAACTGCTTACCTAAAGATTGTTTTGTATTAGGCCTAAAAAAAATCCCTAAATTGTGAGATTGAGCACATTTTACAGTTTGGTTCTCACTCAAAAAAAAAAAAAAGTTGAAAGCTATTAATCTGGAATGTGACTAATTCTCAATGGGATATAATAAATTGGGGAATTAATTTTCCAACTCAAATACTAGATAACTTTCCTATCTCATCACAAACATAATTGGATAAGATCAAAATACATATGGAAAGCATAGTCTAGTGGTTTGAGGTTCAGACATAATGGAAACTCCGTCACTGATTTGCTTTGCTTGGAGAATGTTCCAATTTCATCCTGCCTCAGTATGCAAATGTGTAAAGTGGGAAATGTAACACCAAAAAGGGGCTGATTGGAGATCAATGAGCTACTGGTCCTACACAGAATCCTGGCTGTTTATAAAAGCAGGAAAGAACAAAAAAAAGTCCAAGACCTTCTCAAAAATACTCTAGGGTTTCTATAATAAAGTATATAACATTTTGTCTGTCTATCTATTGTCTATTTCTCTATCTATATTCCATAAATTAACAAAGATCATAAAATGAGCTCTCCAACCATTTCCACGATACAATAAAATCAGCAAAATGGTTTTCTAATTTATCTGTGAGGAAAAAAAATTGACATTTGATAAGCAGGACTGGAGGACCCCGGAGTGAGCTGGTTATTTCTGCAATGTCAATTTTTCCTTTCCCAAGCAGCTATACTATCCTGGCACAGACACTCCAAAAACCTTTTTTACCATAGTTACTGATACTGTCAATGAAAACACACTGGGTAATAAATCTCACTTTCCATGCCCTGGCAGCATTTAGGGCCATATAAAGTTGTAACTTTTCTCTAAGACAGAACCTATGGAGGCTTATGTTTGCTTGGATCTGTATCCTAGCTCATTCTGAAGTTTTTTTATTTTTAAGCTTAAATTTATTTAATATTACTGTGTGAAAAAGAAGGAGAAAATTCCTATTATTGTTTAGAATTTTGATTTGAGATCAACATTTTCTTTTCAGGCAATCTGCCACCCTACCTCCAACCCATCACAACAAAGTGAACTGGAGAGGGCTTGTGTTTTATGCACATGTTTAGTTCAGTTGTCTGCAAGACAGCATAGCACAAACAAAAGTTAGTCAAACTGAAATGTTCAGTTCAATGATGTGTTGGTCTGACTTAAATTATAAGAGATTTGGCTGTTGAAAATTTCCTATTCACAGTTTCTATTCTATTTATCAGAATTGGGGTGATACAGTGATGATATTTTGATCAAAGAACGCCCCCAAATTAAAATTTTATTAAGTACTTCTATCAACCTTGCAAAGTCCCTATGATATATTCATAAAGAATGCAGGATAAAATAAGACCATATTAATAGTTGGGTCTTTATCTCCAAACCTAATATCTCCAAACCTCCAAAACTCTACGGAGCTTTGCTAACATATGCAGCTCCTTTTTCCCAAGATAGGTGACCTGAATGAGTGAATTCTATTTTTCCTAAATTTCAACTAGAGTCACTGATCTTAACTCTATGACACAAGGAAAATTAGATTCATTCCAGAAAGCTATAAGAAAGAAAGACAGATAGATAGATAGATAGATATGTAGATATATTTCCAAAGTATCCCATAATGATACCATGACAATGTTAAAAAAGTAAAGGACAATTCTATTTTACTAACTGATGGAAAAGCATTATATTAATGAATAATATTAGTTGATATAGTCTAAATGGGGCCCCACTCCCCTTGCCCCCAAATGTCCATATCCTAACCCCTAGAACCTATGAATATTACCTTATTTGGAAAAAAAGTCTTTGCATATGATCATCATTGATCATTCAGCCAGGCACAAAATCCAGTGTCAAGTGTTCTTATAAGAGACAGACACACAAAGGAGGAGATATGAAGATGGAGAGAGAGATTGGAGTGATGTGGTCACAAGCCAAGGAAGCCAAGGAATGCTGAAAGCCACCAGAAGTTGGAAAAGGCAGGAAGGATTCTTCCCAGGAGCCTCTGAAGATAGTGGGACCTGTCAACAGCTTGATTTCTGATTACTGGCCTCTAGAATTGTGTGAGAATAAATTTCCAGTGTTTCAAGCCACTCAATTTGTGATAATTTGTTTTAGCAGCCATAGGAAACGAATAGAGTTGTTTGTAAGGACACACATGACATCAAGGGGACTTGTTTTTCTCCATCATGACCTGACTATAACAGAGTAATTCTCCTTCATACTTTTCTTTAAATGATCTTTATTTATATTAAATTACAAAAAACTCATTTACAATGTACCTTAGAAGAGTTTTGACAAATGTATATACGACCCCAAGCACTGCCACAGTCAAGAAACAGAATACTTCCAATACCTTGAAAGGATTCTCTTATTCCTCTTCCCAGACAATCTCCATACCCTACCCCTGGCTTGAAGCAACCACTGGTCAGTCTTCTATCACTCCAGATTAAATTTGCCTTTTCAAGAGTTTCAAATAAATGGAACACTATGGCATTATTTTGTGTCTATCTAGTTTTTTGTACTCTGCATGATGTTCTTAGGATTCATCCATGTTGCTCCTGCATTACCAGTTCATTTTCTTTTTTTATTGCTGAGCAGTATTTCACTAACTTCTTTAACCATTCATCTGTTGAAGGGCATCTTCTCCTTCAGAATTTTAACAGGTAAGCACAATATAGTATTTTGCCAGGAAAGTGGTGGACACATTTAAGATGAAATTTCACAAGGAAATAAACAACAGTATAGAGTGCCAGATTTTGAGCAGTGTCATATTCTTAAAACTGTCATTATGAGAGAACTGATAATTTGAGGCATAAAGTAATAGGGAAGTACACTAAAACTTGAAATTAGGATTTTTTTTTTTTTGTCTAAGATATATGTGGCAGAATTGGGAATGTCCAGTCCTTATCATGATGATTTTGAAGCACTTATCTGCATTTGGACACTGATGTAAATGCTATAAAAACAAACAGACATGGGACGCCTGGGTGGCTCAGTTGGTTAGGCAGCTGCCTTCTGCTCAGGTCATGATCCCGGCGTCCTGGGATCGAGTCCCACATCGGGCTCCTTGCTCATCAGGGAGCCTGCTTCTCCCTCTGCCTCTGCCTGCCATTCTGTCTGCCTGTGCTTGCTCTCTCTCCCTCTCCCTCTCTGACAAATAAATAAATAAAATCTTTAAAAAAACAAACAGACATGAATGCTTTTCTTATGTCTTATCACCTAAGACTGGTGACACCAACAATTGACAATGTCTAGCTAGTGAATAAACTAACATGAACAGAGAAAGTATAGTTAGCATATGGACAATTACAGGATGCATTGACCAGAAACAGATTGCTTGCAGAGAGCTACGACTTTCACGAACTCAGATGATTAGGAGAGAGAAAACCACATTTTTCTCTTTTCTAGGTAATCTGGGAGGAATTTCTAAGTAGGATATCAGTCATTCTTCATATGACCACTTCGTTTTCATCTTAAGTCACTGTCTGAAACAGCAACCTATATTTATGACTCGTCACCTTAAAGTGCCCCACTTCTACCCTCCAAAACTGTTTCATAAAGAAAAATAGACAAAGCAATCTCATTGCTCTCTGATGGATGTTTTTACTACTTAGCTCCCCAAGTTCATCTCCTTCACCTCTCCTCCCATGCACCCTCCACATCTGCTTTATTCATCTGCTTACATATCAGTGCCTTTTTGTACATGCTATTTTCTCTGTCCTTCTATTTGGTCCACATGGATGACACCTAGACATTCTTCAAAATTCAACACAAGCATTATTTCTTTAGTAAAACTTTTCTAGAGTCTCATAGCTATGAGGTATGATGTCTCCAAACTAAATTGCATATTCTTCTGGTATATACTTATCAAAAAATGCTGTATTATAATTGTTTATTATAACTCTGTCTACTCACTAGCCAGCAATCTCTCTAAAGATTAGAACTTTACATTTTTCATCTTCAGATTCACTAGCACCTAGCCCAGTGTCTGAAATATATGTACTTAATGAGGAAATATGGAATGGTCATTGCATAGGTTAATTATAATCTAAATCATAATCGGTCATCATAGAAAGGCTATGACTATTCCACAGGGAATGCTTATTGATAATATTCAATAATCATTTAGTATATTATAGTACTTATAAAAACACTATTACGATTACAATCACTAAGGAAACACTTAGATAAAGCATACTATGTAAGTGCTGTTATAAATAATTCACATCTATTATTTCACTATCCTAGAAGGTGATAAGATAGAAACACAGAGGGGTTACATAAATTAGCCATGTGAGTAAATGGTGGAGTTGAGATTCAGACCCAGCAGGTTGGTCTTTGAGTCCATGTCTTTACCCACTACATTATATTGCTTCTCAGTGTTTAATAGTATAGTGAAGTCAAAAGAGAGGTTTTGAGCTCCAGCTATATCACTGTGACAGATGTGTTAAAGTAACTGCTCTGAGTATCAATTCCTATACCTTAAAGTGGATATTTATTGTTTCTCTCCCTGGCATCCATGTCCCCTTCTTCCAAAGACAATTTACAATTTTTATTTCAGACTCCGTCTCCCTCCTATTCTCCTTTATCTCATACATTCTGTCTTTAGGAGTAGAAATGTGACTCAGGCCTTTATTCGTCACTTTCCCCTGGCCACAATAATTGTTCTTAAGCTGGTCTGATTGAAAATCTCAGGACTTAAATGGCAACTGATAAAAATGGCTCGCTCCTCTCTGGAAGACTGAGAGGATATGAAGTTAAGAGTTGTTATGACCATTTTGCCACCATTAGGGGAGGATATGGAACTCTTACAACTTATTACAGGCATGTTTCGTTTTATTGTGCTGTTTTATTGCACTTTAGATATTGTTTTTCTACAAATTGAAGTTTTGTGGCAACATTGTGTTGAGCAAGTCTATTGGCAGTGCCATTTTTTCAATAGCATTTGCTCATTTCATGTTTCTGTGTCATATTTTGGTAATCCAAACTTTTGGTATTTGGTATTTTGGTAATCCAAACTTTTCCATATAGACAAACTTTTTCAAATGTAGTATTTAACAAGAGGAAAGGAAAAGTTATAAGTATAAATACCATACCACCAGCCATGATCTTAGTTTCTATTAAAATTAGTTTCTGTTAATAAACTTTTTCATAGAATTTTTGACATGTCATCTGCTTTTCATAACACAGACAATAGCCACTTATGTGCCACACTATATGACACAAATATTATCTCAGGGCTTTTTGACATTCCTCAAAAAGCCTTTAAGGATATATTATCATAAGACAAAGAAAAAAATGAGCACTGAGTAATGTACAGAATTCCCAACACCATTTGTTGAAGATATATATATTGAATAGATAGAAAGGTATAGAATTATATGGGCTCAATATGTCATATACATGAAACTAAAATGATATTAATTATACTTCAACAAAAGAAAAAAAAAAAGCAGTCCTCTCCATCAAGGCAAACATCTGCTCTAAGAAGAAAAGACAAAGAGCCAAGGATATGTCTTCCCTTCTTAGTGTGAAAAGCTTTTAGAACTAGATGTGTGCCTCCTGATGTTGCAGAGAGAGGTCCTCTAACATACTGATGACATGACCCTCCATCCAGAAATAGCTTCAAGAAATTTTGGCCAATTATTGTTTGAAAGAACTTCTAACCTTTAATTATGTCAAAACTGAAATAGTTTTGGAAAGCATCATGACACCTAGAGCAACAATTTTAAAAAACACCTTTCGACAAGTAACTCATTTAGGTATCTAGGGGATAGTTTTGATATTTTGACAAGTTCGCTGAGCATACTTGCTCAAATTTTAAAATTTTATGGGGGACACATTTGGCTTATTCTATGATAGAGAAGTACATTTGGTGATTTCTACTCTCAATTCTGTTTTAAAACAAACATGATTTCTCCCATTCTTTATTTTGCTGTCCAATGGGGCTCACAGAGTGTACCTGTTAAAGCAGTTGATCAGATCTAATGTTCTATGTTAGCAAATATGACTACAAAAGTTAGTTGAAGTTCTGATGATGTTAGGAATTATGACTACAGCCTACATCTGTGCAGAGACAGGATCATCATCCACTCAATCAAAATGATGGTCTCTGATTAAAACATTAAATAAATTCTATTTTTAGCTTTTTGAGGAAAATCCTTTATTGTTCTCCAGAGTGGCTGCATCAGTTTGTATTCCCACCAACAGTGTAAGAGGGTTCCCCCTTCTCCACAACCTCACCAACACCTGTTGTTTCTTGTGTTGTTGACTTTAGCCATCCTGACAGGTATGAGGTGATATCTTCTGTAGTTTTGATTTGTATTTCCTTGATGATGAGTGATGTTGAACATCTTTTCATGTGCCTATTAGCCATCCATATGTCTTTGGAGAAATGTCCATTCATGTCTCCTGCCCATTTCTTAAGTTGGTTATTTGTTTTTTGGGTGTTGAGTTTGAGAAGTTCTTCACATATTTTGGATACTAACCCTTTATCAGATATGTCATTTTCAAATATCTTCTCCCATCCTGTAGGCTGACCTTTAATTGTATTGCTTGTTTCCTTCACTATGCAGAAACTTTCATTTTGATGAAGTCTCAATATTTTATATTTGCTTTTGTTTCCCTTGCCTTGGGAGGCGTATCTAGAAAGAAGCTGCTATGGCTGATTTCAAAGAGGTTTCTACCTGTGTTCTATTCTAGGATTTTTATGGTTTTATGTCTCACATTTTTGCCTTTAACCCATTTTGAATTTATTTTTTGTACGGTATAAGAAAGTGGCCCAGTTTCATCCTTTTGCATGTTGCTGTCCAGTTTTCCCAACACCATTTGTTGAAGAGACTCCTTTTCCCATTAGATTCTTTCTTGCATTGTCAAAGGTTAATTGACCCATATAATTGTGGCTTATTTCTGGGTTTTCTACTCTGTCTCATTGACCTGTGTGTCTATTTTTGTATCAGTACTATACTAAACCTTTAATCACTAAAGTTGGATCACTAAACCTTTGTAATATAAGTACGCTACACTCCAGCAATTGTACTACCAGGTATTTACCCAAAGAATACAAAAATACTAATTCAAAGGAATACATGCACCCTGAAATTTATAGCAGCATTATCTGCAACAGCCAAACTATGGAAAGAGCCCAAGTCTCTCTCTCTCTCACACACACACATTCCATTATTACCAATCCATAAAAAAGAATGAAATCTTGTAATTTGCAATGACATGGACAGAGCTACAGAGTATTATGTTAAGTGAAGTAAGTCGTTAGAGAAAAACAAATACCATATGATTCCACTCATATATGGAATTCAAGAAACAAATGAGCAAAGAGGAAAGAGAAAGAGAGACAAACCAGGAAACAGACTCTTAACTATAGAAAACAAACTAATGGTTACCAGAGGGGAGATGGGTGGGTGCATGGTGGAACAGCTGATGGGGATTAAGGAGTGCGCTTGTTAAGATGAGCACCAGGTGTTATACAGAACTTTTGAATCACTATATTGTATACCTGAAATTAATATTACATTGTATGTTGACTAACTGGAATTTAAATAAAAACAAAAAACATTAAAGAAATATTTGTCTGCAATAAAGAACTTAAACAACTTCATATCAGAACAACAAACAATCTGATTAAAAAATGGGCAGAGGACTTGAGTAGACCTTTTCTTCAAAGATGACATACAAATGACCAACAGACACATGAAATGGTATCAAAACCATTTATCATCAAGGAAATGCAAATAAAACCAAAATGAGTTATCATCTCACACCTGTCAGATTGGTTATATTTAAACAGAAAACAAAAAAATAATAAGTGTTGCCAAAGACGTGGAGGAAGGGAATGTAAATTGATTTTACCATTGTGGAAAACAGTATGGATCTTCCTCAAAATTAATAGAACTGCCAATGATCCAGCAATTCTACTTGTGGTATTTATCCAAAGAAAATGAAAGCACCTATTCAAAGAGATATATGCACCCATTGTTCATTGCAGCATTATTTATAATTACGAAGATAGGAAGCAACCTAAGTGTCCATCAACAGATAAATGGAAAAAAATGTGGTATATATAAAATGGAGTTAACTCAGGCATGAAAAAGAATAAAATCTTGCAATTTGTGACAACATGGATGGACAAAATGGAGGGTATTATACAAGTGAAATGTCTGACAGAAAAAAAAAACAGTATTATTTGTATTTCAATCTAAAGAACAAAACAAAACAGAAACAGACTCACTTATTATTGATATTTTTATATTGGTCGTGTTTCCTGTTACCTCACTAAAGTCATTTATTAATTCAAAGAGTTCTTTTGTACATGCTGTAGGATTTTCTACCCAACCACATCATCGTTGAACAGAAATATATTTACAACTTTTCCTCCTTCTCCTCTCTCTTCCTTCTCTTCTTATTTTAACTCCTCTACTTTTTCTCTTCCTTCTTATAATCTTTATGTCTTATATTTTTTCTTGAACTATTTTACACTTGTATTTTTATATACCATATGCCTATGCTGCTTGCATCTTTCTATACTAGCAGCAAATAATTGGAAGACAAAACACAGTTTTGTCTATAATCGTATCAAAACATAAGATACTTAAGAATAAGTTTAACAAAAAAGCAAGAGCTCTACTTTGTAAACTATTAAATATTGCTGAGAGAAATTAAGGAAGATTTAAAAATTTGGAGAAAACAACATGTTCACTTATTAGAAGTTTCAAAATTAAGATTTCAGTTGTTGCCAAATTGGTCCATAGGAGCAATGTAATTCCAATCAGAATACCAACAGACTTTCTCAGAAACTGGGAAACTTACTATAAAATTTACATGAAAATGTAAAGATCCAAGGATCACTAAAGCCATCTTGAAACAGAAGACCAAAGTTGGAAAACTTATATTTCCTGACTTCAATATTTATTATTAAGCTAGAGTAATAAAGATAGTACAGTGTTGGCATCAGGACAGAAAATAGATAAATAAAACAAAACAGAAGGCCAGAAACAGACCTACATTTACATGGCCATTTAATTTTTAATAAAAGCATCAAAGCAATTCAATGGAAAAAGGAAAGCCTTTCAAGCAAATAGAGTTAGAACAACTGAATATCCATGTGACAAAAACAGAGTTGAACACCACATATATTAAACTGAGAGAGATCAGAGATCCAATATAAATTTTAAAACTATAATTTTCTAAAAGAAAACATATGAGAATATCTTCACGACTGGGGAGGAGACAAAAGTTTCTGTAAAAAGATACATGGTAATATCCATAAAGAAAAATTTGATACATTAGCCTTCATCATAAATAATTCCTGCTCATCAAGATATACATTAAAAAAATAACTAGGCAAGGCAGACTGGCAGAAATATTCACAAAAAAAAAATCTTGAAAAGTATATGTATGGAGAATAGAATATACAATGAATGCCTCTAAGTCAATAATAAAAAGACAAATAATATGCTTAAAATGGGACCAAAAGCTTGAACAGACATGTATGTCATTATATGAATGTACAATGAACACATGGGAAATACCCAACATCTTTAGTCATTGTGGAAATGTAAATTAAATCTACAATGAGATACCACTTTATATTCATTACAGTGGCTAAAAGTCACGAATTAAAAACAGCAACTGCTGGCAAGGCTACGGATGAACTAGAACTTTCATACATTGTTATTAGGAATGTAAAAGGTACAACACTTTAGATAAAGGTCTGGTGGTTTCTAACAATCATACAGTTACCCCATAAACCACCAATTTTATTGCTACATATTTATCCAGGGATAAGAAAGCATTTGCTCACAAAAAAAGACATAAGAACTTCAATTATGTCTTAAATTGTAAAGTTCAATTATACTTCAATTATAAAGTTCAATTATAAAGACCAAAAACTTGGAAATATCTCAGAAGCTCATAAGCAGAACACTGCTAAAGAAATTGTGGCATATTCATAAGCTGGAATACACCTCAGCAATAAAAATAGATTATAATACATGAAGCTACATAAGTGACTCCCCAAAACATTAGGGTGTGTGAAAGAAACCTTAGACAAAAGAGTATATACTGTATAATTATATAAGGTACTAGAATAAAACTAATCTAGGGTGAAAAAAACAGCGAACTGGTTGCCTCTGGGAGTTGGGTTGGGGTGAACAGTAAAAATTTACTGGGAAGGGGTTTGAGTGAAATTTCTAGGATGATGGTGATGATCTAATCTTAATGTGTATTTGGGTTACAGAGGTAAATACTTTGTCCAAAATTCATCAAGTGATATACAAGTTTTTGTACTTTCACTGAATGTAAAGTTTACTTAAAAAGAAAACATAGGGATTTGTCTCCGTCCCGATCCCATCTTGTTTCATATCCCCCGACCTCCCACGACCCCTTGCCCTGCCTCTCAAATTCTTCATGAGGGAGATCTTATGGTAATTGTCTTTCTCTGACTTATTTCGCTTAGCATAATACTCTAGTTCCATCCATGTCGTTGCAAATGGCAAGATTTCTTTTCTCTTGATGGCTGCATAGCATTCCATTGTGTATATATACCACTTCCTCTTTATCCATTCATCTGTTGATGGACATCTAGGTTCTCTCATAGTTTGGCTATTGTGGACATTGCTGCTATAAACATTTGGGTGCACGTGCCCCTTTATCCCTACATTTTTATTGTTAGAGTAAATACCCAGTAGCACAATTGCTGGGTCATAGGGTAGCTCTATTTTCAACTTTTTGAGGAACCTCCATACTATTTTCCAGAGTGGCTGCACCAACTTGCATTCCCACCAACAGTGTAGGAGGTTCCCCTTTCTCTGCATCCTTGATCTGTTGTTTCCTGACTTGTTAATTTTAGCCATTCTGACTGGCGTGAGGTGGTACCTCATTGTGGTTTTGATTTGTATTTCCTTGATGCTGAGTGATGTGTCATTGTGTCATTGTGTGTGTTTCATTGTGTCTGTTGGCCATTTGGATGTCTTCTTTGCAAAAATGTCTGTTCATGTCTTCTGCCCATTTCTTGATTGGATTATTTGTTCTTTGAGTGTTGAGACTCAATCTCACAAAACAAACTGAGAGTTGCTGGGAGGAAGGGAGGTAGAGAGATAGGGTGGTTGTGTGATGGACTTTGGGAAGGGTATGTGCTATGGTGAGTGCTGTGAACTGTGTAAGCCTGGTGATTCACAGACCTGTACCCCTGGGACAAATAATACATTATATGTTAATTAAAAAAAAAAAAAAAGGAAAACATAGGGATTCCTGGATGGCTCAGTCAGTTGGGTGTCTGCCTTCAGCTTAGGTCATGACCCCAAAGTCCTGGGATAGAATTTTAAATGAATCTTTTTTTTTTTTTTTTTAAGATTTTATTTATTTATTTGACAGAGAGAAATCACAAGTAGGCAGAGAGGCAGGCAGAGACAGAGGAGGAAGCAGGCTCCCTGCTGAGCAGAGAGCCCGATGTGGGGCTCGATCCCAGGACTCTGGGATCATGACCTGAGCCGAAGGCAGTGGCTTAACCCACTGAGCCACCCAGGCTCCCCCTTGGGATAGAATTTTAAAGACATCTTTTACAGCAAAAAACAATAACAATGTAGTCAGATTTATAATACATACAAAAGTAAATATAAATTGCACAATGAATGACAATAATATCTAAAGGATGGGAGGAGGGTGAAGGGAAGCATAATATCTAAGATCCCTACATTATATGTGAATTGCCATAATATTAATTCATGGAAGTTAGATAAATTAAGGATGCATAATTGTAGCCTCTACCATAATCAAATACACATCATATATATATGTGTGTGTATGTGTGTATTTATATGTATAAATATAAATATAAATTTATATGTATAAATACACACACACACACAAAGACTAAGACAAAATAAAACAATAAAAAAAAAAACCCTAAACCTCTGACTCCAAGTGCTTATTTAATTGTAGTTCTTTTATGTGTTGACATCTTATAATTTATCAACTCAGGAGTTTCTGCCTTTCAAACATTTCCCAATAGGAAACTGTGCTAATTTCATTACTATTTTGTTGCTCTTTTGTCTTTTATGAGTATAGATAATACACAGAATAAAATTTGAAGTGTTCCCTTGAAGTCAATGCAACTCCTGAGTTAGTTTATTAAAGTGTTCTCACCTCACTTACTAAAGAAATTGATTTAATGGGGGCAGAACAATAAGTAAATGAAAAAAAATGCTCTGACAGTTGGCCATTAAGGCTATACATAGGTGATTTTTTTTTAAAATAGGAGATTTCCATAGGTGCAAATGATTTCCTTTCATTCTTAGATCATTCTGCTATTTAAAAAACAATTACATAATTTCTCACCTTGCTAGTAAAATCAGAATACACAGATATTTCACTTTTTCTTTCCAAGGTGTTAAAATAAGTGAATGATTCTTAAAAGTTAAAAACCCACTACTTTTCACAATGACCCCATCCATTTAAATGAAAGTGTGGGAGAAATATACCTTCACCAACAATTTAACTTCTTACATCAGATAATTGCAAACTGACTGTCCATTGGCTAATTTTAGCCCATTACTTTGTTTTGTTTGGATCATTATTTTTAGATTTTTTTAATTACTTGAAAATGTTTATAAATTCAGAGATTTCCCCCAGAAAACCAACCAGGAAAGAAAAAGAAAAAAAAAAAAAGACTACAAGAGAACAACCACCACTAAGAATCCAAATTCTGAATTCTTTTGAAAATTTTAAAGAAACGGACACTTTCTAACACAGCAACAACAGGGGGAGCTGGTTATTAACTGCCTCTTTTCAGTGTATTCCCTGACTTCCAGTTTAACTCAGTTCAGCCCAGAACACTTAAATTACCCATTAGGACTCAAAGAGTTCATAACTTCTTTTACATATATTCCTCATCCCAAATCCAGTCTCCTTTCTCACTCCAGTCCCTACTCATCTTGTCCACCTGTCTTCCTCTCTCTTTCAATATAGTGCATCTAATACATCACTAACATTTTCAGTTGAGGATGCACTTGGCTAAATGAAACTTTCTCTAATGGAAAATAACAGGTCAACATTCGATATCAACATATTTATGCATTCTCTCATCATTCTTTTTGTATATGGACATTGAAGTAGTCCCTTTTCCCAGCAGGAATTTCATTTTAATAAACACAGGGTTTACTTTACTCTTGATTATTATTCTGGAGACCAGAAGTTTTAAACAAAGTTTGAATTTAAACTTTATTAAATTTTGATTATTTTTTTCTGAGGATAACTGGCAACTTGAGTGACTCAAAAATTTCATCAAGAAAACAGAGGTTAAACATGCTTATAATTGTTAAAAGAATTAACATTGCTTAATTAATTATTTCTCTCTTTAAAAATTGAGGTAAAATTAATAAAAAATTAGATTTAAGTAAGGAGGAAAAACTTCAGTATTTACCTGTATAAAGAATATGATAGGTATAATCCTCCCAAGATTCTTGTCATGTAGGTATTCAACCAATCACTAGAATAGGTACTGCTGTGAAGGGGCTTGGCAGATGGATTTAGATTGCTAATTCATTAACCTTAAAATAGAGACAGTCCCTTCCTTTATCCAGGTGAACCCAATTAATCACACAAACCTTAAGGTAGAATAGCAGAGCAGAAGAGTCAGAGAGAATGCCAGAAGACAGGAGGGGTCAGGGATTCATCTTGCTTGGACTGGACCTATTGTCACTAGCTTTGAAGATGAAAAAATGGGGCCATGAGCCAGGAGATACTGGTGGCTTCTAAAATCTAAGAACAACTCCTGGCCAATAGTTAGTAAGGAAATGGGGCTCTCAGTCCTACAGCCATATGGAACTAAATTCTACCAATAACTAGAATAAGCCTGGAAATGAATTCTCCCTTAGTGCCTCCAAAGGGAATACAGCCTTGGCTTTGGCTTTGTTAGACCTGAAGCAGAAAAAACAGCCAAGTCCAAAAGACTTCTGACCTACAGAACTATAAGATAATAAATGTGTGTTTTAAACTGCTTAATTTGTGGCAATGTTAATAGCAGCAATAGAAAGCTAGAACCTCACTGGTGAATGAAAAAAAAGTCTTTCCACAAACCCAACTGAACAAGACCAGCAACTATTAGTTTACAAAGTCTTAACATACTTCATGAATTGCTGGAAGTGGCTACAAAATCTGTTTTAATGCCCCTTCAAAAAAGAATCCCATCAGTCTCTATGTGCATTTCCCCAAAGTGCCCATTTTCCTGCCTGGCCTTTTGTGGCCTCCTGGGAATTGTGCTCTTGGAAACATTCTGATGAGAGTGTTTTGCCCATTTGAGGCCCTGAACTTAGCTTATCTAGAGAGATAGTTTGTGCAAACAATGTGATTTATGTGGAACACCTGCTTTCCTTCTAAGGGTCTAGAACATCAGTAACTGCAGTCAATCACACAGGCCTTATGTGCCTATGTGACCAAACCCTAATAACCCTCCACTTCCAGACTCAGACAAGCTTCTCTAATGGGCAGCACTTGGCACACACTGTCACAATTTGTTGCTCTTGGAATTAAGTACATCCTCTACAACTCTCCCCGGAGAGGAATCTGGAAAGCATATGGCTGCTTTCCTCCATTCTTTGCCCCTTTATTGATTTTGTTTTGTCTCCTTTTGCTGTATGGTGTAACTGTTGGGTAGATGACTTCTGAGTCCTGTGAATCAGTGACTGGGAGGGATCTTGGTGATCCCTGACACAGCACATTTCCCATTATCTCAGCCACAATGACTTACTAATATAAAAAAGAACCCCAAATATCATACTTCTATAAGACTAAAAAATTTTCCCCAATTTTCCCCCAATAACCAAACTGTAGTAGGCAGAATCCTACGGTGGTTCCCAAGATCCCTGCTCCCTGATATACACCCTGTATAATCCCCAAAGCTATGAATATGATGGACTTTACTCCCATGATCAAGCTGTTATATGGCACAGTTGACTTTAAGAAAGGGAGATTGTCTGGGCGCCTGGGTGGGTTGAGCCTCTGCCTTCAGCTCAGGTCATGATCCTAGGGTCCTGGGATCAAGCCCCACATCAGGCTCTCTGCCCAGGGGGGAGCCTGCCTGCTTCCTCCTCTCTCTTTGCCTGCCTCTCTGACTACTTGGGATCTCTCTGTGTCAAATAAATAAGTAAAATCTTAAAAAAAAAAAAAAGAAAGAAAGGGAGATTGGGTGAGCCAAACCTTATCACATCAGTCCTTAAAATCTGGATCTAGAGCTTAGAGACAGGGGAAATACAAAAGATTCCAGGCATGAGTGAGATGTGATGAAGGAGTTTCTCCATTGCTGACTTTGGAGATGGAGAGGGCCACATGACAAGGAGTACAAATGGCTTCCAGAAGCTGAGAGCAGCCTCTGGTTGATAGTAATCAAGGAAATAGGAATGTCAGTACTATCATTGGAAGAAACTGGATTCTGCCAACATCTTAAAATGAATTTAGATTTTTTTCTCCAGAGCCATGAAAAAGGAAATGAATAATTTTTTTTTTTTACTTATTCTATTTAAAAAATATTCGAAGAAAATAATAAACAAATCATCAAGATAACATTTGCATCAGACTTTCACCAAAACTAATTTGTCTGGGAAATAAAATTATGGTACATAGTTAAAAGGAAGATAATAGGGAATTATAGTTTGAACTGCAAGACTAAACTAAAAACACAATTAGTTCACTTAATTATTCATTTATAACACACTAACTATATGCAAACTCTTAGGCTGACAATTTTAGGAGATAGAAAAATTAAAATATAGTACGCATGTTAAAAATGTATGGTTAATTAGGGAAGGCAAATCATAGCTTCCATAATTCTATGATTGCAAACAAACAATTATTTTTATTTTATTTATTTGAAAGACAGAGAAAGAGAGAGAGAGAGAGCACGCACACAAGCGTGAATGAGGGGAGGTACAAAGGCAGAGGGGCAGAGAGAATCTCAAGCAGACTCCCCATTAAGCACACAGTCAGACGTGGGGCTTGATCTCACGATCCTGAGACCATGACCTGAGCTGAAACCAAGAGTGGTGCTCAACCACCTGAGCCACCCAGGTGCCCCTGCAGGCAAACGGTTACAAGCTAAAAGGGAAAAGGCACTTTACAACTGGAGAGATTCAATGTAATAAAGAAATTTGGAGTAGGAAAAAATTTTTGCTTTGGTTCAGTGGTATGATCTAGAAAGATGGAGGTAAGTGAATAATTTTAAAAAGTGCTATACATCATGCCAAAGATTGGAGATATACATTTGGACAAAAGGACAGCTCAGTCTTCATATTATATGTCAGTTCCCTGGTGCTAATTTAGAGAGTTTGATTGAAGTTAGATCCTATACCTATAAAATGCACCTTTCCCCCCTCCCCCCAAACACAAAAATGACAGCCACCTAGTGTTTCTGAGCAGGGAATGGACTGATCTTTAAAAATAATAATATAGCAGCAGAAAGTAGTAACGGAGTATACTAATGACTAAGGAAGACCAGTTAGGAGAATGTTGTAATGCAATAGTCAAGCAGTTTGTTAATAAAGGTCTAAACTAAAGAATGTAGAAAATAGTAGAGATGTGAGAAATACCACCAAGGTTGTATTAATGATACTTGATGGATAACAGGATATAGGGTACAAAGGAGGAAGAAAGCGAAAGATAACTGCAAGATTCCAAGCCTGAGTGAAGTGCATCTTTGGTACTATTTTCCATCCTTAAACAAAATAAGTAAAATAGGAAGAAAAGTATACACCAGTTATATAAATCTCTAAGTTACTTGACTATAGTAGAATAATTTCAAATGAATTTTGAAATGAGGGCCCTTGAAGGAAAAAAAAATGTACATGAGCTTAAACTTCTACTATAAGGTTATTTTCTAAAATAAGAATATCTAGTATCCATTTCTGATGACTGTGAGACCTGTGGGTCATTATGCATCTATAGACTGTGCTCTAAAATGTGTCCAAAATTCTTTAGAGTATCTAATTCAGTGAGTAGGCAATCTTTTAATAGGGGCAAATAAAACTTACTCATCCAAGTAAGTCAGATCATGTTTTCCATCAAGCTAGTGAACAGCTGCAGACATAGCCTGCTTCCCATCAAAGTCTCCATGTTTAACCATGTGTAACCTCTGCTATGCTGATGGTTCTCTGGTAAATTTTCAAAACCGTAACCCTAAAAACATATGACAAACATTTTATTAAAGAAACATGCCTGCACTACTCACCCTGCCTTCACTTGCAAATTTAGGGACAATGCAGAAACTTTACTCCATGTGCCAAAACTCTGCTGAATATCTATCTGTCTATGAACTACACTTGCTGACACTGCTACAGATTAGGCAAAAGTACATGCTCTGAATAAAACTAACACAAAAGGGAAATATTTTCCAAATAGCACCTAGACTTAAAAGGCAAACCATTTTCTCATGCTTGCTTTAAGAGGAGTGATGAAGGTATGTTTTAACCTTCTTGGAAAATATTTCTGAAAGGAGTTGAGATTTAAATTTCCTCACTTTCAGTATCTTGAATATGGCTTTAGGGTAGCAATTAAATAGATTCACAGGCACCAAATATGAGATGACTTCAAACAAACCTTCCAAATGCTGTACTTTGTTTCTTGAAACTTACTGGTTATAGGAATTTAATTGAATTCCATGCTTCTATGTTTCCAACAAATAATTTTGATCATTAACTGAAACTGGAGAGAAATATTGGCAAGATCAAACTCTGGCACAAGTAACATATAAAGCCACTGAAGAGAGAGCAGTATTCTCTAAAAATTAAGTCCTCGTATTTGAGCTTGAATAAACTATAAAGAAAATGGTGAGTTTTCTCTTTCAAACCAGATCAGCAAGCTATCTGTACAAATAACATTATTTTATAAGAGACTGACTTGATAAATACCTCCAGGTCACAGCACAAAATCACTATTTTCTGTTTGGATAACATAAATTCTCAAAAAAGTTTTAGGGCCATTAATATTAAAAAAAAAAGAAGAAGATGCCTGGTTTTTTAGTGCAATCTGAAACCTCAAGATAGTTTTAAGTTGTATTTGTAATATGGATTACTACTATAACGGTTTTAGTACAATACTGCTTAGTTCAATGATATTAAATGTGTTACAAAATATGAGAGTAAATTGACACTAGACACTTCTCTAATTTTCTAATTTTCATTTCCCTACTCCCCGTCTCACCAATAGACTTAAATTTTTCTTCGAAATATAAATCCAGTAAGATATATGCCTTGGATGATGTTTAAATTTAGACAATGAGCTGCAAATAACTACCAGACAACTGGCAGCTTACAGTTTTACAACAGTTAGAGACAGATGGACAAGTAAAAATCAGGGGGGTCTCAAATTGCAAGCCCATCTAAATAGATTTCCTGTTTACTTTGCATCAGCCTCTCTTACAGGTGCAGGGTGCTTACTTTTGGCAGTAGGGGGAAATTTATATGATTTATAAGCCATAAGAACATCTTCTCACTTTCCATAAACAGGTTATAGAATTAATTAAAATTACAGCACAGCAACTCTGCACATGAAATCTGCTCTGTTACTGGAGACTAATGTAATCCAAATATGTGGAAAGTCAAATAGTTTTCAACAAAGCTAATTTAGATGGATGGATCAGATAACAACTTGGAACTGAACCTGACAGAATCAGATCTACTCAAAGGCAGTAAGTGCTGAATGTTATATTCCAAAATGAATGAAGAAAACACTGAATTTTAGTCTGTTACCAGAAGGATTAGAAAATAGTACTTTACTTACAAAAATGTTAAAATATCTTACTTGAAGAAATTACGAAGACCCAAAAAAACTACCATATGTTCTATTTTATGTAAATGAAACAGACTATTAGAAAAGTAAATGGCATGTGGATGGAACTAGAGGGTATTATGCGAACTGAAATAAGTCAATCAGAGAAAGACAATTATCATGTGATCTCATTGATACGAGGAATTTGAGAAACAAGACAGAGGGTCATAAGGGAAGGGGGGGTAAGATGAAACCATAAGAGACTCTTAATCTCAGGAAATAAACTGAGGGTTGCTGGAGTGGAGGGGAGTGGGAGGGATGGGGTGGCTGGGTGATGGACATTGGGGAGGGTATGTGTTATTGTGAACGCTGTGAATTGTGTAAGACTAACGAATCACATACCTGTACTCCTAAAACAAATAATACCTTTTATGTTAATAAAAAATAAATAAATAAAAAGAAATGTAAATGGAATGAAAGACTATGAAATTTGCATTAATCCTATTCATGTTTATCTATCTACTCAAAGAGTATGCTTCCATTTGTAAGATTTTATCTTCATGAAGACATATTGAAAAAAGGTGGCTTCTTTACACCTTCATACTATTGACACTACTAGTGTTCACTGCTATCAGATTTATTTCTTAAACAAAGATAAAGCATGAGGAACACAGGAAAGTAAAACCTTCCACAAGCTAATGGTTTAATCTTACTGGCAAAGCAATATCGACTGTATCCTTATATATAGTACAATTGAAAGTTAAAAAAAAAAGTAAAAGGAGAGAGTTGAAGTAAAATGATGAAAATGGAAATTTGTCTTCTGAGTCACCAGAGTCTCTCTTCTGCCTCAGTTTTTTCAGTAAGCAAAGGAAGGACAAGTATGGGCAGAGGGGGAAATTTCAAGATCAGAAGGAACATTCTATCTTTACTACCACTCTGATGACCAGAGAACTACTCTAGTTGTAGCTTATAGGGTCCTCCAGAATGGTGGGAGTACAAGCCCATGGGTAACATCAATTTTCAGAATGTGGACCAATTCTGATCTTAGTATAGCCATGTCCATTCCACCTCTAGTACTTTTGGATATTCCCTTAATACTCTACCTTCTCTTCATAGTGTAAACATCTTCCTTTCTTCTGTCACAAGTAGCCTAAATCAATACTGAATAATTTTAAGAACTTTAGTTATTTTTCAATTAGTATTAATGTCAGTTAGTATTTCACTCCTGTTTTTTTTTTAAGTACTTGTATGATCTCTAAGACTTGTGTGATAGCCAGCCTCTAAGGTGATCCTCAATGACCCTTGACTTCTGAGATTCACATTCTTAGGTAGTCCCGTCCACAGTGAATAGAATTAATGGTTGACTTCTGTATCCAGCAGACAACTGCAGAAATTGATGGGTGTGTGGTTCCTGAGGGTAGGTCATAAAAGGCATAGAAGCTTCCACCTTGCTTTCTTTTCTCTCTTAGATTGCTCATTCTGAGAGAAGCCAATCCCATGTTGTGAGGATAGAAGAGACCAGTGTTGAAAAGCCTTCAAGATGGGAAAGAATTAAAGCTTACAGTCAACAACTGGCACCAAATAAGTGAACTATCTTATTAGATCATCTAGCCTGTCAAGCTTTCAGATGATCACAGCCCCACTTGACTGCAACCTCATGAGATCCTGAGTAAAACCATCCCACTAATTCATTCCTGAATTCTTGACCTGTAGAAATTATATGAAATGATAAATGTTTATTGTTTTTAAACCACTAAGTGGTGAGGTATTGGCTAAGCAGCACAACTAATTCATACTATTTCTTCTTAAAGAAAGAAATATAAATAGGTATGCCATTGGATCAACTACCTTCATTAACAACATAATACTGTTGCTTTATGAGGGATTTAGAACTCAAGCTAAGTAAATAATGGATCAGGTTTTTGTTTTATTTTAATTGAGGCATAATTTACATGGGTGAAATACACAAATCTGAAGTGTATATTTCAGGAATTTTGACAAGTTTTGCAAGAACATGCACCACATAAGTAATACCATGATCAAGAGATGTAAAAAATTTCCATTACTCTGGATAGTTTTCTCAAGGCTATTTTGAGTCAGTTCTTAACATTACTCCTTCCCAAAACCAGAGTTGAGTACTGTTTTATATATCTATCACCATAAGTTTTGATCATTCTAGAACTAAATAGCAAACAGAATATGTTCTTAAAATCATAAAGTTTTTACATGTAGGGAGTTGAGGGAAATTGGAACAGGAGGTGAACCATGAGAGACTATGGACTCTGAAAAACAATCTGAGGGTTTTGAAGGGGCGGGGGGTGGGAGATTGGGGGAACCAGGTGGTGGGTATTAGAGAGGGCACGGATTGCATGGAGTACTGGGTGTGGTGCAAAAACAATGAATACTGTTACGCTGAAAAGAAATTAAAAAAAATTTTTTTACATGTAAAAATTATAAAAACATATTCACTAAAATAAGGTTAAGGTATTTCTAAATATATAGAGAAGTCACTTTTATTATGGATGGTCAGGTCAGACTCTTCCAAAGAAGCAAGTAAATGGGTATGCCTGGTATCTGCATCTTTCGTTCTAGAGATCACTTAAAACCAAATCATTTAAAGTATCAAGGAACGTATTTTTATACAGTTAATTTGTTTTGCTTTTATTAAATAATTACCATTTAACAATATATGTATTTTTTCCTCCCTCAAAAAAAATTTGTTTTCATCTAGGATATATCAGTGATTAAAAAGCAATTACCAAGAATGAGAATATTTCCTTAAAAGGGGATGGATAATTATAATCCTATAAAGACTTATAGCAAGTATTTTTCATTGGCTTAGTACAACTTTCTTTATTCATTAAAAGGATACTTTTTATGATTTTAAGATAATTTCAGAAAATTTATAAAAATTCATTTAGTAGTATATTTGTAATAACATATATACCACATACTCTTCTTGACAAGAATGCCTGAGACAGAAAGTCAAGTTACTGAGTCATTGAAATAATTGAATTTAAACTATATCAGTAAATTCTATCTAAGCCATGGTTATTATTTCTCTCTACCCTTCAATATGGCCTTTCCTTAACACAGTTCACTATGTCCCTAGGAATACCAGCATTCTGTTAGTAGTTACTATGTACTACTTACAGGGAAATACTCTTAATCTCAGCTAGAGAAATGCTTAGTACTGGAAAAACATTTCAAATTTTCATATATATCCTCTTTAGGAATTTTTTTTCTCAAGTACTTTGTAGAATGCCTACCTCACAAAAGCTGAACACTGGACAATGTCAATTATGAATTTCTATGGGGCCTGTGAATTAAATTTCCTAAAATAAAAATTTGCACCTGGATTTTATCATTAAACAAGTAACAGAAGAAACGAAAACTCTGCAGTTTCTTGTTATGCCTTTTTGTTTGCCAATTTCTGCTTTTCATTTAATCGCCCTGATATTCCACAGTACCTCACAGGTTTCCTCTCTCGAAGCAAGTCTTCTAGACTCCGTTCACAGTGTTCAGCTACCACCACCAGTCTTTCTGAGTAAAACAAAGCAAATCCACTTTACATTTGATTAACAAAATGTTTAATAACAAAATAATATAGTCCATTAAAGATATTATAGTACTAATAGCACTGTAAGATTTTTTTAGACTCTACATTAACTACATAATTACCAGATCTATACAACAGAATAAATGTGTAATAAAAGAGCACATTAAATAACAATTTCACGTCATCTTGTGTTTTTGTCTAGAGTTTCTCCCATGTGCACCAGGAAAAACAGATGGAAAGTTTTACCTTTGGAAGAAAGAAGTGACCCTTCTTCTGACACAGATTAGGAAAAGGACAAACTTGGATGAAGATACAAAGAAATTTTGATGTGAAGGGGAAATTGGGAGCTAGGGACAAATTGTCTTGGCAGTCTGGTTCAAACACAAGGTTTTGCAACTGAGTTCAGAAATTTGAGAAAAGTAGAAATGTTCTGAATCATGACTATGAAGAAAGAACAGAAAATTGGTTTGGGATTATTTGTAACATCATGGGACCTGCTGAGATTAAGTAATAATATAAAATTTTGGTGGGTACCATCAATATTATGATGTAATTTTTATTTTCCAACAGATAAAGAATTAGCATAGTTCTGAGGGTCAGACCATACATTTTTTTCTCATCATTTATCCCTAATGACTAACACATTGTTTGACACATTTTTTTAATTAATTTTATTTTTTATAAACATATAATATATTTTTATCCCCAGGGGTACAGGTCTGTGAATCATCAGGTTTACACACTTCACAGCACTCACCATAGCACATACCCTCCCCAGTTGTTTGACACATTTTTAAAAAAGATTTTATGTATTTATTTGAGAGAGAGAGTGAGAGCTCTCCCCACTAGGCAGAGAGCCTAATGTGGTACTCAATCCCAGGACCCTGAGATCACAGATGGGGCTGAATGCAGACCTTAACCAACTGGGCCACCCAAGCACACCCCTCATTTTTTAAAATCTTTTTTTAAAAAAGTTTTTATTTATTTATTTGAATGAGAGACAGTGAGAGTGGGAACACAAGCAGGAGGAGTGGGAAAAGGAGAAGCAGGCCTTCTGCCGAGCTGGGAGACAGATGCAGGGCCCAATCCCAGGACCCCTGGACCATGACCCGAGCCACAGGCAGATGCCCAACAACTGAACTACTGAGGTGCGCCCCCCACTTTTTTTTTTTTTTAATGAATGCATGTAAGAGGAGTGAGAGAGTATAAATGAGTTTACAAGTGTTTGGGAATTTGATAAGGTCATTTCAGGAGAGATCACAGGTTTAAAAGAAATTGTGGAGTTTTGTGAGTATCTATGCAAATAAGATAGATGAGGAATAAGATTAACACAAAATATGGGTGGCAGACTAGGATGAAACAAAGGAGAGTGCAAAGAGATTGGGAATACTGATCACTGCAAAGAGCTTTGATGAAAATGAAAAGTAGGAAAGGTAGAAAAAATGAGAGAACAGAATATGGGAAAGGAGAATTCCAGAGTAGGAGATCCAGCAAAAGGAACAACTCTCAGTAACAACTGGCTCAAGGTAAGGTCTTGCATGTGGGAGTAGAGATGAAGGACAGTGGTACACAGGCAATCATGTAAGGTATGAGGGCAGTATATTACATGGGTCAAATCTTGGAAGAGGAAACTCTCTGAGGGGGTAGCATTACACCAAATGATCTGAAACAGAAAACGAAAAAAGCTCTAAATTAAAGTGATCAATTTCAGATGAAAGACTGCAAGTGATCTAAATAAGAACTTAAAGAAAACTTAATTTGAAAGAATATTTAACAAGGGGGAAAAAGGAAAAAAAGAATAAGAAAGAAAATCAGTTCTTCAATAAAGAAAAAAACACAATAAAGAAAAAAACACAAAGTTGACCTTGAAGCAATTGTGTAGTTATTTGCTTTCATCTTACAACATTATGCCAGTTTTCCTAATACCTATCTGGCTGCCTCTCCTTAGTCTCCTCTGTACAATGGCACCCCTAACTGATGCTTCTAGTTCCTCTACTTTTGATTCGGGGTCTTCATACTGTGTTTTCTCTTCATTTACTCCCACGGCTGAAAATTTGCAAATTTTATTTCAAGCCCTGAACTCCCTTCTGCATTCCAGGCTTTTATAGAAAATTTCTCACTTTAATATAAAAGTCACCTCTAACTTGACAGAACTCAAACTGAACTTATACTTTGCTCCTGAAACCTGTTCTTGAGTCTTCAGTAAATGGTACCACCATCCTGCCAGCTCCATCAGCTAGAAACTTAGGAATAATACACTTATTATTAATTAATAAACTTAGGAATAAGCCCCCTTTCTCAAATCCAAACAAAAGTCCTGCTATCTCTATCTCCCAAATGTTTCCAGAATCTGTAGTTTGCTCCACACAAATTGGGTCCAAGTTAGGATCCTCTTAATATGAGATGAGAGTACAATGTACCTTAACTTATCTCACATTAATTCTTATTAGCATCCATCATATTTTCATACTAAAGTCTCAGTGATAAAATAATAATAAATCCAAATGTCCTCTTTAGTTTCATCTTTTGTTACTTTGGCTTACCAACTTCCAGTCATGCTAGCCTTCTCTTCCTCATCCTGCTTAATGTATTAGCACATTGGTTCTCATTGTCTGAAATGATCTTCCTCATTCTCATCTCCCAGCTAACTCCTATCATAAAACACAGGTTAAAAGCACAGACTCTTCCATCTAAGCTCAAATTCCAGGTTTACTACTCATTAGCTATGCGACCTTGGACAAGTTTGCTTCTTTTTCTATGCCATAGTTTCCTCTTCTATAAAATGAGGGAAAAAATAGCACCTACCTCATAGAGTTGTTGTTAGGTTGAAATAAGTTAACATGTAATAGGGATCAAGAATAGTGCCTGGCACATAAGTATTTGCTATTATTATTATTCATTCCTTGGTTAAATATGACTTCCATAAGGAACACTTTACTGGTGCCCCCAAATCAATTTGCTCCTCCTATCATATAATCTATTCTGCACTGTACTTTTCTTCAGTAGCACTTACTTCAACTCTAAGGATTTGTATACATTTCTATTTAATGTCTTTTTAAAAAACATTTTATTTATTTATTTGACAGAGATCACAAGTAGGCAGAGGCAGGCAGAGAGAGGGGGGAAGCAGGCTCCCTGCTGAGCAGAGAGCCCGATATGGGGCTCTATCCCAGGACCCTGAGATTATGACCTGAGCCGAAAGCAGAGGCTTAACCCACTGAGCCACCCACCCCGGTGCCCCTCCATTTAATGTCTTTTTTCCTCCACTACATAATACGTTTCATGATGGCAGGAACATGTTGGTCTTGTTCTAAATGTATCATCAGTGTCTAGAACTGGCACCTCAAACATATTAGTATCTAAGATAAAAATACTTATTGGCTAAATGAGCTTGAGCAAAGAGGTATGATGTAACCATTAGAAATGAATAAGAGTCTTATGTGAAGATAGTCATTATCTAAATAGAGATGTCCTGCGTACAAAATTATATGCCTACATTATAAACTAGGCATAATAAGTCCTCAATAGTGCTTATTTTAATATAAAACAAAAACATCTGAGTTCATTAATATGTGTATTTTCCATTAATTTATAATTTTAAGTTGGATATTCATAAATGTCCATATCCATGAGAGATTTTCGAAGTGTTTGGCACTAGCCTAATTGGTCAGGCTTAAAATAATTTAGAAAAAAAAAACAACTGTCAGGCTTCTTCTAGAAACTCCTTCAAAATATCATAAAACAGAGTTTGCCAAAGTTTCAGGATTCTATGGAACTCTGAACCATTATTTTAATACAGTGGAGACATAATCCTTGGCAAAATATCAAAGTTTCTCCCAGAGGTAATGGAATGTACACCAAAACAATGTTTCCAATATGAACCATTTTTTCAAGAAATCATTAGAGAGTCTTCATCCTGAAACTCTGGACCACTGTTTGAAAATAACTTCTGTTTGTTATAAAAACAATATAGTTTCACAGAATAAAATATGACAAAAATATCTGGGAATCACAATGTGCCAAACAAAAGTCAGCAATGTAGTGGCATTATTTATAAAAAACAAATGTGACACGAAGATGAACTTTAAAGAGTGGAACATACAAGAACTGTGAAATAATCTCTCTTCTAACAAATATTTGATGAATGCCAAGTATCACTGTCGTGTAAATACAGCCTGAACTGTATGTTTTAAGTCAATGCTAAAAAACTGAAGAGAGTACAATATTAAGCCAGGAAGATTTAATAAAGGAGTTGAATGAGGAAAGGAACTAGAAGCAAGATTTAAATGAAAATTTTTTAACTTAAGAGAAAGAAAGGTAAATTGTGAGTGTGTTAGGTTATTAGATAACAGTAACTATATCATTCTTTTGTTACAATAAAAATTGAGGCTAGCTCATCACTTTTTAAATATAGTATCTAAATAAATGTTCAGATAGTAAAACTGACAAATACAAATTGTGTTCTTAAAAACCAGTATTGTGGGGCGCCTGGGTGGCTCAGTGGGTTAAGCCTCTGCCTTTGGCTCAGGTCATGGTCTCAGGGTCTTAGGATCAAGCCCTGCATCTGGCTTTCTGCTCAGCAGGGAGCCTGCTTCCCTTCTTCTCTCTCTGCCTGCCTCTCTTCCTACTTGTGATCTCTCTCTGTCAAACAAATGAATAAAATCTTTAGAAAAAAACAAAACAAAACAGTATTGTTACTAGGACACCAGATGGTTAGTTTTATGAGTCAACACAACTATGCTATAGTTTTCAGTTACTCAAATGCTAATCTAGGTGTTACTATAAAAGTATATTGCTATAGGGGCGCCTGGGTGGCTCAGTGGGTTAAAGCCTCTGCCTTTGGCTCGGGTCATGATCCCAGGGTCCTGGGATCGAGCCCCACATTGGGCTCTCTGCTGAGTGGAGAGCCTGCTTCCCTTCTTCTCTCTCTGCCTGCCTCTCTGCCTAATTGTGATCTCTGTCTGTCAAATAATAAAATAAATAAAATTTTTAAAAAAGTATATTGCTATAAATGATCAAGATCTATAATCACTTCAAGTAAGGAAGATTATCCTAGATAATGTGGGTGATTCTGATTTGATCATTTGCAATGATTAAATAGCAGAATTGAGGCTTCTCTGAAGAAGAAATTCTGCTCATGGACTGCAGCTTCAGCTTCTGTCCAAGAGTACAGCTTATCCTTGATAGCTTATCCTTGATAGCCCGCCCAACCCCACGGTCATGAATATCCTACTGGTTCTATTTCTCTCATGAAACTCTGAACCAATAGACACACTAAAGTTGAAAGGTATATGCAGCTAGAGATATAGAATAAATTATCTTATAGGTCCTTAACAATGCTATTATTCTTTACCTGAATTTTCACATCTATTAATTAAAATAATTTTATTTTTTATTTTGTTAGCAGCCACCAAAAGATTTCTGGGTAAATAATGCCAAATAAGGGACATCTGGGTGGCTCAGTCAGTTAAGCCACTGCCTTCAGCTCAGGTCACGAGCCCAGGGTGCTGGGATCGAGTCCCGCATCGGGTTCCTTGTTCAGCGGGGAGCCTACTTCTCTCTCTGCCTCTGCCTACAGCTCCGCCTGCTTGTGCGCTCGCTCTCTCTCTTTCTCTCTCTGACAAATAAATAAATAAATAAAATCTTAAAAAAAAATAATGCCAAATAAGATGGGAAGAGGGGTGCCTGGGTGGCTCAGTTGGCTAAATGTCTGCCTTTAGCTCAGGTCATGATCCTGGGGTCCCGGGATGGAGCCCCTTGTTGGGCTCCCTGTTCAGCAGGAAGCCTGCTCTCTCATTGTCCCTGCAGCTCCCCCGTCTTGTGCTCTCTCTAAATGGATAAATAAAATCTTTAAAAACAAAAACAAAAACAAAAAAAACCAAAGTGGGATGCATTATCATTTATAATCGTCATTCTGCTTCTAAACACTGCTGAGATATCAACCTCAAAAGAAAAAAGAGAAAATTTATTAACTTAAATATTTTCATGCTTCATTGTTTTTTTCTTTTAAAGATATTTTGATCAACTTTTCTTTTAATAAATTATGTTCCTAAATTTTCATAAAATGTCCACTATTCTTGAGATTCAATACTTCATCCTGAGTTAGGGATAACTGACATCACCTTGAATCAGTTTTGAATAATCTACAGAAAACAGTGAAAGCCTGACTTCTGAGCTAACTTAACATGTGAAAACATGTTACTAAAATAGATCACATGTCACACATAACAGCAAGTGAGAATGGGAAGGTAGGGGAATTGACAATGACAAGATATGAGATAGCTGCATAGCAAGAACAAAATAAAAGGGGAAAAGAGAAACAAAATCAAAATTCTTTGAGGAGACAATGAAGTGGAGTCCAAACCAAAATCATGTGGTGTTACATCATTAAGAAATACGTGTTGCTCAAAGAGATTGTAGAAGGGAAACTTCTTCTATTTTTTCAACTTAATGTAACTGAAATTACAGGAATGCTTTGGAACAAACAGACCTTTATATAAACTTACTTTAATTCAGTGATTTATTCCTTATGCATACAATTTTTCAGGACAATGAACACTGCCAATATAAACAAGACAATCAAATTCCCTAACCTTATGACAATCACTAATATCTTTATTCTAAGCAGCCAAACTTAAAATATATGACTACTATACATATCTATGACTCATGTTACCCTAGAAAAGAGGACTACTGAGATCTAGGAGCAGGGGAAGCAGAGTAAACCAGCAATATGGGACTACCCAGATTATTGAGCAAGCTTCAACACTAACAGAGTCTAATAGTGTCTAAAGAGATCATTTTCTACCTGACACTGATAACTAAAAAGAAAGAGGGATTATGTCATAAGGTTCTCCCAAGTTCAGTGTTTACAGAGGCTCAGTTAGGTAGAGGGAGGAAAACAAGGAGCTCAAGAAATATCTAGGGCAATTAAATGAATTATCCCAAGAAAACAAAATCTAGGGAGAACTGGATGAAGCCAAGAGTCCAGTCAGATGATGTGAAGCTCTGCATAGGCTTCCAGCCACGATGGAAAAAAATAAAAGTCACTTTAGGATACAAGAATGAAGAAATCCTAAGAACTAAGTGGCAAGAGTTTGGGAAGACAGGCTACTTTAAAACGGCAGATGGAAAATAGCAACACTGGGGCGCCTGGGTGGCTCAGTGGGTTAAGCCTCTGCCTTCAGCTCGGGTCATGATCTCAGGGTCTTGGGATCGATCCTTGCATTGGGCTCTCTGCTCAGCAGGGAGCCTGCTCTAACCCTCCGCTTCTTTCTCTGCTTGCCTCTTTGCCTACTTGTGATCTTTGTCTATCAAATAAATAAATAAAATCTTAAAAAAAAAAAAAAGAAAACAGCAACACTAATTATGGTTACCAGCTACAAATGATAATGAGGATCTAATACTATTTCCAAGCTTTGCTTGGAGTGGTTTTGACACTGGGCCGATGTAACAACTGTAAATTCTTCAGAATTTGTAATTAGATTGGTAGTGGTGGAAAAGGTGATTGAGGCATTCAGGTATTGACAATATCTATCAATTGTTCAGTGATATAAAATACCCCAAATGATTCCTATAATTTCAAAATATTTAATTAATGTCATTGAAGCCATTCATCAAATAAAAACTTTAGCAAAGAAAAAAAATGTTTTTAAACAACAACAACAAACTTGCCAAAAGTTCCTTTCTAAACGTTTGGCAAATGGCTAGAGCTATCTATAAAGTCTCCTGTGGGTACAGCTACCATTTGTCTTCATGGCTATATATAGGCAAATCAGAAAAAGCACATCTTCTCTCAGAATGAAACAGAGAAAAAGATTTCAGCCCTTCCTTATTGCATTAGCCAGAAGGTTTTGTGCAAAACTCTACAGTTCAGTGAATCTGAATGTGGGTCTCTGGATTGGTAAATACGTGATATGGCACACCTGTAGATACTGGTCAAATCAACTTTGGAGGGCTTACTGCCTACATTAGAATTTCTCCAGATCGTCTTTAAATAAAGAAGAAAAATTCTCTCCATGTAGTTGATACTCTGCATAAGTGCTTTTAAACCCTTTCTTTACATTATGAATCCTTTTTAATCCTTTTTGAGAATCTGATTAAAACCTGGACTCATTATCCAAAAAATGGTTGTGCATACATGTACACACACACAAGATTGTCTATATAATTTCAAGGTCCATAGAGCTCCTCGTGCCCATTCATTGGCCCCTGTGGCCCTCAAGTGCTATTTCAAACTGTCAAATCTATTTTACCTAATGCTCACCACAGAAAAATTGGGACAAGAAGCTACAGAGGTTTCCACTCAGAGATCAACACAAGAAAGAAAAATAAAGCAAATATAGCCAGATGTGTTGAGAACACTTCCCATAATAACAAATATCTCAGATCCCCATAACATAGAAGTTTCTATATAATATCTCTATGTATCACTTGAACATATAATATATTGTATGAACATTATGAACCTTGCAACTGATCATTTTTCCAGATTTAAGTAAAAATTTAGAAATTAATTTCTTAATATGTTGCTTCATTATAAATGTAATTTGAAGCAGATCAATTTCCTTCTTTGCCTTGACCTATAAGAAGTCAACAAAAAAATTTATAGTCCATGTGAAGAAACTAAGAATTAATATTATCACTTACTATCTTACACTGTTTCCTTTCTCCCCATCCTGATTATATATATTTTTTCATGTATATACTGTATACACAAAATATTATGTATATGTATATATAATATTGTACGTATGTCAATTTTTAAAGAAAAATTATAATAAGAAATGTAAATTCCTTTAAAAAGAATAAAAATGGGGGTGCCTGGGTGGCTCAGTGGGTTAAGTCTCTGCCTTCGGCTCAGGTCATGATCAGGGCCCTGGGATAGAGCCCCACATCAGGCTCTCTGCTCAGCAGGGAGCCTGCTTCCCCCCTCTCTCTCTCTGCCTGCCTCTCTGCCTGCTTGTGATCTCTGTCAAATAAATAAATAAAAATCTTAAAAAAAAGAATAAAAATGATTATGAATAATATTAAGATTTGCTTTCTTAGGAATATGTCAACAGTAAAAGGCCAGCACATCTCTTGAAAATCTCCTATTCCTTTAGGCCACTGGTACCATTAAAATAAATGAAAGTAAATAAAACTTCACAGACAGAAAAGCTACCCCTCTGTGTTCTGAAGTTTCCTATCCCACTAAAACTCTCTATATGGGGGCGTCTGGGTGGCTCAATTGTTAGGCATCTGCCTTGGGCTCAGGTCATGATCCCCGGATCCTGGGGATTGAGCTTGCATTGGGCTCATTGCTTGGCAGGAGGCCTGCTTCTCCCTCTCCCACTCCCCCTGCTTGCGTTCCCTCTCTCACTATATCTCTCTATGTCAAACAAATAAAATCTTTAAAAAAAAAAATAAAAAAATAAAACTCTCTATATGAGAGTCTGATGAATATCTCCATTCTTCAATGTAGAACTCAATATTCTTTCCTTTGTACTCCCATGGCGTAGCATAGCACATTGTACATCATCTGCTGTACACTATTGCTATATTAAATTCATGTTTATACTTTTTTCCTCTACTACTTCTAGAGGGATCCTATCTTATTCATCATATATCTGGCATCTAGAACAAGGAGGGCCATAATATTAGGCATAAAACTGTTAAAGTATTTTAACACCAGTGGACTGGCATTATGTATGCCAAAGCACAGGGTAAAAAATGCCAGAGTAGACAAGAAAGTCTGGTTCCTAAACAAATCTTCAACTCATCAACATCTTTAAAACTTTATTTCCATCCTGGTTTTCCGTCAGCTCTGCCCTCCAAGTTTATTCTTTGTGGAGAGAGACCCTTATGGCCTTAATAGGGCCCCACCTACATTCCCTCTTGAAAGGTTAGGCCAAGGCTGGTAAAGGTTTGCTGATATTTGTGAATAAATCAATCAAAGGCAATCTTGCATAGTAAAGAAGGTTCCAACAGAATAATGTATACTTTAACTGTCTGTGTTTGTGTGTGAATGTGTACATGTACATACATATGAATATGAAAAATCACAATTTTTTATCATCTACAAAACAAATCTTTTTACCACCTTCTTTCTGAGATCTCCTGACATACCTAAATATTCAAGACACTGGATATATGATAGAGCTCCAAAGTGTTTAAGGCATTGAATAGCTCTGATTGGTAGAGGTATCAATATTTGCATTACAATGTACACTTATTTCAGCTTCAAAAATCTTTTGAAATATGATAAAATGTTTAATATTCGAACTCTTCACTGGTTGTATGACCTTAGATAAGTTACTTAATTGCTCTGTATCTCAATTTCTTTATCTGTAAAATGTGAATAATAATAGTCCCTATCTCACAGTAATGTTATGAGGATTAAGTTCATTAAAATACGTAAAGCACTTAGAAAACTGCCTCAATAACAATAAATACTCCATAAATATTAACTTAATAATAGTATTTATTACAAAAACATTTTCTACTCCAAGTCTATAAAATGTAAATGTTTTCAGAGCAAATTTTTGTTTTGTTGTTAAAGACTATTTATTTATTTGAGAGGGAGAGAGAGAAAGCACGTGTGCAAAGGAGCAGACAAGCAGGGGGAGCAGCAGAGGGAGAGAATGCAGCGGGCTCTCAGCTGAGCAGGAAGCCCTTCCGGGGTTTGATCCCAGGACCCCAGGATCATGACCTGAGCCCAAGGCAGTTGCTTAACTGACTGAGCCACCCACGCACCCCAGGGCAAATATTTTTTGAAGGCCATTAACCCAAACTAACTGAAAGTATCATTTAGCCTATCTTTCAGCAAAACAAAGAAAACATTATTTGCGTTTTGGTTTTTTTGTAATATTAGGTTCAAACACACGAAATTGCCATTTTTTATAGGCAATATCAGCAACTATATATATACAGGGTTAACTTTTACAAAGTATTTTGTTAGAAAAATTAAATGTATTTCATTGAAATGCATTTAAAATAATTTTAAGCAATGGAACCTCAGCATGCAATTAAGTTTCCAAAAATAATTTTAAAATAGTTAAAATATTGCCATCATAAACATGTTTAGGGGTGGTATAAATTGGATAATTGTGTCTCCCCCCTCTGCACCATTAATATGTTAAGACCTAATCCCCAGTGCAGTGGTGATTAGGGACCTTTGGGGTAGGACCTTTGGGAGATAATCAGGTCCTGAGTGCTCTGTGTTTTTAAGAGACTGAGAGAACACCTTGGCTTCATCCACCAGGTAAAGGTAACTGCCAATGAGGAAGTGGGCCTCACTAGATATGAATCTGCTGGTGCCTTGGTCTTGGACTTCCCAGCCTCTAGAACTGGGAGAAATAAATGTTTGTTGTTTATTAGGTTTATGATGTTTTGTCAAAGCAGTCCAAATGGACTAAGATATGGGATACAGAAGAACCTGAGTATATTACTAAAAATGCAGTAAATATCTTCCTGGTGAAACACTGACTTTTTAACCAATAGGATTCAACTTTTTTACTTTAGTTTTCTAAATGGAATTTTATATAAAAAGACTAATGCAGGTCCAAAAAAATTAGTGACTCCCTTTACATTTGGAAATAGCCCAAATTACTTTCAACCATAAAATACATTTAATTAGATATTTCCAAAATTTCTGATATTAGCACTTTCATTTTCTTTTTATAGAAGGAAAGAAATATGCTTAAGGATGAGTGGTTTCCCTGAAAGAGAAAATTAAAAATCCTTATTCTCAGATCTGAAAAACATGAATCCCTCAAAATGTAGTCATTCGTTATTTTATTCACTCAACCAACATTTATTGAATGCCTCCTGTGTGCTCAGTGCAGTTCTGATTCTGAGGTTAGAGGTAAAAGTCATTAGCCCCCTGCCTTCTTTAAGATTTTATTTCTTTATTTTAGAGAGAGAGAACGCACACACATGCACATGCAGGCAGGTGGGGAAGTGGGGAGAGGGAGAGAGAGAATCTCAAGCAGACTCCCGGCTGCATGTGGAACCCAACACAGGGCTCAATCCCAGGATTTGAGACCATGACAGGAGCCAAAATCAAGAGTCAGACACTTAAGTGACAGCCACACGGGTGCCCCTGTTTTGTCTTTTTTCTTCAAAAAACTAAGAATCCTCAGAAGAGACAAATTAAATAGAAAATAATAAAAAAATATGATAAAAGCTACAAAAAAAATCTAAGAAAGGGACTAAACTCAGATTGTACAGAATGGAGCATAGTATAATCCGAGAGAAAACAGCAAGAGTATTAAACCAGGGACATGTGAGGGGCCAAGGCAATCAGGAAAACTTGAAAGACTGAGTTTGGCTGGACTGAAGGTGAAGGCATGCCTGCACATACATACTGATTACTGTATGCAGTCACTGCATATCTGTAACCTAATCAAGGTAACAGAATAAAGGACACAAAAACAGAAAAAAAGAACAACTTACCATGCTTTCCCCTAGAAATATCCACATATTGGCAAAGTCTGGGATGGGTGATGGTCTTAAGGATTTGAAATCGCCCTAAAATTTTGATGGAATTTGGTGTGAGAGGAAGCCCATTGCTTCCACAAACATCATGTGGCAGAGCCGAGGCAAAAAAAGTAAAGGCACCCATTTCAGCATCCTTCAGGGGAAACATTTCCAAGTCCTAGATCTTCTAAGATAACCTGGAAAAGGAGAGAATTTTATGACAGATCAACCAAAAATTAAGCCAGTGTTTTCTCACCTTAAATATGATTAATAATATATAACTTGGAGGAAAATGCCAATCAGAACACTTCACAGTAAAAAATATCGAAGTTAAAAAATTCCAAGATGGGGCGCCTGGGTGGCTCAGTGGGTTAAAGCCTCTGCCTTCGGCTCAGGTCATGATCCCAGGATCCTGGGATCGAGCCCCGCATCGGGCTCTCTGCTTGGCAGGGAGCCTGCTTCCTCCTCTCTCTCTGCCTGCCTCTCTGCCTACTTGTGATCTCTCTCTCTCTCTGTCAAATAAATAAATAAATAAAATCTTAAAAAAATAATTCCAAGATAATATCAAAGAGGAAAAACCACCTAATCACAAATTTACACTGTAGTTCTAAATCACAATCAAAGATTTTCAATGACATAAAAAGGAAAATATAGAACATTCCCTCTTCAATGGCACCTGACAGTTTTAAGAGTTTAGAGGAAGTTTGTTATTGCATAATTATATCAATAAGGATCTTCTCTTTACCTAAAGGTTGAACAGAGAAGAGACCATCAAGACTATTAAGAATTTTTCCTTCTCACAGAGTGAGTAAAGTCAGGAAAGAGGAAATATAGATACCAACCATTAAGTCAAATTATCAGGGTCTCTATTTTAATAGTAGTAAAAATTAAACTAAATAACAGAGGCCTCTATAATGTTACTTAACTAATCAATTTTTGTTTTTGTGCTAGATACTTTACATGTGACCTGTTTTATTTTTTAAAAAGATTTTATTTATTTATTCGAGAGACAGTGGGAGCACAAATGGGTGGGTTGGGGGGAGAAGGACAGAGGGAAAGGGAGAAGTAGTCTCCCCAATGTGGAACTTGATCCCAGGACCCCAGGGATCATGACCTGAGGCAATGGCAGATGCTTAACCGACCGACTCACCCAGGAGCCCCTATGTGTGACCTGACTTGTTTTAATTCTCTCAACAACTCTCACAGATGTTACTGCCTCCGGTTTATAGATGTTTCATACACACACACACACACACACATATATATATTTGTATTTTATATATATATATATAGGACCACTATGTATATATATATTATATATATTTATTATATATATAATATATATATAATAGGATCACTCCAAATATATATTTGGAGTGGTCCTATTGACATGGCAGGTCTTTTGAGGGGCAAGTCTTTTGCTAAGACCACAAGGGTCTATGGCCCAAAAAGTGGAGTTTGATAGTAATTCTTGCTACAAGTTAAAAACAAACAAAACAGCCTACATAGAGGTCAGGGAATTGATACAAAACTATGCAATAGTTACAAATATTTTGCAGCTCTTAAAAATGCCAGCTTTACTTGTTATACGGTAAAACTGGAAATAACCCAAATGTCCTTCAGTAGATGAGCGGTACATCCGTACCAGATGGAATACTTCTCAGCAATTAAGAAGCAACAAACTCTGGATGCATACAACAACTGGTGTGGATTTCAAGGGCATGATGCTGAGTGAAAAAAGCCAATCTGTACAGGTCACACACTGTAGGCAACCACTCACGTTTTTGTTATCACAAAGTTAGATTAGCAGTCACCAAGGGTTAGGGCTGATGAGGTTGGGGGTGGGGTGGGTGGTTGTGACTGGAGAGGGATACTGAGAGGGAATGTTTTTGTGTTGATGAAATCTGATCTTGATTGTGGTGGTTGTTACCTGAATCTACACATGTGATAAGGTGACCTAAAATGGTACACATGCGTCCTAATGTCAGTTTCTTGGTTTTGATGTACTGTAATCCAGAGGATGGAACCCTGTCTGGGAAATGGGGTGCGAATTATATGGGACATCATACTGTTTTTGCAACACCCTGTGAATCTGTAATTATTTCAAAATAAAATGTGAAGTTTTAGAAAGAATATATAATAAAAGCAAATGTTCACAGTATTAGAATAAAACAAGTTTCAAAGTGAAAAAATATATAAATTATATATATATATGAATTATATATATAATACATATTATGTATATAATATATATTATAATATGTATATAATAGAATTAATCCAAATATATATTTGGAGTGGTCCTATTGACATGGCCTCCAAAGCAAATAATGCCCCAGACAAAGTAACCTGGAGATTAAGGAACTTGCTCCAGAGCAGTCTGAATCACATTAAGGTAATCACAACAAAAATGGTCCCTAGGCAAGGGATTAAGGAAGTTAAGGAAGTCTGTCTGAGAGTTTTGTGTATATGGATAAGCTTAATGACTGCTGTACTCTGCTTTAGAGGGTAGATAGATTTTAACTGGGGTCCTACAAATTCTAGAATTCATAATAGTTTGCTTTTGTTACCTTTGCTCATTCCAGTTTTTTATTGTAATTCTCACACAGTTGGTTTAATTTCAAGGGAAGAGATTTAACTTTTTTTCCTTTGAGGGTAAATAACTATCCGGTATTGGGGAGGACCAGTGGCAGAGTTAACTCTTTTATTTTTCATCCCTTTAAATTATCGTTCTCATTTCAAACCTTCTTTTGACTTATGATCCCCATTATTTCTGCTTCTCTGATCTGAAGGCTCTGAATCTGAGGAGGCCCAATGCACCTCTTGACTATAATATAGGTTGTAGCTTCTTTCTTTTGCTTTTTATGACAATACTCCTCTGTATGCAACTCCGAAATAATGAACTATCCAGGAATCACGAGATAGTTGAAGAAAGACTACATTTTAACAGGCAAAGAATAAAATAAACAAAACAATCTGCCCTGGAGGCAACTGGAATAACTTATGGCAAAGAAAACAACAAAAACCAAAACCAGCTGAAATATATTTAAAAAGATTTGAGACAACATTATATCAGGATGTATGGCAAAATATTTTCACAGAAGAGTAAAAAAGGAATTGCTGATAGAGATGAACAACCTCATTAATATCCACGAAGCTGTTCATTAAAACTACATGAGAACTTATACCTGCCAGATAGTAAAAATTAAATTTGATAATATATAATGTTAGCAGGATAGAAGAAGTAGCATGTAAACTAATATAATCATCTGGAAAACAGTTTGACACTATTTTGCTATTCCATTCCTGCAGAAACTCCGTCACATTCAGAAAGGGATACATATGAGAAAGATCAGCATGATATCGCTCCTATTATTCCCAAACTAGAAACTTAAATGTCCAAAGACAGGTGAATGGTTAAGTAAATTGCAGCACATTCATCTGATAGATCAGTATACATGAAAGAAAATAAGCAAATTGTAGAAACATTTAATAGCATAGACGAATCTAGAAATATAACCTCAAGTAGGAAAAAGACAGCACATAAAATGTATGTCAATATTCATAATATTCAACAAGAAAAGCTAAATAATAATTAAGGCATATGTTCATATGAGATAATATTATATTTAAAAAGTGAAGGAATAATAATAATAATAATAATAATAGTAAAACCTGAGGATAGGGTTACACCTGTATGAAAAGCAGGAGTGAGATTAGGGAAGAACCCATAACAAGCTTTAAAAATCTTGAGTAATACATTAGTTCTTAATAGGCGGGTTAATGGGTGTTTATATTATTATGCTCCATAATTTATATATTATATATTTATATACATTTATAAATTTATATATTATATATAAATAATACATATTTTTATATATAATATATAAGTAATATATATTATTTATATATTCTGTATCTATATATGTGTGTGCTATAAACCACATATTTCATATTTTTTTAAAATTTTAAAATAAAAAATTTAAAAATACATGAATCTATTTTCAAGACCAAGAAAATCAATAGGGAAAGGACAGTCTTTAGCAAATGGTACTGGAACAACAAGATATACCTACGGGAAAAAAAAAAGTAAACTCAATTCCTACTATTACATCTATGAAAATCTGAGTTGGTTTATAGACCTAAATGTAACATAAAAGAATATCTTTGCAACCTTCGGGTTGTTAGGCAGGATTAACAACAACAACAAAAAAGCACTAACCATAAAAGACAAAGTGGATAAAGTAAACCTCACTGATATTAAAAAAATACGCACATCAAAAGGCACCCTTGAGAAAATGAAAATCCAAACTGAAGATAAGGAAAATGTTATTTTACTTATAAATATATGTATATATATCACATTATATTTATTTATGACATTTTTACCAAATACATATATGTGTGTATATATATATGTGTATGATAGCAGACTTATATCCAGAATATATATACAATGCCTACAACTCAATAATAAAAAGAAAACAAGTCAATACAGAAATAGGCAAAAGTCTTAAACATATATTTTCACAAAAGAGAACATACAAATAGACAATAAGCATATGAAAAAGTTCTCAATCATTAATCATCAGGGAAATACAAAATTAAAACCACTAAAACATGCAATTTCACATCTACCAAAATGGCTAAAATCAGAATGACTGGAAATACCAAGTGTTGAGGAAAATGTGAAACTGGAGGTGATATACTGCTGCTGGTGGGAGTGTAAAAATGACACAAGAACTTTGGAAAACTTTCTGGAAAGCGTTCTAAAGTTGAAAACACCCTAAGCTTACGACTCAGAAATCCCACTCCTACTAAATATTTACTCAAGAAAAATGAAAATATTTGTCTATAAAACTTCTCATATGAGAATGTTCATAGTAGTTCTATTTACAACAATCCTGGATTGGAAGCAATGCAAACGTCACACAAGTAAATGGATAAATAAGTTGTGGCTTATTCATCCAATAGAATTCTACTCAGCAACAACAGAAAAGGAACAAACATGCCAAAATATACGTATCTCAAATACATTGTGTTGCTGAAAGTAACCCTGGATGAGTTCATATTGTATGACTACGTTTAAATGTAGTTTCAGAACTATACTTCTAAACTAGAATGATAAAAATGAGTACATAGTGTGTTGGGCAGGGAGGATGAAATCAGACGGTGAAACATAGTAAATTTTGGGGAATAATGAAAATGATCTACCTCTGCCACATGGGTGTTTACTTGTATCAAAACTCATCAAACTACTCACTTAAAATAAATGCATTTTAACATATGTACATTTTATCTAATAAAAAATAAAAAATGAAATAAAATTAAGATATTATGAGAAAGGAAAAATTAAAAATGAGTGGGAATTAAATGATTACCAAGTTATATAGAAGTGTTGGAAAATAAAGCTGAGACAACTGCTCAGAATATGGAACAAAAAGCAAATAGATAAAAACATAAGAGGAAAGAAAATAGACATAGTGAATCAAACCAAAAATCCAAAAACCACCTTATAAGAGTTTCAAAAAGAGAACAGAGGAAAAAAGGGAGAATAAATATGAAAGAATAGGCAAAAATTCCCCACAGTTGAAGGGAAATATGTACTTAAAATTAAAAAGGCTTATAATATTAACAAGGATAAATGAAAATACCCACACCGATACATTTATCCTAGCTCCTTCCAATGAGTTCATTGCAAGAAGAATAAACTCACAAGGCATATCATCATAAATTTTCAAAGCATCATGCAAAACTAAAATTCTTTAATCACTCCAGAGAGAAAACAAATAGTTCAGACAGCAACAAATTAAGATAAAACTGTCATTCTCATCATTTCATGAGCAATAGTGGAAGTCAGAAGACAACAGAACCCTGTGAGGCCTAAAGAGACATAATTCTGTTTCTATACCGTGCCAAACTATCAATCTTAATAATTGCAAAAAATAATTTACAGCCATATGAACATTAAAAAATAAAATTATTATCCACAGACCTTTTATGAATAAGTATCTTAGGATATATCCTACCAAGAGAGGAGAAATACAAATAACAGAATATGTGTGGTTAAGAAGCAATGTAACTTACCAGAATGTAATCTGTTCAAATTAGAAAGTGATTGAGCTTCAAGGGGAACATCTTCAAGCACAGAAATGGAATGGAAGCTTCTCAAACAAAGAATGAGAGGACATGGTGAAGAAAGCACGTAATGGGAGGACTTGGTGAAAAAAGCACATGTACCTTTCTCCCAAAAGAAAACAGAAAGTCCTTTGCAAAAGTGAGGAAGGTTAAAACTAAACAGGAAGTATACTATCCCAAAAAATAAATCACACTTAGCTACAGCGTAACTTTTTGTCATCATAGACCAAGAAAGAAGAAATCAATTTGATGTTAATATCACAAGTCTTCTCCTTAGTGTGGCATAGGGTCATGAAATTAAAACATTGGGAAGGAAATGTATCATGGCATAGTTTTTGGCCCTGGATTTAGGAATATTTACAAAGTCATAATACTGTAACATTTTATTGTTTTTTAGCACATAAAAAAGCAGTAAAAATTGTAGTTAAGAAATATAATGTAAATATTATTAACATTGACAACGTATAAGTAAAGGTCTAGATAAGGGAGGGTGGGAGTGGTGGATGTAGTTTCTGCAGTGATAAAGGTGGTAGAGTCATTACTTTCCTCATTTTACCAAATAAGGAGCCCAAATATATTTTCGAAAATTGACATGAAACAATAATTTATATATACTATTTAAAATTATAACATTAACCAATGTGAAAACTAAAAATTGTAATAACTATTCAAAACTTTGGAGGAGAGAGGTTGGGAATAGTGTGAGTTACCTTAAGAAGTCAAATAAAAAAAAAAAGAATGAGCATTTTAACTTAACCTAAAGTTAGGAAAGGTTAAAAGTGGTCATTTCTGACAAAGAGGACTAAGGGTAGAGAGGGAGACATTATTATCATTTTATTATGCAATCCTTCTATACTATTTGACTTTCAATTAGATGGCCTCTATCAGACAACTGAAAAATCAAATAACCAAATAAAGAAAATGCAAATTCTTCAAAAAGATACTGGTTAGCATAATCAATGTTCACTTCAACTATGTTCATCAATGTTCCACTTCAACTACCGCCTAGATGGGTGCACATCAAAAGGTTCATACATACAAAATACACACATAGATTTGCTCACATTTGGTGAGTGGAAGAAAGCTAATAAAAAAAAAAGACATCTGAAGCGAGAGATTAGTTGAGTAAAAACAATGTAAGCAAAGGGCTTTGAAAATTCATTCATTCAACAAGTATCTTGAACGTATTTTAAGTCAGGTGTTTTTCCAGCTGCCCAGCAAAGGACAGTGAATAAGATGCAATCCCTGCCCTCAAAGAACTTGGAGTCAAAAGGGCTTGGGACAGGGGATGCCGATTTCATCATGAATAGTTCACACATTTCTTCAACGGGGGAATAATACTAGTTCACTTATTTTATATACATTCCCTCAAAAAAGTTGTCTTTCCGTCCCAAATAAAACAGGAACCAAGAGGCCTTGGAAAGCAACCACTGACAAGTCCTATTGTTCACATTCTCCCACTCCACAGGGAATGTTACTTCTCGACAATTGCCTAAACCTTTGAAACCAGAAACAAAATCAAGACTTTGTATCTATGTTGAGTAATGGAGAGCTGATTCCACATTCTCTAGCCTCCTCTTTAAAGTGATACAGTGGTCACTCTCAAGTAGGACTCAGGTCAACGTGCAGACGGGGGAAAGGCGAACATTAGCTCGGGTTGGGCACAGTTTTCAGCAGCAAGCGGCTCCACAGGTTGGCTCCCCTTACTGTGGGATAAGCCGGGCCACTCGCTGCACCTGACTTACTCTACTCCCACCAGCCCCACCCACTACGACACACAAAACTGACAAACCCAAATACCTGCCTCTGAGTCTGGGGACGCAGGCGGACACAAACACAAGGGGATGGAGCGTCTACACAGGGCCCCAGCCTGTCGCAGTGGCTGCTGCTGCTGCCGCTACTGCTTAGTGTACCAGACCCTGCATTTCAGGTGCTTCTACAAAAGAAGCCGCTCCTGGAGCGCTAGGATTGCCCTTTGCCTAATAGCTAGATCCGCCGAAATTTCCAGCTCGGAATCTAGCCAGGAGCATGAGCCCGACTCTCTCCACTGACAGCTTCCAGTTTTCCCCGCCCCCACCTTCAATTCAGTCGGCGGTTTCTTCTGACCTCACAACTTCCACGACACAAGGTTGAGGAAAGACCCAGACGCCCAGCGTTTTGCCCCCTGCCCAAGCTGATGACAAAATGTAGCCACCAAGGAAGAAAGGGGGGAATTGCATTATTGGCTAAGGAAACAAAAGACGGAGAGCGTGGTGTGGCTGCGCACAGGAAGGGGGAGACAGAATTTAGAGTTAAATCGGTGGTACGCTCAGGCGTTTGGTGGGGACACCTCGTTGGGTCCTTTCTCAGTGCTGTCGTGTGCGGGAGGCTGTTCCTTACGGCTCCGTGCTGAGGCTGCCCTGGTGAGGGTCGCCAGGTTGCTCTGTATGCCGATTCATGTGAGTGACGCCCGCGGAGGGTCCCGGGTAGGCGAGTTGAGATCGAAGGAGTTCCCCTTCCCTTACTCGACGTGGCGAGATAGGACCTGGCATTCCGATACTAGTGGGAGATACGCTCATTCCCTCACGGATCTTGGCATGTTGAAGTAGAGAACAGCTCGGGACCTTTTGAAGGAACCATGTTTGAGAAATGGGATGCAGGGCTGAGGGAAAGGATGCTACTGGAAAAGATATATTCACAAACGCGTCTACTGTTGCGTTTGCGCGCGCGCCGGTGCTGTGAAAGGACTGGGGTGGGAGTGGGGCAGGAATTAATCCCTCGAGTAGGTAAGCCGCCACTATGTTTCCGCACTGTTTCAGGCATTGGGTGAAGAGCAATGAACAAAAAAGAAACTACTGTCTTCCCGTAGTCACATTTTATTGGTGAAGGCACATACTAAACACAATCAAGAAAAACATGACATATTGTGGGTTGTAATGGGCGTTGAGGAGAAAAATAATACCGCAGAAGAGGGGGGTAGTTTGAAATTTTTGTGTGGTCAGGGAAAGTCTTGCTGAAAAGACGACTTTCAAGCAAGAGCTGACATTCCTTGAGAGAATTAACCATACATATGTCTTGGGGGAAGTGTAGTCAGCTAGAGAGACCTGCTACTGCAAAGGCCATGAAGCAGAAACTCGCCTGAAGAGCAAGGAAGCTTGTGGGTTAGAGTTGGGCGAAAGGGTTAAAGCTGGGGACAAAATCACAGAAGGAACAAGTCATGAAGGATATTGAGGGCATCTAAGTTATTGGAGAGTTTTGAGCAGTGGACGGACATAAGCTGGCTTCCTTTTAAAAAGGGTCTTACTGGGTGCCATGGTGAATGGATTGGAAGGGGTGGGGTGGAAGAAAGACCAGTTTGGAGGCTTTGGTAGTAATCTAGAGGAGACACGATGGTGGCTTGAGGAGGCATGGTAAGAAATGTCTGGCCAGGTTCTAAGTGCTGTTAGTTTAGATGTGCATGGATATTGGTGGATGATGAGTTAATTTAATTAGGATTGGGAAACACTTTAAAAATGAAGTGTAGTGTGAGTTTTGGAGTAACAAACACGTTAAAACCACAGCTTTGCCATTTAATATTCAAATTTGTAGTATTTGTATTATAATATTTGGATTTAGACCAGTTATGTAATTAATCTGGATTTTTCTATAAAATGGAATTGTTATCCCACAAGGTTATAAAGCTTAAATGACCCTGTATGTAATGTGCCTGGCCCATTAAAGTAGTGGCTGTTGTTACTAGCTGTGTTCTTGGATAAGAAATGGGAAAAAGTACTGAGTGCTTCTGTGGATGGAAAGGGATGGTTAAACCCTATTGAAGAAAATCTGAGAGACCTAGACATACCCTTTTTAAAAATTTCATGCATATTTCACTGGACAGAAAGATTTTGTATGTTAATGGTCATAGTACCTGAAATAACATGGACTGTCTTCTCATAGCCATCCACTCTATAGCAATCCTCTCTTAGCCATCCCTAAAGCCCTCCAGGACTCCCTGTGCATTTATGAGTAAAGGGGAAGAACGCATTCTGTGGAGTACAGAAAAACAAGAATAAAAACAAATTTCCAGTTGTAAAATGAGTAAGAGATATAATGTACAGCATTGTGACTATAGTTAAAAAATACTGTATTTGAGTATTTGGAAATAGGTGGGAGAGTGGATCTTGAAGTTTCTCCTCACAAGAAAAAAATCTTTTAACTATGTATGATGAAGGTTATTAAATGGGCTAATGTGATCATTTTGCAGTTTATATAAATATGGAGTCTTGTGCATCTGCAACTAATCTGATAATCTGTCAGTTATACATCAAAAATTTTTAAAGAGAAAAAATGACACAAGTAATAATTGGCAGAGGTAGAATTTGAATTAATTCCCTGAATACATGCCAAGTAAACAAATAAACAAAAAAGATGTATTCACAAAAAGAATATTTTAGGTCTGTCTTCTATACTTTGGGCAAAGGTTGCAAAAACACCCCTGGAGGTATTGACAGTTACCACTGCTATAGAATTTGAGTATCTCTGGGATGCATTATTCTCAGAATATTTGATCTTATTGTTTACCTTTTTAAAAATTCTGTCAGATGTTTTAAATCCTAGTGGGAGTTTTAAGCTAGTTTTAAAAAAGTATCACATTATGTAGCATGGTAATAAAGATGTTCCCCATATGGGTGATTTGGCAGTTAAATTATGAAGCAAATGGAGGGGCGAAGATTGGAAGGTTAGATTAGGAATTGATGGTGGTGGGGAGAGAAGAAAGTGATTAATTACTATAGTTTATTAATCTGGATATATATGTTTTTCTAATATTTACATTTCTAAAATAGTCATGCATTTTGTAATTGTTGTCTTAAAATCACTATGAACTAAGTGGCGCTTGTGAGATGGTTGTCAGTGCCCCTGCGTATGCATACTTGGTCATAACTGTCAATATTGTCATCAGTTCAGTTATGTGTAGTGTTAGTACAGTAGTTGACTTTAAGCTCCATTTTAAGTATCCTTTATATGATTTACCATTAAAATGAAAAAATGTGTATGCAGAAATATAGGGAAACAAAAGAGTTATATAAGATAAAAATAGGGTTAAATTTAAAAGAGAATTTTCAAACAATACAGGATGTGTGCTTTTTTTCTTAATCGTACATAAAATGACAGAGCATCTTGTGATTGGAGCCATTTTACAATTGGTGGCATCTTAGGTTTGATGAAATACAATACTTAAGGCATCTAAGAAGAATATAAACTTTTACCTAATTGAAGTCCTGAGACAGTGAAATCAGGTGTTTTGGAAAGTGGAAAGACACTTCCCAGTTTTTGTAGAATTCCTATATTATAAAGGAAGATTGAAAACCTGCACTTAAAACTTCCATTTCAAAGTGATAGCTTCTTTGTTTATATTTGGTTCCTAACATTGAAAGCCTGGGGCAGGGAATTTGTTATTTAAAAGGAATTACTGGATATAAGATTAGTGAATCACTGAACTAGATCTACCTCTGAAACTGATAATACACTCTGTTAATTAATTGAATTAAAATTTAAAAACAAAAGGTATTACTGGCAATTTAGAATCAGAGTGGGGAAAGACTACTGGGGAAATTGCTGAGGTAAAGGGAAGCCATTTGGAAATGACAAAAATCTCAGGAATAGCCTTTTGTATATTTTAATGATTAATATTTCCAAATTAATTTTTAATAAATTTAATAGAATCAGCCTCAGTTTTTATTAGTGGCATCTTACGATGACTTTTTAGGCCTAATGAAATATAATGAATATTGTGAACAAAATTAATGTTACGAGGCAGAAAAATTCAGATAATACTTTTCAAATGCTTTTTGTTGTAAAAATAAGGTCATTATTTTTCAATTTAGTAAAGGAGAAAGAAGTATAAACTATCCAGCAATTCCTACTATCCAAACACAATTAACATATTTATGTACTGTTTTTTCTTTTTTTCTCTATGTGTTTTACATTTGTAATTACTGTGCATGCAGTTAAGTATTATTTTGCTGTGTAATTTTTTTCTTCTATGTAAGTGTTTTACATTTATGATTGCTGTGCATGCAACTAAGTATTATGACTATTTTATCTCCTAATCATTAAATAAGATTTAATACAGATTAAGCCAGTATTCCCAAACTGTTTTAGAGGGTATTAGTTCTAGTAAATGTTAATAGGTGTTCCTGGTTAGGATTCTGTGGTTAAATACATTTTGAAATTCTACATGATTATGTCTTCTACAGAAATTATAACTTTAACATTAAAAGAGCTAACTCCATTGGCGCGAACTGCACTTTGCTGCTGCTTCCCTAGCAAGGCAAAAAAAAAAAAAAAAAAAAAAAAAAAAAAAGAGCTAACTCCAGAATAAGACAGAAAGTTTTAATCCTATTATTTACTATTTAGTCACATGACCTAAGGCAAATTAATATTAATTCAAGCTTTTTTCTCTGTATAATGGAAGTAATTATAGTATCCATAGGTAATCTGTGTAATGCATTTAGCCAGCCCATAATAAATACTCTGCAAATTTTATTTGTTACTGTTGTTATTAACATTGTCATCTCTGAGAAACCCTGAGTCTATTAACACATTGAAAGCTCTGAGGAGACTAGGGGAACTTAAAAGTTATGAAATTCAATAGATACTCAATATAAAATAGAAAATCACTATGGAGCAGTTGGCACACAATCATGAAATGAGCACTAGGTTGAATGGTTTAAGATTTGTCTGAACTTAAAGCTTTAAATTGTTACTACACTAGCACTGTTGCCCTAAACATAACTTCATTTAAATTTTTTCCCCCAATTTACTGTGTTTCCCTCATTTATCTGAAAGCTTAGTGAGTACAAAGAACATGTTAGTTTGCTCTTTCCTATAACCCCAGTGCGTGGCTCAGAATCAGGAAATATAAGTAAAATTGGGGTCATGCACTTAAGTTTTTTATAGGGGCCTGGCAGGTAGCATAAATGCAGACAACAGGGACTTGTGCAGTCTTGCTTAAAGCATTCACTTTCAACTGTTTCAAATATTGGTAACCCTGGAACACAAAGGCATCCCTGATCTCTGTGGTGATAGTTTGTAATCCCTAGAAAAGACTAGAGATCTGGACCAAACCCTGAAAAATATAAGCATTAAAGGGACAAGTAAGAAAAAAGCCCTAAAAGGAAGTGCCGAAAAAGTAGGAAGTGAAACTATCCTCATTTTATAATTAAGAAAATAAAGCACAGAGAAGTAACTTTACCAAAGTCACACAGCCTATTAAGTATGTGATTCAACCAAGATTCGTTGGCTGTAAATACTTTAAGAAAGAAAAAAAAATGCTCTTCTGTTGGTGCTAGTGATCAATATCTGCATATTGCTAGAAAATATGCACGTAAACTTGTGCATACTAATTATATTTTTGAAAGCTTAAAGACAGTTAACAAGCACTAGAAAACCTATTTCCAGAGCTTCTAATTCCAAAAACAATAAATAGCTCTTGACATTTGAGAAAAGTTGTGTCAACATAAAGACCTCACTAGAAGCCAATCCTGAATATCCCAAAAGGCATGTTAATTTTGACATCATGAATAATATTGCCAAGATAACCAGTTATCTAGGAGTAGAGAAAAAGTAGATGCTGGTTAACAGCTAGTGTGTTTTATAATCGTCCTAAGTTTTATTTTGTCAAGAAAACTTGATTGTTTTCACAAAAATGTGCTATCAAAAGATAGTTCCTCTCTTCTTTTATTGAGGCTTCCTTTATCATGGTATTACTGATATTGTGCCAGTTAAGGTAGTTACAAGTAACTTATCACTACATTACATATCTTACAAATGTTGGAAAATTGTTATTTATTGCATAACCAAATAAGGACTTTGTTATAAGTGATTGGGATGTAGAGTATTTTCAGGTTTTTAATTTCATATACTCTTTAGTTTGTGGTTAACTGATTTTTTCTTAAGACTTTATTTTTTAGAGCAGGTTTAGATTTGCAGCAAAATTGGGTTGAGAGTATTTAGTGAATTTTTATTCTTTTTTTTCTTTTCCTTAAACCAGAATAATTTACATCATTTTCATAAAACGGTTTTTCTCTTGGTATTCTTGTTTGCCTTTGGCGAAACGGTATGTATGGCTCATGCTGGATTGCTTTGCCTTCTGAGCTAGAGCTGGGAACTGTTAATATTGGTCCTTGGAAGACTTTCACAAGGTGTTGAGAGGGAAATCTACTGTATGCCGTGGAGTGTTCCTTCTTTGTATGCCAGTTGTTTAAATAATCTTAAGTCTGTTACCTTTAGAGTTTCTGTAAATATGATGACAGTATCAATTCATAGGGGAAAAAGTGCAGAGTTTCAGTTAGTTGGCTGTTGTCTTATTGTATTCCCTTGGACAGGAGTCCTTCGATATATTTTATACATTATTATAAACACAAAATTTAGAATTAACATAAATATATTAATATTTATCACCCATATAGACTGTATACCATTCAGAAAGAAATTAAGGTGTGGCTTAGCTAAATTATCTAAGTATATTTTAATATCAGTCTCTATAATTTGTATTTTTATTATTTGTTTCGTCCTTAACCTTTAAGAAAATATAAAAGTCATACCTAAGGATCTACAAAATATTGTGCCCATAGATAACCTACACTGCTGTGAGCTTTTTGAAGGTGGGGATTGTACATATATCCTTTGTTGTGTTCCCAAAATTGTGCTCAGTGCCCAACATATTTTAGCTATGTGCCAGATATTTTGAGTATTATTTATGGTGTCTCATTTTGCAATATATCAATGCTATGAAATATATAAAATTATCTCCATTTTACAAATGAGGAACTGAGGCTCAGAGAGGTTAGGTAAGTTGTTAAGGGGCAAAGGTAGGATTTGATTAAAGGTATTGTGATTTCCAAGTCCACGTTCTTTTTATTAAATTACTTTTATCTCATTACTCTTGTAATACATTCTTAATGTTCTAAATAAGGAGGAGTAATAATAATATGTACCTCATGGTGTTGTGATAATTAAATAAGTTAATATTATGACGTGCTTAGAAAAGGACCTGGGAGATACTAAAGACAAAGTAAACACTAGATATTACTATTACCCGGTAATACCTATCAGAAAATTTGAGATGACTTCTGTCATCCATAATTACTTTGTGTATCAGTGGTTTGTTAGGATCACTGTCCTCTCTCCCTGTTCTCAACAACTTAAGACTTCATGGCCTATGAGGTGCCTGGATGTCTCAGTCAGTTACACATTGGACTCTTTATTTAGTTTCTGGTTATGATCTAAGGGTGGTGACATTAAGCCACATGTCCAGCTCTGCACTTAGCACAGAATCTGTCTTTCTCCCTCTGCTCCTCCGCCCCAGTTTGTGTACTTTCTATCTCTAAAATAAGTAAATAACATCTTAAAAAAAAAAAGACTTCATGGCCTAAATTTGTTTTTCAGTAACATTTTCCTTTGTTACTGACATGTTTCCACTTTATTTTTCATGTTTTATTTTATACAGTTATTTGGTTAAAAATGAATCCATTTTTACTGAACATTTCAAGTGATACACAATTCTCAGTCCTAGTTTTATTTTACAATTTAAAACTAGACCTTAATCTAGGCAAGTATTTATAGAATAAGCAAGTATATAAAATATAGAGGTATGTATTTTTTATCAGTATCATTCAAAGTATCATTTCCTTTTATTCTTTTGTTTCCTCTTAGTGGCTCTATGTATGTGTTTGATGTATTCAGCTCATTTGTGTTTATGTTTTGAAACACTCTTAATAAACTTATGCCTGTGCTTCAGTATGTATTACAAAAGTCATATTTTATTTAACTCACTTTTGTAACTGTATTTTGCAAATAGTTAATAGATTTATCAGCTCAGTAAAAGTATATCTTTTTTCTCTAAAAGATTTTATGTATTTGACAGAGAGAGAAAGAGAGTGAGCAAGAGAGGGAACACAAGCAGGGGGAATGGGAGAGAGAGAAGCAGGCTTCCCACTGAGCAAGGAACTGGATGCCTGGTTTGATCCCAGGACCCTGGGATCAAGACTGAGCCACCCAGGTGCCCCTCTTTTTTTTCTCTTCGCCCAGGAATTATGATCTCTGTTTTGCAGATTATTGTTAGACTTAGTTTTAAAACTGTTTTTGTGTGAGTCTGCACACAAATTCCATGTTTTACTTATATTTGTGAGATAATTTTTGTACCTGTTGGCAAATTCATGACAGCTATTTTACCCTTAAATCTACTTGTTTCTTATCAGTTATTAGTTGAATGGGGATTTTTCTAAAGTGTATTACTAAGGTCACATTTATTTTAGTATTAGCTCATCAAATTTTTCTTTGCTATAAAAGTAAAAGCCAACAAATTATGCTAAATCAAATACTCATTACTTTTCTTGGGATAGCTATTTTCATCTATTGAATATATTTGATTATGTTAGACTAAAATAGAAAGACATTAAACTGAAACAATGCTGTAAGGAGGAGGTTAAGAGTCCAGGAGAACATAGCTCTTTTTTTTTTTTAACTTTAGCTTTTTCATCTGTTCATTTGTACTTTTCTCTAAAATTCTAAAACATTTGAGGAACGGCAGCAGACTATTTTGTGTTCATGTTGGCAAAAATTGGCTGAATTTGAGGTTAATATCTTTATTTTCAATTTTTGTACCTCTTTATTTTTTGCTCTTTATTTTTTTAACTGTTAAATAATCGTCTGTGTAGAAAATGAACAATTCCCTGTTACTTTTTCAGATTAACCTCATTTATATTTTCTTCACTTACTAGCAACTTTATTTTTATCAGGTTTTTATTTTTTTGGTTGTTCTATATTATAAATTGTCAACTTTAGCATAAAGTTTTTTGAAAATCAGTTCTCTTTTTATAAAAAAGTAAACATTTCAGAATGTTCTTTTTTTTTTAAGATTTTATTTATTTGTCAGAGAGAGAGAGAGAAAGAGCATGAGCAGGAGGAGGGGAAGAGGGACAACCAGACTCCCTGCTGAGTAGCAATCCAGATGTAGGACTCTATCCCAGGACTCTGGGATCATGACCTGAGCTGAAGGCAGATGCTTAACCCACTGAGCCACACAGGCATCCCCAGAATGTTCTTTATATAGGATGGATATTCTATAATATGAAATTTTCAAACAATCTTGTATTATTTGTTCATTTAGTTTTTTCCTTTATCAAAAAATTTCACCATTTTAATGTGTATCACTTGTTTAAAATCAGAATTGCTTCAGCAATGCTTATGTCATTGTTATTCTTTATATTATAAATTGAAATTAATCAGGTTAAAAAAATAGTTTGTCGTAAACCATAAGTGACTCTTAATCTCACAAAACAAACTGAGGGTTGATGGGGGGAGGGGGGTTGGGAGAGGGGGGTGGGGTTATGGACACTGGGGAGGGTATGTGCTATGGTGAGTGCTGTGAAGTGTGTAAACCTGATGATTCACAGACCTGTACCCCTGGGGATAAAAATATATTATATGTTTATAAAAAATAAAATTAATAAAAAAAAATCTTAAAAAAAATAGTTTGTCATAGTATTAATAATTAATCTTGTCTTTTGTCAGTTTTGACTATTTGTCTTAATATTCAGCAGTTTAAACTTCAACATTATGAGTTAATCTCAGAATGTTGCTTATATGCATTTTTCTGCATACTGACAGGATGTTTTCTAATTTCTATGAATTATTATAAAATTAAAATTATAATAATTTTCTTTTTCAAGAATGACAGTATATATGCTGATGTTATTTCTGAGTAGGCATGTTATTAATATTTTTATATTCCTAATTGTTAATCTTTTAATTTTGTCTTTCTTAATTCACGTGCTTCTTAAAATTGTACATAATTAAATAAACAGTAGAAATACCCAGTGTACAAAAAATAGCACTAAAAGAGGGAATTCAGCAATTCTTAACTTTGGAACACAGGGGTGGCACTCAATTATAGCTTACTTAAGGTTATTGTTACTCTTTTCTCTTAGTATTCCTGCTTTGCGTCATAATACTCTGCCATGTTTTAAAGCTTCTTTAAAACTTTAAAACCTAAAATGTGGTTAAATCGCATCTTTTTTGCATGTAGGGAAAAAAATTGATTGCCTCTTTCAAACATATTGAGGAATTAGTTGTTTAACCTTTCTGCCATTTGGTTTGTTGCTATAGATTGGGAAAACTGTTTTCTTGGTATTTTGATCTCTTAGAGTAGAAGATGTTTTTCCTTTAAACTGCTTGCTCATAGTGTTGTGTACAATAAATTTATTCCTTCTATGTATAATTTACCATTTTTATTTTTTCACTCAGGATTTTCTGCTGTTTCTTGGCAAAAATGGCAACTAATGGTGCTGTTCTGAAGAGACTAGAACAGAAGGGTGCAGAAGCAGATCAAATTATTGAATATTTAAAGCAGCAAGTTGCTCTTCTTAAGGAGAAAGCAAGTAAGAGATTTTGCATTTTTGGAGGAGATACCTAAAGTGAATTCCTATTTGGACAAGAGCACAAAAACTGTTTACTCCATATATATACTTCATCATCTTGATGATAACTTTTAAATTCCTTTAATATTTTAATTTTGAGTGAAATAATATTCTGGAATTGAGATAAATTAGAATTGGTATCTCATGAATGTAATATAGAGAAAACAATATTATTTTAAGAGTGTTAAAGGAAAATTAATGTTTAAAATAAGTTCCTATAGAATTAAAGATTAAAATGAAGAAAATTGAGTAAAATCAAATATGAACTCAAATTTATGTCCTCTATAAGAATATATACTTATATTACCCTCTACTAAAGCATTTTCTGACATAATTTTTACATTTTTCCCAATATGTCTTTAAGTTTTACCTAGAAATTGCTATGATATATACAAAAATATCAAATCTGAATTTCTGCATTTAGGATTTAGATTAATTTTTATTTGTTTAAATATATATTTTTATTTCTCAATAACCAGTATTAATGGCATAATGAAAATTCCCAAGTCTTTTAGAATAACTAATAGAAATAAATGCTTTTCTTTGCTGCATAAGACTGAGTGGTTACAGAATCATAGTTACTTTTCAAAATATTTTTTCTTCATTAATTCTTTTTTCTTAATTTTAAAATATTCTAATTATTTCTTTTTTATAATGTTTTATAAATATTTTTCTTGAAATTCTTTTTTTTTTTTTTTAAAGATTTTATTTATTTATTTGACAGAGAGAAATCACAAGTAAGCAGAGAGGCAGGCAGAGAGAGAGGAGGAAGCAGGCTCCCTGCTGAGCAGAAAGCCCGATGTGGGGCTCGAACCCAGGACCTGGGATCATGACCTGAGCCGAAGGCAGCGGCTTAACCCACTGAGCCACCCAGGCGCCCCTTTCTTGAAATTCTTAAAGGATTTCTTGTTATTTTTCTTAAAATTTTTTCACTTGATCTTAGCCAAAAGGCCGAGAAGCGATTTTTCTTAAAAATTTTTAATAGTTTTTTCCATTAGTAAGTTAAAGAAAGATTAGAGATGATCAGTGTTTCTGTGTGAATTTTTTCTCCTATGAGTGGCTATTAGCTTGACTAACGTTTCAATTTTGCTAATCAAAAAAAAAAAAAAAAAGGAACCCTTCTACACTTATTGCATATTTATTTTTCACCTTTATCATTATTTTTTGGTATCCTGTCATGGGTGGTTCTCAGTCCCATTGTTCCTACATTACAATAAACATTTTGTAAAAATCTCTTAATACCCTGTAAAGAAAATATTTCTTAGGTACAATGACCTATCTATACACATAATATCAAAGCATATAATAACCTTGTATGGAAGGGAGGAAAATTAAAAAGAATGTAATATAGATTGTAGTAATAATAAAAATGTGTATTTTAGTGAATAAATACTTAGGACTGTCCTATCAGACATATGAGAGAGTCCTATGCTGTATGGTTCCCATTCATGGAATCACCAAGAATGCAATAGATACAATGCTAATTTGTATGTGTGTGTATTTAGTCTGCCTTTATGTAGGCAACTCTGATACCAGAAACAGCTTTCAGTTGTGCAGTTGTGTTTTTTATTTACTCAGAATGATGAATAATTCTTTAGGGAAAGCTGTGAACAAAACAAAGTGCAATCTCCTCTTGATTTATAAGATACTTGATTTATAGAAAATTCAGGGTATAATGAAAATGTTTAAGAATATTTTATGTTTATATATAAAAAATAGGGTTCAGGCTCAAATAATGAACAGGTTTTTCTTTAATATTTTTTTTTTTATTATTTATTTGTCAGAGAGAGAGGGAGAGAGAGGGAGCACAGGCAGACAGAATGGCAGGCAGAGGCAGAGGGAGAAGCAGGCTCCCTGCCGAGCAAGGAGCCCGATGTGGGACTCGATCCCAGGACGCTGGGATCATGACCTGAGCCGAAGGCAGCTGCTTAACCAACTGAGCCACCCAGGCGTCCCAAGGTTTTTCACTTAAACAAATATACAGTGGGTTACAGGAAAATTCTACAGAATGTGAGACAGCTCTTCATTTTATAGGTATATCTAACATGTTTTAGGACATCTGGCGTTCCTGACTCCTGCCCAGTAAATGCCCAGAATGACTCCTATTATTTTTGACAACCAAAAATACTCCCACAGATTTTAAAAATCCTACCTAGAGAGCAGTACCAACCCCATGAGAGTCATTGCTTTTCTTTTGTTCTTTTGTATACCTTATTTCTCACCTTTAACACATGTATTATATCTTGAGGGGAATCTTTGAAGCTGTTTCACTCATTGAATGTTTAGCTAGCTCAATGTTTGAGACATTAAGAGTAAAAGATTATTCAGGTACTTTTACAAGGTAATGATTAAAAAGAAAGAAATGAGAATAGTTTTTTTTTATGGTTGGCTATCATTAGACTTCCTGCTTTAAAAAAAATAATAATGTGTCTAATACTTGCCTCATTTTGATAGTTTATCTATTGTTGATACTTTGAGTCCAGTTCTTAAGTTGTGATTAGCATCTTTATGGGAGCTAGGAAATGATTCATAAACAAAACTTTTCTGTTCCATTATTATTTCACAGATTTCGTTGCTTTTTCTCTATTTTAATTATCATGTTATTCTAATAAATATTAAACTAATAATAAAGAAGTTGGCAAACATTTGTTATTGGTATTATCCTAATTATGTTTATACTGCTGTGCTCTTAGATCAGGTAGTATTCATAAGAAGCCTTTTAGAAAACATGTCTATATCTTACCTGGGTTTTCTTAATCCTAGTTTTGCAGGCAACTTTGAGAGAAGAGAAGAAACTTCGAGTTGAAAATGCTAAATTAAAGAAAGAAATTGAAGAATTGAAACAAGAGCTAATTCAGGCAGAAATTCAAAATGGAGGTACTTAAATGTAGAAATGATAAGTTGTTTTGATTTATAATAATTATTATATCATTAATTGTTAAATAGGTATTATGCTTGATTTCTCATTTTATCTTCACAGTAGCCCTTCTTATGCAATCATTCCCCTTTACAGAAGAGAAAATGGAGACTTAGAAAAGGCAAATGATCTTTCTTGAGCTCATGCAAAATGTGTAGATCTGGGGTGCAAACACCTGTGCTTTTAGTGATGTTTAGCTTGTTTCCCTGTGTTTGTTGGCTATGTCTATGTCTTTGAAAAAATGTTCAGGTCCTGTGCCCAATTTCATAGGATGATGATGATGATGATGATGATGATGATTTTTGGTGTTGAATTTGTAAAAGTTCTGTATATATTTTGGATATTAAGCACTTAACATATATCATTTGGAAATACCTTCTCTCATTCAGTTGGTTGCCTTTTTATTTTGTCGATGGTTTCCTTTTGCTGTGCAAAAGCTTTTTATTCTGGTGTAGTCCTAGTAGTTTAGTTTTGTTTTTGTTTCCCTTGCCTCAGGAGATATACTTAGAAAAATGTTGCTGCAGCTGATGTCAAATAACTGCCTGTATTTTCTTCTAGGAATTTTATGATTTCAGGTCTCACATTTAGGCCTTTAATCCATTTTAAGTTTACTTTTATGTATTTTATAAGGAGATGGTCCAGTTTCATTCTTTTGCATGTAGCTGTCCACTTTTCCCAACACTATTTGTTGAAGACTGTCTTTTTTCTATTGTATATTCTTACCTTATCAGGGAAATCCTATTGTATGCCTGAAACTAATACAGCTATATGTTCACTATACTTGAATTTAAAAAAAAAAAAACTATGCTTTTTAATCTCTGTGCTACATACTTCAACTTGATCATCACTGTTCCCTATTAAATAGTTATTGAAAATAAACTGTAATAATATATAGCTGACATTTATTACATTTTACTATATGCCAGGCACTGTGTGCCAAGTGCTTCACGTACATTATGTATTTTATCCTTAAAATTTTATGTGTACAAATGTCCTTGTTCTATACATGAGGAAATTGAAGCTTACAGATAAAAAGTAATTTGCCGGGGCGCCTGGGTGGCTCAGTGGGTTAAGCCACTGCCTTCGGCTCAGGTCATGATCTCAGAGTCCTGGGATCGAGCCCCGCATCGGGCTCTCTGCTCAGCAGGGAGCCTGCTTCCTCCTCTCTCACTGCCTGCCTCTCTGCCTGCTTGTGATCTATCTGTCAAATTAAAAAAAAAAAGATCCTTTAAAAAAAAAAAAGTAATTTGCCTGAAATAATATTTAAGTTAATCAACTCAGCAGGTAATTATCATTTCAATTATTAATGTTGCAAATAAAATTTAAAATTTTATTGAATTATTTAAAGGTGGATAAATTTACATCATTTTAAAACAGTGGTAATAATAGCTCTATTACAGTTTCAAAGTATCATACAGAAAGGCATTTGGTTGTATAATACAAAATCCTTCCTAGGTGAGTTAAGGAAGCCCAAGTATAGGAAAAGTCTCTCTTACTACTTTCTTTAGAATTATCCTGTCAGTGAGTAAATTATTTTGAATGCTATAGTAGGAGCTCTACCCTTAGTGAGCTAAACATAAATAAGGAAAAATCAATATAATGTGTGCTTACAGCTGTCAACTGAAGAGAACTTTGCTTGTCAATGGAAAATCTGATCTTTTCCAAGGCAAGGAGATTTAGAATACAGGTACAGAATTAAATAAGCAGTTAAAATATTAACAATGTAAAACTGCTTTCCATTTTATCAGTTCTAAAAGATTGCCTTGGAACATTTTAAATTTTGATCTTATTAATGAAATGCTAAAGCAGTTCAATACTTTGAATTAATGTATTGCATTCTGTCAAATGGTGAAACATTAAATAAGGATAGATAGAGTGTCATATTACTGAAAGAAGCAAGAGCCTCCAGACAACTTAAAAATACCTCAGAAAAGTGGTCTGAATATTGGCCAGAATTTAAGCCACATCAGAATCCCTCATGAGATTTTATTTTTCCTTATTCACTAGGCTATGAGAGTTTTTAACATTGCTGAAGGAATTTTCTCCCTTAAAAAGTTGTTTTTTGAAATAAAATTATGGACATATCTCTCCATTAATTCTGATATTGAAATGACTATTATTAAAACTTTCCAGTTCATTGTTCAATATAAAAAAAAACCTGAGTAAAAACATGCCATCTTGCCAAACCGTGAGAGGATATTCTCTGGAGACAGACTGCCTGAGTAAAAATTCTTATTTTCCTACTCACTGTGTACGTGATGGGCCAGTTTTTTAAGTTCTGTGTGGCTCATGTTGATCATCTGTAAATGGAGATGTGAATAAGACTTACTGCTTTAAAGGTATTTATGAGAATTATAAGAGTTAATTCATGTAAAGCATTTTGAAAAGTGGGACATAGTCTGTAATATTAGTTATTGATGTTACCCATAATTTTCTCAGTTATTATTAAATGAGAATCATTTATTTAACTTTTATCGTGGTTAAATGTACTTAATTTCTTGGCAGCCTTTTTATAATCTCAGAGAGTAAAGACTTGATAATTATATACAGTGAATTTTTCTTTTAAAAAGACCTCATCGTGACTTTTATTTTTTGTATCAGTGAAACAAGTACCATTTCCATCTGGTACTCTGCTGCAAGCTAATTCCACTGTTTCTGAAAATGTGATACAGTCTAGACCAATAACAACTATGACTTCTGGTGCCAAAGAACAGATAGGAAGAGGAGCAGAAGAAAAGAAGATGAAAGAGAAAATTGAAGTGAAAGGTATTTTTTTTTTTTAAGGTATTTTTACCCTTTAAGGTTATTTGGTTCTTGACTGGTTTAACAGATGTCACCATTTTTGGTAATAATAGTGGTGTCAAAAAGAAAGTTGAAACCTTTATGAACAAGTATAAACAGTAGGATATTGGAATATAGAAACTGGTCCTAAAGGATGTGTGAAGATTGACCAGATTGATAGGGTAAGAATGTGGTATTTGAGGTAGAATATGTTTTTAACATAGCTAAGAACATAGAAAGTAGAGATTAAGCGTAAGGACCCATATGTAGTTCAGTATAACTAAACTTTAGTGTATATTCAATTTCAAAGAAGTCACAGATAGAAAGTTAGCTTGGGACTAATTGTGATGATATGGAAGGGATATTCTAGTCAAAGGAGAATGTCTGAACTAAGGCATGGGGGTGTAAAGATCTTAGGAACTCATAAAATCTGGAGTAGAAAGTATATCACCATCTGCTTAGACAGCCAAACCAGAAATCTTGTAGTTAACCTTACCCTGTTGTCCTCCCTCAATTTGCATACGTAACTGACCACCAAAACATATCTAGAACCCAGCTCTGTGGCTCCATTTTGTCAGGTGCTACCTTTGTTCAAGTTCTCATGATCTGTCATTTGAATTAATATTAAAGCCTCATCTTTTCTAATTTATCTTTACCTTGCTGCTAAAGCTATTCTAATCATAAATCTGATTCCTTTTTAACCTAGTGTTCTTTATTCCTTTATAGACTTCGTTTTCCAGGTATGTCTAAAAAAAGTGCTTTTATAGTTCATTACACACACCTCTCATAACACTTATACTCACTTAAGAGTTTTTGGAAAATATAAAATGGCTGAGGAATTTGTGAGTTAACCTAAGCCAATTTAGCACCTAACGCTTGTCAGTTCCTTTTAGTAAATATCAGTAAATTTTCTTAGTTAGAAATAGATAGGGGTTGTACATCTTCTACATAACTACATCACTAGTTGGTATGGTTACAATGAAAGCAAGTCAAACTAATTCTTTCACTTTATAAATTAGAAATTTATTAAGAAGTAGGCACAAAACAATCAGACAGCCTGTTTTAAGTATGATAAAGTTCATACCCAAAGGAAGATCTGCTGCATTTGTGACTAGAGGATTAGTCAATCTTCTAGTCAAATGAGACAACGGAGTCTTCCTTTGTGGGAGGAGGAAGCACACAAGACCAAATGGAGCTCTATGTCTAGAATGTCTCTCTTCAGTGGTACTTTTCAGTGATAATGGAAATGCTGTGTAATTGCATTATTGAACATAGTAGTCAGTAGTCACACATTGCTACTGAACATCTTATAATGTATCTAGTATGACTAAGAAACTGAGTTTTTTATTTTAAATTTAAATGTAAATAGCTATATGTGGTTGGCAGCTACCATATTGGACACTGCTGGAATACAGGGCTGTTCCACTGGTGTTTGGCTGCTAGAATTGCCAGATTCCAAAATTCTGTTCATGCTCAGGCTGTGGTTACTATACAAGCTTTCTAGACTGTCACATGTGAGCATCACTAATTTTTTAATGAAACGTTCTTAAAGTCTTTTATGATAACTAAGTTCTTGGTACAGATTTGGATTTTTGCAGTCATCTCTGGAATGTAGATTCCGATAAAAGTATTTCCAATGCCTGGAAAGTAGATTAAAATTAAAAATACAAGTTGATATATAGATGTTCTGTTATACTGCATTATATCAGATACATAGAATATCACTCAAAGGTAACTGTTATTTAAGATTTTTAGTGTATTCTAGTAATTTATATATTCTATATCATTTGGGTTTTTATCATTAAAAAAAGTCTTTGCTATTATTTTACATGGAAAATGGAATTTTTAAAAATTTGTTAATTAGATTAAAAATTGCCCATTATTTTTGAGCTAGCTATACCTATTCTTTTATAAAATGTCTTCGTATAGATTGTGAATGTCCTCACACAAACTCATTCTTCCCCACTCCAGGCAGAATTATTCATCTCTGTGTTTCTACATTTTTTTGTCTATGTAATGTTTGTCACATATTCATTATGCATATCTTCTTTAAAAGATATTTTCAGTGCCTTAGATTTCAGTAAATATTTGTTCAAAGATTAAATAAATAAAGATTTAGTTGAAAAGGAGTGCTTCTAAGCCACAACTGCCTGCTTATCTCTATCCTGTAGATTGCAGGTAAATAATTTATTTTGATTTACACTTTTTTCTCCTGTAGAAGCTAGATATAAACTATAGAAGCTAGATGTAAACTGAAGGAATATGAACTCCTTTTTTTTTTTTTTTTTCCAAGATTTTGTTTATTTACTTAGTGAGAGAGAGAGCATGAGATGGGAGAGGATCAGAGGGAAAAGCCAGATGCCCTGCTGAGCAGGGAGCCCAATGCAGGACTCCATCCTGGGACTCCAGGATCATGACCTGAGCTGAAGGCAGTCGCTTAACCAACTGAGCCACCTGGGTGTCCTGGAATATGAACTCTTTACAGGTTGCATTTCGATTCAGTGGCCAAAGTAATAAAATGCTAATAAGAGTTAGATTATTGACATATAAATAAGAGGAGCATTTTTAAAACATAATCAGAATAGGGGTGCCTGGGCGGCTCATTTGGTTAAGCTTCAACCTTTGGCTCAGGTTGCAACTTTGCAGTTCTGGAATCAAACCCCATATCACCTCACATTGGGCTCAGCAGGGCATCTGCTTCTCCTGCTGCTCCTCCCCACTGCTCTGTGTGCGTGTTCACTCACTCTCAAATAAAATCTTAAAAAAAAAAAATCAGAATAAAATGTTCTCTTCTGCTCAAATAGTTACTGTGGATAAACCTAAAGCCCTAGTAAGTCTTCTGAGAAATACAAGAAGAGGAGAAATTCATTGTTTACTTATTGGTGTGTCTAACTGAAGAGAAACATTTTATCAGTGAAGTTATATTTGATTGTAGTTCATTCTCTTAGCTAGTACTGATTGTGGTGTTCTTCCTAAATAAAGGATTTTTCCCTTTCTAAAGAGTCACAATAAAAATTTTAAAGGATTTTCTCCAGCTCTGTTTCAGGGAAAGGTAGACTTTCTCAAAAAAGGTCCATTTAGTAAATATCTTAAGCTTTGCAGACCAAAAAGTCATTTTTACAACTACTCTGCCATAGTGTAAAAGCATCCATAGACAATAATGTAAATGAATGAACATAGTTTACCAACTTCTACTCTGTTTTAAACTAGAGATTTAGACAGTTATTCAACAGAGAAACAGCCAAAATAAGGTTCGAGATGTTATGACTTGAATAATTCTTTCCTTTGTTGTTATTTAAGTGAAGGTGGGAGATAAACATTCTTTCTTCTAAAGCTCATCAGTATTGATATTAGGGAGTTTTCCATAGTTTATTTTATTTTTGTTCTACTTCTGATGTTCAACCATTTATAAATATTTTTTAGGAGAGAAAAAGGAGAAAAAACAGCAGTCAGTAGCAGGAAGCATTGACTCTAAGCCAGTAGATGTTTCTCGTCTGGATCTTCGAGTTGGTTGTATCATCACTGCCAGAAAACATCCTGATGCAGATTCTTTATATGTGGAAGAAGTAGATGTTGGAGAAACAGCTCCAAGAACAGTTGTCAGTGGCCTGGTGAATCATGTTCCTCTTGAACAGGTAATCTGTACAGTTAATATTACCTTTCCATACACATCACTTTTTCTTAATGTTTTTCCATATAATTTTGTATTATGTGACCATACAATATAAGCCAGTATTAATTAGTTCATTGATTAATTTTAATAAAATAAATTTCACTAAAAAAGTACATGAAACTACCCAAAACTTGGAATAGCATTATAAGTGAGGATCAAATTCATGAAGATAGAAGAAAGATGCATTATTTTTTCTCAGTTTTTAAAATGTTTTTAGTTTGCTATTTTAAGTGTAATACAGTATAAATATTTTTATCATCATCATTCTTTCATGGAATTTTATTACTCCTTGATTTTTTAAATCACTGTTAATATAAACCGAGAAAGCATCAATCTAAAATGTAAAAGTAAGAACAAGTCTTTTTTTTTTTTTTTAATAACTCAAATATTTTCATACTTGAAGCAAAAAGAAGAGAGGGGCTCATGGAGCTTATAATTTTTAACCTTATAATTTTTAATGGTATTTCTTTATTTTTAAAAAGTGGATGTTTTGTATTTTGTTGTTACTTAGGTATTTAAAATTGTGTGTGTGTGTGTGTGTGTAGATACACACATGTGTATTTCCAGTGACAGTGGAAAAAATTAGGCAGTAATGATTTTAATTTGGTCTTTCAGAACATCTACAGTAATTTGAGTTATCTGTCTCTTTCTTCTGCCCCATGGTGCTTTGGAGATACTGCAAAGGCTGCAGACTTCCAACAGTAAAATAGTTGTGCTTCTCTGTTCATTGCCAACTCTGTTGCTTATTGGCTTTGTGAATGTGGCTAAATCCCTACATACATTCATTCATTCATTCATTCATACTTTCAGATGCAGGTATTTCTTGGACACTATAGGCACTGTTCTAGACAAGGGATAGAACAGTGAATTAAGGGGCGCCTGGGTGGCTCAGTGGGTTAAGCCATTGCCTTCAGCTCAGGTCATGATCTCAGGATCCTGGGATAGAGTCCCGAATAGGGCTCTCTGCTCAGCAGGGAGCCTGCTTCCCTCTCTCTCTCTCTCTGCCTGCCTCTGCCTACTTGTGATCTCTCTTTGTCAAAAAATTAAATAAAATCTTAAAAAAAAAAAGAACAGTGAATTAAAATGATCGATAGATTTGTTTAAAAAAAAAAAAAACCTCCTTTGTGAAGCTCACCACCCTATGTGGGAGTCAGAAAATCACAATATATAGTATATTAAATAGTGATAATTATTAAAAAGAAAAGTAGAGAAAGAATCTAGGAGTTTTTGGAGTTATAATGTTGTTTTATATAAAGTGGTAGGGAAGGCATCATAAAGAAAGTGATATTTAAGTGAAGGTCTAAGAAAATGAAGAAAAGTCCTCTGTCTCCCTGGTAGAAGAATATTACAGGCAGTTCTAAGTCAGATGCTTGCCTGGCATGCTCAAAGAACAGCAGGAAGCAGTGTCATTATAGCAGAGTATATAAGGGGGAATGTCATGCAATATGAAATCAGAAATAAGGATAGGATGCCAAATAACGTAGAATCTTAGAGATCATTGTAAAGAGTGGCTTTTATTCTGAGTGTGTTGAAAGCCATTGGAAAACTGGTAAGCTAAGGAGAAATGTGGTCTGCCTCATTTATTAGTAGGATCATCTGGCTGTTCTGTTGAGGGGAGAAAAATGGAAATAAGATTAGTGAAGAAGTTTCTATCTATATAAAAAGAAAGACTTGGTTCATTTGTGTGCGCTCCCCCCCCCCCCCCCCCCGCTAACGTTAGTCTTGTGTAGTCCCAGGACTTCTTCATAACTGCTTGTGAAGTTAGGCTCATAAGAAGCCCTGGAGAAAAGAACCAATTGATCTTGAGCCAGCTCAAATTGGAAAAACTTCTTCTCCTTTGGGCTTCATCTTTTTTATTACCATAAGTTGCAGACAATTTCTTCTCTTCCAAAAGCTGTCATTCATAGCCTTAAGCAAAGCTATTTACATACACATCTGTATCTAACCTATCAAGGCAGTAGTATTAAACATTCTATAAAGCAGAAGCACTCCCCCCCCCCCCCCCCGGATTGCATACTACACTGTAGATTTGTGTATTTTTCTAAGGTAAGGGCCATGGGTATCATCTGATGCCCTAACAATTGCATATAGCTAACCCTTTTGTTTTTTCTTATATATATTTGCTTTAACTGTTTTTTCCCAAAGTGACATTTTAAAATTATTTGTATGAAGAAGATCTTATTCATGAAGACATCCAAAAAGGGGGCTTCTTGAATTTGAGTCTTAGGCCTATTATTATTATTATTATTATTATTTTAAATCGTAGGATTTGGGGATAAATTTGCCATAACATTTGTTTATAAAACAATCTTTTATTTAGAATGTGCCTTTTTCCTTCCCTGCAGTGATAGTTCTCTTGTATGCCATTTTATTTAAAGCCTATTGAAAGAATAGAACAACTGTGTTCCTTAGTTTTGCTAATTGGGGATAAAAATCAAGACACTTCAGCTTTTGAAGATTGAAGAAATTTCTGTTCACTTCTATAACAAATTGTAGAAATAACCCTAAATGTTAATTGCAGTGTACTTAATGCTTGAATAGTTAAATGATCAATAATTTTTTTTTTATATTTGTTGTTGAGGTATATTTGACTTGCAATGTTATATTAATTTCAGGTGTATAGTTGTTTCAGTGATTTTAGCATTTCTGGCATTACTCAGTGCTCACAATAAGTGTAGTCACCATGCAAAGATACTAAAATATTGACTATATTCCCTATGCTGTACTCTTCATCTCCATGATGACTGATTTTATAACTGAAACTTGCACCTCTTAATCCCCTTCACTTATTTTGCCCATCTTCCCATCTAATTCCCTTCTGACAACAAGTTTGTTCTCTGTATTTAAGAATCTGTTGTTTATTTCTTTTGTGTTTTAGATCCTACATGTAAGTGAATCATATGGGATTGTCTTTCTCTGATATATTTCACTTGGTTTAATACCTTCTAGGTCCATCCATGTTGTCTCAAATGGCGAGATTTCATTCTCTTTTGTGGCCAAGTAATATTCCATCATACCTGTATTCCACATTATATACATTACACACGTGTGTGCGCACACACACACACACACACACACACACCCTCTATCCATTCATCTATCTGAGTACTGGGATTCCTTCCATATCTTGGCTATTATATATAGATAATCCTGCAGCAAATGCAAAGGTGCATATATTATTATGCCCAAGTTTTTGTGTCTGAGAGACCACCAAGGAGCCAACACTGATGCAGTCACACGAGGGTTTATTTGACAAGCTTAAGCTTGGGCCCAAGTATACCTGACACAGCGGAGTAGGGACTTGGACCCTGATCCAGATTACAGTCAGAGTTCTTAAAGGCAGAGTAGGGGTGGACTTGGCGGTGGGTGAGGACAAAGGGGATTATGGATGATGTAAGTCTCCAAGGATTTTTGGAAGCAAGGTCTCCAGGACCTTGAGGGGCTAAGCTATTGTTGGGAGAAAGGTTATTTATTACCAGTAATAAAAATCTTTTCGTGAGACCCTTTAGTTATATATCAGTGGGTCATATGCTTGGGAATGATTGTTGACACTATCTTGGAGGTTTAGAGATAAAGTTTCCTAAAGGAATTACTAAAGTAAACTTACAGAATCCTGGTTGGACCTGTTGGAGTGGCGGATCGGTCAGGCTAGGATTGTCCTTTGTCCTTAGGAAAGCCTTAAGGTGGAGGTCACTCTGCCTGTTTCAAGGACTTGTCAGCAAGTAATTATTCTTCTGCCTCTGTGTCCCACATCATTCCTCCCTGAACAGTCTTCACCCTTAAATCTTTAAGGTTTTTGAGGGTGGAAGGTCTCATCTTCTGTAACTTCTTCCTGCTGAACAGGGGCGTAGAGTTGTCCCTACCTGCTCGGGCAACACTGGTCAGTTGGGGAATGTGTAAGGGAGTTATGAAAGACAGAGGCAGCTGAGTCCAGGGGAGTCTGCTCAGGTGATCTTCCCAAGTGGAAAGGATCATCTGTGGAAGTTATGACAGTGGAGGAGTTCAAATCAGGTGAGGAGACATGGGAGAAAATAGCAAAACATGATTAGTGTAACAAAAAGAAAATGAAGCTCAACCTTTTCCAGTCCAGGGGTTTAAATCAATCATTAAAGGAGAGAAGGACTGTTTAAAGTGCTAACCTGAGTGGGTCAGAACCCAAGAAATATTTTGTGATAATCTGGAACATCAAGATGGCGGCACTTATGTCAGGGCTAGACTTGAGGTGGGTACAGCCTTGTTTTTCTTGGCCTCCACAATATGTTTTTGATTAGGATTTTCATTTTCCTTGGGTAAAACACCCAGTGGGAGAATTACTGTATCGTATGGTAGTTCTATTTTCAATTTTTTGAGGAACCTCTATACTGGTTCTCACAGTGGTTGCACTGGTTTATATTTCCACCAACACTGCATGAGAGTTCTTTTTTTCTCCACATGCTTGCCAACACTATGTCTTGGCTTTTTGATAGTAGCAGTTCTGCTTGGTGTGAGGTGATATCTCATTGTGGTTTTGATTTGCATTTCCCTGATGAATAGTGATGTGAGTAGTTTTTCATGTATCTCTTGGCCATCTGTATCTCTTCTTTGGTATCTACTCAGGCCCTCTGCCCATTTTTAATTGGATTGTTTGTGGGGTTTTTTTTTTGGTGTCAAATTGTATAAGTTCTTCATATATTTTGGATATTAATCCCTTACGGGAAATATCCTTTGCAAATGTCTTCTCCCATTCAGTAGATTGCCTTTTTGTTTTGATGATGGTTTCCTTTGTTGTTCAAAAGCTTTTTATTTTGGTGTAGTTCCTGTAGTTTAATTTTGCTTTTGTTTCCCTTGCCTGAGGAGCCTTACGAAGAAAAATGTTTCTGTGGTCTGTGTCAAAGAAGTTACTGCCTATGTTCTCTCCCAATTTTTTGGTTTCAGGTCTTAGAGTTAGGTCTCTAATCCATTTGAGTTTATTTTTGTGTATGGTTTAAGAAGGTGACCTAGTTTTTTTTTTTTTTTTTTTTTTTTAATTTTCCCAGCACCAAATGTTGAAAAAAACTCCTTTTTCCATTATGTATTCTTGCCTCCTTTGTCGTAGATTTTCTGGACTCTGTATTTTATTCCATTGATTTATGTGTCTGTTTTTGTGCCAGTACCGCACTGTTTTGATTACTACAGCTTTGTAATATATCTTGAAATCTGGGATTATACCTCCAGTTTTATTCTTTTCAAGATTGCTCTGGCTGAGAATATGCTTATGGCTAGAATAACTTTCTTTCATGCCTGTTCTTGCCCTGGGCAGGGTTTACTTTTAGTGCTGTTGAGGGGCTTCTGAGCTCACTGGTGGGCCAGCACTCGTCTTAACTGTCCACAGTTAGCCTCTGCAGCAGCTACAGGAATATGAAGGGTAAAGCTTGCTCTCTGAGCAGGCTACAAAGAGGCCTTCTTGCAGGAATTGTAGTTATGCTGGTGTATAGGGTTATTGCCCCTTCTTTCCAGGGCAGTAGTCACTTTGGAATGACATGACTTGCCTGCCTTCGGTGTTTGAGTAGTAGAATCTGCTTTGGAAGGGCAGACAAATGCAGGTAGACTGGGGGTATTTGGCTGCAGGGAATGCTGGGATGGGAGCATGGGCTGTCGGTAAGTTAGATGGAGAGGGATAGCATCAGCTCCTGCAAGCCTCAGGCCATCAAGGAGATGGAGGGCAAGAAAAATGATGCCCTCTAGCCCTTCTTTCTTTCCCAGAGATATTTCCTGTAGCTCTCTGCCTCTCTAGCTCATCCTAAGATTAGTCCGTAAATCTCCTTCACATATACCTCAAGCACTTTTCAAACTGCTGCTTTTGCACTGTGTCTAGTGATGGCTCTTTTAGTGTGGTGACTCTATTTACCAACACGCCCTGGTTTTCCCAGTTAAGCCCTGTTTATTTTTAAAGCTTCTGGAGTTAAGTCCTGCTGATATTCAAAGCAAGTGGTTATGCAGACTCATTTTCCCAGTTTGGGTCCATCTGACCTCCCTGTGAGTGACTCACCTGTGTTTGTGATATTCCTCCTGTTTGTGGTTATTTGCCAGCATTCCTGACTGTGTCTCCACTCCTATCCTTTTCGATGTTGTCTTCTCTCTAGCTGTGGATGATCTATGCTGTCAGTCTTGAGGTCGATTTCAGAGTTAATTGTTATAGATGTAGTTATTTCATTGGTGTGTCCATGGGACTATGTAAGGTTGGGATCCTCCTACTCCGTACCTATCTATCTGTTAGAGTCCCAAGAGTAATTTTTAAACTAAGAAATGGATCTTGCATAGTATTGGAAATGACGAAATAGGTAAGGATTTTTCATTATTTTAATGCTAACAATAAGCTAAATGCTTTACATACATATTACAATATAATCCTAGACTTGGCTTTTTAAATTTGCTATCATTTTCCTTATTTTGTGAGGAAAAGCAATTCAACTTTATATAATCTCATTGCTAGTACATGGCAGCTAAATTCAAAACCAAATCTGTTTCGTCTAAAACTTATTTAACTGAAAAGTCTTGCCTTTGCTCCTTCAACTATAATGTACTGTCAGTTTGTGGAATTTTTTTTCAGGGTTTATGTACAACTTCTTAATAACAATAAAAGATTTTGGACACAGAGACAAATATACATTGACAAAAATATACATTTTACATTTAGCTATTAGATGTACCTTAATGTATTCTAGGTATGATAATCTAAATCCCTGTATATCATTAATCACCAGTTTATGTTTCACGCAGATGCAAAATCGGATGGTGATTTTACTTTGTAACCTGAAACCTGCAAAGATGAGGGGGGTAATATCTCAAGCAATGGTGATGTGTGCTAGTTCACCTGAGAAGGTTGAAATCTTGGCACCTCCTAATGGGTCTGTTCCTGGAGACAGAATTGTGTTTGATGCTTTTCCTGGTAAGTATTTATTAGTCATTATTTAAAACAGTTTGGGAACCATTGTTTTCTTCTAATGTTTAGTTTAAAATCAATCTTGTGTATGACTCCAAGGCTTTACCTTAAGTGACCGTTATTACTGAGATTTTATTACTGAGTTTCTTGAGATTGGTTCGAGATGGTTCATTAAGCACAGCCATCTAACCATCACCCTCCCCATGAATGCACACATTACATAGAATACTAGAGATAGTTTGCTTTAGAAAATGTTAATAATACTTATATAGTAGAAGAGTGTGATATGGATAGAGAACTGATTAATGTGCTGCAGAATCTTTGAAGCTATAGATTATCTCAGAATGCAGCACAGGAAAACAGAAGAAAAGTTCATACATGGGGAAGAAATGTATAATTCTCAAAGTCCATCTAATAATGTATTTGCATATGCTATTACTTTAGGATATAGAGGAAAATCTCTGAATTAAAATTTGTATTTATTGCAATCATCTCAAAAGAGGTTACTTTTCATTTTGCTTGTTTTCTCCAGTAAAATGCTTCTGAGACAGATAAAGCTTCATAATGTGTGAAAAAGTTTCTTCAAGTAGATCTTTGAAGCAAAAGAACTTATAGTTATAGAATAACTATTTCCTTCATAAAAGGAGGTGGAAATAGTTAGAAATCAAAAGATTGCATTTACTTAAAGGATGTTCATTTGATTAGAGTAATGGGAAAAGTAGAAACAAAATAGGCTAACACAGAGAATCAAATCTAAAAGTCAGAATTGATTTGGAGATAGATTTACAGAAACAGCTGAGTTTTAATAGTATAGCAAGGCTGATATGATTAGATGGACCTGCTTTTTTAATCCTATGTTAACTGTATTATGTTTGACAAAATATTAGGATATGAAGAATTTTAACATTGGACTAAGAAAATGTGGATGAAAGCATGGGATTAATTTTCTTGAAATTTGCTCACCCCTCCTAATCAAAAGTAGACTAATCTAAAAAATACAGGGATTGTTTAGCAAGTATCTGTGGCTTTGAATGGATGTAGATGTCTTGATTGTCTAGATTGGAAACCATAATGGTCTGTGCTCTAAGACTCTTTCTTGTTAAACTAGATTTTGGGAAATCCCATTTAGAATCATTTCTTAAAGCAGCATAATGGCTTTTGGTTCTAGGAGCATATGATTATCACTCTGCTACCACAATATCAAAAGACCTCTCCAAACCTCACACTTGGGGGTAAACCATCATTTGTATACCTGACAAACCTGAAATTCTATCGAGAAGTCTTACTCACTAAACTGGGATAGAATGACAGTAAAAGTAAACATTTTCTTTTAAATTCAGCATGCATTATTTAAAATGGAAATTCTGTTTACCTTTCCAAGCTAACATTTGCCTTTCTTTCTATTTAAACACTTAAGATTTAGTATGTTTTCTTTAGGTTTTATTTTCTGATGTAAATTGTAGAGTTACATGCTTAGAACTGGAAGAAATAATCTACTTTAACCCACTATTTTACAGATTTAGTTTGGGGTGTAACAAAACTTAGCTACTTTCTTAAGGTCATATAGAGTTTAGTGAAGGGATCAAACAATAAATGTGCCGGAATTTCTAATACTGTAGCATTTTTGTTTGTTGATTGTTGCTTGCTGGGAATTAATACAGACTATTTCATTAATGAATGCTTATATTCTTTTATTTCTGTGACTGTTTTCATTCCCTTATCCGAAAGAATTAACAGGTGATATTTCAGCCATTGAATCAGCTTTATCTGAATGCTATTGATGAGTAAATTGAAAGATATTCTTTGGGCAGTGACTTAGCATTAGAGATGCTAATAGCCCCATATGGATTTCTTCTCCTCACTATATTCTTTAATCTGTATCTGTTTGGCTCGTTGTGTGTTTATATTTACATTGTTCCAAAGTCAGATATTTCGTGCAAATTCATAGTTTCTCTGTGTGCTTCAGCACATGGATTTGTGGAGAAGGTACGAAAAATAGTTGTAAAGTGAAAAGAAACAATAAAATGAAAAAATAAAAATGAAATGAATAAAATAAAATGAAAAAATAAAAATGGCCCATGAGGTTACTTTCTTATCACTTATAATAGCTTAGCCAAGGTAAATAACATCAAGTAATTGATAAATTTTAGGATATGAGGTTTGTTAATGCTCATCTTGCTTATGCATCCACATCAGTTGCTTCTGTAGCAGTAAATCTGAAAGGAAATAACAGTTAATACAACACAAAAGGCCGTTACTTTCACTGTTGTTTTTTTCTTTTCCAGTGAGGGCCATGATTTATCAGTGCTTTATTTTTCAGCATCTGTTTTACATTTTAGAGCTTAAGGTGTCTGCTGGACATTTTGATGTTCACTTGATGTGCTTAGTGTCTAGAGACTTAACATTTCATGTTATATAAAGTGTGGTATAGAACTTGTATTTGGGGCTCAAACTTTTGAAGTGCTATTTGGCCTTGAAAAGGCTTTACCCTAACAACTGTTTATTCCAACTACAAGTCCAAAAAGTACATAGAGTTTAGAAGATGCCAAATAATACTTTTGTAGCAATGACTAGAAACCCTCATCACCCAGTACTTTTTAAGTTTTCAGTACGTGAAGCTATGCATTTTAGTATTTAAATGTGGTAAATAGTCCCAAAGCACCAAGCAAAAATAGCTTGAAAATAATACTATGGGTAGAAGACAATGGCAGTGACAGCCACTTTTTGACAGCGCACTGTTTTGTCTAGTAATATGAGACTGACGTGCTGCCTACTGCGCTAAGAAGGCACTTGTTTTGTCTAGTAATAAATGAGAATTTGTATTCAGACTTTTAACTTCCAAGATCATGCTTATTTTTATTGATACTGTCTTATTAATAAATGTAATTAATGGTTAATCAAAAAGCATATATGATATGTAAAAGAGTGTGGATTTTTTGATCCATTTATTATTAAAAATATATTTGTCTAAATTTGATTTTTCAAACTTGTCTATATTTGATTCTTCTCTCCAAACTCATTTCAGTCAGGTTTCTCTGCTCACTTTTCCCAGAACTGTTCTGATCAAGATCATGAATTAATCTCTGTAGCTAAATATTCATGGCTAGTTTTTAGTCTTTTTCTTAAGTAACTTGGTTTCTGGCACCACATTCTCTTGGTGGTCCCTTCATTGGCTGCCCTTCTTATCTCCTTTGCTGATTATTCCTCACCTCCGTGACCTAGCACTGAAGTATTCCAGACCTTGGTCTTTGCCCTCTTATCTTTTTCCCCCCACATTTGGCCTCATCTGTTTTCCTTCCCATGTTTCTGTTTTCTTGGCTTTTCTTTTTCTTGCTTTTCTTTACCTAGCTGCTTGCTAGACTTTTTCATTAATATATACCAAGGAAGAAGAGATATCCCCATCATTCCCCTAGAATTCCCTTTTCCCATAGTATTTCCCATCTTACCTCAAGGAACTCCTTTCTCCCAACTTCTTTTTATTTTCTCAAATATCTTCTTCAGCAAATCCTAGTAATGGTACCTGTTGAGAACATCTAAAAGCATTCTTATCTACGCCACTACCAGTTTGGTCCTTGTGCCAACATCTTTGCTTGGGAAGTCAAAACCTTCTAAATGATCTCCCTTGCCCTTCTTCCATCTACTTTCAGTGATAGCAGGGAGATGGATGTAAGTTAGATTGTATTAGTCCTTTGCTCAGAACTATTAAGAAGCTTTTTATTTGACCCAGAGTACAAGCCCAGGTTCTTACAGTGGCTTCCCATTATCTCCATTTACCTCATGTACTCTACAGATCTTCAGTGATCACTCCAATCGAGCTATTGGCTCTTTCCCCAATTAGCTACATGACTTGGTTCCTCATCCTATTGAAATCTTTTAAATGTTATCTTTTTTTTTTTTTTTCAAAACAATTAACATCTAATATACTATACGTTATTTGTTGTCGGCCCACACAGAAATGTAAGCATCATGGAATCAAGATTTCTGGTTTTTTTGTTGTTGTTGTTATGATGGTGGTTATTCACTGCTATATTCCTAGCATCTGGAATATTGCCTGGCATAGAGTAGGAACTCAGTAAATTGCTTAATGAATAGACAGAAAGAAATCTACTTTTAAAACATGTGAAAAAGCAACAACCCCTGCCCCCAAGTATTTGTGGAGAACAGGCCCGAGCATCTGCTTTCATTATTGTTAGGATCATTCCTGGAACCGCCAAATCACTTTTCTCTATTGATTAGCTTTGAAAAAATTAATTCACTTTTTTTCTTTTAGATTTTATTTTTTTATTTGAGAGAAAAAGAGCACAAGTAGGGGGGAGGGGCGGAGGGAGAAGGACAAGCAGACTCCCCGCTAAGCAGGAGCCTTGCCACAGGGCTAGATCCTGAGACCCTGAGATCATGACCTGATCGGAAGTTTAGATGCTTAACTGACAGAGCCACTCAGGCCCTCCAAATTAATTGACTTTTATTTGCAAAGTTATGTTTTAGTTTTTGTGCCACAGTTGGCAATAGTTAAAATTATTATATCTCAAAAACTCAGTTAAACATAAAATAATTCATTTAGTGCTATGCTTTTTATGGGCATGGCAGATATCAAAGAGAAGCTGATAATCAGTGAGCATCCTGTGTAAAAGAGTAGCCTAATTAAAATGAAGTTTCTTGTTCTTATTCCAGACTTGTGAATAACTGGGACTTTGGAATTTGCATTTATTGCTTTTTATAGGTTTTAAATTCTGAGAAGGTGGTCACAGCATTTTACATCTGTACAAACTCCTTTCTGAACTATTTCCTGTTCCCTGTATGCTTTGTTTACAGTGAGTTGGCCTAAAATAGTCTCTTAAGGATTAGTTCTATTACATTATGTGTAACCATTTCCAAATGGTGATTATTGGCATGCGTTTAGCAATTTCAGAGGCTCTGCAGTTTTTAGGTTTAAGAACTTTTGTTGATATCATTGAACTTCTTTGGATAGCCATGTCAAAAAGATAAAAAGGAAAATAAGATTAGAAGGACATAATACACAGGAATGATGAAAAAGACTTCTGTGGACAATATAGTTTATTAAAAAACAGTTATTTAAAATATTAGGTATGTTTTTCATGGCAGGTGATTTAAAAACTTGTATTTCAAACTAGCTTTATATGCTACCAAATAATATATTATTGAGAAACATTTTGAGTAAGCCAGAAAGTTTACACTGCATTTAAGACTTTTCAACTCTAATTTATATTCAGTTATAATGTGACAGGTTTTAGTTATAATCTCAAAATTTTATTTGTCTGAATCACATTTCATTTATTGATTAAAGTCTTACAGCTACATTCGGAGTGTTCAGGTATTGAGTCTGGTGTTGAAAGTAACAGCCATGCTTTAGAGGTTTCTCTTAGTAGTTTCTAGTTAGATTTAGTTCAAGTATTTGTTCCTAGAAAGTTATTAGTCTTTTAAGAACTTAAAGCTTTAGATCTTGACTCTGCAGTGCTGGGTGACCTGGGAACCTTTGTGAGGCTCATCTTTTTTATCCATAAGAAGGAGTTTTTAATGGTATCTATATTGTGTGGATTTTGTGAGGTTTAACTTTTGTAACACTTAGCTACCTGCCTGATATTTTAAGTTCTTAGCTGTAACCTTTGTACCTCAATTTCTCCTCTGTAAAATGGGGGTAATTAATAGTATTTATGTAGCGTACTGAGAGGATTGAGTGAGTAAATATATGTAAAGCACTTAGTGTACTGATGGCATAGTAAGCACTATGAGCTATGTATTATGAATATTATTTTGTATACATGTCAATATCTTCCTAGATCTGAGAAGTTTAGTTTTGTGCTGCATTACAGTTTTATGTCTGCATTTAGTAAGAACTCACACAATCTATACTCTTGATAAGAAGCTTTCACACAAATATGGGATGCTCTGCTTCTTAAATTAATTCATTATTCTTTTTTGGGTGGGCTGGGGGAATTCAAAGTTAGTACTTCAGTCTCCCTGAATAATATGTCTGACTTCAGCTTTCTAGAATTCTGGAATGCCCACTCCCCCACATGCTCTGTGTATAAGCAAAGTAGGATTATGTTTGTAGACTAAGGAATAGTTTAGAAACAAAAAATAAAACTCTTGCAGATACTTTATATATTGATATTTTTCCCTATTGTTTATTAATTAGTTCTCTGTTGTCCAATCAAATGCTCCTAAAAGAATAAGAAATCCTTATCTTTTATGCTAGTCTTTCAGTTTTCGTTTCATTGCATGTTCTTCTGGAATAGATACATCATTTAGCTAACTATTCTGTCATCTCTGAAAACCTGCATACCAGAGGACAGTTTTGTGTGTTCTTGCCAGTTTTATGGCAGTTTCTGAAGAGCTAATAAAGAACAAAATCACTACGGCCAACCAATTTCCTCAGTTTTGTTGTTCCTGTTGTATGAGTGGAGAATAAAAACTAGTGTAGGTAATGAGATATAATCAGAATATAAAATATAATTAGTTCAGTAATGTTAAAAGATTCTTTTTAAAGTAATTGCAGAAGATTTGAAGTTGGTATTCACTTTAGAAAAGATCTAGAAGGTTCTATTTCTATCATTACTGAATTAGACTTCAGAAAAACTTTTTATTACCTTCAGGAAAGCAGTTTTTATTTCACACTAGTGCTTAAGAGATTTGTTGTTTTTCTTCATTGTTTCTTGAACTGACTCTTTTTCTTTTCTTTTCTTTTTTTTTTAAGATTTTATTTATTTGCCAGAGAGAGAGAGAGAGAGAGAGCACAAGTAGGCACAGTGGCAGGCAGAAGAAGAGGGAGAAGCAGGCTCTCCGCTGAGCAGGGAGCCCGATGTTGGGCTCCATCCCAGGACCCTGGGATCATGATCCAAGCCGAAGGCAGCCGCTTAACTGACTGAGCCGCCCAGGCATCCCGAATTGATTCTTTATTCCAAGTGTTATTGAACATCCCCAGCTACTAAAATGATGTTTTATTAAACTTTCATTTCTGCTTTCTTATCAGTCATTAAATAGAGGGATTGTTTGGTATATTGGTGCCCCTAAGGTAGACCAGATGCATTTTACAATATATTTGTCTTTTGTTGATGATAAACTTTTAGTGTGGTTTAAGATAAAGAGAGAGGATGTGTTATTATCCACATGTGAGAATGTTATTTCTTTTCTAAAGAATAGTTTATCAGGAGGCAAGATGCTGTACTAGCAGAACACAGGTTTTGGTGTCAAATTATAATTTGTTGATCATGTAGCTTTGAGCAATTTATCTTCTCTGAACACCATTTCCTTATATTTAAAATCAGAGTATTGTGTGCATTGTTTGCAACAGTATGTATTTCTTTTGCTTAGCAAATGCTTGTACTTGTCTCCTTACTAAACTTTATCTCTTTCCATCTCGTCAAATGGAATGGGCAGCAGATGAAACCCAAAGTAGTTATTATATTTAGCTAGATAATCTCAATATTTAATTCATTCTGTAGTATCAGTAAGAAATCTTTAAGCACTGTAGCATCAATCTCTTTGTTTATTTTGTACATTGAAATAGAGTAAAGCATAAGCTGTTTGTGCCACATGTAAAAATAAAACACATCAAATTATGCTCTCATCTTTTCACAGTTTTTCTGTCTATATAGTGACAAAATGAGTATCTTATATTTTTGTTTTAATAATTTGGGGAATAAATTCTCTTAGCTGTATTACCTGTAGAAATATTTATTATAAGAGTAAAAAATAATCTTTCACATTTGTACAGAAATGACAAAATATTTCACATTTGTACAGAAATGACAAAATGTGTGTGTGTGTCCATATTTAGTTTTGTTTTAACAAAGCAACTTGTACAATTTAATGTTTTAAGCTGAGCATCATCTTTACAGTGAAACAAACAAAAAATTTATTTTTATTTTTATTTATTTTTTTAAATTTATTTTCAGTGTTCCAGAATTCATTGTTTATGTACTACACCCAGTGCTCCATGCATTATGTCCCCTAATAAGCAAAATTACAATAGAGAAAATCAACTCAAAATAATATCCTACAGGTTGTGCTGATCCTCCCATTAGTGGGGTTCAAGCCATCATTAGGAGAGAATTTTATTTTAAAAAGTCATCTTAAACTGCAAGGGTGTCCGTTAAACATCATAATTAAACATGTCAAAGGAGAAGCCATGTTAGGAAATGACAAATTATTTTATTTTCTCAATCAATAATATAAACTGCTGATGACATAATAAAAATAAGTGTTAATAAGTAAGTGTTAAAATTCTGATCAGGTTTAAAGATCAGAAAGTGTTGCCTAGACAATTCAACAGAAATCTCTATAGATAATTTTTTTAATATGTTAGCTATGTAACTTTTTTTTCCCTCCCAATAGGAGAGCCTGACAAGGAGCTGAATCCCAAGAAGAAGATTTGGGAGCAGATCCAGCCTGATCTCTTTACTAATGATGAATGTGTGGCTACATACAAAGGAGCTCCGTTTGAGGTGAAAGGGAAGGGAGTGTGCAGGGCTCAAACTATGACCAACAGTGGAATAAAATAAAATTAAATGCTTCATTTACTGAACTACATTGACGAAAACTTTAATAACAATAAAAAGAAATACATTTGTCACTATAATATAACAATAAAAAGAAATACTTGTACCTAAAATATAACTGGCTTTTTTGTGTGTTATTTCTCTTGTAGACTTGACCAGTCTTTTACTGGTCTATGTTGTTTTTAATTGGTTAAAGAAACCTACAATTTTACTTACGGTTTTTGCTCCCTTATAATGTAGGAAGGAAATCACCTATGTTTTGTGAGGATATATTTTTTTGCAGGGATGTTGGTTATCAGATTGTTTTTCTTGATACATTTAGATAACTTGAACTAGATGAACATTCAGTTTCCTATTTATAGGCACATGGTACATCAAATTTTAAGCTTTTGGATTTTTAGTATATTGTATATCTATATTATAAACGTCTTCTCTTTAGAAATAACAAGTTACAATTTTCATCAAACTTATTAACTGGTCATATTGTAATAATACTGAAAAGGACCAACTGTTGATTCTAGAAAGCCAGATATCATAAAAGCTCAGAGACATGGCATTTGAACATTATTGGTGTTGCTTACCTAAGTAATCAGACAGGTATACTTAAGGTGACTTTTTAAAAAAGAATGAGATTTTTAACTGTACTGAACTTTTTCTTTCCATGTGGCAAAATAATTAGTAATAAATGTCAACTAACTATAAAGAGTAAATATATGGCAAAGTGTTGCCAGTGCAGTTTCCAGTAAGTTGATGTAAAAGCAATAGTCTACTTTTTAAATTCTAGGTTATTATAAACTGGCTACCTAGCTGGTTTATAGGCTACTATACAGTTTACTGGCTACCTAATTAAAGAGTATTTGTAGGTTATTTCTTTTAGAAGAGCATTTAAGATCGATATATTTCCATTTTTCATGTACTATCATACTGTCAGTATATTAAGAAATTGTTATCAAAGTTAACATACATCTATATTAAGGTGTCAAATGACTGTTTTTCACTCATCTTTTTTTTTTTTTTTTAAAGATTTTATTTATTTATTTGACAGAGAGAGATCACAAGTAGGCAGAGAGGCAGGCAGAGAGAGAGAGAGGGAAGCAGGCTCCCTGCTGAGCAGAGAGCCCGATGCGGGACTCGATCCCAGGACCCTGAGATCATGACCTCAGCCGAAAGCAGCAGCTTAACCCACTGAGCCACCCAGGCGCCCTGTTTTTCACTCATCTTAACAGATATTGTAGGAACAGTGAAAATTGACTTAGAATTAGGAGCTTTCAAGTTCACCAGCCTTGAGATGATGACTGATGATTTGGGCTGCTGAAAAGATACTGTTTAAAAGAAAAATTACACAATATTTTAGCTGTTCATAGCCTCTGATGGAGAGGCAAAACAAAAAAAATTAAAACAACCCTGCATGCCAGATTCTAAAAGGTCTAATTAAATTTCATTTATTGAAGTCCATGAAATTCTGGTAGGCCAGTTTTGTTGTCTTTCTCAAAAAGTAACTATTAACAGCATCAATAATAACTGTTGACAACTAAAGACAAATGAACGTCAGAAGTTATTTTATACTCAGGATATATTATTCTTTTGGAAATAAGACTATGACAAAGTCTTGTGATTCTGTATTTTCCAATTTTCCCAATTATATTAAATTTCTTTAATACAAATTAAAGAATGTGTCAACTACTTAGATAGTTGAAATACTTATTCCCAATTTTTATTTATTTATTTATTTTAATTTGAGAGAGAGAGAGAGATCACGAGCAGGGGGCAGGGTAGAGAGAGAAGCAGACTTCCCTGCTGAGCACGGAGCCCTTTGTAGGGCTCCATCCCAGGACCCTGGGATCATGACCTGAGCTGAAGGCAGATGCTTAACTGATTGAGCTGCCCAGGCGCCCAGTTCCCAATTTTTAAAGTTACATAAAGAATTAACCAAGTTATCAATACAGGCCCATTATTAGTCATTGTTTTTATAGAAAAATAGTTGTTTGATTTGTATTGCTGGGATGAGAGGGCTCTTACGGGATTAACAACAAAAATGGCATTGTTCACGAACTAGACATAAACCCTTTGGCTTTGACTGATATTCAGCCCTTTAAGGTTTCAACAGTAGAAGATGATGTTAGGTCATGGTCTAAACGGTGCCTCTTGACCTCTGTTATGTTGTGTGAAATAACCAGGAGGGAAAAAAAGTTGACCCTCCCCCAAGATGCTTTCTTATGCAAGGTTGGTGTACTATCTTACAGTGAATGTTGGGAGTACTGATTTTTCTTATATTTAGAAATTCCATGTGTATTATTCTTTTGAGATGAGTCATTTTCAGGACATGTTGATTTTAACATAAAATTGAAAATTTTTTCCCCTGCCTTGCTTTTACCAAGAACATTAAGAACTGTATGGATACAAGAACATTAAGGCCTGCCAAACAGATACTTCGTTGTTGCTTTTTTTTTTTTATGACTTGCAATTTATTCAGAAGAAAACAACACAGAAGGTAAGGAATTACCCACTGATAAATGGCATGCCATTATCAAACACATGGAATTGACCCCCACATGGATTATTCATTTTATAATATTTTTTTCTGTGCAGATTTTTTTTTTTCAGCATAAAAGTATTCCTTGTTTTTGTACCACACCCAGTGCTCCATGCAATCCGTGCCCTCTCTAATACCCACCACCTGGTTCCCCCAACCTCCCACCCCCAGCCGCTTCAAAACCCTCAGATTGTTTTTCAGAGTCCATAGTCTCTCATGGTTCACCTCCCCTTCCAATTTCCCCCAACTCCCTTCTCCTCTCTAACTCCCCTTGTCCTCCATGCTATTCGTTATGCTCCACAAATCAGTGAAACCATATGATAATTGACTCTCTCTGCTTGACTTATTTCACTCAGCATAATCTCTTCCAGTCCCGTCCATGTTGCTACAAAAGTTGGGCATTCATCCTTTCTGATGGAGGCATAATACTCCATAGTGTATATGGACCACATCTTCCTTATCCATTCATCCGTTGAAGGGCATCTTGGTTCTTTCCACAGTTTGGCGACCGTGGCCATTGCTGCTATAAACATTGGGGTACAGATGGCCCTTCTTTTCACTACATCTGTATCTTTGGGGTAAATACCCAGTAGTGCAATTGCAGGGTCATAGGGAAGCTCTATTTTTAATTTCTTGAGGAATCTCCACACTGTTTTCCAAAGTGGCTGCACCAACTTGCATTCCCACCAACAGTGTAAGAGGGTTCCCCTTTCTCCACATCCCCTCCAACACATGTTGTTTCCTATCTTGCTAATTTTGGCCATTCTAACTGGTGTAAGGTGATATCTCAATGTGGTTTTAATTTGAATCTCCCTGATGGCTAGTGATGATGAACATTTTTTCATGTGTCTGATAGCCATTTGTACGTCTTCATTGGAGAAGTGTCTGTTCATATTTTCTGCCCATTTTTTAAAATGATTATCTGTTTTGTGTGTGTTGAGTTTCAGGAGTTCTTTATAAATCCTGGATATCAACCTTTTGTCTGTACTGTCATTTGCAAATATCTTCTCCCATTCTGTGGGTTGCCTCTTTGTTTTCTTGACTGTTTCCTTTGCTGTGCAGAAGCTTTTGATTTTGATGAAGTCCCAAAAGTTTATTTTGGCTTTTGTTTCCTTTGCCTTTGGAGACATACCTTGAAAGAAGTTGCTGTGGCTGATATCGAGGAGGTTACTGCCTATGTTCTCCTCTAGGATTCTGATGGATTCCTGTCTCTCGTTGAGGTCTTTTATCCATTTTGAGTTTATCTTTGTGTATGGTGTAAGAGAATGGTCGAGTTTCATTCTTCTACATATAGCTGCCCAGTTTCCCAGCACCATTTATTGAAGAGACGGTCTTTTTTCCACTGTATATTTTTTCCTGTTTTGTCGAAGATTAACTGACCATAGAGTTAAGGGTCCATATCTGGGCTCTCTACTCTGTTCCACTGGTCTATGTGTCTGTTTTTATGCCAGTACCATGCTGTCTTGGTGATCACAGCTTTGTAGTAAAGCTTGAAATCAGGTAACGTGATGCCCCCAGTTTTATTTTTGTTTTTCAACATTTCCTTAGCGATTCGGGGTCTCTTCTGGTTCCATACAAATTTTTGGATTATTTGCTCCAGCTCTTTGAAGAATACCGGTGGAATTTTGATTGGAATGGCATTAAAAGTATAGATTGCTCTAGGCAGTATAGACATTTTAACAATGTTTATTCTTCCGATCCAAGAGCATGTAATGGTCTTCCATCTTTTTGTGTCTTCTTCAATTTCTTTCATGAGTGTTCTGTAGTTCCTCGAGTACAGATCCTTTACCTCTTTGGTTAGGTTGATTCCCAGGTATCTTATGGTTCTTGGTGCTATAGTAAATGGAATCGATTCTCTAATTTCCCTTTCTGTGTTTTCATTGTTAGTGTATAAGAAAGCCACTGATTTCTGTACATTGACTTTGTATCCTGCCACATTACTGAATTGCTGTATGAGTTCTAGTAGTTTGGGGGTGGAGTCTTTTGGGTTTTCCATATAAAGAATCATGTCATCTGTGAAGAGAGAGAGTTTGACTTCTTCATTGCCAATTTGGATACCTTTTATTTCTCTTTGTTGTCTGATTGCTGTTGCTAGGACTTCTATAATACTATGTTGAACAAGAGTGATGAGAGTGGGCATCCTTGTCATGTTCCTGATCTCAATGGGAAGGCTGCAAGTTTTTTCCCATTGAGGATGATATTTGCTGTGGGTCTTTCATAGATAGATTTGATGAAGTTCAAGAATGTTCCCTCTATCCCTATACTTTGAAGCGTTTTAATCAGGAATAGATGCTGGATTTTGTCAAATGCTTTTTCTGCATCAATTGAGAGGACCATGTGGTTCTTCTCTCTTCTCATATTAATTTGTTCTATCACATTGATTGATTTGCGAATGTTGAACCATCCTTGTAGCCCAGGAATGAATCCCACCTGGTCATGGTGGATAATCTTTTTAATGTGCTGTTGGAACCTTTTTAAAAATATGTAAATTCCTATTTAGACTAATTACAAAATATTCAAAGTAACTTGTGAACGTTTAATAGCATGTCCGCAAGGTAAAGGGTGTAGATAGGGCCCTGAAGAGCAACATTAGTAACTTTAACCGGGTCCCAGAATCTTTGTTTGCCTTGCCTTTGCAGGTTCAGAAACCTGCATTTGTAGATGGCTGTCAGAGATGCTAAGATATCCATAGAGCTTAGTATTGGTTTTGAAGCCAAATTACCTAGTTTTGATTCCTGGCTCTACAAGTTAAATGTGTGTATAAGCTTGGGCAACTCCTTAGCCTTTATATACTTTACTCCCCTCATTTAAGATGGGTATAATAAAATACTTATCTCAGAGTTATGAAGATTGTGGGAGTTAGTAGCCACAGAGTACTTAAAACAATTCCTAGAATATAATACATATTTTGATACCAGTTTATGGTAGGGTTGCTCCTTTTCCAGAAACTAGTGTTCTTGGGATTTCCTGAGAAGTTGAACTCTTGTTCAGAACACTACGTAGTGTATATGAAGCGCCAGGAGGCTGTGGTCCTCTTTTTCAGGACCTCATTGTCCCTCTGTACCAGATGTAGTATTTCATCCCTTGCTGAAGATGTTCTTCATTGCATTACCAAAATTCTCTCTCTTATCCATGCCCTTCCACTGAAATCTGTTGTTTAAATATTTAGATACTGACCATCCCTGTTTATCGATGCCATTTGACTGGTTTAGTATTAATGATAGCTTTAATTAGTTTTGCAATTTTTTTAAAGATTTTATTTATTTATTAGAGAGAGGGAGAGAGCATGAGCTGGGGGAGGGGCAGAGGGAGAAGCAGACTTCCTGCTGAGCAGGGAGCCTGACATGGGGCTCTATCCCAGGACCCTGGAATCACAACCTGAGGTGAAGGCAGATACTTAACTGACTGAGACACCCAGGGACTCTTAGTTTTATAATTTTCTTAGACTAGGAAGACAGTATTTCTCACTGCTGTGTTTTAGTTTAATATAAATAGAAGCAATTCTGTTTTTAAGTTCTTGGTCAGTGGGGAAGCACTTCACTCTGAGTTTAACAGGAGCGTTAAAGGAACATGAGTACACCTCAGCTTTCCAGGGAAATTTTATGTTGTACCTTTAAAAATATAAAAATAACAGAAATACTCAGTATTAACTGAGTACTTTAGCTACATGAATTGTGACACAAGTTCTGGTTCTAAGTCCTATTGCAACAGTGTGAAAACTAAAACTTTATCACTAAGATACCAAATAAAAACTCAGGAAGAAAATTAATGTAATTCAACTAACGATAATACTACAAATTGCTGTCTGTGGAGAAAGCTTTACTCTCCAAAATTTCAATTAAGGAATAAACCATGCCCTTCTCCAACAAAAGAGGGGAATATATTAATATTATATTAAACATATTAAATAATATATTAAATATATTAAATAATATAATTAATTAGGGGAATATATTAATAATACCTCTCTACTCTCATGGATTTTATTATAGGATTGTTATTAAGATATTTAGTGCTTTATGGGCACCTGGGTGGCTCAGTGGGTTAAGCTGCTGCCTTCAGCTCAGGTCATGATCTCGGGGTCCTGGGATCGAGTCCCGCATTGGGCTCTCTGCTCAGCAAGGAGCCTGCTTCCCTCTCTCTCTCTCTCTCTCTCTCTCTGCCTGCCTCTCCATCTACTTGTGATCTCTCTCTGTCAAATAAATAAATAAAATCTTTAAAAAAAAAAGATATTTAGTGCTTTATAGCTAACAAAGTACTTTTACACATCTTACCTATTTTTTAACTCCATAGAAGTAGACCAGCCATCTCATTTTACCCCAAAGAACTAACAGAAAAGTTAAATAAATGCCTGTGCTAAGGTGTAACTAGCTGAAACCTGGATCTTTTTACTAATCCTGTGCTCTTCTCCATTATAATACACTTCCCATGTGAGTTATATGTCATGTGTTTTCTTTTATTTGGGTGAGAAACAACTTCTTTGTTTAAACTTTAGGGAGAGATAGTGATAAAGTCCCTAAACTCTAGTAGTTCATGTAAGGACATTAGGATGACTCCATTAGTGGAATATTTAAGAGATTCTAAAAGAACAGGTGAGATCATTAAATACTCCTTTGGGGTTGTTGGTTACAAAGATAATTTATCAACTTTTTGTTGCAGAAATTCTTAGGAAGAACCTCTTGGTAAAACCAGGCTGCTGCTACTGGCAGCAATTACTTTGTTTTTGTTTTTGTTTTTTGTTTTTATTAACATATACTGTATTATTTGTTTCAGGGGTACAGGTCTGTGATTCGTCAGTCTTACACAATTCACAGCACTCATCATAGCACATACCCTTCCCAGTGTCTATCCCCCAGCCATTCCATCCCTCCCCCCTCCCCCACCCCCAGCAACCCTCAGTTTCCTGAGATTAAGAGTCTCTTATGGTTTGTCTCTCTCTCTGGTTTCATCTTGTTTCATTTTTCCCTCCCTTCCCCTATGATCATCTGTCTTGTTTCTCAAATTCCTTATATCAGTGAGGTCATATGATAATTGTCTTTCTCTGATAGATTTATTTCACTTAGCATAATAACCTCTAGTTCCATCCACACCATTGCAAATGACAAGATTTCGGTTTTTGATGGCTGCATAATATTCCATTATATGTACATATAATGGAATATTACTTTCTTTATCCATTCATCTGTTGATTGACATCTAGGCTCTTTCCATAGTTTGGCTATTGTGGACATTGCTACTATAAACATTGGGGTGCATGTGCCCCTTTGAATCACTATATTTGTACCCTTAAGGTAAATACCCAGTAGTGTGATTGCTGGGTCATAGGGTAGCTCTATTTTCAACTTTTTGTGGAATCTCCATACTGTTTTCCAGAGTGGCTGCACCAGCTTGCATTCCCTACACCAAGAGTGTAGGAGGATTCCCCTTTCTTCACATTCTCGCCAACACTTGTCATTTCCTGACTCGTTAATTTTAGCAATTCTGACTGGTGTGAGGTGGTATCTCATTGTGGTTTTGATTGGTATTTCCCTGACGCTGAGTGATATTGAGCACTTTTTCATGTGTCTGTTGGCCATTTGGATGTCTTATTTGCAGAAATGTCTGTTCATGTCTTCTGCCCATTTCTTGATTAGATTATTTGTTCTTTGGGCGTTGAGTTTGATAAGTTCTTTATAGATTTTTGATACTAGCCCTTTATCTGATACATCATTTGCAAATATCGTCTCCCATTCTGTCGGTTGTCTTGGTTTTGTTGACTGTTTCCTTTGCTGTGCCAAAGCTTTTGATCTTGTTGAAGTCCCAATAGTTCATTTTTGCCCTTGCTTCCCTTGCCTTTGGTGATGTGTCTAGGAAGAAGTTGCTGTGGCTGAGGTCGAAGAGGTTGCTGCTTATGTTCTCAAGGATTTTGATGGATTCCTATCTCACATTTAGGTCTTTCATCCATTTTGAGTCTGTTTTTGTGTGTGATGTAAGGAAGTGGTCCAGTTTCATTTTTCTGCATGTAGCCATCCAATTTTCCCAACACCATTTGTTGAAGAGGCTTTTTTCCATCGGACATTCTTTCCTGCTTTATTGAAGATTAGTTGACCATAGAGTTGAGGGTCCATTTCTGGGCTCTCTGTTCTGTTCCGATCTATGTGTCTGTTTTTGTGCCAGTACCATACTATCTTGATGATGACAGCTTTGTAATAGAGCTTGAAGTCTGGAATTGTGATGCCACCAACTTCGGCTTTTTTTTGTTGTTGTTCAACATCCCTCTGTCTATTTGAGGTCTTTTCTGTTTCCATATAAATTTTAGGATTATTTGTTCCATTTCTTTCAAAAAAGTTGATGGTATTTTGATAGGGATTGCATTACATGTATAGATTGCTCTAGGTAGCATAGACATTTTCACAATATTTGTTCTTTTAATCCATGAGCATAGAACATTTTTCCATTTCTTTGTTTCTTCCTCAATTTCCTTCATGAGTACTCTGTAGTTTTTGGAGTACAGATTCTTTGCCTCTTTGGTTAGATTAATTCCTAGGTATCTTATGGTTTGTGGTGCAATTGTAAATGGAATTGACTCCTAATTTCTCTTTCTTCTGTCTTGTTGGTGCACAGAAATGCAACTGATTTCTGTGCATTGATTTTATATCCTGATACTTCACTGAATTCCTGTAAGAGTTCTAGCAGTTTTAGGGTGGAGTCTTTTGGGTTTTCCAAATAAGGTTTCATTTTGAAGAACCATGTGCCTTGAATCTTTGCATAGTGCTCTGTTGAGGGCACTGAGCTGACAGTCCATCCCAAAAGCCAACCTATGAGAGAAGTCACTTAAGTTCCAGATAGACAGATAAATAGACAATATGTATTTATTTAATCCAGGAGCAACTCTATAGTTAGGCCTCATTTGCAGTACTACTTAGATGATAACCCCCAAATTTGCAGTAATAATGAAAAGAAGGGTAGCTGCTGACAGCTCATATGCCTTTATACAAAACCAGATCTTCAGGTACCAACTTGTTGGAATAGAAAGGAGTTAGTGACTTACACATTTTTGCTTACTGTACTTTTTATAGTTATGGTTTATCCTTTGGATAAGTCTTGGCAGAGATAATTCACAGGGGTATAACTCCAAAAAAAGAATTGGAAAAAGGACCCAGAACAATGAAATAATTGCTGGTTTGAAAGTGAGCCATCTGGAATTTCAGAGTGTGAATTAATTATTGCATATTATATTTTTTCACCCTTATGTATTCCCTTGTTTATTTTTTCCCTTCCCTTTCCTGACTCCCACCCCCCTCCTAACACACTATTCCCAACTCTCTGGATTTTTGAATAAAATGTGTGTGTAAGTATTATTTTATGTCTTCATCAACATCATTTCCTATCTGGCAGGCTATTGTCTGTAGCAACAGCAGCAGAAACAAGCCTGGGGCTCAATAATTACAAAAAAAAAATCCTTTTTAATGAAGGCGTAGCTAGTCTTCTTGTCTTTCCCATTGCTACATAATACACAGTATTGTTCAAATAGTAATATTAATGTCTGCTAATTTTACAGTGAAATATTTGTGATGAGCCTTCATATGAAGGCTGCTCTAACAAAGTCTTACTTTTTTTTGGTAATTACCTCATTAGAATATTATACATCCCAGTAGAGAAATGTTTTCAATATATATATGCATCCACTTAACTTTTCAGCTCTAAGATTGCATATTTGGCTGATTCTTACTAATTTTAAACCCATTCAGCTTTTTACACTTGGGGAATTTGGAAAGAATAGTGTGGAAGTTATCCAAAATCAACACCACAATTTGATTTCTCTTTGAAAAAGATTAAGAAAAATGCAAACTAAAAGTTACTTTCAATAGGTTTAGCAAAAGAGAATGATGTTGGTAGAAATAACTTTTTTCTGTAACCTTAGTTTTCATATAAAAGGATAGTATTTTCTCTTAAAACAGCACATGCTGTGAAAAAAACTTGAGGTGCACTAATTTTTAAATAAAGTTTGAGAATTTGGGAAATAGCAGTGCCACTTAAAAACATCAGCCTTTTGTAAAGAATTATAATATTCCTGAAAATCAGTAGAACTGAAAATCTAAGCAAATTCTTTATGGAAAACATGGCACAATATAGATAAACATAACTAAAAATGGAAGTCTGAAATTGCTAATTGAGGTAATATATTTAGGAGAATAAACCTAGTAAAGGTCAGAGCTAGTATTAGGGCTGAATCACCAATGCGCCAAGATGGTATGTGCTAATGGGACTTGAATCTTAGCTGACAAAAATATCAAGTATACTATTTTCCAGTCCTCCAAAATGTTCAAAGCACTTTCAAATACAAAGCACTTTCAAATACAAAGCTCAATAGAGGTTTTTGTCTTCCAGGTGAGAATAGTGCACAGACTGGGCCTCTGAAGGAAAGATTACAATAAGGAAAGATCGCAAATTATAGCCTAATGGGAAAGGTGGTGGGATACCAAAGATGAACTCTCTAGACATAATTTCTTTTACCTAAAGCTAGTTTTGGTTACATGGTTCTTTTGTTGCAAGTTGTAATTATCCCCAGTTATGGTGAATTTATTCAATGGATATACATGCTCAGTTATCTAAAAAAAAAAAAACAAACAAAAAAACCCAACCCAACTTCCAGTAGAGTACAGCACAGCAAAAAGATGTTCACTTCAGTGTCTCACCATTCTTGTGATTCAACTACCTGCTACCAGCTAACGAATTAGTTTTCTACATCCATTATGCTGATTATTGTGAGGTGTAAGGATTGCTGCTTCATAATGGAACATAGAAGAACATGTCTAGAATTTAATGCCTCTTGGATACTGTGCTAGAATTAAGAGTATATTAGGAGTATATATAACACTAATTATGAAGATGAGGGAAGATGAAAACACTGTTAAGGAATGGACCTTCTAATATTTGTATATTAAGTTAAAAGAGCTAGTGGTAAGCTACTGGGAATGGTCAATGTAATTGTTAAGAAAAGACTTTTGAACAGAAGGGGCAATCTGTCAGGGAAGTCTTTAATTAAGTGTCTTAGCAAGATCTGGTAATGGGGAAAGAAAAACATTCCAAAGCCCTCTTCCCTAAGGAGGACATGGAAGGATAGGGAGGAAATGCAAGTGTTCCAAAGGTCTATTTTAGTAGGTGAGGGCATGATGCTATGTAGAAAGAAAGTTCTCGGCTAGGGAAGTAGTTGTTACTTTGTTATCATGCAATAGTGCTTGATTCTAAATTCAGGAATAAGGAAATAATCCTTAATGCATATCAGTTAGAAATTTCAAATTATCAAGGATCAGCAAAGCTTATTTAGTAAAGGAAAAGAAAAATGCAAGAAACACGGTAACATAAAATAAGAGAAACATAAGAAACTTGTTCTAGATGTCAAGGAATAATATAAAGCCATTTTGATTAAATCATTCTGGTATTGATAGTAATATAAAATAGGTAATGGAAAGAAATAAGAATCCAAAGTAGATCCAGAAATAGATACAGGAAATCTCTCTCTATATATAAAATCTACCTCCCTCTGTCTATCTGTTTATCTTTCTTCAGTAGGAAAAGGATGATTTAATAGAGAAAATATAATTGGTTACCCATCTGGAAGGAAGTGAAACTAAAACCGTATCTTGTATGATGTACATAGAAATACATGAGTATAAGAAAATTCACAAATTTAGTTTGGCAAAAGTTCTCATAAACAAAGTTAAAGGATAAATAATAGAATTGACCAAAAAAAGCAACATAAAAGACAGATGGAAGACTAATATCTATTGTATACATTGAGCTCTTCTATTTTGCCAAGCAGGGAGTGTTAAAAAAGAAAAAAATTCAATGACAGTTGTTAAAGATGGTAAGGCAGTCTTTTTATAGGAACATCAAGATAGGTATAGGACTACTGCAATGGAATTTTAGAGTTGGGAAAGAGATTGGGCTCAACTCCCAGTGTAGCATAGGCAAGTGGGAATTCACAAGTAAGGAGCAGGGTGGGGATCAGGGGTCACTTGGGAGGTGGTGGAGACTAGGAACCTGATCAGATATTGAGAGTGGGAGGGTCTTGGTTAAACTGACTTACCAGAGTTCTTGCTGAGACTAGATTTTACAAGGAAGTGCATAGGTGGGGCTAGGAGAAGTTTAAGCCTGACAGAAGTGTCGGTCAAGCAAAGAATCATTGTAAGAAGTAATCCAATAGAAAATTGATAAAAAGGACAAAGAATGTGAAGAGACAATTCATAGATGAGTAAATCTAAATGAGCAACATGCTTATAGAGTTACTCTTATAGTAGTCTGGGAAATGCAAATTAAGGTAAGATGATTTTACATTTATCAAACGTGTTAGCAGTAGGTATTTAAGATGGTAACACTGATTGGTGACAAGAATATAGGGAAAGGTACAGAAACGGTGGTGAAAATAAAATTTCTTACAATATGAAAAGAAATTGGTAAGATATATTGAAATTAAATTGTATGTATACTTTCAGGCGGAATATAAATTACAGGGAATATAACTTGTGGAATATAACTTACAGGGGAAAAATCAATATTATATAAAAATACATATACAGAAATAGTTGGAGCATGACTTTGGGTGGCAGAAAACTGGAGTACACATCAATAGAGAAGCAGTTGCACAGACTGTTAAAAATACACTTAAGTGTTAGAAGGGTTGAATTTAATAAGTTACATTTCAGAGTTGAAGGAATTTTTATGAGGTAGTATTAAGTGGAAAAAAAAAGGATACTATAGAGAGTTTAATGTGAAAATCTTTAAAAAAAAAGAAAAAACAAAAGTCAGCGCAGCTGGGTGACTTAGTCGATTAAGCGTCTGGCTCTTGATGTCAGCTCAGGTCATGATCTCATGAAGATTCTCTCTCTCTCCCTTTCTTTCCCCTTCCCCTCTCCACATCAAAAATAAGTTAAATAAATAAACAAAAATAAGATGAAAGTCCTCCACATACTTATATGTATATGTGTACTCTGTGTAATTTACTTGGACATGCAGAAAATAGGAATGGTGTATGTCATGCTCTTTGTTGATGTGAGCTCTTTCTAATTGGCTGATGTGCATTAGGAGAAGGAGAGGTGGAAGAGGAGAGAGGTAATGGCAAACCAAAAAAGCAAAATATAAGACTACTAAAAGAAAGTCAAGTATGTTATATGATCACATTTAGGGAGTTACGTATATATACATGCATATGATGATATAAAAATAATTCAAGGAAGAATATCACAGAAGTCTTCCTCTTTGAAACTGGTGGTGACACCTTCCCTCTATCAATTATTAACACCAAAGGTCTTGAACCCTTAATGTTCTGTGTAATATATTTTTCCTGAAACTAGTATTTATGTTCTAGAAGAGTTGACATCACATGAATGAAGGATATGAAGGGCTTAAAACCTGAATTTCCCCCTCTCTTCACCACTCACTTCAGTTTCAGCTTCTCAGCCTCAAATCCCTGGGGGCACTTGGGCGGCTCAGTTGGTTAAGCATCTGATTTTGGCTCAGGTCATGATCTCAAGGTCCTGGGGTGGAGCCCCACATTGGGCTCACTGTTCAGCGGGGAGGCTGCTTCTCTCTCTGCCTCTGCTTCTCCCTCCAACTTGTACTCTCCCTCTCTCTCTCTCTCTCTCTCAAATAAATAAATGAATTCTTAAATATGTAAATATCTTTTTCTGTCACCAAGTGACCAACCCCTAGGGAAGTGTCAATTTTTTATTTAGTTCTTAAATCAGCTCCATTGTTGAAGCTCTCACTTTACAATTAAATTGGTTCTAGGTTTTCTAATACCATTTATGCTAGAGTTCAGGTAAAATTAAGCATCAAGTAGGCTTTTGAGAGCTTACCGGGGAGAATAATCATAAGCTATAACCCTATTTCTGATAGGAAATTAGTGTATTGCACACTTAAAAAAGATGAAACCAAGCTGTTTGTAAATTAGGAACTATCTTAGTTAAAGAATTTTATAAATTATAAAGCTCATGTACAAATGTTAAACATGAGGGTGACCCAGTTTTGATTTAGTGGTAGTCTTGGGTGTTATGATCGACTAGAATTATTTTCCTTCAGTCCTCACTGCTGCCTTGAGACCATCCTGGAGCTCTCTACTAAGCCAAAGTGACAAACTTTATAAAGTAGAGAAGGCTCTTCTTCAGGCAAGGTTTTATTCATTTTTTATTATTGTTACCCTTGTTTCTGCCGCAAGGCTAGGCTCTGAATTTTTACCTGCATTTCCAACCCTAAATAGGAACCACAGGTCATAAGAAGGTGGGAAAAGAAAGTTAACATTTATTGAGCATCTACCATGAGCCAAGTTGTTTAATCATTAGAGTAACTATCAAGAGGATATTCCAAATGAGGATTTCACAGGATTAAATAATTTTCCTTGTCTAGCATCAAGTAAGTAGTGGAGATGGTTTTTAAAATATAGGTAGTAATTTTTCATTTTAACTTTTATTTAAATATAACAGATATACCAAACAGTTTATGAATCAGAACTGTTCGTTGTTGAATTTTCACAAAGTGAACACTCTGAAACCAGTCTCCAGGTCAGAAAACGAAACATCACCAGAATCTCAGAAGCTACCCAGAGCATGCTAATTATCCTCTCCAGAGAGTGATCTCTCCTGATTTCCAGCACTTCTAACATCAGAGTAGTTTATATTACATCAGTTTGGACTGTTTTTGAACTTTATATAAATAGGATCATACAATATATCCTATTTTATGTCTGGCTTCTTTCAACTTTCTGTTTGGGTAGTTCATTGATATTGTTACATGCTGTTGTAGTTTGCTCATTCTCATTATTGTATAATACTCCATTGTGTGAATATACCTCAATTTGCTTATCCATTTAACTGTTAATGGACATTTGGATAATTTCCAATAGCTACTTAGCTATTATGAATAGTACTGCTATGAGCATTCTTATACACACACATGTGTTTTAGTGCACAAATATACACATTTCTGCTGAATGTATACTTAGGAGGGCAGTCGCTGTGTCATAGGATTTGTGTTAGGAATTTTGATTACTTTATATTCTTCTTAACTGCCAAACAGTTGTCCAAAATTGGTTATACCAATGTACACTCTAACCAGCAGCCTATGGGAATTCTGACAGTTCTCATCCATTCTAACAGAGGCATTTTGAAAGAAGGTTTCTGACTCTAAAACCCAATGCTCTTTTCCTTTTATCTAAATTTTATTTAAAGGTAAGAACTTGGTAACAATTTTCTTTTATAAATTCCATGATTCTTTCTAAGATTATTATTCTTTGTTCATTAAGTGAGTTTCCTTTTTTATACTGGAAAATATATCTGCGCTGAATAGAATTTAGCAGGGTCAGCAGTGTATCGGAGGCCTCACACAAGTATTTATCTTCAGTGAACCCAGCTTCTTCTATTTTCTCTGCATGGGTGAAAAGAATGGCAGTGTAATTCTTCCAAGCATGTCCCAGAAGTTCCTGAAAGAAAGAAGAAGTTAAATGGGTATTTGACTTGACCCATAGTCCTCAAACACAAGCAAAGGATAGCTTTTAGACATATATTAGTTATTAGACATATATTAGATATAGACAGTCAACAGATCTGGATGTCTGTCATGTTACTAAAAGCTGATATATGTAATGGGGAGTGAAGATGGGGTCAAATAATGGAAAGAAATAGAGAGATGGGCAGAGTTTGTTAAAAAAAAGGCTTTCTTCTTTTTAATTTGCTCTTATAATTTATGTATATACAACTTCAGAACTGTGTATTATTAATGCTGCATATGATACAATTTCATTTACAACATTCAGCAATAATTTATATTTACCTGACAACCTGAAGCTATTAGAACTACAGTTCCTTTAAGTCAAAGGACTTCGGCCAAGGGAATTATCCTATTTTTTTTTTGTAGTAATGTTGTGTTATTATCATAACTAGAAGTATCTTCTGAGGATTTATAATTACATAATCTGGTTACAATCTATTGATTAATCAGATGACATGTAATGGAAAAGCTAAGATCAAATTACATTTAGTGATTTGGAACAACTACAAAATATTACTGTGATTCGAATCCTCTTCACTTCACATGCCAGAATCAAGCCCAGTTTATCAGATGACTTCCTCTAATGTGGTTGAAAAACATTGAAGACTGGTATTCCTTTGTTTAGTAATGTGTGGAAGTTGGTTATGGAATAAAGTCTTGTTTGATTAGTGAAAATAAGCTGATATAAAATGGAAGCAACACAATGTGGCAAATTGTTCACACAATGTGGAGGGTGTCTAGAAATAATCATTTAACATTTTTAATATTCCAAAAGTTATAGGAAATCATGACATTGTGAAAGTAAAATGACATTCCTTTCATTCCAAATATTCTTGTTACCAAAATATTTTCAAAGGTGCTACCAGTTTGTAATAGCAATTTGGAGTTTAGACCCTCACCATCATCTTAAGTGGAAGGTTTAAGGTATTTTATTTTTGAGTCTTCAGAAAAATATTAAATACCTAGGAATAAATATAACAAATATCCAGGACCTCTAGTAATCAGAAGGAAGAAAGAAGGGAGAATAACTAATATTTAGTGGTAGATACTATGCTCGTCACTTTACACACTTTATTCCTTTTGAAATTCAACATAATGCTTTGTGGGAGATAATACAAACTCGGGTTTAAAAAATCTGAAAGACAGGTTGGGAAACTATTTTCAATGTATATAACAAATGTAGGATTGGTATTTATAAAACTGAAAAACTGAAAATGAAGAGAGAAAGAGGAAGAGAGAGAAAGGAAGGAAAGGAGGAAGAATCCAGACAGGTAAATAATATGGAAATATGGCAACTGTGGGACAATATATTTAAATTTAAACATATCTAGACCATGGTTACCAATTACTATTCCTAATACAGTTTGTCATTTATCAGAGCTATGTATTTATGTATTTATCTCTGTGAGCTTTTGGAAGGTAGAATCTATGTCTTTCTTATCAAAGCCTCACGTTGTAAACTCTCAATAGAAATTGGTTGGACTAATTTGGAGTTTGGAGCCTCACCATCACCTCAAACAGAAGGCTTAGGGTTTTATTTATTTGTTTTGAATCTTCAGTTTTGTTTGTTTTTTTTTTTTTTAAAGAGAGACAGAGAGCGAGCACAGGCAGACAGAGTGGTAGAGGGAGAAGCAGGCTCCCTGCGGGGCAAGGATTCCGACATGGGACTTGATCCCACAACTCTGGGATCATGACCTGAGCCGAAGGCAGCTGCTTAACCAACTGAGCCACTCAGGCGTCCCTGTTTTGAGTCTTCAGTTTTGAAGTTTAATCTTTGGGACACAAAATTTACCTTCCTGTAAAATTTCTCTTTTGTTCTATAGTTCATGCCCATGGATTTGCATGTAGTCTGTACTTTCTCTTTCACATTCAGACCCTCTCAATGAATAAGTCCAAATTTTTCCTCATATCTGTTTAAAATTTGTCTGCACCATAGAATAATTGTATATTTCTGGTTCTCCTAAAAGTGCCCTGCCTGAAGAAAATCTGAATTGAAGTTTCAGGATCAGTACATTAAATGAATAATTATTTTTTTAAAGATTTAATTTATTTATTTGACAGAGAGCGATCACAAGTAGGCAGAGAAGCAGGCAGAGAGGAGGAAGAAGGCTCCCCGCTGAGCAGAGAGCCCGAGATCATGACCTGAGCTGAAGGCAGAGGCTTAACCCACTGAGCCACCCAGGTGCCCCAATAAATAATTATTTTTAATAGATTCTAAACCTTACAAAAGAACTTTTAAAAGGGTATTTTAATTGGTATATTCTTATGTGCCCTCAAAACATAAATTAGCAAAATTTAAATTAACCCAACTTTTAAAGAAGATAGCTGTTTGTAAATCTAATAGATGTGTAATGTCAACATCACATTTTAGCTAATAGTGACATAGCAACACTTGTCATACTTAGTATGTTGTAATGTATTTCTTGTGGAAAAGATCAAAGAGCGCAAAATGAACAGGTGTTATGGTTTGAATTGTGTATCCCACTCCAAACTCATATGTTGAAATCCTAACCTATAGTACTTCAGAATGTGACTTTATTTGGCATAGGGTTGTTGCCAATATAATTAGTCAAGTTAAGGCCACTAAGCAATGTGATTGGTGTCCTTATAAAACAGAGAAATTTGGACAAACATATGAATACACGGGAAAATGGGATAAAAACATAAAGAAAGAAAGTCAAGACCCTTGGATAGATTCTTCACTTACAGCCCACAGAAGGAATTAATCCTGCTAATGTTCATTTCAGATTCCTAGCCTCCAGAACTGAGATAATACACTTCTGTTGCTTAAAAGACACCCAAGTAGTGAAATTTGTTGTGGCAGCCCTAGCAAATTAATACAAATAGTTGAAAACTTTATGAAGTGCTAAATAGATCTAGATTCTGGGAATAAAGAGATTTCTGGGTTATGTACATCAGAACCACTTGAGATGCTTGCCAAAAATGTATCAGAATTTTTAGGGATGGAACCTGGGAATTTGAATTTTAAAAAGAACTCCAGGTGATTTATTCCTTCTGCAAAGATATACTGAGGGTTACTTTGTTTCAGGAACACAGAGTGGACCATGACATACACTTTTCTGCTTATGTCTAGTGGAGATTCTTTTGTACTAACTTAGAACTGAGGAAGAGGGACAGACAGAAAAGAAAATATTTTCCATTTGTTGTAACTGCAGGTATTGTGATAGAAAATATATTGGTGCTATAGAGGCAGACATTTGGCCCGGTTTGGGGTGGGGGTGGAAAGTGAAGGTAAAGGGAGGAGTCAGATGCAGTTTCTAGCATGTGATGATGCTTCAAGCATAGGAATCAACAAGAGACTTATAGGGCAGTGAAGATGTACAAAGTAAAGAGAGTGATTGAGCCTTATTGGAGATTGTATAGTGTATAGTATTGGGAGTTCTCTAAAGTGAAATTATTGATCTTTGAACATTCTTATCTCTGAAAGTTTCACAAATTTAGAGCCAGTTCTAATATTCATTATTGATTGTTTATTGTTTATCCAATATTGATCTGTTTATTTTGATGGTTATAATATTGAAATGTATATTACAAGTTAATAAATAGACACTACCCTTAACCTCTTGAGTGCTACCTCCAGGTCTACCCCCTGGGTTTTGGTTGATGCATGAACCACATTTGTCATTAAATATTTTTTGAAACATTACCATAATAAAAATTCATGCTAAATAAACTGTTTGGCCCAAGTGATCCCTTCCTGAGTCCTATATTATAATATAGAATTCTTCTCTTGCTAGGTGAGTACTCATTGCGTTCAATGGTATCACTGTATAACTTTAACAGTATATCTTTAGTTCCTGGTTTTCTGGGTTGTAACATTAACACATTCCCTTTTTGTCTCCACCAGATATTTCCTCTACTTTAAACTATAATAACATTCAGGGAAAATGAGTTAAACCACCTAAGGAAAATAGATTTGTAAGCTCAACACCACTTGCAAGTCCTTGTGTTCAGCCACTGGGAAGTTTTTACATGTTGATAGTTATTTATGAAAGGATGCTCATGTCCTAAACTGTGAGAGAAATTGCACTTTTGAATTACTGCCAAAAATAGAAGAGAATGGTTGATTTAGCTTATAATCTTTAGATTGATTTTTGGCTGGAAAATAGTTGACTATTTGAAAGTAGTGTCGCTTGGTGTATAGTCATCACGTTAGTGGCCAAACGTGTTCTCTATGGACCCAGAGAAAGAATACCTCACATAGAATTCCAAGAGTAAGATGAGTTAATGTAAGTTATCTGGTGTTAATAATTTAAATATAGTACTAAGCTAGATGGAAATTTTACAATCAATCATGAATTGTTTGGTTTCAGAGTGCTAATGGGTATGAGTCCATCTAGTCCTTTTGGGACAACTAGTTAGGATATAAACTGTGTTTTCCAGGAATTATGTTCATTTTCCCAGGACCTCACCAGCCCTGCCCCATTTGTTTGTGGTTGATGAAATCATAGCATCTGGACTTTTTAGGGGGAATTTTCTAAAAAGCCAACTATTACATCAACTGAGAAAAAAATTATCATGGAACAGGAGGACAATAAGGACCATTCTTTATATTTCATACTCTTCCCTTACTCTCATCCCACTTAAAGCACCACATTTCTTTTGCCGAGAGCTGAATGATAAGACTTTGTTAGATCAGATTCAGTAAATATTCAACCTTAGAGATCTTTTGTCCAAATTGGCATATTTTATAGAAGGAAATATTGTGACATGTGATGTTAAATGGCCAAAGCCTCACAGCTGGACTGTCGGCAGGCCCGGGCCTATAACAGAGGTCCCCTACCCGCCTAGACCATGTCCTTCCCACTAAACTGGAGCTTCTTACTTTAACCTTTACTAAGCCAGTGAATTTTCTTCCCGGATTTTTTTTTTTCTAAATTAATAGGGAAGTTCTTATACATCAGGGCTGTGTAAACTTGATTTCACTCTGGGCAAGATAATCCTGAAGAAGTTTACAAATAATATGTCTTAATTTTAGTGTAAGACAAACATTAACAATAAAATTATAATGCCCATAGATGACACTTAGTGTGCACTCATCTTGTGCTAGTGCCTGAGTAAATTTACTATTATGTTAATACGAAATTAGTCCTGAAAATAACCCAGTCAAGTAGACACTATTATTTTTCCCAATTTACCAATGAAGAGATTGAAATTTAGAGGAGCTACTTGCCCGAGGTCCCAAAGCAAACAAGTAACTAAGTAGGATCTTGACCACAAGTATAACTTACTCTAGAAGCCATGCTCTTATCTATAATAGATTGCTCATATCCAGTAATTCATCTGAATGAGGTACTCATTACAATCTGCATAGTGATAAAAACAATAAAAATGTTAACAATGATAGTAATTTTCTATGAATCTACTCTAAGTCAAGCAAAATGCAGAGCATATTACGTCATTAAACAAAACCCTTAAAACTCTTGAACATAGGTAAAATTATCCTCATTTTAAAAGCGAGGAACCGAAGCCAAGAAACTCGTAGTAATATTTATAGTCACATACTTAGAATTGTAAGAAGGCTTATTTTTCAACTAAATTCTTTCCAAGAACTAAGCTCGTTATCTTTGTTAAGTATTTTCAGGCTTTGCATTCGCCTCTCTGAGCCTTTTGTGTACACACCCACCTGTAACACCAACATTTGAGTTGTTCATTCTAAATACAAAATATCTGCTTAAAGCCTGATTATGTACAGTAATAATACATGATACCATGTAGTGGAAAAAATTTGGACTTTAGTCAATTCCTGGATTCAATTCCTAGTGCAGTTTGGCTGATTGCTAGCACTTTTCTTAAGGTGATTTTATTGTCTTCTCTTATTCATTATTTGTGGATTTTTAAATAATATTCAAATGATATTCAGATAATATTTAGATGAATCATTCCCTTTATTTCCCAATTTTGGGGAGATGACTCACATGTCCACCATTTTGCTATAAATTATGAAGGCCTAACATAAATTTAAAAAAAGGGATCATTTGGGGAAATGTTTCATTTGTCATTGCTGGCAGTCTATAACCCCTCTAAAAATATTAGAGCACAAATTAAAAGAGATATTTGAAGAGACCACAGGGAGGTACAAGAAAGAACAGGTCACTTCTCTGGCACTGGCCTTGTAGGCTCCTTCCAAGGCAGGCATGAGTGCCGCCAGAAGGGAGGAAAGCAAAAGGGAGAAGGCAGATATTCCATCCCCCATTTTGCATAAGCCAGGAAGAAAAAGAAATCCAGGGTGTGTCTGGAACCAAGAGGACCTTAACAACTCCTTGCTCTTCCTAACAGCTGTTGGTCCTGTTGAATATTAAGACATTCTGCAGCTGCTCCTAATCTGTGAGCACATCCAGATGGCTGCCACCAGTAACTGAAGCACCTTCAGGAAGAAGGTCATAAACAGCCAGCTTGTGCATAGGCGATCTTCAACCAAAAATTGTGATAGAAGCTCAGAATAGGACTGCAGTGCCTCCCAGGGGTCATGGGCCCCTCTGTATGTTACTAAATCTTGGCTTCTCAGTTTTCCTGGGAGGGAAAAGATATTTATTTTAGAAAAAAAAATTCTGGATCTGAGTTTAACTGTAGCCCATCTCCTCTCTGCCTTTAAGTCATGAACTGGACACTGAATTAAGAAAGCAGTGGTAAGAGAAGGCGGCTGTATGCCAGGGACTTTTTAAAAAGATCAGAGGCATGTATGAATCAAATTCACTTGTATAAAAAAAATTAAGGGATTACAATAGAGCTCTATATCCTAAAACTGGAAAAAAGTCTATTTTTAAAATGTATGTCTTTTTTTTTTTTAAGATGTTTTATTTATTTGGCAGAGAGAGAGAGAGAGAGAGAAAGAGAGAGAGCACATAAGCAGGAGGAGTGGCAGGCAGAGGCAGAGGGAGAAGCAGACTTCCTACTGAGCAGGGAGCCCAATGATGCAGGGCTCAATCCCAGAACCCCACCATCATGACCAGAGCCGAAGGCAGATGCTAAATTGACTGAGCCACCCAGGCACCCTTAAATTGTATGTCTTTTAAAATACCCTTTTCAGCTAAGCATAGGACGAGCATAGAGAACAATCTGGAGACATAAGGAAAGAGGTTAGTTTTTGAGAAATATTTGTGCATTTACTGAATTTACTGATTTATATCCATCTGTACCTTCAACTTAATAACAGCTTTAAATGAACTTTAAAAAACTTATTTAAAAAATTACACTGGTGGAATGGCAACAGGTTTTCCCTCACTTGATTTCTACCAGAAATATTGTTTGAAATGTAGTCTTTAATCGTTTGGGGAAGTTTGTGGGTTGTCTAGATCCCACATTGTTTCTTAATTGCAATCATCTTCTCTTCTTTGCTTTTGCACAGCATGTCCTTGATTTTTCAGGAGTTAGATGATGAAGAATATTTTTTATACTCTTGTCACCCGAATTTTTTCTGCTAGTTTGTTGTGATTTCACATATGGCTCTTTTTTTTTTTTTTCATTTTTAGAAACATGCAGTTACTGAAAAAAAAGTGTGTCTGTCATTTAGATCAATCTTATGCCTTAACAAGTTAAAGGGAAAAAAATATTTATTTGAATCTAAGTATACTATCTTTCTAAGTGTAACAGATCTTGTATCTATGTGATCAGAGATTGGTTGAAAGAAGAGTATCATTTATACAAATTCTTGAGTGAAAAAATGTCTGCTCTGTATTCTCCCTGTAGTTTACCTGTGGAGCTTCTAGTAGTGGAGAGTTCTCTTAACCTTGGTGACTTAATGAGGCTACTGAGTAATCCTAGTCAAGTCCAACGGTTAAATTTGGGTGGCCCCAGACTAGAGAATCAAGAGATGAGTAGAATGGAGCAGCTCAATGAGCAGTTTCCAGGAATTGTTGGTTATAGATGGACCTGGTTCATACATGTGTATGTACCATATGCAAGTATTACTCCCTCCATCTCCTAGTTATAGCCATATCCATAAGCCCGCCCTATTCCCAGATCCTTACCTAGACTGGCTAAACAGGCTTCCAGTTTAGTGACTTCTAATAAATGAACAAACAAACCACTAGGCAAGGGTGGCATAAGTTATTCATGTTCACGCTGAGGTCTCTGTGGTCTTTTCTTGGCTACAGTGAATCAGTTGCTGACCCTACAGATGACGAGGCACTCAGAGCATCTGAAATTCCTGATGTCTTTCCTATCAATAAAGCCACAGTGAAACCTACTTTTTCCCAGGCCATACATTATACTACTTTGGCACTTAGTGTATTGTCTTGTACTTGTTTAACTATTTGTCTCTTCTAGACTGTAAGTTTTTTAAGGACAGGACTGATATATTGTTCATCAGTCATTAAGCTCTATATAAGTAACTGATACAGTTTTCAATGACTAAATCAGTGAATGAACACCCATTTGTTGGTAAACTATGAGATTGTGCCCTTGATGTTAAATGGATACAAGTTTTAGTAGTTCTTAAACTTTGCTATTAAAAAAAAATGGACCATTTATGCAAATGCAGGTATGCAGGTTCTACTCTTGAAATTCAGTATGGCTTGGATGAATATGCATTTTTAACAACAGCCCAGTTGATTCTGAAGCTGGTGGTCTGAAGAACACATTTACAAATTCACTCATGGGTCAGTTAACCTCTGAAGTCTAGCATCTTACTTGGGGATGCGGAGGAGTTTGTCTGTGTCTTAGATGTAAAATGACTAACTGAATTCCTCTAAAGGAAATTGTAAAAATGACTCTTGGTAGGAAAAATCAAGTAATTTTTACCATTTCTATGTGACCAACACTTATTTTTTTGTCACTCTCTCTCTTTTTTTTAATGTTATGTTTGTCACCATACAGTACATCATTAGTTTTGGATGTAGTGTTCCGTGATTCATTGTTTGCGTATAACACCCAGTGGTCCATGCAATACGTGCCTTCCTTAATACCCATCACCCAACAGTTGTTTTAAACTTGCTCTAAACTAGTCTTTTAAACAGATTGTCATAGGATAATGTTCTCCAAATAGAAATAACGGAATTAGTGTAATTGCCTTTTTGTATTACCTGAATCATCTGAACTGAGGAAGATGCTTCCTGTCCACAGAGAGGCACGTCTGCTCTCTGGACCAGCAGTGCAAGATGGAGACCCTCTTGCCCGAAGTGATGTGCCAGGGCCTCCTTGACTTCCTGTTTGACATGCTCTTGTTTCAACCTGCTGTGTGGATAACCTGGAGTGTCCAAGACCTGGATCTGCAGGGTTATCTCTTGCCCCCCTCGACGCATGAAGCCACAGAGGTGACAACTGCGGCCCAGACAACAATCTTTGGTTACAGAACATGGAGAAAAGCTGCTGTGGAAGTCAGTGCTTCCCAGAAGAATATTCCCAGCAGAACTTTTTCCACTCTGAGTCATGCCAAAGAGGGCCAAGTTGATGATCATCTTGTTAGAGTCTGTCATGTCTGTGGGTAAACAAAGGTTCAGCATAAGCAGTTAGGCTTCAATATTCACCAATGTAAGCCTTCTTACTTGGCCTGGAACATTCCTGGTACTACTTTTGGTTTACTTACCCCTCATTCATAGTGACTAAAGCATGGAGGGGTGCTCCACTAAAGTGGAGACACCCCAGTGAGAACAGGAAGATTAAAATAATATTGGTAGTTTGCAATGGGAGAGGAGGGAGAAGTCAAATACAGACAAAGAAGAGATGAGGAAGCAATAATTGCAGGAAAATGAGCAGGAAAAAAACAAATTACATGAAGATGATGTAAACCATGTTTAGGAGGAATGTGTTAACTCACTAATGTGGCAGGTGAGTCGGTTTAGCAATGGGTGCTGAGGTTTCTGGGTTTATTAACGAGGCTAGCATCAATATTTGAAAATAAATCACTTCTGGAGGAGAAGTAGGAAAAGAAGAGTGGAAGAAATGGATCTTTCTGGCATTTTAAAAAACATCCCCAACTTCACCATCTCCCCACCCCTGGAATACACACACAAGTGGCATCTGCAAAAAATGATCTTTCCTGACTTCCTGAATGTTTGTCTCCTATGAAGCATGAATATTGTTAAAGAAAATTTCTGTTTTTGTTTACTTTTTTTTTTTTACAACCAGGCAACATTCTGATGAAAATGAGAACTGCTTGTAATTTCTGTTGTGAAATAATTAATAAATCATTTCCATGATCTACCATAGTAACTTACTGGCTTTTGAATAAAGGAAGTAAAGCCCAACACATTGTGTAGCTCAATTAAGAGGGAGGAGAATCTTGGGAGAATCTATTCCATTTACTGCCCCCCTAAAACGGAGGTAATCTTTTGTGTAGAACATAAGAATTTTTCCTAAAGATTTTATTTATTTGTTTGACAGACAGAGACACAGTGAAAGAAGGAACAAAAACAGGAGGAGTGGGAGAAGGAGAAGCAGGCTTCCCATGGAGCAAGGAGCGCAAGTATGCAGGGTTTGATCCCAGAACCCTGGGATCATGACCTGAGCTGAAGGCAGATGCTTAAGGACTTAACCACACAGGTGCCCCTAGAACATAAGCATTTTAAAGTCATTGATCATTTTCATTAGATCAGTAAGACGGAGCTATAGCCAATTGCCAAATGAACTCAACCTGTTGATTCAGAAGTAAGGACATTTAATTAAAATTGCATATTTAGGGGCATCTGTGTGTCTCAGTCCTTAAGCGTCTGCCTTTGGCTCAGGTCATGATCCTAGGGTCCTGGGATGGAGCCCCACATCGGGCTTCCTGCTTCCTCACATTCCCCTCCCATTCCCCCTGTTTGTGCTCCCTCTCTCACTGTGTCTCTCTCTGTCAAATAAATAAATAAAAAATCTTTTAAAAAATTGCATATTTATTATTTTTGCTTATAACTTCTACTTCTATTATTCAGTTTTATATACCTTTGGCATTTCTTGTCCTCTATTGTCCCTCACCCCAATCTCCCTAGACTCTAATATGAACATTTTGAAGTAACCTCACACCAACACACAAAAGACACTCATTTTTGGAGTCCCTCAAGATGACCCCAATTTACCCAGTTCATTCAGCTGTGTTGGCTGAACCACAGTCACTCAAGTTTCTTTTTACTCCTGAATCAAATGCATGATTAAAAAAAATAATTATTATAGAGTCTCAATAACTTGCTATATGTCACCTACCTTTTCCAATCTTAGAAATACTTTTTCCGGGGCGCCTGGGTGGCTCAGTGGGTTAAGCCGCTGCCTTCGGCTCAGGTCATGATCTCAGGGTCCTGGGATCGAGCCCTGCATCGGGCTCTCTGCTCAGCAGGGAGCCTGCTTCCTCCTCTCTCTCTACCTGCCTCTCTGCCCGTTTGTGATCTCTCTCTGTCAAATAAATAAATAAAATCTTGAAAAAAAAAAAAAAAGAAATACTTTTTCCACAAAGACTTCCCTGGAACTGGTACAGTTGTTCTTTGGTATGAACTTTAACCTTCTGACAGTGTCACCGTACCACTCTGGGACTGATACTGTATGTATTTTATTAGGTTAATCTATTACCAGAATCCTCTCCATAAATGGTTCTTTGTCTTCCTCTAATCAGCACTGAACTGTTTTTGTCATCTGATAGGCTGAACATTTCAACAGATACTTCCTGAAACTATTTTCAAGATTAAATTATTTGTTTTAGGGCATTGCTGATGGGTAATACCTTCTTTCTAGCATAAATAAATGCAAAATTGACAACTATTTTTTAAGCCATCCTTTTCTCTCTTTTTCTTTTCTTTTTTTTTTTTTTAAGATTTTATTTATTTATTTGACAGACAGAGATCACAAGTAGACCGAGAGGCCGGCAGAGAGAGGGGGAAGCAGGCTCCCTGCTGAGCAGGGAGCCCAATGTGGGACTCTATCCCAGGACCCTGGGATCACGACCTGAGCTGAAGGCAGAGGCTTTAACCCACTGAGCCACCCAGGCACCCCAATATTGACAACTATTAAACACAAACTAGACGTTCAAAAGCAATGGTCACAATTTTTCCATTGAAAATGATAGAACATTTCTCATTTACACTACATCAAAAGTTTCAACAAATAGATACACAATGTAAGTGCAATCAAAAGACATTGAGTTCATAGCAGTAGTTAGTTCATAAATTCAAAAATTCTATAAGAAAATGCTTCGCTATTTCCATGGAATTGAAATTATCTTATCCTAATTGATGCAATCACTAACATGCTCGTATCTATCTGCACATGTAGTTTCCATATCAATTAATGATAGCATATTTCAGAAAAGGAGTACAACTAACTACAAATTGAGGCCAAATACATTTTGCTTAAAATTGGGGTTTCATCTTGTTGTTGAAAGCTTTAATTTTTTCTCTGTATAACGCATACTTTTCCAACTATCTCTTTAGTGTGTAAGATGTAGAAAACTTAGTATGGTTATATTCTGGTTCATCTTCTCCTATACCTCTCAAAAAGTCTGTGAAGTATGTATTTCTGTGTGAAGGAATCTTGGAGACATCTGGAATGCCTTATGACTTCATGGGCAGAAAGTTAAAAAGTCTTCCTGTGTGGATGTAACAAGGAAAACATGAACTGTTTTCATTCATCTGACAAGCACATTTGGCCTTCTTGAATGAAGCAGAAAGAGTCTCCCCCAGGTGGCAGTAGTAGCCTGTTTCCTAAGAAGTAATTTTGAACCAGAATTTATTTCATTTTCTTCTTCAAACCATAAACTGACATTCTTCAAATAGGCAACCTACATCAACACATATTAATTGTGTGGAAGATCTTTTGAATAAAGATAAAATGAAGCCATCTTTCCCATGTTTTGTATAAAATGTGACAAGTGTAGAAGGTTCTTAGTTTTCAAACCCTCCACTTGGCAATCATAGCTTAAATCATTTGCTGAATGCAGTAGTTGACAGTTTAACAAAGTTCAGAGTTCATACGTGTGGTTAAAAGTTCCAATGAGGCTGCAAAATTTAAAAATAATTTCCAACAGGTTTAATGGTAGTTTTAGATCTAAGCCAATTTAGAGATTATATAGAAGGGTAGTGTATTGTTACTAGATGATGTTAAATAATTGATGCTAATTCTTTTTGGATCAGAGTGAAAAAGCAACTTGAAAAATTACCTTCGCTCTTTACTGAAACTTGGTTAAATATAATGTAGCTGGGATAAAACTGTATTACTTTAATGGCTGGCTCTAGAATATCTCTGACAAAGGAAATTGTCTTTGAGAAGATAGTTGGATTAGCTACTTGAAGTAGAAAAGGGGATCCTGATAACATAAGTCAAACTCACAAAAAGTGATGGCCAAACTGCTGGGAATGAGGAAGAGAGTAGAGAAGATCCAGGTATACCAAGAAGGGATGGAGGGAAGGAGGGAGAGAGAGATAGAAAGGGAAAGGAGAAGGTAATGGGAGACATTAGAACATGGCCCGACTCTGGATTTTCCACTTGTGCAAATGGTTAAAGGACTTTGTTAGAGCAGAGATAGCTAATGTTCAATTTTAAGTTCTTTGCATTTCTGGAATATAAAGTAAGCTGTGTTCATGATTATTTTGTATGAGGATGGATATTTTTTGTTTGTTTGTTTTTGGTTGTAGTTAGCATTTTACTTTATTTTATTTTGTTTTGATGGAAATTAATGGAGAAACTTGAGGTCCTCCCCAGGTTAGCACAGGATGAAGACCACAGAAGGTGGATATGGGAAATGACATCTGAAGTGAAGTAATTTAGGAAAAGGAGGAGGTTGAAGCTAGGAGACTAGTCCCTAAGAGTCTGCGAGAATCTTGGGAAAGATCTTAGACTTTACAGTCTCTGAAATGAGATATTATATGGTAAGGATGACTCTAGTTGACATGAGTAAAAATTATATTTCAAATTACACACATAAGCACAGTATTAATTTGCTAGATCTATCATAGCAAAGTATCATAGACTGAGTGGTTTAAATAAGAAAAGTTAATTTTCTCACAGATCTTGAGGTTAGAAGTGTGAGATTAGGGTGTCAGTGGGGTTGGTTTCTCTTGAAGCCTCTCTCCTTAGCTTGTCATGGTCATCTTCTCCCTGTCTCTTCACATGGTCTTTCCTGTGTATGTTGTGTCCAGTTTTTTCATTTTAGAAGGACACCAGTCATAGCAGATTAGGGCCCACCATAATGACCTAATTTTAACTTAATTACCTCTTTTAAAGGCCATGTCTCCAAATGCAGCATGTTCTAAGGTATTAGAGGTTAGGATTGTAACATATGAATTTGGGAGATACATGATTCAGCTTGTAATGCACAGGTACACACATTATATTAACATTTGTGCATATATGTATACATTGCAATTATATAAATTATACATCTTTATACTCACTAAAATTGTGTCTCTATAATCCATAAAATTGAGGTTTATTATAAGCAGTTCTTGATTTATGGCAATTTGACTTAACAGGTACTCTCATAGTTGTAAACAAACTACAATTTTCATTGGCTTGAACTGTGAACATATTGCTCATTTGTTTTTTTCTTTTCATAATAAAGAAGACCCTTAGAATAATAACCAGAGTCTGTAATTATGATGTCTAAATGGTCTTAACCTTGACCGACACTGTTATAAGTGTAGAGGAGCACTGGTAAGCTGGTTATAGTTGGTGGTAACTTAATTTTCTTTGTCTGAGCTGATCTTGGACTAAGACAACAGATCTTACCTTTCCAAAAATTTCAGAGAGCACTGGCCAGCAGTTTCCATTATGGGGACAGTCCTAATTTGAATTCATTTTGAAGGTTCTTGGAGCCACAAAGAATGCCCATGTCTGCCCATTCCAAACGGGAATATGAGAAGCCTTCGGTCGAAACTTCGTTGGTTTCTCATTTTAAAGACTGTACCAGTCTCATCCTCCCTCAGGAAAAGTTTTGATGTTGTTTTTTGTTTTGTTTGCATTTTGCTTCTGAGTATTTCTGATTGATTCTTTTTAAGGATTATAAATGAAATAAGTGTATTTCAAAGCATCTAGGAAACTCAGAAAAGAAGAGAGGAAAATAGGGTCATTTAAAACATTTTATTTCCTGGCCCACATGGGACAGTGGCTCCTCTTAGGGAGTGACACAGTAAGCACATTTCTTTTTCCAAATTACTCCCGTCCTCCCGCTATTTACTCTAGTTCCTTAAGCAACACTACTGTGATGAGAGGCCTTAATGATGGGATTATGTTTAGCATGTGGTGTGGAGGCAAGACTAATTGTTGGCAATTACTTAGTGTATGGTATTCTTTTGCTATGCTACTGCATTCAGTTTTCTAAGATTTACTTATAATTTTAGCAACTTTATTAATAGTAAAATTACTTTGTAGGTTTCTATTTTTTAACCTATATTTGTTAGTTTTCAGATCAAGCATATACTAACCTCTTGAAAGAGAAAAGTTTCTTTCTTTTGTGGTCCTTTGCAGTAATTCAGATACTTTGGCAATTATTCATATCTAGTAGATTTGAAGAAACTTTCACAAAAACAATTAGGCCCAGCAGTTTTCTAGAGGTCATTCCAGAATAACTTCAAAAATTTCTGCCATAGTAATTTGATTCTTCTTTTGTTAATTTTGATGATTTTTATATTTTGTATTTTAGCATCGATCCCTCTTCTTATTCTGTGATGGCTTATATATTGGATTTGACTTTATATGCCTAATAAATGTTTGCACACATGTGTATGTGTGTGTACATGTGTGTACATGCATTAAACTTTTATACTCTTATAGTTTCGAGTGGATTTCCATTAAAATAAATGAAATTTATAATCTGATACCTCTAGGATATAATGAATGATGTGACTTACAATAACTAAACTTTTGGTTACCAGCTTTGAGCTCTTAAGGTTGAAAACTAAGAATCACAGGTATACTCATGTTATCATTTACAATTATAATATAGTAAGTCATCATATAAATATGTGTTACTATTAAAAAATGAATGCAACCTTGAAAATAAGAGAAAAATTAGTAGGCTTTTTGTTTAAGTTTTTATTTAATCATGCTGTGGTCATCACAAGTGCACTCCTTAGTCCCCATCACCTATTTCACTCATTCCCCTGCCACCCTCTCTTCCCACAACCATAAGTTTGTTCTCTAGTTAAGAGTCTGTTTCTTGAATTAAAAATAGAGCTTCCCTATGACCCTGCAATTGCACTACTGGGTATTTACCCCAAAGATACAGATGTAGTGAAAAGAAGGGCCATCTGTACCCCAACATTTATAGCAGCAATGGCCATGGTCACCAAACTGTGGAAAGAACCAAGATACCCTTCAACGGACAAATGGATAAGGAAGATATGGTCCATATACACTATGGAGTATTATGCCTCCATCAGAAAGGATGAATACCCAAGTTTTGTTATCAACATGGACGGGACTGGAAGAGATTATGCTGAGTGAAATCAGTCAAGCAGAGAGATTCAATTATCATATGGTTTCACTTATTTGTGGAGCATAACAAATAGCATGGAGGACAAGGGGAGATGGAGAGAAGGGAGTTGAGGGAAATTGGAAGGGGAGATGAACCATGAGAGACTATGGACTCTGAAAAACAATCTGAGGGGTTTGAAGGGGCAGAGGGTGGGAGGTTGGGGGAGCCAGGTGGTGGGTATTATGGAGGGCACGTATGACATGGAGCACTGGGTGTGGTGCATAAACAATGAATTCTGGTACACTGAAATGAAATTAAAAAAAAAAGAGTCTGTTTCTTGTTTTTTTTTTTTTTTTCTCTCTCTGTCTTATTTCCCTTTGCTTAGTTGTTTTGTTCCTTAAATTCCACATATGTGTGAAATCATATGGTATTCGTCTTTCTCTGACTGACTTATTTCAATTAGCATTATACTCTATAGCTCCATCCATATTGTTGCAAATGGAAAAATTTCATTCTTTCTTATAGATGAGTAATATTCCATTACACACACACACACACACACACACACACACGATACATATTCTTTATCCATTCATCAATTGATGGACATTTGGGCTGCTTCCATATCTTCGCTATTGTACATAATGCTGCAATAAACATAGGAGTGCATGTATTCCTTTGGATTAGAGTTTTTGTATTCTTTGAGTAAATACCCAGTTGTGTGATTGTTAGTTGTAGGGTATTTCTATTTTTAACTTTTTGAGGAACCTCCATGTTGTTTTCCAGAGTGGCTGCACCTATTTGCATTCCCACCAACAGTGCAGGAGTGCTCCTTTCTCCACATCCTTGCCAACACCTTTTGTTTCTGGTGGTTTTGATGTTAGCCATTCTAACAGGTGTGAGGTGATATCTCATTATAGTTTTGATTTGCACTTCCCTAATGAGAAGTGATGTTGAGCATCTTTTCATGTGTCTGTTGACCATCCCATATATCTTCTTTAGAAAGACAGCTATTCATGTCATCTGCCCATTTTTTTTAACTGGATTTTTTGGGGGTATGTGTGTGGAGTTTTATAATTTCTTTATATATTTTGGATACTAACCTTTTATTGGATATGTCATTTGTAAATATCTTCTCCCATTCAGTGGGTTGCCATTCAGTTTTGTTGATTGTTTCCTTTGCTATGCAGAAGGTTTTTAGTTCCAACAGTTTATTTTTGCTTTTGTTTCCCTTGACTCAGGGGACCTATCTAGAAAGAAGTTGCGATGACCAATGTGAGACAAATTACTGCCTGTGTGCTCTTCTAGGATTTTTATGGTTTCAAGTCTCACTTAGGTCTTTTATCCATTTATTTATTTATTTTTGTGTAGGGTGTAAGAAAGTGGTCCAATTTCATACTTCTGCTTGTTGCTGTCAAGTTTTCCTAATATGATTTTTTGAAAAGACTGTCCTTTTTCCACTGGATATTCTTTCTTGCTTTGTTGAAGATTCTTTGATCATATAGTTGTGGGTCCATTTGGGTTTTCTATTCTGTTCCGCGTGTCTATTTTTTTGCCAGTACCATACTGTTTTTATAACTACAGTTTTGTAATATAATTTGAAGTCTACAATTGTGATGCCTCCAACTTTGCTTTTCTTTTTTAAGATTGCTTTGGCTATTTCGGGTCTTTTGAGGTTCCATACAAATTTTAAGATTCTTTGTTCTAGTCCTGTGAAAAAAAATGCTGTTGGTATTTTGATAGAAATTGCATTAAATGTGTATATTACTTTGGGTAGTATAGACATTTTAAAATATTTGTGCTTCCAATCCATGAGCATAGAGTATCTTTCCATTTCTTTGAGTATCTTTACATTTGCAATTGTAAATAGGATTGTTTTCTTCATTTCTCTTTCTGCCACTTCATTACTGATGTGCACAAATGCAACAGATTTCTGTACACTGATTTTGAAGCCTGTGACTTTATGGAATTCATTTATCAGTTCTAGCAGATTTTGGGGGTGAATCTTTCAAATTTTCTATATATAGTATCATGTCAGCTGCAAATAGCAAAAGTTTAACTTCTTCCTTACCAATTTGGATGTCTTTTATTTCTTTTTGTTGTCTGATTTTTTGTGTGATTCCCATGGCTATGACTTCCAGTACTATGTTTAATAAAAGTGGTATAAGGGGACATCCTTGTCCTGTTCCTGACTTTCAGGGAAAAGCACTCAGTTTTTCCACATTGAAGATGATGTTAGCTGTGGTTTTTCATATATGGCCTTTATAATGCTGAGTTATGTTCCCTTTAAACCTATTTTGTTGAGGGTTTTTATCATGAATGGATGTTATACTTTGTCAAATGCTTTTTCTATGTCTATTGACATGATCATATGGTTTTTATCCTTTCTCTTATTGGTGTGATGTATCATGTTGATTGATTTGTGAATATTGAACCACCCTTGCAACACAGGAATAAATCCTATTTGATCATGGTGAATGGTTTTTTAAATGTATTATTGGATTCAGTTTGCTAGTATTTTGTTGATAACTTTTGCATGTAAGTTCATCAGATGCTTAATGACTGAGCCACTCAGGTGCCCCTATAGTTTTTGTTTTAAAGTCTATTTTGTCCAATAAAAGCATTGCTGCTCTTTCTTTTGACATCCACTTGTGTGACAAATGTTTCTTTAGCCCCTTCTGCAGGTGGCTTTAGGTCTAAAATTAGTCTCTTATAGGCACCATATAGATGGGTATTGTTTTTTTCATCTGTTTTGTCACCTGATGCCTTTTGATTGGAACATTTAGTCCATTTACATCCAAAGTAATTCTTGGTAGATAGGTATTTATTGCCATTTTATTACTTGTTTTGTTTGAAAATTTTCTCTGATCCTTTCTTGTCTTTCTCTTCTTCATGGTTTGCTGGTTTTCTTTAGTAATATATTTGGATTTCTTTCTCTTTACTCTTTGAATATTTATTAATGGCTATTGATTTGGGGTGACCATTAGATTTGTATGTAATGTCTTCTGCACATAGCAGTCTATATTAAGTTGATGGTCCTTTAAGTTTGAACCCATTCTTGGGGCACCTGGGTAGTTTAGTCAGTTATGCATCCGACTCTGGATTTTGGCTCAAGTCGTGATCTCAGGGTCATGGGATTAAGCCCTGATTTGGGCTCTGTGCTGAGCAGGGAGTCTGCTTGAGGTTCTTTATCTCCCTCTTCCTCTGCCCCTCCCCCCATGCTCTCTCTCTTTCTCAAATAAATAAATAAATCTTTAAAACAAAGGTTTGAACCCATTCTTTACTCCTCCTCATGTTCTAGGGGTATGGTGTCATATTTTACAATCTTTTCTTTTGTGAGTTCCTTGATTGATTGATTTTTTAGAGAAGTATTCATTTTTACTGCTTTTGTGTTTCTTACCCTCATACTGTCATTTTTGGTCTTTCTTTTCTACTCAGAGAATCCCCTTTAATATTTCTCACATGGCTGGTTTAGTAATCAAGAACTTCTTTAGTTTTGTGTGTCTGGGAAAATCTATCTTTCCTTCTATTCTGAATGATAACCTTGCTGGATAGAGTATTCTTGGCTGTAGGCTTTTCCTATTTAACACTTTAAATATATCATGTTACTCTTTCCTGGCTTGGAAAGTTTCTGCTGAAAAATCCATTGATAACCTTATGGGGTTTCCTTTGTATATGACTATCTTTTGTCTTCCTGTTTTTAATATTTTTTCTTTATCAGTATATTTTGCTATTTTAATTACAATATGTCTTGGTGTGGATATGCTTTTGTTGATTATGTTGGGATATCTGGATATCCTTTTCCTCCTGGATCTGGATATCTGTTTCCTTACCAAATTAGGCAAGTTTTCAGATATTATTTCTTCAAATAAATTGTCTGCCCCCTTTTCTCTCTCTTCTTCTAGGATTCCCATAATACAAGTGCTATTATATTTGATGGAATCACTGTGTTCTCTAAGTCTATTCTTGTTTTGCATAATTCTTTTTTTCCTTTTGTGTTCAGCTTGATTATTCTCCATTACTCTGTCTTCTAGGTCATTAAGTCATTCCTTCCTCAGTTTCTTCCAGCCTCTGGTTCTTTCTGCCAAGCAAGTTTCTCATTTTATTAATTGAGCCCTTTATCTCTGCTATGTTATTCCTTCTCTCTGTCTTAAGTCTCTAACTCATGTCTTCCACCCTTTTCTCAAGTGCAGTGAATAACTTTATGAGCATTGATTTAAATTTCCATCAATTGTGTTACTTATTTCTGTTTCACTTAGATCTCTGGCTGTGGCCTTGTCCTGTTCTTTCATTTAGGATACATTCCTCTGTCTTCTCATTTTGTCTAAGTCTCTGTGCCTGTTTCTCTGTGTTAGAAAAGCCAGCTATGTCTCCTTTCTTGAGGGTAGTGGGTTTTTGAAGAAGACATCCTGTTGGGCCCTACAGTGTTATGTCCCTTGTTCTGCAGGGCCTGGCACTTCCAGGATGTGTGCTGCATGTACTTTGCTATTGTGTCCTGAATGCTTTATCGTTCAGGCCAGTTGTCTGCAGAGGCTCTCTTTGCCTGTTATGGGCAGTGTTTATTCTCTGGCCTGAAGTTGTCATGTTTTAACTAGGCATGCTCTGGTCTGCTTGTGAAATGAGACCTGCTTGTGAATGAGGCCGATGCTGCCACCAAAACTGAGGCCTTGAAAAACTCCTGGGTCAGGAGAAACACTGTTGGCCTGGGTTTGGCTCAGTCATCTGGGGAAGGGAATCTGCTGCACAGGGACTGGGGCAAACATGACTGAGAAGGATGGTTCCACAGAGTGTTGTGGTGACAGGGCTTGGTATAAGCGAGTTAGATAGTGAAAGTGGGCACTGTGTTGGTTCCCACAGATGGCTCTATGTTTATACTGATGGACAGGGTAAGGAAATGGTGCTAGTTAGTTTCTTTGTTTCTGGAAGAATCTCCCCACTAATGTTGCCTTTCTGGGACATACTCAGAGAAGAGCAAAGAACTTCTCCACTGTATGCCCAAGGGGCTCTTCACAGTTTCCGTGCGATATGTCTACAAGTTGTTTGTCTTGCCTTCTCTCTGAGAGTAGCCCCAATGTCCTCGGAGCTCTCCCACAGCCAAGCACACTGACCTTTAAAATTCCAGGCTTTAAACCCCGCTGGTTGCAAGAATCCACAAAGTTCCAGGCCCTCTCGAATTCAATGTCAATTGCTATGGGAATTCATTTTCCTCATGAGCTCACCTGTGTGCTAATCTGTCTCTTGCCCTTTTCTATGACTAGAGCTCCCTCTCCACAGCAGCTGCCTTGATCTGTTTCTCTCCCAAAGTATGTCTCCACATTCCTACCTTCTTTAAGATGGCCTCTTCTCTACCTATTTTGTGGAGTTTGTTCTGCCAATCTTAAGGGCAATTTCTGGGCTATTCAGAAATTTCAGAATTCAGAAATTCTTTGATAGTTATTTAGTAGTTTTCATGGGATGAGGCAAGCTTAGGGTCCTCCTACTGTGCCACCATCTTCAAAATTGGTAGAGATTAAAATGCAAAGGATCTTAAATCTTCCAAAATTTATTTTTAAAAAACTTCTGCTACATTCTGTTACCCCAATTTAGATCCTCTTTGATAAAAGAATTTTCTTACTCAATTTTGAGAAATAAGATGATATAGTATAATACAGAATATTATTGAAAATATATTAATATAAAAATAATTTTATATGTCAAAGATTTTATATGCTTTATTCTTCTTACTTAGGAAATAACATGCACTCAACCTGTATGATAAGACATCAGGTTGACCTCAACTTCTAAGAGACTCTAATTTGTCATGTATTATTCAATTTCAAACATTTATGTGTTATCGATTCTAGTAATGCCTTGGGAAGCACTAGAAAATTCTCTTATCATAATACAAAACATCATAAATGTCATGGATATTGGTTAGAAATGAAGTTATGGCCATGGGCATCAGATGTCACGCCTGATATATCCTAGACTTGATGCTACAAAATCTCCCATTTTATGGGAAATGCCTTTTTTCCCTAAAATAATTGAGAATCTCAAGTCAAGAAAAATAAGCCCTGCATAATAACTAACTTATTTAATATACTTATAGTCTTCCTAGTATAATTAATTTTTCTTTTCCAAGAAAATGTAAGCTTTTTCTCTCCTTAGTAATTGTTGTGGTAAGGAACTAACTCCCTAAATATTATCACTAGAATTTGTTAATAACAAAGTATCTGAAACATGGAGACCAATAAAAGATACTGCTAATTACTTTAGAAAGGTCAGAAAATCCTCTAAAATCCCTTAATACTTTCCTGTCCCAATTTGAGGTTAGATAGGGTGTGTGTGTGTGGCTTGCCCAGTGATGGACTGTTATCAACCACTAAGCTATGCAAAAGACATGATACATGACATTAGTACAGTCTTATCAGCTTCTATCAAAGAATGTCAGCTACATGGGAGGTACAGTTATTAGTATTAAATTCAAGTCTTGAGTAATTTCTGGGTTTGAAATACTGGATGGTAATTTACTATATAGTAGCCCTTTATTGAACCTTAAAAAAGAAAACAACAGCAGAGTACTAAAGGTATTTGTGGCCTAAAGCAAGAATTTTGGATTTCCAAATTCCTAACAATACTGAGGAGTGACTGAGATACCAAGAGAAGGAGAATCAAATGGGGGTTATCCTTTGTAGATTTCTGTGCAATGCAGATTACCTAATGGCATATCATAGAGAGGCAGTAATGATGCAGAAAAGGAAATGTCAGTGTTGTGTTTGTGTGTATGTGTACATGCATGCTATATGAGTTCAGCATACTGTAATAGAAAGCTAAGACGTATGTAGTACATGTGACAGACACTGTTCTAGACACTTTTAGTACATTAAGACACACAGCCTTCTGAATTGGCTGGTATTATTAACCCCATTTGAAAGGACATTCAAGCACAAAGAGGTTAGGTAATTTGTTCATGATCATGTAGCTGGTAAGTCTCAGAGTTTCTCTTGTTCTCAGTGTATAGTTATTGATATTCATCTGCTCAATTAGTTACTATTTTTATTTCAGCTGTAGCATCTGGCCAGAAAAATAAGATTATTTGCCAAAAGTGTAAAGAAGGGGGAAAGGCACCTCAGAATAAGGTGAAGGAACACAGGGAGCATGATTTATCCATATATGTAAACTGATACTTTATTTTTATACTTTGTTCCCCAAAAATGCTTTGGGAAAACATTTAAAACATAAATAAAGAAATAGTGGATTTTCTAAAGGAAAAGTTAAAGTTGTCCAAAGTTAGTTGACATTTAGTTACAGTTCTTTGTTTCTGCTTTGGGCCCAATCTTATTGATCATCCAGGCCATTTTAATCATAAAGACCCCTCCCCCCAAAAAACCCAACCAATAACAGCAATAATAGTGATAATGACAACAGCTGTACATTTTTGGGCAATTACTGTGAGGCAAGCATGTGCTAAGTGCTTTATGTGAAGTTTTTCATGTAAGTCTCATAACAAATCTGTGTGGTAGGCACAATTATTGTCACTTTCTCCATAAGGAAACAGACTCAGGAGAAGAATCCTCTCAATATCACACAGCTTAGAAATAGCAGAAAGGGAATTCCAGCCTAGATCTACCTGAGTCCAGAGACCATATACTTATTCATTATACCATAAAATGGATAAGCACAAAAGGAAAATGCTAAATGCTCTGCACACATCCTTTGCTTATGTTCTACTTAATTCTGGTCATACTCACCAATGTCATAAATAAGCACTTTGTTAAAATCATACACTGACCTGGTATTATACTTCCGTGATCATGGCCCCACACAGTACATCACATCCTGCTTGTCAGCCAAGTCTCCACAAAAATTAACAAGCCTGATTTGAAAGTCAGAGGCAGAGCAGGCGAGAAAGTGGGTGGTAAGCTTTGAGAATGGTTTTCAGGTGCTCACCACATGAGCTAAGCGCAAAAAAGACATGCTAAGGTCTATGTGTTGTGTGGTCTATGAGAGATGAGGTCAGTAATATAACACTGTAGTGTAGTGGTAAATTTCAAAAAGAGACATATGATATTTACATAATTCCTAAAAGGTGAAATTAAATAGGTCTGGATAAGAGCCACTATCTGTGCCAAGCATGATTATATGAAATTGAAGTCATTGCTTTACATTGCTTTATTGCTATAAAATTGCTGGGCTAAAAAACAAACCATAGGCCCACAGTGTTTGGAGACATTCATCTGAAACATATTGTTGTAAGCTTAGATGTGGTGGAAGAGTTGAATTTGGTCTTCTAGCCAATTTGGGAAGGTATACAGGATATTACAGAATAGAATAAAGATCACATTTACGTAGTCCAATTGTAAGCTTAATTTGGCCGAAGAAATGGCAAGAAGTAGACTGCATGTAGAAGTGGCAAAACAGCTCTATGGTTCAAGGTGGTCCTTTGTATGATATTAATTTTATTGTCTGTCCTGTTTTATAATACTTTGTTTTTAAGCTTGATATTTTTTGAAGCAATTTCTAAACTCTGTGGTGTGCACAAATTTACATTATAATCAAAGAGCAAAATATAACATTTAGAGATGGTATTATGCCACATAAATACATAGATGACATCACAAGCTGGTGTGACAATAAGGTATCATGGATGGTGTTTATAGCATAATATGAAAATATGTACTTCTTCCTATGGTTGTTTCTTATGTTCACCAAAGAGAAATGAAATAAATATTGCTATTATTAAAGATAAAGGTAATTATTTTTAAAATAGTTTTATTTTTAAAAATATGAAAGTGTGTTTGTTAAAATTTATGCCAGCACTGTAGATATTAAAGAATATTTGAAGCTTATTCAAGTTGAGCTCCCCAAATAGCTAATTAATTAGCAATTCAAAACATATTATTGAGTGACCAATTTGTGCTGGGTACATCATTTATTTTCCAGAAGTCAGAGGTTTGTTAAGATAATTATAAGGCAAATTAAATTCTACAGGATTTATTGTTATATTTCCTTCTTTTTTTATTTTGAGTATAGTTGACACAGGTGTACAATGTAGTGATTCAACAACTCTCTACTGTTTTGGCTATGCATTTCTGTTAATCTCACATGTGTTTCATAATGTAGGAGGTCCTCAAAAACTCAAAAGTGAAATATTTTCAGAATCTGGACACACCTAGACTCCAAATCATTGCCATAAAACTAGAGGGCTACATTGTTTGTTTCTCTCCTTTATTAGCACATAGATGAATAGTTATAGTCCCTCAAATAAATGATTATTGAATGAATACATTTATATGAATGTGTAAGAATTAGAAACAAAATAAAATAGAAAGAACTGGGTTGAAAATCTAGAAAGCCTCTGAGAGTAGTTATTTCTTTACAAAACAAAAAATTATCTACTTCAGAGGATTGTTGTAGGGTTTAAGATAATCTATATGAATATATTATATCACTCTAAAAGTAACTGATTACAATCATCATTTGTTCTGTTTTAATTTTTAATTCCCCTGGGGAAGAAAATAGTGCTTTTTTTTTCAAATTTGGAAAATTGAACAGTGACTTAATGTGCAAATTGACAGTCTAAAAAAATTCCATCATGCTGATGATTAAAATAACAAGCACTGATTTTCTTTTAATTTAATCTCTCCTTTGCAAACTGTCAATCATGCTAGCTTTTTCTGATTCTCCTACTTATAGATGAGAAAGCTTTTGCTACCCTTCTCCTCATTGTTTTAAGTAAAGTAAGTCATTATGGCAATAGTTGTAAGAGGATTTTTTGAAGCTTTGTATGATGCCCTAAAATAATTTAAATCATGGTTAATGTTTGTGTATGTTTATCATTCCTGCTATTTTAGTTACATCATCACTTAATAGATCTTATTAAAACAATATAATAACAAAATACTGTTAGAATACCCATTAGCTAGCCTTCTAAGCCCATTCTTGAAAAAATTACTCAAAGCCAAAGCATTAATTTTCTTCAATTTTGTAGTGTAACAGTGCCAGAAGTCCTGGATTCTAGCCCTAGTGTTACTACTAACATATTCTACACACTAAGGCAAGTCAGCTGACTTTTTTGGATTTGACTTTGCCAATAGAGAACTTGAAAAAGATGAACTTGGTGTTTCTAAGGTTATTTCAAGCTTTAGAATTACAATTCCAATCTTATAGAAAGAAAATGATTATTCAAATTCAGGCTCAGAAATTAACATTTGGCTCATTTTAGTCTTAATAAATTGTAGTGTCTAAGATTAATGAGAATGTATCTAGAGTAGGTATATGGAAGAAATCCTGATTCCCACAAGGATGTAACTTAGCAATTCATGGACTCTAATTTATACCAGTGCTTATTAAATAGAAGAGGAAAGGGAAATGTCTTTCTCCATATTGGAAAATGATGGAGAGGAAAGAACTTATAAACTCTTCCTTGTTTTTTTGTCCCCCCACTCCTCTATTGACCTCCTCTTTCCCACCCATCTGCCATCAGCATCATGCTGATGTAGAAGGTCAGCTGCTGGGAGTTAGTGGCAGGGGTGGGATTTTGCAAATGAGCTCACCTTGTTTTGAATTTCTGTTTTCCATCTGTTTTTGGCAAACATTCCTGAATTTTTAAGAACTCCATCTACTTTAATATAATTGATGAACATTTCATTCTCTTTCTAGTGCAATACTGAGATTACTTTATACTAAGAACAAGGAAGCCTGGCTTCCTTCCCCATCAGGTCCCACAGGCCCTTGCTGTCATTCATAAGAATTCTTTAAGTTACTTTTGCATTTATTCCCACTTAGGTAGCATAAACCTTTTCTTGTGGCCCCTTCCTCTGGTTTTTGGAATCTCTCTCATTTCTCTTTTTCCCCTTCTGTTTCTGGTCTTTGCCATAGAATAAAAGATGTGTGTGAGCCATGAGAGCTCTCACCAGTTCTCTTCTAGGGACAGATTATACAGGAAACTGGCATGGGCCACGGCAGTCAGCCCTTCCATTTGAGGATTTTCCTTGCCATTCTGTACCTCCTACCAGTTAGGAGGAAAAAAACAGTTTTAATCATTATCTCAAGGGTTCTTCCCATGTTTTTCCTGATGTTTAACTTCCACATCACTTCTCTCCCTTTCCTTTGAAGATTTTCAAGCTGGTGGGTACACAGGATTTATCTATGTGCCAATTCCTGTTGGCTATGGTTGCTTGGCATATTGTTTGAACAGCAATTCAGGGCTTAGCAGGGTTGAATGCTGTGATCTCTTTAGGTTTAGCAGTGGGAAAGGAGGGGAATGGCACCTTGAATCAACAACTTTCTTAGGCCTTACTTTTTACTCAGATTGAATTGGTCCCAATCTTTTTTGTATACTGACTGTTTATTCTAAGAATTATACCATGCCACATTTCATTGCTAAAGTGTTCTGGGCCCCAATTCCAATTTGGTGGTGGCAGTGCTGGTGATGGGGTTTCCCCAGAGCACCATGCAAGTCTCCAGCACCAATGGGGTGTCCTAAAATTTCACTAAATTTTTACACTATCTATCTGGAGATAGCATTAGATCTCACAGGCTAAAGGGCTCAGTCCTGCAAGACTGACCCCCACCCTTTTAGATACCAGTCCTAGGCTTCTGACCAACTGGATATGGATCTGAGGTTTCATATGATCCCCTTTTTGGGTTCAATTAATTTGCTAGAGTGGCTCATAAAACTCAGAGAAACATTTTACTTATTAGATCGCTGGTTTATTATAAAAGAGTATAAGTCAGGAAGAGCTTAATGGAAGAGATGTATAGATCAAGGCATGGAGAAAGGGCACATAGCCTCCAGGCTTTCTCTGAGTACACCACTCTCCTCAAATCTTCATCCTGGAAGCTCTCCTAAACCTATCCTTTTGGGTTTTTATGGAAGCTTCATTACATAGGCATGAGTTACTAAATCATTGCCCATCAGTGATGGATACCCCTTTGGGTAAGGGGATAGGTCTGAAATTTCCAACCTTCTAATCACATGGTTGCTTCCACTGGAAACCAGCGCCCATCCTTAGGTGAGGTCCAAAAGTCACCTCATTTACATAACAATCGTCGTCTCAATTGCTCTTATTGCTTAGGAAATTCCCAGAGTTTTAGGAGCTCTGTGCCAGAAATAGAATGAAAACCAAATATGTATTTCTTATTTTAGATTACAATATTGCAATTGCACTTGCTTTTAGAAAGTCTTCTTGTACCCTTTTCCCATGACCCCAACGCTAACAAAGTTTTTAAGAACAATGATCATATATTTTTCATATTTGTATGCTTTAGGTCCTACCTAATATTTGGCTTGGCATATATTAAGTGCTAGTAAAATTACACAAATACAGAAATGAGATTGTTTTGTCTCTTTAGTCTTTTTCTCTCTCATCTCTTACATCTGATTAGCAAGTGCTGTTTCACCTTCAAATATCCCTTAGATCTCTCCATGCTTCTTCACGCAACCTGAAAGTTTTCCTTTCTCTTCTCCATCTGGTGAATTCCCACTTATCCTTCAGGTAATCTAGATCTGCTGAGAATGGTTTTCTCATATCTTTTTGCCCTTACTTTAAGCCATGTTAAGTTTTCCTCCTATGTTCTTACTGAACTCTGGGCATAGACCACTCAAAGCAATCACTACTTTGTTCCACTGCTGTTGGTTTTCCTGTCTAGCTCTCTTTCAGATCCTGAGCTCGTTGAAAGCAGAAGTGTAAGACTTGGCAATATACTAGGCCCTTAATAAATGGTTTTTAAATGAATGATTAAAATTATTCTATATTAAGGGGTGGAACAGTGAAAAACTCAAATATTTTATTACCCAAAGTGTATCCAAGACTAACTTCAGTTATGTGCTATATTATGGTCCTGACAGTTCATTAGATAATGTTGTAACTTAACAAAATGTTTTTCTAGAAAATTCACTGCCATAGATTTGATTACTTCACATTCAATTTTTATTATCATCCTTGTCTTCATTGGGAAAACTCATTCACTCTTTTCTCTAGAGAGTATGCAATGAGTAACTTTATGCCATTCTGATAAAGTCATACAGTTTACAGGAAGAAAATTCTAGTCAGAAATTCAAGAGTCCAAAATGAAAAATTTTATAACCCACAGGGCTAAAATTTCTCAGAGAGAATACGATAGATTTCTGTGTACTCATTAGTTTTCCCACACCAAAGAAAATTGTTTGCTCTGAGTGGTGATCATATTCTGTAACATCATTTGCATGGAAATGGAATGGAAAACATACATAAGAAAAGCAAAGAAGATCAGGAGACACACTCTTTCCTGTACAGTTTAATCTCTGCCCACGTGAAAGTTTTGCTTTACAAATGATCTTGAGTCTATGTTACTAAGATATGTCAGAAATTACTTATGTGAGGAGCACCTAGGTGGCTCAGTCAGTTAGGCAACAGCTTTTGGCTCAGATCATGATCCCAGGATTCTGAGATTAAACCCTACATTGGGCTCCCTGCTCAATGAGAGTCTGCCTGTCCTTCTCCATCTGCCTCTCCATTAGCTCATGTCGTCTCTTGCTTTCTCTATCTTTCAAATAAATAAAATCCTAAAAAAAAAAGGAAAAGAAATTAGTTCGTTGAATGATGTGAATATTTAAAGCCAAAACATATGCTTAAGAAATATAAAAACAGTTTTCTGTTTATTAATCTCACTTTTAGTTTCTTTCTTTTGTAAAGTGAGCAAATGAAACCAGTTTGGAAAATTGAGATAAATAAATAAATAGATAAATTACAAAAAAAAAAAATGTATGTATGTGTATATATATGTATGCATGTATAAAGTTTGAGTCTTTGCACTAGTTCATAGGGTTTTCTCATTTTTTTACTTGATTGGGCTCAGATTTGAAACAAACTAACACTTTCAAAGTCCAAACAACACATACAAAAATTATTGATATATGCTTTCATTTTTTTCTTTTTTTCCCCATATTTTCTCTAAAGGAAATAAAAATAATGACATTGCTAATTTATATTTCACATACTATAAAATAGTGGTCTCATTTTTAACACCAAGTATAATCTATTGTGAAGTTATTTTAAATGACTCTTTAGATTCGTTTTTACCACACCCTCATGTGAAATCTAACATGATACATGCTTTCTTGTGCTTTGAGTTGTATTTCTGCTTAAATTCAGAAGCTAATTAATTATAGAAAGGCTTTAAGAACAATTTCTTGCCACCCCTTCAGTTACTGATGTCACAAAACTACATCTTCGTACATTGTGTGTTCCAAAAACACAAGAATTGTGCTTTTTAATATAGTAGTCTCTCAAATTCTGTAGAAAGCAATATGTGGAGTTATAAACTATTATTACAACAATACTAATTTTTATAATTACCCATATATTTACCTTTACTGAGAACTCTATTTCTTCATGCAGCTTCTAGTGTCCTTCCATTTCAACCTGCACAACCTCCCTTTCTTGCAAGGTGGGTCTAGTTTGAATGAATTCCCTCAGCTTTTGTTTTTCTGGGAATATCTTAATTTGTACCTCACTTTAGAAGGGAAGTTTTGGTGGATGTAGAATTTTGGTTTCAGATTTTTTTCTTTTCTTTTTTTATTAACATAATGTATTATTTGTTTTAGGGGGACAGGTCTGTGATTCATCAGTCTTACACAATTCATAGCACTCATCATAGCACATATTCTCCCTAGTGTCCATCACCCAGCCACCCCATCTATCCCAACCCTCCATTCCAACAAATCCAGTGTTTGTTTCCTGATATTAAGAGTCTCTTATGGTTTGTCTCCCTCTCTGGTTTCATTTTGTTTCATTTTTCACTCCCTTCCCCTATTATCCTCTGATAGATTTTTCTTTTAACACTTTGAATATTTCAATTCATTGCCTTCTGGCCTTCAAAGTTTTTGATGAGAAATATGCTGATTATCTTACTGAGGACCACTTTATGTTTTTTGCTGTGTTCAAGATTTGCTCTTTGTCTTTGTCTTTTCTCATATATAATGTTAATTATAATGTATCTTGGAGTGGGTCTGTTTGAGTTTATCCTGTTTGGTTGTTGAGCTTTTTTGGGTGTTTATAAAATATCATTCACCAAATTTGATGCTTTCAGCCATTATTTCCCCAAATAATCTCTACCCTTTTCTCTCTTTCTTTTCCTTCTGGGACTTCCACAATACATATGTTGATTTGACTGATGGTGTCCCATAGGTCCCTCAGATCTTTTCACTATACTTAGGTTTTCTTCTTTTATTTCTTCAGACTTGATAATTACAACTGTCCTAACTTCAAGTTTGCTGATTATTCTAATTATTCTAATTCTAATTCAAATTTGCTTAAATTTGCCTTTGAATCTTTCTAGTGAATTTTTCATTTCAGTTATTAAACTTTTCAGCTCTAGAATTTCCTTTTAGGTCTTTTTTCTCCTCATTGATATTTCCAATTTGTTCGTGTATTGTTTTCTTGTTTCTCCATGTCTTCCTTTAGTTCTTTGAACATCCTTAAGACTGTTGTTTTAAAGTTTTTGTCTAGTATTTCCGCAGTTTGGTAGTTTTCAGGGACAGTACCTATTTGTTTGTTTCTTGCTTTTAAATGGGCCATACTTTCCTATTTTTTTGTATATCTTGCTATTTTTATTATTGAAAACTGAACATTTGAATCTAATAAAATGATAACTCTGGAAATTAGATTTTCTTCTTTGGAAATAAAAAGCTCCCTAGGGTTTGCTTTTTTGTTATTGTTTTCTTTTTGATTGTTGTAGGCTGTCTCCATGGTAAGGATCAGCCCAAGGTATAAACATAAGGTCTTTTTAGGTCTTTTCTAACCCTGGGCATGTGTGGTGACTTTTAAATTTCTGTTGTATATGCAGTTGCTTTCAAATGTCCTGGTCTTTTATGTCTGGCTTCCAGAAGGAGAAAAAGAGAAAATGAAGGGAGGGGGGATATAGGGCTAGCACTTTAAATTCTCCAGAAGTCATTTCAGCCAGTGTGGGAGAGGCCTGCAACAAATGGTGGGTGGTGGGGGGGGTGGGGAGTGGGGGGGGTGAGTGGGTGGGAAGAGGGGGGGAGGGCAACAATGGCTGCCTGCTTCTGTGTCCACACCTCTGTGATTAGAAGCAGCAATCAGTGGCCTGAATACAGATCTCAATATTTGGAAGATAGGATCTTTATTGCCCACCCTGGCTCTTGCACACTGTATGTTTGCAAAGCATTCCAGGAACACATGCATAGATGCATTCAGTGGGTTAGACGTGGGAGATGGGTAGCCACTGATGAGCTAAGAGCTAAAATTAATTACAATTTACTGTCTAAGACTTCCCCTGAAAGTGGAAAACATTCAATAGTTTCCAGAGTTCCAAGACAGTTACATCAGACAGATTCTGGCAGTGCAATTTTGTCTAGATAGGGAGCTGGATTCCTGGTACATCCTACTTTGTCCCAGAATGCTTCTGGGAAAATCCTTTAAATCAAAATATGTATATAATACACTCTTAGTTGGCTCAAATCATATTTCTCATAGATATTACTATATTATACTCAATAGGTAATTTCTTTTCATATTTTGCACTCATAAAGATATATCTTTCGAAGACTTTTCAGGGACAAAAATTTTAAAGTCTTTTTATTTCTGAATATGTTGATAAAGGGAGAACTGTTCGAGCAACATTGTTATTGAGATTTCATTAACTGGAAGAGAAAAGTGAAATGGAAAAGGAATGTGAAGATGTGTACTATGGACTCATGAATAAATGTGTAGTGTAAAGAGGGGAGATTATAAAGTGACCTCTGTGACTTTAAATCATCTAAATGATTAAATAAAAAGCACTGATCAGTATGGTCTTATAGGCAGATTAGGCATAGTCTTTAGTTTGGGAACATGCTTTATTTCATAGAATTTAATATTTCATTTCATAGGATTTAATATATAATTATTTTTGTATGCAAAATCTTATTTACCCTCTGCCACACAAACTACAATCATGAACTACAATTTTTCCTTTAAACCTGAACAAGACACAGCTTGCCTCTTATGATATAACAGAATAAAATAAAATGTGTAGTGTTTCTAAAATTTCAAAAAAATCAATGATAATTTTAGCCCTAACCTAGTAACATTTCAAGCAGAAGCATCAAATCATGGTTGTACACAAATTTATTAATTAATGATAAAGCATTGCTTTGGTACAAATGCAAAACTGGTGCAACCACTGTGGAAAACAATGTAAGATTCTTCAAAAAGTTAAAAACTATCCTATTATCTAGCAATCGCACTACTGGGTGATTATCCAAAGAATACAGAAACACTAATCCAAAGGAATACATACATGGCCTATGTTTATGACAGCATTATTTACAATAGCTAAGATATGGAAGCAGCCCAAGTGTCCATCAACTGACAAATGGATAAAGAAGAGGTGGTTATATATACAATGAAGTATTATTCAGCCTTAAAAAGAACAAAATCTTGCCATTTGCAATGACATGGATGGAGCTAGAGAGTATAATGCCAAGTAAGATATAAGTCAGTTAGAGAATACAGTATGATTTCATGCATACGTGGAATTTAAGAAACAAAACAAATGAGCAAAGGGAAAAGAGAGAGCAACAAACCAAAAAACAGACTCTCAACTATAGAGAGCACACTGATGGTTAACAGAGGGGAGGTTGGTGGGGATAGGTGAAATGGGTGATGGAGATTAAGGAGTACACTTGTGATGAACAGTGGGTGATGTATGGAAGTGTTGAATTACTATATTGTACACTTGAAACTAATATAACATTGTATGTTTACTAGGTGGAATTAAAATAGAAACTTAAAAAAAGTAAGGAATTGGTTAATACTAGTTTGTTTATTCATTCATCCCATTTAATAAAGTGCTTTGATGCATATTATCTGATAGATACTGCAGAAGGCATTGTGTATGAATGTGTGGTTGGGGATAAATTTGAATATAGGTGAGCCTTTCTTTCCCATATTTAACTTAATTTTTTAAAATCTGAGTATAGTTGATAAATAATTTTACACTAGTTGCATGAGTACAACATACTGATTAGACAAGTTTAAACATTATGGTATGCTCACCACAAGTGTAGCTACCATCTGTCACCACACAAAACTATTATAATATCATAGATTATTTTCCCTATATTGTGGCTTTTATTCCCATGACTTAATTCAGTTCATAACTGGAAACCAGTATTTCCTACTTCCCTTCACCCACTTTGCCCATCCCTAGCCACCTTCCCCTGTCCCATATTTAACTTTTGAAAAGCTTACATTCTTCTATGTCATTCATTGATATTCCTAAAACATAATTCCAAAATGAATATGGATATTGATCTGTAAACTGATAAACCAACCCCACAAAACATGTAAGCAATTGTTCAATATTCTCCTCTTTAACTTCTGACATACAAAGATACAGATTATATATAAAAGTAGAGGAATACTAGTAATCCTTTTCATTGTGTTATAATCCATATACAAGTTTGGATTTATATTCTGACAATTGCAATGCAAAAAAATATATGTAGGGTTCCATGTAGATATAATAGTAACAACACTTACTATATGGCAGACACTCTTCTAAGCACTTACTCATATTTAATCATGAAATCCTTAAAACAATCCTTTGAGGCAGGTACTATTACTACTCCCATTTTGCGGGTGAGAAAATTGAAGCACAGAAAGATAAGAGTTTGTCCAAGATTATTGTAAGTTTTGTTTCAAGTTTATAAGTTTGTGATTCAAACTCAACCATTCTGGTCCTAGACAATCTAACTCACTTTTGGCTAGGATGACCAGAGGGAACTTCATAAAATAAGTTGACTCTGAGTAAGGAACTAAACTAAGATTTTGTTTAAAGGAATTTTGTTTTTATTTTGAAATAATTTTAATATTTAATTGTAAGTTGCAAAAATAGTACATGTAATTCCTATATACCCTTCACTCAATTTTCCCTGATGTTAACATTTTGTATAACAATAGCACAGTTATCAAAACCAGGAAACGAACACTGCTACAATACTATTATTTATTTATATTTGTATTTATATAGAGAAATCTGAATTGATTTTTGTGAATTGTTTCAGAAATATTCTTTTTCTGGTCCAGAGTCCATCCAGGCTTCCCCACTGTATTTGATTATAACATTTATTTAGTGTCCTCCAAACTGTGACAGTTCCTCAGTCTGTCTTTGTCTTTTGTGACTTTTGTGACTTTTTTAAGGGTCATTTGGATCATTTTGTAAAATGTTTTTCAACTTATGTTTGTCTGATTTTTTTCTGATTTTTGTTTGTCTGATTATGTTTTTCTGATTATGTTTGTCTGATATTTTGTTGGGAATATTCATGATTAGCAAAAATACTGCAGAAAGGATGTATCCTTGGTGCATCATATGAGCAAGTACCGGATGTTGATATATCTTCCTAGTGATTGATGTTAACCTTGATCGCTTGTTAAAGGTGGTGTCTGCCAGTTTTCTTCAGTCAAATTTCTTTTTTTTCCCCTGAGAAAGATACTTTTCTAATAGAGATATATGTTGAAACTGTGAATATCCTATTTTTCATCATAATTTTGCTCACTGATTTTGTCATTCATTTATTATCTGCCTGCAACCAATTATTAATATGGTGTTTACTTAATGTTAGTTTGTTCTCAAAAGTAGCTATTCCTTTTGTCCTTTTATTCATTTATTGAGTCATTTATTCATTTCAACATAGATTATAAGCTAATAGTATTATTATTTACTTTGTTGTTCAAATTGTTCCAGTATTGGCCATTGGGTGTTCCTGTGTATTTTAACATGTCTTTGTCATTTCTTGAGTTATTTCAGGCTTTTCACAGAAGGAAATCAAAGCATCCCGGAATGTAACAGTTTAGAAAATTCCTTTTATATTTGTAAGCTTTGTGTATTGAATAAGCTTCAAAAAATACTTTTCTCACAAGTAGCAATATTAATAAATTTTTATATATTTTTAGTTAGAATTAAATATTTTTCATAACTCATTGCTTACTTGGACCTAACCTAACACCAAGCTTTATTTATACCCCAATGTAATACTGGGTTGGCTAGTACTCCCTAAATGGGGGAAAATAAGACATAGAAAAGTTTCTGAGTTTTAGATACAGTTTGTAGTGCTTTCCTGCCTTAACCCAGCTATACCATTGAAGCTCAAATCACAAAAATTCTCTTTATGCAAATTCTAGGGCATGAATATGGAATACTTTTGACCACATCAAGCCATAAATAAAAAATTACAAACTTAGTCAGCAAACTTTTACTGAGTGCTTTCAAGTAGGAGGCATTGCACCAGGCACTATGCATTTATAAAGAATATGTTTGAAAGAAGTTAGGGAATTAGGAAATAATATTTGCATTTAAGGAAAGGAATCATAAACAGTGGATCTATGGGAAATTAAAAATATTCCATAACTAATGGGCTCATAAACATAGGGGAAAAATGTACATCATATAATAGATACATTATTTAGGAAGAACCTCATATTAAATGCATATTTGAATGGTAATTCATAATAGAAATATTAATAAAGCTGTGAGAATTATAGAGAAGGGAAAACCCAATTCTACTTGTAAATATGAGTAGTGTGAGAGAATGCTTCAGATTTCAAGAGACTTTTTAAATATGTTAGAAATCACTTGGTGAGAAAAAAATTGGAAGGAATTTCCAGGCTGAAGCAAATCTTGATTGAGTATATACATAATGTTGAAAAACAATAGGGTTAGGGAACCACTAGGAGATTGAAATTCCAGTTGCATTGTCAGAGGAGAAGTGGGAACACTGGTAAATGAGAGGCTGGCAAGGTAGTTGGAAGCCAGATTATGATGTGTGTTACAGCCCTGAGTAAGGAGTTTGGCTTTGTCTTAATCACTGGAGATTTTTGGACAGCCACATTTGGGATAATTTTGTGCCAGAAAGATAACTAGAACAAAATGAAAAATGGAGTGATTTTATGTTATTATCCCAAACAGGCTATTGAATCAAACATGTAGATCTCATTTCTGGCTCTATTTATCTTGACCTCATATTATCCTCTGGTATTCTTTTTCAGGAGGAAGATCTTGAGAAAGATGGGAAATTGAATGAGATTGAATATAATCAAATAAAGAAGGCATTCTGTTCACTCAATGTTAGGACCACATTGTCCATAATTACAGTGTTTTGTCATGTAAAGGAAATGTGCCTGATTTTTGGTGTAGGCGTAAATACTCTGATACACACACACACACGTGTGTGTGTATGTGTATGTGTGTATGGAAAACTATATGTAGTATGCACTTAAACTAAGGAGGAATTGACTGATTTTGGAACTTTCTTTTAAAATAAATATAATCTTATTTTCCCAATCAATATTTTTTCAAAGATTTCATAGCTTATATTCTTTATAAATACTAAATATAAAATAAGTCAACCAAAGTATGTATTAAGTACTCTGTTTGCTTAAGAAATTTAAGAAATTCTTTTATAAGAAAAAGACTTTCTCATGTTAGAACAAAAATATCCAAGTGTGACCATAGTTGAGGGCCCTAAAAAAAAAAAGAAACTGATTTTGCCTTAAGAACATTTGAGTTTCTTTACTTTCAAGCATGGCTTGCCAAAAGGACATGGAATTAGTAGAAGTACTTAAACTCATCCAATACTGTAATTTGAAATGCATAAGCCATCTCAGCAATGACTGAGACAGAATAACAATGTTTATGTTGTCTTGGATCTCTTACTGTAATGGAATATTTGTGGAATAATTTTGCAAACAAGAGTTATACATTTCTTATTCTCTACAGAAAATGAATAAATCAATGAGCTGAATAAATAAATGAAAACTGAATGTACATTGCTAATTTTATTTTATAAAATTTCAATTAGGCCAAACTCTAATAAAATTTTTAAAAATTTTTTTAAAAAAAGATTTTATTTATTTATTTGACAGAGATAGATCACAAGTAGGCAGAGAGGCAGGCAGAGAGAGAGGGAGAAGCAGGCTCCCCGCCGAGCAGAGAGCCCCACACGGGACTCAATCCCAGGACCCTGGGATCACAACCTGAGCTGAAGGCAGAGGCTTAACCCACTGAGCCACCCAGGCACCCCAAGAACCTTTAATTAAAGTTTGGATCCAAAGCTATATTTTGGAGAATACATGAAATTATGAATATAATAGTCCTTTGGATTAAGCCAATGAATTTAATCATATTGATGATTCCTGCCTTTTGGGATGGTATCTGTGAATGAAGATATATATCTATAACTGTGTCTATATCTACATGTACCTCTCCACAAATTTGGGGATTATTAGAATTGAAATTCAAAACTTTGAAAATGTTCATAAGCTTCTGCTTTGATACTTTTTGGAATGTTGAAAAGCAAAATTAATGTTAAATTAATACTTTTTCTCCCTGGGCTCTGAATTCATTAATTTGATCTATGTCTCTGAAACAAAGGAAATTTTAAATTAGCAGTTATGAAAAATTATACATCTGTACTGTAGTAAATCAATGAAGTTGTACTTTGGTGGAGAGAATGCTAATGCATAACACTCTGAACTATTTATGCAAATTATAGTATATTTTGGGAAACCATAGAGAAATAATAAAAAGGATGAGTAATTCTCTGGGATTCAGAGCTATAGTTGCTCAATGACTGGGGAAGACACAATATGTTAAAATGTTTTATTTATAGGTTCCTAAAGTACCTTAGGTTAATCTTAATTGAATTACCCACTTGGTCAGTAATCACTTGTCTATAGTCTTAAAAGAAGATAAAAGTATCATTAACCACGATAGCCCTCTTCTTCTTAAAGTGATCCAAAAACTACTTTTATGTAATTTTCATTGATGTGGGACTTCATGGGCTAGAAAAGTTTGAAAGGAACATTAATTAGTTGTATTAATTGTTATAAATCATGTAAAAATAACATCTGAAATCTATCTTATTTACCTTCTTCCAAAATGAGGAAAGACTCACAATAAGCTGTTGTATTATGGAGCTCTAGTGTTTGCCTGGGTTAACCCACCGGTACAGGAGAAATGTTTCACTGATATCTCCGACTGTGCTAGGAGACTATTTCAAATACAAGTGCCTGGCCATCCTGAGATGGGAAGAGGAGTTATAGGACAAAGTGGTAGGGTGTTTTGCGTGGCCCCCATATTCCCAACCCATGCCTATCATTCTTTGTTCTACTGTTAACAAGCTTTCTGTAGGCTCATCAACTTCATCCTGACTCATTTTTACTCTCACCACTAAGAAAAATATTATATATTGCTATCATCTATTCTCCTACTGTAATTTAAGAACATTTTAAAACAATTTCCTCTTGTTTGGTTCTCAACAGAGAAGAAGAGCTGATTAACAATTTCTATGCAACAATTCATTAGATTTCCTTTTCCATGATACATAATAGACCACAACTTTATTTTCATTCATGTTTTGACTAACAGAAATTTCCTAACTCTTTCATGAGGATGTTGAAAGGATTCACCAATTAGTGTACATAAGATTCAAGTTCCATAGAAAAAATTTATTACATATAAACATAAATTTCACTGGGAATAGAAATTAAGAAGAGAATGTCTCTTTTACCATACTAACATGATCATTTTTAGATGTCAAAGTTGTATTTTTGCAGTATGGATCTCTAGAAAGTAGAAATGATGGATTAAGCAAGAATGAGATAAAGCCTATATTCTCTGTGCACTCAGTAGGTAACATTCATACTGATTTCAATGATATTTTAAATGATACATAGTTTTTTTTCCTCCTCAGTCTCATTTCTTGAATATTATAAGAAATATTATCTTAGTTACACAAGATCAGAAACATGTGCTTTAGGCCTAATAATATTGCTGTTCTATAAAGTCAACTCCAAAGACTCTACATAAAATTTGACTGATTTAAAATGAAATAGAAGCAGCTGTTGTAAGGAATGCAGTGTATAAGCTCTCATTTAAGGTTATAGTTTAGGTCTCTTATTTATTTTAATTGTGTATTTTGAATGAAAGAAAGAAAGAAAAGAAAACCTGGTTATAACTATACTAAAACAGTACATGAAATAATAAAACTCAATTGTAGTCTTTTCCTTTTACAACAAGGAGCATGGATTTGTTGTTGTTTTGCAAGAGCTTATTATAATATTATTTTTTTTTCTTCACAATTGACTACAAAAAAACCAGGTAATACTGAAAATTATATTTCAGATCTTATCACTTTAAGATTGATTTGAAAAACAAAAGGAAGCTACATAGTTTTTTATAGGTTTAACACACTCTTTCCCAAAACATGCAGCTGTGAGTTTAATTATAACCACAAAAGTGTAGATTAGTGGCACATTATTTAGAAAACTCATCAACCAGATCTTAAAATCTTAAAAATGGATTGGTACTGACATTTTCTTAATTTCAAGTTAAGATCTATCTTGGCTCCCTCTTTTCCACTTTTTTCATATATGTGTATTATATATATACACACACACCCTACATACAGGATAATCCATATATATATGTATATATATATATGACAATTATAGAGTACACTCTAGTGTACTATATGCAACTTGGATATCCATCTCAAAATTTATTTAGAATTTTATACAAAGAATGAATATTTACTTTGTTATGAGAAAAAGTAAACATGAATGTAACTACCATATAGATTTAGAAAATCCATTTTTAGAATGTCTTTTGTGTGAATCATTTAACTATTATGGGAAGACCACAAGGATTTAGATAGCTATATACATATGATTGATTTTAATGTTTTGAAGAATGTTTCCTGGGATATGAATGATGATATAGCTTACAACATTATTATTATATTCTGCATATATTGAATTATTGAATATCTATGATATATTTGTGTTAATAATTAATTCCTTCTAGGATAATATTTTGAAAATTGTAAGCTCTCAATTAAACCAATGAATCAACCACAAATAGAGACTATTTTACCATTCTATTTAACATTTCTATAAGAAATATGATCCACTTTGGATAGTGGTCTATGATTAGCCCTATATTGTTCAAATGATCATGAGATGACAGTGTAGAATATAGATGTATTAAAGACCATGAGTTAGAATATATTACAATGATTATGTAAATATTTATGTCCTGAGTGAAATAAAGGCCTATGACCAGATAATTTTCCTCAAATAATGTTCTAAAAGAGCTAGGATGGATTGTTGTATGAAATTACTGAAATTACAACTAAGCAGGTTTGTTTTCATGGTCCTTCTCCATGTTGCTATTTATGACATCCACAGTCCTAGAGTGAAGAGTTGGGGTGTAGTTAGGAAAGCAATAATAGGTACAGTCTTTCTTCATTCACCTCTTAGAGCTATGCTCTTGAAGCAATGATACCATTCTCTCTGCTCTTAATTACCCTGGGTGTCTGTAATCAGTCCATCTTGAGTGTTCTTTTGTTTTTTATAGTTGTAGTAAACTCTTCCCTAAAAAAAGTCATCAAAATGATATTGAATATAGGTTTAGCCTATTTGTTAGGAGTTTGGACTTCAAGGGTGTTTGGATTGTTTTCCTGCAATAAGATGGTAACTCTAATTTCATATATTTATAAGAAAAATATATTTTATATAGCTTTTTGATCTTTTTTAAAATTTTAACTCATTAAAATGTAAACATGTAGTATTATGTCTTATATGTCATACATATAATTCTGGGTACTAGTGGATTTAACACTGAATAAAATTGTCAAAGTCTCCGACCTGGTGTAGCTTGTACTCTAGTGGGAGTAAATGACTCTGGAGTTTGGGTCAATAGACATAAACATAACATTATATTTTATATTATTATATTTATACATAAATATAAAATTAACATGTTAATAATTGAACTCCTGCTATTCCCTCATCAACCCATTCCACCCGAGTGCTACCATTTCACATTGAACAATCAATCTCTTAAGAAATCCTGTGGTTTATGCCCTCACAATGTATTCATAATCTGACCATTTATTACTTCTGCTTCAACTCTGGTCTGAGTCACAATAATCTATGTCTTAGATTAGCTGATAACATTTCAAATATTTTCCCTTTTTCCACTCTTACCCCTTGCCATGCCTTTTCTAAAGACAACAAGCTTAATTAATATAGGTCAGATCCCATAAATTTTTTACTTAAAAATTTTTCAGTGATTCCACATTTCCCTAAGCTATAAAAAATGTACTTACAATGTCCTAGACATAACATAAGGTCATTTAATTCTATATATATAACAGGGGAAGAGTGCAAGGAGATAAGGTCAGAGAACTAAGAGTGGAGAGGGTTAGATTATGTAGAGCCAATGGGGCCTCTGCATCATATTCCTATAGAGTGGAAAAAGGTGACATTGGAAAAAGGTCTTGCTATTTCTCCTATACTATAAGCAAGTTCCTCACTTAGAATCTTGGAAAGCAATGCCCACAGATATTCATATAATTCACTTCCATCAAATCTTTTTTCAAATGTCAGCATTTCAATGAGTCTTATCCTAATTGCACTATTTAAAACTGCAACCTGTTACCCAGCTTAAACATTATTCCCTTCACATATTTCCATATTAAGTGTCTTGTCTATTGTGAATAGACAAATGTAAATCTGAAGGTCCAGAACCAACTTGGGATTGGTCTAGAACCAAGTTGGGATTGGAGAATTAAAGAAGAGAGTCATTGGTGTATAGATGGCTTTTATAGTTATGAAACTGGGTGAGATCACTAAAGGAGAGGTATAGATAGAGAAGAAAAAGGGATCAGAAAGTATCCCAAATCTGCTCCAACATTAAGAAATCAAGAAAAGAGAACAATCAACAAAAGAATTTGAATATGAGAGATAAGTGATTGAGGAGGAAAAACAAGAGAATGGTACTTTGAAATTGAAATGAAGAAAAGTCCCTTTTTAGGAGGGACAATCAACTAAGTCAAATGCTGCTTATAGATTCAGAAAGAAGAGTATGAGTATGGACCATTCATTCTAATATCATTGAGGTTGTATTAGGTTTCTCCAGAGGAATAGAATCAGTAGGATGTATGTATGTCTGTACATATGTACTGAGAGATTTATTTTAAGAAATTAGCACACCACTTTTGAGGCTGTCAAGTCCAAGGTTACCAGGAGCTTGCATCAAGGACAGAGAGGCCATAATGGCAGAGATAGAGGCTCTATATGGACCCAACAGCCTGGATCCCCAGTAAGGTCAATCTAATTACTATCCCTGAATGTCTATCCCTGAATAAACTAGTCCTCAATATACCACCATTCTTAGAGAAAACAGATAAGCCACTTTTTGGCAAGTCAACTACATTGGATCTCCTTAGTCTAGGAAGGGCCAGTAGTTCATCCTCCCTGAGATAGATGCTTTTGATAGGAGTTTGCCTTTTTTGCTTGCAGAACCTCACCCAACACCAGTTTCACAGGCCCTATGAAATGCCTGATCAACAAGGCAATATCCCTTTCCAGACATTACCAGTTAATGATTATTGGGAATCTCATGCAACATTACATTAGACCAGGGACTCACTTCATATTACAGAAGGTGGGTCCACAACCATAGAATCAATGGGTCAGATGTTACCAGATAATTACATTCAGAAGAAACTGCATTCTTTTGGGACAGAGGATGGGTCTCTTGAATTGTAAGCTATGGCTGCCACAGGGTACTTTGGATTTCTTCTATTCAGAGATTAACAAGCATATTGACAGGGGTAATTAATCTCGATCAACAAAGCAATGCTGAGGTCCCTTGAGGATCTAACTTTCACTTTCCCTCATAGCTATAGGTTAGGGTTAGGTCACAACTGATGTGCTAGGCTTGATAAGGGATGTGCTAGGCCTGACAAAGGAAGGAAGATATACACTGAATGAGCTGCAGGACCAGCCAACATGTACTAGCAGGAGAAAGGAAGACTGATACTAGATATATGGTAATAGATACATTAAATATACTACACATATTTAAATATATAGTACTAAGTTCTGAGAGTATTAGATGAGAAGGTATGGAACATAAGTTTGATTAAGGGAGAATTTATTAATGTGAGAGTACTTTCACATGATGAGATATTTATCACCCTGGCAAAGGCCCTAGGAGATAGTGCTAATGTACAGTGAGAATGGTGGCCTAACCTAGTGGCAGAACTCCATGGCAGATGGTAGAGAGGATCAAAAGTCCTAGAAAGGTAGACATGTTGGTGTGGATGTACTACCTAAGAATAGACCAGAAAACCGATAACTTATTTATGTTGCGTGAGAGAGCCCAGAAGATACCCCACACAGCAAAGTGGTAAGGACTATACTTGTGAGGTGGTGGTTATCTTCTGTAGGCCAAGGCTGATGGTAGAAGATGCTGTTATAGAACTGGGCTCACAGATACCTTTGCTTGAAGTGATAGGGTTTTGAATTAGAGAGGCCATATGCCAACATTTACTACTAGAAGCAATGTATGAACAATAATTATAAAAGGTGTCTAGGTCAGAATAGCAGCCAGGGGAACAGATCCACAGAGAGATATGGATATAGTTAATGGAATAAGACATTCCTAGGGGCAAGATAGATGGGTGGCCGACGTGAGCATTTCTGAATCTATATAATCAAATGAAGTTGAGGATGGATGAGGCTAAGGAAAGCCACTCAGTAAAATAATCACCATCCCTTGCTTTCTCTTTGACATCAGCCAGGTTTCATAACTGACTCACTGACTAAAGAGGTCTCATCCCCTTAGGAAGAATCTTAAAACATCAAGACAGGTCAGTATGGTAGTCTATCCCCAGAAATTTTTGTCATTTTACTGAGGAGAATGCTGTTGGCACAGGGTCCAAATTGACACCGATAACGGGGGACCTAGAAGATCTGAAAGGAGATCCAAAGTAGTGTATATGTTTTTTTCCTCTGACTGTTTGAAGATGTCTTTTTCCTTTGTTTCTGGTTTTTAGAATTTCTTTCTATAATGCATGTAGTTGTGATTTATTATGTGTTTATTCTGCTTTAGATATCCTGTTTCATGGACATTTTATAATTTATTTATCAGTTTTGGGTAATTTCCCACAATTGTCTTTCAGGTATCAATTCTGCCTCCTTCTTTTTCTTGCCTCTTGGAAATTCAATTAAATATATATATTAGATTTAATTTTTTCCATGTATCTCTATGCTTTCTTCTATATTTTCTATCCTTCTGTTTTCCAGTGCTCCAGTATGGATATTTCCTGTACTATCACTTTGGTTGACAAAATACTCCATTTATAATTATTTTGAAACTTATATGTTGTAGGAACTACATTGAATGAAGGAAACAAAGGATTTGAAATAGCATAAGTCTATTTTTTTCTTCATGTGGTTGTGGTGATGTTTATTGTTACTACTGAATTTTTATTTTTTTTAAATCATATTTCAAATTGTGCTACAAGTACCATATTGTAGAATTCTCTACTAGAATCCTTAGTTGCTGTGCCCTAGCAATATGAACTCTAATTTTAAACAAAAAAACCTGGGGCACACAAAACTGAAGTCTGAATTTTAATACAGCCAAGTTAACAAGTATCCACCTAAAACAGCTTCAACTAATAATTGAAAAGTAAATTAAAGCATCATGAATAAACCACTCCTAAGAGCAAAAAGTAAATCTAGTTAGATAAGTCTGTGGCTCATATTTTCCATGGCAGGCAGAACACCAAGTAGTCTTGGTTAGCTGACAAAAATTTTGCCTCCACCTGGCTTACTGCCTTGCACGTATTTGTGCACTAACGAAAGCCATGTTGAAGTCTCAGAGAACTGAATAGCTTCACATAGTTGTTCCAGAAATATAGATAAGTCAAACAGAAAAACATTCTACAAATGTAGTAAAAGAATGAAATGCAAAAACTGTACTCTTTCACCATATCACATGTCCATAACCCAACCACCCTCTCCCTGTAAACCTGGCAATTCACAGACCTGTAACCCTGGGGCTAATAATACATTATATGTTTATAAAAAAATTAAAAAATTAAAAAAATAAATAAAATAAAATCTTAAAACAAAAACTGTACTCTTTTAGTTGGTAGTCTAGGAAAAGGGAGTGTAGTAGGCTAAATACTGGCCCCTAAAGATACTCAGGTTCTAATTTCTGGAACCTGTGAATGTTACCTTATAATGCAAAAGAGACTTTGTGATGTGATTAAATTAAGAATCTCAATTTTGAGGGATGCTTGGGTGGCTCAGTGGGTTAAGTCACTGCCTTCACCTTGGGTCATGATCTCAGGGTCCTGGGATCTAGCCCCACATCGGGCTCTCTGCTCAGCGGGCAGCCTGCTTCCCTCTCTCTGCCTGTTTCTCTGCCTACTTGTGATCTCTCTCTCTGTCAAATAAATAAAATCTTTAAAAAAAAGAATCTAAATTTTGAAAGGAGAGATATCCTGGGTTATCGAAAAAGAGTGTTCTTAATAGAGGGAGACAGGGACTCTGGGGGGCTCAGTCTTTAAGCATTTGCCTTCAGCTCAGGATGGAGCCTGGCATCTGGCTCTCTACTCTGCAGGAAGCCTGCTACTCCCTCTCCCACTCCCCCTGCTTGTGTTCCCTCTCTTGCTGTGTCTCCATCAAGTAAGAAATAAAACCTTTAAAAAAAAAATGTGGAAGGCAAAGGAAAATGTGACGCAAAAGAGAAGATGGCCATGTGACAGAAATTAAGGGAGGGAGAATCAGAGAGAAAAATCCTATAATGTTGGCTGTGAAGGTGGAAGAAGGGGCCATGAGCCAAGGAAAGCCAAGAATGCACTTACAGACATTGGAAAAAATAAGAAAAAGGATTCTACCCTACAGCCTCCAAAGGGAGCTTGGCTCTGCCAATATCTTGGTTTTACTCCTGTCAGACTCATTTTGAGCTTCGGGGCTCAAGGATAGTAAAAGGTTAAATTTCTATTGGTTAAAGTCACTAGCTTGTGGTAATTTGTGATAACAGTAATAGAAAACTACCATGTGGAGGTTTCTAACTATGCTAAATGTTTTCTAAGAAAAGATGTATCAATGTATTACTATATAATACTTGTGAAATTCTAAGAAATATCCATAAATTATAAGATCATAATTGTCTAGGATTCCTCTAAACAAATGGTTCTCATTTAAATATTCCTAAGCTTATTCTTTTCTACATCCAGTTAATAAGCAGAAGGCTTGTTACTGATATCTATGATCCATAATTCACTTACTATAAAACATTGTTGTTATAAAACGTAGAGCTAGCAATAACTGTAACTTTCTGCTAGTTTTAGATCAAGTGTCACATGTGGATGGAAACTCTAGGTAATGGTAATTTCATACTCATAAAACAAAAATAACAACTTTCATAAAGTTGTAATATGATAAAATACATGTTCTAGAGATCTATTTGTACCACTTTGATTACTTTAAATAATGGTTATGCCAGTTTGGCAACAAGCTATCCATCCATCATCCATCCATCCATCTACCCATGCATACATTTAGTTAGATAGTCATTCTTCAAACAACTTGTCTGTAGAGGCTTCAACAGATAAGCATGGATTATGGATTTAAAAAAATATTTTATTTATTTATTTGAGAGAGAGAAAGAGAGACAGAGAACAAGTCGGGGAAGGAGCAGAGGGAGAAGGAAAAGCAGACTCTTTGCCAAGCAGGGAGCCTAATGGGGGACTTGATCCCTGGACCCTGAGATTATGACTCGAGCAGAAGGCAGAGTCTTAAGTGACTGGGCCACACAGGTGCCTCTATATTATGGATTTTCAAGAGTAGATTTTCTTTAGTAGCATTTCTAAGCATATTTTATCCCAGACCCTCTTTTTATGGAGTATTTTATGGCACCAAGATTCTGAAGTGATAAGTGATATCCTAAATGTAATCCATGCTGTCTTTAGTATACACTTCAACAACATTTTAAGTATTTGACAATATATATCTTTTATAATACTCAACATAATATCTCTCATTATATCTCTAACTCACTTTGCTCTTCTTAGCTCCTTCTCTATATTCTTTCTGATACTTTCTTATAGTCTTAATATTCCCCCAAATTTTATTTATTTTTTTATGGTAGATGATACAGTCTTTCTGATAAGTTACAGACAGAAATCTCTCTCTCTCTCTTCCCCTCCCCTCCCCACAGGTAAAAAGTTTAGATTAAATTCCTGAATTATTTACCAAGGATACAAAATCTTATCTACATGAGGTGGTTACTCAGGACAAGTACTATGAAACATATTTATTAGACTTTAAATATGTATGTGAAGTGGGCAGCTGGATATGTAATGAATCAGGAGAATAATGGAGAGGACAGGTCCAGATATACAATTTTGGAAGTCATTTGTATATGAATTATATTTGGAGCTATGGAACTAATGAAGTCACCTGGAAGGATGTATAAAACGGCAATGAGAAGATGTCTAATGAGTCGTGGATCACAGCAACATTTGGCTACTGGGCAGAGAAAGAGTCAGCAAAGAAGACTGAGCAGTTGTGAGCATTGAGATAGAATAATCAGTACAGTGTGGTGTCAAAGAAGCCAAGAAATGAGTGTTATAAGGAATGTTTGGCCACTGTCTTGAATTCTGCTGAGAGGTGCTGAAGTATATAAACATACTTCACCACCTGGAGGCATTATTAACTGTGGCAGAAACTACTTTGTTATTTCCTTTTTTCCTCTCAGACACACAGTTACACTTCATCTCCCAACTTCCTTTGCAGTTTGATATGGCCATATATAAATAAGCTCTGTCCAATGGAATTCTCCCACATATGATTCTACTTCCCAGTCTTGCAGATGAGTGGAGGTCGTATGTGTCCTCAGAACTAGAAAGGTCCTGGGTCCTTGAGTCTGTGGAAGAGAGAGATTTAGGAGAACTTTGGTCCAGGAATTCCTCCTTTAGACTGCTGCATGAGCAAGCAGTAGAATTTTATTGTGTTAAAACCCTGGGATTTTGGATCTGTTTGTTACATCGAACCTACATGCACTAATGCGATAATCTTGACAATAATAGACTACTGGGAGTGGTGGACTCTGAAGTCAAATTAGAGATGTGCAGAGTATCCAAGGGCATTTGTGGACTCAGTTTTGATAATCTACCAGGTGGCTGTGGCAGCTTACAGTAACCATTTCAAATGCTTTAATTTCCTCATTGTTTGAAATAATGCATCTTTGTGAGTGGTCTAATCAAATATTAGCCAAACTAAATCTACCTAGTTATTTTCTCATACTTTCTCTTCTTCTTGACTAGTTTACATGTTAAGTCTTAACAGCTAAATTGTCAAATAATTCACTAGCTAGTACAATAGTAAGCAATATGCTTGATAGTACTCCAGCAAAGATTATCTCCCCTGGTTCTTTAGTCTACCAGAAAGAAAGGTTTCCTAATACAAGCCAGCATTTACAAACAAATTCCATTCAGGATGATACTAAGAGAATTTCTGTTGTTTCTTTTCCTACCTTGAAGAACATCAATAAATTTCTTCTTGTTTTCCATTGTTGAGAATATTCCAAGCTTCACAGGAAGGGGTCAGAGAGTAGGAAAAAAAAAGTTGATCAATACATTTTTATGAAATAAAACTTGGGAAAAAGATAGATGATTATATTTATGCATTCTAAGATGCCAATTTTTCACATTTTAACATAGCAAACTGAGATGCCTCTTACACTCAATGTAGTTAGAAAGCATTATAACATTATATCATAATACAATTGGCGCCAATTTTCCTTTTTTACTTGTACTTAAAATAATGATCTAACAATGAATTGAGATTTTCCCCCCTTTCTTAGTTGTACTTAAAATAATGGTTTGTCTTATAACTGACAATGTCTTTGAAATATAGTCATCATTGCATATTTTATGGATTATCAACCTGTCATTCAAATTTATATATTGAAAAAATTTGTTGGGCTATTTTTTGTTCAAATATGTATGAGCCACATTTTGCAGCATTATGTACTGTTTCAACATTGAGCAGACTTCTGCATATTTAAAGATCTAGCATCTTTCCTACAATAGTGCAACCACTTCAGAGATTATTAAAATAGTATCATTAGTATTGAAGGTGGCACTTTGGCTTCTAAATCTGTCACATTTATGCAAAATATCTCACTCAAGTCCTCCCCTCACCTCATTAATTCTTTTCTCCAAAAAGAAACAGATTTCCCATTGTTGTTTCTTAGAAAACTTTTTTTAGCATTTGAGAATGTGATGTTGTGACAAAAAGGGATAGTAGTCTTCTCAATGAGTTGAGACATTTGAAGTTACTCAAATAGCTTTAAAACCAGTATTTCAAAAATTATGGTAACATGGGGTGGGATATTCTTTCTTTCTTTAAATTTAATTGAATTTAATTTTTTTAAACCTTCTAACTGTATTCCATTATGACTACTGGGTCCATATGTATTTTGACCCACTGTGATGAAAGACATTTTATCACACAACAACCCTTTCATGCTTAAGCATTAAGATCTGAGATAAAGATGAACCATTCCAACCTGAATATAGAAGGTATATTCACAGTCCATTTATAATAAATGATGGGCCAAATACTTTTGGACACTTGTATCATTTCTATTTTGAACATGAGAAGAAAAATCATTCCATTGAAAGATGAATCAGATTTCCCAAAGTCGTACAACAAACCAGTGTCAAAAGAACATAAGTAACTCATCATTTTTTACTCCCTCCTAGCTCATCAATCACACTTTATTTTAAGATTTTATTTATTTATTTGACAGAAGGAGAGAGAGAGAGTGAGCACAAGGTGGGGAACAGAAGGAGAAGCAGACCCCCAACTTAGCAGGGAGCCTGATATGGAGCTTGATCCCAGGACCCTGAGATCATGACCTGAGCCAAAGACAGATGCTTTACTGATGGAGTCACCCAACTGACCCTCATCAATCATATCTAGAAACCAGAGTCTTCCATCTAGGGTAGATTTATGAGTACCTATAATGGCCACTTATTACCTTTAATCTTTCAGGAAGATCAAGCTAAAATGGTTAAAAGGGAACAAAAAGGAAAATTCAAATATATCAAGAAATCTCTGGAGAAATAAAATCTTGTATAACATGTGTTTCTCACTTGACAGATGAGAATGACAGCATGGCAAGATGGTTTTAAAATACTGATTGAGAAGAGGTAGGTCTTAACCCAAATTATTCAGGTTTAGTAAAAGTAGATTCACTTAGACTCAATTTCTGCCCACATAGTGGCTAGAGAAAAAAACACCTACATGTTTTATGTTAGTTATGGTTTCCTTAAAATGTTTTAGAATTTTGGCAGATTAATATTTTCAAAAGTCTATAAGTTTGCAAAGTTTAGTAAAACCAGTAATGAGGAGGGGTAAAGAGAGAAAAGACAGGAAAAAGCGGAGAAGGGATACAAGAACTAAAACACATGTCTGAGCTGTAAGCTCTAAAGGAAAGCAGATATCATAAAGAGAACAAGGCAAAAAAGAAATTGCTTTGTGCCAAAAGTTTGCAAGTTTAGTTCCAGACTAAAGAGTCTAAATGTGTATTGATATGAAAATGGAATTTTGCATGAGAGGGACAATGTACCACTGGCTGAAAGGGAAACAATTTTACTTTTTCTCAAATACTCAGAGTGATTCTTAAAGAATTTCTTCACTCTGAGTTAGAACAAAATGGAACAAATATTTTCATGCTGCTTAGTGGATTATTCCTCATTGCTGCTCATTCAAATACATTTCTCCCTTTCAATAGACAAGATGAAAGTAAACATATTTAGGGCATGACCTAGAGCAGGGTCTCTCATCTTTGGCACTGTTGGCATTTTGGGCCAGATAACCCTCGTTGCAAGGGGATATCCTGTGTCATGTAGATGTTTAGTGGCATCCCTGATTCCTAGAGATAAGTAGAGGCCTCCTACAATAGTGACAATAAAAACGTCTCCAACATGGTTGAGGCAGGGGGGGCAGGATAGGGCAAAAATCACCCCTGGATGAGAACCACTTTGCTAGAGGCAAGTCTAACAAAATTAGTGTATTGCCTTTTAAAATTTTTCCATTATCTCCATTTCTACACATTTTTCTCTAGAATTGGAAACATATGAAAGGCCCATCTGGTCATGTGAATGGTTTGATTATTTTGTAGCTGCCCACATGTGAGATTTAAGTGCACAATTTCACACAGAAGAGACTAGAGAGTCCTGAAATGACCACTCATGGTAGGATCTGAGGGCCTGAGGTGGGAGCTGGGGGGTGAGGCATTGAAAGAAAAGGATAAACAGATTGAGGAAACATGCAAAATGGAAAAAAAAAAAAGAGGAAAGGGGTCTACATTAGTTTCTTAGGTCTACTAGAGCAATGTGACTCAAAACTGAATGACTTAAAACAGAAATTTATTCCCTCTCAGTTAAGGAAGCTAAAAGTCTAAAATTAAGATGTTGTCAGGGACATGCTCTATCTGAAGATTCTAAGGGAGAAGCTGTTGCATGCAATTTCCTTAGTTTCTGATGTTGCTGGCCTGGTGCTCCGTGGCTTGTAAATGCCTGACTCCATTCTCTGCCTTTGTTGTCACATGATATTTTCCCTGTATCTGTTTATCTTTCTTTCCTCCTCTTCTTATGAGGACACCAGTCGTATTAGATTAGGGTCCACTTTAATTGGAAAAGACCTCATCTTAACTAGATTATATCTGCAAGACTATTTCCAAATAAAGTCACTTTCACATGTACTGGTGGTTAGAACTTCAGCATCTTTTAAGGGACATAATTCAACCTATGATAGGTCCAAAGAGAAGCAATTTGTTCTCAAATGGTTCCAAAAGAAATGGTTCTCAGGGAAGTTTCAAAAGCATTAATCAAAGACCAGGCCCACTTAGGAAACGGGTAATGCATAGAAGTAAAAAAGATAATGCTGAAGCTTCATTTCATTGTGGTATCTCTAAGGGTTGAAAGATACAACTCAAGTTGGAAATTCTGTAGTTTGTGACTTTCATGTATGTATGACCAGCTAAAGAGAAGTTGATTAATGATGGACAATACCTCCCTCCTGTTCACTATTGGGGATGTCAAATTGAAGATACTTAGGTAACAGATGGGTATTTAAATTAGGATATTTGAGGAAACTTAAAATTAAAACTATTACAAAGGTGTGGGAAGAGTGTAAGGAGACCACAAAGATTGTGTGGTAGTCTGCAAATAGTAAGTAAATAGAGCTTTGTTACTATCATCTATAGACCTGATGGGGAAGTGTTTATTTGAACAGAAAGAGAGACAGAAACCGAAAGAAAGAGAACACTTTGTGGAGTTAGAAGTCTGACAGAAGACTTTGGTCAAGGGATACAGCTATCCTATGGGCACCCTACAGGGTGGCAGCCTGAGCTAATAAATATCCTGATCTCTTTCTTTTCTTCTCCTTTCTGTGCTACCTTATCTGTCAAACCCAACCAAATGCCAGAGGGCAACCTGTTTATATAGTTCATATAGTTTAGTCTGCTGCCACCAGCTCCTCCATACTCCTGCATTCCCATCAAGCCAGTATAGAACAAATTTAAGAAGGCTGAAGAGTAGATCTGAAAGTCTAAATGAAATATATCTAGAGCATGTAAGGAATTTGTTAAAATGTTTTTTCTCTATATTATTTTGTCTATTAAAAAGTAAAATTCAATTTTTGTTAACCTGGCTATATTTTAGCCTTTGTATTTGAAGGGGATCTCCTGCTTGGTTAATGTATTTATTTATTAGTTCTTGAGTAAAAACAAGCAAATAAAAAAATACCACAGTGGATCAGACCAGTAATAAATATATATATTTATTTGTGTCTGTCTATGATTTTGGAAACGTGACATTTTATAGAAAAAATTGTAGCATTTTATCATGCTACTGACATATTTGGGGATGCATCTAAAATAAGGACAAGATGATAACTAAGAATCACGAGATCTTAATTCTAGTTTTAGACTTACAGATAATTTGAAGAGGTATGTTCATGTAAATCATTAATACCTTTATTTTCAATTGTAAAATTAAGAAGTTTGGCATTTCTTCTAGCAAGACTATTTTATAGCCTCTAACTTCCCTTATCTGGGGTTTATTATTCATGACCAATAACACATTCATCAGTATATTTGCCTTGATTATATATTTTCCCAAAAAAGGAGCAATGAACAAAACCTTATTAATTTGTGAGATTGTAAAGAATGAGAAATATAGCCAGTTGTAGTTAGCAGTTTTCACAGAGAATTTGAGTGATTCATGGCAAGGAGAGAAATGTATTCCAAAATCTCAACTATTTAGATGGCTCGAGCTTTTTCTGACCTCAAAGCCCTGAAACATGCTATTTTTCTCTTCTGGAAAGATTCCTAGCCTGGCTAACTGGTACTCTTTCCTTAGGTCACAACACATCTGTCAATCAAAGAAGTCTCCCTTAATCCACCTCACCCCTTCCCCAATTTTTAAATAAAGTCACTTTAATTATTTTTATTCTTAGAATCTATTTCTTTTCATTTATTGCACTTGTACATAATTTGTAGTTATATATTTATTTGTACAATTTTTGTTTCTTTGTTTGCTTTCTATCTTTTTCTATTTGACTGTAAATTGCTGGGGATAGAGATCATATCTGGATTTATTTTAAATCTTTCTCCCCAGTCCTTATCACAGTGCCTTGCCCAAATTAATTAATTAGTTTTCAAATGGTCAAATGAATAAACTTATCTATATTGTCAGTGGACCTGGAATTACTATATGATGAGGAGGAATTTGGTCTTGTGAACCTTTTTACAACTTAATATAGTATGTCTTATCTATTGTCCAAGGATTTGTCAAAGGAACAGATACTGGGGGCTAGATTGCCAAAGGGTTGAAGTTGGCCAACTTCCCTTGCTCAGTACATGGAACATCCTCATAGATGTGACAAAGAGATAAAATATAGAAAATGCACATTGAAAATAACAAAAAAATGAAAATAAAATGATGATACAATAGTAATATAAGTAGACTACTCTAAAAAGTTTATCATTCTAAGAGTGAGGGTTTTTCAAACTCTGCACAGTTGGCATTATTTGAACCAAATAATTCTCTGAGGTGGCAGAATGCCCTTTGCAATGTAAGATGTTTAGCAGCATTGTTGGCTTCTGCCAAGTCAATTTTGGTAATCCCCCTTCAGTTGTGACAATCAAAGTTGTCCAGATGTTGCCAAGTGTCCCTTGGGAGACAAAATTGCCTCAGTTGAGAACCATTGCACATAAGAATTAATAAACAAAACCCCAAACCAAATCAACCAAAAGAAGCAATTTAATACACTACTCATTATCATTTCACAGTCCCAAGAACCTTAAAAATCTCATAAAGAAGGGGTGCCTGGGTGACTCAGTCATTAAGCTTCTGCTTTGGCTCAGGTCTTGATCCCGGGGTCCTGGGTTCAAGCCCCACATCGGGCTCCCTACTCAGCAGGAAGCCTGCTTCTCCCTCTCCCACTCCTCTTGCTTGTGTTCCCTCTCTCGCTGTGTCTCTCTCTATCAAATAAATACAATCATTTAAAAAAACTCATAAGAAGATTAGTATTGTCTCCATTTCATATATAAAGAATAAGAAAGAGGACAAATTAAGTGGTAACTTCAAAGCCATATAAAGGCAGAGCAAAGATTATGAATTCAGGTCTTTTAATTCTGAAGCTTGTGTGATTTCCACAAATCTATTCTGCTACCTTAGTAGAAACACCCACTGGAGGGGTTCTAGAGCAGAGATGAGCACCAGCCCCTGGAGTCAATGAGGACCCTGCAAGATGAATGGGCCATAGCTATACCCACCACCACTCCCAAGCCTGAATGTCACCTCTAAGGCTTCCAGAAGCAAAGACCTAATTTGGGATACTTGGTGGCCATCATCCAAGCCCTCCAAACCACACATTCTCAAGCCTGAGAAGAGAATTTCCAAATCTTTCCTGATCCCTTCTTTTATGGGAGACACTTAAAAAAAACTTAAATCTATTTTCCTTTTCAATATAAATTTGTATTAACACTGTAACATTTAAAAGCAAAATTAATAATATCAGTGATTGATGTGCTTTTAGAAACAGTAAATTTTTTTTTCAACTAGATCAGGGATGGTGTGGGGAAGAGGGCAGGGAGGAAGAAATAGAAAGAGAAAAAGAAAGAGAAAAACACATAGCACAGAACAAGAGACTGAAAAAAAGTCAGAAAGACATAGAAAGGAAGACAGAAAGGGACACAATTAGACACATAGGTGGAGCCACAGAGGGGGGGCATGCAGGCATGCTATGAGTTAGGAGGGAGATGAGAGAGGGGGACTTGGGGAGGGAGGAAGAGGCTGAGGAACAGCAAGGGGCCTTGGGTGTGGGGCCCGTGTGGGAGTTGGTAAAGATGGAAGGTTACTCTCCAGGGACTTGACCAAGTAACATACCTGATTTCTGTAATGCTGCAGACATTATTGGTGAGGATATTGAGGATAATTTCTCACACAGTGAGTCTGTACAATGTCCTGAAAGAACTCTCAGACTTATCCAAATGATAACCCCTTGAGGACACAGGACATGAAAACCACTGTTTCCCTCTCTCTCACTTTTCTGTCCCCTCCTCTATTTCCCTCTGGCCCTGCAAATCCAAGAGCAGCTGACTTAAGTCTATGTCGGGAAAGGTGGCTATAAGCAGCTGCATGCAGCCTGGGTGGAGGTGGGGGCAGCTGTGAGCTCTATGTTTGGGAAAGCCTCGAAGGTTTGCTCCCTGGGGGCCATTTGAACCATTCTAGACTTCTAGATTGAGGCACACAGCACCTAGGTGGCTACTATCCAGTTTAATAGCATCACAATTACAGTGGAAATCTGACTATTCTGGGAAGGCCTTTAGTGCCTGATCCACATAATATTTGATACCTCCCTCTGGATCAAAAAGCCCCAAAGTCAATGTCCAGGATCCAAATATTTTCTAACTGGCTTCTCAGCTGACAGCCAGAGCCAGCCATCAGAGGTTTAATCAGACTGTGTGCAGCTGACAGTTAGACCACAGAACTGTTAACCTTCAGGTGAGAAATTGAGTTGACATTGAACATGGAAGAAGTAGTTGTCATAGTTTATGATAAAAATAATTTCTTAGTCCATGGCTATGGTGTTCACCACCAGTGATCCATGCCTCCTCTTAGTCAGTGGATGCTGAAATCAAAATATTGTGTGGGAATTGTCAAGAGCACAATTGCCATTGGAGACAGTGATATGAGATTATATCATAACAGTGCACTGTTCTGTGAAAAAGCCACAAGTCCCAGCACCAGAATAACCTTAACAGTTTTCTGGTCCAACTGCTTACTTGACTCAGGAGGATACCTAGCACCACAGAGGTTAAGGGAATTGTCTAAGATCATGCAACAATTGAGTGGCAGAACCCAAGCTTCCTACTTTTCATTCTGTGCTATTTTCACTTATGGTACATGATAAATAATAATATTTTCAATAGAAATATATGGCCTGTTTGAAAATTTTCAATTAATAGTCAAAAGAATGTCAATGCGTAGAGTGAATGGTTATTAGACAGTAAGAATTAGAGGGAGAACTAAAAAAAAAAATCCAGCATTTAGCCTAATATGTGTGCAATCAATACTTATTGAATGAAAGGAGTGGGATCAAATTATTAGTGCTCTTCTCAGGAGGTTCCTGTTATGAAACAACCACAGAATGATTTACTTTAGTGAAGGATACAGGGCTTGCAACTCAAAGGGTGCCATTTTGGAAAGTTATTTTTTTAATTAAATTATTAAAACTAATAGAAAATTCACTAAATAATGAGATGTTAAAGATATAGGGCGCTCAAGAGATGAACAGATGCAAACCATATGTAACTACTTAAGAAGTATACTCTCAGCAAATGGGAAGATCCTCTGTTGTCCCTGCAGAGTGAAGCAAGTCGTATTTCCCAAGTCTCTTTGTTTTGGATTTTCTCCCAATGTAAAAATCCTTCTTCCATGTAAAATTCAGCAGCACAGACTACAAAGCCAGATTTCATAGAAATGGTAGGTTATTTGAGGAGAATCATCCTCTCCCAGTACGTTACTCTTAAATAGAACATTTCATTAAACATTGCCACTAGCAAAGTGGGGCAGGGGGCAGTGTTCCTCCTAGAAGTTGAAATAGCCTTGAAAGGTTGAATGAACTAGATTTATATGTGCATTTTTCAGATAACTAGATTCTCTGGGGACTAAAGAGTGGTAAAGGTTTAATATGATCTCAATGAATCTTTCAGGTCTTCTTGTATTTCATTGTATTCTGACCATGAATCATGGGAAAGTTCATCAGATCAACTCATTTCTCAGCTGTTTGTGTCTTAAGACCTTCTCTCTTGTTTGGCAAATCTGATGTGATGATCTGTCTGTGGTTCCAGGTCACCTGAGCATTTAGGCTGCTGTTCTGTTTACAGCTCCCAAAATGTCTTCTTTTCCCAGAGGCTACATCATCCTGGTTTTTTGATGTATTGGAAGGATGGAGATATTGCAAAACAGCTCTTTGAGCATCTCTATCTCGGGCTATAGATTGCTAAGTGAACATAAAAGCCAAGTATTCCCCCTTTACAATTGCTCCCTGTATTAGCACAAGCCAAAATGTTGCTTACCAGTGTCATTTTTGCCTAATCTTGATGAAAGACAATTTCAATCCAAAAAACTTCATATGCAAAAAAAAATTTTTTAAGCTTGTTCAGAAGAAACTAAATTAGCCATTATATTTAACAGAGTGAAAATTTACTTATTAAAAGAACAAAGGTTCCTATGGGATAGTTTATATTGTGGCAATATATACTTCAAAGTTTCTTATGTTAAATGATTCTAAAAGAAGACTTTTGAAAGCATATGAATGTTCTAGATTTTTAAAAGCCATACCTTTTGGCCATATAGCACACAAACTAAATGTTACCAAAACTTTACTATTAATTATACCATCTGAGCTCATAACATTTAGAGAAAGGTATGATTAGATGTATATTAAAAGTAAGAAATGTATTTCAGAAAGATTAAGGGTCTGGTCTCAAGACATACAGCTAGGAAGAAACAGGGTAAGACAAATCTAATTCAAGCACTTCAAGACAGTAAAACTATTTAAAAATATATTTCTAGCATGTTGTTTGCTAAATGCTTGATCCTTTGGGAACCATCTAATGCTTTTTGGACTCACATTAGAAGGAAAAGACTTACTTATCAAATTATATAGGGTTGGAAAATATATATTTTTGTGAAAATTATATTTATGAACTTGTAGACTGAGATCAGAAGATAAACTTGAAAGTAATGTATATCTTTGCCATTTAATTGGGTTGCTTGTAAACCACCCCAGAAGAATCTATTTAAGATCTAAAAAAAAGCAAAAAACAAAAAAACTTATGCACCTTTTTTGTGTTAGCCATCTCATTGCTTAACAAATCTAATGAACTAAAGTTCTTTGTTCTAATGTAGAACTATTGACCTGTGTAGAAGGATTATTGGTTAAGAAATCTGTTAACTGGAATCTGTTAAGAAAAAGTCTGTTGAATCTTCCCAAAGCTGCTTTTTAGTTTACTTGATCTTTCTATTATTTCTAATGCTTGGTATTTATTTAGATAAGGTCCCAAATAAGTAAAATGTCACATTTCCCCTTAATTCCAAAACTTTAGATTTCACTCAATATTAAAGTAGAAGTTTAAAAAGTACTGAATGCGATAACAGCATTGTTTTATAGGTCAAGTTGAATACATATTTAAGGATTATAGTCATAAAATATTAATTTATTAGTCAGTCCTTTGTCTGCAACTATCATCTACACTGTTCCTCTTGTTGCTACCGCCATTTTCTCAAATTTTTATCATCTGGCAGGCATTTTTGTTCCCCAGGTACCCCTTCTCTGTACTTGTCCTTAGTCTACAGCAGTGATTCTCAAATATCAGCAAGTTTCAGTATCATCTAGAGGGTTTGATAAAACAGGTTGCTTGAATTTCTAATCAGTAGGTCTGGAAAAGGCCCAAGAATTTGCATTTGGGGCTGGTTCCCTGATGATGCTGATGCCGCAGATCCAGGACCACATTTTTGTGACCATATATTCTGTGTCTTTCTGGTTATTTCCATTTCTTCAGTTTGTCTTTGGTGCATTGGAAAGACATTTCAGTTTCAATTACCCAAGGTTCATTGTAAAAACATCTTAGTTTCAAGTATCCAAGGAAACAGAATTTTCATTCATCTATTTGCCTCTAGCCAACATCATGATTTAGTAGAGATGGCTGTTCACGGAGAGAAGAGATTCTCCCTTAGGCCATTCCTAATATAAACTTCTTTCTACCAAGGCTTGTCCCCTGTCTTCTGGGACTGAGAAAGATGTGAAAGAACAGCTCATCCTTCTTTTTAAAACAGTCTCTAAACAAAATCAGGTGATATAGCCAGGATCTTTGGTGCCCTACATGACTTTTACCTTTGTATATTCAGAAGTATGTGATAAATTATTTCTCATTTCCACTATGGCCTGACAGGGTGTTGTGAGGGCAGAAAGCTGTTGGAATTACTGGAGCGATTCCTCCTCTTGCTCGCACTCCTAGTAACTTAACTTCTGGAAATAGAATGATGATTTTAATCCATTAGGTTGCTCATTGAAAAATGGAAGAAACGAAGAAGATTTAAGTCAGGCTTGGATTGACATTGGTGGAGCTGGAGTTAGTCTTAATGTAATATCTAAAACTACAGCTGTTTTTTCTTTGGTTATAGCAAGTCTTATTCATTTTTGTATTGAAAAGACTCTTGGCTTCTGATTTTTATGTTCTTTCTCTTGAATTGTATAAAAGCAGAGTTTCTATAAAAGGGTATTTTATTTTACTCTACTATCTGAACATCAGTCAGATGCCAGATAAAAGAGTCGGTGTTTTAAAGACACGGCTCCTACCCTTAGAAACCTATATAAAATGTGGACATGGCAGAGAAACATCAGACATTTTTCTACATAATTAGAGCTACCTAGGGAAAGTGTATCCATCACACATCTATAGAAGATATTTTGGCTGAGGCCCTTTCATAAGGGATTAACCTTCAGATGCATTTTCCTTCCTTCCACCAGATGTGTGTTTCTCTTACAAGCACTCCCAAATAATTCAATACTTTATATAGTGAAATAATTTCATTGGAGTAGAGAATTCTCTCTCTGTCCCAAGGATTGATTTTTCTATGAAACACTTACTCACAGGAGGTCAATATCTGTGTATTTCTGTGGATGGTCAGAGTACTGTAAAAGAGGCAATGGGGACCATAATGCAGGACAGGCAGCCGTGCTGGTAAAAATAAATAAATGAAAATATAGACAAAGTAAGTCTTTCTTCCAGCCTTTGCATTTGCTAAACTGTCAGCTGTATTCACCATATACTGGTCTTGAGCTCATTAATCCTTAAACACATTAATTATCACTATTTTGACTGACTCTGTGGGATATTTACACGCTGTAAACAGTTCTGGTATTCTTTGCAAACAGATGCTGGGAAGGACCCCTTGGGTTCTAAGTTGCTCTTCCTTACCAAACATTTGTTCTTTTGTAAACCGAGAGCATGACCATTTTCCTTATACCACTCTCCTGTGTATGCCAAAAATAAAGATATATGCCAATGGGGAAGATAAATTAAAGTGTCTTTCCTTCATTCAGCATCATTACACAATAATAAGTAAACTATGGGCCTTTTCCGCATATCATCAAGAGATTCTTATTATCTCTCTGGAAGGAACCCCTTCAGACTTGCTTATTCCTCTAATTAGTATTGAATCTGCAAGGCAAAAGTCTACTTTTTGTCACCAAAGCAACCAGTTTAGTCTTCAACATCCTAAAAACTAATTCTACCAGGTCTGGCCACACGGAGGAGGTTTCTTCCATCTCCAGATCACAATGTATACTTATGAGCAAGCAGCCTGAAAGGAGAAGTGCAGGGGATGCTAACATGGTCCATATTTGTTAACGGCAACCTCCTCCTGCTGAATGAGGGAAGCTTAATCCCGTGGAAGTATGGTTTCAATTTTTCATTGAAATTACAATCAAACAAGTTGCCAGCACACATTTTTCTTTGTCAGATGTTTCCCTTATGGTAGATTTGGAGTACCCTTGGGCTGCTTTATAAACCTTATCCTCTGCCAGTGTTGCTACAGACTCTTCTCTTTGTTTTCAAATTAATTATGCCTTTTTCTCCAAGAGGTGGATACATTTGATATACAGTAGTACCTAACAGGAAAATGCCTCTTCAACACTGACTTTTAGCAGGACTCTGATGGAAAGGATGACACATTACTGGCTCTTCCTTTGCTCTCTGTAGGGAACTCAGTATGATAAAAATTACAAGAGCCAAGGGCCTGCAATTTCCTGATTTTCTAGCACTTATTAAAATTGTATTTATCAAGGTTGACTCTTGGCTGCTGGTTGAACTGGCTCTCGTGGAAGGAATGGCTTTTAGAGCTCTGCTTTGGGAGCAGGGGATCCAATGCACACTATTGGATAAAGTAGTCTTGGGAATGACTGTACTGTTTTCAGACTCACAAAACCACAAGCTTCTCAGGAGAGCTGAACCCAAGTTGGAAATCTTCCACCTCCTTTTCTTTGCGCAAGCAGTGTCAGAGGGAACAAGCAAAGGATAATAAAGGCCAGTGTTTTTTTGATCTCTGGTCCTAGAACAGTGTCCCTAATGGGTGAGATTCTACATCAAAGAAATGAGAGTAAAACTGGAAATTGACCATGTTTTTGTTTTCAGCCCATCTACAGGCAAAGGTGCGATGGAATTGATTTGGCCTAGAGTTCTGGCCACATGAATCTTTTGGCAACTGCCAAACAGTGCCATCTGGACCAAATCATTGTTTTTCCTCTATCTTTGCAGGTGTTATTTTCTAAGGTGACTGCCTCTGCTTTAACTGGGGGAAAAGGTGGGTCCTAAAAATAGAGATAGTGTAACTACTGTTAATGCTATATCTTACTGGAGGAGGATTGCTCTCATAAGTACTTAATACCACATACAAAAACGACCCATCAGAAGAGAAAGAAATGAGGTATAAGTTAACATGATTTTGTGAAGGGAGAACTAGAAAGGGAGCAAAAACGCTTGAGCTCAGTCTGGGCTCTGCTCCTGAAATAAGTGTGACTGAAGTAAGGTGTTTTGGGCGTTCCTTCACACATGTAATTATACTTCACCAGCGTCATCACACCATTAAACCTTAGGAATGGAAGGGAACTTGGAGTGCTAATATTTATTTATTTTAGTGTTATTTAGTAAATTAAATGAATGAATGAATGTTAAAGCTGTCCTTTGAATTTATTTTTCTTCCACCGTTACAAAGCACTTACTATGTAGAAAATATTGGGAGATGGACAGAAAAAACTAAGATGAAAAAGATATGATGCATTCCTTCAAAGAAACCCACCATCTTATAGGAAACATTTATTCTTTCTTTAATCCAAGTATTCAACATTTATTTCACTCTGTGCTAGATGTTGGGGATACAGAGATGAAAAAAACATAATTTTTGTCTGTCTTCAAGGATCTTTTTTATTTACTGAAGAGATATGTAGATAATTTAAAACTGTGATAAATGGTTGGTGAGTGGAAAGCCCTGAGGGCTATGGTGGGGTGGGTGTCAGGGGAGGTTTCTCAGAGGGAATGACTTTTGGTTTGAGTAATCTACATAAATAATTAAAGGGGTGAATGAAAGTGTGATGTGTATAGTCTGAGGGGAGTGAGGGGAGTGAGGGGCAGATGGCATACAGCATTCGATAAATGATTTTAACAGATCTGAGCACCATGTTTTGTGTACCATATCACTTCAGTATAAATAGAAGACTTTTTCTTAGTATTAACTGAATATTCAGTTTTTCTTGAATATTTCCAGAGAAGTTTTGTCAGAGGCTTGTTCAAAGGTCACCCCTCATAGAGGCAAACCATAGGAGACTCTTAACTATAGAGAACAAACCGAGGGTTGCTGGAGGGGAGGCATAAGGGCAGATGGACGAAATGAGTAATAGGCATTAAGGAGGACACTTGTTGTGATGAGCACTGGGTACTATACGTAAGTGATGAATTACTAAATTCTACTTCTGAAGCCCATACTATACAATATGTTAACTAACTTGAATTTTTATTTTAATTAATTAATTAATTAATTAATTTTTAATTTATTATTTGACAGAGAGAGAGATCACAAGTAGGCAGAGAGGCAGGCAAAGAGAGAGGGAAGCAGGCTCCCTGCTGAGCAGAGAGCCCAACTCAGGGCTCAGTCCCAGGGCCCTGAGATCATCACCTGAGCCGAAGGCAGAGACTTAACCAACTGAGCCACCCAGGCGCCCCTAACTTGAATTAAAAAAACAAAACAAAACAAAACAAAAAACCCAAAAAACAAAACCTTGGGAAGGAAACAATTAGTAAATTATGAATGAGTGTTGAGTTTTCATGGAAAAAAAAGTCAACCCTGTTAGAAATAAATCAGACAGAAAAAGACAAATGTGACTTCACTTATATGTAGAGTGGAAGGAAAAAAGAAAAGAAAAGGTCCAAATTCAACCCAAAGAAGGGCCTGGCCCTGTGTAGAGGCCTACTTCTACACATTACTTAGTGGATTGAGACTGTCCCCAGGGACACCTTGGAAAGGATGACCTGAGTGTGGCGGGGCCATCTAAGAAGAGAGAAGGTCACCGAGTCACCCCAGAGCAGTAGAGTTACTTCTTCCAGGAATACTTGCATTGAATGGGGAAAAACTGGCTCCACTGAAAATCCATAAAATGTTAAGAACTTGCCAAAACAAAAGAAAACAAAACAAACAAAAGCCACCTCTGTTGGTCTTTCTCTGAGTCTCTAAAAAACTAAACAGAAAGAATACTTCTACTCTATCCATGACCACCACCACCACCATCACTATTATCATTACCACCATATCACCACAATAACTGCCACTAAAATATTACCGTTGCCACCAACAACAACCACTACCCATCTTACCACTGCTACCAATACCACTGCTGCTACTGAGGCTTTAACCACCACTATCATCATTACCACTCCCACCACAATTACTCCCACCATCTTTCCTATTCTCATTCCTGAAGTAATTTAGCTAGACCTTCTCAGACATCTTAATGGCCATCTATGCCCCAGGTCACAGTTCTTGCATGTGTTAAATGGGTGATATTGCAAGCCACTGTAATGTCAACTAAAGGAGCACTTTAATAAAAGCCTTTTTTTTTTCCCAATGACTTCAGAGGATTCTCCAGGCTCACACAGGAAAACTGAATTTTAAATATATTCTTCCCTAAAAGAACAAATAGCAATAACACATACTGCTGTCCTTTATTTAAAGTATATTCCCACATGGATCCTCAACACCTAGAGAGCTATTTTAAAGGTATTTCCTGAAAGAGTAGAGAAGATAGGATAGCATATTACTCACCTATGATGATAATCTCATATTACTCCAGTATTTAGTCTTACTCTACAAGCTTCTTCTTTCTAAAAACTTTGCAGTTCAGGCTGAGAATAGGAGTAAATCTTCTAAGAAGTAAGAGATCATGGTTAGAAGTGTCTCATTGTTTATACCAATTATTAAATATTAAGGGATTATAGAAGCAGCTAAAGCCAAAAGAAGTGTGCCCAGAACAGAGTTGATGACGGAGGAAAAATAAGAAATGGTTGGGGGTAGTGATTTTCAAAACATGTTTATGTGGTTAAATTCTAGGCAGTTGTAGTTTAAGTTAAATTTGGAGCATTTTTTTCCCAAGAAAAACATGGGAAAATAATTATACAATTTGTATACAATAGAAAAATCATAATTACAAACATCTATGGAAGAAAAACTACTGAACTAGCTTAATAATTCTTTTCAACTTTTTAAGATTTGTCTGCAATTTCTTCAGTTTTATCATCTGTTAGCAATCTTTCATGTCATTCAATAAAGATCTCTTAAGACAAGTATGTCACACTACTGAATGAATGCTAGCTCTTGAGGATACCATGAAGACCATACCTTCAGTATCTGCCTTGGAGTTTGTTACATACCAAAAACAATAGTAAGCAAGTAGTGCCATTACAGAGGGATCATGCTACAGTACATTTATGCACCTGGTCCAATTAAAGCACCTGAGATAAGTATCTAAATCAAGTTTGGCATCATAAAGGGCATAGTCAGAAAAGGAGGCCAAGATCAAGTATCACCTATTTTGCCATTTGAAAGATAGAAAGGGTTTTATTAGAGCAAGGAAGGTGGGAAGTTAAGGAAGAAGGGTTATTTTAGGCAAAGGAAATAGTGTGTGCAAAGACAGGGGAGTATAAAATAAACTATAGTTTCCTCTAGAAATTGCTAAAGAAATCAGTATAGTGGGGATATCATAGAAGATAAATAGTAAGCTCTTACTGTGTATGAAAAAATATCTGAGGAAAAGTAAGCACTGAGAAAATTCTATTTGTTAGAATGTTTTTCCCACTGTGAACTGAAAAAAGTCATTGCTTTTTGGATCATCTAGATCCAGTTAACTGGTGAAACACCAGTATTTCATGGGACCATACATAGCTGGGTCAAATAGTCACACTGGCCATACTAGAGCCAGTATGGCCATATCTGGTTTTGGGATAAGGTCTAACTTGGGATTAAATCCATGACTACCTTGAGGTTTGGACTGAAGGCAGAGTTAGAAGGAAGCTGCAGTGAAGATGGGAGAGAGATAATAGAGTTGTAAACATATTTTAGAAGATGTGTGTGTGTGTGTGTGTTTGTGTGTATGTGTGTGTTCCCTGTTATGCCTTTTACTTGGGTTTCAGATCTATTAAGCACATGCAAAATGAAAGACAGATATTCATAAAGAGTTTCTAGGATGTATTAGGGGGTAATGACAGAATCCTAGTCTTGTATGTATTTTATTCTTTGTATTTTTGTATTTTATTCTTGCTCTAACTATAAAAGCATGGCAATATTAGTGGTAGGAAACAAATACAGAACTAATCAGCTTCAACAGTCCGATTTTAAATAACACATTTTCAAATGTTAGACACTAAATAGCCATACATCTATTTATCCAAAAGGAACTATAACTTCCCTGACAGAATGAAGATATAGAATTATTTGTAAAACATCTAGTGTTTTTCCATTTAATTTCAAAAAATTTTCCTAGCTTTCTTAAAAATAGTAAATATTTTCTTATTTAGTTGAATTGTCATTTCTTTTTGTTTATTTTATTATTTTTAAAGCTATCTTGCATGATAGAGCCAAGATTTTCAGAACATATTTAACTGCCAGAGGGAATGGCTCAGAAGCCCAAGTATCAGCTTCAGTACACATAAATTCTCTGGAACAACATCTTCAAATCCCAGAAGTTTTCTTCTCAGGTTGCCAAAATAAGGTCAAGGAAACCATAAAATTTCTCTGTTACTGTACACACACACACACACACACACACACACATATATACATTCTCTTTCCTGACTTAACATTGTGAGATGATCTTACAAAGCACACTGAAGCAGACTATTTTTAAGGTCAATATTCAAGGGCCTGAAAAGTTAAAAAACTTTTATTATAAGAAGACAGAGGACAACAATTTTGGGCTCAAAAGGAAAGTTGTTACTGATTTTATTTCTTCTACTATAAAATAAAATGAATAAAATGCAAATTCAAGTAGGACAGGCTTTGAAAGAATGGATTGGAAGCATGGCAGTCACTTTGAAAAGTCAGTTGATTCTTTCCTCTTGAACATGTAAACAAAAATATTCTATCAGTTATTTTTAAAGAGTGGTAATAAAAAAAAAAGTTAGTATTGGCTCCACGGCACTATTTCAACCAATTCATGTCAAGACAAGAAAAGAGAAATCACAAGTAATACAGTTATTCTTATTACATGATAATACTAATACAGGTGACACAGATGTCAACTGTTGACCAAGTCTTATGTCTATTCATCATTTTCTTTTTTTTTTTAAGATTTTATTGATTTATTTGACAGACAGAGATCACAAGTTGGCAGAGAGGCAGGCAGAGAGAGAGGAGAAAGCAGGAGAAAGCAGAGAGCCTGATGTGGGGCTTGATCCCAGAACTCTGGGATCGTGACCTGAGCTGAAGGCAGAGGCTTTAACCCACTGAGCCACCCAGGCACCTCTATTCATCATTTTCTTATTGGGAATTATTCCAACACATGAGTTTTCATAAAATTTTAATTTAAATTTAATACCTCAGAGAGAAAAAGGGAAATAACACTTAATATGCACCAACTGTGCCAGGCACTCTGTTACATGCTTTATACATAACATATAGTTTTCATAGAATATTATGAAGCCTATATTATCAAATATATTTTATTTATGAAAAACAAAGGCTCAAATAAGTTAAATGAATTGTCTGTGGTCACAACTAATAAGTGGTAGATTTGGGATGTGCAGATTTGTGGTTTGGTTTTAGGTTTGGAGTTTGCAATCAGATTTCTCTGACTCCACTGAACTTGATATATTCCCTTTGTTACATTTCTAGCAAAAGTCCTGGTACATTTTTTGAGGTTTTACAGAAGGGAAAACATTGTCCTTTGTACATATTTAAATAAATAAAACTTTAGGTTGAAGCTTTACAATTCTGTTTCATTATCAGGAGCATGAAATTTCAAAAGTCCCTGCCTAGGATCTTGTACTAGGGTTCTAATACAGTTTATTTTTTGAAAGAAATGTTTCCATAGGATTAAGAAAAAAACAATAGCCATTAATCCTAACCTGATTTGGAGGGTACAGAATGAAAGCCCTGAAGGAATAGTTTTTCTGTGTATAGAATTTGATTATAAGGAATTCTCAAGTCATTTTTAACTTTTGAAAGGATGAGAAAAAATTTTTTTCCTTTGTTCTTTATAATTAAAACCATACTTTTTATTTTTTAAAAAACAGGAAATTTGGGAAATGATTAGTTCATGCTATGGTCAAATTATTTAAAAATATATGGAAAGAAAATGTAGACAAGAGAGAAGGTAAACATTATAGTTTTTGTAACAGGATGCAGTGGTTTAGGAATGGGGAGTACAATTTGTTCATTTGGCTGTGTCTAGCCATGTGCTGCTCAGTGGGATGCATCTTGGAAAACTTGCCCTGAGATCCACAGAAACTAATTTTATTTGTGATGGAAGTACAAGAGAGGACTTTAAAACAATTGTTTTATCTAAAGGTAGATGTGGAGAAACTTTTATGAAGGACACTTCATTCATCTTTGATTCTTTGGTTCAAATTGCTTCTTGAATTCACATATTCATTCATTCAACAATCATTTTTTTAATTTTTTTTTTTAATTTGTCAGAGAGAGAGGAAGAGAGAGCGAGCACAGGCAGACAGAATGGCAGGCAGAGGCAGAGGGAGAAGCAGGCTCCCCGCCAAGCAAGGAGCCCGATGTGGGACTCGATCCCAGGACGCTGGGATCATGACCCGAGCCGAAGGCAGCTGCTTAACCAACTGAGCCACCCAGGCGTCCCTCAACAATCATTTTTTGAATGAGTATTACATATATGAGCAAGAAAGAATCTCTCTGTAAAACGTTATTAGGCCAGTGAAAGATCTCTCTCTCTTTGTTTAAAAGCTACCATATCCATAATTGTGGAGAGCAGAGAAGGAGGGCCTACCTAGCTCTCTCTCTGGAAAAGGGGGCTAAAGAAAATTACAAAAAGGTGAATCCTCAGCTAAATCTTTTTTTTAAATATTTTATTTATTTATTTGACAGAGAGAGAGAGGGAGAGAGAACACAAGCAGGGGAAGTGGGAGAGGGAGAAGCAGGCTTCCTGCTGAGCAGGGAGCCTGACATTGGGGAATGGGGGGTTGATCCCAGGACCCTGGGATTATGACCTGAGTGGAAGGCAGATGCTTGACCAACTGAGCCACCCAGGCACCCCTCTTCAGCTAAATCTTAAAGCAAATATTTTTCAGGTAGGTAAAGCAGAGAACTTAATCTAAGAGTGGCTGTGGAGTGAGAACCTCAACATAGGATGGGATGGTTTGCTCTCACAATTTTGCCCCCAGGATTCACCTTTAAGTTGGGCAATGGTTCAACACTGCCCTGAGGAGAATTCTCTTTAACTCTTCAAATCCAAGTTTTGACACATTGACAGACCCCTAATTCCCCACATTTCTGCAGACATCAGACAGTGGCAATTAGGCTTTCCTAAAGATGTGGTGATAATGGCCTTTCAAATAAGGACATAACCAATAATTAAAAACAAAATAGTTGTCTTATCAGATACCTTGTTCCTTGAAGACCATTCAACTTGTCCTATCTTTATGTATTCTAGGAGGAGAGCTTACACAGAGTTTCAATCTTTTAGTTCTAAGCTTCAGTAAAATCTTATTTAATATTTCTTTTTTTTTTAAAGATTTTATTTATTTATTTGACAGAGATCACAAGTAGACGGAGAGGCAGGCAGAGAGAGAGAGAGGGAAGCAGGCACCCTGCTGAGCAGAGAGCCCGATGCGGGACTCGATCCCAGGACCCTGAGATCATGACCTGAGCCGAAGGCAGCGGCTTAATCCACTGAGCCACCCAGGCGCCCCCTTATTTAATATTTCTTGATCTTTGTCCAACTAGAGACAAAGAACTAGATCTTTATCCAACTAGAGAAATAATGAAAATGTTCAAGTTTGCAGGACAGCAGTAGCCTCCGAACCTAAAAAAGCAGGAGGGTTTATCATTCCCAATATGAAATTATAATAAAACCTTCCTATCGCAGAGTGTAATGGTACAAGGGTGATCAGCTTGTTTCAGTTTGCCTGGGACTGTTTTTTTTTTTTTAATTGTGATAGAAAATATGTAATATAAAATTTACTATCTTAACCATTTTTAAGTGTACAGTCCAGTTGTATTAAGTATATTCACATGTGTGAAATAAATCTCCAGAACATTTTCATCTTGCAGGTCTAAAACTCCATATCCATTAAACAACAACTCCCCCTTTCCCACTTTCTCTACCCTCTTGTAACAACCATGCTTTCTGTTTCTATGAATTTAACTACTTTGGATGCCTCCTGTAAGTGGAATCATAGAGCATTTGTTTTTTTCTAATTGACTTATTTCACTTAGCATCATATCCTCAAGATACATCCATGGTGCAGCATGTGACAGGATATCCTTCTTTTTTAATGGCTAAATAATGTTCCACTATATGCATGTACCATATTTTGTTTGATTCCATCACTCCTCAGTAGACATTTGGGTTGTTTCCACCTCTAGGTAATTATGAATAGTGTGGTTATGAACATGGATGTGCAAATATCTCTTTGAGATCTTACTTTCAGTTCTTTGGATATATATCCAGAAGTGGGATTGCTGGAATATATGGTAGTCTATTTTTAATTTTTGAGGAAACCCCATACTGTTTTCCTTAGCAGTTTTACCATTTTACAATCCCATCAATAGTATACAAGTGGCCCAACAATTCCTCCTCACTCACAGCTTTTTTTTTTTTTTGGCTTTTTTGGTAGCAGTCACCCTCTCTGGGTATGAGGTAATATCTCATTGTAGTTTACATTTCTCTGATGATTAGTGATGTTGAGCATCTTTCATATGCTAATTGGCCACTCATATGTCATTTTTGGAGAAATAGCCAGTTCTTTGCTCATTTAAACTTTTTTTTATTATTGAAGAATAGCTGAAATACAATGTTATGTGTTTCGGGTGTACAACACAGTGATTTAACAATTCTATACATTTCTCAGTGCTCACCATGATAAGTGTCATTGCCGTTTGTCACCAAAATTATTAAAGTAGCATTGACTATATTCCCCAATGCTGTGCTTTTCATCTCCATGGCTTAATTATTTTATAACTGGAAGTTTGTACTTATTAATCCCCTTCACTTACTTCACCCATCCCCTCCACTCACTTTACTTTTGGTAACCACCAGTTTGTTCTCTATCTGTAAGAGTGTTTTTATTTGTTCATTTGTTTTGTTTTTCAGATCTCACATACAAGTGAAATCATATGGTATTTGTCTTATTTACTTCAAATAGCTTCTCTCTAGGTCCATTTATGTTGTTGCATATGGCAGGATTTCATTCTCTTTAATGGTTGAGAAATATTTCATTGCATATATTTATGTATTTGTCTTGATGGACCCTTGGTTTGCTTCCATATCTTAGCCCTTGTAAATAACACTGCAATATATATAAAGCTGCATATATCTTTTCAAATTAGTGTTTTTATTTTCTTTGCATAGATACCCAATTACTAGATCATGTGATAATTCTATTTTTAATTTTTTGAGGAAACTTTGTATTGTTTGCCACAGTGGTTGCACCAATTTACATTCTCACCATGAGTATTTGGGCATTCCCTTTTCCCCACATCATCACCAACATTTGTTATTTCTTGTCTTTTTGATACTAGCCATTCTGATTGGTGTGGGGTGACATCTCAGTATGGTTTTGATTTGCATTTTCTTGTTGGCCATCTCTATGTCTTCTTGGGAAAAAAATTTCTTGGGGTCCTTTGCCCATTTTTAAAACATACTATTTGTTTGTTTGTTTTGTTCTGAGTTATGTAAGTTCTTTATATATTTTGGATATTAACCCCTTATTGGATATATCATTTGTAGGTATCCTCTCCCATTCAGTAGGTTGGCATTTCCCTTTATTGATGATTACCTTTGCTATACAAGAGTTTTTTATTTTGGTGTAGTCTCAAGATTTTATTATTACTTTTGTTTCTCTTGTCTCAGGAGACACATCTAGAAAGATATTGCTAAGGCCAATATCCAAGAAATTATTGCTTATGTTTTTTTTAAGGAGTTTTATGATTTCAGGTCTCATATTTAGGTCATTAACCATTGTGAGTTTATTTTTGTGTGTGTTGCAAGAACGTGGTCCAGGTTTTTTTTTGTTTATTTTTTTGCATGTAGCTTTCCAGTTTTTCCAACACCATTTATTGAACAGAGTGCTTTATCCCCCATTTTATATTCTTGACTCCTTTGTCATAGATTAATTGACCTAATAACCATGAGTTTATTTCTGGCTATCTATCCTGTTCTGTTGATCTATGTGTCTGTTTTTGTTCCAGTACCATAATTTTTTGATAAATACAGGTTTGTAGTATATCTTGGGATTAGTAGTAAATTAGTAGATAAGTAGTAAATTAGTAGATTAGTAGTAAATCTGGGATTATGATCCAGATTTATTCTTTCTTAAGATTGGTTTGGCTATTCAAGGTCTTTTGCGATTCCACATGAAATTTGGTATTTGTTCTAGTTCTGTGAAAAATGATGTTGGTATTTTGAGAGGGATTGCAATGAAACTGTAAATTGCTTTTGGCAGTATGGACATTTTAACAATATTAATTTTTCTAACCCATGAGCATGGAATCTTTCCACTGGTTTGTATCTTCTTCAATTTCTTTCATCAATGTCTTATAGCTTTCATAGTATAAGGTTTTCACCTCCTTGGTTAAATTTATTCCTAGGTATTTTATTCTTTTTGGTGCAGTCACAAATGAGATTGTTTTCTTAATTTTTCTTTCTGCTACTTCATTATTAGTGTATAGAAATGCAAAGGATTTCTGTATATTGATTTTATGACTTTCAACTATACTGAATTCATTTATTCCAATAATTTTTTGGTAGAGTCCTTAGGATTTTCTATGTAATACTATGTCATCTTCAAATAGTGACAGTTTTACTTCTTCCTTATCACTTTGGAAGCCTTTTTTTTTCTTTTCTTGACTGATTGCTACAGCTCGGACTTTCGGTACTATGTTGAATAAAAGATGGTGAGAGTAGACATAGCTGTCTTGATCCTGATATTAGAAGAAGTTTTCAGTTTTTCACCATTGAGTATGATGTTACTGATGGGTTTTTCATTAATGACCTTTATTATGTTGAGATATTTTCCCAGTAAACCCACTTTATTGAGAGTTTTTGTCATGAATGGATCTTGTACTTTGTGAAATGACTTCTACATCTCTTGAGATGGTCAAATGTTTTTCATCCTTCCTCTTGTTAATGTGATTTATCACATTGATTGATTTATGAATATTGAACCACCTTTGCATCTCTGGAATAAATCCCATTTGATCATGGTGAATGGTCCTTTTAATATATTGTTGAATTTGGTTTGCTAATATTTAGTTGAGTATTTTTACATCTATGTTCATCAGGGATATTGGCCTATAATTTTCTTGTGTGTTTTTTTTTTAAGATTTTTACTTATTTATTTGAGACAGAGAGAGAATATGAGAGAGAGAGAGCATGAGCATGGGAAGGAGAAAAGGGAAAAGGAGAAGCAGACTCCTGATTAAGCAGGGAGACCAGTGCAGGGCTCAATTTCAGGACCCTGGGAACATGACCTGAGCCTACGCCAATGCTTAACCAACTGAGCCACACAGTTGCCCCTTTCTTATTTTTAAATATTTATTTATTTATTTATTTTAGAGAGAGAGAGAGGTTTGGGGAGAGGTAGAGGGAGATGGAGAGAATCTTTTTTTTTTTTTTAAATATTTTATTTATTTATTTGACAGAGAGAGATCACAAGTAGATGGAGAGGCAGGCAGAGAGAGAGAGAGAGAGAGGGAAGCAGGCTCCCTGCTGAGCAGAGAGCCCGATCCCAGGACCCTGAGATCATGACCTGGGCCGAAGGCAGTGGCTTAACCCACTGAGCCACCCAGGCGCCCCGATGGAGAGAATCTTTAACAGACTCCCCACTGAATATGGAGCCTGATGCAGGGCTTGATCCCATGACCCTAAGATCGTGACCTGAGTGGAAATCAAGAGTTGGACGCTTCACAGACTGAGCTACCAAGGTGCCCCTATAATTCTTTTCTTGCTGTGTCTTTGTCTATTGTTACATCAGGGTAATGTTGGTCTTATGCAATCAATTTGGAAGCATTCCTTGCTCTTCAATTTTTTGGTATAGTTTGAGAAGTATAGGTCTTTAACTATTCTTTATGTATTTGGTAGAATTCACTAGTGATGCTCTCTGGTCCTGGACTTTTGTTTGTTGGGATTGGGAGTTTTTTGATTACTGACTTTATTTGGTTACTAGTTATCAATCTGTTCAAAGTTATTATGTTTTCTGGAGTCAATATTAGAAGACTATATGTTTCTAGGAATTTATCTATTTCTTCTAGATTGTTCTATTTATGGACATGTGATTTTTTATAGTATCCTTTTATAATTCTTTGTATTTCTGTTGTGTTGGATGTATTTCTTCTTCATTTCTGATTTTATTTGGATCCTTTCTCTTTTTTCTTAATATGTCTGGCTTATTAATTTTGACATTTTCAAAGAACCACCTCTTGGTTTCATTGACATTTTTCATTTTTAGTCTCAATTTCATTTATTTATGCTTTAATTTGTATTATTTCCTTCCTTTACTAACTTTGGTCTTTGTTTTTCTTTTTCTAGCTCCTTTAGTTATAAGTTTAGGCTCTTTATTTGAGATTTTTCTAATTTCTTGAGGTAGGCCTGTATCACTATAAATTTCCTTCTTAGAGCTGCTTTAGTTGCATCCCCAAGATTTTGGACCATTTTGCTTCCATTTTCATTTGTCTGAATATATTGTTTTATTTCTCTTTGACCTCTTAGTTGACCCATTGATTGTTTAGTTGCATGTTATTTAGCCTCCATACATTTGTAGTTTTCCAGTATTTTTAAAAAAATTGATTTCTAGTTTCATACCATTGTGGTTGGAAAAGATGCTTGATAAGATTTCAACCTTAAATTCATTGAGACTTGTTTTATGGCCTCACATGTGGTCTAACCTGGAGAATGTTCTATGTGTACTCAAAAGAATGTGTGTAATGCTACTTTTGAATGGGGTGTTCTGAATATATATTTTAAGTCCATTTGGTTTAGGTGGACTTTCTGATTCTACTTGCATTACTTTTTTCTCACTGCTTCTCTAAATATGAGAAAATAAACACATAGGGTATGGAATATCATGAAAAAGAAGAAACCAAAATAGTGTTACAAAATTTAAAAGAATTTTTAACCAAGTATAACTAAGCCACTGTTTGGTTTCAAAAAACTCTATATCCTCTGGTGGCTAAAGTAGTGTTAGATGTTGGGGTGCCTAGGTGGGTCAGTTGGTTAAGCCTCCAACTCTTGGTTTTGGCTCAGGTCATGATCTCAGTGTTGTGAGATCGAGCCCCACATTGAGCTCCATACTCTGTGGGGATTCTGAGATTCTTTCCCTTTCCCTATCCCTCCCTCTTTTCCTCCCCTCATTCTCACTCTCTCTATCTCTAAAAAATAAATAAATAAAATTTTTAAAGTAGTTTTAGATGCTGTAAACAAATAAATCTGAAATCTCAGTGACTTAACACCATTCTTTCTTGTTCATGTAAAGTTCAGTCAGAGGTAGTGATAATAGGGGGTGGTCTGTGCTCTATGCAGTCATTCAGTGACCCAGGCTGAGTGAAACTTATTTTCAATTCATGGCTTCCAAGGTTTTTGGGCACCAACTCCTGCTGGTGAATTGGGAAAAAGGTAGAGAGTGTATGATCATGTAAAAGGTGTCTAAGGGCCAAACCTGGAAGTTATGTACCTTATATCACCCATGTTTTATTGGTTAGAAATTAGTCGGATGAAAACATTCAAATATAAAGGAGACTGAGAAATGTACCCTAGCTTTATGACTAGGAGTAAAAAGAAAGAATTTGGTGAACAACTATCCAATTTGTGCCTCACATTATTTATCCACCAGAATCTCTTTATATAGTGCACCTATGTTACCAGTGGTCATTTAATAAACAATTATTGCCATATCCCTTGATTTCCTAAGCTATTGTGGCAAAAAACTTTGTCAGCATTCCTAAAGACTATGAATGGGATTATAATTTCACTGCTACAGCTAAATTTCAAAAGAGGTCATTGACTATGTTGGCAATATTAAGTGATGCCTAACACATAATTAATGGGGCATGTTCTTATTTAGGGATAAAAAGACTTCCTTTGTGATAATGAGTCCAGGTAGAGCAAGTGAGAAAGGATGCCAAAAGTCTTCAGTGAAAATGATTCGGAACTATTGGATAAAAGCAGTGTTTCCCAAAATGTTCTTGTAGAACACTAGTACTTGGATATACACCAAAAGAAAAAGAAATGATCTTTTACCCATTAAAGTTTAGAAAATGATGAAACTCAAATCTGTCTTTGAATATTCACAGTGCATATGAACATATTAAAGATTCCAAATAGTTCTGTTACAAAAAAAAAATCTTTGGTTTTAATTTACTTTCCTAATATTTGTCATGGATCATTGTGTTTTAGTACCATGCACTATTGTGATAAGTCTGTGAAAAAATTTGGTTGATTCCCACTGCAATCAAACATCCTAGTTTTGAATGCCATTTTCTCTACTGAAAGCTTTTACGTGTTAAGTAGAAAAGCAATTTTCTTATTATTCATACTGTTTTATAGCATTTTGAATATAAGTAGAATAAAACTTAGATTTAGCCACAATTTTTCCCTATTTTATTCTTCCCTTCCTCATTTGTCAGCAAACTTAGTACTGGTAGGGTAAATATCACCTTAAATAGCTTTTCCTTATTTTCCCTTAAAAAGATCTTGATATATATATATATATATATATATATATATATATATATATACATACACACACACACACACACACACATATATATATGTATACACACACACACACACACACACATACACACACACATATGTTTATTTTCTCCATAGGCCACCAATTTCACTTTACAAATTTTGAAAATCCCTTTTTCTGTTACCAGTATTACTTATTTTCTATAGAAATCATTTTCACTCTGGTGTTCACTTCAGGTGAATAATCTTGGGCCCTTCCTTCTACCTCCAATTCTTCAATTTTGTTTTTACTTTTTTCTACATTCTGAAACTGACCCAGAGACCAAATCTGTCTAAAGCATTTCTAATGGGAACCTTTTTTGGAAAGTGGGGGCAATTTATATCACCTAGGAGTGGTAGATGCAACCACAAGATGGCACTCATTTATTTTTACTTTCTAACCTGATGAAAAATTTGAAATTTTTATATTGGCATGGAAAACAAGAACAGATCTTTGACTACATTTCAAAAATGATCTTGCTTACCTTATATGCTACCACTTTTTATTCTGGTTTACAAATATAAAAATAACTTTACTGGACTTTTGAGATATAGCATGAAGGTATGGCTACCAAACATTATAATATTTGGAGTAAGTTAAAATTTGTTATCTATTTCATTATATACTTTTTGAGGAAAACTTTTGCTCTTGCTTTTTTCCCCTTCTCTCTTTTCCAGCATAGTGGCCAGTAAACTCTAAAGATATATGAACTGATGTTTACACGTTGAGATTCACTTATTTTGTGCCAGTATATGTCTGGTTTTACAGAATTGCAGGCTCTTCCTTTTCCTAAGGGCTGTCAATCAGTATTATTTATGCAAATGAACTACTACCAATCTTCATACACTAGGTTATTTTTTAAATGACTCTTAAAAAGATCTAGTCAATGGTGTTGGAGTAGTCTTTATGCTGGTGAAAGCTGAAATTTTGGATTAAGACCAGAAGAAATGAAGATTTTGGGGGGACCATATGGTTGTATTGGTTTGGCCTTCAGGAAATCCAAAGGAAACTCTGGTGTCCAGGGGCTTAAACTATGAATCTTATTATAATGTGTTTCAATAAAACAAATCAAATTATCTGGGGCTGTGCTTATAATATGTAGTTGTAAGACTTATGTGGCTACATAAAATAAAATTAATTAAAAGTAAACAAAATTAAATATTTAGTTTCTCAGTCACACTAGCTACATTTCAAGTACTCAGTATTAGATAGAACAGATTATAGATTTCCATCATTGCTGAAAATTATCATGGACAGCGTTAATCTAGGGGCTATTACTCCAGTTCATATATGGAGGACAAAAAGCTGTAACTGCATCTTTGCTTATTAGTCACTTCACTTTATTTAAATCATCCTTAAGTTGCTTGGGTATCAGATGCTTTTCTGAGCAGCTGTATAATCTATTAGAAAGAGTATTGGGTAGGGAACTGGAATTTGGCTCAACCAGAAACTCCTGATTATGAGAAAAGAATTTGGCTTATTTAAGTTATTTTTACCTATGGAAAATCAAGCTAGGAAATATGTACAGGAGAAGAGCAAGTCTGGTGCTATCATTAGAAAGTTCTGCTTATAGGATGGACCTTGACTGGTATCTGGGAACATGGATTTTAGTAAAGTTCCTTCTATTCCCTCATAAGAGTGGTTCACTGTGTCAAAAATGCTTGTACAAGTAATACGGTGTATGTTGAACACCTGTTTGCCTTCTGAGAGTCTGAAGTTTGTGTACATGCCAGGCTTAGGGCACTTATATGACTAGCTCCACATAAAAAACCTGGTACTGAGCCTAACTGGTAGATAGCATTTCACATTTGTTGTCCAACTCATGTCTCAGAGGAATTAATGTGATTACACCATGTGATTACACCAGTAGATGACTCAGGAAGCTCATGCCTGGTTTCCCCTAGACTTTACCTCATTTGCCTTTTAGTTTTGCTGATTTTACTTTGTATCATTTTGTTGTAATAAATCATAACCATGAGTAAGACTATATGTAGAGTTCTGTGAAAGCTTCTAACAAATCACCAAAACGGGGTGATCTTGGGGACCCCAGCACACCTCATAATTATGTTGAAAGAGTAATATGAAGTAAAAAACTTGGAAATAAGTTTGAGTTGCAAAAAGCTTCTATATACTTGCATATTATTACTAGTAATTGTAGTGAATCTGGCAAAGAAGAAAGAAAATCAGAAAAAAAGTATTTATTATAAAATAAATAATACTATACAAAATAAATAATATATAAATGAAAATATTTATTATAAAATAAAATGGTTTAAAATGAAACTAAAAAGCTATAGACACCTGAATAATTTTATCTAAAATGTTTAAGACATAATTGTGATTTTACTGAAATTAATTAGAAATAAATAATATATTGGGACTAGGGAAGATACAACCTGGTGAAAGAGGACTGCATGCCATTCTTGGACTTTTGAATATCTTTGGAAAAACTTCCAAAGCTGTCTAGAAATGTGAACTGCAATGGCTAAGATAAGAATTTCAGTGAAACAGAATAGCAGCCATTTTTTCCTGGATCAAGTTAAAAGAAACTGAAGAGTCTTCTTAACACAACTCCCTGGATGTGAATTTGTCTTTCCATAGCAGGTTTAAGTGACTAAATATCTCAGACTTGACACATGTCGGTGGATCTTGGCAGCAGCTAAGAAATATGGCCTTGGCTTCCAGTGTTGGAATGGGGCTGAACTCTCTCCTTTATTTTAAATTTGCTTTTATAACATATCCTCTTGCAGTGAATTATCTTCTAGCTCAAACATCATAATCTTTATACAAACATGAAAATCTTTTTTCTCTTTGTTGTGCAATTCAGTCATCTCCAAATTTCAAATATCAGCCACCCTCTCTTCTGATTTCCACCACCCATTTTCAACAGCATGGGCCCAGGAAGAATAAACACTTGGTTTCTTACCAAGGTGTCTGATGATAGTACTTGGTCCTTCCTTCTTTTTTCTCCCTTTTCTTCTTCTTCTTCTTTTTTTAAAAAAATTTATTCATTTATATTTTTAAATAAACATATAACATATTTTTATCCCCAAGGGTACAGGACTGTGAATCGCCAGGTTTATACATGTCACAGCACTCATCATAGCACATACCCTCCCCAATGTCCATATCCCCACCACCCTCTCCCGTCCCCCCTCACCCCAGTAACCCTCAGTCTGTTTTTTGAGATTGAGTCTTTTATGGTTTGTCTCCCTCCCAATCTCATCTTTTTTCATTTTTTCTTTTCCTACCCCCCAAGCCCCCACAATGCATCTCCACTTCCTCATATCAGGGAGATCATTTGATAGTTGTTTTTCTCCGATTGACTTATTTCGCCAAGCATAATACCCTCTAGTTCCATCCATGTTGTCCCAAATGGCAAGATTTCATTTCTTTTGATGGCTACATAGTATTCCATTGTGTATATATACCACTTCTTCTTTATCCATTCAGCTGTTGATGAACATCTAGGTTCTTTCCATAGTTTGGCTATTGTGGACATTGCTGCTATAAACATTCGGGTGCATGTGCCCCTTCAGAGCACCACGTTTGTATCTTTAGGATATATACCCAGTAGTGCAATTGCTGGGTCATAGGGTAGCTCTATTTTCAGCTTTTTGAGGAACCTCCATGCTGTTTTCCAGAGTGGTTGTACCAGCTTGCATTCCCACCAACAGTGTAGGAGGGTTCCCCTCTCTCCGCATCCTCGCCAGCATCTGTCATTTCTTGACTGGTTAATTTTAGCCATTGTGACTGGTGTGAGGTAATATCTCATTATGGTTTTGATTTGTATTTCCCTGATGCCGAGTGATGTGGAGAATTTTTTCATGTGTCTGTTGGCCATTTGGATGTCTTCTTTGCAGAAATGTCTGTTCATGTCCTCTGCTCATTTCTTGATTGGATTATTTGTTCTTTGGGTGTTGAGTTTGCTAAGCTCTTTATAGATTTTGGATACTAGCCCTTTATCTGATATGTCGTTTGCAAATATCTTCTCCCATTCTGTCAGCTGTCTTTTGGTTTTGTTAACTATTTCCTTTGCTGTGCAAAAGCTTTGGATCTTGATGAAATCCCAATAGTTCATTTTTGCCCTTGCTTCCGTTGCCTTTGGAGATGTTCCTAGGAAGAAGGTGCTGCGGTTGAGGTCAAAGAGGTTGCTGCCTCTGTTCTCCTCAAGGATTTTGATGGATTCTTTTCTCACATTGAGGTCTTTCATCCATTTTGAGTCTATTTTCATGTGTGGTGTAAGGAAATGATCCAATTTCATTTTTAAGCATGTGGCTGTCCAATTTTCCCAGCACCATTTGTTGAAGAGGCTTTTTTCCATAGGACATTCCTTCCTGCTTTGTCGAAGATGAGTTGACCATAGAGTTGAGGGTCTATTTCTGGGCTCTCTATTCTGTTCCATTGATCTATGTGTCTGTTTTTGCGCCAGTACCATGCTGTCTTGAGGATGACAGCTTTGTAATAGAGCTTGAAGTCTGGAATTGTGATGCCACCAACTTTGGTTTTCTTTTTCAATATTCCTTTGGCTATTCGAGGTCTTATCTGGTTCCATATAAATTTTAGGATTATTTGTTCCATTTCTTTGAAAAAAATGGATGGGATTTTGATAGGGAATTACATTAAATGTGTAGATTGCTTTAGGTAGAATAGACATGTTCACAATATTTGTTCTTCTAATCCATGAGCATGGAACATTTTTCCATTTCTTTGTGTCTTCCTCAATTTCTTTCATGAGTACTTTATAGTTTTCTGAGTATAGATTCTTTGCCTCTTTGGTTAGGTTTATTCCTAGGTATCTTATGGTTTTGGGTGCAATTATAAATGGGATTGACTCCTTAATTTCTCTTTCTTCTGTCTTGTTGTTAGTGTAAAGAAATGTAACCGATTTCTGTGCATTGACTTTATATCCTGACACTTTACTGAATTCCTGTACAAGTTCTAGCTGTTTTGGAGTGGAGTCTTTTGGATTTTCCACATATAGTATCATATCATCTGCGAAGAGGGATAGTTTGACTTCTTCTTTGCCAATTTGGATGCCTTTAATTTCTTTTTGTTGTCTGATTGCTGAGGCTAGGACTTCTAGTATTATGTTGAATAGCAGTGGTGATAACAGACATCCCTGCCGTGTTCCTGACCTTAGCAGAAAAGCTTTCAGGTTTTCTCCATTGAGAATGATTTTTGCAATGGGTTTTTCATAGATGGCTTTGATAATATTGAGGTATGTGCCCTCTATCCCTACACTTTGAAGAGTTTTGATCAGGAAGGGATGCTGTACTTTGTCAAATGCTTTTTCAGCATCTATTGAGAGTATCATATGGTTCTTGTTCTTTCTTTTATTAATGTGTTGTAGCACATTGATTGATTTGCGGATGTTGAACCAACCTTGCAGCCCTGGAATAAATCCCACTTGGTCGTGGTGAATAATCTTTTAATGTACTGTTGGATCCTATTGGCCAGTATTTTGGTGAGAATTTTCGCATCTGTGTTCATCAAGGCTATTGGTCTGTAATTCTCTTTTTTGATGGGATCCTGGTCTCGTTTTGGGATTAAGGTATTGCTGGCCTCATAAAATGAGTTTGGAAGTTTTCCTTCCATTTCTATTTTTTGGAACAGTTTCAGGAGAATAGGAATTAGTTCTTCTTTGAATGTTTGGTAAAACTCCCCCAGGAAGCCATCTGGCCCTGGACTTTTGTTAGTTTGGAGATTTTTTTTTTTTTCAGATTTCCTTTTTTTTTTTTAAATTTATTTATTTTTTTATTTTCAGCATAACAGTATTCCTTGTTTTTGCACCACACCCAGTGCTCCATGCTATCCGTGCCTTCTCTAATACCCATCACCTGGTTCCCCCAACCTCCCACCCCCAGCCGCTTCAAACCCCTCAGATTGTTTTTCAGAGTCCATAGTCTCTCATGGTTCACCTCCCCTTCAATTTCCCCCAACTCCCTTCTCCTCTCTAACTCCCGTTGTCCTCCATGCTATTTGTTATTCTTCACAAATAAGTGAAACCATATGATAATTGACTCTCTCTGCTTGACTTATTTCACTCAGCATAATCTCTTCCAGTCCCATCCATGTTGCTACAAAAGTTGGGTATTCATCCTTTCTGATGGAGGCATAATACTCTATAGTGTATATGGACCACATCTTCCTTATCCATTCGTCCGTTGAAGGGCATCTTGGTTCTTTCCACAGTTTGGCGACTGTGGCCATTGCTGCTATAAACATTGGGGTACAGAAGGCCCTTCTTTTCACTACATCTGTATTTTGGGGTAAATACCCAGTAGCGCAATTGCAGGGTCATAGGGAAGCTCTATTTTTAATTTCTTGAGGAATCTCCACACTGTTATGACTGTTTCAATCTCCTTATTGGTTATGGGTCTGTTCAGGTTTTCTATTTCTTCCTGGTACAGTTGTGGTAGTTTATATGTCTCTAGGAATATATCCATTTCTTCCAGATTGTCAGATTTGTTGGCGTAGAGTTGCTCATAGTATGTTCTTATAATTGTCTGTATTTCTTTGGTGTTAGTTGTGATCTCCCCTCTTTCATTCATGATTTTATTTATTTGGGTCCTTTCTCTTTTCTTTTTGATAAGTCTGGCCATGGGTTTGTCAATCTTATTGTTTCTTTCAAAGAACCAGCTCCTAGTTTAGTTGATTTGTTCTATTGTTTTTTTGGTTTCTATTTCATTGATTTCTGCTCTGATCTTTATGATTTCTCTTCTCCAGCTGTGTTTAGGCTTTCTTTGTTGTTCTTTCTCCAGCTCCTTTAGGTGTAGGGTTAGGTTGTGTTTTTGGGACCTTTCTTGTTTCTTGAGAAAGGCTTGTACCACTATATATTTTCCTCTCAGGACTGCCTTTGTTGTGTCCCACAGATTTTGAACCGTTGTGTTCTCATTATCATTTGTTTCCATGAATTTTTTCAGTTCTTCTTTAATTTCCTGGTTGACCCATTCATTTTTTAGAAGGATGTTGTTTAGTCTCCATGTATTTGGGTTCTTTCCAAATTTCCTCTTATGATTGAGTTCTAGCTTCAGAGCATTGTGGTCCGAAAATATGCGGGGAATGATCCCAATCTTTTGATAGTGGTTGAGACCTGATTTATGACCCAGGATGTGATCTATTCTGGAGAATATTCCATGTGCACTAGAGAAGAATGTGTATTCTGTTATTTTGGGATGCAGTGTTCTGAATATATCTATGATGTCCATCTGGTCCAGTGTGTCATTTAAGGCCTTTATTTCCTTGTTGACCTTTTGCTTAGATGATCTGTCCATTTCAGTGAGGGGAATGTTAAAGTCCCTTACTATTATTGTATTATTGTCGATGTATTTCTTTGATTTCGTTATTAATTGGTTTATGTAGTTGGCTGTTCCCATGTTAGGGACATAGATATTTAAAATTGTTAGGTCTTCTTGTTGGACAGACCCTTTGAGTATGATATAGTGTCCTTCCTCATCTCTTATTATAGTCTTTGGCTTAAAATCTAATTGATCTGATATAAGGATTGCCACCCCAGCTTTCTTCTGATGTCCATTAGCATGGTAAATTTTTTTCCACCCCCTCACTTTAAATCTGGAGGTGTCTTTGGGTTTAAAATGAGTTTCTTGTAGGCAGCATATTGATGGATTTTGTTTTTTTATCCATTCTGATACCCTGTGTCTTTTGATTGAGGCATTTAGCCCATTAACATTCAGGGTAACTATTGATAGGAATTTAGTGCCATTGTATTGCCTGTAAGGTGACTGTTACTGTATATTGTCTCTGTTTCTTTCTGGTCTACTACATTTAGGCTCTCTCTTTGCTTAGAGGACCCCTTTCAATATTTCCTGTAGAGCTGGTATGGTGTTTGCAAACTCTTTCACTCTATGTTTGTCCTGGAAGCTTTTAATCCCTCCTTCTATTTTCAATGATAGCCTAGCTGGATATAGTATTCTTGGCTACATGTTTTTCTCCTTTAGTGCTCTGAATATATCATGCCAGCTCTTTCTGGCCTGCCAGGTCTCTGTGGATAAGTCTGCTGCCAATCTAATATTTTTACCCTTGTATGTTACAGACTTCTTTTCCAGGGCTGCTTTCAGGATTTTCTCTTTGTTGCTAAGACTTGTAAATTTTACTATCAGGTGACGGGGTGTGGACATATTTTTATTAATTTTGAGGGGCGTTCTTTGCATCTCCTGAATTTTGATGTTTGTTCCCTTTGCCATATTAGGGAAATTCTCTATAATAATTCTTTCCAATATACCTTCTGCTCCCCTCTCTCTTTCTTCTTCTTCTGGAATCCCAATTATTCTAATGTTGTGTTGTCTTATGGTTTCACTTATCTCTCGAATTCTCTCCTTGTGTTCCAGTATGTGTTTGTTTCTCTTTTGCTCAGCTTCTTTATTCTCTGTCATTTGGTCTTCTATGTCACTAATTCTTTCTTTTGCCTCATTTATCCTAGCAGTAAGAGCTTCTATTTTTTTTTTTTTTTTTTTTTTTTAAGAGCTTCTATTTTTGATTGCACCTCATTAATAGCTTTTTTGATTTATACTTGGTTAGATTTTAGTTCTTTTATTTCTCCAGAAAGGGCTTTTATCTCTCCAGAGAGGGTTTCTCTAATATCTTCTATGCTTTTTTTGAGCCTGGCTAGAACCTTGAGAATTGTCATTCTGAACTCTAGATCTGTCATATTACCGATGTCTGTATTGATTAGGTCCCTAGCCTTCGGTACTGCCTCTTATTCTTTTTTTTTTTTTTGTGGTGAGTTTTTCTGCCTTGTCATTTTGTCCAGATAAGATTTCTTGGGGAGGGGCCTGTTGTAGTGATTCTCAAGTGTCTTTGCACCAGGCAGAATTGCACCGCCCTTACCAGGGACCAGGCTAAGTAATTTGCTCAGGTTTGCTTTCCGGAGCTTTTGTTCCCTGAGTGCTAGAGTTCTGGAGGACAGGAATGAAAATGGTGGCCTCCCAATTCTCGGCCTGGAGGAGCCGAGAGCTCAGGGTCCCGCTCCTCAGTGTGCCCTCAGAGAAAACTGCCCAACCGCCCCCGTTTGCATGGCCTCTGGTCATGCTTGGAGAAAAACGCTCAATCGATCATGCTTGGAGAAAAGCGCTTGGTCGCTTTCATCTCCCTGACCTCCAGCCTCACACTTGGAGAAATGTGCTCAGTCACTCCATCTCCCTGGCCTCTGGCTGCGCTCCGAGCTCACCCAGCCTGTGCCAGGTTCAAGGTAACCCTGGGTTGAGAGCTCACTCCTTGACTTTGTCACTGTAGCTGGCTTCCCTGCTCTAATACCTGCGAGCTCTGAGACACTCAGACACCCCTGGTCCTCCTGTGACCCCGTGGGACCTGGGGTTACGCTGACCCTGCATGGGCTTCCCCCCGGTTTAGCCTCTGGAGCGATGTCCCTCAGTGGAGCAGACTTTTAAAAGTCCTGATTTTGTGCTCTGTTGCTCTGCCGCTTGCCGAGAGCTGGCCCCTCCCTCCACGGTATCTTCCTGTCACTTTGGATTCACTTCTTCGCAGGTCCTACCTTTCAGAAAGTGATCTATTTTCTGTTTCTAGAATTGTTGCTCTTCTTCTCTTTGATTTCCCATTGGATTTGTAGGTGTTTGCAATGGTTAGATAAGCTATCTAGCTGATGTCCTGCTACCTGATGTAGTCTCAGCCTGCTACTTCTCCTCCATCTTGACTCCTCCCCCAAACTTAGATTTTTAAGAAACTAGGTCTTCTACAGATAGCATATTCACTGATATAAACTTCCCTACTTATAAAAGTACAGAATGTGATAAAACACACACACACGCACATACACACAACTATACCCCTATATGATAGGATTCCAGAAGGATGAATTCAGTTGGCACAGGAGCAATAAATAAATATAGCACTGCATTATTTAGTGGCATCTGAGAAGTTTTCTTCAGAGAGGCATGCTTCTGATATCATGTTGTTTATTGTTTTATAACTGACTTATACTACAAAGGCTTATAAAAGGTGTATAGTTAGAAAAGCAGATTCTAGCTGATTAAATGGCTTAAATGGCTTGAAACAGTGGATGTAGAACTATTTCTTTAATGAAATCTTATCCTTGAGTCTGGTGCCTATCACAGAACTGCTCTAGATGAAGAGAGGAAGGGCTGGAGGCCCAGAACTCCAGCAGCTAGGTCTCCTTTCCACCCAGGGAGCACTTAGGTAGACCCAAGGGAACCTGCATTACATGGCTAAGACTTCCACAACACAGTTTGAAAGCAGAACCCATGAAAATGTGTGGAAACAAAATCAAACTTCAACTAAAAGGATTTTATGTTAAGCAGATAAAATTTTAACTAACTTTATTTAGGACTCTACCTCATTGGATTTCTACATTTTCCCAAATTTAAGCTTTCTGTGTTGTTATATAAGGAATCAAAATATGTCCATTAAAAACAAAAACACACAAAAAATCCCAAGACTTTACTTAGCTTAACTTCCTTTGAAGAACTGATATTACTATATTACTTGGTAAATATTATTGAAGCTAATCTTCAATATCACCAAGGTATCAGATCTCCATCAACATTTTATGGAAGATCAAAGAAAGAGTTTAGCTAGAAATCCTATGGAAATACAATTCCACAGGCTGACTCTTCATAGACTGAACTGTGGGACTTTTACTGTCTTCTTAGAGTTTGGTTTCCTAATATAAACAGAGAAGATCATATGTATTCTTCATTTATAAGTTTTAATTATTCATTTATAAGTTAATAAAATTCTGTGGTTTTCAAAGAAAGCAATTATTTAAGATGAATTTGAGTCAACTAGTGTATCAAGTTTTTAAAAGGCTTAAAAGTAAATCCAATTGTGACTCTTTTAATCTCTATGGGGAACATGTGGAGATGGTGCATATTTGGGGGAAAGAAAGTTTCTTTCTTTAGTTGTAATCACATACAGTGAAGGCTACAGCTCTGATAAGATTTATATACAGGAAATCAAAATATTGAATCAGGGTGGTGTAGAAACCCAGTGGGATGCCCTTCTATCTTCAGAATTGTACTTAAGCATCTACGGCTGAGAACAAAAGGCCAATATTTCACATTTTGAGTTTGGAGATACTAAAAAATGCTGCCACTTTCCAGCAGTATGCATACTAACTTCTGCTCAGCCTTCTCACCTGATTGTGAGAATTAAGTGAAATTAAACAGTAAAGTAATGAGAATAGCACTTGACACATTATAAAAGCTCCATAAAGTTTAGTCATTATTATTATTGCTAATATTGGTTTTCCTGAGGTTACTTTGTATTTCTGAGAAGACAACTGTGTTATAAACTTGGTGACATCAGGGACTTGTGTGATATTTTCTCCCTAGTACATAATAACATGCTTTTACAAAGTGTTGGCTCAATGCATTTTTCTCACAAACTAAACAATTTTGGTATTTAATAAATCTGAGTTTTAAAATGTATCTATCTTCTTAAACTGTGCTTCATAAAACTGAACAGTTATAAATATTATGTAGTAGCCCAAATAGTAAGCTTGATGAATACATACATATGGCATATCTATGATATGTTTATATATATACAAGGATATATATTATATACAAAAAGATTTCACACACATATAATCACGTAACTAATACTGAATTCACTCTTTTCAAGTTTACATGACACATTTACAAAAGTTGATTTTGTATCAGGCTAAAATAAATTCTCAATGAATTCCAAATAATTGAAAAAATAAATTCCTATTTGCTGAGTGTAATGCAGTAAAAATGAAACCAAAAAGAAAATAGGAAAAAAAAATCCATACACTTAGAAAATAAAAACAAACTTCTAAATAATTAATTGCTTAAAGAAGGAATCAAGGAAATTTTTTCAAGTGCACCACAAATTGAAACTTGTGATTATGTACTCAAAGCATTTCTTAGGAAAATTTATAAAACAGGGTAGTTCAGTGGTGCTCAGAAGTGAATTTATGTATACATAATAAAATGAGAAGATTGAAAGTTAATGAACCACGATTTTTCTATAGAATCTGAAGAAAAAGTCTGAGTCCTATAAAAGGAGAAAAAAGGAAATAATAAAAGGTAAGAGCAAAAATTAAATAGGAAACAGTTACAATGATCAATAAGACCAAAAACTAAATGAAAGAAAAAGAAGCACTAATAAACATATAGAAAACTGATCAAGTGAAAGAAGGCAAAATAGATATGAGGAAAATGAGGTTAAAATTATAGATTCCATCATTTTTAAACTCTCAAATTCAATGAGAATATTATGATCATTTTTATGACTGCAGGTAGATAAATTGGATCACTTAAAATACAATTTACCAAAATCAATTCAACAAAACAAAAGCCCACCTGAACAGACCAATAACATTAAAATACTTAATTGACAATCACAATTCACACTCTTCCCACAAAGGCACCAAACCCAGAGAATTTTATGAGGGATTTTTAGCAAACCTTTAACTTAAAAGTAATTCTGATTTTGACATTTTTAGAGAACAGAAGGGGCAAAGCTACTTGACTCCTTTCTTAATGCTAGTAAAATTTGATAAACTTGATACCCAAATTACATGAGGCATGTATAATAAGAAAATAAGGGCTAATCTCATTTCTAAATGTAGACGTAGAATTATAATACTTTATCTCTTTCTCTGGATCAGTTTTGCTAGAGAGTTGTTAGGCAAATTGAATACACCATTGTTACCAAATAGTATTTATCTTAGCATAGATGAATTGTTCAACAATAGAAAATATATTTATGTATTTGGCACATTAATAAGTAAAATGTGATTAAAAAACTCAATAAATGTAAAAAAAAGCATTCAGTGAAATTCAGTATTCTTTCACAGTGAAAGCTATTTTATTAAGTAATTAGTAAACATAAGAAATGGACAAGAAATATGATTAGGCTTCCTCAAAATCACTGCTATTACCAGGGCACTGGATGGCTCAGTCAGTTAAGATTGCAACTCTTGATTTTGACTCAGGTCATAATCTCAGGGGCTGGCTGAGAGTCTGCCTGTGATTCTCTCTTCCTTCTGCTCCTCCCCACCACTTTCTAAAATAAATAAATAAATCTTTGAAAAAAAAAACTGCTATCACCAATAATATTTATGTTGTGCCAGTGGTTTTAATAATTACAATAAGAAAAGGAAAGGACATAAATGATATAGAGATTACATATAAAAAGATAAAACCACAATTTTTAGACTATCACCTGGGTGGCTTAGTGGGTTAAGCCTCTTACCTTCAGCTTAGGTCATGATCTCAGGGTCCTGGGATCAAGCCCTGCATCCAGTTCTCTACTTGGTGGGGGACCTGCCTCCCCCTCCCTCTCTGCCTACCTCTCTGCCTACTTGTGATCTCTCTCTGTCAAATAAATAAATAAAATCTTTAAAAAAATATGCGGAAGTATCTCCTGTTAAATTATTATCGTGGGGATAAAATTTATATATAAAATCCATAATGTTCCTGTAATGACTGCAATCAGTGCTTTGAAAATCTTATAGAAATTTTAAAAAGCATTTGCTATATAACAAAACAGTTAAGATAACTAGAAATTGAAATTGAAAACAGTTATTTTAAGTTTTACATGGGTGAAATTATAAAATAGTTTTGAAACATTTACAAAGAGACTTGATTAACTGAAGATGTATACTTTGTTTATAGGTAGGAAGAGTCAACATCATAAAGATTTCAACTCTTCCAAATTTATCCATAAATTCATTGTGATTTCAATAAAGTTTCAACAGTGTTTTTCATAGAATTTGAGAAATTGATTCTAAAATAAATATGAAAAGAGTATAAGTAAAAAAAAACTGAGCTAATTGTGAAAAGGGAAAAGGAGGAAGACACACTTGTAATGCTAGTTATCAAGACTTACTTATATATTTACAGAATTAGATATTCATTTGTATATTTGTATATGTATAGAATCTACATACTTATGGTGTTAGCTCAGTAAAGGGCAAATACATCAAAAGGACATAAAAGAAAGCAGAAGCAGATAAAATCCCAAAGCACATAGATCTTAGACGTGTGGGATTTCACTTCATGTGTGTTGTTTCATTACTGTATGTTAAACTATAGTAAATGGTGGTGTAATTACTACCTATCCAAATGTGAAAAAAAAATGCATGTGTTCAATTCCTTTTACAATCTTTCCTCTTTTTTTTTTTAAATTTTATTTATTTACTTGAGAGAGAGAAAGAATAAGTTGGGGGAGGAACAGCAGAAAGAGAGGGAGAAGCAGGGAGCCCAATGCAGGGCTCAAACCCAGGACACTAGGATCATGACCTGAGCTGAAGATAGATGCTTAACTGACTGAGCCACCCAGGTGCCCCAAGATCTTACAATCTTTTCAAAGAATATAAAGAATATCTTCATTACATTGAGGTAAAGAGGATAACTTAAACAAGTGACCCAAAAGTATAAATCATAAAGGAATATATCAATACATTTAACTACACTGAAATTATAAAATACTAAACAATAATAGATACAATAAATAAGAATGAAAGAAGATGTTTATGACATAGAGAACAAAGGATTAACTTTGAGAATACATATAGGACTCCTACAAATCAAAAGAGTAAAAACAACAAAAAGATAACAATTACGATACCTGCTTCTTTTGTTGGACTGAATACAAATGATTAAGCTTACATATTACTGTGAACAAATAAATGGTTTCTCTTCCTTTAAAAAGGTACAGAAGCTATCCTTAGAAGATATGGAAAAGGTATTGCATATCTGAAATCGCCTTTTTTCCCCTTCCATCTCAGGATCCTACAAATCTATGTTTTTGGAAGAGTCAACTTGAAGGATAAAAGGAAATTTGAGTGCCGTTCTTCTGAGTAGTACAGCAATCTTTATATCACCTCTGTGTGTGTGAAGCACAGGTAATGCTAAACAAAGTTATAGGATGCATTTAGCACATTTAGCCTAAGAATATGCACATTAAAATTTAACAGATACATCTGAGCATGTTTAACTTATTCGTAACAGCTGCTCATTGTTAATTTGGCTTATAGTTCCAACCTGTTCTTCATATAAACTTTTCAACCCCATAACAATGAGTAAAAGGACATGAAGAGGCAGTTCAGGAAAGAGGAAATTCAAATGGGTAATCCACTTTGGCAAGGTTAGTAATAAGTAAAATGCAAGTTAAAATAATAATGAAATACAACATCACAGCCATTGATAAGCAACAGCTTTAAGATCTGAAAATTCTAAATGTTTGAAGTCTGAGAATACCAGGTGAGGATTTAAAAAATAGGACTTTTATATAGGGATGGAAGGAGTGTACATTTTGGAAAGAATTTTGACAACAACAGTATTATTAAAAAGGCACTCACCTGACAATCTAGCAGTTCCACTTCTTAGTATATATCCCAGAGAAATTTTGGGCGTGTGTGCATAAGGAGACAGTTAGAAGGAGCATTGATTTTACTAGTGAAGACTGGAAGCAATCTAAATACAAATCAGTAGAGAATAAATAAATAAATAGTAGTGGTAGATTTAGCTAATGAAATAGATTATTGTAATTTTTAAAAAGGAGCTACGTAAATGTATTGACATTGATAACACAAAAAAACTCTGAGTAAAAAGCGAGAAGTGCATATATGCTCTGATAAAATAGTCCTATACATTGGAACTGGTTATCTCTATTTCCATGGAAAGAAGGAATAAAAACCTGTATGGAAAGATTCATACCAAAGGTAAGATAGAGATATGCTCTGGGAGAGAGGCAGGCAAATGTGGCAAGATAAATACACAATGAAATTTTCAACTAATGAGTTATTTTCAAATAATGAGTTATTTCCAATGGTGAGTCACTGAATTCTACTGAAATGAATATTATACTATATGTTAACTTACTGGAATTTAAACAAAAACTTGAAAAGAAAAACAAGTTAAAAAAATAAATGTCTTTGTATATACATATATATCTATAAAAAAAGCAAATGAATAATTAAAAAACCCAATCTTTCTTTGTTTTGTTTTCTTAAATTCCACATATAAATGAAATCATATGGTATTTGTCCTTCTCTGGCTGGCTTATTTTGCTTAGCACTATACCCTAGTTGCATCCATTTTGTTACAGATGGCAAGATTTCATTCTTTTTTATGGCTGAATCATATACCATCTATCTATTGAAACCAAAAACCAGACTCTTAACTATAGAGAACAAAGAGATGGTTACCAGAGGGGAGGCTGATGGGGAGATGGGTGAAATAGGTGAGGGGGATTAAAAGTACACTTATCTTGAAGAGCACTGGGTGATATATGGAATTATTAGATTACTATATTGTACACCTGAAACTAATAAAACAATGTATGTTAATTACACTGTAATTTGAAAAGACTCATATCACCAAAGCTAAAGTAAACATATTTAACTGTTAACGTTTGTTAACAGTATATGGTAGATAAATGGGTGTTTGTTATTTTATTCTCTGTAATTTTACATATTAAAGATTAATAAAGAAAAATGTGTATACAGTATAAGGAATCAGCCTATATTTGTAAGTGAACTGTGGAGTACCCTGATTGACCTGAAAACTATTGGCACATGTTTTATAGAATATATCTGAAGCAGCCAATGTGTTTTCCTCCCTAATACCATTCTGAGGCAGAGAATTACAATGATCAGTCCAAAACAAAGAGTGAAGGTGCTGGTCCTGAGTTGTTTTTTAATAATAATAGACATTAAAATGAAATGTTCAAATCTAATAAGTTAATACAAAAGTTTTCCCATCTCTCAGGCTCTATTTAGTTTTTCAGGTCTAATTAAAATCCAGGATAAAGCATTCAAAGCATATGGTGTCTTACAGTGAGTTTTGACAGCAGGACTATTGTCAGTTTATTTTAAAAGAAATAAAAAAGGACAGAAACAAAACGATTTTGCAATGCATTATTATTATGATTAAATTGTTCCATGTTTCAAAAAAAGCATTTGATGTACTGAGTAATCTGTTGTGTAATAGAAAGTACTTTCCAAATATCACAGTATTTTAATTAAGACTTTTTGTGTTCTTTCCTTTATACACATTACAGAGAATTTTATGTCCTTGCATTCTCTCTTGAACAGGGCTCTGTAGTGTTTTGGATATGGTTATTTTCAGTAGTACTGAGAGTAACATGCCTTGATGAGCCAAAATCTCAAAAGACGAGTTCTTGAGATTTTCTTCAAAATGAGGATGTTATAATCTTGAATGATGGCCAACAATCTCAACAAGCTCTCTTGGAGAGCTGCTCATGGGATTTCCCTAACACTTGTTGGTGTGTCATTAACAAGGCACTGAACTTCTTGGGATAACCCAGCTGTATTTTCTGGGCTGATACGACATTTGCATGAAGGGCACTTACAACTTTAATTTTCCCGTCTTAAAAGATGACTTCATGATATCATATCAGAGGCTAACTTGAAGCCTAGAAGATGATGGCCTTTTTCTACTAAAAGATTAATGTGTTTCTTTTACTTTCATTTGTTTGGCTTTTATTTTACTTTGGTAATTGTTGGGGCTTGGATCTTTACAAAGCCAGTGATTTTCCATTCTCTGAGGGACTCTAGCCAAACATCCATGGTCAAAAGCACTTAGAGGTGAAGAATAGAATGAGGATGGCTTCCAAGAGGATGACAGTGGATTGTAAATAAAGAGGGCAACCTTCAAGATGTTATTAAAGATTTAGAGAGTTTAGTGTTAAGGACTACAGGGAGGCTTGTGTTTGCTTAGGAATATGCTGGGACCTGCTATATTCTCAAGGGTATTCCTTCTATCTCAACTCCTTTGGCCAAGATCAAGTTGTTTCTTTTTATTCATGATAAATAGTTCAGTCACTCATCTCAATCCTCGAGTAAACAAATGTAACCTTTTATTTATTTTTTTTAGTCTTTCTTAGATCCTGATGATGGATGAAATGAGAAAGAAGCACTGCTAATAAAAAATACATATTTTTCCATTATGAATATTTGCTAACTCTGAGAGGTAGAGACAAGGTGGGAGGTAAAGACACATAGAGACAAGATCTTAAAAGTTTTCATCACAAGGAAAAAAGGTTATAATTGTATATGGTGGTGGAGTTAATTAGATTTATTATGGTGATCATACATTATATACCTAAAATTAATATAATGTTATATGTCAAGTAAACCTTAAAAAAAGAAAGAAAAAAATATCGAGGTAGAGAAACATGAGAGATGAGAGGGAGAGAGAAGAAGAAAGCAGGGAAAATGGAGATAGGGGAAAGGAGAGGAGGGGAGGGAAGGGAGAATGAGAATCTGAGAGACACTTCTTGTGCTTGTGCACATATGTGGACACATCTAAAAGATTCCACAATTTTGTTTGTTTTCCAGTTAAATTGAATGTCTTAGTCTTCATCATGGTTTTTCAGGCATTTTAAGTCTAAGTAGTCAGACCACTTCAGTTGTTTTAACACCCCAAATCCAAATGATTGGGCAGCTAAAACAATCCAATTGGGTCAATCATTTAGCAATCCTAGGGACTGAACAAGTGATTGATGTGGTATATGAGGCAGACTCAAACTGTAATTTGTTACTTCAGAGAAAGAAAGCTAACAAATTCTTTTGGGAAACCCAAGAGGGATTGAGTAAACTTGTGTTAAATGATAGGATAACAATATTACATTACTGGGTGGTTAATCCTAAGAAGAGTCTTCCACACATGGAAGGAAAAAAAGATTACAAAAGTAAGCCTGCCTAAATATATTCCCAGCTCTGTCTTTCTGTAAAAGACAAATAGCCTCCATATGTTGGGTTTGAGGGAATTAATCACATCCTTTGCCCTCAAAATGGCAGCTGATTGAAAACTAAGCACAGGAATCAGAAAATTGTAATGTCAGTTTTACTGAAGGTAAAGCTGGATTGGCAAATATAGCTTGAATATTGTCTATCTAGCTTTCTAATATTTCTTTCCAAAATTATATTTACATTCACTTGAGCAGTAAGACCTTCACAGCAGTAACTTGCCAACCAGCAATGCCTCACCATGTCCACCCAAGAAGCCCAAGTCAGAGACACGAGAGGGAGGCTTTCTCTATGTGTGCAGTGACTTACCATGCTAACCCTAACCACCAGAAAACTATGGTTTAATAAATATTAGGCTCTTTAACATATCAAACAGATAAATTACAGATCCTCTTATAAAGAGGAAAAAATGAAGGGTACCTGGGTGGCTCAGTTGACTGAATGACCAGCTCTTGGTTTTGGCTCAGGTCATGAATTCAGGATCATGAGATTGAGCCCCTCATTGAGCTCTGCACTGAAGGTGGAGGCTGCTTGAGATTCTCTTTTTCCCTCTCTATCTGCATGTACCTGTGCTCTTTCTCCCCCTCACACAAACACACAGGAACAAATGAGATCTAGAAGGAAAGGTAGATGCTTCTCACCAACACTTCTGAGAGAATAGAAGCTCTTATTTTATTGAGCAGTAAGAAAAGAGTTAGGGAGACAAAGTGGTTTCCTCCAAACTTCTTCCAAACACTTCCTCCAGGGGTACACTAAAGGTACCCTTATTTTATTCACAATATTGATGCAACAATCCATGTGAATGTGGGAAGTTTTGGCTCAGCATCTGGGGATGATGTAAATTTATTACGGAGAATAATGAAGTAAGGACAATAGAGTGGAAATACATTGTGGAGCATCTACTGTGTCACATACCATTCTAGGCACTTAATACCAAAAAGTATGAAGTTATCCCTAAGGTCAGGCAGCTCAAAAAAAAGAGAAGGTAGGCATATGTTCAAGTTATTTTGGTGTCAAATCTGAAGATTTTTCAACTATAATGCTCTCCTACTATAACATACAGTAACATAACCTTTGGACATAGCCTTTTAGAGGGTAGCATCTAACTACCATTGCAAGAATGGGGAGCCCCTGCTAAAATTATTAACAAAGCCAAATACTGAAAACTGTTCAAATGTTCATCAGTTGATAAATGGTTAAGCACAGTGTGGTATATCAATACTATAGAATACTGTTCAACAACCAAAAGGAATGAACTACTGATATATACTGCAACATGAATGGACCACTAAAAAAATTATGCTAAATGAAAGAAACCAGACACAAAAGACCAGATATTATATAACTCCATTTATATAAATTCCCCAAAAGGCAATCTAGGGAGGCAGAAAACAGATGAGTGGTTGCTTGGGACTGGCTGTGGGGTTGGGGATTGACTGCAAATCTGCAAATAGGCATAAGGGAACTTTTTGGAGATGATGGAAATGTTTTAAAATTAGATTATGGTGATGGTTGTGGTGCCCTATAAATTTTCTAAAAATAATTGAATTACACACTTAAAATGAGTAAGTTTTATGATATGTAAATTATATCTCCATAAAGTCATTTAAAAAATTATTTTTAACAAAGGGGGTATGAATTGTGTGTGCCCCCTATTTCCTCAACATAATTAATATTTACTATTAAAGTTTTCTTGAGAATTTTTGATACCTACTTTTTTATATTACTAAGCATGGCATTTAAGATTATGTATAAAAGGAAATACTTCTTTAAAATTTATTGCCCTCATATGAATGTTGGATAGTTATTCTGTTTCAGTAATATTGGGGAAGGTGAGTAGAAAAGGTCTGGGTTTCTACTCATAGGAGGAGACAGCTGGAGAACTTTTCTAAGACCAGCTTTCCTTCAACCAAAGACGCAGAAATTACTCTGAATGAAATGGTGGGAGAAAGAATAATGGTGTGGCTTTTCCTTTCCCCTGTGCATTCTTGAATTAATGACAACAACCACTTTTTTTTTAAGATTTTTATTTTATTTATTTGACAGACAGAGATCACAAGTAGGCAGAGAGGCAGGCAGAGAGAGAGGAGGAAGCAGGCTCCCTGCTGAGCAGAGAGCCTGATGCGGGGCTTGATCCCAGGACCACGGGATCATGACCTGAGCAGAAGGCAGAGGCTTTAACCCACTGAGCCACCCAGGCGCCCTGACCACTTTTTTTTTTTAAGGATTTTTGTTTATTTTATTTGACAGATAGAGAGAGAAAGAGCACACAAGTAAGGGGAGTGGGAGAAGCAGTCTCCCTGCTGAGCAGGGAGCCCAATGCGGGGCTTGATTCCAGGACCCTGGGATCATGACCCGTGCTGAAGGCAGAGGCTTAACTGGCTGAGCCACCCAGGCACCTCAAAACAACCACTTATTGTAGCAGGTATTGGGGTAAGTGTCTCCAACTGTTATCTCACCTAACACACCTAATAGTCCCTTTGATAGAGATTAATAATGGTGAAGACGGATCCATCTGCTCACCAAACACATTTCTTCTTTTTACTTGGGCACACAGTGAGAGCAGATATGCCAGCACCCTTGTAGTTAGGACTGATGGTGAGACAGAACATCTGAATTCACTTATCAGGGAAATGAGGTAAGAAATGGTTGTGATGCTTCTAGGTCCACCCTATTAAAAACTTCAAACCAGGTGGATTCCAGTCATCAAGACACACTTATGAGAATGAGAGAAGATGTTTATGACATAGAGAACAAAGACATCCTTTCAGAGATAGTATTGTAAGTTATTGGAAAGGAAAATAATAATAAGCCCCTTAGGTGGTGAAGGAAGATGAGACCTTCCATGGCCCAAGCAGCTCCAAACCATCTTTCAATGAACGTGGCTCCGGCTAACCACAGTGCTGAAGATTGCTTAGCACAGCATTGCTTAATTACTCGGGACAACAGGGTGGAAGGCCACAGCTGCCATTAATTGCCTTCTTTCTTTGATCTTACCACAGGCAGTGCTCTGTCTCTCTTATAAATAAATATGTATTTACTGACTCTCTAAATATTTATTTAGCACCTACCTTGGCAGACTTGTGTACTGGGAATATATCTGCAGATGAGAAAAAGTCCTTGTTTTTGTGGAGCCTACATTCTGGTGGAAAGAAGCATATTATGAGAAAACAAACAATACTTGAGATGTTGATGTGTACTATGAAATAGAGTGATATGCTACAAAAAGGGGCAGTGGTATAAAGGGAAACTGGGGAGGATGGGAGCAGGGTGGAACCTTCAGCCACAGAGTGTTAGCAAGGGCTTCTTTGAAGACATCCCATCTGAACTAAGGCGAAATGATAAGAAAGAGGTTGCCACATGAAGATGTGAAGGAGAACACTGCAGGGTTAGGGACTACAAGTTCAGTGGCTGACATAGTGTGAGTTTGGCAAGACAACAGAAAGAAATGCATGACTGTATTGTGGTGGGAAAAGGAGAGGTGTATTTGGAAATGCGCTTAGAGGCCTGAACGTATAGGGTTTTCAGTCATTGTAGGGAGATTATATTTAATTCTAATGGCAATGGGGAAACTTTGGAGAGTTTGGATGTAGAATAATTGAAAAATGCTTTCAAAGTGTGCCAAAGCAGCCTATGGAAAGCCGCCTCACATCTCAGTCTAACATTGACTGTAGATTCCCCCACTTGAGTCACAGGCAATAGGTTGTAGGAATCTACCCGGCCTTACATTCATTCATGGAAAGAAACTCTTATCACAACTCTGAACTTTATAGTGAGGGTGACTATGAAACCAGGGATCATAGTTTTCCAACTAATTGAATGTTGTTAGGAATAAATGTCTAGTTTAAAAAAAAATAATCTCCTTAAACAACCCACCAAATAAAACTGAATGGCTCAACTGACATTCAAAACTTTGCATTATATGGCTAAGCAAATTTCTTTTCAAAGAAAGCACTTTAATGATCCACAGAAATACACTTAACATCCAAAAGAAATAGTCAATAGTCAGGGAGGCTAGTCCAACGGAACAGTGTGATAAAGAAGTAAGCTAGGAGTTATCTGACAAAAAGACTTGGTCTTATGATAAAACACAAGGTAATGCAAACCAAGGAGGAACATTATTAATACAATAGCAATGTAAGCTTCCAATCAATCAAATGTCACTTGACTTGGAGGAACTGGGAGGATGATCAACACTTGTGAGGATAGAATGCCAAAAAGAATTTATTAATAGCTCAATCTCTTAGTCTCTGAGGAAGCAGTATTTGGGATAAGCACATTGAATAGCTCTTGTATGAGCAGCTTATTACGAAATCTAAAACAATACCTTTTCAAGTCTCCAATATTGAGATGTCTTTGTATTTCTTCCCCAGTGAATGGCACTGGGGAGAGGAGTACAGGAAAATCTGAAGGATAATGAAAAAATAAGACCCAAGTATTACACAGAAAAATTCAATCCAGAAGTGTATAGGGGATAGGTATGCTCCAAATAAGGATGGGCCTGGGAGTTCTGTTAGAAATATAATTGAGTTCTTTGAGCTACGAATAGCTCAAATCTAAACATGTTTGTTCCATGAATTTTTAGGGAAGGGTCTTATTTTTCTGTAAAGCTATATTTACAGGACAGATAGTCATCTAGTATTTATTAAGTTTTTGTAAGCATAGTCTCTTTTCTCCATCGTGTTGATGTAATATTCTGATGTATGTCTGTTTCCTGACACACATAGCATTTAATAATTAGTAACTGAAATAAGTGTTAGGATTAGTTTAAAATACGTGTCTGTCCTCTGCCTTAAAAATTCAGAAATAATAGGGTCATAATGCAGAAAAAAAAACAAACCCAGAAAACAAACAAACAAAAAACCAAGGAAGCTAACTTTAGTCACTACATTTGCTTTGTTGGTGCTGGAGATGGAGATGGGGGATCATGCGTGAATTGGAGAGCTGTGGAATGAACAGTTAGTTCCAGATGATTCTCTACTTTCAGAAGGTAGCAATGAAGGTAGGGACATTACAGAAGAGGTCAAAATATGAATAAAGTTAAAATGTTGGGAAAATATGATGTATTTTGGAGAAGAGTTGAGTCTAGTTCAGCTGAAGAATAGAGTGTCATAGCAGAGAGAATTTGGTACAGTGGGAAGAACAAGGATTTGTGAGTCACATAAAACCCTGGCACCACTAACACTTTGGGAAAAAAACTTAACATTTATTGTCATCTGTTTCCTCATTCTAAAGGAGAGATGTTGAAGTTCTCTTTCTCTATGTTCTTCTAAATATTAATAAATTCCTACATTCTATTGAAATCTTACCATGTGTTAATTCTATTAATTTTATTAATTTAAATACCTGTGTGAAGTGCTTGACATTAATTACCTTATTCAACCCTCACAGTAATTATGCGATGAAAGAGTTGTGAGGATAAAACAAGAAAACATAGTATAGTGCTTGGCTTATACTATATCCTCAGATACATGAGCTTCTTTATCCTTCTCATCTCTTTTCTTGTCAATTAATTGTGGGAGCTAAGCCTCGAAAGGAAACGTGAGCCCAGCTGCAGAGGAATCTTGCTATTAGGACTCTGTTTAGCCAAAAACTTTGGTCTTTGAAGGTTTTGGAGCTGGCAAGTGGCATGTTTAGAATTGTGATTTCTTTTTACCAACAATCAGGTACTGTGAGTTGGATTTTCTTCTCATTGCTTAATCAGCTTTCTGAGAGATTACATTTCCAATGCAGGTTGAAACGTTATCAGACATTCTTCTTTCAGAGGAATGAACAATCCCTTGGATGACTAGAGCATCTCATAACATCATTGAGTTCTGCTTATTAACATGTCAAGTTAATAACATGTTTATCCACAGTGATATAGACAGCTAAGCGGAAAGTATTACTCTGGCTATCTTTCGTGCTATTTTGCCCTGAGAACTACTGGGACTTCTTCACTATCTATTGCCCACCCCATTCAGTGAAACAGTTCTACTTGATTTTTTTCCCCTGGCTATCAAGTGTCAACTTAAGCCCTCTTTAAACAACCCTGCTATTTTTCTAGATGGTATCAATTAGTACTGATTTTTTTACTGCCAGATGAACTTTAGTCTTCACCAAGCAGAGGCCACTGGACAGACATTTCAAAATCTCTCAAAACGTCTCCCATATCTCTTTTCAAGCCCTTTATCATTGCTATGTGTACAAACCATGGACTAAAATTAATAATAACAACAACAACAACAATAATAATAAAGCAAAATGAATATCATCATCCCACGCTAAATCTCTTCATAAATCTAAGGTGGATTAAGGCTAGAATACTTGTAGATTCCCACATTTTTAAAAAAAGTCTACCTCTTAAAGAATTTGCCAATTCTAATTATCAACTGAGTATTTAGACTGAGGATTATAAACTCAAGATTAAAATTAAAAAATATATTTAAAACTAAAGTAAGTCACAAGGTTGATTAAAAATTCACAAATAACTTTTTTGGCAGTTTAAAGCAGAAGGATAGGAATCATGATTTGGGGTTTGCACATAGACTATCCCTTTCACCACATTTTAGAATACACACAAAGTAGTAAGATTGTTTGAAGGCAGTTTATAAGAAAGGAAATGCCCTGATCTTATTCCTGAAGACCCTTGCTTCTACACACATACTCAGATCTCTCTATTCAAAAGAAATACAGTCACCACAGGTAACACATGTGTTCCCAAACATCGTTTCTGTACGTGAGTCTACACCAGTTGTAGTAAAGAGGCACAGAACTAAGATTTTTCAGTCCACACAATCAGGAGGCAATGAGATTTAATAGAAAACACTGGACTTTCCATGTCCAGAGCTTGTTCGCTTATATATTGCCTCATTCTCTTGTAAGCTCCATGAAGGCATAGACTATTTCTGAATATGTGGCCCCTACCACTGTGCTTGGCACATAAAACCTACTCATGCTAATACGTGATTGTTTGTAGAATGACTTTGAGTCAAGGGATCAGTATTTAGTTCAGTGCTTCTCAAACTGTGGACAACTAGGTTTTTTGACTTTCCAGTCTGTCTCAGACTGATTATTTTATAAAATACAAAAAGTGAATTACTACAAAATAAAACATAAAGACAAAAAACCCCCTAAGTTTTAGTTATTGAATGGAATAGGTGCAAAACTGTTCTGTCAAACTGCTTTCACGAAGTTTCTAAATGTGTTTTCTTAAATTCTTCTCCTGTTGAAAACGAGAAAGAAAAAATTGCTATCAGAGAACCACACTTTGAATAGCACTTTTTAGTACTTAACCTGCCACTGATTAAACTTGGAAAATTTGTTTTAAACCCTTGGAGATCTGTTTGGTCATTTGTAAAATGTGGAACACTACTGATTTTCCAGAGGTTGCTCCCTGAAGATGTGCTATTTTGTTCTCACACCTCCTGTTGGTCTGGTCAGTACCTCTGAAGGTGGAGTAACTGACAATGGTGAACAAATGTCAGGCTCAGGCTTCCCTTTCACCATCTCCTAATATGACATAAATCCATAAAGCCTTTGTCCTGGGACCAAGGCTACTCTAAGCTTGAAACTGACTATTCACTGGACTGATGTTTGAAAACTGATAAATAATTTTAGCATAGTAGTGACCTCTCCCTCCCCTGAAATATTTTATATCCCTGGTTCTGCTTTATATTATCTTTGTAGCACTTAGCAATAACATACTATATGTTTTGCTTGTTTTATTTTTAATCTGTTTAAATGTTAGTTCAGTCAGAGCTAAAATATTTATCCTTTTTTTTCATTACTGTGGAAAAACCCATGAAACTGGGCTTGACACAAGATGGACAGCAAATATTTTTTGTTAAAAAATGAATAAGTGAATCAACTCATTTATATTGCCTCAATAATTTAATCTGAAGAAAGAAAATTCTTACATGTTTCCTACTTTAAGAATTTGGAGTCTTCGTATAGTTTTAGTGGAAGACTTATTATTTGAGGTAATTTGAACTCTGAAGCTTTTTCAGCTTGACTACTTATAATTCTAGGTATATTTTTTTCCCTCATATATCAAAGAGGTTTTTAATGAGGGTAAAATTCAAAGTTCTCTTTCAAAAGCATAGTTTGGACTCATCTGGGTATAAAAAAAATATACATCAAACCTGTTTTTAATGTAAGACGTATGTTTTAAAAATAGATAAATCACAGATGATTGAGTGGAATTTTTTCCCATTTTCTAAGAAAATTTTACCTTTAAACTTAAAAATGAGATGAAAAATTTCAGCCCTAAGGATATATGTATAAATATACATATATATCTCTTATGAGAAAAATTCTGTTTTCAGATACGTTTTCAATTTTTTCTCAACTGCAATTACACCATGACACTATAGTACTGTCAGCAAAAAAAAAAACAAATTGAATTTTATTATTCTACATTTATAGTATGTTGGGAAAAAGCCCCAAATCTTCTTATTCATATTAAACAGTCTTTACTTTTCCTTTCAGGAAATTCAAACTATGCAACTAAATAAAACACAAATCTGCCTTCTGATGTTACCCACTACAGAGAAAAAGGAATGCAAATATATTTAAACATATACAAACTTTTATATTTAATTTTTTGGCCACATATGCCTTAATAATTAAAACACACACACACATACACACGCACACACACACACAAAGTTTACATATGTTTTCTGTTCTTTCTTGCTCCCTTCTTGGCCAATCAACTTTTTCAATTTTTTCCCTCTATTACTTGATTGTTTCATTTCAGTATTTTCATTTTTAATACAGTTTTTATGTTTAGCTATACTTTCAACTTTTCCACAGAAGGACAATTTGGCTTTTTATGCTCATTTTAAGATTTCAAAGTTAAACATTGAAAAGTATGGTATAGGTGGGACCACGTTTTTCCTCTTCCAGTGTTTCTGCCCACATGTACTCAAGAAGTAGAAACTCTGATCCTTCCATAACTAATAAAAAGTGAAACTTGACTGTTCTCCCATTTGCTTCTCACACCCACCCCCAAGAAGACTGACATAATTGATTGGTGAAATTGAGAAGAGAATCATTGCACTTGTTTGGCTTTAGTATACTTCCTCCCTCCCTCTTTGAGATCTCTTTAAGTTGAGGAAGTTGTGTTTTTTGCTAGGCTCCTCCGTAGCATAAATGTCATTGGTTCAAGGCATGTGACCAAGACCCTGCATTTCAGAGGTCCCAGCTCCAGGCCCTAATGGGTATAGGAGGGATTCTGGATAAGCATGTCTGTTCTGAAGACCTCACTCTCCTCTGGAGTAATAGTTCTGGTCTGGGAGAAGTGAGTTAAAAAAAAAAAAAAGACTTTAATTCTGGTCAAGGATCAAGCTGCATTCTTTAATCCAATATTACCAATAATAAAACTAATATTTTAACAATGTTTATATATCTTTTAGACTAAACATGTATCTGACTGATCATCATATCTAGTCCCAGTCATTTCAGTACATGGAGAAGAATGCAGAGTTGGGATGACTAATCATTCCCATATCAGAACAGTGGGTAGAATCTGGGTAGGTGAATATAAGGAAAGAGGTGTTTTAGATGCAGGGCATGATGTGAGTAGAAGTATATAGAATGTACAGTATGTGTACATAAAAACATACATACAAACACATACGATATACAGTATGTGTTTGTGAACAATATGTCCTTTATGGCTGGAGCTTAGGATTTTGTTTGTTTGTTTGTTTCAGTGGAAAAATACATTGGGTAAACTAGAATGGGAATAGATGTTACTTTATATTCCTTACAAGATAGGACCATGATAGCTTTTTAATTGACATGGTTAGATGCTAAAAAGATAAAAAAAAATATAAGTGGTGTGAAAAAAAGTCTAGAAACAGCAATAGGAATAGTAAGAGAGGATTGGAGGGAAGAAAAACAGGAGAAAATTATTGCTTGCTTGATTAATTAACTCAAGGCTCAGAGAGCTTGAGTGACTTTCCCAGATCAGTCTGAATCAGAAGATCATGCTCTTCATTTCTAAAAGGAAACTGTTTCTTTATTCACAATACTTCTGACACCAAGTGTGTTCATTTTCCACACCAGCAAACTCCAATTCTCTGTGGACACCAAATGGGTGTCCTACTATTTAATTCATTCTGAAACTAACGACCCAGAATTGGCACAGGCAGGTTAAGCGGTAAGTCTCACAAGACTCCTCCTCACCCTCCTCCCTTTAGTTGCCAATCACAATTAGTGGATCTCCAGGTTACTGACACTTCTGTCTAACTTAACTACAATTGGGGGTTCCCATGATCCCTTCTTTAGTTTCTCTAATTTGCTGTAATGGCTCACAGAACTTAGGGACATACTTTACTTACTATTACTGTTTTATTATAAGGGATATTTTAAAGGATACAAATAAACAGTCAGATGATGAAGTACATAGGGAAAGGTCTGGAAGGGTCCTGAATGCAAAAGCTTCTGTCCTTGAGGAATTTGGGGTGCACCACTCTCCTGGCACATGGTTGCATTCACCACGTTGGAGTCTCTCTGAATCTCCTTATTTAGAAATGTTTATGGAGGTTTCATTTGTTAGGCACGATTGATGAAATCATCAGCTGTTGGTGATTTACTTGATCCCCAGCCTCATTTCCCTTTCTGGAGATCTGGGGTGGGGCCCAAAGCAAGTTCCTATCCTCTGTCTCATGGTCAGTTCCTTTGGTAACCAGCCCCGTCCTCCAAAAGTCACTTCATTAGCATAAATGCAGGTATGTTTGAAAGGGAATTATGAATAATAGAGAATGTTCCCTTTATCCTTAGTGGTCTTTAAATTCCAAGGTTTTTAAAAGTTCTGTGTCAGGAAGCAGAGATGAAGACCAAATATATATTTCTTGTGTCACAGTGGCACAACATTTACTTGACAATCATATTTTTAGAAGAAGGTGATTTCCGTTCGAGGGGCCTGCAACACTGCAGAGACACCCAGCAAGCTGTTGGGAATATAGGCTTGGTGCCCAGTTTGGCAGTCATCTGTGGAGAAGTGAGAGTAAAACTAGAGCAGTGGGCAAGATCATCAAGAGAATGTCTGCAAAATGAGCTAAGAGGAAAATTGCCTGTGAGAGGAATCTAGGGAATGCCTACATGGAAGGGCCAGGAGGAACACTCAAAGTTATTTGGGGGAATTTCTAGTGATTTAGTCCAGGAATCACTGAATCACTGCATCAGTTACATCTAATATCATAGAGGATTAAAAAAGGTGTTTTTTTAAAATCCCAGAGAAAATTTATTTGGGAATAAGAAATTATTGGAGATACATTTATGATAAATAAACCTTTGCATTTATAGAATTACTTGAAGTATATTTAGTTATATAAAATTTATATATAATTTCATCATGACCACTGATATGGTGGAGTGTTGCAATTTGAAAATTGCCATACCAGTGAAAATTTATTTACTCAATTTATTATTTCATTGATTAGTTCGTGACTCTTTAATTGTGAACTATTTTTTGATTTCATACTCTGCTCAAGACAAGAAATCTATATATTGATGAAAAGTAAGATTTCAAGGTTACTATTAATCAATAACTTACAAACTCCTGCTTAGTTTTTAAATGTCAAGTTCCTCAAGATATACCTAACCAAATGCTTGTCTGGTCACAGTTCCTGGGATGGAGTGTGTGTGACATTGATGTAAAGAAGTTAAATTATGTATTATGGGCTCAATTATGTCCCCTTTCTTCAGATTCATATGTTGAAGCTACAACCCCCAAATGTAACTATATTTGGAGATAAGATCTTTAAAGAAGTGACTAGGTGAAAATGAGGCCCTAGGTATGAAGCCCTAATTCAGAATGATTGATGTCCTTGTAAGAAGAAAGAAAGAGAGACACCCAGCACTCCTGCACAGAGAGTTGCCCACACAAAGAGTACAAGCTAAGGAGGCCTCAGAAGAGTCAACTCTGCTGGTGTCTTGATCTTGGACCTCCAGCTTCCAGAACTGCATGAAAATAAATTTCTGTCATTTAAGCTACCTAGCCTATGGTATTTTGTTATGGTAGTCCTAGCAAACAAATATACTATGAAACTAGGAACTTACCTTTACAGCTATGCAGCTCTAAAGAAGGGATTTTCAACAAATACTGGTTAGATTCTGACAAAACAGACCAGCCTCTTGAAAAATTTATGCTGAATATAGGTTTTGTGATTCACTGGATGGAGGAGATGGACAGCACCAGGTCTCTGACCAGTTATATTGGTTTTGATTATTGAAGCAGTGGGCAAAAACCATATTAATGTTTAATTGTGAAATATCTTGCCTTTGGTGCATAGAGAAAAAAAAAAAGGCCATTAGAGAGACTTTGGCTTCTCTCTTCTGATTTTATAACCATATCTATGGTGATAGGCAAGGCTATTTTGAAATAATGAACATATAAAATGCAAACCACCCACATTTATCCTTTCACAAGAACTTGTAAAGATGCCTGAAAAGCACACAAAAATGCTCCTTTTAATGTTTTTAGAAGGATAGCTTAAGGTTGTTTTCAAAGTTTCAAGATCCAAATGCAAAGGACTCCACTTCTTTACAAGTGGTTTAATCCCGTGGGTAGTGTGGTTATAATCCAGATGACTCTCTTGAGGGGCACAGAGAAGCAATGCCAATTTTTTTGTGTGTTGAAAGGACCATAAAGAAGAAACAGATCATACTTTGTGGGTTGATAAATAGCTCAACACACACAGCCAGAAGAATGAACACTATGCACATTGCACAGCTAACTTTTTTTTTTTAAAGGCTGAAATGGGGGAGAAGAGTTGTGGATTTTATTTCTTTGCCTGACCCCTCACTTGGTGAGATGGCAAGGACAAAAAGGATATGTCAGAATTTAAAATGTGACATTGAAAGAAAAAGTTTAAGTATGATACATATCTATGTATGGAGCTTAATTTACTTCCTTTTCAATTTCTGTTTTAAAATGAAAAAAATTGAAAGTGGCTTCAGAAATTATTAGAAGCAAAACTTTGGTGGTCTCCTTTAGACACATGAGAGGAAAATTGCTAGAAACAAAAGCCGAAAGTTTACTTTGCTTGGGTTGATTTTATACTTGATAGATGACTTTGGGAAGGTTCCATGTGCAGAAGAGCTCACTCTAATAGTGAGTAGGGAGTGCCGGAAAGGGAAATTTGTAGATACTAAAAGTATACCAGTTGCATGTGAAAGCCTCAGTCATGAATTCTCTGAGGCTTTCAAGATTATTCATACACAAACTTTTCCACTCTCACTCTTTTATCTTATCTTCCTCTTTGTTGTTGTTGCAGTGTGAGGCATTCATTAATAGTAAGGGAACCTACACTCCTAAAAGACAAGATCTTTGTAACCCTGGGAAAATACCAGTGATAATACTGTCTTCCCTCTTATCTGTTCCCTATTGTCTGTTCTAGATTGGGCTGAATGAAATTTTTATTTTCTCACATAAGTAAAAACACTGTTTCTTAAACACATCAAAGCCCATTTGAATTGGGTCACATCATAATTTATTTTATCAAACAGATTTTAATTTTTTCCAGATTTAAAAAATTTCCAGATTATTCCAAATTTTATGTGCCAAATTCCGTCCTCAATTAGGCACATGCAGCTAATTGCACACACATAACTGAGGACAGAGTTTGGCATTGGGAGTTGAAAATCTCTGAAGCTCTGAAATTTTTTCTTGGAAAAGCACAGACTTTAATCTATGAATTAAAAAAGAAAAAACCTTCAAAATTAATGACATCACTTTTCCAAAGTTGCTTTCAAGCACTGATTAGTTAATTCACCACGCCCTGGTGTAATCACTCTTTATTATCTTTTTTGCAATGAGACAATAGTCATACAAATGACCTTTTTATTTGCTTGCACCCATGCAAGCAAGACCATGATAGAATTAAGTTTAAAAGTTGGCATTCTAAGTCTGTGTCCATGATGATAGCTGGAACTATGCATTAACATTATATAATTGTGTAATAAATTTGTTATTTTCTTGATCATTGCCTCTTTTATTATTTAAATAATAATGGCTTTATTACACTGTTTCCAAACTATGAAGCTAATATTGGAAATAATGTCAGCAATACAGAAAGGTATAGGGAATAAGATAATGACTTCAATTCTTACCACTATGAGGAGGCCATTTATATTTTGTTGCATATTCTTTTAGAAACATCATCTGACTTTTCCTCTAATTCAATATTGATAGAATAATAGACATATCATGGTAACCAGCTTTTTCACTAGGGAAATATTGGAAATCTTTTTACGTGAAGGAATACAGATACCTCTTTTAAGGCCCACATACTATCTTGTTGGACCAGCAAATCTCCAGCCAATCATTTTCACAAAAAGAACTGCTCTTCCTTGCTGTGAACTTTGTCATTATGAACTCATTTGATTAATTGTGATAGATAACTGGAACTCAATTCCTTTTTAGCTATATCGAAGATCCCAGATTTCCGATAAATCTATTTGTTCTTTTTAAAAACTATCATTTTGAGTCACATATCCGTAGAATTATACTCATGACTTAAGAATGTCATGGCAATGGAAAATGTGAATAACATAGGTATGTGAAGTCCTCAGAAAATTGTTGAGTGTATCTTGTAGTCTCTTATTCCACATCTTTAATCTGATGATCTTCTAAAAATGTTCAAACTGATATGGATTTTGAGTTCTATCTCCATTTCTTTTTCTTACCAGTTCTTAGGAGCTTAGTGTAAGCAGGGGAACAGAAAATCTTGGGTAGTGTATACTTCAAGTAATCAATTACTAAATACTAAATTTAGAGTGGAGTTCTTATGCTTATATGAATAGTGTTTGAAAAATTGAGAGAAGCTCCATACAGGCTCTGTATATTACCATTCTATTCTTTGTTCCTCCCACTCTTCATCTCCTAAAATCTTTCCAATCTACTGCCCTCATAAAAACTCAGATGAATTAACAGCCTTGTTTTCTTCATCCTTCGGATCTTATTCTCTGTTGCCTACTCAAAGACATTGCTCTAGCAATGTTCCCTTTTCCCTCCCTCATCATCAAATATTTTTCTCTACTGAATTTTTCTAATGAATATATAAGTATACAATTTTTTCTTTTATTTTAAAATATTCCTCTTTACCCATTTTCCACTCCACTTACCACCCCATTTCTTGGCTCCCCTCTGGAGCAAAAGAGTTATCTTTCTTTACTCCTTGATTTCAATTCTTCCTTTTTCTTTTAAAGCAATCTAAGCGGGATTTCTCCCTCATGAGTCTAAAAATTGTTCTTGAGATCACTAGTGACTTCCATGATTTTAAATATGATGGTCAATTCTCAATCCTCATCTAGCTTGACATGTCAGTCTCATTTGACACATATGATCACTTACTTTTTCTTAATAAACCATTCACTCGGTTTCCAGAATGCCATTCTCTTTTAGTTTTCTTCCCTTTGGTGTGGATTGCTCCTTCTCAGTCTCCTTGAACTCAATCTTCTTTTTCCTGACTTCTTAACTTTGGAATGTTAGATTGTTTTCTATTTTTTCCTCCTTTTTATCTACACTCATTGCCATAATTGTCATCTATATGATAATTACTCTCATATTCACAACTCTAGGACCATCTTTTTTCCATACCTAACATTCATGCATCCATTGTTATTTCGACTTGGATGTCTCATACCTCTCAAATTCAACATGTCCAGTAATAAACTCTTGGTCCTTGCCCATTCACAGTTGTGTTTCACTAGTCTGAGTTTTAGCAACATTATCCCTACTGTTGCTTATGACTGGAAAACCATTATTGAGTACTTTTGTTCTTTCACACCCCACATTCATCTTTCAGGAAATCTTGTTACCTCTAATTTCGAAATATAGTCAGAACCTACCCATTTATCACCCCCTCCACCAAGTTACTAGAATCCCCAATCAGGTTTTCCATTACCCTGGTCCCTTTGGAATCTATTGTCAACAAATAAACCAGAGAGTCTCTTAAAACTCAAATTATACCATTACACTCTTCCATTTAAAATCCTGAAATAGCTCCCCATTTTACTCAAGGTGAAAACTATAGTCCATACAACAGCTTAAAGGCTAGAAACTTCCATTTCCTCTTTGACATCTATTCTCCTCCTTGTTCAGTCTCCAGCTATCACAGAAGTTTCCTTGCTATTCCTCACATATACAAGGGACTCTCTAACCTTGAGATCTTTCCTTTGGATATTCTTTTTACCTGGAATGTTCTTTTTCTAGATATTTGCTTGGATAACACTTTTGTCTCCTTCAAGTCTTTGACTAAATCCCACTTTCTAGAAGAAGCCTACTCTAATTTATTTAATACTACATCCTCTCCTGCCCATCTTTGACACTTCTAGCTCCCATATTCTGCTGTGGTGTGGTGTGGTGTGTGTGTGTGTGTTTGTGTCTTTCAAAGCATTTATTATCTTTGAACATTCTTTGTTCAAAAGATATATTTTGTTTGATATAATTGTTGAACATTCTTTGTTCAAAAATATATTTATTGCTTAATTTCTCTGCCCCCATTAGAAGATTATTTTTGAATATATCTTTGAGGACAGAAATCTTTGTTGTGAGTGGTGGACCTGGGGGTAAATATCTCATTATTAAAATTATAAATGAAATAACTAACTAAATAAGTCAAACTTGACTACACTAATGATGAGATATGTCATGCTGAATAGATTTGGTTAATTCAATTCTATGCACATGAAATTAAAAAAAAAAAAAAAAAAGACAAACCAGAACGAAAGGGAAGAATACTGGAAAAGAAAAAACATAGTGTAAACTTAGTGTTTTTAGTTTATGAATTTTCCTTCTCTTAAAAAGATTTTGGGAAAACAATGAAGATGCTACAAATGTTGCTGTTTGAATCTTGACTAAGATTGGTTAAGGATTATGCTAATTTGGGGATAAAAAGGGAGAATTTTTGGCTTTGAAATATAAATGTATACATCATTGGCCCATCCCATTAACGCTTCTGAAATTTCCCTTCAGCTGTAGCTGATTAGCAACTAAAAATGTCAAGGTTTATTTTGAGAATATTGGAGACTACTATAGGGCCTTGAAACAATTAGTTGCTCAAGGCCTCATTAAGAAAGAGAGCATATATATATAAAGCTATAAGACTTGGCTGGTCAAGAAAGCAAAATGGTTTTGAGCATTTTATTCAATGAGGTAAATTAGTGTGCTTTGTTTCAACTGGTTAACCAAATGTTGAAAGTATTGCAGACTACTTTGGAAGGAATGAAAATTTCTCTAGTTGAGGGGAGGCTGGCTGGTGAAATGTCAGGCTCATATAAAGTTATTTGTTGCAAAGACTAGTTGCTATGTCTACCGATTTTGATGCCAATTACTTCTAATAAAAAAGAGTAGTCTTTGAGTGCTTATGTTAAAAATATTGTTTAATTCCAGCATTTGATGAAGCAGCTAATGATTGAAAGTAAGAAATCTTAAGGCATATTGGTTTAAATGTTGGCTATAAAACAAGAGAATATATTTAGGTATACAACAAATGAGGGTAAAATTCTTCTAAAACTTTAAACGTAAGGCAATTTTGAATACCATTTGTTGGGGCTTGTGAGGACCCCAAGTAAAACAATCATCTTCTCCTTTGTAAGGATAGACAAAGGAATCATATTGATGGAAGTCAGAATACCAGCTGTGTTACTAATCAAAATCTGGTCTGATGACTGCATTTAGATATACATCCACAATTGTTTTCTTATCACTTAGCTTCGATTAGACACACTTAGTCATCAGGCATCAAGTGTATGCAGACCTCCCTCGAGGCCCAGATGTTTACCACATGATATTGATTAGACCTTAAGGCAGGGTCCTTGGATAGATGGCTCCAAAAAGAGAGAAAAAGAGGAAAAGCCTGCAATAAACTTGCTCAATGATTTCTCCCACATCCACCAATTAGACCAACTGATTCTTCTTTCACAGGGAGGGCTAAGTTGGGATAGAAAGAGTGAAGGTTTTTTTTTTTTTTTTTAAGATTTTTATTTATTTATTTGACAGAGAGAGATCACAAGCAGATGGAGAGGCAGGCAGAGAGAGAGAGTAGAGGGAAGCAGGATCTCCGCCGAGCAGAGAACCCGATGCGGGACTCGATCCTAGGACCCTGAGATCATGACCCGAGCCGAAGGCAGCGGCCCAACCCACTGAGCCACCCAGGTGCCCAGATTGAAGGTTTTTTAAAGAGTAAAGCCTCTCTGGCTGGAAATGGGAGGAATGGAGAATATACTCCCCGACCCATCCCCTCACCCCTAAGAAAACACTACTCATTATGTATGTGTGATCTATTTATGCCATATGTTTCAAAATGTGTGAGTTAGCGGGAAGAGGAGAATGGGGATTATTGTATTTCACAATTTCCACTGCTATTTTTCAAATAATTACACAAAGAGTTGCAAATCACATACTCACACATAGTTGGAATATACACTGCTATGAATTAATGTTCATGAGTTAATGGCTCAGCCATGGATGAGGGAGAAAGAGGGAAATGCCCTAGTGCTTTTATTAATGAGCAGAGACCAGAATGTTGATAAAATTTTCTGCATCCACTGAAGACAGCATTGCTGCCATCTGCTGGACTGTGAGTAGGAGTAACCGGGAGGAAGGAGTCTGTTGTATTTATCTCCTTCCCACTTCCTAGGCTTTATGCTAGGTGTCAGGGTGGGGCATCTACAGATAGCAGCTGGAGGTCTCTGCCTTCGGGGAGCTGGGGATTCAGCAGGGGAGAGACACCTCACTCAGGAGACTATGATAAGTATGGCCCTAATGGAAGAGCCATGAGATGGTGGGGTCCACTGCCATGTGAAGTTAACAGACAAAGATTTATAGAAGAGGGGACCTGACTTTATGCTGGAAGCAAATAAAGGTAGGGTTTGACAGGGGAGATGGAGACAAGGGAATTCTAAGTGGGCACTGGTCCAAAGAGCTTAATTCTACTGGTTCATGAAGAGTCTAATGAAAGTTCCTACTCTTTAGGAATAATCTCTTTCTCTTATTTCTCTTGTATGATCAACCTCTCCCTAGTCTGTAATTATTCTCAACTATTTAGTTAGTAATCCTAATCAGAAGAAATGGCTCTCTAATAATTGAAGTTATGGATAGGCTATAACCAGCATGACATGTCCCTCCCTCACAATGCCCCAGTGGGGTTATCGCCCATGTTCTGCCCTGAAAATAACAGGAAACTTCATTTCAATGAATTTCTTTGGTTTGTGGTTTACCATAGCATAAGTTTATGAGGTTGGACTTTACAAATTCCATTTTAATCAGATATTATTTTTGCCCTAAACAAACTCTAAATGCCACAAATAAAGCTTTCACCAATTTAGAGACCGTCTATATCTCATAAGTGTAATTAGGTTTAAAAAGATCCTAAGATTTCACACAATCCTTGTTCAACATTTGTGATTTTTATACTCCATGCTTCTAGTCCCTGAAAAGTGGTCAGCGGGATATATTCTGCTATCATAAACTGTGGTATGTTAAGGACCCAGCAAGTTAAAAAGTAATAACTTTTGATTTGGCAACAGCAGAATAAAATGTAGATAACTGAAACTTTTGTCAACATTAAGTTTGACACATGACAGCTGGAACTTTCAGGTTGCAGATATGAATGTATGGAGGAGCTGTTCTGTCTGAATTTCATTTGACTTTCCTGTGGTTGTCAAAATGGGTTTCTTTCAACCTTTGTGTCAGTGGAGGTTGGTTTGTATGGGACTTGAGTGATAAACCCGTCAAATACAGCAAAGTTTGTGATTCCATTGGGCCCTATCATAAAAATCAGGATTGAAACCTGCCAAACTTAGTGAAATTGGCTGATTCTGGGACAAGGGCTTATTGCATAGATTTGGATAATGTCTGCACATATGTTTAAAAAAATACTTCTTGCTTTAAATATGTTTGTGTTTAAGACTCCTTCAGTGAAGGATTTGTGACAGTAAATAAATACAATGGAATATGTTTAAACAAACATTTTAAATTTATTTATCCACTTTAATGTATAAAATATTCTCCACCCAAAGCTACATTTTCTTCCACCACTATCTCTTCTTTTTAAATCCAAACGTTCTTTTTTTTTTTTTTTTTTTTTGCAGGCTCCCTGCTGAGCAGAGAGCCCGATGCGGGACTTGATCCCAGGACCCTGAGATCATGACCTGAGCCGAAGGCAGCGGCTTAACCCACTGAGCCACCCAGGCGCCCCTAAATCCAAACGTTCTTAACATTAATTTAGAAGATATGTAAAGCCAGGCCAAGGAAGATGAGACAAAACTATAAAGTCAGTTAGGAAGTGGAAATGAACCAAACTGGAAGCAATGCCAGCATCCAGGACAATGTGGGAAAACTGCACAAAACTTTGGAGAAGTAACAGACTAAAAGTAATCACATCTATCTGTTGAGCCACAAAGAAGCATAATATTATCCTGGCCTTTGGTATTTTACAGTTTATCTGAGGAGATATAGCCTTTTCAGATGGAAATAAATGATAATGCAAAATGATAGGCCCTGGGTGTGTAGGCAGCAGATGTACATTAAGTAAGGCCTAATGTGGTTGGGAAGGGATTGTGAAGAAGGTCGGGCTTAATTTGGGCCTTCTTCCCTCTCTCTCAATCTTTATTTTTAAATTACAAAACATTATAAATAAATAAACATTATAAAAAATTCCCAATATAAATATGGGAATTGAATAATAGTGTTTACGCAGAACAGATACTAATTATTGCACAATTACTACCATTTATTAAATACTATGTGTCAGGCATTGTGGTCAAGTGCTTTGTATGCTCAATCTTTGCAATTTTTCAATGATTTAAATACTATTTTCCCCCCAAATTACAAATGGCAGCTTTAGAGAGGTTAAACAAGGTATCCAAAGTCACATAGCTCCTACATGGCAGAGCCCAGACTCAAAGCAAAACCTGTTTGATATGAAAGCCCAAACTCTAAACCATGGAGTTAGTGCTGACATAGAGCTAATGATCAATTATCTTCATGTTGTGATGACAGTTAAGGTTATGGCACCAAGAATTTCCTTCCTAACATGAAGCATATGTTAGTTTGAAAAGGAATTCCCTAAATGGTAATAGTGAAAACTATTTAACAAACACAGAAGAATGTTTATCACATAATGTCAAAAAGGAAAAGAATAATATAAGTGTTCACTGTGTTTGCCATTATGTCAGAACTATGTATGCATATAGATGAAAGGCTGGAAGAGAAATTTAAAAGGAAAATAGATTTTGTTGAAATGATCAGAGTCATAGATAGCTAAGTTTTTCTTTAAAAATCTCTTCTAGTGTTAAAATTTTGTCATGAATATTTTTAAAATTATATCAGAAAAATTAAAGCTATTAAACTAATCCAATAAGAGAAACTTAAACTTGGTGCTGGAAAGAAATCATTCTCAAAATTCAAAATTACAAATTGTTTTAAAACATGAAATCAGTATAGGAGGTTAGGAAATAAATGAATTTTTCTAGCAGATAGTTTAGTTTACGAATACTTCAATTATTTTACTAGAAAATAATGTTTATTTTTCCTCCTCAGAAATTTGCTTTAAAGTTGCCATTTCAGTAGATAAGAACGTTTATAGAATAGGATTTCATACTACTTCCTCCCTCTTCCCACACCTCACTCTGTGTCCCATCCTGCTCCATTCTGACCAACAAAAATCTTGTGTTTTGTTGAATTTTTGTCTACCGCACCTTTTGTCTGAGAAACTCTATGACTTCTAAGACTCACAAAGGAACAAGAGCTTTCCAAAGGAAGAAGGAAATTATGAGTTTATTTTCTTTTAGGCCTTAGAGTTTCTTGAGTGTGAGAACTGATTGATGAAGTTTGGGTATGGTTCAAAGATCTCAATAAACCTAGAGCTCAAACTTGTAGGTAGTGATAATTACTGATAACTTACTATTTTGTCTTGTTTTCATTTTTCTGTTGGGATAGTGAGAAATTATAAATTCTCTTATCCTACTCTTCTTAACTGACCTACAAAAGGGCTGCTTTCTATTCCCTCTGCAAATGTACTGACTTAGACCTACTTCATTGAGAAGGTCCAAGTGCCATTTATACTCTAGTATACCTCCTCATTTCTTTCTCATTCATCAACAGCCAAATATGTACATGTAAGTAGTACTTATTGTTGAGATTTTATAATTTAATAGATATTACATATACTGATGAAATATTACTGCAAAGGAAATGAAAGTTGAAGAAAACTAGGCTGAATGCTTTGAAAAGCTTCAAGATATGTGAATAAAAGAAATGATGATGAGTTATTTGTGGGAGAGAGGGGTTTCTAAAGATCCTTTAGAAGGATTTTATGTACTCAGATTGCATTTCAAGGTTCTTTAAGTTTTTTCTCTGTTTTAAAGAAACTCAAACTGAAAATTTTAGGAGTGCAAGAAAACCATTTTTTGGCATACAGTCAAAGAAAGTCCATACTCTACATAAAAAGATTGGCCAGTGATGTTGAAGGTATATAGGATCTTTAAGGTATATGTATTTTGTTATGATTCACCAAAGTAACTGACTTTTAGAAAATTATTAACCAGCCAATTGCCAGTCTCATACATAAGAGGTGAGAGCACTATTTATAATCTTGTATTCAGTTTGAAGGTAAAGAACATTCAGTGGCAAAATGAGAAGTAAAGAGTTTAGTATTTTGAAAGGTCCTTAATAATTTTTAACCTTTTTAAGAACTATATATAAATCCACTTTATTCCTCCCTTTCTTCATTAACTCAGGCCTTTCCCTTCTGTGGTGGAGACTAGCTGTTGCACAAATACACATTCTTTCCATTATTATTATTATTATTACTAATTTATTCATTTTTTTCTCACCATAGCACATTCCCTTCCCAATGTTCTATTATTTTTCAAACAAATTGACCCAGAGTTTTCAGCTGCATGTATTGCCACATAGTCAAAGAAAGCTAAAGAAAGACCACATTTCCCAACCTCTATTACTGCTGGCTGACCAGGTATATTAATTTTTGATGGCTGCTGTAACAAATTAATACAAATTTAGTAGCCTGGAACAACACAAATTTGTTATCTCATTATTCTGTAGGTCAGAAGTCTGCATTATCTTGTTTGATTTCTCTAGTTAGGGCTTCACAAAACCAAAATCAGGTGTTAGCAACTTGGCTTTTAAAGGAAGGCTTTGGGAAGAGTTCGCTTCCAAACTCATTCAGATTGTTGGCAGAAACTAGTTCCTCGAATTTGTAGAACGAGGATCCCATTTCTTTGCTGGTTGTCAGCTACAGGTGCCCTTAGCACTTAAAGACCTCTTGCTGGTCTTTGTGTGGGGTGTCCCTACATTTCAGGACCAGAAAGTTGCATGTATTGAGTTATCCCTGGACCCTCCCAGACATCCTCTTATGCCATTGTGTCTTTAAACTCATTGCACAAGTTACAAGCACTGCAGTTGTGCTTAAGTTAAAACCTCAGGTAAGGTGAGATTTTGTGAAAATGATAAACTTTAGGAATAACCTGTATGGCACCTATATCCAAACAACAAAGAGATGAATTGAAATAAAGGACACATTTAAAGAAGCTGTGGTTTAAACGAAAGACTAAATAACAACACCAACAAAAATAACAAAACCAAACCACATTAACACAAAACTGGTGAAAACCTTAAGTTCTTTTAAATAGAGAACAAAATTTGTTTTGAAATTGGAGAATTACAGATTTAGATCAGAATATCAGTCTTATCAGCCTTGAAAATATAAGATTAATGATGTATCTTTCAAAAAGATATATCTTTCAAAATGGGGGAGAGAAGATGGAAAAACTTATGGGTTTATTTACTACTTTTCCAAAACATGGAGATAGTTGATAGTATATCAAAGCAAAAGAAACAAACAAAAACCCACAAAAAACCAAAGAGCACCTAATGATATCAATCTCTTAACGGTTTTTATACTTCTGTTTCTTACTCTTTCAAGAGGTAATATCTATTGGATCTCCCAGAAAATATCCAAAGTTTAGTAATCCACTTTCTTTCCTGTCAGTTCTTAGTTCTGTTACATTTAAATTCAGTTAATTTTGTTGTTTTTATTTTGGAATAAAAAATGGAGTGTTTCTTATATTTAGAAGACTATTTTCATGTTCTATGTATTTTTTGTGTGTGTATGCAGTGTTCAAAAATCTCTATGTGTGTATCAAAAGATGTCAAAATAATGTTTAGTCATTATTAAGGATGAATATATAATTTACATTACCTTACATAAAGGTGAACTTGGTGTGATTTATGAGTCTCTTCTTTAAACTCCTCTGCATTATATAACTTTAAACTACTATGAATACTACTAACTAACAATAAAAATGATAACCAACTTTTCTTGAGCACTTGACAAATGTCCAGCATTTTTAATTCTATCAACCATCAAAATAACTCATTTTCTCTATCTTAGAGATTAGGAAACTGAATTTGAGAGAGAGAATTGAGGTGATTTTCTGATAGTCTCACAGCTAACTAGTGGTGGAGTCAGGATGGCCAGATATCATAAAAATGAACATTTAGAATATTTTACCAAAACAACTAAATAATTACTCTGCAAAAGAAAGTGGTGAATTTATGTAATGTATAGGAGTCTTATAACACTTGAATGCATTGAATATATGAAATTAGAGCTTTCAGCATAACTTCATTCTGTTACTACAATTGTGCTTCTATTATTATTACCTCTGGGAAGTAGCTTCTTAGAAAAATTGAACTATCTAGCCAAAAATATAGTAGGATTTTTCATAAGTCATTCTATTTTTCTTTCCCTTCCTTTCTCAAAGTGTAACCATTACCGGTTTTGCCCATGCCCTACTGAAAAAGGTGTTCTGAGGTATTCCAGTAATTGACTTCAGAGTTCAAGAGAGTACATTTTCTTATAGTTATATAGAGCTGTACAATGCCAGAAGGCACTGAAGTCTCAACTGTTTGATATGCAAGTATATCTTAGAACTAGGTACAAAATGCGAGTAAGACATTTGCTATTTTTCTAGAATTCCTCCAGAATGTCTTTAAGACTAAAATTTCCAGTTTCTACTAACCATAAATCCCTTTTGAAAGTTCAGGATTAGCCTACAGGTTTGCAGCACTAGAATCTGTTGTCCATAGCTGCAACTCTGCACAGCTCAATACTGGACAACAAGAATGGCATGTTGGTATCTAATTTTGATACTCAAAGTTATCTGTCATTGTATGCTTCAAATTGTATGATATCTCTACACAGATGTGATTGATATTGAAAGCTCTCTTTCATCCACATCTGCATGAAATCCTAAGAGTTTAGAGGATTTGAGAAAGAGAACTTGGTGCCACAAGAGACTTAAGCAAATCTGATGAAGAAAAGATCACTAGGACCATGGGTATACTATTTGACACATTTTAGATGCTACTTCAGATTCTCAGTTTACCTTGTTCAGCTCCAGCTGCTGCTGAGGAAACCCACTCTCCATGGAAGTCTAGGCACTTCCATTGTCTGACTTCTCAAAGGCATATTGGAACTTCCCATGTGCAAACATTGACCAATGGAAGATGAGGAACAGAGAGAAAAAGTCCTGCTCCATTTTCCTTCTATATCCATTTTGGAACATAGTGTTGTTACTCTATAGTTTGTCTGTTGATGCTGTAAGTAACAGAGGGAAAGTTTGTATCCACTAATGAAGCATGGACTTCTGGGTAATGCACCATCTTTTTGTTTCTGTTCTTCCTTGCCTTATTTTGCTACTTTGGCATTTTCCCATAAAGCATAGTGCTCAAGTTTTCTTCAGGCTCTATTTTCTAGGAAACCTGGGCAAAATAGTTGTTCCAGTGAAGATTTTTAGGGTTGAGTGATGGATAACATTTGTGTTTTTCTCATTTTCTCAATATGGCTTTCATGTCAACAACAGAAAAGGGAAAGAGGAGAGGAGAGAACAGGTTTTTAGTCAGTACTGATTCTGGGTTGGTCACTCTACTCATGGTTTTACATATATATTTTATATACTTGAAACTATCTTACAATGTAAGTAACTTTATCCCTATTTTACAGGTGACGATACTGTTGCCCAAAAAGGTTTTGCAGTATGTGTGAATTCGTATAGCTATTAAGTGAAGGCATTGGGATTGAAAGCTAGGATTATCTGCTTCCAATAGTACATGTATTTCTCTTTAACCCGTCAATCTGTTTAGATTAGTGGTGTTTAGATCAGGTGTGATGTTCCAGAAAGGATTTTAAGTGGTGTATAGGCATAAATAACAAGTGATAAAATAACATATCTATCCAAACTTATGGAAAAGTTACAAGGCAAACATGATTTTAAATCTGGATGCTACTCAGCTTGAACTTAATGTTACTTTCTGCCTTTTTAAGATGAAAGAGTTAATCTTTGCTAAGAGTAATAGAGTTGGACTTCAGTTGCTATAACTGTTGCACAAAACTTGTGTATTTATGATCCAATGTGTAGCTTCACCAGCACGGTCTTGACATTTGAAAGAGAGATATTTCTTCCAAAATAACTTGACAACTGCAATACTTATAGACTTATTTATCGTTTTTTTGGTGTTGTTTTGCTATTATCTTCAAATCAGAAAGTAAAGAAAATTCTAGTATTCTTCCCTGGTGAGGAGTCACATTATATCATACTAATATGATTTTAATTCAGATTAATTCTGGATAAAAGAAACATTTTTGATGCATAAGGGGTATTATGCACTGAGTGAAATGAATATTATGTATCACAAGGGTCCCCTAGTTCAGTGCTAATAGAGAGAACTTCCTCTGGGTGCCTGGCTGGCTTAGTTGGCAGAGCATGCAACTCATAATCTCAGGGTTGTGAGTTCAAGCCCCATGTTGGGTGTAGAGATGTCTTAAAAATAAAAAGTCTTGAGAGCTTCCTTTGATTTCTTGTTAAATATTTGGTCGTTTGGAGGTCTTGTGGTTTTAAGATGCAGCATTTTAAGATGGGGTTGCAGAGAACTGAGTAAACAACGCTTGTCTTACTTATCATTGACCCATTTCCTTTCTAAAGTCAATTCAGGGGTTAATTTAAGTAATGCACAATGCCCCATAATTTTTCCTGAAATACATTGTCTTATTTATGAACTTACATTCTAAAGAGCAAAAGCATCTAAAAGAATTTATTCCCGATAGTCTTTATGGAAGGTGCAAAGTCATAAATTAACAATAAGTATGCCCTAGAGAAATACTATAATCATGCAAGGGATTTCCATGTTATATTATCTGTCCTTCCTTGGCCAACTCTTGCAAAATTTGTCTTTGTGAGAAAGATTAACAGATGTATTTGAATGAGTCTTCCTTTTGGAATAGCATGGGATCAGGATCAGTCTTTTCATTTAGAATGTTTTGTGTGACATTTTCTTTCTCTCTTTGGGAAGTGAAATAATTTATATTGAGCTTACACTCACAATGATTCATTATCCTTTTTCAAGTTATGGAAGTTAGGAGAAGCTGTGAATTATTGAAAAAGTTTAGAAAAGGGTACACACATTGTGAATAGATATCAGTAGTTCACATTTTTTAGGGAAAAATGTTAATGAAAAATCTGATTTAAGATGTTCTAAACATTCAAAAATATTGCTGAATTTCAACATTTCAATGGGCATTTATGATAGCTTACATTCCTGATTAGATTATCTAATTCTCTAATACCAATTTTTGAAACAGAAAGTCAAAAAGACAACTTTTATGTGTACCCTGAAACCTATGTTTTCATTCCAGTTTTCAAAGATCTAGGAGAAAAAGTTAAGGAGATTACATGTGGAATATATAAAATAAGTTTTTTTCCCTCTGCCTTCTAATGCATATAGCTATTCTTGTCTCCCTAACTACCCCCCAGTGATATAGGTGTCAGATCACATTCTATACTAGATGTTCCTGGACCTAATCCTTACAATTTCTCTTGTTTCCTGCCCAAACACTCTGCTTATAACCCCTCATTTGACTCTACAACTACCTATAAAACATAAGCCATGTAATTATTTCAAAAGAGGTTTCTAACTGTTTTATAGGGAAAATATATTAAAGCAAGTGTGGGGGGTATGATTGTTTGAAGTTTTATCAAATGTGCTTGTAGTTCTTGTACTTATTTTTCTTATTTCTCCCATACAGTCAGAAATGTTCATCTCAGTTGAGAAATATGGAGCAGAAAAAAAAATTAAGTTCTCTAAACTTAATTTTGAATCCCAAAAATTTAGTTCCAAAAATACTCAGGAAATATATAATCCAAGATTCTATAAAATAAAATCCTTTTATCTACACTGAAAAACATTCCCCAGGACAAGGGGTAGAAATGGGACAATTAGGGAGATTAAATCATTTTCTGCTGACAGATTATATTTTAAGTGTTCTTCTGTATTGCAGGAGGAGAAAGGTATCAGAAATCCTCAGATTAAGTCGGAATATCTGAAAGCAGAAGGGGCCTATGTGATCACCTTCCTCAAACCATCCCAGATAGAGCCCAGGAGAGTGGAAGCACTGTGAAGGGCAGATTTTTCTGAATTAGCCTAATAGTTTCCACAGACAGAGCTGATGGGAGCAGTAGAACATTTCTCATGTGGCAAAGATGGCCAGCGGTAACCTGAGTAAATCAGTATAAGGAAAAAAGGTGGGAATGAGTATTCCTTAATGGGTGAGTTGTCAGTATGAATATTTGATATCACCAGTGATCAGTTATACGAACACCTCCAATCTACACTGTGATATTATGGACTCAAATTTAGGTGTAACTTCAGTGGGGGTGATGAAGACTGAGGTTAAGTATCCATAATTCAGTGGAATGGGACTCAAAAGAAATATTAAATTCAATTATAAGATAAAGTAATGTAATTTTATTTATTTATTTCAGACCAGGAGCTATGGAATGAAATTTGTAACATTCCACATAACCCCAACCCCCTCCCCAAATTTTACCTCTTTAGACACTGGGCATCTGGCCTCCCAACTCTGTTTCCTAGCTCCAGGTGCTCTCAGCTGAACATTTTCTGAGTCTATAGGTTCCCAGCATGTTCTTCTATATGAGGACATGTGCAGACAGATCCATTGGCCAGATATGTCAGGCTGCTTGGCCATCCCATGATTTTTATGGTTTGCTTAAAATAAAGTGGCACTGGGGGTGCCTGGGTGGCTCAGTAGGTTAAGTGTCTGCCTTCAGCTCAGGTCACAATGCTGGGGTCCTGGGATGGAGCCCCATATCATTGGGCTTCCTGCTCAGTGGGAAGTCTGCTCCCTCTCCCTTTACCCTCTCCTTGCTTGTGGTTTGTTTGTTTGTTTGTTTGTTTGTTTTGTTTTGTTTTTTCTCTCTCTCAAATTAAAAAAATATTTAAAATAAACTGGCACTATTATACAAAAAGAAAAAAAAAGTTCAGAGGAAGGGAATAGTCACTTGGTTATTGCAGTGTGTGATCATATTAAACACCACCAATTGTTTAATAAGTAGTTCTTCAAAAAAAAAAAAAAAAAGCCTGTAATTTTAACATATGCCAATGCCAATATCCATCCATGAGGTAATTTCAACCTACTTAGTATATATGTAGTAGATATAAATACAGATGTAGTTGGTTATATATATGGTCAGTTGAAGGGATGGATGATAGGTAGGTGGGTGAGAAAGTGCATAATGGAAAGATAGATGTAGAATGGGTACCTGAATGGACAGGTGAGTAGAAGGTGGATATATCATTATATGGAAGAAGATATTGGCAGATGAATGGATGGTTGGGTGGTTGGGGCGACTGAAGTAAGAATCTCTAGATACCATTCTTAACCAGTGACCTCGCTGATCTTAAGCTACCAATTATCGCTGAATGTGAAAATGAGAAGGATATGTACAAAATCATTTCTCACAAATCGGTTACTTCTAGTTCCAACTGGTCATTGGCTCTTGTCCATTGCACATGAAAATGATACCTTCCTTTCTCGGTAATTTACAGGTTCAAATGTAGAGCTCTGCTAGTTTCACTGACTAGTGTAGGCTATTTCTGAAGCAAAGGAAGAGTCTAACATAAAGAGATAATTTTTGCAAGAACAATATCCTTGCAAGAAGACTTTCAGGCATAGTCTTCTTCATCTGTAACAGTCTTCACAGACTATGAATTTTATTTCCTTTCACACTTTTTTTTTTCCAGAAACCACATTCAATAATAACATTATACTGGGAGATTTCAGGAAAAAAAGGGTGAATAAGATTTACCCGGACAGGGTCTAAACTCAGGGTCAACAGAGTTGGAACATGCATGAAAATTACAAAGGTCGGTTGAAAGTACAGAGCATGGGAGAAGCTCAAGAAGGAGATGTTGTTGTATATCCAGTGCTTAAGAGAAAAATGATATAGATTCTATCCTAAAATATTAAAGGTCAAAACTTACCTAGAGTTTATATTTATTAGGTTGTTTAACTATAAACTAGAGACAATCAATATACTTAGATTTTATTTTAATTTTTTATTGTATACTTACTCTGCCACTTTTCTAAGTGTTTTATATGTATTACTTAAGCAATTATCACAAAATATGATGCAGGTACTATTATTACCATCTCCGTGTTAGAGATGAGAAACTAAGGCTTAGAGAAGTTAAGTAACTTGCCTAAGAATGATATCTTTCTGCTCTCTGTTGAATGATAAGAACAGTTCCCCAGGGATAGAAACAATGGTGTTCACTCAATTTTCTTTGGTGGAAAGTTTCATAGAATAAGTTTTTGCTCATCAGTTTACTCTGTCTTTTCCTGGTACATAGTGAGGTGTTCAATAAATACTTGTTGAGTGAATAAGTTAATCCCTTGCTTTATTCTGGCTCACCCATTTTGATTATTTGACACAGTTGTTGCAGTTTATTATCCTATCATTTTACTTGCTAGTTCATTGAACTGTAGTCGCTTTATCAACATTTACAAAAATTCATAATAAAGTTGAATTCTCAGAATTTGCAAAGTAAGCTTAAAATAAAAACAGATGAAAAAAATTATTTTTAAACTATTTCTACCCTGAAAGAATTCTATAGATTATAGAAATGTGTTTTTTTTTTTTTGTTAATAAACATATATTTTATCCCCAGGGGTACAGGTCTGCGAATCGCCAGGTTTACACACTTCACAGCACTCACCATAGCAAATACCCTCCCCAATATCCATAAACCCACCCCCCCTCCCAACTCCCCTCCCCCCATCAACCCTCAGTTTTGTGAGATTAAGAGTCACTTATGGTTTGTCTCCCTCCCAATCCCATCTTGTTACATTTATTCTTCTCCTACCCCCTCAACCCCCCATGTTGCATCTCCTCTCCCTCATATCAGGGAGATCATATGATAGTTGTCTTTCTCTGATTGACTTATTTCGCTAAGCATGATACCCTCTAGTTCCATCCACGTCGTCGCAAATGGCAAGATTTCATTTCTTTTGATGGCTGCATAGTATTCCATTGTGTATATATACCACTTCTTCTTTATCCATTCGTCTGTAGATGGACATCTAGGTTCTTTCCATAGTTTGGCTATTGTAGACATTGCTGCTATAAACATTCGGGTGCATGTGCCCCTTCGGATCACTACGTTTGTATCTTTAGGGTAAATACCCAGCAGTGCAATTGCAGGGTCATAGGGTAGTTCTATTTTCAACATTTTGAGGAACCTCCATGCTGTTTTCCAGAGTGGTTGCACCAGCTTGCATTCCCACCAACAGTGTAGGAGGGTTCCCCTTTCTCCGCATCCTCGCCAGCATCTGTCATTTCCTGACTTGTTAATTTTAGCCATTCTGACTGGTGTGAGGTGATATCTCATTGTGGTTTTGATTTGTATTTCCCTAATGCCGAGGGATATGGAGCACTTTTTCATGTGTCTGTTGGCCATCTGGATGTCTTCTTTGCAGAAATGTCTGTTCATGTCCTCTGCCCATTTCTTGATTGGATTATTTGTTCTTTGGGTGTTGAGTTTGCTAAGTTCTTTATAGATTTTGGACACTAGCCCTTTATCGGATATGTCATTTGCAAATATCTTCTCCCATTCTGTCAGTTGTCTTTTGGTTTTGTTCACTGTTTCCTTTGCTGTGCAAAAGCTTTTGATCTTGATAAAATCCCAATAGTTCATTTTTGCCCTTGCTTCCCTTGCCTTTGGTGATGTTCCTAGGAAGATGTTGCTGTGGCTGACGTCGAAGAGGTTGCTGCCTGTGTTCTCCTCAAGGATTTTGATGGATTCCTTTCTCACATTGAGATCCTTCATCCATTTTGAGTCTATTTTCGTGTGTGGTGTAAGGAAATGATCCAATTTAATTTTTCTGCATGTGGCTGTCCAATTTTCACAACACCATTTATTGAAGAGGCTGTCTTTTTTCCATTGGACATTCTTTCCTGCTTTGTTGAAGATTAGTTGACCATAGAGTTGAGGGTCTATTTCTGGGCTCTCTATTCTGTTCCATTGATCTATGTGTCTGTTTTTGTGCCAGTACCATGCTGTCTTGAGGATGACAGCTTTGTAATAGAGCTTGAAATCCGGAATTGTGATGCCACCAACTTTGGCTTTCTTTTTCAATATTCCTTTGGCTATTTGAGGTCTTTTCTGGTTTCATATAAATTTTAGGATTACTTGTTCCATTTCTTTGAAAAAAGTGGATGGTACTTTGATAGGAATTGCATTAAATGTGTAGATTGCTTTAGGTAGCATAGACATTTTCACAATATTTATTCTTCCAATCCAGGAGCATGGAACATTTTTCCATTTCTTTGTGTCTTCCTCAATTTCTTTCATGAGTACTTTATAGTTTTCTGTGTATAGATTCTTAGTCTCTTTGGTTAGGTTTATTCCTAGGTATCTTATAGTTTTGGGTGCAATTGTAAATGGGATGGACTCCTTAATTTCTCTTTCTTCTGTCTTGTTGTTGGTGTAGCGAAATGCAACTGATTTCTGTGCATTGATTTTATATCCTGACACTTTACTGAATTCCTGTACAAGTTCTAGCAGTTTTGGAGTGGAGTCTTTTGGGTTTTCCACATATAGTATCATATCATCTGCAAAGAGTGATAGTTTGACTTCTTCTTTGCCGATTTGGATACCTTTAATTTCCTTTTGTTGTTTGATTGCTGAGGCTAGGACTTCTAGTACTATGTTGAATAGCAGTGGTGATAACGGACATCCCTGCCGTGTTCCTGACCTTAGCGGAAAAGCTTTCAGTTTTTCTCCATTGAGAATGATATTTGCGGTCGGTTTTTCACAGATGGCTTTGATAATATTGAGGTATGTGCCCTCTATCCCTACACTTTGAAGAGTTTTGATCAGGAAGGGATGCTGTACTTTGTCAAATGCTTTTTCAGCATCTATGGAGAGTATCATATGATTCTTGTTCTTTCTTTTATTAATGTGTTGTATCACATTGATTGATTTGTGGATGTTGAACCAACCTTGCAGCCCTGGAATAAATCCCACTTGGTCGTAGTGAATAATCCTTTTAATGTACTGTTGAATCCTATTGGCTAGTATTTTGGCGAGAATTTTTGCATCTGTGTTCATCAAGGATATTGGTCTGTAGTTCTCTTTTTTGATGGGATCCTTGTCTGGTTTTGGGATCAAGGTGATGGTGGCCTCATAAAATGAGTTTGGAAGTTTTCCTTCCGTTTCTATTTTTTGGAACAGTTTCAGGAGAATAGGAATTAGTTCTTCTTTAAATGTTTGGTAGAATTCCCCCAGGAAGCCATCTGGCCCTGGGCTTTTGTTTGTTTGGAGATTTTTGATGACTGTTTCAATCTCCTTACTGGTTATGGGTCTGTTCAGGCTTTCCATTTCTTCCTGGTTCAGTTGTGGTAGTTTATATGTCTCTAGGAATGCATCCATTTCTTCCAGATTGTCAAATTTGTTGGCGTAGAGTTGCTCATAGTATGTTCTTATAATTGTCTGTATTTCTTTGGTGTTCGTTGTGATCTCTCCTCTTTCATTCATGATTTTATTTATTTGGGTCCTTTCTCTTTTCTTTTTGATAAGTCTGGCCAGGGGTTTATAAATCTTATTAATTCTTTCAAAGAACCAGCTCCTAGTTTCGTTGATTTGTTCTATTGTTTTTTTGGTTCCTATTTCATTGATTTCTGCTGTGATCTTTATTATTTCTCTTCTCCTGCTGGGTTTAGGGTTTCTTTCTTGTTCTTTCTCCAGCTCCTTTAGGTGTATGGTTAGGTTGTGTACCTGAGACCTGTCTTGTTTCTTGAGAAAGGCTTGTACCGCTATATATTTTCCTCTCAGGACTGTCTTTGTTGTGTCCCACAGATTCTGAACCGTTGTGTTTTCATTATCATTTGTTTCCATGAATTTTTTCAATTCTTCTTTAATTTCCTGGTTGACCCATTCATTCTTTAGAAGGATGCTGTTTAGTCTCCATGTATTTGGGTTCTTTCCAAATTTCCTCTTGTGATTGAGTTCTAGCTTTAGAGCATTGTGGTCTGAAAATATGCAGGGAATGATCCCAATCTTTTGATACCGGTTGAGACTTGATTTAGGACCAAGGATGTGATCTATTCTGGAGAATGTTCCATGTGCACTAGAGAAGAATGTGTATTCTGTTGCTTTGGGATGAAATGTTCTGAATAGATCTGTGATGTCCATCTGGTCCAGTGTGTCATTTAAGGCCTTGATTTCCTTGTTGATCCTTTGCTTGGATGATCTCTCCATTTCAGTGAGGGGAGTGTTAAAATCCCCTACTATTATTGTATTCTTGTTGATGTGTTTCTTTGATTTTGTTATTAATTGGTTTATATAGTTGGCTGCTCCCATGTTTTGGGCATAGATATTTAAAATTGTTAGATCTTCTTGTTGGACAGTTCCTTTGAGTATGATATAGTGTCCTTCCTCATCTCTTATTATAGTCTTTGGCTTAAAATCTAATTGATCTGCTATAAGGATTGCCACTCCTGCTTTCTTCTGATGTCCATTAGCATGGTAAATTCTTTTCCACCCCCTCACTTTAAACCTGGAGGTGTCTTCGGGTTTAAGATGAGTTTCTTGTAGGCAACATATAGATGGGTTTTGTTTTTTTATCCATTCTGATACCCTGTGTCTTTTGATTGGGGCATTTAGCCCATTAACATTCAGGGTAAGTATTGAGAAATATGAATTTAGTGCCATTGTATTGCCTGTAAGGTGACTGTTATTGTATATTGTCTCTGTTTCTTTCTGATCTACTACTTTTAGGGTCTCTCTTTGCTTAGAGGACCCCTTTCAATATTTCCTGTAGAGCTGGTTTGGTGTTTGCAAATTCTTTCAGTTTTTGTTTGTCCTGGAAGCTTTTAATCTCTCCGTCTATTTTCAATGATAGCCTAGCTGGATATAGTATTCTTGGCTGCATGTTTTTCTCCTTTAGTGCTCTGAATATATCATGCCAGCTCTTTCTGGCCTGCCAGGTCTCTGTGGATAAGTCTGCTGCCAATCTAATATTTTTACCATTGTACGTTACAGACTTCTTTTCCCGGGCTGCTTTCAGGATCTTTTCTTTGTCACTAAGACTTGTCAATTTTACTATTAGGTGACGGGGTGTGGACCTATTCTTATTGATTTTGAGGGGGGTTCTCTGAACCTCCTGGATTTTGATGCTTGTTCCCTTTGCCATATTGGGGAAATTCTCTCCAATAATTCTCTCCAACATACCTTCTGCTCCCCTCTCTGTTTCCTCTTCTTCTGGAATCCCAATTATTCTAATGTTGTTTCATCTTATGGTGTCACTTATCTCTCGAATTCTCCCCTCGTGGTCCAGTAGCTGTTTGTCCCTCTTTTGCTCAGCTTCTTTATAGAAATGTGTTTTTTAATTAAAACAATTTTTGGATGGGATTATTTGATGAGAGTATGTAGCAGCTTGAAAGATGAGTAAAGATGAGAAAAAACAAATAGAATCCTTATAGTTTATTATTCCCTTTATACTTAGTGATCACAAAATATGATATTAACATATACATTTCAACATTCTCAATTTCTTGTCTTCTGTAAATTCATAGTATTAAAGATTTATTTTTGATCCCTATGAAGTTAATGCAGTTAGAGGAATCACTAAATATTACAGGAGAAAGAATTAACTTCATAACACCTAAAAAAGAAATTATGTTTAGATTAGTCAAAAGAACAGATTCCCATGACCAATTCATACTGGTCCATTTATGTTGACTACATGTACTATAGTCAGCTTATTGAGTTTAGCCACAAAGAACTCAATGGACACTGATTTTAGAATATAATTGTGGGAAGTTGGAATACGAATCATACTATTGTATCAAATTGTACCCTGAAATCTGTGTTACTGTGTCTTCTTTTCCTCACACGTTGATGCAACAGAAGTCAACAAAATTTATTCCTTTATTTCTTTTCTAGCTGTTCTCCTAAAATAAAGTGAATCATAAATTTAATGCTAAATTCAAAGTCTACAAAACATAAAGCAGACTCAAAGTGTGAATAACACTTTGAGTTATTCCATTTCTCACTCTTTTGTAACTCTCTGTCCCTAATAAAACTCTCCTTTCCTCTGATTTCTAACCCTTTTTCCATTTCCACTATGCAACTGAAGTTTAGGAATGGATGTTTAAGTAAATGATACATTCTTTCTGTCTTTGCCTGGAATTTTCCATCATCTTTGCCGGTAAGCTGATTCCTGTTAACAAACCATGTCTACTGTATTTCAGATATCCAGAATAGAAGTTTTTGGACCCAGCGTATGATTAACTACTGGATGCTATTTGCAGAAATTTTACATTTGTGTTGACATGTCTTGTCATCTGACTGAAATCCATTGCTCTCCTAATGACAAAATTGTTTGGGAAATCAATTATAAGACTAATTCTAACAGTAAAATAAATGGCTCTTTAATTATTTTCAAATGAGAAATAAGACTCAGATGTTTAGTAGTTCAAATGAAAGTTATAGAACACCATTAATGATTTATTTCATGGAGTAAACGACGCTAAGGTAGCACATCATGCAACTTTAATTTCATCACCTTGTCTTTCAGGGAGTCTTGTCAACATTACATCATTCATATCAGTTATGCAACTTAAAATATGTGGAAAAATGCTTTCATAAGTCATCCTGGCAGTAAAGTAACAGACTGTTAGTCTATAATTTTATGGTAAATATTGATTGTCCAAGTTCATCTGAAAGGATGACTATCCTTTCAAATGTGAATTAATATAGAGAAGGAGAACCTTTCATCTCAGGCCCTGAAGCCACTTTTAGGGGAATATAGGAGTCATCCAAAGAACTAGCATATTTCTTATCCTCAATAAGAAATAAACAATGACTCATGAAGCTACTAAATGAAGGAAGTTAGAAAGACCCAAAATAGGGATCCATACTCTTTTATTTCCTATACTATCAGATAATAATATTTTGTGTATGTGTATGCATGGCACTATGTTTAAAAATGATTAAATATGCAGATGGAGCCTGGGTGGCTCAGTTGGTTAAGCATCTAACTATTGATTTAGGCTCAGATCATGATCTCAGGGTCCTAGGATCAAGCCCTGAGTTGGGCTCTGTGCTCAGTGGAGAGTCCACTTGAAGATTTCTCTCCCTCTCCTCTACACCTCCCTCTGCTCATGCTCTCTTTCTTTCTCCCTCTTAAATAAATAAATAAATCTTTTAAAAATGATTAAATATGCAGGGTCATAGGGTAGTTCTATTTTCAACATTTTGAGGAACCTCCATGCTGTTTTCCAGAGTGGTTGCACCAGCTTGCATTCCCACCAACAGTGTAGGAGGGTTCCCCTTTCTCCGCATCCTCGCCAGCATCTGTCATTTCCTGACTTGTTAATTTTAGCCATTCTGACTGGTGTGAGGTGATATCTCATTGTGGTTTTGATTTGTATTTCCCTGATGCTGAGTGATATGGAGCACTTTTTCATGTGTCTGTTGGCCATCTGGATGTCTTCTTTGCAGAAATGTCTGTTCATGTCCTCTGCCCATTTCTTGATTGGATTATTTGTTCTTTGGGTGTAGAGTTTGCTAAGTTCTTTATAGATTTTGGACACTAGCCCTTTATCTGATATATCATTTGCAAATATCTTCTCCCATTCTGTCAGTTGTCTTTTGGTTTTGTTCACTGTTTCCTTTGCTGTGCAAAAGCTTTTGATCTTGATAAAATCCCAAAAGTTCATTTTTGCCCTTGCTTCCCTTGCCTTTGGTGATGTTCCTAGGAAGATGTTGCTGCGGCTGAGGTCGAAGAGGTTGCTGCCTGTGTTCTCCTCGAGGATTTTGATGGATTCCTTTCTCACATTGAGATCCTTCATCCATTTTGAGTCTATTTTCGTGTGTGGTGTAAGGAAATGATCCAATTTAATTTTTCTGCATGTGGCTGTCCAATTTTCCCAACACCATTTATTGAAGAGGCTGTCTTTTTTCCATTGGACATTCTTTCCTGCTGGGTATTTACCCTAAAGATACAAACGTAGTGATCCGAAGGGGCACGTGCACCCGAATGTTTATAGCAGCAATGTCTACAATAGCCAAACTATGGAAAGAACCTAGATGTCCATCTACAGACGAATGGATAAAGAAGATGTGGTATATATACACAATGGAATACTATGCAGCCATCAAAAGAAGTGAAATCTTGCCATTTGCGACGACGTGGATGGAACTAGAGGGTATCATGCTTAGCGAAATAAGTCAATCAGAGAAAGACAACTATCATATGATCTCCCTGATATGAGGGAGAGGAGATGCAACATGGGGGGTTGAAGGGGTAGGAGAAGAGTAAATGAAACAAGATGGGATTGGGAGGGAGACAAACCATAAGTGACTCTTAATCTCACAAAACAAACTGAGGGTTGATGGGGGGAGGGGGTTGGGAGAGGGGGGTGGGGTTATGGATATTGGGGAGGGTATGTACTATGGTGAGTAGTGTAGTAGTAGTAGTAGTAGTAGTATCCTGAGAAGTGTGTAAACCTGGCGATTCGCAGACCTGTACCCCTGGGGATAAAAATATATGTTTATAAAGCTGTAAAAAAAAAAAAAAAGAAAAAAGAAAGGATGAATACCCAAGTTTTGTAGCAACATGGACGGGACTGGAAGAGATTATGCTGAGTGAAATAAGTCAAGCAGAGAGAGTCAATTATCATATGGTTTCACTTATTTGTGGAGCATAACAAATAGCATGGAGGACAAGGGGAGATGGAGAGGAGAAGGGAGTTGAGGGAAATTGGAAGGGGAGGTGAACCATGAGAGACTATGGACTCTGAAAAACGATCTGAGAATTTTGAAGGGGTGGGGGGTGGGAGGTTGGGGGCACCAGGTGGTGGGTATTGTAGAGGGCACGGATTGCATGGAGCACTGGGTGTGGTGCAAAAATAATGAATACTGTTATGCTGAAAAAATAAAAAATTAAAAAAAAAGAAAAAAAAAGATTAAATATGCACAACAATTTGTGTTATCATTCTTATTTCTTGGGTAGAAAAATAAACTCACAAAATCTGCAACTTTTCAAGTTCACAAAATTAGAAACCATCAGAATCAGAACACAAATTCATATGCTCTGATTCAAAGCTTAAGTTTCTTCCTACTATTTTTTTTTTAAATTTCTTGTATGACAATATGTACTGGAAGTTTAGTGGAGACATGTCAATCCTTTAGCTGTCTAACTGGTGTAAATGATAATTACTTCTGGCCAATTACATACAAAAATTCACCTCATTCATAAAACAGTAAATATAAATACTTAAGAAAAAATTAGTTTCCATGCTTTTCTTGTCATGGTCATTGCCAGTATTAAGATATATATCATTGGATATTTGGATATTGGATATTGGATTTTTGTTTTCTGATATTGGATATTGGGTATCCGATTGGATATTGGATATTTGTTTTCTGATAGTGTGGTAATACATGAAATACTAAGAAGTATTAAGGAGATCTATGAGGGCAAAGATATTGTTTTTTCCTAGCCCAAAGAGAATAAGTCTAAGGGTTTAAGTGAAGACAAAACTAATATAGGCCAAATGAATAACTTAATCCAAGATTAGAAATTGGCCCAATTATAACTGGAAATTTTGTCTTCGATTTCTTTTGCAATATCTCATTCTCTATCCATAGGTATTAGTGAAATAATGTTACGTATTCAGGAGACATTCCATATAAGAAATAAAGTACATGCTCCCCTTTTAAAATCCATGTGCATATTAAGGAAAATAGAAACTCTCTCTTTCCGTATATAATATATATATGGAAATATATATGTGAATATATATATATTATATAATACTAAGTTATATATACTATATATAATTATATTTCTGTAAATTTATATTTTTATATATAATTATCAACATATTTCTTTGTGAGAAATACTTGATGTATCCGAGGTTTTAAAATTTTTATGATGTCTCTATTAGTATTAAGGTTTTATCCTGCTAGTCTTAACATTATATTTAAGTTCAATACACTGAAACATTAGACTTAGATTGATCTTATACTCGGGGTAAGTATAAACTCTCACTACATTCATTCTTGCTGTTAGTAAATATAGTGGTTCCTTTTCCATGTGAGTTCTGATTTTAAAGGTAAACAAAATAAAGAGTTGAAAAAAATGTTTAAAGTGTCTGCATATTTTTAAAAAAAATTATAACAGCTTTATTGAGGTTCAATTGACAAAAGGTGAACATATTTAAATATACAACATGATAAATTTTGACAACTGTATAAACTCCTAAAACCATCACTGCAGTCACAACAATGAATATATTTATCATCCTCAAAACTTCCTCTGTACCCTTTTCATTCTGTCTCCTGTTCCTTTCCACCCCATTCCTATCCATGAGAAATTGCTGATCCGATGTCCAACACTACAGAGCAGTTTGCTTTTTTGATTTTGATATGAATGGAATCATAAAACATGCAATCTCTACCTTGCTGCTTTCACTCAGCATAACACTCTATATCCTCATCTATTTTGTGCACACCAACAGTTCATTTGTTAATGAGTGAATTTAGTAAGGTTGTAGAATACAAGATTAATATGCAAAGAGCAATTTTATTTATGTAATCTAACAACAAATAATCATTGCTTAGTAATACTCCAAGATATGGTTATACCACAATGTGATATATCTGTTGATAAACATTTGGGTCTTTTTCCATATTTAGCTATTATAAATAAAATTGCCATAAACTTCACGTACAAGTCTTTGTATGGACATGTGCTTTTGTTTCTCTTGAGCAAATAGTTAGAAATGGCTGATCTATACATACACATATATTATGTATTTAATGTTTAAAATACAGCCAAACTATTTCCTAAAATAATTGTATAATTTTGTATTCTTACCAGCTATGAGAATCCAAGTTGTTTCACACCTTTGCCAATATTTGGTACAGTAGACTGACTTGTGTCCTGTCAAAATACAAGGAGATAATTTGGGATGCCTGGGTGGCTCAGTTGGTTAAACAGCTGCCTTCGGCTCAGGTCATGATCCCAGCATCTTGGGATCGAGTCCTGCATCCGGCTCCTTGCTCTGCAGGGAGCCTGCTTCTCCCTCTGACACTCTGTCTGCCTGTGCTCTCTCTCTCTCTCTCTCTGACAAATAAATAAATAAAATCTTAAAAAAAATACAGGTAGATAATTAGATTTAGATGAGGCCATAAGGGTGGAGCCTTCATGATGGAACCCCCAAGAATTCACTCACATAGAAGGCCCCTGAATTTTCGTTGGATTTATTTCCCACTCTGACATACAAATGTCTCACCAATAAGTTGAGTGTAAAATTGCTACTTGCTCACTAGGTGCAATAAGCACAATATAATGAAGCACTGTGATATCTTAAGGAAGGTAAAGGGAACCAAGATCCCTGCAAACTAAATTGTGACATAGGGATGGAGAATCAATATCTGCTAAGGTAGAACAGTGAATGTTTTTCTGGCCTTTCCAGCTGAAAGCAAAACATTTCTGGTGGGCTTTAGGAACAGGTATGGAAGAGAAACATTTGCCAGAATACCAGGTACCAGGGTATGTTAATTTGTTTAAGCAATGAAATCAAATCTGGTATAGCAGCTGCAATTAGACTTATCAGCTGTTTAAGCTTAGGATAATCCTCTATCATTCTCTAATATTCATCTGTCTCTTCACAGGCCAAATAGGAAAGTTATGGAAATGTGGTAGGAATTGCCATCCTTGCATGTTTCAAGCCCTTGATGGTGGCACTAATCTCTGCAGTCCCTCCAGGAATGTCATACTGGTTTTGGCTTACTATTTTCCTAGGTAAGGCTGTTCTAATGACTTTTACTTGGCCTTTCCTATCATAATAGCCCTCACTTCACAGGTGAGGGAACTAATGTGGGGGTTTTACCAATTTCTATGTATGTTTATTCTCATTATGCATTCTGGATCTGGGAAAATAACTCAGATGGGTTTGAGGACTCATTAGACCTGCTGTGAGATGGACCTGTGCTAAAACACCATTGGTCACCTAACCTTTATAACCTTCTATTCGAATGGTGGACCACAGTGACATTTTCAGTTTCCTGAAACTAGTGTTAATTCAGAGTCAGTGTCAAGTAGTCCCTTAAAGTCTGATTATTCCCTTTTCTTAATTGTACAGTTATCTTGGTAAAAGAGTATCTTTGGAGAAGGCTGGGAGAACAATTAACAATGTAAAGAGCTTTTCTCCCTTGGGTAAATTGTCAAATTTGGGGGCATAGTGTTTCTTTTTTTAGCCTTTTAATGTCTATAGGGGTTATAGTGAATTACCCTTTCTCATTTCTGATAATTAGGAATTTGTGTCCTCTCTCTTTTTTCTTGGCAAGCCTAACTAAAGGCCTATTCATTTTATTGATCTTTTCCAAGAACCAGCTTTGGGGGCACCTGGATGGTTGTCAGTTAAGCGTAGAATATCTTACCAAAGAATGAATGAGTTAACTAGGAAATTAAAGAAGAAATAAAAAAAATACATGGAAACAAATGAAAAAGAAAACATGACATGTCAAAACCTTTGGGATGCAGCAAAGGCAGTCCTAAGAAGGAAGTACATAGCAATATAGGCCTTCCTCAAGAAGCAAGAAAAGTCTAATACGCAGCCTAATTTTACACCCAAAGGAGCTGGAGAAAGACAGCAAATAGTCTTAATCCAGCAGAAGAGAAATAATAAAAATTAGAGCAGAAATCAATGACATAGAAACCTAAAAAACAAAACAAAAACAAAGCAGTAGAATAGATCAATGAAACTGGTTCTTTGAATGAATGAGCTGGTTCTTTGAACGAATCAATAATATGATAAACCACTAACCAGACCTAACAAAAAGAAAAGAGAAAGAAGAGAAAGGACCCAAATAAATAAAATCATGAATGAAATAGGAGAGATCTTAACCAACACAGAAGAAATACAAACAATTGTAAGAGCATATTATGAGCAATTACATGCCAACAGATTAGGCAATCTGGAAGAAATGGATAAATTCCTAGAAACATATAAACTGCCAAATCTGAAACAGGAAGAAATAGAAAACTTGAATAGACCCATAAATAGTAAAGAAATTGAATCAGTAATCAAAAATCTCCCAACAATTAAGAGTCTAGGCCTGGAACGCTTCCCAGGGGAATTCTACCCAATATTTAAGGAGAAATAATACCAATTCTTCTGAAAGTGTTCCAAAAAGTAGAAATAGAAGGAAAACATCCAAACTCATTCTATGAGGCCAGCATTACCTTATTCCCCAAACCAGACAAAGATCCCACCAAAAAGAAGTAAAGACCAATATCCCCAATGAATGTGAATGAAAAAAATTCTCAATAAAATACTAGCAAATCAAATCCAACAATATCTTAAGAAAATCATTCACCATAATCAAGTGGTATTTATTCCTGGGCTGCAGAGGTGGTTCAATATTTTCAAATCAACCAAAGTGATATACCACATTAATAAAAGAAAGAGTAAGCATCATATGATTCTCTTAATATTTGCAGAAAGAACATTTGACTGAATTCAGCAAACGTTCTTGATAAAAACCCTCAACAAGTAGGAATAGAGAGAACATATCTCAACATCATAAAGGCCATATATGAAACACTTACAGCTAATATAATTCTCAATGGGAAAAACAGAGCTTTTCATCTAAGGTCAGGAAAAAGACAGGGATGTCCAATCCCTTCATTGTTATTTAAGATAGTACTAGATATCCTAGCCTCCACAATCAGGTAACAGAAAGATGTAGAAGTCATCCAAATCAGCAAGGAAGAAGTCAAACTTTCACTATTTGCAGATGACATGATAGTCTATGTAATATCCAAAAGACTCCACCAAAAAATTGATAGAATGGATACACGAATTCAGTAAAGTCACAGGATACAAAATCAAGGTACAGACATCTGTTGCATTTCTATAGACCAATAATGAAGCAGGGAAAAGAGAAATCAAGGAATCAGTCCCATTTACAATTGCATAGAAGCCATGAGATACCTAGGAATAAATCTAACTAAAGAGGTAAAAGATCTATACTCTGAAAACTATAGAACACTTATGAAAGAGAAATATGGAAAGACATGCCATGCTCATGGATTGGAAGAAAAATATTGTTAAAATGTCAGTACTAGGGGCGCCTGGGTGGCTCAGTGGTTTAAAGCCTCTGCCTTCGGCTCAGGTCATGATCTCAGGGTCCTGGGATCGAGCCCCGCACCGGGCTCTCTGCTCAGCGGGGAGCCTGCTTTCCCCCCACTCCCACTTCTCTCTGCCTGCCTCTCTTATCTACTTGTGATCTTTGTCTGTCAAATAAATAAATAAAATCTTTAAAAAAAAATGTCAGTACTACCCAAAGCAACCTACACATTCAATGTAATCCCTAACAAAAATGCCACCAGAATCTTTCAGAGAGCTAGAGCAAACAATCCTAAAGTTTGTATGGAACCACAGAAGACCCTGAATAGCTAAAGCAATCTTGAAAAAGAAAAGCAAAGCTGGAGGCATCACAATTCCAGACCTCAAGCAATATTACAAAGCTATAGTCATCAAGACAGTATGGTACTAACACAAAAACAGACACATAGATCAATGGAACAGAATAGAAAACCCAGAAATGAACTCACAACTAATGGTCAACAAATCTTTGACAAAGCAGGAAAGAATATCCAATGGAAAAAAGACAGTCTCTTCAACAAATGGGAAACTGGGTAGCAACATGCAGAAGAATGAAACTGGGCCACTTTCTTATACCATACACAAAAATAAATGCAAAACAGATGAAAGGCCTAAATGTGAGACAGGAATCCATCAGAATCCTAGAAAAGAGCAAAGGCAGCATCCTCTTTGACCTCAGCTGTAGCAACTTCTTGCAAGACATATTACCAGAAGAAGGGAAACAAAAGCAAAAATGAAAACTTTGGCTTCAACAAGATAAAAATAAAAGGCTTCTGCACAGTGAAGGAAATTGTCAACAAAACTAAAAGCAGCCTACAGAATGGGAGAAGATATTTGCAAAAGAAATATCTGATAAAGGTTTAGTATCTAAAATCTAGGGGCATCTGGGTGGCTCAGTGGGTTAAACCACTGCCTTAGGCTCAGGGTCCTGGGACTGAGCCCTGCTGATCGCAGGGTCCTGGGACTGGGCTCTCTGCTCAGTGGGGAGCCTGCCTCCCCCCATCTCTCTGCCTGCCTCTCTGCCTACTTGTGATCGCTCTCTGTCAAATAAATAAATAAAATCTTAAAAAAATAAAATCTATAAAGAGCTTATCAAACTCAACACCCAAAAAAATAAACAATCCAGTTAAGAAATGGGCAGAAGACATGAATAGACATTTCTCCAAAGAAGACATACAAATGGCTAACAGGCACATGAAAAGATGCTCAACATCACTGATCATTAGGGAAATACAAACCAAAACTACAATGTGAAACCACCTCACACCAGTCAGAATGGTTAAAATTAACAGCTCAGGAAACAACAGGTTTTGGTGAGGATTCAGGGAAAGGGGAACCTTCTTACATTGTTGGTGGAGAGGCAAAATGGTGCAGTCATTCTAGAAAACAGGGGGGAGTTTCCTCAAAAAAGTTAAAAAATAGAACTACTATATGATCCAGAAATTTCGCTACTATGTATTTATCCAAAGGATACAAAAATACTGATTCAAAGGGGCACATGTACCCTGATGTTTATAGCAGCAGTATCAACAATAGCTAAATTATGGAAAGAGGCTAAACGTCTGTTGACTGATGAATGGATAGATGGATAAAGAAGATGTGGTATATATAGATAGATAGATATAGATATAGATATAGATAGATATAGATATAGATATAGATAGATATAGATAGATATACACACACACACACACACACACACACATACACAAGGGAATATTACTGACCCATAATGGTGTGGATGGAACTAGAGTGTATTATGCTAAGCTAAATACAATAGTCAGAAAATGACAGATACTATATGGTCTCCATTCACATGTGCAATTTAAGAAACAAAGGGACGAATATGGAGGAAAGGAAAAAAAAAAGGAGGCAAACCATGAAAGAGACTCAACTATAGAGAACAAACTTAGGGTTGCTGGCGGGGAGGAGGGTAGGGTTTGGGTTAAATGGTTGATGGGTATTAAGGAGTGCACTTGTGATGAGTACTGGGTGTTGTATGTTAAGTGTTGAATCACTAAATTTTACTCCTAAAACTAACATTACATTATGTGTTAATTAACTAGAATTTAAATAAAACCCTGAAACATGACAAAAGTAATAAAAAATTAAAATACAGTATAATATGATCTATAAATAATATATTATAATATATAATATTTAATATAATAATTATAAATATTTCAGGTACAAATATATTTCCAAATATATTTGGAATTCCAGATATTATATATATATTGCAGGTATCATATGTGAAATTATGTATATATTCCATACTGTAAATTTCCCTTTAAGCACTGTTTTTGCTGCATTCTACAAATTTTAATAAATTCTGTTTTCATTTTCACATAGTGAAAATGAGAATATTTTAAAATTTCTCTTGAGATTTTCTTTGATCCATGATGATTTGGAAGTGTGTAATTTAATCCTCATATATTTAGGTACTTTCCAGAAATCTTTCTATTTTGATTTCTGATTTAATTACAATGTGGTTTGAGAGCAATGATTATATGATTTTTATTCTTTTAGCTTTGTTAAGGTGTGTTTTATGGCTCAGAACATAGTCTGTCTTGGTACTGTTCTAGGTGAACTTGAGAAGAATATATATTTTGTTGTTGTTGGCCAAGGTAGAGTACTGATATCAGTTATATCCAGTTGATTGGTGGTGCTTTTGAGCTTAATTTTGTCTTCATTGATTTTCTGCCTACTGAAAGTGTCCATATTTGATAGAGAGATGTTGAAATCTCCAGGTATCTGCCTTCGGCTCAGGTCATGATCCTAGATTCCTAGGATCCAGGCCTGCAATCAGGCTCCCTTCTCATCAGAGAGCCTGCTTCTCCCTCTCCCACTCTTCCTGCCTGTGTTCTCTTTCTAACTGTGCCTCTCTCTGTCAAATAAATAAATAAAATCTATTTAGGAGAGCACAAATTGCATGGAGCACTGGGTGTTATATGCAAATAGTGAATCATGGAACACTACATCAAAAACTAATGATGTGCTGTATGGTGACTAACATAACACAATTTAAAAAATCTTTAAAAGAAATAGTGGATTGATCTATTACTCTTCCCCATTCTATGAGTTTTTGCCTCAGATAGTTTGGCACTTTGCGGTTAGGCACATACATGTTAAAGATTGCGAAGTCTTCTTGGAGAATTGGCCTTTTATCATGCAGTGCCTTTATCCCTGATAAGTTTCCTTTGATGAGTGTTAGCATGGCATATCTTTCTCCGTCCCTTTGCTTTCCATCTTTCTTTTCCCTTTATATTTAAAGTGGTTTTCTTGTAGACAATGTAGAGTTGGGTCCTGGTTTTTGATCCACTCTGACAATTTCTGTCTTTTATTTGGTGTATTCAGACCATTGACATTAAGGTGACTATAGATATAGCTGGATTAATCTACTGTATTTGTTACTGTTTTTAATTTGTTGTCATTTGTTCTTTGTTCTTGGTTTTGTCTTCCATTCTTTTTCTGCCTTTTGTGGCTCTAGTGGGACATTTTGTATAACTCCTTTTCTCTGTTCTCTGCTTTCTTAGCATATCACTTAAACTTTTTTTCACTTTTTTTGTACTTTTTGCCCTAGAGTTTGCAATGTATATTTACTATTACCTAAATTCACTTTCAAATAACACTATACTACTTCAGGGGTATTGTGAGTACCTTGAAATGAAATATTCCTAATTCCTTTCTCTCATCTCTTGTATCATTGCTATCATTCATTTCACCTATACTTAAACATATATAAAATACCTATTATGTGTTGATAATCAAATGTATTGTTGCTATTATTTTTAACTTTTTTATCAAAATTTACCTGTTCAATCTCTTGCAAATGAAAAAAAAAAGTTTTTATTTTACCTTCACTTATTCCTTTTCTGATACTCTTCTTCTTCTTCTTTTTTTTTTAAAATGTAGATCCATGGGTTTCTCACTTACCATTTGCTTTCTCTCTGAAAAACTTCCTTTAACATTTCTTGTAAGGCAAGTCTCTTGGCATCAAATTCCCTCAATTTTTGTTTGTCTACAAAGGTTTTTATTTCTCCTTCACTTTTGAAGGATAACTGTACAAAATATAAAGTTCTAGGTTGGTATCTTTAAATACTTCACTCCTATCTCTTCTTGCTTGCCTTGTTTAAAACAATAACAATCTTTGGTAGAATTCCTTTTGAATGCACATGAAATATTTACCGAATTAAACCATAAGCTGGTTCATAAAAGTTTCCCCAAATTTCAAAATTGCTTTAAGAGAGCCTGGGTAGGGGCGCCTGGGTGGCTCAGTGGGTTGGGCCGCTGCCTTCGGCTCAGGTCGTGATCCCGGGTCCTGGGTTCAAGCCCCGCGTTGGGCTTTCTGCTCAGCAGGGAGCCTGCTGCCTCCTCTCTCTCTGCCTGCCTCTCTGCTTACTTGTGATTTCTCTCTGTCAAATGGATGGATAAAATCTTTAACAAAAAAAAAAAAAAAAAAAAAAAAAAAAGAGCCTGGGTGGCTCAGTCCAACTGACTGAGTTAAGCATTTGACTCTTGATTTCAGCTTTCTGGGGGGAAAAATGCTATTGCAATGTGTTAAAGACTTTTTAAAAATTTTTTACATTTTTTTTGTGTTTCAAGTTCTTATTTAAATTCCAGTTAATTAGTGTCCAATGTAATATTAGTTTCAGGAGTACAACTTAGTGATTGAATGTTTACATACAACACCCAATGCTCATCACAAGTACCCTCCTTGATCCCCATCACCCATTTAGCCTATCCCCTCTGCCCACTTCCCCAAGATGTTCTTTTAAATAAAGGTGCTGAATTGATTAATTAATTAATATAAATAATTGAATTAGTTAAATAGTGGAACTTAATCACATACATCACAGCATATACCAAAGTATAAAAAATGAAACAATAGAATTTCTAATAGTTAATACAGGAGCATATCATCATGACTTTAGGGGTAGGCCAGGTCTTCTTAAATAGTACATAAAACAGTGAAGGAAATAGTGATACATTGGACTGCATCCAAAGTTCCAAATTTTGTTATTTAAAAGACACCAATAAAAACACAAAAACAACGCATGGAGTTGAGAAGATGTGAATATATCTAACAAAAGACTCATTTCCTTTATGTATATAAATTCTACAAACTAATAGGAAAAAGACATTAAAATGGACATAAAATCTGAACAGACACTTGACCAAAAAAATCCATACATAAAATATATGTGTTAAAAGATCCTTTAGTGTCATTACTCATCAGGGAAAAGCACAAAAACCCTATGAGATACCACTACAAGTCTACCAGAATGGTGAAAATAAAAAAAAATATATATATATTCCAAATGTTGGCAATAATGTGGAGTATCTGGAAATTTCATACACTGCTTTAAAAGTCATTTGTGAAAACAATGTCTGGTAGCATCTGGTAAAGCTGAACTTACATATATCCTATGGCTCACTCATTCTACTTCTAGATGTGTATCCAATAGAAATGGACACATATCTGCACTGAGTCAAAAACATTCATGGCCTAGAACTAGAAATGACTCAAATATCCACCAAAATTAGAATAGATAAGTAAACTGTGGTGTACTCATATAGGGGAATACAATGTAGCATAGGAAAATAATGGATTTCTAGTCATGCAACAACAAAGATAAATTTCATAAATAGTGTTTATTGATGAAATTCAGGCACTGAAATACTTAGATTAGATGCTGGTGATGACAACTGAGGGCACTGAGTGTGCTAGTAATGTAATATTTGGATCTGGATTATACATGTGACCACTGTAAAAATGTGTACAGCTACATACTTAATATTTGTGAACTTTAGAATATGAATGTATGTTTTGCTTCAGCGAAATGGTAAAATTTGGAAAATATAGTTCTTAGCCTTTCCAAAATACTTTTGGAACTATATTTTACATTTTTAAAGCAGGACTGTGAAAAAAGAAAATTCTTCTCACAGAGGATTCTTTTGTATACTCTGCTTTGTTTTTACTACTTAAAAGACCATTTTGAGAAATTATGATTATTTATAATTTAGTAAATTATCAGTCATGTGAATAAGTCTATTTTAGTTTTATAGTAGCAAAATAAATCAAATGTGTATTTAAGAAATTTAGAGAAACATCTCAAGGGAAACAATAACTACTAAACAGTGGCTTCCCCAGCTAATGCATTTCCCAAAATACGTTCTTCATAACCAAGGGAATAATTATTCATGCTGAATTTTTCTTTAAATTTCACCAGTGTAACTGAATTGTAATTAAAGGCCCAATGTTTTTTTCCATCCCTCTTAAAACACTTTCTGGAAATGAAAGAACATTTTCTGCATGAAAATAGCAGCCAAGCATTCTTAGTGTTTTGATTGCAATAATTTTAAGTGTTATGGAGTTTCATCCAGAAGGAATTTACCAAGATATCTTAGGTTTAAATTACAAAAGAGAGAAACCAATGCTTTAAATTTAGAATCCAACAGAAAATTATGACTTATAAATTCAGAACAGAAATCTCTCAAGTCCTCATCTTAAACAGCCATCACAGAGTTCCAGCTCTGAAATGTTGCATTAAAAGAATTTATTCCCCAAATCACTTAGAATAACTTTTGTTGTTTGTTTTAACAGAAGCTTCCCTTTATCCAGACAAATGTTCAAAATCAAGTTTCCTTTGAAAAATAATGACTTAACATAGAAGGAAATTTTTTCGTTGCTCTCAAAATTGAAGTGTAAAAGTGTTAGAAGTTTTATGAAACTTACCACTTCTAATGTTATTCCAGTTTGCTCAAAATCGCAGGTACAAGTTGTAATCAGAGTGAATTTAATTTTGATTCAGAGTGATTCAATTTGGAGGTACACAATCACTTTCTTTTGGAATTTCCACAATTTTAAATAATGATAGTATCTGAGGAAGGAGATTTAAATATACTTGCTTTGGTGAAGGGATAGTCTACTATGGGATATGCTACTTCTTACTTTAAAATGAGGGGGTGCCTGGGTGGCTCAGAAGTTAAAGCCTCTGCCTTCGGCTCAGGTCATGATCCCAGAGTCCTGGGATCGAGCCTGGCATGGAGACCTGCATTGTGCTCTCTGGTCGGCAGGGAGCCTGCTTCCTCCTCTCTCTCTCTGCCTGCCTCTCTACCTGTTTGTGATCTCTGTCTGTCAAATAAATAAATAAAATCTTTAAAAAAAATGAAATCCTGATAAGTTCATTCAGCTTCTAAATCACAAGTTTTCTATAATTCTCAAGGATTCTTTCAAAACTACATTTTTAGTGACGCTTAACAAGGCAATCAAGGAAAAATAATCCCACATGATTATGAATGAAAGCAATAGAGAGAAATTATCTTTTAGCTTAATGCATTAATTCTTTACAGATAATAAACTAGAGTTCTCATGGAAGTCTTCTATATATTTTTAAAAAATTTATTCCATGTTTTATGTTTTAAGATGCTATTACAATTAACACTTAAAAATTGAAATTTCTAGCTTTTGTTACTGACCTACACAAATACAATTGATTTTCTATACAGTTGGCCCTTGAACAACATAGGTATGAATAGTGGGAGTACTTACACATGGATTTTTTTCAGTAAAGACAGTACAATATTTTAAATGCATGTTTTCTTCCTTATGATTTTCTTAATAACATTTTATTTTCTCTAGCTTACTTTATTGTAAGAATATAGTAAACATAAAATACAAAGAATGTGTTAATCAACACTTTATGTTATCGGTAAGGCTTCCAGTCTGCAGTGGACGATTAGGAATTAAGGTTTGTGAGAGTTAAAAGTTGGAATTTTTGAGTGCATGAGGGTCAGCATGCCTCACTCCCACTTTGTTTAAGGGTCAACTGTATTGACCATGTATTTCATGAGTTGCTAAATGCACATTTAGCCTAAAGTGCTGTAGTGAGAGCATGATGTAGATAAAATTTGAGTAAAAATTCATAGTCTTAATCATATGAAGAGTCAGAAGAATTCAGGGGGGTCAAGGCAACTGAAAGTGAGAAAGAGAATCTAGACAGAAGAGAAACTGGGATTGGGAACATCAAATTCTGTGTGTAAACTGTAAATTATCCCACACAAGACAGACTCCAAATAGACCAGCTAAAAAATGTAGAGATTTCAGCTATTGGTCATTGTAGGGGAGTCAGAGCATGGTCTTTGAGTTTATCTATGCTAACTTTCTGATAAAGCAAAAAAGAATCAGAGGAGAATCTCCAATTTCTACAATATATTATACACAATATCCAGGATTCAGGATTAATTGCTGGGCATTGCAAGGTTACACTGTAGTTAATCTGGAATATGCTGTCTATCTTTAAAGAATGATGTTTTGTTCTGGCAGAAGTTAATTTATTGATGGTTCACCATGAACCTGTCAAAATTTGGCTCTAGGTTTTGTTAAGGCAGGCCTAGGGCAGCTATACGGCTTGGAATTATTTCTAATGTGGCACACTTTAGGGGCCTCAATTAGATGATGCTTTGTGCAAAAGAGCAAATCTGATTTGCTTTGCTTTACACCATCATTCCAGAATCAAAATTTCAAAGTGTTTTTATAAAAGTGCATTTAAGTATACTAGACATCTTCTTAAGTATAGATAACAGTTAGCTTCTATTTTACATCTAAACTGAAATCATACCTATTATTTTTACTGGATTTCCTTTACTATCACTTAGAATGGATGTTCCACGGAAATTCTGCAGAGTCCCTTAGACAATCAGTTCTTCAAATTTTATTAACTACAAGTATCTTGGGTCTAAAAAAGATTGTCTCACAATTGACAAAAGAGTGTCCAGGTTCTGCTCACAGACCTTCGAGGTAGACAAGACTCTTGTCCACTCCACCAAGAAGGAATGATATTAAGTTTAGGATCCAGTTATTCTAGGAACTTTGAGATCATTCAAGAAGACACCTCCCCCTCACCTGGGAAGGGCCAAAGAATCAGGGACGGTAATGCATTATTATTACTTAAAGATATCTTAAGTAGACAATAAAAAGACTTCATTGAAAATCCTATCTTGGGCGCCTGGGTGGCTCAGTGGGTTAAGCCGCTGCCTTCGGCTCAGGTCATGATCTCAGGGTCCTGGGATCGAGTCCCGCATCGGGCTCTCTGCTCAGCAGGGAGCCTGCCTCCCTCTCTCTCTCTCTCTTTGCCTGCTTCTCTGTCTACTTGTGATCTCTCTCTGTCAAATAAATAAATAAAATCTTAAAAAAAAAAAAAGAAAATCCTATCTTATGTACCCATCTCTAATAAAATATAATTATAATACAATTATAATATAATTACAAAATATAACCTATTAATTAATTGAGGAATGGGAAGGAGGAGGAAGTTTCCCCTGATCTTTGTCACAAAGTACCCTAAATCACCAACACCTTGTATAAGTTACCACTTCAAATACAATTTTATGGGAAAATATTTATTTTATCTATTTGTTTTGTTTTTAAAGAAAATGCTAGTGGTGGGTTCATAGAAACATGCCCTGGGCTGAGTTTAGAGTATTCCTCATTCCTCATTCCTCGTTCCAAAATGAGCAAATAAGCAAGCCGTTTGGTTTATAGCCAATCTCTTTCAATTCAATCCATTAACATCCTTATAGCAGGTATTTTAAGAGGAAGATACCATTACTGTTTCTCATGATCTATTTTAAGCTTATAAGAAAATAGGGAAAATGGAAGCAATGGAAAAGAATATTTCATGTGGGAGAAACACTTTGTTACATTTGCCTTAAAAATTACTATTATTGTTGTGCTTTTCAAACTACAGTGTAATATTTGCAGCAGAAAGCCTTGGCTTGTGAGCAGGAGCTGTGGTATGGGTGTTTTGGGCAGTAGGAAGTAAGCACTGCCTCCTTGCCAGCAATCCATTTGACTGCCAATATGCATGGGGTTTTGTTTTTGCCTGGAAGAAGAGAAAGAAATTGGGGGGAGGGGGCAGGCAGAAACTCTGAAGGGAACAAAAATGAGAACAACAATAAGGAAGAGTTGACATTTATTCTCTACCTGCAACCAGCCTGACAGGCAGATTTTAAGCCTTGATAAGTTTCAAGACAAGAAGCTTGAGGGTAAGCATCTGCCTTCCACTCAGGTCATGATTTCCAGTTCCTAGGATCAAAACCTGCATCAGGCTCTCTGCTGAGTGGGAAATCTGCTTTTCTCTCTTCCTCTTCCTCTGTGTGTATGCCCTCTCTCTCTCTCACTCTGTCTCAGATAAATAAATAAAATCTTTTTAAAAATGATAGCTCAATTAACAACAACAACAACAAAATAACACTTTGGCTAAAATGGCTAAACAATGGCTAAAACTGAAAGCAATATGCACACATTTAAAGTATATATAGAAACTTGATATTTAATTTAATAAACTCAAAAAATTATTGCCTTGTGAGTGTTTATTTTCTTACCTTTGAAGAAGGCATGTAGATAGGATACATTTTTTCTAAGACCCTACCTAACATAGGTTTTTTCTCAAGTTGGGAATATATATAGATATATATGATATTTATATATAATATAAATATAAATATGTATAAGACTTATTTGTATTTAAATTTAATTTTTTAGCTAGTATTAATAAAAAAGAATCAAATTTGCAATAAATTCAGAGCTATTACACAGATGATAATTCTTTAAATACTTTAGATTTTTCAGTAAATTGTATTATTAGGTCAATTTATAATTAAATAAGCATAGCTATTGTAAGCAATGTATTTCAATAATTTAAAGGGATTTTTTCTTAAATGATGTGTGTGAAAAAAGCCATCCTTCATTTTAATTTTGGAAAATTTGTTTTATTGTTCTGTAATTTTAATGAGCTTTCTCATCATGTACTAATTATTGATAGAGGCAATTTTGGATATTTGTGAGTAAATTTAGGAGTAATATAATTTATTTATTTTCTGTATATGAGCGGTTGAAATAGTACATTATTTCCATGGGTTAGCAGGCAAATGGAACTGTAAGTGCTGCCAGTGTTTATCTAGGATTAATTATTTTTTGATAAGAAAAACATCACATGCATTCTATGGAGCTAGTTATTCTTTGCATAGTTTCTGGCAGCTCCACAGATGTGACTGAGTTGAAGACAATATTCCCTGGCTAAGTTCCTGGGATGCAGGTGAAAGCCAGTGAAAACTAGATCATGTATCTGAGGTATGCTATAGTTTATTTGGAACCCAACCTGCATGTTATTAATGAATTTTTAAACCATCTTATAAAAAGACTTATGAGAGAGCTAAACGATTTACAAGTTTGGTATCTGATTGATGTTCAACGTTTATTCTTTCAAGTTTCATTCAACAAATATGCAAATATGGATAAGATGGTGATGAGTTCACTTAAGATATGTGTAGTCTAGTGGGGAGACATTTTTTTTGACTGGGGACATTTATTGACTAACTATTATGTGCCAGGCACTGAGAATACAAAGATATAACCATAGCAAATTATATATTTTCATTTCAGGGGGCTCTCAACTTGATTGGAGAGACATTGACCTGACGGATATTATAATAGAGTACAGAGTGCTATGAAGGAAATAAGCACAAGGGTGCATATATGCAAGAAATCTAAACTAGCTTTTGGTTGTGAGTTTCTTAGGCATTTTTAGAGAGGTGTAACATCTTACACAGCCTTTGAAAAAAATACAAATGCATAGGAATTCAGGAAGTAGAAATGAGGGTGGAAACATTTCAAATAGAGTGAGAAAAATCATTGCAAAATCATGCAGACATGAAAAGAAACTAGACATAGTCAGGAAGTGGTAAAGAGTTTCATTGTGGCTGGAATATGGGGTACTTGGAAGGGATGTGAATGATTAAGGCCAGCTGCTAGGTTGGGGACATTAAGGGTATTGTATGTCATGCTACAAAGGTTTGATTTCATCCCTTAACAAAGAGAGAGCCAGCTGAAGTCTACAAGCAGGGCGGGATATAATCAAATATGTTTTTTTAGGTTGATAGTGTGGAAAATTAGCTTGAGTAGAAGAAGACTAATGTTGGGATATACAGTTAAGAATCCATGATGATAGGCCAAGTAAGAGATGATGGTGTGGGGTTGGAGGACGGCGAAGATAACAACAGGAGCAATGAGGAAGAAGGAGTCAATTACTAGTGGGTAGGATCAGTGGAACCTCATGGTTAATTTGGTATGGTGGATAAAGGAATTGGAAAAGTCAAAGATGGTTCCTGTCAGTTTGGGGTGACTGGAAGCATAGTGATACCATTAAATAAGTTATGAGGATATAGGAAGAAAACTAGGTCTGACAGAGGAAATTTATTTTGTTACATTTGAGGTGCCAGTATTAGAAGTTCTATAGATGATTATATAAATTTTTTTTTATTAACAAAATGACACAGTTAGCATCTAATATTTCTGACTCTTCTTATCACTGCCAAGCTAAGGGCTATTTTAATCCATTGTTATTAAAAGGTTACACGGGACCCAAGAGAAGATTGCACAATCTCCTAGGTAAGTGCAAAGTTTATGGGAAAAACATGTTCTTATATGAACATTTAGAAAAGTCACTCTTTTGCAGGGTCTTCTCTATGAATTCCAATTCCTCATAGACTCTTTTATTTGAACTTTTCATCTTTCCTGTTGCTTTTCTCTCATTTCTTTCCAAGTTTCTTTATCCTTCTTTAGTTTCGGGACCTCAAACTGGTTATAGTACTCTAATAAATTCCTGACCAATGCCCAGCGGAACAATTGTTTCAGCGGCTTGCGTGTTTTGTTCTTGTTAGTACATTCCTCTACCTTGCTGGTTTTTAAAATAAGAGCAGTGTGCTGACTCATATTCAGCAAAGGATTCTAATGACACCTCTTAGACTTTATGGCAAACCCATTCTTCACCATCCTGAATTCATATCATGTATTTACATTTATTTATTTATTATTTATACTTACATATTTATATATATTTATATTATATATATTTATTTATTATTTATTATTTATATCATGTATTTTATTTTTCTCCCACCAAGTATTTGCTCCTATTTAAATTTGTCAACATCATTTTGGGTTTCAATTCAGTCTCAAAAGAACTAGGTATCTTTCTCACTTTTGTGTGTTAATCCGATTCCAAAATGTAATAGGTGTGATTTCTCAGCTGCTCCAAGTCACTGGTAAGTAGATGGGGTACTAATTCTAGCCACTAGGGCAAGATTCTAAAGGCTGGTAGGTCATTTTCTGAAGGATCCTTGGGGAAGCAACTTTACTCATTGTTCTCTTGTCACATACCAAAGAATGAGAAAAACGAATCAGGTATAATCAAATGTCTTACACTGTAAAAACAAAATAAAGAAAATGCTTGTCACATTATAGTCTTCAAAAACATGAGTTTCCTTCTCTTTTTACACCTTGAATAAATAAGCAATGTTATTTTATCTCCACTAAGGAGAAATAGGTGTTCTTATAAGTCAGAAGTTAAAATAATTTGAATTACTGAATTTTTAATTTGTCAGAATAAAATTCATTTTGATCTATAGGTAAATTTATACCATTAAAAGAAAAACTGCATTTCTCATTGTATAGGTAAACCAGTAATCAGGAAAATTATGTTGTAGCCCAAGTCATAGAAATATTATGTGACAACATATCAGAGGTATGTTCTTTAAAAAATAAATACTTATTTAGACTGTTTTAAGTATTTTTCAATGGCCTTCAAAATCATAACTCTAAATAGATATATAATATTTCCATAATTGAGTATTATCTAGTTTTTTGACATTTAGCTGATTTCTAATTTTCCACTATTAAAAATTGTACAGTAAGCATTTCTGAAAGGGCTAGGTGTTATGATTTCATTGGATAAGTTATTATATTGAATAAAAGACATATTTATCCTGTTTAATAACAAATTTGCTGGTCCTGCTTTCTTGTAATAAGAATTAAAATATATACTGATATATCTCAGATGAAAATTTTGTAATTAAATACTATCTTTTCCACAAAATCTTCTACAAGCACATAAAAAGATCATTCATTCAACAAGTTTTTCTTGAGTACCTACTATGTCTTAGATACTGTGCAAAATGTCAAGGACCCAAATTTGCATAAGAAATAGCCATCACCTTGGAGGCACATACAGTCTTGTAGGATGATGTACATATGTTGACAGATATTGAGATAAAATATGAGTGTTATAATAGGAAATGTGCAAGGATTATGGGAACATCTATGTGAACCTTTCTTCATGCTTGCCTCGTAAAGTCCATCCAAGGTACAACTTACACATTTCACTGCCCAGAGTACCCCAACACAAATACTAATGCTCACTAAGCTCTTGGTTATCTTCCCTCCCTTCTTCCCCCTTCTCTTCCTCCCTCCCTTTTTTTCCCCCTAAAATGTCTTTATTAAAACTATGGTCAGACACTACGTACAGTACTCAGAATATAAGAAGAAACAGGTCAGGGTGTTTCTGTCTTCATGATCTTTATGCTGGTGTGAAAGAGGAAAACAACTAAACAAATGATTATGATGTGATATAAGAAAGAGGAGTACAAACCAGAAAGCACAGCCTCCTGGTCTTGCTTTCAGAAGACCAGTTCTATTTTTATCTGCTTCAGAGATAAACTTTTGATCTTTTGTCTACGATTTCATTAAAAAGTACATACATACACACATCACTCTTTTGCATAAAGGTAAGTTTGAGAACTAGTTTATTATACTATTTAATTTATTTACAAATACATTTACATGATAGCTACACTTGTACTGAGCATAGCATAATCTACAGAGTTGTTGGATCACTGTGCTGTATACCTGAAACTAATATAACATTGTGTCAACTAGACTCAAGTAGAAAAAATTAAATAAAATAATAAAAAATAAATATAAAAACCTGAATATATCTTCAATGTTAGCAGAGACCCCAATCTATTAAACTGAAATATTGCACAAATTTGCTGATGCTATATTTTGAGTTTCATTTCCCTTCCACTTTGGCATTTAAATTTTAGTCATTCAAAGAAAGCCAAACTTGTTAAAATTGTTGCAGTATGGTTTCCACATGGTAGTAGTTATGCCCTTTGACAGTTACGCCTGGACAAAGGTCTCATCAACTCAACTATAGACACAATGATGGCATCACCCTAAGCTCCGTCTAGTAATATCTCTTTGGTATGGTTCTAATTCTTGGGCCCACCCTAGGTCCTGTTTTCTGATTTCTAAGCTTTGGTCCACACTGTGCTAGTTTTAGAACACAGAAAGATGAGAAGACAGAATTGATTATCTTCATTAGGTAACCACACATCAAAAATCTTACGCAGTTTATTTGCTGAAGTTTCCTTGTTTTAACTTTATATACAAAGGACCTAAACATTTATATGTGGACTTTAATTAACACCATGAATTGGGTTTGAATCAAAGATTCCATATAGGCATACTCTGAGGTTAAGATGACTTACAGCATTTCACTATTGTTAGGAAAAAATATCTCCCATCATCCTCAGGTAAATCAATAGTACAGTTGATTGTCTAAATAACTTTTTTTAAAAAAGATTTTATTTATTTATTTGACAGACAGAGATCACAAGTAGACAGAGAGGCAGGCAGAGGGAGAGAGGAGGAAGCAGGCTCCCTGCAGAGCAGAGAGCCCGATGTGGGGCTCTATCCCAGGACACCGGGATCACAACCTGAGCTGAAGGCAGAGGTTTTAACCCACTGAGCCACCCAGGCGCCCCGCCTAAATAACTTTTTAATAGATTTTCAAAATACTTCTTTTCTAAATTTAACTCATTGTTTTTATTTTGAGATTTATTTATTTTATTTTTATTTATTTATTTATTTTAGAGAAAGAGAGCACAAGTGGGAGGGGCAGAGAAAGAGTGAGAGAATCTCAGGCAGACTCTGTGCTGAGCATGGAGACCGATGGGGGCTCGACTCACGACTCTGAGATCATGACCCTGAGATTATGAACTGAGTCGAAAACCGGGGGTCTGTCGCTCAGCCCACTACACCATGCAGGCACCCCATTCCATTTGCCCTTCTACTTTCCCCCTATAAAGCAAGTCGTTTTTTTGTATTAAGTGTGAAAATTATGCAGCTTTTTTTGCAGAAGATATCTATCTATTAACTTCTGTCAGTTTGTTCTGAAACATGATTAAAATAAATCAAATAATGTACACTATGCTCTTGGCCCTGCCTCAGTTGCTTGGAGCAGCTTACAGACTTGGAATTGGTTCTGTGAACTGCAATCAGGAGAGGGTTGGCCAGGAAGGGCATCTTCCTGTGACTGCTTGTCCCAAACTCATAAAACTCAGTGATACAAAGGTTTATACTTCAAAATACTTTGCAACTGTGAATTGGTTAATTACATCTTCATTCCCAAGGGCTCTGAGTAACTTAAAGTTTTGTTTTCCCTTGGTAGTTTGTGGTATTCATTATAGCACTATTTATTTTGAGCTCCTGATCTTGTTTTTATTTGGATATATTTCTCTTGGATGTGTTTGTAGTTATTTTTCTTTTTCCTAATTTTTTTGGATGCCCAAGGGGCTTGGGACAAGGCTGCCTATAAATTAATCTAAAAATGAACTATATTTGTATTCTTTGTCATCTGCCAGAGTGCCATTTGGAAGCCTCTCTTGGAATATGAGTCTCCCAAATACTCACCACAGTGGAATTCAGGTGCAAAGTAAACACAGCAGTTCTAGTATCAGCATCCATGTAGCTGGGGGTGGGGGGAAGTGGGGAATTTTTATGTCTATTATTATTGCAAACAGATTGTTCGCTATACGCTATTTGAAACAGAGAGGGAGTAAGTGATTTAAGAATCTGTATTTTAAGTAATCAACTTGCACACCCAGAGTTTGCCTTCAAGGCTCTGAAATTACAGCCAAAACAGAAAGGAAACTTTTGCCAGGCCAAAAAGCAGTCCAAGCTGCAATAGGTGACTTTCTCTTTTCTAAGTCTCTAAGATCTTTCTCTTGCTGGTTCGCTCCTATACAAACATTGTGAGAAGATGGCTTCTTGGTGCTGCTGTGGCTACTTAAAAACAATGAAAATAAAACAGAACAAAACTTTTACTTTAACACCGCGAATTATATAAAATTTATATATAAATTTAAATATAAAAATTTATATATATAAAGATAGATAGATACACACGCACGCACACACACACACACACACACACACACACACACATTTAGCACTAATCAGTGGTCTAAAGATGACCAGATGGCCTCTGGACCTCTTAGCACAGTCAGGTCATAGTGAGCCCCCCACCCCACCAATCTTTTCCTGCTTGTAGTGTTGATCTGGCTGTGGCGGCATTTCCACATCTGCTGTGTTCACACATGATCTGTGTTCAACAAATAGCTCTTCCAGTTTCTGGGCCTGGATCTTAAATGTGTGTTGTAAGCTAAAAGGAGGCCTTGTTCCAGCTGGCAATGGTGGGTGAATTGCCAATGCAGAATTTCAACTGAACTGGGACTAACATTATCCGAAGCACATTTACGTTGGTGCGGGAAGCCTGGAGTCACAACAGATAAATTGAAAGATTGTTTCATGATGGATTATACAAGACACTGTTTTTCCAAAAAATGTTTTCTATCACACAAAGGCCAAAGATCACATAACTCCTGTTCAGGACCATCCATCAAACAGGCTTACTCTCACCAAAAGGCTAAATTGCCAAAAAATGGAGTGTTGGAAGGGCTTCAGCGTTTGGGATTATATGTAATACTTATCATAATCCATTGACACTGAAGATGGCTGAGTGCCCTGCACCTCAGAATGAGATCTTGTTTTAGTGAAATCAAGTATAAAGACACCAGAATGAGTTTACCGAATTCAACCAACAGTTGTTTAATGGCCATCTTAGAATAGAAACCTCTTTAAAAAGGTGTTTTTTGGGATAAATGAAAGAAGTGATTCAACCTCCAGGGTACTTAGGTTTAGCTGAATAAAGATACTAATGATGATATATACAAAATGCAGTTAAACGTGCTTGCATAATAAGCTCAAGGCCCTGTGGTAGTTGTGGCAATGGTAGAAATTTGAGAATGCAAATTTATCAGAGCTGTTGGGAGCTTAATTAGACGGTCTTGTTATTTTTTGGTGTATTCTGTTATTAATAATGTTACAGTATAATTATAATGTTACTAAGCGCTGAAATAAACTAGTCAGTAAGGTTACTAAGTCCACCATAGGCCAATTTAAACAGTTGACACGATGATTTTGGAAAGAGAGAAGAAAATAGGGTAGCCTCAATTATAAATCTAACTTTTAATGATAGCCTTGGAAGCAATCTATGCTTAATTTGAAGTGTTCAAAAAAAGTGTTTTTCCTCCATATTCTATTCAACATTTTCAGTGACTGTGAAAATTTTATCTCTGCATGTACGCATGTTCTAACAGACGTTATGGACAAATTAATAAATATGAGTTTGCTTATTTGCCAAATTACAAAAGGCGAATTTAAAGAGGGCCATTCACAAGCTAGGGTGCTACTTTATTTTATCAAATTGACTAAATTGAGAAGTAGGAAACACAAATGATGGCAGCAAAAGAATGTTCGTAGTCCTGCCAGACCAAAATACAAATTCCCTCACTAAATTGCGTAAATATTATGGTGTAAACCACTTATCAACACCATTTTAAGTACTCTCAAGTGCTCTATTCCAAATTAGCTAGAGTTTCACATTTATGTAAATATGCTTGAGGGCTCAAGCACAGATTACCAAAATTACTTTCTATGATGAAGAATAAATAATTATTAGAGTTGCAAAATGTCATCTGGTTTGACAATGAGGTGTTTTTGGCTTGTTTGCTTCTGGATACCTATCTAGTTTTCTCCTGACCTTGTGCTTGAGGTTTGATTCAGTTAATGGGAATTTAAACAAATGAGCTATCTAAATACCCTCAATAAATATGTAAAGGAAACTACTAACTACTTTCTTCTAAAAAGTTCAGTTCTTTATATTGAATGATTTTAATACCAGGAACCAGATTATCCCCAGAGCCTAACAAAAGTCCTGAGACTTTCTGTCTCAAACAGGCAAGGCCTCATTTCTCATTCCCATCTTCTGGTTTCCACTGACTGAGAGAGATCTTATTTCAAGATTTTGGGACATTCTGTATGACTCAACCTGGGGGATTTAAGGCAAGATAAAGGGAGTCTCTATTATTAATAAATCAATTCATTATTGGCTTCAGGATCTTAGAGGACCATTTTTAATACCTAGCTTTAGAAATCATTAGGGTCTCACAAATTCCAAATTTCCCCTCAATTCATTCTATGGAACTTTCACCACATTTTCATTTCTGGACTAAGTGACTTAGGAGAGCTGTGGCATAAACAGAATGCTGTCAGACTGAAACATTGAAGACCTGGGTTCTAGCTCCAGTTCCCTTGCTCAAAAAAATTATATTATTCTTGGGCAGGTCTCTGAATATCTCTGGGACTCAATTTTACCATATAAAACAAAAACATTACTACCTACTCTATATGGCTATTGCAAGGGTTAAATGTGTAGAGTGTTCAAAATGAAGTGCTAGGTAAATACCAGGCATTATTTTCTTTGTGAAATGATTTGCAAATAAAACAACATAGCTTCAGTTAAAATTAAGCAATAGACAGATACAATTTTTTTTAGTGTCTGCCATAAATATTTAGTTGGTATATCAAAATCTAGTTCCTATTTAATTCTTGAGATCAGTATTCATGAGTCATTTTTAAAAGGACTCCACTGCCTGAACTGAGACATACTATCTTCTCTCCTCAGATATTCTAATCTCTAACCCATTCTTTTGTACGTAGGGATAAAATGATGAAACCACAAAAATGTTAACAAAGACACTCGACTTTGTGTTCCTCAATCCGCCTGCTACACCAGCCTTTAAGGCTAGATTTGTTGAAGTAGGTCAGATGGAGGGAAATCATAAGCCTCTCTATTTAACTGAGCTGTTCGCATTCAGTGGCTGGATGCTGGGTTTCTCTGTGGATGACTGAAATATTGGCATTAATATTCAACAAATGCAGTGTCCTCTTTGACTGTAAAATCTAGGCTAGATCTCCTATGCTTCTAGACCACTTGGTGAAGTTTGGTGGAGTGTTATGTTTTTGAAATAAATCCTTGACTCTAGAAGCAAAGGAGTGAAATTAGTCTTTCTTAGGTGATGGGCTGGACTGAATTTGACAGAAAAACAGATAAAATAGGGGTGTAAACACCTTGAGAGAAAGAAACAGTCTCCAACTTCGTATAGGTTTACCTGCAATGGAACTGCTACGTTCTTACCATCCTCTTGGTGAGAGGACATTATATGCCCCCCCTCTTTAGAGGCAATGTAATACTCAGAATCTTGGGCTCTCAAGTACCTCTTAAAAGAATATGTTTTGGAAGAGTATCCTTGTACTTTCCTATCAGGCACTTCCAAAACATCATCCTGCAGTGACCCATGAACCTCAAGCTCTGTCATCCCTTCCAGGAGCTTCCAGGTGATACGTCTGCCATCAGATTATACTTGGTTCAGCCAAGTTTAATTGAATACACGAAACAAGTATGACAGAATTTTTCAGTCTGATAGCCTTATTTTCTGTAGAGTGGTACTCAACTAGATGCAATCCATGCAGAGAAAGTGCAGGTGTTTTGCATCTGTCATTTCAATAGACAGCAAGACAATTCCATGAAAACCAGTGGCTGGCTAGGTAACAATTTATCAACTTGTTATTCAATCACTTTAGCTTTCTTTCTTTGAATGTGTGAATGAATGCAGCTTATGGATTCCTTTGGGCACATTCTAGTTTGCCAAAACAATTAATCTGGAGGGAAAACATTTTTGTACTTGTTCTTTGGAAACTTGTAGAAGCTTATGAAATGCTAACCGAGAATCTTAAATCTGATATTTGAGGGTCATGGTTGTGCTGTGCTGAAGAAAGTATTCAAAACTTCTTCTGTTTTTGGCATGAGAAACCTATGAAGAAGAATATCTTCCCCTAACATTGTCCAAGTCCTTTGTTTTCTGTCTGTTCTCCTAGTATTTTCAGACCTGGCCTCTTAGCTGAAGAACAGGTAGTTTTTAAGTTTTTAAGCTATGCAAAATAGTTTACAGTGTTTTTAATATTTCTTTCCTTTTCTACTCCTTTCCACTAATTTTCATTAACTGCCTCCTTTGCTTTTCAGCAAGCTAAAAGGAAGGCAAATTGACAGCTGTTACTTCTTCCTAATGCTTGGCAATCCTTTTGGAGAAAAGTTGTGTGGTCCATACTGCTCTTGTTTAGCATTTGCTATAAATTTTGAAATAGAGGAATATGAAATGGCTATTGTATAAATCTATTCTGTAACCCTATCTCCAATGTACTATGCAAATTCTATTGTAAACACAGGAAGCATAAGTCACAGTTTATCTAATACAAATTATATTTTATAAAATCACTGGAATTTATTCCACTCTTACCATTCCCAGAGAATAATTTCCAAAAAATATTGTTAAGTCTCATACACAGCAGATCAGTGGTTACCATGGCCAGGAGGTGGGGGAAGGGCCGACTTCAAAGTGGCATAAGGGAACTTTCTGGCATGATGACAATATTGTATATTTTTCTGTGGTGGTGATTATACAACAGTAGACTAAATTCATGAAAATCTACTATTGAATAATTTCTAATGTTATATAACTAGATTACATCTCAGTAAACAAGAGTTAAGGGAAAGAAAATCCCTGAAAAATGCAGAGACTGGTCCTATTAATGTAAGAAAGAGTAATACATGTCATCTTGAGTTATATCTATGTCTGTGGCCCTATTCTACATCTACACCCACTTCTACACCCCTGCTGACCTCTGTCTCTACTTTGAAATCTGCACACTGCCATATTGCTATCTCTGCCTCTACCATCACCTACACTCTAGCTCTGTCATTTTGTCTATTGGGAGACAGTATTACATGGTGTTTGAACACAGAATCTAGAAAAAAAGTTCTCAGATTAAAATTTCTGCTGGGTCTCTTAACTAGCTGTGTAACTTGGACAAATCACTTATTTTTTTTTTTCTGTGGCTCAGTTTTATTATCTGTAAAATGTAGATATGAATAATTCTTACTGGGGAGCTGGGGTGGCTCAGTCACTTAAGCATCTGCCTTCAGCTCCGGTCATGATCCCAGAGTCCTGGGATTGAGTGCTGCATTGGGCTCCCTTCTCAGCAGAGAGTCTGCTTCTCCCTCTCCCTCTGCCTGCTGCTCTGCCTACTTGTGCTCTCTTGCTATCTCACTGTTAAATAAATAAATAAATAAATAAAATGTTTTTAAAAAAAGAATAATCCTATTGGGATGCTTGGGTGGTTCAGTAGGTTAAACGTCTGCCTTCAGCTCAGGTCATGATCCCAGAGTCCTGGGATGGAGTCCCACATCGGTTGTTCAGTGGGGAGTCTGCTTCTCTTTCTGTCTACACTTCCCAATGCTTGTGCTCTCACTCTTTCTCTCTCTCTGATAAATAAATAGATAAATAGATAAGTAAATAAATAAATAAAATCTTAAAAAAAGAATAGTTCTTATTGGTTTATTATAAAGACTATTGGTTTATTATAAAGACTTATTATAAAGACTATAAAAATGTTTGGCACAAATCTTGACACATGGCAATCATTATATGAATTTTGACTATTACTGTTATCTATATAAATCCATAGAAATGGTTTGTAAGAGTTATCTCTGGTGAGGGCTGTGGTATCAGAGAAAGGTGAATGTATCTATATCTATCTATATTTTTAATAATCAGCATATATTGTGGAGGCCAAGAAAAACAAGGCTGTACCCACCTCGAGTCCAGCCCTGACATAAGTGCCGCCATCTTGATGTTCCAGATTATCACAAAATATTTCTTGGGTTCTGACCCACTCAGGTTAGCACTTTAAACAGTCCTTCTCTCCTTTAATGATTGATTTAAACCCCTGGACTGGAAAAGGTTGAGCTTCATTTTCTTTTTGTTACACTAATCATGTTTTGCTATTTTCTCCCATGTCTCCTCACCTGATTTGAACTCCTCCACTGTCATAACTTCCACAGATGATCCTTTCCACTTGGGAAGATCACCTGAGCAGACTCCCCTGGACTCAGCTGCCTCTGTCTTTCATAACTCCCCTACACATTCCCCAACTGACCAGTGTTGACCCGAGTAGGTAGGGACAACTCTATGCCCCTATTCAGCAGGAAGAAGTTACAGAAGATGAGACCTTCCACCTTCAACAACCTTAAAGATTTAAGGGTCAAAATTGTTTAGGGGGAAATGTGGAGGCTGAGAAAATTAAGGCCATCCCACCTCAAGTTTAGCTGATGTGGGAAACAGAGGCAGAAGAAAATCATTAAAATTCCTTACCTACTGACAAGCCCTTGAAACAGACAGAGTGGTTCTCCTCTGGGGACTCAACTGCCCTCACCTTGAGGTTTTGCTACGGACAATCCTAGCCTGACTGACCCCCTACCCCAACAGGTCCGACCAGGATCCTGTAAGTCTACTTTAACAATTCCTTTATCTCTAAACCTCCAAGATAGTGTCAAGAATCATTCCCAAGTATATGGCCCACTGATATACATCTAAAGGGTCTCACAAGAAGATTTTTATTATTGGTAATAAATAACCTTTCTCCCAACAATAGCTAGCCCCTCAAGGTCTTGGAGACCTTGCTTCCAAAAATCCTTGGAGACTTACATCACCCATAATCCCCTTTGTTCTCACCCACTGCCGAGTCCACCCCTACTCTGCCTTTAAGAACTCTGACTGTAATCTGGTTCGGGGTCCAAGTCCCTACTCCGCTGTGTCAGGTATACTTGGGCCCAAGCTTAAGCATGTCACCACAGGGTCCAAGTCCCTACTCTGCTGTGTCGGGTATACTTGGGCCCAAGCTTAAGCATGTCACCTCAGGGTCCAAGTCCCTATTCCGCTGTGCCAGGTATACTTGGGCCCAAGCTTAAGCTTGTCAAATAAACCCTCATGTGATTGCATCGGTGCTTGGCTCCTTGGTGGTCTCTCAGATGCGAAAACTCAGGCATAACAATATTACTTTGAATTAGAATAAAAGAAGTGAGCAAACCATTTGTACTATTTAGTTGGAGAACATGTATTCATCTTTTGGTAACAGGAACTTTCCATGGTTTTGTGCTTTGCCCAGATTAGTTTCAGTCTTCCTGGAGTGCAGAAAGCCAACTTACCTTTGTCCTCACATGAAGCCAATGGGACCAGGAGCTTGGGGGTTGTGGGTGCTCCCAGGCAGTAGTGTTCCCCAGGGGTGCTGCCTCTAGCAAGGTGGTTTCTGCTGCTGTCTCTACTCATTTTGGAGGTACCTCTCACGAGGGCTTTGCAGTTTTAACCAGGAAGCTCTATTGATGTACAAATTGGGATATACAAGATTCTAAAGTCTGAGAGACCCTCAGGATAATGATTTTCAGATATAGAGTGGGCTAGATGGGGCTTGTGCCCTACACACATTATAGGAAAAATTTGCCATGGAAAGAAACCTTGAAAACACCAGGTTGTAGGAAAGCTTTTTTGGAACAAGGTGGGAGAAATCTCCCTTGGCCTAAAGCTGATGTGCTGATGAGCCATAGAGATGGAAAGCCAAGCTTTACTTCTTAAGTAATTGGATGATTTTACATTTTGATCATTTTATTACATATATATGCATACAATCCATTTATACTATATAGCTACTGGTCGAAAATCTTGAAAATGCTTATTTTCCATTTTAGGAAGAGGTGCATAGCCATGTGTACTTCTCACTTTCAGAACTCAATGGGAATTCCTAAGCAAGAAGAATACAAAGAAATGACAGTGTTCCACAAACAGATGAAAAAGAACCATATAAAGAGACCATGTGATCTAGCTAAACCTTCACATAAGACTGCCTAATAATTAGTCTTTTCATTTGCCTAAAATGGAAAATAAGCATTTTCAACTAGGAGATACATAATGCCTGAAATGGGAAATTCTTGTGGCAAGAAGTTTGACAGTTTGATATAGCAGACGGTGATTAAAATGTGAGTGCAGTTGATTGGAGAACTTGATGACGATAATGATGATCTGGTTTCAAACTCTATGTGCACAAACTGGGTTCAGAAGATGCAGATGTCTAATTGGATTTACCTCCTGCCAGACTGAAGGTAGCACAGTTTCAGCCATTTGGGTCTTCTCAGGAGGCTGTGGGTTCACAGATTAATATTGCCATAAACTTTGGTGAGGAAAGAAAGTGGGCTTCCTTCTTGACATTGTGTCTCTTACATAATAACTAGAATATGGACCAAGGAGCACAAAGGATAAAGAGTGGAGTAGGTGACCTCTAGTAATTCAACAGACCTTCATATCTTCTACATTCAAAGTCTGGGTATCTTCAAGGGTTTTGAAACAAAGCATCTTAATTTCTAGACGTAATTTCATATATTCATTAAATGTTGTTTACTTTGCCTGAGTGTGGGAAATGTAATGTGTTCTGAATGAGCTGAAATCGTTCTATGGCACTAATGTCATATATATTTTTAACTTTTTGATTTGGCTGAGTTTTATCCTGTATTAGCCAACTGGTAGTTGGACATGTCAGCTGAGAAGAAACTGAATGGAAGTGGATAGATTAAATCATTGACTTTCAGCAATGAGAATTATCTTGGAAAATATATAACATTTAAGTAAATCTAATGTAATTATGTATTCAAGGGGCACTCATAAATATCAATGATTAATTTTCATTAAAAGGGCAGATATCTCATATTATAAGTGCTTCTACATTTTCATTGAGGCATTAATGATGAGTCCTAAAATATCTGTTTTTAGCTGAATTTAACCCATTCAGATATTACCTAGGGTAGTCAATTACTAATCAACAACAACAAGTGAATAACTTCTAGGTTTCTATGAAGGTTTTATTGAACAGTTTAGCCTTTGCCAACACAGACTGAATTTTTATACCTGTCTTAAAATTTATGTATACATTTGCAAACTTGTGGGAAACTCATGTTAGAGGAAATGTTAGCTTTTAAGATAATCACTAGATTGGTAATGCAAAGCTACTTTTCCTATAAAGTGATTTACTTGGTGTGTTTATTCTACTCTTATTTTTGATGGATCATGTACAATGTAGCAGATTGTCAAGAACTCAAAGGATGTGTTTTCTGTCAATTCACAGCTAGTGCGGAACTGGTTGAAATTTGAGCTCCTTCATTTGACCTTAATGTAACCCTGACCTGGGAGGACAGTATGTCTCTAGGGCTGGAAGATAATTTAATTTCCATGCATGTCAAGTCCTCAGTTTCTTCTGTGAGGAGGCTGCCGAGAAGTGTCAAATTTTGCAGAATCAGGTGTTCTGTGTTGGAGATGTGGAATACATTCTCCAGGGGTTAGAGTTGAGACCACCAAGTAGACTTCATTTTAAAGCCTTAGGGGAGCCCTGAAACCATAGATTGTGAAGATGGAAAATATTTCTTTACCCTGTAAACTATTCATCTTCCATTTCACTTTTAATATGTGCACCCATGATAGCATCAACAAAGAAAGTTCCAAAGGCCACACTTAGAACATCTAAGTTTATTATTTTATACTTTTCCAGCTGAAAACAATGGTTGAAAATTCCAGTGTGTCAAGCAGTGGAATTTAAGTTTCTAATGCATTCCCTGTGTTTTTCATCCCCAAAGGGTTGTAACACACTGCTTACAAAGATTAAATGTAGGAAACTCTGCAATATCTACAAGATAAGTCTAATTCCACTCAGCTACTTGAATTTCCTTCTTTTCCCACATATCTCTGGTTTGTGGAATAGTTTATTATACTGTAGAGCAAAGACAATTTCCAGCAAGACCAAAGTTAGTGGCATAACAGGATTTAACACTTCTGTGATTCTGAAATCATAGTTATATAGCTCAATATAAGGTGACCTCATCTCTGTTTCATATGACAAGCCTCTCTGTGGAACTCCAAGGTCATTATCTTCTTGTAAGGACTTCTCCATCCTTGCAAGTGAATTATAGTAGCAAAGAAGAAATAGTTTTAAAATGGCCATTGGATGAACTATGAGTGAGAAAGAAGCAAAAAATAACTCCAGCTGAGGGGCACTTTGTAAACTTCCTATTGATTTGATCATGGTAGATTCCTTCCATAACAACAAAATAATTTTTTTTCTTGGGAACTCAAAGGGTAAGATTATATAATTGGCTGTGTCAATACTCTATGGGAGAAGTTGTTTAATCAGGGTATGCTAAATGCTATAATGAATAACCTCCAAACTTGAGGAGACATAACAGATTAAGAGTATATTTTCTGCTTTTGTTGAAGTTCAATGCAGGCAGAGACCACTCTGTTCCATGTGGTCACTCAGGGACTTAGGCTCCTTTCATACTGTAGCTCTATATCTCTCATCTACAAACTTATAGGAGTTTGCTGGGTTTCTTCCAACTCAGTAGTCAAAGAGAAGAGCAGGCATGAAGAAGACACACTTGTCTTAACAGGTTGTGAGCAGGGATGGAAAAGCACTGCAGGAATTCTAGAGAACTGAAGTGTAGTTGTAGTACTTAGGAAAAGGGAAAGCATCAGTGAGCATATACCAATCTCTGTCATTCATAGCCAGCATGTAGCATGGGAAGAAAGTATTCTGGAAAGGGTGAGTTTTTTCCTATGGGGGTAAGAGGGGTAGATGGTGCTGGGAGAATACCAAGTATGTATGTTTCATTTTTCTCCAAAACCATGACAGTGTTACAAGATTTGTGTCTCAGCTAAATTTTGGCCATTTGGGGTGGCAGAGCTTTTTCTGTGGTAATCTTTTCAAACCATAGCCAGTATTTTCTGGTCAGATTCATGTAAACTCCTGCTCACTTTTGTGATCCCTGACTAAAAGTTGATGAAGACTCTGCCATTTGTTTGGTAAACTTATCTTTTTAAATATTGTTAGGTACTGACTTATAAGACCAAGACCTGGGGATGGATAGAGATTGAGCCTCTGTACACATACCATGGGTTAGTATGGCCAGAAGTAAAATATTTTGGTGACACAATCTTTTTATGAATGTACATATATACACATTAGGCCTGAGGTTCAACTGAAGCCTTTCCAGGAAAGAGCCCTTGAAGAGGACAGAGGGATTTACCAAGGACTTTAAGTTCAAAACAGCAGCATTCACAGAGAAGAGGCTGGCTCCAAACCTAGCTCTCTCAAACCTAGCTCTTCTCTCCTGAAGCTAAAATGAGTGAAAATGTTACAATGTACTCTGATCTCAAATAGAAAATAGTAACTTTCCCATTTCTACATAGAAGTTATCCTCTTCATGAAACTTAAATTTGAAATTGCAGATTCTTTCTCTCATCACTTTCTAATTTTATGTACTTACAGAAGACTCTTAGTGACATTAGTCTGGTGTCACTGGAAAAGGGTTTTAATCCTTTACTTTTTGCCTGTTAAAAATCATTGTCATTTGACCGTAGAAATTACGAATTTGAATGATTCATTTGAAGGTACTGGGGAAATTAGGATCTGTTTAAAGGCACCAGAATGTCTACTTATTTTAATTACAGTTTTCAAACACCAGGAGAAATGTTCTGAAGTTGTTGATGCTGTGGAAAAGTTACCTTCAGTAAAAATCTTAGGTTTTAGGAAACTAATCTGATTACTATTTTTTTCATCATACACATGTGATTTAGCAAGCAGCTGTGTGCCTTCATGTGGTCTCTAGTACATGGTTTTGGGTAACGAATTTACTTTTGCTTTTTGGCATGTGCATTTACTTTTTACATGTTGATAGTAAACAAGTATTGAATATTAAATTAAAAACACTCTTTTTAAGAAAAAAAGTCTCACTTTTTCAGTCATAATATTGTGAAAGCCATGTATATTATAATTTGAGGGGAAATATATTGCTGGTGATGTGATATAAAAATATTAGAGCGAAGTTTTTTTTTAAGTAATTAATTTTAAAATTCAGAGAAGATTAAAGGTTGTGTCTATAATGCAGTAATTTTTACTTACTAGAATTGTTAAATATTCACTTCATGGGTGAGAAAGCAATAGGGCTATATTTGTCCCAGGGAAAAGACCACATAACTCAGATACTGATACATTTTTTATAGCTGTGTAAACTTTTTCCATTCTTAGCAAGCCATGGTAACTGAGCAAATCATTGTAACAATTTGGCTTATAAAATTTAGTGCTTATAATTGTGTTTATAGCATTGCTGACTTTACCTCTCCACATTTTTTATTTTATTTTTTTTATTTCTATTGGAGTCTGTGAGTAAGTGACTAATGTGAAGATTATACATAATGTGTGTCGTTTCAGAAAACAGATCTGGACCTGCTGTTGTAAGACAGATGTTAGATCTCTGGGAATGTGACTTGTAGAACTGGAACTGAACTTTTAATGGACAACACTCTACTATGCTTCTGTGATTTACATTTAAATTATACTCCTCAATAAAAAATTGTTGCTATCCACTTTGTTTTATTATCCTTTGTTTGCTATTGTTGGTTATAAACCAAAATATTTATATTCATGTGGAAACCAAAACTGAGGAAGGGTAATATCTTTGAAATATGTTAAAATTGTCCTTCTTTTTGAATTTTTAGAGAACCTACCTCTATGTACATTTCCTCTTTTTAAAAATTATATATAGCTGAATAAATGAAAAACATTTGTATTTAAAGTAAAAATGTAAAAATTCAAAGTGAAAGATAATGAAAGTACTTACTATTTTAAAAGTTCCTTATACTTAGCCTATTTTAAATCCCAATTTGATAATTGAAGAATATAATATTTGTGATGGTAAAATTTCCTAATAAGGTTAAAAATGTTATCAGTAAGGGAAGCTTGTTTAGAAAAACCAGCAACTACAAAAACTAAAAATGTTTTTTTATAAAAAGTATTTTCGGAAATGTCTTTGTTAAGTTTGAGTCAATTCCTCAAACACTCAGATTTAGTTGTGGAAGTAAATTTTCACTTCTGGGATGTTTATATTTGCCTTACAAATCTTCTCTTATTACCATCATTGTATACCTTATGTGAAATGCATCCATGAGGATTATAAAATAGAAACCTGTTGGATTGCTGGATTGCTGCAAGACAAATAGATAAATAACGCCAACCCCACCCTTTTCTCCACGTGGATGCAAGGCCACACATGGCATGAGGTATCACATAATATTAGAATGTAATTAAATACATCTATGTGAATAATGTTTGCATGAAAATTTTTCTATCGTTTTCAGCCGCGACAAAGCATAAGATCTAGAGAGGGAACATGTGCCAAGGAACTCTATAAACTTTTGTAGCAACCATTCTGGTTCCTTCTGTTTTTGCTCAGGACAATGAAGATCTTGGTGCCAAAGCCCATTTTCTAAATAGCAAAATGGAACTTTGATTTATACAGTGTAACTTACTGGTTTTCCATATTGTCTTTTGGTCTGCCTCCTGACACTCTTCTGGCAGAGCTAACATTTCATTCCCATTTTTCAGGCTTTCTTCCTGAGGCAGATCCCCTTGTAAAAGTGGTATGACTCACATATTCTGTTGTGAAAAAGCACTCGTCGTCACATGCCGTGAAGTGTACATCCAAACACTTACAATTTTACAACCACCATCTCAAGGCCCAGAGGTGCAAGTTAATGCAATGCAGTGACTTTACTGGCCTCTCTGCCGGCTTTGAGATGAAGTAACTGTTTTGCATTATCTGGAATATGGAAATGAAGGGTCTGTGGTCTCTGTGCTGCTGATGAAACTTAAATCCACAAAGGCATCCTATCATCTGGAGACTCCATCAGTGTTTGAAAGAGGTATGCTTCAGTAAATTATTACATTATCTAGACCTGCAAGAAAAGGTATTTGCATTGTCTCAGCTTGTGTCCTTGAAGTATTCCATATTCTTTTTTTTTAAAGATTTTTATTTATTTATTTGACACACAGAGAGAGAGAGATCACAAGTAGGCAGAGAGGCAGGCAGAGAGAGGGGGAAGCAGGCTCCCTGCTGAGTAGAGAGCCCGATGCGGGCCTCGATCCCAATACCCTGAGATCATGACCTGAGCCGAAGGCAGAGACTTAACCCACTGAACCACCCAGACGCCCCTATTCCATATTCTTTTGTTCAATCATTCTAAATTATAAGTGGTCAGACTCTAGGTCTTCCTTAAATCACATTTATTATTTTCAGAGAGTTCAGGCATTGTGCTGTAGATTATAAAAGTAAATGGACTTAGACAAAAACAGGCTATCGATACTGGGAACTTCCTGGCATGTGTACTGTGAGATGTGAGGGCAAGTGATCTTGAGATACAAGGAACTTGGTATTAAAGGATGAGGGTAATATTCATGGTATTGGTGCTATAGGACTGATGTGGAGAAGGACAGGCATGGGTCATGTAAGAAAATTGAGGTATAGTCTTGCATGAAACTAATGAAATGGGGTTTTGACTTAGTTCTTTCCAAGTTCTCTACACTTGGGGCCTGGTAAATGAGATTCAAATTAGATGAACTATCCCTTTCCCTGGAATTTTACCTCCTTAGAGAACTGGACACCATTTCAGATGTCCCAACATAGCTGTTCTCCCCCCTGGTTCTCTGGTAAGCTCTCACCCAGTTTGATTGAGGCCAGATGGATTCTTTGCTTAACCAGAGCTTTTTGAACATTAACTGAATCAGATGCTTGCTGTTACTCAGTGCTATGAAATCTTCAAATTATATGCCACAGAATCAAGAACAGGGTGATCATCTTGCCCTAGCAGTATAATTTCTCTGGTGCCAAAATATAGAACTTACAAAACCAGAAATAGACTGCTGATTCCGAGTATTTTTCTATCTTTTTTAAATATTAAAAATTGGCCTCTGTGGTGCCTCTTGATGTGCCATTGAAATAAAATAAAGTCACATGTCTTTGCCAAGCAGGGTTTGGCATTTTTCTTCTGAAAACATTCACTTGGTTCTCATTGTATATATTCTGTTACATGCATATTTTCCATTATGTTTCATAAAAGAAGTCTAAAACTCTTGAATCATTTAATCAGACAGCGCGAAAGTATTTCTAAGCAACCATTGTATGAATTAAGCACATGGGTGTGCAACATTTAAAAGCAAACATGGAGTTGCTTGGGTGGCTCAGTCGGTTAGGCCTCCAACTCGATTTTAGCTCAGGTCATGATCTCAATGTCATGAAATTGAGCTCCACATTAGGCTGTGCACTGGGTGTGGAACCTGCTTAAGCTTCCTTCTCTCCCTCTCCCTCTGCCCTTCCCACCGCCCATGGCCCCCCAGCCCCACTCTCTCTCTCTCTCAAGGAAAAAAAAAAAAGTTAAAAAAAAAAAAAAAGAAGAAGAAAAGCATACATGGTTCCTGCTTTCCAAAGCTTTACAGTTTAAAGGTGGGTGGGGATTAAAAAAAAAAAAAAAGAAAAAAGAAAGAAAAAACAGAAAGAGAACCATCATCCAACCTCTTTCTTTCTAATCTATCATCTATCTATCTATCTATCTACATCATCTGTCTATGGAACAAAAATGAATGAGAGAGAGAGAAAGAAGGGAGAGAGGGAGGAAGGAAAGGAGATTTACAGAGAGAAATACAACAGAACATTTGCACAGATATGTAGAGGGCTCAAAGATAGTGTTGGTAGGTTGGAGCGTGGAAAGGATGCATTTGAATCTGTGCTGATTACAGATTCATAACTAGCTTTTGGACATGCCTTTCTAAAGAGACCAGTGGAATCCTATGATTAGCTTCCTAAGAATGTCCACCTCTTGCAATTCCTTTGTGGATCCACAGATGATCCTGTTTAAAATGAGGCACTTTTGACCCCTCGAATGCACTCTAGTTCTGAAACAGGATCTCAAGCCTGTCTTGAGCTTCCTCCCTAGAGCTGCCACTCTACTTCGTCATATTCTGTCGTCTACTGACTCCCTAGTGAATGATTTATTTTGAAGTTTTTATTTTAATTTTCTCCTCTTACTTCAGCTTTAGATTGATAGTCCTCCTCTCTTGACATCTGGTTTGCCTCACAGAGAAGGCTGTCCAAATGTAGCACTTTACACTGTTTCTTTATTATCTTTATAGAACAACAGGGTGTAGATGTGTGATTATAATTCAAAAGCTTGTTGGAGGGTGCTAGGGACTTGATGGGGAAAAGTGCAGTACATCAAGGACTCTGGAAAGCCGCTGACTGCGTGGTGTGGCAGACAGAGAAAAGCCAGTACACTTAGCAATCATTTCCCAGCACGTACCCTGCCCCCCCAGTTGTCGGACCCTCCCAACAGTGTGGAGAAGTTTCCTGAGTCCTCGTTCTATGTAAAGGGAGAAGCGTCTCATGCTAACCATGGTGGGCACATCCAGCAGAGATCAAAGTGCCTTCCCAGACGTTTCCTTTGTGACTCCTCTATTGGCCAACAAAGCTACTCTTTAGCTACCACTGTTTCAGTTTTGTTTGGTGGTTGAGATTTTTTTTTTTTTTTTTTAGTGTGGCAGAGAAAAGTTTCATCACATTTTATGCTGAATAGTTTAATAGTTCTTTTTATTTTTTAACTGTGTAGTTAATGTTGGATAGAGTTGTAACAGGCATTTACTGAAGGACACTGAAAGGAGACTATATGAAAGGACACTGTCAAAAGACTTGTAGGGAGCTTTGGTCTTTGAACAATAGGCCATATGGAAGTCTATGTTAGATATATGCCAACCCCACTGGTAAGTGCTGGGAATTATGAAAGAAACGCTTGAGTAGTCTAATGGAGTATTTCTTTGGTAATAGTTTTTAGAATAGATTCCTTGCAGGTATAATATTTTGAGAGTTTTCAGATAATGTTGGCAAAATTAAAAAGTTATGCATAATATAATACAACTTGTATTAAAACATAAGCCAACATTTATATATACCCATATATTTATATGTACACAAATATTTCAATTCTTCTTTTTTTTTTTTAAAGATTTTATTTATTTATTTGACAGAGATCACAAGTAGGCAGAGAGGCAGTAAGAGAGAGATGGAGGAAGCAGGCTCCCTCCTGAGCAGATGTGGGACTCAATCCCATGACCCTGAGATCATGACCTGAGCCGAAGGCAGAGGCTTTAACTCATTGAGCCACCCAAGCGCCCCTCAATTTTTCTTGATTATGAGGAATGATGGTACATAATCTTGGTGGTTAAAGACTTAACATTATTGGTTTCAATTCTTCAATTCTTTGTGTTGATCCTAAAAGTTATGTGGTGGTGTCATCAGTGATTTTGTGGAGGCTGTCATTGAAATTGTATGCTTCAGAGGCCTCATATGTACGAAAGAGACGTTCAACTACTGAGTGAATCTGGTTGACCCCCTACCTTCTTCATTGCTTTATGGTATTATGTTGTTTCTACTCATCACCCTATATGAAATAATCAAAATGAAGTGGGAACAGTGTCATAAGTTTGTAGAGTAATGTGTGTGTAATAAGTCCTGTGTATAAAAATGGTTTTGGAAAAAGGCCAATTATGAGTCTTCATAGTGGATAAGAATAAAGGGGAAGATGTCTAAAAAAAGGTTTTTTTGCTTCTTTTTCTTAACCAGGAAATAGAAATTTTGGATATATTAAAAAATGGAATGTTAAGTTTGGTAGTAGCTCTAATCTGTTTGATGAACAGTGAAGCATATTTTATTTTATGGAAAAATTATATAGATATATCATGTTCATGAATTTAGGGAGTTTTGAAAGCCTTAGAATGCACCCATCTAAGTTTTCATTGAATATGAATTTAAATTGATAATTTAAAAAGACATAATTCAACTTTTCTGATTTTCAATTACAATGGAAATTATATGAACATGCCTATGCCATATGTCACATAGGACATACCTAATATGGTCTAGCACTGAAAATGGACCAACCAACCAACAAATAAATGAGCTGTGGTAGATTGAAAAAAGTAGCCATAAATAATCTTTCTCCTTTTATCCATACCACTGGCAGCACCTCCTATAGATTCCAGTCTGGCCTTAGGACTCGCCTTGTCTAACCAGACATTAACAAACATCATGCAGTCAGGGGTTTGAAAAGAGATTGCTCACCGGGACTTGTACTCTCTTGCTTCTCCTCAGAATCTTGTGACTGCCACCATGGGAAGAAGTTAAGCTAGTCAGCTGATAGACACATTTTCTATTTGCCCTAGCTGTTCTAGAAACCGAAACAGACAAAACAAAACAAAAACAGCGAACGTTAGGCAACTTCTGAGTTATCCTTAAAGGCAGTAGTGACCCCAGCTGAGACCAGTCCTAGAACCAGCCAGGTAAGCCCAGCCCAGACTGCTGACCCACAGGAATTTCAGGTAAATAACTGGTTCTTGCTTTAAGCCATTAAGTTTTAGGGTAATTTGTTATTCAGCAACAGATAACTGATACATTAAAGTAAACCAATTATATAGTTTTAAAAAGCAGTAATATGAATACTTTAAGGGAAAAAATAAATTTTATCAATAAGAAAGAAGTCATTAAAATTTTACATTTGTATTTCAGGCCCAAGTTTTTAGTGTGTCTCCCAGCTGTGTGTTCTGAGTCCCAAGTACATTTCAACATGATCACTCTAAAGAAGAAGAAACATCTTAAGGAGTCTCAAGGGCTTCTGGAGAGTTCTAATATTAGAGCTCTTTTCCTCATGTATATTTTTCCCAACTTTAGGTGAGACCAACTCAGACTAGTTTCATCTCCAGCAAATAGACAGTATGTAGAAACTTGCTAATCTTTTGCCTGTTATATACTACCACCTAATACTACATCCTGGAGAAAAATGTATGAGATCCTATTAAAAAAACAAGTTGGATGGGCCGCCTGGGTGGCTCAGTGGGTTAAAGCCTCTGCCTTTGGCTCAGGTCATGGTCTCAGGGTCCTGGGATCGAGCCCCACATCGGGCTCTCTGCTCAGCCTGCTTCCCTTCCTCTCTCTCTACCTGCCTCTCTGCCTACTTGTGATCTCTCTCAGTCAAATAAATAATAAAATCTTTAAAAAAAAAGTTGGAAAACAGATAGTATCTATAGTGTTCCTAATTTAATACAAATTAGTTTCTATTCATTGTTATATAAACTCCATAAATCCAGGGACTTGGCCTGATTTTTATTTGACTCACTGCTATATCCACCCTCACTTAATGCTTAAACTCTGAGATTAAGAAGATTCCTCTCCAAGGCGCAGAGACTGGTAAGAATCAGTCTACTTTATAGGTTCAGGCTGAGAGGTCTTAATTCTGTTTTGGAGAAACAAAATAGACAAGAATATGCAATTTTCCTGTGAGGTCTTGTAAGATTATTAGACTCAAATATCTATCCCATATCTTTAATCATTCTTCTTAGATTTAGGCTTTTAAACAGAAATATACTACACATTACAGATACAATTGCATCTTTATTGAATTTTGGCTGCCTAAATCATATATCTGAGATCTATCAACTCTTCAGTATGGGGTCTTTCCTGAATGACACACTAAGAACACTGTTTTTGTAACATTTACTCTGAGATCTTCTAGACAGAGCCTGTTAATAATATAAAGAAATGAACTTGGACTGTGAATTAGAAAAACTTGAGTTTGCTTCCAGTTCTGGCATTGCCAACTGCATGACTGGGAAACCTACTTAACCTCCTAAGCAGCTGTTTTCTCATCTATGTGATATCATAGAGTGATATGTGATATCATATGATATCATGTGATATCAACAGAGTAATCGGTATGGTCACAATTTTCTTATACAGTATGAAGTATTGTAAAATGGAAGGCATTATTATTACAATGTCTCTTGACTTAACAAAATTTAATATTCATAATGACCAAAAAATGCCCTTGCAAGTGAAACTATATCATCACATGCAAGAAAAGTAAGAAGGGCATTTTCTAATATAAAGTTGCTTGTAGTGTGGAAGGAGAGCAAAATAGTTCCAGATGAACTACAGGTTGATTCATATATTTCAACACCCTGCTCAGGCAGGTAATAGTCCTCGTGGATATGATTCCATTCAAATGGATGTGGCCAACATAGTTCAGAAGACTGTCATGTTTATGACAATACTCATAAATGTCCAGGAATGAAATCCATGTTGATTTAAATTATTGAGTATTGTGTCAGTTGGAGTTCTTTGGCTAAGTAAGTTAAAAAAAAAAAAGAATTTATGGGAAGCATATGGGGTAGCCCTTGGAATCTAAGAGGAGCAGTTAGGCCTTGGGGCAGATAGATCCAGGTCACTCCCTCTCAAATGGGGCAGAAAAGAGAAAGGATAGTAGAGATACCACTTATTATTTTACTAAAGTCATTTAGATTGGGATAAGATTGTTTTTAAAAGGTAAATTAAGCTGCTATTTCCTCCAGAAACGAATGGTTGCTGGACAGGCAAAAATAAAAGATAGTAGATATACTTCATGATTAATAAGGACTTAATAATTATCAATAATAATTAATATTAATTACAATTACCTTTAAAAATTTTTTGAGACCTACATCAAAGTTACTTAAGCCACTATGCAATATTTGTTTAAAAAATGATACAGTTAGTACTGGATTTTCCAAAGGTATTTTCGCAAGGAATGGGAACTTTCTCGGGAAGTTCGTGTCATCCCAACTGGATCCAGATACTGCCCTAGTTTTACTTGAAAGCTCAGGGTTTTCTATTCATATTAAAAATGCAAATTAAAAATGGTTTAAACAAATAAACAACAAGAAATTTCCAGTTTGGTGTGGATTTCATGATAACTGGCCCAGTATTATATAGTCCAGTAGAATAAGATACTTTGTGCAGACTATAAAAGTACTGTGAACAAGAGCACTAGAGTTGTACCCATATTCCTGAAGAAATAAAGTATATTTTTTACTTTTCTTTATTATAAGAGGCCTTTGAAAAATTTGATACCGTTCAGGTTTGTCCACAACTGATTGTCAATGATGCTATTGTAGGAGGTTGAATACTAAACTGTCCTTTAAATACTTTCCGTATTAATCATGTTTAGTTTGGAAGCTCTGAGGTCCCTGGAGTTTTTCACGTCCTTTTGGAGATATTACATTTTATGATTTCATGTTTGATTCTACATTTTGATATGAAAATAGATCATGGAATCAACAAAACACAAACTCACGAAACAATCATGAACTCACAAAAAAATCTCAAGATGTCACATACCATCTGATGTCATCCTATGCTTTTAGGTCATTTGTTGAACAGTTCACCAAGTTTGTAATTTTTGAGTAAAAGTCTTAAGCATTTCTATATGCAAATTTAATTCCACCTTATTTTTATACTAAAGAATTACAAAGCATAATTCTATATTATTGTATATCAAAATAAGAGTATTTCCCCCAGGATTATAATTAACATCTGAATTTATGTTCAGTCTTTATAATGAACAGATAAATGGAAATGTGGTTTTTGAGTAAACTGGCAAAAAATGTTCTGAGACCCACTGGACTACTTAACAGTGTGACATATAACATATAATTATATACAGTTACAAAGAAATCTTTGGTATTGTGCCATGTCATCAACATAAACAGGAGTGAACCTGGTTGAGATAATATTTAGTAAATGATACTCCTTAGCTGAGTTACTTTTCCTAGGCACCAGCATTGTGACGTCCATTATCACTTGGGGTATGTCCAATACACAAGGTGTGTCATGACATAGCTGAAGTTTTTTTTTTAACTTGTGATCTTGTAAAACAAATGAATTGATTAGAAATAACCAAACCAGGCACCTAGGTGGCTCAGTCTGTAAAGCGGCCAACTCTAGGTTTCGGATCAGGTCATGATCTCAGGGTGCTGGGTTTGACCCCCCTGTCAGGCTCTGTGCTTCAGGATTCTCTCTCTCCCTCCGCCCTTCCCCTCTTACTCTCTCACATGCTCCCTCTGTCTCATAAATAAATAAATAAATAAATAAATAAATAAACAAATAAATCTTTATATTGTTTGTTATATTGCTCACTTTAAATTGAATACTTGAAAAATTATCTTGAAATATTTTATGTATTCCTGATATGAATTCAATTCATTTCCTCTAGCCATTTGCAATGGCTATCACTCTCCATAGAAAATGCTGGTCAAATGTGATGAGACAATATGTCTTCACTTAGCGCTCACATACTTCACTGATTTTTCTTTTTTGTTCTGGCTCTCCCAAATCCATGCCAATTATTATTTTTTTTAATAAATATTTTATTTATTTATCTGAGAGAGTGTGGGAAAGGCTGAGAAAGAGAGAGAGAGAGAGACCATGAGCAGGGGTTGGTGGTAGAGGGAGAAGAAGTCTCCTTGCTGAGCAGGGAACCCAATCTGGGACTGATCCCATGGGATCATGACCTGAGCTGAAGGCAGACACTTAACTGACTGAGTCACCCATTTGCCCAAAATCCATGCCAATGAGACTTAGAATCATTTCTGCCCTACATAGAAGATATAAATTCAAGTTCACAAGTTTAGAAATAAAATGGGGCTAATCTTTATTTTTCATGTAACTGCCTTTATTCAAATGCACAGTAAAATTAATCTTTTCTTGGGTCTTTTTACATTATCTCAAAAATTTTTTCCAGATTTTCCAGTGGGAGCAGGGTGGAGTATTGGTGCATACCTCATTTCAGGTGTTGATAAATGGGTAAATGTGGTGAGGTAGATATCATGTCTTGTCTGAGCCACCATCATTGATTTGTTCTGGCTTTTGCTGAGATACTCTTTTCAGAATGGGTTTAGCTATCTTACCACAGACCATGGCTATATTTTCTCTTATTACCATCACCATGGTTGAGATCTTCAATTTTCTGTGCCATGTCAATGTTGTCCTTGGGTTCAAGGAATATATTCAACTGCTCCAACACCATATTTTGCTTCAGGCAGCTCTGTGGGCTTTCTCAGATCTCTCTGCTAGAAAGTGAAAACCACGTCTATTCTACCTCCCTGCCACACTGGGCACAGGGAATCCCGGTCTGGCTGCCTCTTCTGGTCCTACTCAGATGTGGAAGGCAGCAATCCCCTCTGAATATTTACAGTGAAATAAACTTCTTGGTATTCCCCATCTCAGTAAATGCCATTATCATTTGCACAATTACTCAGACAAAAACTTAGATTTCTCCTTGATTCTTCTTTTTTTTCTTACCCCATCGAATTTGTTAGGAGGTCCTCTTTACCTTAAATTATATCCCTAAGCCACTTCTCAACACTCCATTGCTACCACTGTTAATTCAGGCCAACAAATGGCTTACTGGGCCCACAGTAATAACCCCTTCACTGGTTTCTGTTAATTCCTTGCTTCTGCAATTGCTGCTCTCCTGCCACCCCCCAGAGTAACCTGTTAAAAATCTAAATCAAATCATGTTACTCTTCTACTCAAAACTCTCCAGTGACTTAGCATCATGTATGGAATCAAAGCCACATTTCTTATAAGGATTTACAATGTGCTGGTCACTCTGCATCTTCAGGACTGGGCTTCTTGTCATTTCTTAAATATGTGAAACTCATTCCTTCCCTAAGACTTAAAAATTTCTAACTCCCTGCTCTCCCACACATTACTCATAATCTTTCAGATATCTTCTCAAATGCCACTTCTTCAGGGCTTCATCTCCCCATTCCCTTATCTGACTTTTTTTTTTTTTACAACATCTATTACTACTCCAAATTGACTAGCGTTTATGAACCTCCTGCCTGCCTTCACCACTGATCTGAATTTTATCCTCCCAACTGCAATCTGTAACATATTATACTGCCTAGTACATAGTTGGCCATGAATAAATATTATTTTTCAGGGGATGAGTGCACTTGATATTGGAAATACGGTGTGAATAGGACAGTGCTTTTTTTTCACTATGTTTATTTTTGAAATAAAAACATTTTCTAGATTAAAACTGAACTCAAAGAGACTTATTTGCTCACTTGGTAAAAGATACAGAAACAGATTTCTCTCTTATGTGTGAATATACCATTTTACCTCTGGCTTTAGCAGAATGTGATTTTTTACTATTTAACCATGTTATGTCCACAATTGTCATATGGATATGTCAATATCCAGGAGACAAGAAGATATGTATCACCCTAAATCCAACACCCATGATCCAGAACACTGTTTAAAATAGCAAAAATCAAGAAATTAGTGACTTGGAAATCTTTCTATAAACCATAGTAACTGATATGCTCGCCAACCTTGCTAAGCATGTACTATAATACTGGCATAAAGCATCAAGAATTTCTGGAAAATGTGAACAACATACATTAATCATTTATCATTAAGCTGAGGAAGCTTTGTATTACTATCACCTCTCTCCTGTTAGTAAGGTTTGACATTTATATACCCCAGCGTTCTTACAGTTGTAAGTCACTGGAACCCAATTTAAACTAGCTTAAGCAAAGAACAATATTTGTTCGCTGATGTAAGCAACAGGTCAAGGCTGGAATCTGGGCTCAAAAAATGTCTTCAGCTCTCTCCATCTCTTGGTTCTGCTTTTCACAGCTTCTACATGCATTATTTGCCTCTTCTACACAGATAGTCTCACATCACGTAGCAGAAAGGTAATCCCAGGTCTACATCATTAAAACTTGCAAACCAACATTTGCAGCAGCTGTAGCTCAAGTATCCGTGAGAGATCAAGCTTGGGTCAGGTCTATACTAACTGTATCATTGCGCTAGGGAGATGTTGTATTATGATTGTATCAAATTTAATCAAGTGCCCACCCCTTTGGCAAGGAAAGGAATTTGACATGATTGACAGCTCCTCCAGGAACACATGGAGTGGGAGAAATGTTTCTTAGAAGCCACAGAAGGGGAATAGGAAATCATGTTGAGCAGGTAAAACATTAAAACTATCACCATTCATACACCCACATTTAGGACCTTCTTTAGGCCAAAAAAGGACAATGAATTTATGAAAGAAAAAAAATGTACATGCTGTGTGTTATTAATCTCCAATTATTGATCTCCTTATGTTATTGATCTCCTTCTGTAACTGGAAGTAATGCACTGGAAATGTCAGCTATATTGTGTTGGCTAATTCTAGGAATCCCAACATTATAATAATAATAATCATCTATGATGAAGCTCTCACAGAATTAAGAATGGCAAAAAAAAACCCCCCAAAAAATGGTGAGATGAAAAACAATAGAAATGGAGGGTAGAAATCAGAGTAATTGGTATTTCTGAAGGAAAGAAAGTAGCAAAGAGAAGAATAATAATCATAAATGTAGGATAAGGAAAATTTCTTGAATTATAGTTCTGAAGTTAGGCAAATCGTACTTGCATCATATTTTATGTATGAGAAAATGTCACCTCCACTTTCCAGCAACCCCTTCACATTTATTCATTGGCTCTCCATGCGGACTTATTGATATCTTGATTTTCTACCTGTAGTCCACCTAGTTGCCTTGCCTTTTGCCATATTTCCCTGTGAAACTGGTGCCTAGCCCTAAACCTAAAGTTGAATAATAGAGGCTATACTGTTCCAGTTTCCTTCCCAAATCTGGATCTCTATCCCTGTTTCTTATTCCTCTCACACTCTTCACTGTCTTTGCAACCATCCTGCTATGGAAAGACATTCTATTGAACTCCCAACAGTTCAAGTGGTTTCTGTAATATTCTTGAGTCTTGCTCATCAGAGTAACTTAATGGCAACAAAGATGTTTTGAATAATATTGGAGTAATGTGCCTTGGCTCTCCTAACTGTGTTCCCGGAACCATCTCTATACCTGCTCATTTTCTCTGCGTAATAGCAGGGCTGATGATAAACTGGTGTCCTTCATTGCAACAAACAGGACGGAGTCTGCTCTGATTGGCTGGGGGGTTGGGGGGTTGCAGCTGGGCATTCCCCTCTGGAACTTCTTGTGTTTTTCTGCTTCTCCCTAGAATCATGGGGGTCCTGGGGAACTGGCCTATATCCAATCTTTTTTTCTTTTCCTCTTTATCACCATTAGCATAATTTGTGAAGGCCCAGAAAGCTTTGCAAGCTAATTGTGGTCACTATGGGTCATTCCAGAGCCTTGTTTCTGCAGGCCCAAGAAATGACCAGGACAATGAGCTGAGTGTGACTCCTGCTGATGGCTCTTTCTGGGAACAGCCAGCTTTGCTGGCTCTGTTTTGATTCAGGCAGTGATAACCAAGTCCCAGACTGGGGAAAATTTCTTAAAGGGTGAGTTTGGATTTGCATGTGTTTTTCCAAGTTTTTCTTTTTTCAAAATGAGGGAGGTGGAAAATACTCACTGACTTTTGGCCCATTTTACTTGTTTACAGCCTAAGAGGTACATGAAATCTCTTATTAGTTAAGTTATGGTAAAGCTGAATACTGGAATGATTAATTGAAAATATATTCTGTAAATCAAATGTTTCCTATGTCACAAATTGAGTTCATTCTTCCTTTTTCTCCTTAGTCACACATTTCACATCTAACCCCTCTAGCTACAATACCTACTTTTTTTTTTCAAGTTTTAAAAGGTAATTTATAGTGTTGCACTTGTCAGGATTCCGAGGACTTGGGAGTGAGGGGCAGGCTAGATTCACCTTTCCTCAGGAGACTGGAAATGCACCATGTAGTTGACAAGATTTTGAAATTTTTTTTCCCATAAGGCAAATTCCAACAGACATGTGGTAATGAGCCATGACCGATTACAGACAACACAGAGCACAGTTAACCTCATACACACAGCACCAAGTAGGAACTTATGACCCTTGCCTCCAACACTCCACCCTCCACTAATTGTTTTGTGTTTTGTTCTTTAAGTGTATCAATTTAAAAGGAAAACACCTCCTATGTGTTGACAGGGTTTATTTCCCCCTTCAAGGCAAATAACTGGGATAGTGATCTCCATTGGAATTCTCCTTCGAGTTAAATATGTGAAAAGGAAGGCCACAAAAATCCACGTTACCCACATACAACTTTTCAATTGTCAAGTGAAAATTGTAGCATTGTTCTGCACGATGAGGATCTTTTCAGATTTTGTATTTCTTCTCATTCTCTTCCCAAATTACTGACTTAGCTTTGTTAAAGGAAAATGTGTACATGGCAATAAATTGATCAAATAAGTCATTGAAAAGGGAAAACTGGGTATTACCTTCCTGTGGAACCGTTGCTAGGCATGTGGCCTTCAAGGACAAGACAGCTCTGTTAGAGTTGGTCTGACAGTTTCCTCCACAGTTTGTATTAATGGATTCATATGCATACACTTAATAGGTTGTGTATTTATTAGCCTGCACTGCTTACAGTTATATTCCATAAAGTTCAGCCTACGACCCAAGTGTAGAACTCCAAACCTGCATTTTAGAGCAAAGGCTATATATTCAATTAATCTCAAATTATCCAGTATCACGCTTTATCCTGTAAAATAGCAAAACCAAACAAAAAAGGCAAGTTGATACCTACAGTGTTTTGCTGTTGCCTGATTCAGTGATTCTCTAGACAGATATAAACTGAGTTCTTGTTCATGATGCTTCTCTGACCATGTGTTCTCTAGCAGCCCAAATGGAAAAAAAAATTCAAATGTTAGAGGGCTAAAGGTCAGCTCTTATAAGTAGTAGACTTCAGATCTAAGAGTACACTTGGATTCGGAAATCTCATGCAATGGATTCCAAAGGGATTCTTTGCAGATGTTATTATGCTGTTTATGACATAATGTCTTTCCAGTATAGTCAGATAATTGAAAGTGACCAACAAAAGGAGGGTGATGTTAGGGGAAGAGGGAGGATTCATTGTGTGCATGATTTCATGAGCAGAGTAACTGGAGCATCACATATTACAGAGTGAGGGCCAAATAATACACATTGGGCAGAACCACTTCTTGCTTGCTCTTCCAAGAGAACCTGAAATACAGATGTGGCCAATGCCTTTGCAATGAAAATACTCCTTCTCTGAAAATGAAATTAAAGCTGAAGCATTGAGATCCATGAAGCTCTAGTTCTTTGTGGTCCAGTTTCTTCAAGAGATTTTTATAAACACCTTACTAAGCATTTTATGAACTAATGAAAATAGTGGGGGGACCTGTGTGGCCACCTGCAGGTCACAGGCTAAGTACATTGCTAGAGAATATACAGCAAAGATAAGGAAGCCATGCAAATTCCTGGCACATACCATGGTCCTCAAGCGGAGTTCTGCTTCAGATCGTGCTTGTTAAGTAGTAGGAACACTTTTTTCTTTCTTAATTTTAAAATTTTTATTTTATTTTATTTTTATTTTTTATTTTTTATTTTTTATAAACATATAATATATTTTTATCCCCAGGGGTACAGGTCTGTGAATCGGCAGGTTTACACACTTCACAGCACTCACCATAGCACATACCCTCCCCAATGTCCATAACACCACCTCCCCCTCCCAACCCCCATCCCCCCATCAACCTTCAGTTTGTTTTGTGAGATGAAGAGTCACTTATGGTTTGTCTCCCTCCCAATCCCATCTTGTTTCATTTACTCTTCTCCTACCCCATTAACCCCCCATGTTGCATCTCCTCTCCCTCATATCAGGGAGATCATATGATAGTTGTCTTTCTCCAATTGACTTATTTCGCTAAGCATGATACTCTCTAGTTCCATCCACATCATTGCAAATGGCAAGATTTCATTTCTTTCGATGGCTGCATAGTATTCCATTGTGTATATATACCACTTCTTCTTTATCCATTCATCTGTTGATGGACATCTAGGTTCTTTCCATAGTTTGGCTATTGTAGACATTGCTGCTATAAACATTCGGGTGCACGTGCCCCTTCAGATCACTACGTTTGTATCTTTAGGGTAAATACCCAGTAGTGCAATTGCTGGGTCATAGGGTAGTTCTATTTTCAACATTTTGAGGAACCTCCATGCTGTTTTCCAGAGTGGTTGCATCAGCTTGCATTCCCATCAACAGTGTAGGAGGGTTCCCCTTTCTCCGCATCCTTGCTAGCGTCTGTCATTTCCTGACTTGTTAATTTTAGCCATTCTGACTGGTGTGAGGTGATATCTCATTGTGGTTTTGATTTGTATTTCCCTGATGCCGAGTGATGTGGAGCACTTTTTCATGTGTCTGTTGGCCATCTGGATGTCTTCTTTGCAGAAATGTCTGTTCATGTCTTCTGCCCATTTCTTGATTGGATTATTTGTTCTTTGGGTGTTGAGTTTGCTAAGTTCTTTATAGATTTTGGACACTAGCCCTTTATCTGATATGTCGTTTGCAAATATCTTCTCCCATTCTGTCAGTTGTCTTTTGGTTTTGTTAACTGTTTTCTTTGCTGTGCAAAAGCTTTTGATCTTGATAAAATCCCAATAGTTCATTTTTGCCCTTGCTTCCCTTACCTTTGGTGATGTTCCTAGGAAGATGTCGCTGCGGCTGAGGTCGAAGAGGTTGCTGCCTGTGTTCTCCTCAAGGATTTTGATGGATTCCTTTCTCACATTGAGGTCCTTCATCCATTTTGAGTCTATTTTCATGTGTGGTGTAAGGAAATGATCCAATTTCATTTTTTTTGCATGTGGCTGTCCAATTTTCCCAACACCATTTATTGAAGAGGCTGTCTTTTTTCCATTGTACATTCTTTCCTGCTTTGTCAAAGATGAGTTGACCATAGAGTTGAGGGTCTATTTCTGGGCTCTCTATTGTGTTCCACTGATCTATGTGTCTGTTTTTTTTGCCAGTACCATGCTGTCTTGATGATGACAGCTTTGTAATAGAGCTTGAAGTCCAGAATTGTGATGCCACCAACTTTGGCTTTCTTTTTCAATATTCCTTTGGCTATTCGAGGTCTTTTCTGGTTCCATATAAATTTTAGGATTATTTGTTCCATTTCTTTGAAAAAAATGGATGGTACTTTGATAGGAATTGCATTAAATGTGTAGACTGCTTTAGGTAGCATAGACATTTTCACCATATTTATTCTTCCAATCCAGGGGCATGGAACATTTTTCCATTTCTTTGTGTCTTCCTCAATTTCTTTCATGAGTACTTTATAGTTTTCTGTGTATAGATTCTTAGCCTCTTTGGTTAGGTTTATTCCTAGGTATCTTGTAGTTTCAGGTGCAATTATAAATGGGATTGACTCCTTAATTTCTCTTTCTTCTGTCTTGTTGTTGGTGTAGAGAAATGCAACTGATTTCTGTGCATTGATTTTATATCCTGACACTTTACTGAATTCCTGTACAAGTTCTAGCAGTTTTGGAGTGAAGTCTTTTGGGTTTTCCACATATAGTATCATATCATCTGCGAAGAGTGATAGTTTGACTTCTTCTTTGCCGATTTGGATGCCTTTAATTTCCTTTTGTTGTCTGATTGCTGAGGCTAGGACTTCTAGTACTATGTTGAATAGCAGTGGTGATCACAGACATCCCTGCCGTGTTCCTGACCTTAGCGGAAAAGCTTTCAGGTTTTCTCCATTGAGAATGATATTTGCGGTGGGTTTTTCATAGATGGCTTTGATAATACTGAGGTATGTGCCCTCTATCCCTACACTTTGAAGAGTTTTGATCAGGAAGGGATGCTGTACTTTGTCAAATGCCTTTTCAGCATCTATGGAGAGTATCATATGGTTCTTGTTCTTTCTTTTATTAATGTGTTGTATCACATTGATTGGTTTGCGGATGTTGAAACAACCTTGCAGCCCTGGGATAAATCCCACTTGGTCGTGGTGAATAATCCTTTTAATGTACTGTTGAATCCTATTGGCTAGTATTTTGGTGAGAATTTTTGCATCTGTGTTCATCAAGGTTATTGGTCTGTAGTTCTCTTTTTTGATGGGGTCCTTGTCTGGTTTTGGGATCAAGGTGATGCTGGCCTCATAAAATCAGTTTGGAAGTTGTCCTTCCATTCCTATTTTTTGGAAGTTTCAGGAGAATAGGAATTAGTTGTTCTTTAAATGTTTGGTAGAATGCACCCAGGAAGCCGTCTGGCCCTGGCTTTTGTTTGTTTGGAGATTTTTGATGACTGTTTCAATCTCCTTACTGGTTATGGGTCTGTTCCGGCTTTCTCTTTCTTCCTGGTTCAGTTGTGGTATTTATATGTCTCTAGGAATGCATCCATTTCTTCCAGATTGTCAGATTTGTTGGCGTAGAGTTGCTCATAGTATGTTCTTATAATTGTCTGTATTTCTTTGGTGTTAGTTGTGATCTCCCCTCTTTCATTCATGATTTTATTTATTTGGGTCCTTTCTCTTTTCTTTTTGATAAGTCTGGCCAGGGGCTTATCAATCTTATTAATCCTTTCAAAGAACCAGCTCCTATTTTCATTGATTTGTTCTATTGTTTTTTTTGGTTTCTATTTCATTGATTTCTGCTCTGATCTTTAGGATTTCTCTTCTCCTGCTGGGTTTAGGGTTTCTTTCTTGTTCTTTCTCCAGCTCCTTTAGGTGTAGGGTTAGGTTGTGTACCTGAGACCTTTCTTGTTTCTTGAGAAAGGCTTGTACCGCTCTATATTTTCCTCTCAGGACTGCCTTTGTTGTGTCCCACAGATTTTGAACCGTTGTGTTTTCATTATCATTTGTTTCCATGAATTTTTTCAGTTCCTCTTTAATTTCCTGGTTGACCCATTCATTCTTTAGGAGGATGCTGTTTAGTCTCCATGTGTTTGGGTTCTTTCCAAATCTCCTCGTGTGATTGAGTTCTAGCTTCAGAGCATTGTGGTCTGAAAATATGCAGGGAATGATCCCAATCTTTTGATACCGGTTGAGACCTGATTTAGGACCAAGGATGTGATCTATTCTGGAGAATGTTCCATGTGCACTAGAGAAGAATATGTATTCTGTTGCTTTGGGATGAAATGTTCTGAATAGATCTGTGATGTCCATCTGGTCCAGTGTGTCATTTAAGGCCTTTATTTCCTTGTTGATCCTTTGCTTGGATGATCTGTCCATTTCAGTGAGGGGAGTGATAAAGTCCCCTACGATTATTGTATTATTGCTGATGTGTTTCTTTGATTTTGTTATTAATTGGTTTATATAGTTGGCTGCTCCCACGTTAGGGGCATAGATATTTGAAATTGTTAGATCTTCTTGTTGGACAGTTCCTTTGAGTATGATATAGTGTCCTTCCTCATCTCTTATTATAGTCTTTGGCTTAAAATCTAATTGATCTGATATAAGGATTGCCACTCCTGCTTTCTTCTGATGTCCATTAGCATGGTCAATTCTTTTCCACCCCCTCACTTTAAACCTGGAGGTGTCTTCGGGTTTAAGATGAGTTTCTTGTAGGCAACATATAGATGGGTTTTGTTTTTTTATCCATTCTGATACCCTGTTTCATTTGATTGGGGCATTTAGCCCATTAACATTCAGGGTAAGTATTGAGAGATATGAATTTAGTGCCATTGTATTGCCTGTAAGGTGACTGTTATTGTATATTGTCTCTGTTCCTTTCTGGTCTACTACTTTTAGGCTCTCTCTTTGCTTAGAGGACCCCTTTCAATATTTCCTGTATTGCTGGTATGGTGTTTGCAAATTCTTTCAGTTTTTGTTTGTCCTGGAAGCTTTTAATCTCTCCTTCTATTTTCAATGATAGCCTAGCTGGATATAGTATCCTTGGCTGCATGTTTTTCTCGTTTAGTCCTCTGAATATATCATGCCAGCTCTTTCTGGCTTCCCAGGTCTCTGTGGATAAGTCTGCTGCCAATCTAATATTTTTACCGTTGTATGTTACAGACTTCTTTTTCCGGGCTGCTTTCAGGATTTTCTCTTTGTCACTAAGACCTGTAAATTTTACTATTAGGTGACAGGGTGTGGACCTGTTCTTATTGATTTTGAGGGGGGGTCTCTGAACCTCCTGGATTTTGATGCTTGTTTCCTTTGCCATATTGGGGAAATTTTCTCCAATAATTCTCTCTAATATACCTTCTGCTCCCCTCTCTCTTTCTTCTTCTTCTGGAATCCCAATTATTCTAATGTTGTTTCATCTTATGGTGTCACCTATCTCTCGAATTCTCCCATCGTGGTCCAGTAGCTGTTTGTCCCTCTTTTGCTCAGCTTCTTTATTTTCTATCATTTGGTCTTCTATATCACTATTTCTTTCTTCTGCCTTATTTATCCTAGCAGTGAGAGCCTCCATTTTTGATTGCACCTCATTAATAGCTTTTTTGATTTCAACTTGGTTAGGTTTTAGTTCTTTTATTTCTCCAGAAAGGGCTTTTATATCTCCCAAGAGGGTTTCTCTAATGTCTTCCATGCCTTTTTCGAGCCCGGCTAGAACCTTGACAATCGTCATTTTGAACTCTAGATCTGACATACTACCAATGTCTGTATTGATTAGGTCCCTAACCTTTGGTACTGCCTCTTGTTCTTTTTTTTGTGGTGAACTTTTCTGCCTTGTGTTTTTGTCCAGATAAGAGTATATGAAGGAGTAAGTAAAATACGAAAAGGGTGGCAACAACCCCAGGAAAATATGCTTTCAGAAAGTGGTTGATTTTCTGTTTTTAGAATTGCTGTTCTTCTTGTCTTCGATCTCCAGTTGGAGTTGTAGGTGTTTGCAATCTTTTGATAAGCTATCTAGCTGATCTCCTGCTACCTAAAGTAGTCTAAGCCTGCTACTTCTCCACCATCTTGACTCCATTCCCAGCAGTAACACTTTTTAAGGTTTCTCTTGTCACTTGCAGTAAAATCACTAAGTTACAGATATATGGGCAAGAGTCTTCCATTCATGCAGTATCATTTTGTTATCCTCGTAATGTTGAAAGTAAGGAAGAAGGGTATTTTCCCTTCTGAGGAGGATGTTTTTCTTCTGCTGCTTCTAAAATATGGGTCTTAGTTTAGCTTCATAGATGAATTATTTGGAAGCCAATTATGCAGTAGCTCTTTTAATCTTTGTATTTATGATTTATTTTCTGTAACACTATGTGTTTTGATCCACGGTTAGTTTGAAGTATTTTGTATCTTGAGGACCTCTATGTATCTTTACTGTTTTTATCTCCAGACTAGACTGCTGTGGTGTTATTTTTAGGATACAGAAGCTTCAGGGAAGCAAAGCCAGTGGAAGTACATGCAGAATGCTTATCTTTGTGACTGTCAGTAGCTTATATTTCAAGTTTGCTCGGCACCACAAATATGCCAGAGAATGTGTTTTGATTTGGATGGTAAGGCACAGCTGAGGGAATTGGAGCATTTAAAGATAAAAAAAAAAATCTAGTTTGGGGAACATGGCTGGCTCAGTGGTTAAGCATCCTTTGGTTCGGGTCATAATCCCAGGGTCCTGGGATTGAGCCCCTCTTGGGGCTCCCTGCTCAGCAGGAAGCCTGCTTCTCTCTTTCCCTCTCCCCTGGCTTGTGTTCCCTCTCTCTCCCTCTCTGTCAAATAAATAAATATAATCTTTTTTTTAAAAGATTTTGTTTATTTATTTGACAGACAGAGATCACAAGTAGGCAGAGAGGCAGGCAAAGAGAGAGAGAGCGGGAAGAAGGCTCCCTGCAGAGCAGAGAGCCCGATGTGGGGCTCAATCCCAGGACCCTGAGATCATGACCTGAGCTGAAGGCAGAGGCTTAACCCACTGAGCCACCCAGGTACCCCAATAAATATAATATTTAAAAAAAAATCTAGTTTAGGATTCTAATATCTGACTCCTGTGCTTGGACGCTTCTCTAGAATCCAGGACTCCTGAGCAGCAGGAAAGATCTAATAGACTTTTAGGCCCCTTAGATATAAGCTCGCCCGACCCTGTCATTTTACAGATGTGAGAACCGAGGGTCTGAGAAGTTAAGTGACTTATGCAAGCATTACCTCTCACAGATGTTTTGAGATATGATTAATCTTTTAAATGGGCTTTGAAAAAGATTCAATATTGCATATAGTTTTTCATAATAACTAGATACTTAAGTTCTCTATTAAAGTCAGCCTGACTAGAAGAAACAGTTTTGGAAATTAGAACCTCAGCACTTTCAAAGTTTACATAAAAAAAAAAAAACAACAGTAAGATTGAACAATACAGCTATACCTTTATAAGAAGCAGAGGCATATGAATTTAACCTGCAGTGCAAAATGCACCAACCCAGTTCTTTGATCAGAGCAGCACAAAGCTAATCTGTAGTAAATGTTATTTTTCTTTCTAGGCATAGGGCTTAGTCTGTTTTAAAAAGGACATTTGTTTCCTGTTAGTCTTTCCTGTAGGCTTATTATTCCAAAGTACTGTTCAAGAAGTAAATAATAAGGAAAAGAAAAAGGGAAAAAATTGAATATTGTAGAAAGAAAGCAAATTAATTCTGAAAGGGAGTCATAATGGGGGTAAAAATTTCAAAAGGAACATTCAGAGAAGATGTCAAAATTGGAGATGAAGTTTCTTTGATGAACTCATAGGACTAGAGAGACCAAGATACACGTGGGTTCTATAGAGAAGAAACTGTCCAATGTCCACAACAGGAAAACCTATTGTAAGTAGAAACTCACAGACATTTGCCCTTAGTTTTCAATAGAACCTAGTGAGGGAACATTGGTGACAACATGAAGCCTGTCATTGTCAAAACTGGAAAAAAGTTTTAAAACATACATTCTACTGATAATATTGTTCTATTCACCAAGGAAGGTATTCTTTTCACCAAGACTAATAGATGGATGGGGAACAAAAATAGGAAGAGATTTTGGGTTTTTTTTCCACAAGCTTTATAACTGACTGGTGGTGTCAATATTCTGAAAAAAGCTTAAACCTAGCTTTAAAGTCCTTCTTTCTAACTCTTCAGGCCAGGAAAGTTAGCTACAAGGAAAGCTTTCTTTGGAAAACATGTCTGAGCTGTTGACCTGCTAATTTCTTGGAATTCAATGATTTTATTCGTCTAAATTTCTGAAAATATATGTACATAAATAAAAGGTCTTACATTATAGGAGAAAGGAAGTGTTTTAGCGTATAAAAGGAGTTCCCTTTATATAAGTGTGAAGGAATACTGGGGGCCATGAAGTGGCTTTTAGTACAATGAAAATCTCCCATTCTACAGGTTTTTATTCCAGAATTTGAGTGGTTCTTCATGAGTATTCTTCTGTTAGTGTCCTGATATCTCTGAGATCTGAATCCAGAACTCCTGTTGGTTTAAAAACCAGTCATTTTTTTCTCTCTGCAGTAACTTCAGAAGAGACAATCCTTTAGTTTTCATGTATTTTGATAAAAATAATTTTCTACATAGATTCCTAATCTTGTCCCCATTTACCCAACTTGAATCCTTGGGTAAATGAACTCCATTTATAGGATAGTATTGTAAGTTAGTGATGTGTCTAAAGTGATTTTCCAGTGAGGCAAATATCAGATAAAATGGCAAAAAGCAGACTTGTGCAGTTTAAAATTAATGTGGTAATGTTGTCTAGTTTTTCTTGATATCATTTAGGAGAGCCCAGAAACAGAACTCCTACAAGGGATGTTAAACACCTGATGATAAATGACTTTGAAAGTGATGCTCAGGGATCAAAGTTCTAGCCAGAGTGGAGTGAAGAAAAAACTGCACACTAGTGGGAGAGCCAAAGCTGTTTGGGTCTTGGCCCACCACACTTATGCAGCAAAAAATCAAATAAGTTGAAACTGCTTGTTCTGGCTGACTTTGCTACCACCTCCCACTCCCTTCAACTTCCCAAACTCACTTTCTGGAATATAGACATAAACTGATTCCCTCTGAAAGAAAGAAGACATGGTTACACATGTCTTGCAGATGAAATGAAAAGGGAATATGACATTTCTGGAAATTAATGACATTCTACTAATACCTCCTTGAAAGAAATCTAACAAAGCAAGAAAAGATGGAGAAGATATATTATAATACATGTGTTATTTTAAGTGGCTCTAGGCCTATAAAATTACCTTTATTATTTGCATAGATTCTTTTTATTAAATATTTATTTATTTATTTATTTAGAGAGAGTGTGTGCATGTGAGTGTGGGGAGGGGCATAGGGAGAGCATCTCAAGCAGACTTGCTGCTGAATGCAGGGCCTGAGGCAGGGCTCAATCTCCTGACCCAAGAGTAGAAACCAAGAGGCCGGTGCTTAACTGACTGAGCCACCCAGGTGCCCCTCTTTGCATAGATTCTTGATGAGGTAGATCTATCTTTAGCATTGTCAGGGCTCATCTCTTCAATATAAAAATAATCAAAAACAATAATAATATTATTTACTTTATGTTAATGTGAACATAAGTCAATATATTTGTCTTCCACCGTATTATCATACATTTTATTCTATCTTCAATGAGATGTAGAACTAATACAGTACCAATGGTGATGGCATTGACTAACTTGTCAATAATTCATTTATCTGTTTTATATGCCAGCATATAATATATCATGGTCAACAAGATGCCTAAATTCTTTGCCCTCACAAAGCCTAGTATCCTTGAATGAGTTTCATAAAGTCTCTGGACATCTGTGAACAAAGGAGTTGAATTAGATGGTTTTGAATGAATTTCTAAAGCCCTAAAATGGATGTTCCTAATCTCTGCCATTAAAACAGAAAGGAAATGGGAACTGTGGTTTCTACACTTGCTCTGATCCCTTCCTTTTTCCAAGGTTATGAGAAGACTGAATGAAAGACTTGAATAAAAGGTCAGAGGAAGTGTTTCTTTACAGACAGAAAGGAACTGCTAAAGAAAAGAGTAAGAAAAAAGGAGGAAGAAATCCTAGGATTTTAAAACCTGTGGTTTCAATTTGGAAAGTATTAAAAATCAGGAACATATTTCTTGGTGTACCTCTTTGTGCTGTCTTCAGCTAATATTAATCCCATGCTCTATTTGCATAACTGTGTTCTCTTAAGCTATGATTAAGAAGTTCAGGAATAACCACTAGTACTTCCTGAGATTCAGGCACTGCTGAAGTATTTTACTCACATTAATTCCATAACCAGCTTAGGAAGTGAATACTGTTATTACCTTCACTTTCCAGAGGAGAGTGGAAGAGGTCAAATAATTTGCCCAAGGGCACCTAGTTAGTAAGTGTAGACCCAGGATCTGAATGGGGATGCCTGACAACTCTGCTTCACACTGTCTCATCTATCCACTACTTAGCCAATCTGCTTCTTGCGTTGCCTCATGATTTTTCATTACTCTTCATTAGGAAATGTTACAGTGAAAGCTTCTTTGATAGTCTATTTTCACCACACACTGATGAATGGACAGTTGAGATCATGTCTTTCCTTCCTCTTTGCTGTTATAAGAAAGAGTAAGTTAAATAATGATGATTTCAGTTTGTTCTTGTTTTAGTTTTCTAGAGCTGATGCAACAAATTACCACACACTTGGTGGCTTAAAACAACAGGAATTCATTATTTCCCAGCTCTGGAAAGCAGAGTTACAAAATGAAGGTGTTATCTGGGTTAGTTCTTTCTGGAGGCTTTGGGGGTGGGGTGGGGTAGGGCATCCATTCCATGTCTCTCCCCTAACTTCTGGTGGCTTTCAGGAAACTTTGGTGTTCCTTGACTTGCAAATGCATCACTTCAATCTCCACATCCATCTTCATATGAAATTCTCTCAAATGATCCTTGTGTCTCAAAATGTCCTCCTCTTTCTTTTATAAGAGGACCAGTCATCAAATTTAGGGCCTGTCGTATATCCAGAATTATTTTTAACTTAGTTACATCTGCAAAACCCCTATTTCCCAATAAGGTGGCATTCACAGGTACTAGAGATTAGGACTTGGATGGCTTTTGAGGGGACTCTGTCCAACCCAATTTAGCTCTATTGAATGAAAGAGTTTAATGGTCAAGATGGTTTTCTCATGCTGTCAATCAATGCCCATTGCATTCTTCTGAATTCATTAATTCAAAAAATATTGATTGAAACTTTAGCTATGTATAGGTTACTGCAGGTAACAGGACAAACTCCCTGTGCTTTTGGTGCTAGTATTGTGATTAAGAGGGTGGTAGAGTGAGAGATACACCAGGCAGGACAAGGAGCTCATAAATAAGTCCATTTTAAAGAGAATGAAAAAATGATATGAAGGAAATTGAACAGGACAATAGATTCTGCTTGACTTATGAGTCCTAAGTATCTCTGTGAAAATCAGTTATAGCTGTTGATACTATCAAGAACTGTATGATTTATTCTCTAAATCAAATTCTGTTTTGAGTTTTATTTATGTTGCATAAAATTCATCTTGGTATGATAAAGGGGTCAAAAGAAACAATAGGCTTATTTGTCATTACTCAACTAACATGTCAAAAAAGTATTCACTCATGAAAGGAATAACACTACAGTTTCAGATTTTCCTAGGGAATTGGAGGAAATTGAATTGGGAAAACACAACTAAAGCATCAATTCACCAGGCATTAATTTCTTCAATTCCCAAGCAGTATAGCATTATAAGATTCCTACCAAAAAAGTACTCAGGGATCTTTTTCTATAGGTACACAAAATTTTTAGGAAAAAATACCAACTTGCTTAATTGCTCATATTTTACTTATCAATTAAACTGAAAGATTTGCACAGAACATATTGCCAAATGGGTTGGATGTTGTTATTCAGGAAGTAAGTCTTTGAGCCTAAGATGGCTTCTTAAAACTCAGTTTGAGTTCAAAAAGTACCAGTACATTAGTCTCCATGATGCATCTGTCTTCTCAGGATGGCCATGGGATAACATGGCTGTATAATCAGTGGTTCTAAGAAAAAACCTTTGGTGATGTTTTATAAACTACTGAGAATTGTTCTGACAGACTTTTCAGATTTAGGGCTGTTATAGGTTCATTTTGTTTCTCCACAAATTATATTTCTTCTTTTTCTTCTTGTAATTTCAGTAATTGGGTACAACAGCTGGAATTGTTTAATTTAGTTCACGAACCCTTTTATAATGATAGAAATTAAAAAGGCACAAACGTTCTTTCTAACTTGAAATACGAATACAAGTAAAGGCCTAGTTTATCCTGATGAAGGAGCTTTGGCTGTGTTTAAGACTAACAAATGCTTGTTTCAGCAAATACTTCAACTCCACACCTTGCTGACTAGCTGTAGAACTCATTCTTCATCATATGGGTAGGAAAGAAAGAGGTTGAAGTCCATCCTTTTATCAGGAGTTTAGATACACTCTCCCATAGGAAGTGAGAAAATGCTTTTTTGGAAGTCATTTAGCAATAAGTTTAACAAAAACTATTGTATAAGACACTATCATTCAAGCTGTTTTTTAAAATCTGTATTAACAAAAGAAGGTAAAAGAAGCAATTAGGAACCAAAAAATAAGTAAAAAATAGAATATAAAAGGGAAATGGAACTAAGACTGTATTTAATGAGTTTGTGCTGATAATCCTTTGGCCAACAATAAGCCTTGACGTCTGCAAGATTGTGATGTTTGCGAATTTGGCTCAGGCTAACTCTTGCAGAATTTTTCTTTGTATTAGGTTGATCTATGAAGAACACTTGTTGTGTGCTCAGTGCTGTAGTATATACTTGATGTATGGAGGTGAATTAAACACATATGGTTCCATTGCTCATAGAATTGAATAGAAGACACTAAACAAGAACATACGTGAATAAATAAGCAAATATGTTCATATCATGATAAGTGCTCTGAAGAAATGAACAGGTTGCAATGATGGACATTAACCAGAAGGAGTCATTTAAGCTAAGTGCCAACTGCTAAGGCTAAGTGCCAATTCAATTTATGCATTGGAAGGTCAACTGGATTTTCATATAACTAGTCAGGGTAGGGGTTATTAACCTGTAACCTTGGAACCAAAGGAGGGTAAATCTTCTTTCTATGGTAGGATTAAATATGTGATTTTATATATGTATATATCATCATTTACTTAGTGGACTATTTCTATGAGATGGATTGTAATGGCTTTCCAGATGGGTTCATTCACATTACTTGCCTTTGATCTGCTCCTTTTTGGCTTCCTGATCATAGAAATTCTAACTGGACTGGAAATTTTGCACTATTTAAACTTCGAGAGTTAATCCATTGATCCATGTGTTAAATCACACTGGTTGAACCAAATCCTTTTTTGAGAGTCGGAGGGTGTTTTCAAGAGTATTAAAAGCATTACTGGATGGAATTTTCTGCTTTGAGATGTCCATTTAGTACAAAACACTTTTCTGTGGAATATTTAATCACTCTCAGTATCCTCTTCTTTTGTTCTTCATCTTTTTTATTTGCACTATGAATATGAGAAGACTACAAACTTACTATTAGGTCATAAACTGTTACTTGCATTCCTAAGAACTCTTGAATTGACAAACCATATTGTAACGATTGTTTCAATGCACAAAAGAGGAATTAGAACTGTAGTGTTAGTCTTGCAATTACTTATAATTTTTCTTAGAGGAATTCCTATAATAATATTTTATAATTTTATACCTATTTATACACAGCTACATATCAAAACAGCACTGAGCAAAAATATCTTTGAGTACATAGAGATTTTCCTTTTCTTTCCCACCACTCTTCCAACACTATTGTTGGCACACTACTTCTTGCATACTCTAATTGCCTGCACTGTTTATAATATTGGCCAACATTTATTAAGCACTGACTATGTGCGAAACATTGTTGTAAGCATGTCATGAATATTTTCTTGTTTAATCTTCATAGCGACCCTATGGGGTAGGCATTTTTATTAACCTTATTTTCCAGATATGGGCATTCAGGCATAGGATATGTTAAGTATCTTGCCCAAGTTCACAAAATTGGCTAATGTGACTCTAAACTGTAAGAGCCAAACATCTCTTGCCTGCAACTGCTACATTTCTGGTTCTTGATTAAAGGATGGTGATCTCCTTATAATTGATTAAGGCAAGGGTGTCAGTACAATGCAAAGAATGTTTCCCCAGAAGCTCTGTCATATTGTATCTGTATGCTTTCTGAGAAGCAGACTGGGAGAAATTCCTGTGAAAAAGAAGTCATTAGTGTTAATAAGATATGTTTATAAGGTGCTAACGAACCATTTATAAATACATAAAAATGCCAATTGGGTCTCTTTTTACTGAAATTCATTCATAAAAGGACATGACCCTTTTGATAGGTCTTTCCTGTAGATAAACCTCAGAGCGGGGTCTGGTGGTATAGACTGGAGTAAAAGCATGTAATAATTATGGATGAAAAGGGTCTGTAGACAGGTTGAAAGAGGCCTAGCTCATTTTTATTTAAATAAATACCATAAAACTTAAAATATGACTCTAATTAGATGGATTATTATTCATAATTCTGATATGCAGGAAATGATTATTCTGAAACACTCAGTGTGCAGAATCATGCATTCCAAGGGTGATGGTTTAGCTTCTGGCAGCTTAACTATGAAATTCCTCTTCCTTTTAAGATTATATATTCCTGATATAGAGTTTAAAAATACAGAATGGAAGGAAATATCACATATTGTTTATACAATTTGAAAAATATGCCCCTGAAAATTCTGCCAATAAAGCTTGCATTAGATGTTTCTCTGTTTATAATTTTAAAAACTCACCTAGGGATCAGAAACCACTTTAACACTTGAGGAGTTTTCTTTCCCTAGGCCCTTGAAAAATTGAGCTCTGCTGTGTCAATGTGGCTAAGTCTGCCCTGGGCTACTCTTGATGATAGAATTCCTAGAATAAACATCAAAGATGATGAAAGGTAACCTGAACTGAATTTCTTCTGAACTTGAATGAAGTTGAGAGATCAGTCTGCAAATTTGTTCCCAGCTGAAAATTTATTTCAGTTGGTGCTATTGCTGTGATCCATCTATGTATAAAATGGGAGGAAAATTAATGGTAAAAAAATGACTACTTCATAAAAATGTAAGGAATATGAACATTCTGAGAGACCATTATCCAGGTCCATGGAAACCTATGAGATGTGTTACAAACATAGACACAACATTGATTTGTATTAGTGATATCCATTTTTGAGAACTTTATTAGTAGAAGCCATTTCATTAAAAGGCATATTTATCACTTGAAACACCCCAGGATAAATCTGAAAAAAATCTAAAGGAAGAAAATTCTATAGCTGAACATTTAAGTAGTATGTCGGTAGAGGTAGTCACTAAAGGAAATGTTGGTCACTGGAATTCTCTCCCCTTATTTGTATTTATTCTATTTGAAGGTTTTGTTAATAGAATATTAGATTTTGTAGAAGTCGCTATTTATTACGTTGCCTTATGTAGCTCTTCCTGAATTTTTTTGTTTATTTATTCATTCTTTATTTACTTATAATCTATTTTCCTCTATTAGAATATAATTCTGTAAGAACAAAGCTTTCTAATTCACTCAGCCCAGTATGGGAACCATGGGAACCATGATTGACACAGGTAGGCCTTCAGTCAGGGGAGGAGCAAGATCATTTCTTTCCAGAACTTCCTAGAACATCTGCACAACGCTTTGTACACAGAAAGTCAATAAGAATCTGTCAAGAAAATAAAGTAAATAGGGATTATAACACTTCAGTCACCATCAGAGTTAACTGTATGCTGATGGTAGGAAAATAACCCCAAATGAGAAGAGCATCTCAGAAGGAATCAATGGATATTCAGGCTTGAGTTTGTCCTTTGGACTATAAGTCACTGTATAATAGAGTATAGTGCTTTGCAAAAGGAAAAGGTATGTGTGCTTATCAATAAATAACAATGACCAGCAACTTCTTCAAACAAAAAAGTATTTGAGTGGCTACTCTATATTGGGTGGGCATTTATGAATAAACTGGTAGGCATTTATGAATAAACTGGGTTTAGTCTGAGATCTAAAAAAAAGAAAAGAGAGAGACATTGGTAAACATATTATGTGAAAGAACATTCTCTGTGGGCACAGCAGCTAGTGTGAAGGCCTGGTGACAATGTGAGAAAGATGTACATTTGGAGAAAACAGAGAAGTGTTGCCTTGGATTTTTTTACAGTTGTGATCAGAAGCCACTGGAAAAATTTAATAACATGAATCAGGTGATATAATTTAGGTGTATAAGATCACTGTCTGGTAAGTGGGCTAGAGGTTTCAGAGGGTTAAGAATTGAAGCAGGGAGTACTCGCTTTGGCAGCACATATACTAAAATTGGAAAGAATGTAAGCAGGAAGAGCATTCTGGAACATTCTGGAAGAGCATTCTGGATAATGGAAGTGAGAAGATCTTACTTTGGACATGAGTCTTTGTGGTGTAGCCGGGGCAAAGTAGACAGATTCAGTATAGGTGTGGAGTTGCTCAACTGATGTGGGAAATGAGGGAAGAAGGAATGCAGGAGAATTCTTAGGATATGGGACTGGAGGTTGAGAAGGAGCTCCACAAGTGGTTGTAAAAAAATCTAGGAAAACCTGAGAAGGGAAGAGCAGAAGGATCAACATGGATATTACAGGGACAAATCAAAGATGAGATACTAAAATACTAATTGTAAATACCTATTGCATTCTTACTAGGTATAGAGCCAATAACTTCATGTATATGATTTTATTATTCTAAAAAATCATGTGAAGTGGATTATTCCTTCATTTTACAAAAGAAAGAAAAGTTAATTAACTTGGTCAGATCATACGATGGAGAGGAATGGGGTATAACATCCTTTAGTATGCTAACTGCCCACCTTCCCAGATGTTCTTGACACCACTGCAGGGAAACATATGAATAAGTCCTTAGAGAATGAATGAGAAATCTCACAAAAGAAGCTCAAGGAAAGTTGCTGTAGCCAGGCTCACACATAAATCCATTCTATTTTCAATAATAATATTTTAGAGTATTATGGAATTTCTAATATGTACACTGTACATATAGCAAGAGAGTGACAATGTAATTGAAAGGGATGGAAAGATGAAAAAGATACTACTTTCAAGAGCTTATAAGCAAATGTGAAGATGCTTAACAACAACCTGTTGTATAGAAGACATTCACAAATATGTGTTGAATAATCACAAATCCCCCCAACAAAAAAAGGCTAAGATTTTAAGTAAGGCAATCAACAGAGATCAGACTTGAAAGCATGAAATAGCAAGGGAATAGAAATATAATAGAAATAATAATAGAAATAATAGAAATAGAAAGGGAAGCATGCAGATAGTTGTGGAAACTATTACTTTTATAGCCCTTGCCCAATTACCATGATTGGTAGCTCTAAGGGATACTAACATCCCCTGATCCTTTTTCCTAGGCATAAACTTCATATTCATGAACAAATAATATTTGGCACTGTTCCTATCTTGGCTTCACCTAATGGTACCAGTTTGTCTAAAATGCTAAGCAAATTGAAAGCAAAAAACAAAGAGGAGCTTGAAAAACAAATCGAGACTGGGTAAAGTTGCATGACTGCAGTTCCCAGCTTTCTCTTACCTGGTGTATTGCAATTCGGGATTCTTTTCTCTCCCCGGTTCAGGTAAATATCTCTCAGTATTAGGGATGCTTCCTGTTCTAGGAAAGAGATGGTTGATGTAATCCGAAGCTATTGGATTTCCTCTCTGGTTTTCTTAAATTTCATTCTACTCACTTTTCAAAAACAAGGCACTTACAGTAGGCAACAACGGCAGTGTTCTATCACAGGAAGAGCTTCTTTCACAACCTTTTATTATTTCATCTGTGATCTTCAACAATCATGAGCTTCCCGTTTTCTGTAGTGAGAGGGGAGACTAGAAGGGAACTTGATGAAGAGGAAATGTGATATGACCCAGTGACTCACAAGTTCATCCCTAACTTTTATTGTCAGATAATGTTTACACACTTCTTGCTTTTTCTTTCTCTCTGGAATTATCTATAACTTTTGTTCTAAAATCCTTTCATCCTTTACCTCCCTGTGCATTCAATATTTTCTTCTTTGGCTTCTGTTGGGAATGCAAGGTGTCAAAACATACTATTTAGATGAAACTTTGATATCTTTCCCTGTGTTGAGTTTGTTATTTCCTATTGTCTGTCCATATAAAAAGCCATGTATGTAAGGCTTTGATCCACTTTCAGTTCAGGGCACATTATTGCTTTCCTCTTTTACCTCTTGTCCCCAAATCAATAGATCTGGATGGACTTCTCAGTGATATTATGCAACCTGGTTTGTAAGATAACCTGGATTTTCCCAGAGTTTTTATCATTTCCCTAGTTTGCAGCCTTTTCATCTTAAAACCAAGATTTTTATTAGTTTAAGTTCTACTTTTCTAATCTTAAAATACAAAGTGATGGTTTGTTATTACCTGGAGCTCCTGCACATTTAATGATTTCATTAGAATTATATTTCCTATCTGTACAAGAGATTTCTTTCCCTTTCAGTAGAGAAAAACTTCCATTCTTCTTCATTTGTTTTTGAAATTCAGCACTTCCATGGTCTTTGAGTTGTAATTTTGGTTTATTACTGTGATAAAACTAACTTTATTGGAGTCAGTTGGAGATTATGGTCTCAAGGCAATTAAGAGAAGTTATCTCAGAAATAAGATACATAAGGACGGAGGTTTGCTTTATGAAGAGAGAAAACACATAAGACAGTGCCTACTCTCTCATTTCATGGTTCATAAGTAATTGTTCAATATAAGTAAGCAGTAATTTTCTAAACCATATAGACTTAATCCAATTATCAAATATAAGCTGCCCTAAGGTGAAAAGTAAACATATGTCACACTCTCTTAAGTCATTTTACTGCCTTCTCATGAACTAATGCATATGCCAGTAAGTCCATTCTTGTTTTGCTGATGAAACTGGGTTGAAAATACAAAGAAACTCATTCATCTAATCACTCTTTAAAATAGAAAGTCCTCCATCTTTCAGCTCTGGATTCTGCTGATTGGACTTGTTGGTTTATAACAAAACATCACTAACATAAGTAAAGACTCTTGCTTATAATCCTGACGTTCTCTGATTTTGACCAGTCAAATGCTGTGGCAGCTGCCAAGAAGCAGATTTTTAAAAAATCTAAGTGCAGAGAACCTGGGTGGCTCAGTTGGTTAAGTATATGCTTTTGACTCAGGTCATGATCCCAGGGTCCTGAGACTGAGTCCCGCATCCAGCTCCCTGCTCAGTGGGGAGCCTGCATCTCCCCTGCCTGCCACTCACCCTGCTTGTGTGCTCTCTCTCTCTCTCTGTCAAATAAATAAAATCTTAAAAAAAAATCTAAGTACAACTCTGGCTTCACCACTTAAACCGTGGTACTATGATAAGAGAGTAATTCATAAGCATACCTTGAAAACCATAGCCACTATTGTGGACTTAATTCTGTTTCCCCAAATTCAAATGTTGAAGCCGTAAATCCCAATGTGACTTTGGAGCTTTTGGAGTCAGTTAAGGTTAAATTAGGTCATAAGGGTAGAGTCCTAATCCAACAAGATTGGTGGTTTTATTAGAAGAGGGAGAAAGAGAGATCTCTCACTCTCTCTCTATGCCGATACACCATGAAAAGGCCATGTGAAGACACAGCAAGAAAGTAGCTGTCTACAGGTTAGGAAGAGAGATCTCTCCAGAAACTGACCTTGCTGGATCTTGGTCTAAGACTTCTAGTCTCCAGAATTGTGAGAAAATAAATTGCTATTGCTTAATCTATCCAGTCTATGGTACTTTGATATGGCAGCATGAGCAAACTAATAAAACTACTCTTAGGGAAAAAAAATTTACAAAAGAAGATACAAATCTTCTGGAAGTGAGGAATATAATTATAATGAAAATTTTCCTGTAAGCTTTTTTAAGGGGTATTTTCTTCTATCCTTTCTCACAATATGTATAATTGATATTTCTGATGAATATATGTTCATAATACTTATCACCTAAAGTAGTACAGTTTTTACAACTATAATCTGGAACCATCTAGGGAAGACTGAGAGTATTGTCACCCTACTTTTAGAGAACTATCAGATGCCAAGATGTCTGTCTGCTCATTCCTGGGGATAATCCCATGTTAAGTGTCCAGTGATGGCTTTGATTGGTAATATTGGGTCATTATCCATTGGTTACTATCAATCTCCATTTTTCTGTGGATATTCATATATTCAGCTGTTACTCCATGTTTGCAGCTTTCCTTCATCTAAGCACATACAGAGCCAATTTTCCTTTGACGCTAGATTAATGTCTACAGAATCTTTAATTTATTCTAATCACCAACTTTAAGACAAGTTCTCTTAATTTGACTATAATCTCTCTAAAGATATGTGATATATTAGTGCAAAGATACTTAGGGCAGCTTTCAGAGGCAATGATCAGGCAACAAGCATGATATTCACCATGTAAGTGTATTAATAAATGATTTGTTTCTGTAAAGAGTAATTTGTAGCCTTGCTATTTTATAATTTCTAAGGAACATGGGTAGAAGATGAGGGTGGAAAATCTCATTTAACAAGCTCAAGGTCCTTAACAATGCTTGTAGCTGGACTGTGATAGTTATATTCCACTCTTGAAAGATAAGACAGTTATATGATGTTCTTTATGACCAAAGTAGTGTTTTTTTAAAAAAATTATATAACCTCTTCATTTCCTCCTAAAAAATAAAAATTCTTTCATTTGATCGACACGTGTTTGGTATATATTTTTATTATTAGTGTATTTGTGAATTTTCTATTTCTTTTACCTTAAGTGATTTATTTTTAAAATATGCTAGAGGATATTGAGTGGAAAATTCACTGTGTCCCAGAGTTGTGGTTAAGGCCTCAAATTGTGGACAAGAGGCGCTAAGTATCCTACTTCGAAAGCCAGTATGTAATAGAAGCCAGCCATATTCCCACAGGACTTGTTAAGAGGTGAAAAGTACACACCACCCTCTGCCAACAGTGACTAAGAGAACTGGGGAGAGGAAAGGGAATCATCAGCCTTGTAGAGTGTACTAGTTGAGAGTGATGCTAACTGCTGTAACTGACAAACCTTTATAATTCAGAATAAAATAAAATTTTATTTTTCACTTATGTAATTGAACTATGTGGGTGTTCCTGGTTGAATAGTTTTTCTTAAAGCACTCTTTCCAGCTTGTAACGTTGCCATTTTTAGCACATGGCTTCCATACTAGTTCCTGGGGGGAGGGAGGCGGTGATTATCTCCATTTCAGGCAGCCAGAAAGGGAGAACATGTAAGATTGCACATGGGAGGATTTCAGGTTGTATTATTTTGCTAGGGTGGCCATAACAAAATACCACCACAGACTGGGTGGCTTAAACAACAGAAATTTATTTTGTCACAGTTTTGGTGGCTACAAGTCCATGATCAAGATGTCAGCAGGTTTATTTTCATCTGAGGCCTCTCTTTTGTTTGTAAATGGCTGTCTCTGGCTGTGTCCTCACATAGTCTTTCCTCTGTGTGTATGCATCCCTGATGTCTCTTTGTATGTCCAAATTTATGCTTCTGATAGAGACACCAGATTGAATTAGGGCCCACCCTAATGGCCTCATTTTAACTTAATCACCTCTTTGAAGGTCCTATGTCCAAATATAGTCATATTCTAAGGCACTGGGAGTTAAAGCTCCAACATATGAATTTGGGGAGGATATAATTCAGTAATGTGGGCCAAACATTGAAGTGATGATATGTATCACATCCACTCAATGGAATCTTTGGCTAGAACTCTAACATATGAGTCTGTGTAATTGCAAAGGGATCTAGGAAATGTAGCCTACCTGCATACTCAGGAAGAAGAAGGAAAATAAATGGATTTGATCAGGGAGCAATCTCTTCCAGATTCCGCTCACTCTTGCCTCTATATCTAATATATAATAATGAGGTAGGGACAGAAGAACAGCAATAAATTGTCCAAATGAGGGAGAATGAGAGATACACAGCTGTGTCTAGTAAATAGTAATAATGAACTCCCACAGGGCAGGCATTATATGGGTCCTCTGCTCTGGCAATTCTTGATTAGACCCTTCTTCTGCCCTCTGGGGGACCACTACAGACCACTGTTCCATAAGGCCCCTTTCTCTCCTCTTTAGGTGGTTCCTTTTTGTTCCTCATCCTTCATGCCAGGTCTCGAGTGTCCTTGGGTATATCATCACTTGGAGCTTTGCATATTTTTTCAGACTGCGTCCTGTTCAGATAAATCTGAGCACCCATGTGTTGTCTGAAGACTTGAGAAGCTAAAGGCATACATGGTTTCTTTGGTAATACAAGGCCCTTAACACCTTAAGAAGGTTTTGATCCACTTGCTTCTAACCAGTTCCATGTGCCAATAACTACCACCCTAAATTCTCCCCCAAATATAACTCTCAAATTTGATGTGTGCCTTCGCTGCCTCCTCTCCATGCTTCTCTCAGCCTGGAGCTTAAGAGAAACTATATCAAGGCCCTAGAAACAACTCTTTGAAGAGGAAATGAACTATCTTTAATTCAATCTCAAAGGCAGAGATGAGTTCCTTGTTCAATTAAATCTTATTGTGCCTCTGTTACTCAATGTCTTATCAATTTATTTTATTTTATTTTTATTATGAGTCTAGAAAGAATTAGATTTTCTGAATTTTTTTAATTTTTTATAAACATATAATATATTTTTATCCCCAGGGGTACAGGTCGGTGAATCGGCATGTTTATACACTTCACAGCACCCACCATAGCACATACCCTCCCCAATGACCATAACCCCACCCCCCCCTCCCAACCCCCCTCCCCCCATCAACCTTCAGTTTGTTTTGTGAGATTAAGAGTCACTTATGGTTTGTCTCCCTCCCAATCCCATCTTGTTTCATTTACTCTTCTCCTACCCCATTAACCCCCCATGTTGCATCTCCTCTCCCTCATATCAGGGAGATCATATGATAGTTGTCTTTCTCCAATTGACTTATTTTGCTAAGCATGATACTCTCTAGTTCCATCCACGTTGTCGCAAATGGCAAGATTTCATTTCTTTTGATGGCTGCATAGTATTCCATTGTGTATATATACCACTTCTTTATCCATTCATCTGTTGATGGACATCTAGGTTCTTTCCATAGTTTGGCTATCATAGACATTGCTGCTATAAACGTTCGGGTGCACATGCCCCTTCGGATCACTACGTTTGTATCTTTAGGGTAAATACCCAGCAGTGCAATTGCTGGGTCATAGGGTAGTTCTATTTTCAACATTTTGAGGAACCTCCATGCTGTTTTCCAGAGTGGTTGCACCAGCTTGCATTCCCACCAACAGTGTAGGAGGGTTCCCCTTTCTCCGCATCCTCGCCAGCATCTGTCATTTCCTGACTTGTTAATTTTAGCCATTCTGACTGGTGTGAGGTGATATCTATCTCATTGTGGTTTTGATTTGTATTTCCCTGATGCCGAGTGATATGGAGCACTTTTTCATGTGTCTGTTGGCCATCTGGATGTCTTCTTTGCAGAAATGTCTATTCATGTCTTCTGCCCATTTCTTGATTGGATTATTTGTTCTTTGGGTGTTGAGTTTGCTAAGTTCTTTATAGAATTTGGACGCTAGCCCTTTATCTGATATGTCGTTTGCAAATATCTTCTCCCATTCTTTCAGTTGTCTTTTGGTTTTGTTAACTATTTCCTTTGCTGTGCAAAAGCTTTTGATCTTGATAAAATCCCAATAGTTCATTTTTGCCCTTGCTTCCCTTGCCTTTGGCGATGTTCCTAGGAAGATGTCGCTGTGGCTGAGGTCGAAGAGTTGCTACCTGTGTTCTTCTCAAGGATTTTGATGGATTCCTTTCTCACATTGAGGTCCTTCATCCATTTCGAGTCTATTTTCGTGTGTGGTGTAAGGAAATGGTCCAATTTCATTTTTCTGCATGTGGCCGTCCAATTTTCCCAACACCATTTATTGAAGAGGCTGTCTTTTTTCCATTGGACATTCTTTCCTGCTTTGTCAAAGATTAGTTGACCATAGAGTTGAGGGTCTATTTCTGGGCTCTCTATTGTGTTCCACTGATCTATGTGTCTGTTTCTTGGCCAATACCATGCTGTCTTGATGATGACAGCTTTGTAATAGAGCTTGAAGTCCAGAATTGTGATGCCACCAACTTTGGCTTTCTTTTTCAATATTCCTTTGGCTATTCGAGGTCTTTTCTGGTTCCATATAAATTTTAGGAATATTTGTTCCATTTCTTTGAAAAAAATGGATGGTACTTTGATAGGAATTGCATTAAATGTGTAGACTGCTTTAGGTAGCATATTATATAAATATATATAATATAAATATAGATAAATAAAAATATATAATATAAATAAAGAATAATATTTATTCTTCCAATCCAGGGGCATGGAACATTTTTCCATTTCTTTGTGTCTTCCTCAATTTCTTTCATGAGTACTTTATAGTTTCCTGTGTATAGATTCTTAGCCTCTTTGGTTAGGTTTATTCCTAGGTATCTTGTAGTTTCAGGTGCAATTATAAATGGGATTGACTCCTTAATTTCTCTTTCTTCTGTCTTGTTGTTGGTGTAGAGAAATGCAACTGATTTCTGTGCATTGATTTTATATCCTGACACTTTACTGAATTCCTGTACAAGTTCTAGCAGTTTTGGAGTGGAGTCTTTTGGGTTTTCCACATATAGTATCATATCATCTGCGAAGAGTGATAGTTTGACTTCTTCTTTGCCGATTTGGATGCCTTTAATTTCCTTTTGTTGTCTGATTGCTGAGGCTAGGACTTCTAGTACTATGTTGAATAGCAGTGGTGATCACAGACATCCCTGCCGTGTTCCTGACCTTAGCGGAAAAGCTTTCAGGTTTTCTCCATTGAGAATGATATTTGCGGTGGGTTTTTCATAGATGGCTTTGATAATACTGAGGTATGTGCCCTCTATCCCTACACTTTGAAGAGTTTTGATCAGGAAGGGATGCTGTACTTTGTCAAATGCCTTTTCAGCATCTATGGAGAGTATCATATGGTTCTTGTTCTTTCTTTTATTAATGTGTTGTATCACATTGATTGGTTTGCGGATGTTGAACCAACCTTGCAGCCCTGGGATAAATCCCACTTGGTCGTGGTGAATAATCCTTTTAATGTACTGTTGAATCCTATTGGCTAGTATTTTGGTGAGAATTTTTGCATCTGTGTTCATTAAGGATATTGGTCTGTAGTTCTCTTTTTTGATGGGGTCCTTGTCTGGTTTTGGGATCAAGGTGATGCTGGCCTCATAAAATGAGTTTGGAAGTTTTCCTTCTATTTCTATTTTTTGGAACAGTTTCAGGAGAATAGGAATTAGTTCTTCTTTAAATGTTTGGTAGAATTCCCCCGGGAAGCCATCTGGCCCTGGGCTTTTGTTTGTTTGGAGATTTTTGATGACTGTTTCAATCTCCTTACTGGTTATGGGTCTGTTCAGGCTTTCTCTTTCTTCCTGGTTCAGTTGTGGTAGTTTATATGTCTCTAGGAATGCATCCATTTCTTCCAGATTGTCAAATTTGTTGGCGTAGAGTTGCTCATAGTATGTTCTTATAATTGTCTGTATTTCTTTGGTGTTTGTTGTGATCTCCCCTCTTTCATTCATGATTTTATTTATTTGGGTCCTTTCTCTTTTCTTTTTGATAAGTCTGGCCAGGGGCTTATCAATCTTATTAATCCTTTCAAAGAACCAGCTCCTATTTTCATTGATTTGTTCTATTGTTTTTTTTGGTTTCTATTTCATTGATTTCTGCTCTGATCTTTAGGATTTCTCTTCTCCTGCTGGGTTTAGGCTTTCTTTCTTGTTCTTTCTCCAGCTCCTTTAGGTGTAGGGTTAGGTTGTGTACCTGAGACCTTTCTTGTTTCTTGAGAAAGGCTTGTACCGCTCTATATTTTCCTCTCAGGACTGCCTTTGTTGTGTCCCACAGATTTTGAACCGTTGTGTTTTCATTATCATTTGTTTCCATGAATTTTTTCAGTTCCTCTTTAATTTCCTGGTTGACCCATTCATTCTTTAGGAGGATGCTGTTTAGTCTCCATGTATTTGGGTTCTTTCCAAAACTCCTTGTGTGATTGAGTTCTAGCTTCAGAGCATTGTGGTCTGAAAATATGCAGGGAATGATCCCAATCTTTTGATACCGGTTGAGACCTGATTTAGGACCAAGGATGTGATCTATTCTGGAGAATGTTCCATGTGCACTAGAGAAGAATATGTATTCTGTTGCTTTGGGATGAAATGTTCTGAATAGATCTGTGATGTCCATCTGGTCCAGTGTGTCATTTAAGGCCTTTATTTCCTTGTTGATCCTTTGCTTGGATGATCTGTCCATTTCAGTGAGGGGAGTGTTAAAGTCCCCTACGATTATTGTATTATTGCTGATGTGTTTCTTTGATTTTGTTATTAATTGGTTTATATAGTTGGCTGCTCCCACGTTAGGGGCATAGATATTTGAAATTGTTAGATCTTCTTGTTGGACAGTTCCTTTGAGTATGATATAGTGTCCTTCCTCATCTCTTATTATAGTCTTTGGCTTAAAATCTAATTGATCTGATATAAGGATTGCCACTCCTGCTTTCTTCTGATGTCCATTAGCATGGTCAATTCTTTTCCACCCCCTCACTTTAAACCTGGAGGTGTCTTCGGGTTTAAGATGAGTTTCTTGTAGGCAACATATAGATGGGTTTTGTTTTTTTTATCCATTCTGATACCCTGTGTCATTTGATTGGGGCATTTAGCCCATTAACATTCAGGGTAACTATTGAGAGATATGAATTTAGTGCCATTGTATTGCCTGTAAGGTGACTGTTATTGTATATTGTCTCTGTTCCTTTCTGGTCTACTACTTTTAGGCTCTCTCTTTGCTTAGAGGACCCCTTTCAATATTTCCTGTATTGCTGGTATGGTGTTTGCAAATTCTTTCAGTTTTTGTTTGTCCTGGAAGCTTTTAATCTCTCCTTCTATTTTCAATGATAGCCTAGCTGGATATAGTATCCTTGGCTGCATGTTTTTCTCGTTTAGTCCTCTGAATATATCATGCCAGCTCTTTCTGGCTTCCCAGGTCTCTGTGGATAAGTCTGCTGCCAATCTAATATTTTTACCGTTGTATGTTACAGACTTCTTTTTCCGGGCTGCTTTCAGGATTTTCTCTTTGTCACTAAGACCTGTAAATTTTACTATTAGGTGACAGGGTGTGGACCTATTCTTATTGATTTTGAGGGGGGGTCTCTGAACCTCCTGTATTTTGATGCTTGTTCCCTTTGCCATATTGGGGAAATTCTCTCCAATAATTCTCTCCAATATACCTTCTGCTCCCCTCTCTCTTTCTTCTTCTTCTGGAATCCCAATTATTCTAATGTTGTTTCGTCTTATGGTGTCACCTATCTCTCGAATTCTCTCGTCGTGGTCCAATAGCTGTTTGTCCCTCTTTTGCTCAGCTTCTTTATTCTCTGTCATTTGGTCTTCTATATTGCTAATTCTTTCTTCTGCCTCATTTATCCTAGCAGTGAGAGCCTCCTTTTTTGATGCACCTCATTAATAGCTTTTTTGATTTCAACTTGGTTAGATTTTAGTTCTTTTATTTCTCCAGAAAGGGCTTTTATATCTCCCAAGAGGGTTTCTCTAATATCTTCCATGCCTTTTTTGAGCCCGGCTAGAACCTTGAGAATCGTCATTCTGATCTCTAGATCTGACATATCACCAATGTCTGTATTGATTAGGTCCCTAGCCTTCGGTACTGCCTCTTGTTCTTTTTTCTTCTGTGGTGAATTTTTCCGCCTTGTGTTTTTGTCCAGATAAGAGTATATGAAGGAGTAAGTAAAATACAAAAAGGGTGGCAACAACCCCAGGAAATTATGCTTTAACCAAATCAGAAGAGATCCCAAATCGTGAGGGGGGAGAAAGGGGATAAAGAGAGGTTCAGAAAGAAAAAAGAGAGAGAGAGAAACAATTAAAAAAAAAGAAAACGAATAAAGAAAAAATATAAAAAGGAAAAAAATATATATATATTAGATAAACTAGTTAAAAAACGTTAAAAAAGAAAAGGGTATAAGTTAAAAAAAATTTAGCAGAAGAAGTGAAAATAAATTGAAAAAGAAAAAAAAATTAAATTAACTGCAAAGCTAAAGAATCATGGGGAGAAAGCCATGACTTCCGTGCTTTGCTTTCTCCTCCTCTGGAATTCCGCTGCTCTCCTTGGTATTGAAACTGCACTCCTTGGTAGGTGAACTTAGTCCTGGCTGGATTTCTTGTTGATCTTCTGGGGGAGGGGCCTGTTGTAGTGATTCTCAAGTGTCTTTGCCCCAGGCGGAGTTGCACCTCCCTTACCAGGGGCCGGTCTGAGTAATTGGCTTGGGTTTGCTTTCGGGAGTTTTTGTTCCCTGACTGCATTCCATAGAGTTCTGGAGGACGGGAATGAAAATGGCGGCCTCCCAGTCTCTGGCCCAGAGGAGCTGAGAGCCCGGGGCCCCACTCCTCAGTGCGTCCTCAGAGAACAGAGCCCAATTACTCCCGTCAACCTGGCCTCTGGCCGTGCTCCAAGCTGACCAAGCTGAGAGCTCACTCCTCGACTCTGTCTCTGTAGCTGGCTTCCCCATTCTAATACCTATAAGCTCTGCAACACTCAGACACCTCTGATCCTTCTGTGACCCTGCGGGACCTGAGGCCATGCTGACCCCGTGTGGGCTTCACCCTGATTAAGCCTCTGGAGCAATGTCCCTCAGCAGAACAGACTTTTTTAAAAGTCCTGATTTTGGGAGGAGTCAAGATGGCGGAGAAGTAGCAGGCTGAGACTACTTCGGGTAGCCGGAGATCAGCTAAATAGCTTATCTAAAGATTGCAAACACCTACAAATCCAACGGGAGATTGAAGAGAAGAAGAACAGCAATTCCAGAAACAGAAAATCAACCACTTTCTGCAAGGTAGGACTGGCGGAGAAGTGAATCCAAAGCGACGGGAAGATAGACCGCTGGGGGAGGGGCCGGCTCCCGGCGAGCGGTGGAGCAACGGAGCACAAAATTGGGACTTTTAAAAGTCTGTTCCGCTGAGGGACATCGCTCCAGAGGCTTAACTGGGGTGAAGCCCAGGCGGGGTCAGCGCGGCCTCAGCTCCCGCAGGGTCGCAGAAGGATCGCGGGTGTCTGAGTGTCACAAAGCTTACCGGTATTAGAACGGGGAAGCCGGCTGCAGAGACAGAGCCGAGGAGTGACTCTCAGCTCGGGGTTGCCTTGAACCGGTCGCAGGCTCGGTCAGCTCGGAGCGTGGCCGGAGGCCAGGGTGGCGTGAGTCATTGGGCGCTGTTCTCTGGGGGCGCGCTGGGGAGTGGGGCCCCGGGCTCTTGGCTCCTCTGGGCCGGAAACCGGGAGGCCGCCATCTTTATTCCCGTCCTCCGGAACTCTACGGAAAGCGCTCAGGGAACAAAAGCTCCCGAAAGCAAACCCGAGCGGATTACTCAGACCGGCCCCGGGTAAGGGCGGTGCAACTCCGCCTGGGGCAAAGACGCTTGAGAATCACTACAACAGGCCCCTCCCCCAGAAGATCAACAGGAAACCCAGCCAGGACCAAGTTCACCTACCAAGGAGAGCGGCGGAATTCCAGAGGAGAAGAAAGCAAAGCACGGAACTCATGGCTTTCTCCCCATGATTTTTTAGCCTTGCAGTTAATTTAATTTTTTTTTCTTTTTCAATTTTTTTTTCTTTTTCTCTTCTTCTGCTAAATTTTTTTTAACTTTTACCGTTTTCTTTTTTTGACGTTTTTTAAATAGTTTATCTAATATATATTTTATTTTTCCTCTTTTTATATTTTTTCTTTATCAGCTTTCTTTTTTTTAATAGTTTAATAGTTTAATAGTTTTAATAGTTTTTTAATAGTTTTTAATAGTTTTTTAATAGTTTTTTTAATAGTTTAATAGTTTTTTAATAGTTTTAAGAGTTTAATAGGTTAATAGTTTTTTTTTTCTTTCTTTCTGAACCCCTTTTTATCCCCTTTCTCCCCCCTCACAATTCGGGATCTCTTCTGATTTGGCTAAAGCATATTTTCCTGGGGTTGTTGCCACCCTTTTAGTATTTTACTTGCTCCTTCAAAAACTCTTATCTGGACAAAATGACAAGGCGGAAAAATTCACAACAAAAAAAAGAACAAGAGGCATTACCAAAGGCTAGGGACCTAATCAATACAGACATTGGTAATATGTCAGATATAGAGTTCAGAATGACGATTCTCAAGGTTCTAGCCGGGCTTGAAAAAGGCATGGAAGATATTAAAGCAACCCTCTCGGGAGATATAAAAGCCCTTTCTGGAGAAATAAAAGAACTAAAATCTAACCAAGTTGAAATCAAAAAAGCTATTAATGAGGTGCAATAAAAAATGGAGGCTCTCACTGCTAGGATAAATGAGGCAGAAGAAAGAATGAGCGATATAGAAGACCAAATGACAGAGAATAAAGAAGCTGAGCAAAAGAGGGACAAACAGCTACTGGACCACGAGGGGAGAATTCGAGAGATAAGTGACACCATAAGACGAAACAACATTAGAATAATTGGGATTCCAGAAGAAGAGGAAACAGAGAGGGGAGCAGAAGGTATATTGGAGAGAATTATTGGAGAGAATTTCCCCAATATGGCAAAGGGAACAAGCATCAAAATTCAGGAGGTTCAGAGAACCCCCCTCAAAATCAATAAGAATAGGTCCACACCCCATCACCTAATAGTAAAATTTACAAGTCTTAGTGACAAAGAAAAGATCCTGAAGGCAGCCCGGGAAAAGAAGTCTGTAACGTACAATGGTAAAAATATTAGATTGGCAGCAGACTTATCCACAGAGACCTGGCAGGCCAGAAAAAGCTGGCATGATATATTCAGAGTACTAAATGAGAAAAACATGCAGCCAAGAATACTATATCCAGCTAGGCTATCATTGAAAATAGAAGGAGAGATTAAAAGCTTCCAGGACAAACAAAAACTGAAAGAATTTGCAAATACCAAACCAGCTCTACAGGAAATATTGAAAGGGGTCCTCTAAGCAAAGAGAGACCCTAAAAGTAGTAGATCAGAAAGAAACAGAGACAATATACAATAACAGTCACCTTACAGGCAATACAATGGCACTAAATTCATATCTCTCAATAGTTACCCTGAATGTTAATGGGCTAAATGCCCCAATCAAATGACACAGGGTATCAGAATGGATAAAAAAACAAAACCCATCTATATGTTGCCTACAAGAAACTCATCTTAAACCCGAAGACACCTCCAGATTTAAAGTGAGGGGGTGGAAAAGAATTGACCATGCTAATGGACATCAGAAGAAAGCAGGAGTGGCAATCCTTATATCAGATCAATTAGATTTTAAGCCAAAGACTATAATAAGAGATGAGGAAGGACACTATATCATACTCAAAGGAACTGTCCAACAAGAAGATCTAACAATTTCAAATATCTATGCCCCTAACGTGGGAGCAGCCAACTATATAAACCAATTAATAACAAAATCAAAGAAACACATCGACAAGAATACAATAATAGTAGGGGATTTTAACACTCCCCTCACTGAAATGGACAGATCATCCAAGCAAAAGTTCAACAAGGAAATCAAGGCCTTAAATGACACACTGGACCAGATGGACATCACAGATATATTCAGAACATTTCGTCCCAAAGCAACAGAATACACATTCTTCTCTAGTGCACATGGAACATTCTCCAGAATAGATCACATTCTTGGTCCTAAATCAAGTCTCAACCGGTATCAAAAGATTGGGATCATTCCCTGCATAATTTCAGACCACAATGCTCTGAAGCTAGAACTCAATCACACGAGGAAATTTGGAAAGAACCCAAATACATGGAGACTAAACAGCATCCTTCTAAAGAATGAATGGGTCAACCAGGAAATTAAAGAAGAATTGAAAAAATTTATGGAAACAAATGATAATGAAAACACAACGGTTCAGAATCTGTGGGACACAACAAAGGCAGTCCTGAGAGGAAAATATAGAGCGGTACAAGTCTTTCTCAAGAAACAAGAAAGGTCTCAGGTACACAACCTAACCCTACACCTAAAGGAGCTGGAGAAAGAACAAGAAAGAAATTCTAAACCCAGCAGGAGAAGAGAAATCATAAAGATTAGAGCAGAAATCAATGAAATAGAAACCAAAAAAACAATAGAACAAATCAATGAAACTAGGAGCTGGTTCTTTGAAAGAATTAATAAGATTGATAACCCCCTGGCCAGACTTATCAAAAAGAAAAGAGAAAGGACCCAAATAAATAAAATCATGAATGAAAGAGGAGAGATCACAACGAACACCAAAGAAATACAGACAATTATAAGAACATACTATGAGCAACTCTACGCCAACAAATTTGACAATCTGGAAGAAATGGATGCATTCCTAGAGACATATAAACTACCACAACTGAACCAGGAAGAAATAGAAAGCCTGAACAGACCCATAACCAGTAAGGAGATTGAAACAGTCATCAAAAATCTCCAAACAAACAAAAGCCCAGGGCCAGATGGCTTCCCGGGGGAATTCTACCAAACATTTAAAGAAGAACTAATTCCTATTCTCCTGAAACTGTTCCAAAAAATAGAAATAGAAGGAAAACTTCCAAACTCATTTTATGAGGCCAGCATCACCTTGATCCCAAAACCAGACGAGGATCCCAACAAAAAAGAGAACTACAGACCAATATCCTTGATGAACACAGATGCAAAAATTCTCGCCAAAATACTAGCCAATAGGATTCAACAGTACATTAAAAGGATTATTCACCACGACCAAGTGGGATTTATTCCAGGGCTGCAAGGTTGGTTCAACATCCGCAAACCAATCAATGTGATACAACACATTAATAAAAGAAAGAACAAGAACCATATGATACTCTCCATAGATGCTGAAAAAGCATTTGACAAAGTACAGCATCCCTTCCTGATCAGAACTCTTCAAAGTGTAGGGATAGATGGCACATACCTCAACATTATCAAAGCCATCTATGAAAAACCCACCGCAAATATCATTCTCAATGGAGAAAACCTGAAAGCTTTTCCGCTAAGGTCAGGAACACGGCAGGGATGTCCGTTATCACCACTGCTATTCAACATAGTACTAGAAGTCCTAGCCTCAGCAATCAGACAACAAAAGGAAATTAAAGGCATCCAAATCGGCAAAGAAGAAGTCAAACTATCACTCTTTGCAGATGATATGATACTATATGTGGAAAACCCAAAAGACTCCACTCCAAAACTGCTAGAACTTGTACAGGAATTCAGTAAAGTGTCAGGATATAAAATCAATGCACAGAAATCAGTTGGATTTCTCTACACCAACAACAAGACAGAAGAAAGAGAAATTAAAGAGTCCATCCCATTTACAATTGCACCCAAAACTATAAGATACCTAGGAATAAACCTAACCAAAGAGACTAAGAATCTATACACAGAAAACTATAAAGTACTCATGAAAGAAATTGAGGAAGACACAAAGAAATGGAAAAATGTTCCATGCTCCTGGATTGGAAGAATAAATATTGTGAAAATGTCTATGCTACCTAAAGCAGTCTACACATTTAATGCAATTCCTATCAAGGTACCATCCATTTTTTTCAAAGAAATGGAACAAATAATCCTAAAATTTATATGGAACCAGAAAAGACCTCGAATAGCCAAAGGAATATTGAAAAAGAAAGCCAAAGTTGGTGGCATCTCAATTCTGGACTTCAAGCTCTATTACGAAGCTGTCATCATCAAGACAGCATGGTACTGGCACAAAAACTGACACATAGATCAATGGAACAGAATAGAGAGCCCAGAAATAGACCCTCAACTCTATGGTCAACTCATCTTCGACAAAGCAGGAAAGAATGTCCAATGGAAAAAAGACAGCCTCTTCAATAAATGGTGTTGGGAAAATTGGGCAGCCACATGCAGAAAAATGAAGTTGGATCATTTCCTTACACCACACACGAAAATAGACTCAAAATGGATGAAGGATCTCAATGTGAGAAAGGAATCCATCAAAATCCTCGAGGAGAACACAGGCAGCAACCTCTTCGACATCAGCCGTAGCAACATCTTCCTAGGAACATCACCAAAGGCAAGGGAAGCAAGGGCAAAAATGAACTTTTGGGATTTTATCAAGATCAAAAGCTTTTGCACAGCAAAGGAAACAGTTAACAAAACCAAAAGACAACTGACAGAATGGGAGAAGATATTTGCAAATGGCATATCAGATAAAGGGCTAGTGTCCAAAATCTATAAAGAACTTAGCAAACTCAACACCCAAAGAACAAATAATCCAATCAAGAAATGGGCAGAGGACATGAACAGACATTTCTGCAAAGAAGACATCCAGATGGCCAACAGACACATGAAAAAGTGCTCCATATCACTCGGCATCAGGGAAATACAAATCAAAACCACCATGAGATATCACCTCACACCAGTCAGAATGGCTAAAATTAACAAGTCAGGAAATGACAGATGCTGGCGAGGATGCGGAGAAAGGGGAACCCTCCTACACTGTTGGTGGGAATGCAAGCTGGTGCAACCACTCTGGAAAACAGCATGGAGGTTCCTCAAAAGGTTGAAAATAGAACTACCCTATGACCCTGCAATTGCACTGCTGGGTATTTACCCTAAAGATACAAACGTAGTGATCCGAAGGGGCATGTGCACCCGAATGTTTATAGCAGCAATGTCTACAATAGCCAAACTATGGAAAGAACCTAGATGCCCATCTACAGACGAATGGATAAAGAAGATGTGGTATATATACACAATGGAATACTATGCAGCCATCAAAAGAAATCAAATCTTGCCATTTGAGACGACGTGGATGGAACTAGAGGGTATCATGCTTAGCGAAATAAGTCAATCGGAGAAAGACAACTATCATATGATCTCCCTGATATGAGGGAGAGGAGATGCAACATGGGGGGTTGAGGGGGTAGGAGAAGAGTAAATGAAACAAGATGGGATTGGGAGGGAGACAAACCATAAGTGACTCTTAATCTCACAAAACAAACTGAGGGGTTGATGGGGGGAAGGGGGTTGGGAGAGGGGGGGTGGGGTTATGGATATTGGGGAGGGTATGTGCTATGGTGAGTGTTGTGAAGTGTGTAAACCTGGCGATTCGCAGACCTGTACCCCTGGGGATAAAAATATATGTTTATAAAATAAAAAAAAAAAAAAAAAACTAAAAAAAAAAAAAAAAAAGTCCTGATTTTGTGCTCCGTTGCTCTGCTGCTTGTCGGGAGCCGGCCCCTCCCCCCGCAGTCTATCTTCCGTTGCTTTGGATTCACTTCTCCACCAGTGCTACCTTTCAGAAAGTGGTTGATTTTTTGTTTCTAGAATTGTTGTTGTTCTTCTCTTCGATCTCCCATTGGATTTGTAGGTGTTTGTAATCTTTAGATAAGCTATCTAGCTGATCTCCTGCTACCTGAAGTAGTCTCAGCCTGCTACTTCTCCGCCATCTTGACTCCTCCCCTAGATTTTCTGAATTTTTGAGAGCCTGGAGTTCTGAGTTCTTTCTACTCCTTTTCATTTCTGTTTGCATACTACCTTCCTGATCTCATTTCTCTCTTGCAATAACTTGTTAAAGACAGTAAGTAAAAGCCAAGATATGGTACTACTTTCAGTCTTCCAAACCACTTCTAGAATCTAGAATGACTGGGTCAGGTGCCATGTTTTACCTTCCATGCAGGAGATGGTTCTTTCAGATTATTTTACCACTGCATAGCTACCATGAATCTCCATCTATCTAGCTTCAGTATTGTTTCTTACCACTTGTTGCCTCATTAGATGATGTCTTTGTTTAAGGCAATAATACACTCCAACACCAATTTTATATTAGTTGTCATAGGTTAACAGTTATAACAGTTATAACAGACAGATATAAAAACTTCAGAGTTTTAAAAGAACAAATGTTCATTTCTGCTGACTTAACAGTTATGTGGTTTGAGTTTGGGGAAAGGAGAGTTGGCTGTATGTATTCAGTTAGAGACTCAGGTACCTGGAGAAACTGCTATCTTCTTTGATCTTCCTGGGCATTGATATCCAGCCTAAAGGTGGGGAAAAGATATAGAAAATTATTTCTTAGACATTTTCATGGGCTATGGCTAGAAGTAGTTCACTTCCCTTCTGCTCAGTGCAAAGAATTCAGTCTCATGGCCACACACAAATGCTAACAATTCTGGAAAATAAAAAATAGCTTTGTGCCCAAGAAAAATTGAGAACAGATCTGTTAATCAGACTGTTGTTAGTGCTACTGTCGAATAAAATACTTGTGGGCAAAAGATCTTTCTTCACTTTCTTACTGAAGGTAAGTGAAGAGGAATCCAAGAAGATAACTTATGAAAATTGGTGGTACCTTTAAGAAGGGAAAACAGAGTTCTCTTACTTTAATAGGTGCTTTCTGAGCTTAGAATTCTCCAGAGCATAGAGCATGCTGAGTGTTCTAGGGAGAAATTTAAGGGCGCAGGAATATAACATGTAGTCTTAAATTGTTCTACTTCCACTCTGGGAAGGGGAAAGTTTAAGGACCTAGATAATGAAAGACTCGAGGCTCAGGGTGCTGGGAAGGCTCAGTCAGTTAAGCTTCTGCCTTTGGCTCAGGTCATGATCTCAGGGTCCTGGGATCAAGTCCTTCATTGGGTTCTCTGCACAGTGGTGAGTCTGCTTCACCTCTCCCTTTGCCCCTCATTCTCCCACCCCTTGTTCTCCCACCCCTCCCCGTGCTTGTGCTTGTTCTCTCGCTCTCAGATGAATAAATTCTCTCTCTCTTAAATGAATGAAGTCTTTAAAAAAATAAAGACTGGAGGTTCTCAGGAATATAAGAGATTAAGGGATGAGTGACATGCATATAATGCTTTGTTTGGAGAAGAAAATCAGTACAACTGCTTCTTAATCTCAGGTCTGCAAGGCTTTTGAGAGGAGACTTCACATGGAGGAATATAGAGGGTAGTGAACAAACAACTTTGGTATATTGCATAGGTAGTGACTGAGAAAAGTGAAAAATGCCCAGCCTAGAGTGTTTGGGACATATGTATTATTGCCAGTGGATCCCAAAACAGTCATGGCTTCTCTTCTAAGGAGGTTTCTTGAGCTATGCAAAAGCTGAAAATGAAAGCACCCAGAGGAAGCCATGCACACCAACCACATAGAGATACTAACAGCAAAGTCTCCAGTGGCAGACGAAACCAGAATCAACCAGAATGAAGGCAGGAATATCAATCAACTATCAACAAGAGGGAAGTCCTACAAAAAGACCATGCCTTCTTTCTTGCTTATCTTGGCCCCACACTAGAGAAACTAGAACTTATTCCCAAACCTCATCTACTCCATGTAGCTGAGGCCTCTGCTTCAGTTTACACAGGAGGAGGAGAGGAAATTAATTTTGGATGAAGTCCAAGTTCAAAGTTTCAAAATAAGTAAGATTACTTCTTCGTTGTTGTTAATAGCTTTATTGATATATAATTAATATATAATAAGCTGTATTTATTTAAAGTATACATTCTGAGATCTAATAAATTACTAAAATCAATCTCCATCACCCGCAGAATTTTTCTCATGTCCTTTTGTAAAGGTCTTTTCTCTGTCTTTTTTTTTTTTCATTTAGCACAGATTTATGCATTTTGTTTTGTCAATAGTACATTCCTTTGTATTGCTGAGTGGTATTTCATTGCTTGTATATTCCACAATTTGCTTATCCATTCACCTGTTGATAGACAATTATATTGTTTTCAGGTTTTGGCTATTAAAAAATAAAACTGCTATAAACATTTGTACACAAATCTTTTTATAGATATATGTTTTCATTTCTCATGAGGAATCCTGAAAAGTGAAATGGATGGTATGGTAGGTGTATGATTAGCTGACTTAGAAATGGCCGAAGTATTCTCCAACATGGTTGTATCATTAAATATTCTTATCAGCGTTGCATGAGAATTCTAGTTCTTTCATGCCCTTGTCATTTTTAATTACATTCCTTCCAAGAATATGTGGTTATGCTCATTGTGATTTTAACTTGTATCTTCCTAATGACTAATGAGGTTCAGCATCTTTTTATGTATTTGTTAACCATTTGTATATCTTTGAAGTGTTCAAATATTTGTTAATTATTTATTATTGAGTTTTTGAAATTCTTTGTATATTCTGGATATAAGACTTTTGTCAAATATATGATTTACAAATGTTTTCCCCAAGTCTGTGATTTGTATTTTTATTCTCCTAACAGTGTCTTTTAAAAATTGAAATTTTAAATTTTAATAAAGTCCCATTTTTCCTTTCATGGATCATGCTTTTTGTGTTATAGTGAAGAAATCTTCACCTAATCCAAGATTAAAACATTTTTTACCATTTTTTTCTAGATTTAGTTTTTCAGTTTAAATCTATAATCCATCTATGTTGATTTTTGTATATGGCAGAAAGTATACACCAAAATTGTTTGTTTTTTTTTCTTTCATGTGGTTTTCTAATAGTTTTAATATAAAAATACAATATAAAAAGTTATATCTTCTCTTCAGAATTATCTTTGAATCTTTTGCACACATTAGTTGTCTATATGTGCATACAGTCATTGATTTATTTAAAGAATATCACATTGATTTAATTATGTAGCTTTATAATAAGACTCAAAGTCTCAGGTAGTATAAATTCTCTAACATTCTTCTTCTTCAAAGTTCTTTTGACCCTTCTAGATTATCTGCATTTCCTTTTCAGCTTGTCTGCTGGCATTTTGCTTGGGATTGCATTAAATCTATACATCAATTTAGGGAAAATTGACATTTTGACATTACTGAGTCTTCCAATCTATGTACATATACATTTCTCCATGGTTTTGGACTTGTTTTAATTTTTCCCTAGCAGTATTTTGTATTTTCCCATATACAGGGCCTTCGTATTTTTTAAAAATCTATCCCTAAATATTTTATATTTATGATGGTATTATGGATGATTTAAAAATTTATTTTATGATAATTTCCATTAAATGAAAGAAAAATAGATTTTTGTATATTGATCTTTTATTTTATAGCCTGCAACACTAACTTTCTAGTTCTAGTAGCTATTTTACATTTTCCATCAGATTTTTTTTTCATAGACAACTACTTCATCTGTGAGTAAATATTTTACTTTCATTTTTCAATATGGATGTCATATATTTCTTTTTCATGTTTTATTGGAGAAGCCAAAACCTTTATTATAATGATGACTAAAAGTGATGAGAGATGATACTTTATTCTTTATCCTCAAGGGAAAACATTAGTCCTTCACCATACATGTGATGTTAACTGAAGGATATTTTCATAAGTGATCTTTATAAAGTTGAGGAAATTCCCTTGTATTTCTGATATGCTGATAGTTTTTTTTTCTAAATTAATAGATGTGTGGTTCTGTCAAAGGATTTTTCTGCACAAGTGATGCCATAATTGCATCACAAGTGATGATCAAGTGATTTTAATTTTTTATCCTCTTAATATGGTTATTCATACTGATTGACATTTGAGAAACTTTACATTTTTTCCCTATATTTCCTGAGATAAATACCATTTGATTGTGATGTATTATAATTTGTATATATTTTTAGATTTGATTTTCTAAAGTTTTGTTTAGAATTTTTGCATATTATATCATGAGAAATATTATTCTATCATTTTATTATGATGTCTTTGTCTAGTTCTGATATCAGAACAATGCTGGCCCCATAGAATGAATTAGAAAATGTTTCTCCTGTTCAGTTTTTGGAGGTGTTTGTATAGAATTGGTATCATCTGTTCCTTAAATATTTGTTTGAACTCAACCTTTGAAGACATCTGGAATGGAGTTTCTTTTTGAGGAAGTTTTTATTCACAAATTCAATTTCTTTAATACAGATAAACTGTTCAGATTATCTGTTTGTTTTTGGATGAGTATTTGAAGTATCTTTCAGGGAACTTGTCCATGCCATTTATAATGTTAAGTTTATTGGCATAAAGTTGTTCATAATACCCTCCTGTTAATTCTTTTAACATATGGGGACATTCTAATCGTTACATCTTCCATTTTTTAGAGCTGCAGTTTGTGGCTTCTGGAACTTTTTTTTCTAATCAGTCTGGCTAGAAGTTTATCAGTTTTTTTTTTTTATCTCAACAAACCAGTTTTTTTTCACTGATTTTCTCTAGTGTTTTTTAATTTTAGGTTTTAAGTGTGAAAAATAACCATAACTTACAGACAAATGTAGTTTGGACAAAATGTTATGAAGGGGGGCGCCTGGGTGGCTCAGTGGGTTAAAGCCTCTGCCTTCGGCTCAGGTCATGATCCCAGAGTCCTGGGATCGAGCCCCACATCGGGCTCTCTGCTCAGCAGGGAGCCTGCTTCCTCCCCTCTCTCTCTGCCTGCCTCTCTGCCTACTTGTGATCTCTGTCTGTCAAATAAATTAAAAAAAAATTAAAAAAATATTATGAAGGGACCTGCTATTCAGTGGAAAAGCCAGATTTGACCTTTGAGAACAGTAATTGGAAAAAAATTAAATAATTTCAAAGTTAAGACTCTTAAGCTCATTAGATATGTTAAATATAATTACATGTTAATACTATCATTCAGATATAATTTGATTGTTAACAGGCATTCATGTATTTAAATGTCAAATAATTTAGTGGAAAATTTCCCAAAGTGCATGTCATTGAACATTATTTCCTTGAATATAGATATATATTATGTGAAGAAAGGATTTATCTTCAAATAAAAGGAAATACTGGGTTAAACTGAATTGGATAAATTTCTGTTTTTGTAGGATTTTTAATATTTTTAGATACTACATTGTATATCCTTAATTTCCATGAGAGGGATATAAAACACAGCATTTCCCAAATTTTTTAAATGGAGCATCTAGTAGGATAAGAATTTAGCAAAACACCTTTTGGAGAATGTTAGTAGGTTGAAAGAGTTTTAAATGAAACAAACCTTAGTTTAAATTCTTACCTCAGAACCAATTTGATCCAGCCAAGTGACTTTAAGTCTGTGATCCCCAATTCACCTTCAAAAAGGGAATATTAAGAGTTCTTTTTGGGGTGTTGAGAAAATTAGAGGGAATGACTCTTAGGCACCTAACATGATGCTTAGCGCATAGTACATGATCAATTATTGATATCAATGTTATTTATAATGGTTTAATTTTTCAATAATACACAGGATACCAAAAGAGAAAAGAGGTGCATAATTTCCCTTGCTAGTGCTGACATAAAAGCATTTTGTATAATGTGGAATAATGATGTTTATATTCTTCAAAAATCATAACTAACTCATCTTTATACCTAGAAATGACATGTTGGGGCAGAATTGAAATAAATGTTGGTATTTAGGAAGAGTATCATGAATTTAGCATAACTACCTGTTGCTGATTTCTTATGTGATCTCTAACAACTTAAACTCTCTTAGGCTTTGGTTTCCTAAACCAGTTTCATAAACTGGAGCAATTGGACTGGAGTTTACATAATTGTTTACTTTTTAATACTGGTTCATAAATATTCTTGAAAGATGTATTGCCTTTGATTTAATCTCATTGGGTATTTTAAGAAATTTTGTTAATTTAATTTAGTTTTTCAACCTCTGATCTTCACCCTTAAATACTTTACTCACTTCTACCCCCAACTTTTAGACTTTACAATTCTAATACAGTTAGAGTTACTGTAAAGACAACACTTTTGGTTGTCTACCCATTGTTCACTTTCTTCTTTTTCTTAATAAAACCTGGATTTATTTAGGTTTATAGCATTTCCATATGCAGCCATGTGTCTCCAAGAGATGATGACCCCATCCCAGCTGCAGTAGTGTAACTAGTTCCTCTGAAGGTACCCTGATTATGCTTACTAGTGATTAGTCCAGGAATAGAAATGGGACCCAATTCCACCTAATGAACGGAAGTGAAATCTGTTGGTGCATTTTCTGGGAAATGACCTCAGTCCTAAGAAACATCCACATCATAGGATGGTCAATCTCTTTTTATTGTTTGGCTTGGGTATTTGATTCTGCTTCAGCCATCTATCAAACAGTCTGTAAATTAGGTCAGATCTAGGTGGGAACAAAGAAGAGATGGTGGGTGTTAAGGAGCGCACATATTGCATGGAGCACTGGGTGTGGTGCATAAACAATGAATCTTGAAACACTGAAAAATAAAATAAAAAAAAAAAGAAGTATATTATTTGAGACACTGTAAAAAAAGAGAGAGAGAGAGAGATGTCAAGAACTTGGGTTTTGATGACATTGTTGGGAGTGTTAAAGTAATTTTCCCTGAAACTGGAACTTACTCTATTATATGAGATAAGAAATTTTCTTGGTATTTTAATTTCCTTAAAGTTTCTGTTACTTGTATCCAAAAGCATACTAACTGGCAAATGTTTAGACTTATAACTTGATGGTTCCAAATTTCATTTTAATAATCCATGTTTTCATTCTTCTGCTAATAAAATTCATAAGAACTGAGCATTTCAAAATGTAAAATGCAACTTGGAAAAGGGAATTTCCAATGTAAACAGTTGTTGGGGTTAAACCCTGTGGTGTGTTATCATATCTCCAGGTAGAATGTGTTCTCTGTTTCAGAGAATGCAGCAAAGTAGTATTTATAATGACAGGCAGATAGGCTAGGAAGTACAATCTATTTAATGAGTTACTTTATTAAATAACCCTATTATTTCACCCTACTAATATTTTTATTTGGTAAAATTTTATTAGAAACTGACTTTTTTTCTTATTTATTTATTTATTTATTTATTTATTTATTTTGTATTAACATATAATGTATTATTTGTTTTGGCGGTCTAGGTCTATGAATCATCAGTCTTAACACAAATCACAGCACTTACCATAGCACATACCCAGCCACCCCATCCCTCTCACACCCTTCCCCACTTTTGACACTAGTTTTAATACTTTTTTTTCTTCTTCTAAACATATGGAAGACTATGGGATAATTAACTTCAAGTTTTTTGCTAAAATGAGTAATTCTATGAAAATCACCTTACCTCCATGAAAAAAAGAAACATTTGGTGTTTGAAAATACTCTTCATTGTTTATAGAATCAGTGAACAACTCTTGTAAAATGAGCAAATTTTAGAATCCAGGACTTAGGTCTGATATTGATTAGCTATGAGGAAAAGAGGTGGATTAAAGAGATAATTACAGTGAAAATGAATTTTATATACATACTGTATTTCATAAGAACAATAGTGTAAAACTTAATTTTAACACTATTTAGTGTATATTGGATCATCATTTAAGTGTATTGATATAAGACAATTTTCTCATGAATCCTGCTATGGAAGAGTTAGCTTTTGACATTCCCACAGCCATTAAACAGTCATTTTATTTACTTGAGAGGGTTCCAATGGTATATTTCTCAAGGGTGGAAGGTTTTATGCCATTAACTTCCCGCATGTGGAGCTGGATTCTTTAAACACTTAAATGATTCTCAATTAATGCCTTTTTATAAATTACTTGGTGTAAACTGTGTAATAATAGTGCTTTGCCAGTCATTGATGAGAACTCACTTACTCTTTGGACAAGGCTTCCATTATAACAAACTATCTTTCACAGTCAGATGATGTTGAATGGTTACCATACCAGAGATGAACATGATGCCTTGATAATAATTCTGGACTTGTCTGTTGTAGTTCACTCAAATAATGTAAGTAATCTACCAAGAAACATGCTTTGATCTTCATCATTAGGATGGGTGAGTCATGCAGGAGGTCTGAGGTACTTTATAATTAGATCCAAGAACTTTTGGAAATACTATAATTCCATATTTTTTCATGATAAATACAGCCAAATTTCTTTAAAATTTTTCAACTTTTTAAAGACATGGGTAGTTACCCATATATTTCAAGGCTTATTCTGTTAGAAGTTCAGGATTTAGTTAGTTTCTCTCTCTTTCTACACTTAAAGGAGAGGAAACATCCCTCAGAGTCAAGGTTTAATATCTAGTTGGGGATATAGATTATCTCCATGACTGCTGTTGACAGGGAATGTTTCCTAAATTAAGGTCCCTTCTTTCCCACTAGGGACCAAGACTGATACACAGAATTTGAGATGAGCAATAGCTTCTTTTGAGCAAATAATCCAAAAATTTGTATGGAACCAGAAGAGACCCCGAGTCGCTAAGGAAATGTTGAAAAACAAAAATAAAACTGGGGCATCACGTTACCTGATTTCAAGCTTTACTACAAAGCTATGATCACCAAGACAGCATGGTACTGGCATAAAAACAGACACATAGACCAGTGGAACAGAGTAGAGAGCCCAGATATGGACCCTCAACTCTATGGTCAGTTAATCTTTTGGAATACACTGTTGGCCTTCTTTCTTTTGGAGTAGCTTGAGGTTTTTTTTTTGTTGTTGTTGTTGTTTTTTTTTTTTTTTTTCCATTTCAAAATCTCAATTAGGCTATAATTTTCTTTTAGGACTCTTGACCAATCACTTTGCAATGCTGAGGACATTTGCCTATGTCTAATTGACTTGTTTTGAGGGGTTGTGCCAGAAACCATGTAGAATCTGAACTATAACAAACGCATCTGTATTATTCAGGAACACATTGTTCTGTGGTACTTCATCTTTCTATTTTCACATGCCTCTCTCTTTTCTCTTTTTACCTCCTTTAGTGCTATCTCCTATGTCACCTACCCAAGGTGGCAATCCACTCCAGCGCTGGGAGGAAATGATGGTGCCTGAGAGCTACTCTGAGCCACATCTGAAAAAGAGGATCTAGGGGTGCCTGGGTGGCTCAGTGGGTTAAGCTGCTGCCTTCGGCTCAGGTCATGATCTCAGGGTCCTGGGATCGAGTCCCGCATCGGGCTCTCTGCTCGACAGGGAGCCTGCTTCCCTCCCTCTCTCTTCCTGCCTCTCTGTCTACTTGTGATCTCTCTCTGTCAAATAAATAAATAAAATCTTTAAAAAAAAAAAAGAGGATCTATATCAGCTCAGAGCTTGATGTGTTACATTTGAAGAATTAACCAAGGACTATTTTGCCAACATTTCCAAAGTATATACTGGACTTCATCTTATAACTGATAATCAGATTTTCAGGCTATACAATAATTCTTCTTTGCTTACAACTATAATTTTGTGAATCTATGCATATTTAATCTGTGAGAAAACATTTCTGTTACTCAGTATTTTCTGTCTTTGAAAAACCTAATATTTATATCTATTTCCTCAAAAGCAAGTTATTAATGTTGCTAGTATCATTTATTATGTTATATATTTTTTCTTACTTCCATTAGGTTCTGACATAGTGAACAAAGATGGTGTCTTACTCTTTAATTTCCAAATGTTAGCAAAGTAATTGGTACAGAGTAGGTCTTCAGTAAAGGTTGAATGAATTAATGTGGTTATATGCCAAAAATGCATGCAACCTCACTCAGAAATGGCCTTGAAAAACAGCAGTGTTCAAAAAATCTCCTGATAGACATAGTCTTAAGAAGTACACCTGTCTAGAATGTATATCAATCATGGGCAGAGGCAAATGGCCTAACAGGGCTTGGAAGGGAAAGGATAGGAAAATTGGAGACAAGGGGTGGGGTAGAAACATGTGACTAGACACAGGAGGGTACCAAGTGGAAAGTTTTGTGTATCGAGAGTTCATGCTCACCAGGGAACATTTAGTACAGAAGAGGCATTAAACAAGCAAGTGGACAATATGATCTACCAGTTTTGATGTTAGCCAGCTTCTGTCATTGTCTGCTCAGTGCTGGTAGGTTGGAGACATGAGTGCCAGTAACAGAGATAGAGGTCACACATGGGCCCAATGTCATGGACTTCCACTTACCAATGTTTGTCTGAGTATTGTCTCTGATGAATGTTTCTAACTGGCCAGCAATGAGATTGGAATTGAGCTCCCAATATGGCATCATTTCTCAAGGAGATATATCATCACTTGTTAGCAAGCTGATTATATTACTGGGCTCTTACCATCTTGGAAGATCCAGTAGCTCATTCTCACAACCCCATATACCATCCTCAAGGACACAGTATATTCAGAGGACATAGCAAAAGTACCATTGAATTTTAAGCTGCATACTTTGGGATTCTTGTATCTTAGGACCAGCATACAAGAAAAGATGTCAACATGTTGGCAGGAGTAATTCACTCTAATTATGAGGAGGAGGTAGACCAGCTGCTACATAATGAGACAGGAAGGAATATATGTGTAGAGCCCAGGTTATCCACATGAGTGCCTCTCAGTAGTCACTCTCCCAAATGTCACTGCAAGTAGATAGACACAGCAACCACAGGCTGAGGAATGCATGGTGACCAGGGAACCAGAGTGCTCAAGCATGGGGATCTGGGTATGGTACTTGGTAAACCACCAAGGCCAGAGGAGGTAGAAGCTAAGTGTGCAGGAAATCTAGACTATATCGTGGAGGAGAGAAATGATGAGTTATCAGTTGTGGACTTGAGACAGCTATGAAAACTGTCTTGTTCAGCCCACTAAACTCTTTTAAGATTTCCCTCTAGAAGAGAGGCCCATTAAAATCCGAAAGAATTGCTCTCCAAATGTACATGGAGGATTATATCTGAGTGCTGCAGGGGATGGGCCATGGTGGATAAGGGCCTACACCACTCAGTTCCTCCTCCAGGAAAGTTATTTATGGCAAACGTCGAGGAATGAAGTTAGCAGACAGCCTGCAGGGCCCAGCTTCTCAGGGATCTGCCTCAGCTGCATTGAGTTGTTTCACTTGTGATCACTCTCTTCCTGGGACAACTTGCATCTAATGTCTGACTGAAGTGAGCTCATAAAGGCTTGTTCCAATTTAGCTTGATGAGGGATGGCTCTAAGGGGAAATATTTGCTCCATGTGTCCCCTTAGGTTGACCAAGGTTTCAAGAGACCTGCATCACAGTCCAACTTTTCCATCTCCCCAGTATTAATTCTCTCTCCTTTCTCTCATAGTTGGAGATCCCTAATAAGCCTCCCTAGCACAAAATGAGGTTGAAAGTGTATAAAGAGATTTGATTGAGGAGAGTCTTTCTAGTTCCTATTAAAGAATTTGGGTTTTATCCAAGGGCGATATGAATCTATTGAAGGATTTTAAGCAGAGGAGTAACATGATTAAATTTACATTTTCAACAATCACTTTATCTATGGAAGTGAGTGGATAGGAGTGGGGACATCATTATTGTCCCAGAGGTAGAGTCAATGAAACTGTGTATAGAGACCAGCTATGATGCTGCTGCAGAAATTTTTTTTTATTTTTAATTTTTTTATTTTTTCAGCATAACAGTATTCATTATTTTTGCACCACACCCAGTGCTCCATGCAATCCGTGCCCTCTACAATACCCACCACCTGGTGCCCCCAACCTCCCACCCCCCACCCCTTCAAAATTCTCAGATCGTTTTTCAGAGTCCATAGTCTCTCATGGTTCACCTCCCCTTCCAATTTCCCTCAACTCCCTTCTCCTCTCCATCTCCCCTTGTCCTCCATGCTATTTGTTATGCTCCACAAATAAGTGAAACCATATGATAATTGACTCTCTCTGCTTGACTTATTTCACTCAGCATAATCTCTTCCAGTCCCATCCATGTTGCTACAAAACTTGGGTATTCATCCTTTCTTTTTTTTTTTTTTTTTTTTTTACAGCTTTATAAACATATATTTTTATCCCCAGGCGTACAGGTCTGCGAATCGCCAGGTTTACACACTTCACAACACTCACCATAGCACATACCCTCCCCAATATCCATAACCCCACCCCCTCTCCCAACCCCCTCCCCCCATCAACCCTCAGTTTGTTTTGTGAGATTAAGAGTCACTTATGGTTTGTCTCCCTCCCAATCTGCAGAAATTTAAGCAAGAGATGTTTGTCTTAGACTAATACTGTGACAGTGGCTATAGATTTGTTATTTTTTGGTTGCAAATGAAGGAAAGTCAAGGTCCCTGGCTTGAGCAACTCAGAAGAGATTCTATAAGATTCTTCTGCAAAAAAGATACAATTGAATGGCTGCATCTATGGCCAATAAGACAATTTCTAGAAAAAAAGTCTTTACTATTAAGATGAATACCAGGGTTACATGTTTTGATGTCAGGGTTTTTGTTCTTCTGTGTCCCTGTTACGACTTATCACTATTGAGTTATAACTTACATTACAAGATTTGCAGTAAAGAGATCTTGCCCCCAGAAGGATTGTACCTGAAGATCTGCTTCCTTTCAAGAGTCCTGTTTTGCTTCCATATCACACTATCTTGGCTCTGGGCTTTCAAAGCGATACAATAAAAAGATTGTTTGTATGAGGATCTATTCCTAACCAGCTTTATACGATTGAAAAGAGGTGGTTTCTTTTTAATCCTAGTAAAGACATTATACCTGAATTATAATTCTACATCTGACCCATTACCTCTCAGATCAAACTGATGGAGTTGAAGATAAAATTGCACAAGCAAATCATATTACCTCCTCCAAGTTTTGACTGATGAAGAGACCACATCTTTAATGACATGTCAAGAATTTTTGTTTTATAATTTCTATCTTGGAATGCCTTCATCATATTTAGTTCAGTTCTTTTTTCAATTGATTTCAGAGGCTGAGAAGATTAGTGGAAAAAAGAGAATATACTAGAGGTGGCAGCCAATGGCGTACGTAGAAAAACAAAATGAAACAAAACTGCTGTAGGCTCTCTGGATAGTGAACTAGTTGGTAACAGGCTGGAGTGAGAAGGGTTGGGTGTCTTTGATTCATCGTGAATTTCCAAAAGAGAAAAGCTGACAATTTCTTTAGATGGTAGAAACCAAGAATTATTATCTTCTAGTCTTGAGGAGAGATGAAGTGATCCATTAAAAAAACAAAATGTTCCATACAATAGGAATAAACACCTAATTTTTCAGGTATGTGTGGAATAAAATGATCCATATAAACAATTTTCCCAGATAGCTTGTTCACATTTAGTGCTAAAATTTTAATTTTGAGGGAAACTTCTTAAAATGGGTTAATCATTTCTCTAGCTTTTCGAAAGAAAAGTTATTTGATATTATTTAAACATTTTCTATCTCAGGACTATCATGATGAATGACAATTAATGAGCCATAATGGAACACAATAATATCCTCAATTATTATCTTATTTCGGTTGTTTTATACTGACTAGGTATAAAATAGATTGTTATTTTTTTTCTACTTCTTGCAACTACTACTTTTTAAATTTTTCTCACTTATTTGAATTATATATTCACAACAGTGAATGGAGATCCTGTAGGTAAGAAATTATAGATTTAAATTATAGATTTGTTCCTTCTCTTTAGCTATTTGTTTGCTATGTATTCATTTGATTTGTTTAAATTTTTTTTTTCATTTGCCAATTCCTTGTAACATTAATAGTATAGGTTGTGAGATAAAAGATCCATCAAGTGGTTTCTTGATGGAACTATACATTGTTCTAGATAAACTGAGAATTTTTTTTTTAAACTTAGAAATTTTCTGGCATCAGATATTGTTTTAATTTATATTGTGAAACCAGACAAGAATTAACATTGGGTTAACATTGTTTCAGATATGAGTTCTTACATGTTATAGGAGTTACTTCAGCCTCTTGGTCTTCTGCACACAAATTCCCTAAGTAGTTAACTGGCCTTCTTAAACCTGAATTTTCTCTGTGAAGTTCAATTCTTGAAGAGCTGAGAAGGAAGACAATGGGGAAGATCACTGTCATTGAAGTCACTGATGGATGTCCTGTATTTGCCAGGGCAGAGTGTATCTTGGGTAGAACGTAGGCAGGAGCTCAGGGGAGTGCAAAATAGCAGAAATGAGCATCACAAATGGTACCTGGGGTCTAGATAATTTTAAACCATTGCTGGGAAAAGATTGTATGGCTAATCCTTTCTTTCCCTTTTTGGGGGAGGGGAGAAGGAGAGTCAGGAGATAGCTTTTGCTATGATCTTTTGTTTTCACCATCTCTTTTTTCAAAGGAATTTAGTAAAGCAAAAAAAAACCTTGTGGTTATAAAGATATCATGGCCAAAAGCCTTGAAAAAGAATTCCCTAGGGATTGTGAAACTGTTGCAACTTAGAGTACTATGCTCTGAGTATATTGCTCTCAAGGGTCCAACAGATTTGGGTTTTAATACTGCTTCTGTTCTTCCAAACTATATAACCTTCAAGAAACACTCAGCCACTTTAAATTACAGTATCCTTATCTGTGAAATGCAGCTAACAATATCTACCTCATAGATTTGAGGAATACTAAGCATGTGATTCAATAAGATCATGTGCTTATACCTACAGCGAGCATTCCAAGAATTGTAACATTTTAAAATAATGTACTAATAATATTCAACTTACTGTCTTGGTCTGAAAGCTCAGGTTCCTTTGTAACGCTAAGACATCAATAGTTGCTATGGACTCTAAAAGAATGTTTTCTCTAAAAGAATGCTTTCAGCTTTATCTGGACTTCAGTGGCCCACGGATCATCACACTACCATTTTGTGTTTCTTTCAGAGGCTGAAAAAATGTTTGAGACATCCTTTGTGGTTGCAAGGCAGGGAGTTAAGAGAGGGAAAGAAGATCTTCAAATTCCTTATTTTTGCTATAGTAAACCCTGAATTTGCAATAAATACTTGACTTGGAAAAAAAATTATTCTTGAATAGTTTTAACAAGACCAAAGCAAGTCCTCTGGATACTGCATTTCTATTAGTATCTTAAAATTTTTACTTTTATTTGTTATAATAATTCGTATTTATATATTTGGCATGTATGCACATACTTACATTTTCTTTACTATCATATAGAATAGTAAGGATAAGAAGTCAAGGCCCATCATCTTGGAGAATCTAAATCTAAGATGTTATTTAACTTCTATACATGCTAAGCACTGTGGTAGGTACTGGGCATATTCCATGCAAAGGTTTTAGTACATTGGTCAGCATAGAGTAGACATTTATCAAGGTCACACATTTGAAAATGAAAGATGAAACAACTTCAATATCTCCATAGAGAAATGATTAAATAGTAGTATTTCCATACATGGAATGCTGTGCAACTATTAAAAAGAATGAAGAAAATTCATATAAACTGAGTTGGAAACATCTCTAAGATGTATTAAATGAAAAAAGCAAGTCTAAGAACTAAGTATATGGCATGACCCATATAGGTTAAAGGAAATCTGTGTATAATGTATATGTATATAATGTGTATATATCTATATCTATATATCTGTATCTATATCTATCTATCTCCTATAAACAGTAGAAAGTGGAATAATATACATTACTTGTGACCCTAGCAAAGGGAGAAGTTGAGTGTAAGTCAAGGAATAATTTATCATTTTGCTCTATCAAATTCTGTCTTGTTTGAATCTTTTACAAGGAAATATTTTTGTTTTACTTCTATATATATTTAAAAGATGAATGGAGGGGCGCCTGGGTGGCTCAGTGGGTTAAGCCGCTGCCTTCGGCTCAGGTCATGATCCCAGGTCCTGGGTTCGAGCCCCACATCGGGCTTTCTGCTCAGCAGGGAGCCTGCTTCCTCCTCTCTCTCTGCCTGCCTCTCTGCCTACTTGTGATTTCTCTCTGTCAAATAAATAAATAAAATCTTTAAAAAAAATAAAAGATGAATGGACAACAAGTAAATGGAGTAAGATCAAGAAAACATAGATCTTTAAAAGTATTTTCTTAATGGTAGTAAAATTTAAATAACAAATTTAACATGTTAAGTCTTTTTAAGTGTGCTATGGCACTAAGTAGTTCCCAATATTATGCTACCATCACCACCATTCATCTCATCTCCAGAACATTTTTCTTCTTGCAAAACTGCAACTCTATACTCATTAAATGATAATTCCCATTCCCTCCTTCCACAACCACTGGCAACCACCATTCTTCTTTCTGCTCCTATGAACTTTTTTTTAAAGGAAACAAAATGTTTCAATTGTATTTTTCTTTCTATAAGGTAACACCACTTCCAGGAAAATGATACAGTTTTGCACATTATTTCACAGCCAAAGGAACTACCTACATCTGTCTCTGCTTGTGCTTTGGGTTCGTTTTGCAGGAGATGAGAGCTGTCCTTACCTCTTCACTAGCCAACGGTCCTTGCAGCACTTCTTGCTGATGCACTGAGTCTGGAATCCCAAGCATACATCAGGCACAGCATGAGGAGACTGGAGAGCAGTGAAGCCTCTGCCGTGCTGCACTTGGCACAAATTGGAACCACTGCAGGAGGGGGTCCCTCCAGGAGTGTGGAGAGTGTGCAGGGGTTAGTTGCACAACTGACTCAGATATAGGAGAGGGCTCACAGCAGAAGCCATCATTTTCTGTACAAAAATAGTTACAATATTTTGGTTGAAACTGGAAAGAAGGATCTCAATCCCATCCGGAGCCCACTTCCCGGGCACCCATTCCTGACTCCTTGCCGGTAACTGCACAGTGGAGCTCCCAGTCTGAGCTAGGAGTGTCTGCTAGCCACTCCTATGAATTTGACTACTTTAGGCACCTCATATAGTATTTGTCTTCTTGGACTGGCTTATTTCACTCAGAATGTCCTGAGTCTCTGTCATGTCATCCGTTCATCTATATTGTACCATGTGCAGAATTTACTTCTTTTTCAAGGTTGAATAATATTCCATCATGTCTGGGTATGTATGCATACACACACCTATATATAACTCACATTTTGTTCATGCATTATGTAAATATTTTTAAAGTAACATTTCAATTGCCTTTAATACATGATATAAATATGGATGGGGTGACATTCTGATAAAAATTTAGAGAAGATTGAACACCAGGAAATAAGAATTTAACAAGAATTTGTAAATCTACTATCATCCCATAGAAGGTAGAATAGTCTCTCTGAGAGTTGCAAAAAGCCCTCATTTGGGGGTCATTAGGAATATGAATCAGGAAAGAACTGGAAAACTAAACACTTGCCCCTGTATATTAGAGAGTAATTAAGTAAGAACAGACAGGTATGATATAATTTCACTATTTCCGAGTCTCATGTCAAGCATTTTGTCACATGTAAATTTTTTAGTGTCCTTCTATTTAAACTCCTGAAGGAACCAATTAAATGAACTTTTAGGATATTTTACAAGAAGTGTAATTAGGAAGAGAGGGCTTTAAACTTTGCCTAATTTGCCCTGTATCCGGAGGCGTAACTAACATTTTATTATACAAAAGAATGGAGGAAATTGAAAACAGGGTATTGCAGAATGTTAACAAAACATCGTCCCCGTACACATAATATTTATGTTGCCAAATGCCAGTTGAAATTTCTTTTGCATTTTGTTTTTGCCTAATTCATTGTGTCAGGAATTCTAAAACAATTAGCCAAAAAAGGAAGAAGGGAAAAAAAGGCAAAACTTTTCCAGTGTTCTTTTTTGTTAAATACTTGCAGGCTAAGTATCAATGATCTACCAGTTTTCAAAGGATATGTTCAAAGTATTCTTCAAAACTAGTTAAAATCTTGTGGGGTTTGTGTGTGTGTGTGTGTGTTAATATGAAGCACCTATAATAACTTACTTCGACATATCAGAATAGTATGTAATGTCAGACAAGAATTGTGTTCTCTTTACCAGGGTCACTGCCAGAGTTCATGTCTTTATTCTATGTGGCATATGCCTCCTCTCTTTTTCCTTTGACCCATTTTTCTTCTTACTGTGCTCCCTTCTTTCCGTTTTTCTCATTCAGCCATGCAGTTCTATATTTTTAGGCTGTGATTTTCATTGGCAGTAATAGTGTAATTTTTCACTTGTTTTGGCTTAGAGTTCATTCTGTTCTTCGGACTCACTTATCATTTTATCATTAATAATTGTAGATTTTTCTACTCTCAGAGAGAGGATATGAGAAAAGACAGACAAAAGTACTCAGAAAAGGAAAATGGCAGCCTTGCAAAATGCAAGGAAAACAGTGAAGGCATTATATAAAAATCTTTATGACTATGGGTTTCTGATTGAAAGTCCTTTTCATATTTGCACTTTATTACATAATAGTCTTGTAGAATGAAATGTGGAAATATGGATACATGTATAATAAATATACAATAGTATTCTAACATGCAAATTTATTGTCATTTAGTAGTATGAACCTCAAGTAGAACATGTTTCTCAAATTTCAGTACTGAGTTGATGAACTGAGATATTCACTAGGTATTTAATAAATGTATATTAAGTTAAGTTGATTTGGAAGTCAGAGATTATCTCTTTAGAGTATACCTAATAACTCCATATGAAACAGATAAGATTAGCAGTGTATGGGATATGTTCTGGGTCTTAAAAGTTCTCATCACAAGAAAAAAATATTTATAACTATGGTGACAGATGTTAAGTAGACATGATTATTTTACTATGTATACAAATATTGAATCATTACATTGTATATCTGAAACTAATATGATGTTATGTCAATTTTACCTCCATAATATTAATACTGATAAATGAATGTGTTCTGAATTTTTCATGAAGGACTTTGAGGGACTTTTTCAGATCTTTCTATGGCTATTGGGATGCATACCACACTCTTTCACCAAAGCTGCATTGGTACAAGTTGTTCTTGATCCCACCTTAGTCTCATCATTACACCTGCCTCATATCCATCAGTGATCACATTTCTTAATTCTGTAGGCCAAGTCATTCACAAAACAGCCTACTCCACTCTATTCTATTACTTCTGATTTTGTGTACTAATCATCTTTTGGCTGAGTTACTACAACAGTCTCTAAAACTCAATGTTTTGCCTGTAATTTGTTCCACTCCCAGCTTTCTAAGTGAAAATATGGCCATTGTACTGTCTTGTTGGAAGTAGTTGGAATAGTTCTGTAAGGCTTATGCCACTATCTTCCATTCTTTTCTGATTGCACAGTCCTATTTATCAGTGAAAAATAGGAAGATAAAAATTACACGTAAAAAAATTAAATGCTTTGCCACTCTCCTAAGCTAATATCTTAAGAGCAAAAATAACCACTAATGATAGTGGCTATAAATCCATATTTCAAATAACCTTATTAATTTCAGTTTATTTGCTTGGTGTCAAATGTTTTTTATTGAACACATTTGACAGATAACATTATGCAAGTTAAAGGTGTACATGTTACTTTGATACATTTATATATTATAATATGGTTGCCATTGTAGCAATATTTGTCAGTACATAATTACAGCACAATGTTCTTGTTTGTATGCATTATACTGTGCACTACATCACTAAGGCTTATTTACTACTTGGCGCAAGTTTGTATCCTTAAACATCATTCATAGCCCTCCCCATCCTCCTTCACCTGTAACCACCATCTTACTCTGTTTTTTTTCATGAATTTCATTTATTTAGATTCCACATATAAGTATCATACAGTTCTTGTCTTTCTCTGTATGACTTACCATCTTTAGTGCATAATGTACTGAAGGTCCATCCATGTTGTCACAAACAGCAGGATATTCTCCTTTCTCATGACTGAATAACATTCCATTCTGTATATATACCACATCTTTTGTTTTAATCCATTTATCTGTTGATGGGCAGTTAGGTTGTTTTCCATATCTTGGCGATTGTGAATAATGCTGCGATAAACATGGAGCTCATATATCTTGTCCTGTTTTTCTGTTTTCATTTTCTTTTGGTATAATCCTATAAGTAGAATTGCTGGATCATGTGGTAGATCTCTTTTTCAATTTTTGAGTCACCTCCGTATTGTTTTTGTTAATGGTTTGACCAATCTACATTCTCACCAACAGTGTATAAAATTTCCCTTCTACGCATGTTCTTGTCAGCACCTGTTGTTTCTTGCTTCTTGATGATAGCCATTCAAATAGGTGTGAGGAGATATCACATGGTGGTTTGGATTTGCATCTCTCTGATGGTTAGTGATGTTGAGCATCTTTACATGTACCTGTTAGCCATTTTGATGTTCTCTTTGAAAATCTGTATTTATTATTTCTGCCCATTTAAAAAATTTTTAATTTAAAATTTTAATTTGTTTATTTGTAAGTTGACTGAGTTCTTTTTTTTTTTTTTTTTAGTTGACTGAGTTCTTAATATATTTTGGATATTAATCTCTAACCAGATTCATGGTTTGCAAAATTTTTCCCATTAGTAGGTTGTCTTTTGTTTTAATTGTTCCTCTTGCTGGACAGAAACTTCTGAGTTTGAAAAGACACATCTTTTGTTTTTTCCTTTTGCTATTTTTGCTTTTGGTATCATGTCCAAATAAAGTCATTGCCAAGACCAATATTGAGGCAATTACTCTCTGTTTTCTTGTAGGGATCTTATGGTGTAAGGTCTTATGTTTGAATCTTTGATCCATTTTGAGTTACTTTTTTGAGAATAGTATGAGGTAGGGGTTCAATGTAATTCTTCTGTTTGTATTTCTCCAGTTTACTCAGCACCATTTGTTGAAGATTTTCTTTTTACCTTTGTGTGCTCTTGGCTCCTTTGCTGAATATTAGTTGACTGTTTATTCTGGGATTTAATCTTAGACATTCTATTCTGTTCTATTGGTCTATGTGTGTATTTTGTGCCACTACTATACTGATACTATTACGATGGTTTTGTAGTATAGTTTGAAATCAGGAAGTGTGAAACATCTAGCTTTGTTTTTTGTTTTTTTGTTTTTTTTTTCCCTCAAGATTACTTTGGTTATTTGGGTTCTTTTGTGGTTCCACACAACTTTTAGAATTGTTTCTTCTATTTCTGTGACAATACCTTTGGTATTTTGATGGAGATTGCATTGAATCTATAGATAGTCTTGAATAGTATGGGTATTTTAACACATGGGCTATCTTTCCATTTGTTTGCATCTTTGATTTCTTTCAGCAAAGTCATGTAGTTTTTAGATCTTTCACTTCCTTGGTTAAATTTGTTCCTAAGTATTCTATTATTTATGATGCTATTGTGAATGTGATCACTTTTTCTTTTCTTTTTTTTAATCATTATTTTTATTTATTTTCAGCATAACAGTATTCATTGTTTTTGTACCACACCCAGTGCTCCATGCAATCCGTGCCCTCTCCAATACCCACCACCTGGTTCCCCCAACCTCCCACCCTCCCACCTCTTCAAACCCTTCAGATTGTTTTTCAGAGTCCATAGTCTCTCATGGTTCACTTCCCCTTCCAATTTCCCCCAACTCCCTTATCCTAACTCTTTGACAAAGCAGGAAAGAATGTTCAATGGAAAAAAGACAGCCTCTTCAATAAATGGTGTTGTGAAAATTGGACTGCCACATGCAGAAAAATGAAATTGGACCATTTCCTTACACCACACACGAAAATAGACTCCAAATGGATGAAGGACCTCAATGTGAGAAAGGAATCCATCAAAATCCTTGAGGAGAACACAGGCAGCAACCTCTTCGACCTCAGCCACAGCAACTTCTTCCTAGGAACATCGCCAAAGGCAAGGGAAGCAAGGGCGAAAATGAACTATTGGAATTTTATCAAGGTCAAAAGATCAAAAGCTTCTGCACAGCAGAAGAAATAGTTAACAAAACCAAAACAGTTAACAAAACCAAAAGACAACTGACAGAATGTGAGAAGATATTTGCAAACAACATATCAGATAAAGGGCTAGTGTCCAAAATCTATAAAGAACTTAGCAAACTCAACACCCAAAGAACAAATAATCCAATCAAGAAATGGGCAGAAGACATGAACAGACATTTCTGCAAAGAAGACATCCAGATGGCCAACAGACACATGAAAAGTGCTCCATATCACTCGGCATCAGGGAAATACAAATCAAAACTAGAATGAGATATGACCTCACACCAGTCAGAATGGCTAAAATTAACAAGTCAGGAAATGACAGATGCTGGCGAGGATGCGGAGAAGGGGAACCCTCCTACACTGTTGGTGGGAATGCAAGCTGGTGCAACCACTCTGGAAAACAGCATGGAGGTTCCTCAAAATGTTGAAAATAGAACTACCCTATGACCCAGCAATTGCACTACTGGGTATTTACCCTAAAGATACAAATGTAGTGATCCAAAGGGGCACGTGCAACCGAATGTTTATAGCAGCAATTTCATAGTCAAACTATGGAGAGAACTTAGGTGTCCATCAACAGATGAATGGATAAAGAATTTGTGGTATATATACACAATGGAATACTATGCAGCTATCAAAAGAAATGATATCTTGCCATTTGCGATGACCTGGATGGAACTAGAGGGTATCATGCTTAGCGAAATAAGTCAGTCGGAGAAAGACAACTATCATATGATCTCCCTGATATGAGGGAGAGGAGATGCAACATGGGGGGTTAAGGGGGTAGGAGAAGAGTAAATGAAACAAGATGGGATTGGGAGGGAGACAAACCATAAGTGACTCTTAATCTCACAAAACAAACTGCGGGTTGATGGGGGGAGGGGGGTTGGGGGGTGGGGTTTTGGACATTGGGGAGGGTATGTGCTATGGTGAATGCTGTGAAGTGTGTAAACCTGCCGATTCACAGACCGGTATCCCTGGGGATAAAAATATATTATATGTTTATAAAAAATGAAATAAAAAAAAAGTTGAGGTAACATAGAGTGCATGGCTTCCCCACAAAGAGAGAGAGTTATACCAGTTGGTATTTGAGCCGTGTGGAGGCTGTTCTCTTTTAATCATAAAAAGCAGCTAGAATACCTAAAATATGGGTCTTATTGTTATTGCACAATTCAGAGACAGGGTTCAGATATCTAGACTGAGTATGAGAGAGCATTTAAAGCCGAAAGCCCGAGTTGTGACTGCTCTTGTACAGAAAATTTGGTGTGGGGGAGGCAATCAAAATATCTGCAGTTTAAAAAAAAAAGTCTGTAGTTAAAAACAGAGATAACTAAAGCCAGATAAATCATTAAGATATTTAACTATTTATTTTAGATTTATTTATTTATTTTAGAAGAAGAGAGTGGAGGAAGGGCAGAGGGAGAGAATATCAAGTAGACTCCTTGCTGAGCAGGGAGCCAAATGCAGAGCTCCATCCCAGGACCCTGAGATGATGACCTGAGCTGAAATCAAGAGTCAGAAGCTTAATCACCTGAGCCACCCAGGCAACTCAGGATCTTTATTTAAAGCCTGACACTTGCACACATACAAACAGACAAAAATAACTTTGAAACTGGTTTTAAAAATCATGAAAGAAATAAATGTCTATTTTGACTCAGAATGCTAAGGGTCACAACAAAGTTTTGTGAAAATAGAGTGGAGAGCTAGAAGGTGACAGAGGTATTTTCCTAAGCTATCACTGGCTAATGTTTCAAAATTTCCTAGTGGGGAAGTTTGAAAATAAGTGCCAAAACCATATTAACATGGTAGTTTATTAAATAAACATGTGTCCACACACACATACACAGTTAAATATTTGTGCTGAAGTTAAATGTTTTATAACATATCACTGAAACATTTCTTTAAGTATAGTTCTGAGTCAAAAGACAACTTTAGATATTGTTAACTGAGTTATCTTAATAAGGAAAGAGCTCGAATGAAAATTTCTAACAAAAAATCAAATGTTTTTAGTTGATAGACCTGGAAAGCCTCCCATCTGGTGTTTAAATAGTTCTCTTTTGAACTCCAGACCCATACATTCAGTGTCACTTGGGTGTCTGATGGACATATCAAATGTTGTTTTCCATCAAGACTGCTTCACCCACATTCTAACCTCCCTTGGTGTGTGGAAATTGCATCTTTCCAGTTCCTCATGTCAAAACTTTGGACTTGTACTAATTTTTTGCATGCTACCTGTAAACTATCAGGAAATCCTGTTAGTTCTATTAAAATGAAACCAGTATCAGATGACTTACCTCCACTGCTACCACCCCCTCTCAAAGCCACCATCATCTTCTACTTGAATTATTGCAATAGTCTTTAAGCTGTTCTCCTTCATTCCATTTTGTTTTAGTAATCGTTTCACAAACACTTAGAACAATGGCACGTAATAGGTGCTCAGTAAATATGTGTGGGTGAATGAAAGAATAAAATATCCATATTTCCTGGGCCTTTTGTAACATGGGCATTCATGTCTTTGCTAAGATCCTTTCAATCATCACTCAACTGTGACATTGACAGTTAACTCTAAATTTTTGATAAGTTAAAATTAAATAAAATACTTCATACACAGAAGTATATAAAATAGTGTCTATAGGGTTTATAAAAAGTGATAAAATAAATATTTAGAAAATAAAACGTTACTAATGGTTTTAGAGCCTCCTGTTTAGCCTTCCATAACTATATCCCCCTTTTCTCTGCCCTGAATTTTATTTATTTATTTATTTCCTTACTTTTCTCATTTAACCACAGATATATGCAACTCTGAAAATATAGAATTTAATTTTGTTATTTTTACTTTGTTTAAATAGAATCATCTTCAATTATTTCTCTGCAATTTGTTTTTTTCACTAGCTCTAGTTCAAATGTCCTGTGGTAGACAAATTGCTAAAGACTCAGACTTTCCAATGGGTATACTGTCACTTGCTAAAATTGGTCTGCCTATAATAGAGTTTTAGGTATTACTTATCCACCTCTACTTTTATAATAGCCCTTCTTCTACATCTGTCCTTACTATACCTTGTAGTGTCAAAATCTTCAGGGATTCAAAATAGGAACAGTTGGAAATATTCGACTTGAGAAAATGACTTAAGCTTTATTTACTCTGAAACTCTGAAGGATCTGAGTTGCACAGTGTGTATATCTCTATATCTACATGCATGTGCATGGGTACACACACACTCAATCATGAAACCTCAGGACCAGAGAGAGACTTTTAATTACTTGTGGAAAATTCTGCATCTTCAGTTCCTCCTGTTGTAGTGCCCCATGAGGAGAAAAGGATTACAATCACCTGAGCACAAAGGGGTGTTTGTACAACAGGAGAGAGACCTTGATGTCATAAACCTAGAATCTTATATAGGGCAGCTGGCACAGTTGACCTGCTCTTCAGAGATAGAAACCTTTGCTTTAAAATGTAAACAAATCCTCTCTAGGAAGTAGAGGGAATGTTCTTTAGGTTTACAATCCCTGGAATGTAAACAAATGTCTCCAAGGGAGAGGTCAGGAAATCTCACTGGAGGTCTTTCACTCAAGGTTTGTCTACCATTCGGTCATTTTTAATTCAGGTTGCTGGTAGGGTAGTTTTGTTCAGGAAGCCTTTTATGGCAAAAATATGAAATATATATAAAGCATTGCATTCTGGCAATGTAATGAACTGGATGTAAGTTGGTCTAAATCTTTTCTTCACTTTTAACAAGTTTGGAAGAATATTTGAATTGCCAGTCAATTGTTCATTAAAAATTATTTTTTACAATGTATTACTAGGTGATTTGGGCATATGGCCCAGAAATCCAAAAGGAGTTCAAAGAATTGAATGATATTACTGTTACAAAACTCTTTTTATTCCTGCCCACTTGTTTGTAAGACCACATGTTATCATATTTGTATAAAAATGAAAAATACAAAGGAATTGATGCTGATCCATGTCCCATTTTAGCAAAATTTAATATTAATGTGTAGATACATGAACTTATCACAATGTCTAAGAGATCTATTTTAACAAAATACTGTTATTAATCATTATTAAAATGTGTTATACATTTATGTTGCTAAATCAATTGTGTAGTATGAATAATTGTACTGATAACCCTCTTGAGGAGAAAATGTTTAACCCTTAACCTCACTTACTACTACTTAAAAACTGTTTGCTAAGTAATTCTCCTCTTATCTTTACCTACACACATAAACAAAAAATACACACTTATTTCTCAACTTACTTTTCTATCTTTCTGCTCTTCTAAGACCCTGGTGACCACAAAATTGAGCCCTTTGTTTTGGTTATTCCCAGGCCCTAGCACAGTACCTGACAGAACATGCATACAATAAATGTTTTGTTAAATGCATATGGACAGAAATAAGGAAAAATCACAGTGTGCTGACGGAGTTGGAAGTTGTGGAGGAGTCGCAGGAGAAGTGAAACTTACACTGAACTTGTATTGAAATTTACAATTGGATTAATTGGACACTCATAGACGGAATGCACATTCCAGAGAGGGGCAAGAACAGTTTAGGTTTTCTTCTTGAAAAATAGTCAAGGGGCGCCTGGGTGGCTCAGTGGGTTAAAGCCTCTGCCTTCGGCTCGGGTCATGATCTCAGAGTCCTGGGATCGAGCCCCACATGGGGCTCTCTGCTCAGCGGGGAGCCTGCTTCTCCCTCTCTCTCTCTCTGCCTACTTGTGATCTCTGTCTGTCAAATAATTAAATAAAATCTTAAAAAAAAAAAAAAGAAAAATAGTCAAGATGTATTAGGAAGTAAATCATTCATTTGAATTTCACCTGCATTTCCATCATACCTATGTTCTGGTGGGAATATTTTAAGGGAAAGGAGCTTCAATTGTGTCAGTTAAGTCAAAAGCTGCCCCATTTTTACCAAGACCCAGAACAGGCATTCAACTGAAGCCTGTTCTTTCATTCCTCTTGTCTTAAAAAAAAAAAAAAAATATATATATATATATATACATATATATATATATACACACATACATACATACTAGGGGTCACCTAAATTGCTCTTTATTAGAAGCACACATGGAGATGGATTGTCCTTTAAAAATAAATTGAATTTCATTGAAACCATGGGTTCAGTAGTAGGCATTAAATAATGAACCAAGAAGCTCAAAAGGCCAGAAAACCACTAGCTGAACCAGCAAATTATTAAAATGGCATCATGCTCATGGCTCCAATTAGTAGTTTACCTACATCTGTGTTCAATTAAACTAGATCCTCAAATTAACTCCCAATTATATTTGTTTATTTCTCTTAAGGGGTGGTCTGTAAAGTCCAACTTGCAAGACAGACTTTTTTTTCCTAGGGACTTCAGCAATCATTTAAATTAAACAAAATTTGGTTATTTGACAATAATTATTAAGACCCCTGTATTTTACTTATTTTTATTATTACTTAAGCTCCATCCTAGGTATATAGGAAACAGCATATAGAAAGTGGCTTAAACTTTTTTAATATGGATTTTGATATTAGGACCTTTTAATTTCAGTTCTTAAGACAATGATCCCCAGAGAATGAACTACAAGTATGTTATCATTATAACAAAGAAACAGATATGCCTTCAACAGTGCCAAGAGATAGGGGTATACAAACTCATAGAGAAGTAAAAACTCTGTAAAAATATTAAAGATTGTTTTTTATCAATCAGCTGTACTTTCTCTTCTTGTGAGACTTCTGGCTAAGCTAACAACAAGAAAAATGTCAGCTATCATTATCATTGTTAGGATATACCAACACTTTGTAAATGAGTCAGATAATCATATAAAATAGTATGTATTTTCAGATATAAATGTAATTAGCAAAATTTGTGCAATCTGGATGTTTATTATCTATAATTAACATCAACTCAGTAAATACTTTATTCATTTATTCACTTACTCAATAAAAAGTGAGCATCCATTATTTGACTGGCACTTTAAAAAAAAAAAGAGTTTTATTTATTTATTTGTCAGAGAGAGACAGAGAGAGAGTACAAGCAAGGGGAGAGGCAGACAGAGGGAGAAGTAGGCTCCCTACTGAGCAAGGAGCCCAGTGTGGGACTCGGTCCCAGGACCCCGGGATCATGACTTGAGCTGAATGCAGCTCTTAACCGACTGAGCCACACAGGTGTCCCTTGCCTGGCACTTCTACATCATCAATGTATAGGATACTTGCTCGGCTTTTTTAGTTAGCTGTCTCATATGTCAAATATGAGACAAATTTCCACCATCAAGGGAGCTACTCTTACAGGCACATATAGCAAAAGCATGAAATAACTGAGTTTACAGCAGAATTAGATTTGCATCATGAGAGATATACCAACATCTTTATTAGTGTTATAAGAAATCACTGTGTGGAGAATTTTCATCAGGTTAGGGTTATCAGAGAAGACTTATAACCATACTGCTGGGCTTTAGTACCTTCTGACTGTTGACAACAATTTATGTTGTCAGAAGCATTTTAAACTAAAAAAAAAAATCCAATGTTAAATCCACAACCTCCCATTTTAAACTGTTTTTTTCTTCAGTATTTTTTGGTGGCATAATCTTGTACTCATTTCCTTGAGCTGAAAATCTGGGAATTATCATTAACATTCCATCTTCTTATGTCTGCATTCAACCAACTAATTTATCTTCTAACATTTCTTGAATCTCTTCTCAATAATCCTACTCCCAATGCTGTGTTGGATACAGCAATCTTCTCATTGAACTTCTTGCCTCATTTCTTTGATTCTTGATCCATGTGACACACAGCCACTAGATTAATCTAGTTAAAATGCAGGGAAAGAAACACAGGAGTAATTATATATTTCCCTTTTTGAAATTGTTTAGTGACTTAACATCTGCAAGATAAAGTCCCATTCCTTCACATTCTGTGTTGTTAATTTATAGTCTTTTGTCTGACTCTCCAGCCTCAACTCTTAACAACCACCACACAAAAATTTATGCTTAACAACACCAAATTGTTTGTAATATGATTTTACTCAAAACTCCTTTATTCTTTTCAGGGGTCATGAACTCCAATAAGCCCTCCTGTGGCCACTGCCAATCAGGTAAGTAATATTATTTTCCTGTTTCATCAGAGTACTCTGTCCCACTGTGTTTCTACATTGTTTTATTTTAACTTATAGTAGTTGACTGTCACGTCCGCCTAACCCCCCAGATTATAAAATGTTTAAGTCAGGGATGCTTTGGTCGGCTTTGTGCTCCCAGTATCTGGTACACTATTTGATACAGAGTAAGCATTTAATGAAGTGAGTCTTGAAGAATGGGAAAGATTTTAATTAAAGCAGCCTTTCCCCTTTCTGTATTGTATTAGCAAGACAGGATGATGTGCCCTGCAATGGATTAAAGGATAAACATTTTTCCTTTGTTCCTATAAAACAAGGGAAACATTCTCTAAAAATGGCTTTTAAACCACTTGAAGGACTCAATGAGACTCATAGTCTAACCTGGATTAGAGAACCAGGTTGCTAGAAGTCAGTAAGAATTCCCTTACATTATTATGATTTAATAATACTAAAATATCATGCTTATCATGGTATTAATTGTTAATTGATTTGTTAATTATTAAATAATTAGTTTGTTAATTGTTAATAACAATTAATTCTTAATTAATTGTTAATGTTAATGCTTAATGGATAATAAGGTATTTTGTAGGATGCTCCTCTATTAGAATCTTTTTTTCATGAGTGGACAGTAGTTATAAGTATTGGGGAAAGAAACTAAATAGGTAAAATACTAGTCTCATCCCATTATATTAAGGATGTGTGCTATCAACATATTTATCACTGTTGATGTTTACCTTCATCACTTGAAGTAGTGTGGGAGTAAGTTTCTCCACTGTAAAATTCCTATGTTTTCTCCCCTTTTTCACACTATACTCACTAAAAGGAGTTCACTATATACAGCCCATATTTAAGGAGTGAGGAGTTAGAACTCCACTCTTGAGAATGGAGTATCTACATAAAATTTTTTTTAAGACTTTATTTATTTATTTGTCAGAGAGAGAGAGAGAGAGAAGGAGAGCACACAGCAGGCAGAGGCAGAGAGAGAAACAGACTCCCTGCAGAGCAAGGAGCCCGATGTGGGACTTGATCCTAGGACACTGGATCGCAACCTGAGCTGAAGGCAGTGGCTTAGCCCACTGAGCCACCCAGGTGTCCCTCTACATAAATTTTTAAGAATTTTTCTGTTTGAGTGAATTTTTCTTATCCTTCATATCCTTATTTATTCAACCATTTATTTATGTAAATATGAATTATGAATGTTTACTATATATTTTGGGTAATTATCCAATGCTGCTTCTTGTTGCTCAAATTGTTCCAGCTTTGACCACTGGGATCTCTTTTATCGGCTCCTTTGCCTCTTTGACATAACTTCATCAATGTGAGTTTTTCTTTTTCTTTTTTAAAACCCATTCTTACTCTGTGACACCATGAGATATCCTAGGCTTATCTTGCATATTTACTGTCCCAGTCCTAGACTAAACTATTTAATGTAGGAGCCCTGGTTCCTTTTATTGGAGGATGGTATTAGAAACCAAGATTTGGATTCTATGCATGCTTTTTGTCACTGAAGTACTTCTTTTAGCCCACTGAGAACATAAAACAAAGAAATATATGTGTATATCCTAGCCCTTCTATATATACATACTTATAAATATTTCTATATGTAATCATCTGCATAATCTCCAATAAGTATATCATGCTAAACATTAGTATATCATGCTAGTATATCCTTTTATTGGAGGATGGTATTAGAAACCAAGATTTGGGGACGCCTGGGTGGCTCAGTTGGTTGGACAGCTGCCTTCGGTTCAGGTCATGGTCCTGGAGTCCCAGGATCGAGTCCCGCATCGGGCTCCCAGCTCCACGGGGAGTCTGCTTCTCTCTCTGACCTTCTCCTTGCTCATGCTCTCTCTCAAATAAATAAAAATAAAATCTTAAAAAAAAAAACGAAACCAAGATTTGGATTCTATGCATGCTTTTTGTCACTGAAGTACTTCTTTTAGGCCCACTGAGAACATAAAAACAAAGAAATATATGTGTATATCCTAGCCCTCCTATATATACATACTTATAAATATTTCTATATGTAATCATCTGCATCATCTCCAATAAGTATATCATGCTAAACATTTAGTATATCATGCTAAACATTAGTTCTTATTGATGTTTCCAATTCCAATACATTACACATGTATCATTAAAAGCTATCCACTTTTCTTATATGTAATTTCCTACTCCAACAGTGATAAACCTGTCTACCATCCATTATCCATTTACTTAATTTCCAGTTCACATGTATAATAGTATCAGACTTGTTAACTGATACCCCTTGGAAAAAAAAACAATAACTAGGGAATAGTGCTTACATTCAATTCATTTTGTCTTAAGTTTTACAGATTCAATGTATTTCCAAAGTACAAGTCCCCTAATCTTTTCAATGAGTTCTTTTTTTGCATATATTTGAAATATAACTAGATTCTCTTTTCACAGTTGTCACTCCTTCCTGGGATTCTATGACTTCCTAATTTATTTATTTTTTTATTTGTATACATTAAAGTTCACTTTTTTTTAAAAGATTTTATTTATTTGTCAGAGAGAGAGGGAGAGAGAGCGAGCACAGGCAAACAGAATGGCATGCAGAGGCAGAGGGAGAAGCAGGCTCCCCGCTGAGCAAGGAGCCTGATGTGGGACTCGATCCCAGAATGCTGGGATTATGACCTGAGCCAAAGGCAGCTGCTTAACAAACTGAGCCACCCAGGCATCCCTAAAGTTCACTTTTTGTGTTAAAGTTCTGTTGACTCTAGTATCATACAGAGTAGTTTCATCACCACCAATAAGCACATTTAAAAAATTATCTTGCTTTTTGTCACACAGGATCATTTATAGCCATATTTATGTACTGTCCTTAAGATTCTATAAGTCTAGAGGATACAAATCTTGGCAGGATTAGAAAAAAAATCAAATGAAAAAAATTCCTAGACACATCCAGAATGCAATTGTTTTAACTACTGGTCCGAATTAACAAAATAAAAAATTTTCACTTCCAAAATTTTGTTCCCAACTCTTCATGTAAAACTTCCTTGTTTTTCCTGGTAAATTGTAAACTCTAGGGACAATTTTTTTTTAAATTTACCACCCTCAAATCCAGCATGCCCAGAAGTCAGCAAACCAAAATGGAAACAAAGATACATCTTGTACAATTTCAAGTTGTTTCTTAACATTGTAAAAACACACCCATATTGGAGCAATACAAATGTTCTATAGTGCTTAACATTTTTTTCTAATTTTGGAAAATAACAGACAACATATTTACTGAAAAAAATTTTTTTTTCATAGCAATAGATCTCAACAAATAGAAAAAGTGAAGATGTCACAGTGAGATCCAGTCACTGGTCTATGCTCTACATATATTAATGGTCATAATAACTGATTTAATATTTCCAACAACCATTTATTGTGGTTACTATTTCTATCCTCATCTTATAGAAAGGGAAACTAAGGTATAGCAAGGTTAAATCCCTGGCTCAAAGTCACTGATATTTACTTACTCAAGTAAGCAGTGGACGTGACTACTAGAAACTCCAGTGATGCTCTTCTCTTTTCACGAGAGAAGGAGTACCCTGGAAATATTTTCTGAACTAAGAAATCTCTCAACTTTCATCTCAAGTAGGCCTGTGATTATATGAGAGTATATTTGGGGCAAACATAATGGCTCTATTGGAATATTGACAATGACCTTCTTTGTGTGCCAGATGTGGTTATGGTCTGGAGAAGATTGCACAACATCTGTCAGACAAAGATTTCATTTGAGAGAGTGGAACTGGAGCATGGATATCTACTAATAACCAGATATCCGGCTTCCCAAAGAATTATACTTCATTGCACAAGAAAGACAAGCAGCTGGGTTTTGCATTGTGCAATGTGCTTATATTGCACTCCAAAATAACCACAAAGCATTAAATTGTGACAGCTCTTGAAATTTAACTGTCTCTACTAATAAGCATCAATTTTTAACAACCAATAGAGATTCCTTTTTAAAATGTGCTAGTATCAAACAAGTGTAAGCATTGTATGCACTGTGGATCCATGCATACTTAATAGTGTACATATAATCCAACCACCAAGCAAAGGATATTCCTCAGATTCATTCTACAAAATGAGTTAAGATTAATTGAATATAGGAGTGAGAATTAAAGACAGTAAGAAAGTTGTAATAGAAGTGGTAAAGATAGTAGAAACAGATGTAAAAATAGAACTTCCTTGAATGGAGTACCAGGTAACGATGTTTAGAGAAACACAGAAATTAGAAGATACTTAAAATAATAGTCCTAAAACATCTTTCTTGAACTTGGCCATTCAGATTGGCAACCCGGATTTTATCAGATATGAATTACCTCAACATCATTCTCCTTTTTCTCTAATTTTATTTTTTATCTTTAATCATTTTCCTCAACCCTCCTATCTCAAGGGAAGAAATGTGTAGAATAATATTATCACCAAGGAAATTCCCATATGTCCCCTTCTAGTCAGTTCCCAAACAATGTATGTGGAGTTTTTGGACCTCTGAGTCTGCCCCGATGGCCCAGCTTCAGCATCTCGTTCACTAGGTAAATTCCTAATTAGGAGTCCAGCTCCAATATCATCTCTTCAGTAAATAATGTTTTCCCTTTCCTAGCTTTGAGAAAGAATCCTTCCTCCTTTATATCTACATAACATTTTGTCAAAACCATTAGTATTTCACCTAGGAAACTGCTAGAAACAGAAATTCTCAGCCTTTACCCAAGACCTACTGAATCAGAAACTATGGGGATGAGACCTAACAATGTGTGTGTGATTCTCAAGTTTGGGAACCACTATGTTAAAACTCTGTGACTTTACAAAAGTAGTTTAATTTGTTTAATTAAACCTCAATTTCATTATCTGTACAATGGGTGGCTACAGATATGAGAGATACTGTGATAGGCAGATAGTAAATGGTAAAACTATTATGTCATTTATCATTGATGTGCCATTGGGACTTAATATAGTTTCAGGAAAAAAAAATGTCACATAAGAACCTATAGTAATGAGTGAGTGATTTTGTAATCTTTTCTAAATATAAAAAATATAAAAACATAAATGAAAGAGAATGATGAATTCAGCTTCTGTACAGCAGAAACTCCATACATAAATCCAATAGACAAAAGTATGAGCTTTATACTAGTTACATTTTATAAGAATAACTGTCCCTTAGAGTAGTCTGTCTGCCTCTTGAAATAAAACTTGTGTCCCCTAAAAGACCAGTGCTTAGCATAGTACATACTGCATGAGATAATCCACAAGTAGTTGTTGAATGAATAGATAAAAAGAGAAATAACCCATGATGCTGATTCTCAGTTTGATTCCATTCATCACAGTCTTAAAAAAATTATTTTATTATCTTTTGGAAATTTTTGGAAAATCACTTTTGCTTTGGCATTTGCTACTATTTCCATTTATATGCTTAAGTGCCAAAACATGCACCCTCATCTTATCTTTTTTTCTATTCCAACCCCTTCATGACACTTTGGAATTTCTGAAAGGGATCCATAGGAGTTTGCTCTAACTTGACTGCCTTTAAGGTAGTTGACATAAAACAGCGTTCAAATGGAGGTGTTAAGTTGTGATATTATATGCTAGATAACACTGCTACGTATCTTCTTGTTTTAATATTCTAATGTGAGATAACCCACAGAATACTGAGAATATAATTCAACATTACAAATGTTCCACCAGCTTGTATGGGAGTTAATAAGAGAAGACCTCTACTTTTTTTTTTTTTTCTTAAACTCATACTACTTGAGTTTTCAGCTAAAATGATAATAAACAATAAGAAGCTTTATGTGAAGAGCTTTTATTATCTGCTTTTTCTAACAAAGGAAGTTCTGCAGGGCCTTCAGTTTGGGGTGGGAGCTTGAAGATGTGGTCCCTCCCACGAGCTTTAGAATCCTCTTTACAAAAAGCCTTTCCTTGTATTATATTTTTTGGTTTTTTTCTCTGGGAGACTGATCACCATTGTGTTTTTAACTTCTTGAGGAACCTCCATGCGGTTTTCCAGAGTGGCTCCACCAGCTTGCATTCCCACCAACAATGTAAGAGGTTCCCCATTCTCTGCATCCTCGCAAACATTTGTTTCCTGTTTTGTTAATTTTAGCCATTCTGACTGGTTGTGAGGTGGTTCTCATTGTGGTTTTGATTTGTGTTTCTCTAATGACAAGTGATGTGGGCCATTTATTTTTTTCATGTGTCTGTTGGCCATTTGTACGTCTTCTTTGGAAAAATGTCTGTTCATGTCTTCTGTCCATTTCTTGACTGGATTTTTGGTTTTTTGAGTGTTGAGTTTGATAAGTTCTTTATAGATCTTGGATACTAGCCCTTTATCTGATATGTCATTTGCAAATATCTTCTCCCATTCTGTAGGTTGCTTTTTTAGTTTTGTTGATTATTTCTTTTGCTGTGCAGAAGATTTTTATCTTGTTGAAGTCCCAATTGTTCATTTTTGCTTTTGTTTCCCTAGCCTTTGGAGACGTGTCTAGTAAGAAGTTGCTACCGCCAAGGTCCAAGAGGTTGCTGCCTGTGTTCTCCTCTAGGATTTTGATAAATTCCTGTCCCACTTTTAGGTCTTCTTATCCTTTTTGAGTGCACCAATGTTCACAGTAGCCAAACTGTGGGGAGAGCTGACATGTCCACCAACAGATAAATGAATAAAGAAGGTGGGGTATATACACACACACATACATATAATGGAATATCACTCAGCCATCAGAAAGGATGAATACTTATCATTTACATCAACATGGATGGAACTGGAGGATATTATGCTGAGCAAACCAAGTCAATCAGAGAAAGACAATTATCACATGGCTTCACTCATATGTGGACTATAAGAAGCAGTGCAGAGGAACATAGGGGAAGGGAGGGAAAATTGAATGGGAAGTCATTAGAGTGGGAAACAAACCATGAGAGACTCTGAAGTATAGGGAACAAACTGAGGGTGGCTGGAGGGGTGGTGGGTGGGAGGATGGGGTAATGGAGTGATAGGCATTAAGGAGGGCACATGATGTGATGAGCTTTGAGTGTTATATGCAACTGATTAATTGTTGAACACTACATCTGATGTATTATATGTTGACTAATTGAATTTAAATTAAAGAAAAAGGGGGAAAAAAAGAATTGGTCTGTAATATAGGATTATTGGGAAAGGACAAATAACCCTAACGAGGGAGATTTGAATAAACTTTTTGGAGGAGCTGGGTTTTTGGTGGACCCTTAACAATGGATAATTCTTCAACCAACAGAGATAAAAGGAAAATTGAGATTAAGCAGAGCAGAGTATGAAGAAAGCCCTGGAGATGGGAGAACACAGAGCTTGCTAAGGAACGGTGAGTAATATCGTTGTGGGAGATGAAACACTTCTCTAGGTGATCAGGTTGGGCTGCATCGGATTGAAGACCTTCTTTATAGATTTACAAACATGAGCTCTACATGCAAGGAGGAGCCATCAACTGATCATATAGGTTTTGAAAGTCAAAGAAAGGAGTGTTTGTTCCTAATATTTTTTTAACTTCAATTCAGACTACAGTTTTGTTCTTGTGTTGCTGAGATACCTTGTTGAAACCCTGAATGAATAGATTTCCCTATGAAAAGGTTTCTCTAAAGACTTAGTTTACTTGACTTTTTATGAGTTAGTTTGAGTGGATTTCTCTTCCTTGCCAAAAAAAAAGCGAACAACTAAAATGTTTTGATTAGGATATTTAGGATGGTTAATTTTATGTGCCAACTTGACTGGGCTAAGGGATATCCTTATTTCTGGGTGTGTCTGTCGAAAGTGTTTTGGGAAGAGATTAGCATTTGAGTGAGTACACTGGGCCAAGAAGACCTGCCCTCACCAAGTGAGGAGGTCACATGGATGGGCATCTTCCAACCCAAAGTGGGCCTACATAGAACAAAAAAAAATGAGGAAGGGTAAATTCTCTCTCTTCTTAGGCTGGGACATCCAGCTTCTCCTGTCCTGCAACACCATTGGAGCTTCTTGTTCTTTCTCAGGCCTTTAGATTAGTGTGTGTGTGTGTGTGTGTGTGTACCTATATAACTACCCAGGTATATAGATATGGATATAGATCTCTATATGCCATGTTGGTTCTGTTTCTCTGGAGAATTCTGATTAACACACATGCTAGACAAATACACATTTTTTTTCTGTGACAATTAATATTATTCTCATTCTTTATTGTTAAAAGCATATTTATAAGCACACTGACTTGAGTCAGAATACTGGTGTTCAAATCCCACTTACCTCTGTGCCTCAGTTACTGCATCTGTAGGATGGAATAATAATAACACTTACCTCCTACAGTTTTGAAAATTAAAAAATTGTTGTATGTTGAAATATTGGAAAAAACATGCTTGATATATAGAAACTTTTGATAAGTGTTAGCTATTAAAATTTAAGGCTACTGAGAAACTCACATTTGCAGAAAAATGATCCTGAAAAAATTGTAAAATAAGGGATTTTCTCTTTTCCTTTTAACATATAATGAACCAGATAATTATTATATTTTGCACTGATACACATTTTGGAAACAGACATTACCATGACAGTGAGGGAAAGTGTTTCAAGGATAAAAAGCAAGAAAGTAGAGAGGTATGAGCGTGAAAGAAAGAGGGTTTGGGAGAGATTTTTTTTCCCAAGGGAGAACCAAATATGTAATGTTTTGAAATGTAAAGTTATTAGATTATATTTTTATTATGTAACCATACAATTTTTTATTGTGTTATGTTAGTCACCATAAAATACATCATTAGGTTTTGACGCAATGTTCCAAAATTCATTGTTTATGTACAACAACCATACTACCTTGAAACTAGAATAAACTGCTTTGGTTTCTCATCTATTTGTGAAAGAATCATAAGAATATCATTTATGAGATATCTTCAAGTGTGTTCAAAGTACATCATTCTGTGAAGATTCTAAGAATGGTTCTATGTTATGTGACATTTGGAAAAGGAGGAAGGGACCCTCAGGATCAACAAATGGGACTTTTGAAAGTACCTCTTGAACATAGCATTTTAAAACTGTTTGAAGGTTTCCTTCTTTTTGGCATAATTTAATCCAAAAAACCCAGATGTTATGGTCCTTCAATTATCAATGTTTCCTTCTCATTTTAAAAGAAAAAAAAATTGGTCCAAGTGCCTTGCAAAATTAAAAAAAAAATTAAGTTGGTGTTCTGACTTAGTTTTTGCTGGGATTCTTCAGTTTTAGTTTTTTAATCCTTTCATATGCTTATTAAATTACCTTGGAAGCTCACTGCCCACCGCCCCCATCAAAGCAACCACATTTTCTTCTACTTTTTATTATTGCAGTGATTTTTGACAGCCATAGATCATGGAGTTCTGAGACATCCTGGATTAATTATTAATGTTTGAATTTGATTTTAATGATCCTTTCATGTGATAGAGATTAATTTTTCTGTGTTTAGTGCTTATATTTTCCTTGGTTGCTAAAGTGGGTTGTTGCTTTGTTATCCCTGTTTTTTTTATTCTTTTAGTTTTGATTAAAAACTAGGTCACTCACAGGTGGCTAAGACAAAACTAAGGTGATACGCAGAGAAGGAAGCAAAGATTGAGTTCATCTAATGTATTCCTATTTGTGATGGATAGAAAACCACTTACTGTAACACTGATATTTATGGAGGAGTCAAGTAAACCAAGTGTTTAGCAAAACCTATAAAATGAGATCCCCAAACTTGTGGATGAGTTGCACCAGAATGAAACCCACGTTTGGCTGCCCATTGTTCAAAAAGCCAATACTCAAGAGATGAGTTTTAATTGGAAAAGAATATGAGATTTATTGAGGAGGTCTGCCACCTGGAGAAAAGGTGGACTCTTGTCCAAAAGCCAACTACAAGTTTTCTGTCTGGCCCAGGGACTTTTAAAGGGGTTTAGGTCAGTTAATCAGTAAAGGGAGTACAGTGGTCTGCAACATCTCTTGATTATGTGCAGACTGGATGGTGCCAGCTACAGACGTTATCACAGTGCTCAGAGGTTGTGCAAGGGGTCTGGTTTCTTTTTTGTGATGTGCAGAGATGCTCTGCTCTTTTTAGGAAAAAATGCATGATCTATAGATGTACAAAGAAAGGTTAGTTAATCAATCATGCAGGCTGAGTGTGTTTGCTAAAGTTTAAGGACTACTAGGTTGACTGGAGGGGCAGAAGGGGCTTCAAGAAGATAATTGAAAGTAAATTAATTCTTTCTGCTTCTGATTTATTATGGAATAAGTCATAGTCATATAATTTTCATGGATAATTTTAGTTTATTTCAAATGGTTACATGAATTTTGTGTTTGAATGGGATCATAGATGAAAGAGAATATGCTTGAGTTACTGTAACCTTTTTAAAGTAGTTTATGGCTTGTGTTAAATATTTGGAGACAGAATTCCAAAGAGCAAGGGCAGAATCTGTTCCCTTTAAATGTGTCTCCTACAAGCTCTTTGGTATTACCAATCCTGCCTTAACTTTATACCAATATCAGTCTGCAGAGTGTCTGCCACACTGTAATTCTCAGTAAATGTAAAATAAAAGTGTTAATGATATAATGAATACAGCTTGAAGATAGGTAGTTGAAAACCCTCTTTTTGACCCTTTACACTTAACTGGTTCTGCTCTAAATGGCAAATCTAGATTAAAGATAATGAATTAATTCAGCAGTTTTGATGAGGGAGAGAAGAAGAAAAATGTTCACATTTAGTCTACAAGGCTGACCCATAGTCTGCATAGATTCAATAGGGATCAAATATGTGCTGATCTCTACATTCTTAAAGGGTCTCACGAGTACCTGTACATCTCACTGATAGTTAATATCAAGCTGGATGATGATCACCAAAGATATCTTGTGGAAGTAGTTGTACAAGTAGAAATTTGAAGAAAACATTTATGGTCTAATGTGCCCTGCACATCCCCTCTGCCTTGAGCGCTAAGCATATAAACACCAGCTTCACACAGCACACATGCAGCTCTTTCTGCCCATGGGTCCTGTCCCCGTGCTATAAATGAACTTACCAAGTTGCACTGTATGATGTCTCAGGAGTTCTTTCTTGGCCATGGCACTCCATGATCTGGAATGTTTTGAAAACACTTCTCTTTGATGTTTTTGCCTTTTATTTGTCACCATAAATATCACACAGAACTGTGTATTTACTAAGCAAAAAAATTAAAAGATAGAAAATAAAGCCAATTAGATATAGATAAGTTTCACTCTATGTGGGGAAAATACTGTTGTTTGTTTTTTTTTCCCCATTTTTTAAAGTGTTTAGATGTAAAATTTTATACTCTGCTTTCTTTGAGAACTCCTGGGTATGTCAATCATGTATTCCAGTGTGACATTGTGATTTTATAGTAAGAAATATATACTTCATCCCCATTTCTGTCTCAGAGCTGCTAAAACCTTTGCATTTCCTGGGATTAGAGAGATAAAGGTGGTTTCGTTATGTTAATATGATGACTTTGGACCCCTCCACCCAAGGAAGGGTGCTGGTTGCCAGGAGAACCAGCCATACTACTAGATTTCAGTCCCATCTCTCCTGACCTACTGGGAGGGTAAAGGGCCTGGGGACTGAGTTCAATCACCAGTGGCCAGTGATTTCATCAGTCATTCCTATACATGAAGTGTCCATAAAAATCCAAAAGGAGGGGGTTCAGAGAGTTTTGAGATAGAGGAATCAGAAGGTTTCCATATGCCCCCATGCTGGGTCTCAAACTCCACAAGGACAGAAGCTTCTTTATTTGGGATCTTTCCCTATGTATTTCTTTATCTGGCTGTTGATTTTTATCCTTTAATATCCTGTGTAATAAACCTTTACTCTACGGACTACACAGGTTTCCTGAGTCCTCCAAGTAGCTCTAACAAATTGATAAAACCCAAGAAGGGCATTGTGGGACCTCTGATTTATAGCCAGTCAGTCAGAAGTGCAGGTGGTAACAGAGACTTGAGATTGCCATCTGAAGCAGAGGTCAATCTTCTGGGACTGAGCCCTTTACCTGTGGAATATGTTGCTATTCTATCTGGGGTAGATAGTGTCAGAATATAGTTAAAATTGTAGGATACCCAGCAGATATCTGGAGTACTGTTTGGATATGGGAACTGTCACCTCCCCCAACCCCACTTCCATTGAAACTGGTACTAGAATACTTTCACTGAGAAAAAAATACATTATTAGATGTGAGAACTAGGTGACCTAAACAAAATAATATCAGCTCATAATTCCTCTGTTTTTAAAAAATATATATTTATGTATTTATTTGAGAGAGAGAGAGAGAGCATGCATGAGCCTGAGCAGGGGTAGGGGCAAAGGGAGAAGGGGGGAGAGTGAGAGAGAGAGAGAGAGAGAATCTCCAGCAGACTCCCCACTGAACACGGAGACCCAGGTGAAGCTCCATCTCATGACCCTGAGATTATGACCTGAGTTTAAATCAAGAGGGCAATGCTTAACCAATTGAGTCACGCAGGTGCCCATTAATTCATCTTTTTATAAAAATTTATAAATTTTAAAATTATAAATTATAAAAATTTATTAAAAAAATCTTTTTATATATTTGATGATTTCCATATTAATTGCTGGGTCAATAAATTCAAGAATTCCAATCTATTTGGAATATAACTTATAGATTCCCATAAAAAGGAAAAAATACAGACCGACACAGATTCTTATATAAATATCATATTTGATTACATAGCTACATTATAGTTTTATTTCAATCTACATTTACTTTCTGAGTGGATTGAACCCTATTATCTATGCCTTAATTTTCTGTTACACAATATTAATAATCCCTCTTTATAAAAATGACCCCAATATACCACAATATTGAAAAAAGGGGTTTGGGGATTATGGAGATACTTTCAATTAGCGCAACTACAGTATAAAATTTACCATTTTGCCTTCTAATTTATTGAATATAAAAGAATAGGTATCATATATATGGCAGGACTTGGTTAAGTATTTAACTTCCTCCTATTTTTCAGATGTTTTAAATAATCATTTGTTACATATACAGATATAGTCTCTTAAAATGTATCCTACATCAGGGCACCTGGCTGGCTCAGTTGTTAGAGCATGCAACTCTTGATCTCAGAGGTTACTTTTAAAAAATGTGTTTAAATCAGTTTTATTGGGGGTATAATTTACAAACAATAAAATAAAGCCATTTTAAAGTACACTTTGATGGTTTGAACATATATATATCTATATATCTATATATAGATATATATATCTCCACCACCACAATCAAGATATAGAAAATTTCCATTTCCTCAAAAATTCCCTTGGGCCCCTAACCTAATTCATGTCGCAGCCCACTACTGGTTTAGACATCCATTGATAGACTTCATTTCTATCACTATAAATTAGATTTGCCTTTTCCAAACTTTCATTTAAATGGAATAAGATGGGACGCCTGGGTGGCTCAGTTGGTTAAGCAACTGCCTTCGGCTCAGGTCATGATCCCAGCGTCCTGGGATCGAGTCCTGCATTGGGCTCCTTGCTCGGCCAGGAGCCTGCTTCTCCCTCTGCCTCTGCCTGCCACTCTGTCTGCCTGTGCTTGCTCTCTCTCTCTCTCTCTCTGACAAATAAATAAACAAAATCTTTAAAAAGAAAATGGAATAAGATATATATTCTTTTAGGTTCTTTCACTCAGCCCAATGATTTTGAGAATCATTCATATTGTATATATCAGTAAACAGTTCCTTCTCATTGCTGAGTAGTATTGCATTGTATGATTGTACTACTGTCTGTTTCTCCGTTCATCTCTTGGTATATACTTGTATTATTTCTAGAGTTTGCTTGTTATAAACCTAAGCTGCTCAGAGAACTTATGTACAATATCTTTGTGTGACTATATGTTTTCATTGCCCTTGGGTAAATACTTAAAGTTGTAATTGGTGGGGCCCTGGGTGGCTCCATTGGTTAAGTGTCCAAGTCCTGGTTTTGGCTCAGGTCATGATCTCAGGGTCATGAGATCGAGCCCCAAGTAGGGGCTTGAGATTCTTTTCTTCTCCCTCCCTCTCTCTCTCTGCTCTCCCTCTAAAATAAATAAATAAATCTTAAAAAAGAATAATGTTGGAATTGGTAAACTGGTACATGTCTGCTTTACTTTTTGAAGACACTGCAAACTCTTCTCCAAAGAATTTGTGACATTTTACAATTCCAACAGCAATTTATGAAAGTTCCAGTTGTGCCACATTCTCATCTCACTTGTTATTATCAACCTGCCAAACTTTAGCCACATTGTGGTTTTTAATGGCATTTCCCTAATGAGTAATGATAATGTCATTTTTTCACATACCTGCTTATCATTTATATATCTTCATTTGTCAAATTTTTGTTCAAATCTTTTGCTCATTTTAAGTTCGGTGCTTAATTTCTTATTGAATTTTATAAGTTGTTTATATATTCTGGATAGAAGTCCTTTGTCAGATATATACATAGCAAATATTTTCTTCTACTCTGTGACTTTCTCTTTTTCTCAATGGTTTCTTTGGAAGAGCAGAATTTTTTTTTTTTAGGTTTTTATTTTATTTACATGACAGACAGAGATCACAAGTAGACAGAGAGGCAGGCAGAGAGAGAGGAAGGGAAGCAGGCTCCCTGCTTCACAGAGAGCCCAATGTGGGGCTCAATCCCAGGACCCTGGGATCATGACCTGAGCTGAAGGCAGAGGCTTTAACCCACTGAGCCACCCAGGCACCCCATGGAAGAGCAGAATTTTTAAATTGTAGTCACATTAATCATTTTTTACTCTTTGATTGGGGCTTTATGTTGATGTGTTTCTGGAAACTTTGCCTTCCCTGAAGATTTTCTCCTATATTTTCCTCTAAAAACCCTTGTAGTTTCAGATTTCATTTTCATATCAATGACATGTTTCAAGTTACTTTTGTCCTGGGTATGAGATAAAGTCTATGGTCTATTTTATGCACATTGGTAATCAATTTTTCTAGCACCCTTTCTTATAAAATATATCCTTTGCTCCACTGAATTACCTTGCTACATTTGTAAAAATAGAAAATCAGTTGACCTTATGAAAATGTGTCTCTTCTAGACTCTCTAGTTTGTTTCATTGGTATCTGTATTAATACCATATTGTCTTTATTATAGTGGTCTCATAGTAAATTTTGAAATTTGATAGAAGTCCTGTAACTTTTTTTGGAATTGGATTTCCACATACATTTTAGAATCAATTTACCAATTTCTCTAAAATGTCTGATAAGATTTGATGGGGAGTATATTGAATTTATAAATTAATAAAGATGATTTTCCACTTAACAATAACAAATCTTTAAACCCATGAATATATTATTTTAGATCTTCAATTCCATATATATATATATATACATATATACATATATATGTTTATTTGACAGAGAGAGAGAGATATCACAAGTAGGCAGAGAGGGAGGCAGAGAGAGAGGGGGAAGCAGGCTCCCCGCTGAACAGAGAACCCCCCCCATGCGGGGCTCAATCCCTGGGATCATGACCTGAGCCTAAGGAAGAGGTTTAACCTCCCAGCCACCCAGCTGCCCCAAGATCTTCACATTCTCTTATCAATATTAGGTAGTTTTCAGTTTATAGATCTTATACCTATTTTATGAAATTCATCATACTTAATTATTTTCAGAAAAAAAAATTGAATTGAGAAAAATTTATTTTCTAATTTTTTGTTGATGGTGATGAGAAATACAGTTGATTTTTTACATATTGGAGTATATTATATACTACAATCTTTCTAAACTAATTTATTAGTTCTAATGGCATTTTGTAGATTCCCTAGGATTTTCTACATACTTAGTCATATTTTTTGAGAATAAAGACAGCTTTACATTTCCCTTTCTAATTGGCATTTATTATTTATTTATTTATCTATGTTATTTTAGTCACCATACAGTACTTCATTAGTTTTTGATGTAGTGTTCGATGACTTATTATTTGCATATAACACCCAGTGCTCATTGCACTATGTGCCCTCCTTAATACCCATCACCAGGCTAACCCATCCCCCCACCCCCTTCCCTCTGAAGCCCTCAATTCTTTTTACTGAAGTACACAGTCTCTTACAGTTCATCTTCCCCTCTGATTTCCCCCCTTCATCTTTCCCTTCCTTCTTCTAATGTCCTTCAAACTATTCCTTATGTTCCACAAATGAGTGAAACCATATGATAATTTTCTTTCTCTGTGTATTTCACTTAGGATCCAATCTAATTGGTATTCATTTAAAGAAACAGTTCCACTGTCTTGTAGCTTGAAAAGTTACTGACAAAAATTCTTTGATCATTCTTCTCTTTGTATAAAATAACTCTTTTTTTAGCTTCTTTTAAGTTTTTTTTTCTTTTTTATTTACAATTTAAAAAAATGTATCTATTAGAGAGAGAGAGAGCCAGCATCTGAGCCAGGTAGACAGGGAGCAGAAGGAAAAAAATCTTCAAGCAGACTCCTTGATGTGTGAGGAGCCTGAAGTCGAACTCAATATCATGACGAATGAGATCATGACCTGAGCTGAAACCAAGAGTCAGACGCTTAGCAAACTGAACCCACCAGGCACTTCAAGATCTTTTCCTTTTATCTGTTTGTAATGATTTGTTTATGATATATCTTATTTGGGTGTACTTTATGGGTATCGTTTTTGGGGTTTATTGAATATCTTGAATCTCTAAGTTTATAGTTTTCATCAAAATACCAAAAATTGAATTGGCCATGTAGAGTTCTTTGTTCAACAAGTCATTGTGTCTCTGTTCAATCTTTTTTTTTCTCTTTTTGTGCTTCAGTTTTGTTTATGATGCTGTAACTTCAAGTTCACTTCTACAGTGTCTGATCTGTTTTTAAACTCATTCAGTAAACTGTTATTTCAGATTTAACTTTTCATCTCTAGAATTTTAATTTTGTTTGTTTGTTTTAAAGATTTTATTTATTTGACAGAGATCACAAGTAGGCAGAGAGGCAGGCAGAGAGAGAGGGGGAAAGAGGCTCCCCACTGAGCAGAGAGCCTGACGTGGGGCTCGATCCCAGGACCCTGGGATCATGGCCTGAGCCAAAGGCAGAAGCTTAACCCACTGAGCCACCCAGGCGCCCTGTAATTTTGTTTGTTTTTATAACTGTATTTCTTTTATCACTATTTTATGCTTTTCTTTAGATCATTGAACATGCAGAATATATTTATAATGGCTTATTTTTAGAATTCTTGTCTGCTAATTCTGTAATTTCTGAATCTATTTTTATTGATTAAATTTTCTCCTCACTTATGGGTCACATTTGCATATTTCTTGGCATATTTCAGATTTTATATTGGACACTGGACATTATTAATATTACATTATTGTCCAGATTTTCTTGTCTTTCTTTAGGGAGCATTGGGCTTTGCTCTGGCAAGCCCTTAAGCTACATGCCAATTAACTTGATCATTTCAATATTAGTGTTTAAATTTTGTTAAAATAGGCCTTTAGACTTTAATGTAAGATTAGCTTAGCTTCATTGCTAATGTTTGATCCTCTATGAGTCTCTACTGATTTCATTGGGTGATCAAAAAAGACTCTCTTCTCCGGTAGATTGTAGTTCAAATACATTCTTACCTTACTTACATGAGCTCTGGGAGTTTTACAACTCCTCACTGGTTCTCCGTGAAGCCTCATGGAGTTTCACTCCAGGTCTGCAAAAGTTAGTACTCAGCAAAGCCTCAATGGGACCCCATGCAGATTTATAGAATTCTTTTTCCATGTTGTTCCCTTTTTTTCTGGAATACCTTCTGCAACTTCAAATTGCCTCTGCCTCCTTTCTGAACTGAAATCTCTGCTTCATCAATCTAGTGAGACATCTGTGTTCTGCTTTTTTGCCCTTTTTGCTAGGATGTGTTTCCAGACAAAAATTGAGATGATTTTAGAATTTACCTTGTTTATTTCTTTCCTTTCAGGGATCTCAATCCTATACTGTCCTCTGGTGTCTGAAGATAAGGGTTTTTTTTTTTTCTTTCATATATTTTATTCAATTTTATAATTTGTTTATAGCTGGAGGTTAAGCATGAGGACTATTTATCTGTTATAGCCATATGTCAATATCCTGCCTATTAGATTTTGCTGGAAAAACATTTGACATATTTTGGTGTATTTTCTTCCCTTTTAAATAGACTCCATGCTGGTTATTGTTCTATTATAAAGTAATTCTTTTATAAAAATCAAGATTATAGATAAGACTTGTTCTTTAGGAGGAGGTAATGGTTTATATTTCACCATTTCCAGTTATAATCGCATTTCAGTTTTGCATCACTAAATCACTGGAATTGGAATTTTGAGCATCCTAGATTCCTCAGTCACTCATTTACAGTCATTTTATTTACTTCTTTAGGTAGCCAATTTTGTTATCTAAAAAATTCTTGTTAGTTTAGTCTTCAGAAGGTAAAAATGTTTTTCCCCTCAAGTTATTTTCTGAGCAAAGAAAGTGGTGACTTTGCAACTGCTTTCAAGTATAATTTGTCTAAATACCTTGACAGGAAAGCTTCTTCAGCCATGGTAAAGTCTCCCTTGTCTGTGAAAAGTGAAATATTTATGAGTGCTGCCCCAGAAACTATTTTTAATACTTGAGAAGTGGTAATTTTGCATCAGTGCCTTTGGTTTTAGATTTTTATTTTCATCATTTCTGGAAGCAGAAAATTTTAAGTCAAGATTATCAGGAAGTTCTTCTTGGTACCCACCATTTTAGGATGTGTTCATTTTCTCTGTTGTCTTATCTTCCAGGAAAGCATCTGGCACTCATTGATGAGGACTTAGATAAGGTCCCTATTTTCTCTACCAGGAGTGCATATTAAGCCTGGTTGGTCTCAGAAGATCAGGAAAAGGGCCATCTTATATATAAAGGTGAATTTTGGAGAAAAACAGCCTTATTACTAACTGAAATGTCCTGGTTGACTATGACAAACACTAGGTATTTGGGGTTAAGATAGGTTTCATTGGAAAGGCTTACTCTAACAGGACACTCAATATTTAGTGGTACCAGAAATGAAGATAATGCTATTCTTGATCCACTTTTTGAAAATATTTGTTAAAAATTGTATCAATTTTAGTTAGTTTAAGTCCAGCTCCTTAGTAGTACACCTGGATGGCTCAGTTGGTTAAGCATTTGCCTTCTGCTTAGGTCATGATCCCAGTGTCCTGGGATCAAAGGCCCACATCAGACTCCCTGCTCAGCTGGATCCTGCTTCTCCCTCTTCCTCTGCAGCTCCCACTGCTTGTGCTGCTTCTCTCTCTCTCCATCAAACAAATAAAATTTTATGTCCAACTCCTTGGATCTTCTCAAACTCCATTATATGTGTCTTAGATCCCTGTGGATAGGACTATGATAGTCTGAATTTATATTCACTATAATTTTGCATGTGGGTAGAATATTTTTTGTTTGGTTTACAGTATTTGAGCTAGTTACATCCAACCATTTGTGAATTATTTTCTTGATAAGACCTTAGCTGTAGATTTTTTCAGGGAAACAAATGAAATGATTTACTGTGTTTTTCACCAGGAACATAGCTAAGAAGATAGCTCCTATCATCATTTTAAGTAGAATTTAACCATTTTTTCCCAGTTGTGCTACCTTATCTTGCCCATTTTCAGTGGTATCTGTGACTGCCTGTTGCACAGAGTTCTGTTTCACTATTTAAAAGAGCTGAGCATCCTCTGTAAATATGGAAATTACCAGTACCTTTTCTTTCTTTTTCTATCTTATTTATTATTTTTAAAAAAATTTACCTGATTATTAGAAGAAATTCTCTAAATTACCTATGCAAAGAAGTGCCTATTCAATTCTATTCTTGTTTTCATTTTAACTATATTTCACTAGGACAAATTATTTTGTTCTCTACTTCTACAGAGACAGAAAATTTTCTTACAATTGTTGGCAGAAACTCATATAAACCTAGATAAATCACTTGGAGTGACTTTATGTTGTCTTATTACTTTTTCACTTCAAAAACTCCAGAATATTTGTCACATACTTACAGATTAGTTAGAAATAGTTTCTGCAGAATGCCAATTGCTTTTTCCCTATAAGGTTTTGCTTGCTTAAATGTTCAAAAGGCCCATGCCTTAATTTCTATCCTATTGTGTTCCATGGCATGGAAATAAATCACCTTGCAGTTTTCAGCCTCATATCCTGAGTCACTTTGTTAAATGACATTTTGAAAATATCACAGAAGCTATTTACTAGTAGACATTAGTTCTACAATTTTATGCTTGAGTTGTTTCAATATTGGACAAACCTATAATCTTGGTATTTGTCTATATCAGATTTTATTTCTTAAATCTACTGTCTTTTGTGTACTTACTACTATTAAATTTAGAATCCTCTACCTTTACCCCTATAATTATGGGTCAGGAATATTATGGAAGGGGTACTTGCATAAGATGAAAAGTAGGGCCTAGATACCTTTAACTTTTAAACTATAACATATGGTGAGAACTATATTTTACATCAAAACTCAGTACATAAACACATACATACACACACAACTGAAGCACGGTTTTATTAAACTAGCCCTTACTATGGGTGACACACTCAGATGTCCTCTCTTCTAAATGATTATTTTATTAAAAAATTTTGGTCTCATGTAAATTGATTCATGACCTACAAAATAGTTACTGCAAACAGCTTAAAAAATATTTGCCTAGACAAATTTTAAGGTTTTTTATAATTCCAAGATGCTATGAGTCTGTGGTAAAGCCCCCCTCCCCCACTGCCTTTTTTTTAACATGGACCTTTTTTTGTGTGTGTGGTAAAATCCACATAACATAAAACTTGCCATTTTAAACATTAAAGCACATAATTCACAATGTGGTGAAACTTTCACCACTGACAAGGTATCTCTGTTCAATATTTTTCAAGTAATCTCTTTCTAAAAATAACTCTTAATTTTTTTTTCATGATTTAGTCTTCAAATCTTTCTCCAAACTTTTTCACTTAAATTTAACTGCCATTATCAGGGCTTGAAATGATTCCAAATTAGCTTGTAAGTACATCTTGGAAAGAGAACAGAGTAACATATAGGCCTCTGGATAAATTTGTGGCTAAACAAACAAGGAAAGCTGAAAATGTAAGACTGGACACAGTATGTCCACAGGGATTTCTGTGGACAGCACCATACTACTCTCTTAATGCAGCTGAGGAAGCATGAAGAAATGTGTCTGAGGAAAGGAATGCTTCCTTAATTATTATTCATTCCTCATAAATGAAAAAAAAATTAAGATGTCTTTTAGCATTTATGATGGATCTCTTCATAGAGAAAAACTGAATCCACTTTTCTTTATAATAGCTAGTTTTCAGTAACCATGTCTGATATTTGATTAAAAGCTTCCTAGAAACTGAAGACACCTCTTAGGGGCTTGTTGGTTGTCAAAACAAAGCCACATTCTCATTTATTAATGGCAAATGTTGGTTCATTAGGCCATCTGACGAGGGGATAGAGATGCATTGTTTTACATAATCCTCAGTGGTACACCAAATTAGGTCTTTGTTTTTTCCATTGCTATGTGTAAATACTGTGTTAAATACTAGACATGGTATATAAAGTACCTGATGGTTTTGATTTTCTTTCTTTTTTTTTTCGGCAAATATAGGCAAAAGAATTTATTATTTTTCTTCCATCTGTAGACTACTTACTCTGTTGTGTACTATAAGTTCAATATTTGGTTTCCATAGCTTTCTTTTATTAAAGTGTCACAGTTCATTTTAATTTGGAAACTGATGGTATGCTGTGTCTCAAAAGAAAAAAAAAGGCTTGAATAAATGGGCAATGAGTTTTATTCTAATAATGCTGAGAAAACCTTTAGAAATTGCAACTTTTTTTTTTGCTTTTGTTTTGCATTATTGATAATGCATGGCAGCCAAGTCCAAACAATTATTGTCAAGCCATTCCATTTCCATAACGTAACATGACTGTATATGCTTAAAAACAAAATAAAGAACTCTTTCCACACAACATGGGCATTGAAACTGCCCCTCAGTTTCTTCTGTTTGTGAAGTAGTCCTTAGTTTGTCTCCTCTAGATAGACTCAAATTTCGTGGCTTATGAGACTGACATAATGTCATAAATTTAATTTGCCTTCTGAAAATTACTTCTGCAGAGGATAGACTTGTTTTTGCTGCCTGCAGAAATCATTAGATGAATAATTTCTGTTTTGAAGGTTATGTTTGTTACAAGCTCTTCTGGGAGGTCTAGACCATTTTTCATAAGCCAAAAACAGGATCTTGAGAGCTCTTGTTAGTTGATGATGTTCCTTGCTTTAGTGATCTTCATCCATCCAGTAATTCTGAGCTGAGCCTATCCCACTGTGATTTTCATGAAACTCCCTTTCAATTGACTATGCCAGAGCCTTCAGCCCATCTGGAAGATTTTGCCAGACTGACTTCATTAAAATTTTTTTCTCTGATTATTAAAGCAATGAATATTTATTATGACTATTTTTAAAATATAGAAAAGCAGAAAAAAAAAAAACTGGGGAAAAATCACTCATAATCCCTCTACCCAAAAGGAATAGTACTAAACTTTTGACCTAGTTCCTTCTCAGTTTCACTTTCTGCTGAATTAGTCTATTGATCCACCACTGCTGGAAACTTAGGGCATGATAAAGAAGAATCTTCAGAAATGTTAAGGGAATATCTTCTTTTATCAGGAGTCAAAGAACTTAAGCCATAAAGTATTTTCTTGTCAAGCACATGGTATGTAATATTGAAATGATACTCCCATTTATTAACTCAAGAATATAAGAAAGAAATAGTGCACAGAGTCATTTAGGGTGCATTAATGCGAATGAAATACTATGCACGGGGAGAAATGTTTGAAGATTACTCTGTTTCAGCATTCCTATTATACATTGCAGTGGAAGTCAAGAAAGAAGCATGAGGCAAGGTCTCCCAGCTGCTCTTATCTATTACTATTCCCATTGCTCTATCTCCCATATATGTGGTATAGATCTGCAATTAACAGTGCTAATTATTCCCTTGAGTTTCAGAATTGTATACCTAACTATACCAAAACAAATATATTATCTCTTCATTTCTACCTCCCCCAACAGAAAAACAAAACAAAACAAAACAAAAAACAAAAGAACAAAACCCAAGCATCCATTCATTCTGTTCTCCTTATGTTAGTGAATAATCTCCTTATATAACCTCTTACCCAAGCCAGGAATCCAGAAATTACCCTAGAGACTCTTTTTCTTCATATCCCCAAGTACAAGTCATCTTCAACCTTGATACATATTCACTTCTAATTGTTTCTTCACTTTATTTCCTTTACCATCACTACACCCTTGTCTAAATATTCATTGGATATAAGTTTTGTGTCCAGTAGCTAACACAATACCTGCCACATTAGTCATGCAGGAAATATTTATAGACACAATTATTCTTTTGAACATCATGATTGATAATATAAACACTGAGACCCATCCATCTCTCTTTTTTTTTTTAAGATTTTATTTGTTTATTGGACAGAGAGAGATCACAAGTAGGCAGAGAGGCAGGCAGAGAGAGAGGAGGAAGCAGGCTCCCCACCAAGGAAAGAGCCCGATGTGGGGCTCGATCCCAGGACCCTAGGATCATGACCTGAGCCGAAGGCAGAGGCTTTAACCCTCTGAGCCACCCAGGTGCCCCCCATCCATCTCTTTTGATTTCATTTAATTGGCCCAAGGAATCATGATACTTGAATCTGAGAGTGCCATTCTGGAATGCAATGTCAAAGGACTTGTTGCAAATTGGAAGAAAGTAGTTCAACTGGTTAAAGGAAGAAAGTGAAGGGGTGGGGAGTTACATAGTTTCTGGCAGAAGTCATCTAATAATGTTTTTGAAAATTCTTCCTTTTCTCTCTTGGAAAAATACTCTCTTTTGCCTCTAACGAGGCACACCAGTACTTACCTTGGGTCAGGTTACTATGCTTCTATGTATGAAGAGATATTTGTAACAACAAGGAAAGTTTGGTGCTTATAGAGTTTCTTCTCTGCTCAAAGACACTTGTCTCTTGGATGAGTACAAGTTATATCAGATACTTGTCTGTAATTGGTACTATGCTCTGAAAAATAAGCAACTAGTAAAGGAGATTGCCACCTTTGGAAAGCTATCCCTGCTTCACAATTAATGGTGAAAAGAGAGAAGGAATGGGGAGCCTGGGTGGCTCAGTCATTAAGCATCTGCCTGGCCTAGTTCATGATCCCAGGGTCCTAGGATCGAGCCCAGCATTGGGCTCCCTGCTCTGTGGGAAGCCTGTTTCTCCCTCTCCCACTCCCTCTGCTTGTGTTTCCTCTGCTCACGTGCATGCGCGCACGTGCGTGTGTGTGTGTGTGGGTGTTTGTGAAATAAATAAATAAAATATTAAGAAAAGAGAGAAGGAAGGAAATGAACATTTATAATATGTGTAGTATGTTTTAGCCTTTTGCATATTCGCTACCATATTTCATTTTCCCATTGTCCTGTTGAAGTTAGCACTATTGTATATATTTATAGGTAAGGAAATTCAGTCTCAGAGATATTGAATAGCTTTTCCAGCTAGTGTTTGAGCACAGATCAATGACTTTTGTCACTATTCTATGGTGGCTCAGATAAAATAAAATGATTAAATCAACAACAGTAACTAAAATAACCACAGCAAGCAATACTGTAAGACATATCATCTATATAATGAGAAGTCACTATGCTGAATATTTTGGATATATTGTCTCACTTGATCTTTACACAACCTATGAGCTGGGTACCATTATAAATTTTACAGATGCACAGATTGAAGCTAAAAGTGATTCCACAAGTTCACCCAACTATCAGTAGCAAAACTGGGATTCAATTTTGTACAATTTAAGAGCCCTCATGCTTAAACACAATGATATTCTAGTTCCTAGTAATACACTAAACTCTTGGCTAAATAAATGAAATAAACTGAGTTGTCTGGCATGATGCTTTGTCAATGATGGTCAAACAACAACGTTTATATTATATTATATTATTATATTATATTATATTGATTTTTTTTCATCATGATAAGTGTACTCTTTAATCTCTGTCCCCTATTTCCCCCATTCCCTCACAGACCTCCCCTCTCATAACCATAAATTTGTTTTCTATAGTTAAGAGCCTGTTTTTTTGGTTTGTCTCTCTCTCTTTCTCTTTTTTCCTTTGCTCATTTGTTTGTTTCTTATATTCCACATATGAGTAGATCATATGGTATTTATCTGTATCTGATTGATATAGTTTGCTTTACCATTATACTCTCTAGCTCTATCCATGTTGCAAATTGCAAGTTTCATTATTTTTTAAATAGCTAAAACTTCTTTATCCATCTATCTATTGATGGACACTTGGCCTGCTTCCATAGTTAGCTATTTGTAAATAATCCTGCTATAAAAATAGGAGAGCATGTATCCCTTTGAACTTGTGTTTTTGTTTTTGTTTTTTGGGGGTAAATACCCAATAATGCAATCCCTGGATCTACAGGGTAGTTCTATTTTTAGATTTTTAAGGAACCTCCTTACTGTTTTCCACAGTGGCTGCACCAGCTTGTATTCCCACCAATAGTGCGAGAGGATTTTTTTTCTTCACATCCAAGCTAACACTTGTCACTTCTTGTGTTTTTTTATTTTAATCATTCTGATAGGTATGAGGTAATATCTCACTGTTACTTTGATTTGCATTTCCCTGATGTTGAGTGATGTTGAGCATCTTTTCATGTGTCTGTTGTCTGTCTGGATGTCTTCTTTGGGGTAATGCCTGTTCATGTCTTCTGCCCATATTTTAATTGGATTAATTGTTTTTTGGGTATTGGATTGTATCAGTTCTTCAATATTTTTGATACTAACCCTTTATCAGATATCTCATTTACAAATATCTTCTTCCTTTCAGTAAATTGCCTTTTAGTTTTGTTGACCAGTTCCTTTGCTGTACAGAAGCTTTTTATTTTAATGTAGTCCCAATAGTTTGTTTTTGTTTTTATTTCCCTTGCCTCAGGAGACATATCTAGAAAGAAGTTACCATGGCTGATGTCAGAGAGATTACTGGCTATGCTCTGTTCAAGTCTTTTTATAGTTTCAAGTCACATTTATGTCTTTTTTTTTTTTTTTTTTTTGTCAGAGAGAGAGAGAGAGAGAGAGAGAGCACAGGCAGACAGAGTGGCAGGCAGAGGCAGAGGGAGAAGCAGGCTCCCCACAGAACAAGGAGCCGATGTGGGACTCGATCCCAGGACGCTGGGATCATGACCTGAGCCGAAGGCAGCTGCTTAACCAACTGAGCCACCCAGGCGTCCCACATTTATGTCTTTAATCCATTTTTAGTTTATTCATTCCAGAAAAATTCTGGAAAAAGTACAAATACATGGAGTTTAAATAACATACTACTAAACAATGAATGAGTTAACCAAGAAAACAGAGAAGAATTCAAAATTTACATGAAAACAAATGAAAATGAAAACACAATGGTCCAAAATCTTTGTGACAGCAAATTTCAAAGGGGAAAATTTATAGCCAGTCAGGCCTACCTCAAGAAGGAAGAAAAATCTCAAATGAACAACCTAAAATTACACCTAAAGAAGCTAGAGAAAAAAGAACAAACAAAAACCAAACAACAAAAGGAAGGAAATAATAAAGATTAGAGCAGAAATAAATGCTATAGAACCTAAAAAACAAATAAACAAATTAATGAATGAACAAAATAGAACAGATCAATGAAATCAGGAACTGTTTCTTTGATAATACCAACAAAATTAATCAACCTCTAGCAAGATTAATTAAAAAAGGAGAGAGGACCCAAATAAATAGAATTACTAATGAAAGAGGAGAAATAACAAGCAATACCACTGAAATACAAATAATTCTAACTGAACTTATGAAAAGCTATATGCCAACAAATTGGACGTCTTGGAAGAAATGGATAAATTCCTAGAAACATATAATTTACCAAAAACAAAGCAGAAAGAAATAGAAAATTTGAACAGACTGATTACCAGCAATGAAATTGAATCAAAAATAAAAAAAATCCTGGGGCGCCTGGGTGGCTCAATGGGTTAAAGCCTCTGTCTTCAGCTCAGGTCATGATCTCAGGGTCCTGGGATTGAGCCCCACATCAGGCTCTCTGCTTGGCGGGGAGCCTGCTTCCTCCTCTCTCTCTGCCTGCCTCTCTGCCTACTTGTGATCTCTGTCTGTCAAATAAATGGGTAAAATCTTAAAAAAAAAAAATCCCAACAAACAAAAGGACCAGGAGACTTCATAGGTGAATTCTACGAAATATTTAAAGAAGAGATAATACCCACTCTTCTTAAGCCATTACAAAAAATATAAGTGGAAGGAAAACTTCTAAATTCATTCAATGAGGCCAGAATCATCCAGGTGATTCTGGATATATTGTCTCACTTGATCTTTACACAACCTATGAGCTGGGTACCATTATAAATTTTACAGATGCACAGATTGAAGCTGCACAGATAAAGACACCACAATAAAGAAGAATGACAGGCCAATATCTCCCATGAATATGGATGCAAAAATCCTTAATGAAATACTGGCAATTAGAATCCAACAATATATTTTAAAAAATCATACACCACAATCAAGTGAAATTTATTCCTGGGATGCACGGGTGGTTCAATATTTGCAAAACAATCAAAGTGATATGTCATATCAATAAGAGAGATGATTAAAAACCATATGAGCATTTCAATAGATGCAGAAAAAGCATTTGACAAAGTACAACATCCATTCATGATTAAAAAAGAAAAACTGTAAAACAACTCTGGAGAGAATATATCTCAACATAATAAAGGCCTTATATGAAAAATATCATACAGCCAATATCATACTCAATGGTGAAAAATAGAACTTTTCCCCAAGGCCAGGAATAATACAAGGATGTCCACCCTCACCACTTTTATTCAATATAGTGCTAGAAGTCCTAGCCACAGCAATTAGATGACAAAGAAATAAAAGGCTTCCAAATTGGTAAGGAAGAAGTAAAACTGTCACTATATGCAAATGACATGATCTTATATAGAGAAAAACCCTAAAGTCTCCACCAAGAAACTAGAACTGATAAATGAATTCAGTAAAGTCACAGGGTATAAAATTAATATGCAGAAATCTGTTATATTCCTATACCCAATAATGAGCAGCAGAAAGTCAAGTTAAGAAAACAATCCCTTTTGGGACGCCTGGGTGGCTCAGTGGGTTAAGGCCTCTGCCTTCGGCTCAGGTCATGTTCCCAGGGTCCTGGGATCGAGCCCCGCGTCTGACTCTCTGCTCAGCAGGGAGCCTGCTTCCCTTCTTCTCTCTCTGCCTTGCCTCTCTGCCTACTTGTGATCTATGTCTGTCAATAAATAAATAAAATCTTTAAAAAAAAAAGAAAACAATCCTTTTTACAATTGCAACAAAAGCAATAAAATATCTAGAAATAAGTCTAACCAAGAGGTAAAAGACCAGTACTCTGAAAACTATAAAGTATTTATGGAAGAAATTCAAGACAATGGAAAGAAATGGAAAGGTATTCCATGCTCATGGGTTGGAAGCACAAATGTTGTCAAAATATCTAGATTATCCAAAGCAATCTACACATTTTCTTTTAATTTTATTTTTTATAAACATATATTTTTATCCCCAGGGGTACAGGTCTGTGAATCGCCAGGTTTACACACTTCACAGCACTCACCATAGCACATACCCTCCCCAATATCCATAACCCCATCCCCCCCTCCCAACCCCCTCCCCCCATCAACCCTCAGTTTGTTTTGTGAGATTAAGAGTCACTTATGCTTTGTCTCCCTCCCAATCCCATCTTGTTACATTTATTCTTCTCCTACCCCCTTAACACCCCATGTTGCATCTCCTCTCCCTCATATCAGGGAGATCATATGATAGTTGTCTTTCTCCGATTGACTTATTTCACTAAGCATGATACCCTCTAGTTCCATCCACGTCGTCTCAAATGGCAAGATTTCATTTCTTTTGATGGCTGCATAGTATTCCATTGTGTATATATACCACATCTTCTTTATCCATTCGTCTGTTGATGGACATCTAGGTTCTTTCCATAGTTTGGCTATTGTAGACATTGCTGCTATAAACATTCGGGTGCACGTGCCCCTTCGGATCACTACATTTGTATCTTTAGGGTAAATACCCAGCAGTGCAATTGCTGGGTCATAGGGTAGTTCTATTTTCAACATTTTGAGGAACCTCCATGCTGTTTTCCAGAGTGGTTGCACCAGCTTGCATTCCCACCAACAGTGTAGGAGGGTTCCCCTTTCTCCGCATCCTTGCCAGCATCTGTCATTTCCTGACTTGTTAATTTTAGCCATTCTGACTGGTGTGAGGTGATATCTCATTGTGGTTTTGATTTGTATTTCCCTGATGCCGAGTGGTGTGGAGCACTTTTTCATGTGTCTGTTGGCCATCTGGATGTCTTCTTTGCAGAAATGTCTGTTCATGTCCTCTGCCCATTTCTTGATTGGATTATTTGTTCTTTGGGTGTTGAGTTTGCTAGGTTCTTTATAGATTTTGGACACTAGCCCTTTATCTGATATGTCATTTGCAAATATCTTCTCCCATTCTGTCAGTTGTCTTTTGGTTTTGTTAACTGTTTCCTTTGCTGTGCAAAAGCTTTTGATCTTGATAAAATCCCAATAGTTCATTTTTGCCCTTGCTTCCCTTGCCTTTGGTGATGTTCCTAGGAAGATGTTGATGCGGCTGAGGTCGAAGAGGTTGCTGCCTGTGTTCTCCTTGAGGATTTTGATGGATTCCTTTCTCACATTGAGATCCTTCATCCATTTTGAGTCTATTTTCGTGTGTGGTGTAAGGAAATGATCCAATTTCATTTTTCTGCATGTGGCTGTCCAATTTTCCCAACACCATTTATTGAAGAGGCTGTCTTTTTTCCATTGGACATTCTTTCCTGCTTTGTCGAAGATGAGTTGACCATAGAGTTGAGGGTCCATTTCTGGGCTCTCTATTCTGTTCCATTGATCTATGTGTCTGTTTTTGTGCCAGTACCATGCTGTCTTGATGATGACAGCTTTGTAATAGAGCTTGAAGTCCGGAATTGTGATCCCACCAACTTTGGCTTTCTTTTTCATTATTCCTTTGGCTATTCGAGGTCTTTTCTGGTTCCATATAAATTTTAGGATTATTTGTTCCATTTCTTTGAAAAAAATGGATGGTACTTTGATAGGAATTGCATTAAATGTGTAGATTGCTTTAGGTAGCATAGACATTTTCACAATATTTGTTCTTCCAATCCAGGTGCATGGAACATTTTTCCATTTCTTTGTGTCTTCCTCAATTTCTTTCATGAGTACTTTATAGTTTTCTGTGTATAGATTCTTAGTCTCTTTGGTTAGGTTTATTCCTAGGTATCTTATAGTTTTGGGTGCAATTGTAAATGGGATGGACTCCTTAATTTCTCTTTCTTCTGTCTTGTTGTTGGTGTAGGGAAATGCAACTGATTTCTGTGCATTGATTTTATATCCTGACACTTTACTGAATTCCTGTACAAGTTCTAGCAGTTTTGGAGTGGAGTCTTTTGGGTTTTCCACATATAGTATCATATCATCTGCGAAGAGTGAGAGTTTGACTTCTTCTTTGCCGATTTGGATGCCTTTAATTTCCTTTTGTTGTCTGATTGCTGAGGCTAGGACTTCTAATTCTATGTTGAATAGCAGTGGTGATAACGGACATCCCTGCCGTGTTCCTGACCTTAGCGGAAAAGCTTTCAGTTTTTCTCCATTGAGAATGATATTTGCGGTCGGTTTTTCACAGATGGCTTTGATAATATTGAGGTATGTGCCGTCTATCCCTACACTTTGAAGAGTTTTGATCAGGAAGGGATGCTGTACTTTGTCAAATGCTTTTTCAGCATCTATGGAGAGTATCATATGATTCTTGTTCTTTCTTTTATTAATGTGTTGTATCACATTGATTGATTTGCGGATGTTGAACCAACCTTGCAGCCCTGGAATAAATCCCACTTGGTCGTGGTGAATAATCCTTTTAATGTACTGTTGAATCCTATTGGCTAGTATTTTGGCAAGAATTTTTGCATCTGTGTTCATCAAGGATATTGGTCTGTAGTTCTCTTTTTTAATGGGATCTTTGTCTGGTTTTGGGATCAAGGTGATGCTGGCCTCATAAAATGAGTTTGGAAGTTTTCCTTCTATTTCTATTTTTTGGAACAGTTTCAGGAGAATAGGAATTAGTTCTTCTTTAAATGTTTGGTAGAATTCCCCCGGGAAGCCATCTGGCCCTGGGCTTTTGTTTGTTTGGAGATTTTTGATGACTGTTTCAATCTCCTTACTGGTTATGGGTCTGTTCAGGCTTTCCATTTCTTCCTGGTTCAGTTGTGGTAGTTTATATGTCTCTAAGAATGCATCCATTTCTTCCAGATTGTCAAATTTGTTGGCGTAGAGTTGCTCATAGTATGTTCTTATAATTGTCTGTATTTCTTTGGTGTTTGTTGTGATCTCTCCTCTTTCATTCATGATTTTATTTATTTGGGTCCTTTCTCTTTTCTTTTTGATAAGTCTGGCCAGGGGTTTATCAATCTTATTAATTCTTTCAAAGAACCAGCTCCTAGTTTCGTTGATTTGTTCTATTGTTTTTTTGGTTTCTATTTCATTGATTTCTGCTCTAATCTTTATGATTTCTCTTGTCCTGCTGGGTTTAGGGTTTCTTTCTTGTTCTTTCTCCAGCTCCTTTAGGTGTAGGGTTAGGTTGTGTACCTGAGACCTTTCTTGTTTCTTGAGAAAGGCTTGTACCACTCTATATTTTCCTCTCAGGACTGCCTTTGTTGTGTCCCACAGATTCTGAACCGTTGTGTTTTCATTATCATTTGTTTCCATAAATTTTTTCAATTCTTCTTTAATTTCCTGGTTGACCCATTCATTCTTTAGAAGGATGCTGTTTAGTCTCCATGTATTTGGGTTCTTTCCAAATTTCCTCTTGTTATTGAGTTCTAGCTTTAGAGCATTGTGGTCTGAAAATATGCAGGGAATGATCCCAATCTTTTGATACCGGTTGAGACTTGATTTAGGACCAAGAATGTGATCTATTCTGTAGAATGTTCCATGTGCACTAGAGAAGAATGTGTATTCTGTTGCTTTGGGACAAAATGTTCTGAATATATCTGTGATGTCCATCTGGTCCAGTGTGTCATTTAAGGCCTTGATTTCCTTGTTGATCTTTTGCTTGGATGATCTGTCCATTTCAGTGAGGGGAGTGTTAAAATCCCCTACTATTATTGTATTCTTGTCGATGTGTTTCTTTGATTTTGTTATTAATTGGTTTATATAGTTGGCTGCTCCCACGTTAGGGGCATAGATATTTAAAATTGTTAGATCTTCTTGTTGGATAGTTCCTTTGAGTATGATATAGTGTCCTTCCTCATCTCTTATTATAGTCTTTGTCTTAAAATCTAATTTGATCTGCTATAAGGATTGCCACTCCTGCTTTCTTCTGATGTCCATTAGCATGGTCAATTCTTTTCCACCCCCTCACTTTAAACCTGGAGGTGTCTTCGGGTTTAAGATGAGTTTCTTGTAGGCAACATATAGATGGGTTTTGTTTTTTTATCCATTCTGATACCCTGTGTCTTTTGATTGGGGCATTTAGCCCATTAACATTCAGGGTAAGTATTGAGAAATATGAATTTAGTGCCATTGTATTGCCTGTAAGGTGACTGTTATTGTATATTGTCTCTGTTTCTTTCTGATCTACTACTTTTAAGGTCTCTCTTTGCTTAGAGGACCCCTTTCAATATTTCCTGTAGAGCTGGTTTGGTGTTTGCAAATTCTTTCAGTTTTTGTTTGTCCTGGAAGCTTTTAATCTCTCCGTCTATTTTCAATGATAGCCTAGCTGGATATAGTATTCTTGGCTGCATGTTTTTCTCATTTAGTACTCTGAATATATCATGCCAGCTCTTTCTGGCCTGCCAGGTCTCTGTGGATAAGTCTGCTGCCAATCTAATATTTTTACCACTGTATGTTACAGACTTCTTTTCCCGGGCTGCTTTCAGGATCTTTTCTTTGTCACTAAGACTTGTAAATTTTACTATTAGGTGACAGGGTGTGGACCTATTCTTATTGATTTTGAGGGGGGTTCTCTGAACCTCCTGGATTTTGATGCTTGTTCCCTTTGCCATATTGGGGAAATTCTCTCCAATAATTCTCTCCAATATACCTCTGCTCCCCTCTCCGTTTCCTCTTCTTCTGGAATCCCAATTATTCTAATGTTGTTTCATCTTATGGTGTCACTTATCTCTCGAATTCTCCCCTCATGGTCCAGTAGCTGTTTGTCCCTCTTTTGCTCAGCTTCTTTATTCTCTGTCATTTGGTCTTCTATATCGCTCATTCTTTCTTCTGCCTCATTTATCCTAGCAGTGAGAGCCTCCATTTTTGATTGCACCTCATTAATAGCTTTTTTGATTTCAACTTGGTTAGATTTTAGTTCTTTTATTTCTCCAGAAAGGGCTTTTATATCTCCCGAGAGGGTTGCTTTAATATCTTCCATGCCTTTTTCAAGCCCGGCTAGAACCTTGAGAATCATCATTCTGAACTCTATATCTGACATATTACCAATGTCTGTATTGATTAGGTCCCTAGCCTTTGGTACTGCCTCTTGTTCTTTTTTTTGTTGTGAATTTTTCCGCCTTGTCATTTTGTCCAGATAAGAGTATATGAAGAAGCAAGTAAAATACTAAAAGGGTGGAACAACCCCAGGAAAATATACTTTAGCCAAATCAGAAGAGATCCCAAATCGTGAGGGGGGAGAAAGGGGATAAAAAGGGGTCAGAAGAAAAAAAGAAAAAAAAAAGAAACTATTAAAAAAAGAAAGCTGATAAAATATATAAAAAGGAAAAAAAAAAATATATATATATATATTAGATAAACTATTTAAAAAACGTTAAAAAAAGAAAACGGTAAAAGTTAAAAAAAATTAGCAGAAGAGAAAAAAACAATTGAAAAAGAGAAAAAATAATTAAATTAACTGCAAGGCTAAAGAATCATGGGGAGAAAGCCATGAGTTCCATGCTTTGCTTTCTTCTCCCCTGGAATTCCGCCGCTCTCCTTGGTATTGAAACTGCACTCCTTGTTAGGTGAACTTGGTCCTGGCTGGGTTTCTCGTTGATCTTCTGGGGGAGGGGCCTGTTGTAGTGATTCTCAAGCGTCTTTGCCCCAGGCGGAGTTGCACCGCCCTTACCTGGGGCCGGGCTGAGTAATCCACTCGGGTTTGCTGGGTTTGCTTTTAGGAGCTTTTGTTCCCTGAGAGCTTTCTGTAGAGTCCGGAGGACGGGAGTGAAGATGGCGGCCTCCCAGTCTCCGGCCCGGAGGAGCCGAGAGCCCGGGGCCCCACTCCTCAGTGCGCCCTCAGAGAACAGCGCCCAATGACTCCCGTCACCCTGGCCTCCGGCCGCGCTCCGAGCTGACCGAGCCTGCGACCGGCCCAAGGCAACCCCGAGTTAAGGCTCACTCCTCGGCTCTGTCTCTGTAGCCGGCTTCCCTGTTCTAATACCGGTAAGCTCTGCGACACTCAGACACCCCCGATCCTTCTGTGACCCTGTGGGACCTGAGGCTGCGCTGACCCCGCCTGGGCTTCACCCCAGTTAAGCTTCTGGAGCAATGTCCCTCAGTGGAACAGACTTTTAAAAGTCCCGATTTTGTGCTCCGTTGCTCTGCCGCTCGCCGGGAGCCGGCCCCTCCCCCCGCAGTCTATCTTCCCGTCACTTTGGATTCACTTCTCCGCCAGTCCTACCTTGCAGAAAGTGGTTGATTTTCTGTTTCTGGAATTGTTGTTCTTCTCTTCAATCTCCCGTTGGATTTATAGGTGTTTGCAATCTTTAGATTAGCTATTTAGCTGATCTCCCGCTACCTGAAGTAGTCTCAGCCTGCTACTTCTCTGCCATCTTGACTCCTCCCCAATCTACACATTTAATGCAATCTCTATCAAAAATACAGCAGCGTTTTTCACAGAACTAGAACAAAAGGTCTTTAAATTTGTATGGAGCCACAAAAGACCTTGAAAAGCCAAAACAATCTTGAAATAGAAAAATAAAACTAGATATCATTCCAGATTTCAAGTTATATTACAAAGTGGTAATAATTAAAACATTATTGTACTGGCATAAAAATAGACCCATAGATCAATGGACTAGAACAGAAACCCAGAAAAACCCACAATCATGTGGTCAACTAATCTTCGACAAAGGAGGAAAAAAAGTGTCTTTTCAACAAATGGTGTTGAGAAAACTGGACAACCACATGCAAAAGAATGAAATTGGACCACTTTCTTAAACCATACACAAATTCAATTTGTTACTTGTGTAAAATAATACCTATTTTAAGACTAAGCAACTAAATTAAACAAATGCATAATTAAAGCAAATATATATATATATATACACACACATATATAACATCAAGTGAATAGAATTTATAAAATTTAATACTCTGAATTAACTGAATAATTTCCCTGGCTTTTATAAATTATCAAAAGAAATTCAACTGAGAGATTAGGAGCCTGGGAAGATGGTAGAATAGAAGCATTTTCAGCTTACCTTGTTTCATGGATGCACCTAAATAATAGCTACATTGGTGTGACTATCCCAGAAAATAATCTAAAGACTATCAGCAAAGACTCTTGACAGTTAATTATAGAGAGGAGGTCACATCAAAAATGAGAGGAAGGATGGAGTTCTGGTCAGGAACCAAACTAACCTGGGAGACTAACTATAAATGGAGTGACACCACAAGTGCAGAGAAGGGAGGGGAATAGACCCTAGAGAAGCCACCTCATGGGGGACCTGAATTGGTCAGGTCCTATTATATACAGCTTTGAAAACCAGAGGAGCTTAACTTCCTGATTACTTACAATCATTGAGATTTATCTTTTGGCTTACAATCAGAGGGAACTTTAAAAATCAGTGGGAAACTCAGCTTTGGGAGAGTCTACGGGCAATAGGAAATAGTCCCTGCCCTTACAGAGTATAAGAAACAACACCCCAAGATACAGAATAAAAGCCTCAGTTTGAAGAGATCCTGGGGAATATGGAGGGAGATTTATTTAATAATCTCAAAATGTGTGCTGGACAGGCAGGGATCTTTAGGAGAGTTCTTTTCCCTGACCCCCAGCCTGGATAACTGGACACCTGTGGGAACCAGCACAAAGACTACCCACCTAGCTTACTAACACTGTGTGTCCCACCGCCAAGTTCTCCTGTGGACTTGCCCCATCCACTCTACCCCATTTAGCAAGAGTCTCCCTTCAAAGTGTCTCTAGCTAGGGCTCATTCTGCAAAAAGCCCTGGCAGCGGCAAAACACCATTCCTGGGGACAACTCAGGGAGAGTGCCTTGCAGTTTGATGTGACCACAGTTCTAGCAAATGGGACAAAGGCAGGCATCTGGTCTGGCCCAACTATAAGCTTTAGGTGGCCATAGACTGGCCCCTTAACAGCCAGAGACCAAACCCTGCCCACAACAGGCAAAAAGGGCCATTGCACCTAATTGGACTAAAGGCAAACATGGCTCAACCACAATAGTAAAGCACACACAATACATATTATAAGTAACCCCTGAAGTGCCAGGTTCACATGAACAGGGGATATTGCACTACAGGGTATTATAGGACCTCTTCTTCATAAGGCCACTACTTTCAAGATCAAGAAACATAGCTGACTTTCATAATATATAGAAATAATCACAGAGAGTTAGGCAAAATGAAGAGACAGAGGAACATGCTTCAACAGAAAGAATAGCACAGAATCACAGCAAGAAGCTTAAGGAAACAAAGACAAGCAAAATATCTGGTAAAGAATTCAAAGTAATAGTCATAAAGATACTGGACTTGAGCAGAGTAGAGGATCACAGTGAGAACTTCAACAAAGAAATAGAAAATATAATAAAAAGGAACCAACTAGAGATGAAGAACTCAATAACTGAAATAAAAAATATACTAGAGGGAATAAATAGGAGACTAGAGGAAGCAGAACAGATCAGCAAGCTGGAAGATAGAATAATGGAAAGAAACCAAACTGAACAACAAAAGAAAAAATAGTAAAAAATGAGACTAAACTAAGGGAACTCAGTGTTATCATCAAATATAATAATAGTCACATAATAGAGATCCAAGAAGGAGAAGAGAGAGGAAAAGTGGGCAGAAAATGTATGTGAGGAAGTAATAGCTGAAAACTTTCTTATTTGGTGAAGAAAACAGATCCAGGAGACACAAAGAGCCCCCAACAAAATCAATGCAAGGAAGTCCATACCATGACATATAATAAGTAAAATGACAAAAAAGAGAATTTTAAAAGCACCAAGAGAAAGGAAAACACTTGCATACAAGGGAAACCTCATAAGTCTATCAGTTGATTTTTCAACAGAAACTTTATAGGCCAGAAGAGAGTGGCATACATCCAAAGTGCTGGAAGGGAGAAAACCTACAAACAAAAATATTCTATCCAGTAAGGCTATTATTCAGAATAGAAGGAGAGATAGTTTCCCAGACAAGCAAAAGTTGAATGAATTCATCACCACTAAACTGCCTTACAAGAAATGTTGAAGGGAGTCCCTTGAGTGGAAAGAAAAGTCCATAATAAGGCACAAGAAAATTAGAAAGGAAAAAATTTCACAGGTTCATACAAGTATAATTAAAGCAGTAGATTAACCATTTATAAAGTCAGTACTGAGGTCAAAAGCAGCAAAATAAATTATATCTATAAAACCAATCAAAGAAGTCACAAAATAAAAGGATATAAAGTATGACATCATATACATAAAACTTGGGGGAGGGTGAGAGTGAAAATTTCATGCTTTTAAAATGGGTTCTAACTTAAATGACCATCATTCTTATACAGACTGCTATATGCATAGGATGTTATATATAAATCTAATGGTAACCACAAATCAAAAACCTGTAATAAATATGAAAAAATAGAGAGAAAGAAACCTAAACATATCATTAAAGAAAGCCATCAAACCATAAAGGAAGAAGGCAAGAGAAGAAGAAAACAAAGAAGAATCACAAAAACAACCATAAATAAGTAATAAAATGGCAATAAGTGCACTCCTGTCAGTAATTACTTTGAATGTAAGTAGACTCAATGCTCCAGTTAATCAAAAGACATGGGATGATTGAATGGATATAAAAGCAAAACTCATCTATCTGCAGCCTACAAGAGTAACATTTCAGACCTAAAGATACATGCAGATTGAAAGTGAAGAACTAGAGAACATATATCTGCAAATAGAAAGGAAAGAAAGCTGGATTAGCAATATATATATCAGAAAAAATAGTCTTTAAAACAAAGACTATAACAAGAGACAAAGAAGGACATTACCTAATGATAAAAAGAACAATCCAACAAGAAGATATAAGAATTGTAAATATGTGTGCACCCAACATGGGAGCACCAAAATACATAAAGCAACTATTAACAGACATATAGGAAGAAATCAATAATAATACAGTAGGGGACTTTAACACCCCACTTACATCAATGGATCATCCAAACAGAAATCAACAAGGAAACAGTGATTTTGAATGGCACATTGGACCTGATGGATTTAACAAATATATTCAGAACTTTCCATCCCAAGACAGTGGAATACACATTCTTTCCAAATGCACATGGAACATTCTCCAGAATAGATCTCATGTTAGGCCACAAAACAAATCTCAACAAATTCAAAAAGACTGAAATCATAACATGCAACTTTTCCAGCCACAACAGTATGAAACTAGAAATCAACCACAAGAAAAAATCTGGAAAGACCATAAAACATGAAGTTAAATATCATGTTACTAAACAATGAAGGGGTCAACCACAAAAATCAAAGAGGAAATTAAAAAATACATGGAGACAAATGAAAATGAAAACCTATTTGGTCCAAAATCTTTGTGATGCAGCAAAATCTGTTCTAAGAGGGAAGATTCTAGCAATATAGTCCTACCTCAAGAATCAGGGAAAATTTCAAATAAACAACTTAACTTTACCCTAGAGGAGCCAGTAAAAGAACAAGTGAAGCCTAAGGCCAGTAGAAGAAAATAAATAATAAAGATTAGAGCAGAAATCGATGAAATAGAGACTAAGAACACAACAGAACTGATCAAAAAGATTAATAATTGATAAAATGTTAACCAGACTTGTAGTAGTAGTAGTAGTAGTAAAGAAGAGATAAAGAGAATAAGAGAGGATTCAAATAAAATTGAAAATGAAAGAGGATAAATAACAACCAATACCACAGAAAGCAAAGGATTATAAAAGAGTACTATGAAAAGTTACATGCCAGCAAATTGGACAACCCAGAAGAAGTGGACAAATCTCTAGAAACATGTTACCTCTCAAAACTGAATCGGGAAGAAATAGAAAATTCGAACAGACCAATCACTAGCAATGAAACTGAATCAGTAATCAAAAAATTCTCAAGAAATAGAAGTTCAGGACCAGATGGCTTCATAGGTGAATTCTACCAAACATTTAAAGAATTATTTTTCTCAAACTACTCCAGAAAAATACAAGAGGAAGGAAATCTTCCAAATTCATTCTATGAAGCCAGCATTACCCCAATATCAAAACCAGATAAAGAAGGCAATACCAAATAAGAGAACTATAGGCCAGTATCTCTGATGAACATAGATGTAAAAATTCTCAAGACAATATTAACAGACTAATTTCTAATGATACATTTAAAAAATCATTCATGATAATTAAGTGGGATTTACCCCAGGAATGCAAGGGTGATTCAATATTTGTAAATAAATCATTATAATTAAGTGGGATTTATTCCAGGAATGCAAGGGTGATTCAATATTTGTAAATAAATCAATGTGTGAGAGAGGAATAATTAAAACCATATGATCATTTCGATAGATGCAGAGAAAACATTTGACAAAATACATGCATTCATGATAAAAACTCAACAGAATACTGGAACTGATAAATGAACTCAGTAAAGTCAGAAGATACAAAATTAATATACATAAATCTGTTGTATTTCTATACACTATTAATGAAGCAGCAGAAAGAGAAATTAAGAAAATATTCCCATTTATAATTGCACCAAAAATAATAGCATATCTAGGAATATAACCAAGGAGGGGAAAGACCTGTCCTCCAAAAACTATAAAACAATGATGAAAGAAATTGAAAATGACACAAACAAATGGAGAAATTGTCCATGCTCATGGACTGGGAGAACCAATATTGTTAAAATTTACATACCACCCAAAGCAATCTATAAATTTATTGCAATCCCTACCAAAATTCCAATAGAATTTTTTTACAGAGGTAGAACAAATCATCCTAAAATTCATGGAACCACAAAATTCCTGGATAGCCAAAGCAAATCTTGAAAAAGAACAAAACTGGAGGTATCACAATCCCAGATTTCAAGATATACTACAGGGGCACCTGAATGGCTCAGTCAGTAGAGCATGTGACTCTTGATCTCAGGGTCATGAGTTGGAGCCCCACACTGGGTGTAGAAATTACTTAAAAAAAAAAAAAAAAGATATACCACAAAAATGTTATAAACAAAACAGTGTAGTACTGACACAAAAATAGACCCATAGATCAATAGAACAGAATGGGCAGCCCAGAAATAAACCCACCCTTTTATGGTCAGTTCATCTATAACAAAGGAGGCAAGAATATACAATGGGAAAACTAGTTTTTAATAAATGGTCCTGGGAAAACTGGACAGGTACATGCAAAAGAATGAAACTGAACCACTTTCTCACACCATACACGAAAATAAGCTTGAAATGGATTAAATAACTAAATGTGAGATATGAAACCATATAACTTCTAGAAGAAAACATAGGCAGTAATTTCTTTGACATTGGTTGTAGAAATATTTTTCTAAATATGTCTTCTTAGCAAGGGAAATGAAAGTAAAATTAAGCTATTGGGACTACACCAAAGTATATAGTATGTATAGTATATAGCATATATATCTATATCTAAGCTATATATAGATAATATAATCTATACAGATAGATCTATAGGTATCTATATGACAGAATATAAGGGATATATATATATATACAGCTGAAAAGAATTCTCTGTGCTCCTTGTTAAGGTCAGCTCCCTCTCTCTGTACATCCAATTCCATCCCTTCTTCATATTCGAGGACATTGATTATTCATTTTTCTGTCTCCTACACTATTTTTTCCTTATACTTGCTCTTTTCTTTCAGTATGTAATTATTCTTTGATTTCTGCCATCTCAAAGACTTCTTTTTCTTGTTCACAGTTCTTATGAGAGGTAATACATGATTTTTCTCCTTCCCATTTGTGATGGTTAATTTTATATGTCAACTTGCATGGGCAGTAGTTCAAGCAGATATTTGGCTAAACATTATTCTGAAATTTTCTTTACAAGTATTTTTGAAATGAAATTTACATTTAAGTATATAAACTTTGAGTAAACCAGATTGTCCTCCATAATGTGGGTGGGCCTCCTTCAATTAACTAGAAGCCAGATTAGAACAAAAGGCAACCTTGCCTGAGCAAGAGAAAGTTCTACCAGCAAGCTGCTTTAAAACTTCAGCTGCAACATCAGTTCTTCCTGATCTCCAGCCTGAATGCCTTTGGACTCTAAGTGCAATGCTTTCTCTTTTCACACACTCTAATCAGTTTTTCAGCCTATCTCTCGCTTAAAATTGCTCTTGTCAGTGAATACTTCCACATTGTTAATCCAATGGTCACTGGCCACCCTTTTTATTGTTTGATCTACAACACTATGGTAGGCTGAATAATGTCCCCACCTCACCCAGGCCACATCCACGTCTTAGTCCTGGAACTAGTGAATAGTTCCCTTATGCGTCAAAAGTAACCTTGCAAATGTGATTAAGGATGTTGAGATAAGGTGATTATCCTAGATTATTCAGGGGGACTCAACATAATTGTAGAGGTCCTTGTAAGGGAGAGGCAAGAGATTAAGTGTCAGAAAATGAGAGGTGATGACAGAAGCAGTGGAGAGAAAGACTTTGCTGCTGGCATCTGTCTGAAAGAAAGGGCACAAACCAAGAAATTATGGCAGCCTCTAGAAATTAGAAAAGAAAGCCTCTAGAAGAAAGAAAAGGCGAGAGAATGGGTTGCACCCTGGAGCTTTCAAAAGGAAAGCTGTCCTGTCTGCTAAAATGTTGCAACAAACAGGGCCTATAAAATCTTTAACTGACATGGTCCTTCATGCTAAAGCTCTCTGAAAACAACAAAGGGATTTTTAAAAATTGATGTTCATATAAAAACATCGAAAGGATTTTGATTAACTTTTTTGGGTCTTGTGCTCACTTATGGCCTAATTATTGTGTCTAATAAGATGGGATGTTTTTACTGGCCCAGGGGATGTAGGGGCGTGTGATTGACATCTGTACCAGATGAGAGGTGCCTGTTCCTGAAAGGAAAACTCTAGAGAGGAAAAAACAAAACAAAACACTAAAATGTTTTACTATAGCCCTCGATCTTATAACACAAACTGACAGTGTAGTCTGATTCTTGTAACATTTTTGCCAGTATAGTTGAAATATCAAGGCACACTGAAAAGCAAAACTATCTTGGAGAAATTCACAAGAATGGCGATAAGACACATGAGAAGATAGGAAAAGAATAATGCAGATTTTCTATTAAATATTTAGTTCATTGCCTTCAACTAGTTTAAAATTTTTCAAACATGTTAAAATTATTAATAACAAAAACAATATTGTTCTTATTGATGTCAGTGTCATGGGTCACAATGTCAATTTCAGCATCAGAATGTTTAAAAACAATATGTCTGAGCTGTTGGTTGAATCTTTACTTTTTAAAAAGATTTTATTTATTTATTTGTCAGAGAGAGAGAGAGGGAGAAAGAACACAAGCAGGGAGAGCTGCAGGCAGAGGAAGAAGCAGGCTCCTGGATGAGCAAGGAGCTTGATGTAAGACTTGATCCCAGGACCAAAGGCAGATGCTAAACTGACTGAGCCATCCACGCATCCCTGAATCTTTATTTCAATTTAAGGTTTTGGGCTCAATTTTATTTGTGCTTATAGTACTTTTGGTAAGATGCTGCTTCTGGTTCTTTTTATGAGTCACATAATCACACTGACCATGAATAACACAATCTTTCTTCTCCTTTATGTAGAGGATAAACAGTGTTGGAAGACATTTTCCTCTATTTTACATAGACTGGTATGGTGCTAGAATTATGGGCTGCATGGATGCCACTCTTCCCTATTTCTTCTTCTCTTTTGTGCACACTGTCACCTAAAGGTGACAAATTAGGGTCTAAAAATTACAACTCCATGTGGAGAACCATCTACACAGTCCTCTAATTTTTTTTTTTTTTTTCTCAGCCACAGCAGCATTTGTGTGTGTAACCTCACTGCAGGACTCAAGGAGGCTGGTAAATGAGGAAGATTCTTTGACATAACTTGGCTGCTTTCCATTCCAGGTGACAAGTCCTGAAATATAGCAGACACCCTTAATAATTGGCAATTTGACACCCCCCCATAGCTATCTCTGCCAACTTCCCATACTTGTCTTCAATGCATTATTATCCTTATGCTGGAGTGAAATTCAGTCAGTCATGCCTTGTTTGCTTATGATACTTTCCTTTTGTGTTAACATATGAAGTTTTTCCCCCTACTTTTAAAGAGATAGGAATAGTACTGCAGTTGTCAAGCATTTAATATACATAATTGGAATCTATTAAATTGGATTCCTATTGTAGCTAAGGAAAGACAACCTGTTTTGTACACTGCCTCACCATCCTCCCCATGTTGAACCTGTCATCAAAGATGGTGGCTGCTACTCTTCTATGTTGAGTTACAGCTACAAATCTGCATAAGGAGAGAACTTCCTTTGCTTCTGTAGTCTGTTTCTTTATCCCCAGGTTTGGCTGAACTGAGCTGGACTAAAGATAGGGAGGGAGAGAACAGAGAAGTATTGGTCCCTAAGTACACACGGTCCTTATTCTGCGGCAAGTTAAAGGCTTGTCTTCTGCTATCATTTACTCTTTTTTTTAATTTTAGTTTTTTTTAATTTAAATTAAATTAGCTAAAGTATAGTATGTACATCATTAGTTTTTGATGTAGTGTTCAATGATTCATTAGTTGCATATAACACCCAGTGCTCATCACGTCACATGCCCTCCTTAATGTCCATCACCCAGTTTCCCTATTCTCCCACCCACCCCTCTTTCCACAACCCTTAGTTTTTTCCCAGAGTCAAGAGTTTCTCATGGTTTTTCTCCTTCTCTGATTTCTTCCCATTTGGTTTTCCCTCCCTTCTCTCATCATCTTCTGTGCTATTTCTTATAATCCACATATGAGTGAAATCACATGATAATTGTCTTTCTCTGATTGACTTATTTCACTTAGCATAATACCCTTCAGCTCCATCCATGTTAATGTAAATGGAAGGTATTCACCTGTTCTGAAGGCTAAGATTCCATTGTATATACGAACTACATCTTCTTTATCCATTCATCTATTGAAGGACATCTCAGTTCCTTCCAGTTTGGCTATTGTGAACATTGCTGCTATGAACATTGGGGTGAAGGTGCTCCTTCTTTTCATTACATCTGTATCTTTGGGGTAAATACCCAGTAGTAGTGCAATTGTTGGGTCATAGTGTAGCTCTATTTTTAAGTTCTTGAGGAACCTCAGTACTGTTTTTCAGAGTGGCTTTACAGCTTACATTCCCACCAACAGTGTAAGAGAGTTCCCCTTTCTCTACACTCTCACCAACATTTGTTGTTCTCTGTCTTGTTAGTTTTAGCTATTCTATCTGGTATAAGGTGGTATCTCATTGTGGTTTTGATTTGTATTTCCCTACTGACAAGTGATGTGGACCATTTTTTTCATGTGTGTGCTGGCTATTTGTATGTCTTCTTTGGAAAAATGTCTGTTTATGTCTTCTGCCCATTTCTTGACTAGATTTTTTTATTTGGGGGAATGTTGAGTTTGATAAGTTCTTTATAGATCTTGTATACCAGCCCTTTATCTGTTATGTCGTTTGCAAACAACCTCTCCCATCCCATAGGTTGCCTTTTAGTTTTGTTGACTGTGATTCCTTTGCCATGCAGAAGCTTTTATTTAAGTCCCAATTATTCATTTTTGATTTTGTTTCTCTCGCCTTCAGAGATGTGTCTTGCAAGAACTTGCTGTGGCTGAAGTTGAAGAGGTTACTGCCTATGTTCTACTCTAGCATTTTGATGGATTCCTGTCTCACATTTAGGTCTTTCATCCATTTTGAATTTATCTTTGTGTATGATATAAGAGAATGGTCCAGTTTCATTCTTCTACAGATGACTGTCCAGTTTTCTCAGCACCATTTATTGAAGAGACTGTCTTTTTTCCATTGGATAGTCTTTCCTGCTTTGTTGAAGATTAGTTGACCATAGGGTTGAGGGTCCATTTCTGGACCCTCCATTCTTGTTTCATTGATCTATGTGTCTGTTTTCGTGCCAATATCATGTTGTCCTGATGATCGTCAGTTCATTTAGCTTCTTTGTGTATATGACAATCTTTGTCATGTCTATGATGGAACTATGGGTGGAAGGTCTAAATTATGTGTGTGTATATACAAATACATATACACTAAAATTAAATAGATTATCACAATTAGGTAAGAGCCACTGTCCTTTGTTTCATCATTTAAAAAATAGCACATTTTTTGTGTTGCCATCCTTTAAATTCAAAGTGGTTTCCCAGGCATATTAGCAACTCTTCCATTGATTTTCCATTCCATTTTAGTGTCTGTGTATTTTCTGTGACATAATCTCTGGAAAAATGACATTCATTGATATATTTGAAAGTCAGATACTTTAACACATAGACATTATAATCTTTTCTGTCAAATAATTGATATGGATATGTCTAAAAAATATGTTATTTAGTAGTTTACATGTTCTGGGAGGAGGAAGCAATAGAGTATTATTGACTTCTAGAAACATCTATTATTAACCATTAATTGAGACTAGTCCTAAATTTTATGCATACAGGAGAGGAATAGTATGGACAATCCAAAATAATAGATAGATATTGACAAAGTGATAAAATGAGGTTATATTTTATACTGGGTTAGATAACAAGTGTTGATATTAAAAATTACCTGTTGTGAAAGTTACATGAATAAGTCTTTTGGAATTTTTAGTTTATTCCACATACATGATTTTATCTATACAAATTTGTTGTGATATATAGTTTTTCATTAAGTCCAACACAAACAAATCTTCCAGCAGTGCTGGAGCAGATGATTATTTTTCTCCATTTGAGCACCAGATACAGTGGTTAGCTAGTGTTCTGGGCCCTGCTCTGGTCTGTTGTGATAATATTTCTGCACAGCAGAAAGCATAGATGTTCATGTTTTAGTGCAGGGTATAAGTCACTGAATTATTGAATAGAGTGAAGGGTATGGTAACCTCTGCTATTTCAATTATTTTTTTTTCTTTCTCACCAAACATGTCTGATTAATTAACACAAATGGAAAGATATGTATATGCTATATATTGATAAACTTACAATTGTCTATCCACTTGGATATTTATAAAAACATTGAAAGGCAGAGAACATTTTAAAATGTAAGTTTAGTATTTGTATTTGTTGTTCAAGAAGCCACGTTTTTCAAAGAAAACAGTGAATAATATTCCATTGTATATATACACCACATCTTCCTTATCTATTCTTCAGTCAGTGGATACTTGGGCTCTCTCCATAGTTTGGCTACTGTTGATAATGCTGCTAGATACATTGGGGTGTGTGTATCCCTTCAAATCTGTATTTTTGTAAACTTAGGTAAATAACTAGTAGTGCAATTGCTGGATCTTAGGGTAGTTCTATTTTTAACGTTTTGCGAAACCTCCATGCTGTACTCCAGAGTGGCTACACCAGTTTGCATTCCCACCAACAGTGCAAGAGGGATCCCCTTTCTCTGCATCCTTGCCAACATCTGCTATTTCTTGTGTTGTTAATTTTAGTCATTCTGGCAGGTATAAGATGGTATCTCATCATGGTTTTGATTTGTATTTCCCTGATGATGAAAATGAGTAATGGGTATTGTATGTAAGGGATGAATCACTGAATTCCACTCCAGAAACCAATACTGACTGCACTCTATGTTAACTACCTAAAACTCAAATAATAATAAAACAAAATAAAACAAAAAATGGTGAAGCCACATTACTCTTCCTGTGGATTCTTTGTTCACTTTGTTCCTCAGCTGAACTCTTTAATCTCCATTTTAATATCAATAAATCATTATTTAACAGAGTGACTGTTATCAACTCAAGCCCATTTTATTTCAGGTCACTATAATATAGTGTTAGTATGTGTATGTGTATGCATGTGCACTTTTAAATGTTTTTCTCTAATAGCTCTTAGGAAATGTAGATTGTTTCTTTTATTACAACAAATGCTGCCCTGCAATGCAGACTTCAAATTTCCTTCCTTGTCTGTAGTCTGCTTATGGAATAAGTTGACAAAGGGGGTTGAAAGCAGGTAGGAATTGAAAGTCATACAGCTGTCCTATAGGCAATTGACAAAGCTGACCAGAAGTTGACAATGTCCTCATAGTCAATCAACAACATCTACATGTGTTTTTCATATTGTTCTGTGACTTGGTTTGGATCTTTACATGTAAGTTTCCCACATCAGGAAAAGAAGTTTCTGATAGCTCTTTTGCTCTTAACTCTTGCTGTCACAGAATTGCCAATTTGAGGCAACTGGGGATTACATGGACAGATAGTTTAGTTGCATGTGGATTCTTTTCTTTTTCTTTCTTTCTCTCTCTTTTTTTTTTTTTTCCTTTCCTTTCCTTCAATTTCATAGTATTGTTTCTTTTGGCTAATCTGGTGGATTCCTGGAAAGTTTATGGGACTAGCGGGAGTATGCTGCCCTGAAGGAAACCTAGTTCAGCTTCCTTGTTAAGGCACATTGGTCCTGGCCTCTTGTGGAGTGGATCTGTTTTGGCCCCTTGAGGAAGGGAGTATCCTGTCTTTCTTAATAATGAGGCAAAAAGATGACTCCAAGAGAGAATTGGCAGCCACCAAAGGGAATGCTGTCCAGTTCTCCTCCAATACATACACCTCCTCCTGGGCAGATTTGTGAAATCTCTCATCAGTCTTCCATATGGTTAATCACGTGTTTTCTTTACTCTGTTTTGTTTTATAGCAATACTGTGAGCAGTTAACCAAAGTTAAAAGGTTAGTGTAAGTTATATTAATCCTGCAGAACTGATGTGTACCATATACATACATTTATCAACACCATATAATTATCTTTCAAATCATTGTGTACTATCTTATCAAGAAGCCTCACAAAAGATTCTACGATCAGCAATACATAGTTTTCCCAGGGATCTGGACCTCTAGAGAATGAAACTGTATTAGCTAGAAGGAGAGGTTAAATAGATAAAAAAATAATATACAGTCTTCTGATGCTTGTTTTTTTGTATATATCACAGTAATGCATTTTTCCATACTAGGTATGGTGAACACATTTATTTCAAAGCTTTCTTCACTGTCTGTTGTGAAAGTCCTGAAGGAAGTTTTTTTTCAGGTAATTGCTCTCAAGAACACGATATTGTTATTGACAAATGAAGGCACATTTTATGTTTCAGTGCCATTGACTATTCACTCCCTTATTCAACAAATACCTATTTTATGCTTACTTTTTGCTCTGTGCTAGGCATTAAGCACACAACGATTAATAAAATTGCTCTCCTTGTTTGTTTTCTCAGGTGGCAGGGAACATTGTATAAATTTGTGGCTTTGCAGAGGATGATGAGAATATATAGAAAGGAGAAGTCACTTCAGTGGGTTTGAAGGGTGTAAGTGGGGATGAGGATGGAGTCATAGAAGGGCTTTTAGGAGGACAGTTGTGTTGAACGAAGAGTGGATATTATGTGGTCGCAGGACCTGAGTGTGATGTCGAGGCCCAGTTGTGGGACTAGGACTAAGTTCTTAACCTCTTAGAGCTGAGTTTTCTTAGTAATAAAATAAAGACAGTAATTAGGCCAATCACAGAGTGTTTCAAGGGCTAAATGTGATACTGTCTATGAAAAACATTTGTTAGAATGCTATACTGATGTTTAAGTGAGCCTTCTTGTCATCATTTGGAAATTATGTAACAAGGTTACCTGTGCTTTGGGAATAAGACGAGGACCCATGATGGCACCCTGAAAAGCAGGGACAGTAGAAAGTCTTGGGAGAATGGCACATAGCAGAGCATGATGGATGGGTACATAGATTCTGGAGTCACACTGGGCAGGTTCCAATCCCACGTGTCCCTTTGGCAAGTTGCCTAAACTCACTATGCCTCAGTTTCCTCATCAGTAAAATGGAGATAATAGTACTTAGCATAAGTGGATTTTTATGGTGATTAAATGAGTTAATTGTGTGTAACACTTAAAAGAGTTCTTGGGACATCATGAGAATGATTTATTGTTTGGTTGTATAAATACTTGTATTAGTTACCTAGGACTCCTATTTTTAAATAAGGTCACATTCAGAAGTGCTGGGGATTAGGATATCAACAAATCTTTTTGGGGGGATAAAATTCAACCCAGAATGGTACTTACTTTGGGGCGCCTGGGTGGCTCAGTGGGTTAAGCCGCTGCCTTCGGCTCAGGTCATGATCTCAGGGTCCTGGGATCGAGCCCCGCATCTGGCTCTCTGCTCAGCGGGGAGCCTGCTTCCTCCTCTCTCTCTGCCTGCCTCTCTGCCTGCTTGTGATCTCTCTCTGTCAAGTAAATAAATAAAATCTTTAAAAAAAAAAAAAAAAGAATATAAATAACACAGGCTTATCTAGTCTGTGCAAACTGAATGACTTAATATATCATTGATGTCTTTAATATTATGAGACCTGTGAGTTTCTGTTCTGGATTTCACATCTGCAGCATCTTTTTTTGTCTTAGAGACCAGAAAATGCAGTGGCAGTTGCACCTGATTTAATTAACCTTAGGTCTTCCGTGCTTTTAACCAAGGTCAGTGTCCTTTTAACCAAGGTACTCAGGCTATAAGGCTGTTTCTTTATTCTATAACATGCACCCACCCACCTCCCCCGACACAGATCCATGCACGTGACTCCTACTTTTGGTCCCTTCCTCATTCAGCTACTGCTACTATAACTCTTTTGCTCTCCAGTCTTCTTTTTTTTTTTTTTTTTTTTGGTTAGTTGCCATTTTTTGAATTCAACAAATCCAAAACTAAAAACTAAAACTCACTGCAGTTTAACAGTGTAATTATGGTGAAATTTGATTCCTTCAGACCTGGGTTTGCATTCCAGCTCTGCCATTTACTGGTTTTGGTACCTTGATCATGTTATTTTAACTGTCTGAATTTCAGTTTCCTTATGTATAAAAATAGAAACAGTGATGTTTATATAGGACAATGCATGCTTTACAATAAACACTTCATAAATGTTTGTGATTGAATAAGTATATGAATCAAGCAATAAATAAATGGAGTTGTTGAGAGGATTAAATGAGATAATGAATGCACAGGTTTAGAACTGGGAAGTAGTCAATAAAAGGGAGCTTTTAATTTTATTCTTTTTTCCTCAATCCAAATTCCCTTTTCTAACTGTCTACATCTGTCATCATTCTAGATTTAAGGTACTATATTGAGCTAACTAACCACTATGTTTTACCAGTTTTCCATTTGAAATCCCTACAGAGGCCAGTATTTTTGTTGAAATATGTTGACTTTGGAATCAACCCCTCACAACCTCGTGGCATCAAGTCTAGATGACAGTAGCTTTCGTGGGGGTCTTCCTTTCTCTAGTCTTTTCCTCCCATAATCCATCCTGCAATCCTTAATCATATTTTCCATTTTTCCACCATATTTTCCTCCATATTTTCCACTGAGTTGCAGAGCCCTACCTCTAAATTTTGACATTTTAGGTTTTTTTTTAAGATTTTATTTATTTATTTGATAGACAGAGATTACAAGTAGTCAGAGAGGCAGGCAGAGAGAGAGGAAGAAGCAGGTTCCCTGCTGAGCAGAGAGCCTGATGTGGGGCTCGATCTCAGAATCCTGAGATCATGATCTGAGCCTAAGGCAGAGGCTTAACCCACTGAGCCACCCAGGTGCCCTGGCAATTTAGTTTTATTGATAAGAGCTATTTGGGAATACTAACCAGTTTTCTCTCTCTTCTTTTTAAACTGGAAGACAAAAGACTGTGTGGATGCTTAATTATCTATTTCATATTCTGATTCATTTCAAGCCTTTTCTGCACGCCTTGATGTGGTTATGGTGGCAATGTTCAAAAGAGTGATGTATCCCTGGGGTTTTGGCAGTGCTTGTTTAACTCAGAATTTGTTTGGGCTTTTATATTTTTCTTGGGCTTATTTTTAATGATACTTGCTCCTTGAGTGCCTTAGGTTTTAAAACTGTACATTGCTTTGGTATGATAGGTACTCAGATTCTCCATGGATAGGAATTTGTCAAAACTGAGTTTTGACCTATGTGCCCAAAATTCAGGCTGCAGAAGGACAACAACCCCGTCTATGAAGAGAAGGATGGCATCACTAAAGAACAAGTAGTTTCTTATACTAGGAGTCAACCACACCATGCCTCAAAGGCACTCCATACTTTGGGCTAGATAAAAAGGAACATGTTCCATAAGGAAACTCTGTCTGCTTTAGAGGGTGTAATGTGAAAAACATAAGGTTATATTCAGGTGCATGGCCATATGAATAACTTGGAGGTGACCTATATGCTCAAATATTACTCACTGAAACAGCTGCTTAAAATGAGCTTTTAGTCCTACTGAAGACTTCCCTATTTAGCCAATGGGATTTTTATCAATCCTAGAGTCATGTCTACTTATCTAGTGTCTGATCAAATTAGTCCTTTCTACTCCACGGTAAACCTACACCTCAGTTCTCAGTTTCACTAAAAGTGATGAGTATCTAGAACATGGCAAAAGCCAAATGACATCATTCTCACTGGGATAATTAATAATGAATAAAGATTTAAGCCATGACTCCATAAAATTTCCAAATCCAGTAGAAACAAATTGTGATTAGATCTGGTCAGTTAGTGCTCTGCATATGGGCTCTTCCAAAATAAATCACTGTATTTCCTTATTTTGAATAACAGAACTCATCACCTCTGTTTCCAGTCTACTCCAGATTGAAAATTTTTAGCTCAACCACCAACTGCTGGCATAACTTTGGGAAAGCCACTCGCCATGACTGGACTTTAATTTCATCACTGTAAAAGAAAGAATTTGGAGTTCAGTTTAGATGAAGATATTTAAAATTCAAATATTTTTGGAATGAAGTGCTGTAACTCCATAGACTGGCTAACAGTCTTCTTGAAAGATCCTGTTATAAACTATAAATCATATAACATTACTCTTTTGCTTAAAATCCTTCAATGGATTCCTAGCATATTCACAGTGAAAAGAAAGTCCTGCTAAGATACAGGCACTCCATAACTTGCCTCCCAGAGAGCTCTCTGGTTTCCTTCTCCATGCCCATAACTCTTCTCACTGAAGTCCAGCCACTTGGTATTACTAAACATACCACATATTTCACCCTTCTTGGGCCCTTCTTGCTCCCTTTCCTGGTATTCTATCTTCCCAGCTATCCACCTAGCTCAACCCCTTACCTCTTTCAGATCTTGACTCTCTCAAAAAATTGTTCCTGGATCTCCTGCTCTACAACTGCAGGCTTCTCCTACACTCCCTCTTCTTAGTCCTTGCTTTATTATTCTCAGTAACATTTATTTAACATGCAATATATATACCATGTAACACACTACATATTTTGTTGATTGTCTCCACTTCCCAGAATCTAAAGGATTTTTGTCTGTTTTATTCACTGCCCAGTTAAAATTTGTTGAAAAAAAAAAAAAAGAAAAGAATGAAGGATAGATATGCATTCTATTGGAAGTCATACCAGAGTCTATTGGAGCTTTAGATTCTGATTTTAGCTGGTAGTCACTTGTAGACAAAACTTCTGTCTTTTCTTGACCACTGAGTAATTATTCACATGAGAAGATAAAACATCTCATGTGGGTTTTGACTCTGGGGACTGGAAATCCTTTTATCATTGAGCAAATGAAAGCCAATCATCTGTTATGCAATAACAGCTAATGAGGTATATGTAGATGAAAACCATTCCCAGTTAATTAAAAGTAGCAATTTGCTTCTCCTCAAAATCATCTCTCTCTCCCTCTCTCTCTCTTTTTCTCCTTCTCTCTCTTTCCCCTTCTCTTTGCTATTGTATTTCAGGTAGATTTCTGCTACAGTGTTTTGGGAAAAATCTTTAATTACTTTAAATCCACTGTCCTAAAAACACTATCTGAAGCAAACATCTTCAAGAACTTAATCTTTTTAGTTTAAGCAAATTTAATTATTTAAGGTCCATAGAATATTTCATCCAGCTTTAAAATAAAATGATGAAGTTGTTTATTTCTGACTTCATGTGCATTAACAGATATGATCTGTCCGTCACTGTATGTAACTATATCTAATACAAGTCAATAAAGCAAAGAGTCGCTTTGGTGATGTTATACTCTACTGACAATATGGACCACTTATGAAAAGCCTGTGGGGTCAATAAAAAGGCTGGAGTTGTATTTATATGAGACCATGTCAGTCTCATTTTTTTTCCCTTTAATTATTCAAATCTGCTCTAAAAGATGATGAGTCTAATTTGTTGTCCACTGGACTTGCCCCTTTCAAAAAGTTCCTTTGAACAACTGATGTCCAGTCTTCAGGATCCCATCCAGCAAAGGCATGCCAGCTGTGCCGTGTGAACAGGGATGATTTGTGGCCTTCTTAAACAGGCTTCAGAGGAATTGCCGGTTTTAGACATTGGTTGATTAGCTTGATGAAGTGAGCTTCAAAATGTTTGTTCCTTCTGTTCATTTTCATTTTTTAAGGCTTATGTATTCTTGGTATTCTCTTTCTTTCCCTGTGATGTTCAGTTCAAAAATTTTTGAGATCCCAGGGCATGAATTGGTACAGCCTGACTCATTATGTTCTCAGACATGCGTGGAGTTTGACAAATCATTTGGGTTTTTAAGGCAAACTTGGAGATGTCTAAGATTGGTTAGACCCTATTAACAGGTGGTAAGCACATTGCTGAGAAGTGTCTTTTGCTGCACTCAATTAATTACCATCAAACAATGACTGATCCCTGACTACAGATCCAGTCATCAACCTGCTTGCATTTGAGCCAATGTATTAATCTACGCAATCCACAATGCTGTCCCTGCTTGATCCCATCACTAACCTCTTCCCTGTGCATAGCAAGAGTGTGGGAATGATCTGGTTTCTTCAACCTGCAAAATTAAGGGTCACAGTTTGGTTCCCTTCCACATCTGTTCCTCTTATTTTCCATGGACCATTTCTCAGTTGCCACCCAAAGAGATGAAGGCAAAACCCCAGCTTCAAGTGTTTGGACACTAACACAAAGCTGCCTGGGTCTGTGGTGAGGCCTATGTGGTTTAGGAAACTATACTGCTTGTTTGAGCTTTCCAATAGTGTAAAGTAAAAGAATAAAATAGACAAGTATTTCTATTTATTTTCCAGACCCATGGTCATTTATTTTGTGGTTCATTCATCTAGAAAGTGCTTTAGAAGGAATTTGCCACCTCATATGGTCTGGTGTCATGTACAGCCATTTGAGATGAGGGGCTAGGCTTGAGGTTTATAGATGTAGAGTTATTCATTTCTCTTCAAGGTCTAGCTAATTGATATGAAACCAGATGCCATAAGGAGCCAGTTATGAACACTGCCTTTTTATCAAGTTAGGCAGCTTTTGACATAAAGCAGCAAGATACTATTTATGTTTATTTACGTTATTATTATGTTGGATTTTCATCCCCATACCTTCTAAACACCTATCTGTTTTTCAAGATTCAAACCAAGTGTTGCTCAATCTCAAGCCTTTCCTTACCAACATGTTTTTTCAAGGTACAAATGACTTCTTTGGACTTTGAGTCCTAGAATAGACTAAGACTTTTCTCTTTACATTCAGTTTAATTTGCTTACACTTAAGTCTAATTGGCTTCCCTAATTAGATTGTGAACTCCTTCAGACTTGAAGATGTCAACATTTTTATCATTCATCTTTGAAATGCCATTGCCTGATACATAGTAGGCTCTTGACAAATGTTAGTTGAATAAAAAAAAAAAAATAATGAATGGATCAGTGTGCTTGGTGTTCACTGGACATGCCATGTTACCTCAGAACTCCAATCTATCTTGTGGGCAAGTCTTTTATCCATTATGGCCTGTCCTCCCTCTGCCTGGCAAAAAAAAAAAAAATATTTTTTTTTAAAGTTTTTAAAATTTATTTGAAAGACAGAGAGAGTGAGAAAAAGGGAGGAATCATGAGTAGGTGGGAGGGGCAGAGGGAGAAGCAGATTCCTCACTGAGCAGGAAGCCCAATGCAGGACTCAATCCCAGGTCCCTGGGATCAAGCTGAAGGCAAACACTTAACCAACTGAGTCACCCAGGTGCCCCCAAATTTTCTTGTTCTTTACATTGATACTTAAAAATGAGTTATGTGTAGAATATTCTCTATCTTTCCCAAACACTGTTAATCAATTCTTTCTCTTTGTCCAGAGGCCCATTAGCTCTTACCTTATACCACATATACTACAGTGTGTGTGTTATTCAAGTATTGATTGTTTTTTCCCTTCAGTGGTGATCTCCTGATGGATCAGGTTTAATTTCGACCTTATCTCAAGTGCTCAGTGCGGGCCTGGCTCAGAGACTCAGAGATAGTACCCAATGAGGATGTACATCAGAGGCCTGCTCCAATCGCTGATATTAATCAGCTGTGGAAGTTTGAACACAATCCTTGATCTTGCTTGGCCACAATATTTTATCTGAAAACCAAGAGGCTAAAATAGAACTCCAAGTTCACTTCCAACTTCAGGTCTTTATTCAGCATCTCTTCCTGTTTTTCACAGCAGCGCATTTTGCTCCTGTAATCATTTGGGTCTTTCTTTCTTACAACTATGCTTCTCTTCTCCTTGTCTTATTTTCTCATCCAAAATTTCTTTTTTCCCTGTGTCACCTAAATGTGTTCAAATAGTCAAATACAATATTATTTGCTGAACTAAAAAGATACTTGTCAGATGTAAGATTTGGACAAGTTACTTCATCTCTCTATAGTTCTGCTTCCTCATCTATAAAATGAAGATAAAATAATAGTGCATACTCTTCACAGGTTTGTTGTGAGGATTCAGTTATTGACTACTTGTAAAGCTTTTAAAACATTGCCCAGTGCATGGCACCTGGGTGGCTCAGTTGGTTAAGCATCTGCCTTTGGCTCAGGTCATGATCCCAGAGTCCTGGGATAGAGTCTTGCATGCTGCTCTGTGCTCAGTGGGGAGGCAGCTCCTCACCTCCTCCATGCTCATCCTCTGCTCCTCCTCCCTGACTGTGTTCTTGCTCTCTCTCTCTCTATCTCTGTTGCTACCTCTGTCTCTCTCAAATTAAAAAAAAAAGTCTTAAAAATTTTTTTTAAATTGCCCTGTGCATAGTAAGTGAACTGAGTGCTTTAAATTACTAATGCATCCCCCTCCTCTATTGTCACAGTCAATCAGGAGTTGACTATATGTATGGGTTCCTATATTATAATACTTTAGATTTGACTGTTACAGTAATCAGCAAATCTTTCAGGAAATTCCACCGTGTTTTTATCATAAAAAATCCAAATTAAATCTTATTACTCATTTATTTTTAATATCACATTCTTATGCTTTCATAAATGCCACTCAGAATTTGTTTACAGTGTGGTATCATGCAGTTATTTCCCTAGTAGTCAAAGGTAGAGTATAGCTATTATTAAATAGTTATCTAATATGAAGCTTTCATTTTGCAAGTTTCATCATACTTCAAAGTTAGAATGCACACCCATCTGTAATAGCTATTGTGAAATGTATTAGAGTCTAGAAGAGGAGAGGTCTTTAGAGCTGGATTTGTCCAGATTTACACAGTAGTCTAAAATATTATTTTCCAAATAAGATACAGATTTGCTAAGTAACCTGAGTACAACAGCATCTGAAAGATATAAGAAATGTTGGTGAAAGATTATTATGTTTCAACAATTTTCAATTTGTGCTAAATTTAGCTCTCCTGGGCATGAGATAGAAATATCTTTAAAAACCAATCCCCCTATTCATGTGCAATATGTCACATTTGGAGAAATTGTGACTGGTGGTCACCACTTAATGAGATGGTGTGTGTTTATGTTTGGGTATGAGGGATACTTGCAGCAAGGGTAAAATCCATATACAGTGAAAGTCAAGGAGCATTTAATTTTTGTAAACAAGTTTAGCAAGAAATTATGTTTTCAGGAAATGAGCAGCGTTTTTAAAAACAAGACGGAACATGAAAGGTGCTGGGAGAAATAGGAAAATTTACATTCTGGTGTCAGACCCAAGAACTATATAAGTAGGTAAGTGATTTGACCTCTCTGGGTTGTGCTCTCCACATTTGTTAAAGGATATGTGACCCATATTGCTGTGTGTTTGGATGGAAGATTGTAAGAGAAGAATACCTTGAATAAGGAGCTCCATTGAGAGATTATGGTAGAAGTCCAGGTGAGATTTCACACTTCAAGCACAATTCACAATTTTATGATGTTCTTGCCCTTGCCTGTTGAATAAGGATGGATGGTTTTGTCGGTAAGTGGAAGAGGCACTCTAAAAGGACTTTTAGCTCCAGAATTGCTTTCATCGTCTCATCAGTTGCCTAAAATTCTTCTTATAAAGATTATGTCTATGGTCTTTTGTGGTATAGGTGAAAGTGTAAATTTAGATGAATCATCCTCTTAATAAATATCACTCTTCTCTAGCAGAAGGGAATGTAAAATAAATGAGCTAAGACGAAAAGGAGAGGTGTAGTGGGGCTTGTGGTGAACAAGAGAATGTGAGCAGGTCCCAATTCTCCTTCAGCCCATCATTTACACAAACCCCGTGATCTCTGGACTTTAATAATAAAAGAGGAAACTCCAGATTTTTATGTTTATTTTATGTTTATTTTCCAAGTTTTAAAACACTCAAACAAAACATTTGCAGGGCACATCTGGTCAGTGGACCCCTCTTGGTCAACAGCGCTCCGTAGCTCATGTCAATCCTTCTGAGATTGAGGAGAATCTTAACCTCCTCAAACTGGTCTTGGTATATGAGCAGGAAAGAAATACTTTGAGAACAGCAATTTGCCTCGTTAGAAAAATGTTTCCTGTGTTGGACAACCAGCCAGGCTGCCATGCCAGATTAGTCACACAGAATAGCATGTTATATAGAGAAGCAAGGGAGCACGTTAATTGTGCTTAGGTGCCTGCTGTGGAACATGGCCATCCTCAGCTGGGCTTTCAGGCACGCTGAGCAACGCCTTCAATTGTTCTTTGCAGGATCTTATTCCATTTCCCCAGAACAGCTTGTTAAAGTTCTTTAGCTTCCTCTATTTTCATGTGTCTTAAACTGTGGACTTGTTTTCCTCCTGCTGAAAATCTGGGCTCTCAATGGTGAACATCTTCATTTTGCTCTTGCACAGTACAGAGGAAGTGACATTAGCCTCTGCTGTCACTTCCTTTTCTCCAGTCTCAGAAGAACGGGGTTTCCTTTTTCTACTCTTAGCCCGTCCCACAAATGCTTTGAGCTGGACCCCTTTCATCGCAGTTAGCATCAGCATCAACCCTTCTCTGACATTTTCAGTTTCTCTCCCTCACCCTCCCCACACCCATTTCCAGTTGTATATCCATAAGCTCTTATCTTTCTTGGGTAACAATACTTTCAAGAGGGCAAAACAAATACCAGCTTCCTGACTCCATGTCCTCTCCTTGCTTCTGACTTTCTCTCTGGCCTCTTGCCTTTCCTCATAAGACTCTGCTCTCACAGAATCCAGTTCCTTGGTCCCACTTGCACTATAACTCCTACAGTTAGAATGCCTCACACAGGATGCTTCCTCTGAACATACTCTCGCAAATTAAGTATCTCATCGGTAATGTATATTAAAAACATTTCTCATGTTAGAATGATATCTAGTATTTGCTTCTAAATATATACTCTAGGAAGAGGAGAGAGATGGATGTAAATAAGGGAGAAAGGAGGTTAGCTATCTGTTGATAATTGTTGAAGCTGGGTGATGAACTGTTTAGCAAAACCCCAGATATTCTAATTCCAAAACCAAATAAATAATTTTTTTTTAAAGATTTTATTTATTTATTTGACAGAGAGAGATCACAAGCAGGCAGAGAGGCAGGTAGAGAGAGAGGAGGAAGCAGGCTCCCTGCTGAGCAGAGAGCCCGATGCGGGGCTCGATCCCAGGACCCTGAGATCATGACCTGAGCCGAAGGCAGCGGCTTAACCCACTGAGCCACCCAGGCGCCCAAATAAATCATTTTTATCTGTCAACTTATGTGACTTCTTATTGGCCTCTGACCTTTCCTACCACCTTCCTGGGACAGTCTTCTCGCTTCGCACTTGTGGCTCTTTCCCACACCACCTCTTTCTGTCTTCTCTCCATCTTGGTCTCATTGTAGTTTTATTTTCCTATTCCTCTTCCTTAAATGCTGACATCCCCTGGGTTATGCCTTAGGCCTCTTCTCTTTGGTACATGTTCACAGAAGCTGAATGAATGATCTGTCTTGATTACAACTACAATCGAAAGTATATTGACCACTTAATCTATTATTCAGTAGAGCTTGAGCTTCTGATCCTCAGTCCCCTGTTTTCAGTTGCATTGCCTCCAGCAACATTTCCCAAACTGAACTCATCATTATCCCTCCACTCCACCGCACCTACTCCTTATTCTCTAATCTTACCTTAGTGGCTGGGAAATGCTTGCAGTCTTTCAAGATCTATCTTTTCTAGTAAGCACCCCTCAATAATCATGCCTTCCTCAGTGCCACATAAGAGTGCAGTTCTTTCATGTGGAACATCCTTTATTTTTTAGTCTTCCCACTCGATACACTGCTTTGCCCTTCCCATGCTCTCACCTCCCACAGGGGTGGATAAGACACCGGGTTTGTCTTGGTATTCCTACCCTTCCCAGCATAATGCCTGGCATATTATCAGTAAATATTTGTCAAAATAGCTAATAATGTGGTCTTGAAATTAATGTTAAAAGGGAACACCTGACTTGGATACTCTGAAAGAACAAGGTAACGGTCAAGAGCATCCTCTCTAGAACCCCACAACCTGGGTTTGAATCTTGACTCTGGTACTTACTAGCTTTGTGATAGAGGGGAAATCATTAAGTTATAGTCAAAAGTCACTTAATGCTCTGGTCTTTGAGCTGTAACAAAATGAATGTCCAAATTCTAAATGAGCAGAGGAAAATTTAGAAATGTAATTTCTTTAAAAAATATTTTTTATGTTTTTATGATGTCAAGACTTGCATTTATATAGCTCTTTTTTTCATAGAAATAAAAATGTTCTAAGTTTATAAATGGAAATAAGTATAATAAATAGTATATTATGTATACATACTGTATTTTTTCTTGTTATAATGCAAGAATACAACTACTAAGAACCCTACCCTGCAAACAATTTTGAGAACCTTTTAACAGAAATGAAAAATGAGATCCAAAAAGTTTAAATGGGATGCCCGAGGTCATACTACCTGTAGCAGAGATGAGATTTGAATGGGGTTGCCTGAACCCCTGTGCATAATTCTTACCACCAACATATTTAAACACGTTTAAAAAAGCCTATCACTATGTCAGTCTGTTGGGTTTTAGAATAGCTTCCTTGCAATGGTATTATTTTGATACAAAAGACTGTACACAGAGATGCATGTTAAAAGTTACAAAATTTAACTAACTGAAAGTAAGAAATTAATGGCAAGTTAGGGAATTTGTGAAAACTATTCATTGAAAAATATTCTGAGACTTGACAGAAAAAAAAAGTATTCTAACCTCAAAAATACACGGCCACCTGCTTTGATTTGACTTATAATTTAACATTTCTATTCTCCTCAATTCATCCATCTTTTCTACAAGATCTCAAAGTTCATTGTCTTGCCCTAAAATTCTTTTTTGAAATCTGTTTTCAGATCTGTAGTCCTTATATTGTGATTTCTATCATAAATGTCTTTCTTTGTACTTAATACATTTCTTAGCGCAGACATCCCAAAACAGCACAAGAAATGCAATCATGTCAATAAGTTATTTCAGATTATTCCTGTAGTTGCGAAGGAAATCTGTGGACTGCATCACTGTGAATCTCTGTGCAGCTTTCTTCGTTGTAGGTATACTACTTCAGCATATCTGAGGCCTGAAGTTCTCAAGCTAATTGCATTTGACCAGCTCCTGAGCCTTATTTCCTTCCTACGAGCATGACTGGTATAAATCATTGCTATTTAGAGAGACTCCATAATGAATTTTGCAGAACAAAGAAATGAGAATGAAGAAAGATGAATGGTTTTAAATATAATGATTTTTCAAAATAATGATCTTTTAACTTCCTATACAAAGACACATTTAAGTAAATGAGCTGTATTACAAGAGGAAATCAATTCTCCATTAATCCATAGAAGTGACCATATAGATGTTTATCCTATAGAGAAGATAGCTAGAGTGTCTACCTTCTTTGAGAAATAAGAAGCATTTTATGCAGCTGTGTGTACCACTATGTTGGCCTGTCAAATTGCTATTTCCTTTACCTTCCTGTGGCCTTCCACCTTGGCTCTAATAACAGCCAGTCCAATAACCCACTTAGTATTTGATTTCATGTATTACTGGTCATGTGTTTTATAAATATTTCTGATGTTGATATGATATCTGGAATTTGGTTTTAAACAATGCAGTAAAGAAAGAGATGTATGGGTTAATGGTGGAACAAGGCTATGTGGTACTATTACTAAAGGGGGATGATGAGTCAATGAGGATTCATCAGTCCATGGTATATATTTGTATATGCTTGTAATTGTCCATAAAAAAGTAATAATACATATGCTTTTAGATTTATATGTTTAGAGGTGTGTGTGTGTGTATGTCCTTCTTTAGCTTTTAACTAAAAACTTTTGAACCATAGGGATGGTAAATTTTATTTTCTACTAAGCAGTTTGGTGGGGCACAGAAATTATATACATTCATTCCCATAGGAGAAACAAAAAGCATAAAACCTTGATCCCAAAATCCTTACAATCTAGCTGGGAGAAATATAATACACAAACAAAAAATCTTGGAAGTGAAATATTAATACAAAATTTCAATAACATTTTTGAGAATAATAAAAGATTTAGACACCATGAAAAATCTTTAGAAAATTATACTGCTTATAATTTCTGTATTTCAGTTGAAAGGAACATCATTATAATTTAGAGAAGCTTTATTTAGGTAAATGGATTTAAGCTGACCCTTAAAAATGCAGGCCTTAGCTAGGTAGAGAGGAATGGGAAAATGTTTTAAGTTAAGGAAAAGGAAAGAGCAAAAGAAAAAAGGGGAAAATAAGTAAATAACCTCTAAAAGCCTAATTTTTTAAGCGAGTAAATGAGTCACTGGAAATAATAGAACTTTAGAGATTTATTTGACTTTGGAAGACTGAAGTTTAAGGTTAAAGAATTTAAACTTTATTCTCAGGCAGGAGAGAGCCACTAAAGGTGTTTTGCAAGGAAGTGATTGTTCCAAAAAAAACATAGAGTAAAATGACTATAGTGACAGGATGGACTGACTTAGAAACTTGTGAGAGAAAGAACTGAGAAGACTAAACAGGATTGTCACAATATTGCAATATCTGCAGAGAAAGCAGCAAGGTTCTTTTTCAGAAGGTAGCAAAGTGAAACGAGGATCCATCGTAGAGGGTACGTTTGTCAGGGCTTCGAGATCAATCAGATTTGAGGGTCTAGGAAAATGGCTGTTTCTGCACCCTCCTCTATTTCTAGTGTATCTTAACTTAATAAAATGGATATACTGTTTTAAAGTTTCAATTGGCAAACACTGAGCAACTTCCAAAAAAATGGAGGACAGTGGGAATGATAATCAGGGATGCCAAGTGTCAAAACTAGTAAGTAGGTGTTACTTTTAGTTCCTTTGTTAATTATGTTATTAATAACATTTCTGAATGTGGGGAAGTTTCATATTGTGCTTAGTACTGGCACCTCTACTTATCTGAAGCATTTAAATTCCACAGGGGTTATTTTATCTGGTTCTATGGAGACTGTATTTGGTATGAGGATAGGAATTTGAGCAACCGCACACCAGATTTATGTGCTTATCCTGATATATTCATTCCAGAGAAAGGCCTGCTGGGCTAATATATACTTTTTAGATTTTTCCACAGGTTTTAATGAGCCAACACCAATTCTGGCACTGTAATCTCCACAGTATACAAAATGTGTTATGGGAAACAACTTCTCTAGGTCTGCCAGATTAGTGGGTAAAATGTACTACACTTCTGTTGGGTCTAACGTTTCCCAAGTTTGGGGGATGTCAACTTGCAATCTAGATGCATACACTGGATAATCAGAACCTGCAGTGGGACAGGGGCTGGTATGGATTTTGACCTCTAGGTAAATGGATTCAAGGCAACTTATCCCATATACTCCACTTAAGGAGTCTGATAACTTAAACTTAATTTTGTATAGAATCGTGTTTAATTTTATCCAATATTATAGCAGTCATAAGCTTAAAGAGAAGGAAAGCTGTTTTTTCCCACAGGATTTTAATATTTTCAAAGCGTTAAATAAATATGTGTTGACCAATAAGTATATAACTTCTCATAAACAAAGAGCATCAGGGTTTGTTTTTTGTTTCTTTGATTTTTGGGGGTTTTTTGCAAGAAACAAAAATTATCTTACCAAAATCTCTTTACCAATCCCTGGGATTCTAGGAAAATGAATACATAATCATGGTCATCTGGGTGGCTCAATCAGTTAAGTGTATGCCTTCAGTTCAGGTCATGATCCCGGAGTCTGGGATCGAACCCCACGTTGGGCTCCTGCTCAGTGAGGAGTCTGCTTTCCCTCTCCCCCTGCTTGTGCTCTCTCTCTTTCTCTCCCACATAAATAAGTGAAGTATTTTATATAATCTTATTCAGGATCTTGTATATAATTTCATATGTTTATTTGGTAGTTATATTTTATCAAAATTCTAGAATATGACCTGTGGATTTGGTCAAAATTATATAATTTACCTCATTAGTTTTCAGATTGTTTAATTCACCATTGTTCTAATGTAGGAGATTATTTGGTAGTTGTTTTCTCTTTTTCATCATTAATATTCACAGGAAGGAGGCAGTCTATGTAATATAGAAGTAAATTTCAGTGGATCAGATGAGATTTGATTTGGAAAATTAAAGGGGAAAGTAATGAGTAAATGTAGAGCCCTTAGCGGCTACCAATGTAGTTGTAGCAAGAGCCCTGAATGACTAATCAGTTTCTCCTCTGATAATTCACCCAAACAACTAAGAAAAATCTCTTATTAGTTAAATATTTCTTTATATTTACTCAGCTTCTGATAAAGTTACTTTATCAGACTAGGTCAGATGTTAGACCCTAATTTGGATTAAACAGATCCTTATTTTCTCCCTAAAATCAGACATTACGGGGCACCTGGGTGGCTTAGTGGGTTAAAGCCTTTGCCTTCACCTCAGGTCATGATCCCAGGGATCATGCCCCGCATTGTGGGATCGAGCCCCGCATGGGGGTCTCTGCTCAGAAGGGAGCCTGCTTCTTCCTCTCTCTCTGCCTGCTTCTTTGCCTACTTGTGATTTCTGTCAAATAAATAAATAAAATGTTAAAAAAAAAATCAGACATTACAATACAGACATTCTAGGGAAGTAGAGTAGAAAACCAATTCTATGAAAAGAATTGCTCATAGCTTAATGTTGCAGATGTAAAAGAATGAGTCAATGGAGAGGACTCATTGATGATATGGGAAATAGAAGTGGGAATAAAATGATGGGAAAAGTGCTAACAGAATTAAAGTCCAGCTAGAGGGTAAGCAGTACAAAGACACTATTAAAAGAGAAAAATTCAGAGCATTTATACTGCATGAGAGCTATCTTCTGAGAGAAGAGGCAAGAGCAACCACTGAGAATGAGGGTTACAGTACATCTTGTATTTCTGAAATAAAATTGGCTATGATGAGAGACTGCTGGATTCAATTTGGTAAAATGTTATTTAGAATTTGGCACTTATGTCTATCAGAGATTGGCTCATGTCAGGTTTCTTTTTTTTAGCATCTTGTTATGTTTTGATGTTACAATAATAGCTAATTTTTTTTAAGACTTTATTTATTTATTTGACAGACAGAGATCACAAGTAGGCAGAGAGGCAGGCAGAGAAAGAGAGAGAGGAGGAAGCAGGCTTCCTGCAGAGCAGAAAGCCTGATGCAGGGCTCGATCCCAGGACCCTGGGATCATGACCTGAGCCGAAGGCAGAGGCTTTAACCCACTGAGCCACCCAGGTGCCCCATTAATAGCTAATTTTTAATTAAAGCCAAAATCATGATGAAATACTGCTTCATACCCATTAGAATGGCTATTATAATAAAACAGGAAGTAAGGGATGGATGATGATGTGGAGACATTAGAACACTTGTGGATTGCTGACAAGACTGTAAAATGGTATAGCCACTGTGTAAGACCATATGACAGTTCCTCAAAAACTTAAATGTAGAATTACCATATGATCCTGAAATTCCACTTCTAGGTATGTACACTCAAAAAAAATGAAAACAGAGACCCAAACACATATTTACACACACATGTTCATAGCAGCATTATTCACAACAGCCAATAGGAAGAGGCAGCCCAAATGTCTGTCAGTGGATAGATAAAGAGTGGGATATATACATACGATGGAATTATTCATCCTTAAAAAGGAAGAAAGGTCTCACACAAGATGCAATATGTATGAACCTTGAGGACATTATGCTAAGTAAAATAAACAAGTCACAAAAAGACAAATCCTGTATGATTTCACTTATATGGGGTTCCAAGAGTAGTCAAATTCATAAGAGACAGAAAGTGGAATGATGGTTGCCAGGATCTAGAAGGAAAGAGATGTGGGGAGGTGGTATTTAATGGGTACAGAATCTCAGTGGGGGATGATGAGATAGTGCCAGAGATGAATGGTGGGGATGATTGCACAAAAATGTAAATGTACTTAATGCCACAGAATTGTACACTTAAAAATGGTTAAAGTGACAAATTTCGTTATATGTATTTTACCACAATAAAAAATGGTAAAAAAAAATTCAGAGGAAAAATAATAATACATTAGTTCAAAAAGGCTGCTGATGTTATAAGTAAAAAAAATAAAAATAATAGTTCTGGTATTGCATAAAATAGAAAACAAAAACAGCAAAAAGGATTTAAAGACAGAAAGCATAACAATATGGCAGAAGTGTGATGGAGAAAGGATATGGTATATCTGGATAATATAATTAAGGAACAATTTAAAATTCTATCCTACTCTGTACCCTATGGTGTATCACATGAAAAACATATACTCTTTTTTAAGTGATTTTTTTTTTTTTTTATATTTCAGGGCATTCTCTAAAATATTCTTGAATTTCTTATATGAAAACATTTTCACAGAATTGTTTGTTTTCCCTTTGGATTTCAACATGATTCTTGGTAGTTACATGATTTTTTTTTCTCTTAAATGGAGTGAGTGCACAAGTCTGAGTCTTTCAGCCTACTCATACCCTTTGATCTGGACAAGGATTAATGTGCATATCCCACAGCTATTTTTTTTTTTGTAAGCTTTTATGTAATGTAGTTTTCAGAACTGATTCTGGATTTTCCTCTATTTTGACTACTCTAAAATCAGAAGGAAATCAAAGCTATTCTCTAAATGATGTAATATATAAAGAAGTATATATTCCTAGCATGCCCTGGTCCTACAATTTTTCTGCCTTCACCCTTAATATAGGTATCAAGGTAATACCAGGTGATCAGGTATTCCAGAATGCACCACATCTTTGCTAGGTACCTATACATTTCTTCCCAAAAAATTTCTTTAAATAGATTTAGAGAGTAAAACATGTAGCTAGTAAAGGTAGTAAAGATATGTAGGTAGTGTGACTAGTTTCACCTTTGCTTGGCTCAAAACACAATTCAAATGTATTGTTTGACAGCAATTACTTTTTCGGATCGGTACCATTTTTTAGGGACCATTACAAGAGAGTAAAACATGTAGGTAGTAAAGGTAGTAAAGACATGTAGGTAGTGTGACTAGTTTCACCTCTGCTTGGCTCAAAACATAGTTCAAATGTATTGTTTGACAGCAATTACTTTTTTGGATCAGTACCATTTTTTAGGGACCATTACAAGTTGCTCTTATTAAGAGAATGGTGCATAGGGTACGTAGCAGAAGGTTGTATTACTCAACTCAACCCTATAAGGAGATATAGCATGTTAGGGGGATTATCCTGGGTAGAAAGAATGAGCATCAGGGGTCAGTGCACATTTCTATGTAATTCCTTAAAGTATTATTTATTAGGACTAACCTTTCTTGCCTCACCTAATCACTGGTGCTTCTGCAATCTCATAGCACTTTGTCAAAATCTTTATTATAGTGCTTTTATGGCAACCTATTTGTTTGCTTCTTTTCAATTGATAAGTGTTATTATCATTATTATTTTGTTTCTCTTATAGCAATAACATTTAGTTGGGAACTCAATAAATGTTTTCTGTCTGAGTGAATTTTTTTTTCCTTTAAGAGTGGAAATCATAGAGGAGAAAGAATAATTGTAGAGAAAGTTGGCTTTTTTAAATGATTCAACTTACCTATAACAAAGTTAGTTTGATGAAATTAAACCCTGCTTTATTAGTACTGTTGATTTGAAGGAAATAAATTAGATTAACAACTTTCCAACTTTTTCTTGGACATGGAATCATCTAAGGAGCTTTGAAAAGTCCCAATGTCCAGGTAGCTACTTAAAGTATGGCCTATACCCTAGCAGCATCAGAATTATCTGAGAACTTGTTAAGAAACAGTTCTCAAGTTCTTCCCCAGATCCACTTAATCGGAATTGCCATTTTAACAAGGTCCTCATGTGATTCATATGCATATTAGAACTTGAGAAGCACTGATTTAGAGCATTTGCTAATAAACACTTACCATATTATTTGAATAATTTTATAGCACTGATGTAAAGCATTTGCTGATGATCATTATATTATTTGAATAGTTTTAGCAATGTAAAAATTTTTTGCCATTCTTCTCATCTTTCAAAATAAATATAATTTATCAATGTTATAAACACAGCTTAAGAAGGGTCAGTTAATGGAATTAGACTTTTTTTTGTCTCTAGTGACATGATTTCTCTACGTTTTTAGGCATCTACTTAACAATAATATAATCTTTTCATTGTTACATAATGAAGGAATATCTATCTGTATTCTTGACCCTAAGTTTTTTTTGCCCTTGGCAGTTGAGAAATTTATCTCTATTAGTTGGTTCATTTTTGCCTGAACCAGATCACTGATCACATACGGAATTCAGCCTTTCAAGTGTTCAGCATTAGGTCTGCTTTGTTGAATATGGTATGTTGAACTGATCGTTAGATTTTCATTTGATTCTGCTTCTTTCTGAAACCTAAAATGATATTAAATGATAAAAAATGGCAAAAATTAGGATGATCAGGAAACCATATTTGGAAGTTTGAAAGCAGATTGATCAGTGGTAACCAACTTAGACTTGAGAAAGTTAGAACTTGAGACTACCATAGAGAAAGTCCAAAGCATGCCAACTCATACTAGAGAACCCCAAAGTCTCAGAAATTGGCAGTACCAATTACCTTTTAAGTATAGAGGTAAATATGATGAGTTTTTTGAAAATCAAATTAAGAATGAATGGAACCTCTTATTATGCTTAGTGAAATAAGTCAATCAGAGAAAGACAACTCTCATATGATCTCCCTGATAGGAGGAAGTCCCGAAGCAACATGGGGACTTGGGGGGTAGGAAAAGAATAAATAAAACAAGATGGGATCGGGAGGGAGACAAACCATAAGAGACTCTTAATCTTACAAAACAAAACAAACTGAGGGTTGAGGGGGTTGGGTAGGGAGAGGGGGTTGGGTTATGGACATTGGGGAGGGTATGTGCTATGGTGAGTGCTGTGCAATTCACAGACCTACCCCTGGGGCTAATAATACATTATATGTTTATAAAAAAATAAAAAATAAATTAAAAAAAAGAATGATGGACCCTCTGATTTCATCTTCTAATCTGTACAATTCTACTCTGTCTCCCCAGAGACAACTGAAGCTTTATTCTTTTTATGAGGAGAACTAATTCCAGCTGGGAGGGGGAACTGTAGTGAAAACGTGGTTTAAGTGAAAGTTTATGTTATAAATATAGAGATTCCCCAGGCTTCATCATGTATTCCTTTCACAGAATGCTAAGCAGCAGGGGTATTCTTTCTGGGAGGCAGATGTATGGTACAGCTTCTGGGATTCTGAATAGCACATCAGAAAATATCTAAGGATAATGATGCTAAGGTTTTTAGTTTTTTTGGAGTTTTTTTTTTAATTAAAATTACACAGTAAGTTGGCTTACAGTCAATAGTTGACGACTCACTGTCATGCATACAGCTTTTCCAGGTTTCATATGTAAATAGGAATAAATAAAAAAAACATTAGATATTTAAAGAAGCAGAGGCCAAAGCAAACATAACTTGGAGGAAACACATAATGAAGGTAGAAAGTGTATGTACTCTATCTGCTAAATAATAAAAAGATGTTTAAAAAAAAACCAACAAAAATAGAAAACAAAGAAAGTTTCATGGAAATTATAAATATGACAGCAGAATTTAAAAATGTGTTAGAAGAAACGGAAGATAAAATCCAGGCACCTCCCAAGAAAGCAGATTAAAATGGTAGCTAGATGGAAAATAGGAAAGAAAAGTAAATTAGGTGACTAGTACAGAAAATCCAACATTAACATCATAGGAATTTGAAAAGGTAGGATTGAATAAAATGGAAGAGGAGAATATAATCAAAGGCATAATTCAATAAAATTTTCTAGAACTGAAGGACATGATTTTCTTTAATGTTAATGTGTGCTAGATATCTTTACCAAGCACTCTGTACAGTGCAAAAAAATAGCATCATCATGAAATTTCAGAATTGGTAGCACATAGCACAGCCTCAGTTTATTGTTTGCCTTTCATTTTTTAAAAGAGGTTTTATGTAATCAAACTTATCAATCATTTTTTATGCTTTCTGTCTTTGGTGCTATGTGTAGAAGTATTTATCCCACACAAATATTATTTTACAAAATGCATCTATGCTTTCTTCCTCCTGGATTTACTGTTGTTTAAGATGTGAAGTAAAATATAGATTTATTTTTCTTTTATTTTAATTTTTGCAAAATAAATAGAAGTATCCACATTATTTACTGATTAATCTATTTCTTATTAATTTTATAGTCTAAATTTACATAAAAACTATGTATATGTAATATAATATAAAATGCTATATATTTGGGTTTTGAATATTTCTTCTCTATTTATTGCTCTATCTTTGAAGTAGTTTTCATAGATGGCTGGGCAACTTTTTAACTTATTATTAACTTTTTAGCTTTTTAAACTTTAACCATTCTTTTTAAACTTTCTTTTTCAGAAATTCCCTGGCTATGATCAAAGGTATTTTTTCAAAAGAATTCTAGAAATATTTTTTAGTATTAAAATAAATGTACAGAATTCTCATTGGGTTTTGATTATTATACATTAAATTTAAAGTTGAATTTAGACAGAGTTGGTGTGTTCACAATGCTGAGTTCTCTCTTTCATTATCATAAAATCTCATTTGCTCTTCCAAGATTTCTTAAATATCCTAATTTAGAACTATGAATTCTTTATTTATATAGTCACTTACATTCTTTTTATAATGCTACATATTTTACATTAATTTTTTGTTTTTATGCATGGGATTTTTACTAACTATGTTAGCTAATTATTAGGAGAATGCAGCAAAGCTCTGTGTAGTTGTGAGCATATACATGTACATTAATGTATTTTTAAAGAATATATCTTATTTTATACTCATATACTCTAAGGTTCTTTATGCATTCTTCTGGGTTTTTCAGGTATATGGTCATATCAGCAATAACAGTTTTGCTGCTTCTTATAACTCCTGGGCTTCAACCATTCTAAATTTGAAGATCCACTAGTAAGTTTCTTTCTCCTTCAGTGGTTGTCACATGCCATTTCTATTTCCTCAAAGTTCTTTCTTCTCTTTTATTTTATTTTTTTAATATTTTATTTATTTATTTGAGTGAGAGAGAGAATGTGGAAGCAGTCAAGGGACAGAGGGAGAAGGAGAAGCAGACTCCCCACTGAATAGGGAGAGCCCTAGTGGGGTTGGATCCCAGGACCCTGGGATCATGACCTGAGAGGAAGGCAGACATTTAACTAACTGAACCCCCAAGGCACCTTTCTTCCTCTCTTTTAACTTCTACCAATTCCTTAGTTTATACATTAGCCATCAACCTTCAAGGTTTTTGAAGACATGGTCAGGTGTCCGTCTATATATTCCTATGTGCCCATGACAGCTGACGTACTTGCAACACTACCGAAATTGTCTATTTACTTGCTTGTCCCTTCTACACTGTAAACTACAGGGACTGTTTTATCCAGTGTTTTGCCAGATTCTTGAAGCATAGACTCCGAAGTATTAGGGTTTTGGGTTTTTTTTTTTGGTAAATCAATAAAATCTATTGCAAATACAGCTTTAATGAGTACTTTATTATAAACTAAGCATTATGTGCTTAATCTCTATTGCATATTACATTTCATAGTCAAAAATAAGCAGTAAGCAAGATCCAATATCTTTACTAGATAAAGAAATTGAGCTTTAGGTAGATAAGGTTAGTCAAGGTCACAGCTAATATGGTGAAGGTATGTTTTGAATTCATGTCCAGAAGACAAAGAATGAGAAACTAAACTACAGGATTATCAATAAGATAATAGGATAATAATGTATCAATAAGATAAAAGAATAGATTTGGGAAGGATTCATGAAGTAGAATTGGCAAAACCTGATGACTAATTGGCTATAGAAATTGCAGGAAAATTGATGGGGGGAGGGGGGTAAGGGGGGTGGGGTAATGGACATTGGAGAGGGTATGTGCTATGGTGAGTGCTGTGAAATGTGTAAACCTGGCGATTCACAGACCTGTACCCCTGGGGATAAAAATATATTATATGTTTATAAAAAATAAAATTAAAAAAAAAAGAAAATTAGAAGTCAGGGATGATCAACACATTTCTTATTTTGGGATACTGGGTTTCCAGCAAGAGAGAAGATAGAAGTATCAGAATTGATACCGAATCAAGGAATTCTGTTTTGATATCTTGAGTTTCAAGTATCTGTGGGATGTCTAACTAGATGTCTCCAGAAGACAGTTAATATGTGGTTCTGTAGCTCAGTGGGGAAGATAGGTCAGAGGCTTGGGGTCTACAATGAAAGCAGTTTAAAATGCTCTTAGCACTGGAACAAAGTTGTATAAAGTAATACTTAGGGGCCAATAACATACATTTAATGGTAAAACATCTTAACTCTAAATAGTGTTGAAAAGAAAAATTTATTTTAAAAACATAAAGTTATACTATAATTCAATAATTCCCTGACTGCTGGTCAAGGTTTTAAAATTGAGATTGAATAGAATAGTATAATTCTAAAAGAATTAATAGGAGGCAGTTGAAATAACTATAAAGCCACTGAATAGAGAAAATACATCTTGGACCATGAGAAGTTATCTACTATAAAGTGATAAAATGTTCACTGACTGGTGAACGCTTCAAAGCTCAACCCAGAAAATGAGCTGAATAAGACAGGATGCTATGAAGTTAACCCATGACCAGGAGCAAGTCTAGTCAGCTATGCTTATTCTGGGGAACCCTGTGTAAAGCAGAGTTTTTCTATTGCCAGGTTTCCAGATGGGTTTCCTCATGTCTTATTCATGTCTTATTGCAAATCCTGGGTAGAAATCTGTTTTACCTTTTAACAAGTTTCACTGGCTTGCTCTTTGTACATCCTCTTCTCATGCTGTAAAAGTAAACGAAATTGTCCATGGCTGATATCCGTCCACCTCCTTTCCCTAGGAATTTTACCAAACTGAATCACATTTACCTACCAATTCACATAATTCTGAGTACCCCCACCCTCTAATTATCTAACTTCACTTTACAATGGAACTCTAGGGTTTCCTTTTCAAATTTTCATTTCTCAGTTGATCCATGCCTTAAGAATACATTTCCCTATACTAGGGTAACCATGGTAGATTAATACTTCCTTGAGGTGGTAAACACTTATGCAATACATAAGTATTATACATGTAAACCTAAACTTCCTCTAAATATTCCTCTAAATAAGCACCTGTATCGTAGGTTTGGATTTTATTACCTTGGTGTTTTGTTTTGTTTTTGACAGTGGAGTGCAATGATAAGGAAGTCAATAGGTAAGAAGAGGTGGCCAAAAAATAACTTCCCCAGGCTTACGTGTTAGAGACTTACTGTCCTTTTGGTTCCCAGGTCTGTGAATTGCCAGGTTTACACTTCACAGCACTCACCATAGCACATACCTTCCCCAGTGTCCATAATCCAACCAACCACCCTTTCCCTACGCTCCTCCCCCGGCAACTCTCACAGTTTGTTTTGTGAGATTAAGAGTCTCTTATGGTTTGTCTCCCTCCTGATCCCATCTTGTTTCTTTTTTTTTCAGAAGAAGAACAGCAGCAGCACTTATGTAACGTCCAATACAAAGAGTGATGTAGTTAGAACAATGGGAGGAAATGGTTGCAACCAAGTATTGGACTTCTCTCTTATGATAAATTATTGTTTTCAGTAGTTCACAAACTCCCCTCACCTCACTGATTATTCTTAGCTGTACCATTCTCCCATCCAGAAATTATTATTATTGTCATTACTCTTTTAAATATTGAAATATATTTTATTACTAGACCACACCCAAGATATACTTAATGGGATATATTTTTACTTTTTTATGTGTTTCTAGATACTGTTTATAAAAATTTAACTTGGGTTTTTTTTTTTTTTCAATGAATTCAGCATATGGCTCTTCCCATATGCTTCTTTTTTTTTAAGTTTTTATTTAGATATATTTTTTGAATACCCAATCTACTCAATGATCAAAGTAATGAATTCCATATCTTTCACTTTTTTTGGTATATGTGCTGTGAAAGTGAGCACATATATCTTTTACTTTTAAAGACCAGCTCTTCTTTGAGGGAATGTAACATAATAGTATAATACCTAATATATAATGTGTCACTTAATATATTATAATAATATATACATAATACTGTTATAAAACAGCAATATTATGGCAAGACACGGGGATCAAAGAACTTGAAGCTCCCTCCCAACTCTTACTGGTTATGTGATTTTGGACAAAACATTTAACTTCCATAAGCCTAAACTTCCTCATCTATAACTGGGGTTTATAATATCTTTTAGTAATTTTGTTTATGTAAAGATTAAATGGGATAATGTATATGAGTTATCTTTTGTTAATACAGGATAGCTACATTATCGGAAATTTTATTTAATCAAGCCACACTGAAGAAAAAGTACATAGCACCAAATCAGTACAGTAACTGGGAATATTTGTCCAGATCTTGAAGAGTGACTTAACATTAACCTTGATAAAAATATTACAAAGACATAAGTTGCAACAGTTTAGTTTCCCCTGAATAAATCTATGAGTAGTGTTTAGCAGAGGAAAAAAAAAACTAAACAATATTCTGCCACAGTAATGCTCTTCTCTTCTAGCATTTATGTATGATATTGAAAGATCTTCTGCACCTATAAACTGTTAGCATATTTTGGAGATGTATTTGGAGATTTCCTTCAGATTAAGGTTCTGTGAATAATTACTTCTACAACAGATTTCTGAATGATCATTGGTGCCTTCCTTTGCAAAATGTGCAGATTAAATTATTGTGAAGATCCCTTTGAGTTCATTCATGATTTTCTTCTCATATTGAGAATATCTCTTTATATAGAACTTCAGAGGGACTCCTGGATGGCTAAGTCAGTAAAGCATCTGCCTTTGGCTCATGTCATGATCTCCACGTCCTGGGAAGCCCCACATCCCACATCAGGCTCTCCCTGCTCAGTGGGGAGTTTTCTTCTCCCTCTCCTCCTGGGTCTTACTCTTTCTTGCTATCTCTGTCTTTTCATCTTTTTTTTTTTTTATTTAAAATTTTTTAAATTAAAAAAAATTTTTTAATATTTTACTTAGTTATTTGACAGAGAAATATCACAAGTAGGCAGAGAGGCAGGCAGAGAGAGAGGAGGAAGCAGGCTCCCTGTTGAGCAGAGAGCCTGATGCGGGACTCGATCCCAGGACCCCGAGATCATGACCTGAGCGGAAGGCAGAGGCTTTAACCCACTGAGCCACCCAGGCGCCCTCTGTCTTTTCATCTTAAAAAAAAAAAAAAAAAAAAAGTAGAACATTGGAATTAGTAGAGAAAGAAGAAAATGAAGAGTTGGCCTAGTGGTTCCTTTGTCTGGCATCTGCCCAAAGGGCCCTTTACAAGGATGGCTGTCAAAGATTCCCTTTAGCCATGGTAAAGACTACCCTCTGAATAATGACTCTTGTAATGGGCTTATGCACTAAGAACAGTGAAATACTTTAGCATTCGCCAAAGTTAACTAAATGAAACTTATTTCTATTTAAAAGTTTTTAATACAGATTCAGTGATTTTCCAAAGGAGAACAAAAATCATCTTCTCAATGAGTCATATTTGTATGATGTTTTCAGTATGTGATGGTGAATAATCCAAAATGCCTAATACTGAAAGAGGAACCAAGGACCCAGGTGGTCAGAATGCATGGTCATTTCTTAAAACTGACAGTTACCAATTCTGAATAATTGTCTTTCTGATTACCAGCAGTCATCTAATACATAAAGCAAGATATTAAAAATAGTAACAGCTCTTGATCAATTCACTCACGTTATTTATTGTTATCTATCTCAATTCTATAGGCCATATTCTTGGAATTTTTGAGTTCATATTTAACTGTTAGAAAATTATTAGGTAAAAATAAGATAAGAGGTGTTATTATATATCTCAGTGACTATATATGATACTGAAAGTAGTTTTGACACTTTTGAAAAGTCTAGATATTTACATATTTATGTAAGTAAGTGTATGGTCAGTTATATCCTATTTTTAGAATCTAATATTATTAAAGTTGCCTTGCAAACAGAACTGTTTATAAATACCTTTCAATTTTCTTGTTCAGTAACAGCCAATTTCACATAGGAGGTAGATTAATTAAAAACACATCATATTAAAGTGTTTGATTACTGTTGATTACTCTTTGGATCCCCACACTTTGAATTAATTTGCTTTTTTTTTAATCTTGAAAAACTATAAAGTTTAATCAAATGGGTTAGAATACAAAAAAAATAAAAGATTCAGTCTCTCTCTATTTCTTCATCCTATATTATTTTTTCAACAATTATCATTTCACATTCATATATATAGTATATATTTATATATATATAATATATGTATATATGCTTTTTTACTTCTTTACTGTCTCTATATGTGAAGATATAGAGAAGAGAGAAGGTAAGAGAGCTTACCTTACACATGAAGGTAAGCTCCATGTGGACAGAATCTGTCCTTTATACCATTAGCCCTGGATTCTAGAACAGTGCCTGGCACCCTATGGGTACTCAATAAATAAACAATGAATGAAATAAAGAGGTGATGACCTGGTTAGCCCATATTCTTTACCTGACTAGTAAAGTCAGAAGCTATAGTGCATCTTTATTTTGTTTTCAGAATGGAAGAGATGACAAAAATAGACAAATGGGACTATACCAAACTACAAAGCATCTACACAGCAAAGGAAACAAATGAATGAAAAGGCAACATATAGAATGGGAAAAAAATATTTGCAATTCATATATCTGTAAAGAGGTTTATTTCCAAAATATGCAAGGAACTGCTACAACTCAATACCAAAAACACTAATAATCAAATCTAAAAATGGGCTAAAGACTTGAATAGACATTTCACCAAAGAAGACATACCAATGGCCAACAGGTCTCTCAAGAAAATGCTCAATGTCACTAATCCTCAGGGAAATGAATTCAAAACCACAATGAGATGTCACCTCACACCAGATAGAATGGTCATTATTAAAAAAAAAAAAAGACAACTATTGGCAAGGTTGTGGAGACATTGAAACCCTGTATACTATTGGAAATGCAAAATGGTGCAACTGCTGCAGGAAACAATATGGAGTTTCCTCAAAATTTTAAAAATAGAACTAACATGACCCAGTAATCCCACTTCTGGGTATTCATTGAAAAGAACTGAAATCAGGATCTCAAAGAGATATTAGCACTCCCATGTTCATTGCAACACTATTCACTATAGCCAAAATGTGGGAACAACCTAAATGTCCATCAACAGATAAATGAAAAAAAAATGTGGTATATATACAAAGGGATCTTATTATCCTTAAACAAGAAGGGAATCCTGCAATATGTGGCAATATGGATGAAACTTGAAGACATTATACTAAGAAAAACATGCCAGTCACAGAAGGACAAATACTGCATGATTCTATGCATATATAGTATCTGAAAGAGTCAAATTGAAGGAAGCAAAGAATTGAATTGTGAATGTCAGGGGGCAAGGGAGAATTGCTAACAATAAGTATAAAGTTTTAGTTAAAGGTGAGCAAATTCCAGAGACCTGCTGTACAGAACCTGCTGTGTGCAGAGGTATCAATAATATATTATACACTTAAAAATATCTTCAGAGTAGATCTCATGTCAAGTGTTCTTACCACAATAATATTGGAAAACAATTGGAGGAGATGAGAGGAAGTAGCATATACAGGATAAAACTCTGATGGGAGTCTTTGAATTTTGAGAAGAGATAGCTTTGCATAGCAACATGTACTTGAATCTACAATTTAGTACCAAGATGATCATAAGATAATAGCAGTGATGATACAGCTTGAACTTGCTGAATTTCAACCTATGTTCCTGGGTCTTGGTAAATTTTACTGCTGTATAACTGACCTCAAGTTGATTAGTTCAAATAAACATAGAAAAGTTCTATTCTGTTCCGGCCGCTTAGTTTGAACAGGCTCCCATGAGCTTCAGAAAGAATGAAAAGGAGAAAAACAATTAATTTTTCTCTGGAAAATAATTTTTCTCTGGAAAAGTAACAGATGTTTCTTATGCTATCAGATGATTGAAGAAGTAAAGTACATCTGGTCATTAAAACCCATAAAATAGTTATATGATTTATTTAGAGGAGAATTGACATTGTAATGATTTTGGAAGAGATGGGTACTTAGGTTTTACTTTCAGTTACATTTTAGTTGTGATGATAAACCAAAATTAAACTAGCAAGTGTTAGTAGGTGCATTTCTGGAAGTGAGGTGTCTTTTTGTGTGGGAGATGGGTGGAGGGGAGTGGAAGAGGGCTTTCCTCTAGTGAAATATGCTGCCTTATGTTTCAGGATTTTGAATATCTTAAATCCATATAGTTTCTTGATTACTATCCATAAATGTATGGTAGAAAAATTTAACTTGAATTAATAAGGAGATCTCTTAATTAAATCTCATAATTAAAATTATAACATTTCAACACCAAAAATAAGCTTATTACCATGTTCATTATCCAGGTTCCCTTCTTTCCAATACAATCATGAATTGAATTTTGACAGGATAGTTGAGTTTAGAGTTTTAGGTATTTGAGTTCCTTGTTAGAATAGAAAGTTTGTTATTTTAGAATTACCTCTTTTTTGTTGATTATGTATCCTTAACATTTTTATATAACATTTTATAATTTTGTAGTATTAGAATTCATGCTTCCCCCCCCAGTTTTAAATTTAGAAACAAGAAATGGATTCATCTCATAAAATGTTCTTTTGTAAAACACATTCATTATGTAAATCTACTCCATCTTTGAAGATTTCTAAACAAGGGGAAATCTGAGTATCTAATTAGAAATGAAAAAGATTCCAGAATTTTTAGTTAGCATTTTTTTCTAAGTCATTAGAATATTGGAACCTTCTAATTTAGGAGAAACTCATTTCCGTTTATTTACTTTTCTTGAGCAGGTACAAAAATAAATGTAGGTGTTAGTTGAACTCACCTATGCCCTTTAATAACTTTCTTCCTGATATCTACTTCTTGAGTGTGATGATATTTTGTGTGATGCAATTTCCTTTGTATCCTAATTTGGAGATTATGCTCCCTGATTTGAAGCCTTCTCCCATATGAATAGTTTATCTTAGTGTACTTTATTTACCACATCTATTATTAAATGGAAGGGATGATAATAGTGGGACCCATTTCAAGATATAGGCAAAGGGAAAAATTGAACACTTAGATCTTTATCCTTCTTCATTGGCAGCTATCAGATCCTAGCACTGAGGTTGGTTTAGGCCCAGAATGTAATGAGGAACTTAACTAGAACGAGTGAGAGTATGAGATGCTCTAGTTGTCCAAGCTGAAGAGCCTTATGACTCTAAGAACTCAATTTTGTTCATGAGAAACTGTATTCAAACTAATCTTTTTCTTCCAGAAGATACAGCCTGGTTGAGGACACAGAAACAAACACCGTATAAAGAAAAGATGGCAAGGAATGCTATCCTAGGGGTAAAATTGAAGTCTTGAAAGTCAAATTATGATGAACTGTGTAGTGAATGTCTTATTGAGAAAACGGTATCTGAATTATGACCTGAAATGTGCCTAGGACTTTTCAGGCAGATATGGGTGGTAGAATGCTTTCAAAAGTATTGGGAGGAGTCTTGGTTGCTTCAGAGTTGGGTGATGTGTGGTTCCTAAGTCTACATTTTATCTAGTTAATGGAGTCACCCCTGATCTGTGGTCTAGACGATCCTAGGTTTTGGCTGACTCACCTGATAATGCTACACATACTCAGAAACCTAAGTACAAGAGGTCTGGTAACACTTGGTGTGTGTGAAACAAAGGTGACATGAGTTTAGAGGAGAAAACCAAAATTATTTTCCTAGTTGTATTTCCCTCTGCCTTTCCACAACTCTCATCTGATATTGGGTATGATGTGAGTAGGTAAATTTATTAGTTTTTGGGAAAAGTGTAAGAATTGGGAAGGAACATAGGAAATTATATAATTATTGGTGCTGTTAAGCTTTCTCTTTCAAATAAGGATTTGAGTGGATCATTGTTTGACTTCCCATGGTATGAGTTTTATCAAGTATTAATAAAATCTCCTAAGGTTTTGCTTTTGGCTGTGATATAATATTTGCCATAGTTTCCTTTTCTGCACTGAGCCACCAGAAGCTTGCTGGAGAAAAGTTGCTAAACTCAAAATCATTCCACTGAGTTTATAACAAACTATTTTTCTTAGACCAATTTGGTGAGTGTTTACTCTATCTTCCTTTAGGAATATCTAATTTCTGTAAGGTTTGCCAGTTTCCAAGCAAAGCCTTCAGCTGTCTTACCCTACTAATCTATTTGACATGCTTCCGAATGTCTGAAATTTTATCACACTCAATTCAGGCTGACCTCTGGAGCCCCCCCACCCCCATATTTAGTGATTTAAACTATACTCAAAAAAACCCTACTTAATTGACTCCCTCAGGGACCTAGAAAATCAGATAGTTCCTTTGCTTTTAATCCACTGGGGAATACTACATGTAGTCACTCACCTACTTGCAGAAAGCTGGAAAATTATTACCATGTGAGAAGAAAGAAGTAATAATTACATTTACTTGTTATGGCATGGGTGACTAATTTAAATGCTTTCAGGGACCATGCAGATGACAAAGAAACACACACACACACACTGAAGCTGGCAAGTGAAATTCAATAGGTGGTTGTGGTAGGATGTTTCCTGAACTTCTTACATCTTTTCTAATTGCATTTAAAAAGTTTTTAAGGGGCGCCTGGGTGGCTCAGTGGGTTAAGCCGCTGCCTTTGGCTCAGGTCATCATCCTAGGGTCCTGGGATCGAGTCCCGCATCGGGCTCTCTGCTCGGCAGGGAGCCTGCTTCCCTCTCTCTCTCTCTCTGCCTGCCTGCCTCTCTGTCTACTTGTGATCTCTCTCTGTCAAATAAATAAATAAAACCTTTAAAAAAATAAAAAATAAAAAGTTTTTAAATGTACTGAATGGAACCCCAAAATATTTTTGTGGAACAAATGTGCTTCAAAAGAAGAGGTACTTGTTATGCTCCACAAATAAGTGAAACCATATGATAATTGACTCTCTCTGCTTGACTTATTTCACTCAGCATAATCTCTTCCAGTCCTGTCCATGTTGCTACAAAACTTGGGTATTCATCCTTTCTGGAGGACAAGGGGAGATGGAGAGGAGAAGGGAGTTGAGGGAAATTGGAAGGGGAGGTGAACCATGAGAGACTATGGACTCTGAAAAACAATCTGAGAATTTTGAAGGGGTGGGGGGTGGGAGGTTGGGGGCACCAGGTGGTGGGTATTGTAGAGGGCACGGATTGCATGGAGCACTGGGTGTGGTGCAAAAATAATGAATACTGTTATGCTGAAAAAATAAAAAAAATTAATAAAAAAAATTAAAAAATAACAACAACAACAAAAAGAAGAGGTACTTAACCTTTCTGAAGACAAAAATAATATGAGATCTTTGAGTGAATCTTAAATGAGACTTAAAACAGTGCCTGGCAAAGAGTAAGCACTTTATTATGTTAATTATTATTATGTAAGAATCCTTCCTTTGCTCATTGGAAATATAATCTTTATATGCATTATATTTCTACATGAGTATTTCATTAGTATACATCAATTATTGAATAACTATTCATTCCTTCAGGAGTATTTCTGAGCAGCTACTACATTCCAGACATTGTCCAAGGAATTGAGAGTTCAGTGGTAAACAAGGTAAAATTCTTATACTCAATGGAGTTTAGTCTCATGGTAAAAATAGATATTAACCATAGTTATAATAAGGCATGACAAATGGTACAATATGGAAGCTACCAGTTGCTATAGGAACATATTTTGGAGTACTAATCTAAGGAAGGGTTTGTGGAAGCATTTATTTTGGTGGTGATATTTGATGATATATCTTGAGAGCAGTTGTGAATTACCTGTTTCAAGTTAATTATTTTCCATTTTTAACTTGGAAGGAAAACAAAAATTTGCCCTTGTTGGAGTGGAAGTGGGAATGGTTCTTATCACTGTTAAGCCTTTTGATAGATTTACAAATAACTTTGTAATCATTTCTGATACTCTTGATCTTGATCTGATACTTTAGAACTTTAGGGATCTAAGAGATTGAGTCCACAAGTTTTTCTATCAGTATATCATCAATAAACACTAGTTTTCATGTTTTTAAACCTCATCTAACAGGTATCATACTTTCTGTATCCTTAGGTAACATGTTTCTTCAGCTCAACATCACATTTTTTGGGTATTTATCTATATGGGTAGAGGTAGCTTTAATAAATTCATTTTAATGGTTGCATAATATTCCATTGTATGAATATACCTTAATTTAGCTTTCCACTTTTGATGGACATTTAATCATTTCCAATTTTGTGTCTATACAGTTAATATTATCATGAACATTCTTGTATACGTCTTTGTATACATAATTCTCTGCATACCTAGAAGTAGAATTTCTAGGTTTTAGGGGAAGTTAAGCTTTAGCTTTTTTAGTAGTATTAGTAGTTCTTTAATATGGTTGTATACATGTACAACACGATAACAGTATACAAGCCTTAGTACTGTCAGACTTTTCTGATATGTACCAAACTATCTCAGTTCTGTTTTACCTTACACTTTCCTAATTACAAATGGGATTGGTTATCTAGGTATATATTTATTGGGCATTCAGAGTTTCTTTTTTTCTGAATTGTATCTTAAAATAGTCCTCTGTTCCCAGATTTAATTTTTCATTTTTCTTTTTTAAATTAAAATTTTAAAATTGTATTTTTGTCACATAAACTAAATACAACCTTAATATTTTGCATCTATAATTCATTTTCAAGGACTTCATGATTTATGAAGAGATTTATGCAAATCAGACTATTCTGATTACTGTTAGGTGTTGTAGTCATCTCCAACACTTTCCTTCTGGTGTCATGCCCTGGACTCTTCCTCTATAGTTTTTTGTTTTTTGTTTTTTGTTTTTTTTTCACTTCTACTGAGATTATGGAGCCTGTTTTAACTACAGTGTCTTTCATGATGACTCTAACCTTGGGGAGACATCAACAAACTTGACTTTTACAGATACTGATACTACCTGTACAAATGTGTGTCACAACATTTGAACAAAAAAGTTTTTTTTTATTTTTGTTCTTGTTGTTGTTGTTTTTAACCCTCTTTAAGGACAATGTTAAGGAAAAAATGAGGAGATATTTGTGAATGGTAGCAGCAAAACTCCATTTTTTCTTATTTCTTAAAGATTGAATTCTGTATGTATTTTGCCCAAGGATTCCTGGCATGTCAAATTCTTTTAGAGTGTCAATATTAAGTCCAGGTTTATTCAACATACTATAAAGTTGAGGAACATATTAGGGGTTTCAGATGACAAGTTATAAATATATTTTCCGGTAAGTACTTCGAATTTAACAAGTTTAGACTAATCTTAATTTAACTTGGCCTTCCTTGGTCATGTACCCTCAAACTTCAAAATAACAGATTTTGATGTATAGTCAGCAAATTCTTGCCATTCTTCTGGTTTGTTATTCTTCTCTACACAAATTTAATCCTACATATGATACCCGGGGGTATTCTGGAGTCTGGTTCTAGTTACTGGTGTAATAATGATGGGCTAAGGCATGTGAGGAATTATTAACTACCTCTTCTAAAAGAGCTTCCCCGGGCAAGGAAATAACAGCTTTTTTTTTAAGCCAGTGAGGAAGGGCAACTTCCAAAGAGTGGAAAGAACTCCCTTAGGCAATGGCAGTCAGTGGAGTGTGCTTCATAGGAGAAGAATGGGTGAGTCATTCCTTCCTTTCCATCTTTGTGATCATTGTCTTAGGGCCATAAATGAAAAGCAAACAAAGAATTAAGTTGTATGTTACTAAACTACAGAATCAGTTGAATTCTTAGTCTTTTATGAGCATCAGTTTACTCTTTAATGTAGTAATTTGGGGTTTTAAGCTTGGCATTCTTTTGCATTATCATGGAGATCAGCCACCCTACCATAAGGTGCTTGAATTCCCCATGCCCCCCAAAATGTTTTTTGGCACCAGTGACTTGCTCTCAGTGAGACTTTGTTCTAGGTGATATTAAGTTAATACTTTAATTGGCTATTTTCTGAAAGGCCTCCAAATTTTCCATCCTAGGACACAATATATATGTGTGTGCCTGTATCTATAGCCAAAGGTATACCTACCTCTCTATTTGTATATGTATACGTGTGTACATTTGTGTAACATTATTTCTCTTCTACCCCATGGCAACAGCACAGTCCCACATACCCTATAATTCTACAAGTGTCTATTATCAGTTCTTTTTCTTATATCATTATTTATACTAATTGGAGTCTTTCTCTGCAAGCATACAAAACTGATTTTGACAAACTTAAGCAAGAAGCGGATTTGTTGAAACCATAAGGGAGTCTATAGCATGAAACACTGAGAGTTTATAGACTTGTAGGAAAGGTGGGAGAACAAAGTGGGAAAATGGATTAAAACCATGGAATTCTGGAGATGGAAGAAGCACAAACTCCAGGAAGAGCTTTGTAGCAGTATAGACTGGGTGCTGCCACTGAATTGTATGAACTACAGATTTGTCTTCTAGATTTAAATGATTTCGGTATTTAAATCAGAAGATAGTATCCAGTCGTACAAGTGTAAATCATTTACTGAGGAATAAGGAAGGAAATTGTGGCTCTATTTGAAAGGGGAAATGGACGCTGGATGACCCAAACTGGCAAGCATGTCCTACATGTGGATGAATTATGAGCCAACATCACTTTTGAAAATAGATGTAATATTTTGTTTTTGTGTTTTGAGCTATTTTGAAATATTTTAATACATGAGCTTTAGCCAATTTAAGATGGTCATAATTTAATAGATCTGTTTTACGTTTGTTGCATTATTTTATGCTCTCTGATGTTTTTTTCCTTGTACTTCCTTCACTGAAAAGTTTTTAATTTTATAAGTCTATAATTTTAAAAGTTTAGGGAAGTCTGGGCGGCTCAGTCAGTTAAGTGTCCAACTCTTGGTTTCCGCTCAGGTCATGATCTCAATCAGGGTTGTGAGATGGAGCCCCACATCAAGGTATGGAGCCTGCCTGAGATTCTCTGTCTTCTCCATCTGCCCCACCCCTCTCCCTCTCTTAAAAAAAGTAAAATAAATAGATAAATAAAAGTATATATATAATATAAACTCAAGAAAGGGATCTATTCACAGTATATAAATATTCTTTATTTTTAACAAACATCATTATGTACTATATACTGTATTTTAAATAATTTATGAAGATCTGCAAACATTTCTCTTAGAAATCAGCTACTGAATAATTTTTTATAAGAAATACTGTATTTCTTATCTTTTTTTCTCCACATTGACTATAATCTTAGATATGAAATGATATAAAATGAGTTGTTCCTTTGACTCATTTCAGGAAAAACTGAAAATGTTAAGAATTTGTCTCAACTGACAGGGTGGTGATACACATTTTTTTTTTTTTTTTTAGAGAGAGATCACAAGTAGACAGAGAGGCAGGCAGAGAGAGAGAGAGAGAGAGAGGGAAGCAGGCTCCCTGCTGAGCAGAGAGACCGATGCGGGACTCGATCCCAGGACCCTGAGATCATGACCTGAGCCGAAGGCAGCGGCTTAACCCACTGAGCCACCCAGGCGCCCCGGTGATACACATTTGAGATTGATATACATTTCACATACTGTGAAGGTTTCTGTAATATTAATGTATATTACAATTTTACTGTTATTGAATGGCATCAAATAGGAAATTATGCGTGTGTTTGCATGAATGTGGTGTATGTGATCATTTCATACAAAACCCACATGAAGCAATGTTCTCCATAGAAATTGGTGGATTGCATTTCCCCAAAATACCAACACCTCTGTCTGAATATATTATCTCAGGAAAGACGTGCAGTCACAGATGTGAGCCTGGAAGATGTGAGCTGGGACCAGGAGAGAACTGGCAACATTTAGGTAAGACAAAGTTCAAAACGGCCTACTAGAGCTAAATGCCAGGAAACTGGACATCTGATCTGGAAAGCGGGTTTGAGCCAGATAGTTTATCTGGAGTTGAAGCATGAGCAGAAGGCTGAAACCAAAAACTATCTGAGAGGAATCAGTAGATTATTGCTGGCAGAGAGGAGAGCAATACAGGAAATTAAAGGTCAGTACAAAGTAGCGGACAGAACTCATACAGCAGGAAATATCTATTTAGGAGAAATAAGCCACTTTTGCATTTCTCCTTGAGGAACTGATTCCAGTAAATGATCCTGAGAGGTTAAATTTGTAGAAGAGGGATTGGTTGCTAAGATGGATCCTGACATGACAAGAAACAAAGATTATAAGGCTGAGAGACAAATGGGAACTAGCAGTGTTTTGAGAAGTCTTTCAATGACAAAAGTCTGTGGAAAGAAACAACATGGGGGTGGGAAGGGTTCCTTTCCCGCAATATAATGTTGCAGAAGAAACTATTTTACATTCCTTCCATTCTTTTCATGTAGCTGTTAGGCTTTAAAGAATTCATAAAGACTGTTTATAGGCTTTGATCTAAGAATTAGCCAAGTTAATAAAAAAAAAAAAGCAAGCAAATAGGAAAAAATTATGAAACAAAGGCTTTAGTTGCATTTGAGGTTTATATATATCACACTGACTTTTAGCTATGAAACTAACTTTTTCTCATTATGGGAGAAGAAAACATTTTTTAACTTTTTCTTTTGGAATATTTAAAATCTGCACAAAAGTAGGAAAAGGGACACGATGGACAACCATTTATCCTTCCACAATCACGTTTCCTCCAGTTTTTTGTTCTGCCTATCACCCCCATTATGTGCTGTTCTTATTTTCAACTATTTTACAGCAAATCCTAGATTCACATTATTCAAGTAGAAATGCTTCATTATGTGTATCTAATAGATTATGAATTTTTCCAAAATATTATAATACCAATAGCACACCTGACAAAATCTATAGTAACTCCTTAAGAACAGCATTTCTTTGTCTATAGGAAATAGAATTTGGACTATCTCTTTCTTAGATCTATGCAACACGTAAGGGGATTCATCCTCCTAGTTTATAAAGATACAAGAGACACTTTGAGTCTCATTTGTAAACAGGCCACATATTACTATTTTCCTAAGAGTATAAGTATTTCTGAGAATACTGACAATGTCATGTTGTAGACACACTATAGAGTCAGACAGTTCATCCATTTTATTTCCTAATACTCTGCTCCTGGCTTTGACATTTCAGAGAAAAGAGGTTTGGGATGGTATCATCAACTATCATGGTTGAAAAGTAATATTTCTTTTCAGCATTGGAGGAACTAAACATCTGTCCAACTTTAGATTATCTTTGGTTAGAGACCTGTAATTACTGTCACAGCCCAGACAGAAAACCAGGTGTGAGGGAGATATGTTAACTCTCTCTTAACCACGAACTCTGTTATAGGTGCTAATGTGAGAGACATTAGACAGAGATTCCTCAGGAAGTTCGAAAAAAGTCTGGAAAAATAATTTTATCTACCTGTTTGCTTCTTGAAAAGTCCACAAAGCAGAAAGAAATCATCACAGGAACTGCTTACCTAAAGTCTCTGTACATTCATACCAATTACAATGGTCTTGCTTACATGGCAAAAGAATACTATAGAAATAATTTTTCACTTGGAAGAAGATAAATGTTATATGATTAGTCTCTATCACTGATTATTTTTTGAGGGCTCATTTGCCCCAGGCTCTACATTTAATGTGAGTTTATTTTATACTCTCAAGGCAATTATGGTTCACAAGTATTGTGAAATAAGGAAATATTTTATGGTTATCCATTAATACTGCAACATATACATTTTAAAATCCTGCAGAAGAAATAGAGACTAATTTGACTAGGGACTGTATGAAATAGTAGAGGGCCAAATGGGAACTAGGCATCAAATCTAATAAATACTAGGTACAAAGTGAACATCAATTAAATAATATAGTATCTTTTCTGGTTTACATAATTTCTAGTGGGCCATGTGCTTTTTAAGAGAATGTAGTTACATTTAGCCAAGACAGATGTCATATAAAGAAAATGCTTAGTAGCAGGAAAATGTCGGCATTGGAGTCAGCAGGACCTAGGTGTAAATAATATTTCTTCCACTTAAATATTTTGTGTGACCTTTGACATCTTTTTTTTAAATATCAATAGACTTGTTTATATAATAGGGATAAAAATCTTAATACCAATAAAGATTAACAGTGATAAAAATAGAAACATTTAGCACTCTATAAAGGTTGGTTCCATTTCCTCCATTAACCAGTTTAAAAGAAGAGCCGTGGAATAATTTTGAGATGGAATAGGCAGGAGGACATTGTCACTAAGGTGGAAATAACCGAATTTTATAGCAAAACTATATATTGAGGCTCCTAAATGAGCCCAGAAGATTGTAAGATCCTACTGAAAGCATACACTTTATCTTATTCATTTTCTTATTTTACTAGGACCTGGATCAGATTTTGAACAAAGTAGTTGCCCAGTCAACCAGTTGCTTAATGAATATAAAAAACTATTTTGAAGATTGAAGTTTATAAATTTCAGTACTGGCTTTTAGTTATGAAACTAATTTTATTCGTCATGGAAGGAGAAAATACTCACAGTGATCTGACTCCATATCTTATATAAACCAAAATTAATCTGGTTGCCCTGGCAAGCAGACATGAGTGAAGGGGATGGAGGAGATGCTTGCCTGTGAAGGTAAACCTGACTCCAACCTCAGTGTACATGGAATGGCATGATCTTTGACCTTGAAGTACCACAGAAGGCAATTCAGAACCACACTGGAGCTTAGAGCTGCATGGCCGCTAACCAACTTGACTCTTGTCAGCAGACATTGCTGTCATTATTGAAGGACTAGATGAAAGAATCAACTCTACTGTTAGGGTCCATAATCAAAGGAGCGAGACTGATACAAAGTGAAGGTCAAACAAAGCTTTATTTTGCGCCAAGCATCGAGAATCAAACTGACCGGTCAGGGCCATCTCTTACAAAGAGGCAACCCTCCCAGCCTCACAGACTAACTTTTATAGAGGTGGTTGAGCCTGGCTATACACAGGTGGCCAATGAGATTGCAATACACAGAGAAAACTACACAGTCATGCTAGGTCAGCAACACACAGAGAAAACTGTATAGTCATGCTAGGTCACACATGGGTGGCCAATTGAATTTCAATTTACCCTAGTAGATATATGCACGCCCCACTGATTGGATGTCTCCACCTGCCCTGACCCGCCCTTGTATCTGGGCTTTGCAAGTAAGTTCCGCTGGGAGGGGCAGGGTCAATCAAAGTTCACTGCATAAACACAAAATGGCTCCCTCTGGGTAAGTAGGCCCTTATTTCTACTACATTCCTCATTATTACGGTTGACCCCTGAAGTGGGTGTAATCACTATAGTACTGTTTTTGAACGACTGACCCTGAAAAACAGAGAGATGGAAATTGTCCTATAGGCAGAAAGAGAAAAATAAAGAGGAAGAAAGCCAACTTGCTGTTCAACAAGCAGAAAAGTGCAACACATATAATTGGTAAATAGAAAGAGCTATTTGCATCTGATTCTTGATTTCAACTCAGGTCATTATCTCAGGGTCCTGGGATTGAGCCCTGGGTCATTCTCCTCATTTAGCAAGGATTCTGCTTGACCCTCTCCCTTAGCCTCTCCCCTTGATCACTCTCTCAAATAAATAAATAAATAAATAAAATTTAAAAAAAAAAGAAGGGGGGGAAGGTGACTTCTACTGAGGTTTCCTAAGGGAGGAAAGAGTTAGTAAAAGGGGAGGAAAGAGTTAGTAAAAGAGGAAGAAATAGACATTACCCTTTGTGTTCTACAGTCCCATAAAACAAGTGTTTCAGGCACCCATGTCCATTGTATCCAATCCATCCACAAGCTCAACTCCCCTGAGTTCACTCTAGTCACTAGGAATTTCAGTCTCAGTGCTCCACTAGTGAGAAGTCCTCTTGTTCTTTGTTGGATACTTATTTAGTCTACTCTTAAATTTGAAAAGAAAGATCCTGCCCATGCCTCATCATCCCCATTCCCACTGCCCTTTACTCCTAAACATCAGACTGAAGACAGAAATATCTCAGAAATGCAACTAATTTCTCATGGTTTCATGATCAAGTGGGAACCAATTTCTTAGTCCTGAAGTAAGACTTTGAAGGGAGTGAGTAGCAAAGAAAGAGATAAAAACCAGAATGCTGTTCTTCTCTGCATATTCCCCTGCTTCCCTAAATTGGGATTCTGAAATGCCAGCTCCCAGAGCCAAGCTTGATGCCATTAAAGGTGAGTGACTGGTGAGGTTTCAACTCAATAACCATCTATTATGTGCCTTGGAGGAGTATGAAAATCACCAGAAACTCCACACTGGGTCAGACAAGCAGCTTACCTTGCCCAGTGTTCTCCCTAAGGTGGAAGTTAGAGTTCTTCCATCAAACTGACCTTGTAAATGAAAGGTTCTAAACATACCTGAATTTCTTTTCATATTCCATTATAGAGTAATCATTTGTGAATTCACTATTGACATACATTTTTTTTTAACCTATGTAGGTTCTTAGGGTAGAGTTCTAGTGTTTATTTTTTCTTTCCATAAAGAAGTATGTATGTTTATGTTCTGTAAATTATTTCCTTTAAGCTTCAGGAAGATTGTCCAGTAACAATGTTCACTATATGATTTTATGATTCAGCATCCTTCTCTGTTCTTTGGTAAGAGTATATTCACCTTTAGAGAAGGTGAGGAGTCATAAGAACCGATCTTTTCTCCCAAATCAGTCATGTATAGGTCACTCAAGTGACGTAGTAAAGATAAAAGTGATTCTATGATAATCTGAAAAAAAGACATGATACTATATATAGAAAACCCTGAAGTTCTCACCAAAAAACTATTAGCTCTAATACATGAATTCAGTAAAAGAACAGGATACAAAATTAATATACAGAAATATCTTGTGTTTCTAACAGCAAACTACCAGAAAGAAAAATTAAGAAAATGATCCCATTTACAATTGTAACAGGAATAATAAAATATCTAGGAATAAATTTAACAAAGGAGATGAAAGACATGTACTCTGAAAACTATAAGGCATTGATGAAAGAAATTGAATATGATACAATGGAAAGATATACTGTGCTCATGGACTGGAAGAATTAATATTGTTAAAATGTCCATAACCACCCAAAGCAATCTATAGATTCAGTACAATCCATATTTTTTTTTTCAGTACAATCCATATTAAAACACCAATGGAATTTTTCACATATTAAACAAAGAATTCTAAAATTCCTATGGAACCATGAAAAACTCCCCCAAAACAAAGCAATTTTGAAAAAGAACAAAGCCGGAGGCATCACGCTTCATGATTTCAAGCTATACAGCAAAGCTCTAGTAATCAAAACAGTATGGTACTGGCACAAAAACAGATATATCAATGGAACAGAATAGAGAGCCCAGAAACAAACCCATGCTCACATGGCTAACTAATCTGCAACAAAGGAGGCAAGATGATTCAGTCAGGGAAAAAGTTTTTAATAAATGGTTCTGGGAAAACAGGGCAACAATATGCAAAAGAATGAAACTGAATCACTCTCCTGTAACATATAGAAAAATCAATTTAAACTGGCTTAAAACTTAAATGTAAGACCTGAAACCATAAAACTCCTAGAAGAAAACATAGCCAGTATGTTCTTCGATTTGTCTTAGAGATATTTATTTATTTATAGATCTGCCTCCTAGGGCAATAGCAACAAAAGCAAAAACAAACAATTAGGGGCGCCTGGGTGGCTCAGTGGGTTAAAGCCTCTGCCTTCAGCTCAGGTCATGATCCCAGGGTCCTGGGATCGAGCCCCACATCGGGCTCTCTGCTCAGCAGGGAGTCTGCTTCCTCCTCTCTGACTGCCTCTCTGCCTACTTGTGATCTCTCTCTGTCAAATAAATAAATAAAATCTTAAAAAAACCCAAAAAAACAAAAAAAAAACAAAAAAAAACAAGCAATTAGGAGTCCTTCACATAAAGAGCTTTTGCACAGCAAAGGAAACCATCAACCAAACAAAAAGGCAACCTATTGAATGGGAGAAGATATTTGCAAATAATATATCTAATAAAGCGTTAACATCCAAAATATATACAGAATTCACACAGATTAATATAAAAAGAATCTCATTAAAAACAAGCAGATCACCTGAACAGACTTATTTTCAAAGACATACAGATACCCAACAGATACATGAGAAGATATTCAATATTACTAACCATCAGGGAAATGAAAACCAAAACCAAAATCAATATTATTTCACATCTGTCAGAATGTCTATTATCAAAAAGAAATGAAATAACAAGTGTTGGTGAGGATGTGGAGAAAAGGGAACCCTGGTACACTGTTGGGAATGTAAACTGGAATAGCCACTATGGAAGACGGTATGAAAGTTCCTCAAAAAAGTTAAAAAATAGGTCAACCATATGATCCAGGAATCTCACTTCTAGGTATTTATCTGAAGAAAACAAAAACATTAATTTGAAAAGATATATGAACTCTCATGTTTATAGCAACATTATTTATGATAGCCAAGACATGAAAACAACCTAAAAGTCTATTGATAGATGAATGGATAAAGATGTGATATATACACACACACAATGGAATATTACTGAGCTGTAAAAAAGAATGAAATCTTGCCATTTGTGACGACATGGGTGGACCTTGAAGTCATTGCTTGCAGGGAAATAAGTCAAAGAACAACTACTATGCAATCTGTCTTATGTGTAGAACCTAAAACAAACAAAACCACAAATAAAGCAATCTGAGGGGTCTGAAGGGGTTGGGAGTTGGAGGTTGGGGGAACCAGGTGGTGGGTATTGGAGAAGGGCACGTATTGCATGGAGCACTGGGTGTGGTGCAAAAACAATGAATACTGTTACGCTGAAAATAAAAAATGAATTAAGAAACAAAGAGATCAGATTTTGCTTTTCATTGTATCTATACAAGAAGATGAATGGATGGTAACTGAACCTATTGGAATCATTTCACAGCACAGCTGACCCTTGAACAATATGGGTTTGAACTGCAAAGGTCTACTTATATCTGAATCTTTACAATTTAGTACAATAAATGTATTTTCTCTTTTTGTGTGTGATTTTCTTTATAACATTTATTTTTCTTTAGTTTACTCTATTGTAAGAATATTGTGTATAATATGTATAACAAACAAAATATGTGTTAATTTATGTTATCATTAAGGCTTCTGGTCAAAAGTAGGCTCTGAGTAGTTATGTGGATTTTGACTGTGGTGAATTGGCACCCTTAATGCCTGCATTTAGGGTCAAATGTGTATGTGAGTCATTTCGGTGTTGTATGACATACACGATGCTGTATGACTTAAACTTATACATTAATGTAGGTCAATTATTTCTCAGTGGAACTGGAAAAAAAAAAAAGCAGTAATCCTCCAAGTTCAGGGTTCTTTTTCTGTAATGCAAATCACTCGGTATGCATGCATCATCCAGGGCCGCCAGCTTTGTCCTTCCCTATGGAACTTGAAAGACATGGAGAACCAACACAAATGGAAATGAAGATTAAGTAAAGAAGTCCTTTGTCTCTGACATAGCAATCTGGAATTTTCTGCCGCTGTCTATGAAACAGTAATGAAAAGGGTAAAATCTCATCCCCTGCACAATTCTTGGTATCAGTAAGGTAGCTAAAAGTGAGAGGAAGCAAATAGAAGGAAAGAAGGACTAATATCATTAAGGAGGGCACGTGTTGTGATGAGCACTGGGTGTTATACACAACTAATGAATCGTTGAATACTACATCAAAAACTAATGCTGTACTATACGTTGGCTAACCGAACATAATAAAGTTTAAAAAATAAAATAGTTAATTTGAACTCCTCAAAAAAAAAAAAAAGAAAGAAAAAAAGAAACAGACTATAGCTATAGCTAGGATAAGGATGAAGTGATAAATAATACAATGAAAATTGGGGCGCCTGGGTGGCTCAGTGGGTTAAAGCCTCTGCCTTCGGCTCACGTCATGATCTCAGGGTCCTGGGATCGAGCCCCGCGTGGGGCTCTCTGCTCAGCGGGGAGCCTGCTTCCTCCTCTCTCTCTGCCTGCCTCTCTGCCTACTTGTAATCTCTGTCTGTTAAATAAATAAATAAAATCTTTAAAAATAAATAAATAAATTTAAAAAAATAAATAAATAATACAATGAAAATTAAATAGCATACATGTAAAATATATGATAGAACCTTAAATTTTATGCATAGCACATCTAGGACACAAAATAAATACTAGGCATCTGTGAAGACAGGTACAGTCTAGTCAAAATAGTGAGTGTGTAAATTCACTTTTTGATAATGTTTTAAAGAATTAGATTAGAAAGAATCTGGGTACATAAGCCTTTAAGAAGATAAGGTTAATAATATCCTGATCTGGTCAGGACAAAAAGAAAAGGAAAATCTTTTTCCTTAAAAAAAAAGCATCTTGGGGCACCTGGGTGGCTCAGGGGGTTAAGCCTCTGCCTTCAGCTCAGGTCATGGTCCCAGGGTCCTGGGATCGAGTCCCACATCGGGCTCTCTGCTCAACGGGAGCCCGCTTCTTTCTCTCCCTCTGCCTGTCATTTCCTCTGTTTGTGATCTCTCTCTGGCAAATAAATAAATAAAATCTTAAAAAAAAAAAAGCATCTCTACCCTACCACCTACACCAAGAAAAATCTCCAACCATGTGGATCAATTCAGTCCATTTAAAAAGCTTCTAGTGACTACTCTCCTCTCCATGGAATGGGATATCAGCTCTGGTGGGTGCTGTGAACTCAAAACTGGATTCTTTTGTTGTTTTGTATTGTACTAATTAATTAATTTATTTTTTATTAACATATAATGTATTATTTGCCCCAGGGGTACAGGTTTAAGACTGGATTCTGATGGAAGGCAGGAAAAATAATTTGGAAGACACACCATAGGAAATGGCCTTGATAACAGCAAGTGGTGACTTCAGTCAGTACCTGTCAGGAAAGTTAACACATTCAATATTAGATAGTTAAAGTTTGGGGTTCCATACAGAATTCACTAATGGAGATGGCCAAGGCATTTCTCCAGATATGAGGTTAACCCATGAGATATAAGGCGACATTCCAGCAAAGATTTGAGCATCTTTACCTATGAATAGTTGAGGATAAAAGCAAAATAAAACAAAACAGCTTAGGAGATATGTCCTCTCTAAGGAAGCAGATGTATAAATAGCAGCACAGAAAGTTCAAGGCATTTGATCCCAATTGCTGGATGTTGAGCTTAGAGAGTCAGAGGCTGATGAAGGAGAAGAAGAAAATAAGTAGAATAGGATCAGGAGATTGTAGAGCAGCCATACCAAGATCAGTAAGGATGGAGATGAAGGTAATTAATCCCAGACATTACTGGGAGAAGTATGGTCCCACAAAAATATAATGTAAGCAGTATTTGTCCTTTTAAACATTCTAGAAGCCACATTAAAAATGTGAAAAGAAACGGGTGAATTAAGCTTAATAACATACTTTAATTTAATATGTCCCTGTTATCATTTCAAAATGTAATCAATATAAAATTTTAATAAGATATTTTATATTATATTTTAGAGTAAGTGTTTGAAAGCTGATGTATATTTTACATGTATGGCACCTTGCTGCTGGACCAGGCATATTTCAAGTGCTGAATAGCTACATGCTGCTGATGCCTACCCTATTAGAAAGTGCAGATCTAGATTGGGAGATACATAATTATTAAACTTGTTTGGGAGATTCAGAAAGAAGTTCTAAGAAATATGCAATTCTGTATAAAGTTCCAGATTAATAATAGAACTTGCCTTTGGAAAATTAATTAGAAAAGGAGGGGGTAATGAAATGTAAATTCTCAGAATATGGAATAGGGTCTCTAAGTAGAATGAGCTTAAAGGTTTCCTTGCAAGGGAGGATAGGTAGGAGGGTAAAGAAAGTAAAAACTAATTTTCGTTCCTGATATTATAACTCCTATACTGTACATTGGGGGCAGTAAACCCTCTGGGGAAAAAATGTAAGCAGGATGTTTAAAGGGACATATGCTTAAGGATTAGTATGGACTTTGAGCAACATAATGTATGAAGAAAGAATAAATCTCCTGAGCAAAGATCAACATAGAAATAGTGAACAATTAAGTGAACTAATACAAAAAAAGTCTACAGAATTTGGAAAAATAGATGGTAGATATTTGTTAAATGGCAACATCTTGTACATTTCTAAAAACTTCTAATTTAAGTAATGTTACACTTGCAAAAGAGTTACAGAGATAGTACAAAGTATTCTTATGGGCTCTTGCCTCAGCTTCTCCTAAATTTCCATTTTATAGAACCTTGGTATCCTTAGACAAAACTGTCATTAATATTGGTGCAATACTCTTAAATTAACTACAGATTTCATTCAGATTTCTTCTGATAAATTTGTGTATGTGTGTGTCCGGGGTTGCATTTTCTCTTACAAATTTATATGCAGAGATAAAGAGAAAATGGCCCATGGGAATGATGGGGGACTCAGTGGAGGAGTTGGTGAAATGCTGTGGAGTTTCTCATGCATCCAGGTAGGAGATGCTGACTCTGAAGGTGAATCTGAAGATGTCAGCTAATTGGCTGATAAGCAGTCACTGAAAATTGGGAGAGAAGTTAACATAACCAAAGGAAGCTGTGGTCAGAAAGGAGCTGAGAAGTGGATATAAGCGTGCCTAGAACCACCTTTGGGATACAATCCAAAGGCTTAACTGAGCAGTCAGAATACTTGATGTGTGGATTTTGTACCTCTGGGGTCCAACTGAACTATTTCTCTGAACAAATAGAGGTGAAATAGGCCCTGGTTGTAGCAAGAAAACTACTTTTTCTCTTTCATAGAAAGTTAAAGCAAAAAGCAATCCATTAAATTTAATGTTACAGTCCTATTGATTTGATGATCTCTTTTTACACATTTGTTTGATAGGCAGGGTTGAGAGTGCTTTGAAAATTAGAATATTTATCATGAAGAATCATCACAAAGTGCTCTTTTTCTTCTAAAGTCAATACTCTGCAGTGGGTACTCAGCAAAAGACAATTGTTCTGAAAGATCCAGGACTCTGTCATGTTCTCCTGAATATTCCTGAATAATAAATTCATATTTTTTATTAATGATCTCAGGCATCAAGCTCTGTAGGTAAATTCTTGGAGATTCCAACCCTCTTCACAAATTTCTTATAAAGTTTCCCTTATAGGTCCATTTATCAAAAAGACTAACACATGGGAAAATTAGACAACCACATGCAGAAGAATGAAACTGGACCATTTCCTTACAACACACACAAAAATAGACTCAAAATGGAAGAAAGACCTTGATGTGAGACAGGAATCCATCAAAATCTTTGAAGAGAACACAGGCATCAACCTCTTCGACCTCAGCCACAGCAACTTCTTCCTAGAAACATTGCCAAAGGCAAGGAAAGCAAGGGCAAAAATGAACTATTGGGACTCCATCAAGATCAAAAGCTTTTGCACAGCAAAGGAAACAGTCAACAAAACCAAAGACAACTGACAGAATGGGAGAAGATATTTGCAAATGACATATCAGATAAAGGCTAGTATCCACAATCTATAAAGAGCTTATCAAACTCAACACCCAAAGAACAAATAATCCAATCAAGGAAAGGGCAGAAGACATGAACAGATGTTTCTGCAAAGACATCCAAATGGCCAACAGAATGAAAAAGTGTCCAACATCACTTGGCATAAGGAACTACAAATCAAAACCACACTGAGATACCACCTCACACCAGTCAGAATGGCTAAAATTAACAAGTCAGAAAATGACAGATGTTGGCAAGGATGCCAAGAAAAGGGAATATTCCTGCATTGTTGGTGGGAGTGCAAGCTGGTGCAACCACTCTGGAAAACAGTATGGAGATTCCTCAAAAAGTTGAAAATAGAGATACCCTAAGACCCAACAATCGCACTACTGAGTATTTACCTTAAAGATACAAACGTAGTGGTCTGAAGGGGCACATGCACCCAAATGTTTATAGCAGCAATGTCCACAATAGCCAAACTATGGAAAGAACCTAGATGTCCATCAACAGAGGAATGGATAAAGAAGATGTCTCACACATACACACAAACACACACACACGTATACTATGCAGTCATCAAAAAATGAAATCTTGCCATTTATAATGATGTGGATAGAACTAGAAGGTATTATGCTAAGCAAAATAAGTCAATCAGAGAAAGACAATTATCACATGATCTCTCTGACATGAAGAATTTGAGCAGCAGGGTGGGGAGGTCATGGAGAGAAGGAAGGGTAAAATGAAACAAGATGGGACAGGGGAGAGAGATAAACCTTAAGAGACTCTTAATCTCAGGAAACAAAATGAGGGTTGCTGGAAAGGGGTAGGGCGAGGGATAGGGTGGCTGGATGATGGACATTGAGAGGGTATGTGCTATGGTGGGTGCTATGAATTGGGTAAGATTGATGATGCACAGAACTGTACCCCTGAAAAAATAATACATTATATGTTAATAAAAATAAAATTTAAAAAAGACTAACACAAAAAAGGGGGAAGTGGATAAGAAGAAAAACTCTTCAGCTTTCACCGTTCTTCTATATCAGAACATCATATAAAGAGGCTCTTAGAATTAATTCTGAGGGACTCCCCTAAAGTACTTAACATGGCATATCTGATTATTGCTGATGTCAGGATTCATTCCTGTTATTCTTGGAGGCCAGCATCAGATGCTGCATTATAAATGATTCTTTTCAAGTTTAACTTAAATTGTCAGGGAAAAATATAAACAAAAGTGAAATGTGGGCCAAAGTAAATATTAATTTAAAAACCATAAGCCTAGGTCCAAAATGAAGTAACTTTTTTGGCTAACATCTGCAGTTCACTAAACTGTCTGCACTTGGAGTAAATGAGAAAGAAAAAGGAAGAAAGAGCTGAAGAGAGAAAATATTAGCACCAATAGGCACAAGAGTTTATGAGAGAAAGCAGACTGAGAAGTGAGATGTGTACTCTTCCCAATAACCCTGTGTTAATCTGGTCATGAACATTTCTTCCCCAATCCTGTTTGTTGGAGTATGTGGGAGTCTTGGTTCTTCTCTGGACCATGGCGCTGCTCGCCCCAGAACACCAGTGCAGGCTTGCCTTGAAAAGCCTGCTGTGCCATGCAGCCACTCACCGACCTTGAAATAGGTCAAATTTGGTTCTGCATTTTCCCATAGAGTTCTGCTCAGTCTTCTGGAATTGAGCCAGTAGGGAGAGTCCTAGGGGAGAAATTTCATTGCCAAGGAAGATGTCACACTAGCTATTTATTTCTTTATGGGCTAAAGGCTTTCTCATGTAATTGAACAGATGCCGTCAAGTCTTAGGCTTAATGCACATCCCAGTTTGCCAAGCGTCTTCCTATTATATGGACACATTTGCCTTCACAGTAATAACCTAACCCTATGGGGAGACAGCAGATATGAATATTCCTAATTTTATAAAATTAGGAAACTGAGGCTTACAAAGTTGTATTGATTTGTTAGGGCTCTATATTATATTCCCCTTCTATTCTTTCTGTTACATTAGTCATGATCATTTTCTTTATTTTTATAATTATTTTATTAAAAATATATTCAATATCTTTGTAACAACTTTATAGTGCATGCATTAAAATGATCAGAGAAATAGGGTTATGGACTATCCTCATGCAAATCAAATGTAGGAAGTGAAAATATATATCTATCCTGAAACTCTGACATAGGAAAACTATAAATTCTGCATTATTTCAACTGTTAGCCTGTCTTCTAGAACTTTCCATGAATTTTTGAAATATTTTATTTTGAGTCTGCTACAACTGTTTTCAATAAAAGAAACTTTTTTATTTGGCATTTTCTTCAGTGGTTTAAAATCTGTTATGAAACATAAATAGACATTAAACATTTAACCTTTGTTAAAGGACAGACAGCCAACATTAGACAGTTGTCAATGTTAAACAAATTATGGATCACATTTTCAAGCTTGGATACCTGTCAAGCTAGAAAAATGTATATAAGTCCCAATGTTGGGAAACTTGCTGTGCTCTGTGGAAACCAGAATCTTGAAGCTGATGCATCTATGTATGCTCACAAAGATAAATAATAGTAAATATAGTCTTTATATCACAAAGTTTCTGACCACATAAGAAACAATTTTCAGGTATCTGTTGTTTGAAAATTTGCATTTTGACATAGAATTTGGAATAGTAAAAGGATGTAGTTAAAAAAAATCAAGGATGCAAGCAGGACATCCTTGATTCTTCCAAGGCAGTATATGTACAGCATAGGACTAAAATTTAGGAATGAGCCCTTTATTGATTTATAAGATAAGTATTCAACCAAAGAAATACCATTGAAAGTTTTTCTACTTTACAGTTGGAAACAGCCTTGGTTTCTGTTTCAGTACCGTTAATACTGGGTCACCTGGGGTATAATGGATTCTGTGGATTTAATATGTTACCTATAGTGTGTTTAACTGCAATATATTTTCAATGAACTTTGAGTTCAACAATTTCATTTCAGATATGGAAAATGTCAACAGAACGTTTTCAAGAGCCAGAACTTACTGCTGTTATAAAAGAAATATGTTTCAAATACTTTAAAGAAACTAACTTCACATTCTTAATATTTCTGCAGGGTTAAAAACAGAATGAAAACTAATATGGCCTCTGCAACACTTTCAAAAAATACTTAACATGGATTATAAATATAAAATTCTCATAAGGCCCATGGATACTGAATAACAGAATGAAAACATATTGGAAAAATGAACTTGCCAATGTGAATACCTGACATTTACTTGGACACAGTACTCATTTGATAAGAAAGTTGCTTGAAATTAAATCAGAAGTTTTCTGATAGGACAAGTGTATTTTGTACACTGCTGCTATCTACCTGGAGAAGTGCTATGAAAAGGTGAACAAGCCAAAGTATTAGAAAATTCCATCCCAATTTTTGGAAGAATCTTAGCTCCCTGATAGTTGTTGACTAGTCTTGTTTTTTTTTGTTGTTGTTGGTTTTTGTTTTTGTTTTAAGATTTTACTTATTTATTTGTCAGTTAAAGAGAGAGCACAAGCAGAGTGAGCAGCAGGCAGAGGGAGAAGCAGACTCCCTGATGAACAAGGAGCCCGATGTGGGGCTCGATCCCAGGACCCTGGGATCATGACCGAAATCAAAGACAGATACTTAACCATCTGAGCCACTCTGGGGTCCCATGACTGGTCTTATTGTAAGACTTTGTATACCACCAGCTAGAGGAGTGGTGCATCTTGTAAAGTGACCAAAAAGTCTTTTAGAAGAATGACCGTTGTGTCCTTTAAAAAAAGTGGCATACTGGTTTCTACATCATAGTGACCCAATAATATTTATTAAATGAAAGGATTCAGCACTTTAAAAGAATATTTTTAAAGGCTTAGATAAGTGTGGACCATCTACCTGACATGACAGTAATAATGACTTGATTGAAACTTTGTCTAAGCCTACAATAAAATTTACTTTTGCCATAGAGAGAAATCTTTAAAACTAAAGAAATAGTAATTTATATTTGAAAAAAATATTCAATAATCTCTGGTAAATTCAATGTAGCTATTTGATCTTTTTAAAACAAAATATAGAGATATGAACATTATTCCTGATTTCCTTTTTTAAAGAAACAACCTACTTTTATTGTTTTTGGTAATTGGATAGATGTCCTCACCACAGCTGTGTGTCAGAGACATTTATTCCCAGGCACTATGACAAGGTACGTTTGAATCTTACTTTAGAATGAGTTGTCCCTTATTAATAATTCATTCATTCATTCATTTAGTTTTCAACAGCCCATACCCAATGTGGTGATTTGTTATACAGAGAAATATAATCTTGGATAGGGTTCAGAGTACCACAGTGATATGCCTGTTTTTGTTGTCGTTTTGTTTTCTTCACAGGGATTGAAACTTTATGTGAACTATGCAAAATAGAAGTTCATTGACATTGACATCTAAATGTTTGTTCTCACCACAGGTACGTTATGGTACGTGCATGTTGAGAGGACCAGTGAGGAATAAATAAGAGTAGTGCTCTAGATGTCAGGAGTATTGGAATTCCTAATTGGAATTAACAAGCCAACATTGGTTATTAATTTATACTGTCTAGATCTGTTGCCTCAATTGTCTAATGGAAGGTTTGGACTAAGTGAGATCAAGTTCTATGACTCTCTATGTGTTTTTATTTTGTTTTGTTTTGTTTTATAATTTCTGATTTTTCAATTTGTTTTAAGATCTTTTGTTTCCTTAAGATATATGCATTCCATATTTATTGTTCTAAAGTGAGTTATTGGTGACCTAATGTAATCTTGTCACAAAATTTCATTCTGAAAAAAAGTTTACAAGTGACATTAAATTCTGTGTTTCTCCAACGATTATTGTAATTAAGCCATTTGTGTCCAAAAACTAACTTTGGCTCTGATAACTGAAGTAAAGGCTTTGAAAAGTCTGACCCTGGAAATAATTTCACAACATATTACCATACAATTGGAAAAAGAACTTTTTTCCTGTCTTTCTCTCTGTCTCTTTCTCTCTCACACACAGGCACATACAAAAATGATAAAAAGAAAATAAAAATTTGAACTCTTTTTTTTTCCTTTTAAAATTTGTACTGCACATTTGATAATGAATAGGTTTTAAGATAGCTCCAAGTCTCAATTTTAGGAGTATGTATACAACTTGAATAGTTGCATAGAATATTGTAAGAATAAGGTAAAAATAAATGTCTGTGCCAATGCTTTGAAACTGGAAAACCAATTAATACAGGCTTCATAACACCATTTTAAATAATTTTTTATTGAAGTATGATATTTATACAGAAAAGTACAGTTTCATGAGTGAACAGCTCAGGAATTATCACAAAGTGAAAAAAGATATAATTAGATTTAAGTTAAAAAAGCAGAATATTAGGAACTAAGAAGCCCCCTTAATATTTTTCCCCATAATTACCTTCATTCTTCATCCCAAAGTTAATCAATATCCTAATTTCTAAGGCCAAAATTAGTTTTACTTGGTTTTGAGCTCTACAAAAATGAAATCAGCATAAATTATGTATTCTTGTGTATCTAGCTTCATTCATTAATAAGATTTATCTATGTTAATACATGTAGCATTTGTGAATGACATTACTTTGTTCATTTTCATAGCCATACAATGTCCAATTATATGAATATACCACAATTTATTTATCCATTCTATCACTGATAGATGTATGTGTTATTTCCAGTTTTAGACTATTATAATAGTGCATCTATAAATAATTTGCACATGTCTTGGCTACACTTAATACACATTTCTAGTGTTTTATGTTGTAGCATGTTAAGATTAAGTCATGATTGTTTTAACATTTTATTACAGGCTTTGTTTTTGGATACATAATAGAAGTGTATAACTATATTTTTGTCACTAGGTAAGTCAGCATATACAAGGCCTAGACTATAAAAATCACTTTGAAAAAATTAATCTGAAGGAATTCTTGCTATCAAAGCCCAACCATATTCACACTTAAAAGTGAAATTCTTAGTTATAGGGTACATTTTGGTTCAATTTTAATTGATAGTGCCAACAATTTTTTCAAAGTGATTGTGTTGAGTATACAATATCCTTTTTTCCCCCCATATCCTTGCCAGAACATAGCATTTTATTTCTTTTTAATTTTAACCATTATACTTTGTGTATATGTGTGGGGGGGTGTAATAGTATTTCATAGTGGTTACTATGCATTTCTTAGATAAAGAAACTGAGATTCTTTTTAGATGTTTATTAATCATTTGATAAACTTTTTATTTGGGTGAAATTACCTTTCAAGATTAACTTCCATTTTTTCTATTGTTTATTTGCTTTTGCTTTGTGTTTTGTTTTTTTACTTTTTAAATTTCTTTATTTTTATTTTTGATACAAAACATTGGCTGGTAAAATGCATGACAAATATGCTTCTTCCAATCTGTGAGTCATCAGTTTTCTCTCTTAATGGCATCTTTTAACAAATAAAAAATCGTTCTCTCTAATGTGGTCATATTTTTGAAAAATTTTTATGGCCATTCTATTTTTACGTCCTATTAAATTTTTAACAACTCCACAGTCCCACAAAAGATGTTTTTCTAGAAGCTTTATTGTTTTGCCTTTCAATTCTTAACTTAAGTTTTCATGAGAAATTTCAAAAGCATATTCCACAATGCCAAGGTGAAGTCAAGATAAAGAAGTAAAAAAAGAAAAATAAATTTTAAAAAAAGCAGAAAACATTTTCCCTGGCTAAGTATGTGCTTTTATGTGGCTATTAAAATATCTCTGTGTTGGATTGGAGGACTGAGATTAAAGACTGTTTCCTTCTAAATATTAACTTCTTTTTGGTTTAACAAGCTAAATGCATCAGAGAGATTCCCTGTGTTTACAGTTCTGCAGTTTCTTATTGGCCACCGGGACTCATCCAAGAAGCTGTCAAATATCTAATTATTATTCAATCACAATGGAATAATTATCATATGTGATATTTTCAGAATTATTTGTTCCTTTTTTCACTGTTTGCTTTTGTTTCCCTGTGCCAGAATGAGAACTCACTTCAAGATTTTCAGACAAATAAAAGATTTAATGAGTTTATTTCTAGGATTATAAATCAGTCATTTATGATTTATTGCAATATTTACTATGAACATACATAAAGTAAACCAAAAGAAGAAAAATAAATCTGAAAAAATAACCAAACAAGAACGGAGCAAATCAAAAGTAAAAAGAGTGAGGGCTTTACATGAAAATGTTTACTAAAGTCACCTGTGGTTCTCAGGAAAATGGACACGCTCAAATTTCATGTATGTGTATATGTACACATATACACATATACACATGTACACATATACACATATCACACAAACAAATGCACATACATACTTTATACTTTTTTCTTTAATAGTATTTATCAATCTCCTAAAAAAAGGGTACATTATTTTATATTCAGAAATACACTGTTACTATTATATAATTGTATGTTGGCCATAAAATATACAAATATCCCCAGAACTACCATATTAGCAAATAGGTGTTTTATTTTTAATGAAACTCTTTCACTTTGGTTTATTTACTTCACCATCATGCAGCCCTTTATAAATTGGTTTTGATGTAGAATCACAAAAAGAATTTACAAGTCATTGCATCAAACGTGAAACCCAAATTATTACACACTTTCTAAGTTCTTAATTGAGACCTTCCCTATAGAGCTGGGCCATAATTGATCATGACTGTTAAAAAGTTCATGCAGTTAAAGATATCCATGACTATGATATATTTCTTAGTGTGCCAATTTTAGATATATGCATAAAAATGGCTAATGTTTATTTAGGAAAATCATAGTTTTGTGGGTGGGCCCTATTTCATGCTAAACATAATTTGATAGTCCCAGGAGAGTCTAGAGTCTTAGCTGAGTGTTAGCACACAATAAAATGCATCTATTATCTATTGATAGTGAATAACATGATAAACCTTCCATAGTATTTGTCCTCTCACATCTGTCTACCACCTACTGCTTTTAGGGTGTCTGAAACTAGGCCCTTGATTAGAGAAAATAGAATTTATTACATGACTTTGGTAGTTTGAACATGAACAAATTAAAAAAAAAAAGCATGCTAAGGTATTAAAGTTAATAGAGACAACTAAGAGATAGTAGTAGTAGAAGTGAATCAGGAGTTCATTCGGCTGCAAGCAACTATGACCTGACAACAGTGACTTAAACATGATAGTATTATTTTCTTCATTTTGAGCCAAGTTTTAATCGGTAAGAGGCCTTAATGACATTAGGGCATTTTTCTCACAGCCAACACATGCCTCTTGCAGCACCAGTCACACTTCCAAATTTTAGGCTGGGAAAAGTGTAAAGGAGAAAGCACAGCAACAGACTTGTAATCTCATTGGAGAGAAAGTTAACATATGTCAAGGCATGGCCACCCAGGAATACTAAGTAGTCTAGGTAGGCAGCTAGTAAGGGTAAAGGAGAGAAATTGATAGGAAATGGATCCTGACCCAGCCATGCTACAATGTTTTCCACATTTGGTACAAATCATTGCTAGATTTTAAGCTATGTAATTTTCAAATGAATTATTTTTGAAACAAGTGAAAAATAAGTAAATACATTATTAAAAAATAGTTTTAGATTTACAGAAAAGTTACAAAGATAGTAGTGTGGAGTTCCTGTATACCCTGCACCCAATACCCCCCCCACCCTTGTTAATATTTTGCACTAATAGAATATATTCATTACAACTAAGTAATACAACTAAACTTTGCCAATTCTTAGAATTTTACTTGCTCTTCCCTAATGTCTTTTTGTAGTACAGGATCTCATCTAAGATACTATGTTACATTTAGTTGTCATGTCTGCTCAGCCTCTGATCTATAATGGTTGCATCAATTTTCCTTGTTTTTGTTAAACTTGATGGTTTTGAGTTCAGATCCAGTATTTTGTAGAATGTCTCTCAATTAGAGTTTTCCCAACTTTTCCTCAAGTTCAGTTAGACTGGCATTATAAATTTCGGGGAGGAAAAACATACAAGTGAAGTGGCATTCCCATCAAGTTATACTGGGGTACATGCCTCAACTTGACTTATCACTGATAAGGTTAACCTTGGTCACCTGACTGTGGTAGTGTTTATTAGGTTCCTTTACTGAAAGTTACTCTTCCTCCCCCCTTTTCATACCATACTTCTTTTGGGAAATTATTAGGCACATCCCACCTGTCAAAAGAGTTATGCTTCAACTGGTTGGGGGACAAAAAGTACCTAAAAGTATTTGAAATTATGCATGGGAGATTTGCTTATTCTTCCCCATTTCTTTCTTTCTTCAATCATTTTTATAACAGTATGGACTCATGGATATGTATTTTATTCTTTGAGTTATAATCCAATATTACTCTATTTTTTTGTAACTCAAATTGTCCTAGCTCTGACTTTGGGAGCTTTTTTGATTTGGCTTCTTTGTCCCTTTGACTATGTATCCACCACAGTTTATTTTTTAATGATAAAGGATTATTTTCCAAAAATAATAACTTTGAAATAATAATGATGATTTTTAAAATATGTCCTTTAATTATCCCAAAATATCCATTTAAACTAACAACAACACTAGTTTTTAGGATCAATAAACTTAAGAACAAAATGCAAATATAATGACAGAGGGGAAACCTGGCACAGTGGTTAAGAACATGGTAGAATATGCTTAGGTTTAAGTGTCAGCTTCGTCATTTATTAAGTAAGCAACAGTGACCTATTAGTATATCATTTTCGTCTGTAAAAAGGGAGTAGCAAAAATTCCTATTTCATTGAGTCATTGTGAAGATTAAATAGGTTAACACATGCAGTATTTGGAACAGAGCTTGGCACAAAAGAAGTGCTCGAAAATACAAACAATTATTATAATATTGCTATGAAGGGCAAAATTCCTGAAGAGGGAAAATTGGCCAAAAAGCATCAGTTGCTCAAGTCTTATTTCACAATTCCACTGAGTTTTTCAGGTTTCAGCAGTCTGATTACTAACCCTGGCTCAGTAGTGATATTTGATTATTTAAAATAGAAAACAAGCAGCCTATACTTGCTATTGTGATTGCCTAAGTCAAAACAAATATAAATGCTCTAAAATGTAATCATTTTATTGAATAATATGTTAACTATGAATGATCAAGATGTTAACTATGAATGATCAAGACTGAGGAAATTGACAAAATAATGGGTGACACAGAACTACTAGGACACCGGGGTGGCTCAGTCGGTTAAATTTAGCCTCTTGATTTCTGCTCAGGTCATATCTCAGGTGGGATAGAGCCCTGAACCCTGCAGTAGGTTGGTTGAGCTCTGTGCTCAGTGGGGAGTTTGTTTCTCCCTTTGCCCCTCTCCTTGCTCATGTGTGCATACTTTCTCTCTCTCTCTCTCTCTCAACTAAATAAAATCTTTAAAAAAATTGGGTGATATAGAGCTTTTTGAATTCCTAATAATTAAGAAAACATCATATCAAGTCAATTACATTTTAGAATGTGGATCATTCTTCACTAAATGGTTAATTTTTTCAACGAAATACAACTTTTTTTTCTAGATAAATAATAAGTAGGGAACCCAATGCAGGACTCGATCCCAGGGCCATGGGATCATGACCTGAGCCTAAGGCAGACACTTAACCAATGGAGCCACTCAGGTGTCCCTATGTTTAAATTTTTGAGGAACGTCCATGTTTTCCATAGTGGCTGTAGTATTATACATTTCCACCAGCAATGTATGAGGATTCTAATTGTTCCACACCCTCAAAAGAAAAAAAAAAAAAAAAAGAAAAAGAAAAGAAAAGAAACTCACTGTCCTCCATCTCTAAAAGATTTTATTTATTTGACAGAGAGAGATCACAAGTAGGCAGAGTCAAGCAGAGAGAGAGAGAGAGAGAGGGAGGAGGAAGCAGGCTCCCTGCCTAGCAGAGAGCCCGATGCTGGACTCAATCCCAGGACCCTGAGATCATGACCTAGTTGAAGGCAGAGGCTTAACCCACTGAGCCACACAGGCAGCCCTGTCATCCATCTCTAATACTAGTCATCCTAATAGGTGTGAAGTGGCATCTAATTGTGATTTTGAGATGCATTTCCCTGGTGGCTAATGATGTTGGGCATTTTTTCCATATGATTAATGATTACTTGGATATATTCTTTAGGGAAATATGTCTATTTAAATGCTTTGCCTATTTTTAAAGTAGGTTATTTGTCTTTTTATTGTTGCATTTTGAGAGTTCAGTATTGAATACCAGAATATTTTAAATATTCTTTTTTAAAAGTTTATTTATTTATTTATTTAATAATTTCTACACGTGAACTCACAAGCTTGAACTCACAAGCTCAGAACTCATACTCCTCTGACTGGCACTCATAAGATATTATTTTTGTGTTAATTTATAGGTATTTACTCATTTAAATTTTCATTAGTAAATCAGTTCTATTCATTGCTAATACAGGGCTATCATTGTCAATAATCTATTTTATTTTTATAGTGCCCAGGCCATTGGGCCAATAAACACATGGGCATTTATCTTATTGATAAACTCCTTTAAAAGCAAAAGAAATGGGACAATTTTGATGAAACTCTGGATATGTACCCAAAGCTCTAACTTGTTAAAAAAACATTTTTTCAGGGCGCCTGGGTGGCTCAGTGGCTTAAAGTCTCTGCCTTCAGCTCAGGTCATGATCCCTGAGTCCTGGGATCCAGCCCCGCATCGGGCTATCTGCTCAGCAGGGAGCCTGCTTCCCTTCCTCTCTCTCTGCCTGCCTCTCTGCCTACTTGTGATCTCTCCATCCGTCAAATAAATAAAATTAAAAAAAAAAAAAATTTTCCCCCATTAAAGAACAATGTCAGCAGAATGGAATGGAGAGAGTCAAGATTTAGTGGATAAAAAATACCTTTGAAATCTATCTGTGTGGAAGTATAGCAAAGGAGGGGCATCAAGGTGGCTCAGTTAGTTCAGCATTGATTTTGGCTCAGGTCATGATCTCTGGGTTGGGCTCCATGCTGGGTGGGGAACCTGCTTAATAGTATTCTCTCTCCTCCTCTCCCTCTGCCCCTTCCCCCACACTCACCCTCTCTCTCTCTCAAGAAAAAAAAAATGTATAGCAAAGGAAATTTTAGTCATAAGTATCTTGTGACTAAATGTATTAATGAGACATTCTTCAAATTCAAATTCATTAAGAATGTGTTTTATGCCTGAAAACTTCAAAATATAAACACATATTGAAAACTTTATTCATAGTATGGTTCTAAGGATTTTGTTGAAAGTATATCTTTAGAAGTAGTGCTGGAAAGGAGGGATCGATCTGGAGAGCCACCACTGACCCCTTCATCCCCTTTTGATCCCGGAAACCCTACTTAACCTCTCAGTGCTTCATGTATACAACAGGGACTAATAATAGTAAATATCCATAGGATTTTACAGAACTAAAATGTGAATATTTATAAAGCATGTAATAACTGCTCATTAAATTTTAACTACTATTACTCATGGGCTTGACAATATATCATGCCAAGTTTAACTGTCTATATAGCTATTTTTCTGATCTATATATATTTCAAAAATCTGTGCATGATGTCTTTCCTCCCTATTTGTCCTCATTCTATTTCTTTCTTTCTTTTTTTTTTTTTTAGATTTTATTTATTCATTTGATTGAGAGAGAGACAGTGACAGAGGCAACACAAGCAGAGGTAGTGGGAGAAGGAGAAGCAGGCTTCCTGCTGAGCAGGGAGACCCATGTGGGGCTCAATCCCAGGACTCTGGGATCATGACCTGAGCTGAAGGCAGATGCTTAACAATTGAGCCACCCAGGCACCCCCTCATTCTATTTCTTTTTTAAACACTTGGTCCTTATAGTCTCTAATAAATTGTGAACAAAGATTTATGTATCAACAGCATTGTTTCACAATCACATAGATAACTTTATTAAAATGACATTGGCAAATTCTGGAAGAGAGAAATACAAAAGATTTTCTTTGTCAAGCATTCTTTGCAGTTATTCCTATATCCTAGGTGTGGGCAGGCATTAAAATGATTTTAATGAGTACATTATGTAAAAAATTTGGAAAAGAGTACTTTAACTTTCATAAATAAGTGTATATAATATGTAGAAAAAATCCTAATAAAGGAAGCAAGGGAAGCAATTAAAACATTTGCATAAGCTGGAAATGTTCATATGGTTTTAACAAATCACATTTCCCACAGAGAGACTAAGAATGGGAATAGTATGGACGGAAATTACAAATTTTTGTCAATTGTTGAAAAGTTAATGTTCTGCTTTTTGTCTCTTTCTCACTCTTCAAATGAAAGCCTTTGGGCAAACATGAATGTGTCTGTACTTAAGAATCTATTTATTTTCAGTTGTAATTTCTGGTACGTGATTTTCTCTGGGAATGTTACCAAAACAAAAATTCTTTTTATTGGCTCATGCTATTTGAAGAAATCACTTAGTATAGCAAAAATAATGGTAGTTTTTCCATTTATCAATCATCAGTGTTTCCCATACTGGAGCACAGGATGCAAGTGGGAGAAAGGGGAGCTCTAGTAATCGAGCAAGAACGATGTGAAATAAAGGGAGGGTCAGGGAATAGAAAATTACTGATTGAATCTCAGTTGTTGACTTGGGTGACCAAGATTAGACACACACACGCACATACCCCATTCAGCCTTGACTTGTTAGTGGGTTATCTACATTTCTGTAAATTCACTAGCATAGAATATTGCTTCATCCCTTGCATGGCTTTGCCTGCACAGTTGTGACTATGGACATTTCAAGGTTCTGTGAGCTCTCCTACTCGTTTACAATCTTACAAGGGTGTTTTTCTACCAGCAGAACATTGGCCATAAATGTCTATTAGTCAAAATAACTGCGGCAGTTTTATAAGGCCTGTGAGTGCATATTTCCCAATCCGCTTCTCTTTCAATTACTAAGAATGCAAAAATAACCAATAGTTTGACCTCTTAAATCACAAATTGGATAGGCTTACTATTAAAGTATATTGTAAATGTGTTTCCCATTATTTAGCTCATTTAGCATGTTCAGCAGCAAGCATTCAAATATTTTGAGTTTTTTTTCCTTACTTCACAGAAGACATTAGATGACTTTTTTTTCAAGCCATCAAGTAATGTTTAAAAGGCTAGAGTACAATTGGAATATTGCTAATAGGTCGTCATTAACCACTTGCATTAAAGATAAAGAATATAAGAGATACAATATGCTACGAAATTATTTGGTTTTGTGCTAATCATTTTGATGGTCTTCATTGTGGACAGTTAGCATTATTGTTCAATTTGGGAAATTATATGACTATGTCTTATAATATATGTATATATATTAAAAAGAAAGAACTAGAATTAAAGTGTATATGTAAAAATTATTACCCCATAGGTTGAAAAAATGACCAATAATAAATAGAGAAGTGAAAATTGTTTCAAATCCAATGTACAGGTCAAGTTTACCTATGTTTCATATTAATATTAAAATATTGCATGTTGGGGCACATGGATGGCTCATTTGTTAATTGTCTGCCTTCAGCTCAGGTCATGATACCAGAGTCCTAAGATGGAGCCCCACATTGGGCTCCCTTCTCAGAGAGAAGCCTGCTTCTCCTTCTCCCACTCCCTCTGTTTGTGTTCCCTCTATCACTGTGTTTCTCTGTCAAATAAATAAGTAAAATCTTTAAAAAAAATTTAGAATATTTCATGCCGATTAGTATAAATGGGTATATCCATTCATAGCCATGTTTCTTCCCCAAAGCAAGTTGATGACTTTTATCTATCTTCAATTTCATTTATCTGAAAAAAATATGTAAAACCTAAGGAAATATGTACATTTAAAAAGAAATCTTTGGTGTTAATTTCAATGCATGCTTTGGATTTTCTCTGGTGTAGCTGAAAATACTAAAATGGTATAAAAAGTATAGAATAAAGTACCTGGTGTCTGACTTTCAAAATCTGGTCATCAAGTAGTGATGTCATGTCAGATATCTTTGACAAGATCACAAAATTAAAGTGAGCGATCACAATTAATTACTGTCAACCAGGGTGTAAAGATATATTGACTAGCTGCAAGGAAGAACAGGTGGAACAACATCCATTCAAATATCCTTGTCACACACAGCTGGGATCTGGTCTACATTCAGGTATTTCATTCAATATATTACAATGTGATTTTAAAAGGGGGGGGTGGATTTTAAAGAGTAGGTCTGTTCAATCTCAGCCTGCAAAAAGTATAAAGACTACTTGTATGAATGCTATAATCTATAATTCACTTATCCCAAGTTATTTATTTTTTTAAAGATTTTATTTATTTATTCAACACAAAGATTGAGATCACAAGTAGGCAGAGAGGCAGACAGAGAAAGAGGAGGAAGCAGGCTCCCCGCCGTGCAGAGAGCCTGATGTGGGGCTCGATTCCAGGACCCTGAGATCACGACTTGAGCGGAAGCCAGAGGCTTAACCCACTGAGTCACCCAGGTGCCCCAATCCCGATTTACTTTTAAAAAATTAACACATGAGGAGGATATTCTTTTTATTACAATTTTCAAAGCAAACAACGCTTTATGCAAAAGGCTATAGACTTTTATATTGCTATTTCTGTATCATCATGGATTTCTGAAGGTATAATCTGATCTCTTTCTCTGGGTTCTTAAATACCCCTATGACGTTTCTCTCAGCCCAAGCTCCTCTGTGTAAGATCTTTCCAACAACACCCCATCACTTCAACATTTTGTATATTGCCTGAAAAATAATGCTAGAGCAGGGAGAAGATCTAATTACTATGCAAGTAGGTTACGTTTGGGAGAAAAGCAATACATAGACATAAAACACTAGTATTAGAAGATTAAACCCTGAATTTAAAGTAAGGAAGTCTTTCCCCCTTTCCTTTCATCTTGGGAAATGTGAAGGGGCTTATAATAAGCCCGAGGAAATGAAAACATGGAGGAGAGAGATAAGCTTGCAGGTAATTGATAAAGGCCAAGATGGCTTGCAGTTTATTGATGAGCCACACGGAGTGCTACAAACTGTAATTTATTTCAGAAAGCATGGCATAAAGGTAAAAATGTGTTCCATTAAAATCAGATTTCAAATGTGTTTCATTAAAACAAGATTTTGTGAGCTATCCAGATGATGTGTGTAGGTCCTGGTAGATAGAAAATTGAAGCATGTAAAATGTCTCATTGAACAAGTAAAAGTTGTCTGCGTTTCTTTGAACTGGCTGTTTGCATTTGTATAGAGCTCCCCTCCCCCCTTTTTTTAAAGGATCATCCTGGGTAAAGACCTCAACAGTAAAATTATGGCAACAATTACTGTTTAAATAACCTAGGTCTATCAGCCAAAAGAAAGACTTAATGAGAAATCATGGAGAAATTAGATTAGAGAAATTAGCAGCTTTCAAATAAGCGGTCCCCATTCGTGTTATGTTAACAACAAAACTACTAGTATGAGCAAGAGCAGGACAGCATAGCAGTTAACATAATGGTATTCTTACAAAGATGAAGCACTGATTCTGTGTTTTAAAATAAATGTTCTGTTGCTCTTATATCGAAAGAACCCTGATACTGTTCTTTGTTTTTAAAGCAACTGTGATAAAAATATACACAACAACCCTTTCCAGTTTTTCTCTCTCTCTCTTTTATGTTGAATGTATGTTGTAATTGTGGTTGTGTAAGAACTACTTTTTGAGTTTCTTAGTACATTTAACATGTATATTATTATTCCCTTGCTTTCCTCTGGATACACATACTTCCCTTCAATTAAGTGGATTTTAGTAATGGGGTAAACAAATAGACCACTTGAGTTCTAAAAGGTTTCCTGATTCTTAATGCGTAGCTTGGTCAAGGATAAAATAAAAAAATGAGTTGGAAAAAGATCCATATAGCTTCTCATTTGTATTATTAACTGTACAGAAATCCCTGATGAATCACTACCTGTCCAGCTATTTTGTGGTTCTGAAGCACTCATTAGGTGAGAAGGTAGCAAATGGTTTAATCTTTTCATGAAGAATTTTAGTTTATTTCATTCACATTTTTGTTTTCTGGTCTTGGATTAAAAACACTGTGTTTATTACACTTCAAAGTCAAAACCTTAACTAGAAGTTATCCTAACCACAAGGAAGTTTAATCCTAAGGTTCTTACTATATCTCCATTCCTGGCACTTTAAAATCATATTTGAAGATAAAAGATACTGATTGGGAATTAGGGCTTTGAACTGATGGTTTCATAAAACACAAGCAGGAGGACTGTGAAAGGTCGTTTAATCCCTTTAAGACTCAGTTTTGCCCACTGTAAAATGGGAAATAATACCTACCTCAAATCATTCTGATAAAAATTGAATGGTATAATTCATAAACATTTATTGGAATAAGCTCTGTCTTGAGGAAAGATATGTGGAGCACTGAGTGTCACATGCAAACAATGAAACATGGAACAGTACATCAAAAACTAATGATGTAGGCCGCCTGGGTAGCTCAGTGGGTTAAGCCTCTGCCTTCAGCTCAGGTCATGATCCCAGGGTCCTGGGATGGAGCCCTGCTCAGCAGGGAGCCTGCTTCCCCCTCCTGTCTCTGTCTACTTGTGATCTCTCTTTCTCTCCCTCTGTCAAATAAATAAATAAAATCTTTAAAACAAAAACTAATGATGTACTATACAGTGGCTAACATAACATAATAATAATAATTAAAGATGTGTGGAGAAGTGAGGGACAGGTTTGTGAGCAGAAGAAGAAAGACTTACTCTAAGTCCATTCACTAGAACATATATCTGGGAAACTACAAAACAGTTGCTTCATGTGCTTTCTCTGCTTAGACTAGTATAGTTAACAAATCATGTAATTGAAATACAGGTCTCCTCTCTTGTACCACAGATTAACATCCATGCATGGAGGGTGTCAGGTTAGGGTAAACATGGAGGCTCATTTTGCTGTTACTGCATGCCTGAGTTGGCTCATTGCTTACACTGTTCTCTTTGTGAGTAGTGAGAGGACTGAGCTCCTGAAGGAGTATACCGAAGTGATCATCAACACATGAGCAGAGTAACTGTAATGAACGACTATTTTATTATTGAAGTAGTGCTTGTCCATCTTGGATGTTTCCAGAACACTCCAGCTGAGAAGGATGGAAAGGGTAATCTTGGCAATTCCTACAGGCATCTCACATTCCCAGAGAGAGAAAATTAGTTAAACTTTCAAAAATGAATCCTTTTGTTGGGTCCACAAACAAACAACCAAAAAGCCAAAATATGTCCTAAATCAGGAAATATGTATTCTATCATCTAGCTGTACTGCAAAGTACCAGTGTACAATTCAATCTATATCTGAGGCTTAGCTTTTAATACATAAGCTCAAAATTACGGTTTACTTTACCTCTCAGTGTCCATCTGGATCCAAAATTACAGCAAAACTTAGCTGTGGCACAGCTAGAAATACCAGTGGCTGAGCCAGGTCCTTTTAATGGCTGACCAGCTCTTCTTCCAAAAGCACTTTGAGATATGACTGTCCTTCCCATTAAGAGAAGAAACTAAGTTTAATGCAGATGGACCCAGGTCTCTAAACAGTACAGCATCTGGGCAATTGTTCCAGCAAAACCTGTGTTCTCAACCACGTTATGCGGTGGAGATAATTTTATCTGCTGGTTGGCACTTTATCTGAAATTGTTAGATCATATTCAACTAATGATACTCAAAAACTCAGAGTTTAGTAGCAATGCCAATGTTTACATATTTTACCAAACTTTTATCGGAAAAAAATCTGGAAATCTCAGGAAAGAGGATCTTTCTCTTTGTTGGTTTTTCAAGTACATAAAACTGCAATAAAAGAAAGTCAATGGAAAACAGCCTTTGGCCTGAGACTTTTCTCTGCTTCCTAATTTTAGTCAGCTCAAAAACTTGTCTTACACAATTGTGGAAATAGTGAGTCTGGTGTTAGATTAATCAAGAACTGTAGAAAGACTAGAATGAATAAAATAAGTTAGTCATGAAGTGTTTTTGAACTTTCATGTAGGTTTGGGTTTCAGTTTGTTTTGGTGATGAAAACTCCAATATGTTTAGAATTTATGTAATCTAATTTATCAACCATGTTAGAATTCAAATTATCTGTCCCTGAAATGTAACTGTTCTCCTTTTTGCCTTTTCTTCAAAATGTGAGGAATATGGAGAGTAAATTTCATATAGTTACATATATCAAAATTGACGTTGAAATTACTTAAAATTTTAAACTGCTTAAATGATTCCCATTGTTATAAAATTAAATACTGGTGTAATCAAATACTTTTAGGAGACCGAAAAAAAAAAAACAATGTTTTTCTCCTGGGAATTTGGTAAAATACAGTGTAGTCACGTTAATATAAGCTCAATTCTTCCCTAAAAGAAAAAATCAAGGAAACAGGTGCTGGGCTAGGTAACAGTCTCTCATGATTCTAGAAACAACAATGAAGGGTTTAAATAGGAGAAACTCTAAGTGCTGGAAGTGTTGGAAGAGCAGATTGGAGATTAGAATTAGAATCCACATGGGAAAGAAGGAGGTAAACTCTTTACCATAAATCATCTAGATACTTAATTTGAAATCAAACATGAACCTGAACATGTGTCATATAATCTCACTAAATACACCTGGGTTTTATTAAGATGGTGTGAGCCAAAGACCACAGTGTTTTAGACAAGCTTGAGCAGATCCTCTGCTAAAGAGAAAAACAAACACACTCTTTGTCTTGCTTTTGGAAAATAAAACCCAGAAACCTCAACACACCAACTTCAAGTAATTAATGGACTGAACTTCCAAAGACTCACAGCATATTTGAAAGTCCATGTAATGCAACGTTTAACAGCACAGATTTTAGAGTGATACAGACTCAGGTTCAAATCTTGACATTTCCCACTTACTCACTGTCTGATTTTAAGCAGCCGACTTAACTTTCCATCACTTCAATTTCCTCATTTGTAAAATAGGCACCATTATAATCCACTGTTACAGAATTGTTGTATAAGATAAACACAATGTGTGTAAAATGCTTAATACAACACCTGCAATGAATAGATCTTTATAAATAATGGCCATTTTAATTTTTATTATACATTGAATGTTAACAGTGCTATTTAGACTCTTAATTCATGGAGCATGTCAGTTAAAAGAAACATAAAAACATGTCCATCCTCAATTGCCATTTTGCACAACCTAACAAATACAACCCTACAACTTTTTAAGACATTTTCATGATAAACTTTGGTAAATTTTATTTTATGTTCTTTCATATTTATTAGAAGTTACAAGTAACTCAAATATGGCCTTTGTTCAGATTTACCAGTTGGTTAGATTGGTTAACCTCATATGTTTTATTATATCCTCTCTCACCATGCACATGCACTTATGCACACACACCTATTTTCTGTTTATTCTAAAACATTTAAAAGTAAGTTGGTGAGAATATGTATTTTATCCTAAATATTTCATTGTGTATGTTCTAAAAATATGGCCATTCCCTTACATAACCTCCGTTTTTCCTCAAAATCAGGAAATTTAGCATTGACACAATCCTCTTATCCAATCCACAGTTAATATACTAATTTAATTTATTGTTTCAGGTATACCTTTATAGCTATTTTTTTCCCAGTCTAGGATCATGTACTATCTTTCGTTTTCATGTCCCTTTAATCTCTTTTAATCTGGAACAGTTCCTCAGCTTTTTATGTTTTGTTTTGTTTTGAATCTTTCTTGCCATGGCATCTTTGAAGAGTACAGGCCAGTTGTTTTATAGAATGCCCCACAGCTTATTTCTTTTTTCATTTTCCTGATTTCTCATGATTAGATTTAGCTTATAGATATTTTGATAGGAATGCTGCTGAAGCAATATTATCTCCTTCTCAGTGCATCTTATTAAGAGCCACATGATAATCAGTTTATTGTAGTTTTGATGATGTTAGGTTATTGATGATGATGAAATTGGTTAAAAATGAGAATTCCAAGTTTCTTAATTGTGACTGATGGGAAGATACTTTGATACTAGAAGGAAATAATTGCTGTGAATATTCCAAATTTGATGAAAATTATATAACTTCATAGATAAAAGGATCTCAACACATTTAAAGTAGGCTTAATGCATAGAAATAATACCAAGGCAAATTATATTCAAATGTCTTAAAATGATCTTTGAAGAAAGAATCTTAAAAATGGAAGAGAAAAATGACATGTGATGCACAGAGGAGAAAAAAAAAGTAAGATTGACTTTAGGATTTTCATCAGAAATCATCCAACCAGAAGACATTGGAATGACATCTTTATAATGCTGAAAGAAACAAATTGTCAACCAGGAATTCCCAGTGAAAATATCTAAGGAATACCAAGTGAATATAACGTGCACAAATGAAGGCAAGCTATTTTTCATAAATATAGTAGTTGAGAGGATTTGTTGTCAGCTGACCTGCACAGAAGGAAATACAAAAAAGTTCTTCAAGCTAAAGGAAAATGATACCAGGTAGAGACTTGGAGCCACATAAGTGAAAAAAGAATGCTGGAAATCATTAGAAAATTTGGTAAATATAAATTGCCTTTTATTTCTCATTTTAAAATTTCTCAAAAGGCAGTTAACTGTTTAAGAAAGTGTCTGGGAGTTAATAAGTTATAGAAGTGTAAAGCATGAAAACAGAAGCAATAAGAGGGAAGGAACAGAATGCACTTTTGTAAGTTTCTTGCATTATATGTGACAAAGCATAATATAATTTCAAGATAGAGTGCGGTAGGTTAAATATGCATACTATAACCCCTACAGAAACCACTGAAAGTTTAAGAAGGTCTAATTAATACTAGAAAATAATGGAATAATGAAATATACTCACCTTAATCCCAAGTAAATCATATAAAGGAATTATAGGAAATATGGAAAAATAGGCTAGAAATAGCAAGATAGTAGAAGGAAACTCAGTTTATATTGGTAATTACATTAAATGTAAGTAGCAAACACTCCAATAAAAAGTCAGTGGGTCAAACTGGATAAAAGCAAGATCTAACCACACAGTGTCTATGAGAGACCCACTTTAACTCTAGAGGTAAATATGTTAAAAGCTTGGAAAAATGTATACCATAAAAATATTAATCATAAGAAAGCCAAAAGATCATAATACTACCATGTTTCAGAACAAGAAACAGGACCAAAGGTAAAGAAAAATATTTCATAAAAGTAAGTGTATCAATTAAACAAGAAGGCATACCAATCCTAGATGTCTATGCTTATGTTTCATAATATATGAATCAAAAATTTACAGATCTGAGAGGATAAAGAGAAAAAAATATGTTATTATGTTCATATTACTTTTTCAATAATTTGTAGAGTGAGTTGATAGTAAGTGAATAAGGATAAGAACTTTGGAGGTGCCTGGGTGGCTCAGTTGTTTAAGCGGTCAGTTTTTTATTTTGGCTCAGGTCATGGGATCAAGCCCCATGTCCAGCTCCACACTCAGCAGGGAGTCTGCTAGAGATTCTCTCTCCTCTCTTTCTGCCCCTTCCCCTGCTTGTGTGCTTGCTCTCTCTCTCTCTCTCTCTCTCTCTGTGTCTTAAATAAATAAATAAATAAATAAATATATATATATATATACATATATGTATATATTTTTTAAAGGCTAAGAGCTTTGAACAAATTATATACAAATTTGATCGAATTGATATTAATAGAACAGTCACTCAACAACAGTAGAATGCACATTTTCTCAAGTGCCCATGAACATTCACCAAATATGCTATAAGTTAAGCCATATGATGGTTTCAATAAATTGAGAAGAATGAAAAAACAGAGTATATTCTCTGACCACAAGGGAATTAAACTAAAAATTAAGAAAAGAAAGATAGGAAAGATAGGAAAGTAAAGAAAGATAGGAATTACCAAATATTAGGAACTTACATTATGTGTTGCTAAATAATTCATGAATTAAAGAAGACATTACAAAGGAAATTATATCTCAAAGAAGCAGTAAGAGGAAAGGAATGGAATTCACTTTTGTAAGTGTCTTGCATTATATGTGACAATGAAAACACAAGAAAGTATCAAAATATGTGAAATATAACTAAATCAATGCTTATATGAAAATATTTAACTTCAAATGCTCATATTAGAAAGACTAAATTACATAATACCTGTGATCCAAACTTCTAATTTAAGAAGCTAAAAATAGAATAAATTAAAGCCAAAGTAATTAGAAGAACGGAAATAATTAAATAAGGTCAGAAATTAATTCAATGGAAAATGGACAAAGATCACAGAAAATCAACTGCCAGTAAAATTGTTAACCTGTAGCTGGGCTGGTGAAGAAAAAGGGGACAAACACAAATTTTCAATACCAGAGATGAAAGAGGAGACACCACAAAATTCCTACATCAAAAAGGAAGGTAAAATATTATTATTAGATAAAATGAACAAATTCCTTAGAAGATTGGAAAAATTGACTCAAGAAAAACTTTCTGAATAGTACTATATCTACTACAGAAGTTTAAAATCAAAGTCCTTCTCACAAAACAAGTCCAAGGCCCAAATGACATTATTGGTGAAGTCTAGTAAGCATTGAAGGAGAAATAATACCAAACTTACCCAAAGGAAAGGGAACACTTGCCAGTCTATTTCATGAGACTAGCACAAACCTGATACCAAATTATGAAAAGAAAACTAAAACAACAGACTGATATTCCTCATGAATAGAAATGGCAAAGATATCATTGAAAGAATATTAACAATTCAATTCATGACCAAATGATGTTTATTCCCAGGATGCAAGTTTGGTTTAACAGTTGAAAACCAATCTATACATTTTAACAAATCAATAGAGTAAGTACCAAAATCCATATGATCTCAGTAGATGGGAAAAAAAAAGCACTGGACAAAATTCAACACCCATTCATATACTAACTAAGAATAGAGGGATTTTAATTTGACAGAAAGCATTTGTAAAACATCTACAGCTAGTAATAAGTGGCTTTGATTTCCTCAAAGGATGTTGCCATATTAAAAGATCAGCATTAGAATCTTTTGCTGGTAGGTTAGACACTGCTCAGTGACAATAGCTAAATCCCTTGATGAGGGGCAGCGCATGCTTTTGAACCCAATGAAATCATCCATCTCTGCTAGTACAGTTACGCTATGTTCCCACTGCTAGAGCAGCGGGGTGGTTAAGGATAGAGTCTGGCTGACATCTACTGGTAGAGTCATTCTGGTGACTAGATAGTTCATTCACTTGTACAGTGGATGATCCCTAGTGGTTTTCAACTGCGGTACAAAGATCCCCCTATTTTGTTCCTTTGCTCTTAGACTCAGCTTCATGCTTCTTTTGCAAGCATCTTCATCCCCGATTTCCTAGTCTTTCTCCTTGTCCCTTTCATGACCAGCCATCCGGTCCATTTGCCATTGCCTATTTGTCCTTGTAAAGACAGTACTTACTTGCATGGTATCCTAACAAAAATGTAAGCTGAAATGATGCAGAGTCATCCGAATAATCAGTAAGAAATACTAATGACTGCTCAGTCACTTTGGAAAATACTTAAAAGATAGTAAAAATTATCTTACTACCGGTTAAAATTATATAAGAAAGAGAAAAAAAAGTAAAGCTAATATTTATTTAGTACACTGTAATTTAAAACATTGGAAATATTGAGAATTCTTGGAGGTATTTTTACATTTAATTTTACCAGCTTTTCTGAGGTATGCTTAACAAATAAAATTATATATATATATATATATTTTTTTTTTAAAGATTTTATTTATTTATTAGACAGACAGAGATCACAAGTAGGCAGAGAGGCAGGCAGAGAGAGGAGGAAGCAGGCTTCTGGCTGAGCAGAGGGCCCGATGCGGGGCTCCATCCCAGGATCCTGGGATCATGACCTGAGCTGAAGGCAGAGGCTTTAACCCACTGAGCCACCCAGGCGCCCCCAAATTATATATATTTAAAGTGTACCATGTAAGGATTTGATATACATATAACATTGTGAAATACTTACCAAAATCAAGTTAATTAACACAACTATTATCTTACATATTTACCTTTTGTGTATGCATGTCATAGAAGTGCTTACAATCTACTCAGAAAATTTCACATTTACAGTGCAGTATTATCAACTACAGTTACTATGTCACATTAAATCCTCAAAATTTATTTACCTTATAACTGCTTTTTTTGGTGAAAATTATTAGGAGTAGTTTGAAGATTGCTTGCTTTCTTCTTATTATATAACTTAAAATATGGAGCAAGAGATTTTTCTATGCCTCAGCTTTCAATACTTTGTTACTTGATGTCATGAAATGTTTCCAGGGGTTCCTTTAATAGCAATTCTGTTTCGTTTTGTTTTGTTTTTTATTGGGATTGCTTCTTCAAGAACGTCGTCATCTTTTTTATCACAACTGCTTTTTCATGTACACTCACAATTACCTTCAGCGAGTTTCTTTAGCTGCATATCTAGAATCTGCCAATGGGCTATTTCCAGGGCTAACTGTTCCATCTCTAACTCAATATAAATTTGATTTGAAAAAAGAAATAAATGAAATAAATTTGACTTGAATCTTGCAGAGTGATTTCTTTTTTTTTTTAATTTTTTTAAATTTTTTCAGCATAACAGTATTCATTATTTTTGCACCACACCCAGTGCTCCATGCAATCCGTGCCCTCTACAATACCCACCACCTGGTGCCCCCAACCTCCCACCCCCCACCCCTTCAAAATTCTCAGATCGTTTTTCAGAGTCCATAGTCTCTCATGGTTCACCTCCCCTTCCAATTTCCCTCAACTCCCTTCTCCTCTCCATCTCCCCTTGTCCTCCATGCTATTTGTTATGCTCCACAAATAAGTGAAACCATATAATAATTGACTCTCTCGCAGAGTGATTTCTAAGCGCAGTATGAGTTTCTACTATATTACACACAAAGTAACGGAGAAGTAAATGCCCTATTTCAACCATAAGTGTCTTTCTGTTGCAGACGAAACTTAAAATGAAAGACACTGAAAGAACTTAGTCTTATTTGGTTATATCATTTTGACTTTTTCTATATGGTCCATATTGTAGTTTCATTCATATTTATGTCTCAGTCTATCCTCCCTTCACTATTGCCATTCTTAAGCCTTCTAATCACATCTAGTTTCACTTTGGGTGTTAGCACATCTCATTCCTTCACTGCACTTTCATCTTGTTTGTGATGCCCTTTTTCAATGATCCAATTCAGTAAAATGTAGTATGGGTTTATCACTGGGAGATAAGGTGATAATACAACTGCCTCTTCGCTATCTGTGCATGAACTGAATAATGGACCACAGTGACCAGTCATAGTCATATTTTGAAAGAAGTCATGTGTTTGGTAGCTGATCACAATGCACATCTATTATTTACAGAGTGACCTATGGTCTGGGGAGTTAGCAGCAAAACTGGCACTTTATGGAACCACTCACAGTTAATACACCATGGCAACTAGGATTTGAGCCATGTTGTTAGAGCACTGGTGTTATTTAGCCAAAACATGGTAACTGAAATCTACATGCATTTGGAACCTGTGCACAATGAGAACAGCCTGCATGTTTCTATATCAGGGATCTTCTCTCTCCTTAAAATGAGAATGATCAAGGGCACTTCCCAAAGCTCTGCTGCTGGGAGGATTTCATTTCTACATGATATTTCAGATCTTTCTGGGAATGGGGCTACAATGCTACAGCTCATTTGCAGCTTGCCACTACATAACAAAGAGACTCATCCTTGAAAGAGGCTTGGGCTTTTTCCTCCTCCATCTGGTCATCAGGAAGCTCATAAAGCCATTGGTATGAGATGAAGAAGTGTGAATACAAACTTGTTGAAGGACATAGAGCTCTGGGTCACTTGCTCGAGCTTGAGCCTACTCCCTAAATTAACTCTTGACTCAGAGCCCTCAATTTAGAAATAGGCAAAGCTCACTGACACAATTTACAGAAAAGGAAACACAAATGTAAAATAAAAATGAACCTATGAAAAACTGAAAGGCAGCAAATCATGTAGTTTTGGAGTGCAGAGTTTAAAACCTATCCTTACTGACTTCTTAACCCAGATTCTCCTATGTACTAGCTTTGTGACCTCTAACAAGGTCCACTCCTTTATTTGTAAATGGAGTTAAAATGTTGTACTCTAATATCCCTTAGCCCTCTCTTTCATAGTAAGTGAATTTTTATTTGGTCAAAGAACTGATACAGATGGTTTTTCCAGTATTGGTGATAGGTCATATCCACCAGCTTCCTGAGAAAAGTCCATGGGCTATAAATGCTTAGAGATTTAGTGAAATAAAAATACTTGTTTTTTATCAGCAGATTTAACTTGTAGTCTAAAAGACTAGAATCCTAGGTTGGAAACCATTTATCGTGAGAATTTTGAAAGCATTTCGGCCTTGCTCCAGTGCAACTATTGAGATGTCTGATGCCATTTTCCCTTTTTTTTTTTAGTAGATCACTTTTTTTTTCCCTTCTGGAAACTTTCAGAATTTCCCTTTTATCCTCATTTATTTTTTTAACTTTTTATTTCTTTTGCTGGGCACTCACTGGATCCATTCAGTCTGGAAACTCAGTGTTCTCTAGTTGAAGAAAAACTTTCTTGAATATTTTCTACTTGTGTATAATTTACTTCTTTCCATTTGCTCCTAATCTTTCCTTAAAGACCTCCTGTTGGATATTGGACCTGTGGATTAATTTTTTAAAAATTACATATATATATATATATATACATGTATATATATTCATTCTTAACCTCTTTGTCTTTTTGTTCTAATTTCCAGGAATTTTCTTTAACTTTATTATTCAACCCTATTATAGTTATCTACTATTGTATTGTTAACCATCCTAAACTTAGTGCCTTATAGTAACTATTTTATTACATTTCATGACTTTGTGGGCCAAGAATTTAAGAATTTAAGAATTTAAGTAGCACTTCATTGTTCCAAGTAATGTTATAGTTATTTGGTGATATTCAGCTGGTAATGGACTGGTCTCAATGGTCTAAAATAGTTTTATTAACATTCCTGGAGCAGTGGCAGGAAGCCAACTGTTGACAAGTATGCCTATGTGTAGCCCCTTCAACATGGCAGTATCAGTTAGTCAAATATTTTACGTGGCAACTGTGGATGCCCTAAGAGTATATGCCAAGAATCTTCAGTGAAAGCTGAAGAAATTGACTCTCATGACCTAAATGTAGGAGTCCCAAATGTCACTTTTACATCATTTTATTGGTCCAGCAAGGCCAGCCCCTATACTTCTCAATGAAAGGAAAAACAAGGAATTTATAGGCATTTTTAATGTACCATGCCTTTGAGTATATACATACATGCTCACACATATACATTTAATATCTAAAAATTCTTTCCTGTTCTCTGATCTGATGTTTTTTGAAAAAATCTTTTCAGGCGAATAGTACTTTATTTCCCCTTCTATGAGTATTTAACTTTAAAAAAAATTTATTTCCCTTTGTCTTCTTTTCCTTCCGTATTTGTTTAAAGTCTTCCTCTATATTTGATTGCTTTACTCTTTTATTTTCACATGGAGGATTTCCTAATATGCTTGGAGATCTTGGATGCCCCTTGATGTTTAAGAAGGAGGCCTTAAAAGGCTCACTAGAAACCATCTGTGGGTGGAAGAGTTTTGGTCGATTGGTTCACTTCATGTAGGATTATAGAGCCAAGTCCATCTGTTTATGAGCTGTTCCAAAAATGTCAGTCCTCTCTCTTCAGCCAGTCAGTTTCTCCTGTGGATAATTCTACCTGGCAATGAGCACCGCTGCCTGAACTTGGGACCAAAAAATAGGGAAGGGAGCTGTGTGTTGACTTTCCCATACTGGTATGTAGGATTTCCCCAGGTGGTGTCCCTGTTTCTCAGCCCAGTAGGCCAGTTTGTTCAATACAGTCGTTTGCCTCTGCACACTGAGGCCCTTTTGTAGGCTTTCTCCAGGGAGCAAATCTCATTTTCCTGCTGCAGTTACAGAAGGTTATGGGGGCATTATGAAGACATTACAGGGTTATGGGTGGTGAAAGGGTATCTGGGATGCAACTGCTCCTATACAGGCTTTTAACTCATTCTTCTGTCACTTCTGTGTCCTCACTGTTACCTCTCTGACATCATAGTTTCCACAATCTTGAAACTTGCTTCTTGATATTTCCCTCTGTGTACATTTAGATTTTGCCTTTCTGTACTCTGCCACTAGTTATCATTCTTAAATCCAAGTTGCAGCTTCCAAAAATTTGGTGATTTTTCTCTGGTGTTTCTTCTCCATGCTCTTGTGGATTTATACCTTGAATATGTATTTTCTGTAATTTTAATGCTGTTTTCAGGGGTATTGGAGATAAACATATACGTTTATTTGCCATGCTTGGTAGGAAGTCTCAGATATTATTTCAAACTTCTTTCTTTTTTTGTGCTAGAGCTGCTATTAAGAAGAAAATTTGACTGGTTTCTTATACTTCAGAATGACCAAAAAGAGGAAAAGACATTTTGATTTTCAATTTTAAACATGTTTAGTGTTGGGGCGGATGGGTGGCTTAGTGGGTTAAGCCTCTGCCTTCGGCTCAGGTCATGATCTCAGGGTCCTGGCATCGAGCCCCGCATTGGGTTCTCTGCTCAGCAGAGAGCATGTTTCCTCCTCTCTCTCTGCCTGCCTCTCTGCCTACTTGTGATCTCTCTCTCTGTGTCAAATAAATAACTAAAGTCTTTAAAAAAAATGTTTAGTGTAGATATTACCATTAAAAATAGAGGACAGAGGATTTTAGGTAATCATCACCCAAATACGCTTGGAATAATTATAGAGAATTTAAACTCTTCCAGAAGTTTTTCTACTTGTTAACCATATTTTTTCTTGGAAAACATTCAATTAAATTTGTGTTGTAAAACTGTAAAGTACATTTTTCAGATTTTCCCAGCTACATTGGTAGGAAGAACAACATTGATGTTTCTGGACCAACACTGGATAAAAATGAAATAGATTGTAGCTACAACTGAAAAATCTAGTTTTTCCCCCACTTAGAACTATTCTCTTGTCTTTTTCTTTCAAGACGTTTGCCAGTGCATGAATGTGTAGCCATTTGCTTAGATTCCATTTCTATTCTTCTATTCCTTTCACCATCCCTACAATTCTTACTTTGCTGAATTCTAGGAGGGCTATTTTAGGTCCTTCCCAAAAGACATGAGTAATGAGTTCCATTGCTGTTCAGCAAATACATCTTACTCACCCCAAATATGTCTAGGCAAGCCTCTTTAGACATATATGCAAGCACTTCAAGGGTAGTTAGAGGCAATTCAGGTTAAGGAAAAGCACTGGAGAAGAACACTAAGGAAAATCATCCTTAGGACTCAAAGTAAGTGAATGGGAGTTGGGTGGGTAGATTGTTCGGAGGTGACAGGGGACAGACAGTAAGTGGGGGGAGAGAGGTATATGGGCCTCGGGCCAAACAAACTTTGAATTTTAACGGACAATGTTTGTTGTTGTCGTTGTTTCTATTTTAATAATGTGATTAGTTAAGCTGCAACCTGAGTGGAAACAGTTCAGTTTCAGCTCAGTAAAAGCTCATTCTGTAATCCTATTTAACTTCAGATCTATATCTGAATATAGATCTATATCTATATAGATATAAATCTATATCTATATATTTTGGTTGAAGAAGTTTGCAAGTACTTCTTGCAAGACATAAATACCATTTATTTACTCTCCTTTAATAAGAAATTTCTGATTTTATTCAAGGTGGCCATGTGCCTAGCTGAAAGATTGCATTTCTCAGGGACCCTGGGTGGCTCAGTCATTAAGCATCTGCCTTCAGTTCAGGTCATGATCCTAGCATCCTGGGATGGAGCCTCACATTGGGCTCCTTACTAAATGGGAAGCCGGATTCTCCCTCCCTCTCTCTCCCCGTGAATGTATTCCCTCTCTCACTGTCTCTCTCTGCGTCAAATAAATAAATAAAGTCTAAAAAGATAATAAATAAATAAATATATAAATAAATATATATAAAAAAATAAAAGATTGCATTTCTCATTCTCCCTCTACACACAGGTCAGGCCGTATGATTATGCCCTGGCCAGTTAAATGGAATTGTTTTATGTTTTACATTCCACTTGTTAGCAAAGAAACCCTATGTGGTAGCTGGAGTCCCATGGAGGCAGGACATTATCCAAGGGATGTGGGGTGCAAATATGGAGGTAGATGGGTTCCTGACAGTTTCTGAGCCCCTGAGTCCTAGCTCTCAGTATGCCTACTTCTTGGCTTACTTTGTGTGAGGAAGGTCCTTTATTTAAACCATTCTATTCTGAATGATTAAACCCATTGAAGCCTAATTCTAATGGATACTAAAAAGAACCCAATAGCATTCTTTGAAATCTTGATTAAGGATTCAGAATCTTAAAACATTTGTTTATACTCTATGAACTGTCAAGTAAACTAAGATATAATTTTCTGCTGGAAAAAAAATTTAATAAGAACATTTTTAGCTTCTGTCTCAAATCAGAGAGCCTAGCATAGAGTTGTCATTGCATAAATATTTGAGTGATCATATAATTTTAAAATTAACTCTTGAAACAAATTAATTTTTGAGGGCTTATATATACCTGTTCAGTATAAGTATACAGAGGTAAATAAATACTGTCTCTAGCTCAATGAAGTTTCTAATCTTATAAGGGTGATATAAACAACTAGCATTTATACTACATGGAAGGAATTAAGTCTCATAACAGAGACACATGCAGTGTATTGAATGGTGGAAGAAAAGTGACAGATTCATAATAGTGGGGTTTATAGATCTTGACTGAAACAGAGTGATAAAGCAAGGAAAGTATATTGGCAAGATTGTAAAACCATGTTTAAGAATTTTGGTTTCATTTTCTAGTTAGCTGAGAGACAGTCAGTTTATTTTTAGGATGATAGTCTGATGGTCATGTGAAAAACTGATGGGCGAAGCGGAGACTGAAGGCCAGAATGGAGGCTAGCTGGAAGCCAGTCTCTGATTTTCCCATTCTTAGCAGGGAAGGGAGAAAACTAGTCTCACCTCTGTGAGTCCCACAGAACCATAGTCAAGGGAAGAGGAAAGATTTTCCAAAAAGATTAAAAGAGAGACAAAGTACTGAAAAAGGAAATAAGGCTAGACACAGGAAGGTAGAGGAAACATTGTTATGGACTAAATTGTGCCCAGGCACTCCCCTGTTCAGTGAAGCCTTAAGTCTCAATGTAACTGTATTTGGAGATGGAGCCTTTAAAGAGATAATTAAGGTTAAATGAGGCCATCAAGGTAGTTCCTAATGTGACAGGACTTTTTAAGAAGAGGATGAGATACCAAGGATCTTTCTCTCTCTCTGAGCAAACAGAAAAAAGGGCATGTGTGGACACAGTGAGAAGGCTATAAGCCAGGAAGAGAACATCACCCAAAATCAACCCTAAATCTTTTGCTTCTAGCCTCCAGAATTATGATAAAATAAATTTCTTTTGTTTAAGCCATTCAGCCTGTGGTATGCCATGATGGCCAACTGAGCAGATTAATACAGCCATATGGGTTGTCCAAACAGAATAGGACCTGAGGGAGATATCTGCATTAATTCTAAGGGAAGAGGTGAATGCTTCTATCCGTGACTTCTACCCTGGCCTCCTTACTCCTCTGTAGCAAGGAGATGCTGGTCAGACTGAGCACAATGATTGGGCCACATTTATTAATTTTTTTCATCTATAAAACAGCAATAATAGCACTGACTTCAAAATTTTGTTACAAGAGATAAACAAGTTAACAGTGAAGCAAAAAAAAATTGCTTAATAATGTTAACTACTTTTATTTTTACAAACCATTTATACTAGTCCCCAATTTATCGTCTTCATTTTGCCAAATGAAAGGCCTGAATCTATAACTCCTAAAAAGAAATTCGGGAATTATTGACATGGTAGGTACGTGTATAGGCATAAAACAGTGTTCTGCTCAATTCTGTACCATAATAGACTAAATTACAGCAAGACTGAAGATGTTCAAAGCCAAAACACCCACCATCTGCCACCACTGTGCCCTTTTCTTCCCACAGTGAGTCGCCTCAAAAGGTAGAATTGTCAAAACAGACTCACATGAATCATAGGTCTTGCCCAACACTGAACTACTAATGATTCAAAAGATACAAGCAAGAAGTAGGCACACATGTAGTACTCCTTTCCCGAGGGGTCTGAGACTTCAAAACCAGCTTCCTAATTGTCCTTTTTCCCACACTGAGGGTAACAAACAAGCACTAACAATGTGTGGTATGCATGTGAACTCAGCCACTTAGGGTTAGAGCTTCTTGGGTTTTATATGTTTAGTCACTCAGGGACAAAGATGTTACAGGACTAATTTAATTCTCCAACCAGCTATATCCCATAACTATATAAATTCCAGATTTATTTATAGTAATCAGTATAAACAGACAGGCACGTCCTGCTCAAATCATCTCTTATACAGAAACTCCACAGAATCTACCATTAGCATGTTTACAAGGATATGTGGTAGAGAGAAATCAAGATTTTCTCTAGTCTGCTATTAACTCTTCTCAGTCCTATGTAGCCTCCTGCTGGAAAGTGGGGCAGAATAGGGTAGTATTTAAGAGCTTGGACCCCATACTCCTCACCTGCAAATCCTGGCTTTGTTGCATTAGCAAGTTACTTAATCAATCATTGCCTCATTTTTTGATCTGTACCATAGACTTGATAATAATAGTAATATTGTCATCATTTGCTGTGAGAATTTAATGAGCTGATAAATGCAAAGTACTTCGAGATACCATGACTTCTCAATATTATAAGCTATCAAATTGAACTGTTACCATGATTCCTGAAAGAGGCTCTGTGAATTAGACCTGTTTTTGTTATATCCACCATCACTTACTTTCTCTTCTGCTTATAAATACGCTTTAAGCTGTTCATCTTAAAGGGCACCTCCTTGACTTTTTACAGGTCCCACTCAATGTTTCTCTTAACAGGATGAGGAGAGGAAATATTCCTGAAATAAAGCAGGATATCACTTGACTGGTTGAATAGATAATAGTTATATGTCTTTAGGGATTGGTCATTTCTCTGGTTTACCTCACAAAACCAGGCACAATTCTCAAAGAATTCTAGGATGAGTTGCACAAAACTCTAACAAGCTCAAGGTCACAGACAGACAAAGTTGTATGCTTGGTTGAAGCTTGCTGAAATGTTTCTTTCATGATGTTAATGTCTTTTATTCAGTTGTATTTTCATCATCTGCACTGGTCCAAGTTTAATAAAGGCTCTTGTCTATTCGATATTTATAATTGCCTCTTAATTAGATTCTCTGTCTCACATTTTACTGTTTCTGTTCTTCCACACCATTAACTTGCTCCCCAGATCCCTCAAAATTAGCGAACTAAATTAATCTTCTGTTGAAGACACTCTCCTGCCTAAAAATGTCTCTGGCTCCAAATTTCTTAAGAGATAAAGTCAAATTCTTTTACATACATTCAGAACTTATTGAAATGTGATCTTGAACTCACCCTCCAGCGCTATCTTTCTCCATTCCCTGTGGCCTAATCAGTTCCAGCGAACCTCAAACCTGGGATCATGCCCTCATTTCTGAAGACCTCACATGGTCTTTTGTGTATTTTGTTCTTCATTTCTTATCTCTGTGACCTTGATCCCTCTCTTCCCTCTACTCAGGTTGGTCCTCCCACTCTTTATCCCACCCCTCTTCCCTCTACTCAGATTGAACTCTTATCTTTTAATTTATAGTTTAGGAAACTCCCCTGGTCCTCCTAAGTAGTTTCTTTCTCCACAACTTCACTTGGCACAGCAAAATATGGAAGGGGTTGAAAATTTCTGGAGGGATTTCTTTAAAGTATACAACATTCCCAGCCTTCACTTCTCCCTGAGAATTAGTGATCAAGTCTTTTGAATGGCACACTTCTTTATAGCAGTTAAAGTACACCATTGTTATTTATCCATGGGCCTATTTTCCATTATAGACTGAGCTTCTCAAGGAAAGGAGCTGTGTCTTAGTCAACCACACTTCCCCATACATAATTTAGTTGTGATAAAAAATATATATATTATTTATTTGAGAGAGAGAAAGAGCATAGAGAGAGAGTGAGAGGGAGAAAGAGACTCCTGTCTGAGCAGAGACCCAACATGGGGCTTGATCCCAGGACCCTGGGATTATGACCTGAGAGCTGAAGGCAGATGCTTAACCGACTGTGCCACCCAGGTGCTCAGTGATTAAAAATGTTTTTTTAAGTATAAACTCAGTTTATCAATTTTCAGATTAAGGCTCTGTTTCCAAATGGTAGTTGGAAAAAGTTCTTCCATCATGATAGAGATTAATACCTGAAAGTAACTGTACACTTAATTATTCTGGAGATTGTGCTCTCTAAATTTTAAAAGAACATGTTTCATTTCCCTCTTGCTCAAATCATAATAGGTCACAAATCTCTTTTCATATAGAATTTTATAAAGAGATGTGGGAAACACTGTATGTGCTTATAAAATACGCTTTATTTGCACACTACTCATAATAAGTTTATTTTTAATGTACTTTTCAGGAAGCCTCTCTATATACACCCAGAAAATACATTTGATTTACTCAAAAGTGTATAAACTATAGTCTACTAAGATATAATTTCTATTTTTCTGAAAAGCAAAATAAAAGAAAAATGAGAGCCCTCTGGTGGGCAACACTTTAAGTTCCAAATATCAGAGGTAGTATTTTCCTAATATGATTTTCTAAAGATTAAGCAAACATTATATGTGTAAATAGATCAGTAACAAACAGTAAGATGCTATTTCAGCTCATTAAGTATAGTTTAAGTACATTAATTTTCCACAGAAAATGTCTCAGTCTAAATAACTCCTCTACTAAAATAAAAACATTCAAAAGCATAGGAAAGCTCACAAAACAGGCAAGTGAGAATAAAAAATTAAAATAAACTTTTCTCTTTATCCTCTCACACTGAGTTTTTTATTTTTTCTTTTAAGATTTTATTTATTTCTTTGACAGAGAGACAAGGAGAGAGGGAACACAAGCAGGGGAAGCAGGCTTCCCACAAAGCAGGGAGCTGGATGCAGGGCTCTATCCTAGAACCCTGGGATCATGACCTGAGTGGAAGCCAGAAGCTTAACGACTGAGCCACCCAGGTGCCCCTCACACTGAGTTTAAATAAAATAGATTCATCAAATTAAAAACCAGAAAAATTATAAAATTAAAAGTTTGGAAGTATGAGTTATGCATGGAAAATACTTTTTTTTTTTCATTTATTCCTACTTGAGGTGAAATTCTCAAATCATAAAATTAAGCATTTTAAAGTAAAAAAATTCATTGGCATTTACCATTCAAAATCCTGTGTACCACCACTTCTGTCTTCTTCCAAAATATTTTTGTTACCCCCAAATAACAACCCATATCATTAAGCAGTTATTCCTCCAACCTTCTTTTCCCCAGTGCCTGGCAACCCCAATCTGTCTTTGTTTCTACGGACTTACATATTCTGAATATGTCGTATAAATGGAATCATACAACATGTGGCATTTGGCGCCTGGCTTCTTTCACTTAGCATAATGCTTTTGAGATTCATTCACATTGTACCACATATCATCACTTCATTCCTTTTTATGCCTGAAAAATGTTCCATTTTATGTGTATATCAACTTTTTATTCATTCATCTGTTGATGGACATTTGGCTTTTTGTTGCTCATAACATCCACATATGAATATTTGAGTACCTGTTTTCAATTTTCTGAGGCACATATATAGGATAAGAATTGTTGGGTCACAAGGTAATGTTTTGTTTTGTGTTTTTTTAAAGATTTTATTTATTTATTTTTGTGAGAGAGAGAGCACACAAGCAGGGGGAGGGTCAGAGGGAGAAGCAGAGTGAGTAGGGAGCCCGGCGAGGGACTAGATCCCAGGACTCTGAGATCATGACCTAAGCTTAAGGCAGATGCTTAACCAACTGAGCCACCCAGGCACCCTGGTAATTCTATGTTTAACCTTCTGAGAAACCACCAAAGTTTTCTACTGCAGTGGAACCATTTTCACATTCCTACCAGCAATGGATGAGGAATCTGATTTGTCCACATCCTAATACTTGTTATTATCTGTTTTTTGGGTTATAAGCATCCCAGTGGGTGTTAAGTGATAGCTCATTGTGCTTTTGATTTACTTTTTCTTGATAGTTAATGAATGATACTGAGCATCCTTTTATGCTTACTTGCCATTTGTATACTTTCTTTGAAGAAATGTATATTCAAGGGCTTTGGTTATCTTTTGTTATTGAGTTGCAAGGATCTTTACATGTGCTGGGAACCAGACTCTCATCAGATATATAATTTGCAAATACTTTCTCCCATTCTATAAGTTGTATTTCATTTTCTTTATAATGCATTTTGTTGTGCATAAGTTTTAAATTTTAGGGGCACCTGGGTGGCTCAGTGGGTTAAAGCCTCTGCCTTTGGCTCGGGTCATGATCCCAGGGCCCTGGGATCAAGCCCCGCATTGGGCTTTCTGCTCAGCAGGGAGCTTGCTTCCCCCTCTCCCTCTCTCTGCCTGCCTCTCTGCTTACTTGTGATTTCTATCTGTCAAATAAACAAATAAAATCTTTTAAAAAAAGTTTTTAATTTTAATTAAGCCCAATTTATTTTTTTTCTTTTGTTGTTCATGCTTTCGGTGTCATATCTAAGAATTAAAGGTCATAAAAATTTGCCCCTGATTTTTTCTGAGAGTTTTATTGTTTTAGCTCTTATATTTAGATCTTTGCTTCATTTTGAGGTACATTTTGTATGTGGCATAAGGTAGAGATCCAATTTTATTCTTTTACATGTGGTAATACAGTTGTCTCAGCACCATTTGTTGAACAGACTATCCTTTCCCTTTGGATGGTCTTGACATTCTCATAAAAAGCAGTTGACTATTTAAACAACAAGAACAACAACAATGCACTATAGACATCTGAGCTTATTTTGGACTCTCAGTTGTATTCCATTTGTATATATATTTATCCTTATACCAGTACCACACTATAGTTTTGTAGTAAGTTTTGAAATTATGAAATATGAACACTTTGAGTTTGTTTTTTCAAAATTTTTTTGCCAATTCATGATCATCTGCACTCCATATGAATCTGAGAAACAGGTTCTCTATTTTGACAAATAAGGTCATTGGAATTTTGATAGAATCTATTTATCACTTTAGGCAGTATTGCCATCTTTCCATTTATTGAAGTCTTTCTTAATTTCTTCATAGTTTTAGGGATGTTTCATAGTTTTCAACATACAGCTTTTCACCTCCTTGGTTAAATTTATTTTTAGATATTTTGCTCTTTGGATTCTAATGAAAATAGAAACGTTTTCCTAATTTCTTTTTTGGGTTATTTATTGCTGGTGTACAGAAACAAAACTGACTTTGGTATGTTAATTATATACCTTGCAAATTTACTGCATTTTTGAGCTTAACTGTTCTCTTTTTAATAAATAATTTAATTTCGTGCATAAATGTTCTAAAATCTTTAAGGAAAAGTGGGATATAATTCTGGACGTTTAACATTATATTTACTTCCCCATGAAGCAACATATTTCACATAATCATTCATTACTGTTATAATCAGAAAAAAAACATACAGTTCTGTGATAATAATATTAACATCTCAGAAATCAGCTCTAATATGCAACTTGATATATTTCTTTTTGGAAAAGAATTCACATTCACCACCAGAAGTCTTTCTGACAGAAACAAATTTAAGGCTCAAGACAGATGTTTTATTTCATCTATCTGGTTATTTATAAAAATATTAATATGTGTTATTTTCTTACCCTGCCTGAGAGTTATGATTAATCTAGCTATTTCATTGCCTATAATGGATTTTAGCATCATGATATCTGTTGTCCAGAACCTTGGTCATTGGCAACTTTAGTTATTTTTTACCTGTTTTATGCTTGTTATGTTGGTATGCCAGTAGCCATGCCCACATTTTTTTCTGAGAGACAATCTTCTATCTCTTTACCTTATTATTGGTTTAAGATTATCAGTCTTACCTGGGAGAATCAAACTCTTACTTTCTTTAACTTGTGCCATTTTGTCCAACTGAGAGGATTTACTCAGTGCTGCTTAAAAGATTCAAAGGTTTTAATAAACAGTGTTGTCATCTTGAGCTACTATCATAAACTTGGTACTTAATCAATAACAGAAATTTACAGGCATACCTTGGACATATTGTGAGTTCAATTTCAGACCACTGCAATAAAGCAGATATTACAATAAAGTGAACCAAATAATTTTTTTGGTTTCCCAGGGCATATAAAAGTTATATTTGCATTATATGGTAGTGTATTAAGTGTGCAATAGCATTATGTCTAAAAATACAACATACACACCATAATTAAGAAGTATCTTATTCATTTTGAGTTTATCTTGTGTACGGTGTAAGAGAATGGTGGAGTTTCATTCTTCTACATATAGCTGTCCAGTTTTCCCAGCACCATTAATTGAAGAGACTGTCTTTTTTCCACTGTATATTTTTTCCTGTTTTGTCGAAGATTAACTGACCATAGAGTTGAGGGTCCATATCTGGGCTCTCTACTCTGTTCTACTGGTCTATGTGTCTGTTTTTATGCCAGTACCATGCTGTCTTGGTGATCACAGCTTTGTAGTAAAGCTTGAAATCAGGTAACATGATGCCCCCAGTTTTATTTTTGTTTTTTCAACATTTCCTTAGCGATTCGGGGTCTCTTCTGGTTCCATACAAATTTTTTGATTATTTGCTCCAGCTCTTTGAAGAATACCGGTGGAATTTTGATTGGAATGGCATTAAAAGTATAGATTGCTCTAGGCAGTATAGACATTTTAACAATGTTTATTCTTCCGATCCAAGAGCATGGAATGGTCTTCCATCTTTTTGTGTCTTCTTCAATTTCTTTCATGAGTGTTTTGTAGTTCCTCGAGTACAGATCCTTTACCTCTTTGGTTAGGTTGATTCCCAGGCATCTTATGGTTTTGGTGCTATAGTAAATGGAATTGATCCTCTAATTTCCCTTTCTGTATTTTCATTGTTAGTGTATAAGAAAGCCACTGATTTCTGTACATTGACTTTGTATCCTGCCACGTTACTGAATTGCTGTATGAGTTCTAGTAGTTTGGGGGTGGAGTCTTTTGGGTTTTCCATATAAAGAATCATGTCATCTACGAAGAGAGAGACTTTGACTTTTTTTTTTTTTTTAAAGAGTTTATTTATTTATTTGACAGAGAGAAATCACAAATAGAGAGGCAGGCAGAGAGAGAGAGAGAGAGAGGGAAGCAGGCTCCCTGCTGAGCAGAGAGCCCGACGTGGGACTCGATCCCAGGACCCCGAGATCATGACCTGAGCCGAAGGCAGCGGCTTAACCCACTGAGCCACCCAGGCGCCCCGAGACTTTGACTTTTTCATTGCCAATTTGGATACCTTTTATTTCGCTTTGTTGTCTGATTGCTGTTGCTAGGACTTCTAATACTATGTTGAACAAGAGTGGTGAGAGTGGGCATCCTTGTCATGTTCCTGATCTCAACAGGAAGGCTGCAAGCTTTTTCCCATTGAGGATGATATTTGCTGTGGGTTTTTCATAGATAGATTTGATGAAGTTCAGGAATGTTCCCTGGATAAAAGACCTCAACGTGAGACAGGAATCCAACAGAATCCTAGAGGAGAACATAAGCAGTAATCTCTTCGATATCAGCCACAGCAACTTCTTTCAAGATATGTTTCCAAAGGCAAAGGAAACAAAAGCCAAAATAAACTTTTGGGACTTCATCAAAATCAAAAGCTTCTGCACAGCAAAGGAAACAATCAAGAAAACAAAGAGGCAACCCACAGAATGGGAGAAGATATTTGCAAATGACAGTAGAGACAAAAGATTGATATCCAGGATCTATAAAGAACTCCTCAAACTCAACACACACAAAACAGATAATCATATCAAAAAATGGGCAGAAGATATGAACAGACACTTCTCCAATGAAGACATACAAATGGCTATCAGACACATGTAAAAATGTTCATCATCACTAGCCATCAGGGAGATTCAAATTAAAACCACATTGAGATATCACCTTACACTAGTTAGAATGGCCAAAATTAGCAAGACAGGAAACAACATGTGTTGGAAGGGATGTGGAGAAAGGGGAACCCTCTTACACTGTTGGTGGGAATGCAAGTTGGTGCAGCCTCTTTGGAGAACAGTGTGGAGATTCCTCAAGAAATTAAAAACAGAACTTCCCTATGACCCTGCAATTGCACTACTGGGTATTTACCCCAAAGATACAGATGTAGTGAAAAGAAGGGCCATCTGTACCCCAATGTTTATAGCAGCAATGGCCACAGTCGCCAAACTGTGGAAAGAACCAAGATGTCCTTCAACGGATGAATGGATAAGGAAGATGTGGTCCATATACACTATGGAGTATTATGCCTCCATCAGAAAGGATGAATACCCAACTTTTGTAGCAACATGGACGGGACTGGAAGAGATTATGCTGAGTGAAATCAGTCAAGCAGAGAGAGTCAATTATCATATGGTTTCACTTATTTGTGGAGCATAACAAATAGCATGGAGGACATGGGGAGTTAGGAGAACGGAGTTGAGGGAAATTGGAAAGGGAGGTGAACAATGAGAGACTATGGACTCTGAAAAACAATCTGACGGGTTTGAAGAGGTGGGGGGGTGGGAGGTTGGGGGAATCAGGTGGTGGGTATTAGAGAGGGCATGGATTGCATGGAGCACTGGGTGTGGTACAAAAACAATGAATACTGTTATGCTGAAAATAAATTTAAAAATGATTAAAAAAAAACTAAAAAAAAGTATCTTATTGCTAAAATATGCTAACCATCATCTGAGCTTTCAGTGAGTTTCAGTATTTTTGCTGGTGGAGGGTCTGACCTTAATGGCTGATTAGGGTGGTGGTTGCTAAAGGTTGTGGGGGCTGTTACACTTTCTTAAAATAAGATAATAACGAAGTTTGGCACATTGATTGACTCTCTTTCATGAGATATTTCCCTGTAGTATGTAATGCTGTTTGATAGCATTTTACTCACAATAGAACTTGTTTCAAAATTGGAGTCAATCTTCTCAAGCCCTGCTGCTTTTATCAACTGACTTTATGTGATAATCAAAATCCTTTGTTTTCATTTTAGTGATCTTCACAGCATCTTCACCAGGAGTAGATTCCATCTCAAGAAATCACTTTCTTTATTCACCCATAAGAGGCAACTTATCTGTTAAAGTTTTATTATGAGATTTTAGCATTTAGTAACTCTTTCAAGCCCCACGTCTAATTTTTAGTTCTCTTGCTATTTCTACCACATCTGAAGCTACCTTCTCCACTGAAGTCTTGAACCCCTCAAAGTCATCCATAAAGGTTGGAAGCAACTTCTTCCAAACTTCTGTTTGTGTCAATATTTTGGTCTGTTCCCATGAATCACAAATGTTCTTAATGGCATCTAGAATGGTGAATTCTTTTCAGACGTTTTTCAATTTACTTTGCTCAATCCATCAGAGGAATAACAATAGCCTTAAAAAATGTATTTCTTAAATAATAAAACTTAAAAGTTGAAATTATTCCTTGATCCATGGGTTGCAGAATAGATGTCATGTTAGGAGGTGTGAAAACATTAATTTCATTGTTCATCTCCATCAGAGTTTTGGGGTGACCAAGTACTTTGCCAATGAGCATTAACATTTTGAGAATAAAACTATTTAATCAACTTTAAGATTTTTTAAAAATTTGACACAGATTGAGAGAGAGAGATCACAAGTAGGCAGAGAGGCAGGCAGAGGGGAGGTGGAAGCAGGCTCCCTGCTGAGCAGAGAGCCTGATGCAGAGCTGATCCCAGGACACTGGGATCATGACCTGAGCTGAAAGCAGAGGCTTAACCCTCTGAGTCACCTAGGCTCCCAACATTAACATTTTGAAAGGAGCTTTTTTTTTTTTTTTTCCTGAGCAGTAGGTCTTAACAGTCAGATTTAAATATTCAGAAAACCATGTTGTAAACAGATATGCTGTCATTCAGGCTTTGTTCCATTTATAGAGCACAGGCAGGCAGAGTAGAGTTAGCATAATTCTGAATAGCCCTAAGATTTTCAGAGTGGTAAATGGGCATTGACTCCAACTGAAAGTCACTAGCTATGTTAGCCCCTAACAAGAGAGTCAGCCTGTCCTTTGATGCTTTGAAGCCAGGCTTTGACTTCTCCTCTCTAGCTATGAAAGTCCTAGATGATATCTTCTTTTAATTGAAGGCTGTTTGATATACATTAAAAATCTATTGCTTAGTATAGCCACCTTTATTAGTTATCTTAGCTAGATCTTCTGGAGAACCTGCTGCAGCTTCTACATCAGCACTTGGCTGCTTCCCTTGCACTTTGATGTTATGGAGATGACTTCTTTCCTTAAACTTCATGACCTAATCTCTCCTAGCTTCCAACAACTTTTTTTCTCCAACCTCCTCACCTCTCTCAGCCTTCACAGAATTAAAGAGACTTAGGTCTTACTCTGGATCAGGCTTTGGCTTAAGGAAGTGTATGTCTCGTTTGATCTTCTATTCAGAGGGCTAAAACATTTTCCACATCAGCCTTAAATCTATTTTGCTTTCTTATCTTTCACTGGAGTAGCACTTTTAACTTCCTTCAAGAATTTTTTCTTTTTTTTTTTTAAATTGAAGATAAGAAGCTTATATCCCTTAATCCAGTAAATATTGGACTATTTCAAGGATCTGATTTCCTTTAATTCCTGAAAACTGGCCAGTTCCTTTCTTTACTCATATCTTTCTTGTATCACTTATTTGTGTGCAACCAAGACACACTAATAATATTGCTTCCTAATCTCTTTATCTACAACCATAAACTAGGGGGCCTGGCTGGTTTAATAGATAGAGCATGTGACTCTAGATTTTGAGGTCAAGATCTTGATCTTGATCTTGGGTCATGAGTTCAATCCCCACATTGGGCCTATACAGCTTACTTAAAACACACACACACACTAAATTAATACATTACATTCCTTCCAGGTTATTAGAGGTAACACTTTTACCTAATGTTTTGCATAGAATAATATGGATTGTCATCTTTCCAGATGCTTATAGAAATGTCCTTGGTATCTAATGCTAGGTACCAAATTGATGACATATTAATATTAATATTAATATTAACTTAACATTTTTTATTATAACCCTATTTCTGACACCAATTTCTTTATCAGTCAGTGTAGCTATTATGCTGTGATAACAAAGGATCTAAATATCTTAGTGATCTACTAAAAAATTTGTTTCTTAACATGTTACATATTTATTTTGGGTCAACTGCACTACTCTTCACTTCAGGACTCAAGATGATAGAATCGACTCATTTCTGGGTCACGCTGATCTCACAGCAGAAAAATAAAAGAGAAGGTAATGGACAAGACTACAGATCTTACAACTTTGGTTTAGGGGTATCACAGGTCACTTCCATTCATGTTCAACAACCAATGCAAGTCATCTGGTGAAACCTTATGCCATTGGGGCAAGAATGTACTATCTTCCTATTGAAGAGTGTTTTATGGGATGGACTCTGTAGTGAGCAAAAGCAAAAGTTTCAGAAGATAGCATGATATTCCACATAATTTTTTTTTTTAAATAATGAAAACATCAGGGTGCCTGGGTGGTTCAGTCAGTTAAGCATCTAACTCTTGGTTTCAGCTCAGTTCATGATCTCAGGGTCATGAAATCAAACCCCAGGTTGGGCTTCATGCTGGGCATGGGGCCTGCTTAGGATTATCTCTCTTATTCCTTCTACCTCTTCCCCCTCTGCACCACCACACTCACACATGTGCTCTCTCTAAAATAAATACAAAATAAAAATAATGATAATACCTAACATTTGTTTAGTATTTACTATGTGCTAAGCATGTTCTGAGCACGTTATCTGCATTAAGTCAATCAACTTTTATAATGACACCACCATGTAGGACACAGTGTTATCCCCATTTAACAGATGGAGGAATTGAGGCACAGAGAGTTGAAAGGTTATTTATGTGAAAAGTCACATGACTTGCTACACTCATATTGGAACTAGGAAATCTAGTGGTAGAGTCTGGTATCAAACATAGAATGTTTGCCCTCATTAAGCTCTTTATGTAAGTCATACACACATTTACAGATCTATTTTAATATAATTTTATAATAAAGATGTAATTTTCCAAATTTTTCATCAAGCATATTTTTCCTTATGAGTCTTCATATTTTACTTGTAGGTTAAAAGTGACTTATCTGACCATAGAAATTATTTAGAAAAAAGTTCACCAAATTATCCTATCATTCACAAATAAATATGGCCCACTGATCTGTCAGTAAAGAATTCCAGAATTGTGTTGTAAACCTGAATTCAGTTTTGTTTTATATTTTTTGCCATCATAGATGAGGAACGTGATATGAGTGGGAAGACAAAGAGGTTTCAAATACCTATTAAATCCCAGAACAATGTGTTCATGCCCAATTTCTAATGTATAGTTTCTCAGGAGACATTATGCTATTATCTTATGATCTTTCAACATCAGGTTCTCTGCATGATGTGAAAGGAGATAGATTAAGATGACTCTAAATACCTGCATTTGTGAGTTACATAGAAGAATTTATAGTAGGGAATACAGATAGAGTTTAACACCATCATTGAATAGGTCAGGAAAATTCTGTTTAAATTTTTTACTAAGTGACTTCATTACGTCCAAATCTCTTAACAAGTAATTCCTTCTAAGAGATCCAACTAGTCAAACCCTTGCAACCGATAAGATTGTACATTCTTACATATGTTTCTAGACAGCTGAATACATTTACACGGAATGGTGTGTGTGTGTGTGTGTGTGTGTGTGTGTGTGTGTCTGTGTCTGTGGGTGTAGAAGGAACGTTGCTTATTTATTCAGTAAAGTGCAAGTCTTCTTATTCAAACCAGACATGGATTGAAGAGCTGCCAGTTAGACATTGTATTAATTTCTCATTTGTGAATTACAGTTTAATGGAATCACAGGAATGGAATAAACTGAAGGGTTTATTTGGAGATAATTAAATAATATTTTTATGAAGATATTCACATATTCTAAAATTTATACAGCTGTTTATGTGTACAAACCTCAGGATATATGTGAAATATGCACCTGTTTTAAAGTGGCTGTTTCGGGGCGCCTGGGTGGCTCAGTGGGTTAAGCCGCTGCCTTCGGCTCAGGTCATGATCTCAGGGTCCTGGGATCGAGTCCCGCATCGGGCTCTCTGCTCAGCAAGAAGCCTGCTTCCCTCTCTCTCTCTGCTTGCCTCTCTGTCTACTTGTGATCTCTCTCTGTCAAATAAATAAATAAAATCTTTAAAAAAAAAATAAAGTGGCTGTTTCAAGAGGCACTAATTAAGCTGAAATAAACTACAGCCACCAAAAAAAACACATTATGCTAAAAATTTTTGAGCTGAGTATATCTAATCTATCTAATCTAGAATTACATTTAAATTTATGTCAATATGACTACATTTTATATAGTAATGAGAATAATAATATTCTATATTTCCTTAGGAAGTTTCTCATCACAAAAACCTTGCTTCCTCATGATTTATAGAAGCTTTGTTAATGATTTTAGACACTTTATTTTACAGAAAAATGCTCTTGAATTCTCTATAGTGATACATAGTATACCTTTTTATTTTTTTCTTTCTCCATAGCAAAATCGTTTTACTACTTTCCTGTTACATTTTCTCTTAATTTATAGTTATTTTTTGCATTTTACCTATGTTTTCAAATGAGATCTTATTTACATTAATAGAATATAGAAAACATCAAAAGATTAATGATTAAAGGCAAGAAATTTGGAGAATAGATCATAATTCAAACCACCTCATAGTGTTCTTTTAACACTTATAAGCATTGGAAAACACAAGTATTTATGAGTCATAATCAAGATACAAGTCTACCTATGAGGCGTATAATTTTTGACAAGATAACTTCTACAGCTTTCTACATTAACTTGGAAGGAAGAATAAGTAGGAAAAAATATATTGAATATATATAACTTTATGTCCAGAGAATATTAGATTTATAATAATAAATGTTAATTTTATTTCCTAAATCTGCTTGTCTAATTTTGCAGTTTAAAAAACAAAACAAAAGTGAAACAAAAAAGCTGTTTTTGAAAATAAATGAAAACTTATGTGAACTACATACAAAACAGATATCAGCACATGTGGTATGATCAAAGTGTCAGCAGAAGCAAAGAATCCTATCAGCTCACTGATCATTGCCCCTTCTTACTTTTATCTCCCTGGGTTAAATACACACTAGCATGAGATAAATTAATCAATTTGCATAATATTTAAGTACATATCAAACCAGTAGAATTGTAGAGGTATTGAGATTTTACTTTATCCAACAAATATTCTTTTATATCCCATAGGATATATCACTAGCTTGGTGATTTCATTCAGTTTTGTGACTTTAAAACTATCTGGTAACCACTTAGGAATTTATATCTTCAATTGAAGCCATCCTTCTAAATTCTTGTCTCATTATGTAACTGCCTTTTTAATATCTATGTTTAGATGTCCATATATATCTCAAAATTATCCGAAACTGCCCTTCTTTATCTGAAATAATGACAGGAAACTTAATTTATATTTCCCCAAAAGCAAAACCTCTCACGAGGATAAAGCAAAGGAATTACATTTGAGAGGTAATCATAGAGGAAGGAGAGAGGGAGTGAGAAGATTGAGTTAGGACAGGAAGAAAAGTCAATATAAATGTGTGCTATTGAGATCACTTATGAACAATAGGGTTCAATTCTATGAGGATCTTCAGGGAAGCAATCACAATGCCTTCATTAGTACGTCTCCTTTGGAGAAATGTCTGTTCATGTCTTCTGCCCATTTCTTGACTGGATCTTTTTTTTTTTTTTTTTTTTTTTTTGTGGGGTGGTAATATTGAGTTTGGTAAGTTCTTTATAGATTTTGAATACTACCTCTTTAACTGATAAGATATTTGTAAATATCTTCTAACATTTTGTAGGTTGCCTTCTAGCTTTGTTGACTATTTCCTTTGCTGTGCAAAATTTTTTTTTGTTTGTTTGTTTGTTTTATCTTGACGAAGTCCCAATAGTTCATTTTTGCTTTTGTTTCTCTTGCCTTTGGAGACATGTCTAGCAAGAAGTTGCTGTGGTTGAGGTCACAGAGGTTGCTGCCTGCATTCTCCTCTAGGATTTTGATCGATTCCTATCTAACATTTAGGTCTTTCATCTATTCTGAGTTTATTTTGGTGTATGGTGTAAGAAACTAATCCAGTTTCATTCTTCTACATGTTGCTGTCCAGTTTTCCTAATACCATTTGCTGAAGAGACTGTTTCTTTTCCATTGAATATTATTTCCTGGTTTGTCAAAGATAAGTTGACTATAGAGTTGGGGGTCCATTGGGTCCATTTCTGGGTTCTCTATTCTATTCCATTGATTCTACTGATCTGTGTGTCAGTTTTTGTGCTAGCACCATGCCGTATTGATGATTACAATGTTGTAATATAGCTTTAAGTCCAGAATTGTGATGCCTCCAACTATGGTTTTCTTTTTCAACATTCCTTTGTCTATTCAGTGTCTTTTCTGTTTCCACACAAATTTTAGGATAGTTTGTTCCAGCTCTGTGAAAAATGTTTTGATAGGATTATAGCAAAGACATACAAAAGGCCAATAGACACATGAAAAAATGCTCAACATCACTTGACGTCAGGGAATCTATATCAAAACCACAATGAGATACCAGCTCATATCAGCCAGAATGGCTAAAATTAACAACTCAGGAAATAACAGATGTTGACAAGGATGTGGAGAAAGGGGAACCCTCTTACACTGTTGTCAGGAATGCAAACTGGTGCAGCATCTCTCAAAATCAGTATGGAGGTTCCTCAAAAAGTTTAAAATATAGCTACCCTATGACCCAGTAATTGCACTATTAGGCATTTACCCAAAGGATACAAACATATTGATTCGAATGGACACCTGCACCCAATATTTATAGCAGCAGAGTCCACAGTAACCAAAATATGGAAAGAGGCCAGATGTCCATCAACAGATGAATAGGTAAAGAAGAAGTTATATATATATATATATATATATATATATATATATATATATGGAATACTACTCAGTCATCAAAAAAATGAAATCTTGCCATTTGCAATAACATGGCTGGAAATAGAATGTTTTTTTTTTTATTTTTTAATTTTTTTTATAAACATATAATGTATTTTTATCCCCAGGGGTACAGGTCTGTGAATCGCCAGGTTTACACACTTCACAGCACTCACCATAGCACATACCCTCCCCAATGTCCATAACTCCACCACCCTCTCCCTACTCCCCTCCCCCCAGCAACCCTCAGTTTGTTTTGTGACAGTAAGAGTCTCTTATGGTTTGTCTCCTTCCCGATCCCATCTTGTTTCATTTATTCTTTTCCTACCCCCCAAACCCCCCACGTTGCATCTCCACTTCCTCATATCAGGGAGATCATATGATAGTTGTCTTTCTCTGATTGACTTATTTTGCTAAGCATAATACCCTCTTGGAACTAGAATGTATTATGCTTAGCAAAGTAAGACAGTCAGAGAAAGACAAACACCATATGATTTCACTCATATGTGGAATTTAAGAAAGAGAACAGATGAACATAAAGGAAGGGGGGAAAATAAAATAGGGAAAACAGAGAGGGAGGCAAACCATAAAGACTATAGGAAACAAACTGAGGGTTGCTGAAGGGGAGGTGGGTGGTGGGATGGGGTAACTGGGTGATGGGCATTAGGGAAGGCACTTGATGTAGTGAACACTGGGTATTGTATGCAACTGATGATCACTGAATTCTACCTCTGAAACTAATAATACAGTATATATAATTTAAATTGAATTTAAATATTTTTTTAAAGAAAAAAAAAATGCTTCCAAGCACTGGGTGTGCTGCATAAACAATGAATCTTGGAACTGAAAATATAAAATTTTAAAAAAATGCTTCTAGCAATTTTCCATCTGAAGAATGGGATGATGAGAAGCATTTATATATTGGCTACTTCCTTCCATTATGGAGGGTCATCCCAAAGGTATTAACTCCTCCACACTTTCTGCATTTACAAACAGGTTTGGGCTCTTGTAGTTTCAGAGAAGACCTTAGGACAGAAACGGAAAGGTACACTGTGGACTGTTGAGGTAGAAAAGATCACTTGTACGATACTGTCAACCATATATGTGGCTAAATCAGAGACTGGCCAAGGAGCTGCAATATGGGATATCAGAAGCATTTGGAACATTCCAGTTTGTTCTGCTCAGATCCATGTGCATCTGCATTAAATCCACCCTGCTACTGGATTGTCAAGGTGGTGGCCGACATAACCTCTATGTACCCCCAGCCCTGAAGACAGATAACAAATGACTGAAATCCCCCAGAAAGTCATCCCACCCATCTAGTTTTTGAGTGCTGACTCTGTGGTGCATTTTCTCTGGTGGACATAAGACACAAATATCCACATGCTTTCTATCCCAATTAGTCAAAGTAAGGGAAAAAGTCTGATTGATTTACAAATTAGTCAGAGTAAGGGTACTAGAAGAAGGTTTTATTCAGGAAGTGATACTTAGAATGGGTTTATTTAATAGGTTTAGAGGAAAAAAAATAGATTTTGAGGACATATGTTGAGTTTTCAAAAGAATGAAAGGTCTGAAATTGGCAGAATGTATTTGAGGCAGAGTAAGGAGACTTATCTTGACTAAAGAAGAAGGAAATCAACTTTGGCAATACCCCAGTCATAGAATTATATGCAAATACCTAAAATTGCTTTTGTTCTTCTTATTTTAATCTTCTGTAGAGTAGTCTTTTCAAATATTTTAAATATATCAAATTTTCCCTCCCACATGTGTCCCCAATCTGCCTGGTACTTCTGCCTTATTAGTAACCATGTCTTAGTTTCTGGTCTATTCCTCCAGAATTTTTTACTTTTCCCTTTTACACAAAAGATGAACACTAAACATAGTTTTGCACCTACCCATTTTTTAACTTAATAGTATCTTGAAGAACTTTTATATCCCTTCTTTCTCTACCTCTTGTGTGTGTGTGTGTGTGTGTGTGTGTGTGTAGTCAATAGTGTTTTCTTTTTTACCTCTGTTGTATTGTATGTGCTTATATTTCTACATGATTGGCCAACTTTAAATGATAGCTTTTGAGTCTCAGAAATCCAACTACCACCTTTTACTCCCCTTTCCCAGTTTTTTTTTTTTTGTTGTTAATTTTTTGTTAACTTTTGGGTGGTGTACTGCATAAACATTCATAATCTGTTTTGTTACATTAATCTCTTGGGTCTCAGTTCTATGGTTAAATACATTAAATTCTCATCCCAGTCCCTTGCATTATTTTTGCAATTATTTCTTGGTTAGCTGAAATTCATCCTCTAGATTCCTCAATAAGATACCAGGAAAAGTATTTTCTGCTTTCTTCCATTTTCAGAACTGTTTGTAACCTTCTCTCTTGAAAATGAGTGTGGCTATATATAAAATCCTTAGATCATAACTTCTTTATTTCCTTATTGTGAAGGTGTGATACTCTAATGTAACCTCTAATATAACTTCCATTTTTCCCCACAGCCTAATATTTTTGTCTGGCCGCCCAATATTTTTTATTATTATTTTTATTGCTATTATTTGTCTACTTCCTCTGGTGCAAAATATGCCTTTTCAGAATTCAAGTTCTTTTATGTCAGTGAAGTTTTCAAATTTGAACCTTCAAATGTGTCTTGTTGAGGGAATGGGGTAATGTATATTCTCAATCTTCTTTGCTTATTTTCTATGTTTGCTATTTCCCAAAAAGTAGTCTTTTGTAAATCTTTGTTTTCATTTTTTAAAATTAATTTCTCAAGGCGCCTGGGTGGCTCAGTCAGGTAAACCTCTGACTCTGATTTTAGCTCAGGTCTTGATCTCAGGGTTGTGAGTCAAGCCCTGTGTTGCTCTAGGGTGGGTGTGAAGCCTACTTAAAAAAAGAAAGAAAGAAAGAAAGAAAGAAGAAAGAAAGAAAGAAAGAAAGAAAGAAATTCATTTCTCTCATTTCCATAATTTCTGCCCTTTACAGTGTTTTTCTTTATTTTTTAAAGATTTATTTATTTGTTTGAGAGAGAGAGAAAGGAGTGTGAGTTGGGGGAGGGGCAGAGGGAGAGAATCCTCAAGCAGACTCCCCACTGAATGTGAAGCCTGACTTGGAGGCTCGATCTCACTACCCTGAGATCATGACCTAGCTAAAACCAAGAGTCAGACACTTACTAAGCCACCCAGTTCAACTATCTAGTGTTTTCAACTATCTATTCTAATTCATTCTCCTTCAAATATCACTACTATTTTTACAATTATTGGATTTCTTCTACTTCTTTCTTGAGTTCTACCTGTTTGCATCCTTTTTTTGACTGGTCTTCTTGACTGCTCATCTCTTCCCTGAGCTCTTCCAATTTTAGCTTTCCTTTTAGAGGAAGTTGAGTCATTTTGATTTTGAGTCTGAAAATATAACATTTTCATCTACTAGAAACATTTTTCTGTAAATGCTCTTCATCTGTTGGTAACTTCTGGAATATACTGAACCTGAGATTCTTCTCCATACCTCCTTTTGCATATTTTTGCCTTACCTCAGCTGTTTTGGCAGCCCTCCACAGAAAATAATGTGTGTGTGTATGTGTATACACATACATACATACATACAAACATATATATACCTATATAGTTAGTTTTGTTGAAAATGTAATTTGCAGAATTTTCTTTCATTTTCTTGTTTATTTCTTATTCATTCCAGGAGTAGAAAAAGAAACCGCCTTAGGCTGCCATGTTCTTTTTTTTTTTTTTTTAATTAACATATAATGTATTATTTGCTTCAAGGGTACAGGTCTTTGATTCGTCAGTCTTATACAATTCAAGCACTCACCATAGCATGTACTCTCCCCAATGTCAATCTCCCAGCCATCCCATCCCCCTGCCCCCCTCCACTTCAGCAACCCTCAGTTTGTTTCCTGAGATTAAGAGTTTCTTATGGTTTGTCTCCCTTTCTGGTTTCATCAGGCTGCCATGTTCTTGCTGCATGTCTCAAATTTTGATTTCTCTTTTATTATCTCTGAATTCTGATATGAAAACATGACTGTCCCAATGAATTCAATTGAATGGTAATTAAATCCTAAGAATACATAGAAATATAATGAAAAACTACTGTTATGAGTGATCTGTTCATTATGGTAGGCAATCTTAGAGTAGGAGACTTAATATATAGGAAATTTTAAATGCTATTTTTCATATTTTAAGTGGTTAGCTATGCTGAGCACTAATGGAACAATGTGCATATCTTAGAAGTTCAAATTTTTAGTACATGTTTCTTAATGAGAATGGAAGAAATGATTAATTACTTGTTCTGATTCACAGAGAAGCCTAGAGGACCAAAATAGCCAATTTCCTTATTTCAATGATTGTTTACACTGATGAAGACTCTGTGTGAATCCCAGTTGTTGACCATATGTGCAGTGATTTTTATAAACAAAATACTTTTCTTCACAACTACTTAAAAATATGTACAACATATGCTGCCAAGACTTTTTCTGTCAGTGTGAGAGGCTATCAACACCAGTGATGTTTAGTGTTTTTCTAAAAAAAAAAAAAAAAATCAGACTATAACATTAAGTAGAGGGGGAGGCAAAAGCCATGAGATTTGCTATACCATGGAACTCTCAACTTGTTTGTGCACAATAGTCATGTGCCACATGATTGGAATTCCAGCCAACCACAAACATTATTTTTTAATTAACAGGCGATCCAACTACTGGAGTTGGAAAAATATTTGGTGGAGTCAAGTATAAGATTGTTCAAAGTTCAATGAGAAAGAGAAAGGGACTCGATAATTTCCTATGTGATCACTTTTCCTCTTGATTTTGTGCTGTCTTATACCTGCCTTAATATTGATATCCTTCTTACACATGGTTTTAGTTTAAATTTAAATGAATTAACCAAAGTAGCCAAGATATTACATTCTTTTGTTTCCTTAGCCTTTCTCTGTTTAGTGAAAAAATAGATGCAAAGAGGATGGTTAAAAAGAACTTTTGACCAAAAGGGTAGTAGACATCATATATTTTCTAAAGCTGTACAATTTTTTTTCAATTGACTTCAATTAATTAATTTAACTTTCCCAAGAGAAAATCTGCTAAGTATCCTGAAATCAAGTGGAAACATGAGAGAAAGAAGTAAATTACATTAAATGACACGGGAAAAGAGAGTGGAATGTTCTCATTCAAAAATAATAATTTTGGGAGATAATTTAAAAAATTGGAAGAATTTGCAAATCATTAAATATAAATTATTGCAAAAAATGCATGTTCATGAAGGAGGTTTTCCTGGAGAAAGAAATAGTTATTTTTTTTTCTAAGATTTTATTTATTTATTTGAGAGAGAGCAAACACAAGCAGGGAGAGTAGCAGACAGAGGGACAGGTAGAATTGGGCTTCCCACTGACCAGGGAGCCTAATGCAAGGCTGGATCCCAGTACCCTGGGATCATGAGCTCATGGCAGACGCTTAACTGACTGAATCTCCCAGGGGTCCTGAAAGTATTAGTCTGAATCATAGGAGACATGACTATGTTAGTTTGTGGCTATTTTTCCTTATGTATTTAATGTTGTATGAAGTTGCATATAACATATCTATATTCTTCAGCCAGCATTGTTTGTTTCATTACTGTTAAATTTTGAGAAATAAGCACAAAAGGGTGAACTTTTCTTCTTCTCAGTATAGCAAATACATCATAGATAAACATCTGATCATTACATGTTTGTGATAAAGAGAAATGGTAGTGAACAAGGCACTGAAGGAAGAAAAATATTTATTTTATATGAAAGGCATGAAAGTAGACTTTGCATATAGTATCTCATTACATGAACAATATATAAAGTTTAAAAAATTATCTGCTGTGTAGCCTCAGATGTATTATCACTCACTTCCCTGTAAAATACCTATGAAGTCACAAGGAAAAAGATACAAGTTTGCTAAGTGAAATAAGCCAGACACAGTAAGATATTGTATGATCTGGAATCTAAAAAAGTCAAATTCATAAAGGAGAAGAGGGTTGAATGGGGTTACCAAGATTAGGGGCATGGGTGAAATAGGGATTTATCAATCAAGGTATATAAAGTTATAATTATGTAGGATGAATGAATTCTGGAAATCTAATGCATAACATAGTTACTATAGTAAATAATGTTATATAGTATATAGAAATTTGTTAAGAGAGTAGATCTCAGGTACTTTCACCACAAAACAAAAACAAACTAATAAACACCAAGATGTTGAATGCCAGGAACTGGTTAATATATCCACTAATTGGGGCGCCTGGGTGGCTCAGTGGGTTAAGCCTCTGCCTTTGGCTCAGGTCATGATCTCAAAGTCCTGGGATCGAACCCCACATCGGGCTCTCTGCTCAGCAGGAAGCCTGCTTCCCCCTTTCTCTCTGCCTGCATCTCTGCCTACCTGTGATCTCTCTCTCTCTCTCTCTGTTTCAAATAAATAAATAAATAAAATCTTTAAAAAAAAAATATATATATCCACTAATTATCAGGCAGATAGAACCAGGATAATAACAATGCATCCCAATCTCATGGCACAACTGGATGTTTCCTCATGCAGTAGAGACTCACAGAAGAGGGAAAAACTCCATATTTCTAACACAGCCTTCCCCCAGCAGAATAAAACACTTAAGGGACCCCTATTATTATGAGGTAGGTATTAGCTGTTGAGGAGACAAGAATCTGCCTTTAATCTGTATCTCCAGATTCTTCTATTTGTTTTCACATTCATACAGGAATGGCAATTCCAAGCAAGTAATTGGATGGAAAGGAGAAGAAATATCAATGGCATAGTATAAACTTGATGGTCTTACAGTAAGAACATAAGAAAGATATTGGTTGCCAAATATTATTTTCTCACTTTTTTTTTTTTTCCAAAAATTCAGAGTAACAGAGAGCCAGATAGGGGGAGAGAAGGAAATAGTATGTCTGTATGGCAGACTCTCTGGTGAAAAAAAAAAAAAAAAAACTGTGACAGTAATCTCCTCTTTTGTTGACATGAGGTCACCTTTCAACTAAGTCAAAATTGCTACCATTTCTATAGTGCTCAGTATATGCAAGATGTTGTTCTAAATCCTTTATGTATGGTGCCCGGGTGGCTCAGTGGGTTAAAGCCTCTGTCTTCAGCTCAGGTCATGATCTCAGGGTCCTGGGGTGGGGCTCTGTCTGCATCAGGCTCCCTGTTCAGTGGGGAGTCTGCTTCTCCCTCTCTCTCTCTGCCTGCTTGTGCTTGCGCTCTCTCTCTCTCTCTCTCTCTCTCAAATAAATAAATAAATCTTAAATAAAATCTTAAAAAATAAATCCTTTAGGTATATTAACTTATTTAATTTTCCTAGAAACCTTATGAGGGAGATATCAAATTACTTACTTTACATATAAGAATTTGAAACATAGAAAAATAAGTGAAATCTGGATTCAAACCCAGGCAGTCTGGATCTCGAGTCTGGACTCCCAATTATGCAATCATAAGGTTCATGAAAGTAAGTGGTGAAATCTGGATCTAAACCCAGGCAGTCTGGATCTCGTGTCTGGACTCCCAATCATGCAATACAACAAAAGAGTCCTGCACCAGACCTACCTCAGAAATCCACCACTTCAAAATTTGTAAAGAAATAAAATGTCATTGAAATCAGTAAGAAATATGTGACAGAATATGAAAAAAGAAATATCCTGGTGACCAGATGAATAGCCACCTCAGAAAATTAACTCCTGTGAAACCCAGATGAAAATGTTAAGAAATTATATGGAGTCTTTAATATCAAGTCTGAAGAGAGAAGAAAACCTAAAATCAATAAGTGAGGACAAAAAAGAGAAAACAAGAAGACGGGGTGACAAGGGTGGTGAGAGATTAAAAAGTATTTCAAGAAAATCTACACAAGGGGCACCTGGGTGGCTCAGTGGATTAAGCCTCTGCCTTCGGCTCAGGTCATGATCTCAGGATCCTGGGATCGAGCCCCACGTCGGGCTCTCTGCTCAGCGGGGAGCCTGCTTTCCCCTCCTTCTGCCTGCCTCTCTGCCTACTTATGATCTCTGTCTGTCAAATAAATAAATAAAATCTTTAAAAAAAAAGAAAAGAAAATCTACACTATATGGCATACTGATACTATACACAATTTAATCAATAATTAATAGGATAAATTTGAAGGTTTTGCAAAAGACACCAGTTGAAAATTTGTGTTTCTGGAGAAAATATTAGGCCACATGAAAAAGAAGCAATAATCAGATACATATTAGAGATGAGGGGAAATAAAAAATACTTGGTGAATAATGAAATTGTTCTTCATGTCTTACGCAAAAAAATGTTAATTCTAGATTCTTAAAATAAATATAAAATGCATCTGCTTTTTCTATGAGCTCAAAGGGAAGCACTAAAAAGAATTATCAATTTTTCATCAGTTAAAACCCATTCCTAAAATCACTTGGGCCTGGACCCAGGGCCAAGGTGATCATAGCTCTTTGACAATATTTTCCATTTATTTTATGTTTTGGGCAGCCTGTTTTTCCTTGCTCAACATTGGTCATTTATATAATCTAGAGAAACATAATGACAATCTAAATTTTCAAAGTTTACAGCTGAGTTACTATACATTTTAATATATTTTTATAATACATTATTCATATTTGTGGTCATGTACCCTTACTCATCCCTAAAGTTATACTGGAGTTGTCTTTTCATCTGCTAGCTATTCCAGAGACTTATGTCACAGGTCTTTTCAAACAACTAGTTTTATTTTATTTTATTCTTTTAAGATTTTATTTATTTTTTGACTGAGAGACAGAGAGAGAGAGAACACAAGTAAGGGGGAGTGGGAGAGGGAGAAGCAGACTTCCCGCTGAGCAGGGAGCCCTATGCAGGGCTTGATCCCAGGACCCTGGGATCATGACCTGAGCTGAAGGCAGATGCTTAACTGACTGAGCGACCCCGGTGCCCCAGAACTAGCTTTTAAATACAATTAGCAATTCCACTGTATTTCTGTTTTCTTGTCTTTTAGCTTCTGCTCTTATTTTTATTACTTCCTCATGGGTTTCATGAGCATGGCTTTGTGAGGTGGAGTGCTTTTACTAATTTCTTGAGTTGAATGTTGAATTTGTTTTCATTCTTTCTTGACTAATATGAAGAGCATTTAAGGCTACATTTTTTATTTTCTTGGGCTTAATCCCATTACTTGTAGTAGAGTTATGATATTTAACAAGTGTGCAATTGCAATTTTTATTTTGTCAAGGGCACAGGACTTACAAAAGAGAGTGCTACTCTCTGATTGCATTGTTTTTTTTTCTATTGAAACATATATGCATAACTTTTATGAAAAGTGATTTATCTATGTGTTATACAGATGTGTATTTTTATTGCTAATACAACCATATCTTACATGCAATTAAGTTTGACTGAATAGATTTAAAAATATACTTTAAAATAATCTATATGGGGGCGCCTGGGTGGCTCAGTGGGTTAAGCCACTGCCTTTGGCTCGGGTCATGATCCCAGGGTCCTGGGATTGAGACCTGCACTGGGCTCTCTGCTCAATGGGGAGCCTGCTTCCTCCCCTCTCTCTGCCTGCCTCTCTGCCTGCTTGAGATCTCTCTCTGTCAAATAAATAAATAAAATCTTTTAAAAAATAATAATCTATATGGAACTTTTTGTTTAGTTATTCTGGTTTTGAATCCATTATCTGTACTTTATACAAAAATATAGTTCAGTAAGTATGATATCATCGCTTTCCAGATGAGAAACATGACGCACAGAAAAGTTAATGGCTTACCAAAAAACACAGAATTTGACTCTGATGGTGTTGTAAGTTGAACCCAACTCTTTGATTCCAAAGCCCCTTATCTTTCCACTGTATTGTTCATATCTCACATACAAATATAAACTTTGTGTAAGAAGTTTATGTTCATGGAAGCAAAAATGTATATTTGCTAGAAAAACTCCATTATGTAAAAATTTGCCAGGTAAGGAAAGTCTCCAATACATATCTCAGTCATTTGGCATCTTGCCTGTCTGTTTCATTGCCATTTTTGTGAAATCAGACTGACATTGGGAAATTTCAAATATAAAATGAAATTGGATCAATATGCTGTTAAAAAATATATCTTTTTCAACTGCTCCGACTTTACTTAACAATTGATTCATTTAAAGAATATATTGGTTGCGCACACTATGGCATTCAAGATTCTTTGCACTGTAGTGACAAATATAAATAGGATACTGCCCTTCCGTACTTCCAATGTTTCCTGTATCTATATCCTACATATTTTCTTTTGGAAATTAAGTTAAAATCCATTTTGTTTGGAGACTTTTGCCATTCCTCTTGAGATAATCAGCAATTCTTTGGCAGAGGTAAATAAGTGGTGTTGACAGGAGCAGGGATTACAAAATTTAAAAAAAAGAGATTCAGCTACTTTGTAAATATTATGATTGCTTATTTCACCTTATTTTCCAAAAGCTTTTTTAAAATTTTTTTAATAAACATATAATGTATTATTAGCCCCAGGGGTACAGGTCTGTGACTCGCCAGGTTTACACACTTCACAGCACTCACCATAGCACATACCCTCCCCAATGTCCATAACCCCACCCCCCTCTCCCTACCCACCTCCCCTTGGTCCCCCTCAGTTTGTTTTGTGACAGTAAGAGTCTCCTATGGTTTGTCTCCCTCCCCATCCCATCTTATTCCAAAAGCTTTTTTTAGGACTTTTCTATTGTCACTGATTAGGAAACAGTAATCTAAGAAATTCATTTTTTTTTAAATGAATGGAAGAATTGTCATTTACGGACTTTATATTTCTATGCCTTGTTGTTTCAGGAAAGCTCACTTTCAAAGTGTAATTTTGAAGAGATTATTAGTTCTCTGACAATCAGATTCTTAAGGCTTCTTCCTCCTTTTTCCTTTCTTGCTTTTGTCTAAGAATGCAGCAGTTGAGTGAAATGCCAGAGGGATATGGCCCTTTTGGGGAGAAATATGGCATAGCATTCCTTAATTTTCAGAACTATAGATACAGAGTTTTTTAGCCCTATCTGTCCAAATCTGAACTCCTACTTCATTATGGCATTTGATCTATTACCAGGAACCAGGGGCCAGGTTCGAAAACTTAAAAGGATTTCATTTTAACTCTGGAACATGATATTTTAAAAGCTGAAAATGCCATAGACTTTAAAGTAATTTCTCAATGCTTCTAATTCTTGGTATAAAGCTTAATTTACAGAGAATGCTGACTTGCCAAATGAGTCTAAAGCTATCTTGGTATTCATTCAATTCTTAGTCCTTAAAATCCAGCAACAAGGCATATGTGAAAGGAATCCCTCCAAACTATTCATTTCTAAGAAGAAAGATAATTTAGAGAATGTATGCCAAAAGTAATTTACCTCTCTAAGGAAATTTGATCAACAAATTAGAGGAGAATTAAAGCCTTTCGAAAAGTAAGATGACTACAGTGATGTTATCAGAAAGTGACACTAAACGCAGAATGTCTTCCTTTGAATGGATCATAATGGAAAAAGATACCTGGGGAAGTAAGTAAGACTCAAGAAGCAGCTAGGGAACAGAGTAACGTTGGTTCCACAAACATGGCCTGCCCAAGGTTTTTAGTGACCTTAAAGCAACAGAGATCTATGTAGGTATGCTGGGGAGCAAGAACAGCCCCCACAGGTTGCTGCAGAATGGGCTTGCTCAGCTCTTTCACTCAGGAGGGTAGCCAAATAGTCCTAAAATCACATGCGGGTGGAAGTTCTCCACCAATAGTACTCAAAACCACTGCATACCCTCTTACGCCTGTTGCCAAGTGGTTTGTTGAGTTAAAAAAACAAAAGTGTATAAGCTTGCCTTTAAGTCTTGGTTTATATGCTTATTAAATGTGTCATTCTTGGCAAGTCACATAAGCTCTCTAAGGTCCAATTTCCTGATCTGTAAAGTGGGCATTAACACTTTACCACATAGGTTTTCATGATGACTATGGGAGTCCATACATTTTTGGAGGACAGGGCCTTGTGCCTCTGTTTGCAGCTCTATCTCTAACACCTCATCCAGAGGTTGTCACAGAGTAGATTCTCAATGAATATTTGCTGAATGAGTGAAATGAAAAGATAGTAAACAAAACAAAGTATTCGAGCTGACTAAAAGAATTTAAAATCCTATACAAATGTTAATTATCATAAAAATTCTTCAAAATGAACACACAAAATCATATCATTATCCTTTTACCATGTTTAAACTGATTTGCTGTAATTTCATATATGAAAGGGTTCTTTCGAAAAGTGGTGAAATATTTTCATTGAATTCCAGTCATCAGTCTACAAAAGAAAAAATATGACGGCTGTCAATGCTCCTGATTTGAATGATGGTGTTGGTCAGTTGGGGGCAGGGAGACATTTTCTCTCATGACTTATATAACTAAATGTACTACAATGACTATCTGGTTTCCTCAGAGGATATCACATTGGACTGACTCCAAATACTGAATAAACATTGTACACCAAATCTTGCAGGGCTAGAAATCTTCTCTGTTAATGACAATCTTTGTTCTCAAAGCAGCATCACAGTGGAAGTTGTCTAAAGAGATCATCTGCTGGTCACAAAATGTTTTTATTTTTGTTTCTTCTTTAAAGAGACAATTACCAGAGGTTCCTTTTCCTTTATTAAAAATCAAGGCTAAGAAAATCTTGGGTCTTTCATAGACAAGGTAAATTATTTTTAAAAAATTTAATAATAATCTTGTTTTCTACTTTTCAATTTCATTTAAAAATCTTATATAGCCAAACTCTTTTCAGCACGAAATTAATACTTATGTACTGCTGGAAAAATTTGCAACATTTTAATGTTTTCCTCCAATTTAATGTTTTTCATACCCTATGCATTCCTTTTCCATTCATTCAACAATGTGGGTATCATCTGGTGGCCCAAATCAATGTTTTCAAGTTCCTACATTTTAACATGATATTTCATCTTGCGTCTTTGCTTATTTTGTAAGACTTCAGATACCCATTTTTGTTTACAAAAATCTTCATATTATTTAATTTTTACTTGTACCTTGCAAACTGTCCACATACTTTTATTTACATTAACATAATTTTTTTTAGGAAGACTTTTACAGAAACTGTAAGATAGACATATAAAGAGAAAATAACTAGATCTTGCTTTTTTTAATCTCTAAAACTATTTCTGCTCTTAGAAAATAAATTCAACAAATTCTTTTGGCCAACATAAAGTAATTCAAATATGAAATAAAAAAGTTAATACCTCTTCTAATATGTATATATACATGATTGTATGTCTGATGTCTTCTCTTTTGTGTACAATGAGTTCTGTACCAGTTGGAGTTTTTGTTGTTGTTTCAATACATTCAGAACAGTGCTTTATAACCTATGGGTACGTAGGGAAAATGTAATTTATTTTACTTTTTTAAAAAAGATTTTAAAATCTTAAAAGAGAGGGGGGAAGCAGGCTCTCCACTGAGTGGAGAGCCTGATGCGATATCGGGCTCAATCCCAGAACCCTGAGATCATGACCTGAACCAAAGGCAGAGGCTTAAGCCACTGAGCCACCCAGGCACCCCTTAATTTATTCTACTTTAATTAATCCCTAATTTTTAGTGTTTATTCTGTTTATTCAGTGGTACATGAATTCTAAAGTATCTTCTCTTTTCTTGGCAAAATATGTAGAATATAATATTTGTCATCTGTTTATCCAAAAATTTTATACTAGCATATTTTCTGATTAAATTTCTATGATCAAATACATCATACATATGATACCTAATTAATAAATTGGACTTAAGAGGAAATTACACTTTGTCAGCCCACATTTTTTTCACTAACTATAAGTAACAGAATGGGCTTTTTTTATTTATATAAAGTCAGCAATTTCATATCCAATTTTCAATTTTTACTTGAATTTTAATTATTTCTATGTAGTTCATAAAAGGCTCTATTTCTCTCATGACAGACTGTGGAAAGAAAGATTTTATTTCACTTCAGCCAAGATGATAGTCAGACTAGTTATTTTCTGCATCTCATGCAAATATTTTCCTAGTCTAAATATAATATTTAAAAATAACTCTCTGTACTTATAGGCAATGGCTGCTTTGTTTTAATTTTTTATTCTTTTGGAAATCTAAGAAGTAGATAGAGGCCTGCTTCATGGATTTGAGATGTATACCTAAGGTATATACTAATCAGGTGACAGATTTTTCTAGTGTAGGAACAACATAGTTATCAAGAAAAAATAAACTACCTTTGACCTTTTTCTTTAAGTTTCTGTAATATTCTTGAAGTGTAAACGAAAAGGAAAGAGAAAAGAAATTTTGACATATGAGAACTACATATTTATGCAAAATAGGAGCAGTCTTCTGGGAAAGTCTTCCAAAGAAAGAAAGAAAAAAAAAAGTGGGTGTCAAGAAGGAAAACAGCAAGAGTAGAATTAAGTAATCACAGAACAGTTAAGACAAGGTGAAGGAAAGAGCAATCAAGTGATCAAAGGAATGACCAGGAAATTAAGAGTAAGAAAAAAGAGAAACGCTATGGAGTGGTGGAGAATGTAGAAACAATACCAGAAATCAAGAGGCTCACAATCCAATCTTGGCACAAATTATTCCTGGCTAAAACCCTTATTCATTTATAGATTCAGCCTGTATTCTGATACCCCTAGAAACTGGGAGTTGAGTGAGAAAGATTATCTTTACCCAGAGAAAAGGACCCTGAGGCCAAAGAAACTGAAGAGAAAAGGACTTTGTAGGGCCTGGGCTTCAACGAGGACAAGGAGCGGCATACTTGCAGATGAGCTTAATATTTGAGCTCTTCAGAAATGAAGACCTTGTATTTACAGTGATGCAACTGGAGACACGAATGCCTGGGGACTGAACGGGTTTCAGGAATGGAAGCTTTCCCTGACAAGTTTCCCTCCAAGTTGGCTTGGAACTGCACTAACCTTACAGCTAACCCAGACTGTCACAGACCTATCCTTTTAGAATGAAAATGGCAGAATCCCCTGAAGTGAGGGAAGACTCAAAGTGTGCTTTCAGCTTTAAGTACTTCATGGCTCAAGTGTTCAGTTCCTCTAGTCTCTCTATGGGTCCAAAGGAACTTTGTAGAAAGCCAGTATGCCACAAGTCTCTACATCCATGAGTTTTATTCAACTTTATAGGCAGGGGTGACTATGAGGATCAGAACTAAAATTAATATGGAGTACGGATAAGCAAGACTCTGAGGGAGTCATTATCTGTCTTCCAGATGCAGGAGGGGGAGTGGAGAGGAAAGTATGGGAGTAACTGTGCATCTGAAAATATTCATATTTTTTTGGCCCCAATCCAGATCCTGACTAATAATTTCAAAATGCTGAGGACAGAAGTTAAACAGGCATCTAGATCCATGTCCACTAGGGAGCCCTTGATCGGCTAGCTGCAGGCCAGTAATAAGAAAAGCTCTGAATCTTGAAACCAGGCCAACGAAATAAAACCTAGTGGGTCTGGGCCTATTACAGGTACTATTGGAGGGATAGAATCCAGGTTAAGGATAAAGGGCCAAGTCTCAGAAGCAAGGATTGGTTGAGAAGCGAGGCAATTATTTGAGGTGAGTTGTGTAAATGAGAGGAAGTTCCTTCTTGTTAGTGGTTCAGAAACTATAAAGACCAAGGGGTATAACTAGAGCCTTATGCATGTTTCTGATTCTCCTGTCTAAATGTGGAAGAGAGAATGGTGTTGAGAAGTAAGAGAATAAAATCTGATGGGTTAGGAATTACAGCTTATCTGGAGTTAATTTTTAAGATGCTCACACATTCGAAAAAGATTATCAATAAGTTATCATTTAATTAGCATTAAATTACAATGTAAACTAAAGTCACCCTCTTGGGTTTTCTAAACATTTCCTGAATCGTCTCTTTGATTATTATTTGTAGTTTGTTTTCATAAAGATTTTTTTGTTTTTTAACAAAAGTTTTGTTTTTTAACTTACATATCTGGAAATTCATCAAAGTATCTTTGTGTTTCTTTCTCTTAATGCTTCACCATTTTTTCTGTTACAAGTAAGTATTTGGGGAAGATAGGGCCATGAAAAATAGAGCTAGCTCTAATCTAAACTTAATATTAAGTAAAACTCATTGCATATTAAGCAGCAATATGTATATATTATACTAGAAATATTAGATAACAGTAATAAATTACTAACATTCATTGGAATGTTTACAGCTTGCCCCATGTATTAACTGTTTAACATATATTAATTCGTTGATGGGATCAATGAAATAAATGGTGCTAAGAGGCCTGTTTGGGATGATATTCCCTCAAGGAAAACAAACAAACAAACAAACAAACAAACTTTATTGTCAACAGATCCCTGAAAGTCATTAAATGCCTGGTTATCAGAATTTGAGCCATGGGGTCCAATAGAAACCAACTAACTGGCTATCATCCACCAATTAGGTCTGTCAATCTGAACAGGAATCTTCTTACAGCCTCAGGAATAAATAATGCTCCAATTTTTCTTTTTTCCTCTTTCTTTTTCTCCTAAGTATCATACATTGAAAATATCTCCTCAAATTTCTTGTTCATTCAGGGAAGAATTGAAGGAACGACACTTTTATCTTTAGCTATGCCATTCACTGATCCATTTTGTTCTGGGCTTTATTCTGGGTTAACCCAATAAATTTTACATGGTCTGAAGCAAGTAGAATCTTAAGAGAGAACTTTAGTGAAACTGGTTTAAGAGTCATTGTCTCATTAACCATCAAGAGAAATAATAATTTGGGCAAGCATTTTGCCCATTACCTGCATGACCATTGTCATCCTCAGCTTCACATTGCTAGAGGCCTTTACCTCTGGGGCCAAATTTAATCATACCTCAGGGTTAGCTGAGGAGAGGATATTGGGCGGTCGTGATACCAGCTATTAACAAGGAAAGTGAAGGTGGCAAAGGAAGACTGAGCAGAAATGGCTCAGCAGGAAGAGAAATAGAGGCTAAGAATATACAGAAATGAAAATGGGAGTCATAATATATGGAGAAAGAAAAAAAAAGGAGAAAATTGAGCCTAATTTAGAAGAATTTTCTTTTTAAATATAAAAGATCCAGAGTGATAGAGGTTGTTTTACTTCAAAAAGAAATTGTAGGGGCACCTGGGTGGCTCAGTGGGTTAAGCCTCTGCCTTCGGCTCAGGTCATGGTCTCAGGGTCCTGGGATCGAGCCCCGCATCGGGCTCTCTGCTCAGGGAGGAGCCTGCTTCCCCCTCTCTCTCTGCCTGCCTCTCTGCCTACTTGTGATCTCTCTCTCTCTGTCAAATAAATAAATAAAATACTTAAAAAAAAAAAAAAAAAAAAAAAAAAGAAATTGCAGACAAGGGGAGATGGAGAGGAGAAGGGAGTTGAGGGAAATTGGAAGGGGAGGTGAACCATGAGAAACTATGGACTCTGAAAAACAATCTGAGGGTTTTGGGACGCCTGGGTGGCTCAGTTGGTTAAGCAGCTGCCTTCGGCTCAGGTCATGATCCCAGCGTCCTGGGATCGAGTCCCACATCGGGCTCCTTGCTTGGCGGGGAGCCTGCTTCTCCCTCTGCCTCTGCCTGCCATTCTGTCTGCCTGTGCTCGCTCGCTCTCCTCTCTCTCTGACAAATAAATAAAAATCTTTAAAAACAACAACAACAACAACAATCTGAGGGTTTTGAAGGCGGGGTTGGGAGGTTGGGGGAACCGGTGGTGGGTATTGGAGAGGGCACAGATTGCATGGAGCACTGGCTGTGATGCAAAAATAATGAATACTGTTACACGCTGAAAAAAAAAAAAGTGAAAAAAGAAAAAAAGAAATTGCAGACTCTGGATTTCCTGCCCCATTAAGATAATTTAGGTGAATTGAAAAAAGAAGTGGAAAGAGATATGATTTGTTGAGAGGTTAAAGGAAAAGGAGCAATTGAATGTGCGTAGTAGAGAAAATAAGAATTTTGTGCCAAAATCCACATGAAAAGTTGGTGTGGGTATGTTTCATGATTGTTTCTTACCTGCACTGTCCAAACAAGATAAATGTTTGAGGAGTACCCCTTTTCCTGAACATTACAAGATGAAGCTTAAAATTTATTAGAAATGTTACATCAATAAGTTGGTGTTAATTTTTTGCTATTTAACTGTTAAAACTTCCATTAGCTATACATTTGTTAACCTTCAATAAATTTATCATTTTTTCATTATTGTAAAGGTTGAATTAATAAACCAATTTTAATTAGAGTGTTCTTAAAATTGTAAACATTCAAAAGTAAACTAATACTTTTTAAAATGCAAGGAAATATATATATATATAAGGAAAAAGGATAAAAACAGAACAAAAATAAATGATTTTTAATACCCTGGAATATATATTTTTCATTCTTCTCTCTATGCATATGGATGTGTACAGATTTTATAAAAATCAGATTACACTATAAATACTGTATAGCAACATACTTTTTTCACTTAATGTGTTTTGCACATTTGGCTATGCAAATATAAGTGATTCTATATTATCATTTTCAGAAGCTTTGTGGCATTCCATCCAATGGCTAAACATTTCTGCCAACCTATGTAAAAGTTTAGTTTTTCCAATTTTTGCTATTATATGAAACAGAGAACATCTATTATATCTACATTTTTGCAAGCATCCCTAATTGTTGCCTTAATGTTAGTTTCCCTGAACAGAAATTAATACAAAATGGGCCTACAGCCAAATTTCCCTCCAGAAATTTTTTTATGATTTATAATCCCTCTAATAACATCTGAAAACACACAAGTGCAAGAAGAAGTGAGTGAATCATTGGGAAACAGGGTAAACAATGGTGATAAACCCTCAGGGAACTCCAATATCCCCTTGTTTTTGTTGTTTTGAATTAATACCCTATATAATCTCCTAACCTTGGGGATGGGTTGGCTCTATAGCTTGTTTCTTTCTCATTGGAAGAATGTGGCAAACACAATAGGATATCACTCCCATTATTGTTACATTTGTTTTAGAAGACTCCATCTTTCTAGCAGACCAGAGACTCGATCTCATGGCAGCTTGCTTCTTCTAAACCAGCAGCAAAGTGGCAATGTTGGAGAAGTTTATGTAGTAAGGGACTTAAAGTCACCTCTAAAAGCTAAGGATGACTTTCAGCAAGAAACCACAACCCTCAGTTCTTCACAAGGAGATTAATTCTGCCAACAACCTGAGGGACTTAGGAAGCCTTTATTTCCTTAGTTAAGCCTCTGATGAGACCATAACCCAGGGTGACAGCTGGATTGTAGCCTGGCAAGGCCCCGAAAAAGAACTTAGTTAAGCAGTGGCCAGACTTCTAACCTACAAAAATTGTGCAAGGACAACTGTGTGTTGTTTAAAGCCACTAAGATTGTGGTAATTTTTTATATAGCAAGCAGCAGAAAGCTCATACATTGAGCAAACTCAACTTATCCATTTACTTATTTATATCAATATTGACTTAAGGTCTCATACCCTTTACTGTCATTATTTATTTTGATATTCATATCATCCCAGATGTGGTCAATGTGAACCCCTGCAGTTGGGGTCTATATCCTTTTGATATTTGCCATCATTTTTTGATTACCTTTTTGCTTTCTGGCACAATGAGATGTTCCTGGATGATCTGATACTTTCCTCTAACCTACTTTTGAAATTAGCTGTTTTCTTTAAGGACCCTTGCTTCTTCTTGAGTGGAGAATAGTTTTCAGAAACCAAAATTTGAGCTCAGTGTGTGCTCATCACTGTTGGGATATCACAATGTCACTATATACATATTCATCTATATCTAAACTGGAAATTAAGTTCACATTGATGCCTCAGTGCCTCCTGTTCCAATGTAATACTGTGAGGTTCATTCTAGCTAGATCTTTGTATATTTGTAACCCCTTCCCAAAATAAGAAACCCAGCCCTCATTATCCATAATATTTACATATTTGATCAGTCTCCCTGTATATAACTAATCTCCTTTATCCACTTCCCTTCCTCTTTACAGACACTGTCCTAATCTCACTCAGGTTCTACTACGCTGTTCCAAAACTCTCCTGCTGCCTCTCCTTCCTTCCTCCCCAAACTCTTCCTGCCAGCATAGACTTCCTCTTTACCCAGTTTGAGATAGGCTTCCCATCCAGCTGCTCCCATGTGGATGCCCTATTCACCCCAGTTGGATTCTGTCACTCCAAGCCAGATCATCCTTCCATATGGATGCTGTCCTCACCCTACTTGACTTCTGGCATGCTATATCAGGCAGCTGGTATTCATGAACACTTTCTCATCTCACTCAGATTCTAATAATGCATGCCAAGCCTTCCTGCTTAAATCCCCTCTTCTCTGTCTTCAGATTCTGATGCCCTATAGCAGGACATTCCACTGGATGGACGATTTTCTAAGACAGTCTGGGCTTTGACACCCAGCTCTGGACAGTCCTCCTAACCACATTTAGGTTCTGACACCCTGACTCTGTGGGGATGCTTGGACTCTAATACCATACAATAGTATATTCTAATGCATAAATTAACCCCCCCCTTTCTTGGGTTTCAAGACCCAGGACTGATAGCTTTTCTATGTAGAAACTTTCCTCACCCTGCTCAGACACCTACACTTCAATCTAGACCACTATGACTCCCCAGTGAGGACACCTAACCTGGCTCAGTCTCACCTAATGGCTTTGAACTTAATTATTCAAAGAAAGGAAGGAAAGAAGAAGGAAAGGCAAAATAAGGGAAGAGAAGGATAATGAGAAGGGGAGTGAGAAAAAGAAAAGAAAGAATTATGTACCTTTGATTCTATTTAAATAAAATCTCAGAATAAATATCATATGTTAGTATGTGTAGTGATGCTATATATTTCCAGACCTTATAAGCTTGCTCAATTCAAATACACACAAGATTGTTAAAACCTTTAGCCATTCTGACAGGTGTGAGGTGACATCTCATAGTGGTTTTGATTTGCATTTCCCTGATGATTACTGATGTAGAGCATCTTTTCATGTGCTGATCATCTGTATGTCTTCTGTGCAGAAATGTCTATTCAAGATTCTGACCATTTTAAGTCGAGTTGTTTGAGGAGGGTTAAGTTCTTTATATATTTTGGATACTAACCTTTTATCAGATATGTCATTTGGAAATATTTTTTCCCATTCAGCAGGTTGTCTTTTAGTTTTGTTGGTTGTCTTCTTTGCTGTGCAAAAGCTTTTTATTTTGATGGAACACCCAGAGCTTATTTTGTTGTTGTTGTTGATTCTCTTGACTAAGGAGCCATATCTAGAAAAGTATTGGTATGGCCAATGTCAGAGAGATTCCTGCCTGTGCTCTTTTCTAAGACTTTTATGGTTTCAGGCCCCACATGTAGGTCTTTCATCCATTTTGAGTTCATTTTCGTGTGTGATGTCAGAAATTGGTCCAGTTTCATTATTTTGCATGTAGCTATCCAGTTTTCCCAACACCATTTGTTGAAAGGACTTTTTCTCATAACATATTCTTGCCTCTTTTGTTAAAGATTAATTGACCATATAATTGTGGGTTTATTTTCAGGCTCTCTATTGTGTTCTATTAATCTACGCATCTATTTTTTGTGTAACTGCCATACTGTTTTTATTACTACAACTTTATAGTATGTCTTGAAATCTGGGATTTTGATGCTTCCAGGTTTTCTTTTTCAAGGTTGCTTTGGCTACTTAAGGTTTTTTGTGGCTCTGTGTGAAATTTTGCATTATTTTTTCTAGTTCTGTGAAAAATGTTGTTAGTAATTTGATAGGGATTGCATTAAATCTATAGATTGCTTTGAGCAGTGTGGACATTTTAACAGTATGTATTCTTCCACAAGCATCGAATATCCTTCCATTTGTTTGTGTCATCTTAAATTTCTTTCATCAATGTTTTATAGTTTTCAGGGTACAGGTTTTTCACCTCCTTGGTTAAGTTTACTCCTAAGTATCTTATTATTTTTGGTGCAATTGTAAATGAGATTGATTTTTTTAAATTTCTCTTTCTGCTACTTTATTATTGGTATATAGAAATGAAATGGATTTCTGCATATTGATTTTGTATCCCACAACCTTATAGAATTTGTTTATCAGTTATAGTAGTTTTTTGGTGGAGTTATTAGGGTTTTCTATATAGAGTATCATGCCATCTGCAAATAGGGAAAGTTTTACTTCTTCTCTACCAATTTGAATGGTCTGATTGCTGTAACTAGGACTTCCAATACTGTGAGGAATAAAAGTGGTGAGGGTGGACATCATTGTCTTCTTCCTAATCTTAGGGAAAAGTTCTCAGTTTTCTCCCATTGAATATGATGTTAGTTGTGGTTGTTTCATAGATTGTCTTTATTATACTGAGATATGTTCTTCAACTTTAAACCCACTATGTTGAGGGTTTTTATCATGAATGGATGTTGTACTCTGTCAAATGCTTTTTCTGCATCTATTGAAATGATCATATGGTTTTTACTCATTTTATTGCTCATGTATCATGTTGATTGATTTGAGAATATTGAACCAAACTTGCATCCCAGGAATCAATCCCACTTGATTGTGGTGAATGATTTTTTTTTTTTTAAATGTATTGCTGGATTTAATGTAAAATATATTCTGTTGAGGATTTTTGCATCCATGTTCTTGAGAGATATTGGCCTGTAGTTCCCTTTTCTTGTAGTGTCTTTATCTGGTTTTGGTATCAGGGTAATGCTGGCCTCATAGAATGAATTTGGAAGCTTTCCTTCTTCATATTTTTTGGAATAGTTTGAGAAGAAGAAGTGTTAAGTTTTCTTTAAATGTTTGATAGAACTCAACTGTGAAGACACCTTTTCCTGGGCTTTTGATCACTGGGAGTTTTTTGATTATTGATTCAATTTCATTGCCAGTAATCCATCTGTTCAAATTTTCTATTTCTTCCTGATTCAGTTTTGAGAGGTTACTTGTTTCTAGGAATTTATGCATTTTTTCCTAGGTTGTCCAATTTGTTGGCATATAATTTTTTGCATTATCTTATAATCCTTTGTATTTCTGTGGCGACATTTGTTAATTCTCCTCTTTCACTTCTGATTCTGTTTATTTGAGTCCTCTTTTTTTTTTTTTTCCTTTTGCTGAGTCTGGCTAAAGGTTTATCAGATTTGTTGATCTTTTCAAAGAGCCAGCTCCTGGTTTCATTGACTGTTCTGTTGTTTGTTTGTTAGTTTGCTTTTGTTTTTGTTTTTCTATTTTGTGTATTTCTGCTCTAATCTTTTCATTTTTCCTTCGTGTGGTTTTGGGATTTTTTTGTTCTTCTTTCCCTAACTCCAAAGATTTTGTACCATTGTGTTCTCACTTTCATTTGTTTTCATGTATTTTTTATTTCCTCTTTGATTTCCTGGTTGACCCATTCATTGTTTAGTAGCATGTTATTTAACTTCCACGTATTTGTGTTCTTTTCAGACTTTTTCTTGTTCTTGATTTCTAGTTTCATAGCTTTGTGGTCAGAAAAGATGCATGGTATGACTTCAATCTTTGTGAATTTGTTGAGGCCTGTTTTGTGGCCTAATATGTGATCTATCCTAGAGAATGTTCCATGTTCACTTGAAAAGAATGTGTATTTTGCTGTTTTAGGATGGAATGTTCTGAATATAACTGTTAGATCCATCTGGTCCAATGTGTCATTCCAAGCCACTGTTTCCTTATTGATTTTCTGTTTGGATGATCTATTCATTGATGTCTGTGGAGTGTTAAAATCTTCTGCTATTATTGTATTATATCCATTATTTCCTGTATGTTTGTTATTAGCTTTATATATTTGGGTGCTCCCATGAAGGGTGAATAAATATTTATAATTCTTATATCTTCTTGCTAGAATTGTCGCCTTTATAATTATATAATATATTTCTTTGTCTTTTCTTACAGTCTTTATTTAAAAGTCTGTTTTGTCTGAAATAAACATTGCTACCCTGGCTTTCTTTTCCCATCCATTTGCATGATAGAAGATTTTCCATGCCTTCACTTTCAATCTGCATGTATCTTTAGGTCTGAAATGAGTCTCTTATAGCCAGCATATAAATTGATTTTGCCTTTTTAATCCATTCTGTCACCTTATGTCTTTTGGTTGGAGCATTTATCCCATTTACATCGAAAGTAATTATTGATAGGTATGTACTTACTGCCATTTTATTACTTGTTTTATGATTCTTTTTGTAGTTCTCTTCTGTTTGTTTCTTCTCTTGTCCTTTTCCCTCACAGTTTGCTGGCTTTCTTTATTGATATACTTGGATTCCTTTCCCCTTATTTTTTGCATAGCTATTACTGATTTTTTATTGGTGGCTATCATTCTGCTTGTATATAACATCTTATGCACATAGCAGTCTATAAGAAATTATTGGTTGCTTAAGTTTAAGCCTATTTTTTTTGAAAAAGTATATATATTCTTTTAATAAGGCACCATATTGAATTAAGAAAGGTCGGGTTAGGATTCTGGGTACATCTGAATAAATCTGGGTGGATTACATCATAACTATATTAAAGAAATCACGTAGCTTTTTAAGCCTATTTTTTAACTCACTCCCACCTACCCACATTTTAGGTATATACTGTCATACTTTTATCTTTGTGTTTTATAAATCCCTCAACTGATTTTTATAGATATACTTAATTTTAGTGCTTTTGTGTTTCTTATTTTTCTTATTTTTACTTATGGTCTTTCCTTTCCACTCTAAGAATCCCCTTTAACATTTCTTACAGAGTTGAGTTAGTGATGATGAATTACGTTAGTTTTTTTTGAAACTTTTTATGTTTCTATTCTAAGCATAATTCTAGCTTTCTATTATCTAGCCTTGCTGGATAGAGTAATATAAGAACATTTTATAGCACATATAATGTTGTTACAATAATGTATAATAAAACAAAAGTTGGATTTATTTCTTCTAATAGAGTTAGTAAATTTCTTAGAACAGTTTTCTTAATTTACTTTAAGACCAATTAAAATATACCATTTTTATTTTTTTATTTTTTAAAGACTTTATTTATTTGAGAAAGAGAAAGAGCGAGAGAGAGAGAGAGAGCACTAGCAGAGCAAGGTCAGAGAGAGAGGGAGAGGGAGAAGCAGACAGCCCACTGAACAGGGAGCCCTACAAAGGGTTTCATCCCAGGACCCTGAGATTATGACCTGAGCCAAAGGTAGACACTTAACTGACTGAGCCACCCAGGTCCCCCTAAAATTATCATTTTTAGTGCACAAAGCATGATGTATCAGTTGAAATGTAATATATGGACTCTAGCTTTTCAATAAATGATTTCAAACTACTCAAATCTGTACTCTCAGAGCAGACTGTGCTCAAAAAAATCTGTTTCCTAGAAGTAAAAGTATGGTAAGAATAAAGTAATGAAAAAAACCATTAAAGGGGGAAATAAACAAATTGTGCAAGGGCTGGAGTATAATGAAGTTTTTACTGGAATAAGTGGTGCTAACTGTAAATTGCATCTGGGTGGCGAAGCCACAAAGGAAGATGCAATCAATGATAAAACTATATATAATGTGTCATAATTACTTTCTTACCCCTCTTTTATCTTGGTTTCTTCTTTTGCTAAGATCTTTGTGACATATATAGTGTAATTCATAGTAACCTTTATAATGATGAAATTTACTGAAATGTAGTTTATGGAACTTTTAAGTAAGGATTAAAATATCCTGAAAATGTTTCATTATGAAATCAGCTTTTATTTCCAGACTATTTATTATATCTTTAAATTTGTTTTTAGATTTTATTTATTTATTTATTTATTTATCTGACAGAAAGTAAGCGATCACAAATAGGCAGGCAGAGAGAGAGGGGGAAGCAGGTTTCCTGCCGGGCACAGAGCCCAGTGCAGGGCTTGATCCCAAGACCCTGAGATCATGACCTGAGCTGAAGGCAGAGGCTTAACCATCTGAGCCACCGAGCTGCCCCACATCTTTAAATTTTTTAGTAAGTATAAATTTCTAATGTTGAGATTTGAATTGATTTTAATTTTTTATGTTTTTATGGACATTATATTTAATTTTTATGAAAATTAGGACTTTTTTAGGGATAATTATAGAATATTTTTGCCTCCTTATTTATAACTAAAAATGTTTATCTTTTATTCAGTAAATTTCAGGCACTTGAATTCTTTCTTTATTTCATTTACTAACCTTTGAAGTAGATGCCATCATTATCCTTCACATTTGCCAAAGAAGAAGATGAATTTTAGAGAAGTAATAAATCCATGGTTACAAAGCCAGAAAGTGGTAAAGTCACAATTAAAATTCATATTTGTCTTATTCCAAGGTTGATGATTAGTTACTGCCCTATACTGTCCTAGATGAAACCAATTTTATTTTTAAATATCCATATTTATGATTTTTCTACAGGTAAAATGGTAATAAGTGAATTTAAGGGCTTCTTCAATAATAAGAACTATTATTACAGGTTTTAGAAATAAGTGTAGTAGGGCATCAAGGTGGCTCAGACAGTTAAACGTCTGTCTTCGGCTCATGTGGTGATCTTGGGGTCCTGGGATAGAGCCTCATGTCAGGCTCTCTGCTCAGCAGGGAGCCTGCTTCTCCCTCTCCCTCTCCCTCTGCCTGCCATTCTGCCTGCTTGTGCTCTCTGTCTCAAATAAGTAAATAAAATCTTTTAAAAAAAGAGGAAGAAAGAAGTTTACTAAGTTCACAATACAGAACACACAAAAGCATGAATTTCTCATATGTTCCTTGGTTTGTTTACCTGAGAGTCCAACAATGCAATTGAGGGGTGGGGTTTTAGCTGTAGCTGGACTGGACTACATGGTTTGTTGCATGAAATTCTCAGGGTGCAGCAAATCTGGAGAACATCCAGAAATAAAAGGCTTCTAATTGACTCAAACCCATTTCCCTCCCATACGGGCTTGCATAATTGCACCACTTTCCATTTGAAGTTTCAGAAAGCATTCTTTAAATGAGGAGGGATGACTGACTTCTGACTTGTACTTACCATTACACTTATTAAATTTCTTTTCCTCAGTGTTAGTGAAATGATTACAAATAACTGATTATTAACCTTCTGACATGTGTTTAGAAATAAATGTCTTTCTCAAAGTTCAAACTATATAACATTTGTCCAGTACCATATACTTCTCCATTGCCCCATCCCTACTTCTACTTAGCCTTCTGAGTGCATTGAAAATTAGAAATAAGGACTTTACACAGTACATATTTAGAAATCTATCTTAAGTAATTGTCTATATCAGTACTGTCTATAAAAATATAATATAAGCTACATCTAGAATTTTCAATATTTCAGTAACCATATTATTAATTTAAAAGATGATGTTAGTTTAATAATAAATTTTATTTAATCTAATATACAAAAATATAATTCTCAAAAACATGTACGCATGAAAAAAATTACTTGTAAGATATTTTATGTTCTATTTTTTTACATTAAATCTTCAAACCCCAGTGTGTTTTTTATAGTTACAAAATACTTCAATTTGAACTTAGCCACATTTTTAAAAAGATTTTATTTGTTTATTTGACAGAGATCACAAGTAGGCAGAGAGGGAGGCAGAGCGGGGAAGCATGCTTCCTGCTGAGCAGAGAGCCTAATGCGGGGTTCCATCCCGGACCCTGGGATCACAACATGAGCCAAAGGCAGAGGCTTTAACCCACTGAGCCACCCAGGTGCCCCAACTTAGCCACATTTTAAATGCTCAACAGCCACATGTGGCTAGTGGATGTCATATTGGAAAAAGTAGGTCTAGACATTTTTAACTAGGTTTCTGGCTTGCAAGTGACATAATTTAGGCAAAATAGGAGCTTATTGTTCAGTAAAATCAGGAAACCTTCAATAAACAAAGAAACAAACATGTAATTGAGGACTCAAGAACCAGTAGAACATGGAAATTGATGACTTTCATTAGCTTCCTTCTTTCACATTGCCCAGTGACTTTCTCTACAAGGTTGGTAACATAGCCTTCGGCAGTTCTCAAAGTTCATATTCCACATAAGATTGTTTCCCAGCTTATACCTGCAGGACTAAATCTCCTCTTTAACTTCATCTCAGTAGTACCAAGACAGAGCTCTAAGATACATATCTATTGTTTGTCTACCTAGTAAATTCTGGTAAGAAGATACCCTTGTTTCATTCACTCTTTCCTTCTGGTGGGGATGGGGAATTTGTGGCAAAACTTCCTCATCACAGCAATCCAGGCTGACCTAGTAGTGTACTCCATCCTGCTAAAAGAAGTGATTTGTCTTAGGTAAATGTATAACCCAATTAGTACAAATCAGAATTATTTGGGGAAGGATTGATACAGATGATAGATGGAGGAATTGGATGCTATCTCCAACTGGGAAAATGAGTTAAAAGAATATTATAAACTTATAGGTATTGGGATTCATCTTTGTTGATATTAAGAAAACACCTGCCTGGGTGCACCTGGGTGGCTCAGTGGGTTAAGGCCTCTGCCTTCAGCTTGGGTCATGATCCCAGGGTCCTGGGATCCAGCCCCACATCGGGCTCTCTGCTCAGCGGGAAGCCTGCTTCCCTTCCTCTCTCTCTGCCTGCCTCTCTGCCTACTTGTGATCTCTGTCTGTCAAATGAAAAGAAAATCTTAAAAAAAGAAAAGAAAAGAGAAGAAAAAAGAAAACACCTGCCCAAAAATAAGTCAATTTAGAGGAAAAGATGACAAGGAGATGAAGAGAAGTAGTGTCATAATGACATTGTGGAAATCCCTGGATTCAATCATATCAAGAGCATTTTCACCCTATGCTGAATGCTTTAGTAAAGGTGGCTTAGAAATGAAAGGGAGTAACGTAATCCTAAAATTGGTCCAACTTGGGTCAGAGTTCCAAGCCACAATGTCACTATGTAGAAAGTAAAATTTAAAAAAAAAAAACACACAAATCAGATATGGTTAAAAATGCAATTAATGGCTCATTTTTATTGAACTAAGCCTTCTTTAGAGGAGAACCATAAATGCTGGACAAAGTACATAAAGGCATTGGAGAGAAATCAACTCAGGAAAACTTTAGGGATGACAAAACTTTAGGGATGAAAAAGAGAAGCTCCCCATTAACCTCACTTATTCTCTGAAGACAATTTCCACATTGTGGGCAGAGGAACAAAAAGCCGAAGCTGAATGTCATCTCTTTGGCTGAAGAGATAGAGGTTGGCTGCTGTTTGAGGAACAACACTACGGAAAAGAGGAAACAGCGGAGAAGAAACTAAAATTCTCTGTGGACTTTCACAGTAAGTCTGCTATTTTCCGAGATCCACATGTGTAAGGCAGAACTACAAAAAAATGTAGTAGAAAATAACAACTGAGAGCATAAAGAGCTGATGGGAGAGATCACCTGTGTGGTGGTAGCAAACAGAGATTGTAGTTCAAGTTCTACCTTTGTTCATGAGTGTTATGAACTTGCACACATATAACTGTATTTCAGTGGAGACATTGGAAATGCTCTGCCCTGAAAGGAAGGGCTAAAACCTGGGAGTTAGAATCACACTATAGGACCAAGGGCTATAACCTAGGTGTAGGGACACAAATAGCTACTTGATAGTAAAATTTAAGAAAAGGAGAACAATCTAAGAGCTTTCAAAGAATAAAAGCAGATCACTTAAGTGGCCCCTGAGTGGCACAATAGGTTGGGTGTCACACTCTTGGATTCAGCTGAGGTCTTGATCTCAGGGTCCTGGGATCAGCCCCAGGTCAGGTCCCACTGTGCTCGGCACAAAGTCTTCTTGAAACTCTCTCTCCCTCTGAGTACCACCACCACCACCACCCTACCCAACTCTTTCTCTCTAAAATAAATAAATAAATAAATACCCTTTTTAAAAAAAAGGGAATCAAAAGAAAATAAGAACTAAGTTGCCTTATCAAGAGTGACTTAGGGCATACTAAAAAAATTAAATAAAAATGTAAATAATGTTCAAAATATTAAAGGAAATGAATAAAAAAAATCTAAAATTATATAAACTGGCTATTACCCTTTTTAAAATTTTTGGTTTATTCAAGTATAACTAACAGTTTCATATGTTTCAGGTATACAATATAATGATTCAACAATTCTATACATTTCTCAGTGCTCACCAAAATAAGTGTTTTTTTTTAATCCCCTTTATCTCTTTACCCATCCCACCACCACTCCCTTCTAGCAACCACCAATTTATTCACTCTGTTTGAGTCTGGTTTTTTTTGTCTTTTTTTTCTTTATTTGTTTTGTTTCTTAAATTACACATATGAGTGAAATCATATGGCATTTGTCTTTCTCTGACTTATTTCACTAAGCATTATACTCTCTAGGTCCATACATGTTGTTGTAAATAACAAGATTTCACCCTTCTTTATAGCTGAATCATATTCCTGTGTGTGTGTGTGTGTGTGTGTGTGTGTGTGTGTGTGTGTGTGTGTGTTTGTGTATCTCCATCTTTATACATTCATCTATTGATGGACAGTTGGGTTGCTTTCATGTCTTGACTATTTTAAGTAATGTGCAATAAACACAGAGGTGCATATACTTTTTCAAATTAGTGTTTTCATTTTTTATGAGTAAATACCCATAATGGAACTACTGGATCATATGATAATTCTATTTTTAAGTTTTTGAGGAAACTTCATACTGTTTTCCACAGTGACTGCACCAGTTTGCATTTCTACCAACAGTGTGTGAAGGTTCCTTTTTCTCTGCATCCTTGCCAACACTTACTAGTTCTTTTTCATTGTTGTTGTTTGTCTTGTTTTGTTTTTTGTTTGTTCCTTTGTTTTATAATAGCCATTCTGACAATATAAAGTAAAAACTTATTGTGGTTTTAATTTGCATTTCCCTGATGATTAGATGATGTCAAGCTTGGTTTGTTGTGATTGTGTGTGTGTGTGTGTGTGTGTTTGTGGTTGTGGTTGTTGTTGATTGTTTTTTAAGTTTGTGTGTTTGTGTGTGTGTGTGTCTGCTTTTCATCTGTATGTATTCTTTGGAAAAATGTCTATTCACATCCTCTGCTCACTTTTAAATTGGAATTCTGGGGCTTTTTGGTGTTGAGTTGTATAAGATATTTCATATTTTGGATATTAACTCTTTATTGGATTTATCTTTTGCAAATATCCTCTCTTATTTAGTAGGTTGCTTAGCTGTTATCTTTTAAATAGAATGCCAATATAAAAATATTCCCAGAATGTTACCATGCAAAGAACCACTTTAAAGATTTTTTTTTTTTTTATTTGACAGACAGATCGCAAGTAGGCAGAGAGGCAGGCAGAGAGAGACAGGAGGAGGAGGCAGACTCCCCGCTGAGCAGAGAGCCCGACGCGGGACTCGATCCCAAGACCCTGAGACCATGACCCGAGCCGAAGGCAGAGGCCCTAACCACTGAGCCACCTAGGCACCCAAAACCTTTGGTGTGGCCACTCTTTATTAGGAAGAGAAATAAACCCAGGAGGTCACTATGACATGCCTGAGAAGTATAGTGAACATTAATCACACACACACATATCCAAAAGGGAAAAAAAAAAAAACGAAGGAAGAAAAATAACTTATGTAACACAGAATATTTAAAAACCAGACAATTCTAGCTGATTAGCAGGGAGAGAGGTTGACAAAAAAAGATAGGAGCTTAGTTGTTTAGATGGAAGATATAAGTCATGAGAAGTTTAAATAACTGGTAAGAAAAAAAATGGGTCTTACTAAGTTTGAGTAACCAATAGTGAAATTAAAAAAAAAAAACATGATTTTTAAACCAACAGAAATAAGAAAATGCAATCTGTACAATGGAAATAGTAACCCTCAAGAAAAAATGAAAGAAAGAAAGAAGAAAGTAACAAGAAAGAAAAAAAAAGGAACATAAGTGAAAGTATGATGCTACAAATTAATTTCATTACAAGGTTACAATGTATTATATATATTATTACAAAATGCAGTACAAGAAATCTAAATGAAACATCAAAATAAAAATCCAAGATTGTTCAACAGGATCTAGGAAAACAAGTTTAGCAATATCTTGTCAATCAGAGGATATATATATATATATATATATATATATCCTCTGATTGACAAGATAAAGACTTTATTTATATATTTGAAAGAGAATGAGAGCTAAAGAGAGAGAGAGAGCACACACAGAGGGAGAGGGAGAAAAGGGAACAGATTCCCCGATGAGCAAGGCTTATTCTCAGGACCCTGGGATCATGACCTAAGCTGAAGGCAGACGCTTAACTGATTGAGCCACCCAGGTGCCCCAGAGGATATACTTAAATCAGAAGAAAATATAAGCTAAAGAAAAGGAGAAGTATGTACTGAGCAAAAGAAATATGTGGTAGCAATTATGTCAGACAAAATGGAATTTAAAGTGAAAACCATTACTGTGGAAAAGAAGTCTGTAATGGTAAAATAGTAATAATCCTAGTGATACTAATACTAAAGAATACATATAAAATGATTATCATATATCAGGTGCTGTTCTAACTACTTTGCATACACATTCAATTCTCATGACTACCCAACATTACAGGTACTCTTATTAGCCAAATTTAATAGAGGAGAAAAGTGAGGCCCAGAGAGGTTCAGTAACTTGTTCACAGGCAGAAAGTATTAAAACCAGAATAAAACTCTGGCACCGTGGTTTCAGATTACATAATATTATTTATTAAATATACTAATCATGAACACATATGCAAGCAAAAACACAGAAGATTTAAGTAATAAGTAAAGCTATTGAATACATATATAGAGAACTTCACTTTCACCAATAAAATGTGTGTTCTTAAGTTTTCATACATTATTTAAAACCATCTCCCTCATTTTTTCTCCAGCTCTCACATTTCTTCTGACCTGTATATTTAGCTTATGAGTCAACATCTCAAACTTATTTCGTTGAAATTTATTATTACTCCCAAACCTACCTTACCTATCCTATACTTCTTTTTTCTCTCACACTTTGTATCTGATTTAGCAGAAAATCCTGTTTGCATTGCCTTAAAAGTATGTTCACAATCCAACTACATTTCACCACCTTTACTGCAATATCCATGGCGCAATTCATCTTGACTGATTATCTTGATTATTGTTACAGTCTCCAAATCTTCTCCTTCCTTCCATCCTTGACCCCACTAAATAGCCAGTGCTTAATATGAGAATCAGATCACTCCTGTGTCCCAAAACTTCTGTTGACTTCTAACTTTGTCAGAATAAAAGTTAAAGTCTTTACAATGGTCTACAAGACTTATCATTTGGTCTCCACTACTACACATTCCTTGAAGAGTCTGGGTACATTTCTACCACAGGACATTACATGGGCTCTTTCTCCCTGGAATGATATTTTTCCAGTTATCCCAATGATTAGTTCTCTCATCTCCTTTCATTTTCCACTCAGTCTCATCTTTTCATTGAAGCAAACCTTGATTATTCTATTTAAAATTGAAATCCAGAGTGCCTGCCTGGCTCAGTTAATAGAACATAAGATTCTTGGCCTCCAGATTGTAAGTTTGGGCCCTACATTGGGTCTGGAGTTTACTTAAAAATAAAATCTTAAGAAAATAAACTTGAAATCCCACCCCACTTGTCATTCCCAATCTACTTTACCAAACTGTTTTTTTTCCTATAACATTTCTCTCTGTCTTTTATTTATTAGCTATTATTAATTATTTCTCTTCCTGTTAGAATGTAAACTCTATGAAGAAAGAGATTTTGTCTGTTTTGTTTAGTAATTTTTCCCAACTACTTAAAAAGGCCAGACACAGAATATTTATTAAATATTTGTTGCATGACTAAACATGAAGCCATCAAAAATTAAATTTTGGCAATGTCATATAGAAGCCTAGATATGTTTAAAAGAATGAATATTATACTGTATGTATTCTCTGATCACAAAACAATAAGATTAGAAATTAGTAATTCAAAGGAACTTTAAAAAATTCCCTAATGTCTGTAAAAAACTAAATAATGTACTATGAAAAAAAAATCTTTGAGTTAAAGAACAAATCTTTAGGGAAACTATAAAATGGTAAGAATTGAACAAAAATGAAAAGACCCTGAAATTTATTATACACAGCTAAAGCAGAATTTGGAAAGACTATACTACATAAAGACTATACTATAATTAGTCATAAAGCAAGCAATATTGAAATATTGCTAATTTCATTTCAAAAAAGAGCAGCAGAACAAGGTCAATGAAACAAGAAGAATACAATAAAATTAGAGGCAAAAATCATTTAAATAAATAGAGAAGAAGAAGAATACCAAAGATTGATAAAAGATCAAAACTTCAGCAAAATTTATTTAAGATAAAAAATGGAAGATGCAAAGTAAAAATATTACCAGGAAAGGGGAAAGTAATCCCAGCTACAACAGAGATTTAAAGCTACAGAAAACTTTCCTTAACTGACTGAGCCACCCAGGAACCCTGGAAAACTTTCCTAAAGGAAGAAATGAATTTAGGTGCAAAAGATCAGGAATATGATATTGATGTCCATCATCACAATTACTTTTTAGCATAATATGAAAGATTCTCACCAACTGCTATGGTCTGAATGTTTGCAAAAAAAAAAAAATTCAAATTTGAAATCTGAATGTCCAATGTGGTATTAGTGGTGGTCTTAGTAGTAGAGATGGTATTAGTAAGGGGAACCTTTGGGAAGTGAAATAGGTCACAAGGGCGGAACCCTCCATGAATGACATTTAACGCCTTTAGGAAAGAGATCTCAGCTCCCTTGCTTCCTTCTGTTCTGTGAAGACACAGTGAGAATTCTGCAACCCAGAAGAGAACCCTTACCTGACCATGCTGGTGCCCTGATTTTGAACCTCCCCCCTCCATAAGCAATAAATGTCTGCTGTTGATAAGTCATGCTGTTTGTGGTACTTTGTAATGGCAGCCCAAATGGACCAAAACACCAAGCATTTAAGAAACAGGGAGAGGGGTATGAAGATCATAAGTGAAGAGAAAAAAAAAATCTATGTAAATAACTCAATAAATAATTTGTTAATAATAATTAGAAAGTTCACCTGGATGAAAGTTAAACTTAGGAACTCAATATATCAGCAATAAACAGCTAGAAAAGAAATTTTAAAATGGTGTTCTGTTTATAAGAGATATTTAAAAGTGTATCACTTTTATTAAAAATAACAAAATTATAAAATAATGCACAAAAATTTTCAGAGAAAAACATTAAAAATCTTAAAGAAATGAAATTTTTAAAATGTTTAAAATAATTAGTCATGAAGGAAATGCAGAAAACCACAAAGAGCTACCAGTTCACATTCACTAGGATGGTTATAAGAAAAATAGGAAATAAGTGTTGGAGAAGATATGGAAAAGTTGGACTCACCATACCTTTCTAGTGGGAATGTAAAATGGTACAGCTGTTATCTAAGAAATGTTGACAGTTCCTCAAACAGTTAACTATAAAATTACCATATGACCCATCAATTCTATTTCTCCAAGATAGCAAGTGAAAGAATTGAAAGCAGGTACTCAAACACTTGTACGTGACTCTTCATAGCAGTGCTATGCATAATAGCCAAAAGGTGGAGAGAAAATGTCCATCAACAGATGAGTAGATACACAAAATGTAGTATATCCACACCACAGAATATTATTCAGCCATAAAAAGGAATGAAGTACTTATATATGCTATGACATAAACGAACTGTGAAAGCATTATGCTAAGTGAGAGAAGACGGACACATAATATCACATACCGTAGCATTCTGTTTATATGAAACATCCAGAATAAGTAGATCCATAGAGACGGGAAGCAGATTAGTGGTTGCTCAGAGCTGGGGACAGGCAAGAATAGAAAGTGACTCCTTGATGAGTGCGAGGTTTTGTTTTTGGGTGATAGAAATACTTGAAAATTGGGGCGCCTGGGTGGCTCAGTGGGTTAAGCCGCTGCCTTCGGCTCGGGTCGTGGTCTCAGAGTCATGGGATCGAGCCCCGCGTTGGGCTCTCTGCTCAGCGGGGAGCCTGCTTCCTCCTCTCTCTGCCTGCCTCTCTGCCTGCTTGTGATCTCTCTGTCAAATAAATAAATAAAAATCTTTAAAAAAAAAAAAAAAAAAGAAATTCTTGAAAATTGATAGAGGTGGTCCTTACACTACCTTGTGGATGTAAAATCATCATTGAAATGTATGTTTTTAGCATGAAATTTTATGTTAGGTGACTTATACCTCACTAAACAATTTTTTAAAATAATATATAAGTAAAAAAATAAATACTAAAGGACTGAAATATTTCCAAATACATGGAAATATGAACCATGTTTATCAATGCAAAACTTTACCTTGAAAATGTCTGTTATCTACAAATTGCCTGTAAGTTCTACTCCACAGCATAACCAATCAATATCTCAACAAACTTTTTTATGGAAGATGCAAATAACAAGGAAAGGAAAATTATTAACAGCTATTAAGACATAAAGCCATAGTAATAATTTCCAGCTTCCACCCAGAATGCAGAAAGATGGAGAAAATTTCACTCCCACTTTGATAAGAAAACCCCAGAATATCTACAAAATCATTGTCTTTTAACTCCTCAGTGAGCTGGGATTGCAGGGTGATCTATTTGCCCCTCCTCTAAAATATGACAGGTTCCCTAACCCCTGTCTGAGCACATGAGAAAGATAGCACTGTCATACAAACAGCAGGAAGAATTCACAATCTACAAATAGCTAAAGGTCAAATGTGGGCAAGTGTGAAGGTATAAGATCCTGGGGCTACTATGAAGGGCAAGTTGGAAGCTGTAGGTATAGCAGAGTGTGCATGAATTTGTAGGCTCTTTCTGCACAGACTTCAAGTGGGCACTCCCAAGAAAAATTGAAAGCTGGTCTGGAAAGCAAGAAAGGTCCTGTCAGTAGTGCAGGCTTGGGGAAGAGTCATGGTTCTGCTATGAGAAAGACACTAAATGTGCCAGAACTTTCTCATCCACAGAGCCAAAGACACAATGTTGTCATATGGTAATTCTCCCCAGTGTGATCTCTACAGTCATTGTAATCCCAATAAAAATTCCAGAAATTTTAGAAATTGAAACTTTTTCTAAAATATAAGCAGAAAGGCAAAGCAGCTAGAAAATCCAAATACATTTTGAAAAAAGGAGGGAAATGGACAGACAATATGTGATTTCAAGACTTACTCTAAAACTACATTAATCAAGGCAGTGTGGTATCTGCAGAAGTAGAGTCATATAGAACAGTGGAACACAATAAAGAATCCAGAAACAGACCCACACGTATGTTCAATTGTTCAGAGGTACAGAGGAAATTTAATGAGCAAGGACAGTCTTTTCAACCAATGGCACTGGAACTCTTAGATTTCTCTGTATGCAGAAAAATAAGCCTTGATCCATACCTTACAACATATACAAAAATTAATTTAAAATAGACTGTGGTTCTCATTGTAAAACTCAAAACTATAAAACATAAAAAAAGGGGCACCTGGGTGGCCCAGTGGGTTAAGCCTCTGCCTTCGGCTCAGGTCATGATCTCAGAGCCCCACATTGAGCTCTCTGCTTGGCAGGGAGCCTGCTTCCTCCTCTCTCTCTCTGCCTGCCTCTCTGCCTACTTGTGATCTCTGTCTGTCAAATGAATAAATAAAAATTTAAAAAAAAAACATAAAAAATCTTTGTAACTTTGAGATAGGCAAACATTTCTCACATACCTCTCCAAAAGCACTACTGATAAAAGCCAAATTTGATATTTCAGACTTCTTCAAAATTAAACATTTCTGCTTTTCTAAGAACCTCATGAGGAAAATAAATGTCAAGCTATCAACTGACTGAAAATACCTGAAAAACACGTATCTGAAAACCCACCTGTGTCCAGACTGTATGAATAACTCTCAAAACAGTAAGTAAACAAACAACCCAACAAAAAATAGAAGCATATAGTTTCAACAGACTTCACAAAGAAGTAGATACAAGGATAGCAAGGAAACACATGAGAAAATGCTCGATAACATGAGTCATAATGTACAAGTAATGAGTAATGAGTAAATTAATGAGTAAATTAAGATCACAATCAGTACCAGTATTTACCCACTGAAAGACAAGAACAAAGAAAAGACCCAAAGCCAAGAACAAAAAGATAAAGAAACACCAAAAAGAGAACTACTGGTATCAGTTGCTGGAGACAACACAGAGCACCTGAAAGTTTCATATAGCGCTTGCTGAAGATGTACGTTATCAGGACTCTAGAAAACAGTTCTACGGGTTATTATTCACTTAAACATATAACCCAGCAATCCTGTTCATGCAAAAACCTGTATGTGAATATTTATCATAGCTTATTCAACAGCACCAAAAATGAAAAATGGCCTAAACATTCTTTAACCAGTGAATGCATAAACGAAGTGTGGGATATCCAAAGGATGGCATGCTACTCAGCAGTGAAAACGAGCGAGCCACTGATACGCACAACTTGGATGATCTCAAATGAATTATGCTAAGTGTAAGAAGCTATTCTCAAAAGGCTACATGATGTAGGATTCCATTTATGTGACATTCTGGAAAAGGCATTCTGGAGGGACACAAAATGGATCAGTGGTTGCCGGAGTCTGCGTTGGGAGTATATATTGACTACATAGGAATTACGAGGATATTTGGGGTAGGGGTGTGAGAAAATTATTTTCTCTGTCTTGGCTGTGGTGGCAGTTACATTGACTCAGGTGTCAAGAACCATAGAACTCTACCTACGAGGGTGAATTTCACTACTGGTAAATTATACCCTAATACACCTGACAAAACTACAATGTAATAAAACCACAACACTGAAAATATAATGAAACTAGCATAAAAATAGAAAACAGACACAGCCACTGGCAATGGAACGCTAGTGAGAGTTTGGAAAGAGATGCATATGAGAACTTAGACAATAAGTTTTCACTACAGTACAACAGGAAATAGATGATATTGGGAAAACTTTACCATCTGGGAAAAAACATGGCTCAATCCCTACTACACACCAGACACAAAAGTGGATTTCATGTGGTTTACAGTCTAAATGGAAAAGGTAAGACCATAGGCTAAAAGAAGAAAATATTAGGTTGTGTCTTTGTGATTCAAGGTTAGGGACGTCTTCTTGCATAAGATATCAAAATAGAAACCATAAGGTGAAATCTGGATTTTACCACATAGAATTCATTGTTTTGGAATCGTACTTGGGAAATCCAGGCAGCTAAAATGTTCTTTAGAGAAAGAACACAACTCATTATCAGAGATCAAAAATGCAAATTAATAAACACTTGAAAAGTACATGTTAAAATATTAATGAGTGAGAATTCAGGAAGACAAGAATTCCCTCCGTAAGCTGGTATAGCCATTTTAGAACACAGTTGGCAGTTCTTTTGTGAAATTAAATATTGGTATATCGTAGACCAAGAAATCACATGAGAATGTATGTTTCATAGTTTCGGACAGGTGGAAAATTTGAGTGGGTTCACTGCAGTAGAGCTTGGCACAGTGGGGAGATGGAGGCAAATTATGCCTCTGCAGTACAAAAATATGTAAGTAGAATGTGGTAGAGTAAATGCTCTCAAATATGATCCACCAGTGAGGAGCAATAGGATAGATGTACAAAAGCCACAGAACCTCAGTTTGTCCACATTTTAAAAGGAAGTAAGAATACATACACAGCAGAGTTACTGAGAAGATAATGAGTTAATATAGTATCTTAGTCCATTTGGTCTGTTATAACAACAGAAATGTATTTCTCACAGTTTGGAGGCTGAAAGTCTGAGATCAGATTGCTAGGATGGTAGGGTTCTGGTGAGGGCCTTTTTTAGGGTCTCAGACTACTAGCTCTCCTTGTAGCCAGCCCCTCAATGCAGAGAGCAGGGAGAGGAAACAAGCTCTCTTGTGACTCTTATACGGCCTCTAATCTCATTATGGGGCTCTACCCTTAAGACTTCACTTAATCCTGATCACCACCTAAAAGCCTCATCTCCTAATACCATCACACTTCCCCATATGAATTTTGCGAGGACATAAACATTCAGCCAATAGCATAGAGTAGACATCCAGACTTTAAGACAGTACCTAACAAAATTATAAATACCCAATAAATATTAGCTACCACTATTTTTAATATTGCATACAACAGTATGACAAAAACAATTTTTTTTAAATTGTTAAGTGAAAAAAGTAAAAATAGAGTTTAAAAAGGTTAAAGAGAGAAAAGGTTAAAAGAGAGAAAACTGCACAATTCCTACCACTGTTAAGTCGGCGGATTCTGTAATTTGAGATCAAGCATTTCAAAAGCTGATTTCCGCCCCTTCTGGGATCTTTCTACCAACATCTCAATAAACTTTGAAGAATTGAATTGCCTTATTTCTCATCAGTAACAAAACCTTGACGACTTTTTTTTTTTTAAAGATCTTATTTATTTATTTAAGAGAAAGTGGAGAAAGAGAGAGAACACAAGCAGGGGAGGTGGCAGAGAGGGAGGGAGAAGCAGACAGCCCCCTGAGTAGAGAGCCTGACATGGGGTTGATCCCAGGACCCTGGGATCATGGCCTGAGCTGAAGGCAGACACTTAATGACTGATCCACCCAGGCGCCCCCTAAACCTTGAAGATTTTACGGTGAAATTTAACTGCATTGTCCTTTGCATGTTCACTGAACCACACTTTTCCTTCCTACACATTCCTCCCCTGTCCCTGTGCAGAGCTGAACTGTACACATGCACCATTGCCCTCTGCTGGACGAACGTTTAGTGTCCCATTAAAAGTAGAGTCTAATTTTCCAGAGCTCTAAAGTTAAGCTCATGTGTTATGATTAACTCAAAAAATAGTATCAGCGTTACTTAATGTAGCCTCTAAATAGAAATGGGCACTGGATTACACAGCGACATTTTTTCCCATTTATTTTAGTTCAGAAAGTGTTAAGGTATTTCAACGGAATATATTCAAGGAGATAATTGAGTTTTCTGTTTCAGTTGTCCAGGCAAATACACAGTGAGTTTCACTTTGTTTGATGATTTCTTGGGATGTTGGGTTTGTTTCTTTAATTTAGCAGAAAGGTTTGAGATTCCTTTTTACAAAAATAATATCTGCATTAATTCCATCTTTTTGAAATCTGAATTCATGCTTCTCATCTCATATATATTAATATCCTATGCTCTTTATCCTCTCGTTAAATCAGTTTCTGACATTGAGACTCGACCAAAGATGGCAATTGGCTTCCTGGGAAAAAAATGAATTCCAGGGAATGATGTCTTCATTGTTCCGGAGCTACTTAGATCTTAAATTTTCTTTTGGTTAGTGTCAGCTCAGCTAAAGTTGCCAAATTCTCTCTTAAAATAATCATATCTATATCAAATAACAAATTAATAAACCACTTTAAAGGTAAAGAATTATGATTTTTAAAAAGATAAAGTTAGGAGTCTCATGAAGTTTAAATTTTCTTACTTTTTGTTTGTTTGTTTGTTTTTTGACAATGGACAATTCTTGTTTTTCCTAACATTCAAGAAAATTGAAAGCCTGGAAATAGCTTCCAGAATTTAACCCCCTAAAATGTCTAATTTGAATTAACTATACAATTTTCCACAGACATTGCTTGTTAGCTTGTTAACTTATTTTGTTGTATCTTTAAATGAATTTTAGGAGCTGTAGATCACAAGCTTTTCTAGTGTCTGCATCACTTATTAAGGTCAAGCACCCCTCTTCTACACACTTAACTGAAATGTCACGTGCCAATGACATTTCTCAACACAGTTGTTTTAGTTCTATTAAAAAACTAATTGTAATTAAAATAGACAGTTCTAAGCCTCCAGCCTTGTGGATGAGTCAGAAGATGAGTAATGATCTGTGGTAGGGAAGGTTCTTTCTCTACCAAATTTTCTGCTCTGACTCCTATGCTCCTATATGCCCACGAAGAAACTCTTAACTAAGACATAGACAGAAATGGCCAGACAGGCCCTGAAAGGGAATTAAATGACAGCATTAAAGCACGCTGATTTGCAAGAATAGAGTATGGAAAAAGAAGGAGACTATCCAGGGGTGAGATGTAGGGAAACAGTTGTGGGAATGACCCACATGAAACTTCAAAAACTTCCCACACTGGCTTTCAAAACCCATAACAAAGGTGGCCTTTGTTTGAATCTACTTGATAGATAGCTCCCTAAAGGTAGTTTATATAAAGTTCTATCTAGCAAAAGGAATGTGATTTTGGAGAATCTAGATTTCATCACATTATGGGAATAACATTTAAAGTTTACCGTTTTCCTGTTAGAGGGTTCTTTTTTTTTTTTTTAAAGATTGTATTTATTATTTATTTGACAGAGAGAGATCACAAGTAGACAGAGAGGCAGGCAGGTGGAGAGAGAGAGAGAGAGAGAGGGAAGCAGGCTCCCCGTCGAGCAGAGAGCCCAATGCGGGACTCGATCCCAGGACCCTGAGATCACGACCTGAGCCGAAGGCAGCGGCTTAACCCACTGAGACACCCAGGCGCCCCTGTTAGAGGGTTCTGAGACTACCTCAATATATATGTAAAGCTTTACTGACTGACAGTTAGGACACAATAGCTGTGCTAAAATTGCTGGAAACTGACTTTGTATAGTTTTAAAGAGGGGCAGTAAAAGTCATATTTGATGAGATATTTTTGTTGTTGGTTTGGTGAACCTCTTAGCCATTTTGCTCGACATTGTTTGGGATTTGGAAGGCTAGGACACCAGGGACAGCATCTGAATACAAATGCTTGAGGCTGGCATTTTAGACCTTCTAGTTAATAATTTGAAAGCTTGCATCACTGATGAAGGCATGATCTTTGTAGAGAGAGTATTCTGAGGTCAAATATTTTCCCAAAAACCTTTGGCAAGAAACTCTGAGACTAGAGGAGGGAGTTTGTGGGGGAAGAAATGGAGATCTTACTAGAAGTCAGACATAGGTCTCAAGAAGGCAGGTGGCCACCGAGAATTCAGTGTTATAACACACGTCCTCAACATGAGCAACAGACGCCTAATATTAAAATTTACTGACCCATATGACACATTCTATTGGATGTTAAATTTGCGTCTCAAGTCCATAAGACAAATACAAGGTTTCTAACTCATTACATTTTCCAACTATAATTGAAACCCAGTCTAAACATTTTTGTACTTTATTTCTTGGCAGCAAGTTTTCTATTTTTAAAACCATTATAATTAAGACTAGATCTCATTCTTTTTCCCATATGCCATGAATTTATTTGATTTTCGAGATTATTTGCCATTCATACTTTGGCTTTTTGGCATTTTCACCCATTCTTTTTCACTCCAGCTGCTCAGTGTGAAGTCTGAGTCAGGGTCACCCTGCTCTACAGGGCAACTAAATGTCTAAGTCTCTGCTTTTTGCCAGATTCAGATTGGGTGGGAAAATAAATCCACAAGTGTCTCTGGCATCTAAACAAAGCCTCCAGCATTCAGTAGTTGATGCTGGTCACATTTGTTAAGCTGGGAAATATATTTTCCAGAATGTCCTTCTCTGCATGGATCCAGGTTAAACATTTGAATAAAATCTAAAAATAAATAAGAGATGAAGCAGATCTCTTTGCACTCAGATGTCTTTGTGGGGGCAGACTTAGAGATGCCCATCAGAACTGGTTTATCCTCGCTGTCCTCTGCTGTATGTTCAGATCTTCTCTACATCAAGTCCTGCAGACCAGCAGTGGGCTCAGGACCACTACCAGGCACTTGGCTGGGATTCCATAGAAGTGGAGCTACACCAAAAGAAGAGCTTCCCATAGGCTTTGCCATAAATTCCCCCCTTTCCGGGACTAGTGTGAGCAGCTGGGTATACTTGGCTTCTAGAGTACCTGGTCTATGTTCCAGAACTTCATTTTCCAACTCCTCCCACAATCAACTAAATATGATAATTATAATGAATTTTCTTTTTTTTTTAATTTTTAAAAAAAAATTAAAAAATTTTTATTAACATATAATGTATTATTAGCCCCAGGGGTACAGGTCTGTGAATTGCCAGGTTTATACTTCACAGCACTCACCATAGCACATACCTTCCCCAGTGTCCATAACCCAACCACCCTCTCCCTACCCCCTACCCCCGCCCCCCACAACCCTCAGTTTGTTTTGTGAGATTAAGAGTCTCTTATGGTTTGTCTCCGTCCCAATCCCATCTTGTCTCATTATAATGAATTTTCTATAACACTCACTGTTTTTCTGCTACCTCCACTGAACACTAACAAATGAAATGGGAACTTACCATCTTAATTTTTTTGAAAAATTGGCTCACATTGTCATAACACTTTTCTCATTCTCTCTTCTTTTTCTTCAGTGTTTCAGGTTAGTCTTTATGAGACTTTAATACTAAAAGGGCCACTGAAACTACCACCACTACAAAAAACTTTTGTGAAGCTTATTCTTATTATGTGATGATTAAAATTTTCTTTACAAAAAACTTTGTCAGAGTTCTATTCATAGGTCCAAATGAAGCCTTAACTGACTAGTATGAACGAGTTATTGATGGAGAAAACAGTGACCAAGACAAACATGATCACTACTCATGAAATTTGAAACCTAATGACTAATTACAAGTAAATAAATAGTCCATAAAATGCAATGTAAAAGTGTTATGATCGTGAAGATATAGAGGTAAAGTAGCATCCTAGACCAGTAGAAGGAAGGGTCAAAAATACTTCCTAGGAGAAATGTGATCTATCTTGAAATATATATATTCCAGGGAAAACAAACAGAATGTTCAGTAGCCCAAGATAAAAGGGAAATGACACCTTTCTTAAGGAAGTGAAAGCGTTTACTATGCTTAGAACACAGTCTGGGTGGCAAAAAGTAACAAAACAAGAAACAAGAGGTAAACAGGGAAGTTTCAAGCTGTATTTTTCTAGGAGTAATAGGGACTGATTAGAGGACATAAGTCAAGGAAGTCATATAACTGTATTTTGTTGTGGAAATATTGCTCTGTACATGAAGAAGTAAATTAGAATAAAGTTCAGATTAACTAAGAATGAAAATAAATACCATAATCAGCCAGGCAATAATCCTGTGAATGATGGCCCCAAACTAACAACTATTCTAACAGATAACTAATAGGTAGAGAATTTATGAGATTTTGTGATTCACTGAATATAGGGGAAAGTAGCAGTAAATGATGATTCCCAGGTTTCTTGCTTGGGCAAACAGAGGGATGGTGGTGCCATTCACTGTGGTAAGAAACATAAGAGATCATCGGGTGGTTGCAAAGGAGGTAGAAAGATAGTGAGTACAGTTTTCTTTAAATCAAGCTGGAGGTCCTGTGGAATATCCAAGTTATATTATCTTAAAGATAAAGGGCATAAAAAGAGATCTTGGTAGTAGATAGAGGCTTTGTGTTTGTGATGGACAAGTGCTGTTTTGGCATCCATTCTCCCCAGCAATGGAATCTCATTTCTCTGAGAAATCACCACTACTCCACTCGCCATCTATGTTATTCAAAAAGACTAATAGCATTCACAGGTTCTGAGGGTGAACATGTGAACCATACGTGAATAATTACAATGACTGTTGTGGAATGGCCAAAGGCCTTAACTGATCCAACAAAAGTCAGTTCAGAACTTCTAATAAAACTATGGACAAAGAACGTTTCATTTTCTATTTAACTGCTAATCCAGAAAGAGATATATATCTGAAGCTCCTGGTGAAGAATTTTTCCCCAGATTTGGGGAAAGTCTACCTATAGAAGAAATCAGAGCTTAAAAATAGAATTTTGATAGAAAGCACAAGTGATTTCTCCTCCTGCTACCTTCTCCTTCCAGGTTAATAGTAATTCCATCATTCTGGATTGTTCAGTTCAGAAACAGTTGTGTCAATCTCAACTCCCCTTTTTCTCATATGCTACCTTTAGTTTTTCAGCAAGTTGTCTTGGCTCTACCTTCAAAGTTAGAGGATCAAATTATCTATTTTTAAAAATACGCTCTTGTGGATTATTGGCCTCCCAGGCTACCCTCTGCAACATGATTTTACTGCTTTTTCCATAAACTGATAGAATTATTTTCTGACTGGTCTTTGACTTGCTTTGGCCAAGAGAATGTAGCAGAGGTGACTGACAGGTCCATGGCCAGCTTTCACAGGTTTGGCACACTCATGCTCTGTCTCTAAAACCCTGCCACCACCACATGAATAAGCCCAGGTCAGCCTGGTGGAGGATAAAACAACATGAAGAGGGGAGGTCAGACATCCCAGCTGAGACTGTCAACGGTCAACCAACAGCCAAAGGCCAACCAACAGTCAGCCAATCTTCCAAAATGTGGGATGCCAAGATCAACTAAGCTATCCAGCAGCTAACCACAGATGAGTGGGTAGGCTCAATGGAGACCCCACCTAAAGAAGAATAAGTGATAATTAATACTTATGGTTTTGAGCCCAGAGTTTTGGGGTGATACATTCATCAACTGGTCTTCCTGATTCCAACTTTGCTTCCTTTTTATTAACCACCAGAATAATTTTGTTAAAACATAAGTTAGATCATCATGCTCATCTCCTCAAAACACAAGTCAGATTTCATTCAAATTAAAGAGCTAAAATCTTTACAAAGTTCCAAAAGGTGCTACATGGTCTGCTCACTGGTTACGTCTCTACATCTATGTATGACTGTCTTCATCACTCCCTTTTCTGTGGCTACCCTGTTACTCCCTGAAAGGTCTCACAACCTCTAGACTTACTCTGAGTATTTGCATTTGCCATTCACTCTGCCTAGGATGTTCTTTCTCCTGCTTCACATGGCTCACTCCTTTAGCTCCTTCAGAAAATCTTGACCTAAGTGTTACTTTCTCAGTGAGATTTTGCCCTGACCAACTACTGAAAATAGTAACCTTACTCTATCCTAGCCCTCCCTGTCTCCCTCCATGCCTTATTTTTCTCCTTATCATTTATCAGCATCTAACATACAATATATTTTGCATGCTTTTCAAATTATTATATTGTTAACTACACTGTGTCAGAGATTGCTGTCTATCTGTTCACTTTTCTATCCCTGATCCTTAAATTCTACTTGGCTTATAGTAGATCTTCAATAAAAGCTTTTTAAGTGAATAGATACACTGAACACATTTACAGTAACTATGCCTAGGCTTTTTGGTTGTTTTGGTCAATAAATAACCCTTCTTTTGGAAATTCAATTGGTTTTATTTGAATTTCTGTCACTAGTCTCTGAATGAGCCCTGATCAATCAGGAGTTACTGTCAAGAGGACAGAATCTGAAGCCAAAGAATAGGACAAGATTTCCTGGGAGAGTCTGTAAAATATGAAGGAAAGAGGATCTAGATTCCCCAAAAACATCAAGTTTTTCAAGCAGAAAGATAACAGAGTAGGAATCTGCATAGAAGATAGTATGGAAATCAAGAAAAGAGAAAATTTCAATAAGAGGGCATACAAAACAGTGCCAAATGTTTTACAAACAGGCCAAATAAAATACAAATTGCAGAAGCTGACTGGATTGTCATCTTGTACTCTCTTGCTTAGTGTGTAATGTTTTTGAGTATGAATATCGTCTAGGAGCTCTTTTTCCTCTCCATTATAGAATTGCTTTTGTAATTTTTTTTCTGACTGCCTGCACTCTTCTCACACTGGGATTGAACCCCTCCAAGAAACTTCTGAACTTTGCATCATTTGCTCATAGATAATACATTTGGATTGGAACACCAATGGAATGGTACAATTATAGAGACTAGAATCACTTCACCATAACTGACCTTGCATTTCTTTCTGTATATTTTTGGAGCTTGATTCATGGAGAAGAATCATTCACCCCCTGTCCCCCCGCAGTCACTTACAATGATTTTGGGAAGAGGGTTTTTTTTTTTTTTTTTCGCTCTTTAGTAATTTTAGAAACCATGGAGACCACATAAGGACTCTATAAATGAATACTACAAATTAAAACAAAGAGGAAAACCAGTGCAAAACAAAACAAAACAAAAAAACCACCAAATCACTTTATAATGTAAAGTGTTCACTTTTAAAGATGAGCAGCTGGGATTTTCATATCAGGCAATCAGAGCTAAACCTCTGTGTATTAACCCACTAATGCATCCTAAAGATTTTTAAAAAGTGTTTTACAATGGGGTTGTGCATGTTCTCTCACTCTGTCTGGGAGCCTTCAGATGCACAATTTCTAATAAAGATGACTGTGGTTCACTCTTTCTCCTACCCAGGGGAATAGTTCTGCTGAATAAAATTTCTCAGCTTATTCATCACTTCTCCTCGAGGACTCTGATATGAAGGCTGCACATGAAATCATTCCATCTTTCCAAGTGATAAATTTTATGTTTCTTTATGTTCCCCAAAGAAAGCATTAGGTTTTGGGAAGCACTGCTTCCAAACCCAAGTGCTCTGGAATCACAGGTCAGACTGAGAAAAGGGTCTTGGCCACTACTTCTCCAGAGATGACCACCAGAGTTCCTTCCACTCATTCAGAGATGAAGCCTGTCAGTAGGAAGGGAAAGATGTGTCCCAATAGCCCTGAGTCTTTTTTGACACAACAAAGACTGCCAGTTGGACCAAACCTGTCCTTTACTTACATACTGGGAACTCTAGTTCTCTGGGAATAGTGCCAAGACCACCAGACTCATTAACTCACAACTTTTTACCATCACATCATCAGAATGAATTCCCATCCCTCTGGTCAATATTGGATTCCAACCAGTGTGAGTCAGGTGAAAGGTTACTAACTTAAAAATTATTTTGATTTTTTTTCTCTGCCTCCGATCCCTTCCTATCATTCCAGTAATTAAGTTGTATTTATCACTTCTTAATGCACTTTTGTATATCACCGTATATAATAGGATTCCAGGGCATTGGTTGACAAATATCTGCTTATCTTTATATGGTTATAATTATTTAAGTTGAAAAATTTTAAGCCTATTTAGGAGAAGCTAGTTTATAGAAAAACTTTACAAATAAAACTAAAAAGTAACTTTAAAATCTGAGTCTCATGTTTCAAATTTATACATTAAAATTTCTGACTCCCCCTGTGGCTCTTGCCTTTCTGAAAAACTAAAACTTAAATAGAAACTGTGACTTTGTTGTCTTGGCTAATTAGAAAAATGCCAATAGAGAATAATTATGCAGGGTGAGAATGTAAAATCAAATTCAAGGACATATTAAATTCAATATAAGTCATCTATGCCTGCATGAGTAATAATATACCTCAAAGTATTTTTGCTGCAAAATATTGTCAAATTATTATTCAGTATCCCATAAACTACCTCATTCTCCCTAAAAAATATATCCTCTCCTCCATAAATTCAGCATAGAAAATGAGCATCTTTAACAGGCAAGGGTTTTGATAGCAATTTTCATTATTATAGTCAATAAGTACTTACTGAGAACCTCTATTTTGTGTTGGAAATACAAATAGAAAACAATTTGTGTTTTCCTTTTAAATGAATGTCACACACCCCCCCCCCCCCCCCGCCCCCAGTGTTTCTGAGCTAAACCCTGCTGGTGAATTGAAAGGAATAGAGAAGACATAATGGGGGAAAGTGTACTAATGCTTTCAGATTTTAAGGTCTGAATAAACTCAGAATATCCCATTTTTAACAGTACTACCACCTAAAGTAGCTGCCCCAAATACCTAAATCAACCTACAGCAACAAAAATGTGTCAATTCACAAGAAAAGTGAATATGTATTTTTTGCCTGATGTTTATAGAGGTTCACAATGGGTTTTTTGTTTGTTTGACTGTTTAGATTTGTCTTACAAATCAAGGAATGTGTTTGAGATTTTCCAGACAGTGCAGCACTTTTCCAGTCTTTGACCTCTCTTTTTTGAAGCAAGAAAATTGCCTCCACATTATTATCAAACATGGAGAAGGATTGTCTCTGTGCCAATAGAAATAGTTGCTCAGCAAAGGTCACACCTACCCACCTAAGAACCACTGTGACAGTATCTGGAAGGGTGCTAACTCAGGGCTGGGGAAGTACTGACCCATCCTCCCCTTAGCCAAATCTTTGGCCTATTCCCAGAGTATGCTTTCTTACCTGAAGAAACAGGCCTGGTGTTTTCCAAGCAGAACACTTCACAGGGAGTTGGGACTTCTGGCTTCTATTCCTACCTACACCATTAGATGTTACATGGAGTAACCTCCATGTGAGCTTCTCTGTGATGATGTCTAGATGGTTACTCATGCTTGGGGAAGTGGTAGGATGCATGTTTAATGTTTGCTCTAAGCATCTGGCCTGAAAGGGGTTGTGTGCTCTTTGAGAGAGGAATGTTAGTACATGATGTCATTGCTTCCAACATATGCTCAGATGTTAAAAAAAAGAAAAAAAAAGGGAGAATAACTAAAGCAATATTATTTCTTAAGTCAAGGATAGAAGGAAGGACGCACAGTAAGTAGGTGGCAGGTTGTGTTCCTTCCATAAAGCACAACTTTTGCATCATATCACTCTGACAAGTGGAATTTAAGGGATATTTCCAGGAAGGTGTGATGCACACTGGAAATGTTTGATGAAAGAACACAGGGAAGTGATTGGGGACCTGGAAATATGGACTTGATTTGAACCCTTGGATGAAAATCCTCTTTTCTGGGTTGTTTCCATGACTTGTAATATTACAGTGATGACATTTGCATTCTCCAGCCCAGGATTAGCTAGAGAGGAAGTAAGGGCTCAGTTCAGTTGTTTTAGTGAGCACATAAACCATGACATCTCCTGGAAGATAAATCTAATTAAAGGATAGTAAACCCTAAGTCCATTTGCCTCTCAACATGGGTAACAGAATTATACACAATTGTGACATTTGCCTGGATAGAGAGGAAATTTTTCTTCATCGTCATCTGCATCCTGGTTTTTGAGTTGAAAGAAGTCATAATTTTCAGATGGCGATGTCAGATCCATTCCCACAACAGAGATTAGACAATACCACAAACACAGATTTATGGTTTCATGGGAGAAATCTCCTGTTTTCAAACATTTATCTTTAACAATGGGCTACTGGCAGGAAGAGAGAGCCACCAGTTGCACGCGAAAGATGCAGTGTTTTGTTGTCAGTGATGAACAATACACAGACACAGATCCTAGTTGCTTCTGTTGCACCCGACCCCACTCAGAAACTCCATTTCTTGGCCATATTGAACATTAGCCATTAAATGTTGAACACCCATGAGGTAGATGGCATCACAGTCCATTTGTGTAAGAGAATTATCAAATATTTGTAACAGTTAACAACAAAAATACGTTACTTTGTATTTCTATCAAGGAAGTATCTATATTCAAGGAATGAAGGACTTTTTAAAATCCATATTTAAGTTATGGAAACAGAAGCAAAAACATTACTTCACTTTCTCCCCACATTAAAAAAAGATGAGATTTGACTAAAACATTAAAACCATTTAAAGATTTAAATTATTCCATTCCATGATTTTTTTTTAACTTGGTAAAAGTTACAGGTTTCCTAGTGTCATCACATTGAACTTAGTAATTTCAGAATAAATTACCTTAAAAAACTATTGTCCCCATTTCAGTCTTTTATGGTGATTTAGTACTTTTCTGTGTGTATTTGTTTGTTTAGATACTATGCTGTTCCAAAAGGACTTGAGGGCATTTGTGAAAATGTACACAGTGAAGTAAGATAAAATAAATGTCTGATAAAAGTAAGGCAAAAAGGAAATAAGGGATGACATTAGACTGAGGATAGCATTAACACTTTGATAAAAGTTTCCATGTTTCCTAAAGCTGATATATATGGATCTCATCCTTCCAAAAAGCCAAAATAATATGTTATCAATAACATACATCCATTTCCTTCAAATATTCTGATGAAGTCAACAACAGGAATGTTAAAGTCTCATATATTTTAAAAACTTGGCTTCATGCAGATAGGTAAGCTGACATAGAGACTCTCAGGAAGACCACTTAGTTAAAAATACAGTTTCTGAATTCACTAAGGTGTATTTATTGAGTACCTTCTGTAAGACAGACCTGGGTACTGCAGAGGCTGTTTGAATATAGTATGACACTTGGCTGGGACTCAACTAATGTATAGGACATAATTTATAAATGGATAAGCATTATCTATGTGGGAGATAGGATAACATGATCAAAAAGAATGGTTAAAAAGAATGTTTTAAATGCAGAAAACTTGGTGGTTATAGAATTTATTAGTTGTATTGCTTGTCCAAATACCTTCATCTGGTCCATTGGATTACCGTAAAGAATAGTACCTGATGCATAAGGTTATTATGAGAATTAAATTCAGTAATGCATACAAAGCACAGAGAAAAGTGTGTGTCGTATAACAAGTGCTCAGTACATGTTATTACAAAAAGTTCTGTGGGATGTGATGCCATGAAAAATGCAATATGATTTTGGAGAAGGCTAGGATCACCAGGGGTCAGAAGGGTCTAAGGGAGAGTTCATGAAAGAGGTAAGACTTCAGCTGTGGGGCTACTAAGTGAAGTAGGGAGTTATAAAGTTCTTGGTGCACAATAAATTTAAAATCTAATGGAGGGGAGAGGATCAGCCCCAATACATATAAGCACAAGTGTCAGAAACATGGAAAGAATGCTGGGGTCTCTAGAGATATACATAGAAGTGCTAAAACACAGACGAGTGAAAGGGATAAAGAGTGGGCGTGAGTTATTAAAATGACTGGAATGGAGCTAAGTATATTGCACTACTTATGGGACCAGATTGTTCCATTCATCCCTCCCAAATTAAATTTCACTTTTCTCATAGGAATCTTTTGTGGTTAAGGGTTCCAAAGGGAGGATTTGTCTTTTATTTTATTTATTTTTGAGGAGAACACACATTAGGCACACAGAAATACACACACATACACACCTACACCCCCAAATGAAGCATGTTTATCTGCCCTTTAAGGTATTTGTGTTTTTATCAATTCATTGAAAGAGTTAAAAATAAATAAATAAAAGCTTAGGAAATAAATTTTGGAAAAGCCTCACAAATACATGTTAATGGAAACAGAGATATTTCTATGGAAAAATTTCAAGGATATTCTAAAGTAATGACTGCACTTCTTTGTCAATTTGTTCAAATGGTCATGATGACATATCCTGGCTTTGTTAGTGCAGTTTTCCTGATTAAGAACGCCCATTACTCTAATTAAAATAACACCATATGGTTTTAATGCTGCACAATAAGTCTTCTACCTCTTAATCTCAGGGCTGAAGCAGCATTCACACTCTGAACCATGGAGAGGTCAAGTGATATTAGTTCACTTGCAGCTACAATTTATGGATTCATTGGTGGAGTCACCTGAAGGGTAGTGGTACTGGAGATTAAAAAAAATAATAATAATAAGTAGAGGATCCAGAAGAAAGAATAAGATACTAGAGTTGTGGGCATACATGCTAGATCCTCTCAAAATGGAGAACTTCACGTTCTAAAGAGAAGACCTTTTTGAAGAGACAGAATTTGATGGATCTCTTTGAATCCAGTGCTGGTGGGGGGTATATATGGGAACTATATACAAAGTATATACTATATACAAAACTATATACAAAAGGACTGAAGGAAGGGTGACTTTGATGGGAACAACCTTGGTGAGCTCAAGGAACAGAAAGAAAATAATCTCATCTAAAATAGAGCGACGGAAGGGAGAAAGATAGGAGACCGGTCAAGAAGGTAAGCAGAATCCAGATCACGTTGGATATAGAGGCTATTCTGGGAGACGTAGTATAATGTAATGGGAGACGAGGTATTTGTAGCAGAGGAACATGTGACATTTCTCTTTTTTCTAAATGTACAAGAAAAAAAGCCCAACTGCAATTATATATACATATATATATATGTATATATAATATACATATCTCCATATATCTATACATATAGCAACGGATGCTCAAAACACAAAAGAGAGGTGGGAACCAAAAAGAGCTAGAGGTCTGAGAACTCCAGCTCCACTTAGCTCTAGGCAATCACTGATGCCAGAAATGCAGGCCCAGGATTTTCCTATAGTTCCTGGTATTTTATTTTGTTTTGTTTTGCTTTTCAGGAGAATCTAGAAATCCAGATTTTCATGTAAGAACTTTCCATTTTCTCAATGTTAGCAAATAGTACAAATTCGCCTAAAATTAGGATACAAGCCATCACACTAAATTCAAGTGTTTAGTAGACAACACTAAACATATATGAAAGCTGGACGAAGCCCTGGACTTGGTAATTTACCATCTTTTTTTTTTTTTTAAGATTTTATTTATTTATTTGACAGACAGAGATCACAAGTAGGCAGAGAGGCAGGCAGAGAAAGAGAGAGAGGAGGAAGCAGGCTCCCTGCTGAGCAGAGAGCCTGATGCCGGGCTCGATCCAGAACCCTGGGATCATGACCTGAACCAAAGGCAGAGCCACCCAGGTGCCCCAATAATTTATCATCTTTATGATGTTACATCTTGACTTTCAAAGACTGTGAAGGAGAAGAGTGAAAAGGAAAAGCAGATTATATCTAGGTCAGGTATCAGTGAGGGTCCTGGCAGGAAACAGATGGCAGACAGAGATAGATCATTAAGGAGAGACTGCAAGAGTGATTTAATAATGGTGTAGGCAGTGTTAGGGAAAAGCAACAAGGGATGTTGATGTACTCGGGGCTAGGTTCAATAGGAGTTAGAATTTCAATGCAGGAAGGAGTCATCCGTGAAACTTGGAGAGGAGTCAGAGAAAGGGTGCTCATCCCCATTTATGGCATTTGGTGAAAGAATACAGCCACTACCAGACTATGCCATATCAGGGGAAGAGCCAAAAGCCCTGTATTCTCATTATCAGATCCTCTTCAAGTGTCTTCCTTAGCCAAACTCAGCAAGGAGTTACAGATTTAGGGAGACTTAACTCATGCAGTTGATATCAGTCAATCTCCTGGGACACAAAAGGACAAAAGAAAATCATTCGTCAGGTATCATTTGTTTTTAAAGTGATTTAAAATATATTACAAGTTAGTAATTATATCATTCTAATAAGCAACAAACATCTTTCTAACTTAGGACATTTTTATGGAAACCATTTACAAACTAAAAGTTGTGTGTGTTGGGGGCGTTAAGATGTATTTATTTATTTATTTGAGAGAGAGAGAGAATACATAGGGAAGGACAGAGGGAAAGAATCTTCAAGCAGACTCCCTATTGAGCATAGAGCCCAAGATAGGACTAGAGCTCACGACCCTGAGTTCATGACCTGAGCCAAAATCAATGGTCAGACGCTTAACTGACTGAGTCACCCAGACGCCCTTGTGGCTTTCTTTTTTAAACAGCAAATTATGGTCATTATACAAAATCTTTTTTTTAACCTCACTCTGATACAGTATTTATTTGTAAACTTTATAAACTATTATATATATATATATACACACACTCTTCTTGTTAGCAATGTCCAAAACACTAACTGGGCAAGTTTGTTTGTTCCCTGGGAAGAAATCAGTGAGGAGAAATATCTGCTGGGGAGACAGTGATATATTGTTAGCCCTAATTCCAGCACCAACTACTGTTTTCAGGGAACCAGGAGAACTGCTTTAGGATGTATTCAGTATATCTTAGAGTGAAAAATGGTTACAAAAGATAGCCTAGCCTCAGTTCTGATGCTCATGAGCACTGTGTCAGTAGGCGAGCCACAGAATCCCCATAATCATAAGAGGGTTGGTTATTTCCAATGGAGCCAGCATATGCTAATCATAAGAGTACAGACTCCTGCCTCAGACCATCAGGGTCTCAAATCCTGACTCTAGCCCTCTTGGCTCTAAAGGTGTTGATCTGAAGAATGACATGAGATGAACTGGAGGCACTGCTAAGCCAGTACCTGGTCCATAGTAAACATTCAAGAGAGACAGGAGTTACAAGCATATTATAAGGAAAAAAGTAGCACACAGAATGGCATTCTGAGGCAATGTAAAAAATGCCAATTATTACCATGACTATTGTCTATATCCTATGGGAGAGTCCATATGAACATTCTTTGCCAATTATGATGAGATAAGAGCTGGGTTCTTGGTAGATGACCTGAAGAATACAAGAGGGATGTTGAACTAGCATAATACTCCATTTGGATAGTCCCTAAGTAATTGGCTTTTCTGTGAAGTTCCCATCCCTAACAGCCAGTTTTCACCCAATGAATCCTCCTCTTTAAATGCTTCTCAGCCACCAGAAAGGATGAAATCTTACCATTTACATTGACATGGATGGAACTGAAGGGTATTATGCTAAGCAAAATAAGTCAATCAGAGAAAGCCAATTATCATATGGTTTCACTCCTATGTGGAATATAAGAAACAACACAGAGGATCATAAAGGAAGGGAGGGAAAACTGAATTTAAAGAAATCAGAGAGGGAGACAAACTGTGAGAGATTCTTAACTGTAGGAAACATACAGGGTTGCTGGAGGGAAAGCGAGTGGGGAGATGGGGTAATTGGGTGATGGGCTTAAGAAGGACATGTGATGGGATGAGCACTGGGTGTTATATACTACTGATGAATTATTGAACTCTACACCTGAAACTAATGATGTGTTATATGTAGGCTAATTGAATTTAAATTTAAAAATAAAATAAAATAAAATAAATAAATGTTTCCTTTGATTTATTTCAAGCCTACCAAAACAAAAGTTTCTTCAAAGAAAGTTCACATTCCCCTACTCCCTGAATGTTTTTTTGAGTTGCCTCTGCCTGTCCTCCCAGATGGTCAACCTTTTCAGTCTATCCCACTCTTTTTTTTTTTTTTTAAGAGAGCATCGCCCAACTTAGAGCGATACTGTTCTTTTTTTTTTTTAAGATTTTATTTATTTATTTGACAGACAGAGATCACAAGCAGGCAGAGAGGCAGGCAGAGAGACAGGAGGAAGCAGGCTCCCTGCTGAGCAGAGAGCCCGATGCGGGACTCGATCCCAGGACTCCAAGATCATGACCTGAGCCAAAGGCAGCGGCTTAACCCACTGAGCCACCCAGGCACCCCCAGTCTATCCCACTCTTAACACTAGCAGGTTTTTCTTGAGATTGTTTTTCCCTGTTAAATAATAGATACCTATTCTCTTCTGAATCCCTAAAGCTGTTTTTGAGCAACTTTACACACATCAAAGAAAGAAATCCCAACTACCTTTAAGTTATATTTATTGTTTTTATATTAAGGAAAGTTGTGGCAGCCTCCTCACATTTCTCCATAGCTCAGAATGATTTTTAACAGTCCCAAACTGAAGTCAAATGGTGTAGTGGGGAGTATACTCTCCATGGAGAATTCAAGGTCCCTTGATACATGTAAAAATGAGTTTTGCTGTGTATTCCTCTCAGGCATTGTAAAAGGTAGCATCGCTATATTTGGGTCTTGGAAAGTTTTAAGATGTGTATGTGTGTTAAATAGCTTGAATGTTACTGTGAAATTTCCATAGACATTGCTTGGTTTTCCTGTTCTATAATAAGCTTTAATTATGGCATACAGTCGGAGAAAGAATAAATGTTCATTGCAACAGACAAGAGCTCAGTGGTAAGGAGTGATAAGGTAGGAAAAGAAATGGAGGATAAAATTATCTCAATTTCATGGTCTGCCTGAAAAGCTTAAGTGGGACTTTGAGTATTTTATATGCATTAGCTGATCTGATGTTCTCCATCTGTTACTAGCCCCTGGAGGCTGACTGGCCATTAAACACAGAATGATGACTGGTGTAGCAGGTGCAGTGAAGTGGGAAGTTGTGGAGCAAATAAAACAAGTCCAAGGCATCTATAAGAAATGTTGACCCCCAGGAAATTTTAAAAGGTTCTGCATTGTGGTATTCATGACGTATGTGTGAGAGGTATGATGGCAAGTGTATTTCTCATGAAAGTACTTCAGTTACTTACATATTGTTTTTTCTTTTGAATTCCCAGGTTCTACACTATACAATTACTTAAAACTCAAAGAGAACTATGACTTCCTTTGACAAATTGCCCTCTACAGCAACTCATTGGCTCAAAGTCAATGGGAGTGTTGCCTGGGCTACACCCTTTGCTTAAATAATTTTCTAAACCTACTGCTGTGAGTCAGCCATTCTCTTCCCGTAAGTTTTCCTTGACACTGTTTGACATCTGTACCAAATTGAAGTTTCTTATTAGCACCTTTTAGGATTTCTAGCATTCCACTCGATGCATCTGTCTCCTACATTCTGTTTTAAAACTCTTTGCCTGTTCTCCGTGCTCTGGCCCCTATTTATTCCCTTTTCTATGTCTTCCTACCACCCTCTCATTCTTCTGTTTGTCTGTAACTGCTTTTCTTAGTGCATTCAACAACTTCTCTCTTTTTGTTAATTCAGTTTCTCCTTTATATAATTTATTTCTCAAGCTCTCAAGATGGCTGGTGAGAAATTTGCAAAGGGCAATTTTCTAAAGAGTTGTCAACATTCTATGAGGACAATTTTTCTTTTAGATACTAAATATAAAGGTGCTGTATAGGAAAGAGCTCTTTCACCTTTTTTTTTTTTCTTTTCTTATCAACAATTTCTCAATGATCTCCATCCTCGGGCTAAGCTAGAGAGGCTCTGTTGTTCACAAAACCTGCATCCAGTCCAATGGCAAATCCAGCTAGCTCTACCTCCAACATACCCTAAAACCAACTGTCTCTCATGAGCTCCAACTTACCTCACAAATCTAAGCCACCAGTGGTTCTTGCCTGGATGCTGTCTTCTTTCCTCTACACAGTGGCCTCTGTGAACCTTTGAAAACATGTTAGCCCATGCTACTCCTCTGCTCAAAATCTCTCACTAGCTCCATCTCTCTTTCGAAATAAAAGTAGTTATAAAGATCAATAAGGTTCTACACAATCTGACCCAACTCTTCCTCTGACCTCATCTCTCTCTCTCCATTTACCCACCCCATCCAAGTCTTCCACTCAACTTCTTCCCAGTGTCAGATGTTTGTTCATGTCCTTCTTCCTGTGCTGCTGAATTTCTAGATATTCCCATTCCCAACCCCCCACTTTACTCAATTTCCTACTCAAATTTGCCTTCTCTAAGAGATCTCCCCTAACCACAGAATCTGTTTCTTTACGCTGCTTAAATTTTCTTCATCGGGCTCATCTTCTGTCTCCTATAGAATTTATATAATTTTTATTTATTTTCTGTCTCCCAGGCATTGCCCTAAAAAATAACTGAAACATAAAAACAATGAAAGGATGAACTTTTTTGTTTTGGTTTTCTCCTTCTATCCACCATGCCTACAAACCTGCCTGGCACATAGAAGGCATTCTCGGTGAGTATGTGTTGATTGAAGGAATGTAAGTTGGGAGTGTCTTCTGTGCCTCGGGGCACCATTTGTTAAAATAATTTTCAGGAGCATTGATAGCAATTTTATTTCAAGAATGTGTTGATTTGCTTCTATAGCTTGAATAAATGCAGGGATGAGGAAATAAGTAATGCGTGAGTAGTGGGAGCTGCCACTATGGCACACCCCTAAAAAAGAGCAGCTTACAAGGTATTATGGAGGCCATACTACCAGACCAAACATATTCTGAAGCACTGGTGATACTTTGAATACGTTAGGTGGGTAAACAAAGAAGCCTCAATGAAGCTAATACCTAACGGTGAGTTTCTAATTTGACCAGTTTTACATGAAGGCAGTAATGCCTCAAATACCACTCACTCTCTAAAAGTAGATGAAATACACAGATGGAGTCTCCTGCCAGTCTCCCTTATGGTAAAATATAGTGCTATATCTAATATCTTGGTGGACGTTTTTCCCAAGTAAGTTTAAGTACATAGGTCCTGGGTTCCAGAACTGATTTGGATTAGTTGACAATTTTTTTTTGATTGGTTGACATTTTTAACAAAGCAAAAACAAAGAGGTTTTTTGTTCTTGTTGTTTTTCTTTTTTTCTGTCTATCTTCTTTCACTCAGATCCCAACACCTTTGCTATGGTTTTTGACAACACCATGTCATAGATTTGTTAACACTGTATTGCCTGGTATATCTGTTCTAAGAGCTGGAGATTACCTTATTTTCTCAATGTGTTGACATCTTTGACTTAATTATATGTATCCAAAAATTGGTTGGATAATATTAAAAATTAATTCTCTCAGTGGAGATAGCTTAGTCACTTGACTCCTGATTCAGGTCATGATCTTAGGGGACTGGAATCTAGTCTGAGGTGGGTTCAGTGCTCAGCAAGAAGTCTGTTTCTTCTCTCGCCTATCCCCCAACTCATGCTAGCACTCTCCTCTCTCCCTCTCTCTCACATAAATAAGTAAATAAAATATTTTTAAAAATTCAGGTCTCTCATTCCAGTGAGATTCTGTCCTGGCCATAGCTGCTGAAAGAGTCCTACTCTACACTGTCATTAATAAACCCTCTGGCTAAGACAGAGCAGAATACATTGGGTTGAGGAAGAAAAACTTTAGCCATTAACTTGAAGATTTTGAATTTCAGTTTCTTTGGGCTCCTTATTCTAAAGAGAAAGATAACAAATATAGACTTTAAATTCTCTGGACTTCAACTTATTTTGACATTAGCATTCAAGAGTATTTAAATTTCATGCATTAATTTCTCCTAGGTATTTCTTAATGGTACAGGATTTATATTCAAAAGTCTTTGAGTTGTTGGAATTTTATGATTGCAGTACTTTTTACACATTTTATTATCAGATACCCAATATGCCATTTAATCTCACTGCAGAACCACTGATAGATTGGATAATATGATGGGCATAATTTGAGACGCTAAAAAGAAAGAAGAGTTATTTTCCAACCCTGAGTATAGTGTGGTCTTGGAGTCAATTGAATTAATGAATTTTCTTCATCCATCTTGCCTTCTCCTGGGGATAAAAATCTAAACTTTCCACTCCTGGTCCTAGGAGTATCCATAAAGAAGTAACCAGCAGTGGGGGAACGACCTCATCGGGTGTTGCTTTAGTAGGTAGCTGATCTATGATGGTATGTTCACCATGGACAAATGGCTATGTACAATGTGTTGAAAATATAAAGATCTGGGGAATGATGTGGGGGAGAGTTTTTTTCTTTTCTAGTTCTTAACATTAGTTGAATGTGGAGTGTATAATAATCTTTGTCTCTACCCCTCACTCACTCCTTTCATGTGCTGTGCATTATCCAGTTTTACAGCATTTGAAATGAGATTCTTAAAGGAGAAATGCATAGTTCTCTTCTTTCCCTACCCTTCTTTGGCATAAATTGCCAGAAGAAATTGTGTCACTCTGTTCTGCCCATCCATGCAGTAAATTTTACCAGGGCAGCTCCCACAGAGAGAAATGATGTTGTCTGGTGTTGTCTGAGAATGGGCAACTTTCTAGTATCTTGCTCTGGAACCTGGCCTTTTCTATTATCCTCTGGCTTATGCTACACACCATACTCTCTGATAATTTTATCTGCCCAGGGAAATCCATCATCTGCCTTTCTTTCTTAACTTTTTTTTTTCCTCAAGTGGCCTGAATTTGGGGGGTGGAGAAAAGTGTAATTGATTGTTTCCCCCTCAAATCCTAGGGCTGTGATAAGGCATTGTGTTTCTTGGCTAAAAGGAAGTCAAGACAATTTGTAAGTTTTCAGAGCATCTCCCTGAGCTCAGTGGAAAAGAAAAATATTACCCATATGACTGTTATAGGCTAAAAATACACTGTAGCTAGGAAATACAAATGTTCTCAATTTGAGGAAATGAATAACTATTTAAGAATAACTATTTAAGTGCCTAATTAGAATAATGTGGAAGTTATTTCAGCAATACTTGAGGTATCTTCAACTCTGACCTCCAGCTATGGGACTGTTTGAGCTTCATTATGCTGCCATAGCTACACTTAATCCATCCCACTGTCACAGAACGTTTATTTCCCACATTTCCAGCCCATTAACATCTCTAATACAACATGGGCTTCTACAACCACTCCCAGTCTCAAAATTGGTGAGTTTTGTTTATCAAAGGCTCCTGACATCTCTGTATTTAGGAAGCAGAGGAAAGACTTTGCCAGGTAGTAGCTGTGAGTTTACTTAGGGCCAGGTAACTCAGTCTGTATCCATGTAGAAATAAAGATATTCTATGGCTTCATTGTGCATTGGAGAATGAACCAATATGCTAAGCATCTTGGCATCTCTGGGGAGATTTTAATCAGGCTAGAAGATTATAGGAAATAAGCTAGGTGGCTTCAAGTGTTTTGAAGATGTTTGTGGAGAGTCCTTGTTCCAAGATGTTCCAGAACACAAAGTAGGAATAAATGGGTAGAAAGCACAGCCCGGAATATTTTAGTTTAATGAAATAGTAACTTTCTAACAATTATATCTGTCCTGCCATGAATAAACTGCCTTTAGTGATAATAAACTGTCTTGGGGCATCTCATGGTGATGTCATCCAAAGGATTCCTACCCCAACTGTCAAATCAGATTGTCCATTTGAACTCTGAGAATCTATGATTCGGTGAAAGTTTTTCTCAAAAGCAAAACACAAGGAAATTTGAATTCCATATTTGAAGGAGAAAAATTTAATATATTTTATCTTATTATACATTTTACCTAAATTACAAAGTCAATAGCTGCAAATATATTCTGCTACAAAGCTTTCTGTAAGAAATATCTCTATAAGAAAATACATCTCATTAACATTTCCTGTAAATAAATTACTTCAAATAATAATTTTGGGATGTACATAGGGAACTAATGCAAAAAACAGATTGTAAATGTGATTGCTACATAGGAAATGTTTGACTGAAATGTTCCATTTTCATGTTGCCAAGCTTATAGAAACCTGTTTGCACAGACTTTGGTTCTTGGATAGATTAGCTTATAATTTTTGTTTTAGCAGACATGTGGAAAAATGTAAATCTTAATCACCCTTGTAAATGTGTATGGGAAGCTGAAATTCTTAATAGACATGCAGGCTCAGATTTAATCTCTACTGGGAAAACTTGAATTTGAAACTGCAGAAGGGGTTTAAGTAAGAGAAAATTAAGGAGTGACTTGCAGTCTATAAAAGAAAAGATCAAAAGTAATAACTATAATTTTTTGCTTTATGCTCTAGACATAAATATTTAGAACTGAGCAAACTAAAAAAAAGGTAATAAAATGGTTTCAAAGAATTTGGAACTGTGGTTTCTACAGGTTAGCAATATGTAGATTTTACAAGATATTCCATTTATATTCTTTACTTTCAATGGCTGCAGAAAACAGAAACGGTATCTTTGGCAAAAAACAAAAACAAAAACAAAAAAAGAGAAACCCAGCTATTAAAGAGAGAGATTGGTACAGAAATTTCAGATGGTGCCATTGGCAAGTTAGAAGTTGATAGAGGACAATAGAACCTTAAGATACTACCTGCCCTGGGAGTCTATTTCATGAGACTTCTTCATACTATTTTAGGACCTCAAAAAATATAAAATAAATATTTTGAGGTCAACTAGTGACCTAAACAGAACTCATCTGCATAGTAAATATTGTGGTAGCACATCCCATGGAAAACTTCCATTTAGGTTGTGTAGCCTCGGGATTCCAATATGAATAGTCGGTTTGTGCTTCAGATACGTGATCGACATGTTGCCAAAACCTGGGCACTTGACGAAGTTTTGTCCATTTCCTTTGTGTCCCTCAGTGCTGCACAAATGTAGATCAGTTTCTGTTTTCAGCTTTTCCTGACTGTGCTGCTACATATGTAAAGAATAAATGGGTTTACCAATCTAATTCTATCAAACACACGGAATGCCAAAGCTTCAAAAAATAACAATCTGTTAGTGTTGATTCTCTATCTTGGACATCTTAAATTTTTTTGCAATCTGTGAAATCCCACTCTTTACTATTCACAATTAATTGGGATACTTTGGAAAATAAAATATACTCAAGTTCGGAATCACATACAATCAAGAAAATGTAAAATGCCATTCCTTTAGAATGTGAATGGACTGTTTTATCTTATACTGGTTCTTGGGAATTACCAGTGAAAATCAACTTTTGAAAAATGTAAATAAACAGTTGAAAGCAAAATAAGTTTGGTTTTTCCTAAAGGCATTCAAAAAAGCCTTGCAATTATTTTGAGATTATTTGGAAAATACTGACTGCTTTTTTTCTTGTCTACCAAGGCCTTTCATCGAGCCATAGAAATAGCATTCCAAACCAAAAGGTGATTCTGTGTTGCAAATTATCTATGTTCTATGCTTTCATTTCCTATTTAACAACGCTTTTTATGTTAGAGCCTATTGTATGCCAAGGGACTATTTTGTTAAACTATAACTTTGAATTAGAAATATGGCTTTTAGGTTATTTCTATAGGCAATCACCAATCTGAAGGAAACTGATTCTCCAGCACAACCTAAACTCTTGGAAAGTCATATGGTATTCATCAGTAATTTTCACTGTGTGCTTTTTTTTTTTCAGTAATAGCATTTTCACAAACGTGCACATTATTTACATGAACAAGTTGAATCATGGAAATGCATCAGTTGTACTACATTTGTTACCCCTTTCTAATCTGCTTATTCTCTTTTCTTTTTTCTCTCTCTGTGATTTCTATATTCTTATCACTTTCCTTATTTGAGCCATTCTTCTGAGATCCAAATCCTATTTTTCACCATGCTATAATGCATTAAATACACAGATTCACAGTCTGCTAGGGATGATTTTCCTCAGAGGTGATCATATTTTCTGACACACGTGGAGTCTGGCTTTGGAAGAATAGGTGGCATCTTTCCATACTTTACAGGACAGGCCCTTTGCACAGTCACACCGCTGGAAAATTTCCAGCCCATGAGAGCCCTTCTTGCGCTGTTTGGTACAGACTTCCCCCTGATGGAGCACTGGTTTGCAGATTTTGGTCCAGAAGTGGCGAGCGCAGCAAAACCCTTCGATGCAGTCTGATGATCGTAGGCAGGGGTCTCCTTCATGCCCTGCAGAGATGGTGACCAAAAGATATTATTATGACACTAGGAAAAAATCCTACTTTGCAATCAGAGGTACATACAATACTTTTACTTGTACTGTCTTCCATGAAGTTATCATTTATGATGGAAAGTCTTGGATTCCTATCACTTGACTCTCCCTCTAATCATGTCAATCCATTATTGTCTATTTTGATTAGTTGCCGTCTGAATATCAAGTTTCATGAAGAGCTAGGACTGTGCTTCATCTTCTCTTTACTTTGGCATGGTCTGCTCTTAGATATTTCTCTCCGATCATTTTTGTTTATGAGGTGAATGAAAAATAAATAAAGAGAACTACTTTCAAGGAAATTAATGTGATACCTTCTTGGAAGGTGTAAATAAACTCTGTTTCAAGGAGAATGCTGAAAATCTCAGGGACACCTAAAACCCTGCATCAGTGTCTAGCCAGGAGAACAAAAACTTAAGATGGAAGATGTTTAATGCAGAGAAATAGGCATGCAGGTGGTTGCAGGGCTAAGAAGGATCAGAGGAAGGTAAAGCAACAGAGCAGGAAGCCACTACCACATTCAGACTGGAGGATCCAAAGGTAAAGGTCATGTCAGCATCTGGGGCCAGGAATTGCTAGCTGGGACTGGAATCCCAAAGGCCCTCCAGACAGGGGGTCTAGTACCGTTCAGTCTCTAAAGAGTTGTGAGTCAGAGCAGAGTAGAGAAAGGGCAGACAGCTCCAGAGTCAACCAAGAACCCATCATTTAAACATGTGGAAGAACAAATCTGGATATTAAATTCAGAAAAAATGGCCAAGTCAGCAAAGAGCAAACACATCACAGCTGGGTTGATGTGTCACCTATATAAAGAAGGGATCAATAAACTTCTCTGTATTTTTGCCAGATTGTATATATTTAGGCTTTTTAGGCCATATGATCTGTCACTTCTCAATTCTGCTGTCACAAAAGCAGACATAAGTAATGCCTACATGAATCGGCAAGTCTGTATTCCAGCAAAACATTGTTTTACGAAAACAGGCAATAGGACAGACTTGGTACGCAGGCCATAATGTGTCAATCCTGGCCTAAAGGATTATCTGTCATCCCCGAAGGAACCAGTCCCACTGTGGGAAATGGACACGACCCACTAGCCATTGTCATAAGAGTTCTTCCTAGTTGCCATCAGAAAATTACACATAAAACTATATAAAATTATTAGTAAATTTGAAACTGTACTGTGACATAGCCATCTATTGGAATAAGGAAGGATACTCGTGTAATGACAAATGCATGTGAATTTGGTGGAATAGAAATAGGAGACTGAGGGGTGCCTGAGTGGCTCAGTGGTTAAAGCCTCTGCCTTCGGCTCAGGTCATGATCCCAGGGTCCTGGGATCGAGCCCCGCATCGGGCTCTCTGCTCGGTGGGGAGCCTGCTTCCTCCTCTCTCTCTGCCTGCATCTCTGCCTACTTGTGATCTCTGTGTGTCAGATAAATAAATAAAATCTTTAAAAAAAAAAGAAAAGAAATAGGAGACTGGGTAAAGACATAGATCTTCAGGGAGCATAGACAAGGGATAATTGCAGAGGAGCTGTCAATCTTTTTAGCACTATCCATGTCAACATTACTATTCCAGATCTGACTAATAGGTCAGGTATTCTATAGGACACTAGCTCTGCAGAACATAAAAATGTGGGGAAATGTTTCTGTGGTCAAGAAATATGGGCACAGGGCACCTGGGTGGCTCAGTCGGTTAAGCCGCTGCCTTCGGCTTAGGTCATGATCCCAGGGTCCTGGGATCGAGTCCCACATTGGGCTCTCTGCTCAGCAGGAAGCCTGGTTCTGCCCCGTCCCCACCGCCCACCTGCCTCTCTGCCTGCTTGTGAACTCTGTCAAATAAATAAATAAAATCTTAAAAAAAAAAAAAAGAAAAAGAAAGAAATATGGGGACACACAGTGTTTAAAAACCTCATCCAGTTTTCCTCATTGCTGGGCTTCTCAGAGCCCTTAATATACCAATTATATAAAGTTCCCAAACTGGGAGATGCATTATTACAAAACTCTTGAACACAGCACACTTTTATTCACAGAATGTCTTAAAGGAGTGATGTTCTACAGAATACACTTGAAAGAGGCCTCCTTTAAAGATAGTGTATTTCATGCCTTCAGTGTTTTGCTATTAGTAGTAAAGTTCTATAATTACATGCTTTCAAATTTTACTGTTAGTGATTAGGCTTCCCAAATATTTTGATGCAAGTAAGGGGATTTTATGATCATATAATCCTACTAGAAACCAATTATTTTTGACAAGTTGGTCTATAAATAGTGTATTACGTGGTTGTTTAGCGAAATAAAATTTCTGTAAAGGTGAGAAAAAGATTCAAAAGCTTAGGGATGTAATCATATGACTGCAAACATTTAAAGGGAGGACTGTTTAGAAAATGGCATGATTGATCAGGGGTGCTGCAGTTCTCATAATATATATTCCTAACAATTTAACAGCTCTTAGAAACCTCCAGCATCCTAATAATAAATAAATAATAAATTCAGTTAAAATCTTGCCAACAAAGTAACTTCCTTGTTTTTTTTTTTCTAAAACCAATGCAATGAATTATCAATATTTTAATTCTACTTCCCTTCAAACAAGAAAAAGTAAGCATAGAGTTACAGATTTCCTACCTTTTATGTGTGACATCTTAGTGTGTGGTCTTCCTAGATTTTGCCATCCCAAGTCGTGGTTTGAGTAATGACCATGGTTTCGATCTCTATGTCGGGAGCCATCCAGAGCTGGGATGTGAGGGGTTAAGATGCTCTCAGTGACAGGGATGCAGATGCCTGGAGATAACGAATAAGTAGTTAGACTGATTCAATTCTATAAAGTCCGATGCTTATCCAGCCATTGTGCTGATGTGAGGTATGACGCTCTCTCTTATCTATTTATCTATCTATTTACCTACCATCTATCTATCCTCTATTCATTCAGCTATTCTCTTATTTACATAAATAATATTGAATCATATTACATAATATGAAATAGAATTAAATCACTGAACCTAAGTCAGGCTTCCTTAATTTAAATCTCATCTCTCTTAAGACCAAGTGACTGTGGGTGAAAATAGGAATAAAAACACTTCATTAAGTTGTGAATACGTGTGAAGTGTTTAAAATAATAACTTAGTATTAAATTAATATTAGCTATTTGTACTTTTAAAATGTCTGACCAGATATCCATCTTCAGGATCCAGTTTCCTTTGTTCATCAAAAATATAACCTTATTCTACATTATAAACATCTCTAATGGCATGAGGTCTTCTTCCCTTCACCTGTCCCAGGTACTTTCAATAGGACTCTGCCCAGAGGTCAGGAGCATGTATACAGCTAGAGGTCTGATTATCTTGGTTTATATGACTACGTTTATGTTTCTGATCACCTTGTGTAATTTTTTAATGGTTTTATCCTGTGTTGTCCTTGAGTCATTGATGAAATGATGATGTCATTTCACCACTATTGCTGAATTGTCTCCCTATAAATTCATTGAGATTGGGTGAAATCATGCTTATGGAAAGGCTGAGGAACAGACTCCTGCATCTCTGTTTGGAGGAACCACTCACTCCTTCACTATGAGTGTGGTGCAGGGTGGGGCCTTTAAAAGAAGACACCCTGAATATAAGAGTCAAGGTATGGACCTGGAAGGACTCACCACCATATTGCTAAATCACAGCAGGTTCTTTGCATTTCTTCCATGTATTCACTTATGTGTTTATAGATACTCATATAAAACACTTTAGCATGGCAAATCCTAGATTGCCATAGAATATAAAATGTAGAAATAGAGATCAGAGCCCAGGAAAACTAGAATTGGGGAGGTAATCCAAGTAACCATACACCTATCTAAACCATGATCCAATCCCTGCCAGTTTGGAAAGGCTCCTTGCATTTCAGGGGTCTGGTTAAGGAGAAAGTAGTTGAATTAGCTAGACATGCCTTCTACATAAAAAGAAAGAGGCCTATTGACACTGAACTAGATCTTTACCATTATTGCAGCGGGTCCCCGGACAACACATGCCATCTCTATGGCAGCGCTTCTTTTTCCTTCGACACACCATGCAGGCCGAGGATCCTTGGTGGGGACTGTGGCAATATCTCCCAATTTCACATTCCTTATCACTGCTACAAGGGTAGGCCTGTCAGAAAGTGCAACAACAACACCAAACACAAAGTAGATTAGATTCCGTCACACTTATGAAAAGTCAGTGTGGGAAATCATGGTGGGAAATACATCACAGTAGGTTTCTTGTCAAAGGAAATGTGCCATTGAAATCATGTCTGAGCATGGATCCTACATAGAGACATTTCCTTCATCGAGGACCCTATAAATATTGATTGTTGGTGGGGACAAAGATAGAGTTGATGCTATTCCAGTATTTTTGAAGACACAACATTGGAGCTGGGATTTATATTTTGTGTGAATCTATAGAGCTTTTAAGAGTAACTTTGGGGGCTCAGAAATAGTTGTAATTGTAATAATGACACTGATTTATGGTGTAAGTGAAACAGCTTCACTATTCCGTTTTTCTTTTACTAAACTGGATAAGGAGAAGTTTAAATAAAACAACAAAGGACTGTGCTAGAAGCTAAAACACATGTCCTGCCTCATTAGGGAACAATTACATTAAGAGTGACTCTCCACAAATTCTGTCCATGAGGATCATGGCAGAGAACCACTTCTAGAACAGTGTGAGGTAACAAGCTATTTGGCACAAAGAAATCAAAGAGCAGGGTCCTTATTCCAAATGCAGGAGGTGAGCAGCAGTGGGGTTCTGAGTGGTAAGGGAAATGCTCAACTCCAATGGCATTGTGTTCTCAGGAAATGAAAAGGAAGGCTCTTTATATTCAAAAAGAGCCCTATGGCCTACAGCGCCTTCAATTTATACAGAAAGGACCCAGTGTCTCCATTTCTCACCATGTGAGGCTACTTAAACAGTACCCTAGATGATCTCCCAAAATAAAAATATATGCTCCACTTATGTACTCCTTGCCTCTTGGAAGTGTTCAGGACACCCAAAATGTCCCTGTCTGCAGAGACGGAGTTGAGAAATTGAACTGCCATGCCACACATCAAACTTCCTCATGTTTTGAAGCATGTTGACAGGGAGACTTATTTATAAGTTGTTTTTCTTTTCTTTTTGTAGTTCTTTCCTGTTTTCAGAGTAATGGATTTTTTTTAATTGAAAAATAAAAAAAGTAAAAAGAAGCTATGTAGTTGTTTTTAAGCCTGCATAAATGGTTTGAATGCAAACCTATGGGCTAAAGTTCTTGCGACTCTCAAATAATTAGTGGGATTTGAGTGCTTTGCTTATGAAATGAGGTCTGGTGACCTAGGTCTGCATGCATGGTCTATTTCTTTTCCCTTTTTTTCTCCCTCTCTTACACTCTCTTCCTCCTGCCTCCCACCCTTCTGCTATGTGTGGCTACATTCAGTGTCCCCACGTGTTTTTGTTTCCATCAGATCCTCTTCATCTTAACAGAGGAAATAAATGTGAAGCTGATATGTAAGGTTGAAGACTACATATTCTACAGGAGAAAACACTTTCAGCTTGATTACAAGAGGAAAATCACAAATTTCAAGTTGCAAGTGCTTTTGAAGGATTATATGGTAGTCATGTTTGATGCCTACATTATAATTGTAGCCAAATAAAGTTATAAAATGAATTTTCATATTATTGTCCCATTCTGGATCTCCATCATTAGGCTTAATGGAGAATCTGAATGAGGTTAAATTCAGAATATTAGTCCATTTTTCAAGATTCCAAGACTGATGAAAACAAAACAAATGTCACTTCCCGCCTTGCCACACTCTTTCCCCCAAGCACTTTACTCCCTCCACAGCTAAACCCATTAATTTTAAGTGAAATACAATTCACATGTTTCTGATTCATTTACATTTATTTCATCAAATTGTTTTGCAAGAAACATTTGATGTCTTACAAGTTTTTTCCTTTTTGCTTCCTTAAAAATAGGTCATGCTCTTTCAATGGAAATACACATGTGTTACCTAAAACATCATGAGCAATTTGCAACACAAACAACAAATCTTCAAGAGATTCTGAATACAGAATAATACTTAATTCCATTCCTAAAAAAATAAAATAAAAACAATAGTCTATAAGGTAGCAAACAAGTTGTTTGCTAAAAATAGCAGTTCATTTTGCAGAAAATTGTAGAAGATACATCATTAACTTCCCATTCTCAGTTTGTGGGAAATGGAATTTCCCACAAATGCTTGAAATGGAAAATATTTGATGCGTGGCGCACCTGGGTGTCTCAGTTGGTTGAGCATCCGACTCTTGGTTTCGGCTCAGGTCATGATCTTAGGGTCAAGAGATCGAGCCCCACTATTTGTTCCACACTCAGCATGGAGTCTGCTTTAGATTATCTGCCCCTCCCTCTTCCTCTGCCCCTCCCCCCACTCTCTCTCTCTCTTTCTAAAATAAATAAAATAATTTTTGTAAAAGAAAATATTCGATGCAGATGATATTGCAAAAAAGTAATATGTATAGTAGTCCTCTGTTTGAATGGGATCACAGTAAAATTCTCACAAGTTTTTCAGAGGAAAGCTTAGTTGGTCTAAGAGATAAAATACGTTAGAGGAAATACAGTGTTATTATGCTATTTTTGTAGTTTTACTTAAAGCCAATTTAAATAGAAATGACACAGGCAGAAAAAATGCAGAATTTTATGTGATAAAAGATTATTGTTAATGTGATCTTGCACTTGAAATGCAATCCCAGGACATAATATTGAGAGCAATTCTTTGACTATTGAAATAAAATTTTAATAATCAAAATGCGAGTTTATATTATATGGCTTCTAGTATGCTTATGAAACTCCTTGCTCCAATAAACAGCCTTCAAATATGAATAAAGTAAATGATAAGACAAATTGATTGAAGCAGGTCTTTGGGAAAGCAAAGAAGACGGGAGCGTGCTTCACCTTCTGAAATCATTGTCTCCCAAACCAGATCTACTCAGCCATATAGCTTCCTTTGGCATAACCATTAGCAATAAAACACAGAACATGGGAAAATATGGATCTAAACCATTAATAGCAGTTCTCATATTTTCAGCCTAATACATTATTTTTTAATAAAGAGCTTTAAATAAGACATTTTCGTCTCAAGGATGAGTTCTCTGCAGCTTGCTAGTTTCTTCCATTTCCCCCTTAAAATGTCTGGAAATGCTATCACAGCAGGCAAGAGAGGAAGGGAGGTAGAATGGGAAGGAGGGAGAGAGAGAGAAAGAGAGAAGGGAGAGGGAAGCACATGGTTAAAGTAGTTATGGATGATTCTGAAGTAGTGATGACTGTGGCATTAATAGGCCACTGAAGGGAATTGTATACATTAATAAAAGTGCCATTCAGAAACTTTCCCATAGAAAAATCTTTATTTTCTGCTTACTTCAGCCTCAAAAGCCTGTTGCATTTCCCATCTGATGATGGTTTTATGGCATACAAAAAATGAATTTGAGTATCTTAGTTTAACTTTTCATTTAACAAAAGCAATAATATGCTTCCCTATTACTTATTTGTATAAATTAATAAGAAGACCAATTTTTTTACTTGCTATGGAAATTATTAATAGTGAATTTGCATGGTTCTTCATTGACTTGTCTAGATGAACAGTCTGAGGAAAGGTGACATTGGGCGGCATGAGCATCCAGGAATGCTTGCCTTGACGCAAAAATCATTCATGACTTAGCCTCAGTCACAATTAGGACATGGGTTCATTTGAGACACCTAATAATAGCAGATGATGGGCCATGAATTAAGAATATATGAGACTGTCCATGATCAGGCCAAAAAACAAAGAAGTTTTGCCCAACCCCTTTTCTAGGCTAAAAATAGAATGATTTCTGTAAATAGCAACACTAGTTAGACATGAACTAAAAAAAGAGTGAATGCATTGGACACAGCTTAAAAATGAAGTCCACCAAACATGAGCATTTCTTTTTCGTATAAAGGATATTTTTTTTCTATCCGTTCCTCTGTGCTAGTGCTGAATCATTATTTAAAATTCTAGCAATAAAATAAAGAGAGCACAAGTAACTTCTGAGGATAAGTACTATGTGCTCAGAAGCAGAGAACTTGGGGATTCAGGGTCCTGCCCTGGCTCTCTGGCCTCCCTACAAGGTATGGTGATGAAGAGAACGATCTCGTGACAGTCTGAACCACACATAGATAAGGGGTTTTCAGTGCTGAACTGTGCGCCAAATTCGGAGATGAGAAAAGTAAACTTGGCCACTTCTCTCTCTAGAAGCCTGCAAATACCAACAACACGTCCTGGTGCAGCTGTGGCATAGAGAGAGAGAGTACGGCGGGCAACACGGGAAACACCGTAAACAACATTTTTCCATTTCATTTCTCGACAACAGATTTGTGTCCCCTTAAACTCAATGTAATCAGAATTACAAGTAAAGGCCCATCACGCAATTAGTGATAATTAAATAATATTCTAAAGAATGAAATAAAATGAAAGGTAACTCCATCTTATTTGAACTAATTGAGCCCCCCCCCCTTTTTTTTTCGATTATTCTCAAAACTGCAGGGAGAAAAAGACCTGCTAATTTGAGATTAAGATTCAGGGTGAAATTTATTCTAATTTTTCAGGGCTGCCCATCCCTTTAAACATACAGATGTGACGATGACGGAATCAGACCCCTAAGAATAATGACACAGAAAAAAAGTGTTTTAGGGATCTCAGCAGCACCAGCTACTGAACAAAACTTTGGTCACAACTAAAACCTTAGCGTAACTCCTGAGTTTTCAAAATAATGACCTTGTTCCTGTTTAATGATGGGGAGAAAAAAAAAGAGAGAGAGAGAGACATCACATAGTGTTCATGTGGGCTGGCCACCCATCCGGATTCTTGCAAGACCGTCCTAGTTTTGTTGTTATTGTTTTAATCGGGACAATCCTTTGTCCCCGCAAGCACTGTTTGTAACAATCGGAAGTTTTCTGGAGCCAGAAAAACATCATCAGCTGGGTAGGCAGAAGAAAGCCTGCAGGGGGACGACCCAGCTGTGGCAATGAAAAACATTTGGGGCGAGTGGATAGAAGGAGGTAGCAGCAAAGGATTGGGGACCAGAATGTCTGGCGTCTCAAAGAGAAGATAGCAGAAGGTTGACAATTATTGGGAAATTGATGCCATCAGACTGGCTTCCCCTAGGTCCTTAAAGAAAAGATTAACTTCTCTTGCTCTGACATTCCACATGATAGTTCTCGGTTTCAATGTATACCAAGGTTTGCTATCCTTTAAGGTAGTGATTTCAAAGTCAAACCTTAAGACTGCAGCTTCCAGAGGTGCGGGGACATAGAACTCAATCTGGCTAATGTGTGGTTGTATACTACATGCCAAAGGCTGTGCCATGGGATCTTTCTCTTTGTCCACAATTACCTCTAGGGTGTATCTTTGAGGATTCCTGAACATAAGGCCAGGAGGATTGAGCTTCATTAAACTGGACGGAAGAAGTTCAGATATTTCATGATGTTCCAGATATGTGCCATGGGTTCATTAAGGTGGCTGTCTGGGTATTCATTCAATATCCAATAACTGTTTATTTATTGGATTTATTTATTGAACATTTATTTATTTATTGAATACCAGCTGCAATCCAGACACAACCAGTTCTATGATCTACAAACATCTTCCCTGCACCATCCCTAAAATAGTACATATCCTCTCACACATTTGACATGTAAAATTTTTCAGCATAATTTTAGTTTGTTTTATGAATATATTTATAAGGTGAAATTCACAGTAATTTGACATGATTAAAAAAAATAGCTTTTACCTACCTGATTAATGCATACTGATCCTAAAATAAGCCACAACACAACCATGGATATTTTTCTTAGAGAAAATTGGTTTTAGAAAACGTCTAGTTAACTCTTAAAATATACAAGTCATCACAACTATTTTTAGATACTCTGTATCCAGAATTTTCCAGCCAGGACCAAGCTTCACTTTTAAAGAATTAATGACAAGACAAGGAAAGATGTGTTTAGGATATCCTACTCAACCATTAAGAACATCTTTGTTAAAACCAAAACTGCAAATTTTACTTTAGTCTGTCATCTATAAAAGGTTTTATACTGCTGGTTAATGCAGTATATCAAGATTTGGAATGCATGACGATTTTGCCTTTCTTTCCACATAAAATGGCAAAAAACTTATTGTAAACACAGGCACATTCCCAGAACAACTTTAAAAAAAAAAAATCATGGGAGTTAAGGATATGGAAATTGATTTCCTGAAAACAATTCATGCTGTGCACACCATGGAAAACCTTTGAGTACCTTTTCCACATATTCATTTTAGGGCTGGGGTTGTTAGATATTTGGTTTTTGACATAGAAGTCCAGAGCTGAGAGAATTCTGCTAATGCTGCCTGGATCATAAGTTAGGAAAGATGGATCTCTGCCAGCGGTCCATTAACTTCCCCAGTGTATTCAGAGAGCCTCACTGAAATCCTAAGAAACAATAATTCTATGAAATCAAGGCAAGGTCCTCCCTAACTTGGGTTTCTCTGCCTTGTTCTCTGTATCTCATTAAGCTGCAAGGAGATTCCTTGCAATTCTCTACTTTGAACACAGAACACATTCTCAACTGTAACATGTACATTGTTGCTATTGATCATGGGGCAATGGGCAAAGCCAACCCTTTCCACACAGTCTCAGCATCTAGAGAAATCAACACCTTCTAGTTTGCCTGATTTTTTCCCCCCTGTTTTTGACCCATTTTCCCCTCCTTTGGAATAGACAGGACAAAAACACTTCTGTTCCATGTTCAAAAAGCAGTATCTTGGGAGTGTTTTTGCAGCAATTCTTAGAGCCCTTTATCCTCCACATATAATTATAAAGACTTTTGTAATTTGGCTATTGGTGGAGTATAATTGCTCTAACCAAAGCAGAGGAAGAAGCCACACAATTTCAAGTTTTTTTTTTTTTTTTTTTCCAAATCCAGGATTGAATGTCTACAATATAAAATTTTCAGTGTAGCATTACACATTTTCCTGACCTCATGACCTTCAGAAAGGTAACGTGGTAGGAAGAATTTTGGATTCATACTGCTGTTTGAATTATTCATTGTTGTAAGATACTTAACAGAGTCTCAGTTTCCTCCTTAATAAGACTGATATCATTCCTACCTTCAGCAGTGTTTCCCTACTTACCTAATCTTTAAAATCTCACGGGGTTTCTTTAAAAACTACTTACTCACAGACTCCTTCTCACAGAGACTCTAATTTTGTAGAACTGGATATGGTCCAGGAGTCTGTATTATTAATAAAATACTGTCCTGGTGATCATAGATAAGGTAAGATAGGGAAATACTGCTCTATAGAATTGTTGCAAAGATTAAGGATGCCTCTTGTATATATCTCATACAGAAAATGTCTGGTCCATATGAGATATGGACTCAATATTATCTTTCAGATAGATGCAGTCTAAGTGGGAAATTGGTTCCCTGACACATGAATCTAAGAGATTCACTGACAACTATTTCCTGACAGCTTCATCTTTACTCCTACTACGTAGCCACTGTGCTTAGGGATAGGCTTGAGAATTTCTGAAACTATATGGAAAAATAAAGTAACACATAACAAACACAGCAGTGCACTTTGGGAGAAACAAAGTGTAGCCTCAGAGCTGTCAACACACACATTTTGGCTGGATTGTTTTGTATCCTCATGTGGTATACACCTGTGTCTTGTTGGCAATACACAGCTTTGCAGTTTTCTTTGCATCTTGTATCCTGTGGATCTTTACAAAACAAGTACTTTTCCTCCCCATATCAAGTATGATAAATAGATGATGTGTGTTTTTATTTCCTATTTCTTGTAGAGCATCAAAGACCCTTTCCCATGAAAAGTCATATTCAAAATTCAAATACTGATGCCCAGGTAGTTATGAAAACGTAACATACTTTCAAATTGTTGTTTATGAAAGACCTTCCTTACAATTACAGAATAGGTCTGTGTTAGTAACTATTTCTGAGCCCAAGTGTAAACACTTGGGAATTTTAGATGTTACATGAGTTTGAGCCATTTTTCACTTGTAATATCATGGTTTATAAAAGAGAATAAAAATCCAGTGAAGATATAGGTTAATGAGTGTGTGAGTGTGTGTGTATATATACACACACATACATGTTTGTGTGTGTGTGTACAAAAGTTATCCAATGTATTACTTCAGAAAACCCAAGAAATGTATAGCAGAATTTACCCATGGGAAGGTAGGACAGAGAACTGAGAAAAGAGGAAAATTTTAGTTTCCATGTGAAGTCCTTTAAACATTTTCTAATTTGCACTAGATGCCTATATTATCTATGAAAATTAATATAATTTTTAAAAGAACTAATCTCATGAGATTCAGGATAAAGTTTCTTATTCCTTGCTAATTTATGTTTCATAGTTTTTGTAGTAGGAAGGTTTGGAAGAACTTGGGTTTCCTAGAGGCAAAATTTCTTGCAAGAGTATCAAGAATCCAGACTGAAGTTTCCTATTAAAAATTTTCGTTTTGTTTTATTGACATCACCTTATTAGCAGAATCAGACTATTAATATGTTTAAATTATACATAAACAATCCATTGTTCCAACAATTACTTAATTGAAGTATATTCAATTACTTAATTGAAGTAAAGTTATTCATTTAGTATAGAACATCAAACTATATACTTCTCCAATCTCATTTAATTCTCTTCCATCTCCACTAGGAATTAGGTTAGACTAATAATCAAATGGCCACTTGCTGCATTGTATTCTGATTTTGAGGAAACCGTTGATAGAAGCTAATAAAATTGAAAAGCTCATTCTTTTATGGTTGGGAAGATGGAAAAGTCACAACAAAATATAATTCTCAACATCCATTTGTGGTGAAAATACTCAGTTCTTAATTAAGAACTATTTATGTTCTGTATAAATATTGCTTGAAAATATAAAATGTTACCATTCAAATTTAGAGTCATGAACAAGAAGGCAGGCAGCATTATTTCCCTCAAGGTGTGCTGGGAAGAGAAGCAAGGACTTGAGAAGAAGCATGGCCCAACGTGATTCTCCAGAGGGTTGGAGCAAGAGCTTTACTAAATCATGACAGACACAAAGATCGACTTGACTAAAAATATTTTGATTAAAAAAGTGGGATCCAGGGGCGCCCAGGTGGCTCAGTCTGTTAAGCATCTGCCTTTAGCTCAGATCATGATTCCAGAGTCCTGGGATTGCCCTGCATCAGACTCCTAGCTCAGCTGGGAGTTTGCTTCTCCCTCTTCCTCTCTCTCTGCCCCTCTCCCCAATCCATGCACTTGCACATGCTCTCTCTCACTCACAAATAAATGAATAAAATCTTAAAAAAAATTATTGAAAAAGAAAGGGGAAAAAAGTAGAATGCAGAGGTGGTTCACAAATTTAACAAGAATCCTGCCTAAATAACTCATCTATTTCTGCCTCTGCCATTTGGAAGAAAATAAATAGTCAATGTGTGAAGTCTCTTGGACTGGAATCATTAGGACATGACACACTAGTGACATATGGAGGGACTAAATACAAGTTACATATGCAGCCGGGGGAAGGACTTTAACTCCTGAGCTTTGGATAAGCCAACTTATCTGTTACTAAGAGAAAGGAATGGAAGTCATTTAATCCATTATTTTCCCATCCCAATTCTTTCCCATTTCCCAGCTTGAGTCCTTCTCTAGTTATCTAGAGCTAATATTTATATAGCCTATAAAACAGGTTAAGAATCTGTGCCCCGTGCCCAGGTTTCATTTTTAGTTTTATGGAGTGTTCAGTTGATGGGACAGGCCTCACATAGAAATTCATAAGAGGAGCACACTAAATAGAATCATATCATCATTTCTGAGCTCCAAAGTTCAGGGCAAACTGTTGGAGAGAGTTGGAACCAGTCTCAGGGTCTCTAACATAACAGAAGGGTTAAAGCATCTGGGTAGAATAGTTGCCTGACTTCCTGATGGATGAAATTACAATAGCTAAGGCTACTCATTTATTTCAGACATTTGCAAGATGATTGGGTTCAAAAGCCCCAGCTTGGAGAGTACTTTTATTTTTAGGGTCTGATAATAGCAATTAGGTGACCACATGTTGTTTATTAAAATAAAATGCTTTTCCAAAAAAACAATCGATATCTCAATACACACGTGGTCTTACTTACCAGCCTTCTACCCCCATGAACTAATTTAAATTCTTATTGTGTGGAAGAAGGAAGAGAAGGTCAGCACAAAAGGACAAAGGAACTTATTCAAGCAAACAGCGTGGCATAAAGACATCACTCATTGGTGTATAATCTACTTCTATCGAAAAATTCTATTTAAATGCTTTGTTACAGGATTGGAAAGGGAGGAAATTATAAGCCAGATGACAGATTCTTTGGTTTGTGTGACCCTATTGTTCAAATCTCAGCCTCAGAAATGTGGTACATCTTGTGATGACATATTCAATGTGTTAGTAATCCCAAAGAAAACATATTGAAGACGTTGGTCCCCCACGCCACCCACATCCCATACATCTGCTTTGCTGTGGTGACCAGCACATTCTCCACAGTGCAAGGGAGGTCAGATGATTTGTAACTAGATGGAAAAAAATGAAATCCTGTCTCCAGTTTTAAGTCACGTCCCCTTCATCCCTCTGTCCTTCTAGCCTGTGCAACGAGTATGCCCCTCTGTATTTCTGCTGCTTCCTTTGTTGGCCCTTGTTCATTACTATGAATCCCCAGATGTACTGGCATTGGACGCTTTTTAACACCTCTGTGTCTGACTCACATTCCATACTCTGTGGAAAATATGGGGCTTTAAAATGTGAGACAGGGGAGGGAGGGTGGGAAAGAGAAGTGGAGCACAACTAGGAAAGGGAGGACCACCCCCGCAACACACCTGGCCCCAAGGACCGGGGGTAGAGCTGTACCACCTCAGCACAATCCCAGTGCTATTGGCTTGTCAGAAGTCTAGGTGAACAAATGGAATAGAAATCATTAGCCCAATGGCTAATAGAGTTTTTAGACAATTTTGCTAGGATTGATCTGTAATCCTATACTTTTCTTAAATTTTGTTTTCCCTCCCATACAATGCTAAAAAGTTTCCAGAACTATGTTTAGAATACTATCTGAAATCTGTCCTGTTTGTTTGTTTGAACTGAAGGAGGCAGCTGTGTCACAATAAAGATGAACAGAAAACATTTTTGTTCTTACCATGACATATGATCCCCATCTCCCTTCCCAGCACTTGCATTACACATGCCAGCTATATGGGGCTACTTGCACATCCGTTAGCCATACTCCCTGAGGACTAGGCATTTGCACACATTTCTTTTTTTTCTGCCAAGAATACCTTTCCTCCATTTACTTCACATCCAAATAAATCCAACTCACTCTTCAGAGACTATATCAAGTAACTTTACTTTGGGAAAACCTGGGCTGGCTCCTCATGTCCAGCTGATTTGGATGTTTCATTTTATCTGCTCCCTGTTAACACCTCATGCTTATCTATACCATGATATAGACTATGCTCTGTTCTTCCTCTGCCTTCTTCATATTCTTTGGTTACAGAAATCATCTTTCACCTCTGTATCCTCAGTGGTCACATTGTGCCTGGAATAACAGCAGTCTGCACTTTGCCTAGTAATGAATTAATGAATGAGGTTTTGTTGTAAAACTGTTTGGAAATTTGTACCACAAATTGACAAAAATGCTCACATAAGTACCCATCAAAAGATGGTAAAAAAAAAAAAAAACAAAAACTATAAAAACTTGGAAATTACATGGTGACTTTTTTATATATATTTTGAGATGGATTTTTAAAAATCAGCTACATTCTACATAAACCATTTCTCATCTAGCACTGTATCCCTAAGGACATCATATGTGTTTCAGAAGAAAGGAGGTTGGTTGATAAGTAATTTTCCAGCCAGTGACTTGGCTTTATATTTTATGTGAAGCCTCAGATTTACATTTTCAAGTACGATCAGACATCTTCTTTATATTACATTCCTGTAGATATTTTTTACATGTAAATTATCTAAAATGAAAAGTAGGCTCTTTCATTTCTAAGTGGTATCAATGGTCTCTGCCAGAACCATCATGCTAACCTACTGGTCCTTCACAGCACTCACTCTGGATCTCACCTCTTTCCTAATTGTCCTCAAGCAATTGTTTAAGCCTATTGGTGGTGTGGAAACTATGACTCAGCACTTCTGAGGATCAAATAAAGCTGGTGACAATCCATCCTAGATGTTTCTTCCTAAGTTTTCTTGGCCTTTCACTCTTACTATTTTTCTCATTGTTGGATCATATTTGATAGTTTGCGTCGTTAACCCCACCTTTATGACATATTATTGCAAAGAAGCAAGAAGATGAGAGAGTAGCTCATGACAGCTTCCTTTCAACATGTTGGAGGTACACAGGTGGAATGCTAAGTGGATTCCGTCTCTTGATACACCTTAGTCACAGCAATATAGCAACCAGTACATAACAACGAAAGCAATTTTTCCAAGTGTGTGCCTCATGGAATGCCCCACCAAGGTATTTATTGGATTTCTGACTTGTTTATGATCTTAAACAAATTGAGGAAACAAGGTTCTCACCAGCCATGTTACATTAGTTAAGTCTCATGAGCATGTCAATTTTTACCAGAAGTCATGGACAATGCTTCTAGACTTTAACCAAATTCATTTCAAATCATGTCTATAGTTCTTATACAAACCCATCAGCTCCCTTCATTGTGTCCCACACATTAGAATTTTAGAGACACCTGTACACTTTTCACACCCACTCCCAAGTTTAAAAACTTAAAGAAATTTATGAAGGCCTTTATTCAGCCTAAGCTAGGTGCGTATTTGGTATTCATAAGACCATGAGATGGGCCTATTGCCTGGACAAAGAGGTAAGAAATAAAAACTCTACTTTCTAGGTTAAATTTTCTAGATTAGATGTTTGCTACATGTTTTGAGTCTAGGCAGGGATATCACTGTGTATTTTAAAAAGCTGAGTCTCTATATGACTCCTGTACAGTTTAGCTTCCCAGTCTAGAGACTAGAGTGATTGGATCCCCTTATTCCATAGAAAGAGGAAAGACATAGCCACACCTGGGCACAGCAGGTATCAGACAGGATGGATTATGGGCTGACTATAACATTTCCTGGGTTTAAATGAGATCACCAGAACTTCATTCACACAAGCAAGTCAAGTTGTTTCCACATTAACATTGGATGAAGTGATTTTTATTACAAAACCCAGTGCACTAGCCAGGCCCTTTCTGAGGGCAGATCAAAAGCATAAGGATCTGGTCATGTGCTGCTTTTCATCTCCTCTCCTTGAGCACAGCACTGCCTAATACACGCTGATCAAATTCTGCCTGGGATTTTAAACAGGATGGTCTGGAAAAGTCAAGAATAAGCTCTTGAAGACTGCTCATCCCATAGTAACGAGGGTTGGAGCTATGGTTTTGTAAATGGTACATTGAAAACTGTTTACAACTTGCAAATGATGATTCCAAGAAACATTAGGATGCCTTCCTTACAGAGACACATTAATAACTAACAGCAAATTTGCTAAAAAGTCCAGTTCTGCTTTCTGGAAACCTTCCAAAAAGAAATCACAGCTCTTTGAAACGCAGTTTCATAGAATGAATCAGTTAAAACAGTAATCAGCCAGTTACTGATTATAGAATAATAATTAATATCAATATTTAACAATAATCATTCATAGAGCTATTTGTCTTCAAAGTAGCAAACTCCTTAAGTATTAACAAACTAGTTCTCTCTGTCACAACTGCCAACATGTGTTTGGAGAAATCTAGGGAGAATTTTATTTTACATCCATGTGTTCTGTTCTGGTATTATCTGCAGGGCGATCTTTCCACTGTTAGATAAACATGTTTGGATGTACAGAGATGGGGTAATAATGCACATCTATGTCCTGCTGTGTGCCTAGTTCGCTACGGAGTCCTCAACCAATACCCGATCAAAGGCAAAAATGTGTTTCCAGTGATAGAGCTGTATGGTTTTCATTGAGGACAGACTTTGCCGAAAATAAAACAAAAATTGTCTGGGAATTTGGGTTCATAACCTGGGTGTGGTGAGGATGAGCTTTTCGCATTTCTCACTAAAGTTCAGTAACTCTCCACATAACCTCAGCCCAGCCGTGGAGCCTTAAATCCACCATCTGACCAGCCAAAAACACTCCTCCTGCTAACAGATGCCACAGTGGCTAGAGCTACTCTACAAATTGCACATATTTTCGTGAGACCCTAAAAATAACAGGCTCCTGGAAACTACAAATATTTTGCAGATGTGCTTTCCACCCAAATGATTTCACAATTTGCCTAGGTACTTGATCAGTATGTCCCTTTATAAATGAATGAAGACCATTCTTCATTACAAATCACAAATTTTGATGGTAATCACTTCTTGATAAGTTCCAAAATTGTAAGCACTTGAGAATTCTATTAACTGGATATTTCATGATTATAAGGAAGTGTTGTTAATTTTTAGTTCTAATAATAGTATTGCACTTATTTTTAAAAATTTCTTTTCTCTTGGGGCGCCTGAGGGGCTCAGTTGGTTAAGTGGCTGACTCTTGATTTTGGCTCAGGTAACGATCTCAGGGTCATTAGATCAAGCCCTGTGTTGGGCTCCACACTCAGCAGGGAGTCTGCTTGGGATTCTATCTCTCCTTGTCCTTCTACCCCTCCCCCTCCACCCCTGCTTTCTCTCTCTCTAAAGTAAATTAAAAAAAAAATTTTTTTAATTCTTTTAAAGAAACAACTGAAATATTTGTGGATAAATAATATAGTATATAGGATTTATTTTTAAATGCCTTGCAGAAAGTGGAGATGAGTTGGACCAGTGAGGATGAAGTGAGATTATGCATGAGTTTAAAACAACTGGACTACAGGATGAGCACATGGGGAGAGTCATTCATACTATTCTCTCTACTTTTGTCGACATTTGAAATTTCTAGTAGGGAAAAAAACTAAGAATTCCTGTAAACTAGGCAGAACTCTAAATCTAATCTTCACGGAGCAGCCAACTCCAGGCACCATCTGAAATCCCTCGGTTCCACACAGAGAGCACAGACAGCATCCTGACAACATGGAGTCAAAATTCTCTCCTCCCGCTTCCAACTTTACCTTGGAGAGGCTGAAAAGGCAACCTCTGATAAGGCTGCATCAGGCTACCAAGACCCCTGATAGCGTGAATAAACTTCTGAGCTTCCCTGAACTGGACTATTCACAATTTACTAAGTGGAGGTGGCTCTGCATTCATTGTATTCATGAATGAATGCTCCCGCTCTGACGTTCCAGTCTCCAGAGTGAAAATTAACCCGGGAGCTCACAGGAAATCATCCATTCCAGGCCATGGCCATCCATTGAGTATTTACTACCGCGCTGCTAATGTAGGCACCTTAGGGGGTTAAAGATACATAAGATGGGGGCACCTGGGTGGCTCAGCGGGTCAAAGCCTCTGCCTTCGGCTCAGGTCATGATCCCAGGGTCCTGGGATGGAGCCCCACATCGGGCTCTCTGCTCGGCAGGGAGCCTGCTTCCTCTTCTCTCTCTGCCTGCCTCTCTGCCTACTTGTGATCTCTATCTGTCAAATAAATAAAATCTTAAAAAAAAAAAATACATAAGATGTGGTTCCTGCCCGTAAGAGAATCACAGAGGGCAGACACAAGCCATTGCTCATGTGGCTGGTCACACCCAGGTGGTAATAATACATTCTCAGTCCATCTTTTCAGGGAGCACACAGGAACCTCATTATCTTAGAAAAAAATGACAAAAGGAAAGACTCAGTATCAGACTGAGGGGACATTTTCTAAGTACCTGGAGTGTCTTAATTGTTTGGTTTTGATTTTGGAAGAACTAGAATCCTATGTATGACCTGGAGCTGTAGAATTGTATCTCGTGATACCAGCTACATGAGTTTCAGCTGGTATTCCCCTCCACCCACCCCAAATTCATCACATGACAGCTGCTTTGAGAAGTACTATAAAGATAAAATGTTTTCTTTAAAATGCCACATTATTTGGCAACCCTTGCTAAATGTCTAATTGAAATGACAGGGCTCTCTGTTTTTCAGGAAAAATAAAAGTAGCTAAGAATAGTTACTCTCTGAATAGCCTTCCCACAAACTCACATCTGTATAGCACCTTCTGGTTGGCACAGAGCCTTCAGGCACATTTTCTCATCTGACAAGGAAGGTGAGTTGGGTAGGCAGTTCTTAGAAAAAAAATTACTGATGTGAAATTCACATATAATAAAGTTAACCATTTTTAGATGAATAATTCAGTGCCCTTTAGTACATTCACAGTGTTGGGCAACCACTACCTCCATCTAGTTCCAAAACATTTCCATCACTTCAAAATACACCCTTTCCACCCCAAGCCCAATAAGCAGTTTGGTTTGGCATCACTAACTTCTGCTTTACAAGGGAGGGGGGTTACTCAGATGCTGTTAAGTGACCTCCAGAGAGTAAATGCCTGATCCAGATACAGAACCCTGATATTCTAACGCTGTGCTCCTTACCAGACAAGTGGTTCTCAAACTTCAGCCTACATCAGAATCGCCTGGAGGACACGTTAGACCACGGATTGTAGCACTCCAACCCCAGAGTTTCTGATTCACTGAAGTCCAGGGTGAGGGCTGAGTTTTCGTTTCTACTAAGTTCCCAAGTGATGCTGATATTGCCGGTCCAGAGCCCACACTTTCAGAACGCTGTGCTACGCTGAGTTGCCTAGTGTCCTACTTTCTAATTTTAGATTTTGCTAATTTCAAACAGGGATGTTATATGTTTAAACAAAATAGGCTAATAAGAGGTATCTGCTTTCTCTGCTTCACAGGCTGGATGAACATCAAAATTAAAACCTGTACTTGAAATCACTCTGTCAGCTTAAAAATGACCACATAGATTAGAATCTTATTGCTTGCAGAAAATCAGTCCTTGTTCTTAATTAGCAAAGCATATTATCTCTTCCAGCATGCCTGAGAAACTAGGAAAACTGTGTGAAGTTTGTACTTCCAAAATGCCAGGAGGAGAGGTATCTTCCATCACGGGTCAGACACAGCATGCCCGGTATAGAGTAGCCGTTCATTGTTGAATTAATTAGTTTCAAAGGTGTGAATCAGTATCAAAAGTAAGAGGGCTTCCTTTAGGACTACTTGAGGCGCTTCTAAATACAGGGCTGTATAGCGCCCGATGTTCTTGACACGTGGACAGAGCTTTATGCATAGGTTAATTCCTATACAAGTCAAGTTTCATGCCAATATCATAGTCTAACTGCACTGAAAGGTCTTATAGGCCCCGATTTGAGCACCCCTCCTCTCCTGGGTCTCTGCATCACAAGTTGATGCCATTGTTTTAGTTTCAACCCCAAACCACTTTCTTTGCCCCCCCCTCCCCCATATGTGTACATGTGTACAGATGACAACTTGTAATACAGCCAACTTGTATTCCAACATCTGCCTACCAGATCTGTGCACACTCTCCTGGTCACTTAGCTTGAGGTTGGGCGAGGGGGAGCATTGCAGGAGAGTAAACGGTAGAGCTGACAAGGTCTTGTTTCTAAAGTGCTGGGATCCTTTAATCTTCTTTCTTCCTTTGATGTCTGAGATTTCTTTATGCAGTGACACTGGGACTAAATGAAACACCAGGAAACCATTTACTAGTAAAGGGTGTGTGTTACAAACACCTGCAGAGCCCATGGTACCAGGTGACTTGAATTACCCACACGTTTCTAGATCTCTGCTCTGTGGGTGGGTGGCTACTTTGACTCTTTTTAACTTTGGGCAAAAAGATGACAGCTCTGGTCACACTGCTATGACTTCTATTCATTTTCTGTCCGTACATCAAATAACCGTACAAACAACTGGGGGAGAGAGGGAGAAGTCCGCCTTTATAGCTCCGATGAATAATAAGCAGTTGTACATGTAGAATCTTTGTACAAACAGTGTTTTGGCTCAAACAAAAGAGATAACATATTGTGGTCCAAGTAGCTGAGGGCCAGGAGAATAAAATCTGGGTTCAAGTCCTCACCGTCATTGGTTAGCACACAGACTTTGCACATATCACTGTGCGTCCCTGGTTTGCCATCTGCAGGATGAAGGAAATCACCTTAAAAAAAAGTTTGTTTTTTGTTTTTAATAAGCTAGCTGTTGCAACTAACAAAAAACTTACCTATTTCCCAGGGTGATTTGTCTTTAATCTCCTTTTTTTTCTTTTTTGTATTACAGAAATAATATGAGATCTCCTTTTATGGTTTGTTTGCACCTAGTAAAACTAGATATCGAAATAGAGCATTTGATGAATGCATAACAGCATCATTGTTAACACAGCCTGGCATTACAAAAAACTTCTAATCATAGATGGTATTTACTGAGAATTTACTACACAGTGCTCTCTGTGCTAAGTGCTTTATAAACAACAACATCCACATGAGGATCCTGCAAAGCGTAAACCATAGCTTGAATTGCAAAAACTTTGACAATTCGATTCCAAATTGGAATGTCAAAGAAGTCCCAGTTGATACATATGTTTTGTGAAAATCCATATAGGAAGGGATGACTGTCCAGATTTTCAAACAATGCTGCAAATGCTGCTCCACTTCTTCACAGCAGTCTTCCCCATCTCAGTATGTGGCAAGTCTACAGCACAGTGGTCAGGCTGAAAACCTTGGAGCCAGCTTGAATTCCTGTCTCTTACTCCTAACTTCAAATGCATCAGCAAGTCCAGGCAGCTCTATCTTCAAAGAGTTTGTAGAACGCAACCCCCTTCTCGCCATCTGCACTGCTGCACTCTGCTCTGAGCCTCCCCTCCTAGTCCTCCAAGCCAGAATTCCTTTACCCACCTCATTTCCAACACAGCAGCCCTAGTGGATTTGTTGGAATGGGAGCTACATCCTGTCAAGTGCTGGGAAACACTGTCTGTGGGCTTGGCATCTCATTGGGCACAACAGCCCAAGCTCATTCTGTTTGACTTGAGCTTGCCCTGCGCTTCTTTCTTGCTTCTCACCCCTTCCTTGGCTCACCCTGCTGCAGGTACACTGGTCTCCTTGCCATTATTCCCACACACCAGGCATCCTCCAACTTGGGGCCCAGAACTAGCTCTTTTCTTTGCCTGGAAGGCTTCTCCCCAGAAGCCGCATGTCAGACACCTTCCTCTCCTTCAATCTTTGCTCAAACATCACCTTATTATTGAAGCCTTCCTGACACCCCACTCTACTGGTCTCTTGCCTCCTTTACCACTTTATTTTCCCCTATGTATAGCACTTCCTACCTGCTGGCATGCTATATAGCCTTAATGTTTACTTGTTTATCATTTCTCCCCTCACTGAAATAGAAGCAAGATAAAGGCAGGGATATTTTTTATTTGTTTTGTTTATGACTGCATCTCCAAGATCTAGGATTATGTCTGGCATAGGATAGATGCTTAATAAATGAAGGAATGGATATATTTTCTAAACATAGTTTTATACATCTAGCATTAAAGAGGTCCTTTTCTCCTTCTCACTGTCTCTTTTAGGCCCCATAGACTCTCCCTCTCCCAGTTGCTTTTCCTTTCGCCTATAAAACTTTGACCCACCACCAGAATAAATTGTGTTCCTGAGTTTGACTAGTGAGATTGTTAAAAAGAGATCATGTCATTTTTATTTCTTCCCACCCTCTAGCAAATTTTCTTTCCCTTGAGAAAAATCTCTTATAAAAAAAACAAATCTCTAACAACGTTCTTTCTTTCATTGGCAGATTTCTTGGAAGAATGCTTTACACTTCTAGTCTCCTCTTTCTGGTTTCTTGAATCATCATTTAATCTGAAATCTGATGTTACCAACATGCAGAAACTCTTCAGTCCTGGGTATACTCACACCTTCTAACAGCTCAATTCAAGGCAACGTTCTCTACTCTTTCTGGACCGGATCCACCTTTATAAACTATCATTTTCTTCCAAGATTCTATCACACACCAGTCTGGTTCTTCACCTTGTCTTGCCTGAGTCCTGTTCATCCTCTCACCTAACATAGTAATTCTAAACAGTCCTGGCCTCCAACTTTAACTTTTTTTTTGGACCTTGCACTACAGAACCCTACCCACGTCTATGGCTTCAGCTATCTTGTGCAGATGGCATTCTATACCATGATGACTTGTGACTCCAGACATTTCCCATTCACTGGCTAACATATTCTGGCTCTCTTCTGGCACCCTAAGTGTTGCAAATTTACATTTGCATTCGCTAATATTCAATCGATACCATTTCTTCTTCATGACCATCCCGTTTCTCCTTAAACATCCTCCAAAAACTTAAAAGGAGTGGTTCAAAATGCTTAAAAGAAAACCAGAAAAATGGAAAAACCTATGACTAAGAGAGTATGAGATGAGACAAAAGTGGGAGAGAGGGAAAGGGAAGCAGTGTTCAGAGCATTCTTTTTTTCTTTTTTTTAAAGATTTTATTTATTCATTTGACAGACAGAGATCACAAGTAGCCAGAGAGGCAGGCAGAGAGAGAGGGGAGGAAGCAGTCTCCCTGCTAAGCAGAGAGCCCGATGCGGGGTTTGATCCCAGGACCCTGAGATCATGACCTGAACCAAAGGCAGAGGCTTAACACACTGAGCCATCCAGGCACCCCATGTTCAGAGCATTCTTAACAATAAAGTTAAACATGTTAAACTCTAACATTTTATTTTTTAATCAAATATGGAAAAAAAACATTAAAAAGTTCCTAATTCTAGGTGATGAAAGTCAGGGATTTAATTATTCTTTAAATTTTTAGGGTTTTAAAATTTTCTCCAAAAATGTTGGCTCTTTAAAAAGGTGATATATCTACCATTTGGGAAAATATTTGCATTAAATGGAAAATAATGTGGTCAAATATTTGCTTATTTTTTTCTAAATGTCATTAAAAAAATGCAAGTCTGGAAATAGCTACATGTTTGGTGTGGCATTGAATAAACAAGAAAACTAAATCTTGGATTTGGATGTGAGCTTAGCAATTATTTAACTCACTATGAAGCTTTTACTCAGCATCTTTGACAAGTGGCCATTCAACCTTGGCTCCAGTGAGGAAATTATGACCTCGAGGGGCTGTCCATTCCACTTTGGAAACAAATTCTAAAACTGTTCTTCCCTGTGTCAAGTGAAACTCTAATTCCTTTCTGTTTCTGCTCAGTTTTTCTGATTCTGCCTATTAAATCTACTCACCACAAGTTTTACACCCTGATTAGTCCAGTGGTCATATTTAACTTTCTGTAATTGTATCTTAAATCACAAGAAAGCCTCTATTTGGTTTTGATCAATGCCCTTATAGACAAGGACCTATATCTATTTTAAATATTCTGAATGTCACCTAGTATGAGAGTACGTATAGCAGAAATCTAACCAAAGAAATTGGGAATTTAGTGAATTTTCCAACTTAAGAGATGAAGGTGAAGAACAATCATTATGACTCTGTTAACTTTTTGTAAACAATCAGATCCTGTGCCCTTATAAATGAAGAGTAGTGATACCAAAACTCTTCATTTGTATTAAGGATATGACTTAAAATGAGCATACTTCAATGTCAGTATGTTCTCAGTGAGTCCATAAAGTACACACAATCTTCTCAGAAATAAAAGAACCTCAAACCCTTCAAATATAATGATACCACATTTAATTCCATGAATAAAAATAAGAAGTTAAAAGTTATTGGTCAATCATTTCTAGGGGAATTTTTGAGCATTTTCTAATCTTTGTATACCTTATTTCTCATTACCTTACAATGAGATCTCAAGGGGCTTAACTGAACTGATAATCACGGTTACCACTTCTGCTAGGATTCATAGAGGCTCCAAAATTTAGTCTGCTTCCATTAGTCCAAATTCTCCAGATTTAATCAGGTCTTTCATCTTCCCAACATGTTGGTCAATTTGCTTATAAAAAGAATATAAAACTTAACTCACAATCTTTATCTTATTTAATTTTGGGGAGACAACATTATCTCTTATCCATTTTCTAAAATCTCTGATATGTTTCTCTCCGTCTTTTGCAAGTTGCATTTAATTTCCTGATTCAGCTTAGTTATTTCTTGGTATTCCTCCTAGGTAACCACTTTTATTTTGTGGTATTCCCATTTGTGTTTCAACTCCTTATTCAAATTTTTCTGTAGACAACCAGCTGTTAGGCTTAAGAACACCAGATGTTAGTGTAAGATTTGAGATGCTGTTACCGGGGCAACCAGCACTGAGTGCTGGCCATTGCCATCACTGTATTCACTACTCCAAAGGGGGATTGAGCTTCACCTTTCTCTATGGAAGTAAAACAGACAAAAACACATTTGTAGCACAAACTTAAAGAGGTGGCTAGAACATCCTTCTGGTATAAGCCCTATTCATACTTTCCCAGTGATTCTGCTCTACATGAAAAGAACAAAGTAACCAGAGTTTAACAAAGTAAAAGGGGAGACAAGGAAGGCTTTAACCATAACCAGTTAGAGGATCAATTACATTTTGATGATTTTCAAGATTATAGATGAGTTGCCGCACTCAGGAGATGAAAAGGGAAAGTTTTTAAATATCCCATCCCACCTTCCATTTCCTCAGATGCTCAGAGGCTACTGAATTTCTTTTCTGTGTCCACATGAGACAATTCCTTCCATAAAAAGAGAAATTCTATTTAAGTCACAATATAGCCCAGCAAAGAGATAAGCAAGAATTCCCCTGTAGGAAGGGTAATACTTGAGCCACCTCTAACATTCTAGAATCACAGAATCATACGATATAGAATTTATGATAACGTAACACAACCCTATCACTTTCAGGTAATGAAATCAAGTATTTCAGACCTCAAATCTGTACTAACTTTATGATTCCATTCAATTTACCTATAAGCTCTAGACATGTAGTTTTCTTATGGCATAAAAATCCTGCTGTGCAGTATGGTGAAGAAAATCCAAGACACTGCTAGAGTCTAAGTATATCTCCTGCAAATTATCAGCCAAGCTGCAGTTTCTACAAATACGCAGTGTGTATAATAGTAACTACGTTTCTGTTTACTACACCACTGAGTGGTCAAATGAGATAACATGTTATTTAAAGTACATTGCAAATGATGTAAAATTTTTCGTATTCTCAACAATTTACATAAAACCCCTAAAATAGAAAAATCACTTCTGATGGAAAGTTGTCTCCTCTCCCATATGGAGCCAAAGTCACCACTGTGTCATCTAAAATTTCACAGACAGACTTAGGAAGTCAGCTATTATCTAAAAGTGCTAGGGCTCTGCGTATGAATTTTGAAGTTTTGAATTATTGTTTTGTCAGTTGATTCATTATCCCTGACATAATACTATCATCACTTTATTATATTTTTCATTTAGAATACCTAAAAGTTTATTTATATCACAGAAAAATAGGAAAGGAAGAAGAGATGACTACTATAATTGCATTTAACCAAGATGAAATATACCACTTCATTATTTCATTATTTCAAATTTGAAATTATTTCAAATTTGAAATAATTTCATTATTTCAAATGACAGCCTAAATCAAATTTGAGAAATGCCCATTTTTATGTGACAGAGAAAAGCAGGTCTTTGGCAGTTCATGGTATACAGAAACCACCATCAGTGTTAAATAGAAGGCCATGTCTGTACAAACTGGAATGGAAACATTTCTAAACAATGTTGAGGGGTTTCCCCATTGTGGAGTATGACCTCACAGGTTCATAATTAATAATACTGCTTTGCTTCAACTGGAGAGCCTTGAGAAATCACATAGTGAGGCAACTTTACATGTCTCCTCAATAGAAAACTTTTTATTCATAAATCAAGTAATAATGAACAAGACAGAGTGTTACAGATTTTAAATGTTAATTCTCCTTTTAAATAATAACTTACTGGGAATGTCATGGGTTTTATTTTCTCTTTTAATGTTGTACTCATGCCCTCCCAAACACTAAAGGTTGAGTGGCTTTTATGCCCCCCTTCCTTACCCATATTTTCCTTCTATCCTTCCAAAGTCAGAAAGGTAAAGTCTCTGGGCACCTGGGTGGCTCAGTCAGTTAAGTGTCTGCCTTTGGTTAAGGTCATGATCCTGGGGTCCTGGGATTGAATCCTGCATCTGGCTCCTTGTGGAGAACCTGCTTCTCCCTCTTCCTCTCCCCCTGCTTGTGTGCGCTCCCTCTGTGTCAAATAAAAAAAAAAAAAATCTTAAAAAAAAAAGGTAAAGTATCCATATAGCTAAAACTCTCAAAGTAAATGTAAGATGGATACATTTTAAAAATAGATGCATCTCTGACTCTAATTATTAGGCTAGAACATGAAATTTGGGGAGTTTTTACAGGGTAGGCAAAGGAACCACCACACCAGAGTGTGTGTATGGGATAATTGTTCTCCCTTCTGTGGAATCACACCCAATATGAATAATACGTCATCCATGAAATCAGAACAATTCATTTTTTCACCCCTAACAATACCAAAGGAGAAGTCAATTATTACTTTTTTCTTCTAGTAAACATCAACAATTATCTGGTGTACCATGGAAAACTTTGGTGAAGTTGCAGATAAACCTAGATATGCCAAAGAGATTTTATTTGTCAAAATCAGAAATACGAAGAGAATAAATGAAAAACATTTCTTGGTGGTAAATCACCGCTATTAACACAGAACACTGATAAAGAGAGAAATCCTACGTTTAAGTTACAAAACACGTTATGTTTAACTCAGTGAAGAGTTAAGTGGATATTGCCCCACTGTGAAGCCCTCTTCCGTGTCCTCCTCTTGCACCCAGCCCCAGAAACAGAACTCCTACCCCTGCTCCCAGTTGAACTCAATTCCCTTTATTGCATTTCCACATTCCACTGAGGTTGTTTGGAAGTTTTCCTGAAAGCAAGTAAGGTTTAGCTCATCTCTATATGCAACCTCATGATACAGTTCTGGTGCATAGAAGTGAATCAGTGAAAAACTATTGAATACAAGATTTCTGAAGACAATTTAAAGAGTAAGAGAATGTAGTCCACATATATATTTTTTGTAGTCCATATTTTTTAAGATGCTACTCTCTAGCACTTTTAAAAGGAGCAAGAACTCTTTGAAAAATGTAGCTGACCACTTCTATCAAAGTAAAAGAACTGAGAATTTATTCAGAATTGTCTGCATTGCAAAATGTTCGTGCAGTTACTATGATCTAGGATAGAAATGATTGATAACATGATAATGTGTATTAAAATGTATATTAAATATATAGATTATATATAGATGGTATTACAAGGTCTTTGGAGTGGATTGGTTTACTTTTATCTTTGTTGGGAGCTTTATTAACAAAATATAATTATCCCAAGCTCAAGTATGAATAGTAATCACAATCCTTTTTTAAAGGATCAATCAAAAATACATTCAAATCTAAGATCTATGACAATATGACTGCATTACACATTGCCTATAATTTACAATATATGCATGTATATTCAAGAAACAAGTGTACTACTGTGACTCTTAATCTCCCATCTATACTTCACCCAAACCACACATACAAACTAAAAAAGATAAAGTCCTCTTATAATGACTATATATGTGGTAGGCACTTTGAAGGACATCTGAATTCATGGATGCATGCCTGGCATCATTTTTTTTTCAATTTTTTATTTTTTCAGCATAACAGTATTCATTATTTTTGCACCACACCCAGTGCTCCATGCAATCCGTGCCCTCTACAATACCCACCACCTGATTCCCCCAACCTCCCACCCCCCACCCCTTCAAAATTCTCAGATCGTTTTTCAGAGTCCATAGTCTCTCATGGTTCACCTCCCCTTCCAATTTCCCTCAACTCCCTTCTCCTCTCCATCTCCCCTTGTCCTCCATGCTATTTGTTATGCTCTACAAATAAGTGAAACCATATGATAATTGACTCTCTCTGCTTGACTTATTTCACTGAGCATAATCTCTTCCAGTCCCGTCCATGTTGCTACAAAACTTGGGTATTCATCCTTTCTTTTTTCTTTTTTTTTTTTTTTACAGCTTTATAAACATATATTTTTATCCCCAGGGGTACAGGTCTGCGGATCGGCCTGGCATCATTTTTAAAGGTTATAGCTTGGTAAAATTTTAATTAATCAAAGAGGGCAAAAATTATGCCTTGGGCAGTTTTATGCTGCTTCTAATTTTTGGTATCCAGTTCAACCAACTGTCCTCCTGTCCAATAGATTCAGTTTTCCTCATGTTCTCACCACTCCTTAAATAAAACAAAATGGCCAGAAAGGTTATTATTAAGAATTTAAGAGATGAAAAAGCCTGAAAACTGAAGGCTGAGTGGCTTTTACGTCCCCTTTCCTTACCCATATTTTCCTCCTATCCTTCCAAAGTCAGAAAGGTAAAGTATTTGGGCGCCTGGATAGCTCAGTGGGTTAAGTATCTGCCTTCTGTTCAGGTCATGGCCCTGGGGTCCTGGGATTGAGCCCCACATTGGTCTTCCCGCTCAGCAGGGAGTCTTTCTTTCCCTCTCCCTCTGCACCTCCCCCCAAACCCACCCATGCTCTCTTTCTATCAAATAAATAAATAAAATTTCTAAAACAAAAGTAAAGAGGAAAATAATGGCATTAGATGCAGATATATGTTTCCATTTCCCTTCTTAACAGTTGAATATCAAGCAGACATTATTTTTTTTTTTTTTTAATTTTACTGAACTCTAGGGATATTGCCTACTACATTCCCCTGGTAAATCAGATCCTTAGCCCCCCCCCCCTTTTTAAGATTTTATTTATTTATCAGATAGAGATCACAAGTAGGCAGAGAGAGTGGGGGAAGCAGGCTCCCTGCTGAGCAGAGAGCCCGATTCTGGGCTTGATCCCAGGACCCTGGGATCATGACCTGAGCTGAAGGCAGAGGCTTTAGCCCACTGAGCCACTCAGGCACCCCAAGCAGACATTATTTTTGAAAGCCAAAAATATATGCCCAATTACTGTATTTGACTTTCTGAAATCACAAAACGTTTAAAAAAAGATATTATTTGCCTGTGCGGGAAAATATTCCAAACGTAAAAAAGGGTTTTCCTGGTGGATTAGGAACGAAATATCCCAAGTCTCTACATCACAAAAATTCACATTAAGCTGTTTTTATGAGTGCCCGATTGCCTCACATAAGTTTATGTTCTTGATTGATCTCATTCTTCTTTCTCAGGGACTTTAGAAAATTGGTCTTCCATGCTATTAAGAAATGATTGGCTTGCAGTATGCAATGCAAGGAAATTACTCCTTTCCCTTTCATGTAAATCTCTTCATCTATCTGGGAAGTCTACTTGATGCTTTATGCCTAGTTTTTCAAATGACTCTTAAGAGGATGCAGAGATTGAGACCTAGACCACAATTTATAAAAAATTCCCATGAGTGACTTCATTCCTAGAACAGAATGGTTACATTTTAATGGGAATTTTAAAAATTAATAAGGGATATACCTAATAAAAAATAAGGTAAAAATTAAAAAAATGAGCATATCCATAGCAGTAGTAGTTTGCAAAAATGAAATATATTTTAAAAGTTATGGTTGGCAGGAAGTCACTCTTCTTTTTCTCATTCCTTCATTCGTTCAGCAATTTCTTTTGCCCCTTGCAAAACCAATTTGTCTTTCCTACCTTAAAGTGTGTACATATTAGATTAAGCTCAGACACAATGAAGCTCAAGTGATTTCTAAAATGTGATTTCTGAGTTTGCTCAACATGCTATCAATTTATGAAACAATTTATTCACTAGCATGAAAACTGAACTGAGGGGGGTACAACCTTAAACAAAAGGATAAAAGAAGTTATGTGCAGAAAGAACTTGGATTCTAGATATCCATTATAAATTTATTTTATAAACAGTGATTCATGTCTCATTAAATAAATGGCCAACTAGCCTTAAGTCACACTGCCTAAAATTTTAAAATGTTTCATATTGACATTCACATTGTTATAAGATGTGTAAACTTTCCTTCACATCAGTTATAATTTATAATTAGAAAAAAATGCTTATAGATAATTAAATTCTCTTTCCTGGGGCGCCTGGGTGGCTCAGTGGGTTGAGCCGCTGCCTTCGGCTCAGGTCATGATCCCAGGTCCTGAGTTCGAGCCCCACATCGGGCTTTCTGCTCAGCGGGGAGCCTGCTTCCTCCTCTCTCTCTGCCTGCCTCTCTGCCTACTTGTGATTTCTCTCTGTCAAATAAATAAATAAAATCTTTAAAAAAAAATTCTCTTTCCTATGAATCTTAACAATAATGAATAATTAAATTGTAAAGGAACAATGAAATGGGTAGATTTGTATTTTTCCTATTTTCTTCTTTCCTGTTGTTTTCTTTTTCATTGGCCTGCTCTACATGAGGAAAAGGATTTAATACTATGCTCACTGTACATTTATTTTTCATTATAATTATGCATATTTGTGAAATCTAAGCATTTTATTTTTTCTTCTTTTCATATGAATTTTTCTCTTTTGACCAGCTAATATGAAGAGGTTAATTCCATTTAAAGAATTCATCTATTTGTTAGAAGCTTAACTAATATTTTGATAAAAGAGAATGTTTGTATTAAGTACTAATTTTAGCTCAACACTACTTATGAGTCCTCATGTCATCTCACTTCCCCTTCTCCGGAAAATTAAGAGTTGGCTAAATTTCTATGTGTTCTAAAACAATAAACCCAAACTCATTAAGTCTTTCAGAAAAAAAAGTATTTTGACTTTGTTGAAAAGTTGGTACATGTTGTGGGTTGTCTACTTTACAAAATTTTTAGAGTTGAAAAAATTTAATATTTAATTATAGTAGCTATGTTTTAACACCATATTAGTTTTCCTTAATTTTTAATCCTATTAAAATTTCTAAGAGTTTAACATTTTCATAATGAAGTGGTCTAGAATTCCAACAGAGTCAAACAACCATACAACAATAAGTTTTAAAATGTTTTAACCTTGTAAAGAAATTTCGAACTCTTACATTTGCAACCACTAACAGCTTGTACTAAAAGAAAAGAAGAAAGTCTGCTAATAGTTAACAGTCACAGACTTTCTTTGTAATCATGGGTTTTCTCTTTCTTGTGTTTCTGACATGAACAATTTAGTTACAATAATTTATAAATTAGACAACAGTAAATCCCTTATGCAAATTTATAGATATTCAAAATATAACTTTTTCTATTGAAAAAAATTTCTCACATAATTCTGTCCTTCCATTATTTATCATACAGCTCAGGAAAATACAAAGAAACAAGCTATGAATTACAGTAGTCTTTATCCACAAGGGATGCATTCCAAGACCCCCTGTGGATGCCTGAAATCATGGATAGTACAGAACCCTATATATACTATGTTTTTCTTATACATACATACTATGATAAGGTTTCATTTATAAATTAGGCACAATAAGAAGTTAACAATAATAATAATAAAATAGAATAATTATAATGCACTATAATAAAAATTATGTTAATGTGTTCCCCTCCCCAAAATATTTGCTGTATTGTTCTCACACTGTATTGTTCTCACATTAAAAAAAATGCCTACATGATGAAATGCAGGGAGGTGAATGACGAAGGTGTGGTGACGTGGTGTTAGGCTACTATTAACATTCTGATGATATGTCGGAAGGAGGATCATCTGTTGTTGAGCATAGCTGACTGCTGGCAACTGAAAACACAGAAAGCAAAACCACGGATAAAGGGAGACTACCAGATAGCACAATAGTTAAAAGACCTTGATGGACCTGGACAAATCACCTAAAAAACTGTATGATTGTAGGCAAGTTCCTTCACCTCTCTGTGCATCTATAAAATCTTACCTTATGAAATTTTTTCTAAGAATGACATGATGTGATGTGTATATAAAACACTTTAGACAATGTCTGGCACTTGATAAGTACCATAGGTGTTAGCTAGTGCTATTATTATTCTTGTCATCCAGGCAAAACTTGAGAAATTAAATCCATAGATCATCTCCAAGTCTCAGCTGGTCAAACCATTATTTTTTTTTCTCATCAAACAAGGAACTAATTCTTTTGTTCTTTCCTTTTTTTTTTTTTTTTTAGATTTTATTTATTTATTTGACAGAGAAAGAGAGAGAGATCACAAGTAGGCAGAGCAGCAGGCAGAGAGAAAAGGGGAAGCGGGCTCCCTGATGAGCAGAGAGCCAGACGTGGAGCTCTATCCCAGGACCCTGAGATCATGACCTGAGCTGAAGGCAGAGGCTTAATACACTGAGCCACTCAGGCGCCCCAAGGAACTAATTCTTAACTAGAGGTCTCTGAACTTGGTTGGGAAAATATGACATTTTTATTCTCACTAAACTCTAACTATATGTCCTTCAACTGTGAATGCACACAATGGATCACAGTGCTATTAGCAGTATCTGTGACTTTGTCAACAATAGAAATCATAGATACATTCATATCACATTACATTGGTCATTTCTAGATCTCAAAATACTGTTTCCATTATCAACATTTTAAAATTATGGTAGCTATTAAAGGTAAAGCTAGATCTTGTGTTTCAATGTATAAATAAACACATCACAAATTTGGTTAATTATATCTCAATATAAATGATGTTTCTCTTAGTTCTACTATTTTATTTAAACATTATTCTGAGAAGGGGTCCCTAAAATTCATCAGCCTGCCAAAGGAGTCTTGTGTACTTGACCTACTGATGAAGTAGACGGATGGAAAATGTGATCTTTATTTACTCTCTTCTCTTTCCAGGTCTTAGATGAATGTACAGATACATAACAAAATAACTAAAAGGGTGAGCAACTAAAGGAAGAAAAGAAAATTAAAAACTGCTTTATTTTGAAATTTAAATTAAGAATATGACTTGAATTGCCAGCATGAAACAGAGAAAAGACTTGGGAGACTAGTAAAGCAACTTGGTGTTTGTGATGGTTTGTTTTGCGTTGACTTTGGTAGGTTAATATGCTCATTTAATCAAGCACTGATCTACCTAGGTGTTGCTGTGCAGTATTTTGTAGATGTGATTAACACCACAATCAGCTGTCTTTAAGAAAATTATCCAGAATAGTGGGAGTGGGCCTCACCCAATCAGTTGAAAGGCCTTAAGTGCAAAGCCTAAGTTTTCCCAGGGAAGAAGAAATTCTGCCTGAAGGCTGCAGTATCACCTCTGAGTTTCCAGCCTATGGATTTCGGACTTAGTTCCACAATAATGCCAGCTGATTTCTTTCAAAATGTACATAGATATAGACATAGACATTTATATGTTTCTGGTTAATATAGATTTATATGTTTATATTTATATCTAGAGAGATACAGATATAGATACATACATAAGGATATAGATCTATATAGGATCTATACAAGGTCTATATGTTTGTATCTATATCTAAATCCATAAATATATACATCTTCTGTTAGGTCTGTTTCTTTGGAAAATCCTGAATGACTTATGTTTATTACTACACAATCTACTTGATTTAAGATAGAATAAAGCTAAAAGAAGAAAGCCTTTTCTTTTCCACATTTTTCTTATATTCCTTTGTCCTTTTTACTTTGTTATAGAATTTTATTTCTTGATGTTTAAATACAACCAAAAAAGCAGTTTTAAAGACACAAAATAGAAATATACCTATATCATGTTTTGTTAATATCCAGATATTATATATATATATATATATACACATACATACATGCATATATATGTATGTATATATTTATACATATATATGTATTTTTTGGAATAGCTAATATCAACCATTGTGTTAAAACTATAGCAACATATCTTTCTATGAGCCTAATGAGTTATTTTTAAGTTTGGTAGGAATAGGTTTCCCAAGAACGTCAAAGCCAAGAGTTATGCAGGTCTTCCCAATTAAAAAAGCAATAAAAACTATTTGAAACATCCCACCAAAAATAAAATTTGATACATGCAAGACATTTTGCTTACTTTTGATCTTTATATCATTTTTTCAATTTTTTCCAAATACTATTAACACCACTGAGAAGTCCTTAATTGCATTTGAAGTCCAGTGAAAAATCCAGTGATACATAAGTACTTTAAGATTTAAAAATAACTTGGGAAAACATAAAGCCTTTTAAGTACATAGTTTCAAATGAACTTAGATTTAGAACTTTGTAATAAGACATGGATAATTAATTTAAGGTGATGTCAGGTGATTGAAATTATGAGATAATGATCAAGCAGTCATTTAACACAATAATCCACCAAAAAGCAGTAGCTAATATACTAACTCTAGGAAAAAGTTGCCTTTTATGCCATAATATTCCTTCACTAAAGAAAAACAGCAGTTAACCAAACTTTGGAATCAGACTCTGAGCTTAAAGAAGCATGCAGTCCATTCATTTTCTGCATACACAATGGAATTTATGTGGGAATATGCATTATAGGCCAAAATGTACGTAGCCTTACTCTCAACTCGTCAAAAGTGCAGCAACTGAATGCAACCTCATCGATGTCCTGCGGTTTTCTCAATAGTAGCTAACTATCCATCCCTTCTACATTTTCACCCATTCTAATTTTCTCAAGAATGTACTTGTGTTTTTTATTTAAATCTCATCTGTTAGGAAGTAAATTAAATGTCTTGACCATTGTTCACAAATAGTCATGTTTGAAAGAGCATATTGTAAGCCTCTGGGTTCTTTCTTTCTTTGGACAATATGCATGTTAATGAACAGCTTGCAAGTCATAATTCTCTGGAGGCTGTCTCAGAACTACCAGGCTTTTCAGCCATAGGTTTCCAGTTAATAATGGATTACAAGTAGAAGAAAGGTCACAATAAGGAACTGTCTTCAAAGAATTATTTTCATTATTAGAGTCTGTTTGTGTAGTACAGAAGTCCACATTTTTTTTTAAAATTTTAAAAGTGTACTGCCTTTTTTTTTTTTTTTTAAACATTACAAGAACTGGTAGGGACAAGAGTTGATGACAGTCAAGTGTCTTGGAGGATCTACTCATTCATACATTCATTCACTCACTCATTCAACTAATAAATATTGAGCACTTATCCTAAGTAAGGCACCGTGGGAGACGCTGGCTTCACAAGGGATGGAAGAAGACGTTTTCTTATGGAGCTTGCTGTTTGGTGGTGTAGAGATTAATAAATATGTTAAACTTAGATAAGTACTCTGAGTGAGTGGGGGCACAGTGCTATAGAAGCACAGAACAAAAGAACCTCATCCAGATGAAGGGTCAGTGAAAGTTTTTCCAAAGAAGTGATTTTTGAGTTGAGATCTGAAGGGTGCCTCGCAGTTAACTAGTTGAAGGAAGAGCCACACTGAGGCTAGTTCCAGAAAATGGAAATGGTTTGTGTAAAATCCCTGTGGCAGGAGACTATATGACACAAAGAAGGATGAAGTATCCCAAGGGATGAGAGCAAGGTGGTGACCCGTGAGATGAGACTTACTCAGACACTGGTTTAATGTAGAAGAAACAGGAAGTCACAGAAGGATTTTGAGGAGAATGATGACATAATCCTAGGGCACACATCTGTCATCCCTGCTGGGGGTTTTGCTAAATACCAGAAATGCAATGCCTGACACTTAATAAAGTTGATAAATGAAAGAAAGAAAGAAAGGAAGGAAGAAGGGGAGGGCAGTGAAAGGGAAATAATAGAGAGACAGAGTAAGTGGTATAGATTTGAAGATATCTAGGTTAAATAGAGTCCCCACCCACTGTTGTGGCTCCTCAGCTTTTTCTAGAGCTTGTCTCATTTCTGTTGCTGTCATCATTTTTATAGATGGTGTTAATAAGGCCAGGATAGCTAAGTAACTTGCTTGCATATCAAGTTGCTATGATAACTTGGTATAACCAGTTACGTTATACCTGGTTATAAGCAGGTATATATAACCTAGGTTATAACCAGTAAGAGTCTGAATACTGGGGCCATGACTTATATTCTTTTTTTTTAAAGATTTTATTTATTTATTTGACAGAGAGATCACAAGCAGGCAGAGAGGCAGGCAGAGAGAGAGAGGAGGAAGCAGGCTCCCTGCTGAGCAGAGAGCCCGATGGGGGACTCAATCCCAGGACCGGGAGATCATGACCTGAGCTGAGGCAGAGGCTTAACCCACTGAGCCACCCAGGAGCCCCCATGATTTATATTCTTAAAATTATTGCAAATATATTTACTTTTAATTCAAGTTGTTATGAAACACAGAGTGCCCAACAGATAGATATGCATAATGCATAAAATGGACCGTATAATGAGGTAATTTATTTTTCATTTTCCATATGGCTTTCTGGGCAGTTTGGCTCTGAATGTATCAGCAAGATTCCTGAGCTGTGGTCACACTTGAGATTTATAGAAAATGGAAGAGCTGGCTCTAGCTGTAGTTCCTTCAGGTTAAGAAGAAAGGAGTTAATATATTGACTCCCCTGCTGAAGAGAAGATAAAAAGACACTCCCTCAAGATATATGGTCATACTCTTCATCCTTTTCTCCCGTTGCCAATTTGGATTTCACAGAAGCGTAACTTGGTCAGCTTAGAGACACTCCCAGAGCAAAACAAAACTACTCATGAGAAATTTTAGCATTTGACCTAAAACAAATATCAGGTTCTTTCTGGAATTAAGTTCAGGGCTAGGTTCTTGGAGAAAAAAAAAAAGTACATACACACACACACACACACACACACACACACACACACACACACACATATATATATATATATATATATATATATATATATATATATATATATATTCAATTGCCCCAAAGAAGCAGGTTCATGATCATTGCTTAGAATTCAGTCCTGGTTGGAATTCAGTCCTGGTTTTCCTCACTCTACCTCTGCTAAAACTTTTACCTCCAGTTTGGGATCTGCATCCTCTCTCTTGTTCCACATAGCCAGGTCATCCCAGGTACTCCCACTTCTCCTTCTTTAGGACTATTTTCCTGGGCTCCTCACCCTTAGGACCTATTCTACCAGTAGTGCTCATGCCCCCTTTTCCTCACCTCTCCCTTCCCGTGTTTCCTAGCCCTCCCCTCAAGAAATTCAGTCCCATGTTGACTCCAGAATTTAAAAAGTTTTCCTCTGAAAATTAATTACATAACTTGTACCAAGTATAGCATTTAAGTGTGTGTGTCAAGGGGTAGGGTGGGGAGATAGCTAAAAAAAAAAAAAAGAAAAGAAAAATAAAGAAATAATATGTTTCCCCTGTTTTGTACTTCCAGTTTTTGTACTTCTCTGTTGTTTTCTGGTCCTTGGCGGATACCACCTCTGAAAGCGTTTGACATTTACTTTGAATGCTTGTTTCAGGTGTGAGAAATATTGATTGTACTACTCTCCCAACTCAAGAATGCAGGGAGGAAAAAAACAACTTGGAATGATTCATGGTATCAATGGAAAGGAGCTGATGAGGAAAGACACAGACTCCTCAAGAGCACAGAAATGTATCAGGAGTTCAACTTGGTCAGAAACCTCCCTCACCCTCACTCAAACCTTCCTGTCAGCTCTGCTGGGTGGACCAGACCCCAGGGACAGAAGCCCTGGGGAACTTCCTGTGTCTACGAAAGAGCTGGCTGCAGAACAAAGGAGGGAGATGCTTATCATCCAGATTCAGAGATATTATGAATTGGATAGAACTTTATGAAAACCCAGCCACTGTGATTATTTCCCTCAGGACATGTATTTTTGAGTTTGGGTCAAATGTTAATGTGTTTTAGCCAGGTGCTTGGATTTGAATCCCAGTTCTACACTTTTCAGAGGCGTGATCTGTAAGAGTGAATTTAGCCTCACTTTTCACATTTATGAAATAGGGACATTATTTCTACCTACTTCACATGGTTATAGTGAGAATTAAATGAATCAATTGACATAAAGAAATGAGAACTTTTTTGGCACTCTATGGAATTGCTCATTTAAGACTATAAATAAACAGAAATTTTGGAAACGTTCCTACTGTATGTAACTGCAAGCACAAAGCTGTAGGCCATTTAGAAATGAATAATGCTTCTCTATCTTTGCCATTGTCATTCTGAAGATCCAACGAGAGGATATATGTGAGAATCTCAACAAAACAACTCAACAGTTGCTTTTATCCTTATTACCATCATCATCACTATCATCAGCATGTATTAATTTTGTCATTACTAGTTTTTCACCTGCTTTATCTGAAAGGGGCCTATTGTACCCATAGAATATTAACATTGTGGCAAAACTGGTGATGCCGATTGTTGGGAAAACCTTTAATCGAGACAGTGTGGTTCCAAAATTTCGAGTCAACTCCTAATACCCATATAACTAGCTTGTATCTAAAGGGAGGAAACATGACCACAATTTTCATCTGACAGCATTTCTTAGGAAATCTTGCTGCTAAATGCAAATTACTACTTCTTTGAGAAGGACTAGAAAAGTCAAGTTTTTAAATGTTAACACAACTATTTAGAAATAGGAAGAAAAAAGAATCAAATAGCTGTTGTTGTTAGGTTTCAACCTTTTAAAATACCAAATTAAGTTTTGTTTTACTTTGCTTTGTTTTGCTTTACAGAAGTAAACATTTGTTTGGGTGGTCATCTTAGAACCTATTCTAGCACTGACTTTTGTCAGAGTGTGCAAACATTTTCATGCTTTGTGTTTTCTCTGGGTAAACATATTGAGAATGTTATTTTCCATATGTACCCTGTCATTTGCATTGCACTGAGGGATTTGATTTGTCTGAGATATGCAAGATCCCTGAGTCAGAATAAACCCAGCCACTAACTTCTTAAGTGATATTGAGATATTCTCTCTGGATATCCAATTTCTTTGTATCTCGGATTTCTTTCTCCTAAGAGAAAACCATGTTATGTTAATCCTCTCTATATTATTAAAGCAAAAGTAACTGCATGATTCAATTTATTTCAAAAATGATCATTAAAAAACTACATCTATACTCTGTTGAATGCTGGAGGTGGAAAAGACCAGAAGATTAACAACACACTGATGAAACGAGCAGAGAACCTCCTGCCTCCAAGTTCATCAAAACCAAAGACATGTACACAACTACCTATAATGTAGGCCAGACCACATAAATGTTAAAGCAATGCTTTAAAGTCTTCTGAAAAATAATGCCTTAACTAAATAAAATCACCCTAAATCCAGAGTATGGATGATGCTGTTATTACTTATTTCTACTGTCTTCCATCTATTTTATAGTGTTCTTTGATCCATACTTTGCATTATTCTTGTCTGAAAGTAATATTCTTGATATGTGTAATAAGGAGACCCCTCCTTTGTTCCTAGATGCAGTGGCTGCTGATCCACAAAGCCATTGAAGGACTTAATCCTTTAAGCTTGGCACTACATCAGTCTGGAAGTAGTTTACATGCAAGTCCTTTGGAGTAAATACTCATTAGAGGTTCTGTTGGCTCATTTGGTCACCCACATTTGCAGTGGGTGGCCCAGTTGGTATCCTCATTATTTTATTTTCCACCCTTGAAAAAAATCCAGCTGTAGCAACCTGAGACTACTTTCCTTGGTACTCTAAATCCATTGTAATGGAGCATCCATTCATTTGTGATGCTAGTTAATAGGTACAAAAAAATAAGTGCCTCAGGCTGGTAATGCTATAATAATTTTTTTGCTAATATACCTTTTTCAGTGCAACCTCCTGCAATGCAATCTGATCACTTCAAGGATAATTCACTAGTAATTTCTCACACCTGACTGTTTAAAGAATTGTGTCATCTCCCTTTCTCCTTCTTGTTCTTCCTCTTTCCTTTCTACCCCATCTTTATATCACTGAACAAACTAGTTCACAGAAGCAAAATTTATCAGTTATTCACAAATTACAGAGCAAAATTCTTGCTTTTTTACTTATTACCTAAATAGGTCTTTACTACCTAGAGCTTCTTCATTAGTACTTGGATCAGAGAAGCAGAGTTTCCATAATGCCATCTCTGGATTTAGCAATGAAGGTTTTCAAGAGAAAAAAAAATCAGCCAATATTTCTTGACTGCCTATGAAGTGCAAAACAAAGTGTTGTAAAAATACAAATAACATAAACATGTCTTCTTCTTAAGGAGTTTTCTTGTTATAAAGTCAATATAGGTAAGATGGTACATTTTTCCTCATGATTATTATGAGCATCTGCAAAATACTTGTAATAATATCTACTGAATGGAGTATTTTTATCAAGGCATGTATTCAAATCTTAACACAAGTAAAGCTCTGGGGCATCTGGATGGCTCAGTTGTTTAAGTGTCCAACTCTTGGTTTCTGCTCAGGTCATGGTCTCATGGGTCATGAAGTAGAGTCTGTTGGGGTCCACACGCAGCAGTTAGTCTGCTTGAAGATTCTCTCCCTCTTCCCCTCCCCCCACTTGCTCTTTCTCTTTCTCAAATATATAAATAAATCTTTTAAAATAACATATATAAAGTTCTCAGAACAATAGCTTATTTTATAGGTACAATATAAGAGAAGTTATTACATTCTTCTCAATAAATTAGCATCAATTTTCAATAAGAAAAGATTTAAATTTTTTAATTTTAGAATTTATTTTAAGAATTTTATTTATTTATTTGACAGAAAGAATGAGAAAGCACAAGCAGGCAGAGCAGCAGAGGGAGAGGGAGAAGCCAGCTACCCACTGAGCAGGGAGCCCGATGTGGGGCTCAATCCCAGAAACCTGGGATCATAACCTGAGCTGAGGCAGTCACTTAACCAACTGAGCCACCCAGGCACCCCTTTAATTTTAGATTTAATAAAAATAAGAGTCTTTGGTTAATTTCCCTGTGGATGATGGGAAATATAGTGGAGATACAGTGTTGGACCATGAGGGAGTATGACCATGTAGTAGATGTTAGGCATTATATTATATATTTGTAACCATTATCTCACTTAGTACTCAAAATGACCATGCAAGCTTCATACTGTTTTGTCTGTTGTGCAAAAACACTAAAACATGGGCCAAAGAAATTAAATAAAGAGCCAGGATTTGAAGGCAACTTCAGCTGGCTCAAAAAGTCACATTTTTCTCATTCCTTGAGTTCTGATCAGACTACTTAATCTCATTTTCTTCAAAGACAGGAAGACTGTAGGAAGTATCCTGTTGTCTTGTGCAAAGTTTTACAGTATCTTGGACTATAACTTCTCTAAGATTTAATAACTGTAGAAAAAACAACCAGCAAGGTATACTCCTGTGTACCATAAATAGGTCACTCCATGGTAAATTACATCCTTGTGACTTATCCTAGAAGGAGCCCCACGTGGTTGTTGGACAGAGCTGCTGACCAAAACCATAAGGGCTCGCATATGTTTAGGGTCTGCTCTGCTAAGTGTGTAATACACTCAGCTAATGCTGTGCTATTGCCAGCCTTACTGCCAACTCATTCACACTCACTGCACTTGTGCACAGATGCACTTCTGTCTTTTCTCATCCATCACAGTATCCAGACATTTGTTTGTTAAACCTTAACACTTAACCACATAAGACTTATATAAATGGTCAAAAAGATTCATAAGTGGAAAATTCATAAAACTAGTCACTTCAGTTTATTATCAGGCTTAAATTATTCATCCACATACTTACACATAAAATTTCATTTTGCTCTCTATATTATGGTTTCTGGTACACCAGTCTATATTACAGAGAGCTCCTCCCATCTAGAATGCAGTATGAACTCTGAAATGGTTTTAATTTTAATAAGACAATTGTTGTAGGGCTACAGGTTTGTTTTGTTTTAATGTGATTTGAAAACACATTCTGAGGCACTAATACTGCTAATTTCAACTGAGACTAAATGGTTGTATACCTATAATGTCTATACATCTATATACTTACATATATAGATATATACCCAAAGATACATTTGTATGTACATATATATACATGCACATATCCTTATACCTGTCTATTTGGTATCAAAACTTAAGTTTAAATGTTTAGGTTTGAAACTTTGAAACTTAAACTTTTCATTTTTCTGCATGTTATATACTGACTATTATATCATGTATAATGTCTGCTTACACACAAAGTAAAGCAAATGGAAGACATGTAATTTGATTTTTATTCAGCATGACACTATTTATCATATCAGAAGTATAACAAGGAGTAACTTGGGGTACAAGTAATATGTTTTCTAGTCTAGATGCTTTACTATGATTAAATAAGGTAATTACATGCTAAATTCCTTGTAAATAAGTTCATAGAACATTTATTCATCAACAAGCTTATTAAAAAGTTTCTATGTGTAAAGACAAATAAATATACTATGGTACTGTTGCTATTTTCAGTAATTCTACCAAAAAAAAAAAACCTAGGTGCTCTATACCAGGTAGTGCAGGAGGCACTTGGAAATGGAAAGATAGTTGAGAGGTAGTCCAAGCCATCCTAAAGTTTATTACTTAATAATATTAAGTTAGCACTCTACCAATTTTCTTTTAAAAAAGAAACATACATGGTATCATTATATCCTTATGACAACAATATGAAGTAAATGTTATTATTATCTCCCCACTCAAAGATGACAAGTGACTTGAGCAAAGATTCAATATGGGTCAGGACTCACAATTCTTAAATATGCTGCTATTATCAGAAGTCCGCCTATATCGGGAAAATAGACTGAATCAGAGTAAAGCAAGATTTTGCCCTATGGATTCATGAAGGAGCAGTCTGAATTGTTTTTAAAGTGAACTGGAGCAACAATAAAATTATTGCTATTTCAGGGGCACCTGGGTGGCTCAGTGGGTTAAGCCTCTGCCTTTGGTTCCAGTCATGATCTCAGGGTCCCGGAATCGAGCCCTGTATTGGGCTCTCTGCTCGGCAGGGAGCCTGCTTCCCTCTCTCTGCCTGCCTCTCTGCCTACTTGTGATCTCTCTCTCTCTGTCAAATAAATAGATAAAAATCTTAAAAAAAATTATTGCCATTTCATGTTGACACATTATGCAAACAAGTATTTTTAGCCTTTAATGGGAAAATATTTTTCTTGTAAACCATTACATTGTATCCATTATTTAGTCTAAAATCTTAAAAACAATTACACAAATGGAAACATTCTTCCATCCTACTTAGAACCTAAATCTTTGAATTCTTTTGGAAGCTATTGTGAGTATAGGGTCCAGGTACAAATAGGGATTTTCCCACCGCATTCAACACGTGTTGCTGTGCATTTATTCCCTTCATATTTAAATCTCCTACTTTTTAAACTATAATGTCAAAAGTGGTATGTCATCCCTGAAACAGAAGATCTGTGTTTTCTCTGGACACTGAATCTCTCTTACGGCAATCATCCTCACAGTCCTTTATCTCTTTCGCAGTCTTGAACTATTTGAAATCCTGCCTCCACTCTAAAGTTTGCTGCAAAGTCCCTCTTTGTTGCTCAGTGATGCCTTCTCACACTCACTCCCAACAAAAGGGACTTTGCCTCTTCACTGAGCTATTTTTGTTTTTAACCTTTATTGTTCATTCTTTTTATATAACGTTTATTTAATATATTTATGTATTTTATGTTTATTCTTATCTCTTCAGGTAAATTATAGATTCTTAGGGATCAAAACATGCATTTTTTTTCTCTAAGGTAGTATCAGCAACTAGGACAACTTTGGTATACTCAATAAATATTGGGCAAATCAATAAAATATTGTCAATAAATTCAACACAATATCATTCTAATGACACATTTTGTAATTCTAATATTATATTCTACACAAAAAAATATTCAAAGATTTGTAGTATCCCCATGTGTAACTGATAAAACCTTATGAAATGGCATTTATTCTGACCTGTAATTATTTCACTTATGTACTTAATTTCTTCCTCCTTCATTAGAATAAGATCTCCATGAAAGCAAAGACCTGCCTCCTTTGTGCAGGTAGGGAGGGAGGCAAGGACAGAGGAAAGTACAGGATCTGTTTGCCTAAGTTACTGTTCTCACCAATTTTGTTGACTGGAAAGTCTCCTGTGTCCCATTTCCTAGTTTCTAGGGCCTCCCAATACAGCAGAACAGGAATAAACTCAGAGGAATTGGTGTTGCTGACACTGTATAGGTAATATAAAAAAGAGAGGACTAAAATATTCTACCTGTTTCCATCTCTCTATTGTTCATTAATTAACACAACTATGGAAGTATGTAATTTTTGGACCAGGAAAATGCCAATGTAAGTGTTTTATAAACATAGGAAAGATGTAAATTTGTGACTCCTGTGGACATGTTGAGCATCAAACTTCATAGCACAAAGTGCTGAAACCTTCGTTTACACAAAGAAAAACCAGCCACAATGAGATTCTGTAGATCATGTAAAGCAGTAGCCAAAAAGAAAGAGAAAAAGGAAGGGAGGGAGAAAGGAAAGAGGATCATTTAAAAGTAATTTAAAAAGTTCAATGGAGTAGGGATAGTGTTTTCAATAAGTGGTACACGATCAACTGAATATTCATGAGGAAAAAATATTAATTTTGATCAAAATCTCACACTTATACAAAAATTAACTCAAAATGAACCACAGATTTAAATTTAATTATAATATACAACTTCTAAGGAAAAAAAAATTCTCTTCTAAGGAGAAATTTTTGAGATCTAGGACTAGGCAAAGAGTTCTTAGACTTGACCCCGAAGTATAATCCACAGAAAGAAAAAAATGATAAGTGGACTTCATCAAATTTTAAAAATTTTGTTCTATGAAATTAAAACAGGTGACAAAGTAGGAGAAAATGTGCAAATTACATCTGCAGCAAAGGTCTACAAAGAGTATATAAAGAACTCTCAAAACCCAACAGTAAAAAGACAATTCATTTACAAAGTAGACAAAAGACATGAAGGGGTATTTCACTTAAGAATATATACAGATGGCAAAATGCATCTGAAAAGATATTCAAAATTATTAGTTCTCAGCAAAATGCAAATTAAAACCACAGTGAGATATCAGTATGCACCTATCAGAATGACTAAAATTTTAAAAAATTGAGTGACAGCACCAGATGTTGGTGAGAATGCAGAAAAACTAGATTGTTCATACATTGGTGATGGGAATGAAAATGGCACAGTACTTGGGAAAACAGTTTAGCATTTTCTTTAAAAATTAAAAATGCAACTATCATATGACCCAGGAATTATAATTCTGGGCTTTTATACCAGAGAAATGAAGACTTCTGTTCATACACAAACCTGTGCACAAGTGTTTATATATTGCCTTTTCATTACTGTGGTAAAATATACATACCATAAATTTTACCATTTTAATCATATTTAAGTGCGTGATTCAGTGACATGTAAATACATTTGCAATATTGTGCAACCATTACCACTACACATTTTCAGAACTTCTTTATCATCCCAAATGGAAACTCCATACCCATTAAGTAATAACTTCCATTTTCCTCTCCCCTTCAGCTCCTGGTAACCTCTACTCCCCTTTCTCTATGAATTTGCATATTTTAGATACTTCATATAAGTAGAATTATACAACAGGTGTCCTAGTATATCTGGCTCATTTCACATAGCACAGTGGTTTCAAGTTTCATCCATGATGCAGCATGTATCAGAATTTCATTCCTTTTTAAGGCTGAATAATATTTCATGCCACATATATACAACATTTTGTTTACCCGTTTATATGTTGGTGTATGTTCTTATTTGTTTCCACTTTTTGTGTGCTGGAAATAACACTGCTATAAACATTGGGATGCAAGTATCTTAAACAGCTTTATTCTTAATGGACAAAAATGGGAAACAAACCCGCCTTTTGACAGGTCGATGGTTAAACAAACTGGTATTCCATACAATGAAATATTGCTCAGCAATAAAAAAAGAATAAACTATGGATACACACAACTGCCTGTTGTGAACCTCCAAAGAATTATGTTGAGTAAGAAAAGCTAAACCCCAAATATTATATAGTGTCTGAATTCATTTATGGAACATTCTTGAAGTGACAAAATTAGGGGAGAGAAGTATATATGACTCTAAAAGGCCACATGACAGATAACTGCAGAAGAGAGATGTTTTGTATCCTGACAAATGTCAAAACCTGTGATACTGCACTATGCTTTTGCAAGATGTTACCACTGGGGGAAGCCTGACAAAGTTACCCCAGATCTCTCTATGCCAATTACTACTACCTGCATAATTATCTATAATTATCAGACCAAAAAAAAAAAAAAAACCAATGTTTAAAAGAAATGAAGAGAGAGGGGCGCCTGGGTGGCTCAGTGGGTTAAAGCTTCTGCCTTCAGCTCAGGTCATGATCCCAGGGTCCTGGGCTCTCTGCTCAGCGGGAAGCCTGCTTCCTCCTCTCTCTCTGCCTGCTTGTGATCTGTCTGTCAGATAAATAAACAAAATATTAAAAAAAAAAAAGAAGGGAAGAGAGAAAGGGAGGGAGGGAGGAGGAGAAGGAAGAAAAAAATCTCACTCACATATACAAATATACATACAAATTCAACCTGAGTCTCTGATGGGACACAGCTTAGATCCGTCTGCCAAGTCTCCCCCACATCGCCCCCAATGGTGGCCCTGCAGTACTGTGTGAATTTTAAGATCTTTCCAGAATGTAAAGGGCCATGACTTAGATTTCAGTTTAATACCCACAGTGAACTACACACAGTACAATTATAAAATGATATTATTTTAAGTTTCTTTCAACTATATTTATTTACAGAATTCCCTGAGAAGTTTTTGCGGGAGCTGTATCATGACACTAAACACCTACAGTCAGTAGAGGACTTTCTCTTCCTGGGGATGTGTTGTGGAAGCAGAGGGCATACTCTGTTCCTCCTCATATTGTATACATATTTGTCTTTTACTGAAGATTTATGATGAGGGAAATAACTTTGAGTCTTATGTTAATTGCTTGAGGCCTTGCTTTGACAGCGCTAATTGTTTAGTTTTATGGGAGACATTGTTGTGAAGTGAAAGCAGAAGTTTAAATAAAAAAAAAAAAGAGAGAGAGAGAGAGAAACAGAGAGTTGGTTCCTTTTAAGTTCTTCATGTTGTCATGAAGTCCCTAAGCAATTTTAGGCCAAATGTAACTAGATTCTTTTTTAATGTTCTTTAAAAAGTTACAAATTTCAATGCGTACTGGCAATCTTAGCATGGCAAAGTGTCCCACAGAATATATTCCTCTATAAACTACGTCAGGAAATTGTGTTCTAGATTTTCTGTTTGCACATAACTGGAGAGACTTAGTCACACACGCACACACACACACCATCAATGAACCCATGTCAAAAGAGTCTGCAGTCTCTCTAATTTGAAGCAGCTGGTGTATTCTAAATATGGAGAGTCCAAGCTTCCAGCATCATCAGTACCATCATTAAGAATAAGAATCATTGATTTAAATGTTCTTTATTATTCTCTCTATTGAGGAATTTATATCACATAGCTGTTAGCTCTTCCCTATTATTCCCAGATTGTCATGCACAAATGTCAACAAGAGTGTATTTAATTCATACTCTAAAATTAAATCCTTTATCCCACAATTAGCCATAATCATGACCACATACGACTATGATTTACCATAACTAAAATAGATGGCGCGGGATTTATTGTCAGCTTGTGTTTGAAATGGCAAAGGCAGATTTTTGAATTAAAAAATTGCATGCTAACTATTTGGGACATAATTACTACTTATGTTGTTTTCCATCTATCTCCATCTAGTTAGATAGCAAATTGTACAATGTCCCACTAGTAAAATTTGCTCTGTGTGTGTGTGTGTGTGTGTGTGTGTGTGTGTGTGTAAAATAATGCTCTTTGAGAACATGACCATTCCTAATAAAGAATAATATACTGGATTATGAACTGTTTTTTTTTAAGATTTTTATTTATTTGACAGAGATCACAAGTAGGGGGAGAGGCAGGCAGAGAGAGAGAGAGGAAGAAGCAGGCTCCCCGCTGAGCAGAGAGCCTGATGTGGGGCTTGATCCCAGGACCCTGGGATCATGACCTGAGCCAAAGGCAGAGGCCTCAACCCACTGAGCCACCCAGGCGCCCCTGAACTGTTTCTTAATGACAATTTTTTAAATCATCTTTATTGACAACTTGCTGTCACTATGTGTACCAGTGCCAATGATCTCATTTGAATGTCATAATGATTCTATGTCAAGAGTCTGTAAAACATTTCATTTCTTTTACTTTTTCGATACCCATGTCCCTTTCCTTGATAAGAGCACCCTGATATTTTATTTAAGAACTAAGTCAGTTCTGCATGGTTTAGTCAGTTCGGTGGCTGCCTTTGGTTCAGGTCATGATCCCAGGGCCCTAGGATTGAGCCATGAGTTGGGTTCCCTGCTCAGGAGGGAGTGTCCATCTCCCTCCGTCCCTCTCCCTCTCTGTGCTCTCACTCACCTTCTCTCAAATAAATAAATAAAATCTTAAAAAATAAAAAATAAGAGGAACTCAGTCTCTCCTAATTATTGCTCCCTACCTTCTCCTGCCCTCCCTTGGCCAAGGGAAGGAATGCAGGACCCCAACAAGGCCACGTAGACTCTTCCTGGGAATTTGCAGCTTGAGTAGAAAGGCCAAAGGATGAAATTTGACCAGAGCTTTCTCATTCTGGTCCAGGTACTCTAATAACACCCACCAGCTTTATTTTCTAGAACCCAGGCACTCCATCAGTTTATACTCTTCTGAGATCCAATTCATTCTTTCCTTGGGTTCTTCCAGCTACCTCATATTCATACAGTAAGTTCCCTTCTAAAAAATATTTATCATAAGTTACTTAAGAGTTGGTTTCTGTTACTTACATCTGAATAAATCTAACTGATATGACGTTACCCTCTTTATGCTGATAAGGAAATTGGGGTGTCAAGAGGCAAAGGAGATCCTGCAGCATTTAGGTAACACAGCTGAATTAACATCTGCCTGATTTCAAGACCGGCTTTTAATCCCAGGTAACATTGCCTCTGTTTTCATCTTCAGAAGAGTTTAGATGACAGGATATCTAGGTGGTCACACAGTCATATTAGATCAGACCAAAGAATAAAATGGATATAAAAGGAAGCATCCCTTGTGTCGTTACATTTAATCAGATAACATTTATTATGCTGCCAAAGGATTCTTTGCTCTAAATAAGGAATACAAAACGATGACCAACTTTTCAGTGATCCTTTAGGTTCCTATCATTTCCTTTTTAGTGCATAATATCACAAAGCTGTGCACAATTCCAGACTTAAAGTGGGTCCAAGTTCAGTCCCTACCTGCATTTAAAAATTATTTTTATTTCACACCCACTTAATAAGAGAGGATATGTGAAGTCCAGTGCAACAACTGCTAACGTGTGTAAATATCACTTTAAAACTCCCAAGAAGTTGTAAATTGAAGTCAATGCAGGGGGATCAAATTACACATAGATTGGAAATAAGAATGGGAGGCAGCACTTCAACATCTTCAACCCCAAGTTGAGGACCTTCATCTCTTTTGTGACTTGGGTACAGTTTCCATTTCAAGAGCCTCTGTTTCAACTTTTCCCAGTGTCACTAAAGGGAAGCAAGACTGTCTAAGGGTCCACATAGGATTCTGATTAAGGATCAAGAGTGGGATGGGGGGGGGGGGCAAGACAGTGGCTGGGCTCAGCACAATGCAGTCCACCCAAATTTATCTGATTTACTCCACCACCTCTGGCTCTATCTTCCTGCAAGTGGCGTGACAAGCCACCCCTAGAAGCAACTTTTCATGGAAGTATTGTGAGCTATGGTCTTTTCTAGGGCTGTTCAAAAATGATTACCCGGTGCCAAGGAAGAAGTGGAATGTGGTGTGAGAGTTTGAGGAGGGAAAAGGAGGCTTATGAGCATCTACATTGCAGGGAAAGCTTAAAAATCAATATCTAGTAAAATCAGCAACTCTCCCCTCAAAATTTTGTTTAAGATGCCTTAGAGTAAGGACTATTTCTTGCTTGTTGTGTTAGAATGATCCTGGGGTATAAAGTCAAGTAAATCTGGGCTTCATTTTGGCCTCCATGATTACCAGCTGTGTGACATTTAGCAAGTAACTTCTCCATGCCTCAATTTCCTGGTCTGTAAAATGAGGGTATCTCCAAATTCCTGTCTCTCAGGATTATTGAGAGAGTTGAATTAGACAGTCTATCCAAAAATTATCTGGCATATGATAGCTACTTAACAATATTAATACTTCCTTCCAGCTGGGAAATATTTTCAAGGATTATTCCACTAGACCACATTGTAAAAATTGTTTAGGAAACATCAGAAGCTAAACGTCACCTAGTTAATAGTTCCCACTAGATACATTCCTCCAAAATAAACCTGTTTCTTTTCTTTTTTAAAAAGAGAGTGGTACAATAGCCAAACTATGAAAAGAACCTAGATGTCCATCAACAGATTAATGGATAAAGAAGATGTGGTATATATATACAATGGAATAATATGCAGCCATCAAAAGAAATGAAATCTTGTCATTTGCAACGACATGGATGGAAGTAGAGGGTATTACACTTAGTGAAATAAGTCAATCAGAGAAAGACAATTATCATATGATCTCCCTGATATGAGAAGTTGAGAGGCAACTTGTGGGGTTTGGGGGGAAGGAAAGGAATAAATGAAATAAGATGGAATCAGGAGGGAGACAAATCATAAGAGAGTCTTAATTTCACAAAACAAACTGAAGGTTGCCGGGGGGAGGGGAGAGAGGGTGGATGGGTTATGGACATTGGGGAAGGTATGTGCTATGGTGAGTGCTGTGAAGTGTGTAAACCTGGCAATTCACAGACCTGTACCCCTGGGGCTAATAATACATTATATGTTAACAAAAAAAAAAAAAAAAAAAAAAAAAAAAGAGAGAGAGTGGCAATTTAGCTCATAAAGAAAGAAAAATGAATTAGTTTTTTAATAGATTTAAAATTAACAGATTTGTTGTTGTTGTTGTTGTAGTGGTGGTGGTAGTATCAGTTGGGTTCCACCAGTCAGAAGCTAATGGTATGTTTAAGCTGTGTATTTGAAAAGAGTGTAAGGGGCACCTGGGTGGCTCAGTGGGTTAAGCCTCTGCTTTCGGCTTGGGTCATGATCTCAGAGTCCTGGGATCTAGCCCCGCATCAGTCTCTCTGTTCGGCAGAGAGCCTGTTTCCTCCTCTCTCTCTATCCACCTCTCTGCCTACTTATGATCCCTCTCTCTGTCAAATAAATAAATAAATCTTTGGGGAAAAAAAGAGTATAAAGAGGCTATTTACAGTAGTGTAGGCAAGGTTTATAGTAGGAAAGTCTAATAGTGGGAACCACTATTTAGAATTTTTCTAGTAACCACATTAAAAAAGTGAACAGAAAGAGGTAAAATTACTTTTAATAATGTATTTAGTTTAACCCAACACAGCCAAAATATTATTTTAATATGAAATAAATGTAAGGAAGTCTTTAGTTAGATGTATTTCTTTTTTTTTTTTTTTCATATCAAATCTTTGAAATCTGGTGTGTATTTCATCTCAGTTCAAATAATGTCTCAAGTAAAATGAAGTCCTACCAAAACAATAAAGTTGTATTTAATGGAAAAATGTCTTATACTATTTCTGTTTCTAAAATTTTAAGTTTCATTAGTTAATTTTAACCAAATAAAATTATTAAATTTTTTATTTTTTTTTCAGCATAACAGTATTCATTATTTTTGCACCACACCCAGTGCTCCATGCAATCCGTGCCCTCTACAATACCCACCACCTGGTGCCCCCCAACCTCCCACCCCCCACCCCTTCAAAATTCTCAGATCGTTTTTCAGAGTCCATAGTCTCTCATGGTTCACCTCCCCTTCCAATTTCCCTCAACTCCCTTCTCCTCTCCATCTCCCTTTGTCCTCCATGCTATTTGTTATGCTCCACAAATAAGTGAAACCATATGATAATTGACTCTCTCTGCTTGACTTATTTCACTCAGCATAATCTCTTCCAGTCCCATCCATGTTGCTACAAAACTTGGGGATTCATCCTTTCTTTCTTTTTTTTTTTTTTTTTTTTTTGCAGCTTTATAAACATATATTTTTATCCCCAGGGGTACAGGTCTGCAAATCGCCAGGTTTACACACTTCACAACACTCACCATAGCACATACCCTCCCCGATATCCATAACCCCACCCCCTCTCCCAACCCCCTCCCCCCATCAACCCTCAGTTTGTTTTGTGAGATTAAGAGTCACTTATGGTTTGTCTCCCTCCCAATCCCATCTTGTTTCATTTACTCTTCTCCTACCCCCTTAACCCTCCATGTTGCATCTCCTCTCCCTCATATCAGGGAGATCATATGATAGTTGTCTTTCTCCGATTGACTTATTTTGCTAAGCATGATACCCTCTAGTTCCATCCACGTCGTCGCAAATGGCAAGATTTCATTTCTTTTGATGGCTGCATAGTATTCCATTGTGTATATATACCACATCTTCTTTATCCATTCGTCTGTAGATGGACATCTAGGTTCTTTCCATAGTTTGGCTATTGTAGACATTGCTGCTATAAACATTCGGGTGCATGTGCCCCTTCGAATCACTATGTTTGTATCTTTAGGGTAAATACCCAGCAGTGCAATTGCAGGGTCATAGGGTAGTTCTATTTTCAACATTTTGAGGAACCTCCATGCTGTTTTCCAGAGTGGTTGCACCAGCTTGCATTCCCACCAACAGTGTAGGAGGGTTCCCCTTTCTCCGCATCCTCGCCAGCATCTGTCATTTCCTGACTTGTTAATTTTAGCCATTCTGACTGGTGTGAGGTGATATCTCATGGTGGTTTTGATTTGTATTTCCCTGATGCCGAGTGATACGGAGCACTTTTTCATGTGTCTGTTGGCCATCTGGATGTCTTCTTTGCAGAAATGTCTGTTCATGTCCTCTGCCCATTTCTTGATTGGATTATTTGTTCTTTGGGTGTTGAGTTTGCTAAGTTCTTTATAGATTTTGGACACTAGCCCTTTATCTGATATGTCATTTGCAAATATCTTCTCCCATTCTGTCAGTTGTCTTTTGGTTTTGTTAACTGTTTCCTTTGCTGTGCAAAAGCTTTTGATCTTGATAAAATCCCAAAAGTTCATTTTTGCCCTTGCTTCCCTTGCCTTTGGTGATGTTCCTAGGAAGATGTTGCTGCGGCTGACGTCGAAGAGGTTGCTGCCTGTGTTCTCCTCGAGGATTTTGATGGATTCCTTTCTCACATTGAGATCCTTCATCCATTTTGAGTCTATTTTCGTGTGTGGTGTAAGGAAATGATCCAATTTCATTTTTCTGCATGTGGCTGTCCAATTTTCCCAACACCATTTATTGAAGAGGCTGTCTTTGTTCCATTGGACATTCTTTCCTGCTTTGTCGAAGATGAGTTGACCATAGAGTTGAGGGTCCATTTCTGGGCTCTCTATTCTGTTCCATTGATCTATGTGTCTGTTTTTGTGCCAGTACCATGCTGTCTTGATGATGACAGCTTTGTAATAGAGCTTGAAGTCCGGAATTGTGATGCCACCAACTTTGGCTTTCTTTTTCAATATTCCTTTGGCTATTCGAGGTCTTTTCTGGTTCCATATAAATTTTAGGATTATTTGTTCCATTTCTTTGAAAAAAATGGATGGTACTTTGATAGGAATTGCATTAAATGTGTAGATTGCTTTAGGTAGCATAGACATTTTCACAATATTTATTCTTCCAATCCAGGAGCATGGAACATTTTTCCATTTCTTTGTGTCTTCCTCAATTTCTTTCATGAGTACTTTATAGTTTTCTGAGTATAGATTCTTAGTCTCTTTGGTTAGGTTTATTCCTAGGTATCTTATAGTTTTGGGTGCAATTGTAAATGGGATGGACTCCTTAATTTCTCTTTCTTCTGTCTTGTTGTTGGTGTAGAGAAATGCAACTGATTTCTGTGCATTGATTTTATATCCTGACACTTGACTGAATTCCTGTACAAGTTCTAGCAGTTTTGGAGTGGAGTCTTTTGGGTTTTCCACATAGAGTATCATATCATCTGCGAAGAGTGATAGTTTGACTGCTTCTTTGCCGATTTGGATGCCTTTAATTTCCTTTTGTTGTCTGATTGCTGAGGCTAGGACTTCTAGTACTATGTTGAATAGCAGTGGTGATAACGGACATCCCTGCCGTGTTCCTGACCTTAGCGGAAAAGCTTTCAGTTTTTCTCCATTGAGAATGATATTTGCGGTGGGTTTTTCATAGATGGCTTTGATAATATTGAGGTATGTGCCCTCTATCCCTACACTTTGAAGAGTTTTGATCAGGAAGGGATGCTGTACTTTGTCAAATGCTTTTTCAGCATCTATGGAGAGTATCATATGGTTCTTGTTCTTTCTTTTATTAATGTGTTGTATCACATTGATTGATTTGCGGATGTTGAACCAGCCTTGCAGCCCTGGAATAAATCCCACTTGGTCGTGGTGAATAATCCTTTTAACGTACTGTTGAATCCTATTGGCTAGTATTTTGGCGAGAATTTTTGCATCTGTGTTCATCAAGGATATTGGTCTGTAGTTCTCTTTTTTGTTGGGATCCTTGTCTGGTTTGGGGATCAAGGTGATGCTGGCCTCATAAAATGAGTTTGGAAGTTTTCCTTCTATTGCTATTTTTTGGAACAGTTTCAGGAGAATAGGAATTAGTTCTTCTTTAAATGTTTGGTAGAATTCCCCCGGGAAGCCGTCTGGCCCTGGGCTTTTGTTTGTTTGGAGATTTTTGATGACTGTTTCAATCTCCTTACTGGTTATGGGTCTGTTCAGGCTTTCTATTTCTTCCTGGTTCAGTTGTGGTAGTTTATATGTCTCTAGGAATGCATCCATTTCTTCCAGATTGTCAAATTTGTTGGCGTAGAGTTGCTCATAGTATGTTCTTATAATTGTCTGTATTTCTTTGGTGTTCGTTGTGATCTCTCCTCTTTCATTCATGATTTTATTTATTTGGGTCCTCTCTCTTTTCTTTTTGATAAGTCTGGCCAGGGGTTTATCAATCTTATTAATTCTTTCAAAGAACCAGCTCCTAGTTTCGTTGATTTGTTCTATTGTTTTTTTGGTTTCTATTTCATTGATTTCTGCTCTGAGTGACACCATAAGACGAAACAACATTAGAATAATTGGGATTCCAGAAGAAGAGGAAACAGAGAGGGGAGCAGAAGGTATATTGGAGAGAATTATTGGAGAGAATTTCCCCAATATGGCAAAGGGAACAAGCATCAAAATCCAGGAGGTTCAGAGAACCCCCCTCAAAATCAATAAGAATAGGTCTACACCACGTCACCTAATAGTAAAATTGACAAGTCTTAGTGACAAAGAAAAGATCCTGAAAGCAGCCCGGGAAAAGAAGTCTGTAACGTACAATGGTAAAAATATTAGATTGGCAGCAGACTTATCCACAGAGACCTGGCAGGCCAGAAAGAGCTGGCATGATATATTCAGAGTACTAAATGAGAAAAACATGCAGCCAAGAATACTATATCCAGCTAGGCTATCATTGAAAATAGAAGGAGAGATTAAAAGCTTCCAGGACAAACAAAAACTGAAAGAATTTGCAAATACCAAACCAGCTCTACAGGAAATATTGAAAGGGGTCCTCTAAGCAAAGAGAGACCCTCAAAGTAGTAGATCAGAAAGAAACAGAGACAATATACAATAACAGTCACCTTACAGGCAATACAATGGCACTAAATTCATATCTCTCAATACTTACCCTGAATGTTAATGGGCTAAATGCCCCAATCAAAAGACACAGGGTATCAGAATGGATAAAAAAACAAAAACCATCTATATGTTGCCTACAAGAAACTCATCTTACACCCGAAGACACCTCCAGGTTTAAAGTGAGGGGGTGGAAAAGAATTTACCATGCTAATGGACATCAGAAGAAAGCAGGAGTGGCAATCCTTATATCAGATCAATTAGATTTTAAGCCCAAGACTATAATAAGAGATGAGGAAGGACACTATATCATACTCAAAGGAACTGTCCAACAAGAAGATCTAACAATTTTAAATATCTATGCCCCTAACGTGGGAGCAGCCAACTATATAAACCAATTAATAACAAAATCAAAGAAACACATCGACAAGAATACAATAATAGTAGGGGATTTTAACACTCCCCTCACTGAAATGGACAGATCATCCAAGCAAAAGATCAACAAGGAAATCAAGGCCTTAAATGACACACTGGACCAGATGGACATCACAGATATATTCAGAACATTTCATCCCAAAGCAACAGAATACACATTCTTCTCTAGTGCACATGGAACATTCTCCAGAATAGATCACATTCTTGGTCCTAAATCAAGTCTCAACCGGTATCAAAAGATTGGAATCATTCCCTGCATATTTTCAGACCACAATGCTCTAAAGCTAGAACTCAATAACAAGAGGAAATTTGGAAAGAACCCAAATACATGGAGACTAAACAGCATCCTTCTAAAGAATGAATGGGTCAACCAGGAAATCAAAGAAGAATTGAAAAAATTTATGGAAACAAATGATAATGAAAACACAACAGTTCAGAATCTGTGGGACACAACAAAGGCAGTCCTGAGAGGAAAATATATAGCGGTACAAGCCTTTCTCAAGAAACAAGAAAGGTCTCAGGTACACAACCTAACCCTACACCTAAAGGAGCTGGAGAAAGAACAAGAAAGAAACCCTAAACCCAGCAGGAGAAGAGAAATCATAACCAAATAAAATTAAAAAGTTCATCAGATACACTATTATGAGAGTCACACACCACCAGTTGGTCGATAGCCACATGTAGCTAGTAGCTACCATATTGGATGGTGCAAGTTTAGAGAAACAAAGGAGATAGTGCAGTAGTCTAAGGTGAGAAAGGCAAGAAAGCATCATGTCTTTTAAGCATGAAGAGGAAGCCATGGCTACAGAACCCTGAACAGTGTTGCTATATGGAGAGAGTCCTCTCCATCCCCTCCATCCACCCTCCACCCAACCTTTTGTTGAAGTACATAGCCAGTTTAGATGGTGAGGAAACAGAATGAAAGGCATAAGTAGCTGGACACACACTGTCCTAGTGGTATGCTGGTAAACTGATTTCCCAAAAACGAAAATCCTGATTTATAACATGTGCTCATTTCCATGGTATAAATTCTCCTATCATGGCTGATTGCAAGATAACAACATGATGCTACTGAAAGCAGAGTTGGGAGAAAATGGGCAAAATTAGCTCTTTCCAACATTCCGCTGAATCCCCTCCTATCATTTAGTTCCCTGCTGGTAGTGTCTTCTGATGGCCAAACTCAACTGGTGACCAGAGGCAAGGAACCCTGGATGCACTTCTTGTAGGTCAACTTCCTTGGGCACTGAACGGGTTATTGAAGGATAAGAAAGAAGTGGAAAATATACTCAATGCTTCAAGAAAAAGGCCTATCTACATTTCTTTTCTTTTCCAAGTGGCTACCACTTGGGAAAAAAATGTAGCCTCACAGATGATCAGAAAGCACATTTTTTTTTGCAGTGATTAGGAAAATTCCTTTGTGAAAAGAATTTCAACAATTATTGAAATGTTACTGTTTGGGTATGGAACAATGACTTATATTTATATATATATTTTTTTAATATTTTATTTATTCATTTGACAGATAGAGATCACAAGTAGGCAGAGAGGCAGGCAGAGAGAGAGAGAGGTAGAAGCAGGCTCCCTGCTAAGCAGAGAGCCCGATGTAGGGCTCGATCCCAGGACCCTGGGATCATGACCTGAGCTGAAGGCAAACAAAGGCTTTAACCCACTGAGCCACCCAGGCGCCCCTGACTTATTTATATTAATAGTAAAATTATTCAGTATATTGACAAAATTGATGTGCCACATAAAATGAGGTTCAGAGTCAATTATTTCAGCCTCCATTGTAAGAATCACCCAGGTTGGTATACCTGCATTCTCCTATGGCTCCTTCACTGTTATATCCAGAAAAGTTTCAAGCCCTTACTTTTAATTCCATTCCTCTGCAGTAGGAATCCATGTCTTCATCATGGTGCACTGGTGCTTGTACTAGCTGCATGGCCCTCTGCCTTCTCTCTTTCCTTCCAGATAAGCCCACCAAGCACCACTAGGGGAGTCCTCCCAAGATGCTGCTTTTTAAGTCATCCCCACTGCTCAAGAACTTAAAGAGCTCTCTTTTGACTACTGAAGAAATTCCAATTCCAAATTCTTGGCCTGACCTGCAAAGAATACCATAACTTGATTTTAACCTACTTTTCTGAAGTTTCATGTGAGCCCTTCCATGCATCTGATCAAGTTATTGCAATTTCAGGAACACAGGTTCAATTTGCCACAGTGTTTCTGTTCCACACTGTCTCTTTTTGGCCTGGCCTCTAACACACACACACACACACACACACACACACACACACACACACATATCCCAGAGTACTACTTTTCCTCATCTGTAACTTTTCAAATCCCACCCATCACCAAATTTCATCACTGAGGCTCTTAACTGTTCAAAACCTTTGTAATCATTCAACCGTTCTCCTCAGTCCCAAACCTGGACCTCCAGTGGCAGTTAATTCCCTCACTCACTTTGCAACTTGGATTCTCTCTCGGGTTGTTTCCATGGACCTTGCAACATTCCTTTTGTTTACATCCTAATGCTATACCCTAAAGTGATCCCATGGAGCTAGAAAGGTGAACACATTTTCAACCTATGTCACTTGTGGAACCTCTCCTCAGAGATAAGCAGCAAGCCTGAAATGACCAACAACAAAATAAAATGAAATGACCAACAATGAAAGACCAAGAACTCTTACCAGTAAGTGTAACAACATTACTGCTGCTTGAACAAATTGATCCTTTTATCAGCAGCTACATGATGCCAGCCTGCCCTAAATCCTGGAATCACCATATTATTCAATGAAAGATTTGCTTCAAAAGTGGCAGAAACACTAAAGGTTTGGGTTAAGTGCCCAGCTTTGGTGAAGTGCCAAACTTTTCATGAATTTATTACGGCATTGGCAAACAACATTTTGATTGACATGTCAAATGCAACTTTGGTCACCTGAGCCCAGTGACTCTACTATGGTCTCTAGAATTGATGGAATAACATCCTACCCCACTTCCTGCCTCTTCCCACCTCCTAACCATTAAACGTTTGCCTAGGGGTTTGCTTCTGAATTCAGCTGTTATGAAAATCTGGAACAGTGATCTTCAATCTGTTCTCTATGAGATGTTAATACGTGTTACTGGAGATGGGAGCATACATTAGAATAAATTCGGGATGTGCTGGCTAAAACAAAGCTGTTTCTTTACTGCAGAATTTCTTAGACACTTTACTTGGCTGATGTAAAAAGCGAATCATTAAAAAGAGAATATAGTAGGTCACACTTAATTCATGTATGGGAATGGGAAAATGTCCCCCCACTACATCCTGCCTCCAGAATAGAGAATTTACCTCATAGGGTTGTTGTGGAGATTGGAATGAGCTATTACATGGACAATAATTAGAACAGTGCCTGACAGAAGATGAAAACTCTTAGGGCTTATTGCTATCATTATGGTCACAAACATGACTAACTGAGGCCTCACCAAGTGATCCTGTCCCTCTGAGAAAGAAACAGGATTGCATGTAAATTGAATGGGGATCTTTTCAGGAACTATGAAGATCCCATACAAATACTGCACAGAACCTCTATATACCTCTCTTTGGGAACCTTTGAATCTGAAACCAGTTCAAGTGCAAAAAAAGTTTATTATTTTCCATTCTTCCCAAAACCTGGCTAACTGGGGTTCAATTAAATAGCACAAAGTAATGATTCAGAACACAGCCTTTGGTGTTTTAAATCTTGGCTCTTTTATTGGTTACAGTATACTCTTGGGCAAATTGTTTAAAGGAGCTGTGCCTATAAATCTATAAAATTTGAAAAATAATATTCATCTCTCTGGCTTATTGTCAGTAACTCAAGAGATTATGCATTTGAGGTACTTGCCCCATGCTTAATACATGGTAAAATGCTTAATAAATGGAAGTTCCTAGGTTCCTAAGTTCCTAGTTGCTTCGATAGAAGCAACAGACTCATTTCTTTAGTTTATTTAAACTATGAAATAGTAGCTAAGTTTACCCATGTAGTCACTGCCACAGTATCCACAAGGACCAATTTGCTTCACGTCCAATAGCAATTTAGGAAATATGTCAGCCACTTGGATTGTGGACTAATTGGACTGCTGGATTAGGCCTCTGCGGCCAACGGGGTAACTTTTAGGAGCTGAGTGGGGAAGCCATACAGCTTCCTCTGGGCAGCCAGAACGTGCACATTAGATTTCACAAGATCAAAAAGGAATCTCGGGAGCAACTCCGGTATTCTTTTTTTAAAACAAAACAAAAAAAAACAAAACAAAACAAACAAACAAAAAAAAACCCTTATCAACAATTTCTAATATCATACATAAAGGTTTAGTTCTCCTAGTTAAAATAAAAAGTATTCCCAAATCCATTGTTTTGATTAGGAAAGTAATGAATAATCCTGAAGTTATTCACAATCCAGTGGTCGGAAGCTGTGGGAAAAATAATTTTAATTTTAGATGTTTCACACAACGCTGCTAACGTTATCTATCCTGTTTGGGCAGGGAGAAAACTGGCAGGCCTTGTGAGATGGGGAATTTATGTGAGTTAATGGAAATGTTGTGGCTGACCAACAAAGGAACTTCCCCAGCCAAAATCAAAACAAAGATATTAACTTGTGGGGGGGTGGGGGGAGCCTGCGGCATAATAATATCATGCATTGAAACCTTATCTAGTGGTTGAGGAAATTTGGTTTGAAGAACTTAAAGAGCATTTTGTGGTTTACGGAAACTGCCAGCAGACACTGTATTTAGCAGCCTCTCCACTATTAAGCTCACATGCTTTCCTCTCTTCTCACCAAGTGGGTCCATTTAACTTCCCTTATCTCTGGGTTGTTACCAACCCATCTGAGATCTTAAGGATAAAAGCCAAGCTTTCAGAGCTGGCAATGTAATGCCCATGCATTGCTGGCTATTTCCAAACACCAGAGTGGCCCCAACGCATCTGAGAGTTTGCTTACATTTGCTGAAGATAATTTTTCAAAGTCCACTTACATAAGTTCAGTCCAGGATTTTGACACATCCATCCCTCTTTCTTCCAGAAAGGAGTCTTTCAAAACAATCACACACACACACACACACACACACACACACACAACATACATCCCATACTTACTGCAAGTTCACAAGTAAACCTTCTAATAATTCTCAGTTAAATAACTCAAAGAGTGAGTTGTTCTGAGTGACCTAGCTACTGCAGATAAATAATTTGAGGGTTAAAGACCAACTCTTTTCTTGCCTTTTATCACTCAGTATCATGGCTTTCTTTGTGTAAATAATAGGAGAGCAACCAGGGAAAAACAAGGAGACCTTGCTAAGGAACTTACCAAAATAGCACTCTCATGACTACCACTGGCCCCATCTGGCCCCCAGCCTCTCCCCTTTGAAGTCCTGGTGCCCCTTCAAGGACTGTCCTGTGCCCCTGAACTTACAGCAAGTGCTACAAAGGCTCTCATTTGACCCACACATAGGCACATGCAGTTAACTCTGCTCAGACAGCTGTAGGGAGACAGTAAATCTTATCCCCCCATTCATTTTTGTAGTAGAATATGCTTATTCTGCCAACAACAATTTCTCAAGACTGGGATATTATTTTATTAAAAATTGATTTCATTTGTTATAGATAATTTTAATATCATTAACAATATTAGTTACATATAGTACTAGAACTACTACCTAAAATATTAATATCCTATAACCCAATTTGTTTCTTCTTCTATGTTTCAAGAATTTAACATTATTAAATGTTCTATTAAAATTAATTATAGTCCTAATTTTATTTTCTACACAATGTCCTTGAAAATTATTGATTCAGGAATTAAAATATATAGTATTTTTAATCTTTTTATTTCATTTTCCTTTAGCTATGGAAGTTCTGAAAGTTCTGAAAGTCTTTTTCCTACTTAAACTATTTTATATAAGAATGTATAAGTTAAAGTTAAACTTCATCTCAGCAATTTCACCAACGTCCTATTGTTGTCTTGTTTTTTTCATTTCCAGATTAAATAAACATCTTGGTGGATGTTTGTTCTATTTTTTTCCATGAAATAATATACAGAGAAATAATGTATTTTGCTCTTACTTACTTTTTGCTGAAGAAGCCTTTAAAAAATAAATTTGCCAATAAGAATTTTCATAAACCTACATAGTATTGTAGGGAAAACAGACCATTCTTAGGTGTAGAATAAGGTCACCAAGGAATAAGACTCTATGTACCTATAAGTCCCCTTTTGCCATGAGAAATTTTAAAAAAATCATATTTTTTACTTAGCCGTGTGAATATCTGTCCCAAACTTAATTCTGTGATACTGAGAGATCTTAAAGGGGGTCAGGGGAAGCATTACATAACATTAAATGAATGCATTAAAAACCAGAAAGGTCTACTTTGGAAATTTTTCACTTGAGAGTCAAATAGAATGTATAGAGAGAAAGTATATTTGTCATTCTGGATCTTCAAGTCACATAATCTCTTAAGTAATAACTGTTCAGATACAAAGCTGGCCCCATCTATAATAATTTATAAGTCAGATTCTAAAAAGAGCCTATGCTTTGATTTAACGAAGACATAATATGCAAATATAGGGGGAAACATATAAACTTAGAGATTTCTTATTTCAAGTGTTCTGATCCAGATTCATTCTATTTCCAGGAAAGGTAACTGAATGCCTTTCAAATAGCAGATTATAAATTTAGTATGTTATGAAGAAAGGTTTTTCAATGAAGTTCTTTGGAGGCCAGAATTCTAAGATAAACTATGGAATCACGTGGGTGTTGAAGCTGACAGATCTTGGAGACCATAACTACCTTCATACTCCAAGACATCAAAGAAAGGGCAACGTCTGGTGTTTAACCTCACACACAAAATTACTGGGTCATGGGCTGGAGACAGGTTTTCATAGTTCCCTTGGTGACTTTTTTGCTAGTCTAAAAACTAGCAGGATGGGGGAAAACAGCTGCAGGACGTTGGCTCTCTCCTTTCTAAGAAAGGTATGACAGCAATACAACTGGTAGGTTAGTTTCCTGCTTCTCTGAAGAGTGTCTGTTTGACACCTAGTTTAGCCTTTTCTGTAGGCCAAGTTTAACTCTGAAAAGCTCCTTTTAATTTGACTAATAATAAATTATACGTGATTTTAAAACTAAATCATTGAGTTGAGAGGGAGCATGGACGTTTTCACCAACTACCATGTATGAACAATTCCCTATAATTTGGCATACAATTACCTGTAGAACACACCTACAGAGTTTTGTAACTTGAAATAGTCTATTATTTTATAAAGTCTCTGATTTTAGAAATGTTTACCCTATGCAAAATGCAAGCTTGAATCTCTGTAATGCCTCCCCATTATTCTCAGTTCTTTCTTCCAGTTACAAAATAACGATCCTCATCATACTAGCTGTAACACAAGAGCTCTATCTCCTCAGCCTCTAGCACAGCCCTGACACACAGTAGCTCTCAAGAAATGTTTGTTTGGGGTGCCTGGGTGGTTCAGTGGGTTAAGCTGCTGTCTTCAGCTCAGGTCATGATTCCAGGGTCCTGGGATTGAGCCCCGCATTAGGCTCTCTGCTCAGCGGGGAGCCTGCTTCCCTTCCTCTCTCTCTGTCTGCCTCTCTGCCTACTTGTGATCTCTCTCTGTCAAGTAAATAAGTAAGATCTTAAAAAAAAAGAGAAATGTTTGTTAAATAAATGGTTGAATCAGTGATGGATGAATGAATGAATGAATGAATGAATAAACAATCATCCCATGGCAATACTAAAAATATTGCTAAACATTCCTTCCATATTAAAACAGTTTCAATTATTTGTTCATCCTGTAAAATGGTTTTCAGATTTTTTTTACCAGCCGTGACTTTGAAGATCCGGAATAACAAATAGACTTTCTCTTTATAAGTTCTATTTGACCTTCAAGCGAAATATTTCAAGTGAATAGATTCAATTCCTCCTGAAATATAGGAAATTACTGAGGGTATCAACAAGGTTATCTGAGGCCAGTCAGCTGTCTAGAAACACTTGAGTTGTATTTGTTAATTTCCTTAGAGTTCAATTTTTCCTTTACCATGCCAATGAAAATCCTTTCTTGTAATTTCATTCAAAAAAAGTTATTGGAGTTTGGGAACTCATTAGGTCAACGAACCAAAGCATCCTTGATAAAGGTCCAGGTAGCTTAAACACCGATTTTTCTTCTGAAAACATCTCTAAGACTCAGGTGTATTGAAATAAATATTCAGGTCTGCAATTATGCGTGCATGCATAATCAGTTACTCCGACACTTTTTAATAAGCATTATACTCCCCCTTCTCATTTTAAATAGTTTCTTCTTTTTCTCTTTTATGGTTTACCAAATTACATCTGACTAAAGATACCTATTTAGTGAAAATGGATTCCATTAGAGCATAATCTTACCCAGCTATTGTTTTCTTCTGGAGGAAATAATGGAGAACATGTGCAGATACTTAATACCAAGGCTCCTGTTTCTAGAATTACAGTCTTAAAGGCTGTCAGGACTGTTCAAGAACAAGAATGGTATGGAGCTCCTTCGGCATATGAAACACCCTTTTTGTGAACATTTAAACAGGTGAGGCAGGAGAATGCAAACAACTGGCATGGAGCTGGAAATATCCAAGCCGAGGGACGCTTTCTTTTCTTCTCAGTTGTCAAGACATCCTGTTTTCCCACAAAATAAAATGAATCATATTTTCTAATCTATTTTGAATGTACTGGGTTTTTCTAGTCCATTCTGTTTCAATCTCACCATGTGGTGGCCCTCCATCTGGCCACCAAACAAGTTATTTTGCTTACATTTCTTCTGGAAGAAGAGTACCTAAAGTATATCCATATTTTTCTGCCAAATTGTTATAATTATTTTGGGTATGCAAGGGCATAAAGGTATATTTTCATCCCTTCCTTTCCTTCAGTAAGGACAATCAGTCAGTGTGTCTTCCAAAAGCAATCTCTGGAGTGGATGTCAGCAACAGTTTACAGTAGATCTCATTTAATTCAGTAGCTCTAGTCAAAAAAAAGTAGTGATTTTGAAATTATGATAATAATTTTAAAAATTATGGTAATGATTTTAAGATAATAAGTATGATATAATTTTAATTTTTAAAATTATGATAATAATCAATGGATTCTCCCATGAAAGGAACAGTTCTATAAAATATCTGTACTACTTCCTAAGAGTATGTGTTCGACAAATTTGTTGTCAACTTTTCTTAAGTTGAGCCATATTGTGGTGAGTGCTAGGAAGTGTGTAAACCTGGCGATTCACAGACCTGTACCCCTGGGGCTAATAATACATTATATGTTAATAAAAATTAATCAATTAATTACTTATTTTTAAAAGATGAGCCATATTGAATAACTAATAGCTAATCAAAAAATTACCCTATTTCCTGTTTAGAAAAAGAAATCAGTTTATTTATGCAAATTACAGAAAGCATTAAATAGTCATTCATTTTGAGGATCATATTAAAAAGCTTATGTTGGAGGCAATGAAATCCCAAGTAATTTTGTTGTGACATACATTGATCCTATTATAAGCATGTGACTTTGCAACTGATAAAAATATCTTCCTGAATACTATGTGAAAAACTTTCAGAGGAACAAATGAAGCATTAAAAATGGAGATCATTGATTTAACCAATATGCAAGTAAAGTAACTCCTTAGAGTCAACCATTTCAAGTTTCTCTAGGGAAAATAAAAGGCAGAATTGGCTACAAGGAAGCTACAAGGAACTCTCTGGAATCAGTGTCTTGGATTAATATATGGACTTCAGTGCTTAGTTTTTGTGTTGTTAGGCAAATTACTTTACTTTCTTGATGACAACCCTATTCCTACCTTCTAGATTTGCTACAAGAATAACCACTGAAGTATGTGAATCACCTCGCACAAGACCGGGGTCACTGCAGATTACAGGGTTTAAGAAAGGTTGGGGGATCCAGGTGGTGGGTATTGGAAAGGGCACGGATTGCATGGAGCACTGGGTGTGGTGCAAAAATAATGAATACTGTTACGCTGAAAAAATTAAAAATTTAAAAAAAAAGGAAGGAAGACAGATTCTGAACAAAAATGTTTTATTAGGCAAAAAAAAAAAAGAATATATATATATATATATGTGTATATATATATATATATATATATATATATATATATACCAAAAAAAAGAAGAAAGCATTTGATGGGACCCTACTTCATGAAAAGTATTTAAATGTGTGTGGGGGCATGTGGAGTGTGGGTGGGTATGAACATACATATATATCCATATATCTTTTTTAAGGGGACTTCTTTTTCTGGTTCAATCTTCATTCCTTTAGTTAGAAAGGATATGGCTAAATGAAAGACAAATAGCTAATTAAAAAACTTAAGTTCAAATTTTTGTATTTTTGTATTTTTTTAACTTTAATATTCTATAGACAAATATGTCATGGAAATTTAAGTATAAACTGGAGTATTTTCAGTTGGTAAGGTTTCAACTCTGAATAATTATGGTAGAAAAAATGGTGCCTGTGAACGGAAGGGGAATGTTTTGAAGCCTTATCACCAAGAAAATGAATAAGTGTGATGATGGAGTACATAATGTAAAAAGAAATACATAAAGCAGTTATAAGAGCATATGTAACTGGAGAAAAGGAAAGTGTGTAAAGGGGTGATAAAATAGAAATCTAAAGATCAACAGCCTAAAATACTTTAAACAATGTGCAGTTTTATAAATAAAGTTACATTGTTAGAGATCTCATAAATTCTTACTTATAAGAAGAATAGTCTTCTACTTGAACGGGAAATTTGCTTTTATTATGGATTTTTCTTTGCTAGTGTTATAAACTGCAAAACTACAGTTCAAAAGGTTTGGATTGATGTTAATGACCAGAGATAAAATTACAGTGTTTCTGTTTAAGTTGTCAACAATATAGCACTTGTTTCAATCAGAATAAAGAATTTTGTTTACAACATTGAACAAATGATTATGGGCTTTTCAATCTTTGTAAAATCTGCACCACCAGTTGTGTAGCACTGGACATTCCACTACTTTTATCACCCGAAACATTGCTCATAACTGAAGCTTCTACCCAAGGAGCAGAAGGGCTCCTTGAACCCGCATCCGTTGATTTGTTATTCGGTAACAATTCAGGATCTCCCACTTGTGTTATATGCTAATTGCAGTTCATTTTACCTCTTTCCTCCTTCTAGATGCTAAGAGAGGGCTCCGGTATCAGATATCCTGCATTGTGACCCCTTTGAGATACAGCATACCTAAGGAAGCCAAAGGACAAAGAGAACAAACTTCTATGGCCTATTACGTGCCAGGAGTGATACCAGACCCTTTAAATGGATTGAAATTGAAATTTGAATTAAGTCTCCTGTCCATGGTGACACAACTAGGAAGGTTAGATCTCACCACCTATAAAATCTGTGAGTTGAGGTAAGTAGTTACTCTTAGTCCCCCAACTACCTGACCTGTAGTAACTGCAACCTGTTCTAAGATGGTAGACTTGAAGCTTCCTGGGAGGAAAAACCGGGTATGTCTGCTCTGTAGATTGACTTCTCTTTACTTCTCCTATATCATATAGACAGGACTCTCTGCTCTGCTAAAAACAAAACAAACAAAGAAGTAAAAATAAAAACATACTCTTAGCTTAGAAACATAAAGCCTCAGTGAGACCAGTGGTCATTTTAACTCTCCATCCCCAAACCTGAACAGCATGCAAAGGTACTTACAAAACTAAAGAATGCCAAGAATTGCCAACAACTGTCAGAAGCTAAGAAGAGGTCCTAAGAGCCTTTGCAGGGAACATGGTTCTGCCCACACCTTGATTTCAGACTTGTTCCCTCCAGACATACTCGGGCATATGTTTCTATTGTTACAAGCCACCCAGTTTGTGGTACTTTGGTTCAGCAGTCCTAGGAAACTAATAGATAGATCTTAGTAATCCTAAAGGCTTTCATCTTCCAAGAATCTTCTAAATAAACATTTTAACTCTTACATGATGATATTTATATTTGCAAGACTAAATTAAGGAAATTGCCTTTTGAGGCAATGAACTGGCGTTTAAATCAATTAATACTGATTGCTGTGAGGATTAAACAATATATTTAAAGCTCTTAGCCAAAAATCTGGCAGGTGTCTTATGCTTGGTAAAGAATAGTGCGTTCTTTTTCTTTTTCATTCCTCTTAACCCAGACTATTTGCAGGTTTTAAGGCCCTAGAGGGCAGAGATCATGGCTTGCCACCTCTCACACCATTCAGTGTCTTGTCGTTCCTATGTGTACAAAAGAATGAACTATGTTTTTTTAACTTAAAGGATGAAAATCTACTTGTCTTCCATAAGGTAAGGCATATAGCAATACATAAAGACAATTTCTAGAATAACTAGGGAAAATAAAATTTCTAATTCACAGCAGACAAAAATCATTGTCCTTTGGAATGAGAAAGTCTTATCGTTCTATTACCTTCACTGTACTACCACAGACCTCAGATCCAGAAAACCTACTGGTCTTTGCTGACAAGAAATATGCCCGTCCAATCAAAGATAAGCAGGAAGTGAAATGTTACGTGCCATGAAAATCTTAGTCGGAGCTTAATTTTTTGCACTTGGTCCATAATGACTTTTCCATCTTCTTTCAAAGAAAATAAATCTTCGATTTCAAAACCATGTGTTGGAGAGAGAGAGAAAAAAAAAAAAATCTGTCCTGAATTATATCATTCTGAACTAGCTACAGGACACTGTTTCTTTGCAATGGCTGATTTCACAGTGCATAGATATGCAAACAAATTGTTCAAATCTCTTAAGTCTACATTTTTGCATTCTGAAACTCTTAAGTATCAATGTGTGGCTATACAGTTAGCAGACGTACTGGTTCGCCCTGCCTTTTACTAGCTTTTTCCATAAGCAGAAGCTGGATCTAATTTCCAAATGAAAGACCTCTTCACCAAAAATTTATTTTTATGAAGGAATGGCTTTACAGTGTTTGCCATTTGGGTTCTTTTATTTGGCTTTTTTATTCCCTTCAAACTGTGAATGGAAAATGTTTATCTGCTGGAGGGCTTCACATGCTTCTGCTTTGCTGGCTCAATGATTTCTACTGCCAAAAAGAAAAAGAAGAAAAGAAGAAAGAAAGAAAAAGGAAGGGAAAACCACTAGTCATTTTACAAATGTTGAGCCAACAGCAAAGCTGGTAAGTCCTAAAAATGGTATAAAGATCAAAAATTAATCTCATTCTAATACTCAAATATCTGGAGTTGGGGTTCTGGGTTGACTCCCTGCTGAAATGTTTACTATAGCACAGTGATTAAAATTCCAGATCCTAGAAGAGCATAGATGTATTTGAATTCAGCTATGCCACTTAGAAATTGTGTGAACTTGGACAAATCATTGGATTCCCTCACCTTTTGTTTCCTTTTCTTTAAAATGGGATAATGCCCAATCTCTTAGCACCATTATAGGGATTAAATTAGATAGCATCTATTAAACGCTTAGTATAGGACAGATAAGTTGTCATATTCCATAAATGATTAGTAGCATATAATTCACACATCTACTACAGGATTATGGATGGATTGAAGGTAAGATCCCTCATAGCTTAAGTCCACCAAAATCTTGTTACTTAAAGGTGATAGCAGAGTTGGTTCCTTCCAAAGGTGATAATGGAGAATTTGCTTCTTGCCTCTCCCATATTTTCTCATGGTTTTTGGCAATTTTAGCAGTCCTTGGGTTGTAGATCTCTGCCTTCCTCTTCATAGGGAATTCTCCACGGTACCTGCTATCCTGAGGGAAACTTTGAATGGAACCAGCTGCTTGATGACTCAGTCTTTCTCCCCTTTATCTAGGTCAGCTGAGGGATCTGCATAGGACTTGCTATAGACCTCCCCCAGACTTTCCTCTGGCTTCATTCTCCTCAGGCATCATTTGCCATCATTCCAGTCTGAACAGAAGTGCTCATGCTTCAGTCCCTCACCCTGCTACTCCCCCCAACCACCCGCGTGCCCTTGACCAACTGGAGAGGCTTTGGGATCGATCCCACCTCAACAAGCAATCCCATCAGCCTTCATTATCATTGAACCAAGGGCTATACAAGGCTTGGTGACCCTGCCCAAAAGTTTTGCCTTGGTGGGGTTCTGACTTAGCGGCATTCAGTCATAATTCCATAGATGGTAGTTTTGCTCCTCTCGTTCCTCAGCCAACTACAAACACCAAGTGCCTGTACCTGCAGCTTCCTTTACTACAGAGTTGGGTTACCGTAGCAACAACATATCATTAGCAAGGTACAACTAATATATCTCAAACTGGGTCCATCATCAACACATCACCTGGGACCTTGTTGAAATAAAAACTATTAGGCTCTATCCCAGATCTGCTGAATAAGAATCTGTATTCTAATAAGATCCCCAGATAATTTGTATGCACATAATAATTTGAGAAACACAGCTCTAGAAGTTGTAAAAGTCTTGCATTCCAAACTGAACTATTGGATGGGGGAAAAACTCATGGGGATGGAATTCATACTTCCTATTTGTTTTACTTATTTTTTTCCTTATGAGCAATGGTCAAAATTCAAGTTGATGAAGCAACATGGTTCAATATAACTCACATTTATATATGAGTTATATAAATACTATGTATATTGAGAGAGAGAGAGCAAGAATCTATAAAATAGAATGCAAGAGAGAGAACAATTTAAATTAAGTCCACCACTCCAGACCATATGATCAGAGTGAGTAAAGGATTGGGTGTATGAATATGCTATTGAATTACTCACTCAGTTCCAACATGCCTCTGTATTTTAATATTACGGTGTCTCACTTCACTGTGATTCAAATGTTTAGAAACATACAGTTTTCATCTATTAACTACCTGGTGTTTAGGCAGATCACAGTGCTGGTGATCTATTCCAATAGTGAAGGAAAAGCATATATATATGTATGTATATGTATAATATGTATATGTAATATGTATATGTATATGTATAATATACATATTTTATATAATAAATATAATAAATATGTATAATAAAATATGTATAAATATATAACATATATATATCTTTAATATTGTGAATCCTAAGCTAGGTCTATCAGTAATAACCTATATAATATATAGGTTATTATTGATTAGATATTGATTATTAATATAGGTTATTATTGATAGACCTAGCTTAGGATTCAAATTAATGTCTTCCTAAGAAATTTTCAAGGGCGATTTAGACCAAAGCCCCAATTAAGAATCTATTAACATCTATTTGACCACTAGCCACAAGTCATCTGCAGTTGACAAAATACACTTCTAATAAAGTTCTTAAATTTAATTCCCTATGTAATTCTTATAATTCTTAATATTAGAATATAAATATAATTTATATTATTCATCATAATTAATTTATATTATATTATAGGTAATATAATATAAATCCCTGTTATAATTCTTATAACTCAATAAAATTATAGAAGATGTGATATACAAATTACTGCCTAAAGACCATGCATGCTGTAGTAAGCAGAATTAAGGCCCATAACTGTGTCTACATCCTAATCCCTGGAATTTGTGAATACATTACCTCACATGACAGAAGGAACTTTGCAGACATTAAGGAATCTGGGATGGGAAGATTATTCTAGAATATCTGGGCAGGCCCAATCCAATCACATAGGCCTTTAAAACTGGAAGAGCTTTCCAGGCTAGAGTTGGAAAGACTATAAAACTTGGAGAAGTTTGTTACTAAGGAAGAACAGTCAGAGAGATGCAATATGAAAAGAAGACCTTCTGTTACTGGCATTGAAGATGGAAGAAAGGAGTCCCAGAAGTGAAGGAACATGGGCAGTCTACAGAAACCAGGAAAGTCCAGGAAATGAATTCTCCCCAGAGCTTTAGAAAGGAACTCAGCCCTATTGACACCTCAATTTTAGCCCAACGAGACCGGTGCCAAAATTCCTGATCTGTAAGAAAATTAACATGTTGACTTAAGCCACTAAGTTTGTGGTCATTTATTATGGCAGTAGGAGACAATAAAAATAATAAATAGAAAATTTAAAAATGTGAAACAGCAGAAAAACCTAGAAGATCTGTTTCTTCCATCTCAATGCCTTTAATACGGTTCTCCCAAAATATATTTAGATATTTTGGTGATGCGCTATCATTTCATTCTTTCTTCCTTTTATGGTATTTGGAGTGCATCTGCTCTTAACTTGCCTGTACACCCCAAGCATCCCATTTGCATTATTATTTTGAACTTGCAATTAAAGAGGCAGAGGGTATTTTCAAAGATTTTTATAAGTGGGGAGATAAAATGCAGAGGTTTTTATTTAATTTTGGTTTTAGTTTCTAATGGACGCATAGCTCCTTGTTAAACAAATTATAGTAATGATCATACAATTATTGGTGGAGTTCTATGAAGTGTCTTCTTCCACTGATTAAGGTAGATTCCTTACAAGAAGAACTTTTTCCATCTCATTGAAGAAACACTTTTGTTTCTAGAGCAGTGACTCCCAAATCTGGCAGCATACTAGAATGCCTGAAGAAACTCCTCAGCAGCACAACGATACAGAAACTAGAGTCACAGTGGCAATGGGAATTTAAAATAAATAGCACTCTTCTGTGTTTAAAAAAAACAGTGTGGCTTCAAAGGGCAATTCCAACACTTAAGAAAATGTTGGAAATAAAAACTAAATCGCTACGGAGGTAATCAAAGAACTAGAATGTCCCTATTGAGCTAGAAGATAAATGTCGGAAATAAAAATTAAAGGTCTAGAAGGTAATGGTTTAAGGGCTCCCATTAAAATGATTTGGAAAAAAAAAACAAGCAGTTTTCTTCTGTTATTAATGATAATCATGTTTGAATACATAACTTCCGTGATGTGGGTAGTGTGTTACTGCATGATTCAGAAGGAGAAATTTCAACATCTCAATAATTTCAAAGCAGCCGACTTTTCAATATACCTAACTAAACCCCAGCAGGAAGTTGTCCCTGGTTTCAGAGCCTCTTTCCATGCTTAGCAGCACCTGGTTGTGGGAAAAAGAATACTTTCCACAGTTTCTTGGTAACCAAGGTTTGTTTATCTGAGCCAAATTTCGGGGATCTGGCTGTAATCTTTAGTGACTCCCAGATCATGTTAAGTGTACAGTATTAGTCAAGCATTATATTCTATATAATTCATTTGATAGCTGAATTGGGTACAAGAAGTTTCCACTTCTCTTTTTACTCTCTGCTTATCCCCTCCCCCACACCCATACTGTGTACCTGTCAGTTTGACCCCAGAGAGAGAAGTGAAAGGGCAGGCGACAATCTCTGCCTTGTGCTCTGCTTTTGTACAAAGCAAAGCCAAATGAAAATCAAAGAAACATGTACCTGTTAAATAAGAACCTTTTGGCAAAAATATTGTTCTGAAATTTGATTGAGAAGTACAGTATTTTAAGAGTGAATTGAAATGAAATCTTAACCTTCTTCATTGTAATTATTTTAAAGGAGAAATTGGAGGGAATGGGGTGTTAGCAGGACAAATACATCAAACATTGATAGACTTGTGAAAACTTTTCAAAGAGACAGTGTTTTAAATGTTGTAAAGTGAAAAAAATTCTTTAAAATAAAGCTTCACTCATATGTTCAAAGCTCATGGATAAAATAAATAGGTGTGCTTTCCTATAGCAATGACTATCAGAATAACTTTGCTTTTTTAAGGTTAATAATTTTTCCCCAGTGCAATAATCCTGAATTCATTTTTTTTTTTAATATCAGAAGATAATTTTTTTAAAAGGTTTTATTTATTTGACACAGAGATAGAGAGTACAAGTAGGCAAAGTAGCAGGCAAAGGTAGAGGGAGAAGCAGGCTCTCCACAGAGCAGGGAGCCTGATGTGGGGCTCGATCCCAGGACCCCGGGATCATGACCTGAGCCGAAGGCAGCCACTTAACCGATTGAGCCACCCAGGCGCTCCCCTGAATTCATTTTTTAAAATAGGATAGTTGCATGGATTTTTAAGTTTGTCCTTAAACTGAAGCTCCTGCATTGGACCTTCAATAGCCCCTCTGTGTCAGCAGACTCCAGAGTCATGGAGATTCTATTTCCTCTTTATATAGTCCCCAAAATTTGAGGTTCTTTTTCAGCATCGACTTAAGGAAGGTGGCAGTAAGGAAGCAGATCATTTTTTCATATGTGTTGCCTTTCCTTGCCGAAGTAGTCATTTATTTCAGCACTCCTGAATGTAATGAGAGTGACTTCATTTGCAGTTCCATTAGTATTTTAAAATAAACATAATTTTAAATTATGCCAAAACAAAAAAGAAATGTTTTGTAAGAAATCAAATACCTTCATGTGGTGGTGCTATAGTTCACCACTAGAGGTGGTTTTCTAATCCAACAATGCCTTTCCTTGAACATGCTCATGGAGTTTACCGTGATTCCAAATTAACACGTCTATTGTCATCTTCAGGTGCAGTGGATCTCAAATTGGTGGCACATTGAAATTGATTGAAGAGGTTTAAAAACTAAGAATGTTTGGATTTTACACCAGATTTGATTTAATTGGTCTGAAGGGGAGCCAGGGCATCTGCTGATTCTAGTATGTAGTGAAGTTTAGGAACTGGTGTGTGAGTGGATGGAAGTCATGCCATATGCCACGTGTGGACATACAAGGCCATACTTGATATTGTTAAGAATTGAGGAAAACAACAGGAGGCAATTGCATGTCGCTATACAGGTTTGTTAATTCCTTGGGAAACAGAAGGTTTCAAAGTGAGAAACTTCCCAAACTAGACCCCCATATCATCTCTTGTTCTTATCCTTTTATGGTTGCACCTTTCTGATTAAACTCCAAAGCACTCCTCTAATTATGTCCTTATCTATGTTTCAGCCTCTGATAAAACAGGGTCAAAAGGAAATAAGTATTCTCTAGTCACCACCATTAAACACTAAATGGACTCCGTAAAAAACAATGTAGAATCATGCTGCATATAACTGAGAGGGACTTCAAAGAATTTATAAGTCAACATTTACTCACTTATTCAAGTAATATTTGCTACACATCCACTTTGTGTCTGTTCTTGTGCTAGACACTGGATGTACAAGGGTGGAAAAGATAGAATCTTTTGGTCTGGGTGGGAATGAGCAGTTAAGAATAATACTGACCCAACATATTCAGAATAGCAACAGTTATAATTAAGAATAAATACAGGCTGCTATTGGAACTTAGCAACATTGTCTTGTCTTGAGAAGTTCAGTAAGGCAGGCAGGTTGAATTAATTATCCAACTAAAACATGTAATAGGAAAAAGAAGAAGCACTATGTACTAGGTAAAGATAAGTGCTCCTGTAAATCATAGACCTGGGTCCTGTTAGAACTTTATCTTAAAGGGCAGAGGTGCCATCAAATTTGTAATTTGGAAAGCTCACTCCAGCCACAGTGGACAAACAAAGGGAGAAAGTCAAAGCTCTTTTAATGTTTCATACACACAATACTTTACACACACACACACACACACACACACACACACACACACAGACTGAACCTTCTCCAGTCTTTGAATGATTTATTTAATGTCTAATTTAATGTCTACTTAGGCTTCAGTTTTATTTCCAAGTGTTTAGGGCTTAGGGCTTACTAGTCTAAGGAAATAAGTCAAATAAAAATAATAGTACAATTGGCCCTTGAACGTCATGGAGGTTGGGGTGCCAACACCTGCACAGTCAGAAATCTACCTATAACTTTTGACTCCTCCAAAACTTAACTGCTAATAACTACTTAACAACTTACTTAACTGTTGACCAGAAGCCTTACTGAGAAAATAGTCATTTAACACATATTTTGTACATTATATGTATTATAACTGTATTCTTATGATAAAGTAAGCTACAGAAAAGAATATGTTAGTAAGGAATAGAAAATATATTTACATACTTTACTGCATTTATTTTTTTAAAGACTGTATTTATTTATTTGACAGAGAGTTAGAGAGAGAGAGAGAGCACAAGTAGGCAGAGAGGCAGGCAGAGGGAGAGGGAGAAGCAGGCTCTCCACTAAGCAGGAAGCCTGATGCAGGGCTCAAGCCCAGGATTCTGGAATCATGACCTGAGCCAAAGGCAGAGGCTTAACTCACTGAGCCACCCAGATGCCCCTACTGTATTTATTATTAAAAATCCGCATATAAGGGCTCCTGGGTGGCTCTGTTGGTTGGGTGGCTGCCTTTAGCTGGTACCATGGTCCTGGAGTCCCTCATCGGGCCGCTGGCTCCACGGGGAGTCTGCTTCTCCCTCAGACCTTCTCCCCTCTCATGCTCTCTCTCACTCTCTCTCTCTCTCAAATAAATAAAATCTAAAAAAAAAAAAAAATCCACATATAAGTGGAGCCACGTAGTTGAAACCTGTCTTTTTCAATGGCCAACTATAGTAATAACATAGAAGGATTTCCTAGACTAGATATTTTACTAAGCAGAAATGTTCAAGATACTTAAAAGATGACCAATAAATACAATCAAAACTGGACTATATAAAAGAAATATCAATCTATTATTCTATGATCAAGAACATTTGATTATTTATAATGTCTTTTCATAAGCTGACCAGCAATAAAGAATCTGTTTGCAAATTTGACAAGTGAAAACAAACATATACATCAAGTGTTACCAAAGTAGAACCAAGTGTGTCTTCTCAATAACTGAAATGCTTTCATATATTTACATTTTAATATGAAGAAATTATGGATTGCGTACCAAAGGATTAGTTCAAAAGTTAGGATGTCCATTGTCTTCAAGCACAAACAAAAATTTCCCCATAATTTCAAAATAGGGTATTATAACAGGCCCTTCGTGGCTAATCCTCATTTAGTAATGTTTTGAGGACAGAAAACCTCAAAAAAATTAAATAAAAAATAGTGGAATTTAAAAGTAATGTTGCAACTGAGGAAGAACCTAGGCTTCTACTCTCCACTGGCAAGAATCAGAACAACAGAGAGTCAGGACAATATGTGGGCTTGGAAAGAGGTACTGCAGAATCTGAACTTGTTCTGTATTTATGAAATATTACTATAAATAAAAAGCTGAAAATGACCACGAAAGGGCTAGAAATGTGCAGTTGGGAGAGTAGAGGGGAGAAGAAGAGTTCTTATTTTAAACATATGTATTAATTATCTCAGAAAGCCAGGTAGCAGTTTGCAGCTGGAAGGGATAGAGCAAAGGAAAAATAAAATTTTGTTTCAGAATAAATTTACGAAATCATGCTTCAACAAGGGAACTTGCAGCTGGGGGAGGGCAAAGGGACAGCAATATTTTTTAAGTAAGTCACTTTAATAAAATATGTAAGCCCTCACTTTGACATAGTATTGGAAGGGACATTCTTGAATCAGTATCAAAGTAGAATAAGGCATTTTGTTATGCAAAAAAACAGTTGTAGGCTCCTTGGCTAACAGATATTTTTCTTTAAATGAGTACTTGCTAACCAGTCTAAATCTCTGTAATTCTATGGGAACTCTTCTCGAATTACAAGGAATAAGAATTTGGCCCCAGGTGACGGTTCCTCAATTCCTCAAATTTATACTTCAAAAGGATTTATTTTCCCCTAAGGATCCCAAAGCATTTTGCCATCTGTGAAGTTTACCATCATTTTATAAACTTAAATGAGCTGCTTTTTTCGCTCAAACAAAACAAACCTGTGTGTTTTTTCCTTCCATTTCAATGATTTACCTACAAGTAGGCTGTCTTCCTACAACGATAGGAAAGGGGTAACTAAATGATGTCTATACTCAGTGTGTATGAGCTCTGAGAGAGTACAGCCATGATTCTTGGTTAAAGCCCCATCAACCTAAAACTATAAAATGTCTAACAAGTCCCTTTAGAACTATAGGTTAACTCTTTATTAACACATAGCAAAACATAAGAGTGGGTGGGCAACAAAAAATGATAAATATTTCTACTCCTAGTTTCTAACTTGAAATAATCTACCAAGTATACATCAATGTTTTCACACAGTCTTTCAGTGTTATTAATTTAAGTTAAATCAAATATTTAATTTAATCTTTCACTTGTATCAATTTAAGATAATCCGATATTGAAGTTTACACATACTTTTTAGGGGAGTACAGGGATGTTTGTGTTTTTCTTTTCTGTATTTCTAGTTCTAGGACAATACTTAAGCCATAGAAATTTCTAAATAAATTTTAAGAGAATAAATGTGGGATTCAACCTAACTAGAGGCACTAAGTCTCAGAAACTAGAATGTTAAAGAGAATAGATCAAGTTGCCTTCCTGGTTCTCCTTTAAGTTCTGATACTCCTGTAAATTTTCTGTTTACTTTGCTGCTAACCACTGGAGAAGAAAGATTGAGAATTTACATAAGTTGTTCTCAAAGTTTTGAGTTTCAGGACCCTATTGGTGTCTTAAAAACTATTGAGGTTTTCAAAAAGCTTTTGTTTATGTTTGTTCTATCTATCCATAATGACCATATTAGAAGTTAAGTTTTTAAAATATTTATTAATTCACTTACAAATAATAATAAGCTCATTATATAGTTTATGAAAAATAACTTAAACACAGAAGAAAAATATAGTGAGAAGTATGGCATCATTTTACATTTTTTAAAATCTAACATCTGAGTAGAAGACAGCTGGATTCTCTTATCTGCTTCTGCAGCTAATTTCTTATGATATGTTGTTTTGGTTGAAGTAGATTTTAAAAGACCTGGCTTCTCATAGATATGTAGTTTGAAAGAAAAGGAGTATTTTAATAGCTTTTTCATATGATTGTGACTCTTCCTTGATTACTACACCAGAACTTGACAGATGGTAGTTTCTAAAAAGGTTAGTTGCAGTATGGAATCTGAAACCATGGCAATGAACCTTTCATACTTTAACACATTAAAACTCTTTGATCTACTTTGCATTATGATTTTTGCAACATTATCCATTGATCACTTAGAAAATGTTAGTTAGGGTTCCTGGGTAGCTCAGTGGGTTAGGCCTCTCCCTTCAGCTCAGATAATGATCTCAGGGTCCTGGGATTGAGCCCCACATTGGGCTCTCTGCTCAGCAGGGAGCCTGCTTCCCCTTCTCTGCTTGCCTCTCTGCCTGCTTGTGATCTCTCTCTCTCTGTCAAATTTAAACAAATAAAATCTTAAAAAAAAAAAAAAGAAAAGAAAGAAAGAAAATGTTAGTACAGTTATGCAGTCCTTGAAGGCTCTAATGTTTTCATGGCAACAAATGTCATGAACTATTCTTCTTGAAGTAACAGGTTCACTTTGTTCATTTCCAAGAAAGTATTTGCCAAATGCTTGCTAAGTCTGAATAACCACAGCTTATTTTTCAGTCATTCTTTCAGGTAAAAAAAAAGACAAAAAAAGACGTTCCAAAAAAAAAAAAAAGTAGCTAGTTCAACTTGCAACTCATATATTACAGTCATACTGTGGCATGCAGCAGCAAAAGTACTTTATGCATACTTCCTATGTCATCACACAGAATATTTAAAAGATGGCTTTTCAAGGATCAAGATGTAATAAAATGAATTAATTTTCACTGCTTCATCAAAGGCATTTTTAAGGGAAAGGACATACATACATATGTGTGTATAATTTTATTATGAGCCTATTGATGCAGAATACAATAGCACCAAGTACAGTCTGGTGCTACTACCGTGATTCATGCTAAAGTAACAGCAATTTTACTCACCATTTTTTTTTCACCATCAATAACAAATTATCATCATAGTAAAGAAAGGAAAATAACATCTTAGTGTTATTATGAAAAAAGTTTTGATCTCTAGATTTCTTGAAGGGTCTTGGGACATCCCCAAGAATCCATGGACCAAACTTGGAGAACCACTAGCATAAAGCAATTTTTCTATGTCAATAAAATAGAAGAATTATTTTAATTTCCTATTTTGCTCTTAAAGAAAACAGTTATAGCACCCCCATCATCTTTAGAACAGAAAGTTGCTAACTAGATATAACTTACCATTTAAATAACAAAAATTGGGGCACCTGGGTGGCTCAGTGGGTTAAAGCCTCTGCCTTTGGCTCAGGTCATGATCCCAGGGGAGCCCCAAATCGAGCTCTCTGTTCAGCGGGTAGCCTGCTTCCCTTCTTCTCTCTGCCTGCCTCTCTGCCTACTTGTGATTTCTGTCTGTCAAATAAATAAATCTTTAAAAAATGAATAATAAATAAATAACAAAAATTATTTAAACAACTCTTTCCAATATGCAGAATTCATCAAAAGCCAAACCACTGAAAGATCTCATACCAATGCATATAACAGTGCTGAAGGGAAAGTTTACACAGACTTTAAAGTGATTTTAACCTGTTTTACTGCAGCTTAACAATTATTTCACTTACTTATGGAACATAAGGAGTAACATGGAGGACATTAGGAAAAGGAAAGGAAAAGTGAATTGGGGTAAATTGGAAGGGGAGATAAAGCATGCAAGACCGTGGACTCTGAGCAACAAACTGAGGATTTTGGAGGGGAGAGGGTGGGGGGATGGGTGAGCCCGGTGATGGGTATTAAGGAGGGCACGTATTGCATGGAGCACTGGGTGTGGTGCATAAACAATGAATCTTGGAACACTGAAAAAAATAATAAAAATTTTTAAAAAAGAATTACAACCTATTTTACAAGCAAGGTACGCAAGGAGCAAGTAAGTTAATAACACTTCAAGTAGAACCATTCACCAACAACTTTTTGTAAAGGTGATTAAAATAAACATCATCCAATATTTATGTTAGTTTCAGTGCTGAAACTTTAAAATTCATTATTCTCCTCATTCATTATAAGTAATTTCATCTCTATTCACTATCCTAGGAAGTTAAGCAATAAGATAGAAATACATTTAGCAGGGGCGCCTGGGTGGCTCAGTGGGTTAAAGCCTCTGCTTTCGGCTCAGGTCATGATCCCAGGGTCCTGGGATCGAGCCCCACGTCAGGCTTTCTGCTCAGCAGGGAGCCTGCTTCCCCCTCTCTCTCTCTGCCTGCCTCTCTGCCTACTTGTGATCTCTCTCTGTCAAATAAATAAATAAAATCTTAAAAAAAAAAAGAAATACATTTAGCAGAAGGGGATGTTTATTGAAGCCATAAGTACTTCTCTTAAAAAAAAAAAGTCTCTACTTTTCTGGGTTAGGTGGAAAATATCCAAAACCTTGATGTTTTCAAAGATGATGAGTAAGCAGAGAGATATCCAGGTTTATATATCGGGAGAATATTCCAGAAGGTAGGGATATGACAGTGGGAAAGGAGTTCATCATTAGTTGAGAAAGAAATTCATAAAATCTTTATCTACATTCTCTAAGGTCTAAGTTCTACTCTTAGACAACTTTCTCTAGTACTGTTTTTCATAGTGTTGCCAATAAATGACCTCTAAAAGTTACTTTTATTTATTTTATTTATTTTTTTTAAAGATTTTATTTATTTATCCTTATAATCCTTATAATATAATATAATCCTTATATAATCCTTATAATCCTTAAATTATACTAAGATTCTCATTTTTCTTTTCTACTTTTTAATTTTTTTTATTTTTAAATAGTTTAAAATATATTTGACACATGCAAAATATATTTAAGTATTTGTAATTTATCAAACACAACTGTGAACCCATCTTTCAACCCAAGAGCTAGAACAATATCAATATCTTGCCTCTATTTAGTATAGGTTCTATATACCAATTACCTGACTCCCCCCAAAATGAGCACTACTCTCAATATTATTTATATTGATTTTTCTGTCACTGTTATATATCAAAGCTTCATTCATGCTCACTTCTCACCTATAGTTCATTTATTTATTTTCACAGTTTTATAACACTCCATAATATTAATCTACCATGATTTATATATGCATTCTCTTGTTGAAAAACTGGATTATTGACTGGGTTTTTTTTGTTTTGTTTTGTTTTTGATTGTTTGTTTGTTTTTGTTTTTAGTAATATAAGCAATGCTGCTTTGTCCTTTTTATACATATCTTCTGGTGCACATGAAAAAAAGCATTTCTCTGGGTTATATTCTTAGGAGTGGAGTTGCTAAGTCATAGCATGTATGAATGTTCAGAATTACAAGATATTGCCAAGTAGTTGTAGTAATTACACTCCCCATGAACCATGTAATAAAGTTCTGTATGTATTTCTGCACATTTTGTATTATTAAGGTCTTAATTTTTGATCATCCAATATGTATGAAATGGAAGTTAAATATCTTAATTTGAATTCTCTTTGTTATTAATAAGATTGAGGTCTAGTCAAATATTTCTTGGCCATTTTATTATCCTTCTGTCAATTGCCTGTTCATGTGTTTTTCCTATTTTTATTGGATTTTTTACCTCCCTTTTCTTTTCTTTTTAATTTAACTTCCAATATAGTTTACCTCTCTTTCAATTCTTTGTTGATTTATAGGGATTTGTTGAATATTCCAGACACCACTCCTTCCTTCCTCATATAAGATTTGTGCTGGCTGCATATGCTTAGACATCTTCTAGCCAGTGGTCTGTTTTCTACTTTGTTTATGGTGTCACTGGGTAGGCCAGTGTTCTTACTTTTAATACAGTCAAATTTTTCTTTTTTTTTTTCTTTTGGTTAGTGCATTGCTTTTAAAAAATCTTTTCTTACTTAGAAGATATTTACTGTATTTTCTTCTAAAAATTTTTATGTATTTTTTTCTTTTTATTTATAAACACTAAGCCATTTGGAATTGATTTTTACGTGAAGTAAGATAGTATTACAATATCAAGCTTTTACCATATAAATACCCAATTTTCCCAGCATTAGTTTTTAAATGGTCCCTCCACCTCTTAGTGGTTGATGTTCCAATCTATATCTAGCCTCTAGTGTCTGTTTCATTGGTTGATTTGTCAATATCATAATGTTAATTTTGTATTTTTCATCTCTCTTGAGACACAGATACTAAGTCCTGTAAAGGGGATTACAGAATAACCTAAATTTTAGACAGAAGAGGATACTTTTAGTTACTGGAATGAAATACAATTTCCCTCAAATGTCTATGCACCAACATGACAGATAAATCATATTGGTATTATGACAGAATAAAGGAGAAATATTTGATATTTATGATAAAAATTGGGACTATGATAAATGGTGTGATAACAATATCATAACACCTCTTGTGTGGTATCATTTCCCCTTTCCCTAAAGAATAAATAAGGTTTGTCCTCCCAGAGAGTCAAATTAAAGCAAAGTGATTTGAAGGTCTGAGTTTGGGAAACTAAGTCACATATCAGTATAAGATTGCTAGAGAACATCATAGCCAATCCAAGAAATCATTCTCCTGTGTGTTTAGTGTCTACTGCTAACTATATGTGTATCATAACATAGAGAAAAACTAAACAAACAAACAAAAACATTTGGAAAATGTCAAGAAAATATAGATGATATATGGGTTTTGGTTATCTAGTCACTGTGAAAAAATGATTGAAGAATCTTGTCTTACAAACAAAGAACAGGATTTACAAAGAGTTGTTGTTGTTGTTTTTTATAGAGTATGGCTAATGAATGCTACTTGAGTAATTTTTCCTGTCCTGGCAAAGGCAGACTTGATAACTGAATTGATTTCCAAATTTTTTAAAGTTTTGAATTTATACAGATAAAACACCTCCTAGAATATAAACTAAATATATTTCCCCCATTTGTATGTATGATGTTATTTTTCTTGGAAGGTCTGCTCTGCCCCATGTGTATCTTATTCAGCTAAACTGAAATTCCTAAGTTTCTTTTCCGTGAGCTACTATTAACTCATACCTTTGTTGAGATGCCTGTTTGATCTATGGATATATTTTGAAGATACAACCAAGGTGATTTCCTGATGTATGAGGGAAAGAGATAAATTACAGAGGAATCCAAGGCCTTTGGTTGAGCAATTAGAAAAAAAACGAATTTACCATTAACTAAAATGAGGAATCCATGAGTGCAACAGATTAAAAAAAAGGAAAAGATGGGATTTTGACATGGTCAGTATGAAATACGTGTTAGTGGAAATCTTAGCTTGGCATCTGGATATATTATTCTGAAGCTCAAGAGAGGTTTTGCCTACAGATACAAATATGGGAGTCATTGGCATATATTGGTATTTAATGCCATAAAATCGTGAAGGAAATGACTGTAAATGGTAAGGATTAGATGTCATACTGAGACCAAACCAGTTCCCTTGTTCAAGAAATAATAAAACTAGTTTGTCATGATTTATCCTAAGTAACCTGTGTTATTTCTTGGGTATATCTATTTTCCTAAATACTGAATTTCATAATCTACTTTGTAATGCAGTCCAGAACCAATATCAAGTCATTCTTATAGGATAAATCTTTACTTCTTGGAAATCAGAATATCTCTTCCATATTATATTATCAATGGGAATGGTTGAATTATCTTAACACAGTGGTATAAAATCACTTCTGTGTAATAAATGGTAGTTCCTCCTTGAGCTGAGTAATTATGTCTGCTTTTCTAAAGGCAGAGCCAATTCATTATGTAGGGCACACTTGAGTAAAAATGAATAGCTTTTCACAAACAAGACATAATAATTTTCAAAATTATATTTTGTAAAAGAGAGAACCCAAAAACACAATCTAAAGCTTGAAAATGTGATACCATCTAACTTCCCTCATTATTTCCTCGAATGTTTTTCCTACCTAGCCATATTCATTATAAGCAGTTGTTAGGGGCAGCTGTTACTAAGATGGAAAGAAATGGGAAAGTTCTTAAATATTATACTTTCTTTAAAACAAACAAACAAACAAACAAACAACTTCAAAACATCTGGGCTCTGCACTGACAAATATTTTTGGAAAGACCGAAATAATTATGTAAGATATTATGCAGAAGGAACATCAACTAAATTTCTTCTTTGTTGCTTACGGTTTTGAAATTGTCTTTTACTTTCACAGTAGTTTTTGTCAAATGCTATGAAAAGTTTAATGAATTTGTCTGGCTTTTCTCATTTTTAAACCCTGAAGATTACTTAACACTGGAATGTGGTTGCCTGATATTTGTCAGTGATTAGGAAAGCCACCCATTTGATGTAGAATGTTTAGCTCTGTTTGTTTATTACAACAGCATTTCTCCCTCCATGGGACTTTCCCACCCTTCTGAGAAGTACCCAAAATTCGAAGAGGTGAAGGGGAGGAGGCATGAATGACAAAACACAATATAAAAGAGGAAATCAAAACCAAAAAGTTGGCTCAAACTCTTAGGACAAACCCCACGCCCTGGATCCCAGCTAAATATGAGTTAGAGGGTTGTGTTATCACCTTAGTCAGAGCTGTTCCTGTTAGGCCAGTATATCTGTTGTCACTAGAAAACAGCATAGCCAAGTCATACTGCTCCATAGAGGAAAGTGTGGTGTCAGAATTTCAAGAAAGTCCAAATCAGGACACCTGTGTGCCAGATAGGCTCAGCTGCACATGTGGGCTGGCCAGTGCCGCAGGACGCCATCTGCTCAGCACATGGAATGCCAGTTCCTTTGCCGAAGATGGGTTTGAAGGATGGGATTCTTTAAAGAGGAAGCTCACAGCTCGACTGTGACATCCTTAGCCTTTCTCACATTTTAAAATAAACAATTTTAGGAAGAGGGGATTAAAGGCTTATGTCTGAGGGATGACAAGTTGGGTATATGGCTAGCTCCAGAAGAATTGCTCAGAAGTTCTCCTTCAGATCGGCATTTGGCTTTTCATTCTGGTGATGATGAAGTATGACTGTAAATCTCAGAAAATTCCAGGTGCTAAGCATGTGCACATTCCAAAAATGCTCTATGTTCTTGTCCCTGGGTTTGCAACAATCAGACCAACAAGGGAATATCTCTCTTCCCTAGTCATTCTGAAACATAAGAAGATATTTGGCCCACACCTTGACTTCCTGATTTTTAATGAAAATCTGGACAGAGAAAACAGGGTGAACAATCCAGAATCTACTAAACAATTAGTATTAATTGCCTTTGCTTCTCCATCCCAATAAATCTAACATTTAAAAGTGTATAAATTAACACTTCTTTGCAATTTGGGTGACTGGACTTCCCTCAAACTATCTATATTAAATACTTGTTTAGCAATCTATTACTATTCGCCAACATTAGTAATGATCAGATATTTTAAATGTTTATTTTTTTCTTTAATAGATATTTATAATCTCCTCCTCTTAAAGATTATGGAAATTTTGGTTTATTCTTCAGAGATGAGAAGATAAGTGCTTTGATAATGTTTCTAGAGTTTACAGGCACAGTTCTATAAAGTTGTCAAGCTCCTAAAAACAAAACAAAATAAAATCTCAATATGGGAAAAATAAACTCATTCACTATTTCTTAAGACTGGTGGGAAAATGGAAAGGAAACTTAGATTTTAAAATATAGTTATAAAATATATAACATAGATATAACATAGTGGCAAATAAATTTGCAGTATCATCCTAAAAATGCAGTAACTATAGCAAAGATTTCACAAAATCCATTCGATAGATTCCAATTTGACCAAGATCGGAGTATTCACCTTAATTTTCAGGCACAGTAATCAACAACTCATAATCTTAATTAAACCAATAATTAGACTGATGAGAAATTATTTTCAATTTAGATTTCATGCCACTGATCATTTTTCTTTCTTGGTTCATCTAAGGCCTATTTTAGTAAAACATGCTAATCTGTTTCTGCATAATTAAAAAATATCTTGTATAAGAAATTAAGCACATAAAAAAAAATCAGATAAACTTGCTAAACTAATTGCATATGGAGTTGTGCCAGTTTCCAGCCTCAGTGATTGGATTATGTGTCTCCACTTCTTTTTTAATTCTCCTACCCCACCCTCCAGTAACCACCAATCTGTTCTCCATAGCTACAAGCTTGGTTTTTGTTTGTTTGTATGTTTGCTGGTTTCTTTCTTTTTTAGATTCCATGTATAAGAGACATCATACAGTATTTGTATTTCTCTGACTTATTTCACTTAGCATAATGCCCTTGAGGTCTATCCATGTTGTCACAAATGATAGGATTCCATACTCTTTATGGCTGAATAATATTCCATTATATCCAAATGTTCTATTTATGGCTGAATAATATTCTGTTTTATGTGGAATTTTATATAGTTTCCATTTCTATAAACGATTTCTTTATGCATTCATCCATCAGTGGACACTTAAGTTGTTTCCATATCTTGGCTATTGTAAATAATGCTGCCATGAACGTAGAGGTGCATATGTCTTCCTGAGTTAGTGTTTTTGTTTTCTTTGGATAAATACCAGAAGTGAAATTGCTGAATTATATGATAGTTCAATTTTTAATTTCTTGAGGAACCGCCACACTGTTTTCCATAATGGTTGCATCAATTTACGTTCCCACCAAAAGCACACAAGTGTTCCCTTTTCTCTACATTCTCATGTATACTTGTTGTTTCTTGCCTTTTTAAAATAATAACTACCCTAACAGGTGTAAGGTGATATCTCCCTGTGGTTTGGATTTGCACTTCCCTGATGATTAATGATGTTGAGCATCTTTCATGTACTTTTTGACCATGTGTACAACGGCCTGATAACCCGATAGCCATCTAAATCTCATTCATTAAAAAAAAAAATTAAGTGGTCTCCCTACTAATTCATCAAGGCAAAACCATTCTACATTAAAACCGTAATCAAATAACTCTGAATTTTTTTTTAGAGAACACAAGTAAGCAGAGTGGCAGGCAGAGGGAGAGAGAGCAGCAGGCTCTCTGCTGATCAGGGAGCCTGATGTGGGGCTTGATCCCAGGACCCTGGAATCATTACCCGAGCTGAAGGCAGAGGCTTTAACCCACTGAGCCACCCAGGTGCCCCCAAATAACTCTGAATTTTAAGCTAAACCATCGCAGGACCACAGACACCATATGCTGAGCTTGCTCATAATGTAACTGTTCACTTTTCCAGCGTCGTCTTCTTGCCTGTCTTTCACAAACATTTACTGAGTGCTCTGCACATGACAGAAGCTTATAAGGCATTGAGAAGATTAAGTGAGATAATATGAAGTTCTTGGCATGAAGTAGGTTCTCAACAAATATTAGTGGCCCTATTTTCTAAAAGCAAGATATCATGTATTGCTCAGCGATCTGACCTCACTAATGCTGGCTGGAGGATTTTGTTAAGAGTACACTAGAGATATGGTGAGTGCTGTGAAGTGTATAAACCTGGTGATTCACAGACCTGTAACCCTGGGGCTAATAATACATTATACGTTAAAAAAAGAAAAAAGAAAAAAAGAAAAATTTAAAAAAAAAGAGAGTACACTGGAGAAGTATAGTGATACTACATTTAATGTCAGACTGCATTATTCATGAAGAAGCAATGATGATGATTGAAAGGTCAGCCTATTTTTCCTGCTTGGTTTTGTGAATGGGTCATAAGTAGCTCTGAATCATGCTCTTCCTTTTCATGCATTTTAGCTGCAGATCACCACTCTTTCAAATCCTTATACTAAATCCCCTTATGATGGTTGCAATGGGCTCATCATTAAGCCTGAGAGTTCTAAATCTGATAATATGCATCCAAAATCAATAATTTGTTCATTGCTTTGGTCACCCTGCCTTGATTCCCTAAGATATTTTAAATGGCCCTTGAAAATTCAGAACATCTTGGTCCCTACAATCAGAACATTCTCTCCAGTTAGTCTCCGACTCTCCCAGAAGTGGAGTTAAAAACAACAACAACAACAACAAAATTACTGGTGAGGTTGGGCTACATTCTTCCTTACTGACGTTTACTAAAACCAGAATTATGTTTTTTAGTCTAACCTAATTTTTTTAAGTCTCAAGACATCAAATATAGTTGCTATTTTGTGTTGAAAACTTTTATTTTTCACACACTCCAATTCAATTTGTAATCAATCACTGGTATGTCAGTGGCATAAGACCTGGGTGCCTGTCACTTGTGCTTTTAACAATAAGAACCAACAGAGACTAAAATTCCGTTACAGTGTGTTGCAGCTGGTATGGCCAGGACCTCACTGGAATGTAAGTTCAAGAAGATTTTTCTTGTTAAAAAGAAAATGTTTTCTCTGAAAAGTGTTGGGAAGATAGCAGCAGGGCAAATAAGCAAACAAGGAAATTTATAAGGATTTCCAAAGAACATTTTGGAAGCATTGTATTAATTTGAATTGTTGCAAGAACATTTTCACTGAAGTTAAGCAGTTTATCTCTGAAATTTTAATAGAATGTTTGCATTAAAAAATAACTTTTGACAGACCTCTTTGTTTTTCTGACTTCAGTGTACACGATTTAACTAAGTGGCATATAAAGTAATGTGTATCGCCAGACAGACTCTAGGGAATTGCCCTGGGTTTGATTTGTTTCTGCCTCTTCTTTCAGGAAAAGAGTGGGTTTGGGGTGGGGAACATACTGCTAGTTTGCACTCATTAAATGCTTCCTGAACACCATGATCCTATGAGAAATAGTAACCATATTACATAAATTCTGACCAGGTTCTTCTAATAGAAAAGACCTAATTACAAGATAATATTATATATATATATATATATATATATATATATATATATATATATATTTTTTTTTTTTTTAAGACTATAAACCCAATTGATGGTTTTCCACCTTAAAGCAATCAACATTGAAGGGTTTACAATTGAAACCACAATACTGATTCCATGACTCAGAATGTCTTTGGAACTTTTTGGGATTGCTTTCAGAAACTACACCACATTTCTTTGACATCCTTACCTTCTGTGGGGTTTTTGGTTTATGGAAACAACGCAAAGCCACTCAGAGCCAAGTATTTTAAATGTGGTATGTTAATCAATATGAATAACATTGTTTGTGGTCATAAAGTTATGACTTAAAATAAACATGTAAACTATTTCTGAAGTTAGTTCCAACAGAAAAATCTAAGTGGCAATATCAAAAGAATGAGTTCTCTGCAGAGACTAATTTGGAAAAATAATATTTCAGTGTGGTTGTTTAAAAAAATCTATGACATCATTTTAAACTTGTATCTTTAACAAATGTCTTCGTTTGATGTATTTTAGCACACATTCCATCTCTCTTCCCTACTTGAGGTAAGATCTTGTCCACTTTACTGAACTCACCCTCTCTGCAATTCTATTTTTAGGTCACCAGACTCCTACCCTCCTACTAGTGCAACTTTGTTATTTCTTGCCATTCTTCTAATTCCTCCTAAGCCTGCCTCTTCCCACTAATGTTTCTTTAGTACTTTATAAGTGATAAAATTAGGATCAGATCTCCTCAGGGAATAGTGAGGCATTTACAAAGAAAAAAAAAAATCTAAATTTAATTCCTTGCAAAATATTTAGAAAATAAAAAGCAGACACACCTCTTTACATTATCACCATAAGGTCCAGCATGACCAGACTTTTTTCTTCACTGTTTATAGAGATGGTTTTACTCTTCCAGGTCAGCCTGACTGTTCGTCAGGAAAACAGAGTATAATCTATGAAGAATGACTAAAATTATTTGATTACATTTTCCCTTAGTAAGGAAGGGATCTTACATAGAAATTGATATCCAGGTTTGTTTTATTCATGCTTCGCTTAAAACAGAACTCAGGATGTTCCCATTTTTAACATAATTAAGGTTAAGATAATGAGATAACTAAGCAATGCAGTGTAAGTGTTCATTCTCAGAAATCTTTATAAAAAGGAAAACACAGCAGGTTGTCCAACTTTCACACTGTATTGGAAATAGTAGAATGAACTGGATCATTTCTGGATACCTCTTTCAATCTTAAAATTCCAACTGGATTCCACAAGAAGACTGCTTTTGTTTGTATGGCTACCTATTTCAAGGACCCAACATGGCATCTATGTCAAACGAATGTTTGTTTACTATAATTATAGCATCTAATACACCTAAGAAGTAAGTAAGGAATTAGCAAGTTAACGGATCTGAAGGAATTAGTCACATCTGAATTCTGAAATGTACCAATAAAAATTCTCTAGCTGATTTCTCTGGCTTCCAATTTATATGAGGCGGCAGCATGGCACAGTGATTGAGCAGACAGACATAAGAAATACTGCTTGAGTATAAATCCCATCTCTTCCACTCAACAACTATGTGGCCTCAGGGACAAAGTAGAGAGAAACAAATAATTGATGACGCTATATGCCATGTCAAGAAGTTTGGACTTCTGGGGGGCCTGGGTGGCTCAGTAGGTTAAAGCCTCTGCCTTTGGCTCAGGTCGTGATCCCAGGGTCCTGAAAGAGAGCCCCGCATCATCGGGCTCTCTGCTCGGCAGGGAGCCTGCTTCCACCTCTCTCTCTGCCTGCCTCTCTGCCTACTTGTGATCTCTGTCTGTCAAATAAATAAATAAAATATTAAAAAAAAAAAGCTCACCTTAGAAGTAGTATAGAATATAGTTTAGAGAAGTACAAAACTATTATAATATTGTAATAGTCCATCAGGAAATGATTATGGTCTGAGTCAAAACAATGAATATTGGATGATAATAAAGCAGCAAAAGAGATCAATATTATGGAAGAAGTAGAATCCTATAAATTAGAAAATAATTCCTTTGGAGCAGGGATAGAAAGCCGGAAACCTAGAGTATTTTTAGCTTAGACAAATGGCTGGGTGAGATTCCAACACTTGTAACTATGAATGATCAGAGTTATTACATTGTTCACTAGGAAATGCCTCCTTAGCAATACAATATGTTTCCAACAGTTCTGAAAATACCCACTTTCCTGTTTGAAGACTTTTGACAAAATGTTCTTTCCTCTGTCACAGTCCATGTGATTCACATCCATACAACTTGACTCAGTTGGCTGTTTCCCTGAACTTTATCCATTCTGAATCCCATAACCTATAATGTGTCCAAAATATGACCCTCAAGTTTAATTTCAGAGCTTTAAAAATATTCTTACTTAGAACATATAACTAGTAACACATCTCTGACATGAGAGGGGAAAAAAAAAAAGGTATAGAGCTCTCCTTGAGTATCATGGACAGGATATTCTTTTTTTTTTTTTAAGATTTTATTTATTTGACAGACAGAAAGAGATCACAAGTAGGCAGAGAGGCAGGCAGAGGGAGAGGGGAACCAGGCTCCCCCCTGAGCAGAGAGCCCGATACAGGCCTCGATTCTAGGACCCTGAGATCATGACCTGAACCCAAGGCGGAGGCTTAGCCCACTGAGCTACCCAAGTACCCCATGGACAGGATATTCTAACAGCAAACAAGAGAGCAGTTTATAGCATGCAAGAATAAAACAAAAACAGAAACAAAAACTAAGTTTTAATCAAGAAGGTGAAAGTATTACCGCTGGCACTGAATTTTTAAAATAAATCCAAGAATATGAAAACGAATAGAAAAAAAAACACACACACAAAACAACAACAACAAAAACAAAACCCTTCCACTTCCAACTTCCTACTTATAAAAAAAAAAATCTGTCAAGACACAAACCGAATTTATGACTCCAGAATCACAAAATCCAATTAAATTAACTCATTCTTGGGTCGATTCTAACTAATTCACGTTTGTCTTTCATAAATTCAGAGTGGAAGGTTTTAATTTTGTTTTTTATAAAATAATCTCTAATGATATTAATTAAATAAGCAATATTTTATATTTTGCAAAAACCAAGGAAAATGCAGTATTATTACTGTGAACTAACATTTTACTGATGAGATAACTAAGGTTTAAAGCTGTCAGATGATTTCTTCAAGGGAAAGTATATAAAAAGATAAGCTAAGCAAGTCTTCTGAATCTATATCCCATGCTCTTTGAGGTGCACCTTCTATCCCACAGAGGCATTGTAAGCTTCTTCAACTGCATTTTCTCAGAAATAAAGTATGATGGTGCACATGGCAAACACCCAAAAAGAACAATACTAACGTAGGATAACAGATTCTGAGTAAACAGGTCTGAAACATCCAAGTATGCATGCAGCATTGTTATTGGTCACCTATTCTTGGAAGTAGAGAGAGAGGCAGAGGTTAAGAAGGTCTCAGGTGAAGAGGTCCCCCACATATAGGCCAGAGGCTGACACAATGTTGCAGAAGAGAAAGTTGGAGAGGTCTGAGACACTGCATGCTTCTGCCCATGAAAACCTATCTGTTCTGTTTTCTACCTCCCCTTACTGGGGCTGACCATAAAGTACTGCTGATCTCCAAGCATAGTACCCTGATAGTACCCTGAGTTCTGTGCAGGGTGAGTATCAAATGAGGCAGAGGTTTTCAAGCCACAGGTTTTGATCAATCAGTTCAATGAGTCATGACCAGCATTTTAGAGAGAGAGAGAAAGAGAAGAGAATAGAACAGGAGACTAGCATAGAACAGAAAAAAAAGGGCTAAAATTTTGAAAATGTCTCACTGCATTATCCATCATAAGAATATTTATTTTTGAAGCTTTTGTTTCAAGGGTGTGTGTGTGTGTGTTTGTGTGCTGGATCACAACATAAAGTGTATCTCTTTTTGTGCACTGCTGTCAGAAAAATTTTAAAGCCATTGACCTCTATCCTAGATGATGCTTGGACAAAGGTCAAGCAATCTGTGTTCCCAGAGCCCACCATTATTTTCTCCCCTTCTTTTGTGTGTTCCTGCTGTTCCTGCACACACTCTCTCCAGCCAGGCTTCTTGCTAATCATGTCACTAAGTATCATGACTGAAAAAAATGAGCAAGGACAATACATGCAAAGCCACTCTCCTTCATTAATTTTCTTTAAATCCTACTGACACAGTTGTCATCGTGACATTGTATTCTTTGACAATACATTTGACATACAAAATTCAGAGCTGAAAAAGAGCTCACTATATAATTTATATCCCATTAGCCTTGAAACAACTGAATTTAATTCTTCTGTAGAGCTTTGCTATTACAGATTTAACAGAGGACATTGTTTTTGATTATTTGGAAGACTTGTGTTAGAAGTCAAATAATCCAAGTTCCAGGAGACATTCTTTTGTCACAGGCACTGACTGTAGTAGTACATTGGGGCAGATCAGGAAACATCTTCTAGCGTGGTTCCCTCACACACAAAATGAGTTAAACTAGGTGATTTCTACTGTATCTGTCAGCTTCAACTATGCCCACTTTAGTCTGTGGTACAAAGTCTTGATATACTTTATGATAAAGCTTCTCTTGGTTCTTTCCATAATAAGTTCTCCATCTTCAATAATAATGAAAAAGTACATTTGAAGAATCCTCTTACATAGTTATTGAAGCACGTTTAAGTCTGTCAGGTTGAAAGTAAATGTTAAGGAAGTTTTCCCACACTGAAAATTAATGATTATTTCTAAAATAACAAAGAGCCTACAAATACTCTGTGGTCAGTAGTTCAAGCTACAAAAATAAACATTATATATTGTTTAAAATGTGCATGTACATATTATAATATGTAATGTTTAATAAGTATAAATTCTAGATTTGTGCACATTCTTTTTTTTTAAGATTTTATTTATTTGACAGAGAGAGAGAGATCACAAGTAGGCAGAGAAGCAGGCGGAGACAGAGGGGGAAGCAGGCTCCCCGCTGAGCAGAGAGCCCGATACGGGGCTCGATCCCAGGATCCCGAGATCATGACCTGAGCTGAAGGCAGAGGCCTAACCCACTGAGCCACCCAGGTGCCCCTAGATTTGTGCACATTCTAATCAGACATGAGTTGTTTTGACAAACAGGTCTATCATTGAGAAAAAATGTGGAGGCTATTTAAATCCCAAGCATTCAAATATGTAGGGGGTTCATGGGAATCTACACAGCTTTCTTTTATCACCAGTGAGTAATGAACCTACCAGGGCATGAGAAGAATTTGGGCAATGAGACTTGATTCTTATGGCCTTCATTAGACTAACCTAAGGTACTTTTTACCAGATTTTATTGATAGTCTGAGAAATCATGAAGACTTGGTTGTCTGATTCCTGACAATTCAAAGTTAGACATAAAATGTATATTTTTTTATATGTTTGTTTGTTTCTGGAAAGACTTCCCAAACTGGTGAGCAGGTAAGGAGGCTCAGGAGTTCAAACTAAGGGTAGATTTCTTCCTATGTGACAGATGGTTCCAAAGAAGGAAATCTTATCAGCAAAGGAGAAAGAGTGGAGCAGAAAAAGAAGAGGACTAAGGAAGGGACTTGAGGAAATGTCCACATTTGTGGGCAGAAGTTTGTAGAGGGATCAGTGAAAGAAAGGAAGGAAGGAAGGAAGGAAGGAAGGAAGGAAGGAAGGAAGGAGAAAGAAAGGAAGGAGAGAGAAAGAAAAGAAGGAAGGAAAAAGAAAGAGAGAGAAAGAGGAACAACCCAAAAAGGAACATGGAACTATGTAGCCACAGAAGTAAGGGGATAAATAAAGTATGAAGGAAAGACTACAGAGTACAGAGGATGATTTTTGGAAAGAAGACCTTGGATTTCCAGAGATAAATTAACCCAAAGCCTGCTGAGCCAAGTTTCAAAGGGTTAAGATGAAGTGAAGCTAGAATGAGCAAGTGAAGACCATTATTTGAATGTGAGCTGTCATTTCAGTTAGTTTTAAATGACAATTCCCCCCACCCATCCTCCCATTTGAATGTAGTCTTCTAGCTCATTATCAAATAGAAACACCTATTGGCAAACAGCTCATTCCCGATACATTAAAAAAAATTGATCACATACTTCAATAAGATGACTTTCACTCTTCACTTAACATTGTTATTTCCAAATTACGTGCATCATGAAAGAAATAGCTCAAATAAAACAAAGAAAGTGAAGGGAATGGAATGAGAATAATGAGCTCCAAATTTCTGAGTCCTCCTGGTAGGACAGCCAACACTCAAAGAGGCTCGTAAACCTTCCAAATTCTCAGCAAGCTCTCTGGGCTCCAGACTGTGCAGAAAGTGTCAAGAAACCTGCCTTTGCAGAGGCTGTCTTACTTTGGAGAATATCAAATTAATGCTGTTGGCAGCAGACTCTAACATGTTGTTCAATTATTTTGGTTCCTGTGGTTAAATAACTAATATTGCCATGCCGGTTAGGACCTTCACTTACTGCGATTGTATTTTAATGTCTGCTGTACCCTGGCTTCTGTGTAATTTCACCAGTTACTCAATTACATGCTATTTTGCTTACTTCGTAAGAGACAGCACTGACTCGCCATCCCTATGTTCACATTTGATACAAGAAACGTGATAACATACTTTTGTGTTTATTTATTTTGTCTTGTTTTATTTTAAATTCCAGGCCTTGGTGTAATTGAGTTCATTTGTTTCCCTTATGATATCACATGCATTTATTTAGTTAGCCCTGCCCAATTTGTTGGGAGGGCGGGAAGGACTGTACAGCCACTTTCTCTTCTGTGCCTGAGCCCTTGGCTTACCTATTTCTGTAATGGTAGTAGTAATAATGACAATAGCACAGTAACTAAGTGTACTTTCCTCTCCCTCTGGCTCAGTCACGTAAGTGTTATTACTTTTATGGTTGCTACTGTTATTGTATCTTATTTTACATATTAAAAAAAAGAACCAGAGATTGAAGTGCCTTTTTCTTTTTCTTTTTTTTCCATTTTATTTCTTTTCAGTGTTCCAAAATTCATTGCGAAGTGCCTTTTTCAAAGACATTAAGTTGGTTAGTGGCAAGTCAAAAGTTAGAACCTATTTGGAAACTACAGTGCTGTGGTGCTGCTACAGGTCCTCTGACTCTCTGAGAGGCAGCTAGGAGGAGTCAAAAGAGAGAAAGATGCGACAGCAATAGTAGGCTCTCAACCTAGATAATTTTTCCCTATCTGAGCAGAGTATGAGTGATGCCAGCCAAACCAACTCAGAGAAGTCCCTGAGTGGGCCTCTACCTGTTGTCAGTGGGTACCAGGTAGCACTCAAATGCAGGAAGATGGATACTGGGGAGTGTGTTTTGCCTTTCTCTTTTTAATGCTGTGTGGCTTATGCAAACTGCATAACCTCTCTGTGCCTCAGGAAAATCATTGTTTTATCCTTTATAAAATATTTCATTATTTTTAAAATAAGGATGATAATAGGCCTTGCTCCTTGAAGGGCTGTTAAGAGGTTCAAAAGAGTTAATTAAAATGAAACATCTGGAGCAATGATCAGTCACTTCCTTCAGTACCTAGAAAAAAGAACCCTCTTATTTGGAATGATAAAGCATAACACAGAGAATTAACATCTGTTAAGAAATGTTTGGATAGGTCTACCATTTTAAGAAATCAGTCCTACTAATTGTGATGCTTTGGCTTGTTTTGCCACTTACTGTACTTATTCACTCATTGATTTTATATATTTGTTTTAGACAGGGTGGGATAGTTAAAAATAATTTTGATTATGAAATATGTAACTATTCTCTATACCAAATTATAATATATATATATGGAATCAATTAATTTAGCACTGTAATATATTTAAAAGGATATCTGATGCACATTTGTCCCTTTTATTTATGGAGGTGAGAGAAGTAATGGGCTTTTAAAAACTTACTACTTTTATGTTTTTTCTGATTTCATTTCTACATTTATTATTTGGAGCACATAGGTAAATCTAGACTAGTATTAAGGTCCCACAAATATAATCTGTTATACAGATTCAGTGGTTGTGGAATCAGTATCGAAATAATAATTCTGTTTTTTAGTGCTTACATAAGCTAATTACTTGAGTTAAAATAACATCATTTTAGATCTGCTATTGAAATCCCTCTGCCTTAAAGTTTTCTCTGATTCAGTTTATAAGGATTTATGGGATGAGCTCTCCCTAAGGACATTTGATTAGAGGCTGGTATCATTCATGTCATTGGTTTGAACCCAAAGAAGTGGGCAGTGACCCAAAGTCGCTAGCATGAGAGACTCCTTGGGAAACTACTACTTAAAATATTTGGGTGGTGACTTTTCTTCCTGTGTACAGATGTTCCTATCAAAAAAAAAATCTCCCATATTTTATATTAGTTGACCTCTTCGTTTGGGAGAATGACTTATATTTGTCCTGAAAAAAAAAAAAAAAAAGACAATAATTAGAGAAAAATATGTTGCTGTTCTCTAGTTCCTGGCAAGAGTGGACAGAGGAAGAAGAGAAAATTAACCTCTGCTTACCTTACATGGTAATACTAAATTTTCATTATTCATTCCCTATTTAATCTTTTTCTGTGCTATCTTAAAGCAATCCTACACAATGCAAAAATCAATCCATTAGCTATTATTAATTTTGTTTCCTTTTGCATCCTGCCAAAAAACTAGGAGCAGTTTTATCTCCTTTATGGATGAGTACAAGTAACTAGAGGTCTAATGAAGTAAAATGACTTTAAAGGACTACCAGGGAATCACAGATAGAAATAAGATTATAATTTATTTTGATGTTACATCAATATCAAAGAATGAATAGCCAGAACAGAGTGAGTCTAAAATGTAAATACATTGAGTACTCTCAATGACCTCTCTCTGTAATTTAACAGGTTATTTTAATATCCACTCAAATTGTGCAGGGAAAAGAAGAGGAAGTGGCAATATTCTCCTAGAACAGAATATATCAATTCCCTTTCTATTACATTGTTTTCTCTACTTTAAAAACTATAAGATTTGAAACATCTTGGAAGGAGTTTGCTTTAGCGGGGAGTACTAAAGAAGATTCTGGTAGGGTCAAAGTCACAGCTGGAGTGAGTTTAAGTAAACTTGTCCCTTGCTCTCTCTCCTCTAGCAAAAAATAAAATGATGGATGCTCATAGACTATCGTTAAAATACTTTTCTTGCTATTCACGAGGTCACCTTCCACTTGTACCAACGATCAATATTTCTCTATTATTCACAGTGAAGGAAGAGGAATCTTGCTGTGGATTGTTTCAAAATCTTTCTATTTGGGAAACTTTAAATTTTGAAAGTGATTTGCATTCCCGATTATACTTAGCGTCAGTTGATGTCCAGAGGAAATCGCAGATATTTACTCTCTAACAGGAGAAAGTTGGGCTGGGGTTTAAAAAAAAAAAAAAAAAAAGTCATGTATAATTTCAAAAAGCGAAGTGATCACCTATAGAAAATAGACTATCTAGTTTATATATAGTTGATTTTTGTGAGCACTTTTGTAAGGGTTTATGCATACAAGTAGATGTGGCACTTTTATTAAAGAAAAGGCAATACACAAATATTAGTGCTTTCTAACAGACTCCCTCAAGCTTCTGTTCCGATGCATTTCAAGCATTCTTTTTTCACAACACAACTTCATCCAAACCTATCCAAATGTCCAAGTTATATGAGAAAATCATGGAATCTAAATTTTTTTCAAAGCAGTTTTCAGTTTCTTTTTAGAGACACATGCCAGAAAGCTTTATTTACATTTAAAACAATTATTTTCCACTGTTCTATTCAAAACTTTTAAAAATATTTTAAAATCCTATAGCAGTACATTCAAAGTAATCTGCTTGTCTCAAAAAGGCAAAGCAAGAAGTAAAGAAGACTAAAAGAAGTAATTTCAAGCACAAATCCAAAAGGTATTTCCATTTACCAAAAAAAAAAAAAAAGTGAACTGCAAAGAAAAACTGAGTTTTTAAATTGCTTGCTTTTTAATTTGTTCTTAACGGTGGCCGATAAAATATGATTACCTCAAACTCCAGGGGTGATGTTGAGCAACAGTGTACTTATTCAGAATACATGTATCCATATATTGAAGGTTTTGTTTAAAATTCTTTTTAATTTAGAACATTTTCAATAATCTCTTTAAAAACTGAAATATATTGACGTGTATATACATTAGTTACAGTCCACAACTTAATTTATCCCATATACCTATACATATATACACTATCCTTTAAAACCCGTAAGCAATAGCTGAAAACAGAAAGTCAAATTAAAACATATGTGTGAATAATTCAGCAAAATCATTTTTGCTCTTTCTGTATCAATCACCTGAATACTGTCATATTCAATTTTCTATGTCATTTTCCATTATAACTTATAACTGTCTTTGAAAGCAAACCTAAAAATGAGAACTGTAACACCTCTGGAGAGCAGTACATTGCTTTTCTGGGCTCTCTAAATCTTGCCTGAAATTCAAAGCCAGCTTTTCCAGGAGTGATTTACAAATAATCCACCTTGCCTCCTGAACAAATTGAATTCCTATATTCTGTATAGGAATATATTCTATATATTCTATATTCAATATTCCTAATTCCTAATGCCTATATCCTATATTCCTAAGAATGTTTACTTCATATGAAAACAGACTAGACTACATTGAATCAAGAAAACATTGGGGCCCATTTTGTCTCATTTTCACTTTTGTAGATTAATGAATTATTAAATTCCTTCAATAATTTATTCTGCAATCACAATAAAATCTTTATTTTAGTTATCTATTCTGAAAGTAAATCAGAAAAAATAGACAATTATTCAATTTTCACTTAAGGAAAAGAAGACCAAAGACTAAGTTTCTAAAGTGCCTACTTGAATTTGCATCCTACAGTTTCCTGTTCCTGTATCCTGTATCTCTGAAACACATATATTTCTGCATCAGTAATCAAGGATGGAGAGGAGGAGAAAAATTAAATGATCCGGCCTCAGGATGACACTACATAATAAGCTGGTTTGATCAGCTGATAATTTATTTCCAATCTTCTCAATCAATCATATTTTTCTATTTCTGATGGATAAAAATTCAGCTCAGTTACAATTCAATTCTAGGTGTTTTTTTTTTTTTCTCCAAAAAAGGATGTGGCATCATCCTGTTTGAATAGACTTTCTAACTTCCATTCCATTGCTGAAAATTAGAGTCCTAAGAATCTCAGAAACCACATAGCTAGTAGAATAAAGAAAGTAAAGAGACACATAAATATTCAAAGAATTCCTCTTTCTACTTCAAAGAAGATAGATTTTTTCTGTTTGTTTCTTCATAGTAATATATATTATAGATCACCCGCTAAGCACTCAAGAAGCCAGAAAATAACAAAAGATAATCCTATTTTCCATCTATTTTACTTCGATTCAACTCAGTGCTTTATGTTACCACTATCTCTCATAAATTACCATTTTCTCACAAACCCGACATCAAATCTTAAGGATATATAATTAAGGAAATGTAATGATATATATTCCATGGAACTGCTAGGTTATGGAGCGTATACAAGAATTTCAACTTGAAAGACAGAAAGAAAGAGAGAAAGAGAAAGAAAGGAAGGAAGGAAGGAAGGAAGGAAGAGAAGACTAAACTCATTTGTAAAACAAATAAATTTTCCATCTGAAGACATGCAAATAGAGTTGCAACCTCTTTAAGGAGCAGATGTTTGGAGAGAGCAAAAGAGACATATCAAAACATAAGGCATAAGCTAGATTGTGGGCGGCAATCTTCAGTTTAGTCCATGTAAACCCCACGGCTAATGACAGTTTTGACATAACTGATAATTTGATTCAGGAACATCAAGTGTTGGGGCCCAGTGGTGACAGAAGCAGAAAGCCTTTTACAGAATCTCACAAATGTACATGGATGAGAATCGAAAGGAACCTCAAAAGATCATTGGGTCCATCCCTCTGTCCTTGGCTGAACTAAATAAACATCTAGCTCTCTTCAACAACTGATAAGATGAAATTTGAAGTCAGTAGCATTGGAGAAAAGGCTTATGATTTGGATTGACAGCATCCTCTCTTTCCAACCTTCGCCTCATCTCATGACGATAAATATCTAAGAGAACGTTATGTCCATTACTATCGAAAGTATCAGGGTGTTTAGGAGGGAAGAGTAAAAGGGAATGAAAATGGTCACATAAATGTGGAGGTAGGTGCACATGTGTGAGAATGTGCAAAGGATATGTATGCTTGTAGTAAGTATGCGTATATATAGTTTATTTCCCTTAAGGTCTTAAAAAAAAATCTTGTGATTGTAGACTTTGTATTTCTTTGAAAAGATAGCTGAAATGGTTGCCATTTCAAAGCCTAAGCCAAAGAATTTCAAAACTATTTTAAAGCATTCTGGAACTGCAAAACTAGCAAAATTGTCCCCCGTGAGAGGGCAGTAGGGGACCAAGCACTGGGCAACTTTTCCCTCCCTGTCCATCTAGGACTGGCCCTTGCTCTCACCCCTACCCTGCCGTCTGCCATAGGGGCAGGGGCAATGGAGGACACCAGAGCTCGCATAGGGGCTGCAGCAAGCTCCTCTGATAAAATAGGGAAACCCGGGCTCCCTGGGGCAATGAGCCACTTCACGGGTTGACAGTTGTACTGAGAGGGGCGAGTGCTGTTTGGCAAATGAGCTTTCACCTTTGGCTTCCTACAAAAGGAGCAGAAAGGGGGAGCTGTCCTGGTTCCCAGTGCCCACAAGGCCCCCCTCTCTTGGCCATTGCGCTCCGACCACAGCAGTGCGGAGGGTGCACGGTCGTTATACGGTGTGTATATGTTTGTGTAACATTTTGCAAGCGACTGTCAATGTATCTGTCTGTGTGACAGAGGGACGCCCTCTTGCAAAAATGCATCCGGGGTCCACCTTGCTAGGTCGTCCGCGTTAAGATGCTGTCACCGTCGCTTCGTCAGATAGCTCCCACCTGGATGATTTATTTATGAGGCTACAGAAGTGAGAGATGGAGCGTCTATTCAAGTTTTCTGCCTGTGACCTCAGTTCTTTGAAGGAAGAAAGTGGTTGGGAGGGGAACAGAACCTGAAAGGGGGTAAATTCTCCCTCTAGATTGTGAAATGTAACGGTTGAGAGACCAAGATTTGGCCCCTGACTGTTAGGATTGGAAGCCCATTCTGCGACTTAGCATTAGTTTGTGCGCTTTGGGTAAATCTCTTAATTACTCCGTAACTCAATTTTTTTCATTGGCAGAAGGGGAAAAGTAACAGCGACTAACTCATAGGGTTGGGAAGATTAAATAAAGGTAAGCGCTTAGAATGGTGCCTGACACAAAATCTTTGCTATGTGTTAGCTGCTATTAACATTATCGTCAGCATTGTCGTGATAAATATGGAGAAGGACCTTTCCCCACCGGTACACACTGGATCTGGATCTTGTACCTGCCCAAGTCCCCAAACAAAGGTGGGAGAACCCTAACCCGCCCGCTCCACGCCCCCCAGCACCAGCAGCCACTGCACCCGCACCCACGAAGATCTGCTTCTGGGAACCCCTCCCCAGCTGCAGTGCGCGCCCACACGTGGGGGCGCACTAGAAAGGTTGAGGGGTGCAAAGGCAAACTACACGCTCAAGAGCGCTGGTGCCTACCGCTCTTGGCTGTAGAGTGTATTTGGAGTGTTTTCCTACCTGCCCCAGGTTTTTGCCCTTCTTACTGCCGCCGAAAGCCAGTCCTTGGTATGTGCCCGCTGATCGATTGGCGGCCTGGGCAGGCGTCTCCCCGCCCAGAGAGGACTTGATGGAGTTGAGTTTGGCCCGCGAGCTGCCGAGCTGTGAGCTCTCCACCATCAGCACCGCGGCCAGTAGGAGCAGACAGCGGGACGAGTCCTTGCCCCGCATCAGCGCGGCCATTTCCCGGCGAGGGGTCCCCGGGGAGGCACAGAGCCCGGAGGGGTGCGGGTGCAAGGGGAGAGAGGACCCCAACACCGGGCCCCCTCACTCGGGGTGCGGGGGCTCGCAGGCTCTGTTCCCCCGACCCCACTCGGCTTCGGGGGCCCAGCACTGTGTGAATTCAGTCTCACGCCTCAGACCAGGAGCGAGAGCGACCCAAGCAAGACCCGCTTCTCCACCAGGGCAGGAAGTTCTGCAGGAACTGGAAGCAATCAAAGGCGAGGCGCCTTCTCGCCAAGGAGGCGTGACCCGAGGTGCAAGAAGACCCAGCCCCGCAGACCGCACCGCTTCAGTTGCTCCTTGCCCCGCACCACGGTGTTCCCGCCGGATCTCCGCCGTCCAGTTCTCTTAATGGGCTCTGGAGGGCCACACCAGTTCCTTCGGCCTCAGTTGCTTTTCTCTCCTCTTTTCCTTCCTGACACTTTAGTCTCAACCTTTGCAGAACACAATAATAGCAGGCGCTATTGGCGGGGGGGGGGGGGGGGGGGGGGAGGTCAAGAACGCCCCAGACCGGACTGTCGAGGTCTGAGGAGAGCCGAGGTCTCCCACGCGTGCTGGCACAGTCTTGACGAAGTGTCGCTCCCGGATTCACACCCGGCCGCCTACCGCAGCCAGAGGCGCAGCAATGCCCTGGGAGCGGTCTTGCGCGCCGCACGGTCTCGCTCTCTCTGTTTGCTCTCTCACCGCCGCCCCCTTTGCTTTTTATAGCTTCCCACAGTGGGTTTTTTTTTCTCCGCCCCCAATTCAAGAGTGACAAAGAGTGAAAACGTTTCTCTCACCCCCCACGTTCCCGCCCCACTCCTCTGCTTCCCCCTGCGGCTCCCCCTCCTGCCTCTCCTTTTTGCCCCCCTCCCACACCCCTTTGCTCTCCACAACAACTGAGAAAATGGGATTCATTCCCAGGGGAACGTGAGGCCTCCTAATTCCTGACAACAGCTCTGGCGGGTGGAAAGACCTTTGGAAACAGACAGAGGGCAAAAGTGGAAGTGGAGAGGGGCAGGTTGCCACCGCCCTTGGGGACCGCCAGCGCCCTTCTTTAGGTTTCCCAACCCATCTCCGGTACTTGACTCCTAGAGGAGCACTAGAAAAGCCCCATGGAAGGTTTAGAGAAGTGAGCATCTGGGCGTACAGAGCATGCGGCCCAAGCTGGGTTTTAGTCTGTGCCTCCCAGTGTGTATGTGAGGCTGCGCTATGTTGTGCCAGGGGGTGCCCAACTGACGTGGACGGGGACTTTGGAACTGGGGAGAAGAGGACCAGAAAAAAAGGGAACGATGTTCCTACGCTCACCCGGGAGACGTTTGGAATTTTCTAGTCTCCACCTTTTGTACCCCCCAACTTCACGACCCCACCACACACGCAGCGTAAGTTTACGTCTCCGCGGGGTTGGGAGAAATGGGGTGTCTTCAGTAATGTCGGAGGGTTTCAGTCTCACAGCTTTACCGGGCATCTCTACTGCGCTAGAGGAAATCCCAAACGGGAATGATGGGAGGCAAGGAAGCCTTGGAGGTTCTGCCTTCCTCAGCTCCCTGCCTCTTAGCCTCTGGGAATTCCCCGGGAAGCCTTCCCTGCCAGCCCCAGGCTCCTCGGGTCGGGTTTGCCTCTGAGAAGGTGGAAGGAGGTGCAGAGAGGGGCTGGGACGCGCTGGCGCGCAGCGCTTGGGGGCGCCAGTGGCAGCGGCCCGCCGGGGTGCGTAAGCACTGGCAGGAGACAAGCTGTCCCAGGCAAGCACAGGGCTCGGGTTTGGAGCGGTTTGGTGGTTAAGCGCCAATGTTTCTAATGCAACGGGAAGCGTTGTTTGGGAATTGTTGCGTTTATCCTTTTCATGGTTTAACGCCTGTGCTCAGAGAAATTGAGACAGTGCCACAAGTTGGCAGCTCACAACTAGAGAACGAAGCTGATCTCCTGAACCGCTTTATAGATAGACCTGATCTTCAGACCGGATTCCTCAGTTTTCATACCTGATGCAGTTGCACACGAGCGTGTACAGGAGTATACATTGAACATATTGTCTCTAAGTGAGAACGATAGTGACTCTTTTCCCCAAAAAAGGGCTGAGTTGTAAAGTGTGAATTTATGGCTGGGTTCTCCCAGACAGCACCCGCTTTGCATATTTCCTGCTCTGATCTGTGAGTCTGTCTGGCCTGGAATGCTTCAGTTTCAGATTTTTTTTTTTTTTTAAACACCACAAGCAAAAGGGCATTAAAATTTAAGGAACCCTCTGGAATCTCTTCTTATCTTTGACTTGCTTTTGTGCTTTCTTAGGTTAGAGATTTTCACATTGAATTTTTTCCCCCACTTTTTAAAAATATCCCTAGGAATGATTTGTAAGGACAAAGGAACCATTCCAGGCATTAGTGGAAGGGAAGGAAACTCTATTAATAAGTACTCGTGATTCACTGTTTACACCTTAAAGAGGGTATTATCTTTTCCTGGGATATTCCAGTTGGAAAACATTTGAGTAAAGGAGAAAATTAAGTTAGAAGACTATTGGTTAGGAATTTTTCAAGAGTATTTTAGAGCAAAAGGAAAATTCAAAAGACAACTAAATATGTAGGCAAGAAGTCACTCTACATCCATTTGGAGGTTGTAAATATCCACCATCAGCTAAAGAAGGAACAAATGAACCAAGAGAAAATCTGAAGATACTTTGCTATTTCCATCAGTTCCCTCTTTCCTTACTTCCAACCAAAGCAAGATCCCATATAGTCATACCTAACTCTTGTCAATGCCCTGCTGAAAAGAAAAATGATATCAAGCTCAGCTTCTTTACTCTCACAAAAGCCTTCAGCTCTGAGTATCATCATAGAGATTATCTCAGAGGCTTACCCAACATCTTACAAGCTCCAAAAGCAAATTTTTACAAACCAGAGTTGAAAATCAAAGTTCACTTTTATGTGCACAAATATTTCCCCCCATATGTAAAACTAAATCACACTATGGAATCATATGCTACCACATACACGATTATACCAGAAAAAGAGGTAAAAACTAATTGCAGTCATGATCCAAATGTTCTCTGTAAAACTATATAACAGAAACAGACACACATAACCCACATGTAGATAAATAGATATGCATACACAAAATCAACTAACTGTAAATAAACATAATACTTTGGATTACTGTCATAACCACACATGTGTTTTCTCATGTATGTTTTTGTAAGTATGAAGATACAAACTTCATATTGTACTTGGAAAAACATACTTTTATGCATTTTGCAATAACATCATTAGGGAGTAAACATATAAAAGCAACACTGTACAGAAGTAAGGATAGGGTTTTCTTATTCAGAAGAAAGTACCTCTATGAACACTTTTTCCTTTGGCCATATTTTCCTTCTTTGCTCCTCCAGTCAGCTTGGTTCCATCAAAAAACCCACAAGTGTCTTAGTAGTTGTTTCTGGGTCCTGGTTCCCTTCTGACTACTTGGCCTCAAGGTGAGCTAAGGGCATACACATCATTCCTTTATTCTTGTTTTCTACCCCATTCTCTCTCTCCCTTCATTGGTAACCACTTCCTACATAAGTCTGTTTAGCAGTTGTTCATCTGTTCACTTCATATGTATTAAGTTTATGGTCCTGAAGATCCAAAGGTGCCTAAGTCAGGGCCTTGGCTATGGAGAGGCTTGTGGTCCACTGTCAAGGCCTTGCCTCACTGAAATCTGCCTCTTGCCCTTCTCAGGAGCTTTCCTCTGCTCTCATCTGCTACTGAATTCTGCCAACCTCGGTCTCTCACAGGGTATCAGGAACTTCTGCATTAGATTGAATTCATGTGACGGTGGAAATAAAAGAAATTAGAGATGTCCCCCAGAGTTTTTCCTTTGCTTATAAGTTGCATGTACACTTTTAGAGTGTACAAAGAGACAATATTCTTATATTTGTGTTTGAACCCAAAGAAATGACACTAGTGTGGTCATTGTAGGTTGGTAAGAACAGAAATATGGTATTATGGCAAATTTGGGAAGGGAGAGTATACTTTAGTAGCCCCTTTAGAACACCAAATCATCTTGTCCACACAGGACATGACAGACATGACAGACCTCCTTCTTGTTGGATGTTAAAAGATTTGAAAAATATGGTTATGTGGGTTTCCTCTCTCCATAGTAAACAAGGCCACCTGGTTCTCTATCCTAGTAATACTCAACTCTTCAGATCTTATCACATGAGAATTTCATATTTCTCACTCTGCCTATAAAATAATAGTACCATGTGTTGCTGTCAATTACAGTTTAATTAACCTTCAGTAAATGTAAATTAGCACTGGTATTGTGAACATATTTTGTGTTTCTTGATAGGACTAATTTCCATACCAGATAGAAAATTTGCATTTCCTATTTGATCCCTGCCATATTTTCAGCTACTAACTCTTTTCTTCCTTGATTTCATGGACAAGACCAGCTAATGAGAAAAAAACCCATCACTCACAGTTTAGGTGCTAGCTATACTTGACACAAACACATACAAGTGAGATGGTTTAAGGGATTTCACAGTGAACCAGAAACATAATTCCTTAGTTAATGGCTTGGGTTTTGATCCTTGACACATTAATCATCTTCTCAGTATGTTATCTGCCACTCAAATGAGAATTATTGAACAGATTCCCCCTAGCACCCTAGCCCAGCTCATAAAAAGTGAGCAAATACTATAGTCAAGAACTCAAGTGGATAAAACTCTACTGATTCTTGTGCATGTGAGAGACCTTTGGTGAAATGGAAATTAGAAACATTCTCCAAATGTTGAACACCAAGCCTTTCCTTTTGCAATGTGCAAATTTCTGCTTGTTCTATATACTGCGAATCCTTCCTGGTGGTCCACTTACTCCCACTGCTGAACTCTGGCAGGCTGTTTCAAGATTCATCTTTGGAAACTACTACACTTGGCTGTGAAAGGGAAACATGTTTAATTCTTAAGAGAGGTTTATTGTAAGAAATATCATCTTTGTGAGCAAGAAAACAAACAACTTCTCAATAATCTGGACCAGGGGCTTCCAAACTCTGCTTCTTAGGTCTCCAGAGTTCTAGAGAAGTTAAAGCTGCTGTATTTTTTTTTATAGAAAGGGCTCCAGAAATGTGACTTTTTAAATATCTGCTTTTGTTGTTGTATCTATTTGGGGGAGGAATGTATTGCTTGATTGGTTGGTTTTAATCAACTGTTAACTGCTAAGATTAGAAGCCACAGTGAGTTAGGCAAAATGTTCTATGAGCCCTCAATCTGCCAACAACACGATGGGTTGATTTCTACCCTGTTATTATTACAGATTATTTCCAAAACAAGCATTAGTCAAATGGAGAAACTATTGAAAATCTGGCAATTTATCCAGTCAGAAATGATTTGGTCACTTGAAGTAGAGAGTCTTAAAAAACAGAAGGGCAGGGTAGCTAATCCAGTCATGGTACAGTGTGCTTTTTCCTGTCAGTTATCTGAGCCTATGACTAATGACCAAGGAAAAACTTCAACTAGAAAATAAATTGTGGCATAGATTGAAAAATAATGTGAGAACTATTTGCAAAAAATAAGAAAATAGGTTCCCAAGTGGCAATTTAAAAATCTGTGTTTGAAGCATAACTAGGGCTTGGTAACAGGGAATGTAAATTGTGTTTAGTTTATTTTTGATGATCTTTTTGCAGTAGATCCTACTTTTTTATACTGTAGGAATAGGCTACAATGCCCAAAACCAATCTAAGGTATGAAAAGTTAAGATATTAAACTACAGCTACCTTAAGGAATTTTATAGTTATCTGGCTTGGAATATATAAAAGTAATAAAACAATAATAATAAGCACAATATATTAAATGCTTACTATGTGCCAGCTTGTGAAGTACTCTACATGCATTGCATGTGTTAGCTCTTCTTTTTTAAATAAAGATTTTTATTTATTTATTTGTCAGAGATCGCAAGTAGCCAGAGAGGCAGGTAGAGAGAGAGGAAGGGAAGCAGGCTCTCCACTGAGCAGAGAACCCAATGCGGGGCTCCATCCCAGGACCCTGACATCAGGACCTGAGTCAAAGGCAGAAGCTTAACCCACTCAGCCACCCAGGCGCCCCACATGTGTTATCTCTTATTTGGGTCCCTTAGTTCATGCCTTTAAAACAATGTCCAGTATTAAAACAATACTGAACGAAGAGTAACTGGCAGCACAGCAGGCTCTCATTTTAGATGTAATGCCCAGTTATGGCAACAATGTGGAGCACACCTGAAAAAGAAGAAAATTCCATCACTGCAACAGAACTTAACACTGATTCCTCTGCAGGAGCTTAACTTGGTCATGACTACAAATAACATCAAGAATAGAAGCAGATGGGTACATATATTTCATCTTTGTCCAATGTAGTAAAGCCTCTTGGAAACTGGGTGTTCATTTAGCAGAGAACCAGAAAAGGTTCTCTGCTCTAAAGATGGTGTCTTATTTTGCTCTTAGTCTGCTGCTAGAACGAAATACCACAGACTGGGTGGTTAAAACAACAGAAGTTTATTTTCTCATCGTTTTGGAGGCATGAAGTCCAAGATCAAAGTTTTGGTAGGTTTGGTTTCTTCTCAGGCCATTCTCCTGGGCTTGCAGATGACCACCATTGCCCTGTGTCCTCAAATGGCTGTCCCTTTCTGAATTTGGCCAAATTTTCTCTTCTTAAAAGGACACAAGTCATATTGCATTAGCGCCTACCCTAAAGACCTCATTTTAACCTAATGACCTTTTTAAAGACCTTATCTCCAAATGCAATCACATTCTGAGGTACTAAGGGTTAGGGTTTCAACATACGAATTTGTGGGCGGAACAAATTCAGCCCCTAACAGATGGATTTATAAACATAGTGCATATTAAAACATTTGGACATTTGGGGAAGGAGTAAAATTTCTGGAACTCTACCAAAGTTCCTAAACTTAATGTGGGAGATGTGTCATACGTCCATTTAAAAATGTTATTTAAATTTGTCCTATTACGTTTTACCTCTGGCCTGTGTTAATGATATTAAGTTCCTCACCATCCTTCTGTGTGTGAATTATGGCTGAATATGAACCCAGCTGACTGGGTTTGAATATGATTGTCAAAGATTCCACTGGGGCCCTGATAAAGAAAACAAAGAATACAAGCTATTTGCCAAGAAGATAAGGTCATTGTTACATTTAAAAACAGCACTTTGTTAATGAAAGATGGAAACAATAAATTACAGGAGTATATGATATGAAAATGAAATCATTGTAGATCAAAGAAAAAGGAAGTGGCAATCAAAAATAGAGTGATCTAGCAATCAGCAAGTTGTTCTGTTACTAACTTAATTTGTCCATTTATTTAATTTGATTTGTTCCATTTACTCAGTAAATTAATAGCCAGTTGGAATCACAGTACCTTTAATTAATTCAAGGCAGTGCTAAATATGTGGAAGCAGAGGGAATATCTAATTTCATTGAAACTGCTCTTGAAATCATATTTTAATATATGTGCACTTTGACCACTTAGTTTTTAAATTATCAAGAAATCTGAGAATAAGCTCAGATTTAGTTCCGGTTTTGTTGTTGTTCTAAAATCCAAAAAATGCTATTTTTGTTGTCAGTGTCAAGAATATATGGGCAGATTTGTATATATCTAAGATCAAATAATATGGAGAACATAACAACTGTTTTCGTGTTCTAAAATTGGGTTAGCCTTGTTCTCCAATGCCAATGTTCTATTTCAATTAATAAGAAAATGAAATTCTCAAATCTCTTATCAATGGGCCTTTTAGGTATCAAAATGTATTCTATATATATATGATCTTAACATTTAATAGAATTATTCAAATTTTGAAAACTATCCTTTTGTTCTACAATACTGAATATATTTCTTTCCTCCACTCAACACCAGAGCTGGCACTGGGGCCCTTTCTAACATGAAAAGCCAAGATAAAATTCTAAGCTCCTAAGTACTATTTTCAAATTCAAAGAATGGTCTGATTTTCCCTCTACCTGTTTGCATAATTCCACAAGGTGGTTCATTTAAAAAGCCCACACATGTAAGTTCCGATCAGAAGTTATGCCTATTAAAATCTGCCATATTTCATTCTCTTTAGTCAAGAGTAGATACAGTCTAAGACTGTTAATTATAAGTTAATTTGTATACTATCTGCCACTCATTTGTAAAGCAGTTTCTGAATATAGTAGACATGATCATCTACTTTTCTTTTTCCATGGCCATTTAATATGAAAATGCCTCTAAGGAAACCACTCTAAGTAATGCCTCTAAGCAAATCTATACATATCAGGGATGCAAATTGCAACCCATCATGATATTATTCTGTGACAAGAGACGAATTCCTATCGACTGTTAGAAATGGACTTAATTAAAAAAAAATCAATGATCCTACAGTTATCATTCTACAAAGACTAGGAGAGGTCCAAGTTCATGCAGCAGAGGGCAGTAATGCACAATTATCAGTAGTAAGAAAGATGAAGAATTGGAGATCATTACAAAGTAACTTTTTTGGAGAAAAGTATTTAGATCTTTCCTATGCCAGTGTTAATGGAAGGGAGAGTCCTGATGAAATAATTCATCTGTTTTTCCCTTGAAGATGTTTTAATACTTCTGAATCCTAGATTTAAAAATATTTTTTTAAAAAAAGAAAGATTTTCCTTACCCAGCTTACACACAAGGAGCCATCTTTCTTTGTCAAAGTCAGTGCAGTGGTTGCGCATGTGGCACTAAAGTCTCCTGTAAAAATTCTTCCTAACAACTCAGAAACAAAAGCAGATAAACAATGTTGAAAATGGTCTAGTGACTGTGCAGAATGCGTTAGAAATGAACCACACAATTTAATCTTACTACCACTTTATTTTCAAACTGTCTTTGGCTACTTGAAAAAAAAAAATGCACAAAACCCCAAGACCTCAGTTCTCACCCTTCTTTTAGCTTTTGTGACTGCCCACCACCAACACAATATTTGCATCTTTTTTTCCTGGCTCTTTACAATGCTACTTCAACAAGCTGCCTCCCTCCTCATTCACTCTGTCCTCACTTTGTCCCATGTTCTACTGCTTGCAATAAACATCAAATAAAGTGGCCCCCACACAAGGATTAGTGTTATTCAAAAAGCCTATAGGTAAAAATTTGAAGGTAGAGTCTAGGAATACATTGTGGTGTGTTTTTCTTTCTTTTTTTTTTTTTTTAAAGATTTATTTATTTATTCGACAGAGAGAGATCACAAGTAGATGGAGAGGCAGGCAGAGAGAGAGAGAGAGGGAAGCAGGCTTCTTGCTGAGCAGAGAGCCTGATGTGGGACTTGATCCCAGGACCCCGAGATCATGACCTGAGCCGAAGGCAGCGGCTTAACCCACTGAGCCACCCAGGCGCCCCTGTGGTGTGTTTTTCAAACTCCTGCTATATAAAACCAGGAAAAAAAGAAAAGACATTTAGGATAACAAAATCAAACAAACAAACAAACAAACAAACACAATGACCACCACAACCACAATAACAACAAATCCCACAGATGACATCTAGAATAAAATCAGGCAATAAGGTGAGTGAGCAAAATCACTCGTTATAAAGTCCACATAATATCGATTTACTTGAGGGCGCCTGGGTGGCTCAGTGGGTTAAGCCGCTGCCTTCAGCTCAGGTCATGATCTCGGGGTCCTGGGATCGAGTCCCGCATTGGGCTCTCTGCTCAGCAGGGAGCCTGCTTCCCTTCCTCTCTCTCTGCCTGCCTCTCTGCCTACTTGTGATCTCTCTCTGTCAAATAAATAAATAAAATCTTTAAAAAAAATATCAATTTACTTGAAAAATGAAATTGAGGAAAGAAATGAGGCTCTAAAAACAGAGAATCCCGAAGTCTCTATCAGGTCCTCATTGGAAAGAACACAGCCAATCTGAGAACAGTAGATGTAACCAGGAGGGAAAGGGTTCTGCAGGCTTGGAATAAAAAAAACGAAGTTCCTTAGTGGAAAAAAAAAAAAAAAAAACAAAACAAAACTTAGGGAAATAAAATCCAAATTGAGAAGGCCAGTAACAATTGGATAAAAAGAGAAAGTCTAGATTAAAATGAGCAAAAGGAAGTAGTAGATATGAGGGTATTTTGAAAACCTCTTTAAAAACACAATAGAAGGGGAATGCTAGACCAATGCAGCTGGAAAAGTTATTCTGGCTCATTCCTCTCTTGAACAGCAAAGAAAAACTTATTTGACTTAAAAATGAGCAATAAAAAAAGACTGTGTCCAGTCCTAAGTAAATTTAATATATGAAAAGAAGAGAATAAGGACTAGAATAGCATCACTACAAGCAAACCAAAAAACAATTTCCAATGAACACATAAAACAGTAACCGAATCTTCTAAAACATGTTAAAGGAAATTTAAAAAATTGAATCTATGAAAGAACATCTTATATCAGAATTAGAAAAACTCTAATATATGTTTCAAGAAAATAAAATCTGAAAAAAATTGTAACAAGAAAAATTATTTCAGAAATAACGTTGAATTGGAAAGAACAAAAGAGCAACATTTAATGCTTTTGGAGAAATAGCAAATGAAAAAAAGAGATAGCCAATAAATTAATAAAAAAGGAAATGGATAAAAAGAATTCAAGAAAAATGATAAGTATAGAAGATAGGAAAAGAAGATCCAACAAGCTTATAACAGCTTTCCTGAAATAAGAACCCCAAGCAATGGAACAAAAACAAAAACAACAAATCTGCTAAATCAAATAACTTAATAAAATGTTCTAAAATAAAATGAGCAAAAGCAAGAAGATTTTAAAATACAGGTCATAAAATTACACAGAAGAAAATCAACCCAGAATGGATAACACAATAACATGTTCTAAACCACTGAACTTGAAAAAAATATCCTTTGGCAGGAGGAAAAAGTTCATGTCAATTTCAACAATGCTGTTTTATTTGAAGATACAATTAGGTAAAATATTTAAGATAGTCAAAGAAAGAAATCTGAACCAAGGATGTTGAATCCAGCTGAATTAATCTTCATGTACAAAGTTTCCAGACAAAATATTTTGTGAATCCCAAAAGTCAGAGCATATTATTACATAAGCTCTCCCTTAGAAAATTACTGGAAAATAAGATTTAGACAACCCCAATGATTGGGGACACATTGAAATAAGGACTGGTACTAAATATGCAATTACCTATGAAATTCAGACTACATGATGGTCTTCAGAGAGAGACAGTATTATATAATGGCTATATGCAGGAACAAGTTATATAATGGAGAGTTGGGAGGAGAGAGAGAGATAACAGATGAATCTCCTTGTGAAAATTGATGTAAAGAAATCTTAAAGTAGTAGTAAATAAAATCCAGTTGTCCATTTAAACAATACACTTTGACTAAATGGGGTTATTCAGAAATGAAAGTTTAGGAAATCCATTAATATGCTCTATCAGTATAATAAAACTAAGGAGAAAAATAATATGATCATCTCCACTGATGCAGAAAAAGCATTTAGCAACACTCAATCAATACCATTCATGTTAAAAATTACCTAATAGAATAGGAATTTTATATATATATGTATACACACACACACACACACACACACATATATACACACACATATGTAAAATTATGTATTTTACATTATGTAATTTATATTATATTTATATATATTTCCATATATATCACAAAAGTATAGATATATAGATATAGAGATGTCTTTACTTAATGGAGAATCAATCACTTGATTCTTAAATAAGAAAGTCAGAAATAAGACAGGAATGACTAAAACCTCCAGTTGTTGAGCACTGTGTCATTGCTAATAGTCATTAACTGAGCAACAGAAATTAATTATACCTATAAGAATTTAAAAAGTTAAACAATTTCCATTTGCAGATAATGCAAATATTTATCTGGAAAATCTCTGAAACAAAATTTACTAAAGAAGCAGTTTTTAATCTTAATATCCAATAATCACTAGTCCTTATAATTAACAAAAAAGCAATTAGAAGTTATAATGGAAGAGAAGACCCCTTGCCAATTGTCAAAAACAAACAATATGATTTTTAGGTATGATTGTCGCCTGAAATGTGCAAAATCTAAATGAAAACAACTAAAATGACTCCTGAGAGATTCAGAAAAACTAGACTGAATCAAATGAAAATTTAGATAATATTCTTAGAAGACTCAACATTACATCCATTATACCTGAATTAACTAATAAATTCAATATAATCTCCATAAAAATCTATCATATTTCATTTCCCCTGAAATTGGGAAAGTTAATTTAAAAATGTATTAGATTGAATCAAAAATCTTTTGGGACAGTAAACAAAAACGGTCAGTAAAAATTTGAAAAAATAAGAGTAGTAGTTGGAGACATGGAGATAAACCTACAATAAATTAAAGCCTCTAAAACAGGCATTAATTTGTTATTGGTACATAAACAGAAAACTCAGCAGTATACTCAACTGCATAAGGACTGTTTATCATAGTACATGATAAAAGCAGCACCCCAAATCTAAAAATTGGGGCTAAAAATTTGACTTTTTAATGGTTGGTTTAAACAGACAGTCATCTGAAAAAGAAGTAAAACTGCATCTATTCTTCACATTCTGACAGATAAAATTCTAAATGGATCCAAAATTTAATTGTAAAAATAAATAAATAAAACAATGCAGGAGATTAAAAACATGGATAGATGAACTCCTCCTTCCCATAACTGGGAAATACTCTTCTGATTTAAAATCAAGGACTAATAGAAAGATTGGAAAATTTGATTTCATTAAGATGATTTTTTTTCCCATGGCAAAAGTCACTATAAACAAAGCCAGAAGATTAATAATAAACAGGAAAAAAAGATTTACATTTCACATCAGAGGCAAATGGTGACTATACCTAATATATAAAGAATTTGTAAAAATGGAAAAGAAAAAGTCTAATAACTCTATAAAGAAAATAGCCTAGAGATAAAAGAGAGTTTAGAGAAAAAATTAAATGGCTCTTAAAAGTGTGGAAAAAATGTTTGTGTAATAAAAGAAATCCAAATTAAAAGTATGCCAATATATTATTTCTTATCTCTAAGAGGGCAAAAACCCAGATGTTTGACAATATCTCTACAACAAGGCTGTCAGAAAAGAGGCACCATCACACATTGTTGATGAGAATACAAATGGCATTATCTTGTAGAGAGGGAAATTTGGCAGTCTAGCAAAATTACACATGCATGTTACCTTTGACTTAGTGATTAATCCCACTTTTGGGAATCTATTCCAAAGGTATGCTAGTAAAAATAAGAAAAGACATAGACATAGGAGTATTTATTATGGCACTATTTATAATATCAAGGGTGTAGAAAGAATCTGAATATCCATCAGTGGGGCCCTGATTGAACAAACTCAGGGCATACCCACAATGGAGTTCTATGTATCTATAAAAAGGAATTTAAAAATATCTTCACATTACTGTGGAGTGATCCCCAAGATATATCATTAGGTGAAAAAAAGCAAGATGGAAAACTGTGTTATCATTTAACTAAGAAAGGGCAGGCTATAAATATATACCTGCAACTGCATCTCTAAGTCTTTGCTTAAGATTCTTAAAAAATAGACAAATCACCACAAAAACAAAATAGAGAATAGGAATAGGGTGAAGGGGACCATGAATATAAAATAGTCTTATTTCATAAAGTTGGCTAAATAACCATACAAATATTTTACATAACTATGAATAATTATTTATTATTTTCGATAACCAGATTCTTAGTGTTAGGGTTGGTATCATTATCCTGAGACTGTGCTGTGGCTTCTATAGGACTGTAATTACTTTTGCATGGCAGGGGACCAGGCTTTTTGATATTGGAGGAAGGAGAAACAGATGTAAGATCCGTGAAATTAAGTATAAATAAACTCTTAGACAATGGAATTTGAATTTGCAGTATCACTATTAACTTCCTACAAAAAGATCCAGGACTCTTTGCAGAAAAGACTAACTGCCGTTCTAAAATAGGAAATACACGAACTTGGCCTTATTAGCTTGAAAATCAGGTAACAAGGAAATTATAAAAGATTGGGATATCCAAAGGATTTAGGAGACAAAAGAGTCTCCACTGGATAAATGTGCATCAATAAGGAAATTAACTGCAATATATTGAAACATAAAATAGATTTAGGTCCATCAATTCATTTAAAAAAAATCATTGGTCACCTCTGGATGTTGCAAAGTAACCAGGCCATTATTTTGAAAAATGATAAAAGAGAAAAAATAAGCATTTATTCTGTCTTTCCTATTCTTACTATACCTCAGGATAACCAAATAAATTGTCAAGAAATTATCTCCATATAGGTGTTAATATATGAAAGATAAATGATAGAATATCACCATTTGGCAATCCCTAAGAATTATGGAATCTAGGCTATCGTCATCAGTGTTTGATAACGTTACATAAATTGAGACAACCAAACAAATGTGCTGCTTAATGAAAGTACATATTACTCCTTCTCAAGTTGTCTGGCCAAAAAATCAAACCTGAATCTGATCAAGCCTCCAGATCAAAGTAAGGATTTTCAAATATACAGGAAATGGTGGAACATGTTAAAAAGCACCAAGGAGATGAAATCAGTAAAATCCTTATCATGTACAAAACTCCAGAATAAGTGACTCAGTTTCAATAAACAGTGGCAAGGACAACAAAATGCAAGTAAAGAAAGGTGATGGAGGAAGAAACCCAGTAAAAAGACAATGAAGACACATTAAATGATTATAATGCATGGATCATATTTGAATCTTATTTAAGCAAGCAAATCGAAAAACTTACATGACAAAATTTGATAAATTTCGAACTTGTTAATTTTTAAGGTGCGATCATGGGTCCGGTGAATGAGTTTTCTTAGAGAATTCTTATCTTTCAAGGTTATGTACTGGACTACTTCAACGATGAGATGGCTTTATGTGTGGGATTTGCTACAAAACAATCTGGGGGAAGGGTGAGTATGTTGGGGTATAAGTTAAATCTGAGTGGTCACAAGTTGGTAATTATTGAAGCCGGGTGATGTGTATATGAGGATTTATTATACCCTTCTCATTTTTATACCTTTGAAAATGTCTATAAATAAAAGTAACAACACCACCTATAACAATAGCAATTTTAAGGCAAAACCTCCAATTATACCAACAGGTGGCCTTTGAAGCAAAATGTCTCCATGAATACTGATTATAACATTTCATATTCCTCTAAAGTCTTGGAGAGAGTTGAAAACAATAAAACATTTGGTCTGTAGTGTCCTAAAGACTGCTTGAGGAATTAACCTCTTTGAAACTCTTCTGCAATAAGCCGGCTTCAGTGTCACTATCTGTATATATTTCTTACTAGGAGATAGTCCTAGCATAAATATGTTTTGACTTTTTTCAGGTGGCATTTGAAATTCTACACTTTTGTTTCAATAGTAACACTTCAGACAGTATGCCCTGACTTATTTTTTTGGGGGCGGGTTAAGATAATGTACTTTTATTGGCTCAGATCCCAAGGCCATGCATTTTATAGTGTGAAACAGATAATGGTAATGCAGGTTTAGAAACTGGAGAAAAATAAAAGAGGATGTCCCAGAAATAGTTGTATACAAAGATCATTTCTACACAAATGCCCAAAGTAATGCTATTGGTATTAAAGCTGAACTGAATTTTTTAAGAGGAAGTTTACATATAAAGGGAAACTTACTCAATTGGATGCCCAGACCCCCACCTCTTTCTCAAAGACCCCCTTTCTCTGAAAAGCACCCATCATTCACAGCTCTCTTAGCTGCAGGGCAAGGTCTCAGGTGGTCATGTTGCTAAAACACCATCTGTCTCCCAGACTACAGTAGATGGATTTGGTGTTACATCTGACCCAGTAAGGCCCTTAGAGCCTCTTCCTTCCCTGTGAAACTTGGAATCAGCACTAGAAATCACGGTCTAAGTCTACCTGTGTTCTTGATATAAGATGCACACTGAGAATCTATTGGTAGTGTTTTCTGTCTTGTGGACAGGAAGGAAAGAAAGTCAATCCTTAGTGAGATAGATTTGATGCAGATAAGCAGAAAGAGATGGAGATGAATGATGGAGAGAGGAGACATTAGATGATGTTAGAAATGTTTGGATGGATGGATGGATGGATGAATAGGCAAGTAAATATATAGAGAGGTATATATGGAGCAATAAAGATAAATGAGTAGTTATAAGATGCAAATATCTCCAAGTTATACAGTTAAGTGAGAAAAGCATAATGCAGAAAAATGTAGTATAACCATGTAGTGTAACCACATATGTACACAAACTGAATGTTTAAATAAAATTCAAACTCCTAATGCTGGCTTACCATGGGCAGGGAAAAAAAAAATCTGATTTTAAAAGTAATCAGTAAAATTCAATCATTTAAAAAAATTCTATCAACAGGGCACCTGGGTGGCTCAGTGGGTTAAAGCCTCTGCCTTCGGCTTGGGTCATGATCCCGGGGTCCTGGGATCGAGCCCTACGTCGGGCTCTCTGCTCAGCAGGAAGCCTGCTGACCCCTCTCTCTCTGCCTGCCTCTCTGCCTACTTGTGATCTGTCTGTCAAATAAAAAATAAAAAATCTTTAAAAAATTTTTAAAAAATTTAAAAAAATCTATCGTCTCAATGTTACCACTAAAAAAGATAAGTAATAACATAAGACCCATTTTCAGAATGTAATATTTTATTTCCTTTCGTAGACTGCTTTCTTGTGTTTGCTTAAGATGACACTAAATGAATTGCTATTCTCGAAGCATTCACATTCCCTGGAAGAAAGAAGCCATAAATTGTTTCACTTAGTGGCAGAAGCAGGACTGGGAATAAATACTAAGGACAGAAAATCTAAAATATATTATCATTATCAAGAGTAGGAACTCTGATTTTCTGTTTTTGTAATTTTTTTCCCAAAAATACCTTAGCTCTATCCACAAGGTTTGATGTTGACAAATGTTTACGAAATAAATGATCATACATATAATTACAATGGCCACTTGGCAAGCACGCTGAGTAACACTGAAATCTAATAAATTTTATTAGCTACTAAGTTACTTCACGATGATGCAATCAAACCTTTTCATTTATTGAAGATTCATATCAATAACCCATTCTCAGTTGCCCAGAACATCAGCAGAAAGGCCCAAACTGAATTCCATCTTTGGATTTCACTTGAGCATTGTTTCCAACAAATTCCACTTGAGGAAGGTCTGCAGGTTTTCCTTCTTGGACGCTAGAGGGAGATTGTTTGCAGTTACCCGCTTTCAGGCTTATTTTTTAGCATAGCTATGTCCTTTTCATCATCACCCAGTCTGTGGCTTCATATGGTCACATGCGGCAACTTCATATCCTAAGGTCCTATCAGGAAAACGTATTTGTAAAAACACTCTTCTAATATGTGGCAGACACCAATTTAGAAAATAATTCACATTTATTTATGAGATTCTAAATTCAAATAAATTTAGATTTATCAGTAAAATGGGCAAATATAGCATCCAACAAAGTAGACCACAACTCAGACTTTGTTAACTTAATCCTACTCACAGAGCAAAATACATTTCTAAAAAATAGAATAGCTAAACTTTTAGAACTTCAGAGGATATAACCAATTTGAACTAAAGCATTTTGGTTGAAAATATATAACGATATCCTCTGTGTTCTCACTTCTGTTACTCTCCCCTTGTTCATTCACCTCAACGCGCCAATGTCATTGCTGTTGCTCAGCCCTTAAGACCCATTCTCACCTGGAAACTTCTCACTGGCTGGTTGCTGTGCCCACAACTTCCTGCAAACAACCGTATGTTTCATGACCTCAGTGGTTTCAAGTCTTTGCCCAAATGTCATCTTCCCAGTCAAGTCTACTCTACTTAAAATTGCATCACAGAGCCCTCCTTATCTCTGTTAACTTTTTCTGTATTTTATTTTTCCTATGGCATTTATAAGTTTCTATTATTCTATGTATTTTACTTATATAGTATGTGGATTATCGTTGATGTCCCCTACTCACATGTAAGCTCAGTGAGGGTGAGGATTTTAGTTTATTTTGTGGATCAGTGTTTCCCAAACACCTAGATCAATTCTTACACTTAGAAGATACTAAATGTGGGACACCTGGGTGGCTCAGTTGGTTAAGTGGCTGCCTTCAGCTCAGGTCATGATCCAGCGTCCTGGGATAGAGTCCCACATCAGGCTCCTTGCTCAGTGGGGAGCCTGCTTCTCCCTTTGCCTCTGCCTGCCACTCTGTCTGCCTGTGCTCGCTTGCTCTCTCACTAACAAATAAATAAATAAAATCTTAAGAAAAAAAAAGTAAGGTACTAAATGTCAAAAGATTTAATTAAATTGTCATCAATTCAATAAAACATTGTTTTATACTTGAATTTAATAATATTTTTGATTGCAGTATCTGTTATTGAAGTGAACTTTCCTTACCCAGAAAAACTTACAAAGATAATAACATTAACTCTCTTTGACACCTAGTCTTACTCCCCAAACGCTGATGGATAGCGATCATCTCTTATTTTCCATGTGGTTTGCAACTTGAAATACCTTTATTTATTTTCAACACCCGTGAAATCCTTTTGTCATTATTTTCTCTTCTCTTATATCCATTATAATTTATCTGTGTTTTGTCATTGGAGTTGCAGAAGTATAAAAGACAGCTTAGAGCTGGAATAACCGTAAGTAAAATTGTGAAGTTAGACCAAGTAAATCTTTGATGCTGTGCCAAAAAAAATCATCTAATATTCTATCTCCCTTTGACATTGCCCATCAGAAAACTGTTTTATCACTAGCCATCAACTAATCCCCACTAGAGCACCAACTCTGAATAGCTTAAGGTACTACTGCTCTAAGGGGATATCTGTGTTTAAATATAACTGGAAAATTCCAAGACCCCTGGGATCCAAAAATATACATTTCTGTGTTAGGTAGTGGGAGGGAATATTTGAAGTAAAGAGAAAATCATCAGGCACTCTGAATCATCTCACATAAAAGGTGTCAGGTCTTAAGACTATCGCTAGATGAATGATTTTTGAATTGGTGGATCCCATTTGAAAAACAATGATTATCAGTGCCCAAGAACTTACAGGTCAACAGAACATAATTAACAACAAAACATAATAACTGAAGTAGGCAGGTGAAGTCAGAATAAAGACAGAAATGGATGAAGCGTTGGGTAGATTTAGGGGATATCTTTGCTTATGCCTTCCAGAACCACCTGTAAAAGCATCTTGGTTATCCTTAGGGAAAGTCCCTTCCTCCACTGCCCCATTCTTTCTTCATGTGACCTCATTGGCAGACATGGGACCCAGACCTAGTAACTCAGAGCATTCTATCCCTGGTCACAGAAGTTGCTTCTTAGTAGTATGGTCAGATGTTTGCTAGAAACATTAAGAACAAGAAATTCTCCTTCTGCCAAGATTTATTAACTGGCAAGATGTAAGAGAGGGGAATACCTACATTAGAAAGAAAGCTCTACAGGGGAAAGTGAAGTCAAGAGACAAGGGAGAAAGATTACTGCTTATTGTTAGAGCCAGACCTGAAGTCTAGATTAGGGAATCCTATTTATGAGAGTCAATAAATTTCCCTTTTTGTCTAAGCCATTTCGAGGTTGGGTTTTTTTTTTTTTTTTTTTAATTTTTCACTTACAATCAGAAGATTCCTAATACATAAAAATACATATACTGAATTTAGAATAAATAAGAAACATAATTTGGAAAAATCCCAGTCTAGAGACAAATAAGCATACTTTCCATTAAGTTCAGGCTTCCCATTAAGTTCAGGCTTAACATGCCAGAGTTCGGATCTGACTGGGGACAAGAAGATGTTTGAGAATTTATTAGAGAACATCTGACAAGATCATCTTGCATGATAGGATATCATGTAGAGAAAAAGTGCTTATGGTTTTCTAATATGGAAATACATCTGAAGATTGAAAGGTTCTCTTCCAGCAGCATGGTCAGACATGCATATATTTTATTATTTATATACTTTGGTTCTGGTAATTTTACATGAAATGGAACTGTAAGAGAATCTCTTTTACTCTTTTGACTTGTAATATCCCTCAGGTATTATTAAACTTATAAATACCTTTTGATTTTTAAATAGTTCTCAGGATTATCAGGTTGTGATTAAAAAATTTACTCAAGCTTGCACAGAAAATTTGAAGCATGTAGGGAAAGAAATTTGATAGTAAGAGCACAACAGGCAGTGTCCCCAGCATCTGGGGCTAAGCCACAAAGCCACTTCAGCTTGCTCACACCACCCAACCCTAGAGCTGAGAACCAGACCACTCCTTCTGCTTTTCTTGGAGCTGTCTCCTTATTCTTGCCTAGCGTGGAGCTTCTGTTTCATGCTTCATTCCACTGCTTCTTTCTGAAAACCACCTTTATTTTTTTTATTTTTTATTTTTTTTAACTAACTTTCATTCACATCTCTCTATGATCTTGGGACTCAGTTTTTCTTAGCTGGATGATTCACTCAGTTCGATCATTCTAAATTCTAAATTCCTGGCCAAAGAATCTGTTTGGATCCCTTCAGGGGCAGGGTCACCTGGTACAAAGGAGCTACCTAAGTTCGACATTCCCCATAGTGGAAGCTTTGAGTGGGAACAGGTACTTTTCAGAAAGGATGTGAGCAGGAAGGCGATGATCAGTTTTTCTCTGGCAAAAAGGTAATATAAAACCTATTGTGATGACTACAGGAATACTTACTCTTTCTTACTAAAAAAAACAGGATAAAATCATAAGAGATAGGCATTAAGAAATAAATCATACTGATTTGAATCATAAACTCATACTTCAAGAGTATTATTGAATGATTTGCATTCCATACAGAGGACTTTGGTTTGTATTAAGAGTAAACTAAAATAAATATCTTAGAAGACTGATTACACATGTTTAAAATTATGCAGCCCATTATGTCTTACAACAGTATTACCTGTTTCACATTCATTGGTATATAGTATAAATATATGCAGAACTAGATAAGGATTTCAGAAACAAACCAGAGATTACATTCACTCTGATAATTGCTTAGAGATATTGATTTTACTGGAAAGCTCAGGACAGGGGGGAAAGGGGAAAAAGGGAAATGGGAAAACATCAACGACTAACCCATAAGATCAATAGAAAAATTTGAAATTGTTTCTGATGTTACAATGGGCATAATTTCTCAAGACATCATAAAATAATTTAAAACATTTCATACTACTACAGATAATATTTATCTAAAGCAAAGAAATTATAACCATACAAAACTGATAGTGTCTGATTTAGTTTTAGGAAATCTTTATGACCTAATATACAAAACAATTTTGGAGGAAACTAAAGCAAAAAATTCAAGCTCTCCAAGATCTGATATTTTTTTCTGAAGTGTGACATATTGAAATAATCTCTACTAAAATCAGTACTGATGAGGCAATTGAGTAAACTATATAAGTTCAGAAGATGAAAGAGGCAAATGACGTATTGAGGAATCAATCATATAAACCATGTAAAATAGACCATGTAATACTTTTTATAACTGGTCAGGGTCCCTATACTGCTTGGTATGTTAAATTTATAAAGGTATTTATGACAACATTTTATTACTAACGAAAATGGGGTCTTCAATTTGAACATAAAAGGATTGTCTTATGTTTAAAGATAGATAAATTTTTGAGAAATATATTGATTAAAGTAGTTTCAAATGTTTTTTATTCCTTGAAGCACATACCATGCAGTCTTTGGTTTGCTTGATCTCTCCAGTGGCCCAAAAATCAATGTTTTCAAGGCCACACTGAGAGATAAGAATCGATTCATCCCTCTAATGACAAGTCAGAAAATTAAGAAACCGCTAAAGTAAACTCTTACCAACCTTTCATTCCACATGGAGATAAGTATGCAAGTAATCTCTGTAAGAAACAACCCACTATCTGTTTAAATGACAGCAATTCAATTTCTGAGGAAGAAGACATCTTTTTAATAATGAATGCCACATATCTTTTATAGGATGAAAAAATATTAGAAGTTATAATTATTTAATTAGTAAAAAGCAGAATTGCAAGAAAATAAAGTAGATATTTCAAAAACTTATAATAGTGGTCACTTCAACAAGATAGAGCATTTCACATGGCTGTGCAATAGCTTTTGGAGGGCCAAGAAATGCTTCCAAGCAGAGACGACCTTTAAACTGAGGTTTAAGGAATGAATAATAATTCATTTATTATGAATTATTATGAATTATAATAATAATTCATAATTCACTGGAGGAAGGTGATGGGCCACAGAAACAGAAGAGACATTGAGCTGCAGTCATACAGGAGCTTAACAAACAGCAAGTCTCGATGAGCAGGCAGAACACAGAACCTCCTGGAGATGACTGAGAGGTGGTTGTAAAAGCAACAATCTCAGGGAAAGTCGCTCGGGACTGGGCAAAAGAGGTTCACTGATCTCTTTCCCAATTTCAGCTACATCCAGTTATGTCCCTCTAAAAGTTGAACTTCTTTAACATGGACAACACTAGGAATATATCTGTCCTTGCTCAAACGTATTCTTCATCAAATATTAAAAGGACTTCTTAAGTTCAGAGTATGTGCTCACATGGCTGGTTCTTCTGCTGAAATCATGTCTTCCCAGGGCATGGGTGTGTCTCCGCCCAGCAGGTATCCTTAGCTCCTAATACCATGCAGAATGCTGAAGGTACTGAATAAGTGTTTAATGAATAAGGAAGGAAACAAACACTAAGCAGTATCTTTTTGCATATTTATAGTAGGACTTGCATTGAAAATTAATAAGATGTGGCACCAAAACATAGTCCTTTATATAATTTTCATGGTTAATAAGGAGAGAACGGAAACACATTGATCCGTCATGGTTTAATGTGTCTTCCTGATTTATATGCCTAGAAATAATAGGATTTTGGCCTGCAAATCAGGAACACTTAGCTACTAAATAGGTATGTGACCCTGGACAAGTAAGTTAACCTCATCCTTAAAACAACAATTAACAATAATATGCCTTTAAACTCTATACTACAACAGGGTCAAGAGCGCATTTTACTTTAAATATAATTTTAAGCATTTTAAAAACATTTGCTTATCTCACTTGTTTGCTATAATTCAGGATATAATTTAATTCTGGATAGGGAAATTAATTTCTGCCCTTTTTGCCCAAACCACATATAGAAAATTATTTGACTATTACTATTAATGTGTGGTCCTATTATTAATCATTTTGATATTACCTATAAATACATATATATATACTTGATAAATATAATCTTACTTTATTCTCTCTCTTATGAGTATAGGAAAAACTTAATATTTTAATGCAGTTACATTCAGAAGTTTATAAAGTAAAAAATTAAAATATAAAAGTCAAAAAGAAGGAAGAGATAAACAATTCAGCTATATATTTATATACTCTCACCTTAATCTTTTCAAAAAAATTAATGTGGTTAAACAAAACATGGTACATAATAATATTCCAAAGAACAGTCTTTTTGTATTTGCTAAATTTATCAGAAGAACAACCAAGAGAAAATAAATCTTTAAAGTATCAGGCTAGTTCCTCAGGGGCAATTAAATCTGGGATATTTATATATGGAGAGGCACCATAGAGTTGGATAGAATGTGTCATTACAGGAAAAGTAAATAACTGAAACACACTCAACAGGAAAACATTCATCAGAAAAGGCAGAACAGGCAGGAAACTTTTCACCAAGAGCTTAACACTGCACATAAAACAGAAGTAATTCATTACCAAGAGTTTAACGATTAAAAAAATAACAACACTAGCTTCTAAAAGTAGAAAATGTGACTATTCCACAAAGAAAACTTTTTCAAAATCATGGCTTTGCCAAATAGTTATCATTGATCACTATTTTGGACACTGACAGGTAGACATGTTTTCCAAAGGTGTTGACCAAAAACAATAGTAATGATTCAAGTAGTCAACAATTCAGTTCAATAAGTAATTGTCATGTATAATTCAAACAGCAGCTCCGAATACAAAGGTGTTTACAGCATGGTCTTTACCCCCAAGTAGCCAGTCTCAGAAGGGAGGCAGGTGTGCAAAGTAAGAAGTTACAGTATGGTATGGTGATGTGAAAGATTAACAATATGTAGAGGATGTAGAGATAGCACAGAAAAATCACAATTAAGAGTAATTACTTCTACAGAGACTTGGGGGTGGGAAGGTATAGAAGAAGGCTTCCCAGAGGAGGGGAGTTCTGAGATGCATAGTTCAACCAGAAGTTCACTTGCCCCTACTTCACGCTCTATATTTCTGAAAAGATCATGCTTGTTTGGAAGAATGAAAAAAGGATCATCACAGCGGGGACTGATTTTATTCCTTGGCAAGAAATCAAGGGGGAGTACAAGGGGCCAGAAATCATGGTAATTAGAAGAGGAGGGCCAGCACTTAAACAGTCATAACAACCGAAAAGGAAGACTTTTAAATCAATTTTAAATTGAATTTACAATCATTATGAAGCATTATTTTCCTCCTTATCTTCCAAAAGGATCTAAGGCTGCCAAATACAATCAAATAAATTTAGCCTGCACATTTGTTTCTAGTAGAGTGAAAATTGTTTATATAAGCTGTCTCACTTTTGATAAATGGTCAGGAGCATGACTGGTATGCTTTTAAATATTCAAAATTCATTTTCAGAATCAAAGACTTATCACATGCTCTCCCACTGTGTGCCTAAGATAGCCTCAGAGGATAAAGTAAAGGAAGTTGACTAATTATTTCCCAACCTAATTAAAATTAGAGCCACCTAGAAAAACATATTATATGATCACAAAACAAATTCAAGGTAAAACCTTTTTACAGGTAATCTGTATGATCATAGGAAGAAAAGTATACCTAGTACTCATTAAAGTATCTGCAAATAAGGGAAAAATCATTTTTTGGATAGTGTTGTTATGACAATAATCTAAAGATTATGGATGCAGGCCTTTATATCTTGGATTTAAAGCTATCATTTTTTACATGCCAGGAACTTCATTAAGGGCTGCATACATATTTTTTCATTCAATCTTTATCACATCCCTGCAAGTACTATATCCAGTTTACAGACCAGGGTGAAATTTGAACCTCAGACTGACTTACCTGTCTTCAGAAGCTTCACAAAAGCACAGGATTAAATTCATGAACTTGGCAGAAAGAAAAAATGGGGGAACTTCCCCATGTAGATTAAATAGTCTAAAGCAATGTGACCAAGGAATTTGAAGTGTAAATTCTGTCCTTTTTAGATCTAGGAAGATAGCAAGCATTCACAGACAACTGGAGTCCGGTCACTCCATGCCCGGCCGGCTCTCCTCCCCACTGTGTTTGACCTTCCTAATTTTTGGAGTCCATTTAAGACTAAAGTCAGACACCAGTCTTTTGACTAAGGAAGCCCAAGGATCCTGGATACAGGGTGTATAAGCTGTGGGTATGGATCATACCCAAAGAGCTCAATATCCAGCATGGTGTGGAGCCTTCGAGTATCACCTATACAAGTGTAAATATTTGCCCTATTCAACCTGAAGGAATAATGCATCCCATGAATAATGGAAGTATTTCTCTTCTTGCTAATTTTAAGAATCTCAAGGAAATTCATAAAATAGCTTGTTTTCTCTCAAGAAGAGAGGAAAGATACATTTATTTTGAGAGACCATCTCTTCTCTAAATACCTGCTATAAATTAGTCACTGTTTCCCTAACACAACTCCAAATTCCCCAAACCAGAGAAGACAGTTTTATTTCTTTCCCTCGTGTACATTCATTGTCAGCATCAAGCCCCCCCCAGAGTGGTGGTGTTTAATCATGCCTTCCATGACCACATTGTATTTCAATGAACCTCTTTAAATTGTTGCTCCAACTCCATAGTTTCATGGAATAGAATTGAAATTTGATGGTTTGTAATTATTACATTCTTAACTTGATAGGAAGGTATGTTTGCACAAGAGAAAGAATCTCATCATGGAAAATAGATTCATTACTAAAACATTCAGTGTTTGTCATTTTCTATGTCTGCATTCTCTTCTAACAAGGATTCTTTAATTAAACATTTTATGAAATGATAACTCATTATATATAATATGCCTGTGCCCTCCTCCCATCAATTTCCATGCTTTGCTATTTAAACTTTACTTAGATTGTTTTCAATCAACATAAATTCTCAGTGTTGGAGCAGGTTTGAAAGGCTGGCAGGACCGTTTCCAAATCCCATGCGTTTTCTAAGAGGCTTCCTGTCTTGTAAATTCTTGTGGATGATTGTGCTGGGCAGCCATGGCACTTGGAATTCCATCATGGAACTTATTTAGGAGTATGAAACCTGACAAGTATCATTTGCACCACCTCCCACTCTCCACCTCATTGTACACTCAGACTTCTTCAATATTCTTTAAGCTTATATGTCTAACATTTTCATTAACCCAACTGAGGCTGTTTCAGGTTGGTTCCCAAGAAACTTATCAATTGGAAATACAGTTACCCTCAAAATGATCTTGATAGTTTGAATGAATGAGGCAGTCAATCTCAGAAACTTAGTATTTTAGTCAGTTTGGTCTGTTGGATGGTTTAACTCACAAACATTTACTTGCCGTGATTCTGGAGGCTGGAAGTTGGAGATCAGTGTGCCATTGTGGTCAAGTTCTTGATGAAGATCCCCTTCTTGATTATGTCCTCATGTGGCCTTTCATGGGCATGTGCATGTAAAGAAAGAGAGACTTCATGTCTCTTCCTCTTTTTATATAGGCACTAAGCTTCATGAAGTCCCCATTCTCTTAACCTAATTCGCTCCCAAGGGTCCCACCTCCAAACACCATCACATTGAGGATTAGGGTTTCATCATATAAATTTTGGGGACACACAAACATTCTGCTCATAGTGCTTAACAAATAGGCTTTTACATTTTCATTTTCTGGAGGTGGAGGGGACATGTAGTGAATATAAATGGAATTGGCACTGGTACTATCTAGTCTCAGTTTTCCCTTTCACTCTGCAGGTTCTATCCCAGGAACAGCTCTGGGGTTAGAATAACTCCTAAGAATAATTGTGACTTCTGACTTAAGTGATATTCCACTTCTTAGCTCTTTGCTCTTGCAAAGATGAATGGGGGAGCACTGCCTCATAGGTTGTCACCCTAACTCTATGACTCCGGAACGTCAATTGCGACTGCCCTAGTCGGTGACCCGGGCTCAGATACTTCACGGAGCCTCTTTCCAACATGACCATCCATGCATTCCAACTAATTCCAACAGAAAAAAGTTTGCTCTCCTGACTTAGTTATGGCAGAAGTAGGGGCTTACCCTTCATTGCTTATTACTTATAAGATCAGCTCAGAGAAACAGGAACTATGTTATTATGGATTAGATGACTGTATTAAGGAAGGCAATATTTATTGATACTTAGCTGAGTTTTCTGTGAGAGAAGTGGGGAGTAGAGCTGCCTCTCAAGTTGCCACCCCACAGGATAGACCTAGAGTGCCAACTGCCTCATGTGAACCTTACATATTTTACTGTTATTATTTTTGAGACATTTGCCATAGAAAGATATTTATACATTTTTAGCCTCCAAGATAAAAAAATTGTAAAGATATTAAAAAGTGTCCTATATAAGGTTCATTGTCAGAAATGATAGAAAAATAAAACCTTTTGAGAAAGGCTCTACCACAACTAGGAAGTACTAAAGAGTTTTTTTTAATTAATTCAATATGAAAGGAATTCATATCACTTTTTATCAAGATATTTTCATCATTTCTAATTTAAATGTTTAATTCCACTGAAATTACACTTAAAAATTCAAATATATAAAAAAGTAAATTCATCAACCAACATGGATACATAAGATTTTAAAACATCCTAATTTTGCTAAGTTAATCCTTTAGATTCTTCCATTTTCCTGTATTTCTAAGAAATAGAAGTACTGTAGTATTATAATTGCTCTATTATTAATTCATTCTTAATTCATTTTTTTAAGAAACACATACTTCAAACCTACTATACCAAACTCTTCTTGACCCTTCTCATGGAATAGTTTGCTCTTTGGTTACTTACAATGGGTATCTTGGCAAGAAATACTCTGATTTATAGATGTATTAAATACACACACGCACACACACACACGTATGCAGGTATATATGTATATGCTTATATACACACATATATTTGCATATATGTATGTATGTATGTATATATGTATATAAATATATACACACAGATATATATAGAAACAGACATCACATAGAACTGCTGTATCTGGTTCTAATATTAATAACAAGAATCATAAAGAACTTCTATAATTTATTGAGTACCTACTACATCCCAAGAATGCCTTTAAAGACTTTAGAGGATCAAACATATTCTCACACTTAAATATGAGAGAATCAAGTCAAAGAAAGATTAACTAACATGTCCAAGTTTTACCTACTGAGCACAGAATTATAATACGGCCACAAACAGTGTACCCAAAGCATTTACTGTACATCTCAATTAAAAAATTACATAATCCCATTATTTTATCATTAGAGAACTATGGAGGGGCAAGGAAATTGACTCACCATATCTGGATTTGAAATAACTAAAACTCCTAGTCAGTTTTTCTGCAGGTTACAGAGGGTTTAAAGCTGAGGCTAATGTCGAAACTCAGGCAAAACTGTGAAATTTGATAACCTAAAGAAAAGGGTGAAGGAATCTTCTAACATCAAAATGGCAACAGCATTTGTTCACTTAATTATCAAAAGCAACTGGCCAGTCGTTTGTGCTAGAAATACAACAGTGAACAAGAAGACACAGTCTTAGACTGTATTAAAGTTCTGGTTCAGTTAGTAAAGTACTGAACAAACAAATATTAAATCTGCAATTTAGATAGCGATGGAAAACTTCAGGATTCCTTAGGGAGGGAAGAAAAATTTCAGGAAACTTTAAGAGGAAGTAATGATCAAAAAGTTTGGGATGTCAGAAGAGTTCTCATAAAGTAATTTTGAAGTTGGAATAAGATGGATTGCATCAAATCAGGTTAAAAAAAATGTTGGAGTGGTCAAGGACATTTCAAGCAAAGGGGACCACCAGGACAGGGTGGGAAGGACTGACTCTGTTAGTGTGATGTCGAGAAGAGCTGGGTAACTGGAGGAACAAAGTAAAAGAGGTGGGGTGTGGTGGGAGTGTGGAAGAAGATGTAGGCAGAAGCCAGATCATGCAGGCCATCTCATGGAATTAGCACTTTATTCTAAGAACAAAGGGATACCATTGTAAGGATTTGCTTAGAGGAACAACTGGTACAAAAATAACTTGAAAAGTCCAGTCTGGCTACATTGTACAGAATGCTTTGAAAGAGGAAGGAAACAAATATGGAAATTAGAATAATCCAAGAGAACCATAAAGGTCTAAAGTAGTATAAAGAGAATAAAATGACCATTAATGGACAAAAGCTAGGATGAATTTAAGGATAGGGATGAGTTGGTCCATAGGAAGTGGGATGCTACAACTCCAAGCCTAGCAGATGAAAGTAACAAAGTTTGTATTTATAAATAAACTCATCAATAAGAGATAAAAAGTAGAGAGAGATGACACCCAAGGAATTCAATAATTTTGGTAAATTAGACATTGAGATTGTAAGTTAAGGATAAGACAAGACAAAGTTAATAAGAGATCTTAGGAGAGTGATGATACTTGAGTTACAGTGTAAACAAAAATAGTAATAGCTAATGAATATTGGACACTAGAGATTGTCTCAAATGCCTTTTTTTTTTTTTAATTCATAGAAGCTCTGTAAGTCAGAGAATTTTACCAGGTGTACTTTGGGAATGAGGGTATTTAGAGACAGAAAATGGATTAACTTTCCTAAAGTTCTACAGTTCATACTTGGTAGCATCAAGATAAAAAATCCAGGCAGTGTGGTACTGGAATCTGCACGCTGAACTGCTGTACATGGGCAGAACAACTGATCAACCATGGCAACCCCACCAAGAGTCCACGTCATAAGTGTTTGACAGGGCATATATGTCATGACAGTGCCAACACAGTCTGGGGTGACTCCTCCACTTCCTTCCTGAGCATTTTTCTTTTCACACTGAGTTGAAATATTGAAATGGATAACATTTTCTGAAGCCGTATTCTCTTTTCACCCTTTTTGCTCTCCATTTTTCTATCCAGGATCTTTCCTGTTTTCATATGAAAGATATGCAAAAGTACTAGCGCGTATTTTATTTTGTTTACCATTTAAATTTGTGATTTAAAATTACACGCACACACACACACATTTGAAATCCCCTGTCTCTATCTCTATTGCTCTCTCTGTCTCTCCCTCCATGTCTCTATGTTTCTCTATCTCTCTCAAAATCTCCATGCTTTAAAAGTACATGAACAGCTGAAGATGTAGTCAGTGATACCATAATCTCTTGGGTTGCTGAAAGAGGCCTTGAGCAAGACCAGAATTTCAAAACTTCTCTCTTCTGAAAAAAAAAAAAATAATAATAATAAGATGCTAATTCAGAGAAGATTTTATACATGACTTATTTGTACTTCACACTAAGTTATTTGCAGTGTGTATGTAATAATTAATATAGTTTATAATCACAAACTCATATATGCAAAAACTGAGCTTTTTAAAATTGACCTTTTTTTTTTAAGATTTTATTTATTTATCTGACAGAGAGAGAGAGATCACAAGTAGCAGAGAGGCAGGCAGAGAGAAAGGGGGAAGCAGGCTCCTTGCCGAGCAGAGAGTCCAATGTGGGGCTCGATCCCAGGACCCTGAGACCATGACCTGAGCCGAAGACAAAGGCTTGACCCACTGAGCCACCCAGGTACTCCTAAATTGACCTCTGACCGTGAATTTAACTCCTGCACCCCCATGTTCAGTGAAGGTGGAAAACTTAAGTCTTGTTCAAATCAAAGTAAACTAAATCCCTGCTAGATATTTCTCATATAAAGAAGGGAGTGGTTTTAATACAGACAAGAAACAAGGCAGAGGATCATAAGGGAAGAGAGGAAAAAATGAAACAAGATAAAACCACAGAGGGAGACAAACCATAAGAGACTCAATCTCAGGAAACAAACTGAGGTTTGCTGGGGGATGGGGGATTGGGTAACTGGGTGATGGACATTAGGGAGGGTATGTGTTGTCATGAGCACTGGGTATTATTTAAGACTGATGAATCACAGACCTGTACCCCTGAACCAAATAATACATTATATGTTAGTTAATTGAATTTAAATTTAAAAAAAAGTTCTACTGCAGTGGGGCTGCTAAATTTGAGGTGATTTGTATTTTGTTCTTTACCATAGTGAGTGATACAGAACTGTAAGAACATGTATTCTGACAGATGGTAGCCGCACCTGTGGTGAACGCCGCTTAATGTATAGACTTATCAAATCCATATGTCATACACATGAAATTAATGTAACATTGCGTCAATGACACTTAAATTAAAAAAATCAATCACTAAATTTAAAAATAATAATAATGACAACATGAGGAACTCTCAAACTGTCTAAAAATGGAAAAATTAAGTCACATGATTGTTTATTTTCTTCTAAACAACCTGATATCCCCCCACCAAGACATGAATCCCAGGAAAGGACTGACAACAAACTCATCAAAATACATGAATGAATGAATGTTCTAACCCCTGTGCCTAAACAGTGCTTAGAAGATACAGGTCATTCAACATATATTTGGCAGATTCATAAGTGGATGAATAAATAAAATAATTTTAAAGACAAGAGTTGATTAGTCTCTTAGGTAAAATATACATTCACTACCAAGAACATATTCCTGGGGCACCTGGGTGGCTCAGTGGGTTAAAGCCTCTGCCTTCGGCTCAGGTCATGATCTCAGGGTCCTGGGATTGAGCCCCGAGTCGGGCTCTCTGCTCAGCAGGGAGCCTGCTTCCTCCTCTCTCTCTGCCTGCCTCTCTGCCTACTTGTGATCTCTGTCAAATAAATAAATAAAATCTTAAGGAAAAAAAATAAAAAACAAAACATATTCCTGAGAGTGGATTTGTAAGACCTGCTGTCATTTAAATCATAATAAAATACCACTCACTTCACTATAAATGATGATTAGATACAAGTAAAAACATTGAAGTGTAAAACAACAATGAAAACGTGCAAGGCTGGTTCAGTCAGTAGAGCACACGACCCTTGACCTTAGGGTTGTGGGTTCAAGTCCCATGTTGGGTATGGAGATAACTTAAAAATAAAATATTTTTAAAAAACATGCAAAGGGGGGTGCCTGGGTGGCTCAGTGGGTTAAAGCCTCTGCCTTCGGCTCAGGTCATGATCCCAGGGTCCTGGGATTGAGCCCCGCATCGGGCTCTCTGCTCGTCAGGAAACCTGCTTCCTCCTCTCTCTCTGCCTGTCTCTCTGCCTACTCGTGATTTCTCTGTCAAATAAATAAATAAAATCTTTTAAAAAATAAATTAATTAAAAAAATAAAAAACATACAAAGAATTCAGTGGTCATTAACAAAGCTGTTTCTGACTCCTACCCTAGTTTTTTGCAGCATGCCCCTGTGGTAGTATAATATAATACCGTCCTCTCCTGTCACAGTTAAATTTTTTTTTTAATAAAGACTCTTCAGTATCTTTAGCTTTGCATGGTTTTTAATCAAGACAATTATATGGAAAGAGGTATGTTTTACTTTCTTGAATATGCATAGTTCTAGAATCTCTCCACACTAAATATTCATTCCTGCTTGTAGTCACTATTATAAAAGAGACATAGTTCTATCAAGATCTATTGTTAAAGGTAATAAAGCTTAAAAATGATATCATATTTTAAATATCCCATCTGTCTTTGGAAGTATCTATACGATAGGCAGTTCCTTTCCATGAAATTGGGAGTGGAGAGTCATTGTAGTACATTATCTCCAATGTTCTCTGGCCTCTCACACACTGGGGCCTCCATCAAGATCCAAGACCACCACCACCGCTTGGGGGACCCATTACTAAACTATAGTTTCTAGTTTCCCTACAGCTATGATACATAGCTACAGTTCGCAGACCTTCTTTTTAACTTTTCTACTGATAAAAGTAAGGTCCTCTCTCACTCCACAGTTTTCTCTTTTTATTATCTTTTTGATTTTTGTTAAAGAAAAATAACTTTGTTCTTTTTATTTTCCTCTGGAAACAATTCCAAAAAGATTGCCACGGAGTGCTTTATTTTGGTGTTGTAACCAAAAGAATTTTTTGCTTATCTGTAATATAGAGACATAAAAAATTTCCACTAATCTCTTATTTATACAAAACAAAGATGTATAATCTCCAGACTTCTGTGAACATGAAAGCATGTGTCATTGATATAAAATGTCACATTCCATTTCTTCCCTTTTCCAGCTAATCAATTAGTAGAAGGTCATCAATTAACCATCCAATTTAACATTTTAGAAGTAGTCAAATAAAACTGGTAATGAAGGAAAAAGGGAAAATGTCACTGTAGGATGTGGTTTACATGAAATATTTTGACCATAGTGTTTGTAAGATAGCACAGGCATTAGTCAAGTGCAACCAATTAAACATGGTGTACCTCTTTCTTCAGATACAGTTGTGTTTAAATCTTTGAATCATGGGGCGCCTGGGTGGCTCAGTGGGTTAAAGCCTCTGCCTTCGGCTCAGGTCATGATCCCAGGGTCCTGGGATCGAGCCCCGCATCGGGCTCTCTGGTCAGCAGGGAGCCTGCTTCCTCCTCTCTCTCTCTCTGCCTGCCTCTCTGCCTACCTGTGATCTCTGTCTGTCAAATAAATAAATAAAATCTTTAAAAAAAAAATCTTTGAATCATGTGCAATGGAGAGGGAGAATGCTCATAGGAGTTAGATGATTAAGTTGCATAACTATTTCAATGGATTCACCCAAACATCCTCTCTCAATGAATCCCGAATACTTTTAAATACATATTGTTTTAGGGGAGGTGGTGAGAGAAATCATCATATATTCTTTTCCCCAAACTCCAAAAGCTGTTTAGTAAAGATCCTGTCTACTTGATGGACCTCAAACTTCCCTAACAGTTGAATATACCCTGTAACAGAGTATCTGTAAAGCAGAAATGTACATAACATGCTTTCTTCAAGCCCACATGTAACAAATAAAGATATCAAATGAGCTGACATTTCTGCATTACAGTTTAAAACAACATCCTGTGTGACTTCTATATGCTGTGTTGTTAGCTCCACTTCAGATTTTCTAAACACTGGCTTTGCTTTCAAAGAATAATGTTCCAGTTCCTGTATTGAGTGTGTGGAGACTGGTTCGAAAGCTGGGGGGAAAGTTAAGAATGTGTGGGTTTTGGCTTCAGAATTAGCCATGCTTTAGTGATCTCCTGCATTAAACTGTTTCTTATTAATAGATCATGCAGCTACCCACCGTTCACCCTCCCCTCTTCCCTACACACATATCTGACACATTCTCATAATCAATAGCAAATGTTCATTCTGAAAGTTTCACTTTTTTTTTTTTTTCCCTTAAGCCCACCCGGACTTTCACTGTGATGCAAAGAAACCATCAACTATCAAAATTTAGTGTTTGGAGGAAGGCATATAGAATAAGTGACTGTATAAGTGAAGTATAGTTGATACTTTTGAAATAATATAACATTTATTGGGTTTATTCTTCTTTCCAAAGACAATGAAGATTTACCCTGAACAAATAGAAGAGAAATATCTACTCAAAACCCCCATGTTACTTTCTTTTTTAACATGGAAGGAGGTCTCAGCACTAAGTCATGCATTTGTAGCAATAATTTAAATGAGATCACGGGTATGAAGACAATAAAATTTGTATTTTATTACATTGCATTTGACACGGTAAACTTTTCTCAGATATAATTTAGTTTCATTTCAAACATGTTCTAGACAGCAAAGAGGTAGAAGAGCAAAAGGCCACTCCAAAACGATAATCTTTTCTCCCTCCATCTGTCCCTCTCCTTCCCTGCCTCCCTTACTTTCTTCTTCCCTCGCTCCCTCCCTTCCATTTTAAAGACAGAGAAGTCCTTCCCAGGACCCTCAGCAACTGAGTTCACTTAATTCTCACTAGCCAGAACTGCATCATATGGTCACTTTTAGCATCAAGGGAGGCTGGGAGTGGATATTTAGTATTCTATTTTCAACAGCATTTGGGTTCCCAAATCTTATTGTGCATCAAAATCACGTGGAGTGCTTACTAAAACACCGATTGCTGGACTCCACTCCTAGAGTTCAGACTGGGCAGGTATGGGGAGGGGCCTGGGAAGTTGCAATTCTAACAAGTCTTCAGAAAAAGCAGCAGCTGCCTCTGCTCCCAGAATCACACTTTGACAACCCCTGCTATACACTAAAGGAAGGCAAACATGAAGCGGTTTGGAAATGGTTTGTGGGTGAGCTAACTTACAGTTCCTGCCCCCAACACTCAGCCTTTGTTATCTGATCAGAAAGTACACATACATGAAGACCTGGGGAATCATAAGGGGAAAAGTTAGAAGAAAGTGTTGCATAATGTACAAAGGCCTCACGGAGAGTGAATGCTTAGCATAGAGAAGAAGATGTGGAACACAAAGCATGATAGGCAAGAGGTGAAGAATGAGAGGACTATCCAGAAGCAGGGACCTCTGGAGTTACTTATATCCCCCAGGGCAGAAACTGGTAAGAAACAGCTCCAGGATTTGGCTGCAGATGCGTTGCACTAGAATCTGCTGACTCTCTACTGAAGAACCAGTGAGAAACTTTAGACAAAACTTTGCAGAATTTTTCACTGTGCAGGAAAAGATTTATCAACTTATTATTATAATTTTCAAACAGTAAAACAAGACAAACTGGAGGAATAATATATATGAAGATGAAATGGTTGATATACCTATTCAAAAGCCTGTTTCTACAAATCAATAAGAAAAACACAAACTCCCAAAGATAATATGGTAAGTAATCAATACTGGAAGTAAAAATGGTCAGAAAATATGAACTATGTCTAATCAAAGAGATAGACAGATCTTAGAACCTATTAGAAAAAGGTGGGGAAAGTCAAGCTTTTGTAGTTCCGGGGCAGCTCAAGCTCTGGGCTGTCTTTTTCCAGGTTGGGAGGGGAACGTGTTCACCACCAGAGGTTCTTCAAGGAACAGCCTACTGCGTGCATCAGCCCTGAGACCACCAGGGGAGCCTGGCTGATATTCATATGGAGACAGACCATTTACAAAAAGAGAATCCATTCTTGATCTCAGGACACAAATATTCAACACAGTATTGTTTATAGGAAAAATAAATGAGATGGCTTAAAGTCTCAAAGTAAGAGATTGGTGGGCAGTTTAACTGTAAGTCAGAGAATAGAATGTGATCTAAAGCAGGTCCAGCCCACAGAGACTACTCAAGCAGTTAGTAGCTTTGTGTGATTTGGCTTCATTGTCTCACTGCACACACTGCAATTGAATGAAATCCTTCCCACAGCCCTAGAGCTTATAGCCAATCACAGAGTGATAGAGGGAGCCGAAGAAATATTATTCATTTATTGAAAGTGGTGTTTATGAAGATCTCTTAAAATTGGTAAAGCTGTTTACCTTTAAAGTTCAGCGTACCAAATCTGGATTCAAATTATCATGTATTAAGAACTTTGATATAAATATTTAAATTCATAAATAGCTACAAAAGAGAAATACCAAAATTCACATTTATATTTAGTGGCAAACTTTGGGATTTTTTTCCCTTCTAATTGTATTTTTCAACATTTGTGCAATAAGCAGATATAGTGTAAGTATAGAGTGTAGTATTAAAACTGTTAATATTTATGAAAAGCAATCCCTATCAAAATGCTGGCAAATGTAACTACCTAATTTCAGCAAAAATAATTTGTAGTTCTTAAAAAGGGAAGTACGAAAGTTTCTATTAACCTATTTCCTTAGAACATGAATAATATTATAAGGATATTTATTATAATGCTGTTTTGAAACCAATGCCAGTTAATAAGAAATCAGTTATTGTAAGATAAGAATGCTAAATAACTGGTATAAATAATGAGAAAAGGAAATCAAAATTATCATTTACGATTGATAGAATTTATACTTGACAATCCCATGAGCAAAAAATATTTTTGAAACAATAATACAATTCATAAATATGGCCATTTATAATAGTATATGAATAATTATTTAGAAAATACAGCCATAAAAATACTTCAATAATAATAACAAGAAAAATGTTAAAAAGACTAGAAAATTAGGAAAATGTTTATGATAGTTGAAGCTGGGTGGTGATTATATAGGACCACTATCCTATAATCATTACTTTTTCATTTTTTAAAAAATTCCATAAGAAAACATGTTATGAAATGACTCAAGTATTAAAAAGAGTCAAGGGGCGCCTGGGTGGCTCAGTGGGTTAAGCCGCTGCCTTCGGCTCAGGTCATGATCTCAGGGTCCTGGGATCGAGCCCCGCATCGGGCTCTCTGCTCAGCAGGGAGCCTGCTTCCTCCTCTCTCTCTGCCTGCCTCTCTGCCTGCTTGTGCTCTCTCTCTGTCAAATAAATAAATAAATAAATAAATCTTAAAAAAAAAAAAGAGTCAAGTATTAAAAATTATGCAAAAGCCATATAAAAAAAGGCTTAAAAAATACTGAAGGGTATAGAAGATGTCAATATTTAAAAATGCAGAACTCTTTTTGGAGTTAGGAAAAGGTAAATATGACAAAAATCATAATTATGCCAAATATCTTTTAAAATTTGACTTTACAGGGCACCTTGGTGGCTCGGTTGGTTAAGCCTCTGCCTTGGGCTGAGGTCAAGATCCCACGGTCCTGAGATGGGGTCCCACATTGGCGGGTTGGGGGGGTGGGTACCTGCTCAGCAGGGAGTCTGCTTCTCCCTCTCCCTCTGTCTCTCTTCCTGCTTTTGCTCTCCTCTCTCTGTCAAATAAATAAATAAAATCTTCTAAGAAATAAAATAAAATTTATCCAAACAAAATATCAGCTTGACTTTTTATTGGTATGATAGAAAATAAACCATAGGTTTTTTTAGATAAATATGCAAAAATACCTAGAGAACCAGGAATGAAAGAAGAGTAATGATGAACATGTAGCTCATCATCCAAAATAGGACACTTGATAGGAAAAGACACATTAAAAGTAATTAACAGGTATTAATTGATCTATAACAGGTGTACACTGGGACTGTTCTGGTTAACTGGGTAGTGTGATCATCTTAATTACAACCTACTAGAAAGCCAGATGAAGTTTAATATTAACAATGGCAGACAAGTTAAAGGAGAAAAACCAAAAGAGCCAAATGCATCTGAGAATTTAGTATATAATCAAGGTAACACTGCAACCCAATACAATTAATAATGGATTATTCAATAATGCATTGAGACACATGGCTGCTATTCTGTTTTCCTTTTGCTCTTTCACAGTATCTTCTCCACAGAGCTGCTAGAAGGATTCTTTATGAATGAAAATGAGTTATGTCCATCTTCTCTGTTTTACCTTTAAATGGCTTCTATCTTACTTACATGAATGAATTAATGATGAATTCCTATTTTCCTGCCAATTTTTACATAATCTAGGCTCCTTCCCCAACGATCTTGTTGACTACAACTGCTACCACATCTCTCCTGTCTCCCTTTCAGCCACATGTCCTCCAGCATGCTGAGCAACAAGTATCTCTGGGCGTTTGTTCAAGCTGTTTTGTTTAACTTGGCTGTTCTTCCTCCAGATATCCTCATGGCTTACTCCCTCTATCCATTCAAGTCTTCACTTAAATATCATCTACCAAAGAACCTCTCTCTAGAGATCTTAAATAGAACAGAAACCCCTCCCCCAACCAATAATATATTTTCATTGTACTGAGTCTCCCGTACCCAGCTTTATTTTTTTTCCATACTTACTTATGATCACATGGATATAGCAAATGTACTTATGCTGTATTGTCTCTCACTCCTCATTACTCATTAGAATATAAACTAATCAGTGCAGAGTCAACTTACTGCTGTATTCCTAACACTTAGAACAGAATCTGGATCATAGCTGGTATGCAATAAATACTTGTTGAAAGATTAAATGAATGAATAGTTGAATGAATATTTTAATATTCTGCTAAGAAATAATCAAAAAGGAACAGTATAAATGGGAAAATGACCAAGGCCCACAAACAGGCAAATAAATAAAAATCAATATAAATGGATGATAGTAAATATAAAAATGACTGACCCTAACTCATATTCAAAGAATTATAAATAAAAATAATACAAAGTGCTATGTATTACCTCTCAGGTAGACAAATATTGAAACATTGAATGAAACTCAGCTTTGATAATGGATAGAAAAATAAGTGCCCATTTTCATACAGAGTTGGTGGAAATTATCTTTGGTACAATCTCTTTTTTTCCCTCCATCTTTTATTTTTCTTATTATTTTTCAATTAACATGTAACATATTCTTTGTTTCAGAGGTACGTCTGTGATTCATCAGTCTTACAAAATTCATGGCACTCACCATAGCACATAACCTCTCTGATGTCTATCACCCAACCACCATATCCCTCCCACCCCTCTCCACTCCAGCAAACCTCACTTTATTTCCTGAGAATAGAGTCCCTTATGGTTTGTTTCCCTCCCCAGTCATCCATTTCATTTTCCCCTTCCTTCCCCTATGATCCTCTGTCTTGTTTTTCAAATTCCTCATAGTGAGATCATATGACAATTGTCTTTCTCTGACTGACTTATTTTGCTTAGTATAATACTGTCTAGTTCCATCCATGTTGTTGCAAATGGCAAGATTTCAATTTTTGATGGCTGTATAATATTCCATTGTATATGTATACCATATCTTCTTTACCCATTCATCTCTTGATGGACATCTAGGTTCTTTCAATAGTTTGGCTATTGTGGACATTGCTGCTATAAACATTAGGGTGCACATGCCTCTTCAGATCGCTACATTTATATCTTTGGGGTAAATACCCAGTAGTAGTGCAGTTGCTGAGTCATTGGGTAACTGCTCTATTTTCAAATTTTTGGGGAACTGCCATACTGTTTTACAGAGTGGCTGCACCAGCTTGCATTCCCACCAACAGTATAGGAGGGTTCCCCTTTCTCTGCATCCTCGCCAACATCTGTCATTTCTTGACCTGTTAATTTTATCCATTTTGACTGGTGTGAGGTCATATCTTATTGAGGTTTTGATTTGTATTTCCCTGATACTGAGTGATGTGGAGCACTTTTTTCATGTGTCTGTTGGCCATTTGGGTGTCTTCTTCCCCTCCTCCTCCTCCTCCTCCTCCTCCTTCTTCTTCCCTCCTCCTCCTTCTTCTTCTTTTTAAGATTTTATTTATTTATTTGACAGAGAGAGAGAGAGAGCACAAGCAGGCAGAGTGGCCAGCAGAGGGAGAGAGAGAAGCATGCTCCCTGCTGAGCAAGGAGCCCTGTATGAGACTCAATCCCAGGACCCTGGGATCATGACCTGAGTCAAAGGAAGTCGCTTAACCAACTGAGCCACCAAGCAACCCCATTTAGATGTCTTCTTTGCAGAAATGTCTGCTCATGTCTTCTGCCCACTTCTTCATTGGATTATTTGTTCTTTGGGTGTTGAGTTTGTAAATTCTTTATAGATTTTGGGTACTCGTCCTTTATCTGATATGGTATTTGCAAATATCTTCTCCCATTCTGTCAGTTGTCTTTTGGTTTTGTTAACTGTTTCCTTTGCTGTGCAAAAGCTTTTGATCTTGATAAAGTCCCAATAGTTCATTTTTACCCTGGCTTCCCTTGTCTTTGGTGATGTTTCTAGGAAGAAGTTGCTGCAGCTGAGGTCGAAGAGGTTGCTGCCTGTGTTTTCCTCAAGGATTTTGATTGATTCCTGTCTCACATTGAGGTTTTTCATCTATTTTGAGTCTATTTTTGTGTGTAGTGTAAGGAAATGGTCCAGTTTAATTCTTCTGCATGTAGCTGTCCAGTTTTCCCAACATCATTTGTTGAAGAGACTGTTCCCCACCCCCTCCTTGGACATTCTTTCCTGCTTTGTCAAAGATTAGTTGACCATAGAGTTGAGAGTCCATTTCTGTGCTTTCTATTCTGTTCCATTGATCTTGATCCCAAAACCAGACAAAGACCCCATCAAAAAGGAGAATTACAGACCAATATCCCTAATGAACATGAATGCAAAAATTCTCACCAAAATATTAGCCAATAGGATCCAAGAGTACATTAAAAGGATTACACACCACATCCAAGTGGGATTTATTCCTGGGCTGCAAGGTTGGTTCAACATTTGCAAATCAATCAATGTGATACATTAATAAAAGAAAGAACAAGAATCATATGATACTCTCAATAGATGCTGAAAAAGCATTTGACAAAGTACAGCATCCTTTCCTGATCAAAACTCTTCAAAGTGTAGGGATAGAGGGTACATACTTCAATATCATCAAAGCCATCCATGAAAAACCCATAGCGAATATCATTCTCAATGGGGAAAAACTGAGAGTTTTTCTGCTAGGGTCAGGAACACAGCAGGGATATCCACTATCACCACTGCTACTCAACATAGTACTAGAAATTCTCGCCTTGTCAATCAGACAACAAAAAGAAATAAAAGGCATTTGAATCAGCAAAGAAATCAAACTCTCATTCTTAATGCAGATGATATGATACTTATGTGGAAAACCCAAAAGACTCCACTCCAAATCTGCTAGAACTCATACAAGAATTCAGTAAAGTGTCAGGATATAAAATCAATGTACAGAAATCAGTTGTATTTCTATACACCAACAGCAAGAGAGAAGAAAGAGAAATTAAGGAGTCAATCGCATTTACAATTGCACCCAAAACCATAAGATACCTAGGAATAAACCTAACCAAAGAGCGAAGAATCATACTCAGAAAACTATAAAGTACTCATGAAAGAAATTGAGGAAGACACATGAAATGGAAAAATGTTCCATACTCATGGATTGGAAGAACAAATACTGTGAAAATGCCTATGTTATCTAGAGCAATCTACACATGTAATGCAATCCTTATCAAAATACCATCAATTTTTTTTCAAAGAAATGGAACAAATAATCCTAAAATTTGTATGGAACCAGAAAAGACCTCAAATAGCCAGAGGAATATTGAGAAAGAAAACCAAAGCTGGTGGCATCACAATTCCAGACTTCAAGCTCTATTACAAAGCTGTAATCATCAAGACAGTATGGTACTGGCACAAAAACAGACACATAGATCAATGGTATAATCTCTTTGAAGGGAAATTTGGCACAACTTACCAAAATAAAATGGGCCTATTTCTCTACTTACAGCAAATATGGAGTAACTGGTATTAGACTGGTCCTCCCAGTGAAACAAATAGAAATTATTAAAAAAAAAAATGTATGAACGGAATGCTTTCAGATAATGAAGAGAAGCCAGCACAGGACTGACCCCCAAGAAAAAAGAAACAACAGAAATGATCAGTAGGAACACCTGGGGTGTTAAGCCTAGAGGTACTTTCCTGGGTTTTGGTATAGGAAGAACATGATGATATTCTGCATGAAAGCAAAAGTCAAAGTGGCAGGGAGGCTGAGGTGGCTGAATTTGGGAGGTGAATCAGGGAAATGAAGGAGCTACCCTAAAGAGTTTTGGAAGTCTAATGAGGGGTCTTCCTGAGTCTTTGGTGGAATATAAAGCTGTTATGAAAAAATGAAACCTCGGGGTGCCTGGGTGGCTCAGTGGGTTAAGCCGCTGCCTTCGGCTCAGGTCATGATCCCAGGTCCTGGGTTCGAGCCCCACATCAGGCTTTCTGCTCAGCAGGGAGCCTGCTTCCTCCTCTCTCTCTGCCTGCCTCTCTGCTTACTTGTGATTTCTCTCTGTCAAATAAATAAATAAAATCTTTAAAAAAAAAAAAAAAAGAAAAAATGAAACCTCAAAGAATCCAGACACAGGACTCAGGATACACAGGGTTGAGATATATATACATGTGGGTGAGCAAGAGTGGGGAGAACTTGTTGAATAACCAGGAAATTCACCACAGACCCCAGAAGAAAAGGCTGAACTAACCCTAGAACATAGGCTGATGTGTACTCTTCCTAAAAAAGTATAAAAATACTTGAAAGAACCAAGCTGATCTGCAAGTAACTTATCTGCCTGCATGAACAAAATGTACTTTCTAGAATTGAAGACATGAAAAACCAGATTCTCAACAATGTAACATTCACAATTACAAGTATCAGAACCAAATAAAACAACAAACCTCACTTAATGCCAAAAAGCAGAAAATGTGACCTAAACAAGAAAAAAAAATCAGCAATGGAATCAGACTGAAAGATGGTAAAAATGGTAGAATTAGCAGAAATAGGCTTTAAATAATTAGTATAATATGCTCAAGGATTTAAAGAAAAATATGAATAATACGAGGAGAGGAACCATCTTTAAAAAATCAAATGAAACTTTTAGAGGCAAAAAGTATAACACCTGAAAGAAAAAAATTCACCGGACAGACTTAATATCAGTTTTGACAGTGCAAGAAAAAAATGAAGATTAATAAACTTCAACAGAAAGCACTTAAATGAAAGAATGAGGAGTTATAGGGTAGTTTGAAAAAAATGAATAAAGCCTCAAGACATGTGAGCCAATATCAAATTGTCTTCAAATAGTGTCCTAGGATGAGATGGCCTGGAAAGATATTTGAAGAAATTATGTCCAACACCTTACCAATTTTGATGAAAAGTATAAATCATGGATCCAAGGAGCACAAATAATTCAAAGCAGGATAAACATGCCTGTGTGTGTGTGCAACACACACACACACTACAGTAAGAGACATTACAATCAAATTTTTGAAAACTAGGGGAGGAGTCAAGATGGCAGAGAAGTAGCAGGCTGAGACTACTTCAGGTAGCAGATCAGCTAGATAGCTTATCTAAAGATTGCAAACATTTACAAATCCAACGGGAGATCGAAGAGAAGAACAACAATTCTAGAAACAGAAAATCAACCATTTTCTGAAAGGTACGACTGGCGGAGAAGTGAATCCAAAGTGATGGGAAGATAGACCGCGGGGGAGGGGCCGGCTCCCGGCAAGTGGCGGAGCAACGGAGCACAAATTCAGGACTTTTAAAAGTCTGTTCCGCTGAGGGAAATTGCTCCAGAGGCTTAAACTGGGTGAAGCCCACACGGGGTCATTGTGGCCTCAGGTCCCACAGGGTCACAGAAGGATCGGGGGTGTCTGAGTGTCGCAGAGCTTACAGGTATTAGAACGGGGAAGCCGGCTACAGAGACAGAGCTGAGGAGTGAGCTCTAAGCTCGGGGTTACCTTGAACCGGTCGCAGGCTCGGTCAGCTCGGAGCACGGCCGGAGGCCAGGGTGACGGAAGTAATTGGGCGCTGTTCTCTGAGGGTGCACTGAGGAGTGGGGCCCCGAGCTCTCAACTCCTCTGGGCTGGAGACTGGGAGGCCGCCATCTTCATTCCCGTCCTCTGGAACTCTACGGAAAGCGCTCAGGGAACGAAAGCTCCTGAAAGCAAACCCGAGCGGATTACTCAACCCGGCCCCTGGTAAGGGCGATGCAATTCCGCCTGAGGTAAGACACTTGAGAATCAGTAAAACAGGCCCCTCCCCCAGAAGATCAACAAGAAATCCAAGGACCAAGTTCACCTACAAAGGAGTGCAGTTTCAATACCAAGGAGAGCAGCGGAATTCCAGAGGAGGAGAAAGCAAAGCACAGAACTCATGGCTTTCTCCCCATGATTCTTTAGCCATGCAGTTAATTTATTTTTTTTTCCTTTTTCCATTTTTTTTCTCTTCTTCTGCTAATTTTTTTTAACTTTTATCCTTTTATTTTTTAACATTTTTTAACTAGTTTATCTAATATGTATATTTTTCTTTTTAATATTTTTTCTTTATTTGTTTTCTTTTTTTAATTGTTTCTTTTTTTTCTGAACCTCTTTTTATCCCCTTTCTCCCCACCAAGATTTGGGGTCTCTTTGGATTTGGTTGAAGTGGGGTCCACAACCCGTCACCTAATAGTAAAATTTACAAGTCTTAGTGACAAAGAGAAAATCCTGAAAGCAGCCCGGGACAAGAAGTCTGTAACATACAATGGTAAAAATATTAGATTGGCAGCAGACTTATCCACAGAGACCTGGGAAGCCAGAAAGAGCTGGCATGATATATTCAGAGCACTAAAGGAGAAAAACATGCAGCCAAGAATACTATATCCAGCTAGGCTATCATTGAAAATAGAAGGAGAGATTAAAAGCTTCAAGGACAAACAAAAACTGAAAGAATTTGCAAACACCAAACCAGCTCTACAGGAAATATTGAAAGGGGTCCTCTAAGCAAACAGAGAGCCTAAAAGTAGTAGATCAGAAAGGAACAGAGACAATATTCAATAACAGTCATCTTACAGTCAATACAATGGCACTAAATTCATATCTCTCAATAGTTACCCTGAATGTTAATGGGCTAAATGCCCCAATCAAAAGACACAGGGTATCAGAATGGATAAAAAAACAAAACCCATCTATATGTTGTCTACAAGAGACTCATTTTAAACCCGAAGACACCTCCAGATTTAAAGTGAGGGGGTGGAAAAGAATTTACCATGTTAATGGACATCAGAAGAAAGCAGGAGTGGCAATCCTTATATCAGATCAATTAGATTTTAAGCCAAAAACTATAATAAGAGATGAGGAAGGACACTATATCATACTCAAAGGATCTGTCCAACAAGAAGATCTAACAATTTTAAATATCTATGCCCCTAATGTGGGAGCAGCCAACTATATAAACCAATTAATAACAAAATCAAAGAAACATATCGACAATAATACAATAATAGTAGGGGATTTTAACACTCCCCCCACTGAAATGGACAGATCATCCAAGCAAAACATCAACAAGGAAATAAAGGCCTTAAATGACACTCTGGACCAGATGGACATCACAGATATATTCAGAACATTTCATCCCAAAGCAACAGAATACACATTCTTCTCTAGTGCACATGGAATATTCTCCAGAATACATCACATCCTCGGTCCTAAATCAGGTCTCAACCAGTATCAAAAGATTTGGGATCATTCCCTGAATATTTTCAGACGACAATGCTCTGAAGCTAGAACTCAGTCACAAGAGGAAATATGGAAAGAACCCAACTACATGGAGACTAAACAGCATCCTTCTAAAGAATGAATGGGTCAATCAGGAAATTAAAGAAGAATTGAAAAAATTCATGGAAACAAATGAAAATGAAAACACAACGGTTCAAAATCTGTGGGACACAGCAAAGGCAGACCTGAGAGGAAAATATAGAGTGGTACAAGCCTTTCTCAAGAACAAGAAAGGTCTCAGGTACACAACCTAACCCTACACCTAAAGGAGCTGGAGAAAGAACAAGAAAGAAACCCTAAACCCAGCAGGAGAAGAGAAATCATAAAGATCAGAGCAGAAATCAATGAAATAGAAACCAAAAAAACAATAGAACAAATCAATGAAACTAGGAGCTGGTTCTTTTAAAGGATTAATAAGATTGATAAACCTATGGCCAGACTTATCAAAAAGAAAAGAGAAAGGACCCAAATACATAAAATCATGAATGAAAGAGGAGAGATCACAACGAACACCAAAGAAATACAGACAATTATAAGAACATACTATGAGCAACTCTACGCCAACAAATTTGACAATCTGGAAGAAATGGATGCATTCCTAGAGACATATAAACTACCACAACTGAACCAGGAAGAAATAGAAAGCCTGAACAGACCCATAACCAGTAAGGAGATTGAAACAGTCATCAAAAATCTCCAAACAAACAAAAGCCCAGGGCCAGATGGCTTCCCGGGGGAATTCTACCAAACATTTAAAGAAGAACTAATTCCTATTCTCCTGAAACTATTCCAAAAAATAGAAATGGAAGGAAAACTTCCAAACTCATTTTATGAGGCCAGCATCACCTTGATCCCAAAACCAGACAAAGATCCCATCAAAAAAGAGAACTACAGACCAATATCCTTGATGAACACAGATGCGAAAATTCTCACCAAAATACTAGCCAATAGGATTCAACAGTACATTAAAAGGATTATTCACCACGACCAAGTGGGATTTATTCCAGGGCAGCAAGGTTGGTTCAACATCCGCAAGTCAATCAATGTGATACAACACATTAATAAAAGAAAGAACAAGAACCATATGATACTCTCCATAGATGCTGAAAAGGCATTTGACAAAGTACAGCATCCCTTCCTGACCAAAACTCTTCAAAGTATAGGGATAGAGGGCACATACCTCAATATTATCAAAGCCATCTATGAAAAACCCACCGCAAATATCATTCTCAATGGAGAAAAACTGAAAGCTTTTCCGCTAAGGTCAGGAACACGGCAGGGATGTCCATTATCACCACTGCTATTCAACATAGTACTAGAAGTCCTAGCCTCAGCAATCAGACAACAAAAGGAAATTAAAGGCATCCAAATTGGCAAAGAAGAAGTCAAACTATCACTCTTTGCAGATGATATGATACTTTATGTGGAAAACCCAAAAGACTCCACTCCAAAACTCCTAGAACTTGTACAGGAATTCAGTAAAGTGTCAGAATATAAAATCAATGCAAAGAAATCAGTTGCATTTCTCTACACCAAAAACAAGACAGAAGAAAGAGAAATTAAGGAGTCAATCCCATTTACAATTGCACCCAAAACTATAAGATACCTACAAATAAACCTAACCAAAGAGGCTAAGAATCTATACACAGAAAACTATAAAGTACTCATGAAAGAAATTGAGGAAGACACAAAGAAATGGAAAAATGTTCCATGCTCCTGGATTGGAAGAATAAATATTGTGAAAATGTCTATGCTACCTAAAGGAATCTACACATTTAATGCAATCCCTATCAATATACAATCCATTTTTTTCAAAGAAATGGAACAAATAATCCTAAAATTTATATGGAAACAGAAAAGACCTCAAAGAGCCAAAGGAATATTGAAAAAGAAAGCCAAAGTTGGTGGCATCATGATTCCGGACTTCAAGCTCTATTACAAAGCTGTCATCATCAAGACAGCATGGTACTGGCACAAAAACAGACACATAGATCAATGGAACAGAATAAAGAGCCCAGAAATAGACCCTCAACTCTATGGTCAACTAATCTTTGACAAAGCAGGAAAGAATGTCCAATGGAAAAAAGATAGCCACTTCAATAAAGGGTGTTGGGATAATTGGACAGCCGCATGTAGAAAAAATGAAATTGGATCATCTCCTTACACCACACATGAAAATAGACTCAAAATGGATGAAGCACCTCAATGTGAGAAAGGGATACATCAAAATTCTTGAAGAGAACACAGGCAGCAACCTCTTCGACCTCAGCCGCAGCAACTTCTTCCTAGGAACATCGCCAAAGGCAAGGGAAGCAAGGGCAAAAATGAACTATTGGGACTTCATCAAGATCAAGAGCTTTTGCACAGCAAAGAAAACAGTTAACAAAACCAAAAGACAACTGACAGAATGGGAGAGGATATTTGCAAACGACATGTCAGATAAAGGGCTAGTGTCCAAAATCTATAAAGAACTTAGCAAACTCAACACCCAAAGAACAAATAATCCAATCAAGAAATGGGCAGAGGACTTGAACAGACATTTCTGCAAAGAAGACATCCAGATGGCCAACAGACACATGAAAAAGTGCTCCACATCACTCGGCATCAGGGAAATACAAATCAAAACCACAATGAGATATCACCTCACACCAGTCAGAATGGCTAAAATTAACAAGTCAGGAAATGACAGATGCTGGCGAGGATGTGGAGAAAGGGGAACCCTCCTACACTGTTGGTGGGAATGCAAGCTGGTGCAACCACTCTGGAAAACAGCATGGAGGTTCCTCAAAATGTTGAAAATAGAACTACCCTATGCCCCAGCAATTGCACTACTGGGTATTTACCCTAAAGATATGAACGTAGTGATCCGAAGGGGACGTGCACCCAAATGTTTATAGCAGCAATGTCTACAATAGCCAAACTATGGAAAGAACCTAGATGTCCATCAACAGATGAATGGATAAAGAAGAAGTGGTATATATACAAAATGGAATACTATGCAGCCATCAAAAGAAATGAAATTGTGCCATTTGTGACGACGTGGATGGAACTAGAGGGTATTATGCTTAGCGAAATAAGTCAATCGGAGAAAGACAACTATCATATGATCTCCCTGATATGAGGGAGAGGAGATGCAACATGGGGGGTTAAGGGGGTAGGAGAAAATTAAATGAAACAAGATGGGATTGGGAGGGAGACAAACCATAAGTGACTCTTAATCTCACAAAACAAACTGAGGGTTGATGGGGGGAGGGGGGTTGAGAGAGGGGGTGGGGTTATGGACATTGGGGCGGGTATGTGCTATGGTGAGTGCTGTGAAGTGTGTAAACCTGCGATTCACAGACCTGTACCCCTGGGGATAAAAATATATTATATGTTTATAAAAAAGAAAAAAAAAATTTGAAAACTAGTGATAGAAAATCCAAGTTCCATTAGGGCTTTTTTTTAAAGAAGACAAGTCAAGGATAGCAAAAACGTTCTCAAAAAAAAAAAAAAAAAAAAAAAACCCACACAAAAAAACAAAGAATGAAAAACAAACCAATATTGAAGGCTTCAAGCTACTTCAAAGCTGCTATTAAGAAAACAGAGCAGGCTGCCTATGTTCTCCTCTATGATTCTGATGGATTCCTGTCTCAGGTTAACCTCTTCGATATCAGTCACAGCAACTTCTTTCAAGATATGTCTCCTAGGCAAAGGAAACAAAAGGAAAATGAACTCTTGGGACTTCATCAAGATCAAAAGCTTCTGCACAGCAAAGGAAACATTCAACAAAACAAAGAGGCTACCCACGGAATGGGAGAAGATATTTGCAAATGACAATACAGACAAAAGGCTGATATCCAGGATCTATAAAGAACTTCTCAAACTCAACACACACAAAACAGATAATCATGTCAAAAAATGGGCAGAAGACATGAACAGACACTTCTCCAATGAAGACATACAAATGGCTATCAGACACATGAAAAAATGTTCATCATCACTAGCCATCAGAGAGATTCAAATTAAAACCACATTGAGATATCACCTTACACCAGTTAGAATGGCCAAATTTAGCAAGACAGGAAACAACGTGTGCTGGAAAGGATGTGGAGAAAGGGGAACCCTCTTACACTGTTGGTGGGAATGCAAGTTGGTGCAGCCACTTTGGAGAACAGTGTGGAGATTCCTTAAGAAATTAAAAATAGAGCTTCCCTATGACCCTGCAATTGCACTACTGGGTATTTACCCCAAAGATACTGATGTAGTGAAAAGAAGGGCCATCTGTACCCCTATGTTTATAGCAGCAATGGCCACAGTCGCCAAACTGTGGAAAGAACCAAGATGCCCTTCAACAGACAAATTGATAAGGAAGATGTGGTCCATATACACTATGGAGTATTATGCCTCCATCAGAAAGGATGAGTACCCAACTTTTGTATCAACATGGACGGGACTGGAAGAGATTATGCTGAGTGAAGTAAGTCAAGCAGAAAGAGTCAATTATCATATGGTTTCAGTTACTTGTCAAGCATAACAGATAACATGGAGGACATAGGGAGATGGAGAGGAGAATAGAGTTGAGGGAAATTGGAAGGAGAGATGAACCATGAGAGACTATGGACTCTGAAAAATAATCTGAGGGTTTTGACGTGGCAGGGGGTGGGAGGTTGGGGGAGCCAGGTGGTGGGTATTATGGAGGGCACGTATGGCATGGAGCACTGGGTGTGGTGCATAAACAATGAATTCTGTTATGTTGAAAAGAAATTAATAAAAATTTAATTTAATTAAAAAAAAAGAAAACAGAGGAGGCTGACATAAGAATACACATAGAGATCTATGGAACTGAAGAGAATCCAGAAATAAACCCACATGATTGGGCCAATTGATTTTCAACAAAGGTATCGAGAAATTCAAATGAGCAAAAAAGTTAAAAACAAAAACAAAAACAAAAACAAAATGAAAAACATCGGGGCACCCGGGTGGCTTAGTTGGTTAAGTGTCCAACTCTTGATTTCAAGAGTCTGCTTAAGATTCTCCCTCTGTCCCTCCCCTGCTTTCTCTTAAAAAAAAAAAAGAAAAGAAAAGCCAAAATATTAGACATTCCTATGGGAAAAATGTGAGCTCTGTTCTTATCTGACAATATACACTGAAATTAACTTAAAATGAATTGAAGTCTAAAAGTTAAAGCTAAAACTATAGAACTTATAGAAGAAACCAAAATCTTCATCCCATAAATTAGGCAAAGATTCCTTTGCAAAGAAAGCAACTTCACAACGTTAAAAAAATATTCATAGAGTGATTTGCACCAAAATTAACAGCTTCTGCTTTGAAAAATATCATTAAAAAGATGGAAGGCTGGAGGAAATATAAAATAGCACAATCACATTGGGAGAACTGCTTGTTAGTTTTGTATAAAATTTACATGTGCCTACCATATAACACAACAATTCTACTCCTAAATATTTACCCAAAACAAATGATATTATATGTCCCCACCAAAATATATATATATATATATATATATATATATATATAGAGAGAGAGAGAGAGAGAGAGAGAGAGAGAGAGCAGCTTTGTTAATAATTTATTAAAACTCAGCAGATTGGGCACACCTGGGTAGCTCAGTTGGTTGAACATCTGCCTTTGGCTTGGGTCATGATCCCAGGGTCCTGGGATGGAGCCCCACATCGGGCTTCCTGCTCAGTGAAGAGTCTGCTTCTCCCTCTGCCTGTTGCTCCTCCTGCTTGTGCTCTCTCTGTCCCTGACAAATAAATAAATAAAACCTTAAAAAAAAAAAACCTCATCAAATTGTACATTTTAAATGGATTCATTTTGTTGTATAAAGTTGATTTTAAAAAGAAAACATAAAAATATCTTACCTAATGAATTGACATATTCATAGTGCAATTTGTATAGTGTAATCCACATTTTGTAAAAAGGAAAAAAATCTCCATCAGGGTGTATGTATGCATACCCCCTAAAACAGTTTGGCAGAGATTAAAAAGGGAATGACATTTTCTTCTCCAGATAATTTTTCATAAAATACAAATTCATGTGTCATTTGTATAATAAAAAAAATGTTTTTAAACTCTACCAAGAATAAAGGATGAAGAAAAAAAGGAGAATTTGGAAATCTGGTCGCCAATGAAAGCCTTAGTCCAGTTTCCCCACCCCAATACAAATAAATGTATATGCGCCTTGTGGCAAAATATACTTGGATAAAGTTAGCAAAGACACATTTAAGATGATGCTAACTTTTTGTAGCAAAACCTAGGATATACTTAAAAGACTATTGTTGGGGATGAATTAAATTAAACATGGCTCATCTCTATAAAGTTTTTTGTTTTTGTTTCTATTTTCCATTTTGTTTTTACTCTTTGTATAATGCAAATATTATTTCCAGTTTTACTGAGAAATAACTGATATACATCACTATATAAGTGTAAGGTGTAAAGGATGATGGTTATTTACATATATTATGAAATGATTACTAAAATAAGTTTATTTAACGCCCATCATCTCATAGAGATACAATAATAAGAAAAGAAAAAAAATCCCTTTATGATGAGAACTCTTGGGATCTACTCTCGTAACAACTTTTCCGTATATCATACAGCAGTGTTAGCTATAGTCATCATGTTTTACACTATATCCCTAGTACTTATTTATCTTATAACTGGAGATAGTACTTTGGACCATCTTCCTCTTTCCCCTTCCCACCCCCACCCTTGCTAATTACAAATCTGATCTCTTTTTCTGTGAGTTATTTATTTATTTATTTTTTTAAGATTCCACAGTGAGATTATACAGTATTTGTTTTTCTCTGTATGGTTTATTTCATTTAGCATAATGACTTCAAGGTGCATTGTTGTTGTAAATGGTAGGATTGCCTCTTTTTTTAAGGTTGAATAATATCCCATTGTATATATACCACAATTTCTTTATCCATTCAACCATCGATGGACACCTAGGTTGTTCCCATGTCATGACTATTGTAAATAATGCTATAGTCAACATAGGAGTATAGATATCTTTTTGAGTTAGGGTTTCATTTGGATATATTCCCTAAAGTGGAACTGTAGGATCATATGGAGAAGACTCCATACTGTTTTCCATAGTGGCTGTACCAATTTGCTATCCTACCTACAGTGCCTGAGGTTTCCTAGGTCTCCACATCCACACCAGCATTTGTTATCTCTTCTCTTTTTGTTAATGGCCATTCGAACAGGAGTGAGGTGATATCTCATTGTGGTTTTGATTTGTGTTTCCCTAATGACTAGTCATGTCCAACATCTTTTCAAGAACCTGTTGCCCATTCATAAATCACCTTCCAAAAAAAAAGAAAAATTATAGGTCCTGTTTGAGACCTTTGCCGATTTTTTAACTGGGTTTTTGTTGTTGTTGTTGTCTGTTTGTTTTTTTTGCTATTGATTTGTATGAGCCCTTTATGTATTTTGGATATTAACCCCTGATCAAATTTATGGTTTGCAAACATTTTTCCCCTTTTTCTTTCTTTTTTTTTTTTAAGTTTATTTGACAGAGAGAGATCACAGTAGGCAGAGAGGCAGGCAGAGAAAGAGAGGGGGAAGCAGGCTCCCGCCGAGCAGAGAGCCTGATGCGGGGCTCAATCCCAGGACTCTGGGATCATGACCTGAGCCGAAGGCAGAGGCTTAACCCACTGAGCCACCCAGGCACCCCTTTTTCCCCTTTTTCTGTAGGTTGTTTATTTACTTTGTTGATGGTTTCTTTTGCTGAGCAGAAACTTTTTAATTGGATGTAGTTACACTTCATTTTTTTCATTTTGTTGCTTGTGCACAGATTGTTTTTTTTTTTAATAGAAAAAAATGGAAGAAAGAGGAAGGAAGGAAGGAAGGAAGGAAGGAAGGGAACTGTTGACAGAAAAGATCTAAAAAATAAAATTGGCAAATGTGTACCATATTACTGAGATTCAGAGAGAAACACTGAAACTCACAATATCAACCTTGAATTTATTTTTAGTCTTTTAATCAGTTGTTTCCTACAGAGGAACACAAATGATTATAAAATGTGGTAGGAGAAGCACCTGGGTGGTTCAGTCAGTTAAGTGTCTGCCTTTCACTCAGGGCATGATTCCAGGGTTCCAGAACAGAGCCCTGAGTCTGGCTCCCTGCCCAGTGGGGAGTCTGCTTCTCCCTTTCACTCTGTCCTGCCCCCCATTTATGCTCTCTCTTGCATTCTCTCTCTCTCAAGTACAAAAATAAAATCTTCTTTAAAATATCACTAAAGTAAAAGTAATATTATGTGAGTGAGATTATAACTAAGATAATTAAAAAATGAAATATTTCTTCTCTTCTATAAGCTATGATTCTTTCTGAAGAAAAATGAACATTAAGGAAGGTAGATAAATCAACTAGGTAATGAACTATAGTCAAGCAAATTTTGATTACAATGGATGAAACCATCCTGTTTGATATGAGGTTTCATTGCTCATAATGTAAAGTTCATAAGGAATGCAAAAGTATTAGTAGATACCTTTTGTTCAAAATTTCATACAATGTATGGGCCCAGCAGCTTCTGCTGCGCTACTCGGCTTCAAAATTTCATACAATGTATACAAAAGGGTCACTTACGTTTGAAAGTCTTAAAAATTAATTCTTGGAAAAGATCCATTTCCCAATGGCATACATTGTGCAATAGATGGAGCCCAGGCTATGGTTGACAGGCAATTTATGTATATGAACTACTTTTTAAAAAGTAGCAACAGATGTTTTAGCAATTCATTCCATTATGCATAGCAACAATTGGTCTCCAAGAATCTTTGTGAAAAGGTCCACAAAATAGTGAATATTATTAGTGTTAGCAATGAAATTAAGAATGATTCTGTGAGTAATGATGATAAACTATGTAGATACTGAAGAATAATTTAAGTATTATATTCTGCATATGGAATTAAGGAGCTCTCCAAAAGATATTTTCTAAAAGACATTTTTAATGAATTTTTGTAACAAATTTGTTATTATTGTAGGTTTTTACTCAATTAAAGTTTTAAAATCAAATTTGTAGTATTATGAAATAATGTAACATATCTTCAAGACATATTAAAAAGTTAAATGACATTATTCTAGGACTATAGGGAAATGAGATTTATTTCATTAATTTGAAGGTTAATTATCATTAGTTTTCTTGGCAAATTTATATTACATATAAATAGTGCCACTCTCTAAGAATTGACACAGTTTCTACATTTGTTTCCAGCAGTATGAAGAAAAATACCCTAATCATTCAATATGAATTTATATTGCACTATCAGATTAGACAATTTGTGTTTCAAAATGGATGTGGAACATATTAGTACTATTTATTGGAGAGTTAACTGAGCTAAAAAATGGCTGGCCAAGCCTGAATTAATCAATTCAATCATGTAGCATGTACTTGAACACTGGCATAATTTTTGACAAACTACTCAATCTCTCTATAGCTCAGTCTTTTCATCTGAAAAATGGAAATGGTAATAATGCATAATTTAGAAGATTCTTTAGAAAATTAAATAATTTAATACATGTGAAACACTTGGAACTGTTTCAAGCACATAGTGAATGCTTAAGAAATGTAATTTCTTTTCATGAATATATTATAAAACACTTTATTTTTTATTTTTTTTATTTTTTTAAAGATTTTATATATTTATTTGACAGAGAGAGATCACAAGTAGACGGAGAGGAAGGCAGAGAGAGAGAGAGAGAGGGAAGCAGGCTTCTTGCTGAGCAGAGAGCCCGATGTGGGACTCGATCCCAGGACCCTGAGATCATGACCTGAGCCGAAGGCAGCGGCTTAACCCACTGAGCCACCCAGGCGCCCCTATTTTTTAATTTTTAATTACAGGATAATTGACATTTAATATTCTGGGTTCAGGTATACAATGTAGTAATTCTATAATTATATACATTATGAAATGCTCACCATGATAACTATAATTATAAATCAATTAATCAACTTAAATAATAGTATTATAAGGCACACTAAAGGACAACTGTCATTGACTCATGCCTTCACTTTCTGGGAGGTTTGAATTGGAATACTGATTCAATCTACTATTACCTCTGCCACACCAATCCATCAACTCATCTAAGAATGACAACAAGCCCAAGAATTCTGTGAATTCCTCTGAGGAATATAATTCGTCTCTCTTTCTAAAACTTTGTGGTTTTTTTAGTCACATGACTAAAAACACATGTTCTGGTGATTCCTTTCTTACTCTGTCAGCCAGTTCATTTTCCATAGGAGTGCTTTATCATGTGTGTACCCTGAATTTACTCTCTCCTAAACTCATGTTTCTCAGTCCCACATGGAACAAGTGGTTCACAACACCCCTCCTCCCCATGAGAAAATAAATACAGGCACAAAATTTATAATCACCAAGGTTAATGATTTTTTTTTCATGAGCCTACTTAAGAGGAAATTTCCATTAAGCACATTGCCTCTCATTCCAAGTGTTTCTTGGACATCGTTAAATGCAGTTTCAGAGAGCACCTGAGCTCTGCCATTCCACAAGGAGCAGTAAAAGATAGCATTTCAACAGACAAACTGGGGAGTATTTGCTTTCAACTCTCAGATGTGAATTCTGCTGCTGTTGATATTTGGTTTGAATGCTAAAAATTTTAACATAGGATTCTTTGAGGTAAGTTTAGATTCAATTTGGGTCAACCAAATATTACAGGCAGGTTTCTTCCAACTATATCTTAAAAGATAACATTCAGTGTGAAAGACAGAGTAAGGAGAAGAAAGAAAGAATAACAGAATTATAATTTTGTCAGTGTCCACTTATGAGACAACATGTAAAAAAGTCTCTTAAAGGCTTCTAGTTTCATTATTTGATTTTTTTTTAAAAATTACTACTGTAAATATATAGTACTTCTGTCATTTAAAACACGCTCAGGACTGGTTATTATTGTTTTAGTTAATATTGCTCATCTTTGATCTATGCTCTTTACTGCTGCTTATTCAGATACCCAGCAATCTTATCTACCTTTAAGATTTCAATAACTATCAATATAATTGAGAATTCTCAAGACAATGGTTTCAGTCTAAACTATGCTATTAACTTCTAGATCTTTAAGTCCAACAATCTCCTGGACATCAGTTAAAACTCAATAAGCACACAACTGAATTCATCAGTAGGAGTCAGCTTCACAAAATATCCTATGTTAAAATGTCCAGCCTTTAGGGGTGCTTGGGTGGCTCAGTCTGTTAAGCAGCCAACTCTTGATTTCTGCTCAGGTCATGATCTCATGGGCCATGGTTGGAACCCCTCTTTGAGCTCCATGCTTGGTATGGAGTCAGCGTCTCTCCTTCTCCCCCTCCCTCTGCCCCTGGGCTGTCGCTCTCTAAAATAAGTAAGTCTTTTTAAAAAACTCCATAAAAAAATGTCCAGGCTTTAAACTAAGTATCAGTAAAAGCAGAATTCACATCTAATAGCTGAGAGCAAATACTCAAGCCAGCCAAATATGGGGCAATTTGAGCATCAAAATAATTAAATATGACAACGAATTATAAATCATTGAAAAATAAGCATCTAGGTCCTTAGGTATAGTAGGTAGAAAGTAAATCAAATGTATGGGGGAAAAGGAGGCTTCTTAGTGTACAGTGCCAACTGATAAATGTGGAGGGAGCACTAGAGTTGGAAAATCACTTTGTAAGCAACATAGTAAAGATGGGCTCATGCAAAAATCATCAATGGATGATAAATTATGGGGGGGAAGTTTTAATGAAGAGCATATGTTTATTTGTATATCCTGGAGTGTCTCATCATAAAGTGTTTATAATTGCAAAGAGGAAAGAGTAACTGTCCTTGGGGAAAATGAGACAATGCCTTGATGAAGTGATCAAAATAAACATCCACTATGAGAGGTGGGTGGACATCATTTGCCTCTGAATGTAATATCCTGGGAAGAACACAACATCACTTACGTGATGTTATAACCTGGGATGTTAAACCTGAATCTAATCAGGACAAAATGTCAGACAATCCTGAATGGAAAATATTCTATGAAAAAGGAGGAGAGGAGGTTATATTCTTTAAGAATAAGTAAATAAATAAATAAATAAATAAAGGCAACAATGATGACAATGACAGTCTGAGGAATTATTTCTGATGAAAGGAGACTAAAGAGATACATAATGAAATGCAATACCTGATCCTGGAATGGATCCAGTTCTAAAGGGGAAAAAAATGTTATATAGGAATTTATTGGATCAATTGAAAAAAATTGGAATTTGATGGTACACCAAAATGCTGTATCAATGTAAAATCCTAAAGTGGAAAACTGCAGTGTGAATATGTAAAGGGATATATCTTTTCTTAAAAATATATATACTGAAGTATTTAGAGATAAAAGCAGAAATATGTGATGTGAACAATTTAGTCTTAAACGGTTAAGGAATAGCTAGCTATACCTCTATCATTTGACTATCTATATCTATATACAAAGAGAGAATAAAAGGTCTAAGAGACTCTTTGTGTCATTTTTGTAATTTTTCATTAAGCATGAAATTACTTCCACATAATTTTTTTATTTAAAAAAATCTAAGTTAATTCTCCTTCCTCCAGTACTTTCCCGCCTCAATGTTTAAATGAATGACACCACCAGACACTGGTTGACCACACAGAAAAAGTGGTATTATCTTTAAATCCTCCTTTCATATCTGTTTTAATCAACCGTAAGTCATGGTGATTGTACTTCATGATTCTCTCTTGAATTTGTGCATTTTCTTCCCTCTCACTGAATTTATAAAAATGAAAGCAAACTGTTCCCATCCCAAGTAAAATAATTCTTGAGAATGATCATTTCCCTTGGACTACTACAAGTTAATAATGATTCTAATCCCTGACTCCAGTCTTGACATCCATAATTTCTTCTCCACACTACAAACAGCAATCTAAAGTAAAGTTCTGAAGTAGAATTCTGATTGCCTTACAACACTTTAAATTTTTCCAATTGCCCTTAGAATGAAGTCCACCTTTATTAATATACTTTACGTGACTTAATACATTTGCAGCCTTTCCTTCCCATGTCTGCATCTACCACAATGACTATTCATCTTTCTGGCTTCTAGGCCCTTGTCCATGCAGTTTGCTCTGGAACACTCTGCTCTCCTCTTTTCCTTGCCATATCTTACTCATCTTTTAGGTCCCATTCACAATTTCTTTAGGATAGCTTCCCATCCCACCCCTAAAACTGTGAGGTGCCTCTGCTTTGTCTTACTTTTTCTCTTGTACTTCCCCTCTTCTTGCACTTAACATGTATCATTACAACTGCTTTCCCAGTTGCATGTTGTCCCATTTTCTTGAACACAATTACATTTTCAAATCAAGTTTAGAGCCTGACACTAAAGACTATTCCCTATACTGAATGAATGACAGTAAGGATATATTAGGTATATACATATCAAGATTTATTTATTTATTTGAGAGAGAGTGAGAGAGAGCATATGCATGCATGCCGGTGAGGGAGGGGCAGAGAAAAATGGAGAGAACCTCAAGCAGACTCCCCACTGAGCACAGAGCCCCATATGGGGCTCCATGTCATGACCCTGACATTATAACTTGAGTTGAAACCAAGAGTGAGTGCTTAACTGACTGAGCCACCCAGGCACCACAAGGTTTATATATTTTTTAATAAAACAGCTAAAAACAATCAAGGTCTTAATAACATTTTCTCTTCCTTAATTTACTTTATTATTAGAATACAGTATATAATACAGATAACCTACAAAATATGTGTTATTTGACTGTTTATGTTATCAGCAAGGCTTCCAGTCAACAATAGTCTATTAGTAATTAAGTTTTGGGAGAGTCAAAAGTTATAAGTGGATTTTTGACTATGTGTGGGTCAGTGCCCCTAATCCCTTCATTGTTCAAGGGTTAATCGTACCAGGGAATTTATTGGACAGTACATATACTAAATTCTGAGATATAAGAAGAAAGATTAACTAATGACACAAAATATGGAGTAGAGTTCTTGTTTGTTATATTAATCACACTGGCCATTCTATGTCTAGTGTTACCCTTTGTGTGGAATTAAAAAAATACTGAAGTTTTATATTCCCATCAAGGGGTATTTTCTGGGGTTGTTACTGGATATTTAGATGGTGGTGCTCAGGTAGTGGGGCTGAGAGACTTTGTGATGTAATGGTGGTGGTGGTGGTAGTGGTGGTGGTGTGGAAAGTAATGGTGGTTGTGAGATGGGGGCGTGATTGAAAAAGGACAGTGAATGGTGATGACCATGATGAAGCCAATGACACTAATGATGTTGACAAAGACTCTGGCTGTCTTGGGGGTCATACTGGGATTCAATCCACATTTAGCTACAGATTATCATCTTGGAGAAGTCATTTAAACTTCCTGATTATTTATAAGATGAGGGCAATACTGACTACTATAAAGTTGAAGCAAAAATTAAAGAGTTCTTTTTTTTTTTAGTGATTCATTGGCCACACTTAGGCATTTAAGAAATGGATTTTTTTATTGTTTTACTAATCCTTTTACTCTTCATCCTTATCTTCAGACTTCATTAAACACCAACTATCTCTGACAGTTTAAATTATTTGGTCAGTTTAAATCTTTCTTCACCCAAATATTCTAAAACATTTTTCAATATGTAATAATCATTGTTTTTATGAGACTCCACTTTATACATATTCTATGTCATCCAAGAAGTAGTGGAAAGCCCTCTTCTTATTTATTCTTGATGACTAAGAATCAGTTTCCCCTCACCCTTTGCAGCATGCACTAGTTAGGATTCTTCAGACCACAGTGATAATAGCTTGACTTAAATTTATTTGGCAAAATACATGTACACAACACACACACACACATGCACACAAATAAATAAATTCACTTGTCTACTTAACTAGCAATAGGAAGTATCACAACTATATTAAAAAATTTAAATGGATTCAAATATGACAACTCTTACCAACTCTAGGAAAACTTCATATAGGTAGGAAAGGTAGCTTCCAGGAAACCCTGATGCCTATATTTGGCAAAAAATAGACATTTTTCCTTAAATTTCCACACTCCACTTCTTTTATAATAATATAATTTTTAACTAAGTAGTTATTAATGTAATGGTACTATAACCAGTTTCCCTTGATGATGGGTGTGGCCATGCAAGTTATAGGTAATATGATCTGAGCAGCAGTGCCATATACACCTTTTAATATGCTTTTCAAAAGAGGAGATGTCCTCCCCGCCTTATTCTTTCTCTTTCCACTGGCCATAATGCAAATGAAGGGGAAAGCTAGAGGTGTCATCTTTCAGATAACAACTTAGAAGAGCTTGGGCCTCTAATGACTTATTTGAGGAGAGTTAATTATACAGATCAGACTTTTACATGATAGGTTAATAAACTTCTACTTTGTATAAGTTAATGCTATCTTGAAGTCTTTGTAATATTAGCCGATTTATAGTCTAACAAATACATACCAAGCATTATTATCCAAAGGGGCAATAACCTTCTTCTGCTGCAAAATAAGGACTCCTGAAGAAATATACTGATTAGCGTATCTTGGTCCATATGCCTATCTCTGATTCAATCAACATTAGTAAGTAGAAAAATATCTAAGTCATACATCCATTCTTGTAAGCAGGAAGATGGTATTATGTGTGTGATCACAAGGAGTTTGACGATAGGACTGGCACTCCCAACAGAATCATATTAAACAGGAGAGAGCAACCATTTTTTGAAAAGAATAGTGCTACCCAGGCAAAAAATAATAGCTGCTCTCTAGAGACCAGAAAACGTAAGTGAAAAACTTATGAAAGTTGTGAAAACAGCAAAGTGTATTTTCCTATATTTGAAAACACATGAGGAGAAACAACAACAAACAAACAAAGCTTTTCTGACTGGGCAAAGTATCCACCTTCTGAGTCTTAACAAAATCAAGAACAAACAGGTCTTCAAGTTTAGAATGTCATCTCAGGATGACATTAAGCAATGCCTTCTCCTCTCAACCTGTCTTTCTCTTTATCTTAGAAGCTCAGTGAAAGTTAACAAGGCTTCTAATCAGTGGTTTATCAATCTGTTTTTGACTTTGATTCCTTTCCAAATAGTTGGTCCTGTTTTAGCAGGAGATTTTAAAGATCATGGACTTTAAATGGGAGATGAAGAGTCTGAATCCTCTGTAACTTTTATCCTCTTGATGATTACAACTATGAGTACCTTGTGCACAGAATAAGGGATTAATGTCCAGCACACATAAAAGTACCTAAGGCTCTCCATGACTCCCATGTATTCTTTCACAAACTGCCCCTATATCACATGCTGGATATGGCATAAAAGAATATTCTTCATATTACTTATTTGTAGAATTAGCTCTAGTTCTGCATCTTACTCCTATGTTTCTTCCTAAGGACTGACCTCTGACTGATTTGTCATTATCTCTCCACTTTTCCTTGCTATCCCTACTCAAAAAGCCATGTTTCCTGGATACTCTTAAGGATGGTTTTACTTTTACTCTAGAGTAGCAACTTCATGGTCTATATAGGGTAAAACTGTTGGGGGTTCCAATTAACTCCCAGAACTCTCTACAAGTAAACTGCTCCTGTAAGAGCCTCCTCACATCAAGTCACCCATTATCTGTCTTGGTCTTGTGGTCATAGCCCATTTTACATCATCATATTCAAGAAGGAAAGGGGAAATAATTGTTGAATCAAGTCTGTCATTTGAAATTCATTTGGTTTCTGGTTTACTCACTAAATTGTGCCACTCCAAAAAGACACAGATGTTACTTGTCAGAGCCATTTAATGACTAAGAAGCCTTTCAATTCTTCAGTTAAATTTCTCAAAAGAGTCTTCTGAAGAACAGGAAATGACTCCTTTGCCAATAGTAAATGAAGTTGAATAGAAAAAAGCTTGAAATTGTCTCCAAACTTTGAACCTCCATTTTCTGGGTGGATTTCATACTTGGCAAAAGATTCTCTAAATTCTGCTTATTACATATTGCTTGTCTAGATAGCTACCAGGATACATATTCTGATACATGGGTAACATGCTTGCTTCCATTTTTTCCTCACTATAAGGTCTTTACTCACAAGAAAGCTAAATTTCTTTCTGCAAGTAAGCATGGGCAGTATCATCTTCTAGCAATTTCCATCTTTTCATTTAGCTCAGGAGCTGGAAGTCACATGATTGATTTTGATAGGTTTCCCTTTAGCAACTAAGACAGGAAAACCAATTTCTATTTTTAAGCAGGATCCATGATGATTCCTTTTGAATAAATAATCAAGACTTTTTAAAAATATATGATAGGGTCCTGATTCCAAATCTGACAATAAGAAATCTCTTAACTCCTGAAATGTGAAATGAAATGCAACTGCATCCTATACTATATTGCTAAAATGAAAGAAATACAACAAAGACTAAAGGGCAGATTTCTAACTTCAGGTTGATATTTACTTTTTCCTAAGTATGAGGCTAACTCAAGTTACAATTAACACTACTAATTTTAATTTTGTTTCATTTTTATTTGAATATTTGAATTTCTCATTATTTGAAAATTTGTGAGTGTGGGGATGCCTGGGTGGCTCAGTCGATTTAGTGTCTGCCTTCAGCTCAGGTCATGATCCCAGGACCCTGGTACTGAGCCCAGAGTTGGGCTACCTGCTCTATTCAAAGTCGGCTTCTCCCTCTCCTTCTGCCCTTCAACCTGCTTATTCTCTCCCTCTCTCGAATAAATAAATATAATGCTTTAAATTTTTTTAAAGATTTTATTTATTTATTTGACAGAGAGAGATCACAAGTAGGCAGAGAGGCAGGGAGAGAGAGAGAGAGGAGGAAGCAGGCTCCCTGCCGAGCAGAGAGCCCAATGTAGGGCTTGATCCCAGGATGCTGGGATCATAACCAGAGCCAAAGGCAGAGGTTTTAACCCACTGAGCCACCCAGGTGCCCCTAATCTTTTAATTTTTTTTAAAAAATTAAAAAATTAAAATTTACAAGTGTGTCTTGGCTACAAAATTTCATGTTGACTTTAATTTTAACTTTGGAGTTCAGACTAAACACCACTTGAATCTTCTAATTCTTTGATTTGTTTATTTCTTTATTCATTTGACAGAATTAAAAATTTTAGTTATCTATATATCCAAAGGTAAGCTGCATATTGAACAATTTATGAAAATTTGGGAATAGATGGATGGTTAATCTAGTCTCAGAAGCTTAGCAGAAAAATGAGAAGTAATCATAACCTAGAAAAAAATTTATAACCACTTAATACTTACTAGAATGACTGCAATGTACAGAATTAGAGTAAGATCTATAGTGTGTATTAAGATAAATTAGAATTTTTGCTTAATTTATAAATTCAGCTCTGTAAGAGTTGAATTTTTTTTTTCTTATTTGACAGAGATCACAAGTATGCAGAGAGGCAGGCAGAGACAGAGGGCAAAGCAGGCTCCCTGCTGAGCAGAGAGCCTGATGTGGGGCTCGATCCCAGGACCCTGGGATCATGACCTGAGCCGAAGGCAGAGGCTTTAACCCACTGAGCCACTCAGGTGCCCCAAGTTGAATTTTTTTCAAAGATTTTATTTATTTATTTGACAGAGAGAGATCACAAGTAGGCAGAGAGGCAGGCAGAGAGAGGAGAAAGCAGGCTCCCTGCTGAGTAGAGAGCCTGACGTGGGGCTCGATCCCAGGACCCTGGGATCATGACCTGACCCGAAGGCAGAGACTTTAACCCACTGAGCCACCCAGGTGCCCATTAAGAGTTGAATTTAAAAGAGTTATAAATTCAGCTCTATAAAATCAAGACTCCTAAATTTCATTCTTTCAAACTCTCTCTCCCGACTTGCCTCACACTCCCACCCCAGGAAAATGAAAAATCTAACAAACATGAAATAAGAAATAGTGAATCCCAAAGCAACAAATAGGATAGAAAGTCTGCAGTCATGAATAGAAGTTATAGACTTTTTCCTGAGGTAGGATAGAACAAGTGTTTTTAAAAGACCAGAAAATGAAAGGTTTACAATTTTTTCTATTAGTATGAGAAACAGGAATTTGCAGAAAGAACTAGAAGGGCCAACATTCTAAAAAGAAAAAAAAAAGCTATGAATGCAGAACAAGAGTCAGCTAGAGGGCTAACATAGAAGTAATAGGCTTCTTTAAAGTAGAACTTTGCACATGCTATCCTGAGCTCTGGATTTGTGTTATTTCTAGAGACAGTATGTAAAATCTATTATAGTTATCTATGCATGAAATAAAAGACTGCTCATTCACTGTGGCTTATCAAAATGGGATTAGGAAATGTTATACTTAACAACACAAATGATCCAAAACAGACCACTTTCACATAATTTAGTATCTATTCTAAAGAAACAGACTTCAGTACCCAACCCAAGACTTATTATTAGCGTTAGACTTTAAGAAAAGTTTTAAAGGACCATAGGTATAAGAATATTTATCAAACATAAATGTGTCCCAATATACTCCATGCTTAATATTCATAGCTATCAGATATTTCATCACTATGACACTCTTGATAAAAAATTTTGCTGGCTGATACTGTGCATGTTTTGGAGAGCTGATAAATTTGCCCAGCCTATTTATAAGGTTGACAAAAGGACCCCTGGACTTTCATACTATAAATATCTCTCTAAATAATTATGCAGTACAAGAAATTTTAAAAGCTCAATCTACCCTCTTGAGAGATAAATTATTTGAACATTTTTTTATCATAACTGGCTCTAGCAGCTCAGTTAAGCTCATATAACTAACTGGTAATAAATATAAGTCATAACTTTGCTCTAAACCCCAAGTTTTAGTGAGCTTCATAAAACTCAGTTGTGTACAATTAATATTTTGAACTTGTGCACACAGAATTGTTTTGAGTTTATAGAAAATAATTATTTGTGAATGTCATACTTCACCAATAAGATGGGACCTTTGGGAGATAATTAGGTCATGAGGGTTATAAATGGAATTAGTACACTTAAAAAAGAGACCCAAGAGAGCTCTCTCACTTCTTTTACCATGTGAGGAAGGCAGGCAGAAGATACTATCTATAAATAAGGATTCGGGCTCTTCCAGATACCAAATTTGCCAGCAACTTGATCTTGGAATTCCTAGTGTCCAGAACTCTGAGAAATAAATTTCTGTTGTTTATAAGTAACCCAGTCTATGATATTTTGTTATAACAGCTTGAAATGACTAAGACAAATACTTTAAAAAGGAAGCAAAAGTTAACATCATACTTAATGGGGGGAAATTGCACTCATTTCCCTTAAGACCAGGAATAAGGCAAGAATTCCCTCTCTTACGATGTCTATTCAACTTCATACTGAAAAGTTCTATCTAATGCAATAAAACAAGAAAAAGAAATAAGAGGCATATCAGATGGGAAAGAAGAAACAAAATTGTTCATAGATAACATGATCGTTTATGTTGACAATCCTAAAGAATGGATACTAAAGAAAGAAAGAAAGAAAGAAAGAAAGAAAGAAAGAAAGAAAGAAAGACAACTCTCCTATAAATACTAAGTGAGTATGGCAAGGTTTTAGGATCCAAAAGCCAATTGTTTTCCTATATGTCCGCAAATAAGAATTTGAATTAAAAAAAAAAATGCCATTTACACTAGCACCAAAAAATACTTATGCATATACCTAACCAAAAAAAAAAAAAAGAGGATCCATTTACAGAAAATGACAAAAATCTAATGAAAGAAATTGTAAGTCAATAGAAAGATGGTCTGTGTTCATGAATTAGAAGAATCCATATCGTTGGGGCGCCTGGGTGGCTCAGCAGGTTAAAGCCTCTGCCTTTGGCTCAGGTCATGATCCCAGGGTCCTGGGATCGAGCCCCACATCGGGCACTCTGCTCAGCAGGGAGCCTGCTTCCCCTTCTCTCTCTCTGCCTGTCTCTCTGCCTACTTGTGATCTGTCAAATAAATAAATAAAATCTTAAAAAAATTAAAAAAAAAAGAATCCATATCGTTAAGATGTCAGTTCTTCACAATTCGATCTATAGATTCAATATGATCCTAATCAAAATCCCAGCATGCTATTTTGTACACACTGAAAATCTGATTGTAAACCTTGTATTGAAAAACAAAAGACCCCGGGGCTCCTGGGTGGCTCAGTGGGTTAAGCCACTGCCTTCGGCTCAGGTCATGATCCCAGGTCCTGGGTTCGAGCCCCACATCGGGCTTTCTGCTCAGCAGGGAGCCTGCTTCCTCCTCCTCTCTCTGCCTGCCTCTCTGCTTACTTGTGATTTCTCTCTGTCAAATAAATAAATAAAATCTTAAAAAAAAAAAAGAAAAACAAAAGACCTAAAAAGAAAACATAATACTGAAGAAGAAGAAAATTGGAGAACTGACAGTACCTGAACGAGATTTATTATAAAGTGACAATAATCAAGATAGCACGGTTTTGGCAAAAGAGTAGACACAGATCAATAGAGTAGAATAGAGAGCACAGAAACAGACTCCAACAAATATTGTCTAGTGATCTTTGACAAAAAAAAAAAAAGCAATTCAATGGACAAAGGATAATCTTTTCAACAAATGATGCCGGAAAAATTAGATGTCCATATGCAAAAACTTCAACAGACTATAAATTTAACAGACTTTCCACTTTTCATAAATGTTAGCTCAGAATGAATAATACAACTAAATATAAATTGTAATACTATAAAACTTCTAGAAGGAAAAAGCAGAAAATCTAAGTGACCTTGGATTTGGCAAAGTTTTGCACATAACACCAAAAGCATAATACATGGGGGAAAAAAATCTGACAAACTGGACTTCATTAAAATTTAAAATTTCTCTCTGTGAAGACACTGTTAAAAAATTGAAAGGACAAGCTACAGACTGAAAAAAAAAATCCTTTGCAAAATACATATTGTATAAGGACTTTTATCCAAAATATATAAAGAACTCTTCAAACTCAACAATAAGAAAACAACCCAATAAAAAAAATGAGTGAAATATCTCAACAGACATGTCACCAAAGAAGATAGACAGCTGGCAAATAAGCATATGAAAAGAGACTCAATATCATTTGTCATTAGAAAATTGCAAATTAAGGGGCACCTTGAAGGTTCAGCTGGTAGGTCATTCAATTCTTGGTTTCAGAGTCATGAGTTCAAGCCTCATATTGGGTGTAGAGATTACTTAAAATCTCTTAAATAAAAGAATATTGCAAATTAAAATCACAGTGAGATACCATTATACACCTATTAGAATGGTTAAAATTTTAAAAACTGACAATAGCAATTGCTGGTAAAGATCTGGAGGAAGAGGAATTCTCATTCATTACTGGTGGGAATGCAAATTATACAACCATTTTGGAAGATAATTTAGCAATTTCTCACAAAGCTAAATCCAACATGTCAACATATAAATCTGCATGTGAACATTTATAGTCGCTTTATTCATAATCGTCAAAACTTGAAAGCAGCCACGATGTCTTTTACTGGTGAATGCATAAACAAACCATGATACATTTATGCATTGATTTATTATTCAATGATAAAGAGAAATGAGCTACCAAGCCATGAAAAACATGAACAAATCTTAAATGCATATTGCTAGTGAAAGAAATCAGTCTGAAAAGACTATATAATGTATGCTCTCAATTAAATGATAACCTGGAAAAGGTAAAGCTATAGAAACAATAAATTAGCTTTTGATGGAGAAGGGAGGAAGGTCAAATTTGTAAAGCACAGGGTGTATCTTAGGCCAGTGAAACTATTTTGTATAATTGTGTAATTTTGGATACATGACATTGCATTTGTCAACACCCACAAAACTACATAACACAAGATAAACCAATGCATGAGAAGTACAAAAAAAATCATTTAGGAGGTCAGAAGATTCCAGAAAGGAATACAAAAGTCATCAAAACAATCTAACTGTATTACAAATGTGTGAAAGAACCTCACAGAAAGGTAGTAGGGAAAAAGACATTGATCTAAGTAACTCTGGAAATGACTGGAGTCTGTATGACTAAAGATAAAGAAATTCCATAATCACTGGACTCTGGATGAGAAGGTTGTTTCCCATGGGAATAGGGTAAAGAATTCTGATAACTGCTATTCAGGTATGCTGGAAATGAACAATTAGATAAATGGATAGTGGATAGTGGGAGCTAGGTGTCTCACTGTTGAAATGGGAGTTCAGAAATGAGGGCAAGGAGGGAGCTAAAATGATCCTTGTGGCAATGGATTAGAGTTGGAGATATCAATACCAACCCTTGTTTAGTTTAATATGAATACAGAGAGTTACATATGCAAATTTTATAGATATGTGTACATACATGGATTAGAATTCAGACATATATTTCCTTGTTCAGTCTGTACAGAGTTCCTAGAATCAGTGAGGCCCAAATAGCAAATACATGTAGCACCCAGACTCTCTGCTCTAATACCAATAAAATGAACTAGGATTCTTTGGAGAAATGGCTGATTCTAAGACGGGAGCAATAAAATATCAGTATAAACCTCGAGTGTATTATAGCATCAAAAAGTAAAGAAATACAGATTTTTTTTCACAAACCCTACAATAATGGAAGTGTATCAAGGGTACCAGAGCCAACTAAAAGAGCCTACAATGGGTCAAAGCTGGAACATTACGAGCAACAAAATAGAGTAGAACTGGATGATAACTCAAAGTATAAAATAAATATCCATGCATCCACTATGATATACACCAATTATCAAATAAAGAAATAATGCGGTAAAAGACAGATCTCTTGTGCAGAATTCCAAATAATTTGTGTAGGAGCCTCACTCCTTAAATAAGGGCCATTCATAAAACTTCCTTACAAAGAGTACGGCATGGAGAGTTGGGAGGGGGTTTGGGAGAAGAGTAACTTTACAGTGGAGAAATCTGATGTGATGAAAGTATCATTTTACTTTTGTGGTCTTCCTTCTCAAAACCCATAATCTTGACCTAATAATGAGGAAAATGTCAGACAATTTCCAATTGAGGGGCATTCAACACAATACCTGACCAGTACTCCTCAAAATTGTCAAGGTCATCAAAAACAAGGAAAGTCTGGGGCGCCTGGGTGGCTCAGTGGGTTAGACCGCTGCCTTCAGCTCAGGTCATGGTCTCAGGGTCCTGGGATCGAGTCCCGCATCGGGCTCTCTGCTCAGCAGGGAACCTGCTTCCCTCTCTCTCTCTCTCTCTGCCTGCCTCTCCGTCTACTTGTGATGTCTCTCTGTCAAATAAATAAATAAAATCTTAAAAAAAAAAAAACAAGGAAAGTCTGAGAAACTATCTCAGGCAAGGGGAGCCTAATGAGACATGATTTAATATAATATTATATCCTTGGTGAGATCCCCAAGCATTAAAGGACATTAGGCAAAAACTAAGGGAGCCTGAATGAAGTATGGTTTTATTTATAATATCAATATTTGTTCATTAATTGTAATAAATATCCGACACTAAGGTGTAAATAATGGGAGAGCTTGTTATGGGGGTATTTAGGAAAATTCTATATTATCTTTGCAATTTATTTGTAAATCTAAAATTGATCTACAAAATAAATTTTATTTAAACAGGAGAAACTACTTAGAGATCCTAAGATTAGAAAAGGACAAAGAAACCAAGGCCTTCCAGTACAGAAGCATTTCACAATTGTAAAAACTTTCATTAGCTAGTTACATGTAATACCAAAAGTGAAAACATCTAGTCCAAATGTTTTTAACAATCAAACATCCACACTTACATTTTATTTATTTATTTTTTATTGTGTTATGTTAGCCACCATACAGTACATCATTAGTTTTGTTTTGTTTTGTTTTGTTTAAGATTTTATTTATTCACTTGACAGACAGAGATCACAAGTAGGCAGAGAGGCAGGCAGAGAGAGAAGGGGAAGCAGGCTCCCCGCTGAGCAGAGAGTCCAATGCGGGGCTTGATCCCAGGACTTCGGGATCATGACCTGAGCCAAAGGCAGAGGCTTTAACCCACTGAGCCACCCAGGCGCCCCACATCATTAGTTTTTGATATAGTTAGTGTTCCATGCACTTATGTTTTAAGATAATTCTTCTTTTTGAAATATCTCATTTGCTTATAACCTAAAAATGGGTTTTAAAGTGTTTATATCAGCGTGCCTGGGTGGCTCAGTTGGTTAAGCATCTGCCTTCGGCTCAGGTCCTGATCGCACAGGGTCATGGGGTTGAGCCCCATGACAAGCTCCCTGCTCAGAGGGGAGTCTGCTTCTCCTCCTGCCACTCCCCCCTGCTTGTGCTCGCTCTCTCTCTCTGACAAATAAATAAATAAAAACTTTAAAAACAAGTGTTTATATCATATGTACTTTTGAGTATGAATAATCCTTAAACTCATTGGTACAGTGAGTTTGTCTTTCTACTATGCTAAGAACTGGTAATGTTACAAAGTACTAGAAATCCGAGATCTAGCTTAATAGTTATAAGCAACAAAGCACACTTGAATACTTGTTCAGAAGAGACCCAGGTTTTTAAAATCAAGGGGGAAAAGTTGAGAGCTAGGAGAGCTAGGAGATAGTCAGCTGATAAGCCCAGAAAGCAGTTCAGTAATAATTTTAAATGATTTATATAGTTTTATGCAGCAGATAGTAATCAATTTTTGTTTTTTAAACAAAGAAAAAAATTAGTAATTTGAAATAAAATATGAGCGAAATTATGGAAACTTTTCATGTAAGACTGAAAAACAAGTTTATACATCTTTGAGATAGTATGACATAATTGAATGCATCTACTCACTTATTCATTCAAAAACATTTGTAATCAACTGTGGATAAAATAGATTTTCAATAGTCCTAAGTTTTTAGCTGAATTATTGAAACAACAACAACACACACGCACATACACACTGATGCAAAGTCAGTGACTATAAGGCAGGACAGAAATCACAATTTTGTTCAGTAACATCATTTAATTTCATCTGATGAGATCAGTGGATATTTTCAAAAGACAAAGAAAACTAAACAAAGGGAAGCTGATAAAGGTGGAGGCAGGTGCTTTTGTAATTCATTAGCTATATTTGTGACAGCCTTTGAAGACAGATATGACAAGCATGATTATGACTTTCCTTTGAGCCCTACGTTCAATGGCAGATTAGTAACCTGATAAGTTTTCTATATTTATCTCCATAACAGAGATCCATTTTCAAATCAGCCAACACAAAGCATGGCTTCTTTTTATATTATTGCAACACCCTCATAGGACGGAGCCATCTGGACAGATTGGCTGGGGTCTGTTAATTACTCAGGAGATGCCTGTCATGAATAGGTTACCTCTGTGGAACTGCTAGGAGGCAAAAGCACTTTTTCCTCTATGGCCAGTTTATTGCTTAGAATAACTAAGCTCTTTTATAGGAGAATAGTACATTATTTTGTTTACTGATTGGATCAATGGAAAGTAAAGGGAAATAGAATGGAGTTTAGTTCTTATCTTGTTCTGCGTAGTGAGAGGGGGTGGGGGTGCCGGTGCTGCCTTAAAGGCAAACATGAATGCTCCAAGTCCCATTTTAAGGAAGTACACTCCAATTCCCTGTACCGGATAATACCCAGCTTCTTCCAGCCTGGAAAGTGGAAATGGGCCGGTGTGTGCTCTGTAGAAAGATACAAATCACTTTTAGAACATGTGAATTCTGCCTTCCTCCAAGGTTTCTTCTCTTCAAGAAAAAATAACATATCTTCTATTTTGAGTTTCAGTCAGGAAATTTTCATTGAGCATCTTCTGTGTGTCTCATTGTCCTGAGCCCAGGGCACACAGGCTGTCATTTTTGCTCTTTGGAAAGAAAAGCAGAGTTGGAAGAGGCAAACATGGGAAAACAAGTCATGCCCACTTGAAATCCCCATCACATTTTCAGGTATAAGATTTCCTGAGCCAAACAGAGAAAGAAAAGCCCATATTCCTGTTATTAACTTAGGGATGGAAGCAGGCCAAGAACGTTTACTGAGCACCTAGTGACACTTGACCAGTACTTAACATATGTGCAGGAGAATTCACAAAAATATTTGTATTTCTTCTGCCATTTTTCATGTCCAATTTTCCTGGGATAGTTTCTTGATTTAGTTCTATTTGTAGGCCATAAAGAAGAAACTACTTGAAGTCAGTGTTTTCCTATCATTTTGTAAAAATTAAATTTATTGAAGAGAACATACCAGGTAACTCCAGATGCAAGGGGTATGACCCTGTGGACAAAGAGAGAGAGAGAGAGAAGATTCTCAGAGAGTGGGAATGGGAGAAGGATTTCTATGACTAACTAGGACCTGATATAGGTGGTAAGGTCTCAGAGAGAAACAGCTATGCTATCTAAGCTTCAAGTCTGAACTTTAAGGATCATGGACCCCAGTCTTGCCAAAGATTCACCCCCAATACACCATCAGTTAAGAAGCTATGAACCTATCACATCTTGAGCGATCACTTAGAACAGGATGACTAGCAGATACCCCAAACTCCATTCTGCTCTGGAAGACCATGGGTCAACCATAGTCAGGGAGCAAGTTGCAGAGAAAGGAGTAAACCCCTCTGAAAATTCAAGTTGAAGTCCCTTTGAATTGGGAGTCAAATTTCAACTGATTTAAAAGAAATAAAGAAATGCAGTCGTATTTCTTCATAGTTGAATTTGAAGCTTTGACTTTATATTTACTATGCACAAATTGTCATTTAATTCTCAAAAAAAAAAACCTCATGCCATATCAGTTTTGTGGGTGTTGAGTTTGAGGAGTTCTTTATAGATCTTGGATATCACCCCTTTTTCTGTAGTGTCATTTGCAAATATCTTCTCCCATTCCGTGGGTTGCCTCTTTGTTTTGTTTACTGTTTCCTTTGCTGTGCAGAAGCTTTTGATCTTGATGGAGTCCAAAAAGTTAATTTTTGCTTTTGTTTTTTTGCCTTTGGAGACATATCTTAAAAGGAGTTGCTGTGGCCAATGTCAAAGAGGTTACTGCCTATATTCTCCTCTAGGATTTTGATAGATTCCTGCCTCATGTTGTGGTCTTTTATCCATTTTGAGTTTATCTTTGTGTATGGTGTAAGAGAATGGTTGGGTTTCATTCTTCTATATATAGCTGTCCATTTTCCTAGCACCATTTATTGAAGAGACTGTCTTTTTTCCACTGTATATTTTTTCCTGCTTTGTTGAAGATTATTTGATCATAGAGTTGAGGGTCCATATCTGGGCTCTCTACTCTGTTCCACTAGTCTATGTGTCTGTTTTTGTGCCAGTACCATGTTGTCTTGGTGATCACAGCTTTGTAGTAAAGCTTGAAATCAGACAACGTTCAAAAAATGGGCAGAAGTCATGAACAGGCACTTTCCAAAGAAGATACACAAATGGGTAACAGACACATGAAAAAATGTTCATCATCATTAGCCATCAGGGAGATTCAAATCAAAACCACATTGATTCATTTATTCTTCTCCTACCCCCTTAACCCCCCCATGTTGCATCTCCTCTCCCTCATATCAGGGAGATCATATGATAGTTGTCTTTCTCCGATTGACTTATTTCACTAAGCATGATACCCTCTAGTTCCAACCACGTCATCGCAAATGGCATGATTTCATTTCTTTTTTTTTTTTTTAAAGATTTTATTTATTTATTTGACAGAGAGAGATCACAAGTAGACGGAGAGGCAGGCAGAGAGAGAGAGAGAGGGAAGCAGGCTCCCCGCTGAGCAGAGAGCCCGATGCGGGCCTCGATCCCAGGACCCTGAGATCATGACCTGAGCCGAAGGCAGCGGCTTAACCCACTGAGCCACCCAGGTGCCCCGATTTCATTTCTTTTGATGGCTGCATAGTATTCCATTGTGTATATATGCCACTTCTTCTTTATCCATTCATCTGTTGATGGACATCTAGGTTCTTTCCATAGTTTGGCTATTGTAGACATTGCTGCTATAAACATTTGGGTGCACGTCCTCTTCGGATCACTACGTTCGTATCTCTAGGGTAAATACCCAGTAGTGCAATTGCTGGGGCATAGGGTAGTTCTATTTTCAACATTTTGAGGAACCTCCATGCTGTTTTCCAGAGTGGTTGCACCAGCTTGCATTCCCACCAACAGTGTAGGAGGGTTCCCCTTTCTCCACATCCTCGCCAGCATCTGTCATTTCCTGACTTGTTAATTTTAGCCATTCTGACTGGTGTGAGGTGATATCTCATTGTGGTTTTGATTTGTATTTCCCTGATGCCGAGTGATGTGGAGAACTTTTTCATGTGTCTGTTGGCCATCTGGATGTCTTCTTTGCAGAAATGTCTGTTCATGTCTTCTGCCCATTTCTTGATTGGATTATTTGTTCTTTGGGTGTTGAGTTTGCTAAGTTCTTTATAGATTTTGGACACTAGCCCTTTATCTGATATGTTGTTTGCAAATATCTTCTCCTATTCTGTCAGTTGTCTTTTGGTTTTAACTGTTTCCTTTGCTGTGCAAAAACTTTTGATCTTGATGAAATCCCAATAGTTCATTTTTGCCCTTGCTTTCCTTGCCTTTGGTGATGTTCCTAGGAAGAAGTTGCTGTGGCTGAGGTCGAAGAGGGTGCTGCCTGTGTTCTCTTCAAGGATTTTGATGGATTCCTTTCTCAAATTGAGGTGCTTCATCCATTTTGAGTCTATTTTCATGTGTGGTGTAAGGAAATGGTCCAATTTCATTTTTCTACATGTGGCTGTCCAATATTCCCAACACCATTTATTGAAGAGGCTGTCTTTTTTCCATTGGACATTCTTTCCTGCTTTGTCAAAGATTAGTTGACCATAGAGTTGAGGGTCTATTTCTGGGCTCTTTATTCTGTTCCATTGATCTATGTGTCTGTTTTTGTGCCAGTACCATGCTGTCTTGATGATGACAGCTTTGTAATAGAGCTTGAAGTCTGGAATCATGATGCCACCAACTTTGGTTTTCTTTTTCAATATTCCTTTGGCTATTCAAGGTCTTTTCTTGTTCCGTATAAATTTTAGGATTATTTGTTCCATTTCTTTGAAAAAAATGGATGGTACTTTGATAGGAATTGCATTAAATGTGTAGATTGCTTTAGGTAGCATAGACATTTTCACAATATTTGTTCTTCCAATCCAGGAGCATGGAACATTTTTCCATTTCTTTGTGTCTTCCTCAATTTCTTTCATGAGTACTTTATAGTTTTCTGAATATAGATTCTTAGCCTCTTTGGTTAAGTTTATTCCTAGGTATCTTATAGTTTTGGGTGCAATTGTAAATGGGATTGACTCCTTAATTTCTCTTTTTTTTTTTTTAATTTCTCTTTCTTCTGTCTTGTTGTTGGCATAAAGAAATGCAACTGATTTCTGTGCATTAATTTTATATCCTGACACTTTACTGAATTCCTGTACAAGTTCTAGGAGTTTTGGAGTGGAGTCTTTTGGGTTTTCCACATATAGTATCATATCATCTGCGAAGAGTAATAATTTGACTTCTTCTTTGCCGATTTGGATGCCTTTAATTTCCTTTTGTTGTCTGATTGCTGAAGCTGGGACTTCTAGTACTATGTTGAATAGCAGTGGTGATAATGGACATCCCTGCCATGCTCCTGACCTTAGTGGAAAAGCTTTCAGTTTTTCTCCATTGAGAATGATATTTGCAGTGGGTTTTTCATAGATTGGGAGGGAGACAAACCATAAGTGACTCTTAATCTTACAAAACAAACTGAGGGTTGCTGGGGGGAGGGGGGTCAGCAGAGAGGGGGTGTGGTTATGGACATTGGGGAGGGTATGTGCTATGGGGAGTGCTGTGAAGTGTGTAAAACATGGTGATTCACAGACCTGTACCCCTGGGGATAAAAATACATTATATTTTTATTTAAAAATTAATTAATTAATTAATTTAAAAAAACACACAATAAAAAACCACATTGAGATACCATCTTACACCAGTTAGAATGGCCAAAATTAACAAGACAGTAAACAACATGTGTTGGAGAGGATGTGGAGAAAGGGGAACCCTCTTACACTGTTGGTGGGAATGCAATTTGGTGTAGCCACTTTGGAAAACAGTGTGGAGATTCCTCAAAAAATTAAAAACAGAGCTACCCTATGACCCTGCAATTGCACTACTGGGTATTTACTCCAAAGGTACTGATGTAATGAAAAGGAGGGCCATCTGTACCCCAATGTTCATAGCAGCAATGGCCACAGTCGCCAAACTGTGGAAAAAAACAAGATGCCCTTCAATGGATGAATGGATAAAGAAAATATGGTCTATATATACAATGGAGTATTATGCCACCATCTAAAAGGAGGAATACCCAACTTTTGTATCAACATGGACAGGACTGAAAGCGATTATGCTAAGTGAAATAAGTCAACCACAGAGAGTCTATTATCATAAGGTTTCACTTAGTTGTGGAGCATAAGGAATAAGATGGAGGACATTGGGAGTTGGAGAGAAGTGAGTTGGGGGAAATTGGAGGAGGAGATGAAGCATGAGAGATTGTGGACTCTGAGAAACAAACTGAGGGTTTTGGAGGGGAGAAGGTGGGGGGTTGGGTGAGCCTGGTGCTGGGTATTGTTAAGGGGACGTATTGCATGGAGCACTGGGTGTGGTACATGAACAATGAACTTTGGAACACTGAAAAGAAATAAAATAAAATAAAATAAAATAACTCATGCTATAAGTATTACCAGGTCCTTTTATCTCTCAAAAAACTATAATAGTTATCTATAATTTTTATTTTGGTTCTCAGGTACACAGAGTTAGTTTAATCATAATCCTTAGCTCACGACACACCTTTGTCTTTGGTCCATACTGGCCATCTTTTTTGTTACTGGCTTATAATTTTTTGGTTATTTTTAATTATATATTAAGTGTACATGAAACTACAATTAGTAAAAGCTTGTACCTTGGCATACACCTTATTACCTCCCCTTGTCCATCCCTTTGCTTCCCTCTGTGCATGGTAATCACCATCTTGAATTCTCTTTCATTCATCCATTTTTTCCTTTTTTATATGGTTTAATTTTCTATATTTGTGTTCTTTATCTTTATTTTGTTTTTAATATTATAAAAAAGGGTATCATGCTACATGTAAATTGTGGGGACTCACTTTTTATACTTAGTATTATATTGTTATGTTTGATCTACATTCCTGGGTGGGACTGTAATCTATTCATTTGACAGCTATACAATATTCTATTGTGTGACTATACTATCATTCGTCATCCCCCACCCCCCAAAAGGACATTTGGGTTGCTTCCAGATTTCACTATCATAAACAGTGCTGCTAAGACGTTTATGGGTACATGTCCCCTATTGAACATTGGACTCTGCACCTCTATTTCCCATTGCTCCAGACCCCAGCCCATGCTCTGTGCTACTTTCTGAAGACCATTTCTAATGCATACACCTTGGCTGGAATTCAGGGGAGTTTCACAGAACCCACAGAGGACCTGCCTCACAGAAAGACCATATGGAAAAGCAATAGGACTCTCTGACAGGAAAAGGAAGAAGTACCAAAATGGAGAGAAAACAATGGTTACCATAAGTAAAAATAAATCGGTCAGTCTCCACCCCCAAAGAAGTCTATGAATGTTCAATGACATGAATGTTGGACTTGAGATAAAGCAAAGTAAACTTGCAAGTTAGGAGTCTAACAGCCATGTAACTTATGGAGCTCAAAGAATGGGAACTGAAACAATCTCAGAGTTAGGGAGTAAGTGTCAGGGGGAGCACAAGCTTGGAGAAGCCTGGAGAAAGACTCCCACAACCAGCCTCTGCAAACTTGGGTCTGTATGCTTACAACCATGTATTTGCTGGCATGTGAAAGAAAGCAATATGCCCCTACTTGACACCAACCTCAGAATTATACATGAGCTATTTAATCAATAATATCTGTATGGCACAACTATCCACCTTACATTTCAAATATTATGAGGAGAATGGAGATTGGAGCAAAGAAATATAAACCAACTTGGCAGCATTTTGTGAATCTAATTACAGAACAGAATGCATGTAAGCAATTATAGTCATGGATGTAGCAGACACAGACACTATGTCACAATATAGTAATTTTTTTCAACCTTCCCATTGCCTCAATATTCAGTTCCATTCTTAGGCATAAACTGAAAGACCTCTCATGAGGCAGTCCTTGCCTGTCATCCAGTTTCCTCTCACACCATGTCCTTAACAAGATCCAATCATCCTACCAACAGAGACTTAGTGTTGCTCCACAGAATTGCCATGATTTGTAAAGCCTCCCTTGTTTATGCTATTCCTACTTACTGAAATGCCGTTTGCTACCCCATCCACTAACTTCTAAGCATCTCCAGGAGCCACCTCAAAGTTTAGTGCCTTCTGTTATCACTTGATCTTTCTTAACCTTTCTCCCTCTCCCTTCTTCTCTCCTTCCATCTTCCCATTCCCCATGCCCAGGCATATGAAACAGACCATCACACTACAAATATACTTCTAGTTTTACCTGTCACACTCTTCCTCCCATTAGGTTTTGAGTTCATTTAGGATGAGGGATATAATTAATGACATCTAGTTGGCACTCAACCGAAGTTGATATAGTAGATGTTATAAATGCCCTACTTTACCCACCTTTACCTGTGTGGACACCCATCATCCAGATGCTGAGAATAACTTGGGCTAATGTCTTGACACCTGTAACCTCGGGAAAACTGGCCTTGGCAGATGGGAGCCAACTTGCCAGAAGCTGAATGTGAGATCAGCCAAACTTCTGGGGGTGGCCAAGGACTGGTTGTTGAAAGGGTACAAAAGCCCTGCCCCTTTCCTCAATGAGACAAACATTGCGATAAAATGTACGTTTCAGTGTCTGGTGCATCAGGCTAAAGCTAGACTTGCCCTGAGATCATGTCCTTTCTCCATTCTCTGCTTCTGTACCCTGCTTCCCTCATTCCCTTACTGCTTTGTCCTGAAGAGTACCTTATAAAGTACATGTACCCAAATCTCTGCTTGAGGCTCTGCTTCTAGGGAATATACCTAGGGACAGATTTTTTGTTTTGTTTTGTTTTTGTTTTTTTAAATTGAACCATGTTGCACTGAGGGACTTGTCCAAGAGAAGCTGGCATTTGAGTTTAAGTCTCTATTACCAGAAAATCCCTGTTTTACTATACCATTCTATCAAATGTCTCTAATGGTTGGAAAGTGCGGGCAATAATTATATGGCACAGAAATGTGTATAATATTATATATAACTTAATATACATAATAATACATAGCTCTGCAGTCTAATTTACCTCAGGAGTCTCAGTTTCTTCATCCAGTGAGTTTGGATACTCATAGGATTGTGAGGTGGTTTAAAAGTGACAATAGGTGGGACACCTGGGTGGCTCAGTGGGTTAAGCCGCTGCCTTCGGCTCAGGTCATGATCCCAGTGTCCTGGGATCGAGTCCCACATCGGGCTCCTTGCTCAGCAGAGAGCCTGTTTCTCCCTCTGCCTCTGCCTGCCACTCTATCTGCTTGTGCTCACTCTCGCTCTCTCTCTCTCTCTCTCTGACAAATAAAAAAATAAAATCTTTTAAAAAAAGTGACAATAGATAAATTACTCACCATACAGCAAATTTTCAGTAAGTAATTTCTAGTACCCAACAGTGCCCAATAGGATATTTTGACAACCCATTGTATAGAGAGTGATGCTGAGTAAGATTAAAGTAGATAAAGTCAATTCTCTTGTATTTGGCAGGGTAAACTTCTATTAATTGGACTCCCTGGGGGGTGGTTTGTATTTATATCGTCAGCTTATAGAAAAACGTGAGTTTTGAATTTGCTCACTTATAAGCTATAGAGAATCAGGCTTACTGTAATTAATGATGTGCTTACTTTGGGGTTCATACACTTGTAGTCAAGATCATGTGTTAATCTGACTTATTTAAATCTGGAAAAGAGAGGGACCTGGAATGGCTTCCCCTACTAGACCATTTGTGTTAGAGACACTCTTTCCAGGTGTCTCTGCTTTACTCTTAATTGGGAGCTTTTCCTCCCTTTCAAGTAGCTTACCATTCCCAAATATTGTAGACTGAAGGAACAGGATTTTATTTTAACTACACTGGAAAGTATATATATATATATATACATACACACACACACACACACACACACACTATATATGTGTGTGTGTGTGTGTGTGTGTGTATGTATATATATATATATATATATATATATAAAATCAGAAAAGGAAAGCAAGTTGCAAAGGGGAAAAGCAGAGAAGTGTGAGAGTTTGTTTGGTTATCTGTAAAACTGAAAATCTCTAAAAAACTTAGTTCCTGTTCCAGAATTCTGTCATTCTAAAGCAAGATTTTTTCCCCGACATATAAAAAGTAAAAATAAAAGCTCACTGCTTGATTAAATTTACCTAAAATAAACTCACCAGACTCGGGCCATTTCCCCACACCCACCTGAGAAGAGAATGTGCTGACAGCCTGGGGATGGAGGGGAGCGGGGGCAGGGAAGGCACAGTGGCAAAGCATGAAGGAAAGGCTTCCAAAAGAAAGTTATTCTCACCTTCCAGTGTTTGGGTTGTCTGAAATCAGCAGCAATAAAGCTCAAGTGTCAGAAAGCAGGAACAATTTCTTTGCCTTGAGTGAATTGTAGGTTATTTCCAATGACTGGGAATTAATATTTTTTAAGCTACTGTAGTTCAAAAATGTTGTCATTTCAGAGAATGGAACAGCCACAGGAAGTGGGCCACACAGAGCGCACTTAGAGAAAGAGAAGGATATAGATTCAGTCCTTGCCAAGATGTTGAAAAAATTGCCTAGAAAAGGTCAATTTGATTTAGAGGGGATTTATACTTATTTTTTTGTTTTCCTTTTTTTTAAAGCTCTCTTTCACTTTGCATGGCTCAGTGGAGAACAAAGAAAAACAATGTATTTGGTTTTATTTTCCCAGGATGTGAAATGCCTTGGCAAAAAAAAACTTCCAATGAATTTAATCTGGCCTTTGAAAGATTGCCATAATGAAACCAAGCATCTCAATATAAATTGGTAAAAATATTTTGATACACCCTTGATAGTTATCTTCTAAACTGAATTATTACGATATACCACCCCAGGCTCTTGGCAAAATGCTAAGAATACTGCGAGGAAAGAAAAAGCTTAAATTTCAATATTTGTGAAGTATGTTGTTCTTTTTTATTTTTTTTTAATTTTGCTTGGTCCTTTTATCAGGCATCTTACTAATTTGTATACATCCCAGATGAGAAAAAAAGGGTATACATATGAGAAACTCACGTGAAATAGAGCCAGTTGTAAATAAAATTGACTGTATATGGAATGCGATTGGGTAGACGGAGGGTAGATGGAAGAAAAATCACTATGCATAGTAAGCTGTAAAAGTAGAAGTTATCCATTGAAATTTGTTTTTTTTTTGCTTCAAAACATTTCTTGGTCTTCCATGGTTTTCTCACTAAATATTAATTTGTAATCAACTAAATTTTACTGATTCTCATTTCTTTTACAAAATTAAGCCCCTAGAATGCAGTTACAAGGAATTTGGCCAGTCATATCATGTTGCCCCAAATGGGATACTAAATACAAATATTTCTTCATGTATCAAACGTACATATTTGATACATATACGTATTTCTTCATATATCAAATATATAAAAACTTCACATCAAAAGGAATTTTAGTGATCATCACTTTTGACCCTGTGATGCTCTGTCTACCACTGAGTGCATTGAGTTCTCCATAATTATTAGTGACATTCAAGCAGATTCTGTGCCTCCACAAAGCATCTCTGTTTAAAGGATCTAATTAGCTGTTAGTTATTTCCCTTCTGACAAGCCTGGGACAAGATGCTTTTAGAGCCTTCTATCCAGGGGAGGAATGGTTTTGCAGCATCTTGACATAGGCCTTTGGAATCATAGATTGTCCATTTCCAGTGACAGGGAATCCACCACCTCAGGAGAAAGACTGCCCCAGTTTGACATAACTCAAATTCCTTAAAAATTATTTTTTTCCTAACTTGGACCCTGACCTGGCTTCCTGCCTCTGGATGAAATTGGTGATGGGAACCAATCTCTTCCTTCCTTCCAGCCTCTCTAAAGACAGTCTGATCTCACTGCCTTTCCTCCCCTCATTCTTCAGCCTACAGCCGGCTCTGTTTCCTCTATCTGAAAATAGTGACCATTTTAAGTATGTATGTGTATGGCTTGTATTTGGAAAAAAAGTTAGTGGACACTTTTAAATAAGAATATATTTTTTGAGTTATGAAAATTACACTTTGAAAAAAGTACAAAGATTTTATAATACTCACTTAGCTATCTTATGGGGAAACAGATGCTCCTTTCCTACCTGTAAGAATGTATGTCTATACAATACTTTTGGAAAGCAGTAGGGAGCAAAGCACATGATACCTGTATCTGCTCTTGGACTCCATAATCCCATTTCTGGGAATTTATCCTAGAGGTATACTCACAAATACATGAAGAAATATGCATGTAAGAATGTCCCTGCAGCCTTGGTTGAAGTAACACAGTGACAAAGATTACAACAATAGCAATTGTAAATAATAAGAAGAAGCAACCTAAATACCCACTATCAGGGGACTAAGTAAATGAAATACAGAAAATGTGGTATAACAGCATATAAACAGCGCTTTAAAAGGACACAATGGGGGGCGCCTGGGTGGCTCAGTGGGTTAAGCCGCTGCCTTCGGCTCAGGTCATGATCTCAGAGTCCTGGGATCGAGCCCCGCATCGGGCTCTCTGCTCAGCAGGGAGCCTGCTTCCTCCTCTCTCTCTGCCTGCCTCTCTGCCTGCTTGTGATCTCTCTGTCAAATAAATAAATAAAATCTTTAAAAAAATAAAATAAAATAAAATAAAAGGACGCAATGGCTTCTGCTAATAGAAAACATCTCCAATTTCTACTCTTCAGTAAAAAATAAAAGATTTTCAGAACAGTGTGTATAGTAAATAGTATATATTTATTGTGTGTAAATATATTATAGAAAAGCGTATGTATGTAAGTGCATGCATATGCTCATACTATTTCAGGAAGGACAGTCTAGGACCTATATTAGGTAAAAGCCCTGTGAAATAGAACCAAGGTGAGGGAGTTAAATGGTAGGCCTCACACGGAGAGCCCCACTTTGTCTTTATCCTCTTGTGCTGTATCTACTATTTACCATGTTCTGTGATCTCTTTTATAATAACAAAAAGTAAAAAGCTCTTTATTTTTAAGTTGTTGCCCACACACAGTATGCAAAGTATCTCTGTCGCTCAGCCTGTTGACAGTTCACAGTTCCTTACCTGAATAAGTTATGTAATCCTCAGCTGTGAAAATTCCAGAGGACTTTTTTCCTTTTACGGATCATTTGTTAAACTGTTGAACAAAAGTTATATCAGCCTGATCCCTGAGGACCTCACTGTTTACCTTTTCCAAAAACAAAATGTCCATTTATCATGATCCATTATTTCCTATTTCTGAGCCAATTTCCTATTTGTGACAAAACATTTTCCCCAGTTCCATAATGACACATATTTTCGTCAATGGCTTTTGATGCTGAACTTTGTTAAAAGCTTTTGCAAGTGGAAACAGATTACATTTTCATTTTATCCTTTATCCATAGTTACATATGCATGTCCTTTAAGGGAATATATGATGTGGTCAGTTATAACTTCCTTTTATGGAAATGACATTGCTTTCCTCACTATAGTTTATATGTTCAGTGGTTCCATTTTTATTTTTAGTTTTCACTAATTTGATAATTTTCATAAAAGTGAAACAGATTAATGGGTATTTTCACAGTCCCTTCTGGACCTCTCTGCATCGATGGATGTTAAATTGATAATCAAAGAGCCCTTAAAATATTGGTATTTATCACTTCAGTTTCCTCATTCTGCTGTGACATTTGAGCATTTACAGTCTACAAAATTACCTACATACTACTATTTCTGACTATTTGAGACTAGTTGGCCAATTAGACGCAGGCATCTAAATAAGATTTGGAGAAATAAGAGTGTTATATATTGGGGCACCTGGGTGCTCAGTGGGTTAAAGCCTCTGTCTTCGGCTCAGATCATGATCCCAGGGTCCTGGGATCGAGCCCCGCATTGGGCTCTCTGCTCAGCGGGGAGCCTGCTTCTTCCTCTCTCTCTGCCTGCCTTTCTGCCTACTTGTGATCTCTGTCAAATAAATAAATAAAATCTTAAAAAAAAGAGTGTTATATATTAATCTTCTCAAAAGATATTTATTAAGAATAAAATATGTGCCAGACACTCCAGTTGTTGCTGGGAATGCTATTGTGAGCAAAACCAGCCATTGTGCCTTCCATTACTCCATTATTAAACTTACAACCCAGTGGACAAGACAGACATGATCACTGAAATGTATAATTACTAACTTTGATAAACGCAGTAAAGGAAAAAGAAATGCAAGGAGCTGAAGAGAACGTAATTTGCCAGGGAGTGAGGGGGTGGTGCAGTGTCAGAGAAAATGTAAACCGTTGTGAGCCTTTGAACCATCACTAGTGTGTATACTTGGCTATTAAAGGCTGCAAGTGTACTTGTCAGCCTTCCTCTGGATACCTGCAAAGGATCTGGTCTTGTTTATATGCCTTCTCTTTCCTGATCCAAGCCCTGCCATACTCATGATCATGGTTGGATTCCCTGACCAACTTCCTTCTCTTTAACTCTCTTCCCATTTGCTTGCTCTAAAACCAGGAGCTCCATGTTTCTCAAATAAGTAAGACCACAGATCCCACAATGCTTTTATGGTTTGGAAAATCAAATCTTCATTTTCACACTTTTAATCCCAGATGACCTTAATCTTAAATAAGCTATTTATGATAGTTCAGCAGAAAGGCATGAATTTCTTGCTGTAAGAGGAACATCTTTTTCCTAATATCTGGTTCATTGACACTAATTTTGTCCTTTTTAAACCAGTTCGGCAGAGAAATCTTCCTCTAAAAATTCTGTAATCAAGACTCAAGTAAAGAATATATTCATGGGGCTCCCAGGTGGCTCAGTGGGTTGAGCCTCTGCCTTCGGCTCAGGTCATGATCCCAGCATCCTGGGATCCTGGGATGGAGCCCCATATCGGGCTCCCTGCTGGGCGGGAAGCCTCCTTCTCCCTCCCCCACCTCCCCTGCTTGTATTCCCTCTCTCTCGCTGTGTCTCTCTCTGTCAAATAAATAAATAAAATCTTTAAAAGAAAAAAAGAATATATTCATGTTACCTTCTGGGAGTTAAAAAAAAAATCTCTAAGCCAATATTTGACTCTAGGATATAGTTTAACAAAACTTTGCCTTCTATTTATATTGAGAAATTATCTATACTTATTTTTAAACATATTTTCATATCTTTCTTCTATAGGGTAACATGAAAGGAATATCATTTTTCTACATTTAAATTTTCTGTAAGTTTCCCTAGATGACTAGTCATGTTCCTAACTATTCTAGACCTGATGAGACATAATGTAATGAGTTCATAGAGGAGGGGTGGGGGAAAGAGGACATTCCTAGGACCTGAATGTACCAGATAGATATTATAATAAATAGTATTTATGCAAAAATGCCCCCTCCAAAATATTTTCCTTCTTACTCCATCATGTCCTCCATCCATCAGTCACCAATTTCTTCTTTCTTTCTTGGTCTGTTATCTCCTGATTTTCCTTTCCTTTTCATCCTTCAGTCATCCACCTCCTAGAACCTTTGTTCCCTCCTGAAGAAACTACTACAGGATCCTCCCTTAACTCTTCTCCTGCTTTCTTTCTCTTCCCTTTCCCCAATCATCCAATGATGCTCCTGGATTAATCTTTCAAACATGATAGTCTTCTGTGTGATTCATTATTGCTCCCAAGAGAAATTACAAATGTCTTAGCTAGCTACCTGGTGCCCTTCACCTCCTATCCTTCACTTACCTTTCTTGGTTTATCTTTCTCTGCTCTTCAAGACCTATTAAGTACCTAGCTCTGTTTAATACCTGGTAAACGCTTAAATATTTCTGAATAAATGAAAGAAAGGATGTGTGCTTTTCCTTCTATACCTTGTTCATCCTACAGGCCATGTCTTTACATTTATGCTATATACCCAAAGCCTAAATTTCTTTTTGGTCTGGTTTTGTAAAATTCATAGTGATCTTTCTACAGTGACATCACCTTTCTATGAACTCATGGGCTTCACTGCTTCTTTGGGAAATAAGGTTCCAGTAGGGATGTGGTAAAAGCTAGCAGGGATCTCCACTAAATTTCTTTAGCCTGGCAAAACACAGTACAGGTTTGGATGTTGAAAAGTAACCAACTAAAATCTGAAAACTGTTATAGACTCAGCATTGAAGTAGTATCATTGATGACCCAAATGTCTCTTTTTTATGAGTCCTATGACTCATTCTTCTCTGACCAAAAATGTTGGCCCAAAATACAGAGAGGAAAAGTTTTTACGAAATTGCTTACATCAAAATGTAAATTATCTGCATGGATTTGTGGGCACTGCAGCCTTCAAATAAAATTGTGTAGGGATATAAGTAAAAGGAGTTCAAAGGAATCTTTAGATGTTTGAAGAAATATATACTATATTCTTTTCCCCACCCCCAAGGAAATAGTACACAGCCAAATCTTTTTTTGTGGATAGACTGGGGGGCGTGTAGTTTAGAGTCATGCATTTTAAGTTTGCTTGGATTTTAAGTGAGCCATTCAACTCTTGGTGTGTCTCATTTTATAAAGATAATTATATCCTGCTCCTCCCACCAGGCCTAGAAGGAGACACTTTACCTTCTGAACTTTTCCTCCCCCAGGTATTCTGATGTTTGAATGAGGATGAGACTCCAGCTTTCATGTTACACCAGACAAAATAGTTCTCCTCTCTATCAGGACTTAGGAAAATCTACCTTTATCCATGGGAAACCCTCTTTACCAGATTATGTGCCATGGGAATGATCAGGATGCCATATAACCATATAGTAATAAACCATTCCTTCCCACCTCCTGCTGTCTGAAGGATCCTTGTATATTATAGATATGGTCACATCACCATTTGGATCAAAAGCCTTATGTGGCTTCCACCTCGGGACATTCCATGTAGGTTTCCCATAACCCTAACTATCTGATTTACCATTTAAGTTTTCACAATGTGGTTCCCATGTGATCCTGATCCATCTAATCTCTCACCACTTTCTCACTTCATCGTACCAAATTATTTGCATTCCTCTGGACACTGCATGTGTTTCATGAAGCTGCTTTTTTCATGCTACTCTCTCTATAAGAGAGTCTTTTTCTTGATTATCTTTTAAGCATTCTTCAAATTTCAACCCAATTTTCACTTCTTTTGCAACGCCTCTCCCGGTGTCACTGTCAAAGTGATCACTCCTTCTCTACCTCCTGATATTTTACAAATACTTTACTATGGAATCATGAGAAATATACTATTATTTTATTTAAGCCACTGAAAGTTGGAGTCTATCTCTTACAACAGTTTGGGCCACATCCTGATGCAATAGATCTAAAAGTTTAAGGGTCAAGTCATTGGGATTTTGAAACAAATATACCACTTGCCACTAAATTTTCTTTCACTAATCTTTCTATACTACTGACAGACTTTCATTATACAATTACCCTAAATAATACAGAACTTCTCTTATTTTCTTTCCCAGATTATAAATGTGGCCTAGTCTCATCCTATCTTTCTCCTATGCTGCCACATCCTTATAAATGATCTTGTCTCCTAAATTCAATTGTTTAACCAGCCTTAATATCTTATGAGTAACAGAATGACATCATAAAGATGAACAGACATGTTCACTGTTCGTAGAGTTCATAGTCCAGGGACTGGAAATACATCTTATCCAATAGGGTGAGTGCAGTCTTAGAGTCTATACAAGACTCAGGGAGTATAGACAATGGAATGATTCATTTCCCTGGTTTTGAGGGTCAAGGAGCGGTAAACCATGAGAATCAAGGAGTGCTTCAGAGAAGTTTGAAGAACTGGGACATTTCCTAATGGGAAATAGGATATAAGGAGATCTGTGTAGAGGGAATATCAGGTACACAAGTGTAGAATTTAGCAGCAGTAAGGGAACCACAAGTTATTCTGTGTGGATGGAGCTTCTGGAGCAAGGTGAGGCATGACAGGACATAGGGGTAAATGCATAGGCTAGAGCCATAGCATAAAAGACCTATTCACTATACAAAGGAATTCAGACTTCAATTTTAAGGTTACAGGAAGACATTCAATGGTTCTAAGCAGAAGAGTTACCAAAAAATTGCTTTGTATTTGGAATAACTGAGACCAGAGAAAAAGACATTAATTAAAACTCCCTTGCCTCCAAGGCCCTCTCCAAGCAAGAATTGAAGAGTACTGAAACTCAGAGGGAGTCAAAGGAGAAGGAGAGAAAACACCTGAAATGAGGCTGATGAAAAGTAGTAACGAAAGGACTTGTAGGTGGGTTGTATTTAGGGAGTATTGAAGAGGATGGCTAGATAAAGCTAGGGTTTTAGCTTGGGTGGTGGTAGAAAAAGTCAGGGTTAGACAAGCTGAATTTCAGGAATCTGGCTTCACCCTTGATGTGCTCATGCCGATCCCCCATATGGCTTACTTGTAAAGCTATGCTGGGGGTGGGAAGTTCAAAATAATAAGAAGGAGTAGAGAGAAATAAGTCCACATAATCCGCTCATTCATTTGTTCTGATTCCAAATGCAAACTTTTGGGAAGGTAGGTTTTGAAACTACAAGAGTAAACATTAGTGTAAAGAGAAAGAATAGTTTCCGTTCTTGTGATTTTGAGCATACTTCTTTCTGGTTCCCAAATGGAAGCTTTTCCAAATAATTCTCCTTCTATTGAAGGTAGAATGGGAGAACTGGTACTTGTCAAATGTTAAAGCTTTGCATAAATTGCGTTTTAATTCCTATAATAAACCTCCATTAAATTAGTGTCATTATCTCAATTTTAATGGTTGAAAAACCCCAAAGCCCAGAGAAGTTAATGGGCTTTCTCAAGGTCCCCCAGCCGGTAAGTGGCGGAGGGTACGTATAAGTCTACAACTGTCTGGTTCTAAAGCCCATGTTTCTTCCATTACAAGATGCTGACTTCAAGGAACACCTTGGCTCCAGAAATCAGGCTCAGAATAACAGTTATTTATGAGAAAACTGAAAGGTTTCCCTGTCTCTTAAGCTATAACGAGCCCTAAAGAAGCATTCCTCAACAAAAGCATTTCTGCCAAGTGTTCAAACTCAATTTCAGAAATGATCATACCTATCTTATTCCATCCAAGAAATCCTTTTGATAATTAGCTAAAGCTAAATGAAAAACTATCCAATCGAATGATACATGATCAAGCAGAAGAATGTAAGAGTTATGAAAATTCCTTCCTAATCTATTTGGAGTTTAACATCTATCAGTTAGTTGGAAGGTACTCTACACACACTTCTCTCACTGGACAGTCCACCTGCCAATACTAACATCTAACTTTTCTCACTTGATCTTAGCCAAAAGGCCAAGAAGCGATATCTTCTAAGTCTTCTCAAACCTAGGAGTGGATCTCAGTCCTAAGAGAGCTGCATGACGATAAAGGACTAGAGATTTCTTTTGGAATCCCTGTATGACAAGATCAAAATTATATTTATTTATTTTTTTATTTATTTTTTTATATTTATTTATTTTTTTAAAGATTTTATTTATTTATTTGACAGACAGGGATCACAAGTAGGCAGAGAGGCAGGCAGAAAGAGGAAGGGAAGCAGGCTCTCTGCTGAGCAGAGAGCCCGATGCGATGCAGGGCTTGATCCCAGGATCCTGGGATCATGACCTGGGCCAAAGGCAGAGGCTTTAACCCACTGAGCCACCCAGGCGCCCCAAAATTATATTTAAATCAAGCATAAATATTGCTTAATTTTTAGATGATTGTATTGCACATCTTGATCAGCATTTTCTGTTGGTACTTATCAGACCCAGCAAAGTGCAGCAGTACCTTGCTCATTTTCCTGGGAAACTTCTAAGTGCCCTTCGCATGACCAGGGAAAGATGTGAGCAGTAAAAGAAGTGCTAGGAGAGAAGTTTGCATTCTCTTAATAGTTCTAACCACACTGTACAGTGTATGTCAAAATGTTAAAGAGAACAGAAACTCTTAATGCTTTGTGCAATGTATATAGTTCCTGGGCTTTGATGTTTCTGTTTCTGCCCCTTTACTTGTACAAAATTGTCTTTTTTTTTTTTTTAAATCTTTTATGTCTCATTACTGACCTGTCAAACATTATTTTAACTTAAAGAGTAGCTGACGCCTTGCAGTAAACCTTGAAAAGCCCCCTGTTTAAAAACAATCTGCCTTTATGCTATACATATCTATAGTGTTGTTATGTTTTTATTACAGGGAACATGTCTTGGAAAGAAATTTTCTACATAGGCATTTATGTTTGAACAAATGCAGCCATGTAAGAGTCCAGACTTGGTCTTTTGCACTGATGCTATAGCGCCTGGTGTCTCAGTGAGTTAAAATGGAAATTCAGAGTTTAGGGATGGCAAAGTTTGCAAAATTTAGGGATGGCAAAGTCATCTCCACATTTTTTTCAGGTCTTTTACAGCCCCCAAATTATTCTCTTAACACTGCTTTTCAAGTTATGCATTCTCACAAATTTAGAGTAATTACCTAACACCTAAGTCAATTTTTCTCTTTAGTATGGATTAAACATTTCTCTCAGGTACCATTTCATTTGGCTCAGTCAAGATTCCTCCCCCTCCACCATCACCACCACCACCATCACCAACTCCCACATTTTTTTTCATTGTTTCGGCAAGCAGTGACTTGATTTCCCTTCCTTCCCCTGCCCCCTTGCCAGTTTTGTCCCCCTCCTGAACAGACCATTTGAAGTGTTTCCCAACAGCCTCACTGAGGAGGAGGTAACAATGCACAGAAATGCTGTGTGACTTAGTGAGCTTGAAAGATCTGGACATCAGAGGGAAGGAAGTGGGGGATCTGCATAAAAGAGGTTTTCTTCATGATTGAACTGAATGGAATTGTTCTGGAGGAAGTGACATGCTCCCATTCATGGGTGGTAGGGTTATACTGAAAGGCAGAAGGTAGCAGGAGATACTATAATTGGACTCCCTCACAAGGGTTTAAAAGCCATTGCATTATCATTAGTGGCATTTTTTCCCATTTATATCCTGTCATTGTTAGTCATTGTTTATGAAAATACTGTAGTATTAGCCTTGTTTTTTGTTTTTTTGTGTTGTTTTTTTTTTTTTGCCATTATGAGAATTGCTTTACTTGATGAGCAAGCTGGAGTCATAGTTTTCAAAGTCAGTCTTGTGTAAGATACCAAATTACATTCACTGAGATGAAGATAAATGTGGGTGCTTTTTAAACAATAAAGCAAATACTTTGAATAAAAGTGCATTGATTCTTAACAAAAACTATGGGCTAATCCATTTCCACTCAAAGATTTCCTTATTTTATTTTTAGGATTCTCATTAGAAGATTCAAAAGGAAATTTTTAAAATATTTGTTTATTTACTTGAGAAAGAGCAAGAGAGAGATTGAATGAGAAGGAAGGAGGGACAGAGGGAGAATGAGAAAGAGAACCTCAAGTAGACTCCCTGCTGAGCACAGAGTCCAATGTGGGGTTCGATCCCAGGACCCCGAGATCATGACCTGAGCTGAAGAGTGGTCCGCTTAACTAACCAAGCCACACAGGCATCCCCAAAAGTAAATTTAAGACAGTGCCTGTATTTAAGGAATTTTCTCTAGGACACTGATTGATAAATTCCCCACATTTTCTAACTGTAAGTCTTCATCAGGCCTCAGGAAATTTTCTCCTATACCTTCTACCTTTCCAACATTAACAATATACTCTTAGCAAAAAAAAGAAACTTTAAGTGAAATCAGGGTCACTGCTTATGCTTGCATCAGATCTGAATATAGTCCCTCTTTTGGGTGTGTGGTCTATTTTTTTTTTAAGTTTTTATTTAATTCTAGTTAACATACAGTGCTCTATTAGTTTCAGGCCTCTATGGTGTTACCTTAACTGTCTTACCCCCAGATCTCTCCTTTGTGAAACCAGAGGGTCAGACTAAATTTCTGAGATCTCTCTTTTCTTTTAGAGAGATTTATTTATTTATTTGAGCCGGGGTACAGGCAGGGGAAGAGGGAGAATCCTGAAGCCAACTCCCCGCTGAGCACGGAGCCGCTAGGGCGCTCAGTCTCATGACCCTGAGATCATGACCTGAGCCAAAATCAAGAGTTACCCACTGGTGGCCTAACCCACTGAGTCACACAGGCACCCTTGAGAGCTCCTTAATCTAGGGTTAACATTCCACAAACAAACAGTAAATCCATAAGTAAAGAATCTACCTTGAAGAGAGAAGTAAAATCAGATGTGTATGTGTGTTTTTGAGAAGTTCTGAGGTGATGCACCGAATTTTTCCTGCTTTCATCCACCCATTCATTCATTCTCCGTAATTTTTTTTTTAGCACCAGTCTCTTTACGCTCTGGGTTATAAAGATTATAATATTCCCAAACAACTCACAATCTAATGAATCAGCATTCACGTATTTTTTATAGTCTCCTCTGTTTCCTTAGGTGCTAAGAATATATTGTTAAAGCAATGCTTTTCTACTACTTCTTACCTGATAATAGAGGTTTTGGTAAATAAAACCCATGTCTTAAATAGCATATGTGTTTCTAACTATTTGAGAAACAATTATATCTCTGATATAATTGTGGATTGAGAAGAAAGAGATATATAACTAATTTTTAAAACATCACTTTAATTTTTCATTTTCTATTGTCTCACCTTCTCTCAAACATATAAACTACTCGGCTACACATGGGCAGGGAATGTTTCATGATTCCCAAAGGTCCTTCCTTCCAGAGTCCCTTCCCTCTCGTCTTCTTTTTTTAATGTCCATCTTCATATTTTTAAGTCTAAATAAATGCCAAGGGAATTATACATTGATTTATTTTTGCTCTCTTTCCAATAAATATGTCCAATTAATTAATTTTATGATTCTTAAGTATCAATTGCTTCTGACCTAGGTGACTTAACCTACATTTTTCTTACATTTTTTTTGTTGTTGTTGGAGATTTTCTTTTACAGGAAATTGCTAAGGATATACTTCACATGCACGTCAATAACATGCTAATAAATCTAGGTCTCTCTTGATTCTTTATAATTATGGTGCTTCAACTGTCACCTTATTAATTTCAACACCTTTCATTTTCACTTACTTCTCTTTTTCTAACTCGACATAAGCCTCTATGAAATAGCAAAACACTTATTTCCTCTTATTACCCCTCTCCAAAGAAAACAAAAAACAAACAAATAAAAAAAAAACCCCAAAACTAGAGCATGCCATCTGCAGACAGGAACTCACCAACAATGGGAAGAAGGCACTGACTGCTTCTCATAGCTTCTAAGTGACTATCTGTAGGTGAAGATGTTCTCCTTTATATATACTTTGTAGGTGTCTTTATGCAATAACAAAAAATTATTGAGAGTATAAAAACAAAAGTTAATTTTGGCAAAAATAACCACAAGTTGATAGAATTTAAAATGTTAAGGGAGATTAGATGGAAGTGAAAAAATAAAAATAAAGAAAATAATAAGGAAAATTAATGTTAATTATGGTTTCAACACCTTTGGAAAATTACAGAAAGATGTACTAGGTAAATATACCAGTGATACTGGATGATCAGACTATCAGCACATTTATAGAGCTATACATGAAAACTGGAAGGTCTAAGAGCATGAAGACAATATGCCAATCACCCCACAGAGCCCGGTTGCTTACTTTTCTGTGCTGTTAGTGTTGTGTTGTATCCAATTCAACAAACAAGTACAACGCCCAACGTAATCAAAACACAATTTTTTTTCCATTGTCTGTTTAAAATGTATTCAGTTGTGGTAATCTTCTCCTGACCCTGATGAGACTTCAAGAAATCACATGCTTTTAATGATCATGTTCAGGCAATAATGGTCTTAAGGTCACTTGAAATTGTAAAGACAGGATCATTTTCTTAAGTGAAATGCCAAATCTTGTGGAATATAATTCTAAACTTCATGTAATATTAAATACTCTCTCCTTTTCAGCTGGTTAGAACCTATGGAGTCCATTATAGAACAGGTGGCCAGTTTTTTATTTGCTTCCCTCTTCCCCCTCACTCACTTGAACCTCATCCTGTTCCCTCAGTTTGTCCACCCCTCACAGGCTCTCACCCTTAGAGTCCCTAATCCTCCCCACTCAAGGGAATTCTAAACAGGTCCTCTCTTGCATACATAGCCCACATCCAGTTCACTGAAACTGCATGGTTTGCCCCACACTCAATAGAAGTGGGCTATGATTCAAACAGAATTTGTTTCTCCATCTCTGGCATGAATTAGGCATTTTCTGATGATGCCCTTTAACCATGGTGAGCATATTTCAAGCTTTTGAATGATCTCATGGAATCCCCCATCTTGAGCTGAAGAAAGTAACACTCCAAGCCTTCCTTCTTTAGGATAAATATGGCCAATAACCAGCAATAGCACTCTGAGAAGTATCATCACTTCTTATTCTTTTTAAATATTCCTCAAGGGTTTTAACTGTAACTGGTTCTGGGACATCTGTGTGGAAATTTCCTCTTCATATTTTAACATGTTAGAAATTCACATCTATTGTGTCTGGATACCTTGATCAAAATACCTTGATGTAAAAATCTAATTACAGTCACTAATAGGGCTTCTGTCCCTGCGAGCCTGCTCATTTGGTTCGGTCAGTTTACATGGAGGGGGCAGCACTTGTTCATGGTTACAGACGAAGGTTAGCAAACTCAAGTTCTTTCAGACAGGAACATGGGTGAATGACCATGGCCAGATGGAGACTATGGTCTATTATGGGAATGTGCCTGTCCAAAGGGACAGAGATCACTTGGCCATTGTGAGTGCAGTTACACCAGACTTTCTAGTTTTTCAAGAGAAGTTGGAACTAAAAGGTTTTTATGTGCCATCTCCATATTTTAATGTGGGCTTAAAAGGGTCTGAGGACTTTGTTTGGGCCACACACCAGAAAATTAGTGGACCAGGTTCAGACGGAAGATCGGTAGTTTTTTATTTTTATAGTAGGCTGTGCCGTCAGCTGTGCCTTGTTATTTACAGTCATGTGTTTGGTGACGTGGATGAGAGGAGAGCAATGCCTCCCCTCTGTCCTGAGAATAAAGCCCAGTGTAGAAACTTGGAATTCCCTTCATTTTTTATTTCATATAATTATTTCATATACAAAGAATATCAACAATTAGGACACTTACATGCGAATCTAGAAGAGGGTCGGGGGGTGGGTAAATGTACTTTAATTGTTTGGGATAGGAGCTATTTTTTACCTTCCTTGTCCAAATACCCAGATGAAGAAAACAAGCAGAACAGGTTTCTTCTAATCACACTAATCCTGGACTAAGCATACTCCTCTTCCTGCTTTGCTTTGACTGTTCAAGTGTTGGTGGTGATAGAAGTGTTGAAGGTCATTATCTACCACAGGGATTAATCCTCATTGGGCGGTTGCATTTGCAGCCTAAATTTAAAACTTTTTTTTTTTTCAGATACTTTGAACCAACAAGCTCAGGCTGCTGTATCTTAGATGACATCCCACGAGCTTCAAATGGAATATTAGATGTACAAAGAAAGACCTCCACATGCATTAATCCCCGCCCCCCCCACAGCACCACACACATACATACACACACGCACTTCAGGAGAAATAATGTTTAAGGCAATGCTGCATGGGTTGTGGGTACAGGGTGTTTATTTTACTATTTTGTCTACTTTTGTTTATGTTGGACATTTTTAATAATAAAATGTTGCAAATACAGTAGATACTTGGTTATAACACCAACTAATACAATCAAAATATTAGATTACTGGTAGAAATAATTTTTATTGATAAATAAACATCATATTATAATCACCTTGCCATAGAAAATCAGATGAAATACCTAATGTTGAGTCATTACTCCAAAATAAATACTTACATGGATAGTTACCCACTTTCTACTGGTTTATAATTCAGCGGACACAGAGTAACTTGAATTTTGATGTGTTTTGGTTTACTATTGACTGTGTGCACAAGAAGAATGGTTTAATGAAATTTTTCAGGGGAATTCTCTACTGTAAACCTAACTTCTCATTGTTTTAAAATGCAGGATAGTGCTTAGGAGGGAGTAGGGGCTCCTAAATGTTTACTAAATAAAGGGAAATGTGAATAAATAGTAGCTAAAGCAGAGTACTAACATTGACTTCGTCTTTCAGGTTATTTTGAGTTTAAAGCGTGTGGAAAATGCAACTCAAGATTGTTGATTACATACTTACATACCACATACTTACATACCACATACATAGGTATATACATCTAATAGAGACATGTGAGCATGTGTAAAAAGATTTCTTTGCCAATTTAGTCCTAAAAAGTTAAGATTTGTTGAAATGTATATAATTACAACATAAAATTAAATAGTGTAAAGCCCAAACTCTTAATTTATACCAGGTGTGCTGATTTATAGCACTGAATTTGCAATGTTTGAAGAAACATCTGAATGATACGTGCCTAAACAATAAACTAAAATTTTGTATCTCTACAGCTTTTAAATGACTTGCAACAAAGTGAAAAAAAAAAGTTTGAGGGGCTGCTACAGAGCAAAAATTGCTGGTTAAAACATTTCATTCTTAAGAGGTCTTCAAATTTTGGGTATTGAAAGGAATGATTTTTATTATAGAGTCAGAAAATGAACAGGGAGGAAACTCTAGCCAAAGCATTGTCACATTAAAACAGATCCAAGCCCTCTTGATTCTCTCCAGTTTTTCCTTCAAGCAAATCAAAGATGCCTTACTTACTTTAAGAGATCAAACTGCCAGAGATCTGTTTCATTTAAGAGCCAGAAATTTAGGAGGGGCCCAGAAACATAACTCCATTAACAGCAGTTTCAGGAAATAAGGAGATGCTTAGGAAAGCATATTATTTGAAAGCTATGGACAGTAGAGATGTTCAAGAAAGTGTGGTTAATAAGCATTCTAGGAAGGAATATAAATAATTGCTAAAACCAATACAATTTTCTAGAAAGGCCCTTTCTACTTGAAGAAAATAACTTGTATATTCATAGTAAAATATCACTAAGAACCAGATATTTTCCAGTAGATTTGTCATTAGAGGAAATGGTGTCCTTATTGACATGCAAGAAATTTTGTCATTGGGCAGTATTTTCTGCTGGATTGGGTCCTGGGAAATCATCCTCTGATTTATTCAAGAAGAAAACTTGTATAAAGTATGGGTCAACGGCTGGTATCTTCTGGGTCCTTATCCAAAGGTGGTATAAACAAGGCAAATGTGGCAAGTGTCTGTTCAAGAGAGAAAATAACACTCTATGATCTTCATGGAATTCTCCTTCAAAGACTTCAAAGCCTCTGATAAATAATATATCATGAACCAGGAGACAGATAAGGGGAAAAATACCATTCTCCTTACTTCATGGGCATAAAATCTGCATAGATAAAAGAAGTGACTCTAACCGAGGCTTCTCTTCAGTTAAAAAACAAAAACAAAAACATATAAATATAATGGAAGGCATCCAACTGTATCTATGTGCTTCATTTAGACAAAATTGGTTATTTTTTTATTTGATAATTTGGGCAAAAAGAGGTTATTTCCTTGAATTTCTTATACTCCTATAGCTTCCTTCTCTCATCCAGCTCTGGACTGTCTACCAGGGTTTCTAAAACACACTCTCGTGCTTTCATTATCTTTTTTTTTAAATTTTTTTTTTATTTGACAGACAGATCACAAGTAGGCAGAGAGGCAGGCAGAGAGAGAGAGGAGGAGGAGGCAGGCTCCCTGCTGAGCAGAGAGCCCGATGTGAGGCTCGATCCCAGGACCCTGGGATCATGACCTGAGCCGAAGGCAGAGGCTTTTTAACCACTGAGCTACCCAGGCACCCCTCGTGCTTTCATTATCTTAAACAATATCTATAAGAGATCCATGTGGTCTGCAGTGATTAATTAAAGGATACTCTGAGTGGCATTGTTCAATATATGCCACTCTTCACTCATTCATTTATGCATTTATTCAAAAATATCTCTCCCTATCACTACCCTACACCCTAACCATACTAAGATACACTCTACAGTACCATATTAAGATACTCATTGCCTACACTCTAACCATACTAAAATACTCAATATGACTTGCACAATGTGGTAGACTTCTATGTCTCCATATCTTTCCTTGTTCTGTTTCTCCTATTGGAAATGCTTTTACTTTTGTTCATCTGTTAAAAGAAAATTCTTACTCATATCAAGATGAAACTCATACATTTTATTATTGAGAATCAATTCTTGAACCTTCTATCTAAGAAAATGATCATTTCTTCCTCTGTGTTTCTGCAATAATTTATTTACACTGTTAATAGAGCTTTTATTGCACTATAATAGGTGGAATATATGTTTGTCTCTTTTACTGGATGTCAGGACCATGGCTTATTCATCTCTATAACTTATACCCTAGAAGGTTGCCTGGAAATTCAATGGGCATGTCTTAAGTTGAAATAAATTAGATATAGATACTTATAGAACCCCCTTTTTTTGGACATTAAGATGTTTGAAGTCAGTGTGTTTACATCTCTGTGCTAGGTGTTAGCATTCACAGTGTAAGTAGGAGACAGGTCTCAAATTGGGTTCTCTTATAATTAGAAGAGAATGGAAGGCAAATAGTGTCAATAATGCAATTCTACATCCAGTGTAGTAGTTATGTTGAAACCTGATTCAAATAGAAGTTTCGGTTCTTACTATTATTCCATATGGCCCATTAAGAAATATATTATATTCTTCTGAGATTAACAACCTTCTTTCTAATTCAGTTCTCTATTGGTACCAAATGAAATATCCTCCCAGTTTTTGTACTTGTATTAAGGTTCTCTATCCAATAATGCAGGTATACAATTACCGATGTGGACGCTATGACTTATATGTATGTGCCTCTTACTGATGACTTTAGAGACTGAGGCAGGATTCACCTTTACTATAATTGCGCTGAAGCACTGAAATGTTTCTAACACCCCAAAGCTACAAATCAAACAATTCTGAATTTCTAAATAAATCTTGGCCAGACCACCAAGTTTTATTTATCCCATGAGAGAAGAATGGATCATTTTATGCCTTGAGAGTGTTTGTGACATTATACCTGAGTTACTCTTTGAAACAAGTTTTCAATGATGACTACAACAAATAATTCTGTAAAATTAGTTGATTCCAAATGACTGTCTCATGGAAATTCTATCTAAAATAATGCTGGACCATATACAAATATTGCATGTAGAATGTAGTCAAAATAATGTGACCTTCCTTTGAGATGCATTTGGGACAGTTGATAGAAAATTGACCTTTTTAAACTCTATAGGCTATTAAGAATCTCTTGCCTTAATGCTGAGCTTTATTTATCAACATACTAATAAAGTAACTATATTTGAATCCGAAACATTCCAACTTATTTCTGTAAGAAAGCATACAAAGTACTGTTGTTGTAGGATATACAGGTGATTGGACTATTTACATTCAAATGTAAACAAAAGAAATTCCTTAGATACATATGACGCACTGTGGGTTATATGTTCTGAAATGCAATGAACTGTTGGTTAATCATGGAAGCCAAGAAGTTGTAAAAGAAATGTCATTTGGAACACCAATATATGGCTACATGCCAAATGATATTTTTACTTTCCTGGAACATGCCTCCTTTCAATTCAAGGAAGGAAGGATAAAACGGTATGTAGGATTGAGCAGGAACTTTATATCTCAGAGACAATAGGAAAAGAAATATATCTCAAGAGACAACTTCAGAGAAAGGGGTGATTTCTTAGTCTTTCCAAGTTTCCAGAAGACTGTCACACAAACTTTTCTATACATATAAAGTTCACTGAAAACTGGGAGGAGGGAATGAGGGGCTTGGGGAGGAATTCTTGGTCTGCTTAGTAAATCTGCTAACTTTGCAAATCTACTGGGGTTGCCAGAACATATGTAGCCCATTCAGATATAGTAAACACAGAAAGTTAGAATATGTCTTCTATATGTTTATTTTTCTTTACCTTTGAAGTAAACACTGATACAATATTTTTTTTTTCTTTTTTAGAATCCCACTCATGCACATACCTTTAATATTGTCTCTTGGCTCATTTGAGAAAGATTTGTATTAGTAAAAAAAAGTTCATTATTACTAAGCACATATCACTTATCCTTAAGATAAATTAACTACTCAAGTAATCTCATGGGGGAAAGGGGATAATTACTCAAAAGAAAAAGCATGTTTTACATAAGTTATTACACTAAAGAAGTGATATGTATAAAATATGTATAAGAAACAAAAGAGAATGTTTTGAGTCAAATGTTCAGAGAGAATGTTCAGAGTCAAAAGGCACAATACATTTTGTATCTTTTATCATTTTTCTATTGAGCAGTACAAACATGAAATTGTTTTTCTGCTTTTCCATCTTAGTGGTTGAAGATATGTTCACCTACCTTAGGATGGGTCACAGTTATTTATGGGTTTTTTTTTGTGTGTCATGTTCCTTAAAGGTGTTAAAATTGATTTCCTTCTAGCAAAATTAGTTTGGTACATTCCACATGTATCCCAAGCTTCAGTGACATTTGGTTATCATTAAATGACTACAGTGAATATAAGAAAGAAACATTCCAGTTCTTATGCATAGTCACTCGCATCTCTCTTTGAGAACCAAGAATTCTTTGTTCCATTAACAGAACAATAACATTCTTAGGCTTGAAAAAATATATATAAATCTGTAAAAAAAGAGTCACAAAGCCATAGTATTTCTGAAATGAGCTATCATTAATTATACATTCTGTTTCAAACTTCATGCCAATTTTCTCCCTGACAAACTACAGATAGATATTTCCTGGCTCAGTATTTTATATAAGAAATAATAGATTGAAGGCAAGATTATTCTACTAAGGACCAATGTTACAAATTTTGTTGAATCTTGTCTTAGTCTAAGCCACTTTATGACAAAGTCTATTCATAATAACATACTTTTGTTGGCTTTTATTTAGCCTTTTACTCCAGGCAGAAACTAATGGTTAATATTGGCTAAGTGTTTTTCTGGTACTGGTCCTGGTGCTCTATGCAGTAGATCTGCAAAACTCTTATGGGAGAATAAAGATTGGGTAAAATGTCCTAGAAACTAATAAAATAATAAAAATGGCCTAGAAAACTAATAATTTTAAAGAGCATAAAAGCTCCCATGTTCTAATTCCACCTGTTTCCTTTTTATATATTTCATTGATTTGTTTGGTCAGCCCAACTATGTCTGGTATTGAAACTCAAATGTTCCTTTTACATGTAAATGACATGACTATGTCAGAAACTATCAGGACTCACAAGGAGAAATTGGTTCTGTTTGCTCGCTGTTATCAGAAAAGATTGCTTAAAATCACTCACTTTAAAACAAAAATTATTTAGGTCAATTATCTTTCAAAATGTACTTGATCATATCAATACCCTGTAACAAGATAATTTAGTTACTTAAGCATGCATTTGTAATTAATTCATCCAGGTAGATTCACCAAGGAAATCAGTTTCTTAAAACCAGATGCTCCATCAATGCATTTGCTATGAGATGTGTGTATATATATATATATGTATGTATGTATGTATATATATATATATATATATATATGTGTATATATACAAACATATATACATACAAATATATATATATATATATTTTTTTTTTTTCCTATAGTCATGGTGGGTGACTGGTAACTTATACTTTGAGAATGTCCCAGTCTAAATCATCTTGATCACATTGTATGGTGAAGAATTTGGAGACTTAATAATTCACTCATTCATATGCTGAAAAAAAATACCTCAGAAACTTGTTTCTTAAGTAAACTCTTGGATCTCCCTACTCTACTGGCCCACCTCTATGTAGAAATTAGGTGGCCATCTATTCAAAAAATAGTGTTGATTTTTGGTCTCATTTTCACAGGAGGTCGTCAACTCTCCTGTTCAGTTAGTTGATTTTTAAAATACAAAGTCTTTCCTTAATCAGTAACAAGGAATTCTTCATTAACAGAGAACATACTTTCAAACTGTTTGCTAGCTAACTTCTATCAGAAGCCATTTGTGAAAGTGATTTCATTTCTGGAGACTGTTTTGAAAAAATGAAATGCATGTCTCTATAATTCTTGTTTTTAACTTCTGAATCATGCTGTGCTATCATAAAGCTGCACATTTGGAACTACATTTTCTTAGCCTCTATCAAAATATTTTCTTTGTTGTATTTTGACATTATGCCCTTGGCTTACATTAATGGAGACCCTAAAAAATGCTTTATGAAGTAGACTACTATAGTTACTAAATAACACTATTAAAATGTCATCCACTACATAACCCAGAATCCTGCATACAAAGACCCAGTCAAGACATTGGCTTGACCTTACAACGAGCTAGTGTGTCTTTTCCTTAAGTGAGAATATAATTCCTGTAAACTGATTGTAGCTCCTTTTGTTTCAGCTGCCAAGAAGCTCAGAGTTAAATTTATTCATTAAAAGTATGAAACTATTAAATCTTTATAGTATACATTTCTTAATTCTAAATTTCTATGAATTTGCTTTTCTCTTCTATATTTTAGTTGTCTTGACTTTTTAATTAATGCCTGTGTTTCTGGATTTTCTGTATATCACTGAAAGGTATCTCAAAACATTTTGTTACACATGATGGATTCTAGCTAAAAAGAAAGAAAAATAACCAAATATCCCACAGTGTTGTCAAAGATACTGAAAAAGGTATGAGTGGGGTAGAAGAGGTAAGATAAAGTGGTGATGGAAAAATCATTAGAGCACTAAAGGTGAGTAAAATAAAGGTAATAACGAGTGAAATTAAAAGTAAAGAATTTGAGGATAATACATAGTAAGATTGAAGGAGACTGACAAAAAGATGAAAAAAACAATACAGAGTAGAATGTCACAAATGAAAAGAAATAAAAGTCAAAAGACAGACGTCTACAGGTCTGAGAATAAATTGAATACTTTGAACACACACAGCAGGAAAACCACTCAAGTACTGTGGCCCCTAAACAATGCACACAGCTCCTGTGCAATGTCACAAGGTTTCTGGGAGAGACCATGTCCAGGTCAGGTCACCATCTTTCATCCCATCATGTACAGAGGTTGATTTTAATGTATGTTATGTTCACAACAGTTGACAATACATCACCAAACTTTTCAAATCCAGTTATTAATTCAGTTACTCTTACTTAATATTCTCATATCCATGAATTCACTTACATAATAAATTCAAATTGAGTGAACAGGGCAAGCATTTGTTTCAGAATGATTTGAGAAGTGACCCCCAGCAACAAAGTCCAAGGAAGGAGGCAAGGTTGGTCGATGGAGAGCATCATGGCGGGAGTGATGGTACTGAGCCTTTCCTGAGACTGACTGAGGTAGCCAGGGCTTCCCCCTCCTACCTCTTCCCAGAGAATGCATTTGCATTTGCATTTCCCTTTTCCCTCTCGGTAGTTTACCTTTGCCAAACCTTTCAGTAAGATACTGAATTTCTAGAGCAGTGGTTGTCACGTGTGGTCCCAAGAGTCCAGCAACAGTGCCATCTTGGAACATGGGACACAGGACAGTTCTGGAGCTCTGTTCCAGACCTACAGAATCAAAAATTCAGGGAGTGGGGCCCTTACGATCTGTCATGTTCATAACACATGATATAGCTTGAGAGCCAGTGGGCTATCAGATCATATCGATATGAGGAGCAGGTGACTGCTCATTCATAAGTGCATTAAATGGGAAGTGATAATTCTAGGAATAGAGGCAGAGTGTGAAAAGGAGGATGGAAAAGTGCAGAAAAAGAATATAAGCAATTGATACCTTTCCATTTGTTTATACCAGGGACTCAAATGTAGATTCGAGTGTTCATAGGTTTAATTTTTAAAATTTACTTTTTGCACATTTGTGTCTATGCTGTTCTTCATTCTCAGTTCGCACTGAAAAGAGGAAGTCTGACACTCAGGATTCCTCAGCAAAAGTGGTACTACAACTACACATTCTCTAGACTTTAACTCATTATCCTCACACAGAGCACATAAGTCACCCTCAGTTCCTAAGTCATTCCACAAATGATCAAGTTTCCTCCCAGTTTTAGCTCCATACAGGGATCAACATCACCACTGCAATTCAGTCACCCCTGAGGTGAGACTCTGCAGCTGTTTAAACAGTGCGTGGCCCGTGACAACACACCAGTGTGGGGCAGGAAGCAAAGAAAGATTCTATTTCTAATTGAACCTCTGATGGGAATTGAAATAGGTGGTGTTTGATTTCTTGAACTAGAATTCATCTGCTTATCATAAACTCTTCAGTGGCACCCTTTCTCCCTCACTCTGAGTACCGTCACTCACAAACCCTCCTCCCCTGCCATTTGCTCTTTCATTGTCCTCTTTCAGTAACTGTACTTGGGCCCCCTTTTTCCAAAAAAAGCTACCTTGAGCCCTGAAATATCTCCACACTGTTAAGGGGAAAAAATTGCAACCTGCTTCACCACGACTGAGATGATTTAGAGAAAAACAATGAAGATCATTTAAAAAAGGGCTTATATACTGGGTTATTTGGCCAGAATGAGAGAAGATTAATGGGTAGATTGACCACATAATTCCCAGATTTTAAATCTGGAAAACTTTTCAGAGGAAAGGGAGATGGTGGCTATTACAGATTCTGCCAAGACAACTGACCTATGCTGGGACCGTTGGGCAAACCAGCAACATGCTCACTATATTAATCAAAGACCATCTGCTAACCTTAAGTGTATGAAGAATTTCAAATGAAAAATGAAAAATATTTATATTTGCTTACCTACCCATAGAAGACCAGATAAGCATAAAAGCAGTATAGACTTTAGTTGTTTATTTATATATTTATTGAGGATTCTGTAATCACTGGGCTCATTATCTAATCATTGAACATATGTTTATATGAATTAAAATTTCATTATCCAGTTATTAGACATAACAAGATCATCTTGACTCTTAAAATATTAATTGCAAAAATAGATCCTGTGGGAGGTGTAGAGTTTCCATCCATGGGGACTCACTGCCCCTGCTTATAATTAACTGGCCTACAATATAATAGGAGCTTGATTAGCTTTCGTGTGTTTTAAAATTACGTGGTTATAACATAGGTCTCTGAAAGCAAAAGATTATGCTGTTCTTTCTAGATTCCTTCCAAATCTACAAGTTCAGGATATCTTTCCAGTTATTTTGAGGTCCTCTCTATAGAACTCTTCCCTCAGCTTGTCCATACACAGCTAAAAGTTGGATTACAGAAAGCTATTCAGGAAAGTAGAGGCAGAGTAGCTCCACACTGTTTTGTTGGTGGTATTCTTTTCACAATATAATCTTTTTTTTTTAAGATTTTATTTATTTATTTGACAGACAGAGATCACAAGTAGGCAGAGAAGCAGGCAGAGAGAGAGGAGGAAGCAGGCTCCATGCTGAGCAGAGAGCCCGATGTGGGGCTCGATCCCAGGACCCTGGGATCATGACCCAAGCCAAAGGCAGAGGCTTTAACCCACTGAGCCACCCAGGCACCCCACAATATAATCTTACACACTCTTCCCTTAGAACTTTTTCCTTTGAAGCCTTCAGAATCTCTATATGCTACAAAACCTGATATTTATCTGGCACGTCAAATTAATGGTAAGATTTGACATTATCGGATTTGATCACAAAATCTGACACTATCAAAATCTTGGCTTTCAGGAGCAAGAGTCACTGTAGCATGTTTGGATGAAAAGAAGGACATACGCTATGGCAGGAAAATTTTCTCAAACAAAACTTCCCCAAAATATTTTATATGTCTTTAAGAAGTACTGGAATTAATATGAGCTTTTGTTATATTTTCTTATTTCATTCAGATCTCTTGATACAAAGCAAGAATTTTAGGGGCACCTGGGTGGCTCAGTCGGTTAAGCATCTGACTCTTGATTTCAGCTCAGATCATGATCTCAGGGTTGTGGGATCAAGCCCTATATGGGGCTCCATACTCAGTGTGGAATCTGCTTCTCCCTCTCCCTTTGTTCCTCCCCCTGCTCATGTTCTCTCTCTCTAAAACAAATAAATAAAAGAAATCTTTTAAAAAAAACCAACAAGAATTTTAGAATTATTAATGACGGAGCACATACTTTCATAAAATAAGAAATATCAAGGTTTATTAATAAACTCCACATCTAAAAATTATTAAAGCAATATAACTGATCCATTCAGTGACTTCAAAATAAAAAGAACATTTTTATTATTATCAAGAAGTAAAATGAATTGTAAGTTCAGAGACTTTTTTTGCCTCTTAATTTATTGACATAACATTGGATAGATACGTCCCTAAGGGTCCTGACATACACAACATAGCCAGCCATGCACGACTGTGTTATTTGTTAAATATATACTTCCCTCTTTTCTCATTATAATATTGCATCCAACTCACAACTAGTGCCAAATAGGTGATACAGAGAAGTGATTCCCAGGCAAAGTCCCTCATGGGGAGAGATCAGTTCTGTCTGACATGTTTCTGGAAGGCTTCACAAAGAAGAGCATTCTACAGAGATGTAAGGAGAGAAAAGTGGGAGTCACCGAGAAAACCAATTTTCCTAAAGCAGAGATTTCATTGCAAGTAATGGTGAGAGACAAGGCCAAACATTTATTGAGGTGAGATTTCCAGCAGGAAGGTTTTGACTTTAATGTGGGCTGAGAAAACCACTGAAGGTTTGTGGAAGAGAATTTCAGGGTTTCTGCAGATTAGGCTGGTAGCAATGTACAGAAGAGAACAATTGTGGAAACAAGTAAATTTAAGTTATCAAAGAGTGAAAGTAATGAGGATCTAAATTAGGGTAGTATGGTGGTAGTGGGTAAGTAAAGGATAAATGAAAAATATAGTGTAGGGGCACCTGGGTCCCTCAGTGGGTTAAGCCTCTGCCTTTGGCTCAGGTCATGGCCTCAGGGTCCTGGGATCGAGCCCCTCATCCGGCTCTCTGCTCAGCAGGGAGCCTGCTTCCCTTCTTCTCTCTCTCTGCCTGCTTCTCTGCCTGTTTGTGATCTCTATCTGTCAAATAAATAAATAAAATCTTAAAAATATATATAGTATAAAAAAATAATCTAGATATTATTACTCACCATACATGACAGTCTAATAAAAGAAAATAATTTTAAAATTGCAAAGTATGAGTCTCCCTGACTGGAAGCATTGAGGTACCATTGATTAAAGCAAGCAAATCTGAGGAGGAGTTACATGCCAAAGCATAGAAATGTCATGTGAAACAAGAGTATTTGACCTGGGGTATATTAAATGTGTTCAGTTGATAGGAAATCCCAGCAAAAATGTTCAGTAAGCAGTTGATAATGTGAACTGGTAGAGATGTGATGTTTGAAGCTGAGGGTGTGGATCAGACCTTTGATATACAGAATGTCTATGAAATTGACAGAACTTTGACATACAGATTTTAATGTTCAGGTGTACATGCAGGACGAAAATAGGCCAAGAAGAGAAACCTCAGGCAGCAGCAGAAGAAGGGTCCATAAAGGAGGCAGAGCAAAGAGAGAACTGTGATCACACTAAGGAAAACAGAGAGTGTCCTACGTATTTCTGATATGGACTTTAATACAGGGAATTGGATAACAGGCATTAGATGGCTGCAGAAACAGAAAAAAGATGCTGAGCCTGCACAGAAATTAATAAGTACAAGGGACTACTGTCCCTGGGGCCGGAAAAACAAAGGAGAAGAGGTGGTAGTGCTAGATCCTAGAATTTGGAAGAGGAGCCCAAGAGAGCTGGTGTTTGGTCCTTTGGGGAAATCTTGAAGCTGGTTCTCAGACCTCTAGTCTGGCAAGTGCCAGGAACTCTGTGGAGGGGACACAGCTCAACAGATGCCTGGAAGAGGGTGTCCCAGTGTGTGAGGGAATACAGGAGCATCTCATACTCCAGCGTTTGAAAGAACCACGTTCTGGTTACCCATAGGAGCTAAAATTGGCAAAAGAAGCTGAAAGTTGGAGTGGAGCCCACTGCTTTTGCGGGAACAACGCTTCTGTGGATTGGAAAAACAGAAAAAAATCCACTATGTTGTATACCCAAAATTAATGTAACATTGCATGTCACGGATACTCAAAATTTTAAAAACAAACAAATAAAACCCCTCTCTGCGCTCACTTTCCAACCCCTCTCTCTGTGGCCCCCTACTGGCAGAACTAAGAGGAAGTCAGCAAATGAACTCTGGGAAAGGCGCCTAGGTGGCTCAGTGGGTTAAAGCCTCTACCTTCAGCTCAGGTCATGATCCCAGGTTCTGAGATCGAGTCCAGGGATTGAGCCCCACATCAGGTTCTCTGCTCAGTGGGGAGCATGCCTCCTCCTCTCTCTCTCTCTCTCTCTCTCTCTGCCTGCCTCTCCATCTACTTGTGATCTCTGTCTGTCAATAAATAAATAAAATCTTAAAAAAAAAAAAAAAAAAAAAAAAACTCTGGGAAAAGTTAATTTGTGGAGCTCCAGGCTGAGCCTCATGTAGCAGAGTCAAAAAGTCTATTGGAGCTGAGAGACAAAAGGTAAATAATCAGCACATCTACGGAGGAACACATTCTAAGGGCCAAAGAAGAGTGGGGTTTCAATAAGGAAGGAGAGGAAAACTCCCAACAAATGCTGGAAATAGGTCAGGGAAAACAGACCAGGCAAAGACCTTTGAATTTGGTGATTAAGGTAAATGAAATGTTTTTAAATGGGTGAATGTTGGAGCAAATTCTCATAAAATACACCAAGTACTCTCAATGTCTTTGATTAACCTATGTCAATTTTCCCATTACTTTAAGAACTTTACAAATATTAAATAAAACTTTCTTTATATCTATAGGAGATAGTAAATAATATTTCCAAATATCTGAAACAAAACAAAAAAAAAATGATGTGTCCTTCTAAGTATTCACAATGAAGTATGAAATATTTTTATTATTTTATTAAAATAGTACTGGCTTGCCCAAGAAATATGTTTACAAAATATATTGGTTTCTACTTTTTCATTGTCACAAATACATTTTTAAAATTCTTATTAAATTCCTTCTGGATCATTGAAAAGATACAAGTACCTCATGTAAAAACGAATAATTTAGTATTATGTTAGGATGTCCCTGGCAGTGCTGTGGAGTCTCAGCTGGAAAGAATGGCATAAAGAAAATTCTCTTCCTCCCTCCTGCAGAGAAGAGAATTCCACCACACCATCATCTCTGCTCTTTCCTTTTCCCCCCACAGAGCCTAAAAAATCTGCCTAGAATGTACATTCCACAGTTCTCTGAAGTATTATAGTAATATTAATAAATTCCTTACATGACATTTGGACAAAAGCCAGTCATAGATATAAAAACCTAGGTGTCTCTCAGGTCTGAAATGAGTTTAAAAATATTCTCCATGTTTAAGAAAAAGGAAAGCTAAATTTTGGTAACTCTAAGTACAATGATTTTCCTAGTAAGTGTTAGGCAACCAGCTTATGCTAAATACTGCATTACTATATTCATTTGCATGACAGGACATGGAACTAGTGCCCTGTTTGCTATTGGAGCATGCAATTAGAGGTCAAAAGATACAAAATAACCCCAACTTTATGTAAGAGGAAAAAGGGTGCGTGAAAATCAAATATAACAATAAAGCTTCTCTTTTGCTAAGCTATCTTCTTTTTCCCTTCTGGGCAATAAATTATATGACGTGGAATTCTTTCAAGCCTCTGAAATGCTATATTCTGAAGTTAGATTTCCTTATTTCCCCTACCATTTTTTGGTTTAGAACAAGTTATATGCAAATGTAACACACACACACATACACACACCCCACAGTTTAGAGAGATTACAGAATAAACTGCTATTTGATAAATAGGAGCACCTGGCAAATAAAGTTGTGTCCAGGTTAATCCATACCGATTCCATAAGTCATATTGGAATATAAAATGTGCATATTTATATATAATAGTTATATCTACTATTGCTGCACTGTACTATTTCTGAATATTTAACCATATAAGTCAGGTCATATTATTCCAATTTAGTACATGCAGACACTGAGGGCAAAAGAGGACTTTGCTCAAGGTCATATAGCTCTAATGACAGAATTAGAAGGAAGCTGTATGTCCAAGTTCTTTCTACTAAGCTCTGCTGCAAAAAGGCCTATTTACATTTTATTTAAAACAGAGCAACTGGTATGTCTGCTTTTCCGTTGCTCATAATACTGTGTGTGTATTAAGGGGTATCACTGACTCAATTCTTTTCGGAAAATGATACTCTTGGACCCATTCTATAGAACTGTTCTGCCACTGGCAAACAGCAACAAGAAGTCATTCAGAAAGATCTGGGCTGAGCTATGATAGGGGGCTAACCACTGTTCTGTGTGAGGAATCCTGCATGATATGTAAGACAGAGGGACCTCTGATACTTTTAAAGGAAAATGAGTGTTATCATTGAAGACAAGAATCTGGTATTAAGGCATTGAGGCTGTTCCTCTTCCACTAGTCAGGGAGTCCTCACAGATTAGCACAGTGCCTAGAGTGGAGATCAACCAAATTTGTTGAATTTGTTAGCTGAAAAAATAAGACATGCCTTGGATTTTCAAAAAAAACTGTTTGGAGATTCAAAGACAAGAAACCAAGACTTGAAAGAATAGAACATTTTCCTGTAAGTTATTCCTTGGGGAACTGCATTGCCAATGTCTGAGAAGAAGTTGATAGTTGGGCAAGAGTTTGTAATCATGAGGGCTTTTCCTGAGCTAGTAAATGATGAGGGAAATGACACGAAATTTTCTTTAATCTCAGAGCAAAATCCTGGCTGAAAGTATATCACATCATTTACTTGCACCCTTCCAAAATGTAAAATATATATATATATATTTATGCACTTAACACTAAAACAAAATGTATGTAAATTATATATCATATATGTGTGTGCATGTGTGTGTATATACACGTACACATATATATAGTATATTCTGATTGAATAACCCAGTGATAAACAGCTGTTTCTCCTATGATGGGGAGAAAGTATTTTGTTTTGAAAATATATTTTATTTTTAAAGTTCCTTTGGGATTTTCTAGATTGAAAAAGTGAGGGGAGGGAAAAAAATCTGAATGTTTTGAAAGAATAAAAAATATTTTGGCGATATCCTCCAACATCTAAGATACCTGAAATTAAAATTGCTCTCAGAGGGCCCTGATCTATCCATTGGAGCCAGAACTCTGATCCTTGGCCAATTGTATGCACACTGCTCTGAAATCCAAAGTGTGTCCTGCATTCCAGAAGCACTACACCGAATCTTACAGCAGCCCAAATCTCCATCAGAGCAAATCACAGCAGCTGGGGTCCAGGCGTATCTGTTCTAATGTGCAAAGGCTAGAATATAATATATTTTGAAGGTATGTTGACCATTACGGCTGAAACTCAATATTAAATTGTATACTTCTAGAACTGTAAGAAACAAATTTCAAAATAGAGCCATGACTTTGGAAATGTGGTATTTAAAAATACTGTGGGTAATTGCAGCAAATGGTCCATGATTATATACATGCACTAAGCTTTGACCATGAACTGACTACAAAACATAGTATATGTTAAACATATATTATATGTTGCATATTACACATATCACATATTAAAGAGAAAGATTTATATCATCTTTCAAATGTATGTAGGTACAGTTGTGTTGAATACAATATAAACTCTGTTTTGTTTTACTGTATACACAGTCACTTTTAAGTTATTATATATCTTCCTAACCATTAGATATAAAAAGGGTACAAAAAATTGTGAAATAGGGCGCCTGGGTGGCTCAGTGGGTTAAGCCGCTGCCTTCGGCTCAGGTCATGATCCCAGGTCCTGGGTTCGAGCCCCGCATCGGGCTTTCTGCTCAGCAGGGAGCCTGCTTCCTCCTCTCTCTCTGCCTGCCTCTCTGCCTACTTGTGATTTCTCTCTGTCAAATAAATAAATAAAATCTTTAAAAAAAAATTGTGAAATATATGAAAAGTTTTTCTCTTTTTATGTAATGATCTCACTTAAATGTGTAATTTTTTTACATTGAGATATAATTTACATATTTTTAGTGTTGTGTACAACATAATTATTTGATATATGTATATATCGCAAAATGATTGCCCCAATAAGTTTAGTTAACATTTATCATCACACATAGTTACAATATTTTTTCTTGTGCTGAGAACTTTTAAGATTTGTACTGTGAGCAACTTGCAAATATATCACACAGTACTGTTAACTACAATCACCACGCTGTACATTACATCCCCAGGATTTATTTATAACTGGAATAACTGGTGATCTTTTGATCACCTTCACCTATTGCACCCCCTTACCTGCCTCTGACAGCAACTAATCTGTTCTCTAAATCTATCTATGAGTTCAGGTTTTTTAAAAATTCTCAATATATTAAAAAAAAATTCTCAATATAAATGAGATTATACAACATTTGCCTTTCTGTATCTGAATTGTTTCACTTAGCATAATATGCCCTCAAGTTGTATTCATGTTGTCACAAATGACAGGATTTCCTTCTTTTTTATGGTGGAATAATATTCCATTGTGTGTGTGTGTGTGTGTGTTTGTGTGCGTGTGTGTGCGTTTATATAGATCATGTTTTCTTTATCCATCATCCATTGATGGACATCTAGATTGTTTCCATGTCTTGGCTATTGTTAAAAAAAAAAAAAAAGATGTTGCAATGAGCATGGGGGTATATATTTTCAAGATAGTGATTTCATTTCCCTTTGATAAAAATCCAGAAATAGAATTGCTAGATCATATGATAGTTCTGTTTTTAATTTTTTGAGGAACCTCCATACTGTTTCCCATAGTGGCTGCACAATTTACGTTCCCACCAATAGTGCACAAGAGTTTCTTTTCTCCACATTCTTGCCAACACTTGCCATTCTGACAGGTGTGAGGGGATGTCTCATTGTGTTTTTGATTTGCATTTCCCTGATTAATGATGTTTCTGTTGGCTATTTGGATGTCTTCTTTGGAAAACTGTCTGTCCAATTCCTCTGACCAATTATCGAATGGATTTTTTTTTCTTGAGTTGTATGAGTTCTTTAGATATTCTGAATATTTATTATACTATATTATATATGATTATTAGATATATGATTTGCAAATATTTTCTCCCATTCCGTAGGTTACCTTCTCATTTTATTGATAGTTATGTGGGGAAGGTATCTAAATCTAAATAAACAGGTATTCCCCTTGGTACTTTAAAGATATTTGTCCTTTATCTTCTGAGATCTATTGATGCTTCTAAGAAATCGTCGGTCATTATGATTGTTATTTATTTATAGGTATTCTTTTTTGACTCTCTAGTAGCCTTTAAAATTTTCCTTTTATCCTCTAATGTTTTGCAATTTTTCTATGATGTTTTTAATGAATGGGTTTGTATTTATTTAACTTATTAGGAACTTGCCATGCTTTTACAATCAGAAGACTCATATTCCCTTGTGAATCTTAGAAATTTGGAATCACATTACAAATTTTTCTTCTCTCCCCTTCTAATTTCTCCTTCTGAGACTCCTTCTAGACACATATTAGAGATTCTCATTGTATCCTCCTTCAGTTGTCATTTGACTTTTCTCTTTTAATCTCTGAGCTGTATTCTAAGTGGTTTCTTCAGATTTATGTTCTATTTCTTTCTTTACTTATATTCAGTCAATGCTTTAATTCATCTACTGTTTACATTATTTCAAATTTACATTTTTAATTATGAAAATTATGTTTGATGTGTAAATTTATGTATTCATTCTATTATGTAGTCATGTACTCTTCTTATGGATTTTATTTCTTTTATTCTCTAACCCTTTAAATATACTTGCTTTAAAGTCTTTTTCGGAATAGATTCTGGTTACTCTAGTTCCTCAAGTACTTCCTTTTCTTATATGTGTGGTTTTTCTCTCATGGTAATGAGTTTTCTCATGGACTTCAAAATTTTTATATCTCAGCTATCATCAGTGAGGATTATTTTCCATAAGAAAAATAAGATTCCTGGAAATGGAAAATTCAGGAATTTTACTTACCAAATGTTAAATTGTTAAATAAGTGGATCTAACTGGCATTTATAGACTATTCTCATCCACAATGGAAAAATCCACATTCTTTTTCTAACTCCCATAGAACATGCACCATGGTAGACCATGTGCTGAGCCATAAAGTATGAACACAATAAAATAATTTAGTTACTGGATGTTAGATGGTAGGACCCAGTTTCCTCACTACTGGACTGGGAATTCAGATAAGCATGAGGAGGAGGCTAGAATAATCCATGTATTAGATTAGATTTGGAGACATAGTCTGAACTTATGTTTAGCTTAATATAGCTACAGATGATCACACACAAATATTTATAGATATAGGCATATGGATAAGCACATATACATGAGTTAGTATAAACACACATACCTCCTTGTTTTGTCAGCTGAGAAGTCTTTAAAGTAATGACATCTCAATAGAAACAAAAGCACTATACCTAGATCTTGTTTTTTAATACCATTCTCCTGTAAAAAAAAGCAAACAAACTAGGTTTTGTTGGAAAAAATCGCTGATTCTTAGACTGGGCACAAAATCTACAAGATAATCCTAGACTATTTTGTGGTGTCAGAAATTAATGAAATGCTCCAGAAAAAGAAAATTACATTGGTAAGTGTATGTCAAAGTAACAGAAGCCAAATAAAGGCAATCTCAATGTCCAAAACTGGAACATTTGAACAACAAAGAAAATGAAGTAGTTGGACTATAACCCAAAGTATAAAGAATATCTTTGAGTGCATACTGATATAAATAATCAAATAAATATTTAAATATGGAGGAAGAAGTAAATCTCTATGTTGAAGAACTCCAAATAATTTATGGAGTTTTTTTATTACTTAAGTATGGACTGCACATAGTAATTTCCTTCCCAAGTTTATAGTATGGAGGGGAGTGGAAAACAGAGTAATATCACAATGGAAAAATCTAGTGAATACTACCACAGCCAGGTGTTCAAGGTTAATAGCGTCAGTAATAAGTCATGCTGATAATATGTACCCTTGATGTGACATGATAAAAAGAGTACTTTCCCTCTGTCCTCTTTTTCTTCCAAATTAACAACCTCAGTCTAATCTTGAGAAAAATATCAAATTCCAACTCAGGGCATCTTATAAAATATTTTACCAGTACTTTTCAAGACTGTCAAGAACATCAAAACAACCAAAACCTAAGAAACTGTTACAGCCAACAGAAGCCTAAGAGACATAACGAGAAAATATAATATGGAATACTGGATTGGATCTTGATACAGAAAAAAATAATCAGGTAAAAATTAAGGAAATCTAAATAACATGTACTTTAGATAATAATAATATATAAATATATTCTCATTAATTTCAACAAATATAACATACAAATGTTAAGATATCAGTAATAGGAGAAACTGGGTGAAGGGGTTATGTGGGAACTCTACAAATTCTTTTTAAAATTTTCTATACATCTAAAACTTTAAAAATATAAACTCTAATAAATTTTTAGTAAATCTTTATCTGAATTTTTTAATATATTATGCTGAATTTACTCTCATTTGGGTTAATTGCAAATCCCATCAAAATACAAATTATGAACTACATCATAAAACTTCATTCTGTTATTATTTTTATTTTTTAGATGGTGATAAGAGAAAGGGGTCCCAGTAAACAAGGAGTGTCTTTCCTTGCAAAATATCTTCTTAGCTTTCAGAATTATAATAATATTATAAAATGGGGAAAACAGCCTCACTCATGATTCTCTCAGTTACCTGTGATGCATGTTTATAGAGACCAGGTTGGCCAAGTTTGCTGTTGTTCCTTTCTCTTTGCTGAATCAACATGGAAAAGAGAATGCTAGAGACAGAGTGTCATACTAGCCCATAGTTGAAACTCTTTCTTACCTTTCTATTGTCAATATCACAACAGATAGACCAATACCTCTATTCTTATAGCCTAGTACATGGGATAGACAAAATTTTGGTTATAGTCTAGCTGCATATAATGACAATCATGAACCACAATAAAAATCTCCAAACATTTAGAAATATGAGTTATATGATTAAAATCAATCAAGCAGCAAGATAAGGCAAATTAACTTGAAATTATATTCTATAATATTTTATACAAGAAAACTAATGTGCATGATTTGAAGTTAAAAGAGACAATGTCTTATGTAATAAGATAATACTTATTATTAGGAATCTAAAAGTACAACTAATGGAGAGCTATAATGATCTGGATTTCATCATTTCTACAAGAACAAAAATCTTGGAATTAGCAAAAGGAAAACTCATTTTAACATTTGACTTTTGGGGCCTGGGTGGTTCAGTTGGTTAAGCATCTGCCTTCGGCTCAGGTCATGATCTGAGGGTCCGGGGATCCTGCTTCTCCCTCTGCCCCACCTGCTCATCCTGCTCATGTGTGCTCTCTCTCTCTCTCTCTCAAGTAAATAAATAAAATCCTTAAAAAAATAGTAAAAAAAAAAAGTATTTGATTTTGTTTAGCTCCAACCCCTCAGTTTTATGTACACTCTTCATCCCTACACTGCACAAGCCTCAAGCATCTATGTGTCATGTATAATTCCTTCTACTGGCCATGCTGTGCCATCACTGCTCATGTGATATTTTCCTGAAATGAAAGATAAAAGCACTTCCTGGTAGATGAAACATGATCCTAGAACTAAAATGAACAGTTCAGAATCCTAAAGCTACAGTCTACTGATGCTTTCATTCACAACGGAACAGTCTTTCAGAAGGCTTCTATCTGATAGGATTTTACTATCTCAACATAAAATATAGTAACAGAGTGATGGGCATTAAGGAAGGCACGTGTTGTGATGAGCACTGGGTGTCATATGCAGCTAACGAAATGTTGAACACAACATCAAAAACTAATGATGTAATATACATTGGCTAACTGAACATAATAATAATAATGGAAAAATAAAAGACAAAAAATAAAATAAAAGACAAAAAATAAAGTGTGTATAATAGTGCCTAATATATACTCACATGCACACACACATATATGTGTGTATATATACACATATATATGTATATATAGTGGGGTCCACCTAAACAAATGATTTCCCATTCTCTGTTAGAGTAACAAATCAAAACTCTTAACCTTGTACTCTCCTTATAATCTGCTAGTTTGATACTCTAAGTATTTATTAGGGTGGGCTTTTACTCATCTAAAAGAAACCCTTAATAACAGGATGTTTGGATATAATACAATAATATATGTTAATTGTTTATAGCCTCTCATTTTTCATATTAATTATTGTCCTTTGAACTTAGTACATAACATATGATCAAATACAGATTTGAGTGACATTGTTTAACAAATAAAATTTGCCCATTATTTACTTTACGTTGTCACTGTGATCTTTCTGCCCTATTATGAATATTCAGTTGGAAGAAGTTCTATGACAACAAGTAAATACATTGGTGAAAATACATTTAGTTAATTTTTAGCCTGGCTAAGAAACTTTTACCACATTTAAAACAGTTTTGGTAATATCATAATGTTTGTTTGAAATTATCAAAATTTACAGTTATATATAAAATGATATATAAAAACTACACATAGCAACAATAGTCAAGACAAATTTAAAGCAGTAACAGGGCCAATTTTAGAAACATAACATGTACACATACAAGTGTGCACAGGTCTTTATGTACGTAGTGGGACACAAGAGGCATGTTTTTAAAAGCATGCACATTTACCGTGCATGTCAACTTGTAGGTCACACAACTTACTTCTAGAAAAGAACAATTTTATCACTTCCATGGCAGAGTTTCCCTATACCTTCTTCATCTACCAACAATCATACACACACAAAGACAAAGGAAAGAGAACGAAACAGAGAACTAAAATATTCATTGAACTTTGTTATACTACAGCCTATGTAGCAAAAATAAACTGGCTATAGAAATGTAGAATAGGACTCACTCTGATTTACCAGTAGCTGTCTTAATATTACATAAGATTTATGACCAGCATTGTCATCTTCTTGCTATTTGCGCAGCAACACATACCAGCTCTAGTGAAATCAGGCAGGATGCATGCATGTTTTAGTCCAATTCCACTGCTGTAATTTGGTCACCATCACTAAGAAGTGATGGGTGAGCATAAGAGCAGGACAAAACATTAATATTTCCTAATTTCTGAATATCCGTGGCATCCCGATCACTGTATAATGGACAAACTTCATTTAACCTTAATGATCCCATTACTTTTGAATTTCATGCAGGGAAAAGAACCGAATACTTAAAATGTCCCATATTTGTCAATCTAAGTGGTTTTCAATATGGTGCTTACAAATGCCATCTGCAAATTTAAGTATTTGTATAAACTTATTAAAAACAAAACTAGGGGCACCTGGGTGGCTCAGTGGGTTAAGTCTCTGCCTTCGGCTCAAGTCATGATCTCAGGGTCCTGGGCTCTCTGCTCAGTGGGGAGCCTGCTTCCCCTCTCTCTCTCTCTCTCTCTGCCTGCCTCTCTGCCTACTTGTGATCTCTGTCAAGTAAATAAATAAAATCTTTTAAAAAATAATCATAAAACAAATTTACCCATAATGGTAACTATTGTGAAATAGTGGACAGGGAGAGAAGTGCTGAACCTATTAATATTAATAGGGAGACCTAATTTTTTAATGCCTCGTCCACCTTTACTAATGCAGAATTTTGGGAAAATGTATTCTATCTCTAAATTTCACCAGTGTTCCCTCTATAAAATGGAGATGAGAATACCTATTACACAGAACTCCTGTGAATATAAGATACTGTATATGAAAGTGTTTTATCAGCTATAAGATGATAGTAAATATATACCATTATTAAAATAGAAGCTCATGTTCCTTTCTTTCTGTAAGATCAGTGAATAGCAATATAGATGTGTAGCTTTAGCTGTTGGCACAACATCTGGTCTGGGTACCAGATGTAATTACCTGATTGAGAAATTTATTTGTGTCAAAATTATCCATAGAAAAATGTATCAGAAGCCATTATATATGCAACCAGTGGCCACAGAGAAATGCAGTATGTGTTGTAAATCAGCACGTGCTATATTGTGTTGTAATACCAACCTACCTCCACACCCCAGTAACTTACGACAAAGGTTTTATTTCTCACTCATGTGACTTCAGTTGTTAGTTAGCTGTGGCCCTGCCACATGCTTTGCTTTATTCCCACAAACAAGCAGAAGAAGTGGCCCCAATCTGGGAAATGTTCTTCTGTAGGAAGAGGTGACGAACAATGGCAGTATATATAGTTGGTCTGAAACTCATGTTCTGATAATGCGATGTGTCCATTCTGCTCACATTCCCTTTCCTAATGCAAGTCATGCAGCCAACACTGATAAATTTGGGTGGAGAAGAATATTTGTCCCAGAGAGAAGGGCACCAGAGCAGGGCCCCTGTAACTACAATATATTTGAAACAAACAATGCAGTCTTTTACACAATAGATATACTATAAATAGACACAATTATGCCCCAGGTCTTACCATTTTCCTACATAGTCATTTTTATGAATGGCCTGAAAAAAAAAAGTGGGAAGCCTGTAAAGAAATGTTCCTCACCCCCTGTCAAATGATATGAATAGAAAAGAAATACTAAGAGCATGGCAGACTTCTTTTTTTAAATCTGGCAGGTTTGAATTCTAGTGGTCGCCAGAACAGACATTCAAAGCTAAAGGAAAGGTAGATGGACCTTTGATAATTTCAACAAGAAAAATTCTCCTTGGTTGCAGTTCTAAGCCCAGCCTTACCACTTGCTATCTGTAGGAGGTAGGAAATCACTACACCAGTCTGAGTTATCTCAGATGGCAAAGGTGATCACATATATCTCAAAGGATTTTGAGGGAGAGAGGTAAGGTCAAGAAGAGATCTGAAGGAAAGAGATGTACTGATCTCAAATTCAATTTACTGGATAGAATAATCACCCAGAGTGGGAAGGAAATTTCAGTGGGCTCCTCATGGTCTGTGTGGATTATGTCTTTGACAGGATCTTTGAGTCTTTATTTACCAAAATGATTGTTTGAACATTGATTTATTTGCCTTACTAACCTAATGAGATAGCATGTATAAAAGTTCTTTGAAGCAGAGTAAAAGGTATTAGAATAATGACTGCCATCAGTGTAATGATGTGCAGAAGCAGCAAACCCCTTTAGTTACCTTGCTTCCATAAATTAGTTAGTTTACTATCTTGACTACAAAATTTTTTAGAGTATAAAGAAGTCTATTGAAAACTTGTCTTCTATGGATATTTAAATACAATAAAGCTTCCAAAAGCTTTCAAATCAAGAGAAGCCCTGGAAGAAAAAAAAAAAGCATAAGAAAAGCACTTTAATAAATTTGAATTTTAGTTAGAGAAAGATTTAAATTTTATTGAAAGAAAGAAAGAAAAAAAGAGGGGGAGAGGGAAGAAGAGAGGGAGGGAGGAATGGTGGGGGGAAAGAAAGAAAAAAGGAAGGAAAGAAAGAAGAAAGAAAGGAAGAAAAAGTCCTGGAAGAAAAAAAAAATAACTCTAGAGGAAAACACTGTGCCCAAATCTCTAGCCACCTGCTAAAATAAGGACATGCCATTTTTAAGATACTGAATTCATATAGAAGCAAAATAGTTGGAGATACGATGACAGAAAACCCAGTTTTTTTTTAATTTTTAAAATTTTTTTATAAACATATAAAGTATTATTAGCCCCAGGGGTACAGGTCTGTGAATCGCCAGGTTTACACACTTCACAGCACTCACCATAGCACATACCCTCCCCAATGTCAGTAACCCCACCACCCTCTCCCTACCTCCCTCCCCCATCACCCTCAGTTTCTTTTGTGACAGTAAGAGTCTCTTATGGTTTGTCTCCCTTCCGATCCCATCTTGTTTCATTTATTCTTTTCCTACCCCTCCAAACCCCCCACGTTGCATATCTAGTTCCTCATATCAGGGAGATCATATGATAGTTGTCTTTCTCTGATTGACTTATTTCACTAAGCATAATACCCTCTAGTTCCATCCACATCATTGCAAATGGCAAGATTTCATTTCTTTTGATGGCTGAATAGTATTCCATTGTACATATATAGCACATCTTCTTTATCCATTCATCAGGTTACAGACATCTAGGTTCTTTCCATAGTTTGGCTATTGTGGACATTGCTGCTATAAACATTAGGGTGCACATGCCCCTTCGGATCACTACGTTTGTATCTTTAAGGTAAATACCCAGTAGTGCAATTGCTGGGTCATTAGATAGCTCTATTTTCAACTTTTTGAGGAACCTCCATGCTGTTTTCCAGAGTGGTTGCACCAGCTTGCATTCCCACCAACAGTGTAGGAGGGTTCCCCTTTCTCCGCATCCTCGCCAGCATCTGTCATTTCCTGACTGGTTAATTTTAGCCATTCTGAGGGGTGTGAGGTGGTATCTCATTGTGGTTTTGTTTTGTATTTCCCTGATGCTGAGTGATGTGGAGCACTTTTCCATGTGTCTATTGGCCATCTGGATGTCTTCTTTGCAGAAATGTCTGTTCATGTCCTCTGCCCATTTCTTGATTGGATTATTTGTTCTTTGGGTGTTGAGTTTGCTAAGTTCTTTATAGATTTTGGATACTAGCCCTTTATCTGATATGTCATTTGCAGATATCTTCTCCCATTCAGTCAGTTGTCTTTTGGTTTTGTTAACTGTTTCCTTGCTGTGCAAAAGCTTTTGATCTTGATAAAGTCCCAATAGTTCATTTTTGCCCTTGCTTCCCTTGCCTTTGGCGATGTTCCCAGGAAGAAGTTGTTGCAGCTGAGGTCGAAGAGGTTGCTGCCTGTGTTCTCCTCGAGGATTTTGATTGATTCCTTTCTCACATTGAGGTGCTTCATCCATTTTGAGTCTATTTTCATGTGTGGTATGAGGAAATGGTCCAATTTCATTTTTCTGCAAGTGGCTGTCCAATTTTCCCAACACCATTTTTTGAAGAGGCATCTTTTTCCATTGGACATTCTTTCCTGCTTTGTCGAAGATTAGTTGACCATAGAGTTGAGGGTCTATTTCTGGGCTCTCTGTTCTGTTCCATTGATCTATGTGTCCGTTTTTGTGCCAGTACCATACTGTCTTGATGATGACAGCTTCGTAATAGAGCTTGAAGTCCGGAATTGTGATGCCACCAACTCTGGCTTTTTTTTTTTTTTTTTCCAACATTCCTTTGGCTATTCGAGGTCTTTTCTGGTTCCAGAAAATCCAGTTTTAAAACAAATTGTGAGCATGGACCATACTAACATTTTTTTAAAAACCCTACACCATAAAAATGAGTTCAATAATAAAATTAAGAGCAAGTAATTTTCACAATATATTTAAGCAAGATGCCATTGTATGTCCCAGCTACTTGTGTTTCAGTGCAGAGATGCAGGTGGAGAAAATTTTACCAAATAACAAAAGAAACAGAAGAGTCTAAAGGGCAATGTTTTCATTGAAAATATCAAATTGACTTGTCAAAACATTTCCATGGCTTCCTTCTACCCATTGGTACTTCTCTGCGGCTGGACCCTTGCACAACAGATAAACTCCAGTTTGAAACTCAAGACCTTTGTTAGTAAGAAGTCCTACATCTTTCTTTTCATTTACTCTCCAGCTTTTCTTATCTTCAATTCTTTCTTTTTCTCATGTCATTCTTTTACTCCACCAAGTCTTTCAGTCTATAAGACTGAACATAATGCCAAGGAGGTTTGATAGACTTTTTATAACCTTTATATAAAAACTGTTTGCCTAAAAGTTAAGTTTTGGACAAGTCTGAATTTTGCTAGAGTTTAATGTGGGAAGCCACTGGCTGAATCTCAGAGATCTTTTTCTATATAGAAATTTCTGTTATACCCATGATGATTGGATTTGCCCTTTGGTGTGTTCCGAAAGAGGCCAAATTTGGAAAACCTTGACATTTATGCATATAAATTCCAATGTTTCTGCAGCTTCTCCAGGAAGCAATTACAAAAGTATTTCCATGGTGATTATATCCACGTGATTTTGATATAACCTCATTTAACATTTGGTTTCATGAAAGAAAAAAAAAAGAATGAGGCCCACAGAGATATGCTGTAAACCTATTTATGTTATTTGATTCAACACTGCCTTCTATAATATTATGTCTCTGTTGAGTTTCTTAGTTTGACTTTTGCCTGATATGCCTGGGTCAGAGGAAAGTACAGAGTATATATGATACATTTCCTATTTGGACTCCTTTATTATCTTTTTCAAATCTTCAGGAAAATGTTCAACTGAAATCTCCTGTCTTTGAGAACAATGTGTCTCAATGGAAAATACCAAACATAGGAGGGAAGTGGGGTTTTAATTTGGTGAAAGAAGCTTTTTTCTTCTGTATCTCTTAATGTCTTAATCTCTTAGTGTGTTGCCAGTTAGCAGAATTTGCATGTATTTAGTATGATGTTGGCCCATGTACCATACTTTATACACATTCTGTGTTAGGAACTGTACATACTACCCAAGCAACAAACATGAGGATAAGAAAAGCATTATGGTAAGTATATGTTGGTGCTATATGTAATGGTGGTTTCATAAAATGAGCAGTAGTAACTGTGTGAACCAAGCAGATAATGCGACACCATGACCAGTCACTTTATTGATTTTGCCCCTTGTTTCATCTATAGGTGGTCAAAATGTTCATGTAGGTCCAAGTTTCATTTAGAAATAAATTAACATTTAGACATTAGTTCAAACACATTCTTATTAGAAAAGGATTCCTCCTATAAAATGTAGACCAAAATGTACAATTTCACTTTTTGTGTGAGGTTTTCTTAAATATAAAGATTAACCTTGGGTGCCTGGGTGGCTCACTTGGTTGGGCAACTGCCTTCAGCTCAGGTCATGATTCTGGAGTCCCAGGATCGAGTCCTGCATCAGGCTCCCAGCAACACGGGGAGTCTGCTTCTCCCTCTGACCTTCTCCCCTTTCATGCTCTCTTTCACTCTCTCTCTCTCTCAAATAAATAAAACCTTAAAAAATTTAAAAAAAAAAAAGAATAACCTTAACTGTTTTTAGGAGTCATCCTTTCATAAAACAAACAAAAGAAATTCTTTCAATTGTAAACTGGTTTCAAAGAAATAAAGTATATTGTGGTTAGAAACCCAGTATCCTTTATAGTATACAACATAGTCTTATTTAATTACACCTTCCAAAAACTAAAAAGACTACTTTGTAAGAGGGCATGTTCTCTTTCTTTCTCTTCTTTTTTTTTCTTCTTCTTCTTCTTTTTTTTTTTTTTTGGCTAACCCGTGTCATTTAAGTTTTTAAGTTCCAGTTAGTTAACCTATAGTGTAATATTAGTTTCAGGTGTACAAAACTCTCATTCAAGACTTCCATGCACCACCCACTACTCATCACAACAAATGGGCTCCTTAATCCCCATCATCTAATTCACCCATTCCCCCACCAACCTCCCCTCTGGTAGTGATCAATTTATTCCCTATAATTAGAAGTCTGTTTCTTGGTTTGGCACTCTTATTTTCTCCCCTTTGCTTGTTTGTTTTGTTTCTTGAGTTCCACAAATGAGTGATATTATGTGGTATTTGTCTTTCTCTGAGTTATTTCACTTAGCATTACACATTCTACTTCCATCCACGTTATTGCAAATGGCAAGGTTTCATTCTTTTTTATGGCTAAGCAATATTCCATTGTATATGTAAGCTTTATTTAATAGTATTGAGTGGTACTGAAATATTTAATTTGTTTTTAAATGGTCTCATCAACCTTCTTACATTTGAAGGAAACAGGAAGATAAGCTTATGTTACATTTATTTAATTGTTGTTCTCTTTTGAAATTCTAAAAAAATTTTACCTTTTTCAATTTAAGTGAAAGACTTGAAACTGAGAGGAATTAGAATAAAAGAGATATCAGAGTATTTAAGAATCTTCAGTGAATTTGAATGATTTTAAAACTATTTCTGGAACATTAATAAAAAATAATAAAAATACTTAATATCTAAGAATCACAAGACCATTTGAAATATGAATTCCATAACTATTTGGCATATTTACTAATCATCTAACATACACACACATGCACACATAAAAATGACTTAGATATATATGTGTATATGATATTTAAACTACCATTATTAGAAACCAACATATTGCTGTGACAATATGTACAGAAAATTAACTATTCCACTACTTAATTGGAGAAAATTTTCATGAGAATTTATTTGCATTTGTGTAAGATAATATTGTTGCCTCATAATTTCATAGCTAAATATCATAATATCACATATTATATCTAATTCCATATATAGATAATATATATAATATATATAATCTAATTCCATATATAGATAATATATCTAATTCCATATATCTAATTCCAACTTGACCCTCTCTAATCAATCTTCTACACTTCTACCATTAGGGTATAACTATGTCCTTCTGCTTCAACGTTTCCCCATTCTTTGCAGGATAAAATTCATGTTGCTGGAGGGCACAACTCAGAAATTTTCATCATTTGACTTCAGCCCACATCCTTTCTTACTTCCTGTCATGACCCACACCCTTTCCCTGCCTATTTGCTATTGCCCAGATGATCACTCTCATTCACTTTTCTATGTCTCTTATGTGTTTATTTGTTTATATATCATTTCCTCAACCTAAAATACTCTTTCTCCCCATTTTAGCCAAATTTATTCCTAATAATTTCAAGGTTCAACTCAAGAATCACTTCCTCCTAGTAGCTTTTATGAACTACTTTTCTCTTTCTCTATGTTTATGTCCATTTCCAATTACCAACTCCTTTATTGACATACACATGCAATCTTTGAAACACCAAAGCCAAAAGATTGCAAGAGAGAAAAATTATCTTTTGACCTGAATTAATCATTAAGTAATGCCAAATGTATTCTTGCTTTGGTTTTCTCCTCAGGACTACCCATTCCACACAAATACGTGCACGCACACACAGACACTCACATAAATGTGACACCAGCACTGGTATCAGAGGTCCAATAAGGACCAGCAGGTGAGCATGGAATACAGCTATCCCTCTTTCCACTATTTGTTAGATCCTATCTGCCTTCCTTTAGCCATAGAGACAGGGTTATTTCACTGTGACTTCCTTAGATTACTATCCCATTCTTCTTACTTTTTTTTTTTTAAAGATTTTATTTATTATTTATTTGACAGAGAGAGATCACAAGTAGACAGAGAGGCAGGCAGGCGGAGAGAGAGAGAGAGAGAGGGAAGCAGGCTCCCTGTCAAGCAGAGAACCCGATGCGGGACTCGATCCCAGGACCCTGAGATCATGACCTGAGCCGAAGGCAGTGGCTTAACCCACTGAGCCACCCAGGCGCCCTTCTTACTTTTTTTTAAGGTGATAGTCTTCCCTGATTAATACACAATCATCATTTTTTACTATTGGATCTCAAAATCCCTTACAAACACCACTCCAATTCCTTTGAGATGGTTAGAAATCACTATAACTCCTACTTTCCCTGTGAGAAACATTAATATGAATATTTCAGATCATCAAGGTTGCTTAAATCACTTCCTATCAAAATTACTCATTAACTCAGCCAGTATCACACAGAGACAGTATATTCTGCTGCTACAGGTCCTTCTGCTGATCCACACTTATTCTAAGTTCAGGAGCTTCCACTAAGTTAAACTAGTTCATACGGAGCAAAACCAGCCACACTTCAATACTGGAGCTTCAGTTTTTCCAAAACAAAACCCTATTTTATAAAACTATCCTCTGATTATTTGAGAATTGGATGCAAGAATTGTGTCCAACATTGAAAGAAAAAAGTCCTTAACCAGTAGAGAAAACATTTTTCAACCCCAAGAGATCCTACATAGATTCAAGGTCAATAATGAATTTTCACAGACACACGGAATTGGCCCGAGGTCCCAACTGTACTGACACTGGGTGGGAACAGTTGACATACAGCCCCAGTGATGAGGAAGCAGCCCACCTGGATCAGTGTGAGCAGTGTCAGGCCACACCTGTTCTTCCCAACCATGCACACTGGTGCTGACGTACTTCCCGTGCATGGCCCAGATAACTCCTGCAGCCTGGAGTCAGACTGGCATCCCTGCTGAAAGTTGTAACAAGTCCAGGAAAGAGGACCTAAGCATTTGGAAGCACTTACTTGGTTCTTATTTCTGGAGCAAAGCACTCTACTACTCTGGGAGAGAAAGGAATGGACCTTGTTTTTAGAGAGAAGAGTGTTGAGATGCCAAAGACTATAATGTGAAATGGGCACGTGCTGTGATGAGCCCTGGATGTTATACTTAATGAATCATTGCACACTGCATCAAGAACTAATTATGTACTATATGGTAGCTAACTGAACATAATAAAATAAAATAAATAAAAATAAAATATGAAATGGAAAGAAAAGATTAAGTAAGGCTGAGAAGAGAGTCAGTTGTATGGGCCAAATAGAAATTAATTTGGTCATCCTCTGGTACTTTCCATTTTGTTTTTCAATCTGAAAGAGACCTTTATAGTTAAGAAGGGATCCACTTAAGTGAGTAAAAATTAGGTGGTTTGGTTGTGAAGGAGCTAAAGGAGCTAATTATCTTTCTATTTCTAAATAATTTCTACAGACCACTGTTTCACATAAAAAATCAATAGTAATGTTCATATTGGTGAAGATTGATTTTTTTTTCTTTTTAGGACCGAGTTGTCTTTGTTTTGTTTTATTTTTTAAAGATTTTATTTATTTATTTGACAGAGAGAGCACACAAGCAGGTATAGCAGCAGAGGAAGAAGGAGAAGCAGAATCCCTACTGGGCTGAGTCACAGGACCTTGGCATCATGACCTGAGCTGAAGGCAGGCGCTTAACTGACTGGGCCACCCAGGAACCCCAAGTTCTCTTTGTAATCATTAAAAATGCAAAGGTGAAGGGACAGGGAATAATAATGAATTGAGTTACCTCATTTTGCTTCCCCCACATGAACCCTTGCCAAACTTCAACCAACAGTTCTCTGCCCACAAAACCCAAAAATGTCTTCCTGAATTGGGTTCAATCACAATGTAAAGATGCTTCATGAAATAATAACAGTGGCTATATTCTGATTAAAATAATGTTCCTAATTTTAATCTTTTAAAGACTGCAGGCCAAAACAAAAAGTTCCTGATATATAAATGATAATTTGAATATTCTCTTGAAATCAAACAAAAGAAAAAATAACTATATTTGCCTTTAGAAAGGAAAGTTAAATTACATTTAGAAAGGATGATTTTCACCTATGGAAATCTTAAAGTCATTTATATCCACCTGAACTATATTCTCTGATTATTGTGTATATTGGAATGTAAACATTGAATATATATTTTGTATATACTGGAATTAAGTTTGGAAATGTTTGAAGAAGGGATTAAAATAGTATATAATCCTTTCTAGAATTTTAAAATATCACCATCATTACAATTCTCCACATGATTTTATAATTTTGTCATTCATTCGTCTTTTCTTCTTCCTTGCAACTTTACTCAGAAAGTGGAGACATGGGACAGTGGTAGACAGACTGATGGTGTTTGGTTTAAGAAATTATTTAAGGTGTGAAGCTGTGGAGTGTCAAACAGCACAGCAATCCTTTTTCAGGCCATGCTGATTCTTAACTAACAGAGCATTTGGTAGAAACAAAACCTAAGTGTGCTTGAAAGGAACAATCACACTTTGGACCATATTTCCTCTAGCTAATTTTTATCTTCTCACTGATTCTACCTCCACAGAGAAATTTAGTGCAACTAGCTTTACAAAAAAGAAAACCAAGCTCCAGAATTTAAAAAAAAAAAAAAAAGTCACAGTGTTAACAGAGCCAAGGCTCAATTTCCTGTGCCTTTTCTACTATGCCATGGTTTCTCACTATTCCATGTTTTTCTCAGTGAAAGTCAACAGTTTTGAAGAGTTTCCAGTGTCCAAATCTGGAATGTACTCTTGGAGTAATAAGTGAATCTAGAATAGTCTCTCAAAGTCATAACTTAAGTCCATAATGTTCTCTTAGAGTAACAGATGAAAACTTGGGGCGCCTAGGTAACTTAGCCAGTTAAGCATCTGCCTTGGGCTTGGGTCATGATCCCAGAGTCCTGGGACCAAGCCTCCCATCCAACTCCCTGCTCAGCAGGGAGTCTGCTTCTCCCTCTCTTCCAAGCTTGTTATCTCTCTCACTATCTCTGTCTCTCTCTTTCAAATAAATAAATAAAATGTTAAAGAAGGAAGAAAGAAAGAAAGAAAGAAAAGAAAAAAAAGAAGAGAAAAGAAAAAGGAAGGAAGGAAGGAAGGAAGAAAAAACTCAATAAAAAACCCTTTCATTGCAATCTTGCTCCAAATACCTCTGAGATAGCTAGAGGAATTAAGGACAGAGCAAGCGCTTATCTGAGTCCTCCTACCCCATCATAAGGGCAGATCAAAATGAGCACTCAATATCAGGTACTTTTAAAAAGTGAAATCATACTGTGAACAAAATAAAAAGGGAGTAAGAGTTTATTCCCTTCGTCCCCAATTTCTCAACCTTTGCCCCAGTTATCTCCTCCTACAGTAGATGCCATAAGAAAAGATCCCTTAGGGACCACAACTGGATAGTCCTGATGCTAAGGCTCTGGTCCTATGCATTAGGCTGAATTCCTAGATCGCCACCTACAAATGGAAGAGAAGTTGTTTACGGAGTACAGCCTCTCTGCTTTGTAACCAAGGCATTTCTTGGCACTCGTATCAGCTTGCTCCTCACTACTTCATCTCCTCTTGTCCTATCAAAATGTTTAGCTCTCAGTGGCTCATTTCCTCCTTATATTTGCTTATAGGAGTGAGAGTCTAATCATTGATTCATTTGCTTTTTCTTGCTTAGATTTGTTATAATATAATAGGAAATAAAACATTCATGCAGTGAGGTCTTGTTGACCAGTAAAACAGTACTAAAATTGTTTCTTTGTAACAGAACGTTCTAAGCCAAAACACATTCAGTGTAGCTCTAACCACAGCAATATTCTTTAAAAATATTTTCCATCTGAACCTACATAAAAGTAGAAGTAGATAAGTTACCCGGTGAAAGAATTCATGTCAAATATGTAATGTTGTGAGAAAAATAAAATAATTGAAGGTTAGTATAGCTAAGCAATTAGAGAGTTTCTCTTAGGTATCTTCAAAGAAGGCTTTTTTTTCCTTGCCAAAAACCAATTATATCTCTAAAATTCACTTCAACAGTGCAATACACAGATACAGCAGCTACAGAAAGTGTATTGTATTATTGGAGGAGAGAAGTTTATGATGGTTTGTCCTAATATCAACATAACTAAGCTGGAACTAAGTTTCCCAGAATCCCCTTCCTGTATTTTTCCAGTGTAGAGACAACAAAAAGGGAAGTTTGTTTGAAATTTGGAAAGCGAAATGAAGCTGGGAATGTGAAGCTCTGAAGGTCATTGTGGGCACCAGGCATCCCTGGAGCTTGTGAACACTGTGACTAATTTGCTAGCTCCTCTTGCTGAGAAGGAGCAGAAGCTGGGCCCAGAGCTCCCCTGTCTCCCATCATCTCCTGTTTATCTCAGTCTTCCATTGCTTCTTCTACTGAAGACCTATACTGTCAAGGCTGGAGGAAGTGAGAGACAGAAGTTTGTCCTCATGGGTGCAGTGTCCTCTCATGTTCTAGTTTGTCTTTATTCTCCTGTTTCATGGCCATCCTTTCTTTCCAACAGCTTACCTATGGCAACTTCAGACCATCAGCATGGTGGTTCCATTCCCTTATTGATGGCTGACAGATAGAGAATCATGCCCAGGGAACAGAGTCTATACCCTAATCAAAGAATGGGTAATGAGTCTCTGGATGAATTTCAGTATCCATGTCCTGGTATAGTACTACCATCTTGAATCTTGGCTAGTTCTGTGACTCACTTTTGACTAACTGAATATGGCAGAAGTGAGGCTCCATGACTTTGAAGGTAGGTTATAAGAAGCTCACAAATTCTACCTGTCTCCTGGAAAAGTCACAGTGGGAGATGACAGATATCATGTATGAAGTTTGACTACCCTGAGATTACAGTGCTGTGAGAAATCCCAGTGACTTCGCTGGTGCCCAAAGAAGGCAGATAAAGCAAACCTCAACCATAATGGAATGGTTCCTAGGTGGACCTATTTTTGTTGGGAAATGAAAACTGTAATACTTCATTCACCTGCATGGATAAAGACCTTGTCTCCCTATTTCCTCATTTTTTGTACTCTTCCTGATATTCTTGCTTTCAGTCTCTCTTCAATCCATTATACACATCATTACTAGATTAAATCATCTAAGAATATTATACTTATTATGTCATCTGACCTTTAAATAACTCTTGAAAGGGCCCCATTGTACATGGGGATAAAGTTAAAAATCTCTCATCCATCTTCCATCTCTACTCCCACCTCCATTCCCTGCTACCTTCTAGAGTAAACTCCCCCAATCCAGCTCTAATTATGATGTTTCTAGCTATACCACAGTATTACCACCCTCATGGGTTTGCTTACCCTGCCCTCCACCAGACTTCAAACCTCTGTGTACCTACATAAATTGTACCCATCTTTCAATGTCCAACTTAAAAGTTACTTTCTCCTTAAAATTTTCCAGAGTCTCTCTTCTCTGACTTACTGTTACACTTATTATAGAAATATCACTTATGTTTCTGTGTATATTTTGGTTCCCTAATTAGATTTCAATTATACTGAGAAAAGATATTGGTGTTATTCATCTGCATATTTCTCCAAAGGAAAGTAGTTGTTGGATTGGTAGTTTTATTTTTCCCTTTTTATGGTTTCAAATAAAGTACTATAAGAAAAAAATAAATTGTCCTAAACCATGCTGAAGCAATCATACTGACAGCTTTTAATGAAATTTTTAGTAAAACTATCATTAGCTCTGGTATTCACACTCAAGAGATGACTATGGAGCAATTTTACCTAATCTTTATAAGTATGAAAATCTCCTTTTAATTAAAAATATTGTGAACTCCTCTCATGCTAGTGACTATATATTTGAGACAATACATAATAAAAAGCTACTCTGCATTCCATTACTTTCAAATGAATTTCTATTTTATTAAACACAACAGCATGTAAAAAAAAAAAACCCTAGAAATTGTATTACAAATCTCTGCAGTATGTGCTATTTATTTATTTATAGTTAATTATTGAGGTAAATATAATTTCTAAGACACCTTCAATAAGCTCATGTCCCCAAATTTTCCTCTCTCTTATTCGGTTTCTGACATCCCCATAAGAGATTTTTTTTTTTTAAGATTTTGTTTTTTTATTTGTATGTGTGTGTGTGTGAGGGAGAGTCAGCAGGGAGAGGAGCAGAGGAAGAGGGACAAGCAGACTCCATGCTGAGCACAATCTTGGAGCTCAATCTCATGACCCTGAGATCATGACCTGAGCCTAAATCAAGAGGCAGACACTTAACTGACTAAGCCACCCAGGTGCCCAGAATTATTTTTAAAGAATCATCACTGTTTAAATGTCACCCAGAAGAGTTCAACTTGGTTTGGCAACAGTCTAAGTTCTCAGAAATAGAAGAATGATTACATGAGTTATGATATGCCCATATAATTAATTTTATGGACACAAAAATCATATTAAATTTTTATAATAACAGAACATTTTTATAATGTTCCATAAAAAATTATATATATAGAATGAACACAGGGCCATAAAAAAAAATACACATGGAGAAAACCACCAGAGAAAGTGGATTAAAGTATCACATTTTCTTTGTATGCCCTTAATGACAGCATGGGTAATTATTTTTTAATCTACATTTTTAAATGTTCTATAATTAACACATGTTATGGTTTTACTGAAAAAAAGTAATATACTTAATTTCTTAAAGGTCAGAGATATCACCTGTATATTCTCTGCTCTGTGGTTCTACCAACCATCAATAATCAAATTCCCAGAAACCATTCATTCACTCAGCCTAATTCATCATTAAAAAAATGCACTGAATGTACTGTCTTAGCTGTAAAGTGAAACTTCAAAAAGCTATATTACATGCAATATGTCAACCACCAGAGACTTTAGTTCTTATAATTTGTGAGTTTGTGAGCAAGTCTGTGTTCCACCTACCCATGGACTTGACAACTTTAAGGCTTTGATCATATTTCCTGTTAGCTTTCATGTTTCAAAGCCTAAAGCGTCCTAATTTCTTGAATCAATGTTCATATAAAAACCCCTTGATCATTTTACTTATTGTTCTCTGGGACTCTTCCAGCTCTATTTTGTCTGAGAAGTGGTGACCTGGAGAATATGTAGTATTCTAGTTCTTACACAACTGTAGGATGATGCTTTCTGATTTGTTTCCAGTTTTCTTCATGAGTCAGGCAGGCCACTGGGTTGGTGCCTTGGGGAGCAGACTGCAAGCACTCCTAGGTCGCTTTCCTGGGTTATAACTAACACCTTGAAGCCATCAGTTCTATACTTTGTTTTTTCTTGAAATAGATCTCTTACCTATATAATGTGCATTAAGCTCATCTGTCAGTGTTTTTTAGATTCACATAACTGAGAATTTATCTTTAAATGTATTTCCATGGGCCTGACATCCTTTAGTCAAAGTAGCTTGATATTAATTTCAGTTGGAGATTTTACTATTCAGCCTATTTACTAAAATGTTAATAAAATAAAACAAAACAAACAAAAAAACATAATCTCTAGAGGATCTTTCCATTATCATCCTCCAAATAGGAAAGTGCTTATTTATTCTTGCCCTTTGTTTCCTGTCTCTAAGTACTTAGCCACAATAAAAACATTTTCCCTAATGTCATGGTAACTACTGAAGAAAATTTCTTTCTCATTTTGTCCTTTTATCTAATAGTTTATTTTTACAGTGTGTCCTGAAGTAATTTGCCCATGTATTACAGATTCTAACAACTTGTCACGCATCCTATTAAATGTCATTCTTTACACTCTCCTACTGAAACCATTTAAATCCAAGGGACTCCAACTGAGAGATTTTCATTGGCACTTTACAGTTGATTATTAGAAAGCTTTTTCACCCATAACACAGTGTGTTCTGAATCTCAGTGATTCTGGAATGAATTAGAGTATATTGGAATGAAATTCCTTCTCAACCTTCTTCTTACAGCTGGCTTTTTCTTTTTTGTTTGTTTGGTTTCATTCTTTTTTTTTTTTTTCTAAATAATGAAGTGTGAAGATTATCCAGGTTTTGGAAAAGACATAAATGTACATATAGGTTCAGTTATAAATACAGAAAGAGAAAAATCAATGAGACAATATTTTCTGTCAGTATTCCTTTAAATTCCATCAAATCTATGATCAAAATAATCTTAACTCACCATGTGGTAAGAAAGGGACAGTCCTAGTTCTACATTTTACTCCTTAAAAATTGAGAATATATATTCATATTTTTCAAAAGTGATGTTGACTCTTACAAAAAAATTAACCTCAAATGTATCATATACCTAAATGTATAACCTAAAAGTATAAAATTTCTAAACTAAACATAGGATAAAAATGTATGTGAACTTCAATTAGTTAAAGATTTCTTCAGATAAAAAAAGAAGGAAAGACAGAAGAAAGAACTGATTTTGGAATCCATTAAAATTTAAAACTTCTGTGCTTCAAAACATATTTTCAAAAAGGACAAGACTCAAGCTGGGAGAGAATATTTGCAAAATGTATATGTGACAAAGGACTTATATGAAGACGATGTAGAACTATTACAGCTCAATAAGAAGAAGACAATGCAACTTCTTAAAATGAGCAAAATATTTTAAGAGACATTTCACCAATGACAGTAAATAAGCCATACAAAGAGGTTCATCATCAATATTTCTTAAATGAATATAATTATAACCACAGCTGGATATCACTCCTCCCTAGGATAACTGATACTTCAAAAGACTTGACCATAACAAGTACTGGCTCAGATGTGGAGCAAGAAGAATTCTTATACACTGCTGAGAGAAACGCAAAACGTTAGAACTACTTTGGAAAGCTGTTTGGCAGTTTCTCATGGAGTTAAATATACTTAATTTAGAATATGACCCAGGAATCTCATTCCTAGATATTTACCCAAAAGAAATAAAAACATGTCCATGCAAAAACCTGTGCATAGATACTGTATTAGTCTGTTCAGGCCACCATAACAAAGTACAATAAATTGCGTGGCTTAAACAACAGAGATTTATTTCTCATATTTCTTGTGGCTAAATCCAAGATCAAGGTGCTGGCAAAGTAGATTTTATTTTGAATCCTCTTCTCCTGGCTTGTAGGCAGTCTCCATCCTGCTGTGTGCTCAAGTAATCTCTTTTTTGTACACGCTCAGGGAAAGAGAGATGGAGCTCTGGTACCCCTTCTTCTCATAAGAATACCACTGGTATGACCTCATTTAACCTTCTATCACCTTCTCACAGGCCCTATCTCTAAAAACAGTAATGTTGGATTGGAGGTTAGAACTTCAACATATGAATGGGGCACAAACAGTTCATTTTATATATATATATATATGTGTGTGTGTGTATATATATACATATATATATAATGTATATATATGCACACATACTACATACACATATATATAAACTTTATTTAAAATAGTCAAAAGGGGGCGCCTGGGTGGCTCAGTGGGTTGGGGCCTCTGCCTTCGGCTCAGGTCGTGGTCCCGGGGTCCTGGGATCCAGCCCCGCGTCGGGCTCTCTGCTCCGCGGGGAGCCTGCTTCCTCCTCTCTCTCTGCCTGCCTCTCTGCCTACTTGTGATCTCTGTCTGTCAAATAAATAACTAAATAAAATCTTTAAAATAGTCAAAAGCTAGAAACAACTGAAGTATCATTAGCTGATGAATGGATAAACACATTGTGATATATCTGTATAATGGAATATTACTTGGCAATAAAAAGAAGTAAATTACTGATACATGCAAAAACATGGAGGAATCTCAAGAAAGAAGCCAGATCCAAAAGCCTACATATTATGTGATCTTAATTCCCAAAAAGGATTGACTTTAAAATAGCACAAGGGAAATTTTTGGGGTGATAAAATATTCTATTTCATTAATTATGGTAGTGATGGAATATACAGAATTATATACATTTTTCAAAACCCATCAAACTCGGGGCACCTGGGTTCCTCAGTCAGTTAAGTGTCCAACTCTTGGTTTCTGCTCAGGTCATGATCTCAGAACTGTGAGATCTAGACCTGCGTTAGGCTCCAAGCTCAGTGTGGAGTCTGCTTGAGTTTCTTTTCCTTTCCCCCTGCCCTTCCCTTTGTTCTGACACACACACACACACACACACACACACAGAGACACACACACACTCTTTTTCTAAAATAAATAAAATCTTTTAAAAAATCAAACTATACACGTAACAATATGAATTTTACTGTACATAAATCATACATCAAAAAACTTGGTCTAATTTTATTTTTAAAAAGAACATGAAAAATTGAGAACTACAGGAAGCTTAGATATAATCCTTACAACTTGCCACTCCAGAAAGGCAGGTTTGGCAATTCTGTTCCTTAGCAGATCACTGACTTATTCAGCATGTGTATGCCAATTAACATGTAGTTATTGGTCTTGTGTAAATGAATGACATAGGCACTGTTCTCAAGAAGCTCAGTGACTTACGGAGTAAAATTACTATGTCACTACCATTCCTAGCAAATCGTAGTAGTCTACTATTTCCACCAAGTTATAAAGGATGAGAACAAAAGCAAAATCCTTATCCAATATTTCCCCTTCCAAACTTTCCCTCCTCATATTTTGAATAAAATAAAAGAACTAGTATTTAATATCCAGGGTTGCTATGGTCTGACTAGAATCCCTCCAGTCACGTGTTAAAGTCTTAACCCCCAATGTGATGCCACGTGGAAATGGGGTTTTGGGAAGTAATTAGGGTTAGATGAGGTCCTGAGAGTGGGTCCTTTATGATGGTATTTGTGCACTTACAAGCAGTGCTCTCTCTACTATATAAGGACACAGTAAGGAGGTGGTCATCTGGAAGCCAGGCAGAGAGCACTCACAGAGGAACCAAACTGGTTGTTCCCAGCCTCCAGTATTGTAAGAAATAAATTCCTATTGTTAAAGCCACCTGATCTATGGTATTTTAGGATGGTAGCCCAAGCTGACTAATATGGGCCTTCAGCTTTTAGGGTTTCAGTTAACGATAAGGACACTTGGAGGTACATTATAATGATCAAACACCTTGACTTAATACCAGAATTCTGTAATTGACATTAAACTATGCTAACAAATGGTTTGGGGTCAGGACACGTTCTCATTAGAATAGCATACTAGAATAGTAAATATTCAAAGTCATTAACTCCTGAGCATATTTGATGCAAAGGTGTCCAGCAAGGTGTAGAGAAATGGGAGAGGGTGATAGGAGATAGGCAATAATTTTATTATGTATACTGTAGTAGGCAATTTTACACTTAGGAAAAAACATAGGCTTTGGAGTAAAACAGACCTGGATTCAAATCCTGATCATTTCTCTTATAAACTGTGTGGTCTTGAACAAGTTAAACCCTAAACCTCAATCTCCTTCACCTGTAAAGTGAAGATAACAAGCAATCCCCTTTCTCAAGAGTTGTGAGTGTTAAATGAGAAAATCTATGTAAGAAATACTTCATGAAAATTAGATTAGTTAGTTCTTCCTGCTTGTACAGCCAAGGCTGATCTAGAACAATAGCTTGATGAGTTACAATTAAAAAAAAATAAACTTTGTCAAGTAAATTTAAACTGGAAACCATGATCCAACATTATGTCCCCAGGGAAATGTTTAAGTAAGTGAATACTTGAAGCTCAAGATCAAGGCACAGTTACTGTCATATGACATGAAAATAACAAATATTTGTAGTAGGAAGAGCTGTAGGAAAGTGGTTTGGCTCAAAAGGACTAAAGCCTAGTGACAGAATGACAAACTTCCATATCAGAAAAATGGAAGTCTTTTTAGATTGTGTGGGAGTACAAGAACCTTATCAAAGTACCTCAAATATCACCACCCTGTCCTCTACATTTACCCTGCATTCACTTAAAGACTGATGCTCATTACAACATTTTAAAAGAGGGCAAAGTAGGGAAACCTAGAGCCTGCTGATATATCCCAAAAAGCAGGAATTTGTTAGTTCCTAAAACAGTTGGTTTACATCCAGTAATAAGAAGTAATTCAAATAATGTACTTGACTATAATCTTCAATGAAAATAAAATTATTTCTCTTAAGGCCTGCACATAATACACAATTCACAATGGATCCAGCATCAATTTGATCTCAACCAATGACACAAAGGAACTTCCAATGCTCTTCCTAACAAGGGACTCCAAGGCCAATTGCTTTGGTTTTGCTGTCTCTGTGAATGGTCAGCACTGACCTCTAGTGGCAATTGTGGTTAATCACAGCCCTGTCCTTCAGTGACCCCAGGGTGAGCACCCAGGCCAGAGGAGGGTTTATCATAAGGAAAACAGTTGATGCTGTCAGTCCTTAGTGCCCAAAGAGGTCATGGTTACACCTTTTCTGTTTTTTTGTTTGTTTGTTTGTTTGTTTGTTTTAATCTTGAGCACTTCTCCCAGCCCATAGTAGAAATCTAAAAAGGGTAGTTTTTTGAGCTTGTTGGAGAAACTCTAAAAAGTAGAAGACAATGACCCTGATCTCTCTAAGATTTAGAATCTGGATATTTGACCTCAGAAACTCACCACACATGCAAATAAAACAACAGGGATTCAATTACCTTACATATGCATCTGTTTATTCTATTTACTCTGTTCTACCGGGAGCTTGTAAAGACACTGGTCAGTCAGTTAAAACAGGTCTGGGAACTCCTCTATGCAGAAATACAATTACACATTATGTGAAGGCACAAAAGAAACAAAAGATCACCTCTACTCAAGTACATTGTAAATTAATTGGGGTGAGAGGATTCATACATTTATTTTTTTACCTCTAATAGAGGAACCAAACATGTAACAGTTTTAAATAAAAAATATGAGGAAGGAGAGAATAAGCAGAACAATGAAATGGAGAAAAAGATGCCTTGGGTAACTATAAATTTTAGGGTTTAAATTTTTTTAAGGGGTAGGTAATGAAAGTGACCATAAAAATAAATTATCTATTCCAATACTATCAATTTAAAGAGAGGGATATAATGGGTCCAGAAATGTGATATGACTTTCATACAGTCCCATATCAGTAAATGGAAAATCACTATTCACAATCCCAGGTGGTATTTATGCCATCACATGGTATGTCTTATCTTAAAAGAACTGACCTTCATTCAATTTAGACTTCGAAAGAAATCTTAAATGAAAAATGGGCTATTTTAAAAGAAATCATTTGGGGCCTCTGGGTGGCTCAGTGGGTTAAGCCTCTGCCTTCGGCTCAGGTCATGATCTCAGGGTCCTGGAATCAAGCCCCACATGGGGCTCTTTGCTCGGCAGGGAGCCTGCTTCCCCTTCTCTCTGCCTGCCTCTCTGCCTTGTTTGGATCTCTCTCTCACTCTCTATGTCAAATAAATAAATAAACAAATATTTTTAAAAATAAGGAAATCATTTCTCCTATGCCCTCACTTAAAATAACCTCATTGAGTGAAATATTACGCACTTACTTAATGCAAAGGGACAAAGAATGGAGGTGATACTGGGTAATTTATGCTTGCTTTTATTTCATATTCTATGTAATGCTCAATTTCACGTATCTAAATTTCCTTATACACTGCAAATCATTCCAAATATGTCTCATTTAAGATATAATATGCTTTCTGCCTTTCTCTCTTGAATGTAAGTATCAGTTAAATTCAAATTATTTCTAATGGCATCTTCTCTCTCTCCCCCTTTCCCTCACTAACACCATTTGCTGCTCTGCTCCCAACCTAGGCAGTTCCAAAGCCAGATGGGTTATTGATTCTATGTTCCTAGAGTATCCAAAAGTGAGAAAGAGGAAAGAAGAAATCTGTGGAAAATCTTTTTTCTTCAAGATTTTCATCTAGGCTTTCAGATTCTTTGGATGAGTTTCAAATAAACATCCCTTTTCTTACTGTAGTTGATGCATATTTGTTAACCTCTAGAGGAGAACACTGATCTGCTAAAATTGTCATTTTTCAGCTAAATTATAATTTGCTAATCCCTTAAGGCCATCTGGCAGGCTTCAATATAAATAAAGAATATATTAAACAAAATTTTAAAAAGTTTATTTTGGGAAAGTAAAATGGCAGAGGAGGGCATGACTCACCTAATGCAGAATAAGAAATCTGCTTAATTAAGTAGGAACAAAATGCCTTATGCTATGTAATAAACTCTGTAGTTAAACCTTACTTTAGGGACAGGGCTTTTGTGACCAACTGACTATTATAAGTAGTCAAAAGGAACCATATACACATAAAGAAACTGTTATTTTGTAAGAGAAAATTACAAGTACGGTTCTATATAAATAATGTATAATATTATAAGTACATAATACGAAACTCTACTGAATGTAAGTTACTCACTTTTAATGACTGGTTAGGATTTTGCAGTGTCCCAGTATTATTCTGTGAATTTCATTATTACTGGACATGGGCTCAAAGTTGGGCTAAAATAAATTTCACTAACAGAATACTGAATAAATCAGACGTGATACATTTAGACCATTAGCTCCCACTGGGACTTTTCATTATAAGTCAAAACTTTCACTTGTTAGACTATAACTAAAAATAACATAGGATAAAATAGAATGTCAAACTTGACTTCGTAAGAGACCCTGAAGTCACCCCAGCAATTTATGAACGAAATTTTATAGTTTGGACAAAAAATTTACTATTTTTAAGATTATTTTTTTTATTTGAAAGAGAGGAAAAGAGAAAGTGAGGGGAGGAGCAGAGGGAGAGGAAGGAGAGAATCTCAAGCAGACTCCCTACTGAGCATGGAGCTCGAATGCAGGGCTCAATCTCATAACCTCAAGATCATGACCTGAGCCAAAACCAAGAGTTGGACGCTTAACTGACTGAGCCACTCAGGTTCCCCAAGAATTTACTATTCTTGACAACCATTTTACTCTAGTGATCTATCCAAGGAACATAATAAGGCAAGCATAGAAATATGTGTGAGGATCATCATTTCAGCATTATGTAAAATGCAAAAAAATAGACAAAGCTAAATGTTCAGTATAGGGGAATGGTCAAATACAATAATGTAGGGCCATATGATGGACTATTCTGGCACCATTAAAAATTACGTTTCATGAGGTTGAAATAACATGAGAAAAAAAACTCATGATAAAATGTTAATTTTTAAAAAGTTCTAGATGGGGCGCCTGGGTGGCTCAGTGGGTTGAACCGCTGCCTTCGGCTCAGGTCATGATCTCAGGGTCCTGGGATCGAGTCCCGCATCGGGCTCTCCGCTGGACAGGGAGCCTGCTTCTCTCTCTCTCTCTCTCTCTCTCTCTCTGCCTGCCTGCCTCTCTGTCTACTTGTGATTTCTCTCTGTCAAATAAATAATAAATAAAATCTTTAAAAAATAAAAATAAAAAAAATAAAAAAATAAAAAGTTCTAGAAAGAAATATACTGAAATATTAACCACCATTTTCATTCGGTGATGGATTACCGATGATTTAAACTTTCACCTTTGAAAAAAGAACAAAATAAACTTTCATCTTTGGAAGGTTGTTTCTTCAAGACATATGGGAGAGAAAGAGATTAAATGCTATTATGATTTATCTATGACTAATCATGACACTGCTCATTTCTTCACTGAAATTGCATGCACATTTCATTCCCTTTGCTTTGTTTCATTCCCTTTTTCCCCATGCATTCAAAGCCAGACTGCAAGAGCACACATAAGAAAGCTTTAATGTGCATAATTCTTTATAGTTTTTACATTCATTTTTTATTTGACCCTAATGATTTCAAGAGCAGGCAATATAGACACTTACAGACTTCTTGGATTTTTCTTATTAATATAAACATTTTAGTATTTTAATGTCCATAGCAAATGTTCTTAGAGTATCTAACACCAGGAGAGTCCTAAGTATAAATCCTAGTTACTCCACTTAGGCAAGTTAGATCTCAACTCAGATGTCAGAGTTGATGCGATCCACCCCTTACCTCTCCTCTTAGGTTCACCACCACCCCTCACTCAATCTATCACATTACCTTGTATGATCCTCATAAACTTAACAGTATCTGAAATTATTTGCTTAGGCATTCGTTACTGGTTTAATGCTAGTATCTCCTGCTACCACCACTCCTAAGAATGAGATTCTATAGATGAAAGGATCTTATTCCTTCCCCTAATGCCACTATGTTTGCCCCAATACCAAGAGCAATGTCTAGCCTAGAGTAGGCATTTAATAAATACACATCGAATAAATAAATGAATGAGCAATAATGTATCTGAATTTTTCCTTTCCTGTAAAATAGAGATAATCACATTTACCATATAGGCCTCTTGTAAGGATTAAATTAGATAATATAAGAGAAAAACTCATATCTTAAACATTGTCACTCTTTTCAATCCTCCATTGACCTGCTATAGCATGTGGAAGTCTTGGACAATTTTTGCCATATCATATCCCAAGAGCCTCCCAGGACATTTTTCAAAAAGTAAGCTCACCTTATACATACTAATTAGTATACCTATTAAGTAATCCAAATTAAAAGCACTAGAGGCCATATCCACAAGCAATAAACACGATATTGGCTCTATGTGACCTTTAAAGAGAAGCAAAAGCCAGAGAAGCTCAAAGTTCAGACCACGTCTGATAGTACTTTTAATTGCTAAGAGAAATAAGTAACAAGGTGCCAAATAATCAAAACTTGTTTCCAGAGGACATACCTGTCCTCAAGATCATGCTAGGTGATACGCTAATAAATGGAACAACTGTACAGCCTGGCAAATGTACAGGATATTTCCTCTGTTGCCTCAAAAGGATACTTGGTCCCAAAGAAAATAAAGAACATGTTTTGACTTAGATGATTTGTGGGTCTCAAGAAGATTTACAATTTTATAATTCAAAATGTTGTCACATTTTAGAGCCGCAGAGAGGCTAAACGAATTACCTGAAAACACACAGCTACTTAGTGGCTAAGTCATACATACCATTTAATTCAGCTAAACTCAATTGCCATGAATTGAGTGCTTGAAAGCCTTTGGCTTTGTACTAACCTGCTGCGATCTGGGAGCAAGCTAGGAACACAGGCATGGTGTTCAACATTTTTGGAACATCGTTCACTGAGCAGTTGCTTGGTTAATTGGTGGGTTGAATGAAGTTTCCATTTTTTACCTGGTGCCTCCTGGAGGCTCACTCTATCAACTAACTTCAATACAGCACCCACATTTTTAAATCATAAATGTTTTGCATAAAATATCTTTAAGTTTTTCTTAGTTTCTTGGCTTCACAAATAGAGACCTAGCTCACTAAAAACCATTCTGTAATGGTAGAAATCTCTTCATTTTGGCCTGAATTGTAAGCTGGCTATGTATAATTTGACTTAACTTTCTAACTTTCACCTGAATTACATTTGAACTCTTTTTCTGTTAGACAATTTTAATTCACAATGAATCTTTAAACAACAACAACAACCTGACATTTGTGGTATGCATGACTACATCATTACAGACAAAATAGAAAAAGCATATAAAAGATTTGTTATACATCTGGAGAAGATAAATTCTTTTCGATACAAGAAGAGATATTCTATGTTATATGTTAACTTTCTGTTTTGACAATTAAACAGCATGTGCTGCCATGTAAAACAAAAGTGAAGAATTCAGGATTAATTATAATTATATGATTATAGGATTTCTGGATATATGGGTATAATATTATAGGTGCAGCATTTTATGGGAAACTTATGATTATATGGAATACAAACATCCAGAAATCCCAAAAATATGTTGCTTATAGTGTTACACAAGGAAGTTTAATGACTTGAACAAAAAAATCAAACTTAACTATTATTTTAGTGTTAGAATTTCTATTGAAGTCTTACGGTTCATGTTAGGTAAACTATAAATATGTAGTAAATATTCATCCTTTGTTAGTCATCATAATTAAGTCAGGATAATCCATTCTCTAACCGTTTGGATACGTAAAAGACTACTGAACTATAAAACCAACAAAAAAATCAGTCAAATATTCATTCTTTTACTTCTAACAAGAAGAAAAGTTTTAAAGTTAATTCAAATTTTGAATTATTTTGAATCCCTACTATGTGCTCCACATTGCTTTGGGAACAAATACGGGTCACTGAAATCATCCTCAGAACACCATGGGGTGGGGAAATGCTAAGCTATTTAGCATTTGTTGGAAATGTAGAGTCATTTTTCTTATCAGTCAATTTGTCCTCAGACAAAAAAACCTTAGAACTGGAATTTGGATGAACCTGAAACAAAATTTACAGTGGTGGAGCCTTCCCAAAAGCTTCTTCAATGTCTTAAAATTTTAGTATGCACTATGACTTGTGCGTGAAATCATTTTCAATTCCATAATATAAGAAAAGATTGCATTTTATTAGTAAGTCCTACTCCTCACGTAAGCAGTACAGGATACTGAGGAGCAGAGGTCACCTACTGCTTTCAGGAAAAACCCACAGACCACCCCACCTGGAACTGACTTCAGAGTTTCTTCTGCTTTGGGATCTCTCCATACCATTTCCTTGTGTTGCAATATAATCTACCATCAACCAATTAGAAAACGGGATCATAAAGCAGCACTTAACTATCACACCAATTTGGAATCTTGTGCTAAATTTAGTACTTTTTGACCTGGTGTAGCCATTTGTTTATTTCCTCTTAGGGGTTTTACCACACTCCTTTGTAGAGAGATACTATATCTTATTTACCCATGTATCCCATTAAAACCTAAAACATCTGTTTGCATGTAGAAGGTACATAATAATACACAATATACAAGATGTTCAACCTATTTTTATCTTATTGAATAATTTACTGTTCTCATACTTTGTGGATTAAAAATTATTAAATAAGGTAAAATGGATTACTACTGGGAAATATTTTTCTATATAACATTATTCTATAATTTAGTGGCTTAAAAGAACCATTTATTTAGTTCACAGCTCTGCTGTTAACAATTTATGCTGGACTCAGCTGAGTGATCTTGGTTCACACATGCATCTGTAGCCAACTGGCAGACCACTGAGAACTGGTTGATCCAGGGAGATCTCAGCTGGGAAGATTAAATTCTATGAAAAGTATCCTTTAATTCTGTGAAAAGTTTTATCATCAATTTTGGTGATTATTATGTTCAATGACTGCTCCTTACACTGTGCTAGGAAGAAGCAAAGGTTTAGCTGGTCACATGCTTATCCAGCAGCCCTGTCCTCCACTGGAGGTTGGGTATTTCGGTGTAAAACTGGAAGGTAGTTGAAACCACAGCTGGGTTGTAAGAGGGACAGAGAGCAAGTATCTGCATTGTCTGCATCTGCCTACCCACCAAGATTCATGGAAATCATGTTTGCATATTTCTTGAATATTCCATGCTGCTTCCTGCCATAGGCCTCAGTTGCCTGGAAAGGTCTGTCCACACCCTTCATCTGGTTTACTTCTATTTTCCTTTGAAAGTTGTAGCTTCGACAATCCTTTCCTGGCTCTAAACTATAAAAATATGTATACAATGGAATATTACTCAGCCATAAAAAAGGAATGAAATCTTGCCATTTGCAATGGTATGGATGGGGCTAGAGAGTATTTTGCTAAGCAAAATAAGTCAGAGAAAGACAAATACCACATTATTTTACTCAATAGTGGAATTTAAGAAGCAAAACAAATGAGCAAAGGGGAAAAAAAGAGAGGCAAACCAAGAAACAGAATCTTAACTATAAAGAACAAACATGACTACCAGAGGGGAGGTGGGTTGGGGGATGAGTGGTGGGGATTAAGGAGTGTACTTGTGATGAGCACCAGGTGTTGTGTGGAAGTGCTGAATAACTATATTGTACACCTAAAACTAATATTACACTGTATGTTAATTAACTGGAATTTAAGTAAAAACTTAAAATAAAAGGAAATTTGTTCTCCCTTCAGAGCACTGATCTCTGTACAGCTGTGTGATGATTTTATTGAGACCTATCTTTCACAGACTAAAAGCTTCCCAAGGGCAGAGCGACTCTGGCAGTGCTCTCCATTGCATTCCTGTTGCCTCACAAGCTTTTCCCTTATAGTAGTGTTCGCCATGTCTGCCTTGAGTGAATGCCCAAGTTAAGAGTAATGATGTGTGGGTTTTTAAGAAGGAGGAAAGTTGTTTTAAATATTTCTAAATTATCCACGTTAAATATTTTAAGGCTGGGAAATCAGGTGCTCTTTCCAGAGGGCAGAGATGGTTTAAAAAGAGTCTTCTATGTTTTTCCCCAGTCTGCTTCCAGAATGGGGCAGACAGATTACCCAGAAAGGAGTCACTGTAGCTCTGTCTCAGTGATCACCTAGACTCAGGCTCCAGCTTCCCCCTGAATCAGTGCCAGCTGTGGTGGTGGCTTTTGAGATGTACACGACTTTCCTATGAGGTCATTACTGATGGAAACTATCAACACCTCTGCCCCTTGGGAAGGGTAAGAAGTCAGCCCATTCAAATAAGCATTCCTCAGTCTCCTGCCTCAGAAACACTCTCCTGCTCCTACCACAGATGTTTTAGTCTAAGGGACAGGATAAAGGATGACACTGAGAGGTGAAAATCAGCACAGACCTGACACAGCTGCATGGAGAAAGGAATCATGGAAGAGCTTCCATGTGTCTTAATGGTATCCATTTTAACATCCCCTCCACTTTAGTGAGTCAAACAATGAGATACCGTTCCAAGTAGGTGCCAGTCTCTGCTGGCAGAGATTGGTCACTCATCCTATCTCCCATAAAATGGAAATTACTAGATTGTGAAATATTTTTTAGCCTTCTAATGCCATGATATCCGTTTTCAAGACCAGTTTACTCTAAAAAAAGAGTCACTGCCTAGTTCTAGATCTTACCATTTTTGTATATTAATAAACTGCTTGTAAGCAAATGGATATATAAACCAAGATCATTGGATAATACAAAACGCATAGGTGAGATGGGAGAATTCATTATGAAAAATGTGAGCAAGGAACATATTTCTTTGGTTATTCAGCCATCTTGATTTCCTCAGTGGGGAGTTTATGATAGTCTGAGATAACCTAGCTACACATGGGTTCCATTAAGTGAGTATAAGGGAGCTATCTGGCTTCATTCAGCAAGCATTTACTACACTCCCACTGTGTTCTAGGAGCCAAGCTCTGCAGGGGATCTAAGGTGGTAGAGGACATTCCCTGATCATAAGCAATTCATGGTCCTGCAGCGCTGTTTGTCAAATGGTGGGTGAGATGGGGGCTATGTGAGCAAAAAGAATGGCAAAGAAGATGCCCTACTGCTTGAAAACATAGTAACAAATTGTATATGGTAAAGAACTTCCAAGAATATTAATATCACTGGAGTGTTTATGAGAAGGAATAGGCTCATATCACTACAATCAATTTCCAAGTAGCTGAAAAAGAAAAGCTGGCATTTTGGGAATGTAGAATCTTAGAAACCTTTAGAGGACCCCTTTGAAGTTTTAGTGAGGGGAGTTCTGCTTACCGTTTCCATGATGAGGCTGGGGGACCGGTTCTGAAGACATCAGGGTAACTAGCACCTCAAGCACTCTTCGAACTCCATGGCTCAAAGAGGAGGCTGTGAACAAGGTGAGATTAGAACACAGCACAGGTGATTCTACTGGAACAGAAAATACAGGATTCAAAGACCTCTTTCAAGGTAGAGAACATAATTATTATTTTCAAACAATGTAACAGTAAAAAAATGGAATGTGATTTTCCTATGCTAAGAGATAAAGAAGAAAAGTGAGTGGGCAGTGAAAAGACAAGGAACAAAAGCATAAAGAAGAGAGAGCAAACAAACTCCTGCTCAAGAGAAAAATCTCACCACAGTGACAGGCCTGCTGTGCAAAAGCCCATTTAGCAAGAACAGCCCAGACCTTCGTTTCAGATTTTATCAGAAGCCACTGGTCCTAAAGTATCACTGGCGCCTACTGAATTTTCACCAGGGACCTAACAGAAAACATCTGTTCTCTGACTTAAAAGTAAGTCAATTGATTAAATCAACATTTGCCCTCTTTCTTCTATTAGAAGCATAGCTATTTCTCTTTTGCTTCTCTTCAGACTCTAATAACTTACTTCTGCTTGTGCGTTGAAATCTGGGATGGAGGTGTGTCTCTTTCTGTGCCTACATGGGGAAATGTGCCACAGGTCAAGCTGAAATCATGTCAGAAATCCATCGATGTAAACAATTTGGCCATGTTTCATGTGTACCTTGAAAGCTGATATAACCACATAAAACGACCTCAAGCAGTAGATGTGAGCGTGAGTGTATGTGTTTTTAATGTGCAAATACACAAAATTCTTGTTGCCTTGAGAAAATACTGACCAGAAAGTTGAACTTTTAATTTGAAATTTGACCTTCATGTTTACAATTATTTCATAGTTTTTACAAAGCAGATTCCATAACGTGAGTGCATTAAGGCTATTTTTAACTCAAGGTTCTTAACTTGAAAATGGAATCCTGGTGATTAAATTTCTGTAGCCAGAATCCATAGGTCCTCAATAAGACAACCCTCCTATATCAGTACCCACTAAACAACAGGATCCAGAGGAAGCAGTAATCAGGGAACAAGAATAAAAATAGCAGCCAACTGCACTGCATGTTTGCAGTCATTCCCAGAACAAATGCTTGTCCGGCACCTACAACATGCCAAGTGCTGTTCTGGGCCCAGGGGATGCATCGATAAATGGCATAGTGTTTCCCATAAAGGATCTCACAATATAACAGGGAAGAGAAATAAACCCCAAGTCATAATATCCTGAGATAAATGCTGTGCTGAGGGATATATAAAGTGACATGAGATAACAGGCAGGGGGAATAGCTCTGCCTTCCAAGAAAGCAGAGGGGGCCTCACAGAAGATTCCAGACAGGGAGTAATATTTGAGTGAGACCTCAAGGAGGATAAGCCCCACAGCTCACATGTTTCTCTAGCATATTTCAGTGAACTGGCAAGTCGTTTCACCACTCTGTTCCTCAGATTCCTCACTGACTAGCCAAGAGAATTCACAGTAAGTTGTGTTTTAGTTTAAAATGCATGTTGAGAAAAGCCTGCCTCCCAAGCATGGCATATGTGGAAGGGGGTGACAGGGTTGCTAATTTGGGGGTTGCAGCTAGGATGAGAGGAGTAAAAAGAAGGAGGAGGATGGGATCCTTAGAATGGAGAGAAACAGTTCTATGGGCCATTTCCCCTCTTCTTCCCTTTGCCATTTTAGATTTATAGGCAGCATCAAAACCACTGAATAGGAAAATGAAATTATATGAATAGTTCTGATCCCCCTCTTGATCTTTGTCAATCAATAGGGCATGTAATACATATGATGTTTTAGAAGTGAGGAGAAGATTATCCCAGTATTAAGACATAGAAAATTACATAACAATGTACCATATGTATGACATCACATGTTATACTAACATATGGCAGGAATGGGCAGGAAATCCTAGGTCAGCAAGCTGACAAGAAGAGCACCCAGAAACTTCTGGAGAGGTTGGGTGAATAATACTTATTGCATATGTTTGCTGTGGGATTAAAGAAACAATGGATGTAAAGCCCATAGAACATTGCCTGGTATCAAGTCTGCATGAGGCAAATAGTTTTTATTGTTGTCGCCTGTCCCTATCTAAAAATAGAACTAATAAGAAGGGAAAGGTCCTGTCAAACCTTGTCGTCATCTACACAGGCAAACAGCTGATGAGCGAAACAGGAAGAGAACAAATGTAAAAATTTCCAGGACTCCCTCTCTATTCCCAGTGCCCCAAAGGGATGATGACAATATGCAACTCTCAGATGGCCCTGGGGACTGCCCACCAGACTGAGATCCTGACATGGCAAAATCTTTTGGTAGGTGTCATGAAAAAAAAGAACAAGAAGAAACTAGATAATTTAGAAAAAAATGTTCCAAGAGAAGTTGCACAAAACATAAAAATATAAAGAAGCAAAATGAGGAAACACATGAAACTTATCAACGTGCTATACCTATGGCTACAAGTTGGCCAACTGTTAGGAGCATAGTACGAAAGGGAATAACACATCAGTAGTGACTCCTGCCCAGAAATAATATGAAACACAATGTAGAGACATACTGGCTTAATTTGCTGAAGGATCTTGGAACTAAAACAGGAAAGAAAATAGTTGTTTCCCTCATTGGAATGTCCCCAAAGGAGTCTGTGGTAAGTATACCACCACCCTGGCATCTATCACAGAGCCTTTGGTCACCTCAACAGGGTGTGGGCTGACACTTGATATAAGCACAGCTAAACATGGGGATGTACATGACAGAACAAATGTAAATGAAAGGAATTTTGCTTTTCACATCAGTGTCCGAGGTGAAGAAGCCAGACCAAGAATGAGATAAAGTATAGTCTGACAAAGAAAGATGGCAAACTCAAAGTTTGGGATGCCATCAAAGCTAAGCACAGTAGGAAAGAAATTTCAGATACATAATTCATACATGGAACTGGAAATAACAAAAAAAGCTGATCAGAGCTTCTGAAAGGCAGCCAAATCATGAAATCTTGAGCCATTCAAAAAAGTTCTTAATAAAGCCTCATCCAAAAGCAATTCTTAAAACATATGTTCCAGAAGTTTGATGATTTATTCAGCCAGCATATATTAAGGACTATTATGCACCCAACATATTGCCTAATTCTGGGAGATGAGCTCCAGCCTTGCAGGAACTTATGGGTCAGGTGTGGGAGACAAGAGGCCCACATTCCACAGCCTGGGTGGTTTCGATAAGGAATGCATCTAGATGAAGTCATACAGTAGTGTATACCTCTTATGAAGGAAAAGATAGAGCTCAAGAAAAAAACCAGCAAACAAAATTTAAGGGCAACACACATAGCTGCAGGGCTCAGGAAAAGCCTTGCTGAGGAGAGGGAGAGATGTGATCTCTAAAATGTTAAGTCTGACATATCGCTGTCCTGTGTTTCAAAGCTTTGAACACTAGAAAATTGTTGAGTAAATAAAGAACTTGTAAAAGGAACTTACAACCATCAAGCCTCCCAGAAATATGGGATACCCTGGCTGGGTTAAGATGAATATATAAGTTACTCTCTTTCTTACTGTCTTTCAGCTTCACCAAGAAATGCCAAACTAACATAACTACTAACCATATTTGAGGAAAATAATCCTTCCTAACAGAACTCATATACATGTTAATGGATATGCATATTTGCCAGAAAACTGAGCAGATGTTATTCTGTCTCTTCTCCAAATTTAGTCCTTCAAATTGGAACCTCTGTCCAATTCACCTTCAAGAAGAAGGAAGGAAGGAACGAAGGAACGAAGGTAGAAAGGAAGGAAGGAGACTATATGATTACAAAGGCAAAAACTTGAATGGAAATAAGAGAACAGCTTTTCCTCCAGAAAATAAAAATGCAAGAAAGGGCTTTTTTCTCTGTGTATCACTACAAGTTAAGCACAAGGGCAGGGCTTGAGAGATGAGTAGAAAGTGTCCCTAGAAAGACTGGCTAGGTGAAAGATGTGCTGGAAGCAGGCCCAGGAAAAACAAGTGGTTGCAGTTTTAGTGGTTTACCTGGAAGGACAATGGGATGTACTAAAGTATTCTAAAGAAAATAATAGGGGAAGACAGGCTGATGAAAGTCCAAATCTCAGCTTAGGCAGAAAGTGTGGGAAAGGAGGAAATAAAGAGACATGTGGATACTTCTAGGGAAAAAAATCATCTTATCTTAAAACTCTAGTCAAAATACCTTTGTGTGGAAAGGGAAACAACCTTTAAGAATTATATAAATGACCAGGAGTTAAGATTTGGGAGATCTATATTTTATATATATATATATATATATAATACTATACTATAATAATAATAATATATATAAAAATACATGTATACATATATATATAATATGTATATATGTAATATATATGTATACATGTATTATATGTATATATATGCATTATATTTATAGCACATAAGCTCACTGAAATATTTATAAGTTTCACAGATATTTCATGTCTGTGTTAAAGATGAAAAATGTTACTGAATGTGTTCTTATAAATGAAATAGCAGGGAAAAACCTTGAAAGTCCTATGATGAACTAAAAAAGTTTTTTGATGAGGATTACCTTTGGCTTCCAGAAGCAGTCAGCATATAATCAAAATTTATAGTCTTTGTACTAAAATTCTTGGGAAACTATGGCATGACACAATTATATTTCTGATTTTTTTAATATGTAAATACACACATACGCATGTGTGTTCACATAACCATTAGGTGATGGAGAGATAAATGCTATGGGGAAGAAAGATTCCAAACTAGATCTCTGTGGATTTGGAATTTGGGAAATAATCCAGAGGTTAAGATAGAGGTAAAGAGCTCCTCAGGAACTTCTATCCACAGTTAGAATCCCAGAATTTGAAGTTTTCCATGAACCTTAAATATCCTCTAGTCCACTCACTCTAAAATTGTGCTGCAAAGAATCATAGGAGTCCAAGATTATGCCTCAGTGATCTATAAATAAATGTCTGACATACAGAAAAAAAATCTCTAAATTACCTAAAAAACATGTTCATTTGTTCTAACTATTGTTATATTTTTCAGGTTCTGTTTATGATTTAATTTGATTTTTTTAAAAAAGAGTTCTGTACTACTGAACACTCATGAAAGAAACTGAAGAAGACACAAAAAGATGGAAGAGCATTCCATGCTCATGGATCAGAAGAATAAACATTGTTAAAATGTCTATATTGTCTAGAGCAATCTATACTTTCAATGCCATCACAATCAAAATTCCACTGTCATTTTTCAAAGAGCTGGAACACACAATCCTAAAATTTGTGTGAAACCAGAAGAGACCCTGAATTGCTAAGGAAATGTTGAAAAAGAAAAACAAAACTTGGGGGCATAACATTGCCTGATTTCAAGCTTTACTACAAAGCTGTGATCACCAAGACAGCATAGTACTGGCACAAAAACAGACACATAGACCAGTGGAACAGAGTAGAGAGCCCAGATATGGACCCTCAACATTATGGTCAAATAATCTTTGACAAAGCAGGAAAAAATATACAGTGCAAAAAGACAGTCTCTTCAATAAATGGTGCTGGGGAAATTGGACACCTATGTGTAGAAGAATGAAACTTGACCATTCTCTTACACCATAAGCAAAGATAAACTTGAAATGGGTAGAAGACATCAACGTGAGGCAGGAATCTATCAAAATCCTAGAGGAGAACATAGGCAATAACCTCTTTGACAGTAGCCACAGCAATTTCTTCAAGATATGTCTCCAAAGGCAAAGGAAAGAAAAGCGAAAATGAACTTTTGGGATTTCATCAAGATCAAAAGCTTCTGTGCAGTCAACAAAACAAAGAGGCAACCCACGGATGGGAGAAGATATTCACAAATGACACTTCAGACAAAGGGCTGATATCCAAGATGTAAAAAGAACTCTTCAAAATCAGCACACACAAAAACAGATAATCATGTCAAAAAATAGGCAGAAGACATGAACAGACACTTCTCCAAAGAAGACATACAAATGGCTAACAGACACATGAAAAAATGTTCATCATCATTAGCCATCAAGGAGATTCAAATCAAAACCACATTGAGATTCCACTTTACACCAGTTAGAATGGCCAAAATTAACAAGACAGTAACAACATGTGTTAGAGAGGATTTGGAGAAAGGGGAACCCTCTTACACTGTTGGTGGGAATGCAAGTTGGTGCAGTCACTTTTGAAAACAGTGTGGAGATTGCTCGAAAAATTAAAAATAGAGCTACCCTATGACCCTGCGATTGCACTACTGGGTATTTACCCCAAAAATATAGATGTAGTGAAAAGAAGGGCCAACTATACCCCAATGTTCATAGCAGCAATGGCCACAGTCACCAAACTGTGGAAAGAACCAAGATATCCTTCAATAGATGAATGGGTAAAGAAGATAGGGTCCATATATACAATGGAGTATTATGCCACCATCAGAAAGGATGAATACCCAACTTTTGTAGCAACATGAATGGGACTGGAAGAGATTATGCTGAGTGAAATAAGTCAAGCAGAGAGTCAAGTCAATTATCATATGGGTTCACTTACTTGTGGAATGCAAGGAATAACACAGAGGACATGGGGAGATGGAGAGGAGAAGGGAGTTGGGGGAAATCAGAGGGGGAGATGAACCATGAGAGACTGTGGACTTTGAGAAACAAACTGAGGCTTTTGGAGGGAAGGGCCTGGGGGATTGAGTGAGCCTGGTGGTTGGTATTATGGAGGACACGTATTGCGTGGATCATTGGGTGTGGTGCATAAACAATGAATTTTGGAACACTGAAAAGAAATAAAATAAAATAAAATGAAAAAAATTTTTTTAAAAGTTAAAAAGAGGAGCACCTGGGTGGCTCAGTGGGTTAAAGCCTCTGCCTTCGGCTCAGGTCATGATCCCAGGGTCCTGGGATTGAGTCCCGCATTGGGATCTCTGCTCAGCAGGGAGCCTGCCTCCCCCTCTCTTTCTGCCTGCCTCTCTGCCTACTTGTGATCTCTGTCTGTCAAATAAATAAAATATTTTAAAAATAAAAAAAAATAAAAAATACAATAAAATACAAAAAAAGTTAAAATAAAAAAATTAAAGAGTTCTGCAGTTAAATAAGAAGGAAAATTCTCAATTCAGCCCAACTGTCTCATTGAATAGGTCAAAAAAATTAGACCCAGAAAAATAAAATAACTTCTTCAGAGTCTCAGTGCCAGTTAAATACAAAGTTAGGACCATGTCTTAGTGTGAGTTCTTTTCAAGGCAGATTCCAAGACAAAGACTTGGGTGTGGGTAATTTCTTTGGAAAGTGATCCTCAGAAGTAGGAGTTCGAGAACAGGGAAAATGTGACAGGGAAGGGAAAAACTCAGTATAGGCGTATTAGTGAGTGGATTAGCCCTGTGGGCAACCCAGGCTCAGATTGTTGGGGACTATCTGAGAAACTACTTAGAACATGCTTCTGAACATTCCCACCATAGGATGGGAGATAGAGCATATTTCCACCACTTCCCATTCCCACAGATTGAGGGTTGCCATTGGGAGCCTTAATTCCTCTGCACTTCTAATCAGCAGAGAAAACTCCCAGGGCTCCAGTGAAAACACCCAAGAGAGCTGCAGAAAACAGGAGGTGAGAAGTAGTTACATTACTGGAAACCATCCATCATACCTCCAGGTGAACTCAAGAGGGCCCAGGAGAGATGATGCATGGCATCAACAGGTTTCATAAATCTTAAAAATTATTTCTTCAAAGTTTAAAATGATGATTGGACCCCCAGCATTCTCCAAACCCACCTGACTCAAACCTACCTCTTCTCACTCCCAAAGCCTTGTCTCATTGATACAAGACTAAAGAAATCTGTTTATACTGTACTGCAAAGGGCTTTTATTTTCTTCATCAAGCAGCTCTTTCTGATGACTACTTTCAGACACATGGTGACCAAAGCTACCAGTGCTTTCCAGGATGCCACAGAGTAAGTATGATTTCACATATATTTTAGTCACAGATACATTTTACTCTGTTTCAACATCAGCCTGTTGAGTGCTTCTTGAAAGACGGATCTAGGATTTCATCAAATGAAAGGAAATTAGGTGATAACAGGGATCCAGCCAGCACTTCTCTTCCAAAGGACTATTGTTCTGTGACAGAGCCAAGGCAAAAGAGTTTTGAGCGATTCCTCCAGGGTAAATGGAGCTGAAAAGTTCCAGTGTGTACTCTGCATGGCTTCAGCCTATGTGTCAGGCCAAAGACTGTAACAGAGAGCCCTCTGGGAAACCACAACTCTTAGGGATGACAAAGGAAAGTGAAAAGCAAGGCAATTAGATGAGAAGACCCCTAAAATGAGAATGACACAGACAACTGTCAGTTCCTTTTCTCACTTAATCTAAGATACTGATTCTTCTACCATGATTGGTGCTGATGCCAAAATATAAGCACACAGATATTTTCTAGTCCCTACTCCACTAACAATTTTATACCTTCTTTCTCAGGATTTTGGAATTATTGGTACAATTTTAAAAATATTTCTTGGAAAGGTCTACTATTTTCAAATTATCACAATTTGAAATAATTTGGATTTAAGTCATCATGATTTTTTAATAGTACTCTGCTGACTCAAATATCTTAGAGGAATGAGATTTACAGGATCTTCTTAAATAATATAAATCATCTTAGAGTTAGAGAAGATTCTTGCATTCTAATTAAATATAGATTTATGGTCCAAACTCTCATTCCCATATAAAGACTTATGTGTGGATTTCTGGATTCACCTTGCTCATATAGCAAAGCCCATTACAGAAGCTACTCCAAGAACACATGTGTCCTCTGTGCCAGACACTGCGTCATGAGCTCTAGGTATTTGCTGACTTCAAGGGACTCGTCAGTATTTTTTTCCCACTCAGGTCCATGTAACATATTTATCAACAGCTTTAACATTAGAAGGCCTGATGCCAGCTCTGTAATAGATATAAAAACGCATCAGGAATAATACTATCCTCCAGAAAAAGTTACAGCTTAGTAAAACCAAAATGAACTTAATATAAGATACAGTATGTTTTATCACTACAGTACTATAAACAGATGGTATAGGAGGTCAAACATAAAACTGTTTGTGACGTGGAATAAGAAACTAATCCTTTGGTGGAAAAGTAATAAAGCCAAAAACAAAACAAAACAAAAAAGTAGAGAGCCTTAGAAAACTCACAAATGCATTCAAACATCTTCGCAGTTGTGAATTGCTAAATTGCTAACTTTGATTTGTTCTCTGGAAGACTGCCTGAACCCTATCAGTATCTGGCTCTATACACTTGACTCTCTGTTTGCCCCCAGAGTTCTCTCTATTTCTGTTTCTAGGCTTTAACCATATGTTAGAGCCTGAAGAAAAGATTTGAGATTGGTCCAGTTCATTTCAGGTTTACAATCCATACTGACATGCAAATACTCTCTTGTCTTCCTTAGCATGAGTCATAGAGAGCACTAAGTTCAGTGTGTTTTAAGGTTAAATTAGTTTTAAGGCTAAAGAAACACAGACTCTGCACCAATGGATTGGGGGCAGAAGCAGGGATAGAATAAAATTTTCTATTCTGTTACAAGTACTACACACCTGAAAGATTTTTTTTTTTTTGCATTCTTTTCTTTTGAAATTTTTTCTTAAATAAATATTTCAATAGTTTGGGTGAAAGGCATTTCAGAAATGCTGTTGAATCAAAATGAATGTCTTTTAGACTTTCTCGTGGAAAATACCTAAAGATAATACAAAATGCTTATTACATAATGTGAAGGGAAATAAAATATAATAATAATTAACATGTATTATATGAGGCAGTATTCCAACAATCCTGTGAAATACTTACTTTTATAATTACCATTGCACAAATGAAGAAATGGTTGCTGAGAGAATTTAAGTAGCCTGGTGAGTGTTATGACAAGTTGGGATTTGAACCTGGACCTGACTGATCTTAATCTTGTACGCTTAACCACTGTTAACAGTTTCAAAATCCATTAATCCTTTCTGGTTAGTAAACTAGATACAGGGTTTGGTTTGTAAGGACCGATATACATGGACATTAACATGCCAAAGAACATGATTATTAGATCAAGATATAATGCTGCCTTCATCACAAACCATACTTTGCATGGCTTAATCAATATCAATATGGAGTAACTGATCCTGAAAATTACTTTTTTAATTTAAATTCAATTAACATATAGTGTATTATTAGTTTTAGAGATAGAGATCAGCGATTTATCAGTCTTATAATAATTCCCAGTGCTCATTATATCTCATGCCCTCCTTAATGCCCAGCACCTAGTTATCCCATCCCTCCACCCCCTACCCCTCCAGCAACCTTCACTTTGCTTCCTATGATTAAGAGTCTCTTATGGTTTCTCTCCCTCTCTGGTTTCATCTTGTTTTATTTATTCCTCTCTTCCCCTATGATCCTCTGTCTTGTCTCTCAAATTCCACATATGAGTAAAATCATATAATTGTCTTTCTCTGACTGATTTATTTCACTTAGCATAATACCCTCTAGTTCCATCCATGTCTTTGCAAATGGCAGGATTTCATTTTTTCACGGCTGAGTAGTATTCATTGTATACATATACATTATCTATATTTCCACATCTTCTTTATCCATTCATCTGTTGATGGACATCTGGGCTCTTCCCATAGTTTGGCTGTTGTGGACATTGCTGCTATAAACATTGGGGTGCAGGTGTCCCTTCAGATCACTACATTTGTATCTTTGGGATAAATGCCTAGTAATGCAGTTGCTGGGTCAAAGGGTAGCTCTATTTTCAACTTTTTGAGGAACCTCCATACTGTTTTCCAGAGTGGCTGTACCAGTTTGCATTCCCACCAACGGTGTAGGGGGGTTCCCCTTTCTCTGCATTCTCTCCAACAGCTGTCATTTCCTGACTTGTTAATTTAGCCATTCTGATGGATGTGAGGTGGTATCTCACTGTAGTTTTGATTTGCATTTCCCTGATGCTGAGTGATGCTGAGCATTTTTTAATGTGTCTGCTGTCCATTTATTTCTATGTCTTCTTTGGAGAAATGTCTGTTCATGTCTTCTACCCATTTCTTCTTCTTTTTTTTTAAGATTTTATTTATTTGTCAGAGAAGAGAGAGAAGGAGAACACAAGCAGGAAGGGTGGGAGCAGAGGATGAAGCCTGATGTGGGATCACGACCCAGGCAAAAGACATATACTTAACCAACTGAGCCACCCAAGTGTCCCATGCCCATTTCTTGATGTAGTATTTGTTCTTTGTGTCTTGAGTTTGATAAGGTCTTTATAAATTTTGGATACTAGCCATTTACTTGATAAGACATTTGCAAACATCTTCTCCCATTCTGTTGGTTGTCTTTTGGTTTTGTCAACTGTTTCCTTTGCTGTGCAAAAGCTTTTTATCTTGATGCAGTCCCAATAGTTCCTTCTTGCCCTTGCTTCCCTTGACTTTGGCAATGTTTCTAGGAAAAGGTTGCTGCGGCTGAGGTCACAGAGGTTGCTGATTGTGTTCTCCTCTAGGATTTTGATGGATTCCTGTCTCACATTTAGGTCTTTCATCCATTTTGAGTCTATTTTTGTGTATGATGTAAGGAAATGGTCCAATTTCATTCTTCTGCATGTGGCTATCCAATTTTCCCTACACCATTTGTTGAAGAGACTGTCTTTTTTTTACCATTGGACATTCTTTCCTGCTTTCTTGAAGATTAGTTGACCATAGAGTTGAGAGTTCATTTCTGGCTTCTCTATTCTGTTTCATTGATCTATGTCTGTTTTTGTGCCAGTACCATACTGTCTTGATGATTACAGCAATTCTACCAAACATTTAAAGAAGAATTAATACCTATTCTTCTGAAGTTATTTAAAAAAAAAAAAAGAAATGGAAGGAAAACTTCCAAACTCTTTCTGTAAGACTAGCATTACCTTGATCCTAAAACCAGAAAAAGACCCACCAAAAAGGAGAATTACAGATCAATATCCCTGATGAACATGGATATAAAACCAAAATATTAGCTAACAGGATCCAAGAGTACATTAAAAAGATTATTCACCACAACCAAGTGAGAATTATTCCTGGGCCACAAGCATGGTACAATAGCCACAAATCAATCAATGTGATACACTACATAAATAAAAGAAAGGACGAGAACCATATGATCCTCCCAATAGATGCAGAATAAGCATTTGACAAAGCATAGCATCCTTTCTTGATTAAAACTCTTCATAGTAGGGGCACCTGGGTGGCTCAGTGGGTTAAAGCCTCTGCCTTTCGCTCGGGTCATGATCCCAGAGTCCTGGGATCGAGCCCCACTTCAGGCTCTCTGCTCAGCAGGGATCCTGCTTCCCCCTCTCTCTCTGCCTGTCTCTCTATCTACTTGTGATCTCTCTCTCTGTCAAATAAATGAATAAAATCTTAAAAAAAAAAAAAACTCTTCATAGTATAGGGATAAAGGGAAAATACCTCAATATCATAAAAGCTATACATAAAGTTAAAGCCCACATCTAATATCATCCTCAACCGGGGAAAACTGAGATTTTTTCCCCTAAGGTCAGGAACATGGCAGTGATGTCCACTATCATCACTGTTGTTCAACACAGTACTAGAAGTCCTAGCCTCAGCAACCAGACAACAACAACAAAATAAAAGGCATCTGAATCTGCAAAGAAGTCAAACTCTCACTCTTCACAGATGACATGATACTCTAGATGGAAAACCCAAAAGACTCCACCCCAAAATTGCTAGAACTCATACAGCAATTCAGCAATGTGGCAGTATATAAAATCAATGCACAGAAATTGATTGCATTTCTATATACCAACAATGAGACAGAAGAAAAAGAAATTAAGGAGTTGATCCCATTTACAGTGGCACCAAAAACCATAAGATACTTAGGAATAAACCTAAGCAAAGAGGCAAAGGGTCTGTACTCAGAAAACTACAGAACACTCATAAAAGAAATTGAGAAAGACATAAAGAAATGGAAAAACATTCCATACTCATGGATTAGAAGAACAAATATTGTTAAGATGACTATGCTACCCAGAGCAATCTATAAACCCTATCAAAACATCATCAGGGGTCGCCTGGGTGGCTCAGTAGGTTAAAGCCTCTGCCTTCAGCCTGGGTCATGATCCCAGGGTCCTGGGATCAAGCCCTGCATTGGGCTCTCTGCTCAGCATGGAATCTGCTTCCCCCTCTCTCTCTGCCTGTCTCTCTGCCTACTTGTGATCTCTATCTGTCAAATAAATAAATAAAATCTTTAAAAAAAAGATTCTCTTTAAAAAAAAATCATCAGTTGTTTTTTTTTTTTTTTTTGGGGGGGGTTTTGGGTTTGTTTGTTTTTTTTTTGCCAAGCTGGAACAAATAATCCTAAAGTTTGTATGGAACCAGAAAAGACACCGAATAGCCAAAGGAATATTGAAAAAGAAAATCAAAGCCAGTGGCTTCACAATCCTGGGCTTCAGGCTCTATTACAAAGTTGAAAAGTACTTTAGTAAGTCTGTATATGAAATGTTTTCATGTAATCACCATGGAGAAAAGTGGGAAAGTGGCAGAAAATATGTTACTTGAAATATTTTGGGTATAGAAGCATTATTTTTTCAGTTTAACTGCTAATGACTTCATATATATACTAAGAGTGTACATAGTCAGAAAACAAAGGGAAACACCCTGATTAATTTCTAAACCTACAAGCACTTCACCAAAATGAGCCTGAGTTCCCCATAATGTGGATAACATATTGCCGTGTCTACCTTATATGGATAATATACAAATACCTGATACTCAAATATTTTGAGTTGCTATGGGAAGAAATAATTAACAAGGCAGAACATTAGTATTAAAAGGATGCTTTAAAAACTAGAATTATAATGGGACACCTGGGTGGCTCAGTCACCTTCAGCTCAGATCCTGGGTCCTGGGATTGAGTCCCGCATCTGGCTCCTTGCTCAGGGGGCAGCCTGCTTCTCCCTCTGCCTGCCACCCCCCCTGCTTGTGCTCCCTTTCTCTCACTCTGACAAATAAATAAATAAAATCCTTTAAAAAATTAGAATTATAAGAGTTACTGATTACAAAAAATATATAGTAAATTCCTTCAAAGAAAAGTTCTGAAAGCACAAGACCTTATTTTTAATACTTTTGCTTGTCTAATGCAAAGGTGAAGCTATGGAGGATGCTTTCTTACTTGTTCAAGTGTGATATTTAAAATACTTAGCAACTGATATGGCAGGCACCACACAAATTCAAGCATCCTATAGTAACAAGGTCTCCAGAGGACTTTGTTTTGCTCTATGTTATTTCGAGGCTGAATGAAGGAGTGGTGGGAGTCCCAGTGAGGGGCTGCATGAGCTGGTTGAGCTGGGTCAGCAAGGAGCTACACAGGGAGATGAAGCAGCAGCTATTCAGAATTATTTCAATAGTTTATTAAAATAATTTATTTAATACAAATATAATATAAATATATTAGTTTATATAAATATAAACTATTTAAATAGTTTATTTATTTAAATAGTTTCACTACCAATATTGACATGCCAGTGTATACCAACTAAATGTTATCAGCCCATGTTGTTTTAAAATAAGGCAATATATATGGACAAATATAGACGTTGCAAAAAACATATTAACATATTTTACACTTAGAAGTTTGATAGAATGAACACCAAAAAATTTAAAAGTATTATAATGATACAATTTTAATTTGCCCATATTTACTCATTTTTCTACTTTATCATTAGTCTACTCTCTACCCTTACAAAGTAAAAAATACTATTTCCATAATGAGTAGCAAAAACAAACTAATAGGCCCCTGAAATATTTCTCAATAAATAAATTTTGAGTAAACTGAGTATATGTAACTAATGCTTCAAGGCCACTAGAGAAGCTAAGAATGGAAATTTGGAACCCTGGCCTTCCAACCTCTGGTGTAATCAGCAAATCCCAGAAACACGTGGATATAATTTCTTCTGCTTCTGTATCTCAACTAATTCTCCAGGATTCTGTCCACTTCGTCCCTATCCTATTACACTTCAGAGGAGTACTAAATCTGTTTTCTTCTCCTCCCACCTCATCTGCTCAACAGTCATATCTCACAAAAGCATGGAATTTCTTGTGATTTGCCCCCAGTCCAGTCTTGGGAGAAAAGAAATCATGTGAGGGAAATTAGGAGCTATCTTCTCACCTTCCACACCAATCATGGCCACATATCACCGAGTGTAGTTGGACCTAAGGAGAGGGACTGATGCTTAGTTTCACAAATGCGCATTTGAAAAAATGTGAACCATGAGCTTATTTGTAACACAGGTGATGTTCACAAACCCTGGTCCCTTCACTTGCAGCTTATTATTCCATTACTCAGAGGAAAGAATAAAGAGCAGTTTCTTTCCCACCTTCTCATTTACTTCTTCATGTCATGGGGACTTGCATTAGTTTTCCTACATCAGAGGCACCTGTGGATAATTTCAATGATTTCCCATTCTATTACTGGTAAATAACAAAACAATAAATGTGAGAAGATCCAAATATGTTGCAAACAGTTGCAGTTCCTACCAATCATAGTGTTGTCAAGTCACTGGAATCAGTGATAATTCTCAGGTTCATTTGTTCTTCTCAGAGTTACAGAAACTTTGATGATTAACAGCTGCGTCTGTCACAACTGATGGCACATGTTAGCATCTCTACAGAACTTCGATAAAATGACTATACTATAGATAGAGCCATTATAAATTACAAGAGCAAAACCTCAGCCATGCCTGCACACATGCACCTGCACACACAGCAATAAAACCGCCTAAGTGCAGAGGGGCACAACTGTAAATTCAGCTGAAACTTAGTTTTTGGCTGTGGGTCAAAAGAGGATTCTGAAAGCCAGCCCAAACAAAATGTACTCAGATGGATCACATCCTTCTCTACAATACTACAAGTGGTTGGCTCTTCTTTAATCATTTCTTCTTTTTTTCTTTTTTCAAGTTTATATTTAAATTCCAATTAGTTAACATACAGTGTCATATTAGTTTCAGAAGTAGAATTTAGTGGTTCATCACTCATATACAACACCCAGTGCTCATCACAAGTGCTCTCCTTAACTCCCATCACCCATTTAGCCCAGCCCCACCCACTTCCTCTCCAGCAACCCAAAGTTCGTTCTCTATAGTTAACAGTCTGTTCTCTGATTTGCATCTCTCTCTCTCTCTCTGTCTCTCTCTCTCTTTTTTTCCCCATATGTTCTCTTTACTCATTGCTATATATGGTTCTCTGGAACCTTACCATGACCCAGTTATAATACCTGAAAGAGGAAGCAGTCAGAGAAAACAAGGAGGTGTTGAAAACTGCAAAAAGGCTTTGTAGCATTACAAATATCACCCAGATTTAAGAACACTGATTATTCTAAAAGCAACCCTCTTCTGTTGCTTATAAAATGAGGACAACAATGCCTCCAACATTAAAACCAAACTGCTGTGCTCATTTCTGCACCGCATATACTAAAATTGGAACGATACAGAGAAGATTAGCATGGCCCCTGCGCAAGGATTACATGTAAATTTCTGAAGCGTTCCATATTTTTGTGATTCACAGACCTGTACCCCTGGGGCTAATAATACATTATATGTTAATAAAAAAATTTAAAAAATTTAAAAATAAATAAAAATAAAACCAAACTGCCTGAGTTTACAGTCAAAGTAACATGCACATACTGCCCTTGGAGCTCCTGAAATGTGTGGAGACTGGGGGACCTCCACTGACAGTGACTGAACTGCTTTTGGTTTTGTTTTCCAAATTCTCCACCATCTATGGACTGAACAAGTTACTGTATTGTCAAAGTTGTGAACACAGAAGAAAAACCTCAACAGCAATCGTTGCAAGGAGTTTTGAGTCCAGGACGGTTCATATCTGTTGGGAAGACAGATGAGCGGACACCAGCTGCAGCACTGGACCATTAACCTGGTCTGCACCCCTGACAAGGGAGCAGGCGGCTGACACTGCCCAGAGTGGATGCAAGTACTCACCATCCCCCTTCACTCCTCACCTCACACCACAGTCTCATCACAATGATCTCCAAACCTCACCTTCTCTCTCCACCTTTGCCTGGTTACTCTACACTGGGGCTATCTGCTGTGTCTACCTATTAACAGTTATTATGAACCTCTGTGTAAATATTACCATTTCTCCTGCTGTCGGCTAGCTTAATTACTGCACATGTGCAGTAGATATTTTGCCAAATATGTGGCCAATCCTCTAGAAGAGAAATTCTCTTTAGGAGAGCTGGCTGGGGACTTACTCTGGCTATCATGATATGGTTGCATGAAGAGATGTTTGCTTTTTCTAGCACAGGCTCAGCAGGCAATGCGAGCAGGCCACTGAGCCTTCTGCACCTCTGGGCAGCAGCTGGGTGGTCCAAATTTTGAAGGAGCTCCTCTTGATGAAAGGGATATTACATTTCAGTAGTCATCTCTCCTTCCACATTACCTGTTTTCTGATATCCACTCAACTAGGCCCAATAAACATAGCTGAAGTAAAACCTCTTTAAAGGAGCTGACTTCAAAGTTGGGGGAAAATGAGATACTGACGGGTTTCTTCAGTGTTCATGACTGTGTATTGGATCAAGCCCAGAGCATGTCTTGTGAGAGATGGGTATGAAAGTAGCAGTGCATTTCCCTGTGTTAAACAGACGGCTCTCCAAACACCGCAATGCCCAATTGAGTCTAAACCACCATGTGAAGTGTAGATAATAAAAACAGGAAAGCTGGGATTTCCAGTGGAATGAATTTCTGTAAAAAGAAGTCATAGCCTTAGGAAACTGTAAAAAGCAAAGCCACTTCACCACGTTAATTATTCCATACTAGTATCTTCCAGATAAAAAAAATAGAGTGAAGAAGAAAAGGGAGAAACAAGTATGGCTGAGCCATATAAGCCAAATTTTTTAGACTCCTTTTGTTTAAATACCTATGAGGTTTCTGCAAACCTTTTCTAGAATCCCTGCCTGCTGTGGTCTCTTCTTACCACTTAACTACAAAGTCACAAGTATTGTTTTGCCATATGCTATTTTTTTACACAAATTATATAAAAATTACTGATTTTGCTGATTAATGAGTTTTTTTGTATTTCTTACACTGAATACTATCTTAAAAGAATATATACCAATATTTTCAATGAGCAGGAAAACATTTTGGTCAGAAAAATGATGATTTATAAAAATGGAAGTGGAATCCACGGATTGCATGGAGCACTGGGTGTGGTGCAAAAATAATGAATACTGTTATGCTGAAAAAAAAAAAAGAAATCCATCTTGTGTATCTCTTAAGGTGACATAATCAGCTGTCCAACTTTTTGAAGGAGTTGGGCTTATAAGCTTTGAGATTATTGTATTTCTATAGTAGACATCAGTGAGAACTTTACTCATTCTATGTTCATTTTTTGATGATTACCTGCGACAGTCAGCCATAGGCACAAAATATTTACTGCCATTTGTAAGAGCAATAATTGTAATCTGGAATCTTCTAATATAGAAGATATATTAATATATAATATTAATATATATTAATATTATATATTATATTATATTATATTTATTATATTATATTATATTATATTATATATTATATATATTATAATATACATTATATATTATAATATATAATATTTATATATATATACTTCTAATATAGAAGATAATAAAGGATAAGAAAAACCTGCTAACTGGAAGTAAAACCTGACTGATAACTATGTCATCATATCAAGTACGCATCGTTGAAAGATTGCAAATAAATTCAACTTACTAATTTAAAACTGAAAAAAAAATGGAAGTGGAAGACTACACTAAGTCTATCATGCTCTCACATTTGTTTTACTGTGAGTGAAAAAAAAATCAGGATTTTTTTTTTCTAGAGTTTTCTTTTCTCAAAGATTTCTTACTTAAGTATATGAAATAAAGTGATCTTATACTGAGTAAGATCCACAGGACAGGGGTACCATTTCCAGGGCACAGTGCTTGGCACAAAACTAGTGCATAATAAATTCAAAGAAATGACAGAAAAATAGCCCCAAACAAAAGAAAACCTAATACGGCATATTGTTTCATTTCATTTCAAGCTTCAAAATAACCCTTTCATTGCTAAATTAAACCAAGACTTTTTTATTTCCAGTTGCTAATTAAAACCAAGTGACAGAAACAGTACAGTGGTTTTACCCATTCATTGTGAAGCCACTTAAAATTCAATTAAATGGAAACAGGAAAATATTGTGGTAAAGACCATGGGTTCTCAACATGACCTTTTCAACTCACCTGGCTTTCATCCTGATACTATGCCTAATTAATGCAAGGATGCATGAATTGAGTATGACTTTTTCCAAAATTCAGTCAACTGAAGGGACTATAAACTCAATTTCCATAGCATTGGGTTTTGGGGGGTTTTCTTCTTTTCTTTCCTGGATCTATGGCATAAGATGTAGATTAAGAAATATTTGAATGGAACGATTTGTGATTTACCTCACTGAGGAATTAGATCATTCAAATTCCAAAATTTGACCTTTGTTACACATGGGAATGACAATGAGAGCAACAATTGAGGTCAACAAGAGCCACTTCATCACCACCAATTGCTTTTTTTCTTACTCCTCAGTTTCTCTCTGCTCCTGGATATCTACTCCTAGTCTGGGACAAGACATTCCAACCTGACTGACACAGAATATAAACTGAATATACAGAGCTTTGACTGCAGTCCATTCCCAATGAGCTCCCAAACAACACCTTAGGGAAACTGAAAATGTAACTTGGACATCACCTGAATGACATCATCTGACTTTTTTCTTACTCCCTAAACGTGCTCTGCCAGGAATTTAGGAAACATTGTCTACGGATGCTGGCCCTTATACCCCTCCACAGGCAGCCATGCCAAGTGGCCTCCATGAATCAACATGGGGAATGACCTAAAGACCAGCTTTATACAGCCTTGTATTTGCATGGGCAGCAAGGTGGCGGAAATGAGTAATGTAGCAATTGAATGGGCAGATAATTTCTTCAACCATCTGTTCCACATATGTTCAGCAGATCATTGCTATCTTAGACCTTGCAGTCTGTGCAGATGGTATTCTCCAGAGGGAGAAAGGGTCTAAAATGAGTCAGTGCAAAGATTAGTCTTAGTGTAAGAGACAATAGATAATTGCCTGTCTCACCATCTTGTAAAAATCAGTTCTCTCATAACCAGCCACTTTGAGCATGCAATTCAAAGGTTTTAGTTGTTAATTTGGATTTGCTGCTCTGTGACTCTTATCTCACACCACATCAGGTTTCAGGAGATTGTTGTTTAAAGAAAAGGCTGTTGTTTAAAGATTCAATTTTACTAATAATGTGCACTAAGACTATTCATTTATTTTGCAATAAGAGCTGGGCTTTTTTTCCTTTTGCCTCTATAATAAGTGAGATTTTTCAGTAGTCTAACAAATATACATCCTACCTTCTTGGCCATGTTTTGAAAAAGAAGATGTGTGCTCAGTGTGGAAAAATGCACTGCAAATGAGACCCAGAACTGACTACTTCTTCAAGGTGCCAGGATATCCGACTTCCTAACTTTCATCATGGACTTGGCTCACCCAGATAAAAGGAAGATAAAATACATTAATCAAAATGCAAAGATACAGGAAAGACTACTAAAAGTGGGTGAAAAGTGATAAGTGAATGCTGACTCCAGAGAGATACCTCAGACTTCAAAAGATCTCTGAAAGAAGATATGAATGAGTATGTTTCTGAGGGATCAATCCCTAATTCCAGAAGGATTTTCAGAAAGGGATCCAGGAAAGTAGGAGTAGAGCTAGCATTTCAGAGTGAAAGCTGTACAGATTCAGATGAAGATGAAAACTTAAGAGCATCAATGCATGTCTGTAAAGTGATAGTATTAAGGACAAGGGAAAAGAAAATTAATGAAACAAAGAATTCTGGTGGAAGGTAGGCTTTGAACAAGATTCTGAAGGCTTCCAAATGCAATTAGCAGAATGGAGTGGCCAGGGAGAGAAAACAGACTGGCAGATACCTCCTATCACCTTCTGGGCTTCTCCATCTTTAAACCCATTGTACTTTATTGAGGTTGTTTAAACACTGGCCACCCACAAAACCATAAATAACATGAGGGGAGATACAGTGGCTGTTATTTAATTGATAGCCTTACCTAACAGAATACCCTAATTTAATGTTTACCAAATAAATGCAGGCACAAATGTTCCTTTTGATATAAGGAACTCTCAGCACACCAAATATGTAATGATTTCATGGTTGGTTATCTGCCCTCTTTGGCATATTTCACTATAGCCTCCTCCACCATCGCGACCAAGCTGTGGCCCTGAGTCTCTAACTCTGAATGATTGGCCTCTAGACTTGATGATAAAACCACCCCCCAAATGATTGCTGATTTGAAAAGAAAGAAGTAAAAATTTATTTATTTATTTGAGAAAGAGAGAGAGCTCGAGCAGGGGGTGGGGTAGAGGGAGAGAGAAAATCTCAAGCGACTCTGCACTGAGCCACTGAGTGCAGGGCCTGATACCAGGCTTAATCCCATGACCCTGAGGTCATGACATGAGCTGAAACCAAGACTCTGATGCCCAACCAACTGAGCCACCCAGAGGCCCCATGATTGCTGATTACTTCTATCTACTGAACTACTCAACTTATTACTTAAAATATTTCATCTGTTATCCCTACCTAAACTACCCATCTGTCTTCTCTTTCAAAATGGTCCCTATGCTTCCATTTTATTCCCATAAACATTTGGTGATGATGATGATGATATCCCGAAACTTCTAAGCATTTTGTATACATCATTAATTCTCACAACAATGTTATGAAGCCAGTAGTACTATTTGCTATCCTCAAGTTAAGATGAGAAAACTGAGAGACAGTTGCATTGCTAGGAAAAGTTAATACAACTCACATTTGAATCCTAGTATCCCATTTCCAAAGTCTGTGTTCTTCAACATTAACTCTCTTCTAGATGCCCTTATGAGTGTCTATGACATGTATGGTACTGTGCCACTCGCCAAGGGGGATACTGAGGTCAGGAGGATATAGAGCTTATCATTAAGATGCTTAGTATGGGTAGAAAAAAATTTGAATATAATAAGCAACCATGCTACAGAAAGTAATGAATAGCTTTCAGCATAGCAATAAAGATCAGAACCAAGACTGTCTTTTCTCCCTCTCAGAGTAAATAAGGACTGGCATGTGGTGAAGGTTTGGGATCCACACACTGGATAACCTCTTCAAACCCTAAGCTTCCTTAAGGCCCACTTTAAGACTTTGTCTTATGAAAAGCTACCAGTGACTAACCCTATAGTCTTTCTTTCATTCTTAATTTCCTAAGTATAGCTTCAGATTGACTCACCCCATCACAAACCTAAGCAAATATTAACTAAGAATTATATCTTAGATGATCAACACATGGAAATTAAGCTACCCTTAAAAATCATACACATACAGAAGCAGTGATTATAAAATCATCTCTTAAAAGTTCTTACAATTCTCTCTACAGGAGAGAACACGTAAGTACCCACTCAATAAATGATGCATGACTGAACAAAAAATTATGGATGGATGGATGGATGGATAGATGGATGGATGGATGGATGGATGGATGGTTGGCTGGCTGGTTGGGCAGGGGATGGAGGGAGAAAGGAAGAGATACTCTTTTCTATATTGATTTCTAAGTAAATGCATGAAACTTAAGGACTAAGTGAGAGAGAACCCAAAATAATGGGCAAATTGTCCTCTGGCATTATTAAAATATTTCACCAGATAGCAGATTTGGTGCTCCAAAATAAAGACCAGGAGCACAAGCAAATAGCACTATCTTGCCAGCAGGAAAAAAAAAAAAAGTCATTCCCCTGCCCTCATGTCTCTACACATGCACATATTTGGAAGCCAGAGTCCATTTACTGGCACCCAATTCACATCCTTTCTGGAAGTGATTATAGTCCCAGATCCTCTTTTAGTCAAAAGTGTTAGAAAATGAGAGGGAGACCATCCAGGTCTTACTTTCTTTCTGTGATGAACTGTTAAAAAGTGATACAAATGGATAGAAGCGGGGTGGGAAGGGAAGACACAAAAGAATAGACTACAGGAGACCAAATAAAAAGTTGAAAGTGGCAAGTGCTGCAAAGTAACACTTCATCATTCCCAATTTTACTCCTGGGTGTTGATTAACAAGAGTGTTGTCATTACCTGATGAAAGGCCAGCTCCAAAGAGCTCAGAGTATTCTTTTAAAGCCTTTGGACCTAGTCTCAAGTTCAAGGATATGCAAGTGAAGACTCCAACCATTATGGTATGTTTACAAAGTCCTACTACTATCCTGATGAACATATCAGCTGACTCTGAATGTTTGCGCAGTTTCAGTAGCACTCTGGGGAGTGAAGAAGAAGGACCTCATAGGCCAAAAGAATAGAGACTATACATAAGCAGAAGTTAGAGGCTTACAAACTACATTCTTTGAAGCCCTGTTTAAAAGAAGGTTGTCTAGGACATTCCAGTCCACTGGTAGCAATAGCCACTTAGCTAGGCAGTCACAATGAAAATCTAAGTATTTTATGGAGATAGGCCTCTCTCCATCTGTGAACGCTACTAAGAGCAGGGCCTTTAGTTTTAAGCAGCCTACTCATTCTCAGACTCTTCACCATTCTTATCTCTGCCTGGCAGATCCCCTGGAACTTTTCTCTTTTCTCCTCAGTTTACATGCCTCAACACATCCTTCAGACTTTCCAGGGGTATCTTTCCAGTATGAACTCACAGTCAATTTATAGATTCCCCTGACCTGACACCTATACTTTAGGCACCTAGATTTAATCATCTATAAGACATCCATTTGGTTTTTCTTTTTCTGATCACAAACTTACATAACCAAAAGCAAAATCCTGATTCTCACCACCCCCTCAAAACCCATTTCTTCATCAGACTTCTATAGCTTAGTAAGTGGCAGCACCATTGGCCATATCAATCAAGGCTAAAACCTATGAGTCATTATTAGCTTCTCTCTCACCTCCCATACTCTACCTGCCAGTTCTGTTGGCTCTGCCTGTAAATATATATCCTGAATTGTTCTTTTCTGCATCTGCACTGATATAACCCTCGTCTAAGCCACTATTATTTCTCACTGGTGCTACCACAAAGACATCCTAGGCCATCTCCCAGCTAACGCCATGTTGTAAAGTAAATGAGAACTCTTAGCTTAGTAGCCAAAACAAAGCCAAAGTAAGTTATTATATTTATTGTAAAATAATTATATATATAAGAATGTGATCAAATTCCAAGTGGAGAAAAAAATGATTATGTGAAGGCAATCATAATTATAATAAATATTCTATATTTAATTAAGTTTTACAATGATCTCCTTAAGCAAGAGAAAATTAACAGTAGTTATGGGTTAAAAATTGAATATGTATATTGCCAGCGTACAGTTGCCACCATCACATGCCACCTGAACTACTACAAATAGCCTCCTACCTGGTCTCCACATTTCCACTTTTGTCTCCACTAAGCTATTAAAGTGAATTTTTAAAGACTTATATTAGAATATATGACTCCAGAACTTAAAATCCACAGTGGCAGACTCCTTCTTATTCTCTCCATTTTCCTTAAAATGATAGTCCCACCACCACTAAGTCTTAGGGAGTACAGGCAGCTCAGCAGGAAAACTAATCTGCCTCTTTTGTGCAAAGTAAGTGAGGCCATATGACTATGGTTGGGTTAATGGATATGAGCAGAACTGAGGTGGGTGTAACCTCCAAGTGACTTCCAAAATGCAAAGCCCACTTGGGGTGCCTGGATGGCTCAGTCAATTATCCATTGGACTCTTGATTTTGGCTCACGTCATGATCATAGGGCCATGATCTTGGAGTTGTGAAATTGAGTCCCACATCAGGCTTAGCACTCAGTGCGGAGTCTGTTTGTCCCTTTTCCTGACCTCACTTGCACATGCTCTCTCTCTCTTTCTGGCTAAAAAAACAAATAAGTAAAATCTTTTAAAAAATAAATAAATAAAAATGTTAAGCCACTTGTCCTGGACTCCCTTTTTCCCCCTTCCCTTGGGTTGGAATGAAGGTATGAAGGTGAGAATCTAGCAGGGATATTACCTGTATTATTCTCAGCTGAAAAGTAGCTTGTAACACATAATAGTCACACAAGTGTTTTTTAAAAGAATGAAAGGTAGGGGTATAGAGTTCAAGATAACCTATATATATATCCTCTTGCACAGACAGTTGTTGGATGTCCAATAGTAAATAATATAGTATTACTACTAAGAAGAATTCTAAGAATTCTGTGGAAATGATGAAAAAGAGAAAAGGCAATGTGTTCAAATTTAATGCTAAAAAAAAATCATAACTGAGATTCTAATAATTATGGAAGATGGGAAAAGAAATAGCTAGACATTTTATTTAATGATGCTGCCTAGAAGTAACACAAAGGTAACATCTGTGCCCAAGATCAAGAGTAAAGCACAATAGAGTCTCTATCAAATGAGAATGTATTAAAAACTCAGCAAAAATGGGGCACCTGGGGGGCTCAGTGGGTTAATGCTGTTGCCTTTGGCTCAGGTCATGATCTCAGGGTTCTGGGATCAAGCCCTGCATTGGGCTCTCTGCTCAGCAGGGAGCCTACTTCCTCCTCTCTCTCTGCCTGCCTCTCTGCCTACTTGTCATCTCTGTCTGTCAAATAAATAAATAAAATCCTTAAAAAATTAAATCTATAAAAAAAATGGGGTACTTGGGGGACTCTGTTAAGCACCTGCCTCTTGATTTTGGTGCAGGTCCTGATCTCAGGGTCATGCGATTGAGCCCCATATTGGTCTGTGCATTCAGTACAGAGCCTGCTTGTCCCTCTCCCTCTGCTCCTCCTCCTGCTCACTCACTCTCAAGCTATCTCTAAAATAAATTCTTTAAAAAAAAAAAAAAAACTCAGCAAAAGCAAAAAAAAAGGAAAGATCAAATTTACCACATTTTCAGGACATTATATATTAAGGGGCTCATGTAACTTGCCCAGACTGACAAAGGTAAGATAGAGAATTTTATTTTGCATAAGTCTTCTTAAGAAAAAAGGATAGTATATTATCTCACTTAACTGCAATGTTAGGAGAGAACTGTCAGACTTCAAGCAGAGCTGGAACCAAAAGTTAAGATGATGCCATTTAACTTTTTCTTTTTTTTGGAGCTAAAGTTAGAAGAGGCATGAATTCAGACTTCCAGAGTTCCTGTATACCCCCTCCTTACTCAGCCTCCCCTTTTAACATCTTCTATAACCACAGTACAATATCAAAGCTAAGAAATTAGCATTGGTATAATTTTGTTAACTAAATTACAGAAATTACTCAAATTTCACTTTTTTTTTTCACTAACATCCTTTTACTGTTTCAAGATCCTACCAGGATTCTACCTTGCATTTCGATAGTGCTATAGGAATGATCACAACCTAAAGTTTACAGAAAATGGTGGTATCCTGATCTCCAGCCCTGGAGCTGAAGGAAAAATATGTATTTGGAAAACCACAGTTATATCAAAATATCATTTTAAAATTGTGGTAGTATCTAATTATTGCTCTTGCTTCAAATACTTTCTATCAGTGGTTCTCATACTTTTGTAGGCCATGGAACCTCTGAAGAATCTAGTGGAAGATAAGAGTGTACTCTCTCCCTAGAAAAATGCAAATAGTCACATGTTGACAATTTTAGGAATTCATAAACCACCAAATCTCATCCTTAGATCCCGAGGGGTCCCCAGACTAAGCACCCCTTTCTTAATACCAAAGGATAACTATAAGTTGATTTGCTTTTCACAGGTTCATCTATATGCCCTTTTTTGATAATGTCCTCTCAGTTTGTTATGGAAGAAAAAGAGAAAGAAAGGAAGGGAGGAAAGGAGAGCAAATGGGAGGGAGGGAAGGAGAAAGAAAGAGTGAGAGAAAGAAAAAAGTCATACTATCTCATGTTCCTATTACTTCACTTGCCCAGAATAGAACGAAATTACTCTACTCAACAATTCTGCTTCATTATTTTTTCCTAGACTGCTTTTTAAAAAGTTGGATCTTGGGGTATATTAGTAACCCTTCGTTTTGTCTCTTTCAGACTTTCTTTTCTCCTTCAACCCATCAACCCCACCCTCCATTCTTTCCTCTAAGACTTGAGGTTTCTTTCAAATCTTATGTTCGCAGAAATTTTGTACAAGACTATATTCCTCCAGTTAAAAAGTAGAAGAAAGATAGAAGTTCTTAACGTCTACTTTTAAAAGCAAATTGGTGCCAGGATTACCAGGAACCTAAGGCCGCTGTGACCACTCTTCCACTTAGCTTATAAAACTCTAAAAACACCTGAGGGTCTGTTTTTCTTCTTTGAACCTGTTTCTCTTCTGAGGGATTTGACCCCATCCCATGAAATTTTTCCAGCACATATACATTATGTAGAGTCAATGTCATTAAACAGATTCGGTGGGTTTTAACAGTATGCTGGGATTCTGACTCAAAAGCATTTCATTGAAAATCAAAAGCAAATTTCATAGGCTATTTGCTCTGCAGCTGAGGAATCTGGGTCAGTCAGTCAGAAAAACAATGAGCTCTTTTTAATGGACTGTTTTGAGGTAGGAACCATGCCTTTCCTAGAAGGATTCTGCCCCTCCCACCTGAGAGAGCTCTGGGTGTTCTTACCACAAATTATTCTTTGTCCTAAGAGTCTTTGGGCCTAATCATTGGTCCAGAAAATCTTGAGGCAAGTATTGCTTTAGTCTCTTACATAATGTAATTCGGAAAAGACTTTTCAGCAAACCTAATTCAAATGAGTCCATCTGCTAAACCCAAAAGATGAGCTTTTCATAAATTGCAGATGCAATAACAAACTCAAAGCATGAAAGACAGCATGTATACAACTCATTAAGCAATAGCCAAATGCTTCCTTCTGTAAAGAGAAAAACTAAATATATCATCTTCTAGCAAATACAGTAAGTCCTCATAGTTTAAGCTTTGATGTTGCCACATCAGGAATTCTTTCTTTGGTGTGATCAAAATCACAGAAAACATCCTGATAAGACTTGAATTTATGACTTCCTTAGATCTCTGATATTAATACTAAGAAAGAAAAGAAAGGACATTTGGAGGTCTAGGCTCCCCATTAATACATGGAACATTTTAATTCATTGAATTTCTTTTTTTTTTAATTCATTGAATTTCTTTATAAGAAACACAAAAGCAAATCTTCACCGAGCCATTTAGTACAAAAACTTCCTCAAAAGGAAAATCTCACATCTGATTAACTAACAATAGGAGGTGGGACATACACAGCTAGATAATGTAGAACCATTTCTTTACTTGGTAGCAGTGTTATTACTTTAAATTATATGCCATTTATGGTACACGGAGTAGACATGCCTTTAGCTATTTGCTATCTGAGATGGTTTTTCAGTATGCTAAGCAAGTGCTTACTCTTGAAAATAAGAAAAAATATAGATTCCAATATTTCCCACACATTTCAAAATCACATAGTTTTGTCTTGATTCATACTTTACATTTTATTTTTCAAATTAAACAAACGTTTCTTTTCATTCTAAGAGACAGGGACTTTAAAAAATGAGAAAATTTCAAACAATGAATGAAAGTGGGATACCTAGGTGGCTCAGTAGGTTAAGCACTTGACTCTTGGTTTGGGCTCAAGTAGTGATCCCAGGGTAGTGAGATCAACCCCGACTTCAGGCTCTGCACTGGGCATGGGGTTTGCTTAAGATACTCTCTCTCTCCCTCTGCCCCTCCTTTTCTCACTTCTTCTCTCTAAATAAATAAATAAACAAACAAATGAATGAAAGCACATATGATTCATAGCATGAGGGGTGAAGGTGGAGCATGTCATAATTCAGGATTAAAGACTACAAGATGTGTCAGCAGCTTCAATTTATCTTTTAACTTTTATGTTAAAAGTGACATCAGAAAGCATATGACATGTGTGAGTTTAGAGCTAAGTTTTATGAGATTCTGCAGAACAAAACGGAAAAACTATTAAATTCCAGTGAATTATTGATTTCATGGCCTAGTTTATTGGGATTGAATACAGAATTAAAACAGGAAAACTTTAGGCCCAGTGAAATTCACCAGGAATTTTCTAAACATGAATTCTCTGCCTGTATATTATATAAAAGGAAAGTATCAAAAGTAGTCCAATAGAGTACTAAAAGAGCTCCACTCTTCTGTCACTGTCACTGTCATTTCAATCATCGAAGTCAGGGTGTGATAAAAAGAGGACTGAAAGGGAAGGTAGATTTCTCTTCTAATTAATTGTATAGCTGGAAAAACATAGTTTCTTTGCATTTTTCTCTCCTAATCTATAAAGTAAGTAATTTGGACTAGATGATTTCTCAGGGTTTTTTCTAATTTAGAATTGAGTGTTATCACTGTGTCTAACATATGCATGCAAAGTTTAAAGAGGGCTGTGCTTTTGATTTCATAGGTAAGCCTTTAAAATTCAGCAGAGAGGGCATATGGGTGACTCAGTTGGTTGTGTCTGACTTCTGCTCAAGTCATGATCCCAGAGTCCTGGGATCAAGTCCCATGTTGGGCTCCATGCCCAGCAGGGATTCTGCTTGTCCCTCTGCCCTTCCACCTGCTCATGCACACACTCTCTCTCTCTAACAAATAAAATCTAAATAAATAAATAAATAAATAAATAAATAAAAATAAAATGCACCAAACAGCTCTTCATCAATCCAATCACACTTCTTTCTACTGTCTCCTGCCATATTTTATCCATGCCTCCTGCGGAGATATCCATACCCCATCCCACATTCACATGAAGTGAATGTAAAATCTCATCAAGTTCTATACTTAATAGCTTAGCACAGAATAGCAGTGGCTTCTCCAAAAGACCTTAAAGGACGTGTGATGAGACAGACAAAAAGTCTATAGATCTTGGTAAGCTTTCAAAGAAGAACTTCAACAGTCTCTCTGGAAATGGCTGCTGAAATCAATTCTCTTGCTGGCCTCTGACCAGGCAGACAATAGAAAATATTATGGGAGTTTGCACAGTGTAGACAGAATTTTACTGGACCCTGTGGAGAGAGTCCAAACGCATATAAAAATCTAGTGGCTCCCCTGAAAGAGTCATTGTGTGTTTAGAGTGTTAAGGAGGGGGGTTTCTTCTATTCCTAATTCATCTTTCAGGTACATGACCATTGACTTAGTTTCTCTAACTAAGGTATAACAGGACAGCATAGACATACTTTAACATTAAGATAATTTAAACTCCTATACTTGTTCAAAAAAATAAACAGATTAATGAAACAAAATATAGAGTTTGATGTAGTGTTTTAAAACCGATAAAAGAGAACTATCACAAACCAATGGGGCAAAGATAACTTGCTCAACCAGGAGAATTAAGAGAAGCATACAGCTCTTGGGTGGAAATTAATGTGGGATCAATGAAGGTTTTTATTATGCTGAAATAACCTTTAATGGACTAAAGAATTAACTATAAAAATCATACACTACAAAAATAAAAACATTGTTGAGTATAATATGATTTCTGCATAAAGGAGAATCATCAAGCTAAAAAAAAAAGATGAAAAAACTACAATATATAAGATAAATTTAACTACATAAAAATTCTAAATTTTGTTTGTCAATTACACTAACCAAAATTAGAAGGCAAACAATAAATTAGGGGGAAATTGTCACAGAAAATATCGAAGATGTAAAATATTATTCCCATATAAAGAGCCCACAGAAATTATTACAAACACCAAAATCTCCATTAACAAATTTGGAAAGAACCATGACAGATAATGCATATACACACAAAAAACACTACTACTACAGAGTTTTCTTCATAGATACCACTCAACTTTAGAGAAAATGCAAGGAAGTCAACACACTCATAGTCTGGTGTTTAAAATTTTAAAGGGTATAAAATTCTAAAACTAAATGTGGCAATATATTCTAAAGGCCTTAACAATGCTCATATAATTTGACTTCTAGAAATTTAGCCTAGGGAGATAAGTTAACATGTGGACAAAGTTTTAAGATATTTAATGCAGTGATATTTATAATGGCAAATAAATCAGTTAATAAGAAAAGGAAACACTTTGTAAATCAAGTTATAAATGAATGAGTAAACAAATTATGGCTTACCTTGTGATCATTGTTTTTGAGACTATAAGAAAACTTTGTTATAATGTTAACTGAAAACTAAAATAAAGATTACATGGGATATAAACTCAACTATATGTTTTGTTTTATAACGCATAAGATAATTCTAGAAAAAAAAGTCCTACAATGTTGACAGTGTTTGTCTTTGGTTGGTGGGACTATCAACAGATTTTTGCTTTTTTCTGTTTACTTTTTAATTTTTTTATTCTCAGTAAGCATGTATTATATGGGGATAAAAATTAACCTTCAACATATTGTAAGGCCATAAAATATCAAAGTACTACAGTCAGATTTGTGTGAATAAAGTGTTAATAGTAAAAAGTATTTACTGTTAGTAAAGTAAACTATGATCTATGATACTACCAATTAATACTAACAGTGATTTTTTTTTTCCAGAGTGAATTTTTTTTTATTTCTTTTCAGCATAACAGTATTCATTGTTTTTGCACCACACCCGGTGCTCCATGCAATCCGTGCCCTCTCTAATACCCACCACCTGGTTCCCCCAACCTCCCCCCACCACCCCGGCCCTTCAAAACCCTCAGATTGTTTTTCAGAGTCCATAGTCTCTCATGGTTCACCTCCCCTTCCAATTTCCCCTGACTCCCTTCTCCTCTCCATTTAAATGTTTTTCCTCCCACAGTAAAAGTGGCCATTGTAATTCAAGGTAAGCCTTATCTCCTTCTCAAGGAAAAAACGGTAAAGCAGAACAGTGTGGTAACTTGAGCACAAATTTGAGCAAAGTCATTGGGTTCAAAACCTGCTCCACCATTCAGTACATCCCTGAACTTCAGTTTTCTCATCTGTAAAATGGAGAAAATCACAGTCCCCATCACACTGAGTTGTTATGAGAGATGAATGAATTAATACATTTAAAGTCCTTAAAACTAAGCTTTTGTTGGGCACAGAGCACCCAACAAAAAGTATCACTGATGCTTCCTCACAACGGTAATTGGGATCCATTAAGTATCTCAAAGTGTATTAAGGATATAATATAATAACCATGCATATGTAAAATGCCTGCTTTTCCCATTGTAGTGACAGCTGAGCACTTCTAAGATAGGTATAAAAACTGCCCTCATTAACACATTGAATGAAAATACAAATGGAGAACTATGTATCCTATGTCTCCAGGCTTAAAAACTTAAATTATTAAATTAAATAAAAATTCTATCCTTCTTGTTTGACAAATATACCTCATAATAGCCTACAAGGCCAGATATCAAATTTAAACTTCTCACAATAATTTAAATGCTGTCTATGAACAGCTGAATGGCCACTCACCACTACCATCACCACACACACCAACACACGCACACAAAGGACCCCTCCTCCCAGCCAACCCCATTCCCCTCCTCTTTCTCTCCCAGCCTGACCCACACTGGAGGGTCCTCACATCCAAGTATGGAGTTAACCCAGCTCCTACTTTCAGATGGTCTACCGTCACCCTCCCACCCCCAACAAACAGCAGCCTCTTGGAGAGCTGCCATCAGATTCCTGTGCTGTCCCAGACAGCAGTTTGGGGGTTGTTCGAGCAGAATATTCTGGGCTGCCAGGTACATAGAAAATAATTCATAAGGAATAAGGGGCGAGGCTCTCAACTGCCATCAACTGTTGGCCTCACAGACTTTTCCCCTCTACAAGAGGAATGGCTATAAGAAGGCCAGACCAAAAGGCCAAGGCAGAGGCCCTTCTGCCTAGACCTTAGGACATTGCAGATATATAGATAATGCAAATACTCATCAAAATACTTATCTCAGGAATTTAAATTGTAGGAAATCCATAATAAAATGGAAGTGCTCCAGATATCAACAGGATTGTGAACATTTAGGAGTCAAAAGCAGGTATTTTGGTAAACTCAAATATTTTATAAATAAAACTGCCAGGCTTTGCATTGGTCCCATCCTAGTTGCCACATTACACACTCCCACAAGCACAGAAAAAGACCTATACTTTCTCTTCTCCCACATCTCTGATGGCTCTGCTTTTTGCTGACTGCTTCTCCGCCTTTCTGGCCTCCCTTCCTTTCCTTTGATCCCTTCTTCCACTTTGGGATTTTCCCACTGACTCTGTCCTCCACATAGAATGCTCCATCTCCAAGTGTTCTGAAAAAAATTAATATTTTCTTAATATTGATATTAAATAACATAAAATATATTAATTGATACTAATATGTTATTAATGTTAATTCTCCAGAAACCTTCTGATCTCCTTTCAGATACTGCTTCCATAACGAAGCTAGCTTCTCTTGACACTCCAGACTGGATGGGTCAGCGCAGCTCACGTAAACACTGACAGAGGATCTTGATCCTTTCCTTTGAAAGCACTGACTGATTGTAATTACATATTCAAGAGGGGTTTCATGAATGCTTCCCTGCTTTAGTGATACTCTAAGGTCAATGTGGGCAAAGATCAAAGTCTCTTTTGCACATCACACGATGTCAGCAGCTAGCACAGGGCTTGGCATATAGCAGAAGTCATGTAAATATTTGATGGATGATCACACAACATATTAGAAGAAATGTCACAGTACAAAAACCTAAACTGGTCATTGGACATCTAGGGAGCCAAAACTACTTAGGAAGGAGCCAGAGATTTGGCTTGACAGAACTGGGGTTCTGAGAGGCCTATTGTGTTATGTGGAGGGGATGTGGAGGGGGTACATGGCAACAACATGAAGTGCTCCAATAATGGTCTGCGGACTTCCTAGGCCTTTTAACGGGGGCTGGGCAGTGGTGAGCTGGAGCCAAGTTATACTGGCTGGCCATGAGAATGGATCAGGTCATTGTGCACAGAGCTTCCAATTCCACATTCAGTGACACTGAGTCGGTAGCTTGAAACTGGCCATGGAGGAAGTATTTACACCAGAAAAATTAGCAAATGCTACACATCACAATCACTATTTTTTCCCATTTTTGGAGGGTTGGTTGTTACACATTTATCATCACACCACTGATACCATGCCAATAAATCTCCAATCTGCCTCATGAGGAAGCACAGTTTTTAAGGTTTTCTGATGTCCTCACAATCAAGAACATATATATGTCTTTTTCTGTAATTGAAAGAATTTTAGTATTGTTCATTGGGAGGTTAACACTGTTTTAAAAGCCTGAATTATTATTGCTTACTGAGGGATTATATTTCATGAAGTTTTTAAAAATGTTTTTACAATAAATTTTAAATAAATAAAAACTAAAGAAAATAGCATGTGAACCCATCACATAGCTTCAGTAATTATGACTAATACTGTTTCATTTCTCCCCCACTCCCTACTCCTTCCCTTCTCAGTGGATAATTTCAAAACAAACATCATATCATTTTATCTATATGTATTTCAGTATTTACCTCTGAATGATAAGCACTTTTTTCAGTAAAATGAAAATAATTATTGTACCTAAAAAAATCCCTTATATTATTAAAAATCCTGTCGCTATTCATATTTCCATGACTGACTTCCAATTACTTATACTATTTGTTTGAATCATTATTCAAATAGGGTCTTTATTTAAATTGGTTGACATTTTTAAAGATTTGTTAGAGTTTTCGCCTCCAATTCTGTGTTTTCCCCCTTGCAATTTATTTATTAAAATAAATAAATAAATAAACAAACAACCAGATCGTTTGTCCTATAGTTTCATACAGTCTAGATTTTGTTGATTACAACTCCATGGTATCATTTAACATGTTGCTTTATCTCTTATATTGCATATGAATTGCTAGTTAGAGCCAGAGGCTTAATCACATTACAGTTTGGGTTTTGTGTATGCAGTGGTCGGGGGAAGGGAACAAGAGACCAAAGGGGAAGTGGTGGGTGGGACACTATTACTTACTTCACAGCCAACACTTTGTACTTCCACTAGAAGGTCCACAATGTCTGGATGTCTTCCTTTTTTGTGTGTGTGTGCTTTTTTTTTTTTAAGATTTTATTTATTTGACAGAGAGAGAGAGATCACAAGTAGGCAGAGAGGCAGGCAGAGAGAGAGAGAGAGGGAAGCAGGCTCCCTGCTGAGCAGAGAGCCTGATGTGGGGCTCGATCCCAGGACCCTGAGACCATGACCCGAGCTGAAGGCAGAGGCTTTAACCCACTGAGCCATCCAGGCACCCCGTGTGTGTGCTTTTTATCAGCCATTGGTGATTATCACTGAGATCCAGTAATTTGGGGGATTTACAAAATGGTATTATTCTATTTCTGTCATTTCTTCTTTATTTATTAATTGCAATAGTCTTACAAGGAGAACCTCCCATTATAAATTATTTGGTCATCCAACCATTTGTAACCAAGTCAAATTAAATTCTTCTTTTGTTTGTTTTTTTATGAGACAGAAAGTGCACACAAAAGGGGAGATGGAGAGGGCATGGGAGGGGCACAGGGAGGAGAGGATCTTAAGCAGGCTACAGACCCATTTGGAGTCCAATGCAGGGCTCAGTCACACAACCCTAGGATCATGACCTGAGCTGAAATCAAGAGTCCGACACTTAACCAACTGAGCCACTCAGGCACCAGCCAAGTCAAATTCTTAAAATGAGATATAATAAAAGAAGTCTGAGTTCCATCCACGTCCCTTCCATCCTTTTCATTTGTACCCCGAGGAATAGATAATAGAAAAGAAAGGATAATAATGGATTTTATCAGTTTATAGCATTAAGCATCTATATCAATAAAAATTTCAAATGAAACAAATTAAATATTCCACTCAGAAAACTAGAAAAAGTAAATCAAAAAGAAAATTTTTAAAAAGTAAACCAAAAGAAAGCATAAAGAAGGATTAATAGAGCTAAAAACAAATTAATGATATATGTGTTTTCAAGTAATGATTTAGTTTCCTAACAGTCCCCAAAAGCAACTAAAGATTTTTAAAGTATTATTATGAATTCATAATCTAAACAATTATGACATATTTCAATTGTTTCATTGCAGTTATTAATATCTATTATACTCAAATTAATATATATTAATACTCAAAATGCTCAAATTAATACCCATTTTTGGCCACTGGGAGATTATTCAAGTTGGTTCCTGAGCCCTTTTAATGCAACCCATACAGTTGATAATATTGCTTCTGATATAACAAGATATTCCAAGTTTATCTTATACATTACCCTCAACTAGAATCACTATTTTCTCTAAGAAACCTAGTTCCTTTTAGCAGGAAATGGTAGTTAAAAATATAATTTTGGCATCGGGGTGTTCCATGCTATTGAGTTTTTGGCCTTTTAATGAACAAAACATACAAAATGTATTTTTTAAGAAAAGTAAAATATCTCAAGTTCATATTTACCTATATTTTAATTTACATATATTACAACTGTATCTTCTTTTCCCATACCATAAAAACCACTTATCAACATCTGTTCTATCCCACAATATATACATAATAAATACCTCAGTAAAACAATATAAAACTATCAAAAATAGAATTACTAAAAAATGACTTAAAAATGTTTTGCCATTATTTTTATCATAAGGACATATTCCACTAAATACAATTATTGGGTTTGAAGTCACCTAGAATAGCTCTTCTGTGTATGTGTATGTTTATGGTTAAACCATCAGTTGGAGGCACAATTCATTTGTATCCTTTTTGATACTATAGGATTTTTAATTGTTTAATTTTGCATTAATTATACTAAATACTAACATTGTTCTAAAGTCAAATACTTGGAACAAAAATGTTAAAAGAGTCCAAGTTCATCCGTATCACCTCTAGCCTATTCTCTCCCTCATCATCCACAGCACCACTTCTAATAACTAGAAGTGACCCACTAGGCATTCTCATCCCTTTTTCATGGCTTTTTCCTCATTTTTAAATGTAAACAATATAGTTTCCTTTTCTTAGAAAAATAATAGCATGCCATACACATTTTCCATCTTTCTTGTTCCTTTAACAATAATCCTGGACATCACTCCACAACAGTATATTAAAATTTTTATATTCCTCCTTACAGGTCCGTAGTACTCCAGTATGCTGATAGAAGGCAATTCATTCTACTACAGAACAGTTAGATCATTTCCAATCTTTTGTTATTGGGTGTTGCAGTAAAGAGCCTTATGCATAAATCTTTTTGTTTCCTTGCCAATGTATTATAGCGATAGATTTCTAGAAGTAGAAATTTTGCCGAGTCAAAAAGTAAGGACATATGTACAGTCGATTCTTGAACAACATGGATTTGAACTGCACAGATCTATTTAGACATGGTTTTCTGATTTTTACTTTTTTAAGGGTTGACAGCGAAAGCTGCAAGGCATTTATTTACAGCCACCCATCCCAGTCTCCAGGAAGGCACCAAACAGAAGGCAACTGGTGCAGAGGTCATCTGTAGCCCTCTGAGTCCCCAGGGAGACTGAAGTGGCATTGGCAGTCTGCAGCCCAGGTTGGGCTGGGCTTGTAGGTTGGCCAGTGCCCTGCCAGGGGTGATTAGGTTGGGTGCCTAGGGCTGGTGTGCAAAATTCCAGGTTGAAGCATCGAAACACACCCAAAGGGCAGAGACAGCTTTGCACAGGGAGCCCACACCCTTGGCATTGCTCCTCACTCCAAATAGCTCCTGGGCTCCCTTGACACAGGGGCAGTCAAGGGCCCTGAGCTCCTCCCTGGCCAGGCTCAGGTCCCTTCCTTCATGCTAACCAGGCTTACTGCCTCTGAGACCAGTGTACTCACATGTGACCACACCTCCAAACAGAAGGGAAGCTGTACTGTGACCCAGGCCACTGTCATGCCTGCAGGACCCTAGGGTGGGGGTGGGGGGAACGACTGTGCTCTCCCCTGCTGAGCCAAGTCCACCAGACTGTGGAATATCTCCATACTAGTATCTTATACTAAATTTCCACATAAATTCCCTATTCAACTGGGTTACTTGTTGAATATTCTAGTTTATTCCACTAATCAGTCTATTTATGTAACATTAAGAAAATGTCTTACTTATATAGCTTTTATAGTATTTACAATAAATTTTATAGTATTTACTTTTGAGTATGGATAGCTGTGACTCCACTGTATACACATTTCCTCTTCTTTGGTATTTTCCTATCTATTCTTATTTGTTTTCTTTCCAATTAAATTTTTTAATTAACATATAATGTATAATTTCTTCAAGGTTCAGGTCTGTGAATCATCAGTCTTATACAATTCACAGCACTCATCAATAGCACATACCTTCCCCAATGTCCATAACCCAGCCACCCTATCCCGACCCCCCAGCCCCCAGGAACCCTCAGTTTGTTTCCTGAAATTAAGAGTCTCTTATGGTTTGTCTCCCTCCCCAGTCCCATCTTGTTTCATTTTTTCCCTCCCTGCCCCCTACAACACCCCACCCTACCTCTCAAATTCCTCATATCAGAGAGATCATATGATCTCAAAAAAGTGTCTGTCTTTTTCCAATTAAATTTTATAATTGGTTTATTTAGCTATGGAAAAAGATTGATTTTTATTTTATTTTATTTTATTTTATTTATTTTTAGATTTTATTTATTTGTTTGACAAAGAGAAACACAGTGAGAGAGGGAACACTAGCAGGGGGAATGTGAGAGAAAGAAGCCGGCTTCGACTGAGCCAGGAGCCTGATGCAGGACTCAATCCCAGGACCCTGGGATCATGACCTGAGCTAAAGGCACACACTTAATGAATGAGCCACCCAGGCACCCCAAGACTGATTTTTTTAAATTGGAATTATGTTAAATTTAAGCTTTTAGGGATAGCTGACTTCATGATATTATGTTTTCCATCCAAGAATGGAGCGTGTCTACTTGCTCACCTCTATTTCTATGTCTCTTGGAAACTTTTTATACGTTTTCTTATCTAAGTTTTGAAGATTTTTTTGTAGAGTTTATACAAATGAATTCAATTTCCGTCTTGATATCATGAAATGGGATCTGCTCCTTTTTAGATTCTGACTTTTTGTTTGTTTCTGTGATGATTACTTATTTTTTGTATGTTAAGGTAATAACTTCTTGATAGGGGCACCTCGGTGGGTGTCTCAGTTGGTTAAGCATCTGCCTTGGGCTCAGGTTATAATCCCACATGGCTCTTTGCTCAGTAGGAAGTCTGCTTCTCCCTCGCCCTCTGCCCCTCCCCCCTGCTTGTGAGTTCTCTCTCAAATAAATAAATAAAATCTTTTAAATTTGTTATACTAAATTCCTTGCCATTTGACAGTTTTCCATAGTTTGCTTTAGGATTTACAGATATATAATCATATTATTTCCACGTAAATATAGTTTTACTTTTCCCTTCCAATTGTTATGCCTTCAATTATTTTCTCTTGAGTTATTTGCACTAATACTTCAAACACTATGTTAAACAGTCGTGGAGAAAATGAGCAGTCTTACCTGGTTCCTAACTTTAGACAAAACATTTTTACTGTCTCCCCATTAAATAAGATGCTAGATTCCTTGATGCTATTCTTTCAGAAGGTGGGGAAAAGGGAAGGAGGGAAAGAGAGAGTAACAGGGAGAGAAAGTTCATGTTAATTATATATCCATCAATTACTATATTATAGGATGTTTATAATATAAATAGATATTGAATGTTGTAAAATGTCTTCTCTGAATAGGGGATGCTCAAATGATTTTTCTCCCTAGTCGTCTTAATATGTTGTATCAGTTTAATGAAATTTCTAACAATGAACCACCTGAATTTAATGAACTATGTTGCATCCCTGGAATTAATCTCAGGACTTGATCATAATGCAATTATTTTTTAAATGTGCTGTGAGATTCCAGTTGCTAAAATTTCATTTAATATTTTTATTAAAACTATGTAAGGCATTGACATTAGTAAATGAGATTTTCTGCATTTTTCTTTTTTTGGTGCAATCATCATCAGCTTTTGGCATTAATGTTATAGTAGATTTAGACCATGAAATTGGAAGATTTGCTTTATGTCTATATTATCTGGCATATTTTAAATGTATTGGGATCATTGATTCATTAAAGTTTTTCAGTTCCAGTTGTATATGGTTTTCTATAAAACCAAGTGGACCTGCCAATTTTCAGGACCTTATAGCTTACTTTTCTATTTCTTTACTAGTTATTTTTCCATTTATACTTTACTGGGGTCAGCTATGATTAAGTCTGATTTTTTTTTTAATTATCAGTTTTTATGAAGATTTTCAAATCTATCCTCACACAATTGGGCAAAGTAAAACTTTTTGAATTGCTTGGTTTGATGGATTTTTTTTCCTCTTTTTTGATTTCCAATTTTGTTGTTTGGGGCTTTCATATTTTTTTCTACTTTCTTTCTTCTTTAACCTTTCTTTCTTTTGATTATGCTAGGTAATGATTTCTCAATTCTGATATTAATGAATTAGCTCAATGTGGCTTTGGGACTATTTTTCTGTTTTCTAAGTCATTAATCTCTGTTTTTATTCATATTACTTCCTTTTTATGCTTTTGATTTACTTTCTTTAGCTTTTTAAATTGAATGTTTCATTCATTTGCTTTCCTTTTTTATTTTTATTGCAATAGCTATTTAATGGTATAAATTTTCTGGTAACTGATTCAGGTATATCCCACAGATTCTGCTTTTCTCCTCATTACTGTTATTTTTTTATGATTCTGCAATTTTGAGTTCTTCCTTTGAACCAAGTGTTTTTTGGTAGTATCTTTTTTTTTAAATAAAATGAGATTCTATTTGCCATTAGCACACCCTCCTGACCAACCTCACTGACTTCAAATAGTGATTTTAAAAAGTAAATGCTAGCAGTTCCTTGTGATTATTTAAACTCAGTCTCATAGAGAAAAAGCAAAACATAATACCACACAATCAGCCGTAATGAGAAAAGTCAGAAAACAAGTAAATTGTAAGTTTCTTCCTCTGTTAAGACTTCCATTTCCAAGTTCAATCACTGGCAGTTCATCTTGAATTCCATTATGTGAACTGCTTGCTTTGTAGAGCCACAATATGGAGAACTTGGGTTGACCAGACATTTTAATACTGTCAAAGGACCCTATGGCATACATCATGCCATACTGAAGTACTTTAGGGTATATTCAGTCTCTCACAAATAAATTTGCACTGCAGTAGTATCTTCTTCTGAGGTGAGAAAAAAAGAGACATTATTTTTTTAGAGGGACTATGAAAAGGATTTTTGTGCATAATCTTTACTAATTTTTTTTTCTGTTTCAGTAGACTTACAGTGATAGGATTTAACTTCCAATTATTTATGGGGGGCTTTCAACAACTCTTTCATAAGCAATTCCAAGCAATTCCTTTTAACTTAAAGATGAAAGCTCATACTGATTCTAAACACACATGCTAAAATCTCTTCACGCCTCCAAACCATAGTTTAGAATCCAAACCTCAGAGAGTGTGTGTCATTTTCTTCCTGCTAACATGGCTCAGAGATGAGTAAATGTTGGCTTCAGCTTTCTGTCTTGGAGCCTACTCCATCTTTTTCATCTCAGTTTAATTGGTACCTCATATGGGGGCAGCAGCTGAAATGTGATTACATCTCAGGCATCCTGGGATGCTTGGGAGTTCACTAGGAATCAGGGAAAACTCAGAAGCATTAATGAGAACAAGAGCCAGAGGAATGGGGCCGGTGCCAGCAGAGAGAAGTCAGCATGCCAGATGGGGGCGAATGTCAGGGCAGGCAGATGAGAAGAGCTAGAACCTCATGGTATCAGAAGAATAGACCACATTGGAGGGCCAGGAGCCAACCTGGAGCTGGAGAGGAGTGGAGAGAACGAGCTCACTTCCCCAGCTGACCAACTGGGATCACATCAAAGAGCCCGATTGAATGATTTTATTCAGCCTAAAGCGCCCTTCAGAACCAGAGCCAGGGTTGTACAGCTGGTGCCAATGGCACACTACGAGCTTCAGATGAGCCATCCCCAGGGAATCCAACCTCAGGACCAAATGAGGAGGCAGTTTTAGAGACTGCCTGGGAGACGGTAATGAAATACCTTAGCTAAACACTGTAAACTGCCAATGCTACACTGCTACGTGTAATGTTAGCAAGCAGGCATTCCCAGCACCCGTCAACAGGGAGCAGAATTGCAGCCCCATTCCCAGCTCTGGCAACAAGAAAGACTGGCAAGAAAAAAAGCAGCAGGTGCAAGTTTTATGTCATTTTAGATGAGGAATGTCCCAAGTTCAAGTCCAATAGGGATTTTTTCTTTTTTCTTTTTTTTTAAGTTTTTCTTTAAATTCCAGTTAGTTAGCATATAGAATAATGTAAGTTTCAGTAGTAGAATTTTGTGATTCATCACTTACATGCAACACCCAGTGCTCATTACAAAGGGGATTTTCTGTCTAAAAAGTGAGCTCCTTCTAACTGAAATAACCTCCAGCTATGGACAACTATCATCCATCTTTATCTCCTTGTCTGTGGTCCTGATTATCTGAGGAAACATAAAATACAGATGAGATTAAAATTTCTATTTTGTGATCCACATGATTGGAGTGTACCTTGCTCTTTCCAAGAGCAACAATTATAATGAAAGTAATAACAGTTGAAGAAAAAAATGGAAATTCATTCCAAAGAAGATAGCTGACAACATAATGTCAAACATATGTCAACTCATTCAGATGTTGCCCTATAATCTAGATGTTCTTTCCATTAAAATAGATTTAGAAGATGCAAAACATATACATATATTTCTTAATGTATTATTTTGCCTCTTAAAATCCCTTTATAGACACTGCCTTGAACTGAAAGATACAAAAATTTACCACATTAAGTACCATGTTATTTGTTATCAACTTATCTTTACAGTTCTAACCATTGTCTAAGTGAGAAAAACCACACAGAACAAGGATACCACTCTGAAATCTGGGAATAAAAGTAAAACATGTAATTTGCCTCTGGTACTGAAAACAAGAAAGATAAAGTTGATATTTTTTCTAGCACCCCTCAAATATTATCATACCACTCTCTTACTCAAGAAATTACAACAGCTTTAGGGACACCTGGGTGGCTCAGTCGGTGAAACGACCTCCTCTTGCTTTCAGCTCAGGCTGTGATCACAAGGTAATGAGATGGAGCCCGGTGTCCGACTCCATGATCAGCGCAGAGTCTGCTTGAGATTCTGTCTCTCCCTCTCCTTCTGATCCTCCCACTTCTCATGGTCTCTCTTGCTCTGTCTCTCTCTCTCTAAAAATAAATAAATAAATCTTAAAATAAAAAAGAACATACAACAGCTTTAAACTAATCCTTTTATTTATTTGTTTGTTTGTTTGTTTATTTAATAGAGAGATGGAGAGCACAAGTAGGCAGAGCAGCAGGCATAGAGAGAGAGAAAAACAGGCTCTCTACTGAACAGGGAGCCCGATGCAGGGCTCGATCCCATGATTCTGGGAACATGACCTGAGCTGAATGCAGACACTTAACCAACTGAGCCACCCAGGAACCCCATAAACTAATCCTTTTCTTGAAGTATAATTATTATACAATTTTTTTTTAGCCTCAGGTGTAAAACATATTGATTTGACAATTACATACATTTCTCAGTGCTCACTATAATAAATGTAGTCACCATCCGTCACCATGCAATGTTATTATGGTATTATTGACTATACTCCTCATGCTGTACTTTTCATCTCCATGATTTATTTTATAACTGTAAGTTTGTACCCCTTAACGTCTTTTATCTATTTGCTTATCCCCTCACCAACCTCCCTGCTGGCAACTACCAGCTTGTTCCTTATATTTTAGTCTGTTTTTATTCATTTGTTTTGCTTTTAAGATTCCACATATAAGTGAAATCGTATGGCATTTGTTTTTCCTATCTTTTTCACTTAATCTAACACCCTCTAGGTTTACATGATAACTAATCAAATCAAACCTCTATCTAGGTATTTCTTTACTATTTTTATTAGGATATATATATATGTATATATATATATATGTATACACATACACACACACACACACACATACATATATATATATATATATATATATATATCTTGAATATATATAAAATATAATACTCTCACAGGGCCACACATTATTTTAAATGCTTTGTAAGCATCAAATTCATTATTATAAAAACACTATAAAATAGGCACTGTTATTATCAACTTTATTTTACTTATGGACAAACCGAAGAATAGAGAGGTTAGATCAATCGTTCAAGGTCACACAACTATGGACTGGGGAACTCAGACCATTTGACTTTAGAGATCCTGCAGAGGTTCACATAGTTGGAATTGTGTTGACTGCATCCACAAAGTAGCTTTCCTTCCTAGATAATAAAAGCAACTTAGAATGATTTTATTTCATTTTCACACATTTCACTGTTGTCTAGTATTTATGTTTGACATTAATTTTGACCCCCAGCTGGTCATTATTATTATTGTTGTTGTTATCTTATCAACATAAACGTCCTTATGATCAATGCTTATTTAGATTTACCCATATGTCAACCAGTGTTTTTGCTTGCTATTACCACTTGCCTCTCAATCGTTTCTCCTAGGATTAGGTTCCTATTTCATGAAATACAAATTGTGGATATACTTTCAGCAAGATTTCAAGGGTAGCACATTCTTTCAGTGTTTTTTGTTTTTGTTTTTGTTTTTGAGCTTTTCTCTCTTGTGTCTCTGTATTATAGTTTTGCTGGGTATAGAAATAAAACTGAAAAATAATTTCTCTCAGTACTTTTTAAAGACTTCATTCTGTTAGGCTTTCCACTGTTATTGTTGGGATATCTGTTCCCTGTCTGCCATTAATTTTTAAGTAATATTTATGTATTTAATTTATTTTTAAGATTTTTAAAACATTTTTAATTTATTGATATAAAATATGTCAGATTCAACTTTTCCCTATTTGATCTCTCCTTGAGTTCCCAACATGTATTTTGTTCTTGTTAATATAGTTAAATAACAGACCTAGGTATTTAATAAGCATGTAAAAAATACATGGCATTTTTCTCTATTTTTTGTCAGTTCAACCACCATATGAATATGATATTACAGCAAACTTCTTAAAAACAAAGAATTTATTTTTTACTTCTTTTGTATGAGCTGTAACAGACCTCTGTACCCAGTGAAGGTGTTCTATGAATAATTTGGGATTTATCCTTGCTTTTTATTTGAGGTAATTTTTTTAGATTCAATTATAACTCATAGTAAGTTAATATCTCCACATTCTCTTCCCTCCCTTCCTCTAATTTCTAAAACAAGGAGCTGAAACCAAAGATAGAAATAAAGGCAAAATCATAGGGTTAGTTTTGTAATTGGGGCTTAAGTAGAAATTGCTACTGCTCTCTAATTTTCAATTATATTATTATAATCAATTAGACCAAAATATCTAATTGCAGAGTCCAATTTGATTAATATAAAAGGTAAGTTTATAAGATTCAATTTACAAAAAACATTTTTTATCCCAAGATATCATTCCTCAGATGTCTTCTATAAAAGTGAATTCTCAAAAAGATGGAAATATGTTAAGTAGAAACTTTCTGCACCCAATAAAGTACAAGATAATGCCAAAGTTTTTCTGCTGCATGACTTAGTGACAGCTACTGAATTATAACCTTATTAAGACAGTCATTGGAAGATCAAGCATCACAGTGAACCACTATGGAAATAATCCATCTGGACAAATTTAAGGAAGGCTTAATGATTTATCAGAGAGTATAAGTAAAGCAAAATGATTCACTCTATGTTATTTTATTTTTGACTTGCCAGAATTTCCCAAACATGGGTGTAACTTTCTTCAAGAATCTGATAAACATAATAAAAAACAACAGAAGTTTAGGTATTTTTCCTATTTTAAAGTGTTTTTTAATGTAAACTCATTCATAAACAGAAGTTCAATACATTTTTATTAGTCGTAGTAAGGTCTAAATTTCTTTTGTTACCAGGGTAATAGGGCTTATGTGTAGTTTTTAAATGAAAAAGAAAGAAAATTAATTTTTATGAGACCATTTTTGAAAGAATTATCTAATATAGAACAAAGACAAATTAAATTTTAGGAGCAGTATCACATCCTAATAATTTTAAAACTCAGGGAAATGTGAACTACCTTAAACTATTCTAACATAAAACAAATGAACCAAGTAAAGATGCTGGCTTTTTAGAAACATCTTTCTTTTAAAAAGAAAAAAAAATGAGAGATTTTATTTATTTATTTATTTATTTATTTATTTATTTATTTATGAGAGAGAGAGAGCAAGCATGCTTCCTTGAGCAGGGGGAGGGAAAGAGGGAAAAGCAGACTCCACACTGAGCAGGGAGTCCAACACAGGGCTTGATCCCAAAACCTTGGGATCATGACCTGAGCTGAAGGCACACACAACTGACTGAACCACCCAGGCACACCTAGAAAATCTTTCAACAGGGAACACCTAGAAGTTCTTGTAAGACTGCACTCTGCCCTCAGAGCTAGAAAAACCCTTTGGATATCATCTATTTTAGTTATCCCAACTGGTGATCCTTGGATCCATGGGATGCTGTGAAATTATCACTAGAGATATACCAAGGCATGAAGAAACCAGGAATTTCTTTAAGCAAAATCCGTATGCCACACATATATTTGCGTGACTGTTTCTGATGCATGGACATGCAATTGTGACTAATAAAATATAAATAAAACATTTCAGAATCCACAGACATTATTGTCATATTTTTTCCCAATCAACTGACATCACAAGTATAATTTCCTAATGCAAAGGAATTTTTGAAACCTCAAAGGAGGTAAATGATGGTTCTACCATTCCCCATCTTCTCCATTTCTTTTAAGCATGTTTATATCCACAATGTAAGCTCCGCAAAGGTGAGAATTTATGTCAATCTTTGTTTACTGCTGCGGTATTTTAGAATACTGTATGACATATAGTGAGTGCTTAGAAATGTCTGTTCAATGAAAGAATGTTAATTACCCAGCACTGGATATTAAAGAGCTTTAAATAATCAGCACATAAATACAAGTTACACGGAGGCATAAATACAAGTTACACGGAGGCTGTTAAAAAGGCAGACATGTTGTCTTCCTTTTTGGCAAAAAGCTACATTGTAGCATAATAAATTTTTGTGTATGTGTTTAGAGAACAGTTGTTCAGACTCTCCATGATTTATTGCTTTTCTTCATGCTGAGATAAAGACTTATTGTGAAATATGATCACTTTTTTGGTGCTTTGGAGCCCATCTGCTCCTGGATGCCAATTAAACTCTGGCAGGAGCCTGACGCTCTCCATGGAGCAGCTGGTGTCAACATCATATAAAATATGCTCCTGAAATGGATCGTTCTGCTGCTCAGGGAACATGCAGTAGAGGCTTCGCTAAAATAAAGAAAGGACAAGGCTATGACATCCAAAAATAAAATCAAAGGGGATCAAGTTAGGGTTATTTATATATACTGATACTGGCTCAGTAGTCTAAACACCTCACAGCTGTTCAAAATTTGAGAAGAAGAAATCAACTATATCACTAACATCTCCCTGGCTGAAGGAGGTTTGTGCCAGGTAGATCTGTCCTCTGTCTGCCACTTGCAGCCTCTGCTACAGTGACTTGGTCTCAGGTCTCTTCAGTTTAAAGTTGGGAGTAAGAAAGCTACATGTGATATCAGATAATGTGGGTCCCAAGCATGCAACTTCCTGCTCTGTGATCTCAGAAAGCTATTTCATTTCTTCAACCCTAGTTTTCCATTCACACAATGAGGAAAATCATCGTTCTTGTCTCCTGGAGTTGTGAAGATTTAATAAAACAATTCATGTGAAGTACTCAGCCCAACTTCTGGCTTATACATTTTCAATAAGCATTAGCAATCACTGTAATTACTGTAAGAAAATAAACCATGGGCCCATTGTTAGTACATCTAAAGCCTCTTTCTAACTCTAGAAGACCCAAAAGTATGGGATGCAGGGAGTACATAAACTTATCGGGCAAAAGACACCTATTTTCCTTTCCTAATATCATCTCACTAATACTGAGTCACCAGCCCTCCCGCTCAACTTGATATTTTCTCCGTATTTCCTAGTTTATTCTTCAGTGAGAGTTAGACTCAGGGTCTCAAAACAAACACTGATCAGTCATGACATCTACAAGAAATTGTTCTCTCTGAGCTCATTTTGGCAAGAGGGTGGAGGGCACCATTACCTTGCTTTGTATCATGGTCCCCTCCTCATTCTAAAGCTTTCTCCAAATTCAGCCTAAATTTTCAAAATTTTGATCCAGAGAATCAATGTTTTCTGCCCACTTTGGACATCCTCTATTCCTTTCATCTCTTACTACTTATTCTTCTTACTTCCCCTATTTCCACCCTTCTGTTCCTCTCTACCATGCCTTTTTCCCTTTTGATAGTGTTCTTATTTTTTTCCTATCATCATTCTTAAACATTCCCACAAACACAATACTTAAATATTATTTATAAAACCACTGGGCCGGGTGCCTAGGTGGCTCAGTCAGTTAAGCATCTGACTCTTGGTTTTGGCTCTGGTCATAATCTCAGGGTCATGAGACCAAGCCCCATGTCAGGCTCCAGCTCAGTGCAGAGTCTGCTTGAGATTCTCTGCCTCTCCCTCTGCCCCACCCCTGATCACTCTCTCTCTTTCTCTCTCAAATAAATAAATAGAAATTTTTAAAATTTTAAATTGAAATAAAATAAAAACCACTGGAGAGTAATTTTTAACCTAGCACCCATATAGACACCAAAAATTCCAGGGATACCCTAAAAGTATATGCAAAATAGTACTGTAACTATGCATGTGTGCATGCATATGTGTGCATGTGGGGGAGGGGACATGGAGAGAGAGAGAGGGAGGGGGAAAGAGGGAGGAAGGAAAATTCATTTGTACTTGTTTTCTTAAGGAAAGAGCACATCATTTTCATCAGTCTCAAAAACTGATATTAAAAATATTAAAACCTCTGCTAAGTTAATCTAAAGACTATAGAATTGTTTTAATACATGTTAATCATTATTGTCAAGATGTAAAAGCATAAAGATGATGAACTCTCAACAAATACTTACGTACCTAAATGTTAAGAAAATTAATGGTTCTAAGCCCTCAAGAAGTTCACTGTCTACCTGAGAAGAACAAATTAATTTTTAAAAGTAATAATGCATTTTATCTTATTTATTTTAATTTCCTTTAATTTTGCTTGTAATTTTTCATGTGTTTATGTTAATAAATAGTCTGTGTATAATATGAAAATAGCTGGGGGAGAAAAATACTGAAATAGCCAAACACAACATAACAGAGGAATAAGAAATAAGGTAATTTTAAGAAAAAGGCAATTTGGGAGAAAATATTAGTCTGGGGTTAGAAAAATTATTTTTTAGATTATAACTAAATAATCAGATGGAGAAGTACACAGAGATGTGGGGCTGAGTTGAACTTAGTGAAGCTGAGTGGCAGATGACTGGCAACCTGAATATAAACTGTGTAAAAGCCACCTTTTAAGGACTTGAATGAGTAGCCAAGATGTAAAGATGGTGTGAGAGAGAACAGAATAGAAGGTCAAAAGAAAGTTTCCTTTAACTGCACAAGACCTCAGCACATTTGCTCAGAGAGCATGAATTACCAGCCATCACTGACTGCCTCTTTTTGTTGGAATATTTGCATTAAGAGTAGTGATGTGATCATTGTTCTTTTGATTATAAAAGGAATGGTATATACAGTTCTGAGTTATAACTGTTCAGGAGGTTGTAGAGACTATAAAATTCTGCACCCAACATTTGTTTCAAGGCTCAGCAACTGATGCTTTTTTATATACTAACAATGAAACTGTAGAAAGAGAAATTAGAGATGCAATTCCATTTGCAATAGCACCAAAAACCATAAGATACCTTGGAATAAACCTAACCAAAGAGGTAAAGGGTCTATACTCTAGGAACTACAAAACACTCATGAAAGAAATTGAAGATACAAAAAGATGGAAGAGCATTCCATGCTCATGGATTGGAAAAATAAATATTGTTAAAATGTCTATGCTGCCCAGAGCAATCTATACTTTCAATGCCATCCCAATCAAAATACCAACAGCATTTTTCAAAATCCTGGAACAAGCAATCCTAAAATTTGCAGGGAACCAGAAAGGACCCCAAATCACAAAGGAAATGTTGAAAAAGAAAAACAAAGTTGGGGGCATCATGTTGCCTGATTTCAGGCTATAGTACAAGGCTGTGATCACCAAGACTGCATGGTACTAGCACAAAAACAGACACATAGACCAATGGAGCAAAATAGAGAGTGCAGATATGGACTCTGAACCCTATGGTCAACCTATCTTCAGCAAAGCAAGAAAAAATATCCAATGGAAAAAAGACAGTCTCTTCAATAAATGGTGCTGGGAAAATTGGACAGCTATACACAGAAGAATGAAATTTGACCATTCTCTTACACCATATGCAAAGATAAACTCAAAATGGATGAAAGACCTCAATGTAAGACAGGAATCCATCAAAATCCTACAGGAGAACATAGGGAGTAGTCTGTTTGACATAGGCCACAGCCACTTCTTCAAGACGTCCCTCCAAAGGCAAGGGAAACATTAGCAAAAATGAACTTTTGGGACTTCAACAAGATAAAAAAGTTTCTATAAGGCAAAGGAAACAAAAAGCAAAACAAAGAGGCAACCCACTGAATGGGAGAAGATATTTACAAATGACTCTACAGACAAAGGGCTGATACCCAAGATCTATGAAGAACTTCTCGGGCGCCTGGGTGGCTTAGTGGTTAAAGCCTCTGCCTTCGGCTCAGATCATGATCTCAGGGTCCTGGGATCGAGTTCCACATCGGGCTCTCTGCTCAGCGGGGAGCCTGCCTCCTCCTCCTGTCTCTCTCTGCCTGCCTCTCTGCCCACTTGTGATCTGTCAAAAAAAAAAAAATTGCCTTAGCTTTGGTACATAAAAAAAAAAAGAACTTCTCACACTCAACACCCAAAACACAAATAATCAAGTCAAAAAATGGGGAGAAGACATAAGCAGATACTTCTCCAAAGAAGACATACAAATGGCTAACATACACATGAAAAGGTATTCATCATCATTAGTCATCAGGGAAATTCAAATCAAAACCACATTGAGATACCACCTTTCAACAGTTAGAATAGCAAAAATCAACAAGGCAAGAAACAACAAATGTTGGAGAAGTTGTGAAGAAAGGGGAATCCTCTTACACTGTTGGTGGGAATGCAAGTTGGTGCAGCCACTTTGGAAAACAGTGTGGAGATTCCTCAAAAAATTAAAAATAGAGCTACCCTATGCAGCAATTGCACTATTGGGTATTTATCCCAAAGATACAGATGTAGTGAAAAGAAGTGCCATGTGCACCCCAATGTTCATAGCGGCAATGTCCAAAATAGCCAAACTGTGGAACGAGCCAAGATGCTCTTCAAAAGACAAATGGGTAAAGAAGATATGGTCCATAAACACAATAGAATATTACTCAGCCATCAGAAAAGATGAATACCCAACTTTTGCATCAATATAGATGGGACTAGAGGAGATTATGCTAAGTGAAGTAAGTCAAACAGAGAAAGTCAATTATCATATGGTTTCACTTATTTGTGGAACACAAGGAATCAAATGGAGTACATTAGGAGAAGGAAGGAAGAAATGAAGGGGGAGAAATCAGAGTGGGAGATGAACTATGAGGGACTATGGACTCTGGGAAACAAATTGAGGGTTTTAGAGGGGAGGGTGGTGGAGGGATGGATGAGCCTGGTGATGGGTATTAAGTAGGGACGGATTGCATGGAGCACTGGGTGTTATATGCAAACAATGAATCATGGAACACTATATCAAAAACTAATGATGTACTGTGTGGTGACATACATAAAAAAATAAAAATTTTAAAGAATTTTTTAAAAGGCTCAACCACTGAGTACAATAAACAAATAAGAGAAACTAAAGCAGACAAGTCATTCATTCACTGCAAAGAGAAAAAAAAAAAAAAAAAAAAAAACAACAATCACTGGTGAGCCCACAGAAGAAGTCTGTAATAGGAAGTCATTTGTCAACCTGGTTTTCTAAATATGAGTACAGAAGTGAAGAAAATTATACAATGGCAAAGAGAATAAATGATTTTTAATCACTCAGTTTATTAGGGACAATTTTTTTTTAAGTTCAAGAGTTAAGGAAGAATCCAAAAGTTGTTTAGTGAGATAAAAGTTTTGGTGACAATGGGGGGAAAATATCTGTTAACTACTGCCTTAGTTTTATTAGAACCAGGCCACCATACTGGATATTCCAGCATTTCTGCTTATGGCCAGAGTTCTGGTTAGAACTGTTGGAATACACTACTGTTTTTGTGTATAGCCTTTTCTTTATATGCCTTGAAGTTTCTTCCAACTCCTAAATTTATTAGGAAAGCACATGGCCTCTAAGAGAAACCTACTCTGACTCTAATGACGGTAGCTTTTATTTGTTAAAACAATAAAATATAGCATTCTGATATTTTCATATCAGTAAATATCTTCTGGCCATGTTCAGCAAAAAACCTGAAAAAAAAATCTTCCCAGATCTGTGTGGAACATACATCACAAGAAGAAGGGAATGTCTAAATATTTGTTTTGATGTGTTCAAGTATGTGATATTAGATGAGGTGAGAATGATGCAAGTGATAATGATAAATTATTCTGGCCATAATCCTGATAGAAAATTGCAAGGTGGTTTATTAAACCAGTTATAAAATTTCATATAATTCAATAGAAATAGATGTTGGTGGAAAATAAAGGGGACTAGCATATTAGATAGATAGATACATAGATACATAGATAGATGATAAGTAAATGATAGACAGCTACATAAATAACTATAGTTGATACAGAGATTATGAGAATGCACTTAATGTTGCTATAGCTTTGATAATTGAAAAACACATTGTTTTAAGGAAAGCGATCTGAGGATAAGTCTTTGACAGCCTCCTCTGATTTAAATAAGATGATCCTTGACTCCATTTGCCTTCTGTCATGGAAACTGTAAGTCAATGCTTGTTTTTTAGATTATTGCAATGTCTTTGGATGGTTGAATACCCTGTTCTTTAAACAATTAGTGGTAATTTTTTAGTAATAACATTATATAAATAACTCCTAAAGATAAACTCAAAGCCCACAGGCTTATAAAGTGAATAAAGGACCAAACTAATAATAATTGTATTTCACCTCTCACCATTGCCTGTCATCTAAGCCTCATGGAGGGCATTGTGAAAATAGAGTATGCTTAGAATAGCTTCAGGACACGTTATGACAACCAGTGAGAGAAACATAGAGATCAAGCCAAATAATGCTAAGAACAATACCTCTGGGTTGAAATGTAGAAACTTGCTAGCTGCTCTTGGCTAGCCTTCATGGCCATGACTTTATGGTACCCACTGGGGAGGAATGTGAAATGTCCAAAAGTGTTCCCACAGTAATCTATGCCCAGAATGTGGCTATTTTTAAAGAAAGGAGCACATCCAGTTCAGCTCAATATTCCATGAGACACACAGATTCCCAGGTTAGGAAGATGAAAGAGTGAATTCCGTACCTAAGGCCAGTTGGAATTGTGCCTTCCCTGAGCTCTGCAAAATCAATAAATAAAAGAATACAACAAGCTAAATTATAGTGACCCTGTCAAAAGGAAAAGAGAAGTCCTAAAGCATGCATTAGTTTTATCTAAAATGGGAAGCTGCAAAATAACTGTCTCCAAACACATTTTTCTTAGCTTGGTAAGGGTACAAAGTCACAGGAATGGATGCTTGGTATCAGAAATTCAGGATTGCACAGAAAATAATGGAAAATCTCAGAGCAAATTAAACAGAGGGACCAGAACACCAGGGGTGATTTGTTGCCTCTGAGGGGCTGTTCAGTTGTACTCTGACAGAATGTGAGGTCCCCTGATTTCAAAGCCCAAGGGCAATGTTCTGTCATTGAGTGGCATCCTGGTGCTTGGTGGGCAGACAATCTGCATTCCTCTCTGACAATCAGCTGGAAGACTCAGACTGCTCAGGCTGAAGCCTGGAATGGCTGAAACGTCTTTGATTCACCTTGCCAAAGCAACTGCAGAGAATAGCAGCACATTGTGATTAGAAATAGTGATTGGAAATTCTATTTTAGACAACTGAAGAATGAAAATCAGAAGGGGAGCAGTCTATTGAAACTTCTATATCCAAATTGTAAGGACATCATGAGTTGTTATTGTTGCTGTTGTTATTGTTGTTTCTCAATTGAATTAACAAGGACTGAGAATGTAGAGAGTTGTTGATTACATTAGCAAAAGTATATCTATATTATCTACTGATCAATTGATCAATAGATATAGGTATATAGTTTCTGGAAAAGACTTGTTTTAGAGCCTTATTTTCTGTTATCTAGTATGTGTGACACAGTACTTGGCTCAGGATAGATGCTTAGAAATTATTTGATAAATAAATGAAAGAATGGATTATTGGATTCTATCTCCTCTAAAAAAAATCTTTATAAAGTCTTATTTTTATCTCCATTTCTTTTTTCTCTTCCCAAATTTCCTAGGAAAGGTGCCAGTAATTACATAAATAAAATCATGAAAATATAAAATTTCAAGATGGAAAAACAAGAGAAGCAAAGTAAAAATATAATTCCATAATAAAACAATTTTAAACTTCAGTAGTGTTACCATTTCTTAAAATTAGGCAAGTGGTGCCTACAAGGACAAAATTATGCTTTCAAAAATTTATGGCTCTCATAGAAAAATACATGCATAGAATACAATGTTAGCTTAAGATCTCAAATGGTCACAAACATGGTTATTCTTTTTCTTTCTTTCTTTCTTTTTTTTTTTTTTTTTTGACAGAGAGATCACAAGTAGGCAGAGAGGCAGGCAGAGAGAGAGGAGGAAGCAGGCTCCCCACCCAGCAGAGAGCCCGATGTGGGGCTAGATCCCAGGACCCTGAGATCATGACCTGAGCCGAAGACAGAGGCTTAACCCACTGAGCCACCCAGGCGTCCCTATTCTATTAACCTAGTATAATACTCTGTGTGTGTGTGTGTGTGTGTGTGTGTGTGTGTGTGTGTCTTCCTGGTTTTTTTGTTGGCAACTATTTCAATTATGCAACTGATTTCTGCACCTTCCGTCCTCGTCGCCACTATCTGAATATAAATTATCATTTGCATAACTTCAGATTACTTTGGTTAGCTATCAGTTCAATTTACAGTTGAAAACTACAGCCTCGGGGTGCCTGGGTAGCTCAGTGGGTTAAAGCCTCTGCCTTTGGCTCAGGTCATGATCCCAGGGTCCTGGGATCGAGCCCCGTGTCGGGCTCTCTGCTCAGCAGGGAGCCTGCTTCCCTTCCTGTCTCTCTGCCTGCCTCTCTGCCTACTTTTGATCTCTCTCTGTCAAATAAATAAAATCTTTAAAAAAAAAAAAAGAAAAGAAAACTACAGCCTCCTTAGTATGATTTTTTTTTTTCCAAAAGCAAATAAAATTGAATTTTCCAGGAATGATTACATTCAACAATCATTTAGGGTCATTGCTAATGGATATTGGTGAGGAACTTTTGACATTATATGGTCTCTAATAGCTTTATTTTTCAACTGCATAGTTTTCTAACAGAACCCTAATTTTACGTTGAGAAGCTGTCTTTCCTATAAGGTAAATCTTGAGAATGGCCCATTTTTCTTCAGACTTGTTTTACCATTTTTTCCTCTCAAAACTTGGTATAGTCAAGAAGAATGCAAGTTACCAAAACTTGAATCATGGAATCCCCTCTCTCAAGATGATTTTTTTTAATCATCATTTTTTAAATTTATTTTCAACATAACAGTATTCATTGTTTTTTGTACCATACCCAGTGCTCCATGCAATCTGTGCCCTCTCTAATACCCACCACCTGGTTCCCCCAACCTCCCACCTCCCCACCTCTTCAAACCCTTCAGATTGTTTTTCAGAGTCCATAGTCTCTCATTGTTCACCTCCCCTTCTAATTTCCCCCAACACCCTTCTCCTAACTCCCCATGTCCTCCAGATGGATTTTGAGTGGAGGGACTCAAGAACATGAGTAGAGTTCTTTCCCTTTTTATTATGCCAACCTTCTACCCATCACTTGCAGACACAATGTTGCATTTTTTTTTTAATTCAACATTGTTTCCTGCTGGTGTGCTTCAGCTCCAGAGAGTTGAGATCTCTCCCATATCAAAGCCCATTTCACACTGGTCATGCACGATTTCTCTTTTGTCTGTTCATTCAAGCATCTATCTCTGCACTTTCACCTCTTTCCCATGAGCAACCATTCTAATGTATATGATGTATGCCTTTCTGCTAAGATGAATACTTGTACAACATACTGTTGGTTTCTGTACATGTTTTTAATTTACATAAAGGGAGTCATTATATACATATATAATGCATATATTTGTAAATTTTACATTTTTCACTCAGAACTGTTTTTAAGATACACCCATTCAGCTATGTGAACATCTCTCATCTGATACCTTTAATGTCATAACAAGCTCTACTACATTTTATCCATCAAGGCTTAGAGATAAACATCCAAGATATTTTCATCTTCCTGCTTCCATAATAATATTGAAATTAACATCCTTATGGAACAGCGTTCTTTAGAATACCTGGGTCATAAAGTATGCATATATAGTTTTAGAAAAGGTATCAGCATTTCAACAAAATTGAGAACTTACTCTGTGCCAGGCAATTCCAAATGCTGGGAATAGCAATGGACAAAATAAAATCTTTACCTTTATGCAGCTTATATTCTTAAAGGGAAAGCAGACAATAAACAAATATATAATAAGACATGCAAGTGGAGATAATGGGTTGGAAGTAGCATATAAAAGTATATATAAAGTCTAGTATTCATACTAGAAGGCTGGACTAAAAATGTACTTGAGATCCAGGCATTAAAATGTGTAAAGTCACATAAAAAGTACCTTAGATTAAGATGTGACCTGGAGATGGAGCTCTCAGGCACTTTAATATTTACAGATTAAAAATATTAGAAGAAGCCAACAAAGGAAAGCAAAAATGAACTGCAAGTAAGACAGGAGAAACAAGAAGTAGTGTTCCAAAAACCAGTATTTTTTTTAAGTGTCATGCTGTTAACTGGTCACATGAAATAAGGACTAAAGGTAATTTTTAATTTAAAAATATAGAGGTTATTGATGGTATAGATATGATCTCATTAGACACTTAATACTCTAAACATTGAAAACTTTATATTAGATACGTAGTACAGCAGAATGGGTTTATAAGAGAATTGAGGAAGAGAACTTGGAGACTTCCTTCTTTTCAATATCATTTTGAAGATATTGGCTATAAAAATGGAGAAGAAAAAAATAGGTCCATGGCTGGAGGAGGATAAATGGTAAAAAAAGAATTTTTATAAAATGGAAGATATTACAGCATACTTTTAGGCTGTTTGAATGTCGAGTCAAGCCAGTATGAGAGATTAAAAATTATGATGCAGAAAAGAGAACACAGGAGTGTTATCCTTAAGTGGGTGAAATGGGATAAGATTTAGAATATAGGTGGAAAGGATGCCCATGGTGTGAAGATGGAAAATCCATCCATAGTGACATAAAAACAAAAATCCATGAACCCAGATATAAGTGGCAGATAGGGGTGCTGCATGAGGGAGTGGGGTAGATATGGTGGAAGAATAGAGCATGCCTTTTTTTTTTTTTCTATTTTCTTCATTCATTGGCATCTACCCAACTATCTATTCTCTTCTACCTCCACTCTTGACTGCTTTCACCTACACTCAGCAAGGACTTTATACTTCAGAACATAAATGCTCCTGCACATTATATTTTTCAAGCTTCCATTTTTCTGCTTATACTGCCCTCCCCAATCTGTCAGCAAGCAACTGTGTACTTCTTTTTCAGTACAAATCTTAGCTTAAATTTCCCTGACCTACCCAATAAACTTGTTACTCAAAAACAACAAATCTTGGGGTGCCTGGGTGGCATAGTGAGTTGAGCACCAGACTCTTGGTTTCAGTGCAGGTTGTGATCCCAGGGTCCTTAGAGCCCACGCTCACCATGGAGTCTGCTTGAGACTTTTCCTCCCTGTCATTCTGCCCCTCTACCACCCATCCTCTCTCAAATAAGTAAACAAAATCATAAAAAAATTGATATATGATTCTCTACTAGGGTGTGCTCACAAAAGAACCCATGGCATTAAACGGAGCTATTCACTGTTTCCAAATACACAGTCAATATCTACCATGGGCCAGGCACTGTGCTGATGTTGGAATACAGCCATCTACCAAAGACCTTGTTTTTAGGGAGTTTACACCATAGAGGCTCTCACAGAAGCCAAGTTTTTAATGAAGTACCATGTCACATGCTGATGAGTCAGCTTTAAAATTAACATTTGCTCTGTTTATCATATAAAGGGCTAGTATCCAAAATCCATAAAGAACTTATCAAATTCAACACCCAAAGAATAAATAATCCAATCAAGAAATGGGCAGAGGACATGAACAGACATTTCTGCAAAGACATCCAAACAGATGACAGACACATGAAAAAATGCTCAACATAACTTGGCATCAGGGAAATAAATACAAATCAAAACTACAATGAGATATCACCTCACACCTGTCAGAATGGCTAAAATTAACAAGTTAGGGAATGACAGATGTTGGCGAGGATGTGGAAAAAGGGGAACCATCCTGCATTGCTGTTGAGAATGCAAACTAGTATAGCCACTCTGGCAACAGTATGGATTTCCTCAAAAAGTTAAAAATAGAGCTACCCTATGACCCAGCAATTGCATTAGGGTATTTACCCGAAGGATACTAATGTAGTGATCCAAAGGAGCACCTGCACCCCAATGTTTTCAACAGCAACGTCCATAAGAGCCAAACTATTGAAAGAGCCCAGATGTCCACCGACAGATGAATGGATAAAGAAGATGGGGTACACATATACAATGGAATATTACACAGCCATCAAAAAGTGAAATCTTGACATTTGCAATGACATCAATGGAACTAGAGGGTATTATGCTAAGCAAAATAAGTCAATCAAAGATAATTATCATGTGATTTCACTCAAGTGTGGAATTTAAGAAACAAAACAGAGGATCATAGGAGAAGGGAGAGAAAAATAAAACAAGAGGAAACCAGACAGAAAGACAAACCATAAGAGACTCTTAAACATAGGAAACAAACAGAGGCTGGAGGAGAGGGGCATGAGGGGGCGGGGTAACTGGGTGATGGACATTAAGGAAGGTACTTGATGTAATGAGCACTGGATATTATAAAAGACTAATTAATCACTTAACTCCACCTCTGAAACTAATAATATACTATATGTTAATTAATTAAATTTAAATATTTTTAAAAAGCTATTTAAAAAACAACACAAAATAAATTAAATTAAGTTAAATTAATATTTGCTCCTAATCAGTTTCATTTTACCCTCCATGACCAGAATATAACATAACATTAAATCTCAGGTGTTTCTTTTTTTCCTAGATAACCTCACCATAAAACAATAAATTTGGTAACTGTGTGCCTGAAAGACTTACAACTATTGGAAAAGTGGGTTGTAGCCTGAAAAATATCACAAAAAAGTATCATGTTTTGAGTTTTCTTCACCTCAGGTTGCTATGCATTTCTAAACCTGCCATTAGGGGCACCTGGGTGGCTCAGTTGGTTAAGCGGCTGCCTTTGGCTCAGGTCATGATCCCAGGGTCCTAGTATTGAGTTCTCTACCAGGCTTCTTGCTCTGCAGGGAGCCTGCTTCCCCCTCTTCCTGCTCCTTCCCCACTTGTGCTCGCTCTCTGTCAGATAAATAAACTTTTTATCAAAAAAAAAAAACCAATAAATAAATAAACTACCATTGAATTGACTATTGAAATTATGGGGTGCCTCAGTGGCTCAGTCGGTCTTGATTTTGGTGCAGTCATGATCTTAGGGTCCTGAGATTCAGCCCCAAGTCAGGCTGCATGCTGGGCATGGAGCCTGCTTGAGAGTCTCTCTCTCTCTCCCTATTCCTCTGCCCCTCCACCCATCTCACGTATGCATGCATGTGCCCTCTCACCTTCTCTCTCTAAAAATAAAATTAATTAATTTAAACAAGGAAATTATGGGAAAGCACATATTTCTTAGGGCCAGCTGAAAATGGGCACATCTGGGCACTGCTCCTCCATGCTGGGTTTTGTCTTCAGGGATCTGGACTTAAGGATCAGCCTGTTTCATTTTAACTAGATTTGTTATCCTTTCCAACACTGAGTTGTTATTCACTCATAACAACTAATACTTTTAAGGTAATTATCAAGTCTGAAAATTTGCATGTGGTATTTTCCCTCTCCTAAAACCAGGCAATCTACTTCTTGCTATCACAAGATTATTTAAAACAGACATAATTCCATCACCACTATGATCCATAATAACCAAGAAGGAAAATTTTACACCACTCTGTTCTAAATTACTGGAATCACTAACTCTATATATCATTTTTGGAAGGCAATCCAAGATGCAAATTTGTTTTCCATTACCTGACATGGGTTTAAAAAATTAATGGAACCATCTTCATTATAGCTTATGCAACTCAAAATTTTGGCTGCACAGTGGCTCCAATTTAGTCCAAGCCCAGGGAAAATTTGACTAAAATCTTTGATACTGTCTATTATGAAAGAATTGGTGAGGATTTAAGTGAGCATTGAGAACTGGTAAAATGCAAAAGAAGTTTTAGACTTATAATAGTACTTTTGCCTTATCAAAATGACATTTAGAAATATTTATTCTAAAAAAGTGTCTTGCTCTTCTTGCTTTCAGGATTTCATTGAAAGTTAATTTACTATACCAAGTTATCAACTCCTTTTTCTCATAGCCCAGTATTAGGTATTATCCCTTCCGAAATTAATAAGGGAGGATGGTCACCTGCCCAGAACCTTGTCATTCTCCCCTCCATCCATGATTATTTTAAGGAAGGAGAGTTCATACCAATATGTTTCAGGATTCTACCTGATGCATAGTTCCGCATCCACTGAAATCTGCCAGTAAAAGGGAGAATTTTCATTGCTATTCTCCACATCAGTCTCGCGCAGCTGCAAATCTCTATAGGCTTGCACTTTTCATGTACAAGATCATAGCATGGTATAACAAAAATGCCACTGCAGGGGGAGGAAACAGAATGACAGTCTTCCTTCTTACCCTAAAATCTCACCCTGCCCCCAAATACACAAATACACACATACTTATGCATCACCTAATACAACCCTGTGGTCCCCTTTACATTGACTCCTTATATCAATTTATTTGGAAAGGAGAAAGAAACCCTCAATACTCTATATGACTAAAGAGAATAAATGACAACTAGTTAAATAAAAAGTTTTTCGCATCAATGCTACTGATTTATAATTAAATTCCATATTGGGGCAGCATTTTGAAATTTTTAAAAGTAGTGAAGGACAGCTAGTTTATGAAAGTGATAAACCAGGTCCACAGTTAGGCTGAGCTGTTTATATAGTTAATAGGATTTTCAGAGGCCTGTTCGAAAAGCACGTTCAGAGAGGAGGAGTCAAGATGGCAGAGAAGTAGCAGGCTGAGGCTATATCAGGTAGCACTCGAGATCAGCTAGATAGCTTATCTAAACATTGCAAACACATACAAATCCAACGGGAGATCGAAGAGAAGATCAGCAATTCTAGAAACAGAAAATCAACCACTCTCCTAAAGGTAGGACTGGCGGAGAAGTGAATCCAAAGTGACGGGAAGATAGACTGCGGGGGGAGGGGCCGGCTCCCGGCAAGTGGCAGAGCAACGAGCACAAAATCGGGACTTTTATAAAAAGTCGGCTCCGCTGAGGGACGTCGCTCCAGAGGCTAAACTGAGGTGAAGCCCACGCGGGGTCACCAGGTCCTGCGGGGTCACAGAAGGACCGGGGATGTCTGAGTGTCGCAGAGGTTGCAGGTATTAGAACAGGGAAGCCAGCTACAGAGACAGAGCCGAGGAGTGAGCTCTCAGCTCGGGGTTACCTTGAACCGGTCGCAGGCTGGGTGAGCTTGGAGCACGGCTGGAGGCCAGGGAGACGGGAGTTATTGGGCGTTATTCTCTGAGGGCACACTGAGGAGTGGGGTCCCGAGTTCTTGGCGTCTCTGGGCAGGAGACTGGGAGGCCGCCATTTTCATTCCCGTCCTCCAGAACTCTACAGAAAGCATTCAGGGAACGAAAGCTCCTGAAAGCGAACCCGAGCAGATTACTCAACCCGGCAACTGGTAAGGGCGGTGCAATTCCACTTGGGACAAAGACACTTGAGAATCACTACAACAAGCCCCTCCCCCAGAATATCAACAAGAAATCCAGCCAGGACCAAGTTCACCTACCAAGGAGTATAGGTTCAATACCAAGGAGAACAGCGGAATTCCACAAGAGGAGAAAGCAAAGCACTGAACTCATGGCTTTCTCCCCATGATTCATTAGTCTTGCAGTTAATTTAATTTGTTTTTTTTTTTCAATTTTTTTTCTTCCTCTGCTAATTTTTTTTAACTTTTACCCTTTTCTTTTTTCACGTTTTTTAACTAGTTTATCGAATATATATATATTTTTTTTCTTTTTTATATTTTTTCTTTATTCATTTTCTTTTTTTAATTGTTTCTTTCTTTTTTTCTGAACCTCTTTTCATCCCCTTTCTCCCCACCAAGATTTGGGGTCTCTTTGGATTTGGTTGAAGCGTATTTTCCTGGGGTCTTTGCCACCCTTTTAGTATTTTACTTGCTCCTTCATATACTCTTATCTGGACAAAATGACAAGGCGGAAAAATTCACCACAAAAAAAAGAACAAGAGGCAGTACCGAAGGCTAGGGACCTAATCAATACAGACATTGATAATAGGTCAGATATAGAGTTCAGAATGACGATTCTCAAGGTTCTAGCCGGGCTCGAAAAAGGCATGGAAGATATTAGAGAAACGCTCTCGGGAGATATAAAAGCCCTTTCTGGAGAAATAAAAGAACTAAAATCTAACCAAGTTGAAATAAAAAAAGCTATTAATGAGGTGCAATAAAAAATGGAGGCTCTCACTGCTAGGATAAGTGAGGCAGAAGAAAGAATTAGTGATATAAGACCAAATGACAGAGAATAAAGAAGCGGAGCAAAAGAAGGACAAATAGCTACTGGACCACGAGGGGAGAATTTGAGAGATAAGTGACACCATAAGATGAAACAACATTAGAATAATTGGGATTCCAAAAGAAGAAGAAAGAGAGAGGGGAGCAGAAGGTATATTGGAGAGAATTATTGAAGAGAATGTCCCCAATATGGCAAAGGGAACAAGCATCAAAATCCAGGAGGTTCAGAGAACCCCCCTCAAAATCAATAAGAATAGGTCCACACCCCATCACCTAATAGTAAAATTTACAAGTCTTAGTGACAAAGAGAAAATCCTGAAAGCAGCCCAGGAAAAGAAGTCTGTAACATACAATGGTAAAAATATTAGATTGGCAGCAGACTTATCCACAGAGTCCTGGCAGGCCAGAAAGAACTGGCATGATATATTCAGAGCACTAAACGAGAAAAACATGCAGCCAAGAATACTATATCCAGCTAGGCTATCATTGAAAATAGAAGGAGAGATAAAAAGCTTCAAGGACAAACAAAAACTGAAAGAGTTTGCAAACACCAAACCAGCTCTACAGGAAATATTGAAAGGGGTCCTCTAAGCAAAGAGAGAGCCTAAAAGTAGTAGATCAGAAAGGAACAGAGACGATATACAGTAACAGTCACCTTACAGGCAATACAATGGCACCGAATTTATATCTCTCAGGAGTTACCCTGAATATTAATGGGCTAAATGCCCCAATCAAAAGACACAGGGTATCAGAATGGATAAAAAAACAAAACCCATCTATATGTTGCCTACAAGAAACTCATTTCAGACCCGAAGACACCTCCAGATTTAAAGTGAGGGGGTGGAAAACAATTTGCCATGCTAATGGACATCAGAAGAAAGCAGGGATGGTAATCCTTATATCAGATCAATTAAATTTTAAGCCCAAGACTATAATAAGAGATGAGGAAGGACACTATATCATACTCAAAGGATCTGTCCAACAAGAAGATCTAACAATTTTAAATATCTATGCCCCTAACATGGGAGCAGCCAACTATCTAAACCTATAATAACAAAATCAAAGAAACAAATCAACAATAATACAATAATCGTAGGGGACTTTAACACTCCCCTCACTGAAATGGACAGATCATCCAAGCAAAGGATCAACAAGGAAATAAAGGCCTTAAATGACACACTGGACCAGAAGGACATCACAGATCTATTCAGAACATTTCATCCCAAAACAACAGAATACACATTCTTCTCTAGTGCACATGGAACATTCTCCAGAATAGATCACATACTGGGTCCTAAATCAGGTCTCAACCACTATCAAAAGATTGGGATCATTCCCTGCATATTTTCAGACAACAAGGCTCTGAAGCTAGAACTCAATCACAAGTGGAAATTTGGAAAGAACCCAAATACATGGAGACTAAACAGCATCTTTCTAAAGAATGAATGGGTCAACCAGGAAATTAAAGAGGAACTGAAAAAATTCATGGAAAGAAATGATAATGAAAACACAATGGTTCAAAATCTGTGGTACACAACAAAGGCAGTCATGAGAGGAAAAGATAGAGCGGTACAAGCCTTTCTCAAGAAACAAGAAAGGTCTCAAGTACACAACCTAACCCTACACCTAAAGGAGCTGGAGAAAAAACAAGAAAGAAACGTTAAACCCAGCAGGAGAAGAGAAATCATAAAGATCAGAGCAGAAATCAATGAAATAGAAACAAAAAAAAAAAAATAGAGCAAATCAACAAAACTAGGAGCTGGTTCTTTGAAGGAATTAATAAGATTGATAAACCCCTGGCCAGACTTATCAAAAAGAAAAGAGAAAGGACCCAAATACATAAAATCATGAATGAAAGAGGAGAGATCACAACTAACACCAAAGAAATACAGACAATTATAAGAACATGAGCAACTCTATGCCAACAAATTTGACAATCTGGAAGAAATGGATGCATTCCTAGAGACATATAAACTACCACAACTGAACCATGAAGAAAGAGAAAACCTGAACAGACCCATAACCAGTAAGGAGATTGAAACAGTCATCAAAAATCTCCAAACAAACAAAAGCCCAGGGCCAGACAGCTTCCCGGGGGAATTCTACCAAACATTTAAAGAAGAACTAATTCCTATTCTCCTGAAACTGTACCAAAAAATAGAAATGGAAGGAAATCTTCCAAACTCATTTTATGAGGCCAGCATCACCTTGATCCCAAAACCAGACAAGGATCCCATCAAAAAAGAGAACTATAGACCGATATCCTTGATGAACACAGATGCGAAAATTCTCACCAAAATACTAGCCAATAGGATTCAACAGTACATTAAAAGGATTATTCACCACGACCAAGTAGGATTTATTCCAGGGCTGCAAGGTTGGTTCAACATCCACAAATCAATCAATGTGATACAATACATTAATAAAAGAAAGAACAAGAACCATATGATACTCTCAATAGATGCTGAAAAAGCATTTGACAAAGTGCAGCATCCCTTCCTGATCAAAACTCTTCAAAGTGTAGGGATAGAGAGCACATACCTCAATATTATCAAAGCCATCTATGAAAAACCCACCACAAATATCATTCTCAATGGAGAAAAACTGAAAGCTTTTCCACTGAAGTCAGGAACATGGCAGGGATGTCCATTATCACCACTGCTATTCAACATAGTACTAGAAGTCCTAGCTTCAGCAATCAGACAACAAAAGGAAATTAAAGACATCCAAATTGGCAAAAAAGAAGTCAAACTATCACTCTTCACAGATGATATGATACTATATGTGGAAAACCCAAAAGACTCCACTCCAAAACTGCTAGAACTTGTACAGGAATTCAGTAAAGTGTCACCATATAAAGTCAATGCACAGAAATCAGTTGCATTTCTCTACACCAAAAACAAGACAGAAGAAAGAAAAATTAAGGAGTCAATCCCATTTACAATTGCACCCAAAACTATAAGATACCTAAGAATAAACCTAGCCAAAGAGGCCAGGAATCTATACTCAGAACACTATAAAGTACTCATGAAAGAAATTGAGGAAGACACAAAGAAATGGAAAAATGTTCCATGCTCCTGGATTGGAAAAACAAATATTTTGAAAATGTCTATGCTACCTAAAGCAATCTACATATTTAATGCAATTCCTATCAAAATACCATCCATTTTTTTAAAAGAAATGGAACAAATAATCCTAAAATTTATATGGAACCAGAAAAGACCTCGAATAGCCAAAGCAATATTGAAAAAGAAAGCCAAAGTAAGTGGCATCACAATTCCGGACTTCAAGCTCTATTACAAAGCTGTCATCATCAAGACAGCATGGTACTGGCACAAAAACAGACACATAGATCAATGGAACAGAATAGAGAGCCCAGAAATAGACCCTCAACTCTATGGTCAACTAATGTTCAACAAAGCAGGAAAGAAGGTCCAATGGAAAAAAGACAGCCTCTTCAATAAATGGTGTTGGGAAAATTGGATAGCCACATGCAGAAAAATGAAACTGGACCATTTTCTTACACCACACACGAAAATAGACTCAAAATGGATGAAGGACCTCAATGTGAGAAAGGAATCCATTAAAATCCTTGAGGAGAACACAGGCAGCAACCTCTTCGACCTCAGCTGCAGCAACATCTTCCTAGGAACATCACCAAAGGCAAGGGAAGCAAGGACAAAAATGAACTATTGGGATTTTATCAAGATCAAAAGCTTTTGCACAGCACAGGAAACAGTTAACAAAACCAAAAGACAACTGACAGAATGGGAGAAGATATCTGCAAACGATATATCAGATAAAGGGCTAGTGTCCAAAATCTATAAAGAACTTATCAAACTCAACACCCAAAGAAAAATTAATCCAATCAAGAAATGGGCAGAAGACATGAACAGACATTTCTGCAAAGAAGACATCCAGATGGCCAACAGACACATGAAAAAGTGCTCCACATCACTTGGCATCAGGGAAATTCCAATCAAAACCACAATGAGATACCACCTCACACCAGTCAGAATGGCTAAAATTAACCAGTCAGGAAATGACAGATGCTGGCGAGAATGTGGAGAAAGGGAAACCCTCCTACACTGTTGGTGGGAATGCAAGCTGGTGCAACCACTCTGGAAACAGCTTGGAGGTTCCTCAAAATGTTGAAAATAGAACTACCCTATGACCCAGCAATTGCACTGCTGGGTATTTACCCTAAAGATACGAACGTAGTGATCCGAAGGGGCACGTGCACCCGAATGTTTATAGCAGCAATGTCTACAATAGCCAAACTATGGAAAGAACCTAGATGTCCATCAACAGACGAATGGATAAAGAAGATGTGGTATATATACACAATGGAATACTATGCAGCCATCAAAAGAAATGAAATCTTGCCATTTGTGACCACGTGGATGGAACTAGAGGGTATCATGTTTAGCGAACTAAGTCAATCGCAGAAAGACTATCATATGATCTCCCTGATATGAGGAAGTGGAGATGCAACATGGGGGGTTAAGGGGGTAGGAGAAGAATGATTGAAACAAGATGGGATTGGGAGGGAGACAAACCATAAGTGACTCTCAACCTCACAAAACAGAGGGTTGCAGGGAGAAAGGGGTTTGGGAGGGGGGGTTATGGACATTGGGGAGGGTATGTGCTATGGTGAGTGCTGTGAAGTATGTAAACCTGGCAATTCACAGACCTGTACACCTGGGGATAAAAATACATTATATGTTTAAAAAAATTTTTAAAAACTAAAAAAGAAAAGAAAAGCATGTTCACTAAAAAAATAACAGGATGTATGAAGCCAATTTGGGGTTGACTTGAGAATGGTAACTCATTTCTTTAAAAAAAAAAAAAGCTTTTGCATGAGGTTATTTCCCTAGTCAGTTCAGATCTAGGAATAAATATCATCTTCTTCAAGATATTTTGATAACTTCTGGATCCCATTTTATCTTTACATATACTTTATTAAACATTTTGAAGACATTTTCTAGTCATTGATCCCTAAGTCATTGATTCCCTGGAGCTGTTTGTCTGTTTCAAAAATGTTTTATTGAAATATAAAATAGACACAGAAAAATGTGTACCGCTGAATGAATTGTCACAAGTGGAACATACCTATGTAATCAAGCACCCAGACTGAGAAGCAGAACATTCTCAAATCCCAAAGCTACTCACCTGCTTCTTCATGGCATCCTGGTATCTAACAGTGGAGATTAGTTCTGCCCCATTTTTTGTTTTTTGGGGTTTTTTTTTGTTTGTTTGTTTGTTTGTTTGTTTTTTACCATGGAGGCTTTTTCATATGTAAACACAAAAGTGCTGTAATATAATCTAGTTTTGCTTGAATGTTGCAAAATTGGATATAGCACTATAATTCAATTTCCTTTTAATTATTGGCACAAATAGGAAGTGAATCAATATATCTGTTTATCCAGGAAATCCTGAAATTCTTTCAAAACAATTGATTTCTAAAGCTAACGTAATATTTTCTTCACTCATTAAAACACAAGTAGCTTGTCTTTATTTGCTTCCACCTCATAGATTCAGTCTTCTTTTTGAGAATGAAATACTCCCAGGCTTCTCTTCTGAATGAACAACTTTGAACTGCTCATAAGCTGATATTAATTGATAGCCAGTGTTTTAGGAACTAAAGCTAAAATGAAATACACCTGCAGTTCTCAGTTGGTGATGGTGGGAAGGGCTCTGGTTCTTTCTCTCGTTTCAGCTGCTTCACTTTCCCCCCTTCTTTTCAGCATCAACACCAGCTTCAGCTTTCTCTTGTTCTGGCTCCCTGCTGGGATCCAGCCAGGCTTCATCATTTCCTGCCTGTACAGCAATCCACTGCAGACGCTGTAATCAGCTGCTCAACTGTGGCTCTTTCTCCTCTACTCTTTCCCTCAGGCTCAGGAGACCTTTGGGTTGGAAAATCATGGTTCATTTCCATCCTTTTTCTCTCATTTCCCTTGCTTTTTCACATAGCCCCACATGAATATTAATAATGACATTTTCTTACTCAGAGATGTTCAGATATAGATGTCTCTGCTTTGGTTGAACCAGGGGGAAAAAAGAACAACTTGTGAATACTGAACAGTGCCCAGTTTCATAAAGCAGTCGTGACAGGAGGCTCCAAAGAGCTGATAGTTGTCATTCCCTCAGAAGGTGTGTTATTTTTTGTAATAAATATAATGTTTAATAAAAATGCTATCACTGAAGCTCAGCTGATAAGTGTGTCACAAAATGTATCAGAAGTTCATCACAGCTAATTGCATGGGTTCAGGCAACTGTACTTAAAATTAATTATAATAATTTAATTAATTCATTATAACTAAATTACAAAATATTTTAAAATAATTTCCCTTTGCACAGCCTCAGAATACCCTTCCCACTGTATTCGATACTATGATGAGGAAGATAGACGGAACACTTTCAACCAGAATACAATTGGTATTGTGTCCATCCAAATCCAGGATATTGTAAGTTAAAACTGATAAAATACTATAATGAAATCATTTTATGACAGCCCCCCTAGCACTATTAGGAAAATAGTAACACTACCTACTGATATTGGTAGTATAGGGTAAAATAGCAGTGTTTATAAACTAGACAAGTTATTATTGGACATCAACACATTATCAATAAGTAAATAGCACTACAGCTCTATTCTTCTCATGAGCTACTACTTCATTATTAGGAAATCTTTGTAGGGCTATAAGCATTCATTTTACTTAGAGCTAAAATGTGGTTTGTGAAATGACATTGAGGAATTCCAAACTGAACCTGGTTAAGGATTCACACTGAAATCCACTGGGAATGAAAACATGCACTTTCTTCCTTCAATTCACTAAATTAAAGAGGTTTGTATTCTGGGCAATTTCAGAATCAGAGAAACCTAACACTAACATTTCTGGATGCTGTCATCACAAATTCACAAGAAAAATAAAATCAGGAACTTCATTGATTGAACAATAGCTATGTATATTCCTACAAAACCTATCTAAATAATCTCCCATGATTGGAAGATGTCCTATATAAATAAAAGCTTTCTGGGGGAAAAATTGAACAAGTTTCCACTGCAACAGTTGGCAGTACAGTCTGTCATGTGGTGGTTTTAAATTAAATTCAAAGTTATTCCTAGCTGTCCTAGAGTCTTCATTGTTTAAAATTAATAATCACTTCAATAGAAATCAAATCCATGCTAGGATGTTCTAACTCTCATTCTTTAGTTATTGGTCAAATATTTTCCAATTTTAACATTTACTTTGCCAAAGACAGTTCAAATTGGTCTAGTTCATAGATATTTCCCCATTTTCATGGTCTAGCATCCAGGGTATCAACTCAAAGTTAATGACAGTTTTACTTCACTGCATAGTGCTATGAACCATGTGAGAATTTCAGAGATTTTCACTGGTTTGACTATTACAGGGATATATGCATGTTGAAGGCACAAAACTCCACTGATTAAGAGAAATATAGTGGAGTCAACCCAGCATTACTTATTTAGCAGAAATAGTTCAGCAGCCCATCATAACACTCCAGACTAGGAAAAATTAACCAACTTATTCACTTCTCCAGTTTCTGAGATGTCTATAATATGTGGGACTTTGCAGTAGGTAGTGGAATAAAACACACAGATGAATTAGACACAATCATTGTCCACTAGGAGCTCACAATATGCCTGTGGTAGAGAATGGGACTACTGCCATTTATGTATACAGATTTCCAAAGTGATTTTTCTTCAAGAAAGTTTTTGCTAGTTTAAGAAAAAATCAAAATAGTTGAGTGAAAACAGACTTTCTTCTCACTTTTAGACAAAACATGTATACCAAGAATCAATAGAGAGCATTTTCATTTCCTGGTCTGTTCAATGGTGAGTTGCTAAAACAGGAAGATGGAAAGAAAGCAAATGGAAAGCAAATGGAAACAATCATAGAGTTAGTTTGGATGTTTATTATATACCTGCTATAGATAAATGTCAGATAAGTACTGTTAGTAGGAAATAAAATTGTGAAGGAAAAGGAGAAAAAATGGGAAATGGATTGGAAAGGAAATGTGGCCAAAGAATAACAAAAATTTCAAGATTAAGAATCATAGAGAAAAATTCACATCTGAAACCTATGGAATTAAAAAAATAATATATTTGTTGAACTAGAGATGATGATGATGATGATGATGATGGTGATGATGATGGTGGTGGTGAGGATATGAGAGAATGAGAAAATAAATATCTGAATTTAAGGAAGACTATGTGGACAGAATCAATTAAGAGGGATTTGGGTTAAAGGAGAATAGAGGGAAAAGAGGAATAGTTGAGTCTTAGAGAACAGAATTAAACATGAAATATGTAGAACAATTATGGTCTTGCTGGACAACATGCTGTCATATTTGAAGAATACACCAACTCATAAGGAATAAGCATACAATAACAACAAAAGAGGGTTGGCACGCATTGTATTGAGTATATCTTCCTTATTAATGAAAAACTCTTTTGGAGGGGATGAGGAGAAAGGCAAAGGGAAAGGGAGAGAGAGAATGTCAAGCAGGCTCCATGAGCAGAGCCTGATGCAGGGCTCAATCTCACAACCCCGAGATCATGACCTGAGCTGAAATCAAGAGTTGGATGCTTAACCAAGACACTTAGGCACCCCAATGAAAAACACTTTTTAAACAATTTGAGCAGTGATAAGTAAGCTACAATTTCACATTCAAGTATCTGTCAAACACATTATATACCAGAGAAACTTTCTCAGCACAGCACTGTTCATCACAGGACTTCTGAAAACTCAGAACCATACCAAATCACAGTTGGCTGATTGCTAATCCCCTTGTCATTGTTTATCTGAATTGAGGTTTCAGACAAAACTGAATTTATGTTTCATACAAGGAAACCTACATTTCAAGGTGCAGCAACTCTTTTCCAAAATATTTCAATGCAAGACACAGAACATTTTTGAGTGATTAAACAACTGTTTCTCAGCCAAATATCTTAGGACTTCTACCATCTAAGGCAGTAATCTTCTTTAAATGCATATCCTGGAATAACTAATTACTGTTATACATTTGTGTACTAAAAATAAATTAAGGCAAAATTCATATGTATGTGCTTTCTTGGATTAATGGAACATTTCTGACCTCAATGGCCACCAATTAGGGAGAACCAAATATGTCCAGCAGCTTACAGCAACCACATAATTTACATAATAATGGAATAAATATCATAAACTGATGTTGAATGCGATGTGTTGACATGTGTCATAAAATTCTTAAACCACAATGAATATCTTCAAAAATGATTTGCATTGCCTTGCTTAACCAAATTCTGAATCTCATTTGATATTTAGAGACACAAAATTCAAATGTGATGTAGTTCCTAAACATAAGTCATTTCTGTGCAAGAGCAGATATAAAACCTACAAAATATGAAGGACCTTTTCCCTTCTTTAAAGTTACTGAATATTTTCTTTAAATGTATTAGGTCTGCAAAGATTTAAATCTTTTATCCATATGCCTGATAGTAAATACATGATAGCTGATAATAAATGATGAGATAGGCCAAACACAGAATTTCATTTTACATTTATATTCAGATTTGGTCTAATTAGAAGTCATAAATAATATGCTTTCTCTTACACATATGCACATATACACACACACACACACACACACTCTTGCATAAAAAATTAAAGAATAGAAAGGTCTAGTTTTAATTAGTAATTAAAAATCTTTGAGCCAAGAGAACCTTTAGAAAAATAGTAAAATATGATGAATTAGGTAATATTATATTTTACATATTCAAAAATCCTGACAGAAAAATCAGTGGAAAGATTTCACTTCATCAGAAGATCTAAAGCCAATGCTTCTGTGATAAAGTTACATTTTAGTTAATTTCTGGGATAGTCAGTCTTCTAAAATTATAAAATAATAAAACCCAACATTTTTATAATACTCTGCATCTGTTATTGCTAACATAGTTAATTTCACAACAAACCTGTGAGGTAGGTACCTTATCACCTTAACTTCACAGAAAACAAAACTTCTCTAGAAAAGTTTACATCTTATCCAAGAAAAGCTTACTCCTATCTAAGAAGTATAGTTTCTCCTTGCCTGAATAACCTGTAATAGTGTTCCTTGAGGTATGACATTACAGAACTACTAATCCTTCTTAGGGCCTATCCCTACTGCCTCCCCTTCCTTTTAGACCTACAGCCACAATCAAGTCCCAGAGAGACCAAAAGTGTGAGTTATAAAATATAAGCCATGGAACTAAACTATACCCCAAAATAATTACATGAGTTTTCCAATTTATATTGACAGAAACCCAGATGTTATGTGAGGGAATGGATCTCAAGGGTATGAGACTACAGTGGAAGGTATTTAACATTAAGGGGTCAGGATGAGTTTACTGATATGGGCCCATTAACTAAAGAGCCCAGATTTAACAGTCCAGGAATGGCTCTATAGTTTGCTTGGTTGATTGACTGAAGTTTAAATCCAAAGGTAGTCTGCACTAAATGAAGTTGAAATGACAGAACTTCCTTTATAGACTGTGGAGCAGGAGTCAGCAAATCTTTTCCCTGAGACACCAGAGAGAGAGAGAGAGTGTGTGTGTGTGTGTATATATATATTTTTTTATTTTGCAGGGTATATTGTTTCTGTCACAGATATTCAGCTCTGCCATTGTAGCATGAAATCAGATACAGAAAATATGTAAATAAATGGGTACAACTGTGCCCTAACAAAATTTTACTTACAAAACAGGCAGTAGACTGAATTTGACCCATAGGCTATAGTTTTCTGACACCTGCTATAGAGGAAGATACCCAATGGTTTAGAGATATTGGAATATTAGAATGGATTTATCATGAAAGATATGCTCACCTACCTCATGAGGCCCCAGAGAAAACACCCTTCCCTATGGCCGTGAAGAATAAATGAGCCCCAGCCAGCATCCTTAAAAAATCCTGCAGTGACCTTTCTCTCTAGGTTAGAAATTTTACTGGGAACCACTATCATCAAACTTAAGATACCTCAATGCAAAGAAAATGATGAGTTTTCAGGTTAGCAGGTGTCAAGGGACAGCACTGGACTTCCAAAGGCAAGATGAGCATGGTTGCCCTGATAGCCAGAAAGCCAAAATAAGCATAGTCTGCCTTACAAAGATGTTTGTAGTTAGGTAGTTGATCATGGGGTACCTAGAATTGAAATTAATAGGCAGCCTGTTGAAATCTTACTAATCTATGTAAGCAGAAAAGTTCTAGGTCTAGTGAACTGAAGTCTTACTCAAATCGCCAATCCAAAGGGCTACAGCCCTTCAATTAATTCCTAGACTTAAGCCAGTTCAAAGAACCAGAGTTCTTTCAATGAAGAAAAGCTCAGCTCCCCTTGAAGAAGAACCCTGCTACACTACCAAAAATGTATACTGCTAATTTTTCTCCTAGCTTTCCCCAAAAGTAACTGTACCCATTTACAAGTGTGACTGCATTGGAGAAGGAGAAATAATCAGACCTTTATGGGATTACTAGACTGGCTCCAAACCGGCTCCAAACTGACACTAATTCCTAGACATCAAAAATATGACTGAGGCCTACCAGTCAGCGTAGGGGCCTATGGAGATCAGGTGACTAAAAATGGATTTTTAGTTCAGATCCATCTCCTAGTGGGTTTCTGAACCGCCCGTGGTTATTTCCCCAGATACAGAATGCTTAGTTGGAATAGGAATACTCAGCAATCAGCAAAATCTACCCATTTGTTCCCTAACCCATGGAACAAGGTCTATAATGGTGGTAAAATAAATAAATAAATAAGCAAGCCCCAAGTGAAAGCCACTAAAACTGCCTCTTCCAATGGAAGTAGTAAGTCAGGAGCAATATGGCATTGCTGGAGGAGTTTCGAAGATTAGTGCCACCAAAGACTTGAAAGATGTAAAGGTGGTCATTCCGACCTCATCCATATTCAGTTCTCCTATTTGGCCTGTGCAGTAAAGAGATGGATCTTGGAAAATGACAATGGATAATCATAAGCTTGATCACATATGGATCCAAATGCAGCTGCTATTCCAGATGTGGTTTTGTTATGGGAACAAATGAACACATACCTTGGTAACTTATATGCAGGGGTTCTTTTATTTTTAAGATTTATTTATTTGAGGGTGGGGAGGGGCAGAAGGAGAGGAAGAGAAAGTCTCAGGCAGACTCCATAGTGAATGCAGAACCCAACGTGGAGCCCCATGTAGGGCTTGATCTCATGACCCTGAGATCACAATCTGAGCTGAAACAGCCTAACTGTTCCTACAGTTGGATTGTCAAAAACTCAATACAAATTATATATGTATAAATATATAACATAGAATTGACCATTGAACAGCACAGGTTTGAACTGTGTGAGTCCACTTAAATAGGGATTTGTTTTCAATAAAAATAGTATAGTATTATAAATGTATTTTATCTTCATATTTTCTTAATAACATTTTTTCTTTAGCTTACTTTATTGTAGGAATACAATATATAATACATATAGCATATTTATGTTTATTGGTAAGACTTCTAGCCAACAGTAGGCTATTAGTAGTTAAATTTGGGGGGAATCAAAAGCTACATGTGGATTTGCGACTGCACTTGGGTCAGTGCCCCTAGCTCCACATTGTTTTAGAGTCGTGTGTGGGTATCTCCTAGTTTTCCTGCTTCCTTGATTGAACACTAACTAATATGGTAGGGAAAATAAATATTGAAGGCATGGAGAGAGGTGCAATAGTTATAAAAAGTGGAGAACCCCTGGAGTGGAAAAATGGTTTTTATAACACAGGCAGAGGGATTTAGAGAACTAGAAGAACAACTTTTTCTTAAAATCGGGAAGGGAAAGATATATCTAGGAAGACACAAGTCCACATGGAGACAATATTAAGGAGTTCACCCTAAGGTGTCCAAATCTCTGGAAAAGAAGGCAAGGTCTCCTGCCGTGGGAGAGAAAGAATGCCACAACCAGGAAAATGATATGAAGTACTCTAAGAAGCAAATGATTACATATTTTAAAAGTGTAGCAGAAATGCTCCAGATGATGATGGCTATTATAAATTCATCCTACTTAATGCCTCTTCTTGTGTCCTTTCTCTTCCAGAAGGAGAAGAGGAAGGAAACATCAGAAGTAATTCAGTTAAGGAGGCAGAACAGAAGTAAGGGTCTAGGAGCCTGTGGTGGCACCAGGGAGTATGAAAGTAGCAGACCATGATGACCATATTGGGTCAAGATTCTACTGAACTGGAGTAGCCTATTGAACAAAATGTATGCTAGAAGTGGAGTGTCTATTATGGATAAGCATAGGCTCCCTAACTGTTACACAATGAGAGGGAAAAATATCAATCAGTGAAAATATTATCACAGGAAAAAAGAAAAACACCACACTCAAAGCTGCAGTATGATAATGTTCTGTAATGGTGAGCTCCTGAGTATGGGACGTGATGTTGACAGTCGAGTGTTGAGGTAACAGAGTTCAGACAACAGTCCTAAGAATAGGTACTGTAATTTTTAAACAATATTTCAGATAATCTGAAGGTAGCCTCTATTGTCAAACTATGAAAGTTGATGAGAAAAAACCTGATTCAATCTCTAAGTCTGTTCTCCCAGCAATGTGATTTAGAAATAATTTCAAGTGTACATTGCTATAAGCCTGACAACAAATGCTTTCCAATGTCCTGTTGTTTTAGAGAAACACCATTAGCTTTTTAGAAATCTAATCCAAATCTTGTGCCATTTGTCTGGAATTTCTTACACATTCTGCCATTGCCTTTGAATCACTTAAATGTATATTAAATCTAAGGAAATCTTTTTTTTCTTCCAATATTTTATTTGAATTCAAGTTAATTAACATATAGTGTAGTAATAATTTTAAGAGTATAATTTAGTGATTCATCACCTACATATAACACCCAGCGTTCATCCCAACAAGTGCCCTCCTTAATGCCCATCACCCATTTAGCCCGCCCTCCTACCCACCTCCCCTTCAGCAACCCTCAGTTTGTTCTCTGTAGTTAAGAGTCTCATGGTTTGCCTCCCTCTCTCTTTTTATTTTATTTTATTTTATTTTTCCTTCCCTTCCATGTTCTTCTGTTTTGTTTCTTAAATTCCTCATGTGAGTGAAATCATACAATATTTTTCTTTCACTGACTAATGGAATTCACTTTACTTCCATCCACATTATTGCAAATGGCAAGATTTCATCCTTTTTGATGGCTGAGTAATATTTCATTATATATTATAATATTCCATTTTTATACATACACAGATGTGTGTGTGTGTGTGTGTGTGTGTGTGTGTGTGTGTGTGTGTGTATAAAACATCTTCTTTATGCATTCATTAGTTGATGGCCATGTGGGCTCTTTCCATAATTTGGCTATTGTGGATAGTGCTACTATAAACATTGGGGTGTATGTGCCCCTTCAATCAGTATTTTTTATCCTTTGGATAAATACCTAGTAGTGCAATTGCTAGATCATAGGGTAGTTCTATTTTTAACTTTTTGAGGATCTTCCATACTATTTTCCAGAGTGGCTGCACAAACTTGCATTCCCACCAACAGTGCAAGAGGGTTCCCTTTTCTTCCCATCCTCACTAACATCTGTTGTTTCCTGAGTTGTTAATTTTAGCCCTTCTGTCAAGCGTAAAATTTTGTGTTTTGTGGTTTTGATTTATAGCTTCCTGATGATGAATGATGTTGAGCATTTTTTCATGTTAGCAATTTAGAGAAATGTCAGTTCATATCATTTGCTGAGTGTTTAATTGGATTATTTGTTCGTTTGATGTTGAGTTTGATAAGTTTTTTATAGATTTTGGATACTAGGCCTTTATCCAATATGTCATTTGCAAACATCTTCTCTCATTCCATAGGTTACCTTTTAGCTTTGTTGACTGTTTCCTTCGCTGTGCAGAAACTTTTATCTTGATGAAGTCCCAATAATTCATTTTTGCCCTTGCTTCCCTTGCCTCTGGAGATAATATCTAGTAAGAAGTTGCCACAGCCCATTTCAAAGAGGTTGCTGCCTGTGTTCTCCTCAAGGATTTTGTTGGATTCCTGTCTCACATTTAAGTCTTTCATCCATTTTGAATTTATTTTTATGTATGGTGTAAGAAAGTGGTCTAATTCATTCTTCTGCATGTGGCTGTCCAGTTTTCCCAACACCATTTGTTGAAAAGACTGTGTTATCTTTTTTTTCCATTGGATATTCTTTCTTGCTTTGTTGAAGATTAGTTGACCATATAGCTGTGGGTACATTTCTGGGTTCTCTATTATGTTCTGTTGATCTACAAGTCTGTTTTTGTGCCAATGCCATACTGTCTTAATGATTACAGCTTTGTAAAATAGCTTGAAGTCCAGAATTGTGATGCCTCCAGCTTTGGTTTTCTTTTTCAACATTCCTCTGGGTATTCAAGGTCTTTTCTGGTTCCATACAATATTGGAATCATTTGTTCTAGCTCTGTGAAAAATCCTGGTGAGACATAATGGATGCTAGCTGTAGATTAGTCTATGGATAAGAGCTTCTTTACTTTGCCTATGTCAATTGTTTACCCACCTGCATCCTAACATAGGCATTTGAGTTCATTCTAGAATCAATCTAACATTGACTACTTCTTTCCTCTTTAAGTAGTAATGCTAAAAATATTTTATTTTGATGAAAATTTTCAGACAAAATGTCTTCTGTAAGCCCTCTGAAATCATAAAAGAAGTAATAATCATCAAGAAACGAAGTCACCTTTTCTGCTATTGTCATATACAAATTGCACATTGGGCCTGTTTGTTAAGCCCTGAGGCATTGGCCATGTCATCCCCCACGGTTTTTTGTTTTTTTATTTTTTATAGCACTGAGTACACAGCTTATGGTCAACAAATAATAAATAACAATCATTTGCAGGTGGGAGCATTTGAGAAATGGAATTTTTTCATGTGAGCTTGCCAACAAATTCTCCTTCTGTTCATGGAAAACTGTCCTAACCCACTGCTTCCCCTGAATGCAGGTTAGGTCAGATATACTATTTATTCTCAGGCACATATCCTAGAGTACATGAAGGCACTAAAAAAATCTAGCAAAAATAAATGTAATGTTCCTGGGAATGATGCTACATTGTTCAATAGCAGCAAACACACAAATATATTTGAGCACATTCCCACAGTACCAGAACAGGAGACGATTAGATGTTCAGGGCCAATCAGCCATCAACACCCTCTATTCAAAGATACAGAAAGTACAGATGCCTTATGTCTAATTCAACTATGTCCAGTAAAACATCACATCATTTTTTTTATTCATTTTTCATTGAATTCATTCAGTGTAAATTAACTGAATGCCTACTGTATTCCCACCACCATTTTAGGCAATAACAACTAACATATTGATAAGACCTGTGTTCTTCCCCCAGAGGAGTGCACAGGTTTCTGAGATAGACAGATGTATAAATAAACCATTACAATACAGTATGGTACTACAGATCCTCACATACTAATTTGTACAAGGTATCATGAAAACACAGAAAACATTAAACTCTTTTGACTTCCAGATTTTTCAGGATATTTTTCCTATATTAAAGGACCTACATTACAAAAAAAAATTACACCTTAAAAACACATGAATTTATGTCAAAAGTGTATCTTCTTCTACACCTGAATATTACTATAGCTTTGATTATTGCTTACTTCTCTTCTTGTAAACTTTTCACAGGAAAGAGTCTTACTTATAAGAATTAACTTACTTGAAGACAGTTGCTTGCAGGATATGATTTGACGATCCTGATCTCACTCCCTCAACAACTTTCTAGATGCTGAAGATGCCTACTACTCATGTTCTAGACAGAGTCCTGTTAACTATTTTTTTTAAATTCAAAGATCCCCAGAAGGTAAAATATTCCTAACCACTTAAATATTCACAAAATCTAAAAAACAAACAAACAAACAAAAAAAAACCTATACCTAAAACTAAACTCATGGCTATTCCCACTAAGCTGCTCTTCCCTCAGTAATCTCTTTCTTTGCCATGGTAACTCTACACACCTAGCCACTCTTGTCAGGGGAAATCTAAAAATCATCACCTACTCTACCAAAACTGCTCTTTTCAAGTTTTGCCAAAGCCTCTTGTTACTAAATCCAAAGGTCTATTCTCCATATTCATCTTACTTGACTTGCCATGTGAGGCACTTAACACAATTAGTCACTCCCTACCTTGAAGCGCTTTCTTTACTTGGTTTCCTGAACCCCACCCTTTCCTATCCTGACTTTTCTTTTACCTTACTGGTTGCTCCTTTTCAATACTCTTAGTCTGTTCCTCCACTTCTACCTGACTTCTAAATTGTGGTGTATCCTAGGATTTAGTCCCTGGACCTTTTCCCTTTTTTATTCACATACATTCCCTAAACACTCACATGGGCTGAATTATGTCCTCCCAAAATCTCTATGTTGAAGTCCTAACCCTCAGGACTTCAGAATTTGAGTACATTTGGAAATAAGGTCTTTAAAGAGGTAATTAAGTTAAAAGAGAGTCATTAGAGTGGCTTTTACTGAAGAGATTAGGAGAAGGTCAGACACAGAAGGAAGACCATGTGAAGACACAGTAAGAAAATGGCCCTCTACAAAAAGAGAGGCCTCAGAAGAAACCAACCCCACTTACACGTTAGTCTCAGATTTCTAACCTCCAGAACTGTAAAAAAATAAAATTTAATTGTTTAATCCACGTAGTCTGTGGTATTCTGTTATGGCAGCCCCAGCAAATTAATATAAGCTAAATGTTTATAATCTCAGCTTTTTCTATCTAGCTCCCTACTCTATATCTCATCTTGGATGATGTACTTAGCATTTCAACCTTAATGTCCCAAACCAAGTTCTGCATCTCAGGAAATGGCAAAACCCTTTCCAGTTGTTCACACCAAAAATTTGCAGTCATTCTCAACTCCTCTCTTTCTCACTTACCCCACATCAACCTACTAGCAGTCCTATATCCTATAGTATCTATCTTCAAAATAGATCCAGAATGCAGCTACTTCTCACCACCCCCACTGACGCAACCCTGGCCCAAGTCACCATGATCCCTCACCAGGATTATTACAGAAATCTCCTAACTGGCCTTCCTGCTTCGGCTCTTATACCCAATTAATTCTATTTTCAATGTAGTCTATAAAGTAATCGTATTTAAACAGAAGTTAGGTCATGCCACCTTTCTACTAAAACCCTTCAATGATTTTATACCTCATCCAAGCAAAAGCCAAAGCACTTACAATGGCCAATCAATCAATCAATCAAGGTCTACATCATGTCTCTCCCTCCTTCTCTGATCTCAATTCCTATGGCTCTTCCTTTCATTCTCTCTACTCCAGCCCACTGCTGTTCTTTAGAAATCATGCTCACTACTATTCTGAACTTGGGTCCTTATACTTGCTCTTCTCTCTGTCGACGTTGCTCTTCACATATTCCACACTGCTCAGTCTTACCACCCCTCACCTCCTTCATGTATTTACTCAAATGTCACCTTCTCAGAGGTCACTTCTATGGTTAATATATTTAAAACTGCAAACCTCCCATACTGTTTAGCCCCTTTCCTCCCTTATTTTACCCCATAGCATATCACCTTTAAACATCTTTATTACCTAAAATATTTATATTTTTCTTTCTTACCTTATTTATTCTTATCTTATTTACTGTGTCTTCCCTGCCCTCCCACAACCACCCAATTAGAATGAGTTTTGCAAAGTCAGAGATTTTCATTTGTTTGATTCACGGTTTAAATTCATATAAGGCAATCAATAGACTTTGTTGAATGAATCATATATTGATTTGTGGAATTTGAGATCTATCTTCCCATTAGGCTGTTAGAACCATAAAAGGGAGACAAAGTCAATTGTGTTCACCAGTGAATTTTTAATACCTAGCATTGTTCTTGACCAAGGAGTCATTTAAACATCATTTTACTATTAGTAAATGAATAGATTGATTACCCTTTAATATGAATTATTTCAAAAGATATTCATAAGCCAATCAGCTTGAAAGTGGCTTATAAATATGCAATTAAATGTGGATTAAACAAATCATTTGATGAAAGTAATAATAGTATAATGTAAAAGAGTGTATCATTATGTAAAAACCACTTACCTATTTAGAATACTCAAAAATAAACTAAATCTCATAAATATAACATTGGGCAAAAAAACTCACATAATGTATTATCTGTTTAAATAAAGCATTTAAAACAATTCTACTTACTGTTGAGAGAGATACACATATGCAAAAAAAAAAAGAGAAAGAGACAAATGCATAGAACTGATAAATGTCAAATTCAGGAGAGCACATACCTCTGCAGGGAAAGGAAGAGACTGCAACTAGGAAAAGGCACATGAGGGATCTCAGCAGGGTTTGTAATATTTCCTTGGAATAAGCCAATTGTGGATTCATGGCTCCTCATCAAGGTATTTCTTACATCTTTTTGTTTTTCTGAAATAATCCCAAATAAATAAAAGTACAAATAAACATATAAAATATACTGCCTATAATTCAAGAGGAGCTTTAAATTACCTCCATGTTTTTCCTTTACTATACAATCTACACAAGGGAGCTTGTGTTCCCTAGGAGGCACAATCACTTCTAATCAGTAGGTTGCTTGCTTCTCCAAGTTTTTGCCTTTTTCTGTAGTGCACTGAATCTTGACAGGTGTTAACACTTCAGTATACAGCAAGGAAATTGTTTACTTGCTCATTGGTTTTATCCCTTAAATTAAGCTGTACTTATCTAATACCATCTATCTTTCCACTTTAGGACACCTATAAAGTAAAATGAGAAACATGGCTGAGTTTCTTTCATCTACATATCTAGAAAAATGATCTATGGAAAAATATTAGGGAATACAGTTTTTAGTCCAAATAAAATGTCTTCTGTTTGGGCTAATTGGTCCCATCCATGGCTATATGTTGTCCTTTAATTCTTCATGTTTAGGTCCTGAAAGATGTGACGGGGAAAACCCCTTGCAAAATTTTTAGCACTTTGATTAAAAGTGCCAATAAAAATTTAAAATGTAATTAGTTTTTTATGTCCCTGGGAAGGCCTAATATATTACAAAATCACATTACTGGAAAGCCTGAGATGTGACTTAAGAAATGAGCACTCTCATTTCACAGAAAATAAAATCCCCACATATTTATGTAGCTCACAGTTTGCGTGAGAACCCACACTTCCCAATTCTACTCTGATGCTTGTGAAACTATTCCCAGAAAATGGAGAGTCTAGTGATACTTCTTCCTAGAAGTGAGAAGAGAAGCTAACACTGAGAATTCTGCTGCCTCTTGCTAAACACTTTAGAGATAACTCTCACAACCACTATATGAGGTAGAAATTATAATTCCATTTTCCTGAAGCACAACCTGGGCCTCAGAGAGGTTATGTCTCTTGACCTTGTTCTCATAAACGATACAACCAACAGTGGAACCAGAATCCAGGCAGATTTGTCCAAATCCAGAGCTGTGCTTGCTCTACTCTGCCTACTCATCTAAATATTAGTAATGAGGTAGGAGTTAGGAATGAGATATTACAGCAATACTCTGTTATGCAGCCTCAATGGGGGCAATAGTCCCCCAATGGGGCAAAAACTTTTTTACAATGCTTCGTGGCCCCCCAAAGGGTCACAGTACATATAAATATATATTATAATTTCATAGGGAGGGAAGAAATCTGAAGAAAGAAATTTTAAAAATCTCCTTCAGGGAGTGATAATAGAAAACAAAAAGTTGAGAAACACTGGGTCTATATGTTTGAAGAAAAAAGATGCACATCAATTTTCTAGTCATCCTTCTTAGGATAATATAAACTCACACTAGGATTTCTATTTCTCAAATTTATGAAATATGTTTTTAAGCATCAATAGTTCTTTTCTCTTATAAAATACAGGCTTCCTGCCAGTCAAGCATGGATTTCAGAGACAAGCAGACCCATCAAGTTTGAAAATCAGCTCAATTATTCCTGAGTTACTTGAATTATTACTTGAAATTTTCTGAGTTTCATCTTACAGGACCATTGAAACAACTGTAACAGCAAGTAAGGGGCCTCACATATAGTAAACTTTCAGTAAATGTGAGTCCCTTCCCTAGATTTGTTTATTAATTTCTTTGAATAGTACATCTCCACAAGAGGAACAAGAATCCAAGAATTGATTAAATCAAGCCTGCCTTATTTCGAGGAAAGAGCTGAATGTTTAAGACCATTATAAGATTATGCAGTTTCCAAGTGGTTGGGATTTTAGTATTCAAGCATTTACAAAGTAAGAGAGGGTTGTACAGCAGCAGGGTTTGTTGGAGTATTTTGAAGAGGGTACTTTAAATGAATGGCTTGTGACAGAAGGAAAAATGAGAGGTTATGTTAACTTCGGGGATAAGCTTTGGTGGCCAGAGAGCCTGTAGGAGAGCAGTGAAATCACACAGGATAAATATATTAAAGGAAAAAAGGGAAGAATCAGCAAACAGACTGGCCTCTAAAAGGATAGATACTGGATCGAGATTTGGGTTTCGGAAATTGTGGTGTAGCATAGTATGCCTCAGTACAACTATTTCAGTTCCAGATTATATTAAATGGAAAAGTGCATCTCCTCTCCATTGTGCTAGCTTAAGAACATGACAGCAAGAGTCATAATCTTTATAACTGCTCATATTTAATACCTCACCTTTCCTTCAATGATAGGCAATATAATTTAACTAAAAACAAATGTGTACCCCAAAGCAGATTCCTTAAGGATTTATTTTTAAAATTCAAAAAATATATTACCTCATACATATTAGCCAAAAAGAAACTTCACCAATAAATTACATATTTGAAAGAACTTATTTTATAGGTAAACTAACATTAATACTCATATTTATTTTGTATAGTATTATAATCCCCTTAGTTTCTCCTTTCATTACTTAGTACAAAGGAATATGCCAAGTAGAAAGGATTATACAATATAATATAAAAATATGTCTATAAATAATGTATATTTTTATTGAAGATTGTGTGTATACATTTATGAGTATGCCTATCTATTTAAATCTTATGTATGTTTGGTAGTCTTTCTGTATATAATCACATAGGCATTACAAACGGGCAGAACTTATTTCTCTCACTAGGCAATGTTATCATTTTAATTACATACTTATTACCACTCTATAGCAGCAGCAATTTAGAAAAATAGCATATAAAGTTATAAAAGAATGAATTGAGAGCTGAGATACTGAATTAAAGATGATATAAAGAAGGAGAACACAAAATTTGAAGCTAAGTTTCTGTTTATCAGTAATAAATCATCATTCTAGTGAACATGCAGCCATTGACTATAACAATTTATGGACAAAGAAGCTTGTCTGGGGGGTTTTAATTATCTTAATCTTTAGTTATCTTAATCTTATCTGAAAAGAGAAGAAATAAGCATTTTCATCAGAGAAATAGACACAGTTCTGACTACTACGGAAGTAGCCTTCCACCAGGGTGTTCATTTCAAGGCACCCGTTCCAGGTCCAGATGCTCTAGGTCACTGCCCATTAAATACTGGAGGAATTAGACCTTTCTAGTCCCAAAGGGCAAAAGAAGAAGCAGGGTTCCAAAATCATTCTTTGCTTCTTTTTAACCAATTCAAAAATACTACTTTAAATGAATGAAGCTGATCATTATGGTAGACTTAAAAATACCAAAAAATTCATTCTCTCATAACCCGTCTCATTTCCAAAATGCCTTCCTGTGAGTTTTCAAGTACCCTTCCTGGGTTTTCCATTATGCCTGGACTTCTGACTTATTATGGTACTGAGTCCCCTAGATGGACTCTTGCTTCATTGCATTACAATTACATCACAGAACCAATTACACTGTGTCAGTGCAATTTTCCACCGAAATAGTGTTGACAGCATTTGATACTGCGGTTCTGAGGCAGTAGAAATGGCAAGGTCCCAGTTGGAATGGTAGCTTTTTTTTTTTTTTCCTTTTGCTTAAGTGAATCAACTTAATTCTTTTTCTTCTAGTTGTCTTTTTCCTACCCTGTGTTTAAAACCCAGTAGAACTGAACCATCACTTTAATAACCAGAATGAGAAAACAAAGTAACCCATTTAAATGAAATGACAACTGAGCTAAAGAACATCAACAAACCCACATTTAACTGTCTTCATTCTCCATATCTCAGAATTTTCAGAGCTTTTATAAAGGTTTGAGTTCTTGGGTTTGTTTATTTATATGAGCAAAATATATTGTCATCTGATCTATGCTCAAGGAGCAAAATATAGCAGGCAGCTTTGCATAGACTGAAGACATGAGAAAACTGAGCTTTCACAGACTTTTTAAAGGACAATTTACTTTTAAAGAATTTACTAGAATGATTTTGCTATATTTTCAAATAAGTATTTCTGTGAATTTTCAAGCTTGAAATATTGCATACAAAAATTTCCATTTACCTATAAGTATAACAATTAAAATATATTTAGCATTGCACATCATCATACAGGTTACTTTATGAAAAAAAAAAAGAAAAAGAGACATTCATAAACCCAAAACATTAATGCTAAGGTCTGCAGAGAACAAACCTATTCTATTAGAGAAAGAGCTGGGTCTTTCTCCTTTGATCTCAGAAGTTCTTCTGGAATTTACATAACAGAGCTTAGACATGATCAATAACCCAAACACGATTTAAAATCTAGTGTTTCAAAATATATCATTAAACTGAATGTCTACATCATACACTTTTCATAAATTTTTCATATATTTTAGATGAATCATCAGGCCAAAACCCAAAAAGCCTTCATTCAGCAATACCCAAGTGCCAGCCACTGATTAGAAGCTTAGTGTGAAAAGGTGCTGAAAGCACGTTTGCTTCTGATCTGAGACACACAGATGTGGATATGCTAGGGTAACTCAAAGTCTGAGAAAGAGATTCGGTTTGTTTTATTCGTATCTTCACTATATCCTGCATCATTTGGTCAAAACTTGAAGATGTGTTTTAACTGCTTTCTTTCTGATTAATTTTAGAACTTACTTGAAAAAGGCCGGTTTTATACTCTGTTCCACTGGTCTATGTGTCTGTTTTTGTGCCAGCACCATAGTGTCTTGGTGATCACAGCTTTGTAGTAAAGCTTGAAATCAGGCAACATGATGCCCCCAGTTTTGTTTTTCTTTTTCAACATTTCCTTAGCAATTCGGGATCTCTTCTGGTTCCATACAAATTTTAGGATTGTTTGCTCTAGCTCTTTAAAAAATGCCGGTGAAATTTTGATTGGGATGGCATTGAAAGTATAGATGGCTCTGGGCAGTATAGACATTTTAACAATGTTTATTCTTCTGATCCATGAGCATGGAATGGTCTTCCATTCTTTTGTGTCTTCTTCAATTTCTTTCATGAGTGTTCTGTAGTTCCTCGAGTACAGATCATTTACCTCTTTGGTTAGGTTTATTCCCAGGTATCTTATGGTTCTTGGTTCTAAATGCTTTTTCTGCATCAGTTGAGAGGACCATGTGGTTCTTCTCTCTTCTCTTATAGATTTGTTCTATCACATTGATTGATTTGTGAATGTTGAACCATACTTGCATCCCATGGATAAATCCCACCTGGTCATGGTGGATAATCTTTTTAATCTACTGTTGGATCCTATTAGATAGGATCTTGTTGAGATCTTGGCATCCATATTCATCGGGGATATTGGTCTGAAATTCTCCTTTTTGGTGGGGTCTTTGCCTGGTTTGAGGATCAGGGTAATGCTGGCTTCATAAAAAGAGTCTGGAAATTTTCCTTCTGTTTATATCTTTTGAAACAGTTTCAGGAAAGTAGGTATTATTTCTTCTTTGCATGTTCGGTAGAATTCTCCAGGGAATCCATCAGATCCTGGGATCTTGTTTTTTTGAGAGGTTGTTGATCACTGCTTCAATCTTGTTACTAGATATTGGTCTATTCAGGTTGTCAATTTCTTCCTGATTCAGTTTTGGAAATTTATAGGTTTCCAGGAATGCATCCACTTCATCTAGATTGCTTAACTTATTGGCATATAACTTTTGATAATAATCTGATTATTGTTTCTATTTCCTTGGTGTTAGTCATGATCTCTCCCTTTTCATTCATAATTTTATTAATTTGGGTCCTCTCTCTTTTCTTTTGGATTAATTTGGCCAATGGTTTATCAATCTTATTGATTCTTTAAAAAAAAACAGCTTCTAGTTTCATTGATGTGCTCTATTATATCCCTAGTTTCTATCTCATTGATCTCTGCTCTAATCTTGATTATTTCCCTTCTTGTGTGTGGGATAGAGTAGATAGCCCAGATTTGGACCCTCAACTCTATGGCCAAATAATCTTCAACAAAGCAGGAAAAAATATACAGTGGAAAAAAGAGAGTCTTTTCAATAAATGGTGCTGGGAAAATTGGACAGCTATATGTGGAAGAATGAAACTTGGCCATTCTCTTATACCATACACAAAGATAAACTCGAAATGGATAAAAGACCTCAACTTGAGGTAAGAATCTTTCAAAATCCTAGAGGAGAACATAGGCAGTAACCTCTTTGACATCAGTCACAGCAAATTCTTTAAGATATGTCTCCAAAGGCAAAGGAAACAAAAGGAAAATGAACTTTTGGGACTTCATCAAGATCAAAAGCTTCTGCACACAAAAGAAACAGTCAACAAAACAAAGAGGCAACCCATGGATGGGAGAAGATATTCACAAATGACACTATAGACAAAAGGCTGATATCTAGGATCTATAAAGAACTCTTCAAAGTCAACACACACATAACAGATAATCATGTCAAAAAATGGGCAGAAGACATGAACAGATACTTCTCCAAAGACATACAAATTGCTAACAGACACACGAAAAAATGTTCATCATCATTAGCCATCAGGGAGATTCAAATCAAAACCACATTGAGGTACCACCTTACACCAGTTAAAATGGCCAAAATTAACAAGACAGTAAAAAAACATGTGTTGGAGAAGTGGAGAAAGGGGAGCCCTTTCCACTGTTGGTGGGAATGCAAGTTGGTGCAGCCACTTTGGAAAACAGTGTGAAGATTGCTCAAAAAATTAAAAATAAAGCTTCCCTATGACCCTGCAATTGAACTGTGAGTATTTACCCTGAAGATACAGACATAGTGAAAAGAAAGGCCACCTGTACCCCAATGTTCATAGCAGCAATGGCCACAGTCACCAAACTGTGGAAAGAACCAAGATGCCCTTCAACAGATGAATGGATAAAGAAGATATGGTCCATATATACAATGGAATATTACACCTCAATCAAAAAGGATGAATACCCAACTTTTGTATCAATATGGACAGGCTGGAAGAGATTATACTGAGTGAAATAAGTCAAGCAGAGAGAGTCAAGTATCATATGGTTTCACTTACTTGTGGAGCATAAGGAATAACATGGAGGACATTGGGAGAAGGAAAGGAGAAGGAAGTTGGGGGAAATTGGAGGGGGAGACAAACCATGAGAGACTGTGAACTCTGAGAAACAAACTAAGGGTTTGGGGGGGAGGGGCTGGGGGGTTGGGTGAGCCTGGTGGTGGGTATTCTGGAGGGCACATATTGCATGGAGCACTGGGTGTGGTGCATAAACAATGAATTTTGGAACACTGGAAATAAAATAAAATAAAATATTTTTTTAATTAAAAAAAAAAAGAAAGAAAAGGAAAAGCCAGGTTTGAACTTCCAGATATCCTGCCAATGCCATCAGATTGATATATTACACTTGATCTTTTTAACACCACACAAAAACAAAATGTAGACTCATTGTGAACCACGGATACAAATGTTCTGCCTTTTTGAGATCTCAAGATAATTTGAAAATAGACATAAAGAGAAAGAAATTTACTTCAAAAAGAAGTAAAGTTCATACCCACAGACACTGAACCAAGTAAGTGTCCATGAAGTTTAAACAACTTCTCACTATCAGAACACTTAAGGACTCTCCAAAGATTTTATTGTTGGTCATATTACCAGAAAAATTTGCAAAATAAATTTCTGCAGCAACAAATAAATTAAAAAATATAGAGATAAGATAGAATGACAAGTTAAGCCAGTTTAGAAAGTGCTTGTGGACAAGAAGTATGAACTGGGATAGAGTTTGATTTCTGGAAACTCTCAAATTAGAAAATGTGAAAGATTTAGTGAGTGAAAAACATCCTGAGATCCAATCCTCTTTCAAAGATTCATCCTCAATTCTACTTACTAAGAATTCTATACCCATGAGAGAGAGATATGGAAAGCAGGAAATGAGACGATTATGATCACTTTGGGTTGATTTGCCCTTATAACATATTCCCATCTGAAGGGTCTGTGCTTCTTAGAATATGCCATAAAAAATGGGCAGAAAATATAGAAACTGAAAATGCAGTCTACACACAAAACCATTTCAAAAGACCATGTTTTCCTGATTCTTCTTAAGGAATCAATAGCCTTTCAGTACCATGTAATAAAATTCAAAAAGAAAAATCATATTCTCCCAAAGTCTTAGGTATACGACCATGTGTCATCAACCTTTTATGTCACTTTCTTCCATATCACAAAGGGACCCATTTGTCCCTTAACTCTCTTTCAACAAATATCTGTTCTGTGCCTACTGTTCTAGGCACTATGAATATAGCAGTCAACAAGAGGTAACCATACAAAGAACATAGACAAGAGCATGTCACACAAAAGGGCAGTCAGCATGATGGCCTAAAGTGGGAACACATATTGTCTGTTCACTGTGGTTGGAGAATAAGGACAAAGGAAAAATAGTATAAAATAAAGTAGGAAGGATAGGGAAGTACCAGAACATGTGGTACTTCATAAGTCAGGGCAAGAACCTTGAGTCTCAATTAACAATAATATTTGGTAATTTTAACAGACCATTCTGGCTCCCGAATGAATTATGGAGAAAGCAGAAGAGAAATCAGTGAACCGCATTATTGTAGGCCAATAAAAAAGTGATGGCTGGTTAATAATAGAGATAGAAATGAATAGATGAATTTAAGATAGATTTTAGAAGTAGGCTCTATAAGATTAAAATGAAGAACTCAAAAAAAGGAGCAAGAGATGGAAAGTAATTAAGGAGAAGTCCTGAATTTTGTCATGAGTAATTAGATGGAAAATGATGCCATTTTCTGAGAGAAGGAAGTTCAGGAATAACTTGGATTACTCAAAGAGAAATAAATTCGTCTCCTAAAAAGAAGCACAACTTCAATTCTAAGTTCCTCAAGAGACTAAGTCACTGCGAATCCATTGCAAAATGTTATACACTAAACTTTCTTCATTTTCCTTTTCAGAACTCCAAGCCCTTCAACCGAGTTCATAGATCAATTTGCTATGATCCTACTGATTTACACAGCAATGAGAAAATGAATCTTCCCTTCTAAAATGGAAACACTGCAGGGCTCATGTTGAGTCAAATGGAATTTGAAGGAAGGTTTATACTGGATTTTATCAGCCAGCCAATAGTAATGCCATTTCTTCCTGGCTTGCTTCAGTTTTACTTTATCTACATATATCCACTATGGCATTAAAAGTATTACAGAATGGATTGCCTGGGTGGCTCAGTCAGTTAAGTGTTTGCCTTTGGCTTAGGTCATGATCCCAGGGTCCTGGGATCAAGTCCTGCAGCAGGTTCCTTGCTCAGCAAGGACCTTCTCCCTCTGCCTGCTGCTCTCCTTGCTTGTGCTCTCTCTCTCTCTTTCTGTCAAATAAATAAATAAAATCTTTTTTTTTTTTAAGTATTACAGAACATCCATGGCTTCTGTTAAAAGAATAAAAGAATATGAGCTGTCTTCCAAAAAGCAGCCTCCCTTTTACATAAAGACCCATGGTTGGGTGCTCAAAGAACAGTACTGAGCAAAAATTAGTTAACTTAATAAAAAGAACATTAATACTTCAAGAATTTATTTACCTTTTTGAGATCTCAAGATAATTTGAAAATAGACATAAAGAGAAAGAAAATTACTTCAAAAAGAAGTAAAGTTCATACCCACAGACACTGAACCAAGTAAGTGTCCATGAAGTTTAACAACTTCTCACTATCAGAACATAAGGACTCTCCAAAGATTTTATTGTTGGTCATATTACCAGAAAAATTTGCAAAATAAATTTCTTTCTAATCATTGTAAGATGAAGCAGGAAAGACCCTCATTAACCTGTTTCCAATGATTTAAGAGACTGTCTTTGCCCAAACGGTTTAGGTAGAGGGGACCTGGGTTGCTCAGTTGGTTAAGCCTCTGACTGTTGATTTTAGCTCAGATCATGATCTTAGCATAGTGGGATCGAGCCCCATATCAGGCTCTGCGCTCAGTGCAGAGTCTACTTATCTCTCTCCCTCTGCTCCTCTCTCTCTAATAAACAAATGTATAAAGTCCTTAAGAAAAAAGTTTAGACACAAAGGAGGCAAATCTTTCTCTGGGAAAAGAGAAGGGAGTCCTTCCAGTTGTCACAGAGTTCTTTATAAATCAGATAGATAAAGAGACCATGTTTTCATTTTGTCTTAATGCCATCTACCTGTATGCCTGTAACATTTCTACCAGTGTGGACTTTATATTGTAGGGGCTCTAATGTTGGTAATTTATCAAGGAAAGTTCCCTGTGCTTGCTCTTCTTCCCCCTAGAAAAAATCTTCTCAAAGCACATGGGACTATCTTTTCTTCTGTCAGATCTCAGCTCAAATATTCTCTCCTCACAGAAACCTTTCCACCTGCATTTGTTTGGTAGCTAAAAATTATGTAACAAATGAGCCCAATATGCAATAATTCAAATACAATGGGAGTTTATTTCTCTTTCACAGTACAGCCTAGGCAAAAGTTATACGTTGCAACCAGGATGGGAAGCTTTGCTCCACACAGTCATTCAAGGACTCAGACTGACATTAGCTCTATCATTTTTAACCCATGGCTTCCAAGATTGCTCTGGTCACTGATAATTTTTACGATCTTCAATCCCACAGGAAGAAATAAAAAACTTTAAAAAACCATATGAGGAAGGATTTATGGGTCAGGCCTGGAAGTGGCACACTTTACTTCTGCTGCGTAAAAGAACTTACCCAAATTGACTAATAAGCTATTTACTATAGTTTTTAAATTTAGAAATTTAGTATAGCTGGGCAGCCATGTGACAAGCTCTGGTAGAAGAACAGGAGAGTGAACATCAATGAATAGCTAGTGGTGTCTGCTACACCACACTAGTTTTAGGTCACATGTATTAATCTTCTATCACTCCCATTATTACAGAAGATCTTCAGGCCAATATTTTTGTCTGTCTTGCTCATGTCTGAATGCTCAACAGTAGAATAGAGCTTAGCACCTAAAAGATGTTTAAACAATATTGATTAACTGATTCCCCAGGCAAACCCCTCTAAAAACTCCCATAAAAATGAGACCCAAATATTTGATTGCCATGACTTTCTGATGCTCAAGAGTCTACTTTCAGAAATAATCAAATTCATCTCCTCTTTCTTTGTGCCCTTTTGTAAACATTAAATGATAGTAAAAACAATATCTGGCATGTATTGAATAACTGCCACATGCCATACACTTCATTAAATGTTTCATATGTATTATTTCATTTAATCCTCACAACAACCCAAAAAAGTAGGTACTCTTATTAGTTCCATTTTACAAAGAAGCAAGTGAGTTATAGAAAGATTAAGTAATTTTCTCAAGGCCCACAGTGAAAAGGTAACAAAACTGGGGCTCAAATATTGTTCTAAAACTGTTTCCTGAGCCTAGACTCTTAATCATTAGGCTATATGGCCACTCATAAAATATTTACTCATTTACAGCAGTGCTTCTCAGCTGGGGCAATATTGACAATATCTGGAGACATTTTTTTATTATCATGACTTGGGTAGGGGAGTTTATGGCATCTAATGGGTTGAGACCAAGGATGCTGCTAAATGTCCTACAATCACATGACCTCCTCCCCATAACAAAGAATTATTCAGTTCAAAATGTCAATAGTTCTAACAGTGAAAAACCCCAATTTAGAGGGACACACTGTCAATGACATGCTCTTTGAACAATAATAAGGAATTTCTCTCTTGCTCTGATTTTCTAAAAGATTTTTTCTCATATAAAAGTTATCCAAATTGGTAAGGAAGAAATAAAACTTTTACTATTTGCAGATGATGTGATACTATAGATAAAAACCCTAAAGACTCCATTAAAAAACTATTAGAACAGATCACTGATTTTAGTAAGGTTGCAGGATACAAAATCAATGTACAGAAATCTGCTGCATTTCTATACATTAATAATGAAGCAACAGAAAGATAAATTAAGGAAACAATCCCATTTATGATTGCACAAAAAAAAATAACAAAATACCTAGGAATAAACTTAACCAAGGAGGTGAAAGACCTATACTCTGAAAACTATAAAACACTGATGAAAGAAACTGAAGATGAAACAAACAAATGGAAAGATATTCCATGCTCATGGATTGGAAGAACAAATATTGTTGAAATGTGCACACTACCCAAAGTGATCTATAGATTTAATGCAATTCCTACCAAAATACCAATAGAATTCTTAACAGAACCAGAACATGTAATATTAAAATTTGTATGGAACCACAAAAGACCCCAAATACCCAAAGCAATCTTAAAAAAGAAAAACTGAAAGTATCATAATTTCATATTTCAAGTTTTACTACAAAATGGTGGTAATCAAAACCAGTAGGGTACTGGCACAAAAATAGATACATAGATCAACAGAACAGGATACAAAGCCCAGAAACAAACCCACAAGTATATGGTCAATTAATCTTTGACAAAAGAGGCAGGAAGATGCAATTGGGAAAAAGTCTCTCCAACAAACGGTGCTGGAAAACTGGACAGCAACATGCCAAAAAAGGACAATGGACTACGTTCTCACACCACACATAAAAATAGACTCGAAATGGATTAAAGACCTAATGTGAGACTTGAAACCATAAAAGTCCTAAAAGATAGCACAAGCAGTAATTTCTCTGACATCAGTTGTAGCAACATTTTCCTAGATATGCCTCCTGAGGCAAGGGAAGCAAAAACAAAAGTAAACTATTTGAAATACATTAAAATAAAAAACTTCTGCACAGCAAAGGACATAACCAACAAAACTAAAAGATAACCTACTGAATGAGAGAAGATATCTGCAAATGACATATCTAATAAAGGGTTAGTATCTAAAATATAAAAAAGAACTGATAGAACTCAACACCCAAAAACCAAATAATCCAATTAAAAATGGACAGAAGTCATGAACAGATATTTTTCTAAAGAAGACATCCAAAGGCCAGCAGACACATGAAAGAATGCTCAACATCACTCATCATCAAGGAAATGCAAATCAAAACCACAATGAGATATCACCTCACACCTATCAGAATGGCTAAAAATCAAAAACACAAGAAACAACAAGTGTTAGCAAGAATATAGAGAAAAAGGAACCCTCATGCACTGTTAGTAGAAATGCAAACTGGTGCAGCCATTGTGGAAGACCTTTGAAGTTCCTCAAAAAGTTAAAAGTAGAGTTATCAGATGATCCAAAAATTCCACTAAGTATTTACTCAAAGAATATGAAAATACTAATTCAAATGGATATATACACCCATATGTTTGCAGCAGCATTATTTACAATAGCCAAATTATGGAAACAGCCCAAGTGTCCCTCAAAAATGAATAGATAAAGTTGCAGTATATATATACAGTGGAATATATACAATGATATATTATTCAGCCTTAAAAAAGAATGATGTCTTGCCATTGCAACAACATGAATGGAACAAGGGAGTATAAGACAAAGTGAGAAAAGTCACTCAGAGAAAGACAAATACCATATGATTTCACTCGTATATGGAATTTAAGAAACAAAACAAATGAAAAACAACAACAACAAAAAAAACAATGAACAGTCTCTTAGCTACAGAAAACAAACTAGTGGTTACCAGAGAGGAGATGAGTGGGGGAAATGGGTGAAATAGATGAAGGGAATTAGGGGTATCCTTACATGATGAACACTGTGTAATATATAGCATTGTTGAATCACTATATTGTATACCTGAAACTAATATAACTGCATGTTAACTATACTGGAATTAAAATAAAATACTTTTAAAAAGATTATTTTTTCTCCACTTAAAAAAAAAAACTCTTTTCAAGGGGCAGCTGTGTGGCTCAGTCAGTTGGGCATCTGGCTCTTAGTTTCGGTGCAGGTCACAATCTCGGCTCCATGCACAGTAGGAATCTGCTGGAGATTTGGAGATTCTTTCTCTCTTTCCATCTCTCTCTGCCACTCCTCTCTCTCTTTCTCCCTCTCTGTTGTCCTCTAAAATAAATAAATAAATCTTAAAAAAAAAATATTTTCAAGATTGTCCCAGTTTATGTTGTTGCTTACTTTCTCTTTACACACTTCAGCTTCTATTTTTAATTTGTCCCTGGAAATTTTATCATTATCTTTTTCAAGCTTGTATTATCTTTTGCAACAATGAAGAAAAGCTTCTATTTTTTTCATTCTAACACTTTCCAACATCTTGTCTCTTTATGTTAACCTCTACAGTTTAACAACATTTGCAATGACCTCCACAACCCAGACTAAAACAAAATGTTCACAGAGCTCCTCCTTCACTCATTAACATACCAAACATACTTATCTCACTTGAAGCCACTGTGTTCTCTTGAATCTAACCAGGATTTTAATGACCATCTAATGTAAAACTAGCATCTTATTTTAAAAATGAAGTGAAAAGAGCAAGTTAATAGCAAAGCCAAAATAAAACACCAGGCCTCCTGATTTCCAGTTGACCATTATTTTTAAAATGCCACACTGCCTCCTACCAGACAGAATGTCCATACACATTTACATTTGCTTGTATTAATGCTTTTAATCCAGCTAGAGCCAACAGTAAAGTTAGAGGAACTCGCTAATTTCTCTATAATTATTTGGTACAATTTCCTTTGTATATTTGTATATTTGCTCAGACACTGTATACACTTTAAGAGAGTGTTTCCAGATATCAAAATTGCTGATTTTTTAGCTGTCATGTTGCCACTTTATTGGCTTTAGAGCCAAACAGTATGAATTTGGCTTCTATAAATTGTAACTGGACAGTTTTATTTTAAATATAGTAGCAATGCACAAGCTTGGTAATCACAGAGAACATGAAGAAATTCCAGCATTCGGGAAGAAGGATGGTGAGAATTCTCACATCTCCTCTAAGTTCTATCTAGTTTTTATTCTAACATAAATTGGGGTGTTTTTTTGGGGGGTGACAGGATGAATGAAAGAGATAACAGTGAAGATGATGAAAGGAAAAAAAAAAACAGCAGAGGGACAGATCTATTTTAAAGAAAATGGAGGGAAGACAATCTAAGCAGATCCGAAAGCAAATGGCCCCAAAATGCAAACTTACCACCACCAAACCCAGGATCTCCAGGTGTTTTCTTTTCGTTTCCTACAGAGACAAGATTGTCAGGATGTCAAGCACCTGATTGAACTCTGCTGCACTGCACGGTGAATTCCAGGCCTATGTGTGTCATTCGGTCCATCTGTTTCCAATTAAACATGCTCTTTCCCTCCAGATACCTTTACAAATAGCTAAGCACATTTAATGTGGTGACCCAACCAGGAAGGATGTGTCAGACCGCTAACTCTTGTGCTCCTTTCAAATGATTATCTGGACAGGCAAAACATGACCAGCAGCTATTCCTTGCCAGGGATTTCCATGGCAGAGAGCCGTCTAATCTGGATATGATCTCTCTTATGACCTTGGATGCTGTTTCACTCTAATTATCTGAAACCTACAGGTAAAATCTAGGCACTCTCATGCATATGGAATTTTTATGGAAATGAACATCAAATATGGAATGTCAGCTTTATAGAACAATGAAGAAGCAACAGATGTGAAGGAGTGAGAAGGGAAAAACAAGAGGAACCAGATGGTTAACACCCCTGTGAAAAATGGTATGTGATACAATTGCCCTCTTGGTAGACATAGAAATGCTGTGGTCTTAAAGAGAATTCAGTGCTTGCTTCATCTTCATATTCCCCACTATTCCAACTCCTTGACATTCTGCTGTAATTCTAACCCTGGACTCGTCCAATGCCAGAGTTTCCCACTTATCACAGAACCATGAACCACACCATTAAAGACTAGAACTAACCATGAAGTCACATTTGACCTGAATGGTTGCTGAAACCTGGAAAGACTAGGGACAAAGGAGGAGAAGAAGAAAATTCTTAAGATGTTCCTAATTAAAAATGTGGCAAAAGTAAGAAAGATACATGCATAGAGCAGTATAGATATTGATAGAAAAACATCCCATGGTGGTACAAACATTTGTTTTTGAGTAAATCAACTATAAAAAGTCCACCTATAATTAAATCCACATTTCTTCACCAAAAATATTGTAAGGTACACCTCCACTAATATGTGAAAACACACATGCATTATGAATGTAAAATCAAGATACACAAATTGCATAAATACGCACAATACATAATTTATGGGTTTTTTAAACTATAAAAACCATCATTGCAGTTTACCATAGCACAGGCTAAGACATTGTATCTTGTGCCTATAGTCAAGAGTCCTTACAAGCAATACACATATGCAGAAGTCCCTTAGAGACCTCAATAAAAGAACTGCAAGGAGAACTGAGAAAGAAAAAACAAAGGCAAATTAACTTTAAGGCTTCCTTGTGGGTTTTCCCCAAGCCATTTTTTTCAATGTGAGCAGAGAACTTAGAAAATGTATGAGGTTCTTTTTGTTTGGTTGGGTTTTTTATTTGTTTGTTTGTTTGTTTTAATTTAAAGGAAGAGGAATGAATGAAGAGGAAAGAACTGGATTTTACTCTAGCTCTACTTCATCCTAGACAGGAAGACATGAGAAGGTATTAATTTGTATGACAATTCTAGTGAAGGGACTATATATATGATTAACTGGGATTTCCAGCTTACAATAAATTCCACGTAAACAAACCTAACTGCAGTTCACTGTCTGTAAAATGAAGGTCAGTAGAACCTTGGTTACCTGTTTTTTTGTTGTTGTTTTGTTTATATATTTATTTACTTTTAATAAAATTTTTATTAACATATAGTGTATTATTTGTTTCAGGGATACCGGTCTGTGACTCGTCTGTCTTACACAATTCATAGCACTCACCATAGCACATACCTTCCCCAATGTCCATCACCCAGTCAGCCCATCCCTCCTATCCCCCTCCCCTCCAGCAACCCTCAGTTTGTTTCCTGAGATTAAGAGCCTCTTATGGTTTGTCTCCCTCTCTGGTTTCATCTTATTTCATTTTTCCCTCCTTTCCCCTATGATCCTCTGTCTCGTTTCTCAAATTCCTCATATCAGTGAGCTTGATCACCTGTTTTAATGAAGGTTACTAAATATACTATGGTTGCTAAAACACTTATAATTCTTTGAAGATATATGAAAGAATTTATATGTACTTATTATACTACTATTCCTGTATAAAGCTGGTCAATTCTTTTGAATGTGTAAAGTCAATGGAAGATTTTCAAAACACCATCTTGAAACAGGTACCCAAATAAAACAACTTGACCTTGGCAATGTGTTAAATTTGCACATGAAAGTAACTAGAGTATATTTTAAAACAGTATTCCCTTGTTCAAATCTTTGTTCTCCACTTCTGCAAATGAAATTAAAGAAGGATATATCAGAATTAGAAATCTCTTATTTTCCTTTTAAAAATACTTTGTAACCACAGTCAGTTAAGCCTTCCACTCTTGGTTTTGGAGCTCCAGCCAAGATCTCAAGGTCAAGAGATAGAGCCCACAGTGACCACTGTGCTCATTACAAAGCTTGTTTGAGTTTCTCAAACCTCTCCCTTTGCCCTTCCCTGCCATGTGCACACACACTCTCTCTCTAATAAATAAATAAATAAAGCTTTAAAAAACTGTGTAGTAAAGTATGCTCAACTAAAGGGCACCCATAAAAGACAAAAGGTACTCTGATATTCTGGAGTGTGACAGCCACACGCTAACGTGATTAACCCCCAGCAGACACATTACAACAGTGATAGTTTATCTTCATCAAAAGTACTTTCAGGGAACCCTCTTACACTGTTGGTGGGAATGCAAGTCAGTGCAGCCTCTTTGGAGAACAGTGTGGAGATTCCTCAAGAAATTAAAAATAGAACTTCCCTATGACCCTGCCATTGCACTACTGGCTATTTACCCCAAAGATACAGATGTAGTGAAAAGAAGGGCCATCTGTACCCCAATGTTTATAGCAGCAATGGCCACGGTTGCCAAACTGTGGAAAGAACCAAGATGCCCTTCAATGGACGAATGGATAAGGAAGATGTGGTCCATATACACTATGGAGTATTATGCCTCCATCAGAAAGGATGAATACCCAACTTTTGTAGCAACATGGATGGGACTGGAAGAGATTATGCTGAGTGAAATAAGTCAAGCAGAGAGAGTCAATTATCATATGGTTTCACTTATTTGTGGAACATAACAAATAGCATGGAGGACATGGGGAGTTAGGAGAAGGGAGTTGGGGGAAATTGGAAGGGGAGGTGAACAATGAGAGACTATGGACTCTGAAAAACAATCTGAAGGGTTTGAAGAGGTAGGGGGGTGGGAGGTTGGGGGAACCAGGTGGTGGGTATTAGAGAGGGCACGGATTGCATGGAGCACTGGGTGTGGTACAAAAACAATGAATACTGTTATGCTGAAAATAAATTTAAAAAATGATTTAAAAAAAAGTACTTTCAGAATATAGCACTGGAAATGCATTTCAAGGTCAAAATATTCCCTCCAAAAGTTATATGTATATATAACTTTTATATATCTTGAATTCTTATTATAGGCATATATGATCAAATTCATCATTATATTTAAAATAAAAGTTTTAAATTTTATTTAAAATATTATTTTTATATCCTCTAAATTCTTATTTTACATATGTATAGTTTATATATAAAATAAATATTTTTAGGGGCGCCTGGGTGGCTCAGTGGGTTAAAGCCTCTGTCTTCGGCTCAGGACATGATCCCAGGGTCCTGGGGTCGAGCCCCGCATCGGCCTCTCTGCTCAGCGGGGAGCCTGCTTCCTCCTCTCTCTCTCTGCCTGTCTCTCTGCCTACTTGTGATCTCTGTCTGTCAAATAAATAAAATCTTAAAAAAAAATAAAATAAAATAAATATTTTTAAAAATCCATTTTAAAATTTATTTATAGTGTGGATTAATCTTAGAGGCAAAAAATAATAAAATAGAATATCTGAGGAGACAGGAGTGACAGCTAAAATTACACTATTTTAGTCATGAGAATTTAAAGAGAAATCCTCTCTGTGCATGTTGTCTGGATGTGACTTGAACCAAAGAACCCTGAGATTCTATTATATCTCAGTCACTAAATCAAGCAAATTATTTAACATCTATATTTCAAGTACCTTACCTATTTATTTAGGTAACTTATTTCTGGTGTCAATTAAGTAAGCATTTCATTACACTTAAAAATTGTTCTCAAAGAAGTGAAATGACCAATAGCATATGTGCCAAAAATTATGCTTTCTATGTGCCATTTAATTTCTAACTCTTCAAGAAAGGTATAAAACATAAACTTCATATCTTCATATATGAAGCACTCACTTATCAAAATGTTAGTGAAGCTTATACTATGTGCCAGAAATGAAAACAAACAACTCTGTCTTCATGGGTCTTATGTTCTAGAGGAATATAACAAAAAACAAGTAAATAAATAAGCAAAATACAGGGTTCCCATAGTTCCCATAGTTTCTTAGGAAATGAACCATGTCTTATATCCACCAATATTTAGCAAAATACACATTCAATATAGAATTAATGGATGAAGGGAGGGAGGAAAATAAGAAGAGAAAAGAGTATGATTTAATAAGTTGTTACCCTGGGGCACGTGGGTAGCTCAGTCAGTTAAGCACCCACTCTTGATTTCAGCCCAGGTCATGATCTCAGAGTCATGAGATCAAGCCCTTCATTGGGCTCATGCTCAGCACTGAGTCTGCTTGAGTTTCTCTCCATCCGCCCTTACCCCCAGGCACTCTCTATCTCAAATAAGTAAATCTTTAAAAAAAAAATGTCGCCCAACAAGTTACTTTAAAAATAAAATGACTTTGACTATGGCAGAGAAGCACTTTACAGACAAACTATTCTACCATAACTCTCTGTTCCTGGCTCTCAAAGGCATTTGCAACTTTCTAAGATGAAGATGGCAAGAGGCCAAGAAGCCATGGAAAGATCAGAATGAAACACCTAGGAGGTAATAAAGCTGAGTTGAGTTTTTAAGTAGCCTCATGATCTCAGGGAGGCAAAAGTTCCTACCAAAGAGAAAGGATCTGAATAAAAAACACAGTCTTTACAGTCAGATGATCCAATATCTACAATTTAGGAACAAGGAAAAATTAGAAATAATCCAGCACTTAGAAATACTGACTCAGACTCAAATTTCTTAATTCCTCATTGGATCAAGATGATGTGTTCAAATACTATACCATAGAAGAAAAACACATTCTAGAAAAAAGATAACATTATCCAGAAGCTCCATTACTTTTTTATTAAATACGTAAAGTATTCAAAAATCATTTAAGTATGCCAGGAAATAGAACCAGAAAAGCCAAGAGATAAAAATAAGAAATAGATATGGACTCATGGGTGACTCATATATTGGGCCTATCAGACACAAAAATAAAAATAATTTTAATATGTCAAAAAATTAAATGACACAAAGAACTTCACTAAAGAACTGGAATCTGTAAATAAATTATAAATTAAAATTTTAGAACTGATGTGCACAGTAACTAAGATTCAGAACTCAATAGAGCATATTAGCCTAAATGAAAGTCTAAATGAAGACAGATTATTTTAAGAGAGGTATTTTTTAAGACATAAAAGACAAAATACAAAAGACATTTGGGACATAATGAAAAAATATATTATACATATAATTGAAATCCCAAAAGAAAAATAGAAAGGGGAAGTAGCCATAATTTTAAAATAAAGGTGAATAATTTTCCAAAAAGGAACAAAGATATCAGGCAACATCATTAAGAAGCTCTATAAACTCAAAACAAAATAAATGCAAATAAAACAACAGCTATATTCACTTCTGAAAACCAAAAATAAAGAAAAAAATCTTAAAAGCATGTAAAAACAAAAACCACTTTCAAATTAATAAAAAAATTGACAGCTCATTTATGAACAGGAATGAAATCAGAGGACAATGGAATTGTATCTTTACATTTCTAAATCAAGATAACTTCTAACCAGAATTCCTTACCTAGAAAGACACTTCTCAAAAACAAAGGGCAAATAAAGATTATGCCAGACAAACAAAAGTAGAGAAAAATTATTGGCAGCAGACCTATGCAAACCACCAAACAAACACAAAATGAAAGGTTCTTCTGGCCAAAGAAAATGACTCTACATACACAAAAAGGAATAAAGCTTAATAGAATAAGTCAATGTGAGAAAATATAAATAAATTTGACTTCATAAAACAATATATATCGTGCCTTATGGAATTTTATACACAGAACTAAAATGTGTGACTAGAATAGCAAAAGGGCTAAAGGAGGTAAGATAGTTTTAGATTTCATTGTCTAGTAACTGACAAAAGTAGTAACAATTGTAACAGTACTAATTTCTATAAGACTGCACTGAGTAAGAGTCATATTCTAAAATCTAGAATAGGTATTGGCAAACTATGCCTAAGGATCAACTCCAAACCACCACCTATTTTTGTATAGCCCAAAAGCTAAGAATGGTTTATACCATTAAATTGTAGAAAAATATATTTTAAAAAAAAAATAGAATACTTATAGAGTGCTTTAAATTATATTGTGCATTGGTCAAGAACTTTGCAATTATTAGTTCATTTAATCTTTACATCAACCTTGTAAAATAATTACTCATTATGCAGCTGAGGAAATAGAAGCTTCTAGATAATTACTTCAATAGTTAAGGTACTAAATAGTTAAGGATCAGACAGTTAATGATCACTTCGACATTTGAATTCAGAGAGTCTTATACTAGAAGCTATGCTCTTATCCAAAACTTGGAGAGCAGTATGTAGGTGTCTAAAGACAGATACAGACAACATTCTGGTACATTTTCAGGAAGTAATCTCACTGTGGTTTAGAGAAACAAGAAGAGATGGTATATCTGTCATGATGATAAGGAACACTAAATTTAAATTCCAAATAACTGAAATGCTTTTCCCCAAAGAAAGAATTTCATTCTTCTCATCAGTATATCTGTATTACCAAAAAACCTTACTCAATTATTTTTATTATATTTTAAAATTTGTCAATAAAAAATCTGTGTAAATTGTTCTTTCTCTAATTACATAAGTAGCTACATAATATCCTTGATTTTGCCACTTGGCCTGAAAAACATAAAATATTCACTATCTGGCCCTTTACAGAGAAACAGTGCCAACCTCTGTTCTAGAATAACCACAAATGGGTAACAAAAAAATGCATAGCTATGAGATTGGCAAAAATCAATTAATCTAAAAGAAGTCAAGAAAAGAATAAAAAAGGAAAAAAAAAAAAAACACGTGGAACAAAGAGGAGACAAATATGAAGATAGATTTAAACCCAAACAGGAATGCCCGGGAGGTTCAGTCAGTTAAGTGTCTAAGTCTTGATTTTTGGCTCAGATCATGATCTCAGAGTCATGAGATAGAGCCCTGAGTTGGGCTCCATGATCAGCACAGAGTCTGCTTGAGATTCTTTCTCTCCCTCTTCTGCCCCTCTCCTTTCTTGCACTAAATAAATAAATAAATAAATAAATCTTTTTAAAAATCAAAAAACAAGAGTAGTTAAATTAAATGTAAATGGATTTAAGTCTTATTAAAGGTGAAAGATTATCTGACTAAATAGTACCCAACTATAGTTCCTTGTAAAAGACACATCTAAAATATAAGGATACAGAAAAAGTGAAATTAAATGTGTGGAGAAATCCCATCACACAGAGTGAACAAAACAAAGACTTATGGCCACAAAAATAACTAAGTAGATATTTAGGCAAAAAGTATTAATGGAAACAAAAATGCCAAAAAAATGACAGAAATACTGAATAAGCACAACATATCCAAATGGCCAAAAATATATGAATAATATTCAACCTCCCTAGAATGATAAAAAATAAACTCACAATGAGATACAATCCAATACAACACCAAAATGGCTAAAATGAAAGACAACAAAAAATTGTTGAACAACAACTTAAATGTCTCTCTAACAACTAATAAACATATCCATGGAATGGATTACTATATGTCAATGAGAATTAAACAAATTTTTGTTACACACACTACGCAGATGAGTATAAAACCTAATGTCAACTGGGGTGGCTGGGTGGCTCAGTTGGTTAGGCATCCAACTCTTGGTTTCAGTTCAGGTCCTGATCTCATTGGCTCATGAGATTGAGCCTGGCATCAGGCTCCATACTCAGTGAGAGTCTGCTTGGATATTCTCTTCCTCTGTGCCTTCCCCCACTTGTGCCCTCTTTCTCTCTCTCTCTTTCTCTAAAATAAATAGATAAATCTTTAAGACACACACACACACACACACACACACACACACAGAAAACCCATAATGTTGACTAAAGGAAGTAATATAAAAAAGAGTGCCTACTATATGAGCCTATCTATATAAAGTTTAAAAATACATAAATCTACAATATAGAAGTTAGATTACTTTTGCAGGGAGTAATGATAGGTAATGCACAAAAGAGATTTTTGGGTCCTGGTAATACATTTCTTGATCAGAATGAAGGTTACATGAGCATGTTCATTTTGTAGAAATACCAAATTTTACAATTCATGTACTTTCTGTATGCATATTATATATATATTTTTAAATAAAGGATATAAATAGTTTATCAGAAGAGACAATAAGTAATCAAGTCATTATTTTACATGGTTCTCACCTTGGTAATCACTCTCTCATATTTCTATAGTAACTCCTGCTGATCTGTCTTACCCCAGCCTATACTGCAAACTATCAATCCCTTGCTTTCTTCAAATGTCAAATTTTAATCCCAGTGCAGATTCTTGTTGTGCCTTCCATTTGCATATAAACCAAGTTGAAATTCCTAAGTGATACAGATAAACCTTCTATCAGGAGATCATCTTAAAAAAAAAAAAAAAAAAAAAAGAAGGAGACTATCTTACCTGTGCAAAACCATGACTCCACAATGCCAACCAAGACTTAGCAATCGTTGCTCTCTCCACACTCAGAACCTCTGCCTATGGTCTCTGCCTGCTTAAAATGTCTGACTTTTTAAAATCAAAAAGCTTTATGAAGATTTAGAACTTCTATGAAAGCAACTTTGACAATTCCAATGTACAAATGTTTTCCTTGCTCTGTTTCCATAGCACCTAAAAACAAATTCTGTCCCACAACAGTACAGTCCTATGGATTATGTTAGAAATACTTTCTGATCCATTATTTGTATGTCTTGTCTCCTCAAAAAGAATGTAAATTCATTTGGTTTGGGGAAGTTTCATACATTGGTGTCTCCAAGTTTAGGTACATAAAGGAATGAATTCTTGGTGGCCATTCATACAGATAAAAGAAAAAAAGGCTAAAGGGCACTGTCTTTCCATTAATTATATAAACTTCCTCTCATCACTTGTAAGGAGGAGGATTTGATTTCATTGACATTATGACCCACCTAATAGTACTTCTTATCTACATAATGTAGTATCACTCTATCCCTCAAGATAAATTGGTGGTAGAAATCAGTTGCATTTCTTTACACCAACAACAAGACAGAAGAAAGAGAAAGTAAGGAGTCAATCCCATTTACAATTGCACCCAAAACCATAAGATACCTAGGAATAAACCTAACCAAAGAGGCAAAGAATCTATACTCAGAAAACTATAAAGTACTCATGAAAGAAATTGAGGAAGACACAAAAAAATGGAAAAATGTTCCATGCTCATGGATTGGAAGAACTAATGTTGAGAAAATGTCTATGCTACCTAAAGCAATCTACACATTTAATGCAATCCCTATCAAAATCCCATCCATTTTTTTTTTCAAAGAAATGGAACAAATAATCCTAAAATTTATATGGAACCAGAAAAGACTTGAATAGCCAGAAGAATATTGAAAAAGAAAGCCAAAGCTGATGGCATCACAATTCCAGACTTGCTCTATTACAAAGCTGTCATCATCAAGACAGTCTGGTAATGGCACAAAAACAGACACATAGATCAATGGAACAGAATAGAGAGCCCAGAAATAGACCCTCAACTCTGTGTCAACTAATCTTCAACAAAGCAGGAAAGAATGTCCAATGGAAAAAAGACAGTCTCTTCAACAAATGGTGTTAAAAAAATTGGACAGCCACGTGCAGAAAAATGAAATTGGACCATTTCCTTACACCACACATGAAAATAGACTCAAAATGGATGAAGGGCCTCAATGTGAGACAGGAATCCATCAAAATCCTTGAGGAGATCACAGGCAGCAATCTCTTCGACCTCAGCTGCAGCAACTTCTTCCTAGGAACATCACCAAAGGCAAGGGAAGCAAGGGCAAAAATGAACTATTGGGACTACATCAAAATCAAAAGCTTTTGCACAGCAAAGGAAACAGTTAATAAAACCAAAAGACAACTGACAGAATGGGAGAAGATATTTGCAAACGACATATCAGATAAAGGGCTAGTTACCAAAATCTATAAAGAGCCTATCAAACTCAACACCCAATGAACAAATAATCCAATCAAGAAATGGTCAGAGGACATGAACAGACATTTCTGCAACGAAGACATCCAGATGGCCAACAGATACATGAGAAAGTGCTCCACATCACTCAGCATTAGGGAAATACAAATCAAAACCACAATGAGATACCACCTCACACCAATCAGAATGGCTAAAATTAACCAGTCAGGAAATGACAGATGCTGGCAAGGATGTGGAGAAAGGGGAACCCTCCTACACTGTTGGTGGGAATGCAAGCTGGTGCAACCACTCTGGAAAACAGCACAGAGGTTACTCAAAAAGTTGAAAATAGAGCTACCCTATGACCCAGCAATTGCACTGGGTATTTACCCTAAAGATAAAAATGTAGTGATCCGAAGGTGCACATGCACCTGAATGTTTATAGCAGCGATGTCCAAAATAGCCAAACTATGGAAAGAACCTAGATGTCCATCCACAGATGAATTGATAAAGAAGATGTGGTATATATATATACAATGGAATACTGTGCAGCCATCAAAAGAAATGAAATCTTGTCCTTTGAGATCATGTGGATGAAAGTAGAGGGTATTATGCTTAGCGAAATAAGTCAATCCAAGAAAGACAACTATCACATGATCTCCCTGATATGAGGAAGTGGAGATGCAACATGGGGAGCTTGGGGGTTAGGAAAAGAATAAATGAAACAAGATGGGATCGGGTGGGAGACAAACCGTAAGAGACTCTTAATCTCACAAAACAAACTGAGGGTTGCCCGGGGAGGGGGGTTGGGAGAGGGTGTTGGGGTTATGGACATTGGGAAGGGTATGTGCTATGGTGAGTGCTGTGAAGTGTGTAAACCTGGCAATTCACAGACGTGTACCCCTGGGGCTAATAATACATTATATGTTTATAAAAAAATTTAAAGATTATTAAAATAAAGATAAATTGGTGGTAGATAGATAGATGATAGAATAACATAATAGGAAGCTCTAAAATCTGCTTAGTTTATTATAATGAAATTAATTATAAATTTTATCTATTTCAAAGAAATCACTTTTAAAAATTATACTGGTTAGATGAGCAACAAATTTTAAAAACTGAGTTGAAAAATATCAAATACCATTTCTGGATAAATTTCTAACATCTTCTGATATATTAAATGTTATTTATCCATTCATTTATTTATTCATTGTTCTAAAAAGCATTTATTAAATACACAAGATCTTATGTGCACATTTATCTTGAATTTTAAAAGGTTTCATATTGTTCATTTCTTACACTCAGTTATTTGTCATCTGTCCCCTATAAGCACTTCCAAAGTAAGAACATCTTTTTTTCTTTAAGATTTATTTATTTATTTGATAGACAGAGATCACATGTAGGCGGGGGGGGGGGGGGGGGGCTGTAAGCAGGCTCCCTGCTGAGCAGAGAGCCCAGTATAGGGCTCAATCTCAGGACCCTGAGACCATGACCTCAGCTGAAAGCAGAGGCCTTACCCTTTGAGCCACCCAGGTGCCCCCAAAGTAAGAACATCTTAAATTTTTGATTATAATAAAAATAATAGCTAATATTTATCAAGTGTTTAATGTTTCAAGTATCTTTTATGTGTTACCTCATTAAGTCCTTACAGTGAATCTCTGATAGAAGAACTATTACTCTCCTTAGTGTATACACACCCCCTAAGCAGTGAGAACAGAATTTAAACCCTGGAAGTTTGCATCCTGAGCTAGTTTGTATCCTCCACTGTCTAAGACAGAATATTGTTAGACTCATTACAAAAAAAAAAAAAAAAAAAAAAAAAAAAACCAAAGATGAAAGGCATTATTTCTACAATCAAAGTGAGTATGAGTGAAGAACATTAAACTTAAAGACAGATTTTTGGAGGCAGAGATGAACCATCAGAGACTATGGACTCTGAAAAACAATCTGAGGATTTTGAAGGGACGGGGGGTGGGAAGGTGGGTGAGCCTAATAGTGGGTATTATGGAGGGCATGTATTGCATGGAGCACTGGATGTGGTGCATAAACAATGAATTCTGGTACACTGAAAAGAAATTTTAAAAATTAAAAATTAATAAAAAGATTATTCTGATTCCTGTCCAAAATCATAACTCTGTTACCTTAGAATTATAAACTACAATGTCATATTCAAAATTGTACAAACTGTGGAGAACATTTGGAAACAGCTATTAAAATTTTTGAAGTATATGTCCTAACCTAGCAGTTTCATTCCTAGATGAACACACAAAATTATAAAATAGCACACATATATGAATATTCAATAGTGTATTTTATAACTTATTTGTCCTATCAATTAGTCACTCCAAATAGACCTATTAGTATCATAAAATGAAATATAATGTAATCTTTAAAAATAACAAAATAGTTCTATAAGTACTGACAAGAAATGATCCCAGTATATGATAAAGAGAGATGAAGTGATGAAACAAAATGTGTTCTCATTTGAGGTTTTTGAAAAAGGAATATTACATATGTATGTAGAGAAGATTCCTGATGGATATAAAAAGAACTGGTTATATGGCTGCTTCTGGAGAAGAAAAAACTGCTTAAGCTTCTGTAGGGAGAAAAAAGCATTTTCAGTGGAGTGTATATTTAAAATTTAGTATCAGTGCTAATTATATGGTAATGTATTATCATAGAAATACAAGTTAACTATTTTAAATAAAATAAAAAAGTAATAACAATTACTATCTATGTTCTGGGAAAATGTGCAATGGAGAAATGCAGTACAACTCTCAAATGAGAATAACAACCATGAACTCGAACAACCACAAATTCTCAACTTGGAGGAAATCAAATACAGTTGTAAATGATAGAAAACAAACTTTTACTTACAGTAAATAGGATTGCCCTTAACTAAACAATGTAAGTAAATGGTCATCTAGTGCAAAGCAAGGCCTTCTGGGTTTCCAAGTTGAAGACTGTAGATTCATTTAGCAGTTTCTCAGTCTCCCCACCACCACCTCCCTCTCTCATTTACCATCTCACCCTCTTTGAAAAGTGTTGTAAACACTTCACTGATTTTTAAAATAACTATAAGGCAGCAAAATGAAGTGATAAAAATACTTTTGCTTTGTATTTTCCTTACTGCAGATGCACAAACATATGCCAATTTCTCTAAAACTAGTTTTTTCTAAGAAACAATCCATAAAGAACAAATGTTTGCTGATAGCGAGGACAATAACAAGAAAAGTTTGTCACCATTGCTTAGCATTGTAACTAGTAAACCTACTTTGATTGTTAGGTCTTGGAATAGGCTTAATTATTTTGCTACAGGAAACAGGGAAGGAGCTCTTCTGTTTCCAATATTCATGAAAAAACTCTCAAAAGATAAATTTGGATATACTGAAATGGGATCCTCTCCCTGAAGAAATGTTCTGGAGACACTCTGCAGACCAGGACTGCTTCTCTTCTTCTTCTTCCTCCATCCCTCCCCTTGACACAAGGCACTATTTATTTAGAAGATAAATCTAAATTGCATAATTTAGAAAAAAACCTACTTAGAAATATCTCCCCTCTTGAGGGCTCACAAAAGGAGAAGCATCTCTCCACTGGAGATCAGCTTATTTTTGTAATTAACACAGCATAGGAAAGACTTTTTATATGTTTTTGCTCAGAATTTAATCAGATGCCTCTCATAAAGAAGTCAGTTTTTCTCAGTGAGTAAAGGAAGCTAAGACTTTATTAGAAATATGGTTATCTTAAGAAGTTCGACAAGGGGCGCCTGGGTGGCTCAGTGGGTTAAGCCGCTGCCTACGGCTCAGATCATGATCTCAGGGTCCTGGGATCGAGTCCCGCATCGGGCTCTCTGCTCAGCAGGGAGTCTGCTTCCCTTCCTCTCTCTCTGCCTGCCTCTCTGCCTACTTGTGATCTCTGTCAAATAAATAAATAAAATCTTTAAAAAAAAAAAAGAAGTTTGACAAGGATTTCTACAAGACTTTTTGGCAGTGACTGGACATTAACACGTCCAAAGACAGAAGGGATCCCAACTTTCAGAACAGAATTTCTTCACTAAACTTTTAATCCTGGTCAGCTACTTCTACGGGTTAACTGATGATAGCAAAATCTTGCTCAACTTAGCCCAGGGCAAGATCTGGAAGCAGTTTCCAAAGATTCGTTTCCCTCACTCATATTCCCTTCATATGCAAATTTCATGCACCTCAGGCCCCTTTCTTCATGTAACCCAGCCATGGACTCCCCCTCTAGTTGTGACCTCTAATTCTAATTTGCCCTGGTTCTCTTTTCTTAAGTCTGCAAATTTGCCCCTTTCTAAAGATCTGGAATCTCTCCAACCCTTTCACTAACATGTGTGTCCACGGTTGAGATTTCTCTCTACCCATTGCAGATTGTCACCTCTTATCTAATTTCCTATTCATGAAAGTCATTCATTTATTCATTCGTTCATTAAGTATTCATTGATCACAATATACCAAGCACTGCTTCAAATATTAAGAATATAACAGTAAACAAAAGAGACAAAAATGAGCAATGAAAGTACAGATGGCAATAGCAATCAACATTGATTGTCCTCCACCTGGATCCATTGTGAAGGGTGGAGAAACTGTTTCTCAAAGACATCCTAAAAACTAACTCCAGGGACTTCTGGGGAAGATTACGGAATAGGAGGAAGCCAAGGTCACCTCATCCCACAGATACAACTAAATAATATCCACATCAATGTAAATAACCAAAAAAATGATCTGAAGACTGGCAGAACAGACTCTCCATGGTTAAATGTAAAGAAGAAGCCACTCTGAAGAAGGTAGGAAGGGCAGAGACACAGCTAGAAGTCAAATGACCCATGGGACTGTCTGTAGGAGGGAAGGACATGGCAGGTGTGGAGAGAGAAGAGCAGACCCCCAATTCAAGTACTCCAGACATTCCAGGCATGGGGACACCCATGGGGGAGATAAATCCCCTTAACACTGGGCTTTGAAAACCATAGGGACCAAATTTCACAACTTTTTTTTTTTAAGATTTTTTTTTTTTTTTTACAGACAGATCACGAGTAGGCAGAGAGGCAGGCAGAGAGAGAGAGGAGGAGGAGGCAGGCTCCCCGCTGAGCAGAGAGCCTGATGCGGAACTCGATCCCAGGACCCTGAGATCATGACCCGAGCTGAAGGCAGAGGCTTTAACCACTGAGCCACTCAGGCGCCCCTCACAACTTTTTATAATCAGTGGGATTTAACACTTGGAACTTTAAAAATCAGGGGACTCAGCACTGGAAGATCCAGAGGACAATAGGAATTGAGTCCCTGTACTAGAAGAGACAGCACAACAAACAGCCCCACAGAATGAGAGCATAGAAGCAGCAGTTTATAAAATATCGGGGGTATACAGACAGATTTATTTATTGATCACAGAGTATGTGCTGGAGGGGCAGAGATATTTGGGAGACTTTTTCAAAAACAAAAGAGCTGGCAGGTGTCATTTCCCTTCCATACCCTCCCAGCCTAAATATATGGACATCTGCAGGAACCAGCACAGCATGAACACCCACTACCTAGCTTGCTAACAGCATGCTCCCACCAACCTGACTGACCACAGCAGGAGTTTTCTTAGGCCATTGCAGGTCCTCTTGGATTCTCCACCCCTTTATTCTTTTGCAGACCTACCCCCATCCCATCCAGCCTGGCTGGATACCAATCAAAATGATGCCATAGCCTGGCAATATGCAAGCAGCTTCAAAAGAGGCCAGCAACACCCAAAAGTGACTTCTCTGGGGAGAAGGGGATATGACCACACACTCTAGTCCAAATGCAGCTCTAGCAGTGGTGCTAGGGCAGCCATCAGGTCTGACTACAGACACCACCCATCAACAAAAGCTTCTCAGGAGATGACAGAGGAAAAGCACCCTGCAATTCAGTGCTACCGTAGCTGACAAATGACTTCTCTGACTCAACTGAAGCACAAGGTGACCCCAAACTGGCCCACTAATACAGGCACCAAACCCTGCCCATAACAGGCGATGAGAATCATTGCAGACAACTGGACTTACAGCAAATATGGCTCAGCTATAACAGTAAGGCACAGGCAACACATAGAGGACAAGCCCCTAAAGCACCAGGTTCTGGTGAACAGGGGATACTGCACCATAGGGCACCACAGGACCTACTGTTAATTAGGTCACTACTTTCAAGAGCAGGAGATGTAACTGACTTTCCTAACACATAGAAACAGATACAGAGGGGCACCTGGGTGGCTCAGTCATTAAGCATCTGCCTTCAGCTCAGATCCCAGGACTTAGGATCAAGCCCTGTGTCAGGCTCCTTGATGGGGGAAGCCAGCTTCTTTCTCTCCTACTCCCCCTGCTTGTGTTCCTTCTCTCACTGTCTCTCTCTCTGTCTCTGTCAAAAAAATAAATAAAATATTTTTTTAATTTAAAAAAAAGAAAAAAGAAACAGACACAGAAACTTAGACAGAATAAAGAGACAGAAGAATATGTCCCAAATGATAGAATAGGACAAAAATCACGCAAGAGAGCTTAATAAAATGCAGATAAGCAACATGTCTGGTAAAGTAATGGTCATAAATATACTCACTAAACTTGAGAAAAGAGTGGAGGATCTCAGCAAGACCTTCAATAAACAGATAGAAAACTTTAAAAAGAACCAATCAGAGATGAAGAACTCAATAACTGGAATTAAAAACGCACTAGATGGAGGGGTACCTGGGTCGATCAGTTTGTTAAGTGTCCAACTCTTGGTTCCAGCTCAAGCCATGATCTCAGAGTCTTGAGATAAAGCCCTGACTCAGGCTCCATGCTCAGCATGGAATCTGCTTCTCTCTCCTTCCCCTTCTGCCCCTCCCTTCCTCTCTCTCTCTTAAATAAATAAATATATATTTTTTTAATAGATTGAATAAATAGTAGACCAGAGGAAGCAGAAGACTGGGTCAGTGACTCATAGGACAGAGTAACAAAGCAATCAATCTGAACAGGAGAGACAAAATAATAATAATAATAATAATAATAATAAATTAAAATAGATTAAGGGAACTCAGTGCTTTCATCAAGCATAACATGTGCAGTGCAGGGATCCCAGAAGGAGAAGATAGAGAAAGGGAAAAGAAAATTTATTTGAAGAAATAAAACCTGAAAACTTCCCAAATCTGAGGAAGGAAACAGAAATCCAGATCCAGGAGGCACATAGAGACCTCAACAAAATAAAACCAAGGAGGTCCACACCAAGACACATTCTAATTAACATGGAAAAAGGTACTGATAAAGAGAAAGTTTAAAAAGCAGAAAGAGAAAAGAAAACAGTTACATACAAAGGACACTCTATAAGCTGTCAGCAGATTTTTTCAGCAGAAACTCTTCAGGCCGGAATGGAGTTATATGTATAGTCAAAGTGCTGAAAGAAAAACCTGCAAATAAGAACACTGCATCCAGCAAGGTTACCACTCAGAATAGAAGAAGAGATAGAAAGTTTCTGAGACAAACTTAAGTTAAAGAAATTCATCATCACTAAAACAACTCTATAAGAAATGTTAAAGGGGGTTGTTTGAGTGGAAAGAAAAGACCGCCACGGGACACGTAGGTGGCTCCTTCATTAATGTCTGTCTTTGGCTTGGGTCATAATCTCAGTGTCCTGGGATCAAGTCCCACCTTTTGTTCCTTGTTCAGGGGGAGCCTGCTTCTCCCTCTGCTCCTTCCCCTGCTTATGCTCTCTCTCTGGCAAATAAATAAAGTCTTTTAAAAGAGAGAGAGAGAGACCATATGCAGAAATTTTTAAAAAGAGAAAACAAAAAAGCAGTAAAATGAAGTATACCTAGAAAAATCAGTCAAGGGATTCATAGAATAAAAGGATGTAAAATATGACACCATACACCTAAAACATGACAGGGAGAGAGGTAAAGAATGGGTTCAAACTTAAGCAACCATCAACTTAATATAAATTGATATATGTATAAGATAGTACATACAAACCTCATGGCAACCAGAAATCAAAAAGCAGTAATAAATATGCAAAAAATAAAAAGAAAGGAATCTAAGTATATCACTAAAGAAAGGCAACTAATCATAAGAGAGCTAGAAAAGAAAGGAACAGAAAAGGACTACAAAAACAACCATAAAACAAGTAACAAAATAAAGATAAGTACATACCTATCAATAATTACTTTTACTATAAATGGACAAAAAGCTCCAATCAAAAGATATAGGGTGACAGAATAGATAAAAAACAAGAACAACAACAATAAAATAAACCCAAACAAAAACAAGTCTTATCTATATGCTGCCTACAAGACACTCATTTCAGACCTAAAGACACCTGAAGATTGAAATTGAAGAGATGGAATAGCACTAAGCATGCAAATGGAAGTGAAAAGAAAGCCAGGGTAGCAAAACTTATATCAAATAAAACAAAGATTTTAACAAGAGATAAAGAAATACATTATAGAGGCACCTGGGTGGCTCAGTGGGTTAAGCCTCTGCTTTCAGCTCATGTCATGATCTCAGGGTCCTGAGATTGAGCCCCACATAGGGCTCTCTGCTCAGTGGGGAGCCTGATTTTCCCCTCTCTCTTTGCCTGCCTGCTTCTCTGCCTACTTGTGATCTCTCGCTCTGTCGGATAAATAAATAAAATCTTAAAAAAAAAAAAGAAAAACATTATAATCATAAAGTGAACAACTCAATGAGAGATATAACAATTGCAAATACTTATGCACCCAACGTGGGAGCACCAGATACATAAAACAACCAATAATAAACATGAAGTATGTAATCAATAGTAACACAACAATAGTAGAGGACTTTAACTTAGATCAATGAACAGATCATCCACACAGAAAATCAACAAAGAGTGGCTTTGAATGACACAATGGAACAAATAAATCGAACAGATATATTCAGAACATTCCATTCTTTTTTTTTTTTTTTTTTTTGACAGACAGATCACAAGTAGGCAGAGAGGCAGGCAGAGAGAGACAGGGAAGAGGCAGGCTCCCTGATGAGCAGAGAGCCCGATGCGGGACTCGATCCCAGGACCCTGAGATCATTACCTGAGCCTAAGGCAGAGGCTTTAACCACTGAGCCACCCAGGTGCCCCTCAGAACATTCCATTCTAAAACAGCAGAATACATATTCTTCTCAAGTGCACATGGAACATTCTCCAGAATAGATCACATATTAGGCCACAAAACAAGTCTCAACAAATTCAAAAATATCAAAGTCATGCATGTTTTCTGACCACAATGCTATGAAACTAGAGATCAACCACAAGAAAAAAAATCTAGAAAGAATATCAATGCCAAAGAATAACATTCTATTAAAAATGGATGGATCAACAAAGAAATCAAAGAGGAAATCAAATAATACATGAAGACAAATGAAAACATGATGGTCCAAAATCTTTGGGATGCAACAAAACTATTTTAAGAGGGAAGTTTATATGAATACAGGCCTACTTCAAGCAGTAAGAAAGATCTCAAATAAAAAAAAAAAAAAAAACCTAACATTTCACCTAAAGGAGCTAGAAAAAGAAGAACAAGTGAAAAACTCAAAACAATAGAAGGAAGAAAATAAATAAACAGAAATAAACAAAATAGAAACTAAAAACGAGGGGCTCCTGGGTAGCTCAGTCATTACAGGTCTGCCTTCGCCTCAGGTCATGATCCCAGGGTCCTTGGATCGAGCCCCACATCAGGATCCCTGCTCTGCAGGAAGCCTGCTTCCTTCCTCCCACTCCCTCTCCTTGTGTTCCCTCTCTCACTGTGTTTCTGTCAAATAAATAAATCTTAAAAAAAAAACCAAAAACTAAAAACAAAATGAAACAAAAAAGTAACAATAGAACAAATCAATGAAGCCAGGAGCTTATTCTTTGAAAAGATCAAGAAAATTGATTAACCTTTAGCCAAATTCATAAGAGAGAGAAAGAAGACTCAAATAAACAAAATCAGAAATGAAAGAAGAGGGCCACCTGGGTGGCTCAGTGGGTTAAGCCTCTGCTTTCAGCTCAGGTCATGATCTCAGGGTCCTGGGATGGAGCCATGAATCAGGCTCTCTGCTCAGCAGGGAGCCTGCTTCCCCCCCTCTCTCTGTCTGCCTCTCTGCCTACTTGTGATCTCTCTCACCCTCTGTCAAATAATTTTAAAAATAAAATTTAAAAAAAAGAAATGAAAGAAGAGAAACAACAACCAACACCACAGAAATACAAAGGATTATAAGACAATGTTATGAAAGTTTATATGCCAAGAATTTAGAAAACCTCAAATAAATGGATAAATTCCTAGAAAAATATAACCTCCCAAAACTGAATCAAGAAGAAATAGAAAATTTGAACAGATCAATTACCAGGAATGAAATTGAATCAGTAATCAAAAAACTCCCAAGAAACAAAAATTCAGGACCAGAAGCCTGCACAGGTGAATCATACCAAACATTTAAAGAGGAGTTAATACCTTTTCTTCTCACAGTATTCCAAAAAAAAAAAAAAAAAAAAAAAAATAGAAGAGGAGGAAAATCTCCCAAATTCATTCTATGAGGCCAACATTACCCTGATACCAAAATGAGATAAAGACACTAAAAGAGAGAGAGAGAGAGAGGACTACAGGCCAATATCTCTTATGAATATAGATGCACTGATCCTCAACAAAATATTAGCAAACCAAATCCAGCAATACATTAAAAAATAATTCACCACAATCAAGTGGAACTTATTCCTTGGATGCCAGCATGGTTCAATATTCACAAATCAATCAATGTGATACATCACATCAATAAGAGAAAGGCTAAAAGCCATATAATCATTTCAATAGATGCAGAAAAAGTATTTGACAAAGTACAACTTCCATTCATGATAAAAAAGAACTCTCAACAAAAGAGGTTTAGAAATAATATACCTCAACATAAAAAGGCCATCTATGAAAAACTCACAGCTAATATGATACTCAATGGTGAAAAACTGAAAGCTTTTCTCCTAAGATCAGGGACAAAACAAGAATGTCCATTCTCACCACTATTATTCAACTTAGTATTGGAAGTGTTAGCCACAGCAACAAGACAACAAAAAGAAATAAAAGACATTCAAATTGGTAAACAAGAAGTAAAACTTCACTCTTTGCAGCTGACATGAGGCTATATGTAGAAAACCCACCAAAAATAAACTATTAGAACTGACAAATTGAAATCAGTAAGATCACAGAACACAAAATCAATATACAGAAACCTACTGCTTTTCTATACACTAATAATGAAGGAGCACAAAGAGAAAAAGAAAACAGTCCCATTTACAATTGCACAAAAAATAATAAAATACCTAGGAGTAAACTTAAGGAGGTAAAGACCTATACTCTGAAAATTATGAAACACTGATGAAAGAAACTGAAGACAACACAAATAAAGATATTCCATGCTAATGGATTAGACATCTATATATTAAGAAATATATACTACCCAAAGAAGTCTACAAATTTAATGCAATCTTTATTGAAATACCAACAGCATTTTTCACAGACCTAGAACAAATAAAAAAGTTTGTATGGAACCACAAAAGACACCAAAGAGCCAATAAATCTTAAGAAATAAAAAAAAAAAAACTCGTGGTATCACAATCCCAGACATCAAGATATGCTACAAAGTTGTAGTAATCAAAACAGTATGGTACTGACACAAAAATAGAAACATAGAACAATAGAACAGAATACACCGCCCAGAAATAAACCCATGATTATTTGTTCAATTACTCTTCAATGAAGGAAGCAAGAATAAGCAATGGAAAAAGAAAATCTCTTTAACAAATGGTGCTAGGAAAACTGGGCAGCAACACCCAAAAGAATGACAATGAACCACTTTCTTACACCACACACAAAAATAAATTCAAAATGGATTAAAAACCTAAATGTGAGACCTGAGACCATAAAAATCCTAGAAGGGAAAACAGGCAGTAATTTCTCTGACATCAGTTGTACCAACATTTTTCTAGATATGTCATCTGAGGCAAGGGAAGTGAAAGCAAAACTAAATTATTGGAACTACGTCAAAAGAAAAAGCTTCTGCATAGCAAAGGTAACAACCAACAAAATTAAAAGACAAGCTATTGAATAGGAGAAGATATTTGCGAATGACATATTCAATAAAGATTTAGAATCCAAAGTATATAAAGAACCGATAAAACACAACACCTGAAAACCAAATAATAATCCAATTAAAAGTGGACAGAAAAAATTTTTTTTAAGTAAGTAAATAAAAGTGGACAGAAGACATGAATTTCTCCAAAGAAGACATTCAGATGGCCAACAGATACATGAAAAGATGTTCAACATCACTCACCATCAGGGAAATGGAAATCAAAACTACAATGAGGAGTTCTTTATAGATATTGGATATCAGCCCTTTGTCTGTAGTATCATTTGCAAATATCTTCTCCCATTCCATGGGTAGCCTCTTTGTTTTGTTGACTGTTTCCTTTGCTGTGCAGGAGCTTTTGATCTTGATGAAGTCCCAAAAGTTCATTTTTGTTTTTGTTTCCCTTGCCTTTGAAGACATATCTTGAAAGAAGTTGCTGCGACCAATGTCAAAGAGGTTCTGCCTATGTTCTCCTCTAGGATTTTGATAGATTCCTACCTCACGTTGAGGTCTTTTATCCATTTCGAGTTTATCTTTGTGTATAGTGTAAGAGAATGGTCGCGTTTCATTCTTCTACACATAGCTGTCCAATTTTCCCAGCACCATTTATTAAAGAGACTCTCTTTTTTCCACTGTATATTTTTTCCTGCTTTGTTGAAGATTATTTGACCATAGAGTTGAGGGTCCATATCTGGGCTCTCTACTCTGTTCCACTGGTCTATGTGCCTGTTTTTGTGCCAGTACCATGTTTTCTTGGTGATCACAGCTTTGTAGTAAAGCTTGAAATCAGGCAATGTGTAAAAAATGGGCAAAAGACATGAACAGACACTGCTCCAAAGAAGACATACAAATGGCTATCAGACACATGAAAAAATATTCATCATCATTAGCCATCAGGGAGATTCAAATCAAAACCACATTGAGATACCACATTACACCAGTTAGAATGGCCAAAATTAACAAGACAGGAAACAACATGTGTTGGAGAGGATGTGGAGAAAGGGGAACCCTCTTACACTGTTGGTGGGAATGCAAGTTGGTGCAACCACTTTGGAAAACAGTGTGGAGATTCCTCAAAAAATTTAAAAATAGAGCTACCCTATGACCCTGCATTTGCACTACTGGATATTTAACCCAAAGATACAGATGTAGTGAAAAGAAGGGCCACCTGTACCCCAATGTTCATAGCAGCAATGGCCACAGTTGCCAGTCTGTGGAGAGAACTAAGATGCCCTTCAATGAATGAATGGATAAAGAAGATAGGGGTCCACATACACAATGGAATATTATGCCTCAATCAGAAAAGATGAATACCCAACTTTTGTATCAATATGGATGGGACTGGAAGAGATTATGAGTGAAATAAGTCAAGCAGAGAGAGTCAATTATCATATGGTTTCACTTACTTGTTGAGCATAAGAAATAACATGGAGGACATGTGGAGATGGAGAGAAGTGAGTTGGGGGAAATCAGAGGGGGAAACAAACCATGAGAGACTGTGGACTCTGAGAGACAAACTGAGGGTTTTGGAGGAGAGGGGTTTGGGAGTTGGGTGAGCCTGGTGGTGGGTATTAAGGAGGGCATGTATTGCATGGAGCACTGGGTGTGGTGTATAAACAATAAATTTTGGAACACTGAAAAGAAATAAAATAAAATAAAATGAAAAACAATTTTTCAGGAATTTTGCTAACCAGTTAAATACAACCACTATTAAAAATGAAACACTATGAGCTTAAAAAAATTACAATGAGATACTAACTCATACCTGTCAGAATGACTAAAATCAAAAACAGGAGAAACAACAAATCTTTGTGCGCATGTGGAGAAAAAGGAACCCTCTTGCACTGTTGGTAATAATGCAAACTGGTATAGCCACTGTGGAAAACAACAGGGAAGTTCCCCAAAAAATTAAAAATAGAATTACCATACAATCCAATAACTCTACCACTGAATATTTATTTACCCAAGGAATACAAAAACACTAATGCAAACAGATATATGCACTCCTATGTTTACTGCAGCAATAATTTACAATAGCCAAATTATGGAAGCAGCCCAAGTGTCCCTTGATAAATGAATGGATAAAGAAGACATGGTGTAGGGGTGCCTGGGTGGCTCAGTGGGTTGGGCCTCTGCCTTCGGCTCGGGTCATGATCTCAGGGTCCTGGGATCGAGTCCCGCATCGGGCTCTCTGCTCAGCAGGGAGCCTGCTTCTCTCTCTCTCTCTCACTCTGCCTGCCTCTCTGTCTACTTGTGATCTGTCAAATAAACAAATAAAAAAAAAAATTTAAAAAAAAAAAAAAAAAAGAAGACATGGTGTATATAAAATGGAATATTACTTAGCCATAAAAAATGAAATTTTGCCATTTACCACAACATGAGTGGATCTAGAGGGTATAATGTTGACTGAAAGAAGTCAGTCAGAGTAAGACAAATACTGCATGATTTTAATCATATGTGGAATTAAAGAAGCAAAACAAACTGAGGGGGGAAAAGAATCAAATTAAGAAAGACTCTTGGGGAGGAGTCAAGATGGTGGAGAAGTAGCAGGCTGAGACTACTTCGGGTAGCGGGAGATTGGCTAAATAGCTTATCTAAAGATTGCAAACACCTACAAATCCAATGGGAGATTGAAGAGAAGAAGAACAGCAATTCCAGAAACAGAAAATCAACCACTTTCTGCAAGGTAGGACTGGCGGAGAAGTGAATCCAAAGCGACGGGAAGATAGACCGCGGGGGGAGGGGCCGGCTCCCGGCAAGCGGCGGAGCAACGGAGCAAAATCAGGACTTTTAAAAGTCTGTTCCGCTGAGGGACATCGCTCCAGAGGCTTAACTGGGGTGAAGCCCAGGCGGGGTAAGCGCGGCCTCAGGTCCCGCAGGATCGCAGAAGGATCGGGGGTGTCTCAGTGTCGCAGAGCTTACCGGTATTAGAACGGGGAAGCCGGCTGCAGAGACAGAGCCGAGGAGTGACTCTCAGCTCCGGGTTGCCTTGAACCGGTCGCAGGCTCGGTCAGCTCGGAGCGCGGCCGGAGGCCAGGGTGACGGGAGTCATTTGGTGCTGTTCTCTGAGGGCGCACTGGGGAGTGGGGCCCCGGGCTCTCGGCTCCTCCGGGCCGGAGACTGGGAGGCCGCCATCTTTATTCCCGTCCTCCGGACTCTACGGAAAGCGCTCAGGGAACAAAAGCTCCCGAAAGCGAACCCGAGCGGATGACTCAGCGCGGCCCCGGGTAAGGGCGGTGCAACTCCGCCTGGGGCAAAGACGCTTGAGAATCACTACAACGGGCCCCTCCCCCAGAAGATCTACGGGAAACCCAGCCAGGACCAAGTTCACCTACCAAGGAGAACGGCGGAATTCCAGAGGAGAAGAAAGCAAAGCACGGAACTCATGGCTTTCTCCCCATGATTTTTTAGCCTAGCAGTTAATTTAATTTTTTTTTCTTTTTCAATTTTTTTTTCTTTTTCTCTTCTTCTGCTAAATTTTTTTAACTTTTACCGTTTTCTTTTTTTAACGTTTTTTAAATAGTTTATCTAATATATATATTTTTTCCTCTTTTTATATTTTTTCTTTATCAGCTTTCTTTTTTTTAATAGTTTTTTTTTCTTTCTTTCTGAACCCCTTTTTATCCCCTTTCTCCCCTCTCACAATTCAGGATCTCTTCTGATTTGGCTAAAGCATATTTTCCTGGGGTTGTTGCCACCCTTTTAGTATTTTACTTGCTCCTTCATAAACTCTTATCTGGACAAAATGACAAGGTGGAAAAATTCACAACAAAAAAAAGAACAAGAGGCAATACCAAAGGCTAGGGACCTAATCAATACAGACATTGGTAATATGTCAGATATAGAGTTCAGAATGATGATTCTCAAGGTTCTAGCCGGGCTTGAAAAAGGCATGGAAGATATTAAAGCAACCCTCTCGGGAGATATAAAAGCCCTTTCTGGAGAAATAAAAGAACTAAAATCTAACCAAGTTGAAATCAAAAAAGCTATTAATGAGGTGCAATCAAAAATGGAGGCTCTCACTGCTAGGATAAATGAGGCAGAAGAAAGAATTAGCGATATAGAAGACCAAATGACAGAGAATAAAGAAGCTGAGCAAAAGAGGGACAAACAGCTACTGGACCACGAGGGGAGAATTCGAGAGATAAGTGACACCATAAGACGAAACAACATTAGAATAATTGGGATTCCAGAAGAAGAGGAAACAGAGAGGGGAGCAGAAGGTATATTGGAGAGAATTATTGGAGAGAATTTCCCCAATATGGCAAAGGGAACAAGCATCAAAATCCAGGAGGTTCAGAGAACCCCCCTCAAAATCAATAAGAATAGGTCCACACCCCGTCACCTAATAGTAAAATTTACAAGTCTTAGTGACAAAGAAAAGATCCTGAAAGCAGCCCGGGAAAAGAAGTCTGTAACGTACAATGGTAAAAATATTAGATTGGCAGCAGACTTATCCACAGAGACCTGGCAGGCCAGAAAGAGCTGGCATGATATATTCAGAGTACTAAATGAGAAAAACATGCAGCCAAGAATACTATATCCAGCTAGGCTATCATTGAAAATAGAAGGAGAGATTAAAAGCTTCTAGGACAAACAAAAACTGAAAGAATTTGCAAATACCAAACCAGCTCTACAGGAAATATTGAAAGGGGTCCTCTAAGCAAAGAGAGACCCTAAAAGTAGTAGATCAGAAAGAAACAGAGACAATATACAATAACAGTCACCTTCCAGGCAATACAATGGCACTAAATTCATATCTCTCAATACTTACCCTGAATGTTAATGGGCTAAATGCCCCAATCAAAAGACACAGGGTATCAGAATGGATAAAAAAACAAAAACCATCTATATGTTGCCTACAAGAAACTCATCTTACACCCGAAGACACCTCCAGGTTTAAAGTGAGGGGGTGGAAAAGAATTTACCATGCTAATGGTCATCAGAAGAAAGCAGGAGTGGCAATCCTTATATCAGATCAATTAGATTTTAAGCCAAAGATTATAATAAGAGATGAGGAAGGACACTATATCATACTCAAAGGAACTGTCCAACAAGAAGATCTAACAATTTTAAATATCTATGCCCCTAACGTGGGAGCAGCCAACTATATAAACCAATTAATAACAAAATCAAAGAAACACATCGACAAGAATACAATAATAGTAGGGGATTTTAACACTCCCCTCACTGAAATGGACAGATCATCCAAGCAAAAGATCAACAAGGAAATCAAGGCCTTAAATGACACACTGGACCAGATGGACATCACAGATATATTCAGAACATTTCATCCCAAAGCAACAGAATACACATTCTTCTCTAGTGCACATGGAACGTTCTCCAGCATAGATCACATTCTTGGTCCTAAATCAAGTCTCAACCGGTATCAAAAGATTGGGATCATTCCCTGCATATTTTCAGACCACAATGCTCTAAAGCTAGAACTCAATAACAAGAGGAAATTTGGAAAGAACCCAAATACATGGAGACTAAACAGCATCCTTCTAAAGAATGAATGGGTCAACCAGGAAATCAAAGAAGAATTGAAAAAATTTATGGAAACAAATGATAATGAAAACACAACAGTTCAGAATCTGTGGGATACAACAAAGGCAGTCCTGAGAGGAAAATATATAGCGGTACAAGCCTTTCTCAAGAAACAAGAAAGGTCTCAGGTACACCACCTAACCCTACACCTAAAGGAGCTGGAGAAAGAACAAGAAAGAAACCCTAAACCCAGCAGGAGAAGAGAAATCATAAAGATCAGAGCAGAAATCAATGAAATAGAAACCAAAAAAACAATAGAACAAATCAACGAAACTAGGAGCTGGTTCTTTGAAAGAATTAATAAGATTGATAAACCCCTGGCCAGACTTATCAAAAAGAAAAGAGAGAGGACCCAAATAAATAAAATCATGAATGAAAGAGGAGAGATCACAACGAACACCAAAGAAATACAGACAATTATAAGAACATACTATGAGCAACTCTATGCCAACAAATTTGACAATCTGGAAGAAATGGATGCATTCCTAGAGACATATAAACTACCACAACTGAACCAGGAAGAAATAGAAAGCCTGAACAGACCCATAACCAGTAAGGAGATTGAAACAGTCATCAAAAATCTCCAAACAAACAAAAGCCCAGGGCCAGACGGCTTCCCGGGGGAATTCTACCAAACATTTAAAGAAGAACTAATTCCTATTCTCCTGAAACTGTTCCAAAAAATAGCAATAGAAGGAAAACTTCCAAACTCATTTTATGAGGCCAGCATCACCTTGATCCCAAAACCAGACAAGGATCCCAACAAAAAAGAGAACTACAGACCAATATCCTTGATGAACACAGATGCAAAAATTCTCGCCAAAATACTAGCCAATAGGATTCAACAGTACGTTAAAAGGATTATTCACCACGACCAAGTGGGATTTATTCCAGGGCTGCAAGGCTGGTTCAACATCTGCAAATCAATGTGATACAACACATTAATAAAAGAAAGAACAAGAACCATATGATACTCTCCATAGATGCTGAAAAAGCATTTGACAAAGTACAGCATCCCTTCCTGATCAAAACTCTTCAAAGTGTAGGGATAGACGGCACATACCTCAATATTATCAAAGCCATCTATGAAAAACCCACTGCAAATATCATTCTCAATGGAGAAAAACTGAAAGCTTTTCCGCTAAGGTCAGGAACACGGCAGGGATGTCCGTTATCACCACTGCTATTCAACATAGTACTAGAAGTCCTAGCCTCAGCAATCAGACAACAAAAGGAAATTAAAGGCATCCAAATCGGCAAAGAAGAAGTCAAACTATCACTCTTCGCAGATGATATGATACTCTATGTGGAAAACCCAAAAGACTCCACTCCAAGACTGCTAGAACTTGTACAGGAATTCAGTAAAGTGTCAGGATATAAAATCAATGCACAGAAATCAGTTGCACTTCTCTACACCAACAACAAGACAGAAGAAAGAGAAATTAAGGAGTCCATCCCATTTACAATTGCACCCAAAACTATAAGATACCTAGGAATAAACCTAACCAAAGAGACTACGAATCTATACTCAGAAAACTATAAAGTACTCATGAAAGAAATTGAGGAAGACACAAAGAAATGGAAAAATGTTCCATGCTCCTGGATTGGAAGAATAAATATTGTGAAAATGTCTATGCTACCTAAAGCAATCTACACATTTAATGCAATTCCTATCAAAGTACCCTCCATTTTTTTCAAAGAAATGGAACAAATAATCCTAAAATTTATATGGAACCAGAAAAGACCTCGAATAGCCAAAGCAATATTGAAAAAGAAAGCCAAAGTTGGTGGCATCACAATTCCGGACTTCAAGCTCTATTACAAAGCTGTCATCATCAAGACTGCATGGTACTGGCACAAAAACAGACACATAGATCAATGGAACAGAATAGAGAGCCCAGAAATGGACCCTCAACTCTATGGTCAACTCATCTTCGACAAAGCAGGAAAGAATGTCCAATGGAATAAAGACAGCCTCTTCAATAAATGGTGTTGGGAAAATTGGATAGCCACATGCAGAAAAATGAAATTGGATCATTTCCTTACACCACACGAAAATAGACTCAAAATGGATGAAGGATCTCAATGTGAGAAAGGAATCCATCAAAATCCTCGAGGAGAACACAGGCAGCAACCTCTTCGACGTCAGCCGCAGCAACATCTTCCTAGGAACATCACCAAAGGCAAGGGAAGCAAGGGCAAAAATGAACTTTTGGGATTTTATCAAGATCAAAAGCTTTTGCACAGCAAAGGAAACAGTGAACAAAACCAAAAGACAACTGACAGAATGGGAGAAGATATTTGCAAATGACATATCAGATAAAGGGCTAGTGTCCAAAATCTATAAAGAACTTAGCAAACTCAACACCCAAAGAACAAATAATCCAATCAAGAAATGGGCAGAGGACATGAACAGACATTTCTGCAAAGAAGACATCCAGATGGCCAACAGACACATGAAAAAGTGCTCCATATCACTCGGCATCAGGGAAATACAAATCAAAACCACCATGAGATATCACCTCACACCAGTCAGAATGGCTAAAATTAACAAGTCAGGAAATGACAGATGCTGGCGAGGATGCGGAGAAAGGGGAACCCTCCTACACTGTTGGTGGGAATGCAAGCTGGTGCAACCACTCTGGAAAACAGCATGGAGGTTCCTCAAAATGTTGAAAATAGAACTACCCTATGACCCTGCAATTGCACTGCTGGGTATTTACCCTAAAGATACAAACGTAGTGATCCGAAGGGGCACATGCACCCGAATGTTTATAGCAGCAATGTCTACAATAGCCAAACTATGGAAAGAACCTAGATGTCCATCTACAGACGAATGGATAAAGAAGATGTGGTATATATACACAATGGAATACTATGCAGCCATCAAAAGAAATGAAATCTTGCCATTTGTGACGACGTGGATGGAACTAGAGGGTATCATGCTTAGCGAAATAAGTCAATCGGAGAAAGACAACTATCATATGATCTCCCTGATATGAGGGAGAGGAGATGCAACATGGGAGGTCGAGGGGGTAGGAGAAGAGTAAATGAAACAAGATGGGATTGGGAGGGAGACAAATCATAAGTGACTCTTAATCTCACAAAACAAACTGAGGGTTGATGGGGGGAGGGGGTTGGGAGAGGGGGTGGGGTTATGGATATCGGGGAGGGTATGTGCTATGGTGAGTGTTGTGAAGTGTGTAAACCTGGCGATTTGCAGACCTGTACCCCTGGGGATAAAAATATATGTTTATAAAGCTGTAAAAAAAAAAAAAAAAAGAAAGAAAGAAAGGATGAATCCCCAAGTTTTGTAGCAACATGGACGGGAACTGGAAGAGATTATGCTGAGTGAAATAAGTCAAGCAGAGAGAGTCAATTATCATATGGTTTCACTTATTTGTGGAGCATAACAAATAGAATGGAGGACAAGGGGAGATGGAGAGGAGAAGGGAGTTGAGGGAAATTGGAAGGGGAGGTGAACCATGAGAGACTATGGACTCTGAAAAACGATCTGAGAATTTTGAAGGGGTGGGGGGTGGGAGGTTGGGGGAATCAGGTGGTGGGTATTGTAGAGGGCACGGATTGCATGGAGCACTGGGTGTGGTGCAAAAATAATGAATACTGTTATGCTGAAAAAAAAATAAAAAAAATTAAAAAAAAAAAAAAGAAAGACTCTTAACTATAAGACCAAACTGGTGGTTACCAGATTGGAAGTCGATGGGAGATGAATGGAACAGGTGAAGAAGATCAAGAGTACACTTACCATAATGAGTACTATGTAATGTATAGGATTATTGAATCACTATATTGTACACCAGAAACTAATAGAACAATGTATTTTAAGTATACTGGGATTAAAGTTTTAAAGAATTCTAGATATTTCATAATAAAATGAATTTAGTATTTCTTATGTACAATTGTATACATGCATGGGGCTAATTAGTATAAGTAAGTAGTGGGGGTTTTGTCATTAATGATAAAATTAGTGCTAAAATAATTTGAGAAAAGATCTTCCAGTTACCATTATCATTTTGAGCTTGAGGCTTATTGGAAAAATATCCCTGTTAAATCCTCATTTTTCCCTACTTCATTAGAGCCAGGGTGGCCATTTAACACAGTCTGAACAATAAGACATAAGGGGGGAAAGGCTGTTAAGGGGAGAAAAGGAGAGCTTCTGTGAAAAGCTTTGTTTTCAAATTAAAGAGGTGTTTGTGATTCTTGTCCTCCTTCCTACTTGGAAGCAAAAATTATGTTCTGAGCTGTGGAAAGCACCAATGCCATGGAATTGAGAAGCCAACATGTTAAGATAGATTCAAAGTGCCTGGGTCTTTGTTGACATCAGGAGGCTACAGCACCAGCACAGGGCTACTTCCCTCCAGATTCTTTTAAATGTGATAATAAACCCTATTCTAAAAGTTCTAGGGAGTTGCATATTTTGGATACATGTAGCCCAAAGTTATTGACTTATACAGGGCATAAGCTTGTAAATTGGTCATTTCCAAGTTAAAATCCAAGCTCAAACATTTGATACCAGAATGATTTCAGAGAAAGTTTTTCCCCTCTCCTAGTCTCATTGTTCCCACTCACACCTCTCATATATTTACAGACATTAATAATCTTCCCTCTATGTTTATTATTAGATACATCAGTGTCTTTTAATCAGAAATCAACCTATTCTGTCCCCAAATCATACTGGTTTTTTTTAAGATTTTATTTATTTATTTGATCTAGATTACAAGTAGTCAGAGAGGCAGGCAGAGAGAGAGAGAGAGAGGAGGAAGCAGTCTCCCCGCTGAGCCGAGAGCCTGATGCGGAGCTCAATCCCAGGACCCTGAGACCATGACCTGAGCTGAAGGCAGAGGCTTTAACCCACTGAACCACCTAGGCGCCCCAAATCATACTGATTTTTTTTTATCATTTTTTTAATTTATTTTCAGCATAACAGTATTCATTGTTTTTATACCACACCCAGTGCTCCATGCAGTCCGTGCCCTCTCTAATACCCACCACCTGGTTCCCCCAACCTCCCACCCCCCCACCTCTTCAAACCCTTCAGATTGTTTTTTAATGACAAAATTATTTGAAAACTCATGATATGATAGAAGCAGAAGGCGAAAAGATACAAAGAATATTTAATAAGGTCTTTCCAGATTTAGAATGATTAGATGGATTAGAATAAATTAGAATGATTATTAGAATTATTAGATTATTAGAATAATAGATTAGAATGATTAGAATAAATAATTAACTTACTGTTTTGCATGCTGATATGGTGCTCTACTTGAATTCTTTAACAATTTCCATGTGCAGAGAGAAGACCATTCAAATACGAGCACACAGAGAAGTGGGGGGAGTTACCCCATTATGGGAGAAGCCAGGTGGAGCTGAAAAATGTATGAAAAAAATAGGGGCTGAAAATGTACTTCGGCATTAAGAGACCAAGAAACCTGGAAGATGGATTGTAATATCTGAGGAAGAAAAAGATCCCATTCTGCAAATAAATCTATTGTCTAAATCCCCATGATCTCTACACAGATTTGGAAAATGTCCTGTGTGTTTTCCTCAAGATACATATACATTAGCATTGTGTAAGCACAGAAAACAAAGCAAAACAAAATGAAAGGGAAACTGTCTAAAGTGTTGGTCAGAGAATGAGGTTTTACAAATTAAAGCCAAAAGATTGAATAATGAAGGAGAATAAACATACATATTTCTAGTGCAAAAGGGCTAAAATCTATACAGAGACCATTAGCAGATTTTAGACCAGCAAGGCCTATCTTCCTACCAAAGGGTGAAGACAAAAGAAAGAAATAATATGTCCCTTGGAAAACTTTAACTCTATAAGAGAAGACACCAGAAAAGTACTTTTGAAACAACTGGCTTCATGGTTTGGGAAAAGAATATTTAATTCACCTTCCTTATTTTATTGATGGGACATTTTGTATTAATTGTGTAAAAGACTGATTTCCCCAGACACCTAAATGGTTTGGAGGACAGCAAGGAACAGCACAAGACGTCCCATGCGTAGGAGATGGATGGCAAACCCGACTTTGGCTAATGGCATTGAAAACAACTCAAAAGGGCAAGCGGAGAGCTATGCCAGGAGGTGGCAGTGAACCTATATTTCCATTTACCAGAAGGATTTATCAGCTCACCAGTTCCTATCCTGCAAGACATGCGTGCTCCCACCCAGCCTGAGACCTATTTTGGGACTCTGTGAAACCATTCCCCGGGGCACTGGAGCCTTTTGCTTTCCTCTGAAGGACTCAGGCTTCACATAAAATTCTTGTCCAAAATTCCGTCAGCTTCCTAAAAGAAGCCTCTGCCTGTTTAAGATCCTTTTTTACCTTCTTCAATTCCAGATCCCTGGGGTCTGCCATTTTGGTTCACTCTGCATGTGAGTGGTAGGAGGTAGCCAAAAAGAGGGTCTTATTCAGCACTACTACTACTACTACTACTACTACTGCTACTACTACTATTACTACTAGTTCTTCTTCCTTCTTCTTTTTAAAAGATTTTACTTATTTATTTGTCAGAGAGAGAGAGAGAGAGAATAAGCACAATCTGGGGCGGGGGCAGGCAGGGAAGAGGGAGAAGCAGACTCCCCAGTGAGCAGGGAACTTGATGCAGGGCCTGATCCCAGGATGTTGGGATCATGACCTGAGCTGAAGGCAGATGCTTAACTGACTGAGCCCCCCAGGGACCCCACTCAGCCCTTCTTAAACAACTATTTGGGATGGGTTTTGACCCATGTGTAGTGGATGGTGCAAAGAGGCAAGAAGGTCTGAAATTAGTAAGAGTTGATATAAATGTAAACTGTGTTCAAATTTTGCCTCCAGCTCCCTCCTATCTTTCCTTTCTTCAGTTATTGTATTTAATAAATATGCTTATGGTGTCACAAATATTCTTACCTTATTTTCTATATCTCAATGAGATAGGCTACGAAACATAAATTGATAAGAAATTGATCAGTGTAAGGGCTTTATTTATGTTGCAAGTTTGTTTCTGTGTTCTTATGTTCCAGCTGAACATTTCCTAGTGTCTCTTAGGGAGGGAGGATATAGTCAGCCCCAAAGGAGAAAGGTCACAGAGACTAAGCACAACTTTATGTTCACTCTTTATTTGTTCTGTAATGTCTCTGGTCCATATGTTCCCCTCAGATTTATCTGAGGCTTGCCGCTGGCCTATCCCCAAATTCCAATCTCCAGAGCTGTTTCATTGCACTTGAAGCTATCAGGGACTCAGTTCCACAATAATTACTGAAGAGAGATTTTCAAATTGGAGCAGTTGTAGGGCTTGTCTGAGCTGAGTCATCTGTAATTCTGGCACCTCATCTCACTATGAAAAACTCCAAACCTGTGCTTGTTAGGCCATTTATTGTATCCTCACCTATCTGATAGGCTGTAGTATCTTCAGTTCAGAACGTCAGGAATTCTCATAGCAGTGTTCATCTCAGGGCTTTGACCCTCATCCCCACCCAGTTTTTCGAAGGACTTTTCAAAAAAGAAATTAAGTCCAATAAAGTTTGCCCGATCAAATTGGCATAAGAAAGAACTGGATGTGTTATTAATAAGAAATACTTTGCCACCTAAGAGTGGTCATGATTTTCACACCACTACAGATTCAAAACCACATACCTGTTGGGAAGTGAGAAAAGAGGAGGGAGATTGGAAAGGAAGCTAGACTTCATCTTATTTAAATCTGTACTTTTCTGGAAAAGGAAACTGAGTTCCAGAAAGTCTCAGTCAAAGGCTGGGATTAGTATTCAGTATACTCTGTTTTACCCCACACATTTTGAATATTCCTCAGAAGAACAACATGTTAATTTTTAAGACTGCATTCTGGCCAATCTTTTCATAACAAATAAGCCAGCTAGAACAGCTCTTGCTCCTAATAATAAAATTATTTGCTATTTCTCTGAGGAAAAAAAGATTGTTAAATGATGGTGATCAACCTAGGTTCCACTGTCAGAGATATCACCTGAATCTTTGGAGTGACAGACTGTCTTTTCTGGCATTGGACTTTTCCCTACCAGGAAATTAAGGGAAATGACTAAGCATTGCTTCCAACAGCAGAGGAATTTGAAGACAGGAATGCTGTGATAGTACTTGTTACAATAGAGAATGTAGAATAAAGGCTCAAATGAACAAATGGCCAAAAATATGGATAGAGACCCAGATGACAAGTGCTAAGAAAGAGAGATGGCATTAAGGCCAAACAAGGACAACTCCCGGGGTATTCTCTCTGCTTTGATCCAACCATACCATCTCTACTAGGAGGTGTGTCCTTACATTTAAGACAGAGTTGTGGTCCTCAGCACTGTGTCTCTAGATAGATCAGCTTCCTGGTTATGTAAGAGAACTGTGTATCCATCCATTCATCTATTTGTGATTTTATTCTTTGTTTTTTAAATTTATTTTTTTAATCATTTTATTTATTTTCAGCATAACAGTATTCATTGTTTTTATACCATACCCAGTGCTCCATGCAATCCGTGCCCTCTCTAATACCCACCACCTGGTTCCCCCAACCTCCCACCCCCTCACCTCTTCAAACCCTTCAGATTGTTTTTCAGAGTCCATAGTCTCTCATTGTTCACCTCCCCTTCCAATTTCCCCCAACTCCCTTCTCCTAACTCCCCATGTCCTCCATGCTATTTGTTATGCTCCACAAATAATTGAAACCATATGATAATTGACTCTCTCTGCTTGACTTACTTCACTCAGCATAATCTCTTCCAGTCCCGTCCATGTTGCTACAAAAGTTGGGTATTCATCCTTTCTGATGGAGGTATAATACTCCATAGTGTATATGGACCCCATCTTCCTTATCCATTCATCCATTGAAGGGCATCTTGATTCTTTCCACAGTTTGGCAACCGTGGCCATTGCTGCTATAAACATTGGGGTACAGATGGCCCTTCTTTTCACTACATCTCTATTTTGGGGTAAATACCCAGTAGTGCAATGGCAGGGTCATAGGGAAGTTCTATTTTTAATTTCTTGAGGAATCTCCACACTGTTCTCCAAAGAGGCTGCACCACCTTGCATTCCCACCAACAGTGTAAGAGAGTTTCCCTTTCTCCACATCCCCTCCAACACATGTTGTTTCCTGTCTTGCTAATATTGGCCATTCTAACTGGTGTAAGGTGATATCTCAATGTGGTTTTAATTTGAATTCCCTGATGGCTAGTGATGATGAACATTTTTTCATGTGTCTGATAGCCATTTGTATGTCTTCTTTGGAGAAGTGTCTGTTCATATCTTCTGCCCATTTTTTGATATGATTATCTGTTTTGTGCGTGTTGAGTTTGAGGAGTTCTTTATAGATCCTGGATATCAACCTTTTGTCTGTACTGTCATTTGCAAATATCTTCTCCCATTCCGTGGGTTGCCTCTTTGTTTTGTTGACTGTTTCCTTTGCTGTGCAGAAGCTTTTGATTTTGATGAAGTCCCAAAAGTTTATTTTGGCTTTTGTTTCCTTTGCCTTTGGAGACATATCTTGAAAGAAGTTGCTGTGGCTAATATCGAAGAGATTACTGCCTATGTTCTCCTCTAGGATTCTGATGGATTCCTGTCTCACATTGAGGTCTTTTATCCATATTGAGTTCAACGTGAGACAGGAATCCATCAGAATCCTATTAATTATTTTTATTAACATATAATGTATTGTTTGCCCCAGGGGTACAGGCCTGTGAATCGTCAGGCTTACACACTTCACAGCACTCACCATATCATATACCCTCCCCAATGTCCATAACCCAACCACCCTTTCCACAACCCCCCTCCATCCAGCAACCCTGACTGATTAAGAGTCTCTTATGGTTTGTCTCCCCCCTGATCCCATCTTGTTTCCTTTTTTCTTTCTCTATGCCCCCACCTCCCCAGTATGCCTCTCAAATTCCTCATATCAGGGAGATCATATGAGAATTATCTTTCTCTGATTGACTTATTTCAATCAGCATAATACCCTCTAGTTCCATCCATGTGGTCGCAAATGGCAAGATTTCATTTCTTTTGATGGCTGCATAGTATTCCATTCTATATATATACCACATCTTCTTTATCCATTTATCTGTGGATGGACATCTAGGTTCTTTCCATAGTTTGGCTATTGTGGACATTGCTGCTATAAACATTTGGGTGCACATACCCCTTTGAATCACTAAATTTATTTCTTTATGGTAGGTAGCTCTATTTTCAACTTTTTGAGGAACCTCCATACTGTTTTCCAGAGTGACTCCACCAGCTTGCATTCCCACCAACAGTGTAGGAGAATTCCCCTTTCTCTGCATTCTCTCCAATGTCTGTCATTTCCTGACTGGTTAATTTTAGCCATTCTGACCGGTGTGAGGTGGTATCTCATTGTGGTTTTGATTTGTATTTCCCTGATGCTGAGTTGTGTGGAGCACTTTTTCATGTGTCTGTTGGCCATCTGGATGTCTTCTTTGCAGAAATGTCTGTTCATGTCCTCTGCCCATTTCTTGATTGGATTATTTGTTCTTTGGGTGTTGAGTTTGATAAGTTCTTTATAGACTTTGGATACCCATGCATCCCCATTTGTGATTTTATTCTTATCCCTCCTTGTTCCAGAATGAATTTGAAATAGCTCAAACAAAATGTAACAAAATAATTTGACTTAAAAATAGGAAAGAAAGAGAACAAAGTAAAGGAGTAAACAGAATTTGGGAATGAAACAGAAATTGAACACCTCCAAATTCATTTTGTGATCATTCATCCAGCTGCACACATGTGATTTCTATATCTTTCTATATGGATATATGGGTAGCAATAGAAAAAAATCCATTTTTCTTAAAAATAATAACAATAATAGCTGACAGAGAAAGACAAATATCATATTATCATATTATGTCACTTGTAAGTGGAATCTGAAAAAAAGTAAAGACCTGGCATAAGTATAGATGGTTACCAGAGCCTGGGAGTAGAGAGTGAGCAGTGGGCAAAACGGGTGAAGAGGTCAAAAGATACAAATATCCAGTTATAGTATAAAGTAGTCCAAAGGATCCAATGTACAGCACAGTGACCACAGTGAATAATACTATATTTTATACTTGGAAGTTGCTAAGAGAGTAGATACTAAAAAATTATAACCATGTATGGTGATGGATGTTAACTAGATTTATTGTGATTCATTTCACAATACTCTATATACAAATACCAAATCATTATGTTTATATACCCCAAATTAATGTTATAAGTCAGTTATATCTTAATAAAAATAAAAATAGCACTTAAATGTCACTCATACTTCTGACCAGTTCACCCACATCATCTCACTTAGTACTAACAACTCCATGAAACTGATTATTGTTAATTTCTCTATTTTAGAGGATTAAGGACTTAAAGAACTTGTCTAAGATAAAACATGGAGTCAACTAAGGCATTCATTTCACCAGGCTGTCATCAGAGAGCCCACAGCAGTTTAAACTACTCTGCTAATGATGTTCTGTCTTTGGAAACATTTGAGTTGTTTTTATTTTTTCATTCTTCATTAGGACAAAGCAAATTGCATGTAAAAATGTGTCACAGATGGGTATTTTTGTAATGATTAGGTTTTCAAAAACATAATTTTAATTAAAAAAAGTTTATACATGGGGAGGGTATGTGCTATGGTGAGTGCTGTGAAATGTGTAAGCCTGATGATGCACAGAACTGTACCGCTGGAGCAAATAATACATTGTATGCTAATAAAAATAATTTTTTAAATTTTTAAATAATTTTTTAAAAAGTTTATACAGAGCTTTTACATAACTTACAGAATATCTTGTACTGATTTACTTTGAACTTGTCATATTTTATTAGTGAACTAGGGTCTTAGGTGAAGCTCATGTTTGTGAAGTTAGCTATTAGGTCAGCATTTGTACAATGGCTCCCTCCTGCTACCTGCCCTAAATAGTTGAGCATTCACAGCAAACAAATCCCCACCTAATGTTTTAGGTCTAAGAAGGGGATAAGGAATCAAAAATACTTTCTTTTAATAGAAAGTGTCACCTTCTTTTTAACCAAAAAAAAAAAAAAAGAAGAAGAAGAAGAAGAAAAGAAGTTAAAGTTGAAAGCCCAATTGTCAGAATTTTGTATTTTATTACGTCTCTTAATCTTATTATTTCATTATCATAATAATTTCATTCATTATCTCTCCCATGAACTAGAAAATGAATTACAAAGATTTCAAGTTCATGATATACTTCTAAATATCTTACAAGGTACTCACTTGCTATGAGACCATAGATGACCAAGAAAAGTTTAAAATTTACTATAATAAAAGCACAAAGATAAGACTGGGGCAAATAATAAAATGAGATATCCATACTTAGATGAACCAAGACTGCCTTTTAGAAAAACAAGTAGTATAACATGAAGCTATAATTTAAAGTGATCAGAAAGAGAAACAGGACACACACACTTATGGACAGAAGGTTCAGATGCAAGACTCAGGCTATTTTTGTGTAAAACACATGTTGACGGGAAGAATTAGTTGTCACCAGAGCACTGCAGCACACTTGAAACATGAAGTCTTTGAAAGGGATCCACCAGAGATGATGCACAATTTACAAGATGTTACAAAAAAATACTTTCTTGGGGGTTTCATGAGTCACAAACTGTCCTAAAAATTAAGAAACTAAAAATAAAATAGTTATATAATTTGACAGCAAATACAGGTATTAAATATGTCATCAAGTTGGTAAAAGAAACAATAGATTTAAGTATAAGTCTCAACAGAGTCTTTACCCTGTGAAGAACAGTAACAGCAACAACAGCAAAAACAGGAGAAAAATGTGCAATATAATAATTTAAATATGTATGACTTGAGTGTTTGCATATCTTCCCTTTTTGGTAATGTTAGTTTACAAATGGCTTGGCCAAATTATACTGTAAAGCTGATTCTCATAAAGATCATGGATCCCAATTATCTTATGATATACAGAGATGAAACCAGAGTGATTCCTTTTAAGCCAGAGATTCACCAACCTATTATGGAAACTTGCTATCTGAAATACTCAAAAGTCCATAAATCATTAATGGCACACTAAACTAGATGACTACTTTAAAATTCTTGAGTAGTTGATCTCAAAATTAAAACTTCCTGTGAAATATTCTCACATAAAATTATTATATGGAAATGCAGAGAAAGGAAGAACTGAACTCATGCAATGTGTGTATGTGTATATGTGTGAGTGTACATATCTCTGTAAATTTCTTTTTATTTCCTCCCTCTCACAATTTAATTAAATGAGAATTCAGGTTGTGAATTTCTTTTTAATTTTAAATTTTATTTTCATTCTCAGTAAAGATAATAAAAAGTACGCACGGGATTGCGGTTATTTTAAGGTACAAAATGTTCTGTCAAGTGATAAATGTAGTATTCAAAGATCTGCATTAATGTTTCACTCTTCCATCAAAATGGCACTTCCACCCGCTCTTCCTGCTCCTCTTGGGGTCTGCAGTTGGTCGGCTGTGTGGCTGTGTGCCTTCCGTGGGGAAGGGAGCGTGACACATCTCTGCAGTGTTTTCACTCTCTCTCCTCTGTGTCAGACACACCAGGGATCGATTAGGGGAGGGAGGAGAGAATAGGGGGCAGGACTGCCAAGTTCTTGCTTGACTGATCACCGAACCTGGCATAAACTAGCTCGAGATGTCTCAACCTGGATCTTCCTATTGGTTGAATTAAAGGTCAACCCAAATTCATTTCTTTTTGTACTCCCAGATGGTCTTACCTCTACCACAATACAAGAAATATTAAAGGACAATGTCTTTTTTTTTAATTACTGAGGTATAATTGACATACAATAAAATATACAGTTTGAAAGTTATGATATGTGCATTCACCTGGGCAACCATTACCCTAATCAATATAGTGAACATATCCATCAGCTCCCAAAAGTTTATTCCTGCCTCTTTGAAATCCCTCCCACTCCTTCTCCACTCTGCCTCTCCCTTTCCTCAATTCCCAGACAACTACCAATCTGTTCTCTGTCACTGTGGATTAGCATTTGCATTTTCTACACTCTTTTGTAAATGGGATCATAGAGTGTGTACTCCTTTTTGTCTGGCTTATTTCACTCAGCATAATTATTTGGAGATTCACCTATATTGTGTGTTTACCAATATTTCACTTCTCTTGGCAATGGACATAGGTTTTTTTATTTTTTTTTTCCAGCTGTTTACTATTACATATAAAACTACTATGAGCATTCATGTACAAGCTTTTGTGTTGATTTACACTTTCTGTTCTCTCAGGTAAATAACTAGGATTATAATGAATAGAACATATGGTAACACTAGGTTTAACTTTTTAGAAAACGGCCAAATCACTTTGCAAAGTGGTTTTACCATTTAAATTTCCATCAACAGGGGCGCCTGGGTGGCTCAGTGAGTTTGGCTCAGGTCATGATCCCAGGGTCCTGGGATCGAGCCCCACATCAGGCTCTCTGCTCAACAGGGAGCCTGCTTCCTCCTCTCTCTCTGCCTGCCTCTCTGCCTACTTGTGATCTCTCTCTGTCAAATAAATAAATAAAATCTTTAAATAAATAAATAAATAAATTTCCATCAACAATATATGGGAGTTCCAGTTCCTCTGTACCTTTGCCAACACTTGGTATGGTCAGTCAGCTAACTTAAGCCATTCTAGTAGTGCATAGTAATATCACACTGTGTTTTTCATGTGAATTTTTCTACTGAGCATCTTTTCATGTGCTTACTTATCATCAATCCATTTTTTTTGATAATAGGTCTGTTCAAATATTTTACACAGATTTTATTGGCTTTACAAATTTTGAGAAGGTCTTCATCAGATACACAGTTTGCAAATATTTCCTCACAGAATGTGAATTATCTTCTCATTCTCTTAATAGATTCTTTAAAAGAAAAAAATTTTAACTTGTGATGAAGTCTAATTCTTTTCTTTCATTAATTGCACTTTTTTGTGTTGACTCTTAAGAAATCTTTGCCTGACTTATACCAAATATACATGTTCAGCATTTTTACCTCTTAGTGATTGCTTCAAATGTATAACATTTGAGATATTAAATGGTGGATGAGTACTGTGGATGTGAATGTGGGAAATAATTTTAATCATGTGTCAGGCCTAAGTTGCAGTAACTATTGCTGTTTATTTAACAATGTCTTGTTGCTTGGTATGCATTAACCTTTAAGTGTAAAAATTGTGTGTCTATCCAACAGGGAGTCACAGTATTTAAATTGACCAACCTAATGTTATAATACTTTTAGGTGACCAAATGTAAACTAAAAGCCTTAATTAAAGTGGTCTAATTTTGCATAACTTAGCATCAATAATTCAATAAACTTGGATTGCTACACCAAAAAGAAGAAGAAGAAGAAGAAGAATCAAGAAGGAGGGAGAGGAAGTGGAGGGGGAGGAGGGAGAGGAGTAGAAGAAGAAATTTATTCTTAACTCACAGTCACAAACATTTTCTTCCATGTTTTCTGCTGGAAGATTTATAAGTGTTAGGTTTTATATTTAGATTTATGATTCATTTCAAGTTAATTAAAAATCAAAGTTTATTTATTTTGCATGTGGTTATCAGCACCCTTTGTTGGAAAAGTCTCAATAGTCTATAATCAAGGTATCAGTACTTTTTGTTCTTTCTGAAGGATCTAGGACATAATCCATTTCTTTGCCTTATCTAGTTTATCTAGTTTAGATTGAGCCCACCTGGCATATCCAGGATAATCATTTAATCGCAGTCAGTTGATTAGCAAACTTAATTTCACCCTCATCCTTAATTTCCTTCGCCATGTAACCTAACATATCACAGGTTCTGGAAGTTAGGATAATTGTGGGGCTAGGCATTATTTTCCCTAACACTTGTTTACTGAAATTCACGTTTTCCTGTTGTAAGAACCTTTCTCCATCTTTTAAGATAGGTCAGCTACCATAACCAATTATTCCATCACTCTACAGATATTAATTCCCATTCCCTACTGTTAACCTTCTCCTACAGCAGTTAAATGAACAATGCCCTGCTTTAATGTATGAAATTCAAAGTCAGTGTCATAATGCACAATGCACCATGCATTTATCCTAGAAACCAGTGTGTCTATTTTTATTTAAGGAGCATCACTGAAATAGCCATGCAACCACCATGTGAGTCAACCTGAGCAATTATCTGTTACAGTAATTTCATAAAATGTATTTTCTCATTGAATGAGATGTCATATGCAATAAATAACCCTTAATGGAATTCTCAATCCTAAGAATATTTGATTGTGTAAAACCAAAATAATAACTATAGTGAGGATTTACTCAGTGATTACTGTGTACCATATATCTGTGAAACAGTCATTCCCTTGTATAACCCTTACAACAAACTCTCTGAGGTAGGTTTTGTTTTCCCTATTTTACAGGAAATTGATGTACAGACCTAAAGGGACATGAAATAATTTGCCAAAGGTCACATCCTTAGGGTACAGAGGAACCTCTGTTTGATGCCTAGTACATGCATCTATATCCATGATACCATACTGCTAGGATCCTTTACTATAGGGGTCTACACACAGGCTGGCAGGGATAACAGTAGGAGAAACCCCAAAACCAGAACTCTTGTTCTTGTGCTCAATCTCAAACCCACCCTTGATCTTTCCAAATCTCATTATTTGCTCATTTTTTGCTTTGTATTAATCAACATTGGCTAGGCTCTGCTGCAGTAACAAATGACCCCCCAATTTTTGTGGCTTTTAACAACAAAGATCAACTTCTGAACTTGTATTGCATGCACATAACTGACAGCTTCTATCTGGAACAGGCTGATCACCTGGCGGAACTTCCACTTGAAAGGAGCAAACATTAGTTCTGTTCCCTTTTCTTGACCAAAGAAAACCACCAGACTAAGCTTGGTATCTGCTGAGCAGACAAAGACAAAAAGGGGCAGTATGTTTTGAGAACAATAGCAAAATGTATCACAAAACTTCTTAGCTTCATCTTTCCATTCCTCTGGCTTACTCCAATCTCTCCCATTCAATAGCTTTATCCACCGGTTTCTCTAGCTCTCAAACTCACCCTACATCTGTCCTTTGTTGCAATGTACTACTTTTCTCTTCTTCCCTGTCTTAGTGCTTGCCAGATGCACATCTGCTAAATGAACCCCTTCAGTTAGGTCTGGGGATTTTCCCCTATAAATGGCTCTAACAGAGCCCCAGTGTCCAGGGATCCCCTTCTCTGGCATTAGTTTACATAGATATTTCCTGAATTTACTGAATGACTTGAATCTGAATCTTAAAAAAAGAAAATAAAAGAACATTCCATACTTAACAATGGATAGCATGAAGTAGAGATGAGGTATCTTTACTATATGATAAAAATGTATTCTAGTTTTAGGAAAGATTAACCAAGAGGAAAATACTTCTTGGTGATAACTTCTACTTCTAATTTCTTGCACCTGCACGTGTTGCAATCATTATTACACATGTGAGGAGAAGTGAATTACAACCTCTGCTTTTTGTCTTTATGTAAAATAGAGTAAGTTTAGTTTGTACTACTGAAACCTCTGTTGCTTTAACAATTTAGAGATTATAATTGTGCTTTGTGTGCATCAATGTAATCTTTCAAAAATAGTTTACAGCAATATTATCTGCTTATAGTGTACATATAAAACTGCTTTCTATTTTATTTAAATTTTTCATCTCTCAGGTCAAGAAAGGGCTTAACTGATTATTTTTAAAAGGTGTCCATTATATTCTCAAAGTTCACATTTATCAATACCAACCAGATCCTTAACCATTTCCTTAGAAAATACAAAGTCAGTTTCTAGATATTTATCCTGGATATTAGACCCATATATCTCTTTCCTATTAAACATTTACTCTGAAATATCCCCTAATCACACCAAACTCAGTATATCTATCATTTTCAATCCATTACTCCAGTGTACCCTTCACTCTGCCACTACCACCTCATTCCCACCAAAACACTATTCTTTCTATATTTCCTAGGCTGTTAAAAGGTACTATCATTCACCCAGCTGCCCAAGACAGAAACTTAAGAGTTATGATAGACTCTTTTGTGTCTCACCTCCCTCAACAACTCAGTCAAATCTTCAAATCTTCTCACCTCCTATATATTTTCCAAAGATGCCCTAATTCAGACTTCCACCAAATCTTACTTAAGCCTTTAGTAATCTCCTCATTGGACTCATTCTTCACCCTTAGTTGACATCATGATATTTATGAAATGCAGATCTCACTGTGTTACTTCTCTACTTAAAATATTTAATTGTAAGATCTACCACTTGTGAAACCTACTGTAGAAATCATTCTAATAACTTTTCATGTAACAATTCATTATATCCTCACAATAACCCTGTCATGGAGATACACTATAATATTCTTTACAATTTGTTGTGGTGAAATTTATGCACAGAGAGGCTAAATAATTTGCCCAAGGTCAGAGGCACATGGGTGGCTCAGTCAATTAAGCATCTGACTTCAGCTTATGTCATGATCTCAGGTCCTGGGATCAAGTCCCACATTAGGCTCTCTGCTCAGCAGAGAGACTGCTTCTCCCACTACCTGTGTCCCTCCACTGTTCTCCCTGCTTGTACTCTCTCTCTCTCTCTCAATCAAATAAATAAATAAGTAAATAAATTTGCCCAAGGTCTCAGAACTAGCAAAAACCTTGGATTCAAACTCAGATTGTGTGCCTCCAGAGTCTATCTTCTTAACTACCACAGTATGTTCAAGTTTTCTTTATATTTATTCACTACACAGAAATAATGCCTTCACTTCAGCTTCAGGATAAACTGCAAAGGCATATAAGGTGCTCTGTGTTATATCTTTTATCCATCTCTCCATTCATCTCTCTCTACTCTGTTGGTCCTAGTCCTGTCTAAACATTTGTATCTGCTATATGCATCATTAATATATGTATCTATTTATCAAGACATTTCTTTTTTTGAGATTTTTATTTATCTATTTAAGAGAGAGTGAGAGAGCATGAGCAGGGGCAAAGGGTGAAGCAGACTCCCCATTTGAGCAGGGAGCCTGATGTGGAGTTTGATCCACAGACACCAGGATCATGACCTGAGCCAAAGACAGATGCTTAACTGACTGAGCCACCAGGCACCTCTATCAAAAGGTGATCATATACTTTGTATCCAATACTTTTGTAAGTTCTTATACTATGCAAAAAACAAAACAAAATAAAACACACACAGTCCTTGTTCTCAAGTATTCCAACAGTGCATGGAAACTGATGAGTAGCTCAGCTATTTCAGGAACATGATGCTTATGATGAAAATGACAGGGTATGCACAAGGTAAAAAGACACAGAGAGGAGAAGCACTTGGAACAGGAGTACTTGCTGGAGAAGGTGATATTTGAATTTAATCTAAAGAAAATGAGCAAGGAAAAGAAAAATATTCTAAGGAAGGAACAGTGTAAACAAGGGCATGGGGGTGTTAGAGAGCTTGGCAGAACAACAGAGTTGTACAATTCAATATGGTAACCATAAGCCACATGGAAATACCGAGCATTTAAAATGTGGTTAGTCCAGGAGTGCCTGGGTGGCTCAGTTGAGTGTCTGCCTTCGGCTCTGGTCATGATCCCAGGTTCCTGGGATTAAGCTGGGCATTGGGCTACCTGCTTGGTGGGAGGCCTGCGTCTCCCTCTCCCACTCCTCCTGCTTGTGTTCCCTCTCTTGCTGTGTCTCTCTCTGTCAAATAAATTTATAAAATCTCAAAAAAAATAAATAAATAAAATAAAATGTGGTTAGTCCAAATCTGTGTGTAATGTAAGTACAAAATGCATGCTGAATTTTTAAAACTATTTATAACAAAAATATATAAAATATTTTATAGCCTTTATATTGACTACTTTGAAGTGATAACAGTTAATGTATTTGATTATATAAAATCTATTATTAAAATTAATTTTACCTGTTAGTTTTACTTCTTTAATGTGCTTCTAGAGGATTTTAAATTACATATGTGGCTTCCTTTATATTTCTGTTTTACAATGCTGCCTTAAAGAAATGTATTTAAAAGTTTAGCTGATGCTGGTTAGCAATGCTGGTTTAGACCACAAGATGGTGACTTGGGACAATATCAATTGCTTGGCATGAGGTGCAGCTGCAAAGAAAATTCAATGATAAGAAGACAGTAGAGAGCCATGCCCATGGCAACAATCTAATCAAGGCTTCTAGACTATCCCATTAGTGAAAACTGGCATTTGTCCTAAAGACTATTTATTTAGGAAGGGGGAAAAGATACAGCTAAGTTTATTATAAATTTAGAGTGTATAACATAATTCATGAACAAAAAGCATCAATCGTACTGGTGGTAACTTGAACTCTAAGGGAGGCATGGAAGCAAGAAGGGCCTAGTCACAGTCAAGGGTAAATCATAAGACAACCTCTTCACTCACACAGCCACAAGCCTATGTCTACCACAGAGCTGGACATAAAGATGTTCAGCTCATAACTGTGGGATGAATATGTGAATCAGCACCAAAGGAGATCAACAAGGAGCCAGAACAATTGGGTTTCATGGTGAATTAGCAAGGGTTAGTTAAATTCAAATTCAGTTTAGTCTTCTGATTCCATTATTTCTGGTTCTTAGATAGACTGCTGTGATGTGAGCCCAGATGAAAGAACATATCCTGACATTGGGTTTACCTAGGAAATGTGACCTAGGTTTTTAGATTTTAACTCTCTCTCTAAACTCCTGTCTTAGTGCCTTCTTTAAGTTTGTTTGTTTTGTTTTGCTTAGTGTTGCTTTGGAATCTAAAACCTGAAATAAGATGTTTAATGATTGTAGGATCTGAACAGAAATTCTTTTTTTTTAATTTTTTATTTATTTGACAGAGAGAGAGATCATAGGTAGGCAGAGAGGCAGGCAGAGAGAGAAGAGGAAGCAGGCTCCCCGCTGAGCAGAGAGCCCGATGTAGGGCTCGATCCCAGGACCCTGAGACCATGACCTGAGCTGAAGGCAGAGGCTTAACCCACTGAGCCACCCAGGTGCCCCTGAACAGAAATTCTTTAATAAAGTCTAACTTATCCACAGTATGATTTATCTGGACATCTTAATTATACAGAAGTCAGGAAGGAATCAATTAGTATGTTGAAGTATCAGCATGATTGTCTCAAAATCCATGCCAAGTGACCATGCACTTGACCTATAAATATGAGTTGAATATTCAGGTTTATCTGCTCTTAAAAATTAAAATTAGAAATCATATTAACAGTTTTTGAGCATTTACTAGATAGTAATAGAACATTATTCCATGAAAGAGGTATTATTTTCAGTCCTATTTACAGATAAATAAACAGAGGACTAGAAAGATTAGACTCAAATTCATATGTATCTGACTCCAAATTCAGCAATATTTGTTGTGATACTATGCTACTTCTGTAGCAGATTTATAGAGTACACTGGCAGTGGATAGGAAGTGATAGCTAATGACCTGATGAGCAGTGCATGGCATCTTCTGGTCAGGTAAACTAATAACTGTATTATGATATGGTTTACTGCTATGATAGAGACAAAAAGTGCAAAGTGAACTTGTGAAGTAGTGAATCCAAACTGAATTTGGAGATGGAAGAAGTTCAGGAGTGGATTCTTAGAGAAGAGACTTGAAAGGAAACTTACTTAAGTAAGAAGGGTAGAAGATAGTTTCTCCAGGCAGAACAAAAACACTGGCAAAAGAAAAGTTTGTGGCATGTTCAAGAACTGCAAGGGAGTAGAAAACACTGTACAAGGTGGGGAAAAAAGGCTAGAGAGATGGGCATGGTGGCCCTTATCTATTAAATGATGTGTGATAGAGTAAAGGAGCCACAAAGGCATTTAAAGAAAGTCACATGATTAGATTGTCTATTTGTTTGTTTGTTTGTTTGTTTGTTTAGAGAAAGAGGAGTGACAGAGTTGGGTGGGGAGGGGTAAAGGGAGAAGGAGAATGAGCATCTTAAATAGGCTCCATGTCCAACATAGAATCTTGACATGGGGCTGGATCTCACGAGACTGGAAATCATTATCTGAGATGAAACCAAAAGTTAGTTGTGATGTGACTAACCAACTAAGCCACCCAGGAGCCCTGATTACATTGCATTTTTAAAAGATCAGTGGCTAGTGTGAGAAATAAGAGAAGAAAGAGAAGATAAGCAAGAAAATTACAAAAGGAGTTGTAGTGGCAATCCAGGTCAGAAATTGAAGAGCTAAACTAGGACTCTAACAAGAGGAATAGAGAAATGTAGATGGATTTGAACATTACCAAGAAGGTAGAATTCAAGGTTTAGTGGTTATCTGGATATAGTGATAAAGGAGGAAAAGGTGTCATGCATGATTCCAAGATTTCTGTCCTGGGCAGTTGAGTATATGACAATGTCTATAACCAACAGAAAGAACACAGAAGGAACAGTCTAGAGGGAGAGAAACTGGCTCCATTTTGACTTGCTGATTTTGAGGTGCTTTAGAGGTATTCAAGAAAAGGTGATGTACCATGAGTTAGATAAATAGCTCTGGAATAAAGAAAACAGGCCTTAGCTAAAGATGTATTGATTTGGAGCTGTCACAAAAAGAAAAAATGCCAATGGACTATCCAAAGAAAATTAAGAGGAAGGGATATCAAAACCAAAGGATTTTCCAGAGATTCTAGAGGCAAAGTAGTGGCTTTATTGTATACTGCACCGTAAATTTACAAACTACTTACATAAATACTGATTCATTTGACTCATGATTATTCCTTGAGAAAAATAGTGTGCCATTATTATCATATTACAGATTAAAAAACTGAAGTTCAATTTAATTAAGCAACATTCAAAAAGTCACCAGACTAATGGGCTGTGGAGCCAAGTCCAAATCATAATTTTCAGACTGCAAATTGGGGCCTCTTTTTACTAAACCAAATTGCTATTGTTAATATTTGGTGCAAATTCCAATTTAGAAAGAGCATGAATTTTACTTGAATTGTTGGAGCTGAAACAGGCAAATGAGCCTGAAATGCCTCCATGTCTAGCAAAATTCCAGGGTTTGGAGCTATTATCAGTGTTAAAGACACTTACCTAGACTTTTAGCCTTTCCTACCAGCACCAAAAACTAAAAGTGTATCTACTGCCAGACTGTTTTTCAAATGAATAGGTCAGCCTGGAGAAAAGCCAAAATTAGGAACCTTCCAGGCTTTGTAACTTGAAGGTCTTTAGATCTTTTCTAACAAAGACCATTAAAAGAATTTTGAGCCCTTGAGGCTGAAAACAAACGTGACATTCTGCTGCATTCAATAATTACTTGCTTCTGAGCATTTGTTTGCCATTATTTTCTGTGGCCCTTTTGTAGGATTTGTGTTGAGATTTCCCATATTGACATACCAAAATGAATTCATTATAAATTCCTTTGGTGGATGATTAATACCTTTCTGAATAAAATTCAAAATAGGGTAAGAGTAAAGATAGGCTTGGGGAAAAAACAGAGAAGTTGAATTCAATCAATCTTTTTATTGTCCTTGTGAAATTGGAAGATTACTAAAGCAGAGCTATCCCAGGTTTAAAAAAAGAAAAAAGAAAGAAGAAAAGAAAAAAAGACAAAGAGAAGAGAAGAAAGGAAAAGAGGAAAAAAGAAAAGAAGAAAATTTCAGAATATCCTTTTTTTTCTTTTTTTTTTTTTTTGGTTGTTGCTTTCTTTTTTTTTTTTTTTACTTATTTTTTTTCAGTGTTCCAAAATTCATTGTCTATGCACCATACCCAGTGCTCCATGCAATACACGTCTGTCTGGACTCCCATTCAAAACAATACATATGTAGGTAGCACAATGTTCTAAATGTATAAAGTCCCTGAATTTATCTTACTGGAAGGTGAGTTATAAAGTATTAGATAACTAACAAGTAATTTTGGCTGAGCATGTATTATAATTAATATTCAGAAGTATCCTAATTAACCACCTTAAACAACAAAGTATTGCAAACTTGACTAAGCAAATTATCCCCACTTTAGATTTTCTTTCTCCCTGAACCTAATGACAACAACAAAAAGATGCTGGATCAGTTAGCTTTTCCCATATAAAAATCACCCTGAAAACATAGTGTCTTAAAACAACAACCAGGGTGGAGTGTAGGATGCCACCAAGATGGTCCTGACCTCACTTCCCTTCACAAGAGAAACAACTGTTCAAGAACAAGGCTAAAGTATTCCCTATAAAACAGACACCAAGACAGATTACTTCAGAAGGGAAAAAGAAATGATTGTATGTTGACTGCATTGCCCCTCCCCCAGGCCATCACAGAACCATGCAGAAAGGTCTCCTGTGAGTCTCCAGCTCCTACAGCAGGAAAAAAGAACTCAAGAGGGACACTCAGTAGACCCCAGCACCATGGGTCACTTTACAAGAACCCTTATTGTGATTTCCCACCATGGGGACTGCAGAGGAATCTGTAGGGCTTGACTACTGGGAATTGGATGTGACAGAGAAGTGGGAAGGGGCTTACAACAACCAGTACATGGGCCTTGATAGACTAAGTTGATACCTGCGACCAGTGGTTTTCCAACCACTATTTTGGATTCCAAGTAGTAATTCCAACCAGTGGTTTTGCTCATCTGCAGAACCAAGTCAGGATGCACTCTGACCAAGGAACTTGGTGGGATGCAGATCTAATTCAGATCCTCAAATAAGGAGTTTTGGCAGCCCTATTGTCTAGTTTGCCCAGGAAGGGAGCAGAATCACAGCTCCACCATTGCAGAAAGTGCCCTCCAGTCCCATCAGACCAGAAGGACTGGCAAAAACTACTGGAAGTAGTTTGGCCCAGTGGTGCTCCAGGCAGTCAGGCAGAGTTGATTGCCCCAGAGCAAGACCAGTACTGGATATGGAGGATTCACAGGCTAGGCACAAATGGGAGATTAATTTATAGACAAAGTTGAGATGAACTCCCAGTACCTCCTACCCTGATAGTCTGTTTAGAAAATTTTGAGAGTGGCCCAGAGTGACCCCTCCTCTTGCCCAGGCAAAGAGCTGAATCATAGCCCCACCAACCATGGAGACTGTCTCTTGGTCTTATTTGACCAGTAGGGTTGGTGACAATTCCTGGGAGCTGTGCAGCCAAGCAGAACTTGAGCTAAGAACCAGAAAGGCAATGTTGACAAGTTTAGAGGACAAAGCTACTGGCTCTGTTTGGTCAGGGAACTTGGTGTGTAGTTGGCTTGAGTTAAGACAACATTGAATTTTATCACCTTTACAGCTGCTTCTCCTATTGTGCCCAGGCGGGGAAGGTGATTCATAGCCCCACTCATTACCGAATATAGCCTCCAGGATGACCAACCTCGGTACCTAACCAGAGCACACAGAAACCTGCAGAGCATTCAACAGCCCCAAGTACAGTGACACCTGAACAGCAACATTCTCTGGAACAACCAATGGATCAGAGAAGAAATTAAATGGGAAATAAAGTTTGAGACAACTGAAAATAGAAACACAATATACCAGCACTTGTGGAATATAGCAGATATATACCTTAAGGAGCTAAAAAGAGAAGAGCAAATAGAGCCCCAAGTTAGCAGAAGAAAAGAAACAATAGCAAATAGAGCAGAAATAAATGAAATAGAGAACAGGAAAAAAAAAAAAGAGAGAAAAGATTAACCAAACTAAGAGTTGATTCTTGAAAAGATAAGCCCTTAGCTAGACTAACCAAAGAAAAAACAAAAAGGACCCAAATCAACAAAATTATAGATTAAAAAAAAGAAGCATTACCATTACCACAGAAATTCAAAAGGCTGCAATAAGCTACTATGAACAACTATACACTAACAAACTGGAGCACTGGGGAAAAAATGGAAAATTCTTAGAAATATACAACTTATCTAGACTGAATCAGGACGAAATAGAAAATTTGAGTAGACTAATTACTAGTGAAGAGATTGAATCAGTAATCAAAAGTCTCCCAATAAAGGGAAGCTCAGCCAGACAGCTGCACAGATGAATTTTATCAAACATTAAACAAGAATTAACAGTAATCCTTCTCAAACTCTAAAAAATCGAAGAGGTCAATATTATCCCAATACTAAACCAGGAAAGGACACTACTAGAAAAGAAAACCGCAGGCAAATATCCCTGATGAATACAGATGCAAAAACTCCCAATACAATAATGGCAAACTGAATTCAACAGCACACTAAAAGGATCATTCACCATGATCAAGTGAGCTCTATTGTGAGTATCCAAGGATTGCTTAACAAATGCAAATCAATCAATGTGACCCATCAGATTAATTGAATGAAAGAAAAGAATCATGATCATCTCAATAGATGCAGAAAAAGCATTTGACAAAAAAAAATATATATATATATATATCCATTCATTATAAAAACCCTTAACAAATTAGGCAAAGAAAGAACATACCTCAACATAATAAAGGTCATATAAGACAAGCCCACAGCTAACATCATAGTCAATGGTGAAAGTCTGAAAGCTATTCCTCTAATATCAGGAACAAGATACGGGTGGTGCTTACTCTCACCAGTCCTATTCAGCATGGTACTGGAAGTCCTGGCTAGATCAGCCAGGCAAAAAAAAAAAAAAAAAAAAAAAAAAAAAAAAAAAAAAAAAATGGGGGAGGGAGGGAGGAAGAAGGGAGGGAGGAAGGTAGGAAGGAAGAAAGAACAGGTATCAGAATTGGAAAGGAATCACACCAGTCAGAATGGCTAAAATTAACAATTCAGGAAATGACAGATGCTGGCGAGGATTCAGAGAGAGGGGAACCCTCCTACACTGTTGGTGGGAATGCAAGCTGGTGCAACCACTCTGGAAAATCGCATGGAGGTTCCTCAAAATGCTGAAAATAGAACTACCCTATGACCCAGCAATTGCACTGCTGGGTATTTACCCTAAAGATACAAACGTAGTGATCCGAAGGGGCACGTGCACCCGAATGTTTATAGCAGCAATGTCTACAATAGCCAAACTATGGAAAGAACCTAGATGTCCATCAACAGAGGAATGGATAAAGAAGATGTGGTATACACAATGGAATACTATGCAGCCATCAAAAGAAATGAAATCTTGCCATTTGCGACGATGTGGATGGAACTAGAGGGTATCATGCTTAGCGAAATAAGTCAATCGCAGAAAGACAACTATCACATGATCTCCCTGATATGAGGGATAGGAGATGCAACATGGGGGGTTAAGGGTGTAGGAGAAGAGTAAATGAAGCAAGATGGGATTGGGAGGGAGACAAACCATAAGTGACTCTTAATCTCACAAAACAAACTGAGGGTTGATGGGGGAGGGGGGTTGGGAGAGGAGGGGTGGGATTATGGACATTGGGGAGGGTATGTGCTATGGTGAGTTTACACACTGTGAAGTGTGTAAACCTGGCGATTCACAGACCTGTACCCCTGGGGATAAAAATATATTATATGTTTATAAAAAATAAAATTAATTTAAAAAAAGAATTGGAAAGGAAAAAGTAAAACTGTCTTTATATGCAAATGGCATTGTTTTATAAATAGAATATTTTAAAGATGCAACTAAAGCTGTTCGATCAGTAACTTCACTAGAGTTTGAGGATACAAAATTAACATACCAAAAAATCAGTGGTGTTTCTATACACTAGCAATGAATTTTCTGAAAAAGAAAGAAAGAAATCCATCTGATTTATAATAATGTCAAAAACAATAAAATACCGAGGAATAAATTTAACAAGGGAGATGAATAATCTCAACTCTGAAAAATATGAGACTGATGAAATCAAAGATGATAAAAATAAATGGAAAGGTATCTTATATTTGTAGATTGGAAAACTGTTAAAATGACAGTATTACCAAAAGCCATTTATAGATTCAAAGTGTCCCTCTCAAGAGTCCAACACCATTTTTTATACAAATAGAAAGCTCTACTTTTTATGGAACCACAAAAGACCCCAGATAACCAAAGAAATCATGAGAAAGAACAAAGCAGGAGACATTACACTTCCTGATTTTAAGCTATACTATAAAGCTATGGTCATCAAAACAGTATGGTACTGACATAAAAACTGACAAATAGACCAATGGGACAGAATCAAGAGCCCATAAGTAAACCCAAGCATATATGGTCAACTAATATTTGACAAGGGACACAAGAATATCAATGGAGAGAAGACAGTCTCTTCAATAAATGGTGCTGAGATAATTAGATATTCTTATGTAAAAGAATGAAATAGACCCATATCTTATACCACTCATAAAAATTAATTCAAAAAATGGATCAAAGACTTAAAGGTAATAAGACCTAAAACCATGAAACTCCTGGAAAAAATATAGGAACAAAGCTCTTTGACATGAATCTTGGTTATCATTTTTTGGGTATAACACCTAAAGGATAAGTAACAAAATCAAAAATAAACAAGTGGGACTACATCAAACTAAAAAGTTTCTGCACAGCAAAAGAACCTATCAACAAAGTGAAAAGAAAACCTATAGAATGGGGAAAAATATTTGTAAATCTTATCTCTATTAAGGGATTAGTGTCCAAAATATATAAACAACTCAATTGGGCAAAACACCTGAATATACAAAGAAGGTATACAAAAGACCAACACATACATGAGAAGATGCTCAACATCACTAGTCATTAGGAAAATGCAAATTAAAACCACAGTGAGATATAACTTCACACCTGTTGGAATGGCCATTATCAAAAGGACAAGAGATAAATGCTGGTATGCAGGTGGAGAAAAGGGAAACTTTGTGCACTGTTGTTGGGACTGTAAATTTACATAGCCCCTATGGAAAACAGTATAGAGGACAGCCAAAAAATTAAAAATGGTACTACTGTATAATCTGGAAATTTTATTTCTGGGAATATATAAAAAGAAAATGAAAACACTGACTATAAAGTTTTCTTCACCCCCATGTTCATAGCTGTGTTATTTACAATAGCCAAGACATAAAAACAACCTAAGTGTCCATCGGTGGATGAATGAGAAAAAAAGTTGTGGTATATAAACAATACAATATCAGTTAGCCATTAAAATCTGAGGAAATCCTACATTCATGATGACATGCATGCACATTGAAGGTATTATACTAAATGAAATAAGTGAGACAAAGGTAAGTACAGTGTGATCTCACTTATGTGTAAAATCGTAAAAGAAAAAAAATCACACTCATAGAAAGACATCAGACTTGTATTTATAAGAGATAGAATGTGGGGGCAGAGAGAATTGCAGGAAGGTGGTCAAAAGGTACAAACTTCCAATTATGAGATAAATAATTACTGTGATGCTTGGGTGGCCCAGTCAGTTAAGCATCTGACCCTTATTTCAGCTGAGGTCATGATCTCAGGGTCTTGAGATCAAGCCCCACATCAGGCTCCTTGGTGGGCGTGAAGTCTGCATAAGATTCTCTCTCCCCTTCTCTTTGCCGCTCCCCCACACTCTCTCTCTCCCTCTCTAAAAAAGAAATATATAAAGATAAATAAGTATTGGGATATAATATACAACATGATGACCAGCTAACAGTGCTGTATGATATACAGGAAAGTTGTTAAGGAAGTCAAACCAGTAAACCTCTCATAACAAGTAGAAAATTTTTTTTCTTCTTTTTTCTTTCTTTTCTTTTTATTGTATTTATATGGAAAAATAGATTAACTGGACCTACTGTAGTAATCCTCTCACAATATATGTAAATCAAATCTTTGTGCTGCACACCTTCAACATATACAGTGGTGTATATCAATTTTTTCTCAGTAAAACTGGAAAGCAAAAACAAAAACTAAATAACAACCATTTATTTAGCTCAAGATTCTGTGGGTCTGTCGTTCTTCAAATCTGGGACAGTTTGGATGATCTCTCTTGAGCTTTTTTTGTGAGTTTGTGCTTAGCTGGTAGGTCTATTGATGGCTGTGTTCAAAGATGTCTTACTATTGGCAATCATCCAGGATATTGTGACAACTAGGGCACACGTCATTCATCCTCTGACCAGCTAGCCCTGACTTCTACATATAGTGACCACAGAGTACAGAGAACAGCTAGAAAGAAGAGACACTGCTGCTCAGTGCTTTTCATTCCTCTGCTTGTACTGTATTTGCTAGCAACCCATTGACTAAACCAAGCACATGGCAAGACCGAGATTCAATGGGTAAGAAACACCACCTTCTTGACAGGAGGAATTGCAAGTCCACATTGAAAAGAGGTGCCTACAGCTATGAAAGATTCTGTTACAGTCTGCCATGAAGGCAAAGCCTAATACAGTATCTTCAAAACCCAACTACGAAGAAGAGAAACAGAAAATCGTGTTGCAGCACTCAGCAACTGAAGCCAGTCATGCCTACTCAAATTCACATTGTTGAAAGATAAAGTTGTGTGAAATTTTACTAATGCCCTAAACCTACATGGTAGGATGTTAAATATATATCCTTTTTTTTATTCCTTTTCCTGAGATGTAATAAACCATGCAAAAGTTTAAAAAATGGTTTTGACTCCAAGAAGTAAGAAGTAAGAGTTCTGCCACCACTCCCAGGTGAGTAGTAATCTGGAAGTTCAGAATATTTTAGCAGAAGGAACAGAGCCAGATGTTGTAACAAAGATTAAATGTTCTCTCTCCTTTCTTCCTCTCCTCCTATGCTTTCCTTCTCTTCCCCTAGTAGCCTGTAGTTTGTAGAACACAAATAAATAGTGTTGTGACTCTATAATAGAGTGACAAACTCTATTATAACAGTAAATTGATTATCTAGACAAAGCCATCCAAGCAGGAACAAAATCCTAAAAAACACAGAGAAATTACTAGAAAGGAAGGAAGGAAGGAAGGGGAAGAAAAAGGAAAGGAAAAAGAAGGGGGGAAGGAAGGAAGGAAAGAAGAAAGTTAGTTGTTAAAAAAAAAAAATGGGGGGGTGCCTGGATGGCTCAGTGCGTTAAGCCTCTGCCTTTGACTCAGGTCATGATCCCAGGGTCCTGGGATCGAGTCCCACATCAGGCTCTCTGCTCAGCAGGGGGTCTGCTTTTGCCTCTCTCTCTCTGCCTGCCTCTCTGCCTACTTATGATCTGTCAAATAAATAAATAAAATCTTAAAAAAAAAAAGACCAAGAATGTGGATGAGAAGAAAATAATGCAAGAATAGAAGAAAATTTCTTATAACTCAATAAGAACATAAACTCAATATAAAAGAAGCTTAAAGAGAGTCAATAAAACATTAGAATGATATATGGTATAGAAAGGGAAATTCAATCATAAATAGTAAGGGTACAAACAAAATAATTTTAGAATTAATAGATTTTAAAGAGCAATGACTTCCACAGACACCACTGGAAAACAATATTGTCACAGAGGAAAAGCTTGAGGTAATCACAGAAGATGCACATGAAAAAAGAGATAACAGCATTTAGAGAAAAATTAATGAATGGGAAAAGCAAGGATGATCCAATTAAGGATACTTGTTATCCACAAAGTAGTAAGTCCAATAAAGGGAATCATATTTTTATTCAATGATGTAATAAGAGAAAAATTTTCTAGAATGAGGAAAAAATTGAATTTGCCATTGGAAAAGTAAATGTAATATGTTCCAGAAATTACAACACTGATTTTATATATATATATATATATATATATATATATATATATACATATATATATATATATATATATATATATATATATATATATATATATATACTAGCCAAGGTTTTATACTTTAATAAGGAATAAAGAAGGAATTCTGAAAGTATCCAGGCTTTAAACCAAATCATTGACAAGGAGAAAAAGGTTGGTCTCAAGCTTTTGCATAGCAATATTCTATGCCAGGGGACAACAGAATAATATCTACAAAATTCTGAAAGGAAGAAAGTGTGATCCAAGAACACTGTGCTTAGTTTAGCATCAAGTATAAGGCAATAAATAGATAATCATCCTCAAATATGAACAAATTTGAGGAATATACAGCCATGAGTCTCTCTCTCTTTTTTTTTACCTTTTAAAATTTTATTTAAATTCAATTACATACAGTCTATTACTAGTTTCAGAGGTAGAGTTCAGTGATTCATCGGTTGCACACAACACCCAATGTTCATTACATCAAGCACCCTCCTTAATGCCCATCACCCAGCTACTCTATACTCCCTACCCCCTCTTCCCTCAAGCAACCCTGTTTGTTTCCCATGATTAAGAATGTCTTATGATTTATCTCCCTCTCCGATTTCATTTTATTTTCTTTTCCCTTATTTTCCCTATGAGCTTCTCTTTCATTTCTTAAATTCCACATGTGAGTGAGATTATATAATTGTTTTTCCCTGATTGACTTATTTCACTTAGCATAATACCCTAGTTCCATCCTCACCATTGCAAATAGCAAGATTTCAAATTTTTGATGGCTGCACAATATTACATTGTATATATAAATCACATCTTCTTTATCCATCCATCTATCAATGAACATCTGGGCTCTTTCCATAGTTAAGCTATCGTGGACATTGCTGCTATAAACACTGGGGTGCAGGTGCCCCTTCAGATCACTGTTTGTATCCTTTGGGTAAATATCTAGTAATGCAATTGCTGGGTCATATGATAGCTCCAATTGTAACTTTTTGGGGAACCCCCATCCTGTTCTCCAGAGTAGCTGTACCAGAGCTATGAGCCTTTCAAAAAACTACTTAGCAAACAGATGAACTTGAAAGAAACTGAAAGAACTCAGGAATAACAAAGTCCTGGTAGTCATTCAAAATATAGAATTGATTTTTAATATACTATGAGAAGTCTGGTTATTGAAATAAATTGGTGTGAAGTGCTTGTGCAATAAGAAAAACTGGGGAAGCTGCAGGATCAGTTAACACACAGCTCTTGCACTACAGGCTCTCAATCACCACTAGCTAAAATTTAACCAAGTAGTTAAAAGAAATTTAAAAACACAATGTCTCTAACTTCATATTTTCTACTATCTATTTTCTTTTTCTTAGGATATTTTAGGAAAAATATCTTTGGTAATGAAGAGATGATAGATAGATGATTGATTGATAGATAGATGTTCTTTACCTATATCCAACTATATGAAGCTTTATGGTCCCTCTATATTTCAATTCAGTTTGATTTTGCTTAACTCAATTCAGATTATATATAAATTTTACAGAAATAGTATCAATAACATGATCTCATTTTTATAAAAGTATACCTCTCTATCTTTCTTCTCTATATTTATGTGAATAAAAAGATATCTCTAATGATATTTCTTAAATGTTAATGAAGTTTGTTTCTGGATGGTGGGAGTGATTGAATGTTTTCAATCTTTTTAATTTTACTTTTCTGCATTGTCATAGTGTGAGGACATATCAATTTTATAAAAATAGTATAGTGATTTTTTATTAAAACAGAAAATGGGAAGCAAATGCAGTAAAATTTTAACCGTGGTACATTCTTGCTGGCGGGAAAAATGAATGACTATTACATGATACTTTTTTGTTGTGGTACTCTACTGTAATTCTTTTAAATTTCTAAAAATTTTTGTTTTAATTTGAAGAGAAAGATAAATATTGGTCACAAAAACTGATGCCTATTGATTTTGTAAAAAAATATTTTTTGGTCCTCTGCTGTGTGGTAGCTCACACCTCTAGAAAGAATCTGAGGTCAATCTTTAGGTTGTTGCCTCCTCTTTGTTACCTGATATAAGAATGTGTGAATGAATGCCTGACTGTGACTCAACAAGAATCAAACCATGGCCTGGAAAAAATCTGCCAAGCAGGTGAAATATGTCCATAGTAGAGTCTGATTAATAGGAAAAATCAGGATATTTAGCTCCAAACACTATTAATGAGACACCTGTTTGAAGGCTGTGAATGAAGAATGCAGTGTGGACTATTATAGAAAGGAGATGAAAGATAGTGTAAAAGAATGATAACCAACCTGGTAACCATAACATTACTAGGTCCTGGGATTGAGCCCCACGTCAGGCTCCCCATTCAGCTGGTAACCTGCTTCTCTCTTTCCCACTCCCCCTCCCTGCTTATATCCCATCTCTCACTGTCTCTCTCTCTTTCAAATAAATAAATAAAATCTTTACCAAAAATATAAAATAAAATAAAATAAAACATAAATTTATAGGACTCCTGGGTGGCTCAGTCAGTTAAGCGACTGCCTTCAGCTCAGGTCATGATCCCAGGGTTCTTGAATCGAGCCCCGCCTCAGGCTCTTTGCTCAGTGGAGAGCCTGCTTCTCCCTCTCCCTCTGCCTGCCTCTCTGCCTACTTGTGCTCTCTCTCTTTCGGTCAAATAAATAAATAAAATCTTAAAAAAAAAGAATGATAACCATAAATCCAACAGTAATTGGGCTGCTATTGATCCACAAGCCATGGGCAGTAAGTAAACCTCCGAATGAAGTTGAAAACATGGAACAATAATGACTAACATCAGGAGAAAGAGAGAAAGTAATATGGTAAAAAGGCTGCTATTTAAATTCCTCAATTCTTTCCTCCTTCCTGTCTTTACCTCTATGCTGAAAGTCCTTCTAGAGAATCATTGTCTCTAAGAGACAGAAATGCAAATTCCACCAAGTTCAGGTTAAGTCCATGAATCAAGCCGTGCTCTGAGGTCTTTGAAGCAGTCAGAGATCTCTAAGCAAGTCCTGCATGAAGACACTATAAAAATACTATTACAGTGAGAACCTAAAAATGTTAAAATATAAACAACTAAAAAAATCTATGTACTGTCAAAAAAAACTAAAATAACACAACTCTTTCCTTGGTTTTGTGTGGTAATAAATAAGTAACAGTGCCATGATAAATGCTCCCTTTTAAGGAATGTGCCTTATGTAGATGGGCTCATACAATCCTCTGAAATAGCAGTTATTACTAATCCAACTTAATAGAGAAATTACAGAATTTACAGAGAAACTAAGCAATTTGCTCAAAGCAATAAAGAGTCAAGATTCAAACTAAAGAAGCTCTGTTTCCAAAGACCACACTTGTTCTAACACCTACCACTAAAAGTCAATGTTACTTAATCATAAGCATAGAAATTTATTTTATAATGTGAAAAAACTGGAAAATCCCAGGGTGGAACCCTAAAGAAATGCCAAGGGCTCTTTTTATTATAATTAATCTGGAATTAATTCCAATTTTTAAGGTGGGGATTTTTTTAATAGATGATTCAAAAATAATTAAATTGTGGTTCTGAAAAATATTTAATTTAGCCAAAGCAGGAGCAAATCCTGATGACAAAGGAATGATGTTGATGAAATGAATTTCTGAACTTGAAAATAACCTTGGTGAGATCTAGACCAAGTTTGACAAAAGAACTTTAAACACATCTAATGTTTGTTATAATAGAGTTAAGTATCAACACATTCTCTTTAAACTTCTTCCAGATAGTCTATTAAAAAATACATATTTTCAAAAGAAAAAAAGATCCATTGTACAGCCAAGCTATAAACGACCACATATTGGTCAAATCTATCATGGAAATACTAGAAATTCTTCTGAAAATCACTCTTTTCTGTAGTTGTAAAAGCAACTCAACTACAAAAACATTGTAGATCATGTCTTAAAACAAATTTTTTCACTTTTCAATATTCTATATTTAAAAACATGATATTCCAGTATCTATACAGTTTACAATAATTCTTTGTCTAGGTAATAATATTTCACACCACTGGGATACCTGGGTGGCTCAGTTGGTTAAGCAACTGCCTTTGACTCATATCATGATCCTGGAGTCCTGGGTTGGAGTCCCACATCAGGCTCCCTGCGTGGCAGGGAGTCTGCTTCTCCCTCTGACCCTCCCACTTCTCATGCTCTCTCTCTCTCTCTCATTCTCTCTCTCTCAAATAAATAAATAAAATATTTTTTAAAATATTTCATACCACCCTGGTATCCTTTTTTCTATGCTTTTTAATTGAGAATGCTTTGCTTGGTCACTGACCTCTAATTTTGTGTCATATCCTTCATACTTTGTTCTGCCCACTGAGGCTCAATGACAAGGAGTTTGGGGAATGTAGTAGAAAGACTACAGGGTATGGAATTTAAATGACAGGGCTTAAATTTCAAATTAAACTAGTCAATAGTCAAATGAACAAAGCAGTGTAAATTCCATGGGTTGAGGATTGTGTGCTATCATAATCCCAGTGCCTAGAAGAGTAAATAAGCATTCAATCAGTATTTGGTGAAAGTAAAAATAATGTTTTAACCACAGTACAGGATTACTTTTTTGTAAATGAGTAAACTTATTTTATAGAGTAGTTTTAGGTTCACAGCAAAATTGAGCAGAAAGTCCAGAAAGGTTCGATATTCTCCCTGTCTACACACACACACACACACAACCTCCACCACTACTGATAACCTGCGCTGCAATGATACATCTGTTACAGTCCATGAACCTGCACTGACACATCATTATCACCTAAAAGCTATAGTTTAGATTAGGATTCACTCTCGTGTTGTACATTTTATGGGTTTTTCCAAATGTTTACTGGTGCGTATCCACCATTATAGTATCTTACAGAATCGTTTTGGTGCCTAGAAACCCTCTGGGCTCCAACATTTATCCCTCCCTACCCCACCTAAACCAAAGCAAGCACTAATCATTTCATTGTTCCTATAGTTTTGTCCTTTTCCAAAATGTCACATAGTGGGAATCAAACCACACGTAATCCTTTCAGATTGGCTCCTTTCACCTAGTAATAAGCATTTAAGTTTCATCCATGTCTTGTCATGATTTGATAGCTCATTTCTTTTTAAAGCTAAATAATATTCCATTTTCTGGATATACAATTTATTCCAAGTACTTTTTTTTAAGATTTTATTTATTTACTTGACAGGGAGAGAAAGAGAGCACAAGCAGGGGAAACAGCAGAGGGAGAGGGGAAGCAGGCTCTCTGCTGAGTCAGGAGCCAGATGTAGGACTTGAACCCAGAACCCTGGGATCTTGACCTGAGCTGAGGGTAGACACTTAACAAACTGAGCCACCCAGGCACCCTCAGAAGTAAGGTTAAACAATAAAACATAATACTAATTATTATTATCATCATCATGATTGTTGAAGTGACATTTCAACCTTGTCAACTTGACTTGACTTGTCAACTTGACTACTCTTGGTTTTTGAGTCATAAAAGCCTGTAAATTTTTCACTTTTTCAGCAACAAAAAGATGTTATAAACATATGTTCAATACATTGGCTGACGTGTGGTCAAATATCATACCCATAAAGCCATCAGCTTGCAACTGTTGCTTCATAGAGTGCTAATGGAACTTGAACTTGATGTCCAATAGTCCCTCTTCCTTTCATAGAGAGACTATGACTAAGAGAATTTCCAGACAAATAAATATTTCTTTTTCCTCACCTCCAAAGACCAATTTCAACATCAAATTCATCCCTAGTACTAAAAATTTGGAAAAGGAAAAAGGAAGTGTAAATTTAGGTCTTTTCTGCTATGGGCCCAAACCTAAAACTAAGTATATCCAAAATTAATACCAAATCCATATTTTGAGCCTAGAGTAAATCCAGCTTTCCTGTGGTCTGCCAAGCCAAGAATGATTGGACATGAGATAAAGGTTCCTCCTTCCTGGATGGTAGAACAGAACCATAGAGTTTCTGGACACTGAAATAAAATTCATTTAATAATTCACCCATTGATGGTTTTGTCTGAAGAATTTCTTCAGGAACCATTTTTATGAAATGGGTTTCCATTTCATTTTATTGTCTGACATGCTAAATCATTTCATAAACCAAATTTAACCTGTAGCTTGCAAGCAATCAGGGCACCCTTACTGGAATAAGCCCACACTAATACAGAAAGAGAGCAGAGTGACTCTCCTATGAGCATGGCCTATACTTTTCAAAATCTGACTATATCCAGTTTAAGAAAAGATACTGATATTGAAAAGGTCAAGAAAGACAGAGGTCTCATAGCAAATTGAAACATGATCCCACCATGTTCCCTAGGTCATTTTTTAATGCAGGCATGAGCACAACTCAATTAACTAAAATTATTATAGCAACTCTTTCTTGCTGGCATTGACAGTTGCAGATTCCAAGGAACACAGATTTTTTTGGGGGGGTGCTATATTTTGTGTGACTATTAAGAAGAGATATTTCAAGTATAACAGGGTTTCACATCTCTTAACCCAATGTGAAGTTGACAAGTGCACCCACTGGACATGGAAAATATGAATTCTGTTCATAGTGATACATGTGGTCTATCTCCAGAAAGGAGCAGTTCTAATAATTCTCGGAAATAGGGAAAAGGTCCATGTGTTCTTTCATGTCCTTTATTTTAGAGGCACAATTTCACTCATTCTTTATCCAATTTTCTAAACATATATCAGAACTTCAAAAGATAAGGCAGGACATTGTGGCAACTAAGCTTAAAATTTAGTTCAATAAAAACTATCCTGGGTTCTAAAATATAAATGGCAAGTATGTCTAAACATCTGGGACATAATCTCCTGCTATCTAACCTTACTACATCAAGAAGTTTATATAGATTTATATGAGGACTGCCTCAGATGAGGCTCCATTAACTCTGGCACAAAATCATTGTCTTAAAAGAATAAAATTTGATTTACCTTGTTCTTATCATCATTATTTTGAACATCCACTATGAACAAATTTTAAATCTACTTGAGACCTAATGTTCTGGGATTTATGTGCCAAACATTGATTCTCTTATTCTAGAGTTAAATTTAATTACATCAATCTTTCATTTTTATGCATTCTTATATAGAAAAGCCAGAACTAAATTTGAAAGTATTTTTCTTTGTCCCTAAATGAATTTACCTCAGCAATTTCAATTTTCATTTCAAGAGCCACACTGCAGAATTACAGACCAAAATAGGATAAATGTAGGAAACAGAGGGCAAATTTTACACAGATTTTGCCTTAATTTTCAATATACCAACACCTAATTTCCTTACTAAGTGAGAACTCCCAAATATTGTTCTAAAAACAAAACAAAACAAAAAATAGAATAGAGTCCTAGTGCAGTAAAATTTCCTCCATAGTTAATTATTCCTAGAAAACAAAGCCTACCCTTTACTCTGATTCTTTTCAATTCTGTTACAGAATCATAAATATTTTCTACTCCTCACATTGCTCTCAGATCCTGCAAAAACACATTTACATGGCTCTAATTCAGCTAGATACTGAACAGAAGTATCTGTAATGTTTCTATATTGGAACTGACTTGCTGAAATTAATACTGTTAAGTCATTAAAGCATAGTCCCAACGAAAGCAATTTCATGGGATTACATTATGTATAAGGAAAGGAATTTCTCATGATTAATTTTTTGGTTGTTTTGGCATTTTTTTTTATTTAGGCTTCTTAGAGAATTGTTTCTAAGCATTATTTTCACTCTCTTTAATAATTATTTAGTTGACGAGTATTTTGCTTGGTCTGAAATTCACCCTTGGTCTACAAGGCAATGATATATCTACAGTCAACAGTAAAGGTCATACTTCACAGTTTAAAACAAAAAAGAGAAATAGGGATTGGGGAAAGATTGTGGGTAAATAAAAAGTACTAGATCACTGAAGTTTCTTGTTTATGTAACAGGATTTTTCTCAAACAAAAATCAGCATGTATTTGCTGAATCTCACTTCAATATAGTAATTTATTTGCATGTACAGCTGAGAACCAACAAAAGCTTCAGAAATCAAAATCCTTTTCTAATAAATTACCTCCTCTAAAAAAGGAGGGTGTTAATAAACAGCAGCCACTTCTATTAAAGCTCTACGAAACTGCAAAGTGTTTGATGGATACCATTTTCATGATTAATGTTGCAAGGCCTTATAATCTATTACTCTCATACAGTTTAGTTCTTCATTTCTAATTTTCTGGTTCAAAGTACTAAAGCAAGTTAGTAAAAAGCTGGAGAATCAATTTAAAGAGCAGTGGTACAAACAAAAAATTCTTGAATCAAAGGAGTTGATTTTTGTCAGCATGAGCCAAAAAGCCAAGAACCATATCCTTCTACTCTAAGGTGTGTAGTTTACTGTCTTTGTTGTCATTTCTAAAGAAGAGCACAAAACAATTTTTTTAAAAAGTCAATTGTCACTTCAAGAATTTGGAATCATCCAAAACCTTTTCCTTCCCCCCCAAATGCTTGCAAAAGTTGGCTCAGAAACCGCTCTATCACTGTAAAAATAAATGAGAAGATTGTGCATAATACCATAGAAATCCAAGTTAGTGGTGTATTGAGAGGGATCTGCTTTCCTATTCCCAGATGATTGAATTAAGGCATGAACTGCAGGGAATGCTTTCAAAATAACTCTGTTCATTATAGATGCTTTTGGAGGAAGAATCCAAAGTGTTCCAAGTCCCAAGAGCTACTCTGCTACACTGAGTGGCCTTTGGATTGACATCCATACTAGTCAACTTATAACAATCTCAAATCCCACAACAGCTCTGCTGGCCAGAATATTTTTATCATAGAAAGGATCAAGAAAATGGCTTGAAATAAGTTGATCTTGTATGAAAGCTACATTAAAGATGGATATTCAAAATCCATGAATTAAGCTTGCACTCTATCAGGAATGCAATCGTGTCTTTGTTTATTGAGATGATGAGTGTGGACAAGGCAGTAATAAAATGAATATATACTCTATTTCTAAGTTCAGACCCAGCATATAATAGAAGCACAAAAAATACACAACTATTAAGTGAAAAAATATTTCAGCCAAAATTTTGTTTTGAGAGAAATCAATCACAACTGAAATCACTTTTGAATCATTTGACTTATTGATACACAGTTGGTTTGTGAAAGAAATTATTTCTTTAATTTCTGCATCAAGATATATCAAAATATAAAAAAAATGTTTTCCCATAAAAAGAATTTGGAAGTAACGTAATACGTTCTGAAGGTATTTTTTCTATTCCAGAAACTCAAAATTCACACTTTGTGTTTTTAGCTAAAACTTCTTATCCATTGTACCTGCCAATAAACAATTTTGTTCCACTTTGACTCCTATTTCCTGTACCATAATTCTACTTTCCTCTTTCCTCACTCAATATAACAAACAAATACATATTCATCCTTGCAGATTCAGAACAGCATGTAGACTCAATTAATTCTCTTCTGTGATTCACTGATACTTATTCCAAGAAATAGTTCCTATCAAAAATCAAATCCTTTTATTGAATTCATCAATCACTTACCACAGACTTGAAGGTGACACATTCTTAAGCTATCCTACCCCAGGGGAATGTAACAATCTAAAGTTATTTCAAGTTTTTCAAGATTTGTTCACATTTTTATCCTTATATAGACAACATCTGGGTTATATGAGATTGGAAGAACTTGTGGAGAATTCCCTACACAGCTGTCTAAAAGAGCAAAGAGACTTGTTAACAGGAGAGATAATCCAGTTAGAATAATTGGCATTTGCAAGGCATGGTTATATTATGAAGACTCAGTTTGGCTCTTACCCAACCTCACCTCCTATTGCATAGGCAAGGAATCTGCACTAATATTGAAGAGCCACAGATCTCCATGGAAATAAAGTGGATCTGGGTCATTTCTGAGTGTTACTCTCTCCTATGCATAAAACTAGTCAAATTACTCTAGTTTACTGCATTGAGAGTGAGAAGAGAGTATTTCGAGAACAAAAGGAAAAAAGGATTTTTTTTCATGAGGCAACTGCTTTTCATCTCAAAAATTGTCTGAACTTCATCCTTTCGTTGTTATTAAATCATAATTTCTTCCATTGCATGAGAAGAAGTTGTGCCTTGGAAATAAACAGTTCATACCTGAGATATAGCCATCAGAATATTCCAACCTGCCCAATACTGTCTGGCTGATTCAGACCTTGAACTCAGAAAGTTGAGTCTGTTTCTTTACCTCACTTAACAGAAAGGCAAACATACTGTCAGCATTTGATTAATAAACAATGATACAAAGTCCTGGGAGGCAATTTGTGGTCCACTCCTGGACATCCTTCCCCTTGGCATGTCTCACTAGGCAGTGATAGATCTGGCTGCCATTACCACTGAAATGATGGAAAGTATCTGACACTTTACTCAAATTGGAAGGGAAGAGGGGATGCACAAAACCTCTATGTGAGGAACCACCAACTTTCCATGGAGTTATGTAGTGAGAAAAACAACTTCTTTTCACTGCTTGTCAGAGACAGTAAAATTGTACATAGCTTTTGATGAAATCTTGAGAGATACACTGAGAAGGATTTATATCATCAGTATCCAAGTGTGTTTCTCCAAGGGATTAGATGCTCCTTGGAAAATTAGACTTAAAAATCAATATGGCATTTCATGGTACCCAGTCAATTATTAACACCTACAATATGAATTATACCGTGTAATTAAATTTTTTTAAAAAATACCAGCCACCAAGTATACCAAGCATTTTTAAATAATAGGCAACATAGCCAACTTTTTCTTTCAGAACAAAGACATTTTATTGCCTCTGTTCTTGTCTTGCTCAATGAGATTTTAAGGAACAGGACTCTGGAAAGGAAATGTTCAAATTCAATGTCTTTTGTTGTCCACAGTTTCACTTAAGAAGCAACAAAACAGATCATTCTTACCAGGATAACACATGGTAAACAGAGCGAATAAAATGTTAATTTAGCAAGATATGACCATTAATTTATCTAAAGTAAATACTATTTTAGAGGTATCTACTTCTTGGAGTAGGCCCTCTCCTTTCCTGTGAACTGTCTCTACAACTGAGTTCATCTGATAGTGTCTCTTGCTGTCCTCTGGCTGTAGCTGGGTGGTCCAAGTGTGAGTACCTGTCCTGCTCATATTTTCTCTTTCATGAATCAAAATGGGAAATATGGAATTCCAATCAGTCAATTGTTGGGAGTGAGCACAGAGAATGTGTCACTTAAAAAATGGTGAAACCGGGGCGCCTGGGTGGCTCAGTGGGTTAAGCCGCTGCCTTCGGCTTGGGTCATGATCTCAGGGTCCTGGGATCGAGCCCCGCATCGGGCTCTCTGCTCAGCAGGGAGCCTGCTTCCTCCTCTCTCTCTGCCTGCCTCTCTGCCTGCTTGTGATCTCTCTCTGTCAAATAAATAAATAAAATCTTAAAAAAAAAAAAGGTGAAACCATTCCCTATCATAAATGAAGAGAGAGAATAAGAAGGAGAAACAGAGAGAAAGTATTCAAAAAAAAAAAAAAAGACATAAGAAACCATGTACCTCCTGAAAGAGAGAATCAAAACATGGATGCCTTACTTTCTGAAGTCTCCCCTTTCTCATTTCATGCCCTTTAATTTCCTGAGATAAATTTCATTATAATAAACTTTTCTTTTTTGAGGCTTATTTGAATGGGATACCTGACATAACCAGAAACAATTTGTCAAATATATTTTTAAATTATTAAATAGTCATGATGAAGGGCATTCTGCAAGTCATCATGAAACAATTGGTAAATGAAAATTTCTACTCTCAAAGCAAAAGTATTTTTGAAGGAAAATATAACACAATTAGTTGTAAATGCCGTAATAAAAGGCACATGAGGTACTTGAGTCATAGATGATAGAAGTATCAGTGCTGGAATGAGAATAACTACAGTTGAATCCTACCACTTATCCACTTGTGGGTCTGCTAACAAAAAAGTGGTGTACCTACACAGGAGTAAATCCCACTTGATTGTGGTGAATGATTTTTTAAAGTACTGTTGGATTTGATTTGCTAACATTTTATTGAGAATTTTTGCATCTATGTTCATCAGGGATATTGTCCTGTCATTCCCTTTTTTAGTGGTGTCTTAATCTGGTTTTGACATCAGTGCAACACTGGCCTCATAGAATGAATTTGGATTTTTCCTTTTCTATTGTTTTTTAAATATTTTGAGAAGAGGTATTAACTTTCTTAAATGTTTGGTAGAATTCTCTTGTGAAGCCATATGGTCCTAGACTTTTGTTTGTTGGGAGTTTTTTTTATTACTGATTTAATTTCTTTGCTGGCTATCAGTCTGTTCAAGTTTTCTGGTTCTTCCTGTTTCAGTATTGGTAATTCTTATGTTTCTAGGAATTTATCCATTTCTTTCAGGTTGTTCAATTTATTTGGCATATAGTTTACTAAAAAATTCTCTTGTAATTGCATTTCTGTGGTGCTGGTTGTTATTTCTCCTCTCTCATTTATGATTTTATTTATTTGGGTCTTTTTTTCCTTTAGGTAAGTCTGGCTAGAGGTTTTTCAATTTTATTAATTTTTTCAAAGAACCAGCATCTGATTTCATTGATCTATTTTTTTTATTTCTATGTCATTTATTCTGTACCTACCGTTTTGTAAGTGCATAGTAAATGCTATGTGTTATAACCCCCAAATACCTGGAAGTAATTGTGTAATTGTAATTGTGACTTGGAAGGAACTCAGGGTTAGAGTTCACAGAGGGTGACACTGGATCTGAGTACTGAAAGATATATATTTAATTTCAGAAGTATAAAAAATATTCTAGGCAGGGAAGTAGAAGCAGCAAAGATACAGAGATGTGAACATATGTGGGCTTACACACACTGCTCACAATAGATAGTTGTAGGAGATGTGCAGCATAAAAGGAAAGAAGAAGAAAGAGTCTTTTAGTCCCAACTGATAGGAATGGAACATTATTCTGAAGATAAAATAAGATCATCAAAGACCCATCTTTTAAAATTAGAAAGAAACACTCATGTCTATGTTTAAAGAAAAAAAGTATTAAAATATGATAATATGAGGACAGAATGAAGACAATGAAATAGGTTGAAACTCTATTTCAATGTCCCAGGAATTTCCCACTACCTATGTGATGGTTCTTACATCAAGAGGAATAAAAAGGTGATTTCTGCATTTGAGGACCAGATGTTTAAAATACCTAGGCTTACCCAAAGGCCATTTTATTCATGAATTTCTACATCTAAAACATATGTTCCACTCTTTAACACCCAGTTCAAGATACCCAGGGGGAAGAAATCATCCAAAACTGAGCTTCCTATATCCAGGCCCTAATAATAGATAACAGATCTGCCTTAATGCCCCATATCCAGGATTTACCAGAAGTTCCTTAAACCACACCTGGCATATCAAAGCCTGGTAACTGGAAGGATATTTTATTTATTTATTACTTATACCCTGCTTTCTCCCAAGATGGTTTTCAAGGCAATGCATCCTGAAGTATAAAGAAGTACATCCCATAACCCTTTTAGGAATCTAAGAAATACAACAATAAAAAAGAGATACCTCTAAGTTTCAGGCCCATCCTAGATTCCTGTAGTTGGAATATCACCCTTTGGGAAATTCATCCAGAACTGCCTTTTTTGTTCTTTATAATGAGTAATGGTAAAAGAATAAAATGAAGGATTAGATGGGAGCTCTGCTAAACAAAAGTTGAAAGAGACTAAGATGGAGTCCAGTGTCTAATATAATAGGGGAAGGAGAGAAACACAACTGAGTTAGTGATCCAAAAGAAAAAAAAAAATTACAAAGGGGAACCAGTTAATACCAGTCAGAAGGGAGAATATAAAAAATATATTTAAAAAAAAACTATATGGGTAACATCATAAAATCAACACAACCAAATTCTCCACAAGTTTTTATTGTGGAAACTAACAAACTGATTCTAAAATTCTTGGTGAAGTACATAAAAGACTTAAAGCAGGCAAAATTTTTTTTAATTTTTTTTAAATTTTTAAAATATTTTTTAAATTTTTTAATATATTAATATATAATAATACATTTATATATCATATATATTATATATAACATATAATATAATGTAAATGATTATATATTTTTAAACTTTTTAAATTTTTTTTAATTTTTTAAGGTTAGAAAATTGAGACTATCAGATTTCAAGATTTATAACTATGCTACTGTATATAGTGTAATATGATTAGAAAGATAGCCAAATATACTAATTTAACAGGATAAAGTTCATAATTTTATGTATTTTATGCTTACATATATAGTTAATTGATTTTTAACAAAGATGCAAAATCAATTCAGTGAAGAAAAAAATGATCTTAATCTTTTCATCAATAGTTCTGAAACAACTGAACACCCAAATGCAAAAATAATAAAAGAATCTCAACCATATCATGAATCTTTAAAATCTGAACTCAGGGGGTGCCTGCATGGCTCAGTGGGTTAAGCCTCTGCCTTCGGCTCAGGTCATGATCTCAGGGTCCTGAGATCAAGCCCCGCATTGGATTCTCTGCTCAGTGGGGAACCTGCTTCCCCCTCTCTCTCTGCCTGCTTTCCTGCCTACTTGTGATCTCTCTCTCTGTCAAATAAATAAATAAAATCTTTTTCAAAATCAAATCAAATCTGAAATCAAAATGAATCATAAACTTAAATGTAAAACCTAAACTAAAATACTTACAGAAGAAAACATAAACTCTTTAGACCTTGAGTTAGGCAATGATTTCTTAGATATGTCTCCAAAATCATGATATGTAAAACAAAATTTGATAAATTATACTTTCTCAAAATTAAGAACTCCAGCTCTTTGAAAAGAAATTATTATGGGAATGAAAACACAAGCAACAAACTCCAAAAAAAAAAAAAAAACTTACAAACCACATATGTTATAAAGGACTTGTAAAGAATTCCCAAAATTCAATAATAAAAAAAAACCCCAATGTTTCCAATGATCAAGAGATTTGAACACACATTTCAATGAAAAAAGATATATGGATAACAAAGTGCACATGAAAAGACTCAACTAAATTAGACCACAATAATAAACTAATATACAATTTAGGAGATGTCTTAACTTTAAAAGATTGAGTATACCAAACAAATATGGGCAAAGATGTAGAGGAACTGGAACTCTCAAGCACTGCTGATGGGAAGGTGAAGTTGTATAGCCTCTCGGGGAAATAGTTTGGCAGTTTCTTAAACCATTAAACATATACCTACTGTATGGCTTAGCAATCCACGTCTACATACTTACCCAAGAGAAGTGGAAGCATATCTATATACATATAGACTTGTACCTAAATGTTCATAGCAGCTTTATTTTAATAGCCCCAAACTGAAAATACCAAATATATATCACCAGGTAGATAGGTAAACAAACTGTAGGATTTCTATGCAATGGAATACCACTCAACAATAAAAAGAATAAACTAATAATACATGTAATAACATAGATGAATTTCAAAATAGTTGTATATTTGCATAAAATTCTAGAAAATCATTATTATATGCCAACTATACTTCAATTTTAAAAATATAAATTAAAATATTAAAATATTACCTAATTAATGTTTAAAAATATTAAATAATAAAGTAAAATTCTAGAACATCAAACTAATTTACAGTAACAGAAAGCAGATCAGCAGCTTCCTGAGAATGGAGGGGTAGAAAGAAAGCAGGAGAGAGAAATTACAAAAGTGAATCAGAATAATTGGTACATTCATTATCTCGATTATGGTAATGATTTCACAAGTGTATGCCTATGTGCACTTTAAATATGTGCAATTTATACCAATTATACCTCAAAAAGCTATTTAAAAATTTAAAACACAGTAAGATAACATTACAAACACACTAGAATGGTTAACACTAAAAAAGCTGATGATACCAAATGTTGACAAGTATTTCAAATAATCTGAATCCTCATCTTTAGCTGGTGGGGGTATAACATGGTAATAAGTTGTTTGGAAATCTCTTTGGCAGTTCCTCATATAGTTAAAAATGCATCTACCCTATAACCTAATAATTTCACAGCTAGGCAATTACCCAAGACAAATAAAAACATTCACCCCTCAAAAAAACTTGGTGACATATAGCTGATATAACAGCTCTATAAAAGCTAAAAACTAGAAAACAATACAATGGAATACTAGTTAGCAATAAAAAAGAAACAATCTACTGACACATATAATAACATGAGTGATTCTTAAAAACATTTTGTTGGGGCACCTGAGTGGCTCAGTGGGTTAAAGCCTCTGCCTTCAGCTTGGGTCATGATCCCAGGGTCCTGGGATCGAGTCCCGTATTGGGCTTTCTGCTCAACAGGGAGCCTTCTCCCCTCACCCCTCTGCCTCTCTACCTACTTGTGATCTCTCTCTCTCTCTGACAAACAAAAAAAAACCAAAAAAAATCATTTTGTTGATCATGAAAGTCAGAAACAAATGGGCACACATTTATTTATCCATTTACAGTTCAATAGCAAGCAAAATTAATCTATGGTGATAGAAATCAGAATAGTATCTACCTTCAGCAAAGGGAAGGGAACAGACTGGAAAAGGGCAGGAGGAAATTTTCTGAGATGATAAAAATGCTCTATTTTCATTGGTTTTGGTTATATGTATTTGTTAAAGTCATAGAGCTATACACTGAAAATATGAGCACTTCACTGTATGTAAATTATAGTTCAATTCATAAAAAAGAAACATAATTTTAAAGGACTTGAAATGCATTGTATGCCATAATATTAAATAACAGATGAAATAAACTAGAAAGACACAAAACTATCAAATCTGAATCAAAAAATAGAACATTTGAATAGGTTTATAACAAATAAAAAGACTAAATCGGTAATTTTAAAACATTATACAATAAAATCCCAGGCCCAGATAACTTTACTTTTGAATTTTATCAAGCATTTAAAGAATAATTACTACAAGTCCTTCACAAACTTCCAAAATATATAGGAAGAAACACTTCCTAATTCATTCTATGAGGCCGGTAGTAATCTGATACCAAAACCAATGAGATATCATAAGAAAAGAAAATTATAGGCCAATATCTCTTGTAAAAATCCTCAACAACATACAGAACATTAAATCTAACAACACACAAAAAGGATTATACAGCATTACCCAGTGAGATTTACTGTAGGAATAAAAGGTTGTGTAAGTGCCTGAAAATTAATTAGTGTAATACACCATATTAATAGAATTAAAGACAAAAATCACATGATCATCTCAATAGATGAAGAAAAAGCATTTGACAAATGCTTTCATGATAAAAATGATCAACAAACTAGAAATAGCAGAAAACTTCTTCAGCCTTATAAAACATCTAACCAGAGTTAACATTATAGTTAATTATAGTCTAATTATAGTTAATTATAGTCTTCAGTGAAGACTGAATCCTTTCCCTCTATGATCAAGAAGATAAGGGTGTTCATCTTACCACTTCTATTTAACACTGGGGTTGAAATTCTAGCCAAGTCAATTGACCAGGAGGGGAAAAAGGCAACCAGATTGTAAAGGAAAAAGTAAAACTATTTCAAATTTGCTGATAACATGATCTTATATATAAAACAATCCCATGAAGACGACAGAAAATCCAGTACAACTAATAAAGAAGCTTAGCAAGTTTGCAAGATATAAGATCAACATGCAAGCATCAATTGTATTCATATATACTAGCAATGAATAATCCCAAAATGAAATTAAGAAAACAATTTCATTTACCATAGTCTCAAAAAGATTAAACATTTAGAAATAAGTTTAACAAAATGCTACATGTCTATTCCACTGAAAAGTAAACATGTTGTTAAAAGAAAATAAATAAATCTAAAATAAATGGAAAGATATTCCACGTTCATGGATTAGCAGATTTAATATTGTTATGATTTATAGATTAAGCACAATTTCTATCAAAATACCAGCTATTTTTTGTGCAAAAATTAAGAAGGTGATCCCAAAATTCACATGAAAATGTAAGGGACTCAAAATAACCAAAACAATCTTTGGAAAGAAGAACAAGGTTGGAAAACTCATATTTCCTGATTTCAAAACTTATAACTGTGAAGCTACAGCAATCAAGACAGGTACTGACATAAGGATATGTGGCAGACAGAATTGTCACCTCTCAAATATGTCTGTGTTCTAATCCCTGGGAATATGTTACCTTAGGTGGCAAAGAGGATTTGCAAATATGATTAAATTAAGGATCTTGTGATGGGGAGATTATCCTGGGTTATTTGGGTAGGCCCAATGTAATCACCAGCGTCCTTATATGTGAAGGAAAAAAGCAGACAAGTAAAAGTCAGAGAAGATGATGTGATGACAAAAGCAGAGGTCAGAGTAATGAGAGTATTGACTCTGAAGGTAGAAGATGGCCAGAGGTCAAAGAATAAGTGAAGTCTCTAGAAGATAGAAGAGATAAGGCATTAGAGCCTCCAGACGAAGCACAACCCTATAAACAAGTTGCTTTGGCTTAATGAAGCCATTTCAAATTTCTGACCTTCAGAACTATAAGAGTATAAATTTGTGCTGTTTTGAGACACTAAGACACAATTACTAAATTGTAATTTGTTTCAATAGCAATAAGAAACCCATAACAAACACTGATAAGTGGAATAGAATTGAGAATCCAGATATAAACCGTTATACTCTGATTTTCAACAAGGTGTTAAGACAATTCAATGTGGAAAGAAGAGTATTTTCAACAAGTGTTGCCTGGACAACTGGATATATGCATGAGAAAGAAACTTGAACCTCTACCTCACACCAGATACACAAATTTAACTCCCAATATATCATAGACCTAAATGTTAAGAGCTAAAACCATAAAACTCTTGGAAGAAAACAAAAGAGTGAATTTTGAGTTAATCAGTAGTTCCTTAGATATGACATCAAAACCACAAACAACAACAACAACAAAAAACTGGATTTTTTTTTAAAGATTTTATTTATTGACAGAGAGAGATTACAGTGAGAGAGGGAACGCAAAGCAGGAGGAGTAGAAGAGGGAGAAGCAGGCTTCCCACTGGGCAGGGATTTCTGATGTGGGGCTCCATCCCAGGACTCTGGGATCATCATGACCTGAACCGAAGGCAGACACTTAAGGACTGAGCCACCCAGGCACCCCTAAACTGGATTTCTAAAAGTTAAAAACCTTTGTACTTCAAAGAATACCACCAAGAAAGTAAAAAAACAAACAAACAAAAACCTCATAAATTAAAGAACGTATTTGCAAATCATATATCTGACAAAGAACTTGTACCCAGAATATGAACAGAATTTCTACAATCAATAATAATAAATGATACAACTTTAAAATAAACAAAAGAGCCAAATAGACATTTTTTCAAGATATATTAAATATCAAATATATTTTGAAATGAAATGATTCCACAAGAATTTTAGGATTGTTTGTTCTAGTTCTATGAAAAATGCCAGTGGTATTTGGATAGGGATTGCATTAAATATGTAGCTTGCTTTGGGTAGTGCAGATATTTTACAATGTTTTTCTTCCAATCCGTGAATATGGAATGCTTTTCCATTTCTATGTGTCCTCTTCTATTTCTTTCATAAATGTTGTATAGTTTTAAGAATACAGATCTTTGGGCGCCTGGGTGGCTCAGTTTGTTGGGCAAATGCCTTCCACTCAGATCATGATACTGGAGTCCTGGGATCAGTCTCACATCCAGCTCCTGGCTCAGCAGGGAGTCTGCCACTCCTTGTGCTCTCTTTCTCCCTCAATCTCTCTCTCAAATAAATAATACACTAATAATTTTTTTAAAGGAGTAGAGATCTTTTACATCTTTAGTTAGATTTATTCCTAGGTATCTTACTTTTTTTGGTGAACTTGCAAATGGGGTTGATTCCTTGATTTCTTTTTTTTTAATTTTTATTAATTTTATTTTTTATAAACATATATTTTTATCCCCAGGGGTACAGGTCTGTGAGTCACCAGGTTTACACACTTCACAGCACTCAGCATAGCACATACCCACCCCAGTGTCCATAATCCCACCCCCCTCCCAACCCCCCTCCCCCCATCAACCCTCAGTTTGTTTTGTGAGATTAAGAGTCACTTATGGTTTGTCTCCCTCCCAATTCCATCTTGTAAAGGGGCACGTGCACCCGAATGTTTATAGCAGCAATGTCTACAATAGCCAAACTATGGAAAGAACCTAGATGTCCATCAACAGACGAATGGATAAAGAAGATGTGGTATATATACACAATGGAATACTATGCAGCCATCAAAAGAAATGAAATCTTGCCATTTGCGATGACGTGGATGGAACTAGAGGGTATCATGCTTAGCGAAATAAGTCAATCAGAGAAAGACAACTATCATATGATCTCCCTGATATGAGGGATAGGAGATGCAACATGGGGGGTTAAGGGTGTAGGAAAAGATTCCTTGATTTCTTTTTCTGCTGTTTCATTATTGGTGTACATAAATACAACAGATTTTTGCACATTGATTTTATATCCTGCAACTTTGCTGAATTCATGTATGAGTTCTAGCAATTTTTTGGTGGAGTTTTTTGGGTTTTCTACATAGAGTATCTTGTCATCTGCAAATAGTGAAAGGTTGACTTCTTCCTTGCCAATTTGGATGTCTTTTATTTCTTTTTGTTGTCTGATTGCTGAGGCTAAGACTTCCAGCACTATGTTAAATAATAATGGTGACAGTGGACATCCTTGTCTTGTTCCTGACTGCAGGGGAAAGGCTCTCAGTTTTTCCCCATTGAGAATGACATTAGCTGTGGGTCTTTCATATATGGCCTTTATGATGTTGAGATATGTTCCATCTATCCCTACTTTGTTGAGGGTTTTTATCAAGACAGGATGCTATATTTTCTCAAATACTTTTTCTGCATCTATTGACAGGATCATATGGTTCTTATCCTCTATTTTATTAATGTGGCATATCACATTGATTAATTTGTGAATGTTGAAGCACCCCTGCATCCCAGGAATAAATTCCACTTGATCATGGTGAATAATTCTTTTAATGTATTGTTGAATTCAATTTGCAAGTATTTTATTAAGAATCAATGATGTTAGACAGGAAATAAGGCCTGAAATTATTAATCATTCAGAAAAGGTAAATAAAAATCACAATGAGATACCACTTCATGCCCATTAGGAAGACAGACAACAAATAATCAAAAAGACAAATAATAACAACTGTTGGTGTGGGTGGGGAGAAATTGGGTCCCTCATACATTGCTGGTGGGATTAGAATATGGTAAAGTTACTTTAGAAATCAGTTTGGCTGTTTCCTCAAAATGTTAAACATGGAGTTACCATATAAGCCAGCAATTCCACCGTGTCCTTATCCAGCATTCCATTTCCTCACTCAGCAATAAAAAGGGATGAAGTATTGATACATGCTATAACATGGATGAACCTTGAAAAACATTGTGCTAAGTAAAAGAAGTCATTCACAAAAGACTGCATAATTCATGATTCCATTTGGCAAATCTAGAAGGGCCTGAAAAAGAAAGCTAATCAAAGGTATGGGAAAAGATTATGCACAGTGCAAAATACATAAAAATGAGCAAGACAAAATTGCATGGATGTAGGTCTTGAACTAGTATCCTTCAGCAACCAATGTAGAGGTTTCAAGAGATAGGACTGTGGCTTTGATTTTGGATTGAGTCATTTAAAGTTAGTAGAACAGTGGAAGGATAAGGGAACATAAGGGAACCAATCAGGTACTTAGTGGGAAAATAGGTCATATGTTCTTCTGCTATTCTCTCCATGGAATGAGGCTGGGTAAGAAAGACTAAGTGCTCTGGAAGAAGCTAGATGAAGGGAGAAAATGGGTGAAATCCAGAGACCTAGAGTGTTCTAAGAGCAGCTATAGTAGTAGCAAGGGTAAAGGGAAGCTTAATAGACAAATATCTTGGTCAAAGTAAAATGCATGAAATTATGATCTGTAAGAAAAATTTATGGTGCTGCTATGGGAATGGATGGTTCCAATAGAGTGAACAGAAAATTAACTGGAGAAAATAATGGCTAGAATTTTTAAGTAACTGTTTTCTGTAGATACACTGAAACTTTCCTCTCTGACAGGAGTGAGTGTAAAAGCTATCTCACAATTGTCAAAGACTTCAACAAGTGAAGGGAAATGATTAAGAAGCCAGTAAATGACATCAGTAAGGAAAGGGAGGAGTATGGTATAGTTTGATGGCATGAGACCCCAAAGAGGATGGGTTTTTACCAAAGGCTGGAAGGGATATGCTCTAAAAACTGCAGTGGGAAGCCAGGTAGTTTGCAGAGGGCCTGCAAGAGTTCTGTTCTGGGTGCATGGCATCCTCATGGTGTTCTGATCCTTGGCAGACCTTTATTATGAAGAGAGACATTTCAAAATTAAAAAAAAAAAAATCTCTAGTTTAATAGTGGAATTTTAATAGGGAAGAGAACGTTATTATATAACCAAAACAAAACAAAACAAAAAAAACCTCAGACTTGAGATGAGAAGCAGTTTGCTTGCTTTTTCTTGTTTTGTCTTAAAAAAAAATAGTAAGATGAGAAATATTTATTCATGTCTTCTTCCCATTTCTTGACTGATTTTTTGGGTGTTGAGTTTGATAAATTTTGTTTTTTTTTTTAAGATCTTATTTATTTATTTATTTATTTATTTGACAGACAGAGAACACAAGTAGGCAGAGAGGCAGGTAGACAGAGAGGAGAAGGAGTCTCCCCTCCGAGCAGAGAGCCCAATGCGGGGCTGGATCCCAAAACCCTGGGATCATGACCTGAGCCAAAGGCAGAGGCTTTAACCCACTGAGCCACCCAGGTGCCCTGATAAGGTTTTTTTTTAATAGATTTTGGATACTAACCCTTTATTTGATAAGACATTTCCAAATATCTTCTCCCATTCTGTAGGTTGTCTTTTGGTTTTGCCAATTGTTTCCTTTGTTGTGCAAAAAAGCTTTTTATCTTGATGAAGTCCAAATCATTCATTTTTGCTTTTGTTTCCTTGGTCTTTGAAGAGGTGTCTAGCAAGAAGATGCTGTGGCCAAGGTCACAGAGGTTGTTGCCTGTATTCTCCTCTAGGATTTTGTTGGATTCCTGCCTCACGTTTAGGTTTTTCATCCAGTTTGAGTCTATTTTTGTGTATGGCATAAGAAAATGGTGCAATTTCATTACTCTGTGTGCACCTGCCCAATTTTCCCAACATCATTTGTTGAAAAGACTGTCTTTTTTTCCACTGGATATTCTTTCCTGCTTTGTCAAAGATTAGTTGACCATAAAGTTGAGGGTCCATTTCTGGGTTCTCTATTCTGTTCCATTGATCTATGTGTCTATTTTTGTGCCAGTACAATACTGTCTTGATGATTATTACAGCTTTGTAGTATAGCTTGAAGTCCAGAATTGTGATGCCACCAGCTTTGATTTTCTTTTTCAACATCCCTTGGGCTATTTAGTGTCTTTTCTGGCTCCATATAAAGGAGACATATAACTAGCCAACAGACACATGAAAAAATATTTGACATCTCTCAGTATCAGGGAAATACAAATCAAAACCAAAATGAGATACCACTTCACACCAATCAGAATGGCTAAAATTAACAATTCAGGAACAACAGATGTTGGCAAGATGCAGAGTAAGGGGAACCCTTTTACACTACTGGTGGAAATGCAAGCTGGAAAAACATTGCACTACTAGGTATTTACTCAAAGGATATAAACATAGTGGTTCAAAGGGGCACCTGTACCCCAATGTTTATAGCAGCAATGTCCACAATAGCCAAACTATGGAAAGCACCCAGATGTCCATCAACAGATAAATGAATAAAGAAAATGTGGCATTATATATACAATGGAATATTACTCAGCTGTCAAAAAACAACAAAAATTTTACCATTTGCAATGACATGGATGGAACTAGAGAGTATTACACTGAGGGAAATAAGTCAATCAGAGAAAGACAATTATCATATGACTTCACTCATATGTGGATATTAAGAAACCAGACAGAGTACCATAGGGGAAGGGATGGAAAAAGAAAATGAGACAAAATCAGAGAGAGGGAGACAACCCATAAGAGACTGTTAACTATAGGAAACAAACTGAGGATTGCTGGAGAGGAGGTGGATGGGAGGATGGGGTAACTGGGTGATGAGTATTAAGGAAGGCACATGATGTAACAAGCATTGCGTGTTATATGCAACTGATGAATCACAAAACTTTACCTCTGAAATTAATAATGCACTATATGTTAATTAGTTGGTTAAAAAAAAAAGAAATATGGTTTCTACACAGACTTGTTTCTTGAAGTTAGGTATATAGCACTTTCCTTATGCTTCCACACATACATTTAAAAACACTTCTCTATCTATGGAAGAACATGTTAACTGAAGGACGACTTCTACACTGACTTGTTTCTTTGAGTTAAGTATATGGTACTTTCCTTATGATTTCACACCTATAATTGAAAATGGTTCTTACTGCATGAATAAAGATCTTAGTTGAAAAAAAATAGTGAGTGGAACATCAAAATCAGAGTGAATCTATTATTAGTGATAAACTTGACTGAATAAACTGGGTAAAGTCAAATTTTGGAAGCTCTACTTTGAAGGCTAGTAAGTTTTTACTTTATCCTGAGGCCAATATATTCACTGAAGATTTTTATCAGGAAGGTACTATAGTGAAATTAGTGTTTAAACTTGGTTAGATGGGAGAGGAGGCAGTATCAGCAAATCACTTCTCTAACAGTTTCCAAATTTGTTCTAGCTGAACAAAAACAAATACAAAATATCAAAATATTCACTAAAATACACTAACATTGTATTTGATTCCTTCATTCATCTAGTTGCCAACTATTCTGTACCTATTATATGCAAGGCTATCTGCTAGATTCATTTTTCCTTTAGCAGGCAAATTATTGGTGACCTAAAATTCCATCTGTCCCTTAACTGCCTACCAAACCCTAATCTCAAAATCCCATGAGAGGATTGTGGAGGAAACTTTCAATATTTATGACAATCTTAGAAAAAAATCAAGGAATAACTATTAAAGATAGTCTGCAGGTTCAAAAGAAACAAAACCATTTATGATGTGTTTGCCTACTGGGAGAAGGTAAATTCTGAGCAACTAGAACTTGGGAGTGTAGAGAGCAAGCAGTCATACTAGTGTGATTGGTGTAAAGGCCAGAAGACTGGGTATATTGCTGATAAGTGATCCAACTATCAACAAAGCTCATTTTATGGCCTTGTCTATAGCTACTTCAAGAGAGATCCTAAATCCTTCCTTCTGAGGTGTCAGGGATGGCCAGCACTTCATGTACCAATGGATGAAAAATGACTCCAAACTTTGCTGTGAAAGAGAGGAAAAGGCAAGAGGATCAATGCTCAGAGACCTGAAGACCCTCATTTGCTCCTGCTTTTATCGGTTCTTCAGGATAATCATAAATCTTTATCAAATCTTTTCCAGCACAGGATGTGTGACAAGGGGTCTTACTGGAACTAGGAGGATCTATTTACAGTAAAGGCACAATATGCTAATCTGCATGTTCTAGGAGTTCTGCTAAACATAGCCTAGGAGACAATGCATATGTCCCTTAGATCAGACGGCAGCTGTTCTGGCTAAGCAAACTTCCAGGAAGCCAACTCCCCAAGGCATTCCTATGGCAGAGTGGTCACACAGGCCTTTGCATTCCAAAGGCCTGTGCCCTTCTCTGAAACCTTCCCACACCCCCAGTGGCCTCCATGTTACATTTTAGCAAGCCAGGTATTGGCTTGCTACTAATTCAGTCATGAAATCATGGCTACATTAACCCCAATACTGGGGAGGCTGCTAGGCCGGGTGGTGCACCCCAGCATTATAGGCTGTTACTCAAAGTCATGACTTCTCTGGCTGCGAGAGTAATCGCATCTCTTACTTCAGGCCTGGAGATTTTTCCTCTCCACATTTTTCTAGGCTAAGGTGAAGCACAGAGTAATAACTGCGTGATTCCTTTGCCAACTTTCTCTAAGCCTCTAAGAGACTTCCACATTTTATGGAGTAGACTGTTTGCAAATGATTTCCAAATCAAACATTCACCATAGCAGGGTTAGTGCTTGGGGTGTGGCCCTCTCCTGCGTTGTTGAGATGGAGCCAGGTCTTTTTATATGCCTTCTCTAAAGATCTGTGCAGTGAATAACTCTCACCTGCCAAATTCCTCATCATCAAAAGACAAAAAATGCCTTAAGTACTTGGAAACTCCAGTAGTCAAGTTCTGGAATAGGGTCAGATTTCAGAAAACTTAGTTCTGACTCTAAGAAATCTAAAAAACTCAAACACTTTTAAATTAGACTATTTCCGAACATACAATACACTTATTAAAATGTTTTTCACTCTCCTCCTCAATTCTCTACCCTAAAATCTTCTAGGAGCTATAATACCCCAAATATAGAAAATTTATCTACCCCATTTCTTCACTATCTTGGTCTCTGTCATTCATGCCCAGATAAGGCTTTTATCCAGTATGGACTTACTCAGTGTGGCACTCCCTTCCCACCCCTGAAAGGCATACTTAGGCTTCCATTAACACTATTATCTTGAGAATTAGTTACAGTTTTAACTCTAGTCAACCCTCTTTTCTCTGCATTCTGGAGTCTGAATCATCAAAACCTAGTAATATTTTTCAGTACCTGGTATATTAGTAATGCACTCAATAGTGGCAGACTTTGGTCATAGTGATGAACACAACCCTTCACACCCATTTCTAATTCTCCAAGTTTTTCCCAAATGACTGAATCAGTAATGGGTGGTCACCACATTCAGTAACATCAACATTATTTGCCTATATCCACTTTACTCCAACTGCTTTTCTTTTTAAGATTTACTTCTTTATTTTAGAGAAAGAGCATGCACAAGCAGGTAAGGGACAGAGGGAGAGGAAAAGAGAATCCCAAACAGACTGCATGCTGAGCCAGAAACTGACACAGGGCTCAATCTTACAACTCCCAGGTCATGACCTGAGCCAAAACCAAGAGTCAGTTGTCCAAGTGACTGAGCCACCAAGGCATTCCCACAACTGCTATTTTTAATGCTAACTCAGAGGCCACAAGAAAGGAATTTATTTGAGATCTGCTTCATTTAAAACATCTTTTTTAAAAATCTTTAAAACATCCCTTTTTTAAAGATATATGGGGAAGGAGGGGTCATTTAATCTGTGGCATGGCGAATCTGTCCTGCTGAGAAGATGAAAACAATCTGCTTTTCTTAGTATCATCCGTACATGCTGCTGACTGGCCTTCTCCCAGAAAATAGTTGATTTGCATGATGAAGTACTTACTTGGCTTTGGTGGGGTTTGTTGGAAACAAAGGATTTCTTATGTTGAAAGCTATTTTGTTTGCTTTTGAGTGGAATGCATTTATTTGAGAGATGTAAACTTCTTGGATTTGTGGTAATTTTGAAATCTTAATTCTGTTCCACGCTCTTCAGTGGGTTGTTTGGTGGAAGGATTATATTTAGCTTGAGATGTAATCACCTCAATTATAGCAATTCTTGGAGTACTAATTTCAAATCTAAACTGTGGATGCATAGTACATGTATGTGGACACCTAGCAGGCTGCGTGTGGGATAACTGATACCGATATATTGAAATATTACACTGTTAGCAATGTAAATGAGTTACTTAAAAATAATTTAAAAGCATTTGACAAAAATTAAAGTGCACAGAGACATCATTTTTTGGGTCTAACAACTACCAATGAGCAGCTCCAAGCAAGAAGTGAAAGAAAAGGTCATGATGTCTCTGTGCACTTTAATTTTTGTCAAATGCTTTTAAATTATTTTTAGGTAACTCATTTACATTGCTGAAAGTGTAATATTTCAGTATAATCATTCATCCTTTTATGATACCCAGATAGATAGCAGAGTCTTTATCATGTTACTCAGCAAAAGCAGTTTTATCCATGAGTTCATTTAAGATTTCTGAGATCATTTGGATGAGCTCAACTTTATCATTTAATTTCAAGAGAGTGAGTATTTTATCACTCAACTTTATGAGTACTTCATTGCTCAAGTTTATCATTCATTTCAAGAGAGTGAGTAATAATATGTTTTCTTTGCCTTGGGAATTCTTTAGTATGATATTTGTTGCACCAGATTAACTTTTTTTTTAAATTTTTTTTATAAACATATAATGTATTTTTAGCCCCAGGGGTACAGATCTATGAATCACCAGGTTTACACACTTCACAGCACTCACCATAGTACATACCCTCCCCAATGTCTATAACCCCAACACCCCCTCCCAACCCCCCTCCTCCCAGCAACCCTCAGTCTGTTTTGTGAGATTGAGAGTCTCTGGTGGTTTGTCTCCCTCCCAATCCCATCTTGTTTCATTTATTCTTTTCCTACCCCCCCAAACCCCCCATGTTGCATCTCCACTTCCTCATATCAGGGAGATCATATGATAGTTGTCTTTCTCTGATTGACTTATTTCGCTAAGCATAATACCATCTAGTTATATCTTCGTCATCGCAAATGGCAAGATTTCAATTTTTGATGGCTGCATAGTATTCCATTGTGTATATATACCACATCTTCTTTATCCATTCATCTGTGGATGGACATCTAGGTTCTTTCGATAGTTTGACTATTGTAGACATTGCTGCTATGAACATTCGGGTGCACGAATGTTCCTTCAGATCACTACGTTTGTATGTTTAGGGTAAATACCCAGTAGTGCAATTGCTGGGTCATGGGGTAGTTCTACTTTCAACTTTTTGAGGAACCTCCATGCTGTTTTCCAGAGTGGCTGCACTAGCTTGCATTCCCACCAACAGTGTAGGAGGGTTCCCCTTTCTCCGCATCCTCGCCAGCATCTGTCATTTCCTGACTTGTTAATTTTAGCCATTCTGACTGGTGTGAGGTGATATCTCATGGTGGTTTTGATTTGTATTTCCCTGATGCCGAGTGATGTGGAGCACTTTTTCGTGTGTCTGTTGGCCATCTGGATGTCTTCTTTGCAGAAATGTCTGTTCATGTCCTCTGCCCATTTCTTGATTGGATTATTTGTTCTTTGGGTGTTGAGTTTGCTAAGTTCTTTATAGATTTTGGACACTAGCCCTTTACCTGATATGTCATTCGCAAATATCTTCTCCCGTTCTGTCAGCTGTCTTGGTTTTGTTCACTGTGTCCTTTGCTTGTTGCACCAGATTAACTTTTAAAAGAACATCTGATCTTCACTAATAAAGGCAAACCTCCATTTAGTCCTGTGCTAAAGGACAGGAGGGATGGGCTGGCATGTGATGGGCACAGAATATTCTGAGCAGAGTCCTGAGTAAGTTTGTTTGACCAAAGGTTATTGATTCCTTGAGTCTATCAAACCTTATCATTTGTCTTACCACCTGTTTGTATACCTACCTTCCAAATGTACCTGCAGCCCACAAACAAAAAGTCTAAGAAAGAGGGTTCAGAAAAGATAAAGAATTTACCTCCACTTAAACTAGACTTGGACACCAAAGGGCAGCTTCTGTGCCATGGAATAGGCAGATCAGAAATACTGAAACTCATCTGCCACTTTTACATCAATGGCCATGAAAGATCTTCCTAAAATTTCCTTAGATCAGCATTTCTTCTTACTTTTGAAGAGCTTACTATTGTCTGCAGATTTGAGTTCTCATTGTTAACACATTGTTGGATTATCCTGTCACCATTCACTGAACAGTCTACCATTGCTCAGTGATATGTGATAAAACCTGTTCTGTTTGGGCAATACAGGCATGGGATCCTTTAGGAGCTCTCTATTCTGTTCAACTGGTTAATTGTTTCTTCCTGGCCAGTGCTATGTTATCTTAATTACTATTATTGGATAATAAGTTATGACACCTGGTTGAAGTCCTCTTACCTTGCTGTACTTCTTCAGTACTCTCTTGACTATTCTTGAGCCTATGTTCTTCCATACAGATTATAGAATCAAATTGCCAAGTTCCTGTAAAACCCTCTTTTTACTTGAATTACAATTGCATCTATATGTTAATTTAAACCTTTTGACATTGAAATTAAACTGTTCTGACCTACAAAGATGACAATTTCATATGGTTCTACCCAAAAGGTTGAAGGGGAAACAACATTGTTCTGATAATTGAGTCTCTATTCATGACTACGATGTATACTATGGTCTGAAAATTTGTTCCTGCCCCTCCCAAAAAAAAGTTATATGTTGAAATCCTAACTCCCAAGGATGATGGCATCAGGAGGTGGGGCTTTGGTAAGTGCAACTCATAAATGGGATTAGTGACTCATAAAAGAGACTCCACAGAGATCCTTAGCCCCTTCCACCATGTAAGCCCCTTCCACCATACAATGAGAAGGTGAACCAGGAAGAAGATCCTCACCAGAATGTAACTATGCTAGCACTTTGATCTTGGACTCAGCCTCCAGAGCTGTGAGAAAGAAAGTTCTATTTATAAACTACTCAGTCTATGGGTAAGCTACCCATCCTATCCTGTTATAGCAGCCCAAATGAACTAAGACGATGTATCTCTCTATTATTTGGGTTTTCTTCAATATCTTTTTGAGAAACCCTTATAATTTTTCTATTCAGGTCTTGAACATATAAGATTTACTCCTAGGCATATTACTTTTTTCTTTTTCACTTTTTTTTCTTTTCACTATTGTAAATGCTATTTTTTCTTATTACACTTTCTGTTTATGCATATGTATGCAACTGCAAATTGATATAAACACTTAAATGCTTATAAGAGTCAATCTTCAGATTCTTTGTGGCTTTCTCTGTAGGTAATCATATCATTTGTGAAAAAATGTATTACCTACCTTTGATTTAGAAATTGATACATGATTTTGGGGGGAGGAGGAGCAGAAATTATTATTCTTGGTAAAATGACATAACATTTTAATCTCCAAAAGACAACTATCATATGATCTCCCTGATATGAGGAAGTGGAGATGCAACATGGGGGGTTTGGGGTGTAGGAAAAGAATAAATGAAACAAGATGGGATCGGGAGGGAGACAAACCATAAGAGACTCTTAATTTTACAAAACAAACTGAGAGTTGCCGGGGGGAAGAGGGTAGGGAGAGGGTGGTGGGATTATGGACATTGGGGAAGGTATGTGCTATGGTGAGTGCTGTGAAGTGTGTAAACCTGGCGATTCACAGACCTGTACCCCTGGGGCTAATAATACATTATATGTTTATAAAAAAATAAAAATAAAACTATAAAACAACATTTTAATCTCCAAATAGGAGCCTTGAAGTTTCAGGGTTGTTTTTGTTTAATTTACAATCAACCTATTTCATGGAACTTCCCAGTTTTTACAAACCAAAAAATTTATAATTGATTGATCTTTAACCCAATCTGATCATCTCTATTTATAATCAGGAAGGTTTAATTGTTTATACTTCTATCTCTTTGGATTTATGTCAACCATCTATTTTTTGTCTGATTAACTTTTGTCTTTCTCCATGGATTACTTTCACTGGATTCATCCAGTTTTCATTCATCTACCTTTTCTATTGGTTTTAAATTACACAATCTATTTCTATTTCACATGCCTTCTTCCAATCAATGCAAGGCCCTTGGAATATATTCTTTAATGTCTTGATGTTATCACTGCCTCCTGATGTCAGTTAGTATTCTAGTTTCACTTTTTTTTTTAAAGATTTTATTTATTTATAAAAGAGAGAGAGACCACAGAAGGAGAGTTTGAGAGAGAAGCAGGTTCCACACTGAGCAGGAAGCCCAATGCGGAGCTCAATCCCAGGACCCTGAGACCATGACCTGAACAGAAGGCAGACACTTAACCGACTAAGACCCAGGTGCCCCTCTGGTTTCATTTTTTAAAATCTGCAACTAGTTAGATATAATTCTGTTATATTTTTGTCAATGTTTATTTGAATTATCAATTTCTTTACAAAACATCGTTCTTTGTATTCCACTTAATTGATTCATTCTAAATGATGAAAATCTTCAGCAGTTTTTCAGATTTATCTATAACAAAACTTCTCAAAACAAAATTAAATGTGTTTATTTTGCTCGTGGTTTTTTTTTTTTTTTTTTTTAAAGACCCTCTGGCCTCTTTTTTTTTTTTAATTTATTTGACAGAGAGAGATCACAAGCAGACGGAGAGGCAGGCAGAGAGAGAGGGAAGCAGGCTTCTTGCTGAGCAGAGAGCCCGATGTGGGACTCAATCCCAGGACCCTGAGATCATGACCTGAGCCGAAGGCAGCGGCTCAACCCACTGAGCCACCCAGGCACCCTTGCTCGTGGTTTTAAATGATACCTTAGTGGGTTTAGAATCCTAGATTGAGGGTTGCTTTTCCTCAGTACTTTAGATATGTGATTTTAGTCTCATCCAATATCCATTGGTAGTACTGTTGTCAGCCTAACTATATTCCTCTCTAGAAAAAATCTCTTCTTGTCTCTGGACTTCACTTTTGGGTTGTGGGGTTTTCTTGGTTTGTTTGTTTTTGACCATAATACATCCTAATGTCATTGTGTTTTGTTTTCTTGTTTGTTTGTTTATATTTGGGGGTTTGTTTGGGTTTGGTAATAGGCACCCATTATGATTTTTAATTTGAGGTTTCATGTCCTTCTTTAATTCTGAAAATTCGCTAGTCATTATCTCCTAGAATACTATCTCTCTCTCTGCCTTTTGTTTTCTCTCTCTGGAATATCTCATTCCATCCCTTCTTTCTATCTTCTTTATACCTTAATATCACTTCATAATTTTTAAAGCCATTTTATTTCCCTTTTTATTACACTCTGTGCAATTTACTCAACTCCATCTTTCAGTTTTCTGGTTCCCATTTTAACTGACATTCATCTGCTATTTGTCCCACCCACTGGACTTATTTTTTTATAATTAGTTTTCATATCCAGAAGTTTAATTTAGTTCTTCTTCAAAAACTGCTTGTACTTTACAAGCAGCCTTATCTTTTGTTCTGGTTTTTAATTCTTTATCTCTTTAATCTTTTTTAAATATATGTAATTTGTAGTTTTCTTCAGATTGGTTTTTGGTCTTCAATTTGGGGATGGCTAATTCTCCTGGGTATAACATCCACTAGCTCTCTTTCACAGCAGATTTTTTCTCAAATTCTTCAAAGTCCTCCTACTATAAACTTAACTTCAGTGAAGTTTGTCCCGTGGTAGTTAGATTTTTTTATGAAGCAGACATATCAGCAAATAGCTTGTGATGACTGCTGTCTGAGAGGGGTATGGGCAAGGTGTTAGGAGACCACAAAGGAGTGAGAAAAAGAAAGGCTTCACAGAAGAAGAATGAGCCTGAGGCAGGAAGATCTGAAAGATGAACAAAGTCTGATTTCTGGTTCAGTTTTCAGGGTTTTGGACGTGATAAAGGGAAAAGTCTCTGCCATTTATTCAGCCTTCCTCACTGACTTGTGAAGTTGTGTAAGGTGTCTACACCCATTGCTCAAGCTAAATTATGTGTATTGGAGCAGGGATTCACTGAGATCCAGCCAAACTCACCCAGTTGACATGAAAGGAAATCCTAAAAGGGAGCTTTCAGGTGGCTTTCAAAGAATCTCATCTGTGGTCCCTCCTGCCTAGTTGAGCTACTCTAAACTTTCCTTCTCCATGACCAAATAAAAAATGTTTGATATCTGAATGAGGGAACTTCTGCCTAATGTAAGAAACAGTTCATGATCATCATGGGACCATAACCTTGACACTGGACTCAGAAGATGTTTCTCATCCAATTCTATAGCCATATATAGGATCTTATTTCTTTGTTTAGGTTTTTTGGCTGTTTCATTGTTTTGTTTTATATGCATAAAAACTACTTCTGGAGAAGAGGTGAGGGAGGAAAAAATAAAGAGATAAAAGGTCAATTCAGGCAGAAAAGCCAAAAATGCAAAAGATCTGATTGATAGGACAGAAGGCTAGAGCTGAAGCAAAGAGAGCACTCTGAGCACTCTAAGGAGTGAGGCAGAGTCCATAAATCAGGAAGGTCCTAATAGCCTATTAGTGCACAAGGAGATTTTATCCAACAAACAGTGTTGAGCCGCTGAAAGATTTCGGACCAAAGGATAATAGCAAACGTGCAGCTTATTGGATAGGGGTAGAGGCACACAGAACATGAGTGAATTCAATCAGAAATTATCAAAGTAATCCAAACCAGAACTCACACTGGCCTGGACTATGGTGGTGGCAGCAGGTAGAGAGAGAAATGGATTGCTTCAGAAGAGGTTGAGGGAATATACTTTGGGAGTTGGAACTCCAAAAGTACATTTTTAGTCTTGTGTCTCATTTCTTCTTTACCAATTACTAATGTTGTTCAGTGTACCCTCATACTTTTTTGGTGTCTTGGGAATCTGTTTTTGAAAAGTACTAAATATATTTGTTATAAGTAGAATTTTCTGCTTTCTTATCCATATGACAGGCAGACATATAGATAGAAATGTACATGAAGTTCCATGCTCTTGGATTGGAAGAATAAACATTGTTAAAATGTCTATACTGCCTAGAGCAATCTATACTTTTAATGACATTCTGATCAAAATTCCACCGGTATTTTTCAAAAAGCTGGAGCAAATAATCCAAAAATTTGTATGGAACCAGAAGAGACCCTGAATTGCTAAGGAAATGTTGAAAAACAAAAATAAAACTGGGGGCATCACGTTACCTGATTTCAAGCTTTATTACAAAGCTGTGATCACCAAGACAGCATGGTACTGGCATAAAAACAGACACATAGACCAGTGGAACAGAGTAGAGAGCCCAGATATGGACCCTCAACTCTATGGTCAGTTAATCTTTGACTAAACAGGAAAAAATATACAGTGGAAAAAAGACAGTCTCTTCAATAAATGGTGCTGGGCAAACTGGGTAGCTATATGTAGAAGAATGAAACTCGACCATTCTCTTACACCATACACAAAGATAAACTCAAAATGGATAAAAGACCTCAAGGTGAGACAGGAATCCATCAGAATCCTAGAGGAGAACATAGGCAGTAATTTCTTCGATATCAGCCACAGCAACTTCTTTCAAGATATGTCTCCAAAGGCAAAGGAAACAAAAGCCAAAATAAACTTTTGGGACTTCATCAAAATCAAAAGCTTCTGCACAGCAAAGGAAACAGTCAACAAAACAAAGAGGCAACCCACGGAATGGGAGAAGATATTTGCAAATGACAGTACAGACAAAAGATTGATATCCAGGATCTATAAAGAACTCCTCAAACTCAACACGCACAAAACAGATAATCATATCAAAAAATGGGCAGAAGATATGAACAGACACTTCTCCAAAGAAGACATACAAATGGCTATCAGACACATGAAAAAATGTTCATCATCACTAGCCATCAGGGAGATTCAAATTAAAACCACATTGAGATATCACCTTACACCAGTTAGAATGGCCAAAATTAGCAAGACAGGAAACAACGTGTGTTGGAGGGGATGTGGAGAAAGGGGAACCCTCTTACACTGTTGGTGGGAATGCAAGTTGGTGCAGCCACTTTGGAGAACAGTGTGGAGATTCCTCAAGAAATTAAAAATAGAACTTCCCTATGACCCTGCCATTGCACTACTGGGTATTTACCCCAAGGATACAGATGTAGTGAAAAGAAGGGTCATATGTACCCCAATGTTTATAGCAGCAATGGCCACGGTTGCCAAACTGTGGAAAGAATCAAGATGCCCTTCAATGGACGAATGGATAAGGAAGATGTGGTCCATATACACTATGGAGTATTATGCCTCCATCAGAAAGGATGAATACCCAACTTTTGTAGCAACATGGACGGGACTGGAAGAGATTATGCTGAGTGAAATAAGTCAAGCAGAGAGAGTCAATTATCATATGGTTTCAATTATTTGTGGAGCATAACAAATAGCATGGAGGACAAGGGGAGATGGAGAGGAGAAGGGAGTTGGGGGAAATTGGAAGGGGAGGTGAACCATGAGAGACTATGGACTCTGGAAAGCAATCTGAGGGTTTTGAAGGGGCAGAGGGTGGGAGGTTGGGGGAACCAGGTGGTGGGTATTAGAGAGGGCACGGATTGCATGGAGCACTGGGTGTGGTGCAAAAACAATGAATACTGTTACGCTGAAAATAAATTAAAAAAAATTAAATAAAAAAAGAAATGTACATGAGGAGGTAGTTGTGGTGGTGTCAGTGGACATTTATTTCAGCAGATTGAATTATCTATAGGCAACTGATCTCTACAAACCAAGTCAGGCTGTTCCATTTCTTCTTCTAATTCTCTGAACAGTTACACCCAGAGGATTCCTCCAGAGTTTGAGCAAGAAAGACCTCACTCCTAATTTACCCTCTCCCAGGAAATGAGAGAAGAGGAATCTATAGATATGTGCCAATCATGTCACCTTTTTTTTTTTTAAGATTTTATTTATTTGAGAGGGGAGAAAGAGAGAGTGCATGAGCAGGGGCAGGGCAGAGGAAAAGGGAGAAGCAGACTCCTCACTGAGCAGGGAGCCCAATATAGGGCCCAATCCTAGGACCCTAGGATCATGACCTGAGCTTAACACAGATGCTTAACCAACTGAGCCACCCAGGCACCCCCAAACATCTCACCTTATTGAAATTGCCTTTCAGAGTGATCTGAAAAGCTTTGGTTACTTTATTCCCTAGAAACTGCTGTGGATTCCTCCACTTATGAGGGAAAGATCCAACAAAAGTTTATTTTTAAAATTCGGTTTTAGGGATTATGCAATTTCACCACTAAACATGTACCTTGTCTTTAAAATGCTTTCACAATGTTTCAAACACTTAACTTTTCATTATTTTGACTTAAAATTCTAAGCTTTTGATGAGCAAATTTATTTTTCTTTTTTTCTCTCCCCTTAGTTTGCCCTTGACATGATAACTCAGAACTTTCTGATTTATTTTAATTTCCATTAGCAACACTTCCTTCTTTCTGTTGGCTCTGTTAAGATCCCAGGGAAATGGGAATATCTATCTGAATTTTATTTTTTCTTTTATAATGGTACTAATATATCTTCCATATAAGCAAGTAGCCAGAAGTTTTAACCTCATTAAAACATTTGAAATGATAGCATCAGGTTTGGTAAACTGAAAAAATTTGTTGAATCTTTTAAAGGGAAAAAAATCCTTTCTCTAAAGATGATGATCCATTCTTTCCTAAGAAATCCTTTGAGACAGTTGTCACATCACCAACACCACTTTGGTCATGCAGAAAACCTCACAAAAGCTCCACTCATGTGGTTTTATAGCTGTTTTGGGAAACAAAAGTTCCAAAACCAGTTGGATACAAAGAGAAGAAAATAAAACTAGCCACTGAGGACTGAAATGCCAACTTTCACCATATGTAGTCCCACAAAAACCAGAAGGGGAAGATAATCAAAATAAAACACAACAGAGATAGACTCACAGAATCAAGGAGATAGGATTTGCTAAAGAGAGTCACCCAAACCTATGAAAATGAAAATCACTTTTACACAGCTGTCTCCCAGACTATAAAGGAATGTATTACTATGATTTGCATTGATCTGATTAGTTAGTGTATTTACATATTGCATCCTTCCTTCTGCACCACTCCCAGTCAGTTGGGCATCCAGTAGATTAAGAATAATACAGTTCTGGAGTTAGAATAAAGTAAAAACACCCAAAAGTCTTTTGTCTTCCCCTATGCAATTAAAACAACTTGCAGAATATAGTACAGCATCAAAATGGGTTGGTTTCATTTACAAAATCATAGATTTTATTTGTTGTGTACCCTGAGTTTTAACAGTTTGTATAGTAGATTCATCCTTAAGTACACACACACACACACACACACACACAATGTCCTTAATGGTTTAAAGGGAAAACTGTAAAATAATTAGCACACTATTTAGAAACAGTCCAAAATTACACTGTTGTTGCCTTACAACCATCTATTAAGCTGTTACCTCAAAGGATGATGGTATAAAAAATGAGAACTTAGTAAGCAGACATGTAAATTAAAACATACTCCTGTGTACAAGATCTAATGAAAATCAGCTGAAGTCTAAAGGAAATCCAGCAGAACCTAAAAGGAATCAATTAAGCATGGCCTTTCAACTAGCTTTTTGGTGGGCTATCATGTAGCTTGTTTTTCTTTTTTTTTCCTTTTGTTTATTTATTTTTATTTATTTTTATTTGTTTGTTTATTTTTATTTTTTTATTAATATATAATGTATTATTAGCCCCAGGGGTACAGATCTGTGAATCACCAGGTTTACACACTTCACAGTACTCACCATAGCACATACCCACCCCAATGTCCATAACCCAACCACCCTCTCCCGACCCCCCTCCCCCCAGCAAACCTCAGTTTGTTTTGTGACAGTAAGAGTCTCCTATGGTTTGTCTCCCTCCAAATCCCATCTTATTTCCTTTATTCTTTTCCTACCCCCAAAACCCCCCACGTTGCATCTCCACTTCCTCATATCAGGGAGATCATATGATAGTTGTCTTTCTCTGATTGACTTATTTTGCTAAGCATAATACCCTCTAGTTCCATCCATGTCATCACAAATGGCAAGATTTCATTTCTTTTGATGGCTGCATAGTATTCCATATATATATATATATATATATATATATATATATATATATATATACCACTTCTTCTTTATTCATTCATCTGTGGATGGAAATCTAGGTTCTTTCATAGTTTGGCTATTGTGAACATTGCTGCTATAAACATTTGGGTGCACGCGCACCTTCAGATCACTATTTTTGTATCCTTAAGGTAAATACCCAGTAGTGCAATTGCTGGGTAGTAGGATAGATCTGTTCTCAACTTTTTGAGGAACCCCCCATGCTGTTTTTGAGAATGGCTTCACCAGCTTGCATTCCCACCAACAGTGTAGGAGGGTTCCCCTTTCTCTGCATCCTTGCCGGCATCTGTCATTTTCTGACTTGTTCATTTTAACCATTCTGATGGGCATGAGGTGGCATCTCATTGTAGTTTTGATTTGTATTTCCCTGATGCCCAGTGATGTGGAGTACTTTTTCATGTTTCTGTTGGCCATCAGGATGTCTTCTCTGCAGAAATGTCTGTTCACGACCTCTGCCCATTTCTTGATTGGATTACTTGTTCTTTGGGTGTTGAGTTTGATAAGCTCTTTGTAGATTTTGAATACTAGCCCTTTATCTGATATGTCATTTGCAAATATCTCGTCCCATTCTGTCAGTTGTCTTTTGGTTTTGTTAACTGTTTCCTTTGCTGTGCAAAAGATTTTGATCTTGATGAAGTCCCAATAGTTCATTTTTGCCCTTGCTTCCCTTGCCTTTGGCCATGTTTCTAGGAAGAAGTTATTGCAGCTGAGGTCAAAGAGATTGCTGTCTGTGTTCTCCTCAAGGATTTTGATGGATTCACGTTGAGATCTTTCATCCATTTTTGGTCTATTTTTGTGTGTGGTGTAAGGAAATGGTCCAGTTTCATTTTTCTGCATGTGGCTGTCCAATTTTCCCAACACCATTTGTTGAAGAGACTGTCTTTTTTCCATTGGACATTCTTTCCTGCTTTGTTGAAGATTAGTTGACCATAGAGTTGAAGGTGTATTTCTGGACTCTCTATTCTGTTCCATTGATCTATGTGTCTGTTTTTGTGCCAGTATCATACTGTCTTGATGATTACAGCTGTGTAGTAGAGCTTGAAGTCTGGAATTGTGATGCCACCAACTTTTGCTTTCTTTTTCAACATTCTTCTGGTTATTTGAGGTCTTTCTGGTTCCATACAAATTTTAGGATTATTTGTTCCATTTCTTTGAAAATAATTGATAGTATTTTGATAGGGATTGCATTAAATGTGTAGATTGCTTTAGGTAGCATAGACATTTTTACAATATTTGTTCTTCCAATCCATGAGCATGGAACATTTTTTCCATTTCTTTCTGTCTTCCTCAATTTCTTTATTGAGTTCTTTAAAGTTTTCTGAGTATAAATTCTTTGCCTCCTTGGTTAGGTTTATTCCTAGGTATCTTATGGTTTGAGTGCAATTGTAAATGGGATTGACTCCTTAATTTCTCTTTCTTCTGTCTTGCTGTTGGTGTATAGAAATGCAATTGATTTCTGTACATTGATTTTATATCCTGACACTTTACTGAATTCCTGTACAAGTTCTAGCAGATTTGGAGAGGAGTCTTTTGGGTTTTCCACATAAAGTATCATATCATCTGCAAAGAGTGAGAGTTTGACTTCTTCTTTGCCGATTTTGATGCCTTTAATTTCTTTTTGTTGTCTGATTGCTGAGGCTAGGACTTCTAGAACTATGTTGAATAGCAGTGGTGACAGTGGCCATCCCTGCCATGTTCCTGACTTTAATGGGAAAGCTCTCGACTTCTTCCCATTGAGAATGATATTCGCTGTGGGTTTTTCATAGATGGCTTTGATGATATTGTGGTATGTACCCTCTATCCCTACACTGTGAAGAGTTTTGATCAAGAGAGGATGCTGTACTTTGTCAAATGCTTTTTCAGCATCTATTGAGAGTATTATATTGTTCTTTTTCTTTCTTTTATTAATGTATTGTATCACATTGATTGATTTGCAGATGTTGAACCAACCTTGCAGCCCTGGAATAAATCCCACTTTGTCGTGGTGAATAATACTTTCAATGTACTGTTGGATCCTATTGGCTAGTATTTGTTGGGAATTTTCACATCTGTGTTCATCAAGGATATTGGTCTGTAATTCTCTTTTTTGATGGGATCTTTGTCTGGTTTTTGGATCAAGGCGATGCTGGCCTCATAAAATGAGTTTGGAAGTTTTCTTTCTACTTCTATTTTTTGAAACAGTTACAGGATAATAGGTATTAATTCTTCTTTAAATGTTTGGTAGAGTTCCCCTAGGAAGCCATCTGGCCCTGGGCTCTTGTTTGTTGGGAGATTTTTGATGACTGCTTCAATCTCCTTGCTGGTTATGGGTCTGTTCAGTTTTCTATTTCTTCCTGGTTCAGTTTGGTAGTTTATATGTCTCTAGGAATGCATCCATTTCTTCCAGATTGTCAAATTTGCTGGCCTAGAGCTGCTCATAATATGTTCTTATAATTGTATTTCTTTGGTGTTGGTTGTGATCTCTCCTCTTCCATTCATGATTTTATTTATTTGGGTCCTTTCTCTTTTCTTTTTGATAAGCTGGCCAGGGTTTTGTCAATCTTATTAATTCTGTCAAAGAACCAGCACCTAGTTTCATTGATTTCCCCTATTTTTTTTTGTTTCTCTTTCATTGATTTCTGCTCTGATCTTTATTATTTCTCTTCTCCTGCTGGGTTTAGGCTTTCTTTGCTGTTATTTCTCCACATCCTTTATGTGTAGGGGTAGGTTGTGTATTTGAGACCTTTCTTGTTTCTTTAGAAGGGCTTCTATCACTATATATTTTCCTCTCAGGACTGCCTTTGCTGTGTCCCACCAATTTTGAACAGTCGTGTTTTCATTATCATTTGTTTCCATGATTTTTTTTTCAATTCTTTTTTAAGTTTCTGGTTGACCCATTCATTCTTTAGTAGGATGCTCTTTAGCCACCATGTATTGGAGTTCTTCCCAGCTTTCCTCTTGTGATTGAGTTCTAGCCTCAGAGCATCATGTTCTGAAAATATGCAGGGAATCATCCCAATCTTTTGGTACTGGTTAAGACCTGATTTGTGACCCAGGATGTGACCTATTCTGAGAATGTTCCATGTGCAATAGAGAAGAATGTGTATTCTGTTGCTTTGGGATGGAATGTTCTGAATATATCTGTGATGTCCATTTGGTCCAGTGTGTCAATTAAAGCTTTTAATCTTTTTGATCTTTGCTTTTGATCTTTTGCTTGGATGATCTGTCTGTTTCAGTGAGGGGGTGTTGTCCAAGTCCCCTACTATTCTTGTATTATTGTCGATGTGTTTCTTTGATTTTGTTAATTGGTTTATAGAGTTGGCTGCTCCCATGTTAGGGGCATAGATACTGAAAATTGTTAGCTCTTCTTGTTGGACAGACACTTTGAGTATGATACAGGGTCCTTCCTCATCTCTTATTATAGTCTTTGGCTCAAAATCTAATTGATCTGATGTAAGGATTGCCACTCCAGCTTTCTTTTGATGTCCATTAGCATGGTACATTGTTTTCCACCCCCTCACTTTCAATCTGGAGGAGTCTTTAGGTCTAAAATGAGTTTCTTGTAGACAGCATATTGATGGGTTTTGTTTTTTAATCTATTCTGATAACCTGTGCTTTTTGATCGGGGCATTTAGCCCATTTACATTCAGGGTAACTAATGAGAGATATGAATTTAGTACCATTGTATTGCCTGTAAGGTGACTGTTACTGTATATTGTCTGTTCCTTTCTGGTCTACTATTTTTAGTCTCTCTCTTTGCTTAGAGGACCCCTTTCAAAATATCCTGTAGAGCTGGTTTGTGTTTACAAATTCTTTTAGGTTTTGCTTGTCCTGGAAGCTTTTTATCTCTCTTTCTATTTTCAATGATAGCTTATCTGATATGGTATTCTTCACTGTATGTTTTTCTCATTTCCTGCTCTGAATATATCATGCCAGTTCTTTCTGGTCTGCCAGGTCTCTGTGGATAAGTCTGCTGCCAATCTAATATTTTTACCATTGTATGTTACAGACTTCTTGTCCTGGGCTGCTTTCAGGGTTTTCTCTTTGTCACTAAGACTTGTAAATTTTACTATTAGATGAAGGGGTGCAGACCTATTCTTACTGATTTTGAGGGGATTCTCTGCACCTCCTGGATTTTGATACTTGTTCCCTTTGCCATATTCGGGAAATTCTCTACAACAATCCACTCCAATATACCTTCTGCCCCCCTCTCTCTTTTCTTCTCCTGGAATCCCAATTATTCTAGTATTGTTTCATCTTATGGTATCACTTATCTCTTGAATTCTCTCCTTGTAGTCCAGTAGTTGTTTGTCTCTCTTTTGTTCAGCTTCTTTATTCTCCATCATCTGGTCTTCTATATCACTAATTCTCTCTTCTGTCTCATTTATACTAGCAGTAAGAGCCTCCATTTTTTTATTGCACCTCATTAATAGCTTTTTTAATTTCAGCTTGGTTATATTTTAGTTCTTATTTCTCCAGAAAGTGCTTCTATTTCTCCAGACAGGGTTTCTCTAATATTTTCCATGCCTTTTTTGAACCCAGCTAGCATCTTGAGAATCGTCATCCTGAACTCTAGATCTGACATATTACCAATGTCTATATTGATTAGGTCCCTAGCCTTTGGTACTGCCTCTTGTTCTTTTTTTGTGGTGAGTTTTTCCACATTGTCATTTTATCCAGATAAGAATATATGAAGGAGCGAATAAAATACTAAAAGGGTGTCAAAGACCCCTGGAAAATGTGCATTAACCAAATCAGAAGAGACCCCTAATTGTGGAGAGAAAGGAGGTAAAAAGAAGTTCAAAAAAAGTTTAAAAAAATTTAAAAGACAAATATATATATATATATAATTAGACTGGTGAATAGAACAGAGCCGCCCACTTGATTTTGGGTGTATTTTGGTCACTTAGAAGAAACTACCTCCCAAAATTTTAAAGAAAGGAAAAAAATACACACACACACAAATAAGGGTAAACATGATGAAGGGATGGAATATGACTGTAAAGATGAAAATTTTTTAAAAATTCTGAAATGGAGTTGATAAGTTGGTTGGGAAAAGAAAGAAAAAGAAAGTGGAGAGAATTTGCTCAGGCTGGAGACTAGAACAAAGCCCTGTAGTAGATTTAGGGTATATTTTAATCTATTAGAAGAAGTTGTATCCCAACTTTTTTTAGAAGAAAATACCCTATATGTATACAAATATAAAGTTAGATACAATGAAGGATAAAATATGACTATAATAATGAAGGTTCAAAAAGATTTTTTATAAGAAAGGTATTGTTAAGATAAAATAGTTAAAAAAATTAAGTGAAGAAAGAGTAAAAGTTAAAAAAAATTAGAAAAAGAAAAAAAATTAATTAACTTTGCAAGACTAAAGAATCATGGGGAGAAAGCCATGAATTCCATGCTTTGTTTTCCCCTCCTCTGGAATTCCACTGTTCTCCTTGATCAGTGAGCTTGGTCTTGGCTGGATGTTCTTGCTGATCTTCTGGGGGAGGGACCTGTTGTAGTGACTCTCAAGTGTCTTTGCCTGAGGCAGAATTGCACCACCCTTGCCAGGCACCTGACTAAGTAATCTCCTCGGGTTCACTCTCAGGAGGTTTTGTTCCCTGAATGCTTTCCATGATGGGAATGAAAATGGCAACCTCCCAACCTCTAGCCTGGAGGAGCCAAGAGCTCGGGGCCCCACTCTTCAGTGCACCCTTGGAGAAAAGTGCTCAATCACTCCCGTCTCCCTGGACTCCAGCTGAGCTCCAAGCTCATCCAGCCTGTGACCAAGTGTTTCTGTCTCTGGTACACAGCCCCATTTGAGTCTCCAAACCCAGCAAATTCCTGCCTAGAGAGAAGGAAGGTGAGTCTCCCCAGATCTGACATTTGTGGGGTCCCTGCTCAAAGAGCAGTAGCCCAACTGTGCCACAGATCACAGTTTAAGGTAACCCCAAGCTGAGAGCTCACTCCTCAGCTCCACCTCTGTAGCCGGCTTCCCTGCTCTAATACCTGCAAGCTCTGCTATACTCAGACACCCCCGATCCTTCTGTGATCCCACAGGACCTGAGACCACACTGTCCCCATGAGGGCTCCACTCCTGCTTAGGCTCTGGAGCAATGGCCCTTAGTGGAGCAGACTTTTTAAAGTTCTGATTTTGTGCTCCATTGCTCTGCCACTTGCCGGGAGCCAGCCCCTCCCACTGCGGTCTATATTCCCGTAGCTTCAGATTCATTTCTTCTCAAGTCCTACCTTTCAGAAAGTAGTTGATTTTCTGTTTCTAGAATTGCTGCTCTTCTTTTCTTTGATCTCCTGTTGCATTTGTAGGTGTTCAGAATGGTGTGATAACTATCTAACTGAACTCCTGCGACATGATGTCATATGAGCCTGCTACTCCTCTGCCATCTTGACTCCTCCCCACAATGTTATCATAGCCTGTTTTTCTTAAGAAACTCTATCTACACATTACGAGCTTGAGTGTGAGGCAGGCTAGAACCTATAATGTGTGCTGACAGAGAGAAAGAAGTATTCTACCACAAAGATGGGGAGCTACGGGAGCTGCAGGGGCAGTGGTAAACATGGTAGAAATTAACAGCAGCTACAATGTATTGACTTAGTACCTATTTCACAAATTAGAAAATGGTATCTTAAACAGACCAAGAAATTTGCCAAAAAAATCTCAATCTAGTAAATGGCAATCTACCATATGAGCCAGGTTGGTATGACTCCAAAGTCCACATTCTTTTTGCTCTACAACACTGGTACTAATCCTGAAGAGTTTATCCATGTATTTGACAAACTCTTCTGTTCTGTTCCACTCTAACTGTTAGGGGTTGACAACATGGTGTTATAAATGAGGAGTATAGTCATGTAAGGACCGTTATGTACTGCTATCTCAGTGCAGGAACTGGGAGAGTAAGTGGCTCAATCTATAAAGTAAAATAAAGATGACTCCAAGGCAAAGAGTAAATGTATGTTGCCAACATACAATTTTCATAAACTAAGTATTTCAGTTAATTTTTGCCATATTACATATCATCTCAAAACTTAGTGACCTAAACAACAATGATGTGTTACTTCCCATGACTCTGTGCATTGAATAGGCTCACAGAAAAAACAGGGCAGTTACTCTGCACAACATTGTGTCACTGAGACCACTCACTGACTGTACTTAGTAGGGAGCTCAGTTGAGGCTGGGACAGCCAAGATGGCTTCTCCTCTACAAAGTCTCTCTCATTATTCAGTAGTAAAGCCCAGTCTTAAGACTGCCTCAGTTAATGGAGCTTCATAATTGGCTGCACTTCCCATCAATCAAGGTAAATTCTCCAATTTTCCCTCTTACTTAGTAATCTCAACACATCTGCCTGCTGGACATGTCTATCTTTACTCCTAATGTTTGTTATCATTAAGGGGAGAAATTTTGAGAAGGGACTAGAGAACTATCTGGTCTTGTCACATCTCCCAAACAGAAGGTGTTTTCTGCAGATCTAATGGCAGGAATCATGATGACTTCTAGGAGCACATCTGCAACTTCTAACTTTTCCATCTAAAGACGGTTTAGAGCACTGACATGCATCTTTCATCATCAGTGGATGGGATAAATATTAGATATTTATAGACTGAGTGTGCTCTTGTGAGTTTAAATAAAAATCCAGAGTGTAAGACTAAATGACTTAAGAGTACAATAAAAAATGTATAGAATAATAAAATATGACTTCTAGTTTTACTTCAGCCATTAATTTACTGTACAAGCTTAAATACATTATTTGGCCTTCCTGATTCTCTGATCAAATGGTCATGCCCCCCGCCACCAAATTTATATGTTGACTACCCACCACTGTGATGGCATTTGGAAATTGGGCCTTTGGGAGGCAATCAGGATTAAATGAGGTCATGAGGGTGGGACTCTCATGATGGGATTATGCCTTTAGAAGAAAAGGAAGAGAGAGAGATCTCACCCTCTCCAGCAGGTGGGGAAATGGCAAGAAGAAAGTTGTCTGAAAACCAGGAAGAAGGTCCTCACCAGAATCTGAATCAGCTGGCACCTTCATTTTGAATTCCTCAGCCTCCAGGACTATAAGATAAATTTCTGCTGTTTCAGCCCCCTAAGATATGGTATTTTGTTATAGCAGCTCAAGCAAACTAAGACAATCCTCTTCCACAAAATAAGCCATAAAAATGAGAGAGCTCTAAAATCCTTTCTAGCTAAAATTAAATTCTATTGTTTTATTTCCTCCATAAAGTTATATTGCCAAGTAAATATTGCCTGGCCACTATTAAAGAGGACAGTCAAAATCAATGTAAAAGTCATCTAAAGAGTAAAAATAACTACCATTCCAAAGCAAGAACCAGGAAATTATGTTAAACACAGGTATTCTGCTTATTTAAAGTATATAGCACATCTGAGTCCATCACTATTCCAGTACTATGACTTAGAAAAAGAAGTCAAGCCTGCTTAGTTAGACAAATCAGAAATCATTCACCCAGAAAACACAGAAACTGGAAATAATCTTTGCATTGATAGTTACTGTTACCTTTCCTTGGCAATGCAGTGTAAATAAAAAAATGTTTGTTAGAAGAAAAAAAAAGAAAGAAAGGAGTACTAAAATTCAGATATTTCACCACTTAGACCATAATTGTCATAACCCAGTAATTTTTTAATCTCTCACTCTCTCTCTTACACATACACACACATACACATAAAGCACTTCTCAGCAGAAAATTGACAAGCCTAAGAATAAAATAAATCTTTTTTCATGATTTCATTAGTAAGATGAAAGTCTATTTTGGTTCTAAAAACTATAAAGATGAAAGCATTTTATCATCCAATTTCCTCTTTAAATAATAATATTCCCATAAGAATACATTAAAAATCAAAATGCATGTTCAATTCCAGGTCAGTGACTTATGAGTTAATTCAGAAATAGTTACTTTTGACTCTGAAGCCCTTTGTGACTCCCAAATCGCAGTATGGAATTAGAAAGAAAGGATCTGATGATGATTGAACTTTTTCTATGTCATATTAGTGTAGAGATAATGTTTCTGGTACGAAAAAAAAAAAATCAGATTTCCAAATTACCACATCAGCAGTAAATCCCACAGAGATCATAAAAAAAAAAAGACTTTTTCTAAGTCTCTCCAAATTTATCCCCATGGTGTCAATATAATATGGTGTCTTAAGGGTATATTACACCATAAAACACATAAATAAAATTAACTTGATTTATCAACATAGAAAGAGCAAGTGTTTACATATCAAGGGAGACTGGCAGTTAAAGACTCATAAATCATAAGACAAAGAGGAATCCTAAAAGCCAACTTTTCAATCCCCTTCCCCCCCACCCTTGGCAGAGGCATATACTTCAGTGATTTTCCACTTGGGTATAAAGTAATTAGCGAGCCTAGCTTGCCCAAATTGAACAATTGTAGAAAAATAGCACTGGAATAATTGGAACAATTACCACTCTTATCATCTTTGATTGACTATATACACAGTACATAACACAGTGGTTTACCTAAACCACCCCAGACTGATTTACGTGGAGTTTTTCATGTAGATAATAAACAAAGAAAATAATTCAGATAAGAGCCAACTATTCATTCACTAAATATTTGTGCCAGACAAGAACTAGAAGCACAGTAATGAACAAATAAAACATGTACTCTGACCTTTATGGAGCTTCGAGAGGGAGAAAGGAAGAGATAACTGAATTTAATTTTAACACTAATTTAAAGAGAACATGTGAAACCTTATTATGATTATTTATTGACTTGCCCGATATTGTGAGCTCCTCAAAGACATGAATATAAATCTTTCTATATCTTTCATGGGCTAGTAAAAAAAAGAGTTGGTACTCTATATATATGTTTTGCAATAAAACATTTCTAGAAATATATATATGAACAATCTGTTCAATGTTTAAGGAACACTCTTCTTTACATTTTTCATTTCTAATATGATACACAATCTTCATAGGTAAAGGAGATAGAAGTCTTGAATATTTTTTGTAATCTATTTTGAAATATATCCAAATAAAGCTAGTCCATTTGTTTGCCATGGATAGTGCACATGGGAACACCCAGTGCAGTGTTATGAACTTACCAACACTCACAAATGTCAGATGAATAAACTGAAGTATGAATCAACAAAGCAGTAAGTAAATATGGGCATGGAATTCCAAAGCATCCATTTCACAACTTTGGTAACATTAAGAACTTTAGGAAATGTGGGTCATTAAATTAGACTTTGGCCCTCATCCTGGCCATCAGCATATTGGCAAGGTCACTCCCTTTATAGTATGTATATGTAAGAAACAGGCTTATGTATGCTATATTCCATAAATGTATATATGGTCTCATGTGACATTCCTAATTGATAGTCCTCTTTTCTGCTTCACTTGTGGTAATTAGTTCATCACATTATAATTCAAAAGACTTCTATTATCTTATCAACCAACCGTTAAACTTTTGCTTCTTAGTAAGGCTTACCCTAATGACTTCATTTAAAATTATACCTCTCCCAGTGCAGCAATCTCTTATTTTTATTTTTCTTCAAAGCCCTTAGCATTGTCTTTCGACCTATAATTTCTCATTTAGTATGCAGTTTCTATGTAAGAGTGTGATTTCATCTTTGCCATTCATTGCTGTATTCTCAGCACCTAGAATTGCATTTGGCACCTAATAGGTTTTCAAGATCTATTTGCTGACTGAATGATTGAGTGATCCAAAAAAAAGTTTCCAAGTCATTCCAGAGTCATTATAGGGCTGGCTGTCCTACTAATTGTAATAGTTCAATCAGTATTCAGTAAACTTGAGTGACTCTAGCCTTAATTTTTCTTTTGCAGACCAGAAACATGGAACTATTTTGTCTCCCAAAGACACCAGCCTGCCTCCCTCTTTTCCATCTTTACTCCTGCTTTCCTTTTCCTTCTTCCAGAAATACCCTTTTATCACCCAAACTCTACACTACCTAGACAATTCCTGCTAATTCTTAAGATAATGTGTGCCCAGGATCTCCTTATCTGAATATCCATGACATGGTCTGTAGGCATCATATTCCTAAACCCTAAGGTATCATTGTATTTTGCACTGAAATTATCCGTTACTTGTCTCTCTCTTCAACCAAACTAAAATCTCTTATAAGACATAGATTGTCTTATTCTTCTCAGTATGAATTCAACACAATAGGAACTGAGTGAATAACAGAAAAGAACTGAGTCCAGTGCTCGTAAGAATGTACATCAAGTGATACCAATAGAAGCAGGTGGTTTAGGCGGAAATGCAGGAAGTCCAAAGACCCGTTTTTAAATCGGTAGCAGAGGATTAAACTAGTGCTAAGGCCACTTTCAAAACCCTAAGACAGTATTACATGTAACCTAATGAAAGTAGTCATTTAAAATGTCAGGTTTTCGTGCTCCATCTGCTGGTTAAACTGTAGAAAATCCTTGAGGTCATTTTGAAATTGAAAAGTGGAGTTAGAAATATCTGTGACCAGCAAGGAAAATAATTTTTGTAATCATCTCTATTGCTTATAAGAGATTAATAACCTAGAAATCAAATACTTGAAAAAGAAAAATAAACTGACAATTGCATGGTGATAGTGAAAGAAACAAATACCATGTTACTTGGCTCACATACATACTGAGGATCCCAGCCTCCAGTGAGCCCCACCTGCTTCGACTCACTCCCTTGTGTAATTCCCCCACCAACACTGTCCTAGGGTTAGTCTGTATGAATAATAGCGTCCAACGGAAGAGATGGCATGTCACTTTCCAGACTGAGATCTAAAAACTGATGTTTTCATCTTAGGTATGCCCCCTTTCTCTCCCTCTCTGTCTCTCTCTCTCCTGTCTCTCTCATTCACTCTCTGTCTCTCCCCCCACTCCCTTTTCTCGTCATTTCTCCCTCTTTTGGACCACTTCCTTTGAGGGGGGTTACCCAGCTATCATGATATGAGGACACTCTGACAGCCCACAGAGAGGCCAATGAAGTAAAGCATCCAAATAATTTTTGAAAAGAAGTAAAATTGCCTTTGTTTGCAGATAATATGATCTTATATAGAGAACATCTTAAAGACTCCAAAAAAAAAAAAAAAAAAACCTGTTAGACCCAATCAGCAAATTCAAGGATGCAGGATACAAAATCAACATACAAAATCAGTTGCATTTCTACACACTAATAACAAAATATCTAAAAAAGAATGAAAACAGTCCCATTCACAGTAGTAGCAAAAGCAATAAAATACTTAGGAATAAATTTAACCCAGGAAGTGAAAGACCTATACACTGAAAACTATAAGATGCTGATCAAGGATATTGAAGAAGACACAAATAAAGGGAAAGATATCCATACTCATGGATTGGCAAAGTCAATATTGTTAAAATATCCATATAACCCAAAGCCACCTTTGATTCAATGCAATTCCTATCAAAATCCCAGTGGTATCTTTCACAGAAATAGAAAAAACAATCCTAAAATTCATATGAAACCACAGAAGATCCTGAATAGCAAGAGCAATTTTAAGAAAGAAGAACAAAGCAGGAGGCATTACACTTCTTGATTTCAAACTATACTACAAACCTATAAGAATCAAAACAGTATGCTACTGCATAAAAGTAGACATATAAACATTGGAACAGAATTGAGAACACGGAAATAAACCCATGCCCATATGATCAGTTAATTTACTACAATAAAGGAGTCAAGAATATACAATGGGGAAAGGGTAGTCTCTTCAAAAAACAGTGCCAAGAAAACTGAATAACATGCAGAAGAATGAAATTGGACCTTGATTTTACACCACTCACAAGAATTAACTTGAAATGAATTAAAGACTTAAACGTAAGACCTAAAACCTTAAAACTTCCAGAAGAAAACATAAAGAAAAAGCTCCTTGACATTGGTCTTGGCAACAATTACTTAGATATGACATCAAAAGCATAAGCTACAAAAGCAAAAATAAAAAGTAAACAAGTAGAACTACATCAAACTAAGCTTTCACACACAGCAGAAAGAAACAATAAAGTGAAAAGGCAACCTATGAAATGTGAGAAAATATTTGCAAGTCCTATATCTGATAAGATACATATCTGATAAGATATATCAGATAACATCCAAAACATATAAGAAACTCACACAAGTCAATAGCAAAACAAACAAAACAATAATCAATTTGCCTAAAAATTGGGCAGATGATCTGAACAGACATTTTTCCAAAGAGGGCATCCAAATGGCCAGTAGATATATGATAAAAATGCACAATATCAGTAATCATCAGGGAAATGCAAATCAAAACCATGATGAAACATCACCTTACACCTGTTCGAAAGGCTAGACTCAAAAAGACAGGAAATAATGTTGATGAGGATGTGAAGAAAAGGGAACCCTCATGTACTACTGATTGGAATATAAACTGATATGGCCATTGTGAAAAAAAGAGTATGAAGTGTCCTCAAAAAATTAGAAATAGAATTGCTATATGATCTAGCAATTCCTCTTCTGTGTATGTATCCAAAGGAAGATATATATGAAATGAGGATCTTGAAGAAATGTCCATACCCCCATGCTCACTGCAACATTATTTACAATAGCCAAAATATGGAAATGACCTAACTGTCCTTCTATGAATGAATGGATAAAGAAACTGTGGCATACATATACAATGAAATATTATTCAGCCATGAAAAAGAAGGAAAGTCTGCCATTTGCAACATGGGTTAAACTTAAGAGAGTTATACTAAGTGAAATAAGTCAAACAGAGAAAAACAAGTATTGCATGATATTACTTACATATGATACCTGAAAAAGCAGAACTCAGGAGTAGTATAGTGGTTGCCCCCAGTGGTTGCCAGTGACTAGGAGATGGAGGAATTGGGAGATGTTGGTCAAATGGTGCAAACATCCAGCTACAAAATTAATAAGTTCCAGAGATCAAATCTATAGCATGGTGATTATAGTTAACAATATTGTAGTACATACTTGAAAGTTACTGAGAGATTAGATTTTAAAATTTCTTACCGCAGAAGTGCCTGGGTGCCTTAGTCAGTTAAGAGTTTGCCTTCGAATGAGGTCATGATCTCAGGGTCCTGGGATGGAGCCCTGAGACAGGCTCCCTGCTCAGCAGGGAATCTGCTTCTCCCTCTCCCTCTGTCCCTCATCCCCCACTCATTCTCTGTCTCTTAAATAAATAAGTAAAATCTTTTTTAAAAAGTTTTTTTTTAAGTTTTCACCACAAAAAAAAGAAATGGTAATTATGTGAAGCTATGAAAATGTTAGCCTATCCACTATAGTCATCATTTATGAGTGTATCAAATCATCACATTGTACATCTTAAACTTATACAATGTTATATGTCAGTTATATCTCAATAAAGCTGGAATAAAATAAAATAAATTAAATAATATAAAATAGAATTTTAGTTTCTGGCCACCAGGAGCCAAGGGAACATGGAGGCAGATCCTCCCCTCACTGAATCTTTGGAGGCCCCACAGCAGGTCTGACTAACAGCTTGACATCAAAAGGAACCCTGAGCCAGAAAAACCCACTTGGCCATGCCCAGTTCTTTTCCACTAGAAACTGTGAAAAAATATTTTTTTTAAAGCTGTTAGGTTGTAGAGTTATTTGCTGCACAGAAATAGATAACTAATATACACACATACATCTGAAACTCATTCAAATCTGTACTGAACACTTAACATGTTCAATGAATGTGACATGACCTTTTAACATGAAATTGTACACATCTATCTAAAAATTCTCTGGGTAAGAAAAGTTACTCTTTCTTCACAAGTGCATTATGCTTTCAGATACACAGGTTTCACCAGAATAAGAACTTAAAACCATAGAGATTTAAAGACCATGGGATATATTCTGGAGACATTTTACTAATATCAATATCCAAGAGAAGATTATAAGCCTTAAAAAACATAGTTTGTCACCATTTTGTAGTATGTAAGTAATGTATATAAACCTCAGTGAAAATCACAATGAACTCTAATTATGCATTTTTAAATTCCAGTTTAGCAATAATAACATCAATTCTGTCTTCACTTTCTCAAGTCTACCATCTTACCAAAGAATAAATATCAACAGGATCCCATTTTTCATTTTCTTTATTGCCATTAAGGAACTTGCCTATTATTCATCTACATGTTATATAGATGAATGAGATACCAAAGTGAAAAAAGATACATAAAGGTGATTATAGGAGATAAAAAAAGGTAAAGGTATTGTGTTGTCTAGAAACTTCTGATAAAATTTTCTAGTGAGATTTGGATTTAACGTTTAAAACCTCAAAAACCTTAGAGATAAAAATAAATTCAAGTTGGCTTAAAGTTTGAGAAGCATATAATAGATACAGATTCCCAATCTAGTTGGTGACTTTCAATTAATTAAAATGGAGAGAGACCAGAAAAGCAAACAAAACATCTTAGTCATGATGAAAAATCATAAAGAATCATGAAAATGAAATTTTTCTGAGACAGGGAAAGGGAAGCAAGTGATTAATCAAATATCTAACTCTCCACTAAAATGTTTGGCAGTACCTTTCACATGTTGCAAAATTTGACTAGACCATTACGCAAAAAAATAGTTCTTCAACAGCAACCATCTGTTGCAAAGAAGAGAAAAAAGCAAGGATAAAGACATAGCTGTCAGGAGAACTTTGAGAAGTTCTCTTTAACATTCCTATAGGGTCTTGATATCCTCTTGTTCTGGAAGTCTCAACTGCATGCCTGCTTCCCCACCTGGTGAAGTAGCCCATCTTAGTATATAGACTAAATAAATCAAAAGTCAATTTTCAGACTTTCACACTCCAGTGGGCTCAGGCTTTTTTTTTTTATTATTCCTTTTTTTAGGGGGGAAGTGGGGAACGGAGGGAGAGGGTGAGAGAGAGAATCCCAAGTAGGCTCCATGCCTAGTGCAGAGCCCAACATGGGGCTCAATCTCACAACCCTGAGATCATGATCTGAGCCAAAATCAAGAGTCAAATGCTTAACTGACTGAGCCACCCAGATGCCCCAGTGAACTCAGGCTTTAAACTGGAGTGAATTTAATTTCCACAGGCCTCTCCCAAAACCTAAAAAAATGAATGTTTGCACTTCCAGGTTTAGCCTTTATTTCTAAACTCCATGAATGCAGTAATGGAGAACAATAAAGTTACCTGTGTGATAAGTTTCCCTCATTTTAATTTGGAAGAATAGGCTGCCTATAATTGTCTTGCTTATTAGAAGCTACTTATAGTCTCATTTCTTTAACTTGCTATAGCTCATTACTTCTTTAAAGATATAATTCCAGTGAGCCTTGGTAATAGGAAATGAGGGTAGAGGTGCCATAAATAGAATTTTAAAAGCTAAGCTCCAAGGAGATATTAGGGCAAGGCCACATCTTGTCCACTCTGACATCCTCCTAAGATGACTTCCTACTAACAGACCCACATTCAGAACACCATTCAAGTATATAGAATCAGACCTTCTATTTATGAATGAATTACATTTGTTTCTTCTACTATAAAATCAGAATCAAAGAGGCATATCTGCCAGAAATGCCACATAAATGAATATTTGACAAATAGCCAGAGAGCAAATAATGGGTTATATATAATTATCTACAAATGCCTCAAAGAGAAATCAAACCTCAAAATATCCAACCTGGCACTTATCTACTACATATTTATACTAAGTTTGTCACCACCTAAAAATACCCAAAATACCCAAAGATCAAATCTTCAGCTCCTGGCAGCACTTAGCACATTTTCTTGTGCAGAATAGATGCTCAATAAATAGTTGTGGGAGAAGGAAGGAGAAAATTGTAAGAGTAAGTTGGCAGGGAAGGACAATGCAGCTAACAATTGCACAATACAACTATAAGGCAGATTATTCCTTTATTCTATTTAATCTGATTCAATAAAGATTTATTTACCCCCTTCTCTGGGCTCTGCAGAGTTCAATACCACATGAATTTACTCAGCTCTGAAATCCAATGTCCCAAAACATATCACTCTTTAAAGTGAATGATTATTCATCCCTTTCTGTGGTGGGAGACATGGTAAAGATGGAAGAATGGAAAGATAAGGCAAAGCTATTTTTCTGACAAAGAAATCCAAAGCCCTCTCTATCCTCTCACTTCAAAAGTCCTCCAACTTTGGGCTAATGCTAAAGGCAAAAGAGAGGGAAAGCAGATGAGTGAGTTTGGTGGTTTTGGCACTTGTCAAAAAAACTAAATATTTTCCCCAAATGTTTTACATTCAGTAATGCCCAACCACAATGTGCCAAGCCTGTTTTCCCTTAATGTTTCAAGCCCATGTATATTCCAAGGGAAATATAATCCATGTGTCTCTGATTTGCTTATACTTAAATCATTATAAAATGTTAAATTTTTTAAAAAGATGTCCAAGATATCTTTTGGGCCATGCTCATGATCCTTCTTCAGGATTCTTCTTCAGAATGTAGAATTTTGAAGAACCAATGAGGACAAAGCCCTGGATTAATGAATTAGACTGACTTACTCAGGACTTACAATCTCCACATAGATTTTTGTCTCTTTGTACAAAACAGCGTGTATTTGTTCAATAATGAAGAATGAAAGAATGACTAGAATTCTTAGAGTAAATTTGCTAAATTGACCTATTTCCTTACAGCACCCTTCCAATCTTTATCAACAGGCCTACCTAACTTGGACTCTTCTTCAGACTACTCAAATGAGATACCTAAAATATTACACGTAACATAAAACTTTCTTGAGAACATGTAGGGGAATGTAAAAGAGTGTAAAAGATGGATGAGCAGCCCAGGCACTGCTGCAAGAATTAAGTTCATTATTTCTTCAGATAATGTCCTCTAAGATGGTAAAAGACAAACACTATATGATAGTTTGCCCAACATATTGATGTGGTGAACGAAGGTTCTAAAGCATAGAGAATGGAAGAGAATGGAAGCATAGAGAATGGAAGCATAGAGAATGGAAGGTTCTAAAGCGTAGAGAATGGAAGCTAATTGTAGAAGGCAAATCAGTTAGGTTTAGGTGTGGACTCAGGGCCCTGAACTCAGGGCAGTCCCAGTCTTATGAGAAATAGATGTAGCCCACATTCTGCCTTTCCCCTGCTCCCTTACTGCAGGCTTTCCCCACAGCAGTGCTGGACTTCAGCAAAGGGGGAAGAGAAGAGGTTCACAGTGAGTCTGCACCTTTAAAATAAATACTTTAAAAAATACTTATACTGGAGGGCCTGGTGTCTCAGTTGGTTAAGCAACTGACTTGATTTTGGCTCAGGTCATGACTTCAGTATTGTGAGATGCAACTCCACAAGGGGCTCCACGCTCAGAGCAGAATCTGCTTCAGAACTTTCCCCTCTTTCTCCCTCCCTCTTTGCTCCTCTCCAGTGCTCACACATGAATGCTCTCGCTCCCTCTCTCTCAAATAAGTAAAATCTTCAAAATATAAATAAATAAATACTGTACTTAAATACCATAAATGCTAAGTACTTAAAAGAAAATCTTTGCATTCCTTGTTCAAAATGTAGAGTAACAATGCAATAAGGCAAAATACTTTTGACTGTGTCTGTAATTTAAGAAGCAAATAAAAATAAAGAACTGAAAAGCTATTTTACTTAAAAGCACCCAGAAATGAGGCTAGCTCCCCCAAAGTGAGAGTAGACAAAGTGAATGTGATGTTTGAGGAGGAAGCACAGAAAAGAAAAAAAATATTGCCAGCAATGTGTTTAATCAGTGCTCATGTGCTCTAGTCCATCATTTCACCCTCACAACGAACCATAAATGTAGTTTATGTGTCCATCAGTTTAATCTCAGGTAGTGGCAGTTTTATCTTTATAAGGTAGTGCCACCATCTCTCCTTCTCCCTGGCCTGTGAGGATACAGCACCTAATTTGCAAACATCCTTGGAGACCAGAGACCTTATAAAGTCTCAGTACAACCCAATCGATGACTGCTGGGGTGGGATGGGATGGGGGGAAGCAGTGGGGGGAGCAGTCGCACAGATTGGCAACCATCTGGACCCAGTCGACTGGATTCTGGCGTCTGATACAAAGAGGAAACTGCAGAGACATCCGGGACGCCCTGTCATAAACTTAGTTCCTGACCCAGACTTGTGACTCTGAATTTATTTCACTGGGGAAAAAGAAAGTCTTAATTTGTTCAATTATGTTTATCCCTATCAGGAAAAGCTGTGCATACCCTGCTGCTCCTTTGGAAGAGCCTACAATCAGGAATCATAAAAGTTAGGCAAAATATTTGTGATAAAACAAGAGAGCACTGCATCTATTAAGATTATTTAACACTGTTGGCTGTGGTCCAGCTAAGGTCCAGCCAAATGTTCATCATAGTCCAGGAGAACCTGAAAGAAAAGGATACTTCACTTGAACGTGACTTTCATTTTGCACTTGAAGTTAAAGCAACTAAGAATTCTATGGGCAGGAAATTGATTTTAACAAGGCAAAATTTGTTTCCTTTAAAAAAAATTAAAAAAGAACTCACAAAAGCTCTTTTCATGATAATTTGCACTAGTATCCTTTGTGTTCTTTAAAACAGTGATGACTCTCCTCCTTAAAAGTCTTGGCTCCAGGGATACAGTGCTGTTCAACTTCCCTTGTTTCTCTTTTCAAGCTCTTTATCCTCACAACACCCCCACTGCCTTTGCCTCTCCCATTCTGCAGAGATTTGTGAAAATTAATAAGAAATACCCCAACAGACTCAGACATGGACACCTTGAGAAATTCATGTGTTTTCTTAGTTTTGATAGTTTGGGGTAGTACATCAGATCTATGTTTCTAGCACCACAATTTGGGGTCTAATGTTTGCATTGTTGAGAACAGTAAAAGGCTTTCTAAACTAGTGTTGTTTTCAGAGACAATTCCCTCAAACACTCAGTGGACTTCTAGTCACTTTGCTTCCAGTCAGTTCCACACTGTGTATACCAGTAACCACACCCAAAATTATTTTCTAGACATAGTAAGATGTGGCATTTAAAACAACTTTGAAGAAATAAAAGTCCCAGTAAAATTTCTTTGTTGAATGAAGTGATTCAAGGGAAAGATCAAATGAAGGGTGTGGACCTCTCATTCAAGCCAGTTAACTTCAAGGTAGCCAACATTGAGTTGAGAGGCAGACGGGGGCATGAAGATAAGAAAGCAAACAAATAAAAAGCCAAATTGAGATTTAATGAACTCAAGCTGCTATAACAAATATTCTTTTACCTAAAACAGCCACGTTTTCTTTCTTCAGATTTATTTTGTGGGAACACCTGTCTCTTCAATGCCCTTACTAAATAAATGTACAAGTTGGGCTTTTTCTCACGTGGCAAAAGTTATTAAATATACACCTGCTGTTGTTAGTTTGAGCTAATCAAGTATGTCAAGGTATGTCAAGCAACTCCGTGGAATCTTCTGTTTTGTCCTGTCATGGTTGAAAGTTGGCTCCACAGACCTAAGAATATCCACACTCATGTAAGGAAAGGGTGGAACGTGTGGCGTCAGCAATATGTCCCATTAATCAGGAAGTCATTTAACATTTGAATCCAGTATCTCCCACTCTACCTGTGTTCTACACAGTATAAGTCAGGGAGTAGTGCTAAACATCTACATTTAAATAAAGCAAGGTTGACCTATTAATTAAAATATCCTAATCAGGGCAAAAAATGCACAGTATTTAATATTTAACAAAATCTTATAACTTTAAAAATTGGAAAATGGGGAATGTTAAATAAATTGCCGTATGTTGCAATATGGATTAAGGGAAATAATTTTTAATTTAGAGAAAAACTGTGGGAAATTATGAGAGAGAAAAACTGGGGCAAAAACTATGAGTTTTTGAAATGGACTGAAATGTTTTTAATGCCAAAAATAAAGTCACTTAATAATAATAAACAATACTAATTTGGTTCAATCAGCCGTGGTAAGACAAATGTGGGTGACTGAATTAGTTCCTGACATATAAAGAAAAGAAGGAAGGAAGGGAAAAAGAAAGGTAAGGAGCAATAGAGGAAGGAAAGAAGGAAGGGTGCAAGGGAGAAAGAGAGGAAGGAAAGAAGGAAAGGAGGGAGGGAGGAAGGGAAGAAAGATGAATTGCAAAATGGAAGATAGTTTCATTAAAGACTCTCTATGATTAACTGGATTCAAACTGGATTAAAACAGGATTCAGGGCAGAGGCAACTGTTCAAAAGCAGCTTGCCTAGAAGGTTTGTAGATTCAGATTTACAGTTGCTTCGTAGAGGAGAAAGACAGATTGGTTCAGAACAAGTTACAGTGGTAATGTGGCAAACCAGTAGAAGTATCTTCTAGATATTTGGAAATAAGCACCCAGAGTTCCAGAAATAGACATGGTTTTTAAAAGCAGAAGGTTTGGGATCCAGCAGGGTGGTGGAATCCAAAGAAGATGAAACCTTTCTCAGAGACTATATATATAAGAGCAAGTATCAAAGAAGTAAATGAAACTCCTAGGACATTAGATAAGAACTGGTATCTTGATGATTTTGCTTGCAAATAATTGCTTGGCTGGGTCTCTTGACTTTCATTTTTCTTTTCCTATCTGTCTTCCCATTTTCACATGGTAACTTTTGCACACACATCGCATAATAGGCAAGAAAAGGAGAAAAACTGAATCAGGCCCCTTGAAACCACGTAGCAACTCTGTTAGGAATTTGATAAAAGAGAAAACTGAAGCTATTGATTAAATTCATGCACAACAGTTAACTGTAGAATTCATTTGTACATATTTAGATAACTGAGCCTTGCTTATGTGAAAACAAAAATTTTAAAGAGTCACTAAAACCCTATAAATATATCCAAATTTCTAATTTCCCAGAATGGAAGAATGAATTATTCTCTATTTTCATAACATACTTCATGATCACTAGATGGAAGCAACCACAATACCAATTTCTTTCAGCCAAGAAATGCAAAGTATGGGATAGAATTCTCAGTATCTGTCAAGCCTCAGAAAACATACTGGCCATCAATAAGAGACCAACTCTGTATTCCAAACCCTGAGTTACACACTATACCTCCCCACAGACTGTGAATCTCTTCCATCCCTAGAGTCTGGCATACTGCAGACAATAAGCAATTTAAAAAGTGCCTTTCCTCTCTCTTGGGGAAAGACCACTCTTGTAGTGAAGTACAGACAGCCCCCACCCTCTCTGTTACTCTTCATCTCTCTCTCTCTCTTCCTCTTGGATACAGGTTGTCCTTATGAGTGCTCTGACCAATGGGATGCTATGAAGTGATGTTTACCTTAAGAGATCATGGTTTATGCTTTTTTCTCCTCAGGTTGCTCCTTCTTCAAAGGTAGCCATTATGTAAGAAGTCCAACTTTTAGACGGTGAGGAAGGCCACATGAGGAGATACCTGAAGCTAGACTGGATGCTCCAGCCCCACCTCCTATAAGGTCCAAGCAGAAAAGCCACCCAACTGAGCCTCAGCCAATCCACAGAATGGTAAGGAGTAATAAATTGTTGCTTTATGCTATCTGCAACTCATACCTCATAACTAAGAAAACATTTTTGGATCTAAAGGCAATATTAAAAACAAAGTGTTCCCATACAAGAAGAATAAGTATCATTGCATTATAAGTCATTTACTTGAATGCTGGTTTAAACTTTAATATTTTTTTAATGGAAGTACTGGTACTGGTACTTTTTAATGGAAGTACTGGTACTCATTTATTCATCCATTCTACAAGAAATTATGAAGAGCTGTAACACAACAGATATTCTTCTAGATGCCTGGGTACCCAGCTTTAAACAAGATGAGAAAGATCTCTGCCCTCATGATGCAGCTTACATTCAAGTGAAGGGTGGGAAAAGCAGATAATAGATTAGTAAACAGATAAATAAACAAAAAAATTTGGGGGTTGCTAGAAATATAACAGGATCATGTGAGAGAAAAGAATGGGTGAGGAACCTTCTTGAGATTGGAGGATTGAATATTGTTGTCTAGGAATAGGGTTATTTGAACTGATACTAGAATAATAAGAAATAACCAACTATGAGAAGATCTGCAGGGGAAAAGGAAGAGAAGAAAGCTGTCCAAAGGAAACCACTGGCGCCAATGCATTGCTCATTAGACTTATTGGAGGACTAGAAAGGTCACTGTGGCCAGAGCAGAGTAAGCTCAAGGGGAAGAGGCATAAGATGAACAAAGAGCAGGCAGAGGCCAGAGAACACATGAAGGAGCCCTGTGGATCACAGTGAACCATTTGAGCTTTACTCCATAGAAGATAGAACCCATTGGAGAGCGTAAATACAGCTGTTGTTAACTGGCTTAAAGAGCAGACTTTTGAGGGACGCCTGGTTGGCTCAGTTGGTTAAGCTGCTGTCTTCAGCTCAGGTCATGTTCCCAGGGTCCTAGGATAGAGTCCTGCATCAGGCTCCTTGCTCGGAAGGGAGTCTGCTTCTCTCTCCGCCTATACCTGCCACTCTGCCCGCTTGTGTGCTCGCTTGGGCTCTCTCTCTCTCTGACAAATAAATAAATAAAATCTTAAAAAAAAAAAAAAAAGCGTAGACCCTTGAAAAAACTTTTCAATTCAGAGGCTGAGGACCTATTTCAAAGATTACCAATCCACGTGAAAGAAAAGTTACACTGATACCAACTAAGAGAGGGAACACGCCATGAAGCAAGCTTGGAACACATGCAAAACTCAGCTCCTCTAATCACCACAGCCAATGTAGCAACAATGCAGCAGAGCAGACCAAATGTTGAGGTAAGCAAAAACATGACCAGGAAGAGAAAGGCCAAATCTGCCGGTTCCGTATTACCAATAATAACAGTGACAACATTTTGACATGTCAGAACCTATAGAGAAGGCACATCATCTCACTTGATCCTTATAGCTGCCCTGTGAAACAGGCTGGAAAGGTTTTATCACCATCTTAGAGATGGGAATCAAAATGCTACAAGGAGGCTACGTTGAAACCAGGATAAAATGCAGGTTCTCTGTCCTAGTCTCTTGTTCCCTTCATTAAGTCACACCACCGAACCAGATCCTAAATAAAGTACTCCCAAGACATGTGAAAAATTAGACAACATGGGAAATTGTTTAAAAATTCATCAGAGACAACATTCTGAAAAGCAGCCTCCTGTTCATCTGCATAGGACCCAGCTGGGTTGTGTTGCCTAGGGATTCCAGAATGGATATGCCCGGGAGTACCTGGGTGGCTCAGTCAGTTAAGCATCTGCCTTTGGCTCAGGTCATGGTCACAGAGTCCTGGGATTGAGCCCTATGTCCAGCTCCCTCTCCCTCTGCTCACTCTCTTGAGAGTGATCTCTCTCTCATTCTCTCTCTCTCAAATAAATAATTTTTTAAAATCCTTACCAAAAAATGGTATGCTCTTCCAAACGGGATATGGTAAACTTCACCCAGCTGACTTGATGAGGTCTATGTCCTCAACAAATGTGAAAAGAGAAATTCATGTCATGTTGGTGGCTTAAATTTGGAACTTAGCTCTAAAGCTTAAATTTCAAAAGCACTCCCTTAACTCATCCAGCAGTCTTTTACAGATTTCCTTGAAGTTCTCAGGAAACATGGGAAATAACTACTGAGAAAGGCACTGAGAGTAACTCTCTCTTGTCCTAGTATATTCTCCATTTTCTTTTACATTTTCCTCAAACAGAATAGAATCATGTGACTAATGAGACTGAAATTATCAGAACAGTTCTACAGCAAATGAGTAAGTCCACCAAGTTTACAAATAACTGAATATTATATATAAAAGTTCACAAAGGAAATACTAGCAAACACACAGTAAATAGCTTTCAATGAATCAGAAGAGGACTTTATCATGGACTGTAGTGACTTTTTTTCCTAAAGTGCTTGTGGATGATCTGGGAGGCAATTCCTAGACCAATGTTTGTCGCAAAGGAATGCTTTGAATTAGTGTCTACATCTTGACAACGAGGTGCTTTGAAATGTTTAAAGTACAAACTTCCGTGTACCAAAACATTTTTAATTAACTATTTAATAATCATCTATGCTGTGAGGAAACTTATATATGGGTTTTGATTTATTATGTATTTTAAAACAATATTTTCTGTTATACAATAGATTATTTGATTCATAATCTGACAATCTAGTGTAAAAATTTCAGTCTATGAGTCAGTGAGTCATTTTCATAATATATTTTTGTAAACTGAGGGACTCAAATCTACAAAAGTGTTTTTGCATTTCTACATCACAAACTGTGCTTCCCTGGTGGTATTTAAGCAGCCCCTACTGAATTCACAAAACGATATGCCCCTCAAATTTTTTAATTATATCCAGAAAGAACATTATGCTTGCATTATCCCTGTGGACTACTTGCTTTTGACATGACTCAACTTGTTTTGTTTTCTAGTGTTGAAAGGGGTGGAAAAATTGATCTGTTTAATGAACATCTCTGAAAAATATTAACACACAACAAGTGAAAAGGGACATGCTTTTCAAAGTTTAGAACTTAGAAGAAACAAAGCCAGCTGTTAGGTGGGAAAAAAATGAGTCTACTTAAAAAAGGAACACAGTTTTATTTTCAAACATAGTCCCAAAGACCATTAATGTTTTCAATCTAAGTGAACAATAAAGGCCACTTTGAAAAATATCCATCCAGTAATAGCACTGCTTTGGAATACTAAGAAAATAAGTTCCTGTGAAAGGGGATTCAAAAAGAGTAACCAACCACAGTAATGATAATTATCATCACCACCTGGAAGCCTGATGTGTCAGGTACTCTGTGCAGAGTGTGTTTGTGTGAACACAAACAATAAATAGGTCACCAGCTGTGAGCACATTTAAGGGACCCATTGGGACAGAGAAAAGATTTCTGAGCTCAACACGGCTGAGTTCTCCCATGTCTTCTGCTAATTAACAAAAAGACTGGGGCCTCCATTCCTCAACTCCAGAAAGAAGGAAGGGCAGATCGGGTGACCCTTGTGGTGCTTTATAACCCATCCTAAAATATCGTGAGAAAATACACACAAAATTAATTACAAGAATAAAATAGTGATACATCTATTACCACACGTAATGATTTGGAGAACTTTTTAGTGGAAAAGATGGCAAAGTCCCTAGCATTACATAGCCGTACATTATGCCTCATCCTATAATAATTTCTGGGGAATTATTAGAATTTGAATCCCTATTTCTTTCTAGCCATTATTCTGTCACCAGAAACTTTGTTCCCCATCACTAGAGTATCCAAAAATGTTTGCTACCACCACACCCAGTCAAGGCGTAGCAGAGAAGATTCCCATATCAGCAGGTAGGTTCTGGCACTTTCCACACACTCTCCCTTCTACAATCCTGCATAGAAAGTGTTATCACCCCTGTAATGCAAACGAAGGAGCTGAAGCTCAGAAATTCACTCGACTCATGAGCTGAGATTTATACCCAGTTTTAAAAATGGTACATTTCCCCCATACCATCACTTGATACCATCACAAAAACTAGGAAAATATTGATCAATGAAAATACAGCTTGTGCTACATGCACATAAATCACTGCATCTTTAAAAACATTTAAGAAGGGGCGCCTGGGTGGCTCAGTGGGTTAAGCCACTGCCTTCGGCTCAGGTCATGATCCCAGGTCCTGGGTTCGAGCCCCACATCGGGCTTTCTGCTCAGCAGGGAGCCTGCTTCCTCCTCTCTCTCTGCCTGCCTCTCTGCCTACTTGTGATTTCTCTCTGTCAAATAAATAAATAAAATCTTTAAAAAAAAAAAAAACCATTTAAGAAAATCTAATCTCAGAATTTTTCATTCCTGTTCATTTGCTTATGGCTCATTGGCCACTACTTCCCAACTAAATGAAACTAGCTGTGTGTCTATCTGCTCTAATGGATTGAAAGATCATCAAGAACAGAGTTGTGTATGATTCATTTACATATTTCCAATCTAGCACTCTACCTGCCAAATAGTAGTGTTTAATAAATGGAGACATAATTTGAAACATTTGAGATAAATTTATGGGATAAAACAGTAATACTGAGAAAATTCTAACCATGATATCAGTTTATTTCACATATTTTCCTTTAATACTACTTTTATTAATTTATGAATTAAGGAAAAATTTATTAATTTATGAATTAACTTCTAGTAACAAGCCAAGTTGGCTGGGCTATCAGCATTCTGTGTAAGCATAGTTTGGGAAAGACTGGTCAAAGATAGAGATAGAATCTGGGTTGACATCCTCCCTCGAGATTTAATGAGTCCTGCCTCTGGGGGAATCATGAAAGCCGTGCCAGTCTCTATTTTTATTGTTTGGTTGGTTGGTTGGTTTTGTTTTACAATCATAATGTAAATCAACTCAAACAGATCTCCAGAAATGGCTTTTCACATTTCCCATTCTTCCCCACAGTCATCCCCACCTCCACCCAAAGGCAGGAGGAAATAAGCTCTTTGGCTGACTATCCAATCTCATGTCCACTGAGACACATTAGTAATTCTCAATGGGGCAACAGTAGTGAATCTGGCTGATGATAGCTGAGCTGAGTAGTTAGTTGACCTACCTGCTGATGAGCTCATCCCCAAAGCCATTCATGACTCTAGCAGATGTTTAGACTTCACATAGTTGTAGCCTTCTTTTTCAGTCTCCAAAGCCAACCAGGATCCCATGAAAATCTGCTAAACAATGTGGCACACACAGCTAGACCATGGAGAACAATGAGAAAGACATCCAGAGGACCTGCTACTGTACTACTTCCTCACACCCAGAATCATACTACTGTAACTGCAAATGACTTTGCTATAGCTCACAGCTGTGTGAGCTGTCTGCTGGAAGAAGAATGAAGAAAGAGAGAATTTACACTGAGATCAAAATTTGCCTGCTTACAAGAAGGGAAAATCTCACCATAGCAAACAAATCATAGTGATTCTGAAAAAGTGAAATGGACAGCATCAAAGAGCAGCACCTCTTCTTTATCCACAGGAAAAGCATTATCTGGGAAGCTACTTGTGAAAAAAAAAAATGATAAAACTTCTCTGGCAGAATTCTTTCTTTCACCAGAAATAAGTAGATAGTTCACACATCCTGGTGTACAGACCCCAAATGTTTCATAGGAATTAAGGTACACTACCAGGCTTTGGTAACAAGGAATTGGAGCTTGTAAATACCTTGTCAAGATGGGCTGACATATACCAATACCTACTGATAACTTGATATTATTGCTGAATTTGAATGTGTATGCCTAAGCATATATATGCATACATATACATTCATTTTAAGTGTGGGCAATGAAAACTAAAAAGCTCTGTGCAAAATCCCGTTTTCTGGCCCAACTAAAAAGAAAGTCATATACATCTTAGATTTCACTTTTATCTTCAAAGAATATTTTTCAAACGCATGGTATCACTGTTTTCAAACCAAAGAACAATTGTTGCCCTATTGCAATGTGCGACTTAGAGATTGTACAACTGAAAAATCTTTGTAATTCTAGCTGAATAGATTGCTTTTGATAGATACCATAAATGAAATACAAATCAAGTGCAAATATCCAGCCAGGCTTGTTTTAACGAGGCAAGAAACTCCTCAACAAAAATGATTAGGCAGTCTCTTGCTTTGGGATTAAATTCCAATGATTTCCAGTCCTGGTTTTGTCACATTCCAGTGAGTTTCTGAAATTTTAAAGTGTGTTACAAATCTTTCCAATAAAATACGTAATTAAATTTGGAAAATCACTCATGCTTTTTAGTGTTAAAATAGAACATGTTCACTATAGATTGTAGTGGGGGAAGTTTTATAAAGTCAACCCTTCCTTAAGGATTAGAAATAGGGGACTAGAGGCTAAAGGCATGTACACTTTAAGTCTTCACAACTAAAACAATAATGAAAGAAAATCCATCAATGGGATTGCTGCCTCGTCCAAACAAAAGTGTATTATTTTAGGTATAAAATACTTTCAGTTTTGAATATTACTCCTAATACATTCTCCATTTTTCTTTAAGTAGAGCAATTTCCTTTTAAGTGGAAGTAGTTGCATCTTCACATCTATTTGAAAATGCAATTAGATGGAAATCTAATACACTACAGCTGGAAAATGAACAATCCGTTTTTCCTCTTCCTAGACAAGGTCACACTGCTGAGCACCCTCAAGTTAAGCGTGATACAGAAGTTAAGCCATAAATCCAATGAAATGGAAGACTCTGGCACCCGGGCCACAGCAAGGCCCAGTGTCATAGGGGTTCACACTTGTCTCTATCTGTCGCATTTAAAAACGTTCAGTTCTTATTAACAAATAACTCCTCTCTTAGGGGGAAAAAAAAGTGTAGTATTTTATAGACCAGATAAACAAAAGACACTGTCATTTTTAAACCAAAACATATTTAGGGGGAAAATGTAAGTGAAACTAATTTGCTACATATGTTTTATACATACAGTACATAAGGGGGTTTCTCCAACGCCATATGGAAAGCATCTGAACTTGTAAGACAATGACCTTCATAAATCACTCTAGGCTCCAACTCCAAATTATGTCTTGTTCCCTCACTCATGGGATAGTCACTATATCTCATATAAATTCATTATGTTATATGTGCACAATAATCTATCTCTACCTTTATAAGGAATGATGTCATAACACACAGGCGAGGTTTTTTTAAAAAGGGAACAAGTTCTCCCACCAGATGGGCCAACCTATAGCACTGCTTCTCCAAACACATTATGTTTCACAATGCAGAGTATCCATGCTGCTCAAAGGAAAGTCAAGTCAAGGGAGAAGGAAATGAACATTCGAGAACAAAATGCTTTCTGAGCCTTTCTGACTTCTCCTTCCAAGGTAAATGTAAAATAAAATAGTCTTATATCTTTTCACATACTTTCCTTTTATATATTTCCCACTTACATCCATCAAAAGGGAATCTATCTTCTGCCTAAGAACTTTTATCTGTACTGGATCACTAACTATGATACTAACAGGTTTTTCTCTACACAAATGTCTGGACACTGCAAAGTTTCCAATTAAGGGAGCAGCAAGTTTTCACCTCTGGTTAACAAAGAAAAAAAAATAGACATTCTCTACCTCTAGCCTCTTTTTCCATAGAAAGTTACCTTTTACCAACCTCCTTATGGATCCAATCTTTCTTCTATTTTTTTCTAGTTGAGGAATGCAGTTTTATCTGTCCCCTTATTCACTTCCAATCACTTGAGGAAATGAGCACTGAGCTAAGATGAATACCAACTGCTTAGTCTCTCTTCTAAAGGGCCTTAACGCTCCTAAATCCATAACCTTAATGAAAACTACAAAAAACATGTGTAAACCTAAAAAAGTACTACTTCTTCAGTCTTTTGAAATTATCTTCCTCTTCTTACTTCTAGCTTTCTCTTTCACCTTGGACTAGGGATCAAACATGTAACATAAAGTTATAAAGAAGCCAGGTCAAAGGCCACAATAAATACATGTTGAATGAATTAAGTAAACATTATGGCTAGAATGAGGAGTTACTAGGAGAATTACAACCTGGAGTAATTATGCCCCATCTTAAGTGGGCAGTTCTAAAAGTTATTGAAAGTTGGGATTACTCTGGGGATTAAAAAAAAAAAAAACACTATATGGGCCAACCATGTATGGGCTGAAAAATTATGTCTTCAGACTGTTTCAGGCCTGCAAAAGAAAAGTATACAAACTCAGAAGCTAAAATTTGCTGAAGGAAGAAACTATAGTTGAAAATACAGGATCCCAATTAACTCTAGCTGCTATAAAATGCTAAGTGTTGTTATAAATATCTGAAGAGATTAATAAAGAATAACAAAGTAGCAGACCATAATAACATCAAAAACATAAGTAATATCTACACTTAACATTCAAATTTTGTAAGAGACTATCAAAAGTAAGGTATTTGATAGTAAATTTATAGTTGAACTTATTTTCCACTATTTTTAAATACTGTGGTAAATAGATTAAAACTGTTAGAATCCGTAATTACAAAAAAATACCTTGAAAGCCTACAAATTCGTAGAATTATGCAAATGCATGCACATACAGAGTACTAAATGTAAGAAAATATCTCAAAATTGGATTTTTCTATTATTATAATTTTGATGCTTCCCTTGAAAACTCAAATTTCTAATAAATAAATAAATAAATAAATGTCCTTAATGCCCTTCTTTTGTTTAATTAATTACTGGAAATTCAGCACCATGAGGAAGAAACAAGTTTGCATATAAATGGTATACTAAATGTTATAAAGATTCTGGCCCTATTATGAGAAATTAAAAACAGTACTATATTATGAAATACAACTATCGCTTTATAAAAAATTTTAAGATCAAACCATTCAATACATATACCTATACATATATTTTTGTAATTAACCCCAAATTTAACTTTACTTCCACAAATTGTCACCACTTTTAACCATTGGATAAAATCACTTCATCTTTCTTCACTTCTAGCCATTAGGAAATAACAGGATCCAGAGTTACACCCTCATTATAAATAACTACAAAGCCAGGCAAAATGGTAAAGCAACTTCTTTCAAACACGGACAACAACACAAGACTGTAATCTTTCAGGAAAGGGAAACATATGAAGTGATCCTACAATTGCTCCAAATTTTGACTGGGGAAAATTCAGATCATAGACTAGGGAGGGAGAATACAAATACAGCCTGGAAGTCTTGCTGAATTAAAGAGACAGAAATCAGAGCACAGAGAAACAAAAATGCCTATGATGTGCTGAACAGAGTACAGAAGAGAAACAAAAAGTTTTAGAAATCTACATAAAGGTTCCCTGATACTTTGGATAAATAACAAGTTTTCATGCCTAGATTAAAATACTATTAGTCTGGGAAGAGAATAATTACCAGGGATTTGTAAACTAAACAATTCTCAGAGCACACAGAACTGATAATCATAATGAATAGTTCCACAATTCAGAGTGAAGAGATCTCATTATGTACACAGGGAATTGAGTGGAGACCTCCCCCCAAAAGATTATACCTCATAGAAGGGCTTAACTAGCCCTGGAATAAAAGTTATTCTATACTTGCACCAATAAGCTTAAAAACAAATCTTGAGGGGGGCACCTGGGTGGCTTAGTCGTTAAGCGTCTGCCTTCTGCTCAGGTCATGATCCCGGGGTCCTGGGTTCGAGCCCCACATCGGGCTCCCAGCTGGGTGGGAGGCCTGCTTCTCCTTCTCCCATTCCCTCTGCTTGTGTTTCCTCTCTGTGTTTCTCTCTGTCAAATAAAAAAAAAAATCTTAAAAAAAAAAAAGAAAAGAAAAACAAATCTTGAAAGGATCAGCCTAATCCACAGGCACCCTAACTGCATGCCAAAACAGGGTCCAACAATTTTTAAAGGTCACAACCAAATCAAGCAGGCAACAAGGAGAACTTCACAATGTCTGGCATCTGAAAAAGAAAATTTCTAGACATTAAAAAAAGAAAAAAATAATCTAGACATGACCTGTAACAAAAGGAAAATCAGTCAATAGAAACTGAAAACAGTCATGAGAGAGATGACAGAATTAGCAAGCAACACAGTTAAGATGGTAATTTTAAATATGCTCAAAGATTTAAAAGAAATTATGAATACAATAAACAGACAAATGGAACACATAAAAACATCTGATTAGAACTTCTAAATAAAAGAACTACAGCATCTAGAATAAAAATTCCATTGGATAGTATTAAAAGCAAATTAGACACAGCTGAACAAAAGATGATTGACACTGAAGACACAACAATAGAAATTATACAAATGAAATCCAGAGAGGAAAAAAGACTGAAAAATAAAATGAAATGAGTCATAGTTACCTAAGGGACAATATCAAGTATTCTAACCTATGTATAATTGGAGACGCAATTATGCCGAAAAGCAGGTGAAGGACAGAAAAAATAACTGAAGGAGTAATGGCTAAAAGATTTTTTCTAAGTTAATGAAAACTACAAATGGAGATTTCTAGGACTCAATGACTCCTAAACAGGATAAACACAAAGAAAAGTGTACCAGAGCAAACAAATTGTCAAAAACCAGTAATAAGGAGACAATCTTAAAAGCAATAGGAGAGAAAGGGACACATTACATATAGAAAAACAAAAATGAAATTATTACAGTCTTGTTGTTGTAAACTACACAAGCTGGGAGACAACAGAATGGTATCTTTAAAGTGCTGAGGGAGAAAGATCAGCCTGGAAATCTATACTCAGCAAATAGAGAGAATTTATTGCTAGCAAACCTACACTGCAAGTAGTTGCTAATGGAAGTTCTTCAGGCAGAAAGCAAATGACACTAGAAGAAAACCTGGATGCAAATATATCTGCAAACTATGCAAATGAATGAAGGATGCCGAGAATGATAAATATGTGGATAAACATAAAGACATTTTTTAAAATTTCTTTAATAGTTAACTATTTAATGAAAAAATAGCAATAGTGCATTGTGTTGTTCATAACATTTGTAAATGATTAGAACATAAATAAATGATTAAAACAATGGCACAAAGAGAAAGGAAATAAAATACATAATTATAAGCCGCCTACACCATATGTAAACTGATTTAGTGTTTTTGAAGGTAAACTGTGATAAGTTAAAGTTGTATATTTTAAGCTCAAGAGCAATTGCTAAAAACTGGAGATATATTTAACATAGAAATAAACTAAATAAACAAATCAAATACTTAAAAATGGAATAATCAGAAAATCAGAAAGGAAAGTGGGGTAAAGTAATAAAAAACAGATGGAGATGGGACAAATAAAAACTGAATAGCAAGATGGGTGAGCTAAGCCAAGTTATATCAACAAGTGCATTAAATGTAAATAATCTAAACCCCCAATTAAAAAGCAAGGACTGGACAAAAACCAAGGGCTCAGCTATATGCTATCTCCAAGGAACCCACTTTAAATATAGAGATACAGCCAGTCTGAATGTAAAAGAACAGAAAATGATATACAATATAAACACTGCTCATAAGAAAACTGGAGTGGCTACATTAATAGAAGATAAAATTAACTCTACAACAAGGAATATTAACAGGGATAAGGAGGACCTTTTCCATTATTGTAAATGACCCAATTCATCTAAAAGACTGGTGAAACAAGTAGATAGAAAATCAGTGGAGATAAAAATGACAATCATCTTCAATTTCAGCTTTCTGACCTGTCATTTATTCTGTCTTCATCCACCTCCCGGCTTCACTAGTTATCTCCTCCCTGTCCTGTTTCACCCATTGCTAGTTTCCCCCTTTTCCTTCCCCTTGGCTCAAAAACAAGTTCAAGTCTTTTCCATTCTAAACTTTCTTTCTTTGTCTCTACTTCAGTATCTATCTAAGGCCCTCTATCTTTCCTTCCTCTTCCTAATCTAAAGTAGAGAGTAGTTTGGGCGTTCTGAAGGTCCCCTAGGGCCCTGGGCCATCTTTTGCTGTTCAGACAAAAACAGATCCCCTCCCATCAGAGGATCCAGCAGTTGCAGCACTGAGCATTCTGGCAGCATCCAGCTGCTGAAAGAGACAAAGCACTTTCCTTCTGAGGAGGCTGTTTCCTATTAGCTGCCACCAGATGTGCCCAACTGGTTCATTCTCCTTTATTCAAAATTTAAACAAGCATGTAGACCTTCCTAACCCATTGAAAAATTATTTACAATTTTAGGTCTAGAAGTTTCATTAATTTATTGATATTTGGGGGGCCATATAAAGAGTTTCATATCCGGGCATTGAATCAGGAAACTTCAAAAATAAAAAAAGATTAAACCACAGGTCCAGAAGGATGTTTCCAGGATTTCATCCAGTTAAAGACTTCACTTTTGAGCCCTTACTATTATGATTTCCATCCTCATATACCATATCAAATCTTCATGGGAACCAATCTTATATTTCAGCAATAAACTCTTAATTATTAAAACCACTGCTTCTGGACCCCCTTTATCATTTTGACACCATCTAATTCTAAAAACACATATCTCCGTTAGCAAAGAGAGATCTATCATGAAATTTAAAAAGTTTAAGCTTCAAGGCTGTTTGCTTACACAGAATCAGCATGCTCGGAGAGTCCCCCATTTTTTTTATTTGGAAAGGTGAGATATTTAACTTTGATTAACAGAGACAGCTGCTGTCTCTATCCACCCGGACTCTCCCTTCAGCACACTCTCCTCATGTTAAGTGGCATTTGAGTGAACACAGACCACTAGGGGATCTAGCTACAGAGAAATTCAGTTGTAAACACATTTAGTTTAGATTTAGAGGGTATATTTGTATGGTTGACATCAACATAATATATAACTAAGTAATTATTAACAAGATCTCATACACTAGTAAGTGGCAGAGGTAGGATTCAGATAAGAATTATCTAACTCTTATACCAACAATCTTTATAAAATACTGTATTGTCTTTTGCTTGTTCAATGATCCATCAACAAGCCCCTGATTCCTTAACTTAGTCTGTCCTCAGCCTCTCCTTGGAATCTGAGAGTCTATTCTTGGGCACATTGCAGCATCTGACATCTTTTCCCTCCTCTTTTCCAGGTTTCAGTGCACTGCTCTAATCTTATCACCCACCACCATCCTACATGTTCACTACATTCTATTCAAACTCATCCCCTTATCTTTACCAGACCACATCCTTGTTCATGCTCTTCCCTCAGCCAGAAATGAGCTTGTTCCATCACATCTATACTCATTTTTATTAATTTCTTTCTGATTTGACAAGAAAAATTTCAAAGAAAATAACATTCAATAACATGCCACTAACATGAGGAAAACATTGACAACCAACTGGTTAATAAAGTCTAAAGGAATCTAAGTCTAGTATGTTTTCATGTTATTTATTGCCATGTAACAAACCATCTTAAAACATTCTCATGTAAAATACTTTTTTTTAAATGTGGGTGGGGAATTTGGACTTCCACAGCAAGGATGGCTTATCTCTGCAACACCATGCCTGGGGCCTTGCTGAAAAGATTCAAATGGCCGGGCCTCCAAATTATCTGGAGGCTTCTTTATCCACATGCCTAGCACCTGAAATGGATGGTTTGAAGAGTGGGCTCATCTGGATTGTCCATCAGTCTCTACCTGGCTTCATCATGTGTCTTGAGCTTCCTCAGAGCATGGTGCCTTCTGTGTAGTGATACTTCTTTTTTAAAGATTTGTTTATTTACTTGAGAGAGAGAGAGAGAGTAAGAGAGCTGAGGGGAGAGGGTGCAGAGAAGGAGGGAAAGAGAGAATCTCAAGGAGATTCTCCCCACTGAGCACAGAGCCCAACTCGGGGCTCAATCCCACAATCCATGAAACCATGACTAGAGCTGAAATCAAGAGTCAGCTCAACATACTGAGCCACCCAGGCACTTCTATGTAGTCATGCTTCTAACACTCTACCTTCTTTTTTCTTTTTTAATTATTTTTTTAATTTTTATTTATTTTTAATTTCTTTCCAGTGTTCCAGAATTCATTGTTCATGCACCACACCCAGTGCTCCATGCAATACATGCCCTCCATAATAACCACCACCAGGCTCACCCAACCTCCCACCCCTCACCCCTCCAAAACCCTCAGATTGTTTTTCAGAGTCCACAGTCTCTCACGGTTCATCTCGCCCTCCAATTTCCCCCAACTCCCTTCTCCTCTCCATCTCCATATGTCCTCCATGTTATTCCTTATGCTCCACAAATAAGTGAAACCATATGATAATTGACTCTCTCTGCTTGACTTATTTCACTCAGCATAATCTCTTCCACTCCCATCCATGTTGATACAAAAGTTGGGTATTCATCCTTTCTGATGGAGGCATAATACTCCATAGTGTATATGGACCACATCTTCCTTATCCATTCGTCTGTTGAAGGGCAGCTTGGTTCTTTCCACAGTTCGGCGACCGTGGCCATTGCTGCTATAAACACTGGGGTACAGATGGCCCTTCTTTTCACTACATCTATATCTCTGGGGTAAATACCCAATAGGGCAATTGCAGGGTCATAGGGAAGCTCTATTTTTAATACCTTAAGGAATCTCCACACTGTTTTCCAAAGTGGCTGCACTAACTTGCATTCCCACCAACAGTGTAAGAGAGTTTCCCTTTCTCCACATCCCCTCCAACAAAACATACAGGCATAGGACTCCAACTGCAGGTATTCCTGTAACCAAGTAGCAAAAAGCATGATCTTGACTGAGCCTCAGAAGTGACAGAACTTCATTTCCACTATACTCTATTGATTGAAGCAGACACAGGCCCACCCTGATTTAAGAGTAAGTAACATAGTCTACTCTACCTCTCAATGGGATATGAGTCAAAGAACTTGTAAACGTGTTTTAAAATTACTTCGGTAACTACATGGGAATACTTTAAAAGTCCTGAAATCTTAGCATTCATGTGTGAAACTTTCAAGAACTCTTCTAAAATTTGATAATAATCCTAAAAATTTATTTGCTATTAATCATAATGAATGATAAAGCCAAAAGAAATTCATAATAATAAAAATTCCTGATAGTAAAATTCTTAATACTAAGTTACTGGTAATAAAAGCTGAGCTTTTACCAGCCATCCCCAAAACAGATTTATTTTTCTGTCTTTCTAAAGGGAGGAGGCAAATAATCATGCAGTCAAAAGCCTAAGGAAAATACTACATGGAGGTGTTAAACAGTTAACTAGAACAAAAATATCATATACTTTTTTTAGATTTTATAATTGTTTTTGGCTTTCATTTTCTCTCTATAAATTTTTACCTAATTTGTATTAATAACTGAATAAGCTTCTATTTCCATGATATCATTTCTTTTTTCCTTCCCCCACCTCTAGCAATGAATGTCCTGTCACTCTCTACATTCTTCTCCCTCTGCTCATCCTATTCATATTGGCGACACTCCAGGATTCTGAACAAAACCTTCTAGTCACATTACTCAACAATCCATTGCCGCCAATCTCAGGCTATTATTTCAATTACCATTTGTAAGTTGATGCTCTTAAATATACATGTAGTTGGTACATTTAACAAGCAACACCCCCAGGGTGTAATCATAGGGCAGTCTTATGTTGATATCCTTCTGTGGCTTTAAACCTCTTCTGCCTGTGGTGATGATCCTAACCTTACCTCTGACAGAAGCTTCAAGTCCTCAAGACTTTTCAGATCATGTGATGAAGATTCAGAAATTAGGATTCTCAGACCAATATCAATTCACAAATCCAAAGTTGACTGAATTTTAGGTCACTTCCTCTTCCACTGTCTGGGTCTTCTGTGAGTTGGTCATTTGCCCCAGAAGAACTGAGCCTGGAGTTCTTGTCTTTCCCTTCTAACTATGTCCCTGGAGGAGAAGAGAGTGGTAGGAGGGATTGGAAATTTGATAGTACTTGTCACTACAGAAGGTGCCTTCTCACTCTCTGGGCCTGGCAGGTGCTTACACCTGGATCTTTCTCTCACAGAGACAGTTGTAGATTCCTCAAAGATTCCCCTGTTGGGCTTCACAAATTGTAACTGCCACAGAAATGGGCAATGCTTCTCCTTCATAAGGTTGCCCTTCTCATGAAGGGGCCAAAGGGCTGCTCTCTTAGTCCAGATTCTTTCTAAAACACCCAAGGTTGCCATTCCCACCAGAAGTTCCAAATGTCATGGTCCCTGGAACACCTTGAGCCCTCCATTAGAGAAGAATGCAGCTTCCCAGATGCAGCTATCTGCTTGGCTACAATGAGCTGCCCTAGCTTTCTCAAGTTCATGCCAGTCACCAAGTCCCTGTGTCCTCCTGCTTCAGGGCTCACATAGAAAGTTCTCTACATGGCCCTCAGTGAAGTCATAGCCATTGTACACTGAGTTTAGAAGCAGCACCCCCCCCCCCAACCACCACCACCACTTCGGGTAGAAAGAAGAAGGGAGACTCAAAACACAGCTTTTTCCCAAAGTTTTCTCATAAAAACCCTATCTGTTTTCACTTTCTGGATTTTTTCATATCTTTGAAGTTTTAACAGATGGTCTAGCACTCTTTTTGGAATCCAGCATGTGCCCTATCACAGTGCTTCAGCTGAAATTTCAAAATGGGCTACAGAAACTTAACTCTCCCCTGCTCACCCGCCCCCTTATTGCCTCAATTAGTAGTGCAATCTAAAAGCTGAACTGTGCTAAAACCCTTCCATCACCAAAACTCAGCACTTACGGGGTGCCTGGCTGGCTCAGTCAACAGAGCACAAAACTCTTCATCCCAGGCTTGTGAGTTTAAGACCCACATTGGGTGGAGAGGTTACTTAAAAACAAAACCTTAAAAGAAAAAAAAAAGGCTCAACATTTACACCTCAAAAATGTTACACATTTGGCAACTTTTTCCTTGCTTTGGATCAGGAACCCAAATGCCCTCACCTGGACTATTGCAAACACTTCGGTGTTTGTTCATTCAGTGAGCATCTGTTGCAAATCTGCTATATTCCAATGCACTTTGGGCACAAGATTAAAAATGCAATCCACCCAAGTTCTCATGATAATGAAGGAAATGATAAGTGAACATTTACAATCTATTATAATCTTATATATCCTTGAGGGTAGGACTTCTATTTCATTCCCTACTGTACTCCCAAGATTTTAACAGGATCTAGTACATAATAAAAATTCAATAAATAAAGGAGTAACATGGCATTTGGACATGGATGCTATCAGAGCACACACTCAAGGCCTGTGAATGAGGAAGAAACCTTAGAATGAGGAAAAAACCAGGGAATGCAATACTTCAGCTGGGTTCAGATATAAGCATCTATTCCTGGTCAAGGAAACAGAATATACAAAAGCAAGGCAGCAGAAAGAACATGGGACAATTGGGAAACTACAAACAGTTCAGTATGGTGTGTATGTTGAGAAGGAGAGAGGAAGGAAATCAGGCTAAAGATTTTCATGCATCAGACAATACAGAACATCCTGGGTCGTGCGAAGGAGTTTCAACTGTAACTTGAAGGTGGTAGGCAGTCACTGAAGGGCCTTAAGCAAGCACATGCCCTGATCAGTCTTTCATTGAGAACATCTACTCTGAAAGCAGTGTTGAATATGAACTGGAGAACAAGTCTGCAGATAGAGAAGCCAGCTTGACAATAATGGTATGTTAGGGTTTTATATAGTGGAATTTTAAAAAATGCTATTCCTTTCTCCTTTTGAAAATTACTCCTAAACCACAAATAGAATGAGAAACAGGAACACAAATACCATATCAACATAACTGTATATACTTTGAACCACAACAGATGAGGAAGGTTCCCAGATGCAGTGAACATCACAGTAAGGGACTATGTCTTTATCATGTTGAGGGACACTCCAAGGGAGACAGATGTCTGCAGCTGCACCTCAGACAAGGCCACAGAGTGATTCTCTGGAACAGGTGATCCTCCTTGAGGGCCACCCTAACAAGACCTTATTTGCAACAATAGAAAATGTGTTCAAGGACTTTACCTGGACCCAGAGAAACCAGGAATAAGGAGATGTCATGCAAACTCTTTACTCTCCCTGGAATGATCTGTTGGTGAAGCAGGGTCAATGAGATGGACTCTGCATGGCAAGCAATCTTGCAGAATCCAATTCTTGTTGCCTGGAGAGAAGAAAAAGAAAGAAACCACAGAAATAATTTGAATCACAGGGAACTTTGAATAAGCATTGACACTTGTAAGCAAAACAATACAAGGAGAATAGACTAAACCTTAATGGTCAAAATTTTATTTTACCTCTCTCTGTCCATAGATAATCAAGCAGAAAAAAAATATATAGATAGGAATGACCTCAAAAAAATAATTATTAAGGCAACATAGATTTCTAACTTTATATCCTAAAACTAAAGAATGAACTTTTTTTAAAGATTTTATTTATTTATTTGACAGACAGAGATCACAAGTAGGCAGAGAGGTAGGCAGAGATAGAGAGGAGGAAACAGGCTCCCTGCTGAGCAGAGAGCCTGATGTGGGGCTCGATCCCAGGACCATGGGATCATGATCCAAGCCAAAGGCAGAGGCTTTAACCCACTGAGCCACCCAGGCACCCCAAGAATGCACTTTTTCCAATGCTAGTAGTACATTGTCAAAAATTAACTATATATGACAGTACAAAGAAAACTTTAATAAATTTCAAAAAGCAAGAATAGTAAAATTGATACTTTCTGATCAAAACCAATAAAACCAGAACATACAACCAAATCAGGAACCCTACCACTTACTTGTATAACTTAGCACAAAAGGTAACTGCAGAAATACAAGCTAAAAGCTATGATAGCCTGAAATAAGACAATGGGAAGAAGAAACAATCAACTGATAGAACTCTGTGGTGATTAGAGGTGGAATCTGAAGGAGATGGAGGTGTTTCTAGAAACCCCTAAGTTTTTCACTTGGGAAATGGTTAGATCATATCATCGCTTGTTACCATTGGGAATACATTAGGAGAAACAGCTTTTGAGGAAAAAAATGAGTTCGTTTTCAGTCCTGTTGAGTTTGAAATGCCACTAGACTTCAGTGAATAGAGTCAGAACATACAGCTGAATATATCAGTCCAAGTCTCAGGAAAGAGATAGACCAAGAGATGCATATTTGGAAAACAACTGTGTAAAACTGGCTAAATGACCTTTGGATTTAGGTGCGGATCCTCAGAGAGGCTTTAAGTGAAAAAAATGAGAGCACCCAGGAGAGAGCCCTAGGGTTCATGAGTGCTTAAAGAAAACTAGAGGGAAAGTATTTAGGCAAGGAGACCCAAAAATATGGTTCTCCTTTCATAGCGTTTATCATACTTGTAATTACTGGTTTCATGTCCATATTTCCTGCTATACTCTAAGCTGCATGAAGATTGGGACTCATGTCTATAATAATTGCTGCTTTATTCTGAGTCTGGCAAGGGCCCAGTAATAGTAGAACATCAACAAATATTTGTTGAATAAGTAAAATAATGCATTAGTCCAAAATACTTCTTCCATTTGAACCTGCATGTCTCTCCCTTCCCACTTGAGTCTAATCTTTTACTCCTCTCTCTTCTGTATATCCAGACTTCTTTTTGCTAGCTCTTCTCTTTGTTCTTTGGAAATTCTAAAAAAGCATAATATTCATGAAATATCAATCTTTACAAATACAGTGATCAAAAAAGAAACTCAAGAACTAATACTGGGTCCGATGGACCCTGGTGGCATACCAAAGATATACTAGTATACTGACAGAGAAAACCAACACTGGTTTGGAAGTTACTGATCCTCCATGTTCCTCAGTTTCTTTTTTTATAAAATGGGATACTGATAGTGCTTACTCCATATGATTGCCATAAAGATTAAATGATTAAATGAGTTAATATATCTGAACTGCTTAGAATAGTGGTTAACCTTGAGGAAATACAGAATTCTTATGAGTTAATCCCTTAATGTTAAATATTTCATCTTGCAAAAAGGATTCATAAGAATCTGGACCATACTGTTTTGCTAAAGGAATAAGTATTCCCTCAACTTTTATGATGTTTACGCACCAAAATTTACTTGATATAATTCATATAAGGTAATTTATAAGTGAAAAAAATGCTAGAACAACTGTGTACAAAGATAATTGGAAAAATATATACAACGTATAAATGAAAAAAATCCACAGAAATAACCATTGTCACTGGTGTTGATAAGTCTAAACATAAAAACTTTTTATAATTATGGAGGAAAGATGTCAGTATTCTCCAAAAAAAGAAATTATTCATCAAAGTTTTCAAAAGGATTGCATTTTTATAATGCAAATACTGTTTAAAGCCTTATTAAAATTTCTACCATAGCTGTTTTCCACTATCCCTTTATTCTTAATTCACAATTTCTTTGTTAAATGGCCTAAATATATTTTTTAAAATCAAAAGGTCCATTGGACTGACAAGATAAAAACTTATCAAACTTGACTCAATATAAAGCTCAGGATTTAAGAATGAATAGCCTCCAGATCTAAAAGAAGAGACAGAAATAGAATCATTTTCTTCTTAGGGTTGGTTTTATCAATGTATTCATTATATTAAACAATTTGAGACAGGACTGAAGAAAGCCATAAAAATAAACCTAAGACAAAAAGAAGAATAAATTACCAGTTCAGCAACAAAGCTGAAGGGTATGAAATGAGTGAATATATGCCAATGGTGATTGAATTGTTACTCCATGCAAAATCCCCCTCAGTCCTGTCTTTATAGAGACAACTAAGCACATGAACCCAGTTGAGCTTAAATAGTCTGAGCAAAGAAATCTCAGTTTAGGGAGCTCACCAGCAGCCATCCCATTGAATTCTTGGATAATATTTGTTGACAATGTCATAGGATAAAAGCTCATGAGGTTCACTGTACATGAAACCATAAAAAATATATCAATTACCTTTCTGAATTAGTCATTACAACAACCTTTGTAACATAGAATTCTAATGTTTAAAGTCATATTTTCTCTCATGTATCTCTATCTACCAGGGTTCTTCATCATAATCATAAAAAACAACTTTGACTGTCTTAAAAAAAAAAGGAAATTTATTAGAAGCTTATTGTAGGCCCACGGAATGAACAGGAGGCTAAAGAAGCACTAAGATGATAACCAAAAATGTGGGAAATATTAAGGGAGACAATTCCTTGAAAGAAAATTGAATTGCATTTAGAAAAATGTGAAAGGTAGCTATTAGTAATTAAAAAGAGAATCTATCATGTTGGAGGAAGGAAGGAATGAAGGTCAGCTAGAAGAAATGCTAAATATAAAATCAGTAACTTCAGGAGACCATATGCAGGTCCTCAGGATCTTATATAGTCAGACTAATAAGAAGTAAATGCAAAGCTTGGATCTCTGCCATTACCATAATGGGGTAAGCCAAGAACACCCCTCAGTCCAGTGGAAACTGAACTATGCCTGCATCACTTCTAATTTGCTTATTAATAGAATCACTAGCTCAGGCTAATTACATAATAATGAGAAACTCTACTTGAAAATGAATAATACCCTTCCCGCCCACTCCCCAAAAAAATTGCTGTCTCTACAGCCTTTCTTCTTTCACTGAAAGCATCTCTCTCTATCCTTCCTGAGGTTCAGGCCAAAGTCATGGAATCAATCTTGATTCCTCTTACTCTTTCATATCCTATTGACTATACCTTCAAATTGTATCCATAATCCCACTCCTTCCGATCATGTCCACTGCTCCCCAAGGTCTGAGTCAACATTATTTCTCAGTTGCAGCAACCTCTTAATAGATATCTCTGCCTCTATTCCTGTTCCCACCCCAGCTACCTCCATGGCCCATTCTCAGCACTGCAGCCAAAATAATTTTTCTAATTTAAGTCATAATATGACTTTTTTCTACTCAAATCTCCAAGCACTCTGCATTTTACTCAAGAGATATGCCAAATCCTTACAATAGCCTAATGGGACCTACATGCTGTTCCCCACCCCTATCACCTCTTCTCCTACAACTCTGTCCTCTGCTTACTTTACTCCCACCACACTGGACCCTGTTGTACACATACCAGGAATGCTCCCACCCTGAGGTCTTTGCTGTAGTTGTTCTCTATGCCTGTAATGTTGTTCCCATAGATATTCTGCTTGGCTAACCCTTCAAGTCTTTGTGCAAATGCCATCTACTCAATGAGGCCCACGTTGACTACTTTATCTCGTACTGCAAGCTAGCCTCCCACACGTCCAGTACCCCTAAATCCACTCACCTTGCTTTACTTCTCTATGCTCTACAACATTCATTAGTCTATAATATGCAATGTTATTTGTTGCTATCATTTATTGTCTCTCTGCCCCTACTAGAAATTAAGATCCAAGAGGCCAGAGATTTTTGTCTGTTTTGTTCACAATGTATCCCAAGAAATACATTGCAATGTATTGTCCTACAGATGTGATTTGCAAAATATTAGTTGATAAATGAAATAAACAGTAATAACATGGTGAGCAATTAATGGAGGAGTTATTTCAATCTTGGATCAGGTTATAAGAAGAGGTTGGATGGCGTTTGTCACAGACTAAAAGGATGAGAACATGGGTGAAATAATGTGAGTAAAAAAATTAAGCTGAACTTATGTATTTGGGAACTAGAAAGGTACAAAAAGCCCATCATAAACCAGAGAGGAATACAAAGCATAAGAGATGCTTAATCATAGGAAATAAACTGAGGGTTACTGGAGGGAAGGTTGTAGGGGGGATGGAGTAATGGGATGATGGACATTTAGGAGGGCACATGATATAATGAGCACTGGGTGTTATATGCAACTGATGAATCACTGAATTCTACCTCTGAAACTAATAATACACTATATTCTTAAAAATATACTATATATTAATTAATTGAATTTAAACTTAAAAAAAAACAAAGAGCCCCTCATTTTACAGGAAAGGAGTGTCTTTGTTTCCATATAAAGGACCTTAGATTGGAGTAATTCTTTTGGTTCTTCTCAAGAACCAAATTTATCTAATCCATGTGTTACAGGAAAAAAAGAGAGTGGATGTATTAGTTTCTAAGGTCTGCCATTACTATTTACTACAAACATGATAGATTAAAACAACAGAAATGTATTTTTTCACAGTTCTGGAGATCAGAAGTCTAGAGTCGAAGTATCAGGGCCATTCTATCTCTGCAGGCTCCAGGGGAGAATCCTTCCTTGCCTCTACCAGCTTCTAGTAGATCCACTTAGTCCTTGGCTTATGACTACATAATTCCAATCTCTGCCTCCTTCTTCACATGGCCTTGTCCTCTGTGGTCCTGTCCTTTCCTCTTGTATCTCTTATAAGGTTATGTGTCATTGGATTTAGAGCCCATTCAGATAATGCAGGATGATCTCACACTGAGATCCATAACTTAAACACCTGCAAAGCCCCTATTCCAAATAAGGCCACCTTCATAATTTCCAGGGATTTAGAAGTGTACATATCTTTGAGGGGGGTGAGGGGCACCACTTAACCCACTATAGTAGGGCATACTCAGGTCAGCATCTTTTCTCTTATGATCCCTGCATCTAGACAAAGTGGCTCTGGCCATGAGAGAACCCTGGTTGTCACCTTGTGCCAATGACAGGCTAGCTCTAATAGACATTCAGAGCCTCCATCTCCATGCTTTGTAGATATTGCTAAATAAAATCATATTTGCTGCTCACATAGTTTCTCAGCAAGGTTTATAGTGATTACATGTTAAATGATAACCAATATAAAAAATATTAATATAATCTACCTTCTTTTTTTGTGCTATATCTGTAAAATCCAGTGAATACTTTGTACTTGGAGCACATCTCAATTCAAGGTTGCCATATTTCAAGGACTCAAATAGGTACATGTGGTTAGTGACTTCCATATTAGAAAGCACTGGCCTTTAGTAATATCTAGTGCAGAGCTGATAATAAATATTATTGAATAAATAAATGATTGAACAAAGGATCCTGTCTGATTCCATTGCTGCACAGAATGAGGCCCTTAGAAGAGCAGAAAAGATGAATCAGTAAGTGAATTTGTGCTGCACATCCAAAACACAATAATAAGAGGCCCTTACATTATCTATCCTATAAGACGGAAAGGACTTCGTCTTGCAGAGTCAGGGCCATGGCAAATGTCCTGAATACTAAATATTGTATTTAGTATTGTATTTAGAAACGCCAAATATTGTATGATGGCTTGGGATTAAATAATGACCTTAATAGATTTTATTTTTAAAGAATGGCCTAATTTTTATCCTATAATTTCCTCTAGATCTGAATTCACAAAACATGAGAATTTGGCTCCCGCAAATCCATACTAACAAATATAGAATTAGGAATGGGTTAACCCAGCAAAGACTGTAGGCCAGCTGTTAAGCAAGCCTTCATGCTTTACAATTTTTTATGTTCTAAAAAAAACCAAACAAACAAAATAAAACATATGGGCTTGTCTGGCAGATGCTGGAGAACAGCTTCGGCTCTTAGGTCTCAAATGCACTGGTGCCAATTAAAACATGAAAGGTAGTCTGTGTCTTCATGGCCTTGATGACCATCACGTTCACCCCCTGGGTTCTTGTGCAGCCATTTCATAGTTTCCCAAGACTGGCATTCTTACTTAGTGCTGGGGAAATGATTGCATAAATTCAGTTCTCTGACACAAACACACCATTAGCTCATCCTAAATTGGATGATCATTAATCTCTCATAATTTACTGTGCATGAATACTATAGCACTTCTTGATGTGCCAAAACAAACTGTCAACAGTGTTAAAATTTAGCAGCCCATTAATCTATTTAAACCAAATCCTTGGATTTCCCTTTCACTAGTACTATGAATGAGAAAGCAGCTCACTTCCTAAATTCTTATATTGAGAGGGACCTCTACCTTGAGTCATTCATCCAACCTGCTTCCCCTTTCAAAATGACATCTGAACAACATTGGGTGACTGGACTTAGGTTTGCTAGGCAAAAGCCTGTCTGCTTGGTATAATAAATTAATACTGAGTCGTCTCAAATTATTTCTGCTCTGGTAAAGCTTCAGAGAAGGATTTCAAAGAAATTCTGAAGACTGAAAGAGAAAACTTCCCTTACAAATCAGTTGCCTTATGAAAACAGGAAGTTAAGACTAAGGATAGACTAATAAATTGTTCAAAAGGTTAACTATCAACCCTCGCCCTGCCTTTACATTTGACTTGGGAAAAAAATCCTTATTTCCGAACAGCTTAATTTCATCTCTAAAGTCAATGAGTACTTTTATCTCTCATAGCTATTATAATAAAAACCTTCTTTTGAATTGTCCTAAATCCTTTCTTTGATGAAAGATGTAAGAATTTAAAGGGAATATAAAGTGTTAAACTATCACTGGAAAGCCTACATCTCGTTGCATCATGATTGTCCCCTCTTTTTTAGGGTGTCCAAAACAGTCAGCTGTAGGACAAATCCTTGCAAATAAAACAGCCTAGAAGATGATGAGCTGGTGAATGTCCCAGTGGTGGCACTATGTTTAGCATGATAGTTATTTCCTTCTGCTTTTCTATTTCTGCTGAGTCCAAGTCAGCGCTCATACATAAACGTTAACATTTTTTATTCTTTAAAAGGCAGAGTTAGGGAAGCAATCTGACTTTAGGAAAATTTCCTTTACAATAAAGATATATATCAAGCAGTTGGACCCAATCCAACTTTTATACAAATGAAAATTCTTTAAGTATTATACGTGTGAACCTGAGCCACTCAAACTTTATACCTTTCAAATGTAATCATTTCACACTCAAATATCTCTATATATTTAAATACCCATCTCTTCAAAATACTTTCCCCCATGCTCATTAACTCAGTTTCCCCTGTGGACAATTTAGGATTAGGTAAGTAAGTTTCTGCACACATTTTTATTTTTATGCAATTTATACCTAGAATGATTGCATTTTGCCACCAAATTACTATCTGAAAAGAATGGAAGTTTCTTGCCAAAGACTTGTCAATAATACATAGTTCTCTGATGGGCTGTTATTACTTATAGCCAGATATAGCAAAACACCTTGTAATAAAGAGCACATTTTGCAAAGTTTTGAAACAGTTTTCAATTTAATGGTATCTAGTTTATATGGATATTTTATGATTTGAAATGTGAGCTACCATATTAACTCTACTTTTTGAAGTCTAATATTTTACTGATTTTTTTTCCCTCTAGACATAAAGCATGTTCAAAGCATTGGTCATTTTTTAAATAAATAGCAATAATATATAAGTATACATATTCTTTAATAAATAATATATTTAAATAGTATGTGTGTGTGTATATATATATATATACATATATATATATAGTTAAATATCACTACATACCTTACAACAAATGCTCTGTGCTTCTATTCCTTTTTTGTTTTCACCCTATCCCCATTCCATTAGTTCTCCCCTACCTTCGAGATTGTTTTAACAGCTAGCAAATTTCACCACTTCTTCTCATATTTTGCATGACAAATATCTAAGAGCCAATCTAGGACTGAGGAGCCTATAAATTTATGGATTCTTCTTAGTCCAGGGAAAGAAAGAAGTTTATAAAAGTTAATACAACTGCATTAATAAATTATATTTCATAAATGAACAAATTATGATTAACCATTACTTGGAGAGAAAATACAGATAGAGGTAGAGAGTCTGAGAACCCTTCTCTGTAAAAGTTAAATTGGAACTGAGCTGAGACCTGAAAGATAAATCATTTTCTGTGCTTAAGATCCTCACAGTTAAAATAATAGACCAGTAAATACAATGATTAAATGTTCTGTCAATGGACTGAGAAAATGACCTTCATATCTTTCCTTTCAGCATGTCATGTTTTCATTCAGAGAGCCTCCTAGGAATGAAACAAAACCTAACACCACTGGTTCACAAACTACTAGGAGGACCATATGAAGTTGCTGATAGCTGACATTTTTTTTGCCCCTACCTAAAATAGGGAAATGAAGACAAAGCCTCTCCTTATAGTCCCTTCAGATGCCTTTCATCCCCATATTAACAGTCCTGGTAACATTAGAACAGACTGGAAATTCTCTGCCGTGTACAATCTCAGTTTAAAAACACCAACCTGGGGCGCCTGGGTGGCTCAGTGGGTTAAAGCCTCTGCCTTCAGCTCAGGTCACGATCCCAGGGTCCTGGGATCGAGCCCCGCATCTGGCTCTCTGCTCAGCAGGGAGTCTGCTTCCTCCTCTCTCTCTGCCTGCCTCCCTGCCTGCTTGTGATCTCTGTCTGTCAAATAAATGAATAAAATCTTTAAAAAAAAAAAAAACACCAACCTGCTGCACTGCCAAATCTATGGGGTGTCATTGACCTTGATCCCAAAAAGAGTTCAGGGTTTCCGAAGGAATCCAATTCTTCTGCCCGAAAGAAAAATTCCATTTGTTGCCCCTCTAAAGTTCAGGAAAATAACTGACACTCAGAATATCTAAAAAAGTAAAATGATCCCTCCAACTCTTTTTGCTACTTATCCCATCTACTCTCAATATTTTATTTAGTTTGTTTTGTTTTTCCTTTGGTGTTCCATATGGGAAGGTGTGAATATATATATATATGTTAGATCAGGCAGAGTAACAACTCTATAATTAAGAATATTACCTGTTGATTGGTTATCTTACGTTTCTGTCTGGTTATGTTTGAGGAGCTCTAGCAATGGAAATAAGGGTATCCACGTGTAAGATTTCTCCTTAGAGACATAATAGCATGAATTAGCCTATGAAATAGATACAAATGACTATAAAAACATAAAGACATGGATGGAAGAGTGTTTCTCTTAATACAATGTTTACCTTGAGGACTCCTGTTAACTTTGCAGGTAATTTTGAAAGTATTTCTGGGGATGCGTGGAGGAATTTAGTACTAGTTAGCTAACTTGATGCTTCCTACATTCTCTACTGTTTTGTTTTATATGTTTGAAAATCGGTCACTAAGTATTAAGATGGTAATTAATTAACACCGACCACTCCTGAGGTTATAATAGGCATAATACATGCCTAGTCCAGTGTGTATGTGAATTAAATGAAGATTAAAGCAATTTCATGAAAACAATGAATATGTGACAGAAAAGACAGAAATGACTGAAATAGTAAGAGCTTTTTAAAAATATATATATATGTAGGGCACCTGAGTGGCTCAGTGCGTTAAGCCTCTGCCTTAGGTTCCGGTCATGATCTCGGGGTCCTGGGATCAAGTCCCACATCGGGCTCTCTGTTCAACAGGGAGCCTGCTTCCTTCTCTCTCTCTGCCTGCCTCTCTGCCTACTTGTAATCTCTCTGTCAAATAAATAAATAAAATCTTTTTTTAAAAATTTCAAAAATGTTTAAAAAATATGTATGGGGGCTCCTGGGTGGCTCAGTGGGTTAAGTCTTTGCCTTCAGCTCAGGTCATGGGATTGAGCCCCACATGGGGCTTTCTGCTCAGCAGGGAGCCTACTTCCCCACCTCTCTCTGCCTGCCTATCTGCCTACTTGTGATCTCTGTCAAATAAAATCTTAAAAAAATAATAAAAATTTTAAAAATTAAAAAATTATATTGCTAGATCTTCAGGACTTACAGTCTGGTATCTGCCTCAAAGCACTTTAAAAACATAAAAACAAAATAATATTTCTTTGAAGAGAATAATACTTATTATCCCCATTCATGAGCCACCCTGTAAAACACAAAGCTAAATCCCCACTGGGCAGTATTTCTTGTTTCCAAAGTCTTTGCTCCTTTGACTACACAGTTAGAGCTAATGGCTGGGATTTTCTTTACAGTTTTGCCACCTGATACAAACAGCACTTTTGCTCTAGGGAAATTTAATTCTAGAGATTAAAAAACTGAGGCATATCAAGACTGAGTGATGTTACTGTTCATTATTATGTTAATGATTGTAATTAAATCTGCCATTATTTACAGCCGACCACCTGCCAGATAATATTCCATGAATATTATGTTCATGAACTTATTTCACTCCTCAAACTGGCCTGCAATTTTGGTGTCATTTTTCCTATTTCACAGATGACAGAAAAACCTTAAGAAACTGATGCTCTTTTCACAAAGCTAGTAGGTAATAAAGCAAGGACTTTGAACCATTCTGATCACAGCCTCCTAAATAATATGAATCATTTATTGAGCACCTACTACACATCTTATGTCAGTCACTGACTACATTGCATCTTTTAATACTCACCCCACAAAATAGACTGCATTAACCAGTAACCAACTGGTTAGTAACCAACCCCCCCCCCATTTTATAGCTGTGGCAACTGAGGTTACAGAAGGACAATTTTGCTGTTTCTTCTATGCCACCATGCTTCTGAAAGGTGCATGGGAACCAATATTTTAAATTCATGTAGTATGGTTTTTAAATCCTCCTTGTCAACGCCTTTTTCACCCAATAGTCATTAACATCCTTAGTTATCCCCACACTTAAGCATATTGCCAATCCTTTAGAGGTAATTATATGTCCTCTGTGATCATTACAATCTACATAGCCCTAATGTATGTAATTACATTACATAGCTCTAATGTATAATTACCAATGCTTTATACCGGTTCTATTGAAATATCTCCAAATGCCCTGAAACTTAAACTTCCACTTTTAATTATCATATCATTAATAATTATTAATGTGAGAACCAGAGTGGGCATTTCAATATAAACAGCCTCAGTGACTATAAAATTTCCAAAGCAAAAGCCCATAGATTCCAACTACCAGAATAGACAGGGGCTCTGCTAAGAATAGCTCTGATCACAGCCAGATAGAGTTCCTAGAGAGTTTTTTATTTGATATATGATAGGACAGTTTAAGACACAACATTTTTGAGAGTTAACTTATTTATCTCTTCCATGTTCCAAATTTAACTTCTGGTTTTAATTTAAAATCATCATAAACTATTTGGAACTTATCAGTAAAATGTACATTTACAGAAAGTCAATCCTAGGTCATATAATAATTCTATGCTTTTTTTTTTAAGAGGGAAAAATGAGTCCAGAGCATCAATATAAAAGACTACTAAAGATGTAGACACATCCTCCTCCCTATCCCTGAATCCCAAAATGAAGAATTTTATTTCTCCACCATAGTTAGTATATTTCCTAGTAGATCAAAATCCAGGTTAACTCTTAGTTAAGCCTTACCAGTTTGGGGCATCTGGATGGCTCAGTGGGTTAAGTCTCTGCCTTTGGCTCAGGTCATGATCCCAGGGTCCTGGGATCTAGCCCTGCATCAAGCTCTGTGCTCAGCAGGGAGCCTGCTTTCCCCTCCCCTTCTCTGCCTGCCTTTCTGCCTACTTGTGATCTCTGTCTGTTGAATAAATAAATAAAATCTTTAAAAAAAAAAAGTCTTTCTGGTTTTAACATGGACTTTCTGCCTAGTGGTCAAGATACCTTCTTATTGGAGCTTGATTTGACTTTACGTCCCATCCATGGTCCACAGTCAGTCTCTCTCTTAAATTAAGTTGTATGAAATAGTGAAATTTTAAACTTAAACTCAGGATACGACTAGTTGTGAAATAAAATTTTTGGACCATTTTTGTTTAGGTGACAAATAGATGTATGTTATTCTTCCAGAGGCTTACAAAGGGGTTAGAAGGAAAATATAACACTACATACATTTCAGCAACGTTGAACTGAATGCTTATAACATACAGCTGTTCTCAATTTCCAAAAAACAGTACTACCTGCTGGGTCACAAAACTTTGGTTTTTAATTCCAAAATGAATTAGGATGGGAAGCAAAATCATGAGGAGCAGAATATAACATAGCTCAGGATCAAATAAAGATTCTTCTTTTGTTTTAGTTAGAGATAAAGGATATATAAATTTCGGTAAAATATCTGTTTGGATGGTTTTAAATGTGGTGGAATAAGAAGTGTGTTATTTATTTACACACAGAAAATTTTAGGACCATATGTGTCAAGGATTGAGCCAATAAGTGGGAATATTTGTGGTCAATATGATGAAAGCTGTTTCTAATTCTGATAGAGCCTATAGTCTATTAGGAAAGAGAGATATTAATAAATCATCACAAAATCAATACTTACAACTGAAAGAATGTAAAGAAAAGTTCAGGGACTTGTGAGAACATATAAAGGGAGAACCAGACCTATTTGGGTTGGGGAGGTAGGTGTGGGTCAACAGAGCAGGCTTCTCTGAGGAAGTCTTAAGCAGAAAGCAGAGTAGCTAGCAGGAAAAAAGGCGGGTGGGGAACAAGGGAGAACATTTTCCAGAGACTCTGTGATACAATGACAAAGGCACAGTATATATGGTATCCCCGGATCAGAACCTATTTTGGATGCATAATGAAATGATTATTCAAAAATCATGACCACAGAAAAGAAATAACTGGTCTCTAAAGTTCATCAGCATATTTTCTCATTGGTCACACATTTTAACTAAAAATATAATCTGTTCACTCTTTATCACTCATGCCACAGGAGTTGATTTATTTAAAAACTAGTTAAATGGTTTTTCTTCTTGCTGTGGTGGGCATGACTCATTTCCCCACTTAAGTTGTTCTTCCACCCCTCCCTCACATGGTGTCTCCAACCCCTAAGAGGATTTAGTCCCTATTCCCTGAGATGTCAATGCACTCCCCACCCAGCATCCCATCCCCATGCAAAGTCTCTTCTTTTCCTTAGTGATGAACTCACATGTAACCTTTTCACTGCCTACCAACAATAAAGAGCACAAACCTGAAGAAAGAACAAATGACTTTTGTGCAAATAGGGCAAATATCATACTTTATGTTCCAAGACTATTAACTGGTTGCAATGTGTTGAAGTAAATATATATATTTTATTAAACTGAAAACAGAACCTTGATAAGGATACCTGGGCCCTGGCATTAACAAAGGAGTATATGTTCCTGTCAATGACAAAATAAAAATGATTGCAAAAAAGACTTGTAAACATTACAGAACATTCTCAGAATGTTAGGATGTCTTATTTAGGACTGCTTCCACCTGGTACATCTGATATTTGCTTTTTTGTATATTCATCTTAATACAAATGTGAGAAAAAGGTAAAAAAAATGCAAATGACATTGTTAGTTCTTCTACTTATTTCCCAAACTAGGAGAACTAATAGCGAAATTTATTTTCTTTCTAGTACTATGGGGATTCCTAGTCCTTGATTGAATGATATTTTACTTCCTTATTTAAAATTGGGACGAAGTAGATATGAAGGGAATGATCTCTCTGTAATTTTTTTTATTTTATTTATTTTCAGCATAACAGTATTCATTGTTTTTTGTACCACACCCAGAGCTCCATGCAATCCGTGCCCTCTCTAATACCCACCACCTGGTTCCCCCAACCTCCCACCCCCCCACCTCTTCAAACCCTTCAGATTGTTTTTCAGAGTCCATAGACTCTCATGGTTCACCTCCCCTTCCAATTTCCCCCAACTCCCTTCTCTTCTCCCTCTCCCCTTGTCCTCCATGCTATTTGTTATGCTCCACAAATAAGTGAAACCATATGATAATTGACTCTCTCTGCTTGACTTATTTCTCTCAGCATAATCTCTCCCAGTCCCGCCCATGTTGCTACAAAAGTTTGGTATTCATCCTTTCTGATGGAGGCATAATACTCCATAGTGTATATGGACCACATCTTCCTTATCCATTCATCCATTGAAGGGCATCTTGATTCTTTCCACAGTTTGGCAACCGTGGCCATTGCTGCTATAAACATTGGGGTACAGATGGCCCTTCTTTTCACTACATCTGTATCCTTGGGGTAAATACCCAGTAGTGCAATGGCAGGGTCATAGGGAAGTTCTATTTTTAATTTCTTGAGGAATCTCCACACTGTTCTCCAAAGTGGCTGCACCAACTTGCATTCCCACCAACAGTGTAAGAGGGTTCCCCTTTCTCCACATCCCCTCCAACACATGTTGTTTCCTGTCTTGCTAATTTTGGCCATTCTAACTGGTATAAGGTGATATCTCAATGTGGTTTTAATTTGAATCTCCCTGATAGATAGTGACGATGAACATTTTTTCATGTGTCTGATAGCCACTTGAATGTCTGCTTTGGAGAAGTGTCTGTTCATATCTTCTGCCCATTTTTAGATATGATTATCTGTTTTGTGCGTGTTGAGTTTGAGGAGTTCTTTATAGATCCTGGATATCAACCTTTTGTCTGTACTGTCATTTGCAAATATCTTCTCCCATTCCGTGGGTTGCCTCTTTGTTTTGTTGACTGTTTCCTTTGCTGTGCAGAAGCTTTTGATTTTGACGAAGTCCCAAAAGTTTATTTTGGCTTTTGTTTCCTTTGCCTTTGGAGACATATCTTGAAAGAAGTTGCTGTGGCTGATATCGAAGAGATTACTGCCTATGTTCTCCTCTAGGATTCTGATGGATTCCTGTCTCACCTTGAGGTCTTTTATCCATTTTGAGTTTATCTTTGTGTACGGTGTAAGAGAATGGTCGAGTTTCATTCTTCTACATATAGCTACCCAGTTTTCCCAGCACCATTTATTGAAGAGACTGTCTTTTTTCCACTGTATATTTTTTCCTGTTTTGTCGAAGATTAACTGACCATAGAGTTGAGGGTCCATATCTGGGCTCTCTACTCTGTTCCACTGGTCTATGTGTCTGTTTTTATGCCAGTACCATGCTGTCTTGGTGATCACAGCTTTGTAATAAAGCTTGAAATCAGGTAACGTGATGCTCCCAGTTTTATTTTTGTTTTTCAACATTTCCCTTAGCAATTCAGGGTCTCTTCTGGTTCCATACAAGTTTTTGGATTATTTGCTCCAGCTGTTTGAAGAATATCGGTGGAATTTTGATTGGAATGGCATTAAAAGTATAGATTGCTCTAGGCAGTATAGACATTTTAACAATGTTTATTCTCCGATCCAAGAGCATGGAATGGTCTTCCATCTTTTTGTGTCTTCTTCAATTTCTTTCATGAGTGTTCTGTAGTTCCTCGAGTACAGATCCTTTACTTCTTTGGTTAGGTTTATTCCCAGGTACCTTATGGATCTTGGTGCTATAGTAAGTGGAATTGATTCTCTAATTTCCCTTTCTGTATTTTCATTGTTAGTGTATAAGAAAGCCACTGATTTCTGTACATTGACTTTGTATCCTGCCACGTTACTGAATTGCTGTATGAGTTCTAGTAGTTTGGGGGTGGAGTCTTTTGGGTTTTCCATATAATCATGTCATCTGCGAAGAGAGAGAGTTTGACTTCTTCATTGCCAATTTGGATACCTTTTATTTCTCTTTGTTGTCTGATTGTTGTTGCTAGGACTTCTAATACTATGTTGAACAAGAGTGGTGAGAGTGGGCATCCTTGTCGTGTTCCTAATCTCAACGGGAAGGCTGAAAGCTTTTTCCCATTGAGTATGATATTTGCTGTGGGTTTTTCATAGATAGATTTGATGAAGTTCAGGAATGATCCCTCTATCCCTACACTTTGAAGCATTTTAATCAGGAACGGATGCTGGATTTTGTCAAATGTTATATTCCAATAAGCTAAGCAACCTAGATGAAATGGATGCATTCCTGGAAAACTATAAACTCCCAAAATTGAACCAGGAAGAAATCGACAACCTAAATAGACCAATATCTAGTAACGAGATTGAAGCAGTGATCACAAACCTCCCAAAAAACAAGAGCCCAGGACCTGATGGGTTCCCTGGGGAATTCTACCAAACTTTCAAAGAAGAAATAACACCTATTCTCCTGAAGCTGTTTCAAAAAATTGAAGCAGAAGGAAAACTTCCAGACTCTTTCTATGAAGCCAGCATTACCCTGATCCCCAAAGCAGGCAAAGACCCTACCAAAAAGGAGAATTTCAGACCAATATCACTGATGAATATGGATGCTAAGATTCTCAACAAGATCCTAGCAAACAGGATCCAACAGCACATTAAAAAGATTATCCACCATGACCAGGTGGGATTCATTCCTGGGCTACAAGGATGGTTCAACATTCACAAATCAATCAATGTGATAGAACAAATTAATAAGAAAAGAGAGAAGAACCACATGGTCCTCTCAATTGATGCAGAAAAAGCATTTGACAAAATCCAGCATCCATTCCTGATTAAAACGCTCTCTGCAATTTTTAAATGATAAAAAAATATGGAGTCATGTTATTTTTTTTTAAGATTTTATTTATTCATTTGACAGAGATCACAAGTAGGCAGAGAGGCAGGCAGAGAGAGGAGGAAGCAGAGCTTCTCTGCTGAGCAGAAAGCATGATGCAGGGCTCGATCCCAGGACTCTGGGATTGTGACCTGAGCTGAAGGCAGAGGCTTTAACCCACTGAGCCACCCAGGCACCCCATGGAGTCATGTTATTTTAATAGCTGTTCAGCCCAATGAGCACTGCCAAATAATTGAAAAAGACTTTTGTCATTTTCCTCTGGACTGCCCTCCAGTCACTGATAAAGAGCTCTACTCTTTCTCAGTGTTTCCTGGAAATCACATTCAAGTTTTCAAACTTCATTTAAGGAATTTGATCACAGTTAGTATTTTTACTTCCTTTCCCAAGGCTTTTTGCTCTTCAAATCCTTAAGAAAAAGCAACTCCTTAAAAAAAAATCTTCAAAAAAGTACTTCATGCAAGGTTTGTTGAATTCGCCAAAGTCCCTAGGTGTCATGAACTAGGAGGAGACCCTTGGTATAGAAATCCTCTAGCAAAGCAATGACAACCACCTAAAGCCAAATTGTACTTTAGATTTAATAGCAGAATTGAAAGACATTGGCTTTTACCTAAATCTCAAAATGAATCAAACATCCCTAAAGATTGATCACTTTTCAGGTGGAGCCTTTTATGATTATATATTTCATGTATATTATTTTTCCTGGAACTAGGATTTTCACATAAGATATGTGAAAATACCATGAGAAATACTTTTATTTGTAATATTTCCAATCCAGTTGGCAGAAGAAAGTAAAGACACATCATAGGAAAATCTATTGTTATGAGCTTTCCTGCACAGCTTTGCATCCTCCAGAAAAACCCAGAGAAATATTCCAACCAGAGCCGCCAATCCTTTTGCCCTCCTTCCATCACTGTGGTGCCATGTCCCCTGCCACTTTTGTATACTTTTGCTTCTTTAATGGGCAGATGGATATTACACAATAAGTAACATCAAGAATCATTCCAAATAAAAACAGATTTAAAAAATTTGATACAGATCTGATCCCCTTCTATCAACTAAGTTTAAAATATTTTGGTACTCAGAAACCTTTTTTTAAGATTTTTGTTTACCTATTTAGAAAGAGAACAGTGGGAGGGGCAGAGAGGGAAGGAGACAGAGAGAATTTTCAGACTCTGCACCGAGCACAGAACCTGATACAGGGCTCGATCTCACAACCCTAAAATCATGACCTGAGCTGAAATCAAGAGTGAGATGTTTAACCAGCACCCCCCAGAATATTTTTTGAATGCAAAATGCAAAAAGAAAAAGGCTTTCATCCATTGCCAGAAATAATGGCTGCTTCCCCCAACAATAGGTCAAGTACCTATACACATGTTTTTCTGTAGTCAAGTTTACAATGTGGCATAATCATTTAAAGTGGAAAGAACAAAAAGAATTGGGACTTTACTAGTTTTAGGACTTCCCTCTGATTCAGTATGTAATTGAGAGCCCTGCCCTACTGACAGAATCAACCTTCAACAACCGAAAGAATCTTACCTACCAGCTCATTAAAAAAAATGAAGCCAAAGTTACTACTATCTTGACCATGGACTTATCCTGTAACTGGTCATGGGAGCAATGACTATATTGGAAAAACCCTAATGCATTCATTCATTTATTCATTCAACATACTTTACTGAGTGCCTACTATGTGCCAGCCATTGTGCTATTGCTTTATAATATGTAAATCTTTACAAAGCTTTTATTCATATCATCTTATTAACAAGAAATACTAGCCAGTAATATTAATTATACATCTCTGCTGACACCACCCAACTCCAACCACAATCATCTATTTCCTAGAAACCAGTCTCCTTATCTCCACCTGTTACTTTCAACACTCCATTCTCTACAAACTGATAAATTATATTCTGAAACTACAAATCAGTTCATAACATTCACTGTTGAAAATACTCTAAATCAGTGGTTCTCAAACATGAACAATTTTGCCTCTCCAGGGACATCTGACCATGTCTTGGAGACATTTTTAATTGTCACGATTGAGGTGAGTGCTATTGGATCTACTGGGTAGAGCCCAGGAATGCTGCTACACATCCTATTTTGCACAGGACTGTGCCCCACAACAAGAAATTATCTGGGCCAAATCTTAATAGTGCCACAGCTGAGAAACCCTGTTCTTCATCTAAATGCTTTGCCTTATTTGCAAGCTCACATGCTCTTCCTCTAACCCATCTCTCCCAGGCCTCAGATCACACTTCCATTGTTCATTATGCTCCAGCCATGCTGACTATCTTTTGTATTCCTTGAAAACACCAGTCCGGTCTGGGCCTTGGGAATTCTTTGAACTTGCTAATTCTTGGTTCCTTTCCTGGGATGTTCTTCTACTGATACTCTGCACGGCTGCCTCCTTTGGAACATGGAGATTGCTATTCAAATGTCATCTCCTCAGAGAACACTTCTCTAATCATTCCATTCGAAGTAACCCTATGCTCTCCAGCCTCATGAATCTCTGCCCTATCACTGTTTTGTTTCCATCTATGTACCTGACACTTTCTGAATTTTCCTTGTTCACTGATGTTTCGTGTTCCCCTCAGAAGGCAGAAGGAGGAGAAACTAGCCAGTCTTAGTCACTCTTTCTCTTCCCTAGACCTGGAACCCTGTCAATCACTCTTCATCACCTGCTGGGCCCCATTTTAAAGGCAAAACACAGGGGAAAGGATGGGGGAAAAAATGCAATTGCAGCAAAAATGAAAAGAATGTGTGTGCAAATAGACAAGTTAAAACTTAGAAGTAGTTGTAATGGTGGTGCTTGCTTGATTTAGGGTACCATTTTAAATGTTTGAAATGGATTAATTCATTTAATCCTCACATCATATCCACCTTTAAAAAAAAAAACTACTATGTCAGCACTATTCTCCTGCTTTTTCACACAGGAATGGCAGCACGGAGAAGTTAAGTAACTTGCTCAAGTTGCCACAGCTATTCAGTGGTGGTGCTAGAATGTAAACACGGGTGCACTGCACCCAGAGTCCTGCTCTCTTACACATCATGCCCTGTGCTGGGCAAAAAAACCACCCAGTGAAGGACACAGAATGCAGTGAAAAAAATGTCATTTCCTCCTTCTTCACTCTTTATTCTCTTTATTCTCTCATGTTCTCTTTTGAAGTCAGTGAAGCTATAGGAATAAAGAGAGTGGGAAAAGAAGATAGAACTGGCGAAAATAATAGACATAAAGGAAAGTGTGGCTTCAAAGACTTAGTATATGGGCAGAGTTATAGCAGTCTACATGTAAACTCATACCAGCACAGGCTTAAAATGTATCACAAGGAACAACCTCTACCAAATCTGAGGAAAACCATAGAATGCTAAGCCCAATGCCCACATTTGGGGACCACTTTCTCTTGACTGTGATTCGTGACAAGATTCTAATGAAGCCTCCCTAAATAATTCTTTTCAAATAGGACAAGATGAACCTACTTTATCTCGGTTTGCTTTGAAGCACAGAGTCCAACAAAGAGCTCCCACTGTGTTTTGGAAACAAGAAGAACCCCTCCAGCACAGTGGCAAATGAATAAATTTAAGCATCCTCCTTTTTCAGTTTCTTGCTGTTCGTTCTTTAAAAAATGAAATAGCATTAGGATGTCCCTCTTTCAAGGTTCCAACATACTATATTTAAAACACGTGGGTTTGTCAGGACTCATCATATCCTCCCTTCATATTAACAGGAAGCAGGGCTCAAAATCTCTGATCCCTGTAATATTATTATGGCTAGAGGAGAAAACCTGGGGAAATAGTTCTTCTCTCTGTGGTCAGCAGCCCACATATTTTCTCTTGAAAGTGTTGGCAGTGAGTTCAGTGGACCCTTCACAGATAATGTGTACTGAGGTGATCATGTTAATGATGAGTAGACATGGCTGCCTCCTTACAGGAACAGTTCATATTGACTGAGAGGATTTGTTCCTGAAAGTTCTCTGTTACTTGGACTTTACTATTTCAGTGTTATAGCCCCTCAGCTCCTTCCCATCTTGATCTCCAAAACCTAGATCAACGTTTCTTCTCTAAGATCAACTACCCAATGACCAACCCTCCCAAGACTGTCTGAGAGGCTTGCTTTCAGTTTGGCAGTATGTGAGTGTGTGTGTGAGTGTGCATGTGACCAGTACTGACTTTTGAAGGAAAGAGTAAGCACAAGATAGTTCAGCTAATCCCTCCGCTTCAAAAATACATTACCTCTACAATTCATTAGATAATAGATTAAAGGGAATAGAAGACCCAGGCAATTATAGGTAGAAAACACCATCTCACTGCTAAATACAATATGTGCAATTTACAACTCTTGCCACGAGCGTACTCCTACAACTGGGATGTCCATAAGAGTTCTTAAATGGCTAATAGGTAAAAAGTCTCTTAAGCTAAATGATGTTGATATAAGGCTCCACTTTGCCATAAACTTTTATATAATCTAGAAATGTTCTATATCAAGACATATTTGTTCACATATATACATACAAAAAACACACACATATGTGTATATATAAAAGACATGGTCATGGGATTCACTTCTTAAACACTATGATGTTGATAAAATGAGCAAAATATCCTTGAATATTAAACTAAAATATTTTCTTTCTTGATAATTTCTTGTTCTTGGGGAAAGTGGAACCCACCTTCAAAGAAAGAAGTTGTTATAGACTGGATGTTTGTGCCCACTCCTTTGAAAAAAAAGTCTTATGTTGAAATCCTAACCTTCAAAGTGATGTTGTTTTGAGTTGGGGCCTTTGGGAAGTGATTAGGGCTCTCATGAATGGAATTGGTACCCTTTAAAAAAGGACTCCATGGGTTCTCTAGCCTCCTCTACATATATTATAGTGAGAAGGTGGCCACTTATGAGGGAGCAGACCCTCACCAGACACCAAATATGCCAGCTTGATCTTGGACTTCTAGCTTTCAGAACTGTGAGGAATGTTGTTTACAAGCTCCTCTGTCTATGGTACTTTGTTACAGCAGCCTGAACACACTAAGACAGAAGTCAATTTTAAGTCTTAAATTCGGTTGTATTATTCAAACAGCATATATCCTGTAGAGCATAAATAAGCTCAGATCTTAGAGATTTTCCTAGAAGCCAAAGGAAAGCAGAGGAAGACAGCATGACTTAAGAGAAGACTCTACTGGGCATGTGCAGAGTGGGGGAAAATGAGCCACTAAGTAAACACGGGAAGAGAAAGTCAAATCGGTGTCCTCACTTTTCCCTTTCCCAGACATGGATAAACTTGGGATGGAAAAGTGTGGCTGAATTACCCAAACACACTTGGCGGAAAGCAGAAGGTTAGCAAGCTCATTCCCTGCTTCCTGAGAGGCTATCTCAATGAGAGGCCAGACTTCACAGGGCACCGCTGTGTGGAATCAGAGCCACAGAGAGGAAGTGGCCCTGAGAGATGTTTAGGCAATCCATCCCAAAGTCCAAAAAGCTCAGACAACTACAAGTGCATTGTGTAATTCAAAATGTCACTAAATGCACATGAAACTATTTGCAATTTTCACATATCCCACTTACTACAATGTGTTTAATTACACTGTGGGGGCCATACATGGTATATAGATGATAGACCGTCCACACACCTACTGCCTTCTAAAACCTAGAAACATACATGAAAATTTCAAAATCTACCTGGCCTCACTGGTTACAGGTAAGGAAGACAGGACTGTATTGAAAACTGAAAGTGATTTTAAAGGCTTTGCTTCTGTAGCACGTGTATGGGTTCTTGACAAACCTTGCATCTTTGCAAAATGCTCCCTAAAAACAAGAGGCTTAAGAGGAAAACAGAGCTGCAACCCATCATCATTCAAATTCTATGTAAGTTTGTGAATGGAGGAATAACAAAAATAATCACAGTGACCTTGTGAGGTAATTGGCAAAGTAAATAAATAAAAGCATACATAAATCATGATCTCAAAAAGGCTACAGCAGGCTGCCCACAGAGGATGCTCAAAGTGCCCAGAAACAGGGTGAGGACATTGATAAAGGGGGCCTTGGAGAACAGAGGAAAGATGTCCACTCGGATGGAGCTCAGAGTCCTGAGGCCCTGGGGGTTCTCCTCTACAAAAAGCGAGCCCATCACACTAGTGCTTGTGTTAAATTTTCATGGAATGTGCCTAAAAGGCTCATGTCTGTGCAGAAGCCAAGTTGGAAAATTTCCTTTCCTGCTGCAAGTCATAATCCTGCTTCCTTTGTTCCAGCTCCTCTTGCGTAGGAAAATTGCAACACAACTTTCACTTTAATCTGACATTGTTCTGTGATTTACCCATCACAGATTTAACTGTGCTTAAGATCACAGGCATTGGGAGTCAGAGCAACTGGGACTGAACACTGGCTGAGCACTGAAAAGGACAGAAGATGTTACAGAACTTATCCACGTGCTGACCTCAAGGAGCTCACAACCCAGCCAGCGTGAGAGTCTAAGATCCAACAGCAGAACCAACAGTAAATGACAGAGCTGAAAAATGACTTAAAACATCACTTGACTAAACCTTGACAAAAAAAGGCAAAATGTTGGCCAGGCCTAGGAGAATCCTCAAGCCATCATTTTTCCTCCTTTTGTTTTGAGATTGTTAGGGTTTAAAAGGAGGAACACTGAATTTACACTTAACTGGCTACATCTCCTTGGACAAACCACTTATCCGGTCTGAGCCTTCATTAGCAAAAGTGACCTAACAATCTTTGTGCTGAAATTAGATTAAATGAGATGCTAGATGTGAAAGTACCTTGAGGAAAGCGCTCCCCAAAAGTGAATACCAAGGCTAATGTGAATGCTTTCCAAAGCTAAGCACTTGTTGGTAAAGTGCCTTGCACATATATTTCATTTAATCCTTTGCTAGATATGTCCTATTACAAACCTGCATTGTCACAGATGAAAAACAGAGGGAGAAAGAGTTTAAACTAACTGACTAAGTTCAAACAGTGAGTGGGAAATGTCAGAGTCAAGCCCAGGAACAGAATGGCTTAAGAGCCCATCATGTAGTGCTATTTCCTGGCAGTAGTGGATACTATAATTACTTGGAAATAACAAAGCTGTATTTTATTTATTTATTTATTTATTTATTTATTTATTTATTTATTTATTTTTTAGAGAAGGAGAGAGGGAAAGGGGAGAGGCAGAGGGAGAGGAAGAGAGAGAATTTTAAGCAGACTCCACACCCAGCATGGAGCCCAACACAGCACTGGGTGGGGGGAGGAGGGAGTGTCCATCTCATAATCCTGAGATAGTGACCTGAACCAAAATCAAGAGTCAGACACTTAACTAACTGAGCCACCCAGGCACCCCAGCAAAGCTGTATTTTAAAAAGGTATGCACAGATTCACATTGTTTTTATTATTCAAAGAACCTTCTTATATAAAATCCTCAAAAAAAAAAAAAAACCCTTTCTCTTTTCTTTCAAAATATGAGACTTTCCTACTTCTACAGCATTAATTCCAGGTAGCAGTCATTCTCCCCTGAATCACTACATTGGCTTTAAATCATTGGCCTTAAATCACTGTATCAACATCCTCTAAGCCAAAGGCAGATGCAAGCACAGGCAATCAATGACCCATGACCTTTATATATTAGTGTTTCATCAATGTGCACTTTCATGCATAAAATGGAAACGCAAATCTACCTTTCAAACCCAGAAGGGAATCTTTGCTAATGACATGATGAAGGATGACGCTGAAGTGTTGTATAATTAGGTCCTTCATAATCAACGGGGTAAAGGCAAAGTTTCAGCTACAATGGCAGAAGGATACAGATGCAGAACCAGTTGAGGATGAGGTAAGCAGCCTGCAGACCTCTCTGTCTTCCTCACACCCCTGGGTCAAACTGAAGGCCTCTCCAGCAGCTTGCATCCACTGTGCCTTGGCAAGGCAGCTTGAGTGTAGACCTCATCATCATCAGCCTCACCATATGGAACATAACTTTCTGCTAATGATCTGTCACCACTAGAAGATGAGCTTCTAAGGCAATGAGCTGTGAATTAATCACTTCTGTATACACAGCACAAGCACTGTGCCTAAGATGAAACATCTACCCAAGTGTTGAATATATGGATATTTACACTGCTTTCAATGAAAATATTTAATATTTACAAGGTTTTCATGTGATATAATGAATTGTTTACAGTACTAGTAATAACCAGATGGTAGCATGACTGCATTGAGCATTTCTACAGATTTGTCATGCTTGAAAGGATATCAGAGATCATCAACGTTTTTATAGAGAGGGGTTAGGTGATTTGCTCAATGGAAAGAAGTCTAGCTGGATCTGGAAATTTCCCACCTCCCATTTTATTTTCCTACTACACCCTAAACAAACAAGTACTTAAGTCATTTTGGCTATAGAAGAGCTTTTGAAATAAAGTCAAATCAGAAACTTATTATATTAAGAAATCTTCAAAACATATATGTTGTCATATGTGGACAGAGGCAAGGGGAAGTCTCTGGTGGAAGAAAGCAGACTGTGGGAAAGAGTCAATGAGGGAAAGCACAACATACATGACCCTTGACCTCTCTCTGCATGTTTCAGGCCATCAAAAGGAGCTAGAAGAATTACTCAAAGGAAAGAGCCCTGCTTCTCAAACACGGATGTGGTGTGGTGTTTACACAATGATTGCTGTATGGCAACAACTGAGGTAAATAGACAAATCATCTCTAGCCCAAGGTGACTATCCCATGGGCTCTGAGCCACCTCAAGGGCTAAAGCTAACAGTAGCTCACACACCTGTAACCTGTTGTTTGAAGTCGCTCTACTATGGAGCAGAGCAAAATAGAGCTTTAAGGAACTTGAGGCTTGAGTTCAAACTCCAAGAAAACAAAGGGAATTTTTTGCATAATAATAACATAATAACATAATAATAATAATAATAATGAACTGGCTACATAAATCCTCATGAATGCAAAGTAATCCCCCCTCTCTTCTTCCATTTATATACACTGCTAACCAAAACTTTCATTCAAACTCATGAGCCCTTTCCCTATCACTTTAGCACTAAATCTTTTACTTCATAAAAAAGGCTTTTTCATATCTGAGGCGTTTCTTTGGGCACATGGAGGAGTTTCTGGTCAAGGATATTCCTGGATCAGTCTAAACCCACGGGTAACAATGAGTGATGAATATCCTTGCCATGAACACCACATATCCCACAGCAAGCTTCTTATTTTGCAAGCTGTCCATACTGCAGCATGAAAATTTCTATTAGATTCCCCAGAGCCATGAAGCAGGTAGAAGATTTTAGCAGCCTTGAATGCAAGGCAGCCCAGAGAAATATGGATTCAACCACAGGAAATAATAGTCACCATTGAAAACTATTTTATGCCTGGAGCCAACCCACAAAACTAATGCAATAATAGAGATTCTAAGTTAAAGCTGGAAATTGCTACCCAGGTCAGCCTACTCCCCGGAGCCCAGATAGGATTACTTTGGGTGCATTCTGCAACACTGCAGCTGGTCTAGGTTTTCATTGTCTCATATAATGAACTTTCACTATTTCCTTTAATAATCCTCAACCCCGTGTCTTGGGTTGGGTAGTCAGTCTGAATTTATTTTTTCCCAATTTCAGTTTTCATTCCTTCCTAATTTCAGACAAAGCTAAAAAAAAAAAAATCCCCATATCCCTGAAATTATACCTAGATTTTCTGATTTAGCTCTTCACCTTTCTATACAGCCTTTGCTCTTTCAATACATGGACCACTTTTCTCTAAAACCTGGCCAACTTTTCAAGTTCCCTCAGGTCATTCTGTGATCCATAATAGATGCATTATAATAGAAAGAACAGCTGATTGGTCAGGATGCTGGAGCAGAAACCTAGCCTCTAACTACTATTCACATATTTACTAAGAGAAAAGAAATAACTCTGGTGCCATATGTTGTGGTTTTCCTGTTCATAAAACCTAAAATAATACTTCCATGGTTTCTACCTACTTCCTGTTACACTGGACTTTCTCCCCCCCCCCAAAAAAATAATAATTCTCTATTAATCTGCTATTGTGGAGATTCAAACTAATTTCTTGTTAGTTGTCTAAGCATTATACTTTGTTAGGACAAATGAAGTACATAGGATTTTTTCACCTTTACTCAGTCTTTGCACCCCACATGCACATACACCAGTCTTGAAGTCTGCTATCAAGGACAGGAATTCCTTTGATGCACTTGTTTGAGGAACTGGCGTGAAACACATCATCTTATCTGCAGAAGGAAAAAAAACCCATCATGCTCATAGACCTATCTAAAGCAAAGAAAGAGTACTCCTGCCTATGGTGGTTTCAGTTTGAATTCTGCTGCATTTGTAACCAATTAGGTAATGAGAATCTATTAATTTATAATGCATAAGTAATCCCTCCTTACCAGAGCTAGAAATGAAATGTCTACTAAAAGTTGCAGTCATTGAAGAAGAAAATATTGTACCAGTAAATGTGACAGAACAGCATATGTCATGCAAAACAACCTATGTTAAATCCCCTTTATCCAGACACATTAAAATTACAACAACAACAAATCCATTTCTAATGAGAGATTATCCCCTTGCTAGAATCAACCATCTTTAGAATTTTGTTTTTATAGATGTGTTAATTTGGTCTTCTGAGGAATACGGGTCCCCTGAGAAGCATGCATCAAGGTTGATTAGATGCGTATGATATTAAGGAGAGCGATTGTTGGGTTGAGCCCTGGATGTTATATGTATGTGATGAATCACTAAATTCTACTCCTGAAACCAATATTACACTATATGCTAACTAACTAGAATTTAAATAAAAATTGGAAAGAAAAAAATGATTAAAACAAAACAGAAAAATGTGATGGTAAGCAGCCTCTCAGACAGTCCCCAGTGATCTGCCCCGCCTGCTGTTGTTCATACCCTGTGTCACCCATAGATGGGCTGACCAAGTGACCTGTTTTTATCAATAGATTATGGAAAGGTAATAGGATATAATTTCTGTGATTAAGCTACAAAATGTTGTAACTTCCATCTTGCTAAAGGACTCTCACTTCTCTCTCTGATTAAATGAGCTATCATGGTGGGAAAACTCATGAAGCAGAGAACTAAGGGAGGCCTCCAGCCAATAGTCAGCAAGGAATAGAGGTCCTCAGTAGAACAGCCCACAGAAGCTAAATCTTGCTGGTCTTTCTGTAGTCAAACTTCAAGAGACCCAAGCCCTGGCTGACACCTGATCACACCCATGTGAAAGACCCTGAAGTAAAGGGTCTCTCTAAGCCATGCCCATTTTCTGGGCCCACAGTAACTGTGAGAAAATAAGTGCCTGTTGTTGAAAGATGCTGAGTTTCAGGATAATTTGTTACGTAGCAATAGGTAACTAATATGGGTATGTGGGTAATATATCAGGGAAGGAAGCAGAGAAGGCAAGGAGAGCCTTCTAACCATGGTGCAGGACTGAAACCTAATAAGGATAGAGAGAAGAGAGGAGAAATGGGCTGGAAGAGTTTTGGACTCCATTAGAATCCTATGCAAGTTGCCCATTGGAAGAGTTCCACATCTTGCCAGAATGATCCTGCCTTGTATCCTTGCCAGGCTCAGTCATTGGCTGGGAACCAGCTGAGATAATCAGAGTCCTAATGCAAATGTGGAAGTGGATCCAGAAGGGCAACAGCTGGAGCCCCACCATGAAAGATATGACTGGTGCATCTCCATGCTACAGAAGAAAAGCAAACTATTATCACAATATTGGAAAGACAAAAAGAAAAGAAAAAGTATAGTTGCTTTCTAAAATCTAAAATATCACTTAAAATTCTCTTGTAGCCCATCCCACCTTCTCAGTAATGCTGCCTAGGGTGAGCAGAAAATCAGCAGTGGGGAGTAGGAGGACCTGAAGCAGTAAGAGCATCCATGCTGTCATCGCTTCTTTATATCAACTTTATTGACATGTCATCTGCTGGGGCCATTTAGAAATCTCTTGCTTTATTGAGTAGGGGATATAGGCTGATTGCATTTTCATTCAAACTCATCTTTTCTCAAAAACATATTTCCTGGGATGCCTGGGTGACTCAGTCAGCTAAGTGTCTGCCTTTGGCTCAGGCCATGATCCTGGGGCCTGAGATCAAGCCCTGCATTAGGCTCCTTGCTCAGCAGGAAACCTGCTTCTCCCTCTGCCTCTGCCTGCCACTCCCCCTGCTTGTGCTCTCTTTCTTTTTCTCTCTCTCTCTGACAAAGAAATAAATAAAGTCTTTTCAAAAAAGAAACTATTTCTTTAAGGACAAAAAAGAGAGCAAATGAAGGGATAAAAAGAAAAACCTGACTTGATTGAGGAATAATAAGACAAAAAGGGAAAAAGGGAGAAATACCAAGATGTCTTTATTTCTTTGAATAATTATTGAGCTTATTTCAGGAAGCATAAGACTGTCTTTTATTTTACAACAAGACAGAAATAAATCATGTATGTAGGAAGCTGAACATGACTATCAACAACATTTCAATTTCGAAGTGCCTACACTTACTCAGAATTTTTAAAAAGCTGATCTAATTCATTATCAAATAAAGTTTTAGATGCACTGCCCCAGACTGCCCTAGAAGAATAGTGAAGAAGAAGTGGGAGGATCAGAATAGATGAATTATATGAGATCAGAGAATCTATCAGTTGATTCTGTTCTCAGGAGGGACTACAAGACCCTTTCTTCACTGAGGCATCATTGAGAAACTCAAAGAGGTTGTTTTCTGTGGGCCAAGAGGAATAGTAAAATGTCTTAGGACCATGTGACTTTCATGGGATTCTCTAATGGCAATATGAATGATATGATCTCAGAATAGCAAAGACCATGTTTCAGCACTCAATAATCAGAGGCAACATGGATATAATTCTGTAATAGTCAGCAAGACCAGAGTAACAATCAGGGATCCTTGACCTTAGAGAATCTATGGCAATGGCTAATAGACCATTCTGTTCCTGGAGGTAAGATGGATGGCAGCCAATGATAGTATTTCTCCATCTATATAAACATAAGAGATCAAGAGCTTATGAGGAAAGGTCAATGTCAACTATCTTATTGGAAAATCACAGTTCCTTACAGAGTTCTCTTTCTGAACCAATTCTCAGAAACAGAGCCAGTCCACTGAAAGGAGGTCTGGTCCCCTTGAGACAGTGTGAAAACAGGAATATACTGGTATTATGTTATGCCCTGAAGGGATCAACAGCCCTTTTCCAGAGTAACTACACTGGAGAAAAGGGAATACCCAGACCTTTCAAAAATTATTGGATACAGAACCAGAGCTGACACTGATAGTAGAGCACATGAAATGCCACAATGACCCTTCTATTATACTGAATATAACTGGTTCAAAAAATATATGGATCTACTCCTGGTATTTCCCCAGTACCTGAGGTTATACTCAAAACAGACGTATTCTGCAACTGTCAGAACGCTTATGTTATTTCTCTGACTTGTGGAGTAACCACCATCCAGTGGAAAGGGTTGAATGAAGGCTCTGATACTGTCCCCGGTAGCCAATATAGTGAATCAGAATCTATGCCACATCCTGTTTGGAATTTCAATATTACTGCTAAAAGAGCCAAAAGATGCAGAGATGTTGCTCCTGCAATTGTCCTCATTCAGAAAACCAAGATAGCCCTTACAAAAGGAGGGGAGGAGGAAATAGATCATTGTAGACATATAGAGGATTAAAGACAAGGATAGCTGAAGAAGAGGCATGTACACAGACCTATGGAAGTGAGGAGAAACTCTGAAGATCTTCGCCTCATATTCATGGCCACAAGAAAACATTTATAAGCAGAGGAGACACTGAAGACCCCAAGGAACAAGCTAACTTATCCAGTGGGAGTAAACCAGCTTCTGTCTTTAGCCACCCTAGTGTTAACCCAATGAGTCCATAAACAGAGTGGCAACAGTGCCAAGGATGGAGGCAACACATGGATCCAAAACCTGAGGACTAGCTTTAGCAGTAGGAACAATGGCTTATTCTACTAATACTCCCACAGAAAGCATTTTGGTGGGGATCTTTTTTAAAGTTTTTATTTTAATTTCAGTTAGTGAACATACAGTGTTATATTAGTTTCAGGTGTACAATATAGTAACGAACCACTTCCAAAACTCACCCTGTGCTCATCCCCATCATCTATTTAAAGCCATTCTCCCACCCACCTCCCCTCTGGTATTTTTGGTGGGGATTTTTTTTTTAATTAAAATATAATGTATTATATGTTTCAGGGGTACAGGCCTGTGATTCATCAGTCTTACCCAATTCACAGCACTCCCCATAGCACATACCATCCCCAATGTCCATCACCCAGCTACCCCATCCCTCCCACTCCCCTCCTTCCAGCAACCCTCAGTTTGTTTCCTGAGATTAAGAGTCTCTTATGGTTTGTCTCCCTCTCTGGTTTCATCTTGTTTCATTATTCCTCCCCTTCCCCTATGACCCTCTGTCTTGTTTCTCAAATTCCTCATATTAGTGAGATCATATGATAATTTTCTTTCCCTGATTGACTTATTTCACTCAACATAATACCCTCTAGTTCCACCCATGTCATTACAAATGGCAAGGTTTCAGCATATTGATGGCTGAAAATTATATATATACATATATATATATATATATGTATATATATATGCACACCACATCTTTAGCCATTCATCTGCGGATGGACATCTGGGCTCTTTCTCTATTTTGGCTATTGGGGCACATGTGCCCCTTTAAATCATTGATTGTATCCTATAAATAAAAACCTCATAGTGCAATTGCTGGGCTGTGGGGTAGCTCTATGTTTAACTTTTTGAGGAACCTCCATACTGTTTTCCAGAGTGTCTGCACCAGCTTACATTCCCACCAACACTGTAGGAGGCTTCCCCTTTCTCCACATCCTTGCCAACATCTGTTGTTTCCAGACTTGTTAATTTTAGCCATTCTGACTGGTGTGAGGTGATATCTCATTGTGGTTTTGATTGGTATTTCCCAGATGCCAAGTGATGTGGAGCACTTTTTCATGTGTCTGTTGACCATCTGGATGTCTTCTGTGCAGAAATGTCTGTTCATGTCCTCTGCCCATTTCTTGATTGGATTATTTGTTCTTTGGGTGTTGAGTTTGATAAGTACTTTATAGATTTTGGATACTAGCCCTTTATCTGATATGTCATTTGCAAATATCTTCTCCTATTCTGTCGGTTGTCTTCTGGTTTTGTTGACTATTTGCTGTGCAGAAGCTTTTTATCTTCATGAAATTTGGTGGGGATTTTTTTAACTTTGTTTGTTTTATCTTGTTTATAAGGAATTATAGCTACTCACCTCACTGAAGCATTAATAACAAAGTGGAAAGTAACACAGGGAACATGATAGATGCTCTCTAAGAGACAGTGGTGATTCTCCAATCAATTTTCCCACAGCAACAATGGAAAAGAGTTTCCAGCATTACAAGAGCTTCCCTTCTCAACTGCCTATTTCTCTTTTCTTTTCTTCTCTTCCTAAGGGTTTTTGCTACCATTTTGGAAGCTCACTTTGCTACAGACAGTTGCAACCTGGAAGTATGGGAGAGTCAACACCAAAGGGGCAACACTCAATCAGTAATGATGACTACTTGTGGTTAAATGACCCAGGAACATCATCACTCATGTAATGACTGTCAGATGTGTTCTGAAAGTTTCTTTGTAGAACAGTGTTGAGGCATAGTTGCCTACTATACTAATGTATTCTTTGATGCATGCTTCATTATGCATTTCTCCTTTTATTTTCTTATTTCTTATCATTCTTTCTGGGATCACCTCTCATATAGAGAACCTGCTATCAAATTCTTGTCTTGGGTCTATTTTTGAAAGAATACAAGCTAAGGCAATACTGATGGTTTAAAACAATAATGCCTCCTGTAGGTTAAAATATAGAGAGAAATAAAATACATAGTAACAATAGCAAAAACTTTAGTGGAATGACAAAGGAATGTTCTATGAATTTTACTTCATCTAAGACAAGGGTAAAATTACCAACTAACATTAGACTTTGATAAATCAAGGATACAGACTGTGATTTCTAAAATGACCACTATAATTTTTATAAAAGAATATATATCTTCCAAACCAAAATATTATAAAATAGAATGCAATAAGGGCAAGAAGAAGAAGGTGGAGTCAAGATGGCAGAGAAATAGCAGGCTGAGACGACATCAGGTAGCAGGAGATCAGCTAGATAGCTTATCAAACCATTCCAAACACCTACAAATCCAACAGGAGATCAAAGAGAAGAAGAGCAGCAATTCCAGAAACAGAAAATTGACCACTTTCTGAAAGGGAGGACATGTAGAAAAGTGAATCCAAAGCGACGGGAAGATAGACTGCGGGGGGAGGGGCCGGCTCCCGGCAAGCAGCAGAGCAATGGAGCACAAAATCAGAACTTTTAAAAGTCTGCTCCACTGAGGGACGTCGATCCAGGGGCCAAGCCGGGGTGAAGCCCATGCAGGGACAACATGGTCTCAGGTCCCGTGGGGTCACAGAAGGATCAGGGGTGTCTGAGTGTCACAGAGCTCACAGGGTATTAGAGCAGGGAAGCCAGCTACAGAGACAGAGCCAAGGAGTGAGCTCTCAACTTGGGGTTACCTTAAACTGTGATCTGTGGCACAGTCAGACCTCTACCCTGTGAGGAGGGACCCCACAAGATCCAGGGAGACCCCCCCCCTGGAAGAGCTCAGGGATCTACTGGGTTTGGAGACTCCAGGAGTGGCTATGTGCCAGAGACAGAGATGCTTGGTCACAGGCTGGGTGAGCTCGGAACGTAGCCAGAGAACAGGGTGACGGGAGTGATTGAGTGCTTTTCACTGAGGGCGCACTGAGGAGTGGGGCCCTGAGCTCTTGGCTCCTCCGGGCCGGAGACTGGGAAGCCACCATTTTCATTCCTGTCCTCCGGAACTCTATGGAAAACATTCAGGGAACAAAAGCTCCCAAGAGTGAACCCGAGCAGATTACTTAGCCGGCCCCTGGTAAGGGTGGTGCAATTCCACCTGGGGCAAAGACACTTGAGAATCACTACAACAGGCCCCTCTCCCAGAAGATCGGCAAGAAATCCAGCCAAGACCAAGTTCACTTACCAAGGAGAACAGTTGAATTCCAGAGGAGGAGAAAGCAAAGCATGGAATTCATGGCTTTCTCCCCATGATTCTTTAGTCGTGCAAAGTTAATTAATTTTTAAATTTTTTTCTTATTCTAATTTTTTTAACCTTTACTCTTTTTGCTTTTAACATTTTTAAAGTAGTTTATATTAATAATATGCCTCCTGGATTTTGATGCTTGTTCCCTTTGCCATATTAGGGAAATTCTCCACAATAATTCTCTCCAATATACTTTCTGCTCCCCTCTCTCTTTCTTCTTCTTCTGGAATCCCAATTATTCTAATGTTGTTTCATCTTATGGTATCACTTATCTCTTGAATTCTCCCCTTGTGGTCCAGTAGTTGTTTGTCTCTCTTTTGCTCAGCTTCTTATTCTCTGTCATTTGGTCTTCCATATCATTAATTCTCTCTTCTGCCTCATTTATCCTAGCAGTAAGAGCCTCCATTTTTTATTGTACCTCATTAATAGCTTTTTTGATTTCAACTTGGTTAGATTTTAATTCTTTTATTTCTCCAGAAAGGGCTTTTATTTCTTCAGACAGGGTTTCTCTAATATCTTTCATGGCTTTTTCGAGCCCAGCTAGCACCTTGAGAATTGTCATTCTGAACTCTAGATCTGACATATTACTAATGTCCATATTGATTAGGTCCCTAGCCTTTGGTACTGCCTCTTGTCCTTTTTTTTTGTGGTGAGTTTTTCCGCCTTGTCATTTTATCCAGATAAGAACATATGAAGGAGTGAATAAAATACTGAAAGGGAGGCAAGGACCCAAGGCAAATGTGCTTTAACCAAGTTAGAAGGGATCCCAAATTGTGGAGGGGAACAAGGGGTAAAAAGAAGTTCAGAAAAAAAATTAAAAAAAGAAAAAGAAAGAAAAATATGAAAAAGAAAAAATATATATATATTAGACTGGTGAATAGAACAGGGTCACCTCCTTAATCTTGGGAGTATTTTGGTCTCTTAGAAGAAGCTACCTCCCAAAATTTTAAAGAATGAAAAACATATATAACGGTAAACACAGTGAAGGGTTGGAATATGACTATGAAGATGAAATTTTTAAAAATTTTCTAAAAAAGGAATTGATAAGATAAGTTGGTTGGGAGAATAAAGAAAAAGAAAGTGGAGAGGATTTGTTCAGGCTGGAGACTAGAATAAAGCCCTGTGCTAGATTTAGGGTATATTTTGATCTATTAGAAGAAGTTGTATCCCAAATTTTTTTTAGAAGAAAAAGCCCTATGTGTATACAAAAAATAAAGTTAGATACAATGAAGGATAAAATATGACTATAATAATGAAGGTTCAAAAAAGATTTTTTATGAAATGTATTATTAAGATAAACTAGTTAACAAATGTTAAAAGAGGAAAGAGTAAAAGTTAAAAAAATTTTAGCATTACAAAAATGAAATAAAAAAAAATTAATTAACTTTGCACGACTAAAGAATCATGGGGAGAAAGCCATGAATTCCATGCTTTGCTTTCTCCTCCTCTGGAATTCAACTGTTCTCCTTGGTAAGTGAACTTGGTCTTGGCTGGATTTCTTGCCGATCTTCTGGGAGAGGGGCCTGTTGTAGTGATTCTCAAGTGTCTTTGCCCCAGGTGGAATTGCACCACCCTTACCAGGGGCCGGCTAAGTAATCTGCTCGGGTTCACTCTTGGGAGCTTTTGTTCCCTGAATGTTTTTCATAGAGTTCCGGAGGACAGGAATGAAAATGGTGGCTTCCCAGTCTCCGGCCCGGAGGAGCCAAGAGCTCAGGGCCCCACTCCTCAGTGCGCCCTCAGTGAAAAGCACTCAATCACTCCCGTCACCCTGTTCTCTGGCTACGTTCCGAGCTCACCCAGCCTGTGACCGAGCATCTCTGTCTCTGGCACATAGCCACTCCTGGAGTCTCCAAACCCAGTAGATCCCTGAGCTCTTCCAGGGGGGGGTCTCCCTGGATCTTGTGGGGTCCCTCCTCACAGGGTAGAGGTCTGACTGTGCCACAGATCACAGTTTAAGGTAACCCCAAGTTGAGAGCTCACTCCTTGGCTCTGTCTCTGTAGCTGGCTTCCCTGCTCTAATACCCTGTGAGCTCTGTGACACTCAGACACCCCTGATCCTTCTGTGACCCCACGGGACCTGAGACCATGTTGTCCCTGCATGGGCTTCACCCCGGCTTGGCCCCTGGATCGACGTCCCTCAGTGGAGCAGACTTTTAAAAGTTCTGATTTTGTGCTCCATTGCTCTGCTGCTTGCCGGGAGCCGGCCCCTCCCCCCGCAGTCTATCTTCCCGTCGCTTTGGATTCACTTTTCTACATGTCCTCCCTTTCAGAAAGTGGTCAATTTTCTGTTTCTGGAATTGCTGCTCTTCTTCTCTTTGATCTCCTGTTGGATTTGTAGGTGTTTGGAATGGTTTGATAAGCTATCTAGCTGATCTCCTGCTACCTGATGTCGTCTCAGCCTGCTATTTCTCTGCCATCTTGACTCCTCCCCAGAACTTTTTTTTTTTAATTAAGATCCATGCTTTTCACAGAGCCCAATGTGGTGCCTGAACTCACAACCCTGAGATCAAGACCTGAGCTGAGATCAAGAGTCAGATCCTCAACTGACTGAACCACCCAGGTGCCCCAACATGAACACTTTTATGGTGCCTTCAGGAGCATGGTTCAGCCTCCTTAGAAGATCACATTATCAACTACAAAAAAATATATACATTTTCCATGACCCAATTTCACTCCTACCCAACAAAAATGCATGCCCAAGTGATCCAAGAGACATATGTAAGAATCATAGCAGCACTGTGTCTATTAACTATAGAATAAACAAAAAATTGTGATGTGCTCACAAATGGATTACTATGATAATAAACAACCTACAACTATACTCAACAATGTGGAATAATTCTAAAACTACGTTTAGTGAAAGAAGCCAAAGACAACATCATATATAATGTATAATTCAGTTTACATAAAGTTCAAAGAAGTGAACATTAACTCTTTTGTTTAGAGATGCATTATTAGATGACACTCTATAAAGAAAATCAAAGAGATGATTCCCATACAGGTTAGGATAGTGGTTCCCTTTGTGGCAGAGATGGGCTAATAACTGAGTGGAGGGAGAACTTCTAAGGTTCTGACAATGTTCTATTCCTTCTCCAAAAGGATGGTTATACACGTTTACATTTAGGGATAATTAAATGAGTTACGCATTTATGTTTTCTGTTCTTCTCTATACCTGTGCTACATTTCACGAAGAGCAGGTTTTTAAGGAAAGCAGTTGTATAGAACAATCCAACAAACCACCCCTCAGAGAACTAAGGGATTATTTCTCTCTAACTGATGACCATGGACTTAGTTTCTTGGGTTCACTCTCTAGTGGCAAGTCGTAAGTGCATCAATCATCTGTATAAAAGGTAAAATCTCCTTTCCCGTGTGATAAAATTTGACAGGCAAAATTATATCTAAGTCACATTCCCCCACGTTTAACTGCATGTTATCAATGTATCATTAACCACAGCCCTGCTAATAAATGCTTAAATTCTCTTTATCACTAACTTTGCATCAACATATGCCTGGAAGGCACTTCTTTCTTAAACAGTCTAGCTATTGTTTTTGCAATGTTCTGAGACAAGTCTTGTGAAGCTTCTTTGCAAAATCCACTAACGACCTAAAAGTTGTTTCATTCATTCTCATGCCCATGACACTCTCCTTATACTGCACTCTTAAATGTCATGATATCCAGTGACTCTAAATCCAATTGTTCTTATTTTGTATTTTTCATTTTTCAATCTCTTTGCTTGAAACAATATTTTTTCATCTACAATTTTCAAAGCACAAATCAAATTAGGCCTCTATTATACTTGAACTCTAATAGCTTCCCTACAGAGCAAAGAAAAAAACTTCTTAAAAATGTGTTCACAGGCCTCTAGAATACAAGTTCTAATCTTTCTCCCCAACCTCATTCCCTAAGAAAATATACTTTATTTCATACATCTACTTCCCTTAGAAAGACAGAAGTACAAACACACATTACTCCCAATACACACTTACCTTCCACAAACCAGTGTTCAAACTTATTTTGTCTGTAATAAAGGCAACAAAAAAACAGCACCAAAATGAAAATTAAGTCAAATCTCATTTATAAACTTTGATGGAAATAATATAATACTAACCAATTTAAAAGAATAATACATCCTAGAAGCGCCTGGGTGGCTCAGTGGGTTAAAGCCTCTGCCTTCAGCTCAGGTCATGATCCCGGGGTCCTGGGATTGAGCCCCGCATCGGGCTCTCTTCTCAGCGGGGAGCCTGCTTCCCTTCCTCTCTCTCTGCCTGCCTCTCTGCCTACTTGTGATCTCTGTCAAATAAATAAATAAAATCTTAAAAAAAAAAAGAATAATACATCCTGAAAAAGTTTTAATACAAGAAAACAGGGAACATTAACTGAAAAATTTATTCACGTAATTCACAATTACCACAAAAGGAAATGACTCAACTTTACAAAGAATATTCATCAACATCCTATAACAAACATCTTAATAATGACAGAAAAAAAGCAAAGATGTCCATGACAACACTAACATTTAGGTTCATATTAACTATATTGCCAATGAATAAAACCAAAATAAAAAGTTATATATATTTGAAGTGAAAATTGCAAATAATTTATAAGTAATTAAATTTGTCTATCAAACACAAGAATCAACTGAAAAATTAGAACTAACTAGTAAATCAGTAAAATGGCTAGTGAGATGTCAAACATATTCCAGAGACACTGCAGGAATAAAATAAAATGGAGTGTTCAGAATATAAGCCATAAAAAGAATGCAAGTATATACAAGAATTGGATATGTAACAAATCTCACATTTCAAACTCAAAGGTTAAACTTTTTTAAAAATGATGCCGAAAGAACTGATACCTATATGGAAAAACTATAATATAATACCATGCATAAAACACACTATAGATGAAGTAAGTAACTAAATATGAAGAAAAACCTATAAGGTAAGTAGAAGAAAATATAGTAGACTATTTCTTTGTACTCATAAAACAAAGAGGGCTTTCTTTAAAAAAAAAAAGTCACAAAGGAAAATATAGATTTGACTATCTTAAAGTTTTCCAATGTAAAATCACCCATAAACAGAATTGAATGGGCAGAGCTGACAGAGAAAATAATTACAAGACAGATACAAAGAACTAACTATCCATATTTTTCAAAGCTCCCCAAGTCAATAAAAAGGACTAGCAAATTTTAAATATTTTTTAAAGAGTTATTTATTTATTGGGAGGAGGGGCAGAGGGAGAAGGAGAGAGACTCAAGTGACTCCATGCTGACCATTGAGGCTCAACATGGAGTTCAATGTGGGGCTCGATCTCATGACCCCAAGATCTCAACCTGAGTGGAAACCAAGAGTCAGTCACTTATTCACTGTACCACAGGCACACCTAATGAGTAGCAAATTTTAAAAGGGGCAAATGACCTGAACAGGCAATTAAAATTTCTAAAATGAAAGATACATCATTAAAGCAATTAAAAATCCTACTAACATACGTTTCAAAAGTTGTCAGAGTTATATTATCTCACAGAAACTTATTTCAAAATTTTTGAATTATTATCAACAAACTTTAAGAAGTTTGTTCTTTGGAAAAATCAAAAGCAATATAATTTGATACTTATGTATTTAAATTTGAATCATAAAAAAATATAAATGTTGAGGCACCTGAGTGACTCAGTGGGTGAATCCTCTGCTTTCACTCAGGTCATGATCTCAGGGTCCTGGGATCAAGCCCGGCATCGGGCTCTCTGCTCAGCAGGGAGCCTGCTTCCCACTCTCTCTCTGCCTGCCTCTCTGCCTATTGTGATCTCCCTCTCTCTATCAAATAAATAAAGAAAAATAAAATAAAATCTTTACAAGATCAAAAGCTTCTGCACAGCAAAGGAAACAGTCAACAAAACAAAGAGGCAACCCATGGAGTGGGAGAAGATACTTGCAAATGACAGTACAGACAAAAGGTTGATATCCAGGATCTATAAAGAACTCCTCAAACTCAACACACACAAAACAGAAAATCATATCAAAAAAATGGGCAGAAGATATGAACAGACACTTCTCCAATGAAGACATACAAATGGCTATCAGACACATGAAAAAATGTTCATCATCACTAGCCATCAGAGAGATTCAAATTAAAACCACATTGAAATATCACCTTACACCAGTTAGAATGGCCAAAATTAGCAAGACAGGAAACAACGTGTGTTGGAGAGGATGTGGAGAAAGGGAAACTCTCTTACACTGTTGGTGGGAATGCAGGTTGGTGCAGCCACTTTGGAGAACAGTGTGGAGATTCCTCAAGAAATTAAAAATAGAATTTCCCTATGACCCTGCAATTGCACTACTGGGTATTTACCCCAAAGATACAGATGTAGTGAAAAGAAGGGCCATCTGTACCCCAATGTTTATAGCAGCAATGGCCACGGTCGCCAAACTGTGGAAAGAACCAAGATGCCCTTCAACGGACGAATGGATAAGGAAGATGTGGTCCATATACACTATGGAGTATTATGCCTCCATCAGAAAGGATGAATACCCAACTTTTGTAGCAACATGGGCGGGACTGGGAGAGATTATGCTGAGTGAAATAAGTCAAGTCAATTATCATATGGTTTCACTTATTTGTGGAGCATAACAAATAACATGGAGGACATGTGGAGATGGAGAGAAGAAGGGAATTGAGGGAAATTGAAAGGGGAGATGAACCATGAGAGACTATGGACTCTGAAAAACAATCTGAGGGTTTTGAAGGGGCGGGGAGTGGGAGGTTGGGGGAGCCAGGTGGTGGGTATTAAGGAAGGTACGTATTGCATGGAGCACTAGGTGCAGTGCAAAAACAATGAATTCTGTTATGCTGAAAAGAAATTTAAAAAAAAATATATATATATATAGATATAGATATATATAGATATATAAATGTTAAAATGAAAAAGGAACAATCAATATCTCTATAATCCTGCAGGTATAACTTTTTTTACCTATTGAAAACCAGAAGATAATATTTGTCAAGATACCCAATCCTTTAAAAAAAAAAACCAACAACAAAAAATGCCCAATTAAGTTTCAAATAAAAATTTTTCTGTGATTAATAAACTAATAAATACAGTAACCAAAGTTTAAGGAAAGATTCTCAAAGACGAGAGACCCTTTGCACATCAACGGATTGAACTTTTTTAGCAAGAAGGTAGGCACAGTAACTGTCAGACTCACTAAAATAATCCTTCAGAACTTGGAATCTTTCAGGGTGCCACTGTGAGAGTCCAAAATGCACAAAATAGGAGGGATGTTACCAAGATGAAAAACAAAAAACTGACATCTGTTTAAGAACAAGACACCACTGGGGCACCTGGGTGGCTCAGTGAGTTAAAGCCTCTGCCTTCGGCTCAGGTCATGACCCCAGGGTCCTGGGATCGAGTCCCGCATTGGGCTCTCTGCTCAGCAGAGAGCCTGCTTCCCTTCCTCTCTCTGCCTGCCTCTCTGCCTACTTGTGATCTCTGTCTGTCAAATAAATAAATAAAATCTTTAAAAAAAAAAAAAAAAAGAACAAGACACCACTGAGAAGATCCTACAACATGGAGTGAGGTTGAAGCATCTCCTGTACCAGAGACCAAGACAGTAATGGTATGGTGAGTGCTGTGAAATGTGAAGCCTGATAATTCACAGACCTGTATCCCTGGGGCAAATGATATACTATATGTTAATAAAAATAATTTTTTTAAAAAGGGTAGGAGTAGCAGCTACACATTGACTGCATTGCTTTTCCCCCAGGACAGAGCAGCACCATATAAAAAGGTCTCCCCTGAGCCTTTGGTTCCTCCACTGGGAACTCAGGTGGGACTCCAGCACTGGGATCACTTTGTGAGAGCCCACCATGAAATTGCAGGGGAGTCAGCAAGGCTCAACCATTCGGAATCTAGCTGTGATGGAGAAGGGGGGATGGGCTTGCAACAGTCAGCACATGAATCTTAGCAGATCAATTCCACACCTGCTGTGCCCAAGTTGTAATCCCAACCAAGGGTTTGTTCACGTGCAGAACAAGTTGGGGGCACACTTTGATCAGGGAATTCAGTGGGGTGAAGATCTGCCTAATTCAGACCTTCAAATAAGGAGTTATGCTTGTCCTAGAGCCTGGTTTGCCATGCCCAGGCAAGAAGCAAAGCCACAACCCCACCAATAAATGAAACAATGAATAGAAAAACAGTAGAAAATATTAACCAAACTAAGAGTTGATTCTTTGAAAAGACAAACAAAACTGACAAACCCTTAGCTAGACTAACTAAGGAAAAAGGAAAAAGGACCCAAATCAATAAAATTATAAATTAAAAAGAGGCATTATAACTGATACCACAGAAAATCAAAGGACTGCAAGAAGCTCTTATGAACAACTATACATCAACAAACTGAACAACTGGAAAAATATGGAACATTCATAGAAACTTACAACTTACCTAGACTGAATCAGGAAGAAATAGAAAATCTGAAGAGCCTAGTCACTAGTAAAGAGATTGAATCAGTAATCAAAAATCTCCCAATGAAGAAAAGGGGACCAGACAGCTGCACAGATGAGTCTTCTCAAACACTTAAAGGAGAATTAACATCAATCCTTTTCAAATTATTTTAATAATCAGACGTAAGAACACTCCCAAACTCATTTTATGAGGCCAGCATTATCTTGATACCAAAACCAGAAGAGGACACTACTAAAAAAGAAAGCTGTAGGCCAATGATAGGCCTGGTGAATACAGATGAAAAAATTTCCAATAAAATACTAGCAAACCAAATTCATCAGTGCACTAAAAGGGTCATTCACTGTGATCAAGTGAGATCTATCCCAGGAATATAAGAATGCAATAAATGCAAATCAATCGATATGATACATCACATGGAATGAAAGAAAAGAATCATGTGATCGCTTCAATAGATACACAAAAAGCATTTAGCAAAAACCAATCCATTCATGATAAAAAAATTCTTAACAAATTAAGCAACATAATAAGGCCATATATGACAAGTCCAGAGCTAACATCATAGTCAATGGTGAAAGGCTGAAAACCGTAGGTTGTTCCTAAAATCAGGAACAAGACAGGAGTACCTACTCTCACCACCACTATTCAGCATGGTACTAGAAGTCCTAGCTGGATCAGCCAATAAAATAAATAAATAAATAAATAAATAAATAAATAAATAGTATCTATTTTCAGACAACATGATGAAATCCTAAAGACTCAACCAAATTTTGGTTAGATCTAGTTAATAAATTCACTAAAGTTGTAGGATACAAAATTAATATATAAAATCAGTAGTGTTTCTATATACTAAAAATGAATTTTCTGAAAAATAAAGAAACCCATCTAATTTACAATGGCATCCAAAACAAAAAATTTCTTAGGAATAAAGTTAACTAAGGAGATGAAAGAGCTGTACTCTGAAAAATCTAAGATACTGATGAAAGAAATTGAAGATGACACAAATAAATGGAAAGATTCCAGTCTTGTGGATTGGAAAAATTGATATTATTAAAATGTCAATACCACCAAATCCCATCTATAGATTCAAAGCATTCCCTCTCAAGAATCCAATGGCATTTTTTACACAAGTAGAAAAACACTCCTATAATTTATGTGGAACCATAAAAAGCCCCAAATGACCAAAAATATCCTCAGAAAGAAGAACAAAGCAGGAGATATCACCCTTCCTGATTTCAAGCCACAGTCATCAAAACAGTATGGTACTGACATAAAAGCAGAAAAATGGACCAATAGAAGAGATTGAGAGCCCTGAAATTAACCCAAGCATATATGGCCAACTAGTATTTGACAAGGAAACCAAGAATGCTCAATGGAGAAAAGATAGGCTCTTCAATGAATGGTACTGGGATAACTGGATATTTGCATGTAAAAGAACGAACTGGGCCCATATTTATACCACTCATAAAAATTAATTAAAAATGGATTAAAGAGTTAAATGTAAGACCTGAAACCAAGAAACTCCCAGAAGAAAAAAGGAACAAAGCTCCTTTACATGGTCTTGGTAATGATTTTTTGGATATGACACCAAAAGCACAAGTAACAAAATCAAAAATAAATGAGTGTGAGTACATCAAACTAAAGATCTGCTACCCAGCAAAAGAAAGCATAGATGAAGAGACACCCCCTGGAATGGGAAAAGAGATTTGCAAACCATATAACTGATAAGGGGTTAATATCCAAAGTATAAAAAGAACTGATACAACTTAATAGCAAAAAAAAAAAAGGAAAGGAAAGAAAGAAAATACAGTTAAAAAGTAGGCAAAGAACCTGAATAGACATTTTTCCAAAGAAGATATGCAAAAGGCCAACAGGTACATAAAAAGATGGTTGACATCGGAACCCCCCTACACTGTTGGTGGGAATGCAAGCTGGTTCAGCCACTCTGGAAAACAGCATGGAGGTTCCTCAAAATGTTGAAAATAGAACTACCCTACAACCCAGCAATCACACTACCGGTATTAACCCTAAAGATACAAATGTGATCCAAAGGGTCATGTGCACCCGAGTGTTTATAGCAGCAGTGTCCACAATAGCCAAACTACGAAAGAACCTAAATGTCCATCAACAGATGAATGGATAAAGAAGAGGTGATATATATATAGATAGATAGATAGACAGATCTACAATCGAATACTATGCAGCCATCAAAAGAAATGAAATCCTGCCATTTGCAACGTTGTGGATGCAACTAGAGGGTATTATGCTGAGCAAAATAAGTCAGAGAAACAGTTATCATATGATCTCTCTGATATGAGGAATTTGAGAGGCAGAGTGGGGGGTTTGGGGAGTAGGGAAGGAAAAAAATGAAACAAGATGGGATCGGGAGGGAGACAAACATGAGAAACTCTTAACCTCACAAAACAAACTGAGGGTAGCTGGGAGGTAGGGGATTAGGGTGGTTAGGTTATAGACATTGGGGAGGGTATGTAATATGGTGAGTGCTGTGAAGTGTATAAGCCTGATGAGTCACAGGCCTGTACCCCTGGGGCAAATAATACATTATATGTTAATAAAAATAATTACTAAAAAAAGTAAAATTAAAAAAAAAGATGGTTGACATCACTATTCACTAGAGAAATGCAAATTAAAAGCATAATGAGATATCATTTCACACCTGCTAGACTCATCATTGTCAAAAAGATGAAAGATTACAAATGGTGGCATGCATGTGGAGGAAAGGGAACCATTATGCACTGGGGTGGGAATCCTGACCAAATATAATCCAGCGACAAATTATTTCCAACTCCAAGTGTTCTAGCACAGCACCACCCAATAGAACTATAATGTAAGTCACATATGTAATTTTAAATTTTCTAGTAGCCACATTTTAAAAAGAAGAAACAGGTGACATTAATTTACAAATATATATTATTTAAGCTATTAAATTCAAAATATTCATTTCAACATGAAATCAGTAAAAAATTTAATCATCTTGCATCCTTTATTTTGTACTACATCTTTGAAATCCAATGGGTGTTTACACTTACACAGCATTTCTCAATGAAGACAAGGCATATTTCAAATACTCAATAACCACATGTGGTCTGTGCAGCACAACTCCAGAAGCTCAGAGAGGGGAGAGACCAATGTGCATGCAGTAAAATGGCCATGGAGAGGAAGTGGGCTTTGGCCATCTTGTGGAGGCAGAGGCAGAGATGTAAGAGGAGAGAGAACCCTGTTAGGGCATCCCAGGTGACAGGGGCCGGAAAGTGAGCTGATGGAGATTAAAACTAGGATAAACAAGTGAGAAGAGTGAGTTATTCCACCAACATCATGAAAACTAGCCATTATCCCAGAAAACAGGGCTAGATAATCTTGAGCATGGGCATGTAGTTTTTCCTGAAACGAATTTCCATTTGACAGATGGAGTGGACATTCCATTTATCACCTTTAGTGAATGTGAAGTCTCTCAAATCTGTCATTTTGCGATTGGGTGGGGGGTAGAAGGACTCTTGCGACCTTTCCAATTCAAAGGCCAGTGATCTCCCTCTCACAGACTTAAGAACCCCCAGCAAAACGGAAAGAGAGTGTTTCCCAACGTCACCATGTCTAGGTCTCAGAATCAGAGGCTTCTCTAATTAATGCTCTCCCCCTCAAATAAGGCCTTGTTTTCTCATGTCTAGTTTCTCAGGAAGAGTCTACTGCTGGAGTGGTGGGGCACAGAAAACCCACAGTTCCTGAGGAAGTGTTGCTGCTGGAATCCCATGGGAAAATCTGTGAGTGTATCACAACATCCAAGTGATGGAGGGGCTCAGGCCGACACTATATAGCAGAGCAGGACGCTGTCTAGTAGGCTGCAATAGGAATGTGTCTTGCTGTGTCTTTTATCCTTCCAACGCCAGACTCAGTGCTTCACTGATTAAGTGACCCAAATAGTGGGAGGGAGGGAGGAAGGAAGGAAGGAAGGAAGAAAGGAAGGGAAGGAAGGAAGGAATCTTTGTCCCTAGAATACAAGTTGCAGTTGGGGAGGACTTTGCTATGGTCCCTTCCTGTGTGATACTAAGTTCCTGTGGATGGTTAGGGATCAAAGCAAAAAGTCACACATCTATAAAGTCACACATCTGCAAAAATTCATGATTCCTAACTGACCTGTTATCTCCGAGGGCATTTGAGAAATTTTACAAAGCCACAGAGCTCCATTACTTCCTTCCCAGATCAAGGTGGGAGGGCAGAGAACGCTAGCACTCACTGCCTCTTCTGCCTGCTGAACTGACTCCAGCATCCCCACATGCATTCAGATTTGGGGACGCAGTTGCCCTCTCTCCTTTTCTCCAACAACCCCTAAATGATTTTTTTTTTGTACTGTTTTTGACATTGGTGCTCTAAGATCAGGCAGGCGAGGGATCTCTGAATCTGAGTAATTTAATGCAGCTTTGCATTCTACCAAATCATACTTTGTTACCCCTAACCTTCCCGTGACTGGTTCTTTGCCACACCTGTTCTTAACATTGCTGTGGTGCTCCTTTGTAACCCACTCCCCGCTTGTACTCTTGAAAACTTCAATGAGAGAGACCAAGGAAATCATGGATTTGGAGAGCCTAGTCTTCAGTGTCTGTCATCACTCTGTGGAGGCTTGATTATGAAAGAATGCCAGCCCAGCACAGAGAACCTATACACCTCTAGACGGTGGCAGACTTCAGGCAGAGATTAGGAGACAGGCCCGGGGAAACAAAATACTATGTTTAATTGTCAATGCTGTTTCTGTTCCCGTGAACCAAGTTGGACAAAAGTCCTGTGATTCTTTATGTCCTAAAGCTCAATATTTCTCCCATGTGCAGGAATTCAAAAATAAACCATCTGTGAAAGCTCTTTAAGCTTTAGCATCAAACTGCAAAATATGTTAAGATGTTGCTATCTGACGTGTCCAAGCAAGTTGGTTTTATTTAGGATTGATTTTTTGTTTGTTTGTTTGCTTTTTGCTTTCTGCATTCTAAAGAGGACCAATTTGCCTGTTTTAGAGACTCTGATCCCAGCATTCCTTGCAGCTCCTGGTGTGGTAGTGATTTGGGGCTTTTCTTGCACAGTTGCTGAAATAAAGCCTGCTGCCCTGTTTTGTTTCTTCTTTTGTACTGACTAAAGGCATGCTGACCAGTACTTATTAGCACTTTGATCTTTTTTATTTTTGAACATATGGTCAGGACCTCGCCAGGGCCCAGAATGGCAGACTGAAATTCTAGTAGACTTAAGCCATGTGATAAACTGCTTTGCTCTGGAAAGAAGAGAGTGCTGCACAAAGACCGATGGACTGATATGCAGGAAACATCCCCTCCCAGTGGGAGAGGACTCGCTTTCCTGAGCATCTGTATGCATAGAGCTGCTGCTGCTCCATTCACATGAAGAGGCCTCCACTGAGAGTCACTTTCTATTAGACGCTTGGATGTTCCACATGTTGCCAAATACAGTAGAATTTAAAAGCTGTATTGATTTAAGGGACTCTATTTCACAAGTAAAAATGGATTTAATTGAACCTGCTCTTGTTTCTTTTTTCCAATTTGCCTCTTGCTTTTTCTAAACAATATCCAAATGAAACTTTATTCCGTAAGAAATTAAGTCCACTGTGTACTCCCCCCTTCCATTTCAGCAAGTCACATTTCTCTCAATGGCCTTTAATGACCATAATACGTACTTTTGGAAATACCCACCAAGGACTTTCGTTGAGCAAGTGTATGGTTTGTTGAGTTTTCATATGACCTTATTCAAAGCTCTGGAGGACTAATTGAACAAATCTCAGTCATTCTGTCACCTAAGCTTACATTCAGGCCCACAACATCAATGTCCAAAGCTCTGAAAACAGTTCTGAACTTTGGGCAATGATAAAGGATAATGTGGTGGTTGATGAAGGTAGAAGGGTAGTCACCGGGGACTCTAGTATACAGCATGGTGGCCAGAGAGACTGCGCGGGAGTCTGATCCTGCTACCTGCCTATGTTAAATAAGTTACCTCCACTTCTCTGAACCTCATTTCTTCATCTGTAAAGCAGAAATGATGGTAAATCTATGTCACAGGATTTTTAGAGTTAAAAAATATGTAGAAATGCAAGGTTAATTATGCACTAAAATTCAAATAACACGCTGACTAAACAGGAAAAAAAGAAAACATGAGGGAGGGGGTGTTTTTGTAAATTCTTATTCCTTACTTGCTTTGGAGTAACTCTTAATCTTCTGTCCCTTTTTGGCTCTGTGAAGAGATTTTCAAGATTTTGAGATTTTCACAAAAGTTAGGATATTTTTTCAGAGGCATGAAAGTAGAGAACCTTGACCCTGTAACTTATTTCTACAACATGAACCTCAGGTTTACCTTGCTGACCCTGACCGCAGGAACAACGCAGAGGCTGTGAGCCCAGCCTTGTGAATGCTTTGCCTTACCTTCATGCTGCTGCTTCTCCCCCACCACAGCCATCATGGCCTCCGCCAGCCACTGGCGCACAGCTGTTCCTAAAATACCTCCTGGTCTGAATGTCTTCACCGCTCCATTCTGCCGCAAAGCCCTGTTCCTGTGTCCCTGCCCTCCATCTCCTCTTGTCTGCAAGCAACCTAAAGAACAGACCTTCCACCTAAAGCTTTCCCCTTCTGAGACCTTCTTCGTTCCCAGCCACCATAGTCCAGATCAGGGCTCCCCAACTTGGGTGATACTGACATTCTTTCCAGCAATGTAGGTTTGTATCTTCATCCTTCTCAAAAATGGAGGAATAGCATAAGTTCTCATCTTTTTTTTTTTAAGTATTTTCAAAGAACCCGATATTTATTTAGAAAACATTAGGTTGTTTATGTTTAGCATCAAACAACACATTTGTAAAAGCACATTATTTAAAATGCATATCATTGTGCAGTGTTTTAATAAACATGTGAAATGGACCTACAAAATTCAAAAGCTTCCTTTCTAAACCACATTTAAAATCTTTTAAAATTCATTTGTGGTTCTTAACGGCCATTTATTAAGATTGGCAGATGACATAATGAGTTCTCATCTTGATGCTCTACTCCCCCTCCAAAAGAAATGTCTGTGTTCAGGAATCTGACCATTACCCAAACAGTATCTGAAACTAGAGTCATGAAGAGGTTGGTAGGTAGACTTTTGAGGGGGTCGGGGGGGGGGGTGGGGAGACGTGGAGAATAGGATGGTGTGATGTTGGAGAATTGAAGGAATGCTTATTCTTAAAATTTTGCATGGGACCCAAATTTCAAGTTAAATTTTTTTTTCAGTACCATGGAAAGGACATAAGCTCTATAGTTTGCTACCACTCCAGTTATGTATGATTCTGGTTATTTATTTAATGATGGTGTTGGTGTGAGGACTGATGTGTTGACATTTTCAATGTACATTGGAATCTGTGATCTAAAGATGGTATTGCTTTAGCAGCTTCCACACAGAGGCAAATCCTAACTGTGTGGATCCCCTCCTCCACTCTCCCCAGTGCTCAGGTCACCTGGGAAGGGACCTGAACATGGAAGGAAGACATTTTTAAAATGGGAGATGAGATTCTATCTCAACCTCATTGAATCTAAAATTGGCCTCTAGAACAATCCCCTGAGACTTGTTTCCTGTGAGATTACCTAAACAAAAATAAAGAAGTGGGGGGGTGGAATGCACCTGAAAGACCTTGAAACGTTTGGAAAAGTACTCAGGGAAATTAATATCACAGGCTTTTCACTAAATCATGGACGTATTGTGTTGCTGCATTTTCTATCAAGAATGAAAACCAATAGCAGTTGGCTCTGTCTCCCGCAAGAGACAGCTTTCCATATGCCAAGTTCCCACCAATGATAAGTCCAGTCACCTCTGCATCTCACTGAGCAACTCTCTATGAAAAGAATGGAGAGAGGCAGATTAGGGGCATTTCTAGCATTTCCCAGAAAATACAGATGAGGTGCCCTCGCTCCCCCTTCTTCCCTCTCCCCCAAGTCACAAGTGATTTTAGCCTCCTGCATCACAAGCCTTTCTCACCGGAGTATGTGTTTTTATTGTAGTCATGCTGCACTGTTAAGATAGTACTAAACACTGCTTGCTAAGAGGATTTGAAAGGAAAAGATTTCCAAAGCAGATTTTAAGGACATTCTTGGTTTCTTAAATCACCATGATGGGATAGCAGATTTAGCAGATGGGAGAGTCCTTTTACTGACACTAAACTTTCACTGGTCTCCAGCTCTAGTCCTTCAGCACAGCACCTTGATCTATGTCCAAAGTTTCTCTTTCTTAGTAATTCTTCGAGGAAAAGAAATCAAGGCGGGGCACCTGGGTCGCTCAGTGGGTTAAAGCCTCTGCCTTCGGCTCAGGTCATGATCCCAGAGTCCTGGGATCGAGCCCCACATCGGGCTCTCTGCTCAGCAGGGAGCCTGCTTCCCTTCCTTTCTCTCTCTGCCTGCCTCTCTGCCTACTTGTGAACTCTGTCTGTCAAATAAATAAATAAAATCTTTAAAAAAAAAAAAAAAAGAAATCCAGGGTCCTTATCTGGATATATTTATGTCAAGTGACTACTTTCCACGTTTGTAACATAGATGTCTGAGTGAAGCAAAAGGAAGTGAAAAATCCACTCTCAATGGGGAGAGGAAACCCTTGTTCTTATTCATCTTATTTGGATGCTTCTGATTTCAAGGCAGAAGTGATGAAGATCCCTGGTTAGAGTATTGTTTCCCCAAAATGAATAAAGTGGTGGCTTTTAATACTAAAACAACATAAGATAGAATCACAAAATGTGAACGTTTACAAAAATTTCCTAAAGCGAGGCGCACGTTGAACTGCTTTACTTGGGTTGCTTTTGTTTGGTAGTTTGTGTTGAAGTCCACAAGTGAGGCACTGATGAAATAAAGGAAGAACAGGGGCACCTGGGTGGCTCAGTGGGTTGGGCCTCTGCCTTCGGCTCAGGTCATGATCCCAGGGTCCTGGGATCAAGTCCCGAATCAGGCTCTCTGCTCAACGGGGAGCCTGCTTCCTCCTCTCTCTCTGCCTGCCTCTCTGCCTGCTTGTGATCTCAGTCTGTCAAATAAATAAATAAAATCTTTAAAAAAATAAAGAAAGAAAGGAGACTTCAGCTGCTGAGATGTCCTCATGACATGCGGCAAGCTCAAGTCCAAAAGGAAAAGGGCATCACCTAGAGAGCAGTCCTCATTAGTGCAAAGTGAGGCTCTGAAGTTTCATTTGTGATCTGACTTCCCAGGAAAAGAGTTCACTGTGCATTAACACAAACAGAGTGGGCTTGGTTCACGGGCCTGGTCAACACCTGTGCCTCTTTTTTCATGCACGGTTTTAGATCTTCGATGTGAAGACAGGTCTGTGCAGTGTTTGAGAGAGTCAAAGCAATCCTGCCATAGACTCTGGACTCTTCTGAGTCTCACTCAAATGCCCTTACTTTTTCACCTGGAGAAATCATGTGGTATATCAAATTAGAAGCCAAATGATTTTTTTATGCCCAGAGTGTTTGCCTTTGATGATAGAACATTTTTTTTAAAACACAAATTCCTGTTAAAAAACTTTGATGTGATTCATAAATAAATATAATCTAAAAACATGAAATTCAAAATCTCTACAATGAATATTTAAATTTATACATATTTAAAATTATACATATACATATACATTATACATATTTAAAATCAGTGTAAGGGGACAACTTGCCCATGCACACGTGTGCATGCACACACACTCACACACACACACACACACACACACACTCATTATCTTCGGAGGATACTGTAACAATTATGGTTCTTTTCTGCTTATGTTTTCTTTCTTCTTTTTTTTCAGATTTTATTTATTTATTTGAGGAAGAAAGAGAGCAAGGGGAGGAGAGGGACAAGCAGACTCCATGCCGGGCACAGAGCCTCTCCTAGGCTCAAACCTACAACCCTGAGATCATGACCTGAGCTGAAATCAAGAGGTGGATGCTGAACCAACTGAGCCACCCAGGTGCCCCTCTACATTTTCTAAATAAATCTTCTGCAAGGCGGGCGGTTGTGAGATCTCTCTCATATATGTTGTTAAATTCCCAAAGAAGGAAAAGAAACTGCCTTCAGAACTACTTTCTTATGTCTGATTATATAGTTCCCACCCATCGAGAGAGGAGAAGCAAAAGTAAGCTGGTGTCAGGCCGGGCCTCAGTCGTTGTGAACATACAGAGCGCAACCAAAGGCACAGCCAATGAAGAAGCAAAAAATTAATGACGTTGAGTCTGTGATGTGGATTCTAACTTTCAGCTGCCTGGGGCACAGGTTACTCTGACGGAGGCGACACATTTACGTTCAGTAAATGCTGCCTACATGCTCTTCGTGGTTACTTCATCATCACTGGTCCTCTGTCACCACACTGCCACTGAATCCTTGATACTTAATGACCCAATAATAAAAGTAAGCAGAATATACTTCAAAGCCAAAATGTGAGGCTTTTTTTTTTTTGGTAAGATTTTATTTATTTACTTAAGAGAGAGAGAATGCAAGGAGAGCAAGCACAAGCAAAGAGATGGGAGGAGGGAAAGGGAGAAGCAGACTCCCTGCTGAGGAGGGAGCCCAACTCACTGGTTGATCCCAGGACCCCAAGATCATGACCTGAGCCAAAGGCAGACACTTAAAGGACTGAACCACCCAGGCGCCCCTGAAGCCTTTCTTAAAGTTTTCCATGCTTCCCTCACTTCTTCTGTATCTGAGGGCAACTTCCTTTGTCTCTATTCAGCTTACCTTACAAAATATCTTATCTGGTGGTAATGGCCACAAAAGAGTAACTTTTCCCTTCTGCTTCAAACAAAATCTGGGGATTTTGTCTTAGCCTTAAATGCTATCTTAGTCAGCACAGATTGCTATAATAAAATGCCATAAACTGGGTGGCTTAAACAACAGATATTTATTTTCTCATGGTCTGGAGGGACAAAGTCCAAGATCAAATTCTAGCAGCCTTTATTTCTGGCGAGAGCTCTCTTCTTGTCTTGTAGATGGTTGCTTCCTTTACTGCAGTTTTCAAATGGCCTTTCCTCTGAGCACTGACATGGGAAGGTAGGCACTGATATGGAAAGATCTCTGGTGTCTCTTCTTCAAAGGATGCTGATCCTTTAAGGGCCCTACCATGATGGTCCCATTTAACCTTAAATTACTTCCTTCCTCCAAATACAACCACACTGGGGAGTTAGCGCTTCAGCCTAGGAATTTGGGGCCAATGCATATGTTTAGTCCATAACAAAGAGACTCAGAAAACTCTATGGTTGGAAATCTCTTTTCTTGACATGCAGCTAGAATCTTCACTCATGGATAAGCCTTCCTATATTTATATTCTAAAACAGCTTTCAGGTGTACAAATTATTATATCGAATGCAAGGTACACCTTGTGAATCACCATCCTAGACAAACCTTCTCTAAGCTGTAATCTATGTAGTATGAATAAGGGGTCCCAGGAAAATGGTTCTTGGTTCAAATAAATTAGAAAAATGCAACATACTATTATTTTTCTCCTTTAGTTCATTACAGGGCACATTAAGTCTTGAAAGATCCTGAGCAGTCCTACAGTAAAGAAACCTACTTCATTTCATATAATACAGTGTTTCCCAATTTTTTTTGAGCAAAAACCCCTAGAACATCATTAGGAAAATAATGTCCTAAATCAACCTAATTCAGACAGTTTGCCAAAAAAGAGAAAGCACGTGCACTTGCAAAGTTTTCTCACTAAAAATCTCCTTTTTAAATTATATTTATTTATTTGAGAGAACAAGCACGAGCAGAGGAGGAGCAGAGGGAGGGGGAGAGGGACAAGCAGGCTCCCTGCTGAGAGCAGAGCCCGATATGAGGTTCTACACAAGGTTCTATCCCAGGAACCCGAGATCATGACCTGAGCCACCCAGGTGCCCCACTAAAAATCTCTTAAAGGATGACATCCTGGTGTTTTGTAGCCAAATATCTGTGGCACTGTACTACCTCTTCCACAAAGCAACATGGACCTAGCAATTAAGCACAAACAAAAGAATATGAAGGTCTGAATTCTATTCCTGGTTCTCCTACCTACTTGTTCACATTTCTTTTTTTCTCTTTTCTACAGCTGTCTATAACCAGTAGGATTATTTTGTACTACGGTTGTTAAACATACTGAAAATATGAAGCCCCATATGCAGGATAAATCAAAACAGACAAGTCCATGATCAGGATCACCTAATTCATCCTTTCTCATTTGCAAGGATATCAAAAAAAAAGGCGGGGGGGCGGGGGGGAATCTATTCTTAGTAAGATAATCTGTGCACTCAGAAAGCAACCATTTCTGACGTTAGTGCTATTCCTGTCTCTCATATGTAATAGAACAGACCTCTAAGATTCTGTACGGATACATGCAATCATAGACACATGTGAGTACATACCCATATACATGTGTTTGCGTGTGTAATGAAGTAAGTTAAAATGAAGAAATTCTGTTTTGAGAGCTGTCAAATCATCCAAATTGATTACCTAAGCTAACTGATCTGTGCCTGCAAAAAGTTTACAAGGAGACCATTACACATCTTAATAAATCTGCAAAATATTTACTTCACATTAGATACAATTGCAAACCCTATGCGGTTCTGGAAACTATCAAATTTTAACTTTCATTGGTTTGTTAAAACACAAGATCATATTTAGGACTTTCACTTCAAATCACCCATCATTCATCACTGTACTTGGCCTGAGACAACAGCTAAAAAGAGACTGGGTCAATGAAATTTCTGAATCACATTCATGAATAAAAGTAGTCAAAAGTTTTCACATTGAAAACAATTGACACAAAAACTGCTCTAAAATACTATAAAACTAATCCCACTTTTAGATATGGATACAAATCAGATTAAAAGAAGCACAGGAAAGTAAGCAGTGCTTTTGTTAGTCTCTTTATCATGGTCTGGCTTGTGTGAACGTGGAAAGCAGGAATGTGTGAGCTCAAGCAGATTGGGAGATATGAGGCCCAGAGACCTTCTTGGCTTCATTCCACTGGAACTATGATTACGAATGCTTTTTTAAAAAGGGAACTCTCGGGACGCCTGGGTGGCTCAGTTGGTTGGGCGGCTGCCTTCGGCTCAGGTCATGATCCCAGCGTCCTGGGATCGAGTCCCGCATCGGGCTCCTTGCTCGGCGGGGAGCCTGCTTCTCCCTCTGCCTCTGCCTGCCACTCTGCCTGCCTGTGCTCGCTCTCTCTCCCTCTCTCTCTGACAAATAAATAAAATCTTTAAAAAAAAAAAAAGGGAACTCTCCTAAATATCCAGAAATCTGTTGAATTTCCCTACACTAATAACAAACTATCAAAAAGAAAAATTGAGAAAACAACCCATCTTAAAATTGCATCAAAAAACAAAAACAAAACAAAACAAAACTAGGAACAAATACAATCAAGGAGGTAAAAGAACTGTACACTGAAAACAATAAGACAAGGATGAAACACACTGAAATTTCTATTTCACAGAAACAGAACAAACAATTCCAAAATTTGTATGGAATCAGAAGAGCCAAAACAATCTTGAAAAAGCCAGAGGCATCATGGTCCCTTGTTTCAAATTCAAATACAAAGATATAGTAATCAGAACAGTATGGTATTAGCATAAAAACAGACACACGGGTCAATGGATAAAGGGCCCAGAAATAAACCCATACAATCATGGTCAATTAAATTAGGATAAAGGAGCCAAGAATACATGATAGAAATAGGACATTTCCTTCAATAAATGGTGAGGGAAAAATTAGACAGCTACATGTAAAACAATGAAAATGGACCACTATCTGATACCATACACAAAAATTAACTCAAAAAAGATTAAAGATTTGGAGTTGGGGGACCTTGGAAGGGGAGACAAACCATGAGAGACTGTGAACACTGAGAAACAAACTGAGGGTTTTGGAGAGGGGTGAGGAGGAGTTTGGGTGAGTCTGGCAATGGGTATTAAGGAGGGCATGTATTGCATGGAGCACCGGGTGTGGTGCATAACAGTGAATCTTGGAATACTGAGAAAAATAAAAAATATAAAAAAGAAAGTACTCCAAGAAAAGAGAACATGTTATTTGTGTTGAAAGGCCCTGAAATAATAAAGACATAAAATGATTTTTTAAAAAAAGATTAAAGATTTAGACCTAAGACCTGAAGCCATAACGCTTCCAGAAGAAAACAGGCAGTAAGCTCCTTGATGTCAATCTTGGTGATTTTTTTTTTTTTAATTTCACACCAAACACAGGACAAGAAAAGCAAAAATATATCAGTGGGACTACATCAAACTAAAAAACTTTTACACAGTGAAGGAAATCATCAACAAAATGAAAAGGCAACTTACTGAATGAGAGAAAATCTTAGCAAATCACATATCTGATAAGGGGCTAATATCCAAAATATTTAAAGAAATTATACATCTAGGGGCACCTGGGTGGTTCAGTCAGTTAAGCATCTGCCTTGGGCTCAAGGGTCATGGTCTCAGGGTCCTGGAATCAATCCCTGCATCGGGCTTTCTATTCAGTGGGCTGTCTACTTCTTCCTTTCCCTCTCCCCCTCCTCCCCACTTGTGCCCACTCTCTCACTCGTTCTCCCTTTGTGTGTCTCAAATAAATTTTTAAAAAATTATTTGGGAAATTATACAACTCAATAACAAAAAAAAAAACAATATGACTTAAAAATGGACAGAGGACATCAATAGACCTTTTTCCAACAAAGACATACACTTGGCCAACAGGCACATGAAAAGATATTCAACACCACTAATCATCAAGAAAAAGCAAATCAAAACCACAATGAGATATCACCCCACACCTGCTAACTTAAAAATACAAGAAACAAGTGTTGGATAGGATGTGGAGAGAAAGGGAACCCTTGTACACTACTGATGGGAATATAACTGGTACAGCCACTGTGAAAAACAGTGTGGAGTTTCCTCAAAAAATGAAAAATAGAACTACCATATGATCCAGTAATTCTATTTCTGGGTATTTATCTGAGGAAAACTAAAACACTGGGGTGCCCGGGTGGCTCAGTGGGTCAAGCATCTGACTCTTGATTTCATTCCAGGTCATGATCTCAGGGTCATGAGATTGAGCCCTGCATGGAGCTCCATGCTGGGCATGGAGCCTGTTTAAGAGTCTCTCTCTCCCTCTCCCACACGCCCTCTTCCCTCTCTATAAAAAGAGATAAAGAAAACTTGAAAAGTTTTCTTGAAAAGAAAGAAAAGTCTTTCTTCACTAACTTGAAAAGATATGCACCTTACCATGTTTTCCTCAAAATTTACAATAGCCAAGATATGAAAACAACCTAAGTGTTTATCAATGGATGAATAGATAATGAAATTGTGGTGTATATATAAACAGACCCAGACACACAAACACACACACACATGCACACTGAAGAATATTAAACCAGCCATAAAAAAGAATGAAAGTGTGCCATTTGCAACAACACGGGTAGACCTTACAGGCATTATGCTAACAGAAATAAGTCAGACAAAGAAAGACATATATCATATGATCTCATTTATATGCAGAATATTAAAAACAAAAACACACAAACGAAACAAGCTCTTAGATACAAAGAACAGATTGGTGGTTACAGGGAAAATGGGGTGAAATGTGTAAAGGGAATCAAAAGGTATAAACTTCCAATTATAAAAGAAATAATTCATGGGGAAGGATTGTATATTATGGCAATGATAGTTAATAATTAATAACACTGTACTGTATATGTGAAAGTTGCTAAGAGAGTAAATCTTTAAAATTCTCACATAAGAAAAGTGTTCCTTAACTATATATGATAATTGATGCTAACCAGACTTACTGTGGTAAAATTTCACAGCACATACAAATATTGAATCATTATGTTGTATACCTGAAACTATCATAGTGTTATATGTCAACTACACCTCAATAAAATAAATAAAATTTTAAAAGCACTCTCACAGCATTTTAAGTTGTTCTTTTACAACTTCTTTATTATCTGAATTGCTTGGTAGACTATAAGGTCCTTGAGGGGGAAAGACTGGGTCTATTTTGAGATTATACCTGAAATGTAGTATATTCCCCATAACTATTTTTAATTGAAATGAGGACAAACTGAGTTTTTTACCATTTTAGAGAAGGAGTTCTCTCTCTCTCTTTGACTAAGAAAGACTAAGAAAGTTATAAGGGCAGAACAAAACAGGAAAAAATAATTCTAACACTGTTATCACATCACCGCATTTATTGGAATTACTAAATATCTTCTTTTAAATGGTTTAAAATCTAAAATGTATGGTATATGCAGAGAGTGACAAACTGACAGAAGGACAAACTACAAGAGCAGAAATAGCAGTAAGATTACTAGAAAAGAAAACATACCTATCTTCAAGCTTATCTAGTCTTTGTTGCCTTCGGCATGAGAAACCCAAAAAAAGTCACAAAATTGGAATCTCTTTTTAAAACTAAGATTTGGCAATTTACTGGATTTGAACTAGGATGAACCACAGTACTCAAAGGGGAAACTTTAAGTGATTTTGTGTCTTAATGCAGTAATTAGGCAGAAGGAGGGGCGGGGGGAAGCACACAAAGGAGGACAAAGGAATACAACAGAACAAATCTTCCAACCATGTAGACGTGAAAACACTCACTGTTTCAGCCTGTTAGGACCTGGTAACATGGCAGGGTGTCTTTGCAAGGCTCACAGGCACTTCTGCTTTCTGTCCAGGTACTGTAGCAAGAAAAAATTCTGACACAGACCTTTGGAGACCCAAAAAAGTAGTACGCTTGCTTGCATCTCAGAAAAGGAAAGCTTTCAGGAAGAAAAACCCATATAGGGAAAACCTAAATTCAAAGTTCTGAGGTATTATTAAGTTGCTTATTCTTTTAAATTATTTTGCCCTCTAAAGTTTAATGCTCAAAAACATAAATAAAGAGGAAATATATTTTAAAGCACCAATAGGATTTTTTAAATGCATACACACGTATGTTTGTTTATAAAGCATATACATGTGTTACCATTCCCTATATTAAACAATATATTAGTAAAGCTTAATTTCTTTCTTGATTTTTTTTACATAAAAGCACATGCAAATTCTATTCCTTTCTTCCTGTTCCTCAAAGAATTATCCTGTACTCTCCTAAAGCTCTGTGCTGCCCTCATAATGGATTATTGCCCTGGGGGTTTTCAAATTTGTAAATAAATCCTCAAGGTCATAAAATATGCCCTAGAATAAGTGGCAGGATATCCGAGAGAAAAAAGAACACTGGAAGGAATAGGTTGATTTGCCCTCCATAGGGACATAATCAGAAATTCATTCTCGGGCGACTGGGTGGCTCAGTTGGTTGAGCAACTGCCTTCGGCTCAGGCCATGATCCCGGACTTCTAGGATCGAGTCCCGCATCGGGCTCCCAGCTCCTTGGGGAGTCTGCTTCTCTCTCTGACCTTCTCCTCTCTCATGCTCTCTCTCACTCATTCTCCCTCAAATAAATAAATAAAATCTTAAAAAAAAAAAGAGAAATTCATTCTCACACTATCAATTAAGAAACCAGAAAAGGGGGGCTCCTTGCTGGCTCAGTTAGCAGAGCATAACAACTCTTGAGCTTGGGGTTGTGAGTTCGAGCCCCATGTTGGGTGTAGAGATTACTTACAGATAAAATATTTTTTAAAAAATTTTAAAAATCTGGGGCGCCTGGGTGGCTCAGTGGGTTAAGCCGCTGCCTTCAGCTCAGGTCATGATCCCAGGTCCTGGGTTCAAGCCCCACATCGGGCTTTCCGCTTGGCGGGGAGCCTGCTTCCTCCTCTCTCTCTGCTTGCCTCTCTGCCTACTTGTGATTTCTCTCTGTCAAATAAATAAATAAAATCTTTAAAAAAAAATTTTTTTTAATCATGTAATTATTGTGGTGATTGTCTTTTTTAGCAATCAAGGATGGATCTCTTAAACTGTATTACATTTTATTTCTTTTTAATATTAAATTCCAAACAAACCTAAAAAAATACTTGTTGGGGGGCACCTGGGTGGCTCAGTGGGTTAAGCCTCTGCCTTCAGCTCAGGTCATGATCTCAGGGTCCTGGGATCAAGCCCCATATCGGGCTTCCTGCCCAGCGGGGAGCCTGCTTTCCCCCTCTGTCTGCCTCTCTTCCTAATTGTAATCCCTCCTGCTGTCAAATAAATAAATATATTTAAAAAAAAATACTTGTTGGGACAATTTGACTGATTATATAACTGTTGTCATAATGGAAAAAAGTCTGGCTACCCCTGTTTGTAGACAGAGGTGAGAAAATGGAGAGGGACTGATGGCTATCTAAGAAAAAAAGAAAAACAAAGGAATCTGAATGGCATAAACAAAAACTGAAGCTGTAGAGATATCATTATCTCAGTCATTTTGAAAAGACATAAATTAAATGGGAGAAATCTGTTTTATCTGTATATAGACAAGAACATTCCCATGGCTAGTATAAACCTTCATTTCTGCATAAATCCCTATTACCTTTAATAGCATCCTTACTACTTGACTTCAGCTGCCTGTGTCTGATAATAAATTCACCAAAAGAAATATCCAATGACAGGAAAAGATAGATTTACAATTTTCCCTTGGGATCCCAGACATAAATTCAGTTTTTTCCTTAACGCCCAAAGTTGCAGGTGCTTTCCATTTTGACAAATACGTTTTTATATGACTTGTCCACTATGGCATGTTATAAATGAATTTCAGTTATTTCATTTTTCATAAAAGGCTGTGCATTAAAATCCCATCTCAACGATTAAGCCTTAGAACAAAAGGAATGCTATTCCAGTTACTACTGGGTTCTTCACCAGCACACAGACTGTTTTATTCATCAAGGTCATCCTGTGGTGCTAAAGTTCATTTCTAACTGATTCAGTGTAGTCGTTCCCTTTCAGGATATTTGTTACTCCATTTCTTCTCCTTTTTCTCCAAGAATCCTTTCACTTAAGCAATACCAGCTTATTTTTCAGGAAAATGTTTGTCCTCACTTGGCCAAAAGGGGAAAAAAAAATCACTGCAGTTGCCACCTGTTGAACATTTTCAATTTCCACAATTTCCTCTCAACAAAATGCTGACCAGAATTACAGTAATTCTGAAAGTGTCCTCACTGGCTCCTTCCTTAATGCTGGAATAACTTCCCACTGATGCACTATTTCTTTTGGTAGTTATCCATTGGAAGACCACGTTTTACTCCTCTGCCAAATCAAATGCAGATGGTTTCGATGCAGAAGCCACAATCCAGCCCCGGTCTCTTTCCTGATCAGTATTCTTCTTGGGGCTTTCACTTCAAACTGTTGATCCCAGGAGTCTCTGGCCTTGTCTTTATGACTTATCAATCCTCTACGCAAACCACCTTCCGCTCTCAAAGGGTGAAACACTGAGATTATTACAAAATGGCCCCCTTTATAGCATCATAACCACTATTGTTTGGCATTTGTCATCACTCAGCTCATGATGTTTCATATACCCATCGCTAATACATCATGCAGACATGATCAGGTGGACTGTAACATTACTTCTTGAGTGCTTACATAACTTCCTCTCTCCTCCCACCAGTTTTTAACATTCTCTTTACTTTTCTCATCTGTAGATGAAACGTTGGTTGTCCTTTCCCCATCTCCTAGCCTAAATTAGACCAAAACACAAACCAGGTCCTCCACTTCTCGGCTACAGAGACTTCATAAACTCTGTGTACAGTAGTGTCATGAGGCAACCTAGTCAAGGGAAAGATAGTCCCGCTATCAATGTTGAAAACTTCCGTGATCTCATTGCAGTGAGTTAATGGCGGCCCTCTAAAAGACACGTCCACATCCCAGAAAGTGTGAATTTGGTCACATTTCAGGAAAGCAGCTTTGCAGATGCAGTCAAGTTAAGGATTTCAGGACAAAATTGTCCAAGATTTTTCAGATGGACCCTAAATCCAGTGGCAACGGTCTTCAAAAGCAATACAACAGAAGACACATAGAGGAGGAGGCCTTGGGAAGAGGGAGGTAGAGATTGGAGTGCCACAGCCACAAGCCGGGGAGCACCTGGAGCCCCTAGCAGCAGCAGGAGGCAAGGAAGGATTGTCTTCCCAGAGCCTCCAGAGTGAGCATGACCCTGCCAACACCTTGATTTTGGACTTTTGGCCTCCAGACTGTGAAAGAATAAATTTCTATTGTTTTATGCCACCCAATTTGTGCTAATGTGTTACAGCAGCCCTGGGAAACTAATAAACCCATTATAATTACATAGACCTTATTTAGGAAGGGAGCACTCAAGTCAGGACCCTTGAATGCAAATACTTGCTAGGATCACAAAAATATGAATCACCTAAATGTTCATTCATCCAGTAAGTATTGAACACCTATTGTTTGCCCAGTCCTATGCTAATTATTGAGAATATACAGTAAACCAGGGATAAAAAGTGTTGCTTCTGCCTGAATAGAGCTGACATGGTTGGTGTTTCCAGTCCAAAATGAAGCCAAAGGCAACTCCAATTTCTAAAGGAAAATAAATCTTGGGAGTGCTTTTTAACTGGAAGTCCTTAATTATGTATAAAATAATTAATGCCATGTGAATAAGTTTTCTTCCAACCATGTAGCTTCAAAAATGAAGTAAAAAAGCATTTGGTCAAATACATTTGGGACTTTCCAGAGTTTAAGTCTTTAGGAAAATGGTTGGAAGCACACAACAAACTCCCAAATGACAATGGTGATAAAAATGACTGTATCATCATTTGTAAGTGCAGTTTGTTTCTGAAGGGCTCAACACACCCCTTGTTTGTTGTGTAAATGTTTTTCCCTCACCATAGCCCTGACAAATTTGGGAAATCCCTGAGGTGGAATGAAGCATGGAGAGTACCTGCTTAACCATACCCACATGTATTAAGAACAATAACTATCATTTATGGTGATGATTATTTTCCAGGCACTTTGCCTAATGGTTTACACAGAATCTCATTTGATCTACAAAACATCCCTAAGAGGCAGGCACCAATGACCCACTTTAAAGTCAGCTATTTACCTACATTCCTGAAAACCTCACGCCCCTTCCCAGATAAGGGATCATGGATTTGTAAGTTCTAGTAACTGCTGACTCTCTTACTGCTCCCCTCTGCCTTTACCTGGTCTTCCTCCCTTGCAGTTAACTGCTAAATGAGCAGCACAATCTTAGAAATATTACCCAAAGTGATTGTGCACCTGCAAAAGAGTCTCCAGTCTTCATTATATAGAGCGGAGGATAGAAACAGCTCCAGGCTTAAAGGGACTTTTTCCCAACAGCCTGGGAATGACCACCATCTTCTCTGACCTCCCATGTTACATTCAGACAGAGCCCACACATGCCAACATATTGTCATTCAGATTCTCTCCACCCTCCCCTCCCTGCCCTCACTCCCTTCTGTCTTGTCCTGCACATTAGCCCAAAGCAGTAGCAGTGCCAAACGGATTCTATGGCAGAACTGGCACAGAATTTGTATATTGTCTGATGCCAAATTGTCCCATGGTAAGAACCTAAAAGATAGGGACTTTCAAAGAGCCTAAGAGAATCTGCTGGTACAGAGTTGTATCTTAAAAGGTAGTCATAAGACCACTCATTTTAGAATCTCCTACAGTGTTAAAAATTCAGCTGCTCAGACTCTACCCCAAGGTTACTGAATCAAGAGCACAGGCTTGAGGCCTAGGAATCTTCACTATTCAGATTCCCAGTTGTTTTTTAATGTGCCCTGAAAAGTGGAAACCACAAGATGAAGAAATTCCCCTAAGAAGTGATCACTAAGTGGATTTCAGCTGATGTAGGTATAAAGGAGGTATATGGGGGACAAGGTTAAAGGACAGAATGACTCAAAAGATGAGCACCAAACCATATGAAAACTACTATGAATAGTGAAAAGAATACTGGATTGGAATTCCAAAGACCTGGGTTCTATGCTCAACTCTACGACTCATTCATTCAAAACATACATATTAATTACCCACTATGCAGCCAACCTTGAAAGAGGCTCGGGAGCTATAGCAGTAGGCAAATCCCTGACCTCAAGGAGCTTGTAAGAGAGAAAGACAGTAGCAAGTAAGCAATGTATATTGTTCAGTAACACATGAGTGCTCTGAAGAAAAACAGAGATGGGAACAAAGAGTGGTGGGAGTAATGGTGTTTTAGAGAGAGCAATCAGATCTGGAAAGTGGAGAAAATGAGGTAAGCAAACCCCAGTATCTAACAAGTAGGCATTCAGCTGGAATGGAGCTTGTATTCAGATGGAATCACACTAGGAAACCTTGAGGAAAGCAGTGTGTTTGCTGTATACAAGGAAGAGAAGGAAGCTAGTGTGTCTGGAGCAACATGAGTCTATCAGGATCTAACTCTCTTCATTCCAGAAGCTTTATTTCATCTACATGCATTTATGGGTTAAATTTAATTTCCTGTGTTTTGACCCATTGTGGGCATGTCTATGAAATTCTGATTTAATTTTCTAAGTACATGGGTGACTTGAGAAAGGTCCAAGTTTTTGCATAAATAATTAACAGCTAGCTATCTACATGCTGTGGTTTTACAAACTTTCCCTGACATCTCTATCTACAAAGTCATCCTATTGAGTAAGTCAGAAAAGTTCACTGTATCTCAATAGCTACTATTTCTAGTAACTTATTCACTTGACTATATAGAGAATGCTGGAGTTCTAGTTCCTAGCCATAAACATATTAGTGTGGATTTGTTTGTCAGATTAGTTGAGGGTCAACAAACAGGACACCTACTCAAGCACAGAATGGTTTGGGAATACTGGAGACAGGGGTAATGAGGAGGAGTTACAATAAAATTGTGTTCCCATGGGGAGAAGGACAGATATGTCTTCCTGTGACTGGGATTCTCACCAAGTCCTAGGCAGCTCAGAAGGCAGTATGAAGAAGCATGAGGGCCCCAAGTGTGCACACAACAAGCTCCAAATGATGGAAACCCTTGAGTGGAACTTGAGATAAAAATACAGAAAAAAAATTTAAAAATCAATTTCAAGACTAAAAATCTCTTCATTTCATTTTATTTTACTTTATTTTTTTATTTGCTATATGTGGAATAATTCCCATTTCCAATTTAACTAACATGAGTGAAACTTTCTAACTCCCCACTCTGCTGTTTCTTCTGCCTCCCTCTCCTCTTCTGTGGGGCCCAGGTCTGTGTAATTTATAACGAGGCAGAATCCCATTGCCCACCATCATAATGCCTCTAAATAAAACAGCAGATATCTATAGTTACTCCCAGTGTATTTGTTTTTATTTAGACCATAGTTTTTTTACTTGGGAAGAAGAAAAAGTAGCCTCTCAAAGATAAAGCTGGCCAGAGATGATCTTCTTGGTTTGAAAATGAAGACAACATGAAAGGAGGTGGGAGAAGGTAGGGGGAGAGAAAAGGTCTTAAGAATAGTACTAAACTGGGCAAATGCACAGTTAAACAACAGCAGCACAAAAACAACTACAGAAATATGACCCCATCTCTTTGGATACAGTAGAGAATCCATCCAGGTATTCAAGATCAATCAAATAACTATACTCTATGCCACAGAGCTCATAACCACACTCCATGAGATTCATAAACTCAGAATTCAGGTTTATCAGTAGGTACACTTTTAGAACCAATTATAAGCAGCACTTCAGTTGCTTTTGTCTTTGTATTGCTATCAAAAAAAATTTATCTCAAAATTATGTTTCTCTTGGACTCCATTGAATGAAACCAGTTGTTTTCACAAAACCGTTGGCATGATTCTCAAGCCAAATTCTAAACATCCGATCTTCTATCCACCTGAAATATGCAGTTAGAAATGTAGCATAGAAAGCAACACATTTTAATAATTCTGCACCCGTCTGTCCTTTTGATATTGATTTGCTCTGGAGTTCAGTCCTTTGCCTGCTCTTACTTCACTCTACATATGTGTCTCTGGGCAATTTTATCCATTTCCATGGCCAAAACTACCATTTCAATGTTGATTAATTGCAGACCTATTTCCAGCCCAAACTCACATGTCTAATGTAGTTGCCTACTAGGCATCTACAAATATTCCATGGGGAAAAGAAACAGGAGAAAAGATGGAACTAACATTTGTTGAACAGCTACAAAGCTCCAGCACCTCAGACTTTGCTGAGTATCATTTATTACCCCAAAGCTCTGCCCCCTCTTACATATACTTCCTGCCTTTGTGGCTCCACCTTCCACCAAACCACAGAAACCAGACACTGAGGGAAAGTCAACCTCAACTCCTCCTCCTCACCTGACCATATATTCGACTAATAAGAAGACAATTTAGATTCAAAATATAAAAATTATATTTTTAATATAATCTTTTTTCTACATCGTCATGGCCACTGCCATAGTCTAGGCCCTTATTCCTTTTCACATGGGATTACATAGCCACCTCAGTTCTTCTCCCTCCCTCTCACCTTGGCTTCAGCAAAGTTATCAAAAGTGCAAATAACGATCATGTCTTTCTCTTGCTGGAACTCTTTCAATGACTATCAAGTATCCTCGCAAGAAGTCCAAATTCATTCCTTGCTGGTCTTCTGACACAGCACCAACACTAACCCATGCACATTTTCCCAAGTATGCAACACTCACAGTACAGTGCTATAAGCTTACATGCTTTTTGATACCTCCAAAAAACTCTCCCTGTCTTCTCTTCCCTCTTAACTTTTCAAGTGTCCCTTCTCTGTGCTGGGACAGCCGTACAATAACATTTATCATGTGGCATTCTTTTCCTCAGCGCAATCTCTCTGAACTTTTCGATGAGAACTCCTTGAAACTAGACACTATGTTCCCAGCACCTAGCACAGTGCCTGGACCCTAATAGGCTCTCTGAAGAATTTGAGCGAACAAGTTAACGTGTCCCAAGTTCCTTTACCCACCTGTGACACAGGAACTATGACGTGTTTGAGAGGTCATAAGATTCATGGAGCAAAATATCAACCCCTAGTTGATACAGTAACTATGGCATATTCCTAACTCAAGTTCTTTCAGTCACTCAATTACAGAGTTAAGGAATTTATCTCCCAACTCTTATACAAGCATATTTCTAATTAAAAGACAAATCTAGTTCATCCAAACAGATGAGTTTTAGGTCAAATTAAAGGCTGCCTTTGTGACTTAGCACAGCAAACAGAGACTTGAAAATAATGAAAGCTTTGGAGGGGATCCTATAGAAATTAGTGGCAAAAGTAGAGGGAAGGGAGGATGGGTGTTCTATTCTCTACACCACACTGCCTCCCTGTGGGAGGTTTTCTGGGCAAGGATGTACCTCAAGAAAAGCAAATCAGTTTTACAGAATTGTAAAGTGGTTGTAGCCAGATTTTATGCCTGTTTATACCAAAAGTCCACTCCCAAATGCTAGGTTATGAATGGTGCCGGCGAGATGATTTGTTTTCTGAAAGACGGATGCCCACTTCTATGGATTTGGAGTAGAAACGTTTTGTTAATTTAAAAATAAGTAGTCCTGGGAATGATTTTTGCAAATGTCAAGACCAAGAAATGAAATAACCACAGTCTAATTGTTTTCTCTTTACTACTTTGAATAATTATACTTTAAGGGTCTTAATCACTTAATTTACTTAAGAGAAATATATAATCCTAAAATCAATGTCCCAGAAAATCAAAAATTGCCAAAGGAAGACCTTCCATTTGCTATGTACCAAACACAGCATTTTTAACTTAGTTCTTAAATTATTTAATTACAATAATCAAAAAATCAATATAGTTACATTGAAATTAATGTTTCCTCCCTGCCTGGGAACTCTCCTGAAGCAGAGCTTGACAGACCTAAAAAACATCAGATGCACTTTTGCAAGTTAAAACGGTACAACTAAATGCGAGAAACAATTTAAAAGGCCATTTTCATTTACCTATAGAAAAAGTAATGCCTGGAATGCAACTTTTCAAAAGAAAAAAATCTTTTGTTTCAGGCACAAAACACATTTTTCATGATTTCAGGACTTACTCATTTAAATATGCCCCAAGTTTCTAACAACATTCAGGCATCATGGCAGAAAATGGTCTTAGTCTTTTGTTTCCACAGAAGGCCTTGAGCAATCTCCAGAAATGAAATAATTGCTCATGATCTACCTTAATGCAAATATCTAAAGGCTCTGCTTTTGAATTTCCGGGAATCTCAAAAGTTTTTCAGTTCATGACTTGACTATGTCCTGACCAGTTCTCTTTGAAGTGGTTCTGGATCCACGCTATTATTTGAAAAGTCTGGCTGCCAGTCAACAGTTGCTATTTCCTTGATGTCTGTGGAGCTGCTTGCTTTCCTGTGACCTTTACCTGTGGTACCTTGTCGCCGAAGCCACAGATTCATGTCCATGTCTGTGCGCTCTGGCCCATACGTATGATCCTTGTTAGATGCTCTGCCTTTATCTTAATGGGAAGGCAAACATCCACTATATGGACTCACTGGACCTTAATTTCTACTTTCTCCACAGGTCAAGCTGCTTTATTTACTATGCACACATTAATAAAAGCTCGAGTAACATTTTCTTTTTAATGACAGGCAATGAAAGTACACATGCCATCCACATGACAAGCACATGAATTCTGCATTTCTGTCTAGTATTATTAAATACCTCAGCGATTAATAAAGACAATGGTGTGCATAATGTTTTCGTATGCGCAATCAGAGGCTTTAATTCAAGACATGGCAAGAGAAAGAGGTAGCCTGAGGGGAAGATTAAGAGAAAAGAGAGAAGGGAGAGCTAAGGGAATCTGCCTGGCACTCTCTCAGAAAAGAGAGGCAGATACTTCAACATACTGCAAACTCAAGCCAAAGGGAAAAATGGATTGCTAGCATGAGGAAAAATGTGGAACAGGAAGTAAAGCAAGAATATTTTCCATTTTCTCTCCCTCATACAACTGAGCTTAAAAGTTTCAAAAAGGAGACTATTCTTCTGAGACAAAGCCCCTGAACTGAATCTGGAATTTGTCACTAATTAACAGTATGATCTTGGCCAAGTCAACCTCCCTGGGTCTGAGTTCTCTTATATTTAAAATGAAATAATAATTAGATAATTATTAAATAAATAGGACTGTTTAGGATGTAAAGATCAAAAGCACATTCAAGGACCATTGGAAAAGGCCATTCAAGGATAATTCAAGAGGGATTGGGTCGAGTCCCTATTCTCACATTTTTTTTTAATCAGATATTGAACACAATCTTTACTTTTTAAAGAAACTCCACACAACCCCTATATAAGGCTTCATGACTCTTCATTAGAAATGAAGGGAGGGAAAGGAAAGGAAAGAGAAACAGACAGAAGCAAAAGAGCTAGCCCAGAACAGAAATAATTTGTGGGTGAGGGAACAGATGAGTTAGAGAGCACCAGATGGACAACAGAAAGACGAGGGAGGAGACCCAGAAAAAGGGAAGGCTTTGAGACCTAAAGACATAGATTGCCATGACATATGGACGTTAACAGTATGCTCTTCGGTACTGATAAATCTGACATGTGGGGAGCTAGAGAGGAAGGTGTTCTGTGCAAAGGAACACTGACTTTATCCTGTCGTCAATAGGACTTACCAGAGGGTTTTACGCAGGTTAGCACCAGTGGTTAAGAGCATGGCCTCTGCAGTCAGACTGCTCAGGCCAAATCCTGGCTCTGTCACTTGCCATCTGGGTCATTTGGGGAAAATACTTGACCATTCCATGCCTCAGTTTCCTCATTCGTAGAGTGGGGATAATAATAGCCCCCATCTCATAGGTGGTTGTATCTGTGTGAGGGGAGGCCCACAAAGTGCTTAAAGCAGAGCCTGGCACGAAGAAATCACTCAATAGATAAGGATTGTGACTCATACAATCAGATTTTCCATTTATCAACGTTACTTTGTGGGATATTTCTCAAAGTCCTATGCGTAATTAATGTGGAGGATTGAGATGAAAGTATGAAGCAGGTGTTGGACTAAGTTTGAGAATTTTCTATAAAGAATAGCATACCTTTTCTATCTCCAAATGAATAAAGCAAAGTCACAATGACCTGTTGAGACTCAGAAAGGAAATATGTTTGGGATTGAAAATATACAATGATTAGAAATTATTTATACTGGCCAACATGACCCAACCGGAGAAATGTTTTTTTTATTATGTCATTCATCACTAAAGTTATCTCCCTAAGTCAGACTAATCACTGGAAATGAAAACAACTATCTCCTACCTCATCTATGTGGGATCTGTGGTAAATAAACCAATGAAAATGAAGATATTCTCTTGTAATATCCAGCTGTAGAAGAGATGGTTCAGTAAGAAGCTAGTCTTAGATGCTATAATGGAGCTAAGGTTGGGGAGCCATCTCGGAGAACCGGGTCCTGTGAGAATGGGACCCCTATGAAGGATATTCTGATAACCTGCTGAGGTCATGGCCCAGTACCCAAACCTACTCATCTTGTTTTCCCTTGCCAGTAAATATGGGAACCTATACAATGAAGCCATGAACTGGAAGGGAACTTTAAGGCCATCCCTACCAGAAACTATTCTATCAGGAAGAATTCATATCCCCAAAGAGACTCTTAACCTGGGATCACAAGAGAAAGAATGAGAGTATAGAAGGAGGTGATGATTACTACCAGTTTAATGTCTCTCCATGCATGGGTTTCTGAATCCAACAAATGGAGTAAAGAGCACTAAACTTGTCAAATCATGCATGTGAGCTTAGAGAAGTGAAATCAGTTATTGCTCAATTACTCACGTCACTCAGGAACAACTCTGATATTATTAAGTCTTACAGCTTTGACAGATTTATAGAAGGCAAGAAGACCAGTTAACAAATTATCACAATAGCCCAGGCAAGACATCATGAGGGGTTGCACAATGGAAGTGAGACAAGCAGACTTAAGAGTCATCTGAGGGAAGGAGGGCGGCTGCTGCATGCGAAGCAGTGTGGGCTAACGGTTGGGCTTGTGCACTTTGGAATCAGACTGAACAATTCCAAATCTCAACCCTGTCGCATACCAGCTGAATGAGCTTGGAAAAATTATTTTACTTTTCTGTTCCTTAGTTCCCCCATCTAGAAAAGAGGTATAAGATAAAGCAGACCAGAGCTAGGACAGAACAAGTGAAGCTTGTACTTACATAAGCCTGAGAGGGGAGCCTCCCTTCAATTTTACTCCCTAGGCACCTCACTTGACTTACCCTAGCTCCAGCCCCGATAAAGAATACCTACTTCATAAAGTAATCATAGAGATTGAGTAAATTAACATACACAAAGTATTTAAGTGCTTATATGTTTAAGAGCAAACAGTAAGTGCTAGATCATTAGTTGACACTATTATTGATTAGGTTTGAAGGGTTAATGAGAGGAAATAAAATTTTAGGTGAACTCTCATTTTTCTGGCCTAAGTGATGTGATGAATGTTGTTGTCACATGCCAAGAGAGAGAAACAGGAGAAAGAACAAGCTGAGGCAAGGGGTGAGACAGAAAGTTGGATCTGAGTTATGTATGGGGCAGTTGGGTACAAGCAAGCAGTAGCAGTTAAATAACCACCTCTAGGTATCTTACTGGCACCTAAAAGTAAGGATTAGACATATAACCTCAAAGAGAGTGAAAGATGCATTGGTGGCAGCAATGATGGAAATAGATGATGTCACCCAGGAAGCCAAAGTGAGTAGCTAGTTTTGTTTCTGGGAAAGAGACCTGACAACTTCTTACCAAAATATCCATAAAGACAAAAAAGAGACAAAACCCTAAAGCAGGCCAAATTAGCCACCTAATTCCAGAGTCCAGAAGTATTTCTACTTAAAACTAAGTCAAACACATAAAACAGACCACCAGTGCTAGATATCCTTTTGCTTGCTTGCCCAAAAGTTGTCAGGAAGACCTTTCATCTTTTTCCACCACTGTACTAAAGAAAAAAAAAAGAAAAGAAAAAAAAATTGGAAAACCAACTTCGACTGTTGCTTTTCAAAAACCACCAGACTACTGGTCTCTTACTACCTCTGTCAATTCCTCACTCTTCTACAATCTCATGAAGAAAGTAACTTGTAGGAATCCACTGAGAGTGAGTGAATATGGAAGGCAGTGGGGGCAGTTAAGAAGGAAAGAATGGTGGCTCAGTGGGTTAAGCCGCTGCCTTCGGCTCAGGTCATGATCTCAGGGTCCTGGGATCGAGCCCCGCATCGGGCTCTCTGCTCAGCAGGGAGCCTGCTTCCTCCTCTCTCTCTGCCTGCCTCTCTGCCTGCTTATGATCTCTGTCTGTCAAATAAATAAATAAATAAAAATCTTAAAAAAAAAAAAAAAAGAAGGAAAGAATGGAGTGAATGGTACAATGCCTTCTGGGAGTCAAGAAACATCTTAGTTGCAGTGCATGTATGAAATTGTGGGTTTGTTTCTCCCTGTCTTAATTACTTTACTAATAGTTGAATTTAAGAGGTATAATAAAAAGTCTATTTCAGCAAAACCAACCGGAATCAACCAAAGGCTATGAAGCTGTGGGAAATGGGCTACCTGTGCACATTCACTTGCCTTAACACATTGGAGGAGACCCCTCTAAAACCCCTGGGCAGAGAATAGAGCCAAGCTCAACTTGGCCACACATTGTGTTTTGTGAAACACCAGGTATAGATAGATTTATCTTTTGAGAAAGCAAAAGAAAATAGAGAGCTTTATAAGGGAAAATTCTTTAGTCTATAGGAAATGAAGACTAATGAAGTCTTTAATGAAGACTCAGAGGAACCATACTGCAGGAGACTGGAAACATTTTAGATAAGTTTGGTATCCTTAGCAGAATATAGAGAGTCATTGTCTCTAACAGACAAGAGGAGACTGAAAGGCAACAAAATAAGATAAAATATATGTGAAAAAGGAAGGATGAAAATCTAATAACATAATTATAGCTTTATAGAAGGCAGTAATATATTATTGAAATTATGAAAAATCAAATCAGTGTTTAAAGGAAAAACCTGAATACCTCTACCAGAGATTAGCTTTTTTAAAAGACAAAGAGATAGTGATAAAAGAGAGAACAACATACTCAAGGAAAAGAAAATGAAGATTTAATGTAAGAATTTTAGCATCCTAAACAAAGAGATTAACATAACTGGATCCCACACAATAATTAAAATATAATTGAAGAAAACTTTGTTGACTTGAAAATAAAACACCTGATTTCTCATATGAAGAGATCCCATGCTCTGGTAAACTCAATAAAAAGGATATAGCTAACATCACTTGGCCAAATATTTGAATGGCAAAAATACAAAAAGTCTACAATGACAGGGAGGATTTTTTTTCAAAAGAATAAAACTCAGTTGGTCATTAGAATTTACCAAATTAAACACTAAATGTCAAAAAGAGAGAGTCTGTAGACCAAAACTTTTATGTCTAGCCAAACATGTAAAGGCAACTGAATATATTCTCACTGAGCTTAGAAAACACACTATTCAATGATCTTCTCGGAATATCTTAGAAACTTCTTCTAGCAAATATAATCAAAATTAGAGATAATCACTGTTTAGGAGGATTACTATGTTCTGACTCAGAAATATAGTTGGACAACGCATGGTCAAGCGGATCCCACTGCCTGGAAAGGAAACACTCGATTCTGCTTCCCCCAGCTTCTACCTCCTACTTCCTCTCTTTCTCCAGATCAGGGAGTTAACCTTGTGCCATCCTTTATCCCTTGGATCACACAGAACCTACTGCCATCATTGATAGCTCATAAGATAATAGCTGATCCTATTGTCCTACCTCCTTGCAAATAATGAAGGAAAGATTTCAATGATTAGACATGGTGATAAGAGGGTAAATAAATTCTTTTTACTTACCCTCCAACCAAGAACTACATAAGCTAACATAATGATTATTTCCATTGGAAAGAAACTTGAGTGATGATTTTCTGTAACATTAAAACTCATACTGGCCAGCTGGGATTTTTTTTCTTTACAAAAGATTAATAGAACTCTTGCTGCAGATGTTAACTTGCCAAGCACCTCTTCATGTTGTCACATAACAGTAAGGAAACGCACAAGTGACAACTGTAGCTGTCTCTGGGGGGACAAGATTGGTGGGTGTTATCAATGTGGATGATGACTAGTAATGATGTCAAGGAAGTCAAGAGAGAAGACATAATCAGATTATCAGACGCTACAAAGGACAAGTATACCAAGACTTAGAGGTCCCTATCAGATTTGACAAGGCAAGAGCTGTGTCAGTAGAGTGGTAGATGCAGAAATCAGATGGAATGGTCTCAAGAGTGAAAGGAAGGAAGAAAAGTAGGGGCCCTGAAAAATATCAGAGGTTGAGTTCTCAAGGTAGCTGTCATGGGGCAAAGGGGAGAGTTCTCATCTAAAACATCTAAAGCAATATACTGTTGATTTCCTTACAATTCTTCTCTTGCCTTTAAAAATTATCCCCCCCCAAAAAAAAAATAAAATAAAATAATAAAAAAAATAAAAATCATCCCCAGTATCTTCTGGAAATCCATGACACTATGTTTCTACACTATGTTTCTACAGGAGTGACTCCCATGGCCTTCAACTAACCCAATCAAGGCATTCTATTCCCCTGACAAAGTGACTGGTTCATGGGCAGATACAGGGCCTACAGTGGTCCAAACACAGTGACAATCAAGATTTTTGTCAGGAATTCTGGGCACAGTTTCCAGGGCTGCCCATGGCACCCGTCTGAGAGCTTCATTATATTTCATGTGAGTTTGTGCCCCCTGGAGTAGGAACACAGTGGCCCTGAGAGATGTTCTCTCATGCTCTAGAAAAATGTGCTGTGAGGATATGACATCTAGAAGCTGAGGCCATCTTGTGGCCATGAAGAAAGGAAGAAGACAAGAACAAGTTTCACGACCTGAGGACAGAGCAAATCACAACCCAACACAGCAAGAACCTAGACCAAACTTCCACTGTAACTGTTCCATCTCTGGATTTTTTCATTAGCATGAGCCCAGAAATTTTATTTATTAACCCAGTTAGAGTTGAGTTTTCTATTATATACAATAAACATTATTCTTTTTTTATGATACGATACGCTGCTTCCTTGTTTGTTCTTATTGCAAACATTCTATACAAAGGCTTCAGTTCCCTTTTTTTTTTTTTTTTTTTTTTAAATAAGCAGTCAGGGTGCCTGGGTGACTCAGTGGTTAAGTGACTGCCTTCGGCTCAGGCCATGATCCTAGAGTCCCAGGATCAGTCTCCCTGCTCAGCAGGGAGTCTGCTTCTCCCTCTAAGCCTCCCTCCTCTCATGCACATGCTCGCTCTCTCTCTCTCTCTCATACAAATAAATAAAATCTTTAAAAAATAATAATAAATAAACAAGCAGGCAAAGCCACTTACATTATCCAGAGGAATAAAGGTTAAAATGTAATAGGACATTTCAGGAATTTACCTGCCTGGGCCAAGAAGGAAGACAAGGCAGGGCTTTGAAGCCCATCTTATTGTAAAGTCAGTTTTGAGTCAGCGAGCCTACTGTGGTTCTTCTTCCCTTCACATACATCGTCCCTGGGGAGATGTCCATGTATGAGGACCCTTAAGTTCCTTTTCTCCACATTTCCATCCCAGTAAATGAGTTCATGTCTCACTTAAGGCATTTCTTACCTTACTATTAGCAAACTTTTCTATTTTCTTCTATATATGTATTATCTTTGTTTACTATTTTATTGGTCCAAGAAAGTGGAAAATCCTTTAAGGTTAATTAAGAAAACAGACATTCGGTTCAAGTTTCTTTCCATTACACCACCATACACAAATGAGTGTCTTTCCACCAGACAAAATTCACTGAGTATGTCTCAATTAAAAGAATTAAAATGAAAGGAAAATTCACGTTAAGCCAAAAAAAAAAAAAAAGAATTTAAGAAAAAACGGCAAGCCTCAAACCCAACAAATAAGACTCTCTATGCCACACTCTGGACGGCATTAGCATAATCCTCCCTACTCAACTCTTGCCTTTAATCATACTTTGTCTAATGGGGGGTTCTCCCTTCCCATGTGAAAGTTGTTAAGTACATACAAGGTAAAATCAACCCATATTTTCTTGATCCTAGTACTTCCCAATAGTCTAATTTGCAGACACACAAGGCCATGTTCAACATGAAGTACAATGTAATGATTCCCTTCCCTCTGAGAAGACAAAATGACTTCAAAGTGCTACTCAGAGAGCAGGGGGGATCTTCAGCTTGATTTCTAGCTATATAGTCATTTACCTACACCATACTTCCTTCCCAAATACACATACATATTCACGCATCCACGCACACAGACGCAATAATGAACATCCAAGAAATTTAAATCTGGACCCTGGAAAACAACTCCTTAAAGACATAGGGGATAAATAAAAAGTACGGAAAATAATGTGTCATCCATGTATTAATATCCAGAGGAAATTCCACTACTAAATCTGTTCTGTCATTATGAGCTGAAGAGATTATATTCTACAGCCTTCAAAAATGCTGTTACCAGCTGGACTGCTAAGTAGTCTACTGGTTATAAGGTTGGTCTCAGGAGAATGACCTAGATATATAAAAACACAGAGTGAAGAATTCTTAAATTGCTATTGTTGAAAAGACACAAAAATGATTGCTGGCTCATATTACCTTCAACATCACTTTCTAGATTACAAATAACACTTAGAGGATTTTAACTTTTGTTTTTTTTATCACACTATTTTAATCATATAATAGAGTTAGTTATTTGACTACTGATGTCCATTTTGCAAAGGCACTCTCCTATAGAAACCCTGGGTACTACACAAATCGGGTACATTTTATTTAGAGTGTGATACAAGACCTTCAGCTTAATTACTCTGAATTCTATAAAATAAATTGATTCAATATTAGTAATAAAATACAGGAAAATATAGTTACTCGATTTACTGATATATGTGCAGGTCAAGACCAAACTATTTAAAAGGTTTTAAAATTTTATCTATTCTGTATTTATGTTAACCCAGAGACTCACTAACTTTCTAACTCACTAAAAGCCAAGAAGAAATTATGAACAAATACTTCAGAAAAGCAAACCATTAGAGATCTGATTAAATTGCCCAAAATGTAAAGCCCTCATTATCTATTAAATTTAACATTAGATGCTGCTTAATGACCTTTTTTTTGTGGAATATTAATTACATGTAACCTATGCTCTTAAGAAAATTATGACATTATGTGCCTCAAACGTGAAATTCTGCTGGCTCGTACCAAAGATGTTTTCTTTCCCTTTCTCTTATCCCAGAAAAACACATTTGAAAGTCTTTTTTAATAGCTAGTAATCTCTACACTATTTACAAGAAAAAAACAACTTCCCTGCATCCATATAGTGCAGCTCAGTACCTCCACACTCACAAACAGGCAGTTCAATCATCTAACATTATTCTAACAGCAAATCAGCGAACACATTCCAACCTACTCAGAATCCTGGAATGTCAGAATGTTATACATTATATTTTTTAACATATAACTTATTCTTCTTAATTGAAAACCCTAAAATCAGTACCTACTTATTTTACCTGGCAGTGACAAACTTTACTCAACCTCTGCAGAAGAACTTGAACCCATGAGTAGAAAGATAAAATGTGAAGTTGGTACTTTTTGAAAATGACAGCCAACAAATAACACTGGTATTTGTTGACCTAGTTGGTCTTACTTGGCATAGAAAAACCTAGAGATTTCCAGTTCCCTACAAAGAGAATTAATAGCAAAGTGTGTCTTATCCTCATGGTTTAGAGATTTTTTTTCTTTAAAGATTGATTGATTGATTGATTGATTGATTGATTTGACACGGAGAGAGAGACAGAGAGAGAGGGAACACAAGCAGGGGCAGTGGGAGAGGGAGAAGCAGGCTTCCCGCCAAGCAGTAAGCCCGATGTGGGACTCACTCCCAGGACCCTAGGATCATGACCTGAGCCGAAGGCAGACGCCTAACAATTGAGGCACCCAGGCACCTCAGTTTGGGGATTTTTTATAGGAAAACTAAAGTACACAAGTTTTGCACAGTCTTCCTGCATGTTGGAGAGATAATAAAAGAAGCAATAGAACTGATAAGGACCAGTCTCATGTGTGTGCAGGCCGAGTTGCTTTAAGCCATCTACTTTAATCTGTTTATATAAAATAAAATTCTAATCCCAAACTAGTAAGCTGAAAGATGTGTCTGATGCAGAAAGGGCTCTTAAGGCCAACTGTAAGGTCAGCACTTTGGGAAGAAAATTTGGAAAATTGTATGCTCAAGATCATTCCTTGCATCAGTGTTTTTAACATCAAAAGACATGCATTTGTTAAGTAGTTACGGATATGGATTTTTGTCATATACCTTCTTATCATTCATGGGAATAATCATATGATTTGTTCAACTTTAGTTTGTATAGAGAATTCTATCAGTAAATTTTTAAAAACTTGAAAACTGCTACATTATTGCAATAAACTTCATTTTGTTAAGGTTTGTTATTTTATTGTGAAGACGGATTTACTTGCTAGCATAATGGTGTTCTACTCAGGTGAGTCATAAATATTTATTTTCTTCAGATGTGCTTGATTTTTATACCCTGTCCTCATCCACAGCTCCACCAGTCTCACCTAAGCAGCGGAAAGGTCTCGAGTCTTACTGAGGACCAAAGCTTTGAGAAGGGCTGGTTAAGCTTCAAGGATCCTCCTCAACTGTTTCCCCAGCCCTCCGTGGTCTGTTCCACGACTCCCTGCAGATCCAGCAGTGGATCTGAGGCTCCTCTGCCACATTGAATGAATAGAACAAGGGAAGGCCAGCCTGTGAGCAGGTGCTCCCCAGGACCAGGAATAGGTGCAGACCTGTGCTGCTCATGAAACCTTCATGCTTTCATTCCCCCTCCCAAGCCCAAGCATTCCTTTAATGGTCGTCCTAGGGAAAGTCTTCCCATTTCTGAGTTCCTCTCAGAAGCCCTCCCTTCCATCTCTCCCTCCAAGATCCCTAACATATCACCTCACTAAGCCCCCTTTTAGAAGCCAAACCTGGGAAGGAAGTGCCTTCCAGGCAACTGTGGCTTTCCAGATTGCCATAAACCTTCTCCAAGGCAAAGAAGTACAGAGCTGGCCACCTGCTGTATTGCAAAGGGAAAAATTGGATGAGAAAAAAACATACACATTAAAATGGTTTTGTGGGTTTTGGTTTTTTGTTGGTTTTTTGTTGTTGTTTGCTTTGTTTTGTTTTTTTAGATTTTACTTATTTATTTGTCAGAGAGAAAACACAAGCAGGGAGAGCAGCAGGCAGAGGGAGAAGCAGGCTCCACACTCACCAAGGAGACCAACATGGAGCTCAATGCCAGGACCCTGGGATCCTGACTGAGCTGAAGGCAGACACTTAACTGAGCCACTGAGGCACCCCACATTGAAATGTTTTAATTAAATAATTTGAATATTTCAGTTCAGGTCATGATCCCAGGATTCAGGGATGGGGCCCCATATTTGGCTCACTTCTCAGTGGAGAGCCTTTTTCTCCCTCTCCCTTTACTCTGCCTACTTGTGATCTCTTTCTCTGTCAAGTAAATAAAACCTTTTTTAAAATGCTTTAAAGGGCACCTGGATGACTCAGTTGTTAAGCATCTGCCTTTGGCTCAGGTCATGATCCTGGTGTCCTGGCATCAAGCCCAGCATCGTGCTCTCTGCTCAGTGGGAAGCCTGCTTCTTCCTCTCCCAAGCCCTCTGCTTCTGTTCTCTCTCTCTGTCTCTCTGCATCAAATAAATAAAATCTTTTTTAAAAATAAAAAATAATAATAAAAATAAAAATGTTTTTAAAAATTAATAAATAGAATACTTGAAAAAGTCTCCTGTCACACTAATATTTTATTTAATAAACTGTTATAGATAATCATAAGGGAGTCTCATCTACAGTTTCCTCTTATGTGCCATCTTTGTATAGTTTAGGTAGTGTTGTTACAATAGCTTTTAAAAAAAGAATTTAGAAGCATACCTACGCTCTTTGGACTCAAATTTAAATAGAATTAGAACTATAAATTCCTTGAAAGTATGCTAAAGTAAACCTGCAAGCTCATCTGAGCTAGGAGAAGTTGATATTTCAAAATTTATCAATATATTCCATAATAAATGATATATTCAGTTGTTCTCTTTCTGAGTAATGTTGGTAATTTTTATTTTCCTAGAAACTTTTTTCTTTCAGATTTTCAAATATATCTGGAGAGGTTCAAATCAGTTATTATCTTAAAATTATTTTGATTTCCTCTTTATCTTTAGTCATTCCCCTCTTATTTCTAATGTGAGTTTGTACAAAACATTGTTTTTAAATAAAGGAAAAATGATAAATCATATTAGGACAATGTACAGATTTTTTAAAAAAAAGAAAATTCACAATCAGGTCTTAGGGAAAAGTAGAGAGAAGAATCAAAGTCTCAACTTCCTCGAATGCCTTCCAAATTGACAAATGACACCATACTGATTTTCTTTTGCACATCCGTTTGAATTTAAGTTGTTCTGAGTCCTGCCTAAGAAAGATTTAGTCATTTATGTGCTTAGAATGATTCACTGTTTACTAAGTGTAAAATGGTATCTAGTCTGGAAGATATATTTGCACACTCACATTCACGGCACCATTATCTGTGATGGCCAAGATGTGGAAGCAACCTAAATGTTTATCGGCAGATGAATGGATAAAGAAAATGTGGTATACACAAATAATGGAATATTAGTAAACCTGTAAAAAGAATGAAGTCCTTTCATATGCAATGTGGATGGACTTTGAGGGCATTATGATAATTGAAATAAGCCAATCACAAAAAGAAAAATACTCCATGATTCTATTTTTATGAGGTACCTGAAGTAATCAAACTCATAGAAACAGAAAGTAGAATGGTGGTTGACAAGGGATGAGGTTTAGAGAATGGTGGGTGTTGTTCAATGGGTATAGAGTTTCAGTCATAAAAGATGAAAAATTTCTAGAGATCTATTGTGCATGTGCATATAATAACATTGCTGCACTGTGCATGTAAAAATAGTTAAGATGGGGGGGGACAAGATGGCAGGGAAGTAGGAGGAGGCGCATTTTCAACCTGTACCCTAAAGTGAGCTGATTACCTACCAAAGAACTCCAATCACCCATGAAATCAGCCTGAGATCAGAATTATACACGTCTGGATCTCTACAGGGGCAGAAGATGCCAGTGGGCAGGTAAAGCAGAGTGGGAAAGGCGGACTGGTATCTGAAGATAAACAAAAGGGGGAGGGAGCCACCAGAGGTGACCGGTTGGAAAGTAATACCCCTAATACAAGCGAGAGTGCCCTGTGTCTGGGGACCAGCATTAACTTGGAGACTGGTTGAAAGCACTCCAAAAGAGCAAAAGATCACGGGGGAAATTGTGGAAATCGGGGCGGCTAAGGACAGGGGCTTAAGTCCCCAGTCCCAGGACAGCCTCCCCTGGCACTGAGCCAGAGAGAGTGTGGTGGAGAAACCAGGTCTTGGTCCCTGAGCCGCCAGCACGCCCGAGATTGTGTGGGTTCTGGCCCCTGTGAGGAGATGGGAGCCACGCCAAACGGCAGAATGCGGGAGCCCTGCTACAGAGCCTGAGATGTGCGTGCCCCTTATCCTCCCCTGAGAGAGGTACAAAGGCCCAGCCGGCGCTCTTTGACACGCGCCATTGTTTCAGAGCCTAAGATGCGCGCCCCAAACTCTCCCCTAAGAGAGGTGCGCGAAGGCCCAGCCTGGTGCTTTTGGACCTGCGCCCCGTTCTCAGAGCTTGAGGCGCGCACGCGACCCACAGCCTCCCCTGAGAGAGGTGCGTGCAAGCCCGGCACTTTTAGACCCAGAAAGACCAGGCACTCCCAGCCCGGGCCAGTGGGAAAATCTCAGTGTGCGTTCGCTGCTTGGAACCTCTCTGGTGGTCTGGAGCTTCCCAGACAGCTGCCGCTGCTTTGGCTTTGGGTACAAGCAGAAGATCCTGCGTCCCCAGGGACCGCGACCCAGAACCTGCTCTGCCAGCAGCCAAGGGGGGATTTATATGGGCTCTGCAACACCCACAGAAGAACAGACTGAGGCTTCTCTCTGAGAGGGAGGTCAGGGTGCAGTTTGCTTTCCTCTAAACTTACAAAAACCATCAAAAGCGGTCAAGGCCGGGGGGGGGGGGGGGGGGGGGGGGGGGGGGGGGGGAGGTGAACAAACATAAAAACCTCCAGAGAACAAAAGCCTGAAAAAAACAGTTTCCTCAGAGCCCACCCCCTTGAGGGGGGCGGGAGGACTTAACTCAGAGAACATCATTGACAGAAAACCCACGTGGCAGGCCCCTCCCCCAGAAAACCAACCAGGAAAAAAAAAAAAAAGACTACAAGAGAACCACCACCACTACTTCATAGGACAACTTTTATTTTTAATTTGTTCCCACTATTCTGCCTCATTTTTTTATATAGATAATTTTTAACCTATTTACCTTCACAGCAAGCTGTCTAGTACATTAAATTACATAATAACCTTCTAACCTGAACTTTTTGATACATGCACCTGTGTTTTTCTTTTGCATTTCTATTTTTTGAATTTTTTTTTAATTTTAGTTTAGTTTAGTCTAGTTTATTCCTTTTTTATTTTTATTTTCTAATATTCATATAGAGTTAAACTTCAAAGTAATCCCCTTTCCCCAATCAATACTACCCCTATAGGTAAACCAATTTTTAATCCCCCTTTTGCCTAGGAAAGTTGAGTCCTTTAACAAAGATATCAAGATACATCCAGGAAGAATCAAAACAACCTTCCTCGCCCACACTGAAAATTTATAACCACTCTCCCATCTTTTTCTTCCACCAGTGTTTCTGTGTTTTTGTGTTTGTCCTGATACTATATAAATCTTACACTTGGGGTTCTTTTCGATAAGGTTCTTCCTTTATTTGCATATATACATATTTTTCTCTTGTTATATACTTTTATCAGTCTTTTTGTTTGTCTGTTTTTGTTTGTATACCTCATAAATCTTACCTTGAGGCCCATTTGGGCTGAACCTTCTCTTTCATCTTCCCTTTCTTTCCTGTCTCTCTCTCTCTCTTTTTTTTTCTTTTTTCTTTTTCTTTTCTTTTTTCTCTCATTTGGGTGGGGAATCCTGATTGCTCAGAAGTGTTCCAGGGTGTACCCATACTGCACCACGGTCAATACAACCAGCTACATCTGTTCAGTCATCTCTCACCACAATGACTAGGAGGAGGAATGCCCAACAGAAGAAAAATACAGAGGATGGACCTTCTGCAACAGAGCTAATGGCTATCAATATAGACAATATGTCGGAAAGAGAATTCAGGCTAACAATTATCCAGGCAATAGCTAGGTTGGAGAAAGCCATGGATGACCAAACGGAATTGATTAGGGCCGAGCTGAAAGTGACCAGACAGGATGTTCACAATGTTAGAGCAGAGCTAAAAGCTACCAGGGCTGAGGTTCACAATGCTCTCAATGAGTTCCAATCTAATCTAAATTCTCTCAAAGCTAGGATAACTGAGACAGAAGATAGAATTAGTGATCTGGAGGACAAACAGATAGAGAGAAAGGATCAAGAGGAAGCCTGGAACAAACAGCTTAGAAACCATGAAAACAGAATCAGGGAAATAAATGACACCACGAAACGTTCCAACATCGGAATTATTGGAATCCCTGAAGGGGCAGAGAAAGAAAGAAGTCTAGAAGATATAGTGGAACAAGTTCTTCATGAAAATTTTCCCAAATTCGCAAAATGGAACCAGCGTTCATGTACTAGAGGCCAAACGGTCTCCACCCAAGATTATAGATTCCAGAAAAACATCAAGGCACCTGATAGTCAAATTGAGGAATCATAATTGTAGGTATAATCTCTTGAAAGCCGCTAGGACAAAGAGGCTCCTTACTTACAGAGGAAAGCCCATCAGAATAACGTCAGACCCGTCCACAGAAACCTGGCAAGCCATAAAGGGCTGGCAAGATATGTTCAGGGCACTAAATGAGAAGAACATGCAGCCAAGAATACTTTATCCAGCAAGACTGACATTCAAAATGGATGGAGAGATAAAGAGTTTCCAAGACCGACAAGGCTTAAAAGACTGTGCAACCACCAAGCCGACACTGCATGAAATATTAAGGGGGGTTCTATAAAAGAGGAAAAATCCTAAGAATAGCATTGAACAGAAATATAGAGACAATCTACAGAAAGAAAGACTTCAAAGGTAACACGATGTCAATAAAAACGTATCTCTCAATAATCACTCTCAATGTGAATGGCCTAAATGCGCCCATAAAATGGCACAGGGTTGCAGATTGGATAAAACGACAGGACCCATCCATATGTTGTCTACAAGAGACCCATTTTGAACCTAAAGATACACTCAGACTGAAAGTGAAGGGATAGAGAAACATCTTTCATGCCAATGGGCCTCAAAAGAAGGCTGGGGTAGTGATTCTCATATCAGATAAATTAGATTTTAAACTAAAGACTGTAGTCAGAGATACAGAAGGACACTACATAATTCTTAAGGGACTATCCACCAAGATGATCTAACAAATGTAAATATCTATGCCCCCAATATTGGAGCAGCCAATTACATAAGAAAACTGTTAATCAAGATTAAGAGTCATATTGATATGAATACATTAATAGTAGGAGATCTTAACACATCTCTCTCAGAAATAGACAGATCATCGAAGCAGAAAATCAATAAAGAAACAAGAGCATTGAATGACACATTGGACCAGATGGGCCTCATAGATATATACAGAACATTCCACCCTAAAACAACAGAATACTCATTCTTCTCAAATGCACATGGAACCTTCTCAAGAATAGACCACATACTGGGTCACAAATCAGGACTAAACTGATACCAAAAGACTGAGATTATTCCCTGCATATTCTCAGACCACAGTGCTTTGAAACTGGAGCTCAATCACAAGGAAAAGTTCAGAAGGAACTCAAACACCTGGAAGCTAAAGACCACCTTCCTTAAGAATGCTTGGATCAACCAGGAGATCAGAGAAGAACTGAAACAATTCATGGAAATCAATGAGAATGAAGACACTTCGGTCCAAAACCTATGGGATACAGCAAAGGCGGTCCTAAGGGAGAAATACATAGCCATCCAAGCCTCCCTCAAAAAAATTGAAAAATCCAGAACGCAGCAGCTGTCTCTACACCTTAAAGAACTGGAGAATCAACAACAAATCAAACCAACTCCACACATAAGAAGGGAAATAATCAAGATTAGAGCTGAGATCAATGAGGTAGAAACCAGAGATACAGTAGAATGTATCAATGAAACTAGAAGCATTTTTTTGAAAGAATCAATAAGATCGATAAACCATTGGCCACACTAATCCAAAAGAAAAGAGAGAAAGCCCAAATTCATAAAAATATGAATGAAAAGGGAGAGATCACAACTAACACCAAGGAAACAATCATCAGAAGTTATTATCAACAGTTATATGCCAATAAGCTAAACAACCTAGATGAAATGGATGCATTCCTGGAAAACTATAAACTCCCAAAATTGAACCAGGAAGAAATCGACAACCTAAATAGACCGATATTTAGTAACGAGATTGAAGCAGTGATCACAAACCTCCCAAAAAACAAGAGCCCAGGACCTGATGGGTTCCCTGGGGAATTCTACCAAACTTTCAAAGAGAAATAACACCTATTCTCCTGAAGCTGTTTCAAAAAATTGAAGCAGAAGGAAAACTTCCAGACTCTTTCTATGAAGCCAGCATTACCCTGATCCCCAAACCAGGCAAAGACCCTATCAAAAAGGAGAATTTCAGACAAATATCACTGATGAATATGGATGCTAAGATTCTCAACAAGATCCTAGCAAACAGGACCCAACAGCACATTAAAAAGATTATCTACCATGACCAGGTGGGATTCATTCCTGGGCTACAAGGATGGTTCAACATTCACAAATCAATCAATATGATACAACAAATTAATAAGAAAAGAGAGAAGAACCACATGGTCCTCTCAATTGATGCAGAAAAAGCATTTGACAAAATCCAGCATCCGTTCCTGATTAAAATGCTTCAAAGTATAGGGATAGAGGGAACATTCCTGAACTTCATCAAATCTATCTATGAAAAACCCACAACAAATATCATACTCAATGGGAAAAAAGCTTTCAGCCTTCCCATTGAGATCAGGAACATGACAAGGATGCCCACTCTCACCACTCTTGTTCAACATAGTATTAGAAGTCCTAGCAACAACAATCAGACAACAAAGAGAAATATGAGGTATCCAAATTGGCAATGAAGAAGTCAAACTCTCTCTCTTCGCAGATGACATGATTATATGGAAAACCCAAAAGACTCCACCCCCAAACTACTAGAACTCATATAGCAATTCAGTAACGTGGCAGGATACAAAGTCAATGTACAGAAATCAGTGGCTTTCTTATACACTAACAATGAAAATACAGAAAGGGAAATTAGAGAATCGATTCCATTTACTATAGCACCAAGAACCATAAGATACCTGGGAATAAACCTAACCAAAGAGGTAAAGGAACTGTACTCGAGGAACTACAGAACACTCATGAAAGAAATTGAAGAAGACAAAAAGATGGAAGACCATTCCATGCTCTTGGATCGGAAGAATAAACATTGTTAAAATGTCTATACTGCCTAGAGCAATCTATACTTTTAATGCCATTCCAATCAAAATTCCACCAGTATTCTTCAAAGAGCTGGAGCAAATAATCCAAAAATTTGTATGGAATCAGAAGAGATCCTGAATCGCTAAGGAAATGTTGAAAAACAAAAATAAAACTGGGGGCATCATGTTACCTGATTTCAAGCTTTACTACAAAGCTGTGATCACCAAGACAGCATGGTACTGGCATAAAAACAGACACATAGACCAGTGGAACAGAGTAGAGAGCCCAGATATGGACCCTCAACTCTATGGTCAGTTAATCTTCGACAAAACAGGAAAAAATATACAGTGGAAAAAAGACAGTCTCTTCAATAAATGGTGCTGGGAAAACTGGGTAGCTATATGTAGAAGAATGAAACTCGACCATTCTCTTACACCGTACACAAAGATAAACTCAAAATGGATAAAAGACCTCAAGGTGAGACAGGAATCCATCAGAATCCTAGAGGAGAACATAGGCAGTAATCTCTTCGATATCAGCCACAGCAACTTCTTTCAAGATATGTCTCCAAAGGCAAAGGAAACAAAAGCCAAAATAAACTTTTGGGACTTCGTCAAAATCAAAAGCTTCTGCACAGCAAAGGAAACAGTCAACAAAACAAAGAGGCAACCCACGGAATGGGAGAAGATATTTGCAAATGACAGTACAGACAAAAGGTTGATATCCAGGATCTATAAAGAACTCCTCAAACTCAACACACACAAAACAGATAATCATATCTAAAAATGGGCAGAAGATATGAACAGACACTTCTCCAAAGCAGACATTCAAGTGGCTATCAGACACATGAAAAAATGTTCATCGTCACTATCTATCAGGGAGATTCAAATTAAAACCACATTGAGATATCACCTTATACCAGTTAGAATGGCCAAAATTAGCAAGACAGGAAACAACATGTGTTGGAGGGGATGTGGAGAAAGGGGAACCCTCTTACACTGTTGGTGGGAATGCAAGTTGGTGCAGCCACTTTGGAGAACAGTGTGGAGATTCCTCAAGAAATTAAAAATAGAACTTCCCTATGACCCTGCAATTGCACTACTGGGTATTTACCCCAAAGATACAGATGTAGTGAAAAGAAAGGCCATCTGTACCCCAATGTTTATAGCAGCAATGGCCACGGTCGCCAAACTGTGGAAAGAACCAAGATGCCCTTCAATGGACGAATGGATAAGGAAGATGTGGTCCATATACACTATGGAGTATTATGCCTCCATCAGAAAGGATGAATACCCAACTTTTGTAGCAACATGGACGGGACTGGAAGAGATTATGCTGAGTGAAATAAGTCAAGCAGAGAGAATCAATTATCATATGATTTCACTGATTTGTGGAACATAACAAATAGCATGGAGGACATGGGGAGTTAGGAGAAGAGAGTTGGGGAAATTGGAAGGGGAGGTGAACAATGAGAGACTATGGACTCTGAAAAACAATCTGAAGGGTTTGAAGAGGTGGAGGGGTGGGAGGTTGGGGGAACCAGGTGGTGGGTATTAGAGAGGGCACGGATTGCATGGAGCACTGGGTGTGGTACAAGAACAATGAATACTGTTATGCTGAAAATAAATTTTTAAAAATGATTAAAAATAAATAAATAAACAAATAATAAGAAAAAAAAATAGTTAAGATGGTAAATTTGTTTTTTGCCACATTAAAAAAAATGCTATCGGGGTGCCTGGCTGGCTCAGTGGGTTAGGTCTCTGTCTTCGGCTCAGGTCATGATTCCAGGGTCCTGGGATCGAGCCCCGCATCGGGCTCTCTGCTCAGCGGGGAGCCTGCTTCCCTCTCTCTCTCTGCCTGCCTCTCTGCCTACTTGTGATCTCTCTCTCTGTGTTAAATAAATAAATAAAAATGCTATCTACTGAGATAAATGACTCCACTCATATGTGGAATCTAAAAAACAAAACAAATGAATAAGTATACACAAAAACTAGAATCAGACTTACAAATACAGATAATAAATCGATGGGTGTCAGAGGAGAAGGGGATGGGGAGTAGGCAAAATGGATGAGTGGGAGCGGGAGACACAGGTTTCCAGTGATTGAATGAATAATTTACAGGAATAAAAGGCACAGGGTAGGAAATATAGTGTAGGGTATTGTAACAACACTGTGTGGTGACAAATGGTGGCTACACTTGTGGTGAACATAGCATAATGTTTAGAGAAACTGAATCACTATGTTGTACAACTGAAACTAATGAGATGTTGTGTGTCAACTAGACTAAAATTAAAAAAAAAAAAACTCTAACACTATCTCATGACATTCTACAGAAAGGTCCCCAATTTTCTATATCTTTGTGTGTGTCACTGTCCTTTTTTGTGAAGGACAGTGTGAAGGTGGGTTTGTACTACCATTTCTGAATGTTCTCACCAACTGGTGCTTCTCTGTAGAAAAGATTTGGAGTAGATTGCTTATGACCACAATTCAAATGATGAAACTGTAAGATTCTGGCCATTTTCCTTCTAATGTTAACTTTTCATAAAACAGTGAACCTGGGGCTAAAAGGGACTTGAAGAGAGGCTTCTCACGAAGTCTGTACTGAAATGGGTGGAAGCTTGAGTTTTGCCAGGTTATGTAAATTACAGTCTTTGCCCAAGCATTTAATCCTTATTCTAGACCTTAATCTAGGCAAGTTCTAAACCTTGCCTAAATGTTAGAATCACCTGGTAGAACTGTAAAACTCAGGACTCAGACCAATTAAATGAGCACCTCTGGGGTTGAGACCAGGTGTCAGTGTTTTTGCTTTTGTTTTTGTTTTTGTTTTTTTTCTTAAGCCCCACAGTGGACAATCAAACTTGAGAACTCTGATATGGGTCCATCTGATGCATAAGCCATCAGAAATGAGAAAGTTTATTCAACTGAAGGGCATGCATCAATTTTATATATCAAATGGAATAACTATTAATGTCTCAGTGAGACTTTTCACTGATTTAGGTGGTAGGCAAAATTTTTAGAATATTTAGTATGACCTGAATGTGCTATAAAGAGCTCCAAGTGTAAAGGGTATGCAAGCAAATTTTCCATTTTTCTGTACACGATATGAAATAGTTTCTTTCCATGGGCTGTATTTTAGTTGAAGATAAATAGGGCTGGTGATGGCAAAGTTGTAAAATTTGCAAAGGACTTCCAGTCTTTCCTGTTTCTTGCCTTTCTTCAAATCAAATCGATGCCACCTTCCCACCTCACTCTACCCCAGCCCCATTGCCTAAGACGACCCTCTGTAAGGGAACAGGCAGAATTCTGAATTTTGTTTCTTTTCTTCCTGTATGTCATTCACACCAAAGTGTTACCTACCTCTATGTTTAATTGTGTAACTGCAGGCTGTCACCCAACATGTTAACAAATGGAATGTGGGTTGGCATCCAGATGCATGGGGGGAGTGGTGGTGGGGCTCACTTTGTGCCTCCATCAAGATCTCAAGCCTGTTCTAGTGGGTTTAGAGAAATGCGTGGAGAAGAGGGCTGAAGTGAGGTTTTGAGATTTCCCAGAGTTAATGAGATGGTTGTTGCTTCCCAAATGTCCTACAGCAGCTGAGAACAAGGAGTGTGGAAGACCCAGGACCTCTCTTTTACCCTCCCCAAGAGGGACACCTGGGTGGCTCAGTCAGATGAGCAACCAACTCTTGGTTTCAGCTTAGGTTATGATCTCAGGATTGTGAGATGGAGCCCCACATCAGGCTCCATGCTCAGCTGGGAGTCTTCTGGAGATTCTCTCTCTCCCTTTCCCTCTGCTCCTCTCCCTGCTTGCTTGTGTACTCTCTCTTTCAAAATAAATAAATCAATCTTTAATCTCCCCACAAATACTCCCCTGTGGCAATTAGATCACTCCAAGACAAACCAAGGATCAAGACAGAAAGCTACTAAATGTGGAGAAAAATAGACAGGAAGTCTCAACTCAAAGCCATGAATGAGAGAGGCAGAGCTTCAGGAACCTTCAAGCTCGATGAGTTAAAAGGCATATAAGGCTGAGGACTTACCCTGGACTCAATGCTTTACCTGTTTATAAGCTTAATTCTCCCTACAGTGCTGGATAACAAATATTATTATTCTCATTTTAAAGATGAGGAGATTGAGCCTCAAAAGGTTAAGTGACTCACCCAAGGTCACACAGTTATTAAGTACCTACACAGCTTTGTATACATTCAGAACTATAGAAGTAACATTAAACATAAATATCCAAATTCCATCCTAAGTGTCTAAATCATGGCCAAGACCAGTTTTCAAAAAATTGGTACATAACAACTAAGTTTCATCTGACCGCTGTCACTCCAACTTTAAAATATAAGATTAAAATGAACTGCACTCATTTCTATTTTATAATGTAAAAAAAGGAACAGATTTTAAAATTCATCATATTGTACATGGGGGGGAGTGGTTACTGGTTATTGAATTTCTGGTTAAACCCAAAACAAAACACTTTTTTTTTTTTATCTTGTACAGGCATCTGCTCTCTCATCCCCTAAGTTCATCAAAGGGATTTTTTCAAGGCAAAGATAATTTTTCAGATTTCCATCATACATTTTAAATATTAAAGCCAGGAAGCCCAGAAACACAGACTATGGCCTGGATATCCCAGGTGGATGGAGTCCCAAAAGTGATGATATGATCTATTTTGAATAGTAATATATCAAGTGTGCATCAAATTTTTATCTTTATACTTTATAAACTTGTCTACCATGCATAGGTTATAAAATATACCTAGATATATTCCTGTGGAGAAAAGAAATACATAGAAAAGTATGATTTGTCCAAAATTGCATAGAAAAAAAAAATATGTGCATACATGTCATTTCTGACAAGGTTGTTTTCACACAGCTGTGCACTGATGCAGCTGTTTCCATGCAGGGGATTTTTAAATACAGCCCAGAAAACAAACCATTAAACCTTCAGCTGTTTCTGTTCACAAGTAATGTGTGAAACAGACATACTCTTCCCATTCTAAAGTCTCTGCACAGTCTTGCACCTCAGCCTGTTGTAGATCCCCCGCCCCCTGGGGTAGAACAGGAGGATTAAGTGGGGATCTGGAATGAGGTGGGGTCAGGGATGGGTTGAGGATGAGGGATGGGGTGAAGTTAGGCATTGTATGGCAGACAAATTATATGTGACCAGAAGTTATATGTTTACCACACTTACTCATCTCAGAGAAGGCCATCCATCATTCTTAAAGCGCTTGCTCATTCTCTGAGAATTTGCTTATATCTAAACCAGTGTGCTAAATTTACAATGGCTATATTCCTTTACATTTGTGAATAAACAGTGTGTAAAAATGTTACTTCAGCTGTTTTACATTGGAACACTGAGAGAAATTGATTGTGGATACCTCTAAGTTTGGAGATTTCCTAATTATGCACATTGGATTTGATCGGAGGTAAACTGCACAGAGATAGGAGAGGATCTTGGAATTACCGTGATTCTCACACAGAAAATGTTTGACCTATTTTCTAGAAGTTCTCTCAATTCTCAATATTTTTTAATTTACAAAGTAATGCGGACTTAAAGAATTTCCAAAAAACAAAAATTTCCCAATTTAGATAAAATAAAAAGCAAGGAGAAGGGATCAAGGGTGGCCAGGGTATCCATGGCACTTACTACAAAGTAACAAGTGATTGAGCATTCTAAGAGAAACATTACTTGACTTTGGCTTTCTTACAAAAATCATATACAAGTTGCCCCGCCCCCCATTACAAAAGGAACCAGCCACTAAATTAGTTAGGACTACGTTGTGCAGTATTCCTAATGAAACAGATAGTCCTGATTTGGTTATTTGTCTAATTGAAAACACTGTTAGTGGGTGAGTGATTGCTTAGCTATAATTTAGAACAGTAAAATCTATCTTTGGGCTCCTGTGGAAGCCAATATATGTATCCATTGTTCAATATGGAAACTACTTCTCCTGAAAGAAGGATTTGGTGCTTTACCTTTGGGGAATTCTTTGTATATCATCTGGTTTCAATATCTTCATGGGCTTTATGCCCCAGTGAGTGTGTGTATATGTGCTTGGGTAAAACCCATACCCAAGTAACCCAAACACATCACTGTGGATTCATATATGTCTCCATATACATCCACATTGTTTCAAAGTAAAACTGGTATACTACAGTACATACACACAGGAAAGCGAGGAAATTGAAACCTTAAGACACAATGTATAAAGTTATAAAATCAGGACTGAGTTAACAAATTCCATCTATCAGGTCTAAAACACTGCTGTAAAACTAAGAGAGTGAAAATTAGAACATCGAGTGCAACTAATTTGTATAAAATTAATATTAAAGCACTGTCATTTCATATGGGGCTGCTTAACACATACATACATGAGTTTATTAAATATCTTGAGCCCTTCCTAAATGCCAGGCACTATTTGGTCATTAGGGATAGAGTGATACACAAGATGGACCAAGTCCCTGCTCTCAAGAAGCTTACAGTCTATACAGACCTGTACCCCTGAAACAAATAATATATTATATGTTAATTAAAATAAAATAAAGAAGCTTACAATCTAGCAGGCTAGGCAGACAAATAATTACCTAATTTCAGATCACAGTAATTTCTTTAAAGAACAATAAAGCAAAGTGGGGAACTTCAGAATGACACTGAGGTGACAGCCAGGGTAATGATATTTGAGCAGAGACCTGAATGCATATGTATGTAGGAGGGAAAAGTGTCAGACAAAGGGGAAAGCGAATATCAAAGACTTAAGGCAAAAAAAAAAAAAAATGGTGTGTTCAAGTATCAGCAAGGCCAGTTTGGATGTAGGAGAGAGGGAAAAGAGAGAGAGGTAAACAGATGGGAGAGTTAGGCAAGAACTGGAAGAAAAGAGGAGGACATGACAGCAAAGGAGAAGTAGGAGTATGTGGCATGATGGAAGCCAAGAGAAAAAAAAGGTTTCTGGAAGGAAAAAGTGATACACTGTGTCAAATGGTGCCAAGACACCTAGGAGAATGAGGACTGAAAATTAACCGTTAAGATTCAGTTGTCAGTGGAGAAGTAAGAGATCCTTTCCAAGTTTTGTGAACAGGCAAATCGTGTTTTGGATCCCATGGAACATGGGATCAAGAGGTGTTTTTTTTGAAGATAAGAGACATTATATGATAAATGGCAAATGTAAGTTCAAGAACAGTAACAAATTCAAATTTTGCACTATTTCTCGCACTGCATTAGTGTGCAAATATCACACACACACACACACACACACACACACACACTCAAATTCCCAGACACTGACTTGTTTAGTAATGCTGCCAGATCTTTCACTTTCTGTCTGTATTTCTCTTCATCCTGTACCTGAAACTATGGAGTTAATTTGCTTCCCAGGGATAGTGAATATAATATATAATTAACAATATAAATCCCTAGAAAAATTCTCAAAAATGCCACCTTAAGGAGTGCACAAAATAAGTTAAAAATTATCCATCAGTCACACACTGCCTATGATTTTTCACTTTTGAGATCCATGATGATCATGAAAATATTACCTTTTTATTCTGAGCACTATTTTGGATGAGATAACTGTGCCCTCCAAACACATATGAACAGATCTGAAGGATACTGGCAGGATGTATAATCAGCACATATATAAAGACAAGTGGATTTATGGGAAGAGTACAGGTAAGAAACCACAGAGAAGCAAGATGGCAGGCCAGTTCTGCCAGGTACTTGCCTGTTACCTTGGCCTGCCTGAGCCTCAATTCCCTCATTTGTAAAGAGGATATAATAACATCCAGCTCATAGCCATGCTATCGGAAATAAATGGAAAAAAAAAAAAGTAGGTGGAGTGCCTGCCTGGTGTGCTCAATAAATCATAGCATTGATTTTTATTATCAATTCAATTAGGTATGTTTTATTTATACGACTACAATATCCATCCTTCCTCAATATTCTTTCATTACATAAAAGCACAATGATGTATAGTCAAGCATTAAATCCTTAGGAATTAGTTTCCCACAATCAGTTGGAGCTGATAGACCATTAGAAAGCTGTTATCTCTTGAGTGATAATTCCTTTAAAAAAAAAAAAGAGGGACACCTGGGTGGCTCAGTCAGTTAAGCGTCTGCCTTCCACCTGGGTCTTGATCCCAGAATTCTGGGATCAAGTCCCACACAGGGCTCCTTGCTCAGCGGGGAGCCTGTTCTCCCTGCCTGTGCTCTCTCTCTCACTCTCTGACATAATAAATAAATAAAATCTTAAAAAAAAAAAAGGCAGGAAAGGAAAAGGCACATTAAACTTTCTGCTAGAATGAAATTTGTTTGGGAAATCATTATATAAAAAATTTATCCTTATGAAAGAATTAAAAGATTCTATAGCAGTAGTTTTTAAACTGGTCCCCAGACCTATGTGTTTGTCAAGGTATCTCAGATGGGGGTAGGACTGGAGAGGGGATGTTCAGCAGGGGATAGAGGTTTGCTCTGTTTTGATGAGAGAAGTTCCAGTGCCATCTATATAGACTTTGAACTCTCCATTAGATTTCATTTGAAGAAACACTCTTGAGCTAAAAGAGCATTTGAAATCCTTGGCCTAAGAGGCCACAGTGATTCACTATTCACTCGAGTCCTTTCGCACTAATTCTGTGAGTCAACAAATGCAATTTAAGTAATCACTAAAACCAGACATAAAATTCAATTACAAACACAGTGCATAATTCAGGTTAGAAGGAAGGCTTAAAATTAAATGAGTGACATTAAAGAGAGAGTTGCTAGATATCTCAAATTGTTTATTTATGAACACCACATCATTGAAGACACCAGCAAAAACTTGCTTAGCTTTATGTCTTGTACACTGTCCCCTACAGTCAGTAATAGGATTTTCTCCTCTTCAAGAGTCCCCAGTGTAATGGTGAGTTGGAAAATTAACTCTAAATTTCCTCTTTTCAAATGCTTATAATTCAGCTAACCCTTGAGGGAGAAATTCTCACACCACTTTCTCAGGGTGAGGGCCATGTGATTCCCATCATCTTAATGGAAATCACACTTCTCAAACCCTACCAAAGACTTTAGCAATTAGGTATTCACATTTTCATGGCCAAAGCCGTTGCTTTTAATTTCCTCTGGGTGTTCTTTTCCTCCATTAAAACTGTTGTTTGGTATTTATGATGCGTATCCATGCACAAGATATGCCGTAGAGCCTTCCTCTCCTCCTCCCACTGTGTCTGTCCACACCACCATAGTTTGTTCACCCCAATAATCTTCACCTTGGTACAAGAATTATGTGCTAGTCGATCCAGGTATAATACACATAGTCCCACTTATCACAGAGGCTATGAACTCATGTAATCTGTTATGTCCAAAACCTTTCAAACGTGAAACCTCTTTTAACTGTAAACATATTCATGGATTCCCTCCTAAGAGTAATTGCACTTCTGGTATCCAAACTTTGAGAAAACACACCATGGCAAGAAGATGTTCTGGATTATAAAGTCTTATTAATAAACCTATGATTTCTTAATTATAGAGTAGGTTTATGTATGTTAATCACAACATACATCTGAAAATATTACATATGTATGAAATATATCATACATTCAATCTACTGACAAGCTTAGCACAACCATGGATTTGTAAAGCCTTCATACTAACTCTAGGCCGTCCAGAAATCCTCAAGCGACATGTTCAAACTACTCGTAGAGGAGAAAGTACATGGTCCCTGGAGTCAGAAAATCCTGGTTTAAATCACAGGTGTGCCTCTTCATAGCTACATGCATTTATCCTATCTGATTGCCAGCTTCCTTATCTGATCATTTTAATTTCAGAGTAATGACTGTGTACATTAAAATATATGTAGCACTTAATGTGCAATAGTAATAATGGTTAATATTTGTTGCCTGTTTACTCTGCATGACACACTGGGCTTACACAATTTGTATATTTTAAGACATAAACTTGTAGACAACAATCCTGAAGATGGTTGCAGTCAAGAGAACCCACATCAGAATCTAAGTATCTGGGTTCAAATTCAGGTTCCAGGTATCTAAAATCTACCAGCAGCATGAGCAAGTTATTTAACTTTCCCAATATTTTCTTCCTCATTTGTAAAAGGAGATAAGATAGTCCTTACTTTACAGCAGTAATATTAGGCAAGTACTTAACATAGTAAGAGTAGTATTAGATAGTATTATCATTATCATTTTATAGGTGAGGCAATTAGATTTGGTAAACTTACTTACCCAAAGTCACATAGATACTAAAAGGCAGAACTGGGACTCATAAGATTTATCTCCCTGGAGCACCCTAATGGCTAGTTGGTTAAGCGTCCAACTCTTGATTTCAGCTCAGGTGATCTCATGGGTCATGGAATGGAGGCCAGCAACAGGCTGTGCTTGAACAGCCCGCTTGAAGATTCTCTCCTTTTCCCACTGCCCCTTGCCCCACTTGCACATGTGCACACACAACATCTTTCTCTCTCTCTCTAAAAATAAATAAATGTTTAAAAAAAAAAAGATTATGCTCTCTAATACACATTTTATAGGTGTTGGCTTCTTTCAAACAGATACTTGCTCCTCCTCCCACCAGTCTTAACCAAGGTTCACCTCTCGTGGCTAATTGCAAGGGACAGACAACTCAATCTAAACAGCTAGCAGCTGTAGTGGCTTCCGTCAAGTGCCAATTTACACAGACCACTGGGAGGGTAAACTCTTGTTTTCCCATTTGAAGCCCCTTCCAGGGAACAAGTGAGGCAACAGAGACTTGGAAACCCAGCAGTGGGTGAGACAAGTGGCAGACACAGTTCCCAGAAGCACTTTAGCACACAGACCCAATAAATCCTTGAACACACAACCCACGTCTATGCTCAATGATTTCTCATCTTCCTGAGCGACGTAAACCTAAGAATGCCTTTGCCAAGTTGCCCTCAAACTTGGAGTTAACCTAATCAGCTTTTCATATCTTTCCTGAATATTAATGCACTTATTTATGTAAGAATAATCTCTTCATAATATAATTTACCAAAGGAAAATGCCCTCGTACCAAGCCAATTCTGAGTGATGCACGCACAGTTCAGTCTTTGCAGAAATCTGGACTCAACCTGGTTGAACCCCAAATATCCCCTCTCCACACTCCTGGGGAGCAAGAATTCAGAAATAGTGCAGAACCCTTCCTCTACCTCTCACTGGCCAGATCTATCTCATTCCTAAAGATATTTCCACTCAAAATCCCCAGCGCTACATACTTTGGTATTATTAATTCAACATGAAACCAAAATTAAGAATTCAGCCTCCATGTCTTTTGTAAGACCTTCTACCACATGCAAGTGTGGCTTATAAACCTTAAATTACACTTCAATTTTAATATAGCCCAGTCCCCCGAGTAGCCTTGGTACAATATCTCCTCTCCATCTATTCAATGGCATCTACTTCTCATCAATACTATGTAGGACTTTCTATTTGAACTTGAATCAGAAGTATCTGAAAAACTTCAAAGGACAGGAAGCTTAATGAAGTTCTCAATACCAATTTTGTACATCTATATGATGCAAAGTCTGAACGTGGGTCACATGACCTCAAAGCCCTCCACAGTCTGCTTTCTGTTTCTCTCTGCATACCCCTAAGAATTTTTTTTTTGAGACATTCCTTCTCAAAATTATTCAAAGATTCAAATTTGGGGGTTGGTTTCAAGTTTACACATACTCCCAAAGAGCCCTCATTTCTGAGCAATATTTTAAGAGCCATATTTTCTGATCAGTATTTTAATAGACGTGCTTTCTGATCAGTACCACAACTTCTCCATTATGTGCCTTCATTAGACAAAATTGTCACTCAAGTACAGGCACAGTGGATTGACATGCCCTCAGCAAAAGCAGATAAACACTGTACTGAAAACAAGCTCTCCATTACTATGGAGATTATTAATAGAGCCTTTTAAAATATTATAATTAAAATCTCCATTAGAAGCATGCAAAGCCTTCTTTGCCAAATTGAAAAGGACAAAACTAGTACAAAGTGAATTTCCAAGTTTTTGAAAGGTCATTATGAACACTGGGGTTTTTTTTTTAACTATTTAAAAAAACGCTTGGGGGACGCCTGGGTGGCTCAGTTGGTTAAAAAAACGTTTGGCACCCCCCCTTGAAACAAGTTGAAAGACAAAATAAGCTAAAATGTGAAGCCTGTAACCCAGGGTACTCAGTCAGCCAGTTCCTTGCCAAAATAGTCCCAAAATCCTAATTCTGTTGCATTACTTTTGCCTTTCATGTCCTAAGAACTTTCCTTTGATTAACTCCCCTTACATTGTGGCACTCCGCAGTATTGCAAAGGCAAGCTGAAAACTTGAAGGGATTCTCAGCAGGGTGCTTTCCCTTCAGGAGGAGGAAGACAGGTTAGTCCAATTTAGGGCTCTCTTCCCAAGAAACTCCCAGGCTCTAACAACCCAAAAAAATGGGCTAGGAGGCAGCAATAAGGCTCAATCTGGAAGACAGCCAGCCAAAGCTGTTTTCTTCTCCCAAAACAAACGCAAAACAGGTGTATTACTTTTTAATTTTAACTCTCTGATAAACTCTCTGAACTTTCTGCTTTATGTACTTGACTAAATTTAGCCACTAATGCAACCAGATGGTTGCTGATCAAGTCAATCACTATTATTGATTGCATAATAAGAATCACAGGAGTTTAGACGTCACCTCCATCCAGCTGGAGCCCAAAGAGCCAAGAAGACTTTCAGGGGCATCTGTCAAAAAGCCCAGGGGAAAAACTTCCTTGTAATCTTGGAAGCATCGTGTTTCCAGGCATCTCACTCTGTAAACACACTTTCGGTCAACCAGCTGGCCTGCCCATCTCATTGATAATCTTTCTTAAAGGATAAGGAAATAGAGTATGAATACTGAGAATTTATTTCAGGAGCTGTGTCAGGCATGGCTCAGTTAGAAGGAAACAGAACCAAGTGCCATGGCACTCAAGGAAGCTAGTGGTGATGAGCAAAATATCTTCCTGGCAAATCCCTATCTAAGCCATACCTGTTTCTCTTTTTCAAGTACCAAATAATCAGCCCCATTCCTACCCACCCCACCTCACCCCTTGACATTTTCTCAAGTCACCAGCTATCTTATTCAACCAAAGGACCATCACTATCACATAGTGAGCGCCAGGCTAAATGCTTCCCATATGTTATCTCATTTAAATCTCATGACACCCAAAAGGTAACTATGTTTCCCTTCCTGTATAGACTAGGCACACAGAAACCTGGTTTCAGAGAGGTTAAACAACTCGTCCAAGTTTACAGGTAGTAAATTGTAAAAGTGAGATTTGGGCCCAGGTATTTCTGGTTCCACAGCTACCTCTAACTACCATTAGGTCTAATATAAGAAACAAACATCTAGTGAAACCCTACAGCATTATACTTCAATTTTTATCATTTCTTATATTAATACTCCATCACCAAAAAAGGTGTGAGCCAGAAAATAGCATTGTTTAAAATGCTATAAGTACAACAATGTGAATTATCATCCACAAACCATGAGCTATGGGTCCTAATGTGCTGCAATTTGTAACTCCTGATTTCTTGACCAAAAAATCTTTAAGGATGTTTCTGATTTTAAGGCAACAGATGCCATTTCAAGTAGCTGAGTTTCAGAGGCAGCAGAAAGGTCATCTATTTCCTTTTTTAATAACAAGCAAATGGGGTGGCTCGATCAGTTAAGCGTCTGCCTTCGGCTCAGGTCATGATCCTAAATTCCTGGGATCGAGACCCACATAGGGTTCCCTACTCAGTGGAGAGCCTGCTTCTCCCTCTGCTTGCTTCTCCGTTTTCTTGCTGCTTCCCCTGCCTGTGCTCTGTCTTCTCTCCCTCCCTCTCTCTCTCTCTCTCTCTGACAAATAAATAAAGACTTTTCAAAAAAATTTTTTAAAAAGCAAAAACTTCATGATACTTGAGATTTCTTTCATTCTTAATGTAACTGCCAAACAGGTAACATTTACATACAATTCAAACTAAGATGTGAACGACAGAGCTCACAACCATTGCTAAAATCACGTTTGAAGTGGAAGAGTGAAGCAGGGCTCTAGGACAGTAGTTCTCAAACTTGGGCTGTCTATCAGAATCAGCCAGAGAGGGTGTAAACAGACATGGGCTCTGCCCTCCATCACTGATTCAGTACATCTGCCATGGGACTAGAGAAGTTCCTAAATGTTGCTGATATTTTTGGTCTCCAGATTACCCTTTAAGAATTGCTGCTGTAGAACAAAGACAAACTGAAGCAGAAGGTGTCGACGGAAGCTGCTCAAATCATAGCTAAATAGATTTTTCAAGGAGTAATTTGAAAAATACTACTTCCCCATTTCAAAACACTTCACACTGCCCTTTGCCAGGAATGAAAGGGAGATAAGGGATGGTTCATTAAGTCAAGAACAGAAAAGAATTAAAATGCAGAAGCTCATATTTCTCTGGGCATGAGTGTGTTTTTGGTTGTGCTGTGTTTAAGAAAAATGTGGCATCCCCTCTTGATTCTCAAAGGGCTTTAAATGCTTATTAAAAAATTTTCTTTGAAATCAAATAGCCCTTTAAAGGCTGTATTTTGATGATTTGATTGTAAATGAATGAAAAACATATGGATTAAGTCACACATGGTTTTAAAGAGTTACAAAAGTGTCTAATGAGACACACAGAGTTTACCAAATTCAAATGCTTGAAAGAAAAAGTCACAGGATAGAGGAAAGCAAGCTGATTTTACTCTAATTGAAAAATTAACACACTTTTATATAAATATCTATATATTAAGAATTTGATCATGACCATTATATATCTGCATTTATCATTTCTGCAAAGGGTCTAATATATTCTCTTAGAATATTCCAGTTTAAGGCAACCACCCCATGCCCAAATATAATAAAGAAATTCTATTCTAAAATAGGAATTTCAGATGAGATAAATAATATTTTGCCTTCTGAGCATGCCTGAGATTCAGCACCTAAGATAGCTATTATTATTACCTTGAGGGAATTACATACATATATAACATATATGGTAAAGAATATTTTTAAATCTTTAATATTTTTTAAAGATTATTTATTTAGGGGCGCCTGGGTGGCTCAGTGGGTTAAAGCCTCTGCCTTCGGCTCAGGTCATGATCCCAGGGTCCTGGGATCGAGCCCCACATCGGGCTGTCTGCTCCGCAGGGAGCCTGCTTCCTCTTCTCTCTCTCTCTGCCTGCCTCTCTGCCTACTTGTGATCTCTCTCTCTGTCAAATAAATAAATAAAATCTTTTAAAAAAAAGATTATTTATTTATTTGACAGACAGAAATCACAAGTAGGCAGAGAGGCAGACAGAGAGAGAGGAGGAAGCAGGCTCCATGCCAAGCAGAGAGCCCGATGCGGGACTTGATCCCAGGACCCTGGGATCATGACCTGAGCCAAAGGCAGAGGCTCAACCCCCTGAGCCACCCAGGCACCCCTTAATATTTTTTCTCTTAGAGATTTGCTTTTCCTCCTCCCAGACTGCACTCTAGTATAATATTTTCCTGTGCTTATTGCAGAGTGAAGGGATAAGTCACAACATAAGAGATTGGGAGCATCTAATCACATATGTATTTCAAAACAAATGAATTTAAGACAACTGAGAGAAAAGAAATAGGGTTTGAGGTTAGGGATTTGAACAGTGGTTTCTATGACTGTGGGGAAAGAATCAGGAGCTATGTAATTAGTGAGGAGAATGGTCAGACAAAGAGGCTGGACTTAAAAGACCCAGAGACAAAAGTGTAGCACCTATTATGAAAGCAAAATCAGCATCTGGGCTGCATTTGATGGAATGTTAAACATGACTTCTGCTCTGTTACCACATCATCATCCCTTCCTGGATAGCAATCCAAGCCCTTTTCTTGGGGCTTAAATTGCTGATTTATTCCTTCTGCTTATTTTCCATGGTCAGTCTTTCCAGAAATTTGTCTATGTTATTAAAGTTATCATGCTATTAAAGTTTTCAAAGAACCATATTTCAGTTTTGATGATCATCTCTGTTGTTTGTTTGCTTGCTTGCTTTTTAATATCATTTTTATTATTACTTTTCTTCTACTATATTTGTGTTTCTTCTATATTCTTTTCCTATTTTTGTGACTTGAATTCTTACTATTTTTATGTCAATTTTTTAAAGAAATACATAGTAAGCTATAAATCACCCTCTGAGTGCAGTTATAGCTGCATCTCACTAATTTTTATATGCACTAGCTCTTTGTCTTTTATTTATTTCAACATTTCAATTTATATTTCCCTTTTAACCGTTCATTTACTTAGAATTATGTTTGCTAAATTCCAAATGTATAAGAATTGTTTAAAAATTCTTTATTGTCAATTTATAATCTAAGAGTATTTTGGACAGGAAATACGGTCTTTATGAAATCAATTAATTGAACAATTTCTATATTTTCCATGATGTTTCTGAAAGAAAAATGTATGTTCTCTAATTTTTTAGCTTAGTGGTATCTAAATCAAGCTTGTGGATCATGTCATTAAAATTTTCCTTATAGTTATTAAATTTTGTTTTACTGATGTATTATTTGTGACACCCCATACATCCTATATATAAGCAATCTTGTTAATTTCTGCCTCATCTCTCCTATATTTCGTTTTTGCATACACAGGAAGATTATATATGTTTTATTTCCCCTTTCTCTTATACAAGAGATAGCATATGATATATTTATATATTTTGTGCTTTAATTTTTATAAGTTAAAAATATACCCTAAAAATACCCTGAATATCCAAATTATCTTCAGAAAAAACAAGGATGAAAGTGTCACACTCCCAGATTTCAAACTATTCCACAAAGCTAGAGTAATCAAAATTGTAAGGTACTGGTACACATAGAACCCATGGAACAAAACAGATAGCCCAGAATTAAACTCACATTTATGGTCAATTAACCTGCAACAAAGGAGGCAAGAATATATGATGGAAAAGAGACAGTCTTCTCAATAAATGATGTGGTGAAAACTGGACAGCAACATGCAAAAGAATGAAACTGTACCATTTTCTTATGTCATACATAATTAGAAACTCTAAATGGCTTAAAGACTGAAATATAAGACCTGAAACCATAAACCCTTAGAAGAAAACACACACAGTAAGCTCTTTAACATCAGTCCTAGTGATTTCTTCATGGAACTGTCTCCTCAAGCAAGGAACACAAAAGCAAAAATAAACAAAAAAGACCACATCAAACCAAAAAGCTTTGCACAGGAAAAGAAACTATCAACAAAACCAAAGAGAACTGTACTCAAGGGAAGAAGATATTCATGTGCTTGCTTCGGCAGCACATCTACTAAAACTGGAAGAAGATATTCACAAATGATATAACAGTAAGGGGTTAACCTCCAAAATATATAAAGAACTCCAATAATTCAATAGCAAAACAAAAAAAAAATCTGATTTAAATATGGGCAGAGGACCTGAATAGATATTTTTCCAAAGAAGATATACAGATGGTCAACAGGAAAAGACACTCAATATCACTAATCATTAGAGAAAAGCTAAGCAAAACCACAATGAGATATCACCTCATACCAATCAGAATGGCTAACATCAAAAAGACAAGAAATAACAAGTGTTGGCAAGGATGTGGAGAAAAGGCAACCCTTGTGCACTGTTGGTGGGAATGTAAATTAGTGCAGCAGAGTTTCTTCAAAAATTAAAAATAGAACTACAATATGATCCATCAATTCCACTTCTAGGCATTTATCCAAAGGAAACAAAAACACTAATTCAAAAAGACATTTGCATCCTTATGTTCACTGCAGCATTGATTACAATAGTCAAGATTTGGAAGCAATCTAAATGTCCATCAAAAGATAAAAGGATAAAGAAGATTATGTGTGTGTGTGTGTGTGTGTGTGTGTGTGTGTATAATGGAATATATATGTATGTATATAATGAGATATGTATGTATATAAAGGGATACATACACATAGATATACATGTATCTGAATAGATATATACATATATATATGTATACATGTATACATATATTTGAATACACACACACACACAGTGGAATGTTACTCAGCTGTAAGAAGGAATGAAATCTTGCCATTTGCAGCAACATGGATGGACCTAGAGGGTATTAATAGAGATGAAACAAGACAGAGAAACAAATACCATATGATATCACTTACATGTAGAATCTAAAAAACAAAACAAAACAAAATAGAAACAAACTCAGATACAGAGAACAAACTGATGCTTGTCAGAAGTGAGAGAGGTAGGGGAATAGGTGAAATAGGTAAAGGGGATTAAGAGATACAATCTTCTGGTTACTAAGTAAACAAATAAGACATGGGTATGTAATGCACAGCATAGGGAAAATAATACTGTAACAACTCTGTATGGTGACAGATGATAACTAGACTTATTATGGTGACCATTTTGTAATGTATATAAATATCAAATCATTATGTTGTATACCTGGAATTAATAAAACATTTTATTATTTATAATAAATAAATATATAATAAATAAATAAATAGATTTAGTTATATAATAATTATATTATATTATTATATATTATATATTATACAATACACACATTATATAATATATACTGTATTATGTAATATAATAAATTATATTATAAATTTATAATAAATATAATTAATAAAATATTTATGTCAATTATTCATCAATTTTTAAAAAGCACCTCATAAGAGTTAATAGGTTTGATCGTTATCCTTTTCTACAGCTCCATAGTACTCCATTGTGTAAACATACCATAATTTAGTCATGATGTACCAATCTATCATGTATGAACATTTAGATTGATTATGGTATCTTGCAGTTACAGCTAATGCTTCAGTGAATAATTTTGTACATATATCTTCATATTTGGGGAGGAACATCTTTAGGATAAATTCCTAAAGTGGGGTTGGGGGGCAAAAGGAAAAATGCATATGGAGTTTTATTAGATATTGCCAAATCCCCCTCCACAGGGGATGTAACATCTTGGCATTCCCATCTGCAATGAATGACAGTGCAGCATGACACGTCCTCACAGTCTGGCCAGCAGAGTATGTTATTAAGCTTTTACATGCTTGTAAACCTAATAGGTAAGAAATATTATCTTACCTAATAGGTAAGAAATCTATCTATCTTACCTAATAGGTAAGAAATATTATCTCAGTATACTTTTGATTTGCATCTCCCTTATTATGAGTAAAGCTGAATGTGTTTTCATGCTTAAGAGCCATTTTATATCTTTTTTGTGAATTTTCAGTTCATGTGTCTTGCTCATTTTTCAATGTAATATTTGGTCTTTTCTCCTCAAATGTTAATTTTTTCTAATATATGTAAGATCTAAGCACTTTATAGTACATATTGTAGATATTTTTCATAACTTGTCACTTGGTGCTTTTTTCCCATGAAAAGAAGTTTGTTTTTTTTTTAATTTTGTAAAATGGATCAATCTTTCTTTTATTGCATCAAGATTTAAGTCATATTTAGAAGACTTTCCCCAAACATAGGTTATAAAGGAATTCACCAATGTTTTCTTCTAGTTTCATTTTTTACATTTAGATCCTGATCTGTTTGATGCTTATTCTTGTGTATAGTATGAGAAAGAGATCTAACTAAATTTTTTTTCCAAATAACTATCCAGTAGTCCCAATACCATTTATTTAAAATCCCATCTCTGTCCCAGCAATTTTATTTTTTTAAATATTTTATTTATTTATTTGAGAAAGAGGGAGAGAGCACAAGCAAGGGGAGCAGTAGGCAGAAGGAGAAGCAAACTCCCCACTGAGCAGGGAGACTGACATGGGGCTCAATCCCAGAACCTGATATCATAACTGGAGCTGAAGGCAGTCGCTTAACTGACTGAGCAACCCAGGAACCCCTGTTCCAGCATTTTTAGGCACTACCTTTATCCTATGATAAATTTCTGTATGTATTTGGACCTGTTTTGAACTTTCTATCCTATTTCATTGATTTGGACATACATGCACCAAAACATCATTGTTTTAATTGCTGATTACCTTAATTATTGACAACCATTTTTACACAGAGCCATTGCAGTCCCTCCCTACCAATAGCAATCAAAGACCCCACCAAAAATAATTACAGATCAATATCCCTGATGAACACAGATGCTAAAATTCTCATCAAGATACTTGTTAATAGGATCCAACAGTACATTAAAAGGATAATTCACCATGACCAAGTGGGATTTATTCCCAGGCTACAAGGGTGGTTCAACATCCACAAATCAAGTAAAGTGATACACCATATTATTAAATGAAAGGACAAAACCATATGAGCCTCTCAATAGAGGCAGAAAAAGCATTTGACAAGATACAGCATCCTTTTTTGATAAAAACCCTCTGCCATGTAGGGATAGAGGGAACATACCTCAACATCTTAAAGCCACATTCATGAGAGACCCACAGCAAATATCATCATCAACAGGGAAAAACTGAGAGCTATTCCCCTAAGGTCAGAAACATGACAGGAAGTTCCACTCTCACCATGCTGTTCAACATAGTATTGGAAGTCCTAGCCTCAGCAGACAACAAAAAGAAATGAAAGGCATCTAAATTGGCAGAGAAGTCAAACTTTAATTCTTTTCAGATGACTTGATATTCTATGTAGAAAACCCAGAAGACTCCACCAAAAAATTGCTAGAACTAATACAGGAATACAGCAAAGTTGCTGGTCATAAAATCAACACACAGAAATCAGTTGCATTTCTGTACACTAAAAATGAAGCAGCAGAAAGAGAAATCAAGGAGTCGATCCCATTTACAATTGCACCAAAAACAATAAAATACCAAGAACAAACCTAACCAAAGGGGTAAAAGATCTGTACTCTGAAAACTATAGAACCTTTATAAAAGAAATTGAGGAAGACAAAAAAAAATGAAAAAACATTCCATGCTCATGGATTGGAAGAGCAAATATTGTGAAAATGTCTATGCTACCCAATACAATCTACATATCCAATGCAATCTCTATCAAAATACCATCAGCATTTTTCACAGACCTGGAACAAACAATATGGTTGTACATAACCGGAAAAGAGCCTGAATTGCCAAAGTAATGTTGAAAAAGAAAACCAAAGCTGGCAGCATCACAAATCTGGACTTAAAGTTGTATTATAAAGTTGTAATCATCAAGACAGTATGGTACTGGCACAGAAGCAGACACACAGATCAGTGGAACAGAATAAAGAACCCAGAAATGGACCCTCAACTCTATGGTCAAATAATCTTCAATAAAGCAGAAAAGACTATCCAATGGAAAAACACAATCTCTTCAACAAATAGTGTTGGGAAAATTGGAGAGCCACATGCAGAAGAATGAAACTGGACTACTTTCATACACCATACACAAAAATAAACTCAAAATGGATGAAAGACCTTAATGTGAGATAGGAATCCACCAAAATCCTAGAGGAGAACAGAGGCATCAAACTCTCTGAGCTCAGTCACAGCAAATTCCTGCTAGACACATCTCCAAAGGCAAGGGAAACAAAAGCAAAAATGAACTATTGGGACTTCATCGGGATAAAAAGTTTTTGCACAATTATCTGAGAGGAGGAAGCAAGATGGAAGAAGAGTAGCAGACTGAAATATCATTAGGTCCTAGGAGTTCAGGTAGATAGTTATCAAACCATTACAAACACCTACAAACTCAACAAGAGACAGAAGAGAAGAGCAGCAATTCTGGGAACATAAAATTGACCACTTTTAGGGAAGTAGGACATGTGGAGAAGTGAATCCAAAGCAACAGGAAGATAGACCGTAGGGGGAAGGGCCAGCAAGTGGTGGAGCAGCAGAGCACAAAATCAGAACATTTAGAAGTCTGCTCCACTGAGGGACTTTGATCCAGAGGCTAAGCAGAGGTGAAGCCGTTGTGGGGACAGTGTGGTCTCAGGACCCGCAGGGTCAAAGGAAGACCATGGGTGTCTGAGTGTGGCAGAGCTGCCAGTTATCAGAGAGGGGAAGCTGGCTACAGAGACAGAGCCAAGGAGTGAGCTCTCAGCTTGAGGCTAACTTAAACCATGATCCAAGGCACAGTCAGACCACTACTCTTCAAGCAAGGACCCCACAAGTGGCAGATCCAGAGAGACTGCCTCCTTCTTCCTCCAGGAGGAGAGGTGCAGGAGTATGCTCCAGGAATCTGTTGGGTTTGGAGATTCCAAACGTGGTCATGAATCAGAGATAGAAACATTCAGTCACAGGCCTGGTGAGCTCAGAGTGCAGCCGGAGACCAGGGGGACAGGAGGGATTGACTGCTTTTCTCTGAGGCACGCTGAGGAGTGGGGCCAAGAGCTCTTGGCTCTCCCAGGCCAGAGATTGGGAGGCTGCCATTTTCACTCCCATCCTCCAAAGCTGTACGGAAAGCGGTCAGAAAACAAAAGCTCCACAGAGCAAACCCGAGCAGATTAGTTAGCCCAGCCCCTGGCAACAGTGGTGCAATTCTGCCTCAGGCAAAGACCCCTGAGAATCACTGCAACAGGCCCCTCCCCCAGAAGATCAGCAAGAACATCCAGCCAAGATCAAGTTCTCCGATCAACAAGAACTGTGGGACTCCAAAGCTAGGGGAAAGCAATGCATACAATTAATGGCTTTCTTCCCATGATCCTTTAGTCTTGAAAAGTTAAGATTTTTCATTTTACTTTTGTTATAGTTCTATTTTTAACTTTTCCTCTTTCTTCTTTTAAAGTTTTTTAACTATTTTACCTTAACAATTTTTTTAAAAATCTTTTTAAATTTCATTGTTATACTCATATTTTATCCCTTAATTGTATTTAACCTAACTTTTTGTACATATAGGTTTATTTTTCTTTAAAGTTTTGGGAAACAATTTCTTCTAATAGATCAAAATATACCCTAAATCTAACACATGGTTTTTTCAGAGTCTACAGCCTGATCACATTCTCTCCTCTTTTTTTTTTCTTTTTCCAACAAACTTATCAATTCATTCTTTAGAATCTTTTTTAATTTTTATCTTTACAGTCATACTGCATCCTTTCATCGTGTTTAACCTTATTTTTGTATATATATGTTTTTCGTTCCTTAAAATTTTGGGAGGTAGTTTCTTCTAAAAGGCCAGAATACACCCAAAATCAAGTGGGTGGCTCTGTTTTATTCACCAGTCTAATACATACATATTTATGTATTTACTTATTTATCCCCTCCTTCTCTCCCCAGTTTCAAGTCTCTTCTGATATGGCTAGCGTATATTTTCCTGGGGTCATTGTCACCCTTTTAGTATTTTATTCCCTCATTCGTATATTCTCATCTGCATAAAATGACAAGGCGAAAAAACTCACCACAAAAAAAAAGAAGAAGAAGAAGAACAAGAGGCATTACCAATGGCTAGGGACCTAATCAATACAGACATTGGTAATATGTCAGAACTAGAGTTCAGAATGACATTTATCAAGGTGCTATCTGGGCTAAAAAAGGCATAGAAGATATTAGAGAATCCCTTTCTGGAGAAATAAAATCCTTTTTTGGAGAAATAAAAGAAATAAAATCTAACCAGGTGAAATCAAAAAAGCTATTAATGAGGTGCAATCAAAAATGGAGGTTCTTACTGCTAGGATAAGTGAGGCAGAAGAGAGAATTAGTGATACAGAAGACCAAATTACAGATAATAAAGAAGCTGAGCAAAAGAGAGACAAACAACTACTGGACCACAAGGGGAGAATTCGAGAGATAAGCGACACCATAAGATGAAACAACATTAGAATAATTGGGATTCCAGAAGAAGAAGAAAGAGAGAGGGGAGCAGAAAGTATATTGGAGAGAATTCTTGTGGAGAATTTCCCTAATATGACAAAGGGAACAAGCATCAAAATCCAGGAGTCACAGAGAATCCCCCTCAAAATCAATAAGAATAGGTCCACACCCCATCATCTAATAGTAAAATTTACAGGTCTTAGTGACAAAGAGAAAATCCTGAGAGCAGCCCGGGACAAGAAGTCTGTAACATACAGTGGTAAAAATATTAGATTGGCAGCAGACTTATCCACAGAGATCTGGAGATCAGAAAGAACTGGCATGATATATTCAGAGCACTAAACGAGAAAAACATGCAACCAAGAATACTACATCCAGCTAGGCTATCATTGAAAATAGAAAGAGAGATAAAAACTTCCAGGACAAATGAAAACTAAAAGAATTTGCAAACCCAAACCAGCTCTACAGGAAATATTGAAAGGGGTCCACTAAGCAAAGAGAGAGCCTAAAGGTAGTAGATCAGAAAGGAACAGAGACAATATACAGTAACACTCACCTTACAGGCAATACAATGGCACTAAATTCATCATTCAATAGTTACCCTGAATGTACATGGGCTAAATGCCCCAATCAAAAGACAAAGGGTACCAGAATGGATTTAAAAAAAAAAAAAAAAGACCCACCAATATGCTGTCTACAAGAAACTCATTTTAGACCCAAAGACATCTCCAGATTGAAAATGAGGGAATGGAAAACAATTTACCATGCTAATGGACATTAAAAGAAAGCTGGGGTGGCAATCTTTATATCAGATCAATTAGATTTTAAGCCAAAGACTATAATAAGAGATGAGGATGGACACTATATCATACCTAAAGGGTCTGTCCAACAGGAAGATCTATTTTAAATATCTATGCCCCTAACATGGGAGCAGCCAATTATATAAGCCTATTCAAAACAAAATCAAAGAGATACATTGACAATAATACAATAATAGTAGGGGACTTTAACAACATCCCCTTACTAAAATGGACAGATCATCCAAATAAAAGATCAACAAGGAAATAAAGGCCTTAAATGACACACTGGACCAGAAGGACATCACAGATATATTCAGAACATTCCATCCCATAGCAACAGAATTAACATTCTTCTCTAGTGCACATGGAACATTCTCAGAATAGATCACATCCTGAGTCACAAATCAGGTCTTAACCGGTACCAAAAGATTGGGATGATTCCCACATATTTTCAGACCATGATGCTATGAAGCTAGAACTCAGCCACAAGAAGAAAGTTGGGAAGAACTCCAATACATGGAGGCTAAAAAGCATCCTACTAAAGAATGAATGAGTCAACCAGAAACTTAAAGAAGAATTGAAAAAAATCATGGAAACAAATGATAATGAAAACACAACTGTTCAAAATCGGTGGGACACAGCAAATGCAGTCCTGAGAGGAAAATATATAGTGATAAAAGCCTTTCTCAATGTAGGGGCCTGGTTAGCCAGAGGGAGCCGTTTGGTTGTAAACTTAGATTGACCCCGCCCCTCCCAGAGGAACTTACTTGCAAACCCTGGATATAGGGGCGGGCCAGGCAGGATGGAGACGTCCAATCAGTGGGGCGCGCATTAATTTACTGTGGTGAATTGAAATTCAATTGGTCACCTGTATTGCCAACCGAGCATGACTGTGCAGTTTTCCCTGTCTGTTACAATCTCATTGGCCACCTGTGTGTGGGCAGGCTCAACCACCTCTACAAAGGTTAGTGTGTGAGGCTGGGTGGGAGGAGTAATAGTCGGAGTAATAGTCACTGGGAGTGGCGCCCCCGCGAGTGGCCTCGCTGCCAGGAGCAGTGTAGTCAGGGTCGTAGTCATTGGGGTAGTCATTGGGAGCAGCGCCCTCGAGAAGTGTAGTCATTGGGGAGTGGCCTAGTCCGGGGAACAGCCTTGGCTGGGGAGCGGCCTCATTGGAGCAGCGTCATGGGGAGCAGAGTCTGCGTCTTCAGGGTTGTCATCATCATCGTCACTTCTTCATAAGAGACGGCCCCGACTGGTCAGTTTGATTCTTGATGCTTGGCGCGAAATAAAGCTTTGCTTGACCTTTGCTTTGCATCAGTCTCATTCCTTTGATCATGGACCCTAACACTTAAGAAACAAGAAAGGTCTCAAATATACAACCTACCCCTATACCTTAAGGAGGTGGAGAAAAAACAGCAAAGAAAGCCTAAACCCAGCAGGAGAAGAGAAATAATAAAGATGAGAGAAGAAATCAATGAAAGAGAAACCAAAAGAACAAAAGAAGAAATCAACGAAACTAGGTGCTGGTTCTTTGACAGAATTAACAAGATTGATAAACCCCTGGCCAGACTTATCAAAAACAAAAGAGAAAGGACCCAAATAAATAAAATCATGAATGAAAGAGGAGAGATCAAAACCAACACCAAAGAAATACAAACAATATAAGAACATATTAGGAGCAACTCTACACCAGCAAATTTGACATTCTGGAAGAAGTGGATGCATTCCTAGAAACCTATAAAGTACCAAAACTGAACCAGGAAGAAATAGAAAACAGACACATAACCAGCAAGGAGATTGAAGCAGTCATCAAAAATCTCCCAACAAACAAGAGCTCAGGACCAGACGGCTTCCCAGGGGAATTCTACCAAGCATTTGTTTTTTTTTTAAGATTTTATTTATTTATTTGACACAGAGAGAGAGATCATAAGTAGGCAGAAAGGCAGGAAGGGGGGGAGCAGGCTCCCCCCCAAGCAGAGAGCCCGATGTGGGGCTCGATCCCAGGACCCCGAGACCATGACCTGAGCCGAAGTTAGAGGCTTAACCCTCTGAGCCACCCAGGTGCCCCTCTACCAAGCATTTAAAGAAGAATTAATTCCTATTCAACTGAAACTGTTCCAAAAACAGTAATAGAAGGAAAACTTCCAAACTCATTTTTTATGAGGCCAGCATTACCTTGATCCCAAAACCAGACAAAGATCACATCAAAAAAGAGAATTACAAACCAATATCCTTGATGAACACAGATGCAAAAATTCTCACCAAATACTAGCCAATAGGATCCAAGAGTACATTAAAAGGATTATTCACCACAACCAAGTGGGATTTATTCCTGGGCTGCAAGTTTGGTTCAACATTCGCAAATCAATCAATGTGATGCAATACATTAATAAAAGAAAGAACAAGAACCATATGATACTCTCGATACTGAAAAAGCATTTGACAAAGTGCAGCATCCTTTCTTGATCAAACCTCTTCACAGTGTAGGGATAGAGGGCACATACCTCAATATCATCAAAGCCATCTATGAAAAACCCACAGCGAATATCATTCTCAAAGGGGAGAAGCCGAGAGCTTTCCCCTTAAAGTCAGGAACATGGCAGGGATGGCCACTATCACCACTGCTATTCAACGTAGTTCTAGAAGTCCTAGCCTCAGCAATCAGACAACAAAAAGAAATTAAAGGCATCCAAATTGGCAAAGAAGAAGTGAAACTATCACTCTTTGCAGATGATATACTTTATGTGGAAAACCCAAAGACCTCACTCCAAATCTGCTAGAACTTGTATAGGAATTCAGTAAAGTGTCGGGATATAAAATCAATGCACAGAAATCAGTTGCATTTCTATACACCAACAGCAAGACAGAAGAAAGAGAAATTAAGGAGTCAATCCCATTTACAATTGCACCCAAACCATAAGATACTTAGGAATAAACCTAACCAAAGAGGCAAAGAATTTGTACTCATGAAAGAAATTGAGGAAGACACATGAAATGGAAAAATGTTCCATGCTCATGGATTGAACAAATATTGTAAAAATGTCTATGCTACCTAAAGCAATCTACACATCTAATGCAATCCCTATCAAAATCCCATCCATTTTTTTCAAAGAAATGGAACAAATAATCCTACAATTTATATGGAACCAGAAAAGACTCAAATAGCCAGAAGAATGTTGAAAAAGAAAGCCAAAGTTGGCATCACAATTCCAGACTTCAAGCTCTATTACAAAGTTGTCATCATCAAGACAGTATGCTACTCACACAAAAACAGACACATAGATCAATGGAACAGAATAGAGAGCCCAGAAATAGACCCTCAACTCTATGGTCAACTAATCTTGGACAAAGCAGGAAAGAATGTCCAATGGAAAAAAGACAGTCTCTTCAACAAATGGTGTTGGGAAAATTGGACAGCCACATGCAAAAAATGAAAATGGACCATTTCCTTACACCACACACAAAAGTAGTCTCAAAATGGATGAAAGACCTCAATGTGAGACAGGAATCTATCAAAATCCTTGAGGAGAACACAGGCAGCAACCTCTTGACCTCAGCCACAGCAACTTCTTCCTAGAAATATCACCAAAGGCAAGGGAAGCAAGGGCAAAAATGAACTATTGGGACTGCGTCAAGTTCAAAACCTTTTGCACCAAAGGAAACAGTTAACAAAACCAAAAGACAACTGACAGAATGGGAGAAGATATTTGCAAATGACATATCAGATAAAGGGCTAGTGTCCAAAATCTATAAAGCACTTATCAAACTCAACACCCAAAGAGCAAATAATCCAATCAAGAAATGGACAGAAGACATGAACAGACATTTCTGCAAAAATATCCAGATGACCAACAGACACATGAAAAAGTGCTCCACACACTCAATATCAAGGAAATGCAAATCAAAACCAGAGTGAGATACCACCTCACACCATCAGAATGGCTAAAATTAACCAGTCAGGAAATGACAGGTGTTGGCAAGGGTGTGGAGAAAGGGGAACCCTCCCACACTGTTGGTGGGAATGCAAGCTGGTGCAGCCACTGTGGAAAACAGCATGGAGGTTCCTCAAAAAGTTGAAAATAGAGCTACCTACAACCCAGCAATTACACCACTGGGTATTTACCTTAAAGATACGAATGTAGTGATCCAAAGGGGCATGTGCATCTGAATGTTTATAGCAGCATTGTCCACAATAGCCAAACTATGGAAAGAACCTAGATATCCATCAACAGATGAATGGAGAAAGAAGATGTGGTGTTTATATACAATGGAATACTATGTAGCCAGCAAAAGAAATGATATCTTGCCATTTGCAATGACGTGGATGGAACTAAAGGGTATTATGCTTAGTGAAATAAGTCACTCAGAGAAAGACAAATACCATATGATATCACTCATATGTGGAATTTAAGAAACAAGACAGATGGACATGGGGAAGGGAAGAAAAAATTAAAACAGGGAAAGAGAAAAACCATAAGAGACTCTTAACTATAGGAAATAAAATAAGGGTTGCTGGAGGGGAGGTGTGTGGTGTATTGGGTGCTGGGCACTAAGGAAGGTGTTTGATGTAATGAGTGCTGGGTGTTATATGCAATTAATGAATCACTAAGTTCTACCCCTGAAACTAATAATACACTATATGTTAACTGAATTTAAATATAAAATCTTAAGAAAAGATTTTTTTTTCTACTGGGACCAATTTTAGTAAATCTGATTATTCTATATTATCACTGCTTAATGTTTAATAAACATCCAATAAATCTGCTTCATTGGTTATGTTCTTTGGTCTCCTATATTCTTACCATTTTTGTCCATTTTGATCTGTCTTGTATTGTGAGTAATGTGTTGAAGTGTCTGATTATTTTTTTGCCTTAAGGCTTGTAGCAGATTGAACTGTGTCCCCCCAAAAGATAAGTCCTATACCTGTCAGTATAACCCAATTTGGAAACAGGGTCTTTGTAGATGTAATTAGCCAAAAATTTCCAGGTGAGTCATCCTAGATTTAGGATGGGCTCTAAATCCAATAACTAGTGTCTTTATAAGAGAAAGAAGAAGGACATTTGGATAAAGATGAACAGAGACAGAAGGAAGAAGGCCAGGTGAAGACAGAGGCAGAGATTGAAATGTCACTGCTATAAATCAATGAATGCCAAGAATTACCAAGAGCCACCAGAAGCTAGGAAGAAGCAAGAAGGACCCCTCTCTAGAAACTTCAAAGAGAGCATGGTCTCCCAACACATTAATTTCAGTCCTCCAGAACTGTGAGAATAAACTTCTGTGCAACCAACAAGTTGCAGTGATTTATTAACACATCCATATGAAACCAATATATCACTTAAGATAAAACTTGGATGGATAGAAAATACTTGTCTTTTGTTTTCTTTTCTTGAGTTTTGTGAAAATGCTGCCCAATTATATCCTGATTTGTCTTGATAAATCTAATGCTAATTTCATTTTCTTATGCTTATAAATAATTTAAACCCAAAGATTTTTAATTTTCCTCACAGTTTTATAATTTTATTAGAATAAGTCACAGAGTTCATTGTTTCCAATCAATATTCCCACACTTACCATGGGCTCTTTCAATAGTTAGATTTAGGTTTTCTCTCATTTCCATAAAGTCTTCTTGGACTATAGTTTTAAATATTAGTTCTGTTTCATTGTTATGTTTTATTTTATCCCCCCCACCGTGACTCCAATTATACTTGATTTGGATTTTCATTGTCTCTTTACCATCTTTGCTTGTCCTTCTACTTCATTCTTTATATTATTTTCTCTTGGCTAGGCTCCTCTCTTTTAAAAATGCCTTTTAGAGTACCTGGGTGGCTCAATCATTTAAATGTCAGCCTTCAGCTCAGTCCATAATCCCAGAGTCCTGAGATCGAGTCCCACATCAGGTTCCTTGCTCTTCAGGGAGTCTGCCTCTCCCTCTGCCTCTGTCCCTACCCGCTGCTTGTGCTCACTCTCGCTCTCTCTCAAATTAATAAATAAAATCTTTTTTTTTTAAACTAAAAATAAATTTAAATAAAATTAAAATGCCTTTATTAAATTGTCACATAAGTCTATTCCCTACTATGCACCTTATAACTTAATCTTCGTTCTGAGATTAATTTTTCCTTCAATTTCTTTCCCAATTTCAATCAGCCTTCAGTACATTTCTCACACTTTTCACTATTTCTGTTACTACTGCTTGACTTTTTATTCTAAGTTGAATTTTTAATAGCTCCAAATACTTGCCTGATATTCAGTTCAGCGTGGGTTGTTGTGTTATACCTTTCTTCTACTCTTTGTTTGATTCTCTGGGGGTAGTTTTCACCAGTCAAAATATTTTTATTTTCATTTTTATTTTCTTCCAGTACCTTCCCAGTTTAGTCTGATTTTACCTGTTATGCATTAGGATTTCTAGTTCAAGAGCACCCTCTTTTGTCATTAGAATGAAGTGCAGCTTCTTTAAAAGGATGACATAGTTCGTAAGGGGTGAAAAGGAAGCACGGATGCATTTTCTTTTCTTTTCTTTTCTTTTCTTTTTTCATATCTGGATGATTCTTATTTCTTCCCTCTTACTTCCTTTTTTCCCCTTCTCTGTTATTTCTTCAGGCTAAATCCTTTTTCTCCATTTGCGTGGAAGTATTAAGAGTTCTAAAAAGGTTATACATAGTGCTTCAACAGTTCCCAGTACATAGTAGGTACACATTAAATGTCAGCTATTATTATATATTTAGAATGCTGAACTGTAAAGGGGTACCTGGGTGGTTCAGTCGGTTAAATGTCTGTCTTTCGCTCAGGTCATGATCTCCAGGTCCTGGGATGGAGCTCCACACTCAGCAGGGGGCTCCCTCTGCCCTTCTCTCTCTCCCTCTGCCCCTCACCCTGCTCTCTCTTTCTCTGTCAATAAATAAAATTTTCAAATAAATAAAATTTCAAAGAAATAATTTAAAAAAATAAGAATACTGAACACTAGATCTCATTCCCAGTAGGGCCTTCAACCTAGACTTCTCTTCTTCTGCAGACATCAAAATTCCATGCACCAGCTATTTAGACCTTTATCTACTTTATCTACCATCCATAACTCCATTACCCAATATGATTTCAGCTTCTACACACCACTCTAACTTTCTGAAACTTCTTTTGGATTCTGGCTTGGTTTTATGTCCAAAGTTCCCTTATTATATTTTATAATAACATTTTTTTTAAAAAGTAAAACATTTATAGACTCTTCATAGCTTCCATTCAAAAGCCAAAAGAACTCTCCTTTCCATCCACGTCTGATAAAAAATTCCCTGCAACGTGGAGGACTTAGATTGAAAGCCACCTGTTGGAATTTATACCCTATCCAAACGCTAAGAATGTGCTTGGTTCCTGTCTTCCATTTTGGATTAATCTTGTTGCAATGAGCTAGAACAGTTTATGTTCCAAAGAAGAAGGTAAAGCTCTTGACAGCTGCATGAGAGGAATGGAAGAACACTCCCACACCCATATCTGTAGAGAAACAGCTCAAGTACTTTTATATTTGCTCTACACTATAATTTTTGCCAACTATACAAAAACAAATGTATTAAGAAGGAAAACTTTCACAGCCCAGTTCCCTCGGGAATTTATTCTATACTGCCAAAACCTAAAAACAAAGCCTCCAAGACAAATAATTTTTTTTTTAATTGGCAGCAAACAGGAGATAAGAGGGGGAAAACAGAGTAGGGAAAGGAAGAGGAGACACCAACTCCAACACATTCTCGGGTAAGTCTTAGAGAATGTTTTATCATATCTATTGTTGGTCAACAACCTTTTCTGTAAAAATTCTTGTTTAAGCATATGGGTTAAATCCAGCCTGGTTTTCTGTTAAAAATATACCTGTGAATAATCTTAGAAGAGAAAAAGGACTCAGAGGGACTGAACACAGACCAGGCAAAGGGCAACCTAGAAGGCAAAGCTGACAGCCCAGGGCTCTGAAGGAAACATGTAGCTATATTAATCAGGTAGTTGCAACATGAAATGCAAAATAACATGCAACCTCCAAAAACTACCAAAAAGTGTGCTTGGATTTTTTTGTTGTGAAACTGGTAAAAAGGCCGAGTTTTGCATCAAAGATTGTATGAAGCTGGAAAGGATCCCAGGCAGACAGACGGGGAAATTCCTACATCTGGGTTATGGTATGAATTGAGTCTCTTAAAAAGTTATAGTAGGAATTAAGTCTCAATGTAATAAAAATTTTAATGTATATAGTGGGAGGATATAAATATGCTTTCTGTATGGAAAGATGGAAAATCTAGAGAAACAACATTACAAAATGTTGTTGTTTAAAACCAGGGTCTCTTTTCATAGTTCCACACCATGGCTTCAGTTAGGGACATTGGCTCCGAAATACTTTTGGTAAGTACTGAAACTATTGTTCCCATCTCCCAGGACCACCATCAGTAGGAATAGAATTAATACTTGCTAATCAGCCCAGCATTGTTTTGCCTCCAGCAGGACAGGTGGCCAAATCTAGATGAAATGCAGAAATCACACATCCCTTCTATTCCTGTGTGTTCTTGCCTAGTAATCTATAATTCTCCTGGCTATAAACTAGTCCTTCCTAGCAACAACATACCATGATTTCACTTATTCATTAATACCAGCTGCTTAGCAGTGCCTGAAGGTATCAGAAGAAATATGTGTCGATGTTTTTACCATATGGTTTTTTCAAAGCCGATGAAGCCCTTTCATGTAAAGCAGGGGTTGGCCGGGCACGATGTGCACACAGCAACATCCAAAAAAATGAAATAAGGACCACGGCTCCCTACAGAAGAAGAGCTCTTTTCTCTTTATCGCTTTTGACTTATGGCCCTCTTGGTACCCAGGTACTGAGATTGTCTAAAAATATCTCAGGCAGTGTCACCACTGTGAATGTATCAACTGTGTTCCAAAAAGTACTCCTTACTGCAAGCATTAAACTGAAAGGCAGGCGGTCTGATCACTCTTTTGATAGTAAGGAAATCTCCTGTCACAGAGCTGTTTTGGGTTGACCGTTACGTGCATTATTATTTCTTATATGAGAGTCATGCTCAACAATAATGTTTTATTGGAGATGTTTCTATTATGTGGAACTTATTCAGCTTTCCAGTAACTAAGTGCCTGTTCTGGTCCAGGCATTGTATGGGCTGAGGACACATTGTGAGTAAACTAGACATGGGCCCTACCTGCACAAAACAAACTCTGTAGGAGAAAACAAAAGCAGCACAAGTGATGTGAGTACAATGAGTGTGACGAGGCCAAGAAGAGGGTGTATATAACAGGTGGGATAGGGCTAGTCTGTGGAACCAGAGAAGATGGTGTCCTGGGGAAAGTGATATTTTGACTAAGACTTACTGGGCACAGAAGTGCTGGAGTTAGCTAAACAGTCAAGAGAAGGATCTTACTGGAAGAGGGCTCAGGTATGTGGGCAAAAGCCCTGAGTAGCAAGGAGGATGTATATTTGCGTTACTCGTAAATGTTTGGTATGGTCCAAGCTAAATGAGATCGTGAGACATGGTGAGAGGTAAATCAGGACACATGGACACTGTTCTGATCAGGGTAAGGATATTTGACTTTATGCCAAGGGCCACAGGAAGTAATAAGAGCAGGGGAGAGACAGGATCAGACACACATTTTCAAGCGATCACTCAGGCAGTTGTTGGAGGGGGAGGAACTGGAGGAGGAGTTGATGGTCTGGACTAGATGGTAGTTGTAAGGATGGAAAGAAGCTGCAAACCCCTGAGGTATGGGAGGGACAAACTCTGTTTCAGGCTCCAGGCACTGGTTTTCTCATTTTGTCGAACATCTCCAATCCCAAAACCATACACGCTGTTTACCCACTCTCTGTGCAAAGAAGGCCCTGCCAGGTATCAAAAGCCATAGCTGTTGATAATAAATAGGACCAAAACATCAGCTAGAGCTTCCAGACAAATGGAACTAAAGCACACCAATGCAGGGCCTACAGGGACAGGGTTGTGAGAATGACTGTGGCATCAGAATGGGGGTGACAGCAGGAAAGAGAAAAAGGAGTGGATGGAAAAAGGAATCACCAGTTACTCCTTCATCTGTCCTCCAGTAATGAGAAAAGCACCCCTTGGGACACCTGGGTGGCTCAGTGGGTTAAGCCTCTGCCTTCAGCTCAGGTCATGATCCCAGGGTCCTGGGATCAAGCCCCACATCAGGCTCCCTGCTCTGCAGGGAGCCTGCTTCCTCCTCTCTCTCTCTCTGCCTGCCTTTCTGCCTACTTGTGATCTCTTTCTCTGTCAAATAAATAAATAAAATCTTTAAAAAAAAAAAAAAAGCACCTCTTTAAGAAGTGTGGGGTGTGCACCAAGGAAGTCTTACCCAACCAGGTTTCCTTTTGCAAGACAGATCTTAAAGCTTCACTGAATTTGATTACCTAAAAACACTCTCTGCCATGAAGATCTAAGAAACAAAGAGCAGAAAACCAAATAAAAGCAATTATCAGCAGATGTGTTCGGAGGCCGTTTCACACGGTGGCAGCTGGATGTGGGTGAGATCCTAAGACTGAACTGAAGGCCTTCCATTTGGTGGAAAGGCTTACCCTCCGGTATGACTAAGAGACCTACATCCAGGCCATCTCATGGTGTCATGTGAACATTACTGGTTAATGCTTATTGGCAAGATGATATGATTAACACCAATCTTGGGAATCAGTCAGCCTTCAAGGAGAGAAGCGATGTTCACCTGAACATAATTTTCTTGGACGAGACAGGTGGAAGCTGGCTGACAACAGGATATCCAGGCAGATGTTTCAAAGTGGAAGAAGCTGATGCTGAACTGAAGAAATGTCTTGAATGTATAATGAAATACAAATCAAATGAGCAAATGTGTCTGTAAAGCAACATGAGATATCTAAAGATACACTAAGCTTATGTACTTACAGAAACTGAGTTTTGCTAACCTCAAATATTAATATTAAAAAAAAAATCAACTTGATGCTGAATGTGGCAGAAAAAAAATTTTAATAAAAAGACAATACAACCACTGAAGCTGCATCAACAAAACAAAAAATTTAAACAATCATTACATATTCACAAATTAAAAAAAAAAAAAAAACCACACACACACACACTTCTACACATGCAATGTGGAGAGGACTTTTAACCAGAATCTGGTGTTCTCAATCATTTTAGCACCATGAAAATGACCCCAGCCAATGGTGTTTGCTCCTCGCATAAAGCTGAATCCTGAGTTAAAATAAAAACACTAAGTTTCTCCTCATATCTGAGGCCCCCAGTTCAGTGTAGACTCACCAAAAACCCCAACAAAAGTACAAAATTCTTTGCTTTTGTCATTTGGGGGGCCTTAGGATAAGCAACTGGAATTTTTTTTTTTTTTTTTTAGAGATTTTATTTACTTATTAGATAGACCCCGCTCGTGGGCGTGCACATACACCAGGCATGAGCAGGGGAAGGGGCGGAGAGAGAGGCAGACTCCCGCTGAGCAAGGAGCCTGATGGGAGGCTTGATCCCAGGACCCAAGATCTTGACCTGAGCTGAAGGCAGATGCTTAAGGACTGCACCACCCAGGTGCCCCCCCCCAAATTACTTTATTGATCAGGTAAAGAAGGAAAGGGAAAGCATTTGCCTTCACATATTTCTTCTAGTTGAACTTCAGAGAATTTGCCACCCTACAGAATAGCTACAGAGAACTAAAAATAGGCATAATTTTTTTACCCCTTTCCCATCCAGAGGTAGGATCTAAGACACCTTCACTAAAATCTAAACAATCTCTGTGATTACTCTGACCAATAGATCATTGAACAAGGGATGTTGAGCCAGTTTCCATGCCAGAAGAACATGGCAGCTCCTATTTCTATCTCTTCAAACGCTCACCTCAGGAGAACCAGATACAATATAAAAATTTAACTACATGAGACTGCCATGCTGTGAGAAAACCCAAGCTTGTCATTTGGAGAGATTTCACTGAGAGACAGATGCCTGGCTAGTCCCCACCTATTCCAGACAAACCAGTCCAGGCACCCAGACATAGAGTGGGAAGCCATGTTGGACGTTAGCATTTGAGCCTTCAGAGGACTCCAGCCCCATGTGTCTTCTGACAGTAAGCACCTGAGAAACCCCACATGAGAATTACCGAGGTGAGCTGTCAAACCACTGAATCATGAGCAATAACATTAAATCATTGTTTAAGGTACTAATTTTGACAGGGTTCGTTACAGGAACCACCTTAAAAATCTTGGTGTAATTTTCCAGAGTTAAATTCTACAGACTTAGGTTGTGAGAGTAGCCTCTAGCATAGGAAGCTATTTAAATTTGAATTAATTAAATTTAGATAACAGTTAAAATTCAGTTTCTCAGTCACACTACCACGTTGCCAACATTCAATAGTCGCAAGTGACTGGTGGTTATCTTACTGCATAGAGTTGATTATAGAACATTTCGATTATAGAACATTTCTGCACTATTGCAGAACAACCCCAGCTATGCCCATGCTTCTCTGTAGAAGGATGAGGCTGAGAAGGAACACTCTGACAATATATTCTGTCTACTTACACATAAAACTAATTCAAAGCATAGTTCTAAGATCTAGATCTAACTAACTTGAGGAAATAAATGAAAAGCTAGATTCAAATATAGAGTAAGGTAGATAAAACTTGACCAGGTTTAGTTTTTGAAAATTTAAAAATTTAAAAAATTAAAAAGCATGGTTCATGCTTTGAAAAAATAAAACAAAACAAAAACTATTTATTGATGGCAGTTTCCCAGCAGTAACTGGTCCTATATTGTCACTGAATATGGGAGAGATTCTTAGAGGAAAAAATCATCTCAAGCTTAGCCTTGCAAAGCTGAGGCAAGCATGCTGCTATAATTGAATAGGACATTATGCAGAATTCATAAAGGCTTTTGCCTGACAGAGAATCATTAAGATAAATCAACTGGAAAGGAACAAGGATCCGGTACCTTGGCATGGATCCATAAAAAATGTTGCTTTTCATTATGAGATTCCCTTTGTTCCTTGTGGAAAATTCTGAATCTACACGGATGTGTATGTATATGTCTACAAGGGAGAGCTACAGCGAGAATAGGCAGTTAAGCACGCAGACCAGTTCTGCATATATATGCGCATGGCTAAGTCTCTAGAAAGAGGATACTTAAGATGTCATCTTTTTAAATGCCTTTAGGGCAATTTGATGTGGTTTTTTTTTTAGGTAAAGATCAAGCTACACAGTTTCAAAAGTGATGACTTTCTAATGACATTTAAGATGAGAATAAAGTTTAAATCCAGTGTGAGGTGAAGATTCAAGACACATGAGAATGCAAGATATGGGGTATTTCATTTTATCTTGTGTGGGCCCAGAAAGAATTCCTGCCTGTGCTCCTCTTTTTTATGTCCTCCAGAACGCTGTTTATCTGCATACACCAATAAGCGTCAACCCACCACCCTCTCCATGAGGGCCGCATGCTTATTTCTTATTTTAGGATGAAGAGTAAGGGTGTACTTATAGCTCATTTATAGATATTCTAGGACAAAAATAATGTCTGCAGAAGAGTTCCAAGTTTGCCAATGTGAATACCAAAACTAAAACTAGAGACATCTTTTTCAATACAAATACCAAATTGCCCATATTTTCTAAGAGAAAGCACTTTTTATTTCCTCCATTCCATATTTGCTACATGGAGCAGGGAGTGGGGGCAAAGGGTATGTTGGAGGCTAGAACTCCCATCCCAAGAGTCGCAGAGACAAGGCACAGTGTGCAAGTCATCACAGTAACTGGCTAACCATACATATTTAAATGCCATGGGAACTGTATCTCTAAGGGTCTTTTTATCCCGTTTTGATAGAGAGGAATAGTTCCTGCAACAGCAAAGCATACCAGATAATAGGGAGCCTGCTCCAGTTACTTCAGGAAATGAGCTGAGAGAAATGATCTTAGGTCTAGGCTATAAAGGCCATTTTATGGTTCTAGCTGAACACACAAATACCATATTCATATGCTAAAATCTTTCCCTTTCTCCCCCTCTTGCCTACATTGAAATTAGAAGAGGTATATATGATAGCCAAAGGAATAGCCCTGCAGCTTTAAAAAAAAATGATTTTTTAAATACCTTTGAGCTTAAACCAGGCATGGAAAATTTCAACCCAAAAGATTAAATTTGGAGAAAGTTACTAGCAGATGAGGACTAAAGCTATAATGGAAACCATATTGCAGACACTATTATATATGAGTCATTACTAAAAATGTTGCTTTGTATATACAGTAAGTTATATATATATACTGCATGCTACAAATTTATTGAGATCAGATCTAGGCATTGTCTTGGAAATGTCCACTAATGTTTGCAAAGCACTGTGACCTTCATAAAAGAAAGATACTATCCTTCCTTATTAGAAGTATTCAGTACAAATTTGTGGCATTGAATTAAGTTTGGATTTCATTATTTTTTATTTTATGATAACTTCATCAGTGCTAGAATTAAGGTTATCTTTTGTGACTACAAAGTCAAGCTCTGATTTCCTTAAATAGTGCCAGCCAGATGCTAGAGATGAAAGTGGACATATTTAATTTGAAACCAGTTGTTTAAATTTAATAAGTTATGTGTGCAAATACATGTTACTGATAGTGAAAAACATTAAACTACCAAAAGAGACCAATTTTCAGAGAATCTAGCCCTCAATTTTGTGTGATTTGAAACTTAAACCCTCCTCCCCCAATTCAGTAAGGGGTTGGGGCACAGAAGGGAGGAAAGATGGTACAGAGAAGAGAAAGACTGGTCATCAAAATGCTCCGTTCCATGGTGTTATCCATCCTGAATGACTAAGAAAAAGCCATTTGCATCTGATATAGAGACCTTGTAAAATAAACCAAATGTAGGAAAAAGTTAAAATGCTCCACAGTATGTAAGTGCCATGGACATAGGGACTTTTATCTATTTATTCACTGCCGTGTCCTCATCAACTATAATAGTGACAACATAACTGGTGCTTGATAAATATTTATTGAATTCTTCCATGAATAACTAAACAACACCAGCTTTATCATTTCACAAGAAACAGGCTGAAGGTCTTTCAAAGAGAAGGACTTCCCATTCCTCCTGTGCTGTCTGGGGTAGAATTAATCATGACCTTTGAAGTGTGTTTTGTCCTTGATAACTAGGTGAGGAAGCAGCAACAACTCCAACAGGTGTGGGAGCTGAACAGGAATTGGAATCCAGATTCCAGGCAGGACCTCCCTTAAATATTTTCAGGTCTGGAAGCAAGAATATTGTCAAAGCCCTCCAGCCAAAGACCACCAGGAAGTCCTCTGCAGCACGATGGGAATTCTGACTCATTGCAACAAGAGAGAACGTTCATCATGGGGAAATGTGGGCCTTCTTAGGAGGAGGGTATTGGATTAAGTGACTCTGAGGAGATTTAAGGCAGTGAGACTTTATTAAGGATTGGATGCTGGCAGGAAATGGGTATAATTTAATGTTTGAGGATCTTATTATTCTTATCTAGAAAATGAGAAGAGAGTGGAAACTGGGTTCTATGGGTAAAGAAGTAGAAGTCTCTCGTTAATAACTAGGAGAAGGGAATGTTTGGTCATTTTTCAGCTTGGAAAAAAATTTTTTTTTAATTTGAAGTGTAGTTGACACTGGAAAATGTTCTTGTACCCAGAACATGATTCCAGAGTATTCGTGTTTCTGTCTTGCTCCATCACAGGCAGAGACCTGGTCTGATGTTGGTTTTCTCAAAAATTGTCTCTCCCACTAAGAACACCACAGCCTAACAAGTTAGGCTCCTAGACACCTGAAGCTAGCTCTCTGATGTCCCGGGCTGCTTTTCTCTTTCTCAGGAAAATGTAGATGGGCCATATATCATTTATCCAAGTATTTAAAAGTGAAAGCTCAACCTGTTGAGTAAAGTATGTTTTATCCTCCTACCTTGACAAATACATTCATAACAAAACTGAAAAGATAGTGTAAAGCTATGGTTTCATACGACTTAAAGTTGGCAAAAGATTTTGAAAGACAAAATTTACTCACTATACTACATATCTGAATGTTCCATTGATGAAGCAGTGATGTCTGTATGACTAATAAAAGATCCATATTTTTCACAAATTTTTATGTATTTCATTAAGTGTTCTTACCTCCATTTCAGAAAATCATTAATTATGTTGGTATAATGAAGATTTTCACATGTGTTCTACCAGCAATAAAAATCTAACAAATTTTTTAAAGTAATGATATTTAAACTATATAAAAATTTGTCTATACCATCATCAAAAATAAGAAAATTAAAATTTTAAATTAAAATTACCTGCATATTTTTTCAAAAACAATGATTTTGTTCTAATATATTCAAAATTAATACAGAAATCAAAAGGCAAAATAAAAATTATTATTGTGGAATGTTAAAATATCAAATAAAATTATATAAATCAATATAAATCTTAACACTTTAAAAATACAAGTAAATCTTATTAAATATATTTATAAAAACCAAATCATTTGTGATTCTAACACTCAATGTCCATCCAATTGCCAGTGTAAAGAATTGCCATCACTCTTCACCAATATTACATCTACACCTACATGTATAAAATGTAAGTGAAGGGAATTGTGATGTTGGAAAGTGATCTACAGCAACCACATACGAACTGTTGAAAATAGATTGCTAATTTCATAAGTATCTCTGGATCCACAAATTGAAGCATAAAGAGAAGAAAATGAACTCTAGGCACTACTGGGAAGTGATACTTCACTATGCAAAGAAGCTATTGCATTTATGCTAGTTGAAAAGCCAATTTTGAGAAGGAAGGGCTTGGTGAGTTAACTCATTTGCCTTTTCTCTTACCTAGGCATCTTTGCCATTCAAATCCTTCCTGCATGCAGCACAATCCATGTGGCATAGAGATATGGTCACCTTTTCTTTCAAGGATAGAGGGCAAGAGATGAAAAAAGCATTTCATGGGCCCTGGGCTCTGGGTGGTGCTATAATTGCACTGAGCTCCAAAACTCGAAGGGCAGAGGTACCCATCCACTCATAAATTTAAAAATAAATAAATAAATCTGTTTTGTGTGTGTATATTTATGTTAAATCAATCAATCAATTTACTTCTTGTGTATATATTTATGATAAACAGGGTCTTCCAGAGCACAAAGCTTAGTCCAGGGTCCCTTCTGCTCCCATCCCCTAGATCTTCCTCTTCTCTTTCAACATCAGCCAAGTTTGGCAAGGGAGAGTATCAACAATCCAAACCCAAAACCACTGGAGTTTTTAAAACTCTATAAAAATGCAAGAAGTTTCCCAGAGCAAAGAAAACGTTACGATTTGAGGGCTGAAACTAGAAGTCTGCAGAAAAAAAGAGCAGGAGTCAGGGAGACAGAGAGAGCAAAAGAGGGAGCAGTTGGGTGAGGAGGGGTGCTCAAAAGGGTTCCTCTTCTATTGAATGTCTAAATTTGTAAGGCCTTGTTTGGTACAGGTGTGCTCAATAGTTATAGACATGGTTCACTCTTCACTGAACCCCTGTTTTTGAGGTACAGCCAACCCTTTAGTAAAATCAATTTTTATGTCTTCCTTATAGTCCATTGGCTGTTCAGTATTGGGAAGACTAGCAAGTTGAATGCCATTGGGAAATGGAGGGTAATGGTGCCATTCTGGGAAGGCTCTGATGGAGATTAAGGACCACTGTTGGGGGAAAAGGGGCTTTGCCTTCCCAGTGCAAATTACCAAGCAGTTTCCCTGGTGACCAGCAGCAGCAAAGGCACCACAGAATTATATCAAATCTCCTGAGTTATACTTCCTAACACAACTTATTAGAAGGAATCTTCCTATGAGACATAAACAAGGTTTAGGAATGTTTCCTAACCCAGATTATTCATGAATGTAAAGAAAGTCATTTCTCTTTTAATTCTGTACTGCCAACTTTTTGCAACTCAGAACCCCCCATCCCACTGCTCCCAAATATGCATAATTTTACTGTAGCAACCCTATTCCTAGAGAACACATTTTTTACTCTGAGATCCAGACTTTCACTGGGTAGGTAATTCCACCTAATGTAGACAAAATGATTTTCAAGCTCTATCAAATATCATTGGACTAGTAATCTGAACTCCCTAGATCTTCTTTTTAATATTTTAATTTTTAATATTTTAAATTTAATATTTTAATATTTTAAAGATTTAGGAGATAGATTCTATGCATCAGACATTGTCATCAACCTCTGAGGTTGCAAAGATGATATGATAGTCTTTAGCCCCAAGTTGTTCAGCAGAGTTTATCAAGAAATGTAGAAAGAAAAAGAAAGAAGAAAAGAAAAGGAAGAAAGGAGGAAAGGAAGGAAGGAAGAAAGGAAAGAAGGAAGGAAGGAGTAGGAAGAAAGAAAAAGGGAAGGGGAAGGGAGAGGAGGGGAGGAGAGGGAGGGGAGGGAGAAGAAATGCTAAGTCCCAATACATCAGAACTATTCACCTTTACAAGGCAGAGGATGGTATGGGAAGAGAGGGAAAAATGAAACAAGATGTAACCAGAGAGGGAGACAAACCATAAGAGACTCTTAATCTTAGGAAACAAACTGAGGATTGTTGGAGGGGTGGGGGGTGGAGGGATGAGGTAATTGGGTGATGGACACTGGGAAGGGTATGTGTTGTAATGAGCACCGGATATTATAACAAATTACAGACTCGTACCCCTGAAACAAATAATACATTATATGTTAATTTAAAAAATAAAAATAATATACAAAATAAATAAAAGAATGACATTAAACATAAAAAAGTATCCACTCTTTAAAAAAGTGCAGTCACTCAGATTTCTGACTTTGCAGAAAACATCATTGTCTATCGTATCCTAAAGAAAAATTTCAATAAGTAGGAGAGAAAGTATTTTAAGTCACCTGGGTGTTAATTTAGTGGTGTATGAATTTTTGGAATTTATTCCCGTTTAAGGAATACTCTCAAACTAGTGCATGTTTGTTGATTTGGTTGGTGGTTTTATGTTAGACATGCAGATGCTAAGCTCAGATAAGTCTCATCTTCAAGTTCTTAGTTTATTATGGATCTCTGTGTTAGGGTTTCCTAGAAAAACAGAATCAATAGGATGCATATAAAGAAAGAGATTCAGGGGCACCTGGATGGCTCAGTCATTAAGCATCTGCCTTCCATTCAGGTCATGATCCCAGGCTCCTGGAATCAAACCCCACATGGGGCTCCCTGTTTAGCAGGAAGCCTGTTTCTCCCTCTCCCACTCCCTGTACTTGTGTTCCCTCTCTCACTGTCTCTGTCTCCCTGTCAAATAAATAAATAAAATCTTTAAAAAAAAAAAAGAAAAGAAAGAAAGAAATTCATTGTAAGGAATTGGCTCATCCAATTATGGAGTCTGGCAAATTAAATCCTCAGTATGAGCCAGCAGGCTAGAGACCCAGGAAAGCTAACCATACAAATGAAGTCCAAAGCTTTTTTTTGGAGAATTCTCTCTTGCATAGGTAGGCTGGTCTTTTTGTTCTCTTCAGTCCTTCAACTGATTGGATAAGGCCCATCCACATTATGGAGGACAATCTGCTTCCCCCAAATTCACTGATTTAAGCATTAATCTCATCCAAAACTCCCTCCAAATTGTTACAAAGTTAACCATCACAGTCTATTATGTGATGGGTCTTTATAGATTTTTGTGTCATTTAGTCCTTAACATAACCCTCTGAAGTAGTTATACTAACCATTCTCTTTTAGTAGATGAAGAAATTACACCTTAGGGGTTCAGAAACTTGCTGAAGGTCACACAACTAGTAAGTGGGGACACCGGGATTTGAAACCAGGCCTCTTTGCCCTCAAAGACAATGCTTTTTTCTAATCTATTCACACTGGTAAATGTCCCTTGTTGGTGTCTGCTATGCCAACATCAGTCACATAGAGAATTGCTCCTGTAAACCCATAAGAAATGCTGGTCAGGGCCAGTTCCTCGTTGCATCCCTCCTCCTTAGAGTTACATGCTCAGTTCTCCCCATATGCCCATAGGTGGGTAAAAGTAACAAAATCTCAAGATGCACTACCCCTCTTCTGGGGTAGGCTAGAGGCCTCTGGGGATTAGGGCAAACAGAAACAGAAATGGACCTAACACCATTATGAAACACCACCTGCACATCTGCACTGTAAAATGGCTATTCCTACAGACCACTCAATGACAGTAAACCCTCAAGTACCAGAATTTAATAGGTTAATGGCTCTGCACTTAAAATAAGAGTCTTGTATAGTCATACACCACAGAACATCTCCCTAGCTAATGTTTTATGGCAGAACGTCTTTTGGTTTTCAATACCTAACTTCATATATAACTTTCAGCACAACTAATTTTGGCTGATGTTTATACAAAAAAAGATTTAGAGTTCTATCTCTAAAATTCATTCTATCAGGGTTCTCCATAGAAAGAAAACTAATAGAATATATGCTGATACATTACTTAAGAGGAAATTTATTATAGGAATTGGCTCACATGGCAGCCAAGAAATCCCCTAATCAGCTGTGTGCCTTCTGGAGACCCAGGAAAGCTAGTGGAGTTCAGCCCAAGTACTGGGGGAACCAATGGGTAAGTCCCAGTCCAAAGACTCAAGAATCAGAGAGCACATGGTGCTAAGTCTTAGTCAAGTCCAAAGGTCAGAGAACACAGACCACTGAAGTCAGATCTCAAAAGAAAATGGAAGTCTCAGTTCAAACAGCAAATTTGCCTTTCCTCTGCCTTTTTGTTCTATTCAGGCCCTCAAGGGAGTGGAAGATGCCAGTTGCAGTGGTGAGACCAACTTTTTTACTCAGGCAACCAACTCAAATGCTAATTTCTTCCAGAAATGAGCTCACAGACACACCCAGAAATAATGTTTTACTAGCTCTCTGGCGTCCTTAGCCCAGTCAAGTTGACACATAAAATAAACCATCACATTTGTTACAACATATTAAACAAAATGATGTATAAGAAAATTCTGCAATTCCAAGTACAATCGTTAAAATGTCAGACACACACAGAATTTTTGAAAGCTGAAGAGTGCGAACACAGGGGAAACTCAACCTGCTACTGCATGTAAAGCAACTCTTTATCAATGGTTGTTTTTATTGTTTGTTTTTATTGTTTATACTGATTGCAACTCACTATCATAAGCATTTTACACTCTGTTATTTATATACATAAGTCATATACATAATTACTGGTTTCATTCCATTCAAGGAAATTGGAGGGATGGGGAGGGAGTGGTGTATCATACATGTATTTCCTATTTAAAATAGTAAGGAATTAGCACCAAGTCAGAATTTGTTGTACAGAACATCAGAATTTAAAAAATGAATTTCTGATGTTAAGAAAGTTCTGTGTACCAAATATCATTCTCGATGGGGAAAAAATGAGAACTTTTCCCCTAAGGTCAGGAACACGGCAGGAATGTCCACTATCACCACTGCTATTCAACATAGTACTAGAAGTCCTAGCCTCAGCAATCAGACAACAAAAAGAAATAAAAGGCATCCAAATCAGCAAAGAAGTCAAACTCTCACTCTTTGCAGATGATATGATACTTTATGTGGAAAACTCAAAAGACTCCACTCCAAAACTGTTAGAACTCATACAGCAAAGTGTCAGGATATAAAATCAATGCACAGAAATCAGTTGCATTTCTATACACCAACAGCAAGACAGAAGAAAAAGAAATTAACAAGTCTATTCCATTTACAATTGCACCCAAAACCGTAAGATACCTAGGAATAAACCTTACTAAAGAGCAAAGAATCTGTACTCAGGAAACTATAGGGTACTCATGAAAAAAATTGAAGAGGACACAAAGAAATGGAAAAACATTCCATGCTCATGGATTGGAAGAAAAAATATTGTGAAAATGTCCATGCTACCTAAAGCAATCTACACATTTAATGCAATCCCTATCAAAATACTATCAATTTTTTCCCAAAGAAATGGAACAAATAATCCTAAAATTTATATGGAACCAAAAGACCCCGAATGGCCAGAGGAATGTTGGAAAAGAAAACCAAAGCTGGCAGCATCACAATTCCAGACTTCAAGCTCTATTACAAAGCTGTTATCATTGGGAGGCCTGGATGGCTCAGTCAGTTAAGTGTCTGCCTTCGCCTCAGATCATGATCCCAGAGTCCTGAGATCAAGCCCCACATCGGGCTTCCTGCTCTGTGGAGAGCCTGCTTCTCCCTCTCCTTCTGCCTGCTGCTCTGCCTACTTCTGCTCTATCTCTGTGAAATAATAAATTTAAAATATCTTTAAAAAACAACAAAGCTGTAATCATCAAGATAGTATGGTATGGGCACAAAAACAGACACATAGATCAATGGAACCGAATAAAGAGCCCAGAAATAGACCCTCAACTCTATGGTCAACTAATCTTCAACAAAACAGGAAAGAACATCCAATGGAAAAAAGACAATCTCTTCAACAAATGGTGTTGGGAAAACTGGACAGCCACATGCAGAAGAATGAAAATGGACCATTTCCTTACACCACACACAAAAATAGACTCAAAATGAATGAAAGACCTCAGTGAGGCAGGAATCCATCAAAATCCTTGAGGAGAACACAGGCAGCAACCTCTTCGACCTCAGCTGCAGCAACATCTTCCTGGGAACATTGCCAAAGGCAAGGGAAGCAAGGGCAAAAATGAACTATTGGGACTTCATGAAGATCCAAAGCTTTTGCACAGCAAAGGAAACAGTCAACAAAACCAAAACACAACTGACAGAATGGGAGAAGATATTTGCAAATGACATATCGGATAAAGGGCTAGATACCAAAATCTATAAAGAACTTATCAAACTCAACACCCAAAGGACAAATAATCCAATCAAGAAATGGACAGAAGTTAAAAAAAAAAAAAAGAAATGGACAGAAGACATGAGGAGACATTTCTGCAAAGACATCCACATGGCCAACAGACACATGAAAAAGTGCTCCACATCACTTGGCATCAGGGAAATACAAATCAAAACCACAGTGAGATACCACCTTACACCAGTTAGAATGGCTAAAATTAACCAATCAGGAAAGGACAGGTGTTGGTGAGGATGTGGAGAAAGGAGAACCCTCCCACACTGTTGGTGGGAATTCAAGCTGGTGCAGCTACTCTGGAAAACAGTATGGAGGTTCCTCAAAAAGTTGAAAATAGAGCTACCCTAGGACCCAGCAATCACACTACTGGATATTTACCCTAAAGGTATAAATGTAGTGATCCAAAGGGGCACATGCACCCGAATGTTTATAGCAGCAATGACCGCAATAGCCAAACTATGGAAAGAACTTAGATGTCCATCAACAGATGAGTGAATAAATAAGAAGTGGTATATATATACAATGGAATACTATGCGGCCATTAAAAAATAAAATCTTGCATTTGCAATGACATGGATGTAACTAGAGGGTATTATGCAAAGCAAAATAAGTCAATCAGAGAAAGACAATTATCATATGATCTCTTTGATATGAGGAATTTGGGAGGCAGGGTGGGGGATCATGGTAGGTAGGGAGGGAGAAAATGAAACAAGATGGGATCGGGAGGGAGACAAACCATAAGAGACTCTTAATCTCAGGAAACAAACTGAGTGTTGCTGGGGAGGGGGGCAGGAAGAGATGGGGGGGCTGGGTTATGGACATTGGGGAGGGTATGTGCTATGGTGAGTGTTGTGAATTGTGTAAGACTGATGATTCACATACCTGTACCCCTGAAGCAAATAATACATTATATGTTAATTTAAAAGAAAAAGGGGGAAAAAAAGTTCTGTGTAATTTCTTTCAGTAACTTAGGTGGCCAGGAGAATTTATTGATCCCTCTGTCTTCAGGGGAACATAAAGTATCCATGTCCATTCTTATACTCTGGAAATGAGCAAGCTTAAACTGCTGCCTCATTGAGGGCCTTGTTCATTGGATAAACAAGGTCAGAAGAGTTCTTGCTTTTCCTCCATGTCAGCAAATACCATGGTGGCAAGGAGGCCTTTTGGTGGCAGAAAGGCCTTTGTAATGTAGCCAAAACACCTATCAAAAGTTGTGGATGCTGGAGCAAATGTTGTTTGCACAGATGCTAGCTGCCAGAACGCCATAGCCTAGAGTAACAACTTCCAAATACTTCCACTGAGTGCTCGCCATAAACTAAGATTAATCATTGTTTGTTTAATGGTTTAAATACCAGTAATACACAGAAAGTCCTGATTCCTCTTCTCTTGGAGTCAAAATGGACACGCAAAGACAGCTTTTCACAAGTGGATGAAGTGTGTGGTGCAGAGCCCGCAAGACCTTCTTTGTTTCACCAAAAAAGGCATATGCACCACTCTGTGAATAAGTTCACTTTGGTGAACTATGAGCATAGATATGTGCTCCAAGTTGCTGGCACACCATTTCATGATGCTTCTGATTTAGACCCTGATGCTGTCAAACATACAAAAAAATCATTCTTGACAGGCAAAGAGAGAATGATAGTAGAGGTGCTGCTGTTCCTGAAAATACATCAGGTCTTTCTTCATTTGCAAAAGCATGAGCTGAAGGTCTATTTTTAGGTGAATCAGTACATAAAGTTGGATCTGCTGAAGGCCTGTAGAAGATAAGGCAGGTATGTGCTTCCTAATCTCTGTACTTTATAAATGTAAAAGTTTTGTGTGTCTTTGGTTTTGAATCAAATATATAGAATTGGATGGATTTTATCAATACTCTGATCTTCCATTATCTCTGTTTTTGGGGAGGAAAGAATATAACTGTTGGTCTAAGTTTGTAACAAACCAAAGTAAATTCCTCTTAATGCATCAGCATGTTAAAGTAGCTAAATACTGAAAAATTCATCACTCTTAGACAAGGGGCTGATCATCTACTGTGTGAAAGAGACCTTTTTTTTTTCTCTCCATGCGTGAAATAGAGGTTTTCATAGATATCCAAGAAAATGCACAAATACATACCTGTATGACTTTGTATTTTCAAACCAAGAAGCAAGGATTTAGATCCAAGATTATCTTCTATATGTGGTGTATTAGTTAATTCCCTCCTTGAACACTCCACAAATAAAAACCAAAGCACACAACATAACATTCGCTTTCTTCTTCAACAAACATCCAGATTTACAGTGTCTAACCTAAAGGAGATACTCAAATTTTTGTTTTGTTACTTTCTTTATAAAGAAATATGAAAATAAAACATAAACATGATGAGGGTAGACCACAGCTCATAACTGTTACCCAAATTTACCAGCCGCAGGTAACAAGAAATGAACCTCACAAACATAAAACCAAAAATTACAATCCAGGCAAAAGAATGCATACTGAGAGGGGCGCCTGGGTGGCTCAGTAGGTTAAGACTTTACCTTCGGCTCAGATCTCAGGGTCCTGGGATCTGGCTGCATCAGGCTCTCTGCTCAGCAGGGAGCCTACTTCTCCACCCCACCACCACCCACCCCACCCACAACCCCCCCCAGCCCCACCTGCCTCTCTGCCTACTTGGGATCTCTCTCTCTCTCTGTCAAATAAATAAATAAAATCTTAAAAAAAAATGCATACTGAGAGGCACCTGAGTGGCTCAGTCACTGGGTGTCTGCCTTTTGCTCAGATCATGACCCCAGGGTCCTGGGATTGAGCCCTGCATCAGGGTCCCTGCTCAGCAAGAAGCCTATTTCTCTCTCTCCTACTCCCCCTGCTTGAGTTGCCTCTCTTGTTGTCTCTTTCTCTCTGTCAAATAAATAAATAAATAAAATCTTTTTTAAAAATGCATACTGGATGACAGCATATATATAAAATTGTCAAAGTAGGCAAGACCAAACTCTGGTATTTAGGGATGTATGCTTCAATGATAAAACTATAAATAAAAGCAAGGAAGTGACCTCCCAAAAGAAGAGTGTGGTTTCCTCCATGGAGAAAGGAGAAATAATAACTGGAAGGGGGTAGTCAGGGCATCTCTGGAGCAATGCATGTAAATTTTAGGGGGTTTATGAAATCTGTGAACTGGTTTTAGACCCCTGCCTATAGGAACCTGAATTTCAGAGGAAAATAGACTTGTATTGACTACCTAATGGTCAGGGAAAGAGATAGCTTAATTATACAGAAAGGAGCCAGAACAGATGTTTTTTCTCCTCAATCTTCAATAAAACTCAACAACAAAGACAGAGAAAATTGTAACATCTGTTGTCCTCTGTGACATTTTCAAAGATGGCAGTTCTTAATCTGCCTTTCCCATACCAAGAAAAATGGTAGTCTTATGAAGAACTCTTCAAGACCAATGTCCAATCCCTATTTCCCCTCGATATTGTATAGAAGAGAAGCTGAAGGCTTCCTTTGCAATTATTTCTTCCCTGTGCATAGTCCTGGACCCAGATGGATGAAAAGAGAAATGTAGTAAAACAAAGCCGATAAGACAGCTCCAGGCACAGGACCAACCTGTCTTGCTCATATCTTCCCTGGCAAATGGATCTGAGATACTTGAAGGAGAAAAAGAAAACAAAGCAGACCCTCAGAGCCCTGACATGCTCAGTGCTGTGCTTGCCAAGAAGACCCCAGCACATCACCCTGGGCCAGATCATCACTTGATGTGTGGCCGTATTCTCTCATCCTGGCTCCTTATCTCCAAACATATCATTGGGTTAAGACAATAAGCCTACTTATGCTGCCCTCTAACCCACCACTCTGTTTGTTCCCTTTAAGACTGAAAGTTCACTTAAAACTTGATACTGTTTAAGGTTATAAATATGCATATCTGGAATCCCACATGTTCTAGAACAAGCTGACTAGCATGCGCTATAGCAGAGTTGGGAGACCAGGCTGTAGTATTACACTGGCTTTTGTTCCTTCTGCAGCTATGATCTGTACCCCCACTGCCCACCCAAGTGCCACATTGGAGCAGGACCCAGGCTCTGACTAGAAAATATTGGTAGACCAAATAAAATTCCAAATGAAAATTTATGAATCCCTTACTATGTCCCAGGAACTTTGAATTAGCCCCTTTCAAGTATTTGATCTTACCAACCCCCAAATCCCTGTGAGATTCTCATTTTATAGGTGAGAAAACTAAGGCTCTGAGAAGTGAAGTCACTTCCCCCAAAGACATACTTGGCTTTGACTCTTGTCAGAGAAATAGAACATTTGGCTCAGAGTCATACTGAATAACTATTTAACCATAACCAACCATGGGCTGAAAATCAAGGACACTGTCAGTTTATGAGCTTAAAATCAAGATCCCTCAACAACACTTTGCTAAGGGATCCCTCCCAGAGCTACCTTCAATCTGTCTTGGGAACTTAAACATTGTGACAATTGCTTGCATGACAACCTTACCTAAGGTTTCTATGCTTCCATTTTATATAAAATGCAATAGACTCTCTCCTACTTCCAAGGCAAATATCAAGAGCAAATGTAAGTTTTATGGGTGAGACTAATTAAACAGAATTCCCACTATGATGCATTATTTGATTCAGGCACAGAGACATAGATTTGAAGTACGAACTCTGAGCAGGTACAATGAGGGAAGGAACAGCAACGTTGGTCATATGAAAAATAAGGAAAGGGATTCAAGCTCATAGAACATAAATGCCTATATAAGATATCCCTCACTTTCATGTTCTCATTGTCCTAATTTCCTCTTTCAGTTATTATTCAGTTTTTATTTTATCATGTTTGCTCATACAAATCCTCATGATATATCTTACATTTAGAAAAAATTTCAAGAAATTTTTAAAATATTTTTATTTATTTATTTATTTATTTATTTAGAGAACACAGAAGTTCAGGGACTGGCAGAGGGTGAGAGAATCCCAAACAGGCTCTCTGCTGAGTGCAGAGCCCAATTGGGTGGGGAGGGGGGTGCAGAGCCTTGATATCAAAACTCTGAAATCATGATCTGAGTGGAAAACAAGAGTTGGGTAGTCCATACTACCCAATGCAACCTATAGATTCAGTGCAATCCCTATCAAGATACCAATAACATTTTTCACAGAACTAGAACAAATAATACTAAAATTTGTATGGGATCACAAAAGACCCCAAAATAGCCAAAGCAATCCTGAAAAAGAAGAACAAAGCTAGAGGTATCACAATTCCAGATTTCAAGATATGCTACAAAGCTGTAGTAATCAAAACCAGTGTGACATTGGGACAAAAACAGACACATAGATCAATGGAACAGAACAGATGAATGGATAAAGAAGATGAGGTTACTCTTCAAAGTGTAGGGATAGAGGGCACATACCTCAATATTATCAAAGCCATCTATGAAAAACCCACCGCAAATATCATTCTCAATGGAGAAAAACTGAAAGCTTTTCCGCTAAGGTCAGGAACATGGAAGGGATGTCCACTGTCCCCACTGCTATTCAACATAGTACTAGAAGTCCTAGCCTCAGCAATCAGACAACAAAAAGAAATTAAAGGCATCCAAATTGGCAAAGAAGAAGTCAAAACAGCAGTCTTTGCAGATGATATGATACTATATGTGGAAAACCCAAAAGACTCCACTCCAAATCTGCTAGAACTTGTACAGGAATTCAGTAAAGTGTCCGGATATAAAATCAATGCACAGAAATAAGTTGCATTTCTCTACACCAATAACAAGACAGAAGAAAGAGAAATTAAGGAGTCAATCCCATTTACAATTGCACCCAAACCATAAGATACTTAGGAATAAACCTAACCAAAGAGGCAAAGAATCTATACCCAGAAAACTATAAAGAACTCATGAAAGAAATTGAGGAAGACACAAAGAAATAGAAAAATGTTCCATGCTCATGGATTGGAAGAATAAATATTGTGACAATGTCTATGCTACCTAAAGCAATCGACACATTTAATGCAATCCCTATCAAATCCCATCCATTTTTTTCAAAGAAATGGAACAAATAATCCTAAAATTTATATGGAACCAGAAAAGACCTCAAATAGCCAAAGGAGTATTGAAAAAGAAAACCAGAGTTGGTGGCATCACAATTCCAAGCTCTATTACAAAGCTGTCATCATCAAGGCAGTATGCTACTGGCACAAAAACAGACACATAGATCAATGGATCAGAATAGAGAGCCCAGAAATAGACCCTAAACTCTATGGTCAACCAATCTTCAACAAAGCAGGAAGGAATGTCCAATGGAAAAAAGATAGCCTCTTCAACAAGTGGTGTTGGGAAAATTGGACAGCCACATGCAAAAAATGAAACTGGACCATTTCCTTACACCACACACCAAAATAGACTCAAAATGAATGAAGGACCTCAATGTGAGACAGGAATCCATCAAAATCCTTGAGGAGAACACAGGCAGCAACCTCTTTGACCTCAGTTGCAGCAACTTCTTCCTAGGAACATCACCAAAGGCAAGGGAAGCAAGGGCAAAAATGAACTATTGGGACTTCATCAAGATCAAAACTTTTGCACAGCAAAGGAAACAGTTAACAAAGCCAAAAGACAACTTACAGAATGGGAGAAGATATTTGCAAACGACATATCAGATAAAGGGCTAGTATCCAAAATCTATAAAAAGCTTATCAAACTCAACACCCAAAGGACAAATAATCCAATCAAGAAATGGGCAGAGGACATGAACAGACATTACTGCAAGGAAGATATCCAGATGGCCAACAGACACATGAAAAAGTGCTCCACATCTCTTGGCATCAGGGAAATACAATTCAAAACCACAATGAGATACCACCTCACACCAATCAGAATGGCTAAAATTAACAAGTCAGGAAATGACAGATGCTGGCGAGGATGTGGAGAAAGGGGGACCCTCCCACACTGTTGGTGGGAATGCAAGCTGGTGCAACCACTCTGGAAAACAGCATGGAGATTCCTCAAAAAGTTGAAAATAGAGCTACCCTAGGACCCAGCAATTGCACTACTGGGTATTTACCCTAAAGATACAAATGTAGTGATCCGAAGGGGCACGTACACCCGAATGTTTATAGCAGCAATGTCCACAATAGCCAAACTATGGAAAGAACCTAGATGTCCATCAACAGATGAATGGATAAATAAGAAGTGGTATATATATACAATGGAATACTATGCAGCCATCAAAAGAAATGAAATCTTGCCATTTGTGACGACATGGATGGAACTAGAGGGTATTATGCTTAGTGAAATAAATCAATCGGAGAAAGACAACTATCATATGATCTCCCTGATATGAGGAAGTGGAGATGCAACATGGGGGGTTTGGGGGTAGGAAAAGAATAAATGAAACAAGATGGGATCAGGAGGGAGACAAACCATAAGAGACTCTCAGTCTCACAAAACAAACTGGGGGTGGCTGGGGGGAAGGAGGGTAGGGAAAGTGTCATGGGATTATGGACATTGGAGAGAGTACATGCTACGGTGAGTGCTGTGAAGTGTGTAAACCTGGCGATTCACAGATCTGTACCCCTGGGGCTAATAATACATTATATATTTATTAAAAATTTTTAAAAATTATATTAAAAAAAGAAGATGTGGTATAAATATATATACAATGGAATACTATGCAGCCATGAAAAAATGAAATCTTGCCATTTGTAATGATATGGATGGAACTAGAGGGCATTATCTAAGTGAAATAAATCAATCAGAGAAAGACAATTATCGTATGATCTCACTAATATGAGGAATATAAGAAACAAGATGGAGGATCATAGGTGAAGGGAGGGAAAAATGAAACAGAATGGGACATGGAGGAAGACAAATCATAAGAGACTCTTAATCTCAGGAAACAAACTGAGGGTTGCTGGAGGGGAGGGGAGGTTGGTTTGCAGTGGCTGGGAGATTGACATTGGGGAGGGTGAGTGCTGTGACTTGTGTAAGACTGATGAATCACAGACCTATACCCCTGAAGCAAAAAATACATTCTATGTTAATTTTAAAAAACAATGATCTGCATGCAGACTGTAATGAGTGCAAGAAATAAACCATTTTTGTATTAAGCCACCAACATTTTGAGATTGTTAGAGCAGTTAGTATCGCTTATCATGATTTCATGCTAAGAGAGTTCTAATTGTTCTGCCTTTTAATACTGGTAAAACAAAAGGTAGAAAAAAACAATTTTGAAACCATCACAAAGAATTAATACAAATTTATAGCTTGGGAAGTGCCAGGGCAGATTTCAGGTTCTGGCAGAATTCCTGATAAGACTCTCTGTTGCTCGTTTCTGGTTCCATACATTTGGCTTTTTCTTTTGAGAAGCTGCCAACATCCTTTTAATATCCTGAGTGTTTTAGTTGGTTGAATGGTACCTATTCCCCACCGCACCCCCCAAAAAAGGCATGTTCACAACCCAATCCCCAGAACCTGTGAATGGGACCTTACTTGGAAAAGGGGTCTTTGCGGATATCATTAAATTAAAGATCCTGAGAGAAGATCTTCCTGGATTACCCAAGTGGATACTGAATCCGATGACAAGTATCCTTATAAGAGATGTAAAAGAAGACACGGATGTACAGAGAAGCCCATGGGAAGAGGGAGGCAGACATTGGAGTCAGGCATCTGTAAGCCAAGGAACACAGGGAGCCACCAGAAGCTGGAGGAGTTGGAGAAGGATTCTCCACTAGACCTTCAGTGAGAGCATGGTCCTGCCAACACCTTGATTTCAGACATCTGGCCTCCAAACTGTGAAAGGTTGCTATTTGGCTGTTTTAAACTACCAAGTTTGTGGTAACTTGTCATGGCAACCTTAAAAGACCAATACAAATTTCAACTTCCCCACAGAGTAACCAGACCTGCAGCATCCCCTGTTGCCCCTGACCTTTTTCTAAGGAAAATCTCATGGGTTGTTTTTTTTTTTTTTTTTTTTGTCCTGATGGTTTCTACTGTTGATTACTACTAGAAATAAGCCCGGGACGACCAAAAGTAGACACTTGGAGAAATGACAAGAAATCCTTAAAAAGCTCTGTGCTCTCTGACATCTGATTGGATGGCACACAGAAGCCTGGGTGAACCCCCACTTTCTACATTTATTTATGAGTCAAGCTCACCGAACAACCCCTTCCCTCAGTGATCTCCAAACTTTTCTTATTATATATGCTTGTATTTACCAGTAGTATTTTGAACACACATTCCCCCCAAAATGTGCTCATTTCTTTATATTTTTGTTTTTATGAAACATACATAACATAAACTTTACCCTTTTCACTATCTTTAGGTGTACAACTGGGTGGCAGTAAGTACATTCACAATACGGTGCAGACACTTCCAGAACTTTTTCATCAGCCCAAAGAGAAATTCAATAACCATTAAGCAGTAACCTCCATTCTCCATTCCACCCAGCCTCTGGTAATTTCCATGATACCTTCTGCCTCTGCGTTTGTCTGCTCTAGGTACCCCATCAATGTGGAGTCATACAATATTTGTCCTTTGGTGTCTTATTTATTACATTCAGCATGTTTTCCAGGTTCATCTATGGTGTAGCCTGTATCAGAATTTCATTCCTTTTTTAAGGCAGAATAAGTCCATCATTTCTTGATGGACATTTGACTGTCTCCAGCCTTGGTCTAACTGTGATGCTACCATCAATATTGGGGCACAGATACCTGCATTTTCAGTTCTTTGGGGGATATACTGAGAAGTTAAGGGCTAGGTCCTATGGTAAGTCCACACGTAACTTTGTGAGGAAGTGCCAGGCTGTTTTCTACAGCTTTGGTGCCATGTTACATTCCCACCAGCAACACAAACACACCCCACACTCTTGGTTTGCAGTTTCTCTTCATCCTTACCCACACTCACTTTGTGGTCTTTTGATAAGAGCCAACTTAATAGGTGTGATCATTTATTTTTAACACATGTATCCACTGTGCTGTGAGTTATTGTTAATTATGCAATGTAAAAATAGAAAATCTGAACTTCAAACTTGAAAAAGATAAATGCAATCTATATTTTTTAGTAAATTTAAATTGTATTTATTAATCCTCAGAATGTTTCAGAATGTTTACACTTAAAATTTAACATCAAGGGGGGAGGAGTCAAGATGGCAGAGAAGTAGCAAGCTGAGACTACTTCAGGTAGCAGGAGATAAGCTAGATAGCTTATCTAAAGATTGCAAACACCCACAAATCCAACAGGAGATCGAAGAGAAGAAGAACAGCAATTCTAGAAACAGAAAATCAACGACTTTCTAAAAGGATCTCTTCTGATTTGGTTAAAGTATATTTTCCTCGGGTCTTTGCCACCCTTTTAGTATTTTACTTGCTCCTTCATATACTCTTGTCTGGGCAAAATGACAAGGCAGAAAAATTCACCACAAAAAAAAGAACAAGAGGCAGCACCGAAGGCTAGGGACCTAATCAATACAGACATTGGTAATATGTCAGATTTTGAGTTCAGAATGATGATTCTCAAGGTTCTAGCCAGGCTCAAAAAAGGCAAGGAAGATATTAGAGAAACCCTCTCCGGAGATATAAAAGCCCTTTCTGGAGAAATAAAAGAACTAAAATCTAAACAAGTTGAAATCAAAAAAGCTATTAATGAGCTGCAATCAAAAATGGAGGCTCTCACTGCTAGGATAAATGAGGCAGAAGAAAGAATTAGTGATATAGAAGACCAAATGACAGAGAATAAAGAAGCTGAGCAAAAGAGGGACAAATAGCTAATGGGCCACGAGGGGAGAATTTGAGAGATAAGTGACACCATAAGATGAAACAACATTAGAATAATTGGGATTCCAGAAGAAGAAGAAAGAGAGAGGGGAGCAGAAGGTATATTGGAGAGAATTATTGAGAGAATTTCCCTAATATGACAAAGGGAACAAGCATCAAAATCCAGGAGGCACAGAGAACCCCCCTCAAAATCAACAAGAATAGGTCCACACCCTGTCACCTAATAGTAAAATTTACAAGTCTTAGTGACAAAGAGAAAATCCTGAAAGCAGCCCGGGAAAAGAAGTCTGTAACATACAATGGTAAAAGTATTAGATTGGCAGCAGACTTATCCACAGAGAACTGGCAGGCCAGAAAGAGCTGGCATGATATATTCAGAGCACTAAATGAGAAAAACTGCAGCCAAAAATACTATATCCAGCTAGGCTATCACTGAAAATAGAAGGAGAGGGGCGCCTGGGTGGCTCAGTGGGTTAAGCCGCTGCCTTCGGCTCAGGTCATGATCTCGGAGTCCTGGGATCGAGCCCTGTGTCGGGCTCTCTGCTCGGCAGGGAGCCTGCTTCCTCCTCTCTCTCTGCCTGCCTCTCTGCCTGCTTGTGATCTCTCTGTCAAATAAATAAATAAAATCTTTAAAAAAAAAAAAAAGAAAAAAGAAAATAGAAGGAGAGATTAAAAGCTTCCAGGACAAACAAAAACTGAAAGAATTTGCAAACACCAAACCAACTCTATAGGAAATATTGAAAGGGGTCCTCTAAGCAAAGAGAGAGCCTAAAAGTAGTAGATCAGAAAGGAACAGAGACAATATACAGTAACAGTCACCTTACAGGCAATACAATGGCACTAAATTCATATCTCTCAATAGTTACCCTGAATGTTAATGGGCTAAATGCCCCAATCAAAAGACACAGGGTATCAGAATGGATAAAAAAACAAAACCCATCTATATGTTGCCTACAAGAAACTCATTTCAGACCTGAAGACACCTCCAGATTTAAAGTGAGGGGGTGGAAAACAATTTACCATGTTAATGGACATCAGAAGAAAGCAGGGGTGGCAATCCTTATATCAGATCAATTAGATTTAGCCCAAGACTATAATAAGAGATGAGGAAGGACACTATATCATACTCAAAGGATCTGTCCAAAAAGAAGATCTAACAATTTTAAATATCTATGCCCCTAACGTGGGAGCAGCCAACTATATAAACCAATTAATAACAAAATCAAAGAAACACATCGACAAGAATACAATAATAGTAGGGGATTTTAACACTCCCCTCACTGAAATGGACAGATCATCCAAGCAAAAGATCAACAAGGAAATCAAGGCCTTAAATGACACACTGGACCAGATGGACATCACAGATCTATTCAGAACATTTATCCCAAAGCAATAGAATACACATTCTTCTCTAGTGCACATGGAACATTCTCCAGAATAGATCACATCCTCGGTCCTAAATCAGGTCTCAACCGGTATCAAAAGATTGGGATCATTCCCTGCATATTTTCAGACCACAGTGCTCTGAAGCTAGAACTCAATCACAACAGGAAATTGGGAAAGAACCCAACTACATGGAGACTAAACAGCATCCTTCTAAAGAATGAATGGGTCAACCAGGAAATTAAAGAAGAATTGAAAAAATTAATGGAAACAAATGAAAATGAAAACACAACAGTTCAAAATCTGTGGGACACAGCAAAGGCAGTCCTGAGAGGAAAATATATAGCGGTACAAGCCTTTCTCAAGAAACAAGAAAGGTCTCAAGTACACAACCTAACCCTACACCTAAAGGAGCTGGAGAAAGAACAAGAAAGAAACCCTAAACCCCGTAGGAGAAGAGAAATCATAAAGATCAGAGCAGAAATCAATGAAATAGAAACCAAAAAAACAATAGAACAAATCAACGAAACTAGGAGCTGGTTCTTTGAAAGAATTAATAAGATTGATAAACCCCTGGCCAGACTTATCAAAAAGAAAAGAGAAAGGACCCAAATAAATAAAATCATGAATGAAAGAGGAGAGATCACAACAAACACCAAAGAAATACAGACAATTATAAGAACATACTATGAGCAGCTCTACACCAACAAATTTGACAATCTGGAAGAAATAGATGCATTCCTAGAGACATATAAACTACCACAACTGAACCAGGAAGAAATAGAAAACCTGAACAGACCCATAACCAGTAAGGAGATTGGAACAGTCATCAAGAACCTCCAAACAAACAAAAGCCCAGGGCCAGATGGCTTCCTGGGGGAATTCTACCAAACATTTAAAGAAGAACTAATTCCTATTCTCCTGAAACTGTTCCAAAAAATAGAAATGGAAGGAAAACTTCCAAACTCATTTTATGAGGCCAGCATCACCTTGATCCCAAAACCAGACAAGGATCCCAGCAAAAAAGAGAACTACAGACCAATATCCTTGATGAACACAGATGCAAAAATTCTCACCAAAATACTAGCCAATAGGATTCAATAGTACATTAAAAGGATTATTCACCACGACCAAGTGGAATTTATTCCAGGGCTGCAAGGTTGGTTCAACATCCGCAAATCAATCAATGTGATACAACACATTAATAAAAGAAAGAAAAAGAACCATATGATACTCTCAATAGATGCTGGAAAAGCATTTGACAAAGTACAGCATCCCTTCCTGATCAAAACTCTTCAAAGTGTAGGGATAGAGGGCACATACCTCAATATTATCAAAGCCATCTGTGAAAAACCCACAGCGAATATCATTCTCAATGGAGAAATACTGAAAGCTTTTCTGCTAAGGTCAGGAACACAGCAGGGATGTCCATTATCACCACTGCTATTCAACATAGTACTAGAAGTCCCAGCTTCAGCAATCAGACAACAAAAGGAAATTAAAGGCATCCAAATCAGCAAAGAAGAAGTCAAATTATCACTCTTTGCAGATGATATGATACTATATGTGGAAAACCCAAAAGACTCCACTCCAAATCTGCTAGAACTTGTACAGGAATTCAGTAAAGAGTCAGGATATAAAATCAATGCACAGAAATCAGTTGCATTTCTCTACACCAACAACAAGACAGAAGAAAGAGAAATTAAGGAGTCAATCCCATTTACAATTGCACCCAAAACTATAAGATACCTAGGAATAAATCTAACCAAAGAGGCTAAGAATCTATACTCAGAAAACTATAAAGTACTCATGAAAGAAATTGAGGAAGACACAAAGAAATGGAAAAATGTTCCATGCTTACGGATTGGAAGAATAAATATTGTGAAAATGTCTATGCTACCTAAAGCAATCAACACATTTAATGCAATTCCTATCAAAATACTATCCATTTTTTTCAAAGAAATGGAACAAATAACCCTAAAACTTATATGGAACCAGAAAAGACCTCGAATAGCCAAAGGAATATTGAAAAAGAAAGCCAAAGCTGGTGGCATCACAATTCCGGACTTCAAGGTCTATTACAAAGCTGTCATCATCAAAACAGCATGGTACTGGCACAAAAACAGACACATAGATCAATGGAACAGAATAGAGAGCCCAGAAATAGACCCTCGACTCTATGGTCAACTAATCTTCGACAAAGCAGGAAAGAATGTCCAATGGAAAAAAGACAGCCTCTTCAAGCCTCTTCAATAAATGGTGTTGGGAAAATTGGACAGCCACATGCAGAAAAATGAAACTGGACCATTTCCTTACACCACACTCGGAAATAGACTCAAATGGATAAAGGACCTCAATGTGAGAAAGGAATCCATCAAAATCATTGAGGAGAACACAGGCAGCAACCTCTTCGACCTCACCTGCAGCAACATCTTCCTGGGAACATTGCCAAAGGCAAGGGAAGCAAGGGCAAAAATGAACTATTGGGATTTCATGAAGATCCAAAGCTTTTGCACAGCAAAGGAAACAGTTAACAAAACCAAAAGATTACAGAATGGGAGAAGATATTTGCAAACGACATATCAGATAAAGAGCTAGTGTCCAAAATCTATAAAGAACTTAGCAAACTCAACACCCAAAGAACAAATAATCCAATCAAGAAATGGGCAGAGGACATGAACAGACATTACTGCAAGGAAGATATCCAGATAGCCAACAGACACATGAAAAAGTGCTCCCCATCTCTTGGCATCAGGAAATACAAATCAAAACCACAATGAGATATCACCTCACACCAGTCAGAATGGCTAAAATTAACAAGTCAGGAAATGACAGATGCTGGCGAGGATTCAGAGAGAGGGGAACCCTCCTACACTGTTGGTGGGAAAGCAAGCTGGTGCAACCACTCTGGAAAACAGCATGGAGGTTCCTCAAAAAGTTGAAAATAGAGCTACCCTAGGACCCAGCAATTGCACTGCTGGGTATTTACCCTAAAGATACAAATGTAGTGATCCAAAGGGGCACGTACACCCGAATGTTTATAGCAGCAATGTCCACAATAGCCAAACTATGGAAAGAACCTAGATGTCCATCAACAGATGAATGGATAAATAAGAAGTGGTATATATACACAATGGAATACTATGCAGCCATCAAAAGAAATGAAATCTTGCCATTTGTGACGATGTGGATGGAACTAGAGGGTATCATGCTTAGAGAAATAAGTCAATTGGAGAAAGACAACTATCATATGATCTCCCTGATATGAGGAATTGGAGATGCAACATTGGGGGTTAAGGGGGTAGGAGAAGAATAAATGAAACAAGATGGGATCAGGAGGGAGACAAATCATAAGTGACTCGTAATCTCACAAAACAAACTGAGGGTTGCTAGGGGGAGGGGGTTTGGGTGAAGGGGGTGGGGTTATGGACATTGGGGAGTGTATGTGCTAAGGTGAGTGCTGTGAAGTGTGTAAACCTGGCGATTCACAGACCTGTACCCCTGGGGATAAAAATATATTATATGTTTATAAAAAATAAAAATTAAAAAAATTTAAAATCAAAATTAATTATTTTAGTGAACACACATGATTAAATGGAACTTGTTATGTTTTTAAACTGCAGCTGAACATTTTATGATGTTGCTATCATCTGAAAAAAAAGCTCCTTATGTAGATATTTTGATCCACAGGGTGAAACTATATAATTGCTTATAATTCTGGGTGCTTAATTTTCAATGTTTTTCTGTTAAAATACCACTAGTAAATTTTCATCTTTCTGATATCAGTCTGTTTCTTTGTAAATGAACCAGAAACTATTGCATTTTCTTACTATTACCAAATTGTTTCAAAACTCATTTACACTCTCCATCTGAAGGGTATTTTTAAAGAGAAAATTTAGATTCGAATTTTTTAAGTTTGAGAGAGGGAAATTTGTACATGACACATTTACATTGTTTTTGACAATAAAATCACATAACAGCTGGAACATTTCCAAACATCCAATTTAAAAACGCTTTGTTCATAGCAGGAGTTTCTTTTGAAAAGCAATTACTTTCTTTTTCGTTGTTAAAACATCGCTTTAAACTTGGAGGATAGAATAAGTGTGTTTATGTTTTCAAGAAATGTCTGTTGGGTGGCATACTACTAACAACCCCTTGTCTGCACAGAAAAGGTCAGCAAATTCAGAACACTTGTCTTTGTGTTTAAAAAAATGTAAAATACATCTTGAAGTTAAACAATGCTTTAGTACTTTGCCATGAAAAATGTAGTGTAATTGTTAAGGTACAAAAGGATTTCCAGGGCTCCTGGATGGCTCAGTTGGTTAAGCAACTACCTTCATCTCTGGTCATCCTGGGATCGAGTCCCGCATCGGGCTCCCACAACTACCTTCATCTCTGGTCATCCTGGGATCGAGTCCCGCATCGGGCTCCCACCTCCACAGGGAGTCTGCTTCTCCCTCTGACCTTCTCCTCTCTCACGCTCTCTTTCACTTCTCTCTTTCAAATAAAGAAGTAAAATCTTTAAAAAAAAAAAAAGCAAACAAACAAAAACAAAACAAAAGGATTTCCGCAGTCTCTTCCCATCTCATTTTAAAATCCACCATTTTATTTTGTTTCGGTAAAACTAAGCATCCCAGTATTCTCTGTATCATGGGAAAGGCAATACTTTGGCACAAGATTGTAGGAAATGAAAGAGAGCGTGGGCAACGTCAAGCCCACTGCTTTGTGGGATTCCTGAAAAAATAAAGTGCAAAAAATAAATGACCACAGAATATCTCCCCACTAGTGTTTGCAATGTGACCTCGCAATCTGACTTTGCAGCTCCTTCCATCAAGAGATAGAGACTACAGTGGACCCTAGAACAACATTGGAGGTTAGGGGTGGCCAGCCCTGCACAGCCAAAAATCCACCTACAACTTTGGACTTGCCCAGAACTGCTGTTGACTGGAAGCCTTTCTAATAACATAAATAGTTAACATATGTTGGGGGAAAGTCTGGGTGGCTCAGTTAGTTAAACAACCAACTGTTGATTTCGGCTCAGGTCATGAGCTCAGGGTCCTGAGATCGAGCCCCCCCGCATCGGGCTCCGGGTTCCCAGGGAGTCTGCCTAAGGATTCTCTCTCCCTCTCCTTTGCCCCTCCCCCCACTTGCATGCTCACTCTTTCTCTTTTTCTCAAAAGAAATAAACCTTTCAAAAAACATATTTTTATGTTCTATGTATTATATAATGTATTCTTACAACAAAGTAAACTAGAGAAAAGATAACGTTATTTTAAAAAATCATAAGAAAAAAATAAAAATTAATTTAAAAATCATAAGGAAGAGAAAATACATTGATGGTACTGTGTTGTATTTGTCAAAAACAAAACAAAACAAAAAGCCCTGCACAGTTTAAAACCATGTCATTCAAGGATCTACTTTACTTCCCCACCCCTTGAATCTGGGCAGCCCCGTGACTTGTTTCGGCCAACAGACCATGGCAGGAGCACTAGCATGCAAGTTTTCGGTCTAGACCCCTAGACATGGAATGCTGCTGCTTTTGCTCCTGGAACTCTGCCAGCTTCTCAGAAACACCAATCTCTCCGCCCCTTCCTTAGAGATTCTGCTTCAGTGGTCTAGGGATGCACACTTTTATCAAGCATCAGAAGCAACTCTGATCGGGAGGGCTTCAGAAAAACTTGGGAGTCTAGATTAAGGAATAGCCTCAACTCTAAGCATCCTATAAGAATCAGAAAACACCTATCAACTAGCGTTCTCTCATAGCCCCAAATGCGTGCCATCTTTGCAAAATTCCTGAGTTCGAATCTAGGACTGACTTTGCATTTTACTAGCTCCCTGATCTTGAATAATTTCCCTAACCTCTCTAAGCTTCAGTTTTCCTACTTACAAAATGAGAATTTTATTTAGCTCTTCAGTTTGTTTCAAGAATGCAACTAGGGGCACCTGGGTGGCTCAGTGGGTTAAAGCCTCTGCCTTTGGCTCAGGTCATGGTCTCAGGGTCCTGGGATCAAGCCCTGCATTGGGCTCTCTGCTCAGCGGGAAGCCTGCTTCCTCCTCTCTCTCTGCCTCCCTCTCCAAATACTTGTAATCTCTGCCTATCAAATAAATAAATAAAATCTTTAAGAAAAAAAAAAGAATGCAATGAGATAAGCACTCAACACAGAACCTGGTGCACCATAGATGTTCAACTATTTATTAATCTTATCTCAGTCTTATATTGTTACCTTTAAGTACCTACACCTCTCAAAGGGTTTCTGGACACCTCCTAACCCCTCAATAGAAACCATGTTTCACACAAAGCTAGGCTCTGGAATCAATCACACTCCGGTTCCTGTTCCAAAGCCCACACCTATTGGCATGTGACCTTAAGAGTTAACCCAAATGTCAGTTTTTGCATCTGCGAAACAGGGACAATGGTGTTAACTCAAACCACCAGGCTGTGAAGATTAGAAGAATTAATGTACACATTGTACAATGCCCATTGTACAATGGGCACATTGGAACCCACAGCAAATGCCGCCTGTTAGTGTTATTTCCTCAGGTCTCATCCTCATACACCCGGAAATTCCAATCAAGAAAAGACACCTGCTGGGGCACTTGGGTGGTTCAGTTAGTTAACTGTTTGCCTTCAGCTCAGGTCATGATCCTGGGATCCTAGGATCCTGGGATCAAATCCCACATTGGGCTCCCTGCTCTGCGGGGAGTATGCTTCTCCCTCTGCCTTTCAACGCCTGTCGTGGGCTCTTTTTCTCCTCTCAAATAAATAAATAAATAAAATCTTCTAAAAAGGAAGGAAGGGAGGGAGGGAGGGAAGAAGGGGGGAGGAAAGAAGGATGGAAAGAAAGGACACCTGCAGTTCTCCTAGAAACTCAACGCTAAGGCTGCAGCACAGGTGTTCATAGAATCTGGTGGGAGTATCCTAGAATGTGGCAGTGTTAGTAGACCAACTAGAGGCAGGACCCCCCAGGGAAGAGGAAAAAGAGGGACCCCCCCCCCAGAGGTTTTGCTGAGGCACCAACTCTAAAAGCAGACACATCTAGTATTTGGAGCCACAACAAAAGGAACAGACTTGGTCTTACTGGACTTTGATTGTTCAAAGCTCACCTGTGAGAACAATGAAGGTAAAGCATGTGTGGCCACCAAAAACAGGTCACATCTGCAAGGCCCAGGGAGTCGTTTGGGTCGATGGTAAAGGCATCCTCCCTTTTCCATTACTGCTCTCTACACCTAAGCCAGGACCCCCAAGCCCGCTATGGGAAAAAGCACAGCCCTTCACCAGGTCCTTCTATCCCTAGCTCTTCGGTTCTTCCTCTCCACTCAGCACTTCATGGCCAGAGTTATTTACCAAACCCTGTTTGCCTCCTTTTACACTCGTGGGTAAAAACCTATATTGGCTGCTCCTATTGGGTCCGATGTAAATGTTTCCTTCTTACTGCGGTAGGCTTCGCCCCTCCGTGTGTATTAAATGTCAGCAGGGGCACCTGGGTGGCTCAGTAGGTTAAGAATCTGCCTTCAGCTCAGGTCATGATCCCAGGGTTCTGGGATCAAGCCCCGCATCAGGCTGCATGCTCCGCGGGAAGCCTGCTTCTCCCTCTCCCACTCCTCCTGTTTGTGTTCCCTCTCTTGCTATGTGTCTCTCTCTGTCAAATAAGTAAATAAAGTCTTTTAAAAAATTTTAAAACCGCAGCAATTCCCCAACTGCCAGAGGCAGGCGAAGGTGATACTCTCCTGAGCATTCAGGTAGCCCAAGTTAGACAGTTTGGAGTCCAGCAAAATGTGCCCATACCCCGACATCTTATGTCTAATCTCACTGCATTCTAGCCAGAGTAAAACAAGATATTTAGGGTGTTTTAATATGCATTAATAATAAATCTGGTGTAGCCAATCATCTTCCACTATTTGGGGTTTTTTTTTTTCACTAGTTTGTAACCAGCGACTTTTTGTGACAAGATTTTCTCTAACACTTTTAAATCGATTTCATTTCTTAAGTAAGTTCCCCAAACCGGAAGCCTTGGTTATCATCAAAAGTCTCTTGCTTGGGGAGAGATTCTCCATAATCATATCCCAGGTCTTACTTCAGGATTGGTGGGTGGGAATCTTCCACAAGTGATTCCTGGCAGCCAAAGAGGCAGTGAGCTGTCTCTCATGGTAAAGAGAGCCCAGACTCCATGAAGTATGGCAAAGTTGCCTTGCATTTTCCCAGAGCCTGAGGAAAACTCAACACAACAGCAACGACAAGAAACCCAAAAGACAAAATGAGGCCTACCTGCCTCTGGTGTGAGCATTTTTTGAGACTTTAAGTATTCCTTATTCTCTTATTTTATAACATTTCCATTATAGTAGAACTGCCATGGAGAAAGAGAGCTAGAAATACTGAGAGAATGGGAGAATGACCTGGGTCTGAGGAGAAAAATGCCTATGTTGTGTCCCTGACACCTCAGCTGAAGGGGCAACAGAAACATGATACTGTGTGGGGCCACATGGCCTATTTCCCTAGCGTTGCAGGGTCCTCTATGGCAGGACCAATTTTGGGGGCGTCTGGAGATGTCTACAGATACCTCATACTGCCTGTTAACATTTCCTTTTTAATCTCATTTAATTGATTACAAAGCTTTCAACTAAGACAGACGAGGCCACCTGGAGCGTCTTGTCAATTCCCCAGATGGAATCTTGCACCAAGCAAACTGCAAACTCCTGAAGAGGCAATGTAGGATCCAAAAGAAAAAAAAGGGGGGGGGGGGCTTAAAAAAACATTCTTATTGTTAGTGGTGGTCTTGTTCTGTTCCTTAAAAAGATTACATGGGCCTTAGTATTTCAGGAATCCCTGAGAATTATTTATGGGAAAGCAAATATGTTTGAACCTTTTAGCAAAGGAGAGAAACGTATCAAAGCCCTGGTTCAGGAGAGGATCATCCTTGCTCCACCTCTGCCTGTAATGGAAAATACGGCAGTTACTTTCAACTTAAATATTTCTCAAAAATGTCTAAAGGATCAGGGCTTTATTCAGCGATGCTAAACAATAACTTCTCCATAAACCACACTTCCGGAGCTTATAATCAATTCCAAAGCTTATTAAAGTCTTTCATTGGAATGCATATCCAAATCAAAACATTTAACCTTTCAATTCAAAAAAATTCAATTCAAAAGAACTTTCCACCTCAACTTTTATGGCACCAGATATCAGACTGGAGGGTACATAAGAAGGACGCAAAGCACATATTTAAAATGCATATCCCTGGCTTCAACCCAGAGATACCAACCCAAGTGACTTTAATACAGATGGGTCAAGGCTCCAGGCTGAAAAACATTTCTTTAGACTTTAGACAACTGAACAGAAATTGCTAAATGCCATCCATCCCTTCTTGTTATAGAGCTTCTTGTCTGCCTACTGGTCAGAAGGAAAGGAAATTTTGTGTGGTTAGCTGTGTCCTTTCTCTCTCATGAGGAAAGCAAAGCCCCCAGCCCAAAAGAACTCCTCTTAGGTCTTCTTGGCCCAAATTGGTCCTCATGGCTGGTGAATGCTGCAGGGGAAGCTGGGACACCGGACCACAAGACTGTCATGATCAGTCTAAGTGCTTCATGACCCGTCCCCTGGGGCTTGGCCCATTGCCACCCTCAACACAATCAGGACCCCATCTGTAAAGAAGGTGGAATAAAGGCCGGACAACTCCTAGTTCCACCTCGAAACGGAAGGAAGCAAACATATGTTGAATACCTATTATATGGAAAGTTCTGGAACAAGTACTTAAACATTTTTTGAAATTTCATTTAACATCATACCCCAAACTCCCCTATAAACAGAGCTACTTACTTTCACCATATCACCTCTGCCATCTTTCAGAGTTATTACAGTGATAAGTCCTTATTCTAGACCCCTTTTCCAAAAGATTGCCTTTTGAAAGTTTCCATTTAATGTAATTTTAATCACTCAAAACTGAATTTACAAGTTCATCTCTAAGCTATATTGTCTTTTCTTTATTGAGGTTCTTCATTCTCTTTTATTTCTGGCAGTAACAGAAAACTTTTTATGAAAACCTTGAGCATAGTAATTTTAATCCATTAGAGATATAAGAGGAACCAAATCCTTTCCCTATTGTTCTAAAGATTTAAATATATAAGGAACTTAAGATTCCCAGCACAGCTATTATTCAGTATATGGTGATTGCCTTGAGAGAATGCGGCATTAAAATTTTTCTTTTGTTCTCATTTTTTAAAAGGAAACTAAATGCAAAGAAAAATGTTAATACAATGTGCAGGCTACAAATTAAAACATGGAAGTCAGGAAACGCAAAGGTGAATGATCTCATAGGATACTCAGCTCAGGTACACTTGATGAGGGAGCAGGAGGCTGGCTGAAAACAAAGCAAAAGCTGGCACTTTGCACCCCCTCTCCACCCGCTCCCCTCAGTAATATGTGTCACATTCCTCAGGCACCCCTGACTGCCATAAAGGAGAAACAAATAGTTAACTTGCAGAGATCACAATCCCGCAAGACAGAGTCTCCCTTGGTTTACAAACGTCCTTGAGATTTACAACAAAGAAGTTACCTTATCAATAGCCCAATTTCCAGAGGCACATAACTCAGTTCCTCAAGCCCTAATGTCACCCTCCCCTCCATAAAAACTGAAGGAGGCTGAGGTAGAAGGAAAGGTAAATAAAGTTAACTTTCTTTTAAACCTAAATCTCACTAACAAGGACGCTTGATAGCAGGAATGTAACATTCCACCAGGAGACTCCCAATTGTCTTTATGTTAGTGCCTCATTAGAAGGAAAGCGGTCTTGGTTTGATAGTAACCAGGCCTCCAATATCCTGACAGTCTTCTTTATCCTGATAGCCCTTCTGAACACCCCTTTGTCCTCACCTACCCAACTCCTGTGTATATAACCAGCCACTCCTCACATGCCCGGCGCAGCATCTCCGTCTGCCCACGGGTCCTGTCCCCGTGCTCTAATAAACCACATTTTTGCACCAAAGACATCTTAAGAATTCTTTCTTAGCCATCGGCTCCGAACCTCATCCCACCGAACTTCACCTAGGTTCAAGAACTTCATCACACTGACCCCATGCATGGTGATCGGTTAGCACGACACACTTGGTGTTTCTGCCAATAAATCTGACACTCTGGCCACCAACCTTTGTGAATCTGTAATTGCCTGGATAGTCACTCTACGTGCAGAAGCAAACAAACTACTATTGGAATTATTGCTTTTCTAATTTGTATTTATTTTTATTCTCTGCATTTTATCTACTTTATATTTGTATTTGCAAATTTTTAGTTGCTATGACCAGAAGAAATGTCGCTGAGTCGACATGACACTAAAAAATCAGGTCTGTTCAGTGAACGGTTCAGTCCACCCAGCCCTGAATTGCATCTGACTGAATGTCTGACAGTTAAATTATTTGGACAAGGGTTGTCGTAAACAACCCATCTCACTCCCATAATCGGAGGCAACTGAGCATACGTCACCCTGATTTCTTTGACTTTGTGGGGTTAAATATGGGATGTGGGATGGTAGGGGGACATGGCTAAGGGAAGGGTCTGGGTCTCGGGTCTCCTTCCCTTAGCCACGTCCCCCTACCATCCCACTCCCCTCCAAGTCAGAGAAGGGAAGGGAGTGGGAGGCTGAGAGGTACAGATGAAGGATGGTGTGGACTGCTCCATTCCCAGAGCCTTTCCCCTCCTCTAGTAGCTCTGCTGTCAGAACCCCATGCTGGAGAAGTAGTGGTCAGTCTAGAGCAGGGATTGGCAAATCTTCCTTAAAGGGCCAGCAAATATTTTCAGCTTTTCAAGCTGAAAGTCCCAGACTCAACTGCTCAGCTCTGCTTTGGGGCACAGACATAGCCACAGACAATACTTAAACAAATGCCCGGAGCCATGTTCCGACACAACTGGGTTACAAAGACAGGAGGCGAGCCAGGTCATCCTTGGCCAGTCCCTGATCCGCGGAACTCAATTTATCTTTTTTGTATTTTATCGAGAACATAATCCATTTTGTAGCTCAGGAACTCAACACTGTTTTCTTTTTTCAATATACACTGTCCCCTAATTCTACTTTCTACCTTGTCACCACTATTCTAGCTGATTCTATAATTTATCCTTCTAATCGTAAGCTTCTAGTCCCTACTTCAAATTCCTTTATTTCTCTTTAACTTCAATCACAACCCCAATTTCCCCAGCCATGTTCCATGGGGGAGTACAACTGAGTCAGCCTATATGAGCTATAATACCCATATTAATTAGTGATTGCTGTATAACAAAGCACCCCAAAGCTCTGTGGCTTAAAACAACCACTTGCTATCTTTCATAAATCTTTGGGTCTGTTGATGAGTTAAGTCTCCCCTCACTTTAATTTTCTTGTTATTTTTGGTATTTATTATTCCAAGTGAACTAATAAAATTATTTCATCAAACTCAAAAATTCATTGAGGTTTTTAATTGCCTCGAACACTTATTAATCTTAGGAAGATTGACATTCCTGTGGTATTCAGCCTTTTCACCTAGTACCAGAGCAAACTGCTTCAGTTTTTTAGATCTTGCTTTATATCTTTTCATAACATTTTACAGTTTTATTCAACTAGACCCGGTTCTTTTCTTCTTAATTTGTTGCTAAGTACTTTACAGGTGGTGTGGCTATCATCACCGGGACATTTGGGTTCAGGCACATGGGAACTTCCGGAGAACTCAGAACCCAGACCCCATAAAGGGAGGGCAAGGAGAGACGGAATAAAGAGGCAGCCTGCTCCAGAGGGGCAGCGGCAAGTCTACTGAGCCAGGGAACTTAACCTCGGAGGCTTGACTTTGCAGACTGAAGGAGAGTAGCTCTCTCTTCAGCCCACCGAAATCTTAAAAGATTATACAGAGGCGTAAACAGGATTCACTCATATACACTGTCCAGATAGTCCCCCAAACACCCTCTCTCAAGTCCATATCCTTGAAACTGGCTCCCACTCTGGGAAGGGCAAGCCACAAAAGGTACCTTTCAAAGCAGAGGGGAGAGGTGAGGAGCCTCCAGGTGCCCGGGGTCAGTTCCTGGGTGAGGAAGTCACAGTCTTCCTACCACCTCCTCCAACAATTTCATTTGTACTCAATTATTATTAACACAGAGATTTTTGTTTTAGACCATTTATCCTACACCCAACCTCTTTATTAAGGTTATTTTTTCATCTCTCTTCTAGCACAATGATGTTATACTCTATTTTCATTTCAATTCTCATTTTTTAAACTTTGGTTTTTCCCTTCTCCTTTCTTAATATTCCTTGCTATGCCACTTATTGTTACAAGCCCTAAACAAAATAATACATGTAAAGCACTTAGCACAGTGTCTAGCAAATAAAATAGTAAGCACTCAGGAAACATTTGCTGTTAAGATTTCGATGATGTTTCTTAAGATAAATTTAAATTTTATGCTATATTCTTTACTCATCATCTTACTCTTAGCTATGAGATCTGTTTTGTAAAGATTTTATTTATTTATTTGAGAGAGAGAGCACAGAGGGGAGAGTGACAGGGAGAAGCAGACTGCCCACTGAGAAGAGCAGAGCCTGGATTGGGGGCTTGATCCCAGGGCCCCGAATGAGATCATGACCTAAGCTGAAGGCAGCTGCTTAACTAACTGAGCCACCCAAGCGCCCCTTGAGATCTTTTGACTATATGAACTGGAAAAGAATCCCTACATGCATAACTCTGGGAAACAGTATACAATTTTGAACTTCATATTCCTAATACATTATATCCCTAGAAGATGAAAATAATTAGCTAATCCATGATGCACCATTTGTATGGCAATTCTATAAGTCAAATATATTTAAGACTTTGTGTTTGATCTGAGGTGTCAAATAAACTGAACTCAGCTCTTACATGAAAAGTGTAATGCTTATAAAATGCAGCTTTAATATAACGAATGAGCACATTAATTAAAGCAGACCTTCCTCATTAAACTTAATGTTGAGAATAAACTCCTTTCTAATCCCAACTTCCACTCATTACATTTTTTTTCAAGATTTTATTTATTTATTTGTCAGAGAGAGACAGAGAACAAGCAGGGAGAGCAGCAGGCAGAGGGAGAGGGAGAAGCAGGCTCCTGACTGAGCAGGGAGCCTAATGAGGGGCTCGATTCCAGGACCCTGGGATCACGACCTAAGCTGAAGGCCCACGCTTACCCAACTGAGACACCAGGCATCTCCCTCTCATTAAGACATCTTTTGATGGTTTTCCAAAGTGCTATTTTTTCAATGATTTTCTTTTGCATTTGAATTAGTCGATGCTTGTTTTAGACAAATGTGTGTATTTTTCTTTTTTCTCTTTGCAAAAATGTACTTGTTTTCTTAATCTAGGAAACACAGGAGAAATTGGACACAAGGAGAAAGGGGAAAAAGTATGACTGAACCACGTACACTGTTCTGACTGGCTTAGATTTGTCTGTGACATTAATGTGTAGTCACTTTGTTCAATAGGCTAGAGAATGGTATTATGAAGCAAAGTTTACAAGGTCTCCTCTCAGATACTGGTATCACTGTTTATTGGCCAAAAGACTACATCTTTACATATGATAATAATAATAATAAAGGAGCAGTGCTTTTCACACATTGCCTCATAGAATTCCTGACTATAACCTTCACTCCATACGTAAGAAAATTGAGGCCTATGAAGCTGCAGGTCACAAAACCAACAAGCAATTGGTCAAACTTTATTCCCAAGCCTGAATTCTTTTTTTTTTTAATTATCAATTTTTATATATATATATAACTTTAATCCCAGCAGAGTAAATATACACTATTTTTTATACCTCCCACCTTTATACATTTTTTTTTATTTTCAGCCTAACAGTATTCATTGTTTTTGCACCACACCCAGTGCTCCATGCAATCCATGCCCTCTCCAATACCCACCAACTGGTTCCCCCAACCTCCCACCCCCCACCCCTTCAAAACCCTCAGATTGCTTTTCAGAGTCCACAGTCTCTCATGGTTCACCTCCCCTTCCAATTTCCCTCAACTCCCTTCTCCTCTCTAACTCCCCTTGTCCTCCATGCTATTTGTTAGGCTCCACAAATATGTGAAACCATATGATAATTGACTCTCTCTGCTTGACTTATTTCACTCAGCATAATCTCTTCCAGTCCCGTCCATGTTGCTACAAAAGTTGGGTATTCATCCTTTCTGATGGAGGCATAATACTCCATAGTGTATATGGACCACATCTTCCTTAACCATTCATCTGTTGAAGGGCATCTTGGTTCTTTCCACAGTTTGGCGACCGTGGCCATTGCTGCTATAAACATTGGGGTACAGATGGCCCTTCTTTTCACTACATCTCTATCTTTGGGGTAAATACCCAGTAGTGCAATTGCAGGGTCATAGGGAAGTTCTATTTTTAATTTCTTGAGGAATCTCCACACTGTTCTCCAAAGTGGCTGCACCAACTTACATTCCCACCAACAGTGTAAGAGGGTTCCCCTTTCTCCACATCCTCTCCAACACATGTTGTTTCCTGTCTTGCTAATTTTGGCCATTCTAACTGGTGTAAGGTGATATCTCAAAATGGTTTTAATTTGAATCTCCCTGATGGCTAGTGATGATGAACATTTTTTCATGTGTCTGATAGCCATTTGTATGTCTTCATTGGAGAAGTGTCTGATCATATCTTCGGCCCATTTTTTAATATGATTGTCTGTTTTGTGTGTGTTGAGTTTGAGGAGTTCTTTATAGATCCTGGATATCAACCTTTTGTCTGTACTGTCATTTGCAAATATCTTCTCCCATTCCGTGGGTTGCCTCTTTGTTTTGTTGACTATTTCCTTTGCTGTGCAGAAGCTTTTGATTTTGATGAAGTCCCAAAAGTTTATTTTGGCTTTTGTTTCCTTTGCCTTTGGAGACATATCTTGAAAGAAGTTGCTGTGGCTGATATCAAAGAGATTACTGCCTATGTTCTCCTCTAGGATTCTGATGGATTCCTGTCTCACGTTGAGGTCTTTTATCCATTTTGAGTTTATCTTTGTGTACAGTGTAAGAGAATGGTCAAGTGCCAAGCCTGAATTCTTAATCACAATGCTGTCCTCTCCCTTAAGCTTGTTCTTTGGCTTCAGCCAAAACATCTAGATATCTAAGCTTTTAACTTTTTCTCTCTCAAAGTTCTTTAACGGGTGCATTTGAGTAGCCCATTGGAATTAGCTCACAACATATGAACAGTTAAATCCCTCCATCTGCGTTGATGCAGTACATAAATATCACACAAAATAGCACTAGTCAACTCTGAGGCTGAAAGTCTTTTAGGACAAGTTTTGGGAACCCAGGCCATGAAACCAGATGTCAGACAAAACCTCTTCTTCTTCTTCTTTTTTTTTTTTTTTAATTACTGAACTCAGTTGTTTTTCCTTGGAGCTGATAGGGCAGCAAGGCCCCAGTGTGTTTACTTTTAGAGATACCTATGTTCTTTCGGGCAACTGGAGTGGCTGTGCTCTTGGAGAACACTTTTCAAAGAGGATAAGCCAGAGCTGTTGTGAGAAATGCAGAGAGGGAGCCCATGTTCTAGCTCCTTTCAGGGAGATGTCTTCCTTTTCTTGACAAAGGCAGATCATTTTATTTATTTTTTTTTTAATTTTTATTTATTTCTTAGAGAGAGAGACAGAGCGCAAGCACAAGCAGACAGAGTGGCAGGCTAGAGGCAGAGGGAGAAGCAGGCTCCCTGCCAAGCAAGGAGCCTGATGGACTCGATCCCAGGATGCTGGGATCATGACCTGAGCCGAAGGCAGCTGCTTAACCAACTGAGCCACCCAGGCGTCCCAAGGCAGATCATTTTAGATGCTTCAGTGTTGGTGCAAGTCTGGGACATGAAGATCCCTGGTGAAATTTTTCATGTTTCCTATTTTGCTTCCTCAAATCTAGGCCCTAAGTTCCCTGGGAATCCGGGGAAGCAGGAAGTCAGGACAAGGAGGGGGCTTGGATCTCCACACACCCTGCTTAATCAGCCCTCAGGTATGTATCTTTAGGGAGGCTTTTACTTCAGTCCAGAGAAGACTGACTGGGAGCTAAGTGGGCAGGATGTTCTTTGTGCAATTTAAATATAATTATATTCAAGACAAGAATGTGTGGAACAGGGAATGGAATCCAGCCGAAACATAACCAAAGCGGTTTGTATATTTCTAAGAAATATACCACACACATAAAAGAGGCCCAGTGGCCAAATACTTCCTTACTTTGTGAGCCAACTCACCCCTGGTTACATCTGTGCTAATAAAAATAGACCATATGTGGGGAGCATGACTTCCGAATTTTTCTTGATAAAGTATCTGAATGCTGACTTCCAAGAGATAGACATAATTGCTCTCCTCTTGGATGAAAAAGAAACTCAAATATGTGGTCTTGATTACCAGAGCAGAACAGAGAATTGACAGATTTAAAACATTATATTTCTGCCAAGATGATTGCACTTTCTTTTCCTCCTTTCTTTAAAAAAAGAATCTTTTTCCATTCCCTTTTCCAGCTGATAGATAGATAAAAATGGCACTGAGATTTCCAAGACCACTTGGCAAGAGAAGTTTGGTAAAAGGGTTGAATGTTTTAAAAATTGGTTTGTACTTTTTATGAAACAGGAAGAGGAAAAATTAAATGTCTGTGTGTATCAGAGTTGTAAAGACACTCGTACCAACCTGTGGACTAGCATCACTGGGTGCTCTTATTTTCTTCCCATCTCTCTGGAACACACAAGTGTGTGGCCAATCCCAACAGCCCAGGGGCCTAGAATCACATTTTCATCATATCCCTCTTTGGTGGGCTGGAGGCCAGGGGGCACAGTGGGGACGAGATTCAGAAAGGACAATTACATGATAGGACAGAAAGTTCTTCTTTAGACCACATTTCACCCTAATGCTGTTAACTTCTCTTCATGTTTTCATCTTGATTTTACGAGTACATTTTCGTAGTTTTGAAAGGACAAGTTTCCCAAGTGCCAAATATTTTTTTAAAATGTTTTCTTCTATATTTTAACTCTTAAAATATGCTGCTGAAATTTTAACTATCAAGATTTTTACATGAAATACACATTTTCCTCACATGCTTATATTATAATCAGGGTTTTGGGTGGCAAATAGAAATTCCAGATAATTTTGGTAGCAAAGGAATTTATAGGAAGGCTATTGGGTATCCTATAGAATTGATGGAAAATGCCTAAGAATGAGGCTTAGGAAATGATCAGGAATTGAAAGGAGGCTGGTATGGAGGACTCATCCAAGGTCACACCACTAGAATATTTGTAGATGGGATACTACTTCTGCACAGGAGACCCCATCCCTAGGGATTCCCCTTCCACTTGACACTAGCAGCCCCCAGAATCTCAGCTCTACCACTGCCACCATGAAACTGTGACTCGTATGGTGTTTATTATCTAGTCATCACTCCCTATACATTCAACACTTTAGGTCGAGTTTCTAAATTATACCTTAGCTGTTTGTGGTTGGAGAGGGAATATCTATGGGGCCCTTCAACCTTTGTAGACTTACATAAAGGAGTTCTCCCTAAATAAAGAGACCTAGATAATGTGGCACCAAAAACCCATCAACTGTCACCTCTAATTTTTCCCATAAACATATCTATCCATATACTATAAATCACCCACTAGTGAATATTTTTATTCAGTATCCACTAGTGAATAAACCTAGCCACTAGAAAGTATCTACTCATAGTCTCCATTCTATTTATCAACTTTCTCACTAACTGAATCCTTCTGTAATCCATTTTTACTTTTTTTTTTTTGCATTTTTCCTTCTATTTCTCTGCCCAGTGGCATTTTATTCTCATTCACCTTAATATACTATCTCCACATATACTCTGCCATCTTTTTCATTTCTTTTTAGATTTTATTTATTTATTTGACAGCGAGAGAGAGCACAAGTAGGGGAAACAGTAGGCACAGGGAAAGGGAGAAACAAGCTCCCTGCTGAGCAGGGAGCCCTATGCGGGGCTCAATCCCAGGACCCCGGGATCATGACCTGAGCCCAAGGTAGCTGCCTAATGACTGAGACACCCAGGCGCCCCTGCCATCTCTTTTTAATGCTAAATTTTTAAAACCAGATCGTGATTATTTCATATAAAGTATGATTACAAATAAAAAATGCTGGCATCCCCAGGATGCCTAGGTGGTTAGGTGCCTACGTGGCAAATCAGTTAAATGTCCAACTCTTGATCTCAGCCCAGGTCTTGATCTGAGGATCATGAGTTCAAGCTCTGCACTGGGCTCAAAACTACTTTAAAAAAAAAATGCTGGCATCCCAACCAAAATTGTATATTCAGCTTCTAACTAACCATCTCTACTTGAATAGTCGACTTGAGGATATTCTACAAAAGCAAACTTGATACACTGCCCCCTCCCCGAATGGACCAACTGTCATCCCCCCAACTCCCTCTATCAGGTCTCTATCACTGGTACCACCACCTCAGGTGTTTAAGAATATGAGAGGTATCTGGGGAAACTGGTGGAGTTTTTGGATAGACTGAGAATGCATTATTCTCCCACTTAAAAATTCACTATGAAACACAGTGCAGGAACTAATTATTAGACTCCAGAAATGAAAGATGCCTGCAATTTCCCTCTTCCATCAGAAATGTCTCTCAAGAAGGAAAGGTTTCATGTAAACAAAACAAAAAACATCACATAAATAAGAAGCCAAAAAGTTTAATGTTATTGAATAACGAAAGTTCATTCGGGGCTTACACAGATCATAAGAATAGATTATAACAGCTAGCTGAGAGATCAATAGCTTATTAGAAGGAAAGGAGAAAGCAGTTTATTTTTTCAATGTAGAAAAAGAAAATCTAATTGCTACAGATGTTTTGTAAAATTCCCAAAACAAAGTCTAGCCAAGTTTATTGTTTAGTGGATTTTTTCTTTTTTCAAGGGATGAAAAATGAGATTCAATGTGTATACTATTGGTTACAACTAATACAACAGCTTGAAAAAATCATAAGACAGAAGCATAAATATAATATAAAAAGACAAGATTTTAAAATTGTACTGTAGGAATATTAACTATAATAAGTGGAAGAGATACATTAAAACCAGCAGGGTATTACACTAGTTCAAAACAAAACTCATAAGGCAGACCAAAACTGATGCTAGTTAAGGAAAGTGGTCTGTTTTTAGGAAGTGTATCCAGACAGACACCACCACAAAGAAATGCCAACAGTAATTATGTGGTCCCCTCTTGTTACTCAGTGAAGTGTCAAAGGTAGAGTGACTAGGTCAACAGCCTAAGCTTTCTCCAAGGATTTGTAGTATTCCATTAGCACAGTCCAGGCTTTGGGAGCCATGAAACCTTCTGGAGGCTTCTGGCCTTCTCGAGCAAGTTTGCGCATTCGTGTGCCTGAAATAAATTCATAGTCTTCATGGCTGAAAGAAAAAAAAGAAAGAAAAGAAAATGATTTCCCACTTTTAGAATCTTAGTGACAGTGAAACTTTAAAAAGTTTTTGTTCTTCTGTTCACGGTAGGTAAGTTTAATGGGAAAAAAGTCTGGATAAAACATAGTACTTATAAAATGAATGACTGATCTGATTTCAGATTTGCCATTGAACAAAAAACACCATGCTATTAAACATTACCCATTTTTGGAACTAGGAAACAAATTTTAATTGAAATTTTTACTAAGATCATTGTATATTCATGTGCAATCGTAAGAAATAATACAGTGAGCGCTCATGTACCCTTTACCCAATTTCCCCAATGGCAGCATCTTGCAAAACTGTAGCCTAGTATCACAATCAGATTATCAGTATGGACACAACCTACCAACCTGATTCAGATTTCCCTAGTTCTACCCGTGCTCTGTGTATTTAGTTCTATACAATTTTATCACCTATGTAGGTTCATGTATCCACATAGTCAAGACACATTAACAGTTCCAAAACCATGACCATCCCTTGGCTTGCCCCTTTACAGCCATACCCACCTGTCCCCCTTACTTCCTCCTCCCCAGCCCATGCCAACTACTAATTTAGAAGTAGAAATTTACAAAAACAAGAAAGTATTAAATCCAATTTAACTACCACAGATTGAAAACTTTTTAGGAAGTCTGAATCTGAAAGGTCAAATGCATAACAAGGCATTAAGAGAAAAACTGTCATCATTTTACAGCAAAAGCAAGTTAAGTAACAGAGTAATTGATACTATTCCACTGATAAGATACCATAAAAATGATGTTCGTTTTTTCATCGTCTTATATTCAAAAACACACAAAGGCCTAAGAACTGAGCACCTATGGCTACAGTCTACTACGTAGTCTACTAGGAATTTCACCCTCTTCCCTCAAACAAGGAGAACCAACCTACATAGCAGACCAGGACCCATCAAGAGCTCTAGATCACTTAGGGCACCAGATCACTTAGGGCACCAGATCACAGGCTGTGTTTACTCCCAGTTAGGAGCTGTATGCTCCCTCGCCACTTCATTATTTGTGGCATTAACCTGGGGATCATAGATCATAAACTGCCCCATGCTTCTAGTGGGTCGCCAAGTATGTGTTTTTAACTAATAATCACATTGCCAGGAATCTACACTAAGGAATTAACCACATGCACACAAATGTTATGCATAAAGGTAGCTAGCTGAACATTGTTTTGGGATGGTAAAATATTATAAATGACCTGAAGGCTGAAGGTTCTAAATAAATTATGGTACAGCACTGAGTAAAATAATCAGGACACAAAGCTGTATGTGTAATACAAATGCGATTTTGTTAAAATACAGAGTGTGTGGAAAGAAGACTATAAAGAAATATACCCAAATATTAATAATGGTTATTTCTATACAGAATTATCACAAATGCTTTTAATTTTGCTCATGTTTTCTGTGCCTTTCTACAATGATTTTTATCAATTATCAATATTAAAATCAAATAAAATATCAAATATCAATCATTTTTATAAGTAAAAGTTTATTTTAAAAAATATCTACCCAAAGTGAGTTTAAATAATTTTCAGAAATTTAACCTTAGGGGCACCTGGGTGGCTCAGTGGGTTAAAGCCTCTGCCTTCAGCTCAGGTCATGATCCCAGGGTCCTGGGATGGAGCCCCACATCCGGCTCTCTGCTCAGCAGGGAGCCTGCTTCCTCCTCTCTCTCTCTCTCTGCCTCTCTGACTACTTGTGATCTCTGTCTGTCAAGTGGATGAATAAAATCTTAAAAAAAAAAAAGAAATTTAACCTTAACTTGAAACCTCAAATAATTATTTGGCATACTGCCCTGAGGAGCAAATAAATAAGATGCTGCTACAGTATTACGCTTCCTATTCTGGTCTCAAGGTAGTTATAATGGCTATTAATTCATACTTACACAGCAGCATTAATTAACAGTCAAGAGTATATCTGGGGGCACCTGGGTGGCTCAGTGAGTTAAAGCCTCTGCCTTTGGCTCAGGTCATGATCTCAGGTCCTGGGATCGAGCCCCACATTGGGCTCTCTACTTGGCAGGGAGCCTGCTTCCTCCCCTCTCTCTCTGCCTGCATCTCTGCCTACTTGTGATCTCTGTCAAATAAATAAATAAAATCTTCAAAAAAAAAAAGTATATCTGAATGGTGCTAGAGACACAGAAATATTTATGAACCAGTGATCGGGTACTTTATTAACTTTCCTATCAGGAACTCAGTAAATATTTGGTAAAATATAAAAGAATGAAAAGGTATTTGTATGTACAAATTCTACTAGTTCAATGTAGAACCACATATAGTCTTAATGAGTCACTACTCTTCATCTTCTGGCAATAAAGGGGGAATACAGGGTTTTTTATTGCTGTGGTGAATTCAAGCTACTTGTACATTCCCTTTTATCTAAATATAGATTACTCACACTAGAGATTTCTACGTGACCTTCATAACGATCTCTTCCATAATCATCTTCCGATGTCTTCTGATCTTGCTTACTTCTACTTTAGGCAGGGGAACCCACATACCACCTTCCTAACCTGGTTCATTTAATCTATTTAGGAGCCCTCAGACAGTGGGCTCCAGACCAAGAAAGATCAAGTTTTGTGACCTCCTCATGATCCAAACCAGGAACCGGTTTCTGGTTTCTCTTTCTGCTTTTCTGATTTTGTCTGTGTGCTTAATGACCCCATTGCTCATGTGGCTTCTAAACCTTGCAACTGGTGGTATGACCACCAGGCTCTGTGTACCTCTTTCACCCGGTCTGGCCCTATGCCTGACCTCAACTGTTAGTTCCTAAGATCAACACGACTCTTTCCTTAATCAAGTTCTTCCTCTTCAATTAGCTGTTGGCCCCACTCCGCAGGGAGATACCCACACTTTAGTAAATGCCCCAACCCACTTTGAAACATATCTAAAAATTTTATTCTGGAATAATAAGGAGGATAATGGAGGATAGCAATACAAAATGGTGTGACTCATTTCATCAGTCACAGGACAATCACTTCTTACTGTTAAGCAGAAAAGTACTACTCAAATTCAGGCATGCAACATCTTCCCCTCGTCACCCTGCCTGCTTCCTATTCCCTCAACTACCAAAAAGACAGGAAGATATACATACGTATTCAGCTCAACATTTCAACAGCTCTCATCTGCTCTCATCTCTTTTAAATGTCTATAAATTCTCAGTGATGATCAATAAAAGTGAAAGGTTAACAGATATTCCTTAAAAGATGAATCCAAATAGTTTCAATCTAGGGGCTATCTCTCATCTGTTCTCTCATCTGTTCAAGGTGCAAGACAAGTCAGATCTTCTAGAACACAGGGGCCCATGCAGATGGCTGATTACCACAGTTGACACAGGAAATAAGCCAACATCTTTCTCTTACACAAATGACAACCTAAAGGAAGAAAAAGAAATTGACTGTATGTGAGATGGGCCTAGAAAAGAAGCAAGACTGTGAGAGGAGATTTCAAAACATTCAGTAAGGATGGGCTTAGAAACAATCTATAAATTTATCAACACTAAAATGAAAACTGAGTTGGAGAAACCAGGTAAGCTCTCCAAAGAAAGGCGACTTAGTAAAAGGAAAAGCATTTGTCAAAGGAGTAGAAGGAAAACCAAGACGATATGGAAGTCACAGAATAAGAGAAATTCTAAAGTGTTAAGGCCATAGAGAGGCTAAGAAAAATGACCATGAGGAAAGAAACCCCACTGGATTAACAAATCAGAATTTTTTTCTTAACTGAGGAGTTTTAGTAGATGGTGAAGAAAAGAGACAGAGTAGTAAACTGGCAGAGAGACAGAGTGGAAAAAAGATGAGATTTTTTTTAAAGGAAAAGGAAGGTCTTAGCAAGCACTAACTCCATAGGTGGAAAAAAATAAATGGCAAGACTGAGAAAAGGGAGGAGGATGAAAGAGAGGATGAAAGGGAGGAGAGAAATGAAAGATGGAGAAGGAAGTCTGGCATGAAGGACATAGGAAGGGGGGCTTGGACAAGGAGGAGCATCGGGGAAATAAGAAACAGTGACGATACGGGGTTAGAAAAAGACGAGGCAAGTTAATGCAGGATGGTCTCAACCTTTTCAATAAAGATGTGAAGCCTGTCTTCGAGAGTAAGAAGAAGCTATGTGGGAATGGATATTCATAATAGAATCCATTAGCACCGCTGATTTTGTCTCCAAACCAGCCAGGTTACTGCTGAGGGCAGAACCAGAGGGGAAGCCAAGAAGGTAGAGCGGTCCAGAGAGCTATCCAACTGTATCTAAACATCCTCACTCCAACCCAATGTAAAATCAGTTCATTTAACTCCGGAGGTTCACTGATCGGCACCCTAAATAATCTTCGCTCAGGAAAATTAGGACCCTAGAGCTTTATGGCCACATTAATTTTAAAGTCTGATTTCAAGAAAGGAAACCTTGAGTCCCATGCACCAAGTGCTGGTTCTTGAAGGCAAAGAGAAAGATGTGAGAGCACGGCTGTGGGATGACTCTGTCCTGACTATCTGATGAAAGGAAAAAAGCCAGACCAATTACAGCCCTTTCTCTTCCCCATGATGCCAAACTGTCTGGAATCCAGAAGTTTGCTTGCATTCCTTCTGAAATTGCATTTTAAAACCAAGGTCCCTGGGTACCTCTTTTCCTGTCGCTATTTCACACTCCATCTGCCCTGCATGCCACAAACATTTCTTCATCACATGAAATGGGAGTTTCTGTTCCCACATGGTGGCGGTTCCACTCCACCCTGGCTACAGAAAACACATTTATTTTCCTCTGCCTCATACTTGTACTGTCACAGAAGGGTTTTACTTTTTATCAGAAGTCAGGTGCCAGGGCCTGGTGCAAGAGTCACATGACCCATGATTGAATTTTGCACAGTTCATCTTTAATTGGGCATCACCTTACAGAAATAATTAAAACAAGTGAAAATTCAGACATGTGGGGAATAGTCTAAAATTAGCTCTCCATTTTACCTGTGAGTAATCAGCAATCTGCCAGAAGCAGAGAAGGCTACTAAATAAATGACCCCGGGGCTTTCACTACAAAGCAATTCTAATAAGCCATCTAATTACACTAGTTAACCAATCTCCCATGGCACCTGAAAAAAGAAAACACAAATATTTTGGATTTTTTTTCCTTCTCAAAACCACTTGGTCACAGATTCTTACAATCCACAGCTCTTCAAGAAAGAAAGGGGCTCAAGTGGCAGGGAGGGGGGAAAGCACGCCATCGAGCAAGCTACAAGGGACCCTGTGGGATGCACCAGCATCTTGTCCCATGTGGGATGTACTGACTACATGTGGCCAGCATCTTGACTAACTCCAAACTACAATGACTCTTGGCCACTTGTTGAGGATCTTAAATCTTTACAAGCATCTGCTGTCTCTTAGTCCACATCTGCAGCCATCAGAGCCACCAGCACGAGCTGCTCAAATGGACAAGAGCTGGGGTCAGCAGATGGCCCATCAGTGTATCTTTTGAAGGTTCATATTCAATTAGATCAGCTCATTAAAAAATGCTAACTGGACAATAAGCAATCAGAGAAACAAAGGTGAATTTCTTCTCTGATAGAAAAATTATAGTAGTAACTTGTAAGTGAATCTAAGAACTATTTTGGTTCTAATTAACTCTTCGTCCAACTTGAAAGCAGCTCATATATAATACTGTGTAGATCAAAACACTAAGAATTCTTAGGCATGAGGTCAAGAGTCATCTCTTCAAAACCAGATAAAAAGTTACTTACGGCTTTCTTTCTAGGAAGTGAAAAGCACCAGCTAGCATAATACATGAAAAATTTAACAATTTTTAGTTTCAAACAAAAAACCAACTGAAATACACACAAAAAATGTAATTATCTGGAACCTACTTACCAAAATCCTTAATTCATCATGCTTTCCTCCCAGCATCCCAATCTTATAAGTAAAAGCTAGAGAACAGCTCCTGTTAGACATTTAATCAAATAACGAATTTCCAGGACTGTCCTAAAGAGCGTATTGAAGTCAACTCAATTTTCGTCACCAAAGAGGGACATGAACCCTCTAATCTACCACAGTGTAGATGAACGGAAGTCTTTAACTGAGTGCCAACGGACAGGTTTCAAAAGGACCCAAAAATACCTTAATGGACAAAATGGGGCTTCTGTGCTTTCAACCAAGAATAAGAGCATCACCATTTTCAACTGCTTCTGAAAGAAGTCTCTGATTACTCAATAGTGGATTCCAATTCTCAAAAAGCTAAACTCACACACCCTCAGACGGCCATCATCCACATCAAACTGCCTGGTGTGAGGTCCATGGCTGAACTCTGGCAGTAGGAAAACTTCCTCTCAGCACAATGCCCTCCCTTCTTCTGAACAGCACACTGATGTTCCTGGGTCCTTCCAGTATACAGCCTACTCAGTTGTAGGGTATAGACAGAGAATATATTTTCAAAGGGTTTTTCAAAATTAATGACCCAAACATCTTATACATGCATGAGTTAACCAGAAAACTAGGTAAACCCAGGACACTGCTAGGTAACAAGGACATTGCTTTGACCATATCAAATAATTTCCTTCATATTTGTCACCAGGATCTCTTTGTCTTGTGATTTGTTTTCTACTTTTGAGCACATGTGACTATCCCCATTTATTTAGAAGCCAGGACTTCTATTACTCTCAAAACATGCAGATCAGCTCCAAATATGAAAGTACAAAGTCTGGAGAGATTTTTAAAAAAGGGGGGAAAAAGAGCATATTTTGGACTTGTCACTAATGATGAAATAATTAAAAAGAACATAAGTATCCAAATACACCAATATTGTTACAAATCTGAGTCTCAACAGAGGTGATTCTGCAACCTCAGCTCCCCCTCCCCAAGGTAAGCATCCTAGAACACACTGGACCCCTCACTCAACCAACAAATTATCTGGCCCCAAATGTCAATAATGCCAAGATTAAGAAAGCTTGCTAGGGGGTGTGTTGTTAAGAAAGAAACTGATTTGATATTGCTATAATAAGGAAATCCCAGTCCTACCTCGAAAGGGGCAGAAAACATAAGAAAAGTGAGAAGATCCCAAAGTCACAGGAAAAAGAAAAGCAGATTGGGGAAAAAAAAAAATCACAACACCAAACATAACACTGGTGGCTCCTCCTGGAGCTGTGTGCAGGTAAGTGAGCTCAGGGACGACACAGCACCACCCTACACTCTGAGGGGAGATCACAGCCAGGTCTCAAACATGCAGCATTGGAAAATCCTGCTGTAGAAACACTGTACCCCGTGTGTGCTGGACAACAGGCACAAGAGGTGGGACCAGGTATGACAGGCAGATTCTACCTAAGGACACGTGTGAGCTGTGAGGAAGCCTGTGGGCCAGTCTTGCTCTGCAGCATGAAGTGGCCTCCAGGCCCCCCCACTCAGCCCTGCCCTGTGCACACAGCCACTGCAATGCGTGGCACAGTCTGGCACCAGAATGAACAAGGAGCCACCGCAATGTGTGCAAAGAGCTTCGAATTGTGTGAAAAGATGCTCATGAAAAGTAACTAATTAAAAGCAGGATAAAAAAATTCAACTGTGTTATAAACTCAACTATGTTAAATGCATGTACAGAAAAAGAATAAAATCAAAGCACAGAAAAAAAAATCAAAGTACAAAGGCATGAGTGTTATTTTTAAATTGTTAATATTGTTTTTTTTGCCTTTTAAATGCTTTTAAAAATTTTTTTTAAACATGTGTTTGTTTTCTTAGTTGGCTGACCACTGAGGGGACACATCCTATTCATTTGTTAACACCCAAAAATGCATCATAGGCAGAGTACCCCACTCACCCAGAAAGAAGCAACCTTCCAGGAACAAAGGTTTGAAAGAGTGAGCACACATGACCGAGGCCCATTTTCCTTCCACCAGGCTGCTTTCCTAAGCACTAAGGGAAGTATTTTCCTGAGAATTGTCCCATTTGCTCTTTCTACTTATTCTCTAGCACTTACAGTTATGTCCCTTTATCTCGTAAGAGCAGTCAAAGCTGGTCAGGGCTTTGGGGTAGAAAGAAGGAGCAGATCTTCGGCCTTTGGTTCAAGGTAACTTTGGTGTCCCTAGCATTAAAAATAATAAATCTTCCTCACATATAGTTTATTCTAGTACAGAAGAGTTCTAATTGGGACCCTTATATTGTTGGTTACCTTTCAATGCATAGCTCCCTTCCCTTGTCCCCACTTCTTCTTACCGATGTTACAACTGATTAAAAAGCCAGAACATGAGTACTACTGGGTTTTATAATGAAAATACCACACATTTCCTTAGGATATTCTACCTATTATTTTTAATATTAACTGTGAGAGAAAAAAGTTACTTTTACTTCTAGAAAACACAAGCTTCTTACTTCTCTAGAATGTTTTCCAAGGAGGGGTCTATGAAAGAATGAAGACAAATAATGTTACTACCACTATAAGTCATTTGCAATGAGCTACACTAATCAAATGATCTAAAATCGTGAAATTATCTGAGTGGGTCTAACCTAATTACTAGAACCTTTTGAAAGCAAAGACTTTTCTCAGCTGGTAACAGAAGGGAAAGTCAGGGAGATCTGAAGTATAAGAAGGATTCACTATGAAGAAGGTTCTATTGCTGGGATGGAGGTATCCACAGGAAAGAACATAGAATGGCTTCTAGGAGCAGAGAGCAATCCTTAGCCAATAGCCAGTAAGACGATGGGGAATCTCAGCCCCATAGCTGCAAGGAACTGAATTCTGCCAACAAGGGTCATCTTGGAAGTGGATTCTTTCCAGAACTTTCAGATAAGAGCCCAGCCCGGCTAGAAAACCCAATGTAGTCCACCCAGACTTCTGACCTAAAGAACTGTATGATAATAAGTAGTACCGTTGGAAGCCAGTAACTTTGTGGTCATGTGCTATGCAGCATTAGAAAGCTAACACAATTAGCAACTTGGAAACACCGAAGTGTAGCTTTAAGAGTCATCACATAGAAACCACTACAGATGATGAGCTTTCCTGTGGAAAGTATAGAAAAGGGAAGGCTATATCAAAAAGCCTTGAGAGATGCCTACAATTAGAGTATTTCTTAAAATGACAGCAATAATATATGAATTAAGATCTACACCAGCATTAAAACTATGAAAATACTCTATTGATAATGTGAAAATAACCAGATCACAAACACTTTCATCCACCTGTCCCTTCATTCACCCACTTCCATAAGGCCACTTTCACTCATGTAGTGCTTTTTATTGAGTCACTACTGCAATAATCTGAACCATAATTTTGCATTTTTCTACCCAAATACAGAGATCTATTGCATAAAGGAAAAACTTTACAAATAACTGAATTCTCTGTAAAAGTTTGTTTGTAATGTCTGAAAGAATGGGGTTGAATCTTGTAGTCCTAAAACTAAATTTCCTTGAATCACTATTACAGCAAATATAAACTTACTTAACTTCCTAAGTAAAAACAGATGATTTTTATCATAATTCCTATCAATATCTTGCTTGAAATCTTCATAAAGTTTGTTTTTTTTTCCTCCCTAAGCCTTGTCTTACACTAGTATTTAATTAAATCAAAACCTACAAAATCATTAATTACATAAAAACTGGCATTGAGACACGTCCATTAATCAAACATAAGACAACCTCATATGTGCATAATTAATAACTGTGTTTTCTCACTACATCAAAGACTATCGCCTTTCCATAAAATTTTAATCACTTTCCAACATAGTCCCATCAACTTAATTATATTTGAACACAAACATAAAAAACTAGAAAACTAAGGCAGTTTTAAGGCTTCCCAAGTTACAATTTATTAAGATTTGGTAACTCAAAAAAATTCCAAGAAAATGAGCCACTCATGCAACTAATTCATCACTGGAAAATCTTATGAGAACTGATGTAATTATTTAGCTTTTGAATGATTAAGAGAAAGACTTAAAGCAATACTACACAGATTTAACAAAACATGAAAGTTATCAAGGGCTTCCCACCCCATCAGTCAACTACACACAGATGGGTTGTGGATCCCTTGGGTGACAAGAGTCACCTGACCATGCGCGCGAAGAAACCTCGGTAATGAGACGGCAGAACGAGAAAGGTAAAAGAACAGCTCAGCTCTAGTTAGTTTTGTTTCCTTAACTCATCAGCATGGAAACTCACCTAAGTTTTAACTACTTAGCCACTGGCAGGATGATTCTATTTCTCTCTCCTCACTCTGTAACTAATCAGTACTTTCGGGAATGTTAACATCTTGTACACAAACTAATCTGCTACAAGCTGGATGAGAAGTAAAAGGTTTCCCAGCCCAGCCCACCTCTGACACTCTATGTGTTACAAATTCGTAGAAAGCGGGGCACCTGGGTGGCTCAGTTGGTGAAGCAGGTGCCTTGGGCTCAGGTCCTGATCCCAGGGTCCTGGGATTGAGCCCATATCAGGGTCCCTGCTCAGCGGAGAGCCTGCTTCTCCCTCTGCCTCGACCTGCTGTTCTGCCTACTTGTGCTCTCTATCTCTCTCTCTACCCAATTAATTAATTAATTTTTTTAAAAAATCTTCAAATTTGTAGAAAGCAATGCTACCCTCCATCAAGGGTTCTCGGCTGGGGAGCTTTCTAAAGAACTGCTGGTGTGTAGGCCTCTCCTCAGAATCAGTAAATTAGAATCCCTGATGGTGGCCCTACATAATTTTAATCACAAAAGGGCAGGACTGTTTTAGAAACTTATTTTTTTTTCACTCTCCTTAATATTTAATTTATAGTTTCAGTTTCAATCACCTATGGTGGAAATATAGTTCAAGGTTTTACTAAAATTGCTTTTATTTTTCTTAAAATTCTCTTGTTAAAGCTTCCAAAGCATCCCTTTAGAAGAAAAGGCCCATTTGCAACTCTCAGTACACCCCTCTTATAGTTGCATTGTTTTTAAGACAGTGAAATTGCACCATGTGTGTGCACTAAGTGTATATACACACACATACATACATATACACAAATGACATACCCAGACATATATGTTCTTAGAACAAAACAAAACACAACATGCCACGATTCAGAACTATTTCTACATGTTGGTGAACGCTGGTCTTTTAAAAAAGTAAAAATGGTCTGCATTATTGCCTTCTCTTGGTGTGGTTCAGAAGTATGCTGGAATGTGGGCCACATTGCTGATCTTCAGAAAATAAGAGGTTTGTCTTCAAGCCCCCACCTAGGCCACAGGTACAGTTAGGAGTTGCCTGTATCAGTTATATAAGCCTCTCCTGTTCACTGACTCCTAATCTGAGCTATAGTTCATCACTCTGAAAAGCCTGCTATCATCTAGCATTGTGCATTTGTTTTTCTCCAGAATTATTTAGACCATTAAATGGGAAGCCAATAAATCCCTTAAATGCCACTGTAAATGGTAGTATTTCTTTACCCAGACAATTTATCATATATCACAAAGAAATTCAATGACACCGAACTTTATATTGCTTTTAGAAACAAGAAAATGTTTTAATCTATGAAATGTTTCTTTTTCTTTCTTGTCCCCATCAACAAAATGGGCCACACCAAATGAGGACACGAGGTCAGGGTCAGCATTAGCCCTGAATACAGAATTAATTGTGAAGTATCACAGAGAAAGGATGAGGGTTCTCAGATTAAAGGGCTTTAGACCACAGCCAACTTTCAGTTCGCACCTGTCAGTAGAAGTAAATGTAAGAAAACATATATAAAAAATACCCGTTCTACTTGAACATGAATTGTAATTTGTGCTAAAAAAGTATGTATACTATATAAGGAAATGTAATGTGTACGAAATAAGCATTAATCAATAAAACATGTATCTGCTAAAGTGTAAAAATAATTAGGTGCTACAGATCATGGAAAGAAGTAAAGATTTTAGGCTAAGATGGAATCAGCTCCTCCACTGCCATCACTTTAGAGAAGAACCCAGGCCAGAGAGGCCCAGGACTCTCAAGTCACCAAGCAAGGACAGGGCTAGAACCCCCGACTTCCTATTCTAGGGCCTTCTACCACCACTCTAAATTTAGACTGATACTGTCTATGAAGATCAATACAGAAGGGCCATAAATACATGTTCAACACTACCAATAATCTGTACTAAAAGTTTGTTCATTTTTTGCCCCTCCTCTAAGATTTTTGAAGAAAGAAGTTGCACTCTTGGCGGTCAAGAGCACAGGCTTGGGAGACACGCTGCTTCGGTTCAACTGCCGGGTGCCATTTACTACTCTGTGGCTGTAGGCAAGTTATATGAACCCTGTATTCCTCAGCTTACTACTGATCTATAAAGCAGGGATAACAATACCATAGGATATTGTGGGGAATAATTAATTTAATACTCACAGAGCAATCAGGACAGTGCCTGTCCCATAGGGATTGTACAAATATTAAATTCTCTCTCACTTCTCTCTCTGCTTCTAACTGCTAGTATATTGAGAAGTTAGTTTCCTAGGTTTGGGCTTTCTCTGAAATGCGTACAACGAAGTCTGCCATCAGTCAAGTTATTGTAAAGCTGAGACAACATGCCCTAGGAGCAGCTTAGAACACAGGGCGTTCCCTAGATCTGTGAATATAAAACTTACTGTTCAGAGTCATAGTAGTCCATACGCTTCTTTTTCTTGTTGTAAGCTGCGACTCGAAAGGGAACTATTTCCAAGGTGATCAGGCCAGGGGCCATTGTCAGCACTTTGGCACCATGAGTTGGCTCATACAGATCCTTCCCTGTTTCTGGATGAGGCATGCCAGCAGGGTCCCGTCCAACAATGTAAAAATTGGCTCCTGCAACCATCCGTGCTCTGCAATGCCACTGGACCTGGAATAAAAGTTTTCATATTTGGTAACTCTGCTTTTAGGCCAGTACTTAGAAGTTGTAAATGGATAATAAATACACGGATACAGATGGCCCCAAACTTATAGTCCCCAGCTTTATGATGGTGCGAAAGTAATATACACATTCGGGAGAAACCATACCTCTAACTTGGAATTCTGGAGTTAGCTAGCAATATGCAGTAGAATCCTCTCTCATGATGCTGGGCAGGGGCAGTGAGCCACAGCTCCCAATCAGCCACACGATCACAAAGGTAAACAACCCACACACTGACAACCTTTCTGACCATTCTGTTTTTCATGTTCAGTATTGCAGTCAATGAATTATATGAAGTATTCGACATTTCATTATAAAACAGGCTCTTTGTTAGGTGATTTTTCCCAACTGTGCTAACATGAGTGTTCTGAACACATTTAAGGTAGGATAGGCTAAGCTGTGATGTGTGGTATGTTAGGTGTATTAATTGCATTTTGACTTAACAGTATTTTCAACTTATGATGGGTTTATCACGACATAACAGCATCATACATTGAGAAGGACCTGGAGTATTTATATAATGAATATCAGTAGGAAATTTCAACAAATTTAAATATGTCATCTTGGAAAGCCAGGAACAAAACTGGCAAGCCCTTCCCACTAAAATCTAAAATCATAAATGTGTATAGATGTTTATGCATATGTATTTATACATATTTTTTGCCTCTTAAGAGATATGTAAATGTACATGTATCTATATTTATGCTTGTACACAACCACAATATGTCCTTTATATATAGTTCAAAATCTAATCTCTTAGAAGTCAGGCGAGCAGTTTATCCTTTGAGGAAAGCAACTGGAAGGGGCTTCTAGGTTACTGGTAATGCTCTTTATTTCCCCCTAGCTTTACTGAGAATAACTGACAATAAAACAGTATATATCTAAAGCATACATGATGTGATAGTCATACATATTGTTAAATATTGACCACAATCAAGTTAATTAACACATCTATCACCTCACAGTTACCTTTGTGTGTATGTGTGAGCTGAGAACAATTAAGATCTACTCTCAGCAAATTTCAAGTACATAATATAGTATTATTAACTATAATCACTAAGCAGAACCTTCAATCCTCAGAACTTACTCATCTTGTAATTAAAAATTACCAACTTTGGAAATAAGAGCTTATATCTAATCCATTTTGATGTTAGCTCTCGGAGTCCCTGGTAAGGTTCTGTCTCACGACCCAGGATCCTGGTTGCTGGTCATTAGAGTACTTTCGCTGTAAGAAGTCCTTGAACCATACAAAAACTTGTAAGGTATACACTCTTCTCTGTTATATTAGAACAGGTTTAAAAAAAAAAAAAAAAGCTACCGGATGACAAGGATTTCAATTATATGAATCCTTACATACACACACTGGCGCTGAGAAAACCTGATAGCTAAGTGACTCATACCCCTGATACCAGGTAAGAGTAAAACCAGGTGTTGGCTGTGACTCCACGGCTACACAGCATCCAAAACGAGCTCGGAAGCAGAGACAGCCACACTCACAAGTGTAGAAAAATAAAAAATAATTCATTTAACACCCGCAACTGTAGAACTTTAGAAGTTAAAGTAGCTGTAAGAGAGCATCATTCTCCTTAACATACGAAGAAAATGATCACCCAAAGGTTAAGTGACTTGGCCAAGAAAATGCAGAGGAAACCCGGGTCTAGAAGTCTGGCCTCGGCTCCCTTTCAGCAGTAAGCTCCGCCACTCAAGTGACTTACACAACCATTCTGGCCTAGGTGAAAATAAGATATAAAGGATGACCACCCACACAAATGTTGTCATTTGTTCTCTCTTGGTAGTTCATCTTAGACCAAGATATATTTTTATTGACGTGGTTTAGAAAGTGCAATAACATAAGGACAATCCCAAACCCAACACTCAAACTGATCACCCTGAGGAGTTTCAGCTTTTTCAGTTGTTTCTACTGATTTTTACCTGTGTTTCTTTCTTTTTTTAAGATTTTATTTTGAAGTGTCTCTACACCCAGCATGGGGCTGTGATCGAGGGTTCTATGCTCCACTGACTGAGCCAGTCAGGCACGCCTGTGTTTCTAAATGGCATTTGTATACTGCTGATTTGACTATTTATATTTCCTACTATGATGATGCTTGACTCTTACTCCATCTTCCTCATTTCCTATCCTATTTATCCAATAAATACAGTGATATCACCACTGTTGGTGAAATCAACGTTCATCTGTAAAATTGGAAGTACAATTGTATTTATCTCATAAACTTTTTAAGAAAATTAATATATGAAACGTAAAGACTTAGAATAGTACTTGGTATAAAGTACACAATAAATGTTAGCCATTACCATCTTTATTTTATTCCCCTCCTTATACAACTGTTTGTTTTTCCTAGAGTTAATAATTGTCTTGACTTTTTTTTTCACTCACCTATTTTTCCATATACCCATATTTCTAAGGACTTTATACTACCTTTCTTACTGAGGACACAGTTTAATATAATCCCAGTATTCCTTGCAGTGTAGTCATGTGGCAGAGATTTGGCCGAAAAAAATGAGAGACCAAATGGTATGTGGCCAGTACCAAACTTGGAACATTCAAAAACCTCCTCAGCACTATCCTAGTTCTCTTCCCCCATATGCTAGCTAAATAAAGAGGACCCCAACGTCCTATCACTATGTGTTTTCCACTATGCAGCATTACTACTGTTTGCAACGAGCTGTAATAGTCCTATATGAACAAGATGGCAAAACACGATAATAAAAGACTTTTGTTCCTCATATATGACCCATCTTCCTCCAACCATTCTTAGATTCAGCACTTCATGAAAATTCTGGTCATTCCCCTCTGCCCCTTCACTGTAGACACACACAAGACCTTTGCTAGTTCCGACTCAGAATTTTTATCAAAGGGTCAAAATCAATCAATTAACTACTTGGCAATTTCACTTAAGTGGAAAATCATTTCAGCCTCATGCAAATTAGCCACTGCTTACAGATTAAATTAAAAAGGCAATTGAAGTTCTCTGATTTCAGGTAAACTTACTTTGTTCACTAAATATTTATATCTAGATAAGTAAATCATTCAAGTACCAAATGGTCAATGAACCAAGGATGTATGGCTTAATTTTAACATGTAAGGAAGCTCAGAACATTTAATCCAACCCTCTCTGCCCTTTTACAAGAAGAGGAAACCGAAGCCAGAAAAATTAGTACCTTACAGGATCACAAAGCAACTGGCAGTGGCCAGTTCTGATTTTGGCTTATAAAATATCCAGAAATTTAATTGCCTCTTTAATTTCTCCTAGATGTTAAATGAGTGAATTAAAGGTAAACATAACAAACACGGACAGAGTCAACATTCTCTTGCAAGTGACCAGATAATTTCAATTTGTATTTTAGGGACTGATTTCCCTGTGAGAATACTTTTAAAACTGTTAACAACCAGGAATAAACAAATCACATGTAACTCTTCCAAGAATGCCTGGTATGAATCAATTTACAACCCACTGAAAAGGTAATATGCTTTAATCGAAAGAATGCAAGTTAGCCCATAGCCATCCTGTATCTAGTTCAGGAAGACAGACCTAAAGCCTGCTTTTGCCCCTTCATGACAGAATGCCCTTAGTAAAGTTTGGACTTGAAATTGAACCCTCAGTTTCCAAAATTATAAAAATGAAAAAGATAATGTTTAACATATCAGATTGGTGGGAGGCTTGAAAACACTGAAGATACTCTTTGGCCCTCAACAAAGGACAGTCACAAACATTGCCACTGTTACTACTACTCTGTGAAATAGTCCATGACAATTTCAGTTGCATTTAATTACTTCCTAGCCAGTGTTTCCAAAGAAAATTCACTTGCTCTATGAAAAAGATGACACCCTGCCTAGAAGGTGGTCACTGAAACCCTGTGAGAGCTGCCTGTTTATCCCTCTAGCACAACTGACGTCAAGATGTATTATCTTTTTATGTGGCAAGCAGGTTTGGAATACTGAATGCACAGGAAGAAGGAATACAAGTGATGTCTACGGCTTTCCTGTAAAGTCTTCTAAGAACCATAAATGGCCAACCTAACATGTGACTTATTTTCTCCTTTACCTGCATCTGTGTGCCAATTAACAGATTGGCTTTTTTTCTGATTACAAAAGTAATTTAACTCCTACGTGGCGAACAGTGCTGGTTGCCTATACAACTGACTTTCCTTTGCCCCAATCTCTTTCTTGATGACAGAAACCTCAGTCTAGAGGGTGAAAGTGCCAGGTCCTTGTTTTTGCAGCCTTCCCTGCTGTACAGCCATACGGCCAGCCATACACTGTGGGCCTCTGAGCAAACAATAGGACGTCTGAGGAAATCTGCCAGAAGATTTCTGAAAAGCTTTTCCCTAATAGAATTCTCAACTCTCATTTATCTGAAAATGTCTTTACTTCACCTTTATTTTGCTTGAATATAAATTCTAGATTAACAGGCATTCTTTTTGTTAACGATATCACTCCACAGTTTCTTGTTCATATTGCTCCTGAGAAGTCAGCCATCGTTCCTACTATTTCCCTACTGTTCCCTCTTCCTCCCTCCCTCATCGTTTGGTTTTTCTTTTTCTTTTTTTTTTTTTTTTTTTGGAAGATTGTGTTTATTTATTTGAGAGAGAGAGAGAAAGTGTGCAAGAGGGGGTGGGTAGCAGACTCCCCAATGAGCGTGGAGCCAGACAAGGTGCTCAATCTCATGACCCTGAGATCATGACCAGAGCTGAAACCAAGAGTCGGACGCTTAACCACTTAACTCACTGAGCCACCCAGAAGCTTCCTTTTCAGGATCCTTTTTATATCATGAAATTTCAGCAGACTGCTTGTGCCTAAGTGTGGTTATCTTTGGATTTATTCTAAGATTTATTAGGCTTCTTGAATTTGTAGGTTGACATTTTCCACCAATTTTAAGAAAAATTTAACCATCATTGTTTCAAAAACCTTTTTTTGGCACATTTCTTTTTCTCTCTCCTCCTTTCATTACTCCAATTATACATATGCTAGGTAGCTTGATACTGCCCACAGCTCACTGAGGCTCTGCTCATTTCTCCCATCTATTTTCCTTTTCTTTTCAAGTAACTTTGATTGATCTGACTTCTCTTTCACTGACCTTTCCTTCTACCAACTCCAGTCTGCATTTACATCCATCCAACAGATGTTTTCATTTCAGATATACTTTTTTTAGTCCTTGACTTTCCATTTGATTCTTTTTTATATAGTTTCCATATTTTTGAGATTCTACATCCATAAGACCATATTTGCTTTTAAGAAGCTTTAATGCTATTAATTGCTAATTCCTACAACAGCATCATCTCGAGGTATGTGTCTAGGGACAGTTTTTATTCTGGATTATAGATCGCACCCTCCTGCTTCTTCATATTTGTAATTATTCGTTACTACATGCTGGACCTGTGCATGATTTCTTTTAAGTAGTCTGAATTGCATTATTTTCCTTTAGAGTGTCGATAGCTTCATTCTAGCTGGCAGCTAATTTACTGGCACCTCTCATTTTCTTTCATGATCTCAAGGTCAAGAGATCAAATCCCATGTTGGGCTGCATGGAGCCTGCTTGGGATTCTCTCTTTCCCTCTGCCTCTCCCTCCTCCCCTAACCCTTTACACACTCTCTGAAAGAAAGAACTGAGGATAATAAATAGAACAATTCTAAGTCTAGCTTAGGTGACCTATTTCTTTATATATTCACTCTGAAATTTACTTTTATATAAATGTAATAAATTTTATTAAAGTCAACATTCCATACAGCAAAAATCAAATACTCAGCTGGTTTATAAAAGAATTTAGGCATAGAAACTATTTTCTTACATAAATGTGCAAATTTTCCTTCCCAAACTATCAAAAGTGTACTTATTTCAATAGTACAAAAATTCTTTACAAAGTCAATCCATGACCTATTTTTGTTGGGTTAAAAAAAAAAATCTATATCTTCATTCACCTCACAAATTCCATGTTAAAATACTCCTCTCTCTTCTTTGCACAGTATCACATCTCTCTAATATTAATCTATTTTCCTGAAATTCCTAAATCATAATGGCCTGTCTCCTGATTCCTCACAGTAGGAATCATTTTAAACCCTTCAAGTGACTGGGAAAATCTAGAGAGGCAAATGAAAAAGGAGGTTCACCCTTCCCATCATTAGATTATGGGTTCCTATGGCTTTCGATCTTAATTGTGCCAACTAGTTCTAGTACCAATTTCTATTACTCTGTACGGGTACTGAACAGTATTCAACCCTCATGAGAGTCACACAGATGACATGCAATGCAAAAATTACAAATTCTACTTAGATATTTCATTCTCCAGCTTGCAGAAGAGAATTACAATTTGCAATTACCCTCATCACACAATCTTAGGAGTTGAAAGGGAGTTTAGACTGGAATCCAAATCCTTCATTCTGCAAATCAAGAAACTGAGATGTGATCTTCATTACAAGTTCTCCCAAAGATTCCATTTATGTGCAAGGAATCTCAACTGTCTGAGTCTTTGAAATAACACCACTCAAATGTAAGAGATGTATTTATCCACAACCATCAGCAACCAAACTGATTTTTTTTCCTCATAAATTATGTTTCCCTGGCTGAGCCCAGCTTTGCAAATTGGGAGGATTGAGGGGAAGGAGAGTAAATCCACCATGGTCCAGCCTCCCCATCTCACTCCTGCCTCTCAAGCCCAGGGGCCCCAAAATTTGCTTTTGATAAAACACAGAAGTGCTTGATTTGCTCTGCCTCTCCACCGTCTCACCAACTGCTATTTTAAGGAGCCAAAGGTGGTAAGGCATTGGAAAGCATTTCATGAAGTTCTTTACCAGGGTGAGAGAAGATCAACATAGGTACCAATTACTGAGCTCCTAATATGCTAGTCACTGTACAAAGTGTTCTATAAATATCATCTCATTTAATGTTTATAGCAAATTAATCAAAAGTTCCTATTCCTATTTCGCAAATAGGAAAAGTGAGACTTGGCACGTTTCAGTAACGTCTAAGGTGCAAAATGACAACTGAGAGAACGAGTATTATTCCTGGGTATCTCTAACCCCCAAACTCAGGCATACCTATTCTTACTGAGCCTCTTACACTGTGCCAGGCCCTAGAGCCAGATAGGACGTCAGGAGGACAAATCCTGGTTAGCACTACCCTTAGGGAAGGAACAGTACAGATTACCTAACTGCAAGAAAAACAGACTAACAGACGATACTGGAATGTGATGCTGCTTCACTAAGAAACAAGAACAGATGCTGAGCAGAAAATCTAGAGGAAAATCAGGAGGAAAAAAGGGCATTCTCCCCCATGAAAAGCATTCTAAAACACCTGTAAAATCTAATGTCTCTGAATTAAATTAGTAATTTCGGTTATCAAGAAACCGGATATAAGCTAAAAATATATAAAATATCAGACTATACAGATCCCCAAAGTTACTTTCAATATACACCAACAGACTCTAAATGTTTCTCAGACTCTAAATCCTCACGTACCCACAACTGTTTATTGAAAAACCTGAAATCCTATTTTTCCAGCTTTCTTGAGCTACAATTGACATAACATTGTGTAAGTTTAAGGCATACAGCAGGATCTATGTACATTTTGTGAACTTACCACGATTAGGTAACACATGCACCTAAAATTCAAAAACCTCCATGTACCTAGTTTTTAAAACTAATTTCGTAGCAAAACTGATCAAAATTGACATGAAGTTAGCTGTGGGCTTTACTGATCCCATTTGGTGTGAAAAATCATTCACTGTGCGACAGAAATATTAATGTGCTTTATATCCTAGGAGAACTAGGTAATATGTGACCCCAGAGATCCTAGTAAGAGCCTGTTTTGCACAACTCTAGAAACATGAATACGATAAATAAGACAAAACTATCAAACACTCCAAAGGAAATCAAAGTTTACAATTAAAACTAGGGAGTTAATGGCTCTTATAATCAGGCTTAAATCTCCAGAAGGAAATGTCTCTTTAGGTTGTTGGAACTCAGAAGTGCTTATGGGGAGGAACAGATTTATATCCAAACACACATCCTATTTAAGCCGCAGACACTGGTATAAAGCACAGACTAATTAAATAAATACACTGTCATCCAGAAGGCAGAATATTCCTACTGTCCCAGTGTTGGGCATCTGCTTATCTGCACAGAAACAGTTTCTATTAAGGAAATAAAGCATGGATAACTTTCATGGCAAAAAGGAATCCCTACGTCCAACCCCGTGTTTCCTCCAAAGTTCAACTCGTTATCCTTACTCAAATGTCTTAACCAAAGGATATAGCTGTTAGTGGCACACAGTCACATTCCAGAATGCATTGTACTTTCAGCACACTCACGCATTATTTATCCTCTACAAAAATGGACTTATTATTTTGTGAGACGGGACCACCACAATCTCCCACAATCAATGAATACATCACAAAAACAAAAATGTACACAGAGAACACATTTTTGGCATTAGAAAAATAACTTTCCCTATACATGCTGTCCCCCACCCACCCAATTTCTAAAATGGAATTTAGGAATCAAGCTATTAAATTTACAGACTGGAAAATCAGGGACATCCTGTTGATAACCAGACAGGCTCCACAGCTGCTCACTGCTCTGAAAAGCATTTGTGCTAGGGAAACAAATCTGGTACCAATGCCTTCTAAATGACCTACAGAAAATGATTAAAGGACAGTCACTGTTTTTATTATTATTAGTTGGCAAATAAGCATTACTGGCAGACGTTTTCCTGATGTCACTGGAAAAGCTACAAAAATGAATGTTTTTTTAATTACAAAAAAATTCTTCACTTAAGGCTGTGAATAAGCCAAATAAGTGAAACACTCAAGGGGGGCACTTGAGAAAGAGAAATGAATAGTTTTCACAAGCCACTCCATATAACCGTTTCTATCCTGCCAGGCCACAAATCAGTAAAACATTTAAGGGTTTAAAATACAGAGAGGTTTACTAGAACTTCTAGTTGGCTCTTTCGAAGTTCAGGAGTTAAAATCTGCCCTTTGCTCAGGTACCAGATCCAGAGCTTCCTGGCAAGAACCATACCTCTTCGCTCCTAACGGATACTCCAGATAGAGATCTACAAGCAGAGGCAACTTTAAGGTGCTTTCAGACCCTTCTAGAAAACCTGAGAGCTCTGTGCAGGCCCCTGACTCCTTTGCCCTCCCACCCACTGCTGACCACAGGCCCCTCAGAGACTTCCAGGTGGCAAGCAGCTCTGGAGAAATGAATGGCAGGCCATGGAATCAGACTGGCCTGAATTTCGGTCCCAGCTCTGCAGTCCTGCTAGTGAGGGCCTGACTCTCTGCTTGACCTAACTCTAATGAGACCCCTCCAAGCCCTCCAAACCTCCACCTTTAGTGTCCATCCGTGTAGAGCCTGTGTTACCCAATTTCAGCAAAACTCTTGTTGAGTCAAGTCAGCAGAAACTCTCTATCCCTGACATGTGATCAAATCCTTCTTCCCCACCACCCACCACGCCGGAAGTGATACTCGATCAGCTGGCATGCTTTCAGCAAGAAGAACCCTGCAAGGTCTGTTTAAGCACAATCAGCTCTTGCCTGTAACTTCTGATGTTTTTTTCTTGGTGATTTTTCAATCCCCTGAATACTGCCCCCCTAACACCCACTCTGCCCCTTGGCTATCAATCCCCACTCGTCTACATCTTATTTGGAATTGAGCCCAATTCTACACTGAGGTCTTTTTTCCCTCACTGCAATAGTTCCTGAATAAAATCCGCTTTTACTACTGTAACTACTGCCCAGTTCTGATGTTCTCTGATGGGCCACCATTGCTACTGGGCCTCTCGGAGCTTCAGCAACCTCCTCTGCAAAATGGGAATAAAGCTGTCTCACAGGGCTGTTGCAGGGATGAGGTGATACAATGAAGGCAGAACATCTATTCAGTGTGTGACAGACACATACCCATGTATGTGTCTGTGGTTATTTTCATTGTCTTTCTATTATTTATTTTCATGCTCTTTATATATTCTCTCAAACAGGGAAGGACATCCCAAATCAAAGGACACGTGCTTGGGCGGGAAGTCTGTGCCAGAGGAGGCCACCCCAGGCTCTTCTCCAAAGCTGGAATTCTGGGACTTCACACAGACCAAGAAGAGCCCTGAGGTGTGGGCAGTTCCCCTGAAGTAGGGACAGAACCCCAGGGGTGTTGAGAACTTGAAGGAAAGTTTTTTAGTAAAAGCAGTAGATATTCATCACCTTGTGCTGTCACCAACTAGGCAACCCATTAAATGATTTATATCACCCTACTCATCCCTCGTAACAACAACAAAAACACTGGCAGATGTCAGTAAGACCATGAGGCAGGTATCCCAAGAATACAAAGAGCAGGAATACAGACGAACCGAGAATATCACAACTCACCATTCCAGGCTGTCATAAAACACACGCTTGAAAGCCACTGTACCGAGGTTCCTTCTCTAACGAATGCCAGCCAGGGCCATCCTACCTCACCGCTGTGGAACTCCTCTAGGATATTTTAAAATTTGTTTCCAGTCTGTTTTCAAAACCTATGTGGCCACTTATTTTAAAACCTATTTTAATAATACACCACAAGAAACAAAAAAACATTCTGTGGAAGTTACAGTACACGGTCCTGCAATCAGATTATCAGTAGATGACCTGTGATCTGCAATAAGTTTTTTGTTTTTTTTTAGATTTTATTTATTTACTTACTTATCTGACACAGAGAGAGAGAGCAAGCGAGCACACAAGCAAGGGGAGCAGCAGGCAGAGGGAGAGGGAGAAGCAGGCTCCCCACTGAGCAGGAAGCCCAATGTGGACTCGATCCTAGGACTCTGGGATCATGACCTGAGCTGAAGGCAGTTGCCTAACCAACTGAGCCACCCAGGCTCAAACAAGTTTTTTATAGCTCTTACCTCAGTTTCCTCATCTATAAGCTGAGAATAATAATCATACCTACCCCTCTTAGTGTTATTGTGAGGATTAAGTTAGCTAATACAAGTAAAACCCTTGACATATTGCCAGGCAGATATAGTAAAAGCTCATTAAAAATGAGCTATTTTTATATTCTATTTCTCACTCACTATATACAAATATGACTCATTAACTGCTCCTCCATTTCCTCTTTAGTGAAACAATTCAATGAAAACATTTTTGAGGTTGGTTAAGAAATAGTAAATTATTAGAAAATGTGTGGCTAAATAGGCTAAAGGACCAAACTGGGTAAAATCAAAAAGATCATCAAGGGATGCCTGGGTGACGCAGCTGCTTCAACGTCAAACTCTTGGTTTCGGCTCAGGTTGTGATCTCAGGGTGGTGAGATATAGCCCTGGGTTGGGCTCTACGCTTGGAGTTGGCTTGTGACTCTCCTTCCTGGCCCCTCCCCCACTTACGAGCAATGCCCACTCTCTCCCTCTTTCAAATAAATAAATCAATCCCTTAAAAAAAAAAAAAGATAATCAAGTATAAGTGAGGAAATACTTATTTTCTCATTTGGGAGAGTAAAATGGTACAACCACATTAGAATTCATTGCCAGTATTTACTAAGCCAAGCATCGCCACCCCTCAGTATACAACAACACAAATGTCCACTGGAAGACATGCACTAACATCTTCACGCCAGCGCTATTCCTACTACCAAAGCACTGGAAACTGCCCACACACCCACCAACAGTATCGGGTGTAGTCACACAAGGACTACTGAGAATGACTGACTTACAACCAACTCTACACTACAAGAAGGCTGAGTTCCAGAAATACAATGTAAAGTGAAAGAAGCCAGACACAAAAAAGCATATACTGTAGGATTTCGGTTATAAAAAGGCTGGACTGGACACTGATGCAACACTCAGGTCACCCCCAGGAAGAGAGGACTATTCCCCAACATCTGGGAGAGCAGCCAGGACAGACTCCGCAGCTGTCAGCCCTCTTCAGAAATTGCCTCCGCAAAGAACAGTAGTGCCCAAGGGCATACCCCTTCCCTAGGCAGCCAAACACTGGTCGACACGGTGGCATAAATGCCTATCCCTTGTGCAACATGGAACATCTCTGAGGGCCTTTCCAGAACTCCACACAGGGTCAACTGAGGCTTCCACTAAGACTGAATCACAGCTTCACTCTTCCCTCTGCCCAATCCCACTCCCTTCCTCTCTTTCCTCTTCCCACAGGCGTTGATCCCAAAGGCTCTCTCTAATAAATTTCCTGAATGCTAATCTTGCTCCTAAGAATCTGCTTCCCAGAGTATCCAAGCTTTGGCACAAGCAAATTGGATCCCTGAAGTAAGAAGTGAGGATACCAGGGACCCCTGGGGGAGAACAGGGAGGGAACAGAAGGACAGGAAGGACAGCTTCTAGGATGCACAGAAGAGTGTTTTTTGAAAGTCTGGATGCCGGTTGTATGTTCAAACGGAATAAATCCACTTAACCATAGATCTATGAAATGTGTACTACTTCCCGTGTATACTATACTTAAATATGAAGTGAAAAGAGTAAGACAAACTAGAGAACGCCCTGGAAAAAACGTTTCAAGAACATTTAGTCCGACCTCCTTTTGTACCAGTTAAATAACCATTTATTGTGCATTTAAACATTACCCACAGAAGCCTACAGAAGCCTAGCCTGAGATTACAAGCCAGTTGGGGGTCAACCAGAACCATGCCTGGACTCCTCGATGGCAGGCCTGGACGGTCTTCACCGGACCATGCCTGGTAGGAGGCAACAGGCATCAGCTCTGAGGCCAAGGAAGGGCCTGCGGCAGCCAGCTCACTGACTAGTCAGCTATGCTTGCAAAAACACAGCTCTCAAGGAAGCCAAAGTGCTAGCAGCACCCCAAAGGTGCCTTTATGTGCCTTCACCTTTGAATCTTTAAGAAACACACTTGCTTCTGAAATCAGAAGACGTTAAGAATCTTTCCAATGTAGACAAAACAGCATGCTTTAATCCTTTGTGGTGTTCTCTCCGGGAAGAATAATCTGTTTTGGCATCGCTGGCTATTTTTATTATTTATCTACCCTCTCATCCTCACCTTTCTAAAAGCAATTTTTAGTTTAGCTAAAATGTCATTTGTCTTCCCCTGTTAGACAAGGAATAAGAAATGAAACACAAAGAGGACAAAATATCTCCTGAATTGGGAAGGTAAATCCCTTTACTTTCCTAGGTGGCCTATTCCTGACCCTAAACTTGCTTGAGTCACTCCCACTTTAAAAATCAATCATCCTAGGGGCGCCTGGGTGGCTCAGTTGGCTAAGCAACTGCCTTCAGCTCAGGTCATGATCCTGGAGTCCCCAATCGAGTCCCGCATCAGGCTCCCAGCTCCACGGGGAGTCTGCTTCCCCCTCTGACCTTCTCCTCGCTCATGCTCTCTCTCACTGTCTCTCTCTCTCTCAAATAAATAAATAAAATGTTTAAAAAAAATTTTAAAAAAATCAATCATCCTATAATTCTAGAATTCTGGAGAACTGGATTCCTTAAAATGATGATGATGAAGACAGCACCAAAGGAAAGCATGAAAAACTACTGGAACAAAATTTGTCACTTTATTTCCAAAATAGTGTAGTTCCTCTTTGAGACAGAAGTTGTGCTGATCTCTAGGAAACTTAAAGGGTGACCCACTGCCTAATTCTCATGAATCCCTGATACCACAAAGAGGGAAAAAAGCGTATGAGGAGTTCTACCTACTGAAGTTCCAATGCATTATTTAGATTGGCTCTAAAAGAAGAGTTGAATACATTTTAATCTTTCAGGGTTGTTTTTTTTTATTATTTTTTCTTGGTTTTTCATAGAAAAAGAGACGTTAAGAGCATACAGACCCACAACAAAGCTCTAACAAAAATTTTTACACCTGAGCCTAAACTTCCTAAACTTCCTAAGTTTGCCTAGACTTCCTAAACTTCTTTGGAGGAAGACATCACAGAATATATATGAATTATTCAGATTCTTTTTAAGAGGGTTTGCCTCCCAAATAAATCTAAATATATCCATCTCCCTTCAAGGGCTGAAAAAGAATGTAATAATAATGTGCATTCTATTCTTCATCTTGAAAATTCAACAAAAAGTTGCCTAGGAATTTCCCACACACTGTTTTTTAGTTCATTCATTGACTTATTCATCCATTCAACAAGTTTTTTTTTTTAAGATTTTATTTATTTATTTGACAGAAAGAGATCACAAGTAGGCAGAGAGGCAGACAGATAGAGAGAGAGGTGGAAGCAGGCTCCCTGCAGAGCACAGAGCCCGATGTGAGGCTTGATCCCAGGACACTGGGACCATGACCTGAGCTGAAAGCAGAGGCTTTAACCCACTGAGCCACCCAGGTGCCCCAACAACAAGTATTTTTTGAAGGCCCATTCTGCCTTGAAGCAAAAACCTGATTAAGTCCTCTTCTGTATGTATGGTCATAAAAAGATCTCAAAACATTCTTTTTGACCACTAAACAGAACTCCAGAACATTCTCCGCACCCTGTATCAAGAAGTAATTTTACTTCCTGACTTTACGAAGTACCAGTCATTCACAGAAGAACTTCTGTGGCTTCTGAATGATTTTTAAAGGGCACCATGTTTACGTTCCCACTAAAATACCTTTGGCCCTTCCAAAATTCAGAAGCAGCAAAAATCAGACCAAATCTGTCTCTGGGGAAGAATGACAGTACTTTGTTAAAGGGCTGAGATAGGTATTATCAGGGCGCTGCCTGTAACTGGAGCAACGGTTTTAAGAGGAGCCCCTGTCACATCTTCCCAAGTTCTCCCAGGCCTCTGTCTGCAGGGAACATTCTCTCCTTCACAAAACTGTGACCAAAAACCACAATAACAATAACAGCAAGAGAAGCCTCTCCCTGTTTTCCCATTCCCAAGAAGACAGCTTTTGGGGGGTGACCTCTAAAGAGCATTCCCAACAGGAGCGTGAGAGTACTCTGGGCATGCTGAATGTCTGGAACAGACTGACAGATTAGAGGGAAACCAGCACTAGCTGTGTTAGTAAGTGCTTTCCACTGCACTGAAAATCTTAAAAGCAGTCTACCTCAGTTGGCCCAGCATACATCATGGGAGATGGGAAGATGGCCACCACTGTCGTTTCAGGATTCAGGATTCCTTCCTCCAGCACTGCGGCATGCTGCTTCATACGCCACATCAAAGGAACGTCATCATCCTTTGTCCAGCCACCAAGAGGGTGAAGGAGAAGGACAGGGCGCCGATAGCCTCTCTCTAGAAGTTGCTTATGGGTATCCTGCATTAACAGAGCATGTCCATTGTGCACTGGGTTGCGTAATTGAAAGGCAAACACAGCATCTGAAAAGAGAATTTCCAGAGTCAGGAAGAGTCCATTTCTCATGGCTTATCTTCCAAAGGACAAGCAATTCTTCCTGAAGTTTGATGCCTAGGATTAAGCAAACATATGAGCCCCCGATCAGGTAAAAAAAAAAAAAAAAAAAAAAAACAAACAAACAAACAAACAAACAAACATGTCCTGCTTTGACCTTTTTACTCCAAGGCCAACTTGACCTATCTCCTTCCACCAGGTTTTTACTTTACAAATCAAATGCCTGAGGATGTGTTAAGAGGACGGTCATGGATTTGCAACAAGCGCTTTCTGCCTTCCTGGCAAGCAAGAATAACCACCACACTTTCTGGTCCCAACTTCCTGGTTTAAGTGCTTACAGTGGGTGCAATTTCCTGGCCTGTGCCTTAATTGCACACCAGGTCAATCCCTCCATTGACCTAAGACGCTGCTTTACTAAAGGAAGGCAGAAAGGTAGAGAAATTTACAGTTTAAAAAACTTACTTACTATCCAAATATGCTCATTTACACAGATTACTCTGACTGGAACTCGACTTTTTTTGTGATGCCAGGTCTAGATTATGGGTTACAGTTTAGCAACAACACTATGCCCTATAAGAGTCACTGCTATTACCCAAACAATGAAAACTGCTAGATGAATTAAGCTGGTTGACTCTGTATCTTCTGCTTACAACCCTGACTCTACTCCTGCAAGGGGCTGCCATCAAGAGACATTCTCAGTAAGCATGGTTCTTTGGGGTCATAGAGAAATTTCACAGAACAGAATGATAGCCCAGTTAGAAGAGCTCTGTATTTTATTGCCCTGCCAACATCTGGTATAGCATCACGCCATGATGATCCCAGCCCGACTCAGGGAGAAGAATATCCTCCCCTCTCCTAACAATTTTAAACCAAAGAGTACAAACATCTTCCCCCTTAAGTTCTCAATTCTGACCCTCTTCTATCATGATGACAGAAGGCCACAGGAGGAAATCCGTGGTACCTTACTTGACCAGGGGCTTGGGTGTTTGTTGAGGGGTTGGGGGAGAGCCACATCTGTGGGAGGCTACGGTAAGGCTTGAGACGAGAACCAAACCAGGCCCTGACTTGTGCCTCCTTTAAAGGCTGAACAGCCGAACAAAAGGCTTAGGTCGATAAAGTCGAGTAGCACTGAGAAAGGGTCTGTGCTATGTGTTGTGCGCTCGCCTACGTGACATCCCACACGTTCACTAGTCAGAGACGATTTGGCCGCGGTCAGAAATTCTTGGCTGGTCCTTGTTGTCCTTGCACGGGCTATAGACTACACCACTGTAAGACTGTGCTGTGCTTACACAAACTATGTCTTGAGTGGCCTTGAAGTCAGTACATCGGGCGCTAGAAGGTCTGCTATTGATGTCTAGGAAATAGATAATGGGAAAGCTTGAAGGATTTTCTGTGCATGTTGCAAGCTCTTTAGTAATCAGCTAAAAATAGATACTTTCTTATGATTGTTTCTGTTAGCTATATAATGCCTTGCTGCCTTGAATAAACTTGGCACTATTGGACATCCTCCTTGGTGCTCCTCCTGCCCCCATCTCTTTGTCTCTTAATTTCTTTTCAGCATCCTCTTACCCTCTCGACCTTGGTCGATTTGTCGCGCCGGCCGCGACACACATCCTGTGATATTCCAAGATTTACAGCATTACTGTTATGCTCTGAAGTTCTCAAGTTACCTTTTATACATGAACAAGGCTAGTTTTCACCTAAGAAATAGCTGATATGAGGTACAAAGAACAAGAAAGTCCTGATACAAATATATGAGCATTTAAAATTATTCTGCTTTAGGGCACCTGGGTGCTCAGTCATTAAGCATCTGTCTTCGGCTCAGGTCATGATCCCGGGGTCCTGGGATCAAGCCCAGCATTGGGCTCCATGCTCAGCAGGAAGCCTGCTTTTCCCTCTCCTACTCCCCCTGCTTGTGTTCCCTTTCTTGCTGTCTCTTTCTCTGTCAAATAAATAAATAAAAACTTAAAAAAATGAAATAAAAAAGTAAAATTATTCTGCTTTAAGGAGATGGGAAGAGGAGTACAAACCTGAAAGTTTTTCTACCCTGAATTCACTTCAAATCTTGTTTTATATATAGATATAAAAAGATCCCCAAACAGGGGGTGCCTGGGTAGCTCAGCTGGTTGGGCATCACACTCTTAATCTCAGCTCAGGTCTTGATCTCAGGGTCATGAGTTCAAGCCCCATGCTGGGCTCCTACTTAAAAAAAAAAAAAAAAAAAATCTCCAAACATCCCTTTTGATCTTTAAGTAAAGCTCCAGAGCTCCCCTATCCCTGGGAACAAGAGGCAATTTTACTTCCTGACTCTACTGTATATACTTCAGTCCCTCACGAAAGAACAAATGAAGAGGGTATAATTCACCATTTAGGAGATTACTGCCCGACCTTACTCACCCACTCTGATTCTGGCCTAAGTCATGTCACTCACTCAGCTCTCTCCTCTCTTCCCTTCACTTAATGCTGCCCATTCTTTATAAACAGCCTGTTCACAGGCACCTCGGTGGCTCAGTTGGCTAAGCGGCTGCCTTCAGCTTAGGTCGTGATCCCAGTGTTCTGGGATCAAGCCCCAAGTCAGGCTCCCTGCTCATCAGGGAGCCTGCTTCTCCCCTTATCCTCCCCCCCACCCCCGTTTTCGCTCTCCCTCTCTCTCTTTCACAAAAATACATGAAATAAACAGCCTGCTCACAACAGACCCACTTACTGAGCATCAGTGCATCCTCCTCCTAGGCCAGTGTGAGTCACTGCACGGACGGATGGTGGGTGGGGGACAGACTCCAGACTCCCACTGGGGAGAGAGGACTCTGGCCCAGCTCAAGCCTGCAAGCCCCAGGGCCCCAGCAGACCGCCTGTTTGGGAGACTCCTTACACACAGTGAGATATAGCAAACACATAAACATAGTGAGGATAAGGGGAACCAGGGTTTTCAACTGCAGGAGATGGAAGGCATAAACACAGACAGGAGAAAGGTTAGAATAGACTATGTGCTACTGGATTAAGACTGAAAGTATCAGTGTGAGCTCAGGGTTTTCAGCCAGAGAGAGGAGACAGGAACAAATATAAACATGTGTGTGCTGGTATCTAAGTGCCTGTGTGCCTACACATAATGCACATTTCTCAGCTCACCCACTGAAAGGTCCTATAAGCAACCACTACCCAATGATGATGAGTAACACAAAAGCACCAATTTTACATTCTAAATACCGCTGGCAAAATGGCTGGTTCTAGCGCTAGGGCAAGGAACCCACAACATAAGCTGGAACATCTTGTGTGTCATAAAGAAAGGAAATGCTTGAAAAATGACGCCCCGGGCGTGGGGCATGTCAAAAGGACAGAGCAACCAGTTTGACCCAATGACTAATCCCAACAAGGATAAGTTAAACACCAACATAAACAATAATAGTAACTAACTGTAACCTTTTGAGTAAAACAGGAATCTGAGTCCATGAAGAATAAAATAAATCAACAAACTAATGGAGAGAAGGGGAAACTCCACCTCTGGGTAGAAGGTCAACTAATAAACATCGGAAGAATAACAATTAGAAAAATCACCATTTGGCCATATTTGTAATGTGCTAAAAAAAAAAAAACCTGTGGGTAAAAGTTTGATAACAACAGGATTTTTATAGTTTCAAAATCTCTCGCCCAAAATACTTTTTAGTTAATAAGCACAAAATAACTTGTTAACTTTATAACGGAAAATCCTGGCAAACACAATCTTAAACAAGAGACAAAAGTAAATTTTTTTAAAGAAGTTAACCTTAAACCAAAAGTTCAAGATGAATCAAAATTGTAAGCCACCAGATACAATGCACTGAGAGCTCACAACTGCTTTCGTAGTATCTCTGACAAAAACGTGTAACCCAAATCGAAACATGAGGAAGCAGCAGATAAATCCACACTAACCGACATTCAACAAAGTAAATGTACTCTTAAAAAATGTCAAGGTCATAAAAGACAAAATAAAGACTAAATGACCCTTCCAAATTGAAGTAGACTATAAAGAGACATGACTGAGTCCTGAACCAGAAAGGAAAGGTAGGGAAGAAAAAAACCTGATTGCTATTGGTTTTGCAATAATGGACCTTATTAGGACAGTGGCATGATTTGAATGGAGCATAAGGGTTAGACGGTGCTACACCAATGTTATTTTCTGGATGTGGATGAGCATGCTATAGATAGGTAAGAGACCGTTATTTTTAGGAAATGCGTGCGGACTTACTAAGGGGTAATGAGGCATCCCGTCATGTCTACAACTTTTAAAGACAGTGAGAACGAGAAAGCCAATAACGTATAATGTTAGTAACTATAGACTCTAGATAAATATACAGGAGTTCTTGTTCCTATTCTGTATCCTAATTTTTCTGTAAATTTAAAATTATTTCAAAATAAAAAGTTAAAAAACAAAGTGAAAATTTTTGACATGAGACATATGAAGCAAATACAATGCAGGATCCTTATTTAGATCCTGATTCAAACAAACTATTTTAAAAAGTGACTACAGGGGTGGCTGCGTGGCTCAGTCAGTTAAACGCCTGCCTTCAACTCATGTCATGATCCCAGGGTCCTGGGTTCAAGCCTCACGTCTGGCTCCCCCCTCATCAGGGAGCCTGCTTCTGAATCCTCTCCTCCCAGCTCCTGTTCTATTTCTGTCTCTCTCTCTCTCTCAAATAAATAAATAAAATATTTTATTTTATTTTATTTTTTTAAAGATTTTATTTATTTATTTGACAGACAGAGATCACAGGTAGACAGAGAGGCAGGCAGAGAGAGAGAGGGAAGCAGGCTCCCCGCTGAGCAGAGAGCCCAATGTGGGACTCGATCCCAGGACCCTGAGATCATGACCTGAGCCGAAGGCAGCGGCTTAACCCACTGAGCCACCCAGGCGCCCCTAAATAAAATATTTTAAATAAACAAGTTAAATTAAAAAGTGATTACTATGAAATTTTCAGAAATTTGAACACTGAGTGGATATTTGATTACATTAAGTGATTATTATTATTATTAAGCTGCAAAAGTGGTATCATGGCTGTCCTTTTTAAGTCCTTGCCTTTAAGAGATAGGTACTGAAACATGAAATAAAGGGGGTATGAGCTCTGCTTCAGAATCACATGCAGGGGTGAGGTAGGAAGGAGGGCAAAGATAAAACAAGATTAGTCAAGAGCTGATTACCTACTGAAGCTGGGCTAGAAGCACACAGGGATTCAGTATACTATGATACCTACTTACAAGTAGTCTAAGTTTGAAATTTTCTGTAATAACAAGATCTAAAAGAGAAGATACATGCAGGGTACCAAAGAAGAATTACTTTAGAACAGGGTTAATTATGGATTCATATTGTAAGTACACCAGTTTCTAGCCATGGACTGTGGCCTTTAAGGACTGAATTTCACTTTGTACATTTTTGAAATAGGGATGATACTAAGGTTATTGTTATGAAGACAAAATAATATAAAGCACCCAGCACAGTGAGATGCATACTGCGGTCCCTTGTACATCTAAATTCCTTAATTCATTCAAGATGAGAGAGGAGAGAAGGGAGAGGAGAGAGGAAAGGGGGGAGAAGGAGGAGGAGAAAAAACACATCTAAATATTCCTGGCAAGAAACTGAAGTCACTGTTCCACCCGTGGCTCAAGATCCACTCGGGTACAAAGTAATACTCAGCTAATGTCTCCAAGACGAGGGCATGTTAGCACTGTGCTCATTAGCTTTTGTCCTCCTTAATCAGGAACAGGCATCTGTCTCTGTAGAGGGCCCCCCTGGGTGTTACAGTTCAGGTATATGATAACTACATGCTTAGACTTCAATCAGGTAAAATCTTATGTTGTAAAATCACCATTTGGCAGTAGTATTTATATGACAGGATGTGCAAAAGGAAACATATAAAATAAATGGTCTCAAATACACATATTTCACAGATCCTAATAATTTATCTATGTAGGCTTTCTTTCCAAAAAGAATTAATCTAGCTTCACACTGGTCACTTAACAGATAAAGTGAAGATGGATGACTTAGTGAAAGTTCACATTAGCAGCATATAAAGGATCTGACTGCCAAAATTTCTTCCAGGCAGAATTATTTCCTTCGTATCAGTCTACTCAGAAACCCAATGATCTGTCTGTCCATTTTTTTCTTGCCAGTATTACCAGGTCTTTCCTAACCTTCTACCCAATCCCTTTTAATTATCAATATACTGCACAAATGGCTTTAACTGTCTGTTAGATCCAGACTGCATTTTCATCCCTCCCATCTGGTTTCTCCACTAGAGAACTGACGTGGATGAAAGATGTAATAAGAGCACCTGATCCACTGGAAGCTGACATTCCCAGGGTGCTGTCCCAGTAACTCAACCCAGTATGCATCACTATTAAATTTTCTTCCATCAATTTTCCATTGAGGATGGAAAAAAAATTATGAGTCACTATGGACCTGGGGCCACTAATACTTATAGCCTCACGTCCTCATCCTCTTTTTCTAAAGAACAGTGATTTCCCCACTGTCACACCACTCTTGGTGTCAAATATTTGCCTTTCTATTTACAATAAGTCCATGGTTTCAACTGTGCTTGAAAATGGGAGATGATCTAAAGGATGACTGGAATTTACTACTGACATTTACGATTTCCATCTCTTTTTAGCCCTCTGTAACCGTGTTCCTGGGGAAAGACCAGGAATTCCATAATCTTGAGTTCTGAAGGGTACACTATGAAGCTGCTGACGCCATCCATAAAAGCCAACCTTTTCCATAAAGAGCCAGAATGAATATTTTAGACTTTGCAGGCCATGGGGGTTTCTGCTACAGCTATGCGAACCCTACAGTAGGGATCCAAAACAGCACTGGTCCTGGGCCCAGGAGCTTACAATCTGGTCAGAGAGGAGAAGCAAGCATTCACTAATTAGAGAAGAAATGTGTGATAAAAGGAACACAGGTCCTTCAACTCCAACAGACCATGACTGTCTCTTTGTTTTCAGAAGATAAGTCTGGTGACAGTGTGAAGGATCAAGCAATAGAAGAACGGGGCTGGATCCACTCACTCAACCAATGTTCTTTTGTGAGTATGAGACCCCTGCCAAAACCAGAAGACACCATCCTGTCCTTTCCACTGCCTCTGACATCAAGCCCCACCCCCACTGTCCTCATAACCTGCTAACAACGACACCAGCCCTTTCTCTACCCTTTAAAGTAAAAACCATGAAACACTGAAGACATTTGGGAGGGGGTGGGGATCACCCACAAATGCACTATCCTAATAGAGCTGGTTTTGGTTGTTTTGCACAATCTCCTAGTTTTCTCCTTATACATATATTTTTACACACTTGTAATCATAGATGTAGGACATTTTATACTCTGCTTGGCCATTTTCGGGTCGATCACCTGTCTCTGACATCTTGTGGTCCCTCTTGGAGCAACAGGTTCATTTGCTGGGTCCTATGAAGTTCCTCATGTTCTCACTCTGGAAACTTACCCATTCCCCTGGATTCAATTACTGATCACCTACAGATGGCTTCTGTTAGCTGCATCTCTAATTCTGACCGTCCACTTCATCAGTTAGAGTGATTTATGACTGAAAGCATTTCAGTATATACTGCCCATTACTATCCCCATTCCTTCGATCCTTCCACCTTCTCTATTACTCAAGCCAAACACAGGTCTAACCCCCAAAACCTAGTCCTTCAGTATTTCATGTTTAAAGAAAGGGATAGTCCAGTAATGCAGGTTCTGTCCCTTTCCCTCCAGTCCAGCAGCCAACACACTAAGGAAACCAGTACTGTCTGATCTCTTTCCTTCCAGAAAATGGGAGGGGAAGAAGAACAGGAAATGGTTCTCCTGAGCATGCGCTGATTTGTGACAGAGGAAGGAAATGGCAACCATGAGTTCTTCCTGTTGGTGGGGAGAGGATGAGCATGGAGTCCCCTGGATTCGTGGAGGACATGGGCTGCCTAAGCCAGCATCACCACCAGCAAACATTACTGACCCAAGATGCCAAGAACCTGGCTGTGACCCTACTCTGCAGCTTTGTAGCCAAGTGCCCAAAGACAGCCTCAGTTCTCACAGGAGGGCTGTCCCCACATATCTCAGAACTGTGCTCCACTGCCCCGCCCACAGAGCCCTGAGAACATCCCAACCACTAACCCAGAATTACAACATCTTCCTGCTTCCCTGCTCTCAACTTCTTCTGTAAAACTGTCCTACACACAGCAGTAATTAATAAGTCTCCTCTTCCAGTCCCACCCAAGCTTTATTATCTGCCACTTTATCTACCCCAAAGCTCTAGTAACAGGCATTTCTGATTTTCCCTCAGTCAATGTGGTAGCTGAACAAGGGTACTGACAACAGCTCTAGAGTTGTTAGGGAAGGTTATGTGTTTAATGTTTGTTTTTGTGGCAGTTTTTTTTTGAAGAGAGCTGGAAGTAAGAAAGAGCTTGATTTCCCCTCCTTCCTCTGGACTGTCCTAAATTACTGGCTTTCTTTTACTTAAACTGCTTATGAGGGGAGGAAAAAATAAGACAGGTCACTTAAATATTTGCCTTTCTACTTACAATACTAATTAGCATTTTTCATGAACTGGAACTCCTTTTTTTTCCCCAAGATTTTATTTATTAGAGAGAGAGAACATACACACATGCAAAGAGGGGGTAGGGCATAGGGAGAGGGAGAGAGGCTCTTAAGCAGACTTCCCACTGAGCATGGAGCCCAACGCAGGGCTCACTGTCACAACCCTGAGATCATGACCTGAGCCAAAATCAAGAGTCAGACACTTAACCAACTGAGCCACCCAAGCATCCCTACAAACTACACTTTAATGAATGGATGGAGACATTAGAAGGATATTTTAGGTAAAGCTGGGAATGATTCATGAGAAGTCTAAGGCAGAAGCAGATAGTCTCTGAAGGCATTAGACTCTTTTTTTTAAGGATTTTTATTTATTTCACAGAGAGAGACACAACGGGAGAGGGAACACAAGCAGGGGGAGTCAGAGAGGGAGAAGCAGACTTCCCACAGAGGCGGGAGCCCGACATGGGGCTCAATCCCAGGACCCTGGGATCATAACCCGAGCCAAAGGCAGACACTACCAACTGAGCCACCCAGGTGCCCCGCATTAGACTTTCTTGACCATAATGGCAGTGAGCTGGAGATACTGTAATCCAAAGTGTAGGGAGCCTCTATTAGTCGGATCAAGGCACATTCAGATGAGGCTCTCAACATAATTCCACAAAGCGAGTATTTGAAGAACGGTGGTCAAGGTTAAGGGAACCCGGAAGGACTGATGAGACCTCTAGAGACTAGCAGCTCTGCATCCTGTTAGCACTCCTGAGGGGCACTGGAAGGAGACAGTGTTTCTAAAGCTGTGAGGAGAGGCGGTGACTGGAAGCTGGTTGTAGGGGATGGAGGCATGGCCAGATCACAGTGCTGAAGCAGGATGCTATGGGGCAGGAGCTCCCCCCAACTTTCTGTATTCTTTGATTACCTGCTAATGTTTCCCACATGGTGGAAGCAGGATACAGCTCCCCTCCATTACCTCCCCTAAACCCTAACACACAGACATAAGACAGAACAGACAGGAAGGGGAAAGAATAAGCAAGGACAGAGCCCAGCTGACAAAAAGCTTTATATTCAACACTTTTTTACTACAATTTGAAAGCATTTCTAAGCTCAAGAATGTAAAACAATTTATTGCTGCGATACCTTGGGTAATAAGACTAACAGTCTAGGGGTGCCTGGGTGGCTCAGTCAGTTAAGTGTCTGCCTTCGGCTCAGGTCATGAACCCAAGGTCTTGGGATCAAGCCCCATGTTGGGCTTCCTGCCCAGCAGGGAGCCTGCTTCTCCCTCTGCCTGCCATTCCCCTTGTTTGTGCTCTGTCAAATAAATAAAATCTTTAAAAAATAAATTTAATTTAATTTAAAAATGTGTTTGTAAGATGAACAAAGCTTTCTCAGATTTCTTTAACACTATGATACCGGTACTAGCCTGAAAGAAGTTATGTCAACTTCACCTTGGTAGTCCAGCAAGAAAGCAATATTCTGTGTGTAATAAATACTAACTGGCTCTTACTTGGCTTAAGTGAAATCCATTCTTCTTTCTAAGACAGTGGTAAACCACCAGTGATTGAAAGACCTGCTCTCTGGAACAGTGTCACCTTGCAATTACTGATGGGGCTATTAAAGACCACTCCATCCTTCCAGCTACAGAACCGGCTCAGGACAGCAAATGCCATCATACCAGTAATGAACACAAGACAACAGCCCACGTCCAATCATCAAAATTCTTCTTCAAAGATGAGAGGAGGAGAAAGTGGAAGAGGTAGGAAAAGAAACCCTGGGTAAAAGAGAAAATAAAGATTCTGTTTTCTCTCCTTGCACTATGTACGAGACACACGCCAAGAGAGGACTTGTTAATGGCCTTCCTAAAAGAGAGAACAAGAACTACAAAGGAAACTCCTGGGTCTGTTGCTTATTTGCCTTAGTCTTAAATGGAAAAGTAAACAAAATAATACCGCACAATCTTTGTTGTCTGATGTAAGGATAACTGGCTCTCAGCTACTTTAAACAAAGTTGCAATCACTCATTATGCAACAAATTCTCTAAATGACTTAAAATGTTTGGCTCCCAAAGAAGAGTGAAAAACAGATGTAATATTAAAGATTCCAATTATGAATAACTCCTTGATAAGACCCCTCACCAGTGCCAACAATTAATTTACGAACATGAATTAGTTATGAATTTAAATTTTGGCAAAAAAATAAAGTAAATGAGGTGGTCTCAGCACATCTTCCATTAAACATGTTCTTGTTCACCAGAAAAAAAAGAAAAAAAGGAAAAAGCCTGTATGTAATAAACTATTAGATAATTCTGGTTGCAAATGAAATAAGATCCAACTAGAAGTGTCTTAAATAGTTCAAACATACATTAAGTATTTGAGTAAGAAATCTGGAACTAGAGGACTCTAGGACTCAGAAACTCAACCCGTTTAAGATTCTCATGGATTCTCACAGACAGGAAATAGTTACCCAAGCTCCAAACGCTGTACCCTTCCCCGACAGCATCTGAAGCAGAAAGAAGAGGGTTAGGAAAAGACGACTTTTTGTCCTAAGCCACTTTCTTGTCAAAAAGAAAACCCCTGGGGCACCTGAGTGGCTCAGTGGTTAAGCATCTGCCTTCGGTGGCTTAGGTCATGATCCCAGGGTGCTGGGATCCAGCCCTGCATCCGGCTCCCGGCTCAGCGGGAAGCCAGCTTCTCCCTCTGCCCCTCCCCACAACTCACGCACATGCGCACGCTCTCATCAAATCGTAAAAAGAAAAGAAGAAAACCCTTTTCTGGAAACCCTTCTCTCTTACATCTCAATGGCCAGAACAAACTTATACAAGGACCCTTAAATCACTGACAAGAGAATGAGGTACTCTCACTGACTTAAAGCAATCACGATATATTCCCCTGTGACTGGGCCCAAAACACGTTAGCAAAAAAGAAAAAAACACTATAGTGTAGGCGGGCACCAAGTGTACCATTCAGAGAAACTCCTGCATAGTAGCTTCAAATTCAGAGATAGTGAAGTTAAGGAGGCCCCAGGGCCAGGGGGTGGGGAGGTGTAGAGGAGTGGGGTAGGGGTCTTGTGCTCAGAGGACATACAGGGGCCAAGCAGAAACTGTGAATCAATGAGGCGGGCTGGGTGGGAGCTGCACAACTCTGAACAGTGTGTGGTCTCCAGTTCCTGATCTATTTTAAGCTCTTATTTCAAATACCAGCAAAGTACAATAGAGTTAAAGAATAAATAGATATTCTTTCTTTAACCTTTACACAAATACAGGTGAGACTCCCTTCGGACTCAGAAATTATGACACATTAACCTCTTACTATGGGCCAGAGACCACAGTGCCTTATGCAACTGGTCTCATTTCACTTTTTTGCCTTTTTTTGTGGGAGGAGCAGAGAGAGAGCAGAGAGAGAATCCTAAGCAGGCTCCGCGCTCAGCACAAAGCCCTACGTGGGGCTCAACCTCACAACCCTGAGATCGGGACCTGAGCCAAAATCAAGAGTCAGATGCTTAGCCGACTGAAGCACCCAGGAGCCCCTCATTTTGCTTTTTGAAATAAAATGTTATGAATTAAGTACTATTACTACCCTTATTTCTACAACTGAAGGAAGTGAGACTTGGAGAAAAAATTAATTTCTCCACAACCACATGACTTCTTGGTATTAAAGCAGGGGACAGTGTGTGCACCAGACTCTGGAGTCCACAGAAGCTAGACACAACTCCTAAAATGAGTGCTCTTGCCCAGCTTCCATAGTCACTCGGAAGGCTTCTAGTTAACCAATATGGCTGGGTTAGCTAGCTCCTTAAAAAGCCACCACATTAACTTTTCTCAGCCCTGCACACTCCCTTTCTACACAGAAAGTGTTTTTAAAAAGCGACACCAAGGCTTAGGGCTTAACTACTTCTGTAACGGATCTTTCAAATTCTTCAGATCCCAAGCTCTATAATGAACGCCAGTCCCTGACATGGAAGCTTGGATTTGGGTATGTGGTTGTACCAGTATAAACACGTTACTCACATACCTCTGTGTGAAGACCTGCAGATCGCAAGCTGTCAGGCATAAAAATCCCTGTCCTACAGTATAAAGAACAGCATCTACAGACTCTACTCATACTACTCCATTTCATGTTAATCCAGAAATCTGAAACCACTACTAAACCACTCTTTGACAACCTTCCCTGTTATCTGTTTACTGTCCTTGTCTTCTACACAATAGGCTCCTGTCTTATTTATTTATGGATCCCCAGCACCTGGCACTCTGGTATAAAGATGTACACCAAACATTTGTTGAATGAATAGCCAACATGATATTGTTGTTCTATTATTTTCTGCAGTGATATGTTAGACTCATAAGATATTCAGAAATAGAGCACCTGGGTGGCTCAGGTCATGATCCCAGGGTCCTGAGATCAAGGCCCACACTGGGCTCCCTGCTCAGCAGGAAGCCTGCTTCTCCCTCTCCCACTCCCCCTGCTTGTGTTCCCTCTTTCTCTGTCTCTCTCTGTCAAATAAATAAATAAATCTTTAAAAAAAAAAAAGATATTCGGAAATATAAAGCACACTGATGTGAGTGAATTACTCAAATAATTTCTCTTCCATAGTTCTACTCAGCTCTGGCATGTGAGTTTTATAATACACAAATAAGAGGTCAATTTATATTGGCAACCATCTCCCCACACAGTATACAAAGTGTTCGATCAAATTGTACCCACATAACCAAACTACCCAGGTGGGTTTAGATCAACTACCACTTCAACATACTCCATCCTGCATTTATCTTTATTCGATGTTCTTTTATACTTTAGTAAGCAATGGAAAAATTCTAGAACTTTCCCATCAAGCAGAGAGTCCATATAGTCCCATGTTAGATAATGAGATCCATGTCTTACCAGCATTCATATCTTTAAACTTCTGCTTTAGCTCAGTAGGAGTGAAACGATACTGATCAAGACCATCATTCCAGTAAATTCGGTCCAAGACTTGAAGATCTCCTCCAATCAGCCAATCTCCTTGTTCCATAACCATCTAATGGAAGAAAGGAAATTTTTAAACAGAAACCAAGATCAAAATAAGCAAGAACATTTCTCACATGAGCTACATGTAGCTGGTAAGCTACCCTCATCTTAAGGCCAACGGTAAATGTTTGGCTTATCAACTGAATTGGGATTAGAGATGCTTTAAAATTAGAATGTATTTTATAACCTCTCAGAGGGTTCTGGGACACAATGAGTAATTATGACTTGTTAGGTAAAAACATTCTCTTCACTGTTGTTGTATGCTGATGAACAGAAACATTTGTAACCCTGGGTCATCCCAGCCTCTGTGTTCTCCAATCCTAAACTTTTGAGCAATTCAAGTGATGATGGAGCTGGACACAAATTCATACCTTCCCATCTCCACACCACCTCAAACTTCTCACAGCTTTACTCTTGCTCTTTCCCTGAAATGAGGGATATAACCTCTGTACCTGTCCATTTCCACAGCACAGCTCCAGCTCACCATTCCTCCCTCACCCCTCTGCCCACCCTCGCTTCAGCGTATTAGCCAATAACGCACCTAGATTGCTACGGTCCCTTCCTACCTGGTCTTGCTTGCCAAAAAGTCCTTCCCCACCCATCAAACCATTCACTCAGTAAGTATTTATCGAGTAACTGGCCCATGCTAGGGATTGCACTAGGCACTAGGGAATGCAGCAGTAAACAGGACAGAGAAAGGCCTCACTCTAACAAAGCTTGCATTCTAGTGGGACAGACTGAGCAGAAACCAGGCAAGTGTCGGCTAGTGAAAACTGTTGAAGAGAAAACAACCAGGGCAATGGAGCAGAGCTCCTGGGGATTAGACTCAATGACATTTCAGTGAAGAGCCAGTGAAGGTCTCTCTTTAGGAGGGTGGCAATGAACCCAAGGTGACTAAAAGGAACCAGCCATGGAGTTCAAGTATTTCAGGAAGAGGGGCAGCAAGTACAAAGTCCTGAAGCAGAAACAAAGTCCTGGAGCTTTAGAGGAATGGAAAGAAGGCTAATGTGGCCGAAGGCCAGGAAAGTCAGAGCTTTCCAGGGGGAGGAGCAGAGGTAGAGTGAGAGAAACCACAAATAAGGCCAGGGCCAGGCCCCACTGGGCCTCACAGGCACTTGGGTTTTATTCTAATTGCATCAAGCAACCCCTGGAGAGTTTGAAAAGGTGAAATGACAGGCCCAGATATAGTTTAAAGGCTCACTCCGGCTGCTCCGAGGAGATCAGACTGCGATGGACATGAGGAAGCAGACTGCAGGCAGGGCACAACTCTAGGCTGGAGACCTGGAGAGCGTGGCCAGTACCAGAGCAAGGGGGATGGGCTGGGAACATCCTGCACAAGACCACCAGGTAAGCTTCTTAAAGCACCACTTTGCTTGGGCCTCACTCATGCTCCAAGGCTGCCTGTGACCTCTCCACTCCTAGCAAGGCACAAACAGAGAGCACTGTCTCTCTGGGCCACTTGAACCCAGCCTAAGACTCTCCAGAATTCTACCTGCAAGGATCACTAGAAGGACAGTGTAAATGACAAAAATGTGGTTTGAAAAGCACGAAGCATAAATACATGTAAACCACTCATGACCCAATAAGATCTTAACATCCCAGGGTAGAACGCTAAGCCCCTCTGTCTTCCCAAGGTCCTCTCTCCTGCTCAACAACCAGTCATCTCTCAAATGCATGGAGTCTGCTCCTCCTGCTTCCTAAAACTGGAATTCTGTTTTTCACAGTTCCTCCTATCACAACCCTGCTGGATCCTCAAGGTTGCATACCAAGTACTAAGTATCCCAAGAAGTTTATGGATTACTCTAAGTAAAAGTGGAAAAAACACCAATAATTGCTCTCTGCTACAGATTATGGAAGAGGGCTTTGAAGCCCAAAGTCCTGAATTCAAATCAAACCCTCATCCCACCTGTTAGCTGTATAATTCTGGTCATGATATTTATCCCCTGTAAGTCTTAATTTCTCTATATGTAGGATAGAAATGCCACCCGTCCTTATAGGTTTGCTTTGTGGTTCAAAGAATTTATGTAAGTAAGCATGTTTTGTAAACTACTATTTATTATTAATAACTAGAATTTTAATACCGAAGGAATGTCTGATACCATCACTAATTCAAACTCCTTATTTTCTAAAACAATATCTCCCTATCTTAAAAAGTTTATCACTTTTTATTCTTCATGAGACAAGATTTAGCACACTGATATGACCTAAACAGATGTCTTAAAAATTGTCTAGACAGGGACGCCTGGGTGGCTTAGTTGGTTGAGCAGCTGCCTTCGGCTCAGGTCATGATCCTGGTGTCCTGGGATCGAGTCCCACATCGGGCTCTTTGCTTGGCAGGGAGCCTGCTTCTCCCTCTCCCTCTGCCTCTGCCTGCCACTCTGTCTGCCTGTGCTCGCTCTAGCTCCTCTCTCTCTGACAAATAAATAAATAAAATCTTTAAAAAAAAATTGTCTAGACAAACCTACTAAAATTTCACTTAATTTCTTTTAAAGCTCAAAGTATACTTTAAAACAAATGACAGAAATTTTACTTCAGTGATGACATTTGATATACAACACATAAAATACATGAGGCCCTTTGGAAAGACTAACTGGATTTCACTGCTTTCACACCAGACACACAGTGTTCAATTAAAACCCCAATCACCCTGCCGTAGGCTCCCACAGCACCCTGCCCTCACAGCCTACCTATAGAACATGATGTCTGCTCCCCACCAGACAGTAAGCTCCAACCATACAGAGACTGTGTCCACCATTACATCAGCCCTATATTCCCGGAACCAGTACCTAACTCAGGAGCTAATGTATAGAAGATGTTTAAAAAAGATTTACTAGGGGCGCCTGGGTGGCTCAGTCAGTTAAGCATCCGACTCTTGATTTCAGCTCAGGTCATGATCTCAGGGTCGTGAGAACGAGCCCCACATTGGGCTCTGTGCTGGGCGTGGAGCCTGCTTGGGATTTTTTCCCTCTCCCTCAGTCATCCCCTTTTTACCTCATAAGAAAAAAAAAGATTTACTGAACAAATATTATCGAGACCAAAATGACAAGATCATGTGTTCATCACACTAATCTAAGATCCAGTGTCCATTCTGCAAAATATCAACAATCCTAAAGGAATCGTAGATATACAGGTAATGCCCACACTTTAACACACACAGTATCCGCACATGGAGATAAAATGCAAGGTGTACTAAGGACCTTGATGTAAGGGTGGTTCTTGCATGTTGTTCCCCACTGTCTGGCACAGCGTTCCTCCTTCCTGTGCTCAAAAAACTCTGGGTTGCGAAGAATGGCCACACGGCGGCCCTCGTACATCAGAGCAAATGCCGTACAGCCGTCCAGCCTCTCTTTATCTTCATGAGTAGCTGGCAGAACTATAGGCACTGACAAGTTAATGACACCCCCTGCAGGGCAGAAAAGAACAGAAAGCACACAGTTTGCATTACTCAACAGGCCTCACAGCCACCTTTCATTCCAAAGGACACTCTTCAAATAATACAAGATTTATGGGTCCAGTGACAGTACCTGCCAAAGAAAATCAGGAGAGAACAAACAACCACAGAGGTTAAAAATAAAAAATAAAAAAATAGCAAACATTAAGAGCAGCAACACTGTGTAGCAACATACTTCTCACAACGATTCATGAAACTGTCTTTGGGAAGAAAAAAATGGTCATAAAACCACATTAGTAAAAGAAACTCTTTAACAAGGAAGAATCAGCTGATTACACCTAATGTCACCCAAAATATACTGAGTACCTCCAATATATCAAAGACAAAGAAGTATGTTTCCAGGCCTTTCCAGGAACATGGAAACCTTTCCAGTAAATATATTGTGAGAGGCAAGTGTACTTGAGTATACTTGGGTTTCCTTGAGACAGGAAGACAAAAACACCCAAAAGGTATTTTTATTTCTTGGTTTTTAATCAGAATTGAACCAATGTCAGCAATTACTGGCTAAGAAACAAAGGAAGTAATCAATTTGAACCAAAATGTATGATCAGTGAGACAAAAGCACATTCTCAGTTTCTAACCTTTCAAGCTCTAAATGTTTGTTTTTTTTTTTTATAAACATATATTTTTATCCCCAGGGGTACAGGTCTGCGAATCGCCAGGTTTACACACTTCACAGCACTCACCATAGCACATACCCTCCCCAATATCCATAACCCCACCCCCCCTCTCCCAATCCCCCTCCCCCCATCAACCCTCAGTTTGTTTTGTGAGATTAAGAGTCACTTATGGTTTCTCTCCCTCCCAATCCCATCTTGTTTCATTTATTCTTCTCCTACCCCCTCAACCCCCCATGTTGCATCTCCTCTCCCTCATATCAGGGATATCATATGATAGTTGTCTTTCTTCGATTGACTTATTTCGCTAAGCATGATACCCTCTAGTTCCATCCACGTCGTCGCAAATGGCAAGATTTCATTTCTTTTGATGGCTGCATAGTATTCCATTGTGCATATATACCACATCTTCTTTATCCATTCGTCTCTTGATGGACATCTAGGTTCTTTCCATAGTTTGGCTATTGTAGACATTGCTGCTATAAACATTCGGGTGCACGTGCCCCTTCGGATCACTACGTTTGTATCTTTAGGGTAAATACCCAGCAGTGCAATTGCTGGGTCATAGGGTAGTTCTATTTTCAACATTTTGAGGAACCTCCATGCTGTTTTCCAGAGTGGTTGCACCAGCTTGCATTCCCACCAACAGTGTAGGAGGGTTCCCCTTTCTCCACATCCTCGCCAGAATCTGTCATTTCCTGACTTGTTAATTTTAGCCATTCTGACTGGTGTGAGGTGATATCTCATTGTGGTTTTCATTTGTATTTCCCTGATGCCGAGTGATATGAAGCACTTTTTCATGTGTCTGTTGGCCATCTGGATGTCTTCTTTGCAGAAATGTCTGTTCATGTCCTCTGCCCATTTCTTGATTGGATTATTTGTTCTTTGGGTGTTGAGTTTGCTAAGTTCTTTATAGATTTTGGACACTAGCCCTTTATCTGATATGTCATTTGCAAATATCTTCTCCCATTCTGTCAGTTGTCTTTTGGTTTTGTTAACTGTTTCCTTTGCTGTGCAAAAGCTTTTGATCTTGATAAAATCCCAAAAGTTCATTTTTGCCCTTGCTTCCCTTGCCTTTGGTGATGTTCCTAGGAAGATGTTGCTGCGGCTGAGGTCGAAGAGGTTGCTGCCTGTGTTCTCCTCAAGGATTTTGATGGATTCCTTTCTCACATTGAGATCCTTCATCCATTATGAGTCTATTTTCGTGTGTGGTGCAAGGAAATGATCCAATTTCATTTTTCTGCATGTGGCTGTCCAATTTTCCCAACACCATTTATTGAAGAGGCTGTCTTTTTTCCATTGGACATTCTTTCCTGCTTTGTCGAAGATGAGTTGACCATAGAGTCGAGGGTCTATTTCTGGGCTCTCTATTCTGTTCCATTGATCTATGTGTCTGTTTTTGTGCCAGTACCATGCTGTCTTGATGATGACGATTTGTAATAGAGCTTGAAGTCCGGAATTGTGATACCACCAACTTTGGCTTTCTTTTTCAATATTCCTCTGGCTATTCGAGGTCTTTTCTGGTTCCATATAAATTTTAGGATTCTTTGTTCCATTTCTTTGAAAAAAAATGGATGGTACTTTGATAGCAATTGCATTAAATGTATAGATTGCTTTAGGTAGCATAGACATGTTCACAATATTTATTCTTCCAATCCAGGAGCATGGAACATTTTTCCATTTCTTTGTGTCTTCCTCAATTTCTTTCATGAGTACTTTATAGTTTTCTGTGTATAGATCTTAGTCTCTTTGGTTAGGTTTATTCCTAGGTATCTTATAGTTTTGGGTGCAATTGTAAATGGGATGGACTCCTTAATTTCTCTTTCTTCTGTCTTGTTGTTGGTGTAGAGAAATGCAACTGATTTCTGTGCATTGATTTTATATCCTGACACTTGACTGAATTCCTGTACAAGTTCTAGCAGTTTTGGAGTGGAGTCTTTTGGGTTTTCCACATATAGTATCATATCATCTGCGAAGAGTGAGAGTTTGACTTCTTCTTTGCCGATTTGGATGCCTTTAATTTCCTTTTGTTGTCTGATTGCTGAGGCTAGGACTTCTAGTACTATGTTGAATAGCAGTGGTGATAACAGACATCCCTGTCGTGTTCCTGACATTAGCGGAAAAGCTTTCAGTTTTTCTCCATTGAGAATGATATTTGCGGTGGGTTTTTCATAGATGGCTTTGATAATATTGAGGTATGTGCCCTCTATCCCTACACTTTGAAGAGTTTTGATCAGGAAGGGATGCTGTACTTTGTCAAATGCTTTTTCAGCATCTATGGAGAGTATCATATGGTTCTTGTTCTTTCTTTTATTAATGTGTTGTATCACATTGATTGATTTGCGGATGTTGAACCAGCCTTGCAGCCCTGGAATAAATCCCACATGGTCGTGGCTAATAATCTTTTTAATGTACTGTTGAATCTATTGGCTAGTATTTTGGCGAGAATTTTTGCATCTGTGTTCATCAAGGATATTGGTCTGTAGTTCTCTTTTTTGCTGGGATCCTTGTCTGGTTTTGGGATCAAGGTGATGCTGGCCTCATAAAATGAGTTTGGAAGTTTTCCTTCTATTTCTATTTTTTGGAACAGTTTCAGGAGAATAGGAATTAGTTCTTCTTTAAATGTTTGGTAGAATTCCCCCGGGAAGCCGTCTGGCCCTGGACTTTTGTTTGTTTGGAGATTTTTGATGACTGTTTCAATCTCCTTACTGGTTATGGGTCTGTTCAGGCTTTCTCTTTCTTCCTGGTTCAGTTGTGGTAGTTTATAGGTCTCTAAGAATGCATCCATTTCTTCCAGATTGTCAAATTTGTTGGCGTAGAGTTGCTCATAGTATGTTCTTATAATTGTCTGTATTTCTTTGGTGTTCGTTGTGATCTCTCCTCTTTCATTCATGATTTTATTTATTTGGGTCCTTTCTCTTTTCTTTTTGATAAGTCTGGCCAGGGGTTTATCAATCTTATTAATTCTTTCAAAGAACCAGCTCCTAGTTTCGTTGATTTGTTCTATTGTTTTTTTGGTTTCTATTTCATTGATTTCTGCTCTGATCTTTATGATTTCTCTTCTCCTGCTGGGTTTAGGGTTTCTTTCTTGTTCTTTCTCCAGCTCCTTTAGGTGTAGGGTTAGCTTGTGTACCTGAGACCTTTCTTGTTTCTTGAGAAAGGCTTGTACCGCTCTATATTTTCCTCTCAGGACTGCCTTTGTTGTGTCCCACAGATTCTGAACCGTTGTGTTTTCATTATCATTTGTTTCCATGAATTTTTTCAATTCTTCTTTAATTTCCTGGTTGACCCATTCATTCTTTAGAAGGATGCTGTTTAGTCTCCATGTATTTGGGTTCTTTCCAAATTTCCTCTTGTGATTGAGTTCTAGCTTCAGAGCATTGTGGTCTGAAAATATGCAGGGAATGATCCCAATCTTTTGATACCGGTTGAGACTTGATTTAGGACCAAGAATGTGATCTATTCTGGAGAATGTTCCATGTGCACTAGAGAAGAATGTGTATTCTGTTGCTTTGGGATGAAATGTTCTGAATATATCTGTGATGTCCATCTGGTCCAGTGTGTCATTTAAGGCCTTGATTTCCTTGTTGATCTTTTGCTTGGATGATCTGTCCATTTCAGTGAGGGGAGTGTTAAAATCCCCTACTATTATTGTATTCTTGTCGATGTGTTTCTTTGATTTTGTTATTAATTGGTTTATATAGTTGGCTGCTCCCACGTTAGGGGCATAGATATTTAAAATTGTTAGATCTTCTTGTTGGACAGTTCCTTTGAGTATGATATAGTGTCCTTCCTCATCTCTTATTATAGTCTTGGGCTTAAAATCTAATTGATCTGATATAAGGATTGCCACTCCTGCTTTCTTCTGATGTCCATTAGCATGGTAAATTCTTTTCCACCCCCTCATTTTAAACCTGGAGGTGTCTTCGGGTTTAAGATGAGTTTCTTGTAGGCAACATATAGATGGGTTTTGTTTTTTGATCCATTCTGATACCCTGTGTCTTTTGATTGGGGCATTTAGCCCATTAACATTCAGGGTAAGTATTGAGAGATATGAATTTAGTGCCATTGTATTGCCTGGAAGGTGACTGTTATTGTATATTGTCTCTGTTTCTTTCTGATCTACTACTTTTAGGGTCTCTCTTTGCTTAGAGGACCCCTTTCAATATTTCCTGTAGAGCTGGTTTGTTATTTGCAAATTCTTTCAGTTTTTGTTTGTCCTGGAAGCTTTTAATCTCTCCTTCTATTTTCAATGATAGCCTAGCTGGATATAGTATTCTTGGCTGCATGTTTTTCTCATTTAGTACTCTGAATATATCATGCCAGCTCTTTCTGGCCTGCCAGGTCTCTGTGGATAAGTCTGCTGCCAATCTAATATTTTTACCATTGTACGTTACAGACTTCTTTTCCCGGGCTGCTTTCAGGATCTTTTCTTTGTCACTAAGACTTGTAAATTTTACTATTAGGTGACGGGGTGTGGACCTATTCTTATTGATTTTGAGGGGGGTTCTCTGAACCTCCTGGATTTTGATGCTTGTTCCCTTTGCCATATTGGGGAAATTCTCTCCAATAATTCTCTCCAACATACCTTCTGCTCCCCTCTCCGTTTCCTCTTCTTCTGGAATCCCAATTATTCTAATGTTGTTTCGTCTTATGGTGTCACTTATCTCTCGAATTCTCCCCTCGTGGTCCAGTAGCTGTTTGTCCCTCTTTTGCTCAGCTTCTTTATTCTCTGTCATTTGGTCTTCTATATCGCTAATTCTTTCTTCTGCCTCATTTATCCTAGCAGTGAGAGCCTCCATTTTTGATTGCACCTCATTAATAGCTTTTTTTATTTCAACTTGGTTAGATTTTAGTTCTTTTATTTCTCCAGAAAGGGGTTTTATATCTCCCGAGAGGGTTGCTTTAATATCTTCCATGCCTTTTTCAACCCCGACTAGAACCTTGAGAATCGTCATTCTGAACTCTATATCTGACATATTACCAATGTCTGTATTGATTAGGTCCGTAGCCTTTGGTACTGCTTCTTGTTCTTTTTTTTTGTTGTGAATTTTTCCGCCTTGTCATTTTGTCCAGATAAGAGTATATGAAGGAGCAAGTAAAATACTAAAAGGGTGGCAACAACCCCAGGAAAATATGCTTTAGCCAAATCAGAAGAGATCCCAAATCGTGAGGGGGGAGAAAGGGGATAAAAAGGGGTTCAGAAAGAAAAAAGAAAAAAAAAAAAGAAACTATTAAAAAAAGAAAGCCGATAAAGAAAAAATATAAAAAGAGGAAAAAAAGATATAATATTAGATAAACTATTTAAAAAACGTTAAAAAAGAAAACGGTAAAAGTTAAAAAAAATTTAGCAGAAGAGAAAAAGAAAAAAAAATTGAAAAAGAAAAAAAAAATTAAATTAACTGCAAGGCTAAAAAATCATGGGGAGAAAGCCATGAGTTCCGTGCTTTGCTTTCTTCTCCTCTGGAATTCTGCCGCTCTCCTTGGTATTGAAACTGCACTCCTTGGTAGGTGAACTTGGTCCTGGCTGGGTTTCCCGTTGATCTTCTGGGGGAGGGGCCTGTTGTAGTGATTCTCAAGCGTCTTTGCCCCAGGCGGAGTTGCACCGCCCTTACCTGGGGCCGCGCTGAGTAATCCGCTCGGGTTTGCTGGGTTTGCTTTCGGGAGCTTTTGTTCCCTGAGCACTTTCCATAGAGTTCCGGAAGACGGGAATGAAGATGGCGGCCTCCCGGTCTCTGGCCCGGAGGAGCCGAGAGCCTGGGGCCCCACTCCTCAGTGCGCCCTCAGAGAACAGCGCCCAATGACTCCCGTCACCCTGGCCTCCGGCCGCGCTCTGAGCTGACCGAGCCTGCGACCCGTTCAAGGTAACCCCGAGCTGAGAGTCACTCCTCGGCTCTGTCTCTGCAGCCGGCTTCCCCATTCTAATACCGGTAAGCTCTGCGACACTCAGACACCCCCGATCCTTCTGCGACCCTGCGGGACCTGAGGCCGCGCTGACCCCGCCTGGGCTTCACCCCAGTTAAGCCTCTGGAGCGATGTCCTCAGCGGAACAGGCTTTTAAAAGTCCTGATTTTGTGCTCCTTTGCTCCGCCGCTCGCCGGGAGCCGGCCCCTCCCCCCGCGGTCTATCTTCCAGTCGATTTGGATTCACTTCTCCGCCAGTCCTACCTTTCAGATAGTGGTTGATTTTCTGTTTCTAGAATTGCTGTTCTTCTTCTCTTCAATCTCCCGTTGGATTTGTAGGTGTTTTCAATCTTTAGATAAGCTATTTAGCTGATCTCCCGCTACTCGAAGTAGTCTCAGCCTGCTACTTCTCCGCCATCTTGACTCCTCTCTCCTAAATGTTTTTTCTAATCGTTGTCCCCAGGTTAGGAAAAAAAAAAAAAAGCACTCTCAAATTCATATGTGGATCTTATTTACATACCTAGTAAAAGCATATTCTTTTGGAAATCACGGCATGCCTTTTTTAGACAAAAGATGTCAATGAAATTAATGATAACTGGTTGGCTGCTTTAAAGTTACCAATAGGTACAGTTTAAAAGGGAAAATTAACAGGTAGATTTGTACCAAACCCAGACTAAATGACTACTAAGAAGGCAGTCCACAAAGACTTTATCATTGGTTCTAAAGAAGAAAAAACCAAAAAGCAGTATTTAACACTTTTATATGATAAAATTTAAGAAAAATGACTAGGAGTTATAATTTCTATTATCAATTTCACTCCTTAGTTAAAAGAAATCATAACAAAGAAGAACATGGTAGCAATTTAGTAGGGCTCTGTGACATTTAAAAATATTTTCTTTAATGTAATAAATTAATTTTACCAATAGTATACAAAGGTTCAGGTAGCTGAACTGTCATTACAATATACTAAACATCAATTTCTTTGGCACCTTTTCCTTTTTCAGTGTTTTAAAAGAGGAATGATCCCTTTAACCATCTGTTTCAGGACTCCTTAACTTGGACTCCCCGATCCCTTATTAGAACACTCAAGCATGGATTTCAGTAGAGCAAAATTCAGTACAGATGTACACTTTTCAGAGACAGACTTAGCAAGGTGCTCCAGTGGATACAGCACAGGGAAACTATATTCACTTTTTAATCCACTCTCAGCCCCAATCCCCAGGTTTTCCTCCTCTCTGCAATAAATGACATGCAGGAAAACAAAATGGGGAAAGAAAAGATTTCATGGTTTGCTCAGGCTATTCAGTACTGATATAACTTAGTCTTAAAATGCTACCTCCATTAAAGACATCACCACTGTTTTTATCAATGGTGATGAATCTGCGTCATTTCTCTTCCAGGCTCGATGTACTAGAGAAGTAAACGGTCTTACCGTCCAGAAGACAATCAAAGTGAAGGCACTGCAAATACTCCCTCTCTCTCATAAAGCCGTTCAGTGGGGTCGCCCACCCTTCTGCCAAAACCTGCACCCACTGCATATCCACCTAGCAAATGAGACAGGAAAGGAAAGTTTTCTACTTCATACACTTAGGAACAAAAGCAGCAATAGCCTTTAGAAGTTTAATTTTGAAAGCAATGGAAACAAACACCTCAAGAATGATTATAGATTATACAAATCTAATAAAGATTAAGGGCACTAGGAAAATGTGCATTTCTCCTAATGAACGTAAATAACATTAGGCTTCAAATCATTTCTAATAGGAATAGCATCTCCTCCACTAGTGGTTTTCGAGCTTTAATGTGTTATAAGAAACCCCGGGAAGGCCTTTATTAAAATAAAGATTGTTCCACCTCCAGAGATTCTATTTCAATCACTTTTCTGTGGGGCCCAAGAATTTGTATTTTTAATAGGTTCCCAGAAAATCCTAACAGTGATGGTCTGGAAATTAGACTTTGATAACTACTGCCTCAAACTAAAGCAAACTTTACATAAAAATATTTATCAATGGGGTGCCTGGGTGGCTCAGTGGGTTAAGCCTCTGCCTTCGGCTCAGGTCATGATCTCAGGGTCCTGGGATCGAGTCCCACATCGGGCTCTCTGCTCAGTGGGGAGCCTGCTTCCCCTCTCTCTCTCTGCCTGACTCTCTGCCTACTTGTGATCTGTCAAATAAATAAATAAAATCTTAAAAAAATATATTTATCAGAACAAGTGCCTCGCCAATGTCAGAGCACCCCTCATTTTACAAAGACTGTATGACTTCTTGATCTTCAAGACTTGTAGCATCTCCCACCAGAATGTTAAGGAGTTGGTGGACTATGTATCATTAAGGCAAGCTAGATGTGCTCATTTTTTAACTGCGTGTGTGCACACGTACTGTGCACGTGTTTCTCAAACGAGAAAAGATAAAGCAACTGGCCAAGGGGTGTGCAGTAAAATGTAGCTTACTATTTATTCCCTAAGTATGCCAGCTGATGTGTTTCATTTCACAATCAAATAACAGGTATTCCCCCTCCTTCCTTCCAGTCACAGGAACAATCATCTGCATAGACCAAATAGTGTCACCTACTTTCAGGCTTTCCTCTCATCAATTATTCCTAACCCTCAGACATGGCCATTATCTGTCCCCACCGAAATCCAATTCTAGATGGTATTATGTTAGAAACTGAATGTCTGTGCCCCCCTCGAATTCCTATATTGAAGGCCTAATCCCCAGTGTGACTCTATTTGGAGTCCTGGCCTATGAGGACAAGACATGGTTAAATGAAGTCATTAAGGGTGGGGCCCTACTCCAACAGATCTGGTGACCTCACAGGGAGAGGAAAGACACCACCAGAGCTCCCTCTCTCCACTTTATGACGACACAGAGAGTGAGGGCTGTCAGCAAGCCAGAAAGACAGTCTCACCAGCAACCGCATCAGCCAGCACCTTGATCTTAGACTTTCCAACCCCCAGAACAGTTAGCAGAGTCATTTTTTTTGCTTAAGCCTTCTGGTCTACGGTATTTATTATGGCAGCCCACGCTAATACACTACTGACTTAAGATGAATTTTTTTAATTAATTAGTTTTCATCCTGCCATGCAAAGAACAAACCACAATATTAAAAAAGCTACTGTGTTTCTGGGTTGTAGAGTCTGACTGACCTGGATTCATATTCATTCATTCTCATATTCTCTCTCTAGCCCTGTGTGTGTGGGTTCATTCGATGCAAAGTGTATCAGTGACAACATCTGTTCCCTTGCAACAGTCACCTTTCTGAGGGCCTCTGGTCTCCAACTCTCCCCCTCTGCTCCCCCAGCATGTCTTAGCTTCTGATCAGACCCAACCACACAGAGTGCATCAAGTAATCTACTCCTAATCGGGGATTTGAATAACTACTTAAAGAGGCTTTCTCTAAGCCCAGAAGTTTGTTGCTAGGTGTTTTTTCTATTTGTTTGTTTGTTTGTTTGTTTTCTTTTCCTCCCCTAATTTAAGACTTGGGGCTTCCCTGATTTTTACTAACTAAAAGAAAGGCTAGGAAAGTCAACTTCTGACCAGGTTCTCAGTCCTTAATCTCCCCATTTTTTTTTTTAATTTGACAGATAAAGATCACAAGTAGGCAGAGAGGCAGGCAGAGAGGGGGGTGGGGAAGCAGGCTCCCTGCTGAGCAGAGAGCCTGATGCGGGGCTCGATCCCAGGACCCCCGGATCATGACCTGAGCCGAAGACAGAGGCTTTAACCCACTGAGCCACCCAGGCGCCCCTAATCTCCCCATTTTTAAAGTACATCTAAATGATACAGTTTAAAATGCTCTAATATTTCAAAATGATAAATTATAGTTTCCATTGTCATCATACCCAGTTTAGCTGAGTAGTTTTTTTGGTGGGGGGAAGGAGTTGGGGAGGGGGACACTCAATGTTATTAGAGCTGACATATACAGAATTACTCTTAATTATTATTTATTTTAATTTAAAAATAGTAAAATAAATTATTTTAAAATTTAAAAAATAATTTAAAATAAATAAATTTAATTTAAAAAATTTAATTATTGTACTTATTCTGAAGCATTAAGAAAGCATTCTTTCTGGTAAACTGAAAACTTTTATTATTAAAGATTTTATTTATTAATTTGACAGACAGAGATCACAAGTAGGCAGAGAGGCAGGCAGACAGAGAGGAGGAAGCAGGCTCCCCGCCAAGCAGACAGCCCGATGCGGGGCTCGATCCCAGGACCCTGAGATCATGACCTGAGCCGAAGGCAGAGGCTTAACCCACTGAGCCACCCAGGTGCCCCTAAGCCGAAAACTTTTATATAATCTTTGGTCTGCTGTTTCAAAATAGGTAAATAGTGGGGCACCTGGGTGGCTCAGTCGGATAAGCCTCCTACTCTTGATTTCGGCTCTGGTCATGATCTCAGAGTCATGAAATGGAGCCCAGTATCAGGCTATGTGCTGGACATGGAGCCTGCCTAAGGATTTTTGCTCTCCCTCTCCCTCTGCCCCTCCCCCCCCACTTAAAAAAAAAAGTACATATTATGACTAAAACCAAATCAAAGCCATGATATTTTGGGAATATGGCTTCACAAATTAAATACATTTCCCATCCCTGGAAATTGTGATATAAATTACAACTATACCCCCTACCACCATGCCCTTAAGCATAGTTATTAAGCAAGATTTATAGATAATGACTATATGTAAGGCTAAATCACTTGGCATGAAAAGCAACAAAGCACTTACTTTATTAATTTTCAATGCTGGTAATGTCTCTGCATCTGATTTTGCCAGATGGAGTTTATTTTCTGGCACATATAATTCTTTTACTTCGTAAGAGGCATCCACAGGTACAATATCCTATACAACAAAAAAGTACAATTAAATGTTTGATTCAACAATTTAAAGTTCTCCAAAGGGTATCTTAATGAAGAAAATTTAACACCCCAAAAGGAGACTTCAAAATGAAGTATAAAAGTGGGCTCTGAATCCTGTGCCTCCCCAGTCAACTTTCCTGAGGTCTGCTGGTCTACTCTCAACACATAATATGCCACGTACAAGAGGTCTTTAAGCATCACGTCCCATTACCTAGTGACAAAGAATAAATTCTGAGAATGTGCCACCGATGTCAAAATCAAGCAACTGCGAAAAACAGGTGACCTCAACTAAGAAGTAACAATAAGAAGAATTTGGGAACAAACAAAATCACTCTAAATACTACCACTCTCATCTTTAACATGTCAAAAACCCTTTTATTTCAGCTTTCGTATGCATCTTTATCCCTAGAGTCACCAATGCCACCTTCTCAGTCATGCCACAAGGTACTCCTGAATACATCAGCTTTACTCCCACTGTTGTGGTTTGAGAAACAGCGTTTTTTGATCCCATCTGGAATGCAGTCAAGAAGTTTCATGTGAACTCCAAGTACACATTTACACAACACTGGGACAGTGCTTGCCTCTAAGAACATAGAAGAATGTATCTGTGATCACCACAACACAGGTCCTTAGAGGATCTCTACAAGTCTTGCTCACTTGTCAGACCCCAAGGAATAATTATCAAAATGTGTTTAATTGCTTCAACTTTTTTTTAAGCCAAATCTATTAGGTCACCTTTATAAGCATACAAAAGTGGCAATGATTAAGGGCTTTTATACATGTATCTCATCCAAGCAATACTTTGTTATTCAAAACAAAATAATTCTCAAGAGAATGAACAGATAAGCCACAGACCAGAAGAAAATATTTGCAAAAGGCATATCTGAAAAAGGACTATTAGATCTAAGACACACGAAGAGCTCTTAAAACTCAGCGGTAAGAAAACAAATAGCCCCATCTTTTAAAAAAAATGGGTCAAAGACCTGAACAGAAACCTCACCAAAGAAGATATACAAATGAACAACAAGCACATAAAATGATACTCCACATCATGTCATCAGGGAAACGGCCAAAATCCAAAACACTGACACCGCCAGCTGCGGGTGAGGATGTGGAGACACAGGAACTCTCGTTTGCTGCTGATGGGAATGCAAACGTGTAGACATTCTGGAAGACAGTCTGGCAGCTTCTTGCACAACCACACACACACTGACCACACAATCCAGAACTGTGCTCCTTGGCAGTTACCCAAACGAACTGAAACCTATGTCCAAACAAAAACCCGCCCAGGTATTTAAAGCAGCCTTATTCTTAACTGCCAAGACTCAGAAACAACTAAGATGTCCTTCAGTAGATGAATGGATAAATTGGTACAACCAGACAATGAATGCACTAAAACGGAATAAACTCACCAAGCCATGAAAAGACATGGAAGAAACTTAAATGCATATTACGAAGTAAAAGAAGCCAATCTGAAAATGCTACTTACTGCATGATTCCAACTATATGACGTTCTGGAAAAGGAAAAACTATGGAGACGATAAACACACCAGTGTTGCCAGGAGTTATGGGTGAGGGTGGGCTGAGGGGAAATGAAGGCAAGAGGGGACTTTTTGGGCAGTGAAATGATATGATACTATAACAGTGGGTAAGTATACATCTGTCAAAACCCACAGAAGTAGAACCCTACTGTAAACTATGAACTTTGGGTGACAATGTGTCATAGTAGGTCTTTCAACTATAACAAATGTACCACTCTGGTGAGGGGTATTGATACGAAAGGTTGTGCTTGGTTGAGGAGGGGGTATACGGGAACTCACTCTACTTTCTCACTTTTGCTGTAAACCTAAAACTGCTCTAAAAAATAGCCCATTAAAAAAATGCAAAACAACAACAAAAGCAATTCAAAACAAGTATCAACGGACAAACCAGAGTTTAAAATCTGGTTGCTATTTTCCTGACTAAGTGTGGAAAGAAACTTCCAAACTGTATTTGGACTTATGGATTTATGTTAATATCTTCAACAGAGGAGAAAAGCAGTCATATATGTGTATCAAAGGTAGGATGATCTCATGAAAGGCCTGGTGCCACTACTCAAGCAGTCCCGATGGGTTCTGAAATCTAGAAAGACAGATGCTCCTACATTTCTCCTCCAAAATGGAACAAAATAGACATAGTTCAGCATTAGCTAAATCAAGTGTCAAAATCAGTCTGCTCCCACTGGCAAATTCAAGGCTTCTGATCTTTCTTCAATTGTTTGTTTTCAATTGTTTTCAATTGATTGTTTCAGGATAAACCCAAGAATAAGGACTATAAGCATGAAGGAAAAGAGAAAAGAATACAATTTAAATACAGGAAAGAAACACTGCTTGGTACAATACCAAGTTTAGCTAATTGTTCGTGGTGTGCAAACATGGGTACTTTCTGGGGGATCCCTTTGTCCCTCGAGCATCCCACTGTTCATAGGAGGAAGAAAGTGGAAATGGGAATATCTACAACATAAGCCGGGCACAACACAGGACACTTCATATACCTTTCCAGGCCTTCTGCAGTAAAGCTTCCAGCAGGCACCCAGAACTGAGGGCTATTCATTGTGTTTATGGGGCAAATACTACATGAGGGCATTCAAGACAATGGTGAAGGAAGAATGACACCTTCTACCAGGTTCCTATATATAAAAATACTATACAATTTTGTATTAATGAGGCAAATTCTTCCTTTCTTTTTTTTTTCCCCTCCAAGAGCATGAGCATGGGAAGGGGTGTGGAGGGAGAGGGAGAAAAATCCTTAAGCCGACTCCCCACTGAATGCAGAGCCCAATGCAGGGCTTGCTCTCAGGACCCTGAGATCAAGAACTGAACTGAAACCAAGAGTCGCACTCTCAACCAACTAAACCACCCAGGCACCCCAAGGCTATTGTTTCTAGTAATGCCAAGGTAGAGAGGCATGTCTTAATTTTGCCAATAGTCAAAGAAGCAGTTAAGAATACATACACGATTTATATATAATACTTGATTTCACTGTGTACCTGAAAAGGAAATCACATATAGAAAAGTCCCTTGTTCTCTTTGAATTTCAATTTTATCTCAATAAAACTGGAAAGAAAAAAAATGACTCCCTATAATCTAGCAAAAGAAATAGCTTAAGGTAGTCTATTCTGTGCAATAGCAAGGAATAATTTCAGAAATCACTGTTAATACATTTATTTTAAATTATAGCAGTTAAGAGAATTTGGAATTGAGAAAAACAAACCATCCCACATATGGTTATCATTGTCATTTTTATATATTCCCTCCCCATTACAGGGCATTGGTGGTTTCAGGAGTCCGTACAAAACCTATTATTTCATCAACTAGAAAATAAAAATTCTGAATCCACTTTTCCTACAAGAACAATATGACATGCATTAGGAGAACTGCACGCACTCTTTCTGTTCAATTAGCTTCTTGGATACGTAAAGCTCTCAAAGATGTCTTGAGACATACCCACTTTTCCTGCTGCAAAATAAAGAACTGAAACCCTCCACACTTGAAATGAATGCTAAAATTAATTTACACAAAAAGCATTCATTAGGACTTTCACAAGGAAGAGTGTGATAAAGTTCCATAAAACAGACTTAAAATTAAATACATTAATCACAAAACATTAGGGACATATCTTCAAAACCGAAAAGAGGCAAGAGAAAGCAAAAGGGGTCTATAGGTTAGTTATTCCTGATGTTTACACCTGAGATCTGAAGTCAAACTCTACCAGTGCAACCTTGAGCAGGTCACCACCACATCTCTGAACCAGTCTCCTTTCCAGCTGTTTAAAACAGATATATATACACATATGTCACAGGTCTGCTGTGAAATCCAGCAAATTAAAATACCTGAACTGCAGGGAATGACATTAGCTGGACGCTCCCTGCGAAACCAACATTGTCCCAAGGGCTTCCTGGGAACATATGCATTTAATCCTCATACAATCCTACCAAGGAAGATAGAAGTATTTTCCTTGAACAGATCTGGAAATTGAGGCTCAGAAGAGGTTAATAACTGGCCCTGAATCCCTACTGTTCTGTCTTCCAACACACTTAACACACAATAAATACTCAATCGAGCAAGCGTGCCACATTCCAGAAGCTGTTCTAAGCACCCTACACACATTAACTCAGAGAATCCTCAGTACAATTCTAGGACAGGCACCATTATTCAGGACAACTGAAGCCAGAGAAATTAGGTACTTTTTCGAAGGTCATGTAGTTAATTGACAAATGTTAGAGCTGGGATTCCAACTAAGGTCCCACTACTATTCTCCAAAATAAATAAATAAATAAAAATAACCATTACTGTTTCTCTCGTGAAACAAGCTATGACACATTTTGTCACACAAATTGTCCTTAGTCTATCTTCAAGATTTTATTAAACATTCACAATTCCCAGGGTTGTTGGTATGTGATCTTCGTGTGTTGATAAAATTCTAGACAAAAAATAGATACTGAATACTTCAATTAGGCCTAAAGATTTTTTAAACATTTCTAAGAAGGGTAAGTGAGCGATTTTCAAACAACTTTTCCAAACTGCCTCATTGTAAATACGTTGAAAACCTCCATGTCCACCACATTGGACCGCTTAGAACTTCAAAATCCAGAATCCACAGTCTGGCAACAAATAACAGCGGGAAGGATTTCACTGACAAGAACAATTCTATATCAAGTTTTCTTTGCCACCCCTGGAGCCTCCATTATTGTAAGGATAGAAGATCTTTTTTACGTTGTAGAGGCTGACCACTCTCCTCTTCCACTACAGTTACCGCTAATGATCGTCAACAGTTTTGGAGAGCCAAAGGAGAGCATCCAAGGGACTAATATTTTAATCTCTGTTGGATGCAACAGGGCATTTTTAGCTGGTTTCCTAAGCCGGAATCACTAGATTCAGCACACAAATACTGACCAACAGCAGCAGCAACCACGGCCCATGTGATGTCCCAGGCCCGAGGCCAAGGCTGGAGCTGTGCTGTCTCCATCCCGGAACCACCCTTCTCCAGAACCACACTGCAGGGTACGCCCGGGTATGTCAATCTACCCCCTCTGAAGGGGCGTTCAAAGTGAGAATGGAGAACTAACTAATGTTTCTATACATTATCTCTTTCTTCTGACCACATCCTAAATTAAGAAAACAAATATACAGATAATTTGTGAGCAAACCTGTGTCTCCAAGAGAACCAGTCTGACCATGAAAGAATAGTATCTACACTAGGAGCTCAACCAAACTATTTTTCTAATGTTTTGTGCATTCATATAAGCCATGAACCCATTTGGGGTGAATACATTTTTAGTTAATGTGCTGCTTTATATGCATGAACATAGAGGCTATAATCACTTTCCTTTTAAGAAAGGAGGAATTTTTTTCTTATTTTGAGTCAAGATAATTTTTTCATTCTAAGCATTTACAATCATTCCCTTTTCAAAATTCACATCAAGCAATATTTTCAAATGAATTTTAGCCTTACAACTTAAATACAAATTCTTCCGATGCCTAACAAAAGTCAAAACTAAAGTTCAAGAGGCTGCTGTTTTTCTCTTCTAAAAAAAAAATACATCGAGTGAATGTTTTTTGAATTAGCAAAAACATAACAGCATGAATCAAGAGGCACATGGAATATTTGCTCAAAGGAAGCGAGTTCTATATAGATTCTATGTGTAGGGAGAAGAGAACTCGCTATCAGGAATACAAAAAGAACCTTCTAAATGTACACACAGCCAGTTTCTAGCACATTCTACTGACAAATCTTTTCAGTTCCCAAAACTACTCTTAAACATCTAAAAGGAGCAAAAACCACCTCAAAGTGAGACAAGGTATCTTGGACAACATAATGTGAAGTCCCGGCCACATGAGCGGTACATTTTATTTGGGATTCATTAAGATTGCCAGAGACACAGTTAGCTATTAGAAAACAATGTGTTCTTCTTCAACTTGTATATATAAAATCTTTTATTTCACAGAATTTCCTTTAAAATAAAAATAGACCACAAACTAGGCCTAGAGCAAGTGTTTATATGCCTAAACCCCTCACAACCAATCTTGAAAGCACCACAGTCACCAGCATTTATGGGTGAAGGGAATACAGGGGGGGCCCCTGAGTCAGGAGTCAGTATACAATTCACATGCTACCATTAATCTTGTAGGTCTAGAAAGAGTTAAATATTATGAATGTGTAAATATTAATTCTAAAATGTTACGTGGGTACTCAAAACTTTTTTTTTGCTTGACTGACCAAACACAATCTAAGAGCTAACATATACTGTATCTATAATCTTTGCTCAAAAGAAGAGTTGTTTGTTTTTATCTGGAAACCGGCAAACAAAACAAACACTCACTACCTGAAAATAGTAATGTCCTTGTCTTCCCTTTCGAATTTTCCTAAATAACTGTGAACATGTTAAAGAACATGATGAGTCCACATGCTAAGTTTTGCCTTTAAGCATTTTCGGCACTTTTTTCCTGAGTCAAATCTGCTCACCAGATTTGAAGGCTAGCACTCATTCATATTTTATGTAACTATAAAATTTCTATTATCTAAACTACATGCATCCCAAGCATGAACACCAAAGAGCATTCTGGCAAGACTTGAAAACTGAGCTGCAAAGTCAGGTTTTTATGTGCAGTATAAAATCCATTTAGAGCACTAAACCACCATTTCATAAAAAGACAAACCTTTAAATAATTTATAGCACTAGTAAATCTCAAGTTCCTAGTAGATTTAAAAACAGTATTTAAAATATCACTTTAGATTAAAACCAGCAGCAAGAAGCCTACATCCTTATGTCATAACACACCAAGTTAAAATGCGATACCAGCAGGCCATCTAGTGACCATCCAAGGGTTCAGGGAAAAACTTAAATCCAAAAATCCTCTGTATTTTTCAGTGTCTTCTATCTTCTTGAATAAAAATATGAAAATATGCCAACTGAAGCGTATTAAGAAACTGAAGACTCTCTGACCAAACATTGAGAAATTAAGTATTAATATAAACGAACACATTTCCTTACCCCAATTATATTACACAGGCCAGATCGAAAGAGAAATAAGACAATGCAGAGATGACTGAGGATACTTAACATTATGCTAACCAAAACACCTACCATTCCAAAATACTCACTGTATAGAAAGAAGATTAAAGAAGCAATACCTGATAGAATTCATTTCAGGAGAATCTCTCCAAAGCAACACAAGCATCAGAAAGAAAAATGCCTTGACTGTCATGGATACTGAACTTCGTTCTCCAGAAAGCCCCAAATCAGGCTACCCTCTCTGCTCCAATAAAAAGTTTCCCATATATTACAATGGGAAGTATATATTTAGTCCCTGTCCCTGGTTCCTGGCACAGAGCTCTTGAAACCCTTGGGATCTCCTGAGTGATTAAGGGTGTATTTGGTATGATAATGTGATGACTCCAGGCCAAGAGGCTCCTCAAGAAAGACCATGCCATATGTAGATGAGAAGGTTGGGACTTTCAACTCCATCCATGGAACTCTGGGCTGGGGTAGAAGCTGGAACTGAGTTCAGTCACCAATGGCCAAAGACTCAATCATGCCTCTGTGATAGAACCTCTGTAGAAACCCCTAGAGGACAAGTTCAGAGAGCTTTTGAGTTGGTAACAGTGCCCAAAGTGCACAGAGGCACCACGGCTCTCTCTGCCCCAGACCTTGTCCTATAGGCCTTGTCCATTTGCCTGTTCCTGAGCTGTACCCTTTACAATAAACTGGTATTGGTAAGTAAAGTGCTTTCGTGAGTTCCGTGAGTCAAATGACTGACCCAGGCTGTGGGGGGTCTGGGTCCCCCATAAATGGGCAGTCAGCAAGCTGAAATGTAGGTATCCGGGCACCCTAGTTACAGCTGGCATCTGAAGTAGAAGCACTCTGTGGGACTGAGCCCTCAGCCTGCAATAGCCAAGCTAACTGTGGACACTTGGTGTCAGCACAGAATCCAACTGCTGAACACCCAGTTGGTATCAGAGGACCAGATAATTAGTTAGAGGGGAAAAAAATAAAAACAAAAAAACCCTCAAAAGTCTAACAAATGGAGCCCGAAGAGGAAATAAAATGTACTTAAAATAAGATTTTGTTTTATACAGCTTAATAACACAAGCTGCTCACTTACCATTGAGATTTAGGTTTCAGGACCTAAGTACATTAATCCATCTGGCATGATGGGCCCCAGCTTTGCAAAAGGAACTCAGGTAACCGACAATTACGTCCTACTTCACACTACAGAGAACAAACACTTCCCATGAACCGGAGACAGGCACAGGCAGTTTCCTTCTTTACATGGTCGACATTCCTTCCTCTCCAGGCACTGCTGCCTCTGAGTGGCTCCGAAGTCCTTGGAGAATATTCTAATAATATTAACTCCTTCTAAGACCCAATACTCTCAAGTTCTCAATCCCAACTACACTTCGGAAAAGATGGTCAAGGAATGCGCAAGAAAGCCACAGAAAGAACTGAGGTTTCAGAAACCAACAGGAAAGGGAAGGAATCCAGGTATAAGGAAAGGCAGTGTAGAAGAGAATGGGCTACAGCATCCTTCATGCGGTGTTCAAATCCAACGCTACCCCCCGTGGCGCTGTCCAGGGACAAACAACGTCACCGCTCTAAGTCGCCTCCCATCTGTAAATTGAGGATAACTGAACCCACTTCTCAGAGTTTTAACACACTCAGTGTAGGAATGCTCCTGAAACAGCTACTGAAGGCCTTGCCTCCATGGGATTTCTTAGTCGTTTCCATCTCTGCCCACAACACTGCCTTCTAGCGCACACAATGACAGTCTTACACGTGATACTGGTTAGTGCAGGACCTCTCATCTTCACACCCTCGCTCCTCACTGTCACCCCTGCACCCAACATCATCAGTCCCCTCACCTCCCCGTCTAGCTTTTCAAAATCAGCTCCGCTCCGTGAGCTCCAATAACCCACCTGTGGAAAACCTCACAAATGCCTCTGTGATGACAATGAAGTTGCACGGTTTGTGCCACCCCCGGGTCACCAAAGACAGGCTGCTTCAGAAGGTGTGTGCTGCACTAAGCTCCCTGCCATCAGGGTGCGGCAGGCAAAGACTCCTTGCACCACCAACTCCGAGCGGACTGTCAGGTATTTGCCGGCTTACCTGCATGCTGTAATGCACAACGGAGTTGCAACTCTGTGAGCAAAACAGTCACAGGAGAACAAACGCCAGAACAGAAGTAGTCGTGTATGTGTGTATGTATACCTCCCTTCAACTATGTTCTTTAATTCCGTATCATTCTATAAATATCATGCTATATTGAAAAAATTCAATGAACTGATACTGCCATTCTAGTCTATAACTATAGATAATGGTGATAAGGACCAAAAATTAAGGTCCATGAGGCAGGAATTTTTACTCTTTAATTCACTGCCACATCCCAGTGTTTTATAATAGTACCTAGCACATAAAGCACTATCTGTTAAATTAACTAACAGAATCAACCAAATAAAACACAGGAATACATACTTTCAATGGGAAATGAAGTCATATCTTTTCCCCAAATGAGGGTGGTACCAAGAGAAGGCAAATGCCCCTCCTCTGTCTGAAAGAAAAAGAAAAAAAAAAAGAAAGAAAGAAAAGAAAAGAAAAAGGGGTGCCTAGGTAGCTCAGTCAGTTAAGCATCTGACTCTTAATTTCAGATCAGGTCATGATCTCAGGATCATGAGATCAAGCCCCTTGTCAGGCTACACTCTGGGCATGCAGCCTGCTTGAGATTCTCTCTCTTCCTCTCCCTCTGCCCCTCTTCTCAGTCTCTCTCTCAAAAAAAAAAAAAAAAAAAAGCAATTGCATTAAGAAGCCATTCGCATTTCTTCTGTCACCATCGAGATTTATGACAAAAATAACTTTTCACAAGAAAATTAAACTTACTTACTAAACTTACAAGAAAATTAAACTCCATCTTAAACTAATATAACCAGAACACCTTTCTGGTTGTGGATTTAATTACACTGCACTTTAGGTATAATGAGAACACCGCTGAAAGTAAAAGCCAGAGGCATATGGAAATGAATCCCAGGAAATCATACGCCTGGAATCCTAGGTATAGAATCCAGTATGTCCATGAGAAAGTTACTCAATATTTCTGAAATATTTCAGAGGTTTACTCTGTGAATAAAATTATTAAACATATATAAAGTACTCAGCACAAAGACCATTAGGAAGCTGTCACAGTAATTAGAGCAAGAAGTGGTTAGAAGCTAAACTAGGAGGAATGCCACTTGCCCTCAGATTCTAACAATCAAAACAAATATGCTGGGGCACCTGGGTGGCTCAGCTGGTTAAGCATCTGCCTTCAGCTCAGGTCATGATTCCACAGTCCTGGGATCAAGCCCCACATCAGGCTCCCTGCACAGCAGGGAGTCTGCTTCTCCCTCTCCTGCTGCTGCTCCCCTAGCTTATGCTCTCTCTCTCTCTCTCTCTCTCTCTCTCAAAAAAATAAAATCTTTAAAAAACAAAAGCAAAAAACAAAACAAAACAACCAAAAAAAAAACCAAATATGTTAAAACACACAAAGCCCCATATATATATGACCATTATAGTAAGTCCTCAGTAAATGTTGGTTTTTTATTCTACCCCTCTTTTTCAAATCTTCAAGGAAACTGTCCAATTATCCAATTGTCTAGCAGGCATAATAAAGAGTAACATCCATATAAAAGAGCAATTAGTATAATCATTACTTAGGAGCAAACATTAGAAGCCTTCATTTAAAAGTGGCAAAATAAATTAAGGACAATAATATGAAAATATGCAGCTTGGAGCTAAACTATGGAGAAGCCTGGGGGCGCCTGGGTGGCTCAGCGGGTTAAAGCCTCTGCCTTCGGCTCAGGTCATGATCTCAGGGTCCTGGGATCAAGCCCTGCATCAGGCTCTCTGTTCAGCAGGGAGCCTGCTTCCTCCTCTCTGCCTGCCTCTCTGCCTACTTATGATCTCTGTCAAAGAAGTAAATAAAAATCTTTAAAAAAAATAAATGAAGTAAAAATAAACTATGGAGAACCTTGAACACAAATCACCTTAATTCTATAAGCCATGAGAAAAATGAATAAATTCTTTAGAGTAAAAAAAAAAAAACAAAAAACAAAACAAAACAACTAGACAAACTCGAGAAAGGGGATTCTTTGAACAATACGGGATGGAATAAAAGGCATAAAGAACTGGAAACAGGGTAACCAGTTAAAGGGATATCAGGTAGTATGAGCCTAAAATCGTACAGGGACAGTTTGCCCTCAAGTTTTAAGCACTGGGGGTAGGGGAAACTACAAAGTCCCAGGCACGACAGACACTACATGAAGTCTGTATTTTCATTCCACAGAATCATGGTTAAAACCCAATTTCTGACTAAGTACAGTCTGGGATCCTGGGTTAAATCCCAGTATAGGACAGGACCTTAGTGGAAAAACTTGTGAAAGCCACATAAATGTGCACTTTAGCTTATAGAATCTTACCAGGATTCATTTCTTAGTTTTGAGAAATCTTCTACAGTCATAATATTAAGGAATGGGGAACCCAGTTGAGGGATAGACAGGAACTCTCTGTACTATTTTTAGACTTACAGACAACTGCAAAATTTTCTCAAAATATAGTTTTTTTAAAATAAAAACAGCAGAATCGTCTGTTCACTACAAAAAAAAAAAAAAAAAAAAACCCTCTATGTAGGTGAAATATCAAAGCCAAAGGACGCTATTCTACACCAGACCCCAAAGAAGTGGTTAGAAATCAGAGTGCCTGGGTGGCATAGTCAGTTAAGTGTCTGCCTTCAGCTCAGGTCATGATCCCAGGGTTCTGGGATCAAGTCCTGCATCAGGCTACCTGCTCCATGGGGAGCCCGCTTCTCCCTCTCCCTCTAATTGCTGCTCCCTGATGCTTGAACTCTCTCTCAAATTAAATAAATAAATAAATAAAATCTTTTTTAAAAAAAAGTGGTTAGGAATGAAAGGGAAGACATAAGGGAGGGAGATAAGTGTAGCAACCACCACACATTATGTTTAATAATCCCAAAGAAGTGCCTATGCTACCTGAAATGATCTAGCTTCAGAGATTCCTGAGCCCCTACACTGTAAGAGTATCTGTGTACTTTCCTGAGGTTCTTATAGAACACTTAAAAACCACTAATTGGATATGAAAACTAGATAACTCAAACTAACAGAAAATAAAACTCTGTATAGCTTCCTAACATTAATAAATCTCCAGTTTAAAAAAAAAAAAAAGATAGGCTCAAGGTACAAAATATGCAAACAAATTACAATCCAAATAAAAAGGAAAAATACTGGAAACATAGACAACCCCAGAAGGCTAAAAGCAGAGCAAGAACAGACGGTTTGCTGAAAATTAAACAGAGATTCCAGAATAGAACATCACGTAACAAGAGGAAAGGCCAGCTAATATATGAAATTGTACACATTCCTGAGCCCATCACAGAGCTGAGGCCCTAACACAGTGCCTAGAACTGCCTCCAAAGAGTGACAAGTCCCAGCAAAAAAAGACAAGACCCATAAACATGCCCCTCAGGAGCACACGGGAGGAAGAGGTGGCCGCAATAACAGCAGGAAAGAAAAAAGCAGCTAACTGTTGTTAGCATTCTTCAAGGCCGAGTGAGGACTAGTGATAGGTTTGCATACCTGGGAACCACAGACGCCAGGAGTTCTACACTCACAAGCAGGTCTACCAGCATGCCTGGAAGAAAGATTAGAAGGTCTCCCAACTAGAGAGCTCCCCTTGGTGTCACGCAGGCACAAAATTCTGCCCACACTCCATGGATCACTGTCTCATACCACACAAAGGCCTGTAGCTGATAGGGAAGGGAGGGAAACCCTCTCAGGGTCCACTGTTTCTGAAAGAGGAGTAGAGGTAAAAATGGCCAGCTAAAGGGATGTGGAGGAAACTCTCCTGGCCCAGAATATCCTGAGTTGATACAAACCAGCAATCTGCTAATGCATGGGACTAAGACCTTCCAGGCTCAAAGCAGAGGTTGGCTACCATGCAGGAAGAGGAAACGACACTGACAAATACCCATCTAAGACCCCGGAGTATAGATCCTGCTTAAGAGTGGGGCTGGATCAGCAGACTCGAGAACCACCACTGCTCCCCCATCGTGAGCCTAGCACTGAGTTCTGAGCAATAGCGTAACTCTCTTTCCACTGAGAAAGGAGTGACAGCATGTAGGGAGACCCCTTCTGAGATGCAGGCATCCAGGGAATGTTGAAAGCTCAAAGTGGAGCAGAAACACTAAGAAAGACCCTGTAGGAGGCCAGATCCCAGACTAGACACAAGGTAGGATAGTCTACCGCTGGAGAAATTTAAAGCTGGTAGTGCATTATGAATAATTACAGAATAAAGAAACCCAAATCCATCTAAGCTACTAACTAAATTAACTTAATATACTATACTATATACACACTATGCAGTGTGACAGAAAAAGAACATAAACGCCCAGAACATAGACACTATTTCCCTCAATCTCTACTATGCTTCCACACACAATGTCAAGCATTCAATAAAAAATTACGATATGCCAAAAAGAACAAGAAAAGCCAGCAATAAGAGATATAGCAGGATCCAGAAATGACCCAGTGGCTGGAACTACCAGGTAGGACTTTATAATTACTATATTAAAGGATCTAGTGCAAAAGTAGACAGTGTGTGAATAGAAAATTTCAATAGAGAGATGTACACTCTATTTAAAAAAACAATGCAATTTTTATAATGATTATCAGTTTACCAATTTTAAGTGCAAATCAATATATTACATATAACTGAGGAATGACTAAGCTTGAAAATGAGTAGAAATTATTAAAACTAAAAAATTAACATGAAAAGAGTGAGAGGGGCACCTGGGTGGCACAGTTAGTTGAGCATTCAACTCTTGGTTTTGGCTCAGGTCTAATCTCAGGGTCATGAGATCGAGTCCCACACCGGGCTCCAGACTCAGTGCAGAGTTTCTCTGTCCCTCTCCTTCTGCCCCCATCTTCCCCCTACCCCGCTCTCTTTATGTCTCGAAGGTAAACAAATCTTTAGGAGGAAAAAAAAGAGTGAAAGAACAGAGCATTTAAAAGCATGGGATAATATTAGATTGTCTAACAAACATCTAACTGGAATCCCAGGAGGAGAAAGAATAGGGCAAAGATAATATCTGAAGAGGTAATGGCCAAGAGTTTTCAAAAACTGATAAAAGAACCAAAAGCCAAAGAACCCTAAACTGAAAGAAAATAAACTAAAAATACTGCAAACCCTAGACACGACGTACTAAAATCACTAAAAACTAAGGAATAAGAGAAAAATCTTGAATTGAGGCACAAATAAAAAGAAACATTACAGGGAGAGGAGCCAAGAAAAGAACTGCATCAGACTTCTCATCAGAAACATTGCAAACCAGAGGACCATGGAGCACCATCTTTAAAGAACCAAAAGAAAAAAAACCTGTCAACCCAGTATACTATGGCCAGTGAAAATATCTTTTTAAAATGACCAAGGGGTGCCTGGGTGGCTCAGTCAGTTGGGAATCCAACTCTTGACTTAAGCTCAGGTTATGATCTCAGGGTCATGGGATCAGGCCTTGCATTGGGCTCCATGTTTGGAGTCTACTTGTGCCCCTCCCTCTGCTCCTCTCTGTGCTTGAACTCACGCTCTCTCTCTCTCAAATAAATCAAATCTTTAAAAAAAACAAAAGAGCAAACATGAGAAAGATCGGATATAAAACCTTTCTAATTCACTCCTCTGTGCATCCCAGAGTGCTATGTACATGCTGAAACCGTGTTTCCTTTTTTTAAGATTTTATTTATTTATTTGACACAGAGAGAGAGAGAGAGCACAAGCAGGGGGAGCAGCAGAGGGAGAGGAAGAAGCAGGCTCCCCGCTGAGCAGAGAGCTCAATGTGGGGCTCGATCCCAGGATCATGACCTGAGCCAAAGGCAGACACTTAACTGACTGAGCCACCCAGGAGCCCTTGAAACCATGTTTCTAACACAACTTCTAGCAGCTGTATGCTCTTATTCCTATTTCCATCACCTACAATGTAAACCCTACAGAACAGAGACACACCTGGTTAATCTTTGTACTACCAGTGCCTAGGACTATGACGAACTACAGCAGACATCTGACTGCTGATGCTGTAAGAATGGATAATGAATAGAGGGAAGCCACAGGCACAGCAGCAAGATCGAGAAGCTCCAGAGCCCAGAAGCTGGGTAACAGGAAACCCAGATGGCAAAAAGACAAGCATAAAACCTCCCAGGATGGGGCCTCATGAACCTGCAGACAGCACAGCAGCACATCCAAAGGAACACATCAAAGCAGTGCTGTGACGCATCATTTCACTTATTCAGCTAAAATGTTTGGATAAGGGAGGACTCACATTAGGAAGGTGAGTCCCAGGTTAATTATCTGGCAGAATTTTACAACATGAAAAAAATTCTAAGGCTAGACATTTTAATACAGTCAGACGTAGGTAATTTTTTTAAGTTGTATGTCTGATATACCCAGTAAGAGATACTACACAAAAGAGGTTTATGGTAAAGGGACTGTAAAAATCAAGGGGGTTCAGATGCCGTAGGCCACAGAGGACAAAATGGGGCACAGTGATGCATCACTGTCTGCGTACCACTACATCAGGAGCCCCTGCACCACACTAGGCAGCAAAGGTGAGGACATCCTGACCACGGAAGGGGATCACTACAGACACACAGAAGCCAGACCCTCCCCAACTAAGTAAACTGCGTGACCCTCTGTTGGGACCAGGGAAGATACGAACAGGAAAGAAAAGAAAGAGTTTCTAAAAACTGAAACTGGACTAAACCCTGAGAGAATCATGGACGTCCTGGAGAGCCTAAGTGCTTGGGAAAACAGCCAGCATCTTTATGCTTCCATATGTCCAGGAACCAGAGAAAGATCTTTATGCTCTCGGACATTTCCCTTCCTAAAACTCAACCATCCTTATCATCGTGTTGCACCAGGAAAATCCAGGCACTCTCTAAGAGACGAGGAGAATTGGCTACATTATGTACCTCAACTTAAATACAATAATGTCAAGGTGTAGAGCTGAATATATCACGGCTGAATGTGCAGGTATCTGTGTGGTACAGTTACTGCTAGAATAAATAAAAGAGCCTCTGGGTTCTCAAGCCGCCTGTGCTCCACACTGACCAGGATATTTCATGCATTGTATGCACTGGTGCCCCCACGACACCTAACACAGGGACACACACTCAGAAAACTGTCAGTACCACCAGAACCTGAAACACAAATGGTACTCCTTATCACCACCACCTGTTCTTTCGGCAGGGGAAAAGCACAAGACAAATACACTTCTTCTGAGGACTCCCTCTTTGACCTTCTCCTACCCGCTCCTGCAGAAGCTCCACCACTTGCTGGACACAGTCGTTCACATCACAGGAGTCTGTCTTCAACACCAATTCAGGAGCCTCTGGCTTCTCATACTCAGAATCGATTCCAGTGAAACCTGCAAAAGGACCAGATGAGAGAAGCAGGTGGAAATTAAGACAGGCTTATTTCTTCAGTCCAAGTCTTTGCTGTGTCAAAGTTCGTATTTATGCTATCCATTCGGAGTCCTAGGGTTACGGTACTAAAACTTCTTTCTTGGGAAGATTTCTGATTAAACTTCCATTTCTCCTTTAAATACACACAGTCCATTCTCATTTGCAGTTCAATAATGTTGCACAGACACTAAATTAGTGAATCTGCAATCGCAGGCTCCTAGGGGAAACATGGGGTTAGGCTCCTGCAAGCCTCAGTAATAACAAAATTTGCTGACCCTTCTTTGTGGTACAAAAGCTGAAACATGAAGGCCGAGCATCACGTTGCTCAGCCTCAGCTGGGCACCATCCTTGGGGTGGCTACAACTTTTCCCACTCTGCATGTGTCCACAAGTGACTGCCAAAGTACCGTTGAGTACTACGTGGGGGCTAAAAAACTTCAGCGAGTAGGGGCACTGGGTGGCTCAGTGGGTTAAGCCTCTGCCTTTGGCTCAGGTCATGATCTCAGGGTCCTGGGACTGAGCCCCGCATTGGGCTCTCTGCTCCCCCCTGCCTCTCTCTCTACTTGTGATCTCTCTCTCTCTCTCTGCCAAATAAATAAATAAAATCTTTGAAAAGAAAAAAGAAAAAGAAGAAGGGAAAAAAAAAAGAACTTCAGTGAGTAGAAAAACGTGCAAATATGGACTCTCCGAATGATGAGGACGGACTATGCTTCTTCTGTCATATTTTCTAAATAAATGCCTGAAATGCCAACGGAGAAATAGGAATGAGTACCAGGAGATCCAGAGCCTTTCAATTTCCCCAGGGAAATACAGGATATAGTACTTACCTCCTAAGCATAAGCCAAACTCAACAAGGTTTTCTTCCTCTCAATACAAAACTGACACACCAAAGTCTATCTGCCCATTATAGTCACAGGGGTTACCTACAGCCAAACTGAAGCCCTACAGGCTTCTTCTGCCACCAGGATTACCTTTTCAGGAAAGACAAATGAACTACTACCAGCTTTAGCAAAACATAAATAAGCACGGGAATCCTGATATATCACAAAATAGATCCCATAATGAAGCATAATTAGTTTAGATACTAACCCCTATTTAGGTTTTCCCCTTAAATACATGTTACCAAGGAACTGTCAAGAAAGAATGCATGATGCTTGTCAGGAATGGGCCAGCTGAGCTGAACATAACGCTGTTCCTATATTACACCCTTGATATCACCTCATGCATAAGTCACTTAAGACCCGTCTGCCTTGGAGGGCTTAGGTCAACCCTGGAGCACAATGGTAAACATGAATTTAAAATCATTACTATTAAGAGAAACAGTCACCAAGAGAGTTCTAAAATATATACTCCAAGTCTATGGCCCACATTATTTTTTTTCTATTTCATATTTCTAAGTATCACATGAAGTCCTGAATCCAAGAAGGAGATTTCTGCATTACCAATATTCCTAAGAGAGTCACAGTAAAATAGTTGGGGAAAAATAATTCTGGTCAAAACAAAACACTAATTTTGTTTTTTGGGTGGTTTTTTTTTTTTTCTGTGTAGAAAGAGTGTTGCGGCGGGAGGGGGTTAGAGGGAGAGATAGAGTCTTAAGCAGTCTCCGCGCCCAGCATGGAGTTCAATGCAAGGCTTGATCTCACCACCCTGAGATCATGATCTGAGCCAAAATCAAGACTTGGGCACTTAATCGAATGAGCCACCCAGGCAGACCTAAAACACTAGCTCTTAAGCTCTAATTCTCAAACGCAGCTACACAATGGAATTGTCAGGTCCCATCCTCGTGACATTCTGATTTCACTTGTACAGCTTTGGCAACAGATTTTTTCTTTTTTTTAAGATTTTATTGGGGTGCCTGGATAGCTCAGTGGGTTAAAGCCTCTGCCTTCAGGGGCGCCTGGGTGGCTCAGTGGGTTAAGCCGCTGCCTTCGGCTCAGGTCATGATCCCAGGTCCTGGGTTCGAGCCCCGCATCGGGCTTTCTGCTCGGCAGGGAGCCTGCTTCCTCCTCTCTCTCTGCCTGCCTCTCTGCTTACTTGTGATTTCTCTCTGTCAAATAAGTAAATAAAATCTAAAAAAAAAAAAAAAAAAGCCTCTGCCTTCAGTTCAGGTCATGATCCAGGGTCCTGGGATCAAGCCCCACATCAGGCTCTCTGCTCAGCAGGGTGCCTGCTTCCCCCTTTCTCTCTCTGCCTGCCTCTCTGCCTACTTGTGATCTCTATCAAATAAATAAATAAAATCTTTAATAATAAATAAATAAATAAGATTTTATTTATTCGACAGAGAGAGACACAGTGAGAGAGAGACACAAGCATGGGGAGTGGGAGAGGGAGAAACAAGCCTCCCACTGAGAAGAGAGCCCGATGCGGGGCTGGATCCCAGGACCCTGGGATCATGACCTGAAGGCAGACACTTAACTACTGAGCCACCCAGGAGCCCCGGGAATGGATTTTGAAACGCTCCCCCAGGTAATGCTAATGTGCAGCAAAACCTGAAAACCACTGTGTTAGAAGACCTGGCTTAGCATTTTAAAAGTCCAGGAATTCCCTGCCTAGCTAATTTATCCTGTAAGTGATTATAGTAAATGTACACTTAAGAACAACATTTATATTTAAGTAGATAATAACTACTAAAGTAGTAATCATGAAAATAATCTAGCATTAGAATGGCTGACCCGGGGCGCCTGGGTGGCTCAGTGGGTTAAAGCCTCTGCCTTCGGCTCAGGTCATGATCTCAGGGTCCTGGGATCGAGCCCCGCATCGGGCTCTCTGCTCTGCGAGGAGCCTGTTTCCCTCTCTCTCTGCCTGCCTCTCTGCCTACTTGTGATCTCTCTCTGTCAACTAAATAAATAAAATCTTAAAAAAAAAAAAAAGAATGGCTGACCCAGGGATACATTTACAGTTTAGTAAATGTCACATAAAGACTTTTAAAAGCCTGAGGTCTGCGAACGTATGCCATCTCTCCTGTCCTCAAACACTTACTACCACAGTTCTGAAACAGCATTGACAGGGAACTTTCAAGCACTATCCGACAATGAGTAACCGATTTTCTAAAACAAACAACTCTATAATCAGAAACTCTAACACCATGGCAAACATAATGTTTTAACCTAAAGAACATTTTACTAATGTCTACTCAGATTTTTTTTTTTTTTTTTAGCGTTTATTTGAGAGTGAGAACTCGTGCATGCACGCACACAAGCAGAGGTAGGGGCAGTGGGAGAGGAAAAGACTCCCCTAGCTGACTCCCACTGAGAGTAGAGCCTGCCAGCTGGCTCGATCCCAGGACCCTGAGATCAGGACCGGAGACAAAACCAAAATCCGGATGCTTAGCCTACCGAGCCACCCAGGCGCCCCTAGTCAGAAAAATTTAAAAACACTTAGGAAAATAAACAAGTAACACAGAGAAAACTAAGCTAATACACACACTCCCAAAAAGAGAACACAAATTATAAATGACTCAAGGTATTTTGCATGTGACCTTATTCATCTTTACATCCCAGCACCAAATATATACCTCAGAAATAGAAAGCACTGATCAATGTGTGTTGAACATTCAATTTCCACTTCCTCTTCTCACGTATCCAACAAGCATTTACTAGGTGTGTGTCAGGTATTAAGCTTTGGGCCTCACACTGTGCTAAACTCTAATGACAGAAAAATATTCAAGATGTTACCCTGTTCCCAGTAGCTTATTCCAGAGTCAGAGAGACAAATCTACCCTCCTCACCAATCCACATTTGCCAAAACAACAAAACCAAGTCCAATTAAAATAGGAGTTAGCCTTCAGGATCCCAGACACACCACTTTGCTTCTCTCTGCCAAATCTCTATGGGGAAAAACTGAAGTGAAAGCTGGCCACTGACAAACAAGAGGTTGGTACCGATGATAAAAAGAGCTGAAATGGTTCCCCTCCCAATGATGTCAATTATTCAGGTTAGGCAACCCGCTGAACCAAGAAAGAGCGGCTTAGTGGGTGAAACTGAGTCTCCATGGTGGCACAATTAGATGTCAGCCTCATCTAAGGAACCAGATTTCACCACAACAGGTGGCACTTGCACCAGCTGCTAACGTGTCCCCAGGTCCAAATACAGAACAGCCCAGAATAACAAGAATTGTCCTTCCTGTTCCACCTTCTCCTAGGCAATGCCAGAAGCTGAGTGACAAAATACTGAATTCACAGAACCCAAGGGAGCTCCTGTGATTGCCCCAGGCTATCATACCCCAGATTGGGAAGGCATCAAAGTTACCTGCATGAATCACTGATCCCTGCACAGTGCTGACTAAGGAATTGATGCTTGATTTTTTTTAATACTGGCATGTCTTCTGTTAACAGCAGAACATAACTAATGTCCAAGAATGTCTAGAAGATTAATATGATCGGTATCAAAGGCCAGAGCAGATAGGTTCTTAATGTCTCTTATGTACAAATGTTCACCACAGTTGAAACTCTAGAAGCAAATCATAAAACCTAAAAAGCAAGGTATCTCTATTTTGATGGAATCAGCAGTATATTGATTCACCCTAATTCAACAATTGTACACAGGATGAATAAGGGACTATTCCAAGCACCATGATATAAATAAGAACAAGACACTGTCTTTGCTCTCAAGATGTTTATAATTCAAGCATCCTTCCCATTAGCTATGGAATTTCCTTCATTTTCACTGGAACAAAAAGCAGAATGGACAGCAGCTAGCCACTGATATCCAGTCTAATGCTAGGCACCAAATTATATCAAGCAGGTTTCTAGAAGTCCCTGAGGTCCCAACCTTCTAAAACTGTCTTGTGAGCAAGATTCCAATCTAATCAACAATACCCCTGAGTACACACAGTGTCAGGTAGTACTGGTAGGTCTCAGAGACACAAGAGTGGAGCAAGACCCACTTTTTCTTCTCAAAGAGCTCCAAGTTGTTTGAATACTCCCAGTCTCTTTCTCAGTAAAGATGATCAGTCGCAGATACGGTGGGATAAAATATGCAAGCAAAGGGACGCGTGGCTGGCTCAGTCAGTACAGCACACACACCTTGATTTTGGGATCAGTTCAAGACCCACACTGGGTACAGAGATTACTTAAAAAATAAAACCTTAAAAAAAAAAAAAAGTAAGCAAAGAGAAGCTAGAAAAAAAAAATAGTACTTACCTTTAATTTCTCCAGCCCGTGCTTTTTTGTAGAGTCCTTTGACATCCCTCTGTTCACAAACGTGCAGAGGGGCATCAACAAATACTTCAAAAAAAGGTAAACTTGCACCCTCATGAATTTGCCTTGCATTGTTGCGATCCTTAGAAAGAAGACATATGGCTGAATCAGCGGAAAACAAATACTAAACAGAACAGTTTATATTTTAAAGTATAAACTGAGGGGCCCCTGGGGGTTCAGTCAGTTAAACCTCCGACTTTGACTCTGGTCATGATCTCAGGGTCCTGGGATCTAGCCTCGCATCGCACTCCATGCTCAGCAGGAAGTCTGCTTAAGGATTCTCTCTCTCCCTCTGCCCCTTCCTCCACTCGGCACACACTCTCAAATAAACAGAGAGAGGTGCTCTCTCTCAAATAAATAAATAAAATCTAAATATATATATATATATACACATATATATATATATATGTAGGGCACCTAGGTGGCTCAGTCGGTTAAGTGTCTGCCTTCCGCTCAGGTCATGGTCCTGGGGTCCTGGGATGGAGCCCCGAATCAGGCTCCCTGCTCAGTGGAGTCTGTTTCTCATTCTCTGTTTCTGCCCTTCCCCCTCACTGTGCTCTAAGTAAATAAATAAAATCTTTATATATATATATATATATATAAAAATCCAGGAAATTCTTAGGTTAATATACCCTTTCTTTATAACAATTTTAAGGGGTATACTATCCTAAAAATCCAAGATATTGGGAAGTTCAGAAGGGAAAAAAATAGATGTCCCATAAAAAACTTCACCAAGTTTTATGAGGAACCAAAGCCAAAGCCCAGCTCAAATGCAGAGGTCATCAGGCATCTCTCTCGTAACACGTTCAACCTCAGTTGAACCTCAGTTCAACCTGAGCTGACTTGAAAGCAACTTCACTTCCCAAGAAGTCCACTCAGAACCCTGAGGGGGGTTTATCCACTTGCCAAACGTTAACTCCTGTGGCCACTTCTTGTCTTGAGCATTCCCAAAACTTTACTTTTCTGCCCTACCCCTAAACCCCTAACTCTCTGGTGATCACCTTCATTGTTCTGCCCTGTCCTCTGGTATAGTGACCTTTTTAAGTCAACCTCTTCTTTCTGGTCTTAGCTAAAACCAAGTACCCCCCCCCCAGAGATCCACTGATTTTCTCACCTTCATACTCTGTACATAAGCAGGGCCAATGTTTCCAAAGACAGCTCCCACCATTCCCATCATTTGACGCCCCCCAGCTCACTTTAGCATTTAGTTCTTATGGTCCCTCTGACAAACTGTACCTACTTCCACTCTTCTCTTCCTTATTTCAACAAGAAAATCCACAGGCACAAATGCTCTCTCTCTCTTCTCCGCCACATAAGTGTGTCTATTTGCCCAGCTACCTTTGTCTCGCTCACTCCTGCCACTCCTCCCTTCAGATTCCAGAGTCTCGTCCCTCGAGCGGATCCTGCTCAACCCGTTATCCCTACTCCATTTGAAATCTTCAGCCTCTGCCCTCTCTGCCAGCTTTTTCCTGGTGGCAATAAACATGTCACTCATCCACAAAAAACAAATGAACTGGGCACCTGTGTGAGTTGCTTAAGCGTCTGCCTTTGGCTCGGGTCATGATCCAGGTGTCCCAGGACCCAGCCCAGCATAGGGCTCCCTGCTCAGCAGGGACCCTGCTTCCCCGTCGGACCCACCCCCTTCTTGTGTGCACACACACTCAAATAAATAAAATCTTAAAAAAAAGAAAAGAAAGAAAAACAAGTGAACTAACAAATTACACAAAATCCCTTAATCATGTGTACTCTTCAGCCTTTAAATGACAGGACTTTCTGCTGCATTCCACATTACTAACCCTGTGTATGGCCATGATGCTACCCCCTGATCATTCCTAATGCAGGCTCCCCGGGCTCTTCCTACTTATCCCATCTCTTCAACACAGCTGTTGCCCACAGTCCATCAGGAGCCCACCGCTCACATTAAGTCCTTGAGCACTTTTCTCAGCAGCCCTCACAATGTCAACTACAACATAAACACCAACTCTTAAGTCTGAGCCCTGCCCTCTCTCCCGAAATTAAACACACATTTCCAACTTCCTCCTAAATACACCCACCTGGACATCCCACAGCCACCTCAAACTTAGCATGTCCATAACAGAGCTCATTCTCTTTCTCCCCCAAGCTGGAATCCTGTCTATACTGCCCAAATCAAGGAAGGCAACACTATTCATCCAGAAAAAAGAGTTGATCTGGTTCCTTCCTTTGCCCCCCACTCTCCCACCCCCTGTGCATTCTGTCACAAAGTCCTTCAAATTTTGCCTCTAATTATTAGACCAACCCAGTTTGCATTTCTTCCCTACTCCCTAGCTCAACCTCATTCCTCAACTGGTCAACTGCTACACCCTTTTAAAAGCGTGCCGGCTGGGGCACGTGGGTGGCTCAGTGTGTTAAGCCTCTGCCTTCAGCTCAGGTCATGATCTCAGGGTCCTGGGATCGAGCCCTACATCGGGATCTCTGCTAAGCAGGGAGCCTGCCTCCCCCTCTCTCTCTGCCTGCCTCTCTGCCTACTTGTGATGACTCTCTCTCTGTCAAATAAATAAATAAAAACTTTAAAAAAAAAAAAAAGCGTGCTGGCTTCTAGCTTTGCTCTACTCAAAGCCATACTCTTAACACTGTCCCCGAGCATGTCACTAACTTTTCAGAGATTCCCCATGACCATAAGGGTAAAACCCAAATTTCTTAGTGGGAGGCATCAGGCCTTTTTTTTTTTTTTTTTTAAAGATTTTATTTATCCATTTGACACAGAGAGAGAGAGAGAGCAAAAGCAGGAACACAAGCAAGGGGAGTAAAGGAGGGAGAAGCAGGCTTCCCCTGGAGCAGGGAACCCAACACAGAGCTCGATCCCAGGACCCTGGGATCACAACCTGAGCCAAAGGCAGATGCTTAACAACTGAGTCACACAGGCACCCCAGGCATCAGGCCTTCTATATGTGGCCCCACCATTCTCAGTCTTGCACTTAATGTTCTATTAATAATTAATACCTGTCTGGTCTACCAGGTTGTTTGGGCCTTATGCCTTAGCCATCTGCCCTGCCAGAAACCCTCCACTGCTCTCTTCTGCCTAAAGCAATGTGCTCCTCACAGCGCCGCTCTGTAGTGAATTCCTCCAGGAAGCTCACCCCACATGCCCAGAATGACCGAGGGCCCTTGCTTCCTCTGGCTTCTCGGAGTACCCACTATATACCCGTCATAGATCTTATTCTGATATATTGGTTAACTCTTCATTAGATTTACAACCACAGCATGTAGCAGAATGATTAAGTTGTGACCTTAACTGATTCCAACTGTCCTTTTATTTTTTTTAAAGGTTTTATTTATTTATTTGACAGACAGAGATCACAAGCAGGCAGAGAGGCAGGCAGAGAGAGAGGAGGAAGCAGGCTCCCCGCCGAGCAGAGAGCCCGATGCGGGGCTCGATCCCAGGACCCTGGAATCATGACCCGAGCCGAAGGCAGAGGCTTTAACCCACTGAGCCACCCAGGTGCCCCCCAACTGTCCTTTTAAATGAAGGTGTTTCTAAGTTTCTAGCCATGGCTCTCTTCTCATTCTATATAACTACACTATACTTAATTTCAACTAGGTTTCAATGAACAAAGTTACTGATTCCTAAATCTTTCTCAATTCTACACAGCTTTCCTGAGCTCCAAGACCAATTTTCCAATGGCCCACTTAGATACACCACTAGAATTTCAAACCCAACCCACCTAGAATAAAATCATCGTCTCCTCCCTCCCCATCCTGTATTTTCCACCACAATTATTCCACCTTCTATTCAGAAAGAACCAGCCTTCATGTTCACCCCAAACTCAGCAATCAGCCAGGCACCAAGTCCTCCTGATGCTATGGGCTCAAGAGCCCTCAAAATGCCCCATCTTTTCCATTCCCATTATTGCTGCTTGAATTCACTCCAAAAGCCTCCTCACTGGTCTCCTATCTCCAGGCCACGCTTATTCCAGGCTTCAAAGGGGACTTTACTAAAATGCAAGCCCAGTGACAGCATTCACTAGAACAATCTCAAACTGTTCAGTCCCCTGGGTGGCAAAGTTCTGAGCAGTGAAGGTTCATCATTGGACCTCTGCAAACCACTCTAGCTTCATCTCCCCTCACATTCATCCTGCACAGCAGTCATAACAAACTACCTACAGTTCCCCAAAAGACCAAACTCCCTGACATTTCCAACCTGCGGCAGACACTGCACTGTCTCTTCTGCCAGAGCAGCGTTCTCCCTCCCATCTCACTGGTATGCTCTGATTCCTCCAGGATTCATTTCAAGTGGCACCTCCTCGGTGATTCTTCCATAGGACCTTCCACAGACATCGACCTCATCTCCTGCTGCAACACACTGCAACTGTTCCCATCTCTAGGCTCCCACCAGACTAGTTAGGAACCGCCAGGCTTATTTTTAGAACCAAGATCCTCAAGTTCAATGGTGACATGGAATAATACACATATGCTATATTATATGGTCTGAAATAAATACTACAGATTTTGACACATCCTAAGCAGAGTCCAAACCTCACTGTTAGTGCTTTTAGAGATGAGATCAACAAATTCTGCTCCATACTATGGAGACAAGAAGACCAAAAAGCAGATCAGCATACACTTTTAGAGACCCAGCTGACAGCTCTCCAAATCCTGTGTTACCCTCTCCTCTTCCAAGAGCTGCACAAATTCCCAAAAGTACAAGAGTATCAGTTACTATATTACTCTGAAAACTGTGCATATCCAAGGAAGCAAGAACTCAAACAATTATCATTCTTTTATATACTTCATAACCTGGTATCCTTTAAAAACGATACACTGACATTGTTTCCAATGTTTCAGGAAAATGAAAAGTAGTCCTCACAGGACATTTTAGGATTCCTGCCATGGTTCAATTAAGTGAATCTTGTAATTAACACTCCATCTGGTACTTCCCTATAACTCTAATAGCTCATATTTTAGTGTTGCTTTTTAAAAAAAAAAGTCCAAGTAGCCATGCAAATTCACAATACAGCACTAGAACCGTGCTATTATTTGTTATATTTACTGAATACTTACTACGCACCACACACTGTGCTGAGAGCTCTGGATGCATGACTTACCTAATCCTCAGAGCAACCCTATGAAGTAGGCATTATCTGAGCTTATGAAGGTCAAGTCAACTGGCCAAGTTCATAACGGTAACCAGCAGAGCTGAATTCCAGTCCACTGTTTCTGGCCCCAAAGCCTTTAGCCACATAGGAATTCACCTGTTCTTTCACATCTGAGCTATGCTGTCATTTAATAAACATTAAGTATCTACTCTGTTCCAGGAGCCGGACTTGACATCAAGATTGCAAAGATAAATAAGATGTGTTTCAGACTTCAAGCAGCCAGTGGGTTTTAGAGGTAACAAGGCATGGTGGGAGAGAGCATGGATTCCAGCGACACTGTCTGGGTGCAAATCCTTGCTCTACCATGTACAATATGTGACCCTGGGTAATTTACACCTGTCTCCTCACTGCTGCCTTTTTTCTTTTTTTTAAGATTGTATTTATTTATTTATTTGAGAGACAGGGTGAGTGAACAGGGGGAGGGGCAGATGCGGAGGGAGAAGAGACTCTCAAGCAGACTCCACACTGAGTGCAGAGCCTGACGTGGGGCTCGATCTTAGGACCGACCTCAGACAAAACCAAGAGTCAGATACTTAACTGATTGAGCCACCCAAGCACCCCACATCTGCCTTCTCCATTGGCTGATGAGCACTAAATCGATTAATTCATAGTATCTAGTTGGTATTCAATAAATGTTAACTGTTATGATTTTTATTACTACAACTACTATTACAGCTGCTGCTATTAGCACCACCGACCAGTGACCTGGTATTTGTAACAGAACAATGCACTACAACACAATAATAAGGGCACCAAAGACAGGTAAGCCCAAAGGACCAAGAGATGGTACTCAGGAGGAAGAGACACCTAACTTGACTCTCAAAGCACAAACAGGAGTGGACTGATATGGAGAAAAGAAAGATCGGCAGAAGCAGAAGAGCTCCTTCTAGGCAGGGAAACAAAACTCGCACAGTAAGAATACAATTTTTTAAGAGAAATACAAAAAATTTTAAAAAAATTAAAAAATAGTGAATTGGTGCTAAAATAAAAGGAAGAGTATAAGGAAAGAAGAGCCTGAAAACTCTCCCTGGTATCTGACACATGCTGAGTATTTACTGTATGTTTACTGAATTGAAAAGACAAGCTTGAAATAATTTGGCCACTGGCTTGAGGTCAACAAGTTTGGTTACACTTGGGGGAGTGGGGGGGCTCATAGCAGGTTTTACCAAAACTGAATTTACTCAGAAGTCACAGCACAGAAATGCTGTAGGTTAATTATTTTAATCTGAATTTAGCTTCAAAGCACATGCCCATGTTTAAACAGTTTGTTCTCCGTGACAGCATATTCTCAATCAACGACATGAGAACAGCAACAGCACAAAAACCACATACCTGAGTATAAGGTGATATAAAACTCGTGATGCATACTAAGCCAGCATCTGCAAACAGCTTAGCAACTTCTGCGATGCGTCGAACGTTCTCCTCTCTGTCTTCAGGACTGAAGCCCAGATTCTTATTGAGACCCTGACGAATGTTGTCACCATCCAAAGTGTAGCATGGGATGCCATGGCACACCAAGTACTCCTCTAAGGCCATGCTCACTGTGGTCTTTCCTGCTCCAGATAAGCCTAGGAGCCAACAGTCCAAGCACAGTTCAAATGCAGCATTAGAAGGATAACCACTTAGTTATAAGGAATTAAAATCACAGGCTTAATTACATTGATTTTTCATAGCCATCATTCAGTAACACTTTTCCTGCATTTCTCCATAAGATATATATCTGACCTAGAAAAGCATCTGTAGTTCTAATAAAATAACCATTTATGTTTTGGGGGTTTTTTTAATTACAACAGACGTTTATTTAAATTAATAGATTTGTAGCTCAAATAGTTCTCAATAGCACATTTCAGGTTTACTAACTTCTTAAAAATATCTGAGGGCAGCTGCAACCACAGATTTCCACTCCATGATTTCTCATTGCCCATTCTTCTCTCTGTTCTGTTTCCCAAAGAACTTCTTTAGGATGGGGTTCAAGGTAGAATTTACCCTCTTCGTATTGCGTCCACTGCTCATTAGGCAAAATCTATTTCCTCCTGGTCAGATCCCGTGCCCTCTCAGTGTGAAACACTCTGTGGTGTTATAGGTTCTCAGGAAGCCTCATGGCCTCCTTCACGTCATCATTTTCACATACTGTATCATCTCACACTAACACTAGTTTCTTGAACTGCAGCACTGTGATACCATTTCTGAACACCCTCCAGCCCCCGGCTTAATGCTGCAATAGCAGGCCGTTCGCCATTTTGATCCAAGACTACAGGGTTTCCTACTCAAGTATTTATGTTTTTAATAACTCCTGTCTATGCCCAAAGGTATCCTAGAAATTACTCATTTTCAAAGGGTAGATATTCTCTTCGTTCTCATTACCACTATTCCAATGCCACGTGCCAAAGTAAAAACAGAGTGATATGCCCAAATTATTTCTGGGGAAGCAATAAAAAGGACAAAAGAAAGTGAAAATAATATTATAAAGTTATCTTTATATCCCAGGATCAATACATCCCATAGACTACCATGATAAAAGTATCTGGGAGTCCAATTTATAATATAATTAATCTTGAGAGAATATCCTTGCTTCAACTCACTTTCCTCTACCAATGTTTACTCACTAAATAACAAGAAAAAGGAAAACATATATTTATGCACTAACACTTGCCACCCTGATGAGTATGTAAGTACAGAATTCACAACTAATGAAGCAAGACATAAAAATGGAAGTCTAGGGGCACCTACATGGCCCAGTGGGTTAAGCCTCCACCTTCAGCTCAGGTCATGATCTCAGGGTCCTCAGATTGAGCCCCGCATCAGGCTCTCTATTCAGCAGGGAACCTACTTCCCCTTCTCCCTCTGCCTGCTTACTTGTGATCTCTCTCTTTCAAATAAATAACTAAAATCTTTAAAAAAAAAAAAAAAAAAAAAAAAAGGAAGTCTCACATACTGATTCCCTTGAAAGAAGTCATGATAGTTTAGAAGGATGACTAAAAAAAAAGTGGATGATATGTTAGGAGGATCAATAGTATTACTTGCTTTATACATTAAAAACTTGTATATTGGGGTCCTTGAGGGTGCAGCAGGTCAAGCACCTGACTCTCGGTTTCCACTCAGGTCATGATCTCATGGTCACTCAGTGTGGAGTCTGCTTGAGATTCTCTCTCCCTCCCTCTGCCCCTCCTGCTTGTGCTCTCTCTCAAATAAATCTTAAAAAAAAAAAAAACAAAAAAAACCACTTTGTACTAAAGGTTATAGCAGATGGTATTTTCCAAAGATGGCTGCGACAGAATTTCCCACCCTAAAACCTCTTTAACAATGTGACATCGTCACTGTCACAAAACGTAGAGTCTAATTCCTTGAATTCCTTGAATCTGCGCTGGTGTTAGGATTCTCCTATCACCAAAAGGACGTAGTGAAAATGACAATGTGTGACTTCTAAAGCAGAGTCAGAAAAAGCTATTACACAGTTCTCTTTGGACTCTGCATCTGAGAGAAGCCTGCTATTAAACACCCTGAGGCCACCATGCTAGCAAGATCACAAGCAAGTGGTTTCATCAGCTAAGCTCCCAGCTGACAGGCAGCATCAAGTGAGTTAGGTGACCCTTCAGACGTCAGGAAAACCGTCCCACTGAACCCTCCTCAATTCCTTACCCACAACATGGTAAGCAAATTAAAATGGTTGTTTTATGCCACTAGGTTTGGGGTAATTTGTTACACAGTAACAGTAACTGAATAAAGAGATGGAGGCAGGGGGTTCTGTTTGCTATTGTTTTTAACTGGCAATGAGCACTAAGTATGAGGGGGGAAAAAATCCCTGAAACCTGAACTTTTAGACTTTTTATATGAGACAACCTAAATGATAATAAAAGTACCTATTTATACATACATGTGTATATATATTCATCTTATGTATGTATTTGAAACACAGTAAGAAGACTGCTGAAAATTTAATTACTGACATAGAAAATTTTATTGAGATGATTACAGCGAACACAGACAAGAAGGCAAAGAACTTAGAGCAATTAGAGAAAACACAAAATTACAAGAGAGATAATCCAGAACTAGATAAGGAAAAATAGTGTATCTGAAGAAAAGAAACCAAATGTACTGGACTGAATAACTAATTCCCCTCCCCCCAAATTTATATACACCTGGAACCTCAGAATGTGGCCTTATTTGGAAACAGAGTCTTTGTGGATGTAATTAGTTAAATTAAAATGAGGTCATACAGTACCAGGATAGGCACTAAATCCAGTGACTGGTGTCACTACCAGGCCATATGAGGATGAAAGCAGAGACTGGAGCACTACAACTATAAACCGAGGAGCACTCAGTATTGCCAAGAAAGTGGCCTGGAGCAGAATCTCCCTCAGAGCTTATCGAAGGAACTAACCCCACCAAAACCTTCATTTCAGACTCCCAGCCTCCAGAATTGTAAGAGAATAAATCTCTGCTGTTTGAAGCCACCACGTTGTTTGGAATAACTTATTACAGTGCTCCTGGGAAACTAGGAGACCAACCAATCTAAAAATATAAAAGAAAGTTTATCTGAAATAAAAATCTGAGAAAAAACAAACTGCATTCCAGGAAAATGGCAAACCACTCAATAGCTTGACAGGTCCTGGTTAAGCTACTGAATTGCAACAAAAAGAAATCTTTACTTCCGTTTCCAACACTACTGTCAAAAAACAAAACAAAAAAAACAAAGGCTAAAGAAAATCTGACAACATAATTAACAAGCTTGATCTAATGAACATTACAAAATAGTATACACATCAGGGAATAGATGTTCTTGTCAAATATATATGAAAACTGATTATGAGATCATAAAACAAGCACCAAAAAAATCTGATGAACAGTATTTATAAGCATTGCTAAATGATAAGATCAATGGAAAAAGCCATGTTCAAGAAAAGGATTACCCAATTTTTCTAAAGATTGATTGTTCCCCCAAACTGACCTCTAGATACAATGTAATCTCAAACTAAATCCCTACCAGATTTTGGAGGAACTGGTTAAACCAATTACAAAATTTATACAATAAAGCAAAGAGCAAAAAGAAAAAAAGTCAAGATATTACTGACGACGAATATGGTAAGAGGACTTACTTTACTGGATTTAAAGACTTCTAAGTATATAGTAAAAAGGCAATGTGGTAATAATAGAGGAACAGACCAACAGGACAGATCAGAGAGCCCAGAAACAAATCCACACATAAGTGGAAATGTGACATATAACAGTTGGCATTGCAGGAAAAAAAGGATGCCCTTATCAATATATGTCCTTGAGGCAAACAATTATCCACATGGAAAAAAAAGAAAATAGATCCCTCCCTCACTTGCACACAAATATCAACCACAGATGGATAAGGGGCCTAAATGAGAAAGGCAAAACTAAAATATAGGAAAAGAGATAATTTTTCAGGGATCCAGATGAAAATAGGAAAGTTTCTAAAAAGCAAAAAAAAAATCAAATGAGTCTCACACTTCTTGACATCATTTAATACTGGAAGACATGGAATAATATTTTAAGAATTACAAGACAAAAAAAAAAAAAAAAAAGTTGAACCAAATATCTATTTGACCCAGTCAAATCGTCGTAAAAGACAAGGCATTCTCAAACATAAAAACTCAGGAAATTCAGAATCCAGTGAACACTATCTTTCAAAAACCACTTAATGATGAAATATGAACACTTAAAACTGGACCCAGAGAAAGAGCTCATGACTGGACATACCATAATCAAAGAACTGATGGTAAGTTGATGGATACAGAATCAATTTACTTACAGTACTCAAAAACAAACAATTACAAAAATTTAAGATGAAGAATTAGGAAAATGTAAGAATCTAAGTGTTATGAACCTGGACAATGGAAAATAACAATTTATCAACAATCTAGATATCAGAATGAGAAGAATGTGAGGATGGTGTCTTCCTTCACATAGAAACGGACTTGTCTACAATTGAAGCATGTAATTAAACACACACACACACACAAAACAAGAACGTTGCTTTTCACCAATCAGAAAATATTTTAAGTATTGGTAATATCCACGTTGATGAAGACACTAGGAAATGGAACTCCTCCCACACTGTTGGTAGGAGAGTAAACAGATATAAAATTTTGGTGGTTTATTTGGCAACATGCATCAAAATTTTAAATATGATTCTAGAAGTGCCAAAATCTAGATCAATTAACCCTCTCAGCAGGTGGGCCTAAAGGTAGACTCTGGGAGAACCAGTGCGAGAAACAATCTGAGACCAATGCGAGAATCAATCAGAGGCAAACCAAAAGGTAAATGACAGAAACGGATGAGAAATTCTTTATCCCTCATTGTTCCTCTTCATATGGTTTACATCATCAGCTTCTTGAAGGCAGAATCTAGGTCTTGTTTGCATACAAAAAGCTTATAGAATGTAATGTAGTTATCAACTAGAAAGTAATTCTGTGTGCATTAAAAAAATATTTATTTATTTTAGAGCGAGAGAGAGAGCACATGCATGAGCAAACAAGCAAGAGGAGGTGCAGAGGGAGAGGAAGAGAGGCTGAAGCAGACTCCACACTGAGCGTGGAGCTCTAAGCAGTGCTCAATCTTGTGATACTGCGATCATGACCTGAGAAGAAACCAAGAATTAGACTCTTAACCAACTGCACCACCCAGGTGTCCCCTAGAACGTAATTTTAAAATGCATTCTGGTTTTCCCCTTTTTTTCAACAGCAATTCCATAAAGAACAAAGGGAATTATTAAAATGTTATAATCCAGCAATGTTGTTAGTTACATATGCTGATGTTCCAGATACAAGGACAGCTCAAAATCTAAATAGGGGCGCCTGGGTGGCTCAGTGGGTTGAGGCCTCTGCCTTCGGCTCAGGTCATGGTCCCAGGGTCCTGGGATCGAGCCCCGAATCAGGCTCTCTGCTCAGCAGGGAGCCTGCTTCCTCCTCTCTCTCTCTGCCTGCCTCTCTGCTTACTTGTGATCTCTGTCTGTCAAATAAATAAATAAAAAATCTTAAAAAAATAATAAAATAAAAAAAATAAAAATAATTAAAAAAATTAAATAAAAAAAATAAAAAATAAAATAAATATGCTTCATCCCGGTTCAAGGCTGTCTATAAACACCACTTTTTTTTAAAGATTTTATTTATTTATTTATTTGACAAAGAAAGAGAGTACAAGCAGGGAGAGCAGCAGGGTAAAGGAGAAGCAGCTCCTGCTGAGCAGGGAGCCCAATGTGGGGCTCGATCCCAGGACCCTGAGATCCTGAACTAAGCCAAAAGCAGACACTTAACTGACTGATGCCACCTGGGAGCCCCTATAAACACTGCTTTTGAAATTAGCTGGTTTATGTCTCTCGACTGTACCTGTTAGCCATACTGTGCAACCACGAAAACCACCTCTGGTCCCCACGACCTGACCTCTCTTGTTCCTGCTGACATGATGAGCTTGATAGGTGACATTAGTTGCTCTCTGCATCCCCTGGAAAAAAGAAACAAAATTCAGATTCACCTGAGTCCTTTAAAAAGTAAACACATATTCCTTGCTGTCACTATTCTATATAACATGCCAAAAGCAAGGAGAAAGATTAAAACTAACAGCTTTCTTTTCTTTATAGTACCTAGCATGGCCTTTGGTACGTTACAGACACCAGTGAAATTAACCCTAGAACCACGGAGGAACACAAAAACTCTTACTACCGTGGCTTTACAAATGAAGATGTTAAACCTGAGAAAAGTTAAACGGGTTGCCCAAGTTCCCAGAACAAGGGAGTGTGGACTCCAGAGCCCAGTCTTCCACTCAGTCATTCATTTAGCCAGTATTTACTGAGGCCCTATCAGTATACCAAGTGAACTCAACAGGGTCCCTACCCTCACTGAGTTTGCATTCCACTGCAGGAGACAAAGCAGAGCAATTTATTGTAATATCAGAGTGACAAGTGCATTCAGAAAATAAAACAGGGTAAGCCTGGAAAGAGGGATCAGGGATGGGTGCCTCTTTACACAGAAGGACGAACAAACGCAGCTGAGAAGGAAGCATCTAAGGAGACTCTTGAACGAAGCGTGGAAGGTCTGTGGGTAAGATGAAATGCATGATGGAAAAAGTAGACACACTGCTTATTTGTGATTATTCCACAAAAAAAGTGGAATGCAATTTTTCTTCCAATATTTTCTTCTTAAACAAAAACAGCATAAATTTACACAGGCCTCAAAGAATCTGAATAGCCATTTCTCCAAAGAAAAAATACAAATGACAAAACAAGCAGTTTAAAAGATGTTCAGGGATGCTTGGGTGGCTCAGTCAGTTGAGAATATGACTCTTGATTTCAGCTCAGGTCATGATCTCAGGGCTGTGAGACTGAGCTCCATTATCGGGCTCCACACTGGGCATGGAGCCTGCTTGAGATTCTCTATTCTCTGCCCCACACTCTCTTTCTCAAAAAAAAAAAAAATCAGTATCATTAGCCATCACAAAAATGCACATCAAATCAAAACCACAAGGAGACAGACACCTCTATAACCCACTAGAATGGCTATAATCAAAGACAGTAACAAGTGCTGGTGAGACTCTACTGAGAATTTAGAATATTCAGACATTTACTGGTGAAAATGTAAAATAGTATAGCCACTTTGGAAAATAGCACTTTTATAAAATGTTAAAATATAGTTCCTATATGACCAAATAATTAAACTCATAGATGTATACTCACAAGAAAGGAAAACATATCCATGCAAAACATATATACCTAAGTTCATAGTAGCATTATTCATAAAAGCCAGAAAGTGGAAAAACCCAATTGTCCACTGACTGAAAATTAGATAAACTATTTGAAAATTTATGTATCCGTTCAATGGAATGTTACCTGGCAGTAAAAAGGAATAAAGTACTCAAACACGTAACAATTTGGGTAAACCTCAAAAACATTAAGCTAACTGAAAGGAGCCAGTCACAAAGATCACATATGGTATAATTCTATTTATCTGAAATGTCCAAAACAGGAAAATCTATAGAGACAGAAAGTAGATTAGTGATTGAGTGATTGTCTGGGACTGGGAGATGGGGGTGCGGGGAGGGGAAGCCCAGGGGAGTAGCTGCTAATGGGTACAGGATCTTTTTGGGGGTGATAAAAATGCTCTAAAATCGTCTGTGATGACAGTTGCACAACTCTATAAATATACTAAAAATCATTTAACTGCACACTTTAAGCAGATGAATTGAATGATATGCAAATTATATCTCAATAAAGCTGTCTTCTACCCAAAACAAACAGAAAAAAAAAGAATTACAGAGTCTCTATTTCTCTTCCTATGGAGCAAAAACATAATTTAGGTTCTTCTTCTTCTTTTGTATTTTTCTTATTTATTTATTTATTTATTTATTGAGAGAATGTGTGCACATGCGCATGGCGGGGAGGGACAGAGGGAGAGAGAATCTCAAGCAGACTCCCAACTGAGCACCAAGCCCCAGGCAGGGCTCCATCCCACAACCCCGATTATGACCTGAACCGAAATCAAGTCCAACACCTGACTGAGACACCCAGGCGCCCCTAATTTAGGTTCTTTTTAGCAGCTTGTCTTTTATTTTATTATTATTAACATAAATGCATTATTTGTTTCAGAGGTACAGGTCTGTGATTCGTCAGTCTTACACAAGTCACAGCACTCCCCATTGCACATACCCTCCCCAATGTCCATCACCCAGCTACCCCATCCCTCCCACCCATCTCCCCTCCAGCAACCCTCAGTTTGTTTCCTGAGATTAAAAGTCTCTTATTGTTTGTCTCCCTCCCGGTCTCATCTTGTTTCATTTTTACCCTCCCTACCCTCCACAATCTCAAATTCCTCTCAAATTCCTCATATCAGGGAGATCATATGATAATTTTCTTTCTCTGATTGACTTATTTTGCTCAGTGTAATAGCCTCTAGTTCCAACCACATCATGGCAAATGGCAAGATTTCATTTCTTTTGATGGCTGCATAGTATTCCATTTTATATATATATATATATATGTGTGTATATATATACACATATATATATATGTGTGTATATATATATATATATACATATATATATGTGTGTGTGTATATATATATATATATACATATATATATGCCACATCTTTTTCATCCATTCATCTGTTGATGGACATCTAGGTTCTTTCCATAGTTTGGCTATTGTGGACATTGCTGCTATAAACATTCGGGTACATGTGCCCCTTCTGATCACTACATTTGTATCTTTAGGGTAAATATCCAGTAGTTAGAAGCATGTATTTATAAAATAGATATGTGACAGCATTTTTTGATAGGGTGTTTGTATTTGATACTGCTTAAAGCTCTTACTTTTCCAGACAGTTTTATTCAACACTCATTCAGCTATTTACTGAATGCATACCACATGCCTGACATTCTTCTAGGTGCTGATGAAACAAAAGTAAACAGTACCAATAAAAATCACTGTCCTCACGGGACTTATCTAGTCCTCACTTATCTAGTCTCTAGTGCAGTGATTCTCAAGATGCGGCCCCTGAGGGAGCAGCTTCTCCTGTGAACTATTAGAAATGTCAGGTCCTGGGATGCCTGGGTGGCTCAGGGGGTTAAAGCCTCTGCCTTTGGCTCAGGTCATGATCCCAGGGTCCTGGGATGGAGCCCGGCATCGGACTCTCTGCTCAGCAGGGGGCCTGCTTCTTCCTCTCTCTCTCTGCCTGCCTCTCTGCCTACTTGTGATCTCTGTCAAATAAATTTTAAAAAAAAAATTAAAAAAAAAAAAAAGAAAAAATGTCAGGTCCTGCCGCAAGGCCAAGGGAATCCGCCGAAACTCTGGGGTAGGGCCCAACAATCTGTATTTTAAAGACCTCCAATCGAGTAGGATGCAAGCTCGAGTTTGAAAGCCTTGGACTAATGGAAGGGGCCAAGGATAAATAAATAAATTATATAAGTGAGGCAGGAACAAATATTGAAAAGAAAAAAGTAAACAAAGCAAAATTGTGAAGAAATTTCAGAGAAGTGACATTCAGACAGGGTGGCCAGCCAAGGCTTCAGCAAAACGAGGACACTTAAGACTTGTGATGACTTCTGGGGTTAGCGCCTCCAGACAGAGCACAGAGTGAGCACAAGGGACCAGGGAAGTCTAGGATGGTGGCCGTGCAGTCCGAATGACTCACGTGAAGCCAACAATCATCAATTCAAAGCAACACCAGTCACCAGGTCCAGTGTTCCGCAGCAACTTCAGGGACACAGAAGGAAGGAAAAACAACCCGGGTAGATCCAACCAGAGCTGTAGTTTGGCAGGAGGCAGGGGAGAGAGGGGGTCTTCAAAACGGGGAATAAACAGCTTTGCAACTATAGAAGCAGGAACCGTGGTTTTTTGTGGGTGGGGGGGGTAGGGAGGGGCTGTTTTAAAAGTATGAATTTGTCAAGGAATATATTTCTGTCCAGATCAACTTTTGGATGGTAGTCCTTTCTAAAAATGGTCTCTGCCTGAGGTGCCAGATCTCTTTTCCCACCTCCCCCTCCACGACCCTCCAGTGTACAAGACAAAGCATCTCTACCTTTCTCAGTCCTACTATCACTCATTGCAGAAAACCTTTTATGGCCAAAGGGACAATCTGACAATTCTTTTAACAGGCACACCACAAAAACTGTACCCCTCCCCCACTAATCATCTCATGAACAAACACATTTCCAATAAAATTATGCTCTACATGTTCAATAATCACTTTTGAAAAATTATAATATGGATCTCCCTACCTATTTCTTTTCAATGAACTAATGAAGCAAACATTATTTTCCAGCTCGACATTTCCAAGATCTTAAACAAAAACAAGGTTCCACACACGAAGTCTTCGTCTCTTGGGAATCAGTGACACCTCTTCCCATCAGTCACTAGGTTCAGCTCCCAGCCCAGTTGCCTGGGGAGAAGGGAGCAGAGTCTGAGGGAGGGGGTTGAGGGGGTGGTTTCAGGAGGGTGCTTGGTGAGTTAGCTGCCTACACTGGCAGAACCTGTTTGACTGAGGTCATTTTGCTTTGGGGTTTATTCCAAGTTATTCTGCTTTAGGGCAAGAAGAAACATGTACCGGATGAATTTTAATTCATTCTGGCCCTGTAAAATATCTCTTGTTTTTCTTTTTAAATTGAGTAGAATGTCAAAGTTACCTGAGAAGCTATAAACAATGGAGGATGTGATCTGGAGAAAATACAAGATAAGCAGACGCTGTCTATTTTAACCATGAGAAAAGAATGCTACCTCAGGGTTCCTTGCTCCAACCTTTAAAAAACTTCTGGCAGCAGATATGGCAGTCTAAGGAGGCTTAATATTAATGTGTGCTTGAGATTTTTCATATTAAAAAACACTCGTAAAAAAGATTTGTCACAATCTCCCACCTCCCAGTTTCTCTGAGTAAACCAAAGTGCATTTTTTTAAAAACTACTGGAATGGCAAGGTGGTGGCATTATGCCTGAATTTTACCGAGAATCTAAAGGCCACTTCCAACAGAAAAATTCTTTTAATCCCCCTTCCCTTCTTTTCCACCCAGGCTAGCCAAATCCTTCCTAGAATTCCACCAGAAGAAAAGACATCAGTAAGTCACTAAGGCCAAGTGAGTGATTCTATATTCCTACTCTCTGTCTTCAGTGGCCTAGCTTCTCTCCACAAGACAGAGAAATCAGGCTTACAAATTTCTTTAAGAGGCTGCGAGGTTTGTAGAAACATTTATGTGGCTTGGTACATACACTCAGCAGTCCCTGTAATACTTACTGCCCATATGATTTGTTCTTTAGGGACTGTTTTATACTTTCAGCTGCCTTTTTATGTGTATATAGTTGGACTTTCTTGGGAGGGTAGGTCAAGCACATGAGTTAACAGTTCTATTTTCCCCAGTGCCCAACCTATTTCCATGTGTCTAGTCAGTGCTAGTTAGATCTGAGGCATTTATTTTAAAGCATGATTTGTTTTCTCTGCATAACTTACAAATGAAATGCTGACTGACATTCAGAAATCTTTAGTCTAGCAGAAGTGGGATAATTCATTTCAAGAGAATTTACTCACTTTCTCCACTTGGGGCTAAACAACCATTGGTCCCGTTTCTAGGCTAACATCACAAGGCCTCTGATATTTGTGGAGCACATTTTCTACACATTCTACAAATGTCTGCCATGACGCACACAAGTGGCCCTGGGTACCTTTTGTGACCCACCTTAATTTCCACATGGGCGGTTTTATTATTTTATCCATTTCCCTATGGGAGAAATTAATTTCTCCTATGATGTCATTTCAAGAACTGTATGCCTTGTCAGTTTACTATGATCTGATGAAAAACTGCCTTTTTAAGTGAAATCTGTAAAAGCACAGAGCATATGCCAAATATCAAGTGTAATTCTGGACTCCACATCCATCAGCCACCCCACCACCCCTCTTAAACTGACTGCTAAACAGTGTGGTCCCCAAAGAGATTCTCTGAAATTATAACAGGCATGTTTCTTTTATGTCTCAAGACGTACTATGGAGAGATGGCAGAGTATGGCGTGAATAAACTGGAGAGATGGTAGAGTACACACAGGAGAAGCCTTTACTTCACAGAGTTACCGATCTTATCGTGCAGTTACTGACAACTGAAGTTAATCTTCTGAACATTAACAAGCCAAAGACAAACAGCAAAAGAGAAGATTGTACATTACTGGAGGCTGAGGAAATTTGAAAATGCTACGCTTAAAACCTTGCTATGGCAAAACAGGTCACACAGCAGACACTGGAAGAATGTTTCCGGTCAGGAAGTGAATCTCAGGCTCCACCCCAGACCTTTGGAATCAAACGAAGTTCCTGGTAGGCTTACCTGATTGCCGTCAACTATCATGCACGTGTTCTGTATATACATGACAGCTCTCCAACAGGTCTGTTTTAAAGATTAAGTAACATTTAAATATTTAATGGGGATTTTATAATGTCAATACCTTTAATGGAAGGGCCCCTGGATGACCTCCAGGTGGAAAGCCCAACTGTAAGAGATTCCTACAAGACAGAAATGCATCCAAGATTATTTGGTGATTGATCCCTTCTAGATACTGAGCATAAAATAAAATAAAATAAAATAAAAACATTTCAGAGGAGGAGACAAACTATAAACACATAAAGAAATCATTACACCATGACAGACCCCTGAGCCTCCCACCAGGGTAACTACACATAAGAAGGAGCTCAGAAGCTGGGCAGACAAAAATACACGAACATCTCCCTCAGAAGTTGAAATTAACTACTAAAGCCATAGGAGAGTACACACAAAAACGTATAAATGAATGTTCACAGCAACATTACCCATAATAGCCAAAGAAGAGAAACAACTCAAATGTCCATCAACTGATGAACAGTTAAACAACATGGTATATATCCATAAAATGGAATATTATCCAAACATCGGAAGGAATGGAGTTTGGTAACACACTACAGCATGGATGAACCTTGAAAACATTATGCTAAGTTAAAGAAGCCAGACACAGTAGGCCATAGGTTGTATGATTCCATTTATAAGAAAGTTTGGAATAGGGAAATCCAGAGACAGAAAGTAGATTACTGGTTGTCAGGAGCTACAGAGGACGAAGGGGTAGGAAGGGGAATGAATGCTCATGGGTACGGGATTTCTTCTGGGGGCAATGAAAATGTTCTAAAACTGGATATTGGTGATGGTGATACAACTCCATGAATATAGTGAAAAAACAATGAACTGTACAAACATACGAGAGACTGAGGTAAGAGATGCAAGCATCAAAGAAACTAGAGAGAAGAGACAAAATAATGGCTACATTCACCTAAAAATTAAAAACTGGACTTCTATAAATGTCTAATATTCACATTCACTGGAAGGATGTTTCCGGTCAGGAAGTGAATCTCAGGCTCCACCCTAGACCTCTGGAATCAAACGAAGTTCCTGGCATTTTTTTTCAGTTAAAACTCACTTGGTAAAGAACTGGATCTTTAAACAATATTTCACAGAAATAACTACCACTCAGGTAAATACCAAAAGGAAAAGTTATTCTCTTCACTTAAATTACTTAGGAACTTGCTTTCAAAACGATTCAGGGTTGGAGTTTGACTATTGTGTCATTAGCATACTATAAATAATTGATCTGTCTCAGAACAAAAGATGGTCACTTCAATGCTGGTGGATGAGAAAATGGTATTATCAACTAGATTTTACTTTAAATTACTAAGTTTGCATTTCAGTTGGGTAGTTTTTTCTCTTCTTCTTACTCAAAGCCAAGAATAAAATAGTGTTTCTCAATTTCAGCATTAATGACTTTTAGAACCAGGTAATTATCTGTTGTGGGCACTATTCTGTGTTCCATGGGATGTCTAGCAGCTTCCCTGGCCTCTATCCGGCAAAGCTCATTTCATAATTCACACTGAGAGCCACAGATCTGCTAAGGGAAGGCGAACACTGCGGTACCCTACCAGAAGTCAGGGCTGCAGAATCGCCCAGAAGCAGGATTCCAAAGAAGCCACTAGCTTGATATTTCTTTCCCCTAAAAGTAAAAATGAATACATAAATACATAGAGAGTAGAAAAAAGTGTTGGCAGCCATCCCAAAGGTATTATCTAGACCTGCCCTGTCCAACCTTCTGAAACCATGAAAATGTCCTACACTGCACTGCCCAAAACACTGGTCACTAGATCCACATGGCAATGTGGCATGTGAAATGGGGCGAATGCAATGAAGGAGGAGAATTCTTTATTTCACTTAATTTTAACTAAATTTAAGTTGCCACATGTGGCTAGCAACTATCAGATCAGACAACACAGATCCAGACCTTGCTATCATTCTTGTTATTGGTGTTAATCAACATAAAGAGTCCATTCTCAGTAGAGGTTGAGTTTCCCTCTTCTTTATGCAATTTTTCCAGCAGCATCTCCCTGGCTTCCAGAAGGAAGATGAATACCTATGCCTGACCACAGTCAGACCAATGTTTTGAAGAATGAATATACTGGCCTCTTCCCAGCTTTTCATCAGCTGTGTGTTCCATATCTGCAGGCTCATTTCTTTTTGTTCCACCTCGGTCTTCCCCAAAATCTAGAACGGGCTACTGCCCTTCTAGGAAAGGCATATAGCACTATAAGGAACAAATGGCTCGAAAAGGTAGAACCGGTAAAAGGAAAAATTATCTTATTCATTTGTTTACCTTTTAATTAACTCCCTGCTACAGAAAATGCAACATCCATGAGAGTGGGTAGGATTTTTTACCACTGTGTCCCCAGCACCTAGAACGAAGGCTTGCACAAACATGATATTAAATATTTGATAAATAAATAATAACAAGAACACCTTAAATACTGCTCATGTGCCAGGTACCACCACCGTGCTTCAAATACACTGACTTATTTAAACCTTATGGCAATGCTAGGAGGGATGTACTATTATCCCCACTATAAGCTCTGTTTTATTATCCACATTTTTACCTTTGAGGAGAAGGAGGCTCAGAGGCATTAGGTAACGTGCCCATGATCACACAGGTGGTTAATGACAGAACTGTAATTTGAGCCCTACCATGTTATGGAGTTCATTCTCTAACTTAAGCTATGCAGAGATATTAATGTTGTATAGGCTTTTCATATCTGAGGCACCAAAGCTTACTCTATACAATACTCCTTATCCCCATCCTGCTGTATGAGCAAAGTGTAGACACAGCACATCTGTAATGAAATCTCACTACATAATCCATGGTAATAGCAGCATGCAACATAATACAGGGGTGCAAACAATTCAGCAACATGCAAGAGTGTGTGCACACAGAAGAGCCATGACATATGGTAAAGCAGCCCACAGCTCTGAAGATTTTAGTAAGTAATAAAGGCTAACAGGCATCTCAGGCAGAAGGAAAGGGCTTGTGTAAAACCATGAGGATGGAAGGTATGGGAGGGATGTTGAGGCTGGAGATAGGGAGCTATGGAAAATTTGGGAGTGGTGGGAGAGAGGGGAATGGAAAGCCAAACCACAGTGAGACTGTATGTGCTTCTGAATATCAGATCACTCTGTGAGCAGTAGGCTCCAACTCCACTGTGAGGCAGGTTTAAGCAAGTAATTCAAGCCAACATGATTTTACCAAATGGGTAAATAAACTTGGGCCTGAACTGAGTGCCCCACATTTCCCTCAGGCCAGCTAACACACTCCTCCCAAGGGCAGATAAAAGCTGATCCCATTGGAGAAAGGCTCTATCAGATGGAGAATGATATTCATTACATCCAGTGCTTTGTTGGACTGAGCTAAGAGGAAGGTAATGGAGCAAGTTCACTCCTGATTTCTCTTTCCCATTCTTATAGACGTATGGAGACACCTTCCTGTAATACTAATAAACATTCCCAATCCTGTAACATGACATTTTCCCATGTCTTTGCCTATCTCTCATGAATCCACTTCTTTTACCTGCTCTTTCACAGGAGATACTATGCAAAGCTTAGGACTTACTCTCTTTTTTCTCTGTATTCTCTAACTCAAATTTAACCATTAAATCTTTATTTCCAACCTTAACCCAATTCAGTCCCTACCGTTGTGTTGTCCACATGTTGCTACTGAGTATCTGAAAAGAGGCTGGTCAGAACTGAGATGTGTACATGTAAAATATACATTTAAGTGAAATATCTTAGTAATTTTATATTGATAATGGTAGTATTGAAGTTACATTTATATTGAAATGACTGTTTTAGATATGTTGGGGTAAATAAAATACATTATTAACATTTATTTCAACCTGTTTCTTTTTACTTTCTGTAATGGGCCCTCTAAAATTTTAAACTATATATGTGGCTCACATTATATTTCTACTGGAAAGCATATCTACTAAAGCTGTCCCTCACACTCAGCAAGCTGAAAACTGGATCCACCACTAACAAACTCTATGACCTCTCTGTGCCTCAGTTTCTTCATCTGTAATGTAGAAATACTACTTGTAATGAAGAGGATAACTGTAAATAAATAAATAAATAAATAAGAACCAGACATAATACCTACTGTATGCCAGACACTGTTCTAAGCGTTTTTCTTATATTAGCGCCTTTCAATCTTCATAACACCCCAGTAAGACTAGCATTTCCATGTAATAGAGATAAAGATACAGATACAGAGAAATTAAGAGACTAGCCAAAGATCACATGATTAGTAAATAGTGGAGCCCAGATCTGAGCCCAGACAGCTTTAAAGGACTATCTCTCATGACACCCACTTCAGAAATGCTGCAAAAACTCAGTAAGTTAATTTAGGTAAAACATTTCAGGCAGTACCAGGTACACAGTAAACTCTCCTTCAGTGTTTAACTATTATCACCATTACCCCAGCCCCCAATTTACTTCCCCATTTCCCAGCATGTTACCACCCTTCTCCCCATTTCCCAGACTAAAACCTCAGGATCAACTTTTAACCAGCCTCCCTCTTTCATCCCCTAATTCTAGTTAGCTCCTTCTTAACCTTCTTTGAGTGTTTTTAACGCACCTATTCCACTATTCCCACCACCACCTTAGCCTAGCTCTTTGTACCCTCACACTCGATTTCATACCAAGGAAAACTTAAAACAGTGCTCATGCACTAGGCATGCTTCAAATCTATTAACTCATTAAAACCTCACTATAACCCTGTCTGTTCTACAGGACTTCCACATCTGGGCTCTAGCAGTATTTAATTTCCTCAGTAGCCCAGGCTTCCTAGAAATCCAATTTCATCATGTGATGGAAACTTAAAACTGTATGGATGTGTTCTTTACACTAGTGTCTATCAGCTGACTTAAGTATGTGAAAGGGAAATATGAGGGATGTTCTCTATTGGGGCAAAAAAAGACTTCTAAGGCCCATAAAATTAAAAATTCTAGCCTCCTCAAAAACTTCCCACAGAATCAAGTCTTAACTCAGCAAAGCCCCACCTTACCCATTCAAACGTCACTCCACTCCTCAACAAAAATTCTCCAGAGTTGGGACGACTGGGTGACTCAGTCAGTTAAGTGTTCAACTATTGGTTTAGGCCAAGTCATGATCTCAGGGTCAGGAAAGGAAGCCCCAAGATGGGTGGCATGCTCAGGAGGAAGTCTGCTTAAAGATTCTCTCCCTCTGCCCCTCCCCCAACTCACTCTCCCTAGACCTCTGCCCCTCTCTCAAATAAATAAATATATTTTTTATTTTTTTTAAGGATTTTATTTAATTATCTGATAGAGATCACAAGTAGGCAGAGAGGCAGGCAGAGAGAGGGGGGAAGCAGGCTCCCCGCTGAGCAGAGAGTCTGATGCGGGGCTCAATTCCAGGACCCTGGGACCATGAGCCAAAGGCAGAGGCCTTAACCCACCACGCCACGCAGGCGCCCCAAATAAAAATATTTTTTTTAAAAATTCCCCAGAGTAAACAGGTTTCTTCATTGTTCCTGCAGTAAAAATAATATTAATTCTTATTCCTAGCCCTTATTTATTCAGTGCCCCTCTGACTCACAAATCTGAGTACATTTCACCTCCATAAACCTTCCCCAAACACCCAGGATAAACTAATCTCTGCTCTAAATTTCGATAAAACATGTCTTTCACCACTCACTGTGGTCTGATATATTCATCACCTGGCAAATGCCACTTACAAGCCCAACCAGGCCATGAGCAACTGGAAGGTAAGCATGGAGTCCCTCATATTTCATCTTCTCCATGAGCAGCACAGGACTCTACAAAGAACACACACCTATTCGGCAAAAGTTGATAAATAATGGATGGTGTAACTGAAATTATCTGTAAATACCTTAATTTAGCCAACCTTATTTCCCTAACTAGGAAATACTTCAAGGGACAGGAGCAATACTAAATTACATGGTAGTGATTTCATCGAAACTTCAAATTCATTATTTTGTTTACTCCTCGAAACAGCCCAGTGAAAGGCACACTATTACATCCTTGTTAAGTCAGCGGAGGTTCAAAGAGATAGACAGTTTTCCCTTAGAGCACTCAGCTATCAAATGACAAAGCTGGGACCAAAAACCACGCCAGTAGCCCAATGCTCATTCCAGTGTTGTAATTCACCTTTATCTCCTTTCCCTGCTTATCATGTTAAGGTTAAAAGGAGAAAGGAATACGATGAGAATCCTTGGTAAGAAAAGATATGGTAAATTCACGACTTCAAACGAATATTTGCCTGAAATGGCTTTTTTTTTCTTTGACTCATCAAGGGTAATGATGATTTGCAAGGCTGCATTTAAAATTAAACCTCGTGATGGTATTGTACTGTGAAATAAAAACCCATCTAAATTGAAAACCATTTCCTTTCCTGACTCCAAAGTTGGACACTGCCTCCCCCTCCCCCACTACAATCTGCTCTATACTTACAAAATCTTAAGGCTGTTGATCATCAGAGAATTAGGGAAGGAAGCAATCTTCTGAGGGCACAGCACTAGACCATCAAATCCAACCGGCAGTTCTTGCTAAACGTTATAAACCATTAGTCTTCCCATACCTTACTGTCTCCAGAAATCGAGTCCTTAAAACTCCATCATGTTATTTGTTAGACATTCCAATTTAATACCGAGCCACAAAGAACCTCAGTTCAGAGCAGTCTCAACTCATGAATGGCCACATTGTTGGGTACTCTCCCTTCACACTGAAACTCAGAAATGGAAAGACGTGGAGATAGATCCAAACCTGAGCTAAGTGCACCGGCAGAGCCAAGAAAAACCAGAACGCACCAAACACGCCCGCCTCCGCCTCCTCTGCAGACCTTCAGGCCACTTCAAGGGATGCGGGCAGCATCCCCCGTCGGGGGTTTACGATTCAGCAGCCGACAGCTCACTCTCAAAAGATTATCTTCCAGGTCTCTTCTGAGCCGAGGTGCTGGGGAAGAGGGCATTCTTCGCCCCCAGAAGGTGGGTCGGACCGCACACCGCGCCCAGCCGGAGACCCCCGCCGCGCCAGCCCGTCTGGTACCCCCACCGCTCCAGCTGGGAAGCGCCGCGGCCTCGGGTACCATCCCCGAGTCCACAGAGGATGCAGAGGAGGCGGGAGGAAAGCAGCGGCTCCGGAACGAGCTGCAGCCACAGCCTCCCAGAGCCTTCTTCGCTCCACTGCCCCGACTCACCCAGTTCTGCGCATTATTGCTCAGCTTGACTTTCTTGCACAGGCTCCCAGGGACCTCCATACCGCCGAGTGCGCGCGGGTGCCGGGATCCTCACCTCCCCGAGCTTACCAGGAGGAGAGGCCGGAGGGGGCGGGACGGGAAGGCGGGGCCTCTTCGCGCTGGGGTCGGCGCGCGCTTACGTACGCACGCGCTCGTGCTCGTGCCTCCTGCGTGGCGCGTCCGTCGCGCCTCCGAAATGGGTCTGGAGCTGAGGTATGTAGGGAGGGGCGAACCGGCGGGCGCGAACCTTAGCCAGGGTTGGGGGCGGGGCTTTAGAGCTCGGAGCACGCGCGACGCTCCTCCCTCTCGATTCTGAGGAAGGGGCGGGGCCTGGTAAGGTAGTCGTGGAAGTTTCATGGCTTCTCCCCAGCTTCCCCCCTCGTGCTGCGCAGGCGCTGAGTCTGGAAGCGAGTGGCAGGCGCGGGCCGCCCACGGAAGGGCAAAGGAGATACCTGGCTCTCAGCTTTTAGCGCGCTGGGCTCCCTTTCAGCTGATGCTGGTTGGGAGAAGACACTGATGTAGTCTCTTGCCCCTCTAGCTTTTCCTCCTTTAGCTTGGCTGCCGGTCTCCTGTGTGCCCAATCGGTATCCTTGTCACCCTGGTGACATTTAAAAAGGGATTTTACAGCCTCACAAAGAGAAGAAATGATTCACCGAACAGCTCATTCGTCACACGTTCCGCCTAGTGGCTTTAAAATTCTGCTCAGCGGCGCACAACTTCAAAAAACAGTCAATACCCCATCCTTGGTCATCAATAATTAATATCTTGACTGGGATTCGTGGTTATCTGCAAGCTGCCTCCTTCCCACTTGGAGACCTCTCTTCATAGCGGGAGATTTCCGTCCAGTGATTCTCATCCGATGGGCCAACGGGCTATTATTTACTAGCTTTTCCCAAAATTCTTAAGAGGACTGAAATCCAGGCTTAGGGAAGTCTGTTGGTTACCACAGGGTAGAATGCCCACCTGTACAGGACATCTTCAAGTTCACCTAATTATTACAGGACTAGTTAATAGGAAAATGGGCTGGGATATGGGGGAGCTTCCTCCACGGGTTCTCGCCCCCATCTCATTACTCTAAGGACTTTTCCACAGCTTTCCCCGGCACGAAAAGAGTTGTTTGAAGCTCTGCTTCTCGTACTCTCCACCTCCCACCCTCTCATGCCCCTCCACACACACACGATCTTCAATCACAAAGACCTGAAGCTGTTACTTTATAAAAGCTAGGAAATAAGTTCTCTATTTCTCCCACTGTTGCTGTGTTTTATTAGGCCTTGCCAAGATGAATCACAACTAATACCCTTTACTAGGCATCCTCCCACCTATGCAGCGGCTGCCCACACCCGTCACACACACCGTTCTTAAATTGCTGTCAGAGTACTTCTAAAATGGAAATCTAACTTTGTTTACTTAACCATGTAAAATATCAGTGGTTCCCTATAGCTTTTGCTAGGGGATGTTCCATTTGAAGTCTACGTATAGCACTGAATTTTAATATAATTCTCAATTCTGCCAGTAACAGTAATGAACTTGGAAGTTCAAATGAGAACACAGCACCGCATTTGGAATCAGCCATTTTTCCAACTAGTTCTACAAAATGATATTTAGAGGGAAAAGATATAAAGATAGCACAATCTGGGCTTCTAGGTGTGCTTATTGCTTCTCAGTCCGTAATTCTGAGATTTTCCAGTGAAAGACATTTTTAGAGTTAAATTATATTGTGTGTTTACTTTGATAGTCTCAGTTCAAATTCATGAGTCCAGGCATCAGTCGTGCGAATGAGCCTGTAACACTTTGTCAAACCGGAAACAAGGAAATTATCAAGAAACACTAGAATTAAACAAACAACAAAAACCACAGGATTATGTCAAAAGAACTCAGAAGCCAACTTCAAGAAGTTGGCTTCCTTCACATCAAAGATGGCAAAATCAGATTAGACCAATAAAGGGATAATAACTATAAGGTATTGACTCAAATAAAATATGTTTAAATGTAGATGTTGATATGATGATAATTAGAAGAAAACTCATTGTCAGCTTTGGAGGATGCTAGAGAACCAACTCATTATTTTGAAAACTGATAAATGAAAGAAGTAAACATGTACCCTGCCTTCTCTGCATTAACTGTAAGTCAGGTAGTGAAAAAATTGATGAGAGGGGCACTTGGGTGGCACAGTTGGTTAAGCACCTAACTCTTGGTTTCAGCTTGGGTCATGATCTTAGGGTCTTGAAATTAAGCCCCATGTCAAGCTCTGTGCTGAGTATGGATTCACTTGAAAGTCTGTCTCCCATCTCCCTCTGCCCATCATGCACACACTCTCTCTCTAAAATAGATAAACCTTTTTAAAACATTGATGAGAGGAAGTTCTCGTTGTAGAAATATAGCTAATAAATGAAGAAGGGAAGAGAGGATTATGATATCACCATTTCTGCCTTCTAATGAAATAATGGATAAAGACAATGATGCTCATGGCTGCTAACATCATGAAAATAAAGAACATTAGAACTTTTTTTTGCCTCCTGATGATTTTTTGCCCCCTGTATTATCAATGCCCCTTCACAATCAAACCTGCTTCTAAACAAGCTTTCAGGCCTAATTACCTAGTTTACAGTTAATGCAGAGAAAAGAGGAAGATGTAAAATCACCATAAATGCAAGCAGTCAAATCCAAACTGTGGAAAACCCTACATTATAATGACCTGATTCTCAAATAATTCAATTAAAGGGGGATAAATGAAGAACTAAAGATTAAAAGGAAACTTAAGATAACTATTAAGCAATTAAAGTATATGGAATTTGGGGTGCCTGGGTGGCTCAGTTAAGCATCTTCCTTTGGCTCAGATCATGAACCCAGAGTTCTGGGATTGAGCCCCGTGTTGGGCCCTGCTCAGTGGGGACTCTGCTTCTCCCTCTCCTCCTTGCTTGTGCTCTCTCTTGCTACCTCTGTCACTCACACTCTCTCTCTCAAATAAATAAAATCTTTAAAAAATAATTAATTAACGAATTAAATGTATGGAATATATTTGACCACCTGCTCATATAGAGAAGAATTTTTAATGTATATAGCAAGAGAGAAAATTTGAAGTCCCTGGATTCTTGATATTAAAGGTTTACATTTTTGGTGATAATAGCTTTGTTGTTACATTTTTTAAGGAGTAATTTTAAAGCTACATATTAAAGGCTTTATCAATGAAATGAAAATGCCGTAAGTATTCAAAACCAAAATGGGGCCCTTGGAAATTAAACACAAGATAGCAGGAGTGGAAGAGAAGGTGAAGATACCTCGTGAATGCAGAGCAAAAATCCCCCAAAATAGAAATAGAATTTTTAAAAGAAAGAACAGTCCAGGAAACCCAACATCCAAATATTAGGAATTCCAGAAAGAGAAAAATCACAAGAAGAAATAACCAAGGAAATTATTCAACAAAATATACTAGAAGTGAAGGACTTGAGTCTTTCCCTACTGCCTGCTCAGTGGATAAAAATTGAACATACAAAGCATAGTACTGTTGTTTGGAAACCCTGTAAGCTTCCAGGGAGAAGGAAAGTTCAAAAACAGTCAGGAATAAAAATTAATTGAGGGTACCAAGAAAAACACTGAGAGCTAGAAGACAAATAGACCAATACTTTCAGAGTTCCAAAAGAAAAGAATTTCCAACCTAGAGTTTTACATCCTTTGTCAAGGAAATAATGGAAGATATGCTCTGCTTAAATGGGAAAAAAAGGAGACTTGGCATTCAGAAAACAGGAGTTTCCACACAGGAGACAGCCCAAAGAGAATTCCCAGGTTGATGGTAAAGGAAGATCCAGGGATGACTGCCATGTACTGGGTCTAGAGGATACTCAGTCAGAAGGCTCTCCAAGGAGTCAGAAGGCCCTTGGAAAGCCTTGTTTAAGAAGACAAAACTAATAGAGCTTCTGATGGAAATGACCATACTGAAAATGATTCAGACAACTGAAAAGGAGTTTGGGGCTATATTAGTGATAACTATTTAGAAAAGTAAGACATCAAAAAGTACACATTTATGGCATGCTTCCTTTTTTTCCCCTTAGATTTTATTTATTTATCTGTCAAAGAGAATAGCAGGCACAGGGAGAAGCAGGCTCCCCGCTGAGCGAGGAGCCCAATGCAATGTGGGACTTGATCCTGGGACTCTGGGATCATGACCTGAGCTGAAGGCAGACGTTCAACCAACTGAGCCACCCAGATGTCCCTCTCATACCCTTTCCATACAAGCTATATCTCAGGGTAATCAAATAGTTGATGAAGAACAGTTTATACTGATAAAATTTTAACTAATAAATGCAGAAGGATTGTTAGCATTTTTTTTAAGATTTTATTTATTTATTTGACAGAGATCACAAGTAGACAGAGTGGCAGGCAGAGAGAAAGGGGGAAGCAGGCTCCCTGCTGAGCAGAGAGCCCAATGCTGGGCTCTGATCCCAGAACCCTGAAACCATGACCTGAGCCGAAGGCAGAGGCTTAACCCACTGAGCCACCCAGGCCCCCTGGAATGTTAACATTTTAAAATCACCATTTTTGATGGGTAGTGACGAGGGCACTTGTTAGGACGAGGACTGGGTGTTATGTATAAGTGATGAATCACTGAATTCTACTCGAGAAACCAATATTGGTTGCATTATGTTAACTACCTAAAATTTAAATAAAGAAAGAAAAGAGAAATAAAAATCGCCATTTGAAACACCTGATGAGGCAATTAATATAGTCAATAACCCTTAGTGTCTGTTAAAAGTATTCCATGAAAGATAGTGTGATGGTTAATTTTATGTATCAACCTTAATGGGTGACGGGGGGGGGGGGGGGGGGGGGGGGCGGGGAGGGCAAGATATTTGGTTAAACATTATACTGGGTGAGTTTGTGAGAGTGTTGCTGAATGAGATTAACATTTGAATCAGTAGACTAAGTAGATTGCTCTCTCTAATGTGGGTGGGCCTCATCCAGTCTGTGGAAGGCGTGATTGGAACAAAAAGGTGACTCCTCTGCACATTAGAGGGAACTCCTCCCTCACTTCTTTGAGCTAAGATGTTGGTCTTTTCCTGCCTTCGGACTCAAACAGAAACATTGGCTCTTGGGGCTTACGCCCCCTGTCTTTCAGACTGGAACTTAGGCCATCAGCTCTTCTGATTCTCAGGCTTTGGAACTTGGAGTGGAACCATACCGACTGCTCTCCTGGGTCTTCAGCTTGCTGACTACAGATCATAAGACATCTCAGCCTCCATGATCACGTGAGCCAATTCCTTACACTAAATCTCTGTCTATCCATGCTATTGGTTCTGTTTCTCTGGAAAACTCTGGCTAATACAAGTAGGAAAGGTGATTTTATAATGGAGGGATCAGGCTGATACCACCTGCACCTACTTACCAATTTTAGCATCTTCTGAAACTGGGGCACCAGATATCAGGTACATTAAAATATGATATAATAAGAAATACTCAGTACTGATTGTCTTAATCTGTGTTGTTTAAGAAGCAGGGCATGGAAAGAAGTATTTGAGTACAAGTCATTTATTTGAAGGTGAGCCTAGGAAACACCATTAGTAGAGTGGGAACATGATACAGGAACATGAAAGAAGTCAATAAAGCAGCCATTGTAGGTAACTGGAGCTTAACCCCATTAAGTAACTCTGAGAAACTGTTGAATATGTGCTTCCAAATAGATTACCTGAGAGGAGAGAGCTGGCATATTTATACCACTCCCTTCAGTCATTATTCAAGGACTACTAATAGGAAGTGGAGTGTTCTCTCCCTGGTAATTTTGGATGCAATCCGCGTAAGCAGAAAGAGCACTGGTCCCACAGAGAGCCTTCATGCAAAGAATGGAGGTTTATTCACCAGTGGAAGTCAGAATGGTATGTTCCACAGTAGTAAGGGCGGAGAGGATATGCATGCAGCTCCAGAAGTGTTTGCTGTAACCACTTATGAAGTATTTGGCCTTTTGGCTAAGCTCAAGTGAAGTAATCTTTAAAAAAAAAAAAAAAAAAAAAAAAGCAAGGCATATGTCTCTCTCTTTTTTTACATAAGAGGTTTCTTTTTTTTTTTTAAAGACTTTATTTGACAGCGAGAGAGAGAGAGAAAGAGCGAGCACGAGCAAGCATGAACAGGGGGAGAGGGAGAGAAAGAACCAGGCTCCCTGCTGAGCAGGGAGCCCGATGCAGGGCTGAATTCCAGGACCATAACCTGAGCGGAAGGCAGATGCTTAACCGACTGAGCCACCCAGGTGCCTGCGAGGTTTCTTATTTTTAAGAAGAGAAAAAGCAATAAAGAACCCTACAAAGAAAAACGCACACACACACACACACGCACATACACACAATGAAAGAAAAGAAAGAGAAAAAAAAGAAACTGTCTTCAGAGTAAAACTATCATGGTGGAAAGGAAGGATGGTAATAGTTTTACTACATGGCTCAACTCTAAATCACACATACTTGGTCATAGAAACGTAAACATGAATGCATGTGTACACATGTGTGTATGATGGTGACAGAAGAAGAAAGAGGGATAAATCTTCATTTTCCAAAGTGAGAAACCAGTAGAGATATTTCAAAACGTAAAGACCATGAGTAGCAATACACTGTTATTTCAAGATACAGAGATATGGACCAAGAGATTCACCTGAAAGACTTCAGAATGGTTGCTTCTAGGGAAGGAAAACTGGGGGAGGAGATGAAGATGACCAGGGATTTCTTCTTTGTCTTAAAATTCCTTATAGTCATTTGAGTCTACACTATTTAGATAATTTTGACACAGACATACAAAAAACTTTTTTAAAAGGATGAATTAGAGGTCAAATGAAGTGAGCTGTGGGAACAACCCCTAAGACGTTTGCTTTAAAAAAAGAGCAGAGAAATGAGACAGAGCTGAGAAGCAATACAGAATCAAGGTAGGATGTTTTAAAAAGAAAGGATAAACTAGAGCAAATTATATGCTGATGAGAATGACCCAACAGAGAGCAAAGGTAATTAACTCATGGATGGACATCCTTGAGGATTTGAGTCCAGGGCACAAAGTGAAGGTGGGCCTTTGACACGGAGTAGGTAATTCTTGCAAAATAAAGTAAAAAGAGAAGACAGGCCTAGATGCCAGCCCATTTATATGGGAGGTGGGAAGATGAAGGACTTTCCACTGAGGGTTTTTATTTTCTCGTGTGAGTATGAGGCAAAGCTATTAGCGAGAGAAGACCGTACTTTGAGAACTACCACTCTAAATAATGAATGGGCATTCCTAGCTATCTGAGATACTTACCCTCATAACGTAATATACATTCCAACAGTCATCAAAACAGAAAAGAGAAAATTCCGTATTTTAAGCTGAACCAAGGAGCTATAAAAATTAGGAAACCCAGAGTGAAGTGTGTCTTAACCTTTTCAGGAACACAGGTATTCTCAGGAAGAGAGTAATAGTTACCTAAAAGCTTGGTGACATCATATCCTAAGTCACTCACCTGAGTAGTAGCAAAATGTCACTCTGAGAAGATGGTCTGGGATGGGCAGAATTTAAAAGTTGTTGCACAAAGTAATACACGTTGAGGATCCCATTCGCCCTCCACCCTCCGTATTGTTAGTTAAAGCTCCACCAACTGAGAAACTGGTGAGATGATTTGGAGGCAAGCAAGGATATTTTATTTCCATCTGGAAGGAATTACTGCAGATTCTGGAACATTCCCTCCCTCCTACTCACATCAAGTCTCTGGGCTTGCCAGAAGCCAGTTTGTAGGGAAAATCACCCACCTGGTCAAGGCAGTCCCATTTCTTCACATTTTGCATATGTGGAGAAAATACATGAAGACATATCTTCTCCAGCAGGGAGATTTGATTGAACAAGAGAAATAGGACTAAAAAAAAAAATCCTTAAAACATCACTTATCAATTTCATGTGAAACATTTCCCTGGTGGTTATTGCCATTTTTTATCTTAGAAAAAAGTCCCCAAATAGTGATTTTCGTAAGACAGCTTACTAAAAATTATTCTATTTGAGAATTATGGTTTGTTGATAATTCAAAGGAGCTCTTTTTCACAATGAGTAGAAATAACATGCTAGAATTCTAGGTTTTCTACTAATTAAAAGACTACTAATTTCTACTAATTAAAAGGGTAAATCATATAACTTCTGGGTTATGTGGGGGTCAGTTGGATAAATTTACTCAAGGAATTTTTCCAGTTCTAAAATTATTCTAGGTGCTTAATTTAGGTGTCACTTGTACCTGAAAACAGATCCACAAATTATCTTTAAGCACCTTACTGTGTTAAACATTGTGTTGGTAATTTCTGTATGTTAAAGTAGCTGAATAATAAGTAATAGGAGGCAACACCAAACAGCATATATTCTTTTTTTTTTTTAATTTTTATTTAACAGACAGAGATCACAGGTGGGCAGAGAGAGAGGCAGAGAGAGAGGAAGGGAAGCAGGCTCCCAGCCAAGCAGAGAGCCCGATCCGGAGCTCCATCCCAGGACCCTGGGATCATGACCTGAGCCTAAGGCAGAGGCTTAACCCACTGAGCCACCCAGGCGCCCCAAACAGCATATATTCTTTTTCCTAGATTCTTTCAGCATAATCATGGTGAAACTCATCCATGTTGTGTGTATCAGTAGTTTATTCCATTTTGCTGATGACCTGTACTCTGTTGTAGGGTGTTAGGATTTTGTTAAATTAACATTTGTTAAGTTGAGCACAAGTGCTGGATGGTAAATTGTGGCTCAACAACAGAACACAAAAGAAATAAAGAAGTTCAGGGGCACCTGGGTGGCTTAGTCAGTTAAGTGTCTGCCTTCAGCTCAGGTCACAATCAATCCTGGAGTCCCAGGATCAAGCCCCACGTCTGGCTCCCTGCTCACTGGGGAGTCTGTGTCTCCCTCTGCCCCTCCCCTTTGGTCTCCCCCCCCCACCCTCCCCACACACACTCTCAAATATATACATAAAATCTTTTTTTAAAAAAGTTCATTACTCCCAGGTCCTTGAGGAAGTACACAGCACACTTGAGGGACCACACAAGGCGGGGTGCAGGGGTGCAGGCAGAGATAAGAGTCAGAAAGAGGCAGGACCTGCGGCAAATGCCTTTATTAGGATCCCATGGTGGAATGCTCTGGGGTTCCCAGACTAAGGCCAGGTTGATGAATTCAAATCAAAGAGACCAGGGTTTCTGGTAAGCTCTGCAGAAGTCTCATCTTTTTTTTTTTTTTTTTTAAGATTTTATTTATTCATGAGGGAGAAAGAGTGCAAACAGGGAGGGGCAGAGGGAGAGGGAGAAGCAGGCTCCTTCCTAATCAGGGAGCCCCAGGAGGGGCTCTATCCCGGGACCCTGGGATCAGGACAGGAGCCCAAGGCAGACGCTTAACTGACTGAGTCACCCAGGCGCCCCTGTGGGGTCTCATCTAAGGGGCACATAGGGGAAAGTCCTGGAAGACTGGGGAGACTGTTGATCACAAGGGCAGTTGGGGAAGTCATATGAGGAACTTAACATTTGCATGTGACTCTGTGGGCTGTTATCTGGGGTATGTGCTTGCATGAGGGACTAGTGTCTGTGTAAGGTCCCTGCAGTTCCCTTGGCCAAACAACATAGGTGCCAAGGCACCGATACAGTGAGTGGCTTAGTTAAACTCACACCATGTGCACATGCCATGATTTGTTTATTCATCTATTGAAGGATATTGGGGTAATTTCAGTTTGGGGCTCTTACAGATAAAATTGCAGTGAACATTCATATGCAAGTCTTTGTGTGAGCAAATGTTTTCTTTCCCCACCCCTCGCCCAGGGAATAAACCTAGGTTTATCAATATTAGGGGAATGACTGGACCATGTGGTAGGCATTTGTTTAATTTTTTGAAAAACAGCCCAAACCATTTTCCAAAGTGGGGGTACAATTTTACATTGCTGCTGACAGTGTATGAGAATTGTAGTTGTTCCACATTCTTGCCAGCAGGTTGGTATTTTGGTCTTCTTAATTTTAGTTGTGGTAATAGTGTATTTAGCGGTGGTATTTCATTACAGTTTTAATTTGCACTTCCCTAATGACTAACGATGTTAAACATCTCTTCATGTGCTTATTTGCTATCTCTGTATCTTCTTTGGTTTTTTTTTTTTTTTTTTTTTTTTTTTTTTTTTTTTTTTTTTTTTTTAATTTTTTTTTTTTTTTTTTATTTTTTCAGCATAACAGTATTCATTATTTTTGCACCACACCCAGTGCTCCATGCAGTCTGTGCCCTCCACAATACCCACCACTTGGTGCCCCAACCTCCCACCCCCCACCCCTTCAAAATTCCCAGATCGTTTTTCAGAGTCCATAGTCTCTCATGGTTCACCTCCCCTTCCAATTTCCCTCAACTCCCCTCTCCATCTCCCCTTGTCCTCCATGCTATTTGTTATGCTCCACAAATAAGTGAAACCATATGATAATTGACTCTCTCTGCTTGACTTATTTCACTCAGCATAATCTCTTCCAGTCCCGTCCATGTTGCTACAAAACTTGGGGATTCATCCTTTCTTTCTTTCTTTCTTTCTTTTTTTTTTTTTTTTTTTACAGCTTTATAAACATATATTTTTATCCCCAGGGGTACAGGCATGCGAATCGCCAGGTTTACACACCCCACAACCACAGCACATACCCTCCCCAATATCCACAACCCCACGCCCTCTCCCAACCCCCTCCTTCTTTGGTTTTTTAAGTGTCTGATTGGATCTTCTGTTCGTTTTCTGATTGAATTGTTTGCTTTCTTATTACTGAGTTTTGAAAATTCTATAAATACTCCATGTCAGACAGTTTATTTTTCACCTCTAGAAGTTCAACATGGGTCTCTTTTTATTTCATTTTTATTTATTTATTTTTTTGAGGGGGGCTAGTGGGAGAGGCAGAAGGAGAGAAAGAATCCCAAGCAGGCCCCATGTCCAGCACAAAAGCCCCACGCAGGGCTCAGTCTCACAACCCGGAGATCATGACCTGAGCACAAATCAAGAGCCGGGCCCTTAACAAGCTGAGCCTCTCAGATGCCCCAATGTGGATCTCTTTTTAAAAATGTCTCTTCCATGCTTCCATTTCACATGAGCAGTCTTTCTCCTACTTTTTTGAGTGTATATAAAATAACCATTTTAATGTCCTTACTTATGAATCATTTTCTGTGTTTTTCTCTTTGTATTGATTCATTTTTCTCAGTCTAGGTCATACCTTCCTCTTTCCCTGCCCCGTTCCTTCTCTTTACCAGACCCCAGATATTGTGAATTTTACCTTGTTGAATGCTGCGTATTTTTGTCATCCTGTAAGTATTTTTCAGCTTTATTCTTGGTCACAGTTAAGTTACTCAGAAATGGTTTGGCCCTTTCAAGGCCTTACTTAGCCTATGACTAATTGTGCCCCACCACTCAAAATACCATTTTGACTCCTTTGCCCAAAGGCATGGTTTTCCACTTTGGCTAGAAGGAATGTGACCTATTCTCTGCTGGTTGTGAGCTCAGGGCATTTTCCCCTTTTGGATGGTATTTTTCTCTTTCCTACATTAGTTTCCTCACTTGCCTTTGCTCCAGTGCACTTTCTGCCATCTCTGGAGCTTTCTCTGTGATAACTCTGTCCTCTCAAGTACTCCATCCTCTGTCTCAGAGTGCCAGCTTCAACTTCTCAACTCAGTGGGACCACAGATTCCCTGGGTTCCCCTCCCTGCACCGTGGCCAGGAAACTGTCTCCAGATAGTAAGTTGAGGCAGTCATAAGTCTTACCTCATTTATTTGCTGATCTCTCAGGGGTCACTGGCCTGAACTGTCTGGTACCAATGTTGGGAAGCCATTGTTTCATTTATCATTTTAGTGGGCTTTGTTCATTGTTTCTGGTGGGAGATTATATCCAATCACTGATACTTTATCTTCCCAAAAGTAGAAGTTACTTTTTTTATGTGGCTACTTTTATAGTAATAACTTCTTTGCCTTTTTTTTTTAAGTTTCACCATTTAAAATATATCCCTAGACAGTATAATTTGGTCTCAACAATTTAAAAGGTGTGCTATGTCTTTAAAATGATTTTATTTTTTTAAAGATTTTATTTGAGAAAGAGTGAGCAAGAGAGAGAGCATGAATAGGGAGGGAGAGAGTAGGGAGAGGGAGAGAGACAAGCAGACTCCCTGCTGAACCAGGAACCCAATGTGGAGCTTGATCCCAGGACCCTGAGATCATGACCTGAGCCAAAGGCAGGCACTTAACCAACTGAGCCACCCCAGTGCCCCTTTAAAATGATCTTAATCTCTAAACATAATCCTCCATCCTTTTCATTTCCTTATAGTGCCTCTAAAGGGGAGTAGGGTACACCTAAGTAAATTTGGAAGTATGTGGAATCTGAACCTAAAGGCAAAAGGATAAGCACTGTGCTAGTTGATAAAGTCATTCCACATAAGGGAACAGCTTACCAATTCCAGTGCCACTATGCATGTGTAATGGAATTAAACAATTATGTAAGTGGATCACAAAGTAGGAGCCCATTTTTTCACCATTGGAGTGAGAGTCAGATAAGCAAGTTCAGGGGAGAAGAGGTGGGAGGAGGTAAGCATGGAAGGTAATGGATTTTGGATTTGAATTGGACACATTAGGAACAATTCATGTTTAGTTTAATACAGATGTGGATGATTATATACGAAATATTTATAGATATGTGTATATGCCTAAGTGATATATGTGTTTCTTGGCTCTGTCCGCTGAGAGAGCTCACAGGAAACCACACCCCAGTAGAGTGAGTCCAGATCTTGCTTTCTAATACCATTTCCAATCAAAGGAACCATGGTTTTGGGAGAAACAGCTGATTCTAGGACTAGTGAAGAAATACACAGGATGAGCCTGGAATATCTTGGACTGACAGGGTGTTTTTGAAGTACAAAAAATAAAAAAATGAAAACAATAAAACACCGCATTCATGTAGGTCTGTCAAAGGAGCACAGCAGCCAAATGAAAGAGCTCCCAATAACCTAAGCTGGAAAAATTTTGAGGAAAAAAAAATAAAGTAGTATAGGATTATCACAAGTATTAAATAAATATCTTTGAGTCCATATTGACACATAAATGACTGAATAATATATAAATGGAGAAAAGAGACAAATATCCCATGCAGAAGGATTCCAAATAATTTATGTAGATAGTCAAATCTCAAGGAGAGGGAGCATAAATTTCTACTCCTTAAATATGGACTGTGCTCACTTCCTCTACATTATGGAAATGGAAAGCAAACAGGAACTTCACAGGGAAGAAACCTGACAAATACTACCTCAGCCAGGTAAGTAAGATCAACATTAACAGTAATAAATCATGCTGATAATGTGTAGTCTTGGTCTAATGTGATGAAAATGACACTTTACCCCATGATCTTCCTTAAAAAACCCATAAGCCCAGTCGAATCATGAGGAAAATGTCAGACAAATTCCATTAGACAGACAACCTACAAAATACCTCACCAGTATTCCTTAAAACTGCCAAGGTCACCAAAAACAAAGCAAGTCTGAGAAACTGTCACAGCCAAGAGGAGCCTAAGACATGACAACTAAATGTAATATGATGTCCTGGATGGGGTCCTAGGACAGAAAAAGAAATTAAGTAGAAATTCAAAAACTGAGGAAATCCAAATAAACCATGGACTTTAGTTAACAATGTATCAGTATTGATTCATTAAGTGTAACAATGTCTCATACAAAGGTGAATGCTAACAATAGGGAAAACAATGTAGAGGTATATGGGAACTCTCCCTACCATCTGCTTAATTTATTTGTAAATATAAAACTGTTTTTTAAAAAAATAAAGGCTATTTTTAAAAAAGGAATCCTGACACCAAATGCTAAATCCCCAAATTCACTGAGCCTGTCTGGACAACAGCAGGCAAGTTTTGTTCACTTCTGGCTTCTCAACTTAATTCTCCCTCCTAAAAATTGCAGCTGTGCCTACTGTTTGACTTGGTGTTCGAATGTCAGTATTCTGTCTCTTCTCACTGACATCCTAGACATGCATTGCTGTGGACCTAACCTGAGTTTTCTGGTGCTGTTCTCCACCGCTCACCACTCTCCCCTAGTCAATACACTAGAGAGTGGTTGCATTTTGACTCCACCATAGGCTTAGACTAAAGGTCAGAAACCCTTTCTCCTGGTTTCCCACTGTTCCCTAGGAGATCTCTGCCTTAGTAAGTCATGAAATTTGCACAGTTCAGCTTCCCTGGTGTCCATGTGCCCTTTCCTTTTCACCCATACCTTCCTCCTGTAATTAATTTTCTGATATTACTTTCTGGTAGTTGGTGGGTGGGGAGGGAATAACATGTCCAGAACTAGAATTTTCATCATATATTTCTCAGATCCTTTAAAGAAACATCGTCCCCTGTAGCCAGTTTCTTCTGCAGCTGTTGATCAAAGAGTTTCCTGTGATGGTTGAAAACACTGAGCAGTTTTCATTGCCAGCTGACCTTGTCCTACCTGTTGTAGGACACACTAGGAGGAGCTCCTACAGTGTCTGCATGCTGGCAAAGGGCCATGTCATAGTGCACTACTCCCCTGACTGTGCAGTTGAATAAAGTGTTTTCTCATTCTGAGTGAGAGAACATAGGCCTCACTCCCTGACATCATGTACTAATTAGACTCTTTCAGATAGTAAGAAATAGAAACATAGACAGCCACCTTAGTTAATGGGGTTTTATTCTCAAGATAGGAGAAGAAAGGGAAAGGAGGATTTTCTGCAGCCACACAAAATGCAGTAATAAAAAAAATAGCACTAAGGGCACCTGGGTGCCTCAGTCAATTAAGTGTCTGCCTTCAGCTCAGGTCATGATCTCAGGGTCCTGGGATCCAGTGCTGTGTCAGGCTCCCTGCTCAGTAGGGAGTCTGCTTCTCCCTCTCCCTCTGCCTCTCCCCACCCCACTTGTGCATACACGCTCTCTCTCAAAGAAATAAAATCTTTAAAAAAAGAAAAAGAAATAGCACCATACTGTTCCATAGAATGGAAACTCCTTTACTTTCCACTTCTGCTTCTGCTAACTGACAGATTTTCTCACAAACTACCCAAGTGACAGGATCTAATTTGATCTATCACAATCCAATTTAGGCTACCCCTTGGCAAGGTGTGAGGGATGGGGCAGCTGGGTGATGGACATTGGGGAGGGTATGTGCTATGGTGAGTGCTGTGAAATGTGTAAGGCGGATGGATCACAGACATGTACCCCTGAAACAAATAATACATTATATGTTAATAAAAAAATAAAATAAAAAATAAAACAATTCAGGCTACCCCTTTTAGTAAAAGCTCTCATGCCAGCATATCTTTTAACTTGCTGGCTAGCCTACAAATCAGTGCCTCCAGGTCAAGTGTCCATCTGGAGTATAAGCACCTGTAACCAATAGATAGAGTTCTGTAGTCTAAGGTACAGCAATTCATTTATTAGAAAGCACCTAGATGGGGGTTGTCGGTCTGGAAGAAACTCAGAATCTTATACTGTCCTCTCACAGAACTATTTTCCCAAAGTTCCTTCTGTTGGAAATACCAATTCTTTGTAATGTCAGTGTGTGTTTTGTGGAAAAGGGTCCTGTGAAAAATCTGACTCAACAAATATTTATAAATGATTACTAAGTGCCAGGCACAGTTCTATGTGCTTAAATGTGTGGGAAATATGGGTTAAGCAAAAAACAAAAAAACAAAAAAAACAAAAAAAGAAAAACAATGACAGGGGTGCCTGGATGGCTCAGTAGGTTAAGCAACTGCCTCCAGCTCAGGTCAGGATCTCAGGGTCCTGGGATAGAGCTCCACATTGGGCTCCCTGCTAGGTGGGGAGTCTGCTTCTCCCTCTCCCTCTGTTTGTGCTCTCTCTCAAATAACTAAATAAAATCCTTTTTTAAAAAAATGACATGTGTAGGAAATATTTTCAAAACAAAAACAAAATCTGTGCACTTAAATGTGTGGGAAATATGGGTTAAACAAAATAAAACAATGGCATGTCGTTAGCATGTCATTATAATATCAAGAAAAGGTCTATAGTTTACACCATCTCCCAAATCTTTTAGACCAGTTTCTCTTTTTCTGAGAAGCATTTCTTAAGCCTCAGACTACATGAAAGATACATCTTGAGAAACTCTTGATTTTATGATTGGGGTTCCGGGAAATGATATTGTCAGGGGATACATGTGCTGTAGCAGCTAGTCTCCACAAGGCACCCCCTCTCCCCCATGAACCACCCCTCCTGGTATTCATCCCCTTGTGTGGTCCTCTCCCATACTGAGCCTGGGCTCAGTTTGCTATGACTTTCTGTAGCGAACATAACGTAGCAGAAGTGACTGTGCCAGTTCCAGGCTTAAACCTGACAATTTAAGAAATCTGGCTACCTCGCCCGAAGTCCTACCTGAAGAGGCCACATGGAGAAAGAGAGGCTCTGATACAACATGGAAAAGACCAAGGAATCCAACCAACAGGTAGAACCAAAGCCCCAGATATCTGACTCCAGCACAACTATACCAACCAAACCTCATCGTTCAATCCATCCTAACTAAAATGGCAGACATGGGCATGAAGAAGTCATCCTGGACATTCTGGTCCTAGTAGTGAAATACGCAAGTCTTGGCCAAACCCCAGTCTGCAGAATTGTGAGGCATAGTAAATGGTGGCTGTTTTGTGCCACTGTTTTTAAGTAGTTTGTTAGACAGCAATGGGCAAACAAAAATATATATAAATAATTTGAAAACTCATTGCATAAACTTAATATATTGTACCTGAGTTATATTCATAATTACATGTGTCTGTTCCAGAAATGACCCATTTTAGAGGAAATATAGTTATTTATTTGTATAGAGACCTATCTCACTTACCTTCTTTTATTTTTTGGAAATAACCACTTTAACAGTAAAAATTAAAAATCAAATAAAGGAAGTTTTGAAATATTTAATCACAGAAAAGCCAATTTAACTGTGCATACTTTTTGCAGTAAACAAAATTAAAATACTTTCATACAATAAGGAACTAAGAAAAAATTGAGATGAACTTAAGACATCCATTTGTTTATAATTGGCTAACCTAATTTGAAAGTACATCTGCTCTGTTTAGCCTGCAAATATCAATAGCAATTAGGAAATTAAAAATTCCCAACATTGAAACAAGATCCTAATTTCAGTCAGGGAACATTATCCTTTATTTACAAACTAGGGGATACTAATTACTTACTAATTATTTACAAAGGATAACACATCCTCTCTCCTCCTCCTCCTTTCCCCTTGCCTTCTGCTCTGCCTTCCCCTCATCCCTAATTCTTTTCTCCCTATATCCAGGATACTGAGTAGGTCACATTGGCCTGAGTGTTTGTGAGGTAAGATTCTGAGAAACCCAGGCATTCATTTCAAACAAGCTACTCAGAAGGCCAGACCTTGTGTTACCATGTTGTAGTAAGAAATCATCCCCCACTTTAGGATTTTTCCCTTTCTGGGTTGAGCAGTGTAGCAGCATAAAGTGCATAGGATCCTAAATCAGAACTCTTCACTCCTTACATAAAAGTTGTGTTCTCAGCCAGCTTTATTGGACACAACTCCCAGATATTCACATGGAACTTATTCCATATAGATAATGTGAGTATATGAAATTCGTGAAAGCAGGGTTGTAGAATAAGAATTTAAATATTTAGGAGTTAAGTTTTTATTTTGGAATTATAGGAACACATTTCAAAATCATATGAAAAAACACACTAAGTATGACAGTATGTTCAATAAAATGCAAAGTTAATGTTGTTAAAGTAAAACCTGGAAGAAAGGAAGGCATTGTGGAGCATCAGAGACAGTTATCTTCAAACTAATTTATCATAGTTTTCTATGTATGCATCCTTCCAAAATTCATATATTGAATCCTAATCTCAAAGGTGATGGTGTTAAGAGGTGGGGCCCTTGGAGCTGAGGTTATGAGGATAGAGCCCCCATGAATGGGATTTTTGCCTTATAAAAAAGACCCCCCAGAGATCCCCAGCCCCTTCCAACACATAAGTGCACAGCAAGAAAGCAGCAGCTATGAGCCAGGCAAATGGCCCTCACCAGAAGGCGACCATGCTGGAGACTTGATCTTAGACTTGCGGCTTCCAGAACTGTGAGAAATAAATGTCTGTTGTTTATAGGTCACCCAGTATGTGGTATTTTGTCATAGCAGCCCAAACCGACTGAGACAGTGCTGATTTCTATTGTTTCTCCAGGGCACATTTATGTCTCAGTTTGTAAGTTATGCAGAAACACAACTCAAGAACCAGAGTCCATAAATATTCTGGTATAGTTCCTTTAATGAAATATTTCCTCCAAAGATATAAATGGTGATAGTGATCTGTTTCCTTTAATCCTTTAAGAGTTTCTCTTAATATTAGTGTAGTAGGATCTGATTCATGATTAGAAGACAAGGACAATGGAGTGCCTGGGTGGCTCACTCAGTTACACATCCGACTCTTGATCTCAGCTCAGATTTCCATCTCATGGTCATGAGTTCAAACCCCACATTGGACTCCGTGCTGGGTGTGGAGCCTATTAAGAAGAAAGAAAGAAAAAAGAGAAAAGAAGAAAAAGAAAAGAAAAAAAGGGAGACGAAGGAAGGGAGGGAGGGAGGGAAGAAGGGAGAGAGGAAGGAAGACAAAGGACAGTTAAAACCAGGTACTGCAAGCTAAAAGATGAAGCGAAATAAAGTAGGGTACAATCGTTACTTGACAGAACTGACGAATTCTTACAGGAGATAGAGAGATGAAGTCTGCCGAAAATTGTAATATTCCTCTATGAAATATGTATTTATACCCCAGCATTTACCTTGGAATAGTAAAATGTAGGAAAGAGGCTGAAAGGTCAAACCTGAAGAGAATGAAGCCACATATGTTAAAAAGAAACAAAATATGTGCAGTTAACACTATACTGACATCCAAACACTGGCTACAGGAAAGGGAAAAAAAATTCTGCATTACATTCAAGAGTAAACCTGGATAAAGCCAAAAATACAGAGAAATATATGCAAGTATGTTTTATCTCACATCAAATCCTAAAAAGGTCATTTTATCTGAAGAGAAGGAAACCAAGATGAATGAAACCTTTGATATATTTACATTTTCCCTTACTCTGTGGGGGGGGGGGGGCGGTGTGCAGCCAGGGGGGTTGTGGAGGTGGAAGAAGGGGCTGATATATACATACCGTATAAAAACAAGGCCAAGTTTTTTCATTTGGACATCAAGTTGGAGGTACTATAAATGTTTGTTAAAGCAGAATGTTTCGGGAAAAATCTGTGCTTACCAATTAACTACTTTCTTTAACCAACCAAACTGGTCAAGTCTTTTGGCTGAAAGCGACTGAAATCATTTAAATGGATTTAAACTGAAAATGACTGTTGGTGCAGGTGGTTCTAGGTGCTCAAGGATATGTGGACTGTTTCTCTCTATCCCTTGTCTCTACTTGCCTGTGTGCCAGCTTTACACTCAGGAGAGTTTCTATCAAGAAATACCAGTTTGGTCAGCGGCAGCTCAAGATTTCTGTCCTAGCTGAGCAACCACGGATGAAAGAGAAGAGCTAGAGAGATGCCAGAGACCCAGAGAAGTGTCCTGGGACGGACTGGCATTTGCTTGTCCTGGACAATGTGCCTACCTATTCTAAATTAATCACAGGGCTGGGGAGGAGGGATGCTATATGGTACATTCTGTGGCCAAACTCAGTCATATGTCTTCTGGAACTTGGGCAGGAGTGGCAGAGCAGGGATGTTATCCCCACAAAAACCACAGGGAAAGACAGGGGGAAGGAGTGACCCCCTGAGGGAAGTTGGGGGTCCCTTTACCAACATAAGGAGGAATGAATGAACACTTGGCAACCAACATCTTCATATTAACCTGCCTGATTTTTTTTTTCTTACAAAGGTACACAACAGGTGGAGGGTGAGGGGCCCAGCTATTTGTGCTTAATAGTAATTTGAATTCTAGATCAGGGAGCGTTTTATCCAGTGAAAATAAAAATCAATTCAAGAAAAGGTTAAGGACTGTGGAAATGACAACTAGGTCTCAGAGAAATTTACCACCTGGGCAACTGGTCAAAGAATCATACCACCGAGGTTTTGAAGTTGATTTCCTTTGCATGCCTTTTCTGGCATACCACCACCCTTTGAGAACCCTTTCTCTGTCTGGGCAATTTCTTGTCTTTTGATCCACTTCCCCAAGGCAGAAACCAGAATACTCTCCCACACTCAACTCACAGGGAGGTTGCAGGCATGGAACCTAGGTTCCTCCAATCACACACACCCATGTGGGACATCAAACCAGAAATGAGCTGTGTGGCAAGGCAAGCACTGCAGAAAATCCTTTTGTTTGTTTGTTTTTGTCAAGGCGACAGCTTAGATGTCATCTTTCATTGAAAGAGGAATGCAGGGGCACCTGGGTGACTCAGTCAGTTAAGGGTCTGCCTTTGACTCAGGTCATGATCCCAGGGTTCTGGGCTCGAGCCCTGCGTCAGGCTCCTTGCTCAGCAGAGAGCCTGCTTTTCCCTTTGCCTCTGCCTGCAGCTACTCCTGCTTGTGCGCTCACCCACTCTCTCTCATGTCAAATTAATTAATTAATTAAAATCTTTTTTTTGAGATTTTATTTGTTTATTTGATGGAGAGAGAGCCCAAGTAGGAGGAGCAGGAGACAGAGGAAGAGGGAGAAGAAAGTTCCTCACTGAGCAGGGAGCCCGATGCAGGACTTGATCCCAGGACCCTGGGATCATGACTTGAACCGAAAGCGGACACTTACCTGACTGAGCCACCTAGGTGCCCCTATTAAAAAATTGTAAAACATTAAAAAAAAAGAAGAAGAAGAAAGAAAGAGGACCTTAACTACCTTTAACTCCTTTCATTTTGACCTCAGGCTATCCTTTTTAACCGAGTAAGTTCTTTCCAGCTTATGTTTTAACTCAGTCTAAAGACCTCATGGGCAAAGCATCCGCTGATGGGAACCCAAACTACCCCAAACTAGCTGTCCAGCAATAATGACTGGCCTGTAAGACTCTGCATAATTCCCCCCAAGACAATGATCTACTTGAACTTCACAGCCACCTGCAGGTACCCTCCAACATTTGACCCACATTTTCCTTATATAAATTTAAAGTATTTGAAGATGGGCTTTGAGACATTAGCCCCCTGTCTTCCTGGTGCTGGCCTCCTGGAAATAATCCCTTTCTTGCTTTACCACCACTGGGTCTCTATGCCTTTTTATTCTGTCTGCTGCAACTGGTCTCACCTGGTCTGTTTGGGACACCTGGAGCCAGGTGCTCTTGCACACTTGGGCCCTGGTTCCATCATGATCAGAAGACAGGTGTTCTGCCATTTCATGTCTAGAATGAGAGGCATGCATTAGAGCGTCTGGTTTCATTGGAGTGGTTACTGGCACAATCTCAGAATGTGATTTAGGCATTATTTTTCAGAAGTGCCTAGCCTCCAAACCTGGCTCTCTAGTCCTCTAAAGATTCTCGTGAGCTATCTCCTTTTCCTTGAAAAAATGTCTCTTTTCTTTTTAAACTGGCAAGGGTGTTTCTATTTTTTTTTTTTTTTAACTAAGACCCTGATTAATACAGTGACTGTATTAGTTGGCAAGGGTTGCCGTAATAAATCGCCAAAGATCCACAGATTGGGTAGTTTTAAACAACAGAAGTTTATTTTCTCACAGTTCTAGGAGCTAGAAATCTGGGGATCAGGTGTTGGCAGGGACAGTTCCTTCTGAGACCTCTTAGAGATAGCAGTAGAGATAGCTGTCCCTGTGCCTTCACACGGTCTTCCCTTTGTAACCATCTGTGTCCAAGTTTCCTCTTAAAAGGACATGAGTCAGGGCACCTAGGTGGCTCAGTGGGTTAAAGCCTCTACCCTCAGCTCAGGTCATGATCCCAGGGTCCTGGAATTGAGCCCTGCATCGGGCCCTCTGCTCAGCGGGAGCCTGCTTCCCCCTCTCTCTCTGCCTGCTCTTTGCCTACTTGTGATCTCTATCTCTCTCTGTCAAATAAACAAACAAATAAATAAAGGACATGAGTCATACTGGATTAGGGCCACCCAAATGAACTCATTTTAGGTTAATTAGGTCTCTTTAAAGACCTTATCTCCAAATATAATCACATGCTGAGGTCTTGAGGGTTAGGACTTCAATATGTGAATTGGGGATGGGACACAACTCATCATAGTGACCATAGTTGGGCTGGTGATCAGAAAGAGGATCAAGAGTTGAAGAGAAGAAATTTACCACTACTACTAAAGAAGAATTCAATATACATACTTTACCAATAAGAGTAGAGTCCTATAACATTATTTTTTAAAGATTTTATTTATTTATTTGTCGGAGAGAGACAGCACAAGTAGGGGGAGCGGCAGGCAGAAGGTGAGGGAAAAGCAGGCTCCCCGCTGAGCAAGGAGCCCAACCCAGGAATGGATTCCCAGACTTGGGATCACAACCTGAGCCGAAGGCAGATGCTCAACCAACTGAGCCATCCAGGCGCCCCACTATAATGTTTTTGTATGAAAGGCATGTATATATATATACACTAAAGTTTGTTGAGAGTATAGCAGATGTAAAAGGGAAAACTAAGCACTTCTGTTGGATGAGTTTACCAGCGCTAACACCAGATCCAGCTAATAAAAATGATAAAATTTGGTCAAAATTATTCAGGCAGTTGACTTAACTTTCTATCTAATGTTATATGGTGACTTCAGCCTGTTCTTTAGCTATTTTAAAAGGAAGACTAGCACATGGATTAAGAACATGGACACTGGAGCCAGCCCCTTGGTTTAGACAAAGCACCATTTGTACCTTAATTTTTTCATCTTTAAGTGGGGGTTACTAACAGTAATTATAGAAGTCAAATATGTATTATATGCAAAGCACTTAGAATATCTGGCATTCACTAAATACTCAAGAATTAGGAGCTTTTATTATCTAAAAAAAAAAAAACCCTTAAAAGTTGTAGGAAATAAAATACATGTTATTTTTTTAATTTCCCATCCAATATATTTCAATGGCCAATTGCACTATTTTCCTACCACTTCAAACATTGGACCCTCAATCTTTGTATAAATTTAGAATTTATAGAATTTATAAAATAAAATAATTATTATCTTCTCACATTTTTTTATTCTCCCTGGTTATCCTGTGTGATTGCCGCTCTTGTCTCCTATTGTCTACCCTCATTCATTGCTGTCCTCACATGGATGCACACACACATCTTTAGTAACCTCCTCCTTTCTTAATTTTAAAAACTGCTCAGTTACCCCAGGAAACCCTCTCTTGATCTCTGGTTCCAATGTCAAAGAGTCAAGATTATACTACATTTTCAAATAATCTGTCCAGATTACACTAATTTTATGGGGCCAATTCAAAAACTGAACACTAGATGGCAACATTCTTAAATTGTGCTGTTTTCCTAAGGCTAGGTTTCTGAAGCCTCAAACTGGGAGTGTACAATTCTTGAATTTGTTGAACATTTTGGCTGTTTTAAAACTAGAATAAGCCTTTGGACATCTCCATAAAGGAACTCTAGTGGCCATTCTTGAAAATTAATTATTCCTATTTATACCTTTTATGATCACTAATTTCCACCTTTTAAAAAAATATTTGAATCTTGCTTACTTTTTCCTTAAAATAACAGAAATACAAGTTGTGTCTATTTTTTAAATTATGTCATATTCTGTTTGTGGAATTTTAGGTAAATTTAGTTATTTGACATAACTAATAAATTTTTACTTAATCTCATAGGGATCCAGAAATGATATTTTACATGATAAATATAACAGAAGGATAAATACATTTTTCTCCCTTTTTTTTAATATGTTTTTCTTATGGAACTTTGAGCTTAGGGACAGGAAAACAATAGCAGTGAATTTCCTCATAGTGAGGATGAGAGAGATCAGAGGTGCATTTTCTTTGAAAAGAGAATTATTATATAAATCTTCTGTCTAATTTTCTTTAGGAAATTAAAACATTAACTGGACTTTCATCTCTTGTAAAATGTAAAATGTATTAAATAAAAATATATTTATTGTTGTTAAGGCAAGGAGCTTTTAATATGAAGTTCATTTAGGGTTCCAGGAAAAAATGGACAAAAGACATGAGCAGTAAACTAAAGAAGAAATGCAAAAAGTCAACTACCACATGAAGAGAGCTGAAAATCACAGGCATTTAAAAAAGCAGAACTAAGGGCAACTGGTTGGCTCAGTGGGTTAAGCTTCTGCCTTTGGCCCGAGTCATGATCCTGGGATGGAGCCCTGCCTCAGGCTCCCTGCTCAGGGAGCCTGCTTCTCTTTATGTCTGCTGCTCTCTCTCTCAGTAAAAATACATATACTGAAATAAAGAATGAAATTATTTAAATTACAATGGAACTAAACAATGAAATTAAAGATAAGCAGGCAAAACAAGACTAACAGGAATAATTTGATCTGAAAAAGAAGTAAAGCGTTTTCTAAAAATGTAACTTAAAATTAGAAAAAATCAATAAGCAATTTAAATAGGTTTAAGACACATAGAAATAAATTCAGATGTATCACTAATCATCATAAACATAGATGAACTAAACACACCAGTTAAATGATGGGTTGTTCAATTATATTAAAAAATCCAGCCAAAAACTGTTTAGAAGAGAGGGACATAAGACATAAGGACATATAAAAGTTGAAAGTAAAAGTAAGTGAAAGACACACTTGGCAGGTACTAGCGAAAGGAAAGCTTGGTGGCACATTAGCGCTGAAATAGATTTTACGACCAAATGGAAATAAAAGAACCCAAAGCATTTTAAGGAAGATTGAGCTGATCAAGAAGATATAATACTTTTAATTTTGTATGCATCTGATAAGATAGGTTTTAAAATATAGAGCAATAGGTAATAGAGTTAGAGGAAGAGATTAACAAATCTACTGTGAAATTCAAGATTTTAATATCCACCCATTTACTTTATTCAGTAAATATGTTCGAGTGCCTACATGCTAGAAGTCCTACTCATTTGTGATATAGCTATAAACAAAACAAAATAATCCTCAAGCTTTTGTAGCGTACTTTATAATGAAAGGGGAGAGCAAAATATACAAATAAATACGATAAAACCTCGTAAAAATATACCCCAAATTTCATAAATTCTGAGATTATAAAATGGAAGACTTGCTCTTGTCTGTCACCCAAGCCCACAGGTAGAACAAAGGGAGGAAGGAGGATAAAGTTCTTATCTTCTGAGGTTGGGAAACAGTAGAGGGGACAGGTAAAGTGGGGGGAGTCAAGCAGAAAAATAACTTGAAACCCAGGAGGGAGGCAGAGTTTGAATCCTACTTACTCAGTAATCTCCCAACTCATTATTCCCAAAGTGGACCCCAAAAACTGGCATGTTGGAACCAGCAATTTCCTGGAGTCATCGATGTTTTCCTGAAGTTCAGTCAGCTACAGACCTGAAGTCACTCCCATCAGTGTGTAATCACTGGAGTGGATAATCACCACCAGATGGTGCCAGACTGCAGCGGGGACCAGGATGGATGCGGGTAGGGAAGTAGAAGCCCAGGGACTGTGCAGGTTCTCCTACTCATTTTATTAATCTTATACTGAAAGACAGGAAAAAATAAATCAAAGACAAAAGTTTGGAAAAGAAGACAAAGGACTTCATTACTTCACAAATGATATGACAGTCTCCATAAAAATCTGAAGGACAACTATTAGCAAAAATACAAGTTTAGCAGGAGATCAATATGCAAAACTCAGTTGCATTTCTATAAAACCTGGTTAAGTACTCAGCAAACATTCTATAACAACAAGCACAGAAAAAACACAATTTTAAAAGATATCCTATTTAAATAGCTCACATATAAGATGCTTAAAATTAAATCTAATAAGAGATATATAGGACCTGTACAGAAAAAAAACTATGAAATATTATAATAGAATGCTTGGAAGACCTAAGTAAATGGAGAAATGTGTTTGCGGAAAGGAAAGTGCAACTTTTTTTAAAGGTCTCATCAATGAGCAAGTATCTGTTACATTTCTATACACCAATAACAGCAGCAGAAAAAGAAATCAAGGAATCCATTCCATTTGCAATTGCACCAAAAGCAATAAGATACCTAGAAGTAAGCCTAACCAAGAGGTAAAAGATCTGTACTCTGAAAACTATAGAACACCTATGAAAGCAATTAAAGAGGACACAAAGAAATGGGGGAAAATTCCATGCTCACAGATTGGAAGAACAAATATTTTTTAAATGTCTATACTACCCAAATCAATCTACACATTTAATGCAATGCCTATCAACAGTGGGACACCTGGGTGGCTCAGTCGGTTGAGCATCTCCCTTCCTCTCAGGTCATGATACTGGGGCCTTGGGATCGAGTCCACATGGGGCTCCTTGTTCATTGGGAAACCTGCTTCCTCTGCTTGCCACTCCCCCTACTTGTGTGCGTGCTCTCTCTCTCTGACAAATGAATAAATAAAATCATAAAAATAAATAAATAACTTTAAAAAATACCAACAGAATTTTTCACAGAGCTAAGACAAACAATCCTAAAATTTTTATGGAACCATGAAAGACTCTGAATAACCAAAGCAGTCCTGAAAACCAAAAGCAAAGTTGGAGGCATCACATTTCCAGACTTCGAGCTCTATTACAAAGCTGTAATCATCAAAGACAGTATAATACTGCCACAGAAACAGACACATGGATCAATGGAAGAGAGTAGAAAGCCCAGAATGGACCCACAACTATAAGGCCAACTAATCTTCAACAAAGCAGGAAAGAGTATCCAATGGAAAAAAGACAAGCTCTTCAACAAATGGTGTGGGGGAAACTGGACAGCAACATGCAGAAGAATGAAATTAGGCCACTTTCTAACACCACACACAAAAATAAATTCAAAATGGATGAAAGACCTAAATGTGAGACGGGAATCCATCAAAATCCTAGAGGCGAACACAAGCAGAAACCTCTTTGAGCTCAGCCATAGCAACTTCTTACTAGACACATCTCCAAAGGCAAAGGAAACAAAAGCAAAAATGAATTATTGGGATTTCATCGGGATGAAAACCTTCCGCATAGTGAAGGAAACAGTCAACAAAAGTAAAAGGCAGCCTGTGGAATGGGGAAGATATTTGCAAAGGATATATCTGATGAAGTGTTAGTATCTAAAGTCTGTGAAGAACTTCCAAACTCCACACCCAAAAAAACAAATAACCCAGTTAAAAAATGGGCAGAAGACATGAATAGATACTTTTCCAAAGAAGACATCCAGATGGCTAACAGACACATGAAAAAATGCTCAACATCACTCAGCATCAGGGAAATACAAATCAAAACAATGATGAGATACCACCTCACACCTGTCAGAATGACTAAAATTAAAAAAACGCAAGAAACAACAGATGTTGGCGAGGATGTGGAGAAAGGGGAACACTCTTACACTGTTAGTAGGAATGCAAGCTGGTGCAGCCACTCTGGAAAACAGTATGGAGGTTCCTCAAAAAGTTAAGAATAGAACTACACTATGACCCAGAAGTTGCGCTGCTAGGTATTTACCCAAAGGATACAAAGCTACAGATTTGAAGGCTTACATGCACCACAATGTTTACATTAGCATTATCAACAATAACCAAATTATGGAGAAGAGTATAAATGTCCATCAACAGATGAATGGATAAAGAAGAGGTGGTGTAGGTGCACCTGGGTGGCTTAGTCGGTTAAGTGTCTGCCTTCAGCTCAGGTCATGATCCCAGGGTCCTAGGATTGAGTCCTAGATCAGGCTTCCTGCTCAGTGGTGGGTCTGCTTCTCCCTCTCCCATTCCCCTTTGCTTCTGTTCCCTCTCTTGCTGTGTCTGTCAAATAAATAAATAAAATCTTAAAAAAAAAAAAGAGGTCCAGTATACACACACACACACACAATGGAATATTACTCAGCCATCCAAAAGAAGGAAATCTTGCCATTTGCAACAACAGGAATAGAGCTAGAATGTATTATGCTAAGAAAGAAGTCAGAGAAAGACAAATACCATATGACATCACTCATATGTGGAATTTAATAAAGAAGACATGAGCATATGGGAAGGGGAAAAGAAAAAAAGGAGAGAGGGAAACAAACTGTAAGAGACTTTTAATGATAGAGAATAAACCAAGGGTTGATGAAGGGAGGTGGGTTGGGGATGGGCTCATGGGTGATGGGTATTAAAGAGGGCACTTGTGATGGGTATAGGGTATTGTATGAATCACTGATGAATCACTGAATGCTACTCCAGAAACCAATATTGCACTGTATGTTCACTAACTAAAATTTAAATTAAAAAAACATTATGTGGGGCGTCTGGGTGGTTCAGTGGGTTAAGCCTCTGCCTTCAGCTCACGTCATGATCCCAGGGTCCAGGGATCAAGCCCCGCATCGGGCTCTCTACTCAGCAGGGAGCCTGCTTCCCTCCTCTCTCTCTGCCTGTCCCCCTGTCCGTTTGTGATCTCTGTCAAATAAATAAATAAATGTATATATATTTTAATTATGTGCTAGGGTAAGGGCCAAATACATTATAACATTAGCTCCTATGGTCTTCAGCACATCCCTCTGAGATAGGGGTTACCCTGTTCTGCAAGATGAGGAACCCGAGGTGAAGTAACTTTCCCTGAGCCCCACATCACTGAGCTGCGGTGATGGGAGTGGAAGGCCCCCGGGGCCCTGCGCCTCCTACTCTGCCAAACGCAGACCCAGGATAGATCCTGATTCAGCTCCTTCCTGCTTTTCCAGTCACCAGCAGTTTGTAGGTCACTTAAATCTGAGGAGCTACGGGGTCTTCACCTGGACATAATGAGATCCACAGAATTTAGCAGTTATTACCATTGAGACATTGCTTAGAGTAGCAGCAATAAACGAAACAACAAAACAAAAACCCCGCCAGAAATGTCCACTAAAAGGTGATTTATTGAGGGGAATGTGGTGTATTTTATATGGTGGAATATATTAAATTAATTCAGTTAAAGAAATAAATATATTCTATTTCATGATTAAACATATTAAATTAGATGTATTAAATAAGTGTTGACAACAGAAGATGCTTACAACAAAACTTAAGTTACAAAAATGTACTTACTGGGTTGGGTTATATATATCATAATAAATATTACTAATATTCATGTAAATATAAATAATACAATAAATATGAATTCTCTCTGGATTGGCCTGCAGAACTAATATAATTCCAAATATCAACAGAGGTTTTTGTGAAACATGATAGCTGATACTGATTTTTTATATGGCAAGGGAAATATCCAAGGCATTCCTTAATAAAAAGAGGGAACTTGGCCAACCAGACACTGAAACTGATGGTGAAGTCATGATAATTGATAATGTTGCTTTGGCAAAGGGGAAGACCAATGACCAGGTGAACAAGAGAGCCCAGAAAGATCCAAGAACACATGGAAAGTTGATTTATGACATATGTGGCCATGCTGATCAACGATGAAAGTTCAAGCTTAGATTAAATAAACAGATGAGTTTCTACTGATAATAAATAAATAAACCAAGAAGAAGGAAAAGTTTTCCCTTATAGCAGAATCTCATGCAGGAATTATGGAGGTAGAAAATCTCCATTTGGCAAACATCGTAGTCATTGACTCAGACAAAATTGTCAATGGATACCGAAACTATTGGGTTGAAATTTGATGATGAACAGGATAGTTACATAGTCTCAAAGACGTCTCCACAACTTACATATTACTTCCAAAGGGGAAAATAGTGCTTTTAAAGTAGATAAACCTGGAAGACATCACCTTAACCAACTGATCCAAGTTGCCATCACCAAAAAATGGAGAAAAATGACATATGGATTTCCTAAGTGTTGCACTGAAAAGGACATGACCTCACTGACATAGTGATCCTGCCAAAAACACACAATCTAAATTTAATTATGTAGAAACATTCTATGAAGAAAGCCACACTGAGGGACAGTCACAAAATAATTGCCTAACTGTTAAAAAATGTGAAGGTCAGAAAACACCAACCCTGAGGAACTGTTCCAGATCAAGTGAGATTGGAGACAACGTAATATGTGACCCTGGACTGGATCCCGTGGTGGGGGTGTGGGCTGTGCGAGGGGTGGAGCGGGACGGTTATAAAGCATATTTTTATCAGGGTAACCGTGAAATTTGAAAGGACACTGTAGATCATAGAGTAATGTAAGCAGTGTTAAATTTTCTGATTTTGATAACTGTTTTCAATCCTCATGTTTAGAAAACATACACTCAAGTACTTAGAGGTAATGAGCATGCTATCTGCAATTTATTCTCAAATGCTTCAGAGACAACAATATGCATAAGAGAAGAGAATGAGAAAACAAATACAGTGAATCAGATCATTGCTGAATCGGTTGAAGGGTACACAGGAATTTTTGTAAGCTTTTTAAAACTTTTCTGTGCTTTGAATTTTCTTGAAATAAAAAGCTAAAGAACAAAAAATAAATAATAAAAAAATTTTTTAAAAAGCTAAAGAACAGCAAGGGGGTGATAAATACAAAACCCCTGGGAGGGAGGAAAGGCCAGAGAGTGGGGGAGAGAAGAACCTACGTAGATGCAACAGGATTATGTTCCAGGTCCTAAATTAAACGATGAGATCGTGGACATTCATTTCATTATTTAGTTTTAACAATGATATATGGTATATCTTCTTTGTCCCGATCAAATAGCATATTTTTTTAAGATTTTTTTAATTTATTGACAGAGAGAGAGAGATCACAAGTAGACAGAGGGGCAGGCGCAGAGAGAGAGAGGGGGGAAGCAGGCTCCCTGCTGAGTGGAGAGCCTGACGTGGGGCTGGATCCCAGGACCCTGAGACCATGACCTGAGCCGATGGCAGAGGCTTAACCCGCTGAGCCACTCAGGCGCCCCAAATAGCATCTTTTAAAAGAAAATAAAAGGGAAAACAAAAACAAAACATAATAAGGCATGAATCAGGGACGCCTGGGTGGCTCAGTTGGTTAAGCTGCTGCCTTCGGCTCAGGTCATGATCCCAGCGTCCTGGGATCGAGTCCCACATCGGGCTCCTTGTTCTGTGGGGAGCCTGCTTCTCCCTCTGCCTCTGCCTGCCACTCTGTCTGCCTGTGCTCGCTCGCTCTCTCTCTCTCTGACAAATAAATAAATAAAATCTTAAAAAAAAAAATAAGGCATGAATCAGAGCTATCTGATGAGCTCTGTGGGTGTATGACCTGCATGCCCTTGAGCATGCTGCTTTTCCACCCTGAGGTTCACTTCTCTCACCTACAAAAGGGGAATAAGAGACCCACTGTGCAGTTGGGTTGCAAGCACTTGGAAGTCAGTGCTCATTAAGTGGCAGCTGCTTTTTTGTTTCCTCTGATGGGCAGAGATAAGGGAAGTGTGTCAAGTCACAAGCTTGTTAAAGTGATAGAGGTTTCGCATTGTCTATATGGCCAGTTGGGAAGGAGGGTATCTAGGGAGCAAAATCGAGTTCATATTGGAAATCCCCCAAATAATTACAGAGCCAAGGAGATTTGTGTATCCTTTTTCCAAACCAGGCTCCATTATCTGGAAGTAAGACTTGGAAAAAGACAGATATTTATGTTAGATGGTCTAGAGGAAGGTCAACAAAGCAGAGAAGTCTGCTAAGAGTGAGGCTGGTTTAACTGGTCAGGGCATCCTGCCTAAGCAGTAAGCTTGCTTTTATTTGAAGTTCTGAGAAAGGAGACTATTTATAGGAGGTGGAAGATAAAAAGTGAGCAGATAATTTAGTAGATTAATTAGAGGCTGTGTATGAGAGCATACCTAGCAGAAAAATGTTTTTCCCAGTGCAGAATAAGTGAATCCACTCCTGACTTTTTTTGCAGCGCATAAAAAATAATTCTTACATGATATATGTACACTCTGTTTGGACAAATTCCCTTATGGCTTAGCTACTTTTTATATACCAAAAGCCTTGAACAGATTGCAAAAAAACAACCAAAAAGGCAAGCAGATATGTATTGAGCAACCACTGTATTTCAGGGTGACTCTGCTGTAAGGGATATAACAGAGGAGCTTGTATAAGCAAGTCTGTAGTGGATTTAAAATTTCATTTTTCAATATTAATGGCTTTATAAAAATGTGTGTGTGTGTGTGTGTGTGTGTATACACACAGCTAGCTTAAGATCCTCACACATGTAACTAAACTCATCAAGTGTAAACAATATAGCAAATTTGATGATGTTTATACATTACTAACAGTCAATTCAATGAAGAAATCAATAATACCAATTGTTGGCCATGTCAAACCTCAACTATTTTTCCATTTAGATAGCATACAGAGATAATCTGTCATCCTAGGTCACTAGAAATATTGCCAAAGAATGACTATTCTAGCTGTTGGTACCTAGAAGGTGCTTTTGGTTACTTGCTTTGGTGTTTAATTTCTTAAATGTTAATTATTTAAATTATATATCAACTATTATCACCTTATTTTTATATTGATACAACACATATTCGTTAACACACTTGTATCCATGACTTCTCCTTTTCTTTCTTCATATACTATAAATACACAGATAATTCCAGAGATGAAGGCAGACATACATATTATTAAAGTTGGGGATTTTAAAAGAAATTCATTATAAAATTCTTGGAGTTATATGTACAAGAATTGGTAACCCAACCATTGCCTTATTTTTACTTTGACAGTTTTGTATCAGCCACTGTATTCTCTGGAAATATAATTAAAGAGGGAAGTTATAATAACAAATGTAAATTTACTGAGAAATGCAGTTTTAGAGGAATTGGAGAATATGGGGAGGGATGATCCTTGCAGAGACTTAAGAATGTTGTATTTGAATCAACTGATAAAGTGATCATGGGGAGGTACTGGGGAAAGGAAAAGATTTTCAAGAGAAAGATAAAATGTCATGTATGAACAACTAAAAATCACATTTTCAAAGGCAGCTCAAAGAATGATAATATTCTTTTTTTTTTAAGATTTTATTTATTTATTTGACAGACAGAGATCACAAGTAGGCAGAGAGATAGGCAGAGAGAGAGAGAGGAAAGCAGGCTCCCTGCTGAGCAGAGAGCCCAATTCAGGGCTCAATCCCAGGACCCTGAGATCATGACCTGAGCCAAAGGCAGAGGCTTTAACCCACTGAGCCAACCCGGGCGCCCCACAAAGAATGATAATATTCTTATTTCAATCCTCATGATTAAAAAAATTCATTACTTAATATTTCTGCCAAAATTATCTTTGAAAGACAAATTTTGTAATGAAAGATAAAGAAAATAATGTACTATCACAGGATTTTAAATAGAAATGGAGATTTCTGATGCAATAGGATGAATAGAATGCATCGCTTCCATTCTCTCCTGGAAGCCTATTAAAGTGATAATAATCATATTTAAAATATATAGGCCTAAAATATATATATAAAAAAAAAACCAGGAGAGAAGACACAGAGAATAGGAAACATCAATATGCTTTGGAGGATGGAAAGCTGTTGACTTAGAAGATCTTCAGCAAGAAGAAAGAGAACCAACCTGCAAAACTTGAGAATGTGCATAAAGGGGATGTGAGGTGCAGATCTGGGATTAAGAGAATCGTTCAAAAGTCTGCCTAAGAGACATTTAGATCTCAAAGAGCCTGGTGACTTCCCCTCCCATTTCAGACTTAAGAGTGATTCCCGCGGAGCATGAATCAAAAAGATTCTGAGGTTAAGGACAGTAGGTACAAAAAGCTCCAGGGGAGCTGAGGGGCTAAAAATAGGTAGATTAAATAGAAGTCCATGTATTTATCAAAGAAACACATCCTCACCCATCACCATTCATTCCCTATCCGGGTCCCTAAACACCTGCAGCCAGGTACGAGACTCCAGTCTCTTTCTATGCAGAAACTGAATGGCCATTCTGTGCAGACTCAAAGCCATTCTTAGGCACTCAGAGTCTCAAACAAATAGAGAGAAAACCTGAAAGAAGAAAACAATTCCCAAAACAAAGGATCCAACAGAGAAGAGGGTGAGGGAATTTCCCAGTATAATAGCAAACGAAAGTGAAGGATGACAAATCATAAAATGGGGCTAGAAAACAATCAGCCAAGATTGAAGCAGGAGAGCAAAAGTTTCTGGAAATAAATTAAAAATGGAATTCAGATTATCCTACAAGTATTGGGTTATATGAAAACTTATTTAGATGACTTCAAAATGAATAATTGAGACAGTTATTAACTCCAGGGAAAGAGAAGATAGAGTAATCATGGTACACTACTAGATTCAGCAGTGAAAAATATGTAGACAGCCAAAATAATGTAAATATGGGATAAAATGCAGATAAGTCTGTGGTTTAATTATATTAGGATTGTATTATATATATATAATATAATATGTTATATATTATGTATATTTGAACTGGAGCTTTCTGTACCTACTGTCCAATTATATTGGGAAGGAGGGGAAGCAGGGTAGTTGTATAAAAGCTTTATCTTCATTTACCAATGTAAAAAGATCAGTTGTCACATATAAAATACTATATCAAGATAGAGCATCATAAATATAGAACTCTTATGTAGAAAGGTAAATCCCAGAAGACATAGGGTAAGGATCAGAAACTGATGGGTGAGACTGGGCACAGGGAGAGGTGGGTCATTTTTGAGAAATTTAACTATCAAGAAAACTATTCGTATTATATTCCCTTATATTAATTAGTGAAAAGTAGTAATATATGGGCTTACATTCTGTGTTTCTCAACATATTTTAACCCATGATTGCATCTGATAAACAAACAAAAACAACCACCAGGGGCGCCTGGGTGGCTCAGTGGGTTAAGCCTCTGCCTTTGGCTCAGGTCATGATCTTGGGGTCCTGGGATCGAGACCCACATTGGGCTCTCTGCTCAGCAGAGAGCCTGCTTCCCCCTCTCTCTCTGCCTGCCCCTCTGCCTACTTGTGATCTCTCTCTCTATGTCAAACAAATAAGTAAAATCTAAAACAAACAAAACCAACCACCAAATCCATATATTCTTTCAGTGCTATTTGGAGATTAGAATAAAACAAACTTTGTGACTAAAAACAATTTAAAGCAATGAGACGAAATGCTGTTTTGCCCCTCTTGCCCCTACGCCAGAATTAAATAAGAACATGCCTTTCTATCCTTGCAAAGATAACAACTGTTCACTTTTTCTCATTTCCTGGCTGAGGATCTCGGTGTCTCCTTATTTCAATCAATCCAATTTAATGCATCCAATACAAACTCTTTTCTCTCTGGCTTTCAATGCCTGTTCTTCTCCTTCCCTGCCCTCTACCTATCTAACCTTATTTTCCATTACATCACAACGGGCAACTCCTGTAAAGTTGGATGGCTCTCTCAGAACCAAGCATACATACCCTGGGCCATGCCTGCTTTCATCCTTTAGGTCGAGCTCTTGCCTGAATACTTGGGTCCATCTCTTCTGGACCTGACCCAAGTCTTCCTGTCCTTCAAAACCTGCTTCAAGAGGAACAAAGACTTTCCTTATCATAATTCTACTATCTTATCATCTTTGAAACTTTGGCTTTTATCATTAAAATTTACAGAAGAAAAAAAAATGAATGAAAGTCACCTTTTATGACCTACTTGGGCAAAAAGGAAATTTAGACAAATGAACATTTGTCCGAATTCAAGAGACTATATTCAATCTATTGGGTTGGCACCTACCATCAATTTTCAAAATGTGATGTGCCAGTGATTTTTTTCAGCATGATGCCATTCTCTATGAAGGAAAGATCATCTTTTTAAAGCACCTAGTCCCAACAACATGAACACATATATAATTTGTCATTGCCTGTTGGAAGGGATAAATAGCAAATTAAGGCTAGATTGAGAAAAACCAATAAATATGATTAAAAATTTTTATATTGATCTTGCCTCTTAATTATTTAAATGTTCTCATTTTTATTGCATTTATTGTACAACAACATAAGAATACCAAAGAACAAAAACAGAAAAAATTATCTCTACTTCCACCACTCAAACTGTCTTCACTTGTTCACGTACTCTTCCATTTCTCAACCCTATGCATATGTAATTTTACATAGAAAGCATTCTAGTTTTTACCCTTGGTATTGTAAACATTTTCATGTTGTAAGACCTTCTCTGCACTTCACATGTTAGTATTTATACAATAATCCATCTCTTAATATCCATATGAGAATTCATCTATTGCAGTACCATAATTATTTGTGTCTCTATCATTAGTGATTTATAATTCTTTTCAGTAATTCAGTAAAAAAATTGTTTTCAACAGACTGTGAGCAAATAGGCAATCATATGCACTGACAGTACTTATCAAATTTAAAATGTGCATATCCTCTAACCTAATAGATCTACCTTGTTGAATCTATCCTTGAGAGATAATTATAGAAGTTGCAAACATAAATATGCTATTTGCTGCATTATCTAATGGTAAAAACTAGAGATGATCTAAATGAGCCAGAGTAGTATAATAGCTGAATAAATTTTGGTATACCTGTATATAACATTAAATGGTGATTAAAAATAATGAGTTAGATCTGTTTGGGTTGACTTGGGTTGATAAACTGATGAATGTCGGTGTGAGGGTGGGAAAGGAAGTTTAGATAAGTAGGAGGAGCTCATTGTTGTGGGAAAATGCTATATGGGTATGCCTATAATAAATACGTACATACATGTTTGCACATACATAAGAAATTGATATAGACTATGTAACAATTACTTTTTTCTTTATATCCTTCAGTAGTATTTGAATTACCACAAACACATATTATTACTTTTTTTATTTTTGAAAAATAAAATATAAATTATCTAAATAATACTCATTGAGGAATTATTACTTTATTTTCATAGATGGTCCACTCCAGCAGCTCTTTTTAACTGCTCCAGAAGGAACAGCTCTTTTTAACTGCTCTTTTAAACCTGGTCAGTCCTCTCTACCTAAAAATGAGGAGATCTCAATCTTCTCTGGAGTCGAACTCATTTTGGATCACCAGTATATTCATTAGGTAATGAAAATCAACTTTGTGTTTTGATTTGTTACTGTATGATTTATTACTGTTTAATTTGTATACTGCAGGGTTTCCCAACATTTTACTGTTGACATTTTGAGCCAAGTAATTCTTTGCTGTCAGGGATGTCCTTAAACTCTACCTACTAGATGTCAGTAGTGGGCTTCCCTTCCAGTTGTGACAACCAAAAAATATCTTTAGACATTGCCGAGTGTTCCAGGTTGGGAACTGATATAATACAATAGTATTTAGCCACTAGAAAGAATGGATTAATTCTAAATATATTGATAGAAATTATCTCCAAGGTAAAATATTAAGTGAAAGATGAAAGGTCCAAAACTGTTCTGAGTATGCAGACAATATACTGATGCAGAAAATATAGTATGGAGTCAGCTACCTGGAGTAGAATCCCAGCTCTTCTCAACTAGCTGTGTGACCTTGGACAAGTTACCCAACATCTCTGTTCCAACATTTCTTTATTTTTAAAAGATACTATCATATGGTTAAGCATGTTTCATACAACTAGTATGAGGATTAAAGAGATCAATTTCTGTAAAATACTTAGAAGAGTGTCTGGCATAAATGTTGTCATTTGTGATCATTATCATCAGCATCATTTGTGAAAATATAATATCGATAGACTATCTCTGGAAAGAGTTATAAGAAAACTGGTGAGAGTGGTTTCTTCTGGGCAAAGAGGTTAGGAAAAACATAATTTATAATGGATGCTCTTTGGGGATTTTAAATTTCTTCTACTATTATTTATTCAAACATTTTTAAAAGATAATTTAGTTTGAAAAGGTTTTATGAACATATGTTGAGCTCCTACCTTTTATTTTTTAAAAAGATAGATTGAAACTTCTGGGAAACTAGCTATTTTATCTCTGCTGCTAAAATAACCAAAATCTCCTTGTTGGCAATAACAAGTTAACATCAAAATTGTCTCTACCCCCCACCCCCACCACCCTGGGGTAGGAGAAAAAAACATAGAGAGGCTTCATTCATTTCCAGTTTAAAATAATAACAATTTCATCTGGCCGTATTAAATGTCTCATTTTATAGTAAGTTCCATGTTTACAGAAATAGGAAGGCAAAGTGGCAGATGGTTCAAAATATTGTGTAGCTTTATAATGTGATTTTTTACTTATATTTGAATATAAGTATGTCTCACCAGCACAAATATCTATACTAAAAGTCACTCTAACAGTGGAGAGGCACTAGAATTGTGAATTAATAAGTAAAGGGAGCAATTTATTAGAACATGTAGGGTTTTTTTTAATTAATTAATTTACTTGAGAGATCAAGCAGGGCATTGGCAGAGGGAGAAGGAAGGAATCTCAAGCAGACTCTGAGATGAGTGCAAAGCCTGACACAGGGCTTGATCTCACAACCCCAAGATCATGACCTGAGCCAAAATTAAGAGTCAGATTCTCAACTGACTGAGTCACTCAGGCACCCCAGAACATGTAGTTTTAATAGTGACAGGAATGCAGCTATTTGCAAAGGTTTACAAAGAAACACCCACTGCAGTGAAATATGAGAAAGAATTAACTGTTGAAAAGATGGTAAGGAGAAAACCTAGATTTCTAGTTTGGCACATAAAGAACTTAGAAGTTGCCACTTGGTCCTAACAATAAGAACTTGAACAAACAGAAAAATTAACAACCCCTCTTAGATTCCTCAGAGAAATGAAGTCACAGAGCAAAGCCACTCCCTCCAAAATTGGAGAGGCAGATAGTTAGATACAGAGAATTACAACTCACCAGAGCAGAAACCTCCATGGGAACCAGTACTGGGATGACATGATTGTCTGTGGAAAAATATGAAATAATCACCACCAACAACAAAAAAAAACTTACTGGAACCGTTAATGATTATAACAAGATTTTAGGATATAAGGTTTATATATAAAAGTCACCTGCTGTCCTATATACCAGCAATGAATAAGTGGGATTTTGAATTTAAAACACATTACCATTTACATTAGCACCCCCCAAAATAAAATAAGTGAAATAAATCTAGCAAAATGTGTACAAGATCTATGTGAGGAAAATACAAAACTCTGATGAAAGATACCAAAGAAGAACTAAATAAATGGAGAGATATTCCATGTTCATGTGTAAGAAGACTCACTATTGTCAAGATGTCAGTTCTCCCCAATTTGAACGATAGGGTCAATGCAGTCACAATCAGAAGCCCCATGTTATTTTGTTGTATCGACTAACTGATTCTAAAATGTACTGGAGAGCAAAGGACCCAGAATAGCCAACTCAATTTTGAAAGAGAAGAATAGAGTCAGAAGACTGGCACTATTTGACTTGAACACTTACTAGAGAGCTACATTAATCAAAACAGCATGGTATTGGTGAAGAGAATAGACAACTATTTCAATGGAACAGAACAGAGAGCCTATAAATAGATCTACATAAATAAAGTCAACTGATGTTTGACAATGGAGCCAAGGTAGTCTTTTCAACAAATGGTACAACTAGTCATCCACATGTAAAAAAAGAAAAAAAAAAAAAAAGAATCTAATACAGACCTTACACCCTTCACAAAAATTAACCAAAAATAGATCCTAGACCTGAATTTAAAATGCAAAACAGTAAAACTCCTAAGGGGTAATATAGGAGAAAACCTAATTGACTTTGAGTATGGAGAAGACTTTCTTTTTGAGATTTATTTATTTATCTGAGAGAGAGAGGGAGGGAGAGAAGCAGACTTCCCACTGAGCACAGAGCCCCATGCAGGGCTCCATATGGGGCTCATTCCAGAGCTTGACACAGGGCTTGATGAGGAGCTCAGCCCCATGACCCTGAGATCATGACCTGAACTGAAATCAAGAGCCCATCGTTTAACTGACCAAAATTCCCAGGTACCCCTGGAGATGACTTTTTAGATACAAAACCAAAAGAACAATCTATGAGAGAAATAATCAATAAACGGACTTCACTAGAATTAAAATCCTATGCTCTGTGAAAGGCAATGTCAAGACCAGCCACATACATAGTGGAAGAAAATATTTGTAAAAGGTATATCCGATAAAGACCTGTTATCCGAATTATACAAAGAACTCTTTTTTTCCCCTGTAGAATTATTTGGCACATTTCTATATGAAAAATAATTAGAAACCATTTGATACACCTAAAACACATGCACACTATAACTGAAGCACCTATCTTTAGCATCTGAAATATGAGCTCTTGGATAGGGCTGTAATTGTAGATAGCACATCAATTCCCAAACTGAAAGATTCCCTTATTTATCTCGAAATTGCCATGGGAAATGCTAGTTGTGCAATATTAACCATCTCTCCTAAGGGAACACTCTACCAATGCTTAGACATGACATTTATCTTCACTAAACACATATCCTTTGCCAAACCTGTTTGAAAAGCAATTCATTTGGAGGGTTTAGTTGATCACTCTAGTTTGCAGCCAAGACACCTCCTAGTCCTGCAGTCAAAATTTGGAGCATGATTTCAAGCCAAACAGGATCCCATACATAAAAAAATAACTACAAACTAAACCCTAGTAAAACAATCCATAGTAACCATATAATCAAGATGAAAGGTTCACTGCTAAGCCAGATTAAAATTCTATCTATGTAAAAGACACAGAAAAATATTTTGTTGTTGTTTTTATGGTCAAAATAAACCAACCAAACTCTTTAATTTTCTCCCTTTTCTCTTTTTTTTAAAAGTATAGGTCTTGCCTTTATTTATTTTTTTTAAAGATTTATTTATTTACTTATTTATTTAAGAGAGAGAGAGAAAGAGCTGGGGGAGGGGCAGAGGGAGAAGGAGAAGCAGACTCCCTGCTGATCAGGGAGCCCAATGAAAGGGCTCAGTTGGGGATCCAGGACTCCAGGATCATGACCTGAACCGAAGGCAGATGCTTAACCAACTGAGCCATCCAGGCGCCCCTCCCTTCTCTTCAACTAAAGAATTTCTCTTCTGTGTGGTACAGTTTAACCATTAAGACTACGGTTCTACAGTCACACTCCCCGCATTTGACTGGCATTTCCACCACTTCCTAGCTCCGCACCCCAGGCCAAGTTATTTAACTTCCTCAGGGCCTCAGTTCCACCTTCTGTAGGAGAGGGCAGGCAATATACTACAGGATAAATTAGATAATACAAGTAAAGTGATTAGAACAGCATTGGCACAGAAAATACTTGCCGATTATTATAATTATTTGACACTACTGTAGTTCCTCATTTAGTTTCCCAATTGTCCATCTAAGTCTTCCAACTTAGAATATAAAATTGCCATTATATGTCCATGACACTAGTACAATACTCGGCACATAGCATGGACTCACTATATTTTTCTTAGAAGAAAAGAGTGTGGGAAGGAAAGAAAAGAGAGAGGAAGGAGGGAGGTAAGATGAAGAGAAGGGAGTAGAGAAGAGAAGAAGTGAGAGGAGGGCAGGGATGGAGAAAAGAGAAGAGGAGAGGGGAGGGAAAGGGAGGGGAGGGAAGACTTGATGAGAGGAGAGGAGAGAGGAGAAACGAAGGGAGTAAAGCTGAAAACGTATGTAGTAAGGAGTAGAAAACCGATCATAATATGCCGTGACTTCATGTTTGTGAGTAGAAGTCTCCTGTTCATTTCACAGGTAACTTGATTGTTCTTCCAAATCTTCTTATTTAATACTTTTGATATATATGTACAATCACAATGGTTTGACTACTTTATAGATACGCTTTCTGGTTAGCTTTCCAAAACTTTTAAAACGGAGCCCATTTAGTTCACACACAAGCATGGGAAAATACGAGGGAACACATAGCATGAAGCATCAATTCTTGTACACAGGCTAATTCAGAGTTTAGTTTTTAGACTTGCTAACCTCAGAGCATTTCGGTGGGTAGGTACTGACCAAATGATTAGGTAGTTTGATTTGTTCATTTACAAGTTTTATAATCTTAACAAAAAATAGTCAGTTAAGCATCTGCCTTCAGTTGAGGTCATAATTTTGGGGTCCTGGGATCAAACGTCCCATGGGGCTCCTTACTCAGCAGGGAGCCTGCTTCTCTCTCTCACTCTGCCCCTCCCCACCCTGCTCATGCTCCCTCTCTCGATGTCAAATAAATAAATAAAATCTTTGAAAAATAAGATGAAATGTAAAAATACGTTAAAAACTGGTCATTATCCTAATTTAAGTAAATGCAATTATAATGAATTTGGAGGATCTAAATGATCTAGTTTGGCCTAAATTTTCCCTTAATAGTCCATTTTTCTCTTCACGTTCTAGCTGATAAACTTAGTACAAAGTTACTTGTTTATAATTTGAAGTGACCTATTTTTCATGATTTTCCAAAAATGTTACTTCCTATAGAACAAATACCTTTTAAAGATATTTTTCAAATATTTTCTAAAAATTTGTGCTCTCTTGATAGAGTATTTTTATTCACTAAAGAAACATTTTCTTGTTTATATTCTTGTGTGGGATAGTTCTTTTTAAAACCACTCTAATTATCCAAATATTTATCTTACAAGTGGGATCATTTTTGTGACTGCTTCACTTACTATGGGAAGAATACAGTGTTTTACTACAAAAGGACACAAAAAGCCCTTTAATTCTGGAAATACTTGCCCTTGTGTCATAAAAACAGCCTAGGATTATGGAGGAAAAAAGATTAGAAGGTAGTGTTTATAATCGTAGACAAAACTATGCCCTAAACTAGCTACAAAAAATAAGTCTTTTTAAAAACATCACACTCAGAACCCCTTAATTTAACTTTGCTTTGCCTTTGAAGGCAAAAATTCCTTGAACTCTAAGTGGTTTTTAGATTTTAACTCTAGTCTCTCATTGAAGCTTTCAAGTCCCAAAGTCACTATTTGTTGGATTACAAGCAACATTTGTAAGAGACACCCCTGACCATGCTCATGTACTTGCCAAGTACCATTTCTAGAGCTCATTTCCATCCTGTTGACCAAAGTGGGAGGTCATGATACACCCAGTGGGTAGAACAAAGGCTATGGGAGCAACCCTGTTGTTTCCAAGGTCTCTTTCTCATGTTGACTTTTTTTTTTTTTTAAAGATTTATTTAAAAAATAAAAAAATTAAAAAAAAAAAAAGATTTATTTATTTATTTGAGGAGGAGAGAGAGAGAGAGAAGGGCAGGGGAGGAGGGTGGTGGGGGAGGGGCAGAGGGGGAGAGAGTCTTAAGCAAATTCCCTGCACTGAGCCACTGGGGCTCCATCTTACCACCTTGAGATCATAACCCTGAGATCATAACCTGCACCAAAACCAAGAGCGGGACACTCAGCGACTATGCCACCCAGGGGCCCTTCTCAAGCTGAATTCTTAAATGTACTAAATAAAGGTGGAAAGGAGGAGAAGGTGGAAAAATTATTTTTTTCTTGGCTTATACAAGACTGGGCAGATGCCTATATTAAATCTCATAGGAAGTCTGGGTTATTGGATATTCATGTAATGACCACAAAAGGGAAAAATGTAATCAGGTAAACATTAAAATAAATTACAAAAAAAAAAAAATGTGACCTGCATGAGTGGTTCTCAGCCCCAGGACATATTAGAATCACCTGGAAAGCTTTTAAATACTATGAAATGCCTGGGCCCCCACCCCCCTGGGATTCTGACTAAATTGTCCTGCAGTGGGGCCTACACACTGGCATTTTTCAGATCACCGAGATGGTTTTAATGAGCAGGAGGGCTGATAACACAGATCTGCATCTAACCAATTAAATACTTGGGTAGATTTTAACCAGAGGAACTGGTTACTTGTGAGCAATAAACACTCACAAAGGGCTTGCACATGCCAGTCACTGTGTTAGGTTCTGAGAATACAAAACTATTTGAAAAGGAAAGACTTTGAAAAATAAGAACATGAATGGCAATAACAGCTAAAATATTTCCTAATAAGAAATGAAGATCAACAGCTCTGGTCATTCAGGCTATCACTGACTCAGGTCATCACTAGAGTTAAAAGTCAAAAGGAGATGCCCAAAAAGCCTTCCCTCAGATTTATACACAATCAGGTTTTAATGAAAAATCCTGACAGTAAAAAATGTCCATCACTTAACTATGAATAAGCCAAGAAACCTCTCATAACACAAAAGAGATGGAAATCACAAATGCTGAAAAGCAAGAAAATGCAAAGAAATCGGTTCAGGGAAGTGATTTCTGGTAGAGAGAGGAGCCTACCTACCCCCAGGAGAAAAGTTGAAGTGATGAGATGACTTTGAAAAATTAAAGTTAAGGAAAAGTCCCCAACTTCCTCAGCCAGAAATTTAATGTGGCTTTATTTTTCTTGATATAGAAATTCTAACGAAATATAACAATCCATATTCAACTGTAAAGGCAAAAAGATACTCCAGAGTTAAGTGAAATTACCTGCAGTTATTAATAAATGAATTAGACTTGATCCATAAAGGGACTCTTTGACAAAAGCTGAGAGTGTGAACTTAGAAAAGCATAAACAATATCTTGGGCTTTATTTGAATACCCAAACAATAAATGTCAGTGCTAGCATTATGACCTGCAGTAACATATATTGGTCTGATTGAAAAGCAAGAACTAATAATTGTGTTTCGTGAGGAAAATCTAGAGAGTACGTAGCACATATTAGAAGATATTGATTAAAAATACCTCAGGTTTAGGGATGCCTGGGTGGATCAGTTGGTGGAGCATCTGCCTTTGGCTCAGGTCATGATCCTGGGGTCCTGGGATCAAGCCCCACATTGGGCTCCCTGCTCAGCGGGGAGTCTGCTTCTCCCTCTTCCTCTGCCCCTCCCCCTACTTGTGCGCGCTCTCTCTCTCTCTCTCTCTCTCTGTCAAATAAAAAAAGAAAATCTTTTTTTTAAAAAATACCTCAAGTCTTCCTCAGATTTAAAATTAATCTCAATGCAAAGACCACCAGTAAGAAAGCATTCTTCTTGAGAAAACGGTGACATTTATCTTTACTCTCCTTGGACTTCATTTCCTGAGAATCGCAACACTTTTTCAATTATGAGTTATCTGAAGGAGTTCTTATCAACCAGTATGTTTAGAGCAGTCCACTCCTTCTATGTTTGTTTACTACCATCCCCACCACTAGTAATAGTAGAGATTTTGATGACGAGACCGTTCATTGGGCCCTATTGTATACCAGGTCCTTTGTCAGACTAAGCATTTTCTATAGTACCTCATTTAATCCTCACGATTGACTTATTTATTCATATTTTAAGAATGAGAGGACTGTGGCTACTCGAGATTTAAAAATTTGCCCAAGATTACAGAATTAGAAAGTAACAGAACTAAACCCCAGGCTCTTCAGTTTTCTTTTCCTTTCCCTTTTTCTTTTCCAATTTGGAAGTCTGATATATTGCAATAACATACGCATTCTGTAGGAAAATCCTAAAATATAAAAAAGTTGACCAGACTAAAAAGGCATAGCCATTAAAGATAAGTTACAAGGATTTTCTGCATGTTTCCTTCCCATCGTTTTGTGGTACCTGTACACCAGTGACTGTGATCTTAAATATAGAACTTGGCAACCCCGCTGTGCTTGCTTCTACGTGGGCTCAAAACCTGCCCCCCCCCTTTTTTAAGATTTTTTAAATTTATTTGACAGACAGCACTAGTAGGCAGAGAGGCAGGCAGAGAGAGAGAATGGGGGAAGCAGGCTCCCCGCCGAAGCAGAGAGCCAGATGCAGGACCCAATCCCAGGACCCCAGGATCCCGACCTGAGCCAAAGGCAGCAGCTTAACCCACTGAGCCACCCGAGCATCCCAAAACCTGCCCTTTTATTAGAGGTTCCCTCCTCATTCTCTGCGCACCCCTCCATACCTAATGCTCTAGGTAGAAGTACACACAAATGCATAGAGTTACATGTCCTTTCCTATGCCCCCACGCTTATCATTCTCTCTACCTTGTCTTCCCCTTATCAAAAAAAAAATGGTCAAGTTTCATTCCAGTGGATGTCTGACTTAACTTGCAGGAACTGTCTTAGCCTAAATCACATTCTGTGAGTTTGCCTTCGAAACCCCTCCATTGCTACCTCAGAGAGTATCACGGAGAGATCATAAGATTCGTTTTTTGGTAATACCAACCCAGCAGGAACGACTAAGTGGAGGACCGACCAGCTAGGTTGTGTCATTATTTGTTTTCTTTAAATGTTCCAAGAGTGCCATAGAATTAATCCACCCTTAACATTTCTTTCTATTGCAACTCTTAAAGTAGTGCCTTTCTAGGGCGCCTGGGTGGCTCAGTGGGTTAAGCCTCTGCATTCGGCTCAGGTCATGATCTCGGCATTGGCATCAGGCTCTCTGCTCAGCAGGGAGCCTGCTTCCACCTCTCTCTCTGCCTGCCTCTCTGCCTACTGGTGATCTCTCTCTCTGTCAAATAAATAAAATAAAACCTTTTTTAAAAATGCCTTTCTCTCCCCAAAGTGGCAAAGGATTCACATTCTCTGTTTGCCTTCCAGATTCTCATGCAGTGTGACAGTGGAAGCTGGGTATCCAAATTACATTTTATTTATTATAAAAAATTGGGGGGAGGCAGCAAAGCAAAATTCATTGAGGAACAAGAGAAAGCTCCTGAAGAGGGAGGGGACCCGAGAGGGTTGCCCCCAAATCACATTTTAAAACACCAGAGTCACTATAGGGTTCCTTCCAGAATTTTCATGGTTTTCAAAAATTGGGGAGGCATGTGGAAAAGAATAAAAGTCCTGTATAGCCACTGTCCCCAAGCAGAGAGATTCAGGGACAAGGGTTATAATGTGTGTTATACCATGAATCGCATACATTTTGGAATGTGAGCAAAACATTATCTTTTGGAAAGTAATTGAGCAACATCTACCTTAAATCTTTGAATGGGGTTATAGCCAGCCCTTGTGTGCATTTTCTAGAAATTATCTACCCTTTTTCATGAATGCAACTAATCAAGGAAAGATAGGAAAGATCAAAATCAATGTCTAAACTATGTATTTACTTTAAATAAACACAGTTGTATTATTTTCATATAGTAATATATATGAAACTACCACAAGAATCATGCCAAAAATTTTAATAAAAGATACAAAGTATCCTGCTTTAGATTAACACATTAACTATATGTAAATTGGACTCCCAGGATTTGAAAACAATTTGTTCTAGAACAGTCCCTAAAACATTACACCCACTATAAATTTCTGTATCAAGCCATTTTGTTAGGCCTTGAAAAGAAACTTCAGCATAACCAAATTCACTGTTATCACCAAGTCAGAATTAGTGAAAATTTAGAATCTTAAGGTTGGAAGAGATCTTAAAGTTTAACTGATCTAACAATCCAACACTCTAACATCCCTGACAGTTAGAAAGCATACATTTGTTGAGCGCACACTATGTGGTAATTCCATGGTAGATGGTTTTTAGCCTGTTCTGAAGAAATCTATAAAAGGAGGAACTCCCCACCTCACAAAGCAACCCATTCCTCTTTGGGAAGCTCTATTAACCGTGAGCTGGCAGCAATGTATATCGCCTGAAACTCTTACTACATTTGCCACTGACTTCCCTTTTGCAAAAATCAATGTCATGTTTTAAATTTCATGGAGCACTTAGCACTAATGACTGCACAAATTTTTGAACTTCTGTTGCAGTTTCATTTCTTCCCCCCAAATTAGATCAGATCTCCTAGTTATAACCTATTATGTTGCACCCTATACTTTTCCTACAGAACACTTAAGGGAGTTTGTAAATAAACGCGTAACAGCATGGATCGTGGTGCCAGACTGCCTGGATTCAAGTTCGGCTCTAACACACACTAGCTGTGTGACCTTGGGCAGGTTTTTTTGTACTTCAGTTTCCTCACCTATAAAACAAGGATAGGGACGCCTGGGTGGCTCAGTTGGTTGGACGACTGCCTTCGGCTCAGGTCATGATCCCGGGGTCCCGGGATCAAGTCCCACATCGGGCTCCCAGCTCCATGGGGAGTCTGCTTCTCCCTCTGACCTTCTCCTCGCTCATGCTCTCTCTCACTGTCTCTCTCTCAAATAAATAAATAAAATCTTTAAAAAAAAAAAACAAGGATAATAATGATACCTACTTCGTGGACTGCTGAATATTAAATAAGTTAATATTTACAAAGTGGTTAGAACTGTGGAACTGGCAAGTACTAAGCACTGTGTGTTCATAAGTTAAACGGATGATTTGATTAAATTCTGTGGGTCTCTACTAGATTGTAAATTCCATGAGGATAAGAAATCACATCTACTCTACTTACCATTTTATGTTCACTGCCTAGTTCCGTGTCCTTTGCCTCCGAGTGTTTGTTGAACAAGTGAAGGAATAAGTATACAAGTGAAGGAAGACTCAAACAATGAACTGGGACAGATTTTATTGTTTCATGTGGAAAGATGCACCCACCCAAGGCTCATTCCACATCTGGCTCATAATGGTCACTCATAAACACCTATCTTAGACCATTTTACTGGAACAGTCCCTCCTTGAAAGCCCGCCACTGAATGCCCTTCGTCTTTTCGTCTGACTTTCACATTTCTGATTACACAAGCTGAGCTTTGAGAAATGCTTCTGGTCCCTTCAGTCTTGGCAACCTGCATAGATACCACTTTCTAGCATTCTGAATGGGCTCCATCTCTGGCCTTCAGTTTTGCTCCTGCCCTTGATTTTGGTATTTCCCTGAATTCCAAGGTCCACAGGTGTGTGTGTTTAAGCTGATGGGGGAACCCAGGTCTTCTGACTCATGGGATATGACACCATCTAGACTCTAGCAATCTGCTGTTCTTGGATAGAAGGTTAGAAAATTTGGCAATCTACTACTCAGAGTACTTTTTATTCTCTTCTTTATTTCTCTGAGCTAGGATCTTTCCATTTTGGCCAGATCTAAAGGTGTGGCTCCTATTCAAGTTTTGCCCTTCATGCATTTGATAAAGTCAGCTTTGCATTTGAAACTTTCCTCTGTTTTGTTCTCACTGCTATTGTTGAGTTCTCTGTCATCTTTTAAAAGGCGTACCTTAAAGCATCTGGATCCTACAAAACACTGGGGCCATGCTAGAAATTCTTTGGCAAATGGGAAGATTATGGGGGTATAAAATCAGCACTGCTATAAAATGGAGGCAAAGATCCACTTTGCCTCTAGGTTAAGAGTTGATAATAGGATGTGGGAGCAAAGGAATAACAGCAGTAGATTTTGTCTCAATATATTTTGGAGTAGTTTCCTCATGTAAACATTTAGTCATTGGGCTGTGATTATGTACCCACTGTAAAAATATCTAGGCACAGCAGCAAAATTTGAAAGCTTCCTATGTAACTAAGTCATGGGTATCAAAATAAGTTTATCATTCTATGTTTATTTCCTTCAGGCAGAATGATTAGTAGAAGTTAGTTGAGGAGGTAGACCTTTTGGCCCTTGAAAGTCAAGAAAATTAATATAACCAAACCATAGGAAAACTAAGGTCGAAGATCACGAAAAGAGCTCTGGATAAGAGCTCTACAAATAAATCATTTCTCACTATCTCAGTTTACCATCTGGATAGTTCAGAAGAAAACAAAGCTAGTGGTGCTTACTAGGTACATGTAACTAGATTTTGTTTAGCCAGAAACAATTGCTTCTCTAAGCCTAAGACCTTAAAAGTGATAGTAGAGTCAACTCCAGATGATGTGTTTTTTTTTAATCATTGAAATGTTCGCACCCTTCCAAATATACCCACATATGCACACACACACACACACACACACATACACACATCACATTTCAAAGTTAGAATCTGAGATTTTTATGAATGTTGATTTTGTTGTTGTTGAAGATCTATCTGGTGATACTGTTTGCAGTTTCCTTGGTGGTAGGGGAAAGTTAAAAAAATTTTTTTATTGAAGAGACTCAATACCCCCGTGGACTAAAAATAATGGAGTCTGTTTTTCCTCTCATTTAACAATCCCACAGGGTGAATAAGGGGGTGGCTGTGCTTTACATAGTCATTCAAGGATCCAAGTTCTCTCCATCTTTCTAATTCACTTCATTTGCCTTTCAGATCATCACACTTACCTGGTAGACTTCCTATCTTTTTTTTGCCTCTCCTCCTCAGTTTTGGGAGCCCTAGTTCTCCCTCATCAACTCAACCTCTAAAGCTTAGGGTACAAGGTTCAGTCCTCTGATCCTCTTGTTTCTCTACATTACTCACTCTCTGGGTGATCTTACACAGTCTTGCTATGTTAAATAACATCTATATTGATGATTTCCAAATAAATACTCTTAGTTTATTTTGATCATATTTTTACTGGCCACTTAACACCTCAGCTGGAATCTCATGGGCACAACCTTGACATGTCCAAAACCAAGTTCTGGATATTTCCCTCCAAGTTCTTCTGTAGTCTTCCCAAGCTAAATTAATGGCAATACCATTTTTCAAGTTCCTCAAGCCAAAATCTTGATGTTATCTTTGACTCTTCCTTTTTTCTATCTCATACCCCATATCCAGTCCCTCAGTAAATCCTCTGGGCTCGGCCTTCAACATACATCCAGAATGCAGCAGCTTCTCCTCCTGTTGCCTTGTCTATACCTATATTTGGTCTCATTTCATCTCCTATAGTGCCCTAATACCTACTCAACATTTCAAATTCCCCTTCCCTCTCTTATTTTTCTATTCTTTTTATGTTTTTATTTATTTAGTTGACAGAGAGAGAGCACAAGCAGGGGGAGTGGCAGGCAGAGGGAGAGGGAGAAGCAGGCTCCCCGCTGAGCTGGTCTTGATCTCAGAACCCTGGGATCATGACCTGAGCCAAAGGCGGACGGTTAACTGACTAAGCCACCCAGGCACCCCCTGTCTTATTTTTCTCCTTTGCACTTGTTTCTAACACACTGTACATAATACTTATTTACCTTTTTTTATTGTCCATCTGAGCCCAAGGCAGGGGAGCGGCAGGGATTCTGGTCTCTTGTTCACTGATACAGCCTCAGCATTTAGAATGCTGCCTGCAAGGAGTAGACTCTCAGTAAATATTAGCTGCAAGAATGAATGATCCTTGTTTCTCCTCCATGGTCTGAGGAGGCATCCGCATGTCATATTTCAGGGTCTGAACCTGGAAATGACACATATCACTACCATTCTCTTAGGGAGGCCATCACTAATGGCCCTTTCAAGCTCTGTGGGGGTTTGGAAATGGCACTTCTTGCTTGTAAGCTATGGGACCTCCTAGAACTCTACAGTTTAGAAAAGGGTGGAACAGAATTTGGTGAGCAGCTGATAGTCTCCACCTTACCTGTTATTTACACTACTCATTTGTGTCTAGAATGACAACTAAACGCACTTTGGAGTCCCAGAGGTAAATTACAGGCTGAAGGTAGGCCAGGCTGTTCAATAGCAAGCAAACCCAAGAGTATTTTATAAACCATTGATCACTAGTTTGCTCCCTAAAGCATGGCTGGGGCAAATCCCATTTGAAAGTCTCTGCCAAGTCCCAGATATTCTTGCTAACTGCTTTAGACAGAAACTTCCCAGAACACAGAGACCATATTTTTAGACTTTTATTATTTTATTGCTCAGAGCAACCTGCAAAAGTTTTGCAGAAACAATATTGAGAATGAAGAGAAAAAAGAAGTGTGGGTGAAAACTCCTTAAATAGTATAATGAAAGAAACTTGTTACTGACTTTCCTATTATTATCTCCTCAATTTCTAGAATTTCTGAAATAAAACAGTGGATTAAGTTTCCTCTTCTAGTAGATTATAGCAATCTACGAAATGACCTCTGGAGAGATGAATGATATAAACACTTGGGGTGTGGAAAATCTACAGTCCAGAGTCCAAGCATAGATCTTTGCAGGAAACATAATCTTTGGTGTTGAAATTAATCAGTAGCCTAGCAGTGACGTTACTGTGCTTTATCTGAAATTTAAAAAGTCTTAAGTCCGTTCAGTCTTTTTTTTTTTTAAGATTTTATTTATTTATTTGACAAAGAGAGATCTCAAGTAGGCAGAGAGGCCGGCAGGGGTGGGGAAGGTCCTCTCAGTCTTATAAAATTACTTAGCTGAAGCTGATTCCTACAGTTAGCAGGTAGAATTTACGTTGTTATGCATCAGAATATACACATACTATAAACACACACACAAATTTGTTAATGAGGCCTACTCTTTCAGCAAATGAAACGTGGTACATCTGAAAATAACCACAGTTCACATCAAAAAGGTTTATTATTGCCTTGCTGCAAGAATTCATGATATTTTAAGCAGTGAGTTTGTTCCTCTGCCAAAGAATCCAAAGAAACCATTTCAAATGAATACCCTTTCCTCTGATTTTCGCTGTGTCCCGTGGAGGGTGTTCAGATAAAGGCAGCTGGTGGGAACAAAGCAAGAAGACAGGGCCTCTCAACTGTACATGTAAAACTGATAGCTCAATTTCTATAGCTGAAAAATCAGCTTCTAGATGTTTCATTTAAGTTCCTCCCTTTCAAATAACTAACAGAATTTTGGATTTCATTCTATTTACAATTTATTAAATAGGTAAAACATTAACATGTAGGATATACAAAGTCGATTTATAGTTACTATTCTAGATGTTTCTTGATTATGGCTATCTCAGAAACTCTATTTATTTTAAGATTTTATGTATTTATTTGACACAGAGAGAGAGAGCGCACACAAGCAGGGGGAGCTGCAGGCAGAGGGAGAAGCAGGCTCCCCACAGAGCAGGGAGCTGGATGCAGGACTCAATCCCAGAACCCTGGGATCAATGACCTGAGCCAAAGGCAAAAGCTTAACTAACTGAGCCACCCAGGTGCCCCCAAAACTAAGTTTATTGAAGAAGTTATATACCTTGTTGCTCTCAGCATTTACTTATTTTTATTTTTAAGGACTTCATAATTTCCTGGTTAGAGATTATAAAGAATTTTCATATAAAGTGAGAAAATAAAACAAATTAAATAGCATTTTCCATTTTAATAATACTCAAGTATACTTTAACTATAACACTAAACAAAGCACCAACACAAATTGTAAAAGTAGAAGGGATCTCTATGCAAGGCTAAATAAAACAGTGATTAGTGATGAGCCCTTTCCTTCTTTACCAGCACTTCTGAAATACTAACTAATAAATCATTGGAACAGCTCCTTTAGGGATCATTCCTTAAAATATTGGTATGTTACCTAAATGGATCCTTAAGTTTCTCGAAAACTAACTGCAAAGAAAAATTAACTTTCTTTCTTTCTTTCTTTCTTTCTTTCTTTCTTTCTTTCTTTCTTTGACAGAGAGAGAGAGAGATCACAAGTAGGCAGAGAGGCAGGCGGTGGGGGGTGAGGGGGAAGCAGGCTTCCTGCTGAGCACAGAGCCTGATGCGGGGCTCGATCCTGGGACCCTGGGATCATGACCTTGAGTCGAAGGCAGAGGCTTAACCCACTGAGCCACCCAGGCGCCCCTGAAAAATTAATTTTCAAACAATTAAATTATGGTTCAAACTTTGGGAATCTTTGGGCTCTGAATAGTAGTATAAATTTTACCCTCTCACCTTTGAGCCATGTTCACAGCTAAGAAAGTGCTCATTTCCCTTGCACTCTAGTATGGAATCTCTGGAGTTTTAAAATGGGATTCAAGAGGGGGCGCTTGGGTGTCTCAGTTAAGTAGCTGGCTCTTAATTTTAGCTCAGGTCATGATCTTTGGGTCCTGGGATGGAATCCCATGTCAGGCTCTGTGCTCAGCAGGGAGTCTGCTTGAGGATTCTCTCCCTTCCCCTCCCTCTCCCTCTGCCCCTCCTCTGCCCCCATGCATGCACTCGCTCTCTCACGCGTGCGCTCTCTCTCTCTCTCTCGAGTAAATAAATCTTTTAAAAAATAAATTGGGACTCAATGGACAATCAAGACTCAGTAATGATGAAGCATTTATATAATACTGAGACTGTATTGTGCATATCACATTTTATGGGTAGACTGCCTAGTCAAGCTGGTTATATCCACTTTTCATGGTCCAAGATGAGCTTGGGAATAAGACTGGCCTGCTGTACTTTCTAGAAGGCCAACTGCACAATCCTGTGGCATATAGAACTTGAGAAATATTTGTTTAAGCCTCATTCTGCTCAGTTCTATGGATCCAGCCTCCATCTGCCAAAGGGTTTAGAATCATTTTTCTTTGTGACCATACTTCTAGTTGTCAAGTGGTTTATTATTACTTTCCCATTTCTCTTAAGATTATGCGGATGTAACAGAGGAAAGTGAAGTGATTTTTCTGTGAAATAAGGCACATAATACGTTAAGCATTAGTTCAGATTTACTGACTTAGGACTGGAGCCTGTCAGCATCTACTGGGCAGTGTATGGAGTTCATATATAGTGTGCAATCCTAGCACTTTTTTGTTCTCATTCTCAATCTTCTGAAACAGCCCATTGCCTCTCCAACACATTCAGATTCATTCTGGAGCAGTCATAGTTGTCATTTCTAATACTTACTTAAAACCCAAGAATTTATTGTTCTTCTGACCTAATATATCTGTAAACAAGAGATCATATATTTTATGAGGTAGTCTATAAATAATGCTTTTAGACAACAACTTCCTTTTTTAATATCTGTTGGTTGGACTCATAAAAACATAACTTGAAATGATGGCTGTTTCCCTGATTCATTGGGGTTGAGGTTTTGACACCTACTTATACACAGGCTTTCCACACACCAAATTTAAAAGTAAAAGAAATCATTTCCCAGGTGAAATGCAGAACATGTTGAATTACACATACTTGCAAAAAGCATCTTATAAGGTACATCTTATAAGGTACATGCTCCTTGGGATTATTGTTAGGATCTTAATCAAAAACAAAATCCCAGCTCAGGTTTTGCAAATGTGGGCAGCACCACACGCATTCTTTGGAGTGTTAAAGATTTGCAGCTTGGTATTTCTTGGTTACTCTTTCCTAAGAAACATACAGGAAAAAAAATTTCCAGGCTTAAGAGAAGGGTCAGTTAAGGAGTTACTTAAACTTCCTTTGAATTTCTTGAGCTGACAGGTGGGAGGGAGCAGCTTGCAAAGAGAGGTTCTGTTAGGGCCAGATGTTGGTTGAACGATTGCTTTCAGACTCACCTTTCGGCAGAGACCTTCTCTGTTTCCTGGCGCCTCCTTTCTGGAAGTCTACCATTGTGCTCCTGGCATATGAGGTTTGGGGGAGATCAAGTCAGCATGAAGTATTTCCCTGCACAATTGCATACCCTTTTCACAATCTTCATAAAGCACTATCACTATCATTGATAGTCCATGTAATAGGTTATAAAATGTCACCTTGTTTCTCTGGTATTGTACCCAAGGTCTACTCCAATCCCTTTAAACACATACACACATACACACACACTACTGAGAAGCACTACCATTCAGGTTAGTAGCTGGGGTGTCCCTAATCCATCTGCCCACTACAGGTCGCTAACAACCACACTCCATCCTTAGGAGAAAATCACAGATGCCCAACAGGGCCTACAAAACCATGAATGGCATGTTCTCTAACTACCCCCAGCTTCAAGTCATGCCCATCTCTGTCTCAGGCACCACATGACAACCACCCTGGCTTGTTTTCATTCCTCAGAAGGGCCAGACTTTCCCCACAAGACCTTTGCTGTTCTTTCAGCCCAGGATTCTTCCCATCTTCCCAGCACTCATCTCCCATCCCTCACACATGCAGGCACAAGTCCTCTCTCTCTTTCTTTCTCTCTGTCTCTGCTAACTTTAACTCTGGCCTTCAACTCTCAGCTTAACGTACTCAAAATATGGTGGCCTTCCCCAGCCCCCAAATTTAATTTGGCCTCTTTTAAAACAATGCCTCAGAGTATCCCATACTTCTCTTCTAAAACACATATCACTATTTGAAAATAGGTATTTATTTATTTTTATGATTTGGTTTTAAAGTTGTTGTTGTTGTTTTTTTTCCTCACTAGGCTAATAATAAACTCTATCAAGGTAATCTAGGTCTCCCACCTCTGGAATCCTGGCAACTAGCATGTAGCAAACAATAAATAAATATTTGTTGAAAGAATGCACTTCGCTTCCACATTACATGCCAGGAGGAAAGGTCTCAGAACATTGGCCAACCAGGTTCCCAGTTCCAGGTCCCTGCCCTATGATGAAGCTATTGAAAAGGGCCCAGATGTGCCTTTTAATTGTCATAGAGCCAGCTCATGCTCAGACATGTATCTAGGCTGGTCATTCAACCATCCTTCAAGAGAACCACTGGCTCATTCCCTGACTGGTGCTAGCAGGAAGACGCTGAGTCCAGGTGGCCACAAAGTCCCTGTGCATGATAGAGGCTACTTGCATGCTTCCCTCTGGTCTCCACACAGATTGTTCACTTTTCCCACTTCCTCCTGGACATCTTCCTTCGCTTGCACAGTTAGAAGACATCCAAGCCCTTCCAGCAGGTGTTTGTATGTCTTCGCATGATAGGAGAAGCTAAGGAATGTTATCTTTGCAATGCCTCAAATCCAGTTGTCTCATGTCATTGAGCCTAAACTCCAAAGAGACCTCTTCCTAGAAGTGCCAAGTCAAATCCCTTATCCACAGAGTTCTCTAACTCCACGTAGTGGCTGTGGGACAGCTGTTGCCTCAAGACCTCCGTCTGCAGCTATGGGGAAAGCCATGGCTGAAGCGTGTTCAAGCCAGCAGTGTCACTGGCCCTGACGTTGGACGCGTGCGGCCCTTTCTCATGTTCTTCTGTCCATATCATGATATGAAGAGACTGCTACTCAGTTATAAAGGACGCGGGCTCGTGAAGGGGACTTTGTGGCCCTCTCTAGGCAGTCATCTATGGAGATGAGCAAAATCGTCCCACCCACTGGTAATAACAACTCCCGGTGCTTGGCCGCCCTGGGTCACATGTGCACTCTCCGCCGCTGGTTTCCGACCCCCAGCTGTAGCCCACCGGAGACACTCCTCAGCAGCCAGTAAGGCCATGAGCGTGACTAGTAGCTGGTATGAATAAATTGTTGTTAGAAATTCTCCCTCTAAGCCAGCTGACTGTACATTTCTTGGGCCATTTGTTTTAAGTGTAGCTCCCTTGCAGTTCCTAATAGGTCTTGGCTATACATAATTCATGGCTTCTATTTTAAAAGTGCTATCAGAAATCAATAAGAATATAAACACAGCACTGTTATAAATGTCCTCATAGCAACTGTCATCCGTGCCATGCTATTCTTCTCACAGAGGTAACTAGAACGATTGATGCCCTTTTTATATCTGGTTGTTTCACTCAGGTCAAGCCCCCACTGAATGAAGTATTAGCTAGTATTAAGGAAGAATACTCTACCCTGAGACTTTTAACTCAGGATGAATCATTGAAAGCGTAGTTCGAACCCAGCAGCACTGTGGCACAGTGGAGGTTTCAATATATTAAAGAATGTCTACTGTATAGGTGATGGGGGGGGTAGCGAATCTAATTAAGTTACTACCATGCAAATCACTTTTTGGCATTTATTGAAGTCCTTGACTATATTACATGTATTTTGCCATTTAACACCAAAAGGTGATAATTGCTTTCTTAATGGATGACCATACCTTCATTAAGACGTTCAATAAACACTTATTGAATGCCTACTCTGTGCCGGCCACCATGCCATGTGTTGGTGTTACCCAGTGAGTAAATCGTATTCCTACATTCAAGGTGTTTCTCTAGTCTACTCCGTTTCCATGGTTCCGTTCTTCCCTAAACTCTGGAAGATGGGCAATAGGTCTCATTCATCTCTGTATTCAAAGTGTGCTGCTACATGCCTGACACACAGTAGGTAGACAATAATGTTTGTTATTCAAGTTATTTAATGAATAAACTAATAAATAAGTGAATGACTAAATTAAGAAACAGAAGCTACTGAACAAATATTTGAAGATCTAGGCTTGTCAGAAACCACCAGACCAAGAAGCCATATCCATTTTTTTTCTCTCTTGAGTTCAGAAAACAGAAGAGACACATTCCGTGCCACCATTCCTACCATTTGGCCCCCAACCAGCCTCCAGTACCTATTTTCCCATGAATACATTATTTCCCCTTGTTCTATAGGAACAGATTGTCTAGAGTAACAGAAGGACCAAGGTGCTGGGTTTAATAAGCAATTAGGCAGGGCTTCCTCCCCCTTCCATTTCCCTGAGTTAGTCACAGGGTCAGTTACCGTCAGATTTTGATTTGAGCTTCTTCTAATATATGCATTTCCTTCTGTGAATTGATTAGACCCAGCCTGTACTTTAGGGGCTCCAGAAATCAGGTGCTTCACAGGAAGTAGACTGTAACTCAAGGGTCAGTCGACTCCTTGCATTCTAAAATCCACTAAATAAATGAACTTCAGGTTTGAATGGGGCACCGTATTAGCCTGTTTCTCTACTGACAATCACTGAGAGAGTCACCTTATCCCACTGAGCCCATATAAGTGACCACTCAGCAGGTTGCCTGAAGATACTAAGGCGCCAGCATTGAGCACCTGTTCCTGGACAATTCCATAAAGACACCCAAGAAGAAACTGGGCTTTCTTAATTTAAACTGTGGGGAAAGTCTAGTAATGACAAAGAATGGTCAACATAATGTCCCTTTTCTGATCATTAGCCTGGAAGTTTTTGTTTCTGGGTGTGAAGCAATCACAATTCATTAATCATTGTACTTTCAAGAGTGTAATATCTGTGGAGATCAGGAAAATCCCCAAAGGATTCTTTGGCAAAAAATTATCCGTTCATTTAACTGAAAACTTACCTGCATGGTGACAACAAATTAGACGAGGTAGACAGTTCCCATTCTAGAGGGTCTCACAATCAAGGGAGGGAATAATTCCAAATGTCTCAAGTACTGTGAAAAAACTGACACAAACCTCTCTCAGGGCAGAAGGATAAGATCAAATGTCCTCCGTTTCATGCAGAGGAGGGTGTATAGCTCAGTTCTTAAAAGGGCAAGCTCAGAAGACAGGTTTCCCTACCCACAGCCCACCATCAGGCTTCACAGGGCATAAGGATTGAGCGAGCCTGTATGAGTCAAACACTTTGTAAACATTGGCCACTCGCCAGCTCCTCTCCTTGGACCAAAATACCTGGCTTGTTCTATACATTGCTATTTGAAACGCTGTCTGCCCCATGTGTGACTCCACTTTCTTCTCATTATTAAATAGCCATCCCCTCCCCCAAAACTTTATTAAAAATTGAAATACCTATTATTGTTGTGATTAGTTGCTAAATGTTGTTTCTAAGACCAACGAGGATATTGCCCCCCCCCAAAATCAGACCTGAAAGAACGTAGGTCCCAAGGGCAGAGCCAATCAAGGTGGCCCCACGTGCAGCACCAAGGAATACTCAAGTCTTCCAGTGTCTAGGTAACCAGTGTTTTCTTCAGTACACACAGATATACCCTTGAGCCCCAGGAGACATGGAACTAACGAATTTTAAGGCAGGACCATAAGCAGTTCCAAAAGACTTATATAATCCCAAAGTTATCCTTGGGCTACATTTTGGGGGTGGGGAGAACATTTCCCTACTTCTTCATTTTCCATTGGGATAAGGGTAAATTTATAAATTCCAGTCCTAGAAGGAGAGAAAGGACTGGTAGCACTTCTGGATTCTCTTCTGGATTCCCAAGCAAGGAGAAATTATGTCTCTGATTGGTGATAAAGTCTCAGAATTTACCTTCAGTCCCTTTTCCTCTATTTTAGACACCTGGTCTCGGGATGTTATGGGTTGAATTGTGTCCCCATAAAGAAGATACCCCTACGCCCCCATCTCAGGATGGGGCCTTATTTGGTAATAAGGTCTAGATTACCAAAATAATCTAGTTAAAATGAGGGCCTTGGTGTGGTTTCTAACCCAGCATGACAAATGTCTTTATAAAAGGGGAAATTTAGACACAGAGACACACACACATAGAGGGAAGTCCACAGGAAGAAAAAGGGAGAATGCCATGTGAGGTTGAAGGCAGAGGCGGGAATTACTTTGCCACAAGCCAGGGAACATGGAAGAAACTGGAAGAAGCAAGGAAGGATTGTTTGCCTAGAGGTTTCAGAGGGACTGTGGTCCTGTCAATACCTTGATTTTAGACTTCTATCCTCCAGAACTGTAAGATGTAAATTTCTGTTGCTCTGTTGCTCATTTGTGATAATTTGTTACGGTAGTCCCAGCGAACGAATCCACCACTGACAAACACTTTCCCTGTTCACTCTGCCCCTACAAAGAAGGAATGCATGTTCTTCCTGGCCTCCGACTGAGACCCTTGAATCAAAATGCGTGAAGTGGGGTGGGTAAGGCAGAGATGTGGTGGATCATAGTAGCAAACCCATCAACATGCTTCCTTCTCTAAGTAGCGTTTATTGGTAGCAAAGCCACCAGTTAGATAAGTATCTTATTTCTCAGTTGTTGAATTTGAAGACCAGAAGCCTGATTTTCTAAACTAAATTCCACATCTAGGCAGAGACACATAGTTTGTGCTTATTAACTCCCTTAATATTCACAGCAGCCCTATAAGGGTCCGTTCTATTGTTATGCCCATTTTATAGATGATAAAGTTTAGGCAACAAGCAGCCAAGTAGTTTACCAAGGACAATGAATGCTGAGGATTGGATGGTAGGCAGCCTGGGGCCAGAGTCTGTCCCCTCTGCCCCAGCAAAGGCTCCATTCTGAGAGTAAGCCATTAAGTAATCCTATTAAAAAGGGATCTCGTGGTCTAATATATGAAGAGAACTCTGGATGAAAAAAGTAAACATTTCTTTAGTCTCTCTTGATCATCTCAGAGCTTTCACAATGTCAATGTGCTTTACGACTCTTCATTGGGGTATGGAGTTCACCATTTGGCCACAGAGCACTCTTCAAGAAGCATCTCTCAGGATTAATGTTCTGAGGAACCCCAGTTTGGGAAACATGGAGAGAGTACTTGGGGAAGATACTCTCTGGTTTGGATACAGATACAGGATTTTTTATAATTTCTATATATCAGTAAAAATACTAAGCAATTCCTTCACTTAAATTCTACAAAGAGTTATATGACTTTTTAGGTAAGACTGGGCCATTCAGGGGCTGAGACTGACACATACTCAAGCCATTGCGGTAAGAGACAGTGACTGCTGTAACAGATACAAAGCAAGGTCAGCAGAACACAAGGCTACATCTCTGAGGAAGAAAGGGATAATTTCACGGACGATTTGGAGTTGGCGCAGGACTTGAAGGATAGGCAGTTATTTTGGATTAACTATTTAAGCCTAAATCAGTTCTGTCCCAGGATAGGGTCAGAAACCCTGGCGACTCTGGAGGTCGGTTATGATCCTAGCATTTGTACAGGGGTAGCATTCCCTCAGCTGAGCAAGGATCACAGACTGGCAGCCCCTAAGAAGGACTCTTGTTTGGCAAACATAGTGACTTTTGTATGTATACGTATATATGTATGTACAGCCTTCCTCCCTCTTCTCCGTAGTTTCACTTTTCACAGTTTCAGTTACCCACAGTCAACAGGGGTCTGAAACGAGATTTTCTTCCTTCTGACATCACCAGAAGGTCGACAGTAGCCTGATGCTATGTCACGACAAACAATGTCTTTTGCCTCCCTTCCTCTCATCATGCAGGCCTTTGATCATCTCCCGTCATCAGGAGAAGGGCAAGTAAAGATACTTTGAGAAAGAGAGAGACCCACATTCACGTAACTTTGATTACAGTATGTTGTTGTAATTGTTCTATTTTATTATTGTTGTTGATCTCTTACTGTGGCTAGTCTATAGATTAAACTTTATCTAGGCATGCATGTATAGGAGAAAACATAGTAGATATGGCTCGGTGCTGCTATCTGGGTTTGCAGGCAGCCACTTGGGGTCTTGGAAGGTATGCCCCAGAGATAAGGGGGATTACCGGAAAAGTGTAGGTTCGATTGAATACATGTACTCTTGGGTCCCAACATCAATCCCATTTTACTTATCTGCCTGGTCCCTGAAGTCATCAGAGTGTCCCTCCTCCAGGCTGGTGTGACCATGTGTCACAGCTAAAAGAGGCAAGGACTCTACTCCCCTACAGCATGTCAGTATGACAGAATCCTGGAAAACTTGAGAGCTGGGTCTCTATTGGGCGTACCTATGAAATATCCCTCTGGAAACAGTTGGTTGATTCTTCCCAAATTGGTTATGACAACCTCCCTCCAGACTGAATTCATATCCCTGGACAGTGGCCCCTACCTGTGGTTGGCCCTGCTTATAGCCTTTGAGTTCAGTAATTTTTATAATGGATTATATTACATTAAACTCGGCAGATCTGTCATTCTTTTAAATATGCGGGGAACAGGAGAAGCATAGGATGCCAAATAATTGAAAAATGTAATCTTTAAAAATCATTAGTTAATGATCTGCAGGCCAGTGAGGTCATTTCCCTTAGGGGCTCTTTAGGTTTGTTTTGAAATCTTTGGTAGTTTGTGTTGTTCTTCTAAACTAATACGGTAACTTCATTAATGTCCAGAAGGTAAACATACATACTGTTTACAACATACTGTTTTGGCTATAAGGACTGGAGCACACTAAAATCTGTCCTTACATACAATACTCTTGTAGAGCTGTGACCACAAGAACTATTCTGTGTCTCTTCATGGGTATGGCCACACAGGGTCTGGACAAAGATACCAACAGAAAGCTTTTGTGAGCCACTCCTCACCTTTTTTCTCAAGAAGGACAGAGATTCGAAATCCCTCTTTTTTCTTTCCCCTCTGGAATTCATTTGAAGCTGTGCAACACACGGCTTGAAGCTATGCAACACACGGAACTGGTTTTTCCTTCCTCTTGGAATAGGCTTCTTCCTAATGAGGACACCGATTCTGAGGGATCACAGAAATGTCCTGATTGCTTCCTTCCTACCCCTCTGAGCGTCCCTCGCTCTGAAGGGCCACCCAGCTCCGGGTGGTAAGACCTGGGCAAAGCGACTGTGCCCAGCCATGGCTCCCAGGCTAGTGAGACCCTCCTCTCCCTTTGTGGATATCCTATGTGAGCCTTCCTCTCCCAGGGTGGGAAAATGTATACCAGAACTTCACTGAAAGAGAATGTTAAATGTTTAAACTTTTATAAGTGAACAGACAGCTATGATCTTAGAAGGGTGGGGCAGGAAACTTTGCTTTTCATTATAAACTCTGCACTATTTGATTTGTTAACTAAGTATTATTACTCTAATTTCTAAAAAATGTTTAAGTCCACCCTTGAATACTGGAGCTGCTGTATACATACCTTTGTTCCCCTTTGGGGGCAAAGCTTCCTAAAAGAGCTTTCCACACTTCCCATCCCCCTTTCTTCTCCTTTCATTTCATGTATTTTACAAAGTTACAGTGTATAACTGATTTTTATCCAGTATATACATACAGCTTTTTAACATCCAGCTAGTACTAAAAGTCTTTTTTTCTTTAAAAAAAAAAAAAGGTTTTATATATTTATTTATTTGAGAGAGAGCAAGAGAGAGAGAACATGAGTGGGGTGAGGGGTAGAGGGAGAAGCGATATGGGCTCAATCCCAGGACCCTGAGATCATTCTGAGTTAAAGCAGACACTTAACCAACTGAGCCACTCAACTGAGCCAACCGCTTGGGGCATCATAACCTCTTCACTCTTCTCTTCTGTTGGATCCCCTTGCATTGATCAGGTATGGGGTTGCCAGTACTAAAAGGCTTTAATGAATACTAACACTCCCCTGTCCAGTCCACAATCCTGCCCCCCATCCCACTTGAAGTGGAAACCACTTTCAACTTTTATGTTGTTTCTACTAGTAATTATTTACATATTTTAAAATTATAAGATTATACTGCTGTTTTTTGATCTGTTTTAAACATTTTCCATGTATTTCCTGTTACAGAAGTTAAGGTATGTCATGAGAGATGTACTCACACACACACACACACACACACACACACACATACACACACACTCACACCTCTTTCCTTCTTCATTCTCTCAGTATAGCTTTATTATACTTTTTGGCTGTAAGCAGTCATTTACATTGCTATAACCAGAAAATATACACTGTTCAACCCAAGTTGCACATAATATTTCCTTTCCATGCAACATTTTCTTTTTTCCTGGAGTCAAAATTGCCATTTCTTAGCTTCCCATATGTCTACCATTTATTTTGTTCTAAATTCTTTCCAAGAGATCTGCTGAACCTCTTTGAATAATTCTTCCCAAACATTTGAACACATTCATTCCATTTTTCACCTAGAAACCTCCCTCCTAAAGCCCTTTGTCTTCTGTTCTAGTTGGGAGAGCTTAGTTGCCCTCTGGAACAGCTTGGGGCATGACAGCCTCTTCACTCTTCTCTTCTGTTGGATCCCCTTGCATTGATCGTGATCATCCCACCATGATAATAGATCCCAAAATGTATTAAAAGACTCACTATTGACATTTATTTATTATTTACTGCAGTAGACTGAATTCTATCCCCCACTGGATTCATGTTGAAGCTCTAACCTCCAAGGTGACTATATTTGGAGATAGGGCTTTTAGGAGATAATTAAGGTTAAGTGAGGTGGTAAGGGTGGGGTTCTAAGTTAATAAGCCTGGTAGCCTTATAAGAAGAGGAAGAGAAAGAAATCCTTCTCTCCACCATGTGAGGATACAACTAGCTGTCTGCAAGCCAAGAAGAGGGCTCTCACCAGATTTCCCAGCTTCCAAAACTGAGAGAAAAAATACAAGTTTAAGCCACCCAGTCTATGGCATTTGGGTATAGTGGTCTAAGGGGACTAAGGCAGTAGCTTCTCACTGGATGAATCTGAAAATATCAGTCTTTGTCAGTCTTTTCTTAGGGTTAATTTAGGTTCTCCAGAGAAGAATCCTCCAATGTGCTTTCTAGTCTGTTGACAGAATTCTGGGAATGTAGCATGAACATTTTCACTCTATCTGCATGCCTACAACTCCATGCAGTGTCCTGTTCTTTCACTGGACTAGATGTCCTGAAGTCAAGAGTCTCTCCCTAATCCAATTTCTCCAGAGAATAAAACTCCCTGGGCAGGCTGGAGGCACGCGGGAATGTAGTCAGCTGGCTGGATCATGTAAGAAAAGGGATCTGTGAGCTCCATCATTGTATAAAAACTTTCAACCAGCATCTCTGTTTTCATCCAGGCACTCACCTCCACCTTCTGAAGTACCTGCCGGATTCAAGCGCACAACATCTAAAGAGCTCTATAAAGCAAACTGATTTGTTTCTCCTCAAAATTCCTCAACCCTGCCCCTGCCCCCATCTACCTAAGCATATATCCCATGTGCCCTGCTGAGTCAAGTCAGCTTCTGCTTCATATGCTTTCCATCTTCCAAAAATGTGTCGACAGTGCCTTACCTGCTGTTGTCTCCTTTCCTGTTAGTTTTGACCTCGTGGTTTATTTCTCTTGTTGTTCCTCTTTTCTTACTTGGTGGAAATGTATTAAGATACAGTCCGTCTCATATCCTCAAGCCCTTTTGGCAAACACTGCCTTAGCTTCCATCTCCCCGGAAACTGTCCTTACCAAGGTCGGCAAATATCTGTGATTGCCATTGTGGTAGAGGCTCTTAAATGTCTCTTACCAAGCTACCCAGTAGGAGAGGACTCTGTTGGTCCCTGTCTCCTTCACACAGCACTTCTCTCCAGACATCTGCTGGTTTTCTCCCACATTGCTGCTTCTAATCACCCACCTCCTTTATTGGTTTCTCCATCTTCCATCTCTACTTGAGGACATAATGTTGGAGTCTCCCAGGTGTTAATATTGGAACCTCTCTTTCCTAGTCATGACTTTCCCTTGGGTAATTTCTTCAAATTCTCGTTGGTTTAACTATTTTCCACCCCCTACATGAATATTTCCAGACTTCATCTCTCCTCTGGTCTACAGACTCATCTCTCCAACTGCCTATTTTATATCTCTCACACACCCACAAATCCTACCCTCATCTCTGAACTCCTTCCCACTTACAGGCCAAGATCCCTAGTCAACAACCGTTATCTCTTGTCTCTTAAAAAAAAAGAGAGAGAGAGAGAGCAACCAAGTCAAATAAGGTCCTAGCATCAAATTCATGACAATTACTAAGGGTCTCCTATGTGGAAACCACCAACACCACTGGGACATATCCTTTGATGATTGGGGGAGGGGCCCTCTCACTCTTACCTTCATAGGCTCCAAGTCATTATCCTCCAAAAAGAAAAAAATTTCCCATTAATTCAAACTTCTATTTTATAAAGAAGAAGAAAAAAAATGCTGAGATGATCATTTAAAAGAATTCACTGTGGGAGAAACCACCAAAACAATGCAGAAATCAGAAGAAACACCAATAAAATTTTCCATTTGGGGAAGGGAGAAAAACACAACTAGGAAAGCATTCCTTTGCTTTTTTTCTCTCTGCCACCCAAGTTCTATTTGTACTTGACAAGGCCAAACTAAACTTTCTGCCTTGTTAGGAACTGCAAGGATTTTTCCATTCTTTTTTTTTTTTTTCCTCCCTAGACCGCAGCAGTCCTCTTCCAGTATAGTTGGTTGACTTCCACTTCTCACCATAATTCCATTGGATTTCTCTCCCCATTTTCTCTAGAGAATGTCATTTGAGTACATTTTCAGTGCAAAAAAAGAAGAAGAAGGAAACTTTAGTTGATTTTTTTTAAAATCGCTGCTTACTACTCAGTAACCCAGGATGCTGCCAGTTAAAAAAGAATTTTCTTTTAGACGTATTTTCATTTTATAGGAACTGTGCATTCATCCCTCTGTCGTTGGTGCTGTGAAGGACTTCATGGGAGCAGTCCTAAGACTAATGAATTGCCTTAGTAAATGGAGGCCTCAATTTGCTTGGGTTTATTGACTCTTTAATTCATTTGCTTAATATTTCTGCTCGTGCAAAGGAAAAATACGGCAGTGGTTAAGAGTGTAGTGGTTCTGAAGCCAGCTGCTTAGGTTTAAATCCTAGCCTGGCTCCTAAGCTCTGTGACCATGGGCATGTCATATAACTTTTATCCCTCAGGTTCCTCATGCTATTGATATACAAGATTGTGACATGCCCAGTACCTTCTAAAGGCAACATAAATGCTAGTTACTAAAGGCTTGGTATACATTTAATGCTAGGGATCAAATGATAGGCAAGACCAACATCTTGCTCTTTGGAAGTTTCTAGCTATAGGACTTAAGCAAATGACTTCACATAAGCCACGGCTTAATGATTTGTAATCAAGTGTCTCCCTCACAGGATTGTTGTGGGAATCACAGGAGATACACTAAGGAAATGCTTGATAGGGTATGGCCCGAATATTAAATAGCCAGTGTGCGCTAATACTGGCCAGCAAGAAAGGCAGATAATTATAACAGCCAAAAGGCTGTAATAACTCCTGGCAGGGAAGTTTAGGGTGCTACACCGGCACCCACTAGGATATCTAAATTGAGTCCTGGTAAGTAAGAATGAGTTAGCCAGAAAAAGAAGTGGAAGACACTGTTTCCAGAGAGGTGAAGCCACTGGGTTAAGCAAACTGGAAGGTTCAGAGAGCGAAGAATGAGAGTGGGTAGTGGCAAGCTTTAAAACTGGAGTGGTAAGCAGAAATCAAGCTCTAGTGGGCCTTTTCAGCCATTGTCAGAGATGGGTGACATGTAATGGGCTCGGGCAGGGGAGCGATAAAACCAGAACCGCCTTTTTTTTTTTTTTTTAAGATTTTATTTATCTGACAGAGAGAGATCACAAGTGGGCAGACAGGCAAGCAGAGAGAGAGAGAGGAGGAAGCAGGCTCCCTGCAGAGCAGAGAGCCCGATGTGGGACTCGATCCCAGGACCCTGAGATCATGACCTGAGCTGAAGGCAGAGGCTTAACCACTGAGCCACCCAGGTGCCCCCAGAACCGCCTTTTAAAAAGAGCCTGATGGCTGCAAAAAAGGGGCATGGAATGCGCAGGCCACCTCCAGAGGCAGGAAATCCTTTGGAAGCTGCTGCCTGTTGTAGGTTCTAAGTGAGGAATGGAAAGTGGTGGCCTGGGACAGAAGGACAACGGGATGGAGAGATTTGGTATGCTTCCCTCCTTAATCCTGCCACTTTCGTGAGCACTTCGCGGCCTCAGTTTGAAGTCCTCTATTCCGCCTGCCCCCCCTTATATAGAGTCTCCTGTGACCATTTATTTGGCTTACCTCCTCTCACCTACCACAGTGAGGGGTATTTTTTTGTTCTCCTGCAATTTCCCAAAACATCCCACCAGGGTAGCATGCCCCTGAGGGTTCACCAGCAAGTTTGCCGGTTTGAGTGCTGATTGTCTCCCACGAAGAGAGCAATTCTTTTTTTTCCCCTTCCTTTTTAAAGATCACAAGTAGGCAGAGAGACAGGGGGAAGCAGGCTCCCTGCTGAGCAGAGAGCCCAGAGCCGGGCTCGATCCCAGGACCCTGGGATCATGACCTGAGCTGAAGGCAGAGGCTTAACCCACTGAGCCACCCAGGCACCCTGCGAACAATTCTTAATCAAATACTGCTTGAGGCTCATACCATTTGTTTTGTGTGCTGCCATCTGGAGCTGCCCCCAGACATGTCATGTGACGGGAGTGCTGCAGAGATGACTAGGACTGCAGTTTTCCATCTAGAAAGTTAATGTTTACCTCGCTGGGAGGAGAAGTACAAGTACTTCTTCATGAAATAAAATAATGAGTTACCAACTTCTTCACCACCTGACCATACTTTATCCAACTACTTAAAAATAGTTCGTTGGAAACGACTTGGGTGTTGGGCAATGGGAAGGGTGTATCTAGCTTTTTCCTGGGAACCCAACCCACCCCAGTCATTTAATTCCCAATGAGAGTTCAATGTGACCCAGCATAATCCAATACAGAAGTCCTGGGTTGTGATAAGATAAGTAAGCAATAAATATCTTATGCAAATAAGAAGACATGACATTTTAGAGTTACTGGCCTCGTATTTCTCTCCTAAACCATTGTGGGAGAGAGTTTTATGGGTTTGGTTTCTGGCGCCATCTTTGTTCAATAGAAACCTGGGTCACAATAGCCTCAGGCAAAATTAGTAGGTGAAGGAAGTGGATTTAGACAGCCTTTCCCACTTTTCACGATTGCATCACCAGCCTTCAGTGCCTTTGCCTGATACTTTTTTGAAAGCAGGAAAATGAATGAAGTAATTCCCAATAAGTCTTTAGTATGTTTGTATTAGTGTCAGATGGATACAGTCCCAGGGAAGCAAAGGTGATCTCAGACTCAGAGGGCCTGAGGAATTTGCTGAAAAACAGGAATTTGGGGGTCATTAACAGGAGGAAGTCCAGATCAGAACCAGTTCACTTGAGGTCAATGTCCAACCTGAGAGCAATGAACATCAAGTCTTCCTCCCCTCCTCTCTGGCAATCCCCTGTGCAGCTTTGACGTTTAACTCCACAAACCTTCCAATACCTTAACTTCAGATCTTTTTTTTTTTTTAAGATTTTATTTATTTATTTGACAGACAGAGATCGCAAGTAGGCAGAGAGGCAGGCAGAGAGAGAGGAGGAAGCAGGCTCCCCGCCGAGCAGAGAGCCCGATGCGGGACTCAATCCCAGGACCCTGGGACCATGACCCGAGCCGAAGGCAGAGGCCTTAACCCACTGAGCCACCCAGGTGCCCCTTAACTTCAGATCTTTAACTGCTATTACAGTAGCAAGCGTCACTCTGTGGTACCCACGCAAAGTCCCCTTGGCCAACGTTGTTGAATCGTATCTCTTGCAACTGTGTCCATTCCAAGATGATAAATTTGCAATCCCTCTCTCTCCCTCTGAGAGCAGTGGCCTCAAACCTGCACTTCAAGTTCACAGAGACTTCGATATTTATCCATTTTCCTAGTCTCAGCCCCGAATTCCATTACTTCATTCACTGAACTTAATGTATTAGGTTTTTGCTTTGTTAGATACTGTTCTAGACCAGTTGTTCTCATGCTTGCCTGTACACTGACTCATTCAGAGACCTTTAAAAAATACGGTGCCTGGGACCCACCCAGAGATTCCAGTTCAAGTGGTTTGTGGTGCCATTTAGGCATCAGGGATTTCTAAAGCTCTCCAGGAGATTCTAATCCACAGATGAGGTTAGAGACCACTGCTCCAGGTACCAGAGATACAGCAATGACCGAGAAAATAAGGCAGGGTCCCTATTCTGAGAAGTTCAAATTCTTTCCCTCCTCTTACTGCCTGCCGCCCTAATACTCTCACCAGTTTACCCTTCTACTAAACGTGCTCTTCCAAGTGCTGGTCCTCGAGAAAACCATCTAATGGCCTCTCCTCAGGCACCCAGGTGTCCTGGCACAGCTGTGTTAAAGATATCATTCTGCAGATTCGCTTCATGATATATTTATGAGCTCCTTCCTCAGCCTGGCTCTCAACATCGGCAAATTTTTACTTATCTTTTGCCAGCTTCCTTTCTCTTTTCTGAAAGCAGCTACCTCAAATCTTTATCTCTCCCTGAAAACCCTCTGTTGAGGTCCTACCTCTCTTCCTCTCAGCCATTTACTCAGTCTCTTCTTTAACAAAGAAAATAGTAAAGGTGTATGCTCCAGGTGGAAAACTCTGCTTTGCTCTGGCAAAGGGGACCCGTGACCTCACTGATGAATGCGATACTTGATTCCCTATCCTCACCCTCTCTATAGCAGAGAGTATTGATCATGGTGATTCTGTATTTAAAATGACTACAGTTTGGTCCAGATGATGTGGAACTGGAGGCCAGGAAGTGGGCCGAGATGGGAAGAGCAGGCTGCTTTCCTTTCACCGTCTTCTTGATGAAAGCCCAGTTGTTTCAGAGAACTCTGCTATCAACAGACAATGCCTGGGAATCCGTGGTCAGATTACATAGCCAAGAGAAGGTCATTTGCTACAGGCAAAGGGCCCCAGAGTCTTTTTTTTTTTTTTTTTAGGGCCCCGGATTCTTAATTGACTAAGCAGTTGGCAAATCGTGATGCTCAAGAACCATTTTGTGTGACATTGTACCCCTTAGAATGTTTCCACGAATTGATTCTAATTAATTAAGATCCTGAGTATGGGTTATCTGCAAATTTCAGAGGAAAGGATATTTACGGACTCTTTGAATTACACAACTTAGAATGGTTTTTGTTGAATGTGTGGTTTAACTTGGGATTATCTAGGGCACACCTGCATAACTGCTCACCTTACCTTCATGATGGCTTCTTTTTCTCCTAATTGGCCCTTGTTATAAAGATAAGGTCAAGCCTGACCAAAGAGCATTTTCCTACCTCAGTAACAGCAGATACAATGTTAACAACTTGGGCTACATTTAAACTGTATAGTAGTTAGTATAGGGGAGGGGTTTGGGAGAGTGACTGGTTAGGCTAAACTCTGAGGTCATTGGTCTTTTTTTTTTTTAAGATTTTATTTATTTGTCAGAGAGAGAGAGAGAAAGCACAAGTCGGGAGAGCAGCAGACCAAGGGAGAAGCAGACTCCCTGCTGAGCAGGAAGCCTGATGTGGGACTTGATTCCAGGACCCTTGGATCATGACCTGAGCCAAAGGCAGACACTTCACCAACTGTGCCACCCAGGCGTCCTGTCATTGGTCTTTTTAATTTGTCCTACTGTGTCTCCCAGTGGAGGATCTGGATGGAGTTCACAGCCTTTAGAAATACCTTACCATAAACAGGCCTTTCATGGACTCCCAAAACTCTGAAGGGAGCTGTGGTGATTATTCTCCCTTTGCCCTTCCAGATCCATTCTCACCCTTCTATAACCCTGGACCCTGAACTTTACTAACTGCACCATGTGGCCTTCCTCTCTCCAGGTCAGTTACCGGCAGGAAATCTGCAGGCAGAGGAGGGAGAGATCAGGATCACTGTTCACCTGACTCTCTGCAGTCTGAATGGCTACATTCCTCCCCTAAGGCCACAGCTTCTGTCTAGCATCCCCTTCTCATGGCGCTAGCTCTTACTGGTGCTGCAGACGTCTTTCCCTAGGCCCAGAGGTGATACTGACTTCCAGTCATCATTTCTTGTTTCCTTTCTGTACTGGCCTCTACGGCTACTTCCTTTATACAGAGTCCCTTCGTTAAGACTCTTTTTCACTTAATTTCTTTGAGTCTGACAACTTTGTCCTACCAAGACCCTGACTATATTGAGCACATGGATAATGCTATGCCTATGGTACAGCATTTTGGTGAATATAATTACTATTGTTCTATGTTTTCCTCTTAACTTTTTCTATTAATTTAGTTACATACCACTTAAATTAACTAGCATGTGGCTGAGGGTGTTATCCTAGAAATGAAGGGGAAGGGGAGGCCAGAAGTGGTTGGCACTGGTAGACACAATTAAAGTGGGCTCTAAGCAGATTGTCAAGTGGTCCATTAGTTGGGGTGAAAACCTTTGAAAACAAATGTGAAATAAATACATTAAGTTTTAAGTTACTTCTGGGTGAAATATGATCCCATTCTGATAAATGTAATTCTAATGTGTTCATCTTATTTTCCCAACTCTGAGGATGGATGGATTGATTGGTTTATTTAAAGAACAAACACACATGGGATGGTGGGAGAGGGCAGAGAGAGAGAATCTCCAACAGACCAGCAGACTGAGCAAGGGGTCTGATGAGGGGCTGGATTTCACCAACCTGAGATCATGACTTGAGCTGAAATCAAGTCTGACCCTTAACCTACTGAGTCACCTGGGTGCCCTGTATTGAGTACACTTTGAAACCAGGGATATATGCTATGCCTTTGGTCTCCCTTATAAAACTCAGCATGCAGTAGGTACTTGATAAATGTTGATGGGACAGAGGGAGTCAAAATAGATGAAAAGTACAATAAATCAAATGTATTTATTGAGTAGCAGCAGTTTGCTAAGTGGAGAAACCTAGAATATATATAATAGATAATTTTTTTCCTTCAGATTTAATCAGAAGAAAAGTAAATATGTAAATGAAGCCAGACCAAGGAACAGATGGTTAAAAGAAGGACAAGGTTAATTTATGAGAACTAGTTAAGAAAGGGCAAGGGCAGGGGAGAGGGGAGAATGAAGAATGCCAGGTTAGGGGTGGGAGTAAGTGATATAATGTTAAGAAGTTAAACAGAAAATAGTGGATTTTAAAAACACACGCCTGGGTGGCCCAGTCCTTAAGTGTCTGCCTTCACTCAGGTCATGATCCCAGGGTCCTGGGACGGAACCCTGCTCAGTGGGAAGCCTGCTTCTCCCTCTCCCACTTCCCCTGCTTGTGTTCCCTCTCTTGTTGTGTTTCTCTCTGTGAAGTAAATAAATAAAATCTTTTTAAAAAATTAAAACACACAAAAAATAGAAAATGTTTTTAAAAATTATAGGCAATCACTTTCTTCTGAATCTTAAAGCATTCATATTAAATATTGAATGCAGATTAAGGAGCCATCATATTTTAAGAGGATGTTGCAAAGATATAATAAATGAGTTAATGATATATGAAAGTATCCTGGCTTCTTTTCAGTGACAACATTAGTGTAAAAGCAGGTGTTCTTTCATGTCAAAATTACAAATTTTACATATAATATTATCTTTACTAGCCACTGCCTAAAAACATACCAAAGATTGGAAGAATTGAAAAACTGAGAAGTCAAAGATTTTCCTCTGTTATTATTCACCTTCCATGTCTCCATATTCCTGACTATATTTAGTTACTAGGAAGTTGTATATGATACAGGTATAATTGATACAGGATTTATTACATAATTAAGGTCATTGGCTGGATACTTCCACGTAGAAAGCACAATACGACACAGTGATTACCTCCCTTCATTGTAGCAAGGGCTTGGACAAACAGGTGGACTTTGTACTTGCATGTTAGACATTTTGGTTTGAACTAACAGCTGGAATGTCAGATCGGCATAAAGTCCTCCAGCAACATCATCCTCCTTCACGTTTTAAATTAGAAAAAAAAAAAAAAGCCTGTTTTAATTTGCAATTGCAAGTCTAATTTGCAATTCCTTTTAAAAAGGGCAAGTTGGGGTAAAGTGATACAATCCCATACAGTGCCCTAATAAAGCGCATGGAGGAGGTTGTATGTGTACACATTCTAACTGGAATAGAACCAGGAGGAACAATTGGAGAGGCAGCCAATGGAGAGAGTCTGTGTGGCCTGGGAGGTGAGCAGGCTGCCAGATGTGTCCTCCAAGGGGTCACTTTCCTGGTGTGGGCACCAGCCTGGAAGTCTGGTCTTTAGTCTGGATGGCTTAAAATTCAACTTTGCTGGAAACTGACTCACAAGAATCAGAGTCACAGAACACTCCAAACATTAGAATTAAACTATTAAGCTTGTTAGTAAATTCTCTTCCTACAGACTAGTCTGGACCCATGACTCACGCAGAGAAGGAGGTTGGCAGTAGAGTGGTAAGGGATGACCTTCCCTATCGAAAAGGAGCCTCAGTGTCCCTGGTGAAGCTGGTTAAAGCTGAAGCCCCCTCCACCTCCCTTCCCCCCTCCTTCTTACCTAACTCCAGACTGCTTTGTGATTCCGATAGCCCCTTCCAAGTTGGCATGATCCCAGATCAAGAACTCTGGCTAGTATTTCTTTAGGAAGAGTGCAGTTTGCTAAACAATATAGGGAAAAAGGTAGAGAATCATTGCCTTGGGCTGGAATTGTCCAATTCTTTTTTTTTCTACATTAGAATCTTCTCAGGTGGGGTGCCTGGGTGGCTCAGTCAGTTAAGTGTCTGCCGTTGGCTCAGGTCATGATCCCAGGGTCCTGGGATTGAGCCCTGCATCTTTGGGCTCTCTTCTCTTTGAGAGATCTATTTCTCCCTCTCCTTCTGCCTCCCCCCCCAAACCCCCACTTGTGTTCTCCCTCTCTCTCTCTCTTGCTCACTCCCTCTCAAATAAATAAATAAAATCTTTTTCTTTAAAGATTTTTTTTTTTAATTGACAGAGACACAGCAAGAGAGGGAACACAAGCAGGGGGAGTGGGAGAGGGAGAAAGAGGCTTCCCGCTGAGCAGGGAGCCCAATGTGGGGCTCAATCCCAGGATCCTGGGATCATGACCTGAGCCATCCAGGTGCCCCAGTAAATAAAATATTAAAAAAAGAAAAAGAATCATTTCAGGCACTGACTTAAAATGGTGTCTGGAATCCCTCCCCCTGAAGATGCAAAAGTCATGGGTAGGCTTCACATGATGATGATTCTTAGGAAACTGGCAAGTGTGGGCAATGCTGCTCCAGGCTAATCTATCTAGGAATCATATCATGGTCATTAATTTTTTTTTTTTTTTTGGTGCTGCTGCAGCTGAGTTTTCTTTTTCTTTTTTTTTTTTTTAAAGATTTTATTTATTTGACAGAGAGAGATCACAAGCGGGCAGAGAGGCAAGCAGAGAGAGAGAGAGGAGGAAGCAGGCTCCCCGCAGAGCAGAGAGCCCGATGCGGGACTCGATCCCAGGACCCTGAGATCATGACCCGAGCCGAAGGCAGAGGCCTAACCACTGAGCCACCCAGGTGCCCCACAGCTGAGTTTTCTAAAGCACTTGTTCCCACTACCCACCAAGAGTCTCAGAACTATCTCTGCCCTTTCCCTTGTGGTCCCAACACTCACGCCTTTATGGTAGAAGTGCTATACAGTAAAAACAAAGCAATCTCCACATTAGCCATTCAAGCATATGCACAGATCCCAGAGGTTAGACCAGCCCTAACTTCCGGTTGAAGTACTATATTTCAACCAACTGTATTCTCCTGAGTAGTACTGGGAGGGGACTCAATACTGTCAGTCCAATCAGTTGATTCCCTTCCCACTCCCGCTCCATCCCACAGCTGTGTACTACCTAATTGACTCCATGGCTTCCTATCTTGAGCAGTAAAGCATCCCCACACCCACCCACCCCCAACCTCCACCCCTACTGGATCTCTGTCTCTTCCCCAAGAAGAGCTGCTCAGAACTTTAAGCCCTTTTTCTCCTGCCTATTCCCAAAACACTGTCATGATTTGTCATTCCTTGTCAAGTATATCTAAGTGCAGGTGGTTAGGGACCAGTTAGTGTATTTTGGATACTAAGGGAGGAAGAGGAGAGGAGCAGGGATCCTCCTAGTAGTTTGGCCTCTGAATGGGACAACCAATATGAAATAAGACCATTTGCGTGGAGATTAATCTCATATATCTCCTGAACTCTATTACCTTAAATAAGTATGTCTCCTTTTCGGCTTTTAGTTATATTACACAAGACTACCTTTTAGTGTCCTGGCTTTAAGAAAAGGTCCAAAATGTCAGCTCCAGAAAGGGTGGAGGGTGAGTTTAGAGAGAAAACCTCCTCCCACCCCACTTAGCTGCCTATTCCATCTATGTACATAGTTCCATATACTTATTTCTGTAATACTCTGATTTATTTCCCCTGATCTCCCTGACTCTACCCACGGCTCCCCAAAACCTTCTCCTATAACTTTGGAAATTCCTGCTTTATAATCACGAATTTTCCTATCTGCTCAGTTGTGTCTCTAAGTTTTCCTTATATTTTTCGGCCTTAACTTCAGTCTTGGGAAAGGCTTTCTCTGCAGCCTGTCAAGGATATCCAGTGATCTCCTCACACTCTCTGTATCTTGGAGTTGAAAAGTCGGGTCTGTGTCTCTTTAATTTCTAGAGATACTTCTGGACTGAGATGATACCAGGCTTTCACAAAATGCCCTGCTTCTTTGAGGCATTCACATCTTCCGTATTATCTTCTTCCTTTCCTCATTCCAACTCATTATTAATTGTTTGGTACCTGATTCACACCTGTCTTTTCTCCCCCTTGTCTGGCCCTCATTCTGGGTAACTTCGGCATCTGTGAGACTTGCTCTTCTAGCTCCCAGAACTCTTTCTCTTCTCCTTCCCTCCACCCCATCCACCCATTCACAGCCACATTTCAGGCCCTGCCGTTGCCCAAACCGCTCAGAGAAGCAGTTCGTAAATCTCACCACCCAATCCCCTGTGCTTCCAGATTTTTCTATCTCTTACCCCCGGTTCCCATCTCTGCAGTGTCTCCAGGATCTCTAGGCTACTGATCCTTTTACTTTTCCCTTACTTTTCCCTTACTCATCCCCCTCCTCTTTCTGCTTCTCTCCCTTACCATTTTTATTCCCTAACCCATTGCTTCATTGACACTAAGAGAGACTCCCTCCCTCCCATCTACCGGCCCCATTCTCTGTGCCTGTGCCCCCTGTTAGAGAAGGACACTCTTTGCCTCCATGGCCCTGACTTCAGTCTTCATTCCATCTGTCAAATTTATGTTTTTCTAGTTAGTTAATGTTCTTACTCTCCAGTGTGGCTACTTCAAACTGTTTTCATTCTTTCTAAAACCACCCACTGCTCCCACTTCCTTATTTTCAGTTGATGATGTCACCTTGTGGTCAGCAAAATGGGCCCCCAAAGATGTCCACACCCTAATTCCTGGAACCTGTGAATATGTAACATCACATGGCAAAAGGGACTTTGTAAGTATAATTAGGATTATGGGCTTCACTATAGAAAGAGTATTTGAATTATCCAGGTGGGCCCAATTTAGTCACAGGAGTCCTTTAAAAACAGGAAACTTTCCCCAGCTCAGGTGAAGAGATGTGGCAGAAGGAGAAATCAGAAGGATTCCAAGTGTGAGAAGGGCTCAGTTCTCTGTTGCTGGCTCTGGGACAGATGCCTCTGGCTGCCAAGGGGGTTCCCCAGCTGACAAGCCCAGGGCAGCAGAGACCTTGCTTCTGCAACTAGAGGGAGGAACTAGAGTCTGCTTACAGCCGGAACATGTTTGGAAGCTTGCCAGAGCCTACTGATAAGAGCCCAGCTTGTCAACACCTGGATTGCAGTCCTCGGGAAATCCGGAGCTGAGAAACCAGCAGAGTCTGGAGGACTACTGATCTGCAGAATCAGGAGCTAATCCTTTGTGTTGTTTCAAGCTCCTAAACCTGTGATTTGTTACAGCAGCAATTGAAAGCTCATACATACCTCTGAACTCACAGAGAAGAAGCATGGAGGGCAAGGATTGCAACTTCCTAGATGCGTCTACAAACATGATTCCCATGCTTCTTTTTTTCCCCCTTTTCCCTCCTGTAGGAGAGGAGCTGTTCCTTCTCCTCTCCAGAAAGCCAGGTCAGCTTCAACCCCAGCTGGCCCCCTGTGGGCTCCAGCTCTCTCTCATTCCCACTTAATCAGATTCCACTCCACCTTGCAAAACCCACCCCCCACTCCCACCCTGGTTAAGGGGTGACCTCCATGTCAGCAATGCCAGGGACTTTTTCAGTCTTTATTTTACCTGCTCACTCAGGAGCGTTTAATGGAGATGGCCATTCCATCTTTCTCAAATAGCCTTTTCCTCAGTTTCCTTAATACTACCTCCCCTAGCTTTCTTCCTAGTTATGTAATTTCAGGTCCCTCTTGCAGTGTTCTCCTTTACCAGTGTTGTAGTATTTGGCCTCTCTTGGACCTCTTCTCTTCCTACTCTGGATACTGCTTCCAGGCCATCTCATTTTTTCCTGTGGCTTCATTATTATCCACATGCTGAGTAGCCTAAAATTTGTATCTCCAGGTCATGCCTCTTTTCTGAGTTCCAGACTAACGTCAGCAGCCCACTTGACAACTCCATTTATACAAACCACATCTCAAACTCCTCTTTTAAAATTCAGTCTCTGTCTTCACAAACCTGTTCCTTTTTTGGTGTCCCTTGTCTTGGTAAAGGGCACCCCCATCCACCCAAGTGCTTAAGCAAACAAAAAGGAGTCCGAGTCATTTTGGGCTCTATCTGTGAAGCTGATCAATCTGCAAATGCTGTTCATTACACCTCAAATCCAGTCCACTTCCTGCATTCCCATCTCCTCATGCAGACACTTTCCTGATGCTCACATTCTGCACCTGGACTGCTGCAAAGCTCGTAGCTCCCCTCCCTCCACCCTCCCTATCTTCCTTCAGGTCAGAGGTAGATGGACACTGATCTTAAACGTGGTCCATGGTACCTTTCATTTTTCTGAAAACTCAAAACATTTTTATTTAATGTAGAACATTGGCACACAAGTTATAGTAGTACTAATAGAAAAAAGAGAGTCCAAGACTTCTCATGAATAAAAAAAATGTGAAGATATTATCCAGAACTCCCAAATTAACAGACTACCAGACTGAAACTAAGTTCAATACAAACACATACCTGCACAAGCACATACATTTTGGGGGCCTACAATAGAGCCACTAACATGATAATTATGAGGAAAGAATACATGACATAGCGCTAAATTTTTAAAAATCCAAAAAAGAATCCTCTGTACGATGTCACTGGGATTATCTTAAACCGCTTAAACCGTAGAAGTTTAAGGAAGGGACACCAAAATGTTAACGTGGTTATGTTTTTTCATTTTTCATTTGCTTTATAATATGGTAACAGTACCTTATTGTTAAAGTTTAAAATAAACATGTTTTAAAAACTAAAGAAAAGTAGTGTTGTTAAATCAGAGTTGTATCTGTGTAGGTGCAATTTAAGGAATAGTAGGGCCGCCTGGGTGGCTGAGTGGTTTAAGCCTCTGTCTTCGGCTCAGATCATGATCTCAGGGTCTTGGATTGCGCCCCACATTGGGCTCTCCGCTCAACGGAAGCCTGCTTCCTCCTTTCTTTCTGCCTGCCTTTCTGCCTACTTCTGATTTCTCTCTGTCAAATAAATAAAGTCTTAAAAAAATACTTTAAGGAATAGTAGTTAAAAAGTGTATATTTCGGGGCACCTGGGTGACTCAGTCAGTTATGCCTTCTGCTCAGATCATGATCTTGGGATCTTGGGATGGAGCCCCACATCAGGCTCTGAGCCCATTGTGGGGGTCTGCTTCTTCCTCTCCTTCTCCCTCTGCCCCTTCCCCTGCTCCTACACACATGCGCTCTCGCTCGCACACGGGCTCTCTCTCATTCTCTCAAATAAATAAATAAAAATCTAAAAACAAAGTATGCACTTTGAAGCCAAAGTATTGGTTTTATGCCCTAGTGATACCACTTACTTGGGTGTGAGCTCATCAAAATGATAATCTTTCTTATCTTTGGTTACCTCCTATGAAGACAAGGGCATTTTGAAAACCTACCTGAGGTCATTTCTTAAAGGATTAAATGAGATAATACAGCTAAAGCAATGTGCATAGTCCCTGACATACAATAAGTACTCAATAAATGGTAGGTGTTTGGCCCTTGGATGGGCCTGGCACAAAGTGAGTATCTAAATTCCAAATCCAGGGCACCTGGGTGGCTCAGTGGGTTAAGCCTCTGCCTTCGGCTCAGGTCATGATCCCAGAGTCCTGGGATCGAGTCCCACATCAGGCTCGCTGCTCAGCAGGGGAACTGCTTCCCTCTCTCTCTCTCTGCCTGCCTCTCTGCCTATTTGTGATCTCTCTCTGTCAAATAAATAAATAAATAAAATCTTCAAAAAATTTAAAAAAAAAAATTCCAAATCCAGAAGGTGAACAGCCTTATTCTCTAACAGTTCTGGGTGTTACTGTCTCTGCAATGAGGCATCAACCCCCTGTCATGGACTTATATTATTGTCTTCTTAAGTTTTAACGTTGCTTGTGTTGCTGTTTTTAATTCCCAAAATACAGGTTTATTGAAAAGTAATCCAAAAATACAAGTTTCTCCTTCACACTCTGCCCTTCGATACCTCCCTGGCAAGAGGTAATGTAGTTTGGTTCTAGATTTTTTCATAGAAGTGGTGTTTATTTCACAAAAATGGTGTGTGTGTGTTGGGGTGTGTGTGTATGTGTTGTGTTTTCCCTCTGCTTCCTTCACTGCTTATATTTGTCACTAACAAGGACTGTTTTATTTTCCTTTTTTAAAGATTTGTTTATTTCAGGAATGCCTGGGTGGCTCAGTGGGTTGAAGCCTCTGCCTTCAGCCCAGGTCATGATCCCAGGGTCCTGGGATCAAGTCCTGCATTGGGCTCTCTACTCGGCGGGGAGCCTGCTTCCCCGCTTCTCTCTGCCTGCCTCTCTGCCTACTTGCGATCTGTCTGTCAAATAAATTAAAAGAAAAAAATCTTTAAAGATTTGTTTATTTCAGAAAGCGAGAGAGCAAGAGAGCATGCACAAAAGCAGGAGGGGCAAAGGGAGGGGGAGAGAGAGGCTTAAGCAGACTCCGTGCTGAGCACAGAGATCAACTCTGGGCTCAATCTCACAACCCGGAGAGCGTGACCTGAGCTGAAACCAAGGATGGGATGCTTAACCAATTGTGGCATCCAGGCGCCCCAGCAAGGACACATTTAAAGTCAGAGACTATGGGACTATTTTGTTTTTTTATTGCCTACAGAGTATCCCCTAACATGGAGTCACTTCACTATTGGTTTGTTGTTTAAGGCTTGTTCATTTGTTTATTTCACTCATTGAGTATTACATGCTAGGCACTATGCTAGATCCTGGAAAAAGTGTAAATTAAGAAAACTTTCCCATTGCTGAGACCAATGTTTAGAAGTGCATGTGGTGATTCTTAGATAAATAGCATGGGCACAAAGTAGGAACTCAATATATTAACATTGTTGGTTGAGTCAATGATTTATGTTATATCCAGAGTAGGCATTATTATAAGAGGAGATAAGAACTACAAATGTTTCCCTAACTTAATCAGTATGTTTTATCATAACAAAGAAATATCTGTAAAATGGTATTTATGGTATTCACTGGTTTAGAAAAAATTGACAAGAACACACTGGCCAGGCCAGCCCTTTCCTTCCCTTAGAGCCTGTAGCACCGTAATTTTTGGAAGCTGACTACAGCAAGGACTTAGGAAACTCTGATACATTCTAAGATCAAAAAGTTAAAAAAAAAGCAAAACACTTTTCTGTGAGAAGGATAAGTCACCATTTTTCAAGACACAGAAATTAAGATGAATAATTTGCTTTCTCATATGCTAACAATGAAAAAAATGTAAAAACTTGCAACTCAATCACAATTACACTATTACATTTATTGGAGCATATTTAAGTGTGTAATAAAATGACATTGTTATTTAATTCACAATATTTAAACCGAGTAATAACCACAAATCCAGAACTATCCATTCAGCTGCCTTCCGGACAGGCGACCCTCTGGGATGAAGCTGCGGGACTTGCATCATGGAGGAAGACAGCAGGGTGGCAGGCTTTGTTCTGAGCTTTTTTACTTCATCCTTCTGCTTAGGCCTGAAAGCCCACTGCATCATTTTTTGAGAACTGGAGAAAACCTTACTGATACTTATCTCTATAACGTCCAAATATTTGACCATTATAAAGTAGGGAGTCAGTGAGATATTCACCCAAACTTGCCTGTGGCTACGCACTTGAATCCAGTCCCTCCGCGATACCAGTGGACAAGATATTCAAGCTTCTGATTAAGTCTGTGAGTCTTTACAAAAAACTGTTCATTTGAATTTCCATTTACTTTGACTGCATCCCAGCAAACCAATCTATTTGCTATTGTCTTCTGGGCAAAATGCCTGGGCTTTGTAAAATCGAAAACGAACTCCTACTGAAAAGGAAAAATAAACCTGAGGAAAATAAACTTCAATTGTTGGTGTTCTCTTCTGGGTTCTTACCTTTCCATAGTTTTTTTTTTTTTTTCTTTTAAAGATGTATTTATTTATTTATTAGAGAAAGAACAGGGGATTGGCAGAGGGAGAGAGAGAATCTCAAGCAGACTGCCTGAGGAGTGTGGGAGGGGGGCAGGGTGCTCCATCCCATGACCCCCAGAGCATGACCTGAGCTGAAACCAAGAGTTGGAAGCTCAACAGACTGAGCCACTCATGTGCCCCTTACCTTGCGGTAGCTTTAAATGAGTGCATTTTTCACAATAGTGATGCTGAACCTTTGATTAATTTCAGGAGCATCTTCATTTGGGGGAAACTTCTGTAGTGGCCTCTCACAGTTGTGTGTTTGGGGGCTGTCCTGCATTTTGTTGTTGTTGTTGTTTTTACAGTAGTTTTTAATTACTATAGATGAATGATTGTTTACCTACATGATTTCTGCAATAGGCACCTAGAGATGCCTCTGGATGATTTTTCCTTATTGTACGGCATCGCCCATAAGTCAGTGCAAATTCTAAACATCATTACCCAGTCCAGAAGTAGAAATGAACATAAAACATTTATCATTTAAATTCAATAAAGTTTGGGCCTCATTCTGATTCATCCCAGTTAGAATCTGAGACAGCCATTGTTTAGAGAACTGCCCAGCAGGTGTATGAATAGCAGCTCTAAGAAATCTAGAGCCTTGACTATCTTTTAGGAAGGCAACACCCTTCTAAAAACATAACTGCTGAGTTCATCAAAGAAACCACAGCCCGGGTGCCCTGTGTTCCAAAAGCTGCGGAAGAGCGCAATGTTCACTCGAGCAAAGAACTAGTTTTTCACTGTTTATTTTGGTTACGGTCGCTTGTCCTTAAAGAAAAGCACATTGATTAGGACGAGTGACACGGTAGTTAGTCACCGAAGGGAAAGTATTATAAGCCTCATTCACTTGGAGAACCCTTCCAGCTCGCACCTAGAGTTAGCCACAGAGCGGACCTAGGACTACCCTTGCCAGGCAACCTCCTGAGGTTTGGGAACCCACCTCTTTGACCTAGGCCTGGGCGGCACCCTTCGAACAAGCGTTGGCTGGTGTCCCCAAGCCCACTCACGCTGTCGTCAGGTAGCAGTTCCTGAATAAGGCAAGGACGGGGTGGGGGATCCCTTTCCGGCCCCATTCTTCAAAGTTGCCGGGAGTGGGACCCAAAGAACTTTCCCAGATTGATCTCTGTCACCGCTCAAGGAGGTCTGCTCCCGGCCGGCAGGCTTTCCGCCGGGAGCCAATCGGCCCGGCGGGACAAGCCCCTCCTTCCCTACACCTTCAATGGCTGAGAGAGGGGAGGGTCGGCTGGGGTTTTCTTCTTAAGAAGTCGCACCGGTTTTTCGAGCTCGGCTCTGCGCCTGGACAGCCACCGCGGCGGGAGCGAGCGCTGCCGCCACCGGGCCGCGGGTGAGTCACTGTTTGGAAATGGAGTGGGCGGGCGAGGGTGTGAGAGAATGAATGATGTCAGGAGCGCGCAGGGCGGCGGGCGGGGAGAGCGGGCCGCCGGGCCGCGGTAAACAGCGAGCGCCGCGCCGCGCCGCGGGCCGAGCGGGCGGGGAGACCCCGCCCTCGGCGCGCACGGAGCCGTCCTCGGCCTCCGAGCCCGGCCCGTGCTGCAGCGCCGCCGGGAGCGGCCTCGGGGGCGGCGGCGGCGGGGGGACCCGGAGAGCGGCTTGCCTAGCGGGGCCGCGGCGCAGACGGCGAGACCCTGAGCAAACTTTCTAGCGGCTTCGGTCCGGGGGTGGCTGCGGCAGCGGGCTCTGTCTCCTGGCGGATCCCCGCCCGGGAGCCGGTGCCTTCGGCAGGGAGCGTCGGGAGCCCCAGCCGAGAGCGGGTGAGCAGCGCCGGGAGGGGGCCGCGGAGGAGACCGGGCTGAGAAGCCGCGCGTCGGGCACCGCGCGGGGAGGGGGAAGGTGGATAGCGAGCGCGGACGTGGCTCTAATTCGGCCCCCGCGCGCCCCAGCCCCAGGGCATCCTTCGTTGGTGTTGCCTGGCAGGGGAGTGGATGTGTGGCTGAGGCTCCTGGCTCTGAGCATTCGTCTCATTCATTTGCGACCATTTCGGGGAACTCGGTGCTGGCGTTGGAAGGACACAGATTAAACCATACAAGGTCCAGAGCCGCCCGGGAGGGCAGGACTGAAGTTCGGGAGGTGGAGGAGGGACTGTCTTTTTCTTTTCCCAGAGGCGCTTACTGACGATGTGTGAACCGCAGTAGCCCGGCCCTGGGCTGTCCACCCCGAAACCTTTCCACGTTTGGCATTCCCCAGCCACTCTGCTTAAGGGAAAGGAGGGTTGGATTCTCCGCGCAAATGGGTGGGTATGGACCCGTCTACCTCTCCGAGAGTCGGATAATCATCAGTAACCCGCGGCCACCTCTTGAAAGAACTCAAACGTTCTGTAATCTTTAATATCTCTTTTCAATCTGTGCCATTCTTCTGTTTCGTCTCGTCTGCTCTGAAGTGACCTCAAAACGTTTTGACGTGTTTGCTAAATTTTGAAGAGGTCCCACTGTTTAGTGACTCTAGGTTGGGCATGGATTTTCAATTTAAACTTAACTTTGCAAATCCTTGGTGTCACTCGGAGTCTCCTCTATTAACGGTGGGTTCTCGGTCTCATTGAAGACTGACTCAGTAAAATGGGACTGTCACTACAGATGGTAGTAACGAGGGTGTTAGAGTGAGAAAGACCTAGCATAACGTCTGGCACAAACTAGACCCCAACCGGTTGTAACTGTTTATGTATAAATCATGGTGTGTTCCAGAGCTGGCATGGGTGATAATTAAGTTCCACAAAATTTCCTGCTTATAAAGTTGGTGGGCTGAGGTTTCATGTGGGAGATCCTTTGGCAAGTTCCTTAGCTCTTCAGGAAGTTAAGCATTTCATTGTGGATGCCTGAAAGGGTCTTTGGTTTCCATCCCATTTCAGTGGAACTGCCCTTTACTGTTTAAACAGAGAGCAACTCTGGAAAGTGACAAACATGGAATCTGGAGGAAGACTGGAGGGGTGGAAAACTCTAACCTTAACTTTTTTGTACTTATTTATTTATTCAAAATAGGCAGTGCAGAATTTCCTTTTTATAGTCCTTCCCTTGGTTTGTTGCTAGTCTCACCCCAAAGTAGTCTTCCGTTGAAGTGTTGTCTTACAAGTTAATATTTAATTCGGTTTCTTTAGTTTTCATTTTTAAGTAAAGCAGATTGACTTAGCAACCTGGAGGGAAATACTGGAAACCCTTGGGTTGCTGCCTCCTGGCCTCAGTTTCTCTTCTCCTGGGATCTTAAAAAGCTCAAGGAAATATATGGAAGGATGGGAAGTATTTGCTTGGGAATTATTGAAAACATTTGTTCTTAACCATAGGTGTGATAGCTTTTAGGGTCAAAGGTCACAGGGAATTTTTCACACCACATGATGTGGAAAGGTCTTGGGCTTTGAAATCCAGAAGACCTGAGGCTATCTGTATGGTTAACTTACTTGCCATATTTGAGCAAGTGACTTAAACTCTTGGATTTGGGAGGGACTTTAAGCAAAATATAGGGCAAAATAGAAATAATCTTACATCTATTAAAATAGACAATGGAATATAAATGGGAACTTTTTTTTACAAAAGTGCTACTTTGCAGTGAGTTTTTTTTGGGGGAGGGGTGACAGTTACTGAGAATTCTAGCCAGTTTTGGACTAGAGTAACCTGCCTACCTTTACTTAGTCTCTTATGGAGGAATTGAAGCCTCTAACCTGAGCTATCAGACATTTATTCACTTTGTTCCATTCTTAAACATTTAGTGAGCAGCTCCTATATTCTAGCCACTATGCTAGGTACTAGTAATGCTAACATGAAGGAGATTTTTTTGTCCTTGAAACTTACAGTCCAGTAGAGAGCGCCCCTTGCTTTTGATTATGGAGGGGGTAAAAGGAGCCAAAAAGGAGGAGAGGATGAGGAATTGGGAGGAAACGGGAAGTGAGTAGACTCCCATAGGCTGCCTGCCGCTGATAATGCAAGATCCAGCGACTTTACAATGAGTCCTGAATTGGGGATCATAAATTCTTACGAGGATGAACAATGCAAATATGCCTTGCTTTGCCCAATAAAAATATTAGAGACAAGTGAGGCCATTAAAATAATTTTAAATGGACACCAGAGCAAACTTGTTTAAATGAAATCTGAAGGGTAAATTCAGCTATACCAGGATTGATTTACTGTGAGCAAAGCACGATGGTAGATTTTTTTTTTTTAGTTTTATTTATTTATTTGACAGAGAGATGACAAGTAGGCAGAGAGGCAGGTGGAGGGGGTGGAAGGAGAAGCAGGCTCCCCATTGAGCAGAGAGCCTGATGTGGGGCTGGATCCCAGGACCCTGAGATCATGACCTTAGCCGAAGGCAGAGGCTTAACCCACAGAGCCATCCAGGCACCCCATGGTAGATTTTTAGGAAGATAATCACTGGGTAGTAATATTGCAATTTGTTAAATTTTACCTGTATAGTAAGTAGTATATTACTTATGGAAGTTTATAAGTACAGATGAAACAAACCAACAATCACCCCAGAAAATCACTTAGTGTTATATCCTTAAATTGTTTTTCAGCCTGTGAGGACCTATAACACAAGAAGCTAACGTGTATTGAGAACACTGATTTAGATTGCCTGAGGTTGCACCTGCTAGAAAGTCATTCTCTACAAAACCAAATTTGTTCCCTATTCACGGTTTTCTAACTTGCTTTTTTTCATCCAGGTGTGGACATCTTTATCATAAAATACTTTTGGATAACAGCTTTGATAGTTTTCTCTTCAATGGCTGCATCCCAACTGAACCAGTCCTCTACCTGGGGACAGTTAGTTTGTTTCCAGTTTTATTATTTTCAGCAACTCTGCACTAAGTATTCTTCTAGCTGTATCTATGTGTCTGGCCATGATGATTTTGGTCATTTTGCATTTTAAAACGTGGCTTATAGTGTTTAATGTAGCTGCCTTTTAAAAAATCATATTCAGAATTAGAAAGCTTTCTCTTTAAAACTCAAGAGTTTTAATTTCAGTGTTCCTTTAGTGTTTCTCTTAAGATTTCAGCAATAGGATCGACATTCTCTGTGGAGCTGCACGATAGGTCAGTAGCTCATTACACAAGGGATTTATCTGATGAAAACAGAACACACGGGCTTTCTTAAAGAGATATTTGGGCTTGTATTTTGTTATTAGCCAGAAAGCTAATCTTTTGTGGGCAAATAGAGCAGAGTGGAACCCCGCTAATTTTGTCAGGTAGCTCTCTATAAGAAATTCTACTTCCACAATTTACCTCCTTAGTCCCCATAAAGGTAGACAAGTTAAAAATTTCAGACGTTGCATTTAGCAGATTTATCACTACACTAGGTTTAACCAAGCTCCATCACTTTTAAGTAGGTCACCTTTTTAAAAAGCCTTATGCATTTGTTTGAACTCTTGAAAAGCATATTATCGTGAAGACTTTGTGGGATTGATTTAATGAAAGTGCAGTACATTTCCATTTGCTAATTTTCATGATAGGTATAAAACATTTCTTCATTTAAGCATTGTCAAGTTTTATGCTAATATCATACCCTCTTTGCTACCCTGAATCAGGATTTAAATTTTGCTTTGAGTTTATTTTTCCATTTCCAATGCTAGTTACTTTATCCCCTCATGGTTTTGATAAAGCATGTTGGATTATGAGTAGTGATCAGTTTAGCTTCTTCATACAGAAACTCGAATCAGTTCCATTTATTAATTTCTAACAATGACTTGTAATTCAAAGCAGAATGTAAAGAAACAGGTCATAGAATGAAAGTTTAAAAAGGGGGCAGCCTAGGTGGCTCAGTCAGTTAAGCAACTGCCTTTGGCTCAGGTCCCCATCCCAGAGTCCTGGGATGGAGGCCCTCCTCAGGCTCCCCGCTTAGCAGAGACTCTGCTTCTCCCTCTCCTTCTGCCATTCCCCCCACTCGTGCTCATTTTCTCTCTCTCTGAAATAAAATCTTAAAAAAAAAAAAGTATATAAAGGGTAAGGTGTTATTTGCTGACTGGTTTTCCCTGCTACCAAACCAAATGACCAAATTAGGTAACTTGATCATGTCACTTAAAATTTTTGATCATGTCACTTAAAATTTTCAAACCAAACTTGGCACATTCCTAGATTTTTTTTTTTAAAGCATTAAGTAGATTGAGTGTTGTATACGTGCATCTTTTCTTTCAATATATCCCTCCGTACTGTTAAAGAATAAAACCACATACTAAAATTGTTAAAGAGGAGGGGATGAAAGGAAATGAAGGTAACAGATTCAAAGCCCAAGAGTCAGAAAAGACACCCAGCTATTGAAAGTCAAAGAGAAAGACTCTGGAAGGACCCTTTCAGGTAAATGTCACTTCTTTCCCTGGTAGTGCCTGTGCTGAGGTTCATTTATCATGAGACATTTCAACTGTGGGAAGGAGGATGCTCAATTGTCAGGGCTAGCCTCAGGCAGAATTGAGAAGGAGCTGAGATACCCACCTTCCGGAATCCTTGACTCTTTTTTTTAAAGATATTTTTTATTTATTTGACAGAGAGAGATCACAAGCAGGCAGAGAGGCAGGCAGAGAGAGAGGAGGAAGCAGGCTCCCTGCTGAGCAGAAAGCCCGATGCAGGGCTCAATCCCAGGACCCTGGGATCATGACCCAAGCCGAAGGCAGAGGCTTTAACCCACTGAGCCACCCAGGCGCCCCCGGAATCCTTGACTCTTAAGTGTACCTGGCAGTACTCGCTTTACCCCGAGAAAGTCTCCATGAGTGTCGGAATAGTGGCAGATTGTTCTCCAACTGGACTGGGGGCATCCTATTGTGGAGAATTGGGGTATGCCGGTCCACCCTGGAACTTAATGACCTCTTTTTATTAAGATGATTAGAAGTGCAAACTATGTGATAGGAATTACACTCTTGAAAAGCTTTTCCGTGAATGGGAAGAAACTGAAGGGAGGAGGAGCTCTGAAGGTGGAGAGACCACTGCAGAAACACAGCTGGGAATGTGCCAGAGGCAACTCAAGGTGTCCCCTGGCGGGGTGCGGGTGGGGGGGTGGGGGTGGGAGGGGGAATTGGCTCCTCCATCTTGGAAATGGGGTCCTGAGAGATCCTGCAGAGGTTGGCCTGGCAGGGGTGCAAACACATGTCACAAGCTGATGAAACTCATCCTGGGAAGGCACCTCTTAACACACATTCCACGGGAAGGGGTTAAAAATTACTTTAAGTAGGTAATCTGACTTAACATCTAGAGAAAACGTGAAGGAATGAGTTCTCATTTAGGTCTAGAGAAGTGGGTCAAAGAAAGAATACATGGTTTTGGATCATGGACCACTTAGCTAATTGAGGTACCCTGGAGGCAAACGTTTAGATGGCAGTCCGTCTCCAAAGAGAAGCAGAGACTTCTCAGGAAAATACTTGCGGCCATTGTTGAACTTGAACGTGAAGCCTTTGAAACTTGAACGTTCAAGCCTTTGAAAACAGAGCTGGAGCGAATCGTTCAAGCCTTTGAAAACAGAGCTGGAGCGAATCTGGTGAAATAGTAATGGTTAGATAATTTGAGAGACTCGGAGATAGCATTTTCCACATCTGCATTAGACCCTCTCTTCATCTTCAGACTGACCTGCAAAATAGAAACTGTGTGCTCTCCGCTGTGGAGGTAGGGAAACCATTTTTAGAAAGGTTAACATACTCCAGGCGGCAGAGCCGGTAAGAAGTAGAGCAAGAGTTTGAGGGGAGACCCTGCACTGCCCAATATCCCTCAGGGCTTTTTGTAATCTTCCCACTCACTCTGGAGATGTGGCAGTTTGAGGGGGTGGGGCAGGTGATACAATACCTTTTGATATAGGATTGTATGTTTACCGTGGGATGTTTATCTGGTCGCAACTGATTCAAGGTCATGAAGGAGTGCCAGAGAGGTGAACCCACACAGGCTTGCCCCACCAGGACAAAGGCAAATCTCAGAAAACAGGAGCAGCTGTGTAAAAGACAGGTCTCAGGGCCTCCTAGAGAAAGACACAATCCTCGGGGAGGGCAGTGGGGTGTTGTGAGACCCAACACTGCTGCTCACCACTAGGTGACCTTGGGCAGCTTCCTCAGATGCACCTCCATTTCCTGGCTGTTAACAAGGGAATAAAATATTAACTTCAGAAGGTGACCCTATGATGTATAAAAAACTTCGTGAGTGAAACATTGAGGGTAATGCTTGGTTCATATAACTACTCAGTGGCTTAGTGTTCATTGTTTTTTTGGCAGACAAGCTGCATCTCTAACTTTTTTTTTTTTTTGCATCTCTAACTTTTAAAGACAAAGTGTTCCATCCTATTATCTCAAAAATCAAATTATCACTTATTATTTCTTTTGTAATAAAATAGCCATTTGTCACATTATGCCCATTATTGGTAGGGTCTGGGTTCTGTCGATGTGCCTTCCCTCGTCCTTCTTATGGAGGTTAAAATAAAATCCCGGAAGTTGTTTGTACACCACCACTGAATTCAAGAACTTTCATAAGAAGTATATCACGTCAGCTGTGAATGCTGACAAGCTTTCAGAGCCGCAGTCACCATATGCCAGGCCTCTCAGCAGATGCTGGGAGCGTTCACGTCGCACAGCCGCCTCTGCCCCACAGAGCTCAGCCTTCTGAGGAGTATTGTACCATGAACACCACTGTCCCAGAAAATGCTTGGGGCCATTAAGAATCACAGACCCCACTGTCCTCCCCGATGCTGTGAGTCTTTCTCTAGGAGGCCCTGAGATGGTTTATTTCACACAGATGCTACTGTTTTCTGACATTTGCATTTGTTCTGCAAGTTGTTTAACCTCCAGTTGTGACTACCACCCGCCCCCAATAGCTACCAAACTTTAATAGCTACAGAGGGCATTGTTTTTATTAAATTATATTTGTATATGTGTGTGTGTATGTATAATATATCCTTTATGATGGATTGGTTAGTGCTCAGAAATACACTCCCTTGAAATATAGTTTGATTGGCGAGTTTTAAGCAGCAGGCAGAAACATTTAAAATCGTATTTACCAAATACTTAAAGCACTCACTATTTGTTGGGGTTTTTTTTTTCTGAGCACTTAGAACCGATTTACATCTCCCCAAACACGCTGAAGTGCATGTTATTATCCCCATCTTAAGGATCCCCATTTGAGACAGAGAGGTTAGGTCACTTGCCTAAGGTCACACAGCTGGGAGGAGGCAGAATTAGGTTTTGAAAGGAGACAGTTTAGTGGCAGAGTTGAACCACCACACTGTTGATTATAGAATCTAGCATGTATCTCACAATGTGGGTCCCCTTTGTGTCCTTACATGTGCAGTTTTTTCAAAGGAAACTTCACACCTGTCCAAACATGCCATCAGATCCCTGTGATTTACTGTATGGAGGGTTAAATGAGGTCCTATATTTCAGTATCAGTATTGAAAGATGGCAGTACTTAATTTTCAGTACAGTTTTGTCACAGTTTTTTTTTTTTTTTTAAGATTTTATTTGAGAGAGCACAAGAGAACACAAGAGGGGTCGGGGGCAGAGAGAGACAACACAAATGGGGCAGGGTCAGAGGAGAGCTGAGCAGGGAGCCCGATGTGGGGCTCCATCCCAGGATCCTGAGATCACGATCTGAGCCAAAGGTATATGTTTAACTCACTGAGCTACCCAGGTGCCCCTCCAACATTTTTCTCCAGAAGTTTCTGAGTGTTTAGTCAGGCTTGGTGATGAGTTTGGGAAAGAAGTACATTCTTCTGTCCCCTGATTAGTGCATTCAGCTCAGTAAGAAGATCTGCAATCTTATGCATGCTACTCTAATGATACTTATTTTTTCAGTTTTAGTTCTTTCACCAATTACAGTTGAAAGTTCTGTTGGGGGAGAGTAGCTTGTACGTGAGGTTTCATTGACTTTTTTCCCATAAGTATTGGAGATGGTGTTAGGCAGAGTCATGGCCCCCTGAAGGTTTCACATCCTAAGCCCCAGAATCTATGTATCCCTTATGTTATATGGCAAGAGGGAATTAAGGTTGCTAATCAGCTGATGCTACCATATGGAGATTAGCCTGGATTGTCTGGTTGGACCCAGTGGAAAAGAGAAGCACAAGAGTCAGAACCAGAGAGTCAGAACTAACAGAGCTTTGAGTTTAAAAAACTCAAAGGACCATTGCTGGCTTTGAAGATGGAAGGGGGCCACGAGCCAAGGAATGGATGCAGTTTCTAGTAGCTAGAAAAGGCAAAACTAGATTCTCCCGAGGGCCTCCAGAAAGGAATGCAGCCCTGCTGACACTTGGATTCTAGCCCAGTGCAAACCATTTTGTACTTCTGACCTCCAGAAGTGTAAGAAAATAAATGCATGTTGTTTAAGCCACTGAATTTGTAGTAACCTGTTAAAGCACCGAAGGGAAACTAATAGAGTTATCAGAACACTTGGCAAATTCGGTTCTGTTCCTTTGCCAGCCCCGGGAAGGTTGCTTAATCTCATGACTTACGGTTAGGGGCACATCAGGTGTGGTGAGTGTTTACATTTGGGGGGCTATCCTATTTTCCTATTATCCTGTTGTACAAAGTGGCAAAATTAGCCACTTTAGGGGCAGAGGGAGTTGACTCCATAATTCTATACATTTTTACACCTGGTCAATGTTTAAAATGCCAGTTCCAAGATTTTAGCAAAAAACAGTCTATGGAGCAAGTAGTGGCCCTTGGGCCTTTCCCATCAGAGTTGCTGGACAGAAATGCGGCTGCATCCCACAGAGTACTTGTCACCACCCAGCATTTGTCTGGGGGTAAGATGATAGCCCAAATGTGGTGGAGATGATCACTTGAGTTTTGACTACAGATTTGCTTTAATTTTTTAAAATTAGCTCTTTGCTTATCTAACAATGTTAATATGCATTCTCCGAGAGCAAGGATACATCTAGGCAAAGACTTCCCAAACTGTAACGCATTAAATAAAAGAGAATATCGTTCATTGGATCGTCTATCGTCTATAGCAAGTATCCAGAGGGTTTTAGGCCCCCCAGTAGGTGATATCTTGGAATCAAAGTATCAATTATTGGTATTTAAAGATAATAGTTTTAATGGATGGGGTTAGTGTTTGTTGTTGTTGTTGTTGTTTGTTTTAAGGCTTCCTCCAGTAACTAGTCTCCTAATCTTACATTGTGATTTGGAGACAACTTTGATTAATTAAAGGTCTCTCCTTTGTTACAATGTAGAAATAGCAGTGTAAGGAATAAAATCTTGGGCATTTTCCTATATAAAAAAATGAAACAAAGGCTAATGTAAGATTTTTTAAAATAATTTTAAAGAAATATGAGTGGAAAATTAACAGGATGGCATAAATATATATATATATGACAGTTTCTGGGAGGAGGAGACTGCCTTGCATAGAAATGCATTAAAAATTGGAAACTCCTAAAAACCACAGAGGTAGGACATAATTCATATTTGCATTTCCTTTAAATATACCCTTTCAGATTTGGAGTCACTTTGTTAGTTTAGGGGGGAAATTATAGATGTATAAAAAAGTAGGATTGATTTCCTCTTATAAACATGAAGGTCTGGAAAAAACTCAAAACAATGTGGAGGAAAGAAAGTTTTTGTCTCTGTTCTACAATGCTCTGGGCAGAGGTTTTCTGGGCTCTCCCTTCTCTAGCATAGGAACCTCTTGAGCCTCGGCTCTGTGCATGCAGTGCTCCTATCTGACCCTTGACTCATTCGCTTGCATTTTATCCCCATCAAGTAATTCTTGGTGAATGGTTTGCTTTTCCCTGCCAGTGTCTCCATAGCAGAATGAGGTTGTCTAGGTTATGTAAGAGGCCTAGGAACCTTCGCTCATACCAGCAGGTATCTGTCCGATCCCCTAGCCATTACTGATAAGTTAATAGACTGATATTTTCTGTTGCATCTTTCATTAGCATGAATCAGCTCCCTATTGTCTCTCTCCTGGGTGAACTGATGAAAGAGTTTCTGGCAAAGCCCAGACCTGGGACCAGTGTGCTGCCCTGCCCTCCCACCCTTACCCTAGGAGATAACCATCCACTAAGAACCCAGGGTTGTCCAGTAGAAGTATATATGAGCCACACATGATGGTCACATACATAATTTGAGTTTTCCGACAGCCACATTTTTTGTTACAAAAAGTTAAAAAAGGTGAACTTAATTTTAAGAACATATTTTAACTCCATATATCAAAATGTTCTATTTCATATTATCAGTTATGATCAATCTAAAAGTTCTTGACATGCTTATACATTTTTTTCCTTAATCTGCACTCATAGCACCTCTCTCCATGGATTGGCCACATCCCGAGGGCTTAGTAACCACATGTGGCTAGCAGCTACCCTACCAGGCAGTGCCGCTCTGACCAGCTTTACCCTTAAGCAGGGATACCCTCCTTGAATCTGGAGAGAATTCTTGAATAGTTGCCATCCAGTGATTCTGGTGTGTTGTGTAAAAATTGAGTGATGTCACTCTTCCCGCCATCTTTCCTTGCCACCATAGTGGTGTGCAGGAATGTCATGGCAGATGCTGTCAGGAGCAGTAACAATGCTGGAAAGGAGGCAGACTCCAGCTTCTTAGTAGGCCGGGCTCCAAAGTCATCGCCCGGTTTCTCGCCGCGATGACGAAGCCTGGTTGCATTGGCGAATTTGAAATCATTGATGATCACAGAGCAGGGAAAATTTCTGTGAACCTCACAGGCAGGTTGAACAAGCGTGGAGTGATCAGCCCGAGATCTGATGTACAACTGAAAGATTTAGAAAAATGGCAGGATAACCTGCTCCCATCCTGCCACTTTGGTTTCATTGTCCTGACAGCCTCTGCTGGCATCATGGATCCTGAAGGAGCAAGACAAAAACACAGAGGAGGGAAAATCCTGGGATTCTTTTCTAGAATACATATGTGCGAATAAAATGCCTCAGTGGCAAAAAAACAAAAAACAAAAACTAAAACTAAATGATGTCATGGAGTCACCTTGGTGAGCCCCAGAGAAAGCTGGTTCCCGTGCCTTTTGCTAGAAGACTGAGCAGGCTCAGCATTATGGTGGAACATGCCTCTACAGTTACTGGTGACGTAATGTGTGAATTTCAATGTCAGGAGGTGTGTCTGGGCCTAGAAAAGAATTATTTCAATAATTAGGCTCATGCAAACAGAAGAGATGACAGCTTACAGCTGTGATCCATGGGATGTGTGTGGGCGTCTGGCCTGGCCTCAGCCCCTCAGGGTTCAGCGCACTTAACTCCTCTTGTCTCTCACCTTGCTGTCTGACCTGTTTATCTGCCACCTGTCCTGTTATATTCGTCCTGTCCTCGCCCTGTTTATATCCATAATGCTGCTCTCTAGTTTATGCCCTTACTCCATTGCTTATCGTAGCAATCTGAGAAGCAAGACTCCTGTAAAAACAGGATGATGGAAATCATTACTTGATATCAAATATCCGTGTGCCAGGAACTTTAAGGTTAGAATATAAGAAGGCACAGGCATGGTGGGTGTGAAAGGGAGTGGAGGGAAGGGAGGAAGGAAGGGAAGAGCGCAGTCCTGTGTGGGAAAATGACTAAAAGCAGAGGGTCTCATAGCAAAAAACTCCCCAGCTACTGGGCAAGCCGTTGTTGTCACGAAATTCTCAAGATGGGTTGCTTTGGGTTTCACAGATGTATTGACTTTATTCAAATGCCTCTTGGATACAGACAGTTGAGACATGGTCCCAGGCCCTCCTCAGTTCCTTCTGAAATTGATTAGTACATTCGACACAATGTTTTGAGCACTTGCTATGTGCTAAACTTTATTCTTTTTTTTTTTTTAAGATTTTATTTATTTATTTGACAGAGAGAGAGAGAGGGAACACAAGTGGGGCGGGGGAGTAGGAGAGGGAGAAGTAGGTTTCCTGCTGAGCAGGGATCCCGAAGCAGGACTCCATCCCAGGACCCCGAGATCATGACCTGAGCCAAAGGCAGACGCTTAACCGACTGAGCCACCGAGACGCCCCTAGACTTTATTCTTGATTCTAGGGATTCAGTGAACAGGAGTTGAGGTTTCTACTCTCATGGAGATTGTTGGAGTTAATGTGTTGAGGGAAGAAAAGATGCTACACAGAGAGGTTGAGCAATGTAAACAAGTAAGACCAGTACATAAACAAGGTAAAGTTCAGTGTTGGATCCATGCTTCAAAGGCAGCTCTGTCACCCGGTGTAGAGTGACTGGGAAAGCCTGTGCCACCACAGTCAGGAGAGGCTTGTTGGAAGCATTGGGACTTGCACTGAAGTGTAAAAGATGAGAGGGAAGGGCATGTGCAGCAGGTGGAGGACGAGAGTGCTTGGTCACACCAGGAGTGGGAGTGAGAAGTGGCCAGGCCCCTCCAGATCAGGCGGGGTGGGTCTTGCAGACTTGGTACGGAGCATGAACCTCCTTGCAAATGCAGTGAGAAGGTGTCAAGAAGTGGTCTAAGAAGGAGCCGGCATGATCTGATTTCGATTTGTGACATACTGTGGCTGCTGGGCAAAGAAGGAAGTAGAAGGGGCCAAGAGTAGAAGCAAGATCAGTTGTGAAGCTACTGCCTGAGAAGGTATGCGGCCAGCAGTAAGAGGGCAGTGTTGAAGAGGGAGAGCCCTGGATGGATTGGAGAGGGATGGAGATAGGATTGACAAGATTGATTGATCAGAGAGAGAGAGAGAGAGTGACAGCAAGCAGGTATAGTGGCAGGCAGAGGGAAAAGCAGGCTCCCCGCTGAGGAGGGAGCCCAGTGTGGGACTCAATCTCAGGACCCTGGGATCATGACCTGAGCCGAAGGCAGACACTTCACCGAATAAGACACCCAGGCATCCCAGGGTTGACAAGACTTATGGTTAGGCTTTGATGAGTGACACGAGAGAGTAGGAGTAGTCAAGCGGAACTGCCAGATGGGTGGTAGGTAGGTAAGAGGGTTGTGGGGAATAGAGTTCTGTTCTGGCCACTGGTAAGTTTGAGTTGCCTGTTAGTCCTTTCTCATGGAGACCGATGTCAACCAGCAGTGACCTGTGTTCAGGGGTGAGGTTGGGTTCTGAGATGTTTGGGGAATCTGCCGTCACCTAGGGAGACTTCACAGGTAGAGAAGAGAGAGAGATAAGGCTTCAAGCAATGACAGTTGGGAGATCAAGTAGGAGACCGTGGAGGAACCATTGAGGCAGGAGGAAGACCAGAAGGGGAGGATGTTCCAGATGCCGACAGAACCGGGTGTCTAGAGCAGGATGGAGTAATTGGTGCTGTTGTAAGTTCTTGACAAGTTGAGTAAGAAGAAAACACAGTATTCGCTGGGTTTGCTTATATGGAGGATTCCTGTAGGTAATGGTCTTGTGTTTTAGAGACGTGATTTAAGGCACAAATAAATTGACCTCCGCTGTCTCCTGCAGCAAACTTTCCTCACCCTCTCCCTTCTCAACATCACCCTTGCCGGCTAGATGTTCTCTCTTTGTTCCAGAGTACTGAGGCCTTTCTTTGTCCCTGGATACCATAGCGTAACATGATTTTCTGTTGAAATTAGATTCTTTCAGAATGAGCTCCTTAACAGCAGAACTTATAGGTCGGTTTTGTTTTGTTTTGTTTGGTGGGTTTTTTGTTTTGTTTTGTTTTTTGTTTTGGTATTTCCTAGCATGATGCAGACGCTCAGTACATGTTTCCTGAATCAACGTGTTGAAGATCTTTGAATACTGTGGTTTTGCTTGTGTTATTTACCCCTGTGTTGTGGCAGGCACAGGCCAACAAAGAGCACAGGTTTTCAGATTCTCCTCTGCCTTCTACGGCCATGGTCTTGCTGGGCCGAGGTTAGCTTTTGCCCAGGACTGCCCCTCCTCCCCCCATGCCCCTGGCCAGTGGCTGCTTTGGAAGCCTTGCTTAGCTCTGGTTCCCTGTGGTCCTCTCTTCTTCGCCCTTTCAATCATACCTTGCACCTTCTCGGGAGCCACATTCGAGCACCTGTGGAGATCATGTCCCTGTTTCAGGAACTACATCTCTTCCCCACTTTTAGACTCTCTGGGAGAAGTCATCTGCAGTTACTGCATACAATTTACCTACCACTTTTACCCCATTGCATACTTCGTGTCTTAAAGGCCTCGAAGCAACTGATCATAGCAGCTTCAAGAGGGGTCTTCTTAGCAATTTTTTTTTTCTTTTCTTCTTCTTTTTTTGTTTTGTTTTGTTTGGGGGACTTTTTGTTTTTTGTTTTTGTTTTTGTTTTTGTTTTGTGTGTGTGTGTGTATGTTTCTTTGTGTGGTTATTTTCCCACCAGGGCTGTGTGGAAAATTTTCTTCTTCTACACTGTTTCTATCACTTTGTTTTCTACTTCATTATCCTCCTGTTTCAACACCGCAATTATACTAGTTGCTGTGGAGATATTAAGTGCATTGCTAATAATGGAGGATTATTCCTTTAGGTGGAAGAATAGAAGCAAGAGGAGACTATAAATCTTGTTTTTGTGCAAATGTTTCCTAGTAACAAAAATAACTAAGTGGTAATAGAGACTGTGGTGCAGAAATGTCTATATGGGGTTGGCTTATGTTTTTAAAAAGGATTGGCTTTCTTAATTAAAGAAAATATTAATTTAAGCTTCTGGTCCTCTTAGAGATTAATTCCCTAGTTTAATACTTTACTATTCATTCTTTAGTTTATATTCTTTGTCCAGGAGGGTGTTGTCCCAGATAGACCAAATTTTTTGTAGACTTCATCTTTTAAAATTTTTCTTTCTTTTTTTTTTTTTTTTAAAGCTTTTATTTATTTACTTGACAGACAGAGGTCACAAGTAGGCAGAGAGGCAGGCAGAGAGAGAGGGGGAAGCAGGTTCCCTGCAGAGCAGAGAGCCCGATGCGGGGCTCGATCCCAGGATCCTGGGATTATGACCCGAGGCGAAGGCAGAGGCTTTAACACACTGAACCACTCAGGCGCCCCTAAAATTTATTTCTTAAAACCTTTTTTAAAAAATCCTTTTTAAAAAACTTTACTAAAGGATACACATCTTAATATTGTTCATCTCATTTCTATTTCATGAAATCTTACAGTTTTCAATGGACTTTTTTTCTTAAGATTTATTTATTTTTTTTTAATTTTTTTTTAAAGATTTTATTTATTTATTTGACAGAGAGAAATCACAAGTAGGCAGAAAGGCAAGCAGAGAGAGAGGAGGAAGCAGGCTCCACGCCGAGCGGAAAGCCCGATGTGGGGCTTGAACCCAGGACCTGGGATCATGACCTGAGCCGAAGGCAGCGGCTTAACCCACTGAGCCACCCAGGCGCCCCAAGATTTATTTATTTTAGAGAGAGAGAGCACGTGTGAGCATGGGAAGGGGCAGAAGGAGAGGGAGAGAGAAACTTCTAGCAGACTCCTCGCTGAGCTGAGCTCGGAGTCTGATGCAGGGCTTCATCTGATGGCCCTGAGATCACGATCTGAGCAGAAACCAAGAGGTGGATGCTTAGCCAGCTGCGCCATCCAGGGGCCCCTCCATGGACTTATTATAATGAAGCTGAGCATGTGCCCTGGTTTGCCTAGGACAGCCCCAGTGTGTAAACTGTCGTCCTGGTGTAATTACTAGTGAGTCTGTCTTATACTCTCAGAACTGGCCTGCTTAGGATGTTGAATTATATGGTCACCCTAATTAAAGACCACATTTATTTGTTTTATTTTTTTGGTAATTTTTAAAGATTTATTTACTTGGGGGGAGGGGCAGAGGGAGAGGAAGAGTGAGAGAATCTCAAACAGGCTCCTCGCTGAGCATGGAGCCTAACTTGGAGCTCCATCCCTGGCCCTGAGATCATACCCTGAGCAGAAACCAAGAGCCAGATGCTGAACCGGCTAAGCCAGGTGCCCCTAAAGACCACATTTAATAGGAAACTAAGGGAATGAAGTATTTTATATATTCTTGTTTTAATCCAGATAACATATACATACATATATTTAGATAGATAGAGATGGGTATACATGTGTGGATTGTATACACACACACATACATATATGTGTATATATTTTTTCTTTCACTTCCTCCAGCTGATGGTTTAGAACTTGCCAAATGTCTTGATGCTATAGAAAGACACATATATACTTATACACACATGTATAAACATATATGTACACACACACATATATGAATTTCTTATCTTCATAATTCCCTTATATTTTCACTCAAATTCATTTTACTATAATAATGCTTGACCTGGCTCCTCCTATATGGACAGGATCAATTTTCAAGGATTAATGTCCAAATATTGACTGTTCTGTTTTGAAATGACTTCTCATATCTCATTTGATTTCCCTCTGTCTAATACAAATGCTCACCTCTTGTTAACATTAGATTTTTACCCCCTGCCTGTGTTAGAATTGGGTGTATATCCTAGACTATCCCATTGTATCGTCTGTTAGCAGCTCAGTTATTGATCTACCCAAAGGTAGGACAACAGCCATTAGAATAAAAAAAGAAAGGTCTTTTAAAATCTTGGATACCTTGAAGAGTAAAAAGTACCATTTTGATATTCAAACTTACCTTTAAAAATATACACATTCCTTCCCTGACCCATCCCAGTTAGTGTCAAGTTTATTATTGTAAAAACTCTGAAAGCCATATTAAAATTTTTATAATTGATCCAAGATCCTTGAGGAAATTTCTGGGAGTTTATGTTCTGGGGCCAAGGGGATCTTGAAGTGGCTTGAAAAGTAAGTAAGAGTTAGTGAATTGCCAGTATTGAAGGGCAAGCTCTTGGGATAATCTCTGGAGAAGGGTGCTGACGTCTCTTCAGTATGTCAGGGGAATGTAAGTCCGTGGAAGGGAGGGGGTTTGGTAAGAAGCAGAGAGCACCATTTTGTGCCAGGCTGGCTGTGCTGTTATAGACAGACAGACCTGCTCCCTCCCCTCTTGGAGCCTACCACCTACTGTGGGAGCCAACCGATTAAAACCAGGAAACAAGTTTATAATCACCAACTGTGAAATAGTGCTGCGAGAGAATAAGAGGGGAGACTTTTTTTAGGTCAGGAAAACAGCCCTTGGGGAAGGAACGTTAAAGTTGAGAAGGCTGAGAAGATGCTGGCCCTTTGTGTGGTGTTGACAGAACAGTGATGGTGTTGCTCTGTCAAGGTGGGACTCAGGTTAAATTATTCTGGATCATTTAGTCAATTAGTAGCAAATAAGGTGCCCTCTGGGTTCCTCTGTCAGTGTTTCTCAACCTTTTTTTTTCATTATTGCCTTTTTTAGATAGTTTTTCCTAACTATTCCCTTCCTCCATGTGAAATTTTAATGCCCTTTGGAGGATCACAAACCATTTCTTCCACCCTTAGAGCACCACTTTTCGCCAGAGAATGCAAACTCTATCAGTTATTGTCTGCAGGGTGCATTTTAGGGTAGTCAGAAATGGGCTTTTATTGAGTTAACATAATATCCTTGATCTCCAACTGGATTTGAAGTTTCTTGAGGCAGAGACCATCTCCAATAGGACAGTAGTAATAATGTGTCACTGACTGTGACACTTTTTTTTTTTTTAAACATCCATGAGGTTGGGAAGGGTGAAATAAAAGCATCTGAAGTAGAGTAGAAAAAACGTAAATGGCCTAGTTCATCTAATTTCCTATTTAGATGAAGAAACAAAGACTACTCGGAAGGCTGGGGTTAATCAGTCTCTCGAATCCACTTTGGCGCCATTTCCAGGACACTCTTGGTAAGGAGCAGATTTAGGAAGGTGGTGATGGTCAGGAGCAGTCCAGGTTTTATTGTTTGGTTTGAAAATTTGCATGTGCGCATGTGTGCACAAAGTTGCAATCCCACCTAGGGAGATTAAATTGGCAGATTCTTCCAATACTTTTCTAAAACAAGGATGAAAAGGAAAATCTGATTAGCAATCACTTCTGTGTTTCTGAGGCCACACATCTTTCTAAAAGGCAGCTCTACAGGAACGTAGGAGAAAAGTGAACTAAAGATAGAGGATACTAGTAAGCTTTTTAAGAGAAGGAATTAAGATGTCACTGTTCTTTACCACTCAGATTCTTTCATCATTAGGGTTGGGATCATAAATGTCTAAAGGACATGGGTTTATCAAGGATAGTTCATGTAATATATAAGGTGGGGAGAAATGCAGAGAATATATCTGAAATTAGGTGATGGAACCTCTAGTCTGGCTCTTTCTCTGTATCAGTCTCTGTGTGTTCACGTATGGGAGAGAGAAATTTCGTTCAAGCTTGTTCTAATTATCTGGCCCATAGTTACGGAAACTGGAAAAAGGTGTAGCTGTCTTCATGACCTGTCTTGTAATTTCCTCTTGTGTCTTAGTGAATTTTGGATGTAGGCTCAGTGGATGACACAGACTTCTAAATTTTGCAGCCATTACTTCCTTTTACTGTATCGTCATCCACATCAGTCACATTTTAATTTTTTTAATTTTAATTTTAATTTTTAAAATTTTTAATTTTAATTTTAATTTTTTTTCAAGGTCTGTATTTAGTGGTGTAATCCAAGTCTACTCCCCCCCAGCCCAACCCTTTCTAATCGTGCTTTTTAGTTGTTTTGTTTACCTTCTTTTTTTTTTTTTTTTAAGATTTTACTTATTTATTTGTCAGAGAGAGGGAGAGAGAGCGAGCACAGGCAGACAGAATGGCAGGCAGAGGCAGAGGGAGAAGCAGGCTCCCTGCAGAGCAAGGAGCCCGATGTGGGACTCGATCCCAGGACACTGGGATCATGACCTGAGCCGAAGGCAGCTGCCCAACCAACTGAGCCACCCAGGCGTCCCTTTTGTTTACCTTCTTTACAAGTCCAGCACCTTTAGTAGGTGAGCAAGGAGTAGAAAAATTATGAAACTACAGCCAGATGGATGTAATTTATAAATTCTTTCCAAAGGGTAAAGTGGAGAAGACAGAAAGTAGAATATGGTATCAGTCCCTAAACCTCATTTCTCTTCTTTTTGCCCCATTTACACAAGCAGGGGAGCCCTGGCCTTACCCAGCCATCATTAAGAAAATGAAACTGAATTTGTTTATTTGTTTGTTTTTAAAGATTTTACTTATTTATTTGTCAGACAAAGATCACAAGTAGGCAGAGAGGCAGGCGGGGTGGGGGAAGCAGGATCTTTGCTGAGCAGGGAGCTCGATGTGGGGCTCAATCCCAGGACCCTGAGATCATGACCTGAACCAAAGCCAGAGGCTTAACCCACTGAGCCACCCAGGTGCCCTGAATTTGTTGTTTTAAATGATATACTTGCACCACGCTTCTAAAATGCGATTTATGAAACAATCAGGGTTGGATACATACTTTTTTTTTAAATATTTTATTTATTTATTTGAGAGAGAGAGAGAGAAAGTGGGAGAGAGAGAGCATGAGAGGGAGAAGGTCAGAGGGAGAAGCAGACTCCCCATGGAGCTGGAAGCCCGATATGGGACTTGATCCCGGGACTCCAGGATCATGACCTGAGTGGAAGCCGGTTGCCTAACCAACTGAGCCCCCCAGGTGCCTGATACACACTTTTTTATACAAGTAATTAACTACCTAGTTTTGAATTCTAAGGATCCTTTGATTCCTTCCAACATGAAAAAAAAAATGTTGATAAAATGCCTTTTTGAGTCATTTGTCCTCAAAAACATTTTTATTCATTAAAATAAGATTTGATTATCTTCTACAGAGGATTTGGCTTGAGTCTTTAAACCTAGCCAGAACTTAACAAATATAGCTGTCTGATAAGCCACCTTTATTATTATTTGTTTATAAACCATACGTGTTACTAGTAGTTCTAAATGTTTTGTGTGGAAATGGAAGTAGTGGAAGTAATGTGGTATCAGCTATGAATTGCCACACACACGGTTGTCAATGACAAGTGGAATATGCTGAGGGTGTGCCAGCCACAGGACATTGGAAATGGAAGTATGAGGCCCGGACTCCCCAGAGTCAGCCTCCAAACAGAGGCTGCTTTCACAGGAAGAGGTTCCAAGGTCCCACACCTTTTGGGTTAGGACTAAAGAGTAAAATCGTCGTGCTGTAGGGTTCTACTTTACAAAAGGCATTCAGGATAACCAGGTTCCATGTGCAGTTGTGAACTGAAGTTGTAATTCACAGAAGTCTTAAGAAGGCCTGATTGAAATGGACATGTTTAAGATCACAGTAGGAGGCAGAATGGCAGAAAAATATCTCTTGGACCTGGCCACTATTTCCATCTTATCGACAGATATGCCTCATGTCAGCAGCATCTTACCTGATGGAAGGTTCTTGGTAGAAGGTTGCTTGAGGCAGACACAGCTTGGGAACTCTTCCATTCAAGAGCTCCATTAACGTGAGTGTTTGGCTACAAAGATGTTCTTAAGGGATGTCTTAGATGTCCTCCTGGAAGCGAAACAAGTCTTCTCTTAGCTGTGGTTTCATCTGGGTACAGTTTTGCAAATGGCACATTATGGATCTGTGCTAAGTGCCTCCTCCCGTGTGCGTAGGCTGCACTGAATGAGGCCTTTAATTTCAGCATGAGCTGGGCCCTGCCATTTGGTATCCAGAGCACAGCCTTCATGTTGGTTGGGATAAATATGTATGTGGCATATGAAAACCTGTGGGGGCAGTGATGGAGTTACAGATCTAAACATGTTCTACCACAAAGTGGAGTGCTGCCCTGACCACAGAGGTTGCTCTGTCCACATTAAGTAGTGTTTAGAACACTCTCTACATTTAGAAGGCTTAAGTGCTTTTGAATTATAGGGCAAATTTAGATCAGCGGGTTGTGTTTGAGCAAATCGTCTTTGTTCTCGAAGGACATAACCAGAGCTGTTTTTGCCATTAATGTAGGAATATTGCTGTACAGCTTGAATCATAATATTTGGAGTATTTTTTAAACACTTTTAAAACATTATCACTGTCGGGCGCCTGGGTGGCTCAGTGGGTTAAGCCGCTGCCTTCGGCTCAGGTCATGATCTCAGGGTCCTGGGATCGAGGCCCGCATCGGGCTCTCTGCTCGGCAGGGAGCCTGCTTCCCTCTCTCTCTTTCTCTGCCTGCCTCTCCATCTGCTTGTGATCTCTCTCTGTCAAAAAAAAAAAAAAAAAAAAAAAAAAAAAAAAAAAAAAAAAAAATAAAACATTATCACTGTCTTAAATATGAATGAGTTTATAGGTAAATCTAAGAAGTACTTTTTTTTAAATTAATAGGCTTTATTTTTTGGAGCAGTTTTAGGTTTCCAGAAAAAGTAAGCAGAGACTGTGGAGTTTTCCCTATCATTAATGTCTTACTTCAGTGTCATATACTTGTTATCATTGATGAGCCAGTATTGATACATTATTATTAACGAAAATCCATAGTTTACATTAGAGTTCACTCTTTGTGTTATGGGTTTTGAAAAATGTGTAATGACATGTATCCACCATCCCAGTATCATATGAAATAGTTACACTGCCCTAAAAATTCCCAGTGCTTCACCTTCTCATTCCCCTGCCCTAACTCCTGGCATTCACTGATGGAAGGTTCTTGGTAGAAGGTTCTTGACGTATTTATTTCAGAGAGGGGAAAAGTACATATGCTGGGGGAGAGGTAGAGGGAAGAGGGAGAAGGAATCCCAAGCCCACTCAACACTAAACACAGAGCCCAACATGGGGCCCAATTTCACAACCCTGAGATCATGACCTGAGTGGAAATTTAAGAGTCAGACGCTCAGGGGAGCCTGGGTGGCTCAGTGGGTTAAGCCGCTGCCTTCGGCTCAGGTCATGATCTCAGAGTCCTGGGATCTAGCCCCCGCATTGGGCTTTCTGCTCAGCAGGGAGCCTGCTTCCTCTTCTCTGCCTGCCTCTCTGCCTGCTTGTGATCTCTCTGTCAAATAAATAAATAAAATTAAAAAAAAAAAAAAAGAGTCAGACGCTCAACCAACTGAGCCACTCAGGTGCCCCACTGTTGATTGATTTTTATTGTTGGGTTCAACTATGTCCTCCCTGATTTCCTACCTGCTGCACCTATTAAAGTGACTTTTTAAAAGATCACAGTTAGCAATATCAGAATCCAGATGAAAGCCAGTTCTCCTAATTGTAATGAAATATCCTTTGCCCGTGATGGTTCCCCTAGGAAGCCCCTTTGCTTCTTGTTTTCATTGTATTTCCTATTGCTGACAGAGAGTAGCTCACCCACTAATATACTATTACTATAACTGTAATATACTATTACAGTTGAACCAAACTACCATGAAAAGTGCCTTTGACATGACATACTCATTTTGTTTAGAGATGTGATGGCAGGGGTCCTGGGTGGCTCAGTGGGTTGAGGCGGAGGTCATGATCTCAGGGTCCTTGGATTGAGCCCCGTATCAGGCTATCTGCTCAGCAAGGAGCCTGCTTCCCCCTCTGTCTGTATATGTTGCTCTGCCTACTTGTGATCTCTCTCTCTGTGTCAAATAAATAAATAAAATCTTTAAAAAGAGAGAGATTTGGGACGCCTAGGTGGCTCAGTTGGTTAAGCAGCTGCCTTCGGCTCAGGTCATGATCCCAGCGTCCTGGGATCGAGTCCCACATCGGGCTACTTGCTCGCCAGGGAGCCTGCTTCTCCCTCTGCCTGCCATTCTGTCTGCTTGTGCTCGCTCTCTCTCCCTCTCTCTCTCTGACAGATAAATAAATAAAATCTTAAAAAAAAAAAGAGAGATTTGATGGAAAACTGGGATTATATATATATATATACACAGACACATGTATATGTGTGTATATATATATGCATATATATGTATATAATAATATACATATATGTATGTATAATATACATATTATATATATGTATATAATAATATACATATATGTATGTATAATATACATATTATATATATACATATATGTGTGTGTATATATATATATATATATATATATATATATATATATATCTGTATCTGCAAGGATAAGTCAAGAATTACTCTTTACTTTCCCCTGTAGCAAGCTTTTAGACGCTTTAGGGAGATGGGGCAGATGACTCTGGGGTTCTTTTTCCACGTGCTGACCCTCCTCCTCCTCTTGAAGGTGGCATCTGAGGTGTCCAGACCCACACATAGTACTTGGAAAGCAAGAGAGAGAGGCATGGTCACTAATGATGACATTCATGTTTCCTCCACCAGTTTTCACTTTCTCTGCCTGAGGTGTAATCTCTGACCGTGCATGACTTAGAAGCTCAAGATAGAATCATGTGGCTGATTCCTTTGTTCAGTCAGCGTCCCCATCACGTTCTGTGGGGTCTCATTAGTGCCTGGCTGGTGCCTCAGCTTCCACCGTCAGGACTTGGAGCTTGCATCTTAATGCTCAGCTCTGGCCCCTGCCCCCAAAATGTGTTCATCATCCCAGGTCTCTGGGTGCTTTGCTTCATCTTCCTTTATATTGCTCAAGTTACAAAAAGTTTTTTTAGTCAGCCCCTCGTTTCACTTCTTTCTTTCTTCTTCCTCTTTTCCAGTTATCCTGGTACTCAATTGTTCTTCTGTTTGGACACCAAATAACTCTTTGGAGTCATGAGAGTGTGCTTTCTTGACTCTCCTTTTGTTTTCTGAACATCATCCTTCCTCTCATACTTAAAAGAAGATCTTGGGGCCTCTGGGTGGCTCAGCCAGTTAAGTGTCCAACTCTTGCTTTCAACTCAGGTCATGATTTCAGGATCCTGGGATGGAGGCCTGCCTCAGGCTCTGGGCTCAGCATGGAGTCTGCTTGAGATTTTTTCTCTCTCCTGTTCTCTTCAGTCTTACAGGCATGCTCTCAGATCTCTCTCTCTCTCTCGCTCCCAAAATAAATAAAAGACCTTAAAAGATGTTGCTTTGTGAAATAAGGATTATGTAAGTATGCCAGTCTGTAATTTGCCATGGCATTGTTTGGAAGGAATGTTGGAAACCTGTTGGATGAGACTGATCATGGGTAATGATGCACAAGGTAAGCCAGTGAAACTCTTTTTTTTTTAAAGATTTTAGTTATTTGTCAGTGAGAAAAGAGAGAGAGCACAAGCAGGGGGAGCGGCAGGAAGAGGGAGAAGCAGGTGAGCCCCATGTGGGATTTGATCCCAGGACCCTGGGACCATGGACCTGAGCCGAAGGCAGACACTTAACCATCAGAGCCACCCAGGTGTCCCCTGGGTAAACTCTTCATAAACGAGTTGAAGGAAGTATAAGTTATTCACTTTTAAAACCCAGTTTCTCACAAGAGAAGCAAACTGCTAAGGAGGGAGTGACCCACCTCACAGAAATCTTAAGAGCAAGGACAACAAGAGAGTGGGACAGAAAAATAAAAACTGGAGGAAAGGGTCCCGGATCCAAGAGACTGGAATGGCTGGGAATCTGAAGGAGATTCCTGAGCAAGAGACGGAGGGTTCGCACAGTTTAGCGCTGGATTAAGTGATGCAGGTGTAGCGTGTGTTGCTCATTCTCTGAAGCTCCTCAGGTACGTTCAGGGTACTGTAGGATCCTGCTGGTCTGCATTCTAATACGTGTATCCTGAGGAGCTATTCTGCCTCCAACAAATGTACCCTCTCCCTGACCAGAGGTGAACGTTCCAGTGGCCTCTTCCTAATATAAACCCCCTCCCAAATTTGTTTCCATCTTAGTTCATGTTTATTGTGTCTCATTTCAATTTTACTTCTAGCCTCATTTTTATTTTAAAAGACACGACTTTATTTGAGCCAGAGTAATCATGGTACATATGTACATTTTGCTTTCATTCTATGAGCTGTATAATTATGCCCTATTTAACCAGAGAGGCTGACCTCTTTGCTACTTGGTGGGGCATTACCACAAATGGCATCTTGCTGAAAAGAAAACTTTTAAGTTTCTAGGACAGAGCATTTTTATTTGCTTACCACACACAGTGACCAAAATGAAAAGTAGGGTTTATTATTTTTATCCTTAGTACATAATGATATTAAACAGACTTTGTGCTTACGATAAATTTTTTTTTAGAGACTGTTAATATGGTAACTGATACTTGGAAATGTGTGTTGGGATTTTTGCCTCATCTTTTCTAACTTTTTAACTGTAACAACAACTCATGTTTATTTTAGAAACATTTAAACCTGGATAAGAAGGAAAGTTTAAGTCACATATAAATCTGTCACCTGTTCCTCCTTTGCATTGTCTTTCCAGCATTGTGTTTACACAGGCAACTTTACAGGATAAATGGGGTTATACACAGTACTATTTTGTACTCTTGAATATATCATGAACCTCTTGTCATGCCCCACTAAACATGGTAAGGAAGAGTTTCAGTCTCCTGTCGTGTTCATCCATCACCGTGTATTTAAGCAGTCCCCTGTTGTTGGACACCTAGTTATTTCCAGCTTTTTACTGTTGTCAACAATGTTAGAGGCTCAGAGCTGAATCTTTGTTCACATTCCTAGGTTGTTTGTAAAGCGTAAGAAAGGTTTTGCTGTAGTCCTGGAGACGCTTCATGATTTGGTTTGTTTTTTAGCCACTTTGATCTATGGGAGCATGACGTCTCACTTTGACATGGATTTCTTTGCTCACCAGCAAGATTAAACACTTTTTCACTTTCGGTATGAAAGTACAAAAGGGTTCTTTTTTGTTGTTCTTGCAGAAGATCGGAAGGCATTACTTAAATTTAAATAATCAAGTTTCACTGTTGTACCTTTTTGTCATTTCTTAATGACATTAGTGACATAATCTCTAACTTGTTTAGGAGTTTGGATAGAACAGTAATACCTTTGCTTCATGAAGGAAAGGACTAGATTTCTGGAAGACCTAATAGAAAAAACTATAGAAACCGGAGGTTGTAAGACATAGGGCTTTTTAATCTGTTGCTCAACCTTTCCCTCTAGCCAAAAAAAAAAAAAAAAATTGACTCCTATTTCTGGGATATTTTGAACGCAGTGTGTATGAGGCAGAGGGAAGTACAGAGTGACCTTTCATTCAAGATATTTTAAGTTTAAGAGTCTATAATTAGAAAACACTACTTGAGTTCTCATAATTTTACTCTTAAGGTACCCATCTAAATTGGTGGGTCATTCCTCCCCCTCCTTGTCTCCTTCCCTCTCTCATTCGTATCTGCTGTATGTACATCCGAGGACTCTGCTTCTGAAAATACTTACGGCATCACATTTGTTGGTTGTATAATATTACAGTGCTTTCCCTCTGCCCGCCCTTTAGAGGATTATTCAGTGACTTCCTTATCTGACTTGCAGGGAGCTTACACGGGACTCTTTGGGAACACAGCTGACTGTCTTACACAGAGGGAGTTAGGCTGGGAACAGATACCCATTGACTCGTGTGCCGAGGAGACAGCAGAAAACCTGACAGACAGGGTCCCTTCCCTCATGAAGTTTCCAGAGAAGAGACAAGTAAATCTTTACTAACAATTGACTTTATAATCATACTGTTATGATGGAGAAAGAGGATAATGTGGCCTTGGTGAAGGGGGCCCTAATGTAGCCTGGGAACGAAGGAAGCCTTCTCTAAGGAAATGATGCCTGTTGTGCATGCCTTGGAAGAGTTGATACACACTGTCCCTGGCTCTCCCTTGCCTGTGACCTGCACGCGAGTTCATCTATTTCTGCTTTCTTTGGTGGCTTAACAATACCACACAGGTATTTTTTTTTTAAGATTTTATTTGTTTATTTGACAGAGAGAGATCAAAGTAGGCAGAGAGGCAGGCAGAGAGAGGGGGGGAAGCGGGCTCCCTGCTGAGCAGAGAGCCCGATGTGGGGCTCGATCCCAGGACCCTGAGATCGTGACCTGAGCCAAAGGCAGAGGCTTAACCCACTGAGCCACCCAGGCGCCCCAATACCTCACAAGTATTAATAAGAAAATAATACCACTAGAGTTGAGTAAGAATTTGAAGATTAACACTAAAGAAAAACTCTTAACTAATGAGCCTTAAGAACAACATACTTAGCCTGCTGGAATGAAAAAGGTTGACAGATCACCAGGACACGTATTCTTCGCAGGACATGGGGAATAACTGTGTTCAGTGGTCCCACATCTTCTGTGTAGAGGACGGAAATAGCTGGAGAGCCAAAGTTCTTTTCTAGCTAAGGTTTGCTCTCTAGTAAAATAAAAATTCATCTTTTCTCCATCTTATATCTTACATTCCAGCTTGCAATAAAAGGCATCTTAACCATGGTGGCTTTTGCCATTTGGAAACTGTCTGCGTTTTACTGCCAGGTAGAGCTTGAGATGACTATGACAAAAGGAATATTCTTTTAAATTGTTAAATCCCCCGAGACAATTATGGCTGTTCTTTGCCAGACAACGACTCTCAAGACAACGACTCAAGACTTTAAGTCCTTTAGACTTAAAAACAGATGCTTCGGGGCGCCTGGGTGGCTCAGTGGATTAAAGCCTCTGCCTTTAGCTCAGGTCATGATCCCAGGGTCCTGGGATTGAGCCCCACATTGGGTTCTCTGCTCAGCAGGGAGCCTGCTTCCTCCTCTCTCTCTGCCTGCCTCTCTGCCTCCTTGTGATCTCTCTGTCAAATAAATAAATAAATCTTAAAAAAAAAAAATTTAAAAAAAAAAACAGATGCTTCTGGGGAAAGTTGCTTTCAACGCATCCAGTTACTTGGGTTTTTAAATGTGGCTGATTTTTGTCCATCTCCTGATATTGGAGAAATTGTTTTACAAATCTGGAGCTGTCTGCTCCTCAGCTCTTATCAGAAGCATGGCTGAAGGAAATGCAGGGGCAGGAGGGATTTCTGGTGCAGTTGTGTCTCTGAAATGAGCCGGACCGCATAGCTGCTTATTTGTACCATGTCGCCTTGGCTTCCGACCAAAGCAACTCGAGAGAGTTATGCTTCGGAATGTATTGAGGGACCCCCAGAAAAACCATCAGATGACGTCATGCGATGGCCTACCCGGTCTGCGCTGTTGCCCATGGCCCACCTCCTGTGTGCAGACCCGCTGCGGCAGAATGCTTGAGCTCAGGGTCAAGAAAAGCTTTTTCCCCTGGGGAAGAAAATCTAGATTCCCCACTCCTCTTTCTCCCAAATTACGGGTATAAGATACATACACATTCTCTCTCTGAGTTTAGGAAACACGGATTCGTCTCCTGCTTTACTGTGGACAAAGGATATGAGGTAACTACAGCCAGCGCAGGGCCCATCTTTGTCACAATGTAAGAGTTAGTACATTCGATTACCCCTTGTCTTTCTCTATTTTAGTTACTTAACAAGGGTGCACAATATACCAGGTGCTGTTTCTGACCTCCTTGTAAATATTAACCTCTTCAGACCTCTTAAGGCCCCCCCCCGGAGTTTGTACTATTGTTATTCCCAATTATAGATGAGGAAACTGAGGCACAGAGAGGTTAAGGAGCATGCCTGGAGTCATATGGGTTCTGAGTGTGGAGTTGGATTTTAGAGCCCTGTTCCTTAAGCACCCCACCTCCCAGCTGTGCTGCCTTAGCAGTGATTTGCTCCCCCGAGCAGGGAGGGACTATCTTCAGTCACAGCTGGGACCTCACCCTCTTCCAATGTAGCCTGTGACCAAGAACCCCTGGTGTGTATTCACCTGGCTCTCATTCTCCGTTACTCTTCTTAGAGTAGTGTTTTATTTTATACATTCTACCATTTACTTTATTTCTTTATGAAGTTACGCATGGTACATATATTTCAAATTAAAATAAATCATGGGCTTCTGTGACTTTTTTTTAAATGGGTCCATTCTTACTATGACTCAACATTAGGATGTGTACATAGAGTTTTGGGCGTAGGAAGCATGGATTTGCATTCTACCATCCGCCCTCCTCTTACCCATTCTTCTTTTTGACAAGGGGACACACGTTCTGAGTTTGACTAGACAAAAGGCACCACGTTAGTGATGTAATTGAAAAAATCTATAAGCTGAATATATTATTACTGTCATTAATATCAACTTATAAACAGTTAAAGTCTTTTAAAAAATCCATTAAAAGATTGCAGCAGCTGTCTGTATTTCAAAGAGAATCTTCCAGCATTGTCTCAGAAAGCCACAGGGTGACGCCTCCTAGCAGCCGGGGCTTTCCAGACACTGAACTCTGTGCCCTGTGTGGGCAGTCAGTCCACCTGGCCTGCAGAGCCCTCAGCGCCCAGCCTCTGTCCTCCCCAGCATGTCAGTACTCCTCTGATGACAGTCCTCAACAGTGCCTGCCTTGCCATTCTTCAAACCTGCCTGGCTCCATCCTGCCTCTGGGCGTTTGAACCAGCTGCTCCTTTGGCTGGAGCGCTCTTCTTCCCTGGCTGCCCCACCCCCAGATCCCCCACTGTTATTGTCATAAGTAGCATCCCCTCAGCATCCCTGACCGCTTGCCCTAAATGAGCCCCATCAGCCTTGCTCTGACTCTGATTGCCCTCTCTCGGTGGCATCTCTCGTGGTCTTCTTGTTTATCTGCTTGCTTGTTTCCACATTGGAAAGTGAGCATGGTGAGGGACGGGAATCTGCCCACCTTCACTGCTCTCCCTCTAAACAGGGTCTGGCACATATTAAGTAAATGTCAGTGGAATGAATGGCCAGGTTGCTTTTCTCCGCCTCAGATTCCTGGTAGAGTCCGTGTTTTCCTGGTGACGCTTCCGGGAGGACAGGATTAGCTCTTCATTTCACCTCCGTCCCCAGAAAACCCCAGAAAAAAATAACAGAGCATCTTTCTTACTGAGCCTCTCACTATTTCCATCTTTTAGAGCCATCGGCCTCAGCCTCATGCCACTCTTCCACCGAAAGGGTCTGCCCTGAGACAGGGGGTGTTGATTGGTACGAGAACCAAGGTGGGGGTTCAGCGTGCTCCCATCTGCACCCAGCAGGTTTGATGCTTCCCTCCCGCTGCTAGGTCATGAGTGTGATTTGCATCAGCTCAAGGCTGGTTACCTAGCAGTTGTCCTGCAACTTCTCCGCTATCTTCCCTTTCCAGTTAAGACATTCCAGTCAGGCTTTAGCTGAGAATTTCCTCGGGAGAGAGAGTCTTAGACTTCACGCTGGTCCAGGTGAGTGGATGCTCCCTCATTCATTTGATTGTTGCCTTAAATGACAGAGAACTAAAGGAACACCAAAACCTCTTAACCATGCTGCATTACTACCCAAAGATAGCCCTCAGGAACTGCCTCACCCATGCCTTCAGAAAAGTCTATGGCTCTAAAAATCTCCAAAGAAACATCTGTCAGCTGCACACCTATTTGGCCCCATACTGAAATTGTTACTAGCAACGTTATTTGGTTTTTAGAGTTATTTAAACCAAGGTTTAAAAGATATGGTAATTAGGGGCACCTGGGTGGCTCAGTGGGTTAAGCCTCTGCCTTTGGCTCAGGTCATGATCCCGGGGTCCTGGGATCGAGCCCCGCATCGGGCTCTCTGCTCAGCAGGGAGCCTGCTTCCCCCTCTCTCTCTGCCTGCCTCTCTGCCTACTTGTGATCTCTGTCTGTCAAATAAATAAATAAATAAATCTAAAAAAATTAAAAATAAAAAAAAAAGATGTGGTAATTAACACCCATTCTGTGCCCACTGAGGAGAAAGTTTTCTCTTTTTGGATGGACATTGTGCGATTCATTTCACTATCTAGACTAATCTGAATCTCATATGAAGGATAAGTTTATTTTTTTTTTAAGATTTTATTTATTTGAGAAAGTCCCAAGCAGGGGGAGCAGCAGACAGGGAGAGAGAAGCAGACTCCCTGATGAGCAGGGAGCCCAATATGGGGCTTGATCCCAGGACCCTGGGATCATGACCTGAACCGAAGACAGACACTTAATGACTAAGCCACCCAGGTGCCCTGAAGGATAATTTTATTCTTAAATAAAAAGAGCAGTTACATTATTTTAAAAGATTTATTCTTTTTTTTTTTTTTTTTTTTTTTTTTTTTTTTTTTAGAGAGAGAGATTGAGAGCATGAGTTGGGGAGGGAAGAAAAGGGAGAAAGAAACTTAAGCAGATTCCATGCTGAGTTTGGAGACCCATGTGGAGCTCAATTTCATGATCCCAAGATCACGACCCGAGCTGAAACCAAGAATCGGAGATTTGAATTTTTATTTTTAAATATTTATTTATTTGACAGCCAGATCACAAGTAGGCAGAGAGGCAGGCAGAGAGAGAGGAGGAAGCAGGCTCCCTGCTGAGCAGAGAGCCCGGTGCTGGCTTGATCCCAGAACCCTGGGATCATGACCTGAGCCGAAAGCAGAGGCTTTAACCCACTGAGTCACCCAGGCACCCCTTAAAATTTTTTTTAAGATTTTATTTATTTTTTTGACAGACAGAGATCACAAGTAGGCAGAGAGGCAGGCAGAGAGAGAGGAGGAAGCAGGCTCCCCGCCGAGCAGGGAGCCCAATGCAGGACTCGATCCCATAACCCTGAGATCATGACCTGAGCCGAAGGCAGAAGCTTAATCCACTGAGCCACCCAGGTGCCCCAAGAATCTGAGGTTTAACTGACCTCACCACCCAGGCATCCCAGCAGTTACATTTTCAATGCAAAATATTTTTTCTTCTATACAGCTTCTGGGCACCTTATGACTGGGGCTTATTTGACTCTTCTAAAACACATTCTTTTTTTTATCATTACCAAATTAGTATGGTGTTTGCCTAATAAGACTTAAGCCCTAAGATGGACTCCAGGGTCTTGTAATTCCAAGTTAATTAAAAATAAATTTTTATGAATATTTAAGAGTCATTGTTCAGCACAGCATTCTGTAGACTTATTTGTTTGTCTTCTGTAAAATTCAAAATAATTCTAGGAATGTTGCTCAGATTTAGAATGCCTATATAGAGCCAATACTAGGAATGACAGCTATTTCTGAATATTTGACCCCAATGATATCTCCCTCTTTGTCTGGTAGTGTCTGTTCCATTGAAGCTGGATGAAGAAAGGAACTCATTTATTCAACAAATACTTACTGAGCAATTTCTGTGTGCCAGGCGCTCTGTTCAGGGTTGCGAATAAGGCAGTGAACAAAACAAAATCCCTGCTTTCAGAAATGGAGCTTTTAAGAAGCTCCCACATTTCCTCAGCAGAAAAATGGGCAAAGGAAGGCACAGAGGACTTTATTTACTGGCAGGTGTCCTGGGGAAACCCCCTTCCAGCTGACAGGCAGACTCTCCAAAAAGGAAGTGGAAACCCGATCTGGAAAGTGAGATAAAGCGATCTTATGCTCTCATTTAAGTGCTGCAGAAGCCTAGTAAAGAGATCCGCACCTGCCAGAAAGGTGCCAGGTTGATATAACCCGGACTTAGAAAACAAAGAAACAGCACTTGTCAAGTATGTCTTTTTCATGTATTTTTTTATTTTATTTTATTTTTTATTATTTTTTAAAGATTTTATTTATTTATTTGAGAGAGAGACAGTGAGAGAAAGCATGAGCGAGGAGAAGGTCAGAGGGAGAAGCAGACTCCCCATGGAGCCGGGAGCCCGACGCGGGACTCGATCCCGGAACTCCGGGATCATGACCTGAGCCGAAGGCAGTCATCCAACCAACTGAGCCACCCAGGGGTCCCTCATGTATTTTTTTAGTTTCACGGATAATGCCCAAATTCTGCCTCCACGACCCTCTCCCAGCCTCTGTTATCAGTATCTGATCTGAAGCATCCTTCCAGAGTTTCTCTGTACACAGGTGATACTCACATTTGCTCTTTTCCTAAGGGAAAAGATAGTAAACTGTACTTCTGTGCCATGTATGTTTTTCTCTGAATGTATGTAGGAGGGTTTAACAAATCAGTACTAAGAGAGCTTCCTCATTCTTTTTTTTTTTTCCCCTCAACAGTTACAGAGTAGTCCATTGTATGGATGTACCACAATTTAAATAGTGACCTATTGATGGACATTTGGGTTGTGGCCAGTCCTTTGCTCTTAAACAATGCTGCAGTAAATAACTTCGTACCTAGGTTATTCTGCATGGACACAATTTGATGTGTATCCATTTGCAGAGCAGAATTGTAGGTCATAAGGTGTATGTATAATTTTGATAAGATACCTTGTCAAAATGCTTCCCAGAGGGAGTTTTTCTTGGTCCCATCCCTGCTAAAAACTTGTGGGGGTAGCTGTTATCTGGGTCTGAATTTCATCACCAGTCTCACAGGCTAAATGTTTAGGAACATTATTTAAACCAAGGTTTAAATTTCACCTCCGTCCCCAGAAAACCCCAGAGAAAAATAACAGAGCATCTTTCTTACTGAGCCTCTCACTATTTCCATCTTTTAGAGCCATCGGCCTCAGCCTCATGCCACTCTTCCACCGAAAGGGTCTGCCCTGAGACAGGGGGTGTTGATTGGTACGAGAACCAAGGTGGGGGTTCAGCGTGCTCCCATCTGCACCCAGCAGGTTTGATGCTTCCCTCCCGCTGCTAGGTCATGAGTGTGATTTGGAACATTATTTGTTTAGGAACATTATTTGTTCAGAATTTTCAGTGGTGTTTTATAAAAGAAAATGCTTAGAAAAGTAAATAGGACTAGAAGTCAGTTTTGTTTTGTTTTTATTGTACAAAAGACCATCTTAAATCTTCTGTTATGTAATTGAAGACCATGGTTGTCCACACTAAAAATGCTACATTTTAAGTACTGGAAATATACAGAAGGGTGCTTCTCAGACTCATGCTGTACCTGGGTGACCTGCTAAAAGTAAGACCTTTCTCCTTAATTTGGTCCTATATTACTAACTGAAATAGGATAGTATGCAAATACGAGTTAACACAGCAGGCCTGAGACCAGTCTCTTTGAAAGGCCTGCTGGCAACCTTGGCCCTTTGCTGGCCTCTGGGAACTTCTTTCAGGGAGGGGTCCCACCATTCCCTCATTAGTGTGGCTCACTGTGCCTAAACTGTGCAAACGAGACAGTTTCTGTTGAACACCTGCTTGCATTCCAGGAGTCTGGAATTTGGGTACATGCCCAATAGCAGGTTTCTGTGTGACCAGCCCCAAAGAAACCCCAGACGCTGAGTCACTAATGGGCTTCCCGGGTAGACAGTATTTCACAGGAGCTGTCAAAACTCAGTGCTGGGTAATTAAGCACAACCTGTGTGATTCCCCTGGGATGGGACCCTTGGAAGTTTGCTCCTGATCACCTCTGGGCTTCATCCCATGGGGGACCTTTTCCCTTTGCTGATTTGTATCCTCTTGCTGTAACAAATCATAGCCATGAGTAGGAGTATAGGCAGGGTCCTGCGAGTCCTCCTTGTGAATCCTTGAACAGGGAGTGTCTTGGACCCTGACTCAGATCGGCTCTGCAAAGATTTTAATATCTTGTCTGTCTGCAGTATTAGTAGTAAGTGACACAGATATTTTTAGAATGCAATTAATTAACCTTTGGCATTGTGTCTTGACTTGTAGTCTGTGTTCTGCTGTAAAATGTCTAATTCTTCAGATTTCTGGACAGTGATTTAGCATTTACGTCTAACAAATAGAGGCAGCAAGAAGGCTGCTGGGTAATGGAGGGTTTCCGTTTAATGGTGAGTCCACAACTGGTTCTTTGGTCCTCTCAATGTCTGTATTTAGGCTTAAATCCTTTTTGTTTGAATTTTCTATAATCTGATTATTAGATAAATGGATTTATTCAAATTCCTTCAGACTCCTGGCCCATAGAAGTTTAGTTAGGCAGTCTGATTTCTGACTATGCTCTGATCCTGAAGCTTACCTGCAAATAGTCCTAGAAACTTCATTTAGGACAGCAGCTCTTTGTCCGAATAGGACATAAGGCCCCAAGATTGAAACAAAGCTTATTTTTAAATAATTGTATTATCTTAGCATCCCATTTTCCGTGTTAAAATATTCAAATGGAAAACTGGTAAGTGTTAAAGACAAAGATTTATTTGTGCAAGCTACTTTTCCTAAAGAAATTAGCTTCTAGAGAAGAGGGTTTCTATGGCTTAAAAATATTAAATGTAGTCTGAAGCAGTGGTTCTTAAGGCTTGCAGTTGGTTGGCTGGCATACTTGTGATGGTAATGACTGAGATTGAACGGGCATTATGGCCACTGCTGTTCTTCCTGGCTCACCTTTGGGCTTCATTTGCACAGCAGCCTTATAAGGTTACTACTGTTAAGTCCCCTTTGAGATGCAGAGGGTTTCGGGACATGCCCAGAGTTAAGTGTTGGGTAGAACAAGATAGAGGTAGAGTTTGAATGTGAGTCATCTGTCTACACAGGCTGAGCACTTAGCCGCTCTGCTCTCCTGGGACACATGGTAACATCTCACTGGTGCTACAGGAAAGAGGTCACATGAAGAACCTTGTACATTTACCTTTGGGTATAAGAGTGACCTGATCATTTTCTGCTGAGTGTAAGAAATGCTCATTCCCTTGGTCTCTAAGTGTCAGGAATCCTCGATGGGATCCTTGCAAAATACAAAACCTGGGCACATCACTCCCTGATGCCATTATCCTGGGGCAAAATCCAGATATCATAAAAAGCGTTATCAGGTTCTAGAAGAGCCTACCTCTCCCTTTCAGCCACGCTGACTTTCTTTCTGTTCCATACATACAGACCACATTTTCCTTTGTTGCTTAAGACCTCTGCACCTGCTGTTTCTCTGCCTTGAATAACCCCACCCTACCTTGCCTGACTTGCCATCACTTTTCAGATCTGGCTTCAGAAGCCCTTTCTCGAAGCCTCACTTGAATGAAGGGGTATGCCTTTGCAGTGTGTTCCTAGAATCCTGATTTTCACTCTCCAAACATTTCTCTCCCTATATTACAGTTGTTTTTTTCCCCAGCTAGACCACAGGCTCTGTGAGGCCAGGGGCAAATGTCTGTCTTGCTCCCCTGACCATAATGAATGTTCTTTTGGGACTGACACTTGCATGAAGCAGATCCTCAGCAACAAATTCATGAACTTAAATTCTAAGCTTCATTCCCAAGAATAACTGTTTTGGGAATCTGAGGAACAGAGGTGACCATCCCTAGTTGTCTGCACAAGCCCAAACATGTTACGGTGCTCTCAGCAGGCTCATTTATCAGCTGTGACCCCCAAATTGGGAGAATTGACTTTAGGTGTGGTTAAGGACTTAAAAATATTTTGGAGAGCAGTTCACCCCAATTTGCCTGCCAGTAGTAACTGTAAACCAGTCAGCCAGCACCTTTTTTCTTCAGTTGGCTGTGGAGTTTGTCTGGCAGACTTCAAGAAGTTTTTAGACAAGGGAAGATCCTCCCCCCCACACTAAAATATACCTTTCAAAAAAAAGGTTGGAGAAAATTAAACTGTATCATATGTTTAAGATGAAAATCTTTGCAAAGTATAGCTACGTACCCCTTTTACAGCTGTCAAGAACAAAGTAAAATTTATATCATGTATTAGACTTTCAATAGTACTTATATAGATAGTAGTCATCCTGGAACCCCTCTGTTAGAATGCATATTATTGGATACAGGGAAGAAAAAAGACAACTTCCTAAACTATATTTGTTCCTTCAGTCCGTGAGCATTAAATAAATTTAGGATTCAGGACTTTCCCACCAAGATTAGAGGTACCATTCACATACATTCTTGGGTCCTACTTTCTGTGTCTTGAGCAGGCATAGCTGAAAAGAAGGGCCAAAACACCCACTTCTCTGGTATGTGTGTACGCGTGTGCCTGTTTCAGAACCCACTTTTCCTCCATTGAATATTTAAAGAATGGACATCCCCAGGAAAAATGGTGGGTCCCTAAAGTATCAGGGGAGTAGTAATAACTGTTGGAGCATTTACATGTAGTGCAAGTCCACAGTGTTTTATTCTAGAGTGTTTTGGCTTCTGGAGTGACATACGTGATAACTTAAATTTGAAGACAGAAGCCAGTGAGGGGACCTCAGGCGCACTCTGACATCTCTCTATTCATGCTGGTATTTGAGTGAATCCCTTCTGTTCTGAAGCCACTTGTATTTGGGTAGCAGTTAGTTCAGGTAACAAGCCAGGTGTGTTATACATGTAAAAGATTTTCTGGCTGAGAGTGTGGCCCGCCAGATGAGTCAACCCTGCCTGCCTGAGAGAAATTCTTCAGTAAGAGGTCAAAATAAGTGACTCAGTACTGTTCAGGGATATGTTACATTCACAGAATTCATGAGCTGATTGTCAGCGGAATGGAAAGGAACTTCCATGACAGCATATACTTTCAATTCACTTTTTTTTATGTAAGAATCTGGTAGTTGCTTTTGTTAAAGTTTTTCTTCTCAGCAGGGAAAATAACGTGGCCCATATTTCAGCGATAAGGGATTTGCCCATGCTCTGCACAGAGTTCTGTATTTTGAATCCCCTGACTTGGAAAAATTGAAGGAGCTTCTACTAACAGGGACATGTGAAAGAAGGTTAAACATCAAATCAACAGTCCAGGGCTGGGAGGAGGAGGTCGTGATGAATAATTATCTGTCCTGTGTCTGAGTGTACCTGTGTCTGAGTCACCTTCCTGCCAAACACTAACAGGTTACTAGGCAACAGGAGTGATTCAGCTGCTCTGAACACCTCACCGCAGTGACATGTCCATCCACAGTATTTCCAGGAAATGTCCCTCTCATAAGTCATGGGGAGTGGGATAAACATTCACCGAGGCCCTTGAAGGCACCAGCTGACCCAGGGCGAGTAACTATGAGAAGGTGAGTCTGGCTAATATTTGAAAGGAAGTCACCTCACAGGGCAAATGGACTGTTACCTGCATGCTAACTGGGGCGGAATAGTAGAGGGCAGAAAGAAGAACTCTCCCTGGAAGGATTCATGAGGAAGGAAATCCATTTGTCTTCAGGGAAAAAATTGCTCATTCCTAATTGTAAAAAATGACCAAGATCTTGGAGAATCACAACATAGCAACAGTGGCTAAGAGCACAAACTCTGAAGCCGAATTGCCTGGGCTCATAGCCTCTCTGCCCACTTGCTAGATTGATTTTAGGTTTCACTTCCTCATGCCTCAGACAGAGGTGATCACAGTACCTCCCCCACAAAATGGTTGTGACTATTAACATGTTAATATTTGGGGAGCACCAATGTCTATTATCATAAGCTCCAGGGAATATTACCCTGCCTCCTGCCCTCCAGACAACTATCTAAGTGGTAGGGGCAGAATTGGGAAGGAATGAAGGCAAACCTGAAGGGGAGAACTTTTAAGGATTCATTGATTATTTCATGATTTTGAGAACTGCAGTTAATAGAAATTATAATCATAGCATCCTTAAGAAACTTCTCCTGGAGTTTTCAGCATTATATACTTTTGAAAGTTATTTATATATTGAAAAACTACATTAGAATTATGTAGAAGGAGGGGGATATAATCACAGAGGTTGCCTGTGGTTTTCTGAGCCATCTATCATGTTCTGAAGCAACATACGAGTTTTTGCTTTACTATTTCTTATACCTTATCCTACATCCCCCTTCTTAAATAAGATACATTATAATAAAGAATGCAGTCACACTAAGTAAAGCATCCTAAGTTGGGTAAATTTGGGGGGCTTTGTAGCACATCTGGAAATGCTAATTATGCAGCTACGTTACTGACTCCTTTAGAAAAAGAAAGGTACCTAACGTTCTTTGGAGAAAGGTGAGCTAGAGCTGGTGTCTTTGAGTGTGTAAGCCGACACATTCATTCATGGCCACTCTAGGACTCTAGAACCCAGCCGCTTGGCTGGGGGCCAACAACACTGACCCCAGTCAGATGGGGACTGCCCTTGTACCCCCCCCCACTGGCACCCCCACTCCCCATGGAGGAGACAGCCCCCTAGGCTTTGAACTGCATGCTCTCTGGTGAGGGACTAAAGAAATGGGAAGAGCTTAAGTAAGGGGTGGAAGCTCTAGCATTAATCCCAATTTGATTTTTTTTTTTATTTTTGTTTATTTATTTGACAGAGAGAGAGAGAACACAAGCAGGGGTAGTGGGAGAAGGAGAAGCAGGCTTCCCACTGACCAGGGAGCCCAATGTGGGGCTCAATCCCATGACCCAGGGATCATGACCTGAGCTGAAGGCAGACACTTAACTGACTGACCCACCCATCAGCTCCCCCATTTTGATCTTTTGGGAGTTCTAACTTCCATCCAATGTATTTCTTGAAGGAAAACCAGAATGTTACCAGACTGTGTTGAGAGTATGTTGCTGCCCTTCGGACTAGTGGGACGGCCGTGCCCGCATGGTGTTCCATGTTCTGTAGTGAATCAGCAGTGCTGTGAGATGAGGAGCCTTTCTTCTCCCTGAACCTACAGAGAGTCTCTCTGGTTCTGTCAGGTGGGAGTGTTTCCCCAAGGAAGGATCTGCTATAAAACCAAGGGGAAGAAAGGGATTAGGGGAGTGGCTCTCAGGGTTATCTCAAATGCTAACAGCATTCGTTCTTGAAAAATTATTTAGAAAAATAAATAAAATAATTTGGAAGCCTGGGTTAGTGGCAAAATCTAAGTAACTAACACCATTTTCTTCAGCTGCTATAAGGATGTATTACCAAAAGAGCAGCTGAGTAACTCGGGTTAATTTTTGGATCTCTATAAAATGTAATGGAAGAGCTTATTTAACTCTAAAATTTTCTGACTTTTCTTGAAGCCACAGTAGTGCTCACTGAATTTAGCACTGAAGGTAGAATCCCTGTTTTATAGGCAGTCTCATACCTTGAATAACTCAAGGGTAGAAGGTTGATTTGGGGAAATGCTTTTTTTTTTTTTTTAAGATTTTATTTATTTATTTGACAGAGAGAGACACTGCGAGAGAGGGAACACAAGCGGGGGGAGCGGGAGAGGGAGAAGCAGGCTTCCCGCTGTGCAGGGAGTCGATGTGGGATTCGATCCCAGCACCCTGGGATCATGACTCGAAGCGAAGGCAGCCACTTAAGGACTGAGCCATCCAGGTGCCCCTGGGGAAATGCTTTAAAGCTTGGCTTTCTGAAGAACCTAGAGTCTTTTTTGTTAATTTAGATTTTCAGTCTTTCATCAGAAATCTGTTACTTGATGAAAAACTATATTAATCATTACTAAAAGATGACCGAACATGTAGAACTTATGTTCAAAAACAGAAGAGGCCATAAATAATGCTTCAAATGGTTCAAATATACTTTGATGGAGTTCACTTAACTCTTTTCTAAAATTTTGAGGGAGAGATTTGTTATTTTGATTAACAAAGCTTTAATACTTGATCCTCTACTTTTTATTTGGCTCTGTGTGTGTGCGTGCACACACACGTGCATGTGTTTGTCTATGTGTGTCTGTGTGTATGAATGTTGAGGGTGTGTGTGTGTGTGAATATGTGATGTCCGAGGTTAAAACTAGAATAGCTGCTACCCAGAAAAAAAAAAATCAAATCTAGGATTATTAATCCATTACCAGAGAAGACAAATTCTTTTTGATATTGTAAATTGTTTTTGCCTTTAAGCATTAATGCTAATAGAATAGATAGTTACGCTCTTTAAATCAAATTATACAATTTCAAGTTACTTGGGATATTTTTACTTTTCAATTTTAAGTATTTTAGAAAAATTCTCTTTTAAAAACGACTTTAAATATAGTTTATACTGACTTGTATTACATTATTTCTTTTTTTTTTTTTAAGATTTTATTTATTTATTTGACAGAGAGGGAGATCACAAGTAGGCAGAGAGGCAGGCAGAGGGAGAGGGGGGAAGCAGGCTCCCCTCTGAGCAGAGAGCCGGATGCGGGGCTCCATCCCAGGACCCTGAGACTTGAGCCAAAGGCAGAGGCTTAACCCCCCCCCGAGCCACCCAGGTGCCCCACATTATTTCTTAATATTGGATCTGCACCCATTTAATGGTGAATTAGTATAATAAAGCACAATACTTGATTCATTTGTATCTTTTGGTATAGGCCTCTGAGCTCACCCAGTAGTTTTTTGTTGTACCTTGCATATAAATTAACCATCACTGTTCTATTTGATGTGACCTTCCACTTCAACCTTATAAAATTGTTTTCTTCAGTTTTAATGTCTTGTTTATTCTTTCATTAAGCTGAGATCAGCAGCTCTCTGTTAACATCTTATTTAATTGGCTTCAGTCCTGGTATGGAAAGGGTTCTGCATCAGCCGCCGGATCCCCATAGTCTCCTAACTCCATTTAGAGGTTGAACAGAACCTAATGGATGTTTCTTCCATGAATTTATTTCCCTCTTCATGTGACATATTTTGGCAAATGTGATTTCTGATCACAAGAAACAAAGATATAAAATAAACAATATTTTTTTTATTTTACTATGCCAATGGCTAATCATTTGACATAGTCCCTTATTTGAGAATGTGAGAGAGAGCTGTGAGGCCAAAGGATCTGGGGGCCAAAGAGATTGTTTCACTTCTTACCAAGTGGTTGTTTTAGATTTCCAAGATACTATCATGTAGGTTCAAGAACATGTAGAGCCTGTGGTTGCTGAGTAAACTTTTGTCATTTGTGACCTTAATAAATAAACCCCTGCAGACCTATTACCCATAATTATCTACATCAGGCTAAATTAAAATACCAGACATTTTTATATCTTTGACAGAATCAATTCCTCACCAGTAGGACTAATCTTATGGGGGTCCTGACCTCTAAAACGAAGTACCTAGAATGATTTAGAGTACCTAAATCATTCATTCTTCAGCAATAAATTACCTCACCCTCCTTCTCAATGTGAGAAATGGGATTTTTGTTTGCCTTTTTTAGCTGTCTTTATGGAGATCACTAATGCATGTTTACTTTCTTTTCACAGGATGATGTATTTTTTTAAATATGGCAAAGAGTCTTAGAAGTAAAATAATGGAGATGTATCAAATGAAACTGAAACCCAAGTTTTGCAAATTATGTACCCAGGATTAGTCATGGCCTATTTGTGACCAAATACAGAGATAAGGATTCTGGTCTGTACTGACCCAGGGCCTTGGCACGTCACCATGACATTACTGGCTAAACCTTCAGCCACAGAACCCAGATTTTAGATGAGGTTTTGGGTAACCCATCCAAAACAGAAAGAAAAGCCAAGCTCCATTAGTTGAAGATGGGGGCCTGGAGACACGTCCACAAGGTCTCCCTGAGCCTCTGCCCTGCAATGTACTTCTTTCTCTTCAGTATGGTTCACAGCACAGATGAAATGTATGGCCCTTCGCTCCTTCCCAAGCACGTCCCTAGCAGAACAAACTAAACCTGGTCTGGTTTGACTTTTCTGGATCATTTCTGTCCCCTGTATCGGAAAGAGACTATAAATGGAAAAGTTGGGGGAGGCGAATTGACCCAGCCTGGGAATCACAGCCATAAAGGAAATGTCAGGTCTTCCCTGTTGACTCTGGAACATTCTCACTCTGTGTCAGGAGGAAACAGCACAGGAGATCTGCCTGTGGGGATCTCCTGAGCTCTGGGGTTAGCTCCTCAAATGCAGGGCATGGTTGGGGGGTGCCATCACATTTCCTTTAATTGGCTGCAAGAATTCATCCTGAAGCCCCGTGCTCACTTCTAGATGTTTTGTTTTGTTTTTTTCCTTCTCAGAAAGTAGCAAAAGGACATACTGAATTAGAACCACCAAAGTACCAAATGCTGGCTCCTCTACCTAGTAGCTGGGAGCTACTACTAGGAAGTGGGCAGTTCATTTCACTTCTCTGTGCTCCTTTGTAAAATATGGGTAATAATAAAATATCTATCTAATACTTGTGGTGAAGATTGAATAAGGTAAGTAAAGCATTTACAGTAGCTTTTGGGTGATAGTAAATACTGTATCAGTGTTAGTTACAGCTCTTATTCTTAAGTCTGAGTCATATAAATTTAAATCATGAATGGGATAGAAATTCAAAAAATTTTGAACACTTAAATATTCCAACCCGCATTAACTAAAATATTAATTGATTAATTTTATTGGTAGAATAAAGCATAGTAGTGGTAAATCCCAGCTAGCTCTGCAAGATTGTCATGTTGATAACATTGTTTGAAGTATGTATTTGTAAAGCTTTTCCCAAGAAAAGCTTTCTTAAAATAATACAAAGCCCAGGGGCACCTGGGTGGCTCAGTGGGTTAAGCCTCTGCTTTCGGCTCAGGTCATGATTCTAGAGTTCTGGGATCGAGCCCCACATCGGGCTCTCTGCTTGGCAGGGGGTCTGCTTCCTCCTCTTTCTCTGCCTGCCTCTATGCCTACTTGTGATCTGTCAAATAAATAAATAAAATCTTTAAAAAATAATAATAATAATAATACAAAGCCCAAAACATAAGGTAAGTTAGATTCACTAACAGAGAAAAGTTCACTTTTACTTAGTTGTTAAGCATGATCTTCTTTTCATATGGAAGAAAAGCTTCACAAAGTGGTCAACCAACATTTCCTAGAAAACTCTTTCATAGTCGGTAATCAAGTACGGTTTTTGCTTGCACTTTGGTGAAATTCTCTGCAGAGAAAATCTGTTTACCTAGGCCGTTATCTGCTGAAGAACAGTAATGGCCTTGATAAGTGGATTTTTTAAAAGATTTTATTTGTTTATTTGACAGAGAGTGAGAGCACAGGTAGGCAGAGAGGCAGGCAGAGAGAGGGGGAAGCAGGCTCCCTGCTGAGCAGAGAGCCCGATGTGGGGCTGGATCCCAGGACCCTGAAATCATGACCTGAGCCAAAGGCAGAGGCTTAACCCACTGAGCCACCCAGGCACACTATAAGTACATTTTGGTTTTAGGAGTTGGTGGCACTTTGAGAATAAAGTGGGGCAGTTTTCAGCTCCTGTAACGACAGGCAGGAGTCCAGAGCCTTGAGAGTTAGGGTCTTCCATTTCCACAGGCACTTTTGTCCCTGTCTTTATTACACCCAGATATTTGCTAAATATGTCATTCACCTTCAAAAGGCTTTGCGATTATTAAATATAATGTTGAGTTAAAATACTGTGGATTTTCTTAACATGGACAAAACTGACTTACTATAGAACTTACTATAGAACTATAGAACTGACTTATCTATAGAACATCATTTAGAAGAGGTTTGCCTAATAATTGTGCATGAGTACGTAGGTCAGAGGCCTATGTGAAGAATGGTAGGCATACTCTGAAAATGTTGGACACAAAGGACCCCAGGAGGAAGGTTAATTTCTAACAGGCCATAAGTTATAAATCAGCGTTTGTTTTTAAATGGGGACTTGGTGGGGGAGGGGCAGTACCCTGGGTGGCTTAGTCTGCTAAGTATCTGCCTTCAGATCCAGTCCTGATCTCAGGATCCTGGGATCCAGTCCTGCATCAGACTTCCTGCTCAGATGGGAGTCTGCTTCTCACTCTCCCTTTGCCACTCCCCCTGCTTGTGCTCTCTCCCCTACCCCAAATTTTTTAAAAACATAAAAAAAATTGGGGACTTGAAGGGAGACTGGGCTTTGTAACCTCATTGGGCCAGGAGTGATATATAATTCATTTGAGTCCAGAAATTAAAGCAGGAAAGGTTTCTTGGAGGAAATGACATTGAGGCTTTGAGACCAGGCACAGGAGAGGCAGGGATATAAGGAAGCAGGCAGGGATGAGAGGAGGTTTAGACTGCTAAAAAAAAAAAAAAAAAAAAAAAACCAAAAAACTATGTGTATAGGCCTCATGAGAGGGGATATCTTATGTGAAGGGAACAGAAGTTAAGTAAATGTCACTGGAAGCACAGGATTTAGGGAAAGGAAAAAAAAAAAAAAACTATTCTCAAAAATTGAGCCCGTCAAGGAAGGCAGAGGCCAGATTATAAAGGTCCTTGAAAGCAATGTCAAACAAAGGAGGTAACACCCTCTGAGAAGAAGTCTAGGAAAAAAAAAAAAAAGATAACTGGGGAAAGGTCATGTGACTGGGTATTTATTATTATGGAAATTGTGGTAATTTTGGCAATAAGGAGGTCCTTAAGGTGTTTTGTTGGTTGCTTTTAAATAAAACCTTTAGGGCGCCTGGGTGGCTCAGTGGGTTAAGCCTCTGCCTTCGGCTCAGGTCGTGATCTCAGGGTCCTGGGATCGAGGCCCGCATCGGGCTCTCTGCTCAGCGGGGAGCCTGCTTTCTCCTCTCTCTCTATGCCTGCCTCTCTGCCTACTTGTGATCTCTCTCTCTCTGTTTCAAATAAATAAATAAATAAATCTTAAAAAAATAAATAAATAAAACCTTTATCTTAAAGACGCAGACTGAAATCTGTAAGGATGAGATGAAGAGATATCTGGGATTGCTTCAAAAAAATCCAGGGCAGGGGTGGGGGATGATGAAAAAGATTTCCTGTGACAGTTGTTGTAGCTGATAAGGTTCCCTACACTGTTCTCTCCACTGTCAGTAGAAAAAGTTTGAAATGTTCTGTTGTCAGTTTGTTTCTAAAGTCAAAATAAGCAATGGATTTGGGCCACAGAGAGCCATTTAAGGGCTTTAAAGGAGCCAGTAAAGCAGGAAATGGACCGGGAACAAAACCAGAGCAGGAGGAAGGGCTGCCCCAAATAGCCAGTGGTCAGTCCTTCCCCTACAAATACGGTGGCCCTTCACTTTCTCCTTCTGCGGTCTTGTTCATGACTTCCTAGCTTCTTCTCAAACCCCTGTCATGATATTTTGACTTGGTGCTTTATAGTACAAAACACCAGTGGTGCCCAAAGTTCCTAGTACTATATTGGCTTCCTTTTTATTAAAAAAAAAAAAAAAAAATCATTTTTTATGTATCCTTTTGGTGGATGGATTTAATCCATTTCAAATTTGTTGTGGCTGTTGATATCCTGTCCTCTGTGAGGAAGGATGCTCAGGACCTGAACTAAGCGGGAGAGAGCAGTTAAGTAGATGATGAAGGATGAAAATGGGTAGGACCTGGCGTGATTGTCAGTGAGCGGAGGAAGGAGTTGCAAGCAGAGATGATAGCTGAGATTTTATTTCTTCGGTAAACCTTCCCAGGTGAAATTCACTGTTTTCCGTCAAAGGTTCTCATCAACCCATTTTCCTTTTTGACATTCTTAAAATGTGCCTCTGAAGTACAGATACATATTAACCAGAATGTAATTTTTGGTCTCGTTCAGTATAAACTTTGAAAGCAGGCTCCTAATCTCCTAATATTGCTGCAGATTATGCTACAGGAGATGTTAGAGGCAAAAAAAAAAAAAAAAAAAAAAAGAGAGAGAAAAAGGAAAAGAAAAAAAAGAGGACAAACTCGGGGGGAAAAAAACCCACAAAATAACCCCACAAAAAACTTTTTTTTGAGCCTGTTACTTTGTTTCAATTTTTAAAATACAGGTTTTTGATAGCATAAGTATATAACTTAAAAAAACAATTTCAGGTAATATTCATAGTGAAATACTTTTATTTATGTAGGGTCATTGATGAAAATTAGATTCAGTGGAAATAAGATTAAGTATGGAATTACATCTTTCAGCTTCCTGTTGCTAATTGAACATTGAGTTCCTAGTGTTTAATGGCTACCTCATGGCATCATCTTCAGGTTTAGAGACCGTGCTTTTAATCATCCTCTGTTTTTCTAAATCTGCTTCACTCTGTAGAAAATAATTCCGACCACAGTTTTACTCCCAAGGATAGACCAGTACTAAACTGAATAGGATAATTACTTCACTGATTTTTTTAAATATTTTTTATTATTTATTTGACAGACATAGATCACAAGTAGAGAGGCAGGCAGAGAGAGAGGGAGGAGGAAGCAGGCTCCCTGCTGAGCAGAACCCAATGCGGGACTCGATCCCAGGACCCTGGGATCATGACCTGAGCCGAAGGCAGAGGCTTAACCCACTGAACCACCCAGGCACCCCCTTCACTGATTTTCATTCACACCTGATTTGTAGAGATTGGCCTTTTTATTTCTTAGAAATATTTAAGTTCCAGGGTGCCTGGGTGGCTCAGTGGGTTAAGCCTTTGCCTTCAGCTCAGGTCATGATCTCAGGGTCATGGGATCGAGTCCTGCATCGGGCTCTCTGCTCAGCAGGGAGCCTGCTTCCCCTTTCTCTTTGCCTGCCTCTCTGTCTACTTGTGATCTCTGTCTCTGTCAAATAAATAAATAAAATCTTTAAAAAGAAGAAATATTTAAATTCCAGTTAGTTAACATATAGTGTATTAGTTTCAGGTGTACAATATAGTGACTCAACACTTTTATACAACACAAGGTAGGGTTTGGCATTTTTAAAGGCTATTATATATATATATATATTTTTTCTTTTCAAAAACGTTCTCAGTTTTCATCTTTTTATCTAGACTTTTAAAATTTCTGTTACATATATTTTAATATACATCTGTATCTTTATATCTCCAATGTTTCCTGCTCCCCCAGTTTATGTTTATTATTTGAATTCTCTTTTCACTTTTACTTCTACACGGTGTATGGTTTTACTAAACTTCCCATGTTATTTCAGGCTCTAATCTAATTTATAAAAGTTGTTTTTATTGCTCTTTGGTCTTTTTTAAGTCACTTCTGGTTGGAAAGATGGGGAGGGGGGTGGAGTTACTTAACCAAAAAATCCCTTGAGAATAGGAGGCAGCCTTCTCTTTTGCTACTTTCCTTTGCACTTTGAGCCAAGTTCTGCACAGAACGGAAGGCCAGAAATAATTCTGCCTTCTATGTTGGCCGTCCATGTGTTTGCCTTACCTTCCAGGCTATCTATAGTAAGTGTAGCAGTTACCACATATCTGACCCTTGAGGATTGCTTATCTTGAGTTTAGTCACTCTGTGTCATTAACCTTGGGGTACAGTTTTTGAAATTTTCTATATTTGTAGTTTCTCTCCTACCTATTAGGACTCAGTGATGAAATTTCTGTGTCACAAGTCCTCATTAGGTATTTGCTACCTTCAACCTTTCTATTCCCACATAATGCCTTTGTTTCTATTCTTCCCGTGATTATAAAATTGCATCTTTAACCTTTCCTTCAAAGTCTCATGTGGGTTAAACATTTATTAGAAGATGGCATTGGGGTGAGCAATTAAAAGTCCATATGACGAATACAATTAGAATATTAAACACATTATTTTGGTCTATTAAAAAGGGAAAAGAACTCAAGGCAAAAATCCATAATCGAGTAATGATTGGAGCATTTCCAGTAGAATTCCTTTTTAAAAGTTGTAAAAAGTTATTATTTGTACAGGTTTCTGGAAGCTATTTGCGTGAATTGGGTCTCAGCAGGTTGGAACATACATGTCTTGATGTACCATTGACTTGATGAGACACTGTTTTTTTTTTCTGATGAAGAGTATTCAAGTAAAATGTTTAAATGAACTGTTACCTCATCATCCCAAAGATCTAGTTTGAATATCCCTCCTGTGACTCCCTTGCCCCATCCTGGTTCATTTTTTTATAATAATTTTAATCTTTTGATTGTTGTTGTACATAGCAGAGTGGAAGCTCAGTGAGAGAAGTGATTTTTTTTTAAACTGTGGTGTCCCTACAGTATTTCCTAGAGTAAACACTAAATACCCTTGAGCAAATAATGATCTTCGTCTTTTTAGGCAGTAAGATCAAAACATGCTGCTAATTTATTTTTTTAGTACAAAAAGGTAAAGTGTTCCATGTAATGTCACCTTTCCAGTAACAATATAATTTATTTACACACACAGCACAGTTTGTCCCCCACAAAAAAGAATCATGCTATAAATGTACACCATTTTGCAACTTCCTTTCTTCATCTAACATGGCATGATGGTATGATAGTGTTTTATCATACAAATAAAACGTATTTACGATGTAATAGGCCCATCTTGATGGACAGTGTGGTTTCAGTCTTATAGGCCCAGAATCACTTATCTATAGTTTCAAAAACTAAACTTCCAAAACCTAAAGGCCTTCCCCTCCTGTCTGTTCCTCCTTCCCTCCTCCCCATCTCCTGTTTCCCTTACCTCTCCTCTATAACCCTTGATGTTTAAATACTTCTTGAATTCACCAAAAGCTCTTTATAGTCTTTATTTACCCAACTTGGTGTGAATATTTTCTTATGTCTGATTTAGATGTATCAGTGTTTGAGTATCTGGTGTTTCCCAGATCCAGCAAGGGGGCCGTGGTGAGCTGTGGGAACTAATACATGTTATACCTACATACAGTTTTTCTGAAAATCAAAGCTCCAAATTTTAAAATGCATCTGTTGCCCAAAAGTTCTGATGAGCAGATTTGGAAAACAGTCTTTTCATGCTTATGCAGGTATCTTTAGTTAAACTCCTAGAAGTAATTCCAAAGTGTGTAGTATATAACTTTGGGAATTAGAGGAAAAAGCACTAATATAATTTTTTTAAAAAAAGAGATATGGAATTAGAGTTTTGTAGTTCTTGGGATTTTCAGTAATATTTATAGATTTTTGCAGACTGGTTTAAATGCATATTCCTGATCATTCTTTCCATTTTAATTTTAAAAACTTTTTTAAAGGTTTATCTATTTATTTTAGTAGGGTGTTGGGCAGGGGGGTCCAAGGGAGAGGGAGAGAGAAACCCAAGCAGACTCTGCACTAAATATGGAGCCCATCTTCGGGGCTTGATCTCACAACCCTGAGATCAGATCTGAGCCAAAACCTACTTCACTGACTGCACCACCCAGGCACCCCCAATCATTCTTATAATTTTCATAAAAACAACTTTTTAATATGGAACAAAGGTTGTTTTGAAAACCATAATTTATTTAACTGATCTTCAGGCAATTTCAATTTATTTCTAAAGTTTTATTGTCACAGAGAACAGATGACAAAAACTGAACTGATACGGAGTACAATTAAAGCAAAAATCCACCAAATATTGGGAAAAAAGGTTTTAAAAATGCTTAAGTACACAAGCTTATAAAACATCCACAGTGCGTGAAAATCACCAATATTTGAAAAGAGGGTTTGGGGATTTGCTGTTTTGACTGAATTGTCTCATCTATCAAATCCAGTTTGGCTTGATTGTCTTCTATCTGGCCCCTGGTTTTATTCAGGAGAAACAGTACCGAATTAGTGACTGGTTTTGTTTTGTGAAATATTGAGTGACGTCCATTATATGGAAATTTATAAAGCAGCCCTTACCCCTTTATTGCAAACAAACCCAGAAGATACTACCCTGCATTACAATTTAGTCTCTTTTTTAAAGTTGACCCTGAGACTAATTTCATTATATGTGTATGTCAAGTTGGGGCTGTTAACGCTTTAAGCAACTGTTAGTTTACCAGGCTCTTCCCAGGAGCAGCAACAATGCAGAAGACTCAAAAAATGCAACATCGTAGACTTGTATTTTTTATTGCACTTAACTGAGGCGGAGGAAAGACAGGAAATAAAGAGATTTCACTTGATAAGTACTTCCCTGAAAACAACAGCAACCACTATGGTTTGGGATACTTTTAGCTATAAAATAATACATTTATAATGAAAACATTTTGAAATGTGTACTATACACAGGTGTAGAAAGGAAAAAAAAAATCCCATACTCCTACCACTTGCAACCATTCTTAATATTTTAGTGTACTTGTGCTCTGACTGTTCTATACATGCATTTTTTGCATACTTGAAATTGCACAACACAAAATACCTTTTTAAAAACTGGCACATTCTCCCTTTTAACTCTGTCAATACTATTGTAGTTAAAAATAGTCATCAGCATTTTCTTGATTGTAAGAATGATGAATGTGGAAAATTAAGAAAATACAACATGGAGGAAGGACAAAATTAAAATCATCTTAAATTCATTAAGCAGTATTAATATTTGGTATATTTTCAGATTTTTTTTCTATATCTATGTAATATATGTCTTTATGTTGCTGAAATCATATTGCATTTCCTCATCAATAAAATCATAAGCATAGTCTTCATAGAACTATTTGAAAATACTCCTTCAAATATGTGGATGAATACTTTTATCCCAGAAAACTGGGAGAAAATAAGAAAGTACAGAAGAGGGGCGCCTGGGTGGCTCATGTGGTTAGGCAACTGCTTTCAGCTCAGGTCAGGATCCCAGCATGGTGGGATCTAGTCCTGTATCAGGCTTCCTGCTCGGCAGGGAGCCTGCTTCTCCCTCTTCCATTCCCCCTGCTTGTGCTCCACTCTCGCTGTGTCTCTGTCTCTGTCAAATAAATAAATCTTAAAAAAAAAAAAAAGTATAGAAGAAAATAAAAATAGTTGGTAAATCTCACCACCAACATTAACAGCTGATATACTCTTTTGGCATATTTATCAACTTGGTTTTTAAAAATTCATACATTTACATTTTTATGAAAATAATATGGTGCTGGTTTGGGGGGGTGTTGTGTTTTGTTTGTTTTTTTAGGATTTTTTTTGCAGAGGGAGAGCCTCTCAAGCAGACTACCTGTTGAGCACCGAGCCTGACCTGGGGCTCGATCTCAGGACCCCAAGATAAGACCCAAGCCAAACCAAGAACTGGAGGCTTAACCAACTGAGCCACCCAGGCACCCCAAGTGTTGTTTTTTAAACAATAAATTGAATGTATTTCATGGATGCTTCAGAATGTCTGCCGCAGACATTTAGATGTGTTTAAAGTTTTATATACGTTTTAATGTACTTCCCCAGATGCTTCTAAATGTCTCCTCTAGACATTTACATTGTTGTTTCACTGAATATATTTTTGGATACTGTTTTTTCTGTATTCTTTAAAACATGTTCTAAAATAAATTCACTGTAGTAGAGTTACTATGTCAAAAGATAAAAGCATTTGTAGGGTTCTCAACATGATGAAAAAGAGACAGTTTCAAAAGAATTATATCAATTTCTGATCCTATCAGCAACTCATTGCAGATTTTTGTTTTGTTTTGTTTTTAGAGAGAGATCATGTAAAGGGGGGGCAGCGAGGAAGAGGGAGAGAGAGAATCCAAGCAGGCCCCATGCTCAGTGCAGTGTGCCCCACAGGAGGCTTGATCCCCCAAACCCGAAGTCATGACCCGAGGCCAAAATCAAGAGTTGCATGCCTAACTTCCTGAGCCACTCAGGTGCTCCTCGTTGCAGTTTTTATGCTCCTTTCCAATTACAGTTTAAATTATAATTTAATGGACTTTGTTTCAAGGTCACTTTCTAGTGTTCTCATGCAGGGATGAAATAGAGTAGAAGTTGGTATGTTAATCTGTCAATGAAACATTCTGTAGGAAGTGTTTGTTATTAGTAATTGGGAGATACTTAGTCACAGGAACTCTTCTGCCTAGGATGTGTCAGAGGAGGTGTGGGGGAAATCAGCTCCAAATAGAAAGTAAGGAAATGAGTTCTGGCTATGAGACAGGCCCTGGCAATTTTATCCCTTCCTTGTCTTTCCTTTCCTGCCCATTTTCCACTTGCCCTGTGGATAGCCCGGGGAAAGTTATTCTCTGTTCCCAAACTGTCTCTTTCCGTGCTTTCCCAATTACGTTTGAGGGTGGACTTTTCCCAGTGAGTGTCCTGAAATCACCTGGCTTTAACATAAAGAATGTGAGAATGAAAAGCTGACTTCATATACAAAGAAAGCAGAGATCCAAGGCCCCATGTGGGACCCTGGATTAAAGAATTGTATTTTATATACTCTTTATGTAGAAGATGTGTATATTTATGTGATAATTATACATATGTTTACATATAATAGTTTGGACTAAATGAACATCTGACCCTTATCACATGCTAAGTTTTATTGTGGTTATGTTTCTATTGCTATGGTAGAAATATTCCAGCCTAGGTGGTCCCCAGACTTCCAGCACTGTGTTGCTGGGTCACCGTGCCTATCCCCAGCGCCTCCCAGTTTGGTTTCCCATCCAAATACTCAGGGCTCTCCTGCTTTTGATAATAAGGATCAGGGCTCCCATCCAGTGCCTCCTTGCACTCCCCCAACTATAAGATGCCCTTACACAGAACAAAGCTTATTTGGGGTCCCTAAAGAACCATTTAAGTGCAGCCCAGATATCTATACTTTTCCATATTTTTTTTCTCTTTTAAGGGTTCATTGTAAAATTCTTTTTACTTTTTCTCTTTCCTTTTTAAAAAAAAAATTTATTTGTCAGAAAGAGAGAGAGGGAGCACAAGCAGGGTGAGCAGCAGAGGGAGAAGCTCCCACTGAGCAAGGAGCCCGATGCAGGACTCGATCCCAGGACGCTGGGATCATGACCTCAGCCCAAGGAGTCCCTCTTACTTTTTTTCTGCTATCGTTTTTCTTTCCCAAACTCTTCCCTCTTTTTCTAATTATCTCCTGGAGGGACAGCTTAGGTGTGTTGGAACTAAATGTCTCATACTATGGTGTACATGAAAGAAATACATATCCTGTTCTAGATTTTTGCTGAAGGGAAACAGGCAATTGGCCAAGGATTGCTACATAATCAGTGGTTTATGTACACATCCACTCTGCTATCCTCACTATGCCAGCAGCCCCCCTGCTTTGTGGGTGGAGCACTCAAGCTCCATACAGGGGCCGTTAGCAGAGTAGACAAAAGTCTTGAGGGAGCTGCGTCCTGTTTTGAGAGAGAAGTGCGTCCTGGTGTTCTGATGCAGCTGAAGGTTCCTGGATCATTTGCTCTTGCTGAACGCGTTGGATTTGGTTCTAAAGCACCTCCTTTTCCCTAGCAGACCGTATCTGTTGGTAGTCATTTTGATTATTCAGACGCTTAGTCACTAATATTTATGAAGACAATAATTAAACATAATGATGTATAAACCAGATTTCTTTATTTCCTCCAGATGAAAAAAAAAATTTTTTTTAAGATTTTACTTATTTATTTGACAGAGAGAGAGGGAACACAAGCAGGAGGAGCAGGAGAGGTAGAAGCAGGCTTCCCGTCGAGCAGGGAGCCCAAAGTGGGCCTTGCTCCAGGACCCTGGGAACATGACCTGAGCCTAAGGCAGACACTTAACAACCGAGCCACCAGTCGCCCCTGAAGAATTTTTAATATGCCAGCTTTCTGGTAATAACTATGGAAATGTGTGCTTTGTGACAGTTTCTCTTTAATTCATTGGGATAAATGAAAATTCAAGAGGTAAACATTTTTAGATGTATTTCAGAAACCAACATGACACTGAAATTGTTGCATTCCTGTAAATTGTTAAAATAGCATTGTTAGACTCAGGATTTTAAAATTTTAATTTTTTCTGCATTTTGTGCTAATCCTTCTGTTGGATTGGGTTTGGAAATCTGGGTCCCTCTTCAAAGACCCAAAATTAGAATAAACATAGGATAAACATAAATCACCATTATTGGGTTTTTTGCAGAAACAAAATCCTAGATTAGGAGCATTGGTCAAATAAGCGCTTTTGAGAAACAAGTAATGTATTTGAATACAACATAGCAGCTTACATTCTGAGAGAAACTGGAGCCAAATAGAGTGACCTTAATGGCTTTGGAGAAAGTATTGCTTTTTATAGCCTCATACCATTTGAGAGCAGTGGCTTGTTCGACCAGTCATGCAAAAGAACATTTTTGTGGCTGGCGCAAGAAAATGAGAAATGTAGGCTTTATACAGACCTTTCTGGGTCTTCCACTGTCCCTTTCCTTTCCTATTTTTTCTTTGCCTTATAGTGAAAATCGTGCTCTACCTTGAGGAACCCAGGTGGCTGGAACACAGGATTTTTTTTTTTTTTTAAACACAATGACGTGCCTTACCTTTATCCTCCCCACGCACCTTTGACCTCTCCCGAAGGCTGTATAACCCCACACCCAAATCAGAACAAGCAGATGGGGCAAACCTGCTGAAGGTGCAGCTTCCTTCTTAATTTTTCAGCGCTTAATTCTGGCTACGAGGAAGTGCCCGCCCCCCTAAATCTCTCAGGTTGTGTGTGTTAAGCTATTTCTTGAACCTGTTTGTTGGCACAGCACTAAGCAGAAATACAATAACCCTTGTATTTTAAATAAATATCGAAACTAGACTTTAGACCTCTTCAAGGAAATTGTATTGGAGTGTATCTGGGTGTCATTTCTCCAACATCGCTGGGGACTGATTCAACTTCCGGTTCTTCCGCCTCTGTCCCCTGCTGTAACCACAGTATGTCCCAACTGCAACCGCCTGGTTCAGGGCTTCTCCTGAAGCCTCACCTTGGCCTCCAGCCTCCAGCCAAATCCATTAAGTCCCTTCCGTCATTCTTGCTTGCAGGTGATTTTCATTCAAATCTCAAAGTGGTAATATTCTAGTAAATAGCAAGTGAAGTTTCAAGATACTGTTTTTAAATACCCATTTAAATAGGCTATGAAATTGTATTAAATATCCTCACAGTTTGGTCACCATGTGGTAGAGGGAGAGATCAACAAGTCTATTTCTTTTTCTTTTTTCTTTTTTTAATGTTTTATTTGTTTATTTGCAATAGCGTGAAAGCGAGAGAGCTCACAGAGGGAGAGGGGGAAGCAGATTCCCAGCTGAGCAGAGAGCCCAATGTGGGGCTCCATCCCAGGACCCTAGAATCGTGACCTGAGCCTAAGGCAGACACTTAATTGACTGAGCCACCCAGGGTCCTTGATAGGTATATTTCTAAGTAATCTGAAGGACACGGAATAAAGAAGCTTTATTAGAGAATCATGAAATTATTTTTAAGGAACTGTTCTTTTTTTTCTTCTCGTTTTTTTAATCACAGTTTTCCAGTAACCAGATATGCTTCCAAATCTAAAATACATATTTGTTTTTGTCGATGAGGGAGTACACTGTTGACTGTGATCTGTTTACTTAATTAGAAGGAGGTCTTCTAATACCATTTAGAATACGTTGTGTGGTTTGGAGAGTATGTGAAACTGTTCGACCCGGCTTCTACTTACTTTAAGACCCGCCACGTGTTCTTCAGAGAAAATGCAAGCTCCAATATCAGACTTAAATATATTTTGAAAATATTAAGTGGAGTTTTTGCGGTTCCCAGAAAAGCCCTCATTTCAATAGGTAATTTGTGCTCCTAGTCCACAGTACTAAGTATTAAAACCCAAGGGAATCAGTTTCTAGGTATAGAAATCTTTGGGGGCATAGAAGGAAACAGAGGAATATAGAAGCAGGTAATCATCGCTGTTGTTCAGTGTGGCTGTAGATACAACCTTTCTGATCAAGCCCCAGGGTGTTGATTCTAAACAAGATCTGGCTGCTTTTGTTTGACCATTAAACAGGGAGCTGTAGTGCCAGTCCTGAGGGGAGAGGGCATGGGGAATGAGGCTAGCGACCAAACATCTATCCTAATTATGGCGTAATTACGGCTCAGGTTATCAAGAGCACACATTTCTGTTTAAACGAGAGGGACTTCTTTTGCTCACGTGCTAAAATAGAGAAGCATTTTTTTACACCAAGGCAAGACTTCAATCCAGTTCATTCTCTGAGACTACGGGTTTATCATACTTCACTGGCAGTGAGTTCAGAAAAGTTGAGTGGGAGGAAGAAAACTCTAGCCTCGTTTTGAAACACTGAAAACAACCTGATACAGGAGGAAGGCAAGACCAAGGGCATCCCTCTATCCCCACCCTCTGGGAACTCTCTAAGCGTTCCTAGATGTATCCAGAATGGAGGTGGGGAGAGGGTCTTAGGGCAAGCACAAGCCAGCCAGCCTTTGGGCAAAGTGCTTGATGTGTCCCCAGCTCTACCCCTTCACTCTAGAAAGTCTGGTTTAGAGTAATCTAAAGGAAGTTAAAAAGGTGTTTTAAATATCCCCTTGTCTGTGACCTCGTTTTACAGCCCTTTTCTCTGTGCAGGTGCCTGGTCTGTCGGTCAGTGTCTGTCCGTGTACCTATCTTTCTAGTGTGTCTATCTAACCTGTCTACACACTGATTCAGTTACTCATTTATCTGCCTCACCACATGTTCCACATTGTCCCACACATTGTTCTTTGTCTTTCCCTGTGACTCCATCTCTCCAAGTCCCCTATTCTCCTATTGGAGAACCTCAGTCCTTCAACCCCAGGGTGGCAGTTTGTCTTTCAAAACACACTGGAATCAGATCTGATCATTAGAGTTCTGCAGAAGAGCAGCTTGGGGTACCAAGCTTGGGTGGCTCAGTTGGTTAAGCATCCAGCTCTTGGTTTCAGCTCAGGTCATGATCTCAGGGTCATGAGATCGAGCCCTGCACCAGGCTCTGTGCTCAATGAGGAGTATGTTGAGATTCTCTCTGCCTCTAGCCCTCCTGGGTGCTCACTCACAATCTCCCCCCCCAATAAATAAATAAATCTTTAAGGAAAAAAAGCAGTTAGAAAATAGAACCCAGATTTTAAAACATCCTATGGAACGTTTTGCAAGTCAAATCTTAGGGAAGGTACTTTATTGTATCAAACTTAAGTCAGAAACAGTTAATGCCAGCTGAGAACTACTCCCCTTCTCACACTGCAATGTGGCCTGGAGATGGTCTCTTCTTGTGAAATACTCCCAGTCCCACGGTTTATTGTTTTCCAATTTACATAGCTAATATTTGCTCGGCGTAAATAAGTATTCCTTTCAAAAGGTTTTAAATTGTCTACCTCACCAGTTAAAGTGACCTTTTGTGTGTGTGTGTGTGTGTGTGTGTGTGTGTGTGTGTGTGTGTGTGAAAGAAACAGACCATCTTGTTCTCTTTGAATACAACTCAGTAAATTCTGATTAATTATGTTAGAGAAAATCCAACTTTTTTTTTGTCACTTTAGTTATAGGAGGTTTTTTTTTTTTTTTTTTTGGAGCATAGTTGACACAAATTTTCTTAAGTAGTTTGATTTTCATTGGTTGGTTCTTGATTTTGTCTGTGGAAAACTTAGACAATGCATATTGCAAAATCACTACTAAAGAAGTCCTCAAGTAGTGAGGACTGTGCTTGACAGGGAGACTTGAGCCTGGAAATGTTATAACAGAGTGTGGACTAGCCCTTGGTTTTCCGGTTCCTTAGAAACAACTTATCTCCAGGCTGTATTTTTTTTTTTTAAGAAGCTTAATGGGGGGTATTACTCACATAGTATAAAATTCATTTACACTAAATTTCTATACTAATTTATACTAAAATTCATTTATAAAATTCATTAAGGGCACAATTAAATGATTTTTTTAGTAAATTTACAGAAATGTGCAACCATAATGTCTAATGTAGGACCTTTCCATCCCCCCAAAAGAAACTTCCAGCCCATTTGCAGTCCCTCTGCATTCCCACCAGCAGCCCCAAGCAACCACTGCTGTAGGCTGGATCTTTCTCTTCTAACAATGGGGTATGGAACTAATGTCCAGCCTTGCCTAATAAGGGATGGTAAATCAGCACCAGAAATCAAAACATCTGTCTTCTACCCAAGCATATCTCTCCCCAAATTCAGAATTTCGGTTTTATCTTTTAGATTAAAAAAGTTTTTTTTTTTTTTTCCCCACTCCATTCTCAGAATGTTTTCAGCCTATAAATCCTGCCCATTTCCCTAGTTTTAAGTCTGTCATTTCACCTATACAGACGGGGGACCTAGTGGCAGCATAAAGACATACTAGAAAGGTCTGACACGTGCTCATGTTACTTTTTTGGGGAAAGTATTTCACAAAAATACATGATAATTTGATAGTAATTATTTTCTTTCTTTTCAGTTTTCAGAAACTCATTAGTGAAAATATTTAGCACATTTTGTGAGTGCTTGAAATAGAGCCCTGTGACTGATAGAATGCCCTCGTTATCTGCAAGCATATTATTACTTACTCACTTTAGATGAGTTTTATAAGGAAGCTAGGCTCTGAGATTGTTAATTAAGAAAAGCTAAGATGTCTTGGTCTCTGGAAGAACACTATGCGCATGTAATATCTTAGGTAAAATGGATCTTATTAATATAAAGTGATAAAAACTTAAATCGTAGGTTATTAGTAATAGTAGCTATAGTTACATGATAGGTATGAATAATGGGAAATACTTAATTGGCACCTTTCCCCTCACCTCTCCCACAAGAGGGGTGAATTATAAATATTAAATTTTTTCTAAGTGTTAACAAATTTTTGCAAAATTACAAAGATTTAAAAATGCCTCCGATGTTATCTAGGAGACTTTCCTATGTATTTACGTATCTCTTTTTTAAAAAAGCTCATAACTGATTATCATTTATTTATTTATTCATTCATTCATTCTTTTATTTATTTACTTGCTGACTGTATTGTTGACGTCTTACATGTACTGGCACTGGAGGTGGTGGTGTGCCGCTAATAGGAGCTCCTTGGGCTCCTGGGGGGTCTCAGTCAGTTAAGCGTCTGACTCTTGATTTTGGCTCAGGTCGTGATCTCAGGGTCATGAGATCAAGCCCCGGGTCAGGTTCTGCACACTGCAGAGTCTGCTTGAGATTCTCCCTCTCCCTCTACCCCATCCCACCACCACCACCCCCTCGATTCTCGAAATAAATAAATAATAAAATCTTAAGGGGAAAAAAAAGAAAAAGGGCTCCTGAGGTGAGAGTCCTGCTTCCAGTCTGGGCTCTTTTCCTTCTACCTGTCTGACCTTGAGGATCTCATTTTATCTCAATTTCTTTAAAATACTTCCTCCAGCTATAATGAGGATTAATTAGGTAGGTAGTATTTTCTGAGAACTATGTGTGGCTGTTTTGTTCTACAACTTGACTTTTTAATGGCTCTATGGTTTTGACAACTAAGTTTTTTTAAGTCTGAGAAAGCTTTTATGTGTGTTAAGAAACTTACCGGGTGTTTATTTCCATGGATTTTCAATTCAATAAAATTGTTTCAAGACCTAGTTTTTCCTAAGCCTTTAAGCTCCATGTATAAATTTCTTTTATTCATAATTCCAACTTGCAGATGTTAAATGCATTTTCTCTCATCGGTGTCTAATGTCTTTCCTCAACAGATGACCTCTTTCTAAACGTTAAAATCCATATTTCAGTTCAGATAAATTTCTTTAATTTTTAAAGTATATTTACATATTTAATATGTCTTCTCAACCACTGCAAATTCACGATGAGGCTGACATACAAGTCTAACCAGCAGAGCATTTCTGAGCCCTTTGACGGGAGCTCATGTCTATACTCAGTCCCCGCGCCAGGACGCCATCAGTGAGCTACGGGTCAGGACTGCTGACAAGATACATGCGTCACAAGTTTCACACTTGTACCTTTTCTGATAGCCTTGAGTATCTTTCACATGGCCCCTTTCCCATTTAAAAACCATAACCTCTGATGTGAATTATTGAGATTCCTCGTCTCCTACTCAGTGCTAAGTTTGTATTTAATCGGATAATGCGTCCTTCTTATGAGGTATTTATATACTTGTCTCATACTTTTATCATTACTATCTCAAACATAATATTTTATAATGTTACGATAAATATAAGTCATTTAACTAATCCCCTGTTGACGGATATTTAGATTATTTTCAATTTTCTATTCCACATGACTGTTGAAAACGTACTTGTAGAAATATGTTGTGTATATTCTTATTCCCTCTGGGTGAACTCAGAGTAGAATAACTGGGTGCCATTACCACATTATTACTTAATGTCACGTAGCCTAATACCTACCAGTGTGAACCTTGGAATCCTTTTATCAAATTACAGGTAAAATCCTATCGACATTATTAAGGGGAAATGACTAATATATGTATGAACATGGTATTACAAAACAGAGGTGACAAAAATGAAACAGAAGCTAATAACGTGTTTTCTTGTAATTTGACAAAAAAAGATTCTAAACTTCGCTTAGGGGTGGAAAGAGGAGTAACAGTGGAAGATTTTTTCTACTAGGTAGTCGGCACACATATGATGTGCTCCTGGCATTGAAGAATGTGGCTCTACAGAGGTTTCTGTTCCCTTATTGAGTACTTTCTCCCCCCAAAACCAAGTGGATATTGATTTGTATCAAACGCCTTTTTAACTTCACTCCAGATAATCCTGTCTTTTCTATTTACATGTTTGTGTTTTATTACAGCCCTTTCCTAACTGGAAAACTTAATTGCATTTCTAGAATGCATCATCCTTTGTTCCCTCACCAAAAACCTAACAATATCAGTGTACTAAAACTTTCAGAGTTTTGCACTTGCCTTCAAAGGAAGATTAGTCTATAGAGGCCTTTAACTTTTAAAATAGTCTCTAGGTTAGCTTCTGATATTTTGCAATGTAAGAGGACTTGAAAAGCTTTTCATCTGCCTTGTGCTCTGGCATTAGTACCCTGGACAGATAAACTGATGGGATTGCCGTCCACCGAGAGAAACTCCTGTGGCTTTTGTCACTTTCCCAGATACTTACTGGTAGGAAAGGATCACCATAGGAATGAATATGTTGTACTCGTCATCTTTCTTTTTTTAAGATTTTATCTATTTATTTGACAGAGATCACAAGTAGGCAGAGAGGGAAAGGCAGGCTCCATGCTGACCAGTGAGCCTGATGTGGGGCTCAATCCCAGGACCCTGAGATCATGACCTAAGCTGAAGGCAGAGGCTTTAACCCACTGAGCCACCCAGGCGCCCCGGTACTTGTCATCTTGATGACAATCATTGTGTCCTAAGATTGGTTGACACAGGGTGAGTGTGCTCTGTATATTCAGTCTTCTTAATGAGATCCCAAGGAAAATATCAGTCTTACTACTAATGACGATAAATGGGCTTTGCATTCACGAAGTGCTCTTACTCCCGGGAGCACAAATCTCTTCATGATTAATTATTTCAGTCATCCTCACAGTTGTCCCATGAGGTGGGTGGCTGAGTGCTTCCTCTTAGGGGGAAAAAAAAAAAAAACCAAACAGGTAACTAATTGGATTTTCTTCGGTTCTACATTCTATGTTCTAGAACTGGGTAGCTACCTTATAAAGACCGCCAGTATGTCCCCCAGTGGACCTGGGCTTCAAAAATCTCAAGCTTGTTTCGCATACGAACACCAGGCTAGGAGCAGATGTGGAGTAGTAAAGTTGGAGGGAATTTTGAGGAGTTTGGTAAGGCGCTCCGCGTGGATTAGCCTGAACTTGATGAAGACAGGCAATGGCCGACTTCGTGTTTGGGCATCTCTGTTAGAAGTGGTAATCCCTGGTGTCAGAGGTTTGTTTCTGCAAATACCTTACTGAGGCACCTCTTCACTGTCCTTATCCTTCCTACCACATTGTGTTGGGATCCTACAAAGAATATCTGTCAATCCTGGTCTCCCAAGAGGGGCACTGGTCCCTTCTCATCCTTCTCTAGCATATTAGTGTCTGTGGCTTTGCACAGGGACCAGAGAAAGGTGCGATGTCTGCTTCTCAGAGATAATCTCTTAGCCCATCTCCATCCTCCAGTGACCCTCCATTGCTCTGCAGGTCGACTTTCATTGTGCTTTCACTTCCCCGAAAAAGGGCAGTGCCTTTCTGTGGACACATCCTGTCAGGGGAGCAGGGATCCAACTAAAACTACATTTGGTTTGTTTGTGTTTTGTTTTGTTGGAAGATTTATTTGAGAGACAAAAAAGAAGAGCATAGGGAGGGAGGGAGAGAGAATCACAAGCAAACTCTACCCTGAGTACGGAACTGGACTCGGGGTTCGGTCTCAGGACCCTGTGTTCATGACCTGAGCTGAAACCAAGAGTTGAATGCTTAACTGGCTGTGCCACCCAGATGCCCCTAGAACTACACTTCTTTTTTTTAAGATTTTATTTATTTGTCAGGGACAGAGGGAGAGAGATCGAGCGAGCGAGCACAGGCAGACAGAGAGGCAGGCAGAGGCAGAGGGAGAAGCAGGTTCCCTGCCAAGCAAGGAGCCCAATGTGGGACTCGATCCCAGGATGCTAGGATCATGACCTGAGCCGAAGGCAACCACTTAACCAACTGAGCCACCCAGGCGTCCCTAAAACTACATTTTTACCTAGTGATCATTCCCCAGTAGTTTTTTGGTCACTTGCGTTCTATCTCTTCAGTTAGACTACAAGCTCTTTGGATTGAAAGTTCAGGTCAGCCATGTTTTTTAAGCTCTTTTTAATTGCCACCCCATTGCTCCCTCAGCTCTGGGGGGGTTCAGATGCACAATAGACACTTGTGGTCACTCTATTTGCTGTCCATTCTGTCAACAAATACTGCTTGTAGTTATTGACTATGCCATTTTAACTTTTCCCCTTTTTCTTTCATTAAAGAAAGGCTTACTTTAATTTTTTTACCCCCCTCTCCCTATTTTTTCCTAAAGTTCCCCCTGAAAGGGAGGCCTTTAAAATTATGCTTGAGTTGCACAGTGTACTCAGGGTGGGGACTAATTATGAGGTCTGGAAACTTCTTCAGGTGGCTGGGTTCTGCAGCAGGGACTAAAATACGGCTTTCCTAAATTGAGAACAGCTGGGGCTGTGTTGCCGCCCAGTATAAAAGAGTTGGTGCTGGTGCTCTGTGTTGCAAAGTCTTTGCTCTCTGTGGAGCCTGGGGAAGCTTGAGCCAAAGATACCCTCTCCTCCTCTGTGTCCTGGTGGTGAGTGCCGGGAGCGGGTCCTCTGGGCATCAGTTTCTGTTGCCTGGTAGATCGGTGGCTGTCCCGGAATGTTGTTCCTTTCTAATTTCCCATGTCAATCGTAGGATTTTTGCCTTTTGAGGAATAAGTAGAATTCGTTCCCTCAATGAGACGTAGCTAATGCTTTCTTTTTTCTCTGTATTATTTTTAAGGCTGTCAGCTTTCCTAGTGTAGAGCGTGTGGCTATCTCTACCTATCAAAGGATAAACTGAGGCAATACCATTTAAGTGTCTTGAATGTGTGGTTCTTGAATCTGTCTGGAAAGTAGTCACTTGAGAAGGCTCCAGTTTTTTCAGGGGGAAATAAAAAATGGACTTGACAAATGGAGAGAATGAGTGTTATCCAGTCCATATGAGCAACTCATCCCAGTTTTGTGTTCTTCCAGGTTCATGGAAAGTAGCAGTCTTAGGAAAGAGTGATGTGATCTCTGGAGAGGTTCTAGCTTATTATGACTTCATGGTTAGCAACAAGTAATAGTGTCTGGTGAAGGGTTTGCAAAGTTGGGTCCTGACTTTTATTTAAAGAAATTTTAAAGGAATTGATGATTAAAATGTTTCTATTTATACTGACATCAGCTCAAAAAGAGACAAGAACTCCAAGATAAAACAACTCCATATTTTACAAATAAACTCCATCTCAACAATGTTAACCATGTTCTGACGATATATTTCCAAAGCAAATGGCTCTGGTATTTGCTTCCTTATGTTAATAATGTTTTTTGTTTTGGATGGTTGACAATTGGACAAGTGCAGTTTCTGAACATAGTTTTTGTTTTCTTTTTGCAGGTGGGATAGTAACACCTCTGGGAGAAAGAAAATTGGCTTCCTCTCTCGAAGGTGGTGAGTGGACCGCAGGCGGCTACATGGAGGGAACAGTGATCAGATGGTTCCCTTCTACGTTTTGTGCTAGGAAACAAAATCAGTTATAGGAATCCATGTTGATCTCGGAAGTAGAAGGATTTAGAAAAGTTAAGTTTGCACAAAAACCAAGAACTTTCCCATCTCCTTTTTGATCTGAAGACTGGGGGACAATGGATATTATAGAGACAGCAAAACTCGAAGAACATATGGAAAATCAAACCAACGATCCCGCAAACACTTACACGAGACCTGCCGAGCCTGCTGAAGAAGAAAACAAAAATGGCAACAGTAAACCTAAGAGCTTATCCAATGGGTTGCGAAAGAGCACCAAAAAGTACCCGGACTATATCCAGATTGCTATGCCCACTGAATCCAGGAACAAATTCCCCCTGGAGTGGTGGAAAACAGGCATTGCCTTCGTGTACGCCCTCTTCAACCTTGTCCTAACCACCGTCATGATCACGGTTGTACACGAAAGGGTACCTCCCAAGGAGCTCAGCCCCCCGCTACCAGACAAGTTTTTTGATTACATTGATCGGGTAAAATGGGCATTTTCTGTATCAGAAATCAATGGGATTATATTAGTTGGATTATGGATCACCCAGTGGCTGTTTCTGAGATACAAGTAAGTAGGCTTCCCCATTTGGGGGGGAGGGCTTACCCTACATGTGTGTTTGAGGGGGTAGATGTGTAATTGAAATGGTCTTTCTCGGTTTTGTCTGATAAATTCAGTCCTATCCGGGCATTAGATGACAGGAAGCAACAGAAGGATCTACCGTGTTGAATAAATAAGCATTTATTGAGCAACAGTGTATGAGAGGTAACCATCAGGACATTCCAGATGTACTGTGGTTGGTGATTCAGAGTTGACGAATTTAAGGTGCAGTCCAGGGTTTCAGGCTCCTTGGTGCTGTGGGATCTGCATGATAAATCAAGAGGCTTAGAAAGGAACAACATTCCCTTCATCATGCTTTTGTTATTTTAGGCTTTTAACAGGTGGGGAATGGAGTGGCTGGGAAATTTCCTCTGTTAACTCATAATGTGATGGGTGGATTGGTCTGTAGTCAATAGCATTCTCTGAGTTCACAAATTTTACATTTCTTTCCTGTTGCCTGTTGGCAATCGAGTCACAAGAGTTTAAGAAACTGCATTTAGGTGTGGGTCCCTGCAGTTTGGGTTTTAGGTTTCTAAAGTAAGCGTGCTGTCCAGCTTCCCTGTGGCACCACAAAGGACCTCTTAGTTCACCAGTTTCAGTCTCCCTGTTTTGGAACAGGGGCAATCAGGAAGGAGTGAGGCCACACACTTTTGCTTTAAAGATGCTTAAAAATAGGACGTAGCTCTGAAGTGGTTATTTTTGCTTCCCTGTGAGATCTGACTGCTAGTCCATAAAAACAAGGCCCCTCAATTCCTTTTCCATCTCATTTCTCCTTCAGATGTTTTGTTCTCTACTAAGATGCTAGCAATTAAATCACTAAAATATAAGTTAGATCAAAACATTGCCCATACACGGAGGCTTCTAAAAATGTAATGTCTACTAACTTAGTCCGTACTGTTCAAAATGGGATTTCTGCATTCGTGCCGCAAGATCATGTTTAGAAGAGAGAATTTATGCTCTACTGTTATTTCAGTTGTTTGTTGCTTCTAGAGTGGAATTCAATCTCTCTCCAGTCCAGAGTTCCCCAAATTCAAGTTTGCACTTTTGAAAGCTTGTTCCGCAAACTGAAGTCATTCCTAAACATTTTCTTTCGTGTGTGTAAGTAAAAGGCAGCTACCAACTGTCTTTTACTAGAACTTTTTGCTGCCAAAGTTGTTAAGCTGCGGTATGCTTTATGCCAAAAGCAAACAATAGATTTGTTGAACTTTAGCATTTCTCTTTCTGTTGACACTTCTGTTGAAAATAAGAGTCTGCCTCAGCCAAAGGTGTTTGCTTTCTCCCTTAATTTAGATCAACATTTTATTCATATATATATGCATATATATGACTATATATATTCATATTCACATATGAATAGACATGTGTATATATATATATGTATATATATATGTGTGTGTGTGTGTGTATGTAAAGAAGCCTTTTCCAGGATCTGGTAAGTAGCTGGCTTCTACTGTGCTTCAGAGCACAGTCTCAATTTATTTGAATCTTTATCTAGAAAGTTATGAGCTGCCTCTCCATGAGCACCTTGGACTTTACCGTGTCAAAACTCGTGGGGGCGCCTGGGTGGCTCAATCATTTAAGCATCTGGCTCTTGATTTCAGCTCAGGTCATGATTCCAGGGTCATCAGATCAAGTCCTGAGTCGGGCTCTGCGCTGAGCATGGAGCCTGCTTGAGATTCTCCCTCTCCGCCAAACAAACAAACTTGTGGTCATATAGCTGGCCACACATTGTGATGATATCCACTGTTTTGGTCATAATCCGTCATCAGAAACTTGTTGGGGAAATCATACTTTTTCTTTTCTTTCTTTCCTTTTTTTTTTTTTTGCTTTTGAGGTAGAATTGTAACTAATAGAATCATTTTTATAACTTGCTTTGAACATCCTAGCTGCGTGAGAAATCCTACTTGCTCTCTCTTATAAAAGCACCTTATAAAAAATCATTAGCAGTAGTTATTTTTCTAAATAAGGTTTCAGAGTGCACATTTTACCTTCTAAGTTAATTTTCAGTTCTGAATACAGCTGAACTCAGAATGCTGGAATAAATATAATTGGCTCATAATAATTCCTGCTTATTCACCTTGTCTAACAGCACGGAGCACACAGTTCAACACTCTTTTTGGGCCTGAGGTTGAAGCAAAGGGTGAATTGTTTTTCACTTAACCAAATGGAGAGACTTGCCCCTGATTACCACCCATTCCTTTTCAGTAGTAGAAAAGGCAGAGTTCGTATAGCAAGAAAGAAATGGCCTTATACAAAATAAATACTTTCACCTAATAGTCTTTTTTTTTAAAGACTTTATTTATTTATTTGATAGAGAGATCACAAGCAGCCAGAGAGGGAGGGGGAAGCAGGCTCCCCACTGAGCAGAGAGCCCGATGTGGGACTCGATCCCAGGAACCTGGAATCATGACCTGAGCTGAAGGCAGAGGCTTTAACCCACTGAGCCACCCAGGCACACTATTAGTCTATTTTTTTTAAAAGATTGTATTTATTTGAGAGAGAAAGAGTGCATAAGAGTGCACAAAAGAGGGAAAGGGAGAATCAGACTCCCCACTAAGCAGGGAGCTCAACATGGGGCTCAATCCCAAGACCCCGAGATCATGACCTGAGCTAAAGGCAGACACTTAACCAACTGAGCCACCTAGGCGCCCCTCATTTAGTAGTCTAGGTAGTCTTCTACTGTATATTTTGACCCCAGAAATCCTGGAATATTCTGAAAATAGCTACTGGAAACAAGCAACTAAAATTAGATTCATACATAATTCTGTAAATTAGAAGTCCCAGCAGTTACCTGAATTAGACTTTGATCCACGTCAGACCACAGTCTTGGAGAAAACTAAAAATATGCCACATGCCTGAAACCACCTAGTTTTCCAGAAGTCTTTGATCAGTATTCGTTTTGAAAGTTTGAGGCTCTGAAAATGAGAGACCTGTAGGAATATAGTTTATGTGCTGGGAAAGTTACAGCTAGCAATTCCAGGAGCTTTCAGGGCCCCCCATCTCTGACTCCCCAGAACCCAGACTTTAAGGACCCACCCCTAATTACACAGCAGAAAACAAGCTGTCATCTTCAGCTGGACATGAGGACACTCAGAACCCTCAAAGCCCACTCAGATAACCCATGGGGCCGTGGCGCCAACAGGAGCCTCTGTGTGCACAAAGTCAGACCTCTGGGAACCACTGCCTTGGAGTGAGGACTCAGGGGTACAGGACAAGTGCTAATGTTACTCCAAGACCACAGTCTCCACCAAAAAATATAAAGTGTAAAAGTACTTGTGGGATTTATCTTTTTTTTTTTTTTTTTTTTTTTGCTTTTTTTGATCAAGGTCAATTAAGCTCAAGGTAAACTGATCAGCCTAGAGCTCACCATTAAATGCTCATAAAGACACAAGGGTACTTCGGACAGTTTCAGAATCTAGTCCTCTGAAGATCTATATAATCCCAGACAGAATAGTTCATGCCCAAACTGTGAAAATACTTTTGGATGGTTTCCAAATAAACCTTGCTTATATAACTCAGGTTAAATTAGTTGCCCCATTTCCCTGTGTGTCCAATTATGTAATATCATCTTAGCTCATTACTAAATTCCTCTGCGACCATGGCTCGTTTATACCTTCGATACATTCTCAAGAGAAGGTTTTATTAATGCACCGTGTTGACGGAAAACAGACCAGTTCATTGAATTCTCTGGTGAAGAGCGCCTTTTTTAGGATAGGTGGTTGTCTAGAACCTTCATCTGCTATAACTTCCCCACTCCCCACAGACATTCCTTTTGGGTCCTAACCCTCCCAGATTTTTTCCAATAGGTGAACCTTCATTTCTGGAACAGTGGGTGGGCCGTTCACACATAAGCCTGTGTGTGAGCTCTGAAGTGGGTCTGCTCGTGCCCACTCTGTAATAATTCTGTATTCTGTTAAACGTTGTTTTGTGTTGAACTCGGAGCAGAAACCACGAGTCAACTTGTCTCTCCCCATCCCTGTTCTTCCTTCAGGTCAATCGTGGGACGCAGATTCTTTTTTATCATTGGGACTTTATACCTGTATCGCTGTATTACAATGTATGTCACCACTCTCCCTGTGCCCGGAATGCATTTCCAGTGTGCCCCAAAGGTAAGCGCCTCGGAGTTCGCGTGGAGAGGGAATGAAGAGAACACTTGGTGACACCTGCTCGCTCTGTGGCAGGTTCTTTTAGATACTCTTAGAGCTGGTCACTGCAGTCTGGTCCATTTCTTGTTTCTCTTTGGAGTTGGAGGGAAGACATTCCAATGTGTTCGCAAAACCTGTATCTTGGTGCATTAGAAATTCATGTGCTGCTAACTAAAAGTTACGGCAGGGTGTTCAGCTCTGCGTTTTGGCCTTCTCATTTACTTGTTCATGCACTTCTTCATTCTACACGTGTTAAAGCTGCTGCTGTGTACCGGGCCGGGCACTGTAGCCACAGCAGTGACCAAAGCAAAGTCGTCGTCCTTTGAGAGTTTATATTCTGTTGAGGGATGGCAGCCAAAAACTAAAGGCACCCCTTGTAACGTGATGTTTGTTAAGTCAGGCACTATCAGATGAAGAACAGAAAAGGTGAGCCAGGGTAATTGGGACGCTGCGGGTGGTACGACTTCAGAGAGAGAGAGAAAGGCTTCTGTAGTAAGAAAGCCTTGGGGCAAGACATAAGACAGTGAAGTGAGCTGTGTGGTTGGGCGGCACCCCAGGTCACAGCGGACTCAAGAGATGGCAGGGGGCCCATGTGGCTGAGTGGAGATTGGAAAGGCAGAGGTGGCCCAGGCCGTGGGTCCCCTAGGCCCTTTGTGGCCCACTAGAGTGAAGAGAAGTTGTTCGATTCAGGATGCATTTGGAAGGTAAGGCCAACAGGATGTGCTAAAAGTCAGATATGAGTGTAAGAGAAGCCAAGGAGGACCCCAAAGTTTTTAACACATGGAAAGACGGAGTGGCCTTTTGCTGGGATACACTTGGGAATGAATACCGAAACTGCTTGAGCGGGAGTCTCTCCAGGTAGAGTCATTTCTTGAGAGAGAGCCATTAATCATCTTAGACCCCAGGATGCCCTGGCTTATTAAAAAAAAAGAAAAAAAAGGAAACTTACAAATCATGTGATTTCTGGACAAGGGAGTGAAATCCAACATCATATTTTACTGAACACTAAGCAGATGTCCAAGGTGGAAGAAAAAATAGAGTTGTTCTAAGGAAGTCCACAGTCTCCCTTGCCAAATATAGGTGTGGTTTGGAGAAGCTATAATTTTACAAAGCCATCAAAGCAGAAAGTATCTGTAATTAAAACAGTGTACATATTGAATTTAAACATTGGCCGATTTTTAGTGAAACTAATTTAAGGCATGGGAGAAGCTCAGAAACATAATAAACACTCCGAAGGGGGTTATTGCTATGCGTTAAATGAAGAAGCGAGCACAGAAAAGAAGGCAAGCCCATCCCAGTAATGGGTGAGGTTTGCAGAGGTGAATTGCTGTGATTACAGAAAGAAAGCAAATTAAAGGTCACCTCCCCCCCCCCCGGAAGAGTTGCAATTTTCAGAAGCCACATCAGTACACGTACGACTGGCTAACCGAGCTACAAATACTCCCAGTGGGAGCCCTGGTGGCCTCCAGACTAGTCCGCCCCCTCGTTCCGTTGTCAAGACCTCTTGCTGCTGCATAAGCAGGCTGGCTGTGGGTGCTTGAGTAAGGGTTCAGTAACACGGACACACAGATCACTTCGACTGGAGGTGATGCGGTGGTACAGAGCAGAAGTCAGGATTGCTTTCTAAACGTGGGCCAGCCACAGGCCTTGAGTGCTCAGAGTTCTGCAGTTCCGAGGCTCCTAGGTCATCTACCTGCCTTCTCTGTTGCTGACTGCTCTCTGAGCCTGTGAGCGATGACGGGACCGCGTGTCTGGATACCACTCGGGTGGTGGGGGTGGAGGGGTTATCAAACACCGTCCTCACTGCTTAAAACAGCTTGTTCCTCGGTGGATACAGTCCCCACATGTGATTTCACAAGACTGGGGAAACCCTCGGAGTTTGGTTCTCCCCTTGCCTTCTCCCTTATCTATGCCTGGGGCTCCCTTAAAACAGCTTGTTCCTTGGTGGATACAGTCCCCACATGTGATTTCACAAGACTGGGGAAACCCTCGGAGTTTGGTTCTCCCCTTGCCTTCTCCCTTATCTATGCCTGGGGCTCCCTATGTAAGCATTTGCTTACAGATGCTGTCAGCCCACCAGTCCGAGTTTGGGGTTGCAGTCACAAAAACCTGTGTTCAGAGAAGTGTATGTGAATACATTTTGGCCCCGTCATTAGGACTTGCATGAAATGATGGAGTCTTTCCAACCCATTTTGCCACAGGCAAGAATGCTGGTCTGGGATAGCTCTAGTCCCTTCCCTGAGAAAGCTTTGCTGGCCATGGGTGCCCAGAGGACTTTTCTTCTGAACTAAAGGGACAGTGCAGGGTGAGTTTTCTGGTTTGGCACCAGCCGGTCTGGGCTCTCTTGTACTTTCTTGTGGGACATGGCATGCGGCAGGGACAGCTCCAGGAACCCTTAAGAGCACCGAGCTCTGTCTGCTCTGGGTGCTTGTGATCGACGATGCCTGTCCTCTTAGTCATCTACATCTTCTGTTCGTACCCAGTCAGGGCATGGAATGGTGTCTGAGAAAATGAGGAAATTAATAAGAACTAGAGTCTTAAGTGGTGAGTGATGCAGTCCCAGTGAACCAAAACAGAATTAGAAAAAAAAAAAAAAAAAAAATTAACCCCAACTCTCACCATTAGCCTCCCCCACTCTCCCCAGTTTTCTTTCTACCTCTTCACCCCCACTTTCTTGAGGTGCTATTTAGCATTTACACGGAGCACAAATGGACATCTAGGATAGCAATGACAGGATTGAGGAATTATGAACTGCGAAAAGACAGAGCAAGAAGAGAGCGTGCTTCGTCTGTTCTGTAAAGGCATAATGAATCCAGGGCTCTCAGAAATCTCCATTCACCCTCGCTGCTGAAAGGAAGAGGGGAGAAGACCATGTGTGCCAATAGTTCAGTCCCTGGTCTGCTGAGACCTTTGGGTCTGTCTAATCCGGGGTCAAGGGAGGGACTGATGGCTTTAAGTGTTTCTGCCCTTAGAGAATTAGAGTATTGAGTTGGGATAGGTGAGCAGATTAAAAAAAAAAGTTAGAGTTTTGAAATGAAGAAGAATGTGTCCTTTTAAACTGGGAACACAGGGGTTGGGCAGCATGTGTACTTTTTAATTTTATCTCGGTGTTAACGGTTGTTTGTACCAACCACGTGATGAGGAGTTCCTGAAGGACTGTGACTGATCCGATAAAGCCCGAGGTGGAGACTGTCTTCCACCTCAAGGCATGTCACATTATGTCATGTAGTTTGCAGTGCACCACCCTGAGGTTCGCCTGGAGGGGGTCCTGCCACTCCATCAGCAGTGCTTACCCTTCCCCACGGGATCCTCTGCTGCCTTCCAGATCCTATCTTTTCAAGGCAGGATCACCTGCTCCCTGGCATGTTGGTTTAAGGACTCTCAAGTCCTTTCTTTTTTTTTTTTTTTTTTTTTTAAGATTTTATTTATCCATTTGAGAGAGAGAGAGCCAGAGCAGAGGGGAGCAGTAGAGGGAGAGGGAGAAGCAGGCTCCCCACTGACAGGGAGCCGGATGTGGGATTTGATCCCAGAACCCTGGAATCATGACCTGAGCTTAACAGCTGCTTAACAGTTTGAGCAACCCGGGCACCCCAAGGACTATGAAGTCTTGATAAAATATCTATGTTCTGGTTTTGCCACCTGTGCTTGGCCTAAGCAAACTTTTGAAGAAAGTCACTTCTCACTTTACCATCTAATCCTGGTTTACAGCATTTTCTCTCGCAGAGCCTTATTCTCAACTATCAACCAATCACGGTGTGTTTGCCTTTTTACATGGGTCATCTGAATACCAGAAAGCTTTCCAGATCCATATGATTTTTTTTTTTTTTTAATCAGGAAGGTTCTAGGGTCCCCAGGAGTGATGTTTTCGGCAGGGAATCCTACCCCGATTCCTGTCCTGCTGGATAGGATGGTTTTCCAGTTGCTTTAGAGGCTAACTGAATTTCTCTACTCCCGGACCCTCCTCCCATCTACCCGTAGGTATCTACCTTCCTTCACTCCCTTGCATCTACTTGGGCTTCTGCCTGTTTTCAGCACCTGTTAAACCACTACCAAGGCTGGACTGGCCATGCTTCAGGGGCCAGTTGCCTAAAGGATCATCATTGAGTATAAAAGGTAGCATGTCCTAGAACTGGCCCCTTAGGTCCCCAATGACTAGTTATTAGTGGTCTTTCTGTATTTCTCTTTTCATGTGTACTGTTACCCAAATATATTTCTGAGGATTATTCTTTGATTTTCTACACCTGCTCACCTGATACTAGATTGATCTGAAACCTTCTTTCTGGCTCCCAAGCATTTCAGTATTCCAGTTTTCCATGCCTACCATTTTGACCCACTCCGTCTACTACTCCTTCCTATATGCATCAGTTTTAATGGGATATAAACTTTTGGCTATTGGGTCAAACTTCTGTCCTAGCCCATCATTCTTTCCTATGTCATCATGGTGGCTTCTAGGGGCTTCTGTACCACTGTCCACCAGAGCACTCCTCTGTCCCTCTGCAATAACAGATTATTTCCTTAGGGGATGTTTTTCCTGACCAAAGCTACTCACTTTTAAAGCTGTCAATACATCTCTAATGCACCATTTGCAAACCTATTTGAATTATGTAATGTGTTGCAACTCCTAACTGTAAATGTCTTGATCAGATATTAATACAGCTCTGTGCACACTTTAGGCTGCCCACTTAACACAAGGTCCCCAAACACACTTTAGAATATTAGTAATGTGGTATTCAGCTGAATCAAATATTAACCATCCGAAACCCTGACATCCCCCTACAAAGAGGAAAGAAAGTAGCTTTGATCTTTTTAGTGCATAGCTGTGGTGAAGTCATTGGTTATTAATATTTTTAAAAGCTTTGCCCAAGGACACACCACCACCAAACATATTATTAGTAACATACTGAATAATTGAAAACGTGTCACTAAAACTCGCCAGTACAACAAACTGAATTTGTGGATCTTCCCCCTTGGCTTCTTTTTGACTTTTTTAAGTTAAAAGGGAAAAAAGCACAACCTTTTCTTCTAAGTATCACACAAATTAGGCTGAAGTGTGATTTTACTGGCTCGTAAATTTTCTTCCTGATCTTGTGTCTTTCAGCTCAACGGAGACTCGCAGGCGAAAATACAACGAATTCTACGATTGATTTCTGGTGGTGGGCTGTCCATAACTGGATCCCATATCCTGTGCGGAGACTTCCTCTTCAGCGGTCACACCGTTGTGCTGACACTTACTTATTTGTTCATCAAAGAATGTGAGTACTAACTCCTTCCAACTCTGTTGACTACTGTCGTGGGAGGGATCCCGAAGCCTGGAAACTGATGGGAACCCTTGTTCCATTAGGATGGCTAGCTATGAAAGAGACAGGTGTGCACCTGTGTGTATGTGCATATTTAAATCATTTCAACTAGCCGTATGTGATTTGGACACCGGAGGTTTAAAACCTGGATTCTCTAACATTTAGCATGCCGCCACAATGTCTCTCACCCTCCTCTTCTCAAAGTATGGAAAAGTTATTATAGTGTTGCAACTAAGAAAAAGTGTTGGGCTTATTGCAAAAAGAATCAGTGCACTGGAAATGTAAATGACTTATGAGTGAAAATTCCATTGTATGGAACGTCCATTCCATCATTCCAAATAATTTAATGTTTTCCCCCTTTTTAGATGTTTTCTTGTCCCATTCCAGTGTCACCATTTTCCACCTGAGTTCTATGATTTTTTTTTTTTAAGATTTTATTTATTTATTTGACAGAGAGATCACAAGCAGGCAGAGAGGCAGGCAGAGAGAGGAGGAAGCAGGCTCCCTGCTGAGCAGAGAGCCCGATGCGGGGCTCGATCCCAGGACTCTGAGATCATGACCTGAGCCGAAGGCAGCGGCTTAACCCACTGAGCCACCCAGGCGCCCTCTATGATCTTTTTTTTTAAGATTTTGTTTATTTGGGGCACCTGGGTGGCTCAGTGGGTTAAGCCGCTGCCTTCGGCTCAGGTCATGATCTCAGAGTCCTGGGATCGAGCCCCGCATCGGGCTCTCTGCTCAGCAGGGAGCCTGCTTCCTCCTCTCTCTGCCTGCCTCTCTGCCTGCTTGTGATCTCTCTGTCAAATAAATAAATAAAATCTTAAAAAAAAAAAAAGATTTTGTTTATTTGACAGACAAATTTATTTATTTATTTTTATTTATTTATTTATTTACTTACTTATTTATTTATTTGACACAAGTAGGCAGAGAGGCAGGCAGAGAGAGGAAGGGAAGCAGGTTCTCCACTGAGCAGAGAGCCCAATGCGGGGCTCGATCCCAGGACCCTGGATCATGACCCGAGCCGAAGGCAGAGGCTTTGACCCACTGAGCCACCCAGGTGTCCTGATTTAGTAGGCATCTTTAAGGAACATTTTGCCAGTATTGATCATTTCTTTCTACAGAACAATGTGTAGGCAAGAACGTGAAGTATCTTTCCATAATAATACACTTAATTCCCATTCTACAAAATCCTTGTGTATACCATCAGCTTTCAGGGCTGGTATAAGGCCTCCTTCATTGTGGGCTCTGTATTTTAGTCACCAGGCAGATCCCCTTGTTGTCGATTTCTGACGTTTGATTTAATGAGACCCATTATCTCAAAGTCCTTTCAAAGTGAGTGATACTTTTTCCTTGCAACACTGGTCAGATTAACCTTCCCCTTTAGTTTCAGGACCCTCTCCAGTGTTTCTTAGAGCTTTATCTCAACTTTCTTCACTTATGCAGCATTGTAAGGAAGTCTTCTGGCAAAGACCAGCAGAAGGATGCTTCCCCATCTGTTGTCCTGCTTCTTCTACCCTCTCTTGGCCTGTCATTAATCCAAACAGGTTCAGCCTCTCCCAGTGGCAGTGTGGAATCAGAGTTTATCTGTTAGTGGTGCAGAAGGAAGGTTTTTTTTTGGGAGGGGGGTTAGGTTTTTTTATTTATTAGAGAGAGAGAGAGAGATCACAAGTAGGCAGAGCAGCAGACAGAGAGGGGGAAGCAGGCTCCCCGCTGAGCAGAGAACCCGATGCAGGGCTCGATCCCAGGACCCTGAGCCATAGGGAGAGGCTTAACCCACTGAGCCACCCAGGCACCCCCAGAAAGGAGTTCTTGTCTTTTAGGTTTCCTGTGGTTTTTTTAGGTTTAAATTCTGCTTTGAGAGTATTATGACAAAGATCTGAGGTTCTTTACAGTAGATGAACTGAAGTCTTTTTTTGGTAAGAATTGTGTAGCTTCTGAGTTGTTTCCTTTGTAAATGCCACACGCCCACTTGGGGTACAGAGAGTATAGCGTGTTAAGTGCACAGCATCCATCACATCTGTTTTATGGCAGAGGGCATTCTGGAACTTTCCTCTTATTTCTGCCTTCACCCTCATGCTGTGGGAGGTGGTAATGGGAAGAAACCTGAGTCTGTTTCTGCACCAAAATCAGGGGGTTGTCTCTTCCTTAAGTGTCAGTCACTACATGTCTAAGTCCTGGTTACTGGTTCTGATGAGCTAATAGAGTGATCTGTGTCATTTATGATTCTAACTCTAACTTTTGTTGGAAAAAGTTCCACCGGTGTGTAAGATCCATTATTTGCCAGTCCAGGGGTGTATTGGAGTTACAGAAGCTTCTCTCTAATCTGAAAATCATAGGAAACTTACAGAAGAAGATGAGGCTAAGGATGGGGAAGAATTTCGTGTTGGAGCAAAGCCCTTGTGGGTTCAAAGTAATGAAGAGAACCACCCCAGAAGACCGAGGACCAATTGTATAAAATAACCAAAGACCAAGGGCTGTTGTCAGCAATAGCAAAGAAACCTAATACTCTGTGCCAGGCACTATTCTAAGCCCTGGATGCAAAATAACTCACTTACCCCTGCAGCCACCCGAAGAGAGAAGCCCTGTTTTCCCCATTTTTCAGAGGGGAACTTAAACATCAAGAGAATCACTTCCCACAGTCTCCAGTTGGTAACTGGAGGACGGGATGTTCCAACTCAACCAGGCTGACCCCAGAGGTTATGCTGTTAATTTCTTGGCTCTGTTTAGAATATTGGGGAACCCAAGTTGTCTGAGCTTATAAAATTGCTAAGGAATTGTCTGGGTCTCTTGCTGATGATCTTTCTTTTACTTTAGAGCAATAGCAATGCAGTATGTAGAGAGATTTTCTTCCCCTGGCATGATGTTGGCTTGAGGTTTTTAAAACTTGTGTAAGTTTACATACAGCTGTGAAAGAATTATCTTCACCTTTTTCTCATTTTTGGTGAGAAATGAAATGGCAGATCTGTGATGCTTAATACAAACCTGGCTCTAGAATTGGTTCTGCCGATGAACAGAGCATTGCATATGTGTGCTTGTTTCCCATGCAATTAGGAAAAACCATCACCTTCTAAATGATCCCATGTATTGTCGTTCTGAGTAAGCCGTGCTCCCAGTGGCTTCTTTGAGCAGTCTGCTTCTAGAATTCGATGCATCTTTCCTATGTTTTTTTGTCGTCCCGCCTTTTGATCTGTTTGGTCTCTTTCCTTGTTTGTGTGGTTGTCATGAGTAGATTTGAATGGCGTCAAGAGAACAGATGAAAACGTGGGACCAGGACCGTTTTTGTGGGCTTTCCACAGTTATGTAAATATTATCACTGGGGCCTGAGTTCCTTATAAAATTAGCCTGAAGAAGTCAGCCCTAGTGGTTAGAACCAAATGTCTTGCTAGGAAAGGGGGAAATTTTTCTTTTCTTTCTTTCTTTCTTTTTTTTTTTTTAAACCTTGCTACTACAGAAAACCCACTATCTGTATGATTATTCAATGACAGCTAGGGCTAGGATCCCACACAGACAAGTGGAGTGGATTAATATTTGTATCACCATATTTCAGCTCTGTGTTCTTTCTGTGGAAGAATGGGAAAGCAGAAAGGGGTTACCATTTTCCCATTTCTATTTCAAGATAATTTATACAAAATCTTTTCTTCGGGTCAGCCACTGTGCTCAGTTAGTGAGCCGTGGTCGCAATGTGACTGCATAACGGGGAACACATTTCTGTGGCAGAGCAGCGGTAGTATTTCCAGCCCTTCCTGAAACTTCGTTCTTAATTCCACAAGCAGTAAAATGACCGTTCAGCCCACCCCTTCACTCCTTGTCTGCTTCAGCTTTGCTTCTTGTGGATAAATAAAGGCAAAATGGTCCTGGCTTGCCCAATCAGTTCCCACTTCTAAGGCAATAAGTACCAGGTGACCTATCAGCAGAGGAAGCTGGGTGGGTGGGAGATCTTGGGGAAGGGGTGGAGTTTGGAATTCTAAAGAAGGCACAGTTAGGGAAGGCTCCAGATTTCTAAATGGTGGCTCCATTTTGAGTATTCTCCGCCTAACAGAACAGTTATGGGGCCTGGATCTGGCCACCCAAGCCATAAGGCCTCTTCCAGCTTTAAAACTCTAGGAGTCTGTCAGTTATGTGCTAGAACTTAGAGGCAGGATGAACCAACTGAGAAGGAATAAGGAGCGCCTTCAAAAATGGAAAACTCAGGCTTCCAGTCACAAATACAGGCTTATTATCTTTCTGTCCCACTTGGGATCAAAATTGTTTTTCATTTGAAAGATACCTGATGGGCGCCTGGGTGGCTCAGTTGGTTAAGCGACTGCCTTCAGCTCAGGTCATGATCCTGGAGTCCGGGATCGAGTCCCACATCAGGCTCCCAGCTCCACGGGGAGTCTGCTTCTCCCTCTGACCTTCTCCTCGCTCATGCTCTCTCTCACTGTCTCTCTCTTCTCTCAAATAAATAAATAAAATGTTTTAAAAAAAAAAAAATGAAAGATACCTGATTTGGTATTTCCTCCGAACTTCTGGAAATGGACCCTCTTGGTCTTTGACCATAGTTCTGTACTTAGAAATAAATGTCACTATGAATAGAGACACAGGTAAAGAGGAAATGATTCTGTTTATGAGAGTATTAACATTGTGAGCCAATAAGGCTTTAAAATAGAAAAAAAAAGGAGGGGGGTGATGCCTGGGTGGCTTAGTCGTTAAGCATCTGCCTTTGACTCAGGTCATGATCCCAGGGTCCTGGAATTGAGTCCCACATGGGCTCCCTGCTCAGCAGGAAGCCTGCTTCTCCCTCTCCCACTCCCCCTGCTTGTGTTCCCCTCTCTCGCTGTGTCTCTCTCCGTCAAATAAATAAATAAAATCTTTAAAATAAAATGAAATAAAGGAAACCACTGTTAAAGAAAAGAGAAAGATATTGGCAATGAACCAGAGGTTGCGTCTCTACCTGTGTGGGCTTGGCACCTGTGGGGGCAAGCTGTGGGCCTGATCCTGTCTCACCTGATGCGTGCTCTGGTTCTCTCTTACAGCTGATCAATAGGATGACCTTCTTAGTGGACTCACTAGGAAGGCTAAAATCCACAAGTGAATGAGCCAGGATCCTAAGCTTTATATAGGGAGCACTTATAGTTGATATTAGCAATAACAGTATAAAACTGCTGAGAAGCAAAATATTGCTAGCCGAATGCTGTTTTTCTCCCTCTGGAGAAATCAGAGTAATTTTCTGTATGACCTGAAATGACTCTTGCTTTCTCATTTTCCTCCATATTTTCCTTGACAACTACCCTTGCTTTTGACCCCTACTGCTTTTCTTCCCAGTGGGATCCCTTCCATGAGCCGGTATGAGCCAGTTCCAACCACCCTAATAAACAACTCTGCTCTCTTCCTTATTGAATGGCTTAGCAGTAAGCAAGGTCTAGGATGTCTAGAGAAGGACTGTTCTCCAGTGAATGACTGTTCCACCTGCCACCAGGGGTCTCCCTCCTGCTCCCTCCCTGTCTCAGCAAATCCTGAGGGGTTGACAGTGACTGTCTGGGGGGTTAATCGTTTCCTCCTTCCGCTGACTTCCTGATCTTAGATTATTCTACTTAAGGTCATTAGCGTAGACGGTAATAGGTAATCGTTAAATTCATCTCTGGGAATCCCATTAATGCTATGCTTTTTCTACCATCTAGATTCGCCTCGTCACTTCTGGTGGTATCATTTAATCTGCTGGCTGCTGAGTGCCGCCGGGATCATCTGCATCCTTGTAGCTCATGAACACTATACTGTTGATGTGATCATTGCTTATTACATTACAACACGGCTGTTTTGGTGGTACCATTCAATGGCCAATGAAAAGGTGAGAGCAGTGAAGTCATCCCTGGGTAATTTCTTTTGTTTCAGTGCAGTGGCCCTTTCTTCATACAGCGGGGGTTCAGATAGCTTTGTGGGGATGACCATGGGGTGGCCACTCACGTGTGTGGTCTGGGTCAGTTCACTGAAACGTAGACCCATAATGGCCTCTTCAACCAAATCATGTCACAAATATAAATGACATTTAAGGACCAAAGTTCCGTAAAATTATAGAGCACAGTGTTTTCCTCATTTGACTAATCAGTACTAGAACTGAAGAAGTATAAATGCTAACTTGAAATACAGGAACCTTCTCTCTAGAAGCATTGTGCTGCAGCTTGGTAAGACGTGCTCCCTGCCCTCAAAGAACCTAATTTTGAGGAAAAGAATAGCAATTATTTTTAAACTTCAGGCAAAATAAGTAGTCCGTGGATTCCTGGATTTAGTATATCTTTTGGTGATACTGGGCTCTCTGGCCTCCCTTCTTATACTTCCTTATTTGTTACTGTTGCCTTCTGTCCCCAGACAACCTTGTCTTTGCTTCTGCTGCTCACGCTGTAAGAGCTAACTGAAAGGCTATTTCTTCTGGGAAGACTCCCTAACTCTTGCTCTCTTCCTGTCATCCCAGGATGGGATGGTTCCTCCCCTTCTCTGTGTTTTCCTAGTCTAGGGGTGTGTATGTGTGCCTGGTGTCAGAGAGTGAGCCCGTGTAGCACGATTTTTCTTTGGATAGTCTTGCCGTATTGTCCAGTGCATACAATTTGTGAGCAGATGTTCTCTGTAAAGGGTCTAATTCCAGCTCTCATTTAGTGGTATCCACAGATAGATGCCCTCTCAGTGGGTAGCTCTCCTCCCATTTTGTAGACTCCCATTTCCACCTTCCTTCCTTCTTACACTTCCATCTGGGTGTCTCCTTACACCATCCACCTAAAACCTTCACCTTAGATTTGCTCTACCCTGTGAGCTCGCCTTTCACCCCTCCACCTTCCTCAGCCTCGACCACCTGCTCACATGTCCTGAGATTGGGTCCTCCTGGCCGACCCTCACATCCATGCCCGAGTCTCTTACTAGGATTGCAGGCAGAAGAATTTACATGAGCTGGAAAGGGGCCTGAGACCAGAAACGTGTCAGAATCAAGGAAGAGACACAAAAATAATTACTGCCAGGATGACTGTGTGGCTCAGTAGGTTAAGCGGCTGCCTTCAGCGCAGGTCATGATCTCAGGGTCCTGGGATGGAGTCCTGCGTCCAGGCTCCCTGCAGAACGGAGCCCGCTTCTCCCTCTGCCTCCCGCTACCCCTGCTTGTGTGCTCCATGTCTCTGTCTGTCTGTCTCTCTCTCTGTCAAATAAATAAATAAAATCTTTTAAAAAACCAAAACAAATAAAACAAAGACACTTATTGCCTTGTGATCCTGATTCTTCTGCTTTCTCTGTTACGGTACAATGAACGACAAGTTAATTAAGAAAAAAGATAGGATGCAAATGATGAAAAATAGGGTCTCATTTCCTTCTTCTTCTTCTTTTTTTTTTTTTTTTTTTTTTACTATTTGCAGAACTTGAAGGTCTCTTCACAGACTAATTTCTTGTCCCGAGCCTGGTGGTTCCCCATCTTTTATTTTTTCGAGAAAAACGTACAAGGCTCAATTCCTTGCTGCTTCTCCTGGCCGCTCTCCTGGCCCCCTGGCTGCTTTAAGTCTTCATGCAAAAAGTATTCCCGGGTTCAGAAGATCGGCGAAGATAATGAGAAATCTACCTGAGGAGCAAAAACAAAGGCATCAGCTCTTAAACCAAAAGAGTTAACGCTGTAACCAAAGGTATAGTTTTGGGTTTTTATTTTAGAAGAACTGACTGGTAAATGAAGAAGTGGACCAAATTCCGTGTAAACGATTAGAGAGATGAACAAAGTATTACCCTTTGACTGTTTTTTTATTCATCCTGAGAAAGGCATATTCTCCTGCAGCTCTTCCTTCATTGGTGACAAGCCCCCAAACTGGGATTTTATTAATGAGCTTGTTAAAGAGGTGCCAAAGAACCTACTCTTCCTTCTCCTTATACTTTAGCCACTAAAGCCCTCTACAGAATTTTTTCAGGATTTTTTTTTTTTTTTTTTTGCCTCCGAGGTCAGAAGAATTTGTTAATGTTTTAAATAAAATGTCTGGATACATACAGCTACTGTGTAAATAGAATAACCTCATGTTGAGAGTGCTTTTAGCATTAGGCTTTTTAAGGAGGGGAAGATCTGTTGGTTGTAAGTGAACCTGAGGTGAATTTCGTTTCCACCTTGTCCTGGGGAAGGTCAAGGGCAAGTCTGGGAATGTGCACCTGCTGCTACCACCCACTGCACCAGGTATCACTTTTACTTTTTTTGTAAACTGATAATTTTATAAAAAGAAAGAAAAGTGATCTATTGTGGAAGAATTTGACCCATCTCACAGCTTTTATGTGTGTGTAAATATTCTGCTTTAAAATCTCTATGACAGATAGACAGGAAACATGGAGCTATTTCTGTTAAAGGAGTGGTCTTTGTGCACACATGTGTGTGCTCTCTGTCTGGTAAATTTGCATCCATCCCCCCGCCCCAGGGCAGACAGCTGCTCCAGCACAGGCTAAAAACACGTGTGTATGTGAACAGAAACTCATGCCACTTGAGGGACAAGCTGGCGTTTCTCTCCCATCCTACCCTGTGTGAGATGTTCTAGATGTTCTAGAGCTGCTCACTGGAACTCAGAAACGCAGTTGGTCACGTTTCACTGAAAACTCTTTCTTCTTAGGTACATTGTACTTTCTGGAAAAACCAAGATGGAGTCTAAAAGTGTCGTGTATCCTTGCTTTTTAGCAAGAGACTCAGCTTCCTATAAACTGGTCCTAAGGACATATGCCACAGTTGAGTAATTTTACTTTGATCCTGAAATTACACCACGGTGCTGTATATAATCTACTGTTGGAATCAGTCTGTTAGACAGGGACAGCGACCCAGTAAAGGGGGATCTTCGTTTCTAAAGTTCTTTGAGGTGATGCAAAAAAGAAGGTGGGCTTTTAAAAATTGAACCAGATTAATGCTGTCAGAGTTGGTTCATTTTTTTTTTAAACATTTTATTTATTTATTTGACAGTCAGACAGCAAGAGAGGGAACCCAAGCAGAGGGAGAGGGAAGGGAGAATCAGGCTTCTGGCTGAGCAGGGAGCCTGACGCAGGGCTTAGTCCCAGGACCCTGAGATCATGACCTGAGCTGAAGGCAGACGCTGAACGACTGAGCCACCCAGGTGCCCCCAAGTTGGTCCATTTCTTGAGCCTTCTACTAACTCCAGAACAAGATTTGTGGTTATAGAAGCTTCAACACTAAATCAGAAGACAGGCCAATGAGGTGTGGAAAGGGCAGTCACATTTATATTGAAGGTAAAAATTTCCCTCCCCATAGGAATGAAATATACCCCTGAATTTGTCATTATAAACTAGTTTGCCATGATTTGGTATACAAAATTGACCTTCAGATTGCTTGAGAGAAGCACAATACAAATCTTTTCAGAAGGGTCATTATTTTTGGTGCTAAAATTCTGTGTCTGTATTCAGTACATCTCTTTCTCTGAGTAGCAGAAGAATCACTAAAGGAAAGGTAGTTGAATTCAAAGGCAGGGAAAGAGTATTTAAAACAAGAATGGAAATCCTGAATATCCTTGGCAGGCTTTGAAATGCAAGGAGTTTTCTGGTATTTGTTATTAAATAAACCAATAAGAAACTATAGCTTACTGATGTGCTTAAGCCAGAATTCTGTCTTTCGTTTGCTAAATATTGACACTTGTGATATGTAAGGTGTCATGCTTTAAACACTGAATTTCCATTCCTGCTGTCCAATTATGAAGAAAAGCATCTGACACTGAAGCCTGGGTTTTGTGCTCCTGACCTTGATCTATTCCTTGAGCATCTAATTCCTAACCTAATAGACCTGAGAGCCTTATTCAGCAGTGTCTTGGATAACCTAATTTTCTTCAAGTTAAATAAGGAAAAGTATTTAAGATTTTAAAATCATGATGTGTTGATTGTTGGAGAACCTTGAAACAGTAAACCTTGGATTTTCGTCGAGTGATGCAGTTTTTTAAAAAAATACCATCACCTTTTAAAGAACTTTAAAAACCTCTCTGACCTCACATGTTCCTTACATGTATGTGTCACAGGTGTCTAATAGACACCAAGGAAGCATATGATTTGAAAAGAAGGAGGGAAAACATCAAAGTTTCAAGATGGGAAAATGAAGGAAATACAGAAACTCATTTATACTTAGCAAAGCAAACTTGAGGCTTAACCTAATACACTCCTTTGGGATAGAAAACTTAAACAATTATGATCTTGCCTTTGAAATGGTGAATTTTTGGAGCTCCTTTTCCTTGATAATTGCAATATGAGATCTTATCCATTATCCTTGTTTTTGTAAACCAGAGCAGTCCCGTTCGAAGCTTTTCTTGGGATTGAGTCCTTCTGTGCAATATCTATAACAGGATTCCCGTAAATTATGGCACATTTTTTCTAAATTCTTTCAGATGGAAATTCAGATTCTATTTTTTGAGCTCCTCCAAAGCTCTGAAAATAAAGCATTGCTCCTGATTCCACCCAGAGTGATTTTAAATTTCTTATTTAATTTACTGGCATCTTGGGAAACAAGTTGTGCTGAGTAAGGAAGGCCTGATTGGAGCGAGCCTGAGCCCCTGGTCTGGTGTAAGGAGGACCTTGCCCAAGGTTCTTTGCTGTGTAGCAGTGCCGCCTAGTGGAGATATGTTGTATGACTTGGAACGCAGACTTGCCGCTTTAAAGTTTCTATTTTCAAGTTTTTAAAAGGCATTGGTGGTGGTGTTGTTTTGTCTTGTTTTGTTTTCGCCAATAATCTGAAAGCGCCATGCAAAAGGGATTGTTTTAAAGGTCTTTTAAACCTTTCCCAAAGGGAAAATGTGCTTAGATCCCAGGGAGTTGCAATTCTAATCGTTTGTCCGTTCGATCAAAGAAAATTTGCAGACCATTTTACCTCTCATTATCACAATCATTAATGTCTCCCTTTATAACTACCTATACTTTGTTTACTCTGAAACACCAGGTTGGCAGTCTTTCTTATTTTGTATTTGTATTTTATTTTTACATGCTAGACCTCAAGCAGCTTCTTTTTTAATTAGAAGTTCACATCTTGTTTCTTCAATATTTTAAGCATTTCCTTATCATTTGTTTGTCATTTTTGTTTTGCACTGTAAAACTCTTTAAAAATTTAAGCCGGTTCTAACCTACCCACTTCTGTACTGCAAGGAAGTGTGAGAAGGAATTTATTGATAAATGAGTTTACAAGTTTTAAATTGAGCATGTTATAAGTAATATGCCATGTGATGAAGGCTTTTCTATTTGTATGTATAAAGATTTCTGGTATTTTTTTTAATGTCATTGTGTTGCAATAATTTAACTCCTTTGACTTACTTGCTAAGAATATTTCTATTAAGAAGTGCTCTTGACTTCAATACCTAAACACTGAAAATCATGTCAAAGGTACCCAAAGATAAGTTTTTATACAGATACACACCTTATAAGTTCTGATTTATTTTATTACTCATTAACCTAACTATGTGGTGTTCTAAATGAATCATGAATGAGAATAGTTCTTTATTATGGAATTATTGAAAACTGTCCTTTAAAAGAAAAAAAAGAAAGAAACTGTAAACATGAGCTAATCTAGTTGCCAAGTTGGAATTCATTATTTAATTTACCTCCTATGCAATGATTAATGCTGCAAAATGTATGGTTATGTTACAGTATATTCATAAAAGAAATATCATTACAAGGTGTGAGAGCTAGCCAGTTGCATTCTTTCAGAAATTTACTGTACTGTTTCAATGTGTTAAGTGCCTTGTTGTAAAGTAAAATTTTAAGTCTAGAATTCATTATTTTCTTGACATATTTTTCATTATAATATATACTGTATGCTATTGTAATAGTTTTATTAAATGCTTATATTTTAATCAAACATGTAAATTTCAGAAGCTCTTTTCTCCTACCCCCAGTCAGTACCTTAATCATTTGTCTCTCCTATGGGATTTGCCTTCAGGTTTGTTGCTGTAATTGTTGTTGCTGTTTTTTAAAGAGGAAATTATCTTTGTTGAGAAATGTTTCCCATGCTTGTGCTTCTGTGTTCGTAAAAACATTTCAGGAGGAATTTAGGAGTGGAACTATAGTTTATACTTCTAAAAATGCCATTTTACATTTACATTTTAAGTGCCTAATTGTTAAAAACTAATTTATGTTTCTACTCTAAAGAGGATATGTGTACTTGGTTTCTAATCTCCTTGGCTTTGCTTTAAAAAAAAAAGCAAAAAAAAAAAAAAAAAAAAAGCAAGAGCCTATACTTTGTATTTATAAATAAACCACAGTGACATCAACAGTCTTTTCAAAATTAGTATTACTGTTTCTTTCTACTTAAAAAAAAATGTGTTTTCTTTAAAGGTTTTAAATTTTTGTTTGGTTTTAAGTACTTATTAAAACCACAAGAGGATTATTTTCTCCAAGCACTATTTAAAAAATAAGGTGAAAACCTTCAATTAATAGAACTGTAAGTAGACTGGAATGTGTTATTTTTCCCACCCTTGGGCTTAAGGTGAAAAATAATTCAGAGCAATGTAAGGTCATTCATGGAGAAGTAAAAAAAATCGACTACACACTCCATGATTCTGATCTCCACTGTTCGCAAAAGAACGAAATCATTAATTCTTGAAGGAAAGCAGAGTCCTTCCTGTTCCTCAGTTCTGAAAGAAATGGCGGCATCCTGGGTTCCCTAAATGGGGCACTGGGGTGATGTCCTCTCCTAGACTTGGCAACTGTCACTGCCTCAGATGGCAGCAAGTTGTTTCCGGAGCCTGGAGGAAAGATGAAGGCTTGACCCCAGCAAGGACAGACTTAGTAAAGGCGGTTCAGTGAGGCAAGGGGAAGTAAGATCATACGGTTCAAAGGTTAAGGTGTTGGATACAGCTCACGTTTTTTCTTTAGATGATCTGAACACAGTACAGATGGGAATAGTCTTTCTGCCACCCACATCCGAGCCTTGGATGGAAAGCTCATTTCACTGATGATCCCATTTTCCCACATGGAACATTGGCAGGTTTCATTGGCCATAAGCTCGAAGACTGCCCTCGTCTAGAAGGCATTACGCAAGGAACTGCTGCCATGCTCTGTAAACCTTGACATGTAACATTTCCTTTGCTTCTAATGGATGAGACTTCAAGAAGAAGAATACTGGATTACTCCCTAATGTCAGTTAGAATAGGAATGGATTATGGGCTACTGTGTGTCTGTGTCATGCAGATTTAATTCCTGTGCAGCACCTGTAATAAGGCATAACATTTTAGTTATTTTATGCTTGACATACATTCTTTAATCTTCACAAAACCCTGTGAAGTAGGTAAGGAAAGGAGCGGTGACCCCATTTTGTGAGATGAAAGAGTCCTGAAGTGTCAGAGCTGAAACTTGAGTTTTGTTTTCTCTCCTTTGCTGCCTTCCTGTCATAATTACTACGGCCCCCATTACCATTTGTTAGAGGGGTGTGTGTGTGTGTGTGTGTGTGTGTGTGTGTGTGTGTGTGTGTTTTGAGGAGGAGTTTAGTCCCTTATGAGCCAGTTAGTTTGTTAAGAGGGAAGCTGGTCCTTGGACCAGTTTTTCTGTCAAATGATACTACTATTTATTATACTTGGAATTTACTGCATATTGGAGGGGAGAAAAGTCAGCACTAAAAGCCTTGAATGCAGAAGAATTTCCAAGAGTTTGAGCTCACAGATTTGCTGGACGAAAGCAAACTCACTGCGAGTATCACTTACAGGATAGCACACCATTATACACCTCTGTCTTAAACAGGTTAACACAGGGGACAACAAAGTGCATAAGGGCCTTATCTCTAACTGTGACTCTCAGGGTTATTCCTGGAGGAAGGTCAAAAGGAGGAGAGATGGGACGACCTGCTTTCAGAGGACAGCAACAGTCTGAGGAGATGGACCAGGGTTCTTGGGAATCACTGCAGGCCGGGTTGATTCTAGACTCCCCATAGGACCAAAGTGAATCCCTAGGAATTTTTGGTCCTGCCATGAGCTGGTGAGTTCTCTAATAATCGGCCCAAGCCAACATGTGTACTTGCTTCTGGACAAGTTTCTGGGTGCATGACATCACTGCTTACACCCAAACATTTGTCTCTTTCAGCCTTCCCAAAATGACGTGTTTCTTTGGGTAAAGAGAAGGGAAGATCCATTTGAGTTAGCCACAATGTGTCAGGTGCCCCTAATTGGCTTACTGGTATTTAAGGCTCACAGTGCTCGTCCTCATCCTGGGGAGGCCTCCTCACTTTCCTCTCTAATTGAGGGAACTCAGAGGTAAATAGGAAGCAAGGCACACAGCGACACCAAGGCCAGGAATGCCGAAACCATAGTTTTCCTGTTGCTCCAAAGTCACAGAAGAGTCACCCGTGTGTGAGGAATTCTGGACAAGAAGAAAAGCCTCTTCCAGAAATCTTTTGACAACCAGGTTTTGTGTTGTGGAGAGCAGAGTTGAGGAGTGCGTGAGAGTGAGCCCTGTAAGCATCTTTGACCCACATTTTGGCCATTGATGTGGCGAGTGGGGCAAAAGCCTGTGTGCCCATCCCCCTCCTTCCATCGCACACCTGTGTGAGGGCAATGGCGGAGGGGCTCTGGGCCTGTCAGACACCCCCCAGAGCACACCTAAGACTCCCAGCCATGCAGCTCTTTGCCAGGAGGAGATGGCACTTCTGAACATATTTTGTATTACATCCAGTTTCCCAGCCCGTGGTTGAAGGAACTGTTTGACACCAGACACTGGGAAAAAGACATTTCCCTGGTGTCTTAGTCCTTTCGGGCTGCTCTAACAGAATACTTAAACTAGGTGCCTTAAGCAACAGACATTTATTTCTCACAGTTCTGGAGGCTGAGGAAGTCCAAGATCAGAATGCCAGCATGGTCGGCTTCTGGTGAGGACCTCCTTCTGGTTTCCTCACATGTGAGGGTGGGAGGTGGGTGAGGGAGAGAGCTCTCTGCTACCTCTTCTTACAATTTACAGTGACACTACGCTCCATCATGGGGCCTCTACCCTCCTGACTTCTAAACCAAATTACTTCCCAGAGACCTCACCTTCTAGTGCCATCCTATTGGGGTTAGGGTTTCAACATCAAGATTTTAGGGACACGAACATATGGTCTATAATACTTGGATTTCTTAAATATACAAACCTCTCTTTTTAAAGCAGAGTGCACTGCTTAAAGCATAAAGTCTAAAGTGTCTTGGGTCCCATCGCTCTTTTCACCTGTGAGCCCAGTTTGTGGGTGGTACTTTCCCACACTGTTTCTTTCTTTTTTTTTCTTTTTAAGATTTTATTTATTTTTCAGAGAGAGAGAGAGAGAGAAAGTACAAGCATGGGGAGCAGCAGGCAGAGGGAGAAGCAGACTCCCCACCAAGCAGGGAGCCCGATGTGGGGCTCGACCCCACGACCCTGGGATCATGACCTGTGCCAAGGCAGACCCCGAACAGACTGGGTGACCCAGGCGCCCTCCCACAGCTTTCAACGAACAGTGCCTTCCGCCTGGTGTGGTTGCTCCTCTGGTCATCCCCATCCTCTGCATGGCGGTGCTCAGTCCTACTGCACAGTGTGTTCCCCCACGCAGAATATCTGCCACCCCCCACGGAAAGGCAGCCTGCCACAGCGGCCCTGTGCTGCCTGGGTTCAAGTTCCAGTTCTTCCAGAATAAGCTGTGTGTTAGAGGAAGTTCAACAGGTTGCCTAACCTCTGTGCTTGAGTCTCTTTATCTGTAGGATGAAAATAATAAATAGTCCGTGTCTCACAGAGCTGTTGGAAGGACTAAATGAAAAATAGTAATTACACACATTTAGTAAGTGCAAACTATATTCAGTTAACAAGTGTTTTAGGCACCATGATTCCAGCACTGAAATTTATGTTTATCCGGGTCTTGCCCACCTGAAACTTCAGCTTTATCTTCACGTTCTCTGAATTCCTCCCTAAAATGCACATACAAGCTAATTGTTCAAATCACTGCTATAAGGTTGATTTTTTTTTTTTTTTAATAAATCCCATTTCCATGCCAACTTAAAGTTCCTTGAAAGGAGGGAGTCTTAGTGTTCATTTCGGTATCAAATAAAGTTCTTACCACATACAAGATAGTAAGCAAATACTTGAATGAATGTTTTTAAATGTTTTGTGTATTTGAACTAACAGAACTCCTAACGATTCATTGGAAAGGAAATTGCCCATGATGCCACCAAATAATTTGCTATTAAAATAATAGGGACATTTGCCAAACCACCAAATGTTTATAACTTGAAATTGTTTCAGTAGCCATCATATCATATGTATTTTGCAATATTTTGGTCAAAAATATGGGTTGAAAAATAAAGATTGAAGCAGAAAATCCAAAGACTTTGGACTTGACCCCTGTGTTTGATTCCTAAGGCAGTTGCTTCCCAGCCATCTAACCTTGGGCAAGTTACTTTATCTTTCTGGAACATCATGTCCTCTCTATAAAATAAGAGTAAAGAAGCTTAATCTCCTAATGTCATGGTGAGGATTAGAGGTAACGCATATAATAAAGCATTTGATACTTGACTCACATTAATATACAATAAAGTCTAATTGGAAAATATAACTCATGGAATTTTAAAATATTTTTAGTTTTGTAAATATGAGGGTTCTTTAACTTTTAAGAACTTAAAAATGAAGCATTTTCTACTTCATATGTGACACAAATACTTGTCATGTTACACAAGCTTTTGGATTTCAGTTGAGAACATGCCAGGTGTTTAAGTTTATTTCCAAAGGGCCCACTCTGCCTGCCTTCCCCACATTTTGTTCACTAATCAGACACATGAATTGTTTCTATCCAGAAACATCCAGAAAAAAAATGAATTGCTGCTGTGGAATTAATTTTTATTAGGAAAAAATAATTATTTTCTGATTTTCTAATAAAAATAATTCATTCAATAAACTAATTCATGGCTCACGCTGGCCCTACCACCCGGACCATAAAATTATGAGTGATCGTTTTATCTTAGTCATGTGAAGCTACAGCTGGTTCATCACAGTGGGATCAATGCTTGGTACAATGTTGTGCTGCCAACAAAGTTACTAGATTTCACCAGTAACTAATCTAGAGAGCTGACTTCTACATGACCTGCCTATATATTGGGGAGAACACCAGAATTTGGGCAGTTCCCAAACTGCCTTGAGATTAAGTTGTATTAAAGAGAGTTGAACTCAAAAGTAGAAAAAGTCATTAAAGGCTGCTTTGCTATCCACAACCTTCCCAGGAGAAATAAGAAATCCACTGCTGGAGCTATTTTAAAATGAAATTGCTCAAACATAAAAATTCACAATATGGAAACCAAGACATTCTGAACCAATGGGTCAAAGAAGAAATCACAAGGGAAATTTGAAAATACCTTGAAACAAATGACAATGAAAACACAGCATACCAGAATTTATGGGATACAGTGAAAGAGGGAATTTAATAGTTGTAAATGCATGCATTATAAAAGAAAGATCTTAGAAAGACAACTATCATATGATCTCCCTGATATGAGGGAGAGGAGATGCAACATGGGGGGTTGAGGGGGTAGGAGAAGAGTAAATGAAACAAGATGGGATTGGGAGGGAGACAAACCATAAGTGACTCTTAATCTCACAAAACAAATTGAGGGTTGATGGGGGAGAGGGTTGGGAGAGGGGGTGGGGTTATGGATATTGGGGAAGGTATGTGCTATGGTGAGTGCTGTGAAGTGTGTAAACCTGGCGATTCGCAGACCTGTACCCCTGGGGATAAAAATATATGTTTATAAAGCTGTAAAAAAAAAAAGAAAAAGAAAAAAGAAAGGATGAATACCCAAGTTTTGTAGCAACATGGACGGGACTGGAAGAGATTATGCTGAGTGAAATAAGTCAAGCAGAGAGAGTCAATTACCATATGGTTTCACTTATTTGTGGAGCATAACAAATAGCATGGAGGACAAGGGGAGATGGAGAGGAGAAGGGAGTTGAGGGAAATTGGAAGGGGAGGTGAACCATGAGAGACTATGGACTCTGAAAAACGATCTGAGAATTTTGAAGGGGTGGGGGGTGGGAGGTTGGGGGCACCAGGTGGTGGGCATTGTAGAGGGCACGGATTGCATGGAGCACTGGGTGTGGTGCAGAAATAATGAATACTGTTATGCTGAAAAAATAAAAAATTAATAAAAAAAAATATATGTTTATAAAGCTGTAAAAAAAAAAAAAAAAAGAAAGGATGAATACCCAAGTTTTGTAGCAACATGGACGGGACTGGAAGAGATTATGCTGAGTGAAATAAGTCAAGCAGAGAGAGTCAATTATCATATGGTTTCACTTATTTGTGGAGCATAACAAATAGCATGGAGGACAAGGGGAGATGGAGAGGAGAAGGGAGTTGAGGGAAATTGGAAGGGGAGGTGAACCATGAGAGACTATGGACTCTGAAAAACGATCTGAGAATTTTGAAGGGGTGGGGGGTGGGAGGTTGGGGGCACCAGGTGGTGGGTATTGTAGAGGGCACGGATTGCATGGAGCACTGGGTGTGGTGCAAAAATAATGAATACTGTTATGCTGAAAAAAATAAAAAATTAAAAAAAAAAAAAGAAAGAAAGATCTTAAATCAATAACCTAACTGTCGATCTTAAAGAACTAGATGAAGAAGAGCAAACTCGATTCCCAGCGAGCAGGTGGAAGGAAACAGAGTGGGGCAGAGATAGGAATAGAAAAACAACAGCGAAATCAACAGAACCAAAAGTTGGTTCTTTGAAAAGAGCAACAGAATTGATAAAACGTTTCACTGAAATGACTATGAAAAAGGGCGAGAAGAATGAAAGTGGTGACATTACTAGTGATTTTACAGAGATAATGCCTATAACAGTACTATGAGTAATTGCAAATTGATACCCCATATGAAATGGACAAATTTCTAGAAACAAAAAACCAGCCAGTGCTGAATCATGAAGACATAAAGTATCTGAATAGACCTATAACTAATAAGGAGGCTCAAACAGTAGTCAAAAACCTTCCAACAAAGAAAAGCCCTGGACAAGATGGCTTCCCTGGTGAATTCTGCCAGTTATTTAAAGAATTAACACGAGGGGTGCTGGGGTGGCTCAGTTAAGTAACTGACTCTTGATTTCAGTTCAGGTCATGGTCTCAGGGTTGTGAGATCAAGCTCCACAGTAGGGCTGGTATTCTCTCTCTCCTTCTGCCCCTTTCCACTTTCTCCCTGTCTAATAATAATGAAATAAAAAATTAATTAATTATGCCAATCTTTCTCAAGCTCTTCCAGAAAATTGAAGTGAAGGGAACACTTCCTAACTTACTCTATGAAGCCAGAATGAGTGTGACACTAAATCCAGACAAAAGCACTACAAGGAAAGAAAACTTCAGACCCACATCCCTTATGAATGCTGACACCAAAAACCCCAATAAAATACTAGCAAAACTGAATTTGGCAACATATTAAAAGGATTATATGCCAAAACCAAGAGAGACTTAGTCCTGGAATGCAGGAGTGATTTAACATGAAAATCAACCTACTACATTAACAGAATGAAGGAGAAAAACAAAGAAACCAATTCTTTCAAATGATGCAGAAAAAGCATTTGGTGAAATTCAACACCCTTTCAAGATAAAAACACTCAGCAAACTAGGAATGAAAGGAAACTACAACAACCTAATAAAGTCCATATATGAAAACCTCACAGCTAACACCATAGGCGGTGTTTTTCCTCTAAGATCAGAAAAAAAAAAAAACAAAGATACCCAGTCTTGCCACTTCTACTCAATAAGTGTTGGAGCTTCTAGCCAGAACAGTTAGTCAAGAAAAAGAAAGAAAAAGCATGCAAATTGGAAAGGAAGAAGTAAAATTAATTCTGTTTACAAGTGATATGCATAGCCTTATATGTAGAAAACTAAAGATTACACACACACACACACACACACACACACACACTATTAGTTCAGCAAATGGTATTGGGAAAACTGAACAGCAGCACAAAAAAACTGGAGCTCTCTCTTTTTTAAAGATTTTATTTATTTGACAGCAAGAGATCAGGTATTTTATTTGACAGCGAGAAATCAGGTATTTGACAGCAGAGAGGCAGGCAGAGAGAGAGAGGGGGAAGCAGGCTCCCCGCTGAGCAGAGAGCCCGATGCCAGGCTCAATTCCAGGATCCTGGGATCATGACCTGAGCTGAAGGCAGAGGCTTTAACCCACTGAGCCACCCAGGTGCCCCAAAACTAGACCTCTTTCTTGCACCATACAGAAAAATAAATTCAAAATGGGCTGAAGACCTAAATGTGAGACCTAAAACCATAAACATCCTAGAACACAGGCAGTAACCTTTTTTGACATTGGCTGTAGTAACTTTTTTCTAGATAATGTCTCCTGAGGCAAGGGAAACAAAAGCATAAATAAACTATTGAGACTTCAGCAAAATAGGAAGCTTTTACCCAGAAAAGGAAACAATCAACAAAACTAAAAGGCAACTTGCAGAATGGAAGAAGATATTTGCAACTGAAATACCCCCTAAAGAGTGTGTGTGTGTATGTGTGTATCAAATACATAAATATTAAAGAAATTATGCAACTCCATACCAAAACCCAAATAATCCAATTAAAACATGAGCAAAAGACATGAAAAGACATTTCTCCAAAGAAGACATCCAGATGGCCAACAGACACATGAAAAAATGTTCATCACTTACCATTGGGGAAATGCAAAACCAAACTACAAGGAAATATCATCTCACACCTGTCAGAATGGCTAAAATCAACAACACAAGAAACAACACGTGTTGTCAAGTATGTGGAGGAAAAAACCCTAGTGCACTATTGGTGGGAATGCAAACTGGTCCAGCCACTGTGGAAAACACAATGGCGACCCCCTCAAAAATTTAAAAATAGAACTAACCTACAATCCACCTATTGCGCTACTGGATATTTACCCAAAGAATACAAGAACCTAATTCAAAGGGATACTACCCACATATTTATTGCAGCATTATTTATAACAGCCAAATTATGGAAGCAGCTCAAGTACCCAACAATTGATGAATGGATAAAGAAGATGTGATACACACACACACACACACACACACACACACAAGAACGAAATCTTGCCATTTGCAATGACATAAATGGATCGAAAGAGTATAATGCTAAGCAAGATAAGTCAGTCAGAGAAAAATAAATACTATATGATTTCACTTACGTGGAATTTAAGAAAGAAAACAAGCAAAGGGAAAAGAGAGAGACAGACTAAGAAAAAGACTCTTAATTATAAGTCAAACTCATGATTCCCACAGAGGGTGGGGTCTGGGATAGGTTAAATAGGTGATGGGGATTAAGGAATGCACTTGTGATGAACACTGGGTCGTGTATGGAATTGTTGAATCACAATATTGCACACCTGAAACTAATATAACACTATATGTTAACTAACTGGAATTAAAAAATTAACAAGTCTAGAAATTTTTTTAATGCAATCAACAAAAAGATTTGTCTTTTACATACTTAATTCTGAGCTTGGACTGGGAATGATTATTTTCCTTCACCTGTATTATCCTGGAACTGTAAGACCCATATACGGCTCCAGTGGGGAGAAAACTGGATGGAACCGTTGGACTGAAAGCCCGTGTCCAAGGTAAGAGGAAAAAGCCAGGTCACTGCAGAAGGGTCAGGCTTCTCAATTATAGACTTGATAGGACACTCAAATAGGAAAATGAGTTTTGTAACAACTTCTAGACTTCATATATAGACTTGTCTAAAATGATATATAAATTATATATATATTTTTTAATTTATAATTTATGTATTAAATTTTACGTGTGTGTGTGTGTGTGTGTGTGTATATACCTGGGCATTTACCTATTTAGGAGAGACCAAGTCATACAAATGTCAATACTTAGAAGATATACAGGAGTGGAATAAATAGATATTTAGGAACAAACATTCTGGGGCACCTGCATAGCTCAGTTGCTTAAGCATACAAGTCTTGATATCATCTCAGGTCATGATCTCAGGGTTGTGAGATTGAACCCAACATTGAGTCCATGCTGGGCATGGAACCTGCTTAAGATTTTCTCTCTTCCTCTCCCTCTGCCCATCAGCCCCCTCTCAAAAAAACAAAAACAACAACAACAAAAAAACACTAAAGTACGAAGATTCTGTTGCATTTTGTATTATCTTACACATACTATAGATTTGGAGAGGAGGAAATAGCCTTCTCTTATAAATTCTCTTTTCAGAAATGCAGGGATTGCCTAGAAATGGACCTTAGCTCCTTACTGAGCCCTTTGTCTGAAATGTTAAACAAGTGGCTTCCATGTTACTAGAAGCAGCCAAAGTCTGGTTTAGCTTATAATTGTCTCCTATTTTGAATTGATAAAAACATTTTTTTAAAAGGACTATAGATCTAATAAATAACTTCAAAGTTGCAGGATACAGAATAAACACACAAAAATCAGTCCCATTTCTGTATTTTAACAAAAATCTGAAAAGGAAATTTTTTAAAAATTACAATGGCTTCAAAAATAATAAAATAGGAATAAATTTAACCAAGGGGATGGAGGGCTTCTGTACTAAAAGCACTGAATAAATGGGAAGACATCCCATGTTCATGGATCAGAAGATTTATTTGGTTAAGAGAATACTACTCAAAGCAATCTACAAATCCAATTTTTATAAAATCTTCATGGTGCTTTTTACAGAAATAGAAAACTCATCCAAAAGTTCATATGGAATTTCAAGCGGTCAAAATAAGAGCAAAATTGCCAATGTAGCCAAATTTGCCAAAATAGCCCAAAAAAATCTTGAAAAAAGAAATGGTTGGAGATCTCATGCTTCCTGATTTCAAAAATTACTATAAAGCTATGATAGTAGGGCTCCTGGGTGGCTCAGTCAGTTAAGCATCTGCCTTCAGCTCAGGTCATGATCCCAGGGTCCTGAGACTGAGTGCCTCATCAGGCTCCCTGCTCAGTGAGGAGTCTGCTTCTCCCTCTATCCCTTTCCCCTGCTCATGACCTATCTCTCTGTCTCAAATAAATAAATAAAAACATTTTTTAAAATAATGGTACAGTGTCAAAATAGTATGGTACTAGGGTGCCTGGGTGGATCAGTCAGTTGAGCATCTGACTCTTAGTTTCAGCTCAGGTCATCATCTCAGGCATGGGATTGAGTCTTGCATCAAGCTCTGTGCTCAGTGGGGAGTGTGCTTGAGATTCTCTCCCTCTCCATGTGCCTCTCCCCCTGAGCTCTCTCTCTTTCTCAAATAAATAAATCTTTAAAAACAAAAAAGCAGAAAAACCCAGGCACCCTTAGGCAATCGTTTCTTAAGCATGACATCAAAAGCACAGGAAACAAACAAACAAAAGATAAACTGGACTTAATCAAAATTAAAAACCTTGCACAAAGAACAATAACAAGAGAGTAAAAAGACATTCACAAAATGGTAGAGGGGCACCTGGGTGGCTCAGTCGGTTAAGTGTCTGCCTTCAGCTCAGGTCATGATCCTGGGGTCGCAGGATCAAATCCTGCATCAAGCTCTCTGTTCAATGGGGAGTCTGTTTCTCCCTCTCCGTCTGTCACTCCCCCTGCTTGTGCTCTCTCTCTCTCTGTCAAATAAGTAAATAAAATCTTTAAAAATAAAACAAAACAGAATGGGAGAAAATATTTGCAAATCATATACTTGATAAGAGATTAGTATCCAGAATATATAAAGAACTACAACTCAACAATAAACAGCCTGATTGACAAGTAGGCAGAGGATTTGAATAGATATTTCTCTAAAGAATGTATAGGAATGACCATTATAAGCACACGAAAAGAGGCTCAGCATTATCAGGCATTAGAAAAATGTAAATCAAAACCACAATGTACCACTTTACACCCACTAGAGTAGCTACTGTGAAAAAAACAAGATGGTTATTAAGAAAAGAAAAAGAACAATGGAAAATAACAATTATTGGTAAGGATATAGAGAAATTGGAACTCTTGTCACTGACGTCATAGAGATGTAAAATGGTGCAGCCACTGTGGAAAACAGTTTGATGATTCCTCAAAGAGTTGCATATAAACTTAGTATATGATTCAGCAGTTCCACCCCTAGATATATGCCCCAAATAATTAAAAGCAGGTACTAACAGAAGTTGTACACCCATGTTCATAGCAGCCTTATTGCCAATAGTGCAAAGAGGAAACAACCCAACAGTCCATTGATGAATGAATGGATAAAGAAAATGTAGTATATACACACAATGGAATATTATTCAGCCCTTAAAAGGAATAGCATTTTCACATATTACCTGGATGAACCATGAAAATTTATAGTGAGCTAAGCCCAGCACAAAAGGACAAACAGCGTATGATTCTTCTTATAGGAGTTACCTAGAACAGGAAGTTCAGAAGGACAAAAAGTAGAGAAGTTACCAGGGGCCAGGGCAGCTGAGGAGTTATTATTTAATGGTACAGGGTTTCCATCTGGAATGATGTCATTCTGGAAATAGCAGTGGTAGTTACATAACTGTGACTATTATTGGGAGTGTACTTAATGCCACTTAAAAATGATTAAAATAGTAAATTTTATGTAACTTTTACCACAATAAAGAAAAAACAATCCCCGCTAAAGTTTATTCCATCACTATTTTTAATAGAAAGATACTGGAAATAACTTAGGCATTTATTAACAAAAGATTTGGCTAATACAGTGTGACATGCCAGATTGATTTCCTAATGGTTTTGGTTTCACCTCTGGCCCTTTACAGAGCAGCCAAAGGGACTTTGTTGAAACCTGAGCCAAGGGCGTCTGGGTGGCTCAGTCGGTTAAGTGCCCAACTCTGGATTTGGGCTCAGTTCATGATATCAAGGTCATGGGATGGAACCCCATGCAGGCTCTGCATTCCTCACGGAGTCTACTTATCTCTCTCCACCTGCTCCTCCCCCCACTTACATGCTCGCACCCATGCTCCCTCTCTCTCAAATAAATAAAAATTCTTAACAACAACAATAAAATACCCTAAGCCAGATGATGGTATTCCTTCTCAAAAGCACCTCAGTCATTGACTATCTTACTCATAATAAAAGCCAAAGTCTCTACAATGCCCTACAAGTCTACCTCTTCGAAGTCATCTCTTTGTACCCTCCCCTTTATCTCCTTCACTCCAGCCATATGGCCTCCTTGTTCCTAGAAAACTCGCAGCATACTTCATCCTCAGGGCCTTTGCACTTGCTGCTTCCTCTGTCTGGCATGTTCTTTCCCCAAATACCTACAAACCTTTCATGAGGTGACCAACTGTCCATGCAAAAGAGATTTCCCTGTATCCGTCATATGAGACAGAGCACACCCCCTGCCACACACACACACACACACACACACACACACACACACACACAAAGATAGCAATCCCAGTGTGCTTTATCTCCTTCATGGTATTTGTCCCCAACAGACACTTTACATTTGTTCCTCTTTCATCTGTCTTCCTGCACTAGAAAGTAAGCTCCTTGAGGGCAAGCACTTTGTTTTGTTCACATGGTATTCTCAGGGCTGAGAACAAAGTATGATGCTCAGTGCTCCATGAATATTTATTGAGAGAATAAATCCATTTAATAAAATACCCAACAGCTATTTAAAAAGTATAAGATAAATCAATAGTCGCTGACATGGCAAGATCCTCAAATTACACTGTCATGTAGAAAGGGCCGGTTAGGGAACCAAAAGCATAGTGTGTTGACATTGATGGGGGAAGGGGAGTCACAGAGGGTAAAAAGTCTGAAAGGACATACTTCACACTTACCAGAGGTCATCTCTGAGAGGAGAAAAGCAAAGTGTGTGTGGGTACTTTGTTTTATGTAGCAACAACCTTAGTACCAGTTCTATTTCTCGGTATTTATCCTACTGAAATAAAGATGTATACATCAGTTTTGTTCACAATGGCAAGCAAAACAAAACAAAACTAAACAAACCCTGACATAGACTATGTGTCGACAACAGCATGTTGTTCAGATAAATTTCAAAATAAACGATGGGGGCACCTGGGTGGCTCAGTCAGTTAAGTGTCTGCCTTCCACTCAGATCATGATCCCAGCATCCTGGGATGGAGCCCTGCATCCGGCTCCCTCTGTGGTGGGAAGCTTGCTTCTCCCTGCCCCACCCCCCTTCTTCTGTTCCCTCTCTCCTATGTCTCTCTCTGTCAAATAAATAAATAAAATCTTTAAAAAAAAAAAGATACTCCTAAACAATGTATTTCTTCTAATCCAGAGGTCAGCAAATAATGATGAGCTGCTGTTTTTGCTGTTTTAATAAGTAAAATGTTACTGAAATATAGCCATGCCCCTCCCTCCACGTATTGTCTACCGCTGCTGTCCCACTCCCAGAGCAGGGTCGTGTAGTTGTCAGAGACTGTGTGGGTTACAAAGCCCCAAATATTTACTATTTGGCCCTTTACAGGAAAATGTTGCTGATCCCCCTGGACTAGAATATAGTAATTAAAAATTATTTGTGGGGAAAAAACATGCAAATGTTAATGATCTATATTTGGTCACATGTTTATCAAATATGTGGTACTCTAAATAGAAATATTAATAAAGATTTAAAATCTCATAGATACATGGGGGAAAAGATGAAATATACACGCAGAAATGTTAGAAATTACCTAAGTGGAAAAAATTAAAAGATGATTCTTTCTTCTTTTATGGTTTCCTGCATTTTCGAAATTTTCTTAAAAAAAAAAAACTTATGTATTACTCTTTTTAAAGTCTGACTTTTTAAAGACTGACTTTAAAATATCTGGTTTGCTATGAGCATGTTCTTGACTAAAGGAAGGAATAGGTAACTTATTTTTTAAGCTTTTATTTAAAAATAAATAAAAAAATTTTATTTTTATTTAAAAATAAAAAAAAAAATACACCCAACGTGGGGCTGAAACTCATGACCCCAGGATCAAGAGTTGTATACTCTTCTGACTGAGCCAGCTAGCCACCCTGGAAGGAGTAGATAACTTTCTGTGTCCTATCTAAAATGTGATTCTTCAAGACCCTTAGAAATGAGGCTTCCTTTTCAGGCGAAGGGACAACCATGCCACCTGCGATAGGAGGTCAGGATCCCTAGTTTTGTTAGGCAACCAGCTTATAGTTTACCTTGTAAATACACTTTATTTTTTTCAGATTTTATTGACTAATTGTGACATTATTAACCAGGGCCAAGTTCAAAGTCCTGACAATCTGATTGAGAGGGCGAAGATCAAGGACGGTAGGAATCTTCAGAGTCCTGATGTTACAACTCCCTCATTTTACCAAGAGAAGAAAACAAGTCATAAGATTAACAACTTGTCCATGGCAACCCAATTAGGCTTGGCCAGAGCTCCTGTGTGGTTTCTACAATGATTGATGCATAATAAACAGAAGCAAATGAGCGAGAAGAAAAGAACAGTGGGGATTTCGTCCACGCTTCAGCCTATAAAAATCAAATATGAGGAATCTTTAGCAATTATAGCCAGGCTAACTAAAGTAAAGGGAACACTTACTTTTTCAAAGGACTGTCATTCTTTAATCACCTTTTCTGCTAGTCCTCTTTCTTTTTTTAATTAAGATTTTGCTTATTTATTTGAGAGAGAGTGCACACACACACACGGGATGGGAGAGGGACAAGCAGACTCTATGCTGAGCACAGAGCCCCACCCAGGGCTTGATCTCACAACCCTGAGATCCTGAGCTGAGCAGAAACCAAGAGTTGGAGGCTTAACCAAATGAGCCACCCAAGTGCTTCTCTGACATTCCTCTTTAGTTACATACTAAACCACCTCTTTACTTACATATTAAACCACTGGTCACTGTTATAACAACAATGTATCATGTACCTGTTACTACTGGCACTCACAGTTGCTAACTGTCTTCTTACCTCCCCATGCCTTTTCCTTCCAAGATACTGGATTTCTTAAAAAAAAAAAAAAATTGTCCTACTGAGATATAATTTGCCTACAGTGAAATACAGTTTGGTATTGACAAATGCATACACCCAAGTAACCAACACTCTGATCAAGATAGAGAACATTTCCACCACCCCAGAAAAATTTCTCATGCCCCTCCCCAGTGACTCCCACCTCCTGGTCTCATTTCTTCACCGCAGATGAGTTATGCCTATGCTAAGACTTCATTTAATTCAGTTATACAGTGTGTACTCTGTAGCGAACAAGATTGTCACTCATGTCAAGCAGGCGCCTGCGTCAAGTAGGGAACACGAGCAGTGAAAGGTACTGTAGCTAGGCGATATCCCTGGGACCTGTGTCAGCTGACACCCCAGAACCAATAACGAGTAGAACCAGCGGAGGTCTGCAGGGGCCCGAGACTGATTAAATCCTTTTAAAAAGGGGAGGGGTTTTGCAGCAAACTGTCAGACTCTTCAGACATGACCTCATGTTTGCCTACTTTAAAAAGGCAGCTGGCCCCGAAGGTTCTGCCCAGACCTGACCCGGCGGGGACCAAGGCCTTATCTCAACCGAGTGCCCACAGACTGACTTCAGAGTTTGGGTCGTTAACTTCCTGCACCCTTCTGCTATCTTGTTTGTTGTGTGGTCTGTCTTATGTTCGGTTCTGTGTGCTGTGTAAGAAGCCAAGTTCAACCACATGGTGAAATGTCATTGAGTTTGGAATCCTGCACCTGTTTCGTAATTACATCAACCTTGCTTTATGATTGAATAAAACTGACACGGTGGAAAGACAAAAGTCTTGTGTGCATCTTCATATTGTGCCCATGACACACTTTCGTGTCCAGGTTTTTTACTTAGCATAATGTGTTTCGAGATACATCACGGAGTGTATCATAGCTTATTCCTTTTGCCTTGCTGAGTGGTAGTCTTTTATAAACACATCACAGTATCCTTCTTTCTCTTGTTGAAGGACACGTGAACTATTTCTAGTTTGGGCACTAAATTTAAAAAAAAAAAATGTTTCAGTCCTGGTACCCCTTTATCCCAACAAAAAGAAGTTTTGGGAATTGGATTTCATTACTTTTGAGATTCTGTTTTCCACTGATACTCAGATTTTTCAGGATCTCCCTCACTATATCCTTCTGCAGAAAAATCATATATACATGCAACTGGAGAGGAATGAAGTCACTAACATTGAAGACTGGCAAGTTTATTTGTTAATACAAGGCATAAAGGCTGAATTTGAAAACAAGTTAATATTCTGTCCAGTTTCACAATCAAATTTTGGAAAGGGTAGAAAAAGCTGAACATGGTGATAAAAGGATAGTAAGAGGGGCAACTGGGTGGCTCAGTTGTTCATCATCTGCCTTGGGCCAGGTCATGATCCCAGTGTCCTAGGATTGGGCCCCATGTTGCATCATGTTGGGCTCCCTGCTCAGTGGGAAGCCTGCTTCTCCCTCTCCAGCTCCCCTGTGCTTATGTTCCCTCTCTCACTATCTTTCTCTGACATAAATAAATAAAACCTTTAAAAAATAAAAAAGAAATAAAAGGGTAGTAAGAGTACCAACTTACAGAGTTTAAAGCATTATTAGGCCCCAACAATAATTCTTAAAATTATAACTTGTGCTTACCAAGCTTTAACTAAATGCTAGACATTGTGTTAATTATTCCGTCCAATTCTTATGCTCGAGGTCAGTACATTTGTTATCCCAGTTTCATGTAGAGCACACAGATGCCCAGAGACACCAGAAAGAAATTCATTAACACTATACATAGAACATGTTCAAATGAATATATATAAAGTAAATCATAGAAACTTAAAGGAAATGAAGCAGTTAATTTTAAGTGTCTTGTGGAGTTGGGCATCTAAATAGTACAAAGAGTATTTCTACTCTCTCTTTTCATCAACATTTTGCAAACTTTTCTTGAACCATAAGCTCTCTCTGTTCATGCTCACTGACTGGATGGGTGCAGTGTGCAGTCTCTACTTCCAGGGAATTATAAACCAGCTGGGCAATTATTGTTTCACAAGTAATTTAACACTACTCTTGGAAACAAAACAGTAAGTACTTAGATATTTTAGATATACTGTTACCAATACCTCTGACTGAAATTCATGTACAGTAAGAAGGATTTCAGTGGGAAGGAGACTGGTGTAAAATTATCCTTGAGGATTCAATAAAAAATGATTTTTTTTCTCAATGCTCTCCTTGTGTTCCTTTCTCTTGATCCCTACCCAAAGATCTTTTAGTATTCTCTTCCTTAACTGCAAAGGATTACATTTTATTCACCCATTTAAAATAGGAAGAGTCGGGCAGAAAGTCTTCTTTTTTCTGGCAAGAAAGCCCTGCATATAATTTGGGGGAAATTTAACCCTAAGAAGCACTGGATGAGCTACATGGTTAAAATAGTTTATCCAGGGGCGCCTGGATGGCTTGGTTGGTTAAGCATCTGCCTTCGGCTCAGGTCATGATCCCAGGGTCCTGGGATTGAGCCCCACATCGGGGTCCCTGCTCAGGGGGAGCCTGCTTCTCGCTCTCCTGCTCCCCCTGTTTGTGCTCTCTTTCTCTCTGTCAAATAAGATCTTAAAAAAAAAAAAAAGTTTATCCAGGGGCACCTGGTTGACTCAGTTGGTAAAGTATGCAGCTCTTGACCTTGGGGTTGTAAATTCCAGCCCCATGTTGGGTATAGAGATTACTTAGAAATAAAATCTTTTTTAAAAAATTTTAAAAAGTTTTATCCATGGTGTTATGAAAAATTAGCTTACTCTATTAGTTTGTGAAGGCAGCCCTAACAAAGTGCTATGCACTGGGTATTTAAAGGGCAGAATGGATCAGAGAATGAATAGAGAGGACTCACTATGCTTTAGTCAGTCTTTTATAAGTAGTCCGTGGTGTTCAAAGTTTTAGGGTCTATGTATGGGGAAGAATTAAAAGGCATCTGAAATTCGGAAAAGAACATTGTTCATTACGATCAATTAAATTGATTCGTAAGAAACTGACCTTTCAGCAGATAAGTTATCTGCTATCGACAATTCTATGTGTCAACTTAACATTGACGAGAAATCAGAGGGTTTAGCCTACAGGAGATGGAAAGGAAAGCTCTTAGGAGCCATCATGGGGAAGATTAAAGGACTTTGCCTTAAACGTATTATACAATTCATACTTAATATCTCAATCTCAGCATTTCAGGGTTGGCCTCATACCAATAATAATATTGTCATCTCTCTTCACCCGATTAATTTTCTTTTTATAGTATTAGCTACTTTAATCTTCCAAGTCTATTCTTTTTTTTTTTTTTTTAATCTATCCCTGGATTGGGCTCGCTGCTTTACCCAGGCTGCATGTTTAAATAAACGCTGAGCTTTCGCTCTCCGCACAAAGTTCTGCTAGAGGCAAGTTCTGAAAGCTTTACTCCCCCATCCCCCCACCCCGCCCATCCTTCCCGCAACGTTAGCTGTCTGCACCTGCAAATTTTGCACTTTGCTTTCCCATCGTCCTCCTCTCTCTGAAGGGAGGAAACGGCCTCTTCTTTCCCTGAGTCCTGCTTCAGATAAACCCCGTCTTTTTGCTACCGAGGGGGGACGGGGACCCTTAGGGTAGAGGCGCTGGTGCTGAGGCTGAGTCATGTCAGCGGCCTGTTCACCAGGCACAGTTCATACACTCAAATGACACATGTAACCCGAGGAAATCCGACAGCCAATCGGAACGCAAGCATCTTTGTGTCAAGGGCAGTAACTGCCCGGCCCGACCCGGAGGAGAAGCCCAACAGGACTTTGGGGTCAAACTTTCGGATCGCGCGCCCCGCCTCCCAGAGGACCGCTTCTGCCACGCTGCGAGCGCGTCCCCGTTTCAGCTCGGGCTTAGCTGATTGGAGGCGGGCGGTGCGCGCGGCCAATCCGCGGCGCCCTCCGCCGCCCTTCTCCCCGCCCCCCGCCCCGCGGCGCAGTCAGCTGCGGGCGCCCGGGGAGCCGGCGCCGCTGTCAGCTTGCGGTTTCCAGGGATCCGCCCGAGGAAGCCGAGGCTGCGGACCCCGGCGCCCGGCCATGGCCTCCCCCGGGCTGCCGCAGCCCCCCGCCGAGGGCTGGCCCTGGCCTTTGCGCCTGCTGCCTGCGCCTCCCGGACTGCTGCGGCTGGACCCCACCGGCGGCGCGCTCTGGCTGCTCAGCCTCGCGGCGCTGCTCGGCTGGAGCTGGCTGTGGCGGCACCGGGCGCGAGGCATCCCTCCCGGGCCCACGCCCTGGCCCGTGGTGGGCAACTTTGGCTTCGTGCTGCTGCCTTCGTTCCTCCGACGGAAGAGCTGGCTGCACCGCCGGGCGAGGGCCGCAGGGACGGAGCCCTCGGCCCTGAGCCCGCAGTTGCTCCTGGCCGACCTGGCCCGCGTCTACGGCAACGTCTTCAGCTTCTTCATCGGCCACTACCTGGTGGTGGTCCTCAGCGACTTCCACAGCGTGCGCGAGGCGCTGGTGCAGCAGGCCGAGATCTTTAGCGACCGCCCGCGGGTGCCTCTGGTCTCCCTCGTAACCAAGGAGAAGGGTGAGCCGGAGCCTTGGGGGTCGCGGGCAGCGTGAACGCGCGATGCGGCGCCTCCTGCGCCCTTTCCAGCCGGCGCACCGAGCCCACCCGCACCCAGCCCCGAAGTGGGAGGGGAGCGGCGTCGCGTCCCGTTAACGGTGCCCTTAAGATCGTGCTGAGCTGCTGGATGGGTGGCTCATCATAGTCGGAGATCGGAAGTAGGAAACCCACCGGAAAGTTAAGGAAGGGTAATGGGGACAGGGGTGGGGGTGGGAGGGATGGTGAAAGCCAGGCTCTACCTTTCCAGGGATGCTCTGTCCTTCCGAGAACAAGGCCTCATTCTCAAGGCTGTGTCCCCAGGGGGAAACCTTGGCCGTGTTAGAAGGAGGCAGGGATATTCTTTACACCTTCTGAGTTCTGAATGAGAGCTTAAGAAGGTATTTTCCATAAGATAAAAGGTCCAGGAAACACGTTAGGAGCCTATTGGCAAACCTCTTTTACTGGGTTTGTAGCTTCTGATGTCTGCTTCCGGAAATCCAAGTTGGGCAGTTTTGAAAGTTGGGAAACATATTACCCACTGCAATAAAAGATCACATTTACCCTTTCCCTAACTCCATCCCCCTACCCCTTTGTTTATCAGTCTTACTCTTTGTCATACTGGCTGGTATAGATCCCAGACTTTTTTTTGTCTGAGTCAGATGTTAATTTAATTGCTTCTCATCAATCAGGTGTTACATTTAAATGTCTTTCCCTCCGGAAATTTTTTCTCACTTCCTATCCAGTTAAGCTCTCTTTTGGAACCAATTTCTGTGCACAACTGCTTTTCCTTTACTGCACTTAACAAAACTGGGGCTGCATAATTTTGTAACTGGATGTGGGTCTTCACCACTAGATTGACATCTAGGAGAATGTGAAATGCGGCATAAAGAGATCCAGGCTTTTTTGAATCTGATTAAGCCAGAGTTCTGCATCAGGATTTTAAATGAATAGAAATGATGATCATAATGTTTTAAATATCCCACTGAAAAACAACTGTCACCGTTCATAATTCACCAACTCCGTGCCTTCACACATTGCTGCTGCTTCTACCTAGAATTTTCTTTCCATCTCATGGCTTCCTGGAGGACTCCTGTTTGCTTTGCTTTGCTTTCTCTCCCCCACCCCTTTTTTAAAACTTATTTATTTGATAGACAGATCACAAGTAGGTAGAGAGGCAGGCAGGAGGAAGCAGGCTCACAGCTGAGCAGAGAGCCCGATCCTAAGACCCCAAGATCATGACCCGAGCTGAAGGCAGAGGCTTTAACCCACTAAGCCACCCAAGCGCCTCTCTCCCTTTTTATTAAAAAAAAAAAAAAAATTGTGGTGAGATCACATAACATAAAATTTGCCATCTTAACCGTTTTTAAGTTCAGTGACATTAAGTCATTCACATTGATGTGAAACCATTACAACTATCTATAGAACACTTTTCATCTTGGAAAGCTGAAACGTCATACCCATTAAACAAATATTTAACAACTCCCTCCTTGGAACACATGGCTGACTCAGTTGGTGGTGCATTCAGCTGTGATCTTGGGGCCATGAGTTCAAGCCCCACGTTGGGAATAGAGATTACTCAAAATTAAACAAAAGAACAAACAAAAACCCTTCCTTCTCTCTAGCCTCTGGCAACCACTGTTCTGTTTGCTGCCTCTACAAATGTGACTGTTCTAGGTACTTGATATAAGTAATATCATACATTATTTGTCCTTTTGTGGTTGACATTTTTCACTTAGCATCATGTTTTAAGGTTTTTCCCTGTTGTAGCTTGTGTGAGAATTGCCTTCCTTTTTTTTTTTTTTTTGTTAATTTATTTGAGAGAGAGAGAGTGAGAGAGAGCTTGAGGGGGGAGAAGGTCAGAGGGAGAAGCAGACTCCCCATGGAGCTGGGAGCGTGATGCAGGACTGAACCCCAGGACTCCAGGATCCTGACCTGAGCTGAAGGCAGTCGCTTAACCAACTGAGCCACACAGGTGCCCAGTTGCCTTCCTTTTTAAGTCTGAATACTATTCCATTGAATTTCTAGAACTCATTTTGTTTAGCCTTTTGTCCCCTGATGCCACTTGGGTACTTCTGCCTTTTAGTGACTATGAAAAATGCTGCTAGGAACATGGCACACATCCATTCAAGTCCTTCTCCATTTCATTCTTTTGGTAGAAACCCAGAAATAGAATTGCTTGATCACATGGCAATTCTATATTTAAGTTTTTGAGTACTATCCTACTATTTTCCATGGTGGCTGCGCCATTTTACATTCCCTGGAGGCAATGAACCAGGTTCTAGTCTGTCCACATCCTCACCCACACTTGTTATTTTCCATTTTTTTCATACCGGTGAAAGTCACCTCTTTGAGAATGTGTTCGCTGACATACTTCTCCACTCCACCAAGGAGAGGTGAGTTACCCTTTCTCCATGGTTCCACTGTTTTATTTTAAACTCTGCTCCCTCTCCACCCGGCCAGTCAGTCAGCACATCTCATCCTTTCCTCCTGCAGACACAATTCTACATCCATCCACTTGTTTCCATTTCCATTGTCAGCACCCTCAGTCAGTACCACCATTTTTCATCTGACGCTTGAAGCTTCTTAACTAGCCTGCTTGCTTCCACTCTTGTGTTTTTATCCACACAGCAGCCAAAGGGATCTCTTTTTAAAAACCATGAATCAAACTTGCCTCCAGCTCCATCCTTGACCTACTGTGCCCCAAACGACTTGGTCCCTGCCTGCCTTTCTGACTTTAGCTCTTTTGATTCTGCCTTTACTTGTACATTTCTACCTGTTCTAGAAAAATTAGGCAGATTTCTGCCAAGCTCGTGACTGTTCCAGTCTGCTGTGTTTGTTGTCCTTGGACATGGAATAACTTTTCACTTTAATCGACTCCTTATCCTCTCTCAGGCCAGTTGTCACCTTTCAGTCCTGTTTTAGACACTGCCCAATATCACAACTTATTTTATCTCGTTCATATTTCAGTCACTAAACACCGTGAAAATATTTAGGTTACTACAAGCCCCACCTACCAATGGGATATAAACTCTGTGAGGGCAAAGATTTGGTTTGTCTTGTGAACCACTGTTTCCCCACTTAATTGGTACAAGTAGGTAATCAAGAAATGAGTAGCTATGTACATATAAGCATCTATTGATACATTTACCACATTATAATTTTTTTGCATGTCTGATGCACTTACTACATTATATTGTAATTTTTTTTTTGCATGTCTATCTTTTCCTCTGGATTTTTTTTTTTAAGGTATGAGTTAGATTTCCTTCTTTGAGGTCCTTGGTGGGTTTATGGTTTGCTGAAAATCTGTAAGAAACAGTTTCTAAGTATTAGTTGGGTCACAACTTATTACTAGATCCTTTATATGGGAAGAGACTGGGAATCTGGGGTAACTTGGTGTTTCACCATCTCAAAATATTCATTCCTGCAAAAGACAGGATTTTTTAGGTGATACTGCTCTGGTATTCTAATGGATGTGTGTTGGATCATGGACTGTAAACTGAGAAAAAAATACTGTGGCTGGTGAAGGTGATGGACAAGAGAAGGTGAAGGAAGAACCATAGTCACAAAGGAAATACTTGTGGGGTTAACCTAGAGTAGAGAACAGATCATCTGAATAGGAAAATGGAGATAGCTGAGGAATGTTTTTAATGGAACTTTTTCAAGGGTGAAGAATAAAAGGGGAGAATGTGACTTTATTTCAAGATGTCCCTCAGAGGCGGAAGGACCAAATTCTGAGCAGACTTTATAGATCAAGAAAAGGATAGACTGAAGTTATCTGCCTGAAGAAGAGAAGCCATGAGAGCTAAAGGCTGAGCTACTTAGCTACCTTTGGCTATTGTTTCCAATGGTAGAATTATAAAATGTGAAGTTGCTTAGGAAAGAGATATGTAGAGAATAGGAGAAAGAGAAACAGTATTAGGAATTAGAGGCATTGATTACAATATATTGATTACAATATATTGATTACAATATATTTTTGGAGAATGTTGCTGCTAAAGTTGCAAGACTAGCAGAGAAGTGAATGTTTCATAAACAGTGATGTGTGCAGGTAGGCTTGAAATAGTTGACAGCACATTGCCAAAAAGTTCTAGAATGTGGGAGGTTGTTTATTTTGTTTATTATATTTGAATTTTTCAAAATATCATGCTTAGACAAGTTGATCTTCTTTTAAGCCCATGAAGACTATAGTAAGCTAGATATGCCATAGAGATATTTCACATTAGCCATGGCCATCATACTCTTTAATCTATCTAATTGTTTTTCTGAGCAGGAATAGGAAATAAAGTTAAAAATTCAGAGCCAAGGCTACCAAAGAGTGCTTTACTCTAAACGTGGTCTATTTCTTCTAAAAGGTTTTGCACATCACATTTTTATTACAAAATATTTCAAATATGAAGTTCAGAGAGCAATATAAATTCATTTACCACTCAGATTTGCTTCAGATTCATAAACAATACAGAGCTTCATTTGGTTTTTTTTTTTTAAACTTACATATGTTTTTTGTTTGTTTGTTTGAGAGAGTTCACACAAGATCGGGGAGTGGGGGCTGGGAGGGAAAGACGGAAGAATCTTAACCCGACTCCACAACCAGCATGGAGCCCCATGTGGGGGCTTGATCTCACGAGCCTGAGATCATGACCTGAGCTGAAATCAAGAGTCAGATGCTTAACTGACTGAGTCACCCAGGTGCCTTGAAATTACCTTTCTACTTCCAGTTTTTGTTAGCTGATTTATTTATTTCCTTGTTGATAGAAATTAGATCCTTTCTAATTTTAAAAGATTGCTAGAGGCTTCAAACAAGAGTGAAAGCAAGCTGTAGAGCCATAAAACTGGAAAGTAAGGAAATTTAGAAGAAGTTTAAAAGTATAGACTAGTCAGTGTTGACTACTTTAAAGGGGAACATGATGCAAAAATGAAATTAGGAAATGAAAATAGAAAATGAAAGTTCATCTGGGGAATTTAAAAATGAACAAGGAAAGCAGGATAACCAAATTTTGTAGTAAATGCAGTAAAATAGGTATTTGAAATCATTATGTATTCGTATCAAGAAGGCCTGAATTCCCACTAAGAGGAACATTTCTCTGACCCCACAGAAAGAAAGGACAAATATAATTAGTGGATGGATAGCACCTTCTCTGCTTCAGGAGGAAGAAAATATATGTGTGATAAATGGAAATTGCGTCAAATTTAATGTAAACTAAGTATTTTTACTTTAGTGTATGTATATTACTATAAAACATGAAACGTGGAAAAGGAAAAAAAGAATTCCTTTCCATTCTTTCCAAATAGAATTGAAAATCATCTATGATCACTGTTATTTTGAGATAACCATTATTGGCATTTAAAAAAATTATTTTTATTAACATATAATGTATTATTTGCCCCAGGGGCACAGGTCTGTGAATCATTTATGTATTGCCTTTGTCTTAGCCTATTTGAGCTGCTTTAACAGAGGACCAAGCTGGGTGGCTTATAATCAGCAGAATTTATTTCGTAACGGTTCTGGAGGCTGGGAAGTGCAAGGTCAAGGCCCCCGCAGACTTGTTGTCTTGTGGGGACCCACTTCCTAGTCCCCAGATGGCCATGTGTAACCTCACATGGTGGAAGGGGGGCAAGGGAGATCTCTGGGGCCTCATTTATAGGGACACTGACCTCATTCATGAGGGCTCCACCTTCATGATTTCAATCTCCTCCCAAAGACCTCCCTTCAGATACCATCACATTGGGCACTGGGATTTAACATATGAATTTGGAGAGGGACACAAACATTCAGCCTGTGGCAGCCTTCCAGTATTTTTTCTATTTGTATTTGTACATGTATTTTTCCCCTTTTTTAGAAGTGTAGATCCAATTAGCAACATATAATATATCATTAGTTTCATTAGTATATATATATATATCATTATATATATATATATAATATAATGATAATATATCATTAGTGTAGTGTTCAGTGATTCATCAGTTGCGTGTAACACCTAGTGCTCATCACATTTTACATGTATTTTTTTTAAAGATTTCTTATTTATTTATTTGACAGACAAGAGATCACAAGTAGGCAGAGAGGCAGGCAGAAGGAGAGGGGGATGCAGGGCTCGATCCCAGGACCCTGAGATCATGACTGAGCTGAAGGCAGAGGCTTAACCCACTGAGCCACCCAGGCACCCCTTACATGTATTTTTTAAAAACGTATTTGCTTCTTTAAAATGGAGTCATATTCACATTGTTTTTGTCGCTTAAATTTTCTGAGTATATTTCCACATTATTCAGTATTCTCCTACAAAGATCATAAGAGCTGCACAACATTCCTTTGTGAGAATGTATCACAGTCAGTTTAGCCTATCCTGTATTTGGTTTAAGTGGATTTTTGTTTCAACTTTCTACCACCTATTCCTCAGACAAGCTCTCCCCTCTGAGGACCTCTTTGTCTTCACCACCCCTTTGTACCACTGACTGCCTTCGGAACATGAGATGCCCTATCTTTATATGAACTCCCCTCTCTGGCCACAGTGATTAGTCAAGGGATAGACCCAGATCAAAGATGACTTGATCACCTCTCTGTACCAGTGGCTCGTCTGTAGGCTGGGCACAGAACTCAAGAATTTGTATTTACAGTGTAGTTCAGAAACCTCAAGACACAAAATAAACCTCAGGTATCCAAATTGCTATCATCATGGAATACTGGACTGAAGCATTTGAATCCTCCTCCAGCATTTTTCAACGTCTATCTAGCCTTTTCTCTCTGGTGGGGAAAACGGGAGATTAGGAATCCCAAGTTAGCACCTGATGCTTGGAAAAGGTGGTTTGCAATAGGAAAGAAATGAAGCCGTGCAGAAAGTAGTGAAAAATCGGTGCAGGGAGAAAGAGTTGTGTGGGCTTTAGTCTTCTCTGATCTGATAACGCCCAGCTTTTCCTGCTTTTGTTTCCACAGCCTAATTGGCCTTTTTTGCCAAACCTACTTCAGGATATATTTTTGTCAAACCTACTTAAGGATATATTTTTGTCATTCCCAACAAGGAGAGTCCTAATTTTTGCTTTGGAGCCATTTTTATGTTTTAGTATTATCATCCTCCTTGAAATGAAGCCCTTGTATATATCCGTGAATAAAAATGCTTTTCAGGCCTAGGAGTGGAGAGGTCAGCAACTGTAGAAAGGGCCTGAATCTCTTTCAGACAGTCCTAAGACCTTAAGCCATTCTGGCTCCAAAACATGAGTGTTTTGTGAAGTTTGGAAGCTTGAGGCCATTAATTCTGTCCATGCCACTCATCCGAGCATTCTCAGGCATGGTCTCCTGGGTCACCTCTTTTGTCTAGGATTTCATACCTGTCAACTTGTTGTCAGTTGTCCCAGTCTTCAAATATCCGCCACTTCTGAGTAGGTTCTCTCCATCTCCTTGACTTATCTTAACCTGATTCCCTCTAAAGATAATTTAGCACTTCCTGTAACATCCTCTTTAACTTTGCTCAAGTTTTTTAGTTTTCTAAAATGTGCCTTCACACACACCTTTATTTACAAATGAGGCATCTGTTCACGTGTCCTCTCTTCGGAGAAGTGCCACCTTCCCTCAGCTGACGTGGTGCTCCTTCCTTTGTCTACATTACAGCTTCAGTACACCTCTGACATACAGCATCCAATCAATATATCCTAACACTGCAACATTCAATACAGTCCAACATAAAACATTCAATACTGTGCATTCCAACTATGCAACTTCAGCACAGTCCAACAGAAAACATTCAAGACAACACATCCCAACAGTACCACATTCAACAGCATATATTCCAACTGTGCAAATTCAGTACAATCCAACATACAGCATTCAATATAGTATGTAATTTCAGTACAGTCTAACATACAACAGTGGATATGGATTGTTGGTTGATCTAATTCCTCAAAAGACTAACATCTTAAAAAGAGGTATTATGTCCTTTTAATTTATATTCCTTTAGTAACTGGCACATGGGGACTCTACATAAATACTGGAAAAACTGTTAGAAAAGAGGCATTTTAATAGGTAAAATATGTTTAAATACAAATGTACAGTTTGAAAGATAGTAGATGATACAGGCTAAAGACCTAATAAAAGAAAAAATAGTTTCTTGAGAAATAGGACAAAGCACAGATGTCATATGTGATATCTTAAATTAGACAGCAGTTAAAATTAGTGTCAAATCATGAAGTGAGGAAAAAGAAGGAGACCCACTGTCTCAATGCTGAATCAGCAAGACTTGGCCATGGTTAATTGCAGGAAGAGTGACTAAGCTGCAGTTGCCTAGGAAATAGTTTATGGGGCTTAATTGAATAAAGGGAGAATTTTAGTGTCAGGAATGGTTAAGACATTTCCATTTCTTCTTTGTCTTGATAATCACACACCAAAACAGAGGGACTTTTAACAGAAGCACACACTCCATCCATGGTGAAGTGAATCTACAATCCTGCACCACAACATTCGAAGATAAAAAGTAGACCAAGGATTTGCCAATGACTTCATAGAGTGAAGGACAACCACTCCCTAAGTGTCTACATGGGGCAGAGGAGTGTACTAGTGGAGGGTGAGACAGTTTACCCTGCAGAACCCCAGAAAGTCTCAGGAATTGGAGGTCCAGTGATTATAGGGGATAGGGATGAGCCACTGAGTTTGAAGTGCATATAAAATATAGCTAGACCAGTTCCTTATCACCACACCCACTCCCTCAGAAAACAGAAAGCAAATGCTCTGGGCACTCTTAGGTTTTAGTGAACCCTTGGACAAGGATGTGGACTAAGTGGAGTGAGGGCAGAGAGATATGACCTTCTATCACACAAGATGAAAAATTGCCTCTAGATAAAAGAGAGGACTCTTGAAGAGTTTCACTTTGCGTGAAAGATTGAATTTGACAAAGAACACCTGACAAACCTGGCCACCAGCACAAGAAAACAAGGAAATGTGTCTGTCTTGGCTTGGGCCCTGGCAGAGAAAGTGTTCTCTCCTACCAACAATCCCTGCTGCAAGTACCCTGCCATTTTAGTGCAAAAGAGCCACAGACTACATGTAACTGAAGTACAGTGGCTCATTAACTGGCTGTGCTCTAGTAACCTTTATTTATAAACCCTGAAATGTGACTGTCATGTGTTTCGTATATCATGACATATTGTTTTTTTTTTAATATTTTTTTAAAGATTTTTATTTATTTATTTGACAGAGATCACAAGTAGGCAGAGAGGCAGGCAGAGAGAGAGAGAAGAGGAAGCAGGCTCCCTGCTGAGCAGAGAGCCCGACGTGGGGCTCAATCTCAGGACCCTGGGATCATGACCTGAGCTGAAGGCAGAGGCTTTAACCCACTGAGCCACCCAGGCGCCCCCATGACATATTGTTTTGATTTTTTTCCCAACCATTTAAAAAGCAAAAACTAATCTTTGTTGAATATGAATATATATATATGACTATAAAAAGAGGCAGCAGGCTGGATTTGCCCTGTGTGCTGATGTTTGCTGATTGTTAATCCAGACTTTAAGTAAATGTGTTAAAAATTTGAGGGTGAGGATTCACTCTGTTTCTCTAAGTCAGAAAAGGGCAAGAGAAGAAAAGGAGAAGAACAGATACAGTAGGACAAAGTTCAAAATAATATATTAGAAATAAATTGGTAATTATATTAAATGTAAATGGAAAAATTGACTGGCTAAGAGATTGCTGGAATGGATATTTTTGTTAGAATGGATTTTTTAAAAACCCAAATGTAATATTAATAAATTTTTTAAAAGATTGCTTATTTTTTAGAGAGAACATGCATGAGAATGTGCACAGGGGGAGGAGCAGAGGGAGAGAATCCCCAGGCAGAATCCCACTGAGTCTGGAGGCTGACCCTGCTGATCTCAATGACCCATGAGATCACAACCTGAGCCAAAACCAAGCTGAAACTGACTGACCCACCCAGGTGCCCCCAAATGTATGCTATTTTAAAAGAGACATACCCTCCCCCCAAAAAGAGACATATCCCAAATATAAGGGTACATTAAAATTCAAAATAAAAGAAAGGAAGATGTTATACTGAGATAATACTTTAAAAAGAAAAGCTGATGTCTTTTTGACAATACTTACCTTACATATACTTTTGACAATATATATTTCAAGCCAAACTTCATTGTTAAGAAGTAGTGAATTAAATGGTGATAAAGGAAGCTTTTTATTAAACCAGGAATATATAATAATTTTAAACTTGCATGTACCTAACAGTATATATATACCTAAGAGAAAAGATAGATATGTAGTTATAAAGAGCTACATAGCAGAATTCTGTAGCAAAACTTGCAGAATTGCAAAGAGAAGTTGGTAAATGTACCATTATACCAAAATATTTTAACATTAGTATTTGAATAATTGAGAGAGCAGGAAAATAAAAATTTGCTATTATACAAAAGATTGGATTCCAACATTTATCAGGTTTCTACTGGACATATAAAGAACCCTGTATCCAACAATTGATTTAGATAAAAATTCTTCTCAGTTTTATTGGAAATTTTATTAAAATCGCTCACATACTAGGCTAAAAAGCAAGCCTCATTAGTGCCAAAAATCAGTATAAGAAAAATAAACTTAGGTAGCAAAAAAATTATAACAAAAAAATTTTAAACACGATTATAATGAAAATGCATGCAAACAATACTTGTGGACTGTAGCTTATGTGGTACTCAGAGGCAAATGTAGATTCTTAAGTTATTTATTGGGATAAAGGTCTGAAAACTAGTGAGTTAGATGACCAACTTTATATATCTGGAAAAGAATAAAAGCATGAAAGAAAAAAGAAAGGAATGTATCATTATAATTTTAGACAGATTCTTCCAGAGAGAAAGAGTATACACTGGCTCATTTCAGGAGGCCAGTATCTTCAGACAAGTGTATTATGAGAGTGGAAATTTATTGGCCATGAAAAAAATATTGGGGGGGGGGGGCCCTGGTGGCACAGTTGGTTAAGCATCTCACTCTTGGTTTCAGCTCAGGTCATGATCTCAGGGTTGTGAGATGGAGCTCTGCATTGGGCTCCACACTCAGCTTGGAGTCTGCTTTGGATTCTCTCTCCCTCTCCCTCTGCTGCTACTACTCTTGCTCTCTAAAATAAATAAATAAATATTTTAAAAATATATTAGGAAATCAAACCCAACAATTAAAACCAAAATAAAACTGTAACCAAAATTGGATTTATTCTTGCACTGCAAGCAGCTTTAATTATCAGAAAGAAGGCAGTTTTCAAATCTATAAATTAAATACAATTCCAGTGAAAATCCCCAAAGTTTTTTTTAATAGAACTTGAAAAAACTGACTTCAAAGTTTTATAAAAGAGTGAAGAGCCAAGAATAATAATAATTTAAAAAATAGTTTTGAAAGAAAACAAGAAGGGGGGTTTCCTATTATATGTTAAGACTTACTATGAAGTTTTATTTGTATCTTAAAAAAGTAACAGTGATTAAGACAATGTGCATCAAGCACTTACTTCATATTATAACTTGGTAAGTCTTCTGTACATCGAAGACTCATCAATCCACTCTTAGCAATGCCTTTGAAATTCTGAGGAAGTAGAAGAGGTAAAATAAATATGCTTTTTAAAAAATCTTAGAAATTTGCCTTCCATGCATTTTTGCTTTAGCAAAATCAGGGAAAGAAACAAGAAAGAGGAAGAAGTAGAATCCGGGAAATGGATTCAACACAGGAGAGTCTAAGAAAAGTCCTAAATAATGCCACACAGAAGTCACCAGACACCTGAACAGAAGATCTGGGAAGGTAGCTGCTGTGGATTTGAGCAGATATGTGGCAGAGTCCAAGGAGAAAAGCTGAGTTGATAGATTGTCTGATTTGTTTGACCACATGGATGTCTATTTTGAAGGGCATTTTATGGAGGTGTTCAAGACTGTGAGATTTAACCACAGAGAAGGGTCTATATTTACAACATCCCAGTGCCGGGCACACAGTCAGCATTCAGAAATATTTGTTTAAATATGTGAAGCATGTCTTCAAAAGTACCAGAAATGATGTTGATTAAAAATGGGAAAGGAGAGGGGCACTTGGGTAGTTCAGTCATTAAGCGTCTGTTCTCAGTTCAAGTCAGAATCCCAGGGTCCTGGGATGGAGCCCCATGTCAGGCTGCCTGCTCAGCGGGAAGCCTCCTTCCCCCTCTCATACTCCTGCTTGTGCTCCCTCTCTCCCTGTCTCTTTCTGTCATGAATAAATAATCTTTAAAAAAAAAATGGGAAAGGAGAACCAGCTGGAACAATAAAGGGCCCATGGAAAATAAGAGGGTGAAATAGGTGATGGGAAACGAATATTTGAAAACAATTTGACACAACATCTTGGAATGACTCTGGGCTTGGTGGTGGGACATGTATAACATACGTGAGGATCAAATAAGGTAGAGTTGTGGAGACCTTGAGTTCATAGGTTTTTAAATTAGGGCTATTGCCAGCAACAGACATTTTAGAGCACCTGCCAGTTATTTGGATGCAAACTGATAGCCAGCATTTATAATCCAGTTGGGCTGTTGATTTTTTCAGTTAATATTTAACAGGTTCCTCCTATATCCCCAAAATGATGCCAGAAACTGGGATCTTAATGGTCGGCACAGTCCAATAATGTCCCTGCCTCATTCTATTCAGAATATGGGAATATCCAGCCTGAAGCACTTTTTAAGCTTGGATTTACTCTTAATGAAGCCTAAGATTTGGAAATTTATGCCAACTCTGGAAATTGAAATTCTTTGCTTTTCATTTCACCGGGAGTTCCTACCTATCATAATAAGCTTTATTGGATATGATTTTTGTTATTAGGAACATGTACTGTCTTAATAATTCAGTTTTGCTAATCATTCTTTTTGGCTGGTGATCTCTCCCTGTGGCTGAATTTTGCACAAGGGATACTTGACAAACACAGGACACGCCTCATTGTAGGCCCTGCTCGGTAGGATCAGGCACTGTTCTCTCTCACCTTCTTTCTCAATGTCCTTTTGTAGGGATTGTGTTCGCACATTATGGTCCGGTGTGGAGACAACAGAGGAAGTTCTCGCATTCAACTCTTCGTCATTTTGGCTTGGGAAAGCTGAGCTTGGAGCCCAGGATTATTGAAGAGTTTCAGTATGTGAAAGAGGAAATGCAGAAGCACGGAGAAGACCCCTTCGACCCTTTCCCCGTTGTCAACAATGCCGTCTCTAACATCATTTGCTCCCTGTGCTTTGGCCGGCGCTTTGACTACACCAATAGTGAGTTTAAGAAGATGCTCAATCTCATGGCACGAGCACTAGAAATCTGTCTGAACACCCAGCTCCTCCTGGTCAACATATGCCCCTGGCTTTATTATCTTCCCTTCGGACCATTTAAGGAATTAAGACAAATTGAAAAGGATATTACCACTTTCCTTAAAAAAATCATCAAAGACCATCGAGAGTCTCTGGATGTAGAGAACCCTCAGGACTTCATAGACATGTACCTTCTCCACGTGGAGGAGGAGAGAAAAAATAGCAGCAACAGTAGCTTTAATGAAGATTACTTATTTTATATCATTGGTGATCTCTTCATTGCTGGGACTGATACCACAACTAACTCCTTGCTTTGGTGCCTTCTGTATATGTCACTGAACCCCGACATACAAGGTAATTAACCTGTACCTCCTTCATTCAAGCAAAGCCAGAGTATTTAAATCGGTATCAGCAGCTTGGGCGATCCTGTAGCTCCTGGCACTGAGCAGTGTCTTCAGGCTGGTAAACAAAGTGGAAATACTCGAATCCCATAGGGAGTTGGGAAGGTGTTAACAGTGCAGCTCCCAAGTTTCTAGACAGTGGGGCCAATGTCATATCTTCTTGCCCCTGCTATAAATCTCTAAGGTCTGGTTGGGTGTGAAATGTATGCTAGTGGAAGACTTTTAGAAAAGAAAGACCATCCAGGGCTAACGGGAGTTACAGTGATTATCTAAACCAGTCATCTTGTTCTGAAAATGGGGACCAGGGACCCAGAGAAGTTATGTGACTTTCTCAAGTCCCAGAGAAGTTATGTGACTTTCTCAAGATCACAGAGCTATTTTGACCACATCAATACTGATAGGTAGAGTCTGGAAGTTCACAGTGGAAGACCAACAAGGAGGACAGTGTATTGCTTTTCTGTTGTCCTATAACAAATCACCACAAACTTAGCGATTTAAATGAACATGAATTTATTATCTTAAAGGTCTGTGTCTCACTGAGCTAACATCAAAATGTTAGTGGGGCAGCATTCCTTCCTGGAGGTTCTGGAGAAGGTTCCATTTCCAACTTCCTTGGCTCCTGGCTCCCTTCCTCCATCTTCAAAGCCAGAGATGTTACCACTCTTCTGAGCATGTTCTTTTACTCAGATCTCCCTCTGACACTAAACTGGGAAAAGTTCTTCGGTTTTAAAACCAATGTAATTAGTGCACACCCAGAAAATCCAGGGTCGTCTGCCCATCTCAAGGCCCTTAATCAAATCACACCTGCAAGGTCTCTTTTTTGCCACATAAAAAGTAGCATTTTCCTAGGTTCTGGGGGGTTGGGGTGTGGACATCGCTGTGGGGCCATCTTCTGTTTATTATTAATAAGATCATGCTTACTTCATTAGTTAACAAGTAAACAAACAAACAAACTTGTTAACAAGTTTACAAGTACCAAATTATCCCCAAATTTGGCAGCTTGAAACAACCACCATGTACTATCTCTCATAGTTTCTGGGGGTCAGGAATCCAAGGGCATCTTCACCCAGGTGGTCTGGCTTAGGATTTCTGGTGAAGTTGTTGTTGAGATGTTGGCCGGAGCTGCAGCCATCTGCAGGCCTGACTGGGACCAAAGGGTCCACTTCTAAGACAGCGTGTCCACTTGACTGTTGGCTGCAGGCCTTACCATTTGGGACTTTCCAGTAAGGCCACCTGACTTGGCAGCTGCCTTCCCTCAAAAGAGAGCAAGTCCTGAGACAGGAGCCACCATGTCTTTTATAACCTAAGCTCAGAACTGACCCGCCTTCACTTTTCCTTCATTCTGTGCATCACACAGACCACCATGGTACAAGGTGGGAGAGGATGGTGGGAGAGGACCGTACGAGGATGTGAAACCGAGAGGCAGGGATCCCTGGGGCCCACGCTGGGCTACCTCATGTTGTCACATAAGAGCTGAGAGAGTCCGCTCACTATTCCTATGAGGGAATGATTGAGAGGTCTCCCTAATTCCAGAATGCTTTCTCCTTTACCCATCTATCTGTCCTGCTAGCCACTTTTCAAAGTCGCAAGGTGGTACCTGGTCCCTGGGACCAGCTGCCTCTACTTGGAATGTGTGACCAATGCTTCCCTCTCCAAGGCTGAGTCAAATCTGACCTACCCACTTAGCAGTTGTGGGTATGACGTGACGGCAAGTATGAGTAGGAAGGCAGTCTCAGTTCTCCTGGCTTATCTTCTGGATTATTATTTGTTATTGTTTAATTTTGTTTTGTTTTGTTTTTTGTTTTTATAATAGAAAAGGTTCAGGAAGAAATTGAAAGGGTCATTGGTGCTGACAGAATCCCTTCCCTCACTGACAAGGCCCAAATGCCCTACACGGAAGCCACCATCATGGAGGTGCAGAGGCTGACGGTGGTGGTGCCCCTAGCCATTCCTCACATGACCTCGGAGAAAACAGGCAAGTCTGTGATCCCTCTCCTTTGAGTGCCCTTGAGGGAAGCCCAGGCTCTGAATCCAAAGGAGTTGAAGTGGTGGCGTGCGGACCATTCTGAGGGTTGAACATCGTGTCGTGGATAAGCAAAGGTTATCCAGCTTACCAGGGAGAGGTCCGGCCTTCAGCTGTCGGTTATTCAGATCCTGGTGGTCCTGTCCAGCTTGTCTTACAAACAGCTCTCCAGAGGTCAGGGCACGCACACTTACGCTGTCAAGCATGTTCTGCTGCCATCTAAGATGGCTGTATGGGCAGGAAAAGCACCCAAGTTAACACAGGCCCCTCTCAGTCTTCTTGGAGGATCAGAAAAGCTAGTCTATATGTGAAATTAAGGATTTTAACTGGGAATTATCCTACTTCACCTTTTACGGCTCTACAACCAAAGCACAAATATTAAAGACTTAGAAGAGCCCTTCTGATTCTAAGGGCACCTGTTTCAACTTCTCACCTACACTGAAATGGGTCCATTTTGTCATGTTGTTGACACGTAAGGACCTAGATTCTATGTAAACTCCCTTATAAGAAGGAATTTACCTCCTCTGGAGACAGGCTGGGATGTAAAATATATATATATTAATATATATATCAAATATGTGATATATATTATATATATAATATGACTATATTATATATAATATGACTATATTATATATAATATGACTATATTATATATAATATGACTATATTATATATAATATGACTATATTATATATAATATGACTATATTATATATAATATGACTATATTATATATAATATGACTATATTATATATATATGACTATATTATATATAATATGACTATATTATAGTCATATTATAGTCATATATATATAATATAGTCATATTATATATAATATAGTCATATTATATATAATATAGTCATAAGGCAGTTGTAGGAGTCAATACCTTATAAATGACATTGGATCACTTCATGTTTTCAAATTGATACACTGGGTGTGCATATGAACTTGTCAGCTGCTAAGAGCCTGCATTGACTTCCCTGTACAGCTGACCCTTGGACAACACAGTGTCAACTTCATGGGTCCACTTATATGCAGACTTTTCTCAATAAAAATATTGGAAAAATTTTTGGAGATTTGTGATGATTTGAAAAAATTCACAGGATGAACTGTGTAGCCTAGAAATATTGAAGAAATTAAGAAAAAGGTATATCATGAATGCATAAACTATATATGTAGATATAATTTATCATTTACTACCATAAAATACAGTTGCCTCTTGAACAGCATGAGTTTGAACCATGTGGGTCCTCTTACATGCAAATATTTTACCCTACAGTATTGTAAATATATTTTCTCTTATGATTTTTTTTTTTAGTGTCATAAAATTTGTAATTCTTTGGAAAGTTTATCTGGAATGCCCTATGATTTCTGTTTCAGTGTTTTCTATTATTTGTAATGTTTTTCTGGTTTGGTTTGATTTAATTCATTAACTCAACATCTGTTAGAGCAACTCCTTTGCCTTACCTCGGTCTAGGTCCTGGGAGCATGTGGCGACGATGCCAATTGTTAAGGTCTGGCCCCTACCTTCCAGCACCTCAGTGTTTAGTCTCCACAAGTTAAGTAGCTAGGAATGTAAGTGGATTTTTTTTTTCCAGATAGTGATGTTTAGGGAGAACTATTAGTAAGAACGTGTTGAATGACACTGGGTTTTTTTGTTTGTTTGTTTTAGTGCTCCAAGGATATACCATTCCTAAAGGCACAGTGATATTACCCAACTTGTGGTCAGTGCACAGAGACCCAGCCATTTGGGAGAAACCAGATGATTTCTACCCTAATCGATTTCTGGATGATCAAGGACAACTTATTAAAAGAGAAACGTTTATTCCTTTTGGAATAGGTCAGTTCAACTTTTATTTTCTTAATGGCATAATTAAAGAGGTAGAACTAAAAGAATCTTTTGTCATTTCATGATATTGTTTTAAAAATAATTCTTTCTTGGGGAGCCTGGGTGGCTCAGTTGGTTAAGCATCCAACTCTTGATTTCGGCTCAGGTCATGATATCAGGGTTGTGAGATGGAGCCCCGCATTGGGCTTGAGCTCAGTCAGCACAGAGTCTGCTTGAGATTGTCTCTCCCTCTCCCCCCACTCGTGCTCTTTCTCTCTCTCTAAAATAAATAAGTAAAATCTTTAAAAATATTTCTTTTCTAAGATTTTATTTATTTGACAGAGGCACAACAAGAGAGGAAACACAAGCAGGGGGAGTAGGAGAGGGAGAAGCAGGCTTCCCACCGAGCAGGGAGCCCAATGTGGGATCAATCCCAGGACCCCAGGATCATGACCTGAGCTGAGGGCAGACGCCTAATGATTGAGCCACTCAGGCGCCCCCCAAAATATTTCTTTCTTAGCAAACAATGTAAGAGAAGAGGTAAATAACCAAGATAGTACAGCCCTACTATATTCATCTCGGATTTTAAAAACAAAATGAAAGCAATTGGCATTAAATCCTTAAATATGACTAAAAATCTCCCTTTCTGAGCTGTCTCAGTGATTATTTGAGTCCCAAGAAACTGTTGGTGTTAAGAGCATCTCGTTACCTTCTGCTGGACTGGTGGCTGAGAGGCTGGGTTCTGGAATCTCACCAGTCCCTCTTTTAGACACCTGGATGGGCACATGCAGGATTCTGTCTATAAAAGAGGAATGCTCCAGAGAGTCTCTTCTGACTCGTTCTCTCTTTAATCTTCCAGGTAAGAGCAAGGGAAAGAGATAAAGTAGGTCTAAAGGAGACAGCATAGCCTGGATCTGTCTCTAGTTCCTGTCTAGAACGAGGATAGGTTTTCATGAGCAGGAATTAAAATGTGAACTAAGTACAAAAAAAATTCTGAGCAGCATATTCTCTGGGAAGCCATGAGGTATATGTGGTCATTTTATTTTAAAACTCTCTATGGGGGCGCCTGGGTGGCCCAGTGGGTTAAGCCGCTGCCTTCGGCTCAGGTCATGATCCCAGGTCCTGGGTTCGAGCCCCACATCGGCCTTTCTGCTCAGCAGGGAGCCTGCTTCCTCCTCTCTCTCTGCCTGCCTCTCTGCTTACTTGTGATTTCTCTCTGTCAAATAAATAAATAAAAATCTTTAAAAAAAATATTTAAAACTCTCTATGGCTGCATATAAAACACTTACTTGAGATATATAAAATTGCTCTTCTCGAGATAGGAAGAGTGGGGGTATTCTAATCCCAGATTTTTCTTCTGATCTCGTTTTTAGGGAAGCGGGTATGTATGGGAGAACAACTGGCAAAGATGGAATTGTTTCTGATGTTCGTGAGCCTAATGCAGAGTTTCACCTTCACTTTACCCAAGGATTCTAAGAAACCCATTCTGACTGGAAGATACGGTCTGACTCTAGCCCCACACCCGTTTAATGTAATCATTTCAAAGAGATAAAGAACTTGCCCAAGAAGAGAATGTAAATACATTTCCTCCTCAACAGATTCTTCCTTCTGCAGTTGACGATAGACCCATCAACACAGTGGCCTCCGGTCAGGCTCGGACGAGAGAGAGACCAGAATGTGGGTAGAGCTTGCATCATCTTGGACCATCCCTCAGCAGGGTGCTTCTGTCACTTTAGTAACCACATCTGTGACTTAGGGGATGGGGACCCAGGTGCTGGGTCGGGAAGCAGGAGATCCGGATTTGTTCCCCTTCCACCAGTGAACATTCCTCCTCATCACTCAGTGCCTCAGTCATTCATACATCCAACGAGGTAAAGAAAACGTGCCTTCTCTCCCTCCTCACCCCTAAGGAAGGTCAAATGCCACGTGTCTTTCCCGACATCACCAAAACACTGTTAAGTACGAAAGAATGAATTCAGAAGCCGAAGGAAGACCCTCCATCTTCAGACCTGTGACAACATGGAAGCAGGGTTCCGACTTGAATACTTTGCCAGAGAAGGATATGGGTTTCGGTCATGATGAGTTAGAGTTTTTCTCCCCACAGATCCTCTGTCAGTCCTGGGAAGGGGGAGGCTTGTTTTGCTACTGTTGTCTTTTCATTTGTGATTTAGTTTTTTACATTTTGTAGACATGGACTCGAGGGCCCTTGTCGGGTATGGAGAGGAAGGGCTGTTTGGGTGTGTATGTCTGCCTTCTGTTTCAACTACTGGCGAAAGAGGTGGCTTCACAGTGCCGAGTTGCTCTCTGCTGAGTTGCTTGAGGGGATATAGCTCTACCTTTCCACCTGAGCCCTGAACAGTGAGCTTGGGAATTGTGATACCAGGATTCCTTGGGGAAGGATACGGACTGTGCCAAATATGCCTTTCTTGTTCTCCCTTCCACGGGGCTTTGTCTGTCTCACCTTAGTACTTCTCAGAGACACAGAGGCATTCTGAATTTGGTTAACAGAACTGCATCACTCCTTAATAAGGATGGTCCCTTCAGAAGAGTGGTTCTAAAAAAAGGCACTGACCCCTTTCAGGGGGTACTTGGAAATGTGTAAGGGCATCTCTGGTTATCACAATGATGAGGGAGCTGTTGGCCTTTTCCCACCTTGCGGCCAGGATGCTAAGAGTCTGAGCTGACCTGAACCAGAAAGAATAAACCTGCCTCCTCTGCCAGTATTTCCCCAGCGAGGGCATACTCCGAAGAATGGCCAGCGCTCTCCTGGATACTCCCGTAGCCCCTCCTGACAGAGAAGTAACCACGATCCTAAGACGCTCACCCACAGTTTGGAGCCTTCCCTCCTGCTGGCACCACACTTGGGACTTTCCTTGTAGGCCTGCATAATTCTTACAGAAACTCTAGTGAGAAGATATTATTTTGTAGCTGATAGAGCTGAGCGTCAGCCAAGTGAAGGTACCTAGTTAGAAGGTCCCGCTGTTCATTTCAGATCTACGAGTCCTTGTGACTGGAGAGTTCTGTCCCAACCACTACTCTGTACTGCTGCCTCCTGAGCCATGGGAGTCTGCTCGGTGTTTTCAGTGCAGATGGATGAAGTCTAGGCAAATCTCTAGGTGCCTTGAGGACTTTTGTCAGCTAAAACAACAACAACAACAAAACAAATAAACAGATTGTCCAGGAATTGTGAGCAAATGGAGCGGTTGTGGTCTAGATTTGTGACGAGATGATGCATGTGTGATTACACTGTATCTTGAGCAGGACAGTTTGTTCCTCATCTGGAATTTTATATGCATTTGAATTGCACTAATAATTTGGCATTAGCAAGTTCATTACTCCTTAATTTATACATACATTTTCAACATTCCTAACCAAGCAGTTTGTAGCTTACTTCAGGGGAAAAAAAAAAAAAAAAAGCAAACAAAAACCTGTTCTATGAGATTTTGTTGAAATCAGATATTCCTTAAACTTTTAAATACAGTGTCTCGGACTGTAGCACTTTAAAAACATCTTATATGGTAAGTCACTGAAAGGACTGTTAACGCTTTCCTTGTATATGTTGGCATTTTACGGTTTTGTACCTTTTGATTTATTTAATGTATAAAAATAATAGTAATTTGTTTTATATATCTTCCAAATACCTAGTTTTTAATCCTCATCTTTAACATAATTTTTGTTGCTTTCATTAAACTTTCAGTTTTAACTAAAATAGTATCATGTCTGGTTTTTTGTTTCTTGTTTAACCGCTAAACAAAAAAATTTTTAAACTTAATGTCCAGTTAGGAAATGGAAGAGGGAGCAGACCTCCAAAGAGAGAAAGATGGTCACAATGTAACAGAAACATGGCTTTTAAACTGGAGGGTACTTCTTTTAAAATCTCCCCCTCAGAACACAATTACTTTCAGGACTGTGCTGCCCCTCAGGTTTCTGATTTCCCACGCCCAAATCCAGCCTTATTTGAGGGAGGGATGAATCTACAGAAGCCTACTGTGGCAAAGTAGTGAGTATTTGTCTAACACTTCTCAGCTCTGGGAGAAGAATTTTTTTTAAATACCTCAACCTGTGGATTTTGCCTACAGATGAGCCCACTGACGGCTTTTTCCTTGTCCCACTCTTCCTCCTGCTGTCATAGCTCAGAGGTCACCTCCTCTCAAAAGTGGCGTTTCTGGAGAACTCCCTGTTGTAGCCTAATATTTGTGCGTCCCCCCTAAATTCGTATATTCAGGCCTAATCCCAGTGTGATGGTGTTTGGAGTGGGACCTTGTGCAGGTGACTAGGTCATGACGGTGGAGCCCTCATGAAGGGCTTAGAGTCCTTACAAAAGAGGCTCCTGACAGCATCCTTGCCCCACCACCATGTGAGGAGCCATGTGAAGACAGCTGTCCGTGGGCCAGGAAGTCGGCTCTGAGCAGATCCTCTGCCCTGATCTTGGACGTCCAGCCTCCAAAACTGTAAGAAATACATTTTTGTTATTTATTGGACAGCCAGTCTGGTATTTTTGTTCTAGCAGCCCACACGACGCTGCCTAAACTCATCACCCTGTTCCTCCAAGCCCTCCTTATTATTTATGGTTACTCCGTTTCTTTAAACTCTCAGCTCCTACAATCTGCTCCACCTCCTGCCAATTTAGAAATACTGATACACAAGTTTTTAATTTTGATGAAGTTTAATGTGTCTATTTTTTCTTCTATTGCCCATACCTTTGGTGTCCTATCAGAAATCATTGCTAAGTCCAGTGTCACAAAACTTCCCCCTGTTTTCTTCTAAGAATGTTACAGTTAGTTTCAGCTTTTTTGTCTAGGTCTTTGACCCATTTGGAACTGATTTTTGTATGTGATGTAAGGTAAGGCCTAACTTCATTCTTTTGTATGTGGTCACACAGGTTCCCCAGCACCATTTGTTGAAGAGCCTATCTTTTGCCTCTCAAATGGTCTTGGTATCCTTGTTGAAAATTATTTGACCATATATATGAGCTTTTTATTTCTGGGTCAATACTATCTTTTTTAAAATAAATGAATTACTAGGGGTGCCTGGTGGCTCAGTTGGTTAAGAGTCTATCTTCAGATCAGGTCATAATCTTGGGTTCCTGGGATTGAGCCTCAAAGGGGGCTTCATGCTCAGCAGGAAGTCTGCTTCTCCCTCTCCCTCTCTGCCCATCCCCCTGCTTGTGTTCTCTCTGTCTCTCTCTCAAAAAAATAAATAAAATCTTAAAAAAAATGAATCACTAAACAGTTTTATACTAACATCAGAATATTCAGATGAATCAGTGAAACAGAATAGAGATAATAAAACCATATCCTCTAGTATGAAAGTGACATCACACCATGAAGGAACAGGAAATAATATCATTTTTAAAAAGTGCTAGGGCAATTGGTTAATTATTTAGAAAATTAAAATAACACATTTTCAGTTGGTTAAGCATCTGCCTTTGGCTCGGATCATGATCCCAGGGTCTTCGAATTGAGCCCCATGTCAGGCTCCCTGCTCAGCTGGGAGCCTGCTTCTCCCTCTGCCTGCTGCTCCCCCTGTTTGTGCTCTCTCTCTGTCTCTGTGACTAATTAATTAATTAATTAATTCTTTTTAAAAAATGAGAACAGCTTAAAGAAAGCTGATTACATAAAAATTAAAAAAAAAGAATAACATATTTTCTCTCTTTTCATATACCCAAATCTAAGAGTTAAGTCTAAAAAGCAGAAACAATATTGTATGTATATATATTCTATATATGTAAGTATCCATATATGAAACATTTGATATGGGAATGGGAGCTACTTTTCTAAGCGTAAAAAAATAGATTCAGGGTTGGGGGTTAGGGATAGAGTGGCTGGGTTATGGACATTGGGGAGGGTATGTGTTATGGTGAGTGCTGTGAATTGTGTAAGACTGATGATTCACAGACCTGTACCCCTGGGACAGATAATACATTATATGTTAATAAAAAAATAGATTCAATCACAAATACAAAGCACAGTAGATTGATGACATAAAAAGGGAAAACTCGTGTTCTAAAATGACAGTTCGCAAATCATGAAAAATAATTATATCAGTCTTGAAAAAAATTTAATATTCCTAATATATAGATTGTTTATAACTCAGTGAATGGAACACCCAGTTTTAAAAATAGGGAGGGGCTTCCTGATTGTGTTGGTGGATAGAACATGCAACTCTTGATCTCAGGATCGGGAGTTCAAGCCCCACATTGGGCATGGAGCCTACTAAAAAAGTAAACAAAAATAGGTGAAAGACACACAAAATTTTGGAAATACCAATGACCAATATATGAAAGAATGTTTAAATTCATTGAAAATGCAACTAAAACAGTAAGATACCATTTTTTACCCATGAAATTTTAAAGATACATCTTAAAAGGAAAATATCAAATATTGATTAGAGAGAAGTGTTCATATATTGCTGTTCGCAATTACACTGAAACTATATTTCTGGAGAAAATTTAAGACTACGCATGAAGGTTTTTTTTTTTTTTTTAAAGATTTTATTTATTTATTTGACAGAGATCACAAGTAGACGGAGAGGCAGGCAGAGAGAGAGAGAGAGGGAAGCAGGCTCCCTGCCGAGCAGAGAGCCTGATGCGGGCCTCGATCCCAGGATCCTGAGATCATGACCTGAGCCGAAGGCAGCGGCTTAACCCACTGAGCCACCCAGGCGCCCACATGAAGGTTTTTAAAGTATTTGTTCCTAGCTGCAGACTGGTAGTCTACATTGGATTCTGGGCCAGAATACCACATTAATGGATAAACCTGAGAATCCCAGGGAAGTCTGGAGTTTGGTTAATAGCATTGTCTTCAGTGTTAATGTCTTCATTTTTGAGAAGTATACCATGGTCATGGAAGATGTCAAAATTAGGGGAAGGGAACGCATGAACTCTCTGCACTACCTTTACAACTCCTCTGTAAATCAAAACTCATTCCTCCCAGAAGTTTTCTTGAGTAAATATCCATCCCACTTGGCTCACTCAGTTCTACTTCTAAGATATAACTATGGGTAACAATGAGAGAAAAAATAGTTTTGGATTAGTTATTCATTATTCGTTGCAGTCGTATACTTGATAGCAAAAGAGAAAGGAAGGAAAAGACAAGCAGTCCAAATGCTCAACACTATGGGCAATGTCATAGACAGACTCATTCACACATAAAATAATTATGAGACCCGCTCTGGATATTGGGGCATAGAAGCAACCAAAATGAAGATCTCTGACATGAAAGAGCTTAATTTCCAAAAGAGGAAAAACAGACAGTGAATAAGATAAATAATACGTGTAGATATTAGTCATCAATATTAAAGCCCAAAATAAAATCACTAAAGGGATGAAAAAAAACAGGGGGAGGTTGCGCTTTTAGGTAGAGAGGACAGAGAAAGCCTCACTGGGAAGCGGATATTTGAGTGAAGACCCAGGGGAAGCAGAGTGCAAACCCTAAGGACCTCGAGGCAGAAGGACAGCAAGTCCACAAGCCTCAGTGCAGGGGCCATGAATGGGACATCTGAAGCAGAGTGAACAAGGAAGGATGGTAGTAGGAGAGGAAATGATAAAGTTGGAAGAGAGCACAGATGATAGGGACAATGGCTCAGTCTGAGTGAGATGGGAGCCATGGAGGGTTTTGAATAGAGAAGGAACATGATACGACTTTCAGCTGAATGGATTCTCTCTGGTCCTGGGTTCAGAATAATCAGAATAGGGGCAAGGGTGAAATCATGGAGTGTTACCTAACAAACATTATTCTTAATAACTTGAAGGCATCAAAGTGCTCAAAATATTGCACTATAAGTTTAAAAGGACACAAATCTAAATACACTATGATCCCTTCTTCTAAAAAAACAAACTGACCGAATTTTGGATACTAAAATTACAGTTAAGTTTTGTTTTGCTCTCAACTCTTCTATGTTTCTCAACTTTTTCTGTAATGAACATCTTTTCCTTTAAAAGTAAGTGAATGAAAATGTCTACCTGATTATGAATTGCTCACCTCTAATCAGTTGAGGTCTGAGTGTGATTTCTTTTACTTTTTTTTTTTTTGACTAATGGGAATTTTCTTTTTAATTCTTTTTTTTTAAAGATTTTATTAATTTGACAGAGAGAGAGATCACAAGTAGGCAGAGAGGCAGGCAGAGAGAGGGGGGAAGCAGGCTCCCTGCTGAGCAGAGAGCCCAATGTGGGGCTCAATCCCAGGATCCTGAGATCACGAGCTGAGCCAAAGGCAGAAGCTTAACCCACTGAGCCACCCAGGCACCCCCTGAGTGTGATTTCTTACAGCATTGAGGCTGTTTGGTTCAAGATATTTTAATATTCATCTGTAAAGCTTTTGTAGCTCTGAAAGCATACTGAGCATTTTTAACTGAAACTTCTTTAGTCTAAAATGACAATAGGCTAAGGTTTTTTATTTTTATTTTTAAGTAATTAATTAGTTAATTCACATGTAATGTATTATTTGTCCCAGGGGTACAGGTCTGTGAATCATAAGTCTTACACATTTCACAGCACTCACCATAGCACATACCCTCCCCAATGCTCACCACCCAGCCACCCTATCCCTGCCCCTTCCCCTTCCACTCCAGCAACCCTCAGTTTGCTTCCTGAGATTAAGAGTCTCTTGTGGTTTGTCTCCCTTCCCGGTCCCATCTTGTTTCATTTTTTCCCTCCCTACCCCCCACGACCCCCTGCCCTGCCTCTCAAATTCCTCATATCAGAGAGATCATATGATAATTATCTTTCTCTGATTGTCTGATGGACTTACTCTGCTTAGCATAATATCCTCTAGTTCCATCCAAATGGCCAGGATTTCATTTCTTTTGATGGCTGCATAATATCCCATTGTGTATATGTATGTATGGAGATTATATATATATATATATATATATATATATATATATATATATATGTATACCACATCTATCTATCTATCTATCTATAACACATCTTCTTTAGGCTAAGGTTTTTACACAACAGAACTTTAGAGCTGAAAAGTTTAGAGATAATTTCATTTAGTTTCAGGAGATGGAAGAATCAGTAGTGAAATGACCAAACCAAGGACTCTTGGATCCAGAATCAGAACCCACATGTTCCGATACCTGGTCTGCCTCTACCGTATGGTCAAGGAAAATTGAGAGCAACATGCCAAATTTTAAGGGTTTACCTAAAACATCAAAGGTAGGATTCTTATTTCTTTTCAAGCACCTAAATTAAATGGCATTTTTTAAAGATTGTATTTATTTGAGAGAGAGAGAGAGACTGAGCATGAGCAGGGGGAGGAAGAGTGGGGAGGAGCAAGCTCCCCACTGAACAGGGACCCTGATGCCAGGCTCGATCCCAGGACTCTGGGCCCAGGACCTGAGCCAAAAACAGACACTTAACTGATTGAGCCACCCAGGTGCCCCTAAATGGTATTTTTTAAAATATTCATCTATTTTAAGCTATTCTCTTATTAAGGAAGATCTTCAATGGCTACTATGTGCCAAGCTCTGGTAAAAACTTTCAGAATTTAGTCTAAATGAAAAGCTATGATTGTAGGTCCTTGCCTGTGCACTTAAGGGGGAAAAAAGAGCTTAAGAAAGTTACTTTAAAGAATAAAAAGTACTGCCACTATCAGATTTTCAACATGCTAGTAACTGTGTATTGAAAAGCTCTTTGCTGCCCCATTGTGGGGAAATAAAGATCTTCACATTAAAAATCTTAGAGGCAAGAGTTACATTGGAAATTAGAGATAATTTCTCTGGGGGCCTGAGATTAGCTTAATACCATTTAGCCATGTGAGTGGTAAGTTCTTTCTGTTCTGTTAATAAGACATGTAATTGCATAGAGAACAATGAGGCTTTGCTTCTTTCAGGAATCATCCCACGATGTGTGTAGAGGTAAGTTGTAGGCAAAAACTTCTAAGGGAGCAGAGCTCAAGCTGGCATACCTGGGAAGAAAGCCAAATATAGCAGGAAAGTGAGGACGGGACTAGGGGCATGGCATGCTTCAGACACCGGTGTCTCTGCCAGGAACTGACCGTATGACCTCTCTGGGCCTCAGTTTCCTCATTTGTCAAAGATTTGGAGAGAGGATCGCTCAGGACCTTGCACAGGTTTCTTGTCCCGCCCTTATAGCCTCTCGTGTTGAGCATCTTGGCTGTGTCCATGAACTAGTAATTTTCCCCACCCGCAAGTAAGGAGTTGTGAAGTTTCTGGGCATCTTTCTCCTCCCTGCTTTTCTGCTATGCATCTACAGTGGGCATATCCAGCAATAACTACAGGCGGTGGAAAGAGGACTGGACTGGAAGATAGCGCCTGGGTTGGAGCCCCGATTCTGCAGTTACCTTCTCCGTGTAACTGTTGGTGAGCATTTAACTTCCTGGGGCCTCAATTTTTCCTGCTGTCATAGAAGAGAGTTCAACTACATCAGTGACTCTCAACTCTGGCAGTATTTGAGGCTCACCTGGGGAGTTTGGTAAAAATGCTGATACGTAGACTCCTCCCCGGACCAGTTAAACCAGAGTCTTACCAGGGTTGGGCCTGAGCATCAGTAGCTGCAAAAGTGGCAAAAGCTTAAAAAAAAAAAAAAAGTATTTGTAAAAGCAAAGAGCCAGAGCCAGAATAGCCAAAATGATCATGATAACAAGATGTCGAGTCTCCTTCTAAAGCTACAGTAAGCAAGACAGTGTGGGATCAGCACGAAGTCAAACAGACCAGTGAGGCAGACTCTCACACATAAGGGCACCTGATTTGTGATGAAAGACGCCACTGTCATACGGTGGGGGAATGGGTGGAATTTTCCATGACTGGCATTGCATCTGGTAAATATCAACATATGGGAATAAATGAACCCTGACCCCTTATCTCACACCACATACAAAAAACAATCTAGAGAGTGACAGGCCTAGATGTGAAAAGTAAAGCAAGAAATCTAAAATAATGTAGGAAAGTGTCTTTATGACCTTGAGGTTGTATGGTCGCCCTTACCTATTCTTTCTGTAGTTCCCTTCCACATCGAATATGGCTGACTCATGTGACCACTAGGTTACTGGGGTGCAGCTTTGGAAGATAAGTCATGAAAAATATGTGGCTTCTGCTTTGTTCTCTTTTGGATCACTTGTTCCAGGAAAAGCCAGCTGCCACGTTGTCAGGACACACAAGTGACCCTCTGGAGATGCCCATATGGCAAGGAGCTGAGGCCTCCTACTAATAGTCAGCAAGAATCTGGCACATCCTGCCCATAGCTATGTAAGTGAACCATCTTGGAATCAGACATCCCTGCCCTAGTGAAGCCTTTGGTTGACTATGGCCTTTCATGACATCTTGACTATAACCTGAAGAATCATTAGCTAGAACCACCTAGCTGTGCTGCTCCTGATTCTCTGACACACAAAAACCATGAAATCATTTACTTTAGCCATTAAGTTTTATTTTTTGTTTTTTTTTTTTTAATTTTATTTATTTGAGAGAGAGAGAGAGAGCGAGCGTGAGAGTGGAGAGGGGTCAGAGGGAAAGCAGACTCCCCTCGGAGCAGGGAGCCCGTTGTGGGACTTGATCCTGGGACTCCAGGATCATGACCTTAACTGAAGGCAGTTGCTTAACCAACTAAGCTACCCAAGGACCCTCTAAGTTGTCTTTTTTTTTTTTTTTTAAGATTTTCTTAATTTATTCATGAGAGAGAGAGAGAGAGAGAGAAACAGAGGGAGAAGCAGGCTCCCCGCTGAGCAGGGAGCCCGATGGGACCCCTTCCCAGGACCCTGGGATTATGACCTGAGCCGAAGGCAGACACTCAACTGACAGAGGCACCCAGGCACCCTTAGCCACTAAGTTTTAGGATAATTTATCGCATAACAATAGAGAACAAATATATCCTTCAGACAGCTTCCAGACTAATCTCTTTAAAGTATAGTTGTCCCCAGACCTTGGTCTCCAATATCATTCCCATTAAAAGGAACTGGAGCACATCACAAAATGACTCTTTCTGGAACTAAGGCAGTGTAGGTATAAAATAAGCTTCATTATGCCAGAAAGTGAGGAAGTGTTGAGGAAAGAATGGGGAATGTCACAAGAAACCATCTGAAGAGGTTCCCACTGGCCCAATCTAGAATAATTTGAATCTCAAAATAATTAAATCCAGTAATGAATTATACACCTTTGGAAAAATTAGAAACTTGTGAGTCTAAACCAATAATAAAACCAATGAAAAAGTGTATAAGATATGAACAGATGTTTTAAGAGAGAAGATACGTAAATGGCTAATAAGCTCATGAAAAGATATTCAACATTAGGGAAATCCAAAATAAAACCATGGAGATACCATTTCATACTAGAATGAGAAATAAGACAGAAAATAGAGATTATAATAAATGACCATAATAAATTGACAGAAAATAACATGTATTGGTGAAGATGTGGAGAGATGGAAACCACTGTCTGTCAATGGTGATTATATGAAATGGTACCATCACTTTTGAAACAGTTCTGTGTGAGGCACCTGGGTGGCTCAGTCAGTTAAGCATCTGCCTTTGGCTCAGGTCCTGATCTCAGGGTTCTGTGATCAAGTCCCATGTCAGGCTCCCTGCTCAGTGGGGAGCCTGCTTCTTCTTCTATCCATTCTCCCATTCTCGCTGTCAAATAAATAAATAAAATCTTAAAAAAAAAAAAAGGAAACAGTTTTATGGCTTTTCAAAAAGTTAAACATAAAACTACCCTACTTCTCAGCAATTACATCCCCAGGTATCTGGGGAAACAAATACTTGCAAGAGAATGTTCCTATCAGCATGATTCATTATAGTCCCAAACAAGAAGCAACCTAAATGTCTATCAACTGGTGAATGAATAGACAAAATAGAGTAGATGCATACAGTGAAATACTATTCAGTAATGAAATGGAACGAACCACTGACACATAGTATACCACAGAGAAGCCATAGTTAAAAAACATTTTGCTGAGACAAAGTATTTAAATGATTCCAATCATATGAAGTGTTTTATAAAGGTAAGTATACAGAAACAGAAAGTAGATGTGTGATTGCCTGGCTCTGGAAGTAGGAATGAGGATTAACTTTAAAAGGGCATTAGGGATCTTACTGGGGGGATGAAAATTTTAAAACCGATTTATGGTGAAGGTTACACCATTTTGGTAAAAGCCACTCAACTGCACACTTGAGCTGTGTGATATGTGAAATAAATCTCTTTTGCAACAACTAACATGATAATCTGAAATATAATAGGAATGTAACAAATTGACTCAATGGTATTTCATTGAAGAGGAGTCTATAAACAAGGATGTAAACCATGTATTTTTTTAATAATAAATAATCTCTCCAATAAAACATTTTTAACATTTAGGCCAAACATTGTGTTTGAGATAAAGGATAATGAAATGATTTTATCCATGAGCCAAGATGAAAATTTTAAAACCATATTTCACAATGCAAGCAAATAAAAGTAATGACCAAAATTGAACACATTTTAATACCATATGCAGTTTTCCTCTTTTTATTTTTTTATTATGGACAATACCTACAGAAGTTAAACAAACCTTGTTTCATCTACACCAAACCCACTTTCTGTCATCCCCATTCCGCACTGATTTATTGTGAAGCTAGTCTCAGACACATCATGTGAACATATTCATAATGCAAAATACATCTTGCAAGGATGGCTCGAATCTAGTTGCAGTTTTATTTCAAAGAAAAAAATGACAAGGTGTATAAGTATATTTACGAAATAGTCTAAGGAATTTCAGAATGTCAAATCAAACAGACTAGAAGAACATGGTTTGTAATTCTCAAATGTTTTATGATTAAATTACAACTGTAACAATGTTATTGAAGGTTGTATATCCTATAGTTCTTCTTATTCAGTCTTACTACTCAGATTTCCTTTATGTACGATGTGTGCTTCATTTAAAAGAAAGTTTTCCATAAGGAATATACCAATTTGGCATTTCTAATTCTAAAAGATGACACTAAATTCTGTTGTTCTCCCATCATGTTGTTTGGGAGCATTTGTCCTCATTGTATTTTTTCCGGTCTGAATTTGTGTAGCGACTCTCTTCCCACCTCAGATGCAAAGGCTGAGCAGTGAGTTGTCAATTATAGCTTTTAAAAGATCTCTCCAAAGGATATTTAAGTCCTTTATATAGTTTCCTTGTTCACAAACACAATGTTCATGGCAAAGCCAGTACCTAAACATAAAAATAAAAACAAATTAACTAAACCCTCAATAAATCTGTTATTTAAAGAGAGAGAGAGAGAGAGAGAGAGAGAAATGAAACTAAATGCCGTATCTGACCCTAGAGTAGATTCAGTACTAGAAGAAAAAAAAAATCTATGAATGATATTACTGGATCAATTAACTAAATTGAAATACTGGTGCTCAATTAGATAGAAATGTTGTAACAATATTGAATTTACCAATGTTGACAACTGTGCTGTGTTATATAAGAGAACCACCCAATTCTTAGGAAATACACGATAAAATACTGGATGAAGAACCATGATATGTGTAACTTACCCACAAATGGCTCAGGAAGTATATCTTTCTCTCTACATGTTATACATATCTTAAATATTATGGATAGATAAAGATATGTAGAGAGGTAGACACAGATAAATGATAAGAAAAAAGATGATAAAGCAGGGGCACCTGGGTGGCTCAGTCAGTTGGGTGTGGGTCTCTTGATTTTGGCTTGGATTATGATCTTGGAGTCATGGGATTGAGCCCCACTTTGGGCTCCATGGGGAGCATGGAGCCTGCTTGGGATTCTCTCTCCCTCTCCCACTGTCCCTTGCTTGCTCTCTCTCTCTCTCTTAAAAAAAAAAAAAGAAAAGATGAAGCAAATGTATAAAATATCAACAATAGGTAAATATGGGTATATGGGTTTCTTTGCATTATTCTTATTCTTATAATTTTTCTATGAGTTTGTGATTATTTCCAAATAAAAATTTAAATGTAACTATGACCATGAAATGGTCATAAAAAGGCCCACCCTGATCTGGCCCATGCCACCTTCCAATCTCATATTTATGGTTATTCTATATTAATTGTATTTCCAGACCATTTTCTCTTCTGTATTCCTTCACAATCTACAGACACAATCCTCTGTCTGGAACATCATTGTAACTCTTTTTCCACTTGATAATGTTCTACTCATCCTCACTACTCTGAGGAAGTAGTTTAGCATACTGGTGAAGAGCAGAAACGTGATCAGCGAAGAGTCAACAAATTGAGCATTCACCAAGTATGTTAGCTGCTACCCCTGTGACACCCCACAGACACCCTGCTACTCACCCCAATCTAACCTCCTCCACAGTCCCTCGCATTCCCCTGTGGAGAGCAGTTGCAACACATCTGAAGGACCTACTGTCCTCCATGTTTCTGCCACTCTCCAGGGCCTCCATGATGTATATTTGCAAATAATGCTTCTTTGATATGTATTTTTAAAGTATTACAATGATCCATTTATGAGACAAAAATAAAAGCAGTCATCACTTACTCCATTCTCTGTGCCAGTCCTCCCCTTTGCAGTCTCCAAACTGGTTCAGTGAGCAGGGTCATGTTTCCTAGTACCCCTTTCTGTAGAGAGAAATGACAGAACCCCCAAGAATAGGGTGAAGGTGCCAGTTAGGGACCACAGAAACTATTACTGGATCCCTGAAAGGCCAAGGCCACACTTGGGAAAAGTCTCGCAGTCTTGGTAAAAGAAAGTGATTCTATTGTAACTGTCATTTGATCAGGACTGGGCTGGAGTGGAAATGATGGAAATGATGAGAGTGGAATGATGGAGGAAAGATGTTAGGGTTCAAAGACCACGGCCAAGAAAGAACTCTTGAGATGTCTTTGGAGCAAAAAGCTGGTTTTATTAAAACACGGGGACAGGCCCCGTGGAAAGAAAGAGCTGCAGTGGGGTCATGGGGAGTGGTCCATTATATACTTTCAAGTTGGGAGGGGATTAGGGATAGTTAAGTTTCTAAGGCATTTTGGAAGCAAGGTTTCCAGGAACTTGAGCGGGCTAGCTATTGTTAGAAAAGGTCATTTACTATTTTCTAATAAGATCCATATCAGTGGGCCATGGACTTGGGAGGTGATTGCCAACATGTATCTTGGGGGGTTTAGAGATAATGGAAATTTCTAAAGGAATTTTTATATGTTAAAGTAGTTTCTCTCTCGCAAAAAGAAATAAATAAAATCTTTTAAAAAATAGACTTACAAGATCCTGGGGGTTGGGCTAAAGTTGCCTTTTTCCCTTAGCATAAACATTAACATCGAGGCAGTTGAGTCCTTAGAGGAATGTCATTCTGCCTGTTTCAAGGACTTGTCCGTGGCCTGTGGGTAGTAAGAAAATTCATTTCTCTTCTGCCTTTGTTTCCCACATCAAGAAGACTGTAAACTAGGGGCTGAGTCTTAGTGTGGAATCCCCCCATTTCCTTTGATAGACAAGGATACTGGAGCCCAGGTAGAGCAAGTGTGGCAAGGGTCCTAGTGCACACAGGTGACAGAGCCAGGACTCCTGATGCCCAGGTCTGTGCTCTATTCTTTCCATCACACCTTTAGCTAATAGACAGCCTCAGATTTGAGAGCCACTAAAAACATGGCAACTGTTATTCTTCCCAGGGGAAAACAGATCACAGATCTGAAAATGTAGCATCCTTGGGCACTGTTTTACATTACACACATTTTAAATACAAAGTGTTTATTGTGGCAGTGCTAGAGTATGTTTGGATGTCTGGCCTTGCGTGAGACACAACTTGTAAATGAGAACTGAAAGCTAAAATCCACCTCAAGAAACATCCACACATCCTCCTAATCCAGCATCCTAGCCTCACTTCTAACCACACCTAATTCCTCTGTCCCACCACCCCCGCAATATTTTCTTTTGTTTCTACTTTTTAATGGGCTGCTTCTTCTGCCTAGAATTCTCTCTTCTTGTTTTTCAAGTTACTAGTTTTCTCTGTGTAATCTTTCTCTCAATGGACTTTAGTTACTTGGATATAACGCTGTCTCCTTAAGCAGTAGTCATCCTAGTATTGCTCCAATCCTAACAGAGCTCTGAACAACAGAACTTCTCCCATAATCTTACAGAATTAGATAAAAAATGAGACCAAAGCAAAGGAATGGCGAACACTGGGTTCCCTATGTGAATTACTTCTGACAGGGGAGGCCGATTTTTGTTTGGATGGTTTGTTTGTGGAGTCTTATTATGTATTTAAAAATAATAAAGATTGTGTATTACTAAAGTACAGTAACCAGAAATTACTCACATGACAAGACTGACCTAACGGGTATCCACATCTTCCGTTACTTGGAGAGGCATGCTTTTCCTCTGCTTCCTACGTACGTTACATCACAATGGCTGCTTTTTGACCTTCAACCGTCCACTTTCACTGCACTGATAGACGTTGACGTTGAAATGGGGAGCTACAGGTCAACTCCCTTTCCTCCCGCGGGCCTGTTCTCTGTGTCTCTGTGTTGAGACTCAGGGGTCCTTAGCCGTTTGTTTGGGGTGTGAGCAGTTTGTTTCCTTCCGTTTCAGCAGAAACGGTCAATACCCACCGCATTAAAATGATCACTACTGCGAATCTGCAAGTATGTTTTCGGCGCCGATATACGCACAAACATCAAGGGCGAGGATTTAAAAACCTAACGGCCCGCACTTCATCTCACGAGCGGCTGGCGCCTTTTCCGAGGAGACGCGGGCGCAGCGAGGGGACCGAAGCCCCACCCCGCGGCCGCAGGGAGCCCACCGCTCCTTGCCCTCGCGCTCTCCCTCCTCACCCCCACGACCACGCCCCTTTCCTGAAGGCCTACGCCTGAAGGCCGTAGCCGCGCCCGCCCGCGCTGGGCCGGAAGCCGCGCTCCGCAGTTAGAACGCAGTTCCCCGCCCGCCCGGGCCAATGGGCGGGGCGCACCTCGGGGCTCCACCCCCGCCGCCGATGATGTCACTGAACGCGGGGGCGGGCGGGACGGAGGGGCGGTCTCGGTCTCCGCCCCCGGAGGTCACCTAACTGTTAGCGCCCGTGCCGCGGATAACTTCGCGAGGTCTTATCGGTGTCGCCGCCTTTGTCTCTGCAGCATGGCTTTTGTAACGCGGCAGCTCGTGCGCTCTGTGTCCTCCTCGTCCACTGCCTCGGCCTCGGCGAAGAAAATCATCGTCAAGCACGTGACGGTTATCGGTGGCGGGCTGATGGGCGCCGGCATCGCCCAGGTGAGCGGCGGGGTGGGCGGCGTACCCCGCTCGGATTGCTGCGCACGCTTCCGTGCTGGTCCTGGCCAGCGGAGACCCCGCGTGGCTGCTCCGCCGGGAGGCCAGCGTCCGCGGGAAACCGGAGGAGATGCCACCCCGCCCCTCACCCGTGCCGTTGAAAAGTCTCGAGTCTGGGCCTGACTCCTGCAGTTCCCCAAAGAACGAATGTCCTTGGACTGAGCCTCAGGTTCCTGGTCTCTAAATTCCAGCCGCCCCCAGGGTCCGACGGAGGCTCTGTGGAAAGTGTTTCTGAATGCACTTCGGAATCGGGCCGTGCAGAGAAGATAGTATTCTATGTGCACAATATTGAGGAATAACATGCGCGCTCGCGGCTCGGCTTAGACCGAATTTGCTTCCGGAGACCCGGACTGCGATCAGTTAGTTTTGTTTTTATTCCGTGTTTTCTAATTCTCCAGTCTTTGTTAGAGTCGTTTTCTGCTCTTCTGAATGGTCTCTCTTCCCCGCCCCCGCCTTGTGTTTCTTTTGCTTATGGGTTACAATGAAAGGTTAATAGTCATCCTTTTGGTAGCACTTTGTAAAGTTACCTAACCGAAGCTTGCGAGGCCCTGGGACTCCTCCAATTGCAAGCGCGTTGGCTAGGCAACTTTGACCTATTACCCTTTTTGCAAAGAACAGCGCGGTTTAGGTTCTGGGGAGAGTGGGAGTAGAGTGGCTGAGGGCCCAGGAAGAGTGTCTAATCTCATTGTTCATCTTCAGGACTCTGCCCTGTTCGCCTGAGCTGTATAGTACGGGGTCAGTTGTGCAACTGATTACCTGGTTACTGTGATACTTGTTATTTGTTTATTTATTTATTTTTAGCGCTTACATTCCAGCTCATATTGGAGAACTGTGATTTTCTTAGCTGACTTTGTTCTTGGCTTTCCAGCCCTTTGCAACTTGTATTGTGGAGGGGGTGGGGCGGGCAGTTACCAAGTTTCTCTTAAGGGAGTGCTGGAGTGCAGTGGCTACAGTCAAGAAGGTTCAATTTTTTCAGTGTCTGTTTGCAACCAAGCCCACACTTCCGTGCTTGCTTTTTAAAAAAATCTTCTGAGTGCCTGGGTGGTTCAGGCAGTTAAGTCAGACTCTTGATTTGGCTCAGGTCTTGATCTCAGGGTTGTGGGATCAAGCCCCACCTGGTGCTGAGTGGAACCTGCTTAGGATTCTCTTTCTCCCTCTGCCTCTCCTCCCCCTCCCTGTCTCCCTTTTTCTCTCTCTAAAAAAATCTTTTATTATTACTATATATTTTAATTCTCCCTGCAGATTTTTTTTTTTTGCAGCATATTCACATTTTCTCTTAAAAACAGAATGTTTAAAATGTTTTTATCCATCTGACTTCTTATAGTTTCTCCTTTTTTTTCTTCTGAGATCGTGTTTTTGGACATACATTGCCATTTTTGTTGTATGGATACCCTGGTTGTTCCAGTAATCTGTTTTTTGTGAGGAGGTGTAAGTCCCTCTAACCTAAAAGTTCCACGTGTTATACTATGTATAACATACTTGAAGAGAGCTTAGCCTTGAGCACACTTGTATTCCTCCTGCTCCACCAAAATCTCCCAAGGTTATGAGAGTGAGATTTATTGCAGGCAGGTGTAAAATAATGTATTGGCTTAAAAACACTTAAACAGTGTCTTGGTGACAAGTTATTAGGGCGTTAGCCTCTAAGAACAGTATAGGAAATGGACAGTACCTTGAAGACATCAGTGGAAGAAGATCAGAAACTGTGTAGAAAGCATCACCTCAACTTGTGCAAAATGGGATTGCTCAGTTCTTGCAATGCTGCATCCATTATTGGATACCATGAAAAAGAGTGTTACATTGCATGAAAAGGCACAAAGGTAGCTCCTAAAATTATGGGTATGGTAATGGAGCATTCACTTGAGACAGGAGTGGGGAGAAATGACTGACATTGATGGGAACACATACTTGTGGGTCAAATCCTTGAGTAGTTGGAACAGGGAGTGCCTTTTCATTAAGGGGAAAATGTTTTTTTACCCCACTAGTTGGAAACATAATGGAATTGTCATTCTGAAAGCTGATAAACACCAGAAGTCTAGGGGTGCCTGGCTGGCTCAGTCAGCGGAGCGTGACTCTTGATCTCAGTGTCATGAGTTTGAGCCCCACGTTGGGTGTGGGGCTCAGGGGGAAAAAAAAAGACCGGAAGTCCAAGTAGTGGACATTCATAAGGAACATAGTTCCAATCTTACATAACAAGGTTCAAAAGAACCTCACCTACTTCAGGTGACAGCTTTAATCCTGGAGGGAAACCATGCTTTCCTGTAGAACCTTTCTGGGTGCCGCTGGTTGGTTTAGCTGATGTTTTGGGTGGTTTAGTGGATCTGCATTTGCATTCTGCCCTGAGGCATGCAGTCCCAGGCAGTATCACTCATTCTTTATGCTCCTTGACCTAGGGTTTTTTGGCACCCGGTAAGTCTGTTTTGCTGATTGAGTGCCACTGAAGAATTAGTTGATGTGTTTTGAATAGAGAATGGGTCCACTTCAGTATGAAGAATTGGATGATTTTTATGCTGGCTCAGCTTCTCATGCCAGCTGTGTTAACATGGGAAAGTTACTTAGCCTCTAGCCTCAGTTTACTTTTTTTTTTTTTTTTTTTTTTTAGTTTACTTATTTCTAAAAGTAGGACTAATAGTACTAGCCTGGTAGGAGTATGGGGAGGATCAAGTGAATTAGCAAAATTCAAGCATTTAGCACAGTGTCACTTGTCACTTAATAAGAGCTCACAAAATGTTAGCTGCCTTTGCAATTACTTCTCTTCATTGTGGTCATCCTTGTCCATTTGACCTTCTCTCCTCATATCTACTCCCAACTCTGATTGTTGCTGCAGAGGTAGGACTGTATTATTTAGATGGAGAATATTGATCATGATTTGGTTCCAACTTGCTTAATCTTTTTTTTTTTTTAATTTTTTTTTTAATTGGACACAGAGAGAGAGATCACAAGGCACAGAGAGAGGGGGAAGCAGGCTCTCTGCTGAGCAGGGAGCCTGATGCAGGCCTCAATCCCAGGACCCTGAGATTATGACCTGAGCTGAAGGCTTAACCCACTGAGCCACCCAGGCACCCCCCAACTTGCTTAATCTTGAACACAAATGCTGGTTGATACTGTAGTTGGTTTGCTAATGGACCTCTGAAAAGAGGGAAGGCGCTTTTTACTGCCCTCTCACCCATGGTAAATCCTCACTGAAGCCTTAGAAACACAAGCACAAACTAGCATCTCAGCTCTGCATTTATCTTCACTTCCCTGAACTCTTTCTGAAGTAGTTTGAATTTTATTCAGGGTGTAGTTCCATTTACAATTTTAATTTTTTGTAAAATGTATCCTTTTGCCAAGTGTCCCATTTCATGCTGAGTAGGATAAAAAAAATTTTTTTTTTTTACTAGATTTTGTGGGAGCCTGACACATTTCTCAAGCAATTTAACAGTTTCAGATAAGTGAGGTTTGTGTTTCATTACATTTGATCAGAGCACAGACCATTTGTACATGTGTATTCTACTAGAGCATCTACTTTGCCTGTCATTTTTGTTTGTTTTAAATTTAAAAAATCCCTTAGACTGCAGGTTAATATTTAGTAAGGTTAACCTGTGTTGTTGCCCATTACAGACTTCTGACTTGGTTCTAATTACCAGTTCAGCTATAGCCAAATACTTAGGCCAGCAAAGAAGCTTATAGAATTAAATGACCCTTGAGTGAGGGGCAGGTTGTTTTTTGTTCTGTGAAGGAGGGGAGAAAAGGAAGAAAGCTACTAGCTCTGCATTTCTTCCGTTTATTGAATGAGTCCTTTCTGTACTTTGCTTTGTTGTCTTTTTTTCATCTGAGGCACCCAGAGAGACCGTAGCTTTTCTTAAGTTACTGGGCAGGGGCAGGGGAGTCAACGGGCTCCCTGGAAATGGCCGTTTCAGAAAGTGGATTCCTCAGGGCTCCTGGTACAACCTTCCTTTTAATGCACTCTACTTCTTTGAAGAAATAGGAAAGTGTGGAAGAGTTTGGAGGCCTGATTCTTCTCATCCAAAGCTACCCCCCACCCCGTTAAGAAACAAAAAGTACACATTTCTTCGGGGGGGGGGGGGCTCCTTAGACTATTAAAACAAAGTTGGAGTATGGTGGGGGAGAGCATTCTAAGCCTTGTTACTTTGTGGTGCTCCGGAAGACTAAAGTGGACTTGAGAGCTTTTTTCCTCCTAGCCACTGAATTTGTTTATGCCCCAAACTCTGAATTTTCTGATGCTGAATAGGATCACAACTGCTCTGTACTGTTTACTTTTTTGTTTCTTTCTTTCTTTTTTGCTACAGTGGATATGTCTCTGTTGAACTGTGCTTGGAAACAGTGCAGTGGCCCGGGATAAGTTTTAAGATCACAGGGGACTGGCATGGTTACCTGGCTCTCAGCTGTCCTTTTGGTGTTCCTTATGGAGGGGAATGTTTTTACTCCGGTGTTAACTACCCCCTCAAGGGTGTGGAATGCATTTGTCATGAAGCTGTTCCCTCCTTTCTTGTGGCGTTGTTCACTTCTTTACTGGGCTCTTCTCTGATCTTCATGATACACGAGGGACAGCAAAACCAGCCTCTGTCAGCATGTTAGTCATTGGACTTGGGTGGGCCTGGAGATACTGTAGAAAACGTGGGGCTAACCGGTAAAAAAAATAATGCCAAAGAATACATTTGGCCATTGTAGAGCCGAAATGGCACCTCAGTCAGGTTTGGGGTTTTCTCTACCGTGTCCTAGATAGAGCCTCACTGTTTCCTACCCCTTGCTTGAGTTTCTAATTTCTTTTCCTCCACTTCTGTCTTCTCCCTGTCTGCCTTAGGCACACCCCTCACTGCCTAGCTCTCTAGGGCCCACAGGGAGATTGTACTGCTGCTGTCTATCCTGTGTCTGTCTAGGGTATACGAACAATGCAGTCGTTTCTGGTGAGGGGTGGTCCAACCTTTGAAAGTGAGCAGAGGAGGAGGTGCCTCCCAGAGCCTGGCCCCCAGCCCTACCTGGCCCCTGCCGTAGGAACCTTAGGCGAATCTCTTAACCCCTCTCTGCCTTTTGCCTTACCTGCAAACAAGGATTGCCCCACAGTGTTGGGAGAGCCAACCGCGCAAAGAGCTGCGGCGACTTCTCTAGCATGTTCAGTGATAACTGTCCAGTAAATGTGGCTTTCGTGTGGATTTGTGAGACCCATCCAGGGATGACGTCTCTAATTCTCAGTTCTCTTCACTGTCTTTGAAGGTGTCTGATCCCCGAAGCCGAGGTAAGCACAATTCTGCCTGGACCTCTGGCCTCTGCTGTGTTGTAGAGAGAAGTGTGGTCTCCGTGGGTGGGGGGATCTTTCATGGGTATCTGGAATCAGTAGATAACAGCTTGACCTCTCCTTAGCTCCAGACTGGAAGTAGGAATCACTCCCTGGTGATCTCTATTTGGCTGCCCTGATGCCACCTTTCTGCCAAGAATAGACTTAAACTGCAGCCAAGACTTAATTATTCAGCCAGTTCCCTTCCTTTGCCCCCTCCAGCTTTCCCTGTAACTTTCCTCCCTCTGTTATTACCACTGTTGTTCCTCCAGCCACATACACTCTGAGGCTGAGGTCACAGTCGGAGTCCCCTATTCTGCAAAAGGCTCTGCGGCTTTTCTCTGTGAGGAGTGTTCTTTCCCCTGCGCTCCCCTTTGTAATTCCTGGACCGGGCATTGATCCTCGAATCATTGTGGGAGCCTCTTAATTGGTCCTTTTCAGCAAAACCCCATTGATTCTAGCAGACACTGCCATACTCATCTTACTGGAGAGCAGTTTGGATTTGTAACTGTCTTTTCTACTTGGAAAGCATTCATCATGGCAACATCTTGGAGAGCTGGGTCAAACCAAGGGTTTGTTTGATGGTTAGTGACATGTCCAGTTGCCCCTTCTCCTTCCCGGAATTGGTGGGAGATGGGAGGAGACAGTCCTGGGAGAGAAATTATTTTCCTCTATGTTACAAATCCAGATGCTTACTGAATTTTCAAGAAAATGTGTTCTTCTCATCTGAAAATGAAGGCACATTTCTTTGGCTTTTTAGAAATACTTTTTGAAATATTAAAAATCAAGTAAAAAAAAAAAAGCCAGCTAATGAATTACACTGTTCTAAGAATCAACCAGCTGGTTATGGTGGCAGTGGTGATTGAAAGCCTCAGTGGAATGCCTTGTTTTGGATCGTCGAAGTCAGCGAAGACAACCTACGCGGATGGCAGAGTTGAAGGGATTGCACAATCGGAGGTAATCATAAACCCAGAATTGTCAGCTCTGCGAGACACATCTGATTTATGACTTTTTTCCTTCCTGAATCCAACCATGTGCTCAAGGGCGGGCCTACAGTCAGTATCATGAGTGCTTACTCGGTGCCCTTATTCTGGGAATTGGAAGGAAGTCAGAATAGTTTTCTGAAGCAACGTAATGCTGATGCTCCACGAACCTCCTGTCGCGTAGGGGCGCATGAGACAGCTCTCTGTCCCAGATGACGGAGTTCTCACACATTTACCATTCAGGTTATGCTTTGGAGAAGCTGCTTCAAATCTGGTGATCTGTTTGCAAAAATACATAAAGCCAGCATGCTTCTGCTTGGCCTGCTTCCTTGGCCCAGTGGCTGGAGTACTCTGGGGCTTTGACAAGTGTGCTTTTTACCTGGCCTATTTTTACAGCTCTGAAGCACCCTGGTCTAAAAATATTTCTCTCTGGCTAAGCCTGCCTTCCACCAAGGCTAGGAAGTCATGGAACTATGAGGACATAGCCTTCAAATAAATTTTTTTCCATTACAGATTGCTTGTCCTCAAGGTCTTACAGTGGGTAGGTACTGTAATATAAAACAGGAGTTCCTAATGGGCTCACTTAAATTATGGTTGCTCAAGTTAAAAATGGCAGGCAGAGCCCTCCTTATTGTAAGAACAACATCTGTCTATGGGAGAACGAACAAAAGACCTTTATTTTTCTGTTCCATTTCTCCACTGCCATCTCCTCCTCAAAAGTTGGGAATAACTTGGGGAGCACTGCTGCATAATTCAAGAAGAATGAGTGTGGTTTCTTTGCATCTGCAAGACATAAAATTCTTTTCTAAGTAAGAACCTCCGGTAATATAATTATTTTCACATTGGTGGGGGGCCTTCAGCTACACTGATGAAAAGAACCCTGGACCTTCAGGAGATCTGATCTCATCTTAGCTTTCCTACCAGCTCTGTTTGGTCGGTATTTCCTGGGGTCGATATTTCCCGGGGGTATTTCCTGGGTCTTGGTGCCCAGTACACAGAGACAAATGACATTTTGGTGGGAGCCTACGGTGGGGAAGTAGGGAAGACAAGGCTGAAACAGATGGTCAGAGCAGTGAGGTGGGTGCAGAGCCATTACCGGAGCACAGGAGGGACAGCTAGCCCAGAGCTAAGAAGATCTTGGGGTGGGAGGTCTGGAAGTGATCTTACTTATTATCTGTGTACTCAGCACTTAGTATGTGTGAAACTCAGACGTTGTCTGTGCGATACTGAGGCTTAGTTGTGAGGGAAGCTGCGGAGATGGCATGGACCATGCAGAGGCCAGGAGAGGAGACAGTAGTAGGCGTGGAGGCCGTGGTGAAGTAGTCGGCATCAGGGAGCCGTGCGTCAGGAGCAGAGGTGAGCCTCCACTGTGGAGGGCTTCGCAAGCCATATGTGGGAACTGAAGTTCTATTCTTTGGTTCCCAGGGGCCATTGAAGAGTTTGGTGGAATAAGTGCTATAGATGGAAGTGCCTTTTATGCAGTTACGTTTTGGGTAGAACGCTACTGCCCGTAGTGTGATCTTACGTGAATGGTTTTTCTGCTTTAGTTCTGTTTCTTTCCTCAGGAAAATGAAAGTGTTGTGTTGGGATCGAACAAAGGTTTTTTGTGGTTTTTTTGTTTTTTTTTAATTGTGGTAAAATAGGCATAACATAAAATCGATCATTTTAGCCATTTTTACATGGGGGTTTCCCCCACCTTCCAAGAGCTTACATTATGCCATACTGCTTTTCTGAAAGATCTACATCAGTCTCTTGTTGGTAACTGAGGGAAAGCCATGGAGGACTTTTGCTGTTGCGAAAATAGGTGAAAAAGCATTCAGCACTTGTTTGGCTGCCAGCGGTGAGAGAGGCGGGGCTGCGGTGAGAGAGGAGGTGTACAGCCGGAGGGGCTCCTTCCTGGGAACCCGGCTCAGCATGAGCCACCAGGGCTTTGAATTGTGTCTGCGAGCACCGGTGCTTTATCTCCATTTTGTGTATGCATCGGCAAGATGTGTCCTCTAACATATCAAAAGAGCCTAAAAGGTTATTTTTTGGGTCTGAGGAGGTTCAAAATTTTTCCTTGTAAATTAATGATAAGTGCTTTTTCACTTTATACCATTTTGGCTTACGAAGCGTGTTATGGGAATGCTCTGCTTCCAGATAGTGGGGGAGACCTGTATGCAGTACAGTGATATTTGAGCATATACACATTGTTGCAAAACCATCACCATCATCTATCTCCAGAACTCTGAATCTTGCAAAACTGAAGTTTTATACCCATTGAACGATAACTTCCCCCGCCCCTCCCCAGGCTTTAGAAGCCACCATTCCACTTTCTGTCTCTGACTGTTCTAGGGACCTAAGTGGAATCATACAGTAGTCTTCTTTTTGTGACTAGCTTATTTCACTTAATATTGTATCTTCAAGGTTCATCTGTGTTGTACCATGTGTCCAAGTTACCTTCCTGTCTAAGGAATAATAGTTCACTGGAATATTTTTAATGGAGTGATGTATATACCACATTCTGTCTCTCCAGTTACCTGTCTTGGGACGCTCAGGTTGCTTCCACTTACTGTGACTGATGCTGCTGTGAATATGGTATACATAGAACTAACAAGGGCTGTTGAGAGTCCTTGGTTTCAGTTCTTTTGGGTATATAACTAGACGTAGAATTGCTGGATAATATGTAATTATTTTTCCATTTTTTAGGAATTACTGTAACATATTCCAAAGCAGCTGCAACATCTTACATTTTCATCAGCAGTGGGCAAAGGTGCCTATTTCTCCATATCTTTGCCGGGACTTATTTTCTGTTTTTTGTTCGTTCATTTGTTTTTTTATCATAGCCATCCTAAGGGATGTGACTAAGTTAGAGATTTTTACACTAAAGCTCTGATGGACTGTAAGGGTTCTCTGAGTCTCCTCAGTGGTTCCCAGACCTCCCTCCCCTGACCTCTGTTTTACGTATCACTCTTCCGTATGCATTCCTGTGGAAGGATTTTATGGTTAAAAAAGTTTGAAAGCCACCACACTGAATGATCGTTAGGGTGTCTTTCTGATCTAAAAATCTGTAGCTAATTATCTGTAGCTAATAAGCATGAACAATAAATGCTTTTGCTCATCTCTGACCGTGCAGTTGTGAGAAGCTAAGGTGCCTTCATTTCCCTGGTGTGATAGAGAAACAACCTGTGTGTCTGTGCCCATCCTCGATGTGGCTCACACATGTGCCCCTCATATAGTCACAAATACAGGGTTTGCATGCCTCTAGCCTTGCCCACAACCCCTTTGATAAAAGGGTACAAGACCCGTTCACATGCTGGAGGAAATTAAGCATAAGTTCATTTTTTAAATCACTCATACTGCACAGCAGTTGTCTTTCAGTTCTGCTTTTGCCTGCCATCTTAACCACCAGTGCCAGAAAACAGTTAATGTGCTTGCCAACATAACAGAGACTTTTGTAGCATTTCCCCTGCTCCCCGGGTAATTGACTAAAGGACTGTGTTTATTAGCTCTTTCTGTTGTTGTTACTATACTTTTCAAAGTAATGTCATTTTTCATAAGTAACTTGAAACTTATGGAAAAGTTATAGTTTCAAGTTTTTTTTCAAGGTTTTTTTTTTTTTAATTCCAGTTAACATACAGTGTCAACTTTCAGATGTAGAATTTAGTGATTAGTCACTTACATACTCATCACAAGTGCCCTTCTTAATACTCATCACCCGTCCAGCCCAAACCCCCATCCACCTCCCCTCCAGCAGCCCTCAGTTTGTCCTCTATAATTAAGAGTCGGTTTCCTGGTTTGCCTCTCTTTCCCCCACTGCCTTGTTCATTTGTTTTGTTTCTTAAATTCCATATATGAGTGAAATCATGTGGTATTTGTCCTTCTCTGACTTACTTTGCTTAGGATAATACCCTCTAGCTCCATCCATATCATTGCAAATGGCAAGATTTCATTCTTTTTTATGGCTGGATAATATTCCATCATATACACACACACACACATACCATGTCGTCTTTGTCCGTTCCTCAGTCAACGGGCATTGGGGTCTTTCCATAGTTTGGCTGTTGTTGTTAATGCTGCTGTAAACATTGGTGTGCATATATCCCTTCGAATCTATATTTTTTGTGTCCTTTGGGTAAACACTCAGGAGTGCGATTGCTGGGTCATAGGGTAGCTCTATTTTTAACTTTTTGAGGAACCTCCATACTGTTCTCCAGAGCGGCTGCACCAGTTTGCATTCCCACCAGCAGTGTAAGAGGGTTCCCATTCCTCTGCATCCTTGCCAACATCTGTTGTGTCCTGTGTTGTTAATTTTAGCCATTCTGTATAGTCATGACTTATTGAGAACTCTGTCCAAAAATAATTTATGAACTAAGGCTTTTTAGAAATCTATTATTCATGTGTTCTTTTCACCAATATTAAGTGTCTTGCATGGGCTGGGTTTTAGGGTGGGTAAAACCTAATACGTGGTTGCTGCTCTTGAGGAGTTCACTGTCCAGAGAAGGAAATACAAGCATGAACGACTAACTAATGGAGGCAGATAGAATTCCTGTCTGTCACATCTGGGATGTGACCTGATACAGATGAAAGTTTTGGTGGTTTAAATATCCTAAGGTCAGTGGCACCTGGCTGGCTCATTTAGTTAAGCATCTGATTCTTGGTTTTGACTCAGGTCATGATCTTGGGGTCCTGGAATCAGGCTGCACTTGGGGGAGGTTCCCGCTCTGGGAGTCCACTTCTCCCTCTCCCTCTGCCTCTATCTCCGCTCATGCTTTCTCATGCACGAGCTCTCTCTCTCTCTCTGAAATAAGTAAATCTTTAAAAAGATACCTTAAGGTAAGACTTTTAAATACATAAGATCTGATTTGATCTATATGATACCTCTTTTATGATAAGGAAAAAGGGACATTTAAAAAAGTATATGTAAAAAAGGCATATGTATACAGGCACCTGGGTGGCTCAGTCAGTTAAGGGTCCAACTCTTGATTTTGGCTCAGGTCATGATCTTAGGGTGGTGAGACTGAGCCCTGAGTTGCACCCCATGCTGGGTGTGGAGCCTGCTTAAGAGTCACGCCCTCTGCTCCTTCCTGCCCTCAGCTTGTACTCTCTCTCTCTCAAAAAAAGGCATATGCATATATTGTACTGTATATATGTATATGAAATTTATATTAATGGGAATTTTTTTCAAAGACTTATTTCTTCAGAGAGCAAGCTGGTGGAGGGGCAGAGGAGGAGGGAGAGGAAGAATATCAAGCCTACTCCATGCTGAGCATGGAGCCTGATGTGGGGCATGCTCAAGACCCTGAGATCACGAGCTGAGCTGAAGTCAGGAGTCACGCGCTTAACCAGCTGAGCCACCCAGGTGCCTCTACTGGAAATTCTGCTTGTACTACAAATAGGAGTGTGCCAGATCCACCCTGTGTTGGTATTTGGGGTAACAGCAAATTCAGACTCTGAAGTGGGTGATGCAACAGCTCTTTTGAAAAGGTCTCTAGGTGTTATCCTGAGTTCACCATTAAAAGTTGGTGTTGGTCAACTTTCCCATGTCCAATTTGTCTTTTATCTTTCATACCTGGACTTTCTCCTACATACTGGTGGGTTAGTGCCTGTTATTCTGAAATTTGTGAGATTTTACAACATAAAATAGCCTGTGACCAGTTTGGTTTTGATTTATCTGTTGTGTCCATATCCTCGTGACTGCATGCCTACATAATGGAGCAGCCATTGATAGCTGGTGGCTCATACCAGCTCTGTGCTTTTTCTTTCAGTATTTGGAGTCCTATATGAAAGATTTTCTTGTATCTGTAAGTCAGTAAATGTTCCAAGAAGTGACCACCTCTGTTAAAGTTTGGGAGACATGTCACTAAAGGAGAAATAGCCTCTGTGTTGAATTCTAAAAGATGACTGGAATCCCCCAAGCAGCAGTGAGGGAAATGGGGCTTCCAGGTGGAGGGAGCCACCTGGGCTGGGGCATGAGGCCATAAAATAGTATGGGGGAGGAAGAAGTGGGGTGTGGCTGGAGAAGAGTACAGGCTCAGGTTACCATGCTCCAAAGCATTTAGTATTTACCAGTTAAACTTTTGGGACAGCCACCATGTGCAAGGCATGTGGTAATTACTAGAAGGTATAAAGACCAAATCAGTTTATGCCATAAGGAATTTCACCTGGGAGCAGAGATTGCTAGACAAAGATCCAAATGACACAGTTTACTTCATTATAAAGCAGTAGCATAAGACCAGTAAAAATCTAGCTCTGAGGTTTCAAAACAGAGAAAAGAGCACATTCATTTGGAAAAAGGCTTCATAGAGAGGGTAGCGTTTGAAGTGGGTCTTGGATAAGGAGTAGGTTTTTTGGGACAGTAATTAGGGATTTAGATTAAGAAAAAAGTGTTATGTAGCAGATTGTGACTGTCAGAATAGTGGTACCATTAATGAAGTTCAAAGAGAACTGGTTTTAGGGTGTCAAGATGATGACTGTAGGACATCAAGATGATGACTGAGAACAGAATATGTTAGTTGTAGGCATAGTTGGAATTATGAGAATGATTGAGATTCCAGAAGGAAAAAGATACAGAGGCAGAAGAAAAGAATATTGAAAGCAGAACCTTGAAGGGGATACCCTTTGTTCAGTGGTTGAGAAGATTCAGAGAAGTTAATATGGGGTGCCTGGATGGCTCAGTTGGTTAAGCATCTGCCTTCGGTTTGGGTCATGATCCCAGGGCCCTGGGATCAAGTCCTGTGTCAGACTCATTGCTTGGCGAGGAGTCTGCTTCTCCCTCTGCCTGCTGCTCCCCCCTGGTTGTGCTAACTCTCTCTCTGACAGATAAATACAAAATCTTCAAAAAAAAAAAAAAAAAGTCAATATGGCTAAGAGGAGCAGAGATAAGAAATTGAAGAGAGAGTTTCAAAAAGTAAGGTCTAGTTGACAGAGTGCCCCGGCTGTGGAAAAGTGGAAGATGTAGTCAGAGAACAGGCATTGGCTTTAGCACTTAAAAGACCACAGATAAGTTATATGTAATTTCCTACAGCAGTGGTGTTGAAGGAAACCATACTGGTAGGGTTTAGGAACTGCATGGCTGGGGAGAGAGTGGAAGGATCAGGTGGAGTGACCAGAGTGGCAGCTAACAAGCATCATTGCCCATCTATGTGCCTGGCGTTGGTCTAAGCACTTTAAATGCATTTGTGGCAATCCAGTGAGCAGGGTACTGTGTTGCTCTTTGTAACACATCAGGAAACCACAGAGAGGCTGTGTAACTTGCCCGAAGTCATGTAGTAAGTGGCTAACCCAGGGTTTAAACCTAGAAAGTCCAGTTCTAGAACTTGTATTCTTCATACCACTCTGCCACACAGTAGTCAGAGGACTTTAGTGGTGAAGCAAAGGCCAGCTTAAGGTGGTTAAGGGAGTTTGTGGGGGCCCCTCTCCACCTTTTTTTTTCTCCTTCTTCTTCTTTAAGATTTATTTATTTGAGAGAGAGACTGAGAAAATCTTCAGTAGACTCTCCTAAGCATCGATCCCGATGTGGGGCTCAGTCCCAGGACCCTGAGATCGTGACCTGAGCTGAGATCAAGAGTCTGTTGGCTTAACTCACTGAGCCTCCCAGATGCCCATTACTTTCTTTTAAATGAAGAGAGATCCCAGTCTGTAAAGATGGAAGAACAAAGAAAGGTAAACCTGAAAATGAAAACCAGGAAGGGAACAAGTCTTGGGATCGGAAGGTCTAAGAACAAAAGCAAAATAAAATTATTTACCTTAGGAGGCTGTCCCTGGATCCAGTATTGGGTCTCAGACGCTCGAACAAGGAGGAAGGGAGCTGCTTAGAATAAAAATAATGAGCTCTTGCGACATGCCAGGCACCATTTTGGGTGTTCAACATGTATTAACTCGTTTAATCCTCTCAGCAACCCTGTTGCTCCACATGGCCCACAAAGGTCATGGAAAGTTTCCCATCTCACAGCTGGTAATTGAGCTCCAAATGGGCTAGCTCTTGCCCAGCTCCTAATGATCTTGACTGTTCCCCTTAGACCCAACCGTGCCTTTTGGGTCTAGAATAGCCAGCACTTGAGCTCCAAATGCAGACAGCCCTACCTTCAAATCCCAGTCATCCGCAGACCTTCACATTGCTTATTGTTACAATGCCACCCCAAAGACTATTATGAAGATGAAATTGGGTAATTTATGAGGAGTGAAAGCTATCTGAGCTCAAGCAGGGGTCTTGTTTTGTTCACTGCCTCATTCCAGAGCCTGGAAGAGGCACGAGGCACGAGCGACATAGGTGTTGAGTATGTCGTAGGTGGTAGGCGGTAGTGGAAGGAATGAATATGGAGATGTGGCCAGCATGATACTCTAAATGGTAGCCCCCCTGCATTCATAGGGGAGCACAGGTGTTGGGGAGGGGATCAAGAATGCTCACTTCCAAGAAGCCAAGCTTCTTATCTGTGACTTTGGATCATTTGTTGAAAGCATTTTCTAATCCTGCGTTTTTTACCCAGACTGTTCTCAAAGGCTTCCCCACTGTGTACCCCAGTACCATTATTTGGCTTCCAAGAACAACACAGCAGTCTTATTCTGCTCTTAGCCTTCAAACCGGAGTGTAACTGAAAGCCATGAATGAAGCCCTAAGCACTTGAAGGACTCTGAATTTCACTGGGGAGGGGTCACCGGAAAGCCATAAACATGAACCACCATCTCTGTAATGGGAGAGAAGTGGGCCTCAGCAGTGGATAGGTATGGTTCTTACAAGAAGGAGTGAGGGAAGAGAGAAATTAGATGGGAAGGAGGGTTTAAGGTTAAAAGAAGAGGCTTGAAGGAACTGTGTAGGATGGCCTTAGGAGTTAGGAGTTTGACACATTTAGACCTGGGTAGTTAGTGGAGGAAGGGATGTGAGTGAACCCATGGAGACTTCTCACTTGCACTTTAAGAAAATGAAACAAACATCTGTAAGGTTGGGGGAGATGAGCTTAGAGTGGGGAAACTCAGCTGGGAGGCTTTTGCTGTTGATGTAGTGCCCCTGCACTAGTGTGTTATTATTATGTGGGACTCAAAGAGGAGTGCTGTTGAACCTAGCATAGGCCCTGTATTTCAGTTTAAGTGTGTGACCTTTTTCTTCTTTTGTTTTCTTGATACTTTGTAACTCAGCTGTACAAACCTTCTTACCATTTGATCTTTTGATTGCCAGAAAGGTTAGATGAGGTCATTGTTTTTCGGCCTAAGGTCTTTATGAAAAGAGGATTTGGGGGCCCTGAAAATTCTGTTAAGAAATTTTAAAAATTATGTGTTTTCCTTTCACTGATGATCCTGAAATTTTAAGCCTCTTCTGGGTGATGTGAGTGGTTTTTTTTTTTTTTTTTTATTTGACAGAGAGAGAGAGAGAGATCACAAGTAGGCAGAGAGGCAGAGAGAGGAGGAAGCAGGCTCCCTGCTGAGCAGAGAGCCCGATGCGGGGCTCGATCCCAGAACTCTGAGATCATGACCTGAGCCGAAGGCAGAGGCTTAACCCACTGAGCCACCCAGGTGCCCCGATGTGAGTGTTTTTATTGTTATCACCGATGAGATCTGAGGCATCAGTGCCAGTACGTACACTTAACGTTCGCGGTATTATTTGTGGCAAGGGAAGATACGGTACCTCCTCCAAGAACTCTGCTGTAAATTGAAGAGAAGGGGGAGAGAAGAACAGTTCCTGGCACTTGGTAAAAATGTAGGAGCTCTGAATGCCGAGGAGCGCGAGCCTCTCAGCAGTTAGCGGAATGCTTGTGATGCAGATACTTGGATTCCGTGCGTCTTGTCTCGGGGTCAGCAATGAGCTGTGGGAGTAATGGTACCTGCATAAGGAATTTTCCCATTCTAGATGTCAAAAATAATATTATGTGCTCTTTTATTGCAGGTTTTAGTCTCTTCATTGTTTTCAAGAGAATACTACAGAACTGTAAAGTGACATCTCATTAAAATTGGCACTTGATAATACTTGAGACTTGGTTAAATAAAATTAAATGAGATAGGATAGGCCTGATGTCTGGCATATAGGAAGGACTCTAAACTGTAGTTGTTACTAGGGATGGCAAACCTCCGTGGACTCGGGTTTCCGTTGGTTGTGGAGTTTTTCCAAGGGATTTCTTCTCTAGGGAGTGGAGGATTTTTCTTGGCATTGTGGCTTGTGGAGAAGAAAGAGGGAGTGGCTGGCTTAAGGCTGTTAGGGGTTAGCCAGGAGCCATCAGTTAAGAATCAAAGATCAGTACAGATTTGAATGGCTAGAGATCAAGGCTGGCAGACTGCCATTTCAAGGGAGGGGACTGAAGAAAGGAATTAAGAAGCAAGTTCTCTTTAGGGGAGATGTAGCGAGTCCCTGATGTTCAAGAGGCCTAGACAGAAGTAGCAGCTTGGTGGAGCCTGACTTTTCCTAAAGGGATCTGGGGAGAAGTTAGAGGAGAGGAGTCTTCCTTCCAGATAGTATCTTCTAGATCATGTCTAAAACTTTCTCATGGCCACAGGGCAGCAGGAAGACATAGGAACCCCACAGATTTAGGAACAGAGATTTGCTGGCTTCTCAGTGGTTTGAAGAGATAATCGGCAACCCAGAAGGACTGGGGTGAGTGGGGATAGGAATCAGGGCATATGGGTTCTTTTCAAGTGATGCTTTAGTATTTGGGCTGCACATTAGAATCACCTGGAGTTTTTATCAAGCTTGCACTTTCTGTCTCTAAAGTGAGTAAATCTTAAAAAAGGAGCATCTTGGGTGGCTCAGTCAGTTTAGTGTCCGACTCTAGGTTTCAGCTCAGGTCATGATATTAGGGCCCTGAGAGTAAGCCCCTTGTTAGGCTCTGCACTCAGCAGGGTCTGTTTAATACTCTCCCTCTCCTTCAAGGCCCTTCCCTCCCACTCGGCTCTCTCTCTCAAATAAATAAATCTTCAAAAAAAAATTGTCTTGGGTTGTTTTTAAAATGCCAGTGCCTTTAGACTACATAAATCAGAGTATCTATAGATGCGGTTTGGACGTTGGTCGGTTTAAATGTTCCCCACCTGATTCTTATCCGCAGCCAGATTGGAACACAGATCTTAGAGCACCAGAATCACCAGGAAGGGTTTGTTATAATTCTGGCCCCACCCCATAGTTTCTGATTCATTGTGTTGGGAGTGGAGTCTGAGAATTTGCATTTCTAACAAGCCCCCAGGTGTGGTTGATGCTGCTGGCATGGGCCCCACACTTGGAGAACTGCTGTCCTAGAACCACAGGGTGTTTCAGGTGTCTTTTGAGGCTTTCATGCTCACGTGGCAAAGTCATCTGTATGGAGAGATGTTCTTGGTTTTCAAGTCATATTTGCTGTGAACATGACTGTGGTTTGATGGAACCAAAGGCTGCTACAGGATGTTATCACACCTCTTGCTAACCCTCACCATGGGACGGTGTACAAGGTATGGAACCTCTTTGAGCCCCAGTTTACCTCATCTACAAAATGGAATGGTGCTGCCAATTTCGTAAGGACTGTGAATGTGTATTAGGACTCCAGTTTGGGAAAGAGCTGACATGTTAGAGGAATTTTTATAATGTCACCACATCTGTAATAGTTACTAAGGAAGCATGGGGGAAAGAGAATACAAAAAAGTTAATAGGGTGAAATTTTTGTGAAGAGATACTTTATTATTAACTGTATCTTGAAAGGTGGTTGTCTCAACAAATAAGACTGCATTCCTTGTCCTCCTCGAACTAGATTACAAGAAAAGTTCTGGAGCCAGACAGCCTTGGAATTTGAACTCTGGCTTCACAGCTTAGCCGCTGAGTGATACTGGGCCAAGTGACTCAACCTCTTTCATTCCTTTTTTTGCAAAACAGGATGGTGTCTACTTCAGCACGGTTATCGGATTGATCAGAAATAGTCTTGGAAAATGCAAAGTATGTGCCTGGCACGTGGTAAATGCTCAGTACATTACATCTCTTAATTTTGCTGCATTGGGTTTTTTTGTTTGTTTGTTCGTTTTAAGGGCTTGTGTTCTTTCTGATAACTGTGGGTAGAGACTGTTATTTCTGTAAGCTCTTTCAGCTCTCAGGGATCTCATAGGGGAAATAAGACAAATGCATTAATAATTGAGAAAGAAACAAGCTGGCCTTTATGAAGTGGCCTGTGGCTGTCTAGCCATGCTTAATACTGCCTCAGTTTATTGAGCCCGTCTGGGATGGGAGTCGTGCCGCTGGGATGAGAGTCTGACATTGAATGCATGGGGGCAAGCGACAGGCTGCTTGCATCCTGGGTCATCTCAGTGTTGGACAGTTGAGACACACAGCAGGAGTAGATAAATACAGTCAAAAGCACCAGGATTATCCTGTGGAAATTGTATTAAGTATCTAACATTGTGTTTGTTTGCCCATTTATTTAGCAAGTAACATTTGAGTGCTGAGTCTGGGCCAGGCACTTAGGGTTGCAAAGACAAATAGGGCTTGAAGTTGTCATCAAGATATTGCTGACCTGGTATCTGTTCATAGGGTATTTCTGCAAGAGATGATTGCAAGAAACTAGAACATTGGGATGGGTTGCTCTCTGCAGGTGGGTAGAATGTAAATGTTGTTATAACTTGAAATCACTGGACTTGTAATTTAACATTGTAATTGTATTTTAACGTTTAAATTTGTAATTTGACATTCATTTATTTCTACACAAATAAATTGTGACCTGCACTAAAGAACATCTTCATAAAATGGAAAATATTTCAGAAGAATTTAATTTTCTCTTTTTTGCCTGTATTTTCTTTATTCAGACCTAACCATATCCACTTTGGGTTTAAATAGGAATGTCCTTTCTTTGTGTGTGTGTGTGTTGTTTTGTTGTTGTTGTTGTTGTTTATTTGACAGAGATCACAAGTAGGCAGAGAGAGAGGGGGAAGCAGGCTCCTCGTTGAGCAGAGAGCCTGATGTGGGGCTCAATCCCAGGACCCTGAGATCATGACCTGAGCCGAAGGCAGAGGCTTTAACCCACTGAGCCACCCAGGTGCCCTAGGAATGTCCTTTCTATCTACCGTAAGATTTCCTTCATATTTTCCTGAAGTTTTATGAATTAATTAAAGAAAGAAAAGCTGAAGTAGGAAGTATTTACAAGAACAAACAAAACAAGATTCCTGTTCAGAGTAGACAATTGTGGCCTTCTCCCTGGACCAGAAATACAGTAGAGGCATTTGGAAGCATAGAAAACGCTCCAGTCACTTGAGAAAGAGAGATAACATTGAGCTTTTTGAGACCAATGAGGCTGGGTGGAGCTGAGTGCAATTTTGCAGAGCGAGAATGTGATTAGTAACAGCACACTGGGAAGGATCTGTCTTCCTCTCTCAGGCCCCCCCTTGCACCTCTTGCATCTCCTGGGTGAGAAGGAAACTAAAGGTTACACACTCAGTCCCTTTGACACAGCCATTTGACATGTGCACTTGGCTCTCCTGAGACATTGTCTGGAGAGCCGTGTTGTAATAGCTGTGTTTGGTCAGGGTCTACACACGTGTTGTCTCCAGTGTGCTTGGTCAGAACTCCGATGAAGCAAGGCAGGGATCGGATTGGCTAGTGTCTTCTTACAGTGGGGGCAGGGAGTAGCTGGGGGAGTTTGTCACAGGACTTTGGGTAAGAGAAGAAGGTCAGCATGAAGGCCAAAAATGCTCTTCTGGCTATGGTTTTTCCTGGTTGCATTTTAGTGTTTTTGTAATGCACTTATCTCTGGTTTACTTGAATATTTGGGGTCCTTCTCATCTAGGTTTGGATCTGCTTGCAGTTTAAAACAATTACAGTTGATCCTTGAACAACATGGGTTTAAACTGGGGTGATCCACTTATACATGGATTTTTTTGCAGTTTTTTTTTTCTTTTAAAGATTTTATTTATCCATTTGACAGAGAGAGAGAGCGATTACAGGTAGGCAGAGAGGGAGGGAGAAGCAGGCTCCTCACTGAGCAGAGAGCCCGATGCAGGGCTCGATCCCAGGACCCTGAGACCATGACCTGAGCCGAAGGCAGAGGCTTAACCCACTGAGCCACCCAGGTGCCCCCAATTTTGTTTTTTGTTTTTTTTTTTTTAAGATTTTATTTATTTGACAGCACAAGCAGCAGGAGCAGTAGGTGGAGGGAGAGGGAGAAGCAGACTCCCCTGTAGAGCAGGGAGCCTGATGTGGGGTTTGATCCCAGGACCCCAGGGACAGCCAAAGGCAGTCACTTAACCAACTAAGCCACCCAGGTACCCCTGCATTATTATTATTTTTTTTAAAGATTTTATTTTGAGAGAGAGTAAGCAGGGGAGGGGCAGAGGGAAGGAGAGACTCTGGGACTCCATGCTGAGTGTGGAGCCTGATGTGAGGCTCAACCCCACAACTCTTAGATCATGTCCTGAGCCAAAATCAAGAGTCGGGCGCTTAACTGAGCCAGCCAGGCGCCCATATATTTTTTTTTTTTTACAGTATTGTAAATATATTTTCCTTATTAGTTTCTTAACATTTCTTTATAGTAAGAATACAGTATATAATACATGAAGCATACAAGTATGTGTGAATTGACTGTTACCTGTAGGCCTATGGTCAACAGTAGGCTATTAATAGTTAACTTTTGGGGGGAGTCAAAATTGTATGTGGATTTTCAGCAGTGCAGCGGCAGGGGTCAGCACCCCTCACCCCAAGTTATTCAAGGGTTAGCTGTCTAAGGGAAGCATTGTGGCTTATCTGTTACATAACCAAAAAATGCCCCATGATTATCACAATCAAACATGACTATAATACCTTTGAAAGTGGTTTCTAGAGAAAGATGTGAAATCACCCCTCACTTCTTTTTTTTTTTTAAAGATTTTATTTATTTATTGACAGATCACAAGCAGGCAGAGAGGCAGGCAGAGAGAGAGGAGGAAGCAGGCTCCCCGCTGAGCAGAGAGCCCGATGCGGGGCTCGATCCAGGACTCTGAGATTCATGACCTGAGCCGAAGGCAGCGGCTTTAACCCACTGAGCCACCCAGGCGCCCCTCACCCCTCACTTCTTATGGTTAGTTCTTTTATTCCTTGGGAAGTTGGCGCATTCTAGATCTCCTTTTATCCAGCCTTCTGAGTTCAGCTTCCTGACAGGATTCTTCACGATGACCATTTTTATTTTATTTGACCTTCCCTGTATGGAGTCTTACATACTTAGTTTTCCCCCTTGTATTCTCAGAGTGATTATAAAGTCCCTAAGCAAAGGACACTGCCCTCATTTTCTTTATCTCTGTCCCCTTCAGCTTTGGTATTAACTTGTGCCAATGTACTTGAACTTTTCTTCTCCAACTCCTTGAGGAGCCCCAAAAAAATCTGAGTGATTCCTACTGGAGGGAAAGAGGGGGAAAGAGGATCAGGACCCAGTCAGGTAGAAATCTGGGGGGTGGGGGGTCCTTCCTGGCCTATTCAGAGAATGATCTAGGTCAGAGGTTAAGAGGGACAAAGTGAAAATCAGTTGTGTCATTCCCCAGGGACACTCAGAGGAGCCAGAACAAAAACGGAAGTTACCTAAGCTAGTGTTCCCTGCCTGCCCCTGCCTTGCAGGCAAGGCGTCCCATCAGTGATCATCCTGCTCCCATTCAACCGTTTGCCCCCCCCCCCACCCCAGGTGCCTGCCTCAGAGTAATTTAATTTCATCTCTAACTGCATCTGGAATTGGAGATTATTTCCTTAGTTTCTGTGTCCGGAATTCTCCACAAATCCACCCCCTTCTCTGAGTTTGCAGATTGAGTCCACAGACCCAGCAATAATGATGGTCATGGCTACAGTTTTATTTCAGCAAAAAGATACAGAGCGAAAGCAGCAGAAGGAAAGGGGCAAGGGGCAAAGTCCAAGGAGAGCAGGGTCCGCTTCCACAGTCCGCAGTTGCACGGGACACATGCAGTTCCTCTGGCAACAGTGTGATGGCACATGCGAAGCGCCTACCGGGAATGCCCGTCAGAGACCCAGGGCCCTGGGCTTTCACTGGGGCTGGGCACACAGGTACCTCTGCCTGGCACACACCCAAGTCCCTGACCCCTGGAAGGCAGGCAGGTGTGCAGCAGGGGCCACAGTGCATCAGCAGATTAGGCACAGCGAGCCCCTCTCCTCCGGGAAGGATGGGCACTATCTCCAAGTCGAGTTTCCGGGGGACCAGCCAAGGGCCTTTCTGAAGGACAACAGTCTCGGGCCTGCTGGCTCGCTTTTCCGCACGGTTTCTAAATGCGCTCTAGCTTTCTTCACTCTGCATGTGTGAGAGGGGCCAGTTCACGTCACATGATTTAAGTGTTGGCAAGCTGAGCCGCGGTCGGCTGTTACTCGGAGAAGGCTTGCTTCGGATAGGCAGGCACTCGCTGCCCGCCTGTAGGCCTGCGTTTCTGCCAACAGGGCAAGTTCACTGCTTGCCTCTGTCCTTTTATCAAGATAACGCCGTTGCCCAGCCGGGCTGATGAGACCTTCCTGTCCTGGCAGTGTTTCCTTGACCTGGTTCCCAGGCAGGCTCTGGGAGCCGGCAGCCTGACTCCTCCTGCCCGCAGGTCCCCACAGGCTCAGACATGCATTCTCTGTAGGGAGCTGGCTCAGGGAGAGGCAGAGGTGCTCTTGTTAATTAACTTCCATTTTTTATAAATGTTCTTCGGAAGTCTTGGTTCAGGGATTTGACGTCTTTGCTGTGGAGTTGTGCTCTTCTGTTACTTTTCCTCTCTGGTTTTCAGTTTGGAGTTTCAGTAGCCTTGCATCCCGATGGTGAGTTACAACTGTCCTACTGTCCTCTCTGGGCAGGTTTGCTTCAGCTGACTGTGTCCTCAAGGACGTTCCAGTGCAGTGGTTCTGCCGGGGCCTTTTCGGACTCCGAGGGGCATCTCAGTCGTGCTGGTGTCCTGTATCACTCAATGTTTGTTGTAGGCTGCATGTCCTCTTACCTGCGGCGTGAATGGAGTGCAGTATTTACCTGTAATGTGACCCAGTGACCTACTTTTAGCCGCACTACCTGTTCCACAGTCCTTGCAAAAGCTATTGGCAGGGGCTCCTGGGTGGTTCAGTCGTTAAGCGCCTGCCTACGGCTCAGGTCGTGATCCAGGGTCTGGGATCGAGCCCTGCATTGGGCTCCATGCTCAGCGGGAGGCCTGCTTCACCTTCTCTGGACTCCCTCTGCTTATATTGCCTGCTCTCACTGTCTCTTTGTCAAATAACTAAATAACATTCTTTTTTAAAAAGCTATTGGCAATCGTGACAAAAAGGGATTGACCTGTCACTGAATGTGGCTGAACTAAGCTGGCTCCAGGAGAACTTCGGGGCCGCTGCACTGAGTGTACCCTCTGACCTTCAGCCAGGGTGGGATGGGGGGTTGCCTTCTACATGGCTGCTCACCAGAGACCTACTTTCATGGCAGCCATGTCACTAAATAGCCCTTGGCGTCTTTTTTTTTTTTATATTATTTGACCGATGTGAGCGAGAGAGTGAGCATGTGTGTGAATGGGGGGAGGGGGAGAGGAGGAGAGAGAGAGAGCCTCTCAGGCAGACTCCATGTGAAGCCTACACGGGGCTCGATCTCACGACCCTTAGATCATGACCTGACCTAAAACCAAGAGTCTGACACCTAACCGACTGAACCCCCCCCCCCAGGCATCACGGCTCTTGGAATCTTTTTGCCACCATTATGGAAGTCTGGCCTATTGCTGATTTAAGGACTACAGAAGAGATGGGCTAACAATCAAGCTGCATAGAATGCTCTAGTTTTAAGGAAAAAAGATGATGGGTGGGGAATTAAGTGCTCTGTGAATGGGCTGTTGAGCACTTAGAATATGGCTAGTGTAACTGAGGAACTGAATTTTTCATTTTATTCAATTTCTGTTTATTTCAATAGCCACATGTGGCTAGTGGCTCCCTTGTGGGACAGCTGGGAAGTAGTTCTGGTGTGGCCTTCAGAGCCTTGAGTCACATCCTAGCTCCGCTGCCTGCCTGTCTTTAGTAACCTTATGAGGTGTTTCTGAGAATTCGTCGACCCTTTAAAGCCTTCAGAGTGGTGCCTGGCGAGAAGTGTGTGTTTAGTTGAGGTTGCCTTATGATGTGTCCTCAGTGTTTGGAAGAGAATGGTGGCGGAGTTCATCTGGAATTTGAAACTCTACTGTTTTTTCTAACTTTTGTGTTTCCTTTCTTTCTTTTTTTGCCCTAGGTTGCTGCAGCAACTGGCCACACAGTAGTGTTGGTGGACCAGACAGAGGACATACTGGCGAAATCTAAAAAGGGGATCGAGGAAAGCCTTAGGAAAGTGGCCAAGAAGAAGTTTGCAGAAAACCCCAAGGTAATTTGTTTTATGTGACCTCAAGACCTGTCCTCTGAACATAACATGTTTGGTGGCCTTTGCTTGCTTTTTCGATTTGTCAAGTAAAGCTCATTTTCCCATAACTTTAGATCAATATAAATGACATATGATCACTGAACATTCTGTGAGGACTGACTACAAAACAGAAGTAAACAACTATTGCTGGGGAGGTTTTGAGGTAAGGGAGAAGATTTCTGCAGGTAGTGAACTCATTCTTTCTACTGGGAATTTGGGATGGAAGAACACCTGTTTTGTCATACAGATGGAAGAGAGCAAAACAGGAAGAGAATTTTGGTACTTGCAAGTTAAAAAGAGAATGATCTAATAAACATTGCATTTAGATAGAAAATCTGGACTGCTGGGGTGATGTCTTCCACACATTTATAATGTAGTTACGGGAGAGGGAAATATAGAGAGTGTTGTTCCCACTTCCCAGCAGCAGAGGGGGTATGAGAGCTTGAGGAACTCAGAAGGTCGGGAACTCTGGTTTACTGACTTTCTCATTGGACCTTCACGTTTAGTTGGAAATACTGCAGAAATCACCCAAGTGAAATTTTTTTTAAAAGATGTTTTATTTACTTGTTTGATAGATCACAAGTAGGCAGAGCAGCAGGCAGAAAGAGGGAGAAGCAGGCTCCCTGCTGAGCAGAGATTTCCCATGCGGGGCTCAATCCCAGGATCCTGGGATCATGACCTGAGCTGAAGACAGAGGCGTAATCCACTGAACCACCCAGGTGCCCACCCAAGTGAATTTTTCCTTACCTTTGCTACCTTCTTTTTTTTTTTTTTTTTTTTAAGATTTTATTTATTTGACAGAGAGAAATCACAAGTAAGCAGAGAGGCAGGCAGAGAGAGAGGAGGAAGCAGGCTCCCCGCTGAGCAGTAAGCCCGATGTGGGGCTCGAACCCAGGACCTGGGATCATGACCTGAGCCGAAGGCAGGCGGCTTAACCCACTGAGCCACCCAGGCGCCCCCCTTTGCTACCTTCTTAAAGTTCCTTGAGATTGCTCTCCTTGGGGCTTGGATGGAATTTCACTTCATATATGTGCAGAGAAGGGGGCAAGCGGGGCTTTTGTTGTGTTTGTCACCTTGGGTATCACAGGAGTGTGGCTATTCCCTTTCGAAATTTTGTGCTGTAAAATAATATGTTACAAATTTGCTATTTTAACTGTTTTTAAGGATACAGTTGGGTGACTTTAATTAATTCACGCTATTGTGCAGGGTATCACAACTCCTTACAAAAACTTTTTCATCTTTCCAAGAGAAACTATACCCGTTAAGCAGTAAGTCCTCATTCCCTCCTCCTCCCCACCCTGGTAACCTCTAGTCTGCTTTCTGTCTCTCTGAATTTGCCTCTCCTAGGGACCTCATGTAACTGGAATCAGGATGTTTGCCCTTTTACGACTGACTAATTTCGTGTGGTGTACTATCTTCAAGGTTCACACGGGTTGCAACGTGTGTCAGAACTTCATTCTTTTTCCTGACTGAATAGTATTCCAGTGTGTGTAGACCACATTTTGTTTAGCCATTCATCTGTCAGTGACACTTGCATTGTTCTCACCTTTTGGTCAGTGTGAACAATGCTGCAGTGAACGTTGCTATACTGTCTGTCCAGGTCCTTCTTCACTTCTTTCACATTTGTACTGGATGTAGAATTGCTGGGTTATAAGACAGTCCTGTGTTTGGCTTTTTGAGGCACCACCAGACTATTTTCCATAGTGGCTGAACCATCTTCCATTCCTACAAGCAGTATATGAAGGTTCCAGTTTCTTCACGTCCTCGCCAGCACTCGTAGTCTTCCATTTTTTCATCACAGCCGTCATAGGAGGTGTGAAGTGGTATCTCACCATGCATTTTCTTAATATGTAGTCACTTTTCAGAAACCAGAGAGGCAGGAGTGGAGTTAATTTTTACCCTCCCCCTGAAGAAATCAAAACACTAAATACCACAGGCAGATTAACATCTCTGTCACCTGTCCCCTATATTCTCCGTGACAGAGGGACCTGAGTTGGGCCTGTGCGAGGGTCCAGGCAAGTGGGATTTTAAGAGCCCTGGGCTAGAGGATGGAGTTGAGGACAGAGTGAGTCTGAACCCAGGTAATCTGCATTTTTCATGTGTTTACTCTGCAAACTTCTGCTGCTTGTCCCCTTTGGGCACAGGCTCTGGGCCCCACTCAGAGGGTTAAAAAACAAAAACAAGGTGCTTGTACTCAAGATGCACAGCTTCGGAAGAGTGAGTTCTCGGGAGCCTCGTCTCTCAGCCTTTCTCATCTCCAGCCAGCATGTGCGTGGGGGAGGGGCACAGCCCTTCGCCTTGTCTGCTTACCACCCCGTCCGCACCTGGCCCGCACCAACCCGCACAGCGGCCACAAGGGGCTGGGAGCGTGTGGCGTGGGGCGTGTTCTGTGTGTGAGACAGAGCCCAGAATTCAAAGACTTAATAAGAGAAAAGAGTCTAAAACATCTCAGTGCTTTTTACATTGATTACATGTTGAGATGGTAGTACCTTAGATGAATTGGGTTAAACAGTATTAGCTTTACCTGTTTACTCTTTATAATGCAGCCAGTAGAAAACTGAAAATCACCTGCCCTCTCAGGTGTATTTCTGTGGAACAGCTGTGAGAGTTGTTTTGTTGCGCAATGGTTTCGGATGCCTTTGCTGATGGTGCCCATTTTGATGCCCTAGGGACAGAGTCCATCTTTAGATAAAATGGCAGTTGATAGAGGTGCCGTCTTCGGCCCACACTAAGGTCTGTTTGTGGAAACGTGGAGTCACAGATAAGACCATGGTGGGACTGCGATCTCTTCGTGAGCAGAGGCTATGTCTGGCATGTTGTTGTGACCCCAGTAGCTGGCCCGTGCTGGGCACTGATTGCTTGCAGACTGATCGCTGAGTCTGGCGCGCTGACCCTCTCTTGCCCTTACTCAGCTCTTCTCTGCCCCTGTTAATAATGAACAGTCAGCACCACGTCTCAAACTAATGAAGGGTGCTAAGCTAAGCTTGTCCTCTTTTCCGGAAGGTCATATTTCAGCACCTGTTTCCTGCAACAGCACGTGGCAGTCTGTTCATGGTGGGCACAGAGAGAAAGCCGGCTCAGACAGGTGCTGCGAGAGGGCTGCGTGGTGACTGGGCAGAGCCGACGAACAGCGTGAGGGTTATGGCCTGTGCACCACAGCCATCTCGACCGGCAGCTGGCAGGTTCCCAGGCTGAGCCTTGCCCCAGCGTCTGCAAGTACCTGAGATGCCACCATCCCTGAGCAGACGTTTAGGGAGTTTTATTGCTTAGAATCCCTGGGTGCATTCAGGTTGCAAGTTCACCTGTCCTCACCCGCAGATCGCACATAGCATTTTCCAGTGGGTCCAGTGAACGCTCTCTTCTCCTTCCTCTCACTGTCAGGCGGGTGACGAATTTGTGGAGAAGACCTTGAGCAGCATATCAACCAGCACGGACCCTGCATCCGTAGTCCACAGCACGGACCTGGTGGTGGAGGCCATCGTGGAGAATCTGAAGGTGAAGAACGAGCTCTTCAAGAGGCTGGACAAGTTTGCCTCTGAGTACGTGACCCGTGGGCATTCTCGTTGGGTCTGGGGCTCCCTCCTGGGCTTGGGCTCTTCTCCCTGGAGGGAGTCTTTTGACACCAAGCCCACTTCTCCAAGCTGTTTCCAGAAGACCTGATGCTCTTTCCCTTGTCCTCCATCCTTCCACCCCCAGTTGGCTTCCCCAGGGTTGGGCCGCCTTCATCAGATCCTTGTCCCCCAACGAGGGTGGAATTCCCCACAGTAAAGTGGAGCGTCCCGTCAGGGACAGTTCTCTTTCTCCTGCAGTGTCTGGGCCATGGGCCCTCCTAGGCCAGAGGATGAAGAGGCTTGGGCACGTCCTCAGAGGTCTGCCGAGGAACCTCAGGGTCGTTTGTGTGTCCCCCTTTTTGAGTGGAACATAGAGTGGTGCAGTCGAGGGCAGTGCCTGTCTGTCTACACAAAGTTCCCTGGGCTTTCCTGTGTTGAGCTTTATCTGGCTTAAGTCACAACACTTGGGAGCATTACAGGAGCACTGAATTCTCACCGGGCGGGAGGGGGGAGCAGCCCCACGCAGGTGAGGCATCTGGGTGCCTGGGGCTCAGGACCGGTGGTGCAGCTCTCTTTCTCAGAATCTGGACCCTTTGTTTGTGTTTGACTTTTGACTTTTGGCAGTCGTGGCACCTGGCTGACTTATTCCCGCTCTCCTTGGGGCTTGTGTAACCACACGTCACCCTTCCTGGATAGAGCTGAAGTCAGAATAAGATTATAGGACAGAAGTAATCCTCAGCCAGTGAGCTGAAGAGGGGCTGAAGAGGGACGCTCGCATACCCGCCTGCGGAATGTCAGCCCCCATAGCTGTATGGCCTGGTGATCTGAGAAGCCCTGCCCTGACGCAGAGGAGAGCTCTGCCGGTCACCTGTAGGTCGCCAGTGCGGAGTGGGCTCATGCCCTTCATAAGTCATGAACCCCACCGGCCTCCAGGCAGTTTGGCCTTTATTGAAATACTGGTCATTCCACGGTGACAATGACCAGTCTGACTGCCCTCTCGTGCCTGCGTGAGTAATGGAAGGACTGTTGGGGAAAGTCAGGTGGCCTGGGGCCTGGGGCCATGTCCCCACCTCTTTGCTCTCTGTCCTCGGACAGTCATGAAGTCTTTCTGGCCATCAGTGTTTATCATCTGTAATTTGACTGAGGGGTTAAGAGTAAAACCTTTCTAAGACCTTCCCGTTCTGACTCCCTGAAGACGAGTTTCCCTAGTGATCTGCAGAACAGGGATAGCAGTGTCCTGCTGTGCAGACTTCTTTAGGGTATTCATTCGATTTGGCTCAGTTTCCCAGCACCTCCTGTGTGTCAGGCACTGTGCTAGGCTCTTCCGCTTAGGTTCCTGTCACACAGATGAGCCTTGTGAAAGGGCACTCCAGAGGAGGCACACCGTAGATGTGACCTTGCTTCTGGCCATCAGCTGGCCATCTCTGCACTCTTGTTTTCATTTCATTTATTTATTTTATTTTATTTTTAAAAAGATTTTTTTTTAAAGATTTTATTTATTTATTGACAGAGAGATAGAGAGCACAAGTAAGCAGAGCAGCAGGCAGAGGGAGAGAGAGAAGCAGGCTCTCTGCTGAGCAGGAGATCTTGGTCTTGGGCTCGATCCCAAGACCCTGGAACCATGGCCTGAGCCGAAGGCAGCTGCTTAACCAACTGAGCCACGCAGGCACCCCAAGATTTTATTATTTGACAGAGAAGCACAGGCAGAGCTGCAGGCAGAGGGGGAGGGAGAAGCAGGCTTCACGCTGAGCAGAGAGCCCGATGTGGGACTTGATCCAGGAGCCTGGGATCATGACACTGAAGGGAGCAGCTTAACTGACTGAGCCACCCAGGTGCCCTCTTGTTTTCCTTTCAGATCACCTTTATTAACCCCCTACTAAGTTTTGTGGGTGCCTTTTTAGGTAGCTTGATTGAGATATCCTTGACTGCTGATTTCTGCAGTAACTCCTGTAATGGGAGAAGAGAACGTGTTCTAGTGGTGAGGTTCCCAGTAGCACCCCTGACGCGCCCTAGGAAAGAACACGACTTCCTTGGCTGCGGAAGTGCAGATGAAGAGGGGGGGTCGCGGCCCACGGAGAGCCCGGCTGTCCTTGTCCTCCCCCTCTGGTTCACCAGAGTCCCCACTGCGCCCTCTTGTCTTCTCCACACTAAGCCTTGGGGTGTTGCCAGTGATCATCGTGTTTGTGCTGTCGATTTTCTGTTAGTACCTGTAAGAGGAAAGTAGTGTTTGGGTCTCTGAGTGTCAGAAAGGGAAAAACCAAAGACCATCCAAGAGTCCAGTATCCCAAGGAAAATGTGAGGGTGTACTTTTTTGTGGAAGGTAAGGCACCCCTGTAAATTGACTGTGTCCGCACATTGTGTTTGTGTGGAAAGAAGGCAGTATGAGCGCTATTAGGAGCAGAGCCAGCCCAGCTGATTGGGTGAGGGGGAAGGTACAGGTCTGTGAGGAAGAGGCATCTTTCCCCTGCTGGTAAAGGTTCACCGAGAGCACTTGAACTGGAGACACTGGGGACTGGGCTCTGATGTAACTTCACCCTTTAATGAAATGTGCTGTCCAGTGTGCTTCCATCTTTCCTCTCTGCAGGGAAGTTGCCTTCCGTTGTTCTATAAGACGGCACCCCAGTATGAGTAGCAGCCCCTGCCCGTACAGCCTTGGGGTGCCACGGCCTGCTGCTGTCTTTGGGGTCACGGTGTGCAGCCTCATGGTGCCTCTGCCAGCCACACTTGTGTTTCTTCCCCCCGACCGCTCCTCCCTGACTCACCCCTGATTGCAGGCAGATTGTAGTATTGCCTTTCGGGTAAGCTAGAGCCCCCAAATCTGGTCAATCAGGGGCCACTCTGCCTGCCTGCACCAGGCCGTTCTGGTTCTCGTTAGCATTAGGTGTTTTATGTTTGTGTACCCACAAGATGGTGCTATAGGAAAGCCTAGAAGTCTTGCTTGTCTTTGTTTTAAAGATTGGCCCCTAATGCCTTTGGCACCCCACTTTATGGTGGTCTTTAAAAATTGAATTTGGATTAAGTCAATTTGGATTTTTAGAAATTTATATTAGCAGACACACAGAGATGGTACTGCTTTTTTAGATTTCTTTCTCTCTTTTTCTTTCTCTTTCTTTCTTTTTCTCTTTCCTTCCTCTTTGAGAGTGAGTAAGGCTGGGGTAAGAGACAGAGGGAGAGAGAGAATCTTAACCCCCATGCAGGGCTCAGTCTTACAACCCTGAGATCATGACCTCGGCTGAAATCAAGAGTTGGACGTGCAACTGGCTGAGCCACCCAGGCGCCCCTGCTTTTTAAGGAGATTTTATAAGCAGAATACCTTGAGCTACATTTCTTGTAGATGAATGTGTATCCTTCCTTCTCCAGATCTACCTGTGTAACCTTAAAACTATTTTTAGACCATGTTGGTTTTTCTTCTGTTTTCATTTTAATTCCCATTCATGGAACATGAAAGCTTTTCACTTGAGGGGGAAAGATCTTAGTTCTTTTCGAGTTTTTTGTTGACTTTGAGGGTCTGTGCTCACTTGGGGTTTCATTTTGTGACTGAGGCTGCTACTTAATTAACCTCAGTTTTCCCCCATATACCATAAAAATTAACAACTACAAGTGGAGACATGTTGCCTCCCGAAAATAAATGGAAGATTGGTAAAGACTAACTACACCCTCTGAAACAGGTAAGTTTAAATTACCTAATTTAAAGATTCAACATTAAAATGAAACTGCGTCACTTGATTTCAACTTCTCGTGTGAAGATCTCTCTTCCCCGACTTCCTCCAGGGGTCAGGACAGCAGATCTGGGCAGTGGGCGGTGGCCTTGTGCATTGTACCCGAGGGCAGTCCTGTTTGTTGCCAAAGACGGGACTCATCCCGACACTCCACGGTCTCTCCTCTCCGCAGACACACGATCTTTGTCAGCAATACCTCCTCTCTGCAGATCACAACATAGCCAACGCCACCATGAGACAGGACCGATTCGCCGGGCTCCACTTCTTCAACCCAGTGCCATGATGAAGCTGGTGGAGGTCGGTGGGCGTGTGCTTGGTGGTGTTTGCTTGCCTCGCCAGCTCCGCCAGTCCTGCTCTCAGACTCATGCCCCTTCTGCCATCCGGGGGGGTGGGGCCTCCAGGTGGATTTTGTTGGGTGGTTGGAAGGTGTCTTGGGGCACGGAGCCAGAAGAAGAGAGAGCCCCTGATATGTAGGGAGGCCTCTGTGCTTTCGTTTCTTCGCAGCCCGGTGGTCTGACCAGTGATGTCCGGAGGGCTACTAACTCTGGGATGTCATTTACTTTTTGTGCCATATGGGGTGGGCAGTGCAGGGAGAGGCGTCTGACTGGGAAGACAGCACTGCAGACCACTGGCTCTCAGAGGCCACAGAGGCCAGAGCCGCACGTGTTCATACAGTCTCAGTGAGGTCAGTGTGCTCCAGGCTGTGATGGAATTTTATCAGCCTGTTTTACACAGGAGCCACTGCACCCCCTTGTCCACCGTCGCTGGGGTGAATTCTGGCCCAGGTAACCGGGCCTTACTGTTGTCTCCAGATGAGGCCCGTCTCCCGGTGTTTTGATAGTAGCTGTTCAAGCAGCTCTCCATAGCCTGAATGTCCTGAGCACAGACCTTTGGAGGGGAGTGGGGCCCCTGGTGATCCTGTTGGGGTCATTTCCGCTTGCTTGCTTGCTTGCTTGGAGACTTGGGTACAGGGAGACGAGTCACAATAGACAATTTGCACCTGAAATGTGGCAACTTGCCTTTTACAGGGGGCTAATTACAGGGTCTGAGGAGCAGCCGCTGTTAAAGTAGCATTTGTTCTGGGGTTGAAGAGTTATTGCCGTGCGAAGTGTGGGGGATGTGAAGCCAGGCAGACCTCCGGGGGTGGGCGGGGGCTCCCTGGGAGAGTCTTGGGGTTTGCTTTCTCCCCTGGTGCCTTCTCCTGCCAGCCCTTTCCGTCCTTCATCTCGCATGCCCTTACCCCTGCATCCTCCTGCCTAAGCATTCACCTCTAATTCTAATTCACTTTTAATGACTACTGTATGTCCTAAGTTTTCTCTCAAAGACAGCTCTGAGCTATCTGTGATAGGAATTTATCTGTTCTGCTAGCATTGCTCCTCAGCTGCTTCCAGTTACTCTCCCGTCCAAGGATGTCTTTGAAGAAGTGAAGAATGAAGGGGAGGGGTGGGTAATAAAAGAAGCAGAGAAGACCAAAGAAGTGGGCTAGAATTTTCAACCTTTCGGTGCTTAGGGACTAATCACTTTCCTAGTCACTGTGTCAGGTATGTGTGTTTGGAGATAAAGACACGTTGTATATACATTTCCTTCAGACTCTAATGCTGTTTTCTACTGCAGTTATGTAATAGTATAGGTCTGTGTCTTTGAGAAGGTAGGGTGTTGGTTGTTAAAGGCTAATGCTTAGCATATGTTACCATTTTCTAGAAAATGTTTTCTAGAAGTGCTCTTTATTCAGTTTTTATTCTTGGGTGTTCACATATGTGTCGCTGGTGGTGAGCATGACAGTGAATCATGTCCTAAGTTGAGCCTTTCTGCTCTACTGGGACGGGACTCCACACGTATGTGTGTATGTGTTTTTTTTCCAGACTTTGTATTGGAGCTATAAACAGAATATCTGTAACACATTGCTGCTTGTTGAGTGGATGAATAAATATGCCTCCTCTTATTAAAAAATCTTTACTATTGACTCCTTTAATCAAGTAAATTACATTGAAAACTCTATAATTAGCAGCCTTCGTCCTAGTTCAATCTGCAGGGTTCTGCTGGAGACCTTTTCACACCTCCTTTTGAATCACTCTCGGATTGCGTTGGGTTGAAGGTGTTTGCAGAGCAGTTTCTGGTCCATCTCCTCCCATTCCTCATCCCCATCGTCCTGGTGCTTTTGTCTGTGCTTCTCATTCACTTCCCTCAGTGTCATAACATACAGCCACACCCCAAACTGTGATCACATTAAAGACGGGTGGTGGTAATTCTCTCCATTTATATAGCACCTTTCATCCTGCACAGACACTGGCTCATTAAGCCACACAGCCCTCTTGCAAGACGCAGGACGTGGCAGATATCATTATCCCTGTTTCATAGTAGAGAGGTGAAGCACGGGGGTTGACTAAGTTGTCTCACCTCATATAAAGGGTCTAAGTAGAAGCCAAGCCTGTTTTGCTTTGACTCCCATTGAAGTCCTTTACTGGCATATACATATATATATATATATATATATATATATATTTTTTTTTTTTTTTTTTTTTTTTTTATTTTAAGTTTAAATTCGCCTGGGTCTCTTTCCATTTGCCATAATCTAGTTGCTGACAGGTGTGTTGTGTCCTGGGGCTGGCTGCAGGTGAGGTGGTTGGTGAGACCTCCCAGAGTGGCAGCGGCCTCTGTGAGCGGGGCGACTGGCCCTTTGCTTGCTTGCAGCTCTGGGGTCCAGCGGGCTGCCAGGAGCCTTCCCCAGGTGCACAGCAGGTGGTAGGCCCAGCCTGAGGCACCCATGTGCTGGAAATGGAAACCTTCTTCTAGGATAAGCCTGTTCTTGGGCATGTGTGCGAGAGAGAGTGGAGTATTGTTCTCTGTTTTCTGGGACACAGTCTCCTCATCTGGACCAGAAGATGGCACTCCAGGCAGAGTACTATAAGGGCACTTGTCATACTCAGTAGACCTCCCATTACCTCCCTGAAGTATAGTAACAGTACCGAGTAAAACAATACAAAGTAAACATTCCTGAGCACTTTCTACCTCCTAGCATCTGCCTTGAATGCTTTCCCTTCCGGATCAATCCATTGTCATCTCACCTCAGGCTGCTTGAGGTGGGGAGAGTGAACTTAGTGTCATCTCAATTTCAAGAAATGTGCCCAGGGTCACAGAGCCAGTAAGGTGGTGTGATGGCATTGGAACCCCGGTCTGTCTCAGGGAGAAAGTCTGTAAAACTCTCCTACACACATACACATTTTATATTTTAAGCCTTGATTTTGTACATTCTGTACTACTTTATTATCCTTTTTTAAAGATTTTATTTATTTGAGAGGAGTGCACACAAGCGGGGGGGTGATAGAGGGAGAAGTAGATTCCCTGCTAAGCAGGGAGCCTGATGTGGGGCTCGATTCCCGGACTCTGAGATCATGACTGAGCCAAAGGCAGACACTTAATGGACTGAGCCACCAGGCACCCCTAGTTCTTTGCTGTCTTAATGTGGACATTTTGGTAAATGTTTTGTTTCTGGGTTTAGATTCTTGTATTGTGGAATGAAAACTTCTGTATAGACACTTTACATCAGTATTTTCTTGAATTGTCCTGTGGCAATTGTTTGCTGACTCCCTGGTCATAATCCTCTGCTTTGCATTTCCAGGTCATTAAAACACCAATGACCAGCCAGAAGACTTATGAATCTCTGATAGACTTCACCAAAGCCCTGGGAAAGCATCCTGTTTCTTGCAAGGTAGAGTATAGGTACTTTGGGAAGGGGGTGGTTTTCCTCAGAATTGACTCATTTGGGGTAGAATTCATCTGTAGAAGGATGTGAGGGTTGGGGGCACTCTCATGTCAGGGCTGTCTCGGGGCTGGGAAGAGCAAGCTGGGCCTCTTCTCTAGTTTGCTGGCAGGGGAGCTGGACCCAAAGCCTTGCCCGTGGCTCTCTGGTAGATCCTTTGAGATCTGAGGAGAGCCAGGGCTTCATTTGAGGAGAAAACTTCCCCGTGGGTCTTGGCTTTTGTCTGTGGATGGGCTGCTATGTTTCCATAAATGGTTTAGTGGTCCCATTGGCTTTAACCTCTGCTGGGCCTGGGGGAGCCATGGAGCCTGTGTGTCAGCCGATAGCATGGTAGGACACGTGTATCCACGAACTGAAAACCAGTGCCTCACTTTGGGAAAGAGCGCAACAGGTGGCTAGGGAAATAACGAGAGAGGGGAAGAGCCCACTTCCCCATGTGGGATTAATGAAGCAGTTTCTCAGGGAGAGTGGCAATTATGGTCTTGGTCTTGTTTTCATTAAGAAGCAGGGCTCCGTGGGAAGCATGCCTCCCACCCTTTCTTCCTTCTTGCCACACTCCAACACTTCGTTGGTGTAAGTGAAATGACCCCAGTGCTGTCACTGCGGTCATTCTCCTTCCGTCTCCGTTGCCTCTAGCTCCTCTTTAGCCCTCCCAAGGCTCAAGGACTACACTTCTGCATGACTTGGCAGTTTTTCTAAATGGGCACTTGTGCCATACCGTTAAAAAGTCTTGTAAGTGTGCATCTCTTTTTTTAACCATAATCTTTCTGTCATTGCGGTTCTTCTTACAGAATGCTTTTGCTTTCTAAACTCCTCTCCAGTTCAAAACTCACAGTATTGGAGTAATCTGTGGAAAGGTCTGTTTCTGATCCTCTGAATGAGTCCTCCGTCGGCATGGCCCCTGTAGGCTTGAGAGAGCAGACTCACGTGCCTGTCCCCCGTCAGGAGAGTAGCCTTATTAGAGAGTCTCATTTTTAGCACTCGTTTTGATTTGTTTAGTGGTTTTCCTTTTTAGTTGTTTAAATTTCTGTTTTTAGTTTTTTTAAAGATTTTATTTATTTGACAGAGAGAGACACAGCAAGAGAGGGAACCACAAGCAGGGGGAGTGGGAGAGGAGGAAGCAGGCTCCCGCTGAGCAGGGAGCCTGATGTGGGGCTCGATCCTAGGACCCTGGGATCATGACCTGAGCCGAAGGCAGATGCTTAATGACTGAGTCACCCAGGCACCACTGTTTAGTGGTTTTACATTGTCTGGATTTTTTTTTTTTTTTTAAGTCCAATTAATAACCAGAAGTTGCACTCTCTCACTGGGTTATGCTTTGTTCGTGGCAGAAAGTAGTAACGGTGTGAGAAAGAGCATCTGTGTGTCGCATGAAAAACTAGGTAAGAAAGTGGAAATGTGGGGCAAGCAGTGATTGTCCTGAGCAGCATGATCACTCATTCACAGAGAGTGAGGGTCCCTTCTTCCACTGGAGTGGCCCTCGCAAATGCAGGAATGAGAACTCCCTGATCTCATAAAACTGCCTTGTTACATCATGTTCAGAACTCTTTCTGGGTGATACCTTCCAGCTTTCTGGGTCAGTTACTCGGGCTCTCGATGAAGTGTCCAGACAGTGTAAGGCAACCCTGAAGAACAAGGGTCAGCACACTTCCCTGCAGAGAGCCAGATAGTGAGTGTTTTCCGGTATATGGTCTCTGCTCTAACTACTCGGCTCTGTTGTTGGGGGTGAGCGGAGCGGCGGGGGGCAGCCTAGACAGTACACGCAGGGCCCGTGGCTGTGCCATGGTGGTGGAACAGTACAGAGGCAGGCTGGGGGCCGGATTTGGCCTGTAGGATCACAGCAGACCAACACGCAACCATAGCAGATGATGCTGATGCACCCGGACCGTGTGTTTCTTCATAGTGAGACGACTTGAGAGCGTGGTGTGGAAAGCATGAGACCATGGACTCTGGAGCCAACATGACTGGATCACATCCTGGCTCTGGCACTCGTTAGCTGTGTGATCTTGGGCAAGTTACTTAACCTCTCTGGGCTCAGTGTTCTCTCCCCCTCGTAGGTTATCATAAGGAGGAAATGGATTAATATTTGTAAAGTACATAGAATAGTACTTGGCACATAGTATGGTAAATAAAGCATATTTAATAAATGAGTATAAAAGTATAAGGCATCTGGTTACATAAAATTAAATTGCTTTATTAAGGGGCTGTGTCTCTTTACAGTACAGTTTACATATCAATATCGTGAGAGTACATGTCTCTCTGAATCATCAGTGGCATTGAATATTAGCATGAGGGGGAAAAACCCTTTTGCCGGGGCGCCTGGGTGGCTCAGTGGGTTAAGCCGCTGCCTTCGGCTCAGGTCATGATCTCGGGGTCCTGGGATCGAGTCCTGCGTCGGGCTCTCTGCTCAGCAGGGAGCCTGCTTTGCTTCCCTTCCTCTCTCTCTGCCTGCCTCTCTGCCTGCTTGTGATCTCTCTCTGTCAAATAAATAAATAAAATCTTAAAAAAAAAAAAAAAAACACCCTTTTGCCAGTAATCTTATTGGCAAAATGCCATTTTATTCTAATGAGAACAACTTTGATTACTAGTGAGTTTAAATATTTTGTGAGTTTTAGCACTTTTTTGGTATTGAGCTCTGTGGATATTAACTGTATAAAACTCCATGTATTCTGATTGGAGCAAACATTTTCCCCTGGGTACTTTCTGACTTCTAACCTTGTAGAGGTGTGCTTCGTCTGCCCTGCCCTGAGCTTCTACAGTAAACTTTCCGAGGTTGAAAAGCACTTTGGCCCTAGTTATAAAGTCAGCATCATTTCCTTAATACAGTTGTGGTTAAGCTGATGCAGCCGTTTTGCTTATCCCTGTGGTCCTGTGGAGCTGGGAGCAGGGCATGCTTCTGCTTGTGCAGAGTTACAGGAGGGACAAATCCAGTGGCTTTACTGCCTAGTTTACACAGCATGCAGTCAGGCTAGTTTAGACTAATGAGGGGGGCAGGCTGGCTTTCATTTGTACATTTATTGAGGGCCTAGTGTGTGTACTAGAAAGGGAACACAGGGCCCAGGGCAATAGCGAGGAGTTCTGTCTGCAGGAACATTGCAGCCTTTTGTTAAAATTCATACATTTACTTAGTGGTAATCAGCTTCATAGAAATAACACCAAAAAAAATTACCAGCCAGGCCTGCCCCACAGATTCCCCCAGAGAGACCACATCCCACAGGAGGCCTCCAGGAGAGCTGATTAGCATGGTAATGAGGAGGAAATCGAAAGGGGTGTGCGGTCCAGGGCGGGGGGTTATCTGGGGTGCAGGGACCTTCTGCCCTGGCACCTGTCCCCAGTTGCACTGCCTGGCACGGTGCCCTGGAGTGTGAGAACAGCCCAAGTAGCCCAAAGATGGCCCCAGGGAGTCCAGGCAGTGGCGCTTCTGTGCAGATGGTTCAAGGTGGCGCATGCTCTTTCCAGAGCCCTGAAAGGGGTCCAGGCAGGGAGAGGGGTGAAGGGGCGACCATTTGAGGGTTGGCCGTGTGCATAGCATCTTGTGTGTTTTCTGAGTTGTCTTCACAACTTGCGGAAATTATGACTCTCATTTCACCTGTGATGAGCCTGATTTCAGAGTGTCTCAGTGTCAGAAACTATTAGCATTCGAGCCAAGACGGCCTGCCCTCCGAGCTTTGGTCTTTCCAGTGACCTCTCTGCTTTCATCTGCCTTTGTTTCCGGATTCCTGCAGTGGGGGCATCTAGGCTTGATCTTATTTCATTTTTTTTTAAGCATTAGAACCGTTGGATAAATTGTCATGTACCATAGAAGTAGGGCCGTGCTGGGAGTTCAAAAGAAACCTTGAGAACACTGAGCTTTGTCAGTGCAGGTCATATGATGCAGAGGGAGAAGGAGCAGTCTGCTGACTCGCAGAAGATCAAGTTCAGTGAAAATTCACCTGTCTTTGATTTTTCTCTCCTAAAACAGGACACTCCGGGGTTTATTGTGAACCGTCTGCTGGTGCCGTACCTCATGGAAGCGATCAGGCTGTACGAACGAGGTAGCTGTCCTGATCCGGGCTGGGGGGCAGTGGGTCTTAGCTCTCAGCGCCGCTCCCTGGTTCTCAAGCAGCCCTGTGGGAATGGTGAGGCCATGCAGGGTTCGGGAGGTGCTTCTCTTCCTTTAGCTCTGTGAATCAGCCTCCCTCTGGACCCCAGGACCTTTGTTGTTGTGTCCCCCTGCCCTCTGGGTTCCTTGTGAGGCCTCTGAACTGCTGTGAGGCCTCTGAGCTGCTGAGATGTGGCTCTGGAATGCCCCCTCTCCCCCCAAGCACCCAATTACAGTCAGCCAGAGCAGCTGCATGGCCAGCCCGGATTTATAGCCTGAATCTCTGCTTTTGATGAAAAGTTTCCTGCTTAAAATAATAATAGTGTAAAAATCACTGGACTAAGGGACCTTTAACATCCTTAAAGTTCTGAAATTTGTGACTCTGTGATAGGTGATGGGAGGTAAGTGACAAGGCTGATAGGGGACAATGACTATTTCTAAGAGCCTTCCCCATCCTTACTAAATGATGCCATGATGATTTGATGATTTTTTTTTAACCTTAAGAATGGTCTCAAATGCTTTTCTCAATACTTGTTGATTTACAAAGAAAGATTTCCCCTGTTATAAAATTATAGAACTTGGGACATGGTCCAAGGTTATAAAATGGTGTGCATTCTCCTGCCTCCCTTCCCTACCACATTTCTGGAAAGGTAACTATGTCAGCTTCAAAGGCAAATAGGCCTTAATAGGACTGGATAAAAAGCAACTGTAATTGTTTTCAATTACTTCATTCACAAATGCTTGCTCCTGAGAATGTCATTTTTGAAACAAAATATTTATACCAGCTCTTCAGAGAGATGAAAGCACATTTGCTTCCTCAAAATCTGCTTTAAATATTAAAACTTTTCTCTGTTTTATGGAAGCATTTGCCACACTTTTGCTCCAAGATCAAACCAACACTTCTGTGTTTATCTATCAACAAATATGCCTAATTACACCTCAAAGAGTGCGTGAAGCATTTTACCCTACTTTGAAAGGCAGGTGGGTTTTTTTTGTTTGTTTGTTTTTTAGTGTAATGTTTTAGAATGTAGCATGCGGGTAATCTACTTCTTGATTTTTTTTTCCTCACTAAAACATACTGTCACTTTGATATATTTTCAGATGCACCTTGTATCTGAGTGTAAGTGGAGAGGCGTTTTCTTGTCTTTTGCTCCCCTCCCACTGGCAGTGGTCCCTTTGACCTTCTCCATCAGCACCCCTCACCCTGCCCTATGAGGTGAGGCTGGATGGGGGGGTCTGAGCCCCGGGGGACGTGTTCTTAGAGACTGCCCATGGTGCTACCCAGGACAGCACGGCACTGCTTGCCCCTCTGCCTCTTTCCCCGCGGCTGCTCGGGGCCTGGGAGCTGGAGCGTTGGCTTCGGGAGCAGCTGGGGCCATGTGTGGGGTGGGCGTGTGGCCCGGCAGGCACACTGTGGTCTGGACTCCATGTATCCTGCCTCGGGCTTCTTACCAGGCCCCTTTGCCCTGTCTCCACTGCCCCCCGTTCCGGCCCGGTGAGAGGGGCACCCACTCTCAGTGGCTGGTGGAACTGCGTCATTTCTACTCTGAAACCTGAGCTAGTTTGGATCCTCCCTCTCCTGTCTGCCCTGCCTGTTCATTTGTCACGTCGTCCGGGAGGGCGAGGAGACCCTGCCTGCCGCACCTCCCAACACATGGCGAGGAAGCTTGGGGCCAGCAGCGGAGTTGTGCAGCGAAGACCCTCTGACACTTGGCTTTGCCCAGCCTCTTCCCAGCTTCTCCAGGGAGCTCCTCTACGTACAACAGCATCTTAGTCAGTGTGGGCCCCGGTAACACCAGCCCCGCAGACTGGGTGGTATATCAACAACAGACATTTATATTTCTCACGGTTCCACAGGCTGGAAGCCGGGGTGCCAGATGCTGGGATTCTGGCGAGGGCCTCTTCTGGGATGCACACAGCTGCCGCCTTGTATTTTCATGTGGCAGGGAGCAGAGAGGGGAAATGAGCTCTCCTGACTCTTGGAAGGGCTCTCATCCTTTCATGGGGTTCCACCCTCACGATCTCATGTCATCCTGGGGCAGAGGTTTAACATGCCTTCTGGGGACATGCACAGTTGGTCCCTCACAGAACCTGTCAAGCCGGGCTGTGTGTGCCATGCGCAGAGCTTGGCGAAGTGCCGCTCCAAGTAGGGGAGGCCCCTTGGGGGGATGTGTTGGCATTAGAGCAGTCACCTCTGTCACTGCCGCTTGGGCCCCCTGGGCCCCTGGGTGACTGAGGGCCCTGCACCAGCGCTGCTGGCCAGCCCCCTGGGGCGTCTGGGGGCACTGTGTCTCGTCCCCCGCCACTGCTCTCTGATGCTCTTGGCCTTGTGGCTTCTTCCTCGGGCCTGCCTTCTCAGTCCTTTGGCTTCTGGCCTCACTCTGCATGGCTCTCATGTGTTCATGCTGTAACGGGCAGCCTGGTGGGTGCAGTTGGTCCCCCTCATCCCGGCAGCTTTGAGCAGGCTGGTGCCCTGTAGCAGACTGCCACACCTGTTGGATGCCCCTTCCTGCCAGGCCCCAGGCAGCTCTTCTGGAAGGGCTGGGCTGGTGGGGGCCCCCATCACGGTGTGACACCCTGCGCCCTGTCATTCCTCTGCTGAAGAACTGTTCGGTGTTTCTGTTGTAGTCTACTGGATACAGTTCCCTTCCCGGAGAAGCTGCTCTCAGCTTCCCCTCTGCCCTTGCTGCCCCTGCTGCCTCCCCCTCTGCCAATGGACCTTACTCCCACCGTTATTACAAGGTCCTGCCTGATGTTCCTGGGGTTCCAAGCTGGTCCTGATCTGTTTTCTTTTCCTTCTCTTTACAGCTTGACTCTCCCTCAGGGTGGTTGCCACTCTCCTCCCTGTGGCAGGGCGTCCCTCTGTTGCTGGATACTCTTTTTTTCTTTTGGGGCCTGGGAAGTGTCTCCTCTTTATTGTGGCCCAGAGTGCCCGGACAGGCACTTAGGGAGCTGTTGATGGAGAAGGGAGTCGGGGTGCTGCCCGGTTTGTTGTTAATGCCGAGAATGGTTGGTAGGTGGCGCTGGTGAGCCAGCCTAGGAAACAGGAAACGCGTCTGGCTGCTCCCAGCTCCCCACTGAGCAGGAGGTCTGGGGGCTCACTGAGTTAGGGGCTTTTAACTGGGGAGAGGCGGGAGGCCCCATGAACCTCGTGAAGTTGATGTGAAGTTTTGTGTTTGCGTTTTATTTGGGGCAGGTGTCCTCTTGTCAGTGAAGTGCTTGATTCTCTACAAGTTTAGGAATTACTGGTCTAAAGCACAGTTCCATATTTAACTCCCACGTGGAACAGCAATCTGTGTCCTTTATTTCTCCCTCTTTTTGCCTCTTTTGCTCTGTATTACTGAGAATTTTTAGAGTTGCTGACTTTGTAACACTGCTTAGGTTCTTTTTCTTTGATATGCTTTATCTTCATACTGTTTTTTGAAATAAGAGAGTCTTCACGTGAGTCTCTGAATCCGGAATTACAGAATTGCCTCCAGGGTTCATTGTTTGTCCTTGAATATAGATTTGATGAAATGGCTTTAGGTAAGTTGGGACTGTTGTGCTACGAGATTTCTGTTCCCAGGAGCGGATATTCTAATGAAGGGAGCCATCCACAGCGAATGAGGCAGTAGATACCGTGTTGGGTTGTGACCAGTAATCTGGAGAGAGATAAAGGGAAGAGGATGGCAGGAGTCCTAGCCTCGAGTTCTTACAGTTGCTAGTTTATATGCAGGGAGAGGGTGGGGTGCTCTGATGAAGGGACACTTGAGCAGAAGCATGTGGGAAGCAAATGTCAAATGTTGGAGGAGGGAGGGCCCTAGGCTCAGGGAGCAGCAGGTGCTGGGCCAGGAGAGGCGCATGCTGGGTGGTCTTTTAGCATTCTGACTCTTAACACCACAGAAGTCTCAGGGTCCAGTGAAGGCCTCTGAGCAGAATCCATTTATCAGCTGCTGTGTTCTTGCTCGTTTCTCCTTGGCACATGCCTTTCCCTCTGCCTGGGAGTTGGTCCCCCTGGTCCCCCAGGCTCTTCCTGCCTGCCGTCCCTTGGGATTCTCTTCATCCTCCAGGACCTGGGCCTCCGTGAGTGGGTTTTGGTGACATGTGGGCACTGCAGTTACATCTCTCACCTTTGCCCATGCAGAGGCATGTCGGTCTTCATGAATCTTCAACAGGGGGTTGGTGAAGTTTTTGATTTACACATCTGAGTCGTCCCACTATATCATGAGTACTTGAGCGGTGGTCTGGTTTTTCTCTGTCTCATCCTAAGTCTCTGGTGCCTGGTATGGAGCAGACATAAAAGTGGAAGAAAGGAAGGACGGTTGCCACCTGAAGCCGATGTATTTGATCATTTTTGCTCTTTTTGCTTTCTTACAGCCTAAAACTCAGAATTGTGATTCTCAGCACCCCTGGTTGACAAATCAATGAAGCACTAATAATGTCACCCATAGGAAATAATCAGTTGGTATTTGAATCACCTTCAACTGTGCTTCATAGACTTTTTAAAAAATAGAGTGTGGGGGTGCCTGGGTGGTGTGGTTGGTTAAGTGTCCGACTCCTGGTTTCAGCTCAGGGCAGGGTCTCAGGATCATGAGATTGAACCCCACTTTAGGCTCCGTGCTCAGCACAGAGTCTGTTTGGGATTCTCTCTCAGAGAACTTCAGACCTTCCAGAGTTCTGCTTCACTTGTGCTCTCTCTAAAGTGAATAAATAAATCTTTAAATACACACACACACACACACACACACACACACGTATATACATATATATACACACTTATATACATATATTCTTCATGTCTAAAAATCTGAAACATGTTCAGGTATAACATTCTCTTGGAGTATTTGAACTTTTTTCTCCTTTCAATTAGCTCTGGTGTAATTCACCATTTCTTTATATTTTGGAACAAAATTCCACATAAAAATAACTTGTTATAGACTATTCCCATTCCTCATTTTGGAGAAAAGGAACCAGGTTCTCTGAGAGACTTCTTGTGGCCTGAGGACCATAAGAGTGAAGGGTAAAATTCCAAGGAAAAAGCACACTGGCTCTTATCCTAGTCTACCAAACTCAAACTTGAGTGGCAATTCTAAATCAGATTTGGGCTTCTTTTTAAACTTCATCTTGACTAAAGGGTTGATGGGAGTGGAATTCCAGAGGAATACTCATTAATTGTAAAACCAAGAAAGCTGGAAAAGTAAAATATGCATAATAATACATATAAAAATACAAAGGTTTGTTTTTTCCTGTTTTAAAATCCTGTTTATCAGTAAAAATGATGCTCTAGCTTTAAGTGATGTTGGGAAATCCCAAACCATTAAAAATAACTAATGTTTCCAGGCCACCAGGGCCTTCTCCCTGTGTGAACACCATAGCAGTGCTCTTGAATGGACCTTGGAGAACAGCGTGGTGGAATGGCTTTGGAAATCTTGTGGTGTGTTTGGCGTGTACCTCTGTGATGAAATCTTACCATTGCCAGAAATCCTGACTCTGGATATTTTTTGAATGTGCAAATTTGCAAAACTGAATTCTGGGGTTAACAGTATGACAAGGAGAACCGTGGGAAATACAGTGATGGCTCAGTGCTGCCCTCTTGTTCTCAGGTGATGCATCCAAGGAGGACATCGACACTTCCATGAAGCTGGGAGCTGGTTACCCCATGGGCCCATTTGAGCTTCTCGATTACGTGGGGCTGGATACTGTGAAGTTCATTTTGGATGGTAGGAATTGGACTTCTCTCTTATCTTTCTGTAATGCAATTGAGGTAGTCTCTTTTGACTGTGAATTACAGTGCCTGTTTCCAACCGTAACTTCAGACCTTCCAGAGTTCTTTCCTACCAACTTAAAGATTCAAATTAAAAGATGGCAGGAAAAGGAAAAATGTGCTTGCCAGCATCTCCTCATAGGGTAACTTATTTTTAAAACTTTTCATCTTGAAACAATTATAGATTCAGAGGAAGTTTCACATATGGCACTGACCGGTCCTGTGTACCCCTTCCCTGGTTTTCCCTAATGGTTCTGCGGGACAGGATCGCACTGGAAGCGGACATGGTACACTGTGTCTTTCCATCATAAATGCTCATCTGTGTATAACCTCCACTTCTGTGGAGCTCTAACCTCCTTTAAAGACAATAATATATCTATTTAGTGGCTCTGAAGACGGAAACATAATTATGAAAACTGGGCTCCTAAAGTTTAGTGTAGCTCCTGCTCCCACCTCTCATGAAGAACACCTACGTATTTGTGGGGAACAAGGAGGGTTCTAAGTGAAGCGTGAACTTTTGGATTTAATGAGCCTGCCAGATCCCAGTGGCAGCAAATCCAGTTTTTAACATGTGTTCCAGAAGTCGTTTCACTGTGCCACTGAGGAGTCCAGGGGGGCAGAGTCATTGGTTCTGTTTGTCCTTGGACTGTGGGCATCAACCATTTCCAGGAGAAGACTGAGTGAGTGGCTGGGCCACAGTGAAGCCAGCCGTGAGAGCCACGGTTTGTCCAGCTGTGTCCTCCCAGTGGCTCCCTGCCCTCTGCCACAGCGGAGCAGGGCCCCTTCTCCCAAGCTCCAGCCCCTGCCTTGCCCTAGGGATGCTGAGATGTCAAAAGAATCCCAGCGCTCCATCCTAAGCCTTTTCCCTCCTCTCAATAGGGTGGCATGAAATAGATGCCAAGAACCCCTTGTTTCAGCCTGTTCCGTCCTTGAAGAAGCTGGTAACGGAGAACAAGCTGGGCAAGAAGACTGGCGAAGGTTATTACAAGTACAAGTGAGGCTCAGCTTGTCTGGCTCCGGGAGGAAGCCCCGGAGGCATGTGCCAGCAGCTCCCCCAAGTGCCCACGGGAATGTTCTGTGGTCAGACGTTCCCTCACACAGCACAGTCTGTTCGATGTGCATTTTGATTGTAATCTAGCTGACATAATTATTTACACTAATTGTCATAATGGCCGATTCCACCAATGAGAACTGATTTCCCTTTTTCAGTCTGTTCATTTCTGTGTATTTTCTGAAAAGCGTTATACCCTCAGTGCCTTGGAGCAAACCTTACCATTTTTGTCAAGAAGTGCCCAGATTCCCTCACTTGTGGAGGGGCCGGCACTTGCTCTGGGTGCTGTTGTGTTGGGTGTTCCCTTGTGGGAGCGTGAGGAGCTGCCGGTGGCGTGTCTGGGAGGGACCGCCGTGAGCAGCACCCACATCTGGCCTCGCCGAGAACAGTTGCTCCCCACAGCTGTAAGCCTTACCTATATTTGGGGCATGACCTGAGATGTCATGTCTTTACCCAGCTCAGGCTGTCGGTGGGCCTGTCTCCAAGTGCTTGGTTTGCGGGAACAGGTTTCATTCACATCCAGAACCTCAGTGATGATGGTCTGTCTGTCTGTCTCTCTCTTTTCCCCATGAGAAATCATTGCTACAGACTGCCTGTAAATTGATTCTAATAAAATGCAATCTTTTAATCTGTGAAAATCTGAACTGAAATAAACATGTATAATTTAAAATTGTAACATGCTTGAATGGTTGCAGAAGTAAAGGTTGGTGATTTAGTCAAAAGCCTTGCCCCATCTTCTTTGGCCTATTATAATTTTTTTTAAAAAGATTTTATTTTGTCAGAGCACAAGTAGGGGGAGGGTCAGAGGGAGAAGCAGAACTCCCCGCTTCCCCACCTCACTGAGCAGGGAGTCCAGTGCGGGACTCAATGCCAGGACTCCAGGATCATGACCTGAGCCTAAGGCAATGGCTTCACCGATGCCCTGTTGTTGTGTTCGTACCGCTGCAGTGGCAGTAGGCGTTTCTGTGGAGCTGGCCTGCCGCTATCGCTCTGTAGACTTCTTACCCGTAAAGCAGTAGTAAAGGCACAGAAAACGATTTTTAAGGAACATCTGTTTCTTCTTTGCCAACAAAGAGAAATAGTGTAACATAAGCTTCTTTTCATCATGGAGTTGAGAAAGTGTCTTCCAAGATAGAATTTTGAAAGACATCAGAGGCCCTCAAGTCCAGCGGCCCCAGTAACAGTGCTTAAGGGACGCGGCCAAGGTCGTGGAACTGGGTCAGAGCAAAATAGCACGTCTGAAAATCTCAAATCCAGACATTTCACACAGGGCTGTCCCCAACACGGTGGTCCTTGTTGGTGTCCTGGGTCACAGTTCTCATGGTTGAGAGGTTCCCACCCCCCCCCACCCCTGTGTCATGGTCTGGTTAACCCTTTTCCTGACTCTATAGCATCATGGAAAAATAATACGGTACATTTCTACCCCACGTAGAGCCTGGCTTAGGAAACTTTTAGGGTATTCTTATAAAACATCTCCTAACGAAAGAAAGGAAGCACCTGTGACGCCACCACCGTTGCAGTACCCAGTCCCCTGTGGTCGCACAGGGCCCTGCTGCGCTCAGGCTGCTGCTCGACCTCGGCCAGGAGCCCTCACTTCCTTCCCGCTCTGACGGCAGGGCCGGGCCCGGGGCACTGGGGCGCTCACCCCAGGAGCCGCAGGTCTCGCTCCGGACCACGGAATTCCTGGAGAGCAAGAGCTCCCTGATGCGACTGCTGCCCTGCTGGGATGTCTGTCCCTAGCCTAGGTGTTTAAGTGCACTTCTAGACCGAAAAGTCCGCAGGCTTGGCCTCCGCCGCCTTCACCATGCTTGGGGCCCAGCAGGAGTGTGAACATCTGTCGCCCCTGGCAGGCGGGGCCGCTGTCCCAATTGGGTGCGCCTTGGTCTCTGCGTCCCCCGCAGACTGGGTCGCTGCCCAGCCGGACCTGCTCAAGCCTCTGCTTCCCGGGGTGCATCCATGCTTAAAGACCGGGCCTCGGCGGGGACCCTGGGGGCTGCTCGGTGGCCCTTGTGCGGGAGAGGGCGAGTCTGGCTGGAGCCACCAGCCCTGGCCCTTCCTCCATGCAGCAAGCCGGCACCTCTGCTGGAATCTGGAAAGGAACCACCAGGCTTTCGCTTAGGAGGATACTTATTTCCCCCTCTCTCCTGTCGTCCCTCCTAGTGATACTTTTATTCCTAGAAGAGAAAGGAACATCTGAGAGGAGAAAGAAAATGCACCGTGGGTGAAATGGCTCGCCGGGGAAAGCGTCTGAGCTCTGAGCTGAGCCATCCGCCTGGCCTGGCGTTCCGTCCAGCAGGACGGGGTTCTCTGAAGCACCGCTTACGTGCTTCTCAAAGAAGACTTTGTAAAGTCGAAGCCGTGGCCCTTTAATGTCTGTAAGAGTCACTGTTCATGGAGGGGAGGGTGGTTGGCTCACTCCTCTTTCTAAGGTGTATGTCCCGTCTGGGACTGTTCGATGGCGAGGCAGGGTGGGTAAGGTGGGACCGGATCTGGGAGCTGAGAAACTTCTGTACGTTATCCCGGTGGTACAAAATGAGGGCCCCTTGGGTGCCAGGGTGTGGTGGTTTCTCTGGTTGGGTCCCACGTCAGCTTGAAGCTCACTGGAGGAGGCCCAGTCGCTTGCCGCGGAACAACATCACGCGGCTCCCTGAGCCCCGGCTCAGACGCCGTGTGCGGTGTGTGCTTACTCTCTCGGTTTGTGAGCTACACTTTCCACACATTCGTGAACAACCTTTTTCTCGTCTCACCTCGATTTTAGCTCCCATAACATTTCAACCTAGGGAACCAATTAAGTCTATCTAAAAGTACAAGGTGTGGTTGTAATTTTGTGGGGCTCATTTTCTTCTTGGAAATAGGCATTGATGCTACATAAATAGTAATCCAAAAAACACTTCGAACAATGGAAGCAGGGCTATATTCTCAACGCATTTGGTTGTGTAAATTCTATGTCTTAAAATGGGTCGATGGGGGGCGCTCAGTCGTTGGGCGTCTGCCTTCGGCCATGATCCCGAAGTCATGGACTCGGGCCCCACACGGGGCTCCCTGCTCAGCAGGGAGCCTGCTTCTCCCTCTCCCTCTGTCCCTCCCCATGCTTGTGTGTGCTCGCTCTATGTATGTATGTATGTATGTATGAAAAAAAAATTGGTCAGTGGCAGAACAAATTTCAGTTCCGGAAAGAAAAGTCCCATCACACATACTAATTCTATTTGGCGTTTTATTTAGACTCACCAGCCATATTTGTTGCAGAATTAATCAGCATAAATGATGAGTGGCATGGGCTTTGGGGTTAAACAGACTTGGGTTCTAGGGCTGTGCTCCACCCTGCTTTCCCTGTGTAACCTGGTGGTGGGGGGAGCTGTTTGTCCCCCTGGGTGTCTCGGGTAGGATGGTCAAAGTGACAGAACCCATCTCAGGAGGTTGGGTTGATGGATTACAAATGGTGAGCACCCCGCCAGCCAATTAGGCTACTTGTGCCCCACCTCCCTCCTCTCTGACTGATCTGGAAGGGAATGTTCCTGAAAACCTATTGGCTTGCAGAGTCCCAAACTCTTTACACCTGGGGTAAGAGGGCTGAAGATTGAGAACAGGCCCCAGTCTCATAAAAGAGCCTTGGCGGTTAAGCCATTGGACCGCCTGGGTAAAAAGACGAGGGCCGGAGCCCCATACTCCACCCTTAGCCTCCCCGGGGGGCCTTTCCAGGCCCCGGAGAGGTTCTGGTCCCTGCTGTGAGGGAGGTGGGAGCGCGTGGGGAGGCGTCCAGCGGACGTGTGGGAGGCGGCTGCCGCTCAGGTAAGTTCCGTTTTATCAAGTAAGCGACAGACTGCTGCTGACTGAAGACCCCAGGAAAAAAGCAAGTGCCCAGAAGAGATGTGTCCAAGGTTCTAAGGTGTACGGTAGAGAAATAGTGGTGTACGAACAGGAGAAAACTTCAACTTCATTTTATCCTAATGTGGTTTGTCCAGGCAGAGCCCCTTTGCAGGCCAGAGAACGAGGCAGGCCGTGCATCTCCCCACCCGCAGCTGTTGCAGACGAATCTGTATAAATGATTACCCTGGGTTTGGGAGTTAAGCAGACTTCGGTTCTGGGGCTCAGCTCCACGGTGCTTCTGTCACCTGAGTGTGGTGGGCATTTGTTTTTTGGGTGTCTCTTAGCGTGACCCCTCAGCCTCATTTCTGTAGATGCACTTACCGGAATGTTCCACCAGAAAATGTCAGCTGTTCTTGGGCAGGTGGGTATTAATTAGGAAGGAAAGCCCAGAATGGGAAGTGCTTCCTGCTACTTCCTTGTAAACAGCCACTGGACTCCGAAATCCTAGGTTTAGAAGCCAGGAAACCCAGAAGTCTCCAAAACCATGAGTGGGGGGAGGAAGTCCCTGTGTGAACGAAGTATCTGCTTGGGGTGGTTTGAAGGACTGAGTCCCTAGTACCTCCTTCTGGAGCTGTATGGGGGTTTTGGCATATACTTGTGGGAAGGTAGATTTCCAGAACCTTCTGGCCTCCGTGTTAAAGCTCTAGAGAAGGGCAAGGGTGCAAACTAGCATGCCCTCCTCCACATGGAGCTGTGGTGGGCCGGGCAGGCAGGAAGCCACTGCCCAGTGCTGCCCAGTACCCACTTGCTCCCCACTTCCCCAGCTCCCCCCACCCCAGTTTCCCCCGTGGGGGAACAGGCCGTCTGCCCTCCACCCTGGCAACAGGTGAGACGCTCTCCCTTAACTGGCATCAGGTGGGGATGTGCGGCTCAGGGAAGGGAAACAGCAGAGGGCCGTCCCCGTGAAGTCCGTGTGGCCGGCACCCGCTGACCCTATCCGCAGTCGTGGCCCCGGCCAAGAGCCAACGGCATGTGCACAGGCTCTGGGGACACCTGGTCCCTTTCAGCACCCCGTCTCAGGGTGGATTTGTCCAGGCGCTGGCACCCGGCTCTCGAGTCCTAGGCCCGTGGCAGGTCTCTTTGTGCTTGTATCTTTATTTTCTCTGTTGTCCTTATTAAGTCTTGTGCGTGTTAGGGGTTGACTTTTGCTGGGAGGGAGAATGAGTTTATAGTGCCCTTTTACTAAATTCACGGCTAATCCCAAATGCCGGGAGGCCAGTAAGGGACCGCACACCTCCCTCCAGAGCCTTCCAGTCTGCAGGCCCCCGATCCCCTCCAAAATGAACCACAGCCTCCTTGGGCCTCTGCGTTCCCGGGACTCTGATTTACCCCTTGGACTCCCCCAGCCTGCGGGACAGACAGTGGGGTAGGGTGGAAAGCCTGAAGGAGGGAATAGAGACCACCATCCTAAAGTCTCAATAAAGTTGGAGTGGCTGTGATAGGAGGGTGGAATTCAGGTGGAAAGCTCCCGGAAACAGGCCCACTTCTGCAAAGGCTGCCTGGAGGGTTTGGTCCCCTTGGACTGGGCACCAAGGAGAGAAGAGTCCCAGCTCACTAGAGTCTTAGAACTGGGAGCCTACTGCAGGCCTAGGCCACGACGCTGGTGTGTGGGAAAGTGATGGGGCTGTTCAGGCACTTCAGGGCTTTTGTATGCCCTTGGGTGAGCACCGAGGGGCTTCTCCAGAGCAGGGCATGAAGGGCAAGCTCTATTTTAAAACTCGGTTACCCCTTCCCCGATTGAGCTGACTGGAAAGACCTGTGACAACAGGGATGCTTGGCTGGCTTGGTGGTGGAGTGTGTGACTCTTGGTCTCTGGGTTGTTTGAGCCCCACGTTGGGTGTAGAGATTAAAAATAAAGTCTTTAAAAAAAGACCTGGGAGCGCCTGGGTGACTCAGTCAGTGAAGCGTCTGCCTTCAGCTCAGGTCATGATCCCAGGGTCCTGGGGTCAAGCCCTATATTGGGCTCCCTGCTCAGCAGGGAGTCTGTTTCTCCCTCTGCCCTTCCACTGGCTCATGCGCACGTGCGCTCTTGCTCTCAAATAAATAAAACCTGGAAAAAAAAACCTGTAACAGCTCAATTTGTAAGACTTCATTTTACTTTGGTTGCTTCATGCCTTCTATGGTAGAAAATATCATTACAGTATAGAACATAATTCAATGATTCCATGAGTTCAAATACGGAGACAAGCTGAAGATGGAGAAAAGAAAAGTGACTCATCTACGAATTCTACTGTGACCACAAAGGAAAAACAGTTGTGAGAGTCAGTCTGCTACTTGGATGCAGTATTCTCATTCCATCTGGCAAATAATACATTCCCTACCGATTTCCTCCGCACATTTAATGGGGAGCAGAAACTCCGTATAGCCCGTAACATCTCCAGCTATGATAGATTGAGAGAGATTGAATGAACACATCAGAGCAGATGACCCAGTACGATCCAGATTCTGCCCTTTGGGTAGAAGTATTTTGTTGATCTTTGGTCCAAAACAGATTGGTTAGTCCTGGTTACCAACTGCTTCCGTGAGCAGAAGACCTAATGCTCATATGCTCTATGGCTACAGGTGATCCGAGAACAACATGCTTCATACCAGACAAAATATGTTTAATAAATTCTAAGCCCATTCAAAGGGAAATGCATTTGTGAGTCATTTCCTGTGTGCGGGCCAGGTGGCGCGCTCATTTCCCGTTCCCTGTAGCCCGTGGGGGTCTGTGACCTCGCTGTTCAGCCCAGGAGGAAGCGTGTTCGCAGGGGTCAAGTGCACAGTACCCAGCAGCACTGGGAGGGGACGCTGTTCCCCTCTGTGGGACTCCAAGCCCAGGCTTTCCCCACTGGGCCCCCTCTGTCCTAGTGGAAGACCCTGTTTCCTTGCCTTGGGTGCAGTCCCAGCTGACCTCCTCAAGCTACCAGAACACTTGGCAGTTGTCAACAGGGACTTTCCCAGTTAAAACACTCCTTCTCAGGGCAACCTTTGAGCTGCCACCTCCGTGTTTTGCCTAAGGGGGCCCCTGACGGTCACCATGTCCTCCATTTCCCTTCGTTAACTCCTTGGAGAAGGTTACGAGGAGTGACCCAGACATTGATGTAAATGATCACATAGATCCGTGCGTGTTCACATCTGAGAACAAACGGGAGGGGCAAAAAAAAAAACTTTTTCAAAGTCTTTTAAAGGTTTTTAAAGTCCAGATTACCACTCAGGGAGAGGATGCTTGTACGTGAGAACAGGAGAACACTTGCAGATGCTGAACAATCTTAGTGGAAAACCTTTTCTCTAGGGTCTTGCCCATCGGCAGGTGCTCGGAAAGAATGTATTTCAATGGGCGCATCGATCATTGCTTTTTCACACCAGGTCATTACTGCTGCCCACGGGTCCACTGATGACACCCACCATTTGCATTATTTCCTCAAGTGTGCGTCAACAGCAAGTTTTCACTTGAGTTCTTCAACTCGGACTAAAAGTTATTAATTCTGTATTACCTACCACATAAAGTGTTCACTTCGGTTGATTCGTGCCAGCAATGTTTATTCCAAGTAGTAGCTCTTGCACGCCCACCCGTCTGCTCTCCATTCCAGCAATTCCTGGTTGCGGAGCGAGGTCATGCAGGTCTTCCCAGTAGAGCACTGTGCAAGTTTGGAACCGCTGCTTCCAAAACGGTACCTGCTAAGCCGTGGCCCACCTGCCAAGGATCTTCTTTTGCCCACAATACATTTAGAATCACATCTTTCTATTTCAATTAAGATGCTCATGTGTATGGGGCTCCTGGGTGGCTCAGTCATTAAGCGTCTGCCTTCAGCTTGGGTCATGATCCTAGGGTTCTGGGATCGAGCCCTGTGTTGGGCTCCCTGCTCACAGGAAGCCTGCTTCTCCCTCTCACACTCTCCCTGTTTGTGTTCCCTCTCTTGCTGTGTTTCTGTCAAATAAAATTAAAAAAAAAGATGCCCAGCTGTAGTCAAACTATTCAGTTTCTACTAAAAAACAGCTTAGAGTTTTGCATACGTATGTATACCTAGAACTTAGCTGGCATTTTTTAAAGTATAATTAACATATAACAGATTATTGATGTGTGTATAATATAGTGATGTGATATTTGTAGATAATGTGAAGTCATCACCATAAGCCCAGTTCACAGCACCATCCCCATGGTTGCAAAAGTTTTCTTTTATGGGAACTTTTATGATTCTCTTAGCAACTTTCGAATATGCACTACAGTATTATTAACTGCAGTCACCATGCTGTACATTGCATCCCCAGAACTTACTTAAAGATTTTATTAGCACAAGCAGGGAGAGCGGCAGGTGGAGGGAGAGAGAGAAGCAGACTCCCCGCTGAGCAGGGAGCCCGATGCAGGACTCGATCTCAGGACCCCGGGATCATGACCCAAGCCCAAGCCAGACGCTTTACTGACTGAGCCACCCGGGCTCCCTGTCCTCCCCGTCCCAGCCTTATTTTATTACTGGAAGTTTGTACCTTTGACGCTCTTCACCCATTATTGCCACCACCCCATCTACCCGCCTCCCCATCCTCAGGCAACCCCTGATCTGTCCTCTGTATCTGTAAGCTCTTGGTTTTCTTGGAGATTCCACATCTAAGTGAGATCATGCAGTATTTGTCTCTGGTGGACTTAGGTAGCATAATGCCCTCACAGGTTCTACCCATGTTGTTGGAAATGTTAGGATTTCATTTTGTCTTAGGGTTGAATAGTATTCCATTGTGTATGTTGTACCCTATTTTCTTTATGCATTTCTCCATCGGTGGATATTCTGGTTGCTTTCATATCTTGGTGACTGTAAAGAGTGCTGCAATGAATATGGGGGTGCACATATTTTTTTGATTAGTGTTTTGGTTGTCTTTGGATAAGTACCCAGAAATGGAACTGCTGGGTCCAATATGGTAGTTCTTTTAGTTTTTTGAGGAACTTCCACACGGTTTTCCACAGTGTCCACCCCCGTTTATATTCCCATCAACAGTGCATGAGGGCCCCACATCATTCCCACATGTGATTTCTTGTCTTTTTGTTACCAGCCATTCCACCAGGTGGGAGGTGGTATCTTTGTGGTTTGATTTGCATCTCCCTGATGACTAATGATAGCATCTTGTCATGGACCTGTTGGCCATTTGTCTGTCTTCTTTGGAAAATGCCTGTTCAGATACTCTGCCTGTTTTTTTAATCAGAGTGGTCCCCCACCCCCGTGGAGTTGTAGGAGTTCTTTATATAGTTTGGATATTAACCCTTTATAAGAACACTGAAATTAAGTTTCACAGGGCAGCTCTTGACATTCCCCAGGTTTTTACGTATGGAAGATAATATCCTGTGGCAGAAGTGGTAAATGTAATTTGTAGAACAACTACTATGTCATGTGGAACATTTAAGTTTCTCTTTTCTGTCAGAACCATGCATTACTCCCTCCAGATTTTTCTCCTTTAAAAGGAAAGCCACACAGGCATCTTGTTACTGCTCACAGGCCCTTGATTAGAGGTTTCCATGTTGTCGCAGCCTGAGACCAAACTGTGGAGGAAAAAATTATTGTACTTGGGACATCTGTAGTCATGAAACAGTTCAAAGGCCCCTTCAAACAGCTCAACAGGTCGTTGCCAGCAACCTTAGCAACTTCACACACTAAAACCAGGAGGAAAACACCCCTTCGTAAGGACCAGCATGCCAGCTGTGACTTCAGAGGAAGGCAGTGTTTCCAGAGAGGCTGACCCATCCTCCTCCTCTTGGCACAGAGTTCGTCTCTGAGCTTGCAGGGAACGGAGCCAGATCACTCCCAGATCAAACGAGGCAGAGCCGGTGGTGCGTCCGTCTGCCCACAGCTGCCCCCAGGATGCCTTCCCTTGGGCCGTACCCCTCGGAGACGCCTAGCTCTCCTTGCCCGCCCAGCCGCCTGCAGGAAGCAGGGTTTTGGTAGAGTGGGCCGGGAATGAGCACCGAGCTCTGACATAAAGGATATCTGGGAGAAACAGGTTATTCTAGAAGGAATGTAGAAAACTAGAAGGGAACCAAGTTGGTGGAAGGAATGACTCAAAGCCCCAAACGATCCATTTCTTCAGCATTTTTTACTGTTTTTGTTTTTTAAGATTTTATTTATTTAACAGAGATCACAAGTAGGCAGAGAGGCGGGGGGGTGAGGGGGACAGGCTCCCTGCTGAGCAGAGAGCCCGATATGGGGCTCGATCCCAGGACCCCGGGATCATGACCTGAGCCCAAGGCAGGGGCTCACCCCACTGAGCCACCCAAGCGCCCCTGTTTATTGTTTTAGGTCGTAAAAATGTAGATGAACCACTGAAGGAGAGAGGACTTGAGGGGGCTTTGGTGGTGTTCCATTTTCAGCTTCGTGTCCTTGCTCATACTTGGTGAACAATTTTTTTTTTTTAAGAGACTATTACTAATTTAGTTTCCTTCTAAGATCCAGGGGGAGCCAATCACTGTGTTGGTATAAGTTTTTTCTACTCACCCCCCCTCCCCAAAAGTAACCCTTAAGCATCACCTCCTACACCATTTTGTTTAGATTTTCTAGTTAACTCCCAGAAGGAGCTTGAATGGCAGCATTAGACTGTTTGGTTCGTGTTATTAAGAAGAGTCAGATGATTTTCAAATGAATATGAAACCTTTCTAACAAGTAGGTCTCCTGAACGTAATGGAGGTTCCCCTGGTTCAAGTTCAGGACTAAATGATGAGGAATTGGAGAGGTTCCAGAGGATAGTAATGAAAATGATTAAAGGACTGATGATGAAAGGTTCAAGGAGTTGGGATCACTTAGCCTGGAGAAGAGAAATTGGAGGGGTGATTTAATGGCAATCTTCAAGTACAGTCCATGGAGGGTTAGTACAAGTGTGGCTGCCACCTGTTCCCCAGCTGTACCAGAGCCTGGGAAAGGGAAACCGACGACACTTTCAGCAAGAGATTTAAGTTAGACCGGGGTATCGGTGGTTCTCAAACTAGTTCAAAATACAGCAACCCATGAGATACTGGTTTTAAACTTTAAATATAGTTTTTGCTAAATTAGCTGATTCATATGCTAGCCTAATAAAAGCTTACGAGAAAATTATGGAATAGAAACTGAAAACTGGGATAATGTTGACTTTTGGGAGATCAGTGGGAGTTAAAACCTACCTTCAGCACAGGACCCCTTGCTTTGGAGGAGCCCTGTTTTGAGAACAGGTGAGCTCTGATGATGGAAAATGACCTGTGCACTTGCCGACGGCTGGAGCCCATGAGGCTGGTCTGTGGTGTTCAGGGAAGAAGAAACTCCTGTCTGCATCCTGGTGAACGTCGTCTTTCCACTGGCCCCCTTCTAGGTCTATACCTGTGAGGACTGCGTGTCCTGGGGAAAGGGGAAGGTGCCCTCCCACAGCCAGGGGCCGGCCTGCCCTGGGAGAAGACTGCGCGGCGGCACCCTCGGGTGTGGAAGAGCCAGCTTGGGCCTGGCCGGCAAAAGCGGTTCGTCACCACCAGCTCTGGAGTGTCAAGGAACTTCACTCTTTAAGGACATGTTGTTTTAAAATGTTTTATTACAAAGCTTCTTTTAAAAAATGCTCAGCACGTTAACTCAAACTGGAATGACAAACGTTAGATGGCAGTTTGGGGCAAAGGCTGTGCCTTGTTATTTAAAAAAAAAAAAAATGGGTACATCAATGCTCATTTTAACAACTGGCATAAAATCCCACTAATTGGCTAATAAAAACAGATACAAATACAGAACATTTAAAGTAATAACAATTCAAGTGCTGGGCTTTTTACAACAAGGGGGTGAAAAGGAAAGAAATGAAAATTCACTGCAAACCAGCCTGCTGAAAGTAACGGTTAAGGTTTACCATTAAACAAAGGTGATCAGAAGAAAAAGAAAATGAACTAGGACTGCCCACTGCTACTGACAGGGTGGGTTTGGCTGTTCCGTGTACTTAGCTCTATCAAACACCTTACAAGGACAGAGAGGCCACTGTTACAAGTAATTCACAGAGAATCCACTTGTCTGACAAGATACCGCTCAGAAAAGGGCGGCTTCTTTTCATTTTTTATTTCAGACTTTTCCAGATTTTTGAATTTTACTCAAAAGCTCATAGCTAGCAAAATATACAACAAGAAAGTTTAAACTAAAAAGTGAAAATTTAAAAAATTCAAGTTAAAAAAAAAAGCAAACACAAAATGAATCCTTTTGCACTGTTAAATAAAAGCTTTAGGAGAAAGGAGGATGGGGGGGAAAAAATGAAGACGGAAACAAAGAGGGAATTCTTCCACAAAGTCCCCCACCGGGACACTGTGATGGATGTGCTGGCTGCCGGCTCCAGTCGCTCCTGGCAGGCGGATGTAGCCAAGTTACTGTCCTTGCCAAAAGGTTTACAGGTATGGACGCAAGACGCTCTGGGAAGTGCACGCGAAGAGAAGGGAGGGCAGCTGCTCGGCCCAGCTAGCATTCTCGGGGGCTCTGTACTTCTCGTTTAGGAAACCTTTTACGCTTTATTTTGGAACTTGGCTCTTGCAGAAGATGAAAGGGGGTTTGGCAGTGATTGTCTTTATGGAACAGCGTCTCTAGCATTGACCTCAGGGTAAAGGTGGTGTCAATTCTCCACTGGGGTCGACTGGACAAGCCCTGGAGACAGTCTGGGTTTTCAACAAGCTTCCATCTCCAGCAGAGGTCCCGGGGTCGCTGCCTTGGCCTTGCACGTTGGGAATGAGCTTCGTTTTCCACCTCAAGAAGGAACAAATGAGACACTGTTAGTGTGTATGTGCACAGGCCTTTGGCCTCTGTGGTATATAGTACATGTCTTAAGATCTCTGCACTTAAGAGTTAGTCCACTTTGTTGACTAGGTGATGGCTAAAATGGCTAACCCTATGGTAGCCCTAAGTCCTTGGACTACGTTAGAGGGTAAGTCTTACTTAACAGAGACTTTGCTTTGGTTCCACATGCGTGTGCCTGTGTGCACGGGGACATGGAATGCACGGAACCCCTGGCGGGCTGAGCAGTGTTAGGGCCATCAGCACTCCAGTGACCTGGAAGCTGCTCTTATCATTAATGCAACTACTGTCAACACTGTCCCTCAAGAGGACGGATGGAAACCGTGAAGAAATGATCCATGTACATAGGCTGCTACTGAAAAACACAAAACGGGAGCAAATCAGCCACAGAATGTTGGTGACTGTGGAGGCCTGCAATGCCCATTCCAGTTCCCATTCTCCTGTCGAACTACCCTTTCCCCATTTAGCAGGCCAGCACCTGCTACAGCCCTGTGGGGTCTGAAATTTCAGCAGGGTATAGCGCCTGCACACAGGAGAATCAAAGAGCCAAAAAGGACCCTACCTTTCCAAGGATAAAGGAGCAAAGCCTGGACCCACGGGGAAGGCAGCCCGCAGACCCCTATTCACATGTGCTTTTGCAGCACAGATTTTCAAAGGTTTGGCTCACGCTGCTGTTCCAGATGAGGAACGGCCTTACAGGCCTGGGCTAGGAGCCACCAGCAGCTGGGGCCAAGTGGGGTGATAAGAACGGACTGCGTGCTGAAGGAGACGGGATGTCCCTCTGCCAGGACCCAGCCCGGCCCCAGCCTCAGGCTGAGGACTGTGCCCACCTCCCCGCCCCCGCTCAAGGAAGCCACACCATCTGGGGCAGTACAGCACACTTTCAGCCCCCTATGCCGTCCTGGCCTTCCCCTGCCCACCACACCCGCAGGGCCTTGCCCTCTCCCTTTCTGGAGCTGAGCACACTCACATGATTACTAAGACAAACTGGGCTGTCCAGAGTGGCCATGTGCTTCCCTGGGAAGAATCTCAACATCTCCTAATAAAGCCGTTTCTTTCTACAGCCTCCTAACTTCCCACTGTTATTTCATTATTTCAGTGTCCTCTTACTGGTCCTCCTAATAGCATAACTAGTACTAAAATTGGCCAGGAATTTGTCTTTGCTGTCAAACAAGACCGACCAAATGTGGTTGCTTCTTTAAGATGCAGGACCATCGGGGCAGACCAAGTCTTACCTCCGAAGGGGAGACACGGGGGCCTTACAGAGTTGCTCTATAGATATAAAACAGGTCAAATCAAGATTCTTTTCAAGAAACCACAGGCATGAGGCTCCGGAGACTGGAGACTTCCCACATCTAAGGCTTCAGTGGGGGGCTGTGGCTGGGCCGGGCCAGGCGAGCCCCAGCGCAGCCCAACCCACCAGTGAAGTCGGTGCCATCAAAGCTGGCAATTACGCTCCCGCTTCAAAGGCAGCGCAGCAGGGCCCATCGTACAGATGTTAAGGCTTGGGCTCGGCCGGAGTTCCTGCGAGGGCCAGTCCTCGAGGGTTTGGAGATGGCACACGACAGTCCCCTCTGCCACCCACCCCCACCGGCCAGCTAAAACCTCTGAAGTTCTCCTGCACCAAACTCCAATCTTGACAAAAAGAGGCCACCAACCAAATGGAACCTGGAACTCAAATGGGGAGAGCCCGAGTGGTCAAGGGGTGGCTAAGGAAGACTGTCCGAGTAGCTCGATTTCTGGGCGATAAACAGCACTAACTCTGAGGCTTTAGCAATGTCCAGGCCTTGATGCAAAAGCAGGGAAAGAAGGGAGATTCCTTCTCTGTAAGCTCCAACATGAGGTGCTGTTGGAAGATGAGTGCTTCACCAGCCTGCTCCTTGGGGTCCACAGCCCAGCCCCCTGCCCCAGGCTGTCCCCCTGCAGCAGGGGCCAAGGAAACAAGCCCTTTAGTAAGGATGAGGTGGAGGAGAGGAGGGTCAGCTCAAGCTGTCGGGGCCAAGCTGGGGGCAGCAGAGCCTGTAGGAACCACATGGGAAGACCGGCCCCCAGCCCCATGACTTAGGTGATATCATTTCCTTGTTCAGAAATGCTGAGGATCCCAAAAAATTGGGCTGGAATTACAGATCCTTCTCCCCCCACCCCCACCAAATGTTACTAGTAAAGAGGAAGAACTTTAAAATGTTTTTAGTTATTACCTGACATTTGAGGGGAGAGGAGCAGAGAGAAGTTTTGCAAGAGGTGAACAGAGGCAGATTTTAATTGCAAAAACTGCCTTAGAGCAGCACGCCTCACACCTCGCGCCAACTGCCTAAGTCCTGGTGCCTGGCCCAGGGGCAAACTGACAGAAACCTGTTATTTCAGGACGTGAACTCACTCTCCTGTTGCGCAATGCAGTGTCTCTGAAGGAGAGTGGCGCGGAGGGCTAGAGCAGGCTGCCACAGGACCCAGCGTGACCCGCCCTAGCATCACGGAGGACACTGAGGCACGTGGTCATTAAATGATCGGTCCAAGGTGGCCCTTGGAGAGAACCCAGGCCTCCTGGGCCCACGGGGGTCAGAGCCTCATGGCTTTCCTTGTGACTTAGGGGTGGCCTTGTGTGCATGCTGGTGAGGGAGAAGGAAGGAAAACAATGTCTGCTGAGTCCTGATGTGTAGACACCAGGACATGTACCCGGTGTGCACGGCATCCTGTCATCACGATAGCTCCCTGAATTCTTGCCCATTTACAGATCGGGAAATGGGGCGCTGTGTGAGGTTGAACAAACTGGCCTAAGGTCACTCAACCTCTGGGCGGCAGCATTTGCTCTTGAGCCCTAAATATATGGCTTCTGCACCGTATCCTGGAGCTAAATTATCATCCACTTTCTTCTCTCCTGCCTACCTTCCAACCACCCGTCTGGCCCCAGTCCACAGCTCGGCGGAGTTGGTGTGCACTGAGCTCACTGCCCAGCCCAAGATGTTACGGTCTGCTAGAAAGCAGGATGCTAACAAGAACAAAGGGCATAAGACGTTAATTCTGAAATTTAAATTCTCCTTTAAGGTGGAAAGTATAACCTATAAAAACCAACTCCAGCTCCTTGTAGGTGAACACTGCTCGGATTTTGGAAAAAGGGAAAAAGGATAATACATGGTGAGGAAGGCTGGCACAGATCTCCTTTCTGCAGCTGAGTCAGCCGGAGTCCCAGCCAGGGAAGACCAGTCAGTCCGCGAGCCACAGGCTCGGACGCGGTGGATCCCCAGAACTGGGAGGAAGGGGTGGGAGGAGGGGAGCAGCACGAGGATGTGTCTTTGGGCCCTGTGCTTGGGTCCATGTTCTACAGACGGAGGCAGGGGTACTGGATCCATGCAGTTGCCATTCCCCCCGCCCCCACGGGTTATTCAAAGTGAATCATCAGGGAAAGCAGACTTTGCAGTGTTGCGAGGACCCTGAGGCAGGCCCGGAACCATTACTAACTTCTCTGGGGGAAGATCTCTAGCTGCTATGATCGTTTCTGTTGCGCCTGCTCTGTGGGCACACAGATCACATCAGGGGGCTGTGCCTCCCAGGGCAGGTCCTCCAGAACCTTGCTGCTTCTGGAAACAACACAGAGATCTTCTCAAATAAAGGGTGGAATAAGAGAGCCTCAAAACTTCATTTTAGTTCTATAAATTGAAGTGCTTGAGGAAGACAATAACTAGGTAGACCCACCTTATCCTCCCACCTCCAACTTCTTTATCCAATTCACATTTCTCTGTATGTCTTCCCCTACCAAAGATGCTAACTTCATTTTCTAAACATGAAGCAACAGAATCAGCACATCCTTATTTTTTTTCTTTTCAGACCCAGATTTCCCTGTTAAACACCTGTGAGTGTGTGCATGTACTCAGGTGTCTCAGCACGGGGGCCTGGAGAGGCACCAGTGTGCTGTGGGCTCTGGGCAGAGCTCAGAGGACAGCCCTGGGCTGGGTCTGAACACCGGCTACAGCGTACTACCCCGTCATCTCAGGTCAGTTACCGGAACCTACCAGTTTCCTCATCTGCATAACGGAAGCCGTAAGCTCCCCCTTCATAAAGGAGGTGCTGTGTGTGGTGAGCGGGCAAGTGTTTGGCATCTGCAGGACATAATAAAGGTTCGTTACTGCAGCAGGTGGAGACTGGGGGGCAGAGACCGACCGACCCCGGCTGGAGCCTGACCCTGCTGCATGGCGGCCGTGGGGCCCTGCCCCCGTTCCTGGGGTTTGCTCACCAGCCTGTAGGCCCGAGGTCTCCCCTGCCCAGGGCTGGCCCAAGAGTGGCACGAGGGACCCCAAGCAGGGGCATCTCTCAGAGCACCCCGGACACAGAATGTGGTCCAGAAATGTCCGTTCTATTCCTGAGGCTCCCAACCTCAACATGTTTGAGGTAATATGCAAGATTCGCACTATTTATAGAACTTCGGGTGGAAAATTACCTGTAGAAGAGTTCTGTAAAATGTCTCTTAGGGAAATATAAAATATCTCCAGCAACTCAGTAATTGAGAAAAGTAATCCCAAAAGGGCAGCAAAAATTTGTTATATTCTCAAAGAACATACCTAAAATTTTAGGAAGTGTCAGGTTAGTATGAATTAAAACTTAAGCAAAAAGGTGAGCAGTATTGTCCCACTGAAATGCTCTCATTTTCCACTCTTTCTGCCAAAAAGAACCAAGCTCACGGATGTTGTAAAGCAGGGTCCCCCTCACTCATACGGATCTCAGTTAGCTGGCAGCCTCAGTCCTAAAGAAGACAGTTGAGGAAAGCAGGCAAAAAAAAAAACAACAAAAAAACCTCAAGCTGTCATGGTGCTATCGCAAAATTCAGGCACAAACCCAGCACACTTTACCTTTCCTTGCAAGAGGGTCCTCCATATCCCAACTCAGAGCCCATCTACTTTTAACTCACAAATCATTCAAATAAGCTTCTTTTCCTTGTTCCTGAATCTATACGACAGACCAGAAGAACTTACTACTTTAGGGGAGCAGAGTCCCCGATGACTAAGACACGTAAATTATGAAGAGCAGATTTCTTAAAATCCCACCTTACTTGCAATCACTTAGCATACCGGCAAACAGCACCCACTCCTTGTTAGCATACACTATGTGCTCTGTAAAATAACATCAGAAAGTATTAAAAAATACTTAATTTTCATGTACTCTGTTGAAAGAGATCGAGGTTGAACTCAAGAGTTAAACAAATTACATGTTTTCATACTTAAAGTAGTAAACCCAGAGTTCTCTGGGAAACCATTACCCAGAAGGGCTCATTTCCTCAACAGTTCCAGATGGCTCATTGAGAAAACCATTCTTTTTAAACCAAATTTGTCCAAAATAATTTTCTTGTTCTATAAACTATTCTTAAGTGCATTGATCTTAATTCAATTGCACGCTCTTTCATGAACAATACTAAATATTACATGTCTCAAGAGGGTTTAAAGGAGCCTCTCCCTCTCCTATTATTTGTTAATGGCACGTGACCAACCTTGGTAGCTGGGGTCCCGTTCCCCATTTGTTTCCCCAGGCAACTTAAACACAATTCTAGCTCTCCTGACCATGAGAGAGGGGAAAGGAGACAGAAAGGGCGCTGCAACACAGGAGAGATTTTTAAAAGCTATCACCTGTGCCTTCGCTTGGGCAGGGTTGGCGAGAGACGATCACCCTGTCCGCTGCTCTGGCAGACCCCAGCCAGCCGCTTCCTGGTGAGCGGTAGCAGACACATGTGGGGTTGCTGCCTAACTCCCCTCTGGACTGTCCCAACTCCAGTACAGCCGTGATGAGAGCGATGTGCCCCAATGTGACCGTCCCCTGTGGCTACAGCTGATGATGGGTTAAGGCCGAAGTGTGACCCACGCTGGGCTTAGCGGAGTCCCTTCCCTGGAATTTGAATCATCTCTTTGGGACATGGATGCTAACAATGTGAAAGCTTGGGAGCTCTGGACATGGGGATCAAAGAACTGAGGAAGTCAATCTACAGAAGGGAGGAGGAAGCAATTCTGGGGGACAGATGTAAGAACAGGCCCTCTTCTAGTCCTCTCCCTGGGCCATGTGCATTGCTATCTTGGCTCCCACAAGATGCTCCTGCATCCTTGCAGTGGACTTCCCCATTTTCCTTACTCCAACATGGACTGTCTCTTCTTGCCATCAAAGGCTTCCATTGTATGAGTCAGTATAAAGTGTCCTAGAGAATGGTCAGAATTGGAAAACCTACATTCCACACAGCAGAGTCCAGCCACACAGTGTCGTGATTCGGCCACCTCTCCCTTCAGGACAGTGTGCCCAAGCCTGCCCTTCCTGCCAGACGTCTGGATTTTCCTTCCTGAATGTTCTTATTACAGAGTTCCTAGTAAGAGACATTGTAATCAAGTGTCATTGCCTTGTGACTCCTCTACAAGGTTTCTATGAACTTGTAACAAGTTTAGCAGGAATCTGTGGACAAACATACAAGGAAGGAAGTCACAAGAAGGCCGCTGCCTCAGACAGAGAAGGCGTCATTCGGGAGCCTCTCCAGGCCGCCTAGATCTCCATCTTCTAGGAGAGCAGCCTGCCAACCATGACATGACAGATGCCACATCAAATGTCATACCAGCAGCCACTTGGCAAGATACCAGGCAGGAGGCTCCTCTCTGCTCTCCCCTGCTGCCCCTCGCCAGGCCGGGCCTGCTGCAGGTGAGCATTGGGCCCATGTGAGCAGGGTGTCACCTGGTGCCCAATGGAGGCAGCACAGCCATGCCAGCCGCTGCTGCTCTGTCCTACGGGGTCCTCTCCATCTGATGGCCCCTCGACTCCAGGCCTTTGGCTAACTTTCTCAGAGCCCCTAGCACATCTCCTGCTTGTTCAGTGACAATTCTAAGTGCTCAACAGACTTAGTGCCAAGCACGTGACAAAAAGATGAAAAATGAAAGGCAGGGTGTCATATTTTTCACTTTCCCATTTTTAAAGCCTTAATTTTTACTTTGAGACTGGACGAGGCTAAGATTCCTCTGTTTCTGACCTTCTTATTTTGTAAGGGCTTGGCTTTGCTTTCTAACTGACGGGTCACCCAGAAAAATTCCTGGAGGCTTACTGATACCTAATGACTACATCTGCTCTTGGGGCACAGAACTCAGAGCAAAGATGAGGGAGAAGTGGCAAACTCACCAGGGCAAGCATCAAAAACTTTTTCTCAACGAGACTACTAAACACAGACTGCTCCCTAACCCCAGGAAAGCACAGGCTCTGGAAGACCTTCTTCAGGCTTCAGCCCCATGGCCAGTCCTGAAGGGGCCTCCAGCCCTACGCTGAGCTCTGTAGGGAGGCTGTGTAAGCCCCTGCGGCCCCAGGTCCCCCGGCCTCCGTTAACAGCTCACCAGGCTCCCCAACAGCACCCGCCAATGGAAAGTTAGAGTTTTTAGAAGACGTAAATCCAAGCACTGCACAGTCAACTGCTGTACTATCTACGGCACTAGAAACTACTTCTCCCACACACCGCTTGGCCCCAGGGATATAAGGCGGAAGTAAAAAACAGAGTTTTCTCAGTTTGTCAATTATGCAAGGTAGAGATTACACCAAAGTCAAAAAGCTATGTTTTTGCAATGGGCGCCTGTGTGTATCTCTGTGGGTTTCTCTTCTAGATAGCTGGTTCTTTCTCTTCAGCTAGCTCACTGATGTTATATAATCAAGTATGCTGAGGTATCATAAAAATATCTTTTCGGTCTATGTGATTTTAAGATGGGATGTTTGTATTTGTTTTGTTAAAGTAAATGTTAATAAGCCACTTGGGTTCTTAAGTTGGTAAACTTGGGGGGGACAGTTCTCTCCAGCTTTTCAAAAATGCAAATTCTTTGCTTCTTTAATGCCTTAGGAATATTGACTAAGTCGGGAAGAAAGGGAATTTCAGTATTTGATGAGGATCTCGGACTTCCGACAAACTCTTGAGATGTTACTTTCTCCAAATAAGCTTGTACGGAAACACTGGAAACTCCCGGCAACACGATCACTGTTCTGTCAAATCCAAGAATTCCTCTCATGACCAGACAGCTCAACAGTTACTTACTCCAGGAAGCCTTCCTTGACTCACTCTGATTTAGATACTTCTTACTCTGTTTTAGCATAAGGCATCCCTCTCCTTTATAGCATCAAATGTTTTTATAATTACCTAATTTTAGGTCTTTACCTTCTTAAATTGAAAGCTCCTCCAGGAAGAGTCCATGGTAAGAGTCCATTTAGCAAGTATCCCCACTGCCTAGTGCAGTCCCTGCCTTGCCAGTGGTCCTCGTGATGTTTGAAGAACGAAGTGATGGCGTTTACAATAGTGGCCTTCCAGGTGGACACAGAGAATGTGTGCAGACCCCTTCCCCAGGGCCCTGGGCTTCCAGCATTCTGACAAGTGACAAGTTAGTCCTAAAAGATAAGGATGAATCTGGCTTCCTTGAAAGACTACAGAGCTTGGGAATGTCTAACCTCTAACCTGGAAGAATGTCATTCATGGAGCCCACTTCCAATTATCCTAAAAGTTGTTGAAGAGCACTGAGACTAGGTTGATACTCATTCGTTTCAACTGGATTTCACCAGAGTGGGTGTGTTTATAAAGCCTGGAAGTACAAACACATGGAAATACAGGGACACGCTGGGTGTATGAGGAACTGCTCACGGGCAATTTTCTACGTCAGGCTGCCATGGGGCACCTGCAGTAATATTTCCCACCAGAAAATGAAAGCATCAGATGAAACATGTATCTTTTAGGAAAAGAAATGCAAGTTTTGGGGAGTGTGTTTCTTCACTGAGGAGAGCCTTTCCTTATTAAGTGGGGGGTGTTTTCCTTACTGTGACTAGTCCTGCACTAGTTCAGAAGAATGAGAATTCTCTAGCCTGGGTGAGACACGTGTGGCCACCTGAGCTCAAAGAGCTAATGCAACAGGACACCAAGATAATGTTAAGTTTCATTGTGTAGCTAGAGAAAGAAACCCTCTCAATATCTGCATGTCGGAGTCACAGGACGTTCCCCTCCTGGGCATGAGGTTCCAGCAGCTCTGCCTCATGGAGGAGGAGACTTAGCTAATGCTCAGCAACTTCCCTCCAGACCCAAAACCAGTCTTGAGAGATTTAACTCCCCACTGTTGGCAGGATTAGCTCTAATCGAACATCCGATCTGGGCTTGGCTTGTTCCGACTGGGAAGCCAGCACTTGTGTGGCTGTAGTCTGGCAAACGAGGCACCAGAGGCTCACGTTAGTGGGGAATCCAACCCCCAAACTAGAGGCAGTGCTTCTGAGGCGCCCGTGCCGGGGGGGGGGGGGGGGGGGGGGGGGAGGCAGAAGGTGAACTACACAGAACTGAAAAACAGCCACACTGTCTACATGTCGTTTTCCAGACCAGACTGCTGCTTTGACAGAACCACTCAGAGAACGAGGACTACAAATCAGTAAATACAAGAGACCCAAGTCACTTCCACGACACTGGGAGGCAGTACAGACCATGGCAGAGCTAAACAGACCTGGCAGCTGGGAGGCAAGGGGATAGCGGGGAGCTCAGAGGCCTCAGGACCCAGGGAGGAAGACCTGTCTACCGGCTTTAAAGGACTTACTTACCCCCAGGCCTCACGTGGTTGGGGAGGGTGGGAGGGGCATCCCAAAGCCTGGGTGGCCTCGTTCCCAGTCTAAGCCCTTTCCACAGTGCAATGCTCGGCTCCCACGTCTTTCATTTCTCTGCTATTGCTCTATTCCAGAACCACATACACAATACCCTCCATTTTTCAGGGATAACCAGCTATCACCTTCTCAGAAGGGTCTTTCCTGACCACCCCACCTAAAGCAGACCCCCAAGTCAGTCCCTGTTTTATTTTTATGACCGTGTTCATACTGTCCTGTTAATGCAGTAACTGGCCTCAGCCATGTAAGCACCATGAGAGCCTCGCTCAGCACTATCGTCCAGGTCTTACGACGCTGTCTGGCATCTGTTAGGTGCTCGCTAAGTGCTGACCACTGAGGAAACAAGTCAACTACCTTATGTAAAGAAGTTCTGAATTCCCAGAACAAAGGGGAGGGGCAATGGCAGGAACAGTATCATTCCTAATTTACTAAAATTTTTATGAATGCAAATCAGGAGCTCCTCCCTGCAGTTCTTATCAAATGGCTGGCAGTGTTGCTCTCTGAAAGGAGTCCAGTGACTTCAAAAGCTGCAGGATCAGCCCAGCAACGGCAGCAAGAGAGACACTACAGACTCATAACGTGAAGGACACCAACAAGCCAAAGCAGCTGCTGAGACTGGGGCAGAGGTGGGGTGCACAGGGGAGGCACTTTTTCTGGGACAGGGTAGAAGGAGCACCTTCACTTCTAGAAAAAAATAAGTGACAAGAAAGCACAGTGACAGCTGTGACATTAAAAGATGTCTGAGATACACTATAGGACAAAATACACTTTGCCTAATCTTGTCTAAAATACTACATAATATTGATTAAGGACACAAAACCAAATACCAAACTCTGAAGTATAGAAACCTGTTTCTGCATGATTTTTAATAGAAATAGTGTTAAAGATTTTGGAGTGACCATAGGTCCTCAGGACACTGTACTTGGGAGGGTTGTCCACTGAGAAGCAGAGGATGGAACAGCTGCTGCCCATACCTAAGTGTTCAGTAATTAAAAGGACAACATTCTTTAAAAAAAAAGAATGCAAAAATCAAATACAAAAAGCATGGGTACATGCTTGCTACCAGAATTACCTCTACTATGACACAGGGCCTGGAACTGTGTCCCCTCTGGGTCCCTAATGACCCAGCTGGGAAGCCAGATCAGAAGAGGTTCTCCATTAGTAGCTACTAAAGGGAGTTAAACATGGACATCGTCTGTGATACCAGTTTTCAGGTATCTTATTTGGTCATCTGTATGAAGGGAAGATCCTCTTTCCAGAGAGAAGCCTGCCCCTCAGCTTAGAAGAGTTTTGATATCATGAAATTATACGACGGCATTTTGAAGAACCCAGGGAATCTGACTCAAGATCAGGAGTGTTTCACAGAGGAGAGGGCAACTGGGTTAGGTCTCAGTGAGCGATGGAGGGAAGAAGGCAGGCATGTAAGATACATGAACAGCCGTCGGCGGTGAGTGTTACTCCCGTTTCACAGTTGAGGAAAGTGGATAGTGAATAGCTCAAGGAGACCGCCCAGGCAAACAGCTGATTAGAAATTCCTATCTATCTGGTACCAAAATGTCTACAAGCTTCTCTGGGAAAGTCCATTGAAATTTCAGCACCAAAATGGAGTTCTAGAATATTAAGCGGAGGTCATGTGTTCTAGCCAAGAACCCAGTCTGTAGGTTACTGGTCTCTCCTCAGAAACACTGCAGACCCACCCACCTTTCCTCGGCAGAGGAAGCGAGCTTTGCAAGCAAGGGACGGCATGTGCGGCAGCGGCGGTGTGTGGGGGGAACTGCTAATAATCTTGTTTGGACTGAGCCCAGGACTCTTGATGGCTAGGATGGAGGCGAGGAAGAGAGACCAAAGGGAGAGGCCAAGAGAGGGTACGGGTAGGAAGAACCACACTAGCTGGTTTGCACTTTATCTTCCAGACAACAAAAAGCACTGACCGTTCTCAAGTTGGGAGGTGGCACAATCGATTTGTGTTTTAGCAAATCCCTCTGGGAGCAACATGGAGGCTCGATTGGCAGAAAAGAAGCTGGAGGTGGGAAAATTATCTAAAGGCTATTCCAATAATCCAGACAGTAAAGTGGGGGCTGGGCCATGATGAGAGGAAGGACTCAACCAACATAGGCCACGAGGACAGACCCGATGGAACCTGGATGTGGGCAGCTGGAGAGGGAGCAGAATCGAAGGTAGCGCCTTAAGGAACAGGTTGTCACTGGAAAATATGTCAATGTATGTGAATTCAAAGCTCAGCACAACTAAGTCCACTTACAAAGCCAGGTTCCCACCGGGCTGGTGGCCAGTTGGTCAAAAATATGGTCACTACAGTAAAACAACAACTAAACATCACCTATGAATACTTGACTGGGATCCAGCAATGCTCACCAGTAAAGAAAAGAGCCTGCTTGCAGAATACAGTTAATCAAGTCTCCATGCCATATTTTTAAATAATAAAAAAAATACATAAAGCCCCTCTTTCTCACTAGATTACTTTTAAGTATCTACATATCATCTCCACTGAAAAGAAGTCTCTAGAGCAAGCCCTTCTGAGTCCTGGGCTGGAATGGGTATGGGCACCTCACACTCAGCCCTGGGCTTGCAGAGTAAGAGGCCTTGGTGGTTTTGTTGTTTTTTTCCTTCTGCAGGCAGATTTGCCACTGGTCAGGAACAGCTGAGAAGAGTTAGGGGAAAGGGAAAGAAGAAAGATTAAAGGGGCAAGAGGGGAAGGAAGAAAAGAAGAGAGAAACACATACTATATTACAAAAACATAGCCGGTATAAAAACCATCCGATTTTTAAAAGCACTAATTGGATTTTGATGGCGTTTCCTCTTTAAAGGAGCAGTGTTGAATGCATCAGCGCGAGCAAGGAGATTCACAAGCAAGTTGCCTCTGTTTATAACTAACGTCAGCAGGAGGACCAGAGAATCGTTCTTACCATGTTTCAGATGTAGGCAGCTGTCATTCTTGGACCTGTACCTGCAGAAAATTGTGTCTTTAACAAATTTTTATTGAAGAGGTTTTTGTACATTCCAAATACGTAGTAGCTACAACATCATGTGGGCTTGTTTGCTTTACTTTTTATGGTTCTTATACCAGCCGTTTTTATTTGTGCAGTACAAGTAGTGGCCTTCCTTTTAACGAAAGAAAAAGTAATAAACAGGACCTCACTGGTTGATGCCTTGAATTAACGTCCAGGAAAGATAAAACCTGTTGTCATGTTTTGTAATTTCAGAAAACCCAAACCACAGAAAAGATTCTCAGGGACACATAAGGTAGTGTACTACAAAATCAGAACAGACGCTGTCACTGTGAGGGGCTGTGGAGACAGAAGCTCAGCAGAAGTGTCAGGACAGAGACAACAACAGCAACAACGAGACACAGGCCACCGCAGTCAACCACCAAGATTCTGGGGACGGGGTTTGGGGAAGGAGCGCTCAGACGTACCTTCACACAGTCACATTTAAAAGAAAGGTCTTTTAGACATTTTTAAAGATTGTCAGGAAGGAAAGCAGAGTTTAGAAAACCACGGGTTACAGGTGCAGGAGATACAGACTGCTTTAGAAGGTGTTTGTCGCACGCAGGAGAGCGGGCTGGGAGGTCACATGGTATGCCTACCTGACGTCGATTCCTGGAGCTTCTCTCTCTTCCTCTTCTTCTTCTTACCCTGGAAGGAGACGGACACACGGTCACGTTAGAGACTGGACTGCGATCACAGGCATGAAGGGACACAACGGTACAAAAGGCAGGTAGGCAACAAAGAGAAGTGCCTCATTCTCACTCTTTAATTGACCATCTATACCTAGAAACAGCAAAAGAGAGAGAAATTCTTACCTCTTTGTGACCTTTGACTCCCCTGCTTTGTATTTTACTATCAAAACTGACAATGGAAGTGGTCTCCCACTTACACACTAGGGTAGTGATGTCCTAGACCTGTGACCACAGATGCCCACTCAAGCCAAGCCCACTTACGGAGGCATTCTGTTATCAACCACCACACTTGGAACCCACTTCTGGTAGTGTTCATGATAAAGGTCCCTTCCTCTCAATTCCACCATGTCATTAAAAATTCACAATATTAGGTGAAGATCCTTAGCCCCCAGGGCACAGGCATGACCTCATCGAGGATAGTGGCACAAAGGTAAGACTGAGCCTGAGAAAATGAACGGTGATTTCAAAGATACTTCTGGCAAATTTGGACCTTGTATCCTAAAATAGACACAATAACACGAATACTCCTGCAATCTTAAATACATCTTAAAATCACCTTCACAGATTTACAACTTTAAGTCCCATTTATGGTAGTCTAATTTTCTGTTTTTCTTCATAATTTCCCCTAAAAAGTAATTATAATAGGGAATAGACACAGTACATATTCAGTTTCTGTGTACAGTAAATGGCCACCCGGGATTAGGATGGTATTTTCACAGAACAATACAGAACACACATCACATCCAATAGTTCTAGCTTCTGTCTGCTGTGATAATCACATTAACAACTTAAAACTGTAAGATTGCATTGCACATCCTGTGTGAATGTGTAAAAGTCTGTTTTTATGCACCTCAGGATAGTTTTCCTACACGTCCCGCGGCCTGACCACTGAAGCTTTAGCGCTTTGGGAGCTTGACTCAAACTATCCTCAGAAACAGCAGATATTCATGCCTCTGGGAAATGGCCCATCAAAAATAATGGAGTTGCCTTTAACGCTGTTATTAAAAGCACTCTGGGAGGAGAGGAGCAGACAGAAGGAGAGCATGCTTCTCAAGGGCCTCCCCTATTTTCCTTGCAAATGGCATAACTGTGGTTTTCAGAAGATACTATGAGGTTGTTTCATATGTCAGGAACTTCTCATTCTCTCCTCCGGGCTCCCATTTACCCTTCAACACTCATGTCAAGTGCCAGCTCTTCCAGGAATCGTCTCAGCCCTGCTCACCTCCAATCTACCCTGGTCTGGTCTGTCCCCACCCCTCCCTCAGGTGGCCCTCACTGCCAGAACCCAGTTCCTTCCAGCGGCTGCAGCAGGCCGGGTCCCTCAGGCCCTCCCCACAGGGCTCTTGGCTCCAAAGAGCACCATCTGAGCGTCTCAGCACATCTCTGCTGCATTGTGCAGGCCCCACATACCCGACCATGGCCTGAGGTGTCGGAGCGCTAGTGCCTTTGTGAAATGACCTGTATTAGATTCTCGGTATGAACCACTGTTTCAAGAGAACCAACATTTTATGCAGACAAAAAAGACAAGTAGTTTGGATGTTCTGATGTCAGCTTCTACAAAAAACTCATTTGCGTGTGGTTAATATGAAAATATTCTTCATTAAAATGATATATAATACTGGGGATATTAAGCATTAAATTTAAAAAACTCTAACAATACAAATATCTGGTTGATCTCACCTAAGAAAATATGTGTACTGTTGATTTATGAAAACTTTGGTTATAAAAGTTACAAAAAATAAAAATGATAAGTACTGAAGTTATAAAATCTATGTTGCCACAGAATAGAGCATTTTAATATTAAAAATTGATATAATATTTAATATGAGGATAAGGACACTAACTGCTAAGATACAAGGCATGCATCTTGTTTAGACTCCATTCCCATGCTATTTTAAGAATAATCTCTTTAGGGGCACCTGGGTGGCTCAGTGGGTTAAAGCCTCTGCCTTCAGCTCGGGTCATGATCCCAGGGTTCTGGGATTGAGCCCACATCGGGCTCTCTGCTCAGTGGGGAGCCTGCTCCCCCACCACCCCCCTCTGCCTGCCTCTCTGCCTACTTGTGATCTCTGTCTGTCAAATGCATAAATAAATAAAATCTTAAAAAAAATAATCTCTTTAGCTAAAGCACTATCGCTTGATCAACTTCTGTTTGCCATGGTAATTAATAGGCTTATATTTATTGTTATAAAAATTGTATGTAACAAAGCTGGGTTTTCCATTCATTCCAGGGGAATCCCACAATCAAGTTATGCCAAACAATTTCTTTTAAAAATTCTGCAGAAGAACATTTTAAAGGTAAATTCACATTATACTGGCTTTTTCAAAACTACTTTCTTCTCATCTCCCCAAATGGAGAAAAGGAGAGAGGGACAGAATATGTGTTTATCTCTTTTTAAAATTTTACCCTTTACCTAAGATTCAGAACAGAAACTTCTCTCAAAGATGTGCTGCAAGCAATGCTAAATCTATACAAATCCACAACATAGCATAGTTCTTCCATGAGTCAAATCTGTCCAGAAAGATGCTAATTGTTGCCCAGAGAACAGAAGCACAGCTCAGGGGAGAAAACTCTTGAATTAGAGCAGTCGACTTAAGAAGGCGCTGGAAAGACTGTGCTAGTCTCCTGCGGAGAAGGCAAACTGCATAGATTTTCAGAGTCCGGGAGACCAGGGTATAACTGCAATTTAGCCACTATGTGGCCTTGGACTAATGACTTAACCTGTCTGACCCCTTCATTTCCCCCATATTGCATTAAGATGCCATAACACTATTCATGACCCTAAATTACTGTAAGGATTAGAAAATATCACAGAAAACATTTAAGACCGTTGACAACAGGCATATGGTACTTATTAAAACAACCCAACAAGAGCTCAGTAGAGTCTGAGGAGCTGCTGCTCCTCAGTAGCAAGCCCACGACTCTTCCTTCCTGTGGCAAAGCTGTAGCCAAAGCTTAAGCTTCAGATCCCGACCAGCGGTGACGTTCGTTGGAGCACGTTACAGGAAATAAATGTGTGCCAAAAGTCCTGGTGTCCCGTTATATGGGATGTCTGACCTCAGACATGGGGCCCCACAGGACCATCTACAGCAGTGGTCACACATTAAATTATATATTAATGGTTTCACCTTCACCCTTTTGAAAAGGGACAACTCTATGTAATATTAAGGCTGTCCTAATTGGCTTTTCTAATGCCAGGTGCACATGGAACACTGAAAATGAACTTCAAAAATTTTAAACTAGGAACTTAAATATTCAAAATTATTCCCTTTAATAAAATATAAAACTGAAATATATAATTTATAATATACTTTCTCAGTAATAGTCTTTGCTGTATCAAGACCACATTAGTAAAATCTACAAATTCTAAAATAATAAAATAACGGGCCTTATAAATGGGATATTTCTGGCCAATTAGTACAACTTAAAAAATATAATACTTATTCCATCTGAATAAAATACATACTAGACATCAAGGTACAGTAATATGAAACAAAAAAATTTTTAAGTCCAGCTTTAATTAGTCTGTGGCAAAACAGTCACTTGAATACATATTTCTTAAGAATTAGATAATATCTGGTGACTAGCATAACATATTAAAAAGAAAAAGAATTAGATCCTTTTGGAAAGAAATTTGACATTAAGTATCAAAGAGCCTTTATAATGTTTATATCCTTTAACTGAACAATTCCACTATTGTGATCTATCCTACAGAAAGAATAGCCATAAACACAGAAAAAAAAACTGTTATGTATAGATAGCTTCACTGTAGATTTCCAATTGTAAAATAATGGTAATTTAAATGTCTAAGAAACAGGAAAAAATGGTTAATTGTGACATTCATTGAAAATAATATAGCCATTAAAATTGATACATAGAAACACTATGCTAAACAGAAAAATGCTTTTTTTTTTAAACTTTATTTACTTATTTGACAGAGATCACAAGTAGGCAGAGAGGGAGGCAGAGAGGGAGAGAGGAGGAAGCAGGCTCCCTGCTGAGCAGAGAGCCCAATGCGGGGCTCGATCCCAGGACCCTGAGATCATGCCCTGAGCTGAAGGCAGAGGCTTTAACCCACTGAGTCACCCAGACACCCCAGAAAAATGCTTCTTATGTATGAAAGCATGACATCAAACTGTATGTACACACACACACACACACACACACACACACACACACACATCCAAGTTAAAAAACCATATATACACAGAAAAAAATACCTGGAAGATAATGTAACTAGTTATTACTAATGTCACCTTTACATGATGAGGTTATGGGCTTTTAATTTTTTATTTTAAGGATGTATTTCTTGGGGCACCTGGGTGGCTCAGTGGGTTAAAGCCTACTTGTGATCTCTGTCAGATAAATAAATAAAATCTTTAAAAAAAAAAAAGGCATTTCTTTTACAGAGAGAGAGAGAGAGCACGAGCTGGGTAATGGGGCAGAGGGAGGAGAGGGAGAATCTCAAGCAGAGTGGCTGCTCAGTGCAGGGCCCAAGGCAGGGCTTGATCCCATGATCCTGAGACCATGAAATCAACAGTTGGCTGCTTAACTGACTGCACTATCCAGGCACCCTGAGATTAAAGGTTTTTTAAAAAAATCATTTTTCACCAACATTTTAGTGGATTTTTTGGATTAAGTTTTACCTTAAACGTGTATTATATAACCAAAGGGTAAAAAGCTATGACAGTTCAAAGCTTTGCACAGTTTCAGTTACCCCTGGTCAACCAAGGTCTGGAAGCAGATAATCCTCCTTCTAACATGGCGTCAGCAGGCCAAGAGAAGGCTAACAGAACTTCACAATGCCTACATCAGTCATCTCACTTCGTGTCATCATGTTATCATCTCACATCATCATATGGAGAGAGGTGAGGATAGTACAATAAGATATTTTGAGGGAGACAGACTACATTGACATAACTTTTAGTACAGTATATTGTTATGTTTTTGTTCTATATTATTGTCAATGCTTACTTTGTCTCCTTTATAAACTTTATCATAGGTATATATGAACAGGAAAACACATAGTACATAGAGGGTTCAGTACTATTGGTGGTTTCAGGAATCTACTGAAGGTCCTGAAATGTGTCCTCAGTGAATGAGGTAAGATGGGGGAGATACTGTACTCTAAAACACATTTTCATCACAAAAGTAACAGAAAGGCGCCTGCGTGGTTCAGTCCATTAAGCGTCTGCTTTTGGCCCAGGTCATGATCCCAGGGTCCTGGGATCGAGCCCTGCATCAAGCTCCCTGCTCAGCAGGGAGCCTGCTGCTCCCACTCCCTCTGCCTGCTGCTCCCCCTGCTTGTGCAGATATCACTCTCTCTCTCACTCACTGTCAAATTAATAAAATCTTAAAAAAAAAAAAAAAAAAACCAGAAAGGAAGAATGAGCGAAGGTAGAGAGCTATTGGTATGCAGAAGGAGCTTACATAATTGTCTCTTGCAGACCAGCCCGGGTAGAGCTGCATGTGTAGCTGTCTTTCCTTCCGTGCTAATTCATAATATTTAGCCTGCTCTTCACGGGAGAGGGCATGCCACTAAAACAAAAAGAAGAAGGAAAACAAATCAAAGTAGGCAAAAGAGCAATGATATTATATATTTCACGTTTCAAACATTAAAGGATGAAAATACTAAGCACTGAAACTCTGATTTATTTTTAGATGGCAGAAGAGCAAGCGCTGCAGAAGTGCACTTGGAGTCTGGCGGCGAGAGTGAAGCTCAAACTTTGGTCTCTATTCTGTTCTCCCATATCACATGAAACACATCAAAGGCAATTAAATATCCAAAGTAAAATGATCTGTCCCCCACCCTTCCTCTTTTCCAGTATAAATTAGAAAGAACTTTCACTGGTGAACCTCAACACCTGACTTAGTGCTTTTTCAGTCTGTACCATATTCTGGTACTTGAAACCAAGTACCATTTATTTATGCAAAATGTGATCATTTCCAGATGTCTTTTCCACACAGATGCATTTTCACCTTACAAGGATAATGCACATCTGTCATATAAAGAGTCTGAAACCTTCTTCCTAAGACCTCAAGTCAGTCTGCCTCCATCCCATCACCCTCTCCTCACACTACCTGGTCTAGCGGAAGCACGCTGACAACACTGTCCAGTCACACGTGCGCTCTTTACGGCTATGGTGTTTGGCTTCCTTCTGCTGGAAAGCAAGGAGTGCTATCTAGATTTATTTTGCCATCTAGCACCTGAGATTGTAGTATCTAACCTGGAGAATGAAATGTCTGATACCCTGCCAACTTTCCATTTCCCTTCTAATAACAGACATAATTATGTATCATATACAGCAAAATAGCTTAGGTATGCAAGGCATCCATTCAGGAATTTAAGCAGCTTACATTTGCACATTGCTTTGCATATGTTTGCACACCATTCACTTTAGGTGCCCTAGCAGATGGTTTTCAAGTATTTTCCCCACTTCTTTGGTGCCAGCATCTCCCCTAGCACCAAACTTCCAGGAGAACCAGCTGGACTGGGGGACCAGCTAGCCAGAGAGGATGGCACGGAGGTACAGCCATGGGAGGGCAGACCTGACCCACGCCGCAGGCACACACACGCTGGCTCAGCTCGCTGCCCACTCCTGCTAGCCTCAGCTCCAGGGTGCTAAGCATTCTTTCTCATTCAGCTGCCCTAAGTGATTTTAATTTCCCTGTCCCAGTTTTAAAAAACAAGGACAAAGAAAAGAAAGGTGTGGTTGAACTGGGGTGGGGAAAGTACAGATGAGCAAGGGAGAGGTCATGAGAGAGAAAAGCGCTCCTGGAGGAGGCTCCTGGGGTACGGCTAGGCAGCATTCCTCAAGAAAACCCCTGGGCTCGTGTTTGTTCCAGGATCAGGGATCTGACCTCAAGAACACAGGAGCACCTTCTGCCACACCCCACCCTCCCACTCCAGCTTCCCGTTGCGTGGTGCCCAAGGGCCGGGCAGCGGATTCAGTTCCTCCAGAAACCCCAGAAGCGCTGGGCCTCTGTGTTGGGATAGGACAGATGGCTTCTTTTTCAATCACTTTAGAAGTACAGAGTGTCAAGTAGTTAAGAAGCAGGACACACACAGCAGGACTTGGGTCCGAACCCGAGGGCAAATCAGGTAATTTGCTTTTCCTTTAAAAAACGGTGGAGGGTGGGGGGGTGGAGGATGGACACTGGGGAGGTGGCAGGAAAAAAAAACCCAAAGTAAGTTCCCTGAGACAGAGTTCTTTGTACCGACAGGGTGAACACAATTAGTGAAATCAAGCCTAAGAAGGAGGCATGTGTGGGGCGGAACTTCGAGTTTAAACCAGGCTTCTGCTAAGCCCAGGCCTTCCTAAATCTGGAACACTGACCCAGTACTAGAGACCTACACAGGGCGGAAAACAAACTGCACACGTGGAAAAGATCCGCTTTGATTGTCTGTTTGGGGTTTTGTTTTGTTTCTAAGAAAAGACTGATCATTAATATTTATACAGTTCTGGAGCTAAACGTGATTGGCAAGAGGCAAAATGTTACCAAAATGTTACCAAACGGAGAGACAAGACAAAAGAAAAAAAAAGTAAAATTATAACTTTTGTAAATTTGTTTATTCATTTGACAAGTCAGAGCTCTCTTAAACTAATGCAACATACATCAGTATAATTTTACATAGTTTCTGGCAGCTTTGTAACTTGCTGAGAAAACCTGGAATAAGTTTTATAAGACATATCTCTCAAAATATATAGAGAGATTAGGTCTTTTACCCAAACACCGGTTATTTTTTACTTAAAACGGGACATTTAGGCTGACAAAACGATCCCAGCTAACAAAACTGAGCAAATGCAAGGAGAAAAAACAGGCCACAAACTATTTACTTGAATTTTTATTTGCTCTTAGTTCCCTGATATTTCTAATGCCCAAAATCTTCCCACAAAAGATCATTTACCAGAGTAAAACAGTAGGTAAAACAACGGTATTAAAGCCTTGTAGATGAAAACAAAAAGTCTAGTACAAATTAGAGAGATGGTCTTTCTTTATAGGAATTTCCGAAACACAATGGGCTAAAAACACTTATCTTTCTTTTGCTTGTGAAAAAACTGAATTATTGAAAAAAAATCTGATTTCATTGTCAGCATCTCCCAAGTTGAGAAAATACCAATTTAACTTTGGAAAATGTATAGAGTCCAAAAAAAAACCAAAAAAACAACAAAAAAAAAACTGACAATAAATTTGCAACAAATAGACTTTGCTTAACAGCCTGGAAGGTCTGAAAAGGCTTCTTTTAAAATAAGATTTGTGCTATTATTATTTACAAACATGAAGAAGAAAACTTCAATTTATGTGACTGAACATTTCTTTTTAGAGATACAGTACAGATGAATAAAATCAAAAATTAAAAATGTTCCAGAATGAATTTAAGTTCTACTTTTAAAAATGCCAATTATGCCAGTGTAAAACTTCATGATTTTAAAGCAGGGTCTTTAAAGAACTAGCAAGGACTACCCTGCCAGAGGGGAGTTATGAAAGGATAGAAAACCTGATCTTAATCAAAGATCTCAGAGACCTATAAATAGAAGCAGGTGTCCAGATCAAAGACAGAGATCCCAAATGAGAACCATCTTTTAGGACACACGCTCTGATCTGGGGATCGTTAAGGGAGCTGAGAAAGTAGCAATTGTTGGAAACGTGCATTAAAGATAGGAAGCATACCTCTGTATTATATCCCTACTTACTCTCTTGAGCAGGAAAATAATTCCCACTGGAGGGTCAGGGGACCTTTAACTCAAAAATGAAAGAAAGCTAAGAGTTTTATATAAACTGAAAAAAGAACATCAACCCTTCTTTCCCTCTGGTTTCTTTAAAGGGTCAGGGGGAATGGTCATCAGCCTTTAAGCTTTTAAGGTGAAGTTCCTCAAAGATGACGGGAATCATTTATCTGCTATGCTCTGGCTTGGGAAATCACTGTAATTATTGTTATTACGTGTTTAAGAATCCACAGGGAGGGAGAGTATTGTACATGGGGCACCAAGAGAGCTATAATCTGCCACCACACCCTACCCCTGAAACCCTGGTGTCCTGCAGATTGGAAATAACTGCATTTTTATTCTATCCAACAGGAATCGATAATACAAGAAAGCTTGCTGCCCCCCATCTGTTCACATGGCCTGGCAATCGCCTGCATGTCTTCCATTATGAATGCTAAAATTTATTAGGCTTGTATCAAACATGGTAAAAACCACAACAACAGCTAAAACACGATCATCTAAGTTTTACAAAGGCTGTTAGGCCTTCCTCGCCTAAATGTTCATTTACAAATCATGAATTCCTTGAGAGGTTGCAAAAACAAATATATGAGTTCATAACTGAAGTAACTATCACACACATATGAAGAGCATCAACAATTAAAATGAAGCATTTCTAAAATTATAATGTAATACTAGAAAGACTCCAATTTTTTCCACCACTCCTCAGATACCCAATATTTTAAAACCATTTCTATCCCAAGAAAAGCATCTGGAAAGACTTAATAGCCTCTGGGCTGGTGGATGGATAAAGAAATCTTGAGTGTCTGTCCTGGTTGTAGCCTAGAGCCTGCTATACAGCAGGTGATCTGAAAAGTATCTTGGCATGAGTTAAAGAAGCAATGAAAAGAAAAGGGGCAAGGCAGAAACCATGCACCTATACACTTTAAGACCCAGAGAGCAATTTTTCTAGAATAAAGACTTCTCTGGCCCATATAAATTCTTCCTTAAAGCTTCTGAGTAGAACAGATCTACTTCTGTCTCAGGAGGGGTGGCCCCCTGTGTTTGCCTGGGTGTTTCCAGAAGCGTGGCTGGTACTGCAAAGCCTTCCCATAGTTCCCTATGTGGGCTAAGTGCTTTCTTGCTCCGACATGAATGCACACACCTGTCACTCCATCTGGGGAGGGTCCACCTCCCGCCACTAGTCATGTGGTTAATTTCTACTCCTTACTCAGGTCTCAGCTTAAATACCATCTTCCTAGAGGGGCACTTCCCTAGCCCCCTATTATTCTTTCTCATAGAATCTTACTCTTGACATTCACAGCATTTCTCACAGTTTTAATTATACACCAGGTAATTATCTGTCTAGCATCTGTATCCTCTCACAAGACATTAAGCTCCATGAAGACAAGGACCCAATCTATTTTATTCAGCAGTTATTATCTAATGCCTACCAGAGTACCTGGCACATAAAAGACACCCAATAAAAGATAACAGGGAAAACAGTTAACATTTACAGGAGGTTTTCTATGTGCTAGGTACAATCTAAACTGTTAACCATGCATTCTATTGTTTAATCCTCCTAAAGATTATTATCCTATCTTCTACTACTTCCCAAAGTGGCTGTGATTATACAAATGCATTCTATGACCGCCTTTAATAAGACAGTCCAAGGTCACCATAAACATTTACATCCCACCCTACTACTTACCCTTCTGCCGAGAATCTGGTTGATAGCTGCGCTTTCTTTTAAGGTACACTCAGCGACGACATTCGCTCTCATTTCTTTCATGTATAACATAAAAGCATTCAGAGGCTTCTTAATGTGAGGTCTTTTTGGCTCCTGTTCCTTTCTCTGTTCATGCTGAGGCTTCCTAAAAGGTGGTTGGGATGGTAAGGGGGTGGGGAGGAAGCGACAGGGGAAGGAGGGCATGTGAGGAGAGAAGCAGAGCATCCGTTCATGTCACCAGACAAAAACTCAGGCCGGGGACAATCCTCTAGGAGCTCTACAAGCACCCAGAACAGCATCGGGTTAGAAAAACAACTCAGGAGGAGCAAAGATCCTTTGGTCTGACAAAGTTGACCTATAGCTATGCAAGTGTTTGACGCCAAATGGGCCTGAGCCCGTGCTCCGTGGTCACCTCAAGAAAAGCTGAACACAAAGTATGGGTGGTTATTCCTCTTTCAGAACTGATGTTCTGAGCTTCTTCCGTCAAGGGCCCCTCTGAGAACCTAATGAAACTTTAGACACCCTCCCCTAAACAAGTGCATGTTGGCTTTGCCTGCATGTGCTGGGGTTTTCTGCACAGATGCCCCCTGCAACCCCATCCTCCCGCCCTGTCTACAGACCCTAGATTAAGGAATTCGATTACTGATCTCTTTAGGAAATTTAGTCCTGGTATAACAACCTGAGAAAAGCCTGGCCTGACAGGGGATCCTGGGCTTGGTCTGCCCCTTTCCCTTGAATTCCGTGCTTTTGAAGCCTAGAGCACAGTTAAGTGCATGTCCAGAAGGAAATGCATGGAGCCTCCTGTCTACTTCCCTCGGGTACCATCAGGGGCAACAATCAGAACCCAGTTAAAACCTGCAGTGAACTGCTAAAAGGCTCAAGATTATTCAATGCCCACACTTGGAAGATTGCTCCGTTTTGGTGCGGGTCCCTTGATCTTTTGAGGTCTGTGCTCCATCCCAATCTTAAAATCAATGCAGTGAGAATCAAGCTGCTTGAAGTCCTCAGGGGCGGAACTATCAAGGCAGAGACACACTGGTTTTCGTAATAAAAGAGAGGGAGGAAGTGTTCAACAACAGCAAGCAGAAGCTGTGTTTAAGTCCTCAGTCTGTTCAGGCGCTCAGGTGAAACCAGAGGCATACTCACACGTGCATTAGGTCGCTGTCAGTGTGGGGGTGCTCCTGTTTGACCTGAGGTGTTACAATAGCTGGATGAGGGATGCCAGTTGTGTGGGGACCAGGAGGACCAGGAATCATGTGATGGGAAAACCTGGAAGAAGGAAAGAAAGGAAAACATGTACTAGTGGCTGTTGCAGCAAAAAGGAGGCAGAATTCTGAAACAATCCACTAACTGCTATTGGCTGAAAGTGAAAACACACCTTTATATATCGGAGAAATAACTATGAATCAGAGTGGGCCAATAATTAATTTCTCTCTGTATTCAAGTGGAAACATTTATACTTATTCCTTGTATAACAGAATTTTTTCCCAAACTAACAGAATCAGACATTTTTCCTGGGAGGGCTCTAGAGCATAGGTTTAAAAAACAAAAAACAAAAAAAAAAAACCCTCAATTTTCTTGCAAAGCAGTTTTCAAAGAAGAATTTCAGTAATTGCTGGAAACAACATTTTATTAAGATTTAGCTTTTTAAATGATTTTTAAATGAAAGCTAAAGACACCACATTAAAATATCTCTGCCTAAGCAAACTGTCAAATTAAATCTTCTCAAATGGCTGGCTTCTTTATTGATATCTGGAGAGAACAACTGAGAAAATACGGCACAGGAAGTTTATTTTCAGTCCCTAATTTAATAAAGCTGCCATCAGCATCTTCTAAAATAATCTTCTATACGGAAAGAAAGTACTATTTGAAAGATCGAGTCTTATGAAAAACGGATAATAAAATTAAGGGAAGGGTACAGTTCGGCACCAGGTAAAAACTGCACATGCTAAAGGGTTTTCTCCCAAGTACACTTGGTAGAGCCTTAAAAAAAAAATCTTAAACTGTCCCCCACCATACAGCGCAAAGAAGGGCAACTGCCATGCAAGAAAAAATAAAATAAAAATAAATGCTTTGGATAAATTTTAATAGCTTTAGAAATTTGTGTGTTTCAAATCGATTGACTGATGGATTTGCAGGCTCCACACACAACGACCCGAAAATTCGAGACCCTGACATCAAGCTCTGCATGCTCTACCAACTGGGCCAACCAGGTGCCCCACTTTTCCAACTGTTTTAAGGTGAACATCTAATTCAACAAGAACAGTGTTCTCAGGTCTTTTATCGCAGCAGCATGATTAATCCCTGCATCTGGGAAGCAAAGAAGGAACTCTGCTTGGATCAGAAACAAATTTTTAAACATTAAGGAGGCATGGGAAAAATACAAATATTTTGATTAAGCAGTGATGGCCTGCTACGTGTACCATTTGCAAAGACACACGATGCTGGTTCTTCGCATGGGGGGAAATCCTGTCACCAAAGTTCTCGCAACGTTAAAAGGTGTGAAAATATATTTGGGGGGAAGGATATTAATTTTATCTCCTCCAACCGGCTACATTTGCAATTTGCTGAGCAAATAATGATTTTTTAAAAAGCTGAAATTCACCACAGAAATTGTGAATTTCCTACTGAATAATCAAAAGTGAAGATTCCCAACCAATTCCTAGCCCAGCAGTTTGACTTCCAGCACAATGATGCTAGCTCCCCTGAACAAGCCACATGGGACAAACAGATGATGCACAACGAATGTGTGTGTACATCGAGCACAGACGCCATCCTTTCCAGAAGCAAAAGCAGTACACAGAGCAGTGTGGCATGGCAGACCTCACAGAGCTTCGCTTGAACTACAACATGTCCACACAGGGCCTGATTCACACACTAGGACACACACCCCGCATGGCCCAACAGCCAGTAAGCACCCTTCTTTCTCTTCGGACAGCCTTGGTCCAGGAAGGCTCTTGACTATCTGGGCATTTTCGGACACTGTCGCATTAAATGGATACAACTTTCCTCAAAGAAAGCAAATTACAGAACTCAGACCAGACCAGTCTTTCTCCTCCCTGCTACCCCACCCCCAGCATATTTTGAATCAAAGAAGCTCTTCTTAGAATGTCTGCTTTCAGGCCATTTCATATCCCACAGTCGGGTGGCAGTGAGTTCTTTTAGATGCACAGTTTCCCAGGTGTTGCTGCGTCGTCTCCCCAGGGGTGTGGCTGGTGCTGGGGTGTGCAGAGTTTGGCTCCTACCCAGGAATCTCTGCGACACCTAGTGTGGGAGCCAGGCACACTGCACAGACAGACGCGGGGCTGAGGTATGCACCCTCCTAGCCGACCGAGAGGCAAGCAGAGGCGCACGAAATGCAAGCGCAAGAGGAGCAACTTGTCCTGGGGTGCCCGGTTTCCACCTCCACCTACCTGGACATGGAAGTGTCGACTGACAGTGAGGATGGGTAGGGTTGCCTGAATCCTCCCGTGATGGGATAGACAGGCTGACCTTGCCTGAGGTCACAGAAGAAAGGAACCCATCAATGATAAAACACGAGTTACCAACCAGCAATAAGAGTTTGATGAGGGGAGAAGAGGGAGGTATTCAAAAAGAACCCCATGGGGGTAATTACAGAGCACAGCATTTCTTCAGTTATCCGACCGCTTCGCTTCTTACCTTCCACCCAACCAAAGCACCATTTACCTTGAAGAAAATCTCCCACCCTCAACTTGAAAAGCAAACCAGTCCATGAATTACCTTTTTACCCCTTCCTCTCTCCCGATCCCACTAACGCTTTGAACAAAATAAGACATATAACACTTTTACTGAATATAATAGAACCATGAGAATGGTGAAATACTCCTTTCAGAAATCTTTGAGAACTTCAGGGAAGGAAAAAGGGGGAAAATTTACATAAAAATGAACAAATATTTTATTTTATTTTTTTAAATGAACAAATATTTTAAAAACACTGCACTCCCCCACCCCTTCATATACCTATGCTATAGTCAAGAAATAAAAGACCAATTCATTGGAATTATTCCCTCTCCACTCAGAATCCCATCTCTCTCTGTTTTTCCCTACATCTCACATTTCTCACTTACACAGTCTTTATTTCCAGCTGCCACCCAACACAGGATTACTGCCCCTAAGTCGTTAAGTTCAGACAGAATAATTGATGTAGGTTTGAAAGTGTATGCATAATCAATTAAACAGTTGACTGGGAGATTTAGTGTTAGAGAGAGAGAGAGAGAGAGACACAGCTGGAATTTCCAAGACAGGATGACCCCTTCTTGTTGAAGAAGAGATAACATAAGGATGTCAAGGTAAGGACTGGGGGAGTGATAGGGGGCTTTGAGGACGGAAGGTCAGATAAAGAAAGGAGAGGGTTCCTCTGCTAAAGTTGAAGCAGTGTTTCCATGGAGTGAGCAGTGGGGAGGGAGGGATGGAGAAGAAATGGGAGTGGGATGGTTGTAAGCTGTGTGCTAACAATAACACGATAAAAATAGGCTACACTATGTAAAAGTCTTTCTTCCAAAAAAACAGTTCCTTTCCTTTACCTTTATAATTTAAAGAATTTTGAAAACAGCAGTAAGAATTTTTCTAGATATAAACAACAAAATAATGAGTGTCTGGATTCTGAAGAAAGGAAGCCCAAACATTAGTTTTTCACTTGTCCGAACTCAAACTGGTGCTTACTTTATTAACATCCAAAAGAGGCTTTTGTATTTTTGAATTTTGAGTTGCCATTTCCCTCACTTGCTCATTTTATAAGCAAAGACTGATATCCAATGTGTCTAAGTTTGTTTCAAAAATAAGTTGTTCATAAAAAAGTAGACAAGAAGAACCACACTGAGCCCTGTGTATAGGCGTAGCAAATGCCCAAAGCCACAAATTGAATCCATAAGACTATAAGCTTCAAAGTAAATGCTACAGTCATTTTCTACACATATTAGCAAAGGGATTCAATCCATTTCAAAGTCTATATATTTTTTAATCCTTCAAATTGAAATGAAATAAAGTTAGCCCTTGCTTGTTGATGTGAAATTTCTTCAACTCCACAAGTGTTATCATTCATAAAGCTAATTTCCATGAATGGAAAGAAGAGCATATGCTCAAATGACTGATTGAAGGCTGCAGGAAGGATCTTACCAGCCAAGAGGTGGGGTAATCTGTCCAACACCACCTGGAGACAGGGGGTAAAAAGTAGGGATCTCAGGAGCTGGAGGATGTCTGGACATGCCTGTTCAAAAGAACAATGGAGAAGAAGAGTTTTCAGATTCACAGGACAGCAGACTACAAGAATAAAAGAGAAGCAATAAAATGCTTTATACCATTAATTCGTAAGGTCTAGCATGAAACACTGCTTATAGGATACATTTAACTGCGGTCAGTTTGTTAGCTTTTCTCAAGATTTCAAAATCTGAAAAAGCAGGCCCTAAAACAGGACATCTTGAGGAACTCCTTAAAGAGTAAATATGCTGCTAGTAAAATAGCATAAGAAGATTTTTAAATTACTTAGTTTGCCCTCATTATTCCACTTGGGTTAAGAAAATGGTAGACAGTAGTTTTTGTGTAGAATGGAAAATGACAGCCTTCATGAGTAGATGGCCTGACATGGTGCCCAAGGATTAGGTAAATTGCCACTTTCATATTTTCATTGGCTCCCTTATGGACACATAGATTTGGGAAATGTGATACCTCAGAGGATCAAAGATTAATTAGGAATCATCTTTAGCCCCATAATGGTCACACTTGATATGATTCATTTGGTCTCTGCCACTTCAGCTCCAACTAAGCTCTTCATCAAGTTGAGTCCTCTGGGCTCCAAGGTCAAGCTGTTCTGGATTAGTTGTATTCCACAGAAAATGAGCATGCCACCAAATTGTTTCTTGAGCTCACACTCCCTGGGGCACATTGCCCTATAACTGTAAAACCACCTAAAGATTATACCTAATCCTAGTCCCAAATGGCACCTCTTTGTTTATATTTTACCTTGGGTACAGAAAAGAAGAGGCACATGCATAAAAATGCAAAATATAAAAACCTGGATTCAGTGTATTTGGGGAAAAGTGATTCTGATTAGAAAAAAGCCACAAAAGTTTCTTTATATAGCTAATCTGGCCTTAAAAGGCCAACTCCATATATGAGCACGCATTTCCAGGTTTAACACCCAGAATATGCATTTCAGTGGCTGTATACTGACCAATATGTGGAATCAGGGGAGCATATGAAAGATGTTCTTTAATTATTCTGCTTTTTTACTGTTTAAAATGCCTATGGGTTTTGTTTGGGTCTTATTAGATATTAAAGGTCTTGAACCTATGAAAATGACTTAAGTAGTATGGCCTTCAAAGTTGGTGTTAATTCAACTCAAGTTAGGACCAACTATTACTCAACTCTTACAGGAAGGTTTTTAATCCCTCAATAGAGCGCTTACATGAAATTATCTCATGTTTTGCTGTCTTTAAAAGATTGTTTCAAATCCCTGCCACCCCCCTGCCTTTTTGGCTAGAAATATCACTACTTTGGGGGCATAGTGGACTCCAAATTTCATATTCTGGGACTTTTTTTGCCTTGGGTCTGGGGAGGTTTGGGCAGTAGGGGTGAATCTAAGGGAACCTACAAGAATGATGATTCTTGACATATCAGCATCACTGGGCCAACCTGCTGCCTCCCCTATCTTTGAGATTCAGAAACCTCCCCAAACTCAGGGTCTGCAGGGGAACTGCTCAGTTTAAAAAAAACAAACAAAACAAATCAGATTAACTCAGAAGAACTTTGGAAACTTTGTGGAATATTGAGCTTGAAAATCATGACTACAGGTCACAGACTACCAGAATTGTCTACTTTACTCCCTTTCTTTTGCAAATAGGGAAACCAAGGTCTGGAATGATTACTGATTACTTAGGCATCCTGTTCTGGTACATAGAAAATATGTATTTTCCTGGAATTTTAGCACTGGGACACAGACAGGTAACTTACAAGCACATTATCTATGCAGACAAGCCTAAAATCTTGCTCTCCACTCTCATCCATGTTCTAGGTAAGCCTAGAGCCCTGCAGCAGTGATTCTGGGTAGGAGGACTGCAATCAAACACAGTACCAGCTGGTTGGATTTGGGTTTACTGCTCAAAGGAGGAAAGAGGAAACTACATTTGCTTACTAGCACCTGCTAGATTCTAGTTCTATGATGGTATTTAGTTTGATGGTCTCTAATAAATAAATTTCTACTCACATTTCAAATATGCCCCTCTAATGTGTATAGCTCTGAGAAAAACTTCTTCCTTGTCTGAATATGCAATGTTTCATTTGTACTTTCAACATGGTACTTAAGATGTTCTTCATTTTGTTTTACAGTTAGTTTGGGCAAATGATTTCCTGTGTGAGCTTATATACTGCTTGGAATAAAAGAGTCTGTGTTTTACAATCTAGGTGTCAAAGTATGGTTGTCTCCAGAGGAGGCCCTCAATAAATACTTCTGAATGACTGAACAAATGAACGAGCAATTTAAAAAAGTGTTTAAACAGACCCGTTCTTCATTCTGGGTCAATATCACCAACCATTTTGCATGTATACACTTCATGGATATCCAAGTACGTGATGTAGCTTAGGTCATTATATGAGCAGAGAATGGATCTGTGTTTTTTATTTGGCCTGTCGTTACATTATGATCCTACAAGTGTGTGCCTCTCCACCAACTGCTATGCTATTGAAACACATCTCACGTCACTCATTTCACTAGTATTTATTGAATATTTACTATGTATGAGAGGCTAGACACTGCAGAGCCTTAACGATTTTTAAACTTTCATAAGTCACTTTGATAATTATGGATGAAATGATTCTGGAATTGGACTTGTATGGATCTATCAGTTCTGCCATGCACAAGCTACGTATCTTTGAGGAAGCTACTTAGATGTTAAGGTTCTTTAAAATCAGGATAAAAATGAAATACGGGTTGTTGTGAGGAATAAAGCATGAATACATATAACACAGAAAAGTGTTATGTGAGTGTCTGTGGTTATTTATAAGGATACAGTGGGTAATACAAAGATATAAACAGGCACAGAAACCCAGAATTTCCCAAAATCTTTCTTTTTAACATTTTTACCGGACATAATGAGAAGAAAATGACTGGCATCAGCTTCCTTTCCTTTTCCTACACCTGCACACATACCTCACACCAACATACTGGGAGGAAGGTAAAAAATGCATGTACTCCAATTGTGAAATTAACCTAGTTATTTTCCTACAAGTGAAAATGAGTTCTGCTGACAATTTATATTTACTCGATAGTTCTACCTACCATTAGAGTATGCACATGATACTATTTTTTTCTTTTAAATAAAACTAACCAGCCTCCTAGGAACTTTGAAATTAGTAACTCTGACCTCAGTACCTCCACGTTCTAACTAGTTTAGCTACATAATATAACTAAAAAGGCTGGCAGAGAGAGAGAAAAAGCAAGAGACCTAATGAGCTTTTTACTTATTTTTTTGTGATGAATATGACCAAGTGTAATGATACAAACCCCAAATCAAGCAAATTAGTTCTTTTCAAAGCAAAGTTTACATATCCCCAGAGATAAATGGTGACAAGGTCTGTGAGGTCTTTGTTTACAAAAAAGTAATTAAAAACAGGACTTTATATTAAAACAAATACAGTGCATGGATTAGAATGCAAAAATCACACAAATTTTTAGGCCAAAATAAGAACTTCAAAGAATATGCAATTTTCTAATCATGCCCACTTGTTCTTTCTCTAGTTCTAGAGAGTTTAAAAATTAAAAAAAAATTTTTTGAGAGGTAATGATATAAATTACAATTAGTAAAGCAAAACAAGGTAGGGCAGCAGAAGAGATGGAAAGAGAAGAGAAAATATAAACGTTAATTGGTAGCTAGTCAAAAACTTATGTTTTTAAAAAATAGAACCGTCCTAGAATTCTTGAAAGAAAAAAACTACTGAACCATCACGTGTTACTGTTTTAAATAAGTTTGTTTCAAAAGTGCTTAAAACAGGGCCTAGGACATAGTAAGCACTATGCAATTATTAAATAAGTAGTTTAAAACCAAGTAAAAAAAATTCTCAAGTTCTTTTTGCTAGTAACTTGTTTGAGGCTTTTACATCTATCTTTAACTGTTATCTACAGCTTTAAGGTTCCCAGATATGAATCTCCAGCTCAGATACTGTTCTGGGAGGGGGACCCATAAATTATCTTACTCCTTCTCTCCCTCCAGGTATCTATATGGCACTGGAAATCACCATGACCAAGGTCATGATCTTCCCTCTTAAACTCCACCTTCTTCCTAAAATACCTTATCTTAGTTCCCTTTCTCACCATATGTCCTCCATCTGTTTTGGATGTTTCTTATTCTTTGGAGGTCCTCGATAAAAGAAAAGTAGAGAAAGACTGGAAATGAGGAGTAAAACAGAGACAAACCTGGAGCCGCCTGGGTGGTTCAGTTATTGAATGTCTGCCCTGGGCTCAGGTCATGATCCCAGTGTTCTGGGATCAAACCCCATATTGGGCTCCCTGCTCAGCAGGGAGCCTGCTTCTCCCTCTCCAGTTACCCTGTGCTTGTGTTCCCTCCCTCCCTCTCTTGCTATCTGTTATAAATAAATAAAATCAATAAAATCTTAAAAAAAATAAAATAAAAAACAAAAAGGCCAACCCGGACACATCTGTGTAGGTAATTCTACCTTCCCTAGGTAAGAGTACATAGCTTCACTCAAGCCAGAGTCCAACAATAACTAAGTCCTCAAATAAGCTGTTTTAACAATGGATGGAAATGAACGCAATACAGATTTAATGCCATGGAAAAATGAACGCAATACAACTCACAGCAGTGGAAAAAACACCTAGCCTCTGAACTCCACTCTTTTTTTACACTTTAAAATTTTATTGTCCACTGTGGATCAATGATTGGGCTGGACAAAAGGGGGAAATGCTGGTGATGGCAGATTTTACACCTTTACATTCTCTGCCTTCACATGGTTCTATAGGATCTTTTATTTTGAACTTCTAAAGATCCTGTTGAGGTCCAAGTGTGTATGTAAATGGAGAGAAAAAAGGCCATTCTGTGAACAAATTCATCCTCAAAGTGTGCTCTCTAAGCAGATTGAACCAGAAGGCTTGGAGAACCAGAGCACTGAGTCCTACAACCAATGCATACTTATACCCATCAGGTTAGAGAAACCAGGCATTTTGATTTTTCAGACCTCTTGTGCTTTATGTTCTTCTGTAAATGATACAGAAGCAAACCTGGGTAATAACGAAGAGAAGTAAAATGGGAATCATGTTACTTTGACTTTAAACAGAGATGGTTTTGTACTTTATTATTCTATCTAAGTTGGTGCTGGTAAAAAAAAAAAAAAGAGGATAAAACAAAAGGACTGAAATGAAATCACAGAAGACTTAAAAAAATAACATTTGAAGTAAAAATCTCCTATTTTGTCCCTTTTCTAACATTTTTCAAACACTACCATCAACACTTTGCACATGCAATAACTGAAGACTGTAGGGGGCACTGAGGATTGAATTTTTAGCATAATATCTGTATAACACACTGGCTTATACTGTAGATCCTAGATTTTGAAAGCTGTAACTTTGAAAATAATCCTTTTATGTTTTTCTTCTTCTTTTTTAAAACCCTGAGAAATAAGAGAAGCAACAACAAATTCTTATGGGCTATAAAAAATTGCTATCAAGTTAATTACTCGTCTCCTACAAAGAGACTTTGATCCACGCAGTGACACAGAGCAAAGACAACTGTAAAGGCACTGGACTGATGAGATGTGGCTCCTCACTTATTGAGAAAGGCCTAGGAAGGCAGGGTCTCTCACCTTGTTTGGAGTTGACATCTGATGGGAGGTGTGAGGGGTGTGATCCTGGAGAAAAGTGCTCGTCGCTGTACGTGATGAGGGGGGTGAGAGGATGGACCGCATGTGATGGCTGCACCACTGGCACCTTATTTGACTGCAAAGTAACCAGAAGGTCAATGGTTAATAGGAACACCCAGGTCCTGTCTCCTCTCCCATAGAACAAGTCAGACAATAGCACTAACTGGACATCAGCATAACCCAAGAATCACCTCTAAACCTGGAAAACGGAACTCATCTGCTGTCCTCATTATATCTTCAGAATTTTTCCATGTTAAATACTCAAGCACATGAATATCCCATCAAGAGATGATCAGTTATTTAATCATTGTCCCTTAGAGATTTAGGTTGATCACTATTATTTCATATGACATGAATTTCTGTATGCACATATTTATACTCCATTTTGGATTATCCCCTCAGGTTATGTTCAACCAGGAGTTACTGGAGCAAAAGTTATAAATATTTTATAAGCTCTTTTTATTCATTACATATGTCTGGCAATAAAAAGGCACTCAACTGTTCAATGAACAAATGAATGAATAAATATTACAATTTGAAGGTAAAATTTTTAAGCAACCAATAAATATAAATTTGCTGTACTGATATCCCCTCAGTTTATAGAATCTGTAATGCTATAGCTGTACATCTTTAAGGATTATGTTACAGTAATTTTTTTTCATGTCTTACAGCTTTGTCAATCAAACATAACCATCCATTATGCTTTAGCAGTACTCAGTTCATCTTCAGGTTCTCTAGTTTCTAGAAATCCTAACTGATAAAAGGGAATTTCTTATCTTGAGTTTATTATGAAATATGGCTTGTAAGAACACTTTAAACTGTTAACATTTTATATATTTTGACATTCTGTATGTCTTATATTAGTTTAAAAACAAATTTTATTATTGAATTTGGAAGTCTAAAATTACACCAATAATACTTTTAAAGATTCAATTTATTTTTTTGGTTAAAGTTGAATTTTTTTCTCCCTTCTACCCCCGCAAAAGTGGTTGCTAAGCAAATCAAGTAATGTAAACAAGACTCAGGCAATTTAACCTGATTAGGAAAATTGTTTTTTATAAATTCTATGCCCCCTTCCCCCTCAAAAGAAAGTAAACTCAACAAAATTATATACATGCAAAATACATATCTGATTTTAAACTCAGCTACTAATTACAGCAGTCCCTGGAAAATCTCTATTTACAAACACCACAATAAGTAACTTGTGAATTTAAGAGGAATAAAACATAATGAATTTTGAATATTCACTAATTAACTAGCTCAGACATGTCTTCCCCATAATTAGTTTGAATTAGTGAGATGTTTACTGTGCTATAAACTAAAATGCTTGTGAAATCTGTTTCTCCAGAAGCAAGTATCTGTATTTTTTTAAAAAATTTAGTAAGTACCTGATATCTGCTTAAAATGTAGGTCTGTATCTGAAAGGCTGAGGGCCCTGTAACACGCCTGTTGTGTATGGTGGTGGCGCCTGACACATGTGTTCATTTAAACTTGATGTTGTTTTCTTTACAAATTAGACGCAAAAAGTATGTTGCTCCAATGGGTAGGATTACCCTCAGGAAAACTAGGAACAATTATCCTAGTAACACTTAATTCTCTTTACAGCTATTAATACTAATTCTCTACCCCCTAACATTACAACCTCTACCCTAAAAAAACTTACTTAAAAAAAAAAAAGGAAGGGGGAAAAATCACCTTTTTTTAGACAATGATATAATTTCCATACTAGATTTTCCCTGTTTTATAACGATAAGCTCGTCTCTAATGGCAGAACTTCACAGCTCATACAGCCCTGGGCATTTATTAAATAGAGCACCATTATCAAAGCCCCATGCCTTTTCTCTATATACCTCAGCACAGACATCTATGCATATAAATGCGTAAAAGGTTAAAAAGTGTTTCAGTGCTTTTCAAGTGTTAATGATGCAGTTTGCCAAATACACAGAATGAGCTTCTTAAATACAAGGAATTTAGAATGTTAGAGGAGGTGGGGGTGGGGGTGGGGATAGGAGGGTATTACCACAAACCCTTTTTAAAATGGAAACAAAAATCTCAGCACCCAAATGCTAAAATGAATATATTTCAACTCCACTAAACTGCTTTGAGTTTCATTTCAAAAGTCTTACAAGAAAGCATAATTGCCAAGCAATCTACAAAGGTATTTTCTTAGAGTGCTTCTAAAGAGTAAGCATTGCAGAAACCTTCTAGAAATGTGATATATATATATATATATATATATATATATATATATATATATATATATATATCATGCCTTTCTTATTTCCAGAGCACCACCTTAAGGAACCCACATTAGCAGGCAGCATCTTCTTAATGTCTGACCTATCCCTCCAGTCATATAGCTCAGAATCTGGTGCCATGAATTTTTGCTAAATTATGCTATCCTTGCTCTCCTCTTAATTTTACGGTTTTCAACACAGATTTGCTTTCCTGTGGGAAGGAGATAAGAAGCTGAGGATTTTAATTTAAGCTCTGGCCTTGTCTTATATTTTGCAAGATGGATGCTGAAAGCAGTACTAGTAGGTGTGTTAAAGCCAACAAGGATTATGTCCATTTTTGTGGCCAAATAATAAAAGCAATATGAAATCTCAATAATATGTGTGAGCACAATTCTGAGGCTTCTATTCTGCCTCCTGCCGACTACCTCCACTACGTATATAAATGTACCCAGCCGTGTGCCACACACACGTCGCCATCACGGTCACATAGCCCAGTGGCCGCAGCCTTAAACTGTGGGTTTCCTCTGATATTCTGAGTTACTGTCCTTTGATACTACATGCGCTCACAAGGCAAGAACCCAGTCACTGCTACTTTGTGTAATTTTTATGACAAACAATATAACCATTCTTAATTCTAGTCCTTTAATCTCCAAATAACAGTGTGGTATATGTTGTGGTGGGGAGTAAGGGAGGGGAAGAACAACCAACTGACTGACTACCTGGTCTAATTCGTCCACCATGGACAAATTTATGTAATTATATTATAATGCATGATTATACCTCTATATGAGGGCATATGAATATATTTACTAAACATCGAAAACGTGCCAAGCACTCTTTCAGCACTGCCAAAAGAGACAAGATCCCTATTCTCATGCTGCTTCCTTTCTAGGGGCCTGGAAGTAGGACGGGGGTATTGGAGACTAAGAGTAAATATGTTTAAAAAGCAAAAACTAAGCCAAAACAAAGAGATGGCATCAGGTACTATGAAGAAAAGGAACTGGGTGATAGGAGAGACAGTATATATGTAATTATATGCCTTCATATCCCATTAAAGCTGTAAGAAACAAAATTGCATTTAGTTTAAGATTCTTATTTTCTAAGACAGGAACATGAGAAACTGTCAGCACTGCTGGTAACACAGCCTTGTTCACGACAAAACTCGTGACACGAGGTCATCGTGAATAAAATGGGAATGAAACCCCCCCGGGGGGGTGACTCAACAGAGTAGAATCAAGTAGCAGAGAAATACCATCTTTTGGGCTCCTACTCTGTGTTGGCTCCTGGTTGCCCAATATCTCACTTAACAGAACCCAAATCTCCTGACTCCCATTCTCGTGCTTTTTCCTGCTACACATCTCCCCATGAGGGAGAGAGGACAGGTAAAAATCACGTTGATTATTTTTTCTTTTCTTTTAAGATTTTATTTATTTATTTGACACAGAGAGAGACATACAGCGAGAGAGGGAACACAAGCAGGGGGAGTGGGAGAGGGAGAAGCGGGCCTGCTGCAGAGTAGGGAGCCCGATGTGAGACTCAATCCCAGGACCCTGGGATCATGAATTGAGCCAAAGGCAGACACTTAACGACTGAGCCACCCAGGTGCCCTCTTTTTTCATTCATATATCCAGTCAAGTACATTCACAGGTGCAGTCATTGTTTATTACATAGGTACATTTATAGTGAAGTCTTAGCTTCCCATGGAGAATCATGAGGTATTCCCAATGTGGGTCCCTTGTTTCATTATCCCAGGGTCACAGCACCCACTACTACTCCCCCTTTATGAGCTACCTGGCAGCTTTAAGACACCCCAAATCCTCCACTGCTGCTCAGAGAGGTTCAGAAACTTAGCAAAGCTCACATGGCATAAGTGAGCCATGGCACAGACCCTCATCTTTCAACTTTTATTCTTTAATCTCGGGCAGGTGAGCAAAGGAAAAGTAAGAAGGATGGAAAGAGCAGGTACTTGAAAAGGGACAGAAAATACACGGGAGGGAGGGAAATGCCAGAAGACACCCTCTCACCTACACTCAGCACCCACACATGGTTATTCAGTAGGAAGCCTGCAATCTTTTCCCAAGCTTGAACAATCATCAGGCCATCCTACCCACATAGCACATAATAACTACAGCAACTAACACTCACCAAGCACTTGGTGTGTGCTAAACATTTTATAATACCTTTGAGGCAGGTACTATTCGCGTCCTCCTTTTATAGATGAGGACACTGAGGCTTGGAGAAGTCAAGTAACTTTCCCAAAGGCACAGAGATGGTTAAATGGCAAAGCTAGGCTCAAGGGCAGAAAAGTCTGGCTCTGGAGACCACATTCGTTACCAGCACACCATGCAGCCTCCTTGAAGAGCCAAGTTCATAAAGTCTTGGACGCGGAGTTGACCATCTGGGCCGTACCTGACGGTATGTGACAGCAATGAAATGACCGTGTGGTCTCTGTCCCAGGCACAGAAGTCACATCAGACAAAGAGGCACCTCAGCAGAAGTGGTTAGCGCTACAGAGACTCCACTGACGCCTTTCTCTCCAGGACTGGAAAACATTCCAAGGAAGCTAGCTTGGCTGCCACCCAGGCTGGTCCCTGCAGGTAAGGACCTCTTTGGCATCACAGCCAATAAAACCCACACCTCCCGTGGACACGAAGTGGGTGCCACTTAGGGAGCCTGAGAGCCACCCACAAAGCAGCGTTCCCAGAAATGACCCACTCACCACTGGCAGTAACTCAGCCTGTCATGAAGGCTGTCAGCCTCCAATGATGTGGTTCCAGGAAGGACTAAAAAGTGGTTCAGCGCCCTCCTGGCTAAGGCTGCGGGCCTGCTGGTAAGTGCAGTAACTGGGGGAGAAACCTGCTGGTCTAGTAGCTAGTCCCCATCCTGCACATCCCCAGATTTCAACTCAACCCGCACTGCAGGGTCTAGTTGTGCGTTTTATCAATAATCCTCCGGGTAATAACCAATTCCAGGGAGTAGTAACACTCCACCAACTTACTGAGATGAGGAATTTCATCTGGCCTCAATTTTTATGGTGCCATTTTTACTTTTTATTAAACTCTTAGGAAATCTGGTACTCATGAAATAGAAACTGTGTAATTTTATATTGTGTCTTCCCCTCTTCTTCTGAGAATCTGAGCTTCTCAAGCCTTCCCACAAAGAGGAGCAGATTTAATTTACTCAGAAAAGATATAATGGTTCTTGTACCAGCTCGATCTCAAAAGTAACAACTTGTACTGGAAATCTCCTAAGGTCCACCAAAGTTAAATGCCTGATTCTGGTCTGGTGTGGCCTTCAAATCTGAGACCACTACTGGCTGTGATGTAGCAGCTTTTTAAGATAACAATTAGAGCCTAGGCTCTGAAGACTTCCTGAGCAGGAACTGATAAATTCTAAGGTTTGCCAGACAAATATTCTGAGCCTACGTCTGGAGGGAAAGGGATGGTCTCCGTTGGAGACCCAGAATGTTTTCCTAAGAGCAGAAGCAACGCGTCATAGGGAAAGGAATTAATATAGATTAGACACCCAGTAAGTGCTAGTCATTACGGCCATGCCTTTATATTCTCTGGCACTCATCCACATACGTGGGCAGCATCACCTCTGTATTTATGGCTGAGAAGGCAGAGTTCTCTTGGACAGAGGGCTAAGTAATAATTAGCTGAGCAAGGACTTGTGCCGGCATTCGTTCGACACCCAAGTCCCTGCTCCTCCTGCTCCACCCTACTTATGCCTCCGCTCCCTCCCCAACTGTGTTCCAAACCACTCTGCCAGGGGAGTGAGGCCTGCCATGGACCCCACTGCCCTGAAGCATCTACACAGGAACCACTGCCCATGGGAGGACCCGGATGTCACCAGCAGGTCTTCACCCAGTTTTTCCAGTTCTCCTTACAGTGAGGGTTTCCATACGTTACACCATGCAATCCTGAAATCACCCCGAAGTTACTGGTGTTATAATTTCTGTTTTATCGAGAAGAAAACTGAGCTTCTGAGAGGGGAAGTAATCTGTACAAGATCACGGAGGATGTGAAGTAGCAGAGACAGGACTGGAACCCAAGGCGGTAACTCTCAAGTCCACAGTTTGTATCCTAAGGACCCAAAGTGGGCAGACCTGCCATCCTCTGGTTTCCAAGTGGAAGAGGTGAGAACTCATATAGTTTAAGATTTGAGTACATGGGCAGCCGAGGCACAGAGTTCAGATCCCAAACATTCATATCCACTTAGTTTCATGTTTAGGTAATTCACTTAATTATTCAGAATCTTGGTTTCCTCATATGCAAAATGGGTAGAAACAATACCTGACAGAATTAGGTGAGGATTAGTGAAAAATGCAAATAAAACATCAGATCCTGGAATAAATTATATGCTCAATAAATATTTGTGAAATGGATAAAGGAAAGAAGAAAGGAAAAAGAGGCCCAATAAATGAATTACTTTGTTCCCAAAAGTGCACACTGCTCATCTCTATGACACAGTAAAGTTCAGAGTTTAGACTGGCTTGGACCTTGCAGCAGCATACATGTACACACAGGTTTTTCTATATGTTTGCTTTGTCTCCCCTTTCAGAGTATGATTTAATAGACAATACAATCTTAGTTCATTCATTTGAAAAATCTCTTATAGCAGTAGTTCTCAAACTTTTTGCTTTCAGGGCACTTAACACTCCTAAAAATCACTGAGCATCCCACTGAGTTATTGTTTGTGTGGGTTTATCTATACTTATCACATTAGAAATTAAAATGAGAAATTTAAAAGTATTTATGAGTTCATTTAAAAACAACAAACCTATGTTTGTTTTATGTTACCATAAAAAAATCATTCTTATGAAAAGTGACCATTTTCTAAACCAAAAAATTAGGGGCGCCTGGGTGGCTCAGTTGATTAAGCGTCTGCCTTTGGTTCAGGTCATGCTCTCAGGGTTCTGGGATTGAGCCCCACATTGGGCTCCCTGCTTGGTGGCAGGCCTGCTTCTCCCTCTCCTAATCCCCTTGTTTATGTTCCCTCTTTCACTGTCTCTCTGTCAAAATAGATAAAATCTTAAAAAAAAAAAAAAAAAAAACGAAAAAAATAAGGGTGGCATTGTTTTACATTTTTTTTTGCAGATCTCTTTAGCATCTGGTTTAACAAAAGACAATTGGATTCTCTTATCTGCTTTTGCATTCAAATCTCCATTCTATTATGTTATTTTGGTTGAAGTACATGAAGAAAATACAACCTCACACAGATGTGTTGTTGAAAGGGGAAGATTACCAATTTTTTCAGATTATTGTGGAACTTCTTTGATACTATACCAAAACTTGTCAAGTGGTAAATTCCTAAAAGCTAGTTGCAATGTTAGGGCTCCTGGCTGGCTTAGTTGGTAGAAAGGAGATTCTTGATCTTGGGGTTAAAAGTTTGAGCCCCATGTTGGATGTAGAGACTATTAAAAAATAAAATCTTAAAAAAAAAAAAAAAAGAGGCTAGTTGCAGTGTAGAGTGAAAAACTGTATCAATTTACTTTTTCAACTCCTCCATTAAAATCCACTGATATTGAATTTTGAATTTAACCATGCATGATTTTATACCATTACACACTGGTTATTTGGAAAATACTGGTTAACTGAGTTGGCATATTTTGTTACATAATATAAAAATCACATTCATTAATATCATCACTGATCTCATCAGAAAAGCCTTAAAGATTTAGGAAGCTATCTGGCCCACAGTAGTGAATACAAGTTTTCTAAAATCCTAATTCTTACTCAAAAGCTCAAATTCTATCACTGGCAATAGTCAATTATTTTCACTAAAGAGAGACTCACTTTGCTCATTTACGAGAAAATACCTGCCAAGTACCGAAGTCAGAAGAAACATAGTTTGTCAGGTATGTGATCAAGGGTTAAGATTTAATAAGATTATTAATATTTACTTCTTCTTGATAGTCTTAGGTGACACTGTCATTTTTTTCCCATGGGAGGGTGTTGTGATACAGGATTCGATGATTACAAGTACTAGTTTTACCCACCATTTCTTCTGCACCTTCAGTGCAAACATCAACACAGTGGAAAAGACAATGTGTTAGTGTCATCGTGGGAATATTTTTGACCGTATGTGTCAAACCATCTCAGGGAGTCCCAAGGGTCCACAGACTACAGTTTGAGTGAAGAATGCTACAGAAATAGTCATTGATTGTAGACAATGGAGGCTAATAAAGTGAAGAGTATTATTTCAATTAAGCTGAATTAAGAGGGAATCTGGGGGCGCCTGGGTGGCTCAGTGGGTTAAAGCCTCTGCCTTCGGCCCAGGTCATGATCCCAGGGTTCTGGGATCGAGCCCCGCATCGGGCTCTCTGCTCAGCAGGGAGCCTGCTTCCTCCTCTCTCTGCCTACCTTTCTGCCTACTTGTGATCTCTGTCTGTCAAATAAATAAATAAAATCTTTAAAAAAAAAAAAAAAGAGGGAATCTGATTTATGGGTTATAAATATGGAATGTTTTTGTGATATACTAAGGTATCATTTTTCCCTCCTATTTGCTAGTATTCTAAATGTACCAAATCAAGAGAAAATTGAAAAGCAAACCGAAATAACATATGCCACATCCTTTTAAATTGTTTTTAGAAATTTTTAAACTCCTTTGACTCCCTTAGTTGTAGTCAGTATAGAACCCCAGTCTTTTGCTCTTTCATCAATTTTGAATTTTCTTCTTCAAAGAGATTCTAGATACACAGTAGCTGGGAATACAGATTTGCACCCTTTGGTGCTAAAAAGCCTTCTTCGGGGCGCCTGGGTGGCTCAGTGGGTTAAGCCTCTACCTTCGGCTCAGGTCATGATCCCAGGGTCCTGGGATCGAGTCCCGCATCGGGCTCTCTGCTCAGCAGGGAGCCTGCTTCCCTTCCTCTCTCTCTCTGCCTGCCTCTCTGCCTACTTGTGATCTCTGTCAAATAAATAAATAAACAAATCTTTAAAAAGCCTTCTTCAAGCCCCTCAGTTACACTCAGTCATTGTCTGCACTATACGTACAGCCCCTTGGACCTGACTCTAAGTATTTGTCACCCTGTACTGTTTGTTTGTGCATCTGTTTTCTCTCACTAGAGGCCATACCTTGGTGACTTATCCCTAGCATCTAGTGCAGGTCTCAGCAAAGCAGAGATAGTTAATACCTGTTTCCTATAACTTAGTTGTCCGAATGAGGCACTTCAACACTAAGAAGCCAACTCCTTTCAAGAAAGAATTCATACCCTTACATTTTAAACATGGATTGATCCTTGCATTTTCTATTGCTGCATAAAAAATTACCACAAAGTTATCCGCAGCGTGACATAAGACAATTTCTTATGTCACAGTTTCGGTGTTCCAGCATGGTGTGACCAGGCTCTCTGCTCAGGTGACCACAGTTCAGGCTGGTCTGAACTCCTGTTTGCAGACTCTGCAAGCTCACTTTCATGCTTAGTAGACTTCAGCTCCTTCTGGTTGTCACCATTTCCTTGCTCGCCATCAGGTGGGGACCACTCACATTCCCTGACAAGTACTCCTTCCATCTTCAAGCCAGCAATGGTGTGTCAAATGTTTCTTTCTTTCTTCCTTCCTTTCCTCCTCCCTCCCTTCCTTCTCTTTCTTTATTTCTTAAGATTTTATTTATTTATTTGTCAGAGAGAGGGAGAAAGAGACAAGCAGGGGGAGCAGTGGAGACAGAGAGAGAAGCAGGCTTCTTGCACGAGCAAGGACACAAATGAGCGACTTGATCCCAGGACCCTGGGATCATGACCTGAGCTGAAGGCAGAAACTTAACCAGGTTCCCCAAATGTTTCTTGTTTTGAATCTCTGACTTCCTCTTCTGTGCAGTGGAGAAAACTTTCTGCTTTTTAAGGGCTCATGTGACCATGTCAGGCATACCTCATAATCTCTCTTTCCTCAAGTGACCAGTGAGAGTGGGAGAGGCTGGAGGGGCAGCTAGGATAAGCTCAGGATGCTGCCAGTTCTGTGTCATCCGTTAAGACAAAGATAACCCATTTAACCTCATTTTTCTTCTTGTTTACAAAACATTATCTCCAATTAATCTTTAGCAGATAAAAATGGAAGTGCCTTTACAAACATTATCTGGTGTTATAGTTACTCTGATTACACTGCCAAGTTCTGGGGTTCAGTTAGTTTTGTGTTTTTCTTTCTTTTTTTAATCCAGGAGACACATTGTCAAGAGTATATTACTCACACATATCAGAATTGACAGGTGTTGCAGTTCAGCAGGAAAGCAACAAGATCAGGATTAGCACATCCTCTCCTTTCCTCCTAATAGCAGGGAAATGAGGGAGAACTATGTACAAGGAAAGTTGTACATTAACTACACGGTCACGGCTTAAGAAATGGAAAAGGGCAATCACTAAACAGTTGAGTGTGTAAATAAATTTATTTTGAAGAAATTTAAAAGAGATTTGGTTTTCTCTCCAACATCAACAGGTCAGATTTTGGCCAATCATTTACCTTTTAAGAAAACTTTTAGAGAAATCCCTTTATATTTAAATGCAACTCTTCTGTTACGAGGATATACAGCTTTATTTTAACTTAATTATCTCACCCTTTAGGGTCACTTAAGAGCCATATAACTGTTTTACCATTTATTAATCATTAATAATACACTAAATGGTGAATGAAACAAACATGGTAGAAGTGAAATAAATCAAGGGAAGATCACTAAAAAGAGAGAAAGTAGAGGCTGCCACAGCTAAAACCTGGCTGCTTGAGTGAGAAGGACAAGGGAAGGGACATTCACTGAGTGTTTACTATACTCTAGAAACCACACGCAATGCTTTTACACTTGTGCTTCAATTTATTTTCCCATTTTCAAATGAGGACACAAACTAAAGCTCAGACCGGCTAAGTTTTGCCCCAGGTCACAGAGGCTAGCCTATGATGGTTGAATGTGGATCAAATACAGAGTTGTTTTATCCCAAAGAGCTGAATGGCTACAAAGAATGGTATCAAAAGGGAATAATTGATTCTGGGAGCCAAAAGGGGACCTACACTTTTCAGTAACTGGAGTGTCTAGATAGAGGGGCTGGGGTTGAGGCTGGGAGCTGGGAGAAGATCAGAGTAAAAGTGAAAAGGACTTTTAATTATGTAAAGTTGCCGCATCCTATTATTTGACTGATATCCTACCTTTACAACATCCCTAATCCCCTGAGTGCGTGCATTTATTTTTTGTGTTAAAGACTGTCCTTTGTCCACGTTAAGATGGTCCTTTGAAAATGAAGGGAAAGAACTGGAGTCATTCAAGATTAATAAACAAACCAAAGAACAAAGCAGGTGTGGGATTCATTGTGCTACTGGTGAAGTATTAAAAAGAAGTCCACACAGTGGCAAATTCAGAAGTCAAATAAAGGCCTAAGTGAAAGAAAGGACCACTAGATACTAAGGAGGCAGGATAAGGAGGAGGAGGAGGGACCCGCCTGCACTACCAGCTGTCCAAGTGTAGGTTCTATGCGGTGCATGTGTGTCTATAAAAATTTTTTTAAAGATTCATTTATTTTGAGAGAGAAAAAGAGAAAGAAAATACAAGTGTGGAGAAGGGGCAGAGAGTCTCAAGCAGACTCCGAGTTGAGCACGGAGCCTGATGCGGGGTTTGATCTCACGACCCTGAGATCACGACCCCAGCCAAAGCCAAGAGTCGGAGGCTTAAGTGAGTATGTCACCCAGGTGTCCCACGTATGTAAAATTTTACAGTGGAAGGACATGGGATAGGGCAAGATTCCAATGTTCCTAACATTTTCTGGATCACAGACACTGATCTGAGGAAAGCTGTGTATAAATGTTTTTGTACACAAATACAATCACACATCAATGGATTATGGGAGGGCGTTGCAGTATGCATAGGGGAGGACAATGTCTATGGACTCTAGATTTTGCTGCCATTTTTCCGAGAGAAGAGCTTTAGCAATCACTGCATAATATTATTATTAATAAGCTGGATTTTAATCAGCTTGTCCAAAGTATTATTTGTGTAGGTCACTGGAAAATAATGGATGATAAACAAGTCACTGAAGTTGGGGAAGTCAGCAAGAAGAGCCTTCTCTGTCTAGCCACAGCTGCAAGCAGAGGCAGAGGCTCCATCTCCCTCTGGAGCCCAGGGACAAGGCTGCATGCTGACAATGGGCAAGAGAAAAGGATGAAATGAGATCTCTCCGGGAACTCCAGAATAAGAGAGGGGGTGCCCTGCTTTGGGCTGAATGAATGTCCAGACATTCTCCTCTGAACCCTATTGGCCATTATTTCTGAAAAGAGTCAATCAGACTTTCTGGTGCGGTCTGGGCACATCTTGGTTAAAAATCTTTACCTAAGATTGCCCTTTTCCCTACACCAACATGACTTAAACAACAACGAAGTAGGCATATTTACTGAGAAAAGTTCCTTTTGGAAAAGGAAACTTATAGATAAGGAAACTAAAAATTAGAAAAGCTTAGTGGAGGAGCTGGCAAACATTAGATTTCAATATCCCATACTCAGGGCCAAGTGAAGTTTAAAACCAAATATTTATATGATAAGTCGTATAAAACTCTAACATTTCATATAATGGTATGAAAAAAATTACTAAATGATATCTTTCGTAGGTTAGAGTGAGCCTTCTGAATAAATGGTTTTATTGGACAGCACTTATATACAACTTCTTCGGCTTGTCAGTAAGCTCAGATCACCTTTAAAAACACCTAATACACATTTTCAGATTCATTACAAGGTGATGATCAACTCATTCCTTGATGGGTAACCATCTTTTCCATCTCACATCAGAGTATACTGCCTGAAAAACCCCACAGCTTATCTTGAGTGAAAAATGATGCCGTAGACATCACTATTCATAGGATATACTTGTATGAGTCAAGGAAAAAGAACCTTTTGTTTTGGATTTAAAAACAAAATCCTGAAATGAGTTGAGGCAGAATGGAGGCAGAAAACTTAAATGACAAATACAGTAGATTACACAAATTGGGTTTTATGTAATCTTGCACATTCTGATTCATCTTAAAGCCCCCAAGTAAGTCAAACTAGAATAGAAAAGCTTCCTTGAAAACTTCTGTTTCAATGGTATAAAGAGAGGAAGCAAAATGTAAAGACCTTTTGAAAGACTCTCAATTCTACTTATATATTATGAAAGAGAAGCATTCTATAGCAACAGAGAAGTCATAGCAGCCCAAAGATGGAAATAGCTATTTTCAGCTGGTGAAAAAGTATACTTCTGCAAACATAAAATCAAAGATAAACTCTATTTTGTACCATTTATTTTGAAGAGGAAATTTCCTCCCTGAAAATTTTCCCCCCTTTTTGTGGGAAGGAGGACATGCTGATGAACTCGAAGGCAGATACTGAAAGCCCCATCTATAAATCCTTCCTAAGAGCAACCTAGGTTGCCTTTAATTTACAGTAGTATGTTGGAGCTGGCTTGTACTAGCTCTCTAGAGTGAACTGCTACATTTTCAGGAATTTTGAGAATCTGTTAATATGTTGGTAGCTAGGGGGACTGGCCATGGTGGGATTATTTACACCATAGAAATTGGTAAATGTGAAAAGTCAGCATCACTTCCCCTGAAGCTGGTTGTTAAACGTGTAACAGCACACCACTAGCAAACACTGAAACCCTTCCTAACTAACTAGGTGAAACAAATTTTCTTCCTTTATTTCTCTTTGACAAGCAACAGGGACATAATTCTGATATTTGTCCGAAACCATTCCAGAGTAAGAAATTTCAAAGATCATCATTTGACATGATCTAGAATGACCTGATCTATGATCCCAGGTCCTGTTAACACTGGGGGAACATATAGCCATCCTGTGGTCATTAATTACTCTGCCTGATTCCTTACGTCTGGGCCTCAACAACGCAAGGGCTGAGTCACTGGATCAAAGGAGCTCCACTGCACAGAAATGAGAAGATTTGCAGAAGATTCGTGGGCATTTTCCTCCCTCTTCTCAAGGAAATAATTAATGTATTTAAAAAAATGTAAAAATGCTTGATGTAATTAATCTTTTAGTGTTCTAACAAATGAATCTTATGCAGAAAAGGAAATAACTGAAACGATGCCATATATGCATCAAAGAACGCAGCTTTCACCATGAGGGTGGTATATGAGAGTGCAATTATCCAGGCTATCCACACAGAATCACATCTGCACAGAATCAGGCATGGGACTAAATACTAAAAAAGGAGCTGAGAGGCTGCCGTCTTTGCAGCACATCCATTCAGGAAACACAACAAATTTTTGCAGGGATATCTGAAAATAATTACGAATTTTAGGGAGAACTATAAAAAAGCAAAAATAAGAGCTAAAGAACATCTTTTAAGACACTCAACTTTTTGCTTTAACAATCCTTTTGCCCAGGTTTTGAGACCAAGGTTGTCAGTTCTCAGGCAAAAATAATAGCATACTGGATTTGAAGTCGAAAGACCTAGATACTCACTATTCCTGGTCCTACCTCCTACTTGCTATGTGAACTTAGGCAAAGGACTTACTGCTTCTATGTTTCAGATTCCTTATTAAATGAGGATAATATTTTCCCTTGCTAAGTTTGTGGAAAGATCAGAGGAGATCATGCATAGAAAAACATTTTGCAAATAGTAAAACACCATGTAAACACCATATTAATTCCACTTTGGAAAAACGAAGTCATTACACTCATTTCCTACATTGAGAAAGTTATTACCTGAATCAACAATGTAAGAGTTTGGTGAAAACCAAATAAAGCTAACTTTGACATTTGCTGACACAGTAATGGCCTCAAAGCATCCTCTCAATTACTGCTTCACTACTGATTTGTAGCCTCTGCTTGTAGCCCTCCCAGGGTAACGTCTTCACCTAAGAATGTTTTTTATATGGTCCATCTAAGTGCATGGATGATTTTTTTTTTAAAGATTTTATTTATTTGAGAAGAGAGAAAAAGCAGTGGGGAGGGGCAAACAGAAAAAGAGAGAGAGAAAAGCAGACTCCCTGCTGAGCAGGAAGCCAAAAGCGGTTCTGGATCCTAGGACCCAGAGATCACAACTTGAGCCCAAGGCAGACGCTTAACCGACTGAGCCACCCAGGCGGCCATCGAGAATATTTGAATTCACCTCTCTAATATGTATCCCCTGCTCCACCGGAATACCATTATTTTTAATGATGTTTGAATGAAGACAGATGAAGGAATGACTGGCTGGGTAAGATCATACAGAAAATGGAAATGTATGTACTGGGGAGCCGAGAAGCACCACAGATGATCCACAAACACAAGAGGTAGGGAAAAAGGCAACTGCAAGAAAGAGGAGTGGGTAGGCTAGAACCTCGGGTATAACAACTTGAATGTGACCTTGAGGGTTGGATTCCTGCCATCAACAAATGGTAAACATGTGGGCCTGAATATATTCAATGCCCTTTCCAGCAGGGATGACCCTGTGATCCCAAAGGTTCTAAAGCTTTGAATTCCAATAGTCTAATATTCTAATATTCTATACTTAACGACTTTTCTAACAGCAGCTACAAAAAAAGAAAGTTAGGAAGCCAAAAAACAAAACAGAACAAAAAAAGAACTGCGTACAATAAGAGATGATTTATTTTCCTGAACGTGTGAGAGTCATATTTTAAAGAGGGAAGACTGCCACACTGCTGATGGGGTACAGGCTCAATGGCAGTGTGGACTGGTATTGTCAAGGAGCACCAATAAAGCTTACAGGACAGATACACAACAGAAAGCAGGAGCATTTAAGTTGTCATTAAACCTTTCTCCCAGAGCAAGGACCTATAGGACTGTGCTAATCATGATCTCAGGACAGAACCCCCAGATGAGATGGTGGGTCATACTGCCAAAATTCCATTAAGTGCTTCTCCCTTTCTGCAGCAAAGCCTGGATCTGCTGGGTTTCCTGCACCCCAAATCTACCTTGAATCTCCAACACTAAATTAACCTTCAGAAACAAACCCACTGGACAAGTCTGTGATCAGGGAGGTGGCACTCCCCTGCCAGAAGGGCAGGAAGACAGCAGGCACCTAGAGTTTACTGCACAAGAAGTCTCCACTGACAAAGTAAGCTAACCCTGAATAGTGGTAGGCTCTAGAAATTCTTGTCTTAATGATTTTATTTATTTGAGAGAAAGAGAGAGAGAAGCAGACTTGCTGCTGAGCAGGGAGCCCGATGTGGGGCTCCATCCCAGGAAGCTGGGATCATGACCTGAGCCGAAGGCAGAGGCTTAACCGACTGAGCCACCCAGGCGCCCCTGGCTCTATGAATTGTATGATTACAGAGCTATGGTCCTACATAACAGCAAACATGGAAGAAGAGTCAGCTTTATTTCAGGAGTCTCACTTCCAGGTCTCAGAGTACATTATTCCGAAGAGAATGCAGCATTGGCAGTTTGGTCTAGCTATGAACAAGCCACTTCAAGGAAAGGCTGAGGTCTTGGGGGGAAAGCCAGAATTGAACTATAACAAAACAACCAAATTTACATTAGTTAATAAAGTGTCTTCATTTTCCTTATCTCATTTGAACCTCCTCACCCCTTGTAAGGAAAGTACTGTCAACATCCTCATGTTTCAGGTAAGGACAGGAATGCTCCAGAAAGTCCAACATCACACAGGACGTAGAAAAGGCTGGACTCAGTCCTATTTGCTTTTATCAAACCTTGATGTGGCCCATTTTCTCACTATTCAGTGACCAACAGCCCCTCTTAGGTTGGTCTGAAAAGTTGACCCGGAGCAGCCAACAGAGTCTCAGAGTTAGTCATGAAAAATGTCAAACCAGAAATGCACAGCCAAACAAGAAACCACCACAGAACATTCCTTTCCTCTTCAAATGCTATCATTGCTATTATCAAGTGTGTTCATGTTTTTGAAATCATCTTAACATGCTAACGAATAGTATAATCAGTAAATTATTCACGAGCCTCAGGACACCCAAGCAAAGCTGATGAGTGGAATGTCAAGAAGAAATGTAAAGCTATCGTTCTACTTAGAGAATTCCTATCCATAGGACAAAGAATCATCATTTTGAGATATCTAAGTGTTATTTTTTACTTTTCCTTTAATTTTCCAGTTTATGTGAATAATGGTCATTTCCATTTTCTCCAACCCTACTTAAGTCCTTTTTTTTTTTTTTAAAGATTTTATTTATTTATCAGAGAGAGAGAAGAAGAGAGAGCAAGCACAGGCATACAGAGTGGCAGGCAGAGGGAGAAGCAGGCTCCCTGCCGAGCAAGGAGCCCGATGTGGGACTCGATCCCAGGACTCTGGGATCATGACCTGAGCCGAAGGCAGCTGCTTAACCAACTGAGCCACCCAGGCGTCCTACTTAAGTCCTTTTTAATGTCTAAATGTGCAGATACCATAAATCATTACATACAACATTTTTTTTTTTTAACAAAACCTGGAATTTTCCTTCTCAGTTATTACTAATTCAGTTGTGTTTTCTCTATGTTTTTGTTTAACTGCTACCTCTCTTCAAAACTTTTAACTAGGTAAAACTTAAGACTCTAAAAATATTTAAAAGAAATAGGAAAATACCTTTTCAGTTCCTCAAAAAGTTAAACAGAAAATTATCATATGACCTCGCAATTCCATTCCCGAGTATTACACCCAAAAGAACTGAAAGCATGTGTTCACATAAATACTTGCACACAAATGTTCACAGCAGCATTATTCATAAAAGCCCCAAATCGAAAACAACCCAAATGCCTATCAACTGAAGAATGGGTAAACTGTGGTATATCCCTACAATGGAACATTATCCAGCCACAAAAAGGAATGAACTTCTGACACCTGCTAGAACACGGATGAACCTTAAAAGCTATGCTAAGTGAAATAAACCTAAGCTATGCTAAGTGAAATAAATAAGTGAAAGGTCACATATTGTGGGATTCCATTTATATGAAATGTCCAGAATAGGCAAATCCATAAAGACAGAAAGTAGATGAGTGGTTGTAAGAACCTGATGGGAGAGGGAAATTTGGGACTAACCGCTGATAGGTAAAGGGTTTCTTTTGGGAGTGATAGAAAAGTTCTAGAATTAGAGGTGACTGTTCCACAACTTAGTGAATATGCAAAAACAAACAAACAAACAAACAAAAAACCCAACACTGAACTGTACAATTTAAATGCTGAATTTTGGGGCGCCTGGGTGGCTCAGTGGTTGAAGCCTCTGCCTTCGGCTCGGGTCATGATCTCAGGGTCCTGGGATCGAGTCCCACATCGGGCTCTCTGCTCAGCAGGGAGCCTGCCTCCTCCTCCTGTCTCTCTCTCTGCCTGCCTCTCTGCCTACTTGTGATCTGTCTGTCAAATAAATTTAAAAAAAAAAAATAAATAAAAATAAATGCTGAATTTTATGTTATCTGAATTATGCCTTAATTTTTAAAAACAAACTAAAGGCACAAAAACTGATTTGAACTGAATGGGAGCTAATTTTACTTTATAGGTAAGGCAAATTGAAGTGAAATTCTACTGTGTATGTCTTTTGTATCTTTGAACCTAGTAATTTTAGCTGCAGCCATGGCAGGGGAATCTCAGAAGGCCAAACGTGGGATTATATATAACCATAGCACAGCTCCCAGCAAAAGCATGACATACTGTGTGTATTTACGGATGGGGACAATACCCACCTTTATCATATTAAGACCTAACTAGCAGCTAGCCTCCCACCTTCCCACACAGACACAGTTCCCGGGCCTATCTCACGGTGATGGCACTAAGGCTGTTATTAGTCCTTCTCTGCCCCCTCCCCTTCCAGGAGTGCTTTCCGGAGTTGCTCCATAAACAGCCATGGTCTGATTCTTTGCGGGAACTGCCAGGGAAGAGATAGCTGTGAACCGGAGATGTGCCTTTCTGGGCAGTCTCCAACCTGCAGGAGAATGAAGAGGGTGTGTGCAAACCTTCTGGGAACTGGCCCTGTCTGTGAGCTTGCTCTCAGCTTCCAGGTGGACAGATGGTCAAGTGCCATGGGAGCTAAAGGGAGAGTATCTTGCAGACCCTGAAGCAAGGCAAGCACAGAAAGACTCAAGGGCATTCTGCTGGCCCAGTAACCAACCCAGGTTTTAGTCACCGATAACCTAGATACTATACATTTTTAACTTGGAGTGCTACTGTGCTTTCTATTTTTTCCTATGTTTAAAAATTCAATAATTTTTAAAACTTAGAAGTATGTGAAGAGTCTACTTCAATGTACTCCTTAAAGAGAACTACAAGGGTTGGAATAAAAAGCTTAAAGGCTTCTCTCTCAGAATTTTAAATATTGTTTTTACTCCAAATATCTCCATTTTCCCAACGGGTTTTGAAATGAACTTCAATAATGTTTCAGAAGATGATTTTTACTGTCATGAATGAGATTTTTAAGCCTTCTATTTCATTTTGCTATAGACGATCTGGTCAAATTCTTATGATAGAGCAGTGAAAACAATCCCATCTCTTGAAAAGTCTCTATCAGGGTTTCATTAGCCTCCCATCATAGGATATGTGCAAAATGGCTTCTGGGCTTGAGATGAAATATTCATTTTATCTCACATAAGAGGGGAAAAACTGCCACTTCAAAGTGATCGAGTGCAAAGCAGTTTATTAAAGTGGAATTTGAGAGCTGGAAGGAGCCTGAGGGCCCATGAGTCTGACTACCCTCAGGGTCCTATGAGGGAAGTGACTTCCAGAGAAGTTAGGAAGCTGGTCATTTGCAGCCAGACTCCAGATCTTCCCACCCTGGGATCCTGTCTCCCCCAAAGACACAGTGCTACTACCAACTTTGCCAAAAGTGCTCAAAAGTGAGCCCAAATCTGGCTCAGGGAGATTAGACAATCAATCAACTCAGTTCTCTTCATTAAACTTTCGGATGAGCCCCTCCCCGGCTGGCGCAGGGCCACACAAGGAAGCAGGGCAATGGGGGTACAAAGATAAGTAAAACCTCATCACTATTCTCAAGGAACTCAGCATCTAACTCAAGGAGGTAAGGCACACGTGCAAATACCTAGAACATGGAATGTTCAAAGCAAAACTACACCAGATGGGAGAGGACCAAGCCCAGCAGGAGGTATTAGGATGGGGGGGATGGCAGTGACAGAGGGAACAGTCACCAGTGTGAGCACTGTAGAGGAGGCAGAGGACAATGAGTTGACTGGGGTGACAGACTGGGTGTGGTGCTGAAAGGAAGGGCCAGGAGAAAAACACTCAGAGACTTCTAAACTACAGAATCCTCAGAGAACCTGACGCTGCCTTTGTGGACTGGAGTGGGAAAGGGAGGTAGATGAGCAGCGCTATCAGGCCAGGTTTCCAGCATTTGCTGAAAACCGCAACGGTAATAATGGCAGACATCCATGTACGGACCAGGGTTATTTGTGTTGTGGTTCTCATTTCACAAAAAACACAATTAACAAAGTGGCCTGCATGAGGTTACTGAGCTAGAAAGTGGCAGAGCCCGTGCCAGATTTCAAGGCCTGACTTCTTCTGGTCCCCAGCCATCCTACAGACTTCATAATGCTACCTCTTATCATGGGTAAGTTCTAAAGATCAGTTGCATAAAGAGAAATTATTTTTCCAAAGCCCAGTCATTTTGGTAAAAAGTATATAAGAAAAAGTAACATCACATGATCATAAAAAAAAAAAAACAACACCCAACGACGAAAGTCAGTTTATACATATTTCTATTCTCTTTCGATTTTTGTGAATGCGGGGAGGAAATGCACGTAGGTGAGGAAGTAGACTAGCTGAGAAATGTGTCATGGCCAAGGGACAAGCAGAAATCAGAGAGCAGGCCAGCAGAGACTGTGTGTCACGCAGAGCCCACCAGAGGGCTGGTAACGTGAGTCCTACTAGAAAACATGAAAAATACCAACCCCATACTTCTCATGCCTCTTAAGATAAAAGTGGACAGACTGACTGGGTCTTTCAACAGCCTCCTCTCTCTGCCCTTCACCATTTTTATTTTGCATGAACGGACAGACTCAGGCCTGCAAGAGGGACTGAGGTCAGTGACTTCTGCAGGTAAACACGAGGGAGTTCACAGCCATAGAAACGGAAAAGCATTTTTTGAAAAGATCACACAGGTGTAGCAGTCTCAGTTCTGGGAGAAATGAAATTTCATATAATGTGTACAAACAGAAACGAATGTAAAGATATGCACTGAAATGTTAACCACAATGTTAACTTGTAAGACTGGAGGTGATTTCTCTCTCTTGTGCTTTTCTGTATATTCCAAAATTTTTACCTTATAGTCAAGGAAAAATTTTATTCTATAAAAAGGGGAAATTTTAGTGCTACTTGGGTTTTCTAGTATGAAGGAAATTGTATTCTATGAATTTTATTTCAGGTAGCCACTGAAGTCAGCCTCACACATAAATTTTTAGATTTTTTTACACAATTTCCCTCTATGTTTCTATCAAGTAAATGATTATCTTCTCTATCCCCCCCCCCACACACACACACTTTGATAACATTTTATTATGTCCACTGAAGCAGAACATCTGGGCATCGTGCCCTCCGTCACGGAGTGCAACACTCCCTACCCAAGCCTACTCTGCTCTATCAGTGCCATTTCTCCACTGAGAAAAGAACAAGACACAGAAAACCTAGCACAGGCACATTATCTCATGGGGACAACTACTGCATGTAGGTCTTACATGAGAGCCAAGATATCCCCAGAAAACACCACTCTGATGACCCACAGCCAGACACCCACAGCGCAAAGCTGGCTAGAATGGGGCATGTCCGCTGGGCAGAGGTGGGTAAGACAGAGAAAGCCACGAAGAGAAACTCTTCTTCAGTTGAATTCAAGAGACAGATGGACGTATCAGCGAGACCCAACCATATCTTCAATCATTCTGGAAAGTGTACAGCTGCAAAGGACCTCAACCTTGATATGTGGCTTTATAACAGTGTGCTTCAACTTTGAGGTTTCCTCTCCAAATGGCTCAGATTTTCCACATCAACCTTCAGGTGCTTTGCAAGAGACGACAGTTTTGTAACAAGCCGTAACATTGTGCTGGTAATAAAAAGGTCTCAGTTTATCATCATCTTATCTGTGATCAGTTTGCCATATCACTTCTTTCTTACTTTCGGCTTCTTCTAGATTTGACTCACTCATAGTATATCCTTTCTCCTTGCAACTGACCTGGTTAAGAGATGCAGCACGGATGTTTTACTGGACTTGTTTTTTTTTCCTATCCAAATTAAAGCAATGACAAGTGTACAAATTGGTATTTTCATTCTGAATGTGTATAATCAATCATATCAAAACATGGGAGATACCCAAAGGCCTTGGAACTGGGGACACTTTCAGCAAAATACAAACAGCCTCATGGTCAGGAGAAGAAACTGAGGTCAAGTGCTGGAAAGCGTCCCACTTCATCCTACCAGATCATTTCCAGGAGGTAAACAGGATCACCCATGAAACCCATACAAATCACTACCTTCTCAATTTCCTTATTTATAAGGTACACTCGCACGAGGTTAGGATTAACAGTTAAATATTAGGTTTAAAAATAAACAGAAAACAAGCATACAAGCCCTTCCTGTTGAGCTGCACTCATGCCCCTATCAACCCTCTTAATTACATTAAAAGGATCTGAGTAAAGATCTTACTAATAATTAGAGCTGACTTATGTGTGTTTTTCATTCTCTATCTGCAACCATGAATACAGGACTGGATCCAGACCGAGTATAGAATTCAATAGGTCCCTCCTGTCCCCAGTTTAGGAGGCAGACTTTGATCTGTAAAAACTTACATTTATACTTAGGGATGTTTTGATAACAAAGGAGTTTGGCAGACAAAGGGAAATTTGTTAAATCTTCTAGAAGCCACTTATCTGCTGTGGGCATGCCATCTTTTGGCATGTTTGGCACCTGTGTGGAAGAACTAATTAAATTCGAGGAAAGAAAAATTCATTCCCTATAAGACCATCCACTATTCCTCCTTAGTGTTTTAGCCCAAGCACTTCCTCAATTTGTTTCAATGATTAACAGATGAAAACTAAATGCTGTTGACTTGCTGGAGGCTGTCATCCAGACCCGTCTCCAAAAATGAAGAGGGCCCAAGTCGTCCTCCAGGAGAATTAGGTGATTAGGCGTGAACTCTGGAGCCAGACTACCTAGGTTGCCTGGGTTTGAATGTCACTCCTACCCACTTACCAGCTAGGTGATTTTGGCAAGTTCACTCCATCTCCATGGGCCCCAGATTCCTCTTTTGAAAAATGGGGAAGAACAGAGCACCCCGAAGTACTCTATGAGGAGCACAGGTGTTAATATCGGCAAACCACTTAGAGGAGTGCTTGGCACACTATAAGTACTATGTAAGTGTTAAGCAAAAATAAATGTATGTGACATGCTTAGAATCGTGGCCAGTAAACATTCGGCATTACTACTCTTGTCTGATAGGAATCTTAATCTAGAAAACAGAGCCCAAACATGTAGGGTCCTGGATACCAGGACATTCCCTGAGCTTCTAAACGATGATTCCTGTTGTATGCACACAAATTTTTAAAAATCCAGACAAGTTAGTTTTCCACCATCAAGTCCCAAGCTCTTGGGATGGGGTGGGGAGGTCAGGTCCACAGAAATACCCACCTGCCCAGCCCCATAATTAAAAAGAAGTCACCATACAGAACACAGATCTGTTTGAAGTTCACCAGAGCTTTAACAATACAAATTACTTTCTCCCAGTATTTCAAGCAATTATCACTTTTAAAGTCTAGTGGGGGAGGGGTGTGAAAGGGAAAGTAATGAGGATTTGTATTAGAACTGTTTTCCCTTCAATTGTTTATATTCAGCAAGGGCAAGTAGCCTCCAACGGGGAGGGGAGATGGGGAAGAAAGGCAGATGGCAATGTTGGCTAAACAGTTTTCCAGGTAGAAAATTAACATCCTCCAAATAATACCTGTTAAATTTTTCTGTCTGCTGTTTTGAGTACAGCAACAGGGGTCACTTAAGTATTATAATCATTTCCTTATGGGGCCTGTTTTCACTTTCTAAAATTAACACATTTCATTATTTTATACTCATTTCTCTGAAGTCAGAATTTCTTCCAAACATCATACAGTGTAGGCATTTGCTATCTCTACAGTTTAATAGCTTCAATCTGTCCCTGGTGATACAAGGATTTGTCTGTTGCCTAGAAGGTTGCTAATAGGATGATTATAATTGTCTTTGAGATTGACACTTGTGCTACCGACATTTTTTAACAAAACAACACAAGAGGTTATTTTCCAACAAAGAGACAGACACATCAGTGTCCTTTATGTCTTCACCCTCCTAAGAATGCTCCCCTCTCCACTTCTCTCAGGAAATCATGCTCCTCCTCTAGCTCAGGCTCTCCATGCAGGCCTCCTGGTATGCAAGACCGACAGATTTGGATTCGAATCCTGACTCTGCACCCGTCATAATTCTTGTCTACTTGCTTAACTGCTCTGTTTCTTCTACTATAAAATGGAAATGTTAATATCCACGCCACGGTGTTATTGTAAGGCTTCGGGGAAAATATATAGAATTCATGGTCCTAGCAGCTGCTCAGTAAGTACATGGCCATCTTTCATATTGTTTTAAACCTTGGATGAGTCCTCTAACCATATGGTCTCTGAAATCCGTCTGGATGGAGCATTCCTTAAACTGAAAGATGGGTCATCTTTTTAAATGCCGAGTTTCCTAACAATTGGACACATTCAGTAAAATAATTTCCTCCAGGTTTCTCCTAAACAGAATATACGGCTTGTTAACACCTCACCTCCTCCTCACCCCAATATTTCCTCATAATACACCAAAGAACGTGTGAGTCGTGGGACGCCTGGGTGGCTCAGTGGGTTAAGCCTCTGCCTTCAGCTCAGGTCATGATCCCAGAGTCCTGGGATCAAGCCCTGCATTGGGCTCCCTGCTCAGCAGGGAGTCTGCTTCTCCTTCTGCCCACTTGTTCTCCCTCCCTCAAATAAATAAAGTCTTAAAAAAACAAAACACGCAAGTCACAAAAGGAAGAAGAAATGATTATTCATGGTGGTAATCTGAAGAGAACCCCTATGAAGGTAAATGAAGAATGCTCACCTGTGAGATGCACTCATGCAGACTTGATTCTCTACCGTCCTTGCATTCTCACTGTTTTCTCCTGAACGTATCGAAAGCTTTAATGACTTCACAAGAAACGTATCTTTATCACAATTCCCAGCACATTGGCCTATAACTAATTTCTGAAAGCACCACCTGCTGAGTGTGCTTGGGGACCCAGCCAGTGAACTGCTCTGTTGGCTAAGTTACCTTGCATCAACCAGGCCATGCTGTAGAGTCCCCGAACTCCTGTGTGAGAGGGGAAGAGGAGGGGAAAAACAAGAGAGCCTACAAAAAAAGATTCTTTCCCTTCTGTAACTACCATATAAATTATGAGCCCTGACTCTGTCATTTATCCCCATCACCTACCTTAAAAGAAGGCACGTTAAGAAAGGATAAAGTAGAAGAGAACAAGATGAGCAAGAAACTTGTTGGCATACAAGAGTGGCCGATGGCTTCAAGAGGACGATTCATGCTATATTTTCTCATCCATGAAATCAACCCATGCCCTAACTCCCCCTTCAGAGGTAAGCAGCTAGTGGTTGGAGCAGGCAAAGAGCTGGATTGTATGGAGACAGACGTGAAACAGTGGTTCAGTGGTGCTGGAATGGTGGACTGACACCAACCATCCTAGAACATGTTGTCATATCAGGAACTGGTGTACACAGTATGGCTGCTGGGGTTTAGAAACTCTCATCTTTAGAACACTATGTGAGCCTGTGAGAGTTTTGGTGTGGTCAGATGACAGCCTGAGGTATCTACTCCATTAGAAGAGGCTTAAGAAAAGGCCAGTGCCGGTACAAAGAGCTCCCTGGACTGAGGGTTGGTTTTTCACTATGTGCCCCAGTCCTCTGTATAGAGTATTCCAATCTTGGTTTTTCACAGGCAAAGAGAATGTGTCTCTGGAAATGGTACCCAGGACTATGCTGGCCACCCCACCACCTGGAGGCTCACAGCCATAGGATGGTGGTTAAAGGGACAGTGTCTAGATCAGACTGCCAAAGTCCAAATCTCAACTCTGCCACTTATGCTATGACTCTGAGCAAGTTACTTGTTTTTCTGTGCCTCATTTGAAAATAAGGATCACGGTAACAGGTTCTTGCTCACAGGGTTAAAGATTAAGTGAGCTACCATTAGCTAAGTTTTTGGATCAGTTCCTGGCTCATAAAAATGTAAAAATAAATCAATAGTTGCTTCACAGTCACAAAATGTCATTTGTACCCTGTACAAATGTCTTAGCATGAATATGGTTAGTGTGTGCTCCTTATTTTAAATCTAAATCCTTTTAGAGAAATAGCCCTCTCAGAAAAGGGAGAGTCAAGCCAGGGTCTCACTCTATAGAGTAAAGTTGTATCTGTCCCTAAGATGCCCCCCAGCAACCCATAAAGTACATCATTAGGTAATGTCAAGAAAGCATGGTCAGAAACTGCCTTGTTGGTAGTAGAAACAACACTAGGAGAGGCAGGAGCCCAGAAATGGAAGAATGGTGCTGCCATAGCCTAGACTCTATAACCAGAGAATGCTATCCAAAGGTGAGATATTATTACAGTGAAAAATAAACCCTGTGTCAAATGAATGGTTTCAAGGAAAACCATGCTCTTTGTTTAATGTCATACATGACCAAAGAGGAATAAATACATTAAGCCAGGGGTGCCTGGGTGGCTCAGTCAGTGAAGCGTCTGACTTCAACTCAGGTCATGATCCCAGGGTCCTGGTATTGAGCCCTGCATTGCCGCAGGACTCCCTGCTCAGTGGGGAGCTTCCTTCTCCCTCTCCCACTCCCCCTGCTTATGCTCTCTTCCTCTTACTGTCAAATAAATAAATAAAATTTAAAAAAAAAATACATTAAGCCCATAAATCCAGTAACCGAGAATTTTCAATTTGAAAATCAGAGCGAAAGTACATGGGTCAGAGAGGTTCTGATGAAGGCAGAAAGGAGGCAGGTAAAAGAGGTCCACAGGGCTCACTGTTGCTTTTGTTGACCAAGAGCAGGGGAAAAGAGCCATTCGGGTTCACATCAGGGAACGGGGCCCCAGTGGCGCTGTGTTAAAGGGGAGAAGGGAACATCTGCTGAATGACTGCCCCTTGACAGGTCCCTGAAACTAATAGGCACACAAAGAAACTGAATTGTTGTGGGCGTAGAGGGGGAAACAGTGACCAAAGTCAGGGAGCACCCACCCTGCCACAAGCCTACCACTGTACAGTCAGGCTCACCTAAAACATCCTGTTTTTGCCACAGATCACAAGCACCTTAAACCCAACCCTGCACCTAGTGCTATCAAAATATCAAAACATAAGACATCTACAAATATGCTCTTCGAAGAATTCAACAAGATTTCCCTGGCACTCTTTAAAATGGGAGGAAGGGCATATGCAAACAGTAATAACCATGTTGGGAGGTTGGGGCCATGAATAAACTACAGGTATGTGTGTTGAGAGAGAAGGAGAGGCAGGGAAGATGAAGAAATATATAGCTCTTTCTATCATTTGGCCAGACATTATCATGGTTTACAATAATCATTTTGAATAAAAGGACAGATTCCAGTTGAAAGTTGTTTTATTCTACTTTCAGCTATAAAAGATTAAGCTCTGGACACTAAACTCATTAAAAACCACTATGCGAAGACAAAGAATAAAAAAAAAGGCAACAAGTAAGTTTAAAGCAATCTGAATTTCTTTTTTTGTTTTAAAAGGCAAATATCTTAGGAAAACTTTAGGAAGTTTCAATTACTCAAAATTTTACCTATTTCATTAAAAATTATCAAAGTTCCATTCTTTTTCATTGTAGAAATTTAGCATATTTAGGTAGTCACAAGCATCCAAGAACTCTGGACTCTGAAATAGCCCAGAGTATTTAGCATTCAAGCAAGACAAGAAACACAAAGAAAAATTGTCCTTCACAGAGCTTCTCTCTCCTTTACCCATTTGGTAAGCAAACTAACCTAAAAAATATTTTCAGAGTTAAGTAAAGAAATCTGTAAAAACAACCCAGGAAGAAAAACCAGGCTTGCCTCAATGACAGAATCTAGAGCATTTTGTATACAAACGCTCATCATCATCATCATCACCCCTGTTGTTGATATAGCAGGATGAAAAGTAGTATCAACTGAGCCCTTCCAGAAAGTGGTTATTGCAGAGAGAAGACTTGCATCACCACGACCACCCTCAGTGTCCCTGTGCTGAAGGGGAAAGGTCAAAATGAGGAAAACAAGAAAGGTACAGAGGTGAAAAGATAGATATGCAGTTTGGACAGACGGTGCAAAGCAATATGAAATGTGGAGATGATTTTGGTGAGCAAACACCATGAGCTGAAGAGATGAGATTTAACAGTAAGGGAGAAAATGGAATATAGTGAGCACAGCGGCTGAAGGGCAAGGAAAACACCTTGCACTCGAGAAAAGGGGAGAAATGGGGCACTTGGGTGGCTCAGTCAGTTAAACATCTGCCTTTGGCTCCAGTCGTGATCCTGGAGTCCGGGGATCGAACCCCACATCCAGTTCTCTGCTCAGTGAGGAGCCTGTGTCTCCCTCTCCCTCTGCTGCTCCCCTCTTTATGTTCTCTCTCTTGCTCAAATCAATAAATAAAGTCTTAAAAAAAAAAAAAAAGAAAGAAAGGAAACGGGATGGGCACCTGGGTGGCTCATTTGTTAAGCATCTGCCTTTGGCTCAGGTCATGATCCCAGTGTTCTAGGATCAAGCCTCCCATCGGGCTCCCTGCTCAGTGGGAAGCCTGCTTCTCCTTCTCCCACTCCCCCGCTTGTGTTCCCTCTCTCAATGTGTCTCTGTCAAATAAACAAATCTTAAAAAAAAAAAAAAAGAAAGAAAAGGGGAGAAGTTAGGACCACCATCAGAGGCACATGTCCTATGAGACATATAATGTGTCTCCATTGAATGACATGACACTGAAGCATATTTGCAGTATCTGAGAGAAGTGCCATCTACAGTCTGAGTGGAATGGATGATACGTATACAGAAATACACTGCTGTAACTGGTATTTGCTCTGCCGGAGACAGGTCCCTGCTGGTCATGTGAACACCCTATTTTATATATTAGAAGTGAGCTGTCCAAATACATAGACCAATAGGCACAAGCTTAACCTAGGACCAACCCGAGCATGAGAACCAGGAGTAAGTAGAAACAGTATGCTGACCTGATAAAGAGAACTTAGACAGAATTTGGTTTAATATTAAGAAACTAGCTCCTGGGGCGCCTGGGTGGCTCATTGGGTTAAAGCCTCTGCCTTTGGCTTAGGTCATGATTCCAGGGTCCTAGGATCAAGCCCCACATCAGGCTCTCTGCTCAGCAGGGAGCCTGCTTCCTCCCCTCTCTCTCTGTCTGCCTCTCTGCCTACTTGTGATCTGTCAAATAAATAAAATCTTAAAAAAAAAAAAAAACTACCTCCTCTCTTAGTGGCTAAGGTGAATCCATGTCATTCCTCTACTGTATAACCAATTTAAATATTATCCCAAATAATATTTAAATATTATTTTAAAGTGATTCACTTCGAAGAGATAATGGTCTTTCTAGAAGCAGTTTCGCTAATAACCCAAGAATTGGTAACTGAGCTCTTCATTGGAAAGTGAATTAGTAACAGATGCGACAGTACAGATAATTGCTATCAAGTCAACAGGACACAGCTGAGGTACTAATATACTATGGCTCCAATCTCTCTCTGCTTCTGGAATATGCTAGAAAAAAAAATCTGTAACAAAAAATGTTGAAAGACTGCACAGAAGCTTTTCAAAGAAGCTAGCAGTGATAGACCTTGAAATTACTTTAATTCTGTCCTTGCATTTTTGCAATCAGGAAACTGGGGCCCAGAGAGGTTAAGAGGTCTAGTACACACAGAGAGATGGCTTAGGTATTCCTGTGGTTTGAATACCCCAGGCTAAGGGTGCACTTTCCTCCTTAAAAAAAAAAAAAAAAGGGGCTCCTGGGTGGCTCAGTGGTTAAAGCCTCTGCCTTCGGCTCAGGTCATGATCTCAGGGTCCTGGGATCGAGTCCCGCATCGGGCTCTCTGCTCAGCAGGGAGCCTGCCTCCTCCTGTCTCTCTCTGCCTGCCTCTCTGCCTACTTGTGACCTGTCAATAAATTAAAAAAAAAAAAAAAAAGATTTTATTTATTTATTTGAGAGAGCAAGCATGGAAGAGGGAGAGGTCAGAGGGAGAAGCAGACTTCCCACTGAGCAGGGAGCCCATGTGGGACCCCATCCTGGGACTCCAGGATTACAACCTGAGCCAAAGGCAGTTGCTTAACCAAATGAGCCACCCAGGCGCCCGAACTTTCCTCTTTCCCTCCCTCTACTCTCCTTCCTCTACTGAGAAGCAGTCATGGAAAATTTATTTTTGTAGGGATAATAGAAGGCACTATGACAGAAGGCAAAGAAATGATGGTTTCCATTCTGAGTGAAGCTACAGACTCACTGCCAGTTCACACCCAGTCAGGTAAAATTTTGAATCTCAGGTAAAATAAGTAGTAGAAGCTGATAACTGGGGTTGTGAGGAATTAAGACTGGGACTCAGTGAGGAGGGCAGAGGGACCTGGGCTGGACTCCACTGACAGAAGAAAGAATCAGCAAGATAAAGGTGTCCAAGGAGCCCCCTGCATCCACCCGTAAATGAACTTGTCCACAGTACAGCAATTCACCTCACTATGGCTCCCCGTGTAAACTCCAATTTGAAAACTGCTTGCCAGGGTGGCTGTCAGAGCCTCAGCTCAGGGTGACTCTGAACAGTGTGTGGCTGAAGTGTGGGTTCTGATTCTGAGTGTTGGCTTTCCTTCTTACTGTCTGTGAGAGCTCAGCTGCATGAGCCTGCCCAAGCTTCAGCTTCCGGTAAAAGGAGGGCACCAGGATGGACCAAGAGTGCCAGGAGCAGTGCCGGGCATACAGTAATCAGTGTGTACATGTTCACCAATAAAGAACTGGTTATATTCCCTGGCTTGAGCCCACAAGCCTCTGAGGGTGGCAACATGTGAACACAGGGTACAGTCACTTCAAGGCGTCACTACACACAATTCACATTCACACATCCTCTTTTCTCTGAAAAGGTTAACCTTTTCATTTGAAAGACAATTTGGTTTCTTTCCTTAAAATAAAGCAGCTTTGTTTCTCCTTATTAGACTTCTTAACTCTTGTAAAACATTCAGAAAATCCAAATAAAAGTTAAACAAAAAATTACTGGTAACGGACACCCAGAAAAAAACTTTGAGATGAATTTCTTTCCAATCTTTTTTCTCTTTCACAGTTTCACACATATACCCTTAGTTATAAAACAAAACAAAACAAAAACCCGTGATGTTTGCAATCCAGTTTTTTCCTCAATACATCAGGACTATTCGTCCTTGTTGCTTATATGTTTTACGACACCATTTATCAATGGTCGCACTGTTTCACTATACTATAATTTACCACTTGCTAGCATCTTTAGCCAAAGACTTGACCTTCACCTTCCTATTCTCACCTTTCACGTATCCCAAAAGAAGACAAAAGCACAACAATGAAAGCTTTTGATGGCAACCCCGAAACGTCCATTCTCCTTTAATAAGTTTCTCCGCAGCTCAGCAGAGCCCCAGTGTTCAGAAAGTGGCTTCCAGAAAAGCCTATCCATTTAGGGGCTGGAGTATTGCAGTGCTAGATTAGGAAAGCGCAGTCCTGCAGCCAGCTGAGTGTCTCTCTGCTCCAGGAATGCCTGACCTTTCCCAGGGCTTTGATCTAGCAACCTCCTGCCAGGCACTAACTGGCCAGGGTGGCTGCAGGGAGGGAGGGCGAGGGGGAGGGCGAGGCGGGCAGGGTGGAGGGGAGGACCCTCCAGTGGGCAGCTTGCCAACCTCCAGACACAACTCACAATGTCTAGCTGGAAGATTCTTGGAGCTTACCTACCAACTCCCCATTTTAGAGATAAGAGAACCAAAGCTCAAGAAGATAACAGGACTTAATTAGACTTGTGAAATACAACTTAATATTAGTAATGATAACAGCCACAATTACTATTACTACCAGTTGGAACATTTACTATACACCAAGTTCTGTGCTAAACAAATGTTTAATCCCAACGACAACCCTGTGAGATTGCTATAATTATCTCCATCTTAGGGGGGTGGGAGTGATGAGGGTTGGAAAGGCTAAATTAGCTGCCTAAGATCCCACAGCTAGTAAGTGGTAGAGGTAGGAGTCAAATCTAGATCTGACCCCACAGGACAGGCTCCTTACAAGCACGCTGTAACAGTGAATGAGGATTTTTCCTTCCAGTGCAGTCTTTTCGAAGATGGGCTTATTAGTACTCCCTGCTAACTGAGAGTGTGGCAAAGAATTCATGGTTTCATCTCTCTAGTCATCTTTTTACAAATCTACTTTCTGCATTTGCTAAATAGTGACAAAGAAATACTCAACAGATCAATTTGCTGGTAGTCAACCTCCATACAGTTCATGGGCTAATGGTTTTGGTAACAATCTGAGTGTCAAGTTTAGGCTAAATATGAAATGCCAACTCTATCGCTATGGTTAACTGGCCGGAAGGTGACAGACCTGATAAACACGAGGGCTTCAGCGAATGACGAATAAAAAGACATTTCTTCTAAATTTCTCCGTGAGGCCATTTCAGGCTTGGAAAGGCCTTAGGCCAGGGACTCTCCCGAGTACATAATTACAATGCTTCTCTCAGATGATTATCAGGTAGGAGACAAAGATTTCAAATAGTTTGTTTACTTATTTTTTGAAAGGCAGAGTCTCTTCTCAGAATGACTCATGTGAGCAATTTAAACAAACAGCTGTGGCAGGAGCGCGGCCACCACAGCCTGGACTAGTGGGTAAATGTGCTGAATCCGTGTGAGTTAATTAGATCAATCTTGACTCATTTTCTTTAATGAAACAGTGTAACACAACATCCACCCGACCTGTCTTTGGGTTTTGTTTGACATACATTTGTTGTGATGGCCTGATCTGTTCTTGAGCTTCCTCCTGGTTGAAGGAAAACTGTAACTCCGTATTTTTCAAACACATACAGGACAGCTACGTGTCTTTGTGAGGGAGCTCTGCTTCAAGGCAGAGCTTCAAGGCAGGTCTGTGGTCAAGTACATTCAAGTAACCTCTACCAAACAAAGAAAGATAAAAGCAGACTTTTAAAAGAAGGACTTTATTCAATGTACCCATCCTTCCCAGGAAGTCAGCTATGTAGTTTACAGGAGCAAACTGCAGAAAGGTGAGATTTTCTTCTTTTTCTGGAATATTATATGACTACGTGGCAAGATGATTTCTTGCTTTCCTGCTCCTCCTGTCTCTCTTAATTGTGCCTGTGGAATTCTGAGGTCTAAAGGACAAGAGGAAAGGTTGTGATCACATCTCTGTCAAACAGAGGTGAAGGCCAACTCCCCATTAGGGATGAAGGCTCAAACGCCACATACTGCGCAAAAAAGCAAGTGTTTGGGTTCTAAATCTTTCGTCTCTGTTTTCTGTTATCGTGGGGAAAGTTTCTTTTTACTTTCATTTAGAATAGATCATTTCTATTCTTGATCTACTCTGAACACATATACTGAAGTTTTGTTTTGTTTTATGTAAGTAAAAGCTAAGGACATGACCAATTCTCAGCACAAACTTTCACTCAGGGAAGTTGAGTTTCCTGTAAATACATTGTAGGGTTCAGATGTCATTTAAGAATATTATAGTCACATACAGAATGACACTGAGAATTATCCATACTTTTAAACAAAATCCCACCATAACACACACACAAAATAGCTCAAATGCTCAATAAGAGATGTCAGAGTCTTTTCCACCGTATTGTATTTGGGATTACGCTGAATGGTGTGGTTCATCATTAATAGCCTCTGTTACAAAAATACTATGTACGTATCTGTGCTCTCCAGTTGGCAGCCTCAAGTCTTTCCTATCAAAGAGCCTAAAAGTTTGACTTACTAACAAGTAAATGGTTCTCAAACTTTTCAGTTTCAGGGTCCCTTTACTTCTAAAAATTATTGAGAATCCCAAAGAGCTTTTATTTATATGGAATGTATCTTACCATATTACAAATTAAAACAGAAAACATTTATTAATTTATAAAAGCCATTGTAGTAAATCATTACATATGAACATAAATCACGTATTTTTTATGGAAAATTAATGGCACTATTCTCCATTTTTGAAAATCCTTTTAACATCTGGCTTTTAGTAGAAAACTGCATTCTCATATCTGCTTCTACATAAAATCTGTAATATGTTTTATATATATATATTTTAAGATTTTATTTATTTATTTGAGAGAGCACAAGCAGAGGGAGCAGTACGCAGAGGGAGAAGGAGATGCAGGCTCCCCGTTGAGCAGGGAGACCAATGCTAGGCTCAATCCCAGGACCCTGACTGAGGTCATGACCTAAGCAGAAGGCAGACAATTAACTGACTGAGCCACCCAGGCATCCCTGTGATATGTTGTTTTATTTTAAGCTTATGCAGAAAATCTGGCCTCACACAGATATATAGCTGGAAAAGAATTATTTTACGAGCCTTTAAAGGTAGTTATGAATATTCTCTCTTAATATTACAGTGGACACAATGATGGTTCCTTAAAGGTTAGCTGCAGTATGGAATTTGAAAACATACTAGTAAACGTTCCTGTTCTATTAAAATCCATTAGTTTATCTTACACATTGAATGAATGGATCTTTCAAGTATTTTGTAAGAAGCACCAATAATTTGGGGAACTACTGGTTCAGTGAGTTATGCAGATCTTCCAAATGCTGACACATTTCCTATACAATATCAAAATCACCAATGATCTCATCAAAAGTCTTTAAGGATTCAAGGTTCAATCTTACGGTGAGGGATATAAGATTTCCCAAATTCTAATTTCCCCTGAAAGGGGAATTTTATCACTGGTAACAAAGACAGTTGTTTTCATTCAAGTGACAGGCTCACTTCATTTAGTTTTGATAAAAGGCTTACCAAATTACTAAGTCTGAAGAGCCATATTTGTCCTGTCAATTATTTTGTAAAGTAAAAACTTAATCACATAGGTTTTTTTCTTGAAACAGCCATGACATTTCACTACATAGCAAAAGTGTGTGTGTACTTCTCATTTCATCACCAGAATATTAAAAAAACATGTACTCAAGGGCCTAAGCTTAATAAAATAACTTTTACTGCCTTATCAAGTGACATCAGCATTTTATTAACCAAGGACATGATAGTAAAGAATATAATGACTTTTAGTACAGTGGGTACCAATGTCTTGACTTATGCTTAGTTGCCACCAATTTTACTCATCATTGCTTTCAAATCACTAGTGCAATGTAATGGCAAAAACAGGAAAAAAAAAGTTAATATCATCATGGAAACAGTTTTGATCTCAGAGACCCCCTCCAAAGTATCTTAGGGACTCGAGAGTTCAGAGACCTTATTTTGAGAACCTATCGACTAAACCAAACCTGCTGATACTAATCCACCCAAGTAAAGGAGCTGGTTTTATTTTTGCACCGGGCAAAGAACAGAAATACCAAAGCATAACCCAAGCATGCCCTAGTATTTTAGGCATTAAAGAGTAACCATTTCCCTTTTCTCTCCGTCTGGACGTCTCCCTCTCTCCCTCCCGTTTCAAACTCCTTTCTATAGCCTGTATAATATTTCCTGGCCAAGGTCTTGGAAGACTGACTTCTAATAAAGTTATGAATAATGAATATAGGTTCTAATGACTGCTAGCAACAAAGAGTAGTCTTTTGCCTACACTGTGTTACAATCATTTCTCATGCCTCATTCTCTTTGACCCACCACATATGGACTGTAACTTTAGTTTTTCTTTGCTATTATTAGTATTTAAGGCCATAAGTTTTGTAACTTTAGTTTTTCTTTGCTATTATTAGTATTTAAGGCCCTCTAAGTGTCCCTTTGGCTGCACATCACTGATTTTGATTTGTAAACTTTTTATTACTATTCAGTCCTAAATACTTCCTTTGACCTTTGAGGAATTTTAAAGTTTTCCTTATTGAGAAAAGAAGGTTTTTCTTATTTATCTTCCTCTAAATTAATGGCTTTGCAATTGAGAATACATTTGTATGATAACTAATCCTCTGAAGTTTGGTAACACTTGATTCTTGGCCCAATATTTTATAACCTGGAGTTGTTGAATATAATCCACATGAAGATCAAACTTGTTAACTGTGTTATTCAAATATTTTATAGATTAATTATTTTGGGGGGGAGGGGAGTATCTAGTGATTTATCAGTTAATAAGATATGCTGAAATCTCTAACTAGAATGTAAGTTTGTTTATGTTTCCTTATGGTTCTGTCTTTCTTTAATAGATTTTGAAGCTATATTATAAGCATAACAATTTAGAATTATACTTTGCTTTGTCTGACATCTCAGTTCCATCAGTTTATCCTGGATTGGTCTTTGCATGTAATGTATTTTTTATACCTTCATTGTCATAATTTTCCTTTTTTTTTTTTGTCTTTCTATATATATTCTGTAAAATTTCTTCAGGTCACGCTTCCATTTCATTAATTCCACCCGCAACTAAGTCTAAGTTGCTCTTAAACACATTCATTTTAGCTTTAAAAAAATTTATTTATTTATTTGAGAAAAAGAAAGAGAGCAAGCACAGAGGGAGAGTGAGAGGGAGAAGCAGATTCCCTGCTGAGCAGAGAGCCTGACACGGGGCTCAATCCCAGTACTCTAAGTACCTGAGCCGAAGGCAGACATTCAGATGACTGAGCCACCCAGGAGCTCCTCCATTTAAAATTTTGACTTGAAATATTTTTTCCTTTCTAGAAATCATGTGATTCTTTTTCAAAACTATGTTATCAGGGTGCCTATGTGGTTCAGTTGGCTAAGCGACCAACTCTTGATTTTGGCTCAGATCATGATCTCGGGATTGTGGTATTAAATCTCACATTTGGCTCCATGCTCAGCATGGAGTCTGCTTGGGGTTTTCTCTCTTCCTCTGCCCACTGTCCCCACCCCCCGCTGACTCACACACATGCTTCCTCAAAAGAAACAAAATCTTAAAAAAACACAAAACTATGTTATCATTTTTATACATTCTCTTGATCTTTACTCATATTTTTTAGTTCCCTTTCCTATTTCTTAAATATATTAAACTAAGGTGTAATAATTCTATTTTCTAAAGCTGTACTGTCCAATACAGTAATCACTACTTATATATAGCTACTTAAAGGAAAAATCCAGTTTCTCAGTAGCACTAGTTAAATGCTCAAAAACCACATATAGCCAAGTGACTACCACATTGGATAAAACATACAACAACACTGATTTAAAGACTCTGGTGTCTGACTCAACTGAATCTGTTGCCTATGGCTCATGGAGCCATGTTTCTTTGAGTGTTGTGACTTTCTTTTCTTTTTCTTGTAAGTTTAGCTACAGAAATTTCTTGTCAGTTTATCTTTTTTCTTGTAAGTTTATCTACAGAAATTCTTTGATGCCTATACTGAAGGTAAGTGGTTCCAGAGGGGATCAGTCTTTGCTTCTGTCATGTACTGGGAAGCACTGTATCGGGACTCCTTTATAGAAAATTCCCTATTTAAGATCTTTCAGTCCACCTGGACAATGTGAACTCAGTGAAAGCCGGCTGTGGTTTTTATGTGGAGTGTTTTTCCTCTTCTGGTCACTGCCAGTATTTCAGACAACAAATTTTCTTTGCAGTTCCCTGGGAAGTGGGATTATTTCTAGTTCAACTATATAGTGAAGATATAGCCTTTGGGATCCAGCTTTCTGCTATGGTTGGGATTTTTCTTCTATTAGACTCTGCTCTTTGTTCTGTGAACCTTGCAAGATGTAAAACAAAGCTTGATTCACTACATTAAACAAAAGCCAGCTTCCATGAGCCTCTTATATCACTGGTTCCCACCACACTTATACTTTTGATTGGTCTCACAGTATCCCTTAAGTTTCTGGCCACTCATGGATGCATTCAAAATGCATATATATATATATATATATATATTTTTTTTTTTTTTAAGATTTTATTTATTTATTTGACTGACAGAGATCACAAGTAGGCAGAGAGGCAGGCAGAAAGAGAGGGAGGAAGCAGGCTCCCTGCTGAGCAGAGAGCCCGATGTGGGGCTCGATCCCAGGATCCTGAGATCATGACCAGAGCCAAAGGCAGAGGCTTTAACCCACCCAGGGGCCACCCAAAATGTATACTTTTAAAAACACTTACAGATTGGATATGTATGTGTGCATGCTTCTGTGTATATATTATGAATTCACACATATTTGTGTACATGAGTGTGTTTAAGTAAAACATATCTTTGTAATTTCAGCTCATTTCATAGAGGGGTTGGTTAGAATATCTCATCTATCATGATGCTAGAATGAGAAGACCACACCAATTCTGAAGATGCCTACCATCAGTTTTAAATATAACACTAATAATCAAAGCCACCATTTATGGAATATCCTGGTTTATCATCTATTAAACAGTGTTTTAGAAACTTTCAAAACGACCCTACAGACTAAGAATTATCCTTTTAGAGGTTAAATAACCTGTCCCTGGTCTCACAGTAAGAGGTAAACCTAGATTCAAATCTGGGTCTAACATCAAAATCTGTTCTGTTAGCAAAATAGTATGGTACTGTGACCCTAAAATACATAAGGTAATAGGGGTTCTGGTCCACAATGTACTAGTTATTTAAAATCTGTGGGGTCAATCATTTCTGAGTTTTCAGAACTTTTGTATATATGAAAAGTAATGTGGGATGTGCACTGCACAGTATGTAACACCTCCAGCAGAGTCTGGGGCAGCAGCCTTTAACCAGATACATGAACATTTTCTTCAGCGAAACTCAACAAGAGTCATGTTGAATGGGTAGATAAAGGCTATAAACAGTCTCACATCAATTTTGTTCAGCTTTGGCTATCAAAAACACTATGAAAACATTTTCAGAGTTCAGATCTTTTTTTGGATTTCCACACTTGGACCTAGGATTAAAAACTAGGTGTTTTTTTTTACCTTTCTAGGTGATACCTTTTTAGGTATCACCAGATTTTCCCATATACTTTAATGTAGAATTACTGGTACCAAACTGTGGGAAACATTAATTTTTACTTGCTAAATGTGAATTCTAACACACTAACTTATTTTCTCATTATAGACTGGCATGTATTTCTCTCCGGACTAGTTCACTGAGTATTCATTGTACTTATCAATTCAATGTAACTCAGCTATTGTCAGGCCACTTAAAATGGTAAGACTCCAGTGCTTTTAAATATGTCTCTCCACACATTATCATTTTTAAATTTCCCACTGTTACAGGTGAAATGTTTAGTCTTAGAATTTACTTGACAAACTAGTGAAAAATTTGTGGAAGTTAAGCAGGTATGTAGACATTATTGATAATTCATATGGTATTAGTGAGATTTTGCAAATTTGAGGTTTTCCAAAAAAAATCATTTGTTTACTACTGCATACCACATTAGACTCTTTTTTTCTTTTTTTTTTTTAAGCACATGAGTTTAGAAAATAGTAGTCTGGGACACCTGGGTGGCTCAGTTGGTTGACTGTCTGACTTCATCTCAGGTTATGAGCTCAAGGTCCTGGGATTGAGGCCAACATCAGGCTCCTTGGGGAGCCTGCTTCACCGTCTCCCTCTGCCTGCAGCTCCCCTATTTGTGCTCTCTGTCAAATAAATAAATAAAATCTTAAGAAAGAAAGAAAGAAAGGAAGGAAGAAAACAGTAGTCAAATTTTGGAAACAACTGACCCATAACAGATGGTTTAGGTGCAGCAGTGTTAATGACCAGTCTTACTACCAAAGAAGAGAGGCCATGACTTGCCAGGCTTCAATTTAATGTAATTCATAAAGGCTGGTCAAATCCATTGTGATTCATGTGTGAGACGAGCCTAAATGTATTATGTTGTATACTTAAAACTGTAAGTTCAAAAAGTTGCTACTTATAACAGTGTGAACCCTGATCATTTATTTTTACCACCAAAACCCACAAGACTACCCATAATCAGGGCGCCTGGGTGGCTCAGTGGGTTAAAGCCTCTGCCTTCGGCTCAGGTCATGATCCCAGAGTCCTGGGTTAGAGCCTCGCATTGGGCTCTCTGCTCAGCAGGGAGCCTGCTTCCTCCTCTCTCTCTGCCTGCCTGTGATCTCTGTCTGTCAAATAAATAAATAAAATCTTTAAAAAAAAAAAAAAAGACTACCCATAATTTACCAATTTTGAATGTTTAAGTTCTTAGATGGACATGAAACAACCTTACTAGAGTAGGGTAGTGTTTGTTGTTTCAAGAAATGGTCCTATTCCAGAGTCCACTGGTCTTAACTGTGTTCTGAAACTCTCTCATTTCCAGTAAGAATTCTGGAATTCTGACAATAAAAAACCCCAGATATTATGAATATTTTTAGTAAGTATTCAGAAGTTGTTTTAGTCAATTATGTCAATTTCCCCAGTCAGTATTTTTCATCAAAGTTCTTAACGAGGATTTAAATGAATTATTTTGAATTTGACCTTCCTGGTATGATAGGGATGAAGCAAAGTGGGCAAAAAGATCAAACTTAAGATAAATTACAAATGGATAATCATGACTGCATTTTAGTAGTTTCTTAACATACTTAACTCCTGATTTTTTAACCTTAAAAAAAAAAAAAAGAGGTAGAAAGTGCCATTTATTTACTCCATTATTCACTGATTTGTTTATAAGGGGCCCTATTTTAGGGGCTACTCATATAAAGATGGCCCCAGTCCTGAAGAACCTGTGCACAGTCTAATGAGGAGGAGGAGATGTACATTAGTCACTTTTAACACAATGTGGAAAATGCTATTAATTGAGGCATAAGAAAAATACTACAAGAGTAATTAAGGGCAGCTAGGGATAGAAGAGGGCTTTTTAGGGAAGGTTACATAGAAGTTGGGTCAGTTGGCCCAGTAGAAGTTTTCCACGTGAGGGGAGCATTTTGACAAAGAGAACAGTACAAGAAAAGGCCCAGGTCCAGAAGCACACACTGAAACGGGGGATGGACTCACAACCACACTTGGGACTTCCCACCTGACAAATCAATTTTGGGGGGGTTTTCTATCCTATCCTCATGCTTTTCAAAGCCCTCTAAATTTGAGGGACTATTAAAGAAATGGAAGATATCTAAAAATTACTTATTTCATTTATAAAACTGATCCTAAGCCAACGTTGACCACTTGAAGACTAAATACTATGTAAATCGCTGAAGCTTAATCTTACATGATCCTCTAGAGAGAGGCAGGCTACAGAACAAAGGGAATGTGGCTAGAAAGAAGCAAGTTCAGGAGTTCGCTAATGATAACAAATTATTTATAATTATGATTGTGTTGTCACAAATTTTTTGTTCTCTTCTTTCCGTGAATTTGAAAACCACTGTCAAACCACTTCACTGGGACTATAGGTAGTCTCAACTGGTCTTGTAGCCCATCTCACCTATTTGAGCAGAAAATTATAGCATTCTGCCACTATAAGGAACCAGATATTTTAGGAATATAAATCGTGAGGGAAAGTAAGTCACAGAGAACTTATGGACATAGGGAGTATCCTGTACAACGTCGTAAAGGCTGCCTGGTAGGAAACAGAATTTAAGGTTTCAAGTGTTTTGAGTCAAGCAAAGAGAACCATACTCAAAAGACTGGGTGTCTGCCCTTTTATCTCTTCTTTCTGGAACCTTCCACCATGGTCCTGAATCTTCTCTGTGGGGTCTGGGTTTGACATTTCAATCCCACAAACCTTATTTCTCTAACTCTCCAGTCATTGGGAGATTTGCTAATGTAACACCTGCAAAGAACATTCTCATAATATATGATTGGGGGGGCAGCAAATAAATTATGTACCATTCTCAGGAGGGAGTACTACTTTCAAAGATAAATACATGTGCAAACCATATTACAAAAGTGAGAGTATTCACCTGTTATGGAGTTCCTACAAAGGAGCTTCTACTCACAAAGAGAGCCCAGCAGTCAGGACCTTCACAAAGACCTGCTATCTTGTTCTCCAAAGACAAGTTAGAGGTTCAAGAAAAACAACAAAAAGATGAACGAAACTGGAGCAGGACCTCTAAATATCAATGTTTACAATATAAGTAAAATTATTTAGTTGTCATTTTAAAAACCGTATCCATAAAAGCTTGGCAAGAGATCAGTTACTGTTAGAAAATCAAGGAAGGATTAAAGAAAGAAGGTTTTTTTTTTTTTTTTTAAAGGATAAACTGATGACTGAAAGTAAAGACTTTTCTACCCTTTGGAAAGGTATTACTTATTTTATTTTCTTTTTTTAAAGATTTTATTTATTTATTTGACAGACAGAGATCACAAGTAGGCAGAGAGGCAGGCAGAGAGAGAGGAGGGGAAGCAGGTTCCCTGCTGAGCAGAGAGACCGAGGTGGGGCTCGATCCCATGTGGGGCTCGATCCCAGGACCCTGGGATCATGACCTAAGCTGAAGACAGAGGCTTTAACCCACTGAACCACCCAGACACCCCAAAGTATTACTTATTTTAAAGCTGACTCTGAAGAAGACCTTTTATAAATTATGAGGTATGGTCACTTTATACAGAAAATACACAGTTAAGATGCAGCACCTACACTTCTACACATCTGCACAGATGAATCACAAAAATATAAAAGATATGTATGTGTATGGGCAAGGACTAGAAAAGATCACAAATAATGAAAAGTGTTATTTATTTGGGTGGTAAGGCTATGTATTACTTAGCTCATTTATTTCTTTTGTTGTTGCTTTAAGACAAAGTAAAAATAAAAAGAGGAAAAGAATCCATAAAAATGCCTATGATTAAAGGTTGTTTGTAGTAATCACATTAATATTAACACAGATATAGATAAATGAATACTTCTGAAACTATTAAATCATACACAACACTTTCATTTTGGAAAATGAAGCCAGGTAAAACCTGGATTCCATCTTCACCACTCCCTTCTCCCTTAACCCCTCAAAAGGGAATCAGGGTATTTATTTTGTTTCTGCTCTTTCTCTAATTCCTGACATTACCAAACCTGTTCCTCCTAAGGGAAGAAGAAGGGAATTCAGAAAATCAAGTTTCTTGAACACCTTTACAGGATTCTGGCCACGTCAGAGTCTTGCTGATTATATGGAACTCTGGTCATTTCCAAATTGTTTAGATTACCCAACCAGCTCACCAGACACACTAATATAAAAACCCTTTCCATTCCCAAGGACCAGTGGTCAATTAAAATCCTCTCTTAGCCTCTAATATTCTAAGAGCACTAGAATTTCAAAGAAAATTATATAATTTTTGGAGAAAAAAATATCTTTGAATCATAGTTTCTCGAAGCCTCAGAATCATACTTTTTTGGTAAGGAGTAGTTAGAAGCTCAAACCATGTATGGACTGCTTAAATTTTGAATGCTCCGTTCATGAATAATAGAGAGGCAGAAGGAGAGAGAACAATCCAACTAAAACAGCATTTTTCTAGATTCTGAGGAAATTCCAGATATAGAACAAACCCTATGCTGGGTGTTCCACCTAAAGAACAAACAACAAAATTACGTATGGCTTTTCCTCCTGTTCTCCGTAAGTCTATCCAACACCAAAATACTCCCAATTAATTCAGGTCATATCTTGGTATTCTAATTCTCAGAAATATACTTAATTTTATGTTAGTAAAAGTAGTTGTAAATCCAAGGCACAAAAATGGGATATCAATATTGAGTACTTACTAGGCTACAACCCTAGGAGTCAACATTGTGTATTCATTGTGAATAATTTTCTTAGCCTGTCTGAAGTACCAGTAAAAAATAGTACCTGTTTAGGAAACAAATATGGTTCTTGTTGTCATCATCAATTTATTCAACAGTGATCCCATTTTCCATATCTTTCTTCTATAACATCATCAGTCCCAATGATCATTTACAGGAAAACAATACTTCATACACTTCCCTTTGAGTTTAAGGATGAGTTGAAATGGTCCTTCAAATCTCTCCCTTCATACAAGGAGTTTTAGAGCACCGCTGGAATTCAGGTTAAGAAAAGAGGAAGGACAGCCTGAAACACAGGTGACCAGAACCAATTATTAAGACTGCTTATATGGTTCTCTTTAGATGAAGCCATTAAGAGCTTGACAGATAACTATCTATCTGGATAATGTTGATGAGATCCTTAAAGGCAAAGAATACCCTTTTATGTTACTCGGTCCTATAATGCTGTGTTGTCAGCCTAGGATTATATTAACTCTTTACAGTTCTTCAAAAGGGCTTTCCAGTTAATTTTCTTTTCTTTTGCTTTTTTTCTTTCTTTTTTTAACTAACATATAATGTATTATTTGCCCCAGGGGTACAGGTCTGTGTCCAGTTAATTTTCTATGAAGTAAAAATAACATGTTCCCTTCCTCACCCTTCCCAAGTTGCTTCCTGGAACTTAGCCTTGTCCCAAACTAATGAAGAAAAGAAAACGAATAAAGTATACTTTTAAAAATGTTAAACAATATTAAAGTATTACGTGGTGGTGGTGGGTGCTATATAGAAATTGCCTTCCCTAATTTAAACCATTCAAAAGTTCCCAGGCCATGCCTACACAATTATGCATGAAGCTATCATAAAAATAGATTTCCATATATCATTAGACATAACTTTGGTTGAAAGAAAGACATTGGAAGCACTGATTTCTCAAGTAACAACATAAAAGTCCATCTCCACAAATTGCCAGAGTGGTCTAAAAAAGGAGACTGTTGAAGACTGACCCTTTGTTTTGGGTGGTATTCTGGCAAAAGCCAATATATGCTACTAGTCACAATTACGGATTCTGTGGGCATGGGCTCTTTGGGAACATAAATATGACTTTAAAATTTCTGACAGGCTAAACACCAGACAAATCCTGCCTTTGTGCAGTTTATCATATAAAGGATACCTTATAAAAAAGCTTAAGATGTAAAAAATTCCCAGTAAAAAATAAAGGTGTGTGTTGTATATGGTATGATGATAGAGTGAGACTTTTTTTTTTTTTTTTTTTACAAACCACACAATAAATCAGGATTATTTCTTTCTAGTTCAGAAGCACAATGAAATGGTGTTAGGATTTAGGTCAAACAGGAGGGAAATTTCAAACACAAGTTTCAAGTTTTCATTGATGACGTGAATGATGATTTAATTAGGTAATGGGATGACAGATTCAGGAATCCAAAACATTATAGGACTAGACTGATGTGTCTATTCAAGCAGGATGAAATTTAACAAGGATAAATAAGGTAAGGCACTTGGGTCCAAAGAGAATTTACTTCATATCCAAAATATTTGAAAAATGTAATCCAGCAGTCTGGCTGATAGTATTGTCTTAATTCTTCCTTGTTGGTGCTTTATCTCCACTGACATTCTAGAGACAAATGAGTTCCTCAATGGGGAGGTTAACTGTTCTTTCCCCTGAGCCAGGAATTATCCCATTGTGTAGCCCCCAAAGCCTTATACATGTCTTAAAGCACACTCTTTCCATGAGATTTTCTCGTCGTCTCAGTTAGAATCCCTTTACTTCTCCGCTATTCTCCTTCTGCATTATGAGTTTGATTTACACCCCTTCTCAAATAGAACCTTGGCATAGAGTAAGCTGGATCTCTCTATCAACCATACTTTGAGGCCTAGAGTGCAAGCACCATGGGCTCCCTCCAGGTGTTTTCTTTATGAAAAGTACTCAATAATGTTTATTGGTTAGCATGCATCTGAATCAACTGGAGGGCTTAATAAAAACAGGTTTCTGGACCTCATGTACAGAGTTCTCAGTAGATCTGGGATGGGAGTATAAATTAAACATTTGTAAAAAATTCTCAAGTGAGGCTGATGCTGCTGATCCAGGGACCACAGTGAAAACCTCTGGATTAGCTCAACCTCATGAAAAAAGAAGTTTATCATACAACTTTTATTTAGAATTTGAACCCTACAATGACGATACCCATTCTATGTAATCATGAGACTTTAAGCAATAAATGTAAAGCAGTCATAGTCTCCCCGTCATCAGTGCCTGCGCTCTTGGCATGGCACCCTATTTAGCTGACATCCTAATTCGCAGAAAGAGCTGGGGCTGTGGGCTCATTCTCCCAAAGAAACCTCTTTTGGAACTCATCCTCCTAAGGTTAAATCAACTGTGTCTTCCTTTTTAAGTTTATCTTTAGTAATCTCTACACCGGGCATGGAGCTCAAACTCACAATCCTGAGATCAAGAGTTGCATGCTCTTCTGACTTGAGCTGGACTGGCCCTCCTCAACTGTGTCTTTTAAGTTAATAAAGGTAGAGTTGATGTAGGGTTGAAAGAGGCTTTAGAGGTCCAGTCTTCTGGTCAATAAACTCCTTTGACGACATCCTTAAGAGATGGCAGCATAGCACCTCCCCACCCCCAACATGAATGGTCTGAGTTTGAGATATCATCGTGGTGAAAAATAATCTCACCTTATCATCAAGTATGTGAGAAAGTCTTCCTTAAATAAGCTGGTATTTGTCTTTCCAAGACTTCTATTTATCTATTGGTAGAGGCCCACAATCTCTTGGGGCCATATATTTTATAACTTAGTGTTTCAGAAGTAGAAAAGCAATATAGGACACACACTATGTATTACATATTTCCTTCAGTGGGCTCCAGGACAGTACTCTGTAATCAAACACATTTTAATTTATTTATTTATTTTTTTTTTTAGTGAGGCACATAACTACTCATACTTATTGATAAAAGACTATAACTTCACATTAGGGTAAGATATTGCCACCAGATTTACCAAAAAGCTCAATTCTCACCTATTTTCAATTCCAACTTTATGAATAAAGGACTGTGGACCTGTATAATTTTATTCTCTGTGATTATACAAAGTATGTCTACTTCTTCCATATTAGTAGTTCCTCAATGATCTGAAGACCACTATCCCATTCACCTCAACTTGTGTGCCTCTTCCTCTTCCATGTCACCATCTTCTAAATTATCAACTGATAAATCAATGCAGTGTAATGAAAGAGAACCAGGGAAAAAGTCAACCCCATGTGCAGTCATGGAGAACATAGGTGGAACAGTCAAAAGAAGTGGTACTCAAAAAAGAGAAGACTTGGGAAGCTCATGGGTGAGATGATTTAATTAATTCAAGACACAGGGATGAAGGATTAAATTTTACCTCTGTGATTCCAAAGCAAAGAGGAGAACTTATCTTTGTTGATCACAACTTATGTGTTGGGCACTATTTTTGAGGATTTACATACCTAATCTCCAATCCTTATAATGCTCTACAAAGTAGGAGGTATCATCATTTTATATAGAAAGGAATTAACACCTTGAGAAGTTGAATTACTCAAGGTCATACAGCAAGCCAACAGTAAAACCAAGATTCCAAGTCTAAAAAAGACACTTTCAAAATACCCAAAGGGCACTGATGATGAACTGCTCATTAAGTCTGTTCTTAGCCCTGGTTCTACATACATTTTAATCAATGACTTCAGAGAGGATAAAGATGCCTGCCTTGCATATTCCAGTAGGACAAGAAAATAGGAAGAATAAAAAAGACGGAATCCGGGGCACCTTGGTGGCTCAGCTGGTTAAGCGTCTGTCTTTGGCTCAGGTCATGATCGTGGGATGGAGCCCTTCATCAGACTTGCTCAGCTGGGAGCTTGCTTCTCCCTCTGCCTGCCACTCCCCTTGTTTGTGTGCTCTTTCTCTCTGACAAATAAATATATAAAATCTTATATAAATAAATCTTATAAAAAAAAAAAAAAAAAAGGATGGGATCACTGGATCCAAAATGGCTAAAAAAGTTCAAGTGACATTGAGGAGATTTAATGTAAAACTTTGCAAGTTGACAGGTTCATACATCAACATGTTGGAAGAAGACAGAAGTTTCAGTTGCCCAAAATTAACGCTGAGTCCGGGTGTCAAGAGGTGATTAAAACGCTAAAACCCTTGGCTACATTAATAGGACTCTAATGTCCAGAATGAAAGATGCTACACAGATCATCCATATACTGTAGTGGTCAAACCCAATGTGAAGTACTGAGTGGTTCAAACCTCAAGACTTTATGGAATCAAAGCAAAACATGTAACAGGAGGGGGATCAGAAGGGCAAAACTTCCAAAACCAGAGATCCAAAAAATGAGGTACGTTTAGGTCACCTGGAAGAGTGAAGAAGGGTGGGAGGAAGGCTATCACACCAGCCTCAAATACATATAAAAGAGTGATTCCATTAATTTTCAGTGATGGCCCTTAATTGAAGGTGCTCCTCCCATCTGGGGAAGAGGATGGTGGGAGCATAGAAGTGAGGGAATTACTCCCACAGAAGGTTGGCCTCACCTGGGCAAAGCTACAACGCTATGTCTAACAGCCAGAAAGTCAGGCCAGCCCCCCCACCTACGGCCCTCCCCTTCCCAGCATCTAGGTTACAGGCCTTGAACAGGGGCCTGTAGGCAACAACGCCCCTGCTTTGTCTGTAGAAAACCTCTGACAGAGGGAACTGGGAACAAGAAGGCTGGCTGAGTGACACTTCAATGGACTGCCAGCAGGAGAGAGAATTTTAGGCAAGCACTGACTTGTAGCCCTCCTCAAGCCCTCCTCAAGTGTAGGTAATTATCCACTCTGAATCCTTCAGGGGCTAACCCAGCTTGGAGCCTGCAATTCCTTCTACCCTCCTCCCACTCACCCCATGGGCTGGCTCCAAGGAATCTCTTCTTTTTGGCTTCATCACAAGTCACCTCCTACCCCCAAATGTACATCAAAACAATATGTGTGATTAAATACATCCTTTAAAATTCCTTAGGCTGACTTCTTTACCCATCTATAAAGAAAACCAGTTAAAAAATTATTAGACGAACAGGCAAACCGAACAAAAACTGGCCTCACTTTACCTAGAAGCAGGGCAGCGGCTCATAGGAAAGCGAGGATCTGAGGCAAAAAGACTTAATTAAATCTTTCAGAGGTTAAAATTCATGTAGAAAGACAAAACATGATAGGTAAGAGGAGGGGAGAAAAGACCCTCTGAACTGACATGCAAAATAATTTCCTGAGGATTATATTAAAAACTTAAAAATTATAAAGCATAGTTCAACTTTTCTAAGATGCTTAAGTACTAGAAATTCTATGAGGAACTCTTTAAAATATCCACATGATGTTAGTTTAGCCCTTTATAAAATTTTGTATCTTTCTACCATTTCTGCTTTGTTCTTCTGCTATATATATTCCCCCCAAGCCTTCAATAGTTCCGTTGCACTGGCTATTCAACCAAGTATTCTAAAATCAAAACACTAATCTTTATGGAAACATGTGTATGGTAAATTGCCAGTTCAAATAAAACACCTCTAATGAAATACAGCTCCTCAAATTTCTTTTTTTTTTTTGCTTTTATAAGTTTATTTATTTTTAAAGATTTTATTTTTATGTAATCTTTACACCCAACTCTACACCTAACATGGGGCTCAAACTCACAACCCCGAGACCAAGCATCACATGCTCTAGCTACTGAACCAGCCAGGTACACCTGTTTTTGTTTTTAACCTTTAAATACTTACGCTACATGGTAACATTCCGGGTTGCAGAATCTCAAGAACTCAGCAATGCACAGAGGATGGAATTCCAGAACGGTGCCTTTTAGGACTCAGATCTACAGAGTCAGACTTAGGATTTACATATTTTACGAAATACATTTAATCAAGCCTGAAAATCATTTACAGTCGCATGCCCTCCAATAAGATTTTTTCCAAAAGCATAAAGGTTTGTGATTGTTTGCTATGCTTGTAAGATTTTGAAATAACATTCTAACTCTAAATAGCCAAGAGTAACATGAAAGATACCTTCCAATAATTTTTATGAAGTTATCTATCCAGAGGTATGTAGTAACTGTAGTATTAAATAGCCCCCAATAAGAGCTCTGTGTGTGTTCTTTTAAGTTCTAAAAGGTTGGTCAAAATATCACATTGTACACCTTCAGTATGTATACTTCTTATTTGTCAATTCTACCTCAATAAAGCTGGAAAAAAATCTGAAAAAGTTATCTGGTCATTTCTGCTAAGAAAAGAGCTACTTAACTCAGACTAAGTTTCCTTTGGCTTGTCAAAATTTCAGTATTTTCATTTCAAATACTTTTAAATTAACTTTAATTAATACTAATTAAAATATGTTTTGGTGTCCTTCCCCTAAATAATTATTCTTCAAACAGTGCAGAAATGAGCAAATTAATTAAATAAGGGGCTTTTCTTTCTTTTTTTTTTTTTAGCATATTTTTACAAAAATGACACAAAGCAACTCTAAAGTTAGAGATTTCCTATGACAACAGAAGGGCCAAGTCATATTTGATAGAATTTAAATTTACCGTCATGCTACTACTCAGATTTTCAATTTAGAGTCTGCATGTGATAAAAGTACCCTCGAACAGCTGAGGAGAGAAAGGTAAAGCAGGGCAGCCTGTCTGACGGCATGAGGTGGGTGTGCTGGCAGGCAAAGGGGACAGTCCAAGAGCAGAAAGGACAGACAGTAGTTACTTACACGCTGCCCATGGTCTGCTTTTATCCTTAAGGACTGTAACAACCTAGTAAGCTGAATCCTGCTTGTGTCATACACGATATCCCTGAATATTATAAATTTTAGATCCTTAACCCATATTTTGATTCAAAATATTTGAAATATGGTTTTCCTTTTTACGATTCCAAATGTAGTGAATTACATATACACATACTCTGTAATAAGAACTTAATATTGTCCTACAGAATATATCCAACTAAATATGATATGCCACTCATGGAATTTAAAATTTTTCTTCCTTTGAAAGAAATAAGCTTTTTCCTTGAGTATATTAAAAAGGCTAGAAAAATATGAATTAGTTTTTGCCTAAATTCCAAATTACTAAAACCTAGAGTTTAAGGAATTATTAACCATATATTTTCTCCCACAATTATGCAGCCCTTAAGACCACCACACCAAAACCTCCTGTTTTTGAATCTTCAATAGAAACTCTGGCTTAGATAAAATAGGCCAGACTCAACATTTCCCTCCAGTGCCTGGGCTCTACTCCAGGAATGGGACATGAAGAAATTCAAATATCAAAAGTGCATAAATAGGTAAGACAGGACATCTTAAAAGTTAGTAAGAAAATGCAAATAATGTTTCAATTTTGTGCAGAATAGACTCTTATTTTCTAGCAATAACAATAATAGTTAACATTTATTAGCACCTAAATGTCAAGTATACTTTGCATTGGGATTGCCTTCACACAGAGCCCATCAGTAGCTACTACTATTACTCTCATTATACGGAGAGGAGGATTGGAATACTTAAGTAACGTGCTTAAGGTCCCATAGCCACAAAGTGGTGAACCTAGGCTTTAAGTACAGGCGATCAGATTCATGAGCTGGAGACAACGCATCTTCCAGCCAGGTATCCACACACAGGTGAATATGCCTGACAGTTCACCTAGCATCTACATTCCCATTAAAGGGGTTTAGGAACAGCAATCTGGCTGGAAGAGAGATTAAAGGTTCTATCCTGAAGAATGTTTTACTTAGCATAGATGTTTATTTGGGGTGGTTAAGGATATTATTGCTAGAGATTATGGAGGCTGCCTCCCCCACCCCCTGGCCACCCCACTTCCCAATCAAGTCCTCACAGCTGCTGCTGGCTCTATGAGAGTAAAAGAGTTCAGAAGGTAGGGCTGGGATGCCAGGAATTCAAAGGTTCCTCCACTCAGGCCAGACTGGAGCTTGCTGGGGCATGGAACCTCGGCGTGGCATTCACCACCTTGCCTCATTTTCCTCCCCTGCCTTCTTCCCTTCCTCGGATGTAAACATGAAGACACTTCTAACTACATCCTCTAAAGAGCCTGGAAGGATGACAAGAAGGGATTAAAGATAGGAAATGGCAGAGAGAGACTGGAGTGGAAATGCTAACTGAACCCAGCCTGAAGGAGAGTCAGAGGACAAAGGCCTAAAAATACAGATTGTGATTTTCTACCATTGCTTAATTATAAGAAACTAGAAAGAATCTTCATTCCACTTCTTCTCTCAGGGCCTATAGCACATACTCCAAGCTTCGATGTTTATAATAAAGTACACTCATTAATAGTTCAAAAAAAAAAATTCAGCCTTAGATGTGTGGAAGTGGCCCTGCCATCTTTCTGCTCATTAACTCTCTACTAGGAAATAAAAGTTGCAACCCGCAGTGTGTGGTTGTTTTCCATTTGAGTTTATTTAATTTTCAAAACAGTGAGTCATCTGAACTATGCAAATGAAAGCTATGATGGTTTTACTCAAATGATTAAGTGTAGTTTATACATAAAACAAGTTTCTTTAAATAGCAGGGTATCCAGTTCTACAATGCCAAGCTAACTACCCTTTCTCCCTTAAAATCTGGAAACCGATTATCCAGCAAGGGGCAGACTGGGCTCCACAGTGGTTAGGGAGACAGAAGTCAAGCTGGCCTCCTTTGACAGAAGCTCAGGTACCTGATCAGAGAGGAAAATAAGGAGAAACTAAGGGAAGGTAAGAATGAAAGCTGAGCTGCCATTTTATGAAACACCTTTAGGGTAGCTAATGAAGGAAGAAGGAAATAGATCTTGAATAATCTCAAAAATGTTTACAGTGACAGATATTTAAAAGCATAAACAGCCCCCCGGACCCATTTCTTTCTATAACTTGGTTTCATAAAAACGCTCGCTGGCTCATATATCAAAATGCTAGCAAAAATGTTTCAGACAGACAGTTAAAGTTAATCTCCAAAAATATCTGACATTACCAACAAGAAACAGAGGGAAAACACAGATTTCTTACCTCAAAAAGAATTCCTGGGGGCTTTCCTGCTCTCCTTAAAAATTTGGTTTGAAGAACAACACACACTATTGAGATTTGCCTTACTTTTCATGTAAATCTACAGCATTCAATAAACATTAAAAAAAAAAAAAACAAAACAAAAACCCTCTCCTCAATTTATATTCAAAATATCGAGGGATTATTGAAACCTCTAATTTGCTGTTGAAGTCTGTGGCAAGCTTTATACCTTAAGTGAAATGTAGTCTAATTCCTATGTGGTTCTACTTGGAGTGGGGGGCAACTTGGAGCCCATGCTCCAGGCAGCCCTGGAGCGGACTGGATCCAATCTGAAAAGAACTGGCAACCCTAAAACTTTTTGATAAGATAAAAATCCATTGATGTTGGCTCACATGAGGCCCACTTAGACTCTGCACTTGTCCTCCGAGTTTCCTTGGCATCTCTGCTCCTTTCCTCTATCTGCTTTAGCATAACTTTATTTTTCTCTTTTATCTTTCGATAACTGCACCCAGGGACCGGAGGGGATTGATTTTTTGTTTTGACTTATTGTTTGAAGATCTGTAACTCAAAGCAGCTCTCACGCCTCTGATGTCTAAGCTGGAGCGGCATAAAAGGTAAACCCAGGCCTGGGTAGCAAGCTGAGCGGCAGCAATACCATTCTATAATCAGCCATCTAGGTTTTCATCTTATTTTGCCTGCCCCCCCACCCCCATAGCCAGGCTAGCTGGCAAAGTGTGAGGTTACTCCTATGCCTTTGTGAGGTGACAAGAGCAAGTTAAAATAAAAATAAATGCCTCAACAACTTTGCGTGCCAGGGCTCTGAGATTAAATATACTTCTACTTAAAGCAAAAAGTTATTTCCTACCTAGAAAAAAGGCCCTGCTTTTATGCACAATGAAAGGAAACTTCAACACATTTCAGAAGGCTGCTTTAGAAAAATAACATTTGAAAACAAGGGAAGATAGTACAACTGACAAAACCATTTTTCCAAAGGGCTTAAATCAAGATGAAAAAACATAATGCCTTTTTGAGGCAGAAAAATGAACTCAAGACAAAAACGTTACTTTTGAACCAGAAGATGTTTAGAAAGACTCATATATGAGGGTAGAAACTTTGGTGGTGTTTTCCGTTTGGTGTCAGGAGGATATACTCCAACTTAGCAGATGTACTAACCTGAAGTTCACTTTCTTTCTCTCTTCCAATATAATTTTCAAATCACTAGGATTATTTTTGCCTTAATTCAGCTAATATCAAATTCAAATGCTAGTATATATAGACACAAATACCCACAAGAGTTTTTGAGGGTCTGTTCCCTGAAGTTTTTCAGCTTGCTGAAATATGGTTACATATGCAAACATTATCTCCCAATTGTAACCTCATTTTCTGCTCTGCTGGACAGCGTGACCAGCATTTGTCATCATGCCTCCCCCGCCTGCGACATCATTCATATGTCTATAATTGTCATCGAGATGTGGCATGTCAGCAGGACTCCAGTGTTCTCCGCTCCCCGTCTCCACACAGTCACTCAGGTAACAAACCCGTAATCTCGTCCTGTTTTCATGATGGTTGAATTACACATAATTGTTTCTGCACAGTGATTGATTTCTGCCTGAATAGAGACCTCTGCCTTTTTTCAATGCATGCGAGTGGCAGCCAAGTCTCTCCATCTAGGAGGAGGCAGCAGCCTTTGAAGAGATCAAAGCCAAGGCCGCAAGCAGTTGTGCGCCCTGGGAATATGGAAAGCCTTTATGCTCTCAACCCCATTTCCAGCATCATGTTGGATTGCAGCTGCATTACATTCTGCCAGCATTCTTAATGCTTTTAGTATTGACTCTGACATCACCGATAGCTGTTTTAAAGTAACAAAAGCCGAAAGATGACTTATTTTCACAACTCTGTAATTGGAACATGCAAAGATGGGGGTGGGGAAGCAAGAATGAAGGGGAGGGAAGTACATTTGCTTTTAATTTGAAGCAGCACAAAAGGAAGCCAGCCAAAAAAAAAAAAAAAAAAATTATATAAGTTTCCACAAATGAAAAACATGTCTTTCATATGGAAAAACCAGCAGGGGCATTTTTATAACTTAGACCACACAAAATGAACTGATGGTTAAATACACACTTTTTCAAGCCTAAAGGGTAAAACGAAAATGATGGGGTAAGTGATTCCAATTGGGAAAGGGACTTTAACATGCTTTCAGTCTGAAGACTTTGCAGACACCTGATGCAAGGTGAACCACTGGAGCTGCTGCTCAAGGAGGGCCCTTCCCCCTCCCCAGGGCCCTTTCAATTAAGCAGAGCTAAAATTTGCATTTGTAATAAATCACAGGTTATTTGGGAAATTGTAAATGCATAATTCCTTATTAACAAGAGAGGAAAGAATAGAAAAGTCAAAAGAGGTTTTCAATTCCAGCTCCAGACACACAAGCACAACTCAGTCTGCCATGATATTTGAATCAAAACCTGAAGTCACCAAACAAGGCAGAAAAATTCTTAAGGACACAATAACCTAAATATGTCAGTGCCAATATACTACTATTAAAATAGCAAATAAGAGGGAAGGTATTTCTGATTTCTAAAAAAAAAAATTAATGAAGTCATTTTGATTGCTATTATTATGCACATTGTGTAAATATATCCAATACTGCTTTTAAAATCACAGAAAACAAGCAGGCCAACCATTATACTGCATCTCTAGGGTTACATATAGTGCTACGTACGTCAAGTGATCTGCACTCCCTAGCTATCAGAATACCCTGATATTTCAATTCCAATACTTATATTGCTGTTTTTGAAAATGTCTGCCCCAATTAATATATGTAGCTCTGTTCGGAAACTCCAAATTAATAAATGGTAAGACTTTAAGATGAAGAGACTGGGAAAGCAGAAGAATTTTTAAAGAATTTACAAAATTAAATGCATCCCATTTATTAAAGCCCTTTTCACAAGGATTTAATATTGCCTATGTAAATATTAGTCAATGAACTATGAATCTGTTACTTGTCCTAGTCTACGAAGTTCTGAAATTCACTGAAATCAAAGAAATGACTCTGAGAAAAATGCCTCCCCCTTCATTTTGTACAAAATCTCTTCGTTCTGAAACACCAAGTAATTGGTGAACAAAAGCCGCCTTTGTCTGTTCGATAGGATTTTAAATCAACAGGCCTGATTGTCAGGTACCAAACTGTACATTTTCTCTGAAAAATTTGTCTGAAACTGTGCAGACCTGGAAGACTCTTAACAGCTTGCCTACCTCAGTTTATTGCACTAAAGTTCCAATATCTGTTTTATTTAGGATTCATTTTTTGTTTTTGTTTTTGGAGGAAGAGGTGCAAACTACATGAATTTAGAATTGCAACAGCAAAATTCAGCAAGAAAATACAAATAATAACATTTCAAAGTCTAGATTTTTTTTCTTTTAGAAAAATGCTGTCTTTCCTTAATTTTACCATTTTCAGAAAATGTGAGAAATAAGTTCCAGTTATTAAATATTTTTCTCTAGGTTGCATTCTTAATAAGCTTATCACATTTTCCATATCCCAAGGCCCCAATCTAATTTCAGATTATCAGGCAAAACCCCTTTCTTTTATGATTCTATCATTAGCCTTCTCCAGCAAAGTAACAAGCAAAATAATCACTGGCAGCATCCCAGGCTTTTCATTCACACCCAAGCAAGTCCGTACAGTGGGGGCTAACTGAACCCAGGCCCCCTGCTCACAAACAAGAATTCCACTTTCGCTCAGTTCTTTCCAGTAACTCCAGTATTCTTTAAGACTCTCCTCAGAAAACTGAATTTACATCACTTGAACTGCATATGAGGTGATACAGCAGCCCTATGTGCTCAGCCACCAACCTCAAGACAGACACCACGGCGGTGACACAGAGACACACGGAAAGCACATGGACTCTCAGCAGCCTCACTAGCCCTGGGCCCCACACACTCCTAAGACTACCCCTCAGCAAAAATTGCTATAATTGAGAATTACGGTGACAACACTATAATAATACACAGGAGACTCGTTATATAGCATAATCTATATGCTGGCCTATTTATTTTTCCCTTCAGGAAGGAGTATAATCTTTTAGAGGGCCTGGAGGGTTTATATGCTGCTTACTGAAAAGAAAATAAAACTGCCTCAGAGGTGAGGACTTGGAGGGGTGAGGGGAGCTGGGTAAGAAACAGGACCAACAGGCACAGCCCAAGGGCTGGGATCCCTCCAGGTGAGGCATTTAAATCGCTTCATTCAAATAAACATTTATTCTTCAAACCTTAAATAATGAGATTCCATGCTTTCCTTTGATAAACCATTCCAATGTTTATTAATCTCTCCCTCTGAAGTAATTCTTCCAACCTAAATTCTTTCAACAATTTAAGCCCATTTCCTTTGGATATTTCTTCAGCAAAGAACAAAGCTGGTCACAAACGTGGGCTGAGGAAACAGTCTTAAACACTAAGAGATGTTTCAAACGGCTCTCTTGCCTTCTCCAAGTCAAATGACCATCTTCTTATCAAGCAGATCTCTGTGGGGACTAGCAAAGAGTTCTGCCATCAAGCCCCACAAGAATTTGTCAAGATTTGGATAGTGCCCAATTTTCAACCTGCTTGTCAGGCATGAGAACTGTCTCAGATAGCACAGGGCTTTCTTTCCAAGCAGTTTCATCACTTGCACACACAGTGCCTTTTTGGTTTAAAATAGCAAACACCCTAGCACAGACATCTAATCTAGGGAAAGGAAGGCAGCAGAATTCCCACAGAGCTGCTGGAGAGCAGGGCCACGAGAAGGGGAAGCAGGAGACAACACAAGGTCAGCATGAAGCATAACCTTAAATGATGTAATTTAGCTGGGCCTCACCAGGGTCACACACAGCTGCAGCCCAGCGCCAGGCGTGCAGCAAATCCAGGTGATTCTGAGCAGTCTGCAAGTAGCCTACATAGCAAAGAACTGACACAACCAGGCAAAATGAGAAGGATTTTCATAGTGCTGCATAATCTACCGGTCTCATAAAAAACTTCACATGAAACACACAGCAGCCAGATTGTCAGAAGTATCTTACTGGAACAATAGGAATGTAGTTCCAGTTTACTTTCCCCATTCATCTAGAGCAGTGGGTTCTAGTGTACTATACAAGCATACACAGCATCATCCACTGGGGTACGGGAAGAAAACACTACAACATTAATATGTGCTTTTATACTGAAAAGTTTAAGCTTTACAAAAATATTTAATTTAATTTACAGATTGTCCCTGGGACCCCCCCCCCCCGCATTTGCTCTGTATGTCAGATAGACAAGAGTGCCAAGTAGATTGAAAATACTAATAAAGCAAGCACAAGCAAACATCAAGAAAATGGCAGTTATCCTACTTCTAATACCAACTCTTTAAGAGCTTGCATGAGAACTAAAATCTGTAATATCTAATAGGAAGCTGCCCCAAATAATGAGAAATTATCAATTTTATTTGATATAAGGATTTGCAGCTTCCATCAATGATCATAAACATCACCCTAAGGGTATACAGTAATCTGAGTTAGTAGATAATTATGTAATTTGGGTATTTAATCCATAAATAATTATAAAATGGTCAACTTCTTTAGCTGATAGGGACATGCAATTAAAAAAATTCTCACTACTGATTTATATATCTGAATTATCAATTAGCTTTGACTTTCCTTCCTCTCCAAATAGACTAAACCAACTCCTTTCCCACTGCACTGATAATTATATCTGTACCAGGGAAAAGATCTAACCTTAGGGAGGGAAGATCATAGAGCTATGAAAAGCCAGAAGGAAGAAGGAATGAAGTAGTGATACATACTATGACACAGGTGAACCTTGAAAATAGTAAGCTACGTGAAAGAAGTCAGTTATGAAGGACCACATATTATGATTCCATTCTTATAAAATGTCCCAAACAGGTAAATCTACTGAGACAAACAATAGATCAGAAAGTGCTTAGATCTGGGGTGGAAGTGAGGGAACGGGGAAATACGGGGTAAGAGCTCAAGGGTAGGTTACCCTCTGAGGTGATGAAAATGTTCCAAAACTGACTGTGGTTGTGGTTGCACACATCCATGAATATACTAAAAACCACTGAACTGTACACTTTAAGTGGGTGGACTGTACAGTAACATGAGTTGTATCTCAATAAAGCCATTTAAAAAATAGGTGACCACTGAATAAATGTTTGTTGAAAAAGTAAATAAATTCCTCCTCCCCCAGTTAAGAAAAAAAAAAGCTGAGGGGGAAAAACCTCCTGGATGTGATCTCCCCAAGCAGAACTACTATATGGCTTTCTCCTTGTCCACGGAAGTACCTTGTGACTTTAAAACAACAAAATATTTACTCATGAAAATGCAGCATCTGGATGACAATTGTGTGTAAGGAATTTAGAAATCTTTTGGGGTGTGAGGAGAGAAGAAAGCAAAAAACAGGTATGGGCTGTTTCTCTGAAGGCAGCCCTATAATGATAAGCAGTTCAACCCAATGATTTACTCAGGTTACATGTCCAGATCTCACCTCGTTATTAAGTTTGCATGTTTGGTGCCCCAGAAAGTTACTGTCACACAAGATGCACCCCCCCCAGGGCCAGGCAAAAACAGCAGTGTGGTAATTTTCTACCTTTCTCATACCATCAGACCTTGCTTTTACTCCTATGGCAGAAAAACCTCCTTTCCCAAAGCTCTGAAGTCAATACTGATGCTTTCAGGACTGATAAAACAACTAGAGATAAATGCAAATGTGTTTCCTTCTCTGATCCAGCCCTAAGGTCTGGCACCAAGAGGACTGGGAGCCTTTAAACCAGCAAAGCACATGACTTTAGTCCTTTAGTCCACACAACAATTTGTTATTACCACTTTCAGATAAGAAAACTATGCTTGAACAAATTAGGAACATGTTTAAAGACACAGAGTTAGTGAATGACTTGTCTAACTCCACATTGGTAATTTTGCCCCAGCATGCAATGATCAACAAAACTTAAAAAAAAAAAAAAAAAGTCTTCTAAAATTCATTTTCTTTCAGGTAGCCGAGTATTTCCAAATTTCACATTGCATACACATTATTGAGTCATTCAAAAAGTATTAAACAGGGGCACCTGGGTGGCTCAATCGGCTAAGCATCTGCCTGCCTCTGGCTCAAGTCATGATCTCAGGGCCCTACTCAGTGGGAGCCTGCTTCTCCCTCTCCCTCTGCCTGCTGCTCCCCGTTTGTGCGAATGCTCTCTTTGTCAAGTAAATAAATGAAAAAAATCTCTTTTTTTTTAAAGGATTTTTTTTCTTTTTAAATTTTCTTTGACAGAGAAGAAGAGCACAAGCAGGGGGAGCAGCAGAGTGGGAGGGAGAAACAGACTCCCTGCTGAGCAGGGAGCCCAATGCGGGGCTCAATCCCGGGACCCTGAGATCATGACCTGAACCAAAGGCAGACACTCAATCATCTGAGCCACCCAGGCACCCCTAAATGAAAAACATCTTTTAAAAAAAAAGCTATTAAACACAAAATAAATATCTCACATGTCCCTGAATTATTAACTGTTTTCTCATTTGTAGGTTAACGGTCTTGTTTCTCTTCCCACTACACAGAGACCTCTGTTCTTTCCTGATACCCAGCCATCTTGGGAGGAAACGTTTCTTTTTGAAAAATTTAATCTCTGACTAATTTCCCCAATTAGATACATAAGAATCCTTCATAAAATCTAGTTAACATGATCTTGCCTTATAACTTTGGTTTTAGGTTAGAATTATTTGAATGGTGTATAAGGCATGAAAGCAAATATCCTTAGGCCTACAACGCACAGATCTATCTTAGCACCTTATTCCTAGCAGGCAGTGATTCCCCACTATGGATTTTGCCCCAATATTTCCTATGTTAACTAGGTGACATCATTTTCAAAGCTTGGTTTGCAACCATCATGCAATGTTTCAAATTGTGAGTAAAGAAACAGAAACAAAACTTAAGAGTAATTTTCCCATTAGACACTTAGCAAGCAGCTGATCTTGGATTTGGGCTCAAGCCACTATATGATATAAATAAATGGGAACTTGTCTATCTTCATGAGATTCTGTTTGCCTAATTCTAATTATAGTCAAATCTGACAATTACTATTTAAAATATGGTTAAAGAGCACACAGAGCAAATGTCTTCCAAGTGAAGGTTTCTGGTGCCTTTGCTAACAAAAGAGTGCCACAGCATCAATAACATGAAACAGAAGAAGGTCTAACCCCCAGCCTTCATTCTCTCCAACCACCACCAGTTCCCTTGGTAGCTATGTTTATAAGCCTTTACATTTAAAATGTTTTAGGATGGATATGTTAAACTAACTTTATTTTAAAAATAAATTAAAAAGGGGCGCCTGGGTGGCTTAGTGGGTTGAGCCTCTGCCTTCGGCTCAGGTCATGATCTCAGGGTTCTGGGATCGAGCCCCGAATCGGGCTCTCTTCTCAGCAGAGAACCTGCTTCCTCCTCTCTCTCTGCCTGCCTCTCTGCCTACTTGTGATCTCTGTCAAATAAATAAATAAAATCTTTTAAAAAAATAAATAAATTTAAAAAATAAAATGTTCTAGAAATCTAGAAATACTTCTTCTTCTTTTTTTTTTTTTAGAAATACTTCTTTATCTAGGTTACTTAAGAAGCATGACCTTTTATTTAAAAAGTATTTATTAAGCAACTTTCCCGTCCTGACCAGAACAGAGCTATCGAGCAACCATTTTTAAACAAGTAAACCAAATATTATCATCCTTGGAATGGGCCACTTTGAACTGCAAGCAGGTAAAGAAAGAATGGCACATTGTAAACACGGCAGTCATGTGGAATGGCTGAACAGTCTACACTCCTCCAGGCCTGGCTCGTCTAGGCGTGATCTGCATCCCAGGCTCTGTATTCTCACATAGCTCCTGCTCACTCTCTAAGGTAAGCTGGAGGCGTCTGCACAAGTTTACGTTTAAACCGTAAGCTCCCTAAGGCTGCTGACCATCTTCATGGACATACATCCACGGTATGGCTCAGCACAATGACTTTCAAAATTAGTGTTCCCTTCAATGAGTATGTATAGGATGAATGATAAACCATTCCTGAAATAAATGTTCTCTAGGGTCTGTCTTCATTCTACCAGGATACTTGCTTAACCCTAAATTTTAGGGTTAGTTCAGAGACAACTGAGACAGGTGTAACAATGGGTATCTTCTTCTGAACAATGAAACGAGATAAAGTGTCCTTTCTCGGGACACTACTAGGGACAAAGAATTTTACGAGCCTCTTCTTTCCTAAAATAAAATACAAGAGATGAGCCAAGCTAATGCTGGAAAGCATTTTCTTTAATGAAGTAGTTAGTTGTTTACACAACAACCAGCAGGTAGATCTTAATTGTGTTGTTATGAAGAAACAGAAAAATATTTATAAGTTTGGTGAATTATTTTGAACCATTATTATTTCAAGAATAGTTGATCAAAATGATTAACATGCTTTATATATAAAAAGCTCTAATAAATCCATAAGGATATGAACAAGCAGTTCACATGAACATGTAAACCACATAAATATATAAACATAAACATGTAAATACCTATTTTTCTACATCTATTTAATTAGATTTCTATTTAAATCTATATAACCAGAGAAAACCTAAGCTTAGAAATCTACTTAAATCCATATAACCTATAAAAAGTAGATTATAGGTTATATGTATTTTTAAAAAAGATTTTATTTATTTATTTGACAGAGATCACAAGTAGGCAGAGAGAAGGGGGGAAGCAGGCTCCCTGCTAAGCAGAGAGCCTGATGTGGGGCTTGATCCCAGGACCCTGGGATCATGACCTGAGCTGAAGGCAGAGGCTTTAACCTACTGAGCTACCCACGTGCCCCAGGTTATATGTATTTTTTTTTTTAAGATTTTAATTATTTGACAGACAGAAATCACAAGTAGGTAGAGAGGCAGGCATAGAGAGAAGGGGAAGGCAGGTTCCCTTCTGAGCAGAGAGCCTGATGCAGAGCTTGATCCCAGGACCCTGAGATCATGATCTGAGCTGAAGGCAGAGGCTTTAACCCACTGAGCCACCCAGGCGCCCCTATATGTATTTTTTTAAAGATTTTATTTATTTATTTGAGAGTGAGAGAGAGAGAGCAGGGCGGAGGGTTAGAGGGAGAAGCAGACTCCCCACTGAGCAGGAAGCTCAACATGGGACTCAATCCCAGGACCCTGGGATCATGACATGAGCTGAAGGCAGACACTTAATGGATTGAGCCCCCCAGGCACCCAGTTATGTATATATATATATATTTTTTTTTTTTTTTTAAGATGTTATTTATTTATTTAACAGAGATCACAAGCAGGCAGAAAGGCAGGCAGAAAGAGAGGGGGAAGCAGGCTCGATGCGGGGCTTGATCCCAGGACACTGGGATCATGACCTGAGCCAAAGGCAGAGGCTTTAACTCACTGAGCCACACAGGCATCCCGGTTATGTGTGTATTTTTAACAGGGTTTCATTTTAGCATTGTTTAAAACAAAGAATACTTTAACATCCATAACTGAAGATATAATAAAAAAATTGAAATATCCTTATAACTGGATAGTATCCAATCATAACAACTGATACAAACCTATATTTATTCACACGAAAAGATGAGCACATGATTACAATAAAAAAAATCTTATGAGCCCATTTATAAGAATTTTCTCCCCTAAATATTATTTATTGATTTATTTGTCAGAGAGAGACAGCAAGAGAGGGAACACAAACTGGGGAAGTGGGAGAGAGAGAAGCAGGCTTCCTGCTGAGCAGGGAGTCTGAGGCAGGGCTCGATCCCAGGACCCTGAGATCATAACCTGAGCTGAAGGAAGATGCCTAATGACTGAGCCACCTAAGCACCCAGGCACCCCTATATAAATGCTTATATTCTAAGTATAGATGTGGAAAAAAAATGAATATATGTGTGTGTGTGTACACATATAAAAATGAAACCATTATACCTGAATGATGGAAATACAGATATTTTTATTTTTTCTATTCTTTGATGAATTCCCACAATTTTTTAAAGAAAATATTACTTTTTAAAAAACAACCAAAAAATAAAAGACCTTTTTTTTTGAGAGAAAGAAAATTACTCCTAATAATTATCTCTGTAGTAAGAAAAGTTTCTTCACTTTTTAAAGGAAACCCACTGTTGCAACTTCTCAGGAATGATCATCATTCCAGTTAATTCTAAACTAATTTCTCTTAACCTAACATCATGATATCACAAAAATCACCACTAACAGCCCCTAAAAATGAAGCACATACCACATTTTAATTGCTTATTGTGCAAAGAACATTTTGGCAGTAGATTTTTGCCTGTGAATGCTCAGTTCTTATGCAATAAAGAGGCAACATCATTTATCAAAGAGATTCCAAGAGTCACAAAACCTTTGGCCACCCAGCTATTGATTAATCTATTTAGTCCCTAAGACTTGGGGACACTGGACCCTAGAAGTGAACAATAAGGATTCCCATAAAAATTAGACATTTATCAAAATGAGTCTGATACACCCAAAGAACAAATATTCCCAGGAATTTTCAAGAACACATTAAAGCAATCACGTGGTTATGTGTTGAATGAAACAGAAGACAATTTCTAAGTATGCTGAGAACCATTATTTAAGCCACCACTAAAGCTGAACTGTTTCCATTGTTTAATAAAACGCACATACAACAGACATTTTAATCCCCAAAGTAGTTTACTGACATTGACTAAGGATTCTTCTCAATACCTTTTCAAGAGAGGAACTAATTTATGGATTGGGTTCCAGCTCCTGAATCAGGGATACCTGGCTTTGAATCCAAGTTCTACCACTTACTAAGCCTTGGGAATACAGCAATCAAATAGCTTCTCTGTGCCCCAGTTTCTTTGTTGGAAACATGGAAAGAATAGTAATATTCACTTCAAGGATTTAATAAGAAAAATGCACGTAAATTCATTCATTAGATAATACATAAATACTAGTACATTGATACTGTAACTCTCGTTATCTCTAGGCAAAATACAGTTCTGTGTCTCATAATCATACAGAGGCTTCTGGTCAAAATCCAGGCAGCTTCAGAGTAAATGAAATGATTTTGTGAGGCACTGCTGATTTAAACCAATCATGGACCAAGGAGTGCTTGGGTGGCACAGTGGGTTAAGCGTCCATCTCTTGATTTCAGCTTAGGTCATGATCTCGGGGTCCTGGATCCAAGCCCCAAGACTTCGCTTGGAGTCTGTCTGAGATTCTCTCTCCCTCCCTCTCTGCTCCTCTCACTACTGCAAGCTCTCTTTCTGTCAAATAAATAAATCTTTAAAAAAAAAATACCAAGCAATCAAGGACCAAAATGATGGCCTTAATACAAAATGTTTGGTTCCAGATATTGGTTAGTTTCTTTCCTTAGCATAAAAGAGAAATACAGGACGATCCTTTAGCCAAACTCATGAATGTCTGTCCTGAAACTTGCTCCTCTTTCTAAATTCATTATTTCCACTAATGCTGTCCCCGCATCTTTTACACATATCCCTCCCTGGGCATCTAACTGGTTTGCCTTTGAACTCCATAGTCCCCATTAGCACAACAACTATTTCCACCAAACATAAAGAAATTTTTTTTTTTAACTTTTTTTTTTTTTTTAAAGATTTTATTTATTTGTCAGAGAGAGAGAGGAGAGAGAGCGAGCACAGGCAGACAGAATGGCAGGCAGAGGCAGAGGGAGAAGCAGGTTCCCTGATGAGCAAGGAGCCCGATGTGGGACTCGATCCCAGGACTCTGGGATCATGACCTGAGCCGAAGGCAGCTGCCTAACCAACTGAGCCACCCAGGCGTCCCAAACATAAAGAAATTTATAATTTCACATACTATCTCATTTATACTCACAAAACCTTTATAAGAACCAGCTACATCTCACTGGTGAGAAGCTGACTGATTGCATGGTTACCTGGCATCTTCCATGTGCCAGTGGCAGTGATGACAGTAAGACACTGAAGGTGCATAAGGCACCCAGCTGTAGGTCCTCAATTATGGTACCAGTGCTTACTAGCTGTGTGCTTGGAACAAATGACCTATTTTATTTGACCTCCCACTTCTTGATCTGTTTTACAGTCCTTAATCCTTTCTACGGCCTCTATGCCTCAGTTTCTCAATGCTCTTTATGCCCCAGTCTCATTTGTAAAATTGTGATATTAGGGATATTATCAGGTTATTCTGAGGATGAAGTGAGCAAATACATACAAAGTACTCAGAACAGTTCCTATGTAGGATGTACTCAAAACTGATAGCTCATGCCTTAGTCCATGAACTCCATGCTGAATGCTCAGATAATTTCTAAGTGCAATTTCAGCTTTGTGATATGTATGAACTTATTTTTTTTAAGAGTTTCCATTTAAATATGGAATGACATCTGATATTATTGCTCGGTATTGGTTAAAATTAAAATTTTCTGAATTAATTCCGCCAACATCTGGGAAGTAGCCTGCTCTATGCCAGGAAGTATAACAGGTTCTGGGTAATAGAGACAAATAAAACATGCGCCCTATCCTGAAGGGACTAACAGCTTAGTGAGAAATACAGACACAGAGACAACCAACTACTTTAAGACATGGTAACAGTTAGGAAAGTCCTGTGAGAACCCTCAGGAGACAGCACTTAGTTTTATCTGGTGGTAGAATCAGGAGGGGCTTCAAGAAGGAGGCACCTTTTAGCCTGGACCTTTCAGGATGAACAAGATTGTGCTGGCAGGGAAGAGGGAGCAGGGCATTTCAGGGAGGCCAAGGCAAGAAAGTGAAGATGGGAATTTGGGAAAGGGTTTAGGGTGCAGGTCTGGAAATGGAGCTGAACAGTAAGCTACAGGGAAAGGCAGTGAGGAGACAAGCCTTGAAAGATAGACGGCTCCATACTGTGGAAAGCTTTGAAAAAAATGCTAAGGAATGTGGGTCTTATTCTGTAGCCAATGGAGCAGGGCACTCAAGAAGGAAACCTGAGCTGACTAGAAGTGAACTGAGTGCCAGGGGTCTCTGTACGACAGGGCTGGATAGGGCTGAGCGAAGAGAACGTGAGTTCTGGGGCTGACGTGCCCGGAGTGCTCTACTGCTCTCCTGGTTTGAGATCTGTGCAAGTCACTTAGGTATTCTGAAACCCAGTTAAATTATTAAGCATCTACAGGGTTAGTGTTTTTCCAAAATGTACTTATGGTAAGAATCAATAAAGCAGCATGTTAAAAGTGGACACACATGACCTGCCTCCAGCTTCTGGTTCAGGACACCTGCAGAGGGGCCCAGGTATCCGCCTTTTTAATGAGAGCACTAATAATTCTGACACAGTCAGTCCCTGTTCTAGAAACACCACCACTAACACAGAGTCCTGTACATTTTTGCAAATAGAACAGGTGGCAATCTATGTTATTGGTGAAGAAACCAAGGCCCAGAAAGAGTAAGTAACTGGCTGAGGAACACAGAGTGAGTCAGTACAGAACGCTGGGATCTAGACCTTTGGACTCCACCAGCAGCACTCTACGGTGACTCCCATCACATGCATGTATGTATGTTACCATTACAGTCTCTGGCCCACAGTCTGATCAGTCTCTCAAGGATTATGACTAAGGGGATACCCACTCTGTCCTTCTTCCCTCCTTCCTAGCTTGGCCAATAAAGTAGGAACTTCTGGTTTCTGGGTAGCTGCTATTCTTCTCCTCTCCCCACTCTCCACAAGGGAGAGCCACCCATCTCCAGTGATTTGGAGAAGAAAATGAGCTAGGATGGACTGATTCTTTGTTCTCTCTTTGGGGGCTAGCTTGCCCAAGCATGGATTTGTTCTCCCCTCCAGTTCTACAGGAGGTGAGCTCTCTGCCTGTTGGGAAGTCTCTGGCTTAGTGATGTGTTCATTTTGGAGGAGTCAAAGGGAGTTCAAATTCATGCCATGGTTCAAGCCACATTCTCCAATCCAGCCTTAATAAAAAAACTGATAGTCTGCTCTCCAACTGTCTGACTTCTTCACTAGTATTGGACTGATTCTTGATCAGAGAGGCATGAAAATTATCAGCCTCAAAACACCAACCATAACCAAACTTGAACATAATCAAGTACATACTTTTAAACAATTGACTTTAAACAAGTGCGTTTTTTTTTTTTAAGGTTAAATTGCAATGTTGGGTTAATCCCAACTTAAAAATAAGGTGCATTCACTATCTTTCACTCTGAAAATTCTACTTGCAATTTATTTCAAGCAAATAGAATCTGTGCAAAGATTTAGTTAAATAGTATGGATTTCATCTCAATGTTGCCCAAGACAGGGAAAAATGTGACTTCATCTGAATGTCTTCACTAAAAGATTGATTACATAAATTAGGCAATAACTAAAAATGATGTTACAAAAGAATATCTTGGTGGAAAAAAGCAAGTTATGTAATGGTATACTATGTTCCCATTGCTATGAATGTATAAAATACATACTTATGTATATTTCTGTACACGCATGGGAAGAGGCCTAAAAGGCTACATAGCTAGTTTTAGGAGAGATCATCTCTAGCAGTTATTCCTCTTGCTTATATATCTGAGTTTTCTAATTTTTCTAGTAACCATATATTACTTTTTTAAACAAAAGTATTCTATTTACACTAAAAATAGTTAAGCATTACTGAAATTTCCAACAAAATCATCAAAATAACAACTATTTTTCTGTTTTACATTTTAATCAATATTATGATTCATTTAATAAGTGATTTATGTTCTGAATGGCAAATGTGGTTATTTTTAATAAAAATAAACATGCCTTATACCTTAAGGAAGGGCACTAACTCTGCAACTTATTAAACTGAGGCAGGTCACTGCTGTCCCCGAGGATGGCTCTGCTCTCCAACACAGGGACTATAAAACTCACCCACAGTCTTCAGTTAGGATTAAATTAAGGAACAGTATCTAGCTCAAAGTAGTAGTTTCTTAAAAAAGGTAGTTGTTTTCCCTTTCAAAAAACCAAAATCTTGAGTTTTAATGTATATACACAAATGAGCAAAGCCAATTCAAGCAATGTTTCAGAGACTTAATTCTTTTCCCAACCCTGCTAAGCTAGCTAAGTGGCCAGCCCAATTACAGTAAACAGTAAACAATTTTCTACTTCAGTACTTTTAGGTTTATTCCAGACTTTTAAAAAATCTAATTGTTGGAGTCGAAGACAAAGTCTAACACACTTAAGATTACAGTACCTTCTTATGCTTTTTAAAAAAATTTTTTTAAAGGTTTTATTTATTCATTTGACAGAGGGAGAGAGATCACAAGTAGGCGGAGAGGCAGGCAGAGAGAGAGGGAGAAGCAGGCTCCCTGCAGAGCAGAGAGCCCGACGCAGGGCTCAATCCCTCAACCCTCAACCCACTGAGCCACCGAGGCGCCCCTAACAGTACCTTCTTCTTGATCCAAGTCATCTGAACCAGTGCATCAAGATGATATGTGATCATAATTATTATGAGATATAATACATACTGTTAAGAATGGAAGAATTCTTTGCCAAGAAAGCTGACTCCACGTTAAAATATATTTAGCATTCACCGGATTTTATTGAAAGAAAAAGTAAAGTCTTGAAAGGATGGAAGCTGGAATTTTCCATAAGGCTAGGAAACCACTGATTTCTCCTTGCTGCTGGGCCAACATACCCCCTGGACCTGATCCTTGTAGGTGCCAGGAAAGCTAGAAAGATTTAACTTAGAAGAAAATTCAAGGGAGGGGGGAATACTTGCCTGTCATTCTCTACGTGCACATGACTCTTGGATCTCCTGTCTATATAACTTTTGCAGTGAAGAGAAGAGACTTGGCTCCTAAAGGATTAAGGAGAAAAGTCTCCTAACCAAAAAAAAATATTCTTACCTCCAGCCAAGGAGGTCAGAGTTATCTGGCAATTTCATATCAAGTTTATTAGAATGACATGAGATTTTTCACAAATATGAGATTTAGAAATCTGTTCCTTCACACATCTCATTCCCTATGGTGCTAAAGAGAAAAATCAGGTCTCTCTCAACATGACTGGAGAGAAAAAGGAGCCTGAGAGAAGAAAGCCACCTCTATATAGGACATAATGACAATCCCCAAACCTATTTGTGCAAGTATTTTCTCAAGGTGATGTAAGGCCTTCACACAGCGTCCAAATTCCAGGTCAGCATGATGACACAGTAATACCCAAAGCCTTCTTCCCTTCCTCAGTAGCTTCCTGGGTACAGCCAAACACCTCTTGTGGCTACACAATTCCCACCAGGTGGGGGCCGCACATTGGCTCACACCACCTGACACTTGTGCTTTGCTCCCTAAGAAAACGGAGTACTTTGACAGGCTCTGTGCCATCTGAATTTCGCATCAAACACGTAAAGTATGCAAGCAAGCTATTAATAGGCCATCTTATAAATGAGGAAACAAAGGCTAATAAAAGCTAAACACCTCTCCATAGCTTTGAGGAAGAATGATGGACTTGGGACTAGCCCCCAGGTCTCTGACATCTCACCCAGCACCACTCTTCTCCACAGGCTCCCCTTCACAGGGGACTGCCTCCCTCCTCCTGCCCAGGACTCAAGCACATCGGACGACACAATTCATAGCACACCCTGGCCTAAAAAAGTCAGCGCTGATATTGCCACATCTATTTAGAAAGAACACACAGAAGTTTTTAGTACTTCAAGTGTTACTGAAAAAAAAAAAAGTCCTTTCTAACTGGAAAAGAAAAAAATAAACTGAAAAGCATTAACCATATGATACTAAAACATAATTGAAAGTGGTTTTCTTTTGATTACTATTATATTTGCATCTCAAGCACCCTTGGGAAGAAAGTGTTTCTATCACCTCCTTTTCTTCAATTAGGTATCTAGAACTAAGGAAAAAAGTACTTCTTACAACCTGTCCTCATATGAGGGTCCAGGCCCATTCTTTTTTCATTATTGCAGCAAGATCCTGGCTGACTGTTTTTACCTGTTACTTGGAAACTTAACAGTCTGTAAGGAACAACTTTGACTTTCTTGTTAAAGACTCTCATCTAATGTGTTCTCTCTTTTCACTGATGCAACAAACCAAAGAAAAAGTAAAATAATAAAATACTAAAGATTATTTAGCAGACACTGTCAGATTTTGGTTTTCACATAAGCATTTGGTTTGATAAAAACAGATCACATGGAAATATCCAAAAAACATACATGAAAAATTTCTAGTACATTTTTTACTCAGCAAATCTAATGAAGTGTCTATTCTGTGCTAGGAGGAACGAAACTATCTTGTAATTCATCAGTAGTCCCTAATCAATGGACCACATGATCAACTATGACCAATAGTTGATAGGTTTTACTGTAAAATTTTTCAGGACTGAAAAAAAAAAAGGACTTATAAGAGTATCTTAGTATGTCAGCACTTAGAAATTTGTTTTGGGGGGGGGCACTTGGATGGCTCAGTCATGTGAGCATTTGACTCTTGATCTCAGCTCAGATCTTGATCTCAGGGTCTTGAATTCAAGCCCTGTATAGTGTGGAGCCTACTTTTAAAAAGTTTTTGTTTTGTTTTGGTAACTGCTTCATTCAAAAGTTGACAATAATAAAGGAAAATTAAAGCTACACTAGAGTCACTCCTCTTTTATTACAGAGCCTTTCCCTTACACCTCGTGCAACCTTTCTCTATGCTGAGGAGAAAAGCAAGAGCACTCTTTCTTAAAGTGAACAAAATAACATCAAGAGCAAATTACTGTGATGAAGATCAAAACTTGATTCTGAAGAACTATCAAGTTTCATACAGAATTATTTGTGAGCATAACTAGAAACAGTGGCCAACAATCAAAAGCTTTTTTAGAGGTCTACTTACTCCTAGTTAGCTGCAAAAACAAAAGGCATTTCTAGCCTCTTTGTGATGTAACATCTCTTCCAGTCATATTTCTCCTAAGATGGGAAAAATGGGATGGGTAAGCAAAATTCTTGTTTGCTCTGTAATAATGCCCTTGCAATATTCCCCACATGAATTCTCCACGAGCTTTGTGACTGATCTACATACAGGAAGCAGCTAATTTCAGCAGGTTTACAAAATTTAGCTAGAGTAGGTATTGTGTGTAAATGCGTCATTTCACAGAGATTTTAAAATCCCCTGAACATCCTGTTAAGTACTCCGCAAATACTGGCAAATAGTGGCTACATTAGCGGATCTCCGGAATTAGCAATCCCTATTTCCAATTCATCCTCTACTCAACTCCCCACTCTCCCCTTTAGTGTATTTAATGACCCTACCTGTCTACCCCTATATCCCACCCAACCTTTGTGGTGGTTTCTCGATTTTCTGGCTGTGCATCTCCAAATTTTGCAAAGATTGAATCATTTATATGCCTAAAATGATGTAAGAGCTTGTAGCAAAGTCTACAGGTCTTATACTGTGACTTAATTTGGTCATAATTAATAATGAAAAAGTAATCATGATCTGAAATATATTTTTTAAATTATTTAAACAAAGTCCAAAGTCTGTCTTTTCCAAATGACTAAGGAACTGTCACAACAGTACAAAGCAGTACAAGCCTCTTGATTACTACAGTATTAGCTTTCTATAGTTTCTCTGAGTTTGGCATAATCACTTAAGTAATTACTTTATTTTATTTTATTTTAGTAGCCCAGGATTTGAACTCATGACTCTAAGATCAAGACCTGAGCTGAGATCAAGAGTAGGTCGCTTAATCAACTAAGCCACGCAGGTGCCCCCTAAGTAATAATTTTAAAGATACACAAGTTTTAAATGAGTATCTTCTTTTCAATAAACCTCACTCCCATGACAGTAGCACATGTAACGCTGAGGTCTACTTTTGCCTAGGAATAAAACATGTGCTTTTCTGCTAACCTATGGACAGTGCTGGCTTGTTTTCTCTTTAAATGCTGAGTCTCTCTTGAAATCAAAGGGAAACCAGTTTTATAAAATTCCAATCATGTCTATAATACGTAAGTGAGGAACAAAGGAGTCAGACAGGAATGGAATGATCTGACTAAAGAAATGTCAGTCACATATAAACCAAAAATGGTTCTGCTTAAAGAACTAACAGGATTAGTTAAACACAGATACGACAAAAAAAAAACAAGACTCAAAAGCTGGAAATTTTCCTCAACTGATATTATGAAAGAATACATGTGAGGCTACCAGTTCAAGTCCAGATGAACCCATTTGTGATGTTCTATCTCTGTCCTGTTGAATCACAGAAGTCTTTGACCACGGGAGAGACTAGATGAAAATAGTGGGGTTGATGAGAGCAAGGTCAGGACTTGTATGGGGCAGAGAGAGGAGTACTTCAAAAAGTAAGATTTTCTGCAGGTTGGCTCAATGGTCTTGTTTCCATGAAATTGGGTTATTCTCATGTTTTTATGAATGAACAAGAAATTTCTAGAGTCATTTCGAAAAACAAAAATAGCTAAATAATGATAATTTGGCAGCACAAGTTATGCAAGTAGAGTATTAGCTCCTGAAAGGTCATATGCAGGTAGTGTGGTTCCCTGGGACACACGAGTAATCAAACCATTTGGTCATGAGATATCTAAGATATATGAAGTTGGGGGAGAAGGGGTGGCAAGAGCTTCCAATTATTCTGACTGAGATCCTTCCCAGCTTTATAGCAGCACAATTAAAAATGAATCAAACAGAAGAGTTTGAGGGCCCTGAGGAATTTCCCCACACATCTCCTGATATCCACATTCAAATGTGAGATAATACGTACTTTCTAAAATTTAGCTTATCCCGCACTTGGGGTAAAGAGGAAAATTTAATACACTTAGCTTCAGGAAGTATACAACTTAGATTAGAAAATTTAAAATAATTTATCACTAAGTCAAATTAAGTACCTTTTTGCAGTAAGGTGAACACACTCCATCTTAAAAATCTTACTCAAAATATAGGCCATAGTCTCCCTCTACTCTTGAATTGTTTCTGTATTTTCAAAGCTATGCAGCAATGGGATGGACGGTGGTATAAAAATAAGCTTACTGATAAGTGTAAGCGTACTTAGTTTCTAATTCGAGATGTAACAATGACAAAAATCAAATTTAAGCTCTTTGTAAGCAAATACAAACATGGGGATAGGTTCAGACAAAGTCATAACAGGTACAGTTCTGTTCGTCAGAAATCAAAATGATGATTCCCTTAAGGTAAAAAACTATACAGTAGAACTGAGATGCTCAAAATAATGAAAGAAAGATCCCCTGAAACATCTTAAGAGCAATGTCTACTAAAAATAAGGGGAAAAGGAAAGATGAAATACAAGAATCTTCCTTTCCCACCTAAAAACCCATCCTCAGAAAGAGCACAAAGAAACAAACACAATGAAGTCAGCAGCAGGGTGCTGACCAGGTGTTACTGCGGTCTCGGTGACCCAGCTACAACGTTTGCTGTAGCTTCCTGCATAGAGACTGCTGCTCTGCCCTCCCGGAGCATCGGAAGAGAAATGACATGTTTCTCTTCAGAGGTGTTAAAAACTCGGGTTGCCTGAAGGACAGATCTAAGTTTGACACCTAAGATTAATAACCACAGCGCATTAGGCCAGTGGGAACTTTCACTATGTTGAAGACAGACAAATTTCCTGCTCATACGGTATTCAGGCACCCAAGTGCCAGGACCCAGGGGAGGTAACAAACTATTTTTTTCTCTTCATACTTTACCATTGGCCCACACGGACTGCCATAAATAAGACTCACAGAAAGAAAGGCTTGGGAGTATGCTTTTAATAAATTCTCTGGGGTCCTTGCTCTGAAATATTTAACAATCTTCGGCATCTTCTTACTCTCTATGAAAACTACCAACTCAAGCCAAGGTTCACTGCGCTTTAGGAACTGACACCAAATGTGTTACGATTATAGGTGCTTTCTTCTTAGGCCTGCTTTATCTGAACTAAGAATTCTTATTTAAAATTCTGTGAGACCCTCAAAAGATTTCTGGCATAAATACACCTCTAAGAATTCCAGTTCTGAAGGATGTAATTAGCCAACTAAAATTTCCCTTCAGAAGGAAAAAAAGCTGGACTGGCAAAGGTGTTTCAGGTTCTCTTGAGTAGATAATACTGTACTTAGGTTACAGGTAAAAGCTGTGCAAGCATACCTAAGTCAGTGTCTGTCTAAAGCAGAGCAAAAGCGTATAGAATCGTTAAAGTGAGCTACCAACAGAAACATTTCTGTGCATGCCAACTGGCCCTAGCTGCATATAGCTGAATTTATATACAGTTACATACAAATGGAAGATTCTTTGTGAGGAAGGGGGCGGTGAGGCCCCTCCCCCACCCCAGATGTTTTTCTAGTTCTAACACCTGCAGGCGGCAGATGCAGTAAACAAGCAGTTGTTTGTAATGCAAATTTAAGTAGCAAGGATTCCTCCCGGCTGCTCCCACCTTAAGCTCAAACACAAATGGTCACACCGCTCCGGACACCCTAAAGGAAAACTTATCACTGAGGATGTCAGTTACACAAACACTAAGTCCTGCTAAGGACAGAGTTAAAGAGCAAGAAGGCACAAGCGTGGTTAGTAAGGGTGAATAAGAGAGGCTGCCTTCCGGTTAAAGTGTTGGATCTCAGACACATTAAAAACAGCTGTTGGGTATTAAAAACCAAAGACTGCCACTCACTTCGGTTGGACCCTTAAAAAGAAAAATGGACATAACCTTGTGGTTAAAAACTGAAAAGCTTCCGTAATTGTGCAAATGCAGAATATCACAAGAAAATGTGCCTAAAATAAATATGTCCTGAAATGTAACAGAATAAAGCAAAGCAGCAGATAACAGGGTAAGGTAACTGCTTCCTGACCACACCCCTTTCCTCCACTCTACACCCACCAACATTTATTCTGGCCACAAATCTTTCCTAAACAATGAATGACTGTTCAATTCACCAACCTCAAAATTTTAATATATGTACTAACAATAAATACCTTCTATCAGAATTTCAAAATGGTTAGTACTGGGGGAGGGAGGAGGTGGCTGGAGAGACCTAAAGCAGAAAATGCTGATTTAAAGAAGAGATGCTTAATTTTCAAGATGCTTAGGGATAATATATAAATACTGGTAGATTTTTATTACATTGACTTTTAATAAATTATTGCTTTGAAAGGAGAAGTGGCTGAACTAAGGAATAAGTTATTAAGTATTAACTGTGTTTATAGCTGAAAAGTGTTTAAGATTGTTTTAGGGGTGGGCACCTGGGTAGCTCAGTTGGTTAAGCAAGGGCCTTCCGCTCAGGTCATGATCCCAGAGTCCCACATGGGGCTCCCAGCTCCATGGGGAGTCTGCTTCTCTCTCTGACCTTCTCCCCTCTCAGGCTCTCTCTCACCCTCTCTCCCTCAAATAAATAAATAAAAATCTTGGGGGGGGAGATCGTTTTAGGGGTTATTTTTCTATTGTTACCAAGTCAGAGACTATAATTTAGATTTGTCAGAAATATTATTTGTCGTTCTCAAAAGTCTTTCAACAGAAATCTTCAATTATTCCTTACCTAAAACATATTTTCCTCCTCACCACTAAGAAAAAACAACAACAACAAAATAGCCCAACTATAAAAGTATCTGTTTGCATATTTAGTTTAACAAATATAAAAATCTACAAATTTTAAAACTCAGAAGCATTTATTTGGGGGTGGTCCCTAAATATTAAACTGTTTTTGCTTTTTATTTTGGGGGTGGTCCCTAAATATTAAACTGTTTTCGCTTTGATTAGTTAATTACTTTTTAGGCAGGAGAGTCATATGCACCACACATCTATCTCTATCATTAAATATCTGAAAAGCCTTTTAAAATAAAACGTGAAAATGGTATTTCCTATCACAACTGTGGTAAGATCTCCAAGATCACCATTTTAACTACTATATGAAAATCAAACTCATTCCCTCCTTGAAAGTTCAAATATCGTTTTGAAATTTATGGAAAAATAATTACAGGAACTTCTAAATCATAGTGCTCACACAAAGTGGTTGTATTTCTCGTGCCTATCATTCTAACTGAAGACTACAAATAAACATGCAAATACTCTTGTTCATAATTGAGTCCTCTCTGCTACTCTGGTGAATCTTTTAGATCCCAGATTCTGTTCACTGAGGTATTAATGCAGTACTTTCCCCAGATGTTTGTGACCTTTTTTTTTTTTTTTCACTTAGCATAAGCACTGGGCTAATAAGGCAAAGACCATAGGTTCCATTTTCACAATCCTGGATTTGTCTCCCTAAGGGGTCAGCCAGACTGAAACCCTAATCCCCAAGACCCTGCAGACATACATGTTCTTCACTGGGGGTTAGGTGGTAGAGGGAGAAAAAGGCTGAAACAGGGTTAAATATATTGATGGATCAGTGAAAATCCATCACTACCACAGGAGGGATGACTGTCAGAACTTTATCACCAGTACATTTCACATTCACATACCACATAAGTTACCCTTTAGACGTCTTCCTACTATATAAATGATATTTCCACTTCCCAACAAAAGAGAAATATCATCAAATAATATATCTGAAATTCTTCAGAGTGCAAAACATTTGAATGATGCAGTTATGTTGCCACCGCATTTTTAGAACTTTAAAAGTTAACTGAGCTATGAAATAAAAAGAACAATTTTCATTAAGGTTATCTTCAAGTGATATTTTCTCAACAATTGACAATAAAGTAAAAACAACTCATCCCCATCTCCCCTCAACTGATTTTTTTAAATCTTTTTTTTTTTTTAAGATTTTATTTATTTATTTGACAGACCGAGATCACAAATAGGCAGAGAGGCAGGCAGAGAGTGAGAAAGGGGGGAAGCAGGCTCCCCGCTGAGCAGAGAGCCCTATACGGGGCTCCATCCCAGGACCCTGAGATCATGACCTGAGCCCAAGGCAGAGGCTTAACCCACTGAGCCACCCAGGCACCTGCCCTCAACTGATTTTTTAATAAGATTTATTTATTTGTGAGAGAGACACAGAGAGAGAGAAAGCAGGGGGAGGGACAGAGGGAAAGGGAGAGAGAGAGTCCTAAGCAGATTCCGTACTAAGCTTAGAGCCCTGACTTGGGGCTCCATCTCAGACCCTAAGATCATGACCTGAACTGAAACCAACATTCAGTCTCTTAACTGACTGAGCCACCCAGGCGCTGCCCGGCCCCCAGCAACTGATTTTCAAAAAACATCATGTAATACAATAAAACAAGACAGGGTCTTAAAAGCTGAAGTAACATTCTAAATTCAGGCCCAGATGAGGTCAAGTAGTTCTGATTCTAGATAACTTGTGAGCAGTGAAAGCTATATAGTGCTTAGGTAACTGAAAAATTAAATCAATTTTTTCCTCTCATCAGCATCAACAGCACAATACTCATAAGAGGATAAATTTGTTGATTTAACTTCACTTGATTTCATGATAACTGGCAATCTGTTATTTATTTATATTAACCAATAAGCCAAAAGCTAAGTCCCAAGTGTAAGACATCAAAGGTAGCACTCTTTTAAAGCAGCCATTCCTCACAGCAGGTCTTGTTTAGTAATGACTGGTCACATATAATGAAACTATTTCCGATGTGTTTTAAAAAACAACTATTTTGCGAAAATACAAATTAACTTGCATTTCTGAAAATAATTTGCCAACCATCAGTGTGTTACTCACTGTTCTTGGGATGGGTGGAGAAAGAGATCCATTTGACATGTATGGGTCATTATTCATATTTGGCATCATTATGTACCCGGAATAACTTGAGTAGGAGGGTCCCTTATTGTAGAGACCTCCATCTGGATGCTTTCCTGGGAGAATCCAAATAACAATCAATGATGCATTGAGTTCCTTTTTATATCACCGTATTTTTCATCTGAAAATCTAATCAGACCTTACATAAAAGATTTGTTTACAAAATACTTTAACTGAATTATTATGCTCTATTTTAGATTGACAGTATTTATTCTCTTAAATGGCTTAGCGTGAAACACATGTTTTAAAAACATGTGGTTCAATTTACTTCCACTACTGACTAGGGTTTTTACAAAAATAAGTGTTATTCATCTAATTTAATTTGTTCTAAAACAAACTGGACCAAGAAATACAGACACATGAAAGAACACGCACGAACTTAAAGCTGTATTATAAACATATTAGGCCATCTAGCTACACACACACACACATAAGTACTTACACACCAGAAGTTATGCTCCACCTTATCAGCAAACTCAAAAATTCTACCTGTGCTTCTAGATTTTACTGAGGGAAAGGGTTGTATCTCGTATATATGGGCAACTACCCAAATTTATGAAGGATTAACTCCAGGAGACTTAATTTTATATCCTACACCATTCTGCCAAAGAAATCTGTGTGTTTAATATGTACCTTTCTTCTCTTTAATCTGTATAACTACTTTGTAGCTCAGAAGGAAATCTGATATTATAGTTCCCTTCCCTTCTTCTCCTGGCTGACATATTGTACATATCAACACTTCATTCTGGTCAAGCCAATTATAAGTAAAGAGAACAGAAATGCAGACTCTTTGACAAGAAAACCCTACAGATTATTTGATTATTTTACAGTCACAGAGAGTTCTAGTTCAATCTAAAAAAAATATGCAATTTTTAAAGTTTTGAGCAAGAATTAGGTATGGGGACAAAGTCTGTCATTTTCCATGTGCAAAATTCCTATTTTAAGAATAAAGTTTTATATTTTTACAAATTAGATTTACTGAGTCATATTTAGTCTGTGCATTCACTCCCTGCTTTCTCACTACAATAAGAAACAGCAATTTAACAAATGAAAATCCACTTGAAACTATTCTGTTGGAAAATAAATTGGTGTAGACTGTCATTCTGGAACAATGCAGAAAAAAAATACTAAAAGTCTAAGCCAACATGAACTTGGGTTAAAATAAGGAAAAGAGGAAAACTTATAGACATTTCCTCTTCCACATAAAATCTGGAAGCCAACTAAAATCCAAAGGCCCCTAACTCATTCAAAGACAGTTTTTAAATCATGTAAATATACATGAGAAATAGGCAGTAAGTTTCCTAGGTCTTCTTTCCCATTTTGTTAAAATAGGGGGCACACTCTTATCACATCTGGTCCCCATTTCTTGGACTCAAATAAAAACCACAAATATACCTATAGTCACAAATTGCACATATTAAGCAACAAACTTGGGAGAAGTTGAATTATTGTCTTACCGTCATCAGGGTGTTCTCTGGCCTTGTCGTGGTAGGACTCCTGAGAGGTTTGCGCTTGTCTGGCCACCTAACAGCAAGAATCCCCATCCCCAAAAGAAAGAAAATCAACTCTGAGTTTGTGACTAAGTGTGTGTCCACTGGTGGAGGACCGGCTGCAACTCAATTTACCTATTTTATCAATCTAAGAGGGGTAGGCTAGGGTTGAGAACCTGGAAATCTTTTGCTTTTTCTTTTCAACACATATTTTTGAGTGATTATTATGTACCCAGGACTAGGAAGCATAAAGAATAATAATAACAAAACCAGTAACAGTACAGTAAATTTGAGAAAGATCCACATGCTGCTCTGAGTGCTGGTTGCTACAATGTATCAAGGCTACTTCTGTACCTAGTATGATAGGAGTTTGATTTAATGAGGTTCATCATTTTGCTAGCTTCTTTAAACCACTGTTCATGGTCAATCAGAGCTGATTAAAGTCGGGAAGAAATATCACTTTGCAACTACAAAGACATTTTAGATAAAAAACTAGGCACTCACATTTAGGGGTCTCAAGGCAACTGTCCCAAGCCAGTCCCAGCAGGAGACCCCCTCTTTATAACCTACCATGGCTGGCTAAGCCCAAAGTGACAAAAAAAAAAAAAAAAAAAAAAAAAGAACTATTTTGTGGTTAAAGGGAGGAAAATTTGAGAGTTGGGTTATAAACATCTAAAAGGTAGCCCAGCTAATATCAGTTCTGGTAACCACCATCTACCCAGATTCAACCACGTGCAAATCAGTGGTGTATTACCCATTCACTATCTTCCCTGGTCTGCCCCATGCCTACTTACACCTCGGCAAAGATTGACAAAGCCCTAATCCCTTGGTTCTATGCTTCAAGCTGCAGGACCCTTCTTCCAGAGCAAAAACGGAAAATGTGAAGTAGGTGGCAAATTTATTTATGGACTAAGGAAGGACAAGCAAAATGAGCAGAAAGAACAAGAGACTGCTCTGCAAATTTAAGAGTTTGGCCCCTAAGTAAGTGTTTTGGATGTTACTCGGTTCCTTGGACATGTGTCCTCCAGGTAACCTCCTCCCCCCAATACATATTCACAAACCTTTCAAGTGAGGTGGGTGCACCCTTGCCCCCCCCAACCCTGGCCCCCTTCAAATTGGCAGGTTGGGATGAAAGATTCAGGGATAACAGCCTTGTGTATCTCCTTAGAACCCAGGCCCCCAGCCTTCCAAATGCGTACTCACCCCGGCCATTGGTATAAAGAAGGTAACTCTGAGGTGTTCTTAAACATGTTGTTTAAAACCCAAAATGTCCCCGCCCCCAAAACCACACGCTTTCTTTTTGGGGGCAGAAGGATGCCATTTAAGGGAAAAGGGTATACCCTCCAAGTTTCTTTGGAGGGAAAAAGCGTTGGTGAAATCGTTTGAATGTCAGGACTTTTCTACCGGATTTCCTCCAAAGCGCTTCCCAGTTGTTAAACGAGGGTGGCCAGTGGAGTGTCGGGTATCAGGGTCCATCCGCCCACCCCACCCCACCCCCCTTTCTGAAACTCTCCACCGCCTGAAATAGCCCTTCCGCGGGGTCTTGCTTGCCGCTTTCTCTAGCAGGCACGCACGTGTCTCTATTTACTCTACTTGGGTTACCTGCGCTATCGCCCGCAGCGGGCCAGGAGATCAGATAAAGGCGCTTTCCACCCTCCCCTGAGTGGGTGCCCTGGCTTCCGCCACATCTCGACTCTGACTCGCCTTTCTTCTACAAAGATTTAAGGCCTGATCCGGGCCCACACTTACCCCAAATATAAGCGCTTTTTTACTTTGCCGGGCTTGGAGAAAACTAGCGTTGCTGGCGGTACGGGGAGCTCCCCCCTACCACCACGCCCGGGGGGAAGGGTGGCTCGGCTCGGTGAGCCCACGGCTCCCAGAAGCCGGCGGGGGCGCTGGGACCCGGCAGCCGCAGAGACACAGGCGCGCGCCCCCTGGGCCAAAGGGCTTCGCGCGATCCCCGCTCCGCGGCGGTTGGGACTGCCCCGGCCCACGCTCGCCTCCCCTTCCTCTCAGCCAGCGCCTCTGCTCATCTCTACCTAAGCCTCTGGTGGCTTAACGCACTTTTGCAGAGACATCTACCGCGAGAGATAGCGGGTGCACTTTGTTTTCCGTTCCACGGAAGAACTTCTCAGTGTTGGTTCAGACATCCTGGCTTTAATGCGTCGCACCCTCTCAACCCCACTAAAAAGTCCGCAGGCGAAACGTTATGGGTTAAGGGCAGCTTCTCCGACCCACAAACAATTTAGTCATTGAACCTCAGAACTGATCCACTCGGAATAACCTTCCCTGCACACTCCACCTCCCACCGACACCAATACACGCGCCAGGACACACACGCACGCACACGCAGGCACACACAGGAAGAATGTTGACCAGGGGCCCATCCAACCCTCCCACCCCACCCCCACCCCAGCAAACGAGGGACCTCCTCGGGACCCGTCAGTCGAGGCTCTCCGGCGCTTTCCCTCCTTCTCTGCTCTTCCCCGGGACCCGCCACGCCTCTCGGACCTCCGGGCAGCGGCCCGCTCACCTCGTGTCCATTGCTGGCCGGGATGATTTCAGACTCGTTAACCAAGGAGGACTTGATGTCGGCTAAGTCGCCTTCCTCTTCGGGGTGACTGATTTCTGCGAAGATTTTCTCCTTCTGAGGATCGCCCTCATCTTTGAAGGGGATCATTTCGTCGGTAGCGCAGAGTTCCGGGTCTCCCCCGCCGCCGCCGCCGCCGGCCCCGGAGAGTTGGGGCATCCCGACCACTCTATAATCTCCGCTCCGCTGGAGGAGCACCCAAGGCGACAGCAGGAAAGACAGGGGGTCAACGACAGAGGGAGGAGGAAAAGGAGAACTGGAAGGATGCGTGAGGGAGAAGAGTAGGCGGAAACCGGGCCGGCGGCCCGCGACCAGAGCAGCTGCGGCGATGCCCGAGCCCCGGCAGCCGCCCGCGCGTTCCCGCTCCGCGGAGATCGGCGCCGGCGCCCGCCCTCGAGGCCGAAGGGCACCGGGCTGCTAAGGCCGCCGCAGCCGGCGCCTCTGGGGGCGTATGAGCGGCGTGGCGCGCGCTAGGCTAGGCTGCCCGGGCGGCCACCCCACGCCCCCAGCGTCTCCAGGGTCTGCGCACGGAGGACGCCGGTTCCGTAGGAGGCAAGACTCTCCCAAGTGCAGAGGAGGGTCCGTCGGCGCGTCTCTACGCAAACCTCTCCACCCTAGCTTGCCCGGTGGCCGATTTGGGAGTTTGTTTTCCGAGAAAGGAAGCAAGCTGGGCAAAAAGGCTCCGTTTGCCCCAGCAGAGAAGGTGCAAGGAGAATCAGAAAATAACGAAATGTCCACTTCCTGGAGGGTTAAAAAAAAAAAAAATTTAAAGAGCCACCCGGGTTGAGATGTCCGTTTTAGAGCTTCTCATTTCCTTCCCTTCCGCTTCAGTTTTCCTTCTCCAGGCGCATTTAATCTGCTGGAGGAGGAGAAGGTGGGGGAGGAGGAGGAGGGAAGAGAAAGAGAAGTTTGCCAAGAATAAAGTTTGTGCCGGCGAGCGCTGGGAATCGGCAGTGGAGGGTACGGCGGGGTGTCGGGGAGTCAACAGCTGGGGCCTCGGACCCAAATGCTTCTGCGGGGAGCTCGAGCCGACACACACGCACAGCCCGACCCCTCTTTGTTCCCGGCTCGAGTTTCTCAGCCTGGCGCTCTTGCTCGCCGCTCTCCACGCCTTCGCCGGGCCGCTCTGTCAAAGCAAAGAGCTGCACCCTTCGGGTTCGCCTGGCCGAAGGGAAGTAGGGGGAGTGCCCCCAGCTTGCCCGCGTTGGAGGCTCCGGCGCGTCCCGGCTGCTCGGACCGTGAGTGCTCAGCCCAGGTCCCTCCTCCGCACCCTGCCCCGCAGGTGAGCGGCTGCGCCTCCCCACTGCTTCTCCTCCTCCCGCGCCTCGCTGGCGCTGAAAAGCTACCCACTTGCGTCGCTTCTCCTCCCCCTCCCCTCCCCCGCCTCCAGCTCTCCTTGGCCGCCCGCTGCGGGGGGGGGGGCGCGGGGAGAAGGAGGTGGTGATTGAGGACTTTTTTTCTTTTCCCAGAGCCTGCAGGACGAGTCCTAGTGGGGGGGGGGGGGGGGGGGTGTGCACGCGCGCGTGCGCGCGCGCGCGCCTAGAGGAAAGGATCAAGCAATTCGCTGAGAGAAGGAAGAACCCGGCGCTTCCTGTAACCCACGGAGAAGCACCCTTTGCCCGTGTGAAATTGACAAGAAACTCTGCGGGAATGGTTTAACTTCATCATCTAAGTATCTCTTCTCTTGTACCCCCCACACCTTCTTCTGCCAGTCTCTACCGGCCCCCCTTCCCGCCTCCCTCTCTCTCCCTCCCTCCCTTCCTTTGGCAGGGCAAAGAAGATGAAAGAGAAGCCGCCACAGCTGTGATCGACACCACGTTGATAGATGCTCTGACAGAGCGGATGAGGCGGGAATTGGGGACAGAGAGAAGGAAAAGGGGAAAATATAACAGAGATTGCTTAACTAAGGAAACGGAAATAAGAAGGACAAGGAAGAGAGTTGTGGCTTTCCTAAAATATGTCAAAGGACAAGGGAGCATATGCTAGCAAAAATTAAATCTCCAGTCTTACTGAGAAAAATAGGACAAAGAAGACAAAACTGAAGACTGGATCTTAATTACTGCCTTTTAAAACAAGATCTCTTTCTGTACATCCTCACCATGGGATGTTTAGAAAGTTGCTCTAGGTCTCTCGTGGATTTTAGGAGATATACACCACAATGTATGGGAACCTCATGGAGAATGAAAACTCAACCTAAGGAGGGAGAGAGAGAGAAGAAGAAGGCAAAAGGACCCAGGAGAGGGATGCCAGTAGAGGGAGGGAGGACCAAGCAGTCTCTGGAACCCCAGACTATGCACTCAAAGGACCCTTGAAGATGCAAATCTGTATCCAACCTCAAAAATTCGTCAGCCTCTACCATCTCTTTGATGCATTTTGTACACGGACAGGACTTTTAAGGAGATGCTTTGTGAAAGTTACAGTATAAGCGAAGCTGAAGTTTGAAAACACATTACATTTTGTTCCTTGGCTCTCAAACCCCCTCAGTTAAAAATCCAGGCAAAATTATTATACCTAATACACTAGCCATCTGTAACACCTCAGAACAGTAAACAAGAGGCAGGAAAAATGTGTCTCCATCTACCTTAAATTGAAAAATGAGGAAAACTCTGCAGAATCAGACTTTAACTCTATTTTCTAGGAAGAGTTATGCAAAGATCCCTCTTTTCCTAAGGAAAACATTGCACGCTGCTGGGCATTACATAAGTTAACCTTAACAGTGCTCGCAATAAGCACTTAACATTGGCTAGGGATGGGAAATTCACTAAAAAGCAATATTAAAAACTATCAGTTGGTCACATACAGCATGGTCAGTTGTCACACATAGTCTATTTGGGAGATTGAAGCAAAATTAAGGATCTGGAAGCCAGGAAGAGTAAAACATTAAATACACTTTAAGTACAGACAAATGTAAAGCCTTAGAGAAGAAAAACAAAAAGAATATTCTGCTACAATGTGTCTGTAAGACAATACTAAAAAGATTGGAAAGAAACCAATTTTTATTGGTGGCAGTAGTCAACTTCCCTTGAAGTTATGCACCAATGTGAATGTAAAGTACTAGTGATGTGAACATGTAGCTATGTAAGACATTAAGACCCTCTGTTCTAAGAAAAAAAAAATGGGAAAGCAAAGCCAAAAGACCTCCCATAAATGTGCCAATTTGGCTGATAGGAAAAGAACTGGGAAACGCAGTTTCACCAAAGTAACCAGAGTGGAGGTTCCTTTTCATCAAAATGTTGAGGAAGGGGAAGGATGGGGGACAGGAGACACAGAATTGCCAGCGAATATTTTCTGGAAGCCAAAAAGAGATTAAATGACAGCTCCTACATCGCCCTGTTGAAGTGTTACAACTAATTCGAATCCCATTTTCTCCTTCATGTTAATTATCTGGACTTCCAGAGTCTTTTGGAACTCAGGTCCAGGTGTCCTGGAGATTAGGAGCTCGAGAAGATGGGAATTTGGGGAATAATAACTCGTAGGAACTGTTCACCGGAAGGGCGGAGGGTAGGTGGCTATGTTTGGTATTTTTCGGTAACCCCCTCCTGTGGAAACACGGTTTTTAACGAAATCACCAGCGCTTTGCTCTGTTTCTGTGGCGGTTTGTCCTCCTCGTGGCGTGCGGGTATTGACTGTCCCCAGCTTTGTTGCAAATCTTGAGACGGGCTGAACTTAAAGGGGGCTTTACGAAGCGAGAAAACATTCACCCAAGTTTTAGAGCTTTGTCTGGTTAGGAGGTTGACATTTCCACATGAAGTCTGCCTTTACCAGGGTCGAGAGGGAGGGGGGGGGGTGGGAAACAGGGGCACTCGGGAGGGGTGAAGTAACCCCGGGAAGACGTTCCTTCTTCTCTGACAAGTTCGGAGATGTTCCAGGCAAAGGCAACTCTGTCGCCGGGAGGTCTTTTCGAAATCGTGTGGGGGCTGCTATTACAAATGCAGCCGCCTCTTTGGGTGCACAGTCCGGGATGTGGTGGGCGCGGCGCGGGAGAAACGCCGCCGCCCGCCGCCCCCTTCCCTCGGATGTAGAGGCGGGTTGTTCGTGTGAACTCGAGCGAACGACTGGAGGTTGGCTGTTACAGGTTCACTCCTTCAGGATGTGGGTTTCAGGGGGCGTTTTGATGTGATTTAATTCCGACCGTGAAACAATTGCTAGGGGCTGGCTGGATTGCTGTTGGTTTTTCCCCTCTTGGTGGCTTTGGTTGGTTTTGGTTTAGTTTGCGAGCAAACAGTGACTTGTTTTATATCAACATTTTTCTCAGTTCTGGGCGCCGTCGCCGGCGCTGCGCGTGGGGGACGAGGCGCCCACCCCGAGCCGGAACCGAGGTTTGGGGGAGTGGAGACTGGCCTCGCAGTCTGCAGGGTACCCAGCCCCCCGCGGGTGCGGGCAGGGGACCGAAGAGAATGACCCCCACCCCCAGCATAGACCCCTCCCCCCAGCGGTTTTGCTGCCAAGTCGACTCGGCTACAGACACTCAAGTGAGTCCTTAATTACAGGGAGGAGAGAAAAGCGCTGTGCCCTTCAGAGCCCTCTCCGCCCCCTCGGTCCTAACCCCCCCGCCCAGACTCCGGGTCTTCCCCTTTGTGTGGCCTGGACTCTCCTCCAGCTACAACTTTGGTGGGATCCCAAAGGAAGGAGGTGGCGGGGGCCTACGCAAGAGGATGCTGGAAGAGAGAGCAAGAAGGACGAAGAACTAGGAAAACGAATTATGTTGACTCCGGAGACGGTTGGAACTCCGGCACCCTCGACTTCCCACCCCAGCTCGCCAGGAGACTAAAGCTGTGGCACCTTCAGTTTAACGGACTTCGCAGAAAGGAGGAGGGGGTTGGGAGTGGCGAGGTAAATGACAGTTTGTGTCCCAGGGGTTCTTCCGTCTCTTCTTGCCCCCTTCTAAGACAAACAAACTCAAGCCCCTCCTCGCCGGGGTAATAGAACTCGTAGCACCGTGAAAATGTCGTTCCCCAGTTCCGCCGCGTGCAGACGCCCGATTCCCGCGGGGCGGGCGCCCGTCGGCATCCGCGGCTCTGCACCGCCTCGCGAGGTCCGCCCACGGAGACCCCGCGGCCGCCAGCCCCTCCAGCCCTCCGGGGGCTTCGCTCGTGCGGATGCGGGCCGAGCTCCGCGTCCGCAGCTCGCTGGTTGGGGGCCTGAGGCGCGCCCGTCCGGGGAGCTGTGTCCCCCTCAAGGCCCGCGAAGGAGGGCCACATCCCAACCCGTCTGGGACCGGCCGAGTCTCTGTCAACCGGGAAGCGAGGGCTCCCATCCCGGGGCCTCCCACACCCGAGAGCAGTCAAGCCGGGGTGGTCGCGGACAGGAACGCGGGGATGAGGGACGCGTTCGGGGGGAGCCGAATGGGCCAGAAAGAGCCCCGCCACGCGCCCTCACGGCTGGGCTCTGCGACTGGAACCTCTGTCAACCCTCCCTCCCCCCGCCACGGGGACCCGGGCTCCGGGGCAGAGGAGCCGACGCTACGTTGGGAAGGGGAAAATCCCCAGAATGGAGTGGAATGGATGTGCGACCTGGGATAAATTTGCAGGCCACGGGACAGCTCGCCTAATGGGCTGGACGTAAAATTCTTTTCCCTTCTGTGAAAACTTTTCTCAGGAGCCTTAACTTGGCGTGGGGACCGGCCTCCGGCCGCCGGCGGCTAGCACCACGCGGCGGCCCGCCCCTTCGGCCCCTCCTTGCACAGCTGGTTCCCCTTCAACCGCTTGAGGCCGGGGACGCGCGCGGGGCAGCGGCGCAGAGAGGCCGCCCCGCGCGCGCGAGCCGCGCCTTATATCCTCGGAGGGCGGCGCCTGCGCAAGGCCCGGCTCGGCGGCATGGGCCTTTGAAGTCCTGGCGGCAGCAGCTTTCATCCTTTCTTTTTTCCCTTGCAGGCCCCTTTGTGTGACTAAATTTGGCAAGAATATGGATCTGAGCCAGTCTTTCCACGTGTGCTCCCAGCTCCCAGCTGAGAAGGCCAAGGGTTCTCTTCCGGGTAAGGAGACAGGGAGAAAGATCAAAGAGTTTGGGGAGCTGGATCTGAAATGTGAATTGAAAATAAAAATCAAGCCTGGACGCATTCCAGTTTCTAAAGCAAAACCAACCCTTAGCAGAGGCCGCCTTGCTATGACTCTCTTTCTCTTTCTGCTCTTTTTTACCCTTCTCCTTTCTTTCCCGCAACCATTCTTGAGGACATGGAATAAAATAAAGAGGACATAGGGAAACACTTAGTTCCTCCAGATTTTGTCTTGCAGTAATTTTATTAGGGAAAATATCTTGTACATAATTACTGTTACGTGAAGCCGAATTTCTTGAGCCATAAATATTGTTTTATTTCAGTATGCTTCACACTTTCTTTTGTAGCCACATTTGGAAAGAGAACGTTGACACACGCGTGTGTATTCACTGTGCATTGTGCTTCTTTTGCTACACACGATATGCTGCACTACTGAGTTTTCTCCCACAGAAGTTAGATCCTGCAAAACCAACCTTAGTATTATTTGTTAAGAAAGCACTCACTATCTGGTGGCCATGATTTGAAATCCTCTTACTGACAGAGTCCTGAAATATTTTCCTACAGGTGACTAGCTAGGAAGTCTGTCTTTGAGTCTAGAAAAATCACAAGGCCCCTTTTGGAATACAGTATTCTGTTGTTTCAGAAGTAATCGATATGAAGAGACTGCTTTGAAATAGTGTAATGCAAAGTGGGAAATCCTGCATCTGAGGTGGGCTCTACCCCTCCTGTCATGCTGTGCTGACCTCAGGCAAGCCATTTAACCTCTCCCAGACAGTTTTGCTTCTGCAGAATGTGTGTAATGGTAGCATACTTGACAAGGTTGTTGTAAGAATGCAGTGAGATGATGCATGTGAAAGTATGTACAAATGCAAGGTCTTTTTGGTCCCTGAAGCAAAGATGATTCTGCAGGAGACCTGTAAGTTGCAAAACAAAACTTCTAAGGCACTAGGCATCTCTACTGCAGGAGTAAAGGGGGATGATTTCACACACATGCCCATGCTACGACCATCTCCACATCTGCAACAGTTGTGTTACAGAGACACCAAAACCATCTTAGCATTTGTTACCCCTAGAGCTTGATGAGGAAAAAACCATTCCATTAACTCTGCCTCATGTTTATGTGGGACTCTTTTTTTTTTTTTTTAAGATTTTATTTACATATTTGAGAGGGAGATTGAGAGAATGAGTGGGAGGGGCAGAGGGAGAAGCAGACTTCCTGCAGAGCCTGACTTGGGACTTGACCTCAGGACCCTGGGATCATGACCTGAGCCAAAGGCAGATGCTTAAAGTACTGAGCCACCCAGGCTCCCTTATGGTGGGATCTTAACGAACAGATATAAATGAATGTAGACACATGACACTGAAAATAGAATATTATTTTGTGAGGCATTTTACACAGCTTGTAATAAGTCTGAGCGGCCTTAGTAGTATGACAGCCAATGAATGGGCTAACATGTAGTGTATAGACATAAAATACTCAGACAACAACAACATTAAAGACACTGTGGGGAGTGACTAGAAAGGTGTAGGAGAGGTGTTTCTTGGGACTAAGTAAATACCATCAGAATTTATGTTTCAGAATAGAATGTGATTAGCTATCTCAGACTGAGGCATCTCACGTTTAGAAGGCAATAAAGGTTATGGCTAGGGCTGGGTGTGAGGTGACAGGGCTGCCACATCTGTAGCATTTAGGGCATCTAGCTGAGGATACTTCATGTGCCATCTTTTCTAACTTATGGTAACTCCTCCGATAGAGTCATTTCCTGGGCTCCACCACCTAGTATAAGCTTTTCAGTGAGACCTGCGTACAAAATGGTAAAAGCAGGAGTAGGGAGTGGTTTCCAGAGTTCCGCTTCCATTCTCCTTTTACTGTGGCCCCAGGCTGCCCAGGTACAGAGTCTTCCTGAGACGCCCTTCTTTATAGATGCAGCCATTTTGAAATGTATTTCTGGCTGGGAAAAGAACATAGGACAAGGCACTGAGGGTTTTGTCTTGTTTTGGGGGGCAGTGAGGAGGGCCTGAAAATACTTAGAGAAAACCTGGGGTCCTCTGTGGGAAAAAATGAAATCTCTGAATGGGGAAGCATGGTTAAAGGATTTTTCTTATTTTTATAAATCTATTTACTCAGTGGATATGATAACGAGGTGTTTCTTGAATTGAGGTAAATGCACCTCTCAAGATGGATGGCCTCAGTAGTCTTCTCAGGCCTCCCAGACTGTAGAAGCTGGGCCCTGGGCTCTGTCAGCGTTGAGCCATAGTCTAATCCCTGGTCTGAGGCGAGAAGCCAAAGCCACAACCTTCTTGCCTGAAGGCAAGGGCAGTACCAACAGAGCCATATGGAGATTAATGCAGAACAAGGTCATTAGTCTCCTTGTTTATCCAGTTACTCACAGCACAGATTTGTGTAAATTTCAGCTACAGTGGTGGCAGTCTGTCTTTGATTGAGTGTAATCTATACATTTTAGTGCTCCAGGAAAGTACCCACCTAACAGGAACGGCATCCAAAGCCCAGAAAACACATCTACACAGGCACAGTGAAGCATGTTGAACAATTTTCCAGTGAGTTCCATCAAAGTAAATAAACCAACCTGGAGGGTCAGGCCGGAGCCTTCTTTGTATCATGATAGGACTTTTAGAAGTCGTTGTGACTGATTTGTATTTGTTTCCATTTGAAACTGGGTACCTACTTTAAACCTTCATTTGCCTCCTAGAGAAGGGACTTGGCCTATGTAACATTTGACCTTGAGGATACTTTCTCTTTTAAAGTACTTCTGTCCATAAAAACAGACTCACTGAGTGCAGTTATCCAAGCTAACATCCACACTTACCCAAGATACAGCTTCAAGTTCTTAGTCCTGTCTTGCATGTGTAGCTATGCTTAAACTGAGAATTAGCAATTATGGGAGACATTCAGGAGGTAGGCAGAGCCAATGCAAATAGTTTAGGCTACAAAATTGTCATCTGGCTCAACTGAACACTTTTCTCTGGCAAAAATAAAGCTAATTTGCCTGATCTGAGTTTGATTTAAAGGTCCTACAATCCCACTCTGCCAATTACAGATCTCAAGTCCACTTCCCTTAGGTTAAACTGGCAGAAAGCAAGGGGCAGAGCTAAATGACTATGCTATGAAGTTAGACAATGATTCAGATAACTGTACAGAATCTCAAATATATTTTGAGGCTTGAATTATCCAGACATTTGACCTTTGCTGTTCAAATTCTCTGAATAATTTTAGATTATTTTACTTTGTATTGCAGGAACAGCAAATCTCCAGGGGCTGAGTCACATAGACCTTATAAGATCTCTCTTGCACGACTTCAGCAGCCTCCAGCTGGTGTCTGGCTTCCACTCTTGCTAGGTTCCATGCATACCCCGCAACAGTCCATGCATCATAAAGCAGTCAAAGTCATCCTTGAACAGTTCCTAGTGTGGGAAGGAGGCTTCCAAGTTGCTGTGTGGATTGGCTCCTGGCTTCCTCTCCTACTCCTCTTCACTGCTCTCAAACCCTGCTCTCCTGCTGTTCCTCCAGTGTGTAAAATGCATACACACACACACCCCCCTCAGTCCTTTATTTGTTGTTGACTCTGCCCAGAAACTCCTGGCGGGGTAGATATTCGTAGGACTCATTCTTCATGTTTCTGCTCAGATGAGAACTCTTTCTTACTGCTACCTTATCCCAATTTTGGTCACCCTCTATTCTTTTACAGCTTCATCTTTCTTCAACAGTTACTTCCTGACATTTTTTTTTTTAAGATTTTATTTATTTATTTGACAGACAGAGATCACAAGTAGACAGAGAAGCAGGCAGAGAGAGAGAGGAGGAAGCAGGTTCCCTGCTGAGCAGAGAGCCCGATGTGGGGCTCGATCCCAGGACACTGGGACCATGACCTGAGCCGAAGGCAGAGGCTTTAACCCACTGAGCCACCCAGGCGCCCCCCTGACATGTTTTTTATGTTTACTTATTTTTTACCTTCCTCTCCCACTAGGATATAAATTCCGCAGGAATGGGGACTTTGTTTTCTTATATATCCACTGCCTACAACAGTCCTTGGTGCACAGAAAATATACTAGGCACATGCCGAATAATGAATTAATACAGCTTTTGAACCCTTGATTTCCTTCTCTGTAATGCTTCCTTAATGGAAGATTACATATATTTGATACAAAATTACCTGGTGCCCTGAGTAGGTAATAGCTATAGCTATGTAGATCAGCACTGCCAATAGAAATACAGTGCAAGCCACATAGGTAATTTTAAATTAAGCTAGAGAGAGGAAGTTTCAATTAATTTAATAATATATTTTATTTAACCTGAATATCCAAAATATTACCATTTTAACATGCAATCATTATAAAAATTAATTAATGGAAGATTTTGCATTCTTTATTTTATATTAACTTTTTGAAGTTCAGTGTTTTGTTTCCTTACAGCACTGTCAGTTCAGACCAGCCACATTTTGAGGGCTCAGCAGCACATGTGGCTAAGGGCTACCATATTAGACAGTGTAGCTGTATTTGGTCAACTCTGTAATGGCAAAAGTTTGTCTGATTCATCTTGGTAGCCCCCTTGCTACAATAGTAACTTGCACAATTCCCTCAAAATGGTAGATGATGAAAAATGCATCAAAGAGTATTATAACAATATGTTGTTGTATGCCATTTTTCATGGCAAATACAGATTTTCAACTTTATTGGAGACTGAAATAAGTCTGAACTAGCTGGAGGTTGTAATCATCACCCTAAGTACCTTATAGTGCTTTGCACATAATAGGGGCTCAACAAATAGTTGTGGTTCAAGTGTGTAGTTGAATTGTTTCTTTGGGTGTGTTTTCACATTCTAAATAGTGGATTTACCATTGAACTTTAGGAAATATAGAAGTTGATGATTTCCTGAAGCATATCTTCTTGAATGACTTTCTCCTCCCTGACCAAATTGCTGAGCTCAAAGTTCCCTACAAGTCATCTGAAATCATAGGTTTCTTAGGAGATCGATAACAGGGAGAGCTCCCACTCCCACCCCAGACTTCATTTTCCGTTATACTTCCTCAACTGCTTTTCAACCACATACGGGCAGGTAGTAAATCTCTGTCTACTGTCTAGAGTTTTCAGCCAAAATACCTTAATAAGGCATTAGTCTTAGGCTTAGGCAGATGCTTTATAGTTACAAAATCATTTCACCCATTTCGGAGATTTAAGCCCTGATGCAATCAAGAAAGTAAACTGAAATTATTTTGCCAGCAAGGAGATCACTGAACATATATTCAGTGGGGTGCTTGGGTGGCTCAGTTGATCAAGCATCTGCCTTTGGATCAGGGTCCTGGGATGGATCCCGCATCGAGGTCCTTCCTTGGTGAGGAGCCTGCTTCTTTCTCTGCCTACTGCTCCCCCTGCTCCTGCTCTCTCTCTCTCTCTCTCTCAATCTCTCTCTCTCTCTCTGACCAATAAATGGATAAAATCTTTAAAAAAAAAATACACTCTTAAAAATAAATAAATAAAAATATGTTAAAAAGATTGTCAGCGAGATGTTCCTGGAGGTGAAAGGCTTGACCGTTTAAACTAGGGGATTTGTTAAACACATTCTAAAAAGCCATACAGGGGAGCACTATGCAGATATGAAATGATAGAATTATTTTTATTTGCTGGAAGAAAAGATATTAGTGCTATGTAGAAAAAAGTGGGAAAAAGAAGATTATAAAAGAGCAAGTACAATCGTGCCTCATTACAAAACAAATCTCCTCCACGGCGTTTATTAGCATGTAAGCTCTATGAGGGCAAGGGCACTGTCTTATTACAGTTTACCCAGTACCTAGAGCAGCTCCTGCCACAACGTGGTCACTCAGCCAATATCCATTCAATATATACAGAACGATAGACACTGAAATGCTGACAGTAGTTTTCTCTGGGTAGTCGAGCCTTGGGTGGTTTTTAGTTTCATCTTTGTGCTTTTAAAAACATTTACATACAACAAGTCAAGATTAAAGGATGAAGATAAAAAATATTAAAATGTAATATGATAAAAAAAAGATTTAAAAAATAAAAGAGCTTGTGCTAGGAAATTTTAACAATAGTAACAGCAACAAACTAATTATCAAGGAAAAGAAGAGGATGAGACATCAATGGCAGTGTTGGAGCCACTATGTCATAGGGGACTCAATTTCAGGGCCCATTGAAGGTGTGGGCACGCAGAAATTAATACAGAGGGGCTCTGACCATTTATAGAAACTTAAAAAAAAAAAGGTGGGGGCTTTCGGAATGCCTGGGTGATATAGTTGGTTAAGTGTCCGACTCTTGGCATTGGTTCAAGTGGTGATCTCAGGGTCCTGAGATTGAGCCCCACATCAGACTCTGCTCAGTGAGGAGTCTGCTTAAAACTCTCTCCCTCTTCCTTTCCCCTCCCTCCAGTGCTGAGGCGTGCTTTCTCTTTCTCTCTCTCAAATAAGTAAATCTTTAAAAAAATTTTTTTTCAAAAGCCTTTTTTACTTTTAAGGCAAAGTTTAAACAGTGAAATGCACAGGTCTCAAGCATATAGTTCAATGATTTTTTAAAAATATTTCACTACATGCGTTAATAGAATGAGTATCACTTCCATTCACTAAAAGAACACTGTATTGAATGAAACTTGCAAGTACTTTGTAGAAACATCTTTATAAGTTTTGATAAATACATACACCTGTGAAACAATCACTCAAATCAAAATAACAACATTTCAGTTACTCTGGAAGTTCCCCTGGAGAATGAACTTATTTTGAAGCAATTTTTTTAGCTACATTTTTGGTGAAATGTCATAATGGTATTAGATTGTTCTTTTCTTGCTGGCTGCTTTGGATATGTCCCTTAAGGATTCTGTGTTTAATTTTTCAATCTGAAAAACTTGTCAGATTAAAATACGCCTTTCCAGAAAATGCACTAATAATGTACTTTGTAGGAAGGGCAGAAATGGAACTTGTAGTGTTGGGTTGGCTATTGAAAGGCTGTATTGGAACACCAACCAAGTAAATTTGGTGAAATATGTGTATTGTAAATTGTTTTTCAGTGTCACAGATGAAATGATGTCTGTGGTCTCAACAAACCTCAGAAGAGGTCTTAGTTGCTACAGACATGGATGTTTTGTTGGGAGGAGCTGCAGGGGGTAAACTGAGAAGGAAGTGATGGGTGATTTCCAGAGACAGCTGCGTCCCAGAGACTTGGGAATGTGAGGATCTTTGGTGGGTGTAGAAACACAGAAGAGCAACATAGTGGATAATGTGCATGCCTCCAGCTCATGCCTCCTGGGCTTTTTGCATTCCTCTGGGCTCTGTCTGATCCACCCCATTGCATACATATAGTTGAATACAGCAAACAGGAGGGGTTTCTGACTGTAGCACAAAATTGTTCTCAAAGTTAAAAAAAAAAAAAAAGGAAAAAAAAGCATTTCCTGGATTTCTTTTATGGGAAGCGTTAAAAAATACAGACGGATGTAGTCTGATGTTTTTTCCCCTTATTGTGAAATGGTTGGCGTTCTTGTGTTTTCTCTGTCTCTCTCTCTGCCTTTAACATGAAGATAAACCTGGATTTCCAAGAAGGGGAAGATTTAATCAATTTAAACATGGGTACAAAGGCCATGCCAAAACAAGCTGATCAATAAGGAGGTCAGGATTGTCCAAAAGAGGACTGGGGAATGGGTTGCCATATGGTTTGGGTTAGATGATTTCTTAGCTAAGTGTCAGAACTTCTTGGATTGCTATCCTGGTAGTCCAGAGAGAAATTGCATGCTATGAGGGAAATAAAAACAGTAATGTGAAAACAACATTCAGAATTTACTCCCAAGTATGGACTGCAAAACGCTTCTGAGCTGCTGCCTTGCTCCGTGATGCCTTTCATCTGTCCCCCTTTCTTCATGGACCCTGCAGCATGTGGGGTGTGAAATCACTTGATAAACTGTTTCCACTGGTGAGCCATGAGGATTTCATAGTTTGACCCCTGAAAATGAAGGGAATTAAGAACTGATAGGAGAGATGATTTGGTGCCCAAGGTGGTGAATTGGTCTCCAGAAAGACTCACCTAAGTAAGAAGCACTTTTGCATAGTAGCTATGTAGGTAAGAAATCATAAGGGAGCTGAAAATTAAGATAGTAAAAAAAGATTTATTTCTATAACAAGGCCAGTCAGAGAATAACAATAAAAGTTAAATTATAATCTGAGAAAAAAAAGCAGGAGAGGAAGTTTGCTTAATAACTATTTTTCCTGGGGCGCCTGGGTGGCTCAGTGGGTTAAGCCTCTGCCTTCGGCTCAGGTCATGATCCCAGGGTTCTGGGATGGAGCCCCCGCATCGGGCTCTCTGCTCAGCAGGGAGCCCGCTTCCTCCTCTCTCTCTGCCTGCCTCTCTGCTTACTTGTGATCTCTGTCTGTCAGATAAATAAATAAAATCTTAAAAATAACTATTTTTCCTTAGTCTCTACCCTTCACTTATAAACCAAAGTCATATTTATTTATTTATTTATTTATTTTCTTATTTTCCAGGCAAGAGCTAGTATTTATAATTAATTATAAGTCCAGCAACAGCCAAAATGAATTTTAAATGATAATCATTGTCATTGTATCTATTTTTTAATTACTAAAAGTGGAAAAAGAAAGTTGAATATCAAATGGGCATTGCACATTATATACTGTGAGTATTCCACTTACTATGGTTGATTAAAAATAACTTACTCTGTTTCACATAATGCTTCAAGTAAATTACATTTTCTGCCTCTCACATTTGAATACAAGACTGTTATCTTAGGGTTCCCAGGACTATGGAAGAAACATTTCATGGAAAGAACTCTATTTCAGCTGTACTGTCTCTTTTCTGTTCCTTTTTTACTGAAGGGAAAAAAAGGGAGGTGAAAAATAAATAAAACAACAATAATTATATTTCTACCCTAAGACTATGATCCTTTGGATATAATGCCCTCACTTCTCGTTATGCATGAAGGTAAGAGATATCCTATTTCCTCAGTTTCTTCTAGTCTCAGTAAGATGAAAGGAATTTACAAATAAAATTGGAACTGCAGACATTACAATCAATTTATATCGTTAAAGACTCAGGATTGTATTCAGACCAGCATGACACAAGATTTAATTTAAAAGGAAAAAGGAGCCACTTCGCTTTTTATTTCGGTAACTTAATTCACATTGTACATGAGTCAATAACTATATTGCGAGCCTCACTACGAACACTGATGAGTGTGACTTTGTGTTCATCATGTTGAGAACTGGGTTTAAATGGAACCGACTCCATCATCAGGTTGAGATAAATCAGAAGTATTGCTTGCTCCTCTATTTCTTCTACTGTCTCCTTTTTCCTACCTTCCAGATCATTGGTGCCTCACCAGAGGGAAAAGAGAGAAGGAGAAATTTGCCCACATGTGTACTACAAGTCACTACAGAGACTACATATGCAGAATATTCATCATATATACTCCACATATTTGAGTTTGTAGCTGATATTTTGTTCAGGTAAAAAGTAAAGCAGAAATCAAACCAATCATTACACATCTTAGGCAAAAGAAAAAAGGAAACTTTTTTTTTTTAAGATTTTTTATTTATTTATCTGAGAGAGAGAGATCACAAGTAGGCAGAGAGGCAGGCAGAGAGAGAGGAGGAAGCAGGCCCACTGCTGAGCAGAGACCCCGATGTGGGGCTCGATCCCAGGACTCTGGGATCGTGACCTGAGCTGAAGGCAGAGGCTTAACCCACTGAGCCACCCAGGTGCCCCCTTTTTTTTAAAAACCTGAATTAATCAGCTAATCAATTAAACAGAATTAATATTTAATTATATGTTATTTTGCCAGGGATAAAAATCAGAGAGGTGCCTGGGTGGCTCAGTTGGTTAAGTGTCTGCCTTTGGCTCAGGTCATGATCCCAGGGTCTAGGGATTGAGTTCTGCCTGGGGGGAGGTTCTCCCTGCTCAGCAGGGAGCCTGCTTCTCCCTCTCCCTCTGCCCCTCCCCCACTCGTGCGCACATGCACACTCTCTCTCTCTCTCTCAAATAAATAAGCAAAATCTTTAAAAAATCAGATATCAGGCCCCAAACAATGCTAAAATCACCAACACAAAGAAGGTAGCAGATATAAATACATTCCTCTTCTCTTAATTTTTCTCTTCTTTTTTTTTTTCCAAAGATTTTATTTATTTGACAGAGATCACAAGTAGGCAGAGAGGTAGTAGAGAGAGAGAGAGAGAGCTGAGCGGAGAGCCCGATGTGGGGCTCGATCCCAGGACCCTAAGATCATGACCTGAGCCAAAGGCAGAGGCTTTAATCCACTGAGCCACCCAGGCGCCCCTCTCTTATTTTTTCTTGAACACACCCTGGACAAGCTTTTGGTCCTACCTTGCCACCCAAATCGCTAAACCTAAGGGTTAAGTTCTCAGTCTCTTTATTTGACCCAGCGTCAGCATTTGTCACAGCTCATTACTCTTTCTTCGAACACTTCCTTCCCTTGCTTTCAGGATGTCATCAACTTCTGGTTCTTTGCAGGTCTTCTGGACCAGCCCTCAGTCACTTTTGCTTGTTCCCCATCTTCACCCTGATTTCTAGTTGGTGGAGTGCTCCCAGGGTTCAGCCTCTCAGCCCTCCACTTCTATTTGTTCCCTTGATGACCTCATCCAGTCTCATGCCCTTAAATACACTGTAGGTGCTAACAATCCCAGGGTTTTATCTCTACACTAGACCCAGTCCCTGACATACAGACTTGCTATATCCAACTGCTTACAGACCTTTCCATTTCGAGGTCCAGTAGTTATCTGAAACTAAAAGTGTTGAAATCCAACTTCTTATCGTCCCCCAAGTCTGCTCCTCTGTAGTGTTCTGTATCTCAGGAAATGGGAGGTCTATTCTTCTGCCACTCAAGCTAAAAGCCTTAGAGCCCTCATTAACACTTCTCTTTCTCTTACTCCCACATCTAATCTATCTACAAATCCTTTACCTGCAAAATATAACTACCCACCAACCCTGTTCAAGCTGCTGTCCTCATTCATCTGGATTTTGACAAGAACCTCCTAACTGGTCCCCTTATTTCTCCCTCTGCTTTAACTGCCTATTGTCTGCAAAACTGCCGGAGTGATCCCCTTAAACCCAAGTCAGTTCAGGTTTTTCTTCTGCTCAGAATGCTCCATTAGTTTACCATTCACAATGGCCTACACGATTCTTTTTCTTTTTTTTTTTTCAAATTTATTTATTTGACAGACAGAGATCACAAGTAGGCAGAGAGGCAGGCAGAGAGAGAGGAAGGGAAGCAGGCTCTCTGCTGAGCAAAGAGCTTGATGTGGGGTTCCATCCCAGAACCCTGAGATCATGACCTGAGTCTGAGCCAAAGGCAGAGGCTTTAACCCACTGAGCCACCCAGGTGCCCCATGGCCTACATGATTCTATACGATCTACACTCATCCCTGACTTTCTGGTCTCACTCCTGCTTTTCCCCTTGCTTGCTCTACATCAGCCTCACCACTTTCCTTGCTATTTCTCAGATGTCAGGCATGCCTCTGCCCCAGGACCTTTACAGAAGCTATTTCCTCTCAGTGTAGTAATCCTTCTCTAGTTCTTTCCATGACTTACTCCCTCATCTTCTCTTGGTATTTTCAAATATCCCTTATCAGTAATGTCTTCTCTGATCATCCTCTTTAAAATGATAACCCCTCCACAGCCATTGGTACTTCCTGTCCTCCTTTCCTGCTTTAGTCATAGTACTTCTTACCAGCAGACATCCCATACCTATTATTTATTTATTGGCTTCCCCACAAGAATATAGTTCCCTGAAGGGAGGGGATTTTTATGTTTCCTTCACTGCTATATCAATGCACCTAGAATAGTTTCTTGTATATAGTCTAATAAATATTTGTTGAATGAAAGAGTATCTAAAATGCCACACACAGTTTGGTAGCACACAGTCCCGGTATTTTATCCATTATAATAGTTGTGAGCTATGGGTGGGTGGATACTTTGATAATTGTAAATAAACCATATTTTTTGCCTTTAAAATTTATTTTATTTTATTTTATTTTTTTATTAACATATAATGTATTATTTGCCCCAGGGGTACAGGTCTGTGAATTGTCAGGCTTATACACTTCACAGCACTCACCATAGAACATACCCTCCCCAATGTCCATAACCCAACCACCCTCTCCACACCCTCCCACCCCAGCAACCCTCAGTTTGTTTTGTGAGATTAAGAATCTCTTATGGTTTGTCTCCCTCCCTATCCCATCTTGTTTCATTTTTTCCTTTTCTACTCTCTAAACCCCCAACGTTGCCTCTCAAATTCCTCATATCAGGGAGATGATATAATTGTCTTTCTCTGATTGACTTATTTCGCTCAGCACAATACCCTCTAGTTCCATCCATGTCATTGCAAATGGTAAGATTTCATTTCTTTTGATGGCTGCATAGTATTCCATTGTGTATATATATACCACATCTTCTTTATCCATTCATCTGTTGATGGACATCTAGGTTCTTTCCCTAGTTTGGCTATTGTAGACATTGCTGCTATAAACATTTGGGTGCATGTGCTGCTTTGGATCACTACATTTGTATCTTTAGGGTAAATACCCAGTGGTGTGATTGCTGGGTCACAGAGTAGCTCTTTTTTCATCTTTTTGAGGAACCTCCATACTGTTTTCCAGAGTGGCTGCACCAGCTTGCATTCCCACCAACAGTGTAGAAGGGTTAATAAACCATATTTTAAGGGAATCAGGGAAGATATTACTTGGGGGAATTTGACAGTTCTTTCCTAAGAGCAAAAATTCCTTTTTAAAATGGCCATTCATATTCTCATTTGTCTAGGTGGTCAATTTCTTTCTAATGGCTTTCTTCCATAGGGAAGAATCTTTGACGACTTCACTGGGTAAGCAGATATGATGAGGCTATTTTTTTTTTTTTAAGATTTTATTTATTCATTTGACAGAGCGAGATCACAAGTAGGCAGAGAGGCAGAGAGAGAGAGAGGAGGAAGCAGGCTCCCTGCCAAGCAGAGAGCCTGACGCGGGACTCGATCCCAGGACCCTGGGATCATGACCCGAGCTGAAGGCAGCGGCTTAACCCACTGAGCCACCCAGGCGCCCCTGATGAGGCTATTTTGAATTGACAGGGAGGAAAGTACCCTTGAATTTTAAAATATTTTAGAAGATCTGTTTTTCACTGGCCAGGTTTGGATGAGATTCAGCCCAACCCCTCAGGAGCATTGTTGGGTTAGACTTCATCCCTTCTATGCTGCTTCGGACCTTCCAGGGTACCTGGAAATTTCACCGGGTGCTGGAGCCTTAGCTTGGTTGTATGGAAGAGGATTTTGAGTGATTGACAGGCCCAGAATAAATTCCCTTGACTCAAATGAGGAGAAAGCTGTTTCCTCTTCTATTCTCTTTCAGTCTCAGTCTGGTATCAGCAGCCTCCGTGGGGCCCCACCCATAGCTCTTCATGTTTATCCAGTCAGAGGACCCCTGCCAGGATTGCAAGGGCAGCATTAGTATTCTTTGCCTGAGGTCTTCTCTTTCCTCTGGGGCCTGCTGTGATGCCCACAAAGTAGTCCAGGATTGCGGGGGACCTAACAGCCCCAGGATCAGCTTTCAGCAATGGTTGGTGTATCAATACCCCAGCTCTCTCATGCTTTCTGTGGGCCGATGCTGAGGTGTCTTCCGCACTGGCTCCCAGAGTTTCTGCAGAGGAAGTAAGCTTCAATTGCCCAGAGTGATTGCTGGCTTGATAACACATCATTTATTGGCTACCGTCCCTTTTCTATCTCTCTTCCTAACTCCCTCATTTGTGTTCCAATGCTTCCTTCACCTTTGAAGTAAACTACTTGCAACTGAATTCTTATTTGAGGGTTTGCTTCTGGAGAAATCCAAACTAAAACAATACCAGTAAGGCTTTATCTACTTCTAGTGCTTATAGAGCTTCCTTTTGACTGGAGTGCTAGTTCAGGCCTCAGGCTGGAAACTTTGGGTTGTTGAAATCATCTTGCCAGACTTACTGACAGTAGTTTTGTTTTCATTATACTTATTTTTCAGTTACCTTCCACTTTCTATGATAATGATTTTCCATTTACTGTTGTGATATAAATGGATCCATTTAAATTTAAAAAGTGAGTTGGTTTAAATTCAATGTTTACTAAATAATACGATGGTGGTTAAGGGATTTGACACAAGTCATGGACATAAATGGCTGAAGTTTGGAGAACATGCTGCTATGGGTTCCTGAGCTGGCTTTGTGGGGTCGCCAAGGAAAGCAGAGAATTTCCTGCTATGCTTCCTGTGGCACCTTCACATAGCAGCAAACAGGGACCTGTAGCAGCAATGTTATTTTATGCCATCTTCCCTATAAAGTTGGTATCTGCCCTTGGGACTATAAATGTTTTAGTATATTAAATAATTTTGTTTCATCCATATAATTTTTAAAATATTTTCCTGTTGGAATATTGTACCCACTTCCTCCCTTGACCCCCAGCTCTTTTCTAGGAACAGAAGGAAGTAACAATCACCCATAATCTCAATGCCCAGAAATAATTACTGTTGACATTGTGTTATATTTCCTTCCTGTCCTTTTCTAATAATATATGTAACTGACGTGCTGAACCCATTCCAGTTAAGCTCCCTGATGACCACTAAGAACAAAGCTTGTTTTCACTTGAATCAAATTACTTGTTCCCTCCACCACATTTGACACTGCTGATCCTTCCTGAATGTCTGTCCTGACTTAGTGACTGTGACTCTCTTCTCCTTTCTTCCCGTCTAGGTCTGCTCCTTCTCCATCTCCCTGTAAAGGCCCACATCTCTGTTTGTTTCTTAAATACAGGCCTTCCTCTTGTTCTTCCTGAGCAATCTCACCGTCACACAAAATTGACTCCATTGCTCTCTCTTTGGCCCCAGATCCAGGACATCCTTTCTTGGCTGCCCCATGGCCACATCAAACTCATCAGGTCCAAATTATATTCCTACTTTCCTCCCACAGACCCGTGTTTCTTCTGTATTTCCAAACCCATGAATTGAAGCCCAAATCAATGTGTTACCTTGACTCCCCCCTCTCAGTCACCCTTGCAAATGACGAGGACCTGAGTGCCCTTGTCTCTAACCCTTGGTGCTACCTGCCCTACTGGCTCTCATCCTGTCTGTAAGAACTGCCCCAGTCACGTGGAGAGTCTCCCTGTCTTCAAGTACACTACCTTATACTCAAAAGGGATTTTTTTTTTGGTACAGAATCTGATCATGACAGTTTTTTGCTTAAAACATGCTTCACTGGGAAGTCCAAGTCCATGATAAACACTAATATGTTACCTCTATGGAATGGGACAGAATCATTTGCTTTTTATTCTATGTACTTTTTTACTATTTGCTTTTTCTTAACAAGGAAATAATGGTTCTTTTTTCCCAATTAGCATGAATAAAGATAAAGATTTTCAAGAGGAAAACATGTTCAATGAACACCCCCTGTTGCTTACAGCAAGGGGTCTAAAAAGTCCCTGTGCTCCACTGTGGACTGTTCCTCAGGCTTTCTTTTCCCACACAGCAGTCTTAAGCCATCTAGCCCAAGTTCATACTGTAGGCTCCAGGTATTTTGAACTCCGCGCAGCTTTCTAGGTCTTTGGTCATGTGGCTTCCCTGTGCTTGAACGTTCTTCAAGACTCAGGTTGTGTCACCTCTTCTGTGAAGGACTCCCCTGCCACCCTCCAGAAGGCGTAACCCGCTGTGAGGCTGCAGAGGTAGAAGAGACTGACTTCCTCCCTAGAGTGTACATTCTAGCAGTGGGAAGCAAACATGCAAACACAGAAAGACAGCTTGGTGTGGTGTGTGTGCAACAATGGGCAGGCCTGCCAGCACAGTGTACATGTAAAGGGTAAGTGAAATTCTGTTTCCAAAGCGTCTGTGCAAATATGGATTTGTAATCAGATTATTATGTCTATACTGAGCACCGCAGCACTTAGAGATAAATGGGAACCACACTTGGTCAGGTTGCTGTTGGGAAGTTGAAGGCTTCCTGCTGAACAAACAATGTTACTTTTTTGCTATTGAGGATTTGGGCCGCACAGTACTTTGATCTAAGGATTTTAGTAGATAAAGAATGAATATTTATTGTTTTTATGAGCATTGTTTTGTATGAAACAAATTTAGGGGAGTGGAGAGGAATAAATATTTGGGACAGCAAACATTTAAATGCCAGCAGTTAATTTACTTTCTTACCTTGATTTACAATGGTAACATTTGGGTGGAGAGCTGAAAAGAAGGACAGCTCTTTTGTTCTTGTTTTATTTAGAATTTCTAAAGTCTAAAGAATGTTTTTATTGCAAGTACATAAAGTAATGAAAACAAAACAAAACAAAAAACAAAAAAACCCCAAACACAAGGATTTAAATGCCATTAAAGAAGCTTAACCTTAGGGTGTTAAATGAGCAAAGGATAGTCTAGCAGATTTCTTTTGAATCTTTTTCTATTTTTTTTCTTCTTAAATACCTTCCAACGTCAAATTTGTTTTTTACAAGAAAAGGGGGGGGGTGGAAAGTAGTGTTAAAAAGGGGGAAACAGTTAAAAGAAACTGGAGCTCCAGATGATAGACCCATCACTCATCAAAGTGTTCCGAGTGGGTTGATAGCTCGGCGCTTTGAGGTGGAGGAGACAGTAGGTGTCTCATAGATTGGAGGATTTGATTTGGATGACTCGGATAGTTCATCTAATACAGCATGGACGGCTCTGTCCTTTGCCTGCATAGATCCAGCCTGCATGACTAAACAGCCACCAGCTTCAGAGTCTTAGAAACCTAAAATCCTAAAATCACATTTAGAGCTGGTATGATGTTTAACAAGGGTCATTTAGAGGGAAAGCAACTGATAGGCTCAGGAGGTACTGATGCTGGCTCTTAATGTTTCAAACATACCATTTGCCTTGATCAGATGTTATTTTCAGGAAAGAAAATAGTCTTGTCTCGGGGACTCTGTGACACTAAAAATTGTTCCGAAATTTAAAAATACTCTGAAGTTTCATCATCTCCACAAGTGTTCAAAGGGCAGAAAAAGCCCACAGCTTGTGTTTTTTTGGGGGCCTATTATTTGATTTCAAATTTGATTTTCTTTATGTTTTATTTGGTTTACATCATTATCACAAGCAAAATGGTGTAGCTATGGCAATGCTTATAGAATTTGTGTGTCACGCTCTGGGCAGCCGTGCTGTGGGCGGTGTCGCACACTCTAGAGCAAGGAGGAAGATGACATCAAAGAGCTTGAAGACTGAGCACATTTACTTTTCTGATTCAAATTACTTTGTTTGGAAAAGAGTAAACACAATTACCTTAACAACTGAGCTGGGAGGCTTTGAGGGTTTAACACTACATTGTTTTCCTAGGGAGAGGGTGGGGACCGCTCAGGATCTGGGAGGGGGGCCTCAAGAACCAGGTGGTTTTATTTGTTTTCACTTTCTTCTCAGAAATGCGTTTGAGTAGTCACAGGGCATTTGATTGAGTTTCTTATAAAATTAGCTTTGTTTATTTTCCTTATTTAAAATGGAATTAATGTTCATTGTAAAATCATTAGCGAGGCCGACAGAGAAAACCTACAAAATTCTGTCACCAAGTCTCTTCCTACATTTGTACCCTCAGCCAACTGTCTGCCTATCTCCATATATAAACACCTTCCCCCGCACCATGATGGCATGTTATTCATCGTTTCCCTTTTTTACTCAGTAGATTCTGAGGAGCTTTCCCTCTCAGCCCCTATGGAGCATCTGTGGCATTGTATTCCATTACATGCGTGTTACCTAGATTATTTAACCCATCCTATATGGATGTGTATTTAGGTAAGTTCTAATATTTTACTACCAACAACAATGTGGTATTAATGTTCTTGTAGTTGTGGGATTTTGCAAGTGCGAGAGTGAGCCTGCCGGGTAAATCACTAGAATTGGAATTGCTAGATTAGAAGGTATGAGCACTGGTGGTTTTGTTTGAAATTGGGTTTGCTTTCTTCCCTTAACAAGATACCAATGTGTACTTGTGCCAGCCATATATGAGAATGCCTGTTTCCTCACATCCTTGGTAACACAGTGTGATGTCAAATGTCTGGATCTTTGCCAGTTTGGAAGGTGAACTAGTGCCTTCGTGTAGTTTAATGTATACCTATCTTGTTGGTAAGGGTGAACATCTTAGCTTAAGTTTAAAGAGCTGTTTGCATTTCTTACTCTGTGACCTATATGTTCACATCCTTTGTTCACCTTCCTATTGGGCTTTATTCTTTTTCTTGTTGATTTCTTATAGATCTTTATATATTAATAATGCTAGCCTTTTTTTCTAAGAGATGAATCACATACATATTTACCAGTTTGCCGTTTGTGTTTTATTTTATTTCATCTCTTCACTCCCTACCCTATGCGGAAAATTTTTTTTTATATAGACAAATATCCAGGTCTTCATTTTTGATGACTTAAAGGTTTTATTTTATACAAGAGGCTTTTCCCAAAATAGCTTATTTAAAAAAATGCTTCCAGGTTTTCATCTCTTTGCCTGTTAGTTCATATTTGATACATCTGGGAATTTATTTTTGTTGGGAGGTACAAGGTAAAGACCAGCCTTACTAACATTTTCCACATGGCTACCTGTTTGCCTCAGCACCATTTACTGAATGATACATCTTTTCATTAATGCTTTGGAAAGTTAGTGTTATGTATTAACTTACCTCAAGAATTTAGGTCTTTTTTTTAAGATTTTATTTATTTATTTGAGAGTGAGCGAGCGAGAGTGAGGGAGCAAGAGCCAGCATGAGGAGGTGAGGAACAGAGGGAGAACAGAGGGAGAGGGAGAAGCAGACTTCCCGCCGAGCAGGGAGCCCAATGTGGCTGGATCCTGGGACTCTGGGATCATGCCCTGAGTGGAAGGCAGACGCTTAAGTGACTGAGCCTCCCAGGCACCTCAAGAATTTAAGTCTTTTATGAACATTCTGTTTTATTTCATTGATCAGTTTGACCTGTTGTGCACCAGTACCACTTTGTTTTTAAAGCTATATACTTCTAGGAGCGCCTGGGTGGCTCAGTCAGGCAACAGTTTGACTCTTGATCTCAGCTCAGGTCTTAATCTCAGGGTCCTGAGTTCAAGTCCAACATGAAGCCTACTTAAAAAAAAAATTAAAACTATAGTTTTATCATGTATTTTAAAATCTGGCTTGTTCTCACACTCTCTCCTATTACCCCCCTCCCCCCAGATTTTCATGGCTATTCTTGCTTGCTTATAGACATTGAAACCAGCTTATCCAGTTCCCCCACAGAAATAGTTAATTTTTTAGTTGGAAACATGTCAGGTTTACAGACTGACATAGGGAGCACTGAATTTTAGGATGTTAGTCTTTGACCAAGAACATGGTATTTTTTTGCAATTTTTTTCAAGTCTCCTTTTGTGTCTGGTAGCAGAATCTTTTGATACTTACTCCAATAAAAAGAAACTCCTGTAATGAAGCACTGGCAAGAGGGTAAGCTCGCCAGAGATTACTCAGACAGAGCAAGATTTTGGCTTTACTGACGCATATTTCTAATCTTTGAAAATCATCTTTCTCTCTATGTAAATATACAGCCAATAATTTCGCATCTGTGTGATCTTATTAGGAACATTTACAAAATTATCCTGCGTGGTTTTTCTGTTTGGATATGATGAGAAAAGATGATTTCCTGGCCTCTAGCATTGTGTTCTTTCTTTTTCTCTTATTTTTACATTTAAATTTTACTTATCTTTTTAAACACATTTTTAAAAAATTTTGAAGTAACTTTAGGTTTATGGAAAAATTCCAAAGATAGTAAATGTTCCTCTGTACCCTTCACCCAGTTTGTCCTAATGTTAATATTTTAAATAACCATGGGGGATTTGTCAAAACCAAGGAATTAACACTGATTGTACATTAATTCTAACTAAACTCGGGTCTCACAAGTTTTCCCATTCGTGTCATTTTTCTGTTCCAGAATCTGGTCAGGAAACTACACTACACTTAGTATTGTTCTTTGATTAACCCACAGAAGGAGGCAGCAGCCTTGCTCTTTGCTGCCTCTGGGGTTAACCATGTAGGTTCTTGTCATATGGCTGGAGGGAAACCCTAATGACCACAGAATCAGATCATTTGATCACGTGATACCGCCTTTCTGCCCTACCTGTGCTTTCCTGTGTTTGCACCATTCCATTAAGTTAACCATGGTGTGTATATTTGTATGTGTACAATATAAAGACAAACTCACATTTCTTTACACCTTCGTAATGTTTTCCTTCAAACACTATCGATAAGCTTGTCATGTATTTTGATAAAAAGTCTTGCTTGTTAAATCAATAAGTGGGTTCTTTTTCATACTGTCCACATTTGCCTAATCTGTAAAGATAAAGCAGTATGGTTTGGTTTAGTGATTAAAAGCACCGAGTCTTAAAAATCTGGGTTCAAACCTAACTCAGATATCACCAGCTATGTAACCTTGGGCAAGTTACTTAATGTATCTGAGCTTCAGTTTCATCCTCTGTAGAACTGAATGATCATAGAAATGTCTAGAGATAATGCATGCAGAGCCCTTAGTACAATAGAAATTTCCAAAAAAAGATAGTTTTTACTTACTTTTTTTTTTCAAGGTAGTTTTTATACATTGGCCATCTCCCTTCTTTCCCGTTTTCTTTCTTTCTTTTTTTTTTCCTTCCCTGTTTTCAAATAAGCTTTATATGCAACATATCCTTCAGGATCACAGCTTGGAATTCAGCAGTGTCACCCTTTATGCTGTGAAGGAACAGGTATGAAGAAGTTTCAGTACTGAGGGTTCTGGCAAGTGCCAATGCCACACACTGTTCCAGCCTCTCTTCTTTCTGTGCACTGCTCTTTGATTCTGTACTCAACAGGTTTTCCCTGAGTGTGCTAGTGGGAAGAACGAATGGGCTCAGATCCATGTGGAGGCTGGAGGAGTGTAGAGCAGGAAGAATCTCGTCCCCTTTCTCGGTGGCTCCGTGTGTGGGTGCAGGGCTTGAGTATCTGCCCAGGTGGGCATTGCTAAGAGACCCGGTGGCCCCAGTTGTGATAGTTCTCTCAAGCCTGATTCTGGTGACTCTCTGGTTGGGTGTTCATGGCTGTGGCTGCGGGGGTCCTTAGGGAGTTTCCACTAAGGGTAACTTCGGGTCCTTTTGGATACCAAAAGGAAATTTTCTAGTTCACCTGGGAGCATTCAGAAAAGGCTAGAGAACAGGAGAGCAAGGCAGGAGCTGGCTCCTTAGTCCTCTCTACAGACCATCCTGAACTACAGGGAGAGATTCTAGCCCAGGGAGTTTCTGGGAGATTTATTGTAATTAACATTTTTCAGCCAGTGCTATTATCTCTGCAAAACTTGACATTTTGCAATATGGAAGTACGTATTCTTGGCTTTACATTTAAAGGCCTTCCATCTCGGGTCACATATTTCTTTACCTGGAGGTGATACTAATACTTTCTTCTTAAAATCTTATTTTTTCTATTGTGGTTATAGAGCCTCTGTGTGGGTGTGTGAGTGTATGTGTGTGTATTTATATATACTTATATATATTTATATGTGTGTATTATATATAATAACAGTTATTATTTCAGGTTCCGATTGGAAAATTCTTTATAAGATGTAAAACATTAAGCTACAAAGTTGCTCTTTTCTAATGGTGTGTCCTTAACGTTTTGAAACATCTCATAGGTAATACATAGTACCCCCTCAAGCCTATTTAGCAACAAAATAATCCCCAAGCCCCAGTAATAAAAAATCCACATGTTTATATCATTCTTGCAGATATAGTACTGTTTCAGGATCAAGGACATGAGAAGAAAGAACGTTGATTTTTAGTGTATTATGTCCTTGTAGACTGGCAAATTATTTCTTTGCCATGGTATTGCTAATATAGGATCCTACTTTACATTTTTACCACTTGTTTACAAAGCTGGTGTATGGATCTTTACACCTTGGAATATGATTGTAAACGGTCACTACAGTATTATGGAAAAGGAAGAAATCTAACACATGCATTTCTCAGACTGCTTTCTCTTTCTTTTTCCAGGAAAACCAGTTCGGTTATTAAGGGAAGCTCTCAACACAGAGCAGAGCAAGAGAAGGCAGGGCTTCTGAGAGAATAGCTGTGTACCATCAAAGTGAATTGGGTTGCACACAGACATGGTATATCATACACGAGACAAAGGTAAATACGCCACAGTCTTCACAAGTAATTTACTGTGCTTATATAAATGCACTAGAGCCTCTAGAATTCTTACTGATCATATTACTTGCTTTTCTATTGTTAAAAAGAAAGCCAAATAATCAAATATAATTTCAAAAGTCAGTTGCTTGGATTCCCCCACCCACCCTGAAAAGAACCTGATGCTTCTATTTTGTCAATATCTGTTTATCTGAGTGATGTGTTTCTTGTGATAAATGCCAGTTGGTGACACTGTATAATGAAAATGTGCTAGCCTTTCATTTATCAAAGTGTCTTTCCCTGCTCAGTTTTAAAAAGCAGAAATTTTACTTGGAGTTATATATTTCTTAGGTTAATTCATATTTTATAAATATGTGAAATTATTAATTCATTCTGTCTGTAGCATGTGTGGACCCTGAAGCTTATGGCAGTGCTGTTATCTGTTGCAGGGATGCAAACATGCTCTTTGATGTGTTATTCTTGGGGACTAGAGAGGATAAAGATGGAATACTCATTGGGCCCAGTTCTTCAGATGGGCCGAAAATGCAGCAGCGGTTCCTATGTATTTTCACAGAGCAGGGTCATAACTTTCAACTTTGTACCATGTTGTAGATAATGGGACACTCCAGGGAGTAGTGACCTCAGCCACTCTTGCTGCCTGGGGTGCACTGGACACCGCAGGTGGGGCACTGGACACCGCCAGTCCCCAGACGGCCGTTCCCACACAGGCTTGTTTCAGTAAGCTGCCTCTGCCTTCACTGTGTGGAATGAGGTACATCACCCAGGAAAAAGGCCCCTTGTGAATAATAAAAATAATAATCACATACAATGCCAGCTTTATTTCTATTAACTCACTTAATCCTCATGACCCCCTAAGATAGGCTTTTTACTGCCCGCCATTTGCAGATGAGGAAACTGAAGGGTAGAGGGGTTACCTAGACACTCCTCCTATTCTCTGGCCCCAGCATTTTGTCACTTTAACAGAGGCAGGCTGATTCTCAGCATTGAGATTCATTTTCGTTTTGCTCCCTTGGGACTTTATTCTTTAATTTATTAATTCATTCTTTCAGTCAACAAATCTGTGTTGAGAGATAGTATGGACCAAGCACAGGGTTAGGAGCTGAGGATACAGTAGTCATGAACAAGACAGGTATGACAGTGGCCCCATAAACTTACACTCTGAGTGGAGGCTCAGCTGGTGGAGCATGGGACTCGATCTTGGGGTTGTGAGTTCAAGCTCCATGTTGGGTGTAGAGATGACCCAATTAAAAAAAAAAAAAAAAAGGGGGCGCCTGGGTGGCTCAGTGGGTTAAGCCGCTGCCTTCGGCTCAGGTCATGATCCCAGGTCCTGGGTTCAAGCCCCGCATCGGGCTTTCTGCTCAGCGGGGAGCCTGCTTCCTCCTCTCTCTCTGCCTGCCTCTCTGCCTGCTTGTGACTTCTCTCTGTCAAATAAATAAATAAAATCTTAAAAAAAAAAAAAAGAAAAAGAAAAAAGCTTAAGGACGCCTGTGTGGCTCAGTGGTTAAGTGTCTGCCTTCAGCTCAGGTCATGATCCCAGGGTCCTGCCTCTCCCTCTGCCCATCACTCCCCGCGCTTGTGCCCATGCATGCACTCCCATACAGAGAGAGAGAGAGAGAGAGAGAGAGGGAGAGGGAGAGGGAGACAGCTTGCACTCTGTTGAGAAAATCAGGTATTAAACAGATAATCACAATAGACTCCAGTGCTGGTTGGGGAAACCCTAGGTGCTACAGGAGAGCAAAGCCAGGGGATCTAATCTGCTCTAGGGGTCAGAGTCATTTCCTAGTGGTAGGGTGGGATTTTGCCAATGAAGATAAAAGAGAAGATGGCTATTGGCAGAGGGCACTCCAAAGGGGAGTCAGATAGAAAGTCTATGAAATAAAGAGAACAGGCTGCTTGAGGAACTGAAAAACGAAGGTCAAGGCTAGTGTGGAGTTGGAGGGAAAATGGGAATGATGGCATGGAGAGGAGGGCTTGCCAAGCCATTGAGTTCGTGCTTTATACACAAAGAGAAGCCTTTAAAGGGATAATCAGGGAAGTGGTGTGATTTAATGCACAGCTTCAGAAAGATAGGTCTTAGGCTCTATGGAGTATGTCTATAAGTGGAGGCAAAAATGGGGCTGGGAAGACTAGAGGGGTGCCTTTGTAGTCATCCCCCAACCATCAGAGATGCTTCTTTTGTAACCCCATAGAGATGTGGACAAATTCTCTCCTTCTCAGCCAACACTGGGCAGGGTAAGATACGTTCGAGATGCCTTCATTCCAACCAAAGACCAGTGAAGACAAATGTGCTTGATTTACACAGCTGGGTGACAGTGACCTGAGGTTTCAGCAGCCTGTGCGCTCACCGGGGAGAGCTGGGGGGAACAGAACCCTGAGACAAGGCCCTTGGATGTTTGATCAGTATTGGTTCATTCTGTTGATGTGCATCAATTCAATAAATATATTGGCACTCAAATTTTGTCCAATTAATCGACAGCCACCATTTCTGGAGTACTTATCAGGCACCATTGTAGGTCTTGGTATAGATGATCTCATTTATTCTTCATCATGGCTTTCTGAAACTAATAGTTATTTATTCTCCATTTTCTAGAACAGAAAGCTGAGGCAAAGAGAGTTTAAATTACTTGCTAAGTGTGTGCAACTAGTAAGAGAAAAGGAGCCAGGATTCCACTATATGAATAAATGAGTAAGCAAATGAGCAAAACCTACTGCCTCCTCTCATTTGCCTCTAAGAACATGTGAGAATGCTTACCTGATTGTGAACTTTTAGTCACAGGAGTGTTTGAAAGACGGTAGAGTGGTGCCTGGGTGGCTCAGTCGGTTAAGCATCTGCCTTTGGCTCTGGTCATGATCCTGAGGTTCTGGGATCGAGCCCCACATTGGACTCCTTGAAGTAAATAAAATCTTAAAAAAAAACAAAAACAAAAAAGAAAGGCAATAGATTGGAAGACAGTGGATCATCTCTACTGTCTTCATGTAGACTAAGAAACTATGTGGGCCTCACTTAGTCTGCCATTGGTGGCTTTGATCCTACAATGGAGAAAGGAAAATGCAGCTACTGAGCTTTCTGTATTGTGGGGAGCATGTCACACTGGTCAGCCAGTTAAAACAAAAAAAAAATTTTTTTTTTGAAGATTTATTTATTTATTTTTGAGAGAGAGAAAGAGCGAGAGCTTCACAGGAGCCTATGCACGGGCTGGGGTGGGGAGGGGAAGGGAGAGTAGAGGCAGAAGGAGGGAGAGGGAGAATCCTGAAGCAGATACCCTGCTGAGCCTGACAGGCTCAATCCCAAGACCCTGAGATCATGACCTGAGTGGAAATCAAGAGCCAGCCACTTAACTGAGTGAGCCACCTAGGTGCCCCAAAATAAGTTTCTAATAAAGAGACAGTTTCTCTAGGGAAAACAAATATGTAAAAAAGATTTTACAAAATTTGAAAGGGTTTATAGTTAAGTTGAAGCACATATATATCCACAGAAGATAGCCAACATATTCAAAAGCAGCTAAGATCCTATTATAACTTTTGGTGGCCTTAGCAGCTTTTGTCTTTACGGATCCCTTCCTTCACTTAAAAGGAAAGGAAAGGAAAGGAAATAAAATATATATATGAAATTTTACAAGTGAAAGGTACAAAGATGAATATAATACAGGTTGGATTATTATATCTTCATTATTATTATTTTCTTTTTTCTTCTCATTTCACTTATTTTTAAAGATTTTATTTATTTATTTGAGAGAGAGGGAGAGAGAATGAGCAAGGGGGAGGGGCAGAGGGAGAGACAGACAGAAGTAGACTCTGTGCTGAGCAGGGAGCCTGTCTTGGGGCTCGATCACAGGACCCAGAGATCATGACCTGAGCCGAAGGCAGATGCTTAACCAACTGAGCCACTAGGTGCCCCTTTCTTCTAATTTTAAAAGAAAGTAATGTGTAAAAACATTTTTGAGGGCCTATAGGTACTCTGCAGTACCTTGTGGATAAGTTGGTCCTGTTTACAAATAAGTGACTCAGTGAGAAAAAGAATCAGGAGAAAGAGATTGTTTTGATCTGAACTATGACTCTGGGGATTTGAAGTTAGCCAAAAAGATGATGCTAAGCGGTCGGTTTCCACGACAAGGCAAAGATGGAATGGGCAGCTGAGTGAAGTCCAGAGGGCAGTGGGAAGGAAGGGGGACAGGTGCACGGTGAGAGACACCAGAGATTCTGTTTTATCTGCCACCAGCTGTGGTGTTTGGAAAGAGATTGCTAAAACTCACTGTGCAGGGTGGGACAGAGACCAACAGGAGCCAGTGTGGGTAGGGAAGGGCACAGGGGAAAGGTGGGATTCTGACCAGGACCCTTAACCAGCATGTAAAACAGGGGAGCCTGAGGTGATGGGCAAGTACAGGGACAAGACTGTGCAAGGCAATCTGGAAAGGCACATTGGAAAAGAGTGACATGGTGATACCATGAAGTGACCCTTCCCTGTTGATGGTAATCTGATTTTTGTGCTCCTTCCCATATGGCAGAGCCTACTAATCGTGGACACCCTCAGAGCTAGAGTTCTGGAAGTGAGTTTAGGTTCTCCCAATCTGATGCATCTTGCGAGGCTTAAATTCAGACCTGAGTTAAGTTGGGAGAAGCATGGACTTCAGCACAATTTTGCGGAAGAAAAACCCTTAATGCTTAAACCCAGTTGAAACATCTACTTATGTCATTACTATGCAAAACACAAAGCTGAGCCAGAATTAAAGGGAGGAAGGGAGTTCACTCCCAAGTTACTTGGCAAAGGGCACCAGTGCCGAGAGGTGTGAAGACTTAGGGTCACGAAAGGTGATCTGATACAGAGAGCAATGTGATAGGAACCACCCCCCCCCCGTATTAAAAGGGCCACTCCAGTAGCTGTGTGGACAACAGACTGTGGGGAGCACGAGTGGAGTAACAGAACACCAGAATGGTCCAGGCTGGAAACGACAGTTGCTCGCAATGGGGTAGTTGCAATGGAGATGGGGAGGACAGGTTGAATTCTGGATATATTTGGAAGGTACAGCCGACAGGATTTCCTGATGGCTTAGATGTGTGATATACAAGGGGTAGAAAAGAATAGAAGATGACTTCTAGGTTTTTGGCCCAAGCAAGTGGGCCTTTCTCTGAGGCCCCACTAGTCCGAGCTATGATCCATCGCAGGGTGATTACATGAATGGGTCCCTTTGAGATGATCCATGGAGCTGCACGCGCCGTGCATTTATACCCGTGGCCTTCTGTATGCGTGGCAGCTGTCACTTAAAAAACTGGGGACTACTAGTAAAACGAAGCTGGGAATCAGCCTCCTTTCCTCTAATTCATTGTCTTGGCTCATGAACTCCTCATTCAGTTCAGACCTCTTAATTACAAGAGAGCTAACTCCTACCACTGCCTTCGGTCCCCTGTCTGTCCTCACCCTGTGGCAGAAAAATCCTTGTAAAACACCAGTATGGGGACACCTGGTTGACTCAGTGGGTTAAGCCCCCATCGGGCTCTCTGCTCGGCGGGGAGCCTGCTTCCCCCTCTCTCTCTGCCTGCTGCTCTGCCTACTGGTGATCTCTGTCTCTCTCTGTCAAATAAATAAATAAAATCTTTGAAAAATAAAAAAATAAAAGCAATAAACTTGAACAAATGAAAAAAAAACTTAAAACAAAAATACCAATATGATCATGGCTCTTTCCTGCCAAGAGTCACTTCACCTTTAGAGGAAAGGTCAAACTCCAGTATTTATGATGTAAACCCTTTCAGGTGGGTTTTCTACCTGTCACACCTAATCTTCCACTGCTCTCTCCTTTCCATGCTGCATTCCAGCTGTCACAGCTGTTGTCAGTTTACTCAACACCTTGGGCTTGTACACTCCTCTGTCTGCAGGGCCCTTCTCTCCTCATGGGCCTGTGGGAGACCCCACTAAGCTGCCCGCCCCTCTGTGAGACCTTCCCAGTGTTCCCAGGCAAAGCCTCACCCCTCCTTTGTACCAGCACTTGGCCTTACCCTTCCTTCCATGTATTATTACGAATAGCATTTGGGGTTATAATTATTTTATATTTGTGTTGTAATCATTTTTTAAGGCAAAGTTTATTTTCTTTTTCCTATTAAAGATAACTAAATAAAGTGAGAGAACTAGACATTTCAATATGGTCTGTATCAAAAAATAATAGAGGGGTGCCTGGGTGGCTCAGTCGTTAGGTGTCTGCCTGTGGCTCAGGTCATGGTCCCAGGGTCCTGGGATTGAGCCCTGAGAAGTCTGGCTCCCTGCTCAGCTGGAAGCCTGTTTATCCCTCTCCGACTCCCCTGCTTGTATTCCCTCTCTCGCTGTCTCTGTTTCTGTCAAATAAATAAATAAAATCTTTAAAAAAAAAGTAATAGAAGGAAAAGATATCCCAAATGTCGCTAGCTCAAAATCTTTCCTTTTGTTCTTTTTTTTTTTTTAGTCTTTCAGTGCTTATTTTATTTTATTTTTTTAAAGATTTTATTTATTTATTTGACAGAGATCACAAGCAGGCAGAGAGGCAGGCAGAGAGAGAGGAGGAAGCAGGCTCCCTGCTGAGCAGAGAGCCCGATGTGGGGCTCGATCCCAGGACCCTGAGATCATGACCTGAGCCGAAGGCAGCGGCTTAACCCACTGAGCCACCCAAGCGCCCCTTTCAGTGCTTATTTTAAAGATATACTTGGAAACACACAATATAAATTCCGTGTCTTGCTTTTTATGTAATATTCTAACATAATGATTTTCTCTGGATATTTAAAAATATTTCATGTATGTTTGTGGAATACCTATTTCCATGTTACCTCTTAGCACCTGTAGTTATTCATCTGTGGGTTTTTTTTTTTTTACCTATGTTATTTTCTCATCAGCTTATTGGTTTAGTGTTTTTTTTTAATTTGTGTAAGATTTTCTTATATAAAAAATACTACTTGTAACTGATGAATCACTAAATCTACCCCTAAAACTATTACTACACTATATGTGAACTAACTTGAATTTAAATAAAATCTTGAAAAAAAATTACCTGTTTTCAGTTAAAAAATAACATTTAGGACTGAATTAGTCTGCAAGTAACAGAAAACCTGGTCTACTAATTTTCCTCCCCTCTCCCCAGGCTTATTGAGGAATAATTGACAAACAAAACTGTATATATTAGAAATGTACAACATGATGATTTGATATATGTATACACTGTGAAATCATTAGCACAATCAAGTTAATTAACATATCCATCACCTCACACAGTTACCTTCTTTTGGATGAGAATGCTTAAGATCTACTCTCTTGGCCAACCAAGTTCCTATATACATGGCTGTACTCCTTGTCTATTGTTGCTATAACAAATTACCAAGCTTGGTGGTTTAAACACACAAATTTATTCTCTTAGGATTCTAGACGTCAGAGGTCCAAAAGGAGTCTCACTGGGCTAACATCAAGGCATTGGCAGTGCTATGTTCCCTTCTGGAGGCTCAAGGGAAAAGAATATGTTTCCTTGCCTTGTTCAACTTCCAGAGGCTGCCTGTTCCTTGGCTGGTGACCTCCCTCTTTACAGGCAGCAGAAGTGGGTGGTCGTTCTCACGTACAGTCACTCCCACTTCTGCTTCCACCATCACATCATCATCATATTATCTTCTTATTATTTTTTTAAGATTTAATTAATTTATTTGTCAGAAAGAGAGAGAGAGCACAAGCAGGCAGAGAGGCAAGCAGAGGAGGCAGAGGGAGAAGCAGGCTCCCTGCTGAGCAAGGAGCCCCATGTGGGAATCGATTCCGGGGCCTGGGATCATGACCTAAGCCAAAGGCAGATGCTTAACCTACTGAGCCACCCAGGTGTTCCCCATTACATCTTCTTTGGCTTGGACCTCTCTTCTGCATCCTGTTTCCACTTTTAAAGACTCTTGTGTTTACATTGGGCCACCTGGATCATCCAGAATACTCTCCCTGCTTTAAGGTAGCAGAGTAGCCACTATAATTCCATCTGCACCCTTATTTCCTCTTTGTCATGTAACATGGCATAGCTACGGTTAAGGCATTAGGATGTGGACATCTTTGGGGGGTGTTATTATGTGCCACACCAGACATATCAACAAAGCGTTACTTGTTTCATGCAAAAATAAGTCTAGGGATGTCATTCCAGGGCTACTGTGACAACTTAATTAAACCGTCAGGTATTCTGGCTCCGCCACCCATCTTTCTGCTATATGATCCCTATTGCCTGGATCTGTGACTTGGTACTTACTGCCTCGTGGTTGCCTGATGGCTGCAGGACTTTCAGGCATTTCATCCATGCTCTAAAAAGGGGAAAACATAGCAGTGTGAAGGAACAAAAGATGAATGTGTAGGCCAGTTGAGAATATGTCTTAGGTCAGATTCCCTGGAAGCAGACCTTGGACTGTTCTTGTGTTATTGATTTCTTGTGTTAGTGATTTACTAGGGAAGTATTTCTAGGAGAAGTTGATAAAGAGAGTAAGGGAAACAGTACAGAGAAGAAGATAAAGCCAAGCAAGGGGGTGCTACAGACTGACCTTGGACTCTGAGCATAAATCACGTAAGTGTGTGTCCTCTTAAAGCCAAGAAGCTCCCACGTTCAGACTCCTGCCCCAGTCACGGGGGCAAAGATGCTCTAATAGCTCAAGGGTGGATGAAGAAAGTACTAGGTGCCAGCTGGATCAGAACCCACAAAAACAAGGACATGGGCACACAGAGCAGATAAAGGGTTTCTGAGGGGCCCTGGGTGGAGCATCAAGCATTCACTACAGTTTGGCTCTTTTATGAAATTCCTCTGGATGCCCTCTTTAACATCTCTGACACATTGCTTCTTTCTAAACTTAGCACATAGCCACCCCTTGCTGCAAAGATGTCTAAAATAGAGCCTCCTGGGTGGCTCAGTCATTAAGCATCTGCCATCAGCTCAGGTCATGATCCCAGGATTCTGGGATCGAGCCCCGCATTGGGCTCCCTGCTTGGCAGGAGGCCTGCTTCTCCCTCTTCCACTCTCCCTGCTTGTGTTCCCTTTCTCATTGTGACTCTGTCAAATAAATAAAATCTTAAAAAAAAAAAAGATGTCTAAAACAGGGTTTTTCGTTGGACACTTTGCTCCTTTGACAAAATTGGAGTTCTTTTTTAGCAAGTCAATAGGAGAGAATGGGTATTGGGTAGGCAACCATCATTTTGTTTACTTTAACTTCTAGTTATTTTTCTTAAACAGAGGATTCAATATTTAACATGGTAGATATTTTTTCTGTAATTTCTTCCACTATTGTAAAATTAATCAACCTATATTATATCTGTGTTTTCTGGTTGATACAAACATTTAGTTCTTTATAAGTTATTTTGGTAAATAATTTCAGATGATGCTATAGATGATTACCCATACATCCATTTAAACTTGCAATATTTTATTTGTGGCCCATGTATTCCACTCCACTGGTCTTGTCTGCGTGTCCCTTCCTCAGCGCCACATTTTTAAAAATAATGTGCTCCTATAACATATTTAGCTTGTAAGAGGACAAGTAGCCATCCTCATCTCTCTTCTTTTAAATTAGCAGTGGGGGGGCACCTGGGTGGCTCAGTGGTTTAAGCCTCTGCCTTCGGCTCAGGTCATGATCTCAGGGTCCTGGGATCGAGCCCCACATCGGGCTCTCCACTCAGCGGGGAGCCTGCTTACCCCTCTCTCTCTGCCTGCTTCTCTGCCTACTTGTGATCTCTGTCTGTCAAATAAATAAATAAAAAAATAAAAAAAAATAAAATAAAAAAAAATAAATTAGCAGTGGGTTTCACCAAGTTACTTTCACCATTTATTGTTATGGTCAGATAATTTTTCTAAATGATTAGTTCAGAGGTACATTAGTAATTAGATCTGTCACTTAACATCTGTGAGCTTCTTTGGTTCAGTCAGGTGACTTTTAGGTTCCTATCCAGGTCTAACACATTGTCATCCTAAGAATTATCTAGCTGTCTGGAGAAGATTCCTCTTGGCTAACCCCGTTGAACCCAGTAGTGGTGACTTTTGACATGAATCAATGGATACTCTTATGTAAGGTGTGGGGTGAGAGAACACTTCTAGAAATCTGTGGCTTCTAGGCTTCCTACCGGTACACTTTTCTGCTTCTAACCACCCAAACTAACTCTTCGAAAGAAAAAAATGGAGGAAAACAACTTGTACCATTATCCAATACACGTAGGTTCTTCATAAACCATTCATAAGGTAGGTTCTTCATTAAATAATAACAGTAAAAGTATTTAATAAATAACTATATTAACATATATTTAATAAGCTGAACTTAGACTTATGCTTGGCACATAATAAATATGACGTAGTTATTATCATCTTTTGTGGTTATTCTCTTATTTAGTTATTCCATAATAAATGGGCAGTAGGTGACCTGATCCTGCTGGTCCTGCAGTGGGTCTCAGTACTCTCGCTTCTCATATAGTTAGATCTCCTTGCCCTGAGACTCTCCAGACTTTCATTCTCGTGTTTAAAGTTTCATTTTAGGGGCGCCTGGGTGGCTCAGTGGGTTAAGCCGCTGCCTTCGGCTCAGGTCATGATCTCAGGTCCTGGGATCGAGTCCCGCATCGGGCTCTCTGCTCGGCGAGAAGCCTGCTTCCCTCTCTCTCTCTCTCTGCCTTGCTCTCCGTCTACTTGTGATCTCTGTCAAATAAATAAATAAAATCTTTAAAAAAAAAATAAAGTTTCATTTTAGTGTTTTTCATGCAGCGTGGCCCCTAAATGCAATCTAATGGCTTTATCTGGTCATTTCCCAGAGAAAGAGCTTTCCGCAGACACAGAAGAGAAGACTTGCTATGTTGGGCTTATTGAAAAGAGACAGGTCAGTTTTCAAGTTGACATGGTTAAGCCTCATAAATCATGGTCTGTATTTGTGAATTCACCTACTTGTTAACATTTATTTATACCTCCAAATCAACATTGGTGGTACTTTCATGCTCATTCACAGACATGGGTGGAATGGTGAAAAATTGGAGTTGCCCAGCACACAAGTTTCTCAGCTGAGGTTGACCAGTGTGATACTCTGCATTCTTGTTTCTGCTGCAGTCAGTAAACAAGTGTCCTTTTGTGGTCATTTTAATGCCCTGCTTTTTGTATTTTTGTGCTTTTTGTTGGTATTTTTGCTGTTTAAAATGGCCCCTAAGCACCCTGCTGAATTACTGTCTGTATGCAAGAGGCTGTGGACCATGCCTTATGAAGAACCTACGTGTATTGGATAAGCTTTGTTCAGACATGAGTTGAAATTCAATGTTAATAAATCACTGGTACATAGTTTTCTTTTTAAAAAGATTTTATTTATATATTTCAGATATAGAGAGAGTGTGAGCAAGAAAGCAGGAGTGGGGAGGGATGAAGGGAGGGGAAGAAACAGACTTCCTGCTGAGCAGGGAGCCCTGGGAGTGGGGGCGAGTGGATCCCAGGACCCTGGGATCATGACCAGAGCCGAAGGCTCTGACTGAGCCACCCAGGTGACCTGACAGTACCTAATAAATAAGATGTTTTTAAACAGAAGTACATACAAAACAAGGTTATGTATTGATCTCTTGACAAAAATGTGGTGATAAGAGATTCATAGAAACCTAACCTTGTATTTCCCCCGGGAATAATGGTTCAGTATTTGCTAATTCAGTGTTTATAGTGACTTTATAGAACAGAACTACCACAAAGAACAAGAATCAAGTATACTTTCCTAAGGGAGATATTATTGGGGCTACTTGCTTTTTTTAATCTTGAGTGTTCCCATGTCACCTTCTGCTCCCCAAAGATGGGACTCCCTATATCTTATTTGGGCATGACGCAAGAAGCATTTGGATGCCCATGGCACTCACTCACAGTGTCTTCCACTTGAAGTCATTTAGACCATATTATTTGAAAGTCTAGAGAAGGAGTTTCATTATTTCCTTTAACATTATATATTGTATGTTCAGTTTTATCATCAGAAAAAAACAAAAACAAAAACAAAAAACTAGTGGTGGTGCCTGGCTGGCTCAGTTAGAAGAGTGTATAACTCTTGATCTTGGGGTTGTGGGTTTGAGCCCCATGTTGGGTGTAGAGATTACTAAAAAAAGAATAACTGTTTAAAAAAAGAACACCTGGTTTGTTTTGATACACACTGAATACTGTTTTTAGGGAGGAGAAGAGAATTGTACCCTGATTAATGATGTTGTAGATTCCTCAGTGACTAAAGCATTTTCTTAATGGTAAAAATAGTCACCATTAAGTTCTACCACATTCCAAGCACTGCACAAAGCACCTTATTACATTATTTTATTGTATCCTCCCAACAGTGCTGCAAAGTATCTTATTGTCTTCATTTCATTAGTGAGTGCAGATCAGGGAGCTGGATTCAAATCCCAGTCTATTTGACTGAAAGTCCAGGCCTTTCTACTAAAGCATTTACAACAGGTGTTACTTGTTCATATTACCTGTTCTCCTTGCAGGGGCTGTATAAAACCCATCAGGAGAACAAGAGTCAAGTTTACTCATCCAGACTGAATATGTCCCATTAGCCCTTTCTTTTTTTCTTTTTTTAAAGATTTTATTTATTTGACAGAGAAAGAGAGAGAGATCACAAGTAGGTGGAGAGGCAGGCAGAGAGAGAGAGAGAGGAGGAAGCAGGCTCCCCACTGAGCAGAGAGCCTGATACGGGGCTCGATCCCAGGACCCTGGGATCACGACCTGAGCTGAAGGCAGAGGCTTTAACGCACTGAGCCACCCAGGTGCCCCCCATTAGCCCTTTCTTGACTCAAGGCAAGGCAAACAAACGCAAAGAGCATGAGACTACTCCACCAATTTATCTCATGCATCGTTATTTTGACCAAGAAAGAAATGGACAGGGAGAAAAAGGTAAGGCACGCACCAAACCATCTGCTTTTAGAATACGCTAAGAATAAATGCAAACAAATATTTGTGTTACATCTACATTTCGTTAGCTGGAAACAAAGCACACGCTTCCAGAAGTGGCACCTTTAGCTCCAATGTGCAGTGACAGTGTAACAATAGTTGCTATGTCAAACAAATAAAACAGGTCTTTCTGCCAATGCTTTCAGGGTAATGGTAATTAAATAGATTTTCGGTCACTCCTGTCCTATATCCTGCACTAAGTTGATTAACCTGCTTAATGAGTATATGAGAATGACCAAAGCTGACCTCACATCAAAGAGCCCCATTGTTGCTGTGTGCTGACCTGAATTTTAATTGTGCAATAGGTTCTTTAATTGCACCACAGATGTGCTGGAGAATAGAGCATGTATTTTAAGCGGCAGTGGGTTTCTTTCCCCAGATGTGTTTGGTTGCTCGTAACATGCTATATTAGATGTCGTTTTGCAACTTCAGGCTCTCAACCCTCTCCCTCTTTGCAAAGATTCACAGTTTAATAGTTCTATTTGATATAGCTGGCAGTAGTGATCAGTTTTATTTATATGATAAAAAAACTTTCTGTATTAACTAAACATCACAAAGACATTTAGGAAAAAGTCTGTCAATAAGTCAGCAGTAAGTTAGAATAGTCTTTAGGACTTCTTTAAGGCCTCCAGCCTCCGTCTTCAGCTTCTGTGAGGATCGTTAGAGGCAGACGTGGCTTCCTTAGCGGGCTGTCACCAAGGCCAGCTGTTACTTCAAGCAGCAAGTGCCAGACTCTAGAAAAAGGAAGCCAGTTCTTAAGTGATAGCATTCATTTTTTTAAAAAACCCTAAAATTCAGTAACACGTGCTGTAGGCTTCTTCCCAAGAAGCCTAAAGAATCTCTTTAACTTAATTTTGTAAGCACGTTGACCAGGGCATTTTAGCTTTCCACCTGCAACAGGGTGATGACACTTTGAACTCATCTTTCACTGTGGCACTTTCAAAAAAATTCAAACACCAACGGTGATAAACTCCTGGTGCTTAAGACTTAAAAAAAAAAAAAGTGATCGGTTGACTTAAAATCTTTTTGCAACAAGATAGGTTTTTGGGGGTGGGGAGGTGTAGGGAGAGGGCATATATAAATAAGGTTAAATAAAGCCACCATAGCTGCTCTTTGCTATACTCTTCCCCACATCCAATCCTGGGGTATGGAAAGTGGACCCACAGAGTGGACCCACTGTCATCCACTCTGCGTCTTCTTACCTGTCACAGATGTCAGTGGGAAATGGCACCTGCTCCCGAATGGGTGAGAGAGTTGTGAACAATGGGGATGGCAGCGGAGATGGAGGAAATGTGTGGGACCAGCGGGAGACGACAGGATGTGTGTGTCTCTAACTAATGGAGCAGCTGGGATAACCCCCACACTCTTGGATTCTTGAGCTGCCTTCTTGACTGCTTTTCTTCTGCTGCTGACTGTCTTGCCTATTCAATTTCTTGTCATAACACTAACTTGTACTGTGGCCTGGGAGCGTTCCCTTAACTTCTTTGGACCTCAGTTTCGTCAACTATAAAATGAAGGTACACTACGTTATCTCCCAAGTTTGTTGCAGTAAATGAAGTGTCTGCTATTTTGTGGTCATCTTATCAGAGTATTTGACTGAGAAGAATGATTAAACGATTTCCCTTTTCCTTTTTTGAGATATCTTTGGATTTTATTTCATGTTTCTCTATAAGCATTAAAAAAAATAAGCACAGTCTATTGGTCATAGATGGTTTTATAGCTAGGCAAAGCTGTTGGACTTCAGACAGTCTGAAGATGATGTTGGGGTTTCCCCCTAGAACTGCGATTAGTTTTCTGAAGAGAAGTCTCCATATCTGTACATGCTGGTACATTATCACAGTCAGAAGGGGGCCATGGAAAGAAAGTCAGGAAGGTGAGGGCAGCAAGGGTGCTTGTGTCATTGGCTAGATCCTGTTAGTGGTGATCTGTTCCCCAAACAGAAAGCATTAGATTGTTTTGTTCGGGAAAGATTGCTAACACATCAGTAGGACCCCTCCTTCACACAGTAAGTCAGCAGGAGGGAGCCTAAGGAATTTTTGTTTTTCAGTGCGTCTGGCTGCAATTAATCCCATGTTTAAGTGGGTACGGTAGCCCGCAGAGAAACCTTCCATACATGTTGAGGACAGAAGTGGCAGATCAGAAACACCATTCTGGAAAAGTAGAGTCTGAAGAGCTTTCCTTAGGGTTATTCAGGTGGGGAACAGGCCTGTGGGTGGTGGTGGGGGTAGGGGAGGTGAGGGACAGGGTGCTGAGGCCGGAGGGGTAAAGGGAAAGGAGAGTCTCCCAAGGCTAGTTAAGATACAGATACCTCTTTGGAAGCAGCTCTCCCAGAAATGATCTGTCTGGAAGTCCTCTTTCCTCATCACCAGAAATCTCCTTTGCTTGCTTTTTGGTCTTTTTTCAGACACTATGTCTGAGCCCCTTCTGATTCATGTCTTGGTTCCATCTAATTAGAGGTGAGGAGGGCAGCATCAGGTTTATGCCAACGTGTCCAGAGGTTGGTCCACACATTTCCTCATGTAGAGAAGACCTGTGTAGAGAAGACCTGCTGTGCCCTGGGGAGCAAATCCCTCCCGTAGTAATCCTTCCCTCAAGATATTTCACCAAAACCCGAGGAACTTACCGTAAAGGAGGGGGAGGTAGAGTCTGATCTTACCCAGAGAGCAAATTCAGGAAAACTCCCTAGACCTACCTGAGCAGTGAGGAGGAGTCTGACGTATGTCAACAGCGGTGTATGGAGATGCACCATCAGATTCAGAAAACACTGGCTCTAGAGTCAAACTCAGATTCCGCATATCTGCCAAATTATTGTTATTATGCTATAAATAATTGTAGGTTAAAGGGACAAATAAAGATTTCACCCAAACTATGGTTCATTATGTTCTCCCATTTGGAAGAGATGGTTCAGGTGTGGGTGATTTGCGAGGCATCCTAGGCAACAGGCTTGGGAATTAGTTTCTTACCCCAAAGGGTTCATTTCAGCCTTGGTTCTAGTCACACTTACTATCTGTGGGAACTCGATCAAACTTCTTGATTTCTTTGAGCCTCTAGTTCCTGACCTATAACCTGCACATTAGCTATAGGGAATGGCTGCTTTGAAGACCCAATATGAGAGTCTTTGTGAATGTATGTTATAAACTACTGTATACATTTCAATCTTCTGTCCCAACCATAGCAAATATATAAAGACTATTACACATTTTTTTTGGCGTTAGCCTTATTCTGAGTTCCATTTTTTGTCCCTACTTTTGTTTTCTTATTTCTTTCCACTTCCAATTTATAAATCTGCTGAATATAGAAACCATTTTGGGGGAAAGATAGAGTATGTATAAATAAGTGAATAAATTTAAATTTAAATTTTGCTAGGGGATTGCTTGAAGAGTCAGAAGCAAAGGTAGGCTAATGTTCAACCTTTCCCACTTTACCACCATCCCAGGACCAGCCCTGCTAGCTTACACCAGCCTCAGTCACTGACTTACGGTACATCATATATTGTCTGTGGCACTTTCCTTGCCATAACTTCCTGGGGGAGGTGATACTTGATCAATATTTACCTGATTGACAAAATCAGTTTATGTTGCTCACCTTATCTAGCCAAGAAGTGGGCAGATCTTGACTTTAGGGTATATACCATCCAGGGCCACCAGCTTGGTGAGTTCTTTCCCTGGTGCCACTTTGGGCTATCACCTTGTGGAGACATCTCCCTGTTCACGTACCTGGAAATCATAGGAAAAATCCATTCATTCATTCCATAAAGAGTTAATGAGTCCCTACTCCTCACCAGGCACCATGGCAGGCACCCCGGGTGATGTAGGAATGCATAATAGATGGTCCCTGCCCTCTGGGAGGGCTTGGGCCAGTAGAGAAACAAATATGGGGGTAACTAAGTAGCTTGATGAAGTAGGGAAGGATGGCAGAGTGCTGGAGTCCACGGTCTCTGGGGATGGTCTGCTCTGTCATCTCCCAGCCAAGTGGCCCTGGGCACCAAACTCTCAGCGCCTGAGGGTCTCTAGCTCCAGAGCAGTAATAATAATGGGTGTGCTGAGGATTACTTAAATCAACACACATAAAACAGAACAGTGCCTGACATCACAGAGACCCCTGCAAGAGGATGATGACGGTGATGATGATGGTGGGTGTGGTGGTGAGAAGTGCTCCCCTGTGGAAGGCCTAGAAAAGCGCTGCAGAACTGGGCTTGCTGGGCAGAGGAGTGGGAGCCCCCTCCAGGGGAAGGGGTCAGCACTCTGGGTAAGGTGAAGGTAGAGAGAAGAATGTTCCGAGAATTTTTAGTCAGCTAGGAATTACTCTTGACTCCTGAATTCGGACCTTCCACCAAAATGGGAACAAACATGGCATGTTTCCATCTCAAGAATGTTTTGTTACCATGAGAAAAAACTGGCGGGGCTGGAAGAATATGGTTTGCAAGCAAATAAATGCTTCTGTCAAGTAGACATAGTCAGTGCCTAGAGTTGTAGAGAAGTTGGTGGTAAGAACCGATATTATTAATCCCAGGCTGGGGAAAATCTTGTTAGGCAAATGAAAGGTTTAAACAAATCTGAACAAAGGTTGGTAGTGTGGTCCAAGTTTAGCAAATTATTTTTTAGCACTTCACTTTCTTTAAAAAAAAAAAAAAAAGTCACAGGCAGGCTTATGTCCTGCGGTCAAATGATATCAATGTTGGGCAAAAACCCCGATAAAATCCTTGGCATATTTTGTCTTTCTCATTCCTAGAAAAGTTCCTTTAAAAAATGAGGGATATGAGTTGCTGTAAGTCTCTAAAATGACAGGAATTACTAAAAATAAAACCAATGACAGGTAGTGAGAAAAAGCCCACTTAACTTTAGCTGGTACATAAATAAGTCCATTTATATATAATTCAGGGTATTCTGTTAGAAAACATTGAATTCCCAAACAGAATAATCAGTTTAAAATTAATGTGGTTTATTAACAATTAAAAGTGATAACACAAGCTGAAGAAATTAGAGGTGAAATGTTGAGTTTCCTTTGATAGGTAGAGTAATTACAAAGTGTGCTTTTGAAGTTCAAGAAGACAGCCTTAGGACACAACATTTTTAAAGTAAAAATTGGCTTGCCCTCTGTTCAAGTGATTTATTTTGCACTAAGAAATGGGTGTGAGACATGATGTGATTTAAAATTTCATCCCTTGATGGAACTGCTTGAGGGTGACATGATTTTTTTCTTTTTTCTTTTCTCAGCCTGCTCAGCCTATGAAGTTTCCTATCTAAAAGTTAATCTTCTGAAATTCCTTAGGAATTTAAGGAAACCTAATCTTCTGGTGTGTAAACAAAAGGGACTAAGTATATTGCTTTCCCTCTGATATCTAGGAGCTAGGACTGCCCAAGTAGCCCCTAGGAGGATCTGGTGCTTACCATGGTCAAGCAAATCCAGCCATTCTTGTTTTGTTGCCTATTAAGTAAGTAATTACCTTTGGAAAACTTCACCTCTGTCATTAAAAATGCTCTTTCTCTCTTAAGAAAGCTTGAAAGGTGTGGGGGTGAACTGAGGCGAGGAGGCAGAATATCCCTGAAGAGGAAAGTTAAAAGAAACAGGGATTTAGTTAAAATAGAAGTTTATATTATCAAGCAAATAGGTTATTGAGGAAGGAAAATGAGTCATAGTTTAAAAAATGGAAATTTTACATGTTTCGGTGAGTGCTTCTCTGTTTTCACCAAGGAAAAGAAATGTATTTAACAGATTTATACAAATTGTCAATAGTCTGTTTACTATAAAGAAAAAAAACTTGAAAAAAAGATCTCTTATGGTATATACCAGCTATATATATAGTGTATAACAGATGCCCCAAAACTTGCTGTCTCGGTGGAGGCGAGAGCTGGCCCGGTTTTGTAGTTTTTGTCAATTTCCTTGGTGTAAGGTCTCCCACAATGGCGGATCCAATAAATGTAAACACGTGGACCTGGGAAGAGATGTACAATAACATACCATTACTCTTTCCATCATAAGACCCAATAAAGGCAAATAACCCCAGGAATGTAGACAATAGTAAAAAGCTGAGGGGGGGGGAAGGAAGTGATGAGTCTTGAGTACTTTTTATCTTTGTTTTTAATATAATTTAATTGTAAGTTTGTATAAGTTAATTTTTAATAATGACTGTGTTTAACAACCAGCTCACAACTTTTCCTGAATATTTAAGTTGGCTCTCAAGAACCAGTATGATCTGGTTCTAGCATGTATGACATTTGTGGAAAGGGGTTTGGAAGGTCACACCCCAAATTATTTCCTGTGGTAATTACCTCTTGGAGGGGTGGAGGAGGAGTTGTGGTGTATAGAAGGGACCTTCATGTTTTACTCTGCATACTTCTTTTTTGGTATAGAATAATAAAAGTGAATATAAGATGGTTTTGATGAAGTATCTATTTTTTTTTTCTAATACTTCCTTTCACTCCTTCCAACTGGACCCAAACCCCTGAGGTAGCATGGGTTGGCAGAGAGAGTATGGACTAGTCAATAAAAATTTGGTTTTTAATTCTGGTTTGGCCTCTGACAGTCTGGGTAACTGAGAACAAGTTACTTAACCTCTCTGAGCCTTGGGATCTTTGTTAAGTGAAGATACTTGGAGTTTAACTGTGAGAGTCTGTTTGGCTCTAACCTTTCCGTCCTGATTATTTCTCATAGAATTCAACATGTATACTGACTGCAGAAGATCCAGAGCACACCCACTAACAAGGAGTTCTGTGAAGTCTCAGCTCACTGCATTTATTACTTATTTTATTTCCTGACTTTTCAAAAGATTATAGACTTGAAACTCATGGTTACTGTTGGTAATCATGATAATTGGCTGTGTGGAGAGAACTGAGGTTTGGAAACTAGCTAAAGGAGGGTACAGGAGATGTTCTCAGATTAGCTCTGTTTATAGCAGAGGGCTTGTTGGCTGACTGGCTTCTTGATGGTGCATGTGACATGAGGGCATCGACATGGGGGCCCTGGAGGAGCCCTTTCCATGCTGCCTGCTTTGTGTATGTCTGGAATGAATTGGCTTGAGTAGCTGTCCTGAATGTTGAGTCTTCATTGAGTTGACTCTAATCTTTTGACCAGACAAATGAGGAATCTGTTCTCAATCAGAATAAGAACACGAGTTTTTATTGTTTTAATTTTTAAAAAATTTATGTATTTGAGAGAGAGAAAGAGCACGTGCGCACAAGTGGGGGAGAGGGAGAATCTCAAGCAGTCTCTCTGCTGAGCATGGACCCTCCCCCCAATCCCAGGACCCTGAGATCGTGACCTGAGTTGAAATCAACAGTCCACTGCTTAATCAACTGAGCCACCCATTTGCCCCTTTATTGTTTCTATTTTCAAACTATAAAATAGTTACTAAATTTATTGTAGAAAATTTAGCAAATATAGATGAACAAGAAAGAAAAAAGGCAGATCATTGATTTTAAAGTGAAGAATTTCCATTTTTGTTGTTGCTATGCTCTGTGTGTGTGTGTGTGTGTGTGTGTGTGTGTGTGTATGAATACATGGATGTTTGAAATAACATCATCCTTTCTGCGAATGAGGCATAGTGGAGACACAGAGCATGAGCTCTGGAGCCAAAGTGCTTAGGCTGGAATCCCAGCTCCACCTGCGAACTATGTGATCTTGGGTACTTTATCCTGCCATTCTGCTTTAGCTTGCTCATCTGTAAAAAGAAGATGCTAGAACCTGCCTTGTGGGTTTGTTGTGAGAACTAAATGAGTTAATAATATGAAACCCTTATGGAATAGTGCTTGACATGCTATTCAATGAATGACAGCTATTTTTATTTTATTCTATTATGTATCATTATACTATAGTTTACTAACCTTACCGTTGGCATGCAAGTGGCTTCTAATTTTTTTAAAAAGATTTTATTTATTTATTTGAGAAAGAGAGAGCATGAGCGAGCGAGGAGCAGAGGCAGAGGGACAAGCAGACTCCCTGCTGAGCATGGAGCCCAATGCCAGCATGATCTCATGACCCTGAGATCATGACCTGAGCCAAAATCAAGAATTGGGTGCTTAACTGACTGAACCATCCAAGTGCCCCAAGTGCGTCTAATTTTTCACAAGTGTGATGAAATCTTTTATAAGTTACAACTTTACAAATATCCTCAGGATAAATTCTTAGACCTGGAATCACTGAGTGTGCACATTTTAATGTTTTAAACTATATTGTGAAGATTAAAGTCCTCTCTGTATAAAGCATAAAGAACACCCATGTAAATGCACAAGCAAACGTGTCCCAACTCTCCCTCATGTCAATGCCGCTGAGTGGATTGGGCTTTCACATTCTTTATCAAAATGAGAAACACAGTCTATTTCCATAATGTATACAAATCTATGCTCTTCATCTTAAATGCAAAATAAATGCCCTGAGATACTATGAAACTGTGAAAAAATAATTAAATTGAAGGCAAGTATTTTTTTTTCCCACAAATTATTTCATCTGGTTGTGCCTAGGCATGGAAATACATCAGTGCTGAGCAACCTTCCCCATCTCCAGTAACCCCCCAAACTCCAAACCGCCCCCTACCCAGCCCCACTGCTGGACAACAACAGTGGAAGAGACACAAATTGCCTCAGGGAGAACATGCGCCTCCAGGGTGAGGGCAAAGGGCATTCCTGTCTCTCCTTCCCAGCCTTCTTGTCAGGACAGATTGCAGATCCTAATACTTCCAGCTGCTTTGAGGCAGATCCTTTCGGACGCCTGAGGGAAAGATGCTCCTTACTCTGTTTGAAAAGTTTGTTCACCTGACTGACAGGGCTGCTGGTGAGGGACAGCTACAGTGTGCAGAATATCAGCCAGGGTTCTACCAGAGACCAGAACCAACAGGACACTGGAGACTCTCTGGCAGGGGCCGGAGCTGCTGACCACAAGTAGGATTTCTTCCTCCCAGAAAATAAACTCAGTTTTGCTTTTAAGGTCTTTCTTCTGACTGGAAGAGCCCCTCCCAGATTATCGAGGACTATCTCCTTTACTTAAAGTTGACTGACTGCAGATGTTAACCCCATCTAGAAAGTACCCTCACAGTACCACGTAGACTGGTGTTTAATGAAGGGTTTATTGGCCTAGCCAAGCTGGCACACAGGCAGTCACAAGAAGAAGCCTGAACAGAGGCTTGAACACATGAACACGTGAACAGGGGTCTGATTCTCTCTCTCACCAGGTCGGGCCCTGAGCCCCTGGGAGCGCCACACCAGGCAATGCACAAGATTGCTGAGCTGTCGGAGAAGCTGCTCTTGGTCAACTCCTCTCCTAAGACAGGAGAGTGCCAGCCTCTCCTCAGAGGAAGGCAGAAGGGACTCATTATCTCTATGTTCATGCAGCCTGATTTGGAAATTATAATTCATCAAGTTCATGTAATTGATGATTTTAGAGGGAAATCTTGAATATCCACTCCAAAGACTAGTGGAGGCAATAGAAGTCTAGTCATGACATAACTCTGTGTTTCCAAATATAATTCCAAAGTGAGTTCAGAGGAGCTCTACTTCCATGGGATAGTAAAGGTGCAAGGTGGAGAGTCCATGATCAAAAACATTTTAAGAAATTTTGAATTAAAGTTAAACATGTTTCTTTACAGAAAAACTGAGAAGTCTCCTTCATAGGTTACTGTGAATAGGGACTCTTGAAAGGGGCTGTGGTATGCAGTATTTCAAACTGACTTGATTGGGCAATCAAATTTTTGCTGAGCACATTTTGATTCTAGAGTCTCATGAAGTACTTTGGGGAAAGATGTTATAATCTATAGTGTTGGCCACTGAGAATACAGATGGGATAAAATTTCTTCCAGATTCTCTCATGCACTGCCATCTAGCATCACTAGCTTCTGTACAAAAGTAAGTTTGTAGAAGTTATTGAACGCCCAGCCTCATTCACTGGATGTCCATATGCGGCAGGTATTATGACCAGTGGTGGGAACATGGGATTGCTCAAGACTGACACAGACCCTCATCTCATGGAGCTTATGTCTTTCTCTAGACATGTGTCCCCTTCTCAGCAAGTGGCTCCCTGGTTCCTCAGCTGCTCTAGATGGAGGTCCAGCAGACCCATCATCCACTCTGGTGCATAGGTTAAAGGATTATAGAAATGAGACCATATATCCAAACAGTCTATGCCTTGGGTGGAGGAAGAGAAGTGCTAAGAAAAATCATATTTATCTTGCCAGAGAGCTCAATCAAAACCAGAAGAAAGAGAATCCTTTCATGTGGGGTGGGTAGTTTGGCAAAAAGCAATGCCTCTAGGGCTGATAGGAATAAAAGGTGGCCAATCTCGCCTTCCTGCTGCCAGCATTTTCTCTTGACAGCCAAAGACATCCTTGACTGAAAACCCTGAATATGGGGAGATTCAAATAACTAAAAAAACCTCAGGTTTTTCATAGCATATAAAGTTAAAAAGCCAGCCAGGAAACCCCGTACCTATGGTTCTTACCTCTAGGTTTCTCATTGGTCTTAGTTTGCTGAGGATAATTTTAGTCAACGTGAGACACTCTACTGTGGGTCTTAAAAAAAAAAAAAGAAACAGATTGGTTGTCTTAGGCTGGACGGAGGATTCCTTGGTTTGCCACACCCCATATCTTACTGGTCAAGCTCATCTGAATCAGTTGTAACATAGCTAGCCAGTGCTTAGTTGTGAGTACAACTGCAAGCTTTCTAGAGTGGATATCCTATCCTGGGCAGTGCTAACTGGCAAGGAGGAAGTGAGTCTCTAAGGCAATCACGGGGGGGGGGGGTATGGGAATGACACTGGGGGTTGTCTTTTCTATCTTACATTTGATATCAATTAACAAGTTTGTATTAAACATTTATTTTATGTGAAGTGTAAAAGAAAGGGACATTAAAGTAGGTCAGATATCTTGACAGCAGAAATTTAACTCGAAATGGGAAAGTATAAGTGGATATTTCCTCAAGTTGGAATTGGCCATGGACCTGAAAATTATTCCCTTTATGTTTATTCTAGTGTCTAGCCTCTGCCCTTTCTCAGCCCCTTTTCCGTAATGCTTCCATTTGGCTCAACCATACTCCATTCTTAAATCAGTTCTGAGGAGGTCAGTGAGCAGGTTCAGTATCCTTGGCTTATCAGATATTGGGGCATGACTTAATCTTGTTGTTATGGACTGTTTTGGGGATGAGTACTGACCTGCCCATTCAGTTCTAGCTTCCCCTTAATACTGTCCTCCCATTGATCTCTACCCCATCCCACCTTGATGTTTAAATTTTGACATTCCTTTTTCTAGATCTCTTTGGACTCTGTAAAAGCTCTTAACTTTGTAGGAGCTGGTCCTCTAGTGAGTCAGTTTCCTCAACCAAATTCTCACTCAGCCTGAGCATGATTGAACCAAGTGAGAGAAAATTTTCTCTGTGGGTCATATGTGACCATATGAAACTTTGTAAATGCTCAGGGCCAGTCTATGTGGGTTCAAATCCTGGATCTGTCATTTACTTGCTGTATAATCTTTAGGAAATCACTTAATCTCACTGGGCCTCAGTTTTCTCATGTATAAAATAGATATATAAGCTCATAGCATTGTTGGTAGGATTAACGAATGGCAAAGCAATATTATTGGCAAATAATGGTAAATTAATGGTAAAACAATATTATTGTTACTAATATTATTTTTCTGGTTGGTCTAAGGGGTCTCTCAGTTCAATGGGGACAGAATTCATCAGTTTGGGTTCTGTTCCTAGAGAGTAGCAGGGGTATGGGAAATGTGTATCTCGATTGCCAAACCACAGTGGTATTTCCTATTGGCAGAGAGTTCAAGACTGACCCTGGACATGTTCTCCCAAATCTGCTATACTAACTTTGGAGTTAGGAGTTGAAACACAGTCCACTCTAATTTTGAGTGCAAAGTAATGACTCTCACCATGGCATATCAGAATCCACCACTGATCCATTAAGCAGAGGTTTAGGCAAGGCATATAGGCAACCTCTTACCTCTTTTACTGCTGAAACACCACTTGGCTGAGTACCCCTCCCCACCTTTGAACCCCAAGCTTTGAACTGTTGCCTAAGACTCTCACACCTTTTCTTTAAAAATACTTCCTAATTTGACTGTTACCCTTGGGGAAATCTACTTGCCAAAAATTCCAACAGTAACTATAGGCTGAGATCCTGGGAGTGAATTAGTGTTGAATTTCTGGGCAATTTGCCCTAAATGCTAATGTATAAAAATGCACCTGGATGAGGACATTTTTCTTCTGAATCACAGATTCATGGCCCAATTTTTACTACTAAGAAGAAAAGTGCTACTTTTTAAAAAGCTAAGTTCATTAAGTAGATAACCACTACAGAGATGTACCCAACCTGAAGGCTGAGACTTGGTGACATCACCGTTGTGTCCCTCACAGCTCTTAGCCAAGTACCTTGAACTTTCTTGACACTCCTCATGATACGGTGTGCTGAAAAGTGGATATGTACTGGAGGCGTAGAATGTTGGGTTCAAATTCATGTTCTGCCACTTATCTACCAGTGGTGGGGCCTCGACTAAGTGTTTAACTTCTTTGAGAACCACTGAAGAAAATAATGTAAGTGAAGTACCTGACACATTCTCTTCCGTTGCTGAATGTTATGTAATTGAATCTAGAATTTCTTCCCAATTCTGGGGACCCTCCTGGGCTTTTGAGAAACTTCTCTTGCAGTACTTAGTTTCATAAACTTTTCTCAAAACCCTTGCTATTAGAAAATAATTTATTCGGTATAACCTAATTTTTTTAATCATAGAGATAAATCACATTTGCTCTTTTGCTGCTCATCTAAAAAAGACTAATTATTATGCCTTTGGTAAAAATTAGCCACTTTTAAAAGTAGAATATAAATTATTCTTAAATTGTTTTTGTTAAATCATTAAATCCTTGGAACAGATGTTAATTTTTTTTGAGTAACATTTTACTTCTTATCCTTTGAAAATTCTCAATGCAAGCTTCTAGGCAAAAAACCCAGATTACTCACCAAGATAGATAATCAGATTGGAATCAACTTTTCATAAGCAGATAGTATAAACTAAGAGATGATGGATTCTAAGGAAAAAGGACCATGGTCCCAGAATTCCACATCCACCCAAATTGTCATTCAATTGTGAAGACGTAAGAAGACATAGAAAACATGCTACCTACATAGCTTTCATAAAAACAGTTACTCAGGAAAATACTCCAGCCAAATGAAAAATAAATCAGAATAAAGAAATCAAGAAGGCAAGCCAAGGCATAAAAGATAGAATGGTGAGTATGAAATTCATAGTAACTAAGAGATAGTGTCACTGTAAGCTTAATGCAAATTTTAAGGATTTTTTTTTTATGCCAGAGGAGACAGATTATAACAGTAAAACAATCTGTAACTAAAATTTCAGTTTACTTCAGTGAAGGCTAAGAGTTGGGAGAGGAATTAAAATTCTGCTGAAATTCTGATCTTGTGGTTGTGTGGAGATAGTTTATAAATTTTGAATAATTCTTGACTTCGATTGAGAAAGAGAAATTCAGTTATATTTGGTTATATTTGAAATAAACACAAGCTAATAAAGAAGAAAGGAAGCAAAAAGCAGATATAATAAACTGAAGTACAAATTAAGAAGGTGGCAAGAAGACTACTTCAGTAGTAAGTATATATGAGTGGGTGGAATGAATGTGAATGAGTTCCTTCCCTTCCCCGCACTGCTCAACACCACGTGCACACACTCATAAGCAGAGGCTTTCCAAGTAGGTGAAAAAGCAAGATCACTATTTTCCACTTACAGAGACTACTTAAAAGTAAATGACAAAGAATTGTTTTTAAAAAGAGACATGAAAAGATATATCAGGTAAATGCATACAAAAATATGTTAGGGGTGAAATAGAAGAGAAAGGAAATATTTAAGACAAAATACACGAAAATAACAGGGGCTATTTTAATATTAATAAAAGATGAAATCCACTCAGAACACATAACCTTTATGCACTGAAAAGTGCTTTACTGAATTGAACTATTTGCAAGCACTATGGCAAAAGAAAATTTAGAAAAGTTAAAAAAAATTCTTACAAATTAATTAGAAGTGTACACTGCAAAAAAATACTAACAGGTAGTTTATAAAAGAACAAATACAAACGTCCATTAAACATATAGAAAGGTTCTTGACCTCTTTATATTCAATGAAATGCAGATTAAAGGCACAGTGATATTTTTTCACATATCCAATTGGCAAAGAATTTAAAACACAGTTATGATAGTTTGTAAGGATATGGAAATCAGTACTCTCAAACAACTTTTGGTGGAAATGTGGACTGATAAAATATTTATTTTTGGAGAAGTGTTTGTTAGTATTTATGAAAAATTTAAAATGGATCCATTTCTAGGAATTTATCCTACAGACACATTCACACACCTGCACAAAGACCTATTTATAAAGATATTCAGTATAGCATTATTGGTAGTAAAGAAAAATTAGAAATAACTGATGTGTTCATCAGCAGAAATTAAATTTTAAGACTTCCCCTACAATAGAATACTATGCAGCTATTAAGAAGAATGAGGTATCGGGGCGCCTGGGTGGCTCATTGGATTAAAGCCTCTGCCTTCAGCTCAGGTCATGATCCCACGGTCCTGGGATCGAGCCCCACATCAGGCTCTTCACTCAGTGGGGAGCTTGCTTTCCCCCTCTCTGCCTGCCTCTCTGCCTACTTGTGATCTGTCTGTCTGTCAAATAAATAAATAAAATCTTAAAAAAAAAAAGAATGAGGTATGAAATGATATGGAATGATCTCCATAACATTATGGGGAAAAAAGCACAAATGTCATAGCAGTATATATGTGCTCAGTGTTGTACTTGGTGTTGGGGACACAAAGATGAATTTGGGTACAATTTCTTTTTGGAAGGCCCTTACCATGAAAAAGATCAGCGTACCTTTCGTAGATAATTCAAAATGACAATAATGCTAAACCATGGGGGAAATATGAAAGTACGACAAAGGAGGTTGTTAACAGCATGAAGTGTTTGAGGATGAAGAACACACATCCAAGGAATTCTTGGATACCAGCTGGAAGTCCTACAATTCAACTCAATTCTGACACTATCTACCTGGAGATAGCATTAGATCCCACAGATTAGTGGCTCAATTCTACAAGACTGCCCTCCACTTCAGGTGTTGCTAGATTTGGCCCAGGTTGTCACCTGTGCTGCTGATGGACCAGCTATAAATCAGGGGTTCCCATGACTCCCTCTTTGGATTTGGCTAACTGGGTAGAGTGACTTACAGAACTCAGAGAAACAGTTATTTACTAGATTACCAGTTTATTATAAAACGATATAATTTAGGAGCAACTGGGTGGAAGAGATACATAAGGCAAGATGTGAGGAAGTGTGAAGAACTTCCATGCCTTCTCCCAGGGCACCATTCTCCCCATGTCTCCACATTTTCACCAACCCAGAAGCTCTTGAAACTCCCTCCCTTTGAGTTTTTACAGAGGCGTCATTACATAGGCATGACTGATTAAATCATTGATGTTGGCGAGTGCTTCAACCTCCAGCCCCCTTTTTGCTCCCCAGAGGTCAGGGGTGTGGGCCTGAAAGGTCTAACCCCCCAGTCACATTGGTTGGTTCTGCTGGCAAGCAGCCCTCCTCCTTAGGTGCTTTCCAAAAATCATCTCATTAACATAACAAAAATCACCTAATTTTATTGCTCTCATTACTTAGGAAATTCCAATGGTTTTAAGGGCTCTGTGCCAGAAGTGGGATGAAGACCTGATACATGTTTCTTACTATAGTTCACAATGCTCCTTGGACTTATTGGAATATAGATAATGTGGGCCCACAGTTTCTTCTTTGGAAAGCATAAAAAAGTTTGGAAACCATGATTTACTAGAAAGACATCCTGGAAAAGCTTCAGGGATGGGCTAGGGCTATGGCAATCCTTTGTCATCCCCCCCCACTATGAGGTCTGGGAACTTTCACGGAAGATCTTCTTATCTTCAGGCAGAGGGCTCAGTGCAGTGTGTGTCCTATCTGAATGTTGTTTAGATAGTATTTTTTAAAGGAATAAAAGAATCTGAAATCACTTGACTAATTTCTACCCCTTCATGCATGGAATTTTTTGTCTCATTACACTTAAAAATATTGAAGTTGCTCATTCTCTTGGTACTTGACTCATGGATAGCATCTTACTTTTTCATGTTTCCATGATTGGTACATATCTTGCTTTCTTTGTCTGAAAGCCCTGTTTACTCCTTTTCTTCTTTAGTTTTCAGCTCAGATACAACCTCTTACCAGAAGCTGTTGTAGCTGACCTTGCAAGTCTTGGCTGGTATCTGTCTTCACATCTGTTGTAGCACATATCCTGTTGTTTGGGTCTAGTTTGTTTATGGGTCTGACACTTCCACGAGGGTAGAGCTGTTTGAGGGTAGGCTGGCAGCCAGCTCAGGGCCTGACGTATGCTCAGTTCATGTTCAATAAATACTTTCTGAGTCATTTAGTTAGTGATCAAGTGAGCTGGGATACCTCTTTTCCTGAGATAGAAGTGAAGTGGGAGAGGAGATGCGATGACATGGCTGATTGGACAAGTCAGGACAGAAGCAGACTTGCTCTAAGACAACTGTTATCTCAGTGAAGGGGAGGTTAAGCCACCTGCTGAGAGCAGGGGAGGCAGGGAGCTGGTCAGACCCTTGAGGAAAGTGGTAAAGGTTTGGAACAGCTGTTATGGAGAACGGAAATGGAGTAGATGAGAAACCCTTGAGGGCCCAGTTAAGATTGGAGTTCATAAATTTATAATGGTGCCCAGTAACATGAATATGTAATTTTCTCCAGAAGGGTTTAGCAGACCTAAGCCAGAAATAGATAAAATAATGTTAGTTACTATTTATTCATCCCAGGATCTATGGTATATAATTAAAGTGCCCATTCTCTATTCCTCATAGTGAAGTATGTGATGAAGTAATTATTATCTCCATGATACGGATGGAAAAACTGAGGTCTGTGGAGATTAACAACTTAATAAAGTCATACAGCTGACCACTGGCTAAGGCATAAACAAACCACAGACTGATTCCAAAGGTAGTACTTTGTCTGAGGCCATGCCATTCCACTGATGCTTCCATGAATCTGGTTGGGTTGAACTGAGTTGGCTTTGTCATGGTGAAGGCAGTAAGAGACAAAGGAAGCTAGAAAGGATAGAAAAGGTACAGGCTAGCCTGCTGCCATAGACTAAATGTGGCTTTAGGTGAGCTAGTATCTGAATCCAGGTATGTTTGGAGGCCTCCCAAGTGATGAAAAACTAAAGGTATCAGCAATATCAAAGACTAGCTTTAAAAGTGTAAAGGACCAGGGCAAGGGCATAGATAGAAAGGTGTGGTTTGCATTTAGGAGACCTATTTGACCCAATTCCAGGTGATGTAAAGCTAAAATGTAGCCATGGGAATGGATGTGAATGAATCAGGGTTAAGGAGACCATAGAACTACAAGATCCTTCTGCATTATTTCTTGGAAGGTCAATGCCTGCCACAGTTTAGATGTTTTCAATATTTACTGAGTGAATAAGAGGATAGTCACACACACACACACACACACACACACACACACACACACACACACACATACACACACACCCTATAAAGTAATGGGACTTCTTGTGTGGTTTGTGAGCATTTAACACTCTTTTATAATCCCACTGTACCCATGATCAAATGAAGTGAAAACCCAAATTTGCCATCAAAAATGAAAACAAAATGCTTCCCTGAAGTGGCTGTCTGATTTTTGGAGAGAAAGTTACAGGAGCTCAAACATTTGAAACTATTCTCAAGAGAAAAGAAAGTTCAGCGAACACAAGTTATTGTTTTTATGGATGAGAAGAACGGTGATAAAATTGAGAAATGCCAGTCTTCTGTATTTCTGTTTTTTCCTATCCCGTTACATGAGTTAACACCTACATGCTCCTTCAACAAAGAAAGTACGAATAGTCTGTGTTTCATGTGTTCTACCAGGGACTCAGGCTTGGTCAATACTTCCATGTTTTAAAACCTGTAATCAAGACATAAAGTCTTATTTAAGCTAAGTCATGGTTATCCTACACAAATGGAGTATAAAACAGAATCCTGATTCATGAATTAGTTCATTGTTTTTCCCTGCTGATGTTTGATTGTTAGGTATAACATACACGCATGCCAAGTGATGAGAGATGAAACAGCATGATGTAATCTTGCTGCGTTTCAAAGAGTAAAGCCTCCAGGGTATTGGTAAACACACAGCTAAACAGAGCTTCACAATACACTTCTGTGTTTTATGGTTCTGTCAAAATCAAAGGAAATGTATTTACTTTGGAACAAATAATTGTGGGAAATTTCTATAGTGTCCCTGTGGCTTGTTTTTCATGGTAACTAGAATTCCCTTTGGTGTGTGAATAACATTGTATAAGTAAGCAGTGTTGGACAAGGGACAAGATGTATTCCAGCCCTAATTACGGTATAGAGGAGTTTTACCCTAGGCTTCTTCACTTGTCAGGAAATAGCCATGGAAAGGTGCATTATTGTTCCACAATTAACAGAATTAAGGCTCTTAACTGAATATAGTCTTGGTGAAATATAAGAAAAAGGCAATTTCTCAACTCTCAATTTTTTGATCATTAAAACTAAGAGCTAGCCCAGGCTCTCTGTACTTTGTTCCCTTTGTGATTTTGCGGTAGAGAGGGTAACCTCCATGAGACCTGGCTATCTGGCTCTGGCATTTTCTATGTACTTGCAAACAGCATTCAGCTCTTTCTTGTTTAACTATGTGATATGATGGTGAAGACATACTGTAAAGAAGTCCTTCTTCTTAAGAATACACCCATAAAAGGGACACTCTAAGAAATAAAATCTGTGAACCAAGAATTTTTAACACCCTCCAAGTCATACTTTCCTCCTACCTTTCTTCTAGTAGAATTAAACCATAACACTTAATATTTTTCTATATATATTTTTTTAATTTTATTTTTTCAGTGTTCCAAGATTTATTATTTATGTACCACACCCAGTGCTCCATGCAATATGTGCTCTCCTTAATACCCACCACCAGGCTCACCCATCCCCCACCCCCACCAAAACCCTCAGTTTGTTTCTGAGTTCACAGTCTCTCATGGTTTGTCTCCCCCTCCAATTTCCCCCAGCTCACTTCTCTCCATCTCCCCATGTCCTCCATGGCATTCTTTATGTTCCACAAGTAAGTGAAACCATATGATAATTGACTTTCTCTGCTTGACTTATTTCGCTCAGCACAATCTCCTCCAGCCCCATCCATGTTGATACATGCTGGGTATTCATCCTTTCTGATGGCTGATTAATATTCCATTATATATATGGACCACATCTTCTTTATCCATTCATCTGTTGAAGGGCATCTTATCTCTTTCCACAGTTTGGCAACTGTGGCCATTGCTGCTATAAACATTGGGGTACATATGACTTTTCTTTTCACTACATCTCTATCTTTGGGGTAAATACCCAGTAGTGCAATTGCAGGGTCATAACGTAGCTCTATTTTCAATTTCTTAAGGAATCTCCACACTGTTTTCCAGAGTGGCTGCACCAACTTGCATTCCCACCAACAGCGTAAGAGGGTTCCCCTTTCTCCACATCCTCTCTGACATTTGTTGTTCTCTGTCTTGTTAATGTTTGCCATTCTAACTGGTGTAAGGTGATATCTCAATGTGTAAACCTTAACACTTTAAATTTGTCTGAAATGACAAAGACTCACTCTTCAGACACTCTCAGATATCACCCTGCATTGCATGAGGTAGAAATAGAAATGTCCTTAGTTGTCTGAAACCTGGAGAGACCAGACAGAGAGACCACACCCTCAGTTTTCTGAAGGCTCAGTTGATTCTTATACTATGATTGAATGTCATTATTCTAATTATAAAGCATTTATATTGTGAAACTGGCAAGCATGGGGTTAATTGATGACACTAATACGGATATGTCAAGGCAGAACTAATGATACACTTTGGAAGATAAGAATGCATTAGAACGGATTGTCAGCAGAATCCCAGTGAAAGTGAGTCATAGCAAAACAGAAACAACAACATGTAAAAAATTCCCAAAACTCATGAAAACATGTTATTAATCTTGAATTTCATTCTGTCATAGTTAGAAGAGTATATGTCATGGTCCTTGACTAGAGATTATAGACATATTATATCTGGATTCTAGCTATGTTTCCCCCACATTTTTATTGCTTATCTTTCTTCAGAATAATGAAAGAATTAGTTCAATTGATTCATTGCTATTCCTGGGAACTACTTTTATAAATAAGGACTACTGTATGAACTCTAAGACTTGATATATTTCATTTCATACAAAATGGATTTCTATATTATTAATCAAAATGGTTATATAAAACACCATATACTGTCATTATGCTCTAAAAATTAGAGTATTCCAGAAAAGAGGAAAAAGAACCTGCATGACTTGTAATTTACATCCTGAAGTTTCTTCCTTTCTCTGAAAAACAATTAAGAACATTTTTTTTCCTCCTTCTAAATCAACAACACCCAATTGTGAGAATTGGGTGGTACTTAATTCTTATGAGAATGTCACTGAAAAGGCCTAACTCTATTCCATTTAACCTTGGTTTCAAATTATTTCTCTAGTATCTTGTATTTTCCTTGGTGATCTGTGCTAAGTAAGGCACTCTTATTAGAGCCGCATGGCTGGAAGGAAGATTGCCCAGGCATCAGGTGGTCAGGAAGTGGAAATCAATAAGTATAGGTTTCTTTCAAGAAGTTGACAGTGAAAAAAAGAAAAGAAAAGAGAATGGATGGTAACTTGAGGGGTAGCGTATCAAGGGAATGTTCTTATAGGTTGGGAAGAGAGACTGTAGCTTGCTTATAGGCTGAAGGGGGGAAGGATCAGTGGAGAGGGAGAAAGGGAAGAATCAAGCCAATGACAATTGATATGATACTCCAAGAGGATGAACTGGGTAAGATCAGTGTCACAAGCTTAGTGGTTAGCCCTGGAACCTATTCTGTTCTCTGTGCTGGGTAGGAAGAAAGGAAAAACGAATGGGAGTTTGGAGATATTTGGAAGAGGAATTGGGCAAGTTAAAAGAGCTGTCCTATGGCTTCAGCTGAGGTAATGTGGTGGGAGGATTTGGAGAAAGGAAATGATGTGGAATTGGCTTTGTAGGGAATGCAATTGGGTTTCACTGAATGAAAGTACTGTTGTGTAGGAAAAGTTGCCAGTTGAGGTTGGATTGGATTTAATGGAACTATTCAGTTTTAAATTATTGTTATTTTTATTTTCAGTGTTTCCAATAATAGTTAGAACCTTGGAAGAAGAAAATGTGACCATGGATGGTTTGAAGACTCAGGTTAGGGGTTCTCCAAGTAAGTTAAGACTGGAGAACCTGGGCTAATAGAATTAAGGGAACTAGATAGAGATACTAAAATGGTATAAAAGGGACCAACAAATAGTAAGGTAGGGTGTGTTTTAGGAAATGGAGGAAAATGAAGGCAGAGAGCAGATTTCATAGGGATTAGAGGTTATCCTCAACGAGGGACATTTAAGAGTTTAAGATCTTGGAGGTGAGCAATTCCAAATTACAGATAACCAGATCTTAAGGGGAAAGGGGTTTCTGTTTGTAGAGCAGACAAATAGAAAAATTGAGGTGATCAGGGTATGCAAGATACAGGGCTTAGAAGGGGAGACATAACGGGCATGGAGGTGACTGCAGGGTGTGAACTTCTGTTATATCGGTACTTATCTCCTTGATAGCACTCATTATAATAAATAATGTTCTCTTATTATTATGTGTCTGCTTTCCCACCAGACTGCTAATTCACAGAACCTGAATAATGTCTTATTTACCTTTATATTCCTAAGGCATGATGTAGAGTTCTATGGCACCTATTAATACAGCATAATTGTTAAATACATGAGTACGAATAAAATTCAAATCAGGTATAATTCATGAAAGAGCTAAGAAACATGACAGCAAAAAAAAATGGAGGAAAGTGATGTATATGGATGGTTTTGAATTCAGAGGTAAGCACATGTTGGGAGGTGACTGAACTAGGTTTGCGATTAGAATATGCTCATCTCAAAGGTGGTGGGTTATGGGATGAATGGTTACCATTACAAGGGGTTGTAAGGGAAATGATACCTTCAGGGAAAAGCCAGTATTGAGGAGAAAGGACAAAATGGGTGTTTACACTGAGACAGAGGTTCCACAGGGCATGTGGAAAGGCCTGGTGGGGGTGCAGGAATTCATGTTGTGGGGAGGGATGGAGTTGAGCCAAACTGGAAATAGAGTATAAGAAGTAATCACAAAGTGTGGACATTTCCCTGTAGGGCAATAGTCCAGGAATAGGAAAGAGGAAGGAGATTGGAAGGCAGGCTGAAGATGCAATGGTGATTTTGACAGAGTTTGTTGAAATAATACTACCTAACATGGATTGAGACCTTATTATATGCTAGATAGACACTGTAAGGTACACTTTATTATCTCAAGGATTTCCACAGCAATAATATGAGCTAGATAACATCATTTCTATTTTCTGGAAGGTGAAGTAACCTTCCCAAGGTCGCACTGTTGGATAGTAGCTGGCCTAGGACTCAAACCTCCAGCTCTTAATCATTATGCATTCAGTCTTCAAAATAAACCCCCAAGTTCCAACAAGTAGTGTTGCTTTTTCACAGACACTTCCCATGTGTCATCCAGGGGTGAAAGTTCTAAGAACTCAGGAGATTTCAGGCCCTTGTTCTTTTAGGTAGTAATCAGGAGAAGGACATTCATTTCTGTTCAGCCCACGGTGGGCGATCTTCAAAGCTCCATGGTGAGTCACAGCTTGGGAAAGCACCTCAAAGACGGAGACAATTGCAGCATATATAGATTATTGATTTCGTTTATTTTACTCTTCTTCAGAAAGGGCTAGGTAATTATGGAAAATGTGTAGCTTTGACAGAAGAAAAAAATGCCTTAATAACAGACTAAAAAAGACAAAGGCATTGATGAACTTCTGTGAAGAGATGTATGTGTGTGTGTTGCTGAATGGGAGAAATAGCAGTTGTGTGTGGAGGTACACGTTTTGATAGTACATGAGGCAGAACCAAATGTTTTCCTGTGGTGACAAAACTGAAGGAAGCCCAAATTAAATACACTTCGTTGTAAATCATGCCTCACGTGTATATTTGAATGGGCTGTGTTGTGCTCAGCGAGAGGGCTGAGCAAGGACAGAAGGGCCTGTGGGGTGTCAGGCATGCACGAGAGAGAGACACACACACTGGGTCCAGTGTCTGGGGGCTGAGTGAATTGGAGTGAGTGGGGAAGGTGTAAATGCGGACTCCAGTAGAACACAAAGAGCTTCATCCGGGAACTCAAAATGTTATCATGTGTGGGCCAAGAGGAATTTAGAATTGGGAGAATACTGTTAGGAAAAAGGTCACATGAATGTGGGCTCAGATATGCTCTCCTGGTACCCTGGGTTATTTTCAACCACATGGTGGTCCTCACTCCTGGGTTTGTGGAAAGAGCTATTCACCCCCCAGTACCAGAGGCAGTGGGAGGAAATTTGGCTTGAAAAATAATTCATAATAAACTACATGAGACATTTTTAGTGTGTATTCTGGGAACATGTTGAGGAGTTTGCAACTCCTGCCATTTTGGCTTTCTCTGACCTCAGTGTATCTGAGTGCTGGTCAAGAGATTAGTTACAATCCACTCTGTGGCAATTCATGCATCTTGTTCACCTTAAAGATCTTTATTTCATAATTATTTGGTACAATGCTAGGTAGTGCATATGACAATCTTGATCTACATTCTGCTACTTAGCAGGTGAAATGTGACTTTAGGTAGGTATATGTGTCTCCATTACTCACCTAAAATAGGAATAATCGAACCTACCTTCCAATATTGCTGTGAGGACTCAGTGATCCATGGGCAGAGTGCATAGCACAGGGACTGTTGCATAGTAGGTCTCCAATAAATGTTAGTTACCTTGCCCTTACCCTTCTCTCACACTTTGGTGTTGGTGTGATTCTGATCATGTCTCTTTGACTCAGTTGCTGTACACCCTGTCAATTAGACATACTAGATTTGTCTTCTACCTCTAGGCCATTCAGAAAAGAGGTTGATATTTTGATTGTTCAAGGAAATGTGTTTAGATTGAATGAATTAAGAGATGGCTATGTTGAAATCATTTTTACCATTATAAGAGTAATAGGAATACCTGACAGGGGGGGTGGAATCCATAGTTTTGTTTGAGAACCCAAGAAGACATAAAGGGAATGGTATTGAAACAATTTTCCAAGTCACTGTGAAACTTGTAGATCACAACATTTTGCAAAATAACCACTTGGAAAAATATTTATCAGTATAATTAAAGCTAAATATACACATACCATATATTTACCAACACTTTTACTCCTGGCTATATACTCAATAGATAGGAGTACCTGTGTTCACTAGAGGACACATACAGGAATGTTCCTAACAGCTTTTTTCATAATGGCTACAAATCGAAAACAATCTGTATGCCTATCCACAGTAGAATGGATACATAGTTTGTGGTATTTTCAACACCCAAACGAAAAAAAGGACAAGTTAATAATATATACAATATCATGTATGAATCTCATAACGTTGAGTGAAAAAGTCAGACATAAATAGGACGTGTTATCTGTGGTGAAATAAAAATGGCCACATTTTTTTTTGCAAATACTTTCAGTAGGATATAGAGTTTATATATTCCTCTCTTGAATATCAGTTGCTGTTGTGACTTGCTCTGACCAATGGAATATGGTGGGGTGGGGAGTGTGAGGGGGAAGGACCCCTGTGTGACTCCTCAGTCTAGGCCTCACCCTCTCAGAGCACGGATGTCACCTGATAAATGCCTGGTCTGCCCTGCTGGACACACACAGGCCAACTGACAGCAAAAACCACTAGGTATTTATTTGAGCCTCGTTAGGCCATGAACCACCAAACTGAGCTGCCACATAACTGTAGCCACATGAGTGACCCAAGCTGAGACAAACAGGGGAACTTCCCAGCTGAGCCCAAGCCAAACTGCTGACCCAGAAAATTACGAGCAAAGAATGGTGGTTGTTTTAAACAATTAAGTTTTGGGGTGGTTTGTTATTTTGGAAAGATAACTGTTACAGTGTATGACTTTATATTTCTATGAAGTTCAACAATAGGATAATTTATAACGAGGGAGGTCATAAAAGCAGTTAGCTTTGGTGGGACGCTGGAAGGTGGTGTAAGGAAGCCCCTCAGAAATGCTTTACTTGGGGCACCTGGGTGGCTCAGTGGGTTAAAGCCTCTGCCTTCAGCTCAGGTCATGATCTCAGGGTCCTGAGATCGAGCCCCGCATCAGGCTCTCTGCTCAGCAGGGAGCTTGCTTCCCCTTCTCTCTCTCTGCCTGCCTCTCTACCTATTTGTGATCACTCTGTCAAATAAATAAATAAAATCTTTAAAAAATAAGAAAAAGGCTTCACTTATTGAGCTTGTTGATGGTCACACAAATCTATTCACTTAGTAAAAATTCATCAGATTGTACAGTTGAGCAACTGAGATTTTTGTGCTTTACTCTATGCAACTAATACCTTCATTGAAACACACACACATACACACGGAGTGTGCACATGATCTGGAATCTTGAGAGATACAGGCATGGCACTAGACAGATGAGTTAGCGAGCAAGAATGCAGGGACTGGCAGAGTCTGCAAAACACCAGAGAAGGAGAGTCAGTCTGACTGTTGAAGAGGGAGGCAATTCATTTAAAATATACTTATAACCCACCTACTTTGGACAAACACTCTGATTGGGATAAATACTTGAATAAAACACAGTCTGACCTTGTAAATTACATGTGTTAAGCCAGGCCAGGCCAGACAAAGACAAAGGCGAGAACTCAATTATATTATTTCACCACAACAAATGGTCAACTGAGGACCAAAAAATGTAATAAAAAACTAGATTATAAATCCCATCATGCTCTTTGAGAGATAAACTGAATAAATACTGCTTATTAAAGTTCAGATCCATCAGCAAACCTATAGAATTCTATCATTAAGCATGATGTGTTTGTGAGACTTGAAGCTACCACGGAGTTTAGCAATTGTCAAGATTGAAAGTGCTACCCCTCCTTGGTTAAGATCACATTTTAATACTTTTGTCAATGAGCTTTACATTGCAGCATATCAAAGCAGAGAGTGGTTAAACAATTTCATTCATCCTTTATTCACTATTAAGTACAATGTTAAGTTTCTGGAAAATATGACACTGCTCTTAGCTTCCACAAAGGGTAAAATTGTTCAGTGAGCTGGATGAAGGCTGAGAATGAAGCCAACGCAGAAGAGGGCAGGCTGGGAGGTAAAGAGGTAGGATCTGATGACATTGTTTGAGCCTCCAAATCTAGCTGTACTGAAGCATACAGAACTTTCCTTTATTATATATTTGACTTTTTGTTACTTGCAGAAACCCTAACCTTGACTGTCCTTCCTACCTCCTACCCCTCCTTGGCTGCTAGCTAAACCCTTGTTTTCTCTTCCTAGGCCCAAAACTGTCTAGGGTTATCCTCCTTCTAGACAACTGCATATAGAATAAAGGTGTGATAGATGAGGGTAGTGGCCAAAGGACTGGAAAACAGTAACAATGGCAAGATCTAGAATTTTTTTTATTTGAAAATATGAATTCTAGCTGCCATCGTGTCACTGACCCAGAGGCGTGGCACTGACATCATTATAATTGCTTATATGTGGATATAACCTTACTGCACACATATATTAAAGATAAAACTTGGGGTAAGGTGAACAAACACTAAACAACTTTAATACATTTGCTTTACCTTTTAACCACTTAGTTAATTAACCTATTAACTTCCCGTTGTGAATTGTAACCACCTGTATCTCTTAAGATAATTGGAATCATTGCTATTTATCAAGAGGCATGCTTTAATTTATTATGTGTTACTTATATAATTAAATACTTCATAGTAGACCCTTATATATGTGAGCTTCATGTATTTCAATTCAAGGAAAACTTATGTTAGTCATTAGAAGTGCCAAGACAGGAATAAGATATGGCCTTCATCCTTAGGGAACTTAAAACTTAGCGAGAAAGACAGATATATAAGCTGTGGGAATAGAAAAGGACATGTTGTAGGTGTCATCTCGTAGTAATATGTATCATCTGTTATCCAAATGTATATGTAAATAAAAGTTGCGAGTTCAAAATTAGGCAGGCAAGGAGAAACTGTGGTTCTTTCACAAGCTGTATTATATTATGATCTCTTACCTGCTTGTCTCCCAAAGGAGGTGAGTCCCCCTCATCAGGCTAATGTCTTATTCAGCTTGTATTCTAGACCTTTGCACAGTGCCTGGATTAAAAGTGTTTTGCTGAGTTGCATTAATATTGTAGTTGTGTCCTTGGTTCACTTAACTTTATAAATACATACCATATCCATCTCTCTTGACTGCCAGCTACCTTTCTGTGGTTCAGAGGAAACAAGTAGATTCCTAAATCTTGCCTTTTGCTTTTAACATGTGCTGGGCATCAGGCCAAGCAATGGCCAGGTGGACAGGCAGACAGGAGTCTAGAAAGTTTATACTGAAGGTCAAGGAAAGGTGGATGGCCTTGGATTCAGCCAGCCATGAGAAACATGATGGGCCCCAATTCAAGAAGTCAAGGGTCTGGGCAGACAGCCAAGGCAGCTCTAGGAACAGCGTCAGAGGAGGGGGTGCTGTGTGCAGGTGAATGGGCAGCTAATTCTCATGCAAGGCTCTAGTCAGGTCAAGAGCTTACTCTTTTGAAAGTAAAATTCAATCTTAGGAAATGGGAAATGCAGGGAGCTCTTGATTGAAACTGGTGGGCTGTGTAGTGAAGGTCCAAGGTGATTCCTGAAGGCAGCTCACTCCATATTTTTTCTACTGACAGCAGGATCTCACTCACCTGAACAAAGCATAATTCTTTACAATACTTCTAGAAACAGAATTCCAACATATGAATTCACAAGTGGCTATTTCCTGTCTATGTGCATTAAAGAAATTTTACTTATAAATTTTAGGTCTAAAATGCAGTCACAAAGCTGGATACAAAATATATACTCATGCATGTTTCTAGGAACACCCCTCCCCCCCACCATGCTTGCATGCACAGAACTAGAGAGAAAATCTCACCAAATCATTAGGCTGGTATCTGAAAATATGGAGCAACACACACTATTACTTATGGGTTGTGTGGCTCTGGATTGGACTGACAAATTTGTAGCAATTGCTCAACATCAACCCTTAGAATTTATAGTTAAGTTCTTTGAACCTGACATTAAGTTTCCTGAATCAGTTTCACATTGTGCTATGATGGAGTAACAGGGACTGAGTTTACCCTTCTACATTAGACAACTAAAAAAAGGTCAAGAATATGTGAAACAATTGTGTTTAGTTATTTTAAAATAGGCAGTAAAAGTGGTGCCTGGGTGGCTCATTTGGGTAAGCATCTGACTCTTAATTTTGGCTCAGGTCATGATCTCAGGGTGGTGAGACTGACCCCCACATCAGGCTTCATGCTCAGCAGGGAGTCTGCTTGAGATGCTCTCTCTCCCTCCATCCTTTTCCTCCCATGTGTGCTCTCTCTCAAATAATAAATAAATAAATCTTAAAAAAAAATAGCCAGTACAAGACAGTGATCTCTGAGAGAAGAAAAACAAATGAAGGGAATTCTATGATTAGCCCAGGTCACTGCCTAGTGAGTGTGTCTGGGATGCACTGCCATCCTCCCTGAGTTGAGGAGAAAGTGGAGGCCAAGGTGGCCAGAATTCTTAGGGCTAAGTACCAGAGAGGAGAAAGCTACGGAGAGAGAGACAGAAAATGCTGTGGAGATTTGAAGAGGGTACCCTCAAGTCTTTAGCTGAGAACTGGTCAGTGTATGTATGTGAGGAAAATTCTGAGGCTCTGGAGTCAGTGGGAAGACTTAGGTAGAATGATCTATGGAGCTAACACAGAGCTCAGAATAATTTACCTTTCTACTATTCACAATGGAAAGAGCTCTTGACCATAGGACATTCAGTAGGCTGCTCAGAAAGGCCTTTCTGTAGCTGTGGGGTCAAGCCCTAAACTAAATGTTACTGTGGACCCACCTAACAAAGATTAAAAGCAAACCTTGAAAGGCTCAACCTGTTTCTAAGTAACTTAACTTTCCTACAGAAATGTTTAAGAATATTTAAAGGAACACAGCAACAAATTTCTATCACTCCATGACCAAAAATTCACAATGTCTGGCATCTAATAAAAAATGACTAAGCATGCAAAGAAATGGGAAAATACATAATATAATGAGGAGAAAAAGAAATAAACAGAAACAGACACAGAAATGACATTGATTCTAAGATTAACAGATAAGGAAATTAAAAGTACTATTATAAATATGCCTTATATGTTCAAGAAGAAGGGGAAAACATGAGCATGATAAGGAGAGATGTGGAAGACATTATAAAAAAAGACTCAAATCAAACCTTAAAGATGAAAATCAATACTTGAGATGAAAAAATACACCAGATGGGATTAATAGTAGATTAAACACTAGAGAAGAAAATATTAGTGAATTTGTAGACATAACCATAGAAACTATCCAGAATGAAACAGAAAGAAAAAAGACAAAAGCAATGTACAGAAAACAGTGACTTTCTTATACACTAACAATGAAAATATAGAAAGGGAAATTAGAGAATAGATTCCATTTACTATAGCACCAAGAACCATAAGATACCTGCAAATAAACCTAACCAAAGAGGTAAAGGATCTGTACACAAAGAACTACAGAACACTCATGAAAGAAATTGGAGAAGACACAAAAGATGGAAGAGCATTCCATGCTCATGGATCAGAAGAATAAACATTGTTAAAATGTCTATACTGCCTAGAGCCATCTATACTTTAAGTGCCATCCTGATCAAAATTCCACCAGCATTTTTCAAAGAGCTGGAACAAACAATCCTAAAATTTGTATGGAACCAGAAGAGACCCTGAATTGCTAAGGAAATGTTGAAAAAGAAAACAAAACTGGAGGCATCACGTTGCCTGATTTCAAGCTTTACTACAAAGCTGTGATCACCAAGAGAGCATGGTACTGGCACAAAACAGACACATAGACCAGTGGAACAGAGTAGAGAGCCCAGATAAGGACCCTCAACTCTAAGGTCAAATAATCTTCAACAAAGCAGGAAAAATTATACTGTGGAAAAAAGACAGTCTCTTCAATAAATGGTGCTGGGAAAATTGGACAGCTATGTGTAGAAGAATGAAACTCGACCATTCTCTTATACCATACACAAAGATAAACTCGAAATAATGGATAAAAGACCTCAACGTGAGGCAGGAATCCATCAGAATCCTAGAGGAGAACATAGGCAGTAACCTCTTCAACAGTGGCCACAGCAACTTCTTTCAAGATATGTCTCCAAAGGCAAAGGAAACAAAAGCAAAAATGAACTTTGGGACTTCATCAAGATCAAAAGCTTCTGCACACAAAGGAAACAGTCAACAAAACAAAGAGGCAACCCACGGAATGGGAGAAGATATTCGCAAATGACACTACAGACAAAGGGTTGATATCCAAGATCTATAAAGAACTCCTCAGGGCGCCTGGGTGGCTCAGTTGGTTGAGCAACTGCCTTCGACTCAGGTCATGATCCCGGACTTCAGGATCGAGTCCTGCATCGGGCTCCCAGCTCCTTGGGAAACCTGCTTCTCCCTCTGACCTTCTCCTCTCTCATGCTCTCTCTCACTCATTCTCCCTCAAATAAATAAATAAAATCTTAAAAAAAAAAAAAAGAACTCCTCAAACTCAACACACACAAAACAGATAATCAAGTCAAAAAATGGGCAGAAGACATGAACAGACACTTCTCCAAAGAAGACATACAAATGGCTAACAGACACATGAAAAAATGTTCATCATCATTAACCATCAGGGAGATTCAAATCAAAACCATATTGAGATAGCACCTTACACCAGTTAGAATGGCCAAAATCAACAAGACAGGAAACAATAACTGTTGGAGAGAATGTGGAGAAAGAGGAACCCTCTTACGCTGTTGGTGGGAATGCAAGTTGGTATGGCCACTTTGGAAAACAGTGTGGAGATTCCTTAAGAAATTGAAAATAGAGCTACCCTATGACCCTGCAATTGCACTACTGGGTATTTACCCCAAAGATAGAGATGTAGTGAAAAGAAGGGTCATATGTACCCCAATGTTTATAGCAGCGATGTCCACAATTGCCAAACTGTGGAAAGAGACAAGATGCCCTTCAACAGATGAATGGATAAAGAAGATGTGGTCCATATATACAATGGAATATTACTCAGCCACCAGAAAGGATGAATACCCAACTTTTGTATCAACATGGATGGGACTGGAAGAGATTATGCTGAGTGAAATAAGTTAAGCCAAGAGAGTCAAGTATCATATGGTTTTACTTACTTGTGGAGCATAAGGAATACTATGGAGGACATGGGGTGATGGAGAGGAGAAGTGAGTTGGGGGAAATTGGTGAGGGGGACAAACCATGAGAGACTGTGAAATGTGAGAAACAAACTGAGGGTTTTGGAGGGGGGGAATGGGGGTGGGGTGGGTATTAAGGAGGGCAGTTATTGCATGGAGCACTGAGTGTGGTGCCTAAACGATGAATTTTGGAACACTGAAAAAAAATTTAAAAAAAAGAAAAAAGAAAAAAGACCACCACAAACAAACAAAAAGAACAAAGGGGAACAAAAGACCAAACAGCATCAGTGAACCTTAGGACAACATTGAGTAACTCTATACCTATTAAAGACGATGAATTAATTAAGAGTCTTCCTACAAAGAAAACACCACATCCATGTGACTTTACTTTTGAATCTACCAAACATTAAAGAAAAAACGTTACTAATTCTCCATAAACAATTTGGCCATTCTTAAAAAGTTAAACATATATCTACCATATAACCTAGTCATTTTATTCCCCATTTACCCAAGAGAAAAGAAAGTATATTTCCCAGGAATACTTGTCTACAATTGTTCATAGCAGCTTTGCTCAAAAAAATGGAAACAACGCTTGGCCTTATCAGTAGGTAAACAGTTAAACTGAGATATATCCAGGTAATGGAACACTACTATAAAAGGAACAAAGTATTCATACACAGAACAACATGAATGAATCTCTGAATCATTATGCTTAAAGAAGCTAGACAGAAAGGAATAGATATACAGTACTGCATATTCCCTTCACATAAATTCTAAAATACAAACACGTTACAGTGACAGAAATTAGACCAGTGGTTGTCTGGGCATGGAGATGGAGAGAAGAATGAATTACAAAGGGGCACAAGGAAACTTGATGGGTGATGGAAATGTCTGTTATCTTGATTGTAGTGATGGCTTTATGGTTAGATCTATGTCAAGGCTCATCAAATTGTATACTTTAAAGTGAGCAGTTGAGTAGGTTATCCTTCAATAAAATGTAAAGAGAGGGAAAAAAGGAAGGAAGGAAGAAAGGGAGGGGAGGAAGGAGGAAGAAGAAAAAGAAGGAACACTGGGCAGCTCCATTTTTGATATGTCTCTCTTTTGCCATTGGCTATTCAACTGGTGGGCTTTCCTACTGGGCTTGGATGGGGGTCGAATTCCATAGAGTATTCTACTCGGTTTGTTGTGGCTCCTGGGACACTGGCAACTAGAAGCAGCTCTGGTTTGCCCTATGAGCCACAAAGAGACAGTAACTGCCTTGGATTTGTGCCTCTGGCTTCTTCTAGAGAAGCTGTATAAGACTGTGGCAGCTAAACACTTGAGTGTAAGCCCTCATTGGTGCAGATTTCTTGGGGAGAAATAACAGTATGTGTGGTAATCCTTGAACTTTGGATAATTTTTTTTTTGTCCAAAAGTTCACACTCAGTTGAAACTCAACTGCATAGAGAAAGGGAGAAACACTTCGTTGTGAATGTAAAATTTTTGCAATGTTTAAACTTAGATGAACACTTGTGGAAAAAAGAATAAAGTCCTTGTTTTTGCATGTCCAGAAAGTGTGTATGGACCACACTGAGAATCTTTGCTAGCAAGCAATATTCCTGGCCTGTGATAGCCTTCTATCAAAATAAATACTTCTCCAGCAAGGAATTTTCCTTAATTTCCTCCTCATAGGCTGGATGCCCTCCCATTGCTGAGCTTCCAGAACACAGCGGGAAACCGAAGGCTCTTTTGTCTCTCTTCTAAAGTAAATTTGAGTTATCTATCATTACGCAAGTGATTATATACTTTTTCAAATGGCAGTTTTGGAGGCTAATAATTCCTAGGTTAGTGGTTTATAAGTAAAGTTGATTAAAATATTTAAAAGTACTATAGTTTGGTTAATTGAACATAATAATAAAAATAAATAAAAGAACAGAAGAACATTTGAAAGTGCAAGACTAAAAAAAAGTTCCCGGAATCCCTGATGTTACTTTTTTTTGGGGGGGGGGGGTTTGGGGGAAGAGTAATTTGGGGAGAGAAAAACCAGGAAAATAACATTGGAGAGAATGTTTGGGATTTAAGGAATATTAATGATCATTCTCATTTAAATCACTTTTCTGTAATATCTATTTTTACTAGTGTATTAGTTGGCCCTGGTCCTGGGGAGGAAAAAACTCTAAAATATATGTATATATAAAACAATATTGTATAAAAACATCCAGCTTTCGGTTAAAGTCAAATGAGCAAACTTGAGCTTTTAATGGACAAATGCTCTTCACCTTCCTCCTGTCTGCGACCTATTATGTGGGGATCACTCCTTTCCTCAAACTGTCCATCCCTTCACTTCAGTAATTCTAGATTCTTTTTGGTTTTGAATTCTAGTTTTTGAGTCACTTGTGGTTCTTTCTTTTCCACATACCCCTATGTGTCATCGTACAGTCTCTCTTTGGGAAATCTCATGATTTCTATTTTTTTTTTAAGATTTTTATTTATTTATTTTTTTCAGAGAGAGAGAGAGAGCACAAGGGGGGCAGGGGGAGCAGCAGGCAGAGGGAGAGGGAGAAGCAGACTCTCCGCTGAGCAGGGAGCCTGACTTGGGGCTCCATCCCAGGACCCTGGGATCATGACCTGAGCTGAAGGCAGACGCTTACCTGACTGAGCCACCCAGGCGCCCCCAGAGATCTGATTCCTGAATCTCTACCTCCAGCTCTAAACTTCATCCTGACTAAACACCTTCATTTGCGGTTGCCTTGCAATACCTCTTACCCATGTCACCAACACCTCACACCTGAAAAGTACAAAATGTGCCTGTGTCCTGCTGTGTTCCTCAACTTGAGTTTTCTAGTTGATTAGCAGTACTAACAGCTTCCAAATCATCCTATCAAGAAGTGGTGGCACCTCCCTTGACTTCCCATATCCATTATCAAGGAGTATTTTTAGTCAGTGTGCAGAAGCCTTTAAAATATCTTTCTTTGCGTCCGTGCCTTCTGGCGTGTGCACGTTTTGGGTTCTAACACTTCCTTACCTGGATGAACTCTAGTCCTCCCTAATTTTTTCCTCCTGCCAACACACTTTCTCCTATCCGTGAAATCCTTCACACTGCGGCTTGAGTTTTCCTCTTCAGTTTCAGCTTAGTTTTTGTAGCCCATTCATTTACAAACTGCAGTAACTTGGGATTGCCTGTGGAATTAGGCCCAACTCCTTTGCTGGGTGTTTAGCCCTCTCCTCAATCTGATGAAGGCTCCATCCTAATTTATTCCCTAACCCCAACCCTTCGTGCATCCCTTATTCATTTTTACTGTTCAGCACCTTTCCATGGATGTTTTTCCTTTTTCTTGTGAGATTTCTTCCATTGCACCTGTTAAAAACGAAGCCATTTTTTAAAAAAAGATTTTATTTATTCATTTGACAGACAGAGATTACAAGTAGGCAAAGCAGAGAGAGAGGAGGAAGCAGGCTTTCTGCAGAACAGAGAGCCCGATGCGGGGCTTGATCCCAGGACCCTGGGATCATGACCTGAGCCGAAGGCAGAGGCTTTAACCCACTGAGCTACCCAGGCGCTCCAAAAACGAAGCCATTTTTGAAATTGTGCAGAAATGCTCATTTTTAGTGAAGGTCAACTAGATTGAATCAGTTCTTGCTTCTCCCCAGAGAGCCCTTTGCTCGCCCATCTGTCCTAGCTCTCATGCTGTGCTTGGTGTGGGATGCATTTGGCTCCATGACTGGCCTCTATGTTTCTAGAAAGTAGAGACTGTCTTATGAGTCTTTGTAACCCTGATGGGGCTTAGCACACTGCTTTGCATAGACAAGCAAGGTTTCCCATGCCACTGATAGTTATGTACAGTTCACCAAGCAGAGGACCACTGTGTAATAAAGCTACTTAGATCCTTGCCTAAGTATGTCTCAGGTACACAGATGGGAGATTTGTGTATAAAGCCCCTGGATAGTAACTGCTGACCACACCAGGTTTGGATCCGGCGTCCATCTATGGACTGGGGTCAGATACCTCCGTGTACCCTGAGAAGGGGCAATTTTCCCAGGAGAAAGTCAGGGGGCTCTTAAAGGCAGAAAGGGAGGTTAATCCTGGATGGGGAAAAAAAAAAAAACAGAGGCATACTATAACTTCTGAATTATAGACTCCCATAATTGAAAACATGATAATTTAGTAAATTTCAATAACATTAATAGGGAAAATGTTTATTTAAAAAATTAGTACCATGAGTAAAATTACAAACATATTTTGTAGTCAGTGTAATAGGAGGAACTTTAAAAAATAACACTAATATACTGTCTTTGGTCATTAAGACATTCATTCATTCATTCATTTCAGAAATTCCTTTTGAGTGTTTAGCCAGGCATTGTGCTAAATGCTAGAGGTACAAACTCTTTAAGATTTTGTGACAGATTGCCTAGTTGACCTCAGTCTCGTGCACTTGATGCTGTTGAAGTCACATCTCTACCTGACAGTGTGGATAGAATTTCACTTATGTCTTATCCTGCAGAGTCATGCAACTTAATTTCCTTTTAAAAGTGTTCTCTAGGGCCACCTGGGTGGCTCAGTGGGTTAAAGCCTCTGCCTTTGGCTCAGGTCATGATCCCAGGGTCCTGGGATGGAGCCCCACATCAGGATCTCTGATCGGCAGGGAGCCTGCTTCCTCCTCTCTGCCTGCCTCTCTGCCTACTTGTGATCTCTGTCTGTCAAATAAAATAAATAAAATCTTTAAAAAAAAAAGTGTTCTCTACAAAGCATTTTGTAACTTTGCATTCTTTTTTTTTTTTAAAGATTTTATTTATTTATTTGACAGACAGAGATCACAAGTAGGCAGAGAGGCAGGCAGAGAGAGAGAGAGAGAGAGAGAGAGAGGGAAGCAGCCTCTCCACTGAGCAGAGAGCCTGATGCGGGGCTCGATCTCAGGGCCCTGAGATCATGACCTGAGCTGAAGGCAGAGGCTTTAACCCACTGAGCCACCCAGGCGCCCTATAACTTTGCATTCTTAATTGACTCATCCTGGCTTTGCTTTTAGGTAAGCCAAATTAGTGATTTGACCAAATGGTGCATTTCTCTAGCTTCTTAGGTCTGAAGAGTTCAGGATGACCATATACAGAGGCAAAAATTCTTAAACCATTTGTATTTCTTTCATTATGAGTAAACTTTGATAGACGTGTGATGATACCATCTAATGTAACTCATCTTTTTGATGATCCGTCTCTAATCGGCGCGGAGTCCTTCTGTTTTTGAACCAGCTATGCTGAAACAAAGGTGGTCTTTCTTGTTTCAATTCTATTGAATATTCACATTATTTATTAAAGGGGGATTATGTAACATTTAAATGAAGCCTCCAATCCATAAAAATACCTGTCACCGATGAAAAACATGTACGTGGATAGGCATAATGCGTTCATTTATAGGCTACGGATCGGCTGCCCCTCAAGGAATGTTATAAATCCACGTGGTGTCCTTGGGCGTCGGGGTTGGCCGCAGCATCTGTAGCTGTGGGAGCCAATGTGGCCCACGAGCTCCCCACTGGCTGCACATCTGAACAGCTTCAAGAGTACAAGCTTCCCCATCAAAGGTTTGGAATAAATTACACTAAAAAATTGGCTCCAGAAAGAGTTATTTTGGATAGGACAAGGTGAAGATCTCAGGAGGTGTGTTAAATGAATCCCTTCTGTGCGGTGGGTGTCTGTGGGAGAGTTGGTGGGGGTGGTTACAGGCTGTGGGGGAAGTAGGAGAATACAAACCGCCCCCCACCCCACACACACTTGGCCAGAAAAGCCAAGTCTACTGACTGGACAAGGGTTGGAAAATTCAGTTTCTTAATAAACAGCTTTATAACTTAATAAGAACACATAAACTAGTGATTTTTTTTAAAAAAAGATTTTATTTATTTATTTGACAGACAGATCACAAGTAGGCAGAGAAGCAGGCAGAGAGAGAGGAGGAAGCAGGCTCCCCGTGGAGCAGAGAGCCCAATGTGGGGCTCGATCCCAGGATCCTGGGATCATGACCTGAGCCTAAAGCAGAGGCTTTAACCCTCTGAGCCACCCAGGCGCCCCTAAACTAGTGATCTTTTATAAGAACATTTATAAACTAGTGATCTTTTTCCTGATACTCGTTTTCAGGAGAGTGTCTTTTCCCTTCAGTGGCGTGCTAGAGCCCATGTGTACCCGCTTATGAGAGCTGATTGTTAAGTTTGTTGGCATTTTGTGAGTCACTTGTTAAATACAGCCGCTATTAAGAATTAAATTATATAAACTTAGAATTATGTAAGTTAAATGAAAAGCAAAGGTAATGAATAACCCCCCCAACTCACTACTTCTAAATTATTCTGCTACATTAAAAAAAAAAGATTTTATTTATTCATTTGACAGAGAGACACAGTGAGAGAGGGAACATAAGCAGGGGGAGTGGGACAGGGAGAAGCAGGCTTCCCACCAAGCAGAGAGCCCGATGCAGGGCTCAATCCTAGGACCCTGGGATCATGACCTGAGCGGAAGATGTTCTGACATCTGTCTTTATTGTTTATTACTCCTCAATAGAAATGAAAATATTAACCAATATTCATGTGAGAATTATACTTGTTTGAGAATTGTAACCATAGGTGGCTAAGAATGCGACAGTAAGATAAAAATCAAGGAAAGCATTCTGTGAGAAATCAACTGATTATATAGAATTTCTAATACAGAGGCTTGAATGTCTTATTTATACATTACAGCCATTCTTATCAGTAAATTTGTATTAAACTTATGCATGGATTTATGTATATGATTTTCCTACTGAGCCGATCGTTAAACTTTTACTAGTGCACTGCTGTCTGTAAATGAAGTTGAGTTTCCTACTCTTGTTATTTATTTATTTATATCTATTTTAAAAAAATATTTTATTTATTTATTTGACAGAGAGAGACAGAGTGAGAGAGGGAACACAAGCAGGAGAGTGGGAGAGGGAGAAGCAGGTTCTCTGCTGAGCAGGGAGCCCGATGCGCGGCTCTATTCCAGGACCCTGGGACCATGACCTGAGCTGAAGGCAGTCGCTTAACTGACTGAGCCACCCAATCGCTCCAGAGTTTCCTACTCTATTTTTCCAGAGCCAGAGTTTCTTCTGTGTTAGATACTAGAAGACCATCTATGGCCTGGTGAAGTCAGGGGTGAGAGGTGAGGTGAGGGTGAAATGGCTTGAGATAGCTGTTGAGACCCCCCCACTCCCCCAAATTAATTATGGCTTTGCCAGAAGAGAAGAAAAAAAGTCATACCCCTACCCACAGGTCCTACATGTGGACCTGATTCATCAAAAACTACATGTGAAAGAGAAAAAAATCCAGTTATTTCCTTGGACTGCATTCCTGTGGAATCCTTTTCTCTAGTACTTGAATCCATGGAGCCATATTCCAACTCCCAACACATGCTTCAGACCCTACTAACCTATTATACCTCCTTCTCTTGTATGCGTCCCCACTCCCAGCTTAATGGTCTGGTATCCCCTGATGCTACCAGCTCTGGTCCACAACACGTGAGCTGGACTCCACCACCACCACTGCCCAGCCCACCGTCCAGGGAGAGCAATCCAGAAGCCTAATGATGGGCACTGGTGCTTTCAGAGGCAGGTGCTACTTGGACTCCATTCATCAGTGGCTTTGCCAGGGACAGTAACCCTGGGGACAGTGGAAGGGAAAGGCCACATGGTAGCCGAGATGCTAGTTTGTAACCCAGTTGAGGTGCCCATTGGGTTAGTCTAAGTAAGAGGGTAGAACTTGGTGTTTAGAGGAAAATTGGGCTTATTATTTTATACTCTCGGGGCATGTTTTCTAGTATTCTGACTTCACAAAATGGTCTGTCTCATCCTGATTGCAGTATCCTCCTGAGAGGGGTGCAGTGGGGAGACTCTCTGGGCCAATGGGAAAAGACTTGAAGTCAGGGGACCTGGTTCTTCTCTCTCTTCTGCTACTCATGAGCCCTTTGGCCTTGGACAGGTTATTTTACTTTTCTGGAACTTGGTTTTTTATCAAATGATCTACAGTTTCCAGTAGTAACGGTCCCTTCTAATTCCATCATTCTACAACTCTGTCTTTTGTTTTACAGTTAGAGTAAAAGAAGCACACATCTTTGGTCAAAAAGTCAAGGGCAGAGTCTAGCATATTGGTCATATCAGTTCTTTGAATATGGGCTTCAAATCCTTTATGGCAGTAGGCATAAATCATAAATAATTCCAGGCTACTACTCCCAGATTTCTTAGAAGGATCAGAGCACTGACATTCTTTGGCAGATGAAAAAAGAAATTCAATTATCTGGAATGCAAAGAAAAAAAGAATATTCTCTCTTGTTGAAAATCTTTCTGAAGGGCAGTAGCAGTTTTTCTTGCTTTAGTAAGAACAGAGAGAAGATAGCAGCATTTCTTCCATTATCATGGCTCTGTTCTGCTTCAGGATTAAAATTCTGAGAACGTTTGTTCATTAGGCATTCAGTATCCCATGCTCTGCCTGTAGAAGATTTAAGAGATTGGCCTAAGTATTTACTGTCCTAGGTGTACATGGAGATATTTTCATCAATTACATCTGTGGTCTCTGTGAGTCCCTTAAAATTTAGATCTTTCTCATAAAAGCAGGATGACCAAAACAAAACAACAACAAAAAAACCCATATTTTTTTGGAGGGTGGGGTTAGTTAGTGTTCCATTTCATCGAGTTCTGCTTAATGAAGGCTCTGAGATGCTTAAAGAATTCAGAAACATAAAAACATTTGTACTGTGTTCTATCAAAGAATACAGTTGTTATTTAACAAGACAGTTGCTCATAAGCAAATGTTTTCGGATTCTGAGATAGGAGAAACAATGTGCCACATCAGCCTGACCTTCCCTGTTCAGGAGCTGCTCCCCCTCTGACATAGCTACTTCCTCAGTATAAGACCTTGGCGTGGTCCTGGTTTTATTCTTTTTAATTAAAAGTGCATGTTTGAGCACCTTCTCTGTACAGTCTTAGACCTCAATGAGCTTGTGTTCTAGTATTCAGGTGTAAGGCATATTCCCCACCCAGACCATGACCAATTTCCATGACGACGGAAGAGAAAGGGGCAGGTGAAAAAGACGACAAAGAAGAAAAGAAAGAGAAGAGATAGAAAAACAAGAGTATGATTAGTCATGAAGAGATTTTGCTTAATTTTAAGCAGGAGAAGAGAATTCAAATCTCAGGAAGAACAAGAACACTTACCCTTCCACTTGTTGGAGTAGCCAAAGTGGAACTTTTCCTTTCATGGGAATCATGGGCTCTGGGTGTCAAAACTGTGGCATATAGTTGGTCTCCTAGGGGGCTTCGACTCAAGCTTTTCCTGTTCATTGTTAAAAAAGTATATCATAAAACTCATACAACACCATTTTGGCCATGTAGGGATTAGTGTCAAAAAGGAAAGTAGAGTTTAATCATTGAGCTACTCACCTGAAGTAATTTAGAGTTGAACAAGTTTCTTGATGACCCTGGATGTTGGCAACTTTTTGTGTTTTCTTAGGTAAGAAAGGAAATTGCAGGCTTCATTCCAGGCCAACCAACCAACAAACCAACGAGCGAGCCAACCAACCAACCAACCAACCAACCAACAAACCAAATAAACCAAATCTCTCTCCTCCACCTCCACAGCTGCATTCCTGCCAAATGCAAAACATCCCCCCAATCCTTGTATCGATCTCCTGATACAGCCATGCCCTGATTATTTCTTTGAATTCATTTCAACAATTACCTAGACAGCTTATGACTTCTCTTGCCTGCCTGTTAACTAACATCTTTACCAATAATAAGAGAAGTGGGTCTCAGATAAGTTTGTTTGGCTAGATTTTAGCAGTTCTTGAATTAGTTTTAGTGGAGAGAAGGTTGCAACTAATAGATAAAATAGAGATTTTTATATTAGTCCTGCATTTCAGTTGTTTATGTCAGCCCTAACCCATGTTTCTATGGATATTTGAAAAGTTATTTTCACTTTTGTATTTTTAGATTTCAAGACCAGTTCTGTCAAATGGCTGAGACCCAACCTTGCCTGGTGATGGTGACGATGTTGACATGCTGTGCCTCCTGGCTTCATTCTAGGTAAATAAATCAATAATAACTCTTTTGAGCCTTTCACCTTTCTTTTATTTTCACTGTGGAAAAGTTTAGGGAGAAATATATCTGTCTATCTGTATCATGCATATTTTTTTTTTGTGAAAAGGGTAATGGAATACAGAATGCCACACATGGGTTATTCCCACTATGAATTAGTCTCTTTTATCTGCCTCTGACCAAAACAGATGTTGGCAGCCTTTCTATTCCAGCTCTCTAAGTCAGACTAAGACTATCAGTTCCGCTTAGGAAAGCTGTAGGGAAATGATTTAACTCTTTCAATAGACCCTTACTAGTTTTTTTCCCTTGGTTCCTTTTGATTATAAACTACAAACAAAATTAGAATGCGTCTCTTTGCAACAATAAAAGAAAAATAGCAATATTAAAAATACATCAATACAACTCTAGAGGGAAGTGAATTTTTATTCAAGGACTTTCAAGAATTCTGACACTGAAAAGACATCTTTGCTTAAGGAGGCAGCTGAATGTGTTTCTAACTTATAGTCAACGTTCATTTGCATAGAATACCAAAAAAGCCATTTTTTTTAAATTCAGAAAAAAGAAATATCTATCAGAGAACTGCAGGATGCATCCTGTAAGGAGTCTACTCTTTTCTGTAGAAACTGACCATTTAAAAAAGTCACTCTCTGATTGGTGCCACGATAAAGCTCTTGTACCAGGATTCTGCAACAAAATGTAAATTAAAGGAATGTGAGAAATGGAGAGACTACAAGGGAAAGAAAGGATCAAAGGGTGAGAAAGGAAAGGGAGATTATTAGGAAAAAATGTTTAAGAAACACATAGCATTTCAAGAATTTATTATGGAAAGAAATGGTCATGTAAGATTTGGGGGGAGGGGGTTGTGAAAAAATTTGGGGTAAGTCACTAAAGAAAGACTTTAAACATTTCCCCAAACCATGCAAAGGAAAGAGGAAAAGGAAATGACTTCATAGACTCTAAGTAGTTTCATATTCTTTATCTCATTTAATATTCACAACTATCTCATGAAGCGGATTTCTATCAGTGCTCTGTCACACGGTACCCATGCCAAGACACCTGTGCTTTAGACTCTCAGGCAATGAGTTCTGTGGAAGAATGCCACTGTTGGCATACTCCCTCCTTCCTCTAACCCTTCTAGGAATATTGGAAATACAGGTCGGGAAGAACCCCCTGCCTATCTTATGTGAGCACTTTTAACAAAATCATCAAACAACGAGTATAACTAAAGATGCAATTAGGGAGACCTGGGTGGCTCAGTTGGTTGAACAGACGTCTGCCTTTAGCTCAGGCCATGATCCCAGAGTCCTGGGATGGAGCCCAGCATTGGGCTCCCTGCTCAGTGGGGAGTCTGTTTCTCCCTCTCTCTCTGCTCGTGCTCTCTCTCTCAAATAAATAAATAATCTTTTTTAAAAAGATGCATTTAATTACCATTTATCAATTAGTGGCATCTGGAAACTCAGATTCTCTATACTGCCAAATTAAAAGCCGAGATCTGTTGACATACTTCCCGTCTGCTGGAAGCTATGTTAAATACCTCACATATATTACCTAATTTAATCCTTCAGCAGCCTGCAAAGGAGGTGCTGTATTTTTTTCTCTCATTTTCAGAAATGGGGGGTTGTTCGTCTTCTGATATCACACAGCCAGTAAGTGGCAAAGCCTGTTTTTTTTTTTTTTTAAATCCCAGACCTAGAATACCTACCTCACTACCTCTACTAAAAATTCAGCTCTGCTGCATGTTGTCCTTCATTTCTTTCACAGCCAGTAAAGCTGTGGGGTGGGCCTTCTGTTTCCTTTCTCCAAGAACCTTATCACAGAACCTTGAGGTGGCTCTCTTCCACCATAGCACCTGTCACGAGCAGGTGTGCCGTGTGACACAGAGAACATCACAGAGAGGTATTTCTTGAGATGTACAGCATTTCCTGTGTGTGACAGGGGATAGCCAAACTGTGACTCACGGACCCCAAAAGGCCTAAAAAAGTGATGTTAAACATCAGAGGCAGCCACAGATGGCAGGAGTCCACCCATTTGCCTGGGTCACATGATATGCATGATTTCAAAGCCCACGTGCTTCCTCCACACCACATAAAAGGAAGGACTCAACCAGAAGCAGGATAAGGACTTCTGAGTCCCTCACTCACCCCACCTTGTCCTCTAAGATATGATTAGGAAGCAAAAAATTAAATATCTTTAGGTGGATGGGGAGTGGGTGGTGGGAGGAGGGAGTGTTCTAGATTCTCAATGAAGAGCACATCATGTGCTTCTAAGAGTAGAGCGGAGGCTGGGTGAGTCTGTAAGGGGCCAGAACCGCATTAATTCCTGCACAGTCAGTGTCATGCTGGTAGCTCAGTACTACGATGATGAGCCCTTGTTACGTGTTCATTCCCCAGATTGACCCGTATTTCATGCTAGCCATGAAAATGGCCCACAGTAGTGGAATTCATTGTGCGATGGCCTTTAGGGTATTTTCAGTATATAAACACCATCTCAGCTGGGTGACAAGGTGTTGAGGGTGTGAGTTTGATACGGGGAGGATGGAATTAGAGAGACAGAGGCTAATATTCGTATGTGGAGTAGGAACTAAGGAGCCAACGTGACCAGGATTTCCATCAGGGTAGGATCAAGTTTTGTGATTTATAAAATAGATCAATTCTTCTTCTTTCTCCCATTGTACTAAAGGGTTGGGGGTGTTCATTTTGTGCAGCATATTTTAGAGCTGCTGGGGAACTTCCAGTCAGTGGGAATCTATTCTGTGAGGTGACAGTCCTGCCTCCTCTCTTTTGAGTGGGCCACCTGTCTGACACAGCTGTGCCGGCCCTACAGGCAGCTGGGATAACATCTGTTCTACGAGCACACTGACAGACTTCCATGTAGTTTGGAAGTTGTTGTGGAGCAAACTGTTGCACATTTGTCACTAGACTGTCCCTTTTGTGTAGGCCTCACTTACTGCTGTGGCTGGCAACAAAGGAAGCATCATGTGTCTTCAGGACAGCCCCTTTCTGATGACTGTACTAAAATTCAAATTTCTTGTTGACAGCCTTTTCCCCCAGAATTGCTCCCTCTTCATTCCACAAGTGAGCATCCATCCTGTTCTAGAAGCTGGGGATACAGCCGTGAGGGAGACAGGCAAGATCCCTGCTCTCACAGGGTTTGCGTTCTGGTGGGGAAATAGACCATGAACTCAACAATTTTTCAAAGTGAATAAAATAGAGAATTGTTCTAGAGGACACTTGGAGAGCTACTTTAGAAGGCTGGTCAGGGAAAGCTTCTCTGAAGAGCTAAAACTTCATCTAAGCCCAGAATGACAAGATAGTCACCCAGAAGACCTGGTAAGTGCCTTGTGGGCAAAAGAGAAGAACAAATACAAAATTCTAGGAGGAGAAGAACATGACAGGTTCCTGGGACAGAGGGCATGTGGACCCCATGAATATGGTGGAGAGAGGTAGGAAATGAGATCAGAGAGGTAGGCAGGCCACGGGTGCTGTTGAACACTGGAGGCTCCCAGGAAAGAATTTGGGTTTTGTACCAAGTGTCTGGAGAAACCACTGGAGATATTTGAGTGCAGGAATAACATGATCTGATTAATATTTTAAGAGGAGTGCTCTAGTTGTTGCTATATGGAGGGGACAAAGATGGAAACAGGAGACTAGCTGAAGGTCCTTCTGGTGATATGCTGGCGGCTGGGACCAGGGCAAACAGGAGGCAGATTTGAGATGGAGGATACCAGGTGCATATTGGAGATACAGAAATGGGAAGAGTGGGGAGGGTCACTCTCAGGGAGGGAGGTGAAGGTTAAGTCCATTGTTCTGTTTTGGCCATGATAGGCTTGAGATGCTTGTTAGATGTAGAAATGGAGAGTCAAGTCGGAAGTTGCTCCTATGTGTCTCGACATCAGGCATGGCCATATAAATTTGGCCTCCTTTACAAACTTGCAGCTACCCCGATTACGGTAAAAATGAAAACATTTTAAAATCTCGATGGATCCTAGAAAACAAAAACTTTGGAAAAGGAAAGGAGGACGGTTACGTTATTTTCCCTGAAGTTATTGTGTGAACATGCATGGAGGTATGAGGTGCATGTAATCTGTACTATGTAAGTGCCAATTGCAAAAATCAACAAACTCCAGTTCCGGGGCTCAAAGAACTCCCAGCCCAGAGGACAATACACACACACAAACAGACACCTATTTGTGAGGTACTTCTTTGCCCTGTATTGAAGAGAAGCTTTCCACTAGGTGTGCATGTCATTTTCTTGGGTATTGAACGAGGAAGAGATCCCGTGTCTAATCCTTCAGGTCACGAGAATCAGCCCTGGGGGTCAGGGGGATGACACGCTGGAGGCAGACCGTTCCTGAATGCTAACATGGCTTGTGATGAGTGGGGGTGGGGGGAGGGATGTCTGCACAAGGGGACAAAGGAGCCCGCTAAGACATCACAAACCTTTGCCTTGGGGCTGAGGGAAGGCTGCACAGCAGAGGTGACAGAAAACTTCACTGGGACATTTGAGATGCTTTTTAAATGATGAGCAGGCATTTGCCAGGGGGCTTGGGAGGTGGGGGAAGGCTGTTTCTGCTTAAGGAGTTGTCTAGAGCGAAGGTGTGTCCTGGACAAAGTCAGCCACAAATATTATTTTTCGTCTGCTCGGTTGGACACACAGATCCAGGCAATCTTGGCTAGATTAGTCAAGTTTTTCTTTTTACTTTAGAAATCTGCCAATGCCCACCTTCCGGTGTTCTGTACATGCATTAAAAACCCTGGATCATTGTATTTAGCCAACTTGTGGTGACTTGAAACACATTTTCATTTAAAGCTTAACTGGAGCGTATTCTCCCCTACACGCTCCCATCTCCTATCACAGACAGAATGAACAAAAACTGCGTAAGGGGATTATTGCAGCCTAACTACAACCTATTTCCTTTTATGCAAAAAAAAAAATCCCAAATGATAATTATAGGTAATTACTACAGTGTAAACCTCAGTCTGTTCACCTTCTACCCTAAAGCGAGTTCATCTCGGAGTCATGTATGCAGAGCAGTGCCGGGTTTTTCAACAGGCTGGTGCCGTCCTCTCTCCTTTATCCTTGCATTTGTGACAAAACGCTGTTTAGTCACTTTCTGGCTGCCGTTTGTAGCTACCATCTCTCCATTACACCCCTTAATGCCAGTTTCTGCCTCTTCGTCTTAATGACAGCACAGATGTTGAATTGAAGACCCAGAAAGACATGACCCAACCTGGGCTTTCTTACTATTGGTAATAAGATATTTGTAAACCACTGCACTGTTTCTGTCGCTTAGGATGTCCCGGAATTCCTGTAGTTCTCCTGGAATTGCGTGGAGAAAAAAAAAAATCGCAGCCAACAAACAGCTTGTAGGAAGGCACCGATCATAGTCTAATTAGTCTCTAGAATTCTGTTAGTACATGACGGGCTGAGTGGTCATGGTTTCTTGGAGGCAGCGAAGAATTAATATCTCTTCCCCTTCCTAGGTGAACAGAGGGTGAAAGTTGATTTTCTGCTGCCGAATTTGAGCGTGGCTCCTGACCTCGGTTGTGTAAAAACTCTTCCTGATTTTATAAGTGACTTTTCCTTGTGACAGTTATGCAAACTCTCTAATTTCTCAAGCTGTTAAATCGGGATTCTATCTCCTTTATAGAGCTGTGAAGATTACAACAGAGCATATAGGCAGAGTCTAGCAAAGAGCCTTGTACCTTCTGAGTTTGTGGTGCGCTGTCAATTATTTCCTTTTACCCAGAAGCCTTAGTAGGGCTGTTTTTATATGACACTCCTGATTCCAAAAATTTTCTAAGTTTAATAATTAACTTCAGCTCTCAGCGAGTGCCTTATAAGACATTGGTGTCACCAATGACCCACGTGATCATTTACTTTAGTGACCCGAATTACAAGCCTTGGTGATGTTATTTGGAATTGTGCTCAGGTGGTTATCTTGCTGTCCAAGTGGCCTGACCCCATTTGGTAGACACACAGGATTCAGATTCATGCTATGCTTGATAAGTCAGTAAATTCTTGGGAGTCCCACAAAGTTCCAGGGCCAGATTTTGATGAATCTCCAAAATGGACATATTTCTGCAGCTCCCGAGCTTTCCTATGGCTATCCATTTTGCCTGTAAATCTTCATATGTGAACCAACCTGAAATATAAATTTATTTCTTATTTTATTTCTATTTTAAGTAAATATATTGTTTAAAAAATAATTAATTGGAGATGTGCCCTATACTCACAGGAGATCCAAAAGCTGGACCTAGGGTGGGGTGATCATACATTTTAATTTGCCCAAGACAGACTCAGTTTATGCCTGTTATCCTACTATAATTATTAATAGCCCCCTCTTTTATTCTTTTTTTTTTTTAAGATCTTTATTTTATTTATTTGACAAAGAGAGAGAGAGAGAGACTACACGAGCAGGGAGAGCAGCATTAAGAGGGAGAGGGAGAAGCAGACTTCCTGCTGAGAAGGGAGCAGGACTTGGGGCTCAATCCCAGGACCCCGGGATCATGACCTGAGCTGAAGGCAGACCCTTCACTGACTGAACCACCCAGGCATCCCACCCTATTTTCCTCTTAAAAGTTGTCCCAATTTTGGCGCCTGGGTGGCTCAGTGGGTTAAAGCCTCTGCCTTTGGCTCAGGTCATGATCCCCGGGTCCTGGGATCGAGCCCCGCATCGGGCTCTCTGCTCAGCAGGGAGCCTGCTTCCTCCTCTTTCTCTGCCTGCCTCTCTGCCTACTTGTGTTCTCTCTCTGTCAAATAAATAAATAAAATCTAAAAAAAAATTTTTTTCCCAATTTTGACAGGGTGGTGGACTGGTCTAGTAGAATGTGCCACGTCCCCATCACTAGCTATGTGGTCTCTTAGGAACTCCAGTCTTGCAACAGAATTACAGATGATTATGTGGCATAGCGCATGGAGGTTGCTCCCCCAATGGTCTACTATGAATAGCCGAATCTGCAAATGTCTGGGATCTCTAGGATTTCAACTCCCACTGAGCCACATCTGTCTACCAAGAAGCAGCTCCCCCTCAGATGGGACTGTGCGGTCTTTCAGCAGGCAGACTCCCACTTCGTTCAGAAGATTTCACCAGTGTTTGAGTTTGCTTCCTATCACCAAGTTTTTATGGCATCAGAACCCAGCCTGAGGAGTTCTTTTTTCTGCTCTCAAGCTGTATTGTTACTCGAGTGTGCTTCTCAAAACAATGAATATGTAACTCATTAAATGCCTTCAAGAAAAGGGAGATGTAAAGACCTAATTTTATTGACTGACATGAACAGCAGAGACACACAGAACCTGCTCCCATCCTTTGTAAAGTCTGGATTCAGAGACACTTCTTCACTCCCCCGCTGCCATGGGGAGAGATGCCATCACACGTGTTTATTGGCTGGGAGATAGCGAAGGTCTGTTGGCCAGATGCACGTGTGTAAAAAGAACACAGACCTTGATAGGAGGTGTTCTTGTAGCTGCATTTAGGAAAGATTTCTCTATCCAGGGATGCTGTGATCACCTTGTTGATAGCAAACCAGCTGGCTGGGAAGAGCTCAGTGGGTTATCTCATATACACCTTACTCTAAGAAGGACAATGTTCACACCAACTCAGAAAGGCTGTCTCCAACAACAAAAATAGGTCACCCCTAGAGGATAAAATTCCCACTCCCCCTTAGTAACCCACTTTGTTCTATTCGACATCTTACCTCCCAATTCGTGCACTTTCACTGATACTCCAAACTTTTTTTTTTAAAGCTATGCTCATCACAAGTGGAGCTACCTTCTGTCACCATTTAGCACTCTTAATTTCAAGACCAATCCCCCAACTTGTTAATCTTGAAGGAAATAGAGCAAGTGCTTATAGTTAACGTTACACTAACAGAATAACAATAGCAAACACATAGCACTAACTACGTTCCAGGCACTCGTTCAAGCATTTTACATATAGTAACAAATATAATCCTCAAAAAATTTAATGAGATGGGCACTTTCATCGTTGTTACTTTACAGGCAAGGGGACTGAGGCTAAGTCTGGCTCCAGAGTGTGTCTACACTGTTTGCTGCCCTGCCTCTCGTATACTGGTGATATTCTAGAAAGCAGTCAGAGAACTGCAGCTCACAAGAAGCATCTGCTGTCAAGTTCAATATTGTTCCACTTGTGTGCATGTGGTGGATGGAAACTTGCCATGTGCCTGTTAATAACCATCCCTATCCCTTGGGAAGAGAGTCCTATCCCCGTCCTCCCAAACTTCTCTTAAGACACAAGTGATCTAAATTCTTCTATTTCTTTCATTGTGAGGACTGTTTCCCAAACATTTAATCATTTTGGCTGTCCTCTCCTGGTGCTCCAGAACATTCTTCACCTGGCACCTTCAGCCCTGTCCCATTTCAGCCTCACTGGATGCATCAAAAGAGGGGTTTTGTATGGTTTAGGGATAAACAGAAGAATAAAAAGAGACTCTGCCCCAATGCCCCAGACCATAGCTCATTTTAACCAGGAGAGTAAGGCCACAGTGATTCCCTGATTCCAATGGAGGAGAAGTCATTTCATTTTCTATGAAGAGGGGTCCATACTGTCACAATTATAACCTGAGTTAAAAATCTTCTTTGGTCACCCAGAAAACTCTGCTGGTGGGAGACATGAATACGTGTACCTTAAGCAACTAAACAGATAAAGGAGAAACCATGCCATGCTTCCAAACAGCTGTCACACTATTTTGAAATCTCTCCCGCCTTTAGTAAATGTTGTAAGATAATTGAGGGTTATGTATTTTTTTCTTGTTTCTTGTGGTATTGTGGTCTTCCTCCTTAAAGGATAGTCATCCTTTCAAGTGAGATCCAACAACCTTCCTCAAAGGTTGGAAGTAAAACTGAGCCCAAAGTACTTTGAAATGATACTTAATATCAGGTAGTCAGGATTTAGGAATATGAAAGTATTTGTATTCGCATGTTACTTGCTTGGTTACATTATTGGATTTTGTGAAAATTCCATGTCCATTCAGAAGATATTTTAACCCACTGAGCCACCCAAGCCCCCCATTCAGAAGATATTTTAAATAACCATCACACAGACTACACACCATAGTTGCCCCCCAAATGTTAGTTTCTCACTGTACTGTAATTTGCTCAGTTATCCTTCAGCACGGTTTAAAAATGCCATCTGGTATCCTCAATTTCACGCTTTATGTTTGGTCTAGGTTGTCACATGTGATGTAAACATGAACAAATGACAGCTTTCACATCAGTTCAAAGTGACTATATCTGACGACCAGCATTTCTTAAGGTAGGATATGTGTCACTTTTCTGGTTCCTATGTCAGTATATCAGGTAGTACACAGGAACTTTTAAAAATATTGTATTAGCTATATATTTACTTAACATGTCTTAGAAGACCTATTTCTAACATAAAAACTCATTATTTTGTGGGTACTATTCCTTAGGACAAGGCTAAATACAAAAGGAGTAGACCCAAAGGAAAAAATTTAGAGCAAATATGTCTATTTTCCAATAGGGCAAGAATGTGGAGCGAGAGTCATGAATGGATAAAGTTTGGGACTCATTCATATAGGACACCTTGAGACCCAGGGAATCTATTTTCCTAAATCTACTGATGGTTGCAGATAAGTGCTAAGAATTTCCTGGCTCCTAGTCCAATATCTCTTAGATTTGTCTTTAAGTCTCTAATTCTTCTGTCCCTTTTTGACTCTGGATCTTGTTCTTCCTTACACTTGGACTGGCTTTTCCAATCCTCTGTTCTTCCTCTTCAAGGCCCATTTCTGGTAATCTGCTTCTGTGAAGCCTTTCCCACCCATGCAATCACATAGCATTTACACACTCTCTCCTCCCCGGGTCTCAGCACAGTGCCGCTCTTAGCTTGCTAACCTATGTGATATGCTGGGTGTTGGGTAGCCTCGGTTTCTACCAGATGACCAATCCGGGGGAGGGCAAAGGAGAAACCAATTCAAGCAAATCACAGATCAAAGTAGGCTCAGAATTTGTTATTAGCTCTGCTCATAAATATTCTTCTAAGTTGACCTGCTATCCATCAGGCCAGTCTGAGAAATGCACATTCTCTCATATTATAAATTACATCATCAATCATCTAGGAACAATAGTGTTCATTTTTAGTTGGACTGCTTCGTCATTAGTAAAAATCCTGATTTTATTGATTTATTATTATTCTGGATGCTGGATTTCAACCAAATTGCAAAGTCAAAGGATAAATGTATTTTAAATTTTGGCATTTTGCCAAATTGTCCTTGAGAAAAATTTCATTATTTATCTCTTAACACACACTTGCTGACATGCTTGCTTTAATTTTAAATGTGGAGGTCAAAAAAGGATACTTCCTTGTTGTATTAACTTGCATTATTAAAATTATGAGTGATGTATATAAAATTTTGAGAAGATTTTCATGTTTGTCCTTTGCTTATTTTTCTTTTTTGCCTTTCTTCTTCCTTTTTTCCTTTCTCCTTCTTCCTCCTCCTCCCTCTTCCTTTCCTTTCCTTTCCTCTTCCTTCCTTCTCTCCTTCCTTCCTTTTTAAAAATTTTTTTCTTCTTTCTTCCTTTTGATTTACAAGAATTTTTTTTTAAATAAGCAGTATGTATTATAAAAGTTTTATTCAAGTTTGTCTTTTTACTTTCTTTGTGGTATTTTTTTCTTATGGTTTTAAATTTTGAGACAAGTTTGAGAGATTAATCCTTCCTCTTATGGTTTCTGGGTTTTATAATTTCCATAAAAATAACTTCCCCACAGAATTTTTTGAAAATCCACCCATTTTAGGGGCACCTGGGTAGGCTCAGTTGGTTAAGTGTCTGCCTTTGGCTCAGGTCATGATTCCAGGGTCCTGGGATTGAGTCCCACATTGGGCTCCCAGCTTAGGGGGGGGCAGTCTGCTTCTCCCTTCTGCTGTCTTCCCACCCCCCACTTGTGCTCCCTTTCTTTCTCTCTCAAGTAAATACATAAATAATCTTTAAAAAAATCCACACATTTTTTTTTTTTAATTTAAAAAAGTTTTACTTAATCATTTAAATTAAAAAAAAAATAACATTAAAATAATCCTACATATAGTTACAAAGGATGGTATGGCTTGAAAAAGTCTCTTGTAATTTTGAAAAGATGAACATGATGTATCCATGATGTTTTAAGAATATGAAATTTTAAAAATGAGAGACTTCTAATCCTCGGTAAAACCAGAAGAATTAAAAGATCTCAATATGTGCATATTCATTTTAGTCAACCACTTTTATGGAATGGATGCTTGTGAGAGATTGGGTGTGAGTTGACCTGGTTCCGAGGGATCTAGAAGCTGAAGTACTACTTTCAGGATGAATTGTCCGGGGATACTTTGCTGCAGCAGCTTGAGGAATGGTTTGCACTGTGACTGGATGATGTTTTTCCACAACAACTGAGCTCATGGGAGGAGAAACTCCCATTATAGCTAAGCTGCTACTAACTCTGTTTTTTGAGGCAAAATCACATCTCCCTGTGATCCGAGCTGTAATTGTTCTTCCAGCTTTCTGTTGTGCAGATGTCACAACTCTGGGCACATACATTTCTTCTGGTGCAGCAGCAGCTGTAGACCCGGAGCCAAGAGTTGCAGAAACCGGAAGGTGAGCAGAGGAAGCAGAAGTGGCCCCAGCAGAAGTGATGGAGGCAGCGGAGGTAAAAGCAGAGGCGCTGGCCGCTCCCATGGCTGCTGCTGGCGGGGATGGTGGCAGTGCAACCACTGAGGGCATCTGAGGGGCCAGAGAATCTGACTGAGAAGAATGTTCTTTGCCTTGAATGCCAGGGCCATACTCTTCTTTTTTATTTGTGAAGTCCATCCCTGTATCACCTCTGTTTTGAAATATAGTCATGGCTTCGAGATTTAATGCACACACACCCCTCATGAAAGCTTTCTTCATGGAATCTTCAAAGTGCTCTTTTTCTTGCTGCATTCTTTGAATCTCAGCTTTTGCATTTTCCAAAGCTCCAGATAACACAGCGACTCTGGTTTCATAATCATTGGAAATCTGGACACAAACTTCTTCTGCTCTTGCTTGACAAGCTCGTTCTACCACATCTTTCCACTGTTTCTGTACTATGGATCTCCAGCCTTTCCAGACTTTCTTCAGTAAAGTTCTCTGGAAGTACTGGTCAGCTAGTTTACCTTCATAGGCATCCTGTCTGCATTTAACATGGCCAACACATTTTATTTTATTTATTTATTTTTTTAAAGATTTTTTATTTATTTATTTGACAGAGAGAGATCACAAGCAGGCAGAGAGGCAGGCAGAGAGAGAAGAGGAAGCAGGCTCCCTACTGAGCAGAAAGCCCGATGTGGGGCTCGATCCCAGGACTCTGAGATCATGACCTGAGCCGAAGGCAGCGGCTTAACCCACTGAGCCACCCAGGCGCCCCCCAAAAAATCCACCCATTTTAAAATTTAGATTTCTACTTTTCAAAAAAGGATTCTGTATTTTTTTCCATCTATGACATGTTAAGTGGAACCAGCCACACACACACCTTCCGGGAGCCAGGAAAGATCCTATCTCTGGCCTCCTTTGGTGGCCTCATGCTTCCCCTGCTCCTGTCATTCTGTGCACGGCTTGACTTGACTTTGGCTTCAGCTCCTGATCCCTGAGTCAGGTCTCACTGGTTTGGATGGCCTCTTGGAACCTGCTTCCTGGGGCTATAGACCTCAGTCCAGTGCAATACTGTTTGTTGAGTGAATGCATCAAAGGGCCTATATTAACTAGAACAGCATCTGGGATAAAGGAAGGTTTACATAATTGCTAACTATTATTATTTCCAAGTGTTGACTTGAACTTGCCCCTTTCAAAGTTCAAAGTGGTTAAATAGTTGAGGCTGCTGACAGCGAGGACAAAATCAATTTCTAAAACTCCAGCAGGATACTGTAAACAAACTAGGGAATATATACTTAGCCACACTCGATTTTGCAGTATATGAAAAGATTGAATTAGAAGCAATTCCTTTCGAAATAACTGCGATAGTCTGTTTGGGATGTGGGATACTTGAAGTTTGATCTGAGACCTTTTGGGATGAGACATACTAAGAAGCTTTGCTAGAGGTGCCTTCAATGTGCTCTCACAGTGTAAGGAATGGCTCTCCCATTGAGTTTCTGTGCCAGCCTGTGCTCTCTTCCTCTCTTGCCGAATGCCTGCCATGTACTTTCATAAACGGTTTTATTTGTTTTTGTGGGATTTTTCTGCATTTATCACAAAACAAATCAAGTCATGGATAAGCTGTTGTAGATATATGCTTTCTTTCCCATTAGACTTGGTTCTTTTTGCCAAAAAGTATACCAGTTTTTGCCAGATGGAGAGGGGTGTTAGGCTTTTCAAACAAATCTGGAGGTATCATAATAAGCCACCAACTAACAATGCCTCTGTTTTCTTTCGTGACTCTTAAGATCCAGTCATAAGAAGTGAGAATGCTTTTATGAAGACCTCACCAGGAAATGGTATATCATGTTGAAAAAATACACTGTAATGGTTAATAGCATCCACTGTAGAGAAATGGATGTATGTAATTTGTGTATTTTATGGCATATTTTAAATTAGTGCTCTCTCACCATATCCCCAAATGAAATGGGGAAAAAAAAATCTGGACTCCATCATCTGAGATCATTTTTCACGGGCTTGGAACATTTATTCACTCTTGTCAGGTGCTGCAGCTGGGCAGTACACTCAGCATTGACAAACATGAGCATCTCTTCCCATCTCTGTTGTTAATGACCTCATGTTGGTAGCTTGGAGTTGGTCTTTATGGGAATATTTACACCATGTAGATCGCAAATACTATAATCAGGGCTTTATTTTCCAAGAGCCATTTTACTAGTGCACCACTGGTTTCCATCTTACATCTTACAAAGGGAGGTGATGAACAGGCTATTACTGGAATAATTTTCTTTCTGAGCTGATGTAACTGTATATCTAAGAGATTCTGTGACTAAAAGTCAACAGTTTGGCTTTAAATTATAGAATGAGTACCCAGTTCTTGACTTAGCGAGTGTGACTTAGCAATAAACAACATTTTAACTGGAAAAGGCTGTAAAAATTTTGCGGGCCTGGCTCCTATCCTTGCTACAGGATGGCTGCTGTCATTTTCATCTATCCTGAAACTCCTCCCTCTTTTCTGACAAAAGCATCTTGATTTTCCTTTGGCAACTCTCAGTCCACATGGTTTAGGAGGCTGGGATTGTTGACCCCATGCCCACCCTCCTCTCCTACTCTAAGGGTGTGCCCATGATGCAGACCTATGTGCTGTGACCACCAATGACTGTGCAAGGGTGAGCACATGACTTAGGTCTTGCGTGTGGGATTGCTGCTTTCCCAATGTCAGAACAACAGGTCTGGAGGAAACACTTGATGGGAGCTAAAGTGAATTCCAGCAATTGCTGGTTCTCAAGAAAGAAGACACTCCTTCCATTCCTGTTACCTAGTTGGTGTAGTGTAAGACTGAAACCATAGGTTACCATCTTTGCCACGAGCTGAGGAATAACCTGCCTTAGTATGAAGCCAACACAAAGGCAGGCAGAACTGAGTGATAAAAGATTCCTAATGATAGATCACTTGAGCTTCTGGATCCATCTATGCTGAATCTAGAATTATACTGAACCAAATAATTTTCTTTTTTGCTTAAGCCATCTGAATTAAATTAGTTTTCTGTCACTTGCAATTGAGAATTCTCACTAATCTAAATCCTTTCTCTAGCAACTCTGATGAGTACTCAGCAGCTGACTCAAGTACATCTAGAGATAAGGGCCTCACTATTTTGCGAAGCAGTTCATTTGCTTTCTGAGGATTCTGGATATTAGAAAATTCTGCATTGATCCCCGATTTCTCTCCTTTTATTGGTCCTGGATGTGTTATCAAGGGCAACACTTCTAAGCCTACATCTTTATCTGCCTTCTCACCCTTCAAAAACTTTGAGCTAATTACCACACTTCTGCTGAGTCTTCTCTAGATGAACAGACTTAGTCTCTGCAAAGATCCTGCATGTTCTTACTGCCCCAGTCACAGTTTTATGGATGTACAACAGTTGGTCAACATCTATTTAAAAACGTGGCATATGTATAGACCTGATATTTGTCACATAGTTGAACAGAGTGAAGAGGGATTTTTATCTTGTTCTACCTGGAGGACTGCTTGTTTGTGAAATGCCTAAAGGGGGAAAGTGTATGGTTAAAATTTGGGTTCCTGAATACTGTTATGCTGAAAAAAATAAAAAAAAAATTAAAAAAAATTAAAAATAGAAAAAAAAATTTGGGTTCCATTGCTATTTTTCACTTAAACTTCTCTTTCAATTATTTCAGTCCTTTGGGGTTTATTTTCTCTTTCGCCCCAAGGGTGTTCTCACCATTTAAAAAAAAAAAAAAGATCTTATTTATTTGAGAGAGAACATGAAAGGGGAGAGGACAGAAGAAGCAGAGTCCCTGCTAAGCAGAGAGTGTGATATGGGACTCGATCCCAGGACTCCAGGATCATAAGCTGAGCTGATGGCAGTTGCTTAACCAACTTGAGCCACCAGGGACCCTGGATCATCTCACCCTTTACCTCTTCTCTCTCTATCTCACCACTCCTACCCCCCACCCCCTCACCTGCTCCTTGTTAAACAAAAAGTAAGAAAAGAGTTTGACTCATATATTGAGTTCAAGTGCATATAAATGATAAGTTTCACATACCACCTATCTTTAGGAGTATATGTTTTTATTTTTATAGACAAAGCCTTGTTTAATTGAGTCAAAGAACAAATGATCCAACTGTGGAGGTTTTGCTGTTGTTGAGCCACCTTGAGAAGGTGCTTCATGAAATTATATCATGTTTCAGGCCCCCTTTCCTCACAGACTCTTTGCCAGTCTCCAGTCTCCAGGGTCCTGCTTCAGCAACCTGCTCCCACTGCCAGCTCTCATATTTACAGCCTGCTTTTCTGAACTTGGTGATGTCCAGCTGTGTTTTTGCCTTCTTATTCTTCAGGAAGCAAAATAGTTCTTGTTCTCAATGGAAGACAGATTAGACAAAAACAAAACAAACATTTCTCCTGTGAAAAGCACAGAGTTCCTCCTGTCACTGGGACAGAGATGACCTCAGTGTCCTGGATGGTATCCAAGATAAGAACAAGAGTTCCATATTTTAGACACTGTAGTCATTTCGAGATCATGTCCTTCGGCCCTTTTTAACCACAGTCCAGCTCTATAGGTTTGATTGGGCAACCTGTCTATCTGATACTATCATTTAAATGACTAAAAATAGCAGACCAATGTCTTTGTTTTCATTTCAGACACATACCTTCTATCTGGTTTTAGCATTCTTTTGATATTGCTAATAAGCAATGTGTGGGTGTGTGGTTGTTGTTGTGTCCCAGAGACTAACCCAATTCCTGGCTCTCAAGACTTTTTTTTTTTTTTTTTTGCAGTCGTTTATGAAAAGAAAAATAATGTGTAGTTAGACATTTTCAAAGCAGTATCACAAAGCTACTTAAAACTCATCCTCAAAATTTCAGTTCTTTGGCATGTTTAATGGAATTTTTCCTAAAACTTATTTATGGAGGAAAATTTGTGATAGTGTGGGCCCATCTTGTACTAAATCCTGGGATATTCAATTTTTCAAAAGTAGCAGAAAGAACTCTTTATAACATTGCTTTTCCTGACGTCAGTGTGTTTGGAAGTAGACCACCAAGGTAGCATTATAGTGACACCCCTGTGTACACACACATTGAATTCCTCAAGCAATGGACGATTTTCACCAAGCTGGCTTCTCCTCAAAAACTGAAAATTAATTTTTCTTTTGGTCAGTTTTCGTGTTAAGAATCTTTTCCAAATCACTTCTCAGTCTCTCTCCATGAAACCACCACTGGTTAATGGAAACCTAGGGTACTTGATGGGCGGGATACAATGATAAGTCCCTTAGTCTGTTTTCTTCTCTCAATAAACAGGTCTTTTCTAAGGGAATGGCTGGTGGTTTGATGCTTGGTAGGTACTCTCCTCAAAAACGTGTCTTAGGAGAGCAAGTGGTTCTTCTGAGAAGAATGAACACCTTTCAGAGCCCTTTCTGTTTGTTTAGTTTCTTGATTATATGAAGTACATTAAAACCAGTCCAAGGCCCATTAACATAATTTTCATGCATGTTAGTTCTGGCGAAACACACTAGGCAGGAACTGTATGATAAATGAGATAAATAATTTTGATGGAGCAGCGAAACAAAATAAACTTTTGCCATATAAGAAAACAAACCATGACTAGTGTTGTGTATGGGGATCGGTTTGTGTTAGGGTGGTATTCTGAGGGTGGCCTCTCATCCTTAGAATGTTCTGGGGAGAAAGAGTGCCTGTCTAATTCCAACAAGGTCTAGTTGTGGCTTTAGAATAGAATATTATGTCCTTTATTTAGGGTTTCATTATCCGGGCTATGGATTATGTGAGGGCCCCTGTTACTTCTTCTTCTTGGTTGCCTTTTAGCACTTTGCTTAAAGAATGGTCAGGGGGTGGACAGTTGAAATAAAATTTATATAAGTTTGTCTTGAGACTTACTAATACCTTAGGGAGAAATTGTTGGAGGTTGAGTGGATTTTTTTTTTTTTTTGAGTGGATTCTTTTTAACAAGTTTGGTTTTGCTTAGTGAGCAGAACCTGTTAAAAATGTCCATCTAAGATAGTAGTAGAATCAGCTTCATGGGCTTGGGTCAAAAATATAGCCTTCTTGTCAGATAGGCCTGGGAAATGCTCTTTGACATGATATTACAGTCTCCGTGTGTCCGCTAAATTATGAAGGGTAGAATGAACGTCAGAGGAGACCTTGAGAGATTCTTTCTTTCTTTCTTTCCTTTTTTTTTTAAAACTCTCTAAACCTGGCCCCTGGAAATAAGGTAGATTATTTCTCAGTCTGTCAGCTGTTCTGATGTCACCTGAGTTTTTTTGCACCATTGAGACCATCTCCAGGGCAAACCTATGTTTCCTCGGTGACAGGAGGAAGATTCCACCCAGGCATCATCCCTTGACAGAAGGCAATGAAATCACACTCGTGTGTGTTTTGGGTTTTCTTTTGACTCCTCAAAAAAAAAAAAAAAAAAAAAAAAAAAAAAAAAAATCCACTGAGAGAAATTCAATAAAGTAAAGTAAATGAGATTATTGGGATAATTGATAAATTTCAAATGTCATTGCCAACACTGCCCTTGTAGACAGCACCTTCAGGAATTGAAAACTGGTTATAAACCACATGGGGCAGGAAGCCCTTGAGTTTCTGCTTTTAAAGCATGTGGAAAAACACAGCACCGTATCTTTGCCACCCTAGCACATTCTAGCCTATATTTAAACAAGACATTGGATCTTCTACCATAATAAAATCCTCATTATCTTAGTAGTCTATAAGGTTGGTGATTGCTTTAAAATTTGGAATGCTGAGAGAGTGGAGGCAGCATGATTTTAGGTGTTCCTAAATTCCTCACAAAAAACCACAGGGTGAATTGTATGCCATATATATATATATATATATATATATATATATATATATTCAGAGTCATAAACCATAAGGAAAAAACCCAGAGCAACTAGATCATAAAACCAAAAATCCATGGACAACTATAAAAAAAACAAGGAAAGAGGTAAACCAGTGACCCCCTAGAATATGAGCCCTAAGATCTGTACCTTTCTGGCATCTGTGTAAAAGAAAACAGAGGGAAGTAATGGGGCTGGATTTGATAAATATGGGAATAATGGATGAGCCCCAAAATAGATAAAACTGGAAACTAAGCCGGTCAGTTTGATAACAGCTGAAATTGTCTGGTGTTTGATATAAGGGTCCCATGTTAAGGTTTTAAGTACCTGGGGTAACAAGGCTTCTATGAGTCTTGAAACTGACAACCAGGGCTCTCCTCCAGCACAGGCCTCACACTGAAGAGGTGTATAGAAAAGTCAGGGTTCAGATGAAAGTGGATAGGTGGAGGAAACAGCCAGGAAATGTTAGAAAGCAAGCTGCCCTATGGATGTGTTTGTGTGTAAAATAGACTTTGTTTTTTAGAAATAAAATTTTATTTATTTATTTTTAAAAAGATTTTATTTATTTATTTGACAGAGAGAGAGAGAGAGAGAGCACAAGCAGGGGGAGCAGCAGGAAGAGGGAAAGGGAGAAGGAGTCTTCCTGCTGAGCAAGGAACCCAATGCAGGACTCAATCCCAGGACCCTGGGATCGTGACCTGAGCCGAAGACAGATCCTTAACCCACTGAGCCACCCAGGCACCCCTAGAAATAAAGTTTTAGATATAGAAAAATTGAAAAAATGGGACAGAGAGTTCCTGTATACTTCCCACCCAGTTTCACCTGTTACTAACATCTTTAACATCTGATCATAGTATGGTACACTTGTTATAATTAAGGAAACAATATTAATACATTATTATTGACAAAAACCCGTAGTTTATTCAGATTTCCTTAGTTTTTACCTAATGTTCCTTTTCTGTTTCATCCCATCTGGGATACCACATTACATTTCGTTATCATGCCTCCTGAGACTCCTCTGGGCTGTAACTGTCTTAGACTTTCTTGGTTTGTCATGACCTTGAGGAGTACTAGTCAGGTATTCGTAGTTGCCGTATGTGTATATATTTTAAATGACCTACAAAAACAACAGAAGAGAGATCTCTGTGAAGTTAGAAAATTTGTATGAACCAAAACCCTTCTGAAAAGTTTCAGAAAACTGATTTTACAGAAGAATTGGCAGCAGAAAAATTTTAAGGTCTAATTCTATACAAAGCTATTGAAAGAAAAAAGAGATTGAGAGCAGAATAATATTTCTACAGGCAACAAATCATACCAGAAAGACATAAGTAAAAAAAAGATAAAAACTATAATGTGCTCTTTCGAAACAAGCTAAATATTTCAAGAAAATTATTAAAAACATGAAATAACAATAATTGTACTTTGAAAAACTCAGAAGTCTGGTGTCCAAAAATTCAAAATAAAAGAAAAAGTGAAGACTAAAATAAGAAATACAAGTGAAGAGGAAGAGGGTAAAAAGGAGAAAAAGATTAAAGTTCAAAATTGAATGATGAAAGAAATAAAAAAGATTCAATATAATAAGGCAGATATTTAAAGACAGAAAAAGAAAATAAAGCCTGAAGATAACAGAAATTCCTAAAGAAAAAAAAAAAACAATGCATAGGAACAGAACAAATGCTAAAGTTCAAGAAAATGTTTCTGAAAAAGGAAAAAAAAAACATTTTACAAAGCACACCATGAACCTTAGAGTATCAACCTGGAGGGGCGCCTGGGTGGCTCAGTGGGTTAAAACCTCTGCCTTCTGCTCAGGTCATGATCCCAGGGTCCTGGGATTGAGCCCACATCAGGCTCTTCCTCCTCTCTCTTTCTCTTTGCCTGCCTCTCTGACTACTTGTGATCTTTTTTTTTTTTTAACATTTTATTTATTTGATAGACAGAATACAAGTAGGCAGAGGGAAGGGAAGCAGGCTCCCCACTGAGCAGAGAGCCTGATGCGGGGCTCGACCTCAGGACCCTGAGATCATGACCTGAGCTGAAGGCAGAGGCTTTAACCCACTGAGCCACCCAGGCGCCCCTACTTGTGATCTTTACCTGTCAAATAAATAAATAAAATCTTTAAAAGAAATAAAAAAATAATAAAATGACATTGACTTAAAAAAAAAGAGTATCAACCTAGAATAACGAACACCAAGAAAAATTCTTGTAAAATTACTGAACTTTAAAGGAAACATGAAATTACTGAACTTAAAAAAAAAAACAACAAACCCTAATCCTTTGTGTGAATGGACAAAGTAAGCAAATGACATATAAGGAAAATCCAATAAGGTTGTCATCAGACCTTTTAACAGCAATGTTTTTTTACCAGAAGGAAATAATATAAAATAAAGACACTCAAGGACAGAAAACGTGCACCAAGATTTTATATCTAGCAAAACTGATTTTCATGTAAAATGGGGCACAAAATTTGTAATCAACATGGAAGAACTCAAGAACTATTGTCCCACATGTCCTATAAAAATCTTGTCCTAGATTCATATTGTAGTGTAAATCTCTGAGGTATTGTATTTTTTAAAAACATATGTACATATTTGGTGTGTGTATTTCTTAGCACTGTTCACTGAAAAGGTCTAGAAACAATAACCAACTCAGAAACAATGAGTATTACAAGGGCCCAGATGTGGTCTTGAAATACCATTCTCCTCTGAAAGAAACCAGAATTTCTTGGGAAATGGCTGATCCCAAGTCTGGGGCAGGAGACCTATAAGATGAGCCTGGAAGATCTCATAATACCAGATAGCCAAGAAGCTGTCAAAGACTAGTAGGGTCATGTCTAATGGACTTGAGAACCCCCCCCCCCCCCATGAAGACAAGACTCTCAATGATCATTAGTTTCAAAATGGATAAGAATTGCAAAGGCTTGAACTCCATTAAGTATGTTTAAATCTGTGAGCTCACAAATATATATATTTATATATAGCATTAGTTGGTCACCTTCTGAAGATAACAGGGACCAAATTGTTGCTTTAAAAACTGGCTAGGTAAAAGGGTCAATCATTTATCTGCTTTTCTTTCTTGAACCATACTACTAGTATCTCCTTATAAAATCAGTAGAGCTAACAAATGAAAATACAATGATAACAATTAGAAGGTCACAATTTTGTAACATTTAAAGAATTAATAGATCCAGGCATTGAGGCAATGGTTTGCTTACGTCCAAAAGGAGGCAGCATCAGACATTATATGCCGCTCGATGGAAGAGCACACCACCTAGGGCTTTGCCAGACTGAACCTGGTCAGTCTCTGGACCGAGCTGCCAATTTGCAGTAAATACCAAGGACAGGGAAACAAAATGAACTGCATACATATATTTATATGTATATAAATGTATATATGCATACCCTTGGTATGCAATCAGCAAAATCTAGTCTGTGGGAAACTTAAGTTAGTGTGAGATTTTTTTTTTCTTCAAAAGATAAATTATAAGGGGGAAAAAGATAACCAGTAGATCAAAAGAGATTGAAAATATGTGCCAGATTTTAAAGAATGGGCAAGATGAAATGACCGTATCTCAGGATGGACACTTGGGTGAGAAAAACTAGAAAGAATTCTGAAGAAATGATTGCTCTTATCTCAGGTGGTGGCTATTTTTGGAGGGAGGGAGGGGGGCTATGGTGGGCTGAGGCACACGGAGGGGTACACTGAGGGGCTGCCAGGTGGCCGCAAAGTTCTATGTCTGGGTAGCGGTCATGGGCTATTCACCAGATAACTTGGTCGGTAGAGTATCACCTCAGACAATCTTTGTCAGGTCTGCCACCACCTCCACAATCATTTCCTTGACATTTTCTTCTTCAGATAAAGTGAAATTTATTATTATTATTTTTTAAGATTTTATTTATTTATTAGACAGAGAGATCACAAGCAGGCAGAGAGGCAGGCAGAGAGAGAGGAGGAAGCAGGCTCCCCGCTGAGCAGAGAGCCCGATGCGGGGCTCGATCCCAGGACTCTGAGATCATGACCTGAGCCGAAGGCAGCGGCTTAACCCACTGAGCCACCCAGGCGCCCCGATAAAGTGAAATTTAAAAAAGAATGTGTGTAAAGTCCCCTGCCCCAGCTTTTTTTTTTTTTTTTTTTACTTAAGTTTATTTGGAAAGGGAAATGCCTGTGAAGTGGGTTTGTCGTGCTAATTACATTCTCATCCCCTGTGCGTTTCTCAGTTTCTCACGGTGAGACCCATCTTGTTTGCTTCAGAACCGCCTGGGTGGTGCTGACTCAGAAGCTCTTGGGAAGGGTGTGGGGTTCAGCCATTTAATGAGCTTCGCAGGTGATTCTCACTCAGAGTAAAGTTTGAGAACTACTGCGCGAGAGTCGTTCCTTGTACCACCCGAGGAGTGGTGAGAGTGTTACACTTGGGTTAACACTAGATCTGGAGCTGAAACCCATGAGCTTTAAAGAGAGAAGGCTTGTGTTTCATTCTGGGTTGTGATATTTTCCAACCGTGTCAAGGTAGCCAAATGACCTACGCCAAGTCCCTATTTCCTCACCTGTAAAATAGATATAAGAAAACTTACCTCACAGGATTCTTGTAAGAATGGTGTTAGATCCTGTTTGATAAGGTATGGACCCGGAGAACATACTCTAAGCTCTCTCCCCAGACCCATCTGTGTTCTGAGTTCTAATCTAGACCCAGCAGGGAATTATTATGTAACTTGAGGCAAATTGCACAATTTATTTGAAAAGTGCTATTTTTTGTTTTATTACATAGTGATAATCTTTGATTTGATTTCCTATCAATCCTTTAGGAAATTAAGGGCAAACAAGCCCTTAGTAATTTCATAAACTGATGACCAGTGAGAACTACACACCTTTGCCAGGAGTAGTGTGAACTTGGAATAAACCTTGTCTCCATGTAGCATCATTAATGCTCAGGCAGCAACTTCTTCACTCCTGTCTGATTGTAAATGGTGCTTATATTGGGGGAAAAAAAAACGTATATTGAAAAGCCATTTTCCCCTACCTCACCATTTACTCTCTTGTCACTTAAACATACAACTTTGTGTTAAATGAATCAGCCAATTATCTGGAGACTTCAAATCCAGAAATACCGAATAATAAACAGCTTGTTGAGGTGACTAAAATTTTTCTTGTGTCATCCAGAATAAAGCTGTTTGTATATCGATGATATTGGGAGCATAAAGAACATGGTTAAGATTTAAGTGAGAGTGGCTACTTGTCCCTCAAAATCTGTGTGTTTACTTCCTGCCATGCAAATGCCAAGCTTACCACATCCTGAGTATAGTTAATTATGAGTAGTTTATAGGGACAAAAATCAGTCATCCTAGAGGAAAAGAATTGACAGCTGTCTATTAGGAGCCCGGACATATAACTATGCCTGCCTGCTTTTCATGAGGATGGAAATCATTTAGTTCTTGGACCAAGCATAACATTCTTTTTATTACTCCTTTGAAGCGAAACTAAATTCTTCGTGTATTTAAAAAAAAATACAGGACCTCAAAGAGGAAATCTCACATTAAGTGAAACACGAGACTGTTAACTATTGATCATAATATGTAGGTGTCCAGATGATGGCTTATGAATCTGGGCTGGGTGTATAAGTCAATGGGAAAACCCTGCCCAATATCTGTTACCTCATCGCTGATTCAAGTGAAAGACTCGACTTATGTTGACAAGAAATAGAGAATCTGAAAAGAACAAAAACACTTTTACTGTAAAAGTGGTTTAGAACATGTAGTAGTTGATTTTCTTGTTGTCTTTGGAGCTTAAATTAAAATAAGCATTAATATTCACTTATAAACATTGTATAATAGCTCTCTTTCTGGGTAACCTTCATCTTCTACTATTCATAAAAATATTCCCTTTCTACCAGGGAAAGACAAAAGAAACACCAATAATGTGATAAGAACACAGAGAATTTAGAGCTTGGTGAATAGGCTCTCTTGACCAGAACAGATGGGAAATTTAAGCCTACTCATTTCTCAGGGTAGAAATTAAGAAATGAAAACACAATTCTGGTGCACATTCTAAAACAAACTAAGATAGGACCAGTCAGTTGCAAGGTCAGTTCAGGCATGGACCACCTGGGAACCTTGTATGTTCCTAGGAAATCTAGGTGAAACTTTAGGGGTTTCCTCAACCATCTAGCTGACATACCACTTCTTTCTTGCAGTGATTATTCTAATCCCACAGTTCGAGAGAACCTGCTTATAGAAACATCTTATAGCTGGGCAGAGAGAACCTGGGTTGGAGATCCACCCAGCTACAATTTAGATCACCAGGGAAGCATTTCAGTATATCAGGGGAATCGCTGATATACTTTGTTTCTTCCTCTAACACTTCATCATGGAGAAGTAACGTAGGGTGGGCTGGGACACCTAAAGATAGTAAGACACCTCAGGCTCACTCAAACCCCAGACTAAATGTTGGAGATAGTTACGGAACACTCTGCAAGCTGGAGTGCTCTCATAGTCTGAAATTCAACTGATTTTTAGCTGTAAGCAGTAGTTTACACGCAAAAAAATCACCCAGGAGCTCGTTTAAAATGTAGATTCCAAGACCCAATTTCCATGGACGCTGATTGATGGAGCCCTGGAGGTTCATGAGCCTGCATTTGAACAAGCACAGCAGATGTTTCAGATCTGGTTGGCCTCTGGTCCACTTTTCAGGCGACACTACTGAGGAATTATGTATAGTACTTGTCTTCGACTCTTCCCTGCAGACACTGCTACTTGACAAAGGCTGAGCAAAAAAATTAAGAAAGAGATTTAAGAGCACATTTCCTTAAGATGCCTGAAAATATCTAAGTACTTTCTGGAAAGGGATAGGCTGGGGAACTAGCAAAAATGGCCAATCGCTGCTGGATCTTCAGTGAAAATAACCTAGAATTGTGAGAAATTGTTTCCCATATCCTTTGAAACCTAGTCTTTAGATATCTGCCCTTTTCCATCAGAAACTATGCCACTAGTCCTAAAATTTTCTATCCATGGAGAAAACTAAACCACAAGCTGGCTTGGAAGTCATTCAGCATTTCAAAGAAAGGCAATTCACCTTGAGTTAGATTCCCAAGGTTTTATCCTTCAACTTTTAGAAATAGAATCTTCTCCCTTCCCATCACTTTTGAAAAGATCAGTTTGCTATGAGTTGTAGGGTAGAGTTGATCTTCGCTGAGTAGGCTTATAGGCTGCTTACTGTTCCAGTTGGGTTCACAATCTCCTCAGGACTGCTATGGAACTAAATTCTTTCAGTTAAATTAATTATAATAATAAACACCTGTTAATCTTAGTGCACCTGGTCCCCCTTTGAAGTTTTTCTAGACTGTCGATGGTAGAAAGTGTGTGAAATAAAGAAGCTGAGTCTAGGGAGATTCCTCACTAGACAAGGAAAGACATGGAAGGGCGTATCTGATGTTTTGCCAAGAGCCATCCTTTAAGTCTCCCCTGGTCATAGTGCTTGGGTGAAGTAGGCCATCCTGTGATTCCAGAGAAGGAAGACTTTGCTGATGGTTCTGAAAGAGATTTCTAACTGCCATATTTTTGTTAAATTAGAACTTTTAATTTCCTGGAGAAGGAGCTTAAGAGGCTGATATTTTACAGCTAAAATTTCCTTATAGAAAGTCATCTATGAAGCAGCGTTCCCCAAACTTTAATGTATATACAGACCTCTTGTGACATCTTGTTAAAATGAAGATTTAGTGAATGTGAAGTAGGGCTGGAGATTCTGCGTTTCTAACAAGCTCCCTAGTGATGTCCATGCTGCTGGTATGGGTTTGTGGATTTTGGATTTCTAGCACTCCTTTCAGTTTTGAAGTATTGTCCCTCTGGTTAAACAAAAGCAAATCTCTGTTTTGGTTTGACTACAAGCATTTCATAGTTGTGTGTATTTCTTCCATAACTTTTGAGGGGCTTGGCTGATGGCCATTGTGATACTTGTAAATAACTTCAAGATATACCTTCAGTTTGCACCATGGTGTAATCTCCTGTCCTAAAACAAAATGCCGGGCCATGTAAGTTTTAAATGGTCAAATCTATATTTTTAAACAGATTTCCTTGGCATTTGAAGTGTGCATAAGAATTACGGAAATAAATGTGTCAAACCTACATTTCACAGAACTTCTGGTAAAGAATAGTACAGTTGTTGCTCTTCAAAGCGTTGCCCTTAACTGAATTCTCTTTGATCTCTGGGGTCTCAGAAAGAGCTTGACTTATCCAACTTTCTCACGACTTAAATAACGTACTAAAAGCAACTGATTTAAGTATCCTGATCACAGCATTCTGCTTACCCATTTCAATGTTGTGCATTACAGTATAAGATCTTGGCGCAAGACTTAGGATGAGCACAGAGCCTATTTCATGGTAAAGCAGCTGGTTCCCAGGTAAACAGCATGTTCTTTAGGGTGAGCTCATGTGGTCTGCAGACCCTCCATATGCTTAATAGAGGGATTAGTGCTATTATAATTTTAGAGGTTTAGTTGTCGTCTTTGATTTGTGTTCATATCTCTTCTCTTAGGAATGTAAAAGTGCCTGGTTATATTTTTAATGGAATTGCTCAAACTAAAGACAAAAAAACACAAGAGTTCCTAGTGGGAACGATTCTGGGCAACGTTTGGAAGACTCTTTATAGAAACCTACCTACTTTTCTTTTCGAATAGAAAAGTGAGAATGGGGAGAAGAGCCAGAGAAAAGTAACTAAGTAATCAAGGATATGGAAAATGAGTTTTTCAAGGAAAAGCTGATGGGGATGTAGTTGTTTTACCTGTGAAAGTAAGGATTGAGGAGTTAGTTCTCATTTTTAGAAATATGGAGGGTTATTTTTTAAAATTTAATTTAATTTAATTTTTTTTCAGTGTTCCAAAATTCGTTGCTTATGCACACAGCAAAAGGATCCAGTTATTTTCTGGCTTCACAAGAAAAATCTTTACAAGTGTAGATTTAGCAGATAACCTCGCTTAAGAGCTTTCAAGAGCTATCATTTCATTGCTTTTCAAAGTTAAATAGTGTAGATTTTAGATATGATAACTGAGTCTCCTTGTATGGCCAAACTCATCATGTGAAGTCCATATCCGTTTGTAGAATGGCTGGGTTAGCTATAGGAAATAATAGCAATATTTGCGAATCTTTGCAATTTAAATTTAGTTTCCCCACTGTTGAAAATGTAAACTGCTTACACTAATCGACATTTCATAATTTGTTCTCTCTTCTTTTGAAGTCTTTATTAGCTGTGCCCTCTACCATAAGATCACCACTGAACCCCATGCTAATGGGTATAAATTATCGTGGTGCCAGCTTGTCTTACCTTTGTTAAATATGTGCCAACTCTTTCACAATGAACCTTTACTTTCCATTTTATTACTGGCTGTAAAAACTGCTTAGAGCCAGTGAATGGACATGGCATATTATGTCCACAATCTTGAAAGTTCCAACAAAAGTCAGGTTTCTTTGTTTACTCTCCATGGATAGCTCATGGCATTTCCACGTATCTTGATGTTCATCCTTTAGTCTCTTTGTCCCTCTTGTCTTTGCTCATTGTTTTTCCAAAGGAGGATGGGAAGAAAAACAATATTAAAACAAGCTAGTCAGTTTTACTCTTCAGTGTTCCTTCTGCATTCTGGTGAGGGAAGGAAATTGGTATTATTATAAAAATGGTCACCTGTGATTTAATTCAACACCCAGTTCTCTTCCTATCCATTATTATTAGGGTTAGTTGAGAATTAGCCATCTGTGAATCAGATGTGACACTGGTCTAAAATTAGAATCAATCAGGTTTTTACAATTAATTGTCTTATGGGAAACATTGATTTGATTTCTAGTCTGCAACTTTATAAAAGTTGTAAAGCATCATTTTGTGGTAGGGTTTAAAATTAGATGGCCCCAGAACATATTTTTCAGGAGCATAAAGAAAAATAAATTAAGAGCTTAAAGATAGTATGTTTGAGGCACCTCAAAAAATTTATATAGAAAACAGAAATACATAGAAAGGAAGATGAAGAAAAGGAGATCCAAGTAATATCTGCAAATAGTTTGGTGATAAGCAAGCACTGTGAGCTTGGCTGGATTTGAATAAAGAAGCAAATATTAGAAGAGGAGAAAATATTTTAGGGGAAGGAGAAAAGAACAATGATTTCTAATGTCTTCAGCAAATCAGGATAAATATAATCTCCATTTAGTCTCAATAGAACTAATGGAGAAATTTCCTGGGAATGTTCCATATTGGCTCTTCTTGAAGGAAATGGGTTGGGGGAAAAAAAATCTTTGGAGTTGCAGGGTCTTTGTCATTTCCTAAAGCATGCAACGGATTTTTTTGCTTCACACATTCCAAATTATAGCTCCAGCAGACCATAGGAGCCAGACTGATCTGGTTCAGACTGCCCTCGAGCTATGAACCTAATGGATCCTAAATAGGGATTCATGATTTTTTGGTAAGAGAGGCATGTAAACAAAGAGTAATCTAGAAATGCCATGCACACCTTTTTAATTGTAGAGCAAATGGAGAACCAGCCCAACCACTAAATTCCTGACTATAATGCCTCCTTTGTTTCTGTATTCCCTTGCACAAAGCTTGTAGTGGGAGTCATCTTTATGTTTATTCCAAGAGGTTGGTTGACAAGGAGGTGGAAGGTGAAGGGCCATTTGTTCCAGCTGTGTAACACCAACCAAATAGCAAAGGGGAAAGTGTGTGCTCTCTAATTCAGGAAAACAAGTCCTGCTGCTTCACACTACCTCACAAGCGAACCAGGTGTCTTGAAACCAGTGGAAGAAAGCAACAGGCCTGGACACTTGAGCCTTAGCCCAAACACAGAGAAAATCATCCCATGCTAATATATTTGAAATCAGAAACCACGATTTGGTGTCTCTGAACTTGACCAGGCCATTCCCAGTGGCTCTTGGAGAAGGAAAGTGCAAGGGGAAAGGAGAAATATTAGGAGCCTCGGGGAGACAAGGCAAAAGTTGCCATTTTAAAATCTAAGAAATGCTTAGAAATATCCTCTCATATCCCAAAGGAAAAGGAAGGCTATGCTCTCGAAGGGTTGCAAATAAAAAACTCTTATGTTGGTTCTCCTTTCTTTTTTGTGCACAGCACTATTTCCTGCCCAACTAGAATATTGTCTCATACTCTTTCTCAGAGTAATGCTCCAGGGAAGCCTTCCTAGCTGGCTGGAATTAACCTCAGACCTATCTGATACTCCTGGTCTTTGCTACAGGATAGTAGCATTTCTTCATTGGAGAAACCATTGTCCTGGATCCAGGGAGAACCGGGACAGTAATGGCTTGTTTCCTTCTAGAAACTCTGTCCAATGACATAAAAATGTGGGTATAATACAAATGGGACTGTGATTTTCTTCGATAGATCATATGATAGATCGATGGATAGGTCATATTCTTCTCCTGCCTGTCTGATTTACTAGAATTCCAAGCACTCAGCACATTCTTGACAACATTGTCAACGGTCAATAAATGTTTGCTGAATGAACACACAGTTGAAAAAAAAATGGCGAAAATTAAATCTTAGTGGTTAAGTCTTGTTTCGTAATTATAGAGTGAGTTTAAAAGTTAGAATTTTTTTCAGTTTTGAATTTTCTCCTCTATGTTTTTGTTTAAATATTGATGCCAGCTACTATGTAATCTATTAATGCTACTGAACTAGTAGCAAATGGATGCTAAATGAAAACTTTGGAAATGGGATTTAAAAGAAAACAATTCCATATGTATATTTTGAGATAAAAAAATGGCATGCAGATAATATGGGCATATTTTCAAATAGTAAAATGCATGGATTTCTATGTCATCAATTCATGGAGTTCCACAAAGAGCACGATTTTTAGGTGTTCTATGATCTGAATGTTTTAAAACCACCCTCAGCTGCCAAACCCTACATTTTAGAACAATAGTTCTTAGATCATAGCGTGCATCAGAATTACCTAGAAGGCTTATTAAAAAAACAAAACAAAACAAAACATGGAGCACTGGGTGTGGTGCAAAAACAAGGAATACTGTTATGCTGAAAAAAAAAAATTAAAAAAAAAAAACAAAACCAAAAAAACCCAGATTGCTGGGTTCCTCCCTCTGAGTTTCTGATTCAGTAGGTTTGCATTTATTAACACATTTCCGGGTGATACCACTGGTCCACAGACCACATTTTGAGAACCACTGATTTAGGGCTTGATTTCTTGAGATAATGACAACTATTATGGTTTTGGTTGCTCCTTCCCAGATACCCTCTGAAGGATGCTGGACATAGACATATTAACTCACTTAAGCCTCATAAAACCTTGTGAGGAATATACTATCATCACCTCTACTTTGAGACAGAGAGAATTTGAATAGTAGGTGGGAAGACCCAGCTCTTGAACCCAGGGTAGTCTGGTTTTAGATGCTTAACTATAGCATTATACCAGCTTTTAAGAAAAGGGCTAACTGAAATAACTTCTCCCAATCATATAGTTTTGATCCACGGCAAGAAAAATAGCTGAGCAGATTCTAAAGGCCTGTCCAACTGTTTGAAAGAGAAGCAAGCAAATGGGCTCTCTAGGTTGGGGTCACTCTGGACCCATTCCTCCACATGTCTCATTGTTACTGCTCAAGGCCGAATAACAGTTTCCTTTCTCAGAGGGCAATGATCTCAGGGCAAATGATCATTTGCTTTCTCAGAGCAAATGATCGGATACAACCTGAATGTTCTGTCAAAGGGGACTGATAAGTAAATACAGGCACATTCGTTCAGTGGAATAGCACACAGCTATAAAAGAAAGAATAAGGAAACCTCTTCATGTACCAATATTAAACAGCACAGAGATATATAGTTACATTTTTTAAAAAAGAAAATACATTAACACGTTTGCTTACATGTGCATAAAATATCCTAGAAGGACACATAATAAAGTAATAATAGTCACCATGTGGGAGCAAGAGGACTGGGCCATCAGGGACAGAAATGGGAAGGAGACTTTTCCCTTTCATATTTTTTAGGTGTTGGAAAATTAAATAATTAACATTGAAAAATAAGTGCTGGATTTTCTGTGACTTTCCTTATTTGATTGCCTGGGGAAAGCTTTTGACTTTGGGTTTATGTCTCATTTATTCCCAGTGTCTCACAGGTCCCTTCTGCCCAGCTGGAAATCCACCAGTGCCTGACAGGCCAGTGTTTAGGGCTTGTTCAGTATTAGCTTGTGAGACACAGTTAGGGTGTTGTGTGTTTCAATGACTTTGGAATTGTATGTAATTTTTGTATTGGAATTGTATACAATTTCTGCATTGTATGTAAGTGACTAAATGTCAACAGTCTGGAGGAAATAAAAAGGTTATTTCTCTTAGGAAACAAGCTACTTTAGTAATAATGATGTCACTTTTATATAGCACTTTATAGTTTATAAAATCCTTTCACATGCATTAGGCCATTTATATCTTGCAAACAGCTTTGAGCGGTAGCTATTATAGTCCCCATTTAATAGACAAGGAAACTGAGGCTCAAAGCGTTTCAGTAACTTGTCCAAGGTCAGGAAGCTATTAAATAGTTGAGTTGGTATTAATACCCAAGTGTTCTGACTCAAGGCCTGTGAATTTTTTTCCCCTGCCTTTTTATAATTATAAAAAAAAATTAATATGCTTTTGAAAAAAGAAAAAGACTGAAACATCCATAATCCCATGACTCCAACAAAAAAAATTATTAAATTTACATATTATCTTCCAGGGTTTGTCCATGTGCCTACAACTATTATCTAGTTACAATCATAATATATGTGCAATTATGTATTCTGTTTCTTCCCCCACTTTGCACTGCTATCCTGAAGCATTTTCTGAGTTGCGACATAATTTTCATAATTAGCAAATTAATAGGTTCAGATTTCATCAATAGCCATACTAACGCAACCTGCTACTTTTTAACATGGATTCACTGGGTTTATTCATGCATTCATTCATTCATTCATTCAATAATTACTAAACCCTCGCTATGTGCCTGGCCCTGTGCCAAAGGCAAGGGACACGTAAGTGACAGGCACACGCTTGTCACTTTAAGTTGCCTAAAGGTGAGGAAGCAGCAAGTGAGGGAGTGAGGCACAGCTCCCCTTAGGAAGTATATGCTGAGACAGTTAGATAATCTTTGACATTTTTTTTTAATGCAACACTGTTGTAAACACCTTTGTGCTTACAGTTTTTATTTTTATAGTGTTTTTCTTTTTTTTTTCTGCCCAAGTAAATTCTATTTTTATGCTTAAGTATTTATGTATCTCTACCTTGATACCAGAAATATGTAAGTGTATGGCTTTATTATGACTTCACCAACACTGAGTATTTTTATTGAAAAACAGTATTTGTTAATTTCATAGTTGGAAAATGGTGCTCTACTGTTGCTTTACTTTGCATTTCTTTGCTTAGTAACAATATTAATATTTTTCCACTGACTTGTTTATTAATTATATTTCTTTCTGTATGAATTGTCTGCTTTGTCTTTTGCCTAATTCTTTATTAGGGTCTTATTATTTTCTTGTCTATGTGTGGGAGTTCTTTATATAATTTATTTTAGTTTTATTTCAACATCATTCAAAAAGTAATTCGAACAGCCTTTTTATATTGTGAAGATGATATAAAAATGACCATTTGCTGTTTTTACTGAAATTGTTTTCCTTAGTCTATTTGCTTATTTATTTTAATGTTTATAGCATAAAGATTTTTTTAAAGTTTTTTTTTTTTTTTTTTTTTTAAGATTTTTATTTATTTACTTGACAGAGAGAGGGAGCACAAGTAGGCAGAGAGGCAGGCCGGGGCGGGGGGGGGGGGGGGGTTGGGGAGAAACAGGCTCCATGCTGAGCAGAGAGCCAGATACAGGCCTTGATCCCAGGACCCTGAGATCAGGACACTGAGATCATGACCTGAGCCAAAGGCAGAGGCTTAACCCACTGAGCCACCCAGGCACCCAAGTAACTATATTTTAATCTCTCTCTTTTTTAAGGATTTTATTTTTGAGTAATCTCTGTGCCCAACACCGGGCTTGAACTCACAACCCCAAGATCAAGAGTCACATGCTCTTCTGACTGAGCCAGTCAGGTGCCCCTAATCTCTTTCTGATAGTAATGTCTGATTAAATTATTCTAAAGGTCACACATCTAGTAAGTGGTTAAACTGGGGCTGGCTCTAGGGTCTGTGGGAGAGCCCATGTGCTGACTTATGTTCAGGTTCAGGGATGTTTCCTGGAAAACAGGCCTTAGGGCAGGTCTGGGGTTTAGAACCATGCTGTTCACCAACGCACTGAGTTATGCTGAGTGAGTTGTTTCCTTCTTGGGGCTTCATAGGATCAAAATTCAGTTGATTTCTAAGAACTTGTCCAACACTAAAATACTTTGAAATGGAATTACATTGAGAAATTTATCTGAAAGGCATCAGTTTGGGGCAGAGTTTTTAGATAAGAGAAATTGAGTGAGAATTGCCAGAGGAAGGAACCATGTAAGGTTGTGAAGAGTAACAGTTATCACTGAATACAAAGAATAGAGATATATATCAATTGTATATGTATGTATATGACATACATATATGTGTGTGCATATGCATATATATGTACATATACGTGCACAAGCATACATACACACACACACACTCACACTTGGTGTTCCTTTTGTTGTACTATGTGCCAGTGCAAAATATTCACTTCTTGTTTTGAGATTCCTTAACATAAACCTGCTTGGTTAACATTCTTACGTAGACAGCTTCACTGGACAAGAATGAAAAGGTCATGGTCATTGTGGTATTTGGTTTTGTTGTATTTTATTGCAAATTCATTGACCTACTACTGCTAGAGTTCTGAGTCATGAGTCCAGTGAGAGATACCGATGGGAAAAAACAGAGAGAAGAGAGGTAAACAGAACAAGCTGATGGGAGAAGAGGAAGAGATTTTGAAAATGTTAACTTATCAAGATAGAAGTACTAGTCCATAACACTGCAGCTAGGACTATATACAGTCTGGAACCAGACTGCCTAAGTTCTTATTCTGACTTTGCTACTCAAAGTTGTATAACCTCTGCCTCAGTTTCCCCCTCTTTAAGGAGAATAATGGGGAAAAATAATATGACTTACTTTGTAAGATTGTTCCGAAGTATAAACAAATTAATAATGTAAAGAGCTTAGAAACTGTCACTGGCATATAGTAAATTGTCAAATTTACTCCTGTAATTTTTCCTAAAAAAATTAAAGATATACGTCTGATTAACCACCTTTTCAAAAACATTCCTGATGATTATCCTGCTCCAACCTTCTCAAATTATGCCTTTCTGAGGTGGCTATATTGGTACCTTGTTAATCGAAATTTAGGTTAAGCATTTTACTGTTAGAATTCAAAGAACTGCATGCCTTGGGTTCTTTTATATTTACAAGGCTTAATTCCAGTTTATGTTCCAACTTGCACATTACATTCTTTACCTGATTTATTGCTACTTGTAATAATACTATTTATAACACTTTTTGTCCTTAGTTCTTTAAAGTTTCTCGTACCTCCATTCATTCCAGCTCACAGGAAAGTAGGTGGTAAGTAGCAGAATCTCACCTTTTTCAAGGAACAAAATCACTAAAGACATAATAATGAAGTGACGCTCATCAAATTGGTGGTCAAGTTGGTAACATGATGATGGGCTGACGTATTGCTCAGGCCTCCGTGTTCTCGGTCACTCTCAGAACATTGCTCATGTCTTTAGGGGCGCCTGGGTGGCCCTAGGCAGTGGGTTAAGACTCTGCCTTCAGCTCAGGTCATGATCTCAGGGTCCTGGGATCGAGCCCTGCTTCCAGCTCTCTGCTCATCAGGGAGCCTGCTTCCCACCCCTCCACCCCTGCCTGCCTCTCTGCCTACTTGTGATCTCTCTCTCTCTGTCAAATGAATAAATAAAATTTAAAAAAGAAGAAGAAGAAGATTGCTCATGTCTTTCATGAAGGTGAGTGGCAAAGGGCAGAGTCTGGGGCTCAGACAGATCTGGGTTCAAATTTTGATCTACCATTTACAAACTCACGGGTCTTAGGAAAGCTACTTGACTTCCTGGCTTCCATGTTTTCCTCTATAAATTGGGAATGATAATTGTTTCTTCTTTATAGGCTTTTTTGGGGGGAGTGGAGGGGTTTGAGGATGGCAGATCAAGTGACACGTAGAAAATGATCAATAACTGTGGCCATTTTTATTCATGGAATTCACCTCTTTCAGGATGCATAGGCCATCTTTGCTTGAGATGATGCCATTTTAAACAAGGCTTCTTGTTTAAATATTTGAGTTGAGGGCACCTGAGTGGGTCAGTGGGTTAAGCCTCTGCCTTCGGCTCAGGTCATGATCCTAGGGTCCTGGGATCGAGCCCCGCATCGGGCTCTCTGCTCAGCAGGAAGCCTGCTTCCCCTTTTCTCTCTGCCTGCCTCTCTGCCTACTTGTGATCTCACTGTCAAATAAGTAAATAAAATCATTAAAAAATAAATAAATATTTGAGTCTAAAACTTTTGTAAAGGGATATATTAGTGTAGAGCTTGAGCAAAGTGGCTTCATTTTGACTTCTCTTATTCAGGACAACGTAGGCTTTGTATGCGGAGAGGCCCAGTGCTATAGGAAGAAGACGAGGGGAAAATGTGGAGGTATGCATGGCACAGAATATTGTGGTTAGAGTTTCTTAAACTGTAGCCCACCAGAACCACCTAGAGTGCTTGTTAAAATACAGAGTCCTGGGCCCTATCCCAGAGGTTCTGATTTAGTATGTCTGAAGTAGGGCCTGAGAACTCGCATGATGAACAAATACTGAGTCACGCAGTTGCTGCTCGTCCGGGTCCCCCGCTGAGCTAGGAGAACCTCTCACTCACACTCTCTATCCATTATGAGTCAGATGTTTTGTTTTGCTTTACCAACAGTTGTAATTCTCCCCATGATGATAATCTCCTTAAAGGGCCTGGGTTGCCTCTTCAATTTTATGTGCTCCTCATCATCCATTTCGGAGCTCAGCACATGCTCAATCCTCAACAAAGACTGTTTAGCTCCATGGAGGAGGGTCAACAGAAGACTTCCTACCTTTCATGTCTTGCTACTTTTAAAATTTCTCCTTCTGGGGTGATGTCGAAAGTTTTACGGCCTTTCAGCTTGGGTTTTCAAAAGGACACTGATCCATGCTTATAATCAATGGAAAATGAAAAAATTAATACACATACAATGTGTATATATTTAAAAACACTTCATATTTTTAAAATAAAACAAAAAATTCAGCCTCCAAAGGAAAGAGAGCATAGGACCGTGTAGTTATGACAGCTAATAGAGCTACTGTTATCAGATAGCGAATTTGACTCTGAGCTTCCTGACAATAATAAGAGAAGGATAAGGGATTATATAATTCTGTCCTACTCATGACCCAGCCATTTACTTGATCTGTCATAGCATTGTCTTGTTTCCTCTGCTTTCTAGTTTCCTTTCTCTGTATGCTGGCCCCAAATTTCTGCTTATAGTTTTCTTCAAATTCCTTTTCTGGCTTTAGTAAGCTAATACATTTTCTTTTTATTCTTATACTCCATATACACCTCTGAATGAGATCGAAGTTCTCCTCTGGTTTTGATCCCAAATGACCTCTATTAAACCACCCCTTCCAGGAAGGGACGACAATCTGTGTCTTCTGCGAGGCTGACTTTGGCACGCAGGCAGTGCTCAGCGTCAGAAGGACCTTTTGGCGGGCAGCTAGACCTACGAACGGATAGAACTGTAGTTCCTTCAGGAAGAACCAGAATGAAGCTAATGACAAATCCTTAAAGGAGTAAAGCTGTGGCAAATAGTTTCCTCTTGAATGCGGCTTCGCAGAGAAAGATCCTGAGGCTGTTTCTAGGACCTATAGAAAGGAATGCCGTGATCGGTTAGTGATGTTTGCGGCAATGGAGGGTGGCGGGGGGGGGGGGGGGGGGGGGGGGGGGGGGGGAGAAAAAGTGGCAGCCTGCCAGCCAGGTTGTTTTCTATTCTTGTGTTTTGCAGTAAGCCAATTATCAAAAATGTATTTGAGGCCCAATAAGGGAAAAACAAGAGTCTAATCAGAATTGGGTTCCATGTGAGGGTTTAGTCTCAAAAATGAAGAAGCCCAGTTTCTGAAACCAGGTTAGAAAAGGACTAGACATACATATTGACTTAAGCCATCTAAATATTGAATTGAGACTCTAATTATATCTTGATTGTTCTTGGGCCCAGAAAGGGGCTGAAGCTGTAGTTTATTGTCTCCTACCTGAAAGGAGCGAGCTCTATGAAGTAAAGAGATAACTTGTTTCCTAGTTCTGTAAAGAAAAGAGATAGTGGGGCTCCTGGGTGGCTCAGTGGGTTAAAGCCTCTGCCTTCATCTCAGGTCGTGATCCTGGGGTCCTGGGATCGAGCCCCGCATCAGGCTCTCTGCTCACCAGGAGCCTGCTTCTTCCTCTCTCTCTGCCTGCCTCTCTGCCTACTTGTGATCTCTGTCTGTCAAATAAATAAATAAAAATCTTAAAAAAAAAAGAAAAGAAAAGAGATAGCTTGGAGGAAATGGGCAATATTTTTAGTGATAATATTGGCTAGTGGACACTTTGTGGTTTGCCAACTGGTACCACTTAAGGGTAATTTGAATGCAAAAAACCTCCCTTAAAACCAATCTTGAGAGTCCCTTCCAGCTCTACAGTGACCAGGACAAAGTTTCCCACTCTCTTAATTATCAATACTTCATGATTAGAAAACGAACATCTTCAAGACAGAAAGAGACATAGGCATTGGTTAATCCAATCCCTTTTACCAAAAGAAGCTTGATTCTTTTAGTGGTTCACTAGTCAAGAGACCTAGTTCTGGTTCTGCTACTAATTAGCTGGTCTCGGGCAAATCACTTAACTTTTCAGGGCTTCAGTTTTTTAATTTTTCAAGTAAAGAATTTAGCTCAATCTCTACCGCCCATTCATATGTATAAAGTTTAATGAGCTTTGATTTAGTCTCTGAAAAGTGTCCAATACATTTCATTCATTCTATAAATGCTTACTGAACACCTATTCTTGACTAAACACTAGGTTGGGCACTAGGAATACAAAGTCATATACCCCCAACCTTTCCCAAATTACCTATAGTATAATGGAAGATAAACGCATAACCGCTTTGAGAGGGACATATCATAGCAGCTAAGAGTGTAACAACCATGCTGCCCAGGTTTAAATCCTAGCTCAGATCCTTTCTATATTTATGACACTGGACATCTCCTTTCTTCCTTTTCTCCCTCCCTCCATTCCTTCCTTCCTTCCTTCCTTTTTCTCCCTTTCATTCATTCTTTCTTTTTCTCCCTTTCATTCTTTCTTTCAGATTTATTTACTATTTTAGAGAGAGAGAGAGAGAGAGCAGGGTTGGGGACGGAGGGAGGGGGAGAGAGAGTCTCAAGCAGACTCTGCAGAACCTGACACGAGGCTCAATCTCAAGACCCTGAGATCACAACCTGAGCTGAAACCAGGAGTTGGATGCTTAACTGATTACACCACCCAGGCGTCCCTACACTGGACATGTTTCTTTACTCTTCTGTGCCTCATTTCCTCATCTCATCTTCAAATGGTATCCATCTTATTTGGATGATAGGAGAGTTAAGTAAGTTAATAAATAAATATAAATCATTAAAGAACTCTCTGGGTGGTATAGATGAGTGAGTTTTTAGAGGAAACTATTTTAGGGCATTCTCAACTGTCATTTAAATCAGAGCAACTCTCTTTAGAGGTTTTATAAATTAGGTATCTATATAATATTTCCTTTGAAGAAAGGGTTCAACTGCATATAAAACAAATGCAAATGCAGTGAGAAGTTTGACTATCAAGACCTTTGGTGTAGGATAAGAAGATGTCTTAATGAAGATTATATCTAAACCTAGGCAGGTTGGGTTATTTCTGGTTACAGTCTGTACTCCATTAAAGAACTAACTATGGAATTGTCCTGGAAGACAGAAGTAAATAACTATTACCTTGTTTGAGAGTCACCCAGCTGAATGGGGTACTGGAAAGTATCATGCCCAGCCCCTTCGTTTATAAAAGGAAGAAAAGATGTGACTCATCCAAGGTCACAAAGCTTGTTAGGGACAGACCCTGCTCTGGCCACTGGGTTAGGTTCTTTCTAAACCACAGTGATCCTGGGGATGTGCGCTGATGGAATACCTGGGCTGATATGTTACACTGACTTTAGTTTTATTTGATTTTTTTAATCAATAAATATTTCTGAATATATCTCTAAAAGGTAAGGACTTCAAAAAATATCGTAGTATCATTATCACACCTAAAAGAACAGTTAACGGTAATTCCTTAATGTCATAAAACAGTGTTCAAATTTCAGATTTTGATGCAGAGTTTAAAGTTCAAGCTGATCCACTTTGTGTGACCTTTGAAGTATTAGGGAACCTCTCTGGGTCACACATTCCTCATCTGTGAACTAGGGACGATTATAAAATCACTAGGGGCTGTTGTGAATATCAGACTTGTAAGGTCCTATTATAATGCAGCACATGTTAAACATTTAAGAAACCATTGTTGAAGGGCAGCTGGGTGGCTCAGCCGGTCAAGTATCTGCCTTTGGCTCAGGTCCTGATCTCAGGGTCCTGGATCAAGCTCCATGTTGGTGTCCCTCCTTAACGGGGATTCTGCTTCTCCCTGTGCTCCCTCCCACCCTCTGCTTGTGCATGCATGGAGGAGTATGCACAATCTCTCTCAAATAAATAAATAAAATCTAAAAAAAAAAAAAAAAAAGAAAAGAAAAACCACTGTTGAGATGGTGAAGAAAAAGTACCTGGCACTTGGTGGGTACTTAATAAGTCTGAGCCATTATTATTAAACAATTGTAATACGATATAATAAGTATTAGATCTGTGGAAAGGAGGTGGTGCCTGGAGGGTTAGGCAACAAATACCTTTTTGAAGAGATGTCACTTATGAGATGGATGGACAAGGCCAGTAGGATGGGAAAGCGGTGCTCCAGATGGAGGCAGAATTGAAATAAAGGATGAGCAAGGAACCACTTTCTTTTCTTTCTTTTTTTTTTTTTTTAAGATTTTATTTATTTATTTGACAGACAAAGATCACAAGTAGGCAGAGAGGCAGGCGGAGAAGGGGGAGGGGGAAGCAGGCTCCCCGCCGAGCAGGGAGCCTGATGCGGGACTCGATCCCAGGACCCTGAGATCATGACCTGAGCTGAAGGCAGAGGCTTTAACCATTGAGCCACCCAGGCGCCCCAAGGAACCACTTTCTAAGCGCATATCTACAAAGGATACAAAGACATCCTTGGAAGAAATTAGAAAGATGGTGCCCTTGGACTTCGAGTTCCTCGCAGTACTCTTCATGGAGTTGGTGAGCTGTGCAATGGTCTGACATTATACGTGCTGGACATTTAATAAATCTCTAGTTTTTTAACTTGAACGTATGACAAAAGAAAAAATATTATGTATAAACCCCACTGCCTTTAAAGAGAGTGGATCTTGGTAACCAGAGGATTTGTTGTTTGCTAATCACAAACAAGTTCCTCAGTCTTAGTATAAAGTATGCAAGTTTAAATAGAATGACTGGGCCACAGGGTGCCTGGTGGCTCAGTCGTTAAGCATCTGCCTTCAGCTCCGGTCATGATCCCAGGGTCCTGGGATGGAACCCTGCATGGGGCTCCCTGCTCAGCAGGATGTCTGCCTTCTCGCTCTCCCCTCCCCCTGCTTGTGTTCCCTCTCTCACTGTGTCTCTCTCTCTCTCTGTCAAATAAATAAATAAAAATCTTAAGAAAAAAAAAAAAGAATGACTGGGACAAAGTTCAATTGCTTTAAATAAAAAAAGGAGGTATGGGAGGTCTACCAAGGGGTAAACGGAAGAAGAAATTCTGCTTCCCTGTCCCTGGGATTACAGGGACCGAAAGGCCATGAGGCTCTTCAGCTGATTTCTGTCTAGCCCTCTCTGGGAGTCTAGTGAAGCCAATGACCCCCTCAGAATTTTTAAAGACATAAAACACATAGAACTAAAAAAAAAAAAAAAAAAAAAAAAAAAAGAAGAAAATGATTATAGTAAAATAGTTATCAAAATATTTTTTAAAACCACAGATTTCACTGGGGGTGGAGAGGTCTGAATGGGAGGAGCACAGGAGATTTAGAAGGCAGTGAAGCTACCCTGTATCATACTGTAATGATGGGCACCTGCCATTGTACATTTGTCAAAACTTACAGAATGTGTAACACCAGGAGTAGAATTCTAATGTAAACTATAAACTTTGGGTGACAATGATGTGTCAGCATGGATTCAATGATGTGTCCACAAATGTGCCACGCTGGTGGCGGGTGTTGATAGTAGGGAGGCTATGTGTGTGTTGGGCAGGAGACAGGAGTCTACGGGAACTCTGTACTTTCTGTTCAGTTTTGCTCTGAACCTAAACCTGCTCTGAAAAAAATAGATTATAGATATAGATATAATTACATTTGTGATAGAGTGATATATGCAATTCTTTATTGACACTTAACATGACATGACACTTAACATCCAGTACTAAGTCTAACTACCATAATACAAAATGCTGATGACCATTAACAATATTGTAAGATATTTGCAGCTTCTGTAATATGACATGAAAATATCTCTGATTTCTATTAGTGGAAAGATCACAGGGTACTGTTAATGCTACTATCTATAATTTATTGATTACACTCATAATGAAAGGGAATGCTGAATTTCAATCACAGGTTACTAAAATAAAGATGTGAATTACTTTCCATCCAGGCTCAAAGATTCCTCCCCTCAAATTTCCTCCATGGAATCCTTTATGGAGAGGAGATCCTGTGGCCCCTGATTTAAGGTTCCTTTTCTAGACCCTAGAATACAATCAGTTCAACTTCTCATCTCACAGATTCTGGAGCACTGTCCCATTATTATTTTCTTCAAGGTTTCCCTGCTGATCTGGGTTGTTTTCTCTTTGTTTTTGGCAAATAATGCCTGTGTTTTCTAGAGCCAGCTGACCCCTGTTTATTCCCTGTGTCCTCTGATATTCAGGAAAGGCAGAGTTGCTCATAACATCAGCTGATGCAATGCCATGAGAAGCTGGAGTCTTCAAACTTGCTAGTTGGTCTTTTATGTTGGGTACTGGAAAGATGTCTTTCTCCATTGGCTACTAAGAACAATTTGTAGTGTGTTTATGGTACTTTTGAACTTCAAAGGACTTGGCCAGGATTATTAACTAATGATGTCTCAGTTCTGTTGAGTTGATTAAGGTAAGATCGCTTTCTTATAAAAGTGTCTGATGAATGTTGCTCCACTATTCCTGAGATCTCACTGAGGTGACTAGAAAGGAGATATGTCCAAGGACAGTTAAAGTATTGTTTTCCCAAATTTCCTCTACTATTCAAATAGAAGGAGAACTCTTTAGGCTAGTTATATAACTGAATGGATAGATGAATCTATTTCTTACTCACTGAGTTCAGAATCCTTCTCTAGATAAGATTCCTGGAAGCCATTATTAAATCAAAAGAAGTAGGTTCCCAAAATGGAATATATATGCCTAGGCTATGCCTTTGATATAATATCATTGTTAAGCGACATTTTATTGAGCTCCATTTTCTACTGGATAAAGCCTAGAATTCTTGTTAGGGCATTCAAGGCTTTCTCTAAACGCACCCCAGCCTATCTTTTCTACCATCATGTTCTTCCTCAAAACCAGCCTCTACACTCTATCTTTTCTTGGACATAAAAAAATCTCTCATATATTGTTCATTTTGCTCAGGTCATTCCTTTTGCCAAGAATGCTCTTGGCTTTGGTTTATCTTGTTCCTTATACCTCCCAGACACACATTTCTCACCAGTCAACCCATCTTGAAATCTTTCCAGATGGCATGTGCTGCTCCCATCCATATGGTTTCTTTATGCATTTTCTATCACTCCCCTGTCTCATTTTGCCTTGAGCTGTAGTTATTTATGTATCTGTGTATTCCCACATAGATTGTGAGCCCTGAAGAGGAAGAATCACATTTTTTTTTCTGGTTCATTCTAGTGCCTAGTTCAGTGCCATGCATATAGAAGGCATTCAAAAAATATCTGTGTGATATTTTTTGTGTGATATTGTCCTGCATTATTCACTTTACAAAAAAAATTAACATATAATGTATTATATTAGCCCCAGGGGTACGGGTCTGTAAATCGCCAGGTTTACACACTTCACAGCACTCACCATAGCACATACCTCCCCAATGTCCATAACCCAACCAGCCTCTGCCTACCCACCCCCCAGCAACCTTCAGTTTGTTTTGTGAGATTAAGAGTCTCTTATGGTTTGTCTCCCTCCGATCCCATCTTGTTTCATTTATTCTTCTCCTACCCCCCAAACCCCCCACCCCCCCCACATTGCATCACTTCTTCATATCAGGGAGATCATATGATAGTTGTCTTTCTCCGATTGACTTATTTCGCTAAGCATGATACACTCTAGTTCCATCCACGTCATCGCAAATGGCAAGATTTCGTTTCTTTTGATGGCTGCATAGTATTCCATTGTATATATATATACCACCTCTTCTTTATCCATTCATCTGCTGATGGACATCTAGGTTCTTTCCATAGTTTGGCTATTGTGGACATTGCTGCTATAAACATTGTGTGCACGTGCCCCTTCGGATCACAACATTTGTATATTTAGGGTAAATACCCAGTAGTGCAATTGCTGGGTCATAGGATAGCTCTATTTTCAACTTTTTGAGGAACCTCCATGCTGTTTTCCAGAGTGGTTGCACCAGCTTGCATTCCCACCAACAGTGTAGGAGGGTTCCCCTTTCTCTGCATCCTCACCCAGCATCTGTCATTTCCTGACTTGTTAATTTTAGCCATTTTGACTGGTGTGAGGTGGTATCTCATTGTAGTTTTTATTTGTATTTCCCTGATGCTGAGTGATGCAGAGCACTTTTTCATGCTGCATTATTCACTTTTGAATTTTCTCATGAAACTGTGCTTGTGGTTCACAAAGATTAAGGGAGGTCACCTCTGCATGCTGAGCAGCTTGTTACTGTATATACCTAAGTCCCTTCACATGCCATCCATTGCTTACTCCCAGGTTCATCTTCCAATCCAGCCACGCCTTCCTAGAATCCCTATAAACCAATCATACAGGCTGCAGCAGCCTTCCCCAAACCCTGGGGTCCTTTCACATTTCCATGGGCCATCTGTTTGACATGTCCTTCCTCCTTATCTATCTAGCAAACTCCTACTCATCCTTCAGAGCCTAGATCAAATATCCTCTGAACTCTATAGGCTTTCTCATCTGACCAAGGTAGAATTATTTGTTCCCACCTTTAGTTTTCATCAGTACTTAAAACCATGACACGTTCATAGTAGGTACTCAGTAAGTAACTTCTGGAACTACTTGCTCCCAGGTCTTTGTTCAGGATACAGTCTGAGTTAGAAGCAAATCCACCGATGCGCAACTTCAGGCTCTCATATCAGTCTCACTGAATTGTAGATCCTTTGGTGAGGAAACAGGATGTGAGTAGACTTAAGGGGGCTAAGAACCCTGAAGTCTTATTTCTCTGTGCATAGCACTGTATATGCCCATAGTTAAGACAAGAAGAGAGGAGGAGACAAAGGAGGGATTTGTGAAAGGAACAAAAGTCAAATGAATCTGAGCCTGTAATCTGAGCCCCAGTTCAAGATAGATGCCCTCACTGTTGGACCTCAATGCCAGAATGTCATAGACCAAGCTCATAATTTAGTTTATGAATGATCTTTATAGTAATAAAAAAAATCTAGAAAGAAGCTGCCTGGCACCATTTGCTGAAGACATTTTTTAATACTGTCAAATGATTCGTAATTATACAGGGTGAGTGTGCGGCGTTCGCTCTGTAGTGCTGGTGCTGAGACTCGTCCAGCTCTTTCTGCACCCAAGAGTGCTGTTTTATGTAAACAAGACCTCTGAGGAAGATAGAGATGGGTAATAAAGATGAAAAGAAATGGAGTATATTAACGCAAGGACAAATTAATAACGGACTTTCCATCCTCTACCAGGAAAATCAGTCACTGAGGCGTAATTGTACTTTCTGAAGCGAAAGGGGAGCAGAAATCCAAACAAAGCAACAGACAGCAGAAAGAAAATCAGACAGGGTTCCGGGGTCCAACTACTCTAGGAAGATAGTCTGCACTTGGGGAAGCTGTTATCTGTGTGCCCAGCCAGCTCTCTGGGCCCTGCAAAGGCTTTCCTTGGCACAAATGAGACCACCTGCCAGGCTTTGTCCCGGTCCCTGGGGCACACAGAAGCTATATCGGGGGATGGTGGGTGAAAGTAAGAGGAAGGATGTGTGGTGAGGTGTCAGGGCAGTGAGAAAAGAAAGGAAGACAGCATCAACACATCACCTTCATTTCTCTTCACATGAAGGGGTGGGAGGCTTCGTGTTGTTGAGATTTGACTGAAATGAATACAGCGTTGAGGAAATGAGGCTGAGCTCACCCAGGTGGAGCTGTTTTCATGTCAGCAGTTGACTGTCTGAATTCCCAGACAAGTAAGTCAGCTCAACTGTTTCTCACCCAGCCGAGCCTGCACAGGTCCCTCCGATGGGCAGAATGTAATGCCAGGAAGATACCTATGGGCTCCCCAGGCCTTCACTTGGCTCAGACTCACTTGTCCAAAGGGCCTGCTCCACATCACTGAAGTCTAGACAATGTTCCCAACCCAAAGATGGCCTACTCTTCAGGCCTTTGGCATAGGGTGACTTGGTACCTCCTGGTCTCACAAAGACTCTGGTCTCCTCAGACTTGCGTGTGCAGATGAGAGGCCCTGAGGCCTGCCTGGAGTAGTGTGAGGTAAGCCAGGCTGAGGACGAAAAGGGTTAAGGAGGCACTCAGGCTCAGGGACTGACCTACACGTGCACGACCTTGTGAGTAAGTGCGTCTTTCAGTTTTGCTCTCGGGAGCCTCACTTGCCTCCCTCTACTCTGGACTCCACCCTGGAGAGAGATGCTCGATGCTCTGGAGAGAGATGGATGCTTCCTGTTAGTTTAAAAAACCTCAAGCCAGGTCTCCCCTTCAGCTGGATTGTTCTTCTCACATGTTTACCTCAGCTAAATTCCTCTCTCTCTCTCTCTCTCTTTTTTTTTTTTTTTTTTTTTTTTTTTTTTACTGATTAAAGACTGTGAAGACCAGAAATGAAACTGCATATAGTATTTGGAACTACACAGTGAGGGGGACCACCTTGCTTTCTCAGGGAGCTCAGGAGCTCAGAGAGGGCCTGATTACCACAGAGGCTGAGACCTGTCATGGAGTTGTCCTGACTCACCCTGACTAAAATGACCCAGGGACTCCGAGTCAGGGAGTCCCACGTTTTAATTTTGAATTGAGTCTCAGCTGATCTGGGATCCCCTTACTAGAATAAATAAAAATAAATAAATAAAAATATCTGGTCGATCAAGCCCCTCCCCACGCCTTTAAAAGCCTTGTTGACCACTTTTGGAGTAGACCAATTCCTTAAAATAATCTACGAAACTCAACTGGGTGGGCCTCCAATCAATTCTCCTGCCCTGTATTTTGTCACTTTCTTCCTTGCTATTCATACTGCCGGTCTTGTGGGCCTCAGCTGCACGACATTCCATCTGGCCCTGAGGCCAGATGCAATGGCTATTTCCTCCTCAGCCTGGAATCTCTTTCCAAGCCCTACCCTGACTCCCAAATTCACTCCTACTGCCTGTCCTTCAGTTTTACGCACAGATTTTAATTCTTCAGGAAAGTTCCCCAGACCCACCAGGCTGGATTGAACCCCACATGGCACCTTCTCGCAGTGCTCCTTTAACATTGACCATGATTTGCAGTAAGTCTTTGCAAGATCAGCTGTTTAATGTCTCTGTTTCCATGCGATTCCAGGTTTGGCAGTACCTTTGTTCTGTTCACCTTCATAGGTTCAAGGCCCAGCACTTAGCCACACCCTGTGAACAGCTGTGAAATGGAAGGAGAAGGAGGAGGCCCAGAGTTGTGTGTGGGGAAGTTGGGGAGGGGAAGGTGGTGGCCGGAGGTGTGGTAAGGGGAGGTAGCCTCTGGAAGAAACTGGAGCAAAGCTGGGTGGGTACCTTTGGACTGTACCTTCCAGACTGCCACACCCAGGGCCCCCAGTCCGAAGCTAGCTCAGCTCCAAAACAGGCTGTGGTGAAGGGAGATGGTGAACAAGTGAAGCTTAATTATGGTGAATTCAATTCCCCGGTGGTCAACCTAGAGATCTCAGTAATTAGAGGAAAAGATATTTCGTCAGACATTTCTAATGAGCACAGAACTTTCAGTTTGCAGTGTGGTCTGTTAAGTATTTTAATAGTTTGGGTCTTCATCTCATCTCTCTCTCCTTTATTTAGTGATACATTTCCCTCTGGTGGTTTTATTCCCTTTGATAGACTTGTAAAAGCATTATTATTTTTTTTTTCCCTAACTCTCGGGTGTAGCTCACTCTGTCTCCTTGATTCCTTTATCTTTTCTTTTGCGAACCACGGAAAGTTATGTGCTTTTCTTTGATTTTCTTCTATGGTTCCACATTCCTGTATTGTAAATTTTTTTACTTGTGATCTCTGAAATATCTCCCACAAGGTCAAAGTGCCTGCTACTTATTTCTTTGTTGGGAAAAAGAAATGTTGGGACTCCCTCTTGGCTGTAAGACACCTGATCTTCTTTCAAACCTCCATTTCCATCCCCACCTCTAACATCTTACTCACTCAGGTCCTTGGGCCTCCTTGTTTTGCTTCCAAAAAATAGTGTGACTTCCCACCACTTCTCTCTGTGACAGGCACTCAGGGCATTAAAAAAAAATCTTCTTCTTACAAGAGGAGAAAAAAAGGCAAATAACTGGTAACTTTTCTAAGCAACTATTCAGCTATGTACAGATAGAATTTTATATTCAAAGCGTAGAGGTTTCTCTAAGGATCCATTTTTCATAGCCTTGTCATCTGCTAGCTGTTGGCATCACTGAAATCCTCAGTATGACAAGGGACTGTTCTTCCTTAACCCCACTGAGCCTCTGCCTCATTGGAACAGCCAGGAATACAGCAAATGTATTTATTATGAAAATTTAGTAGAAAAACCAATTTTCAGGTGGCTTTGGGCCCGAATAAAAGGCTGGGTTGGGCATTGCTTGGTCTTACTTGGGAATCAAGAATATTTAGCCATCTCACCAGGAAGGTGAAATGCTACTTTATGTGTACTTGACTTTTTAAAAAACAAGTTTCACACCCTGATTCTTTCCAAGTTTTGGTGCAGAAAAAATTACTTTGCCCCACCAATGTATCTTTTTAGTTGGCTTATTTCTAGTTTCCTTAGCACATAATATACATGTTTTACTGTCTACGTTCTGTTGAAACATTCCATTTAGAAGTCTTTCTACTGACTTCACCAACCATCAGCAGTGTGACCTTAGACAAGTTACTTAACCTTTCTGAACCTTGGTTTCCTCAACTGTAAAATGCCAACAACAACAACAACAACAACAACAACAACATGTATTTCCTAGTAGCATTTATTAATTCATCTGCCCATCCACTTATTCAACAAATATTTCTTGACCACCTACTACATGTCAAGTGTTACTCTAGTTACTCTAGGGATATAGCAGTGAACACCACAAAGTCCCTGCCTTCATGGAGCTAACATATGGAGGGCTAGAGAAACGTAAGCAAATAAATATGCAATAAATTCAGATGTGCTAGGTTATTTGAAGAATAAAACAGAGTTGGGAGAAAGGGAATGATGGGGGGCATGGCAGGTAGGTTCCCCAGGAAGCAGATTCTGGGAGAGAGACTAGAATGGCTGGAACTCATCAGTGAGTGCTCTCAGAATCAACACCTGTGGGAGCACAAAGGCAAGAGAAGGTAAAGGGCCTAAGCTGAGCCCCCTGGGAGCTATCTCTGAAGCTGAGATAGACTTTCAGAATTGACCCCATTTTGAGACAAGGGATTTGGGCATTTGTACCCCTGCATAGCTCAGCCACATGTGCTGCCTCTAGGAAAGTGGTTCTCCTCAGCTCAGGGCAATTTCCAGAGAGAGAGAGAGCTGAGAGCTTAGAGTTACCAACTGCTGTCACCTTCAGCACCTGGGGGAAAGATGCTTCAGTCTTGAAGGGGGTGTGGGTGGAGCATCGCCACATCCACTGTAGGTGGGAAGGGATGTGTTACTTTATATACAGGCATGAGGGACGCTTTCTCTGACATGGTGGTATTTGAGGAGAGGTCTAAAGAAAGTAAGGATTGAGTCTTCCAGAGGTCTTGGGAAAGAGCACAACCAGGCAGGAAGACCAGGAGGTGCTAAGGCCCTGAGGCTACACTGTCCTTGATGTGGTCAGAGAATCCAAGACCGGTGTGGCTGAAGAGGAAAGTCCAGTGGAGAGTAATGAAATGAAGGAAATGAAGTCAGGAAATGAAGTCAGGATGGAACCTTGGGCCAGATCATTCAGGGCTTCACAGATCATAAAGGAGCATGCCCAGCACGTAGTCAATGCTTGGAGAAATTACTGCCATCAGTGCCATTGCTCTTGATGGCCATGTCTTGTTCATATTCTTTGCACCTGACACAAGCTGTGGTATACAGTAGGCACTCAATGCTTGTTAACTGAACTAAACATATACATACACATATACATAGATACACATACACTGTTGTATGTGTGGTTTTGCTTTTGTTTTAGTGTGCAGCAAACTCTGGAACCTCTGTCTGTACCAATTTCAAAGGTTTATCAGCTCTTGGAGAGTAAAGAACCATATCTGGTTAGCTGATCCTTTCTTGCGCCCAGCCCAGCCTGGTTGTGCCCAGAGGCTTGTGATGTGGCCTACCATTCACCTGCCCCTATTTCTGTACAGAACCACTGCCACTGTACATATCCTAGAGTTAGAATAATGACATCCTGTGCCCCTCAAAGGAATTCATTTGTGATACTCTTACAGTTAGACTCTTAGGGCCCAACATAGGACCTCTTTGTGTTATTTTCCATTAAAAATTTAGCTAGTCATTTTCAAATTCACCTCTGATCTCTGCTCAGAGGGTGTGCCCAGGTTCCAGTTTCTTTCTGCAAAGAGAGAAAGTCATGAGTGTGTCAAGTACCATTAAGCATCATATATATATACACCTGGGTAGAAGGTGGCCCCAGTGTAAGTTTGCCTCATATTTTTGGCTGTTTTGGACACATAAACTTCTATGTCAATTTTTTTTGCCTATTTAAATATATAAACTTTGGGGATATAATTAAAACAGGCAATTGCCTACTTATAATTTATTAATTCGTATATACATACATATTTAAAATTCTATGCATAAAATATTAATTTAGAAATATTGCTTTTTTCCAGTTACACATTTCATGAAATGATTTGGTTCAGATTCTTCATGGGCAACATTGACTTCAGTGTTGTTTTCTTCACAGAGATCTCTTTTAGTTCCTCACATACAGTTTTCAGAGCCCATCACCTTCTGTCAATTTTAAAATTCAGGATTGATGTTGTCATTGTAAATTTTATTATAAGCCATGGGTACCTATTTACTTAATAATAGTTTTTTCCTCAAATCTTTTCGAAGATATATATTTGTGATATTGTAATCATTGAGAACATGCTTTAAAAATCTGAACTCTACCTCTGATACTACTAATACATTATTTGTTAATTAATTGAATTTAAGTTTTAAAAAATGCAAAAAAATCATATTCAAAATAAAATTGACCACCTCACACCCATTAGGATGGTTACTATAAAAAAAAGAATGAACCCATAAGATAACAAATGTTGGTGAAGATGTGAAGATATTGGAACCATTGTGCACTTTTGGTGGGAATATAAAATGGCACAATGTGAAAATATAGGGGTTCCTCAAAAAATTAAAAATAAAATTACCTTGTAATCCAGCAATCCCACTTCTGGGCACATACACAAAAGAACTTAAAGCAGGGTCACAAAGAGATATTTGTACTCCCATGTTCCTAGCAGTATTATTCACAATAGCCAAAAGGTGGAAACATCCCAAATATCCACTGATGGGCAAATCAATAAACAAAATGTGTTATAACATACAAGGAATATTATTATGTCCTGAAAAGAAAGGGAATTTTGATATGTGCTATAATAGATGAAACTTGAGGACACTATGTCAAGTGAAATAAACCAGTCATAAAAGGACAGATACTATACGATTCCACTTATAAAGTACTTAGGATAGTCATATTCACAGAGACATAAAAAATGCTGTTGTCAGGGTCCCAGAAAGGGGGAGAATGAAGAGTTATGATTTAAATAGTTATAGAGTTTCAGTATTAAAAGATGAAAAATTTTGGAGATGGATATGACGATGGTTGCACAACAAAATGAATGTGAGTGCTTACGTATATTTCATCACAGTTTAATAATAAAAATAAAATGGAATGAAAATAAAATAAAAATTTACAGTTATAGGATCAACTCCTTTGAAGTAATTACTAAATCTTTAACATTTTTTTTGATTACAAAAAAAATTTGATTCTGCCAGGTAACCACAAAAAACACCTGAAGTAGACACTGGTTGAGGTCAATTCAGGCGAGTATGTCTTTCCATCAAAATATTTTGTTGTTCAAAATAAAGTAATTAAAGAGTTCACTATAAATTGAGAAGATTTACAATGATTTGAATAAATTATTTCTTTTTAAAAAGAATAATTTTTGAACAAATAAAACCAACCCATATTATAATTGGACCTGTATAGTAAATGGAAAATGGATAGTTGAACTATACAAAATTGCCTATACTCAACTCTTTTTGACCTATAAAAATCTCAAGTTCATATGATCAACCTATTCAGTCTTGGGGGTAAAATTATGAATTAGAAAGATGTATTTAAATATAATAATGCTCTTGGATATTTATTCCAAGTTTGAAAATTTAAATTTCGATAGCCAGATTGTAAGTTGCTTTTGAAGATAAGCCTCCTTGCCTTCCCTAGAGGAAGCAACTGAAGTTCAAACTTTGTTAATTTCTTTAAAATAAAAAGAAATTATAAGAGTGTATCTGACAGCATTTCATATAGATTAAAAAGTTGTTTTAAAATGTATCTCCTTGGGGCGCCTGGGTGGCTCGGTCAGTTAAGCCTCTGCCTTCAGCTCAGGTCATGATCTCAGGGTCCTGGGATGGAGCCCTGCATCAGGGTCCCTGCTCAGTGGGTAGTCTGCCCCCCTCTCTCCCTCTGCTCCTCCCCCCACTTGTGTTTTCTCTCTCTCTCTCATTCTCGCTTATGCTCTAGATCTCTCTCTCAAATAAATAAATAAATAAATAAATAAAAATCTTTAAAATAAAATAAAATAAAATAAAATAAATCTTCTTGACCAAAGAGTGAAAACGAAAAGATGATACTTCTCACTTTGAACAGTAATTCTTTCAAAAGGGCTCCAACCAGAGGGTTGAGAGCTGCATCTTTGCCCTCTGCCTGTGACTGAAAGACATAAAGCAGAGGGAACATGATGCAAACTACTTAGTGTGTAAAAAATCACCCACATTTCCTTTGGTGAGTAGATCTCTCTTTACCGGTCAGTAATTGGCTCCATTTTGAATTCATTCTTTATTTCCTTTTGGAAAAAATAAGTCAAGCCTATAGAAAACTCGAAAGAACTTATATTACCTAGATTTGCCAATGGTTCACTTTTGTCATATTCTCTCTCTCTCCCTGTATATACATACAAAAGAAGATGTAAACATTTCTACATACATACATTCTATGTATGGATATATAAACATACATATATAAAAATTTCTCTTTTATATATGGACATCACTTTATTTCTTAACCATTTCAAGTTCTGACTATCATGACATTCCCCCCCTAAATACATCATCACACATCCCCTAAGAACAAAGCCATTCTCTTCGATAACCAAAACACCATTACCAGAGACAAGTAATAAAACACTGTTATAAAAACATTATCTGGGGGCGCCTGGGTGGCTCAGTGGGTTAAGCTGCTGCCTTCGGCTCAGGTCATGATCTCAGGGTCCTGGAATCGAGTCCCGCATCGGGCTCTCTGCTCAGCAGGAAGCCTGCTTCCCTCTCTCTCTCTCTCTCTGCCTTCCTCTCCGTCTACTTGTGATCTCTCTCTGTCAAATAAATAAATAAAATCTTTAAAAAAAAAAAACATTATCTGGTATGTAGTCCTTATTCAAGTTTTCCCAATTAAAAATATTCTTTACAATTCTGTAAACAAATCTAGGATCCTCTCAAATTTCATTCATTATATTCAGTGGTTATGTCTCTGTAGTCAAATTTAATCTTAGAAAGAGTCCCACAAATCAACCCCATTACAAAGACATTGGCTTTTTTCTTCATGACAAAGACATTGTGAGAGTCCAGGCCAACATTTTGGACTTGGCTTGCTACTAGATCCAGGTGAAACCTTATGGTAAGAGTATTATCCAAGTGAGAGTGTCTTCCTTTGACTCACATCAGGAGGCTTTTAACGTCAGTTTGATGTTAAGCTGAATCATGTGTTTAAAGTGCTTTAAGTTGATTCTTACCAACTTTAGTCTTTGAGAGTATCTTCTGTCCTTGTGTACAAAATCTGTGAAGTTTCTGCATCTGACTACATAGAAAAATCTTATGTCTTGAGTGTCTATGTATTCCGTATCCCAACTATCATTAGCTTGTGTCAAACGGGTTTGGTTTATTTGTTTTTCAACAGAGGAATCATGAATTACTGATTTACTGATGACTTTGGGAATATGCAACTCTCCAAAGGATTGAAAGTGCTCGAAGAAGGCCACAAACGTCAAAATGCTTGTCTGAGCTGCTGGGAAACTGAAAGGGTGTTTGGTCACCTCTCCCTCTCTCTGTCTCTGTCTCTCTTTCTGATTCCTCTTACCTAAGCCCATCTCATTCTATTTCCCTATCGGTTGCTTTAGTTACAAGTTATTCTGTAAGGAGTAGACACAGAGAAGAAAGGATTTGCAGAGAAACGTTTAAATTCAAATCTCTTCTTTTCACCATAGTTTTTAGCTGGTGAATATTTTGTCTCTTTGACAGAATTTTCTGTCCACTTCCTAAGGACTTTTCAAAATAACTTCTCTGCCAATAGAAGCCCCTGGAGCAATCTACCATGCATTGCTCTGTGCTCTGGGGAATGGCTGACCTTGGTTGAAAATGAATTTATTACTTCCTGTTTCCTTTACATCTCCCACTTCCCTCCCCACCTCCTTGCTCTAATAATGACATATAAAGTTAATGAGCACTGGTAATTAAGAGGACCATTTTAGAACAAGTGAGTTGGGTATTCAATGCCCTTGACCTAAACTTACTTGGAGAAAGGATAGCTGAATAATTAGAAAACGGGATTCCAAATCAGAAGCCGAGAGTGTCTTTTCTGCCAGTAATTTGTGTAGCTTTGGCTGGATCTACCTCTTTATATTTTATTTTGTCCATCAGCCAAATAGGACATATAATAATTTCTCTTAAGAGCTTTTGAGTGGCCACAGATGAAAACTACAATATGATAGCAATATAACCTTTAATTTGAGAACTAGGCAGTATGAATATTTTCACTAATTATAAAATCCAATATATTTTCCTTGGTTCACTTTTATACTCTTACCTACTTAAATCAACAAAAGCCCCAACTTAATCTCTTTAAATAAATAGCTTAAGTTAAAAAGGGAAATTTAAAATACTTAATTTTTAAGTTCTTATATAGTGTCCAAATTTAGCCTCAGAAAAATTTAAAGTTACAAGTAACTTCTTATTTTATAAGTAATCAGTTAAAGAAATGTTAGAAAATATAAATAAATAAGAGGAAAAACAAATCAGAATTCCATCATCATTAAGATGAGACCCTTGTCAACACCTTGAGTATATCCTTGCAGAAAGGATCATCTAGGCATATCCTTTTATAACCTGATTTGTCTTTTCATTCATTAATCTATTTTGAACATCTTTCTGGTTCATCCAAAGCCACTATAAGAGTACTACATAGGTTCCCCTTCAGGACTGGAAGACCTATATACCCTGCTGTTGGCTACTGTCCAGATACCCTCAGCCCTCAGCTCTACTTAGAACTATAGGATGACGGTATTCACCTTGTCCAAGGGCACACCTCTTTCATAAGCTGCTGGCTTCCAGCAACTAGAAGATTCAAGGAGATAAAGGCCAGGCTCCCTTACCCTGACTGTAGACAATTCGGTCTAAAAGTCCAGTGCATTATCCATTGCACAACACAGCCAGGTCCTTCAGTGTAGACAATTTTGAAGGGCTATTCCAGTTTCAGAATTTCCTGAGGGGTAAGTTGAAACCCTCACTTGGGACCACACAACAGTCCTAATTCTCTCTCCAGTCCTGCCCAAGCCTTTACTTCTCTTCCAGAGACATGATCCCAAAAGTACTTTCTTAGCCAACCCCCTCTCTCCCCCCATGCTGTCTCTGTCTCAGAGTTTTCCTTCAGGGGACCCAACCTATAACTGTTGTTATTGAAGGTGGTCTGAGAAAGCAGACACTAAGAAATTTGGAGCTAGATCACTCCCTCTCCACATCAGTGACTGTGGGTGGAACATAGATTACCCGTGGCCCAAGGAAGCAGAGCATTGTTAAAGCTTTCACTGACTGTGAACTAGGATGTCACATTGGTGAAAGAAAAGGCACCAGCTAGTGAGATTATCAGGTGTTCATAGTAAATGTGGGAGAAATAACAGAAGGCCAGTGAAATTGGGTGGCTATGGGTAAGTTTAACTGATACTTCGGATGAAAATTAAAGGTTGAGAAGGATTATTTGACATTTAAAGAGTGATAGCCAAAGGGCTTCATTGGTAGCTTATAAAGTACTCCAGTCTTCAATAGCCAAAGGCTACAGAAAGCTAAAGACCAAGACCAGGATTTAATCATAAAATTCACAGAGTGCTAAAGAATGTTTAATTCTCAACTGAGGCAAGTAAGCTAGGGAAGAATGGGCCCCTGATACCTGGAATGAGGATGCTTGGATTGATGATCTCCAAGAATCTTGGATCTCAGATTCCTCTGAACTCTGAAATAACAAAAGGAGACTACTCTTCACTCTCTAAGGTGAGCACTGCCTCCTTGTTAAAGGTGCTGTAGAAGCCTTTCTCTTGTAAGAGCTCTGTTCCTTCTTTGAGATCTGTCCCCACTTCCTGGTCATCAGGACCATAAGGGTGAAGTTACTACATAACCTGGCTAGGGATATTCTGAGTCTGATAAAGGAGGAAAGGGACTATACCCCAAAGGAGCTGTAGAACCTTTCTAACAGCTACCTCAGAAGCTGGGAGAGTATACAGGAGATTGGTTTCTGAGCATGCTGGATGGGGTGGGGGATGGGGTGGGGTCATGAAATCTAAACCTGGGTAAGTACTGATTTGAGAGCATTTTTCCAGGATACAGGATTTACCACTCTAGCAAGGATACTGAGTGATGGTGCAAATGTGCTGTGAGTTGGGCTCCTAGACTGATGAGAAAGAAAAGGCCCACACTGAGACAGAAATGGCACAACTGCCATGGCACATGGTAGAAGGAGAGATTAAAAGGATCAGAGAAGTGGGCATGCTACAACATATCTACCATGTAAGATGACTGTATTCCATGGAAGAATCTGGAGGATTTACCACTTATTAAAACAAAAAGCAACGTGTTGGTGAGAAGGCAGCATCACCACTAAAAAATTCAGTGGTGGCTCTCCTATCTAGGTGAGGCTCTTAGTAGAAGGTGCTTACCAAACTGGGATGAGGCTAAGTGGCAGTGCTTAACCATCAGAGGCCCAGTATTGAGTGGCAAGGCCAGAGGGCATTCAGTGGGGTCTGATGCACAGAAAGTTCTATAGTTGGCTAATAGAACATAATATCCCTAGGGACAGAATAGATGGGCAGCCAAGAAGGGTGCTACTTAAGCTGTTCAGTCAAAAGAAATCAAGGGTGGATGATAAGGCAGCTGAGGGCAGTCACCTTAATAAATGGTCACAATCTCTTGCCTATTTTTCTAGCCCTCAGAAATCTGACTAAGGGAGGTGCCATTCTCAGGATGAAGGATTCCATAGCACTATGACAAGTATACATGGTAATGGTTACCTGGATCTCCTACAAAGAGATGTATGGCCATTTACTTTGATGACCATATACTAGGGCAAGGGAAGTACCCAATCACAAGATCAAAGTTAACCCAGAGATCTGGAGCATCATCATGATGGCATATGGAAGCCAAGTAATAAATATAATTCTGAGCCAGCTCTGGCTGATCATGGGTCCACTGGGTCCACAGACCCACCCAATGGTCATTTCTCTGTCCCCAAATGTACCATGGGAAGAGATATACTTGGTATTTGCCACAATCCCCATTTTGGTTCCCTCATTTTTGAAATAAACCAATCAGAGTGGGAAGACCAAGTGGAAGCTCTGAACCTTGTAAACCACTCCCCACTCCCAACCAAAACAAAAAATTGAAAACAAAATCACATCCCAGCCACTGTTATGGTCTAAAGCATGCCAAGGTGGTAAGCCCCATCATATCTTTATTTAATTCATCAGTCTGACCCTTGAGTAAACCAGGTGGATGCTAGAGGATGACAGGAGCCTATTGTAAACTCAACTGTGTAGAAGCCACAATTACAGTTGTGTGGCAGGTGTGGTATCTTTGCTCCAGCAGATTAACAAGGCCTCAAGTATACCACGTGTGGCCATTGATCTGGCACGTATGTTCTCTTCCATTTCCATAAGGAAGGAAGATAAAAACATTCACATCCATCTGGAAGGGTCAACAGATTACATTTACAATCTTGACCTAGGACTATAGTAACTCCCCTCTGCTCTATCATAATCTGAGGAGTCTTGAATGCCTGGACTTTCTGCCAAATGCCACACTGTTCCACTAGGGTGATGACATCATGCTGATCAGATCAATGAGCAAGAAGGAGCTGGTCTTTTGGTGAGACATATGCCCCCCAAGGTGAGAATAAACCTTACAAAGATTCAGAGGTGTCTACCTTAGTGAAGTGTTGGAGGATCTAGTGGTCTGAGCATGGTTGGAAATCTCTAAGCCTCTCCAAAATAAGAACAAATGACTGCATCTTGCACCTCCCATCACAGAACACTTCACAGATTTTTCTGGGTTCTGAAGATAGCATATGACACACCTGCAGACACAGCTCTGATACACGTGTCAGATGATACAAAAGGCTCCTGGCTCTGAGTAGAAATCAAGATGAGTTCTGTTGCAGGTCTAGGCAGAGGTGCAAGTGACCCGCCACTTAGGTCTTCCAATCCAGGAGGTCCTATGGTTTTAGAGATGTCATGGTGGGAAGTTCATGACAGGCCCTAGTGGAAGAATCATCACACAGGCCTCTGGATTTCTAGAGCAGGAGCATGTCATCTGCAGTAGAGAATTATACACCGTTTGAAAAACAGCTCTCAGTATGGTGCCTGGTAGAGATAGGGTGTTTGACCATGGGATACCAAGAAATCAGGCCCCCAGAAAAGTTCATCCTAAGCTGGGTCCTTTCAGACCAGGAAGTGATAGGTCACATGGGCCCAGCAGAAACTAGCATCTAATGCAAGTGGCACATTCAGGATCAAACATGAGTGAGGCTGGAGAACACAAGTAAGCTGCATAAGGCTAGCTGAGGCCCCGTGTCATCCACCAGTGTTCACCTCCCTCCATCCAGATCCTAGAAGAAGAGAGATTGGAAGATAGGAGACAAAGAGCCGAGGCATGTGGATTGACATGGGAATGAGCCTGAAGACCTTCAGATTGCACGTATGAATGCCCACCAGAAAACACCCACCATGGAAGAGGAACTAGCAACTAAGCAGGCAGAATGACCCACCCAATTGATACCAGCCAGTGTCTGTCATCACCTGATGCTGGTGCAATAAATCCATTAACAGACAGCCATGGAGGTAGGGATGGGGGCTAGGAATGGAAAGGAGGAGTGAACAAGCAAGAATAAGGCTTTGAGAGAAGGCTGGAGGAGAAAATGTTCCCCAGCCAAAAGATCAGCCTTAGAGAGATGTGACAAATGAAATGTCTATTGAACTGAACTGAAATGAACTGAAATTTATGAAGTGTTTCGCTGTGGACCTGGGGTAGGTTTAGGGATTCCTACACAATTTCACCAACTAAATACAGTATGGCCCCTGTCACCAAATGTCCAAGCTGTCTGTAATAGAGACCAACTCTGAATTCTGGCTATAGCACCAGCCACTTTGGCAAGTTGGCCCCTTGCCTCTAAAAAGGGAAAGTTGCCTGGAAGAGACACATATTTGGAGTATGGTTTTGCCTTCAGGACCTCAGTCACTTCCGTATTCTGGAAGCTTACAGAGTGATCCCTCTCTACAGGATCCCAAATAACATCACATTAAACCTAGGAACCCACTTTTACAGTCATATTACATACTGCCCTAGCCAGAAGTGCTAGCCTGGTAGAATGATGGAACAAGTTCAAATCACAGCTGACGTGTCTGCTCAGAGGTGTTTTTGAGGCTGGAGACCATCTTTGAGGATATCATGTTCACCATAAATCAACAAACTTAGATGATGAGTGTCTCAGTAAGTCAAACACATGAATCTAGGAACAAACGGGTGGAAGTAGGAGTGATGCTGCTTCCCAACACTCGCTGTTATACCCTGGGGATTCTGTGCTTCCTGTCCTCTCAGCCCTGAGCTGTCCAGGTATAGCAATCCTGGTTCCCAAGAGAGGAACACTTCTGGCCAGAAGACACATCACCCCGTTGTATAGCCAATTTGAAGCTCAATGAGGCTTTCATTGAACACCCTTATAAACTTCCACACTTGAGTCAATTTCTATCTTACTTTTCTTTTTTTTTAATATATATTTTTATTTTTTTATAAATATATAATGTATTATTAGCCCCAGGGGTACAGGTCTGTGAATCACCAGGTTTACACACTTCACAGCACTCACCATAGCACATACCCTCCCCAACGTCCATAACCCCATCACCCTCTCCCTACCCCCTCCCTCTATCTTCCTTTTCTTACGCTGCTTGGCACTTATCGCCAACTGAAGTGTATTGCTTATTTATTTGTTTACTTGCATGTTGTCTTTCTCTTTCCTCCACTAGAATGTAACTTCCAGGAGGGCAGAGACATTGACTCGTTCTCCACTGAGTCATCAGGCTTACCACAGCCCTGGCTACACTGAAGGCACTCATAAATATTTGTCAAATGAATGACTTCACAGTAGAATTTTCTGCTGGGTCGATAGTATTCAGTTGTATGTATGCGTAATCTATCGTTTATTTAATCAGTCACTTGTCACTGGGCAGCTCATTTTCTTCACATTCTTTCTCCAAAGAAATAATGGCAAAATCTTCATGCACATCCTCTAGTATTTCCTTAAGATGAATTCCAAGTAGTACAGTTTGCTGGCACATAGGTAGCTCTTCTAGTTTTCCAGGCTTTTGATATATGCCTTATAGTTTGTTTTAAAAGTATTATACATGCGATTCAGATTGAGCTCTCCTCTTGTCAAACAGGCTTTCTTGACTCCATATAAAACCATACTGTGACCTGACGCCCCTCAACATTTTGCATAAGAAATCCATCCATATTCTGAATGGTTTCTTTTTCATTGCCTTTGCTGAAGATTGTGTGAGGATCCCTAACCCCAATCCAAACTCAACCCCTTGGAGATGCTTCAAGAACTTAATGAGCCACTTCAGGTGTCCCATTTCATTTCTCTCTCAGGCATTCTTGGCTGGGGAGTTGGGGGTCTTCTTTGCTCCAGCCCTTTCTCCATAGAGCCACATCCTTGCTTACTCATGTCTTCTTCCTCTTCTGTGCATTTATCCCCCCTCAAACTTAAGTTCTTCCCCCACTTTATCATGTAGAGAGCTGTCCACTTTGTTATGAAACCAGGGCCCTGTGTAGAGACTCAGGAATCTTTCTTCTGTAAGTCTCAACAAGTTTGTGTCTCTTCCTACAGATATATTCTCAGACTCTAAGGCATAAAAGAAAACATTCCTTTTGGGATTTTGTTTTGTTTTTTCCTTAAGTTACTCCCCCAGAGCCCAGAAGGCCTAATTCCAAACTTCTCTTGCTACTTGTATTGTGCAATCCCACCTGGAGTTGTGTGTTACCTGTATTTGATGACTGTGTTTGGTACACTTGAGCTTCCTCCAGAAGTCTTTTCTTCCTGCCATTCCCCCATTGGTTTGTCTCCTTTCTTTTTGTCTCAGGTTCTGAGTTTCAGAGGTGAAAGTTCTGGATTTGAGTCCCATCTCTACCTCTTACTAGCTGTTAATTTAAACATGATACTTTATTTTTCTGGGTCATTGTTTCCTCATCTGTAAAACACTGCCTACTGTCATAAAGAGTAAATGAAATTAGCACAGTGGCCAAGGAAATGCTCAACAAGTGTTAATTATTATTCTATTCTTCCACGTGGCATTTCTGCTCTTTATATAGCTCCTTGGGTTTCATTGTCTACTTTTTCTTTATCCTTTCCATTCCTTACTTTCTCTAATTTCTTTATCCTTCACTTTCCCTCCATAGGAAACTCTGATAAGTTTCCTGAAACCTGCCCTCCCTATCTTCACTTCTCAAAAGGTTCTTTCCTCCTCCTGTCTTCTTACTGCACTCTCTTGTTTAGCTTCAGCTTTTGGAAATATTTTTCTTTGCCTTCCTCCTATCACAGCCTGAACTGTATCTTCTTTATTTTTCTCTGTTTATGTTTAAACTCCTACTTGCCACCTCTTTCTTCTCTTCCAGTCTTCCCTCCATACCTTTGGGAACTTTCTTTATTTCTCCTTTTTACTTGTCCTTCACACCTGGCTCAGTGATGTTGTTCTTTTATGCATACATACTTCCTCTATTTCTGTAGAGATTACATCTAATTCTCTTTTTATAGAGAGCAATGACACGTATCCACTCATTCATTCATTGAGTGAATGTTATTGAGAGTATCTTCAAGGTGCTGGATGGGGTCTTTGGAAGATAGAAATTAAAGGCACAGTCTCTGCTCTTAAAGAGCTCAAAGTCTAGTGGGTAAATAAATAAACTCAATTTGGGTGACAAAGTCTATGAAAGGGGCAGTGCACGGTGGTTTAAGAAGGGGCAGTTTGTGGAAACTGAGGTGGAAGGAAGAGTATAAAGGAAAGCATTCCACAGATGTTGACATCAGAGTTGAGTTTTGAAGCATGAGTAGGAGTAATTCAGGAGAAGTGGGGGTATGTATATGTTAGAGAGAGTGCAAATTCTGGATAAAGGGGCCAAGATTTGCCTTTGCATAGAGTCTAATCCTTTATAATGGAATCACTTCACTATTCAGTGCATTCAGACAATTTCTTAAACCATAGCTACAGGATGTCCTTTTTTGACTGCATTTCCCATCAAGAATGGAAGGTTAATGAAGGAAAAGAACTCTGGGGTTTGATGATCCTATATTCTTTTTGATGACAGATGTCATATCTGTTTTTGCCCTCTGATACACCAAATCTAAATTAGTTTATAAGTTTTTAACCTACTCTTCCATTCATGAAGCCAACAAAAATGTTGTTTGTCAATATGGAATTTCCAAAGAAAGTTAAAAATGGCACTACCCTATAGCCCAGTATTGTACTACTATGATACAGAAATAGTGATTCAAAAGGGCACCTGCACCCCGATGTTTATAGCAGCAATGTCCACAATAGCCAAAGTATGGAAAAATCCTAGATGTCCATGCACAGATGAATGGATAAATAAGTATATAGTATATATACCACCATATTATGCAGCCATCAAAAAGAATGAAATCCTGCTATTTGCAATGACGTGGATGGAACTAGACGGCATTAAGCTAAGCAAAGTAAGTCAGTCAGAGAAAGACAAATACCGTATGATTCCACTATATGTGGAATTTAAGAAACAAAACAGTTAGACATAGGGGAAGGGAAGGAAAAATAAAATAAGATTAAAAACAGGGAGGGAGACAAACCATAAGAGACTCTTAAGTATAGGAAATAAACTGAGGGCTATTGAAGGGAAGGTGGGTAGGGGGATGGGGTAACTGGGTGATGGGCATTTAACGAGGGCACTTGATGTAATGAACACTGGGTATTCTATGCAACTGATGTATCACTCAATTCTACCTCTGAAACTAATAATACCCTATATTAACTAACTTGAGTTTAAATAATAAAATTTTTAAAGAGAAAAAATGTTGTTTGTGTTGTTCTGTAACTAGAATAACCAGAGTCCTGGCATCCTTTCTCCTAACATGTTTGCTGAACTTTGCACAAAAGTCTTCACTCTTAGTAGTTTCCATTAACACTGGTAACTGTGCCCCATGGGTTTGTTCATTGGTAATCAGGCTTCCATCTTATGGTCTCTTGGCTTCATAATGAAACTGCCTTCAAAGAGGTCCTATTTGCGCAGTATCCAAATGTTGCTATTATTACTGAGCCCTCCTTCCCCTGCTCCTTCCTCTTTTGGCCTCTCTGGTCACAGCACAACTCACAACAGAAACTTGGCGCTCAGTAAATAATAAGGTGAGCCAGAACACATAGGGCCGAGACTTGGAAAAGAGACATGTCCCCTGGGGCGAGATAGGCTGTTGATATAGACTCTGCTGAAAGCAACTGGAGGAATTCTAGTGATAAAGTCAGAGCATGGTACTTAAAGTATTCAGTGTTTAGAGGACACCATGATAGACAATGGTAAGCCATGTAGGTCGGTGGGAAAGCTAGCTGGCATTTTTATTGTCTTTGCACTGAAATTATACATTAATTGAGAAAGAATTGAAATTTCTTTACTATTAAGTTGACAACCGCAAATGTGGTATGTCTCTATTTGGTCAGTCGTCTATATTTTAATATAATTTTAATATTTTTTTCCATAAAACATCTTGTGAATTCACTGTAACATCGATTCCCAGGTACATTACAGTTTGGCTATTATTGTGAATGATTTTGATTTTCTAGTTGGTTTTTGCAGGATAGAAAACACTACTGACTTTTGTAAGTTGATCTTGACTTAAGGAAAACTTGCTGAATTCTCACTAGTTTTAATAGTTTTGTAAATGCTGTTGGATTTTCTATGCAGATGCTCATGTAGTCAGCAACAAATGACGATTTAGTATCTGTTAATCCAAGTTTGTATATTGGTTATCAATTGGAACCAACAAATTATCCCAAATTCAGCAGCCTAAAATAAACAGACGTTTATTAGCACTTTTTCCCCCAGAGTATTTTTATTAGGGATTCTTGCCACCATATTAACATATAAAACAATCTGGATGTTGACATAGAAATGCAGATTTTACTATACAAAGATAAGGCTCCAATCACAGGTAATATGGCTCCCATTTCTCTAGTATTTCAATAAAATCACCTTTTGAATTCTTCCCTGAGTTGTCTTTATAAATATTAGACAATCTTTGAGGTTGGGACTCTAGGAATCTGACTTAGTGTCAGAAATTCATCAGCATGACTTCACCTTATTCCATTTATTAGAAGCAACTCACTAAATCCAGCTCGAACTCAAGAGCAGAGAAATTGGGCCCACTTTTTGAGGATTTATGGACATTTTTTTAAACCATCACATCTTACCATCTGCTTTGTCTCTTGTCTTCTTTCTGCTTGGAAATTGTTATTGGTGAGGACATCTAATAAAAGGTTAAGTAGGGCAGGGATCATGAGAACTTTGTTTTGTTCTAGACACCTTAAAGGAGCCAAGCATTTTTAGGAATTCTCCATCAGCAACCATGTTGCCCTTGGTCTTCTAGTGAAAGTCAACATCAGGTTAGAGCAGTTGCCTTCTAGTGCTGGCTTCCAAGAATATTATTTATCACAAGTAAATATTAAAGTTTATGAAATACTTTTGGGTAACTCAGTGGGTTAAAGCCTCTGTCTTCGACTCGGGTCATGATCCCAAGGTCCTGGATCCAGCCCCGCACTGGGCTCTCTGCTCAGCGGGGAGCCTGCTTCCCCGCCCCACCTCTGCCTGCCTCTCTGCCTACTTGGGATCTCTGTCTGTCAAATAAATAAATAAATAAATCTTTAAAAAAATAAAAAAAATAAAGTTTATGAAATACTTTTGCATCCAGAGATTTTTTTTCTCTTCTTCATTTTTCTTTTGTTTTCTCTTTTAAGATAGGTTTTCTGATATTATACCATTGTTGCATTCCTAAGATAAACCTCATGTGCATTTGTTTTTCAGTACATTATCAGATTCACATAGAAAGTAATTTATATAGGATTTTCCCACCTGCATTCATTGATTAAACAGGTCTGTAGTTCTTTTTTTGTTATGCTGTCCATACTGGTTTTAGAATTAGTGTTTTTTTGTTTTTGTTTTTAAATAAGCCTCCTAAAATGAGTTGCTCAGCTTTTTTCCCTTTCTACCCTCTTCATCTTAGAAGTTTTGTCGCCTGCCTCTGTTGGAGGCTAGCCTTCTTTTCCTTTCCACACCTCCATCTACTTATATCTGGTCTGGTTTACTTGCTCCTTTAGCCCCTGACTTACTGCTTCATCTCCAGTTCATGGTTTGGGCCTTCGTTGCTGGCTCTATATTGCTTAAAGAACACGGAGCCAAAATTTATACTGCGTGGCTCAGGTGTGTAATTAATGGTAGCTACTTTGTTTTTCAAAACTGACTCAGATTTCCTCACGAACACTTCATGGATAATGACAGAGATGGAGAAGGGTGTTAGAAGGGCAGTGATACTAAATATTGCCAAATACAAAAAAGTATTGGAGTAGCTTATAGATTAATACAATCTCCTTTCGAAGGCATATCCTTCTTCCTTCTGCTTAGATTCCAAGACGACTCCCTGGGTTCAAAAGAAACTTAATTGTATTGCGTGGCGATGAGGGGAAAGGAAGGCAGCTGCTTACCAGCATGCCCATCGACCTGACAGTGGACATAGCTGAGGAGGCATCACAGAACCAGAGACGAGCCTGCACACCTGCACTTAAGCCAGTCAGTTCCTCTGGTCACTAGAAAGACACAACATACTCTGAAGCCTTCTTGGGGGAGGTGGGCTTGGGGGTGGGGAACTTTTGAAAAGAAGACCAATGACCCTGATAGGAAGTGTGGATGCGGAGTTTGACTGAATATTTATCCAGAAGACAATGCACAAGCTGAATGAAACTTTTAAACTGAGAGACACTGAACTTACTTTAGTTAAAAGATGTATTTGTTTCCCTTCCTACCCAGTCATGTGTAGCCCAAAAGCAAGATCAGTTATGGAAACGAAGAATGGTCCGGTTTTTACACATTTAAGTGTACTGGATACAAAAATCTGACCCTCCTATATTTAGACTAACAGATTTTGGCTTCCTTATCTTGGAACCTCATTCATTGGCAGACTCCTATCGCCTGGTCTTCCCCCCAGACACCCCCATCCCAGCCCCTCTCATCCCAGCCCCTCCCATCCCAGCCCCTTCCTGGTTCTGCCCCAGACAAATGGGTTTTAGGTAGAAGGCTACAGTCTAGTTTTGGCTATACTGTTGCCTAGCTGAGTGGCTGTACTGTCTCTGAATTTTCTCATCCATAAAATGGGAAGACTAAAAGGAACCTTAAAGTCTTGCCAGCCCTATGATTTTTTCTCCCCACATTTTGCTCCCATCCTAGCACTTCTCACCAGGGTGTATTTAAACTGGGCGGACAGGCAGAGTTTCCTATCAATTATTACATTTTATTTGCTGCCTTCGTTGATTTCTCTGCCGATTTGACTTTGGAACAGGTCATGCTGAGTGTGCAGAGTGACACCAGTGGTCAGCATCTGCTTAGAATCTGTAGCTGCTCCATATGGCAGACTGGTCCTCTCACCTAACTCTCTTCCCCACCTCTTTGGGAAAAATCCTACCCGCATTTCATACCCTTCAAGTTGTACATCAGAGAGCCTGTGTGACTCTAAACGCAGGCTTTCAAAATCAAAAGCACCAAAGCAGAGGGTCTGTTTGGATCAGGAAGGCAATAGTGCACTTTTCTGATAACACTGTTTCCCCAGCAAAACATCAATCTGAACAAATGAATGTACAGAATCACTGGGGCTGGGTGAATTCTTCTTTTCTTTTTTGGTGCCTGGTAGGGTTATTTCCCATCTTCCAAAGCCAGAGCCCTAATGAGCTCCAGGGGGACAGAAGTCTGTCAATCACAAGGTACTTTTCAAGTAGAGTCATCTCTGCCCCATCAGAGAACCACAAGGCATGAAATAATTAGAAAGCCCAAAGTAACTGCTCTGTTTTACAAGAGCAAAATCCGTATGCGGATCATTTACATAAACTTGTCACTTCCCATTACAGTTCTAATGCAGGCTGGGTAATAATCACGGGCGCGCTGGGGGAGGGGAGGTCAAGGTAGGCTGCTCCTCCACATTGGAAGCGCAAGGTACGCATGTGCTGAGCCTGCCGCCGCCCCCCCCCACCCCCCACCTTTGTGGACTCCCGAATCAATGTAAAGTATCTTTTCTTTCCCATTAAATAAGAACTATTCGTGCTGCTATGGCAGCAGACCCTGTGCTTAAGAGAAGAAAAAAAAAGCTTTTGCATCAAGCTATTGTTAGGGGAGAATTCACTTTGAGGAGCATTTCAAAGCTGATCCGATTGGGGAAAGAATCATGTTAAATATTTGCTATGAAATATTTATAAGAAGAGTGCAAGAGCAATTGACGAAGTTGCCTGGGAAAATAAGCATTTCTCCTCATTTGGAAATTTTAGATTGGGGGTGGAAATGCTCTAGGGGGAATTTAGATAAGTGCAAATACATGTGTGGTGTGTGTTCACAAACGTGCATGGGCACACACACATATACGCACTCTCACACACATGGTTGAACGGGTTGATAGGATTTAGGTCAATCTGCATCTGAATGCACTTTCCCAAATACAGCGGCAATAAGAGGTCACTGAGGACTGTCTTGATAATCGTGTTGAAGCACTGTACTCATGCCAACGGAGCAGGACGCCGGGACTTCCACCGGCAGCCATCTTTGTAGGCGCTCTGCTCACACCCGCGCCCCTGCGAAGGGACTCTTGAAGGGAGAGATTTCCCCGAAGCCTGCCTTTTCTTCCATCGGCACCATGCTAATGTTACCCAAGTAGATGCCGTGTAAAAGGAAACGGAAGATTAGTTGAAAGCCAGAATATACGCTCCCAGAGGACAATACTTCCATCCGCGTGGCTGGTGCATTTTTCAAAAATATTTGGCACCCAAGCCCTTGCCCACCTGAACATTCAGTTATGTAATAAAAAGTGATGAATGATGTACTGACTTACACAGTTAAAAGAAGCTCTGTATCAACTATGTATAATTTCAATATCTGTGGGGCTCTTCTCTCCATTGGGAAGAGGGAAATGAAAATATTCTGTCTTGTTCCACGCGTCCAATAAATAAATCACGTATTTAACACTTAGCATTCGCCACCTGAGCTTTGCCATCATTTTATGTAACATTTTATATGACTAAGAAACCAGTGTAGGGAAATCTGATTAGTGTAAATAACTGAGGAGCTAACTAGGGGATATATGGACACTGTTACTGATGCTTATTTTAACCTACGGTTTCTACAGAGAATTTTTCTGTAGGGCAATTTTACTAATCACGAAATGTATCACAAGATTGTGGCCAAAAGAGCAAGTGCTCTGAACAGACCCGTTGTAATAATCTCTGTCGTGTTTGACTTGGTCAGAGAGGGCCGAGATTACCTAGTGGCTAGGCGGCCAGAGGGAAGATGCTCGGGCGTGGTAGGGGTCTGAACCACGGCCAGCCTGTTTCTTATCTGAGAGATCACCAAGTGGGAAAGCATTGTGGATGGATTTAAATCAGCTTTTTTCTCCATCCCCCCTCCCTTGCACACAACAAAAGTCTAAATCCCTTTTCAGTCCAGATTGCCCCATTTCCCTGCATGGGCCAGGCAGATTGGAAACATGTTTGTCATTCAGCTTTTCTCCAGGCTAATCAGGAGACACTGGGGTGGTGGGATTTCTGCCTTTCATCTATGGAGCCTGCCTCTAAAAGCAGCCACGCAGAGGCCGCTGGGCCCGCTCGAGAGCTGGGCTGCCTGTCATCTCTGCAGACAGATATAAAAATATTGTTAACCACGAGCCTAAGCAGAGGGTTTAACAGGGATTTGAATCTAAAATGTGATACTCCACATAGACCAACTTGATTTGGTCCAACAGAGCCGAACCCCTTATTCTGTTCTAACAAAGTGTGTCACATAATGGGGGAGATTTTGATGGGATTTACGACGTCTCTGTTTCAGGCCTGCTGCTGAATACATCTACACAGTGAATGAATGTTGCTGCTTCCAGGGCTGTCCTGAGGAGAAGCCCCCACCAACCTACCTCCCGAGTCAAGGTCTTGTTTACAGGACAGCCTTCAAGTTCACCAGGGCATTGTCCCGAGCCTGCAGTGGGAGCTGGGCAAGGCAAGTGTGCAAGGAGGGATGGTTCCACGCAGAGCCCCGGCTAGTGTCAGAGGTCTCTTGGTACACACCTCCTTTCCTGGGAACTTCAAGGGACTTTGAACCTGAAAATCCTGGAGAATAGTTATCTGTAATGACAATGGATACCAATCATGAGGAGGTAGTATACAGTGGTGGGTAAGAGTCCAAGAGGGCTTGCTTTCGCTCTTGGCTTCTCCATTCACCATGGGACTTTGTACTCTCTACAGTTCGGTTTGCTCATCTCTAAAATAACCATGGTATCTTCTCCCTGGAGTTGTTGCAAGGAGTACAGGAGATGGTACATGTTAAGCACTCAAGCTAGCCCATAATAAATACCTTATCTATAAGGTTGCCAGCTGCTGCTCACAGGTCCATGGTGGTAAAGGATGGTTTACCTTATCTCTGCCTCATGCTGGCTTATCCTTAGCTGTTGCTCTCTGGAAAAGCAATGACCAATGGTCCCTGTTGTAAACACCGATGACGCAATGACATCCGGTCATATCCATCCATCAAGAGACCACTTGAGAAAGTCCTATATTTCAGGCATAAGCAAAATCTAGAAAATAATACAATGAACCTGCACGGATGCCCCACAGAGCATGACACATTCAAATATTTTGTCGTAGTTACTCAGATCTTTTTGTAAAAAATGAGACGTTGAGGATTTGGTTGTTACCCAGTACCCTCCTTGAGCCCATTCTTCCTACTTTTCCATCTCTGCTTCACCATAAGCTCTATCCTGCATTTGAGCTTTAATTATTTCTAGACACATTTTAAAATTTATGTAAGCTATAATAATAGCTATATATATTCCTAAATAATACTGCCTCTTATTTTGTATATTTTGGTTTTTATAGAAATAGCACATTGGACACATAAATCGACCAGTGACTTTTTTCATTAAAAATTATGTTTTTATATTTATTCATGCTTATCTATTTCTATAAATAAGAATGGACAGATTTTTTTTTTTTTTTTTTTACTGCAGTATAGACTCCCGTTGCATGAGATTTATTTATTTCTTCATTCTTGCCGGTAGACATTTAAGTCACTTACGATTTTCCCCTCTTAAAGGATTCCACAACGAACATACATCTGTACATGTTCTTGGCGCGTATATGTGAGTGCTCGTCTATGGTGTATATTTAAGAGGAGAATTACTAGGTCCTTGGAGGTGTTCATCTTCATCTTCAATCGATATCACCAAATTGCTTTTAACACTATCAGGATGTGAGGGTTTGCAGAGGCATTTAAAGGAAGAGAATACACTAAATAGTGTTTACTAGCCCAACTTTCTTTGAGTCTCCAGGAACTGATTTAGGAGGTGATATTGCTGCTCTCTTATCAGTAGCTATGGAGTGCAAGTTATTTTTCTTCTTCCCTGGCCTAATTAACCCCTCCGTACCCTGGTCCTGGTATAGCCATTGTTGATAATAGAATGTGCCTGGAGAAAACCAGACACTCAACGTGGGTCAAAAGGTTAGGAAACAAATAGTCTCCCGGAGTCCTTAAATACTCTTCTTCCTGAGAAGCCCCACTAAAGCAAAGCTCTTAAACACAAAGCCACCAAACCAAAAAGGGTTCATTAAAGAATTTCAGGTCTCTAGACGAACGCTCCATCTGCAACGGGGCACAGATACAGAGGCCAATGGGGTAGACAGGAGCGGATGGACAACACAGCATCTTGGACACTATTTTTAGCTATACTCATGGCAGAGCTTATTACTGTGCTGTAGGGGATAACATGGTCCAGAAACCTGGTGGGTTAGTTAAGAGTCAAAAGATGGTTGAACTGTAAATAAAACACCAGTCCAGAAATGATTTTGTATAATTACACTAGCAGGGAAGGAAATGATTTTATTTTCATTCTGTGTAAAGTTTCATGGGACTAGAAAATTAACAAGAAGAGAGAGATATGGACCATTTGTTCCCAATTCTTTGGGGAGGGGGCCAATCCCTGTGTGAATGATAAAATGTAACATCTACATGTACACAATGCCAAAGCCAAACAAACTGATTTTCGCAGGACTTGCTATTTTAAATCATAAGTGCCATTACTTCCCTTCATTATTATGCCTACTTGTAAGCTGACTGTACTAGGAAATGAACTATAGTTAATTTGACTGTCAGCTAGTGACCAAACTGAAGCTGGAAAGGGCAGACTGCTGGCATTAATTAGAGACTTCTGTTTGGCTTTTAGATTCTTATCTATTTGACCTTGTGCCTTCTATAATCTGGCTGGAGGTTTTCTGGGTCAAATGAGGGCCCTGAGTCACTGGACTTAGCAGTCAGCAAGTGTTTGCTTTCCCTTCAAAAAAGGAGCTAGCATCACGATCAAGGATGATGCAGAGAATTCCTCCCTCTGCCCTCGGGTTTTCTCAGACAGATCCTAAATAGGAAGGAGACCTTACATTTCTTTCTCTCCCCACTATAAAACTTCCCTCGGTTTCAAGAGGTTTTAGGAAATACAGCCAGAACTTGAACACACACCCCGGGTGCAAAACTCCCATTTTTAACCGGGGTGCTATCCTCTCGCAGTAACCGTTAACACTCAGTACTGTTACGTGCTAAAGGCACATGCATTATCTTTACCAATCCTTAGGACTGTTTTATGATTTAGTTGCTATTATTATACAAATACCCCAAAACGCAATGACGCAAACAGGTTAGGAGTTTCCCTCTCAAATCCTGCAAACACATGCTTCTGTTCCCTGGAGTCCTCTTGGGACCCAAGACAGTGGGACAATGCCTCACGATTGTTGTAGTTGTTACCATTTGTAGCAGGAGGAGGGGGAAGGAATGCAGGGAGGAGGCACGCTCCCTCAGTATCCCAGCATCCTGACCTGGAAGGGACCCACTTGATTTTCATTCATATTCCATTAAAGATAACCTAGTCGTGGCCACACCTGATTACAAGGGAAAAAAGGGAGCCTAGTGTCGCCGGCAGTCGTGTTCTCCCTTGTTCTTCCACTACTGTGGGAAAAGAGGGGGAAAGAGTCCAGCTCTGACAATAGTATTATATTTACAGATATCCAGGCTTCTTTGAAATCCTAATGTAACTGAGCCCATGAGACTTCTGGGCAACTTGTCATCTCTACCAGTTATCATCTGTGTATTACTACCAAGGCAAGTTAGATTTAGCAAGTTTCAGTAACTAGCCCGATTTCACATCCTTGCTAAATAGAGGCAATGGGATTCAAACCCAGACAGTTTGAGGCTAAAAGTTGAACATTTAAGTACCATCCTTGCTGATGGCTATCCTGAATAATTAATTCCCTGGCAAGTCACTTTTCTTTAAGTGATTATGTGTTGTGAGGATTCTAGTTAATTCTGCTGGAAGAGAAAGGTGATCAAGAATTTTTCATGACGGGAAGAATGGGGATGAATCCTGAAGTTCCCTTTGTCTGAGTTCAGGAGGCTAAAAGCCTACAGAGTGATTATCCTGCCCTTAGAAGTGAGGTTTCTGTGGTACAGGTAAAAACCTCTGGATTTTTGTGGTTAGAGGATATTAAGTGACAAAGAAAGGTATTACTCTAAGTCATCTCTAATTAGGTGCTTTGGTTTAACACACCCAGTCAAGGATATTTTGAGCTGAAGCTTTAAAAGAAATGTTGCCTCTTTAAGTATAAATCACCATTAATGCTGGGATGAAAGGTGATCTGAACTTGTGGGACCATCGTCCATCCTCTCAACTATGGGGCCCATAACATGAAATGCAAGGAGTAATTTTATCTACATTTATATTCGGAGGGCTTGAAGGGAGGGGAAGTTTAAGTGTTGCTGAGCGAGAAGGAAAAAATTTACAGGAAAGATCAGTGTTAATTTTATTTAAATAAATGAATGCTGTTAATTTTGATTAATTTCAACTGTTTAAAAGAGTGCCACAAAAATGAATGCTAGTTTGTATAACTCAACATACATGTGACCAAAACAACTAGTCACCCTCATGAATTCAATGAGGGACTGTTCTCAAAATCACACAGTAATCTGTGTGAACTCTAGGGGAAGTTACGTAATCCTTCTAAACACTTTCATCGGTAAAGTGGGGATATATTTTTTACTTACAGATTTCGTTGTGAGAATTGAATGTGATTGTTCACGTAACAATACCTACGTAGTAAATGGCGAATGCCGATTTTGTATTCGCGATTATGATCACTCTATGCAGTTCATTTCCCCGAGCTGGTGGGGTGGGATGGGGATAACTATTTCTGGAAGATGATGCAAACAGAGTCCTGGGGAGGGAGGCTTGTCCTTCATTCCAAGTATTAATCCAGAACTTTGCTAATGCCAGCTCTCAAAATCTTGTGATGAACTAAAGATTTCAGTTCAAGTCCTTTTTAATCTTCCCAGGCCAAAGGAATCCCTCTCCTCTCCGGGCCACCTTTGTTTTTGTCCATACTCCTGTCTTTGCACTGAGCACCCTGTGTCACTAGGATTTGCTGTCCTGTTCAGGCTCTTTGCAAACTTTACTGGTAATCAGGTGAGACTTGAAACCTTTTGGGGCGAGAACTGTGTTTTCTGGGGCCTGGCACGGTGCCAGGCAGAAGGTGGGATCTCCATCATGTTTCTTTAAGGAGTGGCTGAAGGGCCTGGTGGAGGTTACCAGCACTTGAGGAGTCGGGAAATACACGGGGTTTTATTTTTTTGGTTTGCTGGTCATCAGGCCATTTCATACTCAGTTTCCTCATTGGAGAAATATTCCTTCCACTGTGCTTGCCTTGCAGAGATGCTGTGGTAATTAATGAGGCTCCTTGGAAAGGAGTGATATTCTCTCTCCCTTTGAAGTGTGGTTTTACAAGGAGATCTTTATATACAAGGCTGTAAAAATTCTGTTCTCCTTCCTGCCCTTTTCTTCCTCAAACCCACAGATCCAGAAGAGATTATCTGCCTATGAAACTTCCATTTCCTAAATGCCAGCCTCCCCAGAGTCCTACCTGTAGGGTATGGGGGCCTGGTCAATCCAAGCCCTCAGGCCTTCCCTTTTCCCAACACAGTCTGTGAGCAGGCAGACTGCACAGCCCTAACAGCTGGAGGGTTGTCAGCAAACGGACCCGGGGAAGCACTGGTTATTCATGGACGCTCTTGACCTTCCCTATTCCTTCCAAAGTTGTCCGCATCTTCACAGCACAGTGACTCAGAAATCATGCTCTGTGCCAGGTGCTGGGCCTTCTGTGGTGGCCTGGTAGAGTGCCCACGCAAGGGAGTGACTGTATCATAAGAGAGTGTCGTAAGTCAAACAGAAACGGGTGTGGACAGGGGTCAAGAGGTAGTTCAGGGATAACATGAACTTCAGGGTATGGCTGAGTGGTTGGGGAGCCACATGAAAGGAGGAGATGGTAGCCGGGTCTGGTGGGAGGGATGAAGAGGAAGAACTAGCTTTGTGAAGGTGGACTCAACCTCAACGAGGCTCTATTTTCCTCACCTGTGAAATGGGTATGATAGTGACCTGGCGGTTGATAAAAATAGATCATAAAATGATTTATAAAATGCTTTACAAACACCAGTTATTGCTTGTATCTTCCAACTGTCTTCCATAAGGTAAGTAGTGCAGATGGGGTGTGTAAGACCCACAAGGGCTGACATTGGCATTGCAACATGTTACTCTTGCCCTGGCTGTGTTTTAAGAAGCTCTCCCCACAGTGAGGACAAGGTGTCCCAGTCGGTGGGGGAGGGGTGTCAGAGGGCTGGGGACCAGAAACCCCGTGGTATAGCCTTTTCCGGGTGGCAGCAATCACCGCAGGGAGTTTACAGAGGAATTCTAACAGGAATACAAAAGGAATAATGCACTAGGTTTTAAGTGACTTCTAGTATTTGTAACCTAATCTGGGAAGCAGCAGGATGTTTTCCTGCACCCTTGGGCATGACCCCATCTGTGTTGAACTTCCACAAACTGTGTCATCTCTAAAATCACAAATTCAAGTATGTGACTCACTCCCACTCAGCACAATCAACGTATCTTCAGCTTAGCGAAACGTGTAGTCGCTTGACGATTAGGTGTCCTCCAGTCCCTCTCTGACTTTGCTTTTTTCCTCTATTCGGTAATCACTGCCTTGTCTATAGTCTCTGTGGTTTGTCTTTAGGATTTTCCAAGAATGTGCCATTCGGCAACCGAGCCTACATCTGTCCCAATGTCTGCTTAAGCTCAGTCTTTTGAGTATTGCTAGAGAAACATGTACAACTGTGAGACGGACACTGCTACAGATTCAGGGTTTCCAGCCTTGGCGAAGGCCTGATGTTCTCCTAAAACAGAACAATATTTAAAAATATTGCTGGATGTATTTTTCCTTCCCGGTAATTCCTGCTGCCACCCATGGAAGCCAAGGCATCTCTTGCTGCAGGGGGAAGGCAGTAGGAACCAACCATAACAAAGGAGTCAGTGTTGAGCTTCTCTAAAACAGTCTCTTGAAGCTCATTTCAGGGAAAATAGACGTGAAAGCCAAGATTTTCATTTGAAAGAGCACGCTTTGTTGAGAGAAGAGAGGATTTGTGGGTTCCAAGGAAACAAAACAGAGAACTAGAGAACAGTTGATAGAGATAACCATAGAGTAAGAAGGATGAATGATAGACTCTGATGTATGGTGGTTTCCTGTCACACCAGAGGGCAATGAGACAAAGCAAAACAAAGCAAAACAGAAACCCTTCTGGGCTGTGGGGTGTGACCTGGTGAGAGAGACAGAGGAACCCCAGGGAGCTGAGACACAGAGTGTGGACTGAAACCCAAGGCGGGAGAGGTGGAGGCTGAGGGAGGAAGATTGGAGATTTCCCAGGGGAGATTTGGGAATCCTCGTTGAAAGAATTTGTGTCATCCTTCTCAGCTGGGACTCAGAAAGGAGACTGGTCCTTGTAGAGCGGGCCTGGTAGTGTGAAGTGGCCACAGTCAAGAAAAGTTGCCACGTTTAAGTAGTGGGAAGCCCCCTGATGTAGATTGGGTGCCCCCTTGTTCCCTCCACATTCGGGGAAGATATCCAGATGGCCTAAGGACCCCCACTGGGAAGATTAAGAGCAGAGGGAACCTGGAGCCAGGATGTGGAGGCCACTCTCCCGCAGCTGCTCTTGTGTCCTTGTGGGCACCGCTCCTCGGCATAGTGCTTGAATGCCCATGTTTTCTCCTGGGCCTCCCTTGTTCAGCCCTGCCCTTGGCTATGTTTGACAGATATTGATCTCAAATTGGTGTTTCTGAATTGAAAGAAGAGACTCTGCTTTATAGTTTTAGCCCTTCAGCCTGACTCCTAATTGAGCCTTGGAACTTGTTTTTCAGTTGACTGAATTAGTTTTAGTGGGTCCTGCATGGAAATGAAATTTCATTGCACCTTTGCCACTTTAAAATAATAGAGTGTCTTATATCATTGGCTTGCAAATCTTTACAAGGTACTTCTGCCTGGAATTATCTCAGTACCTTTGATTGAAATATTATTATCTCATAGAATATTACATTTCATATTTTAGACAATAGTTATTGTATTTGCCATTGGGCAGAGGAAATTTAGGGATAAATAATATGTAATTTCAGAGTAATATGATGTAACCCCAAAGTCAATTGGCTCAAAGCCACCACCTATGTAAGGTTTCTAGACCTTCCTCCAGTTGTCTGTAGGGTGTTTGTGGAAATCACTCGGGGGGTGCCTTACTGTGCGCACAAGTCAGGCTATCAGATGCTGCCTCCTCATGATACCCATTCCACCCTTCTCTGCCTTTGGCTCCAAAATGTCCATGTCTGCTGGACATGACACCATTTTGAATTGCCACGTCTGCCACTGCCTGTGATGAGAAGAGCAATGCTCACGACAAAGCCCCGAGACTTTCCATATTTGGGATCACACAGCCAGGCTAGATCCTGTGCAAAAGCAGACAGAATAGCTTTCTCCATGGTTCTGGGTCCCATTTGATCACTGGACTCCTAAGCCTATGGCCTCACAATTTTGTAAGCTTCTGGTTCTCTCCTTTCATGGAAAAAAAAAAACAACAACTTTATGGAGAACGTCAGGAAACAAATACTATACTATCCCCATCACAGCCCTTCTGGCCAAGCCCTGTCTCTTTCCCAGTTATCAAACAACAACAGCCACCATGAAACTCTAGTGTATAAAAACAGGAGCAAAAAGATGAGTTTACTGGAATGGGGGAGACAAGGAAGAAAGAAGAGAGCACTAGTGGAGCTGAGGACCCGTGCCTTCCAACACCAAATGCTCTGTTTCAAGATCCTTGGCATACGATGAGATGTAGAATCCTGACTGATGGAAGAGGAGTTAATCCCCTCCCCAGTAAGCATGGGGGGAAACAGGGGTTAAAAGCGTGAAGCAGGAAAATAGGAAATCCACCTGGACAGATCCCAGCGCCCTGGAGCTCCACACTGCATGACCGTCAGAGGAACTCCTGGGTCCTGAGTCACTGAAGCCCTGAACTGAACACTTAAAAACAGTTTAAACGGTAAAAGGAAAAAAAGAAAATGGCACATGATGAAAATGAGTTAATTCTTTCAATTCAGGATGTTTAAGATGAAAATGGTAAACATTTATATCCTTTCAAAGAGGGTTTTTTTTTTTTTGTAACCGCATAAAGAATAAGAAGAGAGAAATAGAACATAGAAAGAGAAATAAGAAAGTGTTCGTAAAATCCTTCTGAATTAATAGATGAGCTGGGTCAGATGTATGTCGGGTCCTTTGGCAGGGTTCGCTCAGCTTTGTGTAGACAGCATCTATTTTATCGCTATGAGTTTAAGTATTTCTTCCCTTGGTGGAGGCCTATTGCCTGTCAAGAGAGAGAAAAGTTATAGAAACAAAACAAGGCTTTGTGCATCATTCACAACGGCTGATTTGTTTTTGAAGGAATGTCAAGGAAATGAGGAATCTTAAAACTGTGTCTTATACATAGTATTTAACTAAGCTTCCTCCTATCACTAAGGTCCCACTTTCAGCAAATGCATACATAATTCTTAAGAATGTTGATGAATCTATGAAAAAGGAGAATTTCAGGTCATTTAGAAAAATCACAGGATCCACATGATTCTCAGCTTATCCAAAGGCTGTTTCCAGTGGCCAAATACAAATTCTTCATTTACCACAAACCCCAAAATGTGGGAAGAAGATAGCTGAGTCAACAGGAAATAAAAGAGAAAACTCTCCAGCTCTGTGTAGAGAATTCAAATGCTACTGTTCTCACACACAGACAGAGACAAGCCCTTGCTTTTAGGAGCTGGAGGCCGCCTAGCTTCTTCCCAGCTCGGGGAGTGCATGAAGACACCACGGGTCATATTACTGTTTGCAGTAAATGAAGCACCTGAAATACCACCCTAGCATACTGTGTGCATCAACTGCTTTAAATTGAGAACGACACTGATGTGTCATTCGGGGTCTCATACACATGAATTCCATTCAAAGAAATGGTAATCTCACCTCCTGAACAGACAGCCTCATGCCGAAGCCCTACCTGAGGCACCGAAGGCCCTTAATCAGCTCACTTAGGATTGTCTGGTCTCTGGCAAGGGTTACGGAATTATCAGTCTTTACAGATCCAGACATCAAACCAGAGAGGTTAAATGATTTACACAAGGTCAGCAAAATCTGCATCTCCCAGGGCAAAGCAGAGCTGTTACTGTGTTTCGAGAGATCCACTCCGATGTTTATGTTGTTCTGGTCAACCTTCCTGTGGAGGAACTCTGTTCCCAATCTTGGAAGTTAAATTCCAAGACTGTTCTTTTTTTTCTTTTTTTAAGATTTTATTTATTTATTTGACAGAGAGAGAGAGAAGTCACAAGTAGGCAGATAGGCAGAGGGCAAGGGGGAAGCAGACTCCCCACTGAGCAGGGACCCCCCCCCCCCTTCCCGACTGGGGCCTCAATCCCAGGACCCTGAGATCATGACCCAAGCCGAAGGCAGAGGCTTAACCCACTGAGCCACCCAGGTGCCCCTCCAAGACTGTTCCGGTAAGGCACTCGTCCGAGTCAGATTCCTCTTACAGAAATCCTGCTTGATTGCATTTCACCCAGCTCTATGAGAGGACAAAGGCTGCCCACATCCCCACCATTTCTCCCTGGATGTGTCTTGCATACCTCCTTCATTTCTTTCGTTAGCTTCATTTTTTAAACTGTCGCGCCCTTTCACTAACTTAATATAAACCATAATACCTCATTAACAATGTGACAGTTTCATCCTGAAGCAGAGTGACTTCAGGCAAGGAAGAAGTATTAGGCAAGAGGAACGCTCCAGACAAATGACATCCAGGCTACGTGTTATTATAGTCATGTTCTTAATTGTGAGATGCGGACAAAGAAGAAAATCCTAGCAGATAACCCACCAACATGCATGTTAAGAAAAAGGCACCTTGAACTTAGGTTATCCAGATTGCATTTAAACCAATTTTAATAAGAAGGAAAATCCGCTTAGGGACATTTTTCTTCAAACCCACGTATGTAATTATTAAGGGGTGAATACACTAGAATGGTATTCAATGATACAGTGAGAGTCTTTTTTTTTTTTAAGATGTTATTTATTTATTTGACAGAGCGCATAAACAGGGGGAGTGACAGGCAGAGGGACAGGGAGAAGCAGGCTCCCCACGGAGCAGGGAGCCCAGTGTGGGGTTCGATCTCAGGACCCTGGGATCATGACCTGAGCTGAAGGCAGACGCTTAACCAACTGAGCCACTCATGCACCTGATACAGTGAGATTCTTCTCCTGAAAAAATCTAGTACCCTAAAAGCTTTAGTTAGAAACTGGCTATGTGAGGTCTGTCAGACTCTAATGTTCGTCTATTCATTTAAAAAATCATTTACTTAGCTCCTACATGATGCAATGTGGATTTACATGGCTCTTGACATTCCAAAGAGTGATGAATTTTTAAAAATTATTCTACATGGAATCTAGGCCATCTATTTGACTCCCGTATCTTTTCAAATATTGGCAAAAAGGACTTAAACTTCTATTTCTGCTGGGTTGGGAATACCTTTAATTCCAAGAGTAGAGCAGCATTCTGCCATACTATCCTAGCTACCATCTCCAAAGGCAAGAAAGATTTATATTAAAGCATACATATAGTGAATTCCTAGATGCCTCACATGTTTTTCTTATTGCTCCTGGCCATAGATACAAGAGTGAACTGCACCTATGTGAGAACACACCCACACGAGTGCAAGGCTCTGATGTAAAAAGCGACAGAGTCGCATTAGATTCCTTTAACCCACTGAGCTACCCAGGCGCCCCAACAATAGATTCCTTTAAAAGACACAAACTCTTTTAGAACCTTGAGACCTCAATAGTGGAGACAAATATTTTTCCTAATAAGTGCCCAGAGGGAAAATGTTAGGTACTTTACTTTTTTCAGGATCCAAACTCAGTTGCAGGCAGAACTCCTAAAAGTTTCAAAAGAAAGGCAAGCCAAAATGTGCAGGCATCCCACCAAACTTCTATAACTTTTCCACATTATGGGCATTGAGACAGAGTAAAGGGGGCCCAGAAAAAGAAGGACAGAGACTTGGCAAGACTAGTGCCAAACTGACTAGATTTTTCTTCCCAATCTACGTGGTCTGGTTCACCTTGCCACCTTATATTTAAGTAAGTTAAAAGGATAATACACAAATGAAAAAAGTTGATCATATTCTGATTTCATACACTTAAACATAGGTGAGCATATTGACTATACCAAATTATAGATCACGTGAGATTTTAAGATGGTGTGTGGTATAATATTCATATTTTATTTAAATATCTTAGTCTACAACCACTAGAAACTTTAAATTTGATATGCTAACCAAAATCAGTAATACTTTGATTTTAAAATGTCAGCACTCTATCTGTACTATGAAAGCTGAATTCAGAAATGCCACTGCGATGAATAGATTATATTTATCAAGTGAATGATTATACAGAAAGAAGTCAAGTAGAAATGGACAAATCTCCCTGATTAAATGAAAAAAGTTTCATCCGATGGCTATGCATAAGCAACCAAGATCAATGCTCCTCGGCTAACAGTCAGTATCATTAGAAAACATCAGAATATTAGCCTAAAAATGAGGGAAGAGCCATTTACAACTGTAAAATCAAGACCAACAGTACCCATAGGATATTTGCACACGGCTGGAGTAATACACAACCTCTCTGGCAATGTCAGAATCACCAGTGAAATTCACTTACGCTTCTTTTCGTGTAACTGCAGATGGCATTGTGGGGTTCTAAGGAAGGTGAGAACAGATGCGCTCGCTGCCACCCAACCTGGCTCTCTCACCCTGGGGTGCAGCTGCCCCTAAGGATAGAGTTTGTGGAGCACACTGCAGAGCTGAGCTTTCCTGGGGGAGGGAGGGACAGCCGGGAAAAGTTTCCTGCCTCCAAAGTCTTACCTTGACTGAACTTCTCCACCAGAAGAACTGGGGAGCTGGGCAGAGGAAGGGAAGAAAGAAGGTGCTCTGTATAAGGGATAGGACCTGTATGTTTGTGACATCTCAATGAACACGCAGGACACAACAGTGTCCTGATCTGAAACGACGCACCATGTGTCACAATCCCTTTATTTCTGTCACATCACACCATTCAAGAAGTATATTCAGCTTAATCGCTCTCTTTATCAAAGGATGTGGGTGTCCTGGAAAGGTGGGAAGAGAAGTCTCCCTTTTTCTGCCACATCCTTCTCTCAAGTAGGGGGATGCCAGGCTCAAAGGGAGAGAGGAGCTACCATCCCAGGAGGAGGCGTCAATCCCGGCAGTGTCCACACCCTATTCCCTCCTAGTGCACACCCTTTAGAAGAAGGAGGTGTGTGTCCACGGGGACAGCATGACCCCAGGCACAGCCCCATTGTTCTACTGCATACTTTGCTGAAGTCCCACTCCTGGGCTCCTTCAAGGCCAAAGAAAGGGGAGCCCACCGTGAATATAACGGGTCTCACATCCTTGGCCCTGGCCTTCCCTGGACGGGGCCAGAGCCTGAGCTGGCGCTTTGGAAACATCCAGACGCCCAGTCATGGCTTAGCCTCTGCCAAATGTGCCCGACCCCCAACCTCCTCGCCTCTCCCCATCTCTGACTCTCACTGCCCTGTCACCCCTTTGTTCACTTCCTATATTTTCACTCAGATGTGGTTTTGTGTTTTCTTTCCAAGCCATATTTTGCATGGAAGAATGCTTTCAGTGAGCTGAGGCTCTAATTGCCAAATAATGGTTGCCAAAACATGTTATTTTGGCTTCAAGCTGGTACAGAGCAGGAGGCGTTTTTCTCCTCATGAAAAAAAAAAAAAATCCATCTTCAGCAGCCCGCGGGCCATTTGCAAATGCACAGACTCCATGGCCCGTCCTCCAGAGGAAGAGGGTGACTGGGCTCCGGTCACCTTCTCACTGCCGGCCGGATCCCCGCGTGGGTGGACGGCTCCGGGAGGGGCCGAGCTCGGGGGCTGGGGTGGGGGGGCGGCTGGGGGCTGGGTGGCAGCCGGGCCAGGACTTGCCTCCCACCCGCCCCGCCGCACCAGGACGCGCCCGCCAGATAACTGCAAACACAAGCCGCCCAGCAAGCACGGGAATTCCAAATAGAGACAAATCTGGGGCCCCGGAGGGAAGCTGGATGGAACCGATCAGTACGAGATATATCACTGCTAATTAAGTCCTGATCCCCTGGCTCTACTTGAAACAAATCAGGGAGGGATCAAGTTTTGAGAGCAGGTGCTAACTGGTTGCAAAAGACGAGGCCGTCCCTTCGGGAGGTTTTGCAGGTAGCTCTGTGAGCACAAGGCTTTGCTGAGAAAATCGGGTACTGGACAGAGCGATGGGCTCCTGTCCGTTTTGGGACACGGGCAGTGCAGAAGAACCCTCTCAGCTGTTAACAAAGAACTATTCTCTTGTCTTCTGTTTCCCCCCTTGATAGCTGACTGACTTTCTCCCCAGATGGACAATGGCCTAATTTACAGGCAAGTCGACAGTCCCCTGGACATGCCTGCAGCAGTGTCTTTTCGGCACAAACAATATGGTGTTTGTTGGGGTTCAATTGCCAGCCCAGAGTGCGCCCCACACAACTCCCACCCTGCTTGTGCCTTTCCCAGACTGTTTAAGAAAACACATTTCTGAGCATAAACATGTAAATAAACCTAATTGCCAATATTTACTTGAAGAAAGCCTGAGAGTTCTAGGAGTATTGTGTGTGTGAAGAGGGAATACGTTTTGAGTAGTAAGGCTCTGGAGGAGTCCCTTATCTAACACCCATCTTCTTCAGAAACGGGCTCGTACTCTAGAAATTTTGGTTTTAAATCATGGCTAACACGGACTGGGCATTTCTGTGTGCCTGGGGCTCTGCCAGGTATTTTTGTGTGCATTAGTATTATCTTTTCATCTTTACCATGATCTTGTGAGGTAGAGAGGCGTGGCTTGGAGAGGGTAAACAGCACCTCTAGTTAGTAAGTGACCCCCCCTTTCCCATCCCAGAGATCTGACTTCCATCAGAGCCTGTGTTTGCCCACACAGTACTACCCAGCCTCCCAACTTGGGCTCTTGCACAGAAATAGCAAAATGCATTGCCTACCGCAAGTGCCCAAAAATACAGTTGATGAATGAAGGCACGAATGAGTCTCAGGTGATAGCAAGGATTAGCCCCACGTTCACGGTGAAGCAGTACTGGGGGATATCGTTCTACTATATGTCAGGTCTAGCGGTCTGGAGGGCTCATATTCAGGGGACAATATTTGTACTGAATAATAATAATAATAATAATAATAATAAATCATTCCAAGGGTCTTCCTTTGATCTGCATGAAGAATGTTCTTAATCCTGACAGCCCTGGACTGCATTTGGCACGTTCTGATGAAGCTGCAGGCGGGTTGGCTGAACTTGCTGGCAGTGACTCCGGGAATCATTATCAACATAATTTCCTTTTTCTTATGACATGTAATCCCTTTCCTAGCCTGACACCCCAATCTTCCGACGACTCTTGATATTGGGAGCCCGCTGCTTCGAGCCACGCTTCTCACCTCAGCACAGGCTTTCTCTGGAATGCGTTCTGTGTTCAGTGCGCTCTTCATGAGTTTCATAGCAACAGAGCTGGGCGCTGCTTTGGTGTCTTCCTCTGGACTGTGCCCATCAGTCAGCCCCGTACAAAGAACAGTTCGGGTTCTTGTTAGCACCTGAACCGACTTGAAGGATAATTTAGAGTTAAAGCGCGGATGTTGAGGAGACACGTTTTGTGACTGTTTGTAAAAAGAGACAATGATTTCGTGCTGGTGGTGTTTGGAGTTACTAGGAGCTGAGAGGGGCTGAGCTCCACAGAAGTGAGGACACGAAGACGAGGATGAGTTTTGTTTTTGTTTTTTAAAACAAAAGATTTTTAAAAGATTTTAAAAGATTTTTTTTAATCTTTTTTAAAAGATTTTATTTATTTATTTGATAGAGAGAGAGATCACAAGTAGGCAGAGAGGCAAGCAGAGAGAGATGGGGAAACAGGTTCCCTGCTGAGCAGAGAGCCTGATGCAGGGCTCAATCCCAGGACCCTGAGATATCACGACCTGAGCAGAAGGCAGAGGCTTAACCCACTGAGCCACTCAGGCGCCCCTGAAGACAGTTTGTTTTTTTTTTTTTAAAGATTTTATTTATTTATTTGACAGAGAAATCACAAGTAGGCAGAGAGGCAGGCAGAGAGAGAAGGGGAAGCAGGCTCGCCACTGAGCAGAGAGCCCGATTCGGGGCTCAATCCCAGGACCCTGGGATCACGACCTGAGCCGAAGGCAGAGGCTTTAACCCACTGAGCCACCCAGGCGCCCCCCAAAGACAGTTTTGATGACTGGCTCAGCTCTGATGGGGAGTGAGAGGGCCCTGGTCCGCTGGCATTTTCCAGCGCCGCCACCGTCTTTTGGCGTTCTCCCTGGAGCAGCTGACTGGTGCTCCTGGGTCTAGTTCACTGTTGTCCCAGTGAAGAAAGAGGACTGTTGGCCAGTGTGTTTTTCGCCAGAACGTTTGGTTAAAAGAGACACCGTAAGTAGAGTGATTGATGAAGAAAACTCCAGATCTGTATATTCTTACTCCCGTCTGTCCATCATTTTCTGGAGTGGGGGTCTGCCGGCACAGCTTGCTTGCCTGCCATGTAACTCTCCTTGCTTTCACTTATGTGGGTCCTCGTCCATGCAAACAAATCTCCCCCAGCTCTGAGAACGGCGACCTTTAAAGTCTGCCTGAGTGATGCAGGAACACACATTGCACGAAGCTGATGTAAGATTTGTGTAGAACTTCAGGAAAAAAAAACTGGAGTCGGGGGTGGGGGGTCACATTGCATTTTCACAAGAGGCCCATTCAACAACACAGGATATGGCGAAAATAAAACAGGATTGGGTGGGATGCGTGTTTGGGTTCTCAGGGGGCCGAAATCAAAGAGGTGTGCAAACTCTTCTGCATAAATCCCTGCCATCCGCTTTGATAAACGAGATTATGGACTTGAAAGGTCGATTATATATTCTTGAGGAGAAATGCCAGGTTCTTGTTAATGTTTGTGCCTGACAGGATCTTAAAATAGACTGGAGTGAGCTAATCACATTGATGACCACGTACAGCAGTGGGGTAAGAGCTTAATACAGTTTTATTACCTCCTATGGGCAAATATTTGCCTCATGAGACACACCTACCCCCCCCCCCCCGAATAGTCTATTATAAACAACGGGCTCCCTTTCATAAGAGCTGAAATCTTTATGATGTTTGGGAATGCCAGAACCAAAGGGTAAACAGCTTATTTGAATCTTGTCTTTCATCCAGGAACGCTCACCAGTTGATTTCCCCCCACCTTTCTTTATCACTAACTATGCCTAAGGCATGTTCTAGAAAACTAATACTGGCAAGAGTTCTGTTCACCCTTCCCAGTTTTATTCCTGGGAATGACAAATGGTGGGTCTCTGAGAATTGCCCGTGTCGTTGCAGCAGACAAGTCTCCTTCCATTTTCACCTGCTGCCTTGAAGCTGGGGAATTCCTTCAAAGGCTTAGATCTCTGACAGAGAGAGGTGAGAGTCATTTCTGATCAGTTTGCTCTCAAGATTTAAGCCTATAAGAGTTGAGTCTGACTGTTTGCGTGGCTCATGGAGATAAAGTGAGTTTCTACCCACAAAGCGTGTTGCTTACAATCAAGCGGTCCCTGGGTGAATATCGTCGCTCCCACTGCGTGCAGGTTTGGGGCAATGTGACTCCTTCAGTTTCAGTTATCTTTCATTGACTCTTTCATTGGACACAGGCATATTAAAAAGAGTGAGATTTTTAATAAATGGAGAGAAAAGTATCTTTTTCCCCGTCAGGATGTGGCTAATTGTGTTAGTATGTGTGTTCATATTAATGCAACCCTTTGCACTTGGGAATTATTCTGGACTACTTAAAATCATTCCCATTGTCAAAACTGACTCAGTCGAAGCAGATGAAAACAATTGCGGCCGAAACGGGAATCATCTGTGTTCCAGCCAGCCTTCAGAATTAGGAAGGCCTCGTTGATTCATACGTAACTTCTGAAATTTTGTTTGGCTTGTTAATCATGCTTAAATTCTATCAAAGGAAACATGGCTTTTGCACAATTATAAGCCTCCTTTCAAATTGTTCTCATACTTTTGGAGCCGTATTAGTCACCACTGTCGTGTGCTGACGGTCGGACTCGGAGTCACGTACTGGGGCAGGTCTCAGAAGTGAGAGAACCTGCTTCCTCCACTGGGACCCCAAGGCCGTGTAAATAAATAAGTAGAATAAAATGTGGGAAGTACCTTAGAGGATGTGTCCAGGGCTATGTGGGTCACAAAAGAACGGGCAGTCGGTTCTAACTGGGCTGAGGACGACTGGCAAGGCCTGTAGGAGGTGAAGCCTGAGCTGACCATTGGGAAGATACCGAGATGTTCACTGGTAAACAGAGGGAAAGAACTTTGTAGAGAGATCTGGAGGTAGGCCCCAGGCAAGCCCTTTCTCTTACTGGCCGTGTGATTTCGTGAGAGCCACATCACAACTGTAGCCAAGTTTTCTCACCTGTAATCTGTAATCCCTGCTTTACAAAATTGCTAGAAAGATTATATGAGTGGTATACATGGAAGTGCTTTGACAAGTGGAAAATAGTCTTCAGATGTAATACATTCTTAGGGCACTAAATGTTTTTCTAACTTTCAAAGCATCTTTGAAGATAACTGTGCTTCTGTGAGTGCGTGTGTGTGTGTGTGTTTTCATATAAGATATGACTGGGGGTTTATTTGTTAAGTTAGGCTCAACTGCTGTCGTAAGCAGAACCAAAAATGTATTGTGGTTTAACAGAATAGGAGTTAATTTCACGTTCCTGGAAGAGTCCAAGGTGAGTGTTCTGGTCAGCAAGTGGCTTTCCTCCCAAGTGTTTCTAGCTGTGAATCCAATAAGCAAAGGAAAGAGATGCGGGGTAAACGTCTAGCAGGCATTACCACCGCGGGTAGCTGTTTGTGTCTAATATATGTACTAGCATAAGCATATGTGCTTATACTTCCGGCTGCACGGGGACACCTACCCAGAGCAGAAGTCAGTGCACACAAGAATAACCAAAGGCCCTCTTTTGCAAAAGCAGTAATGCATGTTCGGTTTAGGGAAGATGAAAACCAGGGAAAATGGCCCCAGCAGAGAAAGCCTTTTCCTATTTTGTGTGTAATGGCACTAAATCAGCCGGTAAAAGAAACAGATGCCAAGAGGGAGAGATCGGTAGATGGGAGAACCTCAGGGGGAGGCTTTCTGCAACCTTGTCTTCCAGAGTTTTATCACCATCCTCCCTCCTCTTTCATGTTTCCTCCTAACATCATTTCTGTTTGTTCACTGCTCCTCGAGAAAGTCTCAGCTGCCTCCCCACAGCTCAGGTGGCCCTGACCACCCGAGGCTTTAATGGCAAGAAAAGATCATGTCTTTTCCTCTCTACATGATGAATATGCCAGATGAGCACGATTCCCAGGAATATCAGTGATTTAAAAGCAACCCTAGATTCCTACATCTAAGACAAATGCAGTCAATGGTTAGGGTTCCGTTTCTGTTTGCGTGGTGGCCATTTGACAAACCTACAATGTACAGTTAGCCCACAGAAGTCTTTGAAAGAGGCTCCGGATTCTTGAACAGCTCAGCACTTCACCCCATCTTGAGAGTGGGAAAGAAGACAAAAGCTACAACTTGCAGAAGGAAGGGGGAAACCCATAAAGAAACCAACCTGACATTTATCAGTATTAGCTCTTTTGTTTTGGTGACATAACACACCATGTCAGTTCCTGGCATGCTTATTTTCTGGCTTGCCTCAAGTAATAACGATGCCAGTTACTAGAAATACAGAAGCTATAAATGGTAACTGATAATATTATGCATATTTTTAATGACTTGAAAAAGTGTTTTCAGAAAGCTGCCTTGGAGGCTCCCGTTTCAGTTCTGTAAATCAAGGGGTGATAAGATTAAGCCATGTAAATCTGTGCTTTCTTGGGCTGGGATACCTCCAGCATCTGCCCAAGATTCTGGCTGAGCAGTAGGCTGCCTCTGGCCTTGTCTTTGAAACAGAAATTTGGGGGAAGCCCCAGAGGTGGGGGAAGGGCTGGACTCCTCCTGAACTGCCACCAGGATTCAGCGGCTATAGGCATTGTCCTCTGCAGACTGGATGGGTTTGGAGGCCATTTGGCCCTGCGGGCTGGGATGGAGTCAGCCTTGGTGTGTCGTTGACCCCCACCGTATGTGAAGATGAGAATTCGTCCAGAGTGCCTGCCTTCAAATACTGCACATAAAACCCTTGATAAAAATGTGGCTAACGGTGGCGTCAACGTCTTCATTTGAGCATTGGCACTGGTTTTTCTCCAGAGCCCAGAAATAGGTACTTAGTACACTTTTGGATGTGGAGAGCCTTCTCAAAGCACCTGAGAGCTGAAATCCCTGTTTTGAGAGTCCTTGGGGGAGTATCAAAAAAGTTCTGGCCTTCACCAAAGTAGCCTCTTACTTCCTTAAAAGTGAATCTGTGGCCTAAATGCCACCTTTGATTAAGCTGATATGGTAGGGTTGAATTCATTAAGGTTTCTAACCAACTGGCATTTTTGTTCTGCTCCGTGGGACCACTCTGATAGCATTGATATGATTTCTTCTTATTTTTTTAAGGATCATTAGGATACCACTCCTCTTTCTCATCACCCTTCCTACATGTGTTACAAAGGAATAACCAATGGTTTGGATTTGCCACGGTTTGAGATGATCAGCTGTTCCGGAAAATCTAGAAACCTTGGACATAAATAAAATTTCCATCAGAGTTAAACCGTTTTATTTTTCTCACCTTTATATATGAGGTAAATGCGAAAATCTTGATGCTGAATTCCACTAAGATGCTTTGCAGAGACTATAGGAATTTTTGGTTAGAACAAAGTAAAGGATTAAATTACTTATATTAGCTTTGAGAAAATCAGATAAATTTCCTATTTAGAAACAATACAGGAAAAGCTTAATTTCCATAAAATTTACCCAGAATTGAAAATATTTTAGCATTTAAAAAAAGTCAAATTTTATAACCCTTTATGGTCTGTGAGGGGAAAAGAATCTGGTCGAGGATATTCAGGTCTACGTCTTTTCACTTGCCTTGTTGGTGTCTTACCATGGGGCAACTAAAAGTTGATGGAATTCAGACTCAAGCTATTTTGCTACTTGCTAGCAAAAATATGAGTGGAGAAAACATTTGAAATCACTGATGTAAATAAAAATGTTAGATTATTTTGATTTAATTCAATCCTTCCATCCCTGACTTCCTTAATTGTGTAAGGATCAGCATGGCTGCGGAGCCTTTCCGCTTTTAAGGAACATTTGAGGCGGCCTGGCCTCTTTGTGAAGGCACCCCCCAACATGGCGGACATGGCAGAACCCCACAGACAGCTCTCACTGTGGAAATCACCCACCTCCTCGCTTCCTCTGCTGCTCCCCTGTATCACTACTCTCATTCGTATGTCTCATCTTCCTGACTAAATGCTAAGTCTCTTGAAGTCAGGACCTGTCTACAATCTCTTTTCCCTGTATTTATTACAGCCTCCTTGCACTTATAGCGGTTGTTCTAAAAATGTATGCCGGACAAACAAATGAAGTTGGAAACTCATGAAATTTTCCCTCGCCCCTTGATTTTTTATCTCTTACCCATATTCATACCTCACAATCCTCCCTTTGAAAAAGAGCATATTACTTTTTCTTTTCCTGATTAGGAGAAAGGGGAAAATTTTTTAAAAAAGTTAGAGAAACAATAAAACATCAGGTGCAAACTTGTGCCCCAACAACCTATATTGTTAGTATTTGGTATATTTCCTAGTAGTGCTTTTTCTGTGCGTGGGCATGCCTGTGTATACACACTTGTTTTTGGAAGGGGGGAGTGTGTTTTACTGCTTTCACAGGTTTCCTGCCACTTTTTCACTTAGTTACAAATTAACATTTTCCTCATGTCTTGAGACATTCTTGGTTGTATTATGTTCCATCATAAGAATCTACCATAATTTATTACTTAGTCTCCCTTTCAACTTGCAGGCCCAACTCAACCTAACTGAAGCAAAACAAGAAGGGGGAATATTTATTATCAGGTGACATAAAACGTACCACAAATGAACATAATCCAAAGCATATAGTGATACGTGCCTAAGTCAAGGCGACTATATAAAGTTGTAAGAAGAGATTATCTCTGTCTGGACAACTGGAAAGAGGGATACTATTCGATCTGGGCTCGAAGGAGAGGTAAAAGTGATAATGACTTACGTATTTTAAGTTCTGACCAGGTGATACATTATATTAATAATTTTACATATATTGGGGCGCCTGGGTGGCTCAGTGGGTTAAAGCCTCTGCCTTCGGCTCAGGTCATGATCCCGGGGTCCTGGGATCGAGCCCCATGTCGGGCTCTCTGCTCAGCGGGAAGCCTGCTTCCCCCTCTCTCTCTGCCTGCCTCTCTGCCTACTTATGATCTCTCTCTGTCAAATAAATAAATCTTTAAAAACAATAATTTTACATATATTATCTCATTTATTCTCCCAAAATTTTGCTCTTTCCACTTAACAATCAGAGGGTAACATTTTCCCAACGCTTTATGACATTTTTGGTTATATTATATTCTGATATTTGAATTCCACATATTCTATCATATGGATACATCATAATTTATTTATTAATTAGGCTCCTTTTAAGTTGCAAGACCTACTCAACCTAACTGAAATAAAGCAAGCTTATTACAGGTAGTATAAAGTATTTTCATTCCCATTTCACAGATGAGGAAACCAAGGCTTAGAGAGGTTATATAAACTTGCCTGTGTTCAGTTAGGATTTTGACATGGATAAAGGAGGAATAAGGTCAACCTGGGTTGGGGAGGGGGTGCCAAGGGAGGCAATTTACCAAAATGAATAGCTTCCCCAAAACATCAGTAGCCACATACGTCCGTACAATGTCACAGTGAGTCTGTTCCTTGGGGTGTGTTTCGTTAGGACCTGCCAGATGGAGAAGACAGGAAATAACTACCTTTCACGGTGGCTCTTTCATGTGGTTCCTTAAACAGCCATCTGTGCTACCCATTGCAAGGAACCGAGGATTTCAAGTCATCTCTCGAATCTTGTGTGTGACAGTTCTCCCATAACGGCTCCTAAGTCAAAGATCAAAGTCCACCAGTCATTTCAACATAGAGCCAACTTTTAATAAGCGATCTCTCTGAAGATATGTAGTTGAGGTGTATGTATGCACATACATACAAAAGAAAAATTTTAGCTCATTCCTAGCTTCTAAAATGTGATGTGTAATCTATTACAGAAGTACAAGTGTTGGTCAAACTAACCTGCTCTGATGAGCTGGTTCTCCTCATTATTTGCCTAGGACAAAAACATCTGTTGGGACAAATGCAGTTAGGACTTTGCAGAGAGCCCTCGACACCTCTCCTGGCTCATTCTTGCCTCATGCATCATAACTCACAATGCACACGGGGCAGGTCTAATTTCTTGGTTTGCCTTGGCTCACTTGTTGCATGCCTGGAGTCACCAACTGGAGGCGGCAGCCCCCGGGGCTGTTGGAATGGCCGCAGTGGGTCTGTCTTTGAAGTCCTACCCTGCAGTTATCTCTCATTGCACCAGGCGGGCTGTAAGCAAGCCCGTTGCATGCAGCTGTCACCATTTAAGCCAGCAGGCGTTTGAAGACGTGCCGCCCCTCACCCCTGGTGAGGGGAGCCAGAATAGAACAAAGTGTGGTGTTCCATGAAATCGTTTGAATGCTTGATAAGAGTGTGAGTCTGCACCTTTTCCCCCTGACGGAGGTGGTTGAGGGGAGGGGGTCCGAGAAGAGACTAAGGCAGGGCTACCGCCTCTTTGCCGATGTCCAATGCAGGTAGCTGGAGCTGCCCCGGGTCGGGGTTGGGGGGAGCGGGGAGGGTTCCCTATGGGTCCTGAGGACAAAGCAGTTTGCACATGGACAAGATGGTGGGGATGGCACGGGAGGAAGGAGGGAGGGGAAAGCGGGTCTCAGAATTGCTGGAGGACTTGTCACACGGGCCTCTCCCACGAAATGTTTCTCTCCTCTCCTCCCTGTGTTTGGAGCCCAGTTGAGACCCCAAATCCTCACGCCACTGGGGAACATATGTTCTAAATGAGTGGTGAGATAATGTCGCAGCCGTTGAGGCAATAAGCTTCGGCTGTGGTTTTCTATTTCCTCACCGTGTCTTTATCACTTGACAAGTCTGTTTCACCCCTGGAGTGTGAGCTGGGACAAATTTTTGCCACCTCTTCTCCTCACTCCCAGGACCCAGCTCTCAAGAGAAGAAGTCTGTCCAATGAGAGTGGCTGCCCAGAAGGGCACTGCATTTGCCCAGACCTCCCAAACATCTCGTCAAAAAACGCTTCCTTCTGGGGTTGGTTTCTCTGTCGCGGCGGATACCACCCATGGAGACCTGGCGCTGGGCTTCTGGAGAGCGGCTCTGTGAAACAAAACTACTTACACGATCCGGGCGGGGGCAAGGCTTGGGCGATGAGCTGGAGGCGCCGACTTTTGCTTTCACTGACCATCTGGCCCCCTTGGTGAGCCGCCCTTTCTGCCGACTTCACAGGGGAGCCAAGCGACCGAGAGCGAATCGCTCATTTTCCAAACAAAAATGCAGACAGTTGGGAGAGCCTGTGTAAGCGGGCTTACAAATTGCTGTCAGGCCTGGGTGGGAAGTTGGCAGTCAGGAACGGAGCCACAGGTTCCCTGCCATTGGAAGGAAGGGAAGCGACCTGTAATTCATGCTGGAAGGACAGCGGAGGAATTCCTGGTATGAGAATTGTCGGGCTCTCTCCCCATCTGCAGACACCATGTGGCTGGCCCCTTGGTGGCCTGGGACATTACATAAAGAGTTGGAAGGCTCGCCGTCTTTGTGAAGGATAAACATCTTCCTTCTGCCACCAAAGTGGTAGCAATTGTGGTTCCGGGATGGGAGCGTTCAAAACAAAACTAGGCCAGGGCTGGGGGCATTGCCTTGCCTCTGAGAAGATACCATCAGCTCTCATCAGACACCGATTTTCTAGTCTGTGGATGACCCAGACCTTTATTCTTCCCTTCCCACTGGCAGAGTCAACGAGACAAAATGAGAGCCGGACAGTTTTTCGATTTGTGAACACCTTATAGAAAAGGTTCGGTTGTCGAAATGATTCAAGCTACTAATCAAAATGTAGTTTGCTGACTACGTGTGCCTGTAAGTGGCTCTGGCCCTTGAAGAGAAGTCTGAGGGAGATCAAAAGGCTTGACCAAGCAGGTTCCGGGTCTCCCCACGCCTTACGTCTTAAGTCACCGTGAGGCCAAGAAGAGGGTGAGGCCTGTTCCTATTTGAGCATTTTTGGTCCTCAGGGGGATCCTGGGTCCTCTCTCAAAGCTCTGGGCAGCATGAGGTACGGTGGGCTGCTTTTACCACAGAGCATACATATCATGGTCTTGGTGAAATAACTTTCAGAGTGAAGAAGTACTTTGAGGGTTACGACCACCCAGGATGAAGAACTGTCTGAACATGTTGACTCCATTTTTTATATAAAGGATTGAGGAGGCTATAAGGCTGTTTCTCAGGGGAAATTACCTGAAGATTATGTGTCCCTGTGAAGCCTCACACGCTATTGACCTGGTGAAATGAATTTGGAAGGGGACTGTGTCGAGCTTCCACGGGCTCTGTGCTCTAATCTTTCCCTCACACCCTTCAGTTCCATCAGCTGTGTCAGAATGGAGCCAGGAGAGTTTGGAGGGAAAAATATGCTTTTCAGTTCTTGTCTTGCCACTTGATGGGTGTTGTTTATCCTTCCTTAGATGCAGTTGTCTGATCCGTAAAATTGCGATGATCATGTCTATCACAGAGAGCTGGTGAGTGAGGAGATAAATCAGATAAAGCTTGCAGGGCATCTGGCCCCATGCTAGGTGTATAATTAACACCCAACAAGGGTAATCACCTTCTTTCTATTCCTTATTCCCCTGTGCTCAAGATCAACTGAGAAAAGGCACTGACAGGGGTGCCTGGGTGGCTCAGTCAGTTGAGTGTCAGACTCTTGGTTTCAGCTCAGGTCATGATCGCAGGGTAATGAGATCAAGCTCCACGTAGGACTCCACGCTCAGTGCAGAGTCTGCTGGAGATTCTCTCTCTCTCTCTGGCCCTCCCCCTACTTGCTCATTCTCTCTGTCTGTCTTTGAAATTAAAAAAAAAAAAAAAATCTTGGGTGCCTGGGGGCTCAGTCAGTTAAGCCATCTGCCTTCGGCTCAGGTCATGATCTCAGGATCTGGGGATCGAGTCCCGCATCAAGCTCTCTGCTCCGTGGGGAGTCTTCTTCTCCCTCTGCCTGCTGCTCCCCTTGCTTATAGTCTCTCTCTCTTTGTCTGTCAAATAAATGAACAAAAAGATCTTAAAATAAATGTATAAATAAATAAATAAATAAAACCAATCTTTAAAGGAAAAAAAGAAAAGAAAGAAAAAGCACTGACATCTGGGTTTTAGCTATTTAAGACATAAACCGGAAGGTCAAGATGAACTGGAAGATCCATCTGAGTGGAAAAGAATGCGTGTGGTGCCTAAAGCCACCCGGTAATGTCCTGGGCCTGACATCTAGCATGGAGCCAGGAGAGTTTGGAGGGAAACTGGAGAGTTTGGAGGGAAACTCTGCATGTGAAGCAGAGGCTGAATAAGTGGCCCATGATGGAGAGAATTACAAAAAAAGAAGAGTTAATGTCGGCGCAGACATGAATAAAAAGTAAGACAAGCAAATGTACACTACAAACTAGCAATGTGTGATTACTTGTATTAAACCCTAAGAGGCAGGAGAAAGATGTATAAGTATATGCAATTGGGAAAAAATTCAAAATATTTCCATATATGTTGCTAACAAGGGCACCTGGGTGGCTCAGTAGATTAGCATGCAACTCTTGATTTTGACTCAGGTCATGATCACAGGGTCATGAGATCAAACCCCACATCGGGATCCATGCTCAGGGTGGAGTCTGCTTCTCCCTCTCCTTCTGCTCCTCCTCCTGCTCTCACTCTCACTCTCTTAAATAAATAAATAAATAAATAAATAAATAAATAAATAAATAAATAAAAATCTTTTAAAAAAATATGTTGCTAATAAACAAAATTGGGCCAACATGACTGAGTTGTCTTTGGTGGTACTGAGTTCCCCACTCCTTGGTGGAAGTTTTCCTCTGTAATAATGATATTTAGTAATAAATATCATAAACCAGTGTATTTATTTCTCAATTATTCTGTCTACATTGTAAAAAAAAATGGAGAATATTCTAGAAACTCTCCTGAGGATTTTGACATTTCCACTGTTAAACCCTAGACCTCGAGATAATTTGCGTGTGCCTGGGTACAAGTGTGGGAAAAGCTACAAATCCCTTGACAATTTCTAAAAGATTTGGAGGATGGGGGGTGGGGGAGTGGACAGTGAGCATCTGTTTCTTCCCTCCTCAGAAGTCTAAGTCAGTCATGTCAGCCAGGCACAGGCAGGTTGGAGGGTAAGAAGCTGCTGACTACTAAATTGGTCCCTAAACCCTCCAGCGGACTGGTAGTTAGAATGGGCTGGGGGTAGAGGAAAGGGAGAGAGAATACTTCTGATGCCAGGATAGACTTCCCACCCTCCTGCCACTTCCCACTCTAGAAGGGAGGCACTGGTAGCTAATTGCACCTGGCGCCCAGGGAGCGACATCTGGGGTCACTGATGTTTGGCTGTTCCTCTGCCCAGTTCCTTTACTTTGTGTGCTTGGGTCAGTTTCTTCTCTTGCCCATAAATATTTACAGCTCCTACATGCCCTTGCAAATTGGATTAATCTCAGCATATTTCTGGGACAGAGACGCCCCTGTCCAGCCCTAGTCCTGAGGAACAGGCTGAAGGATTTTTTTTTTTTTAAACGTCTTTATACTGAGTGAGTTCAAGGAGAGAAAAAGAAGAAGGGAGAAAGATGGAAAGCAAATATTAAAAATTTCTAAATGTACGCCAAATGTCAAAGGAGATAAGAGCTCAACATTTGGGGAACAAACTCGGGAAACAGGGCTTGCGGAAGGATGGTATCAGTACCCAGGTCAGGGTGTGAAGAGATTGGGTAAGTGAGTCCAAAAATAGATTGTGGCATATCTCAGTTCTGGAGAATGATGGCAATTAATTGAAACCTTCTTCCCCAGGTGAGGAATCAAGGAGATGCCTTGCAGTCTTTACAACGTTCAGGAAGTGAAACCCCAGATAAAGAAGTTTCTGAGCAAGGTTATTAGTGTGGATAATTACCATAATCATTCAAGTTTTATTTAGATTCATATGGTATCTTTGGTAAAGGAATTTTAAAGCAGTTCAACTGCCAGGAACTCCTTCCTTGCAAATTTTAAACCGCCTGAGGTTTCTATCTTTTCAGATATTCACCATTTTCTGTTAAGAAAATGCCTTCCCTGAAATGTTGCCTGTTAAGGAAATTTATCTTTTCCTTCAGTCTTCGCAGGAATGCAGGCGATTAGCCATGGAGCCCTTCTCTGTCTAGCACTAGGCATCAGTCGCCCAGCTACGCAGAGACCGTTTGAATGGAACCACAGAATAATCTTCAGAAGAAAAAGCAAGCTCACGGGAGTAGCAGCGGCCCATTGTGTGGAGTTAAACATGCTGGACGGAGTCTGATTGGTGGCAGGGAGGTGTGGTGTTAATGACAATGGGGAGGGGGCGTGGCAGTGGTGGAAAGATTGGTATCTGTCTCCCCAAGCCTTGGTGATTAGTATTCCCTGTTACATCCTAATTAAAGATCCCGGGTGCTTTAAAAACTTTAAGTATTTTTTGTTGCTGTTGTTGGCAGCAGAAGACCTTTAAACCCTTTAAACCTAAAAAATAAAGAAATAAATACAGGAAACCCCTTAAAACCTAAACATTATGGGGAATTCCAATATATAAAATGGACAATAATACCTAAAATTTATGTAGCATTTTTCGTGTACCAAGTTTTATATATTAATTTATTTAGTCTTCATAATACCCTGTAAAAATATTACTGCCATCCCTATTTACAGGTGAGGAAACTGAGGCGCAGGAAATGTAGGTAACTTGCAGGAGATCCCGGCTTGCTAATTAGCAGGGCTGTGAGTTGAACTTGGACAGTCCGCTTCCTGCTTAGGTGAGTGGGGAGGACTCTCTGGGCTCTGGCTTTCTCCCTCTCTCCTTCTGCTTTAGAGAATTCCTTGGGCTCTATGAAACTGCTCACAGCCCCAGAAGCTGCTCACACAAGAAACTGTAAAGAGAAGACAACTCTCTTCTTTCAGGAATGGGGACTTGAAACCCAGAGAAGTAAAGTGACTTTCCTAATATCTCACAAGCAAACAAGACGGTCACTCACAGCCTCTTCTACGTATTAGAGATTCACCAGATTTTCTCCTTATTGTCACACTTTGTGTATTTCCCATTGAAAAAAATGCCTTGAGGGCGGGTGAGACTATACTGAAGAGAGTTTAAATGAATGAAGGAACCCGATGAGCATCAAAATGATCGAAGAGAAGCTTGGGGGAAAAAATTCCGATTAATTAAATTGTGTCTCCCCTTCTTCCTCCTTACACGAAGCTCAGAATAAGATGAGGGAAAATGAGGTGCAAGTCACAAATTGTCATCATTCATTTACTCAATAAATAATGACTGAGAGCCTAGTATGTGTCGTGGACTGATCACATGCAGACACATACCACGTGTTACCTACCTACTAGATGGGGGGACACAGTGGAGAAAAAGTCAAGTTCCTGCCCCCTTGGAACTCACGTTCTAGGACTGGTGGGAAGACCAATTAATTTAGCATGGAGAGGTATTTAGAGGGCCTGGAGCCAGTCTGTACCCTGGCCAGCTGTCTCATGGCTCTGGGCCCTTGGTCACTGGAAGACAAAGTGAGAAGATAGATGGCCTAGAGCAAATCCATCACTATTTCTCAGATGCTCCTGTCTTCCTCATGGTGAACCATTAGGGGATTTGTTTAAAAGATTTTTACCTTAACAATTTTAAGCTCTGTGGCTCACTTCATAGTTGAATAGTGAGTACATGTAACATCCTTTATTTCCAAGGAAGCATATAGAAATCTTTCAGGAATTGATAGCAACTTTTCCTGTCTACTAACTCACTAGGCAATGGTCTATTCCCATGGATAAAAAAAAATATAATACTTTGCAACTTTTAGATAATTTCTAGAGCTTGTGGATGATAGAAACTTTAGTAACAGAAATGCAATGATTATATGTTATATTTTTATGTGGACAAAATGATAGTACTTATAACTATGTGACCATTCAGCAAATATTTATCGAACAATGTGTTAATTTGGAAGCTTTTGACTGCAAGCAACTGAAGCTCAAAGCAGCTTAAAATAAAGATTATTTGTTGGTTAAAGGTAAAAAGGGTTATTTCAAGCTTCAGGATGTGCTGATCAGAGCTCTGTTTTTTAAATTATTTAAAGATTTTATTTATTTATTTGACAGAGCAAGAAAGCACAAGCAGCGGAGTGAGAGGGAGCAGACTCCCTCCTGAGCAAGGAACCCTATGCAGGACTCCATCCCAGGACCCCAGGATCATGACCTGAGGGGAAGGCAGTTGCTTAACCAACTGAGTCACCCATGCGCCCTGGGGCTCTGTTTCTTTAAACTTCTCTCAGGGCTGGCTCTCCTCTGGGTACTTCCTTTATTCTCAGACTGGTTTTCCTTCTCATAGAAAAATGGCTGTTTTATTTTAAGGCTCATAGCTGCACATCACTGTGTCTAGAGTCAGAAAACATTTATCTCTTAATCGGCAAAGGAAAGTCTGGGCTTCACTCATTGGACTTACTTGGGTCACGTGCTTTCTCTAACCCAATCATAGTGGGTAGGAAATTTGCGTCACACTGATTGATCTATTTAAGATTGGCCCCTGCAGTTGAAGGAGAGGTAGCCCCTCTCATACAAACCACACAGCAGCTACCCAATAGCCGAGAGGAAGGTGCTGTGAGGCAATTCAATTTTTCTTCAACATACCATGTGCTATGTATGCACTGTGCTGGACTTTGGATCACCGTGGACCATTCGGTCTAGCCAAACACCCATAGGCAGATCTTGAAAACATTCGTAGCACAGCTTTGGGATTCTTAAAATATGAGGTAGGGCAAAACTCCCAACTGCTGTCCTGATATTTCTAGAATGATTGCCTGGTCTCCAGTGCACAGTGAAGGAATTGAGCCAGGAGTCAGAGGGCTTGTTCATTGACATCCCCAACAAGCAGATTTTGTGTATGAAATCCAGAACTAGAGGAAGCATAAGCAGTAGGTTCACTCTGGGGATTTATAATCTTCCCATTAGACTCTGCTTTAGATTTTCAATTGGAAGCAATTAAGCTCCATTTCTATATTCTACCAGAAAGAATATATTTAAATATTTAGGTAAATTGAACTAAAATAATTGATTTAGATGATTACATTGTACACTGAACCCAAGTCTTAAGCAAGAGTGCAGAAGGGAAAGGGAAGTTGTCTGGAAATAGTCTCAGTAACAAGTTGTGTCTGCAGTTTGCTGGCCTAGCAGCCCCCACATGTGACAGGACTGTCACTAGTGGATCCACCATGTCATTAAGGCTGGAAGTAGGGATGAGAGCTCATGGAAGCATCCTGAAAATTCCATTCCTCATCCTTGGGGCTATGCAAGTTCTATCTACTGCATAGGAACTAACCGTATCCTTCCGTGAAGTATGCTGTATCCCTGAAAATCTTTAAATTGCTGTCTGAGTAACACTCATGAGCTATATTTTATAGATTTCTAAATTACATGATGCTATAGCATAGTAATCTTTGTCTTATTCATAGTTCTAGCAAAGATCCACAGAAAGCTCATGAAGTTTGCTCTAGGATGACCGTGTCAAGCCTTAATCAAGGAAGCTCAGTACAATCCAGTCTCTGCCAGTAGTCTACTCTTCCAGTTACTGTCACCACATCACTTGTGTAACACGCACAAGTTGTTCATCGCCTTGTGTTGAGATCCTTAGTCAACTCCGAGAGAACTGCAAAAATGAGAAAAATTAGGTATTGAGGTCGAAAGAGAAGAATCAAGTTTATGCCGTGTCCATTTCATTACGCTTAGTTTAGAACAAATTGTACATTTTCCCAATGAACCATAATGATAAAATAGGTAATGTGGAACAACATTTCCCCTTCTCTATGTCTGCCATGACATCGGGAGTGGGCGGGTGAGAGGGGACCTCAGATGACTCAGTGTGCTAGAAGGACAAATCTTCTTACAGAGGGCAATAGGGTACATTTCACCCAAGGATCAGAACTCATAATTCTTTAGTTAAGAGAACCAGGGATGGCCTCAGAAGCACAAAGGCATAGCATTCTGCCTATTCAATGTGGTTCTACGTTAATTTAGAAATTCTTTGTTGATAACCAAATGCATAGCAACCACATTTAAATTTCAGAACACCACAATCAGATGTGTTTGAATAAAGAAGAAAAAAGGGACCCCAAAGCTATTAAGTGGAGCCTCTAAAGTCATGGGTAGGTGCTATTTCAAAACAAACATGGCAGCTCTATCCCGGTTAAAGTAGATAGAATCCTCTGGTCTCTTTGGGAGTTGTACTTGGAATCTGAAACAGGAATTTTGTTGAGGGCTCTCCAGGTGTGATGTTTAAAAAATTTTTTTGCAAATACTCTTTTCAATGCAGTTGCCTTTGAACAGGGCAGCGGGAGAAGCCAAGTTAGGTTAACAGATCGACCAGAGAAAATTCAAGAGGGTCCTTTGCAAGGTGAGAGGGAGTCTGTGGCTTGACCATGTGGTTGTGTGGCTCCCCTGAGTTGCTCTGCCTGTTTTGCAGGGGTTTGTGGTGTGTTCGCTGACACTCCGGCGGCTGCAGGGCTGAGGATGGCTTTTCTGCGGGCTCAGCCCGCTTGGCACACTCTCAGCCCGGGAAGTCCACGCTGTTTTACAAAGAGCAGGTGGGCGAGAAAGCTCAACACTGCAGGGCACATTGCGCAGCTGGGAGAGGTGGAATTCCCCTCAAAAGGATCGGCACCGCTTTGAACATAAATTCATCATTAAAATGGGAGGATTTCTGAAGCGGTAGAGGAACACAAGGCTTGATTGGTTTTGAATTAACTCTTTGTACTCCTCTTTCATTCCTCCTTTAAGGGAATGTCTCTGCCTCTTCCAGAGAGGTAACACAAATAATCCTTGACGTCTTTTCAAGGAGGGGAGTTCAATGTTGGAGCACTTAGGCTGCATCTGCTTTCCATTCCCCCCTCATCTTGCCTCTCTCCCGTGGCAGGGAGGGCCCCAGGGCTGCCATTCCAGCACCCTGCTTGACTTCACGTGCAGTATTTCGAAAAGGCTCCGGCTGTGTTTCTCCCTGGCAGGAGGGCCTGGGCCTCTGCTGCGACCACAGCAAGGCGGGGGTGTTGATCCTTGCTCCTCCTTCCTTCTCGCTTTCCCTTTCTCCCCCTCCCCCTTTCTGGGTCCGTGCTCTTCCCGGGGATCTCTTCCTCCCTCCGCACTCCCGGGGAGGTGAGACTGGCTTCCTCGCTTCTGTTCTTCTTGCTACTAAGGGTAAAAGCCTGTTCACTCTCCTGGGGAAAGCATCTGATAACACCGTTTTCTCTGAGGGAGTCTCTTTATATATCTGTTAAAAGTGTCTTTCACCCACGAATCCCATAAACAATTAAATGCAGAGCAGGGCTAGCCTGTGGAAACCTTTCTGGCTACTTAAGTGAAGTTTCCTAATCCTTTTCTGCAGCGACCAGGACCCAAGCGCTAGGGCCCATTCATTGGCTGTGGCTCCTCAAGCACTTTGATCTTGGGCCTTCATTACAGCTCATTTCAGCATTAAGGATGATCTGAATTCATGAGCTCTTCCCTTTCTAATAAGTGCCATTCATATCCATCCTCGGGAGCCACCGCAGCTCACGGAAAACTGGTTCAAACCACACGCAGGAGAATAATGGACCAGCTTCAAACACCAGTGAGAAACGGGGGTTTTATTAGCCAAATGAACCTTTGAATGAGAGGCTTCATTAAACAGGGGAGTCTCATTTTCAGGGCGCTGTTAAATCCACCAATTGCCACTCTGAGATTAGTAAGTGTGAATCTCTCACTTTTTTTTTCAGGTGGGAATCCTGAGGTGGTGAGGAGACTATCCCCACTGTATTCCAAGCTGGGCTGGAGGTGATTTGGGCTTCATTCAGCTTCATAGATTTCTGAAAACCAGGGATGCCTTTACGTGGCTTTCCTGTTTGATTCGTCTGGAGTGAATTGTGCCCCTCCAGAAAAGAACTTACTCTTTCTTTTTTTTAAAGAAAAAAAGAAAGAGAGAAAGAAATTCATTTGGATTCACATAATACCCTTACAACATCTAAAGCTGTCAAGCAAAAAGAGGAACAGATAATTAGAAGATGACAGGAGCCAGCACAGAGCCAAATGGAGGAAAAGACAGGCACACAGTAAGGCGGCAAAAGCCACCACCTAATCCATCCACAGCCTTCGCTATAATTATATTTTGCTCTGGCTTTAAACTGGTGAGAGCACAAAGGAGACACTATGAAAGTCTTAATTCCTGCAAGACAAAGCTCATCCTGTATAACAGCACCTAGTGTGCACCAAAGGGGTTCCACAGCACTCTGGAAAATTTTAATTTAGCACTTAGTAGGAGCATTCAGTAACATGGCCCAAAAATAGGGGAAAGAGTGGGTAGTCTTCTGATGAAAACTCCCTCAGAGCTCCTACAGAGCATTCCTTGTTACTGCTCCGTTGGTTCATTTTCTCCCTACCTCCCAACCTTCTGGACTCTTCCCCCGCACCCCCACCACCCCAATCCATGTACCCCGTTCCTCCGACCCTCCCCATCCAGGCCTTATGAATGTGGCTTTCATGAAAGGTGCTGAGGGGGTACCACAGGCCAAGCCTTCTTCCTTTGGCAGAAGGAGGCATGGCATGGCAACAAGCTTGCAGAGGTAGAAGACTTCAGCTGTTGAGAAAAACAGGTCGGAGGGGATGGAACCTCCACACATTTTTGTGGGCACCACCTGTTGTGCCCCACTCCACTGTGGTTTTGCAGGTTTCTGTGGGTCAGCCCTTCAGCCTCTCTCCAGGCGAACCTCATGATTCAAAATGGCCACTCCCAGCCATCACCTTCACTCCTGTCAGTATCAGAGCTCACATTGAAATTAGTGGCAGGAAGAGGAGCCTTGAGATCCCTTCACTGAGCCTTTCAATTAAGGCTACTGATTAGATCCTAGATTTCCTTACCACATAAAAAAGACTGAGGGTTTGCTCACAGGAGTGGTTGTTTCTCCCCGCTTTGGCCCAGCCTGATGTTTTTAATTTTGCCGGGCTGCGGAACAGAGCGTGGAGGCTCCACTGCTGTCAGGGCCGACACAGGACATCTAGGATGTTCCTTCCCTCTGGAGCTCTGCTCCTCCCCAGTACAGTTGACCCTTGAACGCGTCCAGAGCCCCCTGCAGAGTTGAAAACCCAAGCGCCCAGTATATAGTATAGGGGAGCTTGGGTGGCTCAGTCAGTTAAGCATCTGCCTTCAGCTCAGGTCATGACCCCAGGGTCCTGGGATCAAGCCCCACATCAGGCTCTCTGCTCAGTGGGGAGCCTGCTTCTCTTTCTCCCACTCCCCCGGCTTGTGTTCCCTTTCTTGCTGTCTTTCTCTCTCTGTCAAATAAATAAGTTAAATCTGAGGAAAAAAAAAAAAAGAAAATCCAAGTATATCTTTGACTCTCCCCAAACTTCACTATTAATAGCTGATTGTTGACCAGAAATCTTACTGATAATACAGTCGATTAACACATATTTTGTACGTCATATATATTACATACTGTTATAGATGTAGAGTATGTAGTCTTATAATAAAGTAAGCTGGAGAACAGAAAATGTGAAAAAGAAATCACAAGGAAAACACACTTAAAGTACTGTACTGTATTTATCAAACAAAATCTGCATGTGAGTGGAATTCAAACCCCTGTTTGTTGTGCGAGGATCAACTGTGGCATGATCCCCCACACATCTTGTCTCTGCCAGTGAATAGGTAATTACAGCCGTTCCCCCTCAGAGGGAATCATCACTTGGTCGAATTCACTCTCACTTCCCACCCCATGGAGGCTGAGCAGCCAGTTGGACCAAGACTTACACATCTTTGTCCTACTATTAGTTAAGGACACAAATAATTTCTTTTTTTTAAATGACTGGTTTGAAGAAAGACCACTAAGACATTTGTGTATCTTTGGTGACAATCACTGTTATTTCTCCTTCTCTCTGTGTAAGTCTTGCCCTGAGACTTCTTTGTTTCTGGGATGTTCTCTGGCTAAATTCGTGTGTGTGTGTGCATAGTCCTTGCAGTAAGACATGTTGGAAATAGTGTTGTCATGAGGGCCAAATATTAGACCAAATCTGTGGAGTGCAAACTAGTGAATTTGACTACGAATAGAAAGTCAGTGTTGATAACCTAGCCTTTTAACTGTTGCTCTGAGGCCTGAATACTTTGGTTTTGATTCCACACAGTTTATATTCATGAAGAATTGCCAGAACTTTTCTATTTTTGTTATGTAGACCTGTTTCACTAAACCTGAATAATTAATTACTTAAACTGACCGCAGTGCATTAAGAAGGCTTATATGCAAAGGAACCAGTATACCCAATTTTTGTAACTCGTGTTGTTGGAGAAATTGGAAGGACCACTTTTACCAGTTCCCTCTGGTTCCACCACAAATAGAAAGACAATTGCAACTTACCATTCATTTCTTCCCCATCTTTTGACTTTTCTATGCTAAATACACTAAGTTCAGGACATAGGTGGGCAGATATTATTATTATCATTTTAGAGACCAGAAAACTAAAAAAACATATAGTGAATGCTCTTAGCCAGGGTTGTGTAAATGAACTTACACCTGAGGCCTCCTGACGACCGGCCCTAAGAAAACCATTTTTAAGAATGGAGACTCTACAGTCAGCAAGCTTCACTGAATATGCTGGCTTTTGCATCCTTTTTGTTCGTTCGTTTGTTTGTTAAAGATTTTATTTATTTTGAGAGAGAGAGAGAGAGAGAGCGTGTGCTTGAGCAGTGGGGGGAGTAGAGGGAGAGGGAGAAAAGCAGACTCCCCACTGAGCGTAGAGACCAACAAGGGGCTCAGTCTCACAGCCCATGAGATCATGACCTAGTCAGGTGCTTAACAGACTGAGCCACCCAGGCGCCCCCAGCTTTCACCTTCTTAAAAGTGCAGGTGAGTCACTGCACCTCTCTGAGTCTCAGTTTCCTCACCTATAAAAAGGGGGCATAATGGCACCACCTCAGGGCTGTCGTGAGAGTTAAAAGAGATAAGTGTGTGAACTTGTTAGAACAGAGCCACTCTCATAAGACATGTTGAATTCCCAATAAATGTACTATTATTACGGTGATTGTTACTGCTATTGATGAAGAAACCAAGGATCAGACCCCACAATTAAAGAAAGAGGACCATGGCCAAGACCATGGTCTTGTTTTTTTTGTTGTTGTTGCTGTTTTTGTTTTTGTTGTTATTGTTGTTGTTGTCCTTTTATTTTGTTTTGTTCGTTTGCTTTTTGGTAGCTTTTGAGCCCCCTCCCTAGCCAGAGCTCGTATTTCTTTTTCAGCTAGAACTGTGAATTTCCTCTAAGACTGCCGTTGTTCAGTTTGGTCAGTTTCCTAAGAATATACATGTTTTTAAGCAGGATTAGTTTGCAGAAGCAGCCAGATGAAGAGCTGGTGGAAGGACTCATCCTAATACTGCTTCAAACAAAAATTTTAACGTGGCCGAATGCCTCCAAGGACAAGGACTCTGTTTAGCTGGGTACCAAGTATTCCAACAAGTATTACTCCTCGGGGGCGCCTAGCCCAATGCAATTGCCCTAAAATGCTATACCATTTGGAAACGAGCGAGCAGTCAGATTTGCCAACAAACATGTCTGCAATTCTAAATCCATCATTCCAGCAGCGCTCATGAAACAAGGTCCAGATTTATTTTCCACTTGCTGTTTATTCTGCTCATTAATTATATTCATATCTGCTTCTTTGAAGTGATTGAGACTATTGGGAAATGCAAAAGAAAGCTGTATTGATTTCAGTCTTAATATCATTCCATTTCTATTTCCTTCATCTCTGAGTGCTCAGGCATGTTGAGTGACGTGTGGTGGCGGGTGTAGCATGTCAGGCACAGAGTAGGGCATTATCAACAGAGCCCAGGCTCTCCAGATCCGCAGTCTCTTTGGTGTGAGGGTTTAGATTTAGAACGTCTGGATTGTATTCTACGAAAATCTCCACAGCCTTTCCTTTCAAAATCAATTTCAGTTGTCAAAAAAGGGGGGGGTGGTGGTGGTGGTGAGTCACTTTGAAATCATATAGCTTATTATGATCATCGTTTTTTAAAAGCTTATTACTTTAATTTTTCTCCCAAGGGAGTTGAGTTGATTTATAACCCCACCCTCCTTATCTCAACATGTGGCTGAGTTTAGAAGGGAATTAAAATTGGGGGATTTTTTTCCCTCCAGGAAAAACTGATAGAACACACCCCAGCTTCGTTTTTCAAGTTTAGTGGGAACTTTTTTAGCCTCTTGACTTGACTTTAAAAATGCATAGCAGCAACTAAGCTCCCACCTCACTCCCAAATGGACATATTTGTCCTGGGTACTTTGGAGGCAAGGCCTACCTGGGAACAGTCTTCACAACCGTGGAGTGTAGACTCAACAATGCTGCCATATCGACTGGGTCAAATGTAACTTCTTGGAGGCTGGGGATTCCTGTCTGATTTGTCCTTTGTTGTATCCTAAGCACCTAGAACAGCGCCTGCTTCATAGCAGATGCATAGTAAATGTTAGGTAATTGGTTATCTTCCTCCAAAGATTTTGTTGTTGTTGTTTTGTTTGTTTGTTTTTTTAAATGAATGGGGAAGTAACAGCGGTAGCTAGGAGTCCGGGCGTTAGGGTCAAACAGACAGACCTGGGTTCAAATTGCAACCTGCTGCTCATGAGCTTGGTGACCTTGCCTAGGCTGCTTAGCTACAGCATCACCCTCTGTAAAATGGGCATAAGCGTGGGACCCCCTGCTCAGACTGTGGGGAGGCCATGTGTGGAGAAGGCGCGGTGGGCTTCTGTGGATGCAAATGCTACATACTCGATTCATGTTCTTATTCTTACGAATCCTCCAGAACGGGGTCTGAAAGTTCCCCTCAGGTCAAGGTATTTGGGGCTCAGGAAGCACCATCTGTCTTCCCAAACTGTGCTTCACATTAACACGTGGAAGTAACCCTCCCCCTGGGTCCCATCTCCCTTCGCATTTCTCGGATGGTGGGAGCAGCTCCTCTGTGTCCCTGCCCAGGGCTCCTATCGCTCATGGGCTAAGGGTCTAGGTCATGCCATCCCAGGCACAGCAAAGGGAGAGGAAGAAGCCGTTTTAAGCTTGGATGACTGATGGCCTGGGATTATTATTCTTCAGCTTCCAGGACACAGCGCTCCTATTATTTCCAGAGCACTTTCATTTATTTTTTCAACGTTGAAAGCTCATGCCAGTGCGCTCTCTGAAACCTCAAGGCAGCATATATATGAGCTGATCATATTCCATTCTTGGTTCCCCTAAACAGGGTGCTACTGTTGCAGAAAGGAAGTTCCAGAGGTAACTATTCCCCTGTGACTCCAATGTGGTCAGCGGAACTATCTTATGCAAAGTAGCCTTTGAAAAGGTGTTTGCTGGCTGCAACGCAGAACTTGCCGTTCCCAGCTGGCCTGCGCGCCCATCCTGGCGTGTATCCTGCCTCTCACCGCTGCCACCACGTGACATGCCAGACGAAGCTTTCCTTTAGCTCCCTTTCGTGAAAACAAAGACGCATCCTTCTCCCACCTCTTCGGCCCTTCCAGAAGAGACTGCGGGTGTGAGGGAAATCGGAGAGGGGGAAACCCTCGGGAGCACACACGTGTTGGGAATGGCAGTCCCGAAGACAGGAAGATACTGTGACGGGATGGGGGAGTGCAACACGCCTGACAAGGGACCAAGCTGGGGGCGGGGGGTTCCTAAATGAGTGAAGAGGGCAGACCATGAGGCCGAAACACAGAGGGAGGGGCAGAAACTGGTGTGGCAAACTGCAAAGTGAATGTCTTGCCCCAAGGGGACAGCCATGACTCGATTTCGATTCATGGTCCTGTGAGGGAATTGAGGCCTAGTGTGGCCAGATCTTTTGATTTTTAAAAGAGAAGCCAATAATCCACTTTTTTTTTCTTTGAAAACTCTGAAATGGTAAACATTCACATTTTTATTATTGTTTGTAAGTGGTGTGCCTCAGAAAGAAAACCCATGCCTTGGGCTTGAGACTTCTCTGAGATGAGAAGTCATTCTATAGTCATTGGCTGAGTACCTCAGTGTGCCTGGCACTGTTAGGAGCCAGCAGATCTAAAATGCAAAAGACATGCTGTGTATTTTCAGATATTTTGCTAAACGAAGGAGAGAGATTCAGAAATCAATATAATACAATGGTGAAGATCAACAGGACAGGATAGGAAGAGACCATCTCAGTTTCTGAGGTGGGAGGTCCTCAGAAATCAGGAGAGGGGTTGTACTTGCCAGAGAGATGGCAGGTAGGAAGGGAGGCTGGTTGTGGTGATTAAGGGCTGTCATGGCAGAGGGAAGAGCATTACCGAAAGGAGGCAGGGGAGATACTGCACGCGCACCTGGGAAACCATGGGTGGGCTTGCTGGGCTGGTGTGCAGGGCAGAAGACAGGCGAGGAGGCTGGCTCAACCAGTGCGGTCTATCTGACTTTCTTGGGTCTCAGGTTGATCCAGTGATGGCAGGACACACTTCGGCTCACCTCCAACCCTCATGGTGGCACAGCAGCAGCCTGGAGGACTGGTGGGGAACCCACATGGATATGTTTGCCTTTATCCACGTCCAGCCCACATCTGTCGCCATTCTGTCTCTGCTCACCATCTGCATTTCTCATCCCATTGTAACTGTATCCATTCAGCATCTGCACACTTCAATACCCACCCATACCCAGCATCTGTTTAGAGTTGTGTACACAAGCTGGATGGCAGCAACACTGATTTCACCAACAGCTAAAATTCCAATATTAGGTAATTGCTTATCCTCCTCCAAAGTTTTTTTTAATACACAGCTGCAAATTCATATGGTTATCTTTAATAATCTTGGAATAGGATTCCATTGTGCTGGGCCTGTCTAATATGTTTGTTGTTCTTTTTTTCTGTGTCTTGCCTTTATCCTCTTACCTGAGTTGTGCAGGTCACAGTATGAAATACATACATACATTGCCTTTCCCCTGCACCAGTTGTAATGTGGGACAGGGCAGCATGATGGTTAAGCATCTAACTTGTGCCTGGGTTCAAATCCCAGCTCTACCTCTGATGTCGTGACACCGCAGGGGGGCTACTTTACTATAATGGGTTGAATTGTGTCTCCCCCCACCACCCCCAAATCTTTATGTTGAAGCTCTAATCCCTAGTACCCAAGAACGTGACTGTATTTGGAGGTAGGGCCTGTAAAGAGGGTGATTAACTAAAAATGAGACCTGTAGGGTCGGCTCCAATCCAGTGGGGCTGGTGTCCTCATAAAAGAGGGAAATTTGGACCTACAAAGGGACATCAGGGAGGCGGGTGCACAGAGGAAAGCCCATGTGAGGACACAGAGAGAAGGTGGCTGTGTGCAAGGAGAGAAAAGAGGCTTCCAGAGAAGCCAACGCTGCTCACACTTTGATATCCTCCTTGCTTTTCCAGCCTGCAGAACTGGGAGAATAGAATTTTTGGTTGTTTTTGCCCTCTAGTCTGTGGGATTTTGTTACGGCAAACTAATATGTTTACCTCTCTGTGTCTGTTTACCATGTAACCCCCTGCAGGGCTTTTCTAAAGATTAAACATGCTAACATAAGGAAAACACTTAGATGTATATAAGCATTAGCCACCGTTAATAGTAATGGTATTATTTCTAATGGCCCAAAGTCAAAGAAAAGAACAGTATAATAAAATTCTATCTTCCGCTGGCCCACATGCTTCTCCGGCTCTATAGTTGAAATGTGCAATTTTTGTAGGTGGATAGAGTAGATCAGTTGAAAAGGGCTAAAACATTTTAGCATGCAGACGTTGGTGAGTATGGCATATTTTTTTTACTTCTTTGTATTAAACTGCGGTGTGTAATTCTAGAATTTACTCGCAGATTGGTTAGAAGAGGTTTCCTCTTTAGATTGAAGTAATAATAATCTCATTTGCCCCAACTCTGAAGCCCTTTGAAGTTAAACATTGAGAGAGAGGATGGCGGACCCACTCAGCAGAGATTAGATCTTGTTTTAAATACTAGCTGCTCTGAAAATAATTTCCTTAATTAATATTCACAAGATATCATACACTTGAGACTGTATTTTCATGTAACCTACTTGCATGTAATTGTTCTTTGCTAAGGCTCTTCACTGCGTTTGTATTTGCCTTTTGTGTCAGTATTCAACAAAATCATTTCCATCTAAAAGCAGGGCTGAAGGGGGTGGGAAGTTGGTTGGGTCCCCCTTCTGTGTGAAAGCTAGCACACATGGGCTTTCATCTCATTTCTAAAGTTAATATTGTTTTGTGCTTATTCCTATTCTTAACTGGATACACATGGCTCCCAGACCCCCTCTCCCTTCTGGACTCGAGGCCCGGACATTTTCAGGTGCTGCCCTCTTGTCGTCTCACAGCACATGGCGGAGCCTTTATCAAAGCACCCTATACTTCCCCTGGCCCAGGGGCCTGAAAACCTCCAAGAAGCCACATCTGCGATCAGTAACAGCTTCAGAGGTTATCAATGCCCATCTGTGTCAGGCAATCAAACATCCTCAACTGAAGCAACTATAGGTTATTTAAGAGTCTGCTTGCCCAAGGATCCGTGAAAGGAGCTAAAAATGACTTGGAAAGAAATCTTTCTGCATGTCTAATTTCAAAGCTTTGCAAGTATTGCATATATTTCTGAGTAAATTGAAAAAATCAAAAGGCTACCTTTTAAATACATTTTTTTAAAATTTAAATAAATTTGCTCACTGCTTAAGATCTCCAACCAGTGACTTTTCTACATTTGCAAGCAGATGCCTCCCACAGGAAAAGAGCATCCCCTACCACCAACACACCCCGCAACACACACACACACACATGCACTCACTGGCAAAAATATTTCTTCTTGTTTTGTTTTCACAGCTATTCGTTGCATAGAATTTTTAAAATAGTTGATGATTCTGCCATCAAACAATCAATGGTTGAGCTAACTCTCAGGATAGATGAACATTACTGTCATAAAGGTACAAAATACTTGAATACTAAAACATATAATATGTATGTTGTTATATATATTAAATACAGTATATTCTATATATGTATTCACATTCATCTATCTATCTTTCTAGCTACATATATTTCCCTCCCTGGATTCAGTAACTGCAAGACTAAATTTCTTCAGTGCTGATAGGTTAGGAGGTCTTACATGGGGAGGGTACCAAGTATTTTCAAGAATTTTTGCTTGTCTTGCAATTTCCTGATTGTCCTGTTTAGCTGCAGCATAATATCTGCCAACAATTCTCTCTCTGAAATCATCCCCCATCTGTGGATTTGCCGGCATTAGGGACATGACCTAAGAACTGTCTCTGCCGGGCTGCAGGTCGCCACTGTCTAAATTTGCATCATGAAGCACGGGGACCCTTCCCCGTGACACGACATCTCACCAGCGTGGCCACTGAGGTAATTGCCCCGGCATTTTCACACCTGTCCTGGTAAGCCTTCAGACATTGTGTGCAAAATGAGAAAACACAGGTAACTGGAATGTATGGACATTGTTTGCTCAGCCTCACTCAACCGAGATTCAGCATGTGATGGATCAGACTGCCAGGATTAAGAAGTGTGATAGCACTGTGTGGTGGCGAGTCTGAGGAGATGGGCACTCTGTTGTGGGGGGGGGTGTCACTGCTACACCTCCAGGGGAAGGCAATTTGGCGACATCATTAGAGTGATGACTTCTCACATACTCTGACCAGCAATTTGTCCTGTTGGTATATTTTCACATGAGCTACAGGATGCGTTTAGATTACTTATTGCAGCATTATTTGTGACAGAGGTTGGAATGTTCAAGAAGGGACGGGTCGAATAAACTGTGGAGCATCTGGGCCAAGGGGCTGTCATGCAGCTACAGAAGGGGATGAAGAACTTCTTTTGTAATTTGAAGGATCTTGAATGTAAGATCTTGAAGGATCTTACAAGGGGGAACAAAAAAACCAAGAAGAACAGAAACCACTATTTATGTGAAAAATATGAAAGTGTGAGGTTGAGTGGGGGTACAGAATATAAATACACAGTTGCTTGTATAGCCTGAGTATTGCTGGAAGGATTCTCAAGGAACTACTTACTCTCATTCTGGGGCGTGAGGGATAGTGCTGGGTGGCTTTGGGACAAGAATGGAAAAGACACTCTCACCATATGCACTTTTGTAATTTCTGGATTTTGAAGTATAAAAAAGTATTCTCTACCAAAAATAGTAATTGAATTAAAAATTAAATAAAATGATAAAAATCATGCTCGTATCTTGGCGTGTTTATTCCTCTGATGTGCAAATTACTTGAAGTGTGGTAAAACTAGAGAAATTAGAGGAGAAGAATCAAAACTATTAAACACCTTGGTTCAATGGCTGTAAGAATTGGGATCATCTAGCTTCTTTTTTTAAAGATTTTATTTATTTATTTGAGAAAGAGAGAATGAGAAAGAGACAGAGAGGGAACAAGGGGGAGGGGCAGTGGGAGAGGAAGAAGCAGACTCCTCCTCACTGAGCAGAGAGCCCAATGCAAGACTTGATCTCAGGACCCCAGGATCATGACCTGAGCTGAAGGCAGACGCTTAACTGACTGAGCCACCCAGGTGCCCAGGATCATTTAGCTTCTGAAAGAAGAGGCCAGAGGCAGATTTTCTAACAGTCTTTAAATACCAGTAGGTATACAAGTAAAGTTGCTGTTCTCTTGTGCTGGGTGTTAACATTAAAGTTTCACAATAGATGTCAGCAAGGAGAAATGGGAATCCTCCTATACTGCTGGTGGGAGTGCAAGCTGGTGCAGCCACTCTGGAAAACAGCATGGAGTTTCCTCAAAAACTTCAAAATAGAGCTTCCCTATGACCCAGCAATCTCACTACTGGGTATTTACCCCAAAGACACAAATGTAGTGAAAAGAAGGGGCACCTGCACCTGAATGTTTATAGCAGCAATGTCCACAATAGTCAAACTATGGAAAGAGCCCAGGTGTATATACATATATATATGTATATACACACACACACATACATACACACACACACACGTATATATATATATGTATGTGTATATATATATATGAATATTATGAAGCCATTAAAAAAACCAAAATCCTGCCATTTGCAACATTATGGGATGGAACTAGAGGGATTACACCAAGAGAAATAAGTCAATCAGAGAAAGACAATTATCATATGATTTGACTGATACAGGAATTTGAGAAACAAGATAGGGGAATGAAGGGAAAAATGACACAAGACGAAACCAGGGAGGGAAACAAACCATAAGAGACTCATCTCGGGAAATAAACTCAGGATGGGAGGGGAGTGGGGGGGATGGGGTGGCTGGGTGATGGACACTGGGGAGAGTATGTGTTGTGATGAGTGCTACGTGCTGTGTAAGACTGATGAATCACAGACCTGTACCCTTGAAACAAATAATACATTATATGTTAATTGAAAAAATTTAAAAATCACACACAAAAGAAACCCCGAAACAAAAAACATTAAAGTTTCGAATGAGAAAGACATAGCTGGGAAATTCCAAGTGAATTGGTTACCAGATTATCACTTGCACATTCTCTGAAGCAAAACAAAAAACAAAGAATTGGCTCTATAGTTCTCGGACACCTTCAGCCAGACTGTGGCCCGAAGTGGGTCAGAGTATGTGGGAGAGGACCAGGAAATATTTGCAAGGAAGTTTCTCTTCAAGGGAACTGTGGGTACACTGTGATTCCCCACTCCCTCTAAGACTGGTTGGTCTTTCCTTCACTGGATTTTTGGAGGCATTGTCAGGGGACTGGTCAGAGGACCTGGAGATGAAAGACAGGCTGGTCTTGAGTCTGGTCCTTGGGCAGATCTAGAGGACAGGGCAAGTGAAGGGCTTTGATGGCAGCCTTGGGAGAGTAAAATTCAGTTGGGGGTGGGCTGCATGTCTGATTTCTTGGAAGAAAGGATGCATGGATGTTTCCCGAAGATTAGATGTGGGCCACGTCTGAGAGGAGAACACACTAGAGCTGCTCAAGTCCTGTACAAGAGGACCCCACCTACGGGCCCACCTGTGGGGAAAGCTGACAAAGGGGCTGCAAGAGGCCGGGTGCCAGGAAGGAGAATCTTGGAAAGGTAAGTGTCAATCATCTGCTAAAGGCAGAGAGCACAAAGCCAGCAACCAAAAGATTAATTCCATTCATTTTCCTGGCCTGTCTTGCCTCCCAGTGCATAGCTGGAGTTAGCGTAAGGGGCGGGAAGTAGGCGAGCAGGCGACTGGGGCAGAAGCTGCCACATGCCCCTTCTTCCAGGAAGGCAGAATCCAGCTACAGACCTCAAGGAGAAGGAAGAGGAGGAGCTGTCCACTCTCCGATTGAAAATCAAAGAGTTGATTATCATCTTTGGCTGGATACATTCTGTTTACTGATTTGAGCAAATAGGCTATATTCTCATCCCAGAATGAGCAGAAAAGCCATAGGGCCTGCTGAGTGTTCATCAAGTGGCAGAAGAGTAAGTTTGAAGGAGACTAGATGGCAGGAGACAGAATTTCAAAGGAAAGACAAGAATAAAATTAAGTTTGGGTCCTCTACCACGTATCCAGTTCCTTGGTGAGATTTATTTTCATAAAATCAATAGAACTGAATGTAAAGTGCAATCAGATTTGGGAGGCAGAGTGGACACCAAGAGGAACTTTCTTGCTCTAAAATTAGCAAGATATGAACTTGTTTGCTATGGAAAATTGTGATATCTTTCTATTTTTTTAAGACACAACTTAACCAATACAATTTTCTTTTCTTTTCTTTTTCTTTCTTTTGTTTTCTTCTTCCCCATCTCTTCCTCCTTCTTCTTCAACTCTCTTTTTAAACAAGGTTAAAAAAACAAAAAGTTGATCTAAGAAAAATTTAAAGTGAAAATTAGAACAGTAGATGAAAATTTGACCTAACCTGTGAAGATGGGACATAAATGAAGTTTGGAAAATATTATATTCTAAACAAGGTTTGTAGAGAAGTCAGAGAACATAATGCTGAGGAGTTCTATTCTAAATTAACATTCAGAGGAAGTGTGTAGAATTACCTTCAGCTAAAGTTTTCCCATGATTAGTGAAAAATAATCCATAGATTTATGATAATTTTCTAAATGATAATTCCAATCAATTGGGTCTAGTGGCAGTCTCAGGAATCAGTAGTGTAGGACTCAAAAAAAGTGGGGGGGGCAAAAAAACTTAAAAAGAGAAAAGTGAAAGAACAGAAGGAAGGAAGGAGAGGAAAGGAAAGGAAAGAAGAAAGAAAGATAGGTTCCAAGCAATAGAATATGGATTATGAGCACTTTGGGCCCTTAATTTCATTTTGATGGCTCTGATAGCTCATAAGACACTTCGATTTGCACTCTCAGTTTAAAATATTAATTAAGCTCTTCTGACTCCATAATTCTGGGCCTATAATACATAGGCATTATTCAGTTTTCCCCGTTATACATTTAAATGTACAGACACTATGATTTTATTTAGCTAATTTCAAGATTAAAGATTTCCTTAATTGTAGTCTTCCGTTAGTTCTTTGTAGTTACTAAAACTGCATGCTTCATAGCTTAAGGGAAAATTTCTACTATTTGAGTCCTTGTTAAAAGTAAACCATGGGCTTCCGCTTCCAGGAAGATAGAGTAGACACATTGCTCCCTGTTACTCCCACTAAGTACAGCTAAAAACTCCGGCTTATATATAAAGCAAACCTGAGAAGACTATGAAGGGTAGAGACAAGAAGGCAATCCAACTAATGAGTTCAGGACCTAGAAACAATACAGTGGTGAGTTCCTTGGGTTTTCTTTTTTGCCTCATATCCTAGCCCCAGAACTAAAGAAGTTAACCACTAGAAACACCAATGGGCCTAGATGAAGAAAAAAAAAAAGGTCCCAACAAAAGTTGGCTCCCTCTAACCAGTGGAGCATAAATGGGACAATGTAGCAAAGCAGAAAACTTGACAATAACTGGTCTACTCCAGCCAAAAACTACAGGAAAAAAATTGTGGCCGCACTCCCTTTAATAACAGTCTATGCTGAATGGAGCCTAGATGTCTTCTCTCACCAGGTTTTAATGAGGTACCCCAACCCTTGCTCCAAGTTGGTGCCAGAGAAGGCCAAGTAGGGAGTCAGGACTCTCACCACTGCCCAACAAGGCCAATACCTCCAGTGGTGTCAGTGGATGGAGGACACATGAAGAATAGCAGGAGGCACGCCTACCCTGCCCAGTCCAGGGATCAGTGGGGGCTCAGTGGGGAACACAGCTCCTACCACTGCCCAGCAGTAATGAGGAATAATCCCATCTCAGGTGTCAATAGAGGTCAAGAGGAGAGTGTGGAAGTCTACTCCTTCCTGGTTGTAATAAGGCAATGCTCCTTCCTTCTTCCCCTACCAGACCCGTACCACAGATAGTTAAAACTGAGGCTTAAATATGATCCAGAGTCTCATAACATAATACCCTAAGTGTCTAGGTTTTAAGGGGAAAATCATTCACCATAGCAAGAATGAAGAAGCCTTCAGACTGAGTAATGAAAGGAAATCAATAGATGCCAGCACTGAGATGACAGAGATAGTAGATTTACCTGACAAAGTTTTTAAAGGCGCCATCATACAATGCCTTACCATTCAATTAAGCACATGCTAAGACAAATAAAAATTAGAAAGTCTCCAAAAAGAAATAGAAAAATACAATAATAACCAATAATAACAATCAAAGCCAAAGGTTAGTCTTGACAGCGGAATGGAAGGGACAGAGGAAAGAATCAGTGAACTTAAAGATTAAACAACAGGGACGCCTGGGTGGCTCAGTTGGTTAAGCAGCTGCCTTCGGCTCAGGTCATGATCCCAGCGTCCTGGGATCGAGTCCCACATCGGGCTCCTTGCTCATCAGGGAGCCTGCTTCTCCCTCTGCCTCTGCCTGCCATTCTGTCTGCCTGTGCTTGCTCTCTCTCCCTCTCTCTCTCTGACAAATAAATAAATAAAATCTTAAAAAAAAGATTAAACAACAGAAAGAATATAATCTGAACAACACAAGAAAAATAGACTGAAAAATTAAAAAAAAAAAAAAAGAACAGAATCTCAAGGCGCTGTAGAACTATAAATAAAAATCTGATACTCCTGTCATCAGTGTTCCAGAAGGAGAAGAGCAAGAGGATCGGTATGAAAAAGACTCAGAAAAAAAAAAAAAGAGTCATGAAAACTTGCCAAATTTGGTAAAAAACATACAGCTGTAGATTCAAGAAGCTGAGAGATTCTCAACTAGAATCCGAAAAGAAATCTACACTAAGACATATCATAGTCAAACTTCTGAAAACAAAGCAAAGAAAAAAAAAACCTTGAAAACAGCATGAGAAAACAAAACCTATTCCATACGGGGAAAACAATTCCAATGACAGCAGATTTCTTATCAGAAATTATGGAAAGCAGAAGGAATAAAGGATATAATAAAAGAATCTTGGGGGCACCTGGATTCCTCAGTCAGTTAAGCCTCCAACTCTTGATTTCATCTCAGGTCATGATCTCAGGGTCATGGGATCAAGGCCCACGCTGGGCTCCATGCTCAGTGTACAGATTCTGTTGGGGTCTCTCTCTTCCTCTGCCCCTCTCCTTACATTCTAAATAAATAAAGTCCTTAAAAAAGAGAGAGAATTTTGGAACATTAGGAAGGAGGAAAAAATCATAAGTAAAAATATGGCTAAATATAACAGACTTTCCTTGTTCTCTTGAGTTTTTAAAATAATGTTTCACTTGAAGCAAACAGGATAACACTCTGATGTAGTTCTCAACATATGCAAAGGAAATATTTAAGATAAATATAATGTGAATGCAGGAAAGTAAAGGCATATAAAGGGAGGTGATGTTCCTATAATTCACTCATACTGCTAACACCAGTAGGCTGGAAGAAATTATGTATATGTAATGTAATGCGTAGAGCACCCACTAAAAGGGCTTTATAAAAATACACATTTAAAAACATTGATATGTAATATAGATATAAATACAATATATGCTTAGTTACATATGTATATATCCTAGTGGCTCTGCTTCTCTTTCTTATTGAACCTAGACACATCATACAAAATATATTCTCTGACAATACTGGGATTAATAGAGAAATCAGTAATAGATAATAAAAATTACCAAACAGTTGGCAATTAAAAAACTATTATAAGGGATGAAAAAATGGTTATCGCTAAAAACACTGTAAACATCAAAAGATAATAAGACAATATTACAAATACCTCTGCACATTTAAATTTGACTTAGTTGAAATGGGCAATTTCTTGAAAAATATAAACTAGTACAACTCCCCCAGTATGAAACAGAGAATTTGAGTGGATCTCTGTTAAAGAAATTAAATTTGTCATTTAAAAATTTCCAATAAATAAATCTCCAGGCCCAGATGGTTTTACTGGAGAAATCTACCGAATATTTTTTAAAAAGAATGCAACCAATTCTATACAATATCTTTCAGAAAATAGAAGAAGAAAGAATAGTGCCCTGTTCATTTTATGAAGCTAGTGTCACCCTGATACCTGAACTAGACAAAATTAGTACAACAAACAAAAACCCAAGAAAACTACTCCTTCATAAGTCTAAATGCAAAAGTTCTTAACAAAATATTAGCAAATAGAATTCAGCAATATAAAAAAGAATTATACACTATGGAAAGTGGGATTTATTCCAGGGATACAAGGCTGATTTGATATGTGAAAATCTATCATAATCTACCATATTAACAAGCAAAAGAACAAAAATGGTGATTATATCAGTCGACACAGAAAAAGCATTTGACAAAATTCAATACTCTTTCATGATAAAAGTTCTCAGAAAAGTAAGAATAAGGAGGAACCTCCTCAACTTGGTATAGAGCATCTACAAAAGCCAACAGCTAGCACCATAGTTGATGGTGAAAAACTGAATGCTTTTCCTAAGATCAGAAACAAGGCAAAAATGTACACTCTTACCACTCTTCTTTAATATAGTTCTATAGCCAGTGCAATAAGTCAAAGAAGGAAATAAAAGGCATATAGATTGGAGAAGAAGAAGTAAATCATCCCTAATTTCAGAGGATGTGATTTCCAACGTAGAAAATCCCAAGGATTCTACAAATACTGCCTATAGTGAATAAGTGAGTTCAGCAAGAATGACGATCAATGTACAAAACCTATTTTATTTCTCTATACTAATAATCAACATATGAGCACCAAAATTTAAACTATAATACTATTTACAACTGACATAAAAAGAGGCACATAGACCAATGAGCAGGATCAAGAACACAGAAATAAATGCAAGCATATTCAGTCAACAAACACTTGGCGAGGGGACCGAGAATATTCAATTCAATGGGGAAAGATTAGTCTTTTAAATAAATGGTGCTAGGAAAACCAGATATTCTCATGCAAAAGAATGAAATCGGACCCCTATCTTAGACTATTCACAAAATTAACTCAAAATGGATTAAATATTCAAGTGTAATACCTGAAACTGTAAAACTCGTATCAGAAAATATAGGGTAAAAGGTCTCTATGACATTGGTCTTGACAATAGTTTTTGGATATCACCCCAAAAGCATAAGCAACAATAGCAAAAATAAACAAGTAGGACTACAGCAAACTAAAAAGCTTTTTCATAGCAAAAGAAACAATCAACAAAATGAAAACATAACCTACAGTATAGGAGAAAATAGTTGCAAATCATATATCAGGTAATGAGTTAATATCTAAAATGTACAAGGAACTCATACAACTCAATAGCAAAAAACCCCAAATGATCCAATTCAAAGTTGGATAGAAGACTTGAATAGACATTTTTCCAAAGAAGATGTACAAATGGCCAACAGGTAAGCAAAAAGATGTTCAGCATCACTAATCAGCAGGGAAATGCAAATCAAAACCATAATGAGATATCACCTAATATCTGTTAGAATGGCTACTATTGAAAATAAACAACAGATGTGGGCAAGGACATAGAGAAAAGGAAGCTCTTGTGCACTATTGGTAAGAATGTTAATTGGTGCAATCATTATGAAACACAGTACGGAGGTTCTTCAAAAAATTAAAAGTAGAACTACCATATAACCCAGCAATCCCACTTCTGGGTATTTATCTAAAGAAAATGTAATCACTATATTGAAGAGACATCTGCACCATACCCATGTTCATTGTGGCATTATTCACAATAGCCAAAACATGAAAACAACCCAAATGTCCATCAGTGGATGAATGGATAAAGAAAATGTGTGTACACACACACACACACACACACGCATGCACACACAATCATTACACAGTATACCTTAGATTTACCCAATGTTGTATGTTAATTATATATCAATAAAGCTGAAAAAATTCTTGAAAATATTATATAAAAATATATAAGAAGGGCGCCTGGGTGGCTCAGTGGGTTGGGCCACTGCCTTCGGCTCAGGTCATGGTCTCGGGGTCCTGGGATCGAGTCCCGCATCAGGCTCTCTGCTTGGCGGGGGGCCGGCTTCCCTCTCTCTCTCTCTCTCCGCCTGCCTGCCTCTCTGTCTACTTGTGGTCTCTCTCTGTCAAAAAAAAAAAAAAATATATATATATATATATATATATATATATATATATATATATATGAAGATGCTATCTGTAATCACAAAAATATGAAATACTTAGGTTAAATCAAACAAAACAGGTATGAAAGAAGTCAAAGACAATCTTAATAAATGGAGAGACATACTGTGTTCAGAGATTGGAAGACTCAGTATGGTAAAGTATGTCAGTTGTCCCCAAATTGATATACAGATTTAATGCAATTCCTATCAAAATCCAAGCAAGAATTTTTGTAAATATAGATTATTTTATTTATTTATAGATTATTATTATTTATTTATATAATTTTAGAGGTTATTCTAAAATTTACATGGTAAGGCAAAGGAAGTAGAATTCTAAAACAATTTTGAAAAGAATAATATAATTAGAGGAATCAGTCTACCTATTTTAAGCCTTATCATATAGCTACAATAAAGAGGACTGTGTGGTACTGGCACAGAGATTAGCAACACAGATAAATGAACAGAACAGAGAACCTGGAAATAGACCTCCAACTGATTTTTGACAAAAATGCACAAGCAGTTCAATGGAGGCAGAACAGCCCTTTTGACCAATGAAGCTGTATCACTTGGACATCCATAGAAAAATACAATCAAAACCTCGACCTAAGTTGCATGCCACTTACAAAAACATTAAAAACAAAAACAAAACAAAAGATCATAAACCCCCTTTTTTTTCCTAAAGATTTTATTTATTTATTTGACACAGAGAGAGTGAGCATGGGCAGGGGGAGGGGCAGAGAGAGAGAGAGAGAGGGAGAAGCAGACTCCCTGCTGAGCAAGGAGCCTGATGTTGGGCTTGATCCCAGGACCCTGGGATCATGACCTGAGTCGAAGGCAGTTGCTTAATCAACTGACCCACCCAGGTGCCCAAAAGATTATAAAACCTTTAGAACATAGTAAGAGAAAATCACTGGGATCTAGGGCTAGAGAGAGAGTTCTCAGACTTAATGCTGGAAGCATGATCCAGAAAAGGGAAAAAAAATGGTAAACTGGATTTCATTAAAATTAAAAACTTCACCCTGTGAAAAAGCCATTTAGAGAATAAAAAGACAAACTAAAGACTGACTGGGAAAAGAAATATTTGAAAAGGACATATCCAACAAAAGACTAGCATCTAGAATATATCACAATCTCTCAAACTCAACAGTGAAGAAACAATCTATTTAGAACATGGCCAAAAGATGTGAAGAGACATTTTACTGATGAAGATATACGGATGGTAAATAAGCAAATTAGGCAAATTAGCAAATTAGGCAATTGCAAATTTAGACTACAACGAGATATTACTACATACCTATCAGAACGAAGAAAATAAAAAATAGTGACAGCACCAAATGCTGATGAGGATGGGGAGAAACTGGATCACTCGTTCACTGCTGGTGGAAATGTAAACAGTACAGATACTCTGGAAAAATGTTTGGCACTTTCTTAAAAAAAGTCAACATGAAACTACCGTATGATCTAGCAATTGCACTTCTGGGCATTTATCCCAGAGCAGTGAAGAGTTGTGTTCACACAAAAACCTATACATGAATGTTTACAGCAATTTCTCTTGTAAAAGCCCCAAACTGGGAGTAACTCAGATGTCCTCCAACAGATAAATAGCTTAACCAACGGTGGTCCATCTGTAACATGGAATGCCATTCAGGAATAAAAAAAGGAACAATCTATCAATGCATGCAACAATCTGAATAAATCTCTAGGGAATTATGCTGAATGAAAAAAAGCCAATCCCCAAACTTTACACACTATCTGATTCCATTTATATGACATGTTTGAAATGACAAAATTGTATGAATGGAGATCGCAATGGTTTCCTGGGGCTAATGTGAAAAGGAAGTGAATGTACTCTAGGGCCACATGAGGGATCCTTGTGGATATGGGAAAGTTCTGTCCCTTCACGGGAACGGTACTGATAATGTCAATATCCTGGTCATGGTATCATACTATAGTTTTGCAAAATGTTACCACTGGGGGAGACTGGGTAAAGGGTACATAGGCATTTTCAGTATTATTTCCTATAACTGAACATGAATCTATGATGATCTCACATAAAAAGATGAGTTTAAAAGTCAAACACATTATAATATATATGTGTGGTGTATCAGTCCCAAACAGCTGGAGAGCTACACACCCAGCTTTACCAGAGATTACTCCTGGGACGGTGGACGAGTGGATCTGATGGTCAGGTGGGGATGAAGGGAGGCCTCTTTCCGTTTTACTCCCTTTGGAATTGTATGAAAATAAATTCTTAGCAGGAGCATGTGCTGCTTTTATAATAAAAGGAAACAAGTTAATAAAATTTTTAAAAAGTAAACCACGTTCTCTTATTATGACTTCAAGAGGATCTTTTCCACACTTTTCCATGTTAAGGAAAAAAAAAAGTTTTTTTGGCAGAAGCAGCCCTGGTATTTAGGAAATGTGTTAAGTTCAGTCTTTTACAGAAGGAAAACTGTGAACCTTGTCTTTCTGAAGAAAAATTCAAGCCAAAACCAATAGCTCACAAGATCCAGGCATTATGAAATGCAATTGTGTTCTACAAAGTGCTTCTCAACTATTTCAACACAATCTCTGACCCAAAGTGCCAGAGGTGGTTTAGGATACATCATGGTCATTTCTCTTGTTCATTCATGGAAGTAGAGGGTGCGATCAACACACCAAGAGCCCAGCTGTCCCCGAGAAAAACCTAACCATTGGGAACACCCCAGCGGAGGGACAGGAAACTGGGGCAGTCATCTTGGTCCCAAGCAACCAGGCGACCCTGACTATTCTCCTCTAAAGAAAAGTTCCCACCCCATGGTAGGACAACCCCTTTTGGGTGTAGGCAACATAGTAGAACACAGGACAACTTCATTTACCCATTAAAGTCACGTCATATTCTGTCTTTATCCTGTAGACCACTTTCTATCATGGTTCTCCATTGGATTCACAGCTTTGGGAAAAGGAATGAGGCAATGGGTTCATGACAACAGGTTTCGAGTTTCCACATCCTCCAAATACTGGTGAGAAAGCTGAAAAGGGAAGATTGTTGGAAAGCTCCAGAGAACATCTTTAAGTAGACAGAAACAGACCTTTGCCTACTGGAATTGCTTTGAAGCCTCAGGTTATTTGACATGCTCTTTCCCCACAGATTTGGAATCAGATGAAGGAATGCTTGAGTGCAGTCAGTGATGAAAAAGCTGACCTGGCAAATGTGGGTATCACCAAAGGAGAGTTGGACCACAATTAAGGACACATCATAGGTGGTGATGTCATCCTTTTGACCCAGGAGAAATGAAGAACTAGACTAAGTGAAGATCTTCTCAGATTGCTTTATTCCAATGAACCCCAAACAATAATTAAAGTTCCTGGTTACTGAACTTTTACTATATGCCAGGCACTTTCCTGGTGCCTAATTCTTTCCAAATCACATAAGGTCAGAGTCATGAGAGATTTGCAGGTAAATAGACAAAGGCTCAGAGAGATGAAATAACTTGTCAGCATCATATAGGTGAAGAGTCTCAGTCAGGATTTGGATCACACCCAGGCCAGTCTGATGCCAGAGCCCTCATCCTTTTTATTCTTGAATGTAACCATCCACACCATATCTTGGATGTAACAGGGCTTTGGGAGGTTTTGCTCAGACTATGTCACTGAGATCCTTCAATATTTCCTCACTTAGGAAAGTAACCAGCTGGTATGGCCATATCCTCAAAAGGGAAAATCCTAACTCCTGGTTCCCCCATTTTAATGGGACCTCTTTTGCCTGTGCCCTACTGGTGAAGACACTCTCCCCAAATCCTAGGCTATTTGATTGGAAAAAGCCTTAGCGATTACTGGTTTCTTGGTAGAAACAGGCCTGGTAGAAAACTGGTAAATCTAATATAATGCTTATCTTGAGGGCTTTTGATAGGAAATTGAAGTCAGAGAGGTAATTGATGTCCTCAAAACCATGGGGCTAGCTGATGCTAAACAAGACATATGCTCAGACATAGTGAACCCTAACGTCAAGTGAGATTATGATGGACTATGAGTTGTGGAGAAAACTCCCTCCGCAGAATAACATTCATCAATAACATCTTTAACCACTAGATCCTTCCTCTCACCTGTGTATGATGTGTCTTATTTCGTTTGAATGTCAAAGGGATAAATCCTTTGTTACTCACACTTGACAATTTAGCAAGCACTTTCTTACACATCATCTTACTTAATCATTAGACACCGCTATTAGGTAGAGTAAATGGTATTTTCTTTCATACTTGAGTCAACCAATTTTGGTGAGATTAAGTGATTTTCTTGAGGTAACAGAGCTATCAAATAGGAGAGCCAGGACCCAAAGTTATCTCTAATATTGAGTTGCAAAGTAGTAATTTTGGAAATTGCTTTTGACATATCCTTTGTTCCTAATATTTGATTATGAAAACTCAGATATTTAAAATTAACATTTTTCTTATTATAAAAGTAATAGGTATTTATGCTAGAAAATCTAGAATATATAATAAGACAAAATAAAAATCACATCCTATCTCATTATCCAAAGACTTCCCTGTTACCTGTTTGGTGTAAATCTTTCCAGTCATTTCTCCATGGCTATATATGCTAAGACAAAACAAAACAAAGGCAAAAGGGGATCATGTTGTATGTACTGTTGTATGTTCTGTTTCCTTCTTTTTAGCATTATATGGTAAACAACACTTCATGTGTTTCACATTCAAAAAGGTCATCATAATCTAGTGTATGAATGCATTGTAGCCTTAGCAAGGCAATACCCTATTGTAAAACAATAGGTTATTTGTAGTTCAGGGGTTTTTGTTTTGCAATTACAAGCAATGATGCTGTGACTAACAATCATTATAACTAAATCTTTGCACACATCCATGATATTTTTCTTTGAATGAATTCTTAGAATTGGTCAAAGGATTTGCAAAATATTAAAGCTTTTATGATGTATTTGGAGAGTCCAAATTAAAAGTTAAGGTTGAGGGGGGCCTGGGTGTCTCAGTCTTTTAGCACCTGCCTTAGGCTCAGGTCATGATCCCAGGTACTGAGACTGAGCCCCACAGCAGGCTCTTTGCTCTGTGGGAAGCCTGCTTCTCCCTCTCCCATGACCCCTGTTTGTGTTCCCTCTTTCACTGTGTCTCTCTCTATCAAATAAATAAATAAAATCTTTTTTAAAATTAAAAAAGTAAAAAATAAAGTTAAGGTTGATTTGGCATGGGATTTGTTTTAGCAAATTTTTATAGTATCTCTAAGCTTTCACTAATGGCAATGTCTGAGGATTTTAATGCTAATTTTTTGAGCCAGATGATAAAAGAGTCACAAGACTGTATTTACTGTTTTGTTCTTTAGTGAGGATTCTAAAAAATTCAAACCTACAGATGAAAATCAGAACCGAGGTACACAGGGCTACAGTATGAGATGTACTGGTCACTGACGGACCTAGGTGCTCCCCCACTCCCCTCCCAACCCCTGGTCCCTGCCTAGTGTTACCACCTTTGTGTCATCCCTTTCCTTGAGAGCTGGCATGGCCTGAGACTTGCTTCTAACCAATAGAATGTGGCAAAGGCAGTGGGACGCCATGCATAGGATTTTCTGTCATCGCAGACTCCCTCTTAGCAGATTGGAGCTAGAGACCCTCCTTGTGGGCTTCATGAAGTAAGTGGACATGTTGGAGAAGCCCCTGTAGCTACGAACTGCTTGGGAGTAGCTCTGAGATCCAAGGACGGCCTCCAGCTGACAACTAGCAAAAAACTGGGCCTTCTCTGTACAGCCACAAAGAAGTGGATTCTGCCAACAGCCTGAGTGAGCTTTGAGGCAGACATCCCTCTGGTCAAGCCTCCAGGTGCAAATGCAGCTCAGCCTATACCTTGATTACAACCGCTGAAGACCCTGAACTTCACCCAGCTAAGTCATGTCCAGGCTCCTGACCCATAGAAACCAGAGAGAATAAATGTATGTTGTTCTATGCCACTAGATCTGCATTTGTTACCCAGCAACACATAACTAATCTACCCACCTGTGCTGAAACCAGTGAGCTTCTATGGCTTTGACTTTCACCTCTTCAGCCCATTCTCACCCTGGACTTGAACTCCCTTCAAAGTGGTCCTCATCCTGCAAAGCACAGTATTATCTATGTGGGTTGATCCTGGGTATGATTACCTTCCAATCCAGCTCCCATCCTTCCCGGGCTCTTCTCCAGACTGGAGGTGACTGACCCTGCAGGAGCCACACTCCAGCTTCCCACCCCAGGGGTCTTGTAGCTGGAATAGGCTAATGGAGGCACTGGACAGAGACTGGAAGAAGGAAGGAGAAGCCCCTGTCTCTCCATGCTCTCTGTGTCCAACCGGGACTGGGTCTCCTTGGTGGCCCCCATTCCTCAGGACAGGCCCTCTCTGGTTCTGCCCACTGTCAGCTGCCCTTGCCCTCAGGCTCTAGGAACGCCCACCCCCTGTCTTTGTCTCTCCAGCCCTCGGGTGGAGTCCTAGCAGCTGCCATCTGTTGCTAATTTCTGGCTTTGCTTTACTTCTTATTTGGCTTCTAAGGTCCTCTGACACCTGTGAAACCCATTCCCTGCATTAAATTCCCTTTACTAGAACACTTCAAGGGGTTCCTATTTTCTGTGCAGACCCTGGTGATTCACACCCCACACATCTGACCCCGTGCGTCCTTCTGTTCTGCATCAGGCGCATCAGCAATCAACCTCGTGTCAGTGCCACCAACCCTGCATGTGTTGCATCAACAAATGGTCGGTCTATGCCATGTCCTGGCAATGCTTTCTCAGGTGCTCTCTGCAGGTGTTGGGGAAACAACAGTGAATGGAACACTGTCCTTGGGCATGTGCAATCACAGAACTATAATTTTCAATATGTTAAAGACTATAAGAGAAGTATATTCAACGTGGGATGGGAGAAGAGAGTTGACTGGTAGAGGTGGTGGTTGGGAGGCAGCTGGAAGGGTGTTCCTTTCAGAGGGAATAGTCTGTGCAAAGTCATGTCGGCTTAAAAGAGCATGGCGGGCTCTGTTGTAAGTGTGGGTAGTCATGGGATCTAGCTAATGGGTTTGTTTTCACTCAGTGCAAAGTTTCCATCCCCAAAATACCAGTAGAATTCTACCAATCTACAAATACAGGTTGGGGCATTTTCTGGCTGGTACTAAAGGAAATAATCTCATTTTGCCAGTCCATGGCACTTTCTTCTTTCTTCCTAGGCTTCTTCATAAAATATTTTCAGGATGACAGTGTCTCTGGAACTCAGCAGTGTCCCGTGGAGAGGTCTCCGAAGGCTGTAAGGGCAGGCAGCTTGGTGTGGTAGAAACGGAAGGTGACCAAGCTGTGTGTAAGCAAGACAGAATTGGGTAGACCAGCAGGTCCACCACTCATTAGCTATGTGATTTGGGGGTAAATTGCTTTACTTGTCTGAGCCTCTTTCTATATGGGCATAATACCTACCCAGGGGGCCCGGGGAATTATCTTGTAAAGCACATTTGCTGCTTACTCTGTACTAGGCACTGTGCTAGAATTTATTACTCATTATCTCATTTTATCCTCAGATAATCATATGAACAAGGTACTACTATTAGTTCTAGTTTAGAAATTTAGAGATTTGCACTTAACTTCTCCGAGCCTGATTTAAACCTGACTTCTCTGAGCGTCAGTGTTTTTATATCTTTAGTTAAGAGAGGCTCAGAGAAGTTAAGGAATTTGCCCAAGGTCACACAGCGTTTAATAGGCAGAAACTTGAAAATCCATTAACCGTTTCCTGAATACTGCCCCATGGCAAAGCACTGGTCGTGGTGTCTAGTTTGAACGAAAGGCATGGGGAATTTCTGTTCTTCCCTTCCTGCTGAATTTCTGTTCCACCCCCGCTTTCCACTCCCAGAGGGGAGGAAGTGGGATGGGGAGCAGTAACGTACAGTGCGGTGTTATTTTATGAAATTCTCATAGCAGGAGGAACACATTGTTATGTATGTTCTCCAGCTGTTAAAACCAGGGCCTAACTCGTGTGTCCCTATCCCTGGGACAAGGGTGTCAGGAGGGAGGCTTGAACCCAGGGCTCAGGTCACGCAGAAGTCCCCTGCGATGGCATCATGATCTCCTAGTCCTGTGCTCCCTGAACCGTCACAAACAAGCCCCATGTTCCACAGCACAGCCCAAGGGGCAGGCAGAAGCTTGGTGGTGTCCCAGTTAAACATCCCTAACTTCCAACCCTTCCCTGCGGGCCTCCGGGGCGTGGTGTTTTAGCTGCGCTTTCTTTTCTCCTACCCTGGGATTTAGCTCTTGGAGCGAGCTTGGCGGAACGTGGGGCCAGCTGCACGGGGACGCCTCTGTGCTAACATCAAAGAGTTAAGGGCAGGCCTGTCTGCACAAGTGCTTGCCCGCAGAGCCTGCACACATGTCACACACACACACACACACACACACACACACTCACACACACCCCACACACTCTTCTATGCCACATAGAATACACACACACACCACACTCGCTCATAAGCACCACACGTAAGACATACACAGCCACACTCATACATATCATATATAATACATATGCCACACACACTCGTGTATACTACATAGAACATGCCACACCCTCTCCCTCGCATCACACATGCAAACCATACACACAAATACAACCCCCACACCCTAAATACCACACACACCACATACACATAGCCCACAGACCCTACAAACACACACACCAAATCTCACATCCTGCATCATGTATGTATGCCTCACATACATAAAGACTCCACACACACACACCTTACACACGTAAGTATAACACACACTACAGCACATTATTATCCCTCACGGCCTCAGGCACGCATGCTGACACACTACACACATATATTCTTCATACACATGTCTATAAAACACAACACACATACATGCAGTATATGCTACCTCACACTTACACATGGCACACACATGCCACACTTCACATTCTCACTTCACACAGGCCACAAACATATGTGCCACACACACACACACACACACACACACACAGAGTTTTGAGTTCATTCACGTCTAGGTTTCAGCCTCAGCCCAATGGTACCCAATCATTCTGAGGAAAAGCCACAGACAGACCCCCCCCCGCACCCTGCCCAGGGGTTCTTTTTCTCTTCCTGGCATCATTATAGCCTTGTTGCTGGATAAATTAATTACAGAGTTGAAGAAACAGAGATTCAACGCCCACCCACCAGCCCCCTGAAGTATCAACATTGTGGATCTATTTATGAACTTCAAAATCCAAGGTGTGACACGCGTTGTCACTGGGCAGCAGGCGCTCTGGCAGCAAGCCGCATTCCGTCTCTTTTATGTGGTGAGAAGTTACGCCTCTCTGCTCTGCTCTCCTCTCCAGCATTCACCTGGAGTGTGTCACCATGCAGGGAACCGACGTGTGTGCAGTGCCTATGTCTGGAACACACCCAGCCCTGGGTGGGGATGTCAGCGTGGAAGGGGAAGTGGGGTCCACTCAGGGTAGGGCAGAGAATTCTTCCCATGGGCTTGATTCCCTCTTTGGTCCGATGGGGGAATTTTGCCTGCCAGGCAACCAAAGGGCCAAGGCATGTGTTATGGGACCCATGTTGTTTAACCTTCTTTCTTTTTTTTTTTTTTTGTAATTTTTAGGATTGTTCCATTTTTGGAATGATGGGCAATGGAAGGTCGCTCCTGATTTTGGTGCTGTCCTGTCTGATGAGTGTCATCTGCATATTCGTGATTTGGGCCTTATTCAACTTCGGGCACTCCTTTCCCCACGAGTGTACTGCCCGGGCTACTTCACTCTCTTCAGAAGCCCGTGTGTAAACCGTATACACCTACCTGTTTCAACAGCAGGTTCGAAGCACATGAGGTGGGCAGAACAAACACTGTCACCCATGGCCAGCCAGGGAGATGCCACAGGAGGTCCCAAAGACCCATCCGTCAACCCACTGGGCTGTGCCTGTTTCTGGGAGCACACAGTCCACTGCCCTCCTGGGTTCTCTGAGCCAAACCTTCTCTGAGAGACCTTCCAAACTTCTTCCCTAGGTCTCCCTCCCCACAGATTCAGGGAGGGCCGCAGAGGGAAAGCTCCCCTTTCTCCATAGCTCTGGAGGGTGCGCGCTGCCAAATGGGAGGCAGAATGTGGAGCCAAAGTGGGAGAACCGAGCCGAATGGTATAACGATTTGTTATGTTTGGTTCAGCACTTCAAAGGCGATTAGCTTTCATTAGGGGCCAAGTCAAGACACTCTAGATAATGCTTACAGCCGGGGCTTCTAGATTTGCCACAAACGTGAAGTGGGTGGTCATGGCAACCTTCAGGCTGTTGAGGAAAACGTGAAGGGGCATGAGGAGAAACGCAGGGTAGGGATGGGGGGCAGTGGTTCTTAGCAGGTGATACCAACTGGAGAGCAGCAGCTGAGGTGGCCGTGGGGTCTGTGAGGGAACTGACAGGAGTGTCATCCAGCAGGGTTGGCTGGGTAAGATTCGGGTCTGCAGGGGTGCGGTCGTGTTGATAGTGACCTGCGCTTCCCCGAGACTAGATGCCTCCTCGATAAGCCGTTTTCATTTCATTTCAATTCACGTTTTCTCCTGACCCACCTCCCTCAGCCTTAATATAAAGTTTCAGCCCCATCGCCAGCTATTTAACGCATATCCTTCTCGAAGACAGGGAGTTGGGGGCCCACTTGGAGGAGGCAGCCAGAGAAGTGTTCCAGTGTGAAGGCAGCCAGACGGCTCTTGAATGCCTTGAGAAGGAGCTCGGCCAGAAACCCGTAGGAGAAGGTTCCCGCAGTGCGGCCTGGCCTGTGGTCACATTTCTGAACGTAGCCTCCCAAGAATTGTAGGGTGGGCTGAATAATCCTGCTTCCTGAGGGCGTGTATGTACCATGCATCCCCTGATTTCAAGGAAAAGCTCAGGAAATATGTGGTCCGAGGAGAAAGGAGCCTCAATAGGGTTTTTGTTGTTGTTATTTTGCAAGGATCTTGAAGTGAGTGCCCGCAAACTGCCCACACGATGAATAGCAGCATTCATGTCCCAGGGCAGGGAGGCCACAGCTGGGCCTGCTGAGAGATCCTGCCTTCCTTCAGCCTCCGGCTACCTTTAGCTGCGCCGCCACTTCTCCCTGATGCGGGCTTGGGATGGCGGGAGCTGGAGGGGAGGAGGAGTTACCCGGAACTTCTTCCCCCACCTCACCATCCAGGCTCTGACACCGGCTCGTTTCCGCCTTGGGCCATTTGCTTGGCTACTTCACCTCAGTTTCTCTATCTATAAAATGGGGATAATGATGTTTACCTACTTACCTCATGAGTATTATGGGAATTAATTACTGTTTGTAAAGTGCTTTGAAGATGAAAAGTGTGAGGTGGCATCATCATTATTATTACGAAATATCTTCCACTGCTACCAACCAGGTTCTGCCAGATTCAAGAGAACGTCTCGGTTCGAGTTCCAAGTGAGACCCTCACAGCCCCCCACAGGCACATACAGGCACATGCACGTGCACACGGCTCCAGTGGACCATCTGGATGTGGAGAACAAACCACTTTTACCTAGAAAGGGCTCCTTCCTACGTATGAGTGGTGGTAGTTAGGAAATTTGGCGGTGAGGAGGAGAGAGTGTTTGGTGGCCCGGATGTGCAACATGATCTATTATGTGGACGATGAAGCAGGAGTCGAGCCAGCCATCTCCACTTCAACCCTGGGCTCGTGGTGTACAACACAGATGTTAGCGCTACTTTCTTGTGGAGCATTTTTGTCTCTGTTCTTGTGACCCAGGGACCATACCACGTTGGATATGTAAAATCTTGCTGTTACTTTGACCTTCACTAAGATGAAGTGCCTCTGCCAAATTGCCTTTCATCAGGGGCCATGGAAAACAGAGAGCATTCTCAGAATTTCAAAGTCTCCCAAAATATATTAGATCATCCTTCTTCTCCAATGAGTGTAATCTGACTTTTTGGAATATTTAGAGGCAGAAAATGAAGTTTTGTCAAATTGCCTTTTATTTGGGTTTTGGTATTGTCCCTTGGCTGACTGTGGGAATTTTTCTCATTCTGTATATCTGTATCTGGTTGAACAATGGTTTGTGTAGCAGGTTATGCTTGTTAATGGGGTTGAGTTATGTGGGGATGCCGGGGGCAAGGTTATTAAAGAAAAAAGGATCTAAACAGGGGGGAGAAATATTGCATTGGAGTCTAAGTCCGACCACCACCGATGATCTTTTTAAAAGTTCTAAGTTTCTAATGTAGCATATACAAATATATGTAAATTTGATTTTACTATGAAAGAAAAATAGGCAACATTCCAAATTCCAGAAGATACCATTTATGATTATGCTGTTTGTTTATATAATAATCTAGGTACCTCTCTTCCTAGTAGAGTAATTATACCTAGGAAGCCAGGAGGTAAATATGTGAATTACCCCACAGGGCAGGAACACCGGGTAGGGAACCAGCCAACTCAAATTATTTATGCAAATGGAGTGTACAAAGTTTTCCCATTTCATGGCAGATTGTGTTCTTGAAATGGGGTTTGAAAATCCAAAAGCTGTAAGTAGCATGTGATTTTTAAAGAGAACAATGGTGTGATGGGAAATTGGGTCCCTAGTTAAAGGTGTAATGTCAATTTGATTTCTTCATTACAAAAGTAATTCATGTTCACTATTTTGTAAATTAAATTAGAAAAAAGAAAAGATACTTTACATTTAAAGCATCCATAACACTTTTGACCAGAGGTAGCCACTATTCATGTCTCAGTCTACTACTCTTGCAGAACTTAGATATATATAAAAAAAAAAATACTGAACACATTTTATACACTTGAAACATTTCCCTACATCAAAAAAATATATTTATTTTAGTGTGGTTTGGTAGGATTACACATAAGGATGCAACATATATCATATGCTTATTGGCTATATGCACACACATGCATACGTGTATGTACATATGTGTGTATAAATGTATGCATACATATATGTGTATACATGTATACATATGTGTATACATGTATACATATGTGTATACATGTATAAATATGTGTATACATATATATGCATATTTTTTTTCTGATTTGAGTTTCCTATTGTTCCTATTGTATTGAATTTCCTATTGTTCCAAGCCCATATTTTTCAGATGGGAAGTTCATTTTATTCTTATTATCACTAATTTGTTAGCTATTTTAAAAAATGAGAACATGAACATATTTTCTTTTTGTTTTTTTAAAGATTTTATTTATTTATTTATTTTTGACAGAGACAGACACAGTGCGAGAGGGAACACAAGCTGGGGGAGTGGGAGAGGGAGAAGCAGGCTTCCCGCCAAGCAGGGAGTCTGATGGGGAGCTCGATCCCACGACCCTGGGATCATGACCTGAGCCGAAGTCAGATGCTTAACAACTGAGCCACCCAGGTGCCCCTGAACATATTTTCCAAATATTTTTTCCATTTGTCATTTTCACTTATAAGTTTGTTTATAGCATTTCATTTTATTTTGACTTCAGAGAGAGAGGGAGGTTTAAATTTTATATCATCACATCTATAAATCTTTCCCTATATGATTTTGGCCTTGGTGTCATGCTTAGAAAACTTCCTATACTCTAAAATTATGTAAATACTCAGTAATAGCTTAGCCTAGAAGTATGTGTGTGTTTTGTTTTCTTAAAATTATGTGAGTATATCTTGTGGGGAGATTAGAGATATTTGGTTATTTTTGGTAGACAGGGTTCTAGGAATATCTCTCTGTTATTCTGGGTTTTTCCCTCTCATTTTGCTTTCTTTCTTCTTCTGAGAAGGCAAAAAGCAGAGAGTTTAATTATTTGGCTATTTGTGATCTTTCTGGGGCTTTCTTGGACTTCCATGTCATTAGTGCTCACTCTTTCCTTTTTCTAGCAATGATGGTATAAAAACTATATCTGTCTTTTAAAAAAGATTTTATTTATTCTTTTTCGAGAGAGAGCACACACCTGTCACATGAGCTGACGGAGGGGCAGAGGAGAAGGAAGAGAGAATCTCAAGCAGACTTCTCTCTGAGCAAGGAGCCTCAGGCCGGGCTCTACCTCTTGACCCTGAGATCAGGACCTGAAGAGAGACCAAGAGTCATGTGCTTTATCAACTCAGCCACCTAGGCACCCCAAAATTATCTGTCTTGGGGCTGTACAACTTTCCCTATTCGCAGAGAATTTTCACCATCTGATCCCTCTGCATGTTGTGTACCACATCAAATGCCTTCGAAGTCTCTTCTAACACCCAAACTTAAGATTTGATTGGAATCCTGACCCCATGAAATAGAAACTCATCCCACCTTTAGCCATATCTAATGCTCAATAGCACCTCACAGAGTACCACTCTGTCCTGACTCTGGATTCCAGTCTCGGGCCCTACTTCCTAGTCGTGAGATGTGGAGCACCTTCATTTAAGTCGCATCTGAACCTCAGTTTCCTCATCTGTAAAATGGCATTAATAATAACCTTCCTTGGCTGGTTCACAACATTACTGTAAGGATCAAATGAGATCATGGTTGTAAAAGTGCTTAGTAGGCTGTAGAGCAATATACAAACATAAGATGTTATTATTTCCCTTTTATTTGACATTATAAAGGATTAAATATGATGTGTGACCACAAAATAATAAGAATCATTTTTTTTTTTTTTTAAGTAACATGCCAGACTATAAACACCCAAAGAAGGGGAGTCCTTTCAGGAGGCCTCATAGGAAGCCTCACATTAATTTCTATGCTGTTATCCATGCTCAGAAGGCGTTCTTTTTTTTTTTTAATTTTATTTATTTATTTGACAGACAGAGAGAGATCACAAGTAGGCAGAGAGGCAGGCACAGAGAGAAGGGGAAGCAGGCTCCCCGCTGAGCAGAGAGCCCGTTGCGGGGCTTGATCCCGGGACCCTGAGATCATGACCTGAGCTGAAAGCAGAGGCTTTAACCCACTGAGCCACCCAGGTGCCCCTCAAAAGGCGTTCTTAACTTCCTTTGTCTTTGGCATCGTCATGGACATTCTCCCTTGGCATGACATTTTCCGTCACATTCACCTACTTCATCCTTCCCTTCCACCCTTCTCTTTTCCTTGAACTTCCTACTCAGAGGACCTGAAGGGGAGATAGAAGCAATGAGAGAGAGATCTCAGGGAACAGGGATGTATGGAGTATAGGACTAGTCTCCATAACCAGACTGAAGCTGGCTGCTAGAGTGAGTCTTCTGGGGTTTATCTCAGGAAAAAGACTGGCTTACACACACTTATGCGCTGTTTGTTGCAAGTCTCCCTTTAGGGAATTGGTGAACACTCTGTTGCTAGGTATCATCAGAAAGTGAATTTTATTCTCTGCTGAAGTCTGTCCAGTCTCATTAGGTAGCACTTGTAGAATCATAGCAGCTGCCCTGGACTAAGCCTGAGTTCTGGTTCTGACTGTGCTATAACTCCGTGACTGAGTGACACTGGACACTCAGGCTTAGTTTCCACATTCTCAAAACAAGAAGGTCCTTCAGGTCTGCCTTCACCTTGAAAATATTCAGATGCCAGCAGCCTTCCTCATCATGGTTTTATGGAGGTGCAGACCATTTCCTACCTTTGCAAATTTGGGCAAGTCGTTTGACTTATCTGAGTCTCAGTTTTCTCATCTGTAAGATGGGGAAAGTATCTACATCTTATGGGATGTGTCGGTGTAGGTTCATCACTTGTAATAAATATACCACCCAGGTAGTGGATGTTGATAATGGGCAGGTTATGCACACGGGGGGGTGGGGGCAGGGGACATATGGGCTATCTCTATAGCTTTCTCTCAATTTTGCTTTGCTACTCTAAAAACTACTCTCAAAAATTAAGTCTTAAAAAGAAAAAAAGCAGAGCTAGGAAATGATCGGTAACTCCACATTGATAAAAACTGTGATGAGGAAGGCCAGTGAAATCCTAGCTCTATATGGGCTACTGTGTTAGTACAAGAAGTCTTAATCCTTATTTTAAAAATTACTTCATTTCCGTTCAAGGGTGTCAAAAACTGAAAAAATAACCTTGTCTCTATTTGCAGATGTATGTTATAGAAAACCCCAAAGAATCTACAAAAAAAACCTCCTAGAATTAGGGAGATCAACAAAGGTTGCAGAATACCCAGTCAAATAAAAAAGTTAATTGTATTTCTGTATTCTACCAAGAAAGAATTGAACTTCAAAATAAAAAGTATATATAGTATTTACAATGGCTGCAAAAAACAAAAAACAAAAAACAATGAAGTTAGGTATAAATACATCAAAATATGTACAGGATCTGTATGTTAAAAACTTCAAAGCAATGATGAACTAACTCAATGAAGATCTGCATAGATGGAGGCATATTTCACCTCAAGGGTTGGAAGGCATATGATTAAGATGCCAGTTCTCCCCAGTGTAGTCTAGAGATTCAAAATCCTAGAAAAGTTTTTTTTAAATCTATCTATTTATTTATTTAATCTTATTTACTTCTTTTATTTAAAAGTTTTGATATCTATAAGGATATCCAAAAGCCAATACACACATATGGGAAGACAAGGGACTCAGATTAGCTAAAACAACTTTGAAGAAGATAAACAAAGTTGGAGGAATCCCATTACCCAATTTCAAAACTTATTTTAACACCAGTAACTAAGATAGCCTGGGCACAGACACATAGACCCAAAGAACAGAGTAGAGGGCCAAGAAGTAACTGATTCACATAAATATAGTCAACTTGTTTTACAAAGGTGCAAAGGTGATTCGATGGAGAAAGGATAGTCTTTCAACAAATGGTGCCGGAACATTTAGGTATTCATGGGCAACAGAAAGAACCTCAATATGTAACTTACATAGTGCACAAACACTCAACCACATTACTCAGAAAGTATCAGAGATCTAAATGTAAAACTATAAAACTTCTAGAAAAAAAATAGAAGAAAATCTGTGTGGTTTTAGCTATAACACCAAGAACAGCATTCATACACACACACACACACACACACACACACACACACACACACACACACAAACTTAGTAAGCTGAACTTAATCAAAATTTAAAACTTTTTGCACTATGAAAGACATTGTTGAGAATGAAAAGACAAGCTACACATTGGGAGAAATTATTTGCAAGTAACATTTCTAACAAGGATTTGTAGCTACAATATATAAAGAAATCTTAAAACTCAGCAATATGAAAACAGTCTTTTAATTAAAAAAATGGTCAAAGATCTGAATAGACGCAACACTAAAGAAGATGTACAAATGGCAAGTAAGCTTATGAAAAGATGCTAAAAAAGCACTGTGAAATGCAAAATCAAACAACAATGAGATACCAGTACGCATCTACTAGAATGGCTAAAATCTAAATAACTGGCAATATCAAATGCTGAGGAAAAGTGCAGAGAAACAGGGACTCTCATTCATTGCTGGTGTGAATGCAAAATAAAGTACCACTTTGGAAGACAGTTTGAAGTTTCTTATAAAGTTAAACCTAGACTTAGCATTTGACTGAATGACAATACTCCTTGCATTTATCTAGCTGATCTGAAAACTATGTCCGTACAAAACTTCCATGCAAATTTTTATAGTAGCTTTATTCATAAAAGTCAAAAACTGGAAGTAACTAAAGGTCCTGCAAATGGTGAGCAGAGGAACAACAAACTGTGGTATATCCATACAATGGAATAGTACTCGGCAATAAAAAAGAATAAACCTGTCATTCCACACATCAACACGAGTGAATCATGAATGTATTTTATAGGTGAAAGAAACCAGATCATTAAGGCTACATACCATATGATTTAATTCATATTATATTCTGGAAAAGGCCAAAATCATAGGGATGTATTTAGATCAGTGGTTGCAAAGAGGAGAAAAATATTCTACTAGGGGAAGCACTGGAAATTTTTTGGCATGATCAAACTAGCCTTTGTGGTACTGTGACGGTATATACATGATTCTACACATCTGTCAAAACCCAGAGAACTTTATAATAATAGTGAACCTTCATATATGCAACTTATAAAAAAATGTAAGTGGCCAAAAGATCTCAGAAAAGAATATAGATTATGACATAGGAATTATCTGTATTACAAATATATAAAATAACCTCACTGAGTAGGATGGAGAGAAAAGGTCTTGACCTAAGTAACTTTGGAAAATGGTGTTTTCACAGGAAACTGTAAGTCAAAAGATAAAGGGAACTGAGCGTGAATGCTGCATTCTAGTTGGTAAAGTTGTTTCTCATGGGATTTGTTTTAACAATTCTGAAATGGCCATCTCTGTTTACTGGGACTGAATAAATAAATAAATGAAGAGCAGGTAGTGAAAGCCAGGTTTCTTATGGTTGGAGAGGGAGGTGACAGATAAGCAAGGAGGGAAAACTAGAATGAACTATGTGGTAATGGATTAGAATTAGAGGCATGAAGATGAACTCATATGGTTAGTTCAATATAGATACAGATGAACAGGTACAGAAATAATTACAGATTTGTGTACATACATAGATAAGTATACACACATACATTTCCTAGCTCTGTCTGCTAAAGAGGACTAGAAGCAATGGCACCACAGTAGCAATGAACACACGTATTCCCTAGATCTTAATTTCTGATATTTTCCTCCAATAAAAGAAGCTGGGATCCCAGGAGAAATGGCTAATTGTAGGACTGAGACAGGAAATACACAAGATGAACCCGGGACATCTTTTGTTGCCAGAAAGTAAGAAAGTGCTAAAAAAAAAAAACAAAGGATGGAGGCATGTCAGAAAGACCCAGGAGCCAACCTGAAAGAGCACTCAGTAGCCAAAACTGCAACACTGGGAACAGGAAAACAAATAATGTGGTGTTGGATTATAGCTCCAGGTTCAAAACCAATAGCCTTGAATCCATACTGAAATGAATAAATGAACTAAACATGTAAATAAATGAAGAAGAGACAAATCTCTCATACAGAAGTATTGCAAGTAATTTATGTAGCATCTTGTCCTTCCAGATGGCAGAGCTCAACTCTATCCCCTTGAGTGTGGTGTGCTTAGGGACTGACTTCCAAAGAGAAGAATGGGAAACAAAGAGAGAAGTCCCTCTCCAGGGAAGAAGCCTGGCCAGGACTACTTCAACCAGGTGATCAAATTTACCATAATCAGTGATAAGTCATGTCAATAGCCAGCACTCCTGATACACGGTGTGATGAAAATGGGACTTCACCTCCACAGTCTTCCTCCCTAGACCCACCGTCTTAGCCTGACCATGAAAAAGAAACATCAGACAGATCCAAGTTTGGGGGGCATTCTACAAGATGCCTGACCAGTATTCCTTTGATGCCAAGGCTGTGAAAAATAAGCAAGTCCTGAGAAACTGTCGCAGTCCAGAGGAGAACAAGGAGACACTACAACTAAATGTAAAGTGCTATCTTGATGGATCCTGGTACAGAGAAAGGACGTTAGGGAAAAATTAGCGAAATCTGCATAAAGTGTGGAGTTCGGTTAACGGGGATGTGTTGATGTTGTTTGAGCAGTTGTAGCAAAGGTACGACAGGCATGTCAGTGTGAGCAACAGCGGAAATGGGTTGCGGAGTGTATGGAAATTCTCTGTACTGTCTTTGCAACTTTTCTGTAAACTGGTTTAAAATAAAACATTTATTTAAATTAAAAATCATATTGAAGAGAAATATTAATCGTACAGGATGTATTATAAAAAGCATGTATGGAGTGAACTTCCTTTCTTATAACTAATAAATGAGTGTATGCTAGAGGGAACCGGATATGTGTTGTGTATTCAGAGACGTGATGTTTATTTCTCCTTTTTGCTTGTCTGTATTTTTTAAATGCTGTACTTTACAACAAACAGGTCTACTTAAATAATTTAAAAAGCTGTACTCAAATCAATCAGCAGGAGACCATGATATTGAGCAGTGGGAAGAGGTGAGATGGGCTCCCCCTGAGAGAACAGACACTGTGTTTGTAGACAGGCATCTTGAGTCTGACTCAGGAGACAATAATTTTTTTAGACACTAATCCCTGAGTCTCCACGATCATCATTTCTGAGTCACAGTGGAGAATGGTTCCATCTTTCATTTTCCTACCTTAAGAAAATTGAGACTAAGTGACTCAAGCAAGGCCCCATGGTTGGTTAGCATGCTAAACCATCCAGATGTGTTTTATTTGTACTATATGGTGTTTCAAATTTGAATATGAATGCCTTTAGGTGATGCCTCATCTCTCTGCTCTGACTATAGGAAGCTCAATTCACAGGCGGTTTCTTTAACTCTCTGGCCCCTGGAGGAGTTCGTGTGCAAGCCCTTGATTTAGGTCAAGTGTCAGAAAGGAAGAACTGTGTATAGGATTCGGAGTTCTGAGATTAAATGAGGAAAAAGTAACTTCTTTTTTAATTCAAGGAGGGAATATGAAGGAGTTCTTACCACTGTGGGTTATTTTCTGACTGGAGTAGGCATAAAAATCCAGCAGGCTGTGTGCGTGTCACCACCACTGTGAGTGGAGTCCATGGAATTGTGCAGCGCACAGACTGTATAGCCATATGCAACAGCTCTGACTCTCCCCTCTCCCTGTCAAACTGTAAAAATAGTGCATTTTATAATGTGGTTTAACGTCCTATTTTAATAAGGTGTGGTTTTAAGGAACATCTTAATTCAAAACTCCATTCAGTCATCATCATCATCATGACCTCATAATATTTACTGAACATTTACTACATGTCAGACTTGATGTTGACTCATTTGTTCCTTCTACTGGCCCCATCCAGAAGTTCTAATGTCATCCCCATTTTACAGATGAGAAAATGGAGACTTGGAGAAATGAAGTAATTTGCCCAAGATCGTGCTATGGAGCAGGGATCTGGATCCAGCCAGTCTGACTCCAGCCCACCTTCTTAACCACCAAACCATAGGACTTTTCACAAAACTCTGCTTCTTCTCTTCTTCCACAGATAGCACAATATTGCATCTCAGCTCAGTAGTATGGAACCCTTTCTGAGGGGCAGTACGTCTGCTAAGATGTTGCAGTTAATGATTTTGTTTCATTTAGAAATAATAACTATTCTAATCTATACAACTCTGATTTTCTGTATTGGTAAATTATTACATATATTATCACTAATAATTTCATCATTCATTTACTTAGGTGAAAATAACTGTAGTTTGACCTCTCATTTTTACTCTGTGTTAAATTTTCCTTTTCAAATTACATTATTTTCTTGATTGTTTTCAATAAATGCAATACTTTAATATTTGTCATGCATAGTTTTTTGTATAATGGCTTATGATAGAGGTCAGTGTTTAGAATTTCGTATCATCATAGTTGTCTCTTTTGTCTTCAGAAGTGACGTAGATATTTTTAAGCTGTTAGGAATCTGGCAACACCTTGGTTATTTGGATACTAATTATGTTAAAATCTATTAGCTAATCTTCTCATTTAATCTCCTCCTGCATTGGGCAGCATAACCAATGGATTTCCAAAGAGGACATATTAAAGCCCAGATGGTTTTTTGGTCTCTCTCAGGGAAGTCAAGCACTTAAGGAAAACTAGAGAAAGGGAGAAAGGGAATTGTGTCCAAGAAAACAGTGTTAAAGCTGTTGAATTTAGTGCCTAAAGCAGCAAGCCTGCAAAAGTTTCTCTGGATCAAAATCAAGGCCAAGAGTTTTCCTGATGGCTGTATTTATATCACCTTTTGAATGTGCAGGACAAACCTGGTACCACAAATACACCTTCACTTCTCAAGTTATCAAAAATGAAGACTTTTTCCTCCTCATTAAACACATCCTCCATGAATGAGCTGGACATATTCCACAACTTCTAATAATTCTCAGATCTGCATCTCCAGGGGAGGGCTCTCTCTGGAAACCCAAACCTGTGTCCTGCTTTTCACTGTATCCTTCATTTAGATGCTTTACTATCATCACCAACACTTGTCATCACCATCTCCTCCTCCCACCCATATGTTGATAAGCAGAATAACAACCACAACTCAATTCTACCTCTTATATTTCCCATTTAAGGCCTGGAAAAGCCAACCAGACAATCAAATTAGCCATCTCCTTCCATCTATAAACATAGCCAAATACCAATTCATAAAGATTCTATTTCTTCAATACCTCCCACATCTGTCTCTTTCTCTTACTCCCAGGGCCATCTTGTGTGCCTGTCCTCCTTCCTCCACTTACGGGCACCTTAACAATAGAGTGCCTAATCCAGAGCTGAAACAGTTCATGGGCCCCTGATGTCCATCACCCAGATAGTGCCCAACAGAATTTCTGTTTGTTGTTGGAAAGAAGGAGAAATTAATGAACTGCTACAGAGTTAATATTATGGAAAATGTGCCTGGTTTTGGTCATTTGAATTCGAAGTGGAGCGATTTTGTTTTCTTTGGTTGTGACCCTCCCATCTAAAGCTTTAAGAGACTTCTGGAACATTTCTTGGATTTATCTGAAAGAATTTTCCCTAAACTTTGTGACTATGTGAAAGTTAAATTTCAAGCATGCACAGTTATTTTTAAGCCACTTTAATCATCTGTGTTTCTGGGAGAGGCAATTTGTATCTATCTCTTGTGACTCCAGGCCTGGGCCTTTAGGTGTGGTGTTTCTCTACCGGCCTTCCTCAACCAGTTTGGAGATGGAATTAAACCCTAATTGCTATAAAGTATCCTATGTAGAAGTTGAATTAACTTCTCTTCTGTGATCTTCCAGAATGGCACTAGCTCTCTGCCATCCTTGGGAGGACTGAGAAAATAGTCACTCAAATCAATTTCCATTTTGTGGTTCACAAGAAGAACCCCGGTGGAGAAAAGCAGTAGAGTCTCAAAAGAGACTTGAAGAAAAATTTCTCATTAGAGACCCTCATAGAGGGTGAGTCTCTAAATAATAGGTCAGTCTCACCTTTCCCTGGCCAGCTCATTCATTCACTGCCTTCTGCCCCAAAAAACCAGAAGACCCCACTAGGCAGTGGATCCGGTGTCAGAAAAATATTTTTGCCCTTTATCTTCTAAGTCCTTTTTAAACATTCTACCAATATTTAGCCTTAAGACTGGAAATTTAGAAAAAAAAATGTGACCTTTGCTTCATTTTGAAGCTCTCTTTGCTAGGAACTAGGCTGGCGCAAGAGAAATGGGCATCAGGGAAAGCTGTGTTTTCTTTTGTTTCTCTTTGGGGAGAAATGGTCAGGGGTTGTGATGGCAGACATGAAAGTAAGCCCTGGCTTTTACAACTGGCGTCCTTTGAAAGGTCTTTCCTTGACCTCTGTTCCCTAGGAAGAGGAAGGTTGCTAACAGGAATATCACAAGGTTCCATTGATGAAATGTCTCTCTAGCCAAATCATGTATGATGACAACTAGCGGGTGGAAAAATTTCCCCCAAATCAGGACTGGCTATCCGCCCTCCAAATTACTTCACCACACGCCAAAAGGTTATCTGTGAGGAACTAGGAAAGGAAGTGTATTTGAAAACATCACTGGGACTTGTATACAACATCTTAAGGTGTTTGATCCTTTTATGAACTGTTGACAGCTTTTTTGCCATTGAAGTCTATGTGAGAGTTACCAGCCAAGCAAAAGGAGGAAGCGGGGCCCGAGTGCTTGACCGAAGAATCCCTGAGAGCCAGTTAGATCACAAGACATGAGACAACCAGAGAGAGGGATTCCAAGAAAAGCTTAGGCATCTGTATTAGCAGTTTCAACAAGACCTATTCTGGCAATCCAAACGCATCCCTTTCACTCCTAGGATCATATGCATTCATTCAAGGATCGAGCAAATGGTAATTCCCAGAGTGCCCAGAGAAGTATATAGTGGCCAAGGATTATTAATAATTACTCCAGTGCACAAAATCAGTAAATCCCTCAGTCTGTCACCAAACAAACTCATTTGAGTTTCTTAATGCCATGACAATTGCTTCATTGGGATAAGTAACTCTGCTTAACTAGGATATATTTACCACCACTTTGGCTAGGGTGTCTCTCCCCAACTCCTGTTGAGTCGCTCTGTCTGTACTTCATAAGTCCTCCTACTCCTTCCCATGTGGGGAAGTGTTCTGGGTTGCGGCTCCTGCCCGAGACTCTGGCACTGTTGTTAAGATTAACAAGCCACGAGTTGGAGGCCCTTAGCTTAAAAATGCATGGGTGCATCCCTGCTCAGTCCTGACTCCAGTGTATATTAGGTATATATAAGTCAATAACAATACAAAGTTACCCTCATTCACATGGACAAAAGAATCTTTACCCAAACCTTCTCATCCATCACTCCTACTCTTAGTCTTGGTTTCTATCACTCCTCATTCTCCTCATTGTTCCTTTTATATATATCTAATCTTTCCAACACAGGCTTTGCATTTCTCCTGCAGCTCAGCTCACAGCTTATAATCCACAGCTTTTCCCCACACCTCTCACCTTAGCTCTTTCCCCCAAACTGACCTCGTGGCCTCACAGTTATCTAGGTTGCATTCCCATTAGCGACCCGTTTTATATGAGCAGCCATAGACATTGATGTCAATACCCAGCTCCTTTTCGCTGCTGTCTTCTGGTCACTATTTCCATCACCCAGTGCTCCTCTAACAGCAAGCCCATATCATGGCAAGATGATTCCATTTGTGCTATAAATTCCTACCATCTTAGGAGGATCAGTAGTTTTAAAATCATACTGGAATAGTCAGACTGATATTATAGACAGCCAAACAACAGCACAGAGTGAAGAGATGACATTTCCGGAGGCTCTAGTCCATCAGGCATTCGCAATCTGGGGAAGGGGACCACAAGTCCTACATTTCCAAGTCTATGTTGCAACACTTGACCACACTCAACAACCATAGGGTTTCTTAGAAAAGCCTGATTTCCTTCCAAAACAATCTGCTTTAAAAAAACACAACAACAACAACAACAGCAACCCCCAAAACAACTTAATTATTTCTTTGCTTCATTCAATAGGCCTCAAATTATGTTTGTTTTTTTTTTAAATAAGTTTGACTCATTTTCATATTAATATCGCTTGATCATTTCTTTTAAGTTAGTAAGGAGTTTCTGTGCTTTGAAGTACAGTTTTTGGTTTTTTGTTCCCCTTCAGGGTATGACAAACTATTACATTGTCTTGAGAATTGAGGATAAAGTGGATCAGAGAGGGAGAACAAGTGGAGCTCACAAACCTGATTTCTAAATAACAATTCCCATGTGAGTGCTCCTACAGCATTTCCCTTTTACTCATGTTTTTGTGTTGGTGTTTTTGTTGTGGTCTAGACGGGGACGAAAAATGAAATAGTAGATCCAGATGTGAAATATATCTTTTGAAACTGATGTAAGCATACACACACACACACACACACACACACACACACACACACACATCTAGTCAAAGGGCAATAGAACCTAAATGTTTCTGTAAAGACCCTCAGATAAAATAAGGAGTAGCAAAGGGACCTCATCTTTATGGATTTCACAAACAGCTTTTTAAAAAAAGTACATCTTCTCTATTACACAAATGATGACATTGGCAGATTTTTAGTTTGAAGTTGTTTCACTGTAGATCTTAATTTCTACAGTTTGAGAGAGAGAGTGTGTCATGGGGGGAGAGGCAACAATTTTAGGGTTAGCAGATCTGAGTTCAGGCCTGACATTAAGCTGTTGACCTTCAACAGGTCATTTTTCTTCCCTGAATTTCAATTTCTCCCCAAAGCAGAAACAGCAAAACCTACTTTACAGGGGAACCGAGTGTTAAATGTCATTATGTACACAGTACAGAGCGTTGGACCCATCTTGGCCCAGAGCTCATTAGCAAATGAACTCCTCCAGCCCACCTCATTCCTAGAGAGAGTGTACAAGGTTGTGGCCACCGTCTTTGGTCAAGTGCACAATGGTGCCCCCTGCTGCCAAGGCAGCTGACCCAAAGACAGGAAGTTTTCCAACTTTCAGATTTAGCAGGGCTTACTATAAAAAGTTTCATCAACAATACAGCCTATATCATTATACAATACTCCGTACTTCTTGGATATTTAATTTATCTAAGTGTCAACTAGATGACTAGATCTAGTTGACTGAGGTGGACAACCAATGCATAGTCTCCTACCAGGCTGTAAACCACATGGGACAGGCACAGTATGTGTTCTCCTTAACTACTCTATCTCCAGAACTCAGCACAATTCCCCAGCCATGATAGATACTCAGTAAATGGAACGACTGAATTAATGAGGCCAGTCATAACCCAAGAAGTCATAACTTGACCTTTTAAAGGTTTTTCCTATGAAAAAATGAAAAATTATCTGGAAAATTCATTCCTCATTATTTCAGTAGGATCAGAGAAAGAGATTGTTAATGACTTTGCTACCCTGAATATAGTTGTTGCTTTTTTTTTTTTTTCCCCACCCAGGGAGTAGACGAAGGTTTCTAACTTCACGTTGAGGCGAGCTATGAATTACAACCTCTTTGGTTTTCACCTTCTTTCCAAAGCCAATCAATATATCTTACTTTTTTTTTTTTTTTTTTTTTTTTTTTTTTAAATTATTTACTTGACAGACAGAGATCACAAGTAGGCAGAGAGGCAGGCAGAGAGGCAGGCAGAGAGAAAGGAAGGGAAGCAGGCTCCCCGCTGAACAGAGAGCCCCATGCGGGACTCGATCCCAGGACCCCGGGACCATGACCTGAGCCGAAGGCAGAGGCCTTAACCCACTGAGCCACCCAGGCGCCCCTTACTTTTTGATTTGTGTTCACTAGAAACAAGAATAGTAGAGGCAGCTGTCAGAAGAAACATTCTAAAATGGTCACCATCAGAGGACATTTATTGAAATCCTCGGCATGAAGGAATCAGTACTGAGGAATACTAGTAGTTCTTGGGCTTCTGAGTGGCTGGAGTATTTTTGGTCCTGAACAAGAGAACCATGTCAGAGGGCATTGGCAAGAATTGATATTTTTAAAACGTTCCCTACTGTACCATCAGCCAGGATGGGTGTAACTGAGTCAGAGGCCAGAAGAGCCAGAGGAAAAGGAAGGAAGCAGGGTGTGTTAGCCACATGACTAAAGTGATAGGGCATATGTTCTTAAGCAGGAAAAGACGTGTAGGCTGGACAAAAATGTAAACACTGGTGGCGTTTGGAGTATTCAGGAGGGCTGGGAATAAAAAGCTCTGTGAGTCTGGTGAAAAGAAAGGGTGGCTTTGATGTGGAACAGATTTTCAACTGTAGCAGAGTTGCCATCTCTTGTGGTTGCCAGAGAACATTTAAAGGAAAACGAAGAGGGTATTCTTTGCTTAGGGGTGGCTCTTAAGGGGAAGAATCCTAAGTGTTTCAGGTTGAAGGAGAGGACACTGTTTAGAATCTAATGGACACGCCATGTCTGGTCAGTAGCCATCAAATGCTGCCAGGCTGATGACCGGCAACATCAGTGGCGGAGGATAGAGCTGAGGAGACTGGAAGAAACCCCGCCCCAGCTGAAACTGGGTTGCTGGGTGGGCTTCCTTAACCAGTGCGCTGTTCTCCCTCTGGGTCTCATATTGGGTCTTCACAACCCCAAAGGAAGGGCAGGTAATTATCCTAGAGCAGATTATCCTAGAGCAGATAATCCCTGGTGGGAATGAGGAATGAAGCACGACCTTGGGGCTAGAAAGCTAGAGAGCTTCCATAGAAACTTCCTTCTGGGGCTCACTTCACAACTGCCTGGGTGGGGCCATATTCAGCCTGTGTGAACGTGGGAAGAGATCCGCACTAGGTTTGAGGGGAGCTGAATTTTATTACAGCTCATTACTAACTATCTTTGCAACCTTAGGCAGGTCATTAGATCTTTCTGTACCTCAGCTTCCACATGGAGGATAGAACTAGATAATTACTATGAACTCTTAGGTTTCAGACCTCCATGATTCCAACTTCATAGGTGAAGTTCCTTTCTTGCTTCCTTGTGTCATTTTGGGCAAGTTTTCATTCCACGCAGAGTCTCAGTTTCCCCATCTGTAAAAATGAGTAAGTCACACTAGTTTTACAGTATTTTGAAAACTTACAGATGAAGGGTATTATGCAAATGTTAAGTACCATCAAAGCCTCAAAGGCAATTACAGTTATTTAACTTTTGAACATCTTGTTTGCGATTGAAAATGAGTCCCTGGTCATCTGCACTTGAGTAAACATTATTTCTTTTTAACTTGCTACAATTTTGACCTGCTCACTCAAATCCATTCTGGTCAGTTTAAGTTTGTTTGCTTGTCCCCTTTACTTACTTTTATAAATTCTTCTGTCCTGATGTCCACCTTCTGTAGAGGAGTCTGTGGAGCCATGGTTTGAGTCAGGACTTGATATTCCACAGACCTGACTTCTAGATCTGGCTCTGCCATTACAAGCCTGTGTGCCCCCAAGCAAGTCATGTCATCTATCTGAGCCTAGTGTACTGGTGGCCAAGTGACAAGGAGATTAGGCCAGATCATTTCAACGGTACCTCCCAGCACCAGTGTACAACTTTAGAAAATGCTTAAGGCAATGGAGAAAAGGATGAGGCAGAAATCATATATATGGAGTCCTCAATCCTATAGACCCATCAGAGTTGAATTTCTACAATAACCAAAATCACGGTACTTAGAGTAACTTACTATACAATCCTTTGTGGCCTCATTAAAGCCTTAATTCCTAAAATATTATTAGTATACTGCAGTGATAATTATATTTGTGGGATTCAAATTCCAACGATGAGACTATACACTGCTCTTACTGTAGAAAGGCTATGAGAAGGAAAAAGGAATGGAAGTCTTGGGATTTATACATGTCATCTTGAAGTTTGGATGCAGGCTTATTTGTATTTAAAGCAAATAAGTTGTACTTAAAATGGAAAACAAACTTGTTTATCTTTGAATGTCTGTGGTGGAGAGTAGCTTTGGTTGGTTGGTGCTCTCTGGAGCCATCTCCCCCCATCTGTAAGGGTAGTTTGTGCTCTTAGCCACTCACTGACTTTCGTGTCTTTCACAAGTTCTGCCATGTACCAAACACCGGCTTGGAGGATTCCTTTGGGTTTTCTAGAGTTGTTCTTACCAGTGAGGCAGAAAGACCTCTCTTCTCACTTTACATTTATAGCCATGGATTGGAGTTCTTGTATATGGTTTTCTTCTCTTAGATGAAGTGTCCCTATATATTCTCTATATTTGTTGGGAGTGTTGAACTACTTCCCCAAAACATGCATTGCCAGTTTCCTTGCAACAGTGAGCCAAGGCTGCTCTGGGCCTTTTCTAGGCCTTCACCTAGAATACACTGCTCAGTGATCTCCCCAGAGTTGGTCATAAACTCGCCATGATGTCCAATCAGAAATTTCAGAGGTGTCTCCAGGTGTTTCCCTGCTCCCCTCCCTCCCCTCTCTTCCTGCTCCCCTGCTTATATTGCTATGAGGAGATCTTATTACCTCTTAATCTAGTGTCAAATACTGCATGACAAAGACATCCCCCATTCCTGAGTTTCATTTTAGAGGTTCTATCCAGTTACTCAGTAATTTGTTTGATATTTTCTTTTTATTTGATTATCTCTTTTGGAACATCAGGATGCTGAAGAAAGTCTCAGGTGTTCTTGAGAGAGAAGAGATTTCTTGGTTCATGACTAAAAGTATCCATCACCTAAAACTCAGTGCTTAAATTTCAAATCACCGCGTTTTAGAGCATTGACATAAGTCTGTCATTCGATTGTATCACCTCAAGAGTAAAAGTTCCGAGGACATGGTGAATTGTTAAATTGTTGGGCTCATAAAAACTATCTTCACAAAATTTAATAGAACTGGAATATAGAACACTGGCAGTTGGAAGAAAGTGAACATTGTATTGCTTAGAACTTTTTTGGTGATAAGTGACAGAAGACTCCATACTTAGAGAACTTAAGCAAAGAAATGGTCATTCTAGATTCCCAGAACCAAATCACAGGAAGGTAACTATGGAGCTGCCTTCAGTGTCAATCAGACCCAGTGACGGAACACCACTGAACACAATCAGAAGACTGAACACAATCAGTCTTCTCATGTCTCTCATCTTGGCTTCTGCCTCAGGCTGGCTCTTTGCTCACAACCCTTTCATGGGTTAGGGGATATGAGAACAGGCAGTTTTGGGATCACATCCTTAAAGCTTGAGTTCCAAAGGGAAAGATACATTTTCCTGCCAGCTGCTGTATGGAAAATCTCAGAGAAAGACTTGGGTTGGCCTGATTTAGTTCATATGCTCATCACTAGTTCATCCCTGTGGTCAGTGGGTGGAGCAGTCTGAGAGTCTGCCACACCAGAATTATAAGACAAGTGCTGGGGAGAGGGGAGCAGTTCACCAAGGCAGGAGTATGGGCAGGCGCTGTCACTGAAGAAGGAGGAAAGGGTTCTGGGAATCTCCAAGCAACGGTTACACAGAGAAGCAAGAGTGGAACTTAGCCTATGACCTTGCTGTGAACCATAGAATCATGGAAGGTTTGAAATGTATGAGTCCACAGTAATTATCTGGTACCATGCTCCAAGCATGAAAACGAAGGTGCAGAAAGTCTAAGGCATAAAGCCACAAACAACAGGTACCATTATATAGGGCCAAAGACTATTTGCAGTGTTCCTCTACAGCTTGGTCTTAGTTTCCAGCTAAATTTTTCTTTTATTTTTTTTTTAAGATTTTATTTATTTCTTTGTCAGAGAGAGAGAAAGAGAGAGTGAGTGCACAATCCGGGGGGTAGGAGGGACAGCAGGCAGAGGGAGAAGCAGGCTCCCTGTTGAGTAAGGAGCCCCAATGCGGGTCTCAATCCCAGGACCCTGGGATCATGACCTGAGCTGAAAGTAGATGCTTAACTAACTGAGCCACCCAGGCATCCCTCCATCTAAATTTTTTTTTATCTAAAATGCATATTTGGTAGGTTTGAGCTTTGCTAATTCCCAATGTGGCAGAAGAGTAAAATAGACAATATGGTAGTTGACAATTTCCTGGACATTTGTCTACAATTATTTCAACTGTAGGGAGATGGCCATTATCTGGAAGCAGGAATGATTTAACTAATAAAATCTCAGAACCTTGAATTAAAAAACAAATAGAAATATAGGTGAATCATTTAGAAAATGTTAGCTGAAGAATTTACAATTATGTAATAATAAAAAAAACTTTATTAACACTGAATTATTTCAGTAATTTAGATTTATTTCTTAGTTATCCTTTATGAAGCGATGGAAGGGGTATCTGGTGGCTCAGTCAGTTAAGCATCTGCTTTTGACTCCGGGGTTCTGGGGTCAAGGCCCACATAGAGCTCCCTGCTCAGCTGCGAGTCTGCTTCTCCCTCTGTCCCTCCACCCTGCGAGTGCTGGCCCTCTTGCTTTCTCACTCTCAAGTAAATAAATAATATCTTAAGAAAACAAAAGAAAATCAAGTGTCCTCAGTAAATAATTAAGCTTAAAAGTTGTATTTTTTGTTTGTTTGTTTTTACAAAATTATTCCCAACTTACAGATTCTGTTTTCATGACTGGGTTTCATATGACTTATTTGGTTTTATCAAATAAGCTAAAATGCTGAATATGTATGTTTTTGAGGGTCTAAGAGTCTTACATTTAAATATTGGACATGTAGGCTAATTATTTGAATACTTGGAGGTAGACAGAACTTTATATTCAAGTTTAAATTCTGATCTGCCACTTAATAGCTCTGTCACCTTGGGCAATAATACCAAGTTCTTGTGTATAATATGGGCATAATAAGAGCTATCTCTTAGCACTGACAGGAAAGTCATTGAGATCCACTGTGAAAAGGTGCCTGCTATGTATTAGGCCTCAATAAATATTACTTTCTTTCTCCTTTTTCCTTTAATTAAGCAAAGAGTTAAGTTTGAGAAAAGCTAGTCTCTTACACCAGACAATAGCCAAAGTTTGAGCTAATGTATGAAGACACCATCTAATGTCTTTTATATGAAGATAGTAAGTAAATTATAATCTTAAGAAGTATACTGACCCTTTTTAATAGTGCACTGAATTTGCTCAAAATAAATCAACAGTCTATAAAGTTATCACAAAACCATTAATAATAATGAAATAGTATGCAACATCTGAACACTCAACACTGAAAAAGTGACAAGTATGGGCAAGCGTAGGTACTATTATAACTGACAACAATAATAATGTTAAGGACCACAAAACAAGTCTCAATAAATTCTGGAAAATTTAAATTATATCAAGCATCTTTTATGATCACCGTGGTATGAGTTAGAAATTAATTGTAAGAAAACAGGAAAAACCATAAAAACATGAAAATGAAAAATCATGTTACTGAACAACCAATGGGTCATCAAGTGATCAAAGGAGAAATTAAAAAAAAAAAAAAAAAACCAGAACAACCTAGAGGCAAATGAAAACAGGAATACAACATACCAAAATCAATAGGGTGCAGCAAAAGAAACACTTAGAGGGAAGCTCATAGCAATACAGGCCTACCTAAGGAGGCAAGAATAATCTCAAATTTAAAAAAATCTAATTTTACACCCAGTGGAACTAGAAAAAGAATAAAAAGAGCTCAAAATTAGTAGAAGGAAGAAAATAATAAAGATCAGAGCAGAAATACATGAGATAGAGACTAAACAGACAATAAAAAAAAACAATGAAACTACAACAGGCTCTCTGAAAAAAAAAATAAAATCAACAAACTCTTAGCTAGACTAACCAAAAGAGAAAAGAGGGAATACTCAAATAAATAAAATTAGAAACGAAAGAGCAGTCAGAACTGCAGAAATGCAAAGAATCATAAGAGACGACTATCAACAATTAAACACCAACAAACTGGACAACTTAGAAGAAATGACTAAATTTCTAGAAATAAGAATCTTCAAAAAAAAAAAAAGTATCTTTCAAGACATCTTCCAAAATCATGAAGAAATGAAAATCTGAATAGGCCAGTATCTAGTAAACAGATCAAAATCATCATCATCATCATCTCTCAACAAACAAAAGTCCAGAATTAGATAGCTTCACTGGTGAATTCCACCAAACATTCAAAGATTTTTAATACCTATCCTTCTCAAACTCTTCCAAAAAACTGAAGAGGAGGAAAAGATTTCAAGCATATTTTATGAAGCCAGCATTACACTGATACCCAAACCAGACAAGGATATCACAAAAAAAGAAAAATTACAGGCCAATATCTTTGATGAAAATAGATGCAAATATCCTTAACAAAATTTTAACAAAACAAATCCAACACACAAGAAGGATCACATATCACAATCAAGTAGGATTTATTCCAGACTTGCAAGGATGATTCAACATCTACAAATTAATCAACATGACACATCATGTTAACAAAATGAAATATAAAATTATATGATCATCTTAATAGATGCAGAAAAAAGCATTTGAAAAAATTCAATATCCACTTATGATTAAAAACTCTCAGCAAAGTAAGTTTAGTGCGATGTATCACAACATAATAAATGCCACATATTACAGTCCCACAGCAAACATACTTGATGGTGAAAAGCTGAAAGCTTTTCCTCTAAGAACAGGAACAAGACAAGAATGCACACTCTTACTTTTATTCAACGTAGATATTGAGTGTCACAGCCACAACAATCAGGCAAGAAAAAGAAATAAAAGACATTCAAATCAGAAAATAAGAAGTAAAACTGTGAGTATTTGCAGATGACATGATACTATAAATAGAAAATCCTAAAGAACCACCAAAAGACTGTAACAATTAATAAATGAATTTAGTGATGTTGCTAGATACAGTATCATTATACAGAAATTGTATCAGTATCACTATACAGATATAACAGAACAGCAGGAAGAAAAATTAAGAAACGTAGGAACTAATTTAGCCCAGCAGGTGAAAGATGTGCCCACTGAAAACTGTAAGACACCAACAAAAGAAATTGTAGAAGACAAATAAATGGAAAGATATTCCATTCTTATAGGTTGGAAGAATTAATATTGTTAAAATGTCTATACTGTCCAAAGAAGTCTACAAATTCATTGCAATACCTATTAAAATTCCAATAGCATATGTCATAGAACTACAGCAAATAATTTTCAAGTTTGTATGGAATCACAGAAGATCCTGAATAGGAAAAGTAATCTTGAGAAAGAAGAACAAAGCTGGAAGTCTGTACTATAAAGCTATGGTAATCAAAACATTATGATATTGGTACAAAAGCAGACTCACAGATCAATGAAACAGAACTGAGAGTCCAGAAGTAAACTGATATATATATATGAACAATTCATTTATGACAAAAGAACCAAGAACATACAATGGTTTTGGGAAAAGTGGGCATCCACGTGCAAAAGAATAGAACTAGACCACTATTTTATACCTTACACAAAAAATAACTCAAAATGAATTAAGGACTTAAATATAAAACCTGAAAACATAAAATCCCTAGAAGAAAATATACGTGGTAAAGTCCTTGACATTGGTCTTAGTGATGTCTTTGTGACTCTAACTGTAAAAGTAAGGGAAACAAAACAAAAAAATAAGCAAATGGGACTACACCAAACTAAAAAGCTTCTTCACAAAAAGAAATCCATCATCAAAATGAAAAGACAGCTTACTGAATGGAAAAAGATATATGTTAATCATATACCTTATAAGGGGTTAATATAAAAAATATATAGAAAATTCACACACTTCAACTACAAAACAAACAAACAATCCAATTAAAAAATGGAAAGAGGATCTGAACAGACATTTCTCCAAAGAAGACATACTGATGGCCAACAGACACATGAAAAGATGTTCAGTATCATTAATTGTTAGGGAAATGCAAACCAAAACCACAATGAGATATCATTAACACCAGTTAGAATGGTTATTATCTAAAAAACAAGAAATAACAAGTATTGGAAAGGATGTAGAGAAAAGTACATTGTTGGTGGAATGTAAATTGGTGCAACCAATATGGAAAATAGTATGGAGATTCCTCAAAAATTTAAGAATGGAAATATCATGACCCAGCCATTCCATATCTGGGTATTGATTCAGAGTACAAAAACACTAATTTGAAAAGATATGTGCACTCTTATGTTCACTGGCACTTTATTTAGGAGAGCAAGGATATGGAAATAGCCTAAATGTTTATCAATAGATGAATGGATAAAGAAGATGTGGTATATATGTATATAATGGAATATTACTCAGCCATAAAAAAGAGTGAAATCTTGCCATTTGTGACAACATGGATGCACCTTGAGAGTATTATGCTAAGTGAAATAAGGGCAGATGGAGAAAGACAAGTAATGTATGATTTCACTCATGTGGAATAAAAAAAAAACTTCAAACAAATAAACAAACAAAATAATACAAAAACAAACTCATCGATTGAGAGACAGATGGTCACCGGAGGGGAAGGGTCTTGGGAGATGGGTAAAATGTTAGAAGGGGTCAACTGTATGGCGACGGATGGTAACCGTTGGTACCAAAGTGGGGATCCCTTTGTAGTGTATACAGATGTTGAATTATAAAGCTGTACACCTGAAATTTATAAAATAAAAAAATATTGTTTGAAGGAGAGGCAAGCAGAAACAAGGTGTAGCAGGTCTCAAGTTGTTATCCATCCTAATTCGCTATGCAGAGAAACAGAAGGTCGAAAACACAGTATGTGAAAAATTGGAATAGGCAACCATCCCATTGACAGGTCAGGCTGGCCAGGGGCAACTTCCTGAGCCTGTCTTTGCTGAGGTGATTCTGGTAACGGTAAAACGTTCCCTGGGGTGTCTGAGGGGCACTCAGGGGAGGTTCTGAGTTGCAGATGCAAGCAGGCTTATGGAGTTCAAGATTGTCTGGTCTAGGGCATCCTCATTTGCAGTTGCTTGGCGGCCAGCCTCCATGGCAGTCACTGCTCAGCTCCCAGGATTACACACCAGAAATGGTGGCCACTGCCCACTCTCCAGGGCCCCCGGCTAGAGAAAGTCTCTGCCCCTGCAGGGGGGATTGTAAACACATCCTGATGATTCTGAAAAGCAGGAACGAATATAAAACAATGTTTTTGACAGGCTTCTTGACCTCCAGTGTGAAGTCGAAGAACACGTCAGGAGGAGAGCTTTACATTCGAGGTCAGGATGGCAAGAAAGGGGGAGATTTTCTTAAGAATTAACATCCAACATGGAAAGGCTGTTTACAATAGCCATGGAATTCCGTTTGAGAAATGGGGTGGTGGTGGGAGGAGGAGAGGGTAAGGAATGTGGGGCTTCCTCCGGATAGAAGGGGTCACCCGACCCACTTGGCTTACTGATTCTGCTTACGCATCACTTCCATTAGAGAGCAGAGATTTCGTAAGAATGGGGTTGCCCTCACTTTTTAGTGCCATGTTAGTTGAAGCAGTTAATACGTTTATGGATAATGTCTCATTACTGCCTTTTAAGTCACATTCCAGACCCCCTACCTCACTTCGATAATAACACACCTGTCGGCGTGACTCACGGAGCCCGCGCCCTCTCGGTCTATCACAGGCTGCTCTTCAAACAACCTGCGTGGCCATCTGCCTCTGTGCTGATAATGTTGTGCCATAAAACACGGGGGTGCCTTGGGCTCTGCTCCCCTCCCCTCGTCCCGCCGGCCCCACGTTCCTTTTGGCGTTGGCACCTGGTCAGGCCTTGGGAGGTCGGTGCCCTTCCCGGGACCCTCTAGTGGGTGTGTTCCCCCTTCTAGATGCGGGTGCAAGCTGGGGCTGAGGGGCCCGAGAAGGGGGAGGGCTCTGATGGAGTCAATGCCTCCCCTTGGCTTCAGTACCTGGTTTAGAAGTTTTATTACGTGGGAATGGTGTGGCTCAGGGGCTTGAGAAAGGGGTGGTAAAGGGTGCCTCAGGGTTTTGGTGCTGGGAGTCTCCCCAGGTTGGCAGGAATCCAGTCCTGCAGGGCAATGGACAGATATTATTAGGCTGTGTGAAGAGGGTGGAAAAGGAAACCGGAGGCTCCATCCTGGTGAGCAAGTGTGGTCCCAGGTCTAACGCTCTCACACGTCAGGCACAGCAGAGAAGCCAAAAATAAAATTGCTTTGGAAACCATAGATCTTTTTCTTTTCCCAGAGTAGAGGCCATGCTATGGGAAGGAGATGTTAGGGGAAAGAAAGAAACCAATTTAATTCAAGTTTAAACCTATTTATCAGTCAGATGAATCCCGTAAGTAAATCTCGTAGGTAAATATGAATCAACTACTGTTGGAATTTAAATCTCCTGGTGGGATTACTGGCTTCAAAGTAGTATTTTGGCATTATCATCAAAACTTGATTAAATCTCTAATTTGGTTACATAAAATCACAGAAGATTCTGAAAACCGCAATTGCCCTGATGCTCTTAGGTCTTGAATATACATGTACCTGGACAGGACATGGTTGTATGTTGTATATACAACATATTTGTTTTTTTTTTTCTTTTTTTTAATTTTTAAAATTTATTTGACAGATAGAGAGCACAAGTAGAGCGGCAGACAGAGGGAGAGGGGGAAGAATGGCTCTCCACTGAGCAGGGAGCCTGACCTGGGGCTGGATCCCAGGACCCTGGGATCATGACCCTAGCTGAAGGCAGCCACTTAACCAACAGCCATACAGGCACCCTGTATGTTTTTATAGGCTTTCCTTACCCACACCCATTGCATCAAAAATGTCCTCTTCTGATTTTTCTTTTATAAAACATGGAATATCAGATCTATTATGTATTATTTTTAGACAACTTCTAATAACAATTAACATATGTACATGTGTATTTCTTATAGTTCTGAGTTTATCATAATATAATATTATTATTATGTTTAGTGCTTATTATGATACATTGGAAATTTAGGTTACACAAACTTGTTTGTTCTACAAGAAATCCTTTCACTGAGGAGTAGCTGAAAGATAAAAAAAATGTTGAGGAACATATTCTTGTTATCAATAGTAGTTTCTTCTGGAATAGGCTGCGGATTACAGGTGACTTTTATTTTCTTTTGTTCTCCTTTCTGTATGTTCCAAATATTTTCAAAATAAAAATAGTTTATATCTGAGGAGTACTTTCTCTATGTCAGGTTAAGTATTTTGTATTCAGTAGCACATAGTATCTTCACAATTGCCCTAAGAGGTCCTATTTTTATCCTCACATTACACATGAAGAAATTAAAGTTTAAAGGAGTTTAAATAAATTTGTCCAATGATTCATATGTGTTAGGGCCAGAATTCAAACTCATGTGGAACTAGTTCTAAAACTTGAGTTATTAGCCCCCGTGCTAAACTTCATTTCTTCTGTACTCAGAAATACACACACACATTTTTATTTTAAAAATAAGCCATAAACCCCACTGTTGCATTTAGCATATAGCTTGCATGACAAATACAAAATGTACACCCAAATCTCCAGGCTAGTTACTAAGATTAGAGTCCAATAGCTGATTAAGAAAAAACTTGGGATTTACTTGAATTGAGTCTCACCATTTTTAGTCAGCTTCAAGTGTTATTTGTTCATGATGTCCACTTTTATAAAAATCAGAAGTACATTCGAAAAAAGGGGATATAGGCATAGAAATTATTCAAATAATGAAAAGTAAGTAAATAATATTATTTTACATTAAATATTAAGTAATATTTAAGAAATGACCATGTAAATTGGGTTGTTTTCGCTTTGTCTTGTTTTTGAAAAGGAGGAGAAAATACTGCAGGAAGATTAAACCACCATTTTGAAATAGAGTCAGAACTCTAGTGTGGTTAGTGGGAGTAGCTGTTCTCCGATCTCAAACCACATCTGGAACATTACGTTTAGTTCTGGGTACCACATTTTGAGAGAGACCTTGATCGACTGGAGTGTGTCAGAGAGGGGTGAACGGGATGGGATGTACCTAGAAACAGTAACATGTGAGTTACAGTTGCTGAAACTCTGGTTGTTCCAGGGAGAAGGCTAGAGGGAAACAAAAGATCTGGGTCCAAAGCTATGAAGGTCTGTCCTGTTGAGGAGGGATTTGGCTTTTCTGTACCATGCCAGAGGGCAGGAATAAGACCAGTGAGGTCAACAGTCTGTTTAATATAAAAAGAAATTTGGGGCCTAATAAAATGGGCTATAAGTGAACTAATGAGGGTCCCTGGGACTCATCAAGCAGAAGAAAAGTGTCTGAATCTTCTAGTTACAGAAGAGGCAGTAGAACTACCAGTGGAAATGGTAGAATTTTCTTAGTTGTAAAGAAATGAGAGGTAACTTTTTTAGGGAATGATCTGACGGTTCCTTTATCAGATATTAGTGATTATCTTGTATAACCTTTCTGTTACTTTCTGCCACACACTTCTTTCTTTTGTTCAGTAAACATGTCTCCAAAATTATATGACATGGTGCTGCCATTTGAAAATTCGCCTTCTCTTTTTAAGATTTTATTTATTTATTTGAGAGAGAGAACATGTGCATGAGCTGGGAAGTGATGGAGAAAGGCAGAGGGAGAAGCAGACTCCTGCTGAGCAGAGAGCCCGACAACCAGGTAGGACTCAATCCCAGGACCCTGAGATCATGACCTGAGCTGAAAGCAGAAGCTTAACCAACTGAGCCACCTAGGTGCCCCTGGAAATTTGCTTTTAAGCAGTGAAAAATATATCTTTCATAATTGTCTATGTAACACAACTCACTAGGAGAAAAAGGAGGGGGGAAAAGAAAAAAAAAATCCCACAACCTTTGAAAACAAGCTGATAAATTTTTAGACAAACATGAACAGAGTGCATGAGATCTAAACCCATTCTCAGTTAAAATTTTAACGTCCCATGTGGCCTTGAGTAAGTGAAGTTACTTAAATTCTCTGTACCTCAGTTCCTTCATCAGTAAAATGGGTATAATAACTCTTGCCTCATGGCTCTTATGGGAATTAGTGAGTTAATGTGTGCCCGGTTCTTTGAGGTGTTCGGATGAAAGGTGTTGTATAAATACTAGGTATCGTTATTAACATTTAATGACCATATCTATTCTTAGGATACCAAGTATCCTAAGAAACAAAAGCTGTTACAGGCCACAGACAAGCTTTCAAAGACAGCTTCACAAGTGTCTATGAATATAAGCTAGAATTATTGAGAGAGCTTTGTGTCTTACTGTCCGCTTAAAAATCGCAGTCCCATGGATTCAACCTGACCATATAGCTGTAGATTCAATGGGTGCTTTTGAAAGCACTTTTGCTGTCTTCAAGCTAGTTTTCATTACTACTTTTAAACTAGTAGCAATTTTGGAATCTTCACGTCATTTCATTGTTCTTTTTTTTTTTAAAGATTTTATTTATTTATTTGACAGATTGAGAAGAGAGAGAGAAAAAGACAGTGAGAGAGGGAACACCATCAGGGAGACAAGTGGGAGAGGGAGAAGCAGGCTTCCCGCGGTGCAGGGAGATGGATGTGGGGCTCGATCTCAGGACCCTAGGATCATGACCTGAGCCTAAGGCAGATGCTTAATGACTGCCACCCAGGGCCCCTTATTTCATTTTTCTTATCTCATTATAATTATCATCCATGGAACCCTCTCAGTAACATACATACACTAAATGTGGCAGTTTTTATCTTTTCTTTTTTCTGTTGCAAGTAGTAGCTTTTCTCCTTATTGTGGGGAGAACACATTGGCATATCTATTGCCTGGGTTAAAAAAATAGAGCCTGTCTTGCTTCGTCCTTTCTTCTGGTGGCCCCTTGGTGTAAAATCCTGATTGAGTCTGCTTGTTACTCCATTCCTTATAGTTTTCAGAAACAGCAGAAGTTGGTAGGGAGTAGGAAGGGGGAGGTCCTTCTCTGATCTCACAAGACAAACTTAAACAATAAACATTTAAAGAGAAGGAAAAGCAAGTACAGAAAAAGGAGCAATGCTGAGATACTGAACAGCTCATTTGTCAGCTATGTATCGGCTTCAAGATGGAAGAGTCTTTCACCTGAAAAAGCTAATTACCCAAGAGAAAAATGGGCAACAGTCATGAACAGGTCAAGAAAGATGACTGACTGATCAGTAAATACGAAAAGTTGTCTGGAAAAATGCGAAACCAGCAGAGACAGTGTTAAACGCTTTAGGTCACAAAACATTTTCACTTAAAGAATACCAAATATGGAGAAGAGAGTGACAGAATACTGATGTTGGAAGGATAGATTGATAGGATCCCTGGAGAACAATTTAACACATCTAGTAAAGTTGAAGATGGATTGGACCTACACCTTAGTTTCACTTCCAGACTTACACTCCAAAGAAGTTCTTGCACACGCATACAAGGAAATGGGAACAAGAATGTTTCATAGCACCACTGGTTCATAATGGTGAGAAACAACCTGAGTGGTGGAAACAATCTAAATGTTCAGTAAAAGGAGGCCAGTAAATCAACTGTGGTGTATTAAGACAGTGGAATACCACATATTATACGGTAGTGAAATTGAATTAACTAGAGTTACAAGTATCGCTCTGGATCACTATAGAAAACTCTCAAAAAACATAAGTTTCAGGACCCCCCTCCAAAAAAAAGCTGTGGAAGTATAAAGGAAAAATAATGTTTACTTTAAGTTTAAAAATATTCAAAGGAAGACAACTGTTGGTAGAGAAATTCAAACTCTTAACGTGTGTATAGAGTATGAATTCCCAGTCTTGGCAGTCTCTTTCGAGTTAGTATTTCAGGACTTTCTTGAAATGTTCACCTTGCTAGTGCCAAGTAATTGTTACAATCAAGATTTCTGTAGAAGTCAGTAGGAATGGGCTCCAAGGGTCTCCAGACCGCTCCAAGATATATTTGTTCTAACCCAGAACTTTCTGATAGAAACCATGTATGTAATTTAAAATTTTCTGGTAGCCACAGTTTAAAAAATGAAAATGAATAGGCAAAATTAATTTTGATAATAGATTTTACTTAACATACTCAAAATATATGTAATCAATAAAAATTTTTCATAAGTTATTTTAAATATTTTTATACTAAGTCTTTAAAACCTGGCATGCACTTTAAACTTAGAGTGCATCTCTATTTGGATGTTAAATTTTCATTAGAAATGCTTGCTCTGTATTTAGATTCATAAAATTTAGAATTGCAAAGATAGATTCACATATCCAACTTATTCCAAACATACACAGAAGTTTTTAAATCACTGAATCAAGCATTGCTTTTAAATTTAAATTCAATTACTTGAAATTAAATAAAATGACAGATTCAATTCCTTAGTTTCACTTATATACAAAATCTCAACAGCCATATGTGGCTCTTGGCTACCATATTGGACAGAGCAGATCTAACCTGCCATCTCCATAAAGTATCTATAGCCACCTACCTTTCCTCTCTGGAATTCCTCTTTTCATACGATTAAAGTCAAACCAAAAAAGTATAGAATGGCTTTTCTGGACAAAGGTAGCCACACAGAGCCGCTTGCAGTAAAAAGGTCAAGGCCAAATAACAGCAAGGAGTCTAGCCTGATTTATATGTATAGCCATCTACTTCCTAAATTCTCAACTGCCTATAGTAGCTCTAGTCTCCTACTACACAAAACTAGGAAGATTTTTCCAAGGTTCTGTGTCCTTGGATCGACTCTGTGCCCGGACAGCTTGTCTTAAGTTGTTAAGCTCCCCAAAAGCAAGCCACTGGGTTTTACTAAAATACTAGTCCCTTTCCGAGTTTGGTGTTTGGGTGTTCTCTGGGACTCCTTAGTGATTTCTAGTTGAAAATTTTAACCCAAAAGTCTAAAGGAATTCATCTGAGGAAAAATACACAGAAGCTTGCAGAGGAGAGATGGTAGGGCCCTCAGAGGCCATGATGATAAAGCAACGTTACAGGGAGGCAGAGATAAAAGGATATTGGAGTATTCAAAGAGAAAGGGAACCTGTGAAATTTAGGCAGATGCGGGGGGTGGGGGGGATGGGGTGGGTGTGATTTGGCAGAAAAGGGTCGGAATCACTGGGTTGGAGCCTTAGAACTAGACTCTGGTCAAGCTGACCAGAAACTGAAGTGAAATAGATCTATACTGTCCTTCCGGCTGCCACTGCTTAGAGTCCAAAGCAGTAGGGAACATGTCTTGTTGGGGAACAGCAACCAGAGTACCAGTGGTTGAAACGGAGGGCTCTTTGGTTTTTAAATGAAAGTCAATCAGACCCTACAGTACTCTCAAGTATTTTCCCACTTTTGTTAAGCTTAATGCCAGCTTATGCACACAACACACTCACTCATACACACATTAAACAGAACCATAGAAAGGGTCTCGAATAGTTCCTTAAGAAAACAACAGCAACAAAGCCTTTGAAACTATTGATAATTAATAAGCCAGGCTGTAGCAATTAATATGTGCAGAGATGGGGCGCCTACTGTTCTCCGAGCCATAGCTCATTTAAAATACTCACCCTGTAATTTATGAGTGATATTTAATACCTCAGTGACCATAAACCTCAATGTTTTATTACCACTGCTTAGCATACCTTTGATGTGCTGCCCAGCACTACACAATCCAAAACAAATTACTTTCAGGAAGCTGGATATTATATAAATGCAGAAAAGTCATAAATAATGCACAGGAGGAACATTTTCTGTGGGTTCCGAAGGGGCACAATGGGTCTCTGTGAGTCTGACTTCTCAAGCATCCCCTGGGCCCTAAATGAAGGGCAAGAGGGCTGTCTGTCTGAGGAGTAGTTGTCAGGCATGGCGGGAATGCTGATTTCCAGGCTCCACTGACACCATTTCTTAGGCCTAAAGCTATTCTATTAGCAGAAGCTAATGTAAATCAGCTGAGGATCCTTCAGGAAGCAGGCAGTCTTATGCACTGTTATCATAAATGTGAATTCCTATGTCCCAATTCCAAAGGCAGTTTGGCAACATCTCAGTGAGTCCACCCTTAGATCCAGGCAATGTCACTTCAGAAGATCTGTCCATAGATAAACTTGCACATACGCAAAATGATGTAGGTGGTCTGTAATGTTGCCATGTCATTCACTGAAGCTGTGTCTGAACTGGAAAATATTGAAAAGAGCCAGAAGCCCACCAATAAGAGACTGGTTAAATAAATTATGATACATCAGCTGGAAGGAATACTTTGCGGCTAATATAAAGAACTGGGAAGATCTCTATGCCCGAGTGTCTACAAGGTATATTGTGAAGACAGAAACACAAGGCACAGCAGGGTGTGTATGGTCCTCTAAGGGTTTCAGAGCTAAAAAGTCAGAAAGGATGCACCAAGACAATATTAACTGTAGCAATATTAATTGTAAAATGTGCCCACCTTTCCCACGCTTAGGAAAACACAAGGAGGACAGAGGGGTTGTCAGAACCTAGAAACTTAAGGAGACATCCCATGGAGCTAGGACTCAGAAGTCTCAGAAGGGGTGTCACCTGGCTGGTGTTGCGGTTTCTTTGGGGAAGGAAGGCACAGACATTAAGACAGGTTCTGGGGGTGCAGGTACTAGCTGCAGTTGGGAACCAACTGTGCCGCCACGTTCCCATCTTCCTGCCTTCCTGTCTTCCTCTAGTATATTCTATTGGCTGCTTCTCACAGAGAACCAGCTAGCTGACAGAGGAAAAATGTAGTTCCCAGAGTCCCGAAGTAGAGTAGAGAAGGATGGATGTGAAGTTGACAGGCAGTCAGTTAGTAAGTAGCACACTGGATTTAATAAAAATGGCCTCGTTGGGCACCGGACCATACATGTGGCTGTGGGAAGTGGTGTAAGTTATGATGAGCTTCCCATCCTAGTCTGGAGCTGCCCTTTCCCACCATAGCCTGGGATTAGCACTGGCGCTAAGGGTGAGGTTTAGATTCACACCCGTAGACGATGTCTCTTCTGTGGGCTAAAGCCTTGGTAGGCTTCTTGTGTGCATTATTTTTATTTACCCCTCTGATCTCACTTAGGATGAAGAATATCATTGTCACTTCACACATGCGAAACTTGATTAAGAAAAAGAAATTCTTCTAAATAGAGGACCTCTCCACCTCTGTATCTCTTCCACCTACTCCTCCTGTCAGCTAATGGAGGGTTAGTTGTATTAAACAGATGAGTGGTTTCACCAACTCACACGAAATCACCCCTTGGGTCTTACTTGGGATGGATGAGATGGCCGCGACACTGTGACTGAGCTATTGCACAGTTGTAGCGGAAACAAGTTGGGGCCTATTCCTTAATCCGAAAGCACCTGGCCCTGGGGAAGCTGACTTACCAATTGCCTGTCTGTCTGCACTCTCCAGCTTCCTCTTTTCTGCATCCATCTCTCGGTGCCCAATCCTGAAAGATGGCTCAGTGGCCAAATGAGCTTTGCAACAGGAAAGACAACAGTTGACACTATCTCCTTGAGTCAACAGCCCTGGCCAAAAGCAAAGAAAAAGATAGTTCTGTGGTATGATTCCAAAGGAAATGTTTGGAGGAGTGGGTTTTACACGTCTTCCCCAAAAGGCAGAATTGGTCTATCACAACAAGGTCTTAAAGCATGTTTGTTAGTCTTGTCAATGCCTTGCCGACTTCTCCCCACCCCCCAGTGTTTTCTATTCAGGTCAGAGAACACCCCCACACATATTTCTCCCATGATGGTGACTGGATGGAGGGCTAATTTCAGTGTTTGTCCTCTTATCTGGAGGCCATACTCCACAAAGGAAATTCTTAAAAACCAAAAAGAAACTTATTTACCAATAGCGATGATGCCAAGTGAGTAGCAAGCAGCTCTTAACCGGGTTTTATAAATAGAGTAGGAAGAATATTTTCACAAAGCAGATAAACAATAATAAATTAACCAAGACATAAACCTTGCCCTTCAAGTGGCTTGCTTGGATAAACAACACTTGTGCCCTCCTGAAGAAATCATAAGAAATTCGAACTTACAAAATAACCAAATTGACAAATGATTATTTGCTTTCCAAAGGAATCTCTGAAAAATTACCATAAAACCTTCTTTTAGTTTTTTCCTCAATAAGGGTCCCTTTCCCCAAATCCCTTTCTGTTTAGTTACCTATGTATTTAGAAATAAGTCCATTTTGGGAAGTAAAGGGCACCAATATTCAATACAAAAGGTTTTCATTTTTCTGGTGAAGCTCTCTTTGAATCTCAGTATTGAATCCAGGTCCGAGTATTTCTCACTTCGGTTTCACTTCTCTTGCTTCCTGTGGAATCCTAAACAAATAGTCTAGTGATTTGGGGGTGAATTCCCCAAGCCTCTCCTCATGATCCTCTGTCTGGTGGTGTTCTCCCCAGACATGCCATTCTTGGGACTTCTCTGGGTGACCAGAGTCAGAGTGGATGTATCGGTTCCTTGCGCACAATGGATTGAGCTTGAGTCACTCTACTTACCACCTAACATGTCAAAGGTAAACTGGATCCTTTCACTTTCAGTTGCAATGTTACTTCGGACAAGGACTAAAGAAAAAACATTTGAACTTAGAAAAGATTGAAATCACATTACCCCCGCTCTAATACACTTATACCCCCCACTCTCTTTTTCTCATAATACTTTTATATGAAAATGTATGTACTGAGATGTTACCACAGACTTCTCAGACTTACTCAAACCCACAGACCTCAATACTGGGCAAACAAATCTAGTAAAATTAGATAGTCTTGGTAGATTTCTAAAGCCTCCAGTTTCCAACCAGGCTTGACATAGCATCAGGAAAAATCCTTTTGTGTGATGTGATGGTTTTGTTGCCAATCCTAAGTCACCTTTCAGTGGGGTTACAGTTTGAAAAGCTACAGTTAAAAATGTTAACTAAGTAGATTAGACTTTCAGAAATTAGAGTAGAGTTTGAATTGAGTTAAAGATTTGTGTTGTCCTCGATTTTACTTGAAATGATTCCCCTTGCCCAACTAATAATGGATTTGCCTAGAAATATAGGTGCTTAATACCATTGTCTGTTGTTATGAAATAGCTGGGGGGCCAGAAAGGCCCAGCGGGAAAGACCAGCTTCTTTAACTTCATGGGAGTTCAGCTCATTAAGATGGTCAAGTGTATGCTCATTACTGTTCACTTGTGACAAGCAATGCCCATTTCAAAAGGTTTTAAAGTAACCTTAATAACTCCTCCATTTGTGTGTGTGTGTGTCTCTCTCCCTCTTCCTCTCCTCTCTCTCTAAATATATGTATTTAATAAAATGTAAATTTTCTGAAAGGTACTGTTGAAAAGAGCCCTATTATTAATCTCTGAGTGGAAATCTGATCATTTAGAGGTAAGGTAATCTCCCTCCTAACAGCTGGGTGGGCCCTCTCCAAGTTTGAGGAGGCATTTAGACCACCCAAAAGCAACCATAATGCCAATATATTTTGAATATAAATGTAAAGTAAATGTTAGCTTTCCCATGATTTGTGCTAAGCACAATAAACATCAAGTGAGACCAGAAAAATCATAGAGGCTTTAAGAAATTTGCTTTGATGATATTAACAATCAGACAAAGATATCAGACTCAGTTCCCTTAAGAACAATTACATATTCTCCTTCTCTCGGGTCAGATCTAATAGCACCCAATGTTGAAAAGGCTCTCTGTTGTTCTCTCCACATAGGCAGAACCAGCTGGCCAGTGCCCAACAAGGTGAACCTCTCTGCAAGGGAGCAGGGTTCCATACCTGGGAGACAGCATTCATCCTAATCTATTTATTACTCCATGTACACAAGCTGTTTCTCCACTTTGTCAAATGAGCTATTAACTCCTGTGTAGGGGCCATCTCCTTTCCTTGTTCCTCCCCCAACTACATAGAATCTATTAAAAAATATAGATTGTGAGAGCCTAAACATTTGACTCAAATGAACTAGGGTATCAGCAGACCGTGGAGACACAAATCAGGAGAGAGAAGAAAACATGAGCCACAGCAGGAAGACCGGAGCTGAAGGGTGAGGATGAGCTCTGATTTCTAAAAAAACAGAGAGGTTCATAGTGATTAGAGTGGGTTTCTCACAGTGTCAAGCCAGTGAATAAGGGTCCTGAGATGGACGGACGTCCAAGACTCCCAAGCGCACGGAGGCAACACGATGAGTGAAAAGCAGTCTGGATGATGTGGTGAGCTGAAAACACACACTTTGTGTAAATGCGGGGAGGAGGAGGGAGAGGCTCCCTCACTCCAGGCTATTGGAGTGATATGCCTGAAGGGATACAGCACCAACATAGTTAACTGATTTTCAGGAGAAGCTAGAGTTCCAAAAATCTATGAGAACTCTCCCTGTTTTCAAATGTTACAAGATAAATTTTAAAAACATCTAAATACCAGGCAGGCCAAACAAAACACTTCTGTAGGCTGCCAGCTTGCAGCCTCTGTTCTATGGGACGAACATCTTGGGGGAAGCAAACAGAGATGGGCAACATGTCATCACGGGGATGCAAGCATGGAATGAGTGGTTAGACTCTAACACTGTGAAGGTCCTTTCCAACCCTGAGACTCACCCAGCACTGATAAAGCAAGACCTGGGGTCAAATTTGCTGATGACCATGGATTCTGGTCCTTAACCCTAGCAAAGCATGAATTCTACTCCCACGGTAATGAATACCACGAGTGTCCCAGTCCCTTCCCTGATTTTCGACTCAAGCATTTCTTACTGGTCTCCAAGGAAGCCCATGAGAACAAACTTAAAAGTAAGCCAAGTGTTTTGATGTTTATCAAATACCAGAGGTAGACCTTTCTCTTCCATAGAACAAACTCAGAAAATTATACTTAAAGCCTTTCAGTAACAGAAATCATTTACCCAAAATTTCAGTGCATGGCTACTGCCTGGGACTTTACAGGTGAATGGAGTCACAATTTTAGTACTTGGGTGGCCCTCCCTGATGCTTTACCAAATGTCACTTGCAAAGCAACAGGTCCCAGACCTTTCATGGACACCTAGAACCAAACTAAATCTCAAGAGCAACAACAAAAATAATGTTAGTACTTTAAGACCAGGTATTTATGGAATCAAAGACCCAAGACAGAAGACCACAAGAAAGAGAAAGCTGTGACCCATCATCTTTTTTATGAACTGTGACCAGTGCTTTCTTTCTCAATGACCACTTGCCAGTTCTCTGTTATTCAGAACCTGCTGGGCTCAAGCCAAGCCGAGAGAGGGGACTACCTCTCCCATCACCAGCATGGGTCACATGTAGTTCTTCTGAATATGGCAGAAAGGCAGAACGTGGTTCAAACAACAGGTCCAGGAAGCTGCCCAGAGACTTTCAAATTATGAGACCAGGGACATTTATCCAGGCCTGTTCTAAGACCTTTTTATACCTGGGCCACATAGACATAGTTTTTGCATAGGCACCTGTGGTCCATCTATTGAGAAATGAATTTATTGTTTCTTCATTTCCCTAGAGAAGTGGCATTCTTTTTTTTTCCAGTATTCATTTTTGGTTTTCATTGACTTTGTTATTCTTGGGTGTGAAATGGTATATAATCCTTTATTGTTTTATTAAGTAAATACATCAGGCACTGGAAATGCAGTCAAGGCAAACTTAACTGGTAAAATCCTTACCCTTAAGGAACTTATCCTTGAGTGGCCATTACAGCACTCTTATTTTTTTGTTTCACAAAATGACACAGAGAGCTCATCCTGAATTTTGAGCTTCAATAAAATACTTCATGTTGGGGACTCTGTCACCAAAAGCATAGAAAAACATATTTTCCTACTTCATGGTACTAGCATTGGACTTTCATGGGGTCCCAAAAGGAAGTCAGGTTTTATGGGACAAGTTCAGTTTTTCAAATCTTGGGAAGGCAAAGTGATCGAATCTCTTGCAAGATTCCATATGGGGAGGTGAGGGACCAGGTATATTGAGAATCTGGCAAAACTAAGGTAAATTATCTTCTGAATTGATTCAGCCATTTGTAGCAAGCCCTTCTGTGCAATTTTCACGACTTCTTTATGGTAATTAGTTTCATGGATTATTGCCAAATGGCATATTTTTCCTACTCCAAGCCCCTTTCTAAGCACTCCTGGGAATGTCTGAAATATGAGATAAGCACTCTTAACCCAAAGTTTTATTAAAAAGTTTAATTAACACAAATGCCAAATGACACATTGATTGCTATTAAGAAGGTAGACTACATGTAAATCTGTGAACCACTGAGTGACTATAAAACCCACTTCCCTCAGCAAGCACAGAGCTTTATTTCTCCTCGCCATCAGGCAGGAAAGCCCTCGGGACACACTTGCCCACCGTCTGTCTGCCTGCTGGATTCTCAGGAATTCACTGCACGCTGTGAAGCTTGGTAGCGGTAGGGAATCACCCTGAACTTGCTCTCTGTCAAACCTTTCCTCCTCCCCACCGGCCTGACCCCACTCTGCCTGGGCCTCTGGCTTTCATCTCCTTTACACTGACTTCTGGGAAGCCACCAGGCTCTCTCACTTGTCCAAACCTCGTCCCTTACCTGGGAAACACACTTTTCCTGGATCCTCTCTCAAGCCTCCAGAAAATTACTGAATTTCTGTCTTTTCTAGCAGAGTCCTCCATTAGAACCTTGGTTTTTCAAGGGCAGAAACCACATTCTTACACATCCTTTTATCTTCAGCACCTCTCACTACTCGTTTCTTTCAGAGTGAAAACATGAAGGCCTTATCCTGCATTCCCATATCTCTTTCCTGTTTTTTTTAAACATCTTTGTGGAGAGAACTTCCTTTCCCGCTCTGTCTTCTGAGGGCCTCTACCCTCCTGCAGCCCCCCACCTCCTTGTCAGTTGATTCCTCGTATCACAATCATGTTGAATAAACATACCCAGCTTCTCCACCTGTAATTAGTGGAGAGACAGAAGGAAAGGTCTAGAAGATCACCTGGAATTCATAGTTACCATGAAATGAACGACAGAGTTCACTACACATTGCTGAGCACTCCCAGCTTGCTCAGGGATCCGCCAGAAATATGAATATATTCACAAACACTAGCAGAGGAGAAGCGAGAAAACGAATATGGACAAAAACAGTAGAGCGAAGGGAAGGAAGCTGAGAGAACAGAAATCAGAAGGGCTCCAGGAACGGCCACAAGAGTGCTGAGCAGAAAGAGCAGGGGTGTGTATGGGTTTTTGCCCCCGAGTCTGCCCCAGGGTCCGCTAGGTGGTTTTGCTGATCTGGGTCATGTGGCTGAGAGAGGCCGGATTCGTTCAGGTGTCTGCAGTCGGTGAGCCAGCTAAGGGCTGGCTGTCCTCCCATGGCTTCAGCCTATAAGGGGCTCTCTTTGCATGGGCCAGAGCACGGGTGCAAGGCCAGCATGGGTGCAAGGCATAGAGAAATACACCTCATCAATTCACGAGAGGAGCTATAAATTCACATTACGAAGGGTATGTGTACAGAGAGGGCTGGAGAGTTGGAGCCATTTTTGCCATCAAAACATGACCCTAGGAGCACCGGGGTGTCTCAGTCAGTTAAGTGTCTGCCTTCGACTCGGGTTATCATCTCAGGGTCCTGGGATCGAGCCCCGCATCGGGCTCCCTGCTCACTGGGTAGCCTTCTTCATCCTCTCCCTCTGTGTTATCTCCTTCGCTTTTGCTCCCTCTCATATAAATAAATAAAATCTTTAAAAAAAAAAAACCCAAAACCACACATCATCCCAAGCCCCAAGCCCCATTTATGAGTAGCAAGGGACGCATACAACTGTCTTATCTTGAGTTCCTCCAGAAGCTGATCCTGAGACCAGAATCCAAGGGCCAATGGTTACTCTAAAGAGCCAACACTGGCAAGAGTGTGAGGAAGTGAGAAAGTGAAGGAAAGAGCCCTCCTTTGTTATCAGGCAAGTTCCCACTGAGGATAACTGAAGACGACTCTTGTTGAGAAACTCAGAGCAGGTAGAGAACACACGCCTTAGAGGGGTCCCACTGAAGGAAGAGGAAGCTGGGGTATTTATAACTCAGTTCCTCTCAGCCATGGGCTGTGACCACGTGGCGGGTGGGGGTGGGGAGGTGAAAGTGGCACATCTGTGCAGGGGGGCTTTGGATCAGTAGAAGGAGCAAACTAAGCTCCAAGGTCAGCCAGAGAGAGTATTCAAGCCAAGAACGGCCAACTGAGAAGCTGAGCAGTGTGTACTCAAGTGGTAAGGGCGAGAGGATGTGGCAGGGTGCTGACCGCTGACCCGTCCGTGACCGCGCTCCACAGCTGTAGACAGCAGCAAAGCCTGCCAGAGGTTATGGTATAGCTAAGTGGAAGGATGATGGGTGAATCCAGGGTTTCCTTATGGACAAATTCCCTCCCATCTCTGAACCTCATTTTCCTCGACAACAGGTACTTCATAAGCATTTTATGAAGATAAAATTGAGGCCATGTATTTACAGTACCCGGTAGATACATAAATGCTATGTATGTACAACTAGATGTTAATATCAAGATATTTTTTGTTTCCATTTATTCCTTTCTCCATAATCTGGGTGGAAAGAAACACATCCTTTCAAATGTTGGCTTAGGCCCTCACACTGGGGCCATCCTTTGGCGTCTGCTATAGGCTTCCAACAGCAAAGGACAGAATAGGACCTAGAAGATAAAGAAATGGCAACATCTTTATAGAGCTTGATAACATGGGAAGTATTCCCACAGGCAACTTCTCTCCTTCAGTGAAACAGGACCAACACCAGCAAATGCTTGTGATAGAAAACTGCTCCCTCCTGTGTGCACACAGACTTGAATAGGAACCATCAGCAGCCAAGTATATATTTAATTATGCTGTGCTTTCTTCAGAAGGCACTCTTTTTTTTTTTTAAGGTTGTATTTATTTATTTGACACAGAGAGAGAGAGAGCACAAGCAGGAGGGAGTGACAGGCAGAGGTAGAGGGAGAAGCAGATGCCCTGTTGATCAGAGAGCCTGATGTGGGACTTGATCCCAGGACCATGGGATGATGACCTGAGCTGAAGGCAGATGCTTAACTGACTGAGCCATCCAGGTTCCCCATCGGAAGGCACTCCTTCCTCACCCTTTCTGGAACCCTTGTTTGTTCTTTACTGATGACCTTTCATGCTGGGCCGCTATTTAATGAAATCATAATTTTAAAATACAATCCCCTTTGTCTTTGAAGTTCTTGCTTCAGACTTTCTGCTTCTTTCCATGAAGGGTAGGGCCACCCTGGGTAGGAGGACATGGGATCTGATGGACGCAGACCACACATGTCATGAAGAGAGGGCGAGGCTAGGTTCGCGCAAGGAGGTTCTCCGATGTGGACCTACTTACTTCTTCCACTAACCACCCGGAGGCTTCAGTCGATCGTATTGTACAAACTTCATCAGTGCATTTGAAGGCACTCATTTGATTTCCACAGGAGAACTAGAGAAAAGCTTTTTCACAGCATCAAAACCTGCAAGAGACTTGAAGAGATTATTTGGGTCATTATATTGCCTCTAGGCAAATCCTTCTGGAAGCCATCTGTGTTAGATGAGAACTGTGTATATTGAAATGCCAGGGGAATCACGGAGTGTCTTGAGGGCACTATTGTGTGCAACTGTGCCTTTGGTCTAAAGAAAAAAAACCCTCCTGTTATTCTAAGATTTAAAAAGAAAAAAAAGTCCTCCCCCCTCCTCCCTGCTGTCTCTGATAGAAAGAGTATTGTCTTCTCCATAAAATCTATTCTATTTTTGAAATGTTTTTCATGTTCTCAGTATTCTCTTACCAGCATTTCCTCATAGCTTTAATTTTCTATTAGTAATGATGTAGCTAAGGTAGCTCTTTCAAGATTGGCTTCGAGTACTCAGTAAACTTTCTTAATTGTGATGTCCCCAACTCTGGACTTCAGGAAACTTGGGTGTCCATGAAAGTATGTAGGGTGACAGAAAAGTCTTCTAGGGTTGACTTTTTTTTGGTAGAGTTAGGGGGGGTGTTTCTTGTCCTCCTTACTCCCATTTACAACCCTCCCTCCACCAACATCATGATGACAAGAATGCCTTTAGCAGAGAATAAAACTTTTCTTCAACTTCGTTCTTAGCAAGGAGAAAAAGTGCACGTGTTCTAGGGAGAGAGAATGTCAGTGTCTAATTCACATAGATACACAGATGATGGACATCAGGTCTTTTCCAGTTAGTTTTTTTTTTTAGGAGTGGTTGCATACAAGGGTCCCTTGGTAAGAAGAAAGGAAAGGGGTGGGGGGAAGTGTTTGTCATTCTTTGAGGCCATTCTGTATCTTGTTAAACATCCTTCCTGTATTTTAGGAATTTCCTCTAATATCTGTTTTGCTTCCCTGGTATTGAAAATTTACTCAGTTTCCCAGCAATGTTTGTAGCTGGGCATAATCTTGTTAAGATTTCCATTCAGAAAGAGCACCTTGAAGAAGGACATCACTGATCAGAGTTGGTGGTGAAGCATCCATGGGGCGTGGGCAGAGATGCTAACAGAACTATTAGGGGGCCAGTTCCAGATCCCTTGACTGGCCCTCTGAGGCTTCCCAGAAGCAATCCCATGGCAGGGTTTGGGCACTCCTACTACCTGCAACCCATCTTTTAATAAATTAATTTTTTGCTTAGACTAGCTACAGTATGTCCTATTTCCATCTGGAAAGATGGGCTGATCTAGGGTTGTTTCAACAACAGCAGTCCACGGTGGACTTGCTTCCATTCCACTAATACTCAAAGAACTTTTCATTCAGTTGAAATTCCTACCAGACTCTTCAAAGATACTGCAGCCATTTCCCTGTGGAGACAGTCTGGGCATTGATGTGGCCCTTTTAAAAATTATAAATAATTCTCTCTGATACATCACTTTCTGGGTTTGGACAATCAACTCAACAGAGAGAGGACCAAAAGAGCCCCACGTTTTGAACACTGAGTTAGATAGTGTGACCTAAACCACAGCCTGGGTCCCCATAGGTTTTCTGCAGGGTTAAGAGAGAGAGGGCTGGTGACAACAGGCTGTGTAGCAGGACAGCTGTTATGTCTAAAAGTCCTGCTAAAACAGTAGTTTTCAACCTTGGCTGTGTATTAAAATCAGCTGAAAAAAATTTTTTAAATACCCGTGCCTGAGGTGGCACCCTCGGGAATTCTGTTTCCATTGGTCTGGAGTGGAACCTGGGCATCTGTATCTTTTAAAAACTTGCCAAACGAATTCTGAGACCATGGTTGAGACCTCTACCATAGGTTGGGTTCAGGGCATACATACAAGCTAGAGTTCTTTTAGTGGTATCACTGTTACTATTCACCATGTCCTGGTATAGATACATCCTAGTCCATACAGTTGGAATGTTTATGTGTGAGAATATACATCAAATGTTGTGTTCACTGGTCCTGAGAGTGGCAAAACCAACAATAACCCATTCAGGCAGCATACAGCTTCATCTGGGGCACAGTGTTCACCTGATCTGCCCAGTATGCTCTCCAGGAGAGGACTCCATACATTGTACGGATCTACCTGGTTTAAGTAAATCTTCTCAGTAATACCAGCGCACTTCATTCCACATTGAATTTGATAAAACTAACAGGAAGGCTAGTTAGAAGTGATCCTACTTTGGGTCATGCATTTGATATCTCTTACTAAATAATTAATGTAGAAAACCCCCCCCCACACACAGATAACTTAGGTTATCTACCAGTATGAACCAGAACAATAATGGGTTGTACAGAAAATTGAGAGGCTGGGTTAACCTTGATCTCGCCAAGGAGGCCAGCAGGGTCCAAAGGACAGAGGTTCCCGGGAAATAAATTGTTGCCGGAGCAGCAGGGGGACTGCCCAGGAATGGAAAGCCAGAAGGTATAATGGCACAAATGGAGATCATCCTGATAACAGGGTAACAGAAGTCAAAGAGACTAGAGTCAGGGTAGCAAATGCACTTAACGCCAAAAAATCAGTTCCAGTGAAGACAGGCACAGAACTGAGTACAAGAAGGAGAAGCAAGTCACTAAAATAAGGCAGGCTGGGACGATCCAATGCAGATGCAAGGTAAGAATTGGGGCCAGTTAGCCAGAATGGAGATCTGGAAGGAGGGAGAAATAAGGGAAATATAGAAGAATCAGTTTAATCCAACTAAAACCCCAAAGCTCATGCCACATGCCCCAGCATCCCCGAAGTCCTTGCCCTCAGGGGCAGCTTCTGATCCTTCCTCATGAGTGTGCCGATGGGACACCTCACCAAATGGGCCTGAGGCCATCTTGCTCCAGGACTGGGTCCCGGTCCTTCGTAAAATCGCCTAGCTCTTTGTCTCCTTCTTCCTGGCCTTGTCTACTCGGTCTGCTTATTTTGGTAAACACCGGTCAGTCGGTCACTTCCAGTACTAAAAAGGTATAGAAATGACAGAACACTCCCTCAGGCTTTTCATTCCCAATTGCTTCAAGCTCAGTCTTTTCCGCTTTTGTGACACAAGCTTCCCCCAGTTGTTTTCTGTTTACCATGCTAAATTTCATCAAAATGTTGCTATGTAAAAGCCATTCTGAAAATGTACAAGACATATCAAAAAACTAAGCATGTTTGTTAAAAGACATAAAAGAAAATCCAGATAAAGACTTTCTTTCCTGCTAGAGAAGACACAATACTGCAAACATTCATGGAGAAACAGACAAATGCATGAATGAAACAGTAGTAGAAATCCAGAATCACACTCACGTGCACTTGGAAAGCTCAGCCGTGATCAAGTGGCATTTCTAAGCAGCGCCAAAAAGACATTACTTAAAGCGTTAGGACAGTTGTTCATCCAATTGCAGGAAAGTACTTAGATCCCTGCCATAAAGCTCAGATCGACCACTGTGGGCAAAGAGATAGGGGTGTCCGGGGTCACCTGCAAGGTCATTGTGCACTGCACCAGTCTGCACTGTGCAAACGCCTGCTATTGAAATGGGAAGAAAGGGGGAAGATTAAGCCCAGATTGGAGCTTCTGCCCCTTGTAGTAAACCAAGGACTGGCCTCATTGAGGATGACCTCAGAGAACTTACAGGAGTTGCTCAGAAAAAATACACACATGACCAAGGGAACTGGTAAATCTTTCCATTAGAAACATCCCTGTAACATCTAAAAATGTGGGTTTAGGTTCTTTTAAGGTCTCCTTAATGATTACTGAACCAGTGATGTAGACCAGGGATCGGCAAACTACTACCTGTAGGCCAAATCCGTCTCATGGCCTGTTTCTATAAATAAGCTCACTAGGAGGCTGGCATGCTCATGGGTTTAAACATCACCGATGGCTGCTTTTGCGTTCTAACAGCAGTTGAGTCATTGCAAGAAAGACCCTAGGGCCCGCAAAGCCAAAAATATTTACTATCTGTCCCATGGTAGAAAAAGGTTGCCAACATCTGTCTCAAGCGCTAACATCATAGCAGGAAAGCAAGGTAGACACTCATGGAAAGAGCTCTGAGCTGGGAGAAAAAGAGAAGTGGTCTGGTTTCTAGAATCAGACCCGCTCCCATCCACTTACCCACTAGACAAGTGCTAACTTGGCTTTAATCTCCTCAGGCCTCAGTTTCTTCATTTTTAATAACAGCATTCAAGTAAGATTCTTTGGACATCTAAAGACAGTAATTCCAGAATGGTCTCCGTGAATGAAAAAGGATAGAATTCATTCATGTTCTTATATTTCACTGTAAAGGATGTATCTTATTTTCAAAGAACAAAACTGTTTTGTAAGCCTTGCTGTGAAGGAAAGAAAGGAATTTAGGAGACAGAAATCCTCAAGTCTGAGCACAGACGAGAAATCAAATTGCGCCTCACATTTTCCAAGGCTTTTATTTTAACTCTTCACACACACATCAGTAATCTGACTCTTTGCCATCGAGAGACAATTGCACGTATTTGCATTTTGTCTGTGTGTGAGAATTTAATTTTTTACAACCCGCTGTGTTTTTCAGGCCCTTTAACTAATAGGCTTTTATCACCTTATGATTGCGTGATTTTCCCTTAATTGCTTTATGACAATACAATTTATTTGGATCACTCCCACCCTGCGGTTTTACTTTCTAATGAGGACTTTCTGAATTTTATGTGTACGGCTAGGCATCAGCTTAATTTTTCAATCCCTCTCCTTCCCCAGAAATGGAGAAATAAAATTGGAGTGAGGCAAAAGCACCCGAGGGAGGCCCTGTGTGCTTTCCTGTGTGGGGAAATGTGTGCGCATGGAGTTTCTACTCTCCCAACAAGCCTCGGCCCCTGTGCTCTCTTGTCCCGGAGGCCTTTTCGGTAACCCCCACACGGCCCTTGAAGGCTTTTACACACAGGAGCACACGCTGTGGACAAGGAGGACAGCTGGCCCAAGGCCATCTGGAGGGGCAAATTCCCTCCTGGTCTGTGACTTGGACTTTATCTCCCCATACACAGCATTTGTTAGGTTTTTCATCTGGATATAAGTGGAAGAACTCATCGTTTTGAAAGCAACCCGAAAAGATCCAGAATGGATTTTCAGAACAGCCATTTCTTTCCTTTGTAAAGTCTACGGTTAAGGCTTCTAGCAAGCCATTTGGTGAGGGTGAACACAATTTGGGTTTACTCAGTTCAGCTCAATACAAAGGCCTCGCGCATCTCTAGTTCTGCCTGTCACTCGGTTCTCTGAGTTGAAGATCTAACAAGAACCTGGAAAGGGAATCCTACTAAGATGGGGACAGCAATGGACAGGACGGGTCTCATAGCCCATTAGATACAAAGCAGATCACGATCCACTGTTACTGTAAAGTCTTTTAATGATTTGATAATAGCTACCATTTCTTCAGAGTCTCCCCTGTGTCAGGTTCTTTATCTACCACTTCTTTTCTTTTTTTTTTTTTTTTTGTTCTTTTTAAGATTTTATTTATTTTTCTGACAGAGAGCTGGAGAGACAGAGAGGCAGGCAGAGGGAGAGGGGGAAGCAGTCTCCCCACTGAACAGGGAGCCCGACCAGGGGCCCAATCCCAGGACTCTGGGATCATGACCTGAGCGGAAGGCAGATGCTGAACCAGCTGAGCCATCCAGGTGTCCCTGTCTACCATTCCATTAAATCTTCAAACAGGTTTAATAAGATGATAAGCTGTATTCCCATTTATGAGATGTACTGACCAAGGGGACATAAATGATATATGGCCCAGCTAGGGTTCATGACCAATATGTTTTCACCGCAAAGCCTTGCTTTTACAAGTGTCCCCTTGGTCTTTCTTACACAGCACTCTCTCCTGCATTAGCTCATTGGATACCCATACCTTAGCTGCTCTGCTAAGGGGACAAGGGGGTATCCTGTTCTCCCTTTTTACAGATGAAGACTGATGAGTAAGTGCTGTTCTTCAAGCTTACAAGGGACAGAGTCAGAGAAGGCAGGCTTCCTGATCTCGGATCTGGCTCCTTCCATAAGTATGTCTTCTTTCTTTTAAATGAAAACCAGTCATCAAACTAGAAAGGCTAGTGCAGCGTGAGCTTACGGAGAGGTCAGAGGACCTGTGTGCTCACAAATCTTCATTCAGAGACAAACTGGAGATGGGAGTCTTGTGGCCCTGGGACCAGGAATCAGCTCTAAGATCTCAGAGTGAGGGAGAAAACAGAGAGACCCAAAAGAATACCCCGGCTGGCCCACCAAGTGATAACCAGGTGGTGAGGAGGAGGAGGAAGACACCAGCTAATGGGTTGAGGCCCCAGCAATGCCCAATGGAGGGCAGGATGTGAGACCTCCTAGGGGCCTATGAGGGTGTCACTCTGTGATCACTGAAGTCCTAGTGATGGCCCAGAGTGTGCAAGAAAAGGCCAACTTAGATTCAACAGGCACCATTTTAAAAGCACCAGCACGTTCTAGGAAAATGATGGCAGTTGGCATTTATTAAGCTATCGTCCAGAGCCCAGCACTGTTTCAAGCCTTAGGCCCATGTTAGCATGTCAGGTCCCATGATAACCCCTAGGTGACACACGAGAAGCACAGAGAAATGACACAATTGAGTCTTGTCATTGGCGAGTGACAGAGCTGGGATTCAAACCCAGGGAGTTCTGTCCCACAGCCTTCCCTGGTGACTGCCACTTCCTGTACGGTGATCATTCAACCAGGATGCCTAGATGCCCCCAACCCCCGCAGAGTCCACCTTTCTAAATCACTAAGCAATTTATTGAATGATACTTGAAACCGATGCTTTTGAAATCCCACTTAGAAAACTGTTGAGTCACACAAGTGACGAAATGGTTTCTGACTTCACAGAACACATCCATGTTCTCAGACACCAGTAAAGTCACCTCAACTTTCACCACCACAGTTGAGACAGATGTAAAGGAAGCAATCAAAAAGTGGTATCAGGAAGATGTTGGTGTACAAGCAATAAAGTCATATGGTTCTGAAGAGAAGTGAAATGTCTAGTTCCTGTGAAACACATATCCCTTAACATAGTCCCAGTTCGTAAAACCGTGGTTGAAGAACAGTGAAATTCAATGCCAGATACCACATTAAAACAAAACCATAATGACCAGTGTTCGGTTCCTAGAAGAAAGTGGTGCTGCTATCAGTCAGAAATGATAAATAATGCAAAGGGAAAGCTTTGAGATTCCAACCCTTCTAGTCCGAGGCTCAGATCTGAAGCAGGAAAACGGGCCCCCCTGGCTGGCCCCACCGAGCCGTGGGATAATGAGACTGGCTTCCAGCCACAGCTGTGGGTTACCCCAGTCCCCGAACCCACAAGTCCCCACCGCAGCTTTTCTCCTGCCTCGAGGCAACCTTCAATTTCAGAAGGGCACAGAATCAAACAGAAAGCAATTAGTGTGGCAGAACCTTGAAAAGAAACCAATAGCCAGGATCTAGAGTTGTCTACAGAAAGCCAGGATTTCCTTATTTGCAGAGAGAAACAACAAGAACAATTAAAAGTTTCAAATCATGTACAATTACTTTCAAGTCGGTTTTGGTAAAACATAAATAAATTTCCTATCAGAGCTTTAGCCCGAGTCCGCTGCTGTTTGTTTGTTTTAGGGAACTCTGCTTTCATCTTTGAGGAGGATGTCATAAAAGCACATTTCAAAAAATTACCATTGGCACCCAGTTTCCTATTTGATTACATTTTGGCACAGAGCCCTGCTAGTAATGTGGAGCCCCTATCTCAATCCCTCTGATAGGGAGAGAATCAGATGTACTACTTCCCTTTCACCACGCTCGCCCCCTAAGCTGGAACAATCTGAGACTGTGGAAACTACGAGAAGTAACTGAAGTTGTTTGAGAAAGTCGGTACTTTCCACTTCAGTTTACCTGGGGCAAATTCATCAGGCCCCCTTGAAACAGCGACACTAGGAGCTCTACAGGTTAGAAGCACCAGATACCAATTACAAGCTGACAACTAAATGCCATAATTAATGATACCTACACTTTAATCTAAAACAAGCCAAAAATGTTGCTGGATAAAGAAAAAAGTAAAGGAAAACTCCATAATTATAATAAATTGGGGTACAGCGGATAGATTTCTCCACCTATCAAACAACAAAGTTCTGTCTTTGAGATGCTCATCGAGTGCTACAATTAACATTGAACTGAGTAAAGATCTCAGGTTAACAACCTCGGAAATTCATGCACGTCAGTGGCACCCACCACACGGCAATTTCAAATGGATGCTTAAAATCAGAGTGTATAGTCTTGTCACAATCACCATTTGGATGCAATGTCTCCTGCGTATTTTCCTGACTCACAGCTTCCGGATTTCCTTTGTTCCTTGCAGATGAGTTGATGGCTAAGTGCACTAGATCTTTTTCTTACGTATTCTTTTGTGCTTTCCCTGGACATTTAAACAAATTCCTGTTTGGAAATCAGCACTAGATGCATTGGCTCTTCATTGAGGGCAATACTCTCCTCTTCTACAGCCTTCTAGAATATGTGTAAAAAGTCTTATCAGACTCCCATCCTCGAGGGTTTGTTTTTCATCATCTTAGTAACAACTGGTGAGTACATATGTGGAAAGATGAGGAGGAGGGACAGAGAGAGAGAGAGAAAAAAAATATATATATATATGTATGTATATATATAGAACCATTCTCTGATAATTTTAAGAGCTTCTGCCAGGATCAGAGCAATATGAAAAGGGGAAAATAGACCGATGGGCGAAGGGCTTTGTGATCCTAAAATGAATGTGTCAAGGTTAAAGTATTCCTCTAATCCCAGGCTGCAGGAGGAAAGCTACGGCTAATAAAGTCCTTCCACGCAGTTCGATTCAGCAGCTTTTGCTCTTGACAAATGGAAACAGGAGTGCAGTCTGGAGACCATTACAAATCACTCTTCTGATTCCCTTAATCCCTTTGTTTCCATTTCTGATCAAAATAAATTTTTTTAAGACAGTATAAAGAAAGAACTTATAAATAGTCTAAATCTTCAGCTTAACAGAAAGACCTTGGCTGGAGCTGTTTCTTCCCCTCAACCTTTTAAGCCACTTAGTGACCCCCTTCCGTCTGCCTCAGGATGCTAGGAAGCCCTTGCTCCCAAGTAAAGTCAAGGCAGCGATGTGAAGACAGTAATGTCTGTATTTCACAGGGTACCAATGAGGTCATTCAATGATCCCAAACCTAGAAATGAGACTTTGCTTAAAGACCTGTTTAACACAAACAGACTTGGAGGAGACCATCCATTCCTGTGACTATTTCTGGTTATGATGACGACAATACCGAGCGTCGACTCAGTACTTCTTATGAGCCGGGCACTCGGCGAAGCTCTTTCTACTCATTCTCACGGTAGGCCTAGGGGGATAAGTATCATGCAGTATTTTTCAGGGAAGAACAAGCTTGAAAATAACTAGCTGGGGGTCGCAGCCAGCACATGGTTGAGTACAAACTCCAGATCTTGGGCAATGCTTTGTAAGGCCTAAAATTTCAAGAGTTGCCTTAGTGTAATTTGAGCCTCTCAAGGGTCCCAAAGGCCTAAATATGATATCCCCTGCTCCCACCAGATATGTCCCAGCTCCTGACCTGGTAGAAAGGCTTCCCAACTGGCTAGCTGCACCCCACCTAGTCCTCAACCTAATGGGTTTTACCACCTTGTCAGCCTGCAGAATTATTCAAACAAGCCAATGACATCCTCCCATGGGAATCAGGAGGCATCTCACAAAGCCTGCCTTCCACAGCCCCTCCGGGTCACTCTGCTCCCTAAGGGCAATTCTCCCGAAGTCCTGTATGGCAGGCCGTATCCTCCTCCCCCCAAGCCGTGAGTATGTGTGACTAATGAGGAGGTGGTCAAAACAAGAGGGTGACTCAAATCCCTGAGACCGTAACTGGTGCCTGTACTGTCTCTGCCAGTCAGCCAGAGAGGAGGAGGACTTACTGAACAGGGGGCTTCTCTCACAGCAAGCTGGACCTCTTTCTCCATATGTGTGCTGCCTCCCTCACCTGACTCTGCTGCTAGGCTGGTGCTGCTTAAGGACAGAGTCAGTACCCAAGAGGCAAAGAGGCCCACAAGAGAGCTGTGGGGTGGCCGGTAGTCTGGTGGTGATGGGAGCTGGGGCTATGAAGCTAGTTAGTGGCCAAACATTCTGGGCTAAATGCTTCATGAGGCCAGATGCTATTTTCAAATAAATGAGATCATTTCTCTGAGCAGATCTATCATGGAGCTGGAGGATCCACAGTGACTGACCCTCCTTTGGTCTTATCAGTAGAAAGAAACCACCACAAAGTAGAGAATGATTCTCATAGGTAAGCCTTAAGTTTTAACCCATGTAGGTGACCTGAGGACTCCACAGCTGAGTTGAGCCCCACGTGTGTCCTAGACTGGGTAAGTGGGAGAAGAGCCAAGACTTGGAAAGTCATATAGTGAAGAGAACGTGATCTAGGCCCAATGCTAGCTAGGTGAACTGATAGTTATTTAATGTTTCTGAGTTCTGTCAACTTCAGCTGTCTAGTAAATGTTATGAAGATTGAGTAAGATAATGAATATCAAGAACCTAGCACATGGTGAGGACACATTAAAGGGAGGAAAGGAGGTCCCATCCTTCTTTTGGGGTCTCTGTTCTAGATTTAACCTAACACCGCGTCCCTAGCTGAGTATACTAGCTAAGGAAACAATGTTAATATGTGGGAGTGGTCAAGTTCTAAGATTCAGATGGCTTCGAAGTGTGAAGAAGCAAATCTCTCCCTCTTACAAGTTTTGGCCAATGTCTATGTCATAATGCCTCTTTTTCTAAAATTAAACTCAGGGCTTGAGGAATTTTTTGGTTTTATTTTGTGATGATATGTTTGTAGTTGTTGCTATTTTATTTGCATTCGATAGGTTCTATTTGTGTTCCTTATTTTGGAAGAGAGATTATTTGTTTTCAGTAGGATGCTGCCTTTGGATTGAAAGGCAGCCCAAACTTTTTGAAGGATAAGGGTCCTATAGCAACATATTAAATGATAATTTACATATCTTAGCATGCTGTGCTACCTTTGTATTTATTTATTCATTTTTATTTTTAAAAATTTTATTATGTTACATGCTGTCTTTTTAATAATGGCATGATCTTGAGCAAATCACTACTTTCTCATCCCTCAGTTTTCTCAATTATTGGGTTACATATGCTGTAAAGTCAGTGCTAGTGAGCTACTAATCATATTTTTGTAATTATCTCAAGTTTATAAGGAATGCTTCTCTACAATGTTACAAGGTAGATTTAGAGCATTTGATTTCTAAGAACTGGGGTTTCTGATCATGAGCTTTTTGGCTTTAGTTACTTGTCAGTTCCCAAGGGCCAAAGTTCCCCCACCTACTCTCACTGGCCACTTCCATGGGGCTTCAACCCACCTTACTAAATTCAAATTGATGATATATTTGCTTCATCTCTCCTTTTGCTCAGATTCTTGATGGAGACTGGAATTCCTGTGGAAAGACAGTCCAGTTAGCTACTTTCTCTTGATAGCATTAGGGAAGTTTGAAGTGTATGGAGCCCACCCAAACTCTCATGGTGGTAGCAGGGACCAGCACAGTCTTTCTCCCTGTGCTTTGCGATAACGTAGGCACTATCAGTGATTCCCCCCAGCAGCTCGGAGAAGCCAGTTCTATGAAGCCAAATCAGGACAGACCATTTCCTCAGAGCGGGGTGTGTCTCAACAGGAAGAGTGGGTGAGGTGAATACTTCTGAAAGAACCCCCAAGCAGAAAGCATGGCCTTCTGGGCTCTCTTTATTGTTTCTCTGAATAGTTCTCTTAACATCACTTGGGGGATTCAGGACTGTTTTCTTGAAGCAGAAGTTTCCCTGGAGTTCTTTACCCTCCCCTAGTCTCCTCTCTCATAATCATGTCCCTTCCATGATGCAGCCACTGAACTAGAAACACACCATCAGTTCAGGTGTACAAACTGTTTACACAACAAGGTGAGGGAATCTCAAAGTACAGGTGACACAGAGATTAGGTGAGTTACAAGCACAAAGCCTAACATTACTCAATTAGCTTGGCAGAGGTTTAAAGCATTTGGTTCCACTCAACAAACATTAAACAGCTCCTCACTCTCCCTGTTTCTTTCTCCCAATTGTCACTCCCCCACCCCATCTAAAACCCTAGTCTTTTGTATTCACTATCCTGTCTTTATTCTTGCTAAGATTTTTAGTCTTTCATCCAAAGGGTATATTTTGTCTCCTGGAAAAACAAGGGCATATTCTTTCTGGATGATACATCAGTCCACTTAGCTTTAGAGAAAATCCTTCTTCTAGAAACCTCATGGACCTTGACTCTCCCTTCTGAAATTGCCCACAAGTCTCTCATTCACTGGGATTCAGAAGAGCCTTCATTATCTCTGTCAAGCTCTATCTCAGTCTTGGTCATCTTGGATCTTCCAAGTTTACTTGAGTTTTACTCTTTCTTCTCCATGGTCCTCTGAAAAGGCTCCAGTTTCTACCTGTACAATTAGTGGATGGTTATTTCCATGTGTATGAGTTATTAACAGCATTCAATAGTTCTATGTTTCTCTGGCATAGGCCTCTCACACTTGGTCCTTTACACACTTGGACCTCCACACACCTCAGCTTCCTGCTGTCTGGACCCCCTAAACACCTATGGGGAGAAGCAGTGCATTCCTGATGGAGAGAATAAAGAATTCTGTCTACAAGGGACCATTTGAGAGGATCTTTAAGAAGGAAGAAAGGAAGGAAGGAAGGAAGGAAGGAAGGGATAAATTAAAAAGAAAGGAAGAGACTTCAAGCTCTATTACAAAGCTGTCATCATCAAGACAGTATGGTATTGGCACAAAAACAGACACATAGATCAATGGAACAGAATAGAAAGCCCAGAAATAGACCCTCAAATCTATGGTCAACTAATCTTTGACAAAGCAGGAAAGAATGTCCAAAGGAAAAAAGGACAGTCTCTTCAACAAATGGTGTTGGGAAAATTGGACAGCCACATGCAGAAAAATGAAACTGGATCATTTCCTTACACCACACATGAAAATAGACTCAAAATGGATGAAGGACCTCAATGTGAGAAAGGAATCCATCAACATCCTTGAGGAGAACACAGGCAGCAACCTCTTTGACCTCAGCCACAGCAACTTCTTCCTAGAAACATTGCCAAAGGCAAGGGAAGCAAGGGCAAAAATGAACTATTGGGACTTCATCAAGATCAAAAGCTTTTGCACAGCAAAGGAAACAGTCAACAAAACCAAAAGACAACTGACAGAATGAGAGAAGATATTTGCAAACAACATATCAGATAAAGGGCTAGTATCTACAATCTTAAAGAACTTATCAAACTCAACACCCAAAGAACAAATAATCCAATCAAGAAATGGGCAGAGGACATGAACAGACATTTCTGCAAAAAAAGACATCCCGATGGCCAATAGACACATGAAAAAGTGCTCCACATCACTCGGCATCAGGGAAATACAAATCAAAATCACAATGAGATACCACCTCACATCAGTCAGAATGGCTAAAATTAACAAGTCAGGAAATGACATCTGCTGGCAAGGATGCAGAGAAAGGGGAACCCTCCTACACTGTTGGTGGGAATGTAAGCTGGGGCAACCACTCTGGAAAACAACATGGAGGTTCCTCAAAAAGTTGAAAATAGAACTACACTATGACCCAGCAATCACACTACTGGGTATTAACCCTAAGGATACATAAATAGTGATCTGAAGGGGCATACCTGAATGTTTATAGCAGCAATATCCACAATAGCCAAACTATGGAAAGAACCTAGATGTCCATCAACAGATGAATGGATAAAGAAGAGGTATATATATATACAATGGAATACTATGCAGCTCTCAAAAGAAATAGAATCTTGCCATTTGCAATGATATAGATGGAACTAGAGGGTATTATGCTGAGCGAAATAATCAATCAGAGAAAGACAATTATCACATGATCTCCCTGATAGGAGGAATTTGAGAGGCAACATGGGGGGTTTGGGGGATAAGGAAGGAAAAAATGAAACAAGATGGGATATCAGAAGGGAGATAAATCATAAGAGACTCTTAATCTCACAAAACAAACTGAGGGTTGCCGGGGAAAGGGGGTAGGGAGAGGGTGGTTGGGTTGTGGACATTGGGTAGGGTATGTGCTATGGTGAGTGCTGTGAAGTGTGTAAGCCTGATGATTCACAGACGTGTACCCCTGGGGCTAATAATACATTACATGTTTTTGGGGTTTTTTTTTTTTTGAAGATTTTATTTATTTATTTGACAGACAGAGATCACAAGTAGGCAGAGAGGAAGGCAGAGAGGGGGAAGCAGGTTCCCCACTGAACAGAGAACCTGATGCGGGACTCGATCCCAGGACCCTGAGATCATGACCTGAGCCAAAGGCAGAGGCTCAACCCACTGAGCCACCCAGGCACCCCAATACATTACATGTTAGTAAAAAATAAAAAATTAAATTAAAAAAAGAAAAAAAAATTTTTTGAAAAAGAAAGGAAGAAAGAAAAAAAAGAAAGAAATTTTTAAAAAGACAAACTCTATAAGCATGTTAAAATTGTATGGGGGGAAGGGATGAGAGTCAAATTATACATGTGATCCTTTTATTCAAAAAGTTGTCTCATTACTTTGTAGTTAAGGTGGGGGTGGGGGTGGAATAGAAAAAAGCATTGTTTACAAAGTAAGATTAAAGTCAACTCCAGGTAACCCATTAGTGCCATGGAAGAGAGGCTGGGTTTTGGCTTCCTATTCTATTATCTCTTTAGTATCCCTCAGTAGTATCACTCACTTATTTATCCTTTCCTTTACTCACCCATTTTCTGTCCTTTCCTTTCATCTCTGTGGCTAATTCAGTTAATGTTTGCTGAATATTCACATGCTCTTCTCCATCTCCCTGGTTCTCTCAGAGTGCAATGGGAGAATACGACTGTGAACAGAAATAACATATTATGTCCCGGGAGAGGCACTTAAAAGCCAGAGTGCCTTCTCCCTCTCTCTCTTACCCAGCAACCTTGGAAGCCATGTGTGGAGAGAACAGAATCACGAAGTGGCAGGAACCTGGATTCCTGATTCTCTCAAAAGAGGCGAGTCCCTGCCAAATGACGCTGGACTTGGTGTGAGAAACAAACTTTCACTCTGCTGAGCCCCTGACATTTGGGGGTTCATTTGTTAACACAGCCTAGTCTAGCCTAACCTGATTGATTTGATTAGTCTATCTCCACTACCTTCAGAATATGAAGTATATTTTTGTAAAAGTGTGGTAGGGCTAGTATCTTGAGAAGATATAAAATTTTTCTTCTGTCTTTTCCTCCTTACTATATTTCTTTTGCTCCCTTTCTATTTAAATTGGTGTGAGATTGTTGTTCCTACCAAGTCAGTCAACCAAGACGCATATGTGAATTTACTTGTACAAAATCCGTGTTAGCCTAGTGGTATGTGCCCCACCCTGAAGGACTGGCTCTGGGCAAAAACATAATGAAGATCTTTCAGGTCAAATTGCTCTGCCTACATGAATCTAATGTCCTTGTATGCTGTGGAGTATCACTCCCTCAGCCCCACTCAACTGAGAAGTCTTGTGGGTGAAGACTCTGGAATGCAGATTCATTCCCAGGAAATACTACTGCAAGGAGGATTGCCCATATATGACAGATCAGACACAGTAGGTGACACAGTTCTGCACTCATGCCCATTCCTTGTCTGCTCCTGGCCCACCCTGTGTCATACACACCTGCATTGCACTAAAATTCCCTTAAGCTATGGAAATGCCACAACAATCTCTATTGGTATTTTAGATTCTCTGTATTTTCTTTACCACATTTTTCATAGGTATGTATGTGTATAGGTACATATGTATTTAAATAGTTTTTACAAAAAAACTGTCATTAAAGAAAAAGTTAAATCACTTCATCGACCTTGCTGAGTAGTTTGCTGCAATGTTACAGGATTTTCTCAGATAACATTGATCATATCCTGTAATGTAACATCAGCACTTAACCTCTGAGTTTAAATAAATGTTTTATTTGCCTTTAAGCGGCCGTAAGAAGTTATATCACACAATTAGCTGCATATCACTATTTAATTAAGGAATCATCTTTCCCATTTCACTGGATCCTACCTACTTTCCAGCACAATCTGATGCTTAAAGCTCAAGGGGAAAGTAATTCATGGTCTTCATTGTATGACAAACTATTCATGAGCCACTCCTTAAAGATATTTTTCTTCAATCAAAAGTTATTTAGTGGGAGGGGCACCTGGGTGGCTCAGTGGGTTGAGCCTCTGCCTTGGGCTCAGGTCATGATCTCAGCGTCCTGGGATTGAGCCCCGCATCGGGCTCTCTGCTCAGCAGGGAGCCTGCTTCTCCTTCTCTCTCTGCCTGCCCCTCTGCCTACTTGTGGTCTCTCCCTCTCTCTGTCGAATAAGTAAAATTAAAAAAAAAAAAAAAAAGTTATTTAGTGGGGGTGCGTGGGTGGCTCCGTCGACAGAGCATCTGACCCTTGATTTCAGCTCAGGTCATGATCTCAGGGTCATGACATTGAGTCCAGCCCTGAACTGGATGTGGAGCCTGCTTAAGATTCTGTCTCTCCCTCTCCCTCTTCCATCCATCCCCACCCACTCACACACCCTTTTTCTAAAAAAAGTAATAACAATAAAATTTTTAAAAATCTAATTTTTTAATCAACATATTATTTGCTTCAGGGGTATAGGTCTCTGAATCCTCAGTCTTACACAATTCACAGCACTCACCATAGCACATCCTCAATGTCCCTCCCCAATGTCCATCGTCCAGCCACCCACCCCATCCTTACCCCCACCCCAACCCACCAGCAACCCTTAGTTTGTTTCCTGAATTTAAGAGTCTCTTAGGGTTTGTCTCCCACCCACCCCCAGTCTTATTTAAATGAAGGGGAAACTCTCTGACAATCTCCTCCCTCATATGATTAACTTGTGTTATACAGATTTCTCATCTTGTTCATTTTGGCCATTAAGTTTCCTTTTAAAGTGCATTAGTTTCCTTAGAAACAAGAATGTCACTAATTTGGGAAAAGCTTAGAAATGTCCAGACAAAATGTAGTATACAGTAAATTACTGCAATGTCTTGAAATGTGTCTCCTGGTTTGGCTTGAGAAATCAAAGGATTTCTAAGAAGATCGCTGTGGTTACTATATCTAGGATATAAATTTATCTGAGAGATTATACACTCACATTTGGGCCTCTCCCTAACTATTTTATATAATCCTGATAAAATATTTCCCGAGAACTGAAACCCTCCCTTAAATTTTGCTACATTGCTTGATTATCTTGGAAAAAACGACAGCTGAATTAAAGGAATTGTTTACTCTTATAGTAAAATGCAAATGTTGGTATTCTGGCCTCACCTGTGTTTGTTTTATTAGCCTCAAAACTTTTTTTTTTTTTTTTTTTTAAGATTAACTGAGGGGTGCCCAGGTGGCTCAGTAAGTTAAACATCTGACTCTTGATTTCAGCTCAGGTCTTGATCTTGTTCAAGCCCCATGCTGGGTTCAACACTGGGTATGGAGCCTACTTCAAGTAAATAAATAAAATAAAAAGAAAGATTCACTGAGATTTGCTCTAAGGGTCTTCAAATCAGGGCCTGTCAGAGATGAGAAAGACAAGAATTTAGATGAGACAATACAGACATTTCTTGATGTCACAAAGACTGTGTCTTTCTATGGTTTTTGACTAAATGAAACCCATATCTCCATCCAATCTTTAGTGGAATGGGAGCTCCCCAAAGCTTAGACCCAGGATGTTTCTGGCTCTGAAGTAAATGCCCTTGGCTAATCTGAAGCAGAACACCCTATACTATTCTAAATGATTATTTTTGTGCAATCTGTCTTTATTGCTGATTGCCAGTGAAGTTTAAAATTTATTCATTTGTCAAATATTTACCAAGTGCTTACTATATATCAGGCACCATTCTAGGTGTTGGGAATATAGCAGCGAATAAACGAGATCAAAATCTCCAACCCCACAGAGCTTAGATACAGCAGTGCATAGATACACCTGAGTAAAATAAGTAAAAGAAAATATATGATATGTTAGGTGGTGATAGTTGCTACTGATGAAAATAAAGAAGGAAAGGTGTTATAGAGTGTTGAAGGGGAGGGTGGAATTTCAGGTAGGATGGTCAGGGTCTTTATCTCCATTATATAACATCTTCCTGGGTTAAAAGTTATTTAAGGTTTGTACCCAGAACCACCTCTATAGATGTATTCATACAGACATATCTACTCTGTATAAATTGATAACTTTCTCTAGCTTTGACTTTCCAATTTTTCTAGTTTTGGTTATTTTTGCAATATAGCTACACCAAAGATTTTTTTTTTCAGTCTTTATTGAAATTTCAATGAGGTATTGCTGTGCAATCATTGACTCATTTTACAAATATTTATTAAATACCTACTATGTGGCAGGTATCATTACAGTGTTTTAGTGAAGAAATTTTCAGTAGTACATAAAAATGCACATGACTTAAAATAGCTTAAAAATAAAGGAAATGCTTTGGCTCAGGTAGCCCAAAAGTACAGAGATAGCATTTGTTTCTGGCTCTGCCTAATCCAGTAGCTCAACAATATTACACAAGGAGCCTATTTTCTTGCCATCCACTTTTCTTTTTTTTTTTTTTTATTTATTTGACAGAGAGAAATCACAAGTAAGCAGAGAGGCAGGCAGAGAGAGAGGAGGAAGCAGGCTCCCTGCTGAGCAGAAAGCCCGATGCGGGGCTTGAACCCAGGACCTGAGATCATGACCTGAGCCGAAGGCAGCGGCTTTAACCCACTGAGCCACCCAGGCGCCCCATTTTTTTTTTTTTTTTTTTTTTTTTTTGACAGAGAGAAATCACAAGTAAGCAGAGAGGCAGGCAGAGAGAGAGGAGCCATCCACTTTTCTGTCCTGCTTTCTGTGGTTTCTGCATCATTCCCTACTTCTCCCAAGATGGTTGCCAGCAGCTCCCACAGAGAGTTTCTTTTTCCCACAATCCCCAGCAAAATTCTGAGATGCATTGTGATTGGACCAGCTTAGGTTACATGCACAGTTTTAAGCCAATACTGTGACTGGAGGAGGAATGCAACTATTGGCTTAGCCCAGCTCATATGACTCACCCCTTCAGCTTTCCCAGAACTCTGTTACTGAAAATGGAAAATGAATCCTATTAGAATGATGACTTTGGTAATAAATGCCAAGAATATATCTGAATTCAGGATTTAAAGATGGATGAAACTGGCATAGTCCTTGCCTTTGGGTAATTTTCTAATTTATGTTCATGTTACTCTTTTCATAATTCTCACTCATTTTTTGAACCTAATAGGAAATTAATTTGAGATGGGAAATAAATATTTAATAAGCACATAACAAAGAATAAATGTATGGGCTCTGTCTTCTTGTCTAGGATCTAGGGCCCTTATGCAGTTAGCTCCATGTGACCTGGTTGCCTATAGCCTACACTGTGTGGATGTCAGAAAGCTGTGCGTCCTCATCAGGGAAAGGCAAAACCAAACTATACTGAGACAATACTTCATACATCTTAGAATGGCTAGTATTGAAAAGATAAGAAATAACAAGTGCTGGCAAGGATGTGGAGAAAAAGGAACTTTCGTGCACTACTGGTGGGAATATAAATTGGTGCAGCCACTATGGAAAACAGTATGGTGGGTTCCTCAGCGAATTAAAAAATAGAACTAGCCTATGATCTAGCAATTCTACTTCTGGGTATTTTCCTGAAACAAACAAACAAAAATCAAAAAATACTAAATCGAAAAAATAATGTTCATATCCTGTACCTTGCAGTATTATTTACAATAGCCAAGACACACACACACACACACACACACACACAGGAATGTTATTTGGTCATTTTAAAAAAGGCAATCTTGCCATGTGCAATGACATAAATGGACCTCAAGGGCATTGTGCTAAGTGAAATAAATGAGACAGAGAAAGTCAAATGCTACATGACCTCACTTGTATGTGGAATCTAAAATGAAAACCAAACAAAACAGAAACAAGCTCAAAGATACAGAGGACAGACTGGTGCTTACCAGAGGGGTTGGACATGGTGAGAAAAATGGGTAGAAGTCAAAAGGTCCAAACATCTAGTTATAAAATAAAGAAGTCATGGGGATGGAATGTACACAGCAAGGTGACTGTAGATAATAACACTGTGTTGCATTTTTGAGAGTTGCTAGGAGAGTAGATCTTAAAAGTTCTTATCACAAGAAAAAATTTTTGTAACTGCGTATGATGATAGATGTTAACTAGACTTATTGTGATCACAATGTATACAAACATCAAATCATTATTTTGTACACCTGAAACTAATATGCATGTGCTATATGTCAATAAGAAAATAAAATAGATTAAAAACAAACGAACAAACAAACAAAAAGTAAGCAAGCAAGCAAGCAGTAGATCTTTCAGATAGGACCTCTTCTGACCTTGGACTAAAGCAGGAAAACCTTCCCTGTCTAGGAATATTCAACTGGGAGCTGACTCCAGAAATTTCATAAGAGATTCTAATGGAGTCTCTTTAACACGTTTTGGGAAGTGGGGCAGGTCCACACGCCACATCAAAGCAGGAGAGACAGAATTCTGCTTCGTACAGCCTTAAGTCAGCTGCGTTGGTCAGCTGCAGAGGAATGTCTGATACCTGTGTGCGGGGTTGTGGGGGTGCGGGTGGGGTGGAGGGAACTGGGGAGCAGTGACAGGACAGAAGCAAGCCAACAACCACGTGCCACCACCTGTGGCAGAAGAGACCATCCGACTGCTGGAAAGGGCTGCAAACAGTGAAACTGGGGACAGAAGACAGAATCCTCTGGAGAATCCCAGGACTGCATGGGTGGCTGTGTTATGCCATGTCCCCAGTGGCAGATGCAATGACACCACCCTCAGTGGCCTCACTGCAAATGTGGAGTCATCAAACTATTAGTTTTACTGTTATTTATGGAATGGACCTCAAAACCCACAATAGGTTGTTCAACCTAAAGAAAATTTACCTCCTGCTACTCCATAAATAATCACTAGCCATGTGAAACTAAACAGGAAATGAAAACGCTTGGTTCATCCCTGGAGAGATGCCACGGACATGCACTGTCAGAGCTGCCGTTACAACATGGCTCATTGACTCGTGGCCAGGTGCCCTGGTTGGTTCCCATGCCCTCGGGGACAGCACTAAGGCACAGTACCTGACTGTGATCTGACTTTTCACACTTAACAAGCTGAGTAGAATCTGTGTGGGAGGTAAACTATTGTCTCTGAACAACTTGAAGCATCCTATCTGATGTCGGCTTTAGTTCTGTAGCATGTTTGCAAAGCTGAACATGGTTTTAGTCTGGGTTTGGTGGGAATCTCTTCCCACTAAAGCACGGGCCAATTTTTCCTCCTACAGGTACATTCTTTGACTTTGATAGATCAGTGAATATATTTGTCTTGTGTGAAACCCTATTTAGATCTGATCGTCTCTTCTTCCCTCCTAGCTCCCATTCAAATAATAACAGCAGTTCCTGGGTATTGGGCGTGTCTTCGGGTGTGTCCTAAGCTCTTTGTGTGGACCATCTTGTTTCATTCTTACTAAAGCTCTAATAACCAAAGGCTATAATCCTAATTTTTCCAATGAAGGAACAAAGTTCAAAAATTTAAATGACTTGCCGAGTGTCACTAAGAAATATTTACTTAGAGGCCTTTGTAACTTAAAATCTGCAAAATGAGGAGTATGGTGTACTTTCTACGGGCTGCCAAGCATAGGATCACTGTTTCCTTCGTGTACTCCTAAGACATGGAGTTTAATGAGGTGAGCGGAAGCTGTGCTAACTCACCCCACCTGCTATTCTACCGACTGTTGGTGCCATCAGTACCCCAGATTGTCCCATCTGAGCCGTGGGCCCTTACATGCAGTGGGTGAGGAGAGAATTTCACATGGGAGGACGAGCCAGCTGTGCTGTTCGCTAGATGTCCTCTTGGTGTCTACTCTGTCTGCTATCAGCCAGTATAATACTTGGCCAGTGACTTTGACCTAGAACGTTGAGTGTCTCTGCTAATTCAGCTCCTGGCAGAATATTCTAACTGCCCACCCAAAGAATTCCTGGCTCCTAGAAATAATTTAGGAAGTCTAGAAAGTGTGAGCTCCACCACGGATAATGCCGCGTGTTGCCGTAAACACCCTCACATGTGGGGTATTAAAATCCAGGAACATTGCTCAAGCTCTCCTTACTTATATAGTCAAAGGTATTAGCTATTGAAGCCAGACTCGACCCTACCTCTGCCTTTTTTTGTCCAAACTTGTTTGTTTTTTGGGTTTTTTTTTTTGTCCAAACTTGTTTAACGCAGTATTTATAATGATAAATAATCATCAATAAAACAACGCATTTCCAGATTTTATGCATCCAACCAAAAACAATGAGGTAAAGTATTGCATGAAGTCATAATATGTAGTTGAGTGAAAAATGTTAATACAGAACAGTAGGTAAATTCAGTTCCCATTTCAAAAAATCTGTTTATATATATATATATATATATGAATACGAAAAAAATAACTGGAAGAATTTGTAACACTGACTACTGTGCGTCTCTACATAGTTTTTCCAAAATATTATGCTCATATCGCTTCCTTTTAAGCACATGTTTACAACTTGGAACAAAAACAGTTCTGTAAGTTTACAATTTAGAGCCACTAGTTCTCCAGCTTCTGGATATTAGCTTTAAAATCCATAGTTTGTTGAAGTTGAGTTCTGCTTCCTCTCTCTCTCTCTCTCTCTTTTTGTATGTCATCAGTGATTTCAAACTTCCTGTAATTCTGAGAAATTCTTTCAATTCTGAGGAGAAGAAAAAAAGAAACCCAAAAGAATAAGCCAGGAAATTCTCGCAGTGTACTAGAACTACTCTTCAACAGACAGATGTACAAAAAGATGGGCAAGGGATTCAGCTTCGGGCCACATGGCTGGTTGGGAGCTCCAAGGTACTTTCTTGCTCCAAAACACTCCAGGGCAGAAGTAGAGCATCCTGGGGGAGCTGTGTGGCTCAGTCAGTAAAGCATCTGCCTTTTGCTCAGGTCATGATCCCAAGGTCCCTGGATCAAGCCCCAAGACAGGCTCCCTGCTCAGTGGAGAGCCTGCTTCTCCCTCTCTGCCCTTCACCCCTCTCAGGCTCTCTGTCTCTCTCCCTCAAATTACTTTAAAAAGTCTTTAAGAAAGAAAAGAAAAGACAAGGAAAAAGAAATAGAGTGGCCTAGAGTGACTCAGCAGTGAGGCAGTCTTGGGGCGGAGTGACGGAGGCAGTGTGGAGGGACTGGGGCCAGGGATGGGTGTAGGCTGTGTTCGGAATGTAGGAGTGTATGCAGTCTTCACTGTCAAATCACAGAATAAAGTGATTTAGACTTCTTCAGGCTGAATACCAGACCAACAAGTACCTTCCCGAGGCCACCTGCCAGTGGTGAGCCACCCGAGCAGCTCAAAACTAATAGCAAGAGTGCTCTCCCTCCCAGGGTGAGGGCCCCGTGACCACAGGTGGCCAAGCCGCAACGATGGTCCACGCAGTAGTCAGCCATTAGGAGAGGGGCCTCAGTGCTGGCCTCAGAGCTCGCACAGTCCGGCTCCCTGGGCGCCGCACACCAGGCTGTAGCCTGTCCCTCTGGTTCCACAGCACAGCACCTGGTGAAAATGCACCAGGACGATTTTTACCGTGTCCTCTCACATTCGTTACGAGCATATGAAATTTGCCCCCATCCTGCTCCCCAACCTGACCTCACTCTCCTCAGCCTCCACCCTAAAACAAAGTTCACCTTCGAAAACAGGGCTGCTTAGAAATGCACACACTGTGCACCTTTGGACTCCGGAGCACAGTCACTTTCTCACTTCCCGCCAATGGCCTCAGACCCACAGCTGCACTTGCCAGTGATTATGATTTCATCCTTACCTTTGGTGTTATTACACAGCCCCATTCCCCTTTGGCTCCTCAAACACAGTCCCACCACCCACCTCTCCTACATTTCCTGGCACACAGACAGTCTTCAGGAGGAAATCCTACAGTGCACACTTCTACGTCAGGGAAGCAATAAGGAAAGCATTACGGTAGTCTTGGTCAATTATAGAAACAACCATTGCAGATTCATGGTCTTGATCAAGAAATTCTGCTCTAGTTGGTTTGGCAATAATAACAGTAGAGTAATAATACTTAACTTCCTTTTTTTCTTTTTTAATTTATTTGAAAGACAGAGAGATCACAAGTAGGCAGAGAGGCAGGCAGAGAGACAGAGGAGGAAGCAGGCTCCCCACCAAAGAGAGAGCCCGATGCGGAACTCGATCCCAGGACCCTGAGATCATGACCTGAGCCAAAGGCAGAGGCCCAACCCACTGAGCAACCCAGGCGCCCTTAACTTCCTTTTTTGACACCATTATTTTCAGTTCGATTTGTTCAACTTGAAGTTCTTGAAGATTCATATGGTAAGAAGGGAGTTTCAACTCACCGGGTCCCCCAAGTTGTTCTAAAATGAACACCTAAGTATCAACATCAGTCAAAGGCTTCATGCTTTTTTCCAGTGCAAAAGTGGAAACAAAGATGACCTTATTCTTAAAGGGTTTTTTTTCCCCCTCCATATTTTTGCCTGGCTTGAAATCAGACTCGTGTTCTAAAAACCAGCGATTAAGCACAGACTTCTGTTTTAACAGGATGTATTTAAGTCAGCCAGAAGCGTTCTCCCTGCATTGAGCCAAAGGTCTTAGTAAATCAGTTCTTCTTTCTGACTGTCTTGACACACGTGTCCCTGATTGTTATGAGGCGCTATCCATGTAAGTGTGTATTTCAGCTTTGCCTAAATAAAACCTCTCCATTTGTTCTGACCACGAATATTTAGGTTTGAACCAAGGGTGTCTGACTCAAGGCTGCTGTGTCGGAGTCTTCCACTTTGCTGTCAAAGGCGAATTCACATTTATTTCCCCAACCACACCCTTTTTAAATGCTCTACCCTGCACCCCTTCAGTGCTGTCTTCCACCCCAAAGAGATAATCCATGTATTGCAAAGAATTCCTTGTTCGTGGGATGATAACTGGAAGCCCACCAACTTGCATTTTGGGCTTCACTAGGCTTCACTCCTTTTAACGACAAAGGAGAAGTCCACTAATGATGTTTACCCATCGCAGCCTGTGTTTGACTAATGTTTGAAGGGGGTTTTGTTATCATAAGACATTCCTGAACAATCACTCTCTCGGAACATAAAGCACACGGAAGGAGAGGTGAGGGTCAGGATGGGGGAGGAGGCTCAGAAAGAAAGGCTTCCTGGTTCGGTCCTCCCCGCTTGCTCAGCGCCATCTAGTGGGGAATTGCGCCTCTCCGACAACACGCAGTCCCCCACTGCTCATCTTGTGTGGATTATACACGTTTTAAATAATACGCAGCACACATTTAATCTTACTGCTTAATCTTACATTGTCTCCAACCAGAGACACGGGACTCCTTAACTCTCTCTTGATGTGTGGGTGGGGAATACAAGTAATATTAATACAACCCAAGCAAGCAGTGCCTGGGAGAAGATCAGAGAACATTCCAAAGTTAGATAAAATAGAATGCTGGGGCACCTGGGTGGCTCAGTGGGTTAAAGCCTCTGCCTTCCGCTGGGGTCATGGGCCGGGGGACCTAGGATCGAGCCCCGCGTCGGGCTCTCTGCTCCGCGGGAAGCCTGCTTTCTCCTCTCTGCCTACTTGTGATCTCTGTCAAATAAATAAATTAAATTAAATAAAAAATAGAATGCTGTTCTAATGTGTCTCCTGATTATATTTGTATTATCTTTAAAATTACGTTGTTACAACATAAACTGGTATGTAATAAATAAATTGTCTAGATAATTGAAGTTTCAACCACCATAATGTTTAATATTATTACTTTCAGAGGATTACGGAAGAAAACCTCACATCAACTTCTTTTAGTAAACAAAATCCTCAGGAGCAACTGTGATATGCCGGACTGTTTCCACACGAAACAGCCCCTATTACTGTTAAGGTCTTGTGTCCTCTTTCTGCAGTTCTTCCTCCTTCTCACTTCCATCCACTATAATTCTACCTTCTTGTAGCACCCTGCTGCACCCCATTTCTTAATTGTTTACTTCTTTTAAACTCAATAGTAGGCAACCATATAACTAAATTTTGTAGAAACGTGTCTAAATTCAGAGAGAGACCCTCTAAGACTCATCTATGAGTAAAATGTACCTGCTTTAATTAGTAGAATCCATGACAATACTTTTGACTTTCCTTTTCTGCTTTATCTTGAGATATTAGAGGCCTTCCAGAAAACCGAAGTGGCTGAATAAGTCACCTTCAAATAAGTTAAGTGCAGTAGATTTTTTATATACTGTTGGTTAAAGGATATTCACTGAACTATGTGTTCACATGAAAAATATAAAAAAGGTCCAATTCAGTTGGTACAACAATCTAAGGAAATGCATATTGGATACTCCCACCAGTCCTGTCATGCAAACTCCTTTCATGGCTAATTTTTGGTCTGTTTCCTTTTTGAAATCACATGGGTGTGAAGGAGAGTTAACTGGATATTCCTTACTTTCTACTCAGTCTCAGACGCCCTTGACAGGACCGAGTGGCAGGTGATCCTTGATGAGATACTTACTTATCCATGAAATTCTAATCCAGTTCTAGGATGACAAAGGGCCCCCTAGAAAGTAATAATAGTTGTATGGCGTCTCTACTTAGAGGTTAGATGACGTCAGGAGACTGAAATCAGGAATGGGATTCCCCTCTCTGGGGCAGATCCCCTTCTGTGCAGTCTAAGGTTTACACCACTTGGAGAGTTCTCTTTAAAAAACAGAACACAACAGTACAATTAGGTAAGAGAGTAAATATTTAAGAATAATTCCAAAGAGGTGATAAATCCTATACACATCACAAGATCCAGATTAATAGTGTTTTTTTATTAGCTACCTGACACTTACTACAATATTTTCTCTACTCCTTTATAGCTTCACACTCTTTGATTGCCTCTTTGAGTGACAATTTTGTTGTATAATTTTCCATAACAATGATGAAGTAGACCTCAGTCCTTCCTGTATCATTGGAGTTTTGGCTTGGTGAAAAATTAGATCAAGGAGAATAAAGATGCTGTCTATGAATGGAAATGTGGAATCTCTCCCTGTGAACGAGCCTTGCTATCTGAAGGAATAAGCCAAGAGAACAGTGGTTAATGTAGGAGGATCCAGTTGGGGCTATTTCAGAAATGGCTTTGGTATCTTCAATGAAAGGAGGCAGCTTAGCCCAGTGCTGACGAGCTTGGTTTACTTACAGCTATGTGACTTGGGCAAGTTACAATTTCTCTGCACCATGATTCATGAAAACCTAACTCATAAAGTTGCTCAGGGGATCAACCAAGAAAGGTAATACAACATATTTAATACAGTGCTTGTTTTATTATCGGTTAGCTTTGCTTATGAGTTGATTTGCCTTAAATATTACCAATATTACTAAAAGAAAAAACAGAAATAAAAAATGCCCCAGGTGATGCTGATTCACAGTCAACACTGAAACCTACCAGACCACACTTGTACCAGGAATTCACTTACTTTGATGAGAGATGCCTCGGAGGTGAGGTGAGGAAGAAAACAGTGAAATAATTCCTTATATAGTGAAGAAGAAATGCATTCATTTAAAATCAGCTTTGCTGTCACAAAAATGATGGTTGGGAAGACTTGTTTAGCCATGCTTCTAAATATTTAAAAAGAAATTTTTTTTTTCCAAAAAAAAGTGCTTCAGAGCAACAATATTCAAATCAAGTCAAATGTATCTGGAATTTGCCAAATTTCTAGTGCTCCAAAGCTAAAGTTTTTCGCTATAAAATGTATTTTTAAGGGGCCTTGAATGTGATACAGCAGCCAGTGCTTTGTTTTCTCTGTAGAATAGGCTTGAGTTTCAGACAGATCCATGTTTGGGTCTGAGCTTTGCCACTCACTCTCCATGTGACTTTGGGAAAATTATTAACCTCTCTAAAATGGTTAACTTTTGAAAAAAAAATTAATTTATTTATTTGAGTGAGAGAGTGTGCGCATGCATGGGGGAGGGGGAGATGGAGAGAATCTTCAAGCACACTCCCGGTGAGCATGGAGACTGATGCGAGGTTGATCTCACGACCCATGAGATCATGACCCATGAGAGCATGACCTGAGCAGAAACCAAGTGTTGGATGCTTAACTGACGGAGCCACACAAGTGCCTCAAGGTGGTTTACTTTTCGATAAAATAAGAACATTATTTGGGTTTACCACATATCTTTGCTACTAGCCTTGAATTAGAGTGAATGTCATGCTTTTAGCACAGTTCTGACACATTCTAAGCCCTTAATACGAGTTAGCTATTATTATCTTATCATTTTTATTTTTCTTGTTTGGTTAGGAGCATAAAGTTTTTAATTTGGTTTGTACGGAGCCACAAAAGACCTGGAATAGCCAAAGCAATCTTGAAAAAGAAAAACAAAGCTGGAGGTATCAGAATCCCAGATTTCGAGTTTATTACAAAGTTGTAGTAATCAAAACTGTATGGTACTGGCACAAAAACAGACACATAGGTCAGTGGAACAGAACAGAGAGCCCAGAAATAAACCCACAATTATACAGTCAATTAATCTTCAACAAAAGAGGCAAGAACATGCGTGGAAAAAAGGCTCTTCTCCAAATGGTGCTGGGAAAACTGGACAGCTACATGGAGAAGAATGAACCTGGACTAATTTCTTACGCAATTCACAAAAATAAACTCAAAATGGACTAAGGACCTGAATGTGAGACCAGAAACCATAAAAATCATAGAAGACAGCACAGGTAGTAATTTCTCTGATATCAGCCAGAACATCATCTTTCTAGATAGGTCTCCTAAAGCAAGGGAAATAAAAGCACAGATAAACTATTGGAATGACAACAACAACAAAAGGCTTCTGCACAGCAAAGTAAACCATCAACAAAACTAAAAGGCAATCTATTGGATGGAAGAAGAGATTTGCAAATGATATTGCCAATAAACAGTTAGCACCCAAAATATATACAGAACAGATACAATGCCAAAAAACCCCCAAATAATCCAATTAAAGATGGGTGGAAGAGGGACCCCTGCATGGTTCCGTCAGTTAAGTGTCCATCTCTTGATTTCGGCTCATGTCATGATCTCGGGGTTGTGGGATCAAGCCTTACCTTAGCTTGGCACTCAGCAGAGAGTCAGCTGAAGATTCTCTGTCTGTCCCACTCATGTGCATGCATACACACTCTCTCACTCTCAGATAAATAAATAAATATTTTTTTAAAATGGGCAGAAGAGGGGTGCCTGGGTGGCTCAGTGGGTTAAAGCCTCTGCCTTTGGCTCAGGTCATGATCCCAGGGTCCTGGGATATAACTCCAGGTCAGGCTCTCTGCTCAGCAGGGAGCCTGCTTCCCCTTCTTTCTCTGCCTGGCTCTCTGCCTACTTGTGATCTCTGTCTGTCAAATAAATAAGTGAAATCTTAAAAAAAAAAAAATGGGCAGAAGAATGAACAAACATTTCTCAAAAAAAGATATGCAGATGGCCAACAGACAGGTGAAAAGATACTCAACTTCATTCATCATCAGGGAAATGCAAATCAAAAGCACAATGAGATATCACCTCACACCTCTCAGAATGGCTAAAATCAAAAACACAAAAAAGAAGTGTTGGTGAGGATGTGGAGAAAAAAGAACCCTTGTGACTGTTGGTGGGAATGCAAACTGGTGCTACCACTGAGGAAGACGGTGTGGAGTTTCCTCAAAAAATTAAAAATAGAACTACCCTACAAGCCAGTTATCCCACTACTGGTATTTAACCAAAGAATACAAAATCACAAATTCAAAGTGGATCCCTATATTTATTGTGGCATTATTTATAATTATTTATAAGCCAAATTATGAAAACAGCCCAACTGAATGGATAAAGGAGATATGATATGTACACACAATGGAATATTATTCAGCCATAAAAAAGAATGGAATCTTGCCATTAGCAACAACATAAATGGAGCTAGAGAGCATAAAGTTAAGTGAAATGAGTCAGTCAGAGGAAGCCAAATATCATATGATTTCTCTTATATGTGAAATTTAAGAAACAACAACAACAACAACAACAAAACAAGCAAAGGAGGGAAAAGGGACAAACCAAAAAACAAACTCTTACCTAGAGAGAACACACTGATGGTTACCAGAGGGGAGAGGAGTGGGGGCTGGATGAAATAGGTTAAGGGGATTAAGAGTGAGTACACTTATCTTGGTGAGCACTGAGTAGTATGGAAGTATTGAAGCACTAAGTTGTACACCTGAAACTAATAACACAATATGTGAACTATACTGGGATTAAAATTAAATTTTAAGGGGTGCCTGGGTGGCTCACTGGGTTGAAGCCTCTCTGCCTTCGACTCAGGTCATGATCCCAGGGTCCTGGGATTGAGCCCCACGTCGGGCTCTCTGCTTGGCGGGGAGCCTGCTTCCCTTCCTCTCTCTCTGCCTGCCTCTCTGCCTGCTTATGATCTCTGTCAAATGAATAAATAAAATCTTTTTTAAAAAATTAAATTTTAAAAGCTTTTATTTGGGCTTTTGTTTTTTCTTTATGATAGTTTCATTTCCTCTAAGAGCTATACTAAGTGCATATATTATCTTGTTGAGCTTTCTTATTTATAACTCAAACCCTGAGGCACTGACAGAGATTTGAATACCCCGTCCGTTTAACAAAAAATGAAGTGTATGGTCAGGAGTGCGTGTGTGCGTGTGTGTGTGTGTGTGTGTGTGTTCTGATTCCTGCATTCAGCATCCCTTTAAAATAAATTGTACAAGGGGCGCCTGGTGGCTCAGTTGGTTAAGGGTCTGCCTTCAGCTCAGGTCATGACCCCAGCATGCTGGGATCCAGTCCCACATTGGGCTTCTTGCTCAGCAGGGAGTCTGCTTTACCCTCTGCCCCTCCCCCTGCTCACACTCTCTCTCCCTCTCTCTCTCTCAAATAAATAAATAAATAAAATCTTTAAAAAATAAAATAAATTGTACTTATATTTTGTAAGTGGCCAGAAAAATAACAAAAAAATGGCCTAGAAATAAAAATAAACTTTTGAAGCATTTCTCAGAATAATCTACTTTGGAAGTGTCTATGTATTTTTATAATATATTCCAAGATGCACCTCATTAACTAGTACAAGCCACTTAGCTTCCTAGTGACTTGAGCTCCTCATGTGTGAAATAGGAATAAGATACTTAGTAAGATTTACAGAGTGCCATTCATTCAATATGTTTATTAGGTGTAGCAGTGAATAAAACTGACATGATTCCAGCCCGGGCCTCACGGGGCTTACAGTCTAATAAGAATAACAGACACTGAATAGTGTGATGAGTGGTATAAAGGAGGAGTACAGGGCACGGTGGGAACATACAACACGCTCACGTAGTCTAGTCCGAGGAAGTGGCATTTGCATTTGTAAGAATTAAAAGTTTTTATGAAAAGAGGATGGGCGAACAGATTAAGAACCGGTTAATGGAATAATGCATCCATTCATTCATGTGTTTATTTAACAAATAACTGACAAAATGGATGATTATGACTTCATAGAGCTTACTAACATCATATGTGACCAGCCACAATGCCAAGTACACAGCAGGAAGTCAAACTGAAGGCTCTTCCATGAGCCTCCCGTATCCATGCCCATTACCTCTACTCTCACCGAGTTCTACCCGGGCTATTCCAGCAGCTATCCCTACTTAGCCCACCTGCTACACAGCTATCAAAGTTAGCATCCAAAGACACTTACCTTTAAATGCTCTGGGTCTGGAGCATTTTTTAAAAAGATTTATTTATCTTATTTTATTTTTATTTTAGAGAGAGAGCGAGTGAGTGTAAAGGGAGGGGGAAAGGGAAAGAAACTCAAGGAGACTCCCTGCTGAGCGCGGAGCCCCATGGGGGGCTCCATTCCAAGACTCTGAGATGGCGACCTAAGCTGAAACCAAGAGTCGGATGCTTAATTGACTGAGCCACCCACATACCCCTGGTTGTGGAGCATTTAAATGGAGGACATTTCATCCAACTGTTCCACGGAATTCTAAAAATGAGGTCTTTTTCCTTGTGGGTTGGTTACTTTGGCCTCACTACACCCTGTATTTGGAACACCCACCATGAGAAGAATAGACGTTTTCTGAGCTACAAGCTTGAGTTGGCTTTAATAATAGTAAACTGCAATCCCTGTTTCCTCTGTCAGGGCTTAAAATACATCTCCAGCTTCAGATGTCTGGACCGAAGATCTAGTAATTGCTTGTGGGGTCAGCAGGTTTCCATATGGGGTGCGAAAGGGTTGTAACAGGTAACCCAAGATCAGGCTGAGTCAGGGGAGGCAAACAATGAAGAAACAGGAGCAGGCACGTAGGGGGCCGTAATTCGCTAGAGCACTATGGGTGCCAGATGCCCCCCTCCATTCCCTATGCCAGATCCAGCCTATCTCAGAACAGTTTTAGAGCCTGGAGGCTATTACTTAATGGGCAATTTTTTTTTTTTTTTTTTTTTTACTTGCAGCATTGAGCTGCAGTTTTGATACACAGAAAGTGGATTCTTTAAACAAGATGCTTAGAAATTGATTTCAGTAAATTTACTGGTGAGGAATCACCTTCCGTATGATATTGTTTTTTATTTGGCTTTCTACCAATCACTAGTAGGAGAAAAATTCCCTATGAAACTGCTGGGGTTGTGTGTACGTGTGTGTGTCTGTGTGTCTGTGTGTCTGTGTTTAAAAGAGATCACTAGGGGTGCCTATGTGGCTCAGTCGGTTAAGCTGCTGCCTTCTTCTCAGATCATGATCTCAGGGTCCTGGGTCGCAGCCCTGCATAGGGCTTCCTGCTCAGTGGGGAGCCTGCTTCTCCCTCTCCCTCTGCTCCCCTTACTTGTGCACTCTCTCTCTGTCAAATAAATAAAATCTTTTAAAAAGTAAATAAAAAATAAAAAAGATCTCTAGCACCATCTTTGAAAATATCTAATTTTTTTTTTTAATTTATTTATTTGACAGAGATCACAAGTAGGCAGAGAGGCAGGCAGAGAGAGGAGGAAACAGGCTCCCCGCCGAGCAGAGAGCCCGATGCGGGACTCAATCCCAGGACGTCGGGATCATGACCTGAGCGGAAGGCAGAGGCTTTAACCCACTGAGCCACCCAGGTGCCCCTGAAAATATCTAATTTTAAGAATACAGACATTTTCCTTCTTCCTGTATTATTTCTACAGCTGAAAAGTTAGATTATTTGGGGGCAAAGAAAAGTGAAACTGAAAAAAAAAAAAGTTTCTTCAAATCTCCAAGTTCTTCGTGGAACTTGACTTGTGAAGGATCTTCAGCAAATCTAACATTTAGAAATCGAACAGTTTTTCTTTTCTTCTATCTCTGTTAGGATTCTCCTGGTGGCAGAAATGATAAATCAAACTGGTTTGAACACAGAAGATTTATTTGCTCACATAACTGAAGGATCCGGATTGAGCCAGGATTCATATTTCTTTCTTCTGTTTCTTACTCCATTCTCAGACCAAGTAATCAGCATAAGGCTTCCAATAGCTTCTGAGCCTGCATTTTTTCCCAGCTTCTAATTAAAAATAAAGAGCAAATGTCTTCCTCCTGGCATTCTTAGCATACTTCCTGTACTTTGCTCTGATTGAACCCACATGGGTCACATGACTGGTTAAATTAGTCTCTGTAGTCAGGCAAATGCAATGTGGTGATTGGCTCAAGACAGAGTTTTGTGCTCCACTACTGGGACTAGAGGTACAGCCCTATGGGGAGCAGGTGAACAGAAAGTGGGGGAGGAGCAGATGCACCCAGTAAAGGCATAGTTGTTGCTGGAAGGAGGGGAAATGGATGCTGGAGAGACAACTAATACTCGCTTAACTTAAATTTCACTTCTCATCAAGTTCCATCCACATACACCCCTCCAGTTCACACACCATTGTGAAACCAGAGATAGCTTGCGGGGAGCAGGGATAGAGGGAGGACCTACTTCTATTCCTTCCCTCCTTCTGAAAAACAGTTTTTAGCTTCCCATTATCTACAGAGAACTTCTCAATCTGGGATCCATCCCTCTAAGGATTGTGGCAATATGCTAGAGACTAAAACGTAGAATAAACTGATATCTTCCTTGCCCATCACTTTTACTGGAAGATTTAGGAGAATACCCTGAATGTATATTACCAGATAAATACATTATGGAGTAGGATAGAAAAAGTCACATGAATTCAGATAAACCACAAGACTTTAAGTCCATTTTCTGCCTTCGGTCGTGTGTTCAGTGTTTGGTCCCATGTTGCCCTGGTATGCATGAGAAACCCCAGATTCCTCACTTGGCCCACTGGGTTATTTGCAATACACACCATCTCTGTACACACCATCTCTATGTATCTGCGATCACATACCACATTAAAGTCTCATCTCCTAGTCTCTTCTCATACATATTCTCCTGTCCTCCTGAACTTTTCACTGTTCTCCAAATGTTTCTTTCATATGGCTTTCCATGTTCACTCATGTTATGCTCTTTGTCAAAGATGTCTTTTCCTGATCTACTTCTACAGCAGGAAAACTTTTATGCACTCTTCAGTACCCAATTCAAATATTATTTCCACACTGAAATACATTATAATTAAATATTTCCTTTGTGAAAATTTTTTCTGACTCTTTGGCTATGAGTCACCTCTCAATTTTTGATTCCTAGAATATTGTATTTATGCCACTGTTACTACACATAGTGCATTACATTGAAGTTAGGTTTAAGGGGATGTGTCTGTTTCTTCCCATCAGACTCTGGTCTCCATCATAACCCAAGCATCTAACACACAACTGTCAATATATATTGATTGACTAACCTGAAAACTGATACTGTGCTTCATTCTCATTTGTACTTGTAATGTCTAATGTCAGACCAAAGGAAGTACTCAAACATGTACTGAATGAATGAATACCAAATGTAAGACTCCATATTTTTTAAGCAGGCTCCAGGCACAACATGGGGCTCAAACTCACAACCTTGAGCTCAAGAGATCAGGAGATCAAGATCAAACTCACTCTACCGACTGAGTCAGCCAGGTGCCCCAAGACTCCAGTATTTATTACCAGACTCTGGAGACACTTTAGCTTCTTTTTTTTTTTTTTAATTTTATTTGTTTGATAAAGAGAGACATAAGGAAAGGAAAATAAGCAGGGGGAGAGGGTGAGGGAGAAGCAGGCTCCCCACTGAGCAGGGAGCCTGATGTGGGGCTTGATCCCAGGAACCTGGGATAATGACCTGAGCTGAAGACAGATGCTTAACAACTGAGCCATCCTGGTGCCCCTTAAGCTTTTTCCTGAAATTAAAGGAATGGGTAAAAGTATCTATCAGAGAAAAATGAGATGTAATTACTATAGGTCAAGCTTTGGGGCAATTCCAGGAGCCAGAGCAACCCAAGTCATAGAATCAATTCCTAATGGAGAGAGAGGACCAAGCTTGAAGGCAGTGGCTCAGAGTTAATGCAGATGCTTTGGTTTCAAGTAACAGAACCCTCAACCTACCATTAAGCAAAAAAGGATGTTTAAGTAAAATGTTAAGTAGATTGCAAATATCTAGGTATCTAGATATATTAGATATACTAGATAACCTAGTATCTAGGTTACTTCCATCTTTCCTTTCTTCCAATCCCAGCATATCTGCATTGTCCTTGGCTACCTTTCTTCCCAGTAATAAGATGACTTCCAGAGTTCCAGAGTTTTCTGTCATACAGGCATGACAATGTCCAGAGGATGAAGGGGACTATCTCTTTTCTGTAACTCTTTAAATAATAATAAATTATTCCCAGATTTCCTCTCACATCTCACTGGAGAGAACTGACACCCATGCTCACACCCAGAGAAATAGACCATCAGGATTGGCTAAGCCCATTGAGTTCAGAATTGGGAATGGGTGCCAACAAAAAGATGTATGAACATCTGAATAAAAGTTGGTTTTGGATTGCAAAGAAAAAAGAGAATTTACTGTATGGCAGGTGATTAACAAGGTCTTTTATAGACTCCTTTGTCACTTGCTGGTGGAGAATAATTTTGGGGGCAATGAAATTATTACAGTCCAAAGATAGGCAAGATCCCACTGTAAGGATTTCCAGTTTAGGACATTTAGCCACATTTAAGAAAATCATGTCTTGATGCTCTGTGATGAAAGTAAGATATGAAAGTTTATATATTTTATAATTATAGTGTATAGATTTTTTAATTTGCCTAGAGAAAAGATTGGAAAGAAATAAGTCCAAAATGGTGGTTGTGTTAGATAATTTGAGGTAGGGTAATTTTTGGCTTTCAAAAGCTTTATAATGCGATTATATTACTTCATACTTCATTTGTCATATATATCTATATATCTATATATCTAGATATATATATCTTTTATTAAATTCTTCTGAAGCCCTATAATAATGGCCTTGACTGGTGATTAATGATGAACATCTGACTAAATCTGTGACAGTCACATTTAAATATAACTCTTGTTGGTTGTGGGTTTTATTTGAGGCAAAGCAATTTTTTTTTCTTTTTTCTTTTCTTTTGTTTTTCTGATTGCATTTTGTTATCCTCTCTTCTTGATCTGAGCCATGCTTTCCTTTTTCTGAGCTCCCTCCTCATGTCTGTGTGTCCACCAGGTCCATACCCATGATAGGATTCCCTAGTGTATTCCTCGTCACTGCCACGTGTACATACTTCTCCTCATTTCCTTCTATGACATCCAGAATCATGTGGGAGCTCTGGGGGAGAAAATGCCTCCTCAAATGTGACCAGAAGAAGCCATCTGTCCATAGAAAGCATTCTCCCACTATGACAAAAGATTTCCTTACTTCTTGGGCTTATTCTACCCTCTCGGGGATATATGTGTCTTAACTGAACCAGAAGGGATTATTTAAATTTCTTTATTGATAGTAAAGAGAGTGGGGGATGGTCATCAGGTTAATTTTCCATCACATTTTTAGCAGAGGGAACTTAGCTTCCTCCCACAACAGGAGAAAGCTTGTGGGTCTATCATCATTTCATGGGGCGTTAAGCAGCCATGATAGTCAAAGTTTGCAAGCAGCTGTGCAGGCAGACCTGGGTACTCCTTCCCTGGGTCTCTAGGACACCACTTTCTCTTGGGTCTCTTCCTACTCTACTGGCTACTCCTAAAAATTACCCTTTGCTGTTTGTTCTTCATGTTCCAAACTTCACAATATCCGAGTGGCTGAGATTTAGGTCCTTGGGCCTCTTCTCTACTGTAGCTACATAACATTCCTTCTCAGATCTTGTCTTCCGCCTGACATTAAATACCACCTGTAAGTAGATGTTCCCAAGTTTCTGTCTCCAACGTGAACCACTTTCTCAACTCCAGACATCTCCTAATAATTAGACATTATTAATGTCTAATAATCTACAATTTAACATGTTCAAAACAGATCTCTTGATTTTCCTCCCTAACAGTCCCTTCCCCACAATTTTCTCTGTCTCCAAAGACAACGAATTTATTCCTCTAGTTGTTCGATGAAAAGCCTTGGAATCATCTTGGATCTCCTCTATCAAATTCTTTTGCCTTTACCTTTCATATCTATTCATAATCTGACCACTTCCTACCACTTCCACCATCACCTTAAGGCAAGTCACGCGGTCTCTTTCCTAGATTATCAGAACAGTCCCCTGACTGGTCTCTCAGATTTTTGTCCTTAACTCCTGTAATGGGTTTTCCACAAAATAAACTGTCCCTTCTAAATGTAAGTCAGGTCATGTCACTTCTCTGTTCATAACTCTTGAAAATGTCCCATCTCACCTGTGAAAATAAACTCCAACCTCCTTACCATCGTGCCATGCCTAGAAGGCTCTGTGGGATTTGTCCTCCTGCTACTATTCTCACTTATGCTGCTAGGCCCCTCCTGGTTTACCTTGCTTCAGTCAGGATTGACTTATCCAATAAGCAGTAAGCATAGTGCCTTAGGCCCACAATGCTTGCAAGAGTCCACAAAAACATTTAATTTCTGGGGCGCCTGGGAGGCTCAGTGGGTAGAAGCTTCTGCTTTGGGCCCAGGTCATGATCTCAGGGTCCTGGGATCCAGCCCCGCATGGGCTCTCTGCTCAGCAGAGAGCCTGCTTCCTCCTCTCTTTCTGCCTGCCTCTCTGCCTGCTTGTGATCTGTCTGTCAAATATATAAATAAATAAAATCTTAAAAAAAAAAACCCAACATTTAATTTCTTTTAAAAACAGAAGAAAAAATGTCTAGGTTGAAGGTAATATTTTATTATTATTTTTAAAAGATTTTCTTTATTTATTTGACAGAGAAAGAGCATAGCAGGGGGAGCAGCAGGCAGAGGGAGAGGGAGACACAGGCTCCCCACTGAGCAGGGAGCCTGATGTGGGACTCGATCCCAGGACCCCAGGACCACCACCCAAGCCAAAGGCAGATCTTTAAACACTGAGCCACCCAGTCACCCCTAAAGGTAATATTTTAACATATAATATTAATATATTTGTTTTTATACCAACACAATCATTATTTATATATATATATTTTTATATATTTATATATAATTATATCATATAATTATATGATATAATTATATCATATAATTATATGATATAATTATATCATATAATTATATGATATAATTATATTTATATATTTATATATTTATATATTATATATTATATATATTATTTATATATATTATATATAGTTTTATATTTATATATATATTTATATTATATATATATTTTGCCCATGAGGCAAAAATGCCTAGGACTCATTAAAATCCCAATGTATTTGAGGCATCTGGGTGGTTCAATCAGTTAAGCATCTGACTCCTATCTTTGGCTCAGGTCTTGACCTCAGGGTTGTGAGGTCAAGCCCTACATCGGGCTCTGTGCTCAGCAGGGAATCTGTTTAAGACTCTCTCTCCCACTCCCTCTAACCCTGCCTCTCTAAAACAAATAAATAAATCTTTGAAAAAAATAAAAGAATAAATTCCTAATGTAGCCCTGGAGTTAGTCTAGGAAAAGTTCCGAGTTGAGCTAGGAAAGCCTTGCTGTTCTAGTGAATGGGAAAGCTGAGGAATCATTCTGTCCTTTTTGGTTTTAGCATCCCCCATTGGATCCCATTTGTCATTGTTCGGTGACTTTGTTCCTCCCTTGCGCTCAACTCTTTTCCAACTGAGTTCAGAACCCCACTCACACAAATAACGAGAACCTGCTGTCAAATAAATGGAATCCCACCTTTAGGTCTTAAAGCCACCTACACCTTCCTTGAGGATATCCACTTGCCTCCTGGGTGCAGTGAGACAACAAAGGGAAATTACCCTAAAGGATCCAAAAAGGGAAGACCATGAGACTCAGAGTTCAGCCTGCCTGATGCCTTATTAGCTGCCTAATTAAAAAGAAAAAGAAAGAAAGAAAGAAAGAAAGAAAGAAAGAAAGAAAGAAAGAAAGAAAGAAAGAAAAGGCCCTTACTATCGCATGTGCCCAAATTCCTTTATGAAAACAAATCTTTTATTTTCAACCTCAATGTTTATATGACATTTTTTGGTCTTTCCTTTTATAAAGATTTTTCTATCCTCTCGCATCTCCATGAAGGTAAAAGTTCACCTTTAATTTTCTCCTCCCATAACTACAGCTTTTAAATATAGGTAAGTTATAGGCATCGCTATTGCAACCTGGAAAATACCTATAAATCTAGCCAGACCAGTACCTTTACAAGAGATCAGAGAAATGGCTAAAACACCCTCTCTGGCATTAACTAAGAAGAAAAATTTTGGTAGGGAGTTCTGAGAACATTCATAAACTGGTCTTGCAAAATCAGTTTCTTGTGTATTATGCATACACGAAAATTTACCCATGGTGCATCTCAAAGCAATCTTAATTTAACCTTTTACCTCCATTTTTATTTTCTGTAAAAAATAGGCTCTTTCTAGAACAATTTTTACTACTGGTCTGCTCACTTGCTTTTCCATCCTTCACAATGTTTAGGAACAAGTCACAGAAAGATACCTGAATACCTAGCACTGAAAGCCATCAAAAACAGAATATCCATGTCTGAAGTATGTTCTTATCTGGATGTACATGTTTGAAGTAACTGGACTCTCAGAATTCTTTTTATGCTCTTAATTCAACGAAACAATTCATAAAGGAACACACTTCTATTTTATAGCTCATTGACACGTTTGCCTTTCCCAGGGTTCCCTTTCTGACCGGTTTTCCTCCCAGCTGATACCAGTTCAAACTGGTGAGGCTCCAGACACACGGTTAATCCATGCTGCCTGCACAACAGAATGATCCGAAGAGTGTTAGAAAGCATGACCCAGCACCCCCTCCGAGACTTTGATCCCCTATATTTGGAGTATATGTGCACAGCTTGGTCATTTGGTTACCACGTCCTCAAAGCAGATCACAGAGGAGAAGAAAAGCCATTTTTTCTTCTGCCTGGCTGCCTTGACACCTAGCAAATTATTTTTTACCCCCAAAAGAAAAATGGGGCCAAAGAAACTTTTACATTTAGCAAATACAATGTGCTAGCTCTCAAGAGGTGGTTGGCCCCTTAAACATCAGGGCAACGCACAGAAAGACAGTAGGGTGGGTCTGCGTGCCCTTCACATAAATGTCAACACCTGCTCTGGGTCCCAAAGTCAATATTTTTAATATTGTCTCATTCTGGACTGTTTAAACATGCACTCTATCAGCTTGTCTGCATATTCCTAATGTAATAGCACAGAAGTTTCCAGCAGCTCATTCTGTTTCTTCCCTAGACGTTAGTGCTTCACTACATGTACTCTGCCTCTGAAAAATTGCATCAGTAAAAGGTTGTAAGATGTCAGACAGACCAACACAATATTGCTAAGGGGTAAGACCCGGATTGTTGTTAAAAAAAATAATGAAAAGTCTTCCACACAGATATGAGCCAAGCCTGACCCCGTGTCTCCAGTCCCTTCCTGACCTCCAACAATATAGGGTGACTACACCCTGCCACCACTTTCCAGGAAAGCTCAGCCTTTGACAGATGTGACTGTTCATCTTATTTCTCAGAAGGAAGTAGATAGGGCAAAATGAAGGAGGCGGGAGCTCCTTTTTACCTCTGCCATACTCATCTTCTAGTCCTACGAATGGGAGGGAAGAAAGCACCCCCACAGGAAACACCTCCCGTGCCCTTTCTGCACCATGACTGAGAATCCAGTTTGGTCACCTCACTAACCCCCATCAACACCACCACTGGCCAAACCTTTTTTGTTCCTGGGTCTCTATAGAGTACGGTAGCAGAAACAGTCTTTCTCACCTGAATGAGGACATTTTTAAGGATGGTTTAGGTGGGGCAGAGAGGAGACAGGGAAAAATGAAAAAAAAAAAAAAACTTCTGTAAAATTTTCCTTATGAATCTGGATTTTTATAAAATTATACTATAGCATTTTTCTCCTTTTGGCAGTCTCTTCTCCCAAATGGTTTAAAATAAGCAACAACACTCTCCGTTGTAGTCTCTCTCCTCTGTATGTAGTGCTTGGTTTGGGAGAGGAAGTTTTAACCCTCTAGGAGGTGAATGCCAGGAACCATTTTAGGATGATTTACCAGAAGTCAGTCAGGAAGCTGACATGTGATGCCTGTTTGTAAAGGAAGAAGGACAGAGCCAGAGCATTTTATGTTACTGTGAGAACCCACACTGACCTTTGCTACAGGAACAGGTAATACTTCTTATTCCAATACCTCATTTCCAAGTGAGAAATGGAACCTCACATCTGCCCACTCCCGTATCTTTCATAACACAATCAAGAGTCTACCTTGGTTTCACACAGAACCACGAACTCTGAAAAATGCCAAAGAAGCTGCCCCAGTCCCTAAATTCACTCGCAAGCACAGACAAGATTGGTCTTGTCTATGGTTTATGGTCACCCAGCGACACAGGCAGAGAACCAAGGATCTTCTTTCATCATTTCAGGGCTAATGCATTCCCCAAACTGCTCCTCTTTCTGGGAAACAGACATTTTTAATTGTAAGCTGTTAGAAGACAGAGACTGTGTGTTTTAACCTGAATGGTAAAACAGAATGGAAAATACCTACCTGGGAGACAAGAGCTCTGGAATTTGGGCTTGACTGTGCCACCCTGGGAAGTCATTCAGTAAAATGAGACCATTAGATTATATGAAATCTAAAGGCTTTTTAGCTCTAGGGTTGTGCACTGAAGAAATATTCATCAATAAACACGAATGGCCAAATACCAAAGGCAAAAGCATCCTATCATGGGTACGTCTCCGCTCTTCCCTGCCCTGTCCAGCACACCCTGCTCTGCTTTGACAGACCACCCCACCCCCGGCCGCCCCAGCCCAGAAACTCTTAACAACTGGCCCTATTTTTAAAGCTTCTTTTCAAGGCTAATGTGACCTGATCACTATGGTGCATTTTGGTCATGTTTTTTCACTCTTGAGAGATCAAAATAATTGTCATTTTTTCCATTTACATTCATTTATTTTTTCCATTTATTTTCATTTATGTTCAGAAACATATGCCAGCATTGGCGTACAGACCTAGAGGAACGGTTGTTCGTCTTGAGAGACAGGAGAAAATAGTGTTGTTGTATTTCTCCATCCATATTTTCAGAGCCCTTGAAAGAGCAGGATGCTTGTTATTTAAAAGGTTATGATATTCAGAAAGAAAAAAATATCGTCAGGGTACAGTAACTGCACTGGTTTTCACTCCAAAGGCAGGAAATAGCTTGGCCAACCTGAAAATAAAATATGCTTCTATTAAGCAGCTAAGCTTGTTAGACTCCTGGTCTGGTGGCAGGAACAGAATTGCATACATAATGCGGACACACCAATGCTTCTTCTTTTTCCAGAAATTTAAGGAATCTTTTTCCCATTTTTTTTTTTTTATTCCACAAAAAGATTCCAAAATACAAAACAGATTTTGCTCCAACGGTTCAACCATCTTTCTTCCTTGGATTTATTATTGTTTTCTTTTTTCCTTTTCCCAACAGGCCTCTCAGGGAAAAGGAGAGCTCTCAGTCCATCAACTTTCTAATGCCTCTGGAACCTACTTTTTCCAGAGAAGATTCTAAATGGGTCACTTCCCTCGTGTGGCCTCAATACAAACGCCATACCCACGCTTGTCCCTTATCCTATTTTCAGAACTGAATGGCCAACTCAATTCCATGAGGCCTTGCCCACCTCCAGCTAAGGTCATGGTTGGTACTTAAAAGCAGTGGTCTTTTCCCCCCCAAAGGCTTGCTTTTATCCCTACATCACCCTTCCTCCCTTTTCCTTTGCCCTCTCCTTCTTCAATGGGGCTGTGTTATGAGGAACCTGGCCACACACAGAGACTATTACAGGAATAAAACCTGGAAAACAGCACACGGTTATGAAATATTAAACTTCAACTTCTCTTTATTTTGCTCCCTGCATTCTCCTCCCCCTCCAAGAAAACACAAACCTCAACAGATCTGTGGCTCATGTTATCTTCAGCTGTAAAAGCCAGCTGAACCAACAGAGCAGCGCTCTCTCTCTCTTTCCTCCTGCCTAGAGGTTTCAAAAGGAGCTACTGTAAAGGAACAGTCCCTTCTTTGGCCTTGTGGACGACTTTCGTAGAGGAAGCTGATTAAGCTGGAATCAGCCTGATAAAGAACTCTATACATGGCAGAGTCGTGTACTAATGAAATCTGTTAACATCAGGAATTCTTCCATGCCAGTGAAAAGAGAGGACGGGCAAAGACAGGAAAGTTACAGTACTGATGCCTTCTGCTCTTTTCTTCGTGATCTTTACGAAAGAAGAAAGAAAGTTCAAGGATCCGTCCATTTCTTCGGTCAGCCCTAACCTATGAACTTCAGTGGGAATTTGGCCTGAGGAAAGATTGCCTCATCAGGCATTGATTCAGTTCAAGCCAACCCATTTCAAGGTGCCACCCATTAATTTCTTGACTGCAAATAGGAATTATGCCCTAGGCCAGAACTCACAATTGGTCCCCGTTGACCTGAAATGGATTTCCACAAGTGGCTGGGGAAAGGGAGTCTCTCTTTACCATGTCTCTCCTTTGGTCCACTCTTTCTTTCTTTATTCCCTCTTCTGCTTCAGCACATGAATAACAGAGCACTCAAAGAGCTTCATTAGTCGATGGCATGCAAACAGCTGCTCACAGGATTTGCGACTGGATTGATTCTGACGCTGCTGGTATAGACTGACCAGAGCAAAAGGACTGTGCTTTCCAGCTTGGATGCATTCCTTTTTTTTTTTTTTTTTTCTTTCCCATCTGATGTGTTCATTCAATGTTCGCTTCGTAAATGAAAAGACAGTATCCTTACAGAGTGGCTCTCTGCATTATGATCGAAGTCTTGGTTTACACATGTCTGTATATAAATATAAAATGGCTCTTATTTTTTATTCCTGAAATGCATATTGAACACGCAAGCTACAAAACAGAGAAAGCATTTTAAAAAGTAGTACTTTTAAGGGTGATTGCATGTGTAGCATTCCTAATCCATCATTAATCTCAGAGACTGGAAAAATAATAGTTGTTTTATGTATCTGGGAAATGGGTTGTTGTTTTGCTAGGAGTAACTCTTCCTTTCTTGCCAGTTTTTGAGGCAAATTTTCCGACCCCCTCTGTGACATATAGTTGAATTCAACTGCCTTTGTAAGACTTAGAGACCCAGAGGCTAGAAACCAAATTATTTGTACCTCAGAGGAGCAGTCACATTGGTGCACAAAGAGGCCTGTATTAGGATGGTCTTTGCAGCACTTACTGACAGTAGCTAAAATGACAGTCTGGAAAACACATAAGCAAAAATCACAGGGGAATGGCTAAGTAAGCTCTGAGTTGTTTCTACCACAGAACTATAAACCAGTTAAAAAGAATGAGGTAGAATTCATGTACCAATAAGGACCCATCTCTAAGACATAGCAGTAAAAAAAAACCCTACTGATCCCTTCTATGTTGTTGGTGGGAATGTAAATTGATCCACCCACTATGGAAAACAATGTGGAGGTTCCTCAGAAAATTAAAAATAAATCCACCACACGTTCTAGCAATTCTACTTCACACACAGAGGAAATGAAAACAGGTTTTGGACTAGATACCTGCATTCCCGCGTTTATCAACAGCATTATTCACAATAGCCAAGTTATGGAAATAACCCAAACGCTCATTCACAGATGGATGGGAAAAAAGGATGTAGTGCGTATACACAATGGAATATTATTCATCCATGAGAAAGGAGGATGGCCGCCATTCGCAACTACGTGGATGGACCCTGGGCACACCACACTAAGCGAGGTAAGTCCAAGAGAGACCAGTGCTGTATGTTATCATTTATATGTAGAATCTAAACAAGTTAAACAAAAATAGAGAGTAAAATGGTAGTTACAAGGGGTTATGGCAAGAGTGATGGGTGTTTAAAGCTACAGGCTTGTAACAGACAGTAAATAAGCCATAGATATACAAAGTGAACATAGACAATATTGTACAATAATTATGTAATGTGGTTGAGATCACTACATGGGCAATGATATTATACTATATATAATATACAGTATATAATATATTATACATAATATATCAAAGTAACACCCTGTATACCTTAAACTTACACAATGTTACAAGTCAAATGTATTCAATAAAAAATGTTTAAAACCATAGTATTTATTTTTAAAGCACACTTATACACATAGAACAATACTGCATAGTTTCTACCTAGAAGAAGGTCTATAAAGGAAACAGTAGACTGGTTGTAAAGGAAACACAGTAGACAGGTAAGACTTCCTTGGGACAGGCTGGGAAAGACTTGGAATTAAGAATGGTGATGACAGGGGAGTTGAGCCTTAAATGTAATATTTTCATTTTTCACAAAGAAATTGTATCCATATATTATTTATGTAGCTTAAATTTAAGTCCTTTGAAACACAGTATGAAGAGGTCGAAACATTTTTTTTTTTTTTTGCATTGCTCTATTTAACAAACCCTTAATATTATGTCTTGAAAATCAACTTTTCTTCTTCCTGAGGCTTACTTATGCCCGAGGGTTCTGTTCTAGTAGAGCAATGGGAGAGGAAGGGTAAACAAACTGGAATTCCAACTACAACACAACAAGGCAGAATAAAGCATCAATTATCTCCCTTCTCCACCCTTTCTTGGACCTGAGCCCACTACTTCTCAGTGACCACCCCACCCACCCTGAGAGATACAGAACCCCTAGAACTGTGGGGTCCTTAGAAATCTTTGCTTGAACCCCTTGCGTTAAGGTGAGGGAGCTGGTATGCTCGGGTTTAATCCTCCCTCCCCCGATAGAAACCTGTCCTCTACCTTGATTTAAGCCCTCCTCTGGGAGTGAGGAGACCCGGCCGGCCTTCTCTGTCCAGCTCTGCAAACTTGGCAAACTCCTCCCATTAATTTCTTTTTTCTTTTCTTTCTTTCTTTTTTTTTTTTTTTGAGATTTTATTTATTTATTTGACACAGAGAGACAGTGAGAGAGGGAACACAACTGAGCAGAGAGTGATGAGGATGCGGGGCTCCATCCCAGGACCCCGGATCATTACCTGAGCCAAAAGCAGACGCTTCAAGACTTAGCCACCCAGGCAGCCCTCACCCCATTAATTTCAATAGCAAAGAGCTGTTGCTTTGTCAGAGCTGTTTATTTCCATTTGCTGGGGTTGGGGTTGGGGGGGCTGGTCTTTTTGACTGCATTTTCACTATTCCTGTTTTTCAGAAGTCAGTTCCTTTAGTTTCTCCCTTTCTCCTCCTCCTTTTCTTTGTCTCTTGACCTTTCTCTCCATCTCTCTGTATGTCTGTCCCTTTCCAAATGCACTCTGTCCTTTAGGGTTCTCTTTATTTTCTCAAAATGTATTCTATTAAGCAAATTTTTGTTATGATAAATTTCAGTAATACTAATTTTAAAAAAAGCCTGTAAAAAAGTTAAGACCAGAAGGTAGATTCAGTTTTAATGAACTGTTCTTCTTTTACCTTGCTTTTATGTTCCTCCTTTTTATCTCTTCATCAAGGAAACTGTATTCCATCAAGCCCCAGGGTATGATAAATAACTTACAAGGATGCACGATTGTACATAACTCTCTTGACAGGGTGACTCACAACACTGATAGGTATTATCTACATTCTTTAAATGGTTTCCTGCAGGGGGAAACCTGTGTGCACCCAGAAATACAAAAGCACAGGAGAATAAAATGTCTAGAGGTGACTTGTTTGGCCCATCCTTATTTCCTTGCAAGAGGTTGCTTAGAAAATGCAACTATTTTCAAAAAGGCATGAGCAACTGAGAAACAGATGTTAGCATTCTGCCTGATATGGATCCTTCCAGGATGGCTCAGCAAACAGCCCATTTCTCAGGGTGTCGCAACCTTTCATGGGCTCCAAGAAAAAAGGCAGAAGTCGTGTTGGCTGGGAGAAGCATGAATACACTGAAACTGTGCCTTTCCGACCTTGCTTAAGAAACCTTTTTGCCAAGTGCTTTTCCAAAGAAGTGGGAATTCCATTAAGCGACATTTCTCAGGTACAGAATCCTCCCTTTGAACTTGAGTCTTTTGGCATTTTCATTTACTTCTGCTTAAACAGACACACGACCAGTGTTTATCAGTCCAGCACTTGGCTGGGGCCTTCTCCCTTCTAAACCATGAAAGGAAGCTCTGGTAAAATTATGATTCTTTATACCTGACAGGTTGTGACCTGTAGAAAGCTCTGAGTTCTGGCAGAAACACAAAATCAATTGAGTTTCATCTAAACCATTCTTTGGCTTTCAAGACCCTTTGATAAATCTCAGACGGAAATTCTTCAGTCCCACAGAAGCTCAGGAGGATAACCATACACTTTGATTTTTTTACTTTATCATGTAATTGAAGTGGCATTTTTATTGATCAGTTGCTCACTGGATCAGTGGTTTTATTAATCTGCTTTTCTAGTCAAATAACCTGACAGGACTTCATTTAAAACTGATTGTAGTGTCTGTAACTGGGCTTCACTTGAGCAGCGACCATAGGTGACTGGAGTCAGCATTCTATGACAAAGCCCACACACAACAGAATAAAGATCCAGTCAAGTTGGGAAAACTGGGAAACTTAACATGGCCGCCATTGTCAGCTTCCCGAGTCCCAGCAACAACTCGTTGTTTGGCTTAGCGGGAGGGTAAGGGAGAAAACTAATCCACCCTCCACACTCCAGCAACAGTGATCTTTCTAAAATACTAATTCTATCATGCCTATACCCTGCACAAACCCCTCTGCTTTTAGGACAAAGATCAAAAACTCACCCGAGCCTCCAGGATCTTCCAACACTCATCTCCCTCTCTAGTCTCATCCCTTGCCCCTCACACTGTAAACGCTGCCACCTGAACTCCTTACAGTTGAAGAAGTTCATCAGCCTCACTCTAACTTCTTGGCTTTTAAGCATGACAGTCCTTCTGCGTAGAACACACTTTCGCTATTCCTCAGGGGCTAATCCTTATTTGCCCTTCAGGACAGTTTTAACTCCAGACTTTTCAGAAGTTCTTGATATCTAACACCATTTTGAAATCTCCTTCTATCTTTGATGCTTGATTGTAAATTCCTTGAGAAAAGGGACTGTGTCTTAGACATCAGTGTTTTACTCTATTGCAATATAATTCATAATACATTACACATAATTTCTCCCCTCCAGATTATTTATCCTCTCTGGAAATATGCTGTATGGAGTCTTGTCTTCCCAGCCAGAAAAACATCCATGAGAGCTTGGCTTGCCCATTCACAACACAGAGCAGTTTGGGAACACATAGTAGTCATTCCGCAAGTATTTGCTTCTGGGAAGCAGGTACTCAGAATTCAATGAATCTAGGGTATCACTGATGGTGAGATGCGTCAGTATTTTAACCTACCATTAAGAAACCAGGTAAAGCCTCCAAAATTATGACATAATGCTTATTGAAGCTATGACACTCTATTCTTACTACTTAGACATTTTTCTATTTGGTTTAAGAGAACTGTTTGGTCATAGATATTTATCCTATCATTCTTACACATGCATAAAAAGGAAAATATAAGCAAAATAAATTGGTTCCACTTTCTAAATGTTTTCATATTCAGAATCTAATTCTGCTGCATCACATTTTTTAATTCAGAAAGGTCCGCGTCCATGATGTTTCCCACGATATCATCTGTGCCAACTGAGTGTTGGTGTTGTACCCTTTTCTTTTTTTTCTTTTGTTGACAGAGAGAGAGGGAGAGCACAGACAAGTGGGGGAGTGGGAGAGGGAGAAGCAGGCTTCCTGCTGAGCAGGGATCCCAATGTGGGGCTGCATCCCAGGACCCTGAGATCACGACCTGAGCCAAAAGCAGACGCTTAACCAACTGAGCCACCAAAGGCCCTACTGTTGTACCATTTTCTTAAAAGAGTGCTCCACTAGTACCTCTTGGATTTTCTTCCAAGCCATTGACACCACCCATTTTGCAGGTTTGGGGGCCAAGTGTTGATAAGATCAACACTTGTTGATCTTATCAAGTGTTAGATTTCAAATGACCACAATTCATGTGCTTTCCTCAAATGGTCCTTAAAAGTCAGTTGACAGAAAAAAAGAAGCACTCAGTTATCCAACGGTTCCATAGGGAATGACAGCCAAGTGTACACCATGTTTGCTCTGGCTGACAGCAATGGAAACCACAATCAATGCGAAAACCTACCACAATTTTAGAGTTAATAAAATGTGAATAAATACCTTACTTAGAACTGATGCAATATAAAAGTCTGTGCTTAGTAGGTGTTGTTGAGTGAATGAGACTAGCAGAGAAACAGATGTTGGAAGAACGTTGCCTTTGCCACATCTTTTTCCTCCCCGTTTGAAGTCTAGGGCGATTTCCTTGTGCACTGATACACATACGCTTGAAAAACATATCTCTCTTCGTGGATGGAAAAGGTAGTGAATGTTACAGTCTACGCACACTTGGTTCTCTGTGTTCCATGGATGGCCATTTCCTTCCAGTTTGGAAAACACTGGACAATTTTTTTAACTTAAAAATTAATCTTAAAAAAAAAAACTTAAAAATTAAAAAATTTGGGGCGCCTGGGTGGCTCAGTGGGTTAAAGCCTCTGCCTTCAGCTCGGGTCATGATCCCAGGGTCCTGGGATCGAGCCCCACATCCGGCTCTCTGCTCCTCGGAAAGCCTGCTTTCTCCTCTCGCTCTGCCTGCTTGTGATCTCTGTCTGTCAAATAAATAAATAAAATCTTTAAAAAAAAATTTTTAAATTTAATTTTTAATTTAATACATTTTATTTATTAAATACAATACAATGCAATATATTATATTATATAAAAGTCTGTGCTTAGTAAGTGTTGTTGAGTGAGTGAGACTAACAGAGAAACATTTGGAAAAATAGTTCTAGGAAGTTAATCCCCAAGGTATAAATAATTTCATATACGGTTTCTACTTTCATTGACTGAACATATACTGTATACCAACCCTAACGCTTGGTTCTTTTTTATACATTATCTCATTCAATGATATGTACATAATTTCCAGGTGGTATAGTCAGTTCCCATAGTGAAATGTAAATCTACTTATGTATCACTCTGTCTCCAGAATTCTCCATTCACCTGGAAATTACTCATATCAAATATCACAAGCAAAATTGATTTTTATAACTACATAATCAGAAAATATCTTCAAATCACCAAGGAAATTATTAGTTTTATTGTCAAAGATATTCCATAATAATTCCTGAAGACTGATCACTGATGTCAGGCTTTTTTTTTTTAATTAAAATATTTAATTAACTTGAAGTTTCTGTATGGTTTCAAAAATCAACTATTAAATCGAAATGCAAAGACAGATTGAAACTGGAAGATGGGACAAAGAGCTAGAAAAGTTATTTCTAGCCTTGGCTTTGAAAAAGTCTGGAATGTTGCAAATAGTTTCAAGAGGTATTTTAAAATTGCTAGAACAATTATTGAAACAAAATCAAGTTTAATTCTCTTGGACTTAAAAATATAGGCCTTCTAAGGTAGGAATTAGGAGACTGGGTTACACTCCAAAGGCAGAGAATTAATGGAGTTGAGTAAAACCTCTGCCCACCCAAATTTAAGAGCAAATCTCCTAAAACCAGAAGGGGTGTATGTATGTGTGTGTCTGTTTGATTAATGGATCAGTGTTATTCAAAGCTCATCTGACAATGAATCTTTGAGCAGAGAGATTGTCCCGTTATCTGTTAATCTCCTCTTCCTTCTAGCCACAGAGCCTTGGCCCCACCAAATGGCCCAGAGACAGCTCTGACCTGTGTGCAGTCAAACAATCCCACTCACACCATTCCCCAGCATTATTGGAAATTTGGGTGGTTGACATCTGAGGAAGGAGTGGGAAAAACTCCCTGGCAGGTCTGACAGTATGGAGGCTAATTTCCAAAGGGCAGAGTAATAAAATGTCATTCACTCACACAAACCCCTGTGGTTTTCAAAGCAAGAGCCAATGTGTTTTCTGCTACAATCTTAGAGGGACAATTAGTGGAGGGGGAAAGGGGCGGAGGTCTGAAACCTTGGCAGTGTGTAAATGTACCTGCTATAAAGATCAGTCTTTAGCTCACTTTCCTGGTCACCAGGGATAATGTGGATGGTGGTCAGAAGCTCTGTGTCCATATGGTGAGGGTGCTGCTTTGGAGTTTTTGTTTGTTTGTTTTTCATATTAGAGTGGGCAGCTCTCAATCTGATAGCCAGACTAATTTACATAGCAGCACAAAAGCTTGTATTCTGCAATGAGTTCCCAGTTGAAATGGAAATATCCTTACTAATTACCTGAGCGGGACTTTCTGACCGGGTCTGGAGATTAGAGGGATTTATTCACCTGCGGAAAGGCCAAGGAGAGACAAGCCCACTCCTTTGGAGAAGGAGATAATCTACAAAAGCAAGGGGAAAAAAGGGAGGGGGAGGGGGGAGAGACTCTCCGGGACAGAGCTCCAGGGCTGCTGCTGGCCTGTTTTTGTCCCATATTGGGGCTTACCTGCTGGCAGGCCTGGTGGGCACACACAGGGTACCTAGAGAACACAATACTTTTAGGGGCCCACGAAAACGTTTTTATTTTTTTATAAATCAGTGGGGAAAAAATGAACTTTTAGGTTGAGGAACATATTGTAACATATAATACTAATCTATCTCTTTTTAATTTAAAATTATATTTAATTTTTAATTTAATACATGTTATTTATTAACTATAATCAATACAATATATTATATTATATTATTATAATATATAATTTATATATAATACTATTCCTAAAGAAAATGGATGCTTTCCAGTCTACCTGCCTAAATAGGGAAGTCACCAGAAAATAAGATAAGTAGGTGAAGAAGGAAGGACTACGGCATAGAGCACATCAGCTCTCAATTCACCTGTTACCCACTGCAAATAAAACTCGTTAGGGCCAAATTTCAGAGTTGGCTGTCCTGGGGGATGAGGCAGTATGTTATCAATACAAACATCAAAAAAATATAGGGCCCTACCCTCAAGGAACTAGAGTTTAGTGGATAAAAGTCACGTACATAAATGATACATGAAAATGAACATCAATGAAGAGGAAAGAAGTACTACGTGGGGATTGATAGAGAAGTTAACTAGAATCCAGATTCTCCTTGGTGATGAGATGAGTTTTAAACATAGGCCATGGTCATCGTGAATGATGATGGATTACCCACTCTCGTCTGTGGTCTATTGAGAAAGTTGCGTGACTTCTGTTAAAACCCAGCACAGAGGCTAGTTAAACATTTGAACTGGAGAAGTCCTGCAGGTTCTGGAGAAAAAGGATACCTGTAAGCTGGGTGGTAAAAGAAAGAAATGACTGAACTCTCATCCTATAGAGCTGTGAAGGGAGAAATAGGACACTCTATGGATTTGGTTCAAGGCCTTCATTTATCTGAAAATGTCCAAGAACCTTTGTTGTGTGATTGACTTTCAGAAATTCTAAGAGGAGAAAATGGAGAGAGCCACTATCTGGCTCCTATTTAGAGAACAACAGAAGCAAAATGGTTACCTTCTTAAAACACAGCCCACTTCATTATTAGAACAAGGATTACAGAGGGAAAAGCACAGAGTCCATTTTGTGCCAATTTTAGTTTGGGCTTAAATGGTGAGGTTGGAGGCAAGAGGTGGAGCCAGGGAGTGGTAAAGCATTAAATACCCAACCATGACTAATCTTTGAGTTTAGCCTGAATGAATTCACTCTGCAAACATAGGTGTCATCAAAACATACCTTATGCAAGGCCTGAATGGGAAGCATGTCACAACATATAACCACAAATCCATTCTTTGTCTGCAAGATCATAATCAACTATGTCTGTGGTGCAGCATTTGGTATGGTCCAGTGACCCGGAATGGTTGCCCCAGGTGATTTCAACTTTGATGAAAAGAGACAAAGGTAAGCGTTTATTAATTGTGTTGTTAGAAGTGAATCTGTGCAAAGAGTTAGTTGTTGTTATTGTTGTTATTTTTAATTCAAAGTACGTGCTATGGCAGAATACAGCTCCCTTTTAGGACAGACCCGGATTCATATTCTAGGTCTGTACTGAGCCGGCTACACGAGGCACAATTACTTTATCTTAAAATGAAGCCCCGTCTCGCGCTAGAGTGCTATTACACTGTTTGGTTATCGTGAAGAGCTGAAAGGCACTTTCCTCTGCAAAGGTGGGAGAGCATCTGAGAAAAAAAGTAATACACCATTAAATCCACTTACCACTGCATGTGAGAAAGAAAAATAATGAATTAAGTAGGGATTCTGTGAATTTATTTCCTACTCCCTTCTTTATCCACTAATCCCAGCTTTCAAAAAAATAAGTGAATATATTAACTATAAAAAAAAAAAAAATCTACCAGGTAGGGGTGAACCATAGGACATTCAAACTTAGTACTTTTCCACTGAGCCCACACACCAAAGAGGGCACACAGTTGGAAGTTTTGACACATGTGTGTGGTATTCTGAAAATGGGCAACGTATTTAAGAGACCAAACTATATAAATGAGCTGTTAGAGTTTGGTCTAGGCCAGGGTTTCTCCACCTCAGGGCTTTTAAAATTCTGGACCAGATAACTCTTGGTTGTCAGGGACTATAATGCACCCTGCAGGATGGTTAACAGCATCGCTGGCCTCATCAATGCTGGTAGCAAACTGCTCTCCTCCCAGCTGGGATCCCCAAAAATGTCTCCAGCTATGGTCAAGTGTCCTCTGCAGAACAAAATCACCCTCAGTTAAAAATCACTGGTCTGGACAAAAAAGTGAGGTGGATTATGACGTTTGCTTTTGATATGTCTGTTCCCACTACCTTTCCTGCTCCTTATCCCAGTCTTTTTTTATTCATCCATTCAACAGATATTTATTAAATGACAACTGTGTGGCAGGCACTATACTAAGAGATGAGGAAAAAGCAGTGAACAAGAAGGAATGGTCCCAACTTTCATGCAGTTTACAGTTTTGTTAGCAAGACAATGTGAAGAAAATAATTATAAAATAATATGTACAAAATGTACAAAATCCAGCATTTTATAAGCTGCAGATTATAAAACGTACAATAATATGAACAAAACCGAAGTTCAGGGAACCTGTGTAGATACAGACAGCCCCTCCTTCCCCTGTTAGTGTTATGCTTAGGATTATAGTGAATGGTTTAGTAGACAGAAACCCACAAAGGAATGGGAAAGGATCAGAACAATAAAAACTTTGGAAGGCAAAATTTAGACAGATGAAATGAACTTAATGAACTAGAGGAAACTGAAATAAGACTCAAAACAAAACATAGCATCCTGATGCTGAGTAACACTGAGGTCAGAGAGGAAAACCTAAAACTTCCACAGAAGAAAAAGAAAAAAACCAAACAGATCACATACCAGGATGCATGAATTAGGAAGTCATCAGACCTCTCGCTGGCAGCACTTACAGCTGGAAGAAAATAAGCAATACCTTCAAAGTTCTGAAGGAAAACTCTTCCAACCAAGAATTCTGTACTCAGCCAAACTGTTTCATGACTAAGAGATAGAATGAAGACATTTCAAGACATTCTCTCAAATTACTTCCTATATGTTCTAGTTTTATATTGCTATAACAAATGACCTCAAAACTTAGTGGCTTAAAACAAATATATGTCACATTTCTAAGAATTTGAACAGAGCACAGAGAGACCAATCATCTCTGACCCTCAGTGTCTGATATCTCAGAAGGCATGACCAGAATATCTAGGAGCTGGCCCTATCATTTTTCTCTTCCTACATAGCCTTTCGACATGTTTGGCATGGGCTAGCTCACAGCAGATTAGCTAGACTTCTTACATGGTTCCAAGACAACAAAACAGAAACAGTTCTCTTAAAGACCAGGACTTGAACTGTCATACTCTATTGGCCAAAGAGTCATAGGCTAGGAGAGGAGGGGGAAAAGACCTCTCTCAATGCACTAAACCAGTTCTTAAATAGACCAAGAGGTGTTGTGTAGCCAGCAAGTTTGGGATTGAGTTGAAAAGGAAAAGGATCTGCATGGAAAGATAAAATAATCTACTTTAAACCTAATAAAGAGAAACCAAATGGATGAAAATTGCATGACACACTGATGTGATTTTAATTGAAATGACAAGGAAGGGACATGAGATTAAATGCATTTAAGAAATCTCTCTGAACTGCTTTGTAGAGGATGACTTGTGTGGGACAAACATGGAAGCAGGAAAACCAGCTGGACACTTACTTGGACTAAGAGAGTAAAGGTAGAGAATAAGAGAAATGGGCAGATTTGAGATTGATTTTGGAAGGTGAGCCAAATAGATTTGCTGGTGGGTTGGACATGGGAATAAAAGAAAGAATCGAGGATGATTTCTAGGTTTTTAGCTTGATGAACTACACGGACACTGATGTCATTCACTGAAATGGGAAAGAAAAGGAAAGATTTGGGAAGGAAATCAAAAATTCTAGCTTGAAATGATTATAAGTTATCAAATTTCGTATCAAGGAGGAGGCTGGCTATGTAAACATGGAGGTTAGTGGAGCTGATGAAATACGTTTGGAAATAATCATCTGGGTGGTTTGCAAAACCATGGAAATGGTGACGAGTGTCTAGAAGGGGGACCGAGATAGAAAAGAATAAAGAAGCTAAGACCAAGCCTTTGGAATGCTCAGAAATTTGGGAGTTGAGCAAAGAAAGAATATCCAAAAGGAGGAAGACAAAAGCTGTCAACAGTAAAGAAAATAACCAGAAGAACATAGTGTCAGGGAAGCCAAGTATGTTTTTAACTGACTTTTATATGCTGACTGGTCAGTGAGATAATATCGTAAGGAATGCTGGGTCTTGTATTTGGCTAGCTGGGATCACCATAAATCTTGGTGACAATGGAAACCGCAGTAGACCAGGTCGAGGAGGAATGGCATGGGAGGGGTTAGAAAAAATAAGATTCTCGAAGCAGTGGGTTGAGATAGGATAAGGACCCAGAATTCCCTTAGGAAAAAAAAAAGATCCAATGACTCTTACTCTTTTCCTGAGTGATACAGAATTAGGAAAATATATACATCAAGGTGACTTGCGATGACTTGATCCAAAAGCTATTGTAGGAGAGGCAAGGTAGGAGCCGCAACTAGCTCTGGTGCTAAGATAGAAGGTAAGTGTGATGGTATTTCTGGAATGGGCAGAAGAAAGCTGAATGAGTCCTGATCTACCCACACCTCAATTTACATAGCACCCTCATAAACAGTGTAGGTGTGAAGCAAAAAGTTCTGGTTGCTAAGAACCATAACACAAAAGGATTAGCCAGATTCTGGCCATAAAGTTTCTTGTGATTGGGCATAACCCAAGAAAAAATAATTTTCCCTTGAAAAAATTCTGTGAATGAGAAAGGCTTTTCTCTACCCACTTAGTCCTGGTTATAGTCAGGACTTAGTCTCGCCTGTCCCCGTCCGGACTTAACTTTCAGAAATAGCCAGGGAGAACCAACCAGGAGCATTAGCAATTCCAAGGCTCTCCGATCCCACCAGCTCAGTGGTAATTAACAAAGCCAAAGCCATTAGCTTCACCTTGAGATTGCTTAGCCTAAGCAAGAGTTTTAGTCCTGAGAGGCCTGGCCACTGGGCCTGGGAACCTTCTTCTTCCTCTTCTTCTTTTTTTTTTTTTCTTTTTTTAAGATTTTATTTGAGTGAGAAAGAGCATGAACAAGCCGGAGGGGGGGGGGATGTTGAGGAGGGAGGGCAGAGAGGGGGAAAGAGAGAAACAAACTCCCTGTTAAGTTCGGAGGCCTATGAGGGGAGGGGCTGATCCCAGGACCCCAAGATCATGACCTGAGCCAAAGTCAAACACTTAACCCACTGAGCCACCCAGTGCCCCTGAGAAACTCCCTCATTGACTTGAGGCAGTCCCCAAGACCAACAGCCCTCTCCCTGTCGTCAGCACACACAGAACCAACAGGACCTACTCCTCAAGTTACACACATGCACTCAGGGATGCGTGATAAAGAAGCAGAGGCTAGAGCTGTGGAGTGATATGTGCCGTCCTTCCAGACTTTGTTATTTCTGATGTGTTATTTGAACATAAAGAGTGCAAGAAGATTTGGCAGTTACACGGGGTTTCTTACGGCTTGTTCACTTTCCCTTTTCCCTTGATCTATGTCCAATCTCTGGATAGTATCGTCTAAAATGAGGCCCTGTTCCCACCCAATTTCAAGTCAAGTGCATTTTTGCAATAATTATAGAAAGGGATCAATCTGAACATGATCACTGGCACATACTCAAGGCTCACTAAATGTTGATCTTTGGAAGTTAAATGAATGAAACACTGTATAGTACACAGGCCATGAGCAGTGACAGAGTCACAGTTGGTTGGTTGATATCAAAACGGATGTCTTACATCACACTTATTTCCCTAACATCTGTTTTGAGATATAATTTCCCTAACATCTGTTTTGAGATATAATTACAAGCCATACAACTCACCCACTTAACATGTACAATTCAGTGATTTTTTAGTAACTATATGAAGTTGTATAACCATCACCACAGCCCCCAATTAGAACATCTCCCTCACCCTATAAAAACCCCCATATTCATTTGCAATCATATCCACTTCGCCCCAAGGCCAGGTCACTGCTAATCTACCATTTGTCTCCATAGATTTGCCTTTTTAGGATACTTCCTATAAATGGGATCATAAGACACAGTCTTTTGCATGTGGCTTATTCCATGTATCACAGCATTTCTGAGGTTCATCCATGTTCTAGAAAGTTTCTTTTTATTACTAAATAGCATTCCATTGTATGGACATACCACATTTGTTTATCCCTTCACCAGTTCATGGACATTCAACATGATTTTTTAAAAAATCCTTTCCTGAGTGTGTTTGTGTTCAAATGTGTCCTAAAATTATATTGCAGACGGACTGTTTCCTCCCTCCCTAAATAAAGGTCGTTATAAGCACTTCCTCAAGGAGACCACCAGCATCTTATAGAGGCTGTGCTAAGGGCTTCATGTCGGCTACAATAGGCTATGGATAGATAAGTGAGCAGTGATGCTGTTCTACTATCTTCTCTCTCTCTCTTTGTGGAGGGAGGGACAGGGAAATGAGACTTATTCAGAAAATCCACAGGTGGTCTTAGAATGCTCATGATACCAAGACATAATGGTGTCGAATTCTCCTGGGAAAGAAAAATGAAGAAAATCAGAGGCAACACCAAGATTGACGGAAGTCCTAAACAACAAGGGAAGGAGAGGTTGCGCCTGCCCTGGATGGGTAGAAATCCTGAAGGGAAGTGGAGTTTCTTCTCTTAGTAGAGCCCCAGAAGCTTTGTGCCCGGTCTTGAAGCACCAGCTGGTCCTTTGTGGGGAGGAAGAAAAACACTGTGGTATTATTCAACGGTACCTCCAGACCAGTCTCTGGGGAGACTGTTCCAAGTTCCTTTAAACGGGTGGGGGGGCAGTAAAATTGAAAGAGTAAGACTACCTCTTAGGGGCCTAAAATATCTGTGGCCACTAAACTAAAATATCAGGTCAGACCACCCAAGATTCCCAGAGTAGTTTCACTTGGATTGAGAGGTTGGCTCCTCAGCGGGGAGCAGGCCGTGGACGAGTGCAGGGGTAGTGGAGAGCAGAAAGGCAGCCCGAGGCAGCTGGCAGCCGTGGGAGGAGATGGGGGGATGGTTTGGTGAGCAGCCGTGGAAGCAGAGCACAGAACAACAGCAGAAGACCGTATCGGCCACAGAGGGCCACGTGGAGAGGGAGAAGCCTCCCTGGTTTAGAATTCTATACTACAAGGGGCATTGGGAGACCCAGGACAGCCACTACCAAACCTGGGAGGCAGAATGCAGGCACGTTAAACATGACCTGGGCTTTCCTGCCTCTGTGTCCTGTGGCTGCTCCTGCTGTCTAGAACATACTTTCTGGGGCTTCAGTAGGAAAACCTACTTCTACTGTTCAGTTGTGAGCTAAAAATGTGTCTCATCAGAAAGTCTGCTGCTGCTTAGAGATGCCTAAACATCTGTTAAGATGCCTTAACAGCCTATCACGGCTCCTGCTTTCCTTGAGAGTACTGCGTTTCAGTGGTTCTAAAACACACATTTCCCCTCACATTTGAACATCTCTAAGATTGGGATAAGTCACAGTTTAATTGGACACAGTCTTTCTTTCGAAGGGATGTTTTAAAAAGTGGTGTATTGGGGCATCCAGGTGGCATAGTAGGTTAAGAGGTCAACTCTTGGTTTCTGCTCGGATCGTGATCTCAGGGTCGTGAGATGGGGTCCCCCAACCAGCTCCTTGCTCAGTACAGAGTCTGCTTAAGACTCTCTCTCCCTCTTCTCACCACCTCCTCCTTGCACGTGTGCATGCTCTCTCCTCTCTCTATAATTAAATCTTTACAAATAAATAAATAAAATTTTTTAAATGATGTATCTTAAATTCGGTTGCCTCTCTGTTCGATAAAATACAGTATTCATCACACTCTGCGAATGTTGTTTTGCTTTTAGGTTTATTGTTTGTCTATCCTATAAGACTACCAGCTTCTCCTTGTCTATCCTAGAAGACTACAAGCAGGCACCATCGCTGAATCACCTGCCTACCCAGCATGTAGTACAATTTTCAACACATTGTACGTGCTGGATAATAATTAATCCAACGCATGACTTAGCCTTGCTATAGGATCTTGGCCAGAAAAACACCATACACCATACTATGTATAATCAGGTGACATAATAAGCTCTTTTAGACAAAATCAAATATATATTCTCATTGTCGGATTCACACGTACCCAGTACTTGATCCCGAAGTTTGAACTACAAGTGCTGGTTTTAAGCAGAAACTCCCACACAAGCGGATATCTGAAAACAAAGGACACTTGTATCTGTCTAACCAGAAGTAGCTGGTTTTTTGCATTATACATTTCTCAGAAAATCATTTTTAAAAGGGAGCTATTAATAGAAAGTATCCACAAAGCCTGTCTCGTAGTCAAACCCGGGTACTTTGACAAGTATGCTATTTTTGCATGTGAAGAAAACTCATTGTCACACATTGTGACCATTTTCTCCTGCTTAATTCTAATCCTATGTTTATAACCTTTTAATCTATTTTTATAGACACCATAGGTTTGGCCTTATCTATTCATCTGGCCCTGACTTAAATAAGTAGAAAAACCAGGGTGACTGGATCTAGGCAAAAAAGAATTTAATAATTAGTAAATATTTCAGGAAATGCCACTTAGAAACAGAGGAAACATAAATGGATTCCAATGCATGGTTGATCCATTTGAAACTGCTCCTCTGACTAAAAGTCTTTCTTGAAACTGATGCAAAGTTCTGGATAAATCTCTTTGTTATAAAAATCCCCAAGAGTGAGAACTTAAATACAAAATTATGCAAACTGAGAAAAATGTGTCATTTTTGCCACTGCCTCATTCTAGGGTTTTTGAGCCCAAAAGAGCTGAGAATGAAAGCATCTCAGCCTCACTATAACCCACGTCTCCCTCCAGCAGTCACGTGACACTTCTGAAGCTGTTTGCAAGGATAAACACAGAAGTGATTCTGATCTTGGGCGGGTCACGCCACTGGGGACCTCAGAAGTAATTTCTGCTCTGCGAATCTGACTTGTCCAAGCCCAGTTTAATTGTCGTCTCTGAGAAAACCTTCCAGACCTCTCTAGTCACCATCAATGTCTCCTTCCTCTTCTGGACATGTCTAACCCCTTCTTCCACTGAAACAATTACGTAGTCTGCCTTTGGTATAGATGGGTGTATATCTATTTGCAGTGGAAGGCTGGAAACTCCTGCGTCAGGATGATTTTGAGTCGCCCTTGGGTCTGGCACGTGGAGGGTATCTCATGCCTTTGCCATATCAAAAGGAATGGCTTTATAAGATCAGCCTTGACTTATTATTCTACGTATGTTCCCCAAGGCGTTTTGATTTTGTTTTTCAGTCCTAATACTCCAGATTCGAAAAAAAATCTTGCTCCTCTCCAACCCTCCTGGGTCTTTGTGTGTGACCTGGAACAAAGAGCTGGGTTCAGCCCAACTCAGCTCAAAGAGTGCCTCAAGCAGTTCATATCAAGTTCACGTCCTGAGGAACTGCTGGCTGGGGTTTCACTGGGCCCCAGGAGGAGAGCGCTTCCTATGAGATCTTAGGGATGAAAATCAATTCCCTTTGGTTCTAAGGGTAGAGGCCAATGCTGTCTGTGAACCATGCCGCCATTAAGGCATCATGACTATCTGCACAGCCCAGTCCTGGCTCCAACACTCATTTTCTGGGTGATGATATGTGGGTCCCTGAAGCCTCATGATCATTAGCTCCTTAGTCTCCAAAACGAGAAATCTAATGTGAAAGTGGCTCCATAAGGTGGACTGGTGTGAAAAGTAATAAATACAAAGCATTCCCAAGGACTCTGAGAAGGTTCAGTGCTAAGTATAGTGAAAACAATGTGGCCAGAGGCCTTGGACCTGTGCCAGATGCAACTGGCCTTGGCCACTCTTTCCCATACTGTTCCCAGATGATGATGGTTTGGCTGGAGATCCTGCCAGGACCCGCCACATCACCGTTCCCAGAGGGAGTCACAGGGTCCAGCCTGGTGTGTGCTGAGAAAGCCCCTGGGAAGGATGGGAACCACAAAGGCATTGCTAATGCTCTTCCCAAGTCAAATTCATGAACGTTCCCAGCTCTAAGCATTATTTCATGTATATCCGTGCTTCTGACCAGCAGCTAGTCATTAGTGATAGAAAACTCTTCAAATAAAATTCTTTTTACTTTACCCAGTTTTTGGTTTCAGGGAACCTAGCTGTGGGCGAAATTTCAGTCTTACACCTAAATAATGCCGAAACTATTGGCCCACTGAAGCATTTCCTTGGAAAAATCAATCCAACCAAGCTGTTTGATGTTGTCTAGCCACACCAACTGATCAGAGTTTTCACTTCCTAACCAGTTGCTTTGGCGTTGCGTAGATGAAGCCCAAATTAATTTTGTTCTTGGTCACTGTTCATAAAATCTGAAATCTGAAAGTTCAGCCCTAACCACCTCACAAAATGGGCAGTCTTGTTCTTGACCTCATTAACAAAGGACTCTCCTTCCAACTCACACCAACCTGGGGGAGGAAATAAACCAGACAGCCCGAATGACGACAGAGAGGGATGAAATTAACCCCTCCTTGGGACAATGCCTTTTCCTGTTTCTGGAGGCTCCTCCTATTCCCACCCTGGTTTCTGTATCCGTTACTCTAGCAGGATCCTCTTTCACTTCAAAGTGTTCCTCCTCGGGCTTCACAAGTAGGGGCATAACCTTAGCTTCTACAGGAAGGAATTTTCTTCCCAAAGGAAAGGGAAAAACCATGTGTTTGGTCGCTATAAAATTACACACCACCCTCCTTGTTTTTCATTTAATAATCATGCACACGGAAAGTAGAGGCAGGCCTTAAGACACTAAGGGCTAAACATTCTTCTCCTGGACTCCTGTAGTTCAAGTTGAAAGCATTACAAAAAATTAAAACTCTAGCCATTCAGTCTTCATTAATGATATTGAATGCCCGAGTCAGGAAAAGTTTTTGTAGAGGATACGATTCTCTTCTACTTCAAAAGCACATGAAAAGGCAGAAGCTGGACAGATTTTAAGGAAGAGAGGTTGAAGAATACCATTCATTCCATCTCAGTCGAGGCTACTGGGACCCTTCTTGGGAGGTCTGCGTTTACATCCAGTTTTCAACGGCTACATGTAGTTGGTGACAGTAGAGTACCAAAGCTTTTCCAGAGCTGTCATTTGTGTCATTATCAAAAACATTTATTTAGTACCTAACATATCTTATGTGTGGCAGATGCTTGAAGAGGCACATCCCTCTCTCTCTGGGGCATTTGGTCTAAGGTGGTACGCATATCCTCAGGGATATGGTGTAAATATCAGAACCTTAAGAGGAGAAAGCTCCCCCCCGCCAACATATAATTCAGGGGCGGGGGATTAAAAAAAGAAAGCTCAACCGATTTTGAACTGGTGGGATATGTAGAAAATACAGTTCATTGTCTTTGGTGTAGGGCCCTTTTGAGATGTAGCACATTTGTGGGGTGGGAGGTATTGATCAAAAGATGGCATAGGTTTAAAAAAGTGAGGATATACTCTTCTAAAAGTGTTCTTCCCTCCCTCGTTCAGAATTTATCAAATGCTCCCCGGCTGCCCAGATGTGTAGCTTGCACTATGAAAGGTATAAAACAAATAGACTCATCCATACCTTGGAAAACTCAAATACACTCAGGAGTCCATAACGACACAATGTTAACACATGGAAGGAGATGATTTATCCCAGTCCAGACAAAAACAACTGGTCGTGTGCAGACAGGGTTAGAGTGATTCTGAATCACTTTGGGCTAGACAGAACTAGGCTTAGAGAAAGACGAGCATAATTCCTAATTGACCTTAAGTAACTCCAAGGCAATCTTCCTCGCTGTTCTCTCCCTCGCTCTTCAACGAAGGGGCAGAAATCAAGCCCTGTGACTTAGGAATTTCTTCTCACAATTAGGAGAAGGTTTCTTCACCAAAGGTGAACACTGTAGGCTTTAGTCTTGGGCTAGGGAAAGGAAATGCTGAAAATGGATCAGCTCTTCCATGAAGACTATCTCTGAGGATTGTCCTCATGTCCATGAGGATATCGTCATATCCTCATATTTAAGCAAAAAAAAAGGGGGGGGGGAGAAAACGTAGTGCAAGGCAGAAAAGACCAGATTCCACTCCACCAAGGCCCCCATTGTCTCTGAGAAACCGGTGTTAACATGAGAAACAATGATCCCTTCACCCCTACACTGACAGAGAAAGAAAAGGAAAATCATTGGCAAAGCCTCTGTCGGCGGCCCTACGGAGTTTCAAGGCCATTATCTTATACTTAATCCTCACAAACAGCCTACCTGGAAGCTGTTAACAGCTCTCATTTCATAGACAAGAGAACTGAGACTCAGGAAATGTAAGTAACCGGCCCAAAGTCATATTGCCAGTAAGTACTAGAGCCAGGAGTTAAATTCAGGGCTGTCTGAGGCCAGAGCTCGTCAATTTTCCCTTGCCCCCCACACGCACCTCACTCCATGTATGCACACATGCACACAACATGGCACACATGTCTGTGAGCCCCGGGCTGGCTGTGGGATCGATAGTCCTTTAACAAGTTTTACCTGTCCAGCCTCTCCAGCGATACATGAGTATTTTTCAAATAGATTTTTCACTCACCCAAATTCTTAACAATTTCTATAGTATTTTTATAACAGCAGCCATGGCTTATTTTTGAAATGGACTATAGACTGTTTCTGGAGGGCTTCTGATGAATAAAAGGAGAAGCTTCTACACACACAAAATACTGCAAAATAAAATATTTAAAGACCTGTGCAACTATTATCATCATTCTGAGGCAAAACTATACTATATTCTATTTATAAAGTTATTTCCTTACATGTCTTCTATTTTTTCCCCCATCCTGTCATTCTTTTTCCCCTGATAATCTCTAATATATCTAAGGAAGAGGAAGCAAGAAGTTGTACCACCTGTGTTTACTAATTATAGCGTTAGGCCTGGGTATTTTATTAGAATGCCGATTATCTCTCAAGCAGCTGACCCTACCTTTTTTCCTTAGAATTGGCAAAAATTTAGATTCAAATATCTTCACGACGGGCAATTTTGTTTTATGTGGCACACCAGAAGAGTAAGTTGGTTTGGGTGTGTTTGGTTTGGGGCTTTTTTTCCCCCCTTTCCATTTTTGGTAGAAGGTTATGCTTCAGAAAAGTATGTTCAGTTGGCCTATACCATTGGAAAACTTTCTTGAGTTGTTCTGCCCATATGCCACAAGCCTGAACCCAACAGATACCAGCTCCAAGAAAAAGCAGGGCATTCTATCTCTGTGACCGATTTCCTTTTTGGATTCCCTTTGAGTCTGCCAACAAGTTCCAGATGTGATGCGTCGGTTTTACGAATGCGAGTTACCTGTCCGCTGGGAGCCGAAGGAGACCGCTAGTTTGGGCCACCCACAACTGACAGATGGCAGTGACTTTGGTCACTGATGATATTGGCGGGATTAAACTCGGCTTAGAAGAGAAAGAAACCATAATACCCCTTAACAATTTCCTTTGCTCCACCCAGTCATTCTGCTAAAGAAAAGAAGATTTGAAAAGTCGAGACTCCAACACCACATGTGCCCCATTAACATCTGGACAAGGGCTTGAGGGAATCTCTCTGGAAACAGAAAAGAAAAGGAAAAAAACCCTCTTGGTAATTGTTGTTCCCTAACTCTGCAGGGCAGTACGGTTGGCGGAGCTGGGTGGAGTGCCTGGTTTGTGAGACAAGCCAGCAGAAGGCCTGGCTGGTTGGTTACATAAACTGAAACTACTTCTCATTCACCTAAAAAAATTGGTAAATAGGGGCACCTGGGTGGCTCAGTTGGTTAAGCATCTGCCTTGGCTCAGGTCAGGATCCCAGGGTCCTGGGATGGAGCCCCTCAGCGGGCTCCCTGCTCAGCGGGAGCGTGCTTCTCTCTCCCTCTCCCTCTGTGTGTGCTCGCACACTCTCTCTCTCACCCTCTCAAATAAATAACGTCTTTAAAAAATTGGTAAATATAAGGTGCCTGTTACATATACAAAAATAGTACTAAAAGACTATAAGTATATAAAATTTTAATATACATGACTTTTTTCCAAGAAGAAATGCTTGAAAAAAGTTTCTGTATTCTGGATTTGGGTTCCCTCAAGAAAAACAATAAATTGGAGGTATCCTAGAGTAGCACATCTGATCAATACCATGGCATATGGGAAGGCCAACTCAGACCAACCAAAATGCAACAGTATCCCGAAAATTTGTTTTCCTGTTTGTTTTTTAAGAGTTCTTACATGTCAGAATTCCTTGTTTTCTGTTCAGAAAAGAAATTTCATAATTACCACAATGGAGTGAACTAACTCCACAGGCTTTGGAGTCTTAAGAATCCCAGGTTCAAATACAATCATGACCTTTGTTTGGCCAAGTGACACAACATCTCAAAGACCTCAGTTTCCTCACTTGTGGAATAGCACCCATGTTATAGAGTTGTGAGAATTCAGTGAGGTCATGTCTAACTAACACCTCACACAGTGACCGTCAGGTGGCCAAGTGCTCAATAGTTGTTGGCTATGAAATATAATCACAGCTATTCCCTTCTCCATTCCTACTGCTTCCTCTCTAGCCCACTGGCCATGTTCCTAACATTCTAACTCCTGACATGTGGGGTTGTTTTTTTTTTTTTAAAGATTTTATTTATTTATTTGACAGAGATCACAAGTAGGCAGAGCGGCAGGCAGAGAGAGTGAGGAAGCAGGCTCCCCGAGGAGCAAAGAGCCCGATGTGGGGCTCGATCCCAGGACCCTGAGATCATGACCTGAGCTGAAGGCAGAGGCTTTAACCTACTGAGCCACCCAGGTGCCCCCTGACATGTGGGTTTTATGGGCAGCACAGTGAATGTTTAAAAACATGGATTCTAAAGTCCTGCTGCCTGGGCTCGGTTCCTGTCTCCCCCATTTCCTGGCCCTTTGACCTAAGTCAAGTTTCTTCACCTCTCTGCACATCAGTCTCCTCCCCCTTTAAAACAGGGATGATAATAGTATCTAATTCTTAGGGTTATCTGAGGACTAAAAGAGTTAATACATGTAAGCCACTTGAAAACTATGCTCAGCGGTAGTAAGCTCTCGGTAACTATTAACTATCATTATTATTTTTATGCCTATTAATGCAATAGAATCATAACCTCCTTGAGTGAAGTTGCTGGACTGCAAAGTTCATAAAGTCTGCTTTTGTATTCATGGTATTCCCTGGTACAGAGCAGGACCACAATAAATATTGACTTTGACCATCTCTGCTTGCAGACTACGAAGTGACCTTCTAATATCTTTCTCACTCTGCGATAGCTCCCTTCGAGTCCATCCAAACTGGCCTTCAGGTCTGTCCCAATCCTGTCCTACCTGCCGGTCCCATCTCATCTCCCATTCCTCCCGGACATATACTCCACCTCCAGCAAACACTGATTTCCTCCACCAGCCATGAACTGCAGGGAGGGAGGTCTCAGCCCCTGCCATTGAGAGTGAATCATCATTCCTTTAGACCAGTCAAGGTGTTCTCATTACTCGTGCTGTTGACTGATGGAGGTATGGACATAAGTGGAATTTTGACCAATTAGATATCAGAACAAGCCTTCAGAGGAGAAGGGAAGTATCTGAAAAAGATTTTCCTCAATGACAGACCGTCTCTGTCCTCCCACTAGATACTGTGGCATTTGCATGGGAGACCGCTGGAATGGCCGCTGCTACCCGACATGCATAAGGGAAACTACCCCAAAGTGTTGAGGATGACTAACGAGGCACTGACCTGCTGAATTCATCAACCCTGGACCACCTAGCAATAGGGTCTGTGTTACAGAAAAGGACACCTATATCTGATTTGGGCTCTTCTGTTACTTGAAGCCCTGACTAGCCTAACAGATACGCAAGAAATCCTCCCCCGGCCCAGTAAGCCAAGATACTAAGACTTACCCCCACCACAAGTGTGCAAGTGCGCATGTCATAAATATACAGCTCCTTGCATTTTTCACAAACTAAATACAGCCATAAAACCAACACCGACATAAAAATTCAACTTCATTAATACGTTAATAAAAGGAATAAATCTTTTTTTAGCTAGCTCACAAAGTGGCAGAGATGATTAATATTCTTTTTCTTGGATGCAGGAAAGTGTATTCTCATATACTTCTGGTGAGAGTCTAATTTGGTAATAGGTATCACAATTTTAAGCATGTTCACCTTTTGACTCAGCAATTTAACTTCTAGGAATTTATCCTGAGGAAATACTCAAACAGGCACAAAGAAGCATATCAATTTTCATAGCTAGTGTTCCCCAGCAAATGTTTGCAAATAACCCAGGCAGCCATCAATGGCGAATTAAAAGCTGAAATAAATTTTAGGTGTACCTTTTAAAAATGAGATCTTTATGAATTGACACGGAAAGCTCCCCATGATTTACTGTTTAAGAAAATCAGCATGTTGTCAAATACACAGTATAGTATGAGCCCATTTATAGTATGTAGGGATAACAGTGGGGGATAAGAGCACAGACAACATCTACTTTGTACAGCATTGTTGTGTTTTACTCTGTGAATCAATAGGCACATGCTACTATTTTCATCAGAGGTCACGCTGAAAGAGCTGAGAACAAATATTCCGCAGGGTGCTGGATGGACCACCCCAACACCACAGCCGTCTCCTTCTGACATCCGCTGGCCTGGGGTAAGGCGGTGGGTTGCGGTGGGGTGCCACTGGGTTGTCCCCGTACTACTGGCTAGATAGAGACATGGTCTAAATAGGACATTGGGTTTTCATAGCGACCACAAAGAATTCACTGGAAAGACCAATTCTATTAATGCCTTTATATTAACTTACTGTTAGAGGAATAAGTTTAAAATGTCTGTAAGAATTACAGTTATATGACATTCTGGAAAAGGCCAGTGGAGCTCAGTGGTTGCTGGGGCTTAGGGTGGAGGGAGGGATGAGTAGGTGGAGCACAGAGGACTCTCAGGGCAGAGGAAATATTCTGTATGATACTATATGATGCACACATGTTGTTACACATTTGTCCAAACCTAGAAAAAGAGTGAACCCTCATGTAAGCTATAAACTTTGGGTGCTAATGATGGGTCAACATCTGGTTCATCTATGGTAACCAATGTACCACTTGGTGGAGGATGTGTGGGGACAGGCGGCTTGTGAAAACTCTGTACTGGGGCGCCTAGGTGGCTCAGTCATTAATTGTCTGCCTTTGACTCAGGTCATGATCCCAGGGTCCTGGGATCAAGCCCCACATGGGGCTCCCTGCTTGGTGGGACACCTGCTTCCCCCTCTCTCACTCCCCCTACTTGTGCTCCCTCTCTTGCTCTCTCTCTCTCTCTCTCTCTGTCAATTAAATAAATAAATAAAATCTTTTAAAAAACTTAAAAACTCTGTACTTTCCACTCAACTTTGCTGTGAACCTGAAACAGCTCTAAAATAAATTAAGTCTGTTTTTCATTCAATATATGTCTATATTGCAAAGTGATCACAAGTCTAATTAACACCCTTACCACACATAATTATACATGTCTTTTTCTCATGATGAGAACTTTTAAGATCTACTCTCTCAGCTACTTTCAAGTACACGATACACTGTTAATAACTGTAGTCACCGTGCTGTGTGTTCTATTCCAGGACTTATTTTATAAACTAGATGTTGTACCTTTTGATGACCTTCACCCACTTCACTCACCCTCCCTGCCCCCACCTACAACTACCAACCTGTATTGATGAGTTCAACTTTTTTTAATTTTTGTTTTTTGATTCCACATACAAGTGAGATCATATGGTATTTGTTTTTTTCTTGTCTGGCTTATTTCACTTAAGCATGTTTTCAAGGTCCATCCATATCATCACAAATGGCAGAATTTCCTTCTTTTTTATGAAGGATACTCCATTATGTATATAATGAACAATTATCCATCACATATAATATAGATATATCACATTTTCTTTATCCATTTATCTATCAGTGGACAGTTAGGTTGTTTCCATGTCTTGGCTTTTGTAGATAATGTTGTAATGAACATGTATCTTTTTGAATTAGTATTGTCACTTTCTTCAGGATAAATATCCATATGTGGGATTGCTGGATCATACGGTAGTTCTATTTCTTATTTTTGGGGGAAACTCCACACTGTTTTCCATAGTGACTACACCAATCAGTTTACATTCCCACCCACAGCATATGGGGTTTCTTTTCCTCGACATCCTTGCCAACACTTGTTATTTCTTTTCTTTTTGATAAAAGTCATTCTAACAGGTGTTAGGAGATATCTCAACGTGGTTTTGATTTGCATTTCCCTGATGATTAGTGGCTTTGAGCATCTTTTCAGGTACCTCTGTATGTCTTCTACAGAAAAAAATGTCTATTCAGATACTTTCCCAATTTTTTAATCAGGTTGTTTTGATGGGTTTATTTGAGAGGGTGTTATTGCACTGTATGAGTTCTTTATATGTGTTTGATATTAACCCGTTTAAGGTCTATTTTAAAGAAATCCTATAAGCATAAAACTCTTCTTGGGAAATAAGCTCATTTGTTTCTCTCATGAGAAAAAATGACTGGTGTGAGCTAAAATGGGAAAGGTTCAAACCACTCACTAATTATAGCTTGTTTCTGAATCCCCATTGACTCTCACAACCTAAACAACACTTTGTTATTCTCACACCTAGAACATTTATCCTCCCAAGCAAGGATGTTTCAGACTTAAAGGTAAGTTTTCACCCAAAGCATTGCAGTCATAGATGAAATCAAATAGAGACAGTTCCCAATCACTCGTGGTGCTTAAAATATTTATAATCCTTTCTATAGCCAAAGGCAGCCAGGCTAATTATTTACCAAGCAAGTGGAAATGATGTCCCCAGGGACACAGCGCAACTGATACATCAATTGGGAGAAAGATTGGTAGTTAGTTGGAGGTCGGGGAGTCTCAAATCATCGTGAAGTGGCTCTATTTTAGCCTCATATAAGAACTGGACCATCGAGCTACAAATGACACATTTGCTACTGAAAAGATCAAACGGTGCTGGGAGGGCTCCTGTAGCTAGTCCGCACGTTGATTTTCTGAGCATCTCTAATGAGCTGCTGCGATAGAAATCTATGCTCTCTGGGGCTAGGGGGTCCCCAAATGGAAAGGCTCTGTAGATTCCAGGAGAGAGATTTAATGGAGGTGGGAGATTATTGGGTCTCCACAAAGGGCTTTAAATTTCCCAGCCGAAAAGCTTTCTATTGGTAACAGCAGTGATTTTATGGGTTTTGTTAATTAGAAGACCAATTAATGCTTGCTTTAAAATTTTTCAGACAACACAGTAACATCTAGACTTGAAATTGACTCTCCCTCTCATCTGACTCCACCACAAATAACAGTAACGACTTGATCATATTCTTCCAGAATTTTTTCTACATTGTATACACATGCATATATTGGTATTGGCAGCTCTGTATTTAGATCTCATGTTACAATGTTGTTGGTCATTCCCAGCTCTTCTTGAAATGTTCCATTAATGACAAAGAGGTTTGGAGATTTGATGCGAAGACCAACAGACTGGACTGAGTTTGCCCCCTGTTGAAATGTCTGATTTCCTCCTCACATCGGTTACGAGAATGCTTCTTAAACATTGCTAGCTGTGTTTTCCGAGTTTGAAAACCCTAACCGGTGACCACTCTGCAAGCCAGAAACCTTGAGGTTTTCCTTACCTTAACACCATCCTCTCCCTTACCACCTTCTTCCATCCACAACTCCGTCCAGCGAATCTGAGCTCCTTCCCTGTTCCTGTCTCTCCATTTTCAACATCACTACCGTGGTCCAAGTCATCAAAATCTCCCACCTGAATTGCTATAGTAACCTCTTTATGATCTGGCCCTCTTCTAATCCATTCTCCACAAAACAGCTAGAGTCCTCTTTTTTTCTTTTTTCTTTTTTTTTTTAAGATTTTATTTATTTGTCAGAGAGAGAGAGAGAGCCCACACAAGCAGGGGGAGTGGCAGGCAAAGGCAGGCTGAGCAAGGAGCCTGATGTGGGGCTAGATCCCAGCACCCTGAGATCATGACCTGAGCTGAAGGCAGACACTTAACGGACTGATCCACCCAGGCATCCCTAGAGTCCTCTTTTTAAAGACAGAAATCTAATGTTAACATCTACTTATCAAGAGCATTGCATTGCACATACAACAAAGCCCTTGTATGGTATTCCCATCAGTCCTGTGTGTTATTACTTTGCCTCCTGGTCCAGTCTCAGCCACTCTCCTTTCATTTCCCAGGCTCCAGCCACAATGGCTTTCAATTCTTGGACTGTTCCTCCACCCCTGGCTCAGACATTTGGACGCTGCTCTTCTCCCTGCCTGGAGTTTTCTTCTTCAATCCTCCCTACTTCACCTAGTAAACTCCTAGTCAGTCTTCACATCTCATCTCGAACACCACTTTGTCCAGAAAATTTTTCACTGTATGTGTGATGGTTTGGTTAATATCTCTGTTGCCCACTAGACTGTAAGCTGCATGCAGACTGATCTGTTTCAGTACCTGGTTTCCCCAGAAACTAACAGAGTACCTGCCACGTGGCAGAAACTAGAATATTCACGGTGTCAGTTTATTCCCGGCAAAGGACCTGAATTTGCTAGTAATTAAAGGACCAGTACTGGTGAAGTTGCTGGGCTGAGTCCCAGCTGGGGAAACACTGACCATGCCCCCTGGTAAAGCAGCCTGCGCCTCGGAGTTTGCTCTCCACTTCCAAGACCACTCAGGCACCCAACCCCAGGCTTCGGGTGGTACTCCGTTCAGCTTGGCCACATCTGGATGGGCAGAAATGACATTACACATATGGAGAGCAGTTCTGATTCCTCCTTCTTCAAGATGAAAAGATGACCTTTCAAAGGTTTTTAAAACTATATTTTTACCAGTGAATTGAGCGGGGAAAATAAGCTAAATCTATCAAACTACTTTTCCATCCTTTGGTGCCCTCTATTGACCATAAACTCAATTGCAGTGAATTACACCAAGTTTTTTTCTAGCGAGGAGGGCTGGCTAATGAGGAGGGTAAATGTAAGTCTTTGTACAAATACTGGTTCTGGGTGAATTTAAGATCTGTGGGCAAATCCAACTGCTCTTTCATCAAAAGCAGTGTTTATGGGCATGCATCCAAACTTTCTATCACATCCTTAGGCGTCTTCATCTGGCCAATGTCAGAACTCAGCAAAATTGTGATAGAATTCCCAAGCATCAAATAGCAATAAGAGAGAATCACCTTTGCCTGTGCAGAAAACACACCCTATACAGAGCTGCGTGGTTATCTTTTTGTTTTTCCTGCCTGGACAAAGAGCAGAGTTATACCGGAAACATGGACAAAGCAACTATTAAAATATAACATTGATTTAATTTTTAATTATTTTTGTTTTAAGTTGTTAATTAAATACAATCATGTAATTTTAATTTTAATCATTTTATTTTTCCCAAATAATTTTAGTTCCAAAATAATGTTAGTTCTTTTCAAAATATATGGCCCACTTCTCATAGGAACATGGACAAGTCAGTAAAAACGGAGACATCAACTTTGTATGTGCCTTTAATCAGAAGCTCAGTTATTGGTTAGAAACTTCTTTTTCTAGAAGCATTGACAATTGAAGCAAAAAAAATGTAAGAAAATTCTCTGAATGAATTAATTATATTTTTTTGGTTTTCAGAAATTTTGGAAGGAGATACAAGTAGAACAGAACCCACTTTAAATTTTCCAGCTGTCAGCCAAGAGAACCGTGCCCCCCCCCCGCATTTTTTTCCCCTCCAGAAGTGGTCTGAGGAGAAAAATGAAAGAGTGGTGAATCTCCACACTGAATCTACAACTCAGCTTGTCTATCTGAGGTAGATTTGGTTTCTGAGGCTGTGGGACAACACCAGACAAGAGAAATACAATGCAAGCCCCACATGTCACTTTAAATTTTCTAGTCGCCAAGCTAAAAACAGTAAATAGAAACAAATAAGTGCTGTTTTAATATGGTATTTTATTTAACCCAGTAGGTCCCAAATATTACTTCAGCATGGAATCAACATAGAAAATTATTCACAAGCTATGGCACACTGGTTTTCATGATGCTTTCAAAATCTAGTGTGTACATCTCTCAATTCAGACACTAAGTTTTCAATGATTAACGTGAAATGCAGTTCTATCAAAGCAATAAAGTTATCTTCAATGGAAAAATATTTTGCACGGCCTCAGCTCTTAAAGTTAGGTAGGACGAGGTAAACTTTGAATTTCAGTACCTGCATCTCTCTTGCCACATTTCAAGTGCTCACAAACCTTGTGAGCTAGCAGCTAACAGTGATGGATAATTTTACACGTTGACTTTGCCAGCCCCTGGGTACCCAGATGAAACACTATTTCTTGGCGGAGGGGGGGGGGGCTGTGAGAGTGATTCTGGAGGAGACTAGCATTTGAATCATCCCACTCAATAAAGTAGACTGCCTTCACCAATGTGGGTGGACAGCATCCCATCGATTGATGGAATAGATAGAATAGAACAATGGGCAGAAGAAGGAGAAATTCACCACTTTTTTCCTGCCTTAGCAGTTGGGCTGGGATATTTCGTCTTTCGCTGGTCTGGGATTTCCACATAGGTTCCCCTGGTTCTCAGGCCTCTGGATTTGGACTGAATCACATCACCAGCTTCCCTGGGTCTTCAGCTTGCAGACGGTAGATGGCGAGACTTCTCAGGCTCCATAACAGTGTGAGTTCATTCCTCATAATAAATCTTTATATATAACCTGAAGCTTATACATACACGTCCTGTTTCTCTGGAGAGTCCTGCTAACACATTGCCCTACTGGGCGGCAAAGGTCTAACACATTCCCACCCAACAAAATGCTAAGTCATCTCTATCCTGCCTCTGCCACAGACTAAGTGATCTTGATCAAACCATTGACTTCTCTGGGCCTCCCTTTCCTCGTCTGTAAACAAGTGTTGAAGGACATGATCTTTGAGACCCCCTCCAACCTGTAATTTTATATTTCTAAATCCTCCCACACACCCCTTGGATTCACTTCATTTCCTGAAAGGAAAGCAGAAACCCCACGTATCCCTACACTCAGTTCTGTTCTACAATCTTTCATGGAGCATCCACCGGTGTGAAGACCTGAAGACACACAGATTAAACACATTTCTGGCTCTGCCCTCCAGAAGCTCACAGTGGAATGATATTATTCACTGTAACACACGTAGAACAACACTGCGTGCAGGCTATGAACAACTACTGTGGGAACAGGCCGAACACTGCAACAGCTCTACAGCATTCACGAAAAGATTGTTTTAACTTCACGAATTCAGTGGACAATCTGTTAAGCCATGCATTTGGTGGCAAACAAAATAACTAATATATTGGATTTTTTTTCTCCTTTGGAATCTATGCTCTAGGTTTCACTGGGGCAGCCTCAATATCTGAGGAGAACACAAATGGTGCCGAATTCCTTTGTCCCTTCCTGCAACATGCTTTTTCTGGTCTCTCAGGGCTAAGAGCCATGTGCTGATCTGCTTCCCGTGGACTCTGCCGAGAACAGCAAGTCCTCTTGCCAACATTTGCCAAGCAGATACCAGCCCGTGAATCGAAATTTCCAGCTGTGGCCAAGCATTCAGAGCCCCCACTGTCTCAGTCAGCGGTCTCTTTTTCAACTCATGGAAATGCTGCCCACGGTCCACAAAAAATTCATTTTAACCCCAACCTCACCTGCTGAGACCTACGATTCACCACCTCTCCACTTCAACTCTTTGCAAACCGGAGCCCATGCTAGTTCCATGGGCTAATGTTGGCTAAGGACCCCTCCCTCCAAATTCTTACACTGAAGGACAAAGTGGTAGCTATAAATTTCACCAAGGCCTGATATAAAAGCTGTGTAGTGTTTCTTAGGACTCTGAAGCACTTATTTCTGCCCCACATAGAACCTATTCGCCACAATGAAATGGGAAGACTTCTCAAAAGAAGGCATTTGATGTTCTAGCCGGTAAAAACATAGAAATGATTAAAACAGAGGCAAAGAATCCACATGTTGCTAGTACCTTAATGATTAAAACATGTATCTCATTAATTTAAGCTGACAGTGGGCCCTTTTGTGGGTAGACAACTCATATGTAACGTCTTACTCCAGCTGAAGAGACTTGTCCCATGCTAAGCCTGGCTCCCCATTTCTTTTATTGCTGAGAAGCCATCGGTACAATCCAAAATGATTAAAGCCATAGAGATTGAATTGCAGACAAAGAACTTCAGACTGGATCAGGGGTGGGAAAGTAAAACTCCAACCAAGGGCAGAACTCAAGGGACTTACAAGCAAAACATTCAACATTTTTTTTAAAGCTGGAAAATCCAACTTTCTCGTTTAGAACATGTTAAGGAAAAAATAACTGACATGGTCTATTAATACATTAATCCTCTTTCTGTGGGAGGAGTTCTTTCAGCGTCCCCAGATGAGGACGCTTAAAATCATGTATGTACTGTACACCGGCAATATGTGTTGTCAGAAGTATAAGGAAACTAATGAAACAGATTCCCAGCTCCAGTTCTCTTCGTCCACAGCTCCTCAAACCTCGAAAAACTTGTGAACTTGATTGGAAAAACAGCACCTAGAACATCTAATCACAAATACACCAGAGCAGCAAAATTAATACCTCACCAAAATTACAGAAAAATAAAGTTCTTCAAATCGCCTCCATATACCTGACCCATGAAAAAGAAAATTTCCTTTGCACAAAACAAACACAAATAATTCAAACCTCCAGTGTTGCTCAAAAAGCACAGAAGTCATTTTCTATTGCTAGTGTTCTGCATTTAATTTTTAAATCTTAAATCACTTCTCAATCACTAGACTTGAGCCTTGTTCTTTTTCTTCTCAGGTTGTAACTGATATATTAAAGCAAACTATACCCTTATGTGATGTTAAATTAGCCCACAGAGGAAATTCCCACCCCCTCTGTTTAACATCTTCTTTCACACTGTATCCATTTCCATGGGACCATCTTTATCCAGCTCATGATACAGATCAACTGAGCGAAGGGCACAGTTCTTAGGATACTTTTCAGTCCTTCTTAAAACAAAAGTGCTTCATGTCGAGATAGATCCCGTTTTAATCAAATGGTAAATTTCATTCTGATATTCTGTTGTCCAATGTCAGCTCTTTCAATGTAAAGACAATCATGACAAATGCCGTATTAATTTTCCCCACTTGACTATGGATGGATTCTTAAGTCAAAATAAGCTCATCTTCAGTAATAAAAATACTCAAACAGGGGGTGCCTGGGAGACTCAGTTGGTTAGGCATCTGCCTTCCACTCAGGGCATGATCCCAGGGTCCTGGAATCGTGCCCAGAGGACAGACTCCCTGCTCCATGGGGAGTGTGCTTCTCCCTCTCCCTCTTTCTCCCTGTGCACCCTCCCACCACCACCCCCCTGCTCATTTTCTCTCTCTATCTCTCTCTCTCAAATGAATAAATGAAATCTTTTTTTAAAAAATACTCAAAAATTCTTAAATGGATTATATCTGAAGCAACCCACTCCATCTGTGTATTGACATGAGAGCTGCATTGCCTATGAAGACAAAGAGAGTAACAACTATTAGTTCTTTATTTGTATGGATGAGACCTGTTTCTGGTTGATACTTCCTCTGGTTTGGTAAAGTTGGCTATATGGTATTGATGCCTAAGAGTAATGCTTCAGGTAAAATCTTGGCAATTTTAGATTACTTCTTTCATTTAATTTCCTCTCTGTGACCTGCTGTTTAAGAGGTTTCGCAATGCATTTATTATATTATGCTTCAATATTAGGACTTTTAGTTGGGGACTGGCAGAAATACTTCAACTAATGAAAACAATGATTTTTTTTCATGCTGTACTACATGGTAATTTAAAGCATTTCTATTAAACTGTCTCATTAGAGCTCCTGATGAAGCTCTGATATAGCCAGAAAACCCAAGGAGGCTGCTGGGAGGGACTCTATTATCAAATGAACGAGCTAAGGAAGGTCACCATGGGCCAAACATTTCAGAGCACCCAAATGACCTACTTTAAAACCATTTGAAGCCATTTGGTGGTACGGACCCAGGATAAATGACCCCCGCTTATAAATACCTTCCAGTTTATGTTCCAAAGGACATCCAAGTTCTACCACTGAGATTTATTTGAAAAGGCCCATTTTTTCTCCTATCCTATCTGAAGATTTCTTGAAAGCACGTTTGTAAAGTCCTTGCCTGTTACTACTTTGTTTCTCACAGGATAGGCTAATAATGAATATTATATATATGTATATATTATAATAAAAGATCATTTATTTATTTGAGAGAGACAGGGAGAGAGAGCATGAGTGGGGGTAGGAGCAGAGGGAGAGAGAGAAGCAGACTCCCACTGACCAGGGAGCCCAATAAGGGGCTCAGTCCTGGGACTCTGTCCCTGGACTCCAGGATCATGACCTGAGCCGAAGGCAGGTGCTTAACTGACTGAGCCATCCAGGTGCCCCAAGCTGGAGGTTTAAAAAGATAAGAAATTATGTTACTTTTAAACTGTGGTTGAAAAGAGATGAAAAATAAATTTTTCATGTTCTTAACATTAGCAAGAAGTGAAATTTGTAAACTTTTTGTATCACCAAAAAACCAACTTCTTGAATTTAAATGCCTGTTAATTTGATTTCAATATCAGATTTATTATTGTAGGTGGCTATCTGCCCTAGGAGGTAAGAAATGGTTTTTGTGAACACATAGCAATCCTGTTACAAGTCTTTAGAGCCTGGGAAGGAACTTGCCAAAAGGAGTATAATCTTACCATTGCTCTTATAACAGGAGAGGTCATCCTCTGGTCTTTAAATTGAATTTTAAATGTAAGTCTGTGTATTAACACTGAAAGTACTATTCTAACTAAAAGGTATTAAGTATCAAATAACTGTCTACATAACATGATGTTTAACCACCTTTGTCTCAGGTGCCTCTTCAAGGCACATGGATTCAGCTTTTCTCATGCAATTCTCTGAATCTTTGAGTTCTGAAATTATTTCTCTTTTTCACTCACCTAGCTGCCCAAAATGGCAGGTACAATAACTTCACCTTCACTTTAATCCTGAAAGCTGGAGTACATCAAATTAAGTATCACCCAAATACTGTTTTCCTAGGCGACCCAAATCAGTGTTTTAAAATGCACACCTCCCAAACCAATTTAAAGCTCACACTGTGTGTGTGTGTGTGTGTGTGTGTGTGTTTTAAGCTATGTATTTTTGAAAGCCAAACGTAGACAAAGCCTCAACAGAACACCCAAATAGCCTCTCAACTGATATTTCATTCAGTTGAAGTTCCTGCCAGAGGTCTGCTTTTGTGAGTCCTTGTTAATTACCAAGCTTTCCAAACTTTCTGTAATGACCTCTGATGTGCAAGCAAATCTACCCATTGTATAGCCAGTCTCCAAAGCAAACGGTAAGAAGACTGAGGCAAGCGCCAGGAAATTCAGGCAAAACCTCAGAGCTTGCTTTGTATCTTCTTTTAAGTATCACAAGCCCAAAGCCAGACAGCAAATAATTGATAGGCAATGGAGAAAAGAGTGATGGGATTGAAACCCTGCAGGGACTGACCCAGAAAGACAGATAAAAGGAACTGAGCGAGACTGGTTGTTCCATCTTAACACGGCCCTGAGAGGTAGATATTTCTGAGATCTGGCCCTGACGAATCCCTCCATGACTTCAAACATATTGCTCAATGTTTCTATTTCAGTAACTCTTACGTTTTCAAACGAGGATAATAAGAAACGGGTTCAGTTTCATCTCTGAACTGAGGTGCATTCAAAGGGCATCCTTCCAGTCTGTTTTTTCTCTAGGAGACAACTCTCTGAGGAAGGCTTCCCTGGGAAGATTTCTTTGTGACCAAAGGAAAGTTACTTAACCTCCTGGCCTCAATGTTCTCTTCTGCAAAATGGGAGTTAAAAATATCTACCTTGTGGGTGTGGATGAGGATAAAATAAGTTAGATGTATAAATTCACTTAACAAGGGTCTTACAAATTAAAAATAAATAAATAAAACTTCAGGAAATGGTAGCAATTGTTACTTTAAAAAGAAAGTTAACAACGACCTTCTGCATTATCTAACAAGCCTCCAAGTTGGCAAATTATCATTGGAAACCTAAAACTATCCATATTTAATTTAATCTAATTCCATTCATTTTAGGCTACCAACTAGAGAATTACACACTCTCTTCCATGTGGTTTTATGTAACTTCAATTATTTCATCTTGAAAACGCTGAGGATTCAGAAAAGGGGTAATATTGAAATAGATGGTCCCAACCAGAGTCAAGTCTGTCCACATAGAAGCTCAGAAGGAATTTATGGTGAAGCGGTTCTTGACTCACTATAGCAGACATAGCAACTGTGTGGCAGCTGCTCACCTCCAAAACATCCATCTACATCTGCAAATGAACATCTACACCTACTAACAGATCACAAAAGCCTTTTCCAAAATACTTCAAGCGGTCTCTGCTGATCTACCAACCCCCAATAACCTATTTCCAATCACAGTCTGTCACACAGAGTGAAGCATATTGTAAATGGGAAAGAAATCTTGAAGATGAACAAACTCATTTTGACTTTTTATTTTGTTTTTTTGTGTGTCTAGAGCACAAAAATCAGCAAAACAAAGAAAGCGTGACGAGTGCCATTTCTTGGTCAAATGTGATAATGGAGAGTACCGTGTAGAGTGAACAAATCAAATGAACAATTCTCAAAGCCTGTATGAGAAATGAAAACTCAAATGTTGTCTATATATACAACATCCTAGGAATACAAAAGCTTAAGTTTTATTTTTATTTGAGAACAAAGAGCAAAAAAAAAAAAAAAAATCCATGATAGGCAACCATGGGCAAAGCTCCTCTCTGGTCAGAGCTGTTGACAAGTAACTAAGTGTACACATTCTATTTGCACCTCCTCTTCCCTTCCCTGCATGTAGACTAGCAGATGGGGTAATTATCCTAGGAGGGCAAGAGGCAAGAAGGAACAGGTACAGTTGAGGTGGGAAACCAGACATGCTGATTGGTTCTTGAATAATGCATATCTGTAAGACTATGAAATTTTGGGTGATCAACATAGAAAAACAGCCTCAGTACTAAGAAGAGGGAAAAGGTTAAAAAGCAAACCTACAGAGAAAAGCTAAAAAGAAAAAGCTCAAGGAAACCTATAGGAAAAGCTAAACATACTTCAAAGGAAAAACCTATGAATAAGAAAAAAATATTTCTCCAGAAGCAGTTTTGTTTAGCTCTCGCATAAAGGACAAGATAATCTAAGCTGACTCTGTATAAGGATGCTATCCTTTGGACCACTACCACTGAGAGAAGCAGAGCAGAATAGCAGTGAACAGACTCTAGAGCCAGACTCTCTGGGTTCAATCTAAGTTCTGGAACTTTCCAGCCTTTTGACCTTGGACAAGTTGCACAACTTCTCTGTCTCTCATTTCCCTTCTCTGTAAAGTGGGGATGATAACAGAACCCAGCTCTTAATGTTCTGAAAAGTTTTAAATGGGCTAATACATTTAACATCTAGAACGCATAATAGGTATTCTTGACATAATAGGTATGATATTTGAATGTTTGCTATTGCTATGACTTGTTAAAGATCAGACCGCAGGGCGGGGGGCACCTGGGTGGCTCAGCTGGTTAAGTGACTGCCTTCAGCTCAGGTCATGATCTCGGAGTCCAGGTCCGGCTCCCTGCTCAGCGAGGAGTCTGCTTCTCCCTCTAACTCTCTCCCCTTTCATGCTCTCTCTCACTCTCTCTCTCTCAAATAAAGAAATAAAATCTTTAAAAAAAAAAAAAGGCTCAAACCTCAAGGGATGCTTGGGCGGCTCAGTCAGCTGAACATCTACCTTCAGCTCTCATCATCATCGCAGGGTTCAGGGATCGAGTCCTGCGTTGGGCTCCTTCCTTGGCAGGGAGCAGGCTTCTCCTTTTGCCTGCTGCTCCCACTGCTTATGCTTTCTGTCTCTCTGACAAATAAATAAATAAAATCTTTAAAAAAGAAAAAAGGTTAAGCCTCAAAGAAAAACTAGATATTTTTTTTTAAATAGTAGGATGTATTATTGAGTTTTATCATGTTTATTTTTAGGTACTTTACAGAATGTGTTGATTTCCTATTATTGCCGTAATGGAGCTCCACAAATGTAGTGGTTTAAACAACACACATTTATTATCTTACAGTGCTGGAGGTCAGAAGTTAGAGATGAATCTCACTGGGCTCAAAATGTTGGCAGGGCACTGCCTTTCTGGAGGTCCCAGGGGAAAATCTATTTTCTTGTCTTTTCAGTTTCTAGAACGGGTCCACTTTCCTTGGCTGGCGGCCCTCTTCCATTGTCAAAGCCAGCAATGTCCAATCAAGTCTTTCTCACAATATATCACACTGACACTGACTCTTCTACCACTTTCTTTCACATTTTAAGGCATTTTGATTACACTGGGCCCATCCTGAAAATCCAGGACAATCTTCCTATTTTAAACTCAGCTAATTAACAGCTTAATTCCATCTGCAATCCTAAATCTTCTTGCCATGCACCAAAACATATTCCTAGGTTCCCAGGTTTAAGGTGTTGATTTTGGGGGGCGGGGGAAATTGCTCCATCTATCACAGTGAGGGATAGCAATCTAAAATGCTGGGATAATTTATATAGTTAGCATGGTGAAATGAGAAAAGTTCTAGAGTGAACAGATAAGAGACCTGAGGTCAAGCCTGTGTTCAATTATTTTCTAGTTTTATGTCTGGGATTAATTTTAAGTCACTTGAATGCTTGGGATATGAACAATGAGCTGATACTGCACTGCTAAAGTCTGTACTCCTAACTAGGTATTTGCCTCAAAAATGGTAATTTGGTACCATGGAGCACAGAGCCCAGGAGTACAAGATCATCACCTCCAGTGGAAAAACCACTCAAAAGTGCTTCAGTGACAGATGATGGTCATAAACAATGTCTCTTTTACTTGCAAACAGTGGCCCATATCCAAACTTGGGCTGATCATTAACCTCGAGATAGCCTCTGGTTCTAACTGGGGAGCAACAGGAATCCCACTGGCTTTCCTGTCTAGTCTGCTTTGGGTTCTTGTATACTTACGGGGATGTTTTTAGCCAGTGATAACGTGTTGCCTTCAGAAGTTCATTACTCACAGAATCTTGGTACGCAGTATGTGTGTTCCCTGCTCCTCTTCCCAGGCAAGAACAGCTGTGTAATAGCAAATCTGTCAGGCATTCAGCTGCTCCTTGTCCCAGACCTCCAGGGTTGGCCTATCTTTCCAAGCGAATTTGAGGTTTCTCTCTTCTCTTTGTTCCCTGTGGCTATCTATGACTAGGGGGTGGGTCTCAGAGCTGTGTGGTCCAGTAGGGATATTGTGGGCTAATAATATCCATTGTCCTTGGGAACTTACATTTGCATGATGCCACAATAAAGTTCCTGGCTCGAATTTGCTTGTCTGTGCTAAAAACATCAGCAGACCATTGAAAAGGAGCCGAAGCCTTAAATGAAGTGAGTGAGGTCACGTCTAACAGATGGTATTGAGCTCGATGGTAACAAAGAGTCTAAAATGAGTGACTTACCTTTATTGTTGAAGGCATGACCTTGAAAAATATCATGAAGCCGGAAATGAAGACATGAACATGACCCATCAAAATACATCTTCTCTTCTACCTTTTATCAGAAGGGCTCATTAACAAAAACTGCAATAAAAAAAAATTGTGTTAATGCTTTCTCTAAGTTGGCCATGTGAAAAGAAATCGCAAAAAAAAAAAAAAAAAAGGGGGGGGGGCGCCTGGGTGGCTCAGTGGGTTGAGCCGCTGCCTTCGGCTCCGGTCATGATCCCAGGTCCTGGGTTCGAGCCCCGCATCGGGCTTTCTGCTCGGCGGGGAGCCTGCCTCCTCCTCTCTCTCTGCCTGCCTCTCTGCTTACTTGTGATTTCTCTCTGTCGAATAAATAAATAAAATCTTAAAAAAAAAAAAAGAAATCGCTTGTTATATCATTTAAATTTGATGCCCTATGGTGGAAATATTTGGTTACACTAACAACAATGCATCAAACATAGACTCAGTAGGGTCAGGGGTGGGTGTCTGTGTTAAATGATTTTAGTAGATGTGACTCTTGGCCCCCAGGAGCAAGAACTCTCTTTCTGTTTGTTTGTTTTGTATACTAATATACAGCAAAACCATCCTTTCTTTCCTCGCACTTGGAGAGTTCTTTTGGTTGAATTTGAGAGCTGGGTCTCTTTCAACATTGTATATATTTTTACTTAATGATGGAAAAAGTTGACTGACTAATAAGAATGCTTGAATATTAGGCTGAACAGCTGTTACCATTTTTAATCACTAAGTTCTACTTAGCAAGAAAATCCTTTCTGCCTCAACTCCTGTTAAGAGAATCATTCAAAAATTGGTTGATATTGGTTTGTTTTCTTACAAATGAGATGTATAATGCACTGAATCTAATTTTTTTTAGTGCGTTCCTACTACATTAAGGATCTCGTAGGATATGGGAATCAAGATTCTGGACGTGTTGGGACATTGTACAGCCATGGGATAAATATGTCTTAACCTTAGAGCATGCCATCGTAGTCATTACTTTTTATTAAATAGCTGATACTCCATTATTTTTCCTGAAAGTCAGTGTAGAAGTTAATTCCAGTGAATCTGTGGTTGATTTCATTGAGTTTGACCTAAACGAGATTTTATTGTAAGATGGCCAGTTCTACTATGAAGTATGAGATTTATTTGGGGGCAGAGTTAATATTTACAAATTACAAATGTCTTTTAAAAAACTTGAAAGATGAGGCTTTTTAGAACTTAGTTTCTGCATGCCACACAGGTCTGTCTGTTTCTGATGAAACCTAATTCCAAGCACCTCTTTTTACCTCCAAGAATTCTGGTTTGTGTCTTTCATTTGGTGACACTGTCGGGACTTCTTTCTGTTGCTCTGAATTTGTCCAAAAACTGTGGTACATCCTGATGAGCTCAGTCTCTCTAATCCAGCTCTAGGTCAAGTGCCCCTCCCTGAAGAGTTCTTCTGGTCCTTATGCCTGCGGTCCCACCAGCAGGGTCGGCTTGGGTGTAGGACTTAATTTACCTCCTTCTAAATCATGTGCTCGATTGCCTTCTTTTTCTCAGATGGTGGAAAGCCACCAAAGAACAGCTTAGTGCTTTAGGAAAAACAAAGTTAGGGAAATTATCCATCTGCTTGTAAATAATAGGTTCATGTATATAAAGCAGCTAATTCTAACACAGTATTAGGTGCTCCTTCAATAAAAGCAAAAGAAATTAAAAGATCCTAGAATTTCTTTGTCATGCTTAAAAGTCTCCCCAGCTCCAATCACCAGTTTTTTAGGAGTATTTGTTCTCTCCTATAATCTGAAAATGCATGTGCCTAATTGAAATAAGATGTACTCCTTAAATGATGAAAATAAAAAGTGATCAAAATAGATTTTTGTTATCCGTTGGGCATTGGGGGTTTAAATGCAAACTGCATGGCTTGCAGTGTGGGGAATTAATTATTGGTAATTGAAGTTGTAAGCTTAATTCCCTGCTTGCTTCAGTGAAAATGAATCCTTTTATTTAATATTGAAATAAGCACCAGTAACCTCATGATCTAGGACAGCACTTGCATTCAGTCATTGAGCAACATGGGATGTTACAAAAGCTTTATCTCTTAAACACTGAATTGTGATTAAAACAAAACCAAACAAAAACATCAGGAGGTAGATACATTAGCAAGTAGCATAATAGATGGTGTTGGGTACTCTTAATAGATCCTGTCTTGTTCACTGGTGACAAAAGCCACCATGTATTCTGATAAAAGTCTAAACCATTTAAACACACATACACACACACACTTTTTGAAAACTTGTTTTCATTGAACTAACATGTTTTTCGTGAACGTTTTCATTGAAATGCACCATCATATTGAAGCAGGAGGACCATTTAAACTGTTAAGCAAGTAAATGGACTGCCCTGTGGTTCTGCTATGAGGAGTTCTTTTCTTTCTGAGGGAATATTACAGCCAGGCATGATGTGGACTCTGCTTTCTGCGCAGTCTCATCTCTGATCTGTCTGTGTCTGTCTCTGTCTGCCTCTGTCTCTTGGCTCTGGCCAACCAAAGATGCTCTGGGCATTTACACTCCCTGTTTTTTTAGGACTTTCCTGGGCCCCCTATACCCACACTTTGCTTAATCAACATTGTTTTACTCCTCTCAGATCTCAGCTCACACATTACAGCTGAGACAGGGCTAAGTCTTCTTCTTTCATATTCTTAACACAGTAAAGTCATGTTGTCACTACTGCTTTTGCACCTGTCCCTTCTGCCAAAAGACGGTTTCAGGAAGGCAGGGATGGTGTCTGCCTTGTTCACAGCTAGAGCTCCAGCCACTAGTTCGAAGCCTGGCACATATTGGGAATCAAGAAATGTGTTTGAGAGAAGGAAGGAAAGAGAAAATAGGAAGAAAGGAAAACTGAAGATTAATGAAGGTCAAAGAGCCCCTTGGCAAAATTGCCATTTCATAGTCCTGTAGTATCCATGACAGTTATAAGACAATTCATGATTGCTTTTTTCATTTTTTTATGGGAAACAAATGGAATTTATACTTTCCAATGTTTTATTTATTATGCTTTGTGCTAAGTGTTGAGTGCACCTTCCCAGAAGACAATTTACACATATTTCAATATTTGACACACATAATTGTGTAACTTGGCAGGCCCACCGAGTGCCCGCTCCAACAAACAGAGTCAAGTAGAACTTTATCAAGGAGTATCGCTGTGAAATTTCAGAACACTGGGGACCAAGAGAAGATCCGATGAGCTTCCAGAGAGGAAAAACAGTTACATGCAAAGGATCAAGAATCAGAATGACTTCAGACTTCTCAATTGCAACCAGACAATGAGGAAAGACCTTCAAAATTCACAAGAAAAGTATTCCTACCACCATTCGAGATTCAGCCAAACTATCAAAGGACATTGGAGTAAGAGCATTCATCTGAAGGAAAAATAGGACCCTTCCAGATACGCAAGTTCTCAAAAAGTTAATTTCCATGTACTCTTTCTCAAGAAGTTTGAGAGGATACGCTCCCACCAAAATGAAAGCAAAATAAATCAAGAACGGGGAGGATGTGGCATGTGGAAGAGTTTGTTTCTGCACCGTATCCCGTGTTGTTAGAAGCTGGCCTTTGCGGAGTGCATCTCAGACTCAGGTTGCATTCAGCCACAGAGATCCACCAGCAAGAGATCTGGAGGAAAGGAAGGCCGGGACAGCCCAAGGGTCTGATGGGATTAAGAGATTTACAAAGTAACTGTGGCACTCATTCTACCACTCACGTCTTGTGGATTTCTCTCTCTCTCACTTTCTTTTCTCCCTTCTTAATCCTCTCCCCTCCTACGTACCTACTCTTTCTCCCTCTCCTTCAATAAACAGACTTTGACAGTACCCTCCATCCTTGCGTTTAACTATAAAAAGGGCAATCAAGCCAAAAGAAGCAACACAGCACAAGGGCTGAAAAGCGTGGATTATGGAGTTAGACAACAGTGGGTTCAAGTCCAGGTCTGCCATTTAATAGAGAGGTGGCCTTGGGCAAATTACTCACCTTTACTGCAGCACAAGAAGAAAGAAGAAAGATCACTGTATAGATCACTATATATATTCTTTGAATATTTTATGCAAACAGCATGAGTTTTTGTGATATTGATTTAAACAATAATTGATAATTAAATTTATCCACTCCACCAATCTCTTTTAATTGATACATTTAGACCAACATTTAAAGTATTTACTGATATGCTTGGGCTTAAGCTGGCCATTTTATTATTTGTTACTCTTTGTTTCCACTGTTGCCCTTTTCTTGCCTTCCTGTGGATCACTCAAACATTTTTAAGAATTACATTTTAATTTCTTTACAGTATTAATGAGTATTTTTTGTATAGTTTTCATAATGGTTGTCGCAAGGATTACAATACACATGTGTAACTTATCACGGTCTACCAGTGTCAACGTTTCATCACTCTGAGTGGTATGGAAACCTGACTTCCTTTAAATCTCTTACTCTTTTGCTTCTTTTAATTGAATTTTTTAAAAAAATTATTTATTTATTTTTAGAGACAGAGAGCATGAGCAGGGGGAGGGACATAGGGAGAAGGAGAGAATCCTCAAGCAGACTCTGCCCTGAGCACAGAACCCTATGTGGGGCTTGATCCTAGGACCCTGAGCTGAAATCAGGATTTGGTTGCTTAATCCATTGAGCCACTCGGGTGCCTCCTTTTAACTGAAGTTTTCATTGACATAATTGTATATACAGACATAGTTATAAGAAATAAGAGACTGATAACCAGTCTCCCCCAACAGTAACATTTTACAAAACCACATCAACCAGGATACCGAAACTGATATAATCCCCAGATCCTATTCACATTTCCCCATCAGACTCATTTATACGTGTGTGGCATCTATGCGTGTATCTTGAGTTCTGTATAACTTTATCATCTATGCAGGATTGAGTATCCATCACCACAGTCGAGATATTGTATAATTCCAACACTGCAGGGATCCCCAGTGTTGTTGACTACATCTGCCTTCCTCTTGCCTCTGCCAACCACTTTTTAAGACCCTAGACTAAAGAAATGGTAAATATCCTAAAATACCTTGCTACCTTCAGGGACACAGAGATTAATATACCAATTAAACCCAATACTACTCATCCCCCACTAAAAAAATAATTAAGAACAATTTAAGCGCTCTAGATATGTATTGACTTTGAAGTCTCTGCACAACCAGGATATTGAAATTGATACACCCTACTGATCATATTCCAATTTCTTAGTTTTATCGGCATTCATGTGTATGTGTGTGTATTTATGCATTAAGTTTTGTACAATTTTATTGCTTGTGTAGGTTCATGTATCCACCACCACAGTTAAGATGTTCAACAGTTCCAGAATCACGAAGACCGTGCATGTTGCCTTTTTATAATCTATTCACTTCCCTCTGCCCATTCCCTCATCCTTAACACCTGGCAACCATTTGCCCTGGCGATATGTCCTCCATCCCCACATTCTTTTTATTTTAAAAAGTGTTACAGAAATGGAAAAATAGAGTGTATAGCCTTTGGGATTAGCTTTTTTCTCATTATAATTTATCCCTCCTCAAGTATTTCCTCTATATACACTAAGCACCACATCTGATGGCATCATAGTTAAATCCTATGGTAGGCAGAATAACACCCCCTGCACCAAAGATGTCCATAACCTAATCCCCAGAACAGTGGATACATTAGGTTACATGGCAAAGGGAATTCAGGAGGCAGATGAAATTAACCTTGATAAGTAGCTGACCTTAAAATGGAAAGATTATATTAGCTTCTCAAGGCGAGGGCACTGTAGTCATAAGATCCTTAAAAGTAGAAGAGGGAAGGGGCACCTGGGTGGCTCAGGGTTAAGCCTCTGCCTTCAGCTCAGGTCGTGATCTCGGGGTCCTGGGATAGAGTCCTGAGTCGGGCTCTCTGCTCTGTGGGAAGCCTGCTTCCCTTTCTCTCTGCCTGCCTCTCTCCTTGTGATTTCTGTCAAATAAATAAAGTCTTTAAAAAAAAAATGTGGAAGAGGGAAGCAGAAGAGAGAATCAGAGAAATGAGTGTGTGAGAAGGACTTGGCCAACATTGCTGGCCTTAAGATGAGGAAGGGAACCAAGAACCCAGGGAAGCAGATGGTTGCTGGAAGCTGGGAAAGGTGAGGAAATGGACTCTCCCTAGAAGGTCCAGAAGGAATACAGTGCTGATGACACCTTGATCTTAGCCCAGTGACACTCATTTTAAACTTCTGACCTTAAGAATTGTAAGATAATAAATTTGCATTATTTAAGCTATTGTATTTGTGGCTATTTGTTATAGCAGCAATATGGAAAACTAATATAAAGTATCAAACTTGATTTTAAAAACCCATGAGGTGAAGAATCTGCCTATTATGTTTACCCCTATTTTTACCCAAACCACCTTTCTTTCTTTCTTTGTTTCTGAAGTTCTAGGCCTGCTGTTACCATTACCTTTAGAGAATCTCTCTTAGCTATTCTTTAAAGGTAGGTCTGCTGGCAACAAATTATCCTCCTTTTCCTTTGCCTGAGAGCTAATTAGGTTTAATACCTCCTATCCTAATTCTAATATAACTAAATCATTTTTCTAGCTTAAAAACTAAGTGAACTGATGTTAGGCATGAAACAAAGGCATCCTCTGATGCGAATCAAGTGGAGATACAGATAAGAAGACTTCAACTGGACCAAAAAAAAAAAAAAAGACTAGAATATATCACGAATTTATAATGAATGGTAACTAAAATTTGCAGCAACATAGCAAAATGAAGAAAATTATTTGTTTTATTAAAAAAAATATTTTAAGTATGGGGCGCCTTGGTGGCTTAGTCATTAAGTGTCTACCTTGGGCTCAGGTCATGATCCCAGGGTCCTGGGATCAAGCCCTGCATTGAGCTCCCTGCTCAGTGGGAAGCCTGCTTCTCCCTCTCCCAGTCCCCCTGCTTGTATTCCCTCTCTCTCTCTCTCTCTGTCAAATAAGTAAATAAAATCTTTTAAAAACATATTTTAGGTAATAAATTGGACAATATGAAGAAATACACAGTGAATTTGATAAAAAATTTCCTCTTGGTAGTAAAAAAGTATCAATAAAACCAGCTTGATGTGGGAATTAAATGTCCAATTAAAAAAACTCTGATAAGTTTTTAACAGAATCTGAGTTTATAATATTAATCAGCTAAAAAATGTTTCAGATCCTTAATCCGTGAATCTGTCAATAGAAAATCACATTTTGAGAGATGTAGGAAAACAAATGATTTTAGTTATGGAAATATTGATAGAAAATTATGAAGAAAAGACTAAGATTTTCTACAAAAAGTGAAAGATCACAATTAAGCCACCAAATAATTTCCCACAGACCTTTCTAATAATATCAAACATCAGGGGCACCAAGGTGGCTCAGTCAGTTAAGCATCTACTTTTGGCTCAGGTCATGATCCCAGGGTCCCAGGATTGACCCCAGCATGAGCCCCGCATTGGTCTCCTGGCTCAGTGGGGAGCCTGCTTCTCCCTCTCCCTCTGCCACTCTCTCATTCTCTGTCAAAAAAATAAATAAAATCTTTAAAAAAAAATTTTTTTTAAATATCAAAGATCAATTGATTCATAATTTGATAAATTGTAAGTACTTTTTTTTAAAACTTAGATGGGCCATGTGAACATAAGAGACATTGTCCATCAATACTTTGGTATATTTGTTTCTCAAAGGACTTTCAAAATTATGAAGTCTTATCAAATCGGAGGGGGGATGAGCTTGTGGTACAGATATTTTTTAATCTTTTATAACCTTCTAAGAAGAATTTCAGCTAGATTCTAACATGACACAGTGGTACATTTCTCTTAGGCCCCAAATCCAGATTTATTGGAAATTTAAAACAAGGGGCTGCTGCTGTTCCTTTACTGCCTCATTCCTAAGGATAATATACTGAAAATACTTACGCTTAGTTTTCTGAAGTAGATTCTATGAAAAGTGTTATGGGTACACTTGTTTAAAAGTTATCTGGTATAAACAGATACAAATGTATCATAAACAGATACAAGTGTATCTGTTTATACCAGTATAAACTGGTACAAATGCTTTGAATCATTTCCAGTTTATGGCACTGTCGAAAGAAATAGAAGACCATAATTTTAGTGATCTTGTCAGTGTCTGTTGCCAGTGCTTGTTGATAGAGTCATGGAAGGATTTTTTAAAAAATACTGTTGGGGCACCTGGGTGGCTCAGTCAGTTAAGCGTCCAATTCCTGATTTCGGCTCAGGGTCATGATCTTAGGGCAACGATCTTATGGTCATGAGACTGAACCCCACATCTGGCTTATGGTCAGTGGGGAGTCTGCTTCTCTCATTTTATCTCTCCCTCTGCTTCTCCCCTGGTTCATGCGTGCATGTTCTCTCTCAAATAAATATATAAATCTTTTTTAAAAATAGATAAATAAGAAGATAGTGTGGGGCACCTCGGTGGCTCAGTGGGTTAAAGCCTCTGCCTTCAGCTCAGGTCATGATCCCAGGGTCCTGGGATAGAGCCCCACATCTGGCTCTCTGCTCAGTGGGGAGCCTGCTTCCCTCTCTCTCTCTGCCTACCTTTCTGCCTACTTGTGATCTCTCTCTCTGTCAAATAAATAAATAAAATCTTTAAAAAAAAAAGAAGAAGATAGTGCTATGTCCAACTTAAGATTATCATGAAACAGAGGAATGCTTGCTAAATATTTGATAAATTAAGACAAAAAACAGCAGTGTGATTTATATTTTCCCATAGATATCAAACTACATATGAAATGTTTAAATTGAAAACTCAAAGAAAGGTTTTGACCAGTTAGACAGGTACAAGAATTTTTGTTGAGGTTGAAATGCTTCATAATACAAATGGACAACTATGATTTTACACATTTTTCTGATATGAATCGAAGTGCAGGGGACTCTGACTATAATCAATGCCATTTTGTAATTTGATTGCAAAAAAGAAAAAGAACTCATGAGAAAAAGTTTGAAGAATGTTTTGTTATATTGGTAAATTTAGAATTACTTTTCAGATTCTGCAATACCCCCACTGAACTCAATGTTAATAATACTAAGTAGTCACAATGGTAAATTTACTTAACTTGGATCCGTGCAGTTTTCTAAATTGATATGCTTTTACTTCAGTGTCAAATCAGTTCTTTTAAAAATAAACCACTTTTGTCAACATGATTGCAAATGTTAAGGGAAAATACCTTTTGGAACTTAATATATTTATTGGAAAAATGTCAAGTATGTTTGGAATAACTGTGGCATGTGAGTCAACTTTGAATGAAAACAAACATAAATCATGTACTTCTAATGAAAATTTATTGTCTAAATCATAAACTGAGATGTCCTATACACACCAGATTTCAAGTACCTAGTATAGAAAAATTTAAAAATATCTCATTAATAATTTTTTTTGGATTACACATTGAGATGCCAATATTTTGGGTTTATTGGGTAAAACACACTATTAAATTAATTTCACTTCTTTATTTTTAAATGTGATTACTAGAATATTTTAAGTTTTAAGTTACACATGTGGCTCCCATTATGTTTTTAGTGGACAGCAATGACCTAGATATTAATCCCTCGTTCGCTTTTGATGCTGCAACTATTCTCTCCCTATTAACTTTGCTTTGGATATCCTTCATTGGACAAGAAAAAAAGCCTTAATATTGATGTACTTGAATCATCAATTTTTCATTTATGACTTGTGCTTTCATGGTTGGATAAACTTCACAAAGATATTCTTCATTTTCTTTTACTCTGTATTCTCAGCTTTTCAGTGAGGTTTTGATTCATCTAGAATTCATCTTTGTATGGTGTAAGTCAAAAGTCTAGCTTCAGGGTGCCTGGGTGGCTCAGTGGGTTAAAGCCTCTGTCTTCGGCTCAGGTCATGATCCCAAAGTCCTGGGATCGAGCCCCGCATCGGGCTCTCTGCTCAGCGGGGAGCCTGCTTCCTCCTCTCTCTCTGCCTGCCTCTCTGCCTGCTTGTGATCTCTGTCTGTCAAATAAATAAATAAAGTCTTTAAAAAAATTTTTAAAAAATAATAAAATGGCGTGATCTTGGGGCCATACCTTAATCAAGTGATTAAACTTAGCATTACTAATAGTGAAACAACAGATGTAATATGACCCCTGATATGATGCAATGAGACAGACACACAACACCCCCTAAGTAGTCTTGCTGAACCCCTAAGGGTTAGCATGAATCTAATCAAACCACTACACCTAACTTCCAGTTTACCAAAAGTAAAGGGGAATGCGGAGCTAGTTAAATGATAACATGAGAAAAATAATCAGACAAATCCAAAATGTGAGACACTGTACAAGGGAACTGACCTGCAGCTCTCAAAAAGGCAACATCATGATAAAAAGGACAGTGCATTGTTCTATATGAAAACTAAAGAAACCTAAGAACCAAATGCAATGAGCAAACAACTTGATTTCATCTTGGTTTAAAATATATATATGACATTCTTGAACCAACTGGATGAATTCAACATGGAAACGATATTAATTTCTTGATGCATAACAGTGGAACTCTGGTATGTAGGAGTATATCCTTATTCTTAGAGGTTGCATGGTAAATGTTTGGCAGGGAAATGTCATGATGTCAAATTTACTTTGAAAATATCTAGAGCAAAGAGAGCAAAATGTTAGATTATTGACCTGTGGCAGAACATAGGTGAGTTCCATTGTAGAATTCTTTTAATTTTGATGTGCATGGAACTTTTTCATAAAAAACTTAGGCTAACTTGATTCGCTTCAGTAGGTGATACACATTAAAAAATAAGAAAAGTGTAGGCATAGAGCAAGTGAGAAGGGCAGTAGGGAGAAGGAGATCCTAGGCTGATGGGAAAAATTGAGTAGAGGCATGAAAGTAAAATGCTCATGTATTGAGAGATGAGGGAGTTGTCCCTGTAGATTGTATAAGATTCATTTCTGCTACCCCATATTGTTGGTGAGCAAACCTCTACTGAGCAGGCTGCCAGTGGTAAAAATCAGTTGAAGAAAAAGCTGAACATCCAGCTCTCAAGAAGAATTGGAACCCAAACAGCTCTGGGAATACAGGAATCCATAACAAGTCTTCCAAAGGGGACTGGATCAGCTCCAATCCTTTTCTCTCTTTGGGTTACTCTACCTATGAGTCAATTCTTAGGAGAGATCTAGACACAAGCAGGTTCTCCTGGCATGGGCACTAAGGAATCAGTTTCTAACTGGGTGGCATTCTTGCTCACCTAAATTCAACTCTATTGAATTCTATCTTCTGTTCTCTGAGCAACCCTTGAATCCTTCTCGTTTTGCTTGTTAGCAAGAGTTGCCTTCTGTTACTTGCCACTAAGAAACCACAATACTCCCCTGGGGATAAAAATATATTATATGTTTATAAAAAATAAAATTAATAAAAAAAAAAAAAAGAAAGAAACCACAATACAATTTCCTTTGTCTCTGTTTTATTTGTAGTTAGACTCTTGGACATTTTCCTGTCATACATTTCATGACACAATGCTTGTTGTGGTTTATTTTTGTCTGAATCTCTCTAGTAGATATAAAATTAGGAGATTTTGGAAATGTTTTTTTCCCCTCTGGATTCGGTAGGATATAGGGGTTAAGGATGGAAAGTATAGTAGGGTAAGGGTATGAGATACACAAAGAGAGAACGACAGAGAAAGAGAGAAGAAAGGAAGGGACAATAACTTGAAAACAATTCTGGTGCTAGAGTAAGTTTGTTAAATACACTGTGGAGCCTCGCCCTTAAGGAGCCTAGGACAGGAAGAAGCAACAGTTTGAGAACTAGTACGATGTCAGAAACTGGGTATGGGGCAAGTAGAGTAGGAATTGTAGTTGAATGGCCAAGGCTTTAAGGATCTCTAAGTCCTTTGGAGAGGAGAATGAAAACATACAAAGTCAAGATAGAGGAGGAAGGGGGCACCTGGATGACTCAGTCGGTTAAGTGTCTGCTTTAGGCTCAGGTCATGATCCCAGGGTTCTGGGATTGTGTCCCGCATCAGACTCCCTGCTCAGTGGGGAGACCCTGCTCCCTCTTCCTCTGCCCTTCCCCATTGGTCGTGCTCTCTCTCGGAAAAAAAAATAAGTAAATGATATCTTTTAAAAAATGAATTAGAGGGGCGCCTGGGTGGCTCAGTGGGTTAAGCCGCTGCCTTCGGCTCAGGTCATGATCCCAGGTCCTGGGTTCGAGCCCCTAATCGGGCTTTCTGCTCAGCAGGGAGCCTGCTTCCTCCTCTCTCTCTGCCTGCCTCTCTGCTTACTTGTGATTTCTCTCTGTCAAATAAATAAATAAAATCTTTTAAAAAAATAAAATAAAATAAAAATAAAAAGTGAATTAGAAAAAAAAAAGAAAAAAGAGCAGTTTCCTCAGGATTCAGGGCAATTCATATTCTCAGGTAATGATGCTTGGACCTGTAACAGCTACAAGAATCATCAAGGAGAGTTTTAAGGTAAATAAATATAGCTTAGATCTAAGGTTATATTTTGGAGTCGGCGTTAGGAAAGATAAAAGTGGTGAAGCGGGATGTAAAAATTGGTATGTGTGTTGGGGGAGGGGATCTTAAGGGGCAAGGGCTGTGGTTTCACTTCTGTATTTGCAGCCCCTGCCACTGCACCGGCACCAAGAGAACATTCAAATGCTTATGAGTAAACAGTTAAGTGGATGGATGAGAGAGTAATGTAGAAAAAAAATAATAACTTGTGGGCTATTTTAAAGAAATCCAGTGATGCTACAAGTTTCAAGGATAGGAATGACCATGGAGAGAATCCTTTTACATAGCTCAGTTTTAACTAAATATTTGTTAGATACACATTCTGTGCTCTGCACCTGCACTTGGGAAAGATACAAAGATAAAGTACAGTCCCCACCCTGATATAACTCACCATCTTGTGTGTGCAGAGGGAGAAGCAAGTACATTAGATGCCAGTAAGACTGGAGATACCATATAGCAAGGAAGAAGTAAAACAAAAGTAGGAGATGGGGTGCCTGGGTGGCTCAGTGGGTTAAGCCTCTGCCTTCAGCTCAGGTCATGATCTCAGGGTCCTAGGATCAAGCCCCGCATCGGGCTCTCTGCTCAGCCGGGAGCCTGCTTCCCCCCCCCTCTCTCTCTCTGCCTGCCTCTCTGCCTACTTGTGATATATCTGACAAATATATAAATAAAATCTTTAAAAAATTTTTTTGAAGGAGAACTTGACTGGGTGGGAAGTTAGAAGACTTAACATCAGAGATATCAGGAAGTATTGGGAGGTATTAGAAACACGCCTCAAGGCACTGGCAGAATTTCCAAAGATAAAAGCATTCAGAAAGAAGAAGTAGCACAAACAAAAGCAAGGAGGTGGGAAATAGTAGGGTATGTCCAGGAGGACAGGTTGTGATCATACCAGGAAGGTCTTGAATACCAGGATAAGGAATCTGTATTTAATCGCAGGTACTGGAAATCATTTAAGGTTTCTGAATGAGAGTTACATGGTTAAAAGTAGTGTTTCAAAGACCATGAGTTCATCAGAGTTTTATAGGACCCTGTACTCAAAGTCTGGTCTAGGGCCAGCGCATGAGCTTCACCAGACAGCCTATGAGATCTGCTGAATCTCAGCTCGCCTCCTAGACCCACGGAACATAAACCCACAAAGGAGCAAGAGTCCCCACGTGATCTGTTTGCACATTCAACTTTGAGAAGCCCTGGTGTAGATTATCGTGGAGGAGGACGATTTTACTTACGGAGACCAGTTGGAGACTTGGCCAAAGAGAGATGAACAAAGATGTCAGAAGCTAATGAGGTTGGCCGGGAAGGGAAAGGCCGTAAACGATGCAGAACTTTTAGGCTAGATGGGGATGGTGTATTTCGGCCTCACTCATTTCCCTAACAGATTAATCTTCTTCCCTTTGTTCGTGAAAGTCATTGTTTTAACACATTTTTCTTCTGTTTGTTCCTACTGTTCATTGGCAAGCCCTGCATCTTTCTGATTGCTCATTGCTCACAGGCCATAAAACAAGAGACATTTTTTCAACCCTTGTTCTTCAGGAATGCAGATGGCAACCACTGCTGTGCCACAGGCTGGAGTGAAGAAATCACATGAAGAGATTGCAAGGAAGGAGAAAAGTGAAAAATACCTTCGCTCGTACAGCAGGGTTCTCTTCCCTTCTGAGTTTAATACAAATCAAACAGGTGTGCATTGAGAGCATGGGAGTGTGTCTCCATCAGCTTTTCATTGTTGGCTTCCAGAAAATTCAGCTCTCTCAGAGAGAGGGGAAAAATAAACAGCTGAGTAGTGTGACTCATTTACACTTCAAATATACTTTGAATTGGTTATTCCTCAATTAATCAAATAGCTGGTGTGTCCCTAAAGTAGTATAAAGTGACACGCTGTGTGAAATCAATTTTTCTTTCCCCAATCATTAAATCCAGTAGCCTGTGACTACATCCCTGCTAATTCTGGTACCAGTCCTTTCATCCTCCATTAACTCTGGCACGCCTAACAGGCTGTCAAGAATAATTTCCCAGGACGTAAATAATTCAGAAATTAAAAATTAATAAATAATAACAGAGAACTACTGGGAAATAGGCTGGGTCAATTAGTGTGTTCTGCATTCTGTTTCTTCGCAGCGGGGGGGCAGGGGGGATGGGGGCGGCCAAATTCATTACTTGAATCTTTCCTTCGATTCTGAGGTCTGATTTACAGCTCTTCATTACTGGATCCAGTCAGACACAATTACTGCCATCCCTATCTCAGTTCCTAACTTCAAAGAAACGAACGTTTTCTTGTCTGCTTTTTTTCTCCTTGCAGCAGGCTCAGTTTGACATCCCTGGAATTTCTTCCACGCAGACTAATTAATAAGTCTTCGACTTATCATATTCACTTCTCTTCTTTGATGTGCTACCTTAGTCAATCATCCCATTTAATTAGAATTTCAATGATAACTTTACTTATCTTGTGGCTAGATGGAAATTAAAATAACGGGATTTTAATTCTCTTTCTTATAGGGTTATGACATTTTGGAAGAAAAAGTTTCAACACAAACATGATATTATGTACTTTCTGTGTGGGGGTGGAAGAGCTTTCTGCCAAATCATTTTCCTCTTGCTACAAAATAGTATCACTGTGGAGCAAGCAATGTTGGAAATGCACTGGATTTTTCTATAGCATCATTTCACCGAGTCCTTCACAGGAAAAAAAAATTGTCATAATGATTTGCATAAATAATTGGATCAAGTCACAGGTCATGTTGCCAACCAAGGCAGTGTCTGTCTGAAGAGAAAAAGTAGCTTCAGAAAAATCAAGGCTTTGGGTACCAAACCTTTAAAGGCTTCTGCCCTTTTCTGTCAAGCCACGCCATTTTCCATTTTGGAAAGTTCTGTGGGGGTTTCTTTAGACTTCTTCCACAAAATAGCACAAGGAAAATTAAAAGGCTCCCCCAGGAACACAGAAAACATTAGTAGGGCACATGATGTGATACTGACGTGTGATATGCAAAACTGGATAACGAAGGAGAGCAGAAAGCAGCATCTCATTTCTAGGTGACAATGCTAAGACCACTACTTCTTATTCATTCCACTGTGTGCCAGCCTCAGTCACACACTTTACTTCTGTTAATTCTCCTTATTATCCCCATATTAGAGGTAAAGAGAGAGTCTCAGCGAGGTTAACCTGCTTTCCTAAGGTCACAAAGGCAGCACGTGAGGAGGACCACATAGAGAAAACGTAAGAATAGAGTCTCAAGCCTTCGAGCATAGCAATGAAAGCTTTCCATGATCTAGCTTTATACTGTCTCTCTGCCTTATTCATGTTCTTTCTACTCAATTACATAAGCTCATCCAAAATGCATCTTCAGGGTCACCTGGCTGGCTGAGTGGGTTAAGCTTCCAATTCTTGGTTTCAGCTCAGGTCATGATCTCAGGTTTGTGAGATCGAGCCCTGCGTTGGGCTCCATGCTCAAAGGGAGGTTTTCTTCAGATTCTCTCTTGCTCTCTCTCTGCCCCTTTCCCTCTCTCTCCCCCTTCCCCCCTAAAAAGGAATAAATTTTTTTAAAAATGCATCTTCAGCATTAACCCACTGCCAGATGTTAGTATAATGATATTCTTATTAATACATTGTTGATGGTTGCCTTCATGTTTATAAATATTGGCTGAAACTCAGTCATTGTGGTTATAAACAGTGATCTCGGTCATCACAAATACATTATTTTCAAAGAGCAACTACAAACAGAAAATCATTTGCCATATACATAATCTTAGAATAAGAAAACAAGCTTTTCTTACATTTTCTTATACTATTTTTTCTCAGGAATAAAATTATTGGTTTTTCTCTTTGTCACTTAAAAAAAAGTAAGTTACTAGCAAGACGAACATCACTGGCAATTTCACATGATTATTCTATCCTTGCTCTCAAGTGCCCTCCTCTCCTCTCAGTAACAATGCCCAGTGAGACAACAAACAGTAGTTACAGTGACCAATGGAAACTTACTTCATTAGTAAGACATGAAACTACTCCATTAATGCCATTTTGAAGCTAACCTTTCAGGGATTTAATACAGTTGTTCTTTAACAATAGAACTTGGTTCATTTGCTACTTAAGACATGATTATTTAAATTAAAGTTAATTGGTTTCCTTACTCCCCTTTAGGGCATTAGGCTCAGAACATTTCTATTAGAAAAATCTAATTTGTCTCAAATTCTTATTTCTAAATTTCAGAGTGGCTAAAATGCTCTGATTTTTTAACTCTTTGTAGTAAAAATCATCTCTAAATGAGAGCTCAAATGGCAAAGCTATGAAAGTCGCAGGTGACGCAATTAGCCCAAGGGCAGGATAGGAGGTGAGGAGACCCAGAGCTCCAGTATAGGGGGAGCCCCAGGGCCCTGGCAGGGCCTGTCAGAGACCTGGAAAGCTGGGACCACTTCTGCTATTTCTCTTGAGGTTCCCAGTATAGAACATCCTCGACTGACCATGGTCTTACTTGACCATGCTGCAAAAGCGATACACATTCACTAGAAACCACCATGGAATTTTGAATTTGGCTCTTTTCCCAGGCTGGCCGTCCCTCATAGGGTACTCTGTCATGATGCTGGGCAGCTCCCCGCCCGCTGCACCGTCCCAAGGGTGAACCCCCGACAAACGGACGACCATCCCGCACCCAGGCAACCGCCCTGGTTTTCACTTCCAGAAGCATATTCGACTAATTACAGGAGATGTTCAACACTTTATGACAAACGAGGCTTTGTGTTGGATGGTTTTGCTCAACTGTAGGCTAATGTGAGTCCTCTGAGCACAATGAGGGTAGGCTAGGCTAAGCTGGGATGTTCACGCATTGTTAGGTGTATTACAGGCATTTCCAAGTTATACTATCTTCAGGATATGAGGAGTTCATTGGGAGGTAACCCCGCCGTAAGTCGAGGAAGATACGTATAAATTTTAAAATGAAGACCTGCCAAAGCAAGATTACCAAAACCACCACATATCTGGAATGCTTACACTGAACCAGTTAAAACGTTTAATACACAAAATGCTGAGTGATAGAATTGAGCTAGTCACAAATAATCACAGGATTAATAAAATGCTTTATTCATGGAGCTCTACAATGTGTGATACCCAATAATGGGACAAAGTGTGTACAAGTTCTACCATGAAAGTCTTTCTATTTCTATCCTGAATCTCAATGACTACCTCTATAACCTCATCTAGAAATACTGTTGAAATTCTTAAGTTCAAGCTCTTCTTGAATAGGAAGCTCAAATCCAAATGCTCCCTCTCATCATTCTTTGTCTCCAATCTCATTCATTCATTAAAAAAATACATATTTTTGAGTGCTTACTAGCTCCACGTGCCTAGGTATTGAAAATATATCCATCAAAAAAATATTTTTAAAAGGACATAATTTCTGTACTCATGCAGCATACTTCGAATGGAGGAAGACAAAATATATTAAACATACACACACACACACACACACACACGTGTATGTAACTATGTATAGTATGTTAGAAATTGGTAAGTGCAGAGTAAACAGAACAGGGCAGTGGTGGGGTAGGTAGGGAGACTGGGGAAGCCAATGAAGGACAGAAATGAGCAATTTAAATGGGAGACTTAGAATAGGCCTCATAGAAAAAGGGACCTTGAACAAAGAAGCAGAAAAAGTGAGAGTAAGCCATGTAGATACCTGGGAGAAGAGCATTCAAGGCAGAGAAATAGCCAATGAAGCAGGAACAACATGATGCCTTTGTGCAAATCAGAAAAGGACCCTCACTTCCCTCCACTGCCCAAATATTACTCACTACATTAACTGATCTAAGGAGAATATTTAAATTATCAACTTCCTAGATACTTAATAGATCTTAATAGTGTCTTAACAGATACTGAGAAAGAAATTAACACATTCAAAACCCATTCTTGACATGGTTAAAAAAGCAAAAAACAATTGGGTAGTAATCGATGGCTATTTTCTTAACACAGAACTTAGTAGACGCTTTCCTGTTAATGTCAGGACCAAAAAAACAGAAATGCCCATTATCTACACTACTATTTAATATTGCATTTGAAGGATCAGCCAATGGAACAGGAGAAGAGGCATAAGAACTAGAAAGGAAGAGGGAATATACCTGGATAATATACCTGGAAACCACGCAAAAATTAATAAAAAATTAAATACCAATAATATGAGAATTTAGTAAGACAGCAGGATACAAATTAATAAACAAATATTCACAGCCTTCAATGAAAAGAAAACAGTTAAATGGAGTAATGGAACAGAGGAAGCCATATAGATTAGCAACAAAACTATTAAACACCTATATATAAACTTAGTAAGAGATGTATAAAATCTCTATGAATAAAACTTTAAAAATAGAGATGAATAAACAGAATGATATCCCATGATACAATGACTCAACATCATAAAGAGGTCAGTTCTTCACAAGTTAATATATAAATATAGAAAAATAACAATGCCAAAAAAATTTTATTGGAGCTAAACAATTTGATTCTAAAATTTGCCTGTGTGTTAATATGCAAATGTTTAAATTATTTTTAATGTTTTATATAAAATATCTTGAAATCTATAAAAAGCAATCAGCCACATGAGAAGACAAGATAACAAAAGCCAAGAGAAATATCACAAAAGAAAGACATCCATGCAGAATTCAGATAATGGAGTTACCGATCATAAAACACTAAAATGATTATCCTGAACATACTCAAGCACTCAAGGTAGTAGAAGTCAAGATTGAAAAATTCAGCATATAATGTGAAGCATAAAAAGAGAAACAAATGGAAAGAGTAGAGCTGAAAAATACAATAACTGAATTTAAAAAAATCTTTCAACGTGTTTAACAGTGCATTAATATACTGAAGAGAGAATTAATGAAGGAGAAGACAGATCAAAGGAAAGCAGAATGAAGCACTGAAAAACAAAACAATGGTAAATACTAACGAGAGGGTGGGAAACTGTGTGGCTTTAACGTATAATCCTAAAGGGTTGCCTGCGTGGCTCAGTAGGTTAAGTGTCTGCCTTCGGCTCAGGCTGAGATCCTGGGGTCCTAGGATTGACCCCTGTGTCAGACTCCCTGCTCAGTGGAGAGCCTACTTCTCCTTCCCCCTGCTTCCGCCCCTGCTTGTGCTCTCTCTTTCCCTCTCCCAAATAAATAAATCTTTTAAAAATAAGTAAATAAAATACAATCTTAAAATTATTGATAATCTATCCATCAAGAGGCGAGAATATAAGTCCACTGCCTTTGAATCTAGGTTGGTTTGTGATATGATGATTTAAAAAAGGAAATACAGGGGCACCTGAGTGGCTCAGTTGTTTCAACATCTGTCTTTTGATCTCAGCTGGGCTCATGATCTCAGGGTGGTGAGATCAAGCCCCACATTGGGCTCTGTGCTCAGCAGGGAATCTGTTTGAGATTCTCTCTCTTTCCCTCTCCCTCTGCTCCCCCTACTTTCTCTCTCTCTCTCTCAAATAAATAAATCTTTAATAAAATAGGAATTAAATATTTGGTCTTGTTCTGACATATGGCTCCTAAAACCCCTAGAATTTCCTAAGTGATAAGAGCTAGAAAGTTTTTTGTTGTGTTACTGTGGTGACTTTGGGGCCTCACCTAAAGCTAGGGGCTGGTTGACTTGAAGAACCAACCATGTGGTTCCAGAACTGGTTGGGGAACCAAAACACTTCCATGTGTCACTGTGCCAGGCCTAAACTCCATAGTAACAAAAGATCCTCTTTGGGAGCCCTCACCCTGTGTATGCCTCCATCTGGTATTAATACCTTCTGTAATAATTTGGTAATTTGGTGGGAAAATGGATTTCCTGAGGTCTATAAGTCAAGTTCATCAAACCCAAGGAGGAGTCGTGGGAACTTCTGCTTCAGAGCCAGCTGGTCAGAAACACAGGTAACAAGCTGGACTCATGAGGGAAATCTGAAGTGAAAGGCAGTTTTGTGGGACTGAGTCCTTAACCTGTGGGATCTGATGTTATCTCCAGGTAGACACTATTGGGAAGCACCTCCTTCCCCCCACCTCCCCCATGCTGGAATTAGGACCCAGGCCTTGAGCATAGTGGAAACCAGAAGCATAATAAAATGGTTGTTATTTTATAACACTAACTTTGAGATGATTGGTTTTACTGCAACTAATAACTAGAAGAGAGACCTAGAGATACAGCGATAAGAATACAGTATGGACCTGGAGTTCCCAGAAGGAAAGAAAATGGGGCAAAAGCAATATCTGAACAGATAATGGCTGAGAATTTCTTAAAATTTCATGAAAGCTCTCAAGATACAGTTATAAAAGACCCAAAAACCTCACAGAATAAAGAAAAGCTTGACTAAGCACATCATAGTAAAACTAATGGAAACCAAAACTAAAATGTTCCCTAAGATAGCTAGAAAAAAAAAATTCCTTTTAAAGAAGAAAAAATAAGAATGATTTGACTTCTCAAGAGACCATAGAAACCAAAACACAACAGATTGATATTTTCAAAGCACCGAAAGGAAAAAAAATCACCAACCTTGAATTCTTATTTAGCATAGCAGAAGCTGTTGATGCCTTGCATCATATTCTTTCAGGCCAATCCTAATTTGGGCTTCATTTGTGGTCACTGATTAGTAACCTTAACTACACCTTCAAAATCCCTTTTGCCACATAACTTAATTATGAGATTATCACCATAGGACAGAAGTCACTGGGGACATCCTAGAATTCTTGACCTTCTGCCTACCACACATACCCTATGACCCACCAATTCCACTTCTAGGTTTATACCCAACTGAAAAGTATACATTTTCTTCACAAAATACAGGTACTGTAGTAGCAGCACTGTTCAGGATAGCCTGAACTTGGAAACCACCTTATGGCCTTCAACAGAAGAATAGTAGTATGCTTGCTCAGTGGAATTCTATTGACCTATGAGAATTTTAAAAATACATAAATGAATATTATAAACAAGATTGAACAAAGAAGCAAGATACAAAGAATTTTGTTCAGTTATATATAAATTTTGCCAAAAATCGGCAAAACTTATCTATGGGGTAGAAGTCAGAGTAGAGGTTACCCTTGGAGAAGAGGAAAGAATGGGAGTACGTAGAGAAGTCATTTGGAGTGGTGATGATACTATGTCTTATCTAGGTGTGTTCAGTCTGTGAAAATTTATAAAATTATATATGTATTGTATGTGCAAAGATTAAAAATTCTGCTTCAAGCAAATCTTAGAAAATCCAAAAGAATCTTCATACAAATTACTAGTAATAAAATTTATCAAGATGGCTGAAAGTAAAATTAATATACAAGCAACTCCGTTTCTATATATCAACAACAACAAAAATAGAATACAGACTTAAAAAGACACCTTTCACAACAGAATCAGAAAATGTCAACTTTTTTTTTTTTAAAGATTTTATTTATTTATTTGACAGAGAGAGAGATCACAAGTAGGCAGAGAGTCAGGCAGAGAGAGAGGGGGAAGTAGGCTCCCTGACAAGCAGAGAGCCCGATGCGGTCCTCCATCCCAGGACCCTGAGATCATGACCTGAGCCGAAGGCAGCAGCCTAATCCACTGAGCCACCCAGGCGCCCCAGAAAATGTCAATTTTAATTAACCTAGAAATAATCTAACAAAAGGCATGCAAATCTCTCTAGAAAAATTATAAAACTTTATTAAGGGATATTAAAGAGGACTTAAATAGGGTGCCTGGGTGGCACAGTGAGTTAAGCATCCATCCCGTGGATTCAGCTCAGGTCGTGATAGTTTCAGCTCAGGCTGTAACCTCAGGGCCATCAGATCCAGCTCTGTGTCCGGCTCTGTGCTCAGTGCAGAGGCTGCTTAGGACTTTTGCTTCCTTTCTCTCTGTCCCATCCCACCCTCGCTCTCTCTCTCTCCCAAATAAATTAAAAAAAAAAAAATCTTAAAAAAAGAGAGGACTTATACACTGAGAGATGCTACATTCATATTTATGAAAACTTCATATCACAAAAATGTTAATTTTCCTCTAATTGACCCAGGTTCAATGCAAATGCAAGCAAAACTCAGAGTAGCGGACTCTAAAATGTATCTGGGAGAGAGAAAAGGTTAGGATTTTTCGTTCCAAAAAAGAAGGAAAAGTAGTGCATATTTGTACTTCTAGTACTTAGGATCTACTAAAGAATTTAGAGAGTGTGGAACTAATAAAGACAACATGACCAGTGGAATAGAGTGAAGAGCCAGAAACAGACCCACACAGATATGGAACATTGCCATACAACACAGCTAAGATATCAGACTGGTGGGGAAAGGGGGTATTCAGTAAGTGGAGCTGGAAAAAAAAAATGATTATACATACTGGAAAGAAAGAAAATTGTATCCCTACCTCACTCTATACACAAAAATTAACTCTAAATGAGTCAATAATAAGACTTTAAATCACTAGAAAATATAGGTGATTATCTTAGACTGTTGAGTAGAAAAGCATTTTTGAAACAAGATGCAAAACGCACAAACTCAGCAAAGATACATTTGACCACATTGAAATTAGTACCTTTTATGAAAAATCTCTCAAATACATGAATTTTAAACCTCAAAGTTTCCCAGACTGAGCCAGAAAAAAAAAAAGTGTGATAGGTTCATCTTATTTCAATCTCACAAAAGTTTATAGAATATTTAGTTAGAGTACACAGAAGTCAATGAATGGGGAACTGAGAGACAGAAAGATTAATAAAAACAGAGGAGGTTCTTGGAAATATTTAATAAGATGCCCACATCTCTGATAAGACCGATCGAAAAAACACAAGACAAAGGGAATACCAGAAGGACAAAACCTGAAGGATGGAAAGAAGAAAGTAACTCACGATTATGTCAGGGGAGAAGCAGCTATTTGAGAGTCAGCGAAGGGGAGGATATAACCAGAGCCTTCCAGGGTGACAAAGATGTGAGGGATGATGTAAGTAACAGGACTCACCAACCAAGGCAGATCTCTAATAGGAACAGGGCGTCTGTCCCCAGCCACTTGCCTGCTTTCTCACCTCAACAGTCAGGCTGGGAAATGGGGAAGGGAACTTTAGTGGCTACTAGGAGGCTCTAGACTCAAATCCCCTCTTCAGGGACAATGCAGGAGGCTCGCAGCAGCTTCCCTCACTAGAGGCTGCTCTCAGCAGCTTCCCTCACTAGAGGCTGCTCTCAGCTTCAAGAAACTGCCTCACCCATGCTCCGGTGGGATCCAGGCTCAGGACTGACTGATGTGGAAGTGTAAAGGCCTGGCTCCTTGGCGGATTTGGGACAACTATGAAGAGCCATCCTCATTCCAGAGCTCTTGATAGGAACAGCTGAGGCCTCAGTGGTGGATTCCTACTTCGTCACTTCCTTAGGAGTTGGGTATTTTTTAAGGGCATTCCCCAATACACCAGCGTGCTGCTCTCTCTCAGTCTGTTAGCAGGGAGCGTAAGATAAGGATTTAAAGGCCCTTTTTAGCATTTTTTCCTTAGGACCCGATTAAAGTGCTCTTTAGTTTTTTGGAGGTCATGAACCTCTTAGGCAATATAATGAAAACTAAGGACTCTTGTCTCAAAAAAAATACACCTAGGCACTTAATGTAAACTTTCACATGGCACAGGCCCAGCTCAAACTTTATTACCTATGTGAAGCTCTGTACATAATCATAAAATTAGCCACCATTTATTGAGCACTTGCTTTGGACAAGACCTGTGCTAAGTGCTTCAGTTTGATTCTGCCTTTGATCACGGCATGACTCATTTAAAGACTTGCTCAAGGGGCGCCTGGGTGGCTCAGTGGGTTAAACCTCTGCCCTCGGCTCAGGTCATGATCTCAGGGTCCTGGGATCAGTGGCATCCGGCTCTCAGCTTCGCCTGGCTCTCAGCTCCTCCCGGAGCCTGCTTCCTCCTCTCTCCCTGCCTGCCTCTCTGTCTACTTGTGACCTCTGTCTGTCAAATAAATAAATAAAATCTTAGAAGAAAAAAGACTTGCTCAAAATAACACAGCTAATAATTAGCAGATACTAGATTTAAATCCAATTTGTTAACCTTGTGCTTTGGATGAATGACAAGAAAAAAGAAGGGAAATTTAGAGTAATTCTTTACTCTCTTTACTCTCTTACAAAGGTCACCTAGTAACAAGTGTCAGAACTGGGATCTAAATCCTCGACTAACTACAAAGCCAGGGCTCTTTGGGTTCAACGCGTCGTTGTGTCCCTCAGAATGAAAAAAGTTGACTTTGTCCCACCTCTGCCCTTTGCAGCTCCCTTTGTTATTTGCATTTGTTTCTCCAGCGATTCCCGGAAGAGCTTTGTGTGGCGCTTTTGCGGAAGGCTAACGTGCAGGCCCCCAGGCAAGGGCGGCTCGCCAGTTGCCGTACAACATGGCAGCTCTATGCATCTCCCTCTGGCTGAGGGGCGCTGGGTGGCATCCGTACACCAAGGCGGCGCTGGTTCTGACGTAACTTCCCATCCGACGCAGTCAGAGTTAACCTTTAAACTTGCATGCGCTTCCGTTTTCCTCTTCCGGGGACAGCTTCCGTAGGTATGGCTGCTTTTTTCGTTTCAGTATCCCTAACTCTTTTTACAATCGGCTGCCATCGGGGGAATTGAGGGAGCCAGGATGTCTCAGGCTTAGCTCTTTGAACTGGCGTGGGGTCAAAGGTTCAGGAGGAAGGCTGGTGGTGAGCAGGTCCCCGGCTTTTTAGCTTCAGACAGCCATCCATCCGGACCTCCCTTCCCCAGCCGGGAGTACCTGGAGCTCACAGCTCGGGCCTTTGCCGGCTTAGAAGTCGCGTTTGGAGACCTACGAGTTGTCATCCGGCAGGTTGAGACTGCGGCATCGCGGAACATTTTATATGTTACGCACACATTTTATCATTGGGCCTGCATATATGTTTAGGCTTTGGGATGGCGGACGACCAGTATGTCCGGGTCGTTATTTCAGAATGTTTTCATTTCCAAGGCCAGTACCAAGGGAGATAAAAAAAATGTTCAGAGGGAGTATTCTGTCTTGGTTTTGGAGCTGTAAACGGAATGGTAGCTGTTTGGATCTCCCGCATTGGCCTTTGGTGTCAACCGTTATGTTTTGGTGTAATGTTAGGAGCTCATACCAGCAAATGAAGGCTGTTTTCTTTTACATCGCATGTGATGTAGCGATTGCGAAGTTGGGGGTTAAAAAATGAGGATTCAAGTCTTGTTTACATTTTCGTGTTACTTTGAGTGGTTAACTGAAAAACGGTTCCTGTGCGTACTTGCATATCCGATTTGCTAAGTGACCTCATTCAGTATTATTTTCTGTTGGTAAATGAGAAAAAAAAAAAAAAAAGCTGTAATTCAAAGACACTTTGATACCAAAATAAGTGTTAGTTGGTGCTTGACTTGTCCCACATGCTACTTTGGTCTGAGTCACTGAGCCCTGAGCATCTTTTATAGGACAGGCACTCCAGTAGGTTGAGCAGGTTCGCTTCTGTCATTTAATCTTAGTGACAGCCGTGTGAATTCGGTAGAAGTCTTGTTTTAGAGACAAGGAGGCTGGGTAGCCCCTTCCAGTGGATGGCATAGGTGAGGGTATAACTTAAATGTTCAGGTGCAGTTTTTCTTTAAAAACTGTTGTAAACTTGCCTGTTCTTAACACTTTTTTCTGGACACCACGCCAAACAGATTTACTGAGAAAGAAGTCTGGCAGATTTTAATCAGTGCCATCATTGATTACTATCAGGAGAACAAATATGGGCCTCCTAGCATTCTTACCAATCACTTTAAAATATAAGTAGTTTTAAAGTACGGAGTTCTTTTCATAAGGTACTTTAAGGATTAATGTGTAGGGGCGCCTGGGTGGCTCAGTGGGTTAAGCCACTGCCTTCGGCTCAGGTCATGATCTCAGGGTCCTGGGATCGAGTCCCACATCGGGCTCTCTGCTCAGCAGGGAGCCTGCTTCCCTCTCTCTCTCTGCCTGCCTCTCTGTCTACTTGTGATCTCTGTCAAATAAATAAATAAAATATTTAAAAAAAAAGGATTAATGTGTATAAGAATATGTATATGGAATGTATGAAGTAGGTGATACCGTCTGTTGTGAGGTTTGAATTATTTCCACAATTCAGTTTTATTCCGTTCTTAATTCAGGCATTCAGAATGGTCCAGCGTTTGACCTACCGTCGTAGGCTGTCCTACAATACAGCCTCTAATAAAACTCGGCTGTAAGTATTTCTGAAATTCAAAATACATATTGTTGTTTACTCTGCAGAATGCTGAGCTTTTCCCTATCCTCTCACTTCCTAGGTCCCGAACCCCAGGTAATAGAATCGTTTACCTTTATACCAAGAAGGTTGGGAAAGCACCAAAATCAGCATGTGGCGTGTGCCCAGGCCGACTTCGAGGAGTAAGTGATCCTTCTGCTATGAATAACAAGAGCTAGTGAGCATTAATACCTTGGTAAGAGAATGCGTGAAGGAGAGGTCGCCACTGGGAAGGTTGAGAAGTGCTAATTATCCATGATCCACGTCTGTCAAGAACATAGACTTTTAAAGCCTAAATGACAGATGCAGTGAGATGCCTTTCAGATAAATGAGTATACCATTTCCTGTTCTGACCTAGCCTGCCCACATGTCAAATCCAGGACAGTTTCTGTTAAACCATCAAAGTAATCTCAGTGTTGACTTTGCAGGTTCGTGCTGTGAGACCTAAAGTGCTTATGAGGTTGTCTAAAACGAAAAAACATGTCAGCAGGGCCTACGGTGGTTCCATGTGTGCCAAGTGTGTTCGTGACAGGTAAATATAACTCTTAAATCGAGTGGTCTTTCTTGAACTTGTGTGCGCATGTGTCTGTTCCATTGCATGCTGGTCATAGAAGACTAGTGAACTTTAAACGAAAGTTGCATATTTTGGAATGCTTCCTAGACTAGGGATAATTGGTGCTCTGCAGACTGGTTCAAACTAATTCACTTGAGATTTTGGGGCATTCTTATGCTAGATGTAGAAATGAAATTGACCTTGGTTTTGTGGGGGAGGCAGGTAAGAAACTAGTAAGTTGTAGGTTACTCAGGTAGATGGAGAGTGGAAGGTCTTAAAAGTGTAGGAACAAAATAACTAGATGTGGAGCGCCTGGGTGGCTCAGTGGGTTAAAGCGTCTGCCTTTGGTTCCTGTCATGATCTCAGGGTCCTGGGATGGAGCCCCACATCCAGCTCTCTCCTCAGCAGGGAGCCTGCCTGCTTCTCTCTCTCTTTCTCCCTGCCTCTCTGCCTACTTCTGATCTCTTATCTGTCAAATAAATAAATCTTTTTAAATATTTAAAGTAAATCTTTTTAAAAAACAAAATAACTAGATGTAGTTCTGGTGTGGCTGGAGCAGTGTTGTGGGAGGTAATAGACGAAAGGTACAAGTCACAGATAGGAAGGCCCTTACAAGACAGATTTTTAGCTTGATCCTTAAACATGGAGGGATTGATGGGTTTCGAGCAGGGCCTTTGGTGGGCCAGAATCTACACCTACAGCAGAATGAATAGTAACCATATTCTTTGAACAAAAGGTGAGTGCTTGGAACGGTTCAGTTCCTCTTCTTCATGTAGGCTGAGGCACTGGCACCTGCATTAAGACGTAAAGGCTGGGTGGAGAGGGTTATAGGAGATGAGAGTGTTCCAGGTAGAGGACAGGACTTAGCTACGTGAAAGAATTGGTAGTGGCCTAGGTACTTTAGGAGTGGAAACGGTGGAGTCTGTGATGGTAACATTTACTGGGTGTTTCAATGATAAACATTGTCACAAATCCATCTGGGACGGGTTTCTGTTTTACTTTTTGTGAAGAAACCAAGGCTTGTTTAAATTCACATAGCCGCTAAGGGACAGCACTGGGATTCATTCTAGTTTTTATTGAGGCCCTTGCTTTTAAACTCACTGATTTTATAAACATGAATTGCCTCCAAAGACTAAGTGGAAGAATTTGTGAGGTAAGTTGGTCTTCACAAGTTAAGGAGCTGGTTCATTGAGTGGGTTGCCTCCAATTTATTCAATTCTATAAAATGGTTAAAGTAGGTTTCTAAACCAAATCCGGCACCAAACTTGGGAAGTTCACTCTGCCTTTCAGGAGTTAATTTGTAGGGGGATGGTAAGGCATGTTAGAGTAATACAAGTAGAAAATTTAATGTAACTTGCATGAAATACAGGAAAGCTGAACTATGATTGAAGTTTTGAGGAGATCATTACCTTCCAAGTTGCTGGGACTCTGTGAATGGCATTTGAACGATAGGTAAATATTGCCCAAGAGGTTGAAAGGGCATTTAGGCAAGGAATGTAAAGGAATGAGAAATGAGATTGGAAAGGTATATTGGAGATGAGAGGGTCATGAGTTAGTTTTAAGCGAAAAGGGTTTGGCTTTTTACCAGTGTTTGGTTCCCAGACTTTGCTAAACATAATCATGGGCACATTATTATTATTATTATTTTTTTTTTTTTAAGATTTTATTTATTTATTTGACAGAGAGAAATCACAAGTAGGCAGAGAGGCAGGCAGAGAGAGAAGAGGAAGCAGACTCCCTGCTGAGCAGAAAGCCCGATGTGGGGCTTGAACCCAGGACCCGGGAACATGACCTGAGCCGAAGGCAGCGGCTTAACCCACTGAGCCACCCAGGCGTCATGGGCACATTATTAAAAATAGGATTTACAGGCCCTAGCTCTTAAGAGATTTGGGTGTAGGTCTACTGGTAGTCTGTAGGTTAGTGTTAGCTATGACTCTGAGAGGAGTGTGGTCTTTGAGTAAGTTTAGGGAATGAGTCCAAAATCCCAGGAATTTTAGGCAGGGTTATAAACAGGGGTACCAATAAAGAGCATAGGTGGGACAGGTTTTTTTTGGGAATTTACTTTCTCTCTGGAGGTAACTTTGCTTTTAACAAGTGGTGGTGAGAACCAGCTGTTTGTCAGGTCCTATGCACTGTAATAAAAATGATTAATAAAAAAAGTACTTTCTCTCTAAATGGAGGTTCAAAGTACAGAAATTGCATCTCTTTCCCAAGTTTCATCTTCATAAAGTCTTGTGAAATGGGTATGAACTTACTGCTGTACCTTAACAACAGAGAAGGTAACTTGCCCAAGATCACATAGCTAGTAAGTCGCAGAGGTGGCCTCATTCAAGCTGTAGAATCTTTACACTTGAGAAATTGCCTCTTGCTAATATCTTTTAACCCACCATTTTGATTCCGCACACATAAATCCTTCATGACTCAGAAGAAGAGTTGCAGGTGCAATCAGCATAGAATTGAGGGACTATCCTGCTTTAAATGCCAGCGCAGGAAGGAGACTTCAGCTAAACAGTCTACCCATCTAATTTCAGCTCCTGAGTGTTTAGTCTGTACTTGTAGGTTTCGTTTACTTATAAGTGTTCATTTAATATTTCTCTTTCTAGGATCAAGCGTGCTTTCCTTATCGAGGAGCAGAAAATCGTTGTGAAAGTGTTGAAGGCACAAGCACAGAGCCAGAAAGCTAAATAAAAAAAAAAAAATGAAGCTCTTTTGAGTAATAAAAAAATCAAAAGGCTTGATCTGTTATTGCTGTTGTAATTTGTTAGTATACCCATTTCTATGGTGTTTGGGGATTTCATTATTTTTAGGTGGTTGCTTTTTCTGAAACAGGAAATGGAGGTCAGTGATACATAGAATTTTTGGATGGCAGCTCTGGAAGACTTGGACAGTTTGAGAAAAGTGGCCCTTAAAATATCTGGATGTTTCTTTTAATTCCTCTGAATAATTTCCATAGAGTCTCCCTTCAGCTCCAACATTGACAGGACAGAATTACAGTGTTCAATAAGTTACTTGGAATGGAATCTTTTACACCATCTTATTTAAACCTTACATTTCTTTAGGTCAGTTCAAAATGGTGTATATTGGAGAGCTCGAAACTTCATATTCAGCAAATAATGAGCTCTTATATACAAAACTTGTGGATCTAATGAAATTCAAACTGGTTGATGTTGAATTTATAATCAGTTCAGAAATTAAAGTAACGGAACTTGGTTATATTTATTCTTGAAAGCTGTGTGATATTCCTAACAACTCTTAATAATATAAAAGTGTGTAAAGAGTGAGAATAGCTCATTCTTACAGTGCTTAGACGGTACCAAGCATTTTCTAATATTCTATGTACATTAGTTCATTTGAATTGCCTTCCAAGACCATTTTTCGGATCATGTCAAGCTTATTTTTTTTTTAAGATTTTATTTATTTATTTGTCAGAGACAGAGGGAGAGAGAGTAAGCGAGCACAGGCAGACAGGCAGGCAGAGGCAGAAGGAGAAGCAGGCTCCCCGCCGAGCAAGGAGCCCGATGTGGGACTCGATCCCAGGACGCTGGGACCATGACCTGAGCCGAAGGCAGCCGCTCAACCAACTGAACCACCCAGGCGTCCCATGTCAAGCTTATTTTTAATCTCAGGGGAGCATAGAGAGCAGAGGCTGGCTACTTGTACAAGCAAAGAAATCTAGTCACCAAAAAGAGATTTCTATATATTTTGATCCTTTTCCTCAATCTAGGTGTTCGGTTACTGGTATGATGGAACTTAGATGTCTCAGGCAGAGGAGTGTTTCCTCTTATAAATGACCGCCCTTTTAAAGAGGAAAGGTGTCCTGGGACTAGTAAGTGGCTAAGCTGACACAGGAACTCCAGCAGTAAAGAATTTCTAATCCTGGCTTTGCCATGTGTGACGCTTCAAAATACTTCACGTCGTCTTTGAGTCCCTTTGATAACCCCGTGACATCTATGTTATCCCCAATTTGCAAATAAGGAAACGGAGGCACACAGGTTATATAATAGTACCCAGAGCCATTTGTTTTTAGGATTTTTGCAAATAATACATTTAGTGGTTGAAATCAAATGACTGTCACTCCCCACAAAGACAAATGATAGCTGAGACCCCTATTGTCAGCCTAGTCTTAATTGAGATCCACCAGGTAATAGAGTTACCTTCTGTAATGTGTAATCATGATATAAAATGAGATTTCTAATGGGGTTATAGTACCAAGGAAAATGGAATTCTGAGGTGAATGAAACAGTCTTTTCACTGACTTAGGCCAACCCATACTACAGGGACAAGTTTGGTGATTTGGTGTGTGTGTTCTATATAAGAACGTGAAAGTGAGTATGTTTAAAATAACATTAAAAAACAATGTTTCAACATTTTAATTCAGTTATTTGCTTGCTTTGTAAACTAATCTAGCTTGTAATTGTTGAATACTGGCTATGGAGGGGACAGCCTCTGTTTGCCAGCCCAGCACCCATATGCTTCCCTCTACCACTCAGGGTGCGTAGGACAGCTTGACTGAACACAGACTACCTGGTGAGTTGGACTAAGGTTCAGCAAGATGAGTAGGTTAAGAAATTTGAGAAAAGCATTAAAGTTACATACTTTCCAAAGAATGTATTTGTTAAGTGGTTTAACCTTTTTTAAATTTGCAACATTCTCACTTCCATAAAACGTCTTTGCAGACAATTTGAAAAGTATGGAAAAAACCGAGTGAAAAAAATCCCTTTTTATTTCAGTATATAGGTTATTTAACCGTTCGATTTTTTCCAGGCATAGATTTTAAATCAAAGTTGGAGGGATACTATATAAATTTTCAACCCACTTTATGGAAAAATATTTCAATGGCTGCATCTGCCATCAAATCTACGTGCCACAATTGACTCCCTTTCTTTTGAACATTTAGGTGATTTCCAGTTTTTCTTTTTTAATACTCGTGAGCATTCTTACATATTTGATCATTTCATTTATGGTGATTGTTTTTAAATTCATAAGCTGGCACTGAAGTATGGTACATATATGAAGTTTTAGTTCCTAGGGTTGCAGTAGTGCTTCCTAAGTGTCTTAGTCTGCTCAGGCTGCTGTAACTAATTACCACAGTCTGAGGGACTTAAACTACAAACATATCTCCTAGTGCTAGACTGATAGGGCTAAGCTCAGTGCTGGCCAATTCAGTTCTTAGTGAGGGCCCTCTTACTGGTTAGCAGAGGGTTATCTCCTTGTATCCACATGATGGAAAAAGAGAAGCAAGCCCTCTTGTGTCTCTTACAAGGGTGCTGATGCCATTATGAGGGCTTCACCCTCAAGATTAATTACCTCTCAAAGGCCCCCTTGCTACTTATACCATCACATTGGGGAGTAGGGTTTCCACTTAGGAATTTTGAGGGTGACACAGACATGCTAATTCCATAACATTAACAGTTATGAGATGTTCCTGAATGGTGACCCGTTTCTTCACCTGTGTTAGTTGAGCCACTGAAGTTCTTGACCACAGGCCATCCTTCTTCAGCTGCCCTTTGCTTATGCCTCTCCTCACCTCTTCCCCCCGCATTGTGCAGTCCAGCTTCCTCCTCCCACCCCTGCACTCAAAGCAGTGCCAAATTCGACGTGTAGTGTGTAGATCAAGAAGGACATAGATGGGGCGCCTCGGTGGCTCAGTGGGTTAAGCCGCTGCCTTCGGCTCAGGTCATGATCTCGGGGTCCTGGGATCGAGTCCCGCGTCGGGCTCTCTGCTCAGCAGGGAGCCTGCTTCTCTCTCTCTCTCTCTCTCTCTCTCTGCTCAGCAGGGAGCCTGCTTCTCTCTCTCTCTCTCTCTCTGCCTGCCTCTCTATTTGTGATTTCTCTCTGTCAAATAAATAAACTCTTTAAAAAAAAAAAAAAAAAGAAGGACGTAGATGGGTGTGAATATAGTACCAACTCTGCCCAAGTAACCAAAATGAATTATGCACTGTTCTGCGTTTTGATTTTGTAAAAAGCGAAACAAAGCTTTTATTGAATCCAGTTCTGTGTTGTGTGACTTAAGTATTGTTGACGTTTCCTAAAAAGACATTAAAAAGAGCCCTTAATGCCCGAATGTAGTCAGTGGTTTCTTTTTAAAGTCTAGTATTTCTCCTTCCATTGAATTGCTTATAAATTCTGTTAGAAGGATGGGGGAGGTGGTCTTCTACCCTTAAAAGCAGAAAATCTCCATATGTTTAAGTAAGTAAATTAAGTTTATTTTCAGCAATGTAATAACATACTTAGAATTTTTACCCTAATGATTTGGAGCTTGGGTTCCCAGAATTTTGATAGTCAGGACTACATGCAGCTTTAAATATAAACTGTATTTCTCATCACACCAATTAAAATCATATACAGTTCTTATGGAGTAAGATTGTGAAGCAGGGTGGAATATTAAGTTTTTTCTCTGAGGTGGATTACTTAGCAAGTTTATAATTATTAGCTGTTACCAACAGAGCCAGTGGTGTGCGGAGCCAGCTCATTCCAGCTGTGAGAGCCAATTGCGTGCATTTCTTCCCAGCTCTGTGTTTGTTGATGTCCGGTTCGTACCTTGAAATTATCATGGCAGGAGTATTTACATATGGGAAATCACCAAATGCTACAAAAATTTTTTTCTCTCCATGGGAGTTGCATGTTAAATATTACCGGGGAGCCTGGGTGGGCTCAGTCGGTTAAGCGACTGCCTTTGGCTCAGATCATGATCTCAGGGTCCTGAGTTCGAGCCCCACTTTGGGCTCTCTGCTCAGTGGGGAGCCTGCTTCTCCCTCTTCCTCTGCCTGCCATTCTGCTTGCTTGTGTACGCACACACTCTGTCTCTCTCTCTCTGTCAAATAAAATCATAAAAAAATATATTGCCAGCAAGCCACTGGCCATTTCTCAACTTAAATATGATTTTGCTTGGGGCACCTGGGTGGCAGAGCTGGTTGAGCATTGGATTCCTGGTTTCAGCCAGGTTGTGATCTTGGAGTCCTGAGATCTAACCTAGCCAGGCTCCGTGCCCTTAATTTGCAACTTAAATATGATACTACTGTTGGTTTCAGGAGCTCTACATATATTTCGTACATATATGATAATGATTTACACCTTAAAATTGTAACTAATGACTATTAATGCTTTGATTCTGTCAATATTCTGGGATTTTATTTTTTTTTTTTTTTAAGATTTTATTTGACAGAGAGCAAGAGAAGGAACACAGGCAGGGGGAGAGGGAGAAGCAGGCTTCCCGCCGAGCAGGGAGCCTGATGTGGGGCTTGAACCCAGGACCCTGGGATCATGACCTGAGCTGAAGGCAGACACTTAACAACTGAGCCACCAGGTGCCCCTTGGTTTTATAACATAGAAAAACAAAGTGTTTATTGAATCTGGGTGTGTGAATGTAGAGGAAAATAATTTAAAACCTTACAAACGTGCAAGGTTCATCTCTTTAAACAATGAGAACTAGATGTGATAAACACTGTATTCTAAACCAGGAGTAGAAAAGTTAAGACAGTCTTCATGAATTTCCTTTCTAAAGGATAAGATCCAATAATTCTGGATCAAAAGATGTTTTCAGGTTTCCAAAATACTAGCTGTTTAGTAATTTTGAGTAAATCTTAAATGTTTCTGGTTAATCTGAAGGATTATATAAATATTTTTGCCACTACATTTATAGTCTTAACAGTTTGCTTTAGTTTTCATTTGTTCACTCAGCAAATACTTATTAGAAACGACTGTGTTCCAGAAATTGTGCTCTTGGTAAATAGTAATACAGAAGTCAACAAAGCAGGCTCTTCCCTGCTGTCATGGCACAGAGGGGAGACCATGTTAAATGAGGAAATAAATACATTTTTTAAGGTTTTTATTTATTTATTTGACAGACATCACAAGTAGGCAGAGAGGCAGGCAGAGAAACATGGGGAAGAAGGCTCCCTGCTGAGCAGAGAGCCCGATGTGGGGCTTGATCCCAGGACCCTGAGATCATGACCTGAGCTGAAGACAGAGGCTTAACCCACTGAGCCACCCAGGCGCCCCAATAAATACATTTTTAATTGCATACTTTGGGATAAGAATCAGAGAGAGGAACTACAGTGCTGTGGAACAGGGTAAGAAGGACCCCTCACAGGGTGGTAAAGTAGGCTTTTCTGAGGAAGTGAGGTTTCATATTGTGGCAAGGACAAGTGGATTTTAGCTGGGTGACAAGTAGGGAGAACCTTCCAAGCATAAGAACCAACATGTGCAAATGCCTTAAGAAAGAGATTGTATTTAAAAAAAGAAAGAAAGAAAGAAAGAAAAATGGGGGCACCTGGGTGGTTCAGTCAGTTGGGCATCTGCCTTCAGCTCAAGTCATGATCCCAGAGTCCCAGGATCAAGCCCCGCACCAGGCTCCCTGCTCAGCGGGGAGTCTGCTTCTCCTCCCACTCACTCTGGTTATACGCACGAGCTCGCTCTCTCTCTCTCTCTCTCTCTCTCTCACACTCTCAAATAAATAAATAAAATCTTTTAAAAAAATAAAAGCAATTCATGCAACCCAATTCACTCAACATTTGTAGCTGAATGAATCTGATATGTATGAACAAACTTAATCACTAAGAGGGACAACATCCCTGCTACTATATAGCTTTTAGTCCACCTGCGTGGGTCCAGAGCCAAAAGTTGTGTGCCTCCTTTCCTTCCTAAGGGAGATCAATGGAAAAAAAAGCTTTCCTGTTTGGTTAGGAGAAAAGACACTCTCCTCTGCATTAGAGGATATTTAAATTATGCAATCCCCTAGATAATTTAGGCATCAACCTACTATTAAGGACGAAAGGGATCAAAATTATTGACTGAATTCCCCTAATATTCATTCAACCTTTGTATTCCTTGGCCTGTGCAAATAGCCTGAGGGCTTCACTTGCTAATTGGCCTGCTTCTCTCTCTGTTTCTCTCTCTTGGGTTGGGAGTAGGCTTACAGCTTGACGTTCCTAAAGAACCAATGGCATTAAAGAAAATTCAAATGTTTACAGCATCTTGATATCAAAGACTTTGTTAGCTATATGGTCTGTGATGAAACTATTCAACTCTGCTGATAGTGCAGAAGTGGCCCCAGACAGTACCCGAGGGGATGCTCATGGCTGTGATCCAATAGAGCTTTATTCACAAAAACTGCTGTGGGGCAGATTGGGCCCACAGGTTGTAGTTTGTGGACCCTCCCCACTCTAGATGACGCCTGCTTCTAGCACAGCTGCCATCTGCTTGCAACGGCATGAGAAACCTCAAGCAAGACCAGCAGAAAACTGCCTTGTTGAGTCTAACGGATGATGAGAAAGGATGATGAGAAAAAACAAAATGACTGTTTTACCCCATTAAATTTTGGGGTTAGTCTATTACATAGCAGTATACCACTAAAAGAGCGGTACAGTGCAATGGTCTTTAAATATGATTTTGCTTGGGGCACCTGGGTGTTTGGCAGAGCTGTTTGAGTGTTGGAGTTCTAGTTTCAGCTCAGGTTGTGATCTCGGAGTTCTGAGATCAAACCTAGGCAGGCTCTGTGCCCTGCATGGAGTCTACTTGGGATTCTCTCTCCCTCTCCTTCTCTCCTTCCTGCTTGTGTGCTTTCTCATGCTCTCTGTCTTTCTCTAATATAAATAATTTTTAAAAAAAGTAAATAGGATTTTGTTTGCATATCCCTTAAAAATCTCGGAAAAACTTTGTAGACATTTTCCCATTTTTAGATCATCTAAAACTTTTCATTATAAACTTAAATCATTGCAAAGGATATAATTTCCAGCACAGTAAAGATGTGAATAATTTGAAAAAAAAAATCACCTTTTAAATATTTCAAATTGAAGCTACATAGAAATCTTAAAAAAAAGACAGGCATAGATTCTTCTAACAGTTGGATGTTTTATATTCTTTATTTTTCTTCTTGACTCCTATCAATCCCATTTCCTCCCTGGGATTTTAAACTTTTTATGTTGAAAGTCTGTTCCTGTTCGGTGATTTCCACAATTCTGTCCTATTCTAAGAAAGAAAAGCAGAAGAGAGAGGTATGGAGTCTTGCCACCCATTTGGCCTCTGGGTAAAATACGGCAGGACCGCCCTTTCAACTGTGTTTTTGCTTCACTTTCATGGGATTCTCTCTCAGGAATTACCTGTTCTTTGACAATTTAAGGGAGATGACTGAAGGGAGGATGGTCAATGAAAATTGTCATCCCTCAGCATTCTGCATTTCATCTGAGGTCAGGTTATCCCAGTGTGGGCCAGGATAACCTACTCCAATGTCCAACATATCCCTCATGGGTGAGATAGGGGAAGACACAAAGTCCTGCACTGATTTTTTATTTTTTGAACATCAAGCAAGGAAGCATTCTTTGTAACTCATTTACTATTTATAAGGCAGCGTTCTGGGCAAGGATAAACAAAATAGACAAAAATCCCTGCCTTCATGGAAATTACATTCTAACGAGGGGAGACAATGAATGAATGAACCAATGAGGGAACGAGTGAATGCGTGGAATATTAGTATGACTAATCTACAGAGAGAAGTAAAGCAGGAGAAAGGGACAGAATGCAGGGGGAAGCAGGGCCTTATGATGCAAACAGTGATGTGAGGGGAGGCTGCTCTGAGAAGGCTGAGAACAAGATATCTGAGAAAAAGAGCATTCTAAGTAGAGGACAGTCTGGAGGCCAGAGGGTGCCATGTGGCCAGAGTGTTGGGGGAGAAAGCAGGAGAGATGAGGGTAGGAAGTTCTCAGTGTGCCAGATTGTATCTGTTCTTGTAGCTTACTGTTCCGACCACTACAGCTCTCAAAGCTGGGCAAGAGGGGCCTCTGCTCTGGCTTCCCCCTGCCAGTACCCCCCTCCTTCAATAAGCAAAGAGTTTAGGGGACTAGAATGGTATGCTGAGTTCTCCTCTCTGGCCTGTCTCTCAGGGAGAACTGTGCCCCTGAGGTGCTCCCCAGAAGCCCACGGGCATTTGCAGGGGCTGTGTCAGGAGCTTGGCTGTGTATGAGCTGAGCCGTCCACACAGCTGCACATGTGGCCCATCAAGGTAGGTAGGGCCAGAAGTCTAGAAAAAAAGCAGCTGGGCAGGGAATAGACTACCCGTATGCCACCACGCTTAGACAGAGAGCCCGTGAAAGTCCTAGGATCATAATGTTGGGCCTGGCCTTTAAGAAGTTTGGAAGGTATGTTTGTCAAAGGAGAGACTAGAACTTACCTTGTCAAATCATTTGTTGGCTCAATTTATACTTTCCTAGTGTTTAGGCATGATATCCGATGGGATAGTACACATTTATTTGTACTCCTGCGCTAAATCCTGCAAAATGTGTGGTCCGCTCTGGCTCTTCGGCTCTTGAATAGATGGGAAGCCATAGGAGTTTGTTTGAAGAAGATTGTGCTGGTCCCAATATTTAAAATTGTCCATTTATTGCTCCCAAATTTTACAGGCCTCCAGTCAATGCACAATGGAACACCACCCTTTCTTTGGTAAAATGGGAGACAAATGATTGTACAAGAGGGGATGAGAGGGAGAATTGATGTCCCGCTTATCTGGGAGGGATCAGTTTTAGGAAAGGGTACGTGTGGAAAGCAATAGTCTAGAAATTGTTTTCCTTAAAACTGGTGAAACCCAGTTCCCCTTGGGATGCTTTTGAGTAACTCTGGAGATTAAATGAGTGAAGTACCACAGTTGAAGATGGCTGAGATCATAGAAAGAGGACAATAGTAGAAGCAAAGAGGCCTCAACTGTGGCACTGGTTCTGTGACTAGTGACTTCTGTTATGGTGCCAAGTTACTTCCTGTTCTGGAAGACTAAATTAGGAATCTCCAAAATCTCCCATTCATGGACATATGAATTCATTTCATCGCCTTGGTAATGAATTGGACATCTGTGCTTCAGGCACTGGATGGGGTTTTGAGGGTGAACATGGTATCACCAGTGCCCTCCAAGAACTTAAAGTCCAGCTTAGTTCAGGTGCTCATGGCTCTTGGTAGATTCATTTAAATCAATGGTTCAAGCTCAGATGGCAGCTATGAGACATGTTGGAAATGTACTGGGGCACTGATGCTATGCATTCTGTCATGTATGGGATAGTCCTACTCAACAAATTGTCCTGAGTCTTATGTGAACTTCCAAGACCCAGTCAGATTTTTATGTAGATAGGAAACCTATTTATTATTATCTAAGTCTTGGTCAATTCCACTTAAATATAAACAAAAATGTACTTTTGCATGGTTCTAGTAAATACTGAATTTTCCAGGAGTGTGCTGTGTAATACCAAGGGAGACTATGTTTTTCTTCTGAGCAATATCAGGAGAAATTCAACACTTTGGAATAGCAAATCATAAAATTTGGGTCTTCTACAAGGTAATCCAAGATCCCCAGTTTTTAGGAGAAAAAAAACCTATAAATGTATGGATGAATATGTTGATTTACATTTTTTCTTAAATTGTTGGTGCTGGATATTGTCTGCATAAAATCTGATTAACAGAAACTTAGTTTGTGGTATAATGTGTATATCTGTCATACCCTAAAAAGAACACCATGATTTCTAAGTGCTTTGCTTTCTGAACAATTTTGAGAATTACTACTATAGGCAGTTGGGAGTTACCACAGAATTTTTAAGTACATGAGTGTTTCGAATATTTTGATGGCATTCACATCAGTTCATTCAACAGACATTAACTGTGCACTGGGTGTATACCGGGCCCTATGCTAGTACTGCCCCTGGGGAGACTTTCTGGAGTATACGAAGTCTCCGACCTCTCTTCTTAGCCCCCCTCTTTCCATACACACAGGCATGTGGCTTGGTGTAGTAGACAAAGCATGGTCTCCACTACTTAGTTATATTACCTTAAGAAATTACTTAAATGCTCTGAGTCTCTTTGTTATGAACCCGAAACATGGGTAAAGGAATACCTATCTTCCAAGACTGTTAAAAAGATCAGGTATGCCTGGTACCTAGCAGCTACTTAATCAGTCTTAGTTCCGGTCCCTTTCCATCTCTCCTCAAAACCCAACCTCAGAACACATCTGCCATCATCCATAGTGTAAACATGAGTTGGTGTGTTCCTTTTGGCTTATTTACATTTTAGCTTTAGAATTCCTGGTGCTGGGCTGAAAGACGACTTCTGTCAAAGGAATTTCGAGCAGGTGAAGCTGGTGATTCAATCTGCTGGGGTCAGTCTGTTAGATATAAATACAAAGCCTGCAGGTAATGCCAAGGACATGGTCCACTCTGAAGAGCACACCGGGAACACCACCTCTTTACAGCTAGATGTCAGGATGCAAATGAGGTTTGTCATATGAAATGTCCCTTTCCTTTTAAAAAGGTGATCATTAGGGGCGCCTGGGTGGCTCTGTCGTTAAGGGTCTGCCTTCGGCTCCATTCATGATCCCCGGGTCCTGGGATGGAGCCCTGTGTCGTGCTCCCTGCTCGGCAGGAAGCCTGCTTCTTCCTCTCCCACTCCCCCTGTTTGTGCTCCCTCTCTCACTGTCTCTCTGTCAAAAAAAAAAAAAAAATCTTTAAAATAAACAAACAAATAACTGAGCGTTATGATATGGACAAAGGTTCTCACACCGAAGAATCTGATGATCAGATTCCTGAGCCCCATCTAAGACTTTCTCAGTCAGAATCTCTGAACGTTCAGCCAACAACCTGCATTTTCACAAGATCTCCTTGCTGATTCTCACAGAGATGGATCTTGAACTGCCTTGTCACAAGATAGGGCAGAAAGTATATACGATTTGGTGTTAGACAAATAAGGGTTTAAATTGTAGGTTCCCCTCTTGGTCACCAATTAGATGACTTTGAGCAAGTGTCTTGGCCTCTCTAAATCTCAGTCACCACACCTATAAATGAAGATAATATAACTGGAGCTGTTTTGAGTGTTCAATTAAATATCCTGTGTTATCCACACCCCGGAACGCACGAACCTTTCCGGCTTTTAGCATGGAACAGCCTTCTTACATATTTATGGAGAAACCAGCAAAATGCATTCAAGGTGGCCATGATGGAGTCTTCTCCTCTGAATGATTAAAAACAAGTGATAATGTTCGAAATATACCAACAAGTCAACTGATAACTCATCCTCCTCTATCGTGTCTTATCCAAGTGATTTTTTTCCCTTTGTAAGGAATTACACACACACACACACACACACACACACACACACACACACAGAGCCTACAAATCCCAAGCTGCATTTGATTAGTTCTGGGCAGAAGCACGTTAGGGCATCTGAAAACCACAACTGGAGACATCTATTCTGATGGGCCTAATGCCCTGGGTATTTCCTTTCAACCGAACTTGGGGGGAAAGTACTTTGATATAACGTACATATGGAAATATTTTACAACATTCTTAAAAAGTTAGATATTGTATTCAGTGTATATATAAAACATACTTTTCTCCTCAGTGTTTGCAACTATGGATGAATCAATGTCTCAAGGAGTCCCTTGTCATTTCTAAGATAGAAGTGTTATGTGTTGTTTTGTTTTGTTCAATCGACTTCAGTGAGTATGAAAGGGCTGGACTGACAGCCCTGGAGACTGAGCTCTTTTCTCTGGGCTCCTGGCAGACAGCAGGGCAGCTGCGGTTCAAGCATACTGCACATACCTTACCTCTGGGAAGACTGTTTCTGAAGGTGAGAAGACGCTTTGATTTCTCATTCATTCTGAGGGATGGCCATGGGGATGGCAGTGGTGCGGTTGGCGGTTTACAAGGGCCTTTGCTTCTGAGGCCGCTGCTGCATTTCCCAAGTGCAACAAAAATTCCAGTCTGAGTTTTGGTTCAAGAAAAGACTGAAAATTTTTTTTTAAAGATTTTATTTATTTATTTGAGAGAGAGAGTAGGAGGGAGAGGGAGAGAGAATCTGAAGAAGACTCTGACCTAAGCACAAAACCCTCGCGTGGAGCTCAAACCCACCACCTCAAGATCATGACCTGAGCCAAAAGCAGGAGTCTGACGCTTAACTGACTAAGCCACCAGGGGGCCCCAGAAGTCTGTTGTTTTAAATTCTATTCCTAATCTTGGGGTGAAACATTCCTTGCAAAGTAGTCTTCATCATAAGAATCTATTAACAGCGGGGTGCCTGGGTGGCTCAGTGGGTTAAGGCCTCTGCCTTCAGCTCAGGTCATGATCCCAGGTCCTGGGATTGAGCCCCGCATCGGGCTCTCTGCTCAGCAGGAGCCTGCTTCCTCTCCTCTCTCTCTCTGCCTGCCTCTCTGCCTTCTTGTGATCTCTGTCTGTTAAACAAATAAATAAAATTTAAAAAAATAATAAAAAACAAACCAAAAAAAAAAAAACGAGGACCATCTGTCTGATGGTGTTTCAGTCCACTTTTGTTACTTATTTTTTTTTTATAAATTTCGGCATTGAAAAATGAAATCTACGAGGTTTACTTTAAAAAGCTTAACTGGATATAATTCTTTTTTTTTTCCTTAAGATTTAATAACTCAAACTTGCCAAATACACATTTATTTTTTTGCTTTTATAAGTCTATATGATATGCAAGGCAACTAGATGTAAAAGAAAATATCCTGGGTTTGATATTTTATTCATCTGAAAGTGTTGCTTTCACAAGATTTTTCTTTCATCATTAAAAGAGTAAACCATTTCCATTTTAAAGATATGCTTGACTGCTGTGGGAAGCAGCCTTTTCCATTTTGTGTAATGTTTCCTTGAGTTTATTTGATCACAACATTGAGGCAAGTTTTTTTTTTTTTTAATGAGTTTGCCTTTTTATTATGCTTGCAAATATGGTTTGTAAATCTCAAGGTATTGAAAATACATTTTGGCAAAGTACTGTGATTCCTGTAAAAGAGAACTCCTGCCCTGCTGTGGCCACAGAAAGAAATTACATGTGAGCAGCTGTCAGAAAATCATACCATTATTTTGTTGAATTGCCAGAGCTTTACAGGAAAGATAAAAAGTGTCTAGATTTACAGTTATTCTTCTTTAAAAATTTTAATGTAAAAATATATGTTATATATATTACAGAAGATTGCATATATATTACATGGAAAGATATAATTTAAAATATATGTGTATAATTTTAAATATATATATGTAAATAATTTTTTAAAAATCTGAACCCCTAATGCTGCATACTACTGCATTCTTCAAAGTGGCTGAAAGTATTTGCTACTTCTTTTTCTTTTAAAGGTTTTATTTGTTTATTTTAGGGAGGTGGAGCAGGGAGGAGCAGAGGGAGAGGGATGGAGTCTGACATGGGGCTGGATCCCATGACCCTGAGATCATAAACTGAGCCAAAACCAAGAGTCCAGCGCCCACTGACTGAGCCACCCAGGTGTCTCTGAAAGTATTTACTCCTGTCCCCAAGCCAACCCTCACTCCAAGTGACCTAAGAATAGAAACCATCCGTTGGCACAAAGCTTTAATGTATGTAAAGGTGTGGGCTTTGCAATCAGCACGCCAGAGATTGGCCGATTTCTGACTGTGTTAACTTGAGCATTTTGCCCAATCTCTATGAGCCTCAGTTTCCTCATCTAAAAAATGGAGTCAACAACACCTATTGGATGGATTAAATAAGATACCCTAATACACCTCCTGTGTTTAGTACACATTAAATATTGATCGCTTTATGCTTCTAATCTTCTGTTCTTCCTCTCTAGAAGATGACTCAAATCTTTTCCAAAGTCAACTTTACCCCTGGTGGGCTCCATCCACACACTTGCACCATGGCCCTGACTCCGCTCCACTCCTTAACACCCCCCCCCTTTCCGCCACCTCTGTCCCGCTCTCTTCACAATTTTCTTCCCTTATCTTATACAAACATGCCCAAGTCCCACCATCCTTAGAAACCCTTCTTGGCTACCACCTTGGCTCTCCTCTCCCTTTCATACTCAGCTGTGTTTGGAGAGATAAATCCTATATTCCTTCACTATTCTTATTTTTTAAATTCCCAGTCACTTTTATGAATGAATTAACTCACCAAACAATTAACTCACCAAAAATTAACTCACCCTCGTGTCCTCATTGACCATGATCCTATGTCTTAGGACTGTGCCTTGTCATGGAGTCAGATCTGCTCTCAAATCCTTCTAGTATCACGTGCTTATGATCCTGGCCAATGATCACCAATGACTAATTGTCAAACTCAGTGGCTTCTGTTTGATTTCACTCCGTCTGACTTGCTGGAAACTCATCCTTCCGAACCTTCTCTGCTACTGCTCTCCCACAGCTCTTCTTTCCTTTGATCTAGCTGTATCTATTGTGTAGTATCCTCTTAATCATGTGGGTGATTCCCTAGGCATGGTCCTCAGCTCTCCTCCCTCTCTCTTTCAATTTAGTCTCTGAACCTCCTGGAATTTAGCTGCATTTGGTGGGTATGTGTGAGCATTTTTTCTGGGAAGAAAGTGCATAACTTTTATCAGCCCTGCAAGGAGATCTTTTGCAGGATGATTCTTCTAAACAAAACCCCTGCCTGCCCTATCTCATGTTTAGGCATGTTCATCAACTAATAAGACCCCTACTATCACCCAGATGCTGCTGACTCCTGCATCTCTAAACGTGGCCTCTTTCTTCATCCACCAATGTCCCCTCCTGGAGAGTCCTTCTAGAACAATAGTTCTCATCAGGCAGATGGCAGAACCTTGGCCTCTAGCTCGATGGAAGGCACTGAGTGGGTTGAGGGTGACGGGGTCATGCACATAAAATCAGAGTCCCTGCGAGGAAGCAGCTCCACACTGGCTCTTGCCACGGAAGATCTGCTCAACATTGACCATTCTCCAGCTCCAGGAGAAGCCTTCTTCTTCAGTCCGGCTCTTGGACTCAACTGCAGAGATGCCTGGGACCATTATCACTCAGCTCACTTTCATCAGAGTCCTTTCTTTCCAGAGTGCCCAAGTCTCATATCCTTCGATCAAATTCACCTGACTCTAAAGACCTTTTTATAGTCTTTCCATCACCACCAACCTCCCTGCTCTGTGTATTTCCACAGTCTATCCCATGCCCTCATCATCTCTCATCTGGTCTTTTACAACGAGGTCTTGAAAGGTCTCTCCACCTCATGCCTTTCTGCTGTCACCTCCATCTTCTAAACACACAATTTTTATTATCCCAATTTCAAAAATCCTTCAGTGTTATCAATCTGTCAATTTAGATAAAAATTAAAGTGCCTCCTGGTGTTGAAAGACCCTCCACTCCCAGGCTTCCTTCTTTATTTTAGAGTCATATCTCCAGCCATTCTTCCATTTATCTTCTGTCATACACAACCACTCAACTTCTTTTGGACTTTTCCACCTCTCTTCAGATTGGTCATCATGGCTGGAAAGCCTGATCCTTAAGGAATGGAGCTCCTCTTCCAGTGCTCAGTTCAAATAGGAGCTCTTGTGTGAGCCTGCAGTTTTCTACCTGCAAGAATGAGTAACCCCTGCTTCAGGACTCACTAAGCTATTGGTCCAAAACTCCAATAAGCATGCACTTCCCAGACAGCCCTGCCATTGATTGCGTGTTTGTGTGTGTTTCTCCCCTGATCAGAATGACAGTTTCTCAAGGCAGAAAGCTGGCATTGGCTATCTTGTCCCTCCTCTACCCCCACCCCAGCGCTTAGAACAGAGCTTGTTCTCTGCTACATTCTCTATAAATGCTTGATAAATGAAGGAAGAAGTGAATGGTGAATATTATCATCACCACCATTGTCTGCCTTTACTGGTCCCCATCTCTCTCGAGGAAAGGGAGGAAGTGTATGAGATTAGGCAGATGCTTTCAGAGTGCACCCATAATTCCACAAAACAAGTATTAAATATGGAAAGGAGCTTTGAGATAGAAAAAAAAAGAAGATAGTAATGAACAAAAACAAACTAAATTTTGTTTAGTTTGTTAGTTTAGCTACTTACTACTACCTAGTTAGCAGGAAGGATGGCATTTTGATCGGCATACTGAGATTTGCTCAGTCTCTTAGAAAGAGTACCTTGGTGGGGCACCTGGGTTGCTCAGTCAGTTAAGTGTCTAAGTCTTGGTTTCAGCTGAGGTCATGATCTCAGTGTCATGACATCGAGACCCATGTCAGGCACAGAGTCTGAGGTTCTTTCTCCTCCTCCCCCTGCCCCCATGCTTGTGATCCCCCCCACCCCCCGCCAAATAAATAAATCTTTAAAAAAAAGGAGGGGGGCTGCAATGTGAAGGGAACTGGGGCAGGAGATGTTTGAATCTGGACTGACAAGTGGTGGCAAAGATGGAAAAGAGGGAACAAACTTAAAAAACACTAAAGAAGTACAGTTGTTAGAATGATACACTGAAGCATGAAAAGAGATGGAAGAGCCAAGAGTTCATTCATTCATTGATTCATTCAACTAATATTCAAGGAGTCCTACTGTGTGCCAAGCACTGTAGGGGGGCAAGGAATTCTGTGGTGAAAATACTGTCCCTGACCTCAAGACACTGAGTTTCTGATACTATAAATGGCTATTTGCTGGTGCATGGTAATGAGCACCCAAATACTCTTACTTAGAATGGAAACTAGTTTGGGAACCATTATTATTCCTCCTTGACAGAATAGAGCAGTGAACAATACCTGGGTAGAGAGACCGACATGCTCATGAAAGATGTCTGCTGTGTTCCAACATAATACTATTTTTATTTATTTTAAAGCTTTAAAAAAAAAGATCAATTAATTGATTGATTTGAGAGAGAGAGAGAGAGAGAGAGCATGGGGGGAGGTGAAGAGGGAGAGGGAGAAGGAGAGAAGCAGATTCCCCTGAGCATAGTCCAGGGAGCTGGATCTCATGACCCTGAGATCATGACCTGAGCCAAAATCAAGAGTCTGACGCCCAACTGACAGAGCCACCCAGGCCCCTCCCATAATACTATTTTTAAAACTTTATTTTAATTACAAAAGTAATAGACATTTATTGTAGAAAAATTAGAAAACACATGCAGTTCAAAGAAGGAAAAAAATCTGTAATCTCATCACATGGATATTAATCAGCTTTATGTCCCTCAGACTTTTTCAATCTACACTGCCCAGAAAATGCATACAATAACAAAGGGGCCAATTTCTACATACAATTTTGTAGACTGACTTTTGTTACTTTAAATCTATTGTGAATATCTTCCATTCCAGAAAATAAACTACTCCAGTATCATTTTTCATGGTTGTGTAAGTATTCTACTACGCACTTATTCATAATTCACTTAATTCATCTGCTAATTTCAATGCTTTGGGAGCAACTGATGATCAGGTGGAAATTTATTTCACTAGCTTAAAAAATAATGTCTCTTAAAAATAATAATATCTCTTGAGGCTCACACTAATTCAGAGCCTCACAGTGAGATACAGTTCCAGCTTAGCTAGGCTCACACAATAGAAATCTACCCCAGTCTATCCCTTTTCAGCATGGTATCCACATATACCTTTTTGAACTATATTTAACTTAATTTTCAAATAATGGCTGTAGCAACCATATGCTTTCTCCTAACATAACACAACTATCCCTCATACAACTGTAACCTGCTCTCTCCAAAGAGAAAGCAAAGTCCTTTTGTTTATTTTTGGGTGAGAATCATCCCTCTTCTAGTCATCTTCCTTTTCCAATATCCAGTAAGTTAAATACTAAGAGGTCAAATATTACCAACAAATATTATACTCCATGTAGTGGGAGAATGGGAAACAGAAAGAAAAAATATTGGTTAGCATACATACAAATATATTCATATCAAAACAAGGAAGAAATACTCATAACTCCCACAGTGCTTATTTCTACAACCACTCACATGGTCGCAGCTGGTATTTTTAGAGTTTTTCACTGCCTATTTCGTACTCCTTTTGCCCTCAGCAAAAACTACAGCTAGTTTTAGTTCTTTGCCAGTGGACTACAACTTAATTCCTGAAAGGTCTGAGCCATTACCGGTCCTGCCTCTACTGAGCTGTTGTTTCCCATGGATTTTAATCATAGAATATGGGGGTGGTAAGAGGCACCTATGGGGATCTCCTGCATCCTAAACACATTCCCCCTTGCTGACATTTTGTAGTGGCAATCCAATTTTTCCATGAATGTCAGGCTCATATCCCCTAGTCAATATCACACCCTTTCCTTGCTTTTGTGTTCACTGGCATGAGTGCACAGAGAGGTGAGGTGATGATTTCATCTGTGTTTAGTGGAACCACTGAGGTGTCCCTTGGTAGAAGTATTCCTTTCCTGGAACTAACATGTCTAGACCAGCAGAGCCCAAAGTTGTAGGGAATGGGAAACAAAAATCTCATCAGTGCATCACTAGAAGTAACAGTGAGAGGAGCTGCTCCCATTTTCTATCCTTGATTCCTGGACTTGCGAATCCTGGTTCTAAGGAAACAGGCACATGTATTGATCACTGATTTACAGCACATGCTGCATCCTGGCCGACACTGTTTGAGCTCCAAGAGGTGTTGACATTCAGCTGGCATCATAACTGAGTTTTCAGAAGACCCTTCCACCATTCCACACAGCTGCTTCAAGGTGATGGGGCACATGTGAAGACCGGCAAATTCCATGAACATGAGCCACTATTCATTTGCTGTCAAACACATTCCTTGGCCAAAGCAATGTTGTGTGGTATCCTGTGATGATGTGTAAGGCATTCTTTAAGTCCACACAATGGTGATTTTTGTAGCAGCATTGTGGGCAAGGGAGAAAAATTCGTATCCACTGTAAGTGCCTATTTTAGTAAGAACCAAGTGCCTACGGAAGTGGGCCTATGTAATTAACCTACACCAAATGGGTGGTTCATCTTCCTGGAGAATGGTGCCATTTTGGGGGCTCATGGTTGATATCTACTATTGGCAGTTTGGGTACTCAACAGTAGATCTAGCCCGATCAGTCTTGAGGGAAAGTCCATGTATGACCTCCATCCCTGCTGCCATGGCCACTTTCTTTGTGGGCTTACTGGGCAGACTGCAGTGACTGGAGAAAGAGGATGACTGAGGTCCACAGGGTGGATCATCTTGTCGACCTGATTCTGAATCTCCTTCCCTACATATGTTGTTTTTTGGTGAGTATGCACATGGGGCACAAATATCTTCATACTTTGAAATTTAAACCTAGGTCCATCTCTGGACCTCCTCAACAATTTTCCAATTGTGTCCCTTTTAGTTCCCTGGCCAGCCAGCCAGCCAAATAATTAGTCACTCCCCATGAATCGCCATAGACCTGCATCTGTGGCCATTGCTCCTTCCAGGCAAAATGAACAGCCAGGTAGACTCTAACATTCTGCCCACTGGAAGGATTTTCCCTCGTCACTTCTTTCAAGTGAGCCTCCCTCTAAGTGAGGCTGTGGTACAAAGTCATTTACTTTGACGTGCTGCAAGCACATTGTGCAGAATTACCTATAAAACAGCCCCTCCCACACTTCCTTCTTCAGGTAACTGGTCATTAGGTATTATTTTCCATAATGCCACAGGTGTAGGTTCAGAGAGAAGAGTCAGTGTGGCAGGGATGTGGGTCATGGGCACCTGGATTATTTCTCATGCAATTTAAATGTATTTTTAAGATCTCCACGAGACTTCTCTCCTGTATAACACTTTCATTTGATGATGGAATGCTGCTGTGGACACCCATGTTTATGGGTTGATAGGTTAGACAATGCCAAGTTGGTGATGGAGGGCTCCGGTTTCATGGTAACTTGTTGCCAATGGGCAATAGCATAGTCTCTGGTAAGATCCAATGGCAAGGCAGAAGCTACTTCTCAGTGGAGATATTTATCTGCAGAGGATGGCAGAGGTTTGCTGCAAAACTCCAGGGCTTTGTGCTATGATTCACATAAAGGGGCTTGTCAAACTCTCCATAGAGCATCCTTATCTGCCCCAGACATGCCAAGTGCTACTGGACCTGCTGAGTCATTCGGCCCAAGTGACAGAGCAGTTTGCTCAGCAAGTTGGACCTATTGCAGAAGCTTTCCTTATTCTGGGTCCCTCTCAAAACTAGCAGTTTATTGCATTACTCATTAAATAGATTGGAATAGCATGACCAGAAGTCACTACATGATTAAATTTACTTTAATCCACTGTTGCTCACTAAGATCCATTTTTCTTGTAGAAGGGCTGACTTAGCTAACTCAACAGAATGTGGTAGGGATTGTCACTCTGTATCTTCCAAATCTTTGATGGCGGCATCAGTCTCTGCAGCCATCTGGTTTTTTTGTTTCGGTTTTTTGGTTTTTTGTTCCACTTAATCTTTCCTGCCATAAGAACCCTCACTCTATAGGTCAGGAAACCATGGCGGGGATTCTTCCACATCTGAACATGCTTATTCCAGCTATACATCTTAGAATTAATCTCATCATTCTCACCACCTCTGAAAGGAGAAGTAAAATGAAAGCAGTGATGAAAGGAAACTCGTTCCGTGCATCTCTGTTGTTACAATGGGCAAGTACCTATGTTTTGCTTGTGAATTTTCATTTTCAAAATTTTAAATAATGACAATGATAACAACAAAATTTCCAATCTAATATTGCATTACAAAGAGTCTGATAGAACATGAGACATAATAGTGCTTCACCTGGTGCCTGACACAGAGTTGCCACTCAATACTTGTTCAGCTGGGGAAACAAACATACTCATGCTTATGCAGAACCAAAAGGGAAAGAGCATAGTTCACGAGACTGTCAACACAGCTGCAAAAGGTCTTTGTAAATTAATCTGAGCTAAAATTGTTATTATTATCTGACAAAAAAAAAACAAAAACAAAAACCAAAGCTACCAATTTCCTCCCTAATACATACGCACAAAAACTAAAGTCAGTAGAATTAATAGTATTGGTAGCACTAATTTGTTTAAAAGTCAGTTGAAGGGTCTCCTGGGTGGCTCAGTGGGTTGAGGCCTCTGCCTTCAGCTCAGGTCATGATCCCAGGGTCCTGGGATTGAGCCCCACATCGGGCTCTGCAGGGAGACTGCTTTCTCCTCTCTCTCTCTACCTGCCTCTCTGCCTACTTGTGATCTCTGTCTGTCAAATAAATAAATAAAATATTTTAAAAAAAAGTCAGTTGAAAACTTATTCGTGGTATTTTCCTTCTTTTGACCATCAGAGCCATTCCCGACTTCAAGGCTTCTAATTAATATTTCCTGTATTAAACATGAAAATCTTTGCAGATATCAGTTTTATGCTCTTTTCTTTTTTGAGTGTATATTTGGTTGTGGATGGTAAGAATCATTTTGCTTTTATGTATAAGCAGCTTAAAATGATAGGCTCTATTGTATATGTTTTAAATCTGTGTTTCTTCCAACATTTGCCCTTTTTCGTCTATATAAAACATCCACCCACTGAATGATCAGATTGTATGTTTACTTAAAGGCATGCTCTAATGTCCATGGTTATATTCATTATTTCCTTGGTTTTTGGTTACAGAGTTTATATTGTGTTTAACCAAAACATTTTCTGCAGAAATATTTTTGGTTAGGACACAGATGGTAACAGATGTATGTTTTTATTCATAAAAGGTTTTTTTTTTAACACTTGGCTTATACAATATTACAAAATCAAGTTGGAAAATATTTCAGATTTTAAGATGTTAAAAATAACAATAAATTGGTTTCTGGAGCAAACTTACATTTTGGAACAGAGAAAAAATGAAAGTAATAACTCAATACATAGATGAATGTGAAGCTCTGACTAGGTGATTTTATTTTTTACTACAAAATGTTTATTTTTAATTTAAAGCTTCTAGGTTTTTTCCACAATGCATATAGAATTAGTTGTCCTAAAATATATAGGAAGAAGGATAAACTTGTCCCATCTTAAACATCTCAAGATTATACTTTCAGGGATCATTTCTATAGTTCGTTATTAAAGAAGTTTCTCTAAACATGTAGAGTACCCATCTTAAACATCTCAAATCTTGTTTCCATTTGGAACAATTGCCTTTAGGTCTCAACCAATCACAGACTACTACACTTCTTAAGTTTCACTTCTCCAGCTTCAGTTTTGTTGTATGCAAAGTGCTGTTAGTATTTCCCTAACAGAGGTGTCTTGAAGACTAAATAAGAACCAGTGTAAATCATTTAACATATGTCTGTCAAGCAGTGGTTAATTGGTATTATCTTTCCCCCTGAAGCTATCAGAGAAGCTTAAAAACTTTCAATTTCTTACCACCTCAGACCTGTCAGAATGGCTAAAAGTAACAACACAGGAAATAACAGATGTTGGTGAGGATGTGGGGAAAGGGGAACCCTCCTACACTGTTGGTGGGAATGCAAACTGGTGCTGCCACTCTGGAAAACAGTATGGAGGTTCCTCAAAAAGTTGAAAATAGAGCTACCCTAAGACCCAGTAATTGCTCTACTGGGTATTTACCCCCAAAATACAAAGTAGTGATCTGAAGGGGCACGTGCACCCGAATGTTTATAGCAGCAATGTCTACAATAGCCAAACTATGGAAATAACCTAGATGTCCATCAACAGATGAGTGAATAAAGAGGATGTGGTGTGTATAAACAATGAGATACTATTCAGCTATAAAAAAAAAAAACACGAAATCTTGCCATTTACAATGATGTGGATGGAACTATAGGGTATTATGTGAAACAAAATAAGTCAGTCAGAGAAAGACAATTATCATATGATCTCACTCATATATGGAAATTAAGAAATAAAACAGAGGATCATAGGGGAAGAGAGGAAAAAAATAAAACAAGATGAACCAGAGAGGGAGATAAACCATAAGAGACTCTTAATCATAGGAAACAAACTGAGGGTTACCGGACGGAAGAGGGGGTGGGAGAATGGGATAACTGGGTGATGGGCATTAAGGAGGGCATGTGATGTAATGAGCACATATAAGTGGGTGCTACATAAGACTGATGAATCATTGACCTCTACCTCTGAAACTAATAATACACTATATGCTAATTTATTGAATTTAATAACAAGTACCTTTCAAATAAAAAAAAACCTCTTAATTTCTATGTTTTTCCTTTTTTTTTTTTAAAGACAACATAATTTCAATTGTTCCAAAGTTCTGCTTATTTATAAAACTATGGGAACTTCAGAAACATTCTGCTTTATAATACCCAGAGAAACCTGCTATGTATAAATACTGGCTGTGCTGTATACCCACTTCATTATTGCTGATATTGTGGAGATGGGAGTTTTAATAAAGGGAGAAACCAGGATGAGTTAAAGCTTTTTGGCCAGAAAGATTTTAGTATTTATGAAGATAGGGATGGCTGTGGGAGAAGCAAAGTGGAGCGGAGGACACGGGTTATTTAAAATAGTATTTTGGTCACGTTAAGGTATCAGCTTTAGGCATCCTGTGGAGACGTCATCTTGCTATTTTTGATACATCTGGACTGGATTTTTTTTTTAATTCCCAAAAATTTAAAAATTGTCAAAAAAATTTTGACAATTTTGAGCAATTATTAGTAACAGTAGTTATTACTGTCCCCGCAACTACATCGGGAAGTAAAAGTTCTGCAACTAGGGCTTTCTCAGACTCTTGAAAAAACCGCTAAAGAAAAGGCAGAATTTTCCAAACGTTCCCATTCATCCTCCAGCTCTGGGAACCTAGAGCGCCCACGTCCAATCAGCTTCTAAATACCCCGCGACGGTGAGTGGGAGGGGCTGCGATGGGTTCGGTCCCCACTGCTTCTCCCGCTTGGCCACGTCTGACGCCCTGCAGGTCCTTGAAGGTACATAAATCACCTGCCTATTCACTGGCAATAATTGAGCTTCTCATTCAAATTTATGATTAACAAAGCTTAAAAATATATATCTTAAAATCATGGTGTTTATCCTTTCTTCATAGTTTCTTCTTTTTCCTCTGGGTAGACAAACGGCCTTACAGGGTGGCGGACCTGCAAGTCTCTTCCCGGCGCACGCGCGGGCGAGCGGGAGGGGCGGACCTGTTTCCGGGTGGCGCGTGGGGCTGGAGGTCGAGTGAAGCCCGTGCCGCCACCATGGAGACTTTGTACCGCGTCCCGTTCTTAGTGCTCGAATGCCCCAACCTGAAGCTGAAGAAGCCGCCCTGGGTGCATATGCCGTCGGCCATGACGGTGTACGCTCTGGTGGTGGTGTCTTACTTCCTCATCACCGGAGGTAACTCGGGCTGGCTCGGCCCCGAGAGGCCCTGAGACGCGGAGAGCCGGCCCGCCCCGGAGGCGCGTCTATGGGGCTGGCTCTCAGCCCCGAGGGCAGCATCTCTGTGCTCTCGATCTCTTCGGAGGGTGGAGGGAATTTCTGGGGTCTCAAGGATTAACGCCCCAAAGGTTTATCTGCCCTCACGCCCTGTTCTGTTTTCTGAGAGGTCACTCATTGTTCTCACGCCCATTGCCTTTTCGCACCTCTAGCCTCTTAGCCTAGGGATCCGAATCAGACTATATTTTTTAAACCTGTCTTGTTGCTCTTTATTGCCTGCCGTAAGTTTTTTGACAAAGATTCTGGAGGCCTCTAGTCTTGTCCGTTGTACTTCCATGGTTGGTCAAGAGGGCTTGGGACTTCTCCCTTATCTTTGTCTACAGTCCCTGGACCCTTGGAAGAGACGTGACAGTCTTTAGGTTTGTTAGCTCACACCCAAGCGTCCGTTGTTGCTTTTTGCCCAAATAAAGAATAAATGCCAATGGGATTTTCCGAATCCACGGTTTTGATAAATATTTGGGATTGGAGTTAGATTCGCAGAAGGTATTGTATTTCAAGAAGCAGAAGTTGAGAATTTAAAGAATTAGGAAAATAGCAGTACTATTAAACACTCCAGAATGTCTTACCCTGTTTTTGGGGGGGGGTTGTTTTCAAATAAAACGTTGCAAAAGGGGCGTTGTTTTGTATAGTGATGAGTTGGCAATCCGGCTACAATTTTCGAGCCACCACCCTTTCAAGCCACAGATTCACGATTTACTCAAGACTGTTCTACTGAACTGGCAAACTGGGAAGTGGAATACTTAATTTGGAAGTTACAAAATTGAAGCTTACAGATTAGGGACAGCAAAAGTGGCTCCGTTTTTAAGGGAATAGCCATAAACATCTTTATTTTCATAGATGTGAAAAGCATTGGTACTGAAGAGGGATGAATCTGAAACTGTGACTATGAGAGCTTGGTACTAGAATGTGCCTTTGAATCTACCTTCCACTCCCAGTCCAGAATCATGATAGTTAACTTGTACTTATTTAAGTAAAACACATTTGAATATTTTTTATATTGGTAAGATACTATCCTAGCATTGCATTAGCATTAACATTTGCTCAGTACATTAATAGGTACTGTACTGAATAAATGAATTTAAAGTGCATGTGATTAAACAAAAATAATAGTCTTCATCTGCTTTGAGCTGCTAGTCTCTTTTTACTAACCCTTACTCCCTTGGAGTCCAAACCTTTCTTAGAAGCCGCACAGTTCCCCTTCTGTCCACTTATTCCCTATTGATTGTGTATGGGAAGATTCTCTGCTCCAATCCCAGGGGCAGATTGCAAAGAACACCTTTTAGTGGCCAAGGCCAGAGGTATCTCATACAAGGATTCGGTTTTGCCACTGGAAAAGAGTCTCTTCTAAAAACTGTGAGTGTACTTGTAGAAGTAAATGATACTTATTGCTGAGAAATAGTCAGCAAACAATGCATTGAGCCCTTATTAAGTTCCAGGCACTAGGTACTGGGAACAGCAGTCAAGGAAACATAAGAATGCTGCTCTCCTGAAGCTTGTAATTGCATGGTTGAGACAGGTTAAATATCACAGAAATCTTTTTCCACTGCATTATCTTTTCCATTACAAATTACCCGAGATTCGTTGAAGGGATAGAACAAGAAGTTACGAGAAAATAATGGGAGTTGGAACATCATTTATATTGGAGTGTGGTTCTTAGGGAAATGACATGTTAACCAAAATCTGAAGAATTGGGGGAAAGAAAATACTGGGCAGAGGGAAAAGAATGGACAAATACGGAATCAAGAGACTGGTTAGGTAGGTTTGTAGTTGATTGAGTCTAACTAGGTTGTTAGACTTGTAGACTACTGTTGGCAGTAGAGATGGAGGAAAGTATAATGAAAGATAGTTTGGAAGTAGATTCATTAGGTCTTGATGGATTGATTGGATATATGGATTAATTGGAGAGAAGGAAGTATGAAGGAATCTTTGAGCATCTGACTAGATGGGAGGGTCATTTTCTGAGATTGAAGAGTTGGAAGGTTTTTTGGTGGGGAACAGTGAACCAGAGGGCACTTCAGGATATGTAATAGTTGGACAACTATAGTTAGTTGGCTATGTCAAGTTTGCAGCTATGAGTTTAGAATTGAGAAAAGAGTTCTCTGTTGAAATGGATTAATAATAGATTTAAAAAAAAAAAATCCTCTCATAAGCCAGATACTGAAGAACAGAGAAAGTCCCTGTTCTTAGGGAGCTTACATCTAATTCTACTGGCGCTAACGTTTGATAGGTATTGGCACATTGACCATCATTAATCGTTAGTACATGGAGTTAAAACCCTGGGAAGGGATGAGTTCAGTTCAGGAGAGAATGTAGAAAAAGAGGACAGTGCATCAAGTCCTAAGGAACTCCCAACATTTAGTGGGTTTATACAACAGGCTCTGTTAGAGATGTAGCAAGAAAGTGTGACAGGAGTATCACAAAAACCAATTTTCCCCTAAAGAAGATGGATTTAGTAAACTGGGTTGAGTGCCGCTGGGAAGCCTCCTAAGACAACTGAAAAATGTCCATGGAATTTGGAGATTATTGGGAACTTTAGCAAGAGTAAGATCAGTGGAGGCAGGTGCCAGGTTGGAGTGAGTTGAAGAATGAAGGATAAATGAGGAAAGGGAGAAAAGTTTACCTTTTTTTTCCCCCCCAGAAGGCAGTCTGCATTGTTTCAAAAAGGAAGCATAGAAATAGGATGTTAACTAGGAGGGTCTGGAGTCAAGGGAAATTTGACATAGGGAAGGAGAGGTTGAAAGTTTAGGAAGGAAGAGAGATGGCCAAAGGATCCAAGTCTGTGAGAAGGTGGAAAGGGATGGAGTCCTGATAATTGCAGAAGGAATCTCACATTGTTAGAAGGAGGGACTCTTTCTTTCTTGTAGCTGGAAGGAAGGAAGGAAGGATGGATGCAGATACTAGTTTATAGATTTGGTGGTAGTGGAGAGATTAGGGAATTTCTGTGTGATTGCTTGTTAGTCCAGGGTGAGGGAGACACAGTCTTACTATGCTTAAGAAAAGCTGGAAGTGAGGTTGTTGGAGGATAGTAGAAAAGGTAAGGAATAGATGCTGGCAATGGGAGATTGGGAAAACAATTGATTTTGATGGACATTAGTATTAATGAACACAGTGACATCATGACCTAAGTGATGGACGTTAACATTAATGATCACGAATCTCTAGTATTGCTTGTCTGCCTGTTGATATGATTTAAAAATGTCTCCTTATTTTATATTTAAGCAAGAAAATTTCTCCAGTTACCTCTCAATTGATAGAAACGTATCCAAGCATATGTGGAACATTTTCTTGAACTAAAAACAGCCTTTAATATTAAATCTTCTTTATTGTGGAGTATTAGAAACAGTTACTGAATGAATTTATCAAACACCTGTTTTAGAGATAATCTGAAATATTGAATTGAATTTTTGGTGTATCTAAAGTTTAGGATATTAGCTGGGCTTCACTTGATTATCATAATATATCTCAGTAGTCTTGTTGAAATATAAATGATCCTTTAGAGACATGAAAACTCTAATCCTTTTTAAAAATTAGGAATCCATTCTAATCTATACTATTGTCTTTCATACAGGAATAATTTATGATGTTATTGTTGAACCTCCAAGTGTTGGTTCTATGACCGATGAACATGGACATCAGAGACCAGTGGCTTTCTTGGCCTACAGGTAACACTTAACTTTTTGAATGATTTGGTGGGAAGGAAGGTTGCTGGAGTATGGATATTATTTTAAAATATATTGAAACCTGTGGGTCCATCTGCATTTAGATAGTAGCTAAAATGGCAGGAAGTGGGCGAGAATAGAAGTATGTTACTTATTTATAGGACATAAAGTGTTTCACAGTGATTGACATGATCGCTTATTTAAAGGAAGGTATTGGTTTAAAATACACTTAGACTCTTCTGGGGAGCAGCAAGCTGTACATACCTGTTTATTTGTAAGTCATGTTCTGTTGGAACTAGGCATGCCCATTTGTTTATATACTGTCTGTAGCTGCTTTCAAGCTACAGTGGTAAGCGTGACACAAACCATGTGGCCTGCAAGCCTAAGACATGTACTGTCTGGCCATTTAAGGAAGAAATCTGGGGACCCCTGGATTATACTATCAAATAAAAAAATAATAATTTTGGACACTTGGGCACTCCATTTCAGTAATGAAGCACCATTCCAGTGTGGTTTGGTTCATTGGAGCAGTGCTTATTGTATTGTTTTCTAAAATTCACTTGATAACTGTCTACCAAATATAGCTATATATTTGCATTTATACTTACTTTTATGGTATTCCTGCATAGAATATTCTGAAAAGATTACTGTGATTCTCCAGGAGTGGGGGAAATCTAGATGATAGGCGATCTTGATGATTGGGGAACCCTTCGTAGTGTTGTCATTGGCACTGTTTGAATTTTGAGCCTAGTACCTGTATTGTGTTTTCAATTAAAGCAATTAGCTAACAAAAAATACATACCTCTGTAACAGATACCTATGTATAAATTATCCCTCTAACAGAAGAATTTGCTTTTTGGGAATCCATGAAAGCTCTGTTCCCAGAAAAATCAGATATACATATATATAAAAATTCACATATAATTCTAAGGATTTATAGATTGCTGGAAATCCTTGTGGGGTTCATGGAGCCCTGGATAATAACACTTGCTTTTAAAATTTTCCCTTTGAAATAAGACATTGATTGATTGATTTTTTAAAAAGATTTATTTGCTTATTTTAGAGAGAGAGTAGGTGCATGCACACATGCAAGTTGGGGGAGGAGCAGGGGGAAAGGATCTTCAAGTAGATTCCCTGCTGATTGTGGAGCTCCATGCAGGGCTTGATTCCATGATCCATGAGATCATGACCTGAGCCAAAACCAAGATGCTTAACCAAACAGATGCTTAACCACCTGAGCCACCCAGGTGCCCTAAGAGGTTTATAAATTCTCATAAAACTTCTAGAAACATTCCTAACCAATTCAGAATTGTAAATTTATAATAGAAATTTAAATGCCATAATTTTTAAAAGCTAAACAAAAGTTCTGGGTGAAGAGTTCATATACATACACTGACTGGCTTTTCATGCTAGTAAAATCTCAGCATTGATTTTAAATAGACAGTTTTGTTAGTTGAGGTTTTAAAACTTTATGAATAAAAGCTCCATAAAGACAGATTTTTGTTGTATCCCCAGAACCTAGAACAGTGTTTGATACATAATAGGCTAAATAAAAATAAATTTTGTTGACAAGAATACACAGAAATGTGGTAAAATAGTTTTAACAGTAAGAATAAAAAATAAACACAAAAATATTTTAGCAGAAATAGGAATTTCAGTCCAAAGACAAGTATTTTATTTTTCTGGGAATTTTTACTCACTGTTTTGCTGTGGTCTTTTTCAGAGTAAATGGACAATATATTATGGAAGGACTCGCATCCAGCTTCCTGTTTACAATGGGAGGTTTAGGTTTCATAATCTTGGACCGATCGAATGCACCAAACATTCCAAAACTCAATAGATTTCTTCTTCTATTCATTGGATTCGTCTGTGTCCTATTGAGTTTTTTCATGGCTAGAGTATTCATGAGAATGAAACTGCCGTAAGTTATTAAGTACTTTGTATAATCGGCAATTTAACTTCTGTTGCAAGTTGGTAAAATAATGACTTGGATCATGTAAAATCACGGGTGATTTAATTTAACCTTCATTTAAACCAGTGACATTTCTGAGAACCAAAGAAATTTGTGACTTGCTCGAGGTTATAGCTATGGTTAGTAGTAAAATTGAAATCAGTAGCAGGTCTTTCTGAGTATTTTCTCCCTACTGTTATTTTCCTGTTACATCACTGACTACTGACTGGAGATACTGTTTCTTTAAATTGCTTTTTGGTTAATGTATACAATATGGGATTCCAGTAGTAATAGTGATAGTAGGGAATATTTTCAAGACATTAATTATTGCTGCTCTCTGAATAATGATGTGAGGAAAACCCGTTAAGCCTTGGACAGGAAGATGGTTATTACCTCACCAAAAATTTGGGAAAAGGATTTTATACGTGTGTGTATTTGTGTGTGTGTGTGTGTGCGCGTGCGCGCCTGCAATATGAGAGAGAGAGAGCGAGATGGAGCTAAATCTAGGATTTAAATTTTTAAGAGGAAGGAATTTATATTTACAGGCCTGATAAGAACATTTTGTTTCAGAAAACACAATATCTTTAGAACAAAAACAAATTGGTTTTATGGCAGCTTTTATATTTCCATTTGAGATCATTAATTTGAAATGTGGACAAGTCTGATCACATTTACCTATAGTCTGATTTCACCTATGGATGAATTAGTAATTGCAGGAACCTTGGGTAGACATACCATACAGAGATTAGCTCTTAGTAAACTCATTTTTTAGGGACTAGGTTAAACATCAAGTGTCAGTGATTTCTAAGAACTGATACTCCTTTATTATAAGAGACATTAAAAGGAAATACAGGGTGCTCGCTTTGGCAGCACATATACTAAAATTGGAACGATACAGAGAAAGATTGGCATGTCTCCTGCGCAAGGATGACACGCAAATTTGTGAAACATTCCATATTTAAAAAAAAAAAAAAAAAAAGAAATACAGGAAGGTGTGTGGGTTTCATTTGTTCTGTGGCTTTACCTCTCCATTTTCTGTCACACATCTGGAGTAGAATGGGCAGTCTTCCCCTAGGAAGTCAGTAGTACTTAATCCTGCAGTCATGTTCACATCTTAGCAGGGTGGGAAAAGAGAGCAGAGTTCTTTGTCAACTGAATGAATATCTGTGTATCCATGTGGTTCCCTCAGACTCTTCTGCCAGTGGTTCTTATATTTGTCTGGGGAAAATAGTTTTGGGGTGCCCGGGTGGCTCAGTTGATTAAGTTTCTGCCTTTGGCTCAGGTCCTGGGATTGAGCCCCGTATTGGGCTTCCTGCTCAGTGGGGAGTCTTCTCCCTCTCCATCTAACCCTCCCCCTTGCTTGTGCTCTCTCTCTGGTAAATAAATGAAATTGTTAAAAAAATAGTTTTGGCCATTGGCTAAATTTTATGAAGAATTATGTACTTCAGCATCCTCTTTTTGTTCCTTTTTTTTCCTCCTCCGTTGAGAAAGGTATATTGGTATGGAAGAGGCTGAAATTTTCCATAGCAAAACAGGAAAAGAGGAGGCTCCCAGAGAGATCAAGAGGCCACTACAAATTAACCAAAACTTTTTGGAGGCATATAGCAGATCAGAAGTGGGCTGGTTTTGCCCATAGAAAGAGATTTATTTTTATTCTGCCTTAAGCTGCTCATTCTTTACTGTTTTAGGTCCTCTCCTTAGGATATAATTGCTGTTCTTTTTAGCTCAGGCATTTGACTTGTAGGATAATAGAGCTATCTACTGCTTAAAAACAAAAGCTTTGGAAAGTGCTTAATACTCTGATTGCCTCCATCTTACTGTTTCAGTTATTTATGTAAATATTTGTCTTCTTGTCCCCATTTGTAGGCTGGCATCCAAGATTGTTGACTAAGTGAACAATAGGAAATAGGGTATACTCCCTTTATATATAATCTTCCAGGTGTAAATTAGATTTAATCCAAACAGAACAGTGATCTAAATTGTAAATTGTCATGCAGCTAAATCTAGGATTTAGATTTTTAAGGGGAAGGAATTTATGGTTCCTTCTTTAATATGATTTCTCATCTGCACCTCCTAAAGCCTGGTTCCTTGGGTGCAGAGCGGGAAGAAACAACGGACAATTTTAGAAGAGAAAGGGAAGCAACAGTATTGCATTTTCTGGAATGTTTGTAGACCCCAAACAAGATGATGAGCCATGTCTGTGGGCCTACATGTTGCACACAGTAGGGCCGTGGTTAGTACCACTAGTAAGGAGGGAATATGGCTTTTTTGCACACAAATGATCTTTGAAGTTCCAACATACATAAACAGTTTGATACCTAAGTGGAACAGCAATAGCAAAAAGACATTAAAAAAACACACCACTAACCAAGGTTGCTTTCAGATCAAATAAGTTACTAGCATCTGAGGTAATGGATGGCTATGCTGCATAAGATTCATCACGATGACCTCCAGGGCTGAAGTCTTTGTTACAAAGAGTTTGATATCTTTAGTAAGAGAAACCTTTAAAAAGAAAAAAAAAAAAACCCAATAGCAGTGAATTGGTACTGTTTTATATTGTTTAATTTATGCTTTTTTAGAGACCTGATGTCTCCCTTACAGATAAAATTTTACAAATCAAAGTATGGCTTTATTTGATGCCATATATATTTTTTTAAGATTTTATGTATTCATTTGACAAGAGAGCATAAGTAGGTAGAGAGGCAGGCAGAGAAATAGGGGGAAGCAGGCTCTCTGCTGAGCAGAGAGCCCAGTGTGGGGCTCAATCCCAGGACCTGGGATTATGACCTGAGCCGAAGGCAGAGGCTTAACCCATTGAGCCAACCAGGTGCCCCTGATGCCATATTTTTTATAGAAACATGGGCACTAATAAAATGAATGACTATTTCTTGACCATTTGCATATATGACAATACATTTTTTTAAAAGATTTTATTTATTTATTTGATAGAGATCACAAGTAGGCAGAGAGGCAGGCAGAGAGAGAAGAGTAGGAAGCAGGCTCCCTGCTAAGCAGAGAGCCCGATGTGGGGCTCAATCCCAAGACCCTGAGATCATGACCTGAGCTGAAGGCAGAGGCTTAACCCTCTGAGCCACCCAGGTGCCCCAATATGACAATACATTTAAAGTGAAAAATCAAATTTTGGTGCCTAATAGTTTTATGGTACTAGTACAGAGTTACAGAAAAACAGTTTTCATTTTGAAAATAAAATTCTTCTCATATAATTCAAAAGATAATGTATGTGGGATTGTGTGTGTGCATTAGGTACCTTTTAAATGTGCACAGGTTTAAAGAATTGAAATGATGTTTAGATACTGGGTGGGAGATGGTACAAATTTGTGCTTGGTTCTTCTGAAAAGTAATGGTCATGAGATTCTCTAAAGTCTTCACTATTAGGGTTGTTTTCTGACCTAAAAGAATTGTAAAAATTAAAAAAATAAAAGATGGTGTGCTGTATCATGCTGTGATGTCCTAAAATTAGGCAAAGTGTTTGGTTGGGAGTGGAGGGATGGGTTTCCACTTGTAGGCAAGTCTATTATAAAGCTGTATAAAATAGTCTATTGAATGGATACTATGCAATTTAGGACCAAAAAAGCTTGTTTTATTTTCTATTTATTTATTTTTAAAGATTTATTCATTTGAAAAAGTGATAGTGGGGGGAGGGGCAGAAGGAGAGGAAAGAGATTCTCAAGCAGACTCCGTGCTGACCATGAGCCTCCTGGCGCTGGCAATTCCAAGACCCTGAGATCATGACCTGAGCTGAAACCGATAGCTGGATGCTTAGCTGATTCAATCACCCAGCCACCCCTAAAAAGGCCTGTTTTAGTCAGAGTGGCAAAAATCGCCTTTTTAGCAGTTTGAGCTAGTGTTTATTAAACCTGATGAGAAAAGCTAGGGAGCTCCCCTCTAAGTCCTAAGATCACCAGATCAGTTCAGTGAAGAAATTCTAAAGGAAGGGGGAATGAAAAATAAAAGTAAGAAAATAATAATACTTTACTCAATTAATGTCATTTAGGGACTAGGAGAATGCATATACATGATTTTTCTGTGTAACTGAAATTTAATTCTACACGTGCTAAAACACTTTTACTCCTTTATGACAGGCCACTTTCTAAGGTGTTTGTTTTATTGCCTCTGTAACATTCACATTTGTATTTAGCAAATATTATTTGATAACTGTTACTTGCAGGACAGTGAACATGAAGCATAATTTTGCCTTCTTGACTCAGGGTCCTTTTAGGTTCAGACTTAATTAGACACAGCAGCACTTACCAGTTTTTAGTTGATTTCCTTAGTGTAACCTGCCATTTCTCCTTTTTATCATCTTATACCTGTTGTCATTTTCCTTTTCTTCCTCTTCTTGATTTTGTTGTTAATTCTGTGTTTTGAGGAGATCGATAACCTAGCTGCTGTGCTTGCATTTTAAATCAGTCCTGGTTGAAGGAGGCTTCATGGCCTGGCTTTTTACCTGCCCTGCAGGTGTGTGAGTGGCTTTCCATTTGCTTGCAGATTTGGAGCTTATTGGTTTATAACTTTACCCTTTGAGGGGAAAGGGTAATGGAAATGAAGCTCAGTAATGTAGTCATTTATTGGGGAGGCAAGATACGAAGTAAAAACCATGAGGAGGAATTACACAATTATATTTTTAGATGGTCATTTGATTCATCATAAAATTTGGGCGCTTTGGAATTTGCTTCCTTTTCACTTTTTGTGTTTATAAATTTTATTCCTACAGGGGCTATCTGATGGGTTAAAAAAATGCCTTTTGAGAAGAAATCAGTGGATACTGGATTTGCTCCTATTAATGAAGTTTTAAAGGCTGTACCAATCCTCTGATGTGAAATACGGAAAAAGAGCGAAGCAGCAGTTAAAAGAAGCATCTAGTGAAACTAGGAAGCATATTAAAGCTTGAACTAGAATGTCTGCTTGGTATCAAAGAGACAAGCTCATCACAGTATTTATTCCTGCTGGCCTGTACTGACATATCAACGATGTTAGGTGGCATTTTCTTAGTTTTTCATTTCTTAAAGAAAATAATTCTGTTTCTACAACTATAATGTTGAATAAAGTGATTATTTTTTACAGCCCCCTTAACATTTTTTGGAGATGACATTTTCTGACTTTCAAAAATTAATGTAAAAGCAGGAAGCAAGAGTCCATGAGCTGAGAATTCTGGACAGATCAGCTTTATGTGTGGTGCTTTGCCTTTAAACAGAGTGTGTGACAGCACATTATTCAGATTTGTATGCAGGACTGTTTCATGCACAATAAGATGTATGAAAGGAGCAGAAATAAATAAGTTTTCTAATTAATAACTTTTGTATTTGTATTTTTATGAGACTGACCTGCCACCCACTGCGCCAAGAAGGCCACTTATGTATGTGATTTAATTAACTGATAATACTAACTTTTTGGTCCATAATTATTCTTGTGACTCTCTTAAACTACTGTTAGTAATTTTAAGATCTCAAAATGTGATTGATAGGTTGTCTTGTGAGGTCGCAATTCTGTATCCCTATAAATATTCAAGCATGGGCTGCATGTGTATGTCAGAGTTGTAAATGTGGTTGTGTGAGATGAAAACTCCCTTCAGGCATTCGTTTTCAGTAATTAACACAATTTTGGGCATATCTAAAAGGATCCCTACACCGGTCTGGTCTAGCCTTAATTTCTTGTAGCCAAGCCTTTTGGTTCTCCCTGACTGGCTGTGAATGTCACTTCTTTGGTGGCTCTGTTAATTCTTATCCCAAGATGTTTAAGTTTTTTGTTTTTTTTTTTAAGACTATATTTATTTTTTAGACAGAATCACAAGTAGGCAGGCAGAGAGAGGAGGAAGCAGGCTTCATGAGGAGCAGAGAGCCCGATGCGGGGCTCGATCCCAGGACCCTGGGATCATGACCTGAGCCGAAGGCAGAGGATTTAAGCCACTGAGCCACCCAGGTGCACCCCCCAAGATGTTTAAGTGTACAGGAAAATTCTGTGAGGTGATTTTTTTCTAATTCCAAGACTGATTTATATGTAGCCATTCATAAGTTAAAAGATTTATTTATTCAAAAAGTTCTACATACTTACTATATGTCAAGTGGCCCTGAGGACTATAAGGGTGAATAAGACAGATAAAGGCTCTGTTTTCATATTCTGGTAGAGAAGCCAGATAAACAAAAGATAGAAAATGCTTATGAAATGTCAGACACCAATAAACACCACAAACAAAAAGTAAGTTACTAGTCTGCTGATGAGAGATTTGGGGAGAGAATATGGTTTTATCTCAAGGCTCAGAAAAAGGAAAATAAGACCTGTATGTACTCACCAACTTTAAAAGGCTTGATTTAACTTCATTTTTTGTTATTTGGCCATATTTTAAAACCTTGGTTAAACTAGATAGAAGATGATAGGTGTTACGACTGCAAAAGGCCTTTTCCTAAACAACGAGTAGTAGACCGTTCCCATCAAACACCACAAGATGGCGCTACTGAGGTTTGGTGTGTTTTTTTGTCTCTGCTTTTAAGATTCTGTTTTTGTTTTTATCATAAAATAAATGTATCTTTACTGAATTCAGTGAAATATATTTGAATATCTGCTGGTAAAATTGCAAAGTTTTATGTGAAGAAAAAAATCATTGTCTTGTACTGGACTTAAAATGCTTTTGGTGATGCTAAAACTAAAATGGCATAGGCTGAAGGAAAGCCTTTCAAGTAATATCATTATTAACACCAGCAGAGGTTAAGTAAATGAGAAAGAGACCAAATTAATAGGTTAGACTGGAAACAAACTAGTCTGATTCTACCCCAGTATTCTCCAGGAGTTAAAGCTAACTAACGTGGAATAAGAAGTACAAAATGGTCCAGTGAGGGGTAAAGCAGGCCTGCGAGGCTAACCATGGAACGCTGCCATTCAGTGACGCAGAGCTGACAAAGTAGCTGTCAGTCCCATGGGGAGCTCCATAGAAGAGCCTGCCTTCAGAGCAGTTGGGTGGAAATGGCTAGCCCCCAGTATCAGCTGGGTCTTCAGCCCGAGGCCACACAGGCGGTGAGTTGGTCAAAGGGATCTGAGTAGCATACCTGTGGCAGATTCATAAAAGGAAACCTTACAGGATTAAAATGAAAAGAAATCCTATGTGTCTGGATAGTAAAAGAAATTGTACTCTGATTGTCATTACTTGACGTGGGAAGTGTGAGGTGACTTAGATTCTGAGTAAATGGTACATACCTGAAGTATAAAGTTGGAATAAAGGTTTTTTTTCCCATTTTGCTAGTAAGTAAATTGAGATTCATCAGCAACACTGCTTGCCTCCATATAGAGACCACTTGTTTCCATTATGAGCTGCTATTTTCTGGTATAAAAGGTCAGAGTTTGAACATAGTAATAAGTCTACATTTGTTTATAAAAGAATGAATGCCAGATGCTGGGTTAGATCAATGTGAGATTATTTAAAAAATGAGGGGTTACATAAAAAATACAAGCCCTTGCTAATGTGGAATTTATAATCTAGTGAGTGTGTACAAATTGGCCAATTCTCTGCTTATAGAAACACATGGGAAGAACACCTAAATCCAGATCTGGGTTGAGGAAAGGCTTAATTTGTTGTTGGAACATTGGGTCTAAAAGTTTCAAATGCAAATACACTTTTCCCAAAACTTCTTTGTTTTTCCTTGTTTTGCTTAATGTACAGTATTCTACTATGTACTAAGACTCTTAACAGCAAGTGAGAGAAAACCAGGCTGGCTGGAACAAAGGGTAATTGATCGGGATACTAAAGTATCATGATACTCAAGACAGGGATGCTGCCAGGCATTAGGTGTGCCAGAATTGAGGATCTACTACTGTAAGGACTTGTGTTCGTTTCTGACATATTCTATGATCTATCTGCTCCAGGCTTTTCTCTGTATAAAACTGGTCACTTCTATTCCTCTAGTTCAGAGTGGTGGGAATCACATCTGTCAGCCTACCTCGATTGTTACACTTGACAGCTTCAGCCACTCTAGAGGACATTTACTTGATTCAGTGAGTTCTTTTAAGGGTGGTGCCTCTTTCGATGGAAACCCTACCTTTTCCCTCATCTTTGACCAGCCCTTCCTGCCCCAGGCCTGCTGCTCCCAGTTGACTAGCTGCCTCTTTGAAGATTATCCAAAGTCCAGTCGTTATTAAGTTAGTTCATATTATTTGTTATAATTTATGTGAGAATTCAAGTCCTAATTTCATTGTCCATGATGAGATGTCCTCTAGCTTCTGTTGAACCTGCCAGTGATGAAAATCTTTTTACCTCTCAAGGCAGGCCATTCCATTTTCAGATCTCTCTCTCTCTCTCTCTTTCTTTTTCTTTTTTTAATTGAAGGGTGGGGGAGAGAAAGAAGAGGTGGTGATAAGGGGCAGAGGGAGAGAGACACTCTTAAGCAGGCTCCATGTCCAGCACATGTGCCTGGGATGGGACTCACTCCTCAGCCCTGAGGTAATGACCAGAGCTGAATCAACAGTTGGACTCTTAACTGAGCCACCCTCAGATCTCTTTGTCTTTTATTTTATTTTTTTTTTAAGTATTTATTTGACAGAGAGAGATCACAAGTAGGCAGAGAGGCAGGCAGAGAGAGAAGGGGAAGCAGGCTCCCCTCTGAGCAGAGAGCCCGACGTGGGGCTCGATCCCAGGACCCTGAGATCATGACCTGAGCTGAAGGCAGAGGCTTAACCTACTGAGCCACTCAGGCACCCCAGAACTCTTTGTCTTTTAGAAGCTATCTTCTGGTTTGCTTTAGTTCATTGGTTTCAGGTCCACTGCTCGTGTCTGCATCTAGGGATATGTAACTGTACTGTAATGACAGCCAACAGTTCAAATGTTGAAACTCTTAGAAGCCTTTTTTTTTTTTTTTTTTCAGGCCTACCATTATTAGCTTTTTGGGTTCGGAAATGTGCGGTCTGGTTCCTTTAGGGTCACTCCTCTCACCACACTCTAAGTTGTTCATATTCCTTCAAAAATACGTTCCCTGAAAGATTATGTACTGCGTTGGGGGTTCTTAGATGGGCATAGCCATTTTGGTGGTTACATCTCATAAGCTGTATTAATTATCAGGGTTTCCACAGTGGTTACTATGGACCTTGATGGTCGATACCATGAGTTCTTGGAAGCTCAGCTGGGGGGTCAAGTCAGAGTTGGATTCATATTTCAGCTCTGCCAGTTACCAGCTATGTCACCATGGCCAAGTTGCCTACATCCTCCGAGCCTCATCTTCTTAAGAAGATAAGGATAGCAATATCCACCTTATAGGAATGTTCTGCGAATTAAATGAGATAATGCACAGCGTCTGTCAGGAGCTCCGGAAATATTAGGTCTGTACTTATCTTTAGTCATTTTCCCTTCACACCGCGAGGTTTTATTGAATGCATGATTGTACGTTCTCCTCCCCGGGGATGGGAGTGGTGGACACGTGCACACACAGGCATGTGTACTCCATCGAACTGAACCTTGGAATGTCTGCTTTTTACCTCCACTTTAAAAAGCCTTCTTACCACTTACCTCACATCCGTCGCAGGGCGGAAACAGTTGCCGGCGGGCGGGCAGCATGACGCCGCCATCTTCTAAAGGCCAAGGAGCTGCTTTTGGTTAGCAGAGGGTGTCGCCTCTTCCTAAAGTCTGTTTCTTCAGACGCGGCCTGACGAGGATGCACCGTCACACACGCCATTCAGTGCTTATGTTGGCAATCGCTCCACCTCAGAAAAACGGTTGTTCTCTTGGCAGGAGAGTGTGGGCGCCAGCCTAAACACGGTGCACTCAAGGTCTGACCCGTTTCAGAGGTTGGAACACCTGGAACTCAGAGTCCGCTGGACTGTTGTACTGTTTTAACGGAGATGACAGGAAATGAGCTAACAATTTTAAGCCCAGAGAGCTCACGCCGGACTGTATCTTTTCACATAACACTTTATATTTGGATAACATGTAAACGGTACACTTGCGTCTGTTATCACATTTGAGTGGGAAGGAGGACCCCCAACTGTCTTCTGGGTCTCTTAGTGTCATGAGAAGAAATGGGCTGTCAGCAAGGGCTGGTACCGTGCTGGTATTTGAGCCATAGTATTTCCAATCCTTACCGCTGTTCAGTTCATAAAGAGTGCGTCTCCATTTCCCGGGATCTGCTGGGCTGGAACTGAAGCGTGCCTCGCTCTAAATCTCGCATACTTTCTGCTAGGACATCATATACGTTTCATCCTATATTCTAATGTATCGTTTTCAAAGTCGGTGTCTGCCCCGATGGTGGAGGTCAGGATGGTGGTTTGCCTTGAGAAGTGGGGCGGTGACCGGAGGGGTTGGGGGTCTCTGCCTGGGTTGCTGCTAATGTTATTTCCCGATCTGGGCCCCACGTGGTAAGGAATGTACACTTTGGGAAAATGAATTGAGCTGTACGCCTAGGATCTGTGTACCTTATGAATGTTATATTTAAATAAAAGGGTCTTTTTACATCCTGGTTTTTTTTTTTTTTTGAAAGCGAGCTCTTTACTTATCCCCGGAATCTAACATTGTGCTTATTTGTTACAGTGAACAAATATAGCTCGTGGGCATTTTGGTCATTTATTGTGGACAAGTGAGGGCTAAATACACAATTAAGGGAAATTATTGCTTCTAAGAGTGCTGCTCAATCTTTTGGGTCATAGACCAGTTGAGGATCTCATTAAAATTAGAATAAAAAGTAAAAATCAAAGCATATACATTCTATATCAGGCACTGGACCCAACTTCTTTATATGGTTTTCTCTTTACCTGCACCACACACTGTGAGGTGGGCATTATTCTCATTTTATAGATACGGGAATCAAATCTCAGAGTCATAAGCAACTTGACCAAGATCACACACTAAGGAATATTTAATCCAAGATTCAAACCCAAGTTTACCTGCCTCTCAAATCCATTCCCTTACCTACTGTACACTGCTTACCTCTAGATACTCTTGCCAAAAGAATGGACTCTTCCCTCTCTTCCATCCCCTCCAACACACACAGAGACACACACACACTGTCATCTGTTATTTCAGGAAGCTCAAAAACCTGAAGTACATCATCTTTAGACAGAGTAAGAACCAATTTAAGAAAACTTTCAGGTTGGAAAATAGGACAGAAAAAACTTATAAACAAAGGACTAGTACCATGATCTAGGACCATGGAAAAACACTCAGATCATTAATTTGATGAGGTTGTGGTTTTGATATCTTTTTTTTTGTTTCCCCCATAAAGCTTGATTCATGTAATTTTTCATGTTAACCTTTTATTATATAATATGTAATATATTCAAAGGAATATATGAAACAGACATGTAAATTGAGAAGCATAATAAAATGAACAAAGTCCCAAGAACCCATAACCCAACACAAGCATGAAAATATTTCCAATACCACGGGGCTTGTCTTTGTATTTTATCTTATCCAATCCCGTGCCTTCCCTCTAGAGGTATCCATTGCTATGAATTTGGTGCTTATCACTTCTTTGCTTTTTAAAAAATACCACATTTTTGTAACTATTTAACTAATAAAGCATACAGTTTTGCTTGCTATTGGGTTACTGCTTACCACATAGATAATATTCACTATGTTCGTAATTTAAAAAATATTTTCAGTTTTATGAAATTTGATTGTCAGATCTTTCCGGTGAAATAAAGTTTTCATCATTACGCAGTGACTCTTTTTGTATTTGATAATGATTTTTTTTTTTGTCTCAAAATCTGTATAGTCTGTAGCTATAGAGAGAATTGAGTAGCTAACTCAACTCTCTGCAGGTTAGAATTTGCCATATATCTTTTTAAATCATTTTCACTCTTTATATATATTTATATAGATATTTATATTTTGTATATAAATAGCTATCATAATATATATTTATATATTATATATTTATATATAAATATATTTATTTATATATATATTTATATATAAATATATATATAAATATATTTATTTATATATATATTTATATATAAATATATTTATTTATAAATATATTTATATATTTTTATTTTCTTTCACTCATTATACTCTGTTCTTACATATGTTTTAGATGTGTCTCCTGTGTGCATCATGAAACCTCATGTATTTATGTTTTACTCTGACAACCTTTTTCTTTTTTTTTTTTTTTAAGATTTTATTTATTTATTTGACAGAGAGAGATCACAAGTAGACAGAGAGGCAGGCAGAGAGAGAGAGAGAGAGGGAAGCAGGCTCCCTGCTGAGCAGAGAGCCCGATGCGGGACTCGATCCCAGGACCCTGAGATCATGACCTGAGCTGAAGGAAGCGGCTTAACCCACTGAGCCACCCAGGCGCCCCAACCTTTTTCTTTTAATGAGCGACTTTATTATTTTCAGGAATGGTGATGATTACATATTTAGACTTTACTGTATCTCTTCACTTGTCCTATTTGTCTCATTTTTTTCAATGCTCCTTTTTCCTCCTCTCTTACCTTTCTTGAGTTGATGGAATTTTTTTTTTTTTTTAATCCTTAAATGGCAGACTGTAGTTTCCAATGATAGCTGTGACAATACTCTGGTCTCACTTGTTTTGTGCAGAGTAACCTTGCCACTCCCCATGAAATGGTAGAGATGATGTCTTCAGAGCTTGCAAATTTGCCGGCCCCATGACCCCATGCTGACCCCGTGACCCCATGTTGGCTTTGGCCAACAGAACATGCCAGAAGTGACCATGCTGGTGCCAGATATGCTTTATAAGTGGCTTGGCAGCTTCTGTTTCCCCACTCTTAGCATGCTCACTCTTGGGGTATGCCTTCTTGGAACCCAGCTGCAAGATCATGAGAAGCCCAAACCCTCAGTAAAACCACGTGTGGTGCTCCGTCTTGCTGCTGCCCCTCGGAACAATTTGTTACTTAAATTGTAACCCTTGGAGGATTTTACTAGTTGCCAAGCACATTTAGATATGGCCTTAAGAAATACATTTACTGGCAACGGGTCTTTGGGGAGAAGGACGATAGAAGACCGTGAAGCTGGGCAGCTGGGGATGCCAGGCTCGCTCAGGGTGGGAGGCCGCCCCTTCACAGAAGCCGGGCAGCCCGGAATGCCCGGCCCGCCCAGGGCGGAACCCCGCCTGCTTCAGGGAAGCCGAGCACCCCGGAACGCCCAGTCAGCTCAGGGTGGAACGAAAACCGCCTGCTTCACTTTTCAGTTATCGCTCCTTTCTCTTCCCAGAAGCGCCTGTTGTTAGTTAGATGAGTCCTTTGAATGTGCTTGGTTAACTATAAACTTTATCCTCCTCCTCGCTGTCCTCAAGACGTGACTAACGTTTGACCTTCATCGGTCCTTCTGTTGGCTATTGTTTCTCTCTAATAAAAGTGAGACTGTGGAGTGGCTCGTGGCAGCAGTCTTTTTCGACTGTTGTCACCTGCTCCCAATCTCTTGCAGCTGACTTGTTTGTGCCTAATTGTGCCTAATTCTGACTAATTCCGATTGGAAGTGGCACGTTTTACTCCAACTGAGCTCCAAGCCAGTGGCCACCACCAACTGCTAGTCCCATGAGTGAACTCTGGTGGCCATACAGCCCCAGCTGCCATCTGGCAGGGCACCTGTAAGGGACAGAGCCACAAAGAACTGCTCACTGAGCCCAGGTGGCCTAGAAGACCTTGGGACATGTTAATAAACTGTTGCTTTTAGGCACGAGGCTTTAGGGTGGCTTTTTATGCAGCAGTAGATAACTGGGATGGAAACGTGGCCTTGGCTATGGGATTGATTGATGAATGGAAACTGATAGAGTCCTGAGAAGTTGGAGAAAGCAAGCTAGGAGGGTTTCGAGAATACCATCAATGACAGTTGACAGGTCCTCAGGGAAGTGCTGGTGGGGGCTGAAGACTGTGAGGAAGGGGACCTCGGTGGCTGAAGAAAAGTGACGCGTGCTACGTAAAGTTTACTAACGTGTAAAATAGAAAAGGCACCTAAGACAATCATGAATCCCATGGAGAGATTTCCAGGCAGAAAAGTGCCAAGTGTCAGTTGGGTTCTTCTAGCTGCAATATAATGACACGTGAGAAGAGAGAAAGAAACCAGAGAAGGAGTTGTCTTTTTGAGTTAGAGTGATAGCAAGCCCAGAAAAGACTTTCCAGGTAGCAAATAAAAGCTTGTGTTTTTATATATTTATTTTTTAGAGAAGGGGAGAGAGAGGGAGGGGAAGGGGAGAGAGAGAGGGAGAGGGAGAATTCCAAGAAGGCTCCATGCCCAGCACAGAGCCTGACACAGGGCTCCGTCACACAACCCTGAAATCACGACCTGAGCCGATATCAAGAGTCAGATGCTTAACCCAGCTGAACTACTCAAGTGCTCCAAAAGCTTGTGTTTTAAAAACACAGTTCATCCAAGAAACGTTCCTCATTTAACCTCTTTAAAAGACTTTGTGTTAAACTGATGGTTAAAGTGTAGTTTCTAGTACTTCTTCACAACTCTTAGTTGTATTATACATTTTCTTTTTTTTGAAATATTTTATTTATTTATTTGACACGAGGAGAGAGAGAGACAGTGAGAGCAGGAACACAAGCGGGGGAGGGGGATGGGAGAGGGAGAACTAGGTTTCCTTCCTAGCAGGGAGCCCCATGTGGGGCTCGATCCCAGAATCCTGGGATCATGACCTGAGCCAAAGGCAGACACTTAATGACTGAGCCACCCAAGTGCCCCTGTGTTACACATTTTCAAGGTACAAAGCTGTTGGGCATGTAGGAAACTATCCTTACTCTACAGTGTTGATATAAGCAAAACCTGCAGCCATCCTTTCTTCTCCTACAATTTTGGGGCTCTTGCTATGTGCCTACTGATCTGCTTTAGTCAGGTGGTCTATCCTCCGCCTAGTGGAGTATTATGACTCAGGATTTAAGGATGAAGTATATGAAGCCAGAGAGCTAAATATCTCCACCAAGAAACAGCTAGTAGAGATGGAAACTCGATTCGAACATTAGTTTGACTCCAAGTCAAAAGTCCTCCTTTACTTTTTTCTCTGAGAAGAGCAGGGAGCAGTCCAAAAACCAAAAAGCATCCGCCATGTGGATTATTTTCACCTTATCGAATCCCATACTTGCTGTCTCTCGCAGTCAGTGTATTTTAGACTACCTATATGTCAACCATGATTTCAACAAATTATCTGACTTTCTCCATTTCTTCTAGTTAGGAATATACCAGTAGTGTAATAGGCGTCTTCGTTTGTAAAGGGTTTGGATCAAATGACCTGCAAAGACTCTTTCACCATGGATACTGTCTTCATCTTTTCTAATTTTCCAACGCATGGGTTTTCCCAGCAGTGTCTGCGGGGCTACAAAGGAATTCCGTCTGACCAGCAGAGGGAGCTCTTGATAATTGAATAGAAGACGCATTTATTGTGTGTCTACTGTAGGTGGCCAGCTCTAGGCGGAAGCCCAATCCTGAGGCTGCCTCCAATTTATGCTATCTGTTCTATCTCTAGAAGGCCTATCTCAAAGTATTGTTTTTACATATGGTGAAGGTTTAAAAACACACACACTATTTAACCAAGAAAAAAGCTGCCTGTGGAAAACAGTAGTGAGACCTCTCCTAATGCTTCAGTGCCTGACTTGAGGCCCAGTTAGTTAAGTGACCCTGGGAGTCCATGACTACTTTGTGACGGATCTGACATGTCAGATGCCTCTCAGGATCTCAGGAGCTGGAAACGGCATCTTCTTAAGGCTGCTGTGATCATAAGTGGTATACAGTAGCCAAAGAGAGTTCAAGAATATTTTCAATTTAGGGGCGCCTGGGTGGCTCAGTGGGTTGGGCCGCTGCCTTCGGTTCAGGTCATGATCTTAGGGTCCTGGGATCGAGCCCCGCATCGGGCTCTCTGCTCGGCGGGGAGCCTGCTTCCTCCTCTCTCTCTGCCTGACTCTCTGCCTGCTTGTGATCTCTCTCTGTCAAATAAATAAATAAAATCTTAAAAAAAAAAAGAATATTTTCAATTTATATATACATTTGCAACACTGAATACCTTTTATCTATACATTGATACAAATACTAACATCATTTTTTTAAGATATCAACTAAATGATGTTTCAAAACAGGAAGTGTAAAATCCAAATGTTAGACGCCTGGGTGCCTTAGTTGGTGAAGCCTCTGCCCTCGGCTCAGGTCAAGGTCCCAGGGTCCCATCCTGATTGGGCTCCCTGCTCAGAAGGGAGTCCGCTCCTCCCTCTCCCTCGCTCCCCGCCACTTCACTTGTGTTCTCTCTCATTCACTCCCTCTCTCAAATGAATAAATAAAATCTTTTTTAAAAAATCCAAACGTTTCTGAAACTTGGCTTTCTCTTTGTTTCTCTCAAAGCTCTCTTAACAATTTTCCAGTTATCAGTGATTACTATTTTATAAACAGCCACATTCACTGAGGGCGGGGTCGTTATACCGTACTGTACTTCAACATGTCTAAGTGAGAGATTTCTCAAGACAGGAGCTGCACCAAAGCGGGCAAGACCACTTAAAACTGTGTCAACAATCAAATAGAAGATTTGTCAAATATTTAAATAAACTCTTGAAGGTAGGCCAGGACAAAGGTACTCCTAGTTCTTCCACTTACTAAGCTTGGTCATGTCTCCTCATGAAAAGTCATGATCCCTCTTCCTGTAAGGGTGACTTCCTTGAGGGAACCAGAGGCTGAGTAATCTGGGCAGATCTTCACAACAAGCTGGTCATCCATCTGGGCCACGTGACTGGGTGTCCCCTGGCCCCGGGCCACGCCTGGTCAGCACTTTGAGAAGAGCTGACAGATGTGCCTGAAAAGGCTGGATACCAACCCGAGCCTCAGGGGCTCTCAGTCCAGTACATGCAGATCTGCTTTCTCTCTCTCCCTTTCTCCCTCCAACTCCCCAGATGTCACTGTAGTTACTAAAGTAAAGCCTTGACAAGGAAACTGCCCGTTTCAAGGTTTGCTGTTTTCCTTGTCATTCAAATTCATCTTGGATCTCTTGCCCTGAGCACGTTAATCAGTGTTTCCGAACAAACAGGGTCTAAACAAGGGAGAGCAAAGTGCTGATTCACTAGTCCTAGATTCTCTAGGACTGTTAACACTTTAACTGCCTAATTCTTGTTCTGGAGGGGATTTTCTTTGACTGTTGAAAGCTTTGTTGTTTAAGGAAGGATGGGTATGAAAAATAACGAGTATTTACGGAGAAAGTGCTGGGCTCCAGGCGACATTGGAACTCTCTCAGTGTCTGAACTCTGCATCCACACAGAGGATGAAGTGAACTGATTACGTCCATTTTGTAGATGAGGAAACTGAGGGTCAGACAGGTCGAGTGGCTTGGGTAGTTTGCACAGATCCTCAGCGGGGGACCTACAGCCTGCCTCCAGAGCCTCTGCTCTGAACCATGAGGGAATGTTCCCCAGGAACGTGTCCTTATTTGGCCTCAAAGGATTAGGAAACTTTTAATGTGATTGAGTCAACCAGTTTAGAAATTGCTTGAATTCAGGATCTGATTCTGTTTCTTGTTTACTTCTTTACGCAAATGTCTGCATCACAGATGGAGCTTTGTGTTCCTCTCCACCCGCTGTAGCACTTACTACATTTTGTCAGTTTAGTCTCACTCGTTTGCATCTGAGAAAGGTGCTCAGAACTTAGCCTGAACAGGAGCTTGATTTTTATTAGGGGACTGAAGAAGAAATAACTTTTGGAGAATGCTTTAAATTTCACAAAGTACATGTACACTGCTCCACTGGTAACTACTTACAGATATTTAACGTGGTCTCCATTTTGCTGGAACTTAGAAAAGCATAGTTTTGGGGCTTCTGGGTGGCTCAGCCGTTAAGCATCTACCTTTGGCTCAGGTCATGATCCCAGGGTTCTGGGATCAAGCCCTGTATCAGGCTCCCTGTTCCGTGGGAAGCCTGCTTCTCCTTCTTCCACTCTCCCTGCTTGTGTTCTCTCTCTCGCTGTCTCTCCCTGTCAAATGAATAAAATCTTTTTTTTTAAAGGAAGAAAAGTATAGTTTTTATACAGTTTTCCTTTGAAAGCGTTAGTTAAATCCTATGTACCAAATTATATGTATGTCCCTGACTTCCTTTTTGTAATGTAGCTTCTGCATTTCATGTTATTAACTTCAGGCATGGGAACAGAAAACACCGAGGAATTCGCTCATGTAGGTGGTTCATGGTGCCAGCAATGAGGTGAGCTGTTAAGACCTTAGGAAAATGGAAAATGAGAGCACTTAAAGTAAGCTGGAAGAAGATTCCCTGGATGGAGGTAGTCTGTCATCTTGGATCATAACAGGAAATGAACTGTAGAGGTGAAGGCTGGAGACACCAAGTGCAATCAAGGTGGTCAAGATGTAGTCGCTAGAGACTTGGCCACCTGTGCTGTGGTTGGTTGGCAGGTGGATAAGGGATAAAATGGAGAAGGATCAATCTGGACCATGAAAAAGAAAATCCTCCACACCAGTCGGTAACATTTCTCCTGCGTTGTCCAGGATAGAGGAAACTTCAGTGTGCTAGGCTTGAATAGCTACCTGTTGGGCAAGATGATTTCAATAAAGGAAAAAAGTGCCTCAAACTCTTCTTTGAGAGACGTTGCTAGGATCACCTAATCACTGGAAGACTTTCTCCATCTGATACCATTGTGACTGTACCTATTACATCCATCTGTAAAATCCCAGCTTCTTTCCTAGCCAGATATTTGCATTTCCTTTAAAATAGTATGCTGGGACACAGCGACTCTAGGTGAATAGCCCTGTGGGCACTGTAAGTTAGCTTGGAATAGTTTTTCAGATCTTAATGACAGGCTGTTTCAATGAGCACAGTACTAGCCAGGCAGCTGGAACTTGAACCCTCTTGGATTTTCCCTCTCCGACCTCAAGGTACCAACACCTGCTTGGGATTTGGGTTCACAGGGTGCAGGCTCTCCTCCCCTTGCTAGGAGTTTGAGCTCCTTGAGACAGAGCCCTGACACAGGGCACACGGCATAGCACTGCGCACATCGGAGGGGTCAACGTGTCTTATGTAAATGTTGCTTTCATTATTTCCTTATCATTTTTATCATGGAAACCTTAAACAGAGGCAAAAGAAGAGTGAAGAGTAAACCGAACTGCGCCCCCCACCGCCCCACCCCGCCATCCCTTAGCTTCACCTGTTACAAACTCATGGCCAATCTTGTTCACCCGGGCCCAGCCCCGTCCCCAGCTCCCATCCCAGGTTGATTTGCAATGAGTTCCAGAGAATGAGACATACATTTATCTGTAAAGAAATTTTTAAAAATGTAGAAATACTATAGAAACTAGCTGTTAGACCAAAACCACAAACTTCCCTTCAGATTCTGTAAATATCAGTCACGTCTCGCAAACTGCTGTGAAAGAGAAGTCGAATACTGTTAATTTGGATCCTATTTGAATTCTGTCACTCTTCTCTTGATGTATTTCCTTGTGACACCAGCATTCTTGCCCAGCCGTCATACCTGAGCCTCCAGTCCCTGCGGTTCCTTACAGGTTTCATGCTGACCCAGCCATGCCTGGGCTTTGGTCCTGGGAGACAGTCCAGGCATGTGACAGTTCCCACCGGCTGCAGATGAGATCAGCCTGACACTCCTCACTCTGGCGTCCATGTGGGGCGTGCTTTTCCTTAGTGTTTCTGAAGAGCTGAGGGTTCATCTTAGGGCACAACAGCAAACAGCTGTCAAAAGGTCCTCTTTATACCATAGTTGGGATTGTAGTCTGCTGAGCAACCACCGTGTGGGGTCACCTGCCTTCGCTTTCCGAGATGCTGGGGTGGTATTGGTTCCGCCAGCCTTCCAGGGCTGCGCTGGTAGCTTGCTTCTCTGCCCCTGCCAGTGGCCCCTGAGCGGATATGTTTCTGGCTGCAGTGATTGTCATACTAGTCCCCATTCTAGAAGTTGTGCTGCTGCTCATGGTAAACATAAGCAGTTCCGAAGGGAACAATTATTTTATTTTATTTTGTTCTGTTCTGTTCTATTTTGGTTTATTTGATTGTTATTCGATTCTATTCTGTTTTATTTTATCTTATCTTATTTTACCTTATTTTATCATCTTATTCTATTTTGTTTTATTTTATTTTTTATTTTATTTTAACCCAGTCCGGGTATGCTTCCTACAGGCAGGGGCTAAAAAGAAGGCCTTCCCAGAGTGGTCAGGCAGGGTACCGAGAGGCAACAGGGCACAGGGCAGAGCCTGGAAAGGCTAGGGGCCGTCTGGCTTTTAATCTGGCCTCCACCATCTACTTACTGTGTGACCTTGGACAACTTACTTGACTCCTTGGCGCCTGTTTTCTTACCTGAAGGAAGAGCTAATCATATTACCTAGATCATAGCATGTGAGGGGATTATATTTATTTATTCAACACGTATATAAAGAATGCTACTAACAGTCAAGAATTCTTTCAGATGCTGGTGCTATAATAGTAAACAAAATATCCTGAACTTGTGGAGATTATATTTTAGAGAGGGAGACATATTGAAAGAAAGAAATATATAGTATCAGGTAGGCAAGTGTTAGGAAGGAAAACGAACTGGAGTACGGGTATGGAGATGAAAGGCATTCATACAGGGAAAGGTTTCAACAAACACGAGGCATTATTATTGTTTCTGTTAATCTAGGTTCAAAGGACGGGGCGTAGCCATGGTTTAGCTAAGGAGGGGCTGAATTTAAAGACTTGACATGAGTGTGTGTATGCTTCAGAGGAAGAGGAAAATTCATGACAAATTGGAATTATGGACTTGGCTTTGTGTTCAACACTTTTAACTCCTTCAAACAGTTGTGTAAGTTGGGTATTTTAAAGCTGGGTCTTAAGAAGACAAAACTGAAAGTTACAAGGAATTTCCTTGCCGACTTCATGCCTGTCCAGAGCGCCTGTAGTTTCTTCTACGTGATATCTATCAAGGATGCTCTTTTTTGTGCCATGGTCCAAAGACGCCAAAGAGTTGGAAACTATGTGTACTGGACAGGCCATTTGGCCCGCCATTTACACCACCCCCCACCTGAGGTAATCGATTACAGGTAGTTCTTGCTGCCCAGGCCTCCATGTTCTGAATCCCATAGTTCGGTTGCCCTGATCTCAGCTGATCCACAGATGCTTCCCCAGCCCAAGGCAGCTGTAGAGAGACTGATTATTGGCCTACATGGAGACTAGCGGAGAGGAAATTAGATTATGAAGAGTGATGCAATCAAATATTTTTTAATGGTGATTGGTGGCAGTAGGAGAGGCAGCTCGAGCCTTAACAAAAGCGACAGAAGCAGGCAGAGGGGAGGGGAGTAGTTGAGGGAACAGAAGAGAGGTGTCACGGTGACCTCCCGTGACCATCCGTTAGCCCCGCTATCCTGAGTGGCTGCACAAGGCCAATTATTTTACTGCTAAGAGAGCTTCTGGTTCTCCCTTCTCTCTGATAACTTTAAAATAAGGGGGGTAGTTCAGAGAGAGTTTGCTTATTTTAGGTGCCGAGTGCAGTAAGGCCAGCTTGGGAAATGCAGGAAGTAAGCTGAGGGAATTGATTCATTTACCGGGTATGTGCTCAGATTAGGTCCCCGTTGAGAGAAAGGGTGACTTAACTCACTTGGGGCAAGCAGGCACCATCTCAGGGCTTTGCTTTCCCTGCAGTGGAGAGGCTCAAGCTTGGGCAGAGCTAGTCTCTAAAGTCACAGCTCAAATAATCTGTGAGCCCAGAGTGGAAAGCCCGCCGAATAAGAACCTGGGATTTATCCGATGACACTTGACTCAGCCTGATGATCGCCACAGCAGATTCCTAGAGGTAAGTCAAATGACATTAATTTGAAACAGACGAAATTTGGTAATAAATCAAGTCTTTTTTTTTTAAGGTTTTATTTATTTATTTGACACAGAGAGAGAGAGAGAGACAGTGAGACAGGGAACTGGGGAAGTGGGAGAGGGAGAAGCAGGCTTCCCTCTGAGCAGGGAGCCCGATGTGGGGTGACACACAGCTGGATCCCAGGACCCTGGGATCATGATCTGAGCCAAAGGCAGACGCTTAACCAACTGAGCCACCCAGGTGCCCAAATCAAGTCATTTTGAATTGGAATATTGTTGTGCCTCAAGACAAGAAGAAGGTGACCTGTTTTGTGTCCCAGTGTGAGAAACAGAGATCATTGTGGGGGTGAGGAGAAACTCCTGTAGTTATTCTAACATAATGCATGTTCCCTTTTCAGCAAACACCTTCTCATCCTTCAAAGTTCCATTGTCCCTGCAGACGTCCTTGCTCTATGTTCCCATTATCCTTCATCCATTACTGGTCTTATTACATTGTGTTGAATTAGTCTAAAAGTCTCCTTCCCCCTTTAGACTTTGATCTCCTCAAAGGCAAGGACCAGGCCTTATTTATTTTTGCATCCATTATACTGTCCTTAGAAACTTGAAAGTCTCTAGATGTTCATCGAATGATGAATGATGTCTTACTTGAATGTTTATGCTCAGGCTGACACTGAGAGACAGACTATAGGTGCAAAAAACTGTTAATACAGTCAGTTCCCTGAGTTTAATTAAGTCAGAATAGAATCTTCACCAATTGCATTTGGGAACAAAATTGAGAGGCCAAAACCAGGAAGATCGAGGCCTGAAAACCTCACAGCATATTGAAAAAGGACAAATTCCTATTTGCTTCAGCTGATGTATTAACAATCATGAGCTTGTCAAACCGCTTCTGGTGAAGAGCCAGTCCTCTCTGAGCCCAAAGTAAGCTTCCGGTGGAAGCCTGTCATCTGCTCCTCCTGCCGTCGGGTTGAGGTGAGGGTCATCACCAATGCCAGGATTACATGGGCATGCAGATGGCCTAATCCACAGCAAAGAAGTGCTTGGATGCCAATAGTTGATTTTTATTTTCCTCACAATATACCAATTATAATGAACTGACTTATCAATTTGTTTCATGCATAGCTTATTCGGTAAATATTTATATTGAAGGCTTATTATTTCCTAGACATTGCTGTAGGCACGGGATAAAACAGTAAACAAAACAGACAAAGAAATTTCAATCCATGTGGAGCTTACATGCTAGTGTGGAAAACAGGATAAACGAATGCATATGATAGGGGTAGATGGGAGAAATGCTAAGGAAGAAGAAAGACAGAAAAGGGAGTTATGAGTTGGAGGGGAGGGTCCTTGCAATGTTTGACAAGATGGCCAAGGAAGGCCCTCCTGAGAAGGTAACTCTTGGGTGAGGAAATGAAGAAAGTGAGGGAGCCCTGAGGCAATATGGGAGCTCTTCGGTCACCGTGGGCCTCGTGAGTTCAGGGGCTCAGTAAGAAGCCCCCGTGGCTGGAGTTGAGTGAACTTGGGGGGAAAGTAGTGGTAGAGGGGCTTTTAGAAAAATAACATATGATCATATCACATTGAACCTGGTAGGACATAGCAAGGACTTTGCCTTTACTTTGAATGGGATGGGAGGCCACTGGAGTGTTTTGAGCTGAGGAATGATTCACCTTGACCTACTTGAACAGGAGGAATTTGGCTGCTGTGACAGACTATCTTGCAAGAGCCACTGCCAGGAGGTAACTTAGGAGGCAAGTTGCAATAATGCAGGTGAGAAGTGATGGTGGTTATATGAAGGGCAGCCAGCGGGGGCTGGAAGCCATCTATGTCAAAGGCAGAACCAACAGGGAGACTGAGAATGAGCAGGCAGAAGAGGGAGAGGAATACCAGACATCCCGCAAGCCAAGTGCAGAAAGTATTTCAAGGAGGGAGCCCCTGGGTCAGAGGCCCCTGCTGGGTGCAGTGAGGTGAGTGCTGAGAGATGACCAGAGTGCTTAACGGTGTGGAGTGTGGACACAGCTGGTGACATTGAGAAGAGCAGTTTCAGAGACATGGCGGGATGTTTGTAATGGAATGGGAGAAGAGAGATTGGACCGGTACACCTACCACTTGCAAGGACTTTTGCCAAAAACGGATGGGGAAACATGAGTATTAGCTGAATGGTCAAGTGGGATTTAAAAGGTCCTGTTGAGTTGGGCAAGTTAGCAATCTACTTGCCTATTGATGGGAATAATTCGGTAGAGAAAAGTGGATGATACCAATGACAGAGAGGAGAACGGTGGCAAAATGTGCTAAAGGAGGTGGGAGAGGGGATGGGCCTAGCTAGGAGCGTGGACAGTTTATCCCCCCTCTGAAGTCAGAAAGAAGGCACAAGGCCTGGCGAGGGGGGAGTGTGCACATTCTCTTTTGAGGGCACTGGCAAAGTGGGACACCAGCTTGTCCTCTGGATGAGAAAGGGGGAAGAGTTGGAGTTCTCAGGGGAGAAAGGACAATAGGAAACAGCCCTTTCCTGGCGAAAGGGGGAATGCTCTACATGTTAGGAAGTTTATAAAACCCAACAAATTGTCAATGGAGAGATTTAAGCAGAGATAGAACATGTGTCAGTGATGACGTGGAGGGAATTCAAGTGTCATACTGAGGATGTAGTAAGGGTTAAATGCTCCCTTTTTGAGTCTTTAATACTTAACTCTTTCAGAAACTTATGTATGGAAGGATTTTTTTAATATGACATATAAAATCATTGATGTGGTATAGAAATATGAGTATTTATGCATATGTATAAATACATATAAGACTTCCAGAAATCAATCTCACCAAAATATCAGTGAAATGCCTAGCAAAACTCGAAAGATGAAAAAGCCCTGAATTTATTAAAATCTGAAAAATTAAAATTAAGAATTCTTATCTAATAGTTTGATGGGAATGTGTGCTCTTTTATAACACTGGAAGTCCTCAGTAATCTTGCAATAATAATGGTCATACACTCTCAGCACTCAAAGCACTGCTGGGAAATTGCCTCATTAACCTTTATAATACCCTTGTGGGGTCGGCAGGAATTTGATGAGATTTCCATTCTCTAGAGTGGGCAAATGGAGACAGGGAGATTTGAGGAAAATTGTAGACACAGCTCAAATACAAGTAAATCTTGTGTTGAGTCCTGTGAGAGTCATCAGTTTAGGGGCATAAGAATGAATTAAAGTCTATTAATCATGGTAAGATGAGCCAGTCATGTTGAATTTATACCATAGATCTCAAGAACAGAGAGTCTTGTTAGAAAACATGGCGGGGAGCGAAGGTAGAAGAAAGAGAATTTTATCCAGTACTCTCTGTTTGGATCTTTTCAACTGTCTCCAGTCATACGTGTTCGAGAAGCGAGTGCTCATTAATGACTGCAACAAGTATGAGAATAAAATGAAGACCGAACAAAAACAGGAATTCTAGAGTTGCCAAAATGAGAGAAAGGAATGCGAATGAGGTGAAACAGAAGAATCTTACGTGAGATGTGTAAGGGAAGGAAGGGGAAAATGCTCTGAAATGTTGAGGTCTGGGAAAGCTGAGCAGGACTTTAAATCCTACAATCTTAAACTGACTGGTATGTGTGCACGTATGTGTATGTGTGTGTGTGTGCGCGTGTGCGCACACAGGGGCAGGTGCAGCGGGCTCCAGGGGAGGTAGTGGGCTGATGGAAAAAATTGATAATCTCCTAAAATAACAATTCCTAATTTGACACCCAAATGGCCTTCTGTTAATACTTAGCAGCAGCTAATATTTATTGAGACTTTACCACTTTCCAGGTACTCTTCTTAGCACCTTACGTGTATTAATTCAATCCTTCCCGCATATCTATGAGGCAAGTACTACTATTATGCTCTTTCTCTGATTAGGAAATTAAGGCATGGAGGTAAAGTGAGTGGCTACATGGAGTAGCCTGCTAATCCTGTTCAGGAATTTATTATGTAGCTGCTATGATGAGTAGCTACATATCAGGTCCATAATAAACACCATTTGAATGAATGAATGAATGAATGAATGAACGAAGAAACCAGTAAATAAATGATCTGGCAGGTTTCAATGCCAGAGTAATACCCAGTTAATGATCAAAATACCCGAAGTCCTAATTGAGGTATTCTCGCCTTTTCTTCCTGTGGGATTCTCTTCACCCTAGTTCCCATTGCTTTCATCCTGACCCCGGCAACTTAGGCGCTTCCCCCACCTACTGAAAGCATCTTTCTCTCAAAGTTTAAACTCAACAATCCACCGAGACCCACAACCTTCTTTCTATTCTCACATTAGCTAAAAATCAATACTGTTTATACTTGAATTCTTAACACCTGCAGTCAAAATGTGCCTACTGGAAGTGATTCTCACTTGGCAGAGATGAGAGACAAAAGTGGAGTCCTTAGAAATATGTCTTCAGCTATGTCTTTCCTGGCGGTCCTCATTTGATGGTATAGAAGCCCGGCTCACAGCCCCTGAATGAGGAAAGCTTTAATAAATATCTTCTATGGGGGCACCTGGGTGGCTCAATGGGTTAAAGCTTCTGCCTTCAGCTCAGGTCATGATCCCAGAGTCCTGGGATCGAGCCCCGCATCAGGCTCTCTGCTCAACAGGGAACGTGCTTCCCTTCCTCTCTCTCTGCCTGCCCTTCTGTCTACTTGTGATCTCTGTCAAATAAATAAATAAAATCTTAAAAAAATTTTTTTCTGCCCTTAAAAATAAATAAATAAATAAATAAATAAATAAATGTCTTCTATGTGGAAAATCTGGAAGGTAAGTGTGGAAACTCCCAGCTTCCATAGGTGGAGAACTTGTCAAGATAAAAGCCACAAACATTGATATCCATAAAGACATAGGTCTTCACTATCCTTTTTGCACTTCTATGAGAATAATAGAAGCCATGGCCCAGTAACTTGATTAATCGCTTCTTATGTATTTTGTGATATGACGTTCACGAGGATTCTGTGGGTCAAGACAACAGGCTAGGAGGGACCTTGACTAACACAATAAACAACGTGGAGAAGCCAGAGTTCCAGTTCATTCTCCCTAACTCCAAAACAGGTGCTTCATGGTCCTTCAGCCCTGTAACCCACGTGCGCTCTCTCTCCGTGATCAGATGGAGACAAGCACGGCCCCAGGCTCTCCACAGGCTCCCTGAGGAGAACTTCGCAGCAAATGCTCTTCGGAAAGCAACGAGAGCTTCACTCATCTGGTGCAGTAATTACAGCATTTATTTTCTGAAAAGTCTTCTAAGTCAAATCCCACAGACCCCAGGGAGAGACACATTCCTGTTCTGGACGTCAAACAAGAGTGTTAGCCCTGGCCACATTGTTACTTCTTGTCACTGAAGTGACCCCGAGCAAACCACTGGTTCGCTGCTTTTCTCAGCCTTACCACCCTGGGTGCTGGTGACCACGTATTCATGCAAATTCCAGAATCTTCCTCAACTTTGAATTCTAATCCTTTTTAGAGAGTTTTCCGTTTAGCTCCCTCCCTTTCTCATCTGCCAGACCATTCTGGTGTGTCTGTGCTGGTCTCAGGTGTTCTTGAGCTGTTACCTTCCTTCATCCAATGTGCTTCAAATTCCCGTCAGGGTCAGTCGCACATGGACAGGTATCTTGTCTTTGTTGGTCATCCTGAATATACCCTGCACCTAACTCCGTGCCTGGTATACTGTAGCAACTCAATAAATGTTTGCTCAATGAACGAGAAGGCCAAACTCTACTAAATGGAAGAAAAATAGCAAACTACCTTAACACTTTGGCCCTAGGGTATTTAGGAATTTTACAAATGGAGATTTCCAAACCTTGCAGTAGATCTGCAGAAATAGAATCTATAGGGAGGAGCCTGGGGAATTTGTATTTTTAATAAAAACACCAGACGCTTCTTAGTATTAGGCACATTTTTGAAACATGGCTCCGGGGTTTTGAATAAATATCTTTCACCTGATGGATGTCTCAAAGTGTACTTTTTTTCATGGTCATCTCACACTCATTTATTAAGCAACTACTACAGAATTTCTGAGTCAATACCATTTGTCTTTTTCCTGTTATGTCACATTATTTATGTCGATTCCTAGGCTGTCTTTATGTTAATGAATCCTTTCACTTGTACATTCATTCAACAAACACATGTTGTACATGCATCTGAGGCCAGTGGTGTCCAGATACGTTCAGATGAAAGAAGTAATGTCCACTGATGTTTTATCTCTAGGTCCCTGTTCGGCTGTGTTCAAAGGGTTGAACAGGCAATTTCTAGTGAGGTGCAGGCTGTGGAGAAGGGAGGAGCAGGAAGCGATGTGGTTTGGCCCTTTGTCAGTATTACAATAGAGTCCTGCCCTTGGCAGTGAACAGACTCCAAGGGGCTGTCCGGATTCCTTTACTGGCCACAAATGTGGTTGCATAAAATACGATGTGCCACTAGGGCTCAGTGGTTATTGCTTTTTCACTACAGAGATTTGAGGGGCAGTGGTATGTAATGTAGAGGAATTCTGTTCCACTCATGCAGGAAGGGTCATGTAGTCTCCAAATCTATTTTGTTCTTGCACTTTGCCTGTGACCTTTGGTTTAAGTGTGGAATCCTTCTCGCTGGACCGCACTATTTATTAAACAGAGTGAAATCCCAGCTGAAACAGTAGGCTTGGCCCTTTGCAATTTTGTCTGTGTTCATGGATGTTTTTACTCACGGGAGTCAAAGTCAAGTTCAATAGAGTACGTGTGTGGACAGAAAGCACTTCTGTGCTCAAGAACACTGTCTCTGGGCCTGGATGCCTCTGTTGCTGCTGTCTGGGCCATGCTGGTGTTTCTGCAGGAGAATATCGCCCCCCCACTCCACTTCCCCCCAAACCAGCTTCCCACACTGGCCCTGCCCCCTCTCTGCCGCCATCCCCCCAACCTTCAGGGTTTCTCATTTTAGCTCTTTGACATCAACAAGGAAGAAAGCTGACAAACAATCCCCACAGATATGTGAGGTATCCCTTAACATTTATAACTATTTTGTCACAGTCACCTCAGTTAGTACTCAGTTACTCAATAATTATTACCCAACTATATTACCATATTACTATATACTATACTATATTAGTATATACTATACTATATACTACTATATTACTATAGTCCCAGATTTATCCTTCCTTCCTCCTTCTCTCTCTTCTCTCCCTCTGGTAATTTTTTCTTGAGCATCTACTACATTGGGAGCCCCAGGAGTGGGGCCCATGCTTGAGGAAACAGTATAATTGGGAAAATCTTTCTCAAAAGCTGTCTGAACCGCGTGCCTCAAACGAAGCTGGAGTGCTTCTGGGGAAAGACTTGAACCCGTCCAGATCTATTGAACTTAACCCCCATTGGAGAGGGCCAAGAATGCATCATGAGGGAACACCCTAGTCACTTTGATAGTGTGTCAGGAAAGACACAAATTCTGCGACCCAGGAGTCTTTGTCCTTAGTGGAATGATGTCAGCACCTGAGTTTTCACTTCCTCAGCTAGAGAAACTCCAGCGTCACTGTGTGAGGGACGGAGATAATAAAGGTAAAACACCGTTTCTGGCCCACAGCAAGTGCTTAGTAGATCTCAGTACTTAAAACTACATGTCCTGGAAGATAAAAAAATTTAGTCAACATGATTCTCATCACCTTTACCTTTTCCTAAAATCACTGTTTCTCCTGTACATCCATGGTTCTTTGCCGGGGCTGCTCATTAGAATCACGTGGGAGGCCAAACAATGTCTAAAATCCTGATGTCAGGGCCCCCTACCGATTCCACCAGAGTTCCTGGAGGTGGGACCATGCTTTATGATTTTGAAAATTCCCCAGGTGATTCCAGTGTGCATCTGGTCTACATTTTCTCATTCTGTCCCATTCCCTTCATCCGTGACTAATCATACACTCGAGGCCTCAAGTTCTTTTTGGGAAAATAGCCCATGGCTATGTCATACCATTTGCCGTGATCTAGAGGAATGTACTTTTTGGTTGTTTTTAAGGGGCAGGTTCTGGGACCCATCCTGTTACTGCGAGGGTTAAGATGGGAACCATATGGTAAATCTGGGATTAGGGTCACAGGACAGCACTGGCAAGAAATGTTACGAGCAACCTCTGAAGAGTGCGTGGAACCAGAAGGGGAGGCTATGAGTAGAGCACAAGGACTGGTAACAGGGACAGACACTGAGGGAAGCTCAGAGGCTCTGCCGGAAGGATTAACAAATGACAGTTCTAAGCTTTAGGGGGAAAGGGGGGACTTTTCCTCTTAAACCCCTCTTCCACACTTAAACCACTTTGAGACGAAAGCCAACCAGCCAGCAACTATGGATGTGAATGAAAAGGAGAATGGGATGGTTGAGGAACCCAGAACAGGTGTGTGGTGACTTCCAGGAAGGGCTGGAATGAAGCCCTCAGAGCTCTTTCTCTTAACCTTGTGTTTTCGTTTTTGTTTTTGTTTTTTTGAGACAGAGAGCATGCTCGAATGAACGTGCAAGTGGTGGGGTGGGGGGCAGGAGCAGAGGGAGAGGAGAGAGAATCCCAAGCAGACGCCATCCTGAGCTTGGAGCCCCACAGGAAACTCAAACTCATGACCCTGAGATCATGGCTGAGCTGAAATCAGGAGTCTGACTCTCAACCGATGGAGCCAACCAGGTGCCCCTTAACCTCGTTTTTCTCCTTCTCTTTGCACACTGTCTGACTGCTCTTCCTCTGGTGAACAGGTTTCTCTGCTCTTTTGGGCACAGGGTACATCTCTTCTTCACAGCTCCCGAGTTTGTGTGTTAAATTTCTGGTCAAACAGGGCTTCCTGGGTGGCTCAGTCAGTTAAGCATCAGACTCCTGATTTCGGTTCACATTAGGATCTCAGGGTGGGGAGATCCAGCCCCGAGTAGGGGGCTCCACAGAGTCGCCTTGGGATTCTCTGTCCTTCTTCCTTTGTTCCTTTCCCCACTTGTGCTCACTCACGCTCTCTCATGCTCGCTCTCTCTCAAATAAATAAATAAAATAAAATAAAATGTTCATGGCTAAACAAAGAGACTCAAACTGCTCTTTGTTCCAATTCCAAATTTTGCAGCAGAGGGTCTGATTGGTTTCCGGGGCCGGTATTTCTGGTGACCACAGACTATTACTTTCTCTAACTTGCAACCAGCAACTACTTTTGTGTGCAGTTGGTAAATTCATTTCCTTCGGCTCTGGAACAATTTGACTATAAAATGCACCTGTGATGACTAGGGTTGTAAGATAGGTGCCCTTTTTCTCTCATTTCATTTTTACCAGAAGTTAATACTTACTGAGCCAGGCTGAGCAGGGCGCCCCCCATGGCGGGTCCATTAGTGTTCCTATATGTGGTCATTAGTCATAAAAATCACACATGCTGGAGAACATGCCCCTATTGTGACAGTCATTCATGGCAGAAATGGTAGATATGACGTGAGCTGGTTTGTAGGCATGAATGTGTATGTATCTCTACTATTTCAGTCTGAAACTTGTCCGTACACAAATTTAGATATACAGTGAAGATCTCCTCAATTTGCTAGTTATGAGACATTGGTTAAGATCTCTAGATCTATCAGATCTAGAGAAGATCTCATAGATCTGGCTTATTGATCTATGAAATGGGGACCTATGGAATGGAGGATAAAAATAATACTTAACTATCCTGTGAGGAGTAATAATAAACAAACAAATGAATATTAAATAAATAAACAAAATAATACAACTGAAGTGCTGAGCAAAAGGCTTAGCATATATAGCAATCACTCCAAATATCTTAGATATTCTTATTTTAATTTTTATTATTAAGAGACTAACTTTGGTGCCTAACTCCTAGAAGAATTAAGAACATACAGGTACTTGACAGCATGATTTTAAAGTGATATCAGTTCAGTTCAGAATGAACTGTTTTAAAAAACTCTCCCACTATTTGATACAATTTGGCAGGGCTTATGGGGTTGGGGGCGGGCGTCAGAGTCTACAGGTCTACTTTCTCTAGAGCCAAGGACAGAGTCAAAGGGGTGGGGAGAAAGCCCATTGCCAGTGGGTGACTCTGGCAGAGAACTGGTTTAGAGATAAACATTATTGAGCAAGTTTCACTTTGCCCTACACCTAAGGTGATGAAATGGACAGATGTCATGATGTCCAGAAAGAGCAGGAGATAACGTAACTGTCCAGGACAGGACAGGGTGTAAGTCCAAGGCTGCGTGCCAGGGACTCCTGAATACATAACCCTCATAGAGGGTGTCCTCTCCTCTCTGGCTGGTTCTATTTGAGCTTGCTGTGGAGGGGGAAGGAAATCAACATTTTTTGATTCTCTAGCATGTGCTAAGCACTGTACTGTGTACTGTTTGGTATGTTGTAAGAAGAGACAAATCTGTGATGCAGGTATGAACTCTATTTTGCAAATGGGAAAAACGGGCCAGGGTGGGGAGGGAGGGGGAGAGAGAGAGAGAGAGAGAGAGAAAGAGACTAATGTAACTGAGACAAATGCAACAACTAGCAAGAGGCAGAATTAGAAATGTTAAAATATTTTATTATGAAATATGCATACAAAAATTAGGTAAATCAGAAATACATATCTTAATAAGTAATTATAAGGCAGAGACCTATATAACTACAATCAAGAAACAAAACAAAGTCTCCTTATATATCCCTTAGGAACCATCCCTCCTTATTTCCCTCTTAGAGGTAACCACTTCACTGACTTTTACGCTAATTAATTCCTTGCTATATTTTAAACATATCAGTATCTAAACCCTATAGATTAGTTTTTCTTAGTTTTCAATTTTGTATAATGGGAATTGTACTATATGTATGTCAGTTCTCCCCAAAGTGATGTTTAGATTCAGCAATCCCAATAGAAATTCCAACAATTACGTTTATAGGCTGATATTATGGTGTAGACAGAAAGACGAAGAGTCGAAGATCAGCCAGGGTGGGGTGGACTGTTTTGCCCTTTCTGCTGAGAGTCCGTAGAGTGAGCCAAACTGACCAATTAGGCAGAGTACAGGGACAGATAAGAGTCTGGAGAAAAAGCTTAAGTGCTGGAGGGCTTTCTCAGGTCATCATGCAGGTGGCTTAAGCCAATTTTGTTGTTTTAGAGGAGACAAAATTGCTGAGTTCTCTGCCCCATTTGGATGTTCATAGAAACGGAGGGGATGACACTGATTTAGTGATGGGAGAAGGACTTGGGGTGAGAGGGTGGGACTCTACCCTGTTTATTCTCCCTTCTTTCAGATAGTTTCCCTTAGCTGCCTTTTCAGCATAATCATAAGTAAGCAAGGGAAGGGATTCCTTTTCAGTTCCACAATTGATTTTACTATTTCCTTATGTAATATTACATTACGCTAAATGGTGTTCAGAAAGGAGTGAGGAGCAATCTCGGAGCCTGCAAAGGCATCAAGGAGTGACCTTGACACCCTCATCGTCTCCACCAGCTCCCTGCAAAGACAGCCTCCAAACTCTGCTAAGCTTAGGGAAAACAAGGTACTTACCTTGCAAAAGCCCCTCTAAGACCAGGACCCCAATTCTTAGCAATCTAATTGGGATTGCTGCCCCGAAAGCCTCCGTCTAGAAAACCATGGCTATAGATCTCGATTCGAGATAAATAGTTCTAAAATTCTGTAACCATATTTTCTTAGTTAGGACAAACCCAGAAAAAAAGAAGGCAGATACTTTTATGATATCAACATGAAAAATGTTCTGAATAGCATTAAAGAGAACGTTCTAATGAGGTGGTTTTTCTTGCTATTTATTCATTTATATATTCACACTCATTCAGTAAGGAATACATATGTACCTGTTAGGTAATGTTAGCTTGCAAAGTAGAAAACCCAATTCAAACTAGCTGAATGACAAGAAGGATTTATTGGCTCATTTAACTGGAATATCCAGAGGAAGAGCAGGTTTTAAGGGTGCTTTTTTTTTTTCAGTGGTTCAGCAATGTGCTTCTCTCCGTAGAGGTATTACTTTTATCCTCTTGCTGATTAAGTGACTATAGGAGTTCCAGACTCATAACTTTATACCACGAGAGCTCTTCTCTTCCAGCATGCACTCTACTGGGAACAGCTTAGGCCAATGGGCCGTGGACCACGGGCCAAGGAACAGAAAACTGACTACACAAACGTGTTTGTGTATTAGATATGCATGTGAAAATCAAGCATTGCTAAAATGAAGGAAGGAGGAAGGCACCCTGGGTCAGCCGACAACAGATACCTAGTGTAGAGTGTGTGCTCCACTCTGTGGGAGAGAAAAATGTGAATCAGAGTGACTAGTGCTTTCAAGGACCTCAAAGGGAAATAGTGGCGATTAGACATATTCCCCGAGTACCTACACACTTCTGTGCTTTCCTCATATGACCAAACTTGAACGCTGTCATCAAAATCTCATGAGAGAGAACATTCTTAGATTTTCCAAGATTCATAGGCACTGTCACCCCAGAATCACAGCACCTATATCAGGAACACACTTGCATGGATGTGCGCACGTGCGCCCCCCCACACACACATTCTGTGTTGGTAAAAAGAAAATATAACATGATATTCTTCCTCTCTGGAGCCCCCTTACTTTATGATAGTCCCATGTATCCTACGGGTTCACTGGACTTGCCTCTCATTTGGAAACACTATCACTGTGGCAGACTGAGTGATGGTCCCCCAGGGTCATTCTGTCCCAATGCCTGAAACTGTGAATAGGACCTTCTATCCAAGGCGACTTTGCAGATGTGACTAAACTAGGGATTTTGCGATGGAGAAGATTATCTTAGATGATCCACCTGAATCTGATGTACTCACACAAGGCTCCTCAGCCGCAGGCAGCCAGCAGGTCAGAGGAGGGGGAGACGAGATGAGATCCGGAAGTTGGGGTGATGCACGTCGAAGGCGGAGGAAGTGAACCAGGAGTCAGGCAGTGCAGGGGGTCTCCAAGAGCCGAGGAGACAAGGAAACCGATTCCTCCCCCGAGCCTGCAGAAGCAACCACCCCGGCAATATGTTGCCTTTTAACCCTGCAGGATTCACTGTGGGCTTCTGACCTCCAGAACCCTAAGGGAATACATTTGTGTTTTAAGCCCCTATGTTTATGGCCGTTTGTTACAGCAGCAAAGGAAATAAAAGAGAAATAAAATAAAAAAATAGCCTCTCTTCCCTATTTCCAGACTCACCTCTTGGCGTTCTGCCCTGGCACTGCCTCAGAGATCTTTGTCGAAGGCAAATCTGTTTGCTTAAAGCTCTCCTAAGGCCCCTCACGGTTTAAGAGGTAACATCCAAATTCCTTTCCAGTTCCTTCCTCGCCTTCTACCACCCTTCTGTTCTCCTCATCTTCTGGTCTTCCTTCTTCCCTTGCTCTTTCATTGGTTCTCACTCTAGACCCTGGGCTTTTGCACTCACTGTCTCTGGAAGGGGGTGTCTACCCTCCTCCACCTGGGAGACGTCTTTCTTTCCACATCCCTTATCAGGGAGCCCAGCACACTCTCTGTGCGTCTAGATGAAATGTAGCTCATAGCACCCTGTGTTGTCACTGTGCCGTTTCCATCTTCTCCTGGCAGGGACTGAGCTTAAGCAGGAAGATGGGAAGAATCCAAGAAACTTTTGCCAAAGGCATTGATCCTCATGCCTGGATCACCCTAGCCTGCCTCCAGGTCTCGGGGGAGCAAGGCCGCCTCTCCTTTCCTCCTCGAGCATGCCGCAGATGGATGTTAAATGGTTCCTCGGGGTTGGCATCTACCAAACAGACCTACACCTCAGTCACAGGCTTTCAAGCCAGAAAAAGTGCTCCGGGAGAGGTTGGAGTGGGAGACCAGACCAATGGATACTCTTAGTTAGAACGCAGCTATCATACATATGGGCACAAATACAGGGAGAGCAGGCCCAGCATGAAAGTATTTTTAGAAGAAAAGATGGACAAAAATGACAAATCATGGGAAGTTTGGTAGAGCTAATATTTGGCCTTTAACTAGTGATTTGAAAGTAATTTGAAAAAAAACAAACAAACCCACGTGAGTGTGGTGATTCCTTTATTATTGTTTTTTTCTCACTTCCCAGATTCATGTTTCCCATTTCCCCACTTTGGCTTCCTGGGATGATCTCCAAAGCAAACTCTCCGTCCCCAGGTCCTTGTCTCAGTGTCTGCTTTTTAGGAAAACCCAAACTAAGGCACTATTTAAAACCACATGGCTACCCATCAGGGAAAGTCAAGACTTTTATGACTTAATTACGGGATGGAGATAAGAAAATGTTGCTGCTCTTTCATTTTGAAGTTTCACTGCCTATCTGAGGCATCTGGTAAGTCAGACATTGCTCTGCTTCTCTTCCCCATGACGGGCAGCAACTCCCCCTCTCGGGGCCCTGTCAGTCCGCACTCCCAAGTTATAACACCCAGAATCAAGCCAGATCAGATATAAAACTAATGTAGGACTATCTAATGCAAACATGCTATTAAAAGAAAAAAAAGAAAAAAGACTGTTTTCTATCATTCTTGGTCTTGACCTGTGAAGCTTTCAGAAAGACACATGGAAACAATCAAAATGAAAGGATTTCATGCATTTTGGGAGCAAAGCTTATTTATTCAAATTATCTTTATATTTGGATCCCATCACATTAGAAGCATTTAGAGAAACTCCTAGGTTTTCTTTTTAGAGCTATAGATTTCTTATTTAATAATTTATTATCATTATTATCATCATTATTATTATTATTTGGTAGAGATAAAGTGACTTGGTTTGAGGGTTCAGTTGGAGTTTTGTCTGACTCTCTAGAGATGGTTCCTATTGAACATATAAGTCAACAATTCTGTCTGAGGAACCAAAGTAGTTCTTGGTAATAGTGACAACTTTTCGCATTTTCACGGAAAACCAACTACCTGTAAAGTACCGGCTATCAAGGCTTTATCCTTTATTCTAATACATCAGAGTCATCTCGATTTTCCTGAGTTTTACTTTTATAACTTTTAATATCAGGAAAAATCCATCACACTGCTCCTTTTAAGCAGATGCATCAAGACCTCAGTGGTTATGAGAAAGATGCTAAAATTAACCTCAGGTTGTTGGGCATCTGACTGTGGACTTCAAGGGCAGGGAAGGTCCTGACTTTCTGAGGGACAGAACTATGACACTGAGGAGTTACATGAAGTCTCAATGTGACACATTTTGACCTGAAAGGGGGTCAGGAAACACCCAGCTCTTGTGTTGCCCACAGAAAGAGTTGATCCTCACTCTTCCCCATTAAGACTTGATCACAGACAAAGAGTGTCTCTGAGCGCTTCTGTTGAAGTAGAAGTTTCTTTACCCCTCCCCTCCCAAACTCAGTCTAGGTCTGAAGATTTGAGCCAGAAATACCCTCCATGGGTATGCCATCGACCGAACTGAACTTTCCTCACCCCCGACAAATTCCTATGTGAAAGCCCTAACCCTCAGTGTAATGGTATTTGGCAATGGGGTCTTTGGGAGATAATTACATTTGGAGGAGATCAAGACAGTGGGGCCTTCCTGGTGGGATTAGCACCCTTATAAGAAGAGATAGCAGAGAGCTTGCTGTCTCTCTCTCGCTGTCATGTGAAGACAGAGTGAAAAAGCAGCTATCTGTAAGACAGGAAGAGGGTCTCACTAGAAACCAATCATGCTTCTACCCTGATCTTGGACTTCCAGCTTTCAAATCTCTGAGAAAAAAATTTTTTAAACTTTTTTTTTTTTTAAAGATTTCATCCATTTATTTGAGGAGGAGGGGAGAGAGAGACTCAGCATGAGGGGCCGAGAGAGAGAAGCAGACTTCCCGTTGAGCAGGGAGCCCGATGCGGGACTCGATCCCGGAACCCTGGGATCATGACCTGAGCTGAAGGCATTCGCCCAACCGTCTGAGCCACCCAGGTGCCTCAAGAAAATACATTTTTGTTGTTTAAGCCATCTAGTCTATGGTATTTTTTTGTGGCAGCCTGAGCCGGATAACACAGAATATAAATTCCAGAAGCACCACTGAGATATTATAGAGAATTCAAGTAGACTTATCTCTCTCTCTGAGACTTTTCGTAGAACATATAGTTATCCTGACAACCATGGCTCCTGGAATCAAACACACACTGACCACAGGCCAAAAGGAAGGGGTTTTGGCTGCTTCTATGCTCTTCATATATGTTTGTCAAATGTGAAGTGTACTGTTAATTGATATACCTAAAATGGGTGAATTTTACTGTGCATAAATTATATTTCACACATAATTAACCTTGAATTTAAAAAAAGTCAATGCTTAAACAGGTGTCCTTAAAAAGGCTCAGAATAACTGGGCTTATTTCATTTAAAAAAAGATAAATTTAGGAGCAATTTAATAATATTGGAAACCCAACTGCCAGTTTTCCCCTCCACTTTTTTTTTTTTTAAGATTTTATTTATTTATTTGACAGAGAGAGATTACAAGTAGATGGAGAGGCAGGCAGAGAGAGAGAGAGAGGGAAGCAGGATCTCTGCCGAGCAGAGAACCTGATGCGGGACTCGATCCCAGGACCCTGAGATCATGACCTGAGCCGAAGGCAGCAGCTTAACCCACTGAGCCACCCAGGCGCCCTCCCCTCCACTTTAAAGATCATTCTGCACCATTATGTTTGGTAAAAAAGGGGGGAAAATTATATAGAGCCATGAATAGTTTATTGGCTCAGATGGTGTGCAGTGGACTTGGCATACCGTTCCAGAAGACCTGCATGGGGGGCCGTTGATCCCTTTAAATCTAATCTTTTTGAAGGACTCATGCCAGGACAAGTTTTGCAGATACGCTGGTATACTTTTCAGTGTCCTTGACGTACCTGTTGGAAAATAAACACACACACACACCCCTCCCAAGGACCAATACAAATTCTCAGAAATAATGTGTACTAAACACATAACAAGGAAGTCATAATTGACTCATAATTTAAAAGGCTTTGTATGTTCACAAGACAATTGGCCTTAATTGCTCCATTACTGACCCCTTAATGGCAACTTCCTTAGCTATACAAACTCCACTTGTTTCAATTCTTTAACCAGGTGTTTCTCAAAATATGGTCCTCAGACTACCTGCATCAGAATTATCTGGAATGGTGGCTAATAATGGATACCTGAAAGTGAATTTCTAAGGAATCTGTAGGTTAAAAAGTCCCCAGGAGGTGCCGGGTGGGCTCTGTGCTGGGCATGGAGCCTGCTTAAGATCCTCTCTCCTTCCCTCTCCTTCGGCCCTCCCCATTCCTTCCCTTCAAAAAAAAAAAAAAAAAAAAAAAAAAAGTCCCAGTGATTATTATACTACCAGCACTGAGAACACCCATTTTTAAACTGCTATTAGGAAAGGATTAATTTTTTTCTCTTTCTACTAGATATGAAACAAGAGCAAACTCTTTTTGTTTGGCAATTGCGTGGTCCTAGGAATGACTTGCAAAACGGAATAGCTCCTGTATCCAAAAGATTCCTTATGGAGGTGGACGCCCATCTTTGGGGCCACGCAGGAAGGGAGCCAAAGAGAAAGATGGGGCACAAACACCCAACCAACCATGTGTGTAGGGCATTTGGCTAAGGCGCTGCCTGGAATGATTTCTTTCTTTTCTTTCTTTTTTTTTTTTTTAAGATTTTTTTTTTAAAAATTTATTTATTTGACAGACAGAGATCACAAGTAGGCAGAGAAGCGGGCAGAGAGAGAGGAGGGGAAGCAGGCTCCCCGCCGAGCGGAGAGCCCAACATGGGGCTCGATCCCAGGACCTTGAGACCATGACCTGAGCCGAAGGCAGAGGCTTTAACCCACTGAGCCACCCAGGCGCCCCTGGAATGATTTCTGATTAGCTCTCTAAGGTTAGTGGTTTCTTCCTCCTATCCATCTGTCCTTTCTTCCTACCTTCCTTTCTTCCAATAAAACACTTATATGTATATGTGTGTAGAATTGAAAGAACATAATCCTTGCTTTGTAAATAGCCTCATCATTGGTTCATACATGGTCTTTACTCAGTCATTTAGTTAGATATTTTAAATAATGCAATAAATACCGGAGAACGTAACACCTAAATTGAAAGCTAGGACCTTGACAATAACTTATAGTTAAATGACATGACACCTTCTGTCAAACTATCCATTGCCAACCCTCCCCCTCCTCCTGTGCTCTTTACTACCAGCTTTGATTTCTCTATACTTCTGTTTTGTATCTAAATGTATTATTAAATACGTTGTGTGTGTGTGTAGTGTTCATAGGAAGGGGTCTCATGTTGTATGGAATCTTTCAGGCATATTTTCACCTATGATTATATTGATGAGGTCTATTCATACTGTGTGGCATTGCAACTGATCATTTTTGAATGCTGTATTATATTCCATTGTGTACCTATTTCATAGCTTACAAATCCACTCAACCGCCGAGAGGGCATTTGTGTTTCCAGGTTTCTGCTCTAATGGACAGCACTAGGGACAATACGAAATACATGAGAGGATGTGGGTCTGCAGGATCTCTTCCAAGTTGGGGGAGAGAATGGAAACCGAGGTAATGACTTTGGTGGGAATAGTTTGGCATTATTTACCCCAGCTGAGCATTCACATACCCTAGGGACTCAGCAATTCCATCCTTAAGCACACACTCCACAGAAACTATGGCAACGTGCAATCACAGATGGATAGAGGAATATCCAGAACAGGGGAGTAGTGTTATTTTGGACAAGTTTGGATGCTTCAAACTCAGGGAATGGGGCTGGGGTAAGGTTGGGGGTTATGGAGCCTGAGGTCCAGCGGCAGCGGGGTTCAGAAATCCAGGCCCCCACTGCCACCTCTCCCAAGGACTCCCCCTGGCTTTGTTTGCGGGGAGGAGCAGATCTGAAAGGGAGAAACGCTTACATTGTAATTCCCAGCCCAAGGGTTTGGAAGAGGAAGAGGGGCAGAAAAACAACTGTCTGAGGTCGGTTAGTCCTGACGCTGATGCCAGAGACCCCTCCCCCCAACTGAGGTCTGAAGGCACTCACCAGGCGACCCAAGGCAAGGGTGAGTCCCTGCGGAGCCCAACGATCTCCCCTCCTGTTACCTCTTTTCTCCACCCAGCTGAAAGGGCGGGCGTCCTTCGTCCGGCACCCTGCCCCCACCGTCAGACGCCAAGGTCAAAGCACCCCCCACGCACGCAAGTTTCAGTTTCCTCTCGTGGTTCCTTCAACCCTGGTGTCTGGAGGAAGGATCAACAATCGCTCAGCAACCCCGGGGGCCACCGTGTGGGTGTTTGCAAACTAGCTCCTAGCAGCAGACTGGGGTTGAAACCTGGGCCTTCCAGGCACCCGGCCTGTATTCACACTCCTGTCCTCACACCGCCTGAGGCGCCAGCAAGTCCTGGTGTGATTATTCTGATCTTCCACATGGGAGACCCAGATTCGGCAAAAGAAACAGGTCACCGAAGTCACACGGTGATGAAGTGGCGGAGCTGGACAGGACGCTCTAGCTCCCATGTGGCTGGGGGAGCACTGCTGGGGCCTCTGGGAGCCGGGAGCCTGAGCACGGGGCTGCTGCCTCCCACGCTAATCTCCCCCCTTGCGGGCAACCTATGGCCGATGAGCGCACCTCATGGTCTCCGCAGATGTGTGTCCAGCTGCAAAGACAGCTTTCTTGCGGGGGCCAGTCCACGGCTGCTCTTTCCTTAGCAGCTCTTTCCTGCTCTTTTTTTTTTTTTTTTTTTAAAGACTTGTGTTTTGTGGCGCTCCTGGGTGGCTCAGTTGGTTAAGCGTCTGCCTTGGGATCTGATTCTGATCCTGGGATTGGGATTGAGCGACGACGTTCTGCCCGAAGCCTGCTTCTCCCTCTCCGGCTCCCCCTGCTTGTGTTCCCTCTCTTGCTGTGTCTCTCTGTCAAATAAATAAATAAAATATTTTAAAAAGAAAAAAAAAAAAGATGTGTTTTTTGTGACAGGAGAAGGAAGCCATATTTTAAAATGCTGTTTAGGGGCGCCTGGGTGGCTCAGTGGGTTAAGCCGCTGCCTTCAGCTCAGGTCATGATCTCGGAGTCCTGGGATCGAGCCCCGCATCGGGCTCTCTGCTCTCTCGGGGAGCCTGCTTCCTCCTCTCTCTCTGCCTGCCTCTCTGCCTGCTTGTGATCTCTCTGTCAAATAAAATAAATAAATAATTAATTAATTTAAAAAAAGATAATAAAATGCTGTTTATATGCTCAGACATCATAGTGAAGGATCATTTCCCTGTGTCTCAAAATAAAATGTGTTGGAGGTCTCACAATAAATAAATCTCTTCTGAAACCCTTTTTAATTGGAGGCCGAGGATGCCCTGCCCAGACAGACCCTTTCATCGGGCTAGCACACCCAGCCCTCAACTACTCTGAAGTGATGACTGCTGATGACTCAGGGCTTCCTTTTCTCTGGAGAACTGACCTCTGCCCAAGGCAGCTGGCTCTCCCTGAGATGTCTACAAACAGCACCCTCCTCAGCTTGCAGCTAATGACTTCCTGATAGTCTCTTGTCTGAAGGGGGGGTTAGCTGTACGGTGTCACTCACGTTCCAAGGGTACTGATAGGCTCCTGCTAAGGATAGCTCTGCTGCCTCTTTCCTTAACTTTTCCTCTCCCCTCATTTCCTTAATCCCTTCCTCCTGAGAGCACCCCCAATAAATCACTTGTACAAGAATCCCTGTCTCAGGCTCTGCTTCTGGGGAATCCCATCTAAAATACCATTCAATTATTAGAGAATGTATTAATGCAGTCTAGATGCTATAGAGTAGCATTAAAAACTTGGTATATTTGATTCAACATTGAATTTGGTTCAACATTTACCATTTCTAATGTCATTTGAGCCTTCTTCACTTCTTTGATCCATGATTTAAAGGTGTGTTGTTTGGGGGCACCTAGGTGGCTCAGTTGGTTAAATGTCCAACTTCTGATTTCGGCTCAGATCATGATCTGATCGTGGTCATGAGAATGAGCCCCATGTTCAGCTCCACACTGACCATGGAACCTGCTTAAAAATTTTCTCTCCCTCTCCCTCTGCCCCTTCCTGCTCCTACTTCTGCTGTCTTTATCGCTCTCTCTAAAAATAAGTAAATAAAATTGTGTTGTTTAATTTCCTAGTGTTAGGAAATTTTCCTGTAATCATTTCTTTAAGGATTTTTAGATTTATTCCATTATGATAAGAGAACATATTTTATATCATGTTATCAGTCCTGGTCCAATTATAAAAGTGGAACCACTAGGATATATATCTATATAGTATATATAGTATTATATATATATATATATATATATATATATATATATATACACACACACACATTCACACACATATATATCCTAGTGAGTCTGCTTTTCATATACATACACATATGTTTATGCTTATATTGCATTTATATTTATAAGGATTTGTTACAGGGATTTGACCTTATGCAATCGTGGAACAATCTCGGTAAGGCAGGACAAGCATTTATTTGGAAAGGGAAGGCGGATGTGATATGGGAAGAGCAAAATCTAGAATCCAAAGCATAAACCCATGAGGACAAGCTGAAATCCATGTCGGTTTTTGTTGCCTCTGACCCCAGCAGTGTGAGTGTCATGAATTAGCTGGGTCCTTAATCATGGAACTCAACACATACCTTAAGTCCAGGAGTTGGAAGAACTAAGGGGGACCAGGGGAAGGGGGGGCAGTTGCAGCCCAGTCCCTGCCTCACATCAAGGAGATAAGTCAGCACATCGGCAACAGTGGGTGTTAGCTACAAAGGGATTTCTGCTTTGCCACCTCCTTCGAAGTCTCCAACCCGAATCTATCTTACGACCTATTCTCACCAAAAACACACAAGAAAAGGAATTCTTGGAAATACAGTTAATTCCAGGCAAATTGACACATTACAAAGCCACCACAGTCCTTCCTTCCTTGGCTTGGAACCTATGCACATCTCCTTAAACTATATTTAATCTCCAAATAAAGACAATAACAACTTTATGTTTCCACCCACCATGACACACCAATACCACACTGCAACCCCAAACACACATCCCTTTCCCCAGAAAAGGATACAAAATCCACTCCAACACACACTTTTAAAAATCTTAGGGTGAGGGGTGCCTGGGTGGCTCAGTTGGTTGAGTGCCTGACTCTAGATTTCAGCTCAAGTCATGATCTCAGGGTTGTGAGATCGAGCCTTACATCGGAATCTGCTTCATATTATCTTTTTCCCTCTCCATCTGCACCTCCCCTCCTAAAAAATTCTTTGGGTGGTGTTTGTTTTTTTCTTGCATTCCAGAAATACTCTTCCTTACCCCTATTGCATCCCAGCAATACTAGTTCCCCTTAACAATCCCTATCAATCACCCCATTGAATTAAAGCAACCATCCTCTTTGCCTGTTGATTCAATGGCATGAAAAACCCAGAGCAGCCAGGTAGCAGTCTCAGTTTTTAGGAGGAATCATTGTTGTATTCTCTAGGGGAAGGAATATTTCCTTTGGAACCAAGACTTCCAGACCAGGAAAGCCTAAGTTGTGGGGATAGGAAGAAAAATTGTTCTAGTGAATCCCTGCGGTTAATAGTGAGAGGATTCCCTTTCATTCCCACCTTTTCATTTCCTAGTCCCATGAATCCTGGCTGTAGGAGAAAGAACACCATATATCAGTCACTAATATAGACCATTTACTCCACTCTCCAGCCTCTCAAGATGTTAGCACTGTAATTGGGTCATAAAAAGGCCATTCCCCTATTCTTGTAAGCTAATTGTTTCAGGATGATGGAAAACATGGGAAGACCAGTGAACTCTATGATCACAGACCCTTTTCCGCATTTCATTTTCTGTGAAATGAGTTCTTGTGTCAGAAGTCATGTAGCGTGTAGTATCATGACAGTGGACTTATTCTGGAAGTCTATGGGTGATAATTTCGGTAGGAGCATTGCAGGCAGGGAAAGAAAATCTGCATCCAGAGTTAACCATCTCCTCCAGGATAAATAAAGCACTACCCTTTCCATGGTTGAAGCAGGATAATTTAATCAACCCGCCAGTAGGTATTTGGCGGATTCTCTGGGGGAATGATGCCATCCTGGAGGTTCAGCGTTGACATCTGCTATTGGCAGATTGGGCAATCAGGAGCAGCTGTATCCAGACTGACCCTGATAAACAGAAGTCCCTGTTGCAGAGTCCATGCATAACCCCCATCCCTGCTGCCATGGCCATTTTTTTCATGACCCCATTGGGCAATGACAGGAGTGACCGAGTCAGACCATCACAAGGAAACTGGTGTTTCTATAAAACCATCTGTATAACTGAAACCCTTTAGAAAAGAGGGATTAAATAAAGATGCAGTTCTAGAAAAAAAAGGGAAAAGAAACAGACTTATGTTCTAGATAGATATCATAGGTTAGTAATCTCAAGAATATCACACAGCAATATTATCAGTGAAGAAGAAAAGCAAATTATTGAATATTTGAAAGGAATATTCTCTCTCCATCTTCTCTTGTTCTTCTTTTATAATTCTTACACCAAGAAGACCAGAAACTATGTGTGAGGCAGGGGGGGATATGGTTATACTCATTGAGTTGAGTCCTCGGCGTGTTCTGAAGGAACAGGTGTTAGGGGACCCTGGCTCGCTGCAAATCATTCTTGCTTTCTGAATCTGCATTGTCTGCTCCCAGAGTCCCGTTTCTCCTCCAAATCCTTTGTTATGACTGCATTTTTTTTCTCTTGCTGGTGGAAAATGCATCCTGGATTTCTACTTTCCTTGGGGGTAGCTGTTTATTTCTGCACACAGATGATATTGTTATTGGTATAAAAATAGCAAGGATGCAAAAGCCAGCATTTGGTGGCCAATGTTATGTTCAGGTCCATATTACCTAGTAAAATTATTGTGTATTTGTTACTGTACCACTTGAGTGAGTTCCCCTAATTAATATTTTTGTGATTGTCACTGACTGATAAACTGTGTTTTTTTTTTCTTTTGCTTTTAGTACTTCAAAGCCAATTCATCAAAATAACTGGTTTTACATTTCATTAGGAGAGTCAACCGTCTATGTCAAAATTGTCAGTTTTATGTGTCTGATCCCAACATTTGATTATTTTTATTATTATTATTTTTTAAGATTTTTTTTATTTATTTGACAGAGAGAGAGATCACAGTAGGCAGAGAGGCAGGCAGAGATAGAGGGGGAAGCAGACTCCCTGCTGAGCAGAGAGCCCAATGCGGGACTCCATCCCAAGACCCTGGGATCATGACCTGAGCCAAAGGCAGAGGCTTAACCCACTGAGGCACCCAGGCGCCCCTATTTTTATTTTTATTTTTATTTTTTTAAACATTTTATTTATTTGAAAGAAAGAGAGAGAGAGGGAGGGAACATGAGTGGGGGAGGGGCAGAGGGAGAGGGAGAAGCAGACTCCCTGATGAGCAGGGAGCCAGATGTTGGGCTGGATCCCAGGACCCTGAGATCATGACCTGAGCCAAAGGCAGATGCTTAACCAACTAAGCCCACCCAGATGCCCCTGACTCCCAAATTTACAAATGATGTAGAGGAAAAAGCACTGACCCAGGAGTCAGAGAGATCTTGGTGCCAGTCCCAGCTTGGCCTGAAAAGACTGTACTTCATTCAGTCACTTAACATCTAAGGCCTTCATTTTACCCATTGATCTAACAAAGTTGCTGAACCAAGGACCCATTCCAAAGGAAATACTAGAAGGGTGTTCTATAAGAAAAAAAGAAAATAATTGCAGAGAGAAGGAAGAAATGAAGAACAACAAAAAGTATATATATATATAATGTCAATACATATATATGTCTTAAATTACAGACTTAAAATATTAAACTGTAACATTCAGAGAGAGAAATGAAATAAAAATATCCTAAAGTCTTCGCAATGAACATGAAGGGATAAAAATTCTAGTCATTACTGCATTGCTGGATTTTTTAAAAAGAGTTTATTTATTTATTTGTCAGAGAGACAGAGACAGAGACAGAACACAAGCAGGGGGAGGGGCAGAGGGAGAGGGAGAAGCAGGACCCCTGCCGAGCAAGGAGCCCCATGTGGGACTCCATTCCAAGACCCTGGAATCATGACATGAACTGAAGGCAGATGCTTAACTGACTGAGTCATCCAGGTGTCCCTCACTGTTGGATTTTAATAAGTACAGGTTTGGTTTGCCAGAATTTAGTTTAGGATTTTAGGATATATATATATATATATATGCAAAAACCCTAAACTAAATTCTGGCAAACCAAACCTGTACTTATTAAAATATATATACATATATATATATATGATATATATTACTCTCAAATTCTATATATGCCTATATATAGAATATATAAAAATATATATAAATATAAAATAATATACAAAATATATGACACATATATAAATATATATGTGTGTGTATATGTATATACACACACATATAATTCTACATATAGTCTGTATATATAAAGCAGTGCATCATGATGAAGCTGAGTTTATTTCAGGTTAGTTTTACATTTGAAAATGAATCTGGGGGGGGCGCCTAGGTGGCTCAGTGGGTTAAAGCCTCTGCTTTCGGCTCAGGTCATGATCCCGGGGTCCTGGGATCGAGCCCCGCATCGGGCTCTCTGCTCAGCAGGGAGCCTGCTTCCCCCTCTCTCTCTGCCTTCCTCTCTGCCTACTTGTGATCTCTCTGTCAAATAAATAAATAAAATCTTTAAAAAAAAAAAAAAAGAAAATGAATCTGGGTATATGACCTATGTAATTTTTCTGCCAAAATGTTTAACCTGAATTTAATCATGAGCAAAATTATACAAATTCAAATTGAAAGACATTCTTCAAAATGTCCAGCTGGCTTGGATTCTTCGAAGTCAGTGTGATGGAGGCAAGGTGATAGTCCACAGCAGGGACCCCCAATTGCTAGGGCAGATCTAGCTCTTGCCCCTTGTGAATGCCTAATCTGCCTGCAACAGAGACCAACAGTGAGTCCCTGACATGACATTAACCCTTGAAACCTTGAAATCAACTGGCCACTTGGTGACATGTTGACTACATTGGGTCCCTTCTGTCCTGGAAGAGCCAGTAGTTTATTTGCACAAGAATAACATCTATTTAGGGTGTAGGTTTACTTACAGAGCCTGACTAGAACCACAATCTAGGGGTTATTGTGGAATGCCTGATCCACAAGCCTGGACTCCCGCAAAACATCAAATGGGGAACTCACTTCACAGTGAAGATGTATATGGTAGGCCCATGACCAATAAATCGACTGGTTGTATTATACTCACATTACCCAGAAGCTACCACTCTGCTAGGGTATTGGAACTGGCTCAGAGGTAATACTCTACAAGGATGGTAGTCCTTCAGATGGTGGTATCTGCACCCACTCAGGGACTTCCATAAAGCACTGTGTCCCCAGGAGGGTCCTTGATACAAGAGGTCAAACCATCAATGACTCAGTGGAGAATTTTGTTCTTCCTATCACTACAACTTTGGGAACTGTAGGGTTGGAGGCTCTGGCTCCCAGAGGGGTGTATTTTGCTAAGAGATAAAGCAAGAGTCCTGCTACTCTATAAGCTACAACTGGTACCTAAGCACCTTGGACTCCTTGCATCTAGGAAGTAGCAGTTGGAGGTTCCATGTTGGCAGAGTTCATTGACTTTGATCTGCATAAGGGTGGGGGCTGCTCTTCCACTGTGGGGGAGACAGGATACATGTGAAGCTTAGATGGTATGCTTTGATGTCTCTTGGTACTCCTTGCCTAATTGTAACTGTGAATAGACAGTGGATCAACCCTGGCCTGAGAAAGTCATGGTTTCTAGGGGATCATGTGTCTTAGGAATGAGGGCTTGAGATACACCACCACCAGGACATCCAGAAGTGATTGCCCAGGGTGAATGGAATTTCAGTCATGGAAAGGGAGGTAATGAGTCCCAGTTGTGGCCCCCAGACTATTTACAGTGACAGGAGTTGTAGTTGGCTCCACTAAGCTCACTCCTCTAACTCTTCCTTGAGGAAGAGAGATACACAAGAACCACTGAAGAGCTACTTCCCAAACCTGCAGGGAAGTGGATCTGTGTGGCACAAGGGGCCGGCCATGGCGGCCACGGCTGTGTGCTGCTCAGTTCTCCTTCAAGAGGGAGCCTGTGGCGAAAAGTACAGTCCGCTGACAGTCTCCAGCTACAGCATCTTCAAGACCAGCAACATTCGGGCTGAATAAGTGTTCCCTGGGGGCTCCCAGTCAGTGAGGGAAGCCAATAGGGCCATCCAGGGCCGGTCATCTCTGCCTGCAGCTGTCTGCACAGTCCACGACCCTGAGTCCCCAGCGTACTGGCAGAGACTTTCCACAGAGCTGGACCTCAGTCTGAGCCTCTTCCCACTCAGATCTCCTCTCTGGCTCTTCTCTTTTCTTACGTTCCAGATCTGAAAGCTTTTCCTGACAACTGCTGCTTGTTTGCTCCTTTATCTTTCACAGGCCCCACCTCTAGTCCATTGTTCGCCCAATGATCTTGGTGTTAGATCTATCTTGGGACTCAATCTAGAGATCCAGGGGACCCGAGCTGACACAACCTCAATTCTGACACCCCCAAAACGAGGCAGTTACCTGGAACCTCACACACAGGTAGTCTCTGCCACATTTGGGAAGGTGTCACTTGTTTCTAGATCTCTCCTTCTTATTATGGAAACCTAACTTACAGGCAACGAAAAAGAGTACAGTATATCAAAGAAGAAAGTCTTAATTTTCTATTATCTTATACTTAGAAAACTTGTAACAAAGGTATGGGTTGTTTTTGCCTTGCTCTCTTGAACATACATACCCTCTCCTAAAAGAAAAGAGTTTAAGTACTGTCTGAGCTTGCCCACATGGGGTGCTCACGGGATGTGGATCTGTTTGGTAAGGATCTAATTAGCTGTTCCGTAGAAGCCAGCTACAAAGACCTCTACACTCCCTCCTTTTCATCAGCTCCTGGGAACCAATTTCTGTATTATCCAGCCAGAACCCACAGAGTCAGTGAAACTTTTAGGTGGAAAAAGTATTTAATAATGAGACCTTGCTTTTTAAAATAGCATTTTAATTAATCACAAACTCAGAAAGGAAGATTTTACAATTAATTTTCCTCCTGACATCCCTCTTAGTTGTCATGAAACAGCCATAGCAAAATTATTCTCCCTCCTGCATGGAACAAAAACCAAAATACAAAGTTTAATAAGTCTTCGGAAGGCCATGGAGAGAGAATGGGAAGTGAATACAGAAATTCAGATTTCCTCCAGTTAAGTACATCGGCCTCCAAGTGAATGTCTCACGGTACCAGCATGTTACAAAGAGACCCTTGAGGTTCCAGATTTCCTCACTTCCCTTGTCCGGTGTCTGGTTATAAATGTGTGTGTGTGTATGTGTGCACGCTCCCATTCTTATGTGTGCGGAGCTGTGCATGGTACCGATAAACTTGATGAGAAAGGAAGATGGCTGGTTGAAAGGTAACTTCCTACCTGACAGGTAAGTGACTTGCCAAGGGGACACAACCTGACATACACGGAGCTGAGGTCTCCTGACCAAACACAGCGCTTTGGCTACTGCTGCTGTTCCAGCTGCATCAGTGCGAGTGTTTCTGAGTTTACTCCTTGTCCTTCTTGCTGACGCCAGGAGCCCACCACGACCCCACAAGACCTTGACTAACCTGGTCCTCAGCCAGAGGTCTGATTTATCCACTTACTTCTTAACACTGGCTGTAAGCGATTTTTTTCCAAATGGTTTTGATTTCACCAGCCCTAATATTCTCTGCAAAACAAGGGGACACTTTTCTAGTAAAAATGTTTTGGTTTACATCATCTTTTATTATAGCCCCCAAAATATATATACATTAAATCAATGAAGAATGATTCCTTCGTATTTTAAGGCATAAGTCTGCAAAGTTAAGGAACCTATAGTGCTTTGTTCTTTCATTTCAAACACTGAAACGGAGTAAAGCCGCCAACTTCATTTTCAATTTGAAGCATGAATTTAGTAGAATAAATAAAGCACTTTCGGAAATCTCCAGTAAGGAATTAACAGGCTAGAGGCTGAACTAATCATCCTGACATGGTTTGATTATCACTTGGCTTACTCTTTTCACTCCGTTACCTTTTTATTTACACGTCGAAATGGAATGCAAATTCTACCGGTAGAGGGTACGATAGAGCTGCTAGGAGGAGAAAGAGACACTTCCAATAATTCTCTATAACCCTGGACATTTATCCTGCTTTATGGTGTTCATCTCTCATGTCTTGAGCTTCTTACTGAGCAGGGAATGTTTATCAGTGCACAATCCATTTCTCTTTCGGCTGGGATTTTCCCTGGGGTCCAAGGTGCCGTCATCAAGCCATTCCCGTGAGAGTGCTTCGTTTGGCATCTGCAAGACAGGTGCGCAGACTCCAGCGGGCGGCCGCTCCACCCCACCCGACCTCTGCAGGGCTCAGCCCCACACAACACCACAGTGCCCCACCGCCCTCCCAAACCCTGCCTAGACTCTCCCATAGACATCTGAAATGCAAGGTCAACATAAACTCCGAGATCCTGAGCCAAAATTTCAGAAACATGGGTGCTAACTCCGATGTGCAATTTCCCACGAACTCCCTTCTCCTTGTCAGTGTATGGTCAGTTCTCAGCTACGGTCCTGTCCTGGATTTGATAATCGAGTGTCAAACTGCAGAGAAGTATGGTTTTCGCGACCTGATCTGCATTCCACCAAGAGACAGAAGCTGTCCTGTTAGCAAATCATTTACTCTCATTCAAAGAGCCTAATGTTTCTGCACCAGGAAAAGGGCTTTGCTGACTGCTCGGTACGCGCAGGCGCGCTCAAGGCACTGAGTGTTCCTTTATGCATCGAAGTCATAAACAAATAGCAAATTATGTAACAAAGCCTCTCCAGGGTTCGCCTTTCTGTTTCCGGGGAGTGCTTTCTCAAACCCCGGCAGCTCAGGGAGAGAATGGAAAGATCCTCTGCTGGAAGCACATCAAATGCAGAAACTAGGCCACTTGGTGCCAGAGGCTTCCCAGGCCCCTGCCACCATCCGTGACGGAACACTGGCCTTTCGGAGCCACGCGGCTAATTCTTCCGCTGATTTTAAAGGGTGATGTGTGGGAATCCAACCCAGTGTCAGGTGGCCTGCGGACAAGCAGGAAGGAGCTTAGGACATCAGTTATCATTTCTCTCAATATTTTGCCGATACCCTCTGCTGGCCTGAGGGTTTTTTTGGTGGGTATGGGAATGATTCTGTAAGAATGGCTCTCTGGCTTGCTTTCTTTCAAACGGTATGACACTTGCTTTGAAATGTAATAGTGCACTCAAAATCACAACACTACGCCAATCCCAGCAAAGGTGGATTTTATTCTAAAGGTTATATCGTACAACTTTTTAAATTTGCCTTCCTTTTAATCAATGTTCCAAAGTTTTAAACTTTTCCCCCCAAAAGAGAACAGCAGACTCTTACCTTTGCTCTGCACGGAGCATTCTCAGAGATCACACTCTCACTTTGGGCTCCGATGCCTTCTTCTAAAACTACATCAAGAAGATACAATGTAGAAGACAGAATAACATAAAAATCTTAAAAAAAAAAAAAAAAAGACCTCTTTGGTGTCTATAGAAATACCTTTAATGAAGAATTGAGAAGTAAATGTAATGCGTTTAAAACATGTCCCTATTAGAACGGCTGCTCTTAGACTTTTATTGGCACATTTCATCATTATCATTTACAAGGGCCGCTGAACCTGGGCTGGGTACGCCTCGTTCACTTTATTCAACGGAAATACTCAAATTTATTCAAAGAAAGTGTTCTAACATTTGACAGTATGTTATGTTTTCCAACAGGGTTTTCGCCACTAGTTTACTCTTCAAGTTCAATTTATGCTCCTAACAAAAAACCAAATGAACCCTATTATATAATATAGGTAATCAAAAGATAAATTCCTATGACAGGGGTAGTTCTGAATGGCAAACAAAAAGCCTAAAAATGTAATAAGTGAAATACACATGCAAGTTGAACAATTCATCATATAGCAAAGAATTGTTAACCTGTAACCCATAGTTTTTATTAATAATGTTTCTTCTATTTCCCGGGGAAGAATGCTAAAACTCTATACATCACTGCATCTGTGGTGCACAGGGCAAGGCAGACATGCAGTTTTCTTTTTAAAAAGTGAATTATAGGGAAAAAATAAGGCTGTGTCTGTTCCTTAAAAACCCAGATCTGGAGCTGTGGGAGTGCATGCAGACACTTTAGAGTTAGCTAAGAGTCTACAGAGTTATTACTTTTCAGCTATCTTTTCCTGGTGCTACATAAAGTTACCCATCCATTTCTAAGCACCTTCCCTTCTGTCAGAAGAACACACACCACGCCGTCACGCCACGTATGACCGGGTGCGGGATGGGGAGGCATGTGAAACGTCTGCGAACAGACCTGTTAGAATCTCATCAAGTTGGTCCACCATAAACTTAGCATCTTCTTCTGTGAAGCACATAGGTGGTTTTATTTTCAGCACATTTCGGTGAGGTCCGTCCGCACTGAGAAGTACTCGCTTTTCTTTCATCCTAATTAGAGCGGGAAATATTCGTGAGTGCATATAACTGGTAACCAAGATTATTTAAAAATGGTGTGAACAGGGGCGCCTGGGTGGCGCAGTCGGTTAGGCATCTGCCTTTCGTTCAGGTCATGCTCCCCGGGTCCTGGGACATGGGCTCCCTGCTCCACAGGGAGTCTGCTTTTCCCTCTCCCTCTGCCCTTCCTCCCCCTTGTGCTCTCTTTCTCTCTCAAATAAATAAATAAAATTTTTTTTTTAAAGAAAAAGGAATAGTGTGAACATAGAGCTAGTTCAGTATTCTCATGCAAGCAGCCCACATTTATAAATTGAATGCATCTCTAACTTCCCTTATTTGGAGAGGTGGGAGGAAGTACAGGAAGCTTTCAAGTGGGGGGAGAGGCATGTTTCAAATGGGGACACCAGGCAGGTGTGGGGGTGCACTTACTTGTAGATGATGTGTTGAGCTTCCTCTGTGGCAGGGGTCCTTTTCTGACGGTCCTTCACCAAGTCAATTCCGATAAATAGGCCAATGCCTCTGAGGGAGGTAAAGAAAGAAAACTTGACAGATGCTCTCTCAGACACTGCATTGTCATAAAATACTAACACTGTCCCCCAACTTCAGTTTAATTTGAAGCTGGATTTGATTTGTCATCCAGTTTTTTTCTCTTTACTTTATTCTTTTTAAGTATTTTTTAAGTATTTTTTTTTAAGTATAAAATTGAGAAAGATATACACCCAAAAGTTAACAGTGGTGATATCAGTGTTCTGGATTAAGAACGAGTTTTTTGGGTTTTTTTTTTTTATGTTTTTCAATGTTTTCTAGATTTAGTTTCATGTAATTTATTTTAAATTTATAAGACAAAATTTAAGCTATTTTCATTGGAAAAATGAATAACTACATGACACATTCATGATAAACATACCTGATCTCTCCTATCAAAGTATGTTTAGCCTTCTGTTTATTGAGTAACTCGGTAAGATAATCCCCTACTCTAACGGCATTTCCTTGAAGGTCTTCATTTTCAATTATATTCAGGACAGCCAAACCAACAGCAGAAGATACTGGATTTCCTCCGTACTGTAGAAAAAAGGTTAAAAAACCATAATGGTTGAATTAGTGGTATTGCTTCATCCATGAGAAATTTGGCTCATACATAAGCAGGTAGAGATATAATTTCAATAAATTTTTCCCTTGTGTTGTAAACTTTTTAGATTTAGAATATAATGTGATTTTATTTGTTTATGACTGAGTAAAAATTCATTCCAAATTATATTTTCCATGCTGCATGACTGGTATGGAGGACTATCAGGGAGTTTATTAGTTCAACCAAACAAAAACCAGACACTGCATTGGGAGCTAAGGATTTCAGAGTATGGTTCAGTGAGGGGGATACGGGCTTCTGTACCTGAACAGTTATGTGAAAACAGCTAAGCAAGGACATTTTCTCCAAATAATTTATGTCCTTAGATTTGATTCTTACTTTTAGTTGTCACAAGTCCTATGACACATACAGCACAAACTATAATAATTTTTTCCAAGCTTAAGGTTCACGACTTTTGGGAGGTAAAACCAAGGAAATAAAACTTCCTAAAGATAAAAAATTTAGTATCTCCTGTGACAGCCATATAACATTTATAGTACTGTATCATCTAAACACTTTGGAAATGTTTGGGGAATTTAAATGTGATATAAAATAAAGAAGATCATATCATCTGTGGGTGAAACATCATAACCTCTAGAGTTGAGCAAGGCAACCATTTATCACTGGAACAATTAATCATTCTAGAAAGGGGAAAGAAACACAGGGAAAAATACAAGGAGAATTATGCCAGATAGGATGAAATACGGTTAGATCGAAGTCTGGCTGAGGACCTGGGGTGATTAGCTGGCAATACTGAACCTTATTCTTTATTCTTTACTACAATGGCAAGAAGTATAAGAACACACAGTATTTTTCCTTCTTAGCATAAGTCGGGAGGCCAACATTTACCGTATTGAAATATTCCATCCCAGAACTGCTGAAGGCTTCTGCGATTTCTTTGGTTGTCACCACGCATGCCATTGGGTGACCATTGCCCATTGGTTTTCCCATTGTGACAATGTCTGGAACAAAATCTTCTCCGTGCATTTGGAAGCTCCAGAAATGTTTCCCAACTCGACCAAAGCCCACCTGAACTTCATCAGCTATAAACACACCTCCTGCTCTGTGGACATATCTGAAAAGCAAAAGGGAAATCTTGGGTCTTCAGGTCACCAAGAGTCCCCAAACCCACCCACAAAGATACAGATTATGGAGGAATAAAAAAATGTTGTTAACTTGAGGTTTGGAAATAGTTGTCAAAACCATTTCTGTGCTCAAATCCCCAGTGACATCTGCATGATGTCACTGACTTTGAAATATAATCACACACTTTCCAGAGTAGACATGTGCTTATTATTCAGTTTTGTGCTGCTTTGAGTAAGCCCTACTATGGCATTTTAAGTGGGGAGAGAAAGACATGAACAAGAAGTAGTGTTTAGCAGGCTTAGTCTTCAAATGTTTACTTATTGGTAAAGCATGGGCACCAGCCAGAGAGGATGCCAGGCTGGGGACTGGAGCAGAGCCCCGGAGGGCCCCCCCTGCCGGACCACATATAAACGCTTTATTTGCTGGATCTTGGGAAGGTGGAGAGGTTCTGGGGAGTCCTGGTGTGGCAGGTATGCCGAAGTGGCTATTTGCCAGCTAGTCCGGAAGTACTTTGATATTTTAACCAGGACGGCCTTGCAGAACTGTCACCAAGACTTCAGTTCGACCCAGAGAGCCCAAGTCAGGTACATACTCTGCCACTTTCTGGAAGTAGCCTGCTGGAGGGATTATTTGTCCGCCACAACTCTGCATGGATTCAGCAATAAAGGCAGCAATCTATACAAGAGAAGATGGGGTCAAAGTCCATTAGGTCCCCCTTGAACCCCCTAAAAAAGAGGACTTCTTACAGACCAGGTTATTTGCAAGATGGTTGGGAATGGCCCCATGGCAAGAGGCAAACAGGCCATGTGGTGACAAAGATAAGAAGAGATAGATGTCTGTGCTGGAAAAGCAACTGATCTGAAATTCATCCGTTTCTGAAATTCTAGAGTACCGGTGAAACCACTGTGTGAGAAACGGAGGAGAGGGCAACCTCCGGTTCCCCATTATTAATTCAAATGCAGTGTTTTCATTAGGATCAACTGAACAAAAATGATGTTTTGATCCGTCTTTGACACAATCTTCTAAAAAAATTACCCAGTGCTAAACCCATTACCGTGGTGCCTGTTTCCCCAGCTGGGTGATGAGGACAGCCTGAGCCTGGAATTTGCTCTCGGAAAAGAGGAGGGTGACTGTGGGCCACACGCATTAGTTACTGAGCTGTATTTCTAGTTCTTACCCTGAACCGGACTTAACGGAATCAGGCAATTCACAAGAGGAATTGCAGAGGAAATGCTCTAGAGGGGAAGAAAGGAGTAGAAAATAGGTGACAACGAACCAAGAAGAGAAAGCACAGACGAGATGAGACAGGAAGTCAAGAGAACCGAGGTTTTCGTCCAGACTACATCTCAGTAACTGTATTACCTTGGCTTAAGTTCTTCACTTTTAAATATTTCATTTAGTAGCTATAAAATGAAGCCACTGGACTTACGAGATTGCTTCTCTAAACTCCTTTGACTTTGTAAGCACATCTATTATTCTGAAGCACCCATCTTTTATTTTCTCATTGCTTTCAGCATTGTTAACAGGACAGCATCCGGTCCATAACTACTGGATGTTAATGTTCTCAAAAAGTTATCCATACCCTTTTAGCAGCAAAAAAACCCATGTGATCTTGGTAATGTAAAGTTTTTGTTTTGTTTTGTTTTGTTTTTTCCTGGAAGCACTCTCTACCATTCGTGTAAGGGGGGATGGGCTGCCCTTGAAGAAGAAAGGCATATGAAGGTCCCCATAACAGGGAGCACTGAGGGCCAGCTACACACATGTCACGTCTGGAGATATGCAAATGACTCTCCAGCCACTAGGATAAAAATATTTACATTGGAAAAAGTAAAGTCTTCATTTTTATCTCATTAAAAAATTTTTTTAATTTCCCTGTTTATGCCATAAGCCAGTTTAAAGGCAAAACATGTGTCCAGTCACTTTAAAACTCCACATGAGTAACCCCCAAACAGGCTGGAAATTTATGTTAAGCTGAAGAGAGTAGGGTGAAGACTGAAAAAATGGAAACTCTTCTTCTTACTGTGGAGGATTCTGGTTCTGTCTTTGAAGCCCAGGCTCAGGTTGGGGAAACATTTGCTCTGCCTTGGCTAACGCAGGCTCTGCAGCTTCAGGAAAGTTGTACCAGTTCAAGGGAGGCAGCAAGGCTTCCTGGGCCTGGGAGCCTGCATTGGTTCAAAGGCCCCAGGGCCACTGGGCCTCTTCCCTTCCCTTCCTCTTATATCACTCCCCTACCCCATGGTATTTTCATTTGGAAGAGTCTGTCCATGGGCCTCTCCCCCTACCTCTTCCGGGCAGAGTTTGCATCCACTGGGAAAGTGAGAAATTAGGCCACCAGTTCTAAAACAGGCATAGTGATTGCGTTTCCAGAATAAATAAAAATAGATAGTCTTAGTGGCTTGATCATAATAATGCACTTTTTGAAAAACAAACCAAGTGAAATGTAAGCAGAAATAAACAGAAAGGAATTGAGATCTAATCCTTTTCCACCTCGCCAATGTGTCACAGTGATTTCGATCCTCTTTACAAAAGATGGTAAGCTGTTTCCAAAGCTGTAAATACAAACCTTCCTTCCATTGCTATGAGCTTCTTTAATAATTTCCTTTACTTCATCTGCATAAGCGCTGGCTGGGTCTGCATGATCTTCTCTGTATTTGCCTCTGTAAGTATCTGGAGTTGGTGCCTGGAAACAACCAAATGGTAGTTTCTTAAGATCTACGGCAAAGAAGGATGATCCCAGGGTCTTGGGATCAAGCCCCACATTGGGCTTCTTGCTCAGCTGGGAGCCTGCTTTTACCTCTGTCTGCCTCTCCCTCTGCTTGTGCTTTCGCTCTCTCTCTATCTCTCTGACAAATAAATAAAACCTTTTTTAAAAAGTACTGTGAAAATATCTACTTCTGGGACAAATGAACTCTAAAAAAAGGCATTTCCCCACAAGAGCATATTGGAAAGGTGATTATGTGAGTTTAAGTGACTCTAGGTTTTTTCGTTCTGTTTCCTTAACATTTCTGAATTCTGTGAAAACCAAGACCTTGGTATCATGAACAGGAACTTGGATTTGCTCCTAGACCTTTATAAGTCAAGACTGCATCCCTATTCGAATCAAGAGCAAATTCACATCCATAAGTGTGATTATCGTATTTGAAAGTTTCAAGGGATGAACATTGTATTAACTATTCTACACAGAAAATAATACAACACTTACCAACTCTATAGCAAATTGTAATCATTGCAAACACTAGAATGCCTTAGTACTGATGCCAGGTCTTACCATTTTGAAAGAAGGAATTGACGATTCTCTTAAAGTCTACTGATCCTTAATTAAACTGCCAGAGCTTAAATGTTTCAAAAACAACTTGACTGGTTTCTCTATTTTCTTTATTATTTATTTTACTTCATAACTCTACATAATACTTTAGCATAGAGCAGTTTAATTTTGAGATATTCATACACACTAGATTCAACTCCAAATCTCAAGCTGGCATCAGTAGACAGGAAAAGAAACTGAAGACCAAAATAAAATGATAGCTGTGAATAACAGCCTTCGCTACCACCACACTAAGTTGATTGTGAAAACTCATCAGTGGATTTTAAACAACATTCTGTCATTGACTAGCTTTTCGACTGTGCTAAGTCACATAACGGCTCTAGATCTTAGTTTCTTTTTCACAGTTCCATTTTGATGAAAGGATTGAGCTGGATTATATCATTAGGCATTCTTCCAGAACCAGCTTTCTGATTCTTGGACTCTAAGATACTCACCACATGCACAAATGCTTTCTTGACATCTTTGCCCTTCCGGAATTTATATGGACTGATCTCAATTAAAGATGACAGGTGACCATGATAAGCGCTGAAAAGAAAAAGGACAGTAACCAAAATCATTCAGAGAAGGGAGTTTTTGTAGTATATGAAAAACAATAATGTGTATCATCTAGAAGAATCTTAACCTTAGTGCCAGATTTAACTGTAAAGGATCTAATTCTTTGTGGCAAGACTGGCCACTTTATTTGTCCAGTTCTCCTTAATCATGTAATAAAACACAGAGGAAACCAAGTATGGATCCTCATAGACTTTTTTTTAAGCAGGAAAAGAAAACTTAATTTCTTAGGATGATATTAGATGTGCTAAATTAGAGTGTCTAAATTCAAAAATTATTTTCTATAGATTCACGGAAAATTGCTAAGTATGTATTCTTTAAATGTATTTGACAGTTATATTCAGGCGAATTTTAAAAACAACTTTTTATCACAGAATGGGTTGTGTTTCTGTCAGGAATCGTTTCTGTGGGATGTTGGATTGCATATGCTGGACAAATACAGCTTGTTAAGAGCAAAAGATCTCTTCAGGAAGAACTAAGATTGAGAGGTGACCAAGTGACTGTGAGGTTTCTTTCTCTTGCTTAAAATACAGTTTTCTGTTTCTTGCTCAGAGGCATAAGTGGGAGATCTGGAAAAGAAATTTTTAAAAGTCCACAAACACATAAAACAGAGAGGACTTCCCTTAACAAAATTAAAGATGCTACAGAACCATAGTAAGTATGAGAATGATATGTATGTGACAGTAAGTATGTATCAGAATGAGAACAAAGAGAGGACTGGGACAGACACCAGCTCAGAGACACCTCCACACATAAATGTTAATGCAGTGGACACCTGGTGGATTTCACAGAGGCAGGAGAAGAGAAAGAAGAAAACATCTTTGTGATCTGGGGGGGGTGTGGTCCGTGTAGGGGGAGTGATATTAACAAAACATAGAACACATAAACTATACAATGAAAATGTTATCTTTTTGATTTGATTAAAATTAAGGATTTCAGTTGAAGGATACCATGGACAAAGCTAAAAGACAGATGATACAGTGGGAAAAGATATTTGAAATGTTTCAAACTTAAAGAGATTAATGCTTACAATGGCCATTCTCAACTTGGTCTGCATCACTTGGGAAACTTGGGAATCACTTGGGAAACTTAAAAATACATACTGTTTCCTGGGATCCACCCCTGATTTTTTTAAATTGGTCTAGGGTGGGGCCTGGGCACTGGAACTTAAAGAATTTTTTTCCCAGATAATTTTAAGACACAGTCAAGTTTGAGATCTTTTGATCTAGACTGTATAAGCAAAAACACAAACCATCAAGAAACAGAAGGGAATCCCAATAGAAAAATGGGCAAAGAATATGCATTCTGGTCCCGAGAACCTAGGAATATGTCATATGGCAAAGGGGTCTTGCAGGTTTGATTAAATTAAGAATCTTGAGATAGAGAGATAATCCTGGGGAGTGGGGAGTTCAGTGGAATCACAGGAGTCTTTACAGGTGAAAGGAAGAGGCAGCAGGACGGTAGTCAGAGGCAGGGGAAGCGAGGTGAGGATGGGGGCCATGTTAGGACTGGTGGAATGGTTGCTCCAAAGAGGGGACCCCTGCGCAGACAGCCTCTGCAAGCTGGGTAAGGCAAGGAAACAGAAGAAGCCTCCAGAAGGAGCACAATCCTGTTGACATCTTTATTTTGGCCCAGTGAAGACCCATTTTGGGTTTCTGTTGTACAGAACTGTGAGGAAATAAATTTGTGTTGCTTAAGCCACTACATTTGTGGTAATGTGTTAAGGCAGGAAAGAAAGTGAATATATGACCCAACACATAAAACAAGAGAAGCCTATATAAGGGCGAGAAATGAGGTATGTGCTCAATTTAACCCTCTGTGACTGAGATGAGTGGGGTGGAGAAGTAGGAAGAAAATTAAAAGAAAAAATCTTAAAGATGGGGTTGTTAGCTTTCTTGTTTAAAATGGAATGAAGTCACGTTAAGGAGATGAAATTCAATAACGGCTCGTAATTGTCGCAAACGAACGAGAAAGGACTATCTTTTACTTGGTTTCTTATTTTCTTCAAAATTTGCTCTACATTGTTATCTTTCGAATTGATTACAGTGGGTCATCACAATGGTGATGTGAACGTATAGAGTCTGAAGAAATTAATTATATTTTTATTTGGAAAATACTGAGTTACTCATTAGTGAAGCTCAATAAACGGTTAGTGATTCAGGCAAAGTCCATGAGGCCACGGTCATAGCATTCAAGAGAGACTCCCCCGTTTGCAGGAATTTGATGGAATTAAGTATTCTTTAGGGTTTGGCTGGCCTTGATACCTTGGTACACAATAAAATCATGGTGCCATATATCCGCCCTCCTCCCCGAGTGCTTGTAGTATCAGCACGGACAGGATCGATACAATTTTGTCTCTTGAAGGAGCTTCTTGTTTAGAAGTCTTACATCCCAAACTTACTGGTCAAGAGTGATCACATCTTGGTGGTCTCTGAACTGCCGAGCCAAGCGTAAGGCCAAGTCATTGGCTTCAGATCTATTAAGAGAACACAGAGAGGGGTCAAGGTGACATAAGTCCTTTTCAAAATATTTCAAAATGTTAATTACAAAAGTTGTAAGATCCCAGTTTTTCAGAAATGTAGGGGGGAAATAAGTACAAGTCCTCTCTTTGCCCTTTAGTCTGCCCCCACCCCCAGCAGTCTCACTTCATCCTTCTCATACAAGTTTCCCAGATGTCTTCAATAAAGAATGAAACACACAGAAGAAACCCGGTGCAAAGGATACGCTGCTCATTTCAGACTTCCGCCCAACTCAGCCGCGTGAGTAGGGGACTGACTTAGAGGATGTTAGGAAGCCCACATTAAGCCTGATCTTGAAGGGAGGAACGGGAGAACGAGAGCCCATTAACAGACCTCTGAACTATGTTGCACTGACCCAATACGGGATGAGCTTCTTATGGACAAAATAAGGCTCATAATTTTTCTATCTGGTTTACATAGCCTAAAGACACGAGTCAGACACAGAAGAAAATAATCACAAGTGGGATGTTTATTATCCGCCCAACATCATGCTCAGTGTTTGCTTGCATTTATTCTCCTAACTCCTTTGCAAGGCAAGTGCTGCCCTCTCCTTTTTGTGGATGAAGAAAGAGACTCAGAGAGGTTAAGGAGGCAGAGTAAGTTCTCACAGCTACTAAGAGATAGAGCCAGCATTCAGACCAAAGTCTGTTTAACTTCAAGATTATTCTCTGTACTTGCCCAGGTTCTATCATCTCCAGTCTCTGGGGACAGTCTTTGGGGCAATCCCCCTTTGACAGTATAGGATTCTTTAGAAGTGAAAGCCAAATATGATGGTATTTAATTTATTGAAGGCAAAGATGCTTTACAACAATAAATTAGATCCTAAAATACCTTAACTCTTTACTAAGAAAAAGGGACGATCTTTAAACTTGGTTTTAAAATCTCATTGCAAAGACAGAAGTGAATCACAGAATCACAGAATCAAATATTTACAGAATTTCCAATAGTTTTAATCCACTTATACTTAATTTCAAAAATACAAGTGTACACTGTATGCACAGAGGAAATCCCAATATAAAGTTGTGTTGCAAGCTTTTCACGTCAGTAGACGTGTATTTCCAAAAACATATTTTTAAGGTCTGCATAATATCCCACAAAATGGATATATAACTTGAATTTACAGAATTTAAAAGTTGGAACATATCCATTCTTTTGAACTTACTCCTTCCTTTTTTGTATTTGTGTTGAGGAAATTGCCTAAGAAACAAGTCAATCAAAAGTCTTACAGAAGTTACAGCTTGTTCAGTAGAATTCTTCTTTTGTAAAACCCCTCATTCATGCCTTAAAGAAACTACGGAGGCCCACTGATTCTTTAGCTACTTACTCTACTTCCTGAGGAGGTGAGAGCCATCTGACAGGTTAGGTTTTATCTTAGGAACCCCAGGCTTGGATATTTTTGCCATAGTTACCACCCAAGTATCTAACCTTCAGAGATAGTAAAGCATGCTAAGTACTCTTTCCCCATCTCTCTCCAAGGAAGCCACAGTCATAAGGAGTTGAATGGCACGCTCACGTTAATCATCAGTGGCTGGGTCAATCCCCTAGGACACACTGTTGGGGAGCCTATCAACCACGAGCTCAGGAAGTAAAGCCAAAAAACGGAACCATCAGGGCCCCATCGTGTGGTCACTTAGTAAATGGCAAGAATCTCCGGAAACCTGAGGTGTCTGGGCTCCCCCAGGAAATCAAGAAGAAAGGTATGTGTGGGGGCGTATAAAAACAGATTGGGGGTGGGCGCCTGGGTGGCTCAGTGGGTTAAGCCGCTGCCTTCGGCTCAGGTCATGATCCCAGAGTCCTGGGATCGAGTCCCGCATCGGGCTCGCTGCTCAGCAGGGAGCCTGCTTCCCTTCCTCTCTCTCTGCCTGCCTCTCTGCCTACTTGTGATCTCTCTCTGTCAAATAAATAAATAAAAAATCTTTAAAAAAAAAAAAAAACAGATTGGGGGGAATGGGGTCGGGGTGGGGGGGGGGAGCTGGAAACATACCCTGAGTTGGTAAAATAGCAAACAGAGAGTTTCTCCGGCAGGGTTGCTACAAGGCGCCTGGCGTACTCCACCATATTGTCGTGAAGGAATCGAGAATTCGTGTTTAGCAGCTCCATTTGCTTCACGGCAGCCTTGACCACTTCTGGATGACAGTGTCCCACTAAAATGCAGAAGACAAAAACCCAGAAAAGGAATGAGGATTCTAAATTCCCGGGAAGTTGGTGATATTCTGAAGCAAGGGGGGAAAAAAGATGAGCTTCTTTCTCCCCACACTCTGCTGTTAACCTGTTATGGGCTAGGACTATGGGCCCGTCCAGCCAAGGAACAGCAGCCCCTGTACCTCCCGGGGCAGAGATTAGTGGTGCCATGTCTGTCCCAGTCCACAAATGTACCCTTCCAAGCGCAACAGAGACAGGATACTTACCGTGGGCCACATTGTTGATGCAGTCCAGGTACCGTTCTCCTCTCTCGTCAAACATGTACTGTCGTTGGGCTCGCACTATTTTGATGGGATCCGCAGCAAAAAAAACTTTGCATGAGGGTCTAGAAATAAGGAAAGGAAACACTTTGATCTGGAAGGACTGCTCAGTGTTTTTCCTTCTCAATGAAGGTCATGATCAGTGGAAATTTATAGCTACATAAAGGAAAGGGAAAACACAACCTGGGTGACATACGTTATTATTATTATTTTTTTAAATTTCATATTAGCCTGGAAACTTTTACCTTAATCCCCCATTGGTGACCCTGCTCACATTTCGTATGTTTGTTATATTAAATTTGCCATGATTTGACAACTGTTTAGAGGCACCTGGGTTCACTCTGACAACTCTAATTACACAAACCAATAACTAATATTCCTCTGGGACGTTTTGTTCTACCAGAAAATGAAACAAACAAACAAACTTTTTTTTTGAGGTTTATGATGTGTCAGGACCTGACAAATATTACAAATATCATTTCATTTAATCCTGCCAATAATCTTATGAAATAGGGGTTATTATCATTCTCATTTTTTAGGTGAGGAAACTGAGGCACAGAAAAATCAAGAAACTTGTTCAAGATTACAGCCAGGAAATGGAAAAAACAGAATTTGAAAGTAGACCATTCTATACTGCAGCCCAAAACAGTGTTTGCTTGCTTTCTCTTGCTCCCTTTGTAATCTAATTGATAAAGAAATGAATAGCACCGAGAGCTAAATATAAATAAATTGGTAATAAATACTATAAAAAAGATTTTTATAGGAAACCATTTCCAAGTCTTTTGAAGGGTATTTGTCCTGTACCAAAGAGATTTTCAATTCTTAAATAATGAAATCCAATTATTCTTTTAACCTCTTAATCCATTATTTAGAGCAAAATAAAAGGTCATCCATATTTTTGGTTATTTGGATGAATGTCTGGAGTATAAATCTTAGCAACATAGAACCATCACAAAGTTTTCTGATGTTGGCCCTATGGACATGTAGAAACTAAAATGTAATAGATACTTATTATTACTATTATTATTACTTAAAGACTTTATTTATTTATTTGACAGAGAGAGAAAAAGCACAAGCAGGGGGAGAATCAGGTTCCCTGCTGAGCAAGGAGCTCCATGAGGGAATCTGTCCCGGGATCCTGGGATCATGACCTGAGCTAAAGCAGGTGCTTAACCCAATAAGCCACCCAGGCGTCCCTGGAATATATTATTTTTATTTTGGTGATTTTGCATGCAGAAACAAAAATATGTGACATGCGTTGCAGGTATTTTGGAGAGTAACTAAATGTTTATATATTAAATCGATATGCAAGTGTTTAGAAGGTATTTTAACTATTGTGTATAGGTAATCTTAATTTAAAATTGCCTCAGATTAAGCATCATCAGTTAAAATGGGAAGCAATATTTAATGAGAATTTCTTATTGGTTCAATCCCAGCTGTTAGCTTACACCTCTGAGTTAAAAGCCAAAGCAAACCTTTGTCATGAATGTGGGCTGTGAACTGCAGACTTCACCTTCTCTTGCTAAGGGTATTTTCCACCTCGCCACTCAGATTTCAGGTAAAATTCTTTCAGGCTGTCCCTGCTTACATTCCTCCCTTCACAGAATTTATTCAGTTCACAGTGGAAATCACTGGGTTTGCACTGGACTCTAACTACATTGCAGGATTGAAAACTAACAGAATGGAGTGGTGATTAGAAAAGGATAAGGGGGGGGGCACCTGGGTGGCTCAGTGGGTTAAGGCCTCTGCCTTCAGCTCAGGTCATGATCTCGGGGTCCTGGGATTGAGTCCCGCGGGGGGGGGGGGGTCCCTGCTCAGAGGGGAGCCTGCTTCCTCCTCTATCTCTGTCTGCCTGCTTGTGATCTCTCTCTGTCAAGTAAATACTTAAAAAAAAAAAGAAAAAAAAAAAAAGAAAAGGACAAGGAGTGGCTGGGTAATGAGGGAGGAATTGGACCATTTTGGCTTTTCCTGCGTGGAGGTGAGAGAGCTCAGCCAGTCTCCTAAAAGGCCATCTAGAAACTTCCCGGGTTGAGACCAGGAGATGAGTAGGAGCAGCCGCCTAGTATTTCTCAGAAGAGAATACCAGTTCTTTTCTTTCTTATGTCCCAGTCCTCTCTCACGTTCACCCGCGACACTGCTTGTTAATTACGTGTGACTATTGCCGGCCTTTGACTTGACAGTGGCCACAGTCATCATTGATATTTACAGGTGCCTTTTTAAAAACCAGATTGTTATTATTAACGCTTATTAATCTCCCTTGCTGGCTCCTGTGAAGCAGAAAGTTACTCCTATTTGCACAGAAGAGGAAATGAAAGTAATCTGACAGAGGTCACGCAGGTAACGAGGCACCCTACTAGGGCCAGAGCCCAGGCCAGACTCCGCGTTCAGTCCCGTGCTCTAACCAGTCTTCTACCGAGTCGTTTGTAACATGGGCGAAGCAAAAGCAGACTGGAGAGAACACTGCTCCTTTTCATTGTACTGAGGGCACAGCTTGGGAGACCAAGGTGGGTAAGTGGCATTTTACCCTTCAGAAAGTGGTTGTAAGGGTTTTTTTTGTTTGTTTTTTGTTTGTTTGTTTGTTTTTTAACTTGCCCGGATTAGCCCTTTATCTAACCAAACATGGAAGAAGAAAAAGTTCACTTTTAGCAAAAGCTGTCAGAATTCGTTTCTGTTCATAGCCAGTATCGAAAATATTTTTTCAGTTCCTAGTTTGGAGGAACGTTCGAGTTGGTGGGATTTGGCGGAGAGCTACCCAGCTTCCCTCGCAGCGCCCATCCCTGGACTGGAGTTCCCCTCCTGGGGCATTAACCTTCGCGGGTCAACTCTTCCCGCCGCCCGCAGCCCCCAAGCGCCGGCTGGCTGCGGAGCGCCGGGACAGCGCGCGCGGAGGGGCTGCGGGCACCCGGGGCGGGCGCGGGGGGCGGGTGGCGGCGCGCGTGCGCAGGTGCGGCGCGGCTTGGAGGTGGCCTCTCGCGTGCACCCGGCCGGCCTCAGCCCTGTCGCCGTCCGGCTCGCGGCTACCTCCCTGGCTGCGGCTTCACGCCCCCTGCGCTAGTTCTTTCCCCGCTCTGAGCCTCTCCTCGCGGCTTTGGAGCCCTCACCCGATGTGCTTCCTCCTCAGCTCCAGGGTGTCCTGCTTGCTGTACAGCTCGCACATGGTGGCGCGGCCTCCGGGCGCTCCCCGGGGCTCCCGGTCGCGTGTGTGCGCCTCCCTCGCAAGCGCGCGGCTGCCTCCGCGGCGGGCCTTTTCCGCCTGATCCCTTCTGGGGGTCCCTTTGCCCTGGGCGTCGGAAGTCACCGGAGGCATCAACTAGCTGGGGTCATCCCCCTTTTAAGTCTTGCCCTGCCTTCGCTCTTCGCCAAGCCCCACCCTCCCATTCCCCTCCTCCGCCCGGTGCCTGCTTTGGCAAGTCGCCGGACTAGCCATTCAATCGCCACCACCCCTGCCCCTGGTCTAACTGGCTCCCGTCCCTGCCCTGCGCTTCCCATTTGCCCTCCTAATCCTTGCTGCTGCTTCGGACTCGCCTTCAATTTCCCTAATTTGGCCTTGCCTTCGCCTTTTGCTCCTGCCCGCGAATTCCTTCCTTACCTCCTCCTTTCTCGTTTCTTTTTGGTGTATCCCCTTATGTTCTTATAAAGGTCTGAGTTAACCCAGACTCGACAGTCGTCTCCTTTCTCACTTTGAGCGTATTTCACTACCATAACCTGTAACTCAGCAAAAGTAACAAGTCACATGCCCTGAAGAAAAGGAACAGGGGACTTAGCTCGGTACTTGTTGGGAATGATAATGTATACAGTGTTTCAAAGATCCACTTTAATTGCACTTCTAATTTCTCTACTACTATAGAGATTATAAAACATATACCTTACCTGGTTCAGTTCTTGAGACAACCCTGAGAGATGATCAGATTTATCAAGCCATTAACATATGGGGAAAGTGAGGTTATTCCTTGTCCCATGATTACATGTCTACCTGGTGGTGCCCTTGGAATTCGTTCCTAGGTTTCTTGACTTCCTTTGGGATGATCTTCACACACGGATTAAATTGGAGGTTCAATATCTCCTCAGAGTTAATTCTAATTCACTATACCATTAAGTCATGTGATTTTAAGAACTAAACATCCTCTGATTGAACTCCCCTGTTCTGGTAGATAAGAGCAGTGAGGCACAGAAAAGGTAGTCCTATTCAAGGTCATGCAACTACTTAGCCATAGAGTTTAAACTAGATCATTTCATTCTTTCTGTGTTTTGAAAGGAAGCGAAGAAATTTACCTATAACAACACACTTGAAAAATGTTTGCAGACAATCTTCCTCCTGAATGAAGTTATAAATTTATATTAAGGCACTGCAGAAGCAGTATTACTGCATTGCCTAAGATAAGTTGAGAAACCGAGTCCTATGAGGAACAGTGTGGTAAGAATCCTGGTGATTTAAATAAAGAGCAGAGGGCACTTAGGAAACTTGCAAGAAACCCCAATCACATAATCATGGTCTACTTCCATACTTGAAAGATGATGCCAAATGTACATTTATTCTCAAAACACCTAGACCTGGTGAAATCACAGATAAGCCATGCTTTTTCTATAAATCTCCATGGTTTCTTATTATTCCCAGTACTTTAAAATATGTTCTGTAGGGACGCCTGGGTGGCTCAGTTGGTTAAGCTGCTGCCTTCAGCTCAGGTCATGATCCCAGAGTCCTGGGATCGAGTCCCACATCGGGCTCCTTGCTCGGCAGGGAGCCTGCTTCTCCCTCTGCCTCTGCCTGCCACTCTGTATGCCTGTGCTCACTCTCTCTTCCTCTCTCTCTCTGATAAATAAATAAAATCTTTAAAAAAAAAACAATGAATATTAAAAAAATATATATATATGTTCTGTAAATAATGCTGGACCAAGAGTCTTAGGGCCTAGATCTGGTTCTTCCATAAATTGGTTGTGCTTCTTGACCTTTTAGAGGCCAAATTTCTTTGTACTAAAATAAATAAATAAATAAATAAAAATAAAAATCTCTCTTCCACCAAAGTATTATAAAGAACGCTTTAAAGTATTGTAAAGTCCACAAACAATGTGGCAGGATCATTGTTAAGGTCTCAATGATCCTATTCTTTTTTTTTTTTTTTTTAATACCTGACCTCTCAGCAGTTGACCACTCCTTTCTCCTCAAAGCATTTACTCTTGATTTCTTGGCACCACCACACTTCCCTCATTTTCTTCTTCTGTCACTCAACATTGATATGTTCATATCTCTGAGGGTAAGGTCTTGGGCCATTTCTTTTCTCTGTGCTCTTTCCCAAGGTAATCAACCATGACTCCTTTGGACTGAGGACCCATCAAAGTGCCACATTTACATCTCCACCCAGATCTTCTTGGTCCCAGACTCTCATTTCTATTTCCTTTCTTGACTTCTCTACTTTGATATTTCATAGATACCTCAGCCTGAATGAGTCCAAAATGGAAGCTTTGATCCCCACCCACAAGAGACTGCCTTTGATAGGGCCCCTTGCCCCCCAACCAGGCATTCATGGGCTCATTCAAAATATATCAAATGCTCACTGTATGTCCCTGAATGTTTCAGTTGCAGGAGAGAACAGTGAACTAGACTGAATGGACACACCCTCGGTGGCTTGTGCACTGGCCAGCATAGGGCCACTAGCCACCAGTGATTTTTGAGGACTTAAAATGTGCTAGTCTGAATTGAGATGTGCTCTCAGCGTAAAATATACACTGTATTTTGATGACCTTATACAAAAAACCCCTTTAACACTTCTCATTGAGTGTTATATTGCTTACTTGTTGGAGAAATATTCTAGATACATTGAATTAAGCAAAATATATCATTAAGATAAATTTCACCTCTTTTTTAAATGTGGCTTCTAGCAAATTTAAAATTTCATATGTGGCTTGCATTACTTTTCTATTGGATGGGATTATTCTAGATTAAGTTAAATTATTTTTAAGCCCTGTTGACTCCACTTCAAAATACATGCTAAATCTATCTGCTACCACGCTTTGGAAGCCTTCTGCATTTCCTCCAAGACTTATGCAGATGCATTTCCTTGCTTCCCCCTCCCACCCCGTGCAGACTCAATCAGATCCTGTCCTTTCCCTTCCTAAAACCCAGCAGTGACTTCCAGCTTTCTTCTCCAGGCTCAGTCTCTCCTGACCCCCCAACCCCATATTCCTTGTCCTTTATGACTTCAAGACTGCATCAGAGAAGTCATTCTTGACTACTCTGCCTCATGTAATTTTCAGTTAATTAAAAACATCTCTGTTCCTCTGTCTGAATCCCCTTTTTGGTCTTTATCTGCCTTGTTCATCACTGTACCTCAGCACTATCACTACGCTTGACCTATGGTGGATTGATAAATATTTGTCGACTGATGGGCTGACTGACTGAAACAGGAAAGATATTTAAAGACTTAATACCTTGCTTTGAAGATGAAATTTCTTACTGGCAATATAGCCCTTGAAACTGTTGCCTCTATTTGCCGGTTGATGGCCAACTTATATTTTAACCATTTCTTTAGGAGAGAGATGCTCAGATTCACTATTTTTTATGGGAAAGCAAGTTACTGTTGCAAAAAGTTATTTCCCCATTGTCTTACTTATTTCACAAAGTGGAATACTATAATATTACATTAAAATTATAGTATCAACGAAGTACCAGGGACAGTTTTCAAATAAAGAGTAGACATATAATAACACCAAAATAAAGATAGATGAAAGTCAACAGTTCACCCTTTACAAAGTTTTGTCAAAAAACAAATTCTAAGATATATTTTGGGTATGTTTTCTTGTGTACCTCTCTGTCATATGACTGTCTGGGAGGAGTGGGTGCTGGAGTGCCTTTCCTCCCGGAAGTAGACACTGTTCAGTTTTGGTCTTGATCCTATCGATTGGATCACACTACTGAGTGAGTTCTGACCTGAAGACCACAGATCAGTCAACCATCTAGGCTTGGCCAAACAAACCATGCTCTGCGTGACTGATATGAGAAGACACGGCATGCATGAGCTTGGGACCATCAGAATTTCACTCAGTAGTCTGATGAGAAGAGTCTAAATGGCAAGTTCCAATTTTCTTGTCAGTGAGAAACAAGCCAAGGTGAGTGAACTCTATGTCCCCAACAATAGAGGCCCTCCAGCTTATTATACAATACTCAAGATAGAATGTGAACATTTGACTGGTTCCTCACTGTTTCCTGTTACCCTGTCCTGCCCTGCCCTACCCTGCCGTTTCCTGAAATCATACATCATCTGGGACAAGAGCTGGGTGTGATGTTTTTTTTTTGACATGACACACCATATCCACAGAGGGTCTCCTTTGCCCCGACAGACCTTGCACGAGAGCGCGGGTCATATGTCTTAACTTCCCCTGAGAGCCCCCACTGATGTCAGCATGTGTGTACAATTGTGCACTCAGCTCCTAGTTCACAGCAGGAAGAACCTGACAGGCCCTTCCATCCCTGGGACTTGAACACCTCTTAAATGGAGCCATCTAACTACTCACAATGTGTGCGTGTGTGTGTGTGTGTGTTCCTACGGTACACCGACAGCACATAGGGCTCGTTCAAACCTATTCCTCTCCTCTTTCCATCCTGAGGTTCCCCCTAAACTAAGTCCACAGGAATCTTCCAGACCTGTGATTGAGTGTAACAGGAGGAGCCTTCTGAGAGTGTGTGCGGTGATGGAGAAAGGTGATATTTTAAACACCTGAGGCTCGTCTTACATTTACTGGAACTGTAGCAGCCCAGAAGCCATGTAAACACTCAAGAGGCTGGTACTGGAACTTGCACTTCGTGATGCCCTAGATGCAGACAGAGATCTAGAATATGGCCTCTGTTTCTTTCTAGTGAGTTTGTTTCTAGCAATGAAGGGGTCCAGAATATGCCACTGTGGCGTAAAAATTATTTTGAGCTCTGGGCATTTGAGAATCAATGGAGCAGGAAGGGGCTCTTTCCCTAAACTCCCTTTATCTGTCCAACAGCAGAGTCCCCGCCCCCCGAGCCCCACAGCAAAAACTCAAGTGTCATAAATCATCTCTTCCTCTTCACAGCCAGGGACACAATCTTACCACCTGGATACGAGAACTTCTGAACAGACACAATCACAAAACTCCCATGCTCGCCAGTTATTCTCCTAGGGGCCCATTTAGCTTCCCTAAATGTCATTTGTTTTCCCATAAGTACTCTTTCTCCCCTTTCCTTTCTCCCATTAAGATGGTGTATAAGCTCTGGGAGAGCTGGGTGGCGCAGTGGGTTAAGTGACTGACTCTTGGTTTTAACTTAGGTTGTAATCTCAGGGGTGGGACTGGGCTCCGTGCTCAGTGAAGAGTCGCTTAAGACTTTCTCCCTCTCCCTCTCCCACCCTCCCTCTCTCTCTCTCTCTCTCTCAAATAAATAAATAAATCTTATATATATTTTATATATATATGTATTATGTATAATACATATATATATAAAGAGATGGTATGGGTGTCTGGGTGGCTCAGTCAGATAAGTATCTGCCATCTTAAGTTAGCTGTTGTTTTTCATTATTACTATCTTTGGAATATCCTTCAGTACTTGTGAAGTGCAATCAGAAATTGATGGACAGGGGCGCCTGAGTGTCTCAGTGGGTTAAAGCCTCTGCCTTCGGCTCAGGTCACGATCCCAGGGTCCAGGGATCAAGACCCACATCTCTCCCTTTCCCCTGCTCATGTTCTTGTTCTCTCTCTCAGATAATAAATAAAAGCTTAAAAAGAAGAAAAGATGGTATATAAGCTCCAGATTCTAACTGCCCTATTGAGTCACATTTTCCTGTGTGCTTCCTCATAAACAAACACAAATTTTTCTTGGGCAAATTGATAAAGGGGACAACTGGATGGACTGCACACGGGTTCCTTCTTACTCCAACTGGGTAATATGCAACTATGCCAGGACCAAGAAGAGTTTTTCAAGGACATAATCCATGTGAAGTCTTGTTATTTTCCTCCAAAGAGCTGGCAGTAGTTGGGGGTAAGTAACAAAGTCCCAAGTTCAGCTACTTCTGGGCTGGGGCAGTGCATTGCTCTGCAGGACGCTTCCAGAATGCAGAAGGAAACCAATGTTCCATTCCATTGCTCTCCGTTCCAGCTGCCCCTGGAAGCTTTTGCAGTCAGAGAATGACGGATTCTCGCCTCTCTTGGCAGTTGGTTATCTACCGGTACTCAAAAAACTCTTATTTCAAGGAACACATTTTTTTTTTTTTTAAAGGAACACATTTTTTAAAAACACCGATATAGGCAATCTGAATGTTGAAAATATTTTTTTAAGATTTTATTTATTTATTTGACAGAGAGAGATCGTAAGTAAGTAAAGCAGCAGGCGGGGTGGGGGGGGGGGGTTGGAGCCGGCTCCCCGCTGAGCAGAGCCCGATTCGGGGCTTGATCCCAGTACCCTGGGATCATGACCTGAGCATGAGGCAGAGGCTTTAACCCACTGAATCACCTGGGCGCCCCAATGTCACTGTCTCTTATTGTAATTATACTGACAGCCTCTTAATTACTCCAGCAGCTTCTGCTTGGGTCCTCCTCCGGGGCCCCGTCCTCAAAACAGCCTCATTGGCTAGGAAAGCTCGGTCTTCCCACTCTCCTACAAACACTTCTTAATAATTTCCCGCTGGTTTTAGACTACAATCCATGATCCTGAGCAAGGCCCTGTGTCTTCCAGCCTCCTGGTCTCTTCCAGCCTCTTGCGCCTTCAAGCCCGGGTACACTGGCTCCCCGGAGCTGCCTCATCCGGGTCCTCCAGTGGGAAACCCTCTTGAGGCCCTAGGCTACTCCCACTTCTTCCCCTTCCCTCAGGCCTCAGCCTCCATGCGAGGATTGTTCCCCGTCAGCCACCACCCCACCCCTTAGGAAATCATCTCCAGCCAGCCTTTCTCTGTTAGGTATTTCCTCAGGAAATCCCATACTTTCCCTCAGGTGTGTTTGTCACAGTCATAACTAATGAATAAATGAGTTGTATCACTGTGTGTTGAAGGAAGGTCTATATTTCCCTCCAAAAATGAAAGTCCCACTGGCTAGAGTCCCACTCTATCCCTTGTGTCCCAGGGCCCAGCACGTAGTAGGTACTCAATAAATACTTTTAAAGTAAAGATCCTATGTGCTTACTGGTGTAATGGCGGTTACAGCTAACAAATGACTATCTCCATTTTCAGAGAAGGGAATGGAGACTCAGGTCATAGGCTGGGCTCCAGGCCACAGGGCTGCTTTGGGGTAGAGTGAGGTCAAGATCTAAATCTCATGACCCTGTCGTTCTGTCCAGCCACCTGGAGTGCTACCTGGTGCGCCATAATTACCTACCTTCTCCTCAGAACTCCTTCCTTAGGGATCCTGTGTTTATTTGCTTTTTCACACTGCCAATCTAGTCTGCTGACAGAGGGTTAATGTGGCTCCTGCCAGCGTGGAAGTCTGATAGGATCAGCTGCATTTCCTGGAGAAAGTCTGTGTTGGGCCGGTCGCTGTCCCACCAAGAAATAGTCCTTAAGGCCACCACGGCAGCGTTTGGCAGATGTGTTAGCTCGTTCTATGTGGAAAAAAAAAGTCCAGAAACATCAGTAAGTGTATTGAGTCACAAATGGGGTGACCCTGCAAGGAAAGGCGTGGGACCCAGGGGCACCCAGGCTTCCAGGCCGGCTGCCAGGATCAGCCTCCCTGGGAACTGGCAGGCCTGTGAGCCACGTGGCTGCCAAGTGCCTGGCCAACAAGATTCCTTTCTTCCTGACTTGCCTCGGAGGCTGAGGGAGATGGGAACAGGCCAGTCACAGCCAAGGTTATATAAGATGTATGTTTGATTTAAGCAGTGGAGATAAAGCAGTGTCAAACTTGATGTTGGATGTTTGGAATTATAAGCTTATAAAAGTGAAGTAGCCTGAGGTTTTCCTGACCGGCAGTTTCTGTAGCCTTGATGTTACTCCGCAGCCCAGTTTTCCCAGTGATAAAGACCTGTGGTGGGTTCGGTAGCCGCATGGCCACTGTCAAAGCCAGAGTTGTGCCTCCTCTGGGAAGGCAAAAAAACACCTTGAGAAGGTTTCTAGATATGAAATAATAGGCCTCAGGAGAGGGTCTTAATAAGAGGGGCCCTGAGACTGAATGACTGTGTGTGAAAAAGGGGAAGGAGTCCTTGCTGCAGAGACAGGGGCTCAAGGAGAGAGGACAGAGGGTGAAGAAGAGACAGATGAGCCTCCTAATGGGAGCTGGGGCTTGGGTGGAAGGAAAGGTCTGAGAACTTTTTTATTTTTGAACAGAAGTACGGGGCTGTCTGGTACACACTCCTGGGACCACTGTGGAACTCGTGGGGATGGGGCTAGATCCTGGAGATGGGTCCTGTGGAGAATGGGAACAGCAGTCAGCTGAGACAGGACCCTGGAGACCAAAGTGGCTGGGACAGAGCAGCACCCCGGATGCTCTCCTCCCAAGATGCACAGAGGGGTTTGTAGAGACGGTTGTCTAGATTTCGAGGGGCAGGAGAAACCCCGCTGACACCTGGGAGGTGTCCGTAGAGCTTGTTCCCCAGACCTGTCTTTTCTTCTCTCCATCTCTCACACCTCATTTCTTTTTAGGGAAACTGGGGTAGAGGAACAGGGGTTTTGGAGATAGACTGACCTGAATTTGAAGCTGAGCTCTGTTTCAGCTGCTTAACCTGTTTGAGGTGCAATTTTGTTAGCCATAAAAAGGATCTTCCAGGATACAGGATTATGGGAGCATTCCAATGATCATCTCTCTCTTTTTAATAAGTAGACTCCACCTTTGAAGCCCACCATAGGGCTTCAACTCATGGCCCTGAGATCAAGACCTGAGCTGGGATCAAGAGTCAGACACTTAATGGACTGAGCTACCCAGGTGCCCTTGGGGTGCTCAAATTCAATGGCAAATCACGCGTGGGTTAGAGCTCAGGGCCCAGAGTCAGATTGCTTGATTCCACCATTTGTTGGCTCTATGAGTTTTGGGCGAGTTATTCAACCTCCTCTTATGGAAAATAGGGCAAATATTAGGTCATTGCGAGGATCAGATGAGATAATACAGTAAAGCATTCAGAATAGTGCCTGCCATTATAGCAACTGTTTAGTAAGTGCTAGCACTACTCTTATTGTTATTATTACATATATAAAATGTCTGGTCTTAGTAGAATATTAATTGCTACTTTTTGCTGTTAATTTTATAGAAATAAACATCTAGGAATGCCTATGCTATCAACACATGTTTTCCCAGAAGAGTTAATTAAAAGAGAACCAAATGACTGCAAACATCAGGGATGGTTCATAGAAGCCTTAAACCCTTCTTCACTTACTCTGTCCTGTGTAAAGACTTCTGGCTACAACGATTTAAAATGTTGTTGATATATAAGTATATTTTATTTGCAAAAAAAAAAATGCCATCAGTTCTAAGAAATATACTTTCTGTCTTTCCTTGAACTTCAACAATCTCCTTGTAAATTGAATGGCCAGTGTTCAGCCTCTCCCTGCCAGAGGATGCGCTGACTTAATGCTCCTCAGTTTTCTCCCGTGTACATTCATTTTCTTAGTATTGCTTTAGGTTGATTGTTAATGACTTTCCATTGTTATTTGAGGGATACATCTACATGCCAGAATTTTGAATGCCATACCAAATAAAGGGGTTTAAAAAGCAGGTTCTGTAAAGTCACTGTTCCTATAAATTGTCTCTGTTCCTTTCTGGTCTGTGTTATTTTTGGGCTCTCTCCACTCAAAGAATCCCCTTTAATATTTCCTGCAGGGCTGGTTTAGTGATCACAAATTCCTTTAGTTTTTGTTTGTCCTGGAAACTCTTTATCTCTCCTATTCTGAATGACAGGCTTGCTGGATAAAGTATTCTTGGGTGCATGATTTCCCCATTTAGCATGTTGAATATGTCATGCCAGTCCCTTCTGCCTGCCAGGTCTCTGTCCACAGGTGTGCTGCCAGTATTATGCGTCTACCCTTGTAAGGGCCTCTTGTCCTGAGCTGCTTTCAGGATTTTCTCTTACCTTGCTATGAATGCAGAAAGAAAATGTATATATTATACAATGGAATATTATTCAGCCATCAAAAAGAATGAAGTCTTGCCATTTGCAATGTAGATGGAACTAGAAGGTATTATGCTAAGTGAAGTAAGTCAATCGGAGAAAGACAAATACCATATGATTTCACTGATATGTGAAATTAAGACTTTAGGAAAAAAAACAGATGAATATAGGGGAAGGGAAGGAAAAATAAAACAAGATGAAAACAGAGAGGAAGGCAAAACATAAGAGACTTAACTCTAGGAGCAAACTGAGGGTTGCTGGAGGGGTAGAAGGTAGCGGGAGGGGATAACTGGGTGACGGGCATTAAGGAGGGCACTTGATGTAATGAGCACTGGGTGTTGTATGCAATTGATGAATCACTGCATTCTACCCCTGAAACTAATATAAAAAAATAAAATAGAGGTGCTTGGGTGGCTCAGTTGTCAAGCATTCTACTCTTGATTTCTGCTCAGGTCATGATCTCAGTGTTGTAAGATCAAACCCCATGTGGGAGTCCATGATCAGTGGGGCGTCTGCTTCTCTACTTCTTTCTCCCACACTGCCCCTCACCCTGCTCTCTCTCTCTCTCAAATGAATAAATAAATCTTTAAAAATATATATAAAGGGGCACCTGGATGGCTCAGTCAGTTAAGCGTCTGCCTTTGGCTCGGGTTATGATCCTGGAGTCCTGGGATCAAGCCCCACATTGAGATCTTTGTCCAGCGGGGAGTCTGCTTCTCCCCCTCATTCTCCCTCTGTGCTCTCTCTCCTAAATAAATAAATAAATCTTTAAAATAAACAAACAAACAAATAAATAAATACAAACATACAAGCTTTAAAAAAAAGAAAAAGCAGGTCTGGAAAAGTAAGCTTTCCAGCCACTTGTCTCTCTGGAGAATAACTATTTAGTGCTGATTTTGAGGCACCCTCCCAAGGTTGAGCACAGCTTGATGGGACAGTTAGGGCTTTGATGACCAGGAGGGGATCTGGGTTCAAGTCCTGGCTCTGAGCTTATGCATGTGATCACAGTCAAATCATTTAATTTTTCTCTTTGGTTTCCTCAGTTGAAATAGAGCAGCCGATTCTGGGAGGCAAGTGGGTAGATTATTGATATCATCCTGACCATAGGTCAGTGCTCTGCAAGTCCTGGTTCTTACTGCTTACTTGCTAGGATACTTTAGTGAAATTTCAGGCTCCAAACTAGACTCTTTCCCACCCCTAGTTGAGGAAATAATTCAATCCAGGAGTGGTGAATTACTGGGAAGGACTGAGCGTGAGTGGCTACTTGTATTCCCTAGCTATGAAAAAGACGTCTCCCTGCACAGGATCGTGATCTTGAGTTCAATGGTTCTGAATCCTTTGATCGTAGTGCTATGTGCTATGTCCTACTCCTGAGTCCCCGGCACACAGCTGCAGCTTGGTGAAAGATCTCGTCAGACATTTGAAATCCTCTACCTGAGGCTGGAGTCTGGTCCCCGTGCCCTACTTTCTAGGGGGTACTTAGAGCCATCGTTCACTTTCCTGAGCTCGTTTTTTTGAGTCTGTAAAATTCAGCTGACAAAATCAATGTGAAATGATTTTTAAGGGAAATATTAGAAAGATATGTTATTTTGTGAGAAGTTGATATGAATGTTTCTAGAAATAAGTACTCAGGCTTGCCTAGAGCTTGTTTTTCTTCCCTTTTGGGCAATGCAGGTGATCTTAGGCACCTCGTCCTTTCCCTTTACAGTGTTGAGACATTTGGGCAAGGTCCTAGATACAAGAAAGGCTATAAAATGCTTATTAGTCAAATTTTGCTAATTATTAGCCACAGTGAGTGATCCGAAGGAGAAAGACAAAGATTTTGGGGGGGGGGTTTATGATGTGAAGTTAAACTACCATTGTGCTTTAATTTGGATGACTTTGGAGAGTGTAGAAGGGACTTCGTATATGACAACATACTATAGATCCTTGGTTTCAAGCTCAGAAATGAATGAAAAGACACTTTCCTTTATTTGTAAATGTCTGTTTCTTTCTGAATTCTCGATCCACTTTCTCTTTTGTACCTCAATAAACACAGCTAATAATTAGTTGAGGTTGAAGGGGAAAGTACATGCTGTCCGCCTTAGTCTAACTACCCTTGTCCTAGAATGTTCGTCAGCTTCAGCAGAACTACTGGATGTTCCATTTGCTGGGAAACCTCCTTCAAATTCTTCTGGTCTTGGGGTTCACTAGGGCTTAGAGCCACCCATGGTTTCAGGGACCAGCCCTAGGAGTATAGTTCATTGCTGGACAGGTCCCTGCTCTGGCGGGACAATGTCTGACAGTGATGTATTGCCATCTCTTTCTTCTTCCTGTCTTTTTCTTCCTTCCTTCTTCCTTCCTTCCTTCCATCCTTCCTTTCTTCCTTTCTCTCTTTCTTTCCTTATTATATTAAATGTTACCAAATATTTGAAGCTTCCTTTGTTCCAAACCCACTTCCCCCAATTCCTTTCTCTCACTCCCGGAAGGAAATCCTATCCTGAACTCCAAGACGGTCTTTACAGCCCAGTTTTTATACTTTGCTTTATTCCTCATCCATAACAATGTAGTATGGCTTTGTGTTCAACTATATGTCAATGCCATCATCCAATACATATAATTCTGTAAATTTCTGCTTTTCCTCAGCATTGTGTTTTTGAGATTTAGCCATGTTTTCACATGTAGAACTAGTGAATTAGTTTTAACTGCTGTGTGGGATTCCATTGTATGATTGTACTCCTATCCCATCCTTCAGTAGCACCATACTCTAGCCCTACATAGCATGCTAACATTACTATACTACTTCTGTAGCTTTGTTTCTTTTAAAGTGTAGGAGTTTTACTACTTTACATGTAGGTCATTAATCCACGTGGAAGTTACTTTTCTGTATACCATGAGGCAGAAATTTTATTTTCTTCCATATGAGTTATCCCCATATTTATTCAACTCTTTGACATTATGTATGACAAAAGTGAGGCCCAGAGAGATAGAGTGACTTGCTCAATGACACACAATGTCCCTGTGGTGGGACTGTGTCAGAGAAGACATTTTCCTTTTTCCCTTTGTTTTTTTGACCTGACAATGAGGAGTTATTTTTGTATTACATGATTCTTTATGAATTAATATTTGAATTACATTCAAATAACTGAATTTGTAAAATTGAGGTATAATTGACATATAACATTATGTTAGTTTCAAGTGCATGGAATAATGATTCAATATTTGTATATACTGCAGAATGATCACCACAATAAATCTGACACAACATCTGACACCATATGGCATTGCGAAATTTTTTTTTTCTTATGAGAAAGACACTTATGACCTACTCTCTTAGACTCTGAACTCTGGGAAACAAACTGAGGGTTACAAAAGGAGGGTGGTGGGGGGATGTAACTGGCTGATGGGTATTAAGGGGGGCACGTGTTGTGATGAGCACTGGGTGTTACATGCAACTAATGAATCATTGAACGCCACATCAAAAACTAATGATGTACTATACGTTGGCTAACTGAACATAATAATTTAAAAAATTTTTAAATAGAAAAATACAAAACAAAACAAAGAAAGGGAGGGGGAAAAAAAAGATCCTTACTACACTTCCTGTTGTGAACTGGCCTCCGAGGAGCCTCCAGTTTTATTGGGATTCCCCTGAAGTTGCTGCATAGACTCGGCAAATGAGGGTTGTCCAAACCCTCACCATGTTGTACATTACATCCCCATGACTTATTTTTTTTTTATAACTAGAAGTGTGTACCTTAATTTTTTTAAAAATATTTTATTTATTTATTTGACAGAGAGAGAGAGAGATCACAAGCAGGCAGAGAGGCAGGCAGAAAGAGAGGGGGAAGCAGGCTCCCTGCTGAGCAGAGAGCCCGATGCCGGGCTTGATCCCAGGACCCTGGGATCATGACCCGAGCTGACGGCAGAGGCTTAACCCACTGAGCCACCCAGGCACCCCAGTACCTTAATTATTTTATAACTGGAAGTTTGTACCTTTATCCCTTTCTTATATGTAATTTTTATATAAAACTTTATATGTAGAAACAAACTGATTGGCAAGTGTACCATAATCTCTGTGAAACTCTTGCGAATGTCCTCACCTGCTAAGAAAAGCCTGATTCAGGACTTGAAAACCATGACAGTAATATGAAAGCACTATTCTTTTGCTTAGGACCCATGCGTTCAACAACTACTCAGTATTTCTTCTTGGTTTCCCCCACAACACTTTCTTTGTGCTATCGTTATAGGGTTTATTTTATGCTGAGGGGGCATTCCAGGGGGTTGATTTGTTTATATAGATTGCAAATAGCTCGAGGGGAGGACTCGCTATGTTTATCTTATTCTGGAGGCTTATATGTTGTGTGCTACAGTGTTTTTGATTAAGAAAAAAGTGTGTGGGTGGGGAAGCTAGATCCAGAAATACAGAGAAAAATATTAAACAAATTTCACTTTCTGAACATAAACAATGTTATGTTAATTAAATTGTTAGAGTTTGCTAATAAAAAGGACTTTAAAATGTACTATTACTATTTTTAAAAGCACTTACATAATTCATTTAATTTTTAAAAATCAATGAATTCATTAACATTCAGGCAAGTTCTTTCCATTGGCTTTCAAATACATGGGCTTTTTGGGGGCAAATATTTTGTTTAGAGTTGATTTTGAATTGAAATGTAAATCTTTAATTAGCACACAGATTTTTGGATTTCATCAAATACACATCTATCCTTGGATTGACTGGGGAAACCTGCTAGTTTTGTACCTAAAGTTTTGTACTAATTTTTCTGTTATTTGGATTTGGGACTTGTAGAAACATTTAGTTTGCTTATTTGCTTGCTTTTTGGTACTGTTTTCTTAAAACAAGAGGACATTATCTGAGAGAAGATGTGTTTATATAGGAATTATATTTCAGATAAGTGAATTAGATTAGGGGTCACTAACATAATCAGAAAGACTGGAAGCAGTAATTCTTCATTCATCTGTGAGTTCATGAGGAAACTAGTTCAAGGGCACTTAAGGACACATCACTTTTCTGGGCATTCAGGGTCTGCCCTCTATTGGTGAGATGTGCTGGGGAAAAAAATGCTTTTATCCCTTAGAATTCCGCATTAGGTTGAAATAAACTTTATTGATTAAGCATAATGTTGATGGGAAGTCAGGTATGAATAAGGTAGAATTGGATTTAAAAACTCAAAATTGGATTTAATTTTTCTTAATCTGGGACCCGTTAATACAGGAAGAAAGATTGGGGGAATGCTAAAGAGAAATAGACAAATTCTGGGAAAATTTCAGTTTCACGTTTAGAAGACTATCTGCTTTGAAACCTTAAATCAAATGAGGGGTTGGACAGGTTTACTGAAGGATTAAAGACCACTCCATTTGCCTCCATGTACCTAATACACTATTACACTTTATATAAACATATCTTGATCTTTTGTGCATATCAGTCATTCCCTAATAGCCCAGTGCTCTTGTTATCAATGAAACTCTAAATATTTTGAAATACAAAATTATTTAGTTCATTGCAGAATACCCCTAATTTAAGGGTAATTTACACAGAAGTTAATTGATGAAACAAAGTTATAATATAACTTCATTTAAAAATGTAGGTTTAGGAGGCTCATTAAAAAAACTGCAAAATATTAAAATTATACATGATTTTTACTATTTTGCCTTTTATTTGCCTCTTATGTGATCCTTTTTTTGCATTCAAAAAGTTAATACATACGAGAAGCTTGGAAGAGGAAAATCCATTTTTATATATTACTCTTATGGAAAAAATGCTACATGAGTGGGCTCAGAAACCAAACTGGGTTTACATACAGACTTTTCATAGCTGAAAAACTGTCTTTTGTGATTGCTATGCAAAGTTATGAGTTATTTATCTCTTTGCTGCAGTTGTTAGCTTGTAGACTTTGGTCAAGTCTGAAAAAGTAAATTCCTATGTCAGGTACATAAGAATCTCTTCTTCTTTTTCTTTTTCGTTTTAAGTAGGCTCCACACCAGCATGTAGCCCAAACAGGGCCTGAGCACACAACCCAGAGATCAAGTCGCCAGCCAAGATCAAGAGTCAGGCGCTTAACCCATTGAGCCATTTGGGTGCCCCAAGAATCTGTTCTTAATAAACAACCTCGTAGAATACCAAAACTGAAGTGTTTTATCATGAAACCCCCTCTTTTTAAAAAGCATCTGGCAGAAACAATGTGCTGTATGCCAAACCCTTTATTTTTAGAGTATCCGTGTCACTCCCAGAACATTACCCCGGCTTTCACAGTAGTCTTCTGGCTACCATGATTCTCAAGCTGGAAAAGCCAAGCTCCCAGGCTGATATCTGCTCTACTTGTATTCAACTTACCTCTTCTGTTCTATTCCTCTGTTAGGGGATGAATTCTGTCCCCGTGAAGGATGTTGCATTCCTAATTCCCTGGTGCCTGTGAATGTGATTTTATTTGGAAATAATCCTTGCCGATGATTAGGTTGAGATGAGGGCATTAAGGTGGGCCCTAATCTAAGAATCAGATTTGGATTTCTGAATGTCGGAACGTTGCATTCATTAGTGTCCTGAAATCTACTGCAAACAATTCCTATTTACATTTTACTGACACTATGTCTCTTTCCCCGGGTAGGCTCTGCTTGCTTCCATTTTATATGTGAAGGCGCCCTCAGCACTTTAGAGGGCAAGTGCAAGATGAATTCCAAATGTAATTATTCTTCAGAAATACTCTACAGGAAAGTGCTGTGAACCAGGGAAGGCTATGTGATGGAAGCTCTTATTGCGATGAACAGCCTCCCATGATACATGGATTGCAGTTATGTGTTCTAACTCAGAATATTTTCAGCATTAGCTAAATTTATTCTGATTATCAGCTTCTTCTTAGGCATCCCTTTTCATTTTCTGATTCATACTTCTCAAATTTGTGATTTTAGTGTGAATGACTAAATATTCTCTGAGTATAGCAAATATAACAAAACTAGCACCTTTTTTAAATTTAATTTTTTTCAGTGTTCCAAGATTAATTGTTTATGCACCACACCCAGTGCTCCATGCAATCCGTGCCCTCCCTAATACGCACCACCAGGCTCACCCAACCCCCAAACCCCCTCCAAAACCCTCAGTATAAAACTAGCACCTTAATCATATAGTGAAACTTGTTCTTTATTGTTTTCTATCTTTTTTTAAAAGATTTTAATGGGGCGCCTGGGTGGCTCAGTGGGTTAAGCCGCTGCCTTCGGCTCAGGTCATGATCTCAGAGTCCTGGGATCAAGCCCCCGCATCGGGCTCTCTGCTCAGCAGGGAGCCTGCTTCCTCCTCTCTCTGCCTGCCTCTCTGCCTGCTTGTGATCTCTCTGTCAAATAAATAAATAAAATCTTAAAAAAAAAAGATTTTATTTATTTATTTGACAGACAGAGATCAGAAGTAGGCAGACAGGCAGGCAGAGAGAGGGGAAGCAGGCTCCCTGCTGAGCAGAGAGCCTGATGCAGGGCTCGATCCCAGGACCCCAGGATCATGACCTGAGCCGAAAGCAGGGGTTTTAACCCACTGAGCCACCCAAGTGCCCCAATTGTTTTCTATCTTAATATTATCCTTGTATATTTTGGAATGTGGATCAGCTGCATAGATCATGAATTTTTTTGTGTCTTATTTTCAGAGCTGGTCTGCAGCCCTCTGCAAGTTTGTTGAGCAGAACTAATTGATTAGAGTTTGATCACACCGTGCCCATGTTATATGAAGCCAAGGAACTAGTTAGGTTTGGACATGTTAGTGGATTGCTTAAATTCACGCCACCATCCTCAAAGGACCTTGAATAAGAGCATTTTCTTGGTTCATTGCAAACCTATCACTGGTATTAGAAAGCAGCTCAAGGGCATATGAGGAAAGGTCATCCCCTCTGCGGAGGAAGCATTACCATCGCTATTTACTGACTTCTGGCTGTAATTTGGAGCTAAATAGATTTTAGTCAAGTATCTTAAGAGTCAGTATCTTTAAGAGAATACAACTATATGCGGAGTTGCTAGGGAGTCATATGAGAGAAGAAATAGTGCTGCAGTTATCTGTGATAATATTTTTCTGAGTTTACTTTTACAGAGTGTCACTCAAGTTCTGCACTGTTGAACTTGAACAGGAAGAGACTGGTCATGAAAAGCCCATTATCCTAAGCTAGGTATTAATAATCTCTTTGTCTTTGTTAATATTATAATATGCCTCATTGTGCCAGACTTGGAGCACAAAGCATCAGAGTTATATAAGTGTTCTGGCCTGTGGAAGTATCTGAGAAAGACACTTGGAGTTCTAGATTGTTAAGAGGTGGAACTACACTGGTAACAACATGGGTGAAAATGTTACAAAATGCCTCTATGTAAATGACTCTTAATACAGCTGTCTTTCTTTCTTTCTTTTTTTTAAGATTATTTATTTATTTATTTGACAGAGTGATAGAGAGAGAGAGAGAGATCATAAGAAGGCAGAGAGGCAGGCAGAGAGAGAGAGAGAAGGAAGCAGACTCCCTGCTGAGCAGAGAGCCTGATGTGGGGATCAATCCCAGGACCCTGAGATCATGACCTGAGCTGAAGGCAGAGGCTTAACCCACTGAGCCACCCAGGCGCCCCAATACAGCTGTCTTTTGGTGCCCTTCCCTGTAATTGTTCATTCTTGAGAGTCTCATCTCTCTCTCCTGTTAGTAGTTCACTATCTTTATGCAAGGAAACTTGCTGAGTGTCTTGGGAGGTGATGACATTCACTATTTTAAAATACAAGGTAGTAGAAGAAAACTACCATGGTATTATTCACAGTAGCCAAGATATGGAAATAACCTAAGTGTTGTCAGTGGATGAATGGATGAAGAAATAATTATATATCGTGGAATATTATTCAGCCTTAAAAAGGAAAGAAACCCTGCCATTTGGACAACGTGGTTGAACACAGATATCAGGTTAAGTGAAAGAAGCCAGATACAGAAGGACAAATACTACATGATTTCACTATATGTGGAATCTAAAACAGGTGAGAGTAGAATGGTGGTTGCTAGGGGTTGGGGGTTAGGAGAAACAGGGAGATGTTGGTCAAGGGCACAAAGTTTCAGTTCTGCAGAATGCATAAGCTCTGGAGACCTCATGTACAGCACGGTGACCACAGCCAATACTATACTGTAGACTTGAAATTGTTTTTGGTGGAACAAAATGTATTTTATTTCAATGATACTAGTACCGGAAGGCCCAGAAAGGCCATGGATTTGTATACTTGAAATGTGCTCAGAGAGTAGATCTTAAGTATTTTCACCACTTTCACAAACATGAAATGGCAACTGTGTGAGGTGATGGATATATTAATCAGCTTGATGGTCACGATCATTTCACAATCTATGTGCACACCAGAACATCATATTGTGCACGTACGATGTATACACTTTTTATTTGTCAATTATACCTCAGTAGAGCTGGGGACATAAGAAGAAAACCACATAGATCCCACATTACTTTTCCTTTCATGACTGGTGCTTAGACCTATGTACATGGGCTATACAGAAACTTGTGGGACAGTAAAATCGTCACTGAAATTCAAGAAAGAGCATTTAGATTTTAAGAACAAATGGCTCGTGTTCCCGGTACAGACTGAAACTTTCTTATCACTGCAAACTTGCCTCTATGATAACAGACAGGCAGAGCTTTTGTTCTGAGAAGAAAAGAATAGCTAAGGGTGTAAAGAGTAATTACCAATGGAATTAATTTTTTATTATTATTAACTGACTTGGTGTAATTATAATTACTTATTAATGGAAGATTATTGTCATTCATCACCTAAGGAGTCTTGTCATCTCAGAGTTGGAAATGGTAGAGGCACCGAGTGCCTCCTAGAGGACAGAGCAGTGAAGCTGTAAGGTGGTGGAGCTCTCCACAGCTGTAAAGTTTGTCCTGCATAGAAGTCCTTGCTCAGTCACCTAGATAACCAGTAATCCAACTTCTCTGAGTCTCAGCTCTTTTTTTTTATTTGTAGAAGGAGAACAATAGTTGTTTCTCAGTGTTATGAGGAGTCAGTGTGACAGAATGTAATCGTAGTATCCTGTCACATGCTCTCTCAGGAAATCTTCAAATAGCTTGAAACTAAACAATACAATCAGAAACAGCTTTCGAGTTTGTATCAGTAAAGACAGCAAAAACCACACACCATAATAGTTTGAAGATAAATAGGAATCAATACATATTTAAGTATTAGCATAATGTGAAAAATTTCAAGTATTCTTGGTAGTATAGCACATGAAACACGGGATGTGAATAGGACTCTTGCTTTATCTAAAAATATCAATGCTATGTTAACTATTTATAATTTTTAGAAGATATCAATACTACAAAATCTGATAATTTGTAGCTTCTTTGGGTTTATCTACATATACAGTTGAATAACCTGTGAATAATGGCAGAGTGGTAGGCAGAATAATGACCCCCGCAAGGATATTCATGTCTTAGTTCCTGGAAACGATGAATATGGTATGCTATATGCCGAAAAAGAATTAAAGTGGCAGAAAAGTTAAGTTTGCCAATTAGCTGACTAACGAGATTATCCCAGATTATTCAAGTGAGATGAATGTAAAGTGTCCTTCAAAGAAGGAGAGGGAGGCAGAAGTGGAAGAACCAGAGAGGTGGCAAAGTCAGGAGGACCTGGTTTTGAGGACAGAAGGAAGAGCCAAGGAATGCAGGCAGCCACTAGAAGCTGGAAAAGGCAAGGATATTGATTCTCCCCTAGAGTCCTCAGAGAGGAATGCTGCCCTGCCAGAAACTTGATTTTAGCCTAGTGAGATCCTCTTAGGATTTCTGAAATATGGAACTGAAAGATAATATATTTGTGTTGTTTCAGATTTTGATGATTTGCTACATTTGGTCATAGAAAATGAAGACAGGCAGTTTTGTTTCTTTCTTTTCAACCCCTTTACATTATTTTTTCTTTTCTAATTGCATTGGCTGACACTTTCAATATAGTATTTAATAAAATGGTGATATTAAATACCCATTTCCTGTCTTGATTTTAAAAGGAATATTTCGGGGCGCCTGGGTGGCTCAGCAGGTTAAGCCGCTGCCTTCGGCTCAGGTCATGATCTCGGGGTCCTGGGATCGAGTCCCGCATCGGGCTCTCTGCTCAGCGGGGAGCCTGCTTCCCTCTCTCTCTCTCTCTGCCTGCCTCTCTGTCTACTTGTGATCTCTCTCTGTCAAATAAATAAATAAAATCTTTAAAAAAAAAAAAGGAATATTTCTAACTTTTTGCTATTAAGAAAGATGTTTGTAGATTGTGGTGATGGCTTCATGAGTATATATGTATCTCCAAACTCCTCAGGTTGTAAACATGAATTATATGCGCTTTTTGTATGTCAATCATACCCTTAATTAAGTGGTTTTTAAAAGAGAAAGATGTTGGGCGCCTGGGTGGCTCAGTGGGTTAAGCCGCTGCCTTTGGCTCAGGTCATGATCTCAGGGTCCTGGGATCAAGCCCCGCATCAGGCTCTCTACTCAGCAGGGAGCCTGCTTCCCCCTCCCCACTCTGCTTGCCTCTCTGCCCACCTGTGATCTCTGTCAAATAAATAAATAAAATCTTTTAAAAAAGATGTTTAATGTATCAGGTTAAGGAAACTCCATTCCATTTCAATTTTTATCAGGAGTACTTAGAGAATTTCATTAAGGCCTATATCTTAATTTTCCCTTTTTAATGTTTTATATTTCTCCCCCTCTTTTTCTATTAAGAGCATAATATAATTAGGCTTCTTCCCTTTCTTGTATTTTGGGAAAGTTAATGAGCTAGGGAGGAAAGAATCTTCCAAAATTAATAAATCCTTTAGTTCTGAAAGTAGAGAAGTTACCTTTATTGTGGAGGCATTCTCAGAGCAGCACCAAAATAGATGAATTAAAGAAGAGAAGTGAGAGCTAATATGGCAGTAAGTTATGCACAGTGAATTATGGGTAGTAAGTTTAAAACAGCAAATAATGCAAAATATGAGGCTAAAATTTATCCAGGGATAAATTCTCTTGTCAAACACCTTTACCCAGTTTTCCCACTATCACTTGCTTTTGTGTGTGTGTGTTTTTATTTTCTGAATGGAGCAGAATAGTCCAGGAAACTCCATGGTTATTGAAGCCCAACATGCCTAAGATATTTGATGCTTTATGCATCTACCAACATTTCAGTCACAGGCAGGGTCAATAACTATGTCTTCCACAATCTGGCCATTTCAGCATTCCTACTTTCTCAATCAGTGACTTTATATATTGGCTCAATATAAATAGGTTCACCTTCCTTCCCTTTTCTCATATTCCAACCTCCCCTTTAATTTGCAAGCACAAACTCATAATTTAGCAAGAAAAGTTGGTTTCTGGTTGACTGCCTATTAATGTACTCTGTTGAAACACATTTCCCACATGGAACATTATTACTCTTGGATCTTGTCATTGCCCTTGAATGATGGATTTGGGTCAACACTGAAATTAGTTTCTAATCCAAGCTAAGAAATGAATCCTTGTACATTTTAGGGTGGAGATATGAGAGGGGATTGAAGGTAGCAATGGGAAGTGGAAAAGAGTGCCAAATAATGAGGCGTTACCACTGAAGACAGCTTTGCATAGAGTCATTCCTTGGAAGAACTCCTGTGACAGGAGAAGAGCCCATATACCTGAGCTATAGCAGGTTTTGAGTGAAGTAGGTTAAATAATGCTGTAAAACAGCTGTGTCCAAACTGTGTTCTGTGGAAACTGTACCTTTAGTCCCTTTCCTAAACATTTCAGTTCATAGTCTTACATTTAATGACCTTTAATGAGGAATACCCACTACTATTTCAAAGTGCATTTCTTTTCTGGAGAATATAATTTGGACAAAAAAGAGTGAGGAATGTTTCCTTTAAGGTTTTTGTTTTTTTTTCTTGTCACTTTTTAGGGCCGATACTATAATTAGTAAGGGAATAGAAAGAGGAAGATGCTTATAGAATTATGTCTTTTGTGACAAGGGATTCATTGTTATCATGTCCGAAACAATGGAATAGTCATGCCAGTTTTAACATGGATTATATGCTTACCGTTGATTGCATATTCTCATGTTCAGTTGTTTATATTATCCTTGGATAGCCTGTTCTGCATTCGTTTGGGTAATTGCTTTTACTCATTTATTTATTCAACAAATATTTGTGGAGCATCAGCTATATGCCAGGCATCATGCTGGAATGAAGGACATAAGAGCAAACTACAAAGATATACCTCTATAAAGAAAAACCATGTCAAAAGTGCTGTGATAAATGACCTATAAGATGCAAAGGGAGCACAGAGGAGAGATGTCTAATCAAGATTTGAGGTTCTAGAGAATTTTCCCCAGAGCTAGCAATGTCTAAACTGAGACTTGAAGGATTGTTAGGAGTTAGGGAGATGAAGTGGATTTTTGTTTAAAAAAAAAAAAAAAGATGAAGAAGTGTCAGAGTTAAGACCTGGAAATGATAGAGAAGAGCCTGATTGAAGAACTGAAAAATAAGTACATAAGTACATAAAGTGCAAGGGAAAGAATGAGGGGTAAGCCTGGAGAAGTAGATATGGGCTGAGTATAGAGAACCTTGTAAATAAAAACAGAAAGTCTGAAATTTATTCTGAGAGAAGCAAGGAGTTTCAGTTTAAAGAGTTTTAAGCAGGGAAAGATCATTCTGGCTATTGTATAAGGTAAGACCAACTACAGATGATCCTTGAACAACACAGATTTGAACTGCTTGAGTCCACTTACATGTAGAATTTTTAAAATATAAATACAGTACTGTAAATGTATTTTCTTTTCATTAAGATTTTCTTAACTTTTTTTTTCTAGCTTACTTTATTGTAAGAATACAGTATATAAGATATACAACATACAAAGTATGTGTTAAGTGTGTTTATGTTACTGGTAAGACTTCTGGCCAACAGTAGGCTATTAGTAGTTGAGTTTTGGGGGAGTCAAAAGTAATACACAGATTTTCCACTATGAGGGGGTTGGCACCTGTAACTCATGGATTGTTCAAGGATCAACTGTATTGTAAGATATGCTACTATAGTAATCCAGGTAAGAGATACAAGTTACCCAGTTCTCACCATGGAGATGCCATGAAGAGGATAGATCTGGTATACGTTGAGCCAAGAGAATCAGTTGGCCATGGAGAGTAACTGGCGATGGTGAGGGTTAGGTTTGAGTCAGATATCAGAGGTAAGTTTTGGTGTTGCCCATGACGTGAATGGTGATCCCATTCCCTGAGATATGGAGCATAGGAGGGAGAACAGGGTCAGGTGGCAGAGGGCAAGCTCAGTTCTGCACCTACTGAGTTTGAGGTACACATCTCGACGTAGGCAGATGCAGTAAAAATTGGAGATTGGAGGGAGATTGGGGCTCTTGATGGTAACTTAATTTGTAGATTAGGAATTCACTATGGGAAAGAATAGTTAGGTGGACTGGTGGGGCAGAGCTTATCAGTGGATTGAGGAGTTAATGGGAGGTGAGGAATGGGTTGGCTGGATATATAATCAATCTCCAAGCTCTGAAGTGGAAGCAGCAAAGAGAGAGGGCAGCAGCTAAAGGGGTACGTGGCATTGAGGAAAAGCTTTTATAAAAATGGAAGATACTTGAATATATTTAAATGTGATTAGGATGGAGTTTGAAGAGTAGAGATTGGTATAACAGAACACGATTCTAGCAAATCCTGGGGTGGAAGTGGAGCATCTGGAGCTGAGGTTAGCTTTAAGTGGGAAGAGCGACATTAATTTCCATCATAATAGAAGTGAAAGAAATTAATGGTAAAATATGAGTACATTTTCAGTCTTGGTGGAAGTATTCAAGGGAGTCTCTTCTGTGGATTGTTTTTCTTCTGTGCATGCAAGATCAGCCATAGAGAGCAAGGAGAGTGGAGATTAGAGAAGATGGGGGGAGATTTGAAAAAGAGAAGGGTGTTTAAGAGCACAGCTGTTTAGGGGCGCCTGGGTGGCTCAGTGCTTTAAAGCCTCTGCCTTCGGCTCAGGTCATGGTCCCGGGGTCCTGGGATGGAGCCCCACATCAAGATCTCTGCTCAGCAGGGAGCCTGCCTCCCCTGCTCCCCACCGCCTGCTTCTCGGCCTACTTGGGATATCTGTCTGTCAAATAAATAAATAAAATCTTAAAAAAAAAAAAAAAGAGGACAGCTGTGGGCAACTTCATCCAGTGGTGCTGGTGAGGGCAGTAAAGATGAGGACTGCGTTTAGTCAGGACTGGGAAACAACTGGTGACTTTAGTGGAGGCATTCAGTCATTCGTTATTCAATGCATTCAAGTGATTGGTATGCACTACATTTTACTCACACAGTAATGACTGATTCAATGTGGTAGAGTTAAGAGCCAGTTGGGTATAAGGAAGCTTAAGTCATGAAAATGGAGAATCCTAAAAGGAAAAAGTGAGGTGGGAAGGCAAGCCCAACCTAGAAGCATAATCTAATAAACAAAAGTGCTAGCTGTTGCTGTTGTTATTCTAATAGAAAATCACCAGAGTTTGTTATAGTGCACTGAGTTAAATGGTGACATTGCAATATTGTGAAAGAATGAAACAAAATTCTTTATGGACTGTGTTTAAATCAGAGAAAACAGGCCAAGGTGTCCATGAACATCAATAAAGCTTTATAACAATACAATTCATTACCATTGTTTGGATTAATATTGTAATAATTACACACTTTTTACATTATGAAAATAAGTCATAAATAGTGTAAAAATAATTCTGAAGATCAACTTCTCACAAACTAGGAACCCTGAAAACAAGTTAAAAAAAGCAAATAAAAACAAATTAGAAACTGAACACAATGCAACTATCTCCAAACTGCACATCAAAAACCTCATGTCTTTTGATTCAGCAATGTCAGCTGGAGAAATTATAATGAAATTGAAATAAGAAATCAAACAGGGAGCATTCAAGCTTTCAGTTATGTACACTATAGAGAAAAACAGGTTTGTGCCATATTTACAGTGATAAGACACAACACATTCTTAGAATAATCAATTACATGAGACTGGCCCACAAAATGTTAAGAAAAATATGCAGTGTAATGCTTGCCAAAATATTTTTTTTTTTGCATTTTCTTCTTATTTTGTATTCACGTGATTTTTTTGGCAATATAAAAATAGCTGCACATAGAGATGAACTTTAAAATGTAAAAAATACAAATAAAAATATAATATTTTCTAATGGAAAATCAGATACATACATCTTTTTAAAATGTTATTAAGTTGCATGAAACATTTACAACAGTATAAAGAATATTCACATAAATGTCAACAATAGGTAAGACATTCTTTTGTGAATCCAATTTATTAATATTTCTGAGATATGTGAGGATATCTACTACATTTTGAGAAACGGTACTTTATCGATAAACACAACAGATCAGGTTGAAAAAAATCTTCCTATTCCCCAAAGGACAGTTCTGTCAATAAAGCAGCATAGGGAATCTTATGCATTAAACACGTTTAAAATATCAGAAATACCATTAAAATGTTTCAGTATTGGATTAGCAAAACAAAATCCACCAAAAGCTTAAGCTGGAAGCTTATCTCTGCTATGGCATAAAGTAAATCTAGCCAATATGAAAAAAGGGGGAAAAGTAGGGACGGAAGCTCCTCACATTTTAAAATAATTTTAGCAGAATCATAATTGATCAGATATGTTAATTCCACTAGAAATGAAGATTTTTTAATTGCCAGAATCACAGGTGCTTGTTCTTAATTATTATTTTTGAGAACATATGATTAGGTTGCTATGGCCTTGATTTTACAGAGATAGCAGAGGTTTTTTTTTTATTTGTTTTAGTAGAAATTTAAAAAGATCATTTTAGTAATGTTAATTATTAATATAACTTGGTTATGAAGACATAGAGGAAAAACAAGGTTTCAAATATCAATCTCTGCATGTTTCTATGATTGCTTACTAGGAGATTAAAACACCACCTGCTATTCAAGCATAACTTATTTCTGGGTAAGATAATATATAGTGGCAAAAAAAAAAAGGATGAAAAGCAGTATTAGCTCTTTATGGTACAATAGTAATATAAAAAAAAAAACCTTGGAAAATTAAGCACATTTTTAAGTGATAAAAACATAAGATACTGGACAATTTTTCCATAGGACTTGACATGCTGATTTGACCATTTTCCAAACTAGCAGATACATGTATACGGTGTAGACAGAGGACCTCTAGCATGAACTACAGAAGCATATGTTCTTACTGTCCCATCAGAACATCATGGACAGAAAGTAAATTCAAGAACAGATTTTTTTTTTGTTTTTGGTAGAAATCCAAGATATTCTTATGTTTTCTATAAAATCAAACAAGAAAGAAAAATTCTCCAGGATAGCTTCTCATAATGAAAATGAAAGCTAGAAGAAAAATTGGGGCATATTTGTGTGTCAGGTACTCTATGAATGTGTTAGACTTCTTTAACATCGGTTTTGTCAGATTTCATCAAACGAAATAAGCTAAAAAAAAATGAGGATGAAAGTTGGTAAAGACATATGGTATATGCAATGAACATGAAATAAAAGGATCCATGATCCAAGTAAACACACATCATCTCTAGGTACACTGTTTTGTTTTACATTAGGAAAGACTGGTCACTGAAACATATTACAGCAAATTCATGAACTTTAAAAATAAAATCACACACTAACAGTTTAGGAATGCTATTAAACAGAAAAATGAAATTATCCATAGTAGAGTTGCATTGTCCATAAAGAAAAAAAATGCATTAGCACCAACATAAATGGAAAACAATATTAAAGCTAAAACACATACCAATTTGGCATCCTTAAAAGATGCTTATCAGAAATAGAAGTAGCTCTTGACTTATTTCCAATGTGTCTTTCACATATTTTTTTCTCAATCTTCTATCCAATAATACAAATTAAGGGTTGGAAATCTTGAAGAAAACTAGATATCTGCCAACACATATACCAGCAGACATAAGTTTTTAGTTCATTTGGCAATATTTGAGAATTCTCTATATTGATGACAACATGGATGGCTGGAAATATTTTAGTAACTAAAAGTTCAAGATTATCCATGGTGGTTAAGACCTAATAATTCCACCGAACAAAGAAGAGTACTATCATCTCTTTGTTTTTCTCAGGGAAATTAATGTAATAGGAGTCTACAGTTTCCCTTACTCATAGAATAAAAATCAATGTTGTCAAATCAGTTGTAGAGCAAAAAACCCAACATAACCTAGGACAGAAGGGCTATGTTTAAAAAAATTTTTTTATGTGTGTATAAAATGTTTCTTCTTGATACTGAGGTATTTTGTTTTGAAGCTGCACAAGTTTTCAATAGTGATTCATCTCAATACCTCTTTCTACTGGAGGAGTAGAAAGAAAGATAGAAAGAAATATAGCCACCAGATTTTTTCAAGACACTGCTGCTTGTTTTCCTGAAGAGACAGTAGTTCTACCTGCTTTGGTTCATTTTTCTAAACCATGTAAGACAAATCGTTTCAGACATTGAACAATACTTTTTCCTAACCATGTCAAACAAGAGATGGTTGGAAAATAAAGGCCCTCTATTGTTTTAAAAATGCCGAACTGGCCTCAAGTGTGGAATGTTACTAGAAATGTTACCAATTATATTGATCTAATAATTTGGACATCTTTCCAATCTCAAAAACTTATTAGAAATAAAAAGAAGGCATTTTGTATAATTGAACATTTGGTTGTAGAATATGAAAGAGATCCCAAGCATCTTAAGATCTTTGTCTTATAGTCCTATCTTAACTGTTGTCACCATAAGTCAGTGATGAGCTAATTTTCCCTCCGGTGGTGAAAATTTATGAATGGAGCTAGAAATTTTCCCACAAAATGACATTAAGTCAGGAGAGAAAGTATATTGTCCTATGGGCTGAAAGAGTGACTACTCTTCGTTGATGGTGTTTCCCTTAATGTAACCCTTCCACTCAGAATAAGCATTTCAAAACATATTACCAACTCTTTACTGTGCAAAGAAATGCTCGGTCTAATACAATTAAGTAAGTTTTGAGCAAGTAGATGAAAAATATTCTATGGCAACTATATTTCACAGCTTTCTGACACACAGATTTGGTCTGTGCATAAGACAAACATTTAGAAATGTAAAAAAAAAAGATAAAGAAATCTAAATATGGACAAAACTTAAATCTAAATAGAATGATAAGAAATAGAAATGAGTTAATACTATCAAATGTGACCAAATCTTGACTTAACTGATGATCGCTATGTAAGTTACAGTCATCATATGAAAAAAAAAGTCAACAAGAACTCAAGAAATTGCTTGACTTTGATACTTTACAATGACCCAACTGAAAGCAGAGTTTCTTTTATATTCTCTTCAGTTATTCAGAACAAGAGAGAAGTTAGTAAAAAGTCAGCTTGACTACTGCTACCAAGTTATTAGGATTTGAAGACCTTCTTTTAAAAAATTGTACAAAACAAATGTGACAAAAACTGAAACAAATCTTTTCTTAATATTCCTGGGACTAGAAAAGAAAAGCATAAAAAAAGAATGAAAAATATCTTTCTGTTTCTAGAACTTTGTAGAAAATGTTTGAAATGGGTTGGATCTTGGAAGGAAGGAGAGCATCAGCTTCAATAGAGCTTATAGGGCACATTCCCCCACCATTTCAGAAGAGGTTATTTCAGCCAACCTATTCTCAGGAGTGGTACCCCTTCTCTTTGACGGGATGTACGCATCCTTTGTCCGCAGGAACAGGGGCTGACATTCCAAGAATCTCCTACCCAAAAGAAGTGCTCTATGCCTCTGTCAGTTTCTAAAAGCACCCATATTAACACTTGTTGGAATTCAGTTTATTTATTTATTTTTTTAAGTCTGTTGTTCTGGGTGCCCGCGTGTGTAAACCTCTTTCCTACTTGGTCACAGGAGAGACAGCGCAGGATGCCAAACTGGTCCTCTTCCCTTGTCTTCACTGTCAAGGGCAGCCCAAGGAAAAAGAGCGGCGGCAACCAGCTCAACCCCTTGATAGTTCAACCAAGGTGGCCACGTGAGCCCGCGATCCTGGAAGCTGGACGTCTGCAGTCAGGACTGCAACGCCCTCAAAATACAAGACCATTTGTGTGTGTGCTCTCCGCCACCTTATCTCTTTTTGGCAATAAGCCATGGTGTAACCCCCTTGAGATGACAAAAGAAATAAAAGCTCAGATGTGATCAAAGGACTCATCAAGTGGCATGCTAGCATCTGAACGACAAGCAGGCTTGGCACACGGTCATGCTTTTTTTGTTAGTTTCAGTGCGCGGCGTGGGCATGAAGCAATGCTAACAGTGAAGGTGAGTAGGGATGCGATGGTAGGCTCTAAAATCAGTTAGTTAGTATAGTACATTTTCATAGTTTTGAGTCCATATTTGGTCACAATTTCATGTAAACTATTTCATGGCGCTTTTTGTCCATGCAATTAACAAGCCCGAAGTCAGAAAAGAGCAAAAACTATCAATCTGTATCACTGGTGTGTCCGTTTAAATACATATCTTCACATAAGATAAAGAGATACTGATTTATATTTTTTTGCAGGCTTCTCACTGGTGTCACATACTGCCCAGTTTCAGATGTAAGTGGAAAAAGGATGGACATGTGTACTACTGCAAACAGGAAGAAGCAGCTCTATGTAAACATATCTCAGACTTGTAAAATTTGCAATTCGATTTTCAGCTATAAATATAAAAAGTGGACCATTATATATACAACTTCATGCTCGGAAGGTTAGATTCATCACTGCAGAAAAACAAACAACAGAAAAGACATACGTAGAATTAGTGGTCTAGAATAAAAATCTCAAATTAACATTTATTTTAAGAAAATTGGTAGAACCCTGAAAACAGTGTTTTTTTTTTAAATTAATGAGCCAAATGATGTATATCCCAAATATTACTTTCCTAAAACTCCAGGGTGTTATTAAAATTTCCTGGGTTCAACCCACTTTTTTTTTTTTTTTTTTTTTTTTTTTTGCCACTGAGAAATTAGTGGTGTTTGTCTTAGTAATGATTCTGGGAAAGCAGAAAATTAGGATTTTTTCACATATGTGCCATAATTAAAATATATTTCCTATACTTATATGATCTTCTCCAAACATTAAAAGCCACTGGGAAAGAGGCTGAGGATTCTGCCCTTGGTGGCACTGTTTACTTCACCCAACCTGACTGTAGTACTACTATCCTTCCGCTCTTATCTCCTCTTGGCTTTGGCTAGCCCTGCTCTGCTACAGCCAGTGTGCCAGGTAAACCTGCCTCTTCTCAGGTCTTCAAACCCTATTGGAGATCTAAGGTGATCTAAGGTACCGTAAATCTCTGCTTGCTCATTCTGAAGTGCCATAATTATTAAGGTTTTCCTAGAATTAAAGTCTGAGAGAACTGGGGGGCAACAGTCTTTCAGGTACACACTTACAGAGCAGATCTTGGGGACTTTGACTTTTACTCAACAAACAAAACAAAACAAAACAAACCCAATGAGAAAAGTAGAAAGCCCAGTTCATTAATTAAAAATATTTGTTTTTCTCGCTCCAAGAAAAATAGATGCTATATGAGGTGGGATTAAGAGGCTAGGTACTTTGTGATCTTTGGAGACAGAGTTTGCCCAATGTTTTCTGCATGTCATGTCAATGCCAGAGAATGTGCTTATGGAAGTATTCTTTTCCGCAAACTCTCACTTAGCTTGAAATTCAAAGATATATTTTTTTGAGTACCAATGTTTTGTAAAAAATATCTATGGAATTTTAAAGATTCTCCTTTTTTTCTTCTTTAGTATCTTAAAACTTAACTAAAAAAAAAAATCTCATTTTTTGCTGCAAACCTGTCAGCCCTACCTCACAAAATAAAGTTCAGTGAAACATTAAAAAATATAAATAAATAAATGAATAAAACATGAATAAATAATCTGATGAATAAAAAAATATGAAGCCTATATGTATTTTCCTATTACATAGTTTTTAATCTTTGGATGAGGATGGATAACTTTAATAGCCTGAAAGTATTTTCTTTCTTAAAAATATTTTATTTATTTATTTGAGAGAGTGAGAGAGAGAGCACAAGAATGGGATGAGGGACAGAGGAGAAGCAGACTCCCCACTGAGCAGGGAGATGGACATGGGGCTCGATCCCCAAACCCTGGGATCATGACTTGAGAAAAAGGCAGACACTTAAACTGACTGAGCTACCTAGGCGCCCCTGAAAGTACTTTTTTAAACATAGATTCTGCCATTTATTCACTGTACGAATTATACTGTGAACTAGTAAATCATTATTCTTCGAAGTTTAGAAAACAGAGCTATATCTAGAAAGAAAAGTCATTTAAACAAACATCAGTTTGGCATGAAAAAATTAGTATCGAGAGTAGTATGGCAAAGGAGACTTGCTCATTAATCCCAGTAATTTACGTTGCTACCACATTCTAAATTTTCACACATTTATCACTGTGCTCTAGAGGCTAGTACAACAGTGTTCAAAAAGGTAATTCATGTAGAATATGACTAACTAAAAGTAATCTGCTAGGTTTCCTTAAAAAATATTTAAAAATCACTTAAAAAATAATTTGAGATAGCTAATTTGACTATATAAGAGATTTTAGAACATTTTGTTTTTCTAATTCTTTCTTCTTCTTCTTTCTCTCTCTCTCTTTTTTTTTTTTTTTGGAGTGAGGAGGTGCTGGACCAAGCTGATCACGATTTGCATTTGTGTGTGTTGGGGAGTGTGGTAAGCAGGGCTGACGTTTTCTTATTGAGTTCTTTACATAAGAAGATGTTAGAGGGGAGCCTGGGTGGCTGAGTCAGTTAAGTGTCTGACTCTTAATTTCAGCTCAGGTCATGATCTCAGGGTCATAATCTCAGGGTTGTTAGATGGAGCCCCATGTCAGGCTCTGATCTGGGCAAGAAGCCTGCCTGAGATTCTTTCTCTCCCTTTCCCTCTGTCCCTTCCCCCTCTTCCCCACATGCTCTCACTGTCTCTCTCTCAAAAAAAGAAGTTGTTGGATTTAAGAAATCCTTAATCCAATGTAGAACATAGTGTCTATTCCGTGGGAAAATGAGTCCTTAAAAGGGCAATTTCTGATTTTCTAATGTTATTCATATTACTACTAGGTTTGGCCATTTCATGAACCAAAAAGATGAGTCCTTTCTTGGTGCCATGATTACTATGCCCTCACAAAAAGGAAATGATTTAGAAGCCACCAATAATTAAGTAAACTCAAGTTCTGAGTTCTGTCAGAAGGCTGGATAAAGTAAGCCTTTCAACATTTCCCTCTATGTAAAGTGCACCTAGGACTGTATTAAAAAATCATTACAGTATTAGATTACAGGTCAACGGTTAAAGAGTAAATGGTAATTCCAGCTCAGGATGGTATTCAAGATGCTAAGAACAGGGGTTCTGAGGGTGAAAGGATACTTTCCTCAGGTGAAGAAGAATATGATGATAGGCCCACCTTTCTGAGAACCCCTTGACCCCAGCTGTGACTGAGCTAATCCTCTGACAGGCTGAGAGTATGGGGAGCTGCTAAATAAATGACACTCCTGACGGAGAAGGTTTCTTTGCTGAGTGGGGGGACTCAGCTAAGTGGGAGAGTGAGTCACACAGGATCTCCTCACCAACGAAGCTGAGGAGATAAGACACACCACAGAGTCAAGTTTCCCTTCATCTCTCTGCAATCCTAGAGTTCTGTGTAGTCATGCTAAGAAGGCATGCCTATCAAAAGTTACTCAATAAGCCAAAAGGTGTTAGAGAAAAAACTTCGAAATGATCAGAGCAGCATGATGCTTCCCCCTAGCTCATGTTTCCATCCGTGGAATTCCTTTATCCATTAGTAGCATATATGCACAGTTCTTTATATAATTACATCCACACCATTATTGCATAAAGGGTTGGTATTCTTGGACTAGGATGGCGCCAATAGACCTCTTCCCTGCTTCAAGTCCTACCATTGCTTTCCACCGCTTGCTTCTGGTTTTGTTGGGTATTGGGTCTTGCCCCTGGAAGTTACTTAACCTCTTTGAGCTTCAGTTTCTTCATCAGTGTCATTGAGGATAATAACACTCTCCAGGGTTATTGTGAAAATTAAGTAAATGCTATCCCCTGTATGAAAGGGCTCCTCATACAGCCTTTGTACAGAGAAGACTTGCTATGAAGTTCCCTTCCATACTCAGTATGTACACAGTGACCATGGGTAGCCATATAAAGAGGCTAGAATCAATGGATATCATACAAACACCAATTTAAATATAAACAGATTCTTCTAAATAAATGATCACCGAAGGAAAAAAAAAATCATGCTTACACTTTCTGCTTTCTCAGCCTTGTGATTAATATTGGCAGGGTTCTACCATGTATTTGCATGTCTGCTTACGTAATTGAGTGAAATAGAAAAAGAACCACAATTAAGAATAGTTTTAAATAGTAGGAGGAGTTTATATAAGCAAACCATTGTCAAGATGCACTGCCCCTTTCCATTCCACAGAAAGGATTAGATAGGGAAGGTTTCCGAGTTATAGTGCTTGTTAAGAACTGTTTTCACTCATCGGTTTAGGAGGAAATCAGTAGTAAACATATTAATCAAAATATATTCTGGAGACAGAATCTTTTGCTTTCTAATGCCCAAACAACATTCAGGAATGTCAATTTCAAAAGATCTATTCTGAAAGGAAAAAACCAGGCCAGGGGAAGAGATAGGGGGAGTGCTTCTTTCAGAAATAATTCTGTAAAGCCTACCTTTTGCCAACAGCCAGGCATGGGTAATCCATCTGGCCCCTGTTTTAAAGAGAACAGTAAGAATTCCTCAAACTCCACAGAAGTGAACATACCTCACAATTCACATGCTCAGAAGCTTAAAATACGGATTTCTACCCACTAGGTGCCTGTGGCCATAGGCATTTTTTTCTAGTTATAGAATACCCAATATTAGGTAAAAGGAAGAAAATTCAAATGCTTTTTAGAGTGAGAACACATTTTGAAAATGTGAATAGAGAAATTAATGCCTAATTTTGAAAAAGTAATTTACAAAGCATAGGGGCCTGCTCAGCTCTACCTTAAGCTAAGCAATCTGGACTATTCCTCTTAATTTTACTAAAACCCATTTCATAATTATCTTGATTAAATAAACAAAACCAACTTCTCTTCCTTCACTGTGGTCTATGGTTGAATGCATGATAATGACGAATAATCCATGATGAACCATTTCTATCTGAAGTTTGTAGCTCTTCACATGCCAGTATCTTTTATTTTTCCATACTAAAAGCCAATATAGTAGAACGCATTCTATTAATTGAATTAAAAGACAGGCAGCCCATCTATATCTTTATAGTAAGATGTTATCCGTAGCATTCATCAATTTTTTAATTAAAAAGTCTTTAGAAGTCGGTTAACCAATTCTGAATCAACAAGGGATTCCTGAACGTTGCACCGTTTATTTTCATTTAAAGTGCAAGCACTCTTCAGATACAAATGATAGAAAGAAGGCAGGAAGAGCCGATATATTGAAGCATGCTTGTGTTTTCCCCTGGCAAAACGACTGTAAGGTATTTATTACTAACAACAAGCAAATAAAATAAAAGACTAGGCACCCAAATGGAGATTTTTAAATTGTAATTATTTACCAAATACATTTTTTCCTATAACCATACTTTCTTAAAAGGCTTAAGAAATATAACATTATCTTTAAAAAAAATCATGCTTAACACTGAAGAATAATATAAGAACATGCAGACCAAGGATAACAATCAATAAATATAAAACAACCCCCCAAATTTTCTTTTATACCTCAGAAAATATGAATATACTTTCTTGCTAAATGTAAAACAACAACAACAGAAAACCCACTTTGAAATAGCTTTATAAGGTATCTGGGAAAAACTTGATAATGCCAGATTGGTACAAGGAGAGGATCACCCAGTAGAATTTTAGATTTTAGTATAAGGAGGACTTTGAGTTCATGCCAATGGGGATAGGGAGTTCTGTCTACTTTAGGAAAGTGAGTTTCAAAAGGAGAGACCATTACATTGAAAAGGTTATGTGACAAAGAAGAGGGTTGGGCTGCAGCCTATTACCACCATCTTTAGAAGCTCAGAGAAGCTTGATTTCCTTCCCTGTGGTCTCTTAACAGCATTCCCTTGAACTGGTTAAGTCTTGACCACAGAAGCTTAACTCTGTCGGTCTGGCCTTATTTACAGCCTGACAGAAATGCAGCGGAAGAGGCAAAATGCCTTTATTTCTCTCAGAGAAAAGGAAAAAAAAAAAAAAAAGAGCCAAATTTAGGGATAGAACCCAAAGTTATGGCCTAGCAGTCCCTTTCCACGGAAGATTTTTATGTCATTTGCATGTCCTCTGTCAGTATTTATCCAACAGGTTAATATTCCCCAGAACGCAGACATGGCAGCCCGGTGAGCTGTAAGGACAATGTCAGGAGGTTAACGGGCAGTCCTGGACGGAGAGGCGTGCCTGCTCTCCTCACTTCGCAGAGATGCCCAGCGAGCGGTTCATGCACATGCATGTAGCGTGTTTATCATGTAAAGCTTGTTCCGCAAGTACCACTTTACACTGATAGAGATGAACATGTAATAAACAAAGGAAATGCATGCAGGGTGGTAGGAAAGAGAAATACTGTACCAATTGGCAAGGGGCATCCAGCCCATCCAGGCCAGGCTGGCCTGGCTCCCCTTTTTCCCCCTTAACGCCACGGAATCCCTGTTTGTAAAGATTAACTCACAATGTTACTAACACAAGAAATCACTTACGCACAAATTCTGCTCAAGAAATAACTACGATATCAAACCGCTGGGAGAGGAGCAACTCTGAAGGACAAAGTAACATGGGCTGAAGCTGGTTGAAGAGCCCGACCTAGCCCCGGAGTCGGGCTTCCCTGGGACACTGATTTCTCTTTGGCCTGGTGTGGGAGAGCACCAACTCCCCTTCAGACGCTGCAGTCACGTCCAGCTGCAGGTCAGTATCAGAGTGTTAAGAAGCCAAGCACAGCTGGCGGCCAGAGACGGGGCGTGGTTTATCCCGGGAAAGTCCGGGAAAGATGCGTGTGGTCCCTCCCAAGTCCCTGTGCAACAGCCCGCAGCCAGAGCCCCTGCTGTTACGGGTCCCTCCAGCGTGCTCTTCTCCCAGTGTATTTCTCCACACGCGCTATCTGGAGACAGAGTTCCAGGAGTCAGACATACCAACGGGCAAGGTGCATCTAATCCAGGAGCACCCTGTTCTCCTTTCTCCCCTTTAGGCCCCTTTTTGCCTTTCTTTCCCTTTTCCCCCTGTGGATATAAGAGTTTCAATAAAAGATGGGTTTTATTTGGGGCGGGGGGAATAATGGCGATTCAAAAAATGGTGTAGCCAATAAATGTCTGGAAGGGCATTTACCACTGTTTTCCGGTTTAGGTAAGGCATGATATTATAAAAGATAACTTAGATTTTCAGAGTGACAGTGGCTTCTGGGCAGTGATAGGTGGGATTTTACTTCAGAGGCTCAACAGGACGAAAAAAGATTTAAAAGGCCGACACATCAAGGGCTGACTTAGACCCAGCCGCCACAGTCTTGGCAAATGAGCTGTTTCCGCCTTAGATCTGGTGAGGATGACGGATACCAACTGTATGGGAGGCAGCCAGTGGTCGGTCAAATCCAAAGGAATAGTGAAAAACTGGGTACAGTTTTCAATACCTTGTCAGCTTACTTTTTTCTAACCCTGTAACAGATGAAAGCTACGCTGAGCCAGACGAAAAGGACAGAATATTAATAGCTTCTATCTTTTGGAAATGTATCCAATTTTATAACATTTTTGGTAGCTCTCATTAAAAAAATATTCAGTAAATTGAAATATGCTTCTGTGTTTTTTTTTTAACATTATTTAGGAAACTAAAAGCAAATATTTTCTTTATTAAGTCAGGTAAAGAAATTTTAAAAGTGCTAATACTTCTCAGAAATGCCAGTTGGAGAAATAGACTTATTTATAAATCCAGGGATGTTCTTTAATTCACCCTTACAGATTTCATGCCAGGTGTTCACAATGGTAAATGGATTTCCAGGTTACTCACAATGTAACAAAAGCAAAAAAAAAAAAAAAAAAAAAAAAAAAAAGTTCTGTTCAAGAGAGGAAAAGCAGTTTGGACTCAGTTGAGCTAACACTAAAAATGAGATAGGCAGGATAATTACATAGTGGGAATGTAGCCATGGAAATTAGTATTTAGGAATCATGGTAAAGGTTGTGGAAATCTGCATGGATCATGGGAATGGAGGAATTAAGGAAAGGAGGCAAAAGGAGGAGAAGGAAGGAATGCACCTCAGCTGTTTCTTATTAACATAAATATCTCTGCATATTTATAGACAAGAAGTTGGTGCTGTACAGAATACGAAATACTGTACAATACATATTTAAATTAGTGTATTCATTCCACACTCAGGAAGGCAGTTACAATAAAAGTGAATAATTTCAGAAGTGAAACAACATGAATATTCAAATACATATACATAAGATATATATGAAATAAGCATCCAAATTAACACATTCATTCTGACTGTGTGAGTGAAAGCTCCTCATTTATCTCCTGTGTGCCAAAAAGATTGCATCAGAAGGCTCAGAATCAAAAACACTTGGGTTTCTTGAATACTGGGGAAAGAGAGAAATTCTTTGTGGTTTATTAATCATGATCAAAGACAAAGACCTGAGAATCCAGGGTGACATGAGAGCAGGTGTGATAGGAAGTGAGTGAGGAGGGGCGGTCGGGACTAAATTGCTCACTCATGCAAGATCCGTCAACATTCTCAGCAAATAACTTTAGTGTCACAACATAAAATTGATTTAAACTTGTTTGGGTGAGCTCTTCTCTCCCAGGAGACAGTGGACTCTTCGTCACATAGGTGAGACAGGTGTGTTTGGTATTGATAATTTAGAATTCAATTCATTATTTGGTAAATCAACTGAAATTAGTCACTCCATAGAAAAGTGTTGTCATATGAACGTTGTCTCAGGTTATAGGAATCATTTTTCAGTAATATGTTAGCAGACCTCAAGCTTTATGGAAAACAGACACTATACTATTATATGAAGAATAATGAATCAGCGTTATTATGAACCAACCTCATTTTCTAATAGTCAGTGATTCCCTATGCAACACAAAACCCTAGTGCGTATGAGCACATGAGGGCTCTTGTTAATTTTTATCTTCCATGTCAAAGAATGATATACATAAAGTATTCACATTTGGATCTAATTTTCCTAAATATAAAACTTCTAATCATGGAATCTGAAATATGGAGATATTTTTGTATGAGTAATTAACATTATTCTGAAGATTAAATTTTTAGCTTTGTGTTTCCATCAGTTATAATACTGGTAATTTCATCTTTGTTTGAAAGAGCATTAAAATGAGCATCCCCATAATGGTGACATACTTCTGAGTGAATAAGATTATAGACTCCTACAACCCATTAAAAAATATAAAATAAATGTCTATAATCTTTAAAGCACCCCCACCTTGGGCTAAAAGCTTACATGTACAATTTGTCTCAAATCAAAACATGTGTATTTTACAGTTAGAATTTATAATTTGGAATAAAAAGGCTTTTTTAAATGTTTCACATTCTTTGTGAAATGGGGACAGTAACAGCACCAATCTCGGGGAGGTGGGGGGTGGGGGGGGCTATGAGGATGAAAAGACTTAGCTTATGTAAAGCTTTTGGGGAAATATGTAGTAAGTGTTCAATAAAGGTGATGATGTTGTTAATGATGATAGTGTTTTTACATAACTGGGGACAGAAGCTTTCTTACCAATGGGAAGCCAGGTAATGTCTAAAGTCTAAGGAACACACAGCAGGGTTAATATCCTTCTTTCTTTGACAATTCTAATTCGGCCTTGCTTTTCAACAGCAATTGCCTTCACGGTTAAAAGGAATTTATAGGTTTTGAAAACTGTGTTGTTAAGTACAGCAGGGGGGCATAAATGAACCTGAGAAACAGAACTGGTGTCAATTTGAAGTGGGAAGGTCCAATTTCAGCCACTTTTACTTGTTTTGTTGTGTCTCATGTAAACAACGAGTCTTCAAGGACCCAAGCAAAGGGGAGAGGAAAGGAAGAAATGATTTTAAAAATTCGTAATCCAAATTTTGCTTTCAGGCAAAAAAAAAAAAAAAAAATTTTTTTCTGGCATTGGCTGCTATATACCTGCGGCCGGTGGTCCCGAGACAGAACCTGAACACCAGCCTCATAAAATACACGGAAATCTTCATTTAAAAATATCTCCAGCATCAAAAGTGGAAGGTCCTAGTCCCTGATAAACTCACTGGGGTTTATCAGTCACACTGCTTGTCCTTCGTTTTCCGATCAAATAGTTGGGATACAGGACACACCTTCTATGTCTCTGCTGGGAATGCCGTGCCTGAAAACGAGAGGGTGGCTTTACAGGGTTAGATGAGCTCTGCCAGAAGACCTTTGCAGATTTGTGCTATTTAATTTTACTTTAATGTAATAAATGCTTTTTTATTTCACTTTTGAGAATCCCTGGACATTACATCTTTCAACTAATTGGTGTCAGGTAAGCCTGGCAATATTCTTCTATGCTAGACCATGCCCTTATTTCCAGCACTGGAACCTGTGAAGACCTGTTTTTTTAGAACAGGCGTCACTGTGTTTTTGGAGCACAGGATGGAGAACAATTAGATACATGAAAGAATCACATAGGTTGAACAGCACACAGCAAGAGAAAAATCAAACAGGCACATGCTAGAATGGAGAGGTCACCTTTTCTCCCTTTTCTCCCACATCACCCTTCTCGCCTCGTGGACCAGGGAAGCCCTAGACGATAAAAAGCAAACCAAAAAGATCGACTGATGTAACTGTGGTAAAATCACATTGAAAGAAAAAACATAAGATTCCATGCTCCTGAACACAATATGAAGAAAAATGGCACGACCAAGATTCTCAAAACTTAGTTAAAGTGGCACTTAGGAGTAATAGTTGTGTAACATCTCAGTTATCTATATGAAACACATTTCTTGCTTTTTCTCCTACGATTTATGTAGTGGATAGTGTATCAGGATCCTACTCTGAATCCGAGCTAGGACACTGACTTATGTGGGCTTGGGCAAATCACTTACCTCACAGCATTTTATGCTTGCCCATAACAGGTGCTCAATAATGCTCGCTTTGGCAGCACATATACTAAAACAGGTGCTCAATAAAAAGTTAACTATTATTACTTTTGCTATTATCATTCTTCACATAATAAGGCTGCCATTGTATTCACACAATACAGTGATCATTTCAAGAGGCCTTTGTTTTTGACATTCTCTATTTTTTATAGAATTATGTTATTATAAAATATATAGACTCTTCATGCTAAAAGGAAAAAATATTGCACAGCAGCTTTGAGAATGAACATACTATACCATTCCCAGAGGGTGGCACGCGAAAGATACTTCAATTTTATGCATATTTTTAAATAAGTGGTTCAACTGCTGGTGTTCAAGGTGTCCCTAATTTGGGAAAGTATTTTGAAGTGCCATTATCAACGGTTGGTTATTAACTTTATACTGATTATGTGTTTTGCTTTCCTGTTTATCTCATGCAGACACTAGTGGTATATTTTCTACTGCGATCTATACACACAGCAATATACGCTGTATGCTTAACTATGTGCCCAGAAAGAAAAAAGTATTCTTGCTGTTATTGATGATGGAGACCATCCGCATCTATTGTAATAGGACGATGTTCATTGTACATGTATTACTTACATCAAGACCAGGCTCTCCATCTTTCCCCTGCCAAAGAACCATAGTAGCTACATTAGTGTTCCTAAGTTTCATGAATAGGTTACTGTTATTGTTTTATTTAAGGCTGCCTGGACATGCAACTACTAGTATTAGAACAACTACTTCAGAAATGGGAAAGAGGTCTCTATTGATTAGTAATAAAAATTTCTTTCACCGAATCAAGTGAAATGACCGTTAATGCTGGAGTTACGGATCATGAAAATTTTTTTTATTATAGATTAGCTTACACAGCCTGCTATTTTGCTGAAGTTTAATGCTTGGCATCCAACTGACAATCCAGGAATAAGTTGAAAGCATAAGTACCATTTAATTGATTTTAAAAACATAGCGGCGCTAATAAAATACAAAAATCAATGCTGCTTCAACTTGATCAATTAATACTTGGCTCACAAATGAGTAAAGAAAGGGAAAACTCTTGTTAAATATGGTTTAATTTGGCTAGATGTGTATCTTGTCTATAAATATTGAGAGTGTGTCACAATTTTTTTTTAATTAACATATAATGTATTATTAGCTCCAGGGGTATAGGTCTGTGAATCTCCAGGTTTACACACTTACAGCACTCACCATAGCACATGAGAGTGTGTCACAATTCAAAAACAGTTTTGAAGTAAGCTTTGTCAATAAATGATCCCCAGATGCAAAGGAGTCAGACTACTGTGCAAGGATTGATAATTTCGCCCCAGGGTGCAGATTATTGGGGCCATGGTCTTATTATGTCACACAAGGGATCCATCCAAAGTTACTGGGAAGTTGCTTTAATTTCGACAATCAGATTTTGAAATCTATTTCAAAATCAGCCTCTCTCTCAGCCAGCGCTAATCCTCACATGTGGTAGGTACATAGGGATTAAAAAACCTTAATACACTATGTTTCTATTATAGTCTTACCCTACCCTGTTGAATGACTTATAATTACCCCAAAGCTAATGTTCTGAAGCATGCCTGCACTCTCAATTTGAAGACTGTATAACCGAGACTTTCCAGAGACAGGCCACTACCAACATTCTACGTTCTAAAGCTGTCGCGTCACCGCAGCAAGTTGGAAAAGTCAGAAACCTCAAGGTCATTGCAAACATCAATGTGAGAAATCACCTCTATTAGCAAGATTAGTTTTAGTAAGTAACCTGTGAGAACAGATGAAGTCTGATGAAAGTCATCTGGAATAAAACTTCCATGCCCACACAGGGAGCGTGTTTTCTGACAGTGGGGATCCTGTCAGAATTCAGGTTAATTCTGTTTATCTTGTGGACAATCTCTGATCTTCTCAAGCTCACGAAGTGTGTGTGTGTGTGTGTGTGTGTGTGTGTGTGTGAAAATAGATGTGACTATGACCCGTGAAGGACATGATGTTGTGGAGGGTCAGTGGATGGGTCTTTGCTCCTCTAACGGGATTAGTCTGCCCCACCAGGGAAGGGTTAACCGTGCCGGTGTCACGTCATCTACACATGCTGACGGTGGAGACCAGAGACAGAACTCACAGGCAGACCATAGGGTCCTCTGGGTCCGGGTTCTCCCATAGCTCCTTTTTCACCCTAAAATAAAAGCCATAAAGTTCAAATCATATAAAATGCCTATATTCACACACTTTCCCTAACATCCTGTGTATAAAAGCCTCCTTGTGAGGTACCATTCTATCAAGATTCTGACTACACAGGCTCTTCTGGGGTCTCAGTCCACTCTGTGGTAAAGGAACCCATATTTGCATATTTTACCAAATTACCTCTGAAAGAAGGGCAATAAGTAAGAATGCAGCAGCCAAGTTGCCCCAAGGACTTGCATATTCTAGGGTGCTGTACTTGGGTTTCTTTGGCATTCATGGGAAACATTTGTCACTCATTATTTTAAGTTACTATGTTTTTAAAATAGAAGAATAAAATGTCTTTTTTTTCCCCTCTCAAATATTTTCCTCGGCCACCCTGGCCCTTTACCAAGATGTATTTTGCTTTAGAGCCTCCCACACCAGGAGACACAGGCGAGTTTTATTCTCCATTGAGCTCACTAGAATAGGCACACTGGGGGCCAGGACCTGTGACTTGGCTCCCTCCCCCATCCATATGGATCACGCAAGTGTCCGGTGCATCAGGAAATATTTGTTGAATTAATCAAGTCAAAAAAGTACAATCTGGTACATGCTTTGTTTCCTTTCTCAAAGAGAGTTTAAAAACTTGTATGCCTTCTTCTAAATGCCCGAGAAGGTAGGTATATATTATTTTCATTCCTTGCTCTCCACGTGCCTATTTAAATACTCTTGCCCCAGCTCTAACAATATATGTGATAATGATGATCTTGAAGGCTTATAAAGAATAACATAGACTAGAGGTCATCCTAGGAATATGAAATAATAAAGAGATGTTCTGCATTTCAAGTTGCATTTTCTTCTGCTGTCATCTCCAAAATTAAAGAGTGTGTCAGGATTTAGCATGCTAACTTCAGGAGTAATGGAGATATTTATATGAGTGGCTGAAAAGAAAACGTTACCTTCTTTTATCACACCCTTAAAGTTTATAAGGTTAGCAAATCTTTTTCCTCGCTAAAATGCGAACTTCTGCTGGTAGCTGTGTGTGGAGATCCAAGTATTATGCTGTGTGTCTCTGTGTGAGATTCCTATGTGAGCAAATTTCAAGTCACTATTCACATTCTTCTTTCTTTCTTTTTTTTTTAATATTTATTTATTTATTTATTTATTTATTTATTTATTTATTTATTTGAAAGACAGAGATCACAAGTAGGCAGAGAGGCAGGCAGAGAGAGAGAGTGGAGGAAGCAGGCTGTCTGCCAAGCAGAGAGCCCGATGCGGGGCTCGATCCCAGGACCCTGGGAGCATGACCTGTGCCGAAGGCAGAGGCTTTAACCCACTGAGCCACCCAGGCACCCCCACATTCTTCTTTCTAAACTTAGGGGTTGGTGGAAGTAATCAGCATTGTCACCTAGAGGTACATATCATGTGGAGAGAGTACTGAAAAGAGATACGATAAAAGCTCATTGAACTTCTACTCACGATTACTTTATGTTTAATATTGAAAGATCAACAATCCTATTCAGTAAGGTGGCCAGGCTTTGAAATGAAACAGATTTCAATTTGAATTCCAATTTGATACTTACTGACTCTGTGGTCTTAGGTAACTTTCTTAACTTTTCTGCGCCTGAGTTTCACTGGCTGTTAAATAAGAATAATAATACATATTCTACAAGAATTTTTCTGAAGATTAAATGTGATTGTAAAATATGAAATGGTATGCCACCAAATAATATGTCCCATAAATAGTAGCTATTGTCATTAATATACAATTAGAGGTCTTGTTTTTAAAGAAAAGGGTTTGGCAACCCATTCAAGTTAGATTTCTTTCAGTTGTATCTGGCAGTGTGATTTATGATGTTTTAAAGATTTTATTTGTTTACTTATTTTAAAGAGAGAGAGAGAGAGAGTGCACAGAGAGAGGGGAAGAGGGAAAGAATCTCAAGCAGGTTCCAAGCTGAGCACAGAGCCCAGCGTGGGGCTCAATCTCACAACGCTGAAACCGAGTCAGACACTCATCCCGCTGAGCCACCCAGGTGCCCCTATTTATGATTTTTTAAATGGTAATGGTGTATATGTGTTCATGTGCAAGCGAGTGGGTGGTAATGGAGGGGCTGGGGGTTAAAAGGAAAGTTCACATCACCTGGAGTAGGTCTACTTGGAAAAATCTCCACAGATTTTTTTTGATATACCTATTCCCTTCTCCTTCCTCTGACTGAGTACTCTCAGTTTATTGTGTTTTTAAAATGCATATACCATGGCTTGTTTGAATTAAACTGTCAGTAAAACATTTGTCTGCTGGATCTCCTCTTACAGAAATGCTCACCCCAAAAAACTGCTTTAAGGTAATGACAATTCCATTGCACTTGCCAGTGAATGCTTCAGAAGCGGACACATGCTCTGATTCTGGCCAGTGAGGTGCTGGGGAAGTCTGAGGGGAAGCGATGGGGAAGGTTTGCTCGCTGCTAAGGAAGAGACATGGGAGGAAATGATGTCTCTTGGTTCTCTGCAGATGCCTCACTGGAGGGAAGGTTTGTAGGGACTGTGACCAGCTTGCTTGTGATCAGAAGACCAAGCCAGCTTGTGGAAAGGGAACAGAAGCAAAGCCAAGAGTCTCTCCTTTCAATATTTTGTTACATAAAACAACAAATTTCTCTACTGCTTAAGCCATTTTGAGTTGCGATTCTGTCACTTAGAGTCAAATGTATCTTAATCGTCCTAGCTTGAAAACTTTTGATTTGAATATGAAAAATATAAAGTGAAATAGGGATTTACAATTCCTCTCCTGGATTAAATAATTGTTAAAAACTTTGAACCTCTCAAATTTAACACCCTTCACAGAGCTCCTAAGCATTACAAGGCCCGATGAAGAAATCAGCTCAAGGCAGGGAAACCAACAGGGCTCACGCTGTCACTCATGTATTTGACATTTCTGAATGACACTGTCTGTGGAAGGCCTGGTTTCTTTTAGGCCCATCTCATTTCTTTCAGGCTCTTTAATTTGCACGTCTACACTGAGGAATTCTTCCAGAATGGATTCCTGATTCCTCCCTCTTAAAACTGCAAACTTTTCCAGGAGAGTCTAGATAGCACCTCAGTCAATTAACTTCAAGAATTGCACTCATGTAGCACTTTGGGTGAGGGGCACTTGGAGAGTCCTGACACATGATCTGGTTAAGATAGTTAACGTGCTGAGTAAATACAACTGTAACACTTTACACTGCACACCATTTGACTTGAACTATGTCTTCAAAAATTCTTAGCGATTTCATTTGCTCTGCTGGTTAATTCTGCCCCAGCGCCGAGACCTGATACTCTTGTGACACTGGGGAGCTATCGGAAGTAGCAGCTGATTTACCAAACGGTAAACCCTCTTGAGCCCCCAGGGCATCCTGCCAAAAGACTACTTGAGATTTGCCGCTCCATTTTTAGTACGTGGGCTGGATCTCTTGATACAATGCTTGAATGCGTCAGCAGCATGAGGCTCTCTGCTTACAAATATTTTTAATTAAGATGGTCTTCATAAGTCAGTTTGATTTTAGAGATAAGACAATTGCAGATTCCGGTGATTATTCTGTGAGGACTCACCTCTTTCTAGAAGCATTCTTGGATAAAGCCAGACTTCCTCACCGTTGTACGTACAGTCTGTACTACTTGGATTCATTTTGGTTATCTGGCTATTTCTTGCTGATTATTTTTTTTTTCCTGCTGCATTTAGATTGTAAACTACGCAAGGTCGGAGAAAAGAGCTGCTTCCTTTACAGTACTGAGTAAATCCATATAGTGTATTAGTAAGAGGTTATGGGATGACGAATCAATTTTAATGGCAGTACTCAACTCACGGCATCAAATTAGCAAAACAGACTACACAAATGGGAGGAGAGTGCTTCCATTTCACACTAGGAGTACACTGTGTTTTCTAGATCATAAAATGTAACAAATATTTACTGAATGAATGAATTCATTTTATAGAACACTGAATTAGGGAATTGGGATGGAGGCCAAAGAAATCACTCTGTGGCCCTCTATTTTTTTAAGTAAATTACCCCAGACTGAAGAAACTCTATCTAGTTTTAAAAGACCGCAGCCTGCACAATGAATCATCCCAACATTTCGAAGCCCTTACTCTTAGGATACTTTCTTTACAGCCTCTCCTGGATGGTGGGGAAATTGATGACACAATTCTGCTCAGACACAGAAAAAAACTTCCAAGTTTCCCAAAGTGGAGAAAAGAAAAAGTGGGAGAAAAACAGAGAAAGATGGGAGAAAAGTTCCAGACAGATGACTAGCTGCTGAGGCTCCAATGTATTTTTTGGTGTAGGTATTCATCTTCTGTTCTGAAGGTTTTTTGTTTTTGTTTTTGTTTTTCTTTTTTCTTTTCTCCCAAGGGTATGGAAACAGGGCCTAGCAATAGGGAGGTTAGTGAAAGGTTTTTGTTCTATAGTGCACTGAAATTATTTCCTTATGGCTAAAGAAAGGCAGCCTATTCTTTTGCTTAAAAAAAAAATAAATAAATAAATAAATAAATAAATAAATAAATAAAAGAGCACGTGTAACTATGGAGAAGAATACTTAGGTTTGGTAATTTCCTTTAAAAAAAAAAGGTTGTAACTTACTCTGAATGAATACAGTAGCTTTATATAAAAAATTATCAACAAAATATGAAGTCCTGGAGATTTTGGCCCCATGGACTTCAACTTCTGGATTAAGGCCAAATGAAAATACCTTCCTTCTGGGTTAAAAAGGAATGGTCTGAGCTATTTATTTGAGCTATGTAGATGTATGCATGATTTTTGAGTAAGGCAGCCACATTCTATTTTAATACCCCATTGTTCTCTCAGTGTGAGAACTCTGATTAGGACTTAAGATGGCATATTTTCATTTAATGTTTTAGACGGTCCTTTATTTCTTCTGGGAAATGAACAGTTCAGTTTAACTAACACAGAAAAGCCACACTGGGTTTTCTTTAGGTCACCGTTCAATAACCTCAGAAGCAACTTACTCTTTCTCCTTTGGGACCTGCGGGGCCATGGGGTCCCATAGGGCCATCTGTACCCTAAAAAAAAAAAAGATAAAAATAATATGAGACATATCCCAAGGGCCCTAAGGAAAGCAGTTATAACTCATCCTGGACTTTTCCTGGGTGAATGATGCTTTAGAACGCCAGTAAGATGACTCGTCTCCTTTCAAAGAACTTTAAGTCTGATTCAGGGCAGTGATTTTCAAGAAAGGCGTGCAAAAACGATGAGTTACATAACTGCGTATTTCAACGAAGGGCACACACGAGAAGCTGGAAGTCATATTTAATTATATACTTCCTCCCTGACTTCACAGAACATCTTCAGGAGAGATATGGGTTGTTTCCCCTTCTACCACTTCTCCAAGTCCATCCTCCACCCCCTGTCACCCCCAAGCTCCTGGGCCACGAAGCCTTGTTCTCAGCTGGTTAAGAGGCTCGAACAGTTACACAAGGGGAAAAAAATATGAAATAAATGAGAACAGTGTTGAACTGTTCAAACCAAACTCTCTTTGGCTCTGCGGGGAGCAGCAGGGGGCCTTAGAGGAAAGGAGTTACTCTCCCAGGGTCTGCAGCGGCTTACAAGGCACAAAGCCGGCGGCAGGCTGATTTAATGGCGTAATTGCCCTCTGGCCTCCCGGGTTCAGGATTAGGATTTCTGTCTCAGATTGAATGGATACAGGAACACTATGTCCAGTGAAAACAATGACTGCCTGAAGCACGTTTTTAGAATTGAAGAGCTTGGAATTTCCTTTAATTCTTAGACATGTAGCAAGGACTTAAAGTAATTTGCTCATTTTCAGGAAGACTGCACCTCTTTGCAAAGAATTTGTTGCAATATTTGCAAATGTAGGAACTAGTCCAGCACAGGTTTATAAAATAGTATTCTTATTTGTGTTCTACTGTTCTTTTTTCTTCTATCACAGCTTTGCGATATGAAATCATTTAGGACTTTGACTCATTCTGATGTTGGGGAATTCCCATCATCTTATCTAATCTTTTCCTTACTGCCTGAACTCAAAGTTCCATCTTCAGAAGACTTCTAACTACTGATTATCTGTGGCTGAAATTTAAGAAACAGAGCAGTTAAGAACCAAAGAAAAGAGACAAAATGACAGAAAACAGGTCATTTTGATGAACAGAGATTTGAAAGTTAGTGTCAAGGAAGAAGTTACCTTTTTAATATGGACAGAAACATAAAAGGAAGAACAAGTTCAACTGAATTCACATTATTTTGATCTCTTCAGAGGAGCCTGCCCACGGAATTATAGGAAATGTCCATTAGTTCTGGAAAAATTTGTCTGGGATTCTAAGACCATGAGGCTAATTAGACTGGTCATTCTTGCCACCTAGCAAGTGGTCCAGCCTGGAACTCGGGCTTCCGAAGGCTGTCCTGCAGTTTAAAAGCTGTGAGTGGATCAGAGCTGCAGACTCTGTTCTGCCCATCTTTCCCTTTTGTACTACATCTTTGTACACTTTCTCCTTTCACTCCAGTCTATGTCCCCCTCATCACGTGATGGGAGTACCTGGGGCAAAAGAGTCTGTCCCGAAGCACAAATTCATAGCCACACAACAGGTTGGAGCAAGATGAGGTACTGACTCACCCGGGATCCTGGCTTTCCGTCTAAGCCAGATGCTCCCTGTGTATTTGGTTGGTAGCAGGTTTGGTGGGTATAACACGAAGGACAAGAACAGAGATTAGTATGAGGTACTGATGAACAAATGTAACGCTTCAAACAACATCATACACAGTCATGGGGTTCTGGGATGACTGTCACATTGCTACAAATTGTTAGTTTAAAAAAACAAAACAAAACAAAACACATGACGATAAACACCCCGCAGATGATGGCATTTTCATGACATTTCCATTCAAAAAATTCTTATTTAGAAATAATGAGGTTTATAAAGAGGGCTTTAAAGTAGTTTCTGGGGCGCCTGGGTGGCTCAGTGGGTTGAGCCGCTGCCTTCGGCTCGGGTCATGATCTCAGGGTCCTGGGATCGAGGCCTGCGTCGGGATCTCTGCTCAGCGGGGAGCCTGCTTCCCTCTCTCTCTCTCTCTCTGCCTGCCTCTCCATCTACTTGTGATCTCTCTCTGTCAAATAAATAGATAAAATCTTTAAAAAAATAAAATAAAATAAAGTAGTTTCTGGTAACAGTCACAGACCGCTAATTTCCATTTGATACACATTTTCTAAGGACTGTACTGTCAATAATGAACTTCTTAAATTTCGAGAAAATATAATGGCCAATATTCTAAAAAAGGGCTCATTATAATAATCAATCAGAGTTAGCGTTTCTGAAAGGAATAAGAAGGTTCCAGTTTTTCTTGTTAAAACAGAACTTATGAAAAGCAAATGCAGAACTTCACCATGCCAAAATGACTGAAAATTGTCTCGAAGAATTGTTACATGAACAATTCTCATTGTTTTCTGGGTTTTCTTACTTTGTTCACATTAATTACCACTAGAGGGACTTCTAGGAACAGGAAAAAGCTGGAAAAAATTTCATGAGTCCAAACAAAAAATAACCGTCCTAAGCAAAATTGTTCCTCAATTCAGTTCAAAAAATCATTGCATCAAAGTCTGGAGGCGAGATAATTTAAAAATATGTTATTCTCAGGCAATGCATACTTTTTTTTTTTAACCTTGAACTCCAAGCTATGCATAGTATATGATTAAAATGTGACATTTTCAATGCTTGTTTCAAGAATAAGCACAATTACTTCTATGAATATGTCTTTTGTATCTCAAAACTCAAATACTGATTTATAGTCCTTTAAAAATATTGATTAAATAAAGGAGTATTTAAGAAAGATGATACACTAGTCCTATAAATTCTCTTGGCAAGGTTGAAGAACTAGGTTCCCACTTTATGCTTCAGATACAGTTAATAATAAAAAATGGAAGAAAAAATCTATTCCAGCTGCAAACTCTACCAAAAATGCTATACTATATATACTTGGATATTTTTAGTTTTTTTGTTTTACAATTTCTTCTATATAGTTCTATTGTGAGTCAGACTATATTGCAAAATGCATCTTAAGTTGGCAATGATTAAAATTTTTTAAAAAACCTGTGTTGTTGTTTAATGCTAACATATGTAGAGCTTTTGGCTAATTACTGCAGAGAAATTATCACTAGCTCTAAATTTGAAATTAAGGCAAACTTTAAAGAAATAAGATCAAGGGTTTAATAAAACAAATCCAAACTTTCTTTTGTCCTTTGATACTTTGTTCAGAGTCACCAGTATTATAACATTTGAAAACAAATAGGGAGATGGTAAAATTTTGTACTGATAGTATAACATCATATTTGCCTGGAATAAGAGAATTAATATATTATTATATTATATATACATTATATATAACTAATATATTATAGAAGTTTTGTGCCTCTAGTCCATGGTCTAATTGGTATGATTGAACCTATACTCTTAATACATCTTGTATCATTCATTCATAAACGAGCACATTTTGAACGTCTACTATGTGCCAGATCTGTGTAAGGCACTGGCTATCTAGAACACTTCAGAACTTCAAGTACCAAAATGTTTTAATCTTTTAAAATATGTGAATAAATTATTTTCTACCAATTTTATGTCTTACTTTAATAATATAATCTATAATGTTCTTTACTGACTTTTATCTGCATTTACTGAATAGTCAGCATGTTAATACCCTGAAACTAAAACCTTATATTTTACTATCATTTTAAAAAATCTCTTTTTAGTTGTGAGAAGAAGACTGGCATAAAATGCATGGAAGATGAAAATTCCCTTTTCACTAAAAATAAAAATCTCAAAAAAAATCTCAAAAAAATTGTCTCGAAGCTACTGCAAAATACTTCTTCCATCCTGTCCACTGTTGCCAAAAGAACCATATAAGAGGGCATTTTCAAAACAAATAACACAAAACATTTAGACTATGATATGATTGATTAATGTAAGGAGCCACAGCACTGACCCACACCATCAGCAATGGCCAATTGCATACCTGCCACCCAACAGAGGGCTACAATTTTTGGTATCAAAAGAGAAAAAAATTGAGGGAGGATTCTGACCTGCACTAAATTATTAAAACATTTGGGAGAAATTATGACATAATTAGCACAGTGCTTTTTTTTTTTAAGGGCAAGGTGATGGGAGAAGAATCATCCTTTTTTAAAGAGGAAGGTTGGCATGTATGTAATTGAATGACAGAACACTAAGAGCATCATTTGTCATGGGGTCTTCCTCTGACACGAGAGCAGTCCTCAAACAAAACTGGGCTGAGCTCTGCTCCAATAGAATACATTTTCCAATCGCAGAAATCTCAAATGTAAGATAGTCACCGAGTAAACCAGAGTTGTTACTTAGGGTAGAAAGAAAAGTCTGAGATTTGCACTGAAATGGAAAGTTTTCTTTACTTACTGGAAGACCAAGGGGTCCTCTGTCACCCTTTTGACCTGGTTCACCCTTCAATCCTTTAACACCATTTAACCCTGGTTCACCCTAAATGCAAAAGCAAATGCCAATTTTGGTTGCTATCACGGGTGTTTCAACTGCTGAGAGAAGAGAGCCAGTCTCCGAAATGGTTGCAGATTCCAGTTCTAGGTAACAGCAGAGTCAAGCTAGACTTGTCTTGCATCCGTCCAAAATTCATTTCAGACATTTTAAAAAATTAATAAACTGAAATTGACAAATAACATTCTAGGAAGCAAAACTCCTGAGCAAGCGTACTCCTTCTGACTGAAACGCATACGCCTGAGTTCCAGTTTTCAGTTCTACGTCAGAGAACCTGGTGTTACGCTACCTTGTTCTCACCAAGCAAATCAAAGACAGAGTGGAGGATGCCGAAGGAAGCTCAGTAGGAAAAAGCCACTCTGCTGGAATGAAAAACTGGAATATGCAGGACAGTGTTATATACAGATATTTTAAGCCTTTAAGCATTTTGCCCTGGGGAATGAGCTAAAAATGTAGCAGCTGATGTTTGAAGTAGTGCCATTTAGTGAGTCCTCATTCACTGACATTGCCAAGTCAGATCCCTACATGGATTAATTCACAGAATAGACAACTGATAGCCAATCCCAGAAGAGAATATGAAGACCACAGTGCTTACATGTAGTTTTACTGTTTGTGTATCCAATGTTAAAGTTAAAGAAGGATGGATTTTAACCTCAGGTGACATTACAAAAGTCATGGCGAGTGACAGTTTCTCCTGACTCTGATATTTAAAAACCTAAAAATACAGTATATAACTATTTTCTATCAGCAGCACCATTTTAGAAATAAGAGTTCTGACCTGCTCACTTGTCAACTTTTAAGTAAAGGCATTAATTTCATCACAAAAATCTGGAAAGATTTGTGAAAGGAAGATGCAGTCTCCAATGCCCTATAGAGTCTTACTGGGTAGGAACGGGAGTGGGGAGAGAACGTGCTTACATGGCAGGAGGAATTACTAACTTGGGCAGTATTTTCTCCATTTGTCTGATTGATTTAAGTCAGTGTGATGTTTGTTAAACATTGAGTCCAAGGCCCCACTTAGCGTTTAAACTTCCAAAGAGGTCACAAAGTAATGAACACATTGACATGACCTATTGGATTCTGGGGATTCGGAAGGTAGGATGTTTGAACTATAGGAAGTTCAAATGTGCTGTCGTGGGTAAAGTGTGATCCTGGGACTGTCCCAGAGCCAAAGTCAATGTCAGGTTAAGGCCAAGGCTCTAGGAGTCAGATTTAGTTAACTGGTCTCAACTTGAGGTTGATGGCTTTGCATGTATGTGGACTTTTAGCTAGAGGTCTTGGGATGATGACTAGGCAGAGCTGCCTTGGTAGGCCACAAAATTCTGTGGTGAGGAATCAGACATTGACATGAGTGGGCATTAACCAAAAAAGTGAATTTATACATAATCAAATGTAGAGACAGAAAGACCAAATTCCAACTCTGGACTTAAGTTCTAGTTCCAGATCAGTCATTTAATTAGCAGTGTAACTCAGGGCAAACAATGTAAATTTCATGGGCCCATAGTTTATCATCTGTAAAATCAAGGAATAAGCACAGGTAATCTACAAGGTCTTTTCAACTTTATAATTTTGTGAAATTTATGATTTAAATGGTGCCTTGAAATCCAACGAGAAGCCCAGAGTAACTACTGATTTAGTCCAGAGTGGGAAAAGAGACCCAGAGAGGTTTAGATAACTACCAAGACCTCAAAGATGATAGATGGGCTCTCTCTTCTGACCCCCAGAAAACAATGCCCTTACCCCAAACTATAACCCATACTTCTGAGACACTGTCACTCACTGGTCTTACCAGAAGATAGGGTGGTCTAGAAGAATAAAGAGGCATGAACTCTTTCCATTCTTGAGTGAGTCACCTGTCTGACCCCAAAAATGAAACTTAGGTTTCATTTCAGACCAATACTTCTACACTCCTAAAGTTTGGTGGGCCAGGAGGAGCCCCTAGAGGAGAGAGTGGACTGTCTCTAAGCTTTCTGATTTCTAGCTCTTGCATTTATGTGTTCCCCTACCCCTCACCATTTAAATGCACCAACTCACTACTGAGGAGCTTTCAAGAGTGCTTAAACCTTCTCTCATGCTTTCTCCCCCCTAAATGCTTAAATTTAGAACAAAGCATCAAATCGGAAGACACTAACAACTGACATTTACTGGGTATTCATCGACAATTGCATCAGATATTTTGCTAAGTATCTTACAAATATGCCTCATTAAATTATCACAACACTAAGAGGAAAATTGCCTAGTTCAGTGAGTGAAGAGAGGATAAGTAGTCAGCTTAAGGTGACACAGACAGTCAGTGGCAAAGCTGAAATTAGAACATAGGTACTAATTACATAGGCTCCCTGAAGGAAGGAACCTTTTTTTCAGGGCTCTTCTTAATCCTCCAAAATGTCCTCTTGGTCTACACAAAAGCAACGAACAGGTGCAAACCATCTTTCCAACATAAACTGCACTAATTCTGAAAAGGAGGGGTATTCTCTATTGTTCTCTTGTTAATCCAGAGTATAGAGTACATTGTAAGTGATGTAATCTTTTCTTGACTAGAGCACACCTGATACACCCCACCCCATTCTAAACCAGTGATCTCTGGGGGAGTACAAAATTAAGATGTTGGGTAGTCAAAGCATTTAGCTACAGTGCTGTTATATGACAAACAAGGAGTATCAGTAACATCTGAATCTGCAACTAATGAGACATCATAAGAAAGAGCATCTGGACTAGTCTGAGAATCTCATCAGGTCCATTTCTAAAGGGTTGATTTTGAGTATATTATGATTAGTAACTTAAGAAACCTATATAGTGTCATGGAAAAAGGCAAAATGAGGAATAATTCATCTGCAGGTGATATCACTTAAATTTGTTTTAAGTCATTCTTCGTTGTGAGATTTAAACATCTGGATACTTAAAGGCTTAAAGATTATCAACATTACTTGACAGATAAATAAGACAGGACAGACATGCTTCCGTCATGCTTCTCCATGATTAACAAGGAAATAGAAATCAAATAATCAAGGGATTTTTTGGATTACCTTTGGTCCAGGAAGTCCATGGGGTCCCTGAAAAAGAAAAACACAGATTTTAATTAAGAATTGATTCACTATTTCCTAGCAGAGCAGAAGTGATTATTGTATAGAGTAACCAAAGAGATGTAAAAGAAGAATCCTCCTGTTTGAGCTATAGCTAGAGGCAGGCCAGTGGATGCTAATACATAGTGAAAGTTCCTTCTAGCTCTTGAATTGTTCTGTAATTGGAAATTCATTAGCAGCAATTCTTTCTGCTAAATACCCATGAGAGGGAGGGAGAAATCTGCTAGGGTTAGATGGAAGAAAAAAAATTTTAAATGTATTGTGAACCTACACTATTGCTAGTTCTCAAATCCACATTTTTATAAAATCTAGGTGGAAAAATGTGAAACACGTTATAAGTTTATATGGAATAGAGGTGGGTTTTAAAATACAGAAATTTGCCAAAGAAAAGTTCCAGATTTTAAGTACCAGTGAATAAGAGACCTTCGAATTATTGAGTCCTCTAGACCCAAAAGGAATCTAAAAGAAGAAGGAATGAGGAGATGACAGTCAAGTTTGGAACCCTGTTACAATTTAATTAAAATTAATTTAAGACTAAGGAAAGGATTCTAATACAGATGCACTAAGAATTATTAGTTAGAATGCATTTGTTCTTATAAAGATGAATTCTTCAAGGCTCTCATAACTGTTGTTTACCAATGGAAAGAAGTTATACTGCATACATGAATCAGGGCTTTCCCCCTGTATTTTGTGGAAAATCTAACTATAGAGACTAATTTCTAACCTAAATTACCTAAACTGTACTGTGGATTGCTTTACACTTCTCAAGTGATTTAAATGAACTCTTTGGAGAGAGGAGTATTTAAATACCCAACAGCAAAATCATACAACAGTGTCAAAAAGATTTTTATCATGCAATATACAGATATTTGTTACATATGTCTACTGAGAAAAATATTTTCCTTTTAGGTTAGTGATGGATAAGCATTTTCAGGAAATGGCTGCTACTTTATCAAGTAGTCTTATTTTAGTAATGGTATAAAATCCCTTTAAGCTAATTAAGTTTATATGAACAGGAAATAGCATTTTAAAATTTAATTTTCTAACTTAAAATGGAGGGAGTATTAAAAAAGCCCAAAGTGTGCCATTTGCTTAATTCTTAATGAACTGCTGTTTAGTTTTAAGAAAATAAGGTTAATTATAACTATTTTGAGGTACGAAATGGAAATGGCAGTTGGTAAGAAATAGATGATTGGGTCTATGGCTACGCTTTGTGGCTTAGATCATTTCAGTGACATTCTTTCTTAGAGCACAATAGGAGGGAAGAGTGACCCATGGTTTATTTAATCTGTATGATTGAAGACATGGGGTTTATTGAGAAACTGTAGAGATGAATGTGACCTTAGAGCCTGCCTAATTTGTTGGAGTCCTGCCCCCATCAAAGGCATTTGAAGCATGCTACATTCTACGTTCTAGCCTTAACACTAGTGCCGTTAAGTGGACATTTTAAGAATTACACTGGTTTAATGGCTGCCTTCAGCACCAGACGTGAGTTCGATGAGGGCATGGCCATTGACTTCATTGGTCATTGAGGGATAGTTGTGGTAAACACTGGATCCACCAGAGCACCATAAAGATGAAAAGAGAAACAAGCAACAATACATGTCATCTGTGGAAGTGGGCTTCAGTTTTTACCTTATTATTTTATAAATGTTCCTATTAAACATCTCATTAAAGGATTTCAACCAAGGTTGGTTAGACACATTCATGAATGGCTACAATTATTAAACTTGTTATACTACTAATGGCCTAAACACTGGCTGGTTAAGATGATTTTTTGATGTTCATACTGCAGGTTGGAGTAAAGCTTGTTAAATCTATCTTCAAGTTTCCTGTCACAAAGCTACTCTATCTCTTCTCAAGAGATGTGTTTGGGATAGTGAAAGACAACACTATAAAGTCAGTAACTCTCAATGCACGTTGTATTTTCTGTCCATTCCACAGAGAGTAGCACAAAATACAAACTGGCTATTTTGAGGGATGTGTTCATGTTTTTTTTCTAGTAGCATGCTTGTAAATAAAATAAATAAATACATTTTGAAGAGAAGAAAGGCTTACCATGGGGCCTGGTGGGCCATGGGGGCCTGGTGGGCCTGGTGGGCCTATGATCTGTATGTCCAAAACATAAACATGGATTTGGTTACTTCATTTAGATAAGGCAGTTTGGCTCGAATCTTAGGCTGGGATTCTGCTAAGGCCATTAGTAGTTGCTGTGGAACAATACTAGAAGAAGTGATGCAATTGAGTCTTTATGTTTAGAAATTCATTAATGAGCATTAAAAAAAAAAAAACAACCACTAAAAAATACAGTTGTTTTACAAAAGCCAGGATAAATTTAAAGTACATTAAATGAAAAGACAACAACTGCTTACCAAGAAATGCTATAATGCCACAACCACTATTAAACTCTCAAATTATTTTGCCAAATAGCAACAGAGCTCTGGAGGAAACAAAAAAGTATGTTCTGTATTCACAAATCTCTACCCAAAAGCTTGATGGGAAAACCATTAATTTTCTCCTTAGGATTAGAGGGTCCCCTAAAAAATCTGCCTTTATCTCAAATCTCTGAGATATTTTGTCTCTCATTATACAAGGCCGACAGATACACTCTCACAGTTTGACAAACTAAGAGGTTCACGGTCTTTTTACTGTTAATAAGCCATCTGGCACAGGTCGAACTGGGCAAATAATAGGCCTGTTTCAGAAGTTCAACCGCCAAGGACTTACAGAAGGACCCTGAGGACCTGGCAATCCGGAGTCTCCTTTTTCTCCTTTCATTCCATTGGCACCCTACAAGAAACCAGTGAGAGTTGAGCCAGTAAACTTTTCCCAAAGTGTAAGAAACATCTGAATTTTCTCCCCAGACCCACCATTCTTTTGCAATTTTTATAATATTATACACATCACATATAAAAGAAGGATTTATCCCTCTGCATTTTAGTCTCAAACAGCTAGCCTCTCCAAATCTCTAGGACTGTGGGTGATATGTGAAATAAAATATAAAGTAAATAAAAACTAGGTTAGGCTTGATAGGTTAAACTTATACATTGTTAAATATACCAGATTATAAATGTCATATTTTTTATGGTGGTGCTCACTTTAAACAGCAAGTTTTTTAACTTGGTTTTCATTGACATTTATTTATATACTTCCTTGTTTTAAAATAGATCTAGAGCAGTGCAATTTTCTACATTTTTTTCTATTTTGCCTTCCAAATTCTTAGTAAAAATTATAGGGTAAAACCATAAAAACACCATTCCACACACACAAAGAGAGCACTTTCAAGAATAACTTCTTTCTAAATTGTCTTATGTTTTTTAGCTTGTTAATTTTAATTATTACAGTTTATTTTAAAATGACCAGTTACCATCATTTTACACATACCAAATTCAAGTGATCAACTATATTTATTTTACTATCTTTTGATGAAAATAATTCAGGAAAACATGTCAGTTTATTTTATAATTCATTTGGTTAGACGCTTTAAAACTTGTTTTAGTGGCCCAGTTGGAGAATAAACCAACAATACCTCAAATATGTAAAAGTAAAAATATTACTTTTTTATATAATATTAACCACTAGATGAGAGTGCAGCTAATTATATAACTCCTTTCTGATTAATTTATCTTGATATGAACATACCCTACAAAGTATAAACATACCGGTAATCCAGGAAGTCCGATTCCTCCTTTTTCACCTGGCATACCTGGGTCCCCCATGTCTCCCTTAGAGCCTTTAAGTCCCTACAAATGATATGGTTGCATGTAAGAATCATATTAACCCTTGATAGTAACATTCTAGGGCAAACAGAATTCCAGATCAGTTTTGTGCGCGGGTGGTCCTATCCAGAGAGGATTCTGATTTTCACTGTTAGGTAGAGTTATTTCTTAGAGCAACCTTCTACACTGAGTCAATACTATTTCCTCATGTAATGAAAGGGGTTAAATTCTACTACTTAGCTCATTTAATCACAAACTTAGGTGTTTACATAATTTCTCCTGATTCTATATTTTTTTCCTGGCAGCTAATTTGATACCACTGGTCCTGAAAACAATTTAAGGGATTGAATTCTCAGCAGTACAATATACATTTTGAACCAGGACTAATGTTATAATAACAAGAGGTTCAGATAAATTTCTCCTATCTCTACCCACGATACTCCTCTCCCCCTCTTAAAAGCAAGTGGAAGCTCTGGTCACCATCAGTTTCAAGGGTTCGATATAGAGAAAGGTAAATAATGTAGGCACCAATCATTAGGTGCCTAGTCATCAACTAAGCTTAGAATCACTTTAATTGTTACACAGTGTTCTTATTTTATTCTCAAACACCCCATGAGGTGATCCATGATGTTATTTTTATTCTTTTACAGTGAGAAAATAAATGTATTTTTTGAGTGCTAGCAAATCTCAATTTTGTAATAATACTCAAGTTAATTTATATTGTTAAGCATTTTTATCCAAGGAGCTTCACTACCGTACGACCACATGGTCCATTCTTGAGCAGGGATGATCATAGTTCTGATAGTCAGGGGCCCCTGGCTGCCCAAACCTGTTCAACTTTTCCATACTACAAACTACTTAGGGACAGGAACATGTCTTTTCTTGACTTATACCTATAGCACTTAGTTCAGAATCACTTGCTAGGTGGGTGGGTAGGCGCCCGAATGGGTAGATGGATCTTACTGGTTAATCAGCACCTGGCTGGTTTTAGGAATCTAGTGATGGAGAGTAGCAGGGCAGCCAATCTCTGCTATTGGACTTAAAAGCCTATAGAAAAAAAAAAAAACCCCAACTATTGTATATGTAGGGACCATGTAATATGTTATTCTGTATGATAAATTAATTATTTTTAATAACTAACATTGGGAAAGGTAATACAACTAGATTTTTAAAAAAGATTTATTTATTTATTTTGAGAGAGAGAGAGACAGAGAGAGTGTATGAATGGGAGGGGTATGGCAGGGGGTGGGGGGGGCAGAGAAAATCCCAAGCAGACTCCCAGCTGAGTGCAGAGCTCAGTGCAAGGCTCTATCTTAGGACCCTAAAATCATGACTTGAGCTGAAAACAAGAGCAAGATGTTTAACCAACTGTGCCCCCCAGGTGTCCCAGGACAACCAGATTTTAAAATTCTAATATGATTTCTGATTAATAATAGCAAATCATCTAAAGCCTCTTACTTTTTAAATTATCACATTTATTTAATGTGACATTAGAGGATTTGCAACATACCACTCTGATATTAAAATAACTTTTCTCTTAAACTTAATTTCTTATCTAATACTATCTCCTGAGGAGCATATTTTGCCAACTGTATCAAGAATCTTTTTGATTTCTTATGATCTTCTTGATGTCAGCCATTTCTCGTGTAAATAATGGAAGCCCAGAAAACATCAAATGTCTTGAAGCTAACCATTGTGATTTGACTCTGAATTCCCCATAATGTTCACATTATCCTAGTCAGATTCTTTTTGGTCAGAGGTAAACCACAGTTTCTAGGCCAAATTCAGCCCAGGGATTATTTTTGCACAGACTGAATCTTTGAAAAAAATTTAAGGTGTGTTCAGGTAAAAAACTAACGTGACAAAAACTCTGTGTGACCTGCAAAGCCTGAAACATTTACTATCTGTCTTTACAGAAAAAGTTTGCCAACCTCTGTGTTGAGGGAAACCCTTGGAGATACTGCCATTTTCTGTGAAGGTACAAACGCCCCACCTGTTTCTGTTTTTTTTCTAACGATCTTGAAATTTAGGTGTAATCTTTATTTGGGAAAAAAATCTTGTCAAAATAACACATATAAGCAATATCTAATTTTGTGGAAACTTTGACCGACTGATTTTATCTTGAATGATTTGTATTTATTGACAAAATTAGCCTACTCTTACTAAATTAGTAATGATCTTATAAGTCTAATAAAAATTTACTGAAGTGTCACTGGTAGATTGATAAGGAGTATTAAGACAAAACTAAAATGTCATACCACTTACATGTTTCTGCAAAGAAAACTAATGTCTAATTTAAAAGCAATTGCTTTTTAAAGTTAATATAATCTCTACAACAGATGGTAAAAAAATAGAGAGGATATCATATATCAACACTCATGTCTTTTTGGCTCCAATCTATAATAAAAGTGGTGATCAATTATGATGTTTGAATGACAGTATATATCTTTGAAAATTACCTGCTCTCCATCAACTCCTGGAATTCCTGGAGATCCTGGCTCTCCCTGTTAAGAGAAAAAGTGATGGCTTGCTTCCATTTATCATTGGTAAATAGAAGTCATATTAGCTGGTGACAGTACAATTTGACTTTCAGCGTATGAATCATAACCCAAGAATGGTTTGTTATGTCATACACATATCAAAACTAAGTGAAGTAACATTTTCTTGAAAATTATATGTAACAATAGTCATGTAGCTCTGATCCAATTTTTTATTTTTTGCCCCAAGTGAGATGTAGGCTAAAGGAAAAAATGGTGAAAGAAAACTGATAGAGATCATTTAGTGGTTGACCATATTCTATAACAAAAACCTATATGCCTTAGTTTATTTTTTCCTCCCTAAAAAATCTGTATGATTTCTCTTCATTTTCCAACTTCAGAAAAAAGCAAAAACATGACAGCTGACTTAAGAACAGAATGCAAAGCCATAAGTTTATAATATTTTAGCAGATAACATTTGAACAACGGATACAGGTTCATGATTATGAATGTGGTATTTCCGGACAGAATCAATCAGATAACATCTCAATGCACATAAAATTACTTTTGGATTGATTCAATTACCTATACTATGCTAGGAATAAATTAAAGTTTTCTATTCATATGATTTCTTAGAACCCTTGACAAACCCAAAAATCTATTTATTTTTTCTTAACTGAAGATGTCCCATTTAAAACAAATGTAAACAATGTGCTAGATATTTATTCCAACAAATCTCCAGTCATTTTTCACTTGGAAATGTACTGAACAAATTTTTTGAACACTTTAGATCAACGCATCACTTCTGTAAATCCCACTATATTGAAATTGTTAGACAGTCTTTCCCTGGTAAAAACGTTAAGAGCTATCAGCCATAGAATGAAATTTGAGCTTTCCAAACATTTAATGAAAGCCTGACAAACAAATGTGGGAAAAAAAAAAAAAAAAAAGGAAAAGCCTTTCCTTACTCCCGACTTCCTGTTCTTTGTGGGAGCAGCAAAGTTTATTTTGCCACAAACAAGTCTGCTGAGGTTGGATGCACCTGGCCAAGACCTAGTTTCAGGCTGAATACTTGTCAGCACTCTGCGTCCAGTAATGATTGTTTTGTTATGCTTTTACCTTCAAAATGTGACTCGTGAGTGTTTAAAAGAAAACATAACTCATGACTTATGAATTTATCTTTCACTCATCAAATGTAGTTGGTAAAGAGTTACTTGATGTGTAAGAAGTCAACCGATCCTGGTTTGACAAGGGAAAGAGAAACACTAACTGAATAGGTTTTCGTTCAGTCTGAGGTTGTGAGTCCCCAGGGCAAATGGGTTCTGTATTTAACTCAGGCTGCATTTGCTGACTCTTGGTCATAGGCATATCTCATTTCAGATATCCCAACCTTCTCAAGGAAAGATCACGGAAAGCTTGAAAGACTGTATCCATCAGTCCAAGAGCTCAGTTATGAGATCACTGTGTTTTGTGTGGGGTGGGGCAAGGTAATAGCATAGTGGGAAGTCTGGCAGGACTGAGAGGTAAGGGAGGCTCACTACTCCTCTCCCACTGCCCACTTTCCATGACATTCATTTGGCCAGTTTCTTTCTATCCAAGTTTCAGCTCAAAGTCATTCTTGATTCCTAAGACTGAGAGTAACCTTCCTATATGCGCATCCATAACGTGTACTCTTCTTCAAAGTACTTACTCTATTGATTAATAATTGTGCCTTTACTTGCCTATCTACTGTTCTAACTGTAAGCTCCTTATTGAAACCCTTACCATATCCAAGTATCTCTGTTAGATATTAGTCCTTATCATAGAGTAGAGGTTCAAAAATTACTTACTGAATAACAATTAAAATGAATAGTAATTGGATTATAAAACAAGGAGGGAGGTACAGGTTTTACCACTCCATATATCCTTCATGGCTGGGTGGTTCTTTTTGTATCTTTAGAACAAGGGATGGATTCCCTTTGGATTTCTGTAGATCCTTTGGGCTTTAAAGAAGGGTAAAGTCCTAGAAGCTTTTAGGGTGTGTTTAGCACTGGGGCAATTTGGGTTCTGGAGACTTAGTCAAGTGAGGAGAAGGACAAAGATCCTTAGATCCTAGTTGACTCTACACAGATGAAAAAACGATCTCTAGATTTCCTTTGTGGCTGTCTAATCCAGCTCACCAAAATATTAGAGTAGGAAATCCAGGCTGACTTGCTCACCAGGAACAAACAATTGGAGCATTTTTTGGTTACATTTCTTAGGGACCAGAATGTGATAGAGAAATAGAAAGTTTAAAAATCCCAAATCTTACATTAATGTTTTACATGAGATCTGTTTGAAATTAGGCTCCGTGTTCTAAATGTATCTTATATGGGTAAGGACCTCAGCACTATTTTACTTTATACTCCTTTTTATAATAGAAAAATAGTTTTCTATGTGCTAGCTTTCTGTTTCTAAGCATCTTAAAAGAAAAGGATACAAAAGCTGATGTGTGTGTCTGTGTAGGTATGTGTGTGTATGTGTATGATAGACTTAGCAAATAAACTGCTTTAAAAGGTACCAACAAAAGATGGATTTCAAAACTACTTGAATCTCCTACAGAACTCCAATGATGAAAGTCATATTTCAACAAACATAGCTCAGTTTTGAAAAGCTAGAGACACTGGTCATGTGTTAATTGCTCAAATGTGGCTAAACAAATCTAAGTTTAAGTTTGGAGGGATAAAGCGAACACCACTAATAAATTTGAGATATAATCAAGAAATTCTAGGTTCCTGCTATTCATAAGTGGTATGTTTCATTAGTTAAGATTTAAATGGCAGAATGTTTGAATAAGTATAATAGGATTCCTTATAAGAAATGACTCAAAAATGATTCCTCAAATTGTCATCTGTGAATACATCTTGCTCAATCTTCTCTTGTTCTTATTATTACAAACGAATTGAAGAGAAAAATCTTTTTTGATGTTAGAGTAAATTTTCCTTAGTCGTTCTTTTACTTTTATAATTTCTGTAAAACTTGTTTTTCCCTTGTTTAATATTCTGTTTTTCTTAGTATCTTCCCTCTAAATTTAATGCTATTCTTATTTCTCTCTCTTCTTTACTAATTGTCCTTTCTTTTTTTTTTTTTTTCCCAATCTTGCTTTCTTAAGCCCAGACCTCAAAGTTTATTCTTAGCTCTCTTAAGCAATATTGCTGATCTCAGCTCCTTCAGCATTTTGGAAGAATGATTTTTCAAAGATACATAAACTTAAGGTGGGATTCTCTATATCATACATGGTAAATGGAAACAAGAAAAATAAAGAATAACCTTTGGCCCTTGTAGTCCTTGAGGTCCAGGTGGTCCAGGGGGGCCCTAAACCAAGAAAAGACAAAGTTTTAAAAAGTAGCAAGTATATGTATTACTATTTATGCTTTAAATAATAAGTACACCATATACTTCTTTTATTTCTGTCATAATCAAACATCTCTCAATCTTAATTTGCAATGAGGGCAAATTTCACCAGCTATGGAATTATAAAAATGATTTACTTATATGCAAAAATATCAATACATTTAGGTAAAATAACACTGAAGATGCTTTTGAGTTTACTTTCTAAGATAATGCAAAATTGCTGCTGTGTCCCACATTCATCTCCTTGGGTTGAGAAAGCTTACTGATATTACCTGTGTTTCCAGACACCCAGCCTCCCCCACACACAAGGGACTTGATTCCCCAAACACTGAGGAACAAAGCTATATTATTATAAGGCCAAAGACTTTAAGAAAAGTAACAATAACTTCTCTTTTTTGGTCTTTTTCACTACACAAACAAATGACTTAGTTGGGCAAATGTCATAAAAGGTTATTAATATAAGGAAGCATAAAACTCAATATCAGACAAAAATAAGTGCTACATTAGTTCCATTACGACCAGCATGCATCAACACCAAATATGAAGTCACAGACCACAGAAATCATGCAATAGGAGTTACCGTGACAGTTAAGGTGGTAATCCTCTGTTGGGAAAATGCATTGACAAAGACAGAGTTACCTATTTTGTGTGCTAAAGTACAATAATACATTTACGAAATATTCAATTTTCTGAATACGTTCTGGCAAGCCTGATGTCCTATAAGAGACTGACAAGATACTGAAAACATATTATCCTATCTTTAAATGAATATAGGATAGAAATAAAGATTTTTCAGGGAGCAGGGGTCAGATTGCCATTCATCACCTGATAAAGATTGTTTTTAAACGATTTTTAGATTTTTCTTTAAAAAAAAATCTATGTGTTAAGAAAAAAGAAAATGTAAAAATTTTAATTCATTTGATTAAAAAAATTATGTAGTAAAATGGTGTACTGGAGAGCTTTGTCGGCATGACTGTGAACTGAGAAACTGCTATTTGCAAGAGTTCCATTCTAGAGCACTTCAGTTAAAGAAAAGGGAAATATCCAATTGTAGGTGTAAGTAATATTTTTTCTTTTTTAGATTTTAGCTTATTTATTGCATTTCAATTAGCTTTTTTGGGTGCCATGGCTAAAGACAGAAGGTGACATGGAATTCATCCAATTTCTTAGTGTAAAGTACTACAGCACCACAACAAAATGTATTCTGTCGAAGGATGATTTTCCATATTTCATTTTGAATCCATGAATCATTTCTGCATTAATGTTTTCTACTCTAAGTCTCATGCTGAAAGTTCTTTTTGTGTTGTGTGTGTGTTAGTGAGAGAGAGAAAGAGAGAGTGTGTGTGACCAGAGGGGTGGGGGGTGAGGAAGGGCAGAAGGAGAGGGAGAGAGAGAATCTCAAGCAGGCTCCAGAACCAGCAAGGAGCCCCAAGTGGGCCTCCATCTTACGATCCTGAGATCATGACCTGAGCTGAAATCAAAAGTTGGTCTTTCAACCAACTGAACCACCCAGGCTCCACGCATGCTAAAAGTTCTGTAGGGTCAATAACCACCTGACGTAGTCATAGAGGGAGCACACTTTCCATCAGCGACTCTGGTCACAGAAAAATGTTATACAGTCACATGTAAGCTTGTGAATATCAGTTTAACACCATCCGTTTATTTTCCACTCTTCCATTCCAATTTCTGATTCAGGTTGCTGTTGTTGTTTATTATTATTGTCGTAAAAAATAATCTTAATATTACCGATCTTGCTTCAACACTTGGGTCTCTAGTGACATGACATCATCATTTCTTAGAAAACAATATATTTACGCATGTGTAGAAATGATTAAAGTCTGTATTCTATGATAACATCAGTCGTGGTCATTACAGCTTCATGGATAACACAGTAGGAAAAAAACCACCACCAGTGCTTCTAAGACAAAAGGCAAAGTGGTCACAAACTGGAGGCAAGTTTAAAAAAATATACCAAGGCCCAGATTTTTATTCTATAGACTCCAGGAAACAAACTGAGGGTTTCAGAGGGGAGGGGGTTGGTGGGATGGGTGAGCCTGCCGATATTAAGGAGGGCACGGATTGCATGGAGCACTGCGTGTTATATGCAAACAATGAATCATGGAACACAACATCAAAAATTAATGAAGTACTGTATGGTGACTAACATAATAATAAAAAAAACTATCGTATTTGTGTAACACAAGGCACCACTTACTTTATTCTTAAGGGATTCACCTAGAGCTTGAGTCAGATTTATAGTCATGAGAAAGCTACTTCTTTCCTCCTATAAGTAGGTGAGTCATTTCTAAAAAAGGCTATTAGAATATTATAGAGTAGAAATAATTTCTTTATCACTGTCTTCCAATTATATATTTTATTTTTAACTACAGAGCAGAATCATGAAACCTTAGAAAGGGAAGAGAATTTACAATTTGAACTCTCTGAGGTTTTCTAAATGTAGGATATTTGAATTCATTTTCCACCTGGACACAAACTAGTTTTGTCTTTTTTTAAGGATAACAACGTGATTTATCAAGAGTTGCCTAATAAGGGCATATTATTAGTGGTAACTGAACTACTAACAGATGGAGTTTATGTCATCTTGTTAAATAACTGTATTTTGTGAGACCTAACAGTTACATAGGGTGGCTTTCATCCTGCTAATAATAAAAGAACAAATGACAAATTAAGCTTAACTTCTCAGCAACATAGTTTTTACCACCATCCTAAAGCACCTGTGTGCAGACACATGAGACATCCTGAAGATGTTGGCTCACTCTGGATTTCTTCTACCTGGTTCCTCTAAGTTAAAACTATGTGAACTCAGCAGCATTCTCTTGAACTCCACCAATGACTGGAAAACCATAATTTTGGTAGTGATGGAGAAAGACGTGTTGTTCTCTATGAGGCACGATGTGAAATGGGAAGCATGAACTGGAGGAACTATAAACAGGTTGAAGCCACCCAGGCTGTTTTGTGATTTATTCCCTGAGATCCTTATGTGAATCTCTTTAGAATTAAAGGCTAATTTCTTTCATTTCTCATTATGATGCAAGGTGAAAATCGCCCGTATTTACACTAAACAATACGTTTAAGTTATATGGCATTGAACGTTTTTAAAAACTTGAGATAGGAAGTAGAGAGGTTTTACTGTTAATTTTAGAAACCTAAAAATCAAAATAAATGGCTTATGGCAGATGTTTATGTAAATAACAATTTTCAGTAGAGGCAATGGTAAAATTTTCTATTTCTATTGTGATGTTTTTAGAATTGTAATATACATCTATTTACTTATTTGTTCTAGATTTTTGGGGGCAGATTTATTTTTAGAGGAGGCAATAATAAAATGAAATCTGTGGGGTGCCTGGGTGGCTCAGTTGGTTGAGCGGCTGACTCTTAATTTGGGCTCAGATCATGATCTCAGTGTTGTGAGACTGTGCCCTGAGTCTGGGCTCCGCACTCAGTGGGCAGTCTGCTTGAGATGTTCTTTCTCCCTCTCCTTCTGTCCCTCCCCCTGCTTGTGCACTTGCTCTCTCTCCCTGAAATAAATAAATAAAATCTTTAACAAAAGTGAAATCAGCAAAATGCTCAATACCCATCACTGGCTAAGAATAGAAGAGAAAAATGTCTACTACCTCTTCTCAGGCTAATGGCTTAACTAATTTTTTAGGCCCTTGTTCTAGTAGAGTACTATATTAGGAAAACAAATAATTTTTAAAAAATAACTATAAGCTATTTACAAGCATAACACATAGTTGCCCTAACATCCCTATTGAAGCAATAAATCTTTGTTGAGATAAAAACATAAACTACTGGGGGACCTGGGTGGCTCAGTGGGTTAAAGCCTCTGTCTTCAGCTCAGGTCATGATCCCAGGGTCCTGGGATCAAGCCCGGCATCGGGCTCTCTGCTTAGCGGGGAGCCTGCCTCCTCCTCTCTCTGTCTGTCTCTCTGCCTACTTGTGATCTCTGTCAAATAAATAAAATCTTAAAAAAAAAAATAAATAAACTACTTGACCATGATGGATATTGACTGGTTTACTGTCATACAGAACTTGAGGTGGAACAAGAAACTGAGCACATACATCATTTCTTATCAAGACCTAGGTGTCAGTTTTTTAAAAAGTACAGTACGTTTATATATGTATCAGCCAAGAGTGTTCAGGAGCTCAAAAAAAGTGACCCTAAGCTTAATATTATATTTTATGGACTCTTAGGAAAAAAACCTATTCTATAACATCTTCACTTTATAAATAAGATCAATGAAGTATAGATATACTCATTGATTTCCTGAAAATGAGTCAGCTAGTTAATAGCAAAGGAGAGATCAAAACAGATTTCAGTTTTAGGCTGAGAGTAGCTTGCTTCATGTCTGGCTCTGTTCGTGAAAAGAATACTTTAGCCCTTACTGCTAATGTTTGAAAGGATCGAAAGGAAGAATCATCTGGGTGGCAGCAGTGCAATGTTGGATGGGATTTAGATAGATGAGGGAAAGGGAAGAAGAATGGGATCAGGCAAAAAAAAAAAGGGTGATTTTTATTGATATGGTAAATATGACCACTCTTGGGGAAAATCTGTGCTGTGGAGAAATGGAAAATTCTATATAGGAAAGGCAGGATTAGAGAGCTTTGAAAGTCTGATGAAGGTCAGGCTAGATAGAGTAGGTAAGGGGGTCATTGGAGTTTCTGAACAGATTAGAGCCATCAAAAAAGTGACAGTTTAGGAAAATTAGTCTTAGAGTGATATGCAGGATGGGTTAGAAAGGGCACTAGGATTAGAAGAATTGGTCAAAGGCCTATTGCAATGTTAGCCCTGAAACAAATAAGATATGGACCAAGCTGGGAATGCAGAGAGAATGAGGCAACCTTAGGAGGCACTTCAAGAAATGAAATGACCACATGTGGTGAGATGTAAAGGATGAAGGAGTAACAATAGTTGAAAATGACTCTAAAGTTTCTACCTCAAGACAGTCAAAGAATTACAGGATCACTAAAAGATAATGATTAGTTAAAAAAAGGAATCATTTGGGCGTCTGGGTGGCTCAGTGGGTTAAGCCGCTGCCTTTGGCTCAGGTCATGATCTCAGGGTCCTGGGATCGAGTCCCGCATCGGGCTCTCTGCTCAGCAGGGAGCCTGCTTGCCTCTCTCTCTCTGCCTGCCTCTCTGTCTACTTGTGATCTCTGTCTGTCAAATAAATAAATAAAATCTTAAAAAAAAAAAAAAGGAATCATTTGATTGGTGGGAAAAGTGACCAGTATAATTGTGTGAGTTGGTAGGAATTGATAGGGCAATGGTGAATACCTAGTGGAAATATTCTTAGATAGCTGGAGGTACCCACAGCACGGACCCAGAGGTGAAAGATTTGGAAGCCACAACACAGAACACAGAGAGTGACTGAACCATGAAAAGATCAGAGACTTGAGGATACCAAAAATTAGGGGATGACAGAGAAACTGGAAATACTAACAGAGAATGGATCTATCAAAGAAGAAAACTAGAAGAAATGAGAGTAGAGGATTAGAAAAACGAGAAAGAAAAAGTTTCAAAAACAAGGTGGTTTAGTAGAAATGTCACAGAAAATCAAGGGTGAGGAGAACAATAGGCTTGACCTAGAGGTCACTGATGGCCTTTTAAGAGAAGTTTTAACAGAATATTGATATAGGCTAAAATGGAGGAAGCCAAGCATAAAAAAAAAAAAGACTCTGAGAAATAAACTGAGGGTTTTGGAGGGGAGGGGATGGGAGTTGGGTGAGCCTGGTGGTGGGTATTAGGGCACGTATTGCATGGAGCACTGGGTGTGGTGCATAAACAATGAATTCTGGAACACTTGAAAAAAATTAATTAACATTTTAAAGAAAGGGATGAAGAGAAAGCAAAGATGATGGAGACAAGCTACATGGTCTATGGACTTTTACTCTATAGGTATTTCTCTCTGGTAGTCCATTATATTATGAATGGTAGCAGTAGTAAGAAATACCTAAAGAGGACTTAGTATGTGCCAGGCACTGCTTTAAGTGTGTAATATGTATTTAGATATATATTTCTCATAACAACTCTTGAGACAGGTGCTACTATCTTCATTTTGCAGATGAGGACACTGAGGCACAGAGAAGTTAAATAACTTGCCCTCACCCATGCACTTAGTAAGCAAGAGATTGGCACCCAGGCAGCTCTGACTCTAAAGCCACAGGGCTCTTAATTGCTCTGCTAGGCTTGCTTTTGAAGCAAGGAGACAAAGTGGCGAAATAAGCACAAGGTTTAAACCAGATACAACTAAACACTAAAGTGTATCCAAAGACAGAAGGGAAAGAAAAGGAATGATGGAAATACGCTAAGAAATATGCTAAGAACACACACTGGGGCATGGAGAAGGGGATGGGCTCAGGAAGAAGGTGTGCTTTGAGCAAGTGGAGCCCTCTGGAATCGTGGAATGAGGGGCATGGGAGCTGATATTTACACATATTACACGGGTGTTCATTGGTGTCACTGTCAGGGTTGGTGACAGTCACTTACCTGCAAGGCTTCGTGGAGGTTGCCATTATAGTCTATGATCTCGGTGGCTCCCTGATCTCCCTTTTGACCAGGTGGACCCTGTGAAGAAAACCAACCACGGGAAAATCATGGAAGTTAAGCTAGCCTGTACAGGGAACTGTGGCAGAAACAAAAATAGCAACATGCAGCTCTTTCTGACCAGCCGTTCTGTTGTAGGACTCAATTGCACTTCAGAATAATTATCCTCAAATTTCGTCCTTATTGCAAAGATGACAAATGCTTTTGGTGTCCTATAGATTAAAGATATGAAACTTGATTTTTTTAAAAAAGAGAGATAATTCAATCTCTGAAACTGCTTTCTGAAAATTATAAAATATAGGCTAATCTGATTTGACTTGCAACATTTTGTTGGCTTTAACAATACTTATTAAAGCAACCCCTAATCTCTTCTTATTCTTCTAACATCTAATCGATTGTTTCCTTATTAGAACACTGTTCTGTAGGAAATGCTTGGCTTGTTCAGTAGGAACAGAATTTCATTAAAATTAAACCAAATAGGGAACAGATATAAGATGTCTACTGCACTCATTAGTTCTGCCACCGAATTTCCATTAGTCATGTCCTAATTCCCTGCCTGTCTTAAAAAAGGCTTAGAAAATATGGGCTATTGCTTTCCTTATAATTGGCTTAATTGAAAAATGGAAAATTCTATTAGCTGGATGGTTATGGGCTTGCTATTGCTCAGTTAGCAGAGGGAAAGTAGAGAGAAAATGTTCTTTAGAGCTTTTCTTGTGAGCTTATTTTACGTGTTAGACTCTATACACTCATTGTTCCAGTTGACTCAAATAAAAAAAAAAAAGAAAAAGATAAAAGGGGAGCAGCAGAAATCATCGGTAGTCCACCTCCAGTGCTATTATTGGGTAATATTAGTCCAGGTGCCTTGTGAAAAGCCACATGGATATATGAGTTGAATCTGGGCTTGGAGGGGACAAAAACTTAAATGAAAAATTTACTCACCCTTGGTCCCAGGGCTCCAGAGTCCCCTTTCTCTCCACGATCACCCTTGCCCCAGGGAAAAAAGAAAAGACTCAATTAGTAGTGGGGCCAATGGTCCAGAAATATCTCAAATCTAAGGATATATTTAAACTATGCAGAAGCACCTCCGATATGAACTTCTGACATGGAAATAACAGCTTGAAGAACAATAACCAGGGACATAGCAAATGCTTCCTTAAGATGCACTGTAAATCCCCCTTTCAGATGACAGAGTATCTTGGAATACAGAAACTCTCTTACTAGAGATTTTCAAAAGGAAGGCAAGTGGTTTCTATGATACCCAAAGTAAGCTTTTACCTCTCAGACTGAGCCATACTTTTGTTTTTATATGAAGAGATTTGGGGCAAAGGAAAACAGAGCCAATCACTGGGTTGTCTGTTTTCTGAGGGGAAAAAAAAAAAAAGAAAGGTGTGTAGAAAATCTGGATAGGGAAAGAATGGAGAGCTCAGTCTAGGGAGGTTTAGAAGGGAAAAGTGATCAGTGAGGCTGCTCTTTGATGATGATGAAGATCTAAGGAAAAGTCTAGAGATACAGGCCTTTTAACACTCAGAAGGTGCTGAAGTGGACAGAGCTAACCAGAGCAGGTTGGCAGGGCTGAAGGTTGGGGGTAGGGGGAAACCAGCTTTGTTTTTAAAATGCAATATGTAAAATCACTAAAGTTCCATTCATGGTGTTACTACCCAACCTGGAGAGAAACCAGGAATGGCCCAAGCATCAAACCACACAGGCATCCCTCCAAGAGCACTCAAAATTCTCATAAGTCTAAAGAGAATCTTTGGAGAAGAGATTTGAACCTGTGTAGACTTGAAAGTTCTTTAAGACAGCCCTAAATTTGTCATATTCTTTTCCTAGTTGGAATTCAAAGCCTTTTAATATGTCTCTCTACATATTTCATAAAATGGATTGGACCAATGAAAGTAAGCAGGAAAAGGGTTTTTCATTTTTTTCTATCCACATTATACTAATAACATTGACCATAATAATTAAATTTGCTATGAATAGAGAATTAATGATTTCCACTCTCTGTTTTTCTCATTTTTTACCCATTTTTTTCATGTTATTAGCTGATAACATCTTAAATAACATGATTTTGCTTACAGTATTAGATTATGGCAAATATTATAAAAAGCATGATAAATGAAAGAATTTTAATAGGTGGTGAAATTTTAATGCCATGGAGGGAATCAGCTAACTTAAACGCAAAGTATAATTTGAACATTTATCATAAAGACTGCCAGGAAATAAATAAGATCATACCCTACATAATGTAAATTAAATAAAATCTTTTTTTTCACCCAAAGAAGCTATTCTCACGAAACAGGAAATACAACTTCTCTTAAATAGTAGTCTGAAACACAAGAACACACTAAAACAAGATAAAACAAATTAATTGTTTTGAGATAGTATCACAGGGATGAAAATATTGTGATCCCAGTGTGTGAGAATTTAAAACATGATTCTCTGTGGAAGAGGCAAAAGGCACAGCTCTTGAAGGTGTCATGTGACATTAAAATGGTTACTGACCTTTGACCCCTTTGGGCCTCTAGCTCCTGATTCACCTTGTTTGCCCTATTATGGAAGAATATGAAAATGGAAAAGAGAAATGACAGAGGAGATAAGAACAGAAAAAGGAAATTAGCAGTGACTTAGAATAATGAAGAAAAATGGAAACACTTTATTATAACTGTTTCAATATATGGCTCTATGTAATTTTGGATATCATAATACAAAGCTTAAGTAGTTATCACCATATCATTAGCTCATTCTCTGGTCTCGCCACCACCTTCATTCCATTATAATTCTGAAGACTGCCCACCCATCACTGGATGGGAAGAGTTCTGTGAATAATCCTCATTAGTCTCAACAGTGTTGGCATAAATTTCTTTTTCATCAAAGACAAAACCATTTCCTGTGTCTCCAGGATGGATTATTAGAATAAAGTGTTACCATATTAGTTTGCAGGAAGTTTAGAGGAATAAAGACTGAACAGTGAAATAAATCCCTAGCTCTGATATTTTCAGAGTGTTCTACACCTTCAAGTTACCACAGAAACTAACACATCACATATAAACATTTTTCTCAGTAAGTTTTAATACGCACCGAGTGACAACATGTTAATATGACTGCACCTTCCCCTTTACGTTTGGATGTGTTATTAGATTTGTTTACTGGATAGAACAGACTAGAAAAGTTGAATCGTAAAAGTCCTTTCAAAAAGAACCAAACTGTGCATTTCAATAAATTATGATTTTTGCTGTTTTAATACCTGGTAAGGAACTATATTTTAGTTTCATATTCTAAAGTAAGTAGGACACATTTCCAAACCAAAGAAAGCTATCTTCCAATGCAAGAATTACTGACCTTTGGTCCAGGGGCTCCAGGCTCCCCTCGCTCACCTCTTCCAGGAGGCCCTGTCTCCCCACGTTCACCCTGTCGCAAAATACAAAACAAGTAAATGGCAATTCCTCCTTCACCCCCACCCCTGGGTTGGTCCCTATAGATTAACAAGTGAATTCAATAAAATGAAGGAAAGTGCAGAGTTACCACTTATTTACCACGTATCCTGCACTGTACTAATTTCAACATAGATTATTTCATTTAATAATCAAAACAATTATTCAGTGTTTGTATTATCATTTCTATTTTATACATAGGGAAATGGTTTGGTAATGCTTATCTGATATCTATGTTGGTAAATGGAAGACCTTTAAAGGGAATTGATAAGAGCATCATTATATTTCAAGACAGACATGGACACAGTTTTCGTTCTGTGGCAACTTTTTAAGATCTGCCAGGGGGGAAGCATGGCCAAGTGGCTAAGTGTCAGCTTTTGTAATCCAACATCTTAGACGTTAATCTGGGCTCTGTTATTCACCAGTTCTATGTTTTGGGACAAATTAGTTAAGTTCTGAGAAAGTCAGTTTTCTCTGTAATGTGAAGAAAAGTATAAAGACAAAGTGCTCAGAATGGTGCAACATACATAGGTGTTACAGCTTTTGACTATTTTCATAGCTCTATGAAGAATGAACATGGTCACTGCTCTCAAGGAGCTAATGATCTGGTTAGACAGACAAGATCCACATAAGCAATATAGTTCAGAATTAAGGAGTAATGTAAGGCTAACATGTGAGAGAAGAGGAAATCCCATAGGGTCTTGAACGGTCCAGATTGGCTAGCTGGAGGTGAGATCGAGCCATGTCCTAAAGGATGGATATGGTGTATTTTATAACTATTGTTGTTTATGACTGTGCTTTTGATGAGTCCAGCAGCTGCCTAAAACACTTCACATGCATTGTCTTATTTAATCCTTGGGACAAAGGAGAAAGGTACTGGTTCCCAGAGTCTTACAGATGAGCAGACTGAATGAAGCTCAGGGAGGTTAAGTAACATGGCCAAAAATCACAAAGCTTTTAAAGTGGGAGAGCTGGGGCGCCTGGGTGGCTCAGTGGGTTAAAGCCTCTGCCTTCGGCTCAGGTCATGATCCCAGGTTTCTGGGATCGAGCCCTGCATCGGGCTCTCTGCTCAGCAGGGAGCCTGCTTCCTCCTCTCTCTCTGCCTGTCTCTCTGCCTACTTGTGATCTCTGTCTGTCAAAAAAAATAAATAAAATCTTTAAAAAAAAATAAAGGGGGAGAGCTGTGATATAAAACTGATTGTGCTCAATACTCAACTTCTGCATAAATGTTTCTGTATGTAAATCTTTTGCACATATCTGATCATTTTCTTAGGATAAATTCCTCGTTGGGAACTTGCTGGGTCAAAATGTACAAACATTTGAAAAGCTTGCCAAATTGCTCCCCAGGAAGACCATGTCATTTTCCATTCCTGAGCACAGAGTAGAGAGTGACGGCTTCCTGCATGATGGGTAGAATTGCAACAATCAAACAGGTTTGGAATTCAGACTGGTGATGGCATGTTTATGAGTGAAAAGTCACCCTCCTCACTGAGGGAACTGATTCATCATGGAAAGGAGAATAAACTAGCATTGGATCTGTTCTGGGTGATTCAGGATTCTAAATTCCAAGATCTTTATCTGTATCATGCCCACAGTGGGGTTTTGCGGGGGAGGTGGGATAGATTAGGGGAAGGATTAAAGAAGACTCAGCAGGTTCTTCAGCATGAACTGAAAAGAATGTGAAAATGGAGAACCTGGGAGAAAGGCAAGGGACTTGTCTGGGTGGAAGAAATGGAAGAGATCTTCTAGAAGGAATTTTCCAGGGATTAGAGACAGAAGGGCCTCCACTGGTATACGGAATTTTAATTTTTAAAAAGTGTACCATATTTAGTCTTTCTTTAAATATTTTGCAGAAGAGTTCTAAAATAGTAGTTAGAAACTTATTTTAAAGAAAAGCAAAAAACCTGAGAAAAAAATTTATCTCTAGCATACTACAGGAGTCAAGCATATATATCTTTACCTAGAATTACTTTTTGTCACAATGTTCCACATTAGCTGCTTGTTACCCTATGGAATTATACTATTTATGTGTCTACTTCCATCTCTCCTTCCACCTCTGTCTAACACATACTGGAATGTAAGCTTCAGGAGAGTAGAGACTTTTTGTTGCGTTTACTGTTCATCCTCAAATATTAGAAAAATGTCTGGCAAAAAAAATGTGCTGAATTAATGAATAAACATTTTATTCAAAGTATTCTGAGTTATTCATAATAAAACTTCATTTCTTTAGGCTGATATAGATGCTGAGGATACAGCAGTGCATACGAACAGATTTTGAGATACCATTATACATCTTCCTTCCTTACAATCTCTCTTCATTATGTTGGAGATAAAATATGCAGGGTTAGTTTATTTTTTAAATCTGAATTTAGTGGTACAAATCCAGACTTGCCTACACAACTGGAAAAAGGCCACTGTTCATCTAAGACAGAATTTTAAATAAACATGACTTTTCTATTATAATACCAAATTCATATTGGTCAATTCAGCTGAAAATTACTCATATTGTTAATATAATTGTTAAAATATTGTTAATAAAACAAATTTCCTGCCCACATCCCTTCTTGTGGAAATACAAAACAAGTACAGTATGTTCTTTACTTTTATTGGGAATTCAAAGCAGTACCTGTTAAAATTCAAAGAAGTACCTGGGTTCTTCATGAGAAGGAATCAATGTTGATTTTGTGGATTTACATCTGAATTTTTTTTGAAACCCCAGAGTAGTTTATTTATTTATTTTTTAAAAGACTTTATTTATTTACTTGAGAGAGAGACAGACAGACAGACAGAAATAGTAACAGAGATGGCAAGAGATAGCACGAGTGGGGAGGAGAGGAAGAAGCAGGCTTCCCTCTGAGCAGGAAGCCCAATATGGAGTTTGATCCCAGGACCCTGACATCATGACCTGGGCCCAAGGCAGGCACTAAACTGAATGAACCACCCAGGAGCTCCAATTCCAGAGTAGTTTAAAGATTTTACTTTTAAGTAATCTCTATACCCAACATGGGGCTCGAATTCAGAACCCTGAGATCGAGAGTCTCATGCTCTACTAAATGAACCTGTCAGGTGACCTGAAACTACAGAGTAGTTGAAAATCAGTGAACTGAAGAAATGATACTTAGGGATGAACTCCATTGCCTACAACCTGTGTTTCTTCTACTTCCCCCTTTTCAACAAACAGAACGCCACAAACATTTAAAGATCTAGTTCACACCTGGTTCTCTCTGGCATTGACCAAGTTTTCTACTCCTTTGTGCTGACCTATGAGGCTGGCTTCTTTCTTTACCTGGCTTTGAGGCAGCACGTCTGAATAAGCACGACAGTTCTCATATGAACATGGAATCCTCATTATTCTCTTGCTTCCTCAGTCTTTATTCCAGAAAACACATTACTCGCGTGAATCTGTTCAGGCTAAAAGAGGCATTCTTCATGTTTTGTTAATAAGCCTGACAGCTTATTATGTGAAAAAGAAATTGCTTGAGAAAACAGAATTTTGGGTAAATTCAACTGAGTTTCAGTCCCCCTTAGGCCACACATAGTTTCCATTTACTAGGATTAGAGTTGTTTTCTCTTGATCAGCGGAAATGAGGACTCCTCTGTCAAAACAGACCATGAACATATTTCCCTAGCTCTTAGAAACCATCCTGGCTAATTTCTGGTGAATGCGATACACATTGAGGCAAAGACTTCTACGGCTTAAAAATAAAAGAATGCAGTTTGATCTAATTTTGCCCCTTTGATTCATGAATCTGTCATGAGTAAAGTTCCATCTTCAGAGCTATACCTTTTTATGTCTTACTGAGTAGATAAAAAGAGAACTATGGGTCCAACTACATCCACAGCAATGTAATTTTTTATATGGTGGCATAAATATTTTGCTTTTAGGGCCCTCTCTAGAATTGCCAAGTGGAAGATTATGACATGGTTTTCATTACAGGATCTTTCTGTAGACATTATTCAGGATAGATCCTTTTGAAATGAGACACTTAGGAATCTATATGACATCAGTACTTGCCTTTGTTTTTTTTGTTTTTTTTTTTTTTTTGTACTTGCCTTTGAAATTAAGGGAGTGAGGGTGGATAGTAATAATGTTTGATTAACAAGTATGTCCTAAAATTGGTGAAAAGGGGCAGAAGTTAATGAATTCTATTTCTTCTCATCAGAATTCCCCCACTTTTTCTTATAGTCAGGAGATAAACAGCATCATATCTACTTAGGAACAATTTGGGGGAAAACAGGAGCAACTAATATATTTCATTATCCTATTGTCTAACCTGAGGCTTTCTGGAATTAACTTCTTATGACTCTATTTAATGTGGTATTCCCATCAGAAATGTTCATAATAGGTGATAGGTAATTTCATTCTCTGTTAGGCAAAAATATCTGGTCACCTAAACAATAAAGTCACTCCACACTTCTTTCAACACAATGGACTAAAAATATATGACAAAATATTTCAGAAATAAAGGAAGGAAAAACACCACTAACCTTTGTTCCTGGTAACCCTGGTAAGCCTGGTTCTCCTTGAGGACCAATGAAACCTGGTTCTCCCTTTAAAAAGGATAGGCATATGAGATTGTTATTCATTTGGCAGTAAATAAGTAAAGTTAAACTGATTTACTTTTACCGGGATTTTGCCCCTTTGATTGTATGCAGCTTTCCTGCTGAGACCCAGCTACTGAGTATCAAAGCAATCAGAATCGGTTTTGGTCAGTGAAAATACTCTTAGCAAAGTTTTGGAGAAACTTGAAAAAGTTTTTATTTTTTATTTTTTTATTTTTTATTTTTTTTAAAAACACACTAGGTTTTATTAATGAAAATATATCAAGTTCACACAAACACTAAGTTATGCATTTCAAATCCACTCTATTGTCACCATTCGAAATACGGAATACACATGTGCAAAAGCATTCGAGTGTTTTCAGAAGGATATGGAGTACCTATTTCCAAAAATTTCAGGACTGAGGTACATTCCTCAGAAATGTGTATGTTCAATGGTATGGCGTTGTAAAGAAGAGTTAGCTACCCTCCTGCAGTCATCTGTCAGGGTTTCCTCATTTAACCACATCAAGTCATACTCTCTAACAATTGCACTTAGGAAGATACATTGGTAGTTTACTGACCGGCTACCTCTTTTTCCTTAAAGAACAATCAGGAAAACCTCTTATTTCTAATATTGAGGAAGTTATTTAGTTTCAATGCATGCAGAAGTATGTGCTCCAAACACCTATCCCATGGAATCTTACATCAATGTTATAACCGTAAGCACCATCTCCACTGAGATACACTTCATCTGTTTTATATCATACGGTCATCTTCCATGGAAAATTAGGTACACACGAGTCCCACTTAATGGAGCAGGACATCTAATTTGATGTAGCAACAATCAACCACGTGGTCTTACACACCCACAAGGAAAGGAAGAATTTTCTGGAGTGATTTCAGAGGAAATACATTAATACTGTTAGTCACAAATCTCAAATAGGGTTAATGTAAAAAATTTTAAAATACTGAAATCCTTATATATATGAAAAAGTCAATCCACTAAATCTGTTGAAACAGAGTACCACATACATTTTCTAAGTGTTTAAGTTTGATTTTTCCTTATAATCACTATTTTCATAGAGAGTAATGTTTAAATAGAGTGAATAATGTATTCCATTGGCTTGATTTCTTTAACATTTATTGGCACGTGATGTTCAATTAAATAGTTTTCTAAACACTGCTAATTTTCTATTGACTTTCCTTAATGCCCCACCCCCCGTCTTTACAAAGTTCTTTGGCATCTGTTGTCCTCCATTTCTTATCATTTACCAAATTCAGATCCACTATGTTAGGGTGGATATGGTAGGTGGCCTCTAAGACAGGCCTCAATGATCCCACCTCCTGAGTATTCACACCCTTGTGTCATCCGCCTCTGCTAAAGTGTAGATTGGACTGACTTACTCATTTCTAATGAACAGACTATATTGGCAGAAGTAATGGAATATCACTTCAGAGACCAAGTTATAAAAAGACTGTGGCTTCCATCTCTGTGGCCCTTTCTTGTTCTCTCTCACTTGGATCACATACTTTGGGGAAAGCAAGCAGTCATGCTCTGAGCAGCCCCATGGGAAGCCGACATGGTGAGGCCCAAGTTCTGCCCACAACCATGTGTGTGAGCTTGAGAACAGATGTCCACCCCATCAGAGTCTTCAGATGAAACCACAGTCCTGGCTGACAGTTTGACTGCATCCTTGTGGGAGACACTGAGCCAGAGGCCACCATCTGAGTTGTGCTCGAATTCCCTTTCTTCCAAAACTGTGAGGTAATTTTTGTTGTTAGTTTTGGGGGTAATGTGGTAGGCAACAATAGACATCTGATATATAGGTGTGGCTAGGGAGGAGATTCAGAAGTGTTCAGCATGTAAGGAAAAATATCTCTCTTTGCTATACCTCCATAACCTCTTCCCTACTACATGGAGGAAACCCAGTTGTGATATAATAAAATATATATATATATATATATATATATATATATATATGGTCTTGTTCCTGGTTCCTTGCACAGAGTTTCTAGAACCCTTAATTTCCTGAGTGATAAGGAATAAAAGGAGTAACTTTTGTTATTCACAACAAACCTCTTTCAGATGTACCTGATGGGTTCCTAGATAGCTTCCGGAGGGGAGTGTTAAAGTTGGAACTCCTCTCACCATCCCCAGAGAGGGCAGAGGGGCTGGCAATTGAGTTCAGTCACCAATGGTTAATGCTTTAATCAATCATGCTTATGTAATGGAACCTCTATAAAAATCTTTAAACAGTAGGGATTGGAGAGCCTCCAAGCTGGTGAACACATCAGGGTGCTGGCAGGATGGGACATCTCAACTCCATGGGGACAGAGGCTCCTGTGCTCGACACTCTTCAGACCTCACGCTATCTAACTCTTCATCTTAATCTTTATAATAAACTGTAATCGCATGGCATTTTCCTGAGTTTTGTGAGTTATTGTAGCCAATTTTCCAACTTCAGTGCAGTTGAGGGTGGGTTGGTTGTTAGTACCCTCAAATCTGGAGTCAAGTCAGAAGTGCAGATAACCAGGGGACCCAGTATTTCTGATTGGGGCCTCTAGATCGTCCTTTAGACAGAGGTTGAAAGTGAGGGCAGCTTTGTGGGACTGAGCCCTTAAAACCTGTGGAGTCTGATGCCAACCCTAAATAGTTGGTGTCACAATAGGACTGAATTGTAGGACACACAGTTGGTGTCAGAAAACACCCGAGACCAGTGTTCGTATTTTCTCCAGTATCCATAAAATTTTATTTTCTTTTTAACAATGTGAGCTCAAGTGTAAGAGTCTAACTTCTTGAAATCTATAAAGAAGTTTTAAAGCAAAAACTGTGATGGCTCTGTTCCCATACTTACTGCTCCACCCTCCCCCATTTGCATTATTTCTGGAGCAGTTGCTAATGTTATTTAATACGTTTGATTTTTTTTTATGTAGTGATATTTCAACATTTGTTTTTTGATACTTAGAGTTGAGCAGGCAGATACAGAGAGGATGTTTTATGACAAGTGTTTAAATGTCATCAAATATTTGGAAACACATTAGTTTTTTAAAATATGCCTCAAGGGGCGCCTGGGTGGCTCAGTGGGTTAAAGCCTCTGCCTTCGGCTCAGGTCATGATCCCAGGGTCCTGGGATCGAGCCCCACATCAGGCTCTCTGCTCAGCGGGGAGCCCGCTTCCTCCTCTCTCTCTCTCTGCCTGCCTCACTGCCTACCTGTGATCTCTATCTGTCAAATTAAAAAAAAAAATCTTTAAAATATGCCTCAAAAAACCTTGGGTACTGGGTGGGGAACAAAAGGATATCACTATCACAAAATATATCACATTGATACAGAACTCAAAAATATTTATCTTTATCTCTGATGCTCATGGTACTGGTTTCAGATAAAAAAAAAATGTGGAAGCTAAGTAATGCTTTAGGTTTATTGTTTGTGAACTTTTTGAGACTCTATTCTACCTGTTCCCATAATCTTACACATACAGAAAGGAACCTCCAAACAAATAATTTTTGTATGATCCCTTAATGGTCTAAAATGAAAATCAACAAAACTCAGAGAAATCATTGATGACCGTTCTACTTAAAGAATTTAACTTGTTATTTTAAACAAACAAAAAAATAACATGGAATACATTTATTTACAAGTAAGAGGTTTTTCCCAGTAAAATTTCATATATAAATACATAAATATTCTCTGTCCATCCTCAAGAAAAAAGTTGTAATAAAGTCAATGTGTATCATTAGTAATGACTTACTAACATGAAAATCTAATGTGAGTTAATAGGTTGAAAATTTATAGGTAGAAAAGACTCTTGCATATCTTCAAGTAGAAATAAACTGATCTCACTATTTAGCAAAACAAATAGAACACCATTAAGCATACTAGTTAAAGAGAAGAAAAAAGAGTAAATATTGAAAAAACATTTTTTTATTCAGGTTAGTGTTTAGTTTATAAAAAGATAAAGCATGCAGTTTCAAAATTCACAAATAAATAAATAAGGTTTTGTGATCTCAGTGGTCAGACAAAAGTGATTTTTCTTCTTTTTATAAAATAGAATATACATTAAATTCTCCTGAGGAAAGTATAGTAAGTTCCTTTAAATAGAATGTTCAGGGGGGAAATTTTTTACTTCCAAATACACAATTAGCCACGCCTTTGACAGTCACGATGATTTTAGCACTGCCTATGTTGGCTAATTTTAAAGACTTTTGAGTATGATTAGTTTGACCTTATTTCACTCTAAGAAAGCATCTGCCATATTGATGTATTCATTTCTTATCTCAATTTATTCAAAGGGAAAATAGCATACTTAACTTTAAGATCACACTTTTATGTTTATTTAATTACAGAGCTCTCAACCACTTTGGAGACATTTTCTTAATCCTCTCTATATCTTGGCACAGTAGGGAGGAAATAATCATTTGTCTCTTTTCTGTCTCAGGCTTGAAAGAAACTTGTTGAGGTAAACAATGCTTAAATAAGTTTACTCATAGTCTTGAGCTTATCGGGTCGTTTCTTAACTTCCTAAGCTAATGCGAGAAGTTCTCAACCTTTTTCCTTTACTCTTAGTGTACACAGTAGAAAAAGTTCATTGATAGGGTTTCAGATTCCACATTTCATTTAACACTTAATAAACTACCATTGGTAGAGTTTGGAGTAGTATTGAAGAAGAATATCTATAATTTTATGAAAAGACTATTAAAATAATCATCCCTTGTCCAATGACATATCTGTGTGAGGCTGTTATTCTTCATACACTTCAACTAAAACAACAAATAGTAACAGATTGAATGCCTACGCAGATATGACAATCCAGCTACCTTCTGTGAAGCCAGACATTAAAGAGATTTGCCAAAAAAAAAAAAAAAGTATAACAATGCACTGTTCCTGCTAATTTTTGTTTTGTTTTAGAAAATTCAATTATATTTCATAAAAATGTTATTTAATGAACACATAATGATTTTTTAAAATGCCTGTTTTAATTTCTAATAAAGAAACCTCGGTAGATATAATAAGCCTACATAAATGAAAGTTCTTTCAATCCTAGTTTTTAAGTGTGTAAAGGAGTTTTGAGGCCAAAATTTTTGAGAACCATTGCTACAAAGGTCCAGAATTGAGTTAAAGCCTGGATTTGCAAATTGAAATCCTGAGGTGCCCAACAACGGAAAATACTACTGTTCTTAAGGGGTGGCTTGGTCAAGACTTATCAGATAATGGGCAAGCAAAGCACTTAATGCTGTCACTAGAATAAAGTAAATAAACAATAACTTTTTGTCATAATTGTTGCCTTTATCTTTCAGTCTCAAAAATGCTGGCTATCATCATAATTACTATGGTTAGTAATAGTATTACAACATCTCTGCAACTAATTGGTGATATACAAGGTGACTTTTTGTTTCTCTACAATCTATACGGGGCTATACTCAATACCTCTCCAACTTCTTCTGAGAAGTAGTGCTAAAATTTCTCATGTGAATATATCATCATTTCATGAGATGATATGCAGCCGTAAGAGATTTTAGGACTGCAAAAGCAGAAGTATATAAGGTAGAGAAGTGACAGTTGTACTAAGAATGAATTTTTTTTCCTGTAAGGATGGAAAAGAAGAAAATGGTCATACCTACTGAATTTCTCTAAGTAAATGTAATCTTTAAAAAAAAATCTTGCCTCTTTGACAAGGACTGATTAAAAGTTCCAACTTCCTAAAATGTCTAGGAGAAAGGCCATGACAATCTATGGTTTTGTGGCAAAAAAAAAAAAAAAAAAAAAGCAATTGGTTTTTCTACTATAGTCATGATTCTAGTAAAGCAGAATAGAGGAAGGAGAAAAATTTGGTTTAATTTTCTGCTCTTGCCTTGGATGATGTATCTGATTTCTTCCTGAGTTGTTTCATGAGTTTTGTCCTTTGTCTATTCTTTAATGAATTAGCTCCCCACCTATGAGTTTGAAAATCGAGTCTCAATACCAAAACTGTAAAACATTTCCCTGTGTTAAACTGGTAGAATAAAATCAATAATAGAGTACCTGTGGTTTTGGCAAGTAGACTGGGATTTGGGTTGGCCAAAGAAATGCTATTTATTTAGCATATAACATAGTAAAAGTCTAGTAGTACATTGCTGGGAGCTGCAGCCAACAGCAGTCAGCAGTCCTATCTGAAAATCGGACACAAGTTGCTAATTTCAATGGAAGCTTTAAGCAGCCAGGGCACATAAAGATGCAGAACCAAGTCTACAGAGAATAGTTCTAGCTGAGATCAAGGATGTGTCTTCACACGACCAACTTTGGAGGGCCTAATTGTCTCACGTTGACCTTTCCAACTTAGCTAACCATTTCAGCAGCCACAACCTTGACCTTGCAGTACGAAGCTCAACGAAAATAAGTCACGGTAGCTAGTAAGTACTATATTTGAACAATTCCTGTTTTTGCACCAAAAAGTTTCCTTGCTAATGAGCGTGTTAATATTAGATCTCTCTTTCTTTTTCTCTTTCTATCCACTCAACTTTCTTTCTTACATTGGCAATGTATGCATAAACAGGAAAATTAAGCTGTAGGTAGGCAGCATCTGTTCACTCAACAAGATTAAAAAAGATGCAAAAAAGATAAGATTTTTGACCGAAGCCACTTTTATTACTTTTAAAAATTTTAAGTAGCCTAATGAGATAGCTTAGATTCTGTGTATTCTTACAAAGGTCCCTCCTACACACAAAACACCTATGACAAAACAAAATACCCCAAAACAATGCAAACAATTAATGTCTTTTACAACAAGAAAGGCAACAAAAACTGGCCTTCTATATTACAACAAGGCAAAGGAAAGGTAGAAGATTCCCTAACATGACCTTTCTGAAATCTAACAATAACCAACAAAGGTCTCATTAAGTTTTAGAATTCAGTAATAAAATTCAGACTGATTTCCTTCAAACCCACATTTAATACATAGCAAGAAAGCATTTGAGATCACCTTCTTTTATTTTTTAAACGGCTATTGGAACAGTGTACTGAATACTCTTCTATCAAATTTACAAAAAGGATGTCCTAGACATAGGTGAGAAGAGTCAACAAATACATAGATGGGATTATTGGTCAAGATAAAAAAGGAAGAGATGGCTTCATTCACACAGCAATGTCTCCCTGGGTGTTTCCCTATAAACATCCAGAACTTACCGTCTGTTAAATGGAATAGTGACCAGAAAGTCTTAACTGATTAGCTCTTGCCCACAGAAAAATCTCTGGTTTTTCATTTATTAACATTTGTTTTATTTTTATGTCATTATCAATTAAAGCAGTAAAAGATATTATTTTTTTAACCTGTCTAAAAAAGCCTCTAACACACCAGCTTAAACCAAGTCATGTTTTCCATGATAGTTATTACTCCCAAGCAGATCCAATTTTCATTGCCCAAAAAATAGTACAATAGGGCTTGAAAAATATGTGCTGATTTGCCTGGGCGCTACAGCATCACCAATAATTTTGATTAATGTGTCTTGACACTGAATGCATTAGCCATACAATATCCTTCTTGCTTAAAGGCTAATTAGAATTCAAGTCAGCATGATACCTGCTTCTGAGGATTACAGCAAGAACATTTGTTGTAATAAGAACGTCCAGGCAGCTAGTTTTTGTAGTGATTGATTTGTAAAATTATTGAGGGGGAAAAAAAGAATGAAAAAGTAGAGTCTGTCCCTGAAACACTATTTCCCTTAGGGACAAAATTTGAGTATAAATTAAAACATCTTGGTGATATGATGAAAATGAACTGCAATAGCAGGTTTATTTAAGACTCAGAAAACATACCTTTCTGCTTTTTTTTTTCTTCTTAACAGGATTACATCATGAAAACACATTCAGTATATTTATTGGAGGTTTCATTATGGCTGCTAAAAATCTCTGATTTCTGGTTGCGTGAGTTTCCTAACTGGATTCTTAAACTACTCAGCTGCTCAGACACAGACTCTGGGCAGGCAGGAAATAATTACAAGTAACAATAACACAATCTTATCCTTTTAACCAGTATTTCTTCCTTTTCTTTTTTCTTTTAGGAATACATTTCACACCCTATGTTACTTCCAGAAACTTTCCTCTACTGTTTTTAAAATGTGATTTGATGTTTCTGAGGAAAGAACCTCATTGCCAGTGAATTTGGATGGTAAATTTCTATTAGATTATTGAACAATGTAATTAATCCTAAGAAGGCCGACCTAAATGTTCCTGCCACCTGAAAAACTTAGCCTTTCCATGATTTGGTGTCAAAGATGATTTCATATAATGAGGTATAAAGAACTGGTTACTGTCTCTTACCCTCCCAATCCTTGAATTCTTAATCTGAATGTCAAATTTTCACTAATGTGGAAACCAGAAGAAAACTATCAAGTTTGAGGGAAAATACTTAAGATTTTTTTGCCACCTAAATGCTTTTTTCATTATGTATTTTTTACTGTATTATGTTTCCCGACTCTATTAATTTTACTGTGTTATATAAATTTTTCCCAATTTACTTTCTGAATATGATGAGATAAACTAGTGGTCTCTGTTGAAAGGAGGGAAGCAAGCATTGAAAACCCATATTTGTAAAAAACTGTCTAGGTCTAGGCAACACTATGACTGGGGCCTAGGAAGATTTCCTCATTACATGTCCAGGTTCTCTTGGGAACAGCATAGGAAGAGGAGTTTTAACAGTACCATGCCTTATGCCCAGAAGTTTGCATTCCTTCATCCTTTGTTCCTGGAATGTATTTGAGTTATAGGAAAAGGAGAATACTGTGATGTTTCAAGAAAACTAGGTTTCTTACAGTTCTTAAAGGTAACATTCATCCATCACTGCAAAGGAGTTTTCAGAATTTACCTCTATTAATTCTACAGAATGCAAATGGCTTTATGTTCTCCAGGCTAAAATAACTCACATGAGGAAAGATTAGATTGAACAAGTACATAAACCATGTCTCCAATATTCTGAGTTGCCCTAAGAGAAAAAAAGAGTAATAGCTAATATTTTTTGATATTTACTATCCGCTTGGCAATATTTTAGGAGCTACACATATATTAATTCACTTAATATACACAACTCTCTGAGTTATATACAACAATGATTCTCATTTTATAAGGAAACCGGAGAACAGGGAGATTATTGTAACTTGCCCAATGTCATGGTGAGGGGTAGAACCAGGACCCGCACACTGGTGGTCTGGTTCTAAAGTCAGGTTTCTTGCTCACTGCTCTATATTGCTTCATTACTAGGGTAATGTAATCATAAGAGGGGTAAGTAATGTATTTATGTTTTTCAAAATAAGTGTGGAGAGAAAAAAATTTTAAAAATAGGAACATCAGATCTTACCCTTTTATGTGATATCAGAAAAGCTAGTTACTCAAAAGTTTCACTCATGAAAAACATATTTGAAGTCTTATTTATAAAAATCATTTTGTGAGCTCAAATCTTATTCCAGAAGATCAATGTCTGCATGGTACATTGTGCATAATTTAATTTTCCCAGTTGAACATCTTGACATGATATGAACCATGAATGCATGAAATAGGAATTCCAAATGTCTTCCACATGGTGAGAGAACTTTCTAATACTTGTGCAGGAAGCTTAAGAATAGTTTGAAATTAAGTTATGCCTGTTGTTGGTGACTTTTATTATGTATGCCCAAGGTATCAGCACTTCTCTCTGAGTGGGACTCTGAGGTGATAGATAGATGAGTGTACTGTCTGTATTTAGGCACTTTGCTCATTTCCTGAGAGCTGTGTGGAAGGCACTGGGTGCTCATTAAGTTCCCCACCATTCCCTGAGAGCAACAGGTGGCAAATCAAAGCTTCCCTGGTATGTCATGGCTGGTTTCCTCAATGTCTTGGAAATAATGGATGGCATTTGCATGCTCTCTGTAGTACCAGAAGATAAGAAGGGGATGAATAGCAACAGGAAGTATTTCCGAAGCATGAACTATCACACAGTTCTTGCTACCACACGTTCTAAATCCATACATGTGGTTTCATCTTTTAAATATTGTTACTCATTCAAACTATGAAATCACGATTAACTATCCTGTGGTTAGCAACTGAGTAGAGGCAAGGCATATTGGAGGAATAAAGAACATCTCAGGCAATGAAGCTATATTGTAAAGTTATAAACATGTAACTCTACATTTATAAATATCCAATGCCTGCTAATGTCTATGTGTTCTTAAATTATCTCCTTCACAAGAGGACTTCTGTATTCTGAGCACCTACCATATTATAAAGAAAGAACATTGCTCACATCCTGAACTAGAGCGAGAAGACAAAGCTAATTACAAAATCTGTGATTTAAATCAAGTACTGAGTAATTCCCCAACAATATTTGATAATTGCATAGAAAAGTATCTCCAGTGAAGGATAAAAAGGTTTTGTCAATTGACAGCTTCTTGTCACAACAGTCACACTCAAGGTTTAAAAAACCAAGGCAAATATCAGCTATATGATCCTAACAAAATACTTCTGGCCATGTCTTAGGACCCTTGGAATAAAAGCATTTACTGGAGGTGGCAAATCACCAACACTCTTCCCAATTTGAAAAAGTTCAAACCTTTCGACTAGTTCACATATGATTAGGGAAATTGCCATGGGCTATTTTTCGTGGTGGAAGACATAAAATGAATAAGAGGTAACGATAAGAAATAGAGTAATTCAAATTGGTTTTTGTTCGTCTTGGAGGGAAAAACCCCAACAACTTCACCCTTACATACTCTTTCCCACCAAGACAGTGCCTCATCCTCAAGCGCATTTCAATGCAGGGCTGGAGTTCGTGCTTCACCAGTGACCATTGGAAGCACAGCCTTGCTAACTTAGGAGTAAAGCACTATAGGAAACCCTCCCCTAGCCCTTCCCAAATGTCCCTCCTTTCCAGTGCCTTCCGTCTTATATATAATGCAACCAGGTTCTTTTTAACTCATGTTGAATTAAATAATTATTTTAATTATCATTTAAAATAATTTATAAATGTACTTATAAATAAATTTAATAATAATAAATAATATAAATATAAATAAATGCACTTATAACTTATAATAAAATTTATAAATAAATTATAAATTATTATTTAAAATAAGACTAAAATAAATTAAAATTTTAATAATTTCCTTAAATTTGTTTTAGAAATCTATGATCTCCCAGTCATTTGTAAAAGGATCTTTTTTTAATGTGTGGGAATTACTAAGGAACCTTCCATAAATTAGCTCTACAATATGAAATCACATATTTAATTATTTTGCTAAATAGCAAGTGGTAAGTAAAAGACTTTGACCTTTTAGTAAGCTGTTCTCCTACAGTGTACTTTTTCGCTGAGGAAGCCAAAGACAAAAATAAAAGGACATATCTGAATGTCCATGATACCAATCTGGAAACATCAAAGAAAAAGCAGAAATTTCTGACTGCCAGCCTGAAAACACAGTTTTCATGTCTGTTACTTATACCAAATAAAGTCATAAAATATATAATACCATATGATGTCTGGGGAACTCAGTAATTTATCTTGTTTTATTCTGAAGCCATATTATTTCATGTACCGTACTTCAAACACAACCTTCATCAAACAGTATACATAGCCCATACACTGAAACTAGGATTAGTCATTTTAAAATGGTCTAACGCACACTAAACATTGATTCAAAGTTTATGAGAATAATGTAAGGAAAAATATACTTGCATTATGTTACTATATCAAATGGTTCTAGAAACAACTTTAAAGCTTTTCAGCTTTAGAAATCAGATCTTAGAGACTCGCTACTGCTAAGGCAATAGAACTTTAAGCATGTCGGTTGCCCTGTGAAAAATTTTAAGCAATTAAAAAAATGTATGTTTCCTAACATTTTTAGATGGTTTTAAAACATGGAAAACATTGTTTTCAAACTAAGCTTTTAGCAGTTATTTCAAAAGATACACACAAAGTTTATGGAAATAATATATGGTACAGGAGAGTTTAGTCATCTGACTTGTCCTTTGCAGTGAGAGTTATTGACAGGAAGTGGAAGCAGAAGCTATTTTAGAGCGATTGTTTTAACGAATGAATTACAAAAACAGCTGCCTAAATGTTCGATTTATGGAAATGTTAAGACTCTGATTCCAGTCAGAGTCTAAGGGATGCAAAGAACAAAATTAAAATGTGTAAGTGGACATCCTAGAGTTTAAAGAATTCCTTTGTGGCACTTACATTTTTTTCAAGGTCATAGTAGGTTCTAATAGTAGAATATATAGTCCAGATAGCAATGGCAAATGTCAGCAATACTTGTGCCTAGTTTTCAATTTAAAAATGCTAACGTGGGCCTCAAACCCATGACTCTGAGATCAAGACCTGAGCGGAGATCAAGAGCTGGATGCCCAACTGACTGAGCCACCCAAGCGCCCCTTGATTTAAAAAATTTAATTGATTGTGGGGCACCTAGGTGGCTCAGTCATTAATTGTCTGCCTTTGGCTTGGGTCATGATCCCAGGACCTTGGGATCAAACCCTGCATCAGGCTGCCTGCTTGGCGGGAGGCCTGCTTCTCCCGTTCCCGGGAGGCCTGCTTCTCCCGTTCCCGCTCCCGCTCCCACTCCCCCTGCTTGTGTTCCCTTTCTAGCTGTCTTGCTCTCTGTCAAATAAATACATAAAATCTTCTAAAAAATTTTAATTGATTGAGATGGCTGGAGAGAATTTAAAGGATAGCATTGTATTTTTACTTTTCATTTTTTTCCTATTTTCCTTTGATTTCTGTGACTTTCACAGTTACAATTCTATGAAACTGAGACTGTCAGTACAGTATTTACCTTTATCCCCGGAAGTCCAGGAAGCCCAGGAAGCCCTGGTTCACCCTACATAGGAAAATCACATAGCATTATAGAACAATAGTCACTCAGTCACAGTATTTGGAGAAAAACATGGCAAGTGTTCCTAACTGAATACTTGCTGCATATATATGTATACACATATATATAAATATTGTCTAGTTCTAAGAACTTTGGTGAGATTATACAGTTCAGTCAACTCTTGATTCAGGGATGGGTTGACCATTTGCAGATTTTTCAGGATTTTTTCTCTTCCTGCCATCTCACTGCTCGTTGGCATCTCAACCAGAAGGCAAGCGAGAGAAGTAAAAGGAACAGAAACTCTTGTGTTTTATTATTCCCTGGTAAATGATTTCTTGCGGAAGCTGAAGCTCTTTGCTTAAATGAGGATTATGTATGCATTTGAATAATGCATCCTGTTCCTGGGCTCTCTTACCTCAGATAATCAAGAGTTGGCTGTGTGAACAGATGGTCACATCAAAACAATATACATTAAAAGTCTTGCTCACTTAAAAGTATAGTAAAATTTCTTTTCCATTCCTGAATGATGAGAAGATAAATGCATGGTCAAGATCATACTTAACTTCAGCCTGTATTTCTGACAATTGTTGAGTCTGGGTAACCCTGCTTAGCGATTTAGGGCTAATGGTACCATGCGTGCAGCTGTTCCTGAATACAGGTTTGAGATTAAGTGGTACATTTTGTGTGAGCACACTGGAGTCAAGCTAAATCTCATTTTCACAGAATTGTCTACATTATTTTAAGTACAAAGTATAGTGACAAGAGGTTACATTGCTTAGAAAATCCCCTGAATTCCACTAAAGAAACATAAAGGAATTGCCAGGGAAAATGAAAGTCCGTCCTATATTGGACTGAGATGACTATTATTTGTGGAAACAACATTTGAGGGTCAAAGGCATACATTGCTTCAGAATGGTCAGTCAGTGGGATAGACAATGATACTAAAAGAGACTAGGGCATTAAACTAAATAAAAGTGGTAAAGGGAGACACTTCTTTTCATCTAAGTGTTTCAACAATCCTCATTCCAAGGAAAACCCAGGAACAATCAGATATTTTGTCTTTAATAGTATTACTCTCATATTATGAAGAGCCATAATTTGTTTTGGTATTATCAAAAAATGACTCCAGGTACTGTTAACTAAGCTGTATGGTTAGACGTAGAAGGGACAATGACTTTCCTGATGGTTTAGGTCACAGGTACTTCAGGAATGCAAAAGAAAAGCTACACTGTTTGAAACTATATAACTCAAATTTTGTACTGTGAACAGTAAGACTAAGATGAGGTTATGCCAGAGAAGAAAGAATGATCATTAAGAATTTAAGATTGCATTCAAAGAATACTTGTCCAAGTGGATTAAACTTGCCAAAGAAACAGTATGCATTGGATTTTCTTTTTTCTTTACCCTTTGCTCTTCATTTGATAAATTTAAGAAGATCCAGTAAATAAGGCTGCATCTATATTTTACTGAAGATTCTCTTTTACTTAAAAAAAAAAAAAAGTACAAGGCATTCGAATATACAGTAAACTGCAGGAGAACATACAACCAATAAAAGCAAACCTATTGGTGAAAAACCTATAATTTTGTATTGTTTGCAGAAAGGCCTCTGAAACTCAAGGCATCTTATTTGAAACACATGAAAATACAGGGGTTATAACACTGTTTGCCTGTAGGAGTTCTTACCACACTTCCCTCCTACCATATTAAAAGGATTGTACAACTACTTTAAAAAAGATATGTATATACACGGGTGTACACAGACATATGCCCATGTTTTCCGACAATGAGAAATATGTATGAGACATTACAGATATTTTACAATGTAGGTTGAACACTTAACAGAGACTTCAGCACTTAGCTGTTCTCTATATTACATGTGTATGTATGTAGGTATGTATACATATTACATTATTAAATGGACTTTTTAAAGGAAAAAGAAAGGAATTTCAGAAAGGAATTTGCCATTTCCAAAACAATAGTCAACACAATGAAAGATTATAAAATATTTCATGCTACTCTTTGTGGAACATCTCAACATTATTAGGAAGACTTTTCTTCCAGTATAAAAATTTTCCTATATTTATACCATGAAGGCTTGTCTTCCAGTAAGACCCAGTTTTTGCTGACTTCTCCATTTTTGCCTATTTCTTGGCCCAGGAGCTTCTCTGGGTTGAATTCTTGGGTATGCATGGCCCAAAGTCAGATCTGGGTCATAACTGAGAATTGGTTTATTCTTCGGTTCAAAGAATACTTGTCCAAGTAGATTAAACTTTACACATTATACTTTGGGTTCTTTTTTTCTTTCCCTTTGACTCTTTACCCTTCATTAAAGGAGACCCTTGTCCGCTGTCAAATTTGTGACTCTGCTTTTGCTCCCAGTGCCTTGTACTTTTATATATACTTCAACTGCGAAGGTCCCTTCTAATGGGGGATCAAGTATTTTCATCCCTTGAAAATTAAAAAATGTATTTTAAGAAGATGCAAAGAAGTTAGAAAGAAAAAGCTATGTGATGAAACACAATACCTATTTTTGTATATATATACACATTCAGTTTACAAACATAAATACGCATACTAACTCATGTATCAATCACACACTTTCCTGTTGAATCTATCAAAGGAAAAAGACTATGATGAAGTCATTCTACATTATGAATGTTGCTCTTAGACAACACCAGACAGTGGAAAGCTTATCAATGGGCTTTTCGTTCTGTCACAACACTCTACATTTCTGAAATGTCCCTCACGCAGGAGCTTGTGTATAGAATGCACAACACAGTTCTTCAATGATGAGGAAAATGCCATGGAAGTTCTCTTGGATTGGTTCTGTATTCAGTTCTGCTTGTCATTTTCTAACTTGAGTAAGCAGCAAGTATGGGAATACTCTACTTCTAAAGCGACGTTGGGGTAAGTATTGCCAAATCCCGATACTAGACAAAGGAATTTGTAAATACTGTAGGCAAGTGAGATTGCATCAAAGGATAGAATCTGGCCTAAATATTGAGGAAAAAGATGCTGTTCATTTGAGGGCACGTACTCATTCAGATAGGTTGTGAGCTTTTAATGAATCCACCCCTTCTCCTGATATAGTTTAAAGCAGATTTTTAATGAAATACAAAGGAAATCCAATGTTTCCATATGTAAACCTAAGAACTTCTAGGAATGAATCTAAACTGTGTTTCTAAATAATCATAATAAGGCAATATTTTATTAAACAATTGAAAATCATTTTGGATCTTCCACTGTGAAAACAGTGGAACCTATATAAAATTATGGCAGATTTGTTTTGTTTTGTTAAAAAAGCATAATAGTCCTGCAGACATTTTTTTAGTATATCACATATTTGGAGAGCACTTTAAATTTAGCCTTCAACGTTTAAAGATGAAGGAACCTAAAATTAGATCATCTGAGAAGATTATTTGCTTTTTCAAACCAAAGCAGACCATGGATCGCTGATGATACCACTAATTTCAAATTCCTTACATAAAGAATCAGTAGGAAATGTTGGGAGTTTAAGAGCAAAATTCACAGAATTCTGCTGGGCTCTTTGGAAAAGTCTGAACTTTACCTGAAACTGGGCCTGATGAATCATTATTCTTAAAGCCTAAGTTTCAAGAGAAACTGAGTTTCAAAAGAAAACTCTATTTTTAAATTAGAGGAATTTTAAAAGAACATGATAGGCCTTCTCAAAAATTACTTCAATCCTAAGTGTTAAAACAAAGCAATCATCCTCTCAATGGCTTCAAGAGTGTGGGAACACTATTTTACCACGTCTTAGGATTCCAAACTCCTATAATGAGATTTATTTTTTCTTTTCCTTTACACTAATGGGGTAAATTCTGTATCTCTAATTATGTTTTTTTCTACAACATCAGCTATTGCTAGATAAAGGTAGAGTCACGATCTTAAGAGATTTAGCCTAATGTGGAATTCACATTTACTTGTTAGCTCTAACACATCTGTTACCTAAAGTCTGACAGCACTGGGCACTGATATCCAGATGCTCAGACAATAAACTGCTAACAGTTGTTTCCTGCCTCAGACTCAAATGAGAATATGAATCTAAACATAATCACTGCATATCCTCTAATTTATCCCTGAAGTGAAGCACAAATGATTCAAAAAAATTCATGTATGCATTCACAGATCGGTTAAAGTGCTTGGCTAGTGTCTCCAATTAAAACTTCATTTATTAACAAATCTGGTTTGTATAACATAACACCCACTGCATAGGGAGACATAATTCACATAAGAAATATCAGGAGGGAAGTATTTGAAATGAAAGGAAAAGGAATATAAGAAGCTCTCATTCCCAATTGAAAGAGTTTAGTAAATATTCATTTCTTCTCATGAATGACAGAAACATGTAGAGCGACTTTAAACATGCAAGATAAATTGTTGGCATTCCAACCCGACTCATCTTTGTTAGCCTCAGACAGCTAAGCATATGCAGACCTTAGCTGATAAAACATCTTTTTACACGTACAGAGTGTTTCATATTTTGCCATGGTCCGCATCAACCCTTTTACAATGCAAAACAATCAATAGCACTCTGCATGCAAAGCTTGAAGACTACATCGTTTTTCAATTGTTTTCATATCACACAGTGGAGAGTAGGTATAAAAAATGGCAAAGATGAGACAGTAGAAAGAACACACTAGAATAGCGGTATTACCTTTTGTCCTGGGCGACCAGATTCTCCAGGTTCTCCCTGCCCGAAAGAAAACCAAAGATGTTAAAAACAATCTTACAAGAATTTTCCAAAACCTTTAGGCCTCTGGACAAGTTCACAGAGATGGCCTAGCCTTCTTGATCACATGCATTTCATTCACTGTATTCTATTACTCTGTGTCTCACCAGAGACAGGAAAATTTTTTTTTGCTGCGAACATACCTAAAGCTCACATACAAATCCACATTTCCATAAAAACCAGCTGCAAAGAGAAGTGAAGGCAAGACCTCTTATTTAAGCCTTTATCAGATTTCCAGCAGATATGCCCTGTTGTGTTTGGAAGCAGATCATTACAGAAGAATAAAAAACAGTCATAACCATCAAAAGTGGTACGAAAGAAGAGAAAGCAGAGGCTTATAAAATTCAGAACTGTAACTCCTTGGGTACAAACACTTGCAAAGTTATAGTTACCTTAATTCCTGCAGCTGATGACCCAGGGTCACCCTAAAACAAAACCCATGAGAGATTATTCCACAAGTTATGAGAATAGGAAACGTACAAACACACAGAGAGCCATTATCAACATGGCATTCAAAGGCGCCCCATGACTAACAGGACCTAACTATGCTCCATAAGACCACACCAACATGTCAGCTGTTAAGATGTCAACAATTTCCAAGGTAAACAATGCACTTTCTAAAAACATGGGTTTATTTTGAATGCAAAATACTTAAGGACTATATTCCTTGAAATCAACAGAAATCTATAAATATATATCTCTTCCCTTGATACAGTGCTAAAAAGGTATTCTAAAGTAGTAAATTATAATTTGGAGATCTGGAATTTTGGTTTTCTCTATTTCTGGAATTTATTAATGTCACGGGCTCTCATTACTGGGAGTTCCTTGACCCTCTTGGTCTTCAGAAAGTCAAGGTTCAACAGATGAAGTCAAAGGGTTAATGATGTCGAGCTGGAAAAAGCCACGTAGCAGGTCGGTTTGTTTTCCTCACGAAGTACTGTCACAGTTACGACCGGCACATTTTCTCTAGCTTTACACTTATTTCTTTGTGACACAGTCACCGGAAAATTACAGGATGATGGATGACTCTCGGGTGGCAGGGACATATGTAAGACCTGAGAGAAAATCTTGAGGTAGAATCTGCTTTCTTTTCTTTTTCCTTAATTTTTTACTGTTTTATTTTTCCTATCAAACATTTATTTATTTAGGTATTTTAATTTAAATTAAATTCATTAACATGTATTACTAGTTTCAGAGGTAGACTTCAGTGATTCATCAGTCTTATTTATATAATACCCAGAGCTCATTACATCACATACCCTCCTTAATGTCCATTACCCAATTACCCCATCTCCCACCCCTCCAGCAAACTTCAGTTTGTTTTTCTATGATTAAGAATCTCCTTGGAGGAGGGGAGCGCTCCTGAGTGGCTCAGTCAGTTAAACCTCTACCTTCGGCTCAGGTCATGATCCCAGGGTCCTGGGATCAAACCCCACATAGGGCTGCCAGTGGGGATCCTGCTTCTCCCTCTGTGTGCTCTCTCATCTCTCTTTCTCACTCTCTCTCTAAAATAAATAAATAAACTCTTTTTAAAAAGGAAAATCTCTTATGGTTTGTCTCCCTCTCTGATTTCATCTTGTTTTATTTTTCCCTCCCTTTCCCTATGGTCCTCTGTTTTGTTTCTTAAATTCCACTTATCAGTGAGATCATATGATAATTATCTTTCTCTGATTGACTTTCTAAAATGCACTGTTCTCCACTGGGATACCATAAGAGGGTGACTACATTCCCAAAGTAAATATGCTATAAAATCCACAGAGAGGGATTGGTGTAAGAGAAAAGGAGGTTAGTTAAGAATGTTGCTTCTTTCTTTTTTTTTTAAATTTAAATTCAATTAGCCAACATATAGTACATTATTAATTTCTGATGTAGTGTTCAATGATTCATAAGTTGCGTATAATACCCAGTGCTCATTACCTCACGTGCCATCCTTAGTGCCCATCTATCTCTAAAATAGGGCAGCAAAAGTGCCTTGATTTTCAAGCTCCTTCTAACGCCCATCCCATAAACATGCTACAAGGCAAAGAAAGAAAAAAGAAAAAGAGGGAGAAAACTTAACTACTTGAGACTGTTGAGAAATTAGGAACTGCCATAGAAGGAAGGTACATACTGGAATTTCTTCAGTTGTCATATGCATTCAAGTGCTCAAGGAACTCCAGGAATCTGGTTCCTTATTCTGGATTTAGGAAGTTGCCCATCTCTTTCAGAGACAGAGATGAAGCCTTGGGCCTCCATCCATGGAGCACTGGTTCCCTTCACCCAATTCTTCCCACCTCTTCCCCAGGTTGGCACCTTCTCTTTCTTGAGGTCTCAGCTTATATGGCTTTGCTTCAAAGAACTTGTCAACAACCAACTTCAGACACACGCCCCACATACAGCTTCCTCCCATCCAGCATTGAGCTCTGTTCATGTCCTGCAAAGCTCACTTCAGAATTACATATTTATGTTTTCTGCTTATTCATTGTCTGTCCCTTCCTCAAACAATCAGCCACATGGGGAGAGATTCAGTGCCTGTTTTTATTCCATGCCTAGCCCATAGGAGATGTTCAACACCTCTATGGCAAAGGAATGAGCAAATCTCTAAAAGAATGTTTTAAATAAGTCAGCAGTCAAGGATCAAAATGAGAAAAAAAATTAAGAGGGGGAAAAACTTGGGAAGGAGAAGGAAATAATGAATTAGTTTACTGAAGAAACTGATATATATGTGAGCTTCTTGGATGTCTGTAATTGTTATTACCCAAGGAAAAATTAAAACATGATAAAACATAAGGGCCCTAAATACTGTCTTATACTGGCTTCTCTTTCTGATCACTAAGTTCAGCTGAGTTCCAAATGGGGAGTGAAATAAATGTGGCTAATAAAATAATACTTATTTCTACTAAATCAAATCTGAAAGCCATCAACACCAATGAATCTGGTTTGTAATATTTTGCACAAGGAGACCTTTGTATTCCTAAAAGCAATTTTGACTTTGCTAAATCCCTTCTCTCATCTCATTTAGACCCCATAGAATTCTGATGAGATAGGGCATATATGACTATTTTCACTTAATAGATAAGGAAATTGAAGCAACGAGAGGATAAGTGAATTTTGGACTTCTCATGTTCTTTTTATTAGAATAAGAATTATGGTTTAGGGGCGCCTGGGTGGCTCAGTGGGTTAAGCCACTGCCTTCGGCTCAGGTCATGATCTCAGGGTCCTGGGATCGAGCCCCACATTGGGCTCTCTGCTCGGCAGGGAGCCTGCTTCCTCCTCTCTCTCTGCCTGCCTCTCTGCCTGCTTGTGATCTCTCTCTGTCAAATAAATAAATAAAATCTTAAAAAAAAAAAAGAATTATTGGTTTATTTCATTTTGACAACAAGGCATAAACGTTGCAGTAAACTTAAAAATAAAGGGAAGTTGCTAGTATTAACTGCAATTTAAAACCTTTTTATTTTAATGTCCTAATGGAAAGTGGCTGGATAATCTACTGATGAGACTAAGGACTAGATTTAGTTCTCATAGGAAGTGGATGAAGAGAAAGACAGTTTCCTGAAAGGCTGATTTACTTGTGGAAATAGGAGCAGTTTCATTTGAGGCGACTATGAGTGATATTTTAATTCTCTTTTTAAAAACTTAGACTGTGAAATCTTGAGGAATTTTTATAACTTTTAAGTGGCAAAACAACTGCTGAAAGACAGTCATAAGTTAAACATTTTAAAGGCTAGTCCTGCAAGTCGTGGAAATACCTTATTTCTTATTTATGTGCTTATAATCCTCATTCCTCCAAAAATGAAAATGAATACAGGATTAAAGGCAGAAAAATCCAACTATGTCTCAAGTATACTCTTCGTTTTGTAAGTCGGCTGGTCTAGAAACACATTTCCACAGGGCGAGTCACGAATGGAAAAATCCTTTGAGAAGACACTTGAGGTAAATGAATTTGACTTGTGATCATTCAAACACAGAGAGTTTCTGTTTTGGGTGTGATTATTTTCAAACACAATAGTTAGTATATAATGTTGTGTATGTGTTAATAAGGTCTAAGTGGATAAATCAAGTGAATGTGGTGACATTTCTATCATTTATTAATTCATTTGATAAGTGTTTGTTGAGCACGGTGTATGTGCCAGCCATGTTCTGTTTGCAGGGATGGGGGGAGGTGGGTGAAATTGGGGAGCAATGCAGTTACAATCCCCGCCCTTGGCCTATGCTCATGACAGCCATGTACTAAAATATATACAAAAAAATTACTGATTAAAAGCATTAAAAAATACTATCTTTTTCTTCCTTTCTTTCCATTTTTTTAAAGAAACATCTGGGATAGGAAGAGATTCTTATGCTTGGGAAATCCTGTGTCTCTGTATATAGCAGAAGATATGATAAACAAATGCACGTCACATGAAAAAGTTCTACCATTCCATGGAAATAAAAAACAGTTGAAAGGAAAATAAAATTTTTAAAAACAGGTTGTTTATTCAATAAATATTTATTATCTTACAAGTATGTGCCAGGAACTTAGACTGGTGCTGGGAATAGTCTGACATCATATAGTTTCTCTTTATTTGTATGTTTTTTCTTTCCCAATGAGCTGGATGTCCAACTAAACAAGGAATTACAATAAACCGTTATAACGGTTATGAAAGGGATTTTAAAGAGTGTTGTGGGAGACTAGAGTAGGTAACCTAACCAATCTGGAGAAGACTGAAATGACTGCCCAAGGGAAATGACTTATAGACAAAGGTCGTCTCAGGGGACTAAAGAAAAGAAAGTGGAGGAAGGAGTGGACAGACAGGAAGAGGTTCTGAGCTGAGGCAACCACATGTGCTGAGTTAGAGAGACCCCTCATTGACCGGGGGTACTGGGGCCCACTGAGATAGATCTGCACACAGGATTTTAAGAAGAGACAATTTGGTGGTAGCTCCAAATACAGGTGCGACTTCTGATATGCAAACAATGAGTCATGGAACACTACATCAAAAACTAATGAAGCACTGTATGGTGACTAACATAACATAATAAAACAGAAAAGAAAAGGCTCGGAGGATGCAAATCAATGATGCTATGCAGGCATGAACCAAGAAGGCAGTGTGTTTCTGGGAATGGACACAGAGGGACCAGAGAAAGTGAAGGCACCTGTCAGGTCCAGCAGACTGAATTATGAATGATAGAGTGGGGTGACCAAACCATTCAGCTTGCTGCGCCAACGCCTACTTTCAAGTTGCTAGGAAGAGATAACAAATCCATGTCTACGTTTGTTGGTGGGAGTAACGCTCCAAAGAGCAGAACATAACCTTTGCGTAGTTAACTCCACATGAAATCATTCTTTGGCGTGTTACTCGCAAGACTAGAGTATAGCACAGTTGCTCGCCGTGGACAAAACCCAGCCTAGTAGTTTTTACAGTTCCACAGCATTTCCAGATGACCGGTCTGGAAAGGTTTCGATTACTTTACCATCCAAAGGCACAGAGTTGGATCAAAAGGAAAAAAAAAATCCTATTACAGTGAATCAGTCAATGACGTAATTTACTACATCAATAGCAGGGGAAAAAAAAGCGCATTTTTTTATTTTACATCTCAAACTTGGTAAATGATGAATGAGTTTCACACACTGAACCCAAAGGCCGTGAGAAGAGTGTTTCCAACATACTGGAAACAAATTATATGACAGAAGCAGGAAATGTTTTAAAAAACACATCAAAAATTATATTCCAATTACAGCATTCTCAGGATGAATGCTATAGGTCAGATTACATATTATATGTTACAGATTCCTATTTACAATCCCCGGTTTAGGCCCATTGAAAGTTTATAAAAATGATTTCCGTTTTAACTGCAGCATTTCTGGTACTTAATTTCAGTTGACTAATAAAACTTTTTGATAAAAAAGAAAACAACCTATCCAGTTGATTTCAATTTCCATGTGGTAAGAAAGCTAACATTTATTGAGAGTTACTCTGTGTGAGTTGTTATGGTAAATGATTTGCATTAAAATAAAATTAAGAACGATATTCCCTTGATATAGACTTGGTCTTTTCAGAGAAAAAAGTTGCTTTGTGACTGGAAAATTGAAATTAAAAAATGTGTGATTAAAGAAACTATTATTGGCCTACATTCCAAAAACGAAGCTTTAAAAATGCATCTTGTAAAGCATAAAATTTTCTGCAGAAATCCACATAGGTGTAGTTGAGACTTGGCATAAACTTTTCTCAGTTGAAAAAACTGCTCTCCTTTTTTTAAACAGAGACTGGCAACTGAGACCTGTGGGCCAACTCCAGCTAGCACCAGCATATGTGTGGCCCACGTGCTAAGAATGGGTTTTGCATTTTTACATGGCTCAAAAAAAAAAAAAAAGAACAATAATACTTCATAACACATGAAAATTCCATGAAATTAACATTTCAGTGTCCAGAAATAAAGTTTTATTGGAACACAGCCATACTCATTTGTTTACATATTGTTAACGGTTGCTGTCACACTGTAACAACAGCGTTGAGTAGTTGTGACAAAGACCACAAGGCCCAAAAACTTCAGATATTTATTTTCTGGCCCTTTATTGGAAGTTTGCTGACCTCTGGTTTTAAGTATAAACAGGAAAGTTAAATATAACATCCAGATTTATATAGGTGGTGTTTGAAATTCTGACTCCGAGAGTGATCGAGGTATATCATTAGTCTTATTAAGTATTAAGCTCATGCATGCCGTATTAGATTGGAGCATGATAATTAGATTTGACAGATACAGAGAACGGGTCTACAGCAATGGTTCTCAACTAGAAGTGATGTTATCCCACAGTGGCCATTTGGCAATGTCTAGAGATAGGTTTGGTTGTCGTAGTTAGTGGGATCTAGCAGCAGCAGACCAAGAATGATGTTAAACATTCAACAGCCCCCATAACAAGAAATTATCTGGCCCAATATGTCAATAATGCTGAGGGTGGGAAACCCCGGTCTACCAGAGACTGAGGGCCCACTCTAATTTCTGGACTGCTCCTCGAATGCAAACATAACTACAACTTGGTCACATTAATTCATTCCTACCATCCATGCCATATTTATATTAATATTTATAAGAATGAGAAAGGTAAATTTCTCCTTTTTTATGGGGATGCTTTTACGACTAACCATTACCCATCTGTACTGTAATAATTTTCAAAGCAAAATATTTTTATCCTCAACTCTAAGCTTAAATGAATAAATCTTTTTTTATCACTCAATTACTTAGCTTGATTTTCATGAAAATATGACTATTCTAATTTCAATTGCTTAAAAGATCTTTTTCTTAATTCTTTACAGCACAAGTGCAGTAAAATACCCTTCTTATGCCAGAGATATCTGTGATGCATGAAGCCAAGCAGAAGCTATAATGATAGATGGGGAGGGGGGTGATGAGAAGAGGTAGGAAGATGAGTCACAAGACCACTGTGATATAAATGCTAATAACGATTTAAAAGATTAAAAAAAAACAATGCAAAGGCTGATGAAATATCTGGATTTAGTAGATTTCAAGTGAAGGTAAATTTTTAAGATTGCACTAGAGGCTCTAATCAAATGACATTTACTTTCAAACTTGTATATCTCATCCCAATCCTGTGACTTGTTCGCTCCCCAAATTGGAACAAATGGAATCACTCTAGAAATTTTATTTTACAACTTTGAGTGGAGAGTGCCCCACTTACATATGAATAAATTGTTTTCTTTTTGAAGACCATATTATTGTAAACGAGGTTACACATTTTCTAGAATTTGTGAAATACCCTTTTATTTTTAAAATATTTAAATTTGTAGCTAGGAGTTTGTAGAATGATCACCTTTACAAGTTCGATATTCAAATATTCTCTAAACTTGTAGAATTATTTCCCATCTTATCTTATTAAGCTACTACCACTCACTTACCTTTCTCAAAATCTTCCGCTTTCACATACATGGAATAATATTTCTTGCTCATACACATACTCTTTCATATTTCACAACACTGTACCTTTTCGCCTGTGTCACCTTTGGGGCCATGCTCTCCAGCTTCTCCCTAAGGGGGGGAAAGTGATATGGTGAAATATATTGGTGACATTACATACAGTAGCTTTCATTACTTTGAATTTGCTTTCAAGTGCACTATATATCAAAATCTGTTGCAAATGTTCTACAGAGCTAACGTATTTTTACTTGAGCAGCTGCCTGATATCAAGTGATCCAAATAAAATTTATTACAATGAACATAGCTGAGCAGTTTTAAATTATTCTATGATATCAACAGAAAGCAGTACTTTCTCTGATTCGAATAGCTCATTCTGGCACGGAAAGCCTCCTTAACATTATTTGTTTTCTCCTCAAGAAAGCCTTTTCCTGACCATTCCCTCAATATGCCACATGCCTCAGCACCTCCCTGTCCATCCTTCCCACCATTCCTGCCCCCCTGAGCTCCTGCCCTCCCCTTTCCCTCCTCTCTGTGTAAATCCTACTGTGTCTTCAAGTTCAGCTCAAATCAAATCTCCAAGGCTTAGAAGTGCATGACACAGCCCTCAAAACTGCGGGCGGAAGATTAATTTGTCGGCACCTAAGTGTTTTGCATCTGTGCATTGAACACCCTGTATTTTATTTGAACGCTCTCTCTTTTTTAATTATGGTAAAAGAAACTGGAGAGTTTATGCTTTCTGGGTTATTTTTTAGATTTCCTGTGCTTATTCCCTCCCTGACATCTCCTTTCTACCACAAAGCAAAGCGTTAGGAAAAAAAAAAAAGTCATTCACTCATTATCCATGCTTTGATTCCTTCAATGCTGAATTGTTTCATTTAAGTCTTGCAGCATGTTACAGTGGAAACATCATGGACCTTGGCGCCGGCAGACTGAGCCCAGCTCCAGCACCTACTGGGCAAATGAAATCCTCCCTACATCATGTGTAACAGAAGGGCAAGAATGCTTTATGGGGTTATAAGAAATAAACACTATGCTTGTGCAAAACAACTAGGCCAGTTTCTAATGCAGCATAAACTGTTAATGATAGCCGTTAATGATAACAATGCGTTATTGTTCATAGATTCCCTAAGCTGGAAGGCCCTTCTTCTGTTTAGCTTCCTAAGAGGTCAATTCAGCATTTAAAAATTTCCTTTACATAAGACATCAAGTACTGATAATGGTTTCCGTGGAAGAAAGCAGAGATGTAGGAGAGAGACTGCTACTTTTTTCTGTTTCCTTTTCTTGTTTCAGATAAAGAAGCAGCTAACCTGCTCCGGCGTTTGTCTGTGGCGGGGGACACACCACAGCAGCCCAGCAGCCTGAGTTGCTCTCTCTGATGAATCCCTGGGAAGGTGCTGGCCCTGCTCCTTTCCCCTCCTTAATTTCTACACAAAAGAGTGACCTGATGACTAATTAATTTCAAGTTAATTACAAAGAACTGGTTGGAAGCCAAATAAATGTACCGATAGTCTCTTAAGAGGAACCTTTCACAGGCAGCCTATTAACATACTTTTAAAAAAAGATTGCTTGGAAATCCCTTTATTAAAAAACAAAACAGACACAACAGACTTTCTTATGAGGAGGACTGACTCAGAGTGGTCACGAAGTGAAGGGTTGGACTAGCCTTTCCCTCTGCTTTGCTCTCCCTCCATTTAAATAAGTGTCTTTTAAATTTTTGCTTCACAGTGCCGAAAAATACAGTTACATTCAAGAAGTGTGCTGGATCTTTAGGGGTACTTCTTTTAGGATTGGAAGTGATGATACTACTTTATCAGAATGTTCAGATCACTTCTGAAGAGCATGATGTAATGTTTTGGTAGCTTCCTACATAAGCAGCACATGTCTCAAGCATTATCAAAGTAAACAGCATGAGAACCAGGAAAATTAGCACCACGATATGTAATGAGAGTCTAAAAATAATCAGGATGCCCCAAAAGTAGTCAGGAAGGACATCTGTGAGAAATTTAACATATGGCACTCTCCGCCTCCTTTTGTGTTTCTTTTTGCTTTTTTATAAGAATTCTTTGTGGGGCAATTTCCAGTGTCTTTGTTACAGGTAAACATCTGTATTTCTTTAACTTCGTGACCTAGGAAGCAGTAAGGAGAGACACAGATGCTTAGAAAAGCATTGGAGTGGCATTAGAAAGTAGGCAAAAACAAGTTTTTCAGGCCTACAGATTTCTGAATACCATTTAGAAGCTTGACATAGAATGTTCAAATTTGTTCCCTTTCCCTCCATTTCTTTAAACCTTTTTATCCAAACCTCTGTCCATACATAAGAATTACACTATTTTCTCCTACTAATTAACAGTTAGACAAGCACAGTGGTTGTTATATCTCTCTGTATCTATGGATCTGTATCTACAGCTAGCTACTCATCCATACTTCTATACAGTTAGGTTTGATATCTCTTTGCGGCAGGGCGGGGGGGGAGGTGGTGTTTCCGGGCAGAGTCATTCTTACCTTTTCGCCTTGATCTCCAGGTTCTCCCTGAGCAAAAGATTGAGAAACACATTAAATTATAAAACAGCCAATTAAACACCACCTAACAAAATCAGATATTGACTATAATAAGTCAATTATATGTGACACTTTCTATTTTGCCAACATAGAACTGCTATATTGAAAACAAATTGCAAGATGAGTTTCCTGAAGAATTGGGCATGGATATTAATATCAAATGTAATCTTAATTCTTTGATTTTAAAAGATGAAAGAAAGGTATTTAAGATTATCATCCAGAAACCATTTTGGGGGCATTAAGAACAATGTGGTACCAATTCAATGTCTTGAGCAGCTTCTTAGTTTTCAAGTTTTTATTCCTCCCAAACTCAGAATCAGTAAGGTGAACTAGCACATCCTTTCATGGTCTTTTATTCAAAGCAGCCCCAAGTGTATGGATTATTTTAGGGGCCTAGAGTCTGTGTAGTTCCCCCATCTGTCTTCTTCAAACATGATCCTGAACACAGATCTGACTTTGGACCCCTTAAGAGTGTCATGACTCTCTTTAACCTGCTGATAACCTGCATGTTCCAAATCAGGTATATTTTGGGCAACACTGGTACCTTCAGGAAAGAGATTAGAATGGGGCAGAGTCAACATGAGTTTAGGAGAATGTCTTTATTCAAAATGATGACTGGGACAGTATGAGGACTAAAATGCAAAACTGTGCTTTGAAGAGAATCCTTATTTTCACTTTACCTAGGAAGGCACAGGCAATGGAGTAGAAGAACTCTAAAGTAAATCATGCACATCATGATAATATTCCTCTTATGAAAAGCATCAGTAAGTGTTGCCATGAGATCAGGCTGCTTAAAAAAATTGGCTCAAGATGATTATTGTGTTTTTTAAAATTAAAAATCCCTCAAAATCAGTTTGGAGGGGCGCCTGGGTGGCTCAGTGGGTTAAGCCGCTGCCTTCGGCTCAGGTCACGATCCCAGGTCCTGGGTTCGAGCCCCACATCGGGCTTTCTGCTCAGCAGGGAACCTGCTTCCTCCTCTCTCTCTGCCTGCCTTTTTGCTTACTTGTGATTTCTCTCTGTCAAATAAATAAATAAAATCTTTAAAAAAAAAATCAGTTTGGAGGCAAGACTCTTTTCAGTTGCTGGGACTCAGTCTGACCCTTTGGCTTTCTGAATTTCAAGCCACCTTTCAGTGCTCAACATCCATCCTGATGGTTGCTAGGCAACAGAAGACTAGCACTGAGAACATGCATTAAGCATTAACTCTTATCATTTGGCTTTTTAGCATGGAGCAAGGGAGGGGGAAAAGACAGGAGAATGGCCGTAGGCCCAGAAGGAATATTTTCTTTCCTCTCCTGCAGGACAAAGGACAGGTCTATAAATTTTAGGTCTGTCCTAGGCGCCTGTCAACGGCAATGTGATCTGTAAAATCAGCTGACAGGCATCTGTGGGTAAGGACACACACCACACAGCTGACGGGATTAGACATTAGTTATGTACTTCAAGGGATATTCACTCATCAAAGGATTTGGGATTTGTCTGCCTGTTCGGTTTAAACTGTCCCCAATCTTTTTATATTTAATAAATTCATTTGTTCTTCAAAAAAAAAAAAAAAAACAAAGAAAGTCTGCAACCTCCCCCAAACCCTCATTACAAGTTTTCCCTCTATAGTAATTCAGACCATATCCGTTTTCAAATTTTAAACATGCCGCATCTCGGGCCACCTGTCTGGCTCGGCCAGTAGAGCGTACCACTCTTCATCTAGGGACTGTGAGTTTGAGCCCCGTATTGGGTGTAGACATTACTTTAAGAAAGTAAACGTCTTAAAAAAACAACAAAACATGTCACATTCTTTATTCTGCTCTTCGTCTTGTTGACTGGTTATATTCTGTATGTGCTGGAGGTGACCAAATACTGCAGAAAGACCACAGTGGCACCATGAAAGTCATCTTTAGTAAATCTTGTGAATATTATGCACATTTCAGGCAGTATTAACATGGCCTACGATTTAAAATGCTTATTAAGTGGCAAAATGACAAGAGTCATATTTGAAATATGGGCTTTTTTTCATGTTATTGAAATATCCCAGAATAAAGATTTCGACAATTGTATCTTATTTGCTTTTTTGCATGTGTAATGCTAATGAGAATCATACACATAATTTAGTCATTAGTCACAAACTTCTATTCAGAAGCATGTTATACTATTAACAATATTCCATCCAAGTAACACCAGTGGGATATAAAAAACTGTTATAGCTTACAATTTCATGAAAACTCATATCTCAAATGATTCTGCTTGGTTTCACTTGTACTAACCTTTGGCCCTGGTATTCCATTTTGTCCTACTGCTCCAGGCAACCCGGGATCACCCTCATGAAAAAAATAGACACTATTAAATAAAAGACATAAAACTATACATTATATAGATCATTAGAGGATATAGCTGTCCAATAATGATCTGGAAGTAGAAAAATAAGTGTCTACTAGTGTAAATACAAATTAGCTTATTTGGTCCAAAATCCTATGTGCTAGGGCTCAAGGATAAACAGGGTTAATTTCCTTTGCTCAGTCTTTTCTCCGTTAAGAAAGCTGAAGCAACTTACCGACAGAAATGTATATCTAGCATGGTGCTGGGTACCTTGTAGGCAATAAATAAATATCTGTGGAATGAGTTAAAGACATCTGAAAACACAAGCCCTCTTGATGGAGAACTTGCAAGTGGTTCATCAGCTCAGGAAAATAAAGACCAAATCATTACATTTATGAGACTTAATCAAATGAGCATTTCTAAATCTATAGCTTAAAGAACATACACATCTTTGAACACCAACAAAATTAGACACATCTGACACAAAAGTCAAAAGTCAAAATGGCTTTGGTTTCTCTTCTCAATTTCACTACAAAAATAATTAGAATAAGACATTCAGAGCTGTGGCTCTCATTGTCCTATTGAGTGATAGGCATTTGGGAGAAAGATGATGTTACTAGGTCAGAAAAATTTCCCATCTCAGAAAGAAGAGACCATGTAACAGTTTTCCTAGGCTCTGAACCAGCAGTTGTCTTCCAAAAATGAGAAGTCATGAAGTGCCCAGCAGCAAGGATAAGATACTCTGACTCTCAATTCTTCCATGTGGCTCCAAGTCATATCAAATAGAATTCCATTTCATTTAAGAACATTCCCAAAGCCCTTTACAGTGTGCACCAATGATGGGACAGCTTTCTTCTTTCCAGTGAGGGTAGTAAAGTTATTAGTTGATTTAAAAAAAAAAACAAACTTTATTTTTATACCAGTTTTAGGTTCACAGCAAACTTAGTTGATTTTTTTAAAAGATTTTATTTATTTATTTGACAAAGAGAGACGCAGAGAGAGACAGACCACAAACAGGGCGAGGGGCAGAGGGAGAAGCCGGCTTCTTGTTGAGCAGGGAGCCCAATGCAGGGCTCAATCCCAAAACCTTGAGATCACCACCTGAACCAAAGACAGATGCTTAACGACTGAGTCACCCAGGCGCCCAACTTAGTTGATTTTTAAGCATGTTTTCTAAGTCTCCTACAGGGCAGAGATTGCACTTCAATATTTGTACTCTCAGCTTAAAAAAAATGCATATTAATAATAATAACTACCATTTTTAAGTGCCAGGAACTTTACATTCATCAATCCATTTAATTCTCACCAGTTTCTATGAGGTAAGTACTACCTTTATCTCTATTTAACAGATGAAGAAATTAAGGCACAGAGGGCTTCAGCAACTTTTCTAGACTTACACAACTCTAGCCAAGATTTGAACTCTCATGATCTAACTTAAGAGGTTGTGCTGTTAACAGTACGATGCATTCTAGAATGAATGAAAGCATCTAAATATTGGGAGAGAATACATGGGCGTATTTCCATCCTCATTATCCTTTGGTTTATACTCCTCACTTATAATGACCTTTTGGGGCGCCTGGGTGGCTTAGTGGGTTAAGGCCTCTACCTTCAGTTCAGGTCATGATCCCAGGGTCCTGGGATGGAGCCCCACATCGGGCTCTCTGCTGGGCGGGAAGCCTGCTTCCCCCTCTCTCTCTGCCTGCCTCTCTGCCTAGTTGTGATCTCTGTCAAGTAAGTAAATAAAATCTTTAAAGGAAAAAAAGAAAAATAAATGACCTTTCAGAATGTATAGAAACCTGAATTAATTATAGCTTATATAAAGATGATCTATATCTTTATATAAATCCAAATAAACTAAGAATAGGAAGCTTATGTTATCCTTTTAGAAAAGCAAAAAATATTTTACTACTATACTGGATTATATTAATTTCCTGGAAGAAATTCTGCTTTGTATATAAAGTTACACTATAATTGTAACTCTTGCACTTTCCGTGGATAATTGGCAAAAATGCTGATAGAAGAGCAATGGCCATTATAGGAAATTTTTGACTGGCCATTTGCACATCACAAAGAGTAAGAACTCAGAAATAAAATATGCCCAGAAAAAGGACTGTCATTTACTCAGCAACAGAAGAAGAGCTATCACGTCTGCCTTCTTCAGAGAACCCACAACAGGATGCACTAATATCATAACTCGTGGTTTAATGCAAACAAGAGATGTTGCCAAGAAACAATACGAACTTTGTTTAGACTTTCAAAGAATAACCATGGTAGCCAGAATAATAATAAAAAAATAGTTAAGCCTCTGGAACTGAACAAAGTACATGCTGAGATTTTGAGGCAAGGAAGAGAGACGTTGCTTAGGTATCTGGTTAACATCCTCCTTAATATATGAACACCGAGGGACTAAAACTTGATCCCGTTTTAACATTTTTATATACTGTTAAAATAATCTTTTAACATAATACAAAACAAAAAAAAATGCACCCAGGATTCTATCACCCTATAATAATTGTTTTCTTTTTGTCCTGTTTCCTTCTAGTCTTTTTTATTTATGCTTACATGTTTTCAAGCAATTGCAAGCCTATTACATAGTTTGACATTCTGATTTTTTATTATTTGATACTATTGATATTTGATACTAATATCTGACATTTGTTTTCACATGGTATTCATGATTGTCTTGTGAATAGTTTGATTATCATCTATCAAAGTCCGCTATGATCATATGTTTAGTCTGTCCCAAACACTTGAATACTTGGTTGTTGCCACTCTCTGCTATTAAAGATAAACTAAAACACCCACCTCTGTAAATATTTCTAAATTGTCTTCCAAAGGATTCAAGTTTTATCTGGTTCAATAGGTCCCCCCCTCTGTGTTACTTTTTCACAACTTCATCGGCACTGGATATCACAATTTTAATTATTTGGGGGGCAGTATTAATAAGCACAAATGAGAGTTTACTGTTGCTCAGTTTTACATTTATCACTTGTAAGGTTAAATTTTTGTATGTGTGTTTATCATTTCAACAGGTATCTCACAAAATTTTAAAGCTAAAAGTGAATAAAGCTGTTTCTTGAGTGAACCAAAGGAAGATAAAAAGAAATGTGAGAAAGTGACTCATAGCATTTTACCTTTCTAATAAGTTTTATCAAGAAGAATACACTCAGGGGCACCTGGGTGGCTCAGTGGGTTAAAGCCTCTGCCTTCAGCTCAGGTCATGATCTCAAGGTCCTGGGATTGAGCCCCGCATTGGGCTCTCTGCTCAGCAGGGAGCCTGCTTCCCCGCCTCTCTCTGCCTGCCTCTCTGCCTACTTGTGATCTCTGTCAAATAAATAAGTAAAATCTTAAAAAAGAAGAAGAAGAATTATTCAAACTTAGATTAGGAGGCTATGGAGCATTCTGCTACTATCCAGCCTTAGTTGTGGGAAGGAATTGGGAAAGGTTGTGGGAAAGGAATGTTAAGGATGAAATGCTGTGTAACTCTGAGCTCCAAGTCCAAGATGTGGGATTCTGGAAGGCATCAATTCATTCAACTAACATTCAGTGAGAATTTTCTACCTGTTCTACTCTAGACTGCATGTTTCGTGGGATATAAAGATGAAATACGTATGACAGGCACCTGTGACCAAAGAGCTGACTTTTGAGCCAGAAAAAAAAAATACATACAAAAATAACTTAAGAGGACATCTAATTAAGGTCATAGAATTTTTTGCTTTGAATGAAGTTTTCTTGCATTTCATGAAATAAAGAGACACAAATCAAAAGGAATGAATGAAGAAGAATGAGCCATATGTCATGTAGTATATTAATATTTTCTGGTGTATGAGCATAAAATACTATGAGTCCCCTTCACATAGAGTTACAATATTACATTACTATGTAATGTATTAAAAATATACATATGAAAAAAGTCAGAAAAGTATAGACGAAAAAATGACAGGTTTCAAATGTAGAGAGTTAGTTTCCTTTTTGTTATAGAATGTGTCCATCAATTTCTGATTGCATTTCACAAGTACTGAAGGATATTCCAAAGATAGTAATAATGAAAAACAACAGTTAACTTAAGATGTAGATTGATAAGGTTTTCTCTCTAATAGTTTAAATTCTAAAGCATTCCCTATTACTCACAAATGATGATGTGCGTATTTAAGCTAAAAATAAGTTGGACTGGCTTTTAGGAAACCCTCTTGCTATTTTCTTTTCTTTCTTCCTTCCTTCCCTCCCTTCTCTCTCCCTCAAACCAAACGCTCTTTAGCTCTTCGAACTCTAACATAAGACATCACTCAAGATTTTTACAATTGTTTCAGGTACTGCTAATCGGGGGCAACCTGAAATAATGCTGAAAAAGAGGAAGGATTGTGGTTGTCTTACGAAATTGAGTGCCAAAGGGAAATAGGTCATTGGTAATATCCCTCGCCTGAGGGCAACAGTTTTCTATTCTGGCAATGCGAATTTACAATGAGTTGAAGCTTAAAATTTTTAGCATCGTATAATTTTACATTCACTTGTCAAAACCGATTTTGTTTAAGTGCTGCATTTTCAAAAAGAACTCATCCAAACAGAAGAGGGAAATAACTACAAAGGAGATGAACCATCAGTGGATGGAAAGAGTGATACTGAGCAGAATATGGTGTTGGTCTCCCCTCGCCCCCCAACACCCGCCCGGGCTTTTCAACTCTTCCTTAGGCTTATTTATTTTTATTTATTTTTCAATTTTTTTACTTGAGTATAACTGACACCCAATGTCACATTAGTTTCAGATGGACAGCATAGTGATTCCACTTCTCTATACATTACTCTATGGTCAGCACGAGCGTAGCTACCACCTGTCACTATATGTTGTTTTAACATCACTGACTAGATTCTCTATGCTGTGAACATGGTATCAGTCTTAAGGTTGCTCCCCTGCCTCTGGAGTTAGGGGTGTTGGTATGCTCACGCAGTAAAATAAAGACTAATGGTCACTGACACCTAAATGAAACACTGAGTGTGCTTTTTCTCCTGCCAGTGACAGTGCACAGAGTGATCCAGTGGTTGGCAGGGTGAGGAGGACTGGCTTTTAGACGCCTTCTGCAGGCAGCCATAGTGGGGAGTGTGTGTCCTTTCGTGAGACTTGGGGGCCTCAGAGGCTTTAGAAGCAGTTGGGTAAGTAACACCTGGTAGAGGAAGATTCATTGGAAGCACTGAGCAAGGCACCCAACAGGGACTTCTGGGTACAACTGTTTGGGAAAAAGTCAAGAAAATGGTGTTGGTTTTTTTTTGTTTTTGTTTTTTTTTTTTTTTTTTGAAAATGGGGTTTCTGATCTCCATTCCTATTTATTCTTTCTAGTTTACTTTAGTTTAGTTTTCTACTCTGGTTTCCTGATGGCAAATGAATATGAACACAAAATGCACAAAAAGACCTACGTATTTTGAAATTATAGGAATGTAGCATTGTACAACACAATAAAACAAAATAAAATCCTAGTCCCTCCCTATAAGTGCTATTAATGTTTTGAAAAAGTCATTTGTCTTTTTGCACACCTCTCAGCCTTGGCTCAAATGTCCTCTTACTACAGGGGTTGACAGGATACCCCACCACCACCTTCTTTGCCCACTATCTTACTTAATTTTCTCTATTGCACTAACTGCCATGTAATGTATGCTTTTTTTTGGTTTCAAATCTGTCTCTCCTACTAGGAATGCCAGATTTGAGAAATCAAGATACAGAACAACTACTTAAATTTTAATTTCAAATAAACAACACTATTTTTAAGTTACATATATCTTAAATATTGAATGGGACATAGTCATATCAGAAGTTATGGGTTGTTTATCTAAAATTCAAGTTTAATTTGGCATCCTGTATATTATCTGGTGACCCTATTTCCCACCTCCACCCTCTCACCACACTAGAATATGCACTCTGTCTATTATGATCCCTCCTCATTCCACATTGCCTAGAAACTATATCTTACACATAATAATTGTTCAGTTACATATATGATGGAGAAATGAATGAATACAGGAGAAGCATATACATTAAGGCCACATGAAGATATAAAGCTCTTATAGGCCTGGTGAGAGACAGACAGCGCAAGACTTCTCTTCTGGGAAACTGAAAAACCTGTAAGGGTGTTGGTAAGTGATGATTCATCTCAGCTACAGCACGCCAGCCCTTGGTGGGAAAAGAGAAGGGGACCCAGGAAAAAGATGGGAGAGATGTTAAGCCAGCAGTGATACCTACAAGTCACATAGGTCAGTGTGGAACATTCAAGCTGAGGAACAGAGGAAAAGCTCAAGGTAGGTGAAGGGCAGAGTATGATGGGTGGAGGAGTCCCACGAGGGGCAAGATGCCTTGAATGAGCAGAACTTTCATGGCTTCCAAGGGGCTCACACCCCTGAGCCCCACCAGAACTCTCAGAGAAGGATGGCTGAGAGCACTAAAGCCTGCTCTAGTTGTGCCTGTAGGTACAGAAACTGGGGCCTTCTACATATTTCCCTATGTTCTTCCATCTGCTCTTTCCTGCACCCCAAGTGCCTCGGGGGGGCGGGTGGCAAGCAGGAGGTGGGGCAGTGCTGGTTATATTAATTATCGTGTCATCTAAAGTTCCCACAAGACCCTTTCAGAGCATACACATGCCATCATTTACCTTATGAACTCACCCTAACATCTGCTCTTCCCTAAGCAGAAGCACTCACAGAACAGTGAATTATTTTAGGTGAAAGGACCCAAGCCAGTTATTCTTAACAGACAAAGAAGCACATTCAGAGAATAACGTTCCAGAGGGAAATACCTACAAAGAGCAGATGTAATATCAGAGCCCAGGCCTTCCGATTCCCCATCTTGTGTGCCTTCTATTTGAGCAACTCGTGTCTAAAAGAAACCTCATTCATTTTTATTATGCTTCTTTCCTGTTTAACTTGAGCATGAAAGAGGAAAGTGGCTTCAGGAAGCCTCCAGTCTAATCTCAGGTTTTCCACCTCTGGTCTTGTGACATAGAGCAAATTGCTCAAGTTTCTATGGGGCTCAGTTTTCCTTCTCTGAAGTGTGTGGGAGTAGATTAAATGCTTGTCTTCTCTTCACTCTAAAGGACTAAGATGTAGTTTTATTATTGTTTTAAATAGGAACTTAGAAAATTTTATTCAACTCATGATACCTATATAATAATATTATTATTATTATTTGTTGCTGTTGCTGGACTCAAGATGTTACCTGGTGATTCCTTATTCCTCAGACACTGATTAAACAATTAAACAATTTCACAGGTGAAGGAAGTTACGAGTCCAGGGCTCCGCGGACCCCTCTGCTGGGGTTCATCGTGGTTTTGTCCCAGACCAGTTCAGATGGGTCAGTCAGTTCTCTTCACCAGTTGCCTCCAAAACCCCACTCTTCCCAGGCCTTTTGTGAGTTCAGGATATGGTGTTCCTGGGACGGTCTCACATCACAGAGCAGGCAGCTTTCCTCACTTGCTCGCTTCCACCCCGACTTTCTCTCTCCTCTCCTCTCTCCTAGACCACCCTGGGCATTCAGCTTTACTCTCTCTTACGTAAAGCAATTTAGTAGTTTCTAAAAGGCTTCTGCTTGCGTGCCCAGTCTCCAATTCTTTTCTACCTCCTTGCCTACGGGCAGAGGAGTCTTTGTAACTTGGCAAAAGAAAAACCAGAAAACCTGCGCAGTTGGGTTTGGTTCTATGTCAGAGAATCCAGTGTCCTGTAGAAGGCTCTGTCTTGTTTATCTAATCAGCAAAATCCCTCCCTAAAATTAGAATCTCTCTGTCCATACCAATACGAATGCTAATAAGTAGAAAGTTGATAGGTCTATCAGCCAGGAGCCTAATAAAAACATTCTGTTTCAGATAATCTACTGAAATGGGTCTTAAACTGATTAAAGTAATAACTAAACTGAACCTAGTAATCAAACCTTCATTATTCATTTTTTTAAAGTACAAATGTTTAAAAATGTAAAATAAGTAAACATAGCTGTTTTATCAATAATATTATGGCATGGACTCTCTCAGAAATACGCCTGCGAATTAGGACTGTTTATTTCAGTTTTTGTTCTGCTAAGAAATGTAACAGAAATGTACAAAATATAATATGAACAAAGAAATTCAAATACAAAAAGATAGCTAAGAATTTAGTGGTCACAGGAAATAGCTAAATTGCATTAATTTGGGCAAAATTTACATTAATGAGAATTATGTGCCTTGAGTACACCCCTAATCTTTGAAGTTCTGGGTAGAAGTCCACATGGATGACTCCACATTCCACCCCATAGTGCTAATATCCTCTCTTCCTCTTCCCAACCCCCATCCTCTTCTTCACCAGGAAGGGCCTTGGAGGCTGCATGTGAACCTCACAGCCTGCAAGCTTTGTCCACAGCTCCCCACCCAGAGCGGCTCCAAGGTCACCAACAGGTTTAGGGGTGCCTACACCAGCTGTGTGGTTGTTCATGGGACTGTGGACCTGCAGAAGAGGCCGATACAAGCACTAGAAGCAGAATCAGGACACACGAGGCAGAAATTCTTGGGTTGTGGACCTAGGATGTGATCAAGAAATGGGGAAACTGGGCATTGAGTAATCGTGCCTCCTTGGCCCTCACTCTGTGGGGAGGGTTATACCACAGGAGGGACAGAGGAGGCATTGTGAGAAGCACTGCTTGCCTGGGTCTAAGGGAAACACTATCCAGTATCACCTTTGTAAGTAATTTATGAAAGGTACCAAAATGAGCAAAAACCAACCAGAGAGCATGGTGTCATAGAGGACTGTCTTTTCTGTATGTATGCAAAAATTGTTCACCATGTACATGCTTATGGGGGAGAGAAGATTGAGAACAAAGACATGTTTTAGGAAACTATAATCAAAGTGGTTCTGTTAAGTATTCTAGGACTTGCAACATAACACGCCCTTGACAACATATTGACTTTTTTTAAGTTTTAAAGCCCAGCTAATTTCTTCTTTCCTAAAGCATAGTCCTCAATGATAAATCTATGTACAGTTTGAATGATGAATTATTTTTTTTCTCTTGAGAAGAGAATGTGCCTAATTATTAATAGAAATGTTAAGTGGTTATATTCAGCTGGAAAAATTCTAAAGATCAATGAAGAGTAGTAGAAAGAAATAATAGTTCTTACTAACATTTGCTTATACACCCAGGAGGCTTCCGAGTCATGGAGTTATTAATGCCCCTAGTACAGAAAGGAGCATAGTCTGTTCTTATTTAATATTGTAAGAATATTTAACATTTTAATAAAGTTACATTTGTTACTTTATTTTTCCTGATTAAACTTTCAGATAAGTATTTTAATCTTCATTTGATGAATGAAGACACTAAGGCTCAGAGAAGATAAATACCTTGCCCAAGGTCCTACAAATACTGAAAAGCAAAGCTAGGTTATTCTGAATTTAATATCCTCGTTCTTTTTTTTTTTTTTTTTTATAAAGACTTCAGTTAGTTTCATTTTTTTTTTAAAGATTTTATTTATTTATTTGAGAGAGAGAGAGAGAGCAAGCATGAGAGGGGGAAGGTCAGAGGGAGAAGCAGACTCCCTACTGAGCAGGGAGCCCAATATGGGACTCTATCCTGAGACTCCAGGATCATGACCTGAGCTGAAGGCAGTCGCTCAACTAACTGAGCCACCCAGTCACCCTAAGATCCTCATTCTTAACGGCGGAAGCAGAGTCATGCACAGTGAGAACAAACTTCCTGGCTTTGAATCTGAACAAACACCTCGGTAACTCTGGGTAAAATATTTGTCCTCCCAGTTGCTCGTTAATATAGTGGAGATGCTAGTTCCTCCTTCATAGGATTGCCGTGAGGAATAAGTGAGCTCATATACACACCACACTAAGGACAATACCTGATACTAAATGGTGAATACATACACCGCGCTTTTCTGTTCTCTGCAATGGGCAGAGAAGACAGAGAAGAGAATCCTGAAAGTAATTCAATTTCTCACAAATTAACCCTTCTGATACTGTTTCGCAGTTGGAAAATGGTTACGATCTCTTGGCAGTGTGGTCTCATAACAAATGAATGGAATTGGGGAGATGCTAAACTGTTAGGATTGTCACAGTAAGTTATTTCATTGCAATGCCTTTTATTTATGTATGTATTTATATATTTATTTATTTATTTATTTATTTATTCATTTCAGAGAGAGACAGCACAAATGGGGGGCGGGGGTCATAAGCTTGGAGAAAAGGTAGACCGTGATGAATACAGAAGCCCCATCATGATTGGTAATATGGTATTTTGGAAACCAAATTCTGAAAGCAAGCTTGTCTGTAATTTAATTCGTAAGTAGTGCACCATAGGGGTAGTTTCTCTTCCTTCGCCAAATGCTGGCCACCTGTGGGGTCTCACCTGAGTCACCTCTCTATTGAGAGAAGCATCACTTGGCATTACTTGGCTTTGCGCACCAGACTCTCTGCCACAGTCCTTAACAGAACTGTGACGTAACAGGTTTTTGGTATAACTGTTCATTTAATGTCCCCATCCCCAGTTATGCTGGAAATTCCATGCAGACTGGGAGAGATGGTGCCTGGCACCCAGTAGTAAGGGCTGTATGGATGACTGAAAAAAATCAACAAGTCAATCAGTGGACACATTTATGGGAAGTTTTTTTAAAAAGCTTTCCCAGATTACATACACAATTGAATCAGATGTAGTAAATCAGTATTTTTGTAATCCCTTCTGGAAAATACGGTGTTCTTTCAATTAAAACGGAAAATAAGGGGACTTGATGATCTCATAAATCAAACACATTTGCCTTGTTTGTTTTGGGACATTCTGTGAGCAGCTTGCCTTCTCTCACACCCTTCCCCCAGGAATCCCTTTCCCTCAACTTTTCATTCTTCCCTCTCCCGATATTTTAGTAGAATGACAGAATTTAGTAGAATGATAACTATTATCAAATTCTATAGTAATATGCCTAAATGAAGTCAGGGGGAAAGTGGTTTAAAAAAATCTTTACTGTACTTCATTTATTTCAAGCCAACATTAAACTACCTCTTGTAACTAACTTTTCATTCCTCTCTAAAGGGACATAAAATTAATTACATACAGAATAGAAATAATGTTTGTCCCACTTAATAAGTAAAATTGAATGAAAAGCCTCTTTAAGAGTAAGAATGTATGCAAAAATGCCTGAGAATGTATGAATCACACTTAGGGAAAAAGTGATTTGACTACATGAAATGTTCTGTAATAGGGAAATGATGATGTCTCTTTTAGAAGAAAGAACGCATCCTATTATAGTTACTAGAGGAAAAAAAGTCCTGTATTCTGAGAATTCTAATGTACATATACATAACTGCTAACTTCAGAAGAGAGAAAAATTCATAAAAACAATTTGTCTCAACTTTAACCTGCAAAATGATTGAATTGCTGTAAGATACTTTCCCTGAACTATTAATTAATCTGGAATCAGAAATCAATCACTTCATTTACTCTGAGTATTTTTTCTTAAAGTCTAAAATCAGAAAGTCACAACTATATTGGATAAAAGGACCACTGAATAAGTTCTGCTATAGGAAACTTCTAAGCTAATCAACCAGAAAACAAACAGAACTATACCATATTCAAATCCTTCAGGAATTTGATTCAGAGCCAAGGAAGCCAAAGAAAAGAGAGTATTTAGTTGTTACAGTAAGTGAATCAAGAATAAAAAATATTGAGTTCGTCGAACAGTGCACTGAACAGACTTGAATAAACAGCTTGACCTTTGGAAGTCTGAGAGCTTCAATTTATCTGTTCTCTAAATACACTTACAATAAAAATGCCATTAGAAGTATGCTGTGAGGATTAATGTCAGTGAAGACCATGAGATCCACAGATAGGAGATGAAAAGGAATTCTAAATACCATAACTATAAACTAATTAAAATTTAATGTTCCTTAAAAATCACATAGCTATCTGGGATAGACTGTAGATGATACACTAACATCATTTTTTATTAGTAGATAACGCTAGCATCATTTTTTATTTATATTATATATTGAAGTTTAAAAATTATAAATTATAGAAAATACTTGAAAAATCCATGAATAAGATCTTCTGATATTTGTCTTTTGCTTTGGAAACAATCCCTATGACTCTGGAGCCTCAGAAATACTCTAGCTTGCTGAGACAAAATAATTGGTTCTTAATCCTGAAAATATTTATTATAATTTTCATGGTAACAAACAGACAAGGGTGATAAGTGTACCAATTAGACTTTTAATGTACCCTGTCTCTGTCCCCAGATCTCTTCTTCAGTGCTATTTGCTCAGTGCTCTTATTCAAGTAAACTGTCATTATGATGATTCATTTTTATGGGTGCTAATTAATGTGAAAATGTGGAAAGAGAAGAAAAATGTAGGGTTCTAATATCACTAATAAAAGTTGAGATTTTGGAAGTTCTGATACACACATATAAACAAAAATTATTTTTTTGTTATATTCAGTTAGCCAGCATATAGTACATCATTAGTTTTTGATGTAGTGTTCAAAGATTCATTAGTTGTGTACAATACCCAGTGCTCATCACAACATGTGCCCCCCTTAATACCCATTACCCGGTTATCAAAAATCATAGACAGCAATTAATTTTGTCAAAGGAAAAAAGTTCAAAAGATAGTTTAAAAGATGGTTCTACCACAAAGTTATTTTTAAAAGCTCCCACTTCTCCAGTATATCTGAGATGTAGGGTTTAATGGTCAAATATTTAGATATGCACGTATATGTATGTATGTATAATATGTATGTATCTCTTCATGTATGCATGTGGGTGTGTAAGAGAGAAAGACAGACAGACAGAGAGGGATCATGAATAATGGGACACAAACAAAATGCTAATTACACCTTTAAACTAACAAGATCTATTACTGAGAATTACAAAAGTTTGTGTCCAATACGATTAGCTAGGGAAGAAGAGGACAACTTTTCATACTTATAGGTAAGACTTAGTATGAAATCCACCTTAATTGCTTTGGCTGCTGACAACAAATTGAAAATATGGAAACAACAGCTTTCAGAAATGGGAACTGAGAATGCTAGAAGCCAGTTGACTCGAAAATGAGACACAGCTGACTCTATCTCTTAGAGACTTAGAAATAAGTAAGTGCATCCCCTAGTCTCATTTCACAAAGGAAATGTGAAAAGGGTCTTCCAAAGGCTGCCTGCCCATGAGATGGAAGGAAACTGAGCATCCTGACCCCAGAGCAGCGCTCTAGGGTGGGTGAGTGGGGAAAGAGCCCAGGGACAGAGAAACGTTTTCCCTTCCTGTGTCATTTTGCATTTTCGTGTTCTTCCTATCATGATTCAACTGGCTTCTCCTCCCTGCTTAAGGGTAAACCTGGGGCTCATTTGCTGAAACCTCTGCAGTGTGATACTATTCCCACAGACAGTAACATGTATTGAGCATCTGTAACATTGCCTTCACTTTAGAGACATTATCTGGTTAATGCTTCAAGGTCTGTATTTCTATTTTACACCTGAGCCTTAGAAACATTTAACTTGCCCAAATGAGAACTGGGATCTGACCCATTCACTCTGTCTCTGACTTTAGAGTCTACACATTTCCCCTCCATCCCACACTGCCTTCCACATTTCACAGAAGAGGCTCAGGAGCCCTTTGTAGACTGTGGTGCCAGAAAGAGCTAGATTGGGGTTCACTGCCATGGTACTGCTTATGTAAGTCCTCTCTTAATACAATTGGAAGAACTTGAAGACCATTACAAAATAATAAATATTCAGATTAGCAGTCAAGGTGACCCACATTTGAAGGAAAATAGTGGGGGGAAAAAAAGTCACTACCAAGTTTATTGGCCAAAGCCAATCACCAATTTTGTCAATCTGAATGGATGGAAAACAAATAAAATACATTTTAAAAAATATTTTTCTTCATTTTTTAAAGGAGAAAAACCTTTCTATTTTCTAGTTGTTATTCTGTTGTGTTTCTGATGGCTAGAAAATCATATTTTTCCTTAACCATTATCTGAAAAATATTTTCTAAGCCACAAAAAGACTTCTTTGGAAAAGTGAAATTGTAATGTGGGAAAAAAGTTTTCTTAAGACAGTTTGAGGACATTTAGGTGCTTTAAAATAATTATGTCACTGTAAGCTCTTGTCTTAGAAAAGCAAATTGTAGACATCCAAAACATATTTCATATGTTTAATTACAGAATTATTACTCTTTTTCCAGCTTTGTTTTTACTATCTAAATGACTTGCTGTTTCAGTGAAGGACTCATGGTTTTGTACTTTATTTTCCTAAAGATAATATAACAAATATTACAAATGTTAGATAATGACTAGTGTTAACAGAAATTTCATCCACAAAGTTTAGGTTAAATTTTATGGAGTAGGAAAATCAATCATAAACTACGTTTTGCTAATACCTTCATAAAAGTGTGAAATTATTTAGCTTCCCTAGATCTTATAGAAAACACTTTAAAATGCCACAAAGATGTATAACAAGACATAATACTGCAAATATTAACTATTTCCTTGAAATATAATTTAACCTTGGTGACTAGGACAAGAAAATGTCACATTCCTTTCTCTTGCTAAGGAAATTGCATATTTCCTTTGCAAAAATAAAGAATATGTAGTCTTCATAAACATGTATGTGACAGTTTTAAGGTTGGTTTGTTTCAGGTTAAAGGTTTCTATAAATTTTCATGATTGTCCCAAAGCTGAAAACAGAAAAGAAGCAAAGAAGAAAAAGCAAAACATTAACCTTGAGGGTATAAGCTTTGTTCTTCACCAATGTTAAAAACATTTCTCTTATATCCATATCTGTCCTTTCAAAAATATTATCTTGACTTACATAACTTCAAAATCAATCTTAGAATGAGTATAATTCCAAATTTTTATGTGTCCCTCCATGATCTACAATGCTCTAATAGAAAGTTAAGCTTTGACCTTTACCAGGATTTGTGAAGCAAACAGATACACATTTTATTAAGTGGTAAACTGAGCAGTGACTTGGGCAGTTCACTCCTGAGGAGTATTTGGTTTGTGGACTAACGGATACGATAAGCCTTGGTTGAGGACATCAGTTTCACTGGGAATTGAGTAATTGTGGAAGCACAGAGCCTTGTTTAAGATACAGATCGATCACATTTCCAGAATTTCACCAAAACAAAACGAAAGGAAAGTTTCATTGTAAGATGCCCCCTGTCATAAAGGCATTTAATCCTCACCCGGACCCTAATAGGTGGAAACTGTTACTGCCTTCCATTTACAAACGAAGAGACTGAGGCCAGAGAGTTCAAGGACTTTGCCAAAATTCATGTGGCCTGTACATGGCAGACTCATGCTTTTTGCTAGCCCCTCTGTAGGTTTTAAATAGTGATTGTTAATTATCATCTTATTGGAGAAGAAAAGATGGACAGGATGGAAATGTTCCTAGCAGGTCTACTCTGTATGTCAATATTGGGCTCCTTATGATTTCTGAATTTTATCCAGAGTGCACGGATTTAAGATTTTCTGTTGAACGCAAGCTGATGGGTCACAGGCTTTTATACGGCTAGTCCAAAAACCCTGTGGGAGACACGTGAAGTCCCTAGCTCAGCCAGTCCCTGGCTCCTTGTAGACGGACTTTGTTAGCTGCCCCTATGGCTTTCCTGGTCTCTGTGAGGTTCCAGATTGAAAAGCCAGTCAGCACTGTTGGGCAGCATAGAAGAGCAGCCCTACCTGTGGGAAGACGCTAGATGCTTTGTCCAACCAGTAAATATGTTGCAGGAGGAGATGTAACCACACTCATAGATATGTCTGTGTAGAGTTGTGGGGGGTTCTTATTTTATTCCCCCTTCATTATTAACAGTACAATAAAAGTATACTACCAGAGCTTGGCAAGTCTATTTAAATCCTGATTTTTCTTAACAGTAAAAAGAGCTTGCTCCTAGGTTCAGAATATTCCAATAGGTTCCCTCTGTAAGAATAACTTTTGTTAATGAGAGAAGTAACACATGTTACTTTTGCCATGCCAAGAATAAACTGGAGTATATTTTATCACAATTAGTGTTAAACACAACATTTTTCCTATTCTATGTATAAGAAAGATATAATTGTATTCCTATAAAGCTTATCAAAAGAAAATGGAAAATTTTCTAAGAGTTTCTATTTTATGCATCATTAAAAATTAAAATATTTGGATCTTTTGCACCATAATTTCCCTACATTTCAGAAGTATATGTAGTGTTTTTATAAGTATATAAACTTTTTACTAACATTACTGACTAGAATGATTTTGTGATTTTAACCCTTTAAATAATCAGAAATAGTCTATAGAACTTACCTTTTGACCATTCACCCCTGGAATTCCAGGTTCTCCCACAGAACCCTATGAAGACACAGGATTAAATTAAGCAGACGAAATCACAAAATATTTCAATTTTATATTTGTATTGTATTAATTATGTGAGCCATAACCTTACCTTGCTAAAACATGTGCGAAAGTTTAAGGTTTCAGATATATATCCACGGAATTCAGATATATAATAATGTAAGCAGATTCATCAAGCATTCCCAGAAACCATGGAGTTGAATTTAACCATGTTTTTAAATATCCACTTAAACCTAATATGATTTTAAAGAAATTTACATCATAAATTGGGATCCACAGCTCTCAGAAGACCACATGGCTCTACATTTTGGTGCTTTTAAGAAATAAACAGGCTTAGTTCCATCTGGGAAAGCCTAGCAGTAGCAGTAACTCTTGCATTTCAAGAGTTTAAATGCCATAAAACAAAAGGTAATTAAAGTAATAACCACTTGTTCCACAATTAGTCAAAAAAAGCACTCAGGCTATAAACTCAAATTTGCTGTATTTGGAGCATTTTCCCCTGGACTTTCAGGGAGTACATTTAAGCCAGGAGAGTGTGAATATGTCTTCCAACGACTAGAAAAGTTGTTACAAATGTTAAATACTGACTAGGAATAAAAAACAGCACATCAAATATTAAGTTAAGTGTTTGTGTGTGTGTGTGTGTGTGTGTGTGTACACATGGGCACACGCACACTGGGGTGATTATGAATGGTTGGACGTAGGTGGGGTGAACTGAGAATAAGAAAGCTAATAATCACCTTAGAAAATCTATGACATTTACCTGAATATAGAAACATTAACAAATATTTTCAAATAGTGATGTCATTTCCCCTTTCAGGCTCCAGGAAACCATTTTTAAATAAAATGTGTTTATTCTTTGTCTAGCCTAGAAAACAGATTTTTCTCAGTTCATGTATGAAATAAAATTTCTTTAATAATAATGGGAAAAAGTTTTTTTAAACAGTAAATACAAACCTAAAGCTGCTCTACAAGAGGAAGTCTATTAAAAATACAGTCACTATAAAAATATACAGCCATTATATGCAAAACAAATTGAGATGGCCAGTTCCTTAGTGCTTTAGGTAATTATATTGAGTGGGTCATTAAATGACTTCCTGAAGCCTCAGGCAGTAATTTTACCCTGGTTGCATGTGGATTAGGGTAGCTTTACAATTTCACACCATGCTTAATAAAGACATTATTGCAAAGGACAAAGTGTTCTTATACACAAGTTGTCTCACAACTCATTGGCTTTGGACTTCGTTTTGTAGGATTATATTTCAACAGATGCCACATGCCCAGCACTTGGGGGATAAAAAGTCTCTATCTTTGATAGATTCCAAAGATAAAGAATAATCACTTTTCCACCTGTTGTAATGCAATTGTTTTCTTTAGTTTTCTGTAGATTAAATATCCTTTCCCCCCCATTGTGAGGTGGGAGTTATAATAGGGAAGAGGGACTTAGCAATATTTTGTTGGCAAAAGGCCATCTACCTACTACTGATATATTTACTACTGTATATTGATGTAATTTTAGATGTGCTAGACCACCTCCATCAGAATGTAATGGTGAATTCTGATGACTGGAAAATGACAATCAGGAAGTCATTTTTCAGATTACCTCGCAAAGGGAAACACTTGTGGACCAATGGAATACAGTTACCAAACAACAAGTACGTCTTCTGTTCTGGTCCGTTCTACGATCATTTGGTCATAATACTTGAGCAGGACCATGTAGTTGATCTGCAATGTCCTATGAACCTTCAAATTCTGAGCTTTGTCACAATGTTTAACACTAAAAATTCAGTAACGTAAAGTTTGGCAGAGAGCTTAAAAAGAGTTTACTCTGGATTTATTGGATTCCCTATAATGGAGTTGATTAGAAATCTAATGGCTCACATTAAATGATTGTATTTTTAGAAAGGAGAATGCACAATCAAGATGCTTCAGCATGGCTTACAGTAGCTAATTCTATTCACCTCTCATGTTAACCATTAGGCAATGCAAGTATAATTACTTCCCCAGTACTGTTTATACTCTACCTTTTGTCCTGGAGGCCCCAAAGGACCCTAAAAAAAAGAAAAATTATTCAATTAACATAATAATGTAACCATTGAAACTTAAACGACCAATTAAAACTGTCCTAGTCTGTAAGGTTCTCTATGCTGTGCAGAAACATGCTGATGTTTTGTATGCCAAGGAAAACGGAAATTATTGGTTGGAAGTACACAATAGGTCTTCTCTCTAGTTTTCTTTTGAAGAACATCAAGCATCTGTAGTAAGGGTCTGATTTTTTCCTTTCAAAAAAAAATCTTTGCTGTTCCGGTGTATCTGTTTCTTCAAATACCGGCAAATCCATCACCTCCATCTCATTTAGAAAAGCTGGAGTTGTTGCTGCTAGAAACAGAGAAAATGCAAGGCAGTTCCCAGCAAGCAGCACGTTATGTGACTTCTGCATCTGCAAAACTTCAGTAAGCAGATTTGCAAAGGGAATCATTGAATAGCATGACAAAGGAACACATTTTGTTCAATTCTTCCTCTTAGGAAATATGGCCAACTGACTGGCACAAAAACCTGTTTATAACCTAGGGGATGCCAAAGTCAACTGTGGCACCTAGGGTGTACCAGAAAAGGAAATAAAAGATGCTGTCAGTTGTCGATAACCTATGACACTGAGCACACTGGAGGGGTTAGAATATTCAGGAAGATGGATGGGAATATTTATATATAAAATGGAAATATAGCAGTTCTGAGATTTAGCTGTTTTTCAACCACAAAGTCAGCATTGGGATTCTATTGGCTTTATGTAGAATTAGATGCAGCTTTGGGATGGTGGAAAAGAGCACAAAGACATCCAGCTATAATTCTGACTATTTTTGTCTATTTTTACAAAAAACATTGAGCATTTTCCTACTAACTCAAAAATACTTTTAATGGTAGTATATTTTAACAAAGTTACACTTTATAAGTGATGGTAAATGATAATTTATGACTTCATGTTAACTAGTTCTGTATTGTTACATCTAATGAACAGCTAACCTATTTTCAATGTGTGACATTTCAGTTAATCAGCATCTTAATTCATACTCTGTAACATTAAAGAAAGCATAGAGTGCACATTTGAGGGAAAATTGGTCATGCATAATTTTTTATTAAAAATACACCACATTTAGGACCATTCAGAGAATCTGTTCCTCATAAATTATTTTGTAATCCTCATAGGAAGACTAAGAATTTCCTCACAAAATCAGTTTTAGGTTATTGAAAGTGCACAGTGCAACATCACTTTTCTGTGTTCCTTTTTTATTTACTCAACCAGCTAGCTTCTTAATGAACTGGGTATCTGGCATATCTGTGTAGTCAGAGAGCCTTCCTTCCCATTTCACACCTCCTATTTAAAATTCTCCCTGTGTTAGATTTTGCAGAGAACATAGAGGCTATCAGGTGTAAATTCCCTCACCACCATGTCTCTCATCAATCCAAACCCACATGGACCTCCTTCCTAGTCAGAGGGAGAATAGGCACCCCCTCTTCTGCAGGCAGATACATCCAATAGACTTTGGAATCCATCCTTCCCTCTGTCCTTGGGGATCTTTCACCATCAATTATCCCTGCATCTGTATCAGAGCCTCCTGCTTTCCACTAGTTCCTTCCCCTTAGCTCATAAACAGGTTTAATCATCTCTCTCTTAGGTAAATTGTTTGGGAAGTGAATGCTAATGCTAAGTAAAGGCAGAATTTGGAACTTGTAGTGATAGGGGAGCTGAAAGTAGAAGAAGACTTGGGTTTTATCGTGGTCTATAATTCCATTTGCCCCACCGTCTCCAGGGCATTTCACTTCTTAAAATGTTGATGTTAGGAAGGAAATCATATAACAAAAAGTACATTAATTCAATGTTTAGACTGAGAATGGATATGTGCAATTCGAAAAGGTTTGTTTCCATTTAAACCTAACCTTGCCACTTGAAAAAAGATTGTGCAGTACAATTGAGTTTTTCACTGCATTGATGGATAACTCAGGAAGGGAATATTTCATTGAAAAATCAGAGCAAATTTGAAATCAAGTGTTTTAACTAGCAACTAACATTTCTGTATTTTCTAACTTGGTCTCTGTTGCATGACCACATTAAAGTAAAGATTTAGAAAGACTATCCATAACTGTGAAATCTACAAAATTATATTGCCTATTTTAACACAATATTTCATGAAAATCAAAGGAGAGCTATAGAGAAAATAAATACAAATTTTTTCCTTCATGGTTAGGAAACTACTTCTATTTTTGCTAAACTCAAAAAATAAAAGTAGTTTTAAAGATGTAACATTAATTTTGAATTGTGAATACAAGTCTTGTGGATTATTCAGAACTATGTTGCCAAGGATATATTCTCAGCTACCAAAAATGTGCATACAGTCTTTTGATCTCACTGGCAGGAAAAATGGTAGCAAGCCAAGGATAGTGTCATCTGTTACGAGCAGGGGAGTGGGAATTGACTGGAGTTGGATAGAAGGCACAGACATACTTTTAAGTACACACACACACACACACACACACACCATAAATAGTTACTTTGCTGATCAAGATCTTGCTTATATGTGTGTTTTGAGTGTCCTTCGATTAATAAACCCATATACACCCAAGACATTGTGGTCATTAAGTTCAAGTTTACAAATGAAAGCTTCACTGCTCAAAAATTGACTTTAGGGGCTTCTGGGTGGCTGTCAGTTAAGCATCCGGCTTTGGGTCAGGTCATGATCCCAGGATCTCAGGATGGGGCCCAGCATTGGGCTTCCTGCTCAGCAGAGAACCTGCTTCTCCACCTCCTGCTCCCCCTGCTTGTGCTCTCTCTATCAAATAAATAAATAAAATCTTCTTTAAAAATGGATTTTGAAGTTAGAGTATGTTATGGCCAATTGATTAAGATATTTACATTTGACTAGTTTTGTGGCTTCTAGAGCAAATATAAATTAATAAAGTAACAAGCAAATGCCATATAACCATTCATTAACCTATCTAATCCTCTTAAATTAATTTATATTTTCAGCCTGCTCAAAAGTCATTATGAATAATGACTCAGATGAACAATGTCGTAAGTTCACTACTCATTGGTCACATTAGTGCTTTTATTATTCCCAAAATTAAAGACAATTGTCCTAGTGTTGTAAGATTTCTAAAATAATTCCATCATTATTGTCTCTGTGACTTAAGTTTGGATTAAATATTTTTCCAAAATAAGAGTCAATTTTTCACCATTTTTATTAATCAATAAATTGTTCCTTTTTAGATATTTTAGAGGATAATAAATATTACAGGAATAAATAAATACATATAAATAAATCAAGTTCTTCTTGTACCATAGACAATAATGTCTCAAGACGGGAATGAGATTTTTCACCCTTGCATTTACCCAAGTCATTTCAACACTACTGGAATATGTTAATAGCCTTTAGATTACCTTAAGTGCAAAATGAGAGGAGGAATTCACTTCAAGCCTTCTATATTAAAACAGCCAAGCAAAAATCATCTTAGTTACACAGTCTCATTAATATGGAAAGTGTTGTGGATGTGGATGTAGGTCCAAGGTCTCTAATACACTTCAGAAAGTCATTATGTAAACCATATCTAGAATTATCCACTCAAATTAATCTTCAAACACATTGCTAAGAAATGGATGTTTCTATAACCATTACTCATTGGCTGCACTTTCCAGTTTGTAAAAATTTAAAAAAGCATTTTAATAAAGAAAAGTCCTTTTAATTAAAAAAAAAGCTTGATAGATCATGGAATGGAAAAAAATTAATGAATTCTTCTGACACCACCGATGTTATTCCAAATTTGATTGAGGTATTAATTACTTAAACAGGATGCAGAGTTTCTAAATGATGTGCTTTAGGTTGCCTCTTGGGAGGTGTTTTAAGGCAAGTTCTGGTTGCCTGCTATTAGGAAATGATGTTCTGTGTGAGCAGGGGGCGGACATAGTTCCTGTTCTGTCCCTGATGGCTAACAGTAAAATTTGAAGCTCTGAAAGCTGCTGGTCATTTCTGGGTATAAGAATATACAACCAGCTTCTGTAATAAAAAGCACAGGGAACAAGAAAGAGGTGGTCCATCTGTGAAGGGGAGGATAAAAGCCCCAAACTATTAAGCCATTTAAAATTATTTCCTTTTTGAGTTAAGAATCTTCCCATGATTTAATAAGAGTTAAGCAAAATGAAGAAAATACATTAAAGTCAGGTTCTGTAGGGAAGAATGATAACACATCTAATCTAACTTTTGGTGTCATAAAATATTAGTACCAGAATTTCTCAGGGACATGGTATAACAGACTTTAATCGTAATTTTTTCAAAGACATTAACTTGGTCAAAGGCATCACAAGACCAGAAAATGCATTAACTTAGTTTATAAAGAGTAAGAGGAAATTTGAAATAAATAATGAAAACTTGTCTTGCTTAAGAAGAATTCATTGAAGATATATAAAATTCCATATTCTACTTGGATGTTTTGATGAGGGAAGGTCAAGAAACATAAACTCTAGCCACTATTATATGTATGTCTGGAGTATAATTCAAGTAATGTTTTACAAGATTCAGATTTCATAGCTTAAGTGTGTGGAAATGCCAAACTAGGAACTACGGGGAAATGTTTAGAATATAAGAGAGTGTGCTGAAATGTTTTCAGTGTAAAAGCCAATGATTTAGTTGCACTGGGTATGAAGGAATAAAGCATAGGCAAGAAAGACCAGGATAGTGCTGAGATGGGAGAGCCACCTATCTTGTTTTGAGTCTTTCATGGACTCTGTCTTCAGTCACACTTAATCATTTATATTTTCCCAAGCAGTCTCCTATTAGTCTTCACGTGGAGTTCTTAATAATTCTTCGAGTCTCAGCAGTCATAACTTACTTCCTTTGTGAGCCTTCTCCACTGCTCCCAGACAGAGCTGGTTTTTATCCTCTGTGTTTCTCTAGCACATTTTAACCAGCTATATTTTATTATATTCACATATTTATAAAATCTACTTGACTAGGCAGCAAATTCTTTAGGTCATATATTTTACATCCTCAGTACCTAGTTCGTGCCTAGCAAATAAATATTGACTAAACTGAAGCAATGAATTAATGAACATAAAAATTATTAAATGACATTTATCAAATTTCCTCCATAATCTTACCACTCAAACCATCATACCTCTACCATGGGAAAGAGTTCAGAGTTTTGAAACACTTGTTCCTCTTTAAGTATCTGGGAGTTTTGTGTCAATAATACAACCCCATAATTTCTATTATTTGAAATAGTTCTTTTTCTAAAAAAATATTATTTATTTATTTGCTTGAGAGCGATACACAGAGAGAGAGAGAGAGCACATGGGGGATGGGACAGAGGGAGAGGGACAAGCAGACTCTGTCCTAAGCACAGAACCTGATCTGGGGCTCTATCCACCCTGAGAACCTGACCTGAGTGGGAACCAAGAGTCAGATGCTCAACCAACTGAGCCACCCAGACACGCCTGAGATAGTTCTTTATTTTTTTTAATTTTTCTAAAACAGGTCTACTTTAAAGACTATCAGTAGGATGGCATGTCATTCTATTAATTAATGAATACTTGACCAAAAAATTTTTTTAAAGGAGAAATTATTTTTTAAAAGGAATAAATTCTTTCTGACTTCTCTATCTCAAGTGCTGAGTTTGTGGAGAGGGGAGAAGGATGAGTCATCCACTGGTGTTTCTCAAGATTATGAAGCTGTGACATCTGTAAGGAAGGTCTCTTAAGCTCAGGAAATTAAAGAAGTAATCCATTTTTTTCACTACTTAACAAAACCAGGACCCAAGACTAAATATTGAGCATTAACTACCACCTCAGATTAAAGACAAATCTAGGTATTTGAGAATCTATGTTCTGATTAGGTCCCAAAACAGAGACTCTATCACCTCTCACCAGATATCCAGAGCTGAAATTAGTTCATTCCATTCCCTCTAAATACTTAATAAATTGTTTCTTGTTGCTGAACTCAAAATGGAAATGACCCGGAAAGAAAGAAAAATTAACAGGCTTCCTCTGCCCTCTGTGATTAAGCACACTTCCCTAGTGTACCATAAAGGAAACAAATTTATGGTTCACGAAGGCCTATCACTGTACACTACACTCAGTAAAAAATATTTCTATTGAGTAAAGTATAAGTGCTTTTCCTATTTTAAATCAACAATGCTGAGAAACACTAGCTGCTAAAATTTAAACATCCCATGATCAGCAGAAGGAGGACATAAATTTAGGACTATAATATATACTCATTTACTCTTCAGGTCTATTTCCCACCTAGACCAGCACTGTCCATCAGAACTTTCTGGAATGATGGAGGTGGCCTATTTTGCTTGATCTAGTATGGTAACCACTAACTACAAGTCGCCATGGAACCCTGGAAATGTGGCTAGTGCAATTGTTTGGAATTGGATTTAAAATTTTATTTAATTTAATTAATTTACATTTCAATAGTCACATGTGGCTAGTGGCTACTGTATTACAAAATGCAAATCTAGACTTTGGAAAACACAGAAGACTTCAATCAGGTGAACTGAATTCCAGCCTATTTCTGCCAGACCGCTTTGTGACCTTGGTCAAGTCATTTAACCACTCTGATGCTGTTTCTTTATCTGTGAAGTGATAAACTAGATGATTCCTAAGATTTCTTCTAAACCTTTTACACCCTGCTTTAAAAATAGCCACGTAGTGTGACCAGAAATTGATACAGTTACTTTCCCACTATTCTCATGAAAATCAGTGTTTTAGTTGCACCACGCATATTCCCGCACACACATATAGTCCAAATAATTGTTACAGCACAAATGAATTTAAGAAGATGAAGGAGAAAGAGCAGTTTTATGGTAGTGCTGTTGCATTGATCCTGCCTATTCCCACTCCTGGTGTGCTATGACACTTGTTGGGAGAAAACTACAAAGCTGAATCCTTTTATTAGTACCTGATTTATTGATTCATTGATTCATATAATTCAGTCATTTAGTTTATGCACAATAAGTACCAAGCACAAGTACTGTATGACATGATAAATGCTGTGGAGGAGAGAAGAAAGCTTCTAACTTAGCTCAGTGTGAAGGGGTGTGAATAAGTGAGTGTGCATGAAGTTTTTTCAAAGAAGGCGAGCAAAGGAGAAGTCTAAAGAATCCACCCAGACACGTGGACGCTGTTCTGCCCTTCGCCCTGGGCCGGAGGTCTCTTGCTTTAGGGCCCATGCTTTAGAGAGTTCTTCTCGGGCTGCAAGCCTCATGCTTGGCCCCCTGACTTCAGACTCTGCTTTGGGCAATAGGGACCCTAGAATTCTTTGCTCCACTGACAGGAGCTCATTTCAAGGACTCTGAGTTGCCTCTCCCTCAGTTCTGTTTTTCCAAAGGTGAACCACACCACTGGTATGCACAACAATGAAATGGTGTAAGAAGAAGAGAGGTGGGTATTTTAAGGCGTGTGGACATAGTTTGATCTTTGAACATTACAGAATGTCTACAGGTGACAGCTCTTGTCTCATAAAGTCAAGGGATGAGGTTGGTGTGGGAAACAAAGGGAATAGGCCAGGGCCAGGGGCTGGGACTAGGTTATAGCTCTCCACATGCTGCCACACTCTGGCTTGGATTTCCAAGGAGTACAACAATTTTGCATTTGAACTTTCCAAATCACTATGAGGACATACCTTTGAAGGTCATAGGTCAGAACGTATTTTACTTGCCAGTTTATTAGCTTGGCTTATCCTTTTAAATATTTCAGCACATTGTATGAGGGCATCCATTTATATTCTTGCCCTAAAATGTGCACATTTGCCCTTAATCTGCAGATGTAAGGCACAGAGCTTACATGGACATGACTTGTTTTGAGAAGTTTCTTCTTACTCTAGGAATGAGATATGAGTATTTGGTAAAGAGATTTCAATGTCATTAAATATCCTCATACAAGAGTGATTTATTTTGCCTCAGTATTGCTCTACAATATGTTGGATCCGAAAGATAAAATAAATGATAGCTAGAGAGGTTGATGATACATTTGAAGGGGACAATTTTTAAGGCTTTCTTCCACTAAAACTGAATGTATGACTGTTTTTATTGTATCTCATTATTTACAGAATGTGTAGATGGATAAATGGTTATGTAATATGTATCTGTGCATTTACAATGAAACAGAATAGAATGACAGGACTTTAGATCTGGAAGGGGTCTCAGATATCATTTGGTCTCACCACTTTAATATTTGTCTAATGTGATACAGCTAGATAGACAAATTTAAATATCTAAATTTGTCTAATATGATACAGCTTTCCAGACCTTTAATTGGAACCAGACTAAGACAGTTAAAAATAGAGTTGATGCACATCGTAGAGGTTAAGGAAGACAAAACGAGATGGAGAATAACACAGACAGTAATCTATTCAGCCTTGTAGACTATCTTTTCAGACTTGTGTAACTTGATTGTACTCTTATACCACTATAAAAATGCTCCTTTAAAAGTCTACTTTTTGTTCCTAAGTCACTGAGCCAGCTCTAAAGACAAGTCAAACTTCACGCTTTCGGACCACACCAAGGTGACCTTTCAACACCTTTGTTGAAGTCCACGCAGCCAGGAATCCAAAGTGAGGCCCTCTGAGTTGGGCAACTGGACAGGGAAGTGAGCAGCCCCAGGAGAAGAAGGCATTACTTGTCTACTTTCCCTTGGTCCATTTGGAAAACTGAACATTACAGTCTCTGGACAAAAAGCACCAAGGAGATGGGAAGGACTCTGTTGTTGTGGCCTTTACTTGGACTTCATGGACAATCAGATTAAGTGAGGATAATAAAGCATTAGAGAGGTTGCTAAGGCATCCCAGCAGGCAATGTGCACAAATGAAGCAAAGCAGTGTTACTCAGTAAGATTCCATTGTAAAAATCGAGTCTAATCGCCAAATATCCTAGGATGATGTTGATCATTTTTGTTATTGTGATTTGGGCTTTTGCTTTCTTCGCCAGATTAAAATCAAAAAGAGAAGACTGCTGTTGTCTCCCATGTCTGCCATCCTGCTGATCAAGACAGTTGACAGACCAAAGTACAGTTAAGTAAAATGAATTTTGGAGGTGGGAGAGCAAAGCATTGTAACTAAATATATTTAAAGTCAACCTTCACATATTGGTTATTTCAATTTTATTTTAAATGAAGCAGAAGCAATTATTTATGTTTACTTTATCAGCTAACATAAAATGCATTACTTTCACTTGACCCTAATGTATTAAATGTATTTGTGGGCAAAATTAAAATAAACTGAACACATCTATAACCTGTTCAGACATAAGTCCAAATTTTACTGTAAGGAACAATAACAGCAAAAGTACTTCTGAATTTAAAAAAAAAAAAATCTCTGACACTACCGGGCCCAACAAATAAATTTGAAATACTCTTATAATTTAGAAAGAAATGAGTGGATATGCTATGGAGTTTACATATATTTGGGAAGAGAATGAAGGATGAAGATAGGGTTTCAGAGTAGAGAAAGTGATTTGGTCTATAAAGCATTGGATGTAGACACTTTGGGCCACAAAATAATTTCCAGGAAATTGGGATGAGTCGACATATTAATAGAGATTTATAAAACATCTATCTTTCATGCTTTTGAGAACTCCTATATTTGCCAAAGAAAGAAATAATAAGAATATCAAAAGAAAAGCTAACTCCAAAAATGCTATTTGAACAACTATTTAAACCTCTGAAGACCTTGAAAAATAAAGATCACTTGCACCAGGGTTCAGAACTTCAGCACTTCCAATTGTGGTCAGTCCTAACTTTGATTCTTGGGTCTAGTTTTATGACTCAGAGCCACTCTCTTCTTATTTAAATGGAGTCCAATTTATTTTAGCTCATGATTCCGTCTTTTACAATCTCATCCTGAATGTCTCTGCAAACCCAAAGGTCATGTTTACAGAATAGATGCACAGCAGGATTAAATAAATGTGGAACTGCTTGAGCCGCAGGCCTTCTTTTTTATTCTATCAGAGATGCTGTTAATCTTCAGATGATTATTTTTGCAATATAAAATATATATCCTGGATTATGAAAACTAATTCCCCACCTGACACACTCATAAACAGTTTTGTAAGAGCTAATTTTAGAACGTTCTCAGGTTTTTTCATGTCATCATCAGAGACATTTTACATTTTATAAAATTCTCCAGTGCCTCTCAGGACCCTTTTATCAGCAAACACTCCTCCATGATACAAAGCAATAAACATAGTGAGTTTTGCATACCGTGGAAAAGAGAGCCATGTTTTTTATTATCTTTCCTTGTTTAACTGGTGGACGAGAAGATAGTTATGAAAAATTGATAATGTAAGATGATAGGAAAAGGCCAAAAAAAAAAATGACAACAGCAAATAGGACCAAAGGAATAAGTTGCGCTTTCGATCATAGTATTTAATACACTGCAATTTCACTGATAGCTATAATCACGCTGTACTTAGCCCTTCTGTTTCACAGTGGCCTTTCTGTGTGTTATTTCCACAGGGATTCATCTTAACAGCCATACTTCTTATTTACGGAACTCTCTATAGTTCACAAAGTATTTTCATATTATTACTATTTCACTTGTTTCACACAATAACCCAGTGAGATAGATGAATTAGGAATTACTGCCTATACGTCATAGATCAGTTTAAAAAAAGATCACAGACTATAGTCAAACACTCTTAAATAGTTGTGAGGCCAGAACTACTGATGCAATGTAATTTTCTCCCTGCCAGACTTCGAGTCAAAACAAACATGGGCATGTGTGCGCACGCGCGCGCGCGCGCACACACACACACACACACACACATAATATTTAAAAGAAAAAAAATTTCCAATGAAATTTTTCTCCCATGACAACTGCTATTATTTTTCCAGGATTCTCTTTTTTCTTTGAGATAGTTTAAAATATATAGGTGCTATTTGAGTTAACAAATATGACTAGTGCCTTTTTTAGAATAATAGTTTTTTAAACCATAGAAATATTTCACTTTAAGCAAATATGCGATATAAAAATTCAGTTTGTTGAGAAGAGGAATTAGGGGATTATATTGCTTTACAAAAAGACTCTGAATGGGATTGCTTTAAATAGCAAAATTCCCCAGAACTTTTAAGATATGTTGATTTATGAAAATCTGATTCATACAGAACTTTACAGGAATACATCTGTTATATAAATCCGTGTTCACCTGTAATTTACTCTAGGGGAAACAACTGAGTGATAATAATAATAACACACTCATATAGTTCTTCGTTATAAATTTTAAAGTGCTTTCCCCTAATTTATTGCATTTGTCTTTGGCAACCTTCTAAGGGAGGCAGAGAGGGTATTATTATCCTTTCTTTACAGATGAGAAATTGAGAGGTTAAGTGACTTGCCCAAGGTCAGACAGACTATTCATTCATTTACTGCTATTTGAGTGATGTAGATTTAACGGGTTAGTCGAGGAAGTAAGGTTCTTCCTCCTAATTTTTTTTTTAAGCAGCTGTGAAGGCTATTAAAAGAGAGGTGAATGATCTCACAAATATAACGTTGAACAAAAGAAGCCAGACATAAAAGTGCACATACTGTATGATTCTATTAATATAAAATTCAAATGACGGCAGAATTAATCGATGGTGGCAGAAGTCAGAATGGTGGTGAACTTTGGGAAGAAGTGGATGGTGACTGGAGGGCAGAGGGAGGTTTCTGGGATATACTAATATTGAACATCTTGCTCTGGTTTGTGGTTACATGGTTAGGCTCACTGTGAAAAGTCACTGGGGGGTATACTTGTGATTTGTTTACTTTTCTTTATATATATTATGGAAGTTTTCTTCTAAAGAAAGAGTTTTATATCTTAAAAAACAGCACTTTAGAAGATCATTACATTACTATATCCTTTGAACATTTGTGATTTCAATTAAGTTTCTTAGCTACATTCTAAAAATGAGAATATGAACTAAATTAGAAGAGTTTAAAGAGAAGTAAAAGTTTATTAAAAAACAGAAACAAACATCCGGGATTGTCGCCTGAAAAGGTGCTGTATGAAATGGGAAATCAAAGGAAACTAAGATAATAACATAATTCACTTAGGACAAGTAGAACTAAGTCCTAGGAAGTTAGGAATTGTAGAGAAATGACATTAAATTGTGATTCCCATAGTATATTCTAAAGTATATGTATGAATTTAAGGAGGATAAGATTTTAATTTTTTTAAGAAATCTGCTTTATTTTAGAATTTTGTATATTAGGATGCTGCATTGAGCATCAAGGTAGAAAGCCAATGACAACGATAAAAATCTGAGGAGAAAAAAACATAGGCTCCCGAGAATCCCACATGGTCTTCCATGTAAGAATGTTTGGAAGAAATATGTTTTGACCATCAGCCAGGATAGAAATTAGAGTTGCATTCAGCTGCTTAAGGCAGTTTCAAAATTTATATTGTAGTTTTCTAAGAATCCTTCACTCCCTGTGACCCGCTAACCCTGAAAACTAATGCTGTGCTTGTACCCAAAGTTACCACTGATGACATAGGTTTGGTTTAATTTTCGCATATTATCTTCTTTTGTTCTTTTTCTTCCATTTTATTTTTCTAAAAAAGAATCCATTATAGTACCTCCACTTTCAAGTCATCTGAATCAATTCTCTATCTTGATACCATAGGTCGGGAACAAAGAATTTGCAGTGGGGGTGGGGGGCTCAGACTCCATTTTAGGGTACTTTCCTTTAACTGGTGATGTTTCAAAGCCAACCCCACAATGGTTAGGACTACAGCCTGGTGAATTTCTTCCCAGGAGGGCTGTTGAAGGCATCCTGTTCAGGGAGAAGACTTTAACCTTTAACCCATTCACACATTTGTTTTAATTCCTGACCAACTGCCGTATTCTCATGTGTTAGTTGCATTAGGACCTAGCTAACTAGTTTTTTAAAATAAATGTTACACCCTAAACACCTGTAAGCTGCAAGCCACACATTGTGTATAAGGCACACAATCAAGTTCACAGTGACCACTGTATCCAGGACGAGTGTGAAAAACAGCTGTCCTCTGGAATCTGGGTTATTAGAAGGTCCACCTGAGTTCCCCAATATTATCTATGTCATAAAATAGGTTAGAAAGGTGGCTCTGGAGATAGGAAGGAAGAGACAGGAAGAGGTAGGTTGAAGGAATTCTACTCTTCCAGGCCCAGCAAGCTGCCCCAACTTCTCTTTCATTGGCAAAGAATAAACAAATCATGAAGAATGGGTCATGCATGTCTATTGGCCAGTCCATGTGGAATCATTTCATGATCTTTTTTAATGACAGAACTCAAGAAGGCACGACTGTTTCTTTCTGGGGGAGCCCTTCAACAACAAAAACTCCTTGAATCCTTCTAGAAGACTCACTGTACTAATTCACAGTTAGTCATATTCCTCTGAATGTGACTTTTGAAAGCTTTTGGAAACTCATTCCTTTGAAACTCATTCCTATTTAAGCTAATATGCATATCCCTGAATATAATCTTCCTTACAGCAGGAAGGAAGAAAGGAATAACGAAAATTCCATCCTTTGACCTTCCTCACTCTCTTTGTCATTTCTCCTGCCTGGAATCTCCCACTTTTTCCTTATGCATATTCTGGACCACAGTTTTGAATAAATTAGACTTATATTCTTTTTAGCAAAGAAAAAGAAATTGAGATACTTGCCATCAAGCCTTGCTCTCCTGGTTTCCCTGGTTCACCCTTAAAAAAGAACAGTGGTAATTTTTATTAATGCTATAAACATTAAAAAGCAATTTCAATCTTTTTTTTTTTCCTCTTTCACAATACCCACTGGGGTGCATGAATGTCAAATATACTTTTCAGGCTAAGTAGAGAAATGCAAATACAATGCAATAAAAAGAGAGCCACGTTCTTTCTTCAAATGCATTTTATAAACATTTTAGGATTTAATAAAATGAATCTAGATCACAGCAGAGATTTAAGAATTATGCCAAGAATGTATTCTAAATAAAAATCACCCCTACTGGGTGATTATATTAAGTCAGTAAATGGTCCTAGAAAAATATTTAATTGTAATTCCAGTAATATCTCGTTTATTATGTTCTGTTTATGAAGACATAAAGATGATGACCTGACCCTCTTTATGAGATCTCAGAACTTCCATACACAGGACAGAGACACAACTGCTCTTAGTACAGTAATTAAATAACAAAGTGAGCAAACCGAGTTTGAATTTTGATTTTCCTGAATTAGTGATGGCTGAAATAACGTTTTATTAAAATGAATAGCATATGTTTAAATACACAGAAATGTTTTGCTATATCATACCTCTGCATAGTTTTCTAATATGCAGATTCACACAAAATTCCTTATTATGTTTTATCATCATATTATCATATTGATAGTGATTAGCAACAGATAACTTTTGGAAGAACCATTCTTGTAATGTCAATAGCTATAGAAATTGTTGGGACTTTAAAAATAAGTATTTCTCAGTTTGTTCTTATAAAGCCTTTTTCTAGTGGTTATGATGGCATATAAAAATTAACTGCAAGACTATAAACCCTGTTCAATTTCTCTAGGTGGAATTAAAAAAAAAAAAAAAGCCTGTTCATACTTCTTCGTAAAAAGCTCCATTCTTACTCAGATGAATAAACTATATTCATTTGAAGGATGACATAATTTTTTAATTCTTTACAGGTTGTCATATCTTACCTTTATCTTCTATCTTGAAAGTAATCTATACTTTGAATTTTCTGTAGAGTATACAAGACCCAACGATCTGACTAGTTTTATACCATCAAAATGGTTTTAGCCATTCTTTTTAGTAAGAAATATTCATTGCATCTTTCTTAGCAACCAGCAATTATTTGGGGAGATTTAAATATCCCTAAAGTTATGCTGTCTCTATCATTTGGGATATCATCCCAGGAAAAGGTCAGACCTTCAAAGATAGTTTCAAGGTAAAACCACTACCTTTGATGGTTCAGTGAGACATCCTAACGGCCAACCAATCATAGGTTGGGATTCAATCCCTCCTTTCATATGACAAACTGACAGCCACTTTCAGAAAGGGAAATGGGACTTCCAAGAGGTTGTCTCAGAAAAGCCATTCTAACAAAGAGAATTACTCTGAAAAAAATACATAAATATATTGAATATAAAAATGAAATACTCCAAAACATAAATGACTATGGCTGATTTTTTTTCTTTTTGATTCTTTAGTTTTAAAATCTTTCCACTTTGCAGATAAATATTTTCATTCTTTTGTACTAAGAAAACACTTACGAAAATATTTAAGTCAAAGCAATAGATAAACAAATATAATAAATAGATTAATTCAGCAATAGATTTGAATTTCAAGTTCTAAGGCCATAATATTAATTTTTTTTTACCTTTTCCATATATTTTTTTCAATTGCTGGGCTGTCTCTACCAAATCAAACCATTTATCTAGTGTGCTGTACTACTGTATTATTGACACTTGATCAATCTTAGTAACTAAGTACTTAGATCTAACTATTGAGATTGCTTTAAAATCACTTCTATTGGGATGCCTGGGTAGCTCAGTCAGTTAAACGTCTGCCTTCTGCTCAGGTCATGATCTCAGGGTCCTGGGCTTGAGCCCCACATGGGGCTCCTTGCTCAGCAGGGAGCCTGCTTCTCCCTCTGACTGCCGTTCCCCCTGCCTGTGCTCGCTCTTGCTCTTTCTCTCTCTGTAATAAATAAATAAAATCTTTAAAAATTTTATTTTAAAAATCATTTCTTTTAAAAGCTTCACATGTATTTTTTTTTTTTAAGATTTTATTTTATTTGACAGAGAGATCACAAGTAGGCAGAGAGGCAAGCAGAGACAGAGAGGGAGAAGCAGACTCCCCAAGGAGCAGAGAGCCCGATGCGGGGCTCAATCCCAGGACCCTGACACCATGACCTGAGCCGAAGGCAGAGGCCTTAACCCACTGAGCCATCCAGGCACCCTAAAAGCTTCATATTTAAAGGACAAATGATATTCAAACCATACCTACTGATGTTTTAACCATTAATGTTACTATTTTATTAGCAATTGTATTCCCTTTTTGGTCAATTTATTTACGAGGGAGTAAACATTAAAAAGATTTATCTCCTTTGCTTTCCATAATTCACATGGGACTTTATCATCTACCTCAATCCTTTGGAGAATGTTACCAATCTCTCACCTTGAGTTTCTCCCATTTAAGTCAAAGGCATTGATGTACTCTAAGGTAGTCAGGGCCCAAGTGAGATCAGGCATACTCAATCCTAGATTTCTTGAGGCTTACCTGAAAACCAGTTTAACTGCCTTCTCCAGGTCTCTCTTTGTGGTTCATATGGGTTCCCCTGGGTTGAGCCATTAGGCAGAATCCTGTTGGCAGTGCCCTGTCTGCTTGGGTACTTTCTGTCACCTCATTTCCTGCAAACCTCTAACCCTATGGCCCCTCCTTACTCCAATCCACCCCTGTTCTCAGCCCTTAAAACAAATGGATCCAAAATGCAACTCACGGGCACTCCTGGCATTCCACGGGGGCCATCTTTCCCTGTGTCCCCTGGAGGCCCTCTTGGGCCAGGAGGGCCTGGAGGTCCTGGAGGCCCAGCCTGTCCTTGGTCACCCTATAAAGGAGAAGGGAACAGACCAACAATGACCATGAAAGATAAAGACCCAGATTTTCTTTTCAACACTTTAAATTTGTATTATCTAATCCACGTTTACACTATAAAAAAACCAGAACAATCAGAACATGAAGCCTGTAGGCAATTTGCCTTCCAGCAGGGAGCAAATAAATATTCATGCTGGACGAGCTGAGTAGATGCTATTAAAATCAAGGCAGCTCCGGAACCAGCCCTCTCAGCTCTTGGAAATGGTATAAGTTATCATGGTACACAGAGCTGGTATAAAACTTTTGCATAACCTGATTTGTGGAAATGCTGCATCAGTTATATTCACCTTGTTTAATAAAATGGCTGCATTTGTGGTTGGACAAATGTGTTTACTTTTTCACAACCTATAAAATTAAACATACAAGCTCTTGTCAAACTATGTAATGATTTATAAATTACCAAAGCCAGAGAGCTTAGAAACTGGATCTGTTACTGGATATAATTTCAGTTGTCTTTCTTTTCTAATGAAGAAAAAATTAGGCATTCTATGCCTTTTTACTTTGGTACTTTCATATACATTTCAAACAAATGCAGCTCCCTACACATAGTTTTGCTCTAGGATATTTCCAAATAAATACCCCCACCCACGAGAGATAAATGGTAAAGCAACAGTAAATGGAGTAATAACTGAATGTTAAGAAGAAATCAGACTTGAGCAAGAATAAGCACTACCTTAATGAGGCGGCGTTTAATGAGCTGCTGATCAGCAGAGAGAAACCCATGATTGATTTTAGGAAACACCATCTGATCAGTCAGGTGAGGTCAAAGGTTGAAGTTCAGAGGTGAGAGAATTGGAGAATAGACATCAGAAGGCCCCAAGAAAGAAATAAAGACATACACATTAGATTTATAATGATCATTAAACAAAAGGGAACTGGTGCTTGTGTCTGACATCAGACTGTCTGGCTCTTCTTGAAAGAAACATAATCCTAAAATAGGATGGCGAGACCAGATCTGTAGTTAGAGAGGGATCTTTTGGGTGTCCCATCCTTTTGCTGCGGGTGTTAGGCCTCTCGAATGCAGTATATGAAAGCAGCAGGAAGGCTCCCATCACCTGTGTCCTGCACACTGAGCAGAAAGTCTGGAGACAAAGCACCAGTTCAATTTCCGTCAGACTTGTCAACCAGCATAATGTGGCATGAACGCGACCACCATTTTATAAATGCCCCAAGTCCAGAATACTGAGGATTCTTTAATTGACTGAAAAATGTCACGGAGTGTTGTCATGCACGTAAATCAAACCATTGAGGGGTGGCACAGTCTTAGATAGTCATGCCTGCCTCTCTTCATCGACCCTGCTCGACTTTGATGTCCTTCTCTTTTATATGTTCAAGATTCTCCTTCTCAATAGATATTTGACCTCACGGACGTAGGTGAGGTCCCAAGGATCCAAAACCTCCCTGCATACGGTGAAAGGGAGCAACTGGACTTGGCAAGCCAATTTAGCTGTTCTTGCTCACTCTTATGCTGATTGTGGGCTCTGACTGAGCAGCATGGGTGCCAACCACGAACCTTGACGGTGAGGATCTGATTACTGTGCAGAGCAGCAACTGTGGGGAAGCCTGGCAGACCCTATGGATGTGGGACAGCACCAAAACAACACGACACAAAACGTCACACAGACATTCCACTGATGGACAAACAAAACAAGCATATACCTAATACCACCCTGTCCTGGCTCTAAGTCTTGTCTTGTTTGACACACTGTAAAGGAAACCAGGCACACACACGAGGCCCCCAGGCCAAACGTTCCTTTAATGGAAAGGCCAGATTGAGAACTCCTTGTAACTTGCTATTGTGGCAGTTACACTGGGATCTGTGTACACACTCTTAACATTTCTGGAATCTTACATACAAAATGTTAGCACAATATGTAGATAACTGCAGACACTGTTATGAAAACAACACCGTGATTTCCCTCCATTGATATTCTATTTACAACTCAGGACATACACGTATTAATTCTTTTTTAGACAACAGTGAACAGAATTTTGCCATCTGATCAGAAAGATTCCTCAGAATAAATGCAGTCTGCCCCACAAAAGATAGTCTTACCACCCACATATAAAAATTTCCCTCTCCAATCATACGATGAGTCTCAGGTCTTTCCTGTTTCAGGAATTCCTGCAGAGGTGGTGGATGGAAATCTGTCTCTTATAACATGCGTATTTCATGTCAGAGGGATTTATGGTCACACTCTGCAGTAATCACTTCTGTCACGTAACTTTTCCAAAAGAACTTGACAGTTCACACAACCCCTTGAAGTAGAAAAGTGGTTTTGAATTCCTTAACCAGGGAGAACCGGGAAGAGATGTTTTAGAGACTCTTATTCACAAATTTATACTAACTCGTGTACATAGGCATTATCAATTGGGTAGGTCTGAGAGAGAACTTTTGCCTTTGTTCTATTTCTTTTCCAGCTACGTGAGATATTGGAGCCTTTTATTCCATTCCCCCCCCCACACAGAACATTTTTAACATACAAATAAAATGAACAGCAACCACACCTTACATGGCCTCAGGTGTGTGCAGGCTTCCTAGACATTCCCTCCTCATTGCCCTTCCCCTCCTCCGTTCAAATCTGTTCTGAGGATATTTGTAGTGAAGGCCAGTAAGTTTCTAGTTTTTTTTTTTTTAAAGATTTTATTTATTTATTTGACAGACAGAGATCACAAGTAGGCAGAGAGGTAGGCAGAGAGAGAGGAGGAAGCAGGCTCCCTGTGGAGTAGAGGGCCTGATGTGGGGCTTGATTCCAGAACTCTGAGATAATGACTTGAGCCAAAGGCAGAGGCTTTAACCCACTGAGCCACACAGGCGCCCCAGTTTCTAGTTTTTTAATTTTATTAATCGTGGTATATTTTTTCTCTTATTTCCCCCTTATTCAGGATATACTTTTCTTTTTAAAAGAACCAATAAAATTATGTTTGTGGTATGAAGACATCTCTTCAGCCCTAATGCCTTTTAATTTCATTCTTTAGAGCTAGGACTTCTCAGGAAGCGAAGCAGAGGAAATCTTATCTGTTTTGCCAGATCCTTTCTGATATGGCTATTAAGTGTCTGGGTAATTTTGAGGTGACCTGTATCCTCTTTTTCTTCTCCCAAAGTAAAAGTCCTTGAAACATAGAAGCTACCCAAATTCAGAAATGCTACAAGTTGGAAAACAGATGTGTACAATTTGCTTTTGTTTTACTATGGAATATGAGTTTAAAATGTTATTAGATGGTAATGTGCCAACATCTTTCCATCTGTGACTCATTAGCCCCATATTACACAGTCAGAATTTTATATATAAATCTCATATTTATGTAACAAAGAACAAAAACAGATACAAACAAGAGGTCTACGAGGGATCAGAATCTTGACTAGTGGCGATAAATCATAATGTCACTTTGAACAGGATTATCTAACAAAAATAATTTAAAATTAAAAGCCTTTTAAAAGCACACATGGTAGGCCTTACAAATGTTTTGAAATTTGAATGTATAAATGTCACTTCTCGTACTCCTATCTGAGCATGACCAGCTTGCTGTTTGATCATATTTTCTAAATGCTCACAAAAAGCATTAGTTTTTAATTTCTTAGTTTGTTTTTCAGTGTTAATGAAATCTAAAGAGGAAAGTGGAAAGGTAATTCTCTCCTTGGATGGATCTTTTTCATCAAACAGAAAATCTCTATTTGAGGAAGCTGATTTTTATATTCCTCAATCATCATAACTGTAGAAAATGCTAGCAATTAGGTGCTTAGAGCTACATTATAAAGATTTTATTAGTGACTTGGGAAAAAAGACTTCAGAAGTTTATATGCAACCGAATAGAAAGAGACATGTGGAAGAATTCTCTTAAATTCTAACAAAAATCCCATGGCCTGGGCTGTAATATTCTAGGACCCTATATTTTTCAAACCCAGACAATGCTTGAAGGGTATATGCAAGTGTTGGGGTGGTGGTTAAAGGTTATTTACTATTGAAGGCAATAGTAAAAATGGCACATCTTGGGGCGCCTGGGTGGCTCAGTGGGTTAAGCCGCTGCCTTCGGCTCAGGTCATGATCCCAGGTCCTGGGTTCGAGCCCCACGTCAGGCTTTCTGCTCAGAAGGGAGCCTGCTTCCTCCTCTCTCTCTGCCTGCCTCTCTGCCTACTTGTGATTTCTCTCTGTCAAATAAATAAATAAAATCTTTTAAAAAAAATGGCACATCTTCCTTAAGATTCAAGTTTGATAAACATTAAATAACTTTTTTTTAATGTAAATCAAACATTGTCATATTATGGGGTAGAAGGCAAGATTTATACAAATTTTTAAAAATTTTCCCATTTGCTGGTGGTAGAGAACTTCATTTCATAGGGGATACCTATAGATGACAGGTAGAAACTGAACTCACCCATGCGAGGTACTCAGAGGATAAACTTAAAAAGTATTGGCACTAAATACTTTTCTGTTAAGTCATGGCTTTACGTAGCTATAACAGTTAGTCTTCTCTGGCTGTTCACACAGAGTGTACTTTTTCATTAACTACGCCATTTTTTTCCCACAGTATCATTAGTCATAGTCCTTTCTAAGTAAATGGAGTGGACATATTTCACTTGGTTTTACATCTTGGAAAACTAGCCTGCTACACAGATGGTTCACCTGGGTGTCGGGGGAGGAAATGTGTCTCCAGAAAAACATGGAGAAAGGTTCCAGGAATAAGTTGAAATGTTGGAAATAATATGTAAAATTTTGACTCCCAAATAGTTTGAATTCCTAAGAAATTGGATGTATGAGAGTGTAAAACTACCTTACAGAATGCATTTTCCTCTTGGGAGCCTACTCAGACTTTACAAATCTTCCTGACATTCTTTAAAGTAGGTTATCACCTTGGACCAGTGTTTTAATATCATTTCAGGAGGACCTCTATGTCCTTTCATTACTTTCTAGAAGCAAAGAGGAAAGCCTAACCCAACAAAATGCTGAACAAATAAATATTTCATAAGACATGTTTCTAACTACTTAGGAGCCATAAATTCAAGATGCTATTATTTATTGTATACTCAGCAATGGTGTTGTATGATTACATTATAGTGAGAAAACTGTATTTTTTCAAAAGTATTCAATAAGGCCATGTTAGAGGCAGGAATTTAATCCATGACTTCTAATTCCAGACTTTGTCATCATGCAGTTTATGTATTTGTAATTTCTTTCTACTTTTACAGTTTGAATATTAGAAATATCAACAATCTATAAGAAGTATTTATTGAGTGCCTTCTGTGCAGCATTTGCTGTGCTAGGCATGGGGATTGAATGGTAAGCATGACCACAATCTCGCAGGGGTCAACATCTAGTGGAGAAATAGGAAAAAATACGCAGGCAGTAATCATACGGAGGGATGGTCATTTAGGTGAAGAAGAAGGGCTACAAAGCAAATAAAAGTGTACCTAATGACAGGTTTGAGGAACCCTGGAAGACTTCCCAAGCCCTGTGAATGAGGGGTTGGGGGTTGATATAGCAAAAGGAAAACTAAAGACAGAGAGCCCATTTAGGAAAATGTTACAATAGTCTAGTTGAGGTACTGTGCCCTAGAACTACAGGAAGGACAAATCCATAGTTTCAAGTGATATTAAGATGGTAAGATTCAGACTTGTAGTCTGCCTGAGAACAGAAAAGAGAAGGAGAATCAGTGAATGCTCCTTAGTCTCTAGCCTGAGTGATGGAGAATGGTAGAGGAAACACTAGAAAAGAATGGGTTTTCTGGGGCAGTTAGGTGGATATGGATAATGAATTCAGTTAGGGACCTATTGAATTTGACATGTCGATGAACAGCCAAGGCATGGCAGTTAGATATGCAAATAAAATAGTCAGGAAAAAGGTGGGAATCAAAAGTCTTAGGGCTGCTTGAAGTCATGTAAAGAGGCTGCAGAGAGAGCAGATTTAGAAAACAACTCTTGGAAAGACTTCAATTTAAGGGATGAGAAGAGGAAGAAACAACTACAAAGAAATAATAAAAATGTGATTGTAGAGGCAGGAGGAACACTAACCTCACAAAAATTCTATACAAGCAGTGACTCAAAATGACAAATTAATGAAAACTGCATCATTAATTGTACTGTTTGAATAAATGTACATGAACTGAATTCCTCCACTCACTGTTGCACTGGGAGGTAATCTAGAGGCTAACAATGGCCAATGCCACCAACAGTGGATGCTCACTGATACACACAGGGGAGTATGTCTGAGGTTGTAGAGGTATGAAGGAAAAATTAAACTAATTTAATTTTTAATTATAAAAGTTTAATTATAAAGGTGGGCAAGGAACCTCCATAAACAAATTAAATCAGAATAAAAGATATGTTATGCTGAGAAATGAAAATCCCTGAGTTTCTCCATAATGTAAATAGTATCACGACTCTGTTAGCCTCAAATATATCACACATTACAGCACAAACATTACAGTTGGTATGTGTACAGCATAAATAAAGATGAATATTCCTAGGAGTTGATAAAACAATTTCCAGCTAAGAGAGACCAGATGGGGAAACATCATAATAGGATGCAAAAATATTTAGGTAAAAGAATAACTTTAGTTTAACAGCAGGAACTGTTAGAAAGCAAAACAGTGAAAGAAAAGAAATTAAGAGAAAGGAATTTGCTGCTAGATCATTTCATATTGCAATAGGTGAAATACTCTATCTGAATAGAAAAATCAGCTACATGAAGCTAAAAAACTAATGGAATCCTTTGAACAACCAAAGACCATGACCCTATGAAAATGAGAATTTATAACTGATAGGAAAAGATTGGCTTATGGAAATATTAGTTATGGGAAAAACTAGCTTTCTTAGTTGAATATAGTATTGGCTCAAGAAGTTAACTTTTCCTTTTTATAGATACTTCAAGTTCTACACTATTGGGTTCCATCATAAATGTTAATCTTAGTCACTCCAGGAATTGTCTTTTTATATATAAATGATACATCTTCATTTGAAAATTATTTAGAAGAGAAAGAGAGCAATACAATGTCTACATTGACAAATGTCATTAAATACTGTAACTACTAAAATGCTGAGTAAAGATAAATCACAAAAGTTCCGTGACCATGAATAAGCAGAACAATGGCAGATACATTTCAACACTGGCAAGTGTCAAGTATAAGAAAAACTTCCTAAACTTCACATACTGAAAAACACTCCATTTGTTTTGTGTGATCTCATAAGGTGTTCCACAGATTGTTGTAGTGTTTGCTAGGATATACAACTAAGAACCCAACAGATTAACAGTTGTCTTGTGTAGTTGGCTGCTCCTGTAATAGGGGTATAAATATTTACAATTGTTGAAATTAAAAATAGAGCTACCCTATGACCCTGCAATTGCACTACTGGGTATTTACCTCAAACATACAGATGTAGTGAAAAGAAGGGCCATCTGTACCCCAGTGTTCATAGCAGCAATGGACACAGTCGCCAAACTGTGGAAAGAACCAAGATGCCCTTCAACGGACAAATGGATAAGGAAGATATGGTCCGTATATACTATGGAGTATTATGCCTCCATCAGAAAGGAGGAATACCCAACTTTTGTATCAACATGGACGGGACTGGAGGAGATTATGCTGAGTGAAATAAGTCAAGTAGAGAGAGTCAATTATCATATGGTTTCACTTACTTGTGAAGCATAAGGAATAACGCGGAAGACATGGGGAGATAGAGAGGAGAAGGGAGTTGGGGAAAATTGGAGGGGGAGATAAGCCATGAGAAACTGTGGACTCTGAGAAACAAACTGAGGGTTTTGGAGGGGAGGGAGGGTGGAGGGTTGGGTGAGCCTGGTGGTGGGTATTAAGGAGGACACGTATTGCATGGAGAACTGTGTGTGGTGCATAAACAATGAATTTTGGAACACTGAAAATAAAATAAATTTTAAAAGAAACCAATAACATACCAAGTTTTTTATAAATCATTTGAAATGCATATTTCACTGTATATTAAATAAAAACTCAGCTATCTAAAAAAAAAAGGCCAGCAGAAGATAAGAGCCGGTGAAAAGAGGTAAGATTCCTAAAGAAGCATTCTCTTGCCCTGAGGCAAACAGAGAAATGTAGACACAGGATACATGGAAGAAAAACAAAACAGCTTTGTCTAGGAGACTGCACAAAAATAAAGTCATGTCAGTTTTATTTATATAAATTTAGCTATCACCAAATAGGAATGATTCTCCTGAAGTGAATATCAAGAGAACAGTCCTGTCTTAGAGGTTCTTCACAATAAAGATAATAAACAATGATGATGATGATAATGACAGTGGTCAGTGTTCACAAGATACATACAATGTGCCAGGTACTATCCTAAGAGCTTTATAAATGTTAACTCTTAATCCTCACAACAATCATTTCCCAGATGAGGCATTTGAGGCATGAAGAGGTTAAGGGTTTTGCTCACTGAACTGTAAGTGGAGAAACAAGATTCACACCCTGGCCATCTCCTCCAGCATCTATGCTCTTCGTCATTACAATTTCCATAAATCCTTCAGAGTTTCTGAATTTCTTCCCCATGTATTCATTCATTTATCAAGGAGAATTTAAGAGCATCCTATTAGGCACAAGGCAATATTTGGACATTGAGAGTAGAAAGCCTCATCCCAGGCTTCATGGAACTTATAGGATAACCAAAAAAGGCAAATGTTAAACAAGCAATTACAAATGCGGCTGTGATCTCTTTTGAGATACACACACACACACACACACACACACACACACACACATCCTTTTCCTCTTATATTTTTTCCTATTCCTTTTCCCCTCAGTCAAGTTCTCAGCTAACTCTCTACTACTGCCTCAGAAGCTATTGCTTCCAAAGAGGTATAAGGAGGCAGGGTGGAAAACAAAACTTGCCTACCAACATGTCAAAAAACCAGAAATGTCTAGGAAGACATTCCCTCAAACTGGAAGAAAGGAAATAGGTCTGTGATCCCCAAAAGCAGAGGGAGCCTAAGCCCTCTTTCCCAGTGGCACTTCCAAGAAGCAACAATACCTTGAAGAAAAATGGCCATGTGACACGTCTAGATGCAGGAGACCACGGGCAGCCTTGCAAAAGATTCCCCTGTATTAAGTGTGGCACAGAAGTAGCAGAAATTTTCCCATGTCCTATAGTTGCAGCAGTGACAACCTATATGTGAAGACTCATGCCAGTCAGTCAAGCTATGCTGCCCTCTCAGCAGCAAACTGTGTGGACTGATGACCGGAGACCAGGTGTCTCTCAATTTCCACCCCAAGCCTGTTGACACTACAAGACCTCAGAAGTGTGAATCAGTCCCAAAGGAGGGGAAGTGTGGAAATCCCAAGAAAAGTGATGTTTGGTACTTTTTGTCAGCTCAGGAGAAGGAAAGCCTCAGTTTCAGAAATCAAGTAGAATTCAGATTCAGAAATCAAATCAGATTCAAAAATCAAGTTGTTACGGAAAATTAAGTCATATTACTAACTCACCTGAGTTTGCGGTTTAAAAATCATACCCCAAAAGGGAATATGATGACTGTTAACAAAACAGAAACTATGAGAGTGCAAAGAAGGTGACCTAACCCAGATCAGCTGGTCAGGCAGGACTGCCCCGACGAAGTAGTGTAGAAGTTGAGACTTGCAGAACAGAAACGCCACATGGACCCTCAGTGTCTGCTCACTCTCTAAGGGCATTGATACCTTTCCTTCCTCATAGTATAGTATTTGGTGAATATTAAAACCAAAGAGAAAATATATTTTTCTTTTCCAACAGGATACCGAATATACACTTGGAATACAAAGATTGGGTCCTGTTTTAGGTACTTCCTTGAGATCTAGGTGCCATTCTCCATTTGCAGAAGTTTAGGATAAGGGCAGTAAAGATGGCTGTGGGAGGTCCAATTAATGAGAATGAGAGTGAGATTTACTAAAATATTCATGTCTCTTAAGTACGTTCTACATGCCAATTACTGTGAAAAAAAGCTGTGGGGGTTTAAATCTAGTGGACAGGGGAGGTAATCACAAGAATATCAATTTATAAAGAAAATATACTAGTGCTGTAATTACAGGGGCAGGCAGTAGGCTAGTTAAACACATTGCATTTGGGAAATGGAATAAGGCTCCTAAAAAGATGGGATTTCAGCCATAGGAGGAAGTATGTATAGGACAAAGGTATTTGGGGTGGGGTGTGGACTTGGGTTTGGGAAAAAAGTATTCCAGTTTGAGGTACAGTAAGCAAAGAGGAGCAAAGTGGGGATGGCTGATAAGTTGAGTTTGGTTGGGGTGAAGCACATACTTTTTAGGGAAGAGCCTGGAGAAGTTGATAAGGTATAGATGGGCAAGGTTTTCAAAGGAGCTCAAAGAAGGAAGTAAGTAATGGGAAGCCACAGAGATATTTACAAAATGAAGGTTCCATGGCTTATGTAAGTTTGAGAAAGACAAACTGGTAAAATTAAGAAGAATAGATTAAAAATCAAAATACAGTTCATGATCCCTTATCTGCAATTTCAAAATCCAAAGTCCCTGAAAATAACATTTCTTCATAAGTTTAATTAAAGGTTTTCTAAGTTGGCAGCAAACTCATTTGGTGGCAAAAACTTATTTGAACAGATGTGAGGGTATTTATGATCACTAATAATTCTTAGTGTGAACATACATGTGTTTCAGTGCAGAAACTGATGGTTTGATTACAGGGTGCCTCAGTCCTCTCTAAGGGTGTCAAACAATATGCAATGTATGAGTACTAATAACTTTTAATGTCTAACAACTAAATTCTGAAAAACATTTGACTCTGAGGGTTTCAAAAAAGGATTGTGAGGTTGTTCCAAAGTTGATGACAAAGATTCCCTTAATAGAATTAAAACTTATAGAAAGAATAGTAAGATTAAAAGTTAAGGCAATGGGGCGCCTGGGTGGCTCAGTGGGTTAAGACGCTGCCTTCGGCTCAGGTCATGATCTCAGGGTCCTGGGATCGAGTCCCGCATTGGGCTCTCTGCTCAGCAGAGAGCCTGCTTCCCTCTCTCTCTCTCTCTGCCTGCCTCTCTGTCTGCTTGTGATCTCTCTCTGTCAAATAAATAAATAAAATCTTTAAAAAAAAAAAAAGTTAAGGCAATGAATTTGGTTTTGAACAAGAAAATTTGTTAATATAGGCTAGTTTGGCAAGTGCCCTGTCTAAACAAAAGGCGATCTGAATTAAATAATTTAAACAAGTTTTTAGTAACTAAAGATATATTTACTTTTATGATTTCAATTTTATATGTTAATCAGAATTACCCCAATCAATTACTATCTAGTATGTATCTTTTAATTGATTGTTTTAATGAATAAATAAGCACATTATAATTAGCATATGTTTTGCAAGTAATTATTTAAAAAAAAAGACCTGTGAAAATGTTGCTCTTTCAGGAAATTAAAAAAAATACCCTCCAGAAGTCTTGTTTAGAACAGTATTTGATTGGGGCCCCTGGGTGGCTCAGGGTTAAAGCCTCTGCCTTCAGTTCAGGTCATTATCCCAGGGGTCTGGGATCATCCCGGCTCTCTGCTCAGCAGGGAGCCTGTTTCCCCCTCTCTTTGCCTGTCTCTCTGCTTACTTGTGATCTCTGTCAAATAAATAAATAAAATCTTAAAAAAAAAAAAGAACAGTATTTGATTACCAAACACTGCATGACGATTTGATAAACAACCTCCACTTAAAAAAAAAAAAAACAAAAAAACAGTACAAAAGTAAGCTGACATTCCACCCCTTCTGAATTTCATGCAATTTGCATTTGTAATACAAATTCTGAATTATGGAGCCCAAATGACTAATCTTTTAATTTTCAAGAAGTCCTCCCTCTAGGATGGTACAGCATCATGATGGTGTGCAATACAATATTTTATATTTATTCTTCCGGAAAAACCAAGGTGCTTTGTAGTTGAAGGTGCCAAGTGAAGGACTCAACTCAGCATAAATATACTCGAACAGTTTTCTGAAAGGAAGCAGTCTACACTAGGGAGAGGAGGCACAGCATGTTTCAGGAAAGGACAGTGCCAAGAAAATGGAGGATTCATTAGCAGACAAAGCACCTTATACTGAAAGGAAAATAAGCATTTGACCAAGAGCCTGTGAGAAAAATTCAACTTTTTTTGCAATCTTCATTTTGGAAGAAAAATCAGAAATGTCCTGTTGTTCCCTAAATCTAGGGTCTGGCTTGATGGTATTTGCTAAACTTCCTTTGAGTGATATTAGATGGAGTTGACTCTAAAATTCCTTTGGCATGCTACCTGGGTGGCAGCCTCTTTTTTCCTTCCCACGAAAGAGATAGATGGCTGGAAGCCAGTCTGTAAAAGAGCTGGTGAGAGTCCCATGGGGCTCAGCTACGATGGGTGGAGAGTTACCGTTGTATTTCCTACTCCACCTCTGAAGGTCACCATCTCCCATAAATCTCATAGTCCTCTGGGATAATGGAGCTCTTCAAAATGAACTAGCACCAAAAAAGATAATAGGCAAGTTCACCAGAGAGTAATGTTACTTGAAATAAAACTACTCTAGATACCTTCCTCCACTAGTCCTATTCTAGATACCTTCCTAACTTGTCCTGTTCTCTAATGTTCCCCTTTAGTCTACATCTTAAATTTTTAGTGTTTTCCCAAGGGCTGTTCAATTACATAAACCTGGATTGTGGCTTGAAAGCATCTCTAAAATTTGCAGGTTTCCATACTGGACTAAAATATCGATTGCAATTTAGAACATGTTTGAATGCCCTATAGTTATCTTCTTTTTGATGTCACTTGCTCATATGGAGTAAACTCAACTGACTGTAAGGACCAGGCCGACGACATAGATAAAAGAACAGGATTAAGTGGGCAGACTCGGCTGAATAAGAGACAGTCCAGGGCTAAAAGGAAACAGTGAGGACTCAATTGATTTTTCCTCAGAGGAAAGCAACCTTAGGGTTGCTCCATCTAAACATCCTTAAAGAGAAGCCAGAAATCCAAGTATTCTGTTTTAAATGAATGCTTCAGATATTAAATATTTGTAACCAATTCAAATTTACTTGAAAAAATTTCACAGTCCAAACAGAAATACATTTGAAGGAAGAATGTGGCTCACAGACCACCAGTTAAAGGTCTCTGATCTAGCCCTTTTGAATGCTGTATTAGAAACAGGACTAGTGTAGAAAGGCTTTGCTTCAGAAAGGAAATAATAACAGTTAGTTGACTGACAGAACTTTATTTTGTTGTACAGCGTTTGAAGAAAGGGTTACAAATTCTCTTTGCCTCAATCACATGTTGTAATTCAGAGCACTGGTTCTTAAATCATAAAACTTTCAAAATGTGATTGTTACACAGAACCTCTAGGAGGAAAAACAGAACAAGGTGTAATGCCTTTTTAAAAAGGAAGTACTGCATCCCATAGTGATGGATCCATTTGGGAGGAGTCCCATGATTTGAGGTCCTAATGAAAGAGGCTGTTGTAATCTATGTGAGAGTTATGGGTTCTTTGGGAATCTCAGAATAGAATTTCCTGACTTCTGTGAAATTAGATCTAAACTTTGTAATGATATGGATATTGGAAATCATAATATGAACTTCTAGCTTTTGGTTTTAATTTCCTGGCTGTGGTTGATGATAACATTATTTAGTGAAACGCAGCATACTTTTCATCTTAAGTTGTAACATACTATAATGTTTATTATATTTAATTTTTAAAAGTGGTATTTACTTGCACATACAATTTAGTTGAAACATCGACACTGATCGTATGCAAACATTTTTACCTCAATCTTCTTTATCTCCCAGTTTCCAATATCTAGATAATAATATGTGAGCCAAGAATGTTAAGAGTAGATATTAGGCTGTCTTGGAAAGTTACTGAAAATGAAGGCTCATAATAAGCTGTAGCTGTAATTTCTGATAAGGTCAGTTCTCTATTTAAATGTACTTAATATGCCAGCTATCAAAGGAATTTGCCATATATAACAGAAGCAAGATTTTTTTTCTTCTTATGATAACAAGAATTAATTCAAAGTGTAACATGGTCTTTTAACTTAATAAACATTTAATGAAATGTTTGCCTTATTTGTCAGTAATAAAAAAGGAAAAAAAAGCAACCGGGAATAACCATGTTCTGTGTTTGAGCACATGAAGTGATGAATATTTCTCTGATGTCTTAGATGATCTGAAAGCAATAGCCCACCCTTCAAAACACAAACATATTTCATAGGTCTAATTTTTCTCTTCAATGGGTCTCCAATTTCAGCACCACAAAGAATAAAGTTTACGTTTTAAGAACCAGGTGGCATTCTGGTTTACTCAGGTAAGTAGCCAGTTCTGTCACTTCATCAGCTATAACTTTTATGATTCCCATATGTGGCTAAAAAATTACAAGATGTTGTCTATCATATCATTATTGAATTTAAATTACTTATTTACACATAAGGCACTGTCAACCTTTCTCCTCGTGTGATAAGGGATGTTAGTAATTATGGAACACAAAAGTGAGGAAGAATAATTTATCATTTTCCAGGACTGGGATGAAGCTTCATAACATTAGCACAATTATCTGTATTTCTTGGCTTACGAAATAGGGAGATTATTAAATATTGGGAAAATGGCACAAAAAATGTGACTAAGGAAAAAAATGTATTTTCAAAGGAACTACCACAATCAGCTTTTCCAAGGCATCATTATCCAATTTGTGAATTATTATGCTCTTAATTTCCCTTTCACTCTCCTATTCTTTTTAAGTTTTCCTTTGTTATGGTGAACATAATTAAATGTAAGGAAAGAAAGAAAAAAGGGAGGAAAAGTCAAACTCAGGATTAATACACAAAAGTGGCATGGAGCATATGAATTTGTGTCAGGGGCACTATGATCCCATTAACTTCGGGGGAAAAAAAACCAAGGGCACAAAGAACATTTTTAGTTAGAATCAGAAAAAGAACAATTAAAAAAATAGATATTTTTAGTCAACTGAGAGTGAAACATTCATAGTTGATAGAAGAAAGCAGAAGCAACCAGTTCCTACTTAGCTGCTATCTCTCTCTCAAACAGAAAAATATACAGATATTTTGATTAAAAATTAGTATAAATATTGGTAGTATAAAATACCAAAAAAGTGAAGAAACTGTAAGTGAAAACTTTGGGAATCTAAATGCTCAATACTGAGCATTGGCCACAGAAATTATTAATAATTTCAATAATTAATAATATTAATACTGATGATTTTTCAGTAATGTGAAAAGTAGAAGTAATAGAAGAAAAAACAAGGAAGAATATAAATCCTGCAAAATATAGACAGATTGGTAAAATTTTATACACTTAAGTCAAGACTAGAATAAATCATTAAAGGGTTTGTTGGTGAAATTTTGCAAAAAAAAATAGGTGCTGTTTTAAAATATTTTATTTCCTTCTTAAAATAAGGAAAATAATACATGGATATATATATATATATAAAACCAGATGACAGCATGAGGTATGTCCAGGTTTCTTATATTATCCTTAGATACTAAATTGAGAAATCTTATTAAACCTACTAAAAATAGTGGATTTATAACCAATTGAACAGTTCACTTATAATATTGCTTAATTGGTCACATAGTTCCTGTTCTCAGTCCTGATCCATTCAACATTTAACTTTTGTATCAATGAATTAGATTAATCTTCTCAAACTTTGGGTCTGAGAATCATTTCTCTCCATGTATGTATACCTGTTTTTATATCTGTGCCTCAGATGTCCAGAAAATGTGACAGAGAAGAGATGTAATATTTGTTAGATGGCAGAATCAAACCCTGGAGAGAATCTCAACATAATAGAGTATACTTATACTATGGGAATAAAAGGATTAGTGTTTGGATCCAATAAAGAAGTTATATAAAAAGACACTGAGGAGCTAAGGGTTAGTGACAGTAAGAAAAAAGACTTTGGAATTTAAGTTGATAGTAAACATATGCATCAATATATGATATGACTGCCGATGTTGTTTAAAACTGATCTAATTCCAGGCTATACTAATGTAAACAGAAGCAGGTAGGCTACCTCCCACTTAATCAAGCTGCATTAATGTGTTTATTTTTTGGACATTACCCTTTAAGGAGAACATAGACAGGAACATATGCCATAAGAAAGCACACAATTGTCAAGTGAGGAATGGAGAAAGCAGCTGGGCTGGAGCAGGGGAAGATGAGGTGGGATCTAAGAGCTACTTTAAATAGGTTCAGAACTGCCTGTGGGGCATCATCACCTCTACCACTGCGAGGCAGAATGTAGTGCCTGAAGGTTTGGATGAGAAGGGCTCTGGGGTTCATTTTAACCTTCATTCACTGATTCTATAAAATCACTGGAGGGTTGTCATGTGTAAGAAGAATTAGTTCAAAAGGCAGGACTAAAACTAGAGGTAGAAGAAGTAGAAAACAGCAGATATTTATTCAAAAGAAGTCACAATAAATGCTTGTAGTATAAATGATTTATTAATTACTTTGTAATATTTAGAACTGCCTATAATTATTAGCATGCCTTCTAATATTCAGAATTGTCTATAATTATTAATCTGCTTTGGAAGAGAGTGAGTGAGCTCCTTGCCACTGGAGGTGTTTGAATAAAACTCAAAGCCATGAGCTAAGCATACCCTGTAGGAGTTTTTAGGCAATTGCCTGGCTACGAAATGGATTTATTTTGTAGTTACAAGATATAATTTGATGTAGCGGCAAGCGAAATCTGTTACCCATATCGTCTGCCTCCTCAGCACCTTTTCAAAGTTGAACAATCAAGATTTATCTAGAAACCCTTTCTGGCATTGCCAAAAGATTTATTATTCTTACAAAAAGCGAGTTTTTAGTTCCTGTATTATCCAACAGTTAAAAACACCGCAAGAAAGAAATGTTTCAAATGCATACAACCTTTTTCTATAAAAAGAAATAGAATCTACCTTATAGGACCCTCTTAATGCCATATTAAAAAAATCTTTTGTACCACACCCTCAAACATGCATTTGTTACACTCAGAAAAATCAGGTTTCAATTTAATTTATTATCAAGGAGGACACAGAGAAAAAGAAATAAAATAATATTAGCCCAAATTTATTCTTTTTCTTAAGATTTGTCAGTAGAGCTATAAAGGGCAATTCCAAACAATTCATGAACTTGTTTTTTATTGGTGAGCCATCAAGACCATTTTGTTAGAAATGTTAGGAGGGGAAATGTTTCCATTAACCCAACTCTGCAACCACAACACCAAAACCCCAGAAAATATACACAGTGCCTTAAAATAAGACTGTTTCTGGAAGTAGACTGACTAGTATCATAAAGGAAATTATTTGGGTCCAATAAAAAAACATATGAAACTAAGTTTATATTATGATTTTAAATATCTACAAATTTCAGCTACAACCTACACAGGTGTCTAACCGATACGATCTTCAGTAATAAACGAACATCTATACTTTTAAGAAAAACCAAAAGGAAATTCCGAAATTTGGGGCCAGACTTTTCCTTAAAGTAGTGACTCTGAAGTGTAAGCCTGTGTTGTTTCTAATTTTAAACATATAAAACTAAAGGACTAAAATATATCTTTTTACCATTAATTTGCATATGAAATTACTGTTCAATTCTACATGCAACTGGGGTAACTTTGAAAAATCTGTTATTCTACAATTCATATTTCAACAAACTTCTTAAAGATAGCATAAATTATATCAACATCTTGATTTAAAAAACTACCAAGTTTGAGCTAATATTAAGATTTTTCATTTGAGTATGGATGACACACTTTGTTCCATTAGTTTCAGGTATACGACAGTGATGCAAAAACTTTATATGTTATGTTATGCTCACAACTGTAGTGAGCACCTGTCACTATACAATCCTATTACAATAACATTGACTATATTTGTTATGCTGTAACTTTTACTCCCATGACTGATTCATTCCATAACTGGATGTTTGTATCCCCTACTCCACTTAGCCCATTTTGTCTATTCCCCCCTCTCTGACAACAACCCGTTTATTCTCCATATTTACAGGTCAGTTTCAGCTTACTGTTTGTTTATTCATTTTTTTTCTTTTAGATTCCGCATACATGTGAAATCATATGTCATTTGTGTTTCTTTGTCTTACTTCATTTAGCATAATACCCTCTAGGTCTATCCATGTTGTTGCAAATGGCAAGATGAACTAGTACTAATTATCACCTTTGAAGAGACTGGTATACTAAATAAAAAAATTCTACAGAACCATAGATCAACAATCACCAATGTGAGAGGAATCCTATGTAATTTAAAAACAAATGGTATACTAATTAAATTAAAGGGAATAATGTGCCCTTCTTCCTAGAAAATAAATGTCATTAATTGTTTTGTTACCTGTGTGTCTGCATATTTTGATGGACTTTGTTGTCATAGTATCAGAGACAAAATAATCTTAATCTCTAACTGAGGTATTGCAAACTCCAGGGCCAACAGAGACAACAGACACTTGTAAATAAATAAAGTAAGTAAGCTAGGTGTCACTGTGTATAATGAAGAATACATGCTCCATCTAAGGCAGATAGACCCAATTCAGCCTCAGCCAATGGAAATTATAAAGGAATGTATACTCACTGGTTCCAATTTTCCAAGAGGAATTAAAAATTATATTGTAATAATTTTCTATATGACAGATGGTAACTACACTTACCATGGTGGACATTTCATTATGTATATAAACATCATATGTTGTACACCTGAAACTAATACAACAATGTATGTCTGCTATGCTTTTCTTTTTAAAGATTTTATTTATTTATCTGTCAGAGAGAGGGAGAGTGAGAGAGCACAACCAGGGTGAGCAGCAGGCAGAGGGAGAAACAGGCTCCCTGCTGAACAAGAATCCTGATGAGGGATTTGATCCCAGTACCCTGGGATCATGACCTGAGCGGAAGGCAGATGCTTAGCTGACTGAGCCACCCAGGAGTACCTCAGTTATGCTTTTTAATTAAAAATATTTATATGAAGGGGCACCTGGGTGGCTCAGTGGGTTAAAGCCTCTGCCTTCAGCTCAGGTCATGATCCCAGGGTCCTGGGATCGAGCCCTACATTGGGCTCTCTGCTCAGCAGGGAGCCTGCTTCCTCTTCTCTCTGACCGCCTCTCTGTCTACTTGTAATCTCCGTCTGTCAAATAAATAAATAAAATCTTTAAAAAAATTTATATGAAATTTCCCAAAACTTAAATGTTAACAAATAATTTGAGAAAGACAAATAAAATTTATCTCATCTCAGAATCTGGTGCACAAACTACCAGCCTGTAGCTTCTCATTTGCCTCATGAGAATTATTAATTCAAAACATAGAGGAAAGGTTGCACAAAATAGTTTATAGACTTCAAAAATAAGGAAAAACAAAGACACTGAATTCCTTTCCCCTGCTACAGCCAAGGGTGTTACTACTCTCTACCTTAAAAAGAAATCCCATATAAATAGTGACAGTTTCTCAAACTACAACCCTGTTGGCACATGCCATTTCATTTGACACATTCTAAAAAATCTTAAGTTATTATAAGAGTTACTACATAAAATTGGGGGTAGATACCACGACTTGAACTTTGCATTCTTCTCCGACACATTTTATTAGAAAGACAGGGCTCCAAAGTAGAAATAATACTACAGACCTGTATAGAGTTACAGCATTCACGGTCAACATTGTGCCGGGGACACAGGAAGCCTTCTAGATTTCGATTTTGTTTGACTTTTCTGCCTCAAAGTGTAAAATGAAGGCTGAAGTTGTAAATCTCTACATTAATTTTCCGAGCAAATTTGAAACGTCTAATAGATCTCCAGACATTCCCCTCTTCCTGTAACTCCTCAGAATTAATTTCCTTTTATAACATTATTGAATAATTGTGAATGACTACCAAACAAAAGTTTGAAAGACTGAAAAGTAATTTTGTACTAAGCCCCCCAAAAAGCAACAAAAATGGCTTTATAAGGTTATATTCTAAAATTTCCCAACACTGAAGTTTCTTTAGAAAGTTTACTTTGCATGGAGTGCTGGGCGTTGTACAGAAACAATGAATCTTGGAACACTGCATCACAAACTAATGATGTCTTACATGGTGACTAACATAACACAATACAAAAATAAATAAAGGACTATATTTTTATGTAAAAAAAAAAAAAGAAAGAAACTTCATTTTTTCAAAGTCAAAATAATGTGTCTACCTATAGCAGAAAATGAAAGTGGTGAGTGTAGGGGTGAAGTTTTCAATTTAAACAGAATAGCTATCTACTTGGCAGTCAAAGATTAACATACAATTAAAGGGTAAAATATTTTTTACTATTGTTTTCATCATCAAAATTATACTGATTGTTTTATTGATTATAAAGTCTTTAAACAATAAAGACACAATACCAAAGAAATGTTTAAAAAATCAATAAAAATGGTTAAGTTGTAAGCTAGCAGTTTTTTACCAAATGATGGAAAACTGCTATGCTAAAAAGGCAAAACAGTTTCTGATTTCCAAAACACCTGATCAAACTATATTAATGATTTACAATCTTTCCAATATTTACTTTCTCAAAGAACAGTTCAGTGCCATAAAAAATATATCGAGAGTAATGAAAAATCAGGACTGAAAAATTACAAGGTGCTGCTATAACATACATTCAATTCAAAGAATACTATATGCATCCCTTTCATATCAAAAAGTTTATATCCCTAAAAGGAAATTCTGGTGCTGACATTCTAGAACCTTATGATTTCCTCAACCACTAAGAAATATAAAGAAGAGAGATAGCTAAGAAAATGCTAATGGGTTGTGAGCTAGGTCTCAAACTTCTCCTGATATTCAAGTCAAGGTAAGTATTGGTCAAATAATAAACTAATTAGTATTAAGCAAAAAAAGCTTAAGCTTAATCAGTAGACTCTACTACAATGTCAAAGCCAATTTTTGATGTGCTACTCAGGAACTGTCATCATGATGGTTTCTGTCTTACTTTGTAAAGGACCACTGAGAACAGTTTTCCTTACAGGCTAAGATGTTCAGGAAGAAAAATTAAGCATTAAATTATTAAAAGTTAGTTTTTATTCTCTTTAAACAATTCTGCAATGCCACACTGAATAGAAAGGCAATTTTAAACAAAGAGTTAAGGAAGATATATCAATTTAATCCAATAAAACTTCAGAGATTGCTTTGAATGTTTGCCCTTCTTTCCTTCCTCCCTCCCTCCTACGTTCCCACCTTCCTTCCTTCCTTCTTTCCTTTCCTTTTCTTTGTTCTCTTTTCTTCTTTCTTTCTGCAATACTTTGACTATATTCTCTATGCTATACTTTGCATTTCTGTGACTTATTTGTTTTATAATTAGAAGTCTGTACCTCTTAATCCTTTTTATCTATTTTGACCATCCCTCCCAACCCCCAGCCCCTCCCTTCTAGCAACCACCAGTTTGATCTCTGTATTTAAGAGTCTGCTTGTTTTCGTTGTTGGCTTGCTCCTTTGTTTTGTTTTTTAGATTTCACATATAAGCATAATCACATGGGTTTTTTTTTTTCCTGACTTATTTCACTTAGCATAAGACCCTCTAGGTCTATCCATGTTGTCACAAATGGCAGGATTTCATTCTATTTTATGGCTGAGTAATACATTGTGTACGTATTTATATATATGTGTGTGTGTGTGTGTGTATACATATATATATGTGTATACACACACACACATATATATATATATTCTTTATCCATTCTATTGATGGATACTTAGATTGCTTCCGTATCTTGGATACTGTAAATAATGATGGAATAAATACAGGGTTGCATATATCTTTTTGGATTAGTGTTTTCATTTTCTTTGGGTAGATCCCAGTAGTAGAATTACTGAATCATCTGGTATTCTTATTTTTAATTTTTGGAGGAACCTCCATACTGTTTTCCACAGTGGTTGCACTCCCACCAACAGTGCCCGAGGGTTCCCTTTCGTCCATGTCCTTGTCAATACTCGTTATTTCTTGTCTTTTTGAAACTAGCCATTCTGACTGGGTGTGGGGTGATTATGTCACTGTGGTTTTGATTTACATTTCCCTGAGGAATAGTGATGTTGAGCACCTTTTCTTTTTATTTTTTAAGACTTTATTTATTTGGGCGCCTGGGTGTCTCAGTGGGTTAAGCCGCTGCCTTCGGCTCAGGTCATGATCCCCGGACCTGGGTTCGAGCCCCACATCGGGCTTTCTGCTCAGCAGGGAGCCTGCTTCCTCCTCTCTCTCTGCCTGCCTCTCTGCTTACTTGTGATTTCTCTCTGTCAAATAAATAAATAAAATCTTAAAAAAAAAAAGACTTTATTTATTTATTTGACAAAGAGATCACAAGTAGACAGAGAAGCAGACAGAGAGAGAGAGCCACCTGAGCCTGAGCCACCCAGGCGCCCGAGCACCTTTCCATGTGTCTGTTGGCCCCTGCCTATCTTTTCCTAATAGGAATTAGAGAATAAACAAAAGTAGGTTCACATTTAAAGGTATCTAGATCTTGTATATATAAATAATAATCTGTACTCATGGGGTACTGTTTCATAAAGATAATATAAGCAACTGCAATTTTAAGTAAATATTCACACAATCTATACATGTATATAAAATATCTCTATAGATAGAATAATTCCTTAATGAAAATTGATATACGTACAAACACCTACATACAGAGTGATATTCAGTGTAGTATTTTAATTGACTAGCTGTGTAAAAGGCAAGTGTCTGATAATTTTTAATATGAGAAACACCTTGTAAGCCTTGAAAAAGACCAAGTAGCATAGTCTACATAGCTTAGAACCAGGCATGTTTTAGAAGATTCTCTGGTGTGCTCTGCATTTGGGGAGGTCTCCCTGAGTCACACCCCTCGCTCCATACTTCCTACCTTACCAGCAGAATGTCCCTTCAGCCATCCTGAAAATCTCACAAGATGATCACCTCCTCTAAGTCACAGTGGGCTCAAGACTTGGGTGAGATGGCGAGGTTGGGCCACAATTTTAATAGATTAACTCAGCTTCTGAAAATAAACTTGATGAAAAGCCCAAGGAATAAAGAAATTAAAACAACAGAATCCTAACTTAATAATCTTAATCTTAATAAAAAAAAAAAGATTGGTGATATCTCATTCAGTTTTTTTTTTTTTCTCACTTGCCAAGAAACTCAGATTGTTCAGACTGATATGAAGACATGGGAAGGAGGCAGGACTTACCATCTGTTGCCCCCTGCACCTCCTAAGGTTATATTTAGTTTCTCTACTTCACATCTTTGCACGGGCTTCAAACCATAACAACATTGACACTGACACATCAATTTCTCTCCTCTTGCTCACCCATTATCATTTTCCCATCTTCGTTCTCAATTCCAATGAATTCCTTCAGGCCTGCCCTAACTAAAGTTCCTGACTTGGAACGAATGTTATTAGTTTTTTGATGTTTTGAACACTACATTAGAAGGTTTTTATACCAGATTTTCCACCACTAAGGTTCCTTTATTAACAGATTCATGCCATACTCACAAGTTAATAAAGCACGATTAGACTGCCCAATTTTCTTGGTATAAGGAACTACGGGAACAATAATGTTGCATTATTACTATTGCTGTTATTTTTATTCTTATTACTACCGTTTTTATTATTTGTGTGTGTGTTGAATCATTCAAGTTTATTTGTGCTAAATATTAAAAAAAACTAGTGATCAGTAAAGACTTCTTTGAATATCAATATTTTTCAAACAAAATTTAACTGATTTCTAAAGAGAGAAAAATCAAAGCTTCCTGCCTCCCTCAAAAGTCACTATAGAAATGCATTGAAGTAGGTTCTTGCAACTGACATTATTTTTCGACAAAGCCAGTCCTGTTTGCCACTTGTGATTTACAGGCTATGTCTGCTACCAGAAGCTGCTGGACACATTAGTGCAGGTATGCTTATGAAAGGGTGCTGCTGTCTGGCACTAAATGACTTTCCAGAGACCCATCTCATTCAGACTTACAGGAACTGTTCTCCCTAAACACAGTCTGTCAATGCATAAGCCATTATTCCACCCATTCTGAAGGGAAGAATCAAAAATATAGTCCTATATTCTAGTCCCTTCTGCAAATCCTGATGCACCATTAAAAACCTGCTGTTTCATACTTTCTTGATTTCTACTTGGTGAATCCACTTCACTAACATTTTTGTTGCTGCATTTGGAAATGTTGGAAAAAGAAGGGTTGGAATTGTGTTGGATTTTATTAGTGTAAATTGCTTTTAATTTTCTATATTTCCTACTTGAAATATGCTCATTATTCATAGATATTACCAACTACAGTATGATCAATTTTCTGTCCATTCAAATACAAATTTTAACATATTTCCCTAAAGGCTTACTTTCTCTTCCTTATTTAATATTGAAAGTCACCAACCCCAAATCTATCTTTCCTTGCACATTTTATTATATGCTTCATTTGCAGCATTAATGCAAACCATAGCTCCATACTTCTATGAATTAATAAACATAAGATTCTTACATATGATTTCAAGTGAAAATTAACTTGCTTACATACACAATAAAAAAGAATAAAATATGTATGGTTTTGTATTTGATAGAAGATCATGAATGTATCAAGGAATTATTTAAATTATTTAGAAAATACCTATAGGCACTTATAAAAATTCAGACAAAAATATAAATGGAATAATATTAAATATATATACATGTATCCTTTCTCATCTGAAAATTTTCATTCCATTCATTTTTAAGAAAAATGTGTAGCAGTGTACATTAGCCTGAGAAGATTGAAAGGTATATATCCTTTCAATAAATCATGTACAAAATAAATCATGTACAAAAGTACAAAGGAGACTACTGTAGTTTATTTAACCAATGATTATAAGACTGGGGACAAATGAAATCTTTCCTTTACTTCATAAAATGGAATGAGTAATTATTTTATTGTGAAGGTCACTACATTAAAAACATTCAAAGAAAACCCCATTGCTATTTAAACTGGTTAGAATCATTCTCCAGAATTCTTTGTCAGAGGATATGTTTAGGATGGATTTTTATTTAATTTTAATATATCCATGGTCATTAATAGAATCTTTAGGTAAAGGCTCAAATCTCAAGCTTTCCACTATTTTGTTGTCGTTGTTTTAATACAAGGATTTGCAAATTGTTCATTTTTACTTCTAAATGTTTTGTATAAAAGTTTACCCAACTGGATTACTATATTTACAGGCTTACTTACATAATTTTTTTACATTAGACAAAAATGTACAAGACTTATAGTGTTTTCTTTTTCTCATTTGATGGGCTCACCCATACAACCAACAACTGAGATATAATTCACAACACTGAATTCCAAGGTAAATATTGTCTACATATTAACAATTATATGCAAAAATAACTTATTTATTTTAAATTGACCCACATCGGGACACATATACAAATGTTCCTAGGTTTAATTCAATATCAGTTCTTAGTGGTTTGAAGTACGACAGAGAACACTCAAAAGAGAACTCTGATTATAAAAAATACAATAAGAACGTTTGCAAATCTTAACGAGCTTGCTGTTTCCATGCCAACTTCTGCTGAATCTGGAAAGCATTAAAATAATTTTTTCACAATTTATTTCTTTCCATTGTGTTATATCCCTTCCCTTTTCACAGGCAATACATTCAGTACCAAATGAGTAGTGTATTCATTAGGGCTGAAGAGAAAGGCAAGGGTTAAGTAAATAAGGACATCAAATTAATATCCAGGCCTAAATGTTTTAGCAGAGCCAAAGAATCTGTTTAATCATTCGAGTCAACAAAGGTTAAGATAATAAAATAAACTTCTAAATGCTTTCCTTTTCTGGAACTTAATCTTTCTTGCTGAAGATGTTTTTAAGATGCTATCAGTTTTGCGTAGTCCCAGCTGTTATGAAAATTTACTTGAATACATGGGGAAGAGAAAGAATTTTATGAAAAGAGTTAAGCGGGGCTCCTGGGTGGCTTACTGAACTTGCGAGAGCCCAGCACTCATTTAAAACCAGCTGTTGGCTGATGATGTTAAGACTAATAACCACTAAATCTTTCACTTATCAGGCCTCTGTGTTATTTGGCAAGGTGATGGTAGCCAACTGATTAGAAGATGAATATATATAGTCAAAAGATAAATTCATGATGTTTGTTCATTTTATTTCTCAAGTTTGATTAGTAAACTTACCACAATTTCAGAGCAACATAGTACCCTAATTTAAACAGACAGTACTAAGCATTACAACAGTTTTGCTTATTTTTAAAAATATGTTTTTAAGTCACTAAGATAGGGAAAAGAAATATGAACCACTAACATCAAAGCCTTGAGTACCACTGTGATTCCCAGGGCTGTGGTTCATGACGAGGGCAGAGGCTCTTAAGAACTGGGCAAACAAGAAGTCCTCTTAGAAGACCAACGGCAGTAGTAATAATGGGTGCAGAAAACAATGGGAAAAGTCTTGAAGGTCTTGAGTCTTTTACAATGACATTCAGGTTCTGTGACTGATGAAGAAATATAAAACAATCTTTTGCAAAGAGAGGCTCAGAATAAAAGTGGAATCAAGGGGCACCTGGGTGGCTCAGTGGGTTAAAGCCTCTGCCTTTGGCTCAGGTCATGGTGCGGGGTCCCGGGATCAAGCCCCGCATCGGGCTCTCTGCTCTGAGGGGAGCCTGCTTTCTCCTCTCTCTGCCTGCCTCTCTGCCTGCTTGTGATCTCTGTCTCTCAAATAAATAAGTGAAATCTTAAAAAAAAAAAAAAAAAGTGGAATCAAAGTATCTTGGAGAACATGTAAATGCAGCATTATAAACAGCAGAAAACAGACTTTATTCATCTGGTTATCTATCCTAAAGAAAAAAAGTCACTAATAGTTAATATAGTGGGATTTTGATATTATACTATAATTTTCAAATTGGTTCCAACAAGTTGAGAAGAAAAATTGCATTCTAACAAGGTAACTGGGTATTCTGATGTCCCTTGGATGGGGATTAGCATTCCCCTGCCCAATTACGTTACATGAGGTTCCTGGGTATGACTGTGATGCATTCACCCATTTGTTTTCTGGAGGGTCAACAGTGAATGAATTGTAAAGACTGAGGTTACCATGACTACAAATAAAAAAAGATGCTCCTATTTGCACTTGTGTTCCCCAGTTTTTCACTTTCATTCACAGAGGCATGGAACTTAAAAGTTGAAAAGGTACTAGCAGCCACCTGAAGGCAGCTTACGATCATGTAAAGAGAACAGAATTTGAAATCTGGGTCTGACTCCCAGCATTGTCTTCTAGTAGATGTGTGTATGTGAACTTATAGAAATCATTTAACCTGCTTGAGCTCAATCCTCACCAGGAAAAAGAAAAAAAAAAAAAAGGATCATATTATGGGGCGTCTGGGTAGCTCAGTTGGTTAGGCACTAAACTGTTGGTTTTAGCTCAGGTCATAATCGCATGGGCCATGAGATCAAGTCCCCATTTGGGCTCAGCACTCATCAGGGTGTCTGCTTGAGATACTCTTTCTCCCTCTCCTTTTGCCCCTCCCCCCACTTTCACACTCTCTCTCTAAAACAAATAAATAGATCTTTAAAAACCGGCCATATTATTTATTATGCTGTTAACTAACTCACTGCATTAATTTTAAGGATAAATGAGTAAATATATGGAAAATGTGATCTGGAAGTACCCAGCCTCAAAACCTGACTCTGCCACTGACTGGCTCTATTATTGTGGACAAAATATTTAAACCTTCTAAATCTTGGTTTCTTCATCTGTTCAATGGAAACAATGAAAGCAACTATTTTGTAGGGCTGTTGAAATAAGATACGTCTTCATAGAATGGTTAGTACATCTTAAGAGATCAATAAAATTGCTTATCATTATTATTGGTGTTATTATTTGAGCCATAGGTATTTTTTGTCATCCCCGTTGTTTCATATTGAGGTTGATGACTTCAATAACTAACTTGTTGATAGGGGAGCAGCCTGACCCACTGGGAAAGGTACAAACAAGTGGTTGAGAGACCTGGGTGTGAATTCATTTTCCTACCACTTACAAATTATGTAAACTTGGGCAAGTGAGTTCACCCCAGATTCTTCACGTGCAATATGGTGAGAATGATCAGCTTTGATCAGTCAAGGATTTGTTATAGGTTTTCTCATACACTTTCTTATTTAATCTGTCATAACCAGAGGGGCAGATAGTGGGAGAGTTAGAATTCGGTCCCATCCAGTCTGACCCCAGCCCATGTGTATATAATTATCTCACCCAACTGCATGCACTTTTCCTACTTTTCTTCCCTCATATCCTATCTTGCTGAGATAGGCTTGGAGATGCTGTGTGCAACTTGCCTAATTACTTGTAAGACTAATAATTATAACTATGACATGTGAGGTGTAACTTCTTGGTCTAATGTTTGTTCAGCCTAGGAATGCCCCTACAACTCCCTGACAGCAGGTCTCCAACCACTGCTTGATTGCAGGGTACAGTCATAGCCTTAGAACTCTGTGCCACAAACTTAGGATGAAACAGAGTGAAGTCTTTGTGACTGACATCACAGAAAAAGCGCCATCCCTACCATACAGCCCAATGGCCTAACTGCAGAAATATGGACAATTTGCACAAATGCACTGAAGATTAATGGCAAATCTGTAAGAATATCGCCCCAGGAAACAAGGAGGAAACATCAGGATGCATTCAGCTGTGGAAATCTAACAACCACTGTCTTGTAGAATAAAACCAAACAATATCTATGGTTTCTATATTAAACCTAAAATTGTACACTCAAAATTGGTTCAATGAACACTGACAGGAAGCTCATGCCAAAAAAGTTAGCCCACTTTCTTCTGCACTAAATCATATGCCATCAACAATATTCAAAGATAGTCAACGTTCGTCCCATTTACCTTTTAACTTCTTGCAATCTGGCTTCTATTGCTTAACAAAATGTACTCCCTAAATATCTCATGACTCCAAAACAACAAAATCATAGGCTTTTTATAGACTTCATCCCTATGGTTTTCCTTTTATTAAGAGGATTTCATTGGCCACATTTTTTTTCTTTTCTCTTTTATTTTTTAACTTAGCTCCTCCATTAGTGTTCAAATTTTGTAGTGTCCTGGTTTTGACTTTGAATGAATGCTCGCTCTCTTTTCTGACTCTCTTTCTTTAACCCACTCCCTAAATGTGGATATTTCTAAGTGGTTCTCATGTCACCCTTTCATGCACAATTTTTCCACTTCCACTTTCTATTCTCACTGGGGACACTCCAGCTATGGAACGGTTATGATACTACCTCAGATTCCCAGTCTCGTGCTTCCAATTGTTGCTACATTATTCCAGTGAAATAATTCATCCAGATCACAAATTCAACACAACTAAATATTAACATATTTATACTTCTGACTGTTTTCTGACCAATTTTATCAAACCAGAAACTTCAGCCCTATCCTTATCCACTTTCTCAACATTAGTCCCTACATACAACTTAATGATTCATGCTGAATTTTCACCTTAGTATCTTCCTATTTTATTCCCTAACTGCAGTTTTTTTGTTTGTTTGCTTTTTAACTTGACCCTGGCCACAAATTACCAATGATCACAGCTTTGGATATAAATCCCATATGGATTGAATTAATCTCCTACCCTCTGCTTAAAGACTCTTTCTTATTAATTTCTCCTCTACTAATGTCAACCCTGGTTTTTCTTCTTTGAGTTTTTGTTTGGCACTTGTGGCAATTCCTGTTGGTGAGATTGAAAACATGCCCCATAGAACTAATGAAGTTGAAACTAGAAGAAAGTTCGGTTTGTTTTTCAGAGAACCATTTCCCCCCAATCAGCTATTGTGTCTTTTCAGACCCCACTAATAAATCCAATAACAGTCTCCAGAGAAACCTAGACTGAAGGTGAACTGATATGATTCAAGCATATAAACAGGTATGATCCTGCATTCAAGCAACGCCTTGGAGAGATAGTGAGCCCAAGATCCCACCCAAATTATACTAGCTCTTAGACGATTCCCATAGCCCTTTCCCCTTGCCCAATAGTTAGATTTGCCTCAGTATAATGTTAAAGGCTTTGCCCAAGGAGGAGCACAAGTTTGATTAACATAATGTACAATGCATGTATAAGCATGTTTTCTCAGTATGCCTGTGCAACCTTATGCCTGCCTTTAAATGTGATGGCAAATCTCCCTTTTCTGAATATTTATCCTAATCATATATAAAAGGAACCCACTAAACCCTTCTCAGTGAGTCACAGCTTTGGAAATTATGCCTTGTGATCTCCTTATTTGCTGCAAATAATGTTTCCTTTATGTGACAACTCCACTTAGTATGGTCTCTATCTGTAACTTATCAATGAGCAAACTCACATTGGTTTGATTACAAGATGACCCAACTTTCCTTTTCAATACCAATCTCTTTGGCTCACTTCCAGCTACAAAGTAACTATGTGACACTGTCTGGCTAATGAGATGTGAGCTGAAGTCTACTATGAAATTCATGGGAAAATTTTTGTTTTCTTGATAAAGACTCCTCCCCCTTTATTCTTCCTGCTGATATATATGTGATGGCTGGACTTGAAACAGCCTTCTTACAACCATGAAGAAAATGCCAAGAGTGATTCACAGAGGCTTCCATAGTTACATCATTGAATTATGTTAATCACACCACCAACTACCTTCTTCAAACTTCTCATTATATAAGAATAAACTAATATTGCAGTCTGCATAAAAAACATGGAGCTCTCTCTCATATTTTGGTAACTCTTTGGAATTCCTTCTTTGGCTCACCAACATAGCCCCTCCCCACTGCTGAGCTTCTCATTTTGACAGTTTTCTGCTGAATGTGACCCCTTACCTCCAAGGAAGGGGTGTTTCAGTGTTTCAAACTGAGCCAGCCCATCCTCTCTGCTCACTTCTCCTTGAAGACTGGTCATTACCCTTACAGCCCAGGTTCTTACGAACTTGTCCTGGGTGACTGACAGTTTCTGGTCTTCTTTCAATTCCACTCTATATGAGATACCATCATTAGGAAGACTTTCACAAAGAACATTTGGTAATAATACCAAAGAGTCCAGTGGTAATATACATCAAATAATGTACTAAAAAAATCTTCAATGTCTCCTTTCTGCCTATCACACTAAAACATTCAAAATATTTCCTAATATAACTTCAGTAAAAAAAAAAATCAGCCTACATAATGTAATTTTTCTATATTTAGCTTATATCCTTGACAAATAAAAAATGTTATTGTCTTTAAATGAATCCTGTCATTTCCCAATTGTATAGTACTGTTTATACTATTTCTTCTTTCTGGAATGTGTAATGTCTTCCCTCTTCATCTTCTCTTCTAAAGATTATCCATTTATCAAGTCCTAGCTCAAGTGTCACCACTTCCACTGTGTCCAATGATTCTTCAAAATGGAAGAATTTTTACTTATCTAGCATCTCTTGGTATTGTTATTTAAGGCACTTAACACAACCAAATAGTTTTCTCACTTGAGTACCCATGAGATTATCAGCAACTTGAGGGCAGTAATGATGTAATAATATTTTATTTTAACATTCAACAAATATTTATTGAGTCCTTATTGTTCTAGCTGATGGTACAAACAAGATAGACCAAGCCCTTGTTCTCATAGAGTTTATGTAAATGGTACAGCATGTTTTACAGATAACAAGCAAGTAAATAAATAAACAAAATAGGAGAATCTCAAATTTAGATTGGGTAGTCGGAGAAGTCTCACCAAGGAAGTATTTGAGATGAAATCTCAATCACCAGAAGACCAGAAGACAGCAAATAGAAAGTCATCCAGCTGGGAGTGAGTGTGATGTGTTTGAAGTACACATAGAGGACTTTGTGACTGGAGCATGGTCGGGGGGAAGAGAAGAGTGGTGTGAGATAAGGTTAGAGACTTAAGCAAAGGCCAGATCTTGAAGGTTCATGAAGGGTTTGGATTTCATCTTGAGGTTTAAAACAGGGAGTAAAATGATCTGATTTATAATACAAAATGATCTCTCTGGCTGCTGTGTAAAAAATGGGTTATACAGGGTCAAGAGTAGAAGCAAGATTACTTGGAAGGCTGCCACCATAGTCAAGAAGATGAGATGATAGTAGGTTGAATTTGGTGGTAGTAGAAGAGAGAGAAAGAGGATCCATTTATAGTTTCTATAATATTAAGCATGGTATCTTGAAGATAAAAGAAATTCAATGTATATTGCTAAATATATGTACAAGTATTTCCAAATAGTTTTACCTTCTTAATGTCTTTATTATCTTCAACACTTTCCTGTTTTGAATTGCATAATATGACTTAATATATTCCTGTTTAACAGTTGGGAAGCCAAAAAGAAAAAAAAGGGGGGAGGGGGAAACCCATATTTAAGGAAACAGTAGAAATCCTATAACAGTTGATAAGCTAACAAAGAACTGAAATGATGAAGGGTCATATTGTTAATGACAGAAGAAATAAATTACGTGAAACAAATGGTAAAAAGTTGAATTCAAAAACTATGATAGGATAAAAAGGGGCAGGGTATTCAAATACAAAGATCGACATTTTAGAAAAGAGAGTCTCCATGAATGTTAGCTGGAATAGTGTGCCTACAGAGGATGAGAGTAAAATGAATTCTCATTAAAATTGAAGACCTTTCCTGTTCTAACTTACTTTTGATTTCTCTGGAAATTATAAACCATTCACTTTACTATGTTGATATGATAAATTTCCTAATCAGTAGCTAATACTTTCTTACTAGAAAGTAAGTTTTATTTTTTGGAGACGATTATCTGTGACCTGCCTTGTTTCTAAATTAGGAATCTGAGAAAAGGTGCAATTTGGTAGGTTCTTATTCTATTTCACACATACATCCCAGGACATTTTAGATTTTTAATCCATGAAGATTCACCTTGCATGATAAAATCAATCCAAATGCCTTCAAACAAAAAACAAAATTCTGGGGAAAATGGGATCAATTTTTGCCACTTTCTACCTGAAATGCTAAATGGGCCCTGAACCGTGTGAAACTTGGCCTCAGTCCGTGTGAAAACTGGCTGAAATCTGTATGAAAGGCAGTCTGGGTTCGTCAAAGTAGTTCATGAACTTTGGCCAAACTTGCAAGGAAACTGGTCCAAGTCTTAGTTTGTAATGCAACATGAAACCAGGTGAATTTCACATGGTTTCAGGTTTCATCCTGAAAATTTGGCCTGGCTTTATCATCCATCATCACTTTTTGGAACGATGAAAGCCAACACACCTTTTTGAAAATGAGGACTGTGTGCATGCTGATGACAGCTAAGCTGCGAACCACCCCTTTACTTCCTTTGCCAAAAGAAGATTTCTCAGAATGGAAACAGTTTCCCTCTTACCTGGAAAGGGTAAGTTGAGTGATTTTGAGATTTCGTGTGGAAAGAAATGATACTCAATACATGGAGACATGCTATGTGAAATAATCACCACATACAGAGCAAGTGGCTATCCTCTAATCATTTAAGGTTATGAGAATTTTATTCCATTCACATCCATGACAGATATCACGATGTTTAAACTCCTCAACCACTAACATGAGCTTTTAGCTTGAAGCTAGTCATCAGCTAGAATGACTGCATGAGAAACAAAATGCTTGGAGTCATGGTCATAATTTTTATATAAAGAAATGGCTGAAGAGTGGAAAGGAAAACAAATCATGGCATACATTTTATCTAGTTTAATAAACACAAAGAGATAAGACTCCAAATTTTTCAAGTTACATCAACTACATCTTTTGCAATAAAACCTCTACTGCAGTATAAATGAATTCAGTAATTAACAACATACAGTGCATTTTACAAAAACCCTACAGTTTCTGTTTTAAACCTCAAAGTTTTAAATGTGCTTTTCCACTGTAAAAAATGACTCTTCAACCAAATACTCACTCTTGTGCATAGTGACATGAGAAAATTGAGAGGTATGTCTGAACGGAGCCACTACATCATTGGAACAGTATGTCTGAACATTTGGGTAATAAGGCACAGATGTGCAGCAGAGGACTTGGCACTACCAAGGTAACAACAAAGCATTCACCATTGTGTTATAATGGTTAAAAGAGCCACATTTGAGAAGAATAAAAGAATGCCCCTCCTCCCTGGAATGCTAAGTTATATTACACCTTTTATCTGCTTAAAAATCTATAAAAATAAGAAATTCAAATAAGTATTATTCAAATTTATGATGAAGAATAAAAATATAAAATGCATTAATATTTTCATCTATAATATAACATATTTATGCAATAGCACATAAAGTTTAACTGCAGAAAAAGGTCAAATTCAACAGGAATCCAAATGGCCTCATTATTGCAAAACAATGCATGCAAATCTGAAGGACCCAATAGCCAAGGGAATGGTGGTTGTTATTGACTTTTTAGTAGTGATTCTGGCCCTTCATCAGAGGGCTAATTATTGTACAGTGTCCTATTTACAGGTATCAAGTTAAAGCAATGCTACAGGATTTATCCATTAATTATTATTAAGGCTATTTCACCTACAAGTGGTATGGCATTTTTTGCCAGCTATTTCTAAACCATGACACAAACGCAGTTATAAAGCCAAAGCTACTTTAATTCAATAAGTTTGGAGCTGAAAATTAATTTTCTACCCAGGATTGGAAGAATACAACTTACCCGAGGTCCCTGATCACCTTGTTCTCCCTGTAGAATAGGAAGATGAGATGATAAATAGTTTTAGTGTAAAGGCTATATGTGACATGCATTAAAAAGACCAAAATACAACATAGCATAGACCATACCAATGGATTTACACTAACTTAATTTGTTTCTGCTACACATTTTCTTACCTTATCACCTTTTGGACCTGGAGGGCCCTAATAAAAAAAGAAAGAAAGAAAGAAAACAGTTTTTAATAAAGTTCAAAAAATTATAACTTAAATAGATCAGCTAGTTATCTGCAAGATTCATGCAAAGGGCAAAGAGGTATACCCATCAGTGAGGTTTATCAAGGAATTTTAGGTTCCAAAGTATAATTATAAGATGGTTAGAATGTGCAAGTGGTATAATACATTTACTATTATATATATAGTATAATGGTATTTATAGTATGGTATATATCATCTCCCAGTATGCATGGTACTATACCATACTGGTACACATACCAATAAAGTATAGTACTATACCATAGCATATATTATATATACTGCCATACTACACAGACAGAGAAAAGTGCACAAAGTCCACATGTCATAACTATATAATATGCAAAATAAATTTTCACAAGCTAATTGTACCTATGCAAGTAGAACCCAGCTAAGGAAAACTAGAGGGCTTATGGTAACATTTTCTTATCATTACTCTCAACTACTATTTCTGACCTCTGACAAAATAGTTTGTCTCTTTTTGCACTTTACAGAAATGGAATCATACCAGTATGCATCTGACCTCCGTTGCTCAGTAAGTGTAAAATGTATGCATAATTTTGTATGTAGCTGTAGATAGTTTGTTCTTACTGCTTTATAATATTCCATCATGTGAATAAACCATAATTTATTTGTTTATCCTACTTGGTTGATGCCATTTGTTTCCAGGAGTTTCTAGGTCTTGACTACTGAAAATAGTGCTGCTATAAATATCTTAGTTTATGTCTTTTGATTAAAAACTGTATGCATGGGGTGCCTGGGTGGCTCAGTGGGTTAAAGCCTCTGCTTTCGGCTCAGGTTGTGATCCCAGGGTCCTGGGATCGAGCCCCTCATCGGGCTCTCTGCTCAGCGGGGAGCCTGCTTCCTCCTCCTCCTCCTCTCTTTCTCTCTCTCTGCCTACTTGTGATCTCTGTCTGTCAAATAAATAAATAAAATCTTTAAAAAAAACTGTATGCATTTCTGTTGGGTGTAAATCTAGGAGTGGAATTATTAGATTATAGAAAATACCTAATATGTTTAGCTTTAGTAGGTACCGACAAATAGTTTTTCACTGTGATTCTAACAATTTATACTTCCATCACCAGTATACAAGAATTTCAGTGCCCCTATATCAATACCAATACTTGGTATTTTCCATCTTTTTTTGTTTTAGACATTATGGTGGGAGGTGTAGTAGTTTCACACTGTTTTAATTTGTATTTCTTCAGGGATTAATTAGTTTAGCTCCTTTTAATGCATGTTTTGTCCATTTTGCATCTTCACCCACAAAGTGTCTATTCATATTTTTTGCCCATTTTCTATTGAGTTGTCCTTTAGACTTACTGAAGTTCTTTACATATTGTAATATCTGTATGTATCAAGAGAGAGGTATGAGAGTACTTTACATTATTCTGAATATGAGTTTTCTATCAGTTATTTTTTGCAAATATATTATCCCACTCTGTGTACTGTGTATATTCTCTTAACTGGGTTTTGATGAACAGAAGTTTAATTTTAATAAAACACCATTTAATATTTTTTTCCTTTTATCTCTTTTTGTATTTCATTTAAGAAATCTTTGCTACTTCAAGGACATAAAGAGGTTCTTTTATGTTTATTCTAAATGCTAAAAGCCTTATTGAAACTATTATAACAGTGTATGTTAACTATACTGGAATCAAATTTTTTAAAAATTAAGATAAGTAAAGTAGAGGTGTTTTATATATATATATATATATATATATATATATATATATATATATATATATGCTAGAATATCACTCAGCCATAAAAAAGAATGAAATCTTGCCATTTGTGGTGACACAGATGGATCTAGAGTGTATGATTCTAAGTAAAATGTCATAGAAAGACAAATACCATATGATTTCATTCATATGTGATAATTAAGAAACAAAAGAAACAACGAAAAAAAGAAAAAAAAAGCAGACTTTAACTTTAGAGAACAAACTGGTGGTTGCCAGAGGGGAGGGGGGATGGGTGAAATAGATGAAGGGAATTAAGAGTACATTTATCATGATGAGTACTGAGTAATGTATAGAATTATTGACTCACTATATTGTACACCTAAAGTAAATATAATACTGTACATTAAACTTATATTATTTGGGATGGTATGGTACACAAAACAAAGTAAGAAAACCAACAATAAAAAAATAAAGTAAAAATTACAGGTTTTATTACTTTATTTTTCATACTCAGATCTGAATTCATGGAGAACTGATTTTGTGCGTGATGTGAGGTCAACGTCAAGATGGTTTTTTTTCCTATGTGTGGATCAAATTAACCCAACACCATTTATTGGAAATGAATCTTTTCCCCATGGTAGTACAGTGTTATCTTTGTCATAAATCAGATAGCCATAAAGATGTGGCTCTTTTTGGGATTTTCTACTTTTGGGGCAGCTGTCTATTCTTAAGCCACATTGAGATTTTCTTCATCTCTGAACAAAAATGCTAGCAGGACATACTATTTCTAGAGGCATCAATACTCCCCCCCCCACCAGCTCTTAAAATTGATATCATATTTCAGCTCAGCCTACTTGAAAAACTGGAGCATTTCAAAGTTACCTTCAATCAATCTCTCACCTTCACCTGGGAGTAACTAAAAGGCTGGGAAACAAGTGTAAGTCTAGAATAGAAGCACAGCCAAAGTTTTAGCAAAGTACTCCTTCCTAAGACCTTGCAATGTCATTTCAGGTGGAAATGTAGGAATACTCAGTCTACTAAAATATCTCTTGCTAAGTATCTGCTACAGAACTGTCCTAAATTCCTACTCTCAGTTGTGAGACTTCTGGTAACAGCTGTGAGGTTATCATAAATTTAATAATAACAATAATATCATGTCTTATAGTTTATATATTTTACCATCAACAAAGAACTTTCACCTGTTACCATATTTAATCTTGTCCCATCCAATGAAGAGAGTATTATGATATTCCTTTTATAGATGCCAAAAATAAAATTCAAAGATTATCAAGGTTAGATCTCTTGCAAGTGAATTAGCCAGGACTTTAACCTAGTCTGTGTGACTAGGTTAGGATGATAAGTGTTGGGACAGAGATCTAGAATTATATTTTCATAAAGAATGATTACTATGTTCCTGCCTTCAACAGATGCCTTCTGAAGTGGCTCCCAATTACATTTCCGAGTATCTTGTAGTGACCCCAGGATCTCAAGTACAAAATGAGATAAAGAGTAATTGTGGAGGTTTAGAGAGAGAGAGAGAGGGAGCTAAGATAACAGAATCAACTAAACAAACTCTTGTTTCTCTTAGCCCCAAAATAATTGTGCCATTAAAACAAAGGGAAACCAAGGAAATCATTTTTCTTTATGTTTTCAGTAAAATTTTAATGTTTTATTAATGTTTTCAGTGAACCAAGTAGTGAGTAATTGGTATAGACTATGTGTCTCCCCCTATAAAATTAAGTCTAAAGAATTTATTTGATAATTTTTAACACACAAAAAATGTTCTCTAATGCTCTACAAGTAGGGTTTTATTTTTGGTGAGGCAAAGGAAACCCCAAAAAACATTGAGAAAATACCTACCATTCAGTTTAAGAAATACAATGGAGATTCCAGTCTTGATTTAAATAACATGTTATTTAAGTTTATTTTGATTTATTATACATTTAAATACAAATGCCTACAAAAAGTTTGGCAGTGTCCTAGGCACTGATAGAAGATATGGTGGGAGAAGCTAATTTAGAAAACATGAATGGTCTGTTTTGAAAAGCTTAATAGTCTAGTGCTACAGTTAAACACTTCCTACTACTAGCATTAAGAAAAACTCGCCTAGAAAACCCAGCTACTATAAAGTTACTTATTTTATGTACGTTACAGTGGAACTCCTCCCCTGCTCCTACCCCTTTCCCCCCAAAAGCTTCTTCTTCTTAAAGTTTAGTTCTTTTTTCCGGGTAAGATTTCAGAGGCCAAGCCTCTCATTGTACCAGTCCTCTAAAGGCACTTTATTAGGTTTTATGGCATGTTTGAGGTTAAAACTTTTCTAAAACAATTTACAGTGGTGAGCAGGGATGAGTTTTTTTCCCCAAAGTTCAATGACTAATGCCAAAATCATATATGAAAACTAGACTTCTTTAGACAGCTTGCCATAAGAAAGGATCCTTAATTCATGAACAAATAAAAATTTGCATTCACAATTGAGCAATAAAATACTGCTATTTCAAAAGAGGTTGTTTTTGAGCAGACTGAATGGCGTCCTGGCACCTGCCAGCTCAAGACAGAACCGAAGCAGAGGTCAACCTCCATTCACAGCTGTGGTGGCTGCTTCGGACACTCCAGACCCCACTTGTGCTCTTGGGATTAATGGCAGGTGTTTTCTTCTGCTCTAACTGAAATCCCACTCTTCTTTCTGAATTGGATCCTCTTCACTGCAAATATGGATTGAATTTGAAGAAAAAAGAGGATGACCTTAGTAAACACAGACAGTATTTCAAAATTTGGGAGCCATGGTTTTCTTCTAGGTCAAAATATTACAGAGGAAAGAAAGGTATCTTTGATTATTAACTTTTAAAATTAAAGCTGGGTCACTATTTAAATTATTTTGTCTTTAGACTGATATCAGCTAAAGGATAGGCAATAAATGAAATTAAGGAATATTTGAATTACAGTATATTTTACACGGCATTTTGTTGTTTCTAGCTGTACCAAACTAACAATTTGATACTTAGTGGACGTGTTTGTTGTTCAGGTATCAGTATCAGTGACTGGCAGCTATTTGAAAATAAAACTTTGTTGCTAAAACAAGGTTGAGGTCAATGGTAAGTAAATATGGTAAAATTAGTGGTCATAAATAAGGTAATAGTGAGTCATTATTTATGACTCTTTATGTAAGGCTTCTTTTGGAATTCCTTTCCTTCTGGTTTGGTCTGGTAGGTTGGAGTCAGATTTTTTATTATGTCTGCTTAAATAAATAAACAAGAATGTTTGAAATGATTATTTCTAATAAGTTTTTATCTTATTAGCCCTAATTACATAAATTTTAAAAGTGTTACCAAAGCTTTTATTATTAACAGTAGTTGGAACATTTCTTTAGAGTGGTGTTAGAGTGTTATTAATTTACTTCCAATGTACGTATAAATACCAGTGGTAATTTCAAATTAGCCCCTAATCAAATGACTTCATATTCAGAATTTATGGCAACAATCCTGTTTGTACCAAGCCTTTAATATGAATCTTGGCCTATACCAACTTCAGCCTCCCCAAATCCATTTCTATCCTAGTAACAAAGATTATAGATATTTTTCCATGCTTTTTTATCTATTTTGATTAAATTATTAAACCAAACTAAAAGCATTGTGAATGAGAAGCACAATTGAGATCAGTAAAATATTGGATTTCAATCTGCACAAAAGTAATTGAAATATAGCTGGAAAAGATATATTCATGGAATCTGGGAACTGTAAATTTTACCTACTTTGAATGACAAAGGCTAAAGCGAGAATGATTTTTTTAAAGATGGCAATCATGAAAACAAAACTAAATTCTGCTAGAAGTTTAAGAAAATGGAAAAAAAGCAAACCCTGGACATTCTTGGCGGCCAGAGCTGCTAGAATAAGAATGGAGTTATGATTCTTATCCCTGAAAAGTGTAGATCATTTTCATTTTTGGACTATAACAACCCTTCTTCTGATTAATCTTTTCATTACCATAGAGTTACAAAGACCAGAATGTTTTATTTTCTAAGCATCTATAGCCAACTACCAGCCAGTCAATGTGCTCTGAGTCTGGAGGAAAGATATGTAAATATAATTGTAATCAGTGGAAGGAATGCTCTACAGACAGAAAAGAAAGTGGGAGAACTGGAGTTCCAAAGATGATACTGGAACTGGCTCTTGAAAGTTGGCCAGACATAAAGGGGACTGGGAACAAGTAAAGAAGTTCAAGCAGAAGGGGAGAACATGCACAAGTGTGAAAGAACATCATGCCATCAGAGAAAAACAAGGAGTTCAGGGTTGTAAGAACATATATGGTGTGGGGAGTGGAAATGTGGAATAGTAAGATTTGGGGAAGACATTTGGGAAGGTTGGCTAATAATACCCAAGTCCCCAGGCCAAATTCTGTAATCAATTTAACAAGGGAGTGGTTAAGATCAAGTGTGCTCTGTGGTACTCTGAGAGCATGGAATGCTATCCTTCTTAGAAAGTTGCTGCCTTGGTCCAGGAGATAGATGATCATGGGAGCAAAGGAAAAGTTCTAGATTCAGAACACATTTCTTAGATAGAACCAACAAGACCAGTTAATGGAATGGACATGAGAGCCATTGACAGATCACCAACATGGTGACTCATTTCAAAGTTCACAACATAGTGCATTAGCAGAAAATGTTTGACCTATACTGCAGTAACTCTGATGAACACAGGAGCTCAAGAGCCAAGTGAACCATAAAGAATTTTAAATCTGGTTTTAGGGGTATTCAAATCCAAACTGATTGTTGGCAGCCTTGGCTGGCCCAATTAGAGTAGCTGAGAAGGGGAGAAAATTCTCTACTGTCACTGTTAGGTAAAAGGAGAACAGATGACATATGGTGGCTGTACTGTGCATCCACACTTCCTCTGTATTAACTTACTAATAAAGTATACCATTATTACATTTCTTCCTCTGCTTTTAGACTGCAAGCTGACTGTGGGCTTACTATATTTAAAAGCTGTAATTTCCCTAGTTTTTTAAGGATAAGGACAACAATCTCTACAGCATGGGCCTTTCTCAAGCATTCTTGCAAACATGGTTTAATCAATGTTCACAGACCCCTACAGAGCAAGGAAATAGGAAATAACCCATTTTTCCTTGTTCAAGTAGGATGAACGCCTAAGTTCTACAGATGGTAAGATTTCTGCCTACTCTCTGACTGCAGCATGAACTGGCCCATTGTGCCAATGAGATAGATGCTCTTAAGCCATACATTCATGAATAAATTGAATTTGGTAGTTTTTAGCAGGTATCTGAAACTCACAAAATCATATTGCAAATAGTATTAACAATGGAAAAATCCAGTGCTTACTTGAAAAATAAGGACCCTAGCTATTTACATATCGATAAATCTACCATACTACAGAGTGAAATGTTTTATGCATTTAGCTTAGGCTCACTTTGAACTAAAATGTGAACTTGTGTTCTTCCAAGTATATACCTAAAACCTTGAACTCTCTAGTTCTCTGCTTTACTGGTGTAATACATATTTTTAGGGACATTTCTTCCTAAAATCACCTTTTTTTGTTTGTTTGTTTCATAGACTTTTAACTTTGCAAATGACTTCAAAAGGTAATGTGTAAATTTTAAACTTTTTATGAAAAACCTGACATGAAAATGTAGGAGGACCTATAGGTAAGTATAGATGTGTGTGTGTGTTTGCATATAATTTCTTTTTAAATGCTTCAGATAAAAATAAAAATAAAAAGCAAAAGTATCAGGGTGCCTGGGTGGCTCAGTCAGTTAAGTGTCTGCCTTGGGCTTAGTTCACAATCTTGGAGTCCCAGGATTATTCCCTGCTCAGTGGGGAGTCTGCTTCTCCCTCTGACCCTCCCCCTGCCCATGTGCATGCTCTCTCTCTCTCTTTTTCTCAAATAAATAAAATAAATAAACAAATAAGTAAAAATAGATAGATAAATAAAATAAAAATAAATAAAATAATAAAATAATAATAACTATAATAAAATAATTAAAAATAATAATAATAATTTAAAAATAAATAAATAAAATCTTTAAAAAATTTTTAAAAGCGAAGGTATAATTTGGAGAAACTATTTCAAAATAAACTTCATAAAGTGTTTTGGTGTTTAAGAGCTCAAGCCTTGGAGTCAAACATATTCAGACTGAAATCCTGGTTGTGATCACTTGTGTGAATTTTGGCAGGTTAATTAAATTCTTTAAGCCTCAGTTTCTTCATCTGTAAAATGGGAAAAACAATGTTTATTATTCGGCTAACATAAAACGCTATCCATGAAACAATTTATAGAATGCCTGATTGACCAATGGTAGTGATTATTAAGTACACAATTAATGTTTTTAATATTTTAAATATGATAAACATAAATATAAGCATTTTTTCTTCAGATATTTGACCTGAGGATAAAGAAGGCAAACATATTGATTTCCTAAAATCAGGAGGCCATGTGGTAAGAAATGTGATAGGCGTATGGTTGAAAATGTTTGGAGAATAAAAAGGTTTAATATAGCTTACCTTGATATTTAGGAGCTATTGCCAGAAGAAAACCAAAGCACACAAATGCATTACTTAATGACTAACCAAGACTACGCTTTAGGCCCTAGAACTACCAAGTTGCCCTTAGCATATAGTTGGTGCTAAATCAAATTTTGCTGAATTGAAACACCCAGAATGAAAAGAATGCAATAAAACTCTCAGTGTTCAAAGCAGCAACATATAAAGAATTATACAAGAACCAGATTCAATGTTGCTGCAGAAGAACCGTGTTTATTATAGTGTCAAACTCTGCTAAGTCAGGGAAGGGAATTATAGCTATAAACAGATTTATAGCTTCAGACTTTACACCTTTCATTTTGCATTGAAGATTAAAAGAGACCTAGCAGAAAAGAGTGTAAGTATAAACAGAAATTTCAAATATCAAAACCAGCCCCACTTATTACAAAACTAATTTTTACAACTATTCTTGTCTGGGCATTTTCTGTGGTGAGATTGTAACTTTTAAGTTCCTTTGTGATGTCAGTTCAAGCCCTAAACAAGGGACCATAGGTGCCCACGATCAGTCTTAAATCATAAGCAGCTGCCATAAGGAAGCAATTAGTGGGATCTAGCACTGAAAGAAAATTTAGAAAAACCAAACATTTAAAAAGGACTCTCAAAAGTAAGACTGATGTAGCTCAATGGAGTTAAGGGCTTATAAAACAGCAGGAAGAAGTGAGCGGGGAAGCTCACTCTGGCTTTCTTTTCTAACACAATACAAATTAAATACAGCCAAATTACTGCTCCTGCCAATCAAAACCAAGGGTTCCCTTCTCTCTAGCCTCATCCCTTATATCCAAATGTTTTAAGTGACTGCTAAAATTTTTTTGTTTAACTTTGCTTTTTTTTTTCTTACTCATTTTTAAGAGGTCAAATAAAATGAACTCCATGGTGAAAGACTTGGAATCCTAAACATTCTTTTTGTTGAAAGAAAGTATCAACTTGCTCTCTAAATGTCCACAGTAGCCCCTGTGATTTTACAGCTAATGGTGTAAGCTATCCTACAATACTCTTACCCTCCTCCATAAAATTCAAATGTATTCAGAAGCATAGCCTTCTTCACACCGTGGGTTTAATTTATAATAGTTTTTTTCAGCATGCTTCCTAATATACTGTCCCAAAATAATCTTGCCAAGGCTACTCAAGAAAGCCTGGTTTGCAGGTCACCTTGAATCTTTGCTTCATTCGTTGTATTTTACAAAGCGATGCAGTTTTGTGAAGGGCAACTGAGCACAACGCAGAGGTAAGGACAGATATCTCTTTGAGTCTAAGGAGATATGGAGAAGGAATAAAAAACAATCAACTGTTAAATGAGACCAGGAGAGTGGGGTGCCTGGGTGGCTCAGTGGGTTAAGCCACTGCCTCGGCTAAGGTCATGATCCCAGGGGTCTGGGATGGAGCCCCGCATCAGGCTCTCTGCTCGGCAGGAAGCCTGCTTCCCCCCTCTCTCTGCCTGCCTCTCTGCCTACTTGTGATCTCTGTCTGCCAAATAAATAAATAAAATCTTTAAAAATAAATAAATAAAATAAAAAAATAAATGAGACCAGGAGAGCTTGGATCTCAGGGCTTGTCTATGATTCTCAAGCTTCCTCTATAAATTAGAAGCCCAGTCTCTCACTCTCTGCTGTTGACCAAAAGGTCAAAAATTTTTAATGTAAGCTTCTACAACTACCATGCTTTCCATTTCCACATCCTTTTGTAGCTTCACCTCCTCTCCCTGTGGAACAAAGATAATATCCTACCAAGGCACCAGGGGCCTCCTCCCAGCCTTGCCTGCTATGTGTCATCGCTCTCATTGTCTTTTCAACCAATACATTTCCCTTGGGCTCTTCCCCTTGCTCTCCAAACACATCCATTGGTGCTCTCCAAAAGTTAAAGGGAAGAAAAGTTGCTTTTGCCCTCTATTCCCTCACTTTAAGGTCCTATCATCTCCTATCTCCATCAAACTTGTTTAATAATAGATGGGCCATAGAAATAAAGAAAATTGTATTTGAGGAAAGAGAAAGGAGGTAGAGTAGAAATCATATTTTTACAGTCTGGTTTTAGGAAAAATAAAGTAATGTGAGTTGAAATACATATTGGTCTTGAGGGCATTTCTTTCCATTAGGAAGAAGAAAGCTAAGCTATGAGAAGGGAAACTGCTGAGCCAGTCTTTAGGCCCTGGAAAGGAGTCAACCTGGGCTAAACTAAAACTAAATAAACCAGAGCTTGGGGAGGAAGGGTTGACAAAACCCAAACATGTCATGACTGCCCAAATTTGTGTCTAAATCTTTTGTCTTTTCACTTTACTCCCTTCATCAGCTATCAAATGTACCCTCAAGGCTTTAATTATTACCTGACTTACGTGCTCAATTCTTTTCCAGGCTGCAGGGCTGCATTCCCAACTGCTCACCAGATGTCTAAGCCAAGATATGCCATCATCAGCTCGAACTCATCATTCTCAAACCAAACTTCTCAATTTCTACTGCAAGCCACTCATGACTCCTGACCTTCCTGTTTTTGTTATACACACCACTACTCCTCCAACATTAAAAGGTCAGTGTTATGTTTGATTCGGTAAATGGAATCTATTGCCAAGTCCCAGAGATTTCATTCTCCAGAAAATCCCTTGAATCTATCTTTCCATGTTTGTTGCCAGCATCCTTATTCCTGGAAAACAGGAATAGTCTACAAGCTCTCCAGGTCTTCCCTCAATTTATTCCATCCTACATACTTTTGTCAGATTATGTTTCCTAAAGCACATTTCTGAACATATTCCTCAGCCCCCAAACTGTCAAGGACCCAGTGAAAAAGTTATTATAGGCAACAATCCTCCACGTATCCAAAAGCTGTTACAGGAAAGGTTGTGGGGAATCGGCCAATAGCACTTGACCTGCTGATCAACAGAATATTACCTGCCTCTTGATATAATGAAGAAGGGAGTATACTACACCTTCATAAGAGACTATTCCTAAAAACTAAACCAGGACTTAATCAAACTTCTAAATGGAACTTGCAGTGTACGAGAGATACAGAAGACAGGGGAACAAGTTAAACAGCACCACAAGGGTCTTTAGCTCTATCCAGAACGTGGGGCATTCTATATATATATAGGTCAAAGGTCGTGGGAAAATTAGTGACGTGAAAAAAGATTTTTCAAAAGAAGAGGCCTAGACACTAAAAGAGTCTGAAGAGTTATAACAAATGCCAACTGAGTTTGGGATCTTGATTCAAACAAACCATCTACAAAAAAACATGTTTGAGACAACTGGGGAAATTTGAATATGGATTGGGTATGATGATAATAAGAAATTATTGCTGATTTTATTAGTGTTGATAATGAAATGATGATTATATTTTTAAAAGGCCCTAGCAGAGATTCATATTTTAGTATTTGCAGATGCAATGACAAGATATCTAGGTTTGCTTTTAAATACATCAGCAAACAAAACAAACGATAAAAACAAGGGAAAAATAATTCATGAAATAATATTAGCCACTGATAATTTCTGAAGCTGGGTGACAGTTCCAGGGAAATTTATAATACCATTTTCTTCTCCTTTTGAGTATGTGTGAAAATTCCCCAAAGAAGTAGTTACATAATTAAAAATTTTATTTTAAGCAACCCTTCAGATTCCTACTGACTGAAGTGTAAACTTCTGTCTATGTCCGAAGTCTTCTATGATCTGCTCCTAACTTTCCTTTTGTGTTTTATCCCCTCTTCCACCCCTGCCCCAATCCCCAACATGAGGATTCTGTCCTCCAGTCAGCCTGGAATATCAGCAGTTCTCAGAGGAGCCTTCACTGCTGTCACCGCTGTACCTCTGTTTCTGCCATTCTTTCTACTGAATAAGCTTCCTTAAGTATCATTAGACTTGAAATAGTTATCACACACCTTCTTGAAACCTCTTACCTGGCAACGTGACCTATGGAGCTATTTGGAAAGAAAAAAAAATAACTACAGCAGAAATTTGAGTTTCTGAAAGAAATGTTAGTCCCATTACAAATGTTACTCCAGTAAGCATCCTGTCTCCACCCCTCTACAATCTCACGGTCATTTATGACCCATCATTGATGGCTCATCTCAGTGACTTCTCTTCGCTAAGTTTCCTTGACCCTCCTTTGGAGATGTTTTCCCTGTTTTGAATTCCTAAAGCACTTGTGAGGCTTTGATAAAACTCAGCTCACCATGCTAGGCATAAGATTTGTGCTTCCTAGTAAGCTATCAGGGCCCCTAAGGGCAAGGAGAAAGGCACATGGGGAAATATAACTAACAATGCCTTTGGAAGCTTTAACATGTACTAAAACATGACCTTAGGCAGGTCACTTAACCTCTCTGACCCTCAGTTTCTGCATTTGTGGAACGGAACAAACAATATTTACCTCATATGTGAGTTGTAGAAAGTAATTAAAAGAACATATGGTCTATAAATACTATTTCCTTCCACTCTTCTCTTCCTAATTCAAATGTGGTCTTGTACCTTATACATGGTAAGTATTAATAAATATATTATCAGATTTCTTCCAACAGAGGTCTCTAAGAAGTTATCAGAATCAAAATTAGTATTCCCTGAATAGCCTATTGACTTTCAAAAAGCCAAAGATATCTGTATGGCCAAAATGCTTCCAATGAATGTTTATAAGGATATATTTGACTTCAGCTAGAAGTTGTGCTTTTTGGGGTCACTATAATTTCTCATCTGTTGACTCACAACTCTAGTTCAGAGAATAAAGACTAATAGTAAATGGAATAAAAAAAACTTTGCACAGTCTCTTGAAGATGAACTCTACTCAATGAAATACATATCTCTTCGCACATCTCAAATAAGGACAGATGTTTTGGCTCCTATCTACCTGCCTGTGACTCCCAACTTTTAGAAAGAATGTTCTATTTTTACTCTTCCTGCATTTTCAATACTGAGTCATTCCTAAAACCACGGCAGTATTGCCTTGAAAACCACCAGACCACTAAAGTCTCTAAGTAAACTCAGTGTTGGAAACCTGGTGACTATAGTTCACAGAGCTAATGGCTCCTCCTTTAGCTTCTCTGGCAAAGCCTTCTGCTGGGTCTTCCACCATCTTTGTAGGAGAACTTCCTTTTCCTTTTGCTCTCTGTAATTCATAACTAACCCTCCTCCACCCATGACTTATTTTACCCTCGATAACACATTTCTGGGCATCTCACTCATTTCCACAACTTCAGATGCTACTGCACACCCAGCTGTGGCTTCTCTCCAGGACTATGCCTACCTCCCACTCTACATTTCTTCCTGAACACACTGTTCTCATCTCAGATCCTGATGCCCACCACTAAGACCAGTTTGTTTTCTTCGAGTAAGTTGCATGTACTTCATTCAGGGTCCTGATGGTCTACACTGAGACTGTGTGAATTAGATAAGGAGGCTTTCTTCCAGGTAGATGCAGCCCCATTCCAGAGCTCAAGTGAAGCACGAGCTGAATTTCAGACTTCCCTGTCTGTTTGCTGAACAGCTTTGCACAGTATACAACGTACACGAGTGTAAATGGTGGCCCTGAGTTTATTGCAAGAATAAGATTTCTTTTGGAAACTGAAACCCCCGCTGTGTTTATTCTTTTCCAAATAGCTCCATAGTTCAGATTGCCAGGTAAAAGGTTTCAGGGGAACTGTTTCATAAGTATTCTTTTTTTAAAATTTTGTCATAACTATTCTTACTATATAATACTTGGTATTTATTCAACTTTATCAATTAAGGATGCATCTCTTTTGATTTGTTTTCAACTCAGTGTACTTTTTAAAAAGATTTTATTTATTTATTTGAGAGAGATAGCATGAGAGAGCATGAGTAGGAGAGGGGCAGAGGGAGAAGCAGGCTCCCTGTTGAGCAGGGGGCCTGATATAGGGCTCGATCCCAGGACCCTGGGAACATGACCTGAGCAGAAGGGGCATTCTTAACCCACTGAGTCACCCAGGTGCCCCTCAATATATTTTTTTATAGAAAGACTATTTACTTAATGTGAATTATAACAATAGATTATGCCTGATCTAAATATTAAATAGTTAGCATTAAATATACTGGCCATTTGAAAAAAATAAACCTGAAGTATAAAGGCTCATATTAACTACGGGAGGTAGTAGAATCTCTTATAGTTATTATTTAAACTAAGTTTAAATGTGGCCTACCCAAAAGAAAGAAAGTAGAATAAAATGTTTCTGGAGCTATCTTTCTACCTACTATCTTACAGCATTCCTCCATTTTAATCTCCACATGGTGCAATAAATACATTCTGTACTTAAAACAAGCAATCAATTAAATATGACTAGAAATATTTAGAGAGAAAATAAATTTAGCCAATTATGAATTTTAGTTAGGGAACCCCTAGGTAGCTCAGTTGATTGGGCATCTACCTTTGGCTTAGGTCATGATCCCAGGGTCCTGGGATCGAGTCCCACATGGGGCTTCTTGCTCAGTGAGGAGTCTGCTTCTCTCCCCCGACCCTGCCTGCCCCCCATCACTGCTCCTATTCCCTCGCTTTCTCTCTTAAAAATAAATAAATAAAATCTTGAAAAATAAAAGAATTTTGGTTAGGATATCAATTTTGGTTAGGATATCAAAATTATCAAACCAAAGAATCCATAAAAACATATATGTGAAATTACATACATTTATACAATATTACTTCAGAAAATTCACAATTTTTTTGAAGTTTAAAACATTTCAAAGTGAATTAATTTTACTTCTCTGAAGAATAGTATTTTTAACTAAAACTCTCACCAGCTTTAGAAAGAATTAAATACACAAGTATGCACGAAATATTTGTTTTAGAATCCTATACTAGAATCATATCTAGTAGTGATAATCACTTTTCATGAATTTCTTAATTTTATTTTATTTTATTATTATTTTTTAAGATTTTATTTATTTATTTGACAGAGAGAAATCACAAGTAGGCAGAGAGGCAGGCAGAGAGAGAGGAGGAAGCAGGCTCCCCGCTGAGCAGAAAGCCCGATGTGGGGCTCGAACCCAGGACCTGGGATCATGACCTGAGCCGAAGGCAGCGGCTTAACCCACTGAGCCACCCAGGCGCCCCGAATTTCTTAATTTTAAAATTGAACAACTTAACTTAAAGCTATTATTCTATTGGATATTTTTCCAAAAGATGAGGTCCCATTTTAACGGTTATATGACATCACAGCTGTGTCAGTGTGAGTGCTCATGTGACAGGGTTTGTATGCAGATGTTTACATGTGCATAAATAAGACTTGAATAATAACACATGTCCCATACACTGTTCTGTTTCATTAAGTCGATATTAAGTATGTATGTATTAAGCCAGCCACCTTTGTTTTACACTGAAAAACTGAAAAGAAACAGATAATTTGCCCAAAGTCATACAGTTTGTAAATGACCAGTATTTAAACACAGGTATCTGCCCATGTAGCCTATTCCCTTAGCTCTACTCAACATATTCTGTATGCTCCCTTTAAAAACAGACTGCTAAAAGCTGATATTTTCAGTTGTTTCAGTCATTTCATCATCAAATATATATAAAATTATCTTTAAATCTGAATTATTAACTGTAGTCATTTATTTTATTTCTTTAAATTTTATTTATTATTTAAGCAGACAGAGAAAGAAAGAGAGAGAGAGAGCAGGCAGAGGCACAGGAGGAGGGAGAGGGACAAGAAGACTCCATGTTTAGGTGGAACCAATCTCAGAACGCTGAGATCACAACCAGAGCCAAAGTTAAGTATCTGCCACTTAACCGACTGAGACGCCTAGCCGCCCCAATTGTAGACATTTATTCAATGTGCATTTTCTTTTTTTTTTTTTTTAAGATTTTATTTATTTATTTGACAGAGAGAAATCACAAGTAGGCAGAGAGGCAGGCAGAGAGAGAGGAGGAAGCAGGCTCCCTGCTGAGCAGAAAGCCCGATGTGGGGCTCGAACCCAGGACCTGGGATCATGACCTGAGCCGAAGGCAGCGGCTTAACCCACTGAGCCACCCAGGCGCCCTCAATGTGCATTTTCAACAGCATATAAAGAAGGCTTATGGGTATTTTATAGGTATTTTTGAGATACAAAAAAAAGAAAAGGGATTGATAACTTCAGCATATGTAAATCAAAGTTTCAGTATACAAATCATGTTTTAAAAAGATATATGGATGATAGTGAAATAAATGAGCTGCTATACTATGTGTATAGTATATACATTTATATTTTAGTTTTTATTTTTTAAAAGATTTTATTTATTTATTTGACAGAGAGAGAGCTGAAAAGTAAGCAGAGCAGCAGGCAGAGAGAGAAGGGGAAGCAGGCTCCTCACTGAGCAGAGAGCCTGAAGCGGGGTTCAATCCCAGGATCCTGAGATCATGACCTGAGCAGAAGGCAGAGGGTTATCCCACTGAGCCAACCAGGCACCCCTATAAATTTATATTTATATAGTATTAAGTGTATAAATATATATAGGTATAAGCCATATGGAGTACAGGGACTCTTTCAATTAACCAATTACTTAATCAAAAACCAAAAACTCTAAAATGTTCAGACTTTTATAATCGCTCTTCATCATATAACCACCATAAAAAATACAGATAGTGGAGAATGATACTGCTTTTTCAGATCTAGCACAATTTATTCACAAATGAATACATTACTAGTTTAATATAATAGTTCTATAATGAATTGAGTAAAATAAATACTTTCTATACACACACACACACACACACACACACACACACGCTTTTCAAATTTCTTGGAGAATGTACATGTCCTCTCCCTGCCCCCAAGTGAGACTATATGGATCTGAAAAAGGCTGGACTGGAACACAAACATGAAATATGGGAATTGCTGAAGTGTTAGGTTAGAAGGAGCTTAGTATATAATTAAAAACATATGAACAGAAAGTTAAATATTGTCCCAAAATACACTATTTTATTTGGGAATAATTCCTTACAAGACACACACAGCTTGATTCTTGTACATTTTAGTAAAATATTGTGAAATGGCAGTGATAATGTCAGAACAACAACAAAACAGCAAAAAAGGATTTGGGGGGGGAAAGGCAATGTGACATCTTCTACTTCTTCTCAAGTGCATTTGAAAAAATACAAATGGAAGCCCCACGCCTTCATGTGCAGTTGTCTGATGGTATTTGCTTATGGTTTTCTCTTACATTTTTTTCTCACTGAGTAATACAGAATTACAACATACATGCCGCATTAGTCCTCCAAATTCCTAAGGGAATTATATCTCCTTTATGTTCACATGCAACTCCAAAGGAGAGTGATGAGGAGGGCTTTGAAATTCTGAAAATTTTAAGCAAAAGAAATGCCTCTGGTATAGAAGGGGTACTTTTCAGTTAATATAGTGGTTCTGTGTATCTCACTACCTTCTACATAACATGCTGATGCAGTTATTGGAGGCGAAGAAAAGGCCACCGTATCTTTATAATGCGTATAAGAGTGACTCGAGGTTTTTTTTTTAAATCTAGTTTCTATAATTTCTATTAAAGTATTTATTAGTGGAAGAATGTTTTTGTTAAATAAATGTGGCATGAAACACAACCACCATAAACTACTTTCTTTAACTGTCTTGATTATTAAAAATTAAAGATAAGCCTTGAATCCTACAAATAAATGGCTAAAATCTACATAATACATCTTAAGTGTGGCCCTGGGTTAAAGTAATCTTTTTATTTTACCAAATATTAAATATCAGTATAAACAAACTACTATAATAAAAGGAAACAAAGGTATCCAAACTTGCCAAACCAAGTGGAAGTAAGATATTAAAATTGAAAATTTTCAGTAAAATCTCAGAGCTTAGAAACCTCAGAGGCCTATTTTAAGTGGCATTATTGATGACACATGGTATTACTGACAGGGTCTTTAGAATCATGAAGAGCTGATAGTTTTCTCTCTTCCTCAACTTCCTTTTCCTTGAACTCTTGCATTTACTGTTCATAACTCAACAATATTTGTTGAACATCTACTATGTACCAGGTACTAAGTGAAGTGTTAGGGAGGATACTAAAGATGAGAGAAAGCATAGCTCTGCCCTTGAAGACCATAAAAGCTAGGAGTCAAGAGAGAGAAAGGATGTGTATAAACGACTACAATATAATAGAAAGAGGAAAAAGTACAATGGAAGGAGGAAATTAATATTACTAAGAGCCTGTCATGTTACTAGGCACTGCGTTAAAAGTTGTATCTATATTATCTTATTTAAATACTCCTGTATGTATCTGTAGAGGTAAGAAATTATTATCTCTGCTTTACAGATGGGGAAAATGAGACTCAGAATGACTGAGTAACTTGCCCAAGGTCACAGAGCTTATAAGTGAAAACCTAGGGTTTGACGTGCAGCCTATCTAGGCTTTGCTGTCTATGACCCCTCTAGTGTAAAGGAGTATGAAAAGCTGTACACAGGGATGCCTGGGTGGCTCAGCCTGTTAAGCGTCTGCCTTGGGCTTGGGTCATGGTCCTGGAATCCTGGGACTGAGTCCCGCATTGGACTCCTTGCTCAGCAGGGAGCGCTTGCTTGTCCTTCTGCCTACCACTTCCCCTGCATCTACTCTCTCTCTCTCTCTCTCTCAATCTGACAAATAAATAAAATCTTTAAAAAAAATAAGCTGAACACATAAAGTGTTGTGGGGATTCAACAAAAGAGAGAGCAGATATCTTGCTGGAATAAATGTCATGTGAGTATGAAAGGTGACCATATCTGGATGTGTTGAAACTGAGTATATCTAGGAAACTGAGTATATCTGAGTATATCTATCTAAAAGGGAAACAGTTCTGAGAAAAGGTTATTCTAAGAAAAGACAAATGAAAAAAAAAAATATGTGGCTATATTTGGTTTGGATGAAGGATAGTGTTCAGAGCATTAAATGAAAAATTAGTGGGATATAGGGCTAGAAAAAACAGGCCAAATCCAAGGATTTAAATGTTGGGCTAATAATTAGATTTTGTTGGCCTCTAAGTGGTAATCATAGTGAAATTTAAAGTTTTGGAGTCAGAAAAACAACATCATCAGAGCTGTGACAGAAAAACTATATCCATCAGACATATATGGAATGACACTGGCCATGGCTATTCTCCATCCTACCCCTCGATATCTCCACCATCAAGACAGGAAAAAGCTGCCATGTTCCCTTTCCTGATTCACTACCCTCGCAGGCATGACTGGCCAGGCAGTTAGCAGTCATGCCCTCACAGTGTGCAGAATGGAAATGGGGAAGTCAGGATCAAAAGACATAGAAATGTGGGATTCTGTCAGATAGGCAGTGGGCTAGAGGTATTTCACTGTGGTTGGGTAGAGCATGAGCACTTTGACTCTCACACCTGGTAGGAGAGAGGAGAGGAAGAGGAGGACCTGGGATGAAGAGCGTCATATAGACAGGGAATAGTAGACATGGGGAGCCTGGATTCAGCTATCAGAACAGGGATGCCTGAATGTGGGCAGGACCTCAATCATTGCAACTAAGGCCTGGCACCAGGCCCCACTTAGAGCAATGGGTCATCTTCATGTTGGAAAAGAGTCTTCTTAAATGCCTCACATTTAAGGTCCCCATTACACCTACAGATTATTAGATGTGCAGGTGGGGGGCAGGATTCTGGGTGGAATTGGACTCATCCTTGGAATGGCGGGTCTGCAAAAATTGAGAGAAACTTCAACACTCTCCTTGACTATTAATATAAAAGACCATCAAAGGAACAAAGACTGGATCTGTCTTCTTTGTCACAATTTCACAGCCTTATTGCTGTGCCTTTTACATGGAGCTAAATAAATCCTTAAGGTATTGACTTAAATTGTGTTCATATGAATTAATGAATAAATAGCAGGGTGATTTTCATTTCAATAGATAAATTTTGTCCCACCTCCCAAAAAATTCTCAGGACCTCTAGTTTGAAATACAAAAAACGCATCTGTCTTTTTTCTCATTTCCTTCCTCCTTTCTTCCCTGACTTGCTCTCTCATCACTTATTTTTTCTCTTCTTACCCAACCACTTTTCCCCAGTCTCTGTGACATTATTTACCCTATCCCATGCTTTTTCCTCTCCAAGGATTTGATTTCCTTTGATACAATGGATTCAGAGCAGCAACCTCTCCATTCATTTCTCTACCTCTTTTCCCATCTTAACTACAGCTGCTAGAATTGCCTTCCCCCCCCTTCTTCCTAATATGCTTTCACCATCTCATTTCCCTTGTCAAGAACCATTTGCTTACCCATTTAGGTAAATGCAAAGACTCACCTCTCTTCCCTAAGGCCTATTTTCATATTCAGTTTCACACTATCTCTGCCATTTAGCTTTGCAGGCCTCACAATTTCTTAACAATCTAAGTTAAATCCATCTAAGCTGTCTTCGGCTTTCAGAAGATCATCAGAAGAACTCCTTGAATAATAGACATTTTCCCTTTCTACCATCAGTCTACAAAATAAAACCTTATTAATCTGGAACTCCTAACTAAAGAAGGCGTGATACCAAAGAAGCAGAATCTTGCCTTTCCCTCTCTCAGGGAGAGACTTGCACTGAATACCATGAATAAGATGACATGGGAATGTTCAACCTACGCAAGAACACTTTACTGACATAAACATTTACACATGAAAAATGAGTTGCTGATTATAATTCTGTCCAAGTTCTTTAGCCAACTTTAAAGGAGGTGCAATCCCTCAGCTCAAACATTGACAACCCATTTTTAGGAAGTTGGTTGTTTGGAAATCTGATTGTATCTTCCCACAGGAATCCTAATAAAAGATGGTTTATGTTCCCAGATCAACCCACAAAGCCTACTCTTAATGCACCAAAAAAAAAAAAAAAAAAAATTCTTATTGTTCCCTAGAAATGTTTTGGCAATGCTATCCTAATGGAAAATCCACTATAAATTAGGATTTGGGATCAGTCAGTGAGAGTAAGGATTTTTAGTACAGTAGGTAGTCCAACCAAGGAGTCATCCCTCGGTGACATGGTTATGACTTAGGGAGCGGGAGAGAAACTTGGGTTTGAGGACTGGTTAAGGGAACTTGTTTGGAGAAATCTTGTTTAGGTAGCAAACTTTCTTCTTCCTTTTTCTCCCTTAACTAGTTGCAAAGGGAGATGGGAGGGAGAGTAAGGAAAAAGTTTTACAAAGCTCATGCTCTTCCCTTTCCCCACAATTAACAATACGTGCTAAGAAGACCAGCGATAAGGGAGGAGCAGAATTAGCAGGGAAGGAATGTGGCACTTTGGTTGCATTGAAACTTACATATATAAATAACAAAAAATAAGTTCTGAAGAATTTAAGCTCAGAAATCTTATAAAATTTGGGAAATTAAAGAAGTAGATTTTCAAGAAAAAAACTGGGTATCATTTTAAGTCACCAAAGAATTGAAAGAAAAAAGGGAAGACATACCCCAAATTATAAGTTCCTGTATACACTATATATGCTATATGTGAATAAAATCATTTTTAGTAGACCAAAAAACAGAACATGAATATTTTAAGAGAAATTTGATCAAATAAAATAAATCTTTCAAGTATTTAACAACCCTAAAAATTTTCTAATTTAGGTTTTAAATGTACATTGCTTGCTTATTCATTTTATCTACATTAAAAATATATATTAAACAGATTTAATGTGTAGTTTATATAAATCTACTCAGGAAAAAGTGGATTTGAGGTAACATGGTAATGTAAGATATAATTGTATAAAATACTATAACTGTGCTGTACATATTGATAATCACATTTACTACATCATTTCTATGTGTTCATATTTTTAGAGACAAAATTTGTTCTTGGAGGTAAAAGCCTATTTATTTCTACTTTTTGCAGAAGAAATTTCCCAGAGTAGATTAGAGGCTGGGAAAGTAATACATTATGATAGGTGGTAGGGAAAATAAAATGGAGACTGTATATCAAAATACATCTATAATTTATAAAAATATCAGTACATAGTTAATAATCATTAAGCACTAAATGGAAACTTCCATTAAGAATTACTTAATTTAGGGTGCCTGGGTGGCTCAGTGGGTTAAAGCCTCTGCCTTCAGCTCAGGTCATGGTCCCAGGGTCCTGGGATCGAGCCCCGCATTGGGCTCTCTGCTCAGCAGGGAGCCTGCTTCCTCCTCTCTCTCTGACTGCCTCTCTGCCTACTTGTGATCTCTCTCTCTGTCAAATAATAAATAAAATCTTAAAAAAAAAGAATTACTTAAGTTAAAATCTAAACTTGGAAGTTTCTTTGAAAATGTTATGATGATGACATAGAGTTAAGAGGTTAGGTCAAGACTTTTCCTTGGGGACATACCAACAAAACTCTTTGCCTATTTTTTGTGCCCTAGAAAGATGATGTGAGTTATCTCTGGGCTTTGCATTTCCCTCATGTTAATTCTTCCTGAATCCACTGCTTATCCTTTTGCTGTGACAAGAGGGAGACATTTTGAAAATAATGATCATGTGATTCAAGTATCCACTAAAGGCAAACAGATAGCCAAGATGAAGGAAAACCAGAGCAGGTCACTATTTTAAAATGCCAATTCTGTCTTCCTTGAAAGATTCCAACGTTTTCAAGCACAGGCAGTTAGATAGACTTTAATTTTTTAAGTGTCATGATATATTTTCAAATCTTGGTTATAGGGGCGCCTGGGTGGCTCAGTGGGTTAAGCCGCTGCCTTCAGCTCAGGTCATGATCCCAGGTCATGGGTTCGAGCCCCGCATCGGGCTTTCTGCTCAGCAGGGAGCCTGCTTCCTCCTCTCTCTCTCTGCCTGCTTCTCTGCCTACTTGTGATTTCTCTCTGTCAAATAAATAAATAAATAATCTTTAAAAAAAAAATCTTGGTTATAGTGATTCATAATGTCCTGCCCATTCTTGGCTCCCTATGCTGGTTTATCACTGGTTTATCATCTTTCTTCTGCTCATTAACTGTGGCAGAAACTCAAGATTTATTATGAACATGTTCTTCTTCTTAGCTATTTTCTTTAATATCTCATTAACTAATATGCTTTCAATGCTGTCTTTTTGTCCAATTTTCCAAGTCTATATATCTCTATTTGAATTTTTCCCTCTCTGTTTTGTCTGTAGGATTCTTGTACTTGGATGCTGTTCCAGATGTAGGTGCCAAGCCTCACCGCTGCCTCCCTCCAAGGCAGTGTAAGGATGCAGGTCCCACACGTCCTACAGCTGCCTGCATTCCTCTAGCAGCTGGAGAGCGTTGGACCTCCTAGGCCAGACCAGAAGTGCCGGGGAGTTAACACCCAGGCACCATTCTCAACAATAGAGAAAGGGAAATTAGTAGATAAATACATCAATCTCCCCAGCCTTTCAGTGAGCAATTCTGAGACAAGCTCTACCATCTCTCACAGCTTTCTCAGGAATACATCTGTTTTCTGGCCTTCATGTCTCTCCTGTCATTTCCCCCATGCCCTCACAATGCTTTCTGGGATTGTCTCCCAAAAAAATTACTTATACCCAAATCCTTATCTAAAAGACTGCTTTAGGGTAGGCAGAGGTGATGCTAGCAAAGACAGAGGTCCTATTAATACTTAAAATATTTTACAGATTATAATAATCTCTAAACCAGCACTCCAACTTCTTTTATCCTCTGCTATCTTACCTTTTCGTCTTCATTTGTGAGCTGAGTGTAGAGGTTTTTACAGACATTCTTGACTTCTGCCCCCAGTTTTATGGTGTTACCCCATGTGAGTCATGGATCTCTTCCAATTTGTGTGTGTGTGTGTGTGTGTGTGTGTGTGTGTGTGTGCGCGCGCACGCGCCCACGCACATGTATACAACAGCAGGACTGTTATAAGCATTAAATAAAATAAAAGCATGCAAGCACCTTATATTTGACGTCATCACATTACAATGTAGCAGTTCCAAATTTGGTAAATAAGCTACAACTTTCTTTTCTGGGTTTTTTTCCCTCCAATAATTGAGCCAACTTAGAAAGCAAGTGTGGAAATCACAAATAATAAGAGTATTCTCTGATAAGAGTATAAGTTAATTACACACCAAACTTTCTCTCATGAATGTGGTATGGAAAGGACTGCTCTACTGAAGTACGTGGGTTTCTTTGTTTATTTTGCTAGATAGACTTAGACACTGAGCTCATAAAAACGATAAATAATATCCTCATGGTCTGGTATGAGAATTAGCCCACAACAATTTGGATATTGACCCACAAAGATATCATGAAAATTATTTATTTACTAAATAGTCTAGGACAAAAATAGCCAAGGGGAAAGAGACATAAGAGAAATTCAATAAATATTTATGTTATTTATGGGTACTATGGTGTTAAAGGTAAAAACATTAATAATGGATTTCCCTTCTCCATAGCTCCCTACAGACCACAAACAGTATTAATATTGAGTGTGTTGTTTTTTACTGACTCTTCATTTCTGACTCTTCATTTCTTTCCCTTCTTTTATACTTTCATCTTCCTACACATTCCTCCCCTTCCTAAAATTTCCTCATTTTCTTCAATAGGATTTATAGCTCTAAAGATTTTTCTGTTGACTGCATTCACATTTAATTATAAATCAAGTCTTCAGCAGTTGGTTTATATTGAAAATGTAGATCAAATTCAATATCTGCCTGTAATGAATCAAAAGTCACTGGTATGATCACTGTCTAAATAGTCAGTCTGTGTGGATTTACGGCAACATTATTAGTATGTGATTAATCAGTACCTAACGCAAACCAGTTCATACCCGACATCTAAGTCATTTATTCTTACATTAAAGTCCTGTGGCACTGTTTTAGATCAGTTTAGAGTTTTGCTTTGTATGATAGTACGTTGTTAAATTTGCCATCTGGCCCAACAGCTGATGTGGCTCACAAACCCTGCAGAGGCCCCAGAGCTTTACTCCTGGGAAATATTTGGTCTACTGTGTAGTGTCATGATTACTGGTTCATAGCTTTTTTTATAGCCATTGAAAAGAATTGCAGAAAAATCTCCACATGGAGGAAAACCTAAACTGAAATTAATTTATTAGGAAAGAGTTCACTTACCTGAGGACCAGGTTGACCCTGAAATTGAAAAGAAAAAAAAGAAAAGAGGAAAACAATTATAAAATTTTCTTTTTAAGTGACGATTTTCACTACCAAAACTTAAACTAGTTCTGAAAGTCTTTACCAAATGTTTTTGAAGATCATAGACCTAAGTACTGACAAATTTTACATTGTGGTTTTGAAAAATCATATTATATCTTGCTATTTTAGTTCTATGCTATTTATCTGAAATCTTGCTATCATGGTCTGTTTTATATTAACTCCAAAATGACTCAGGGGCTTTAGTATGCGCTAGAGTTAAATTGGAGAGAAAAAAAAGGTAAGAGGTGAACTATGTTATCATAATGACTGGGTTACTTCAACAGAGGGCCTTCTAGCACAGACTATTACTATGAGCTACCTATTCAAAGAGCACAATGACAAGAAAAAAAGAGGCAGATATTTTTAGTTTTAGAATTCCCTGAGTCTTTGGAGTTCTCATTGTTTCAATAATCCTTTAAGTCAATTTTGAAAATAAACACCTATCTTTTACTCTGTACAATCCAACCTAAGGGCATTTTAAAAGAATATAAGAAGCTTTAGGCTCAATTAAAGTGCATCAGAACTCCTCACTCGGTCGATAGTTCACGGAACCATTGGACGATCTAATTCGGTTTGAATGGCACTTTTCTGTTCTTTAAGCTAACAAAAATTTCAAAGCAGCATTGACTGTAAATGCTTCTCAAGGAAAATCACCTGTGAATAAAAGTATTGATTACACATCACCTTCTTCTCTAATTGGGTTTCATATAAGAAGAGATGAAAGAAAAAGTGTACATCAAGTTAAGGAATCTTTAAAAATAAATTAATAACGTACAATTTCATTATACCAGCTGTATGTCACTGGGTATCCATCTAGAAAGCACAGAACTAATACAACTCCCAAAGAACACTCTCTTTCTCTCTGCCCCCCTCCCTCTCTCCTTCTCTTACTCTGTCTCTCTCAGACCCTCTCCAGGCTTGGAATTTCTCTAGGTACTTATTCTCTAACTGACTGGGAATAGAACAGATGATTTTTAAGAGTTTTGTCTGAAAATGTAGTTTGCCAGGTTTTATCTAATCAAACCATTTACTGTGGATATTACTCACAGCAATCCTGTATGCTAGTGGTGGTACTTTCCAAGTACTGGGCACGTTTGGACATGTTAGTCCATTTATTCCTTATGACAGCTCTGCATTTTACAAATGAAGAAACTGAGGCTCATAGAAATAAAGCAACAGTCACACAGCCAATAGGTGGAAAAGAGAGAATTTAAACCCAAATCTGATCCACAACGGTATCAGGGCACCCTTCAACTGAGAGGATGCTCTAAACTTCCCAACCACTCCTGACTGCAAGCAACAGCGTGAATCTCTGCTTAGAGATGTAGAGCCAGGACCAGCAGGCACCCAGCCTTTTAACTGATACTTGTATACAAACCAGGTCAGCTAAGGATCTTGAGGGTAACAGACAACCCTAAAATTAGCGCTGAACTTGGGGAACCTAAGGTAGGTGGAGAGCCCTGCCTCCATGTGAATGCAGATCTTCCCAAAGCCATGTAATGGACGAGATTACAATATGTGCTCACTCCCACTTATACTCTGCCTCTCTCTCTCTGGATGCTTTAAGCCTCTGACCTTCCTAAAATTTCAAACTACTGCAAACTCAGAAATGTGAACATGCATCTTTTAATTTTTTCTTTTTTAGGATTTTTACTTATTTATTTGTCAGAGAGAAAGAGAGGGAGAGAGAGAGAGCACAGGCAGACAGAATGGCAGGCAGAGGCAGAGGGAGAAGCAGGCTCCCTGATGAGCAAGGAGCCCGATGTGGGACTCGATCCCAGGACGCTGGGATCATGACCTGAGCCGAAGGCAGCTGCTTAACCAACTGAGCCACCCAGGCATCCCTGAACATGCATCTTTTAGAGAAATCCAGAACACATTAGATCTTTTATATGTTGTTGTTGTTGTTGAAAACACAAAGGTAGGATTGTCTAAAATCAGAAATACTTTCGACAAAAGAATAGTTTAGCATCATTGCTGAGATTGTTTGATTCCTACAATTGTTCTATGCATGACAGACTATTCCTGTCTATCTTTAAAATGTGGCATTCCTGGGGTGTCTGGGTGGCTCAGTCAGTTAGGTGTCTGCCTTCGTCTCAGGTCATGGTCCTGGGGTCCTGGGATCAAGTCCTGCCTTCAGCTCCCTGCTTAATGGTGAGTCTGCTTCGCCCTCTGCCCTTCTTCACTGTTTATGCTCTCTCCCAAGTTCTCACTCATGCTCTCTCTCCCTTGAATAAATAAATAAAACCTTTTTTAAAATGTGGCATTCCTGCCATTGCACTGAACAAAAGATTTCAGCATAATGTATGCACATATTTATGTTACTATAAACAAATACACATTAGGTTCTGGATTTTATGTTAGTGGTGGTGAAAACAATCAATAAGTGACAGTAAAATTGAAAAGTTGACTTTTACATAAGTATTAAAAATTATGTAGTACCAGGAGACTCAGACTACTACAATGTATGATGCAAATTTCAAGTGTCTGTGGTGTGCATGAGTGAGTGAGTGAGTGTGTGTGTGTGTGTGTGTATACATAGTGGGGAACATGAAAAGGAGGGATGGAAGAGGGTGGTAGACAGGCTTCCCTCCAAAGCAATGCATATAACTTGACAAATTTGATTAAGTCTCCTTAAAACATGGATTACACAGTGTAAGCCTTACACAAGATTCCAGGACTGACTACCTCAAATCTTCTCACTCAGTGGGATGTAACAAAGATTCCCCAACAGATACCTAGAATACTGTAAGGTAACAGTCTAATGGCTGGAGTCTTGTAGTCTTCTGAATAGAGCTATGTGGATCAATGAGGAAAGTGATCAAAGGACAGGTTCAGTGGGCATGGCAGTGGCAGCTTCCCTTATGGGAGTGCAGAGCATAAGAAGGAGATTGGACAAGAGCCCAAAAGTGATGGAACAGGGAGCAGAAACTCCGTAGTGATTGAGGACCCTGGCCATGAAGACTTTTTCCACACCAATCATGAAAGAAATATCTCAGAATTGCTTTAAGCCGCTTCTGAGTAGTTCATTGAGAAATCCAAGTATTCTCATTCATTTGTGGGTATTTTCTAGTCTATTCTAATTTACGGATAGTGAATGCTATTAGTAATCAACTGTGAGAGTTAATTTTATTCGGTTTTCTAAAACACACTCCTAATAAATAGTTATAAATTACGACTAAGGTTTACAAAATACAACTTACGCTGAATTTTTAAACAAGGAATTCCTTAAAAGGACGTTTTCCCCAAGCAAATCACCAAGCTGTTTCGAAAACTCAAATCTAGGATAATCAAGAGCCATCCCAAGGGTTAAATCACAGAAATACTGAAGTTTGAAAAGTAGATGCAAAGGTAGAGAAGGCTGAGCTCTGTGAGTCACTGATTTACTCTATGTCAACAGATCGATACAATGCCCTCCAGGCAGCTAAGGCACCAGCGTGAAGAAAAAGAAACAGCAGGAGGAGTGATTTTAAAAAGTGGTAATCAGAACAGCATGGTGGAAAACAATCAGCCAGTAGCTGATGCCTGACAGAAAAGTGTTCAAAGCAAGTTGAAAGTTTTGTGAGGCAAATAAACCACAATGGAGCATGATAAATGAGATGACATATCACTTAAGTATCTATCGTTACTTTAGGCAATTAAAGAGCCATATTAACGGTTCTCGGTTAGGCTGTTATCACAATTATTGCTGCCAGAAAGTGCTAACATCCTTCTCTAAACCGACAAAGCCATTTAGATTTCTGACTGAGGCAATTAGTTTCACTACATGATATTTTTTATGGGTGGTAAATCTGTGTCACTCCTTTTCAGATGGGAAAAATGCCATTTTCCCATTAACACATGCACAGCCAAGGGACACAAATTTGTACTTTTAAAGTACAATCTTACTTTGAAATAGTAATTAGGTTAACAGACCCACATACATCTTTACTGTGGTAAATTCTGAAATAAAAATACTCTCATTTACAAAAACTTGAGGGAATATTAGTATTGTTCATGCAACTCTAAAAGTTGCTACCTCTGCTTCAAGATAATTAGAAAGAAATTACTTCAATAACTTAGAAACTCATCCTTAACAATCCCAAACTTGCTACTACATTTAGTACCCTCAGATGCAGATTCGTTCCAATTTCTTGAATTGAAAGAAAACACTTCAAAATAATAACTTCTAAGTGTTGCATTTTGGAGCCCTTACTACCTAAAAAGATCATTGGAAGATGATGACTGTAATTTCATTCTCTCTTTATAAGTCTTAAATCCACACATTTGGACGTCAAGTTTATTTTTCTTTTCGGGTGAAAATAGCATCTAAAGTAGACATCCAGGTAAAGCTTTAGAATGACATGATAGGAACTCTGAGCGGAAGCAGGATTGTTCTGGTGGCAGGATGTTTTGAGGACCCATAGATCTTAGCATAAAGCCATCTCAGTGGGATCCCTCAACCTTTCAAGTATCGCAGTCTGACCTAGAGTCTGTGTCACTAAGTGGAGCAGATATGCTCTACCCCTGTAGTACCAAAAAGAGGCATCTTGCCCATCCTCCACACATGATGAGCTTGTTGACATTTCTTCCCCAGTATCCCAGTGCCCAAGTTAAAAGGTATTTCAGAAACAATTATTAAATTCCTAAGAGGTGAGGCTATTTTGACTAGTCCAAAGACATGATTTCCAGTATCTCAAAGGAACTGTTAATAAGTCTACTCTTCTTACACTACAGGATTAGATTTTCAAAATGTACCTTCTCAATCTAATAGCCTCTTTGCTTCTGGTCCCTGCAGAATAAACACATCTATGTCAAAGATGAGGTCTTTCCTCTCAATGGAATCATCTTCAGATAAGAGAGATGGAACTAAGAAAGAAGCCTGTGGAGGCTTCAAAGGAGGACGTACCTAACTATACACATGCCACTGAACAAAAGGCATGAGAGTTCCATCCTGAAGAAAAATCACTCCCTAGTTTGATTAAGCCCCATAGCCAATTAATGTGAGAATATTATATTCAATTACTTTGTAAATTATAAAATGCCATACAAATGCAGCATGGCAATTTATAGTAGCTTATAAAACCAATACCAACAATTCATTCCGCTAATTCAAGTTTAGATAAAAAGTGTCTATTAATTTTAAAAACAAATTAACATGCAAATGATATACTACAGAGAAAAGCAATTGAAGAAATAAAGCATTATGGATTATGTGTATTAATTAAAAAATGACTTAGCAAAGACTGCATAATCTTTCAATGTCTGAAAGCTGCTCATGCTTCCAAGGACTTACACGCTTGACTGAAATAAACATTATTCATAATTTATACTGCCTGTTGTGTTACCCTACAGGATAGATATTAATAATTCTTACTTTAGCCACATACACATAATACTACTTAGATAAGAGTATTTCAATTTAAAGTTTTCTTTTAAAAATTATTTAATCCCTGGTGGTTTTAATTCTGGGAAAGAAATGCCATATTCTACTCCAGAGGAAACAAAAAGCTATAGTTTCAAGCCTGGTGGGTATACACTTTCTAAAGTTTGAGAGAGTGAGAGCAAACATGGAGATGGTTTGGTTGGGTTCAATATAAAGAAAACAAAAATTAATTCAAAATGGAAGATTTGGGGGTGCCTGTTTGGTTCAGTCAGTGAAGTGTCTGACTGGTGATTTTGGCTCAGGTCATGATCTCATGGGTTGTGAGATCGAGCCCAATGTCAGGCTCCACACTCAGCAGGGAGTCTGCTTGAAATTTTCTCCCCCTACTTGTGTAGGTACTCTCCCTCTTTCTCTTTCTCAAATAAATAAATCTTTTTTTAAAAAAGGAAGATTTGGGGCACCAGGGTAGCTCAGTGGGTTAAAGCCTCTGCCTTCAGCTCAGGTCATGATCTCAGGGTCCTGGGATTAAGCCCCACATCAGGCATTCTGCTCAGCAGGGAGCCTGCTTCCCCCTCTCTCTCTGCCTGCCACTCTGCCTACTTGTGATCTCTATCTGTCAAATGAATAAATAAAATCTTTTAAAAAAATGGAAGATTTCTTCCATGATATTTGCCTTTCATAATTAAATAACATAACTTAAAGATTTACTCTTATATACAAACAGATTAACGTATCCTCACAATAATTAAAAAGCATTATTATATTTTCTAACACAATACCATATTTATCTTTTCAAGATTAAATGCTCATAGTGAGAACATAGAAAAGTAAAGAATTTTATCATGTGCATGTTTTGTCATTAAAAATTTCATAGACTAAATGTAAGAAAGATAAGGAGTCTACATTAATTTACAATGTTAGAATTTATTGGATTCCTACCATTCTCCTGAGGTTGATTTGAATTTTTGCTTACATATTTCTATATACATATTGAAATATTTATAAATATACAGATACATTTGTATTTTTTGTATTTTATTTTCACTTATATTTTATTTTTATTTTATATTTATATTTATTTATATATTATTTCTTTATGATATAACACTGAAAAATCAGTTATTCCAGTTATGAATTTAATATATTTTACTTACTTATATTGTGGTATATAAAACACAGATTATACATTTTTACGATACAATTGTACATGTGTGTACATATGTGTTCACTCAGACCTATATTTGTAACTCTATCTCTATGAAGGAAAGGAAAGAAGGAAGGAAGGGAGGGAATGAGAGGTGGGAGGAGGAAGAGAGGAAAATGTATACTTCTGGGGAGTGGACTTATAGGTAATTATTCCATCTTTAGAGGTTTCTATACTGGTCAAAACGTTACTAGCCCCATGTCTTGATTGTAAAAATATTTATCAGGGGCGCCTGGGTGGCTCAGTGGTTAAGGCCTCTGCTTTCGGCTCAAGTCATGATCCTCTGATCGCATCTGGCTCTCTGCTCAGTGGGGAGCCTGCTTCCTCCTCTCTCTCCCTGCCTGCCTCTCTTGCCCACTTGTAATCTCTGTTTGTCAAATAAATAAATAAAATCTTTAAAAAAATATTTAATCTTTAAAAAATATTTATTTTTAATCTTTAAAAAATATTTATCACACAATACTTAATTCACTACAGAAAACTTTTAAACAGAATCTTAATTAGGTTGTTAAATTTTTTCCATACTAAATTCATTCATTCAAAGATCTAGGTCCATAATTTTGAATTCCATTTCCAACTTCTCCTAATTCAGGCTCTTTTTAATTACATGGAAGAATGTTGTAAAAGTATTAAAACTATTCTTCAAAATTCGATAAGCAAAGGTTTTGAATTTACTTTCAGTGTATGTCCCACATCACTGTTATGAGTAGATTAAGAGTAGGGAAGGGGGCAGGAGAGTTCCAGAGTCAATCACCTGATTATAGGAAATCATGGATCCAGATAGTACAGGATCCCAATTAGGCAAAGTTTGTTAGAACCTTTGCTATTTTGCAAAGTTTTGGGGATTTGGCTGTGTTATTTCATGGAGTTACTTGGAAAATTTATGCTTTAGGCTATCAGTGTGTGTATCAAACTTCTAAAACATAATACATATCCAAGTCTTTTCACCAACTGGCATGCAATCAGGAAGGGCTCTCAAGGTCTAAATAAATGACAAGTTTTACAAACATATGTTTGGTAGGACACAATAAACATACAGAATACATGTGAGGACAGACACCTGCTCAGCTTCTATAGTTTAAAAACACATGCTTTTTGAAGAATGCAAAGGCATCTTTTACTACCTTGTCAATTTTTATTGTATATATATCTTAAACTGATTTCTCCAAAATAGAAAAAAAATGTTTATTAACATCTTTAAAAGTGTGCTATTCTGATTATTCCAGATAAATACTGAAAATGAATTTATAAACATCTATCAAGCTTATTAAATTTATGTCGGTGTCAAATTCCAATTTTCTAAATAGTGTGCAAAAGAAGGGTGTTAACAGTGTACTCTAGAGCTGCCTCTTCTAGATGTTTTGCATTAACAGATAAGTGCTAACAGAGTAGTTAAGTTCATAATGCCTGAGTTACATAATGCTTATTGCTCCAGCGAAAAAGAACCCTAAATATGAAAACTTATTTTAAAACTGGGGAAAAGAGGTCTTGTAAATTGAGACGCTCATGTGCCTTCAGATCCAAGATGTTTGGGTCTACAAGGTAATAACTACTACTTACAGACTACCATAAGACACCAAAAACATTATAAATGACACCTCTGTTACAATAACCCTGCAAATTAGGGATCATTTGTCATTGAACAATCCAAGTCTCAGAGAGGATAGGGTCCCCAAAATTACACAGCTTCTAAAAGGGGAAGCTGGAATATGAACATGGGTCTGACTTGAACCCTTTTGTGTTCTCATTTGCATGATGCTTGTGACTGAAGCCATGGGTTTGGAAGAGATTCCCCCCAAAGGGAAGCATGAAGAAGGGATCCTTAACCCTTTTTTGAATTGAATAAAAAGTTATTGTTGCTATGAGAAATATTCGTACATGAAACACTTAAAATTTTACACACACACACACACACACACACACACACACACACACAGACTTCCTTAAGTCTACCCATCAATTCTCTACTGAATCATTCACCCCAATATAAGAGAAATATACCCCTGGGTGGAGAAATAGAAATATTTCAGGAACAAGAGACGAACAGTGTCCCATAAAGGAAACAGGAGGAAAAGAATTAAAAACAGCAGCAAACTAGAGTTATAGAAGTCAAGATTGGAAAGAATTTCAAAAAGAGAAATTAAAATGAGGACCAAAAAGAGTCCATTGCATTTAACCAATAGGAAGTCAGAATCTTTCATGTAATTAATTGAGCAGTGAGGTGAGGAAATTAAGACAAGAATAACCTCCTTAGATGGCAAGTGGCTGTCATCTGAAGGTCAAGTGTGATAGGTCATTAATGGCTGCCTGGAGTGATGGGTTACAAGAAGGTTCTGATTGGGAAAGGTGCTTGGATTAACCACCAAAGGGTAAAAAGTAGAAAGTATGTGTACCAACAATTTGCCAACCTGTGTAGACAATTCTTTTGAACAACTGTGTGTGAGGGAAGAAAAGAAATAGGATAGTAGCTAAAAGGGACACAAGGCTGAGGTTTTTTTTGTTGTTGTTGTTTTTTTGGTAACGTGAGAAAAGATTTGAAAATGTTTACAAAACTGACAGAAAACATAGCTAAGAGAAAAAGAAACAGCTTGTAGAGAAAAATAAATATGTAAGAGAACACAAAGAAAGAGAGAATAAGGGTCAGGAGATGGGGCATCATTTTGTCTGAGAAGAGGAGAAAGTGAGGACAGATACAGATACATTTGGATATACAGAGACAGAAAATGGAGGTATTCCATGCCCTAAATCTCACAGGACTCTGTAGTTTGCTGGCTGTGTGATGAGTGTGGGAAGAGTGAGGCTGAGTGTTTATTCACTCAGCTAACATTTGTTAAGCACCCCCAGGTTGCCAGGCATTATTTAGGTACTAGGAATATGGTGAATAAAACTAAGTCCCTGCTATCATTCTTGTTGGGGGAGATAAGACTGTTAAGAGAATGTTTATAAAAAATGCTGCAGGTGGTGGTAACAGCTAAGAAAAACATACAAGGATAAGGAGGCTATGAGAGCCACTCAGTGGGAGGGTGTCATTTTATAGGGTGGTCACAGAACGACTGTCTAACCAGAAGAAAAGGGGGAAAAGGAACAGCAAGTGGAGAGACCAGTAAGGGGGAGATAGGGTGTTCAAGTAACTGCCAGATTTGCAGATAGATTGAAGAGGGTGAGGGTGTGTGGAAAAAAAGAGAAGTTACGAATGAGTCCAAGGTTTGCCTGGGACAAGTAAAGGAATGGAGATGCCATTTCCTGATGGGGGATGGCTGTGAGAAAATTAGCTTTGCAGAGTAGCAGCTCAGGAACTGGTTTAGGACATGTTAAGTCTGAGATTTCTATGAAACACCCAATGGAGATGTTGAGTAGAAGGTTGGATATCCAAGACTTGAATTCATAGAAGACGTCAGGATAGAGATATAAATTTGTGAGCCATTGAGATATAGATAATACATAAAACCATGAAATTATATGGGATCACCTACAATATAAATAAAAACAAGGAAGAAAAAAGGTCCAAGGACTGAGCCTTTGAGCATCCAAACAGGTACTGACCATGAAGAAGAAAAATAATAAGCAAGGCTGTGGAGAGGCCAGTGAGGTAGGAGGAGTGCCTTGAAAGAGTTATGTCAAGCAAGGGGATAAGAAGAGAAAGTGCTACAAGAAGGGAGTGATCAAGTGTGTTGAATATAGTCCAGTTCTAGTCCAGTAGAACCCTAACTACTAAATTTGTCATCGTAAAGATAATCAGTGATCTTGACAAAAATGATTCCAGCAGAGTGGTAGAGATGAATGCCTTGTTAGATTTAAGAGAGAATGAGAAAACAATATTTTGGTGACTGTGGACAACTCTTTCTATGAGTTTTGCTGTAAAGGGCAGTGGGAGTAAACAAATACAACAGTGTCTGGGTAAAGGTACGGGGTCAATGAAGTTGCTTTTGTTGTTGTTATTGCTGTTTAAGATGGAAGATATGGCTTCACTTTATGCCAATAGAATTATCCAGTAAGGAGGAAAAATCACTGATTGGGAGGGAGACAATTGCAAGAACAATGCCTTGAGCAAGGCAGAGATATTAGCTTAACTGCACAAATGAAGGGGTAGTTGATCCCTTGTAACAGGAAGAGAGGAGGGTATATATGTCAGTAAATTATCAGATCTGCTGGTGGGAATGTATGGAAGCTATATTCTGATTGCTTCTATTTTCTCAGGGAAATAAGAAACAAGGTATCAACAAAGTTAAGTGTATAGGAGATGCTGGAGGATTCAGGAGCAAAAAAATTTTGAAATAACTAAGAAACAGACAGTCACTGGATTATGAACATCGATCAGGGGTCCAGGAAGCATGGTGGATCCTTGTGAGATTAGTGGTGTGAATTTAAAATGAAACCAATTAACTGGGTTGTTTTTGTCCTCCTTCTTTAGTGATGTGGGTGCAGGTGCAGAGTAGAGGGTGAGTTGTATTTTGCCAGGCTTGGGTTTCCCCAGGCTAGGCAAGAGAGAGGAAGAAGAGCATTTGCAGGTGTATGCAAGAGAGTGATTAAAATGACACACTATGACATGTCATGTATCAAGAAGGAAAGTGAGGATACGGGAGGTGTGTAGGTAGTAGTCTCCATATCTCTGTTAGATATAAATATTTTGTTCTTCCACATTACTTTTGTGACATACCACTCTCTGAACTCTATTTAATATGTTCAATTGCACAAATGCTTTTGTAAATTAGTAGAACGTATGATGTGTTGATCTGTGGTTATAGGTTTTACCAGAACTGTTTTAACAGTTTCTTGAAACATGCTGTTATTTTATTTTAGTTATTTTATCTATTTCTTTAGACTTAGTTGTAGGAATATAGTCTCAAAAACAAAGTCTAACAATAATAAAGATGTTATCTATATTTATTCAATAAGGACTCAAAAATCATTGAAGTATTGAGTAATTACACAAAATATTTGCCTGAAGTACTCAAGATTTCCTTACAATTCTGAGTGTCTTTAGACATTATTCATGACAAGCTACTCTAAAATTTATATGGATCACCCATTTCCTACATTTTCTGTAACAAGGATAAATAAACTTTACCAACCAAGTCACAAAACTTTAAGGGTTACGGCATCTATGCAAATGAGGCACTGGAAATGCTGGAGAAAGAAATATAGCTCTTAGAGCACTCAGGCACTCCCAGCAGGATGGACTGACTGAAGTTTAAAACTTCACTTTTACTCTATCAAAGGGAATGACATCTTATTTTGACCAAACCGAGGCTCAGTTGGACCTGCAAGTCAAAACCTGTGGCTCAGTCTCTAAAGAGACCTTTAGCCCTCATGACCTCCCTGCAATCCTCCAGGCTCCTGATGTCTAGCACATCCTTGTCTGGTTATCTCTTCAGCCTTCCATGCCCGCTGTCCATTCCTTGTCAAAATCCCATCCAATATTACACTAGATATTAACTGACTAGAATCTAAATAAAAACTTGAAACATAACCTGCCCCCCAAAAAAAAGAAAAAAGAAAAAAGAAAAACAAACCCTATACAGACTTTAAGGCTGTCATAAAGATTTGCCCGATTTCCCACAGCTGATGGGAAATTTATTTCTTAATATCCACAGATTGTTTTCTTAATTCCTTTATGATATTACATTCTGCCTAAAATTATATCTTTTGGCATCTTCTCTCCCCTATTAAATGGTATGCTCCTTGAACAGCTAACACTTAACCATGCTGTTACAACATACCAGGCACTGGGCTGTTTCCTTTGTACACACTAGTGGATGCCATTATTAGCCCATTTTACAGTTGTGGAAACTGAGACAAAAAGAGCTTGAGTGACTTACCCAGGATCACACAACTATTAAGTAGAAATACTGAGATACTATTAAGTAGAAATACTGAGATATAAATTCAGAATCCAAAGCCTATGCTTTTTTCCTTATGCTCTACTGCACCTTGGACAGTGGAAGGTAAACAATAAATATTGGGTTTAAAAAAATTCATCTTTATATGAATTTCCATTCAACCAACCTACTAAATTCTAGGCACTGTGGTGGTGCCAGGGGGAAAAAAAAAAAAAACAAGGAAAAATATGGCATGGACTCTTCAACAGGGAATCCACAGTCACAAACAACTGAGAAGTGAATACATCTTCAGATTCCCATACTTTACTGGGTTTTTTCTTCCCACACAACTGAAAGGCCTTGTGACAAAGTCTCCAGTTGTAAAAACTAGTTATAGTGCTCTCTTGTCACTGCAATAAAATTGATTGTATTAAAAAATAAGCCACCTTAATTTAACATTCTATGGTTGTACAGTTGGTGATGCGGGGACTGAATTAGATACTGTAATGCAGTCTTCGAGAGTATATTGAATACACTTCATTTCTTCTGTAATATAGATGTTCTCAGTTGAGACAGGGAATGTAACTTAGCATTTTCAGAGCCACTGGCTAAATTACCTCTATTGATGAGGCTCGGCAGGTTCTTTCTGAATGATTCTAAATAACTGCCTAGGGATAAAAGATAGTGCTCCATGGGCTGTAGCCACAGCATGCTCAGAGCCTACTGGGAAGAGAATAAAGCACAAGGTCCTGTGCATGAATGGTTCTATGTTCTGCCTGGAGCATGGCTGACTGACCATCCCTGAATTTGTATAAATGAAAGGAAGTAGGCCAAGGTAGACATTTGTATTAATAATTGGTGTGTATGAAGTAAATTAGGCTATCCCAACAGGTCCTTCCTAAAAGAGTGGAAAGGCAGTACAAGTCTCTAGAAATAAAGTCTGCTAAAGCAATCTTTTCAAAGCTTTTGACAAACTGCAAACCTCAGCCATTTTTTTCTCATTGAAAGGAGAGTTCAGGGAGAACTTTCAGTCCGGTTCACATGTGTATGGGCGCGCGCGCGCGCGTACACACACACACACACACACACACACATAATGTATAGGTGTATGAAGCATGAACTAGGAAATCAAGAGTTACATAGCATTGTCCTTATTCACAACGGAAGTCAAGGGACCTGGTTCTGTCGTTAAGCGGAGGGAGGATTTTTCACCAATGTCAGAGGGCAGGTGGAGCACAGTTCCAGGTTCCTTTAGCTCCGTGTATATTCCCACGTGCACAATCTGTAGTACAGTGGAATCTGGGCCCCTTATCTGTACAGTTATGTTGAGACTGCAGGCAGGAACAACAAGAGCCATCCCAATAAGAAGAAAGAAATTGAGAAATTCAACCAAACCATTATTAAGATTTCTAATTTTTTGAAGAAAACAATAAATCTGAAAACGTTTTGCTTTCTGATCCTAAAGGATAGAATTTAACCTGCTTATTTCCTGGTGTAGAAATTTCCCAGTTTTCTAAATTCTTCTTTTCAACATGTCCTTTTCATGAAGAGCCCATAGTAGGGAAAGAATGGTGAGAAATAGTAATCCCATTCAGTAATGCTATAGAATCATATTTTGATCTAACCTCTATAGAAAAAGAAATGAATCTGTTTGGCAACAATATCCTTTACATCAAAAAATACATATCATTCAATCTTATGTCATTTCATAATGATTTTTTTTATTTTCACTTGTATAAATACTAACCACGTCTAAATAAGATTTGAATCCAAAAGAGCAATCAAAGTTTATAAAAAATGCCAAGTCATTCAAATATCTTAACTCAATTCAATAATAAATAGATTTCCAAACTTTCTCTTAACCTATTTTCATTGAAATTGGGGTAAAACATAAGATTTAACTCAAGTAATTAAGGAATAATACTACTTAAATGTAGGAAATAAATTTCCTTCATGGTGTGATTCTATTTCTTAACTATGCAAACATTTAAAAAACAAGAATGTAAAAGTTTATGGCTGATTAAAACCTGAAAGACATTATTACCTAAAAGCCCTTATTTTTCTTAAGAAACTGAAACCTCCATGTGCAGAAACAGAATGCACATGACTAATTCATCTTAAGCAAGAAATACACTTGATGTGGCTTGTGCCATGATGATGAGAACACAATAAACTGTGAAAAATGTCATTTCTGGAAAATTATTTGGCTAGTGTTCAGCAAGAGACGAATCTTTGTAACAGATGTGACATGATGACTTTGATGAATTGAACTTATTAAAATATGGAGATTTTAATAAAGATTTTATTTATTTATTTGACAGACAGAGATCACAAGCAGGCAGAGAGGCAGGCAGAGAGAGAGGAGGAAGCAGGCTCCCTGCTGAGCAGAGAGCCCAATGCGGGGCTCGATCCCAGGACCCCGAGATCATGACCTGAGCCGAAGGCAGCAGCTTAACCCACTGAGCCACCCAGGCGCCCAAAATATGGAGCATTTTAGAAGATATTCCCTGAAAACTGAATTAATTTAGATAGAATATACTGTATGTCAATATTCACACAGCCATTTCCATCACTGCAGAATAGATCTGTGTCAGTGAGATGATGTCTTCCTTTAAATACCTGCTTGGGGCCACTTTTTGTTCTCTAATTTAAAAAGTGAAGAGGAAACTTGGACATACTCTCTGGGGTTTCCACCAGCTAGAAGTCTATAATTTTTATATTTTATGCACTCGGAAGCTTTCCATGTTTGAAGATAAAAATATCAAAAGAAGATCTCTCTTCTAAAAAAAAGGTTTTTTTCTACTTAACAGAAAAGTCTGAGCTACAAGGCATTCTGAATAAAGAGTGGATATCTTGGTCAATCACTACAGACATATCATTTTTCAATTTGTTACAAAGAAACTAAAAGCCCATAAATATGAATATTAGCACTTAATACTCTATTATGGGGCTTTAGTGTCCCATAATGTATATATTGGAATGTTAGACAAGGAGTCAGTCTTATATAAGTGGATGTATTCTTATTTACTGGGCTTCATATGATGCCCTTAATGGATCATGCCAAACCACATTAAGCTAATTTTGGTTATAGTTTAAAAGTCAGAAGTTTGATGATCTGTAATTTAGGAATCTATTTAGATACCATTCTTGGTATCCTAATGCATTTAAAAGGCTAGCTAGCACAGAGTGAGACAAGATGAGAACAAATATGTGACAAAAGATGTCATTTTTAAGAGACTGATCATGTGATTTTAAGACCAAGCCACCTATAGCTACTTTCAGCAAGCAAAAGCAAGATGTAGCAAAGAAATGTTCCACACTTAAAATGATGCTGACTTCCAATGCCCAAAAACAAACATTCTCATATGAACTGTCCACTTTGAATGTTATCAAAACACTTCCTAAAAAGAATGCTTATATTGTTCATGGCATCTAATTTACAATACAACAAGGGTATTATAAATCACCGAAAGTACTAAAGTAGGTGACATCTTAGCAATCACTGTACTTTAGGGCAATAGACTGAATTCCTGCTTCTATAGAGAAATAAGACAGGTCAATTTTCACTAATAATTTATAATGAATGAAGGCATTCTTATTTACTCTATTTTTAACAGAACAGAAGTCTAGAAGATTAGCAAGGTGCTTTAGTTCCTAGAGTTTCCAGAAAGTACTGGAAGTTCTAAATATGAAAGAAATTGCCTATTCTTCAATGACAAAATAAAAACTTCCCCCTCCTCACAGTGACAAATAGGAGTGTCTCAATCCAAATTCATTTGCCTTGTGGTTTTGATTAAATATATACACATTGGAAACTTCATATTACAGAGAATGTACAATTCTTACAGTGAGATTCTTACAAATTATGATATTTGATATGAGGTCAAGCAATCTTCCATTTTGTTCAAAATGTTCCAATGACCTGAAATTGTCATCAGTTTATGTTCTGCAAAGTCTCTCTTCCTAAAGTCTATTCATACCGCCAAACTAAAGTTTAAGATTTTTCCCTCCCTCTAAACAGGAGAGGTAATGCCTATGAGAAAATAACATTTTTAACAAATAAAACCCAGGGGATCTAGTCGGGCAAAGGAATAAATCCTCATCCTTTGCACAACTTTCAAACTGGAAAACAATACAAGAATTCAAAAATCGCTTCTTTTCAATTCATGCTGTATAATGTACAAAGTAAGTTTTATGTAATGGCCATGCCAGATCCACTTTGCTGTCAGACATGAGAATTCAATGGTTAGAGGCTTAACTTTAATATGCAAAGTAGAGGGTTGGGCGGAAATGGAGGGGGGCATCAGGATAAATAACCAACACAACTGGAAGTAGGAATTCAGATCATTTCCTATCTGGGGATATACAGGGCATATTGGAGAATGGTCAGACTACCTGAAAGGAAACCACAAGCTGATTAGTTCCACTCCAAGGGATGGTTTTTAAAAACCCGTTCTTATTCTTTACCATTGATTGGATGTCTAAATAGAAGGCTACATATGGCGAAAGATACATACATTGGGTCATTATAACAGAAAGGCGATAAATTATTCGGGGTGCCTGCAGAGAACTCTGTAATCCACTCTTTCCATTTTCACTCTCACCTGTGAAAAAGCCTGAAACTCATGCCAATTGGTTGTTAATAATGTGCTCTGGAAGGGAGCAAGTTGAAATTGTTCCCAAAACTGCAAATCAAGAGACAAAGTATGTGTGTCTACTACTGTTGAATGAAATTATATATCAGAACAAAAGACCGTGTCTGCAGTACAGGACTAAAGTATGCTTTCATGTGTCCTATAAAATCCAAAGCTCTGGGCGGCACAAAGCTCTGGAGTGCTTATATTTCTACTCCCAGAAGAATATCATAACATAGATGCAGCTAACAGAAGCCTCCAAAAGGAAGTTTGTGATATGAAATGTAAAATAATTGTTTTTTAAATTTGTAGTTTCCAGATTGAGTTTCTACTGTGCCTGCCAAACATTCTCCTTCTTTTTCTGTGGGTTAGCTACACAAATATGGATTTCATTTGTTTATTAAGAAAAGGAAGTGGTGATTCAGCCACTTTGTATAGATGTGCTAGTGTTCCTGTTTCTATTCTTCCACAGGACACAATAAGAGGTGACAGGTCAAAAGCTAAGAGGAAGGGAGAGCACAGTGGGGCGGTGATTAGGAAGAGCGAGCTCCTTGGATCTCTGGCTTGGTCTGCAGCCCAGGCTGCCTCCCTCAGACCTTCTGATTCACCTCAGTGCCTGGCCAGCCCCAGCTGCTCCATTTTTATCCTTTTCCTCAATCTGGATGGTCTCTGGGCAGCAGAAACGCTATTACCAAACGCTCTTTTATGTAGGTTCCAAATGCCAGTTTTCCAGAAATCTTTCATCCTCAAATGTGTCAAGAAGAAGAGACTCTCCTCTTGTCTTTCTCTAAAAATGTTGTGGGTCTGTATTTATTTGCAACAGGAACATCAAATATACACATTCCAATGCTTTGCGCTGTCCACATGACACTTATGGGCCATGTGTCACAAGTATGCCACTCCCTATCTCTGAGCCCCATTTCAAGTTGACGAGTAAAACAGATCAATACTAGCAGTCCTGTCTACTTCACAGGGCTGTAGCATCAAATGAGCTATATGAAAGGGCTTTTGACCACTAACTTCCAATTAAATGTATTGCAAAATAATTAGCCAAGAATGTTTTCAAATGAAGGATGCATATATTTTTACATATCACAGGCAAAATTATAAGGCTATGCATATGGACTATAAAAGCTCAATTAACTCAAGGAACAAAGAAGGGAGGAGGAAGGATTTACAAAGAAGGGAGAAGACAGAGATAAAGGACACGTGTGAAGGTACACTGCATATTCAGTAGGGATCTGAAAAAGTATGGCTTGAAAAGGAGCTTATTTGAAAACATCACTACCATGGTTAAATATGTGTCAGTGTAGCTAGGCTATGGTGCCTGGTCGTTTGGTCAAACTCTAGTCTAGATGTTACTATGAAGCTGTTTTAGAGATATGATTGACATTTATAATCAATTGACTCTGAGTTAAGCAAATTGTCCTTGATTATATGGGTGGGCTTTGTCCAATCAGCTGAGGGCCTTAAGAGCAAAAACTTGGGCTTCCCAAGGAAGAAGGAATTTTGCCTCAAAACTATAACACAGAAACCCTGTCTCAGTTTCTACTCTGCTGGCCTGCCCTACAGATTTCAGACTTACCACCTCCCACAGTTATGTGACCAAATTACTGAAGTAAATCTCTCTCTGATAGATATCCTATTAGCTCTGTTTCTCTGGAGAACTTTGACTGATACAGTCACCAAACCCATTTTCACTGGAAAACGCAGTGGATTCTTTTCAGCCCTCATATTGTTTGCCATTTTGTACCTCAACCATGCCAGCAATACAAGGTAGAGAGAATACAGCCAAATGAATAATCATTTTTGGTCACAGAGAGAAAAGTTTAATATCATCTAAAATCATAACTATCTCCATTTGGGTATCTTACCAATAACTCAAACCCAAAATCTCAACAATGACAAATTTTTCCTCCATAAAATACTCCTTTTTTGAGCTGCTGCTCCCATGGTGTACCATTTGTCCCCACTGTAGAATCATCCTTCACTTATCCTCTGGTTCACTCCTCATATTCATTCTATAAATCTTATCACTCTTCTTAGGTAAGTTTTTTCAGATTAAGCCCATCTTAGGTTTTCTTCACGTTTCCTCCAGTAGCTACCTACAAATTACTCTCAGATCAACCATTCTAAATAGGCTTTCATTTATTGCTTACCAACAGCCCATTGCTTTTTTTTTTTTTTTTAATTAAAATTGAAGATCCATATCCTGCTAAGTCTGGCATTCAAGGCTCTCCATGTGGAATCCTGACCAAGCATTCCAGAATATCCTCTACTACTTCTATCAAGAGCTATCGACTCCAGACACCTTGGCCTCTCCAATGGCTCATTTCCACCTCTTAGGCCACCTTCTCTTCTTCACTAACCTAATTATTTCCCATCTTTCAGGTCTCAGCTCAAGTTCCAATTTTCCTAGCCATTCATATGCTTAATAGAATTTTCTCATTTAGAATTAGTGTTGTGATTATCTGGCTCATTCATTTGGCATTTAAGTATAAAGTGACTTGTAGGGTTAATAAATAGTAAACAGTGCAGACCATTCTCTTCAACCAAATTAAAAGCTGTCTGAGACAGGACTATATTTTTAAAATAATTTAAGGAGGGGTGCCTGGGTGGTTCTGCTGGTGAAGCCTGCCTTTGGTTTACGTAGGTCATGATCGCAGGGTCCTGGGATGGAGCCTGGCATCTGGCTCTCTGCTCAGCAGGGAGACTGCTTCTCCCTCTGCCTCTGTCCCTCTGCCTGCTTGTGCTCACTCCCTCACTCTCACTCTCTCTGTCTCTCTCAAATAAATAAATAAAATCTTAAAAAAAATAATTTAAGGAACAAAAGAAGGATAGGAGGGATGGAGGGAGAAACTGAATGAGAGACCTTCCTTTGTACTCATAAGCTGTGAGTTACAATTTGGCACTGCATATATCTTACATCCAAAAGCTATACTTATTTCCCATTGTGGGAATAATCAAAAGAGACATTTTAATAAAATGTGCTGTCCTGAGGATACATGAGTTTTCCAGTTGTGGTTGATTTGTATTACATCTGTTCTACCCACTCTGGGCAAAATGGCTGATAGGTATAGACCACAGTCAGGGAACAAAGTGATGTTAATTAATGTGCTTGGGAGTGCTCTGAAAAACAGCACCAAGGCTTTCTGTATTGGTAAACACAGTGCACATTTTTCAATCTTCATCCCATTTACTAGTTTGCATTATCTAACACTGTTCACCACTCTCTTCAATTTAAGACTTTTCCCTTGTCTCCCTTGACTCTAGTATGTCCTGATTCTCCCTCTACCTCCCTAAGTCTTCATCTCAGTCTTCTTTAAGGGTTCTCATTTTTCCACCTACTTCTTAAGGGACAAACTCTAAAAGGGAATAGGGGAGGGTCTTGTCTTCATGAGCTGACTAGCCTGAAAACTTCAATCACTTCAATAACCAGCTCTACTTTCATTATTCCCAAGCTTACACTCCAGCTCAAACCTTTCCCTTGAGTGGAATGACAACATAGCCAACTGGCAACTGGATGCTTCTGTTTGAATGTCCAATATGCATCTATAACTCTCCATTAGACAAAACCTCTTCTGCCTTCTTTATTCCTTGTCCCAGTGGCCTGCACTATTATTACTCAGAGCATGGCCTGAGAATCACCCCCACTTCTCTCTCTTCTTCACCCTTACAACTAGTCACAAATTTCTGCCTTTTCTACCTCATTAATAGCACCTGAATCTATCCCAATCTTACTTCTCTCCAAGCCATTACAGTTCTCACCTAAGGAATTGCAACAGTACCTTAATCATCTCTCACTTCCCTTTTGTCCTTCTGTCCTTTAGCAAGAATAATCTTCCTAAAATATTCATCTGACCATGTCTCCCTACTTCTTACATCTTTCAGACTTTGTATACTCTCAGGGTAATGACTTAGCATGCCTGCATGGTCCTTTGCAGACTTATCCACTCCAATTTCTGCTCTCTTGATTTATGGCCCTGAACTTTACACTTCAAACTATTTAAAATGCAGCTTTCCCTAATACCATTCTGTCTCATACCTCAAAACCTTCAAAAATGCTAGCCTTCCTGAAAACATTGCATTACTTAAGTTTTTCATGTCAATAATTCCTTGACTTATCATAAATCCGGAGGTACCCCTGATCCCATCCCCCACCCAAATCTGGGTTATTTACCCTTCTATTGTTCTCCTTTTGTACCTGGACATAACGAGCATACTTCTTCTCACATAATATTGCTATATTTTTGTATGTTTTGCTTCCACTAGACTCTTAATTTCCTTGAAGACTTCGTCTTATCTTCTATTTTATCACCACCATATACAGCAGAGGGTATGGCATATATTAGGTACTCAATATGAGTTTGATGAATGAATCAGTGATAAATGGCACTATATTTGAATAACTGTATTAGCTAATTATTAATAACCCTTTAAAGTATCTCCTGACCCTATATCCTATGATTCTATACTTTATTCATTTCCTTGACCATAAAGACATATTTCTAATAAAAAAATTCTACAGAAATAAAAGCTAGAGATGTATATGTATTTCTGAGACTGAAATTATTAACAAGTAAGAAAATGAGAAAAAAGCGTTATCTTATTTAACTCTAAGCAAATCTCAAGAAAGCATGTGGACTTGTGAAAATAAAAAAGGCATTAAAAATATCATTCAGAATGATTTTTTTTTAAATCATATGAACATTTAGGTAACCTAAGATACTTTAGGTTCAAGGCTTGACTTTTAATTACACCAAAGCTAGAACTAAGGTTCATTTAACATTTAGATGGGGGAATTCTTTCTATATTATAGTCTAGGACTCCATTCTGATCAAACAGGTCACTTAGTCAATTGAGGCCAAATGTAAGCCAAATTCATGGTGTCTGTATCATCAGAAATGAAGCAGAAGCCACCCTTTTACAAGAGGAAATTGCAGCATTTTAAGTAGCTAGTTTAGAAGAACGGGAACATTGAGGATGTCTTTGTAATCACATGCTCCACAAAGATTATTGAGTACATAGAAATTCATGAGGAAACAATGATGTACCCTTCAATTACTTGTTTGACCTTGTTCAAAATGCTAACATTCAAAATGATTCCAAACTGCTTTCTAACAGCACTTAATTTTAGAGTGACTTTCTTGACCAGGCTAGTTATTGCCCACAAATCCACAATTGGGAAGTCATATAATTATCTTCCCTTGTCCCAGAAGCTTTTTATTTGCAGGCTTGCATAGGCAGAGAGTCTTAGGAATTCAGCAACATAACTAAATATTTGATCACAAGAAAGTCAAACAGGGAAGAGTGCTGTGACACTCCATTTGTTTGTAGACTGGCTACTTAAAAGGTTTGCAGGTGTCTGATGAGCAACCGACAGCAAAAACTTTAAAACTGAGAGGTTCCTTTTTAGTAATTCTGACTGTGTTAGTCCTACCTGTTCTGTTTTTTATTTTTTAATCTAAAAAGAAACACTCTTTTAACTCTCTCTTATTTCATCTATCAAGTATCTCTGGGAGAGTGAGGATGCATGTCTAAACTCTCTTTGGTTTTAATCATCTGTTTCCCACCAAAGAGTGACAGTTGCTTACTTTTCAAACCTTCTAAGAGCCGCATTAAAAGCATTAGTCACAGATGGAGGCTTTGGCTGTACAGTTGGGACTTTGGGGGTGACTTTGGTGGAAGGCACTCATGTACACACACTTAGGACATGAGCCTCCCCCAAAAAACACAATCAGCCCTTAAAAAGGTAAAAATTAAAAAAAAAAATAAAAGTGTTAGTCATTTTTTTCATAAAAGTATTACTAAACATTAAGCTTTCATCTGAAACAACTGGGAGTTTGAAACAAGATAGATAATCAGAATTGTTCCTTGTTGAGTAGGTTAGCCTAAACCCAATAATGTTGTAGCAAAGGTAATGAAGTCACTCAGTGGCACAAGAGACAGTAGAGAGAAGAAAGAGGAAGCCATAACAGAGTCTGATGATGCTTAAAGTTAAAAAGCCCTCCTTATCAATGATGTTACAAAGTAACCTGGGCAGGACTGGGGCTCATGACCTGGCATTAAAACCCTACTCTTCTTATAAACCAATTCCCAACTTAAAAAAACAAAACAAAACAAAAAAAACCTCTTCCTTTTTACTTTTATTCCCTGCCCAAAAATTCTAGTAATATTTCTTTTAAGATTATATTTATTTCTTTATTTATTTGAGAGAGAGAGTTCAAGTAGGGGGAGGAGCAGAGAGGGAGAGAAACAGAGGGAAAAATATCTCAAGCCGACTCCTCACAGAATGTAGAGCCTGACACAGTGCTCAATCCCATTACCCCAAGGTCATGACCTGAGCCAAAACCAAGAGATGGATGCTTAACCAACTGAACCACCCAGGTGCCCCATTCTAGTGATAATAGTTTTGAAGAATGTTTTTCTTCTCTAAAATGTAACAGTAAGACAGAGGTTACATTATTACCCAACTGGCATACCTATGTAAATCTCTCTGAGGGTTTCTGGCATTTTCTATTCCTTTTTTTTTTTTTTTCCGATATTTCTTAAGGAATTATTTCCAGACAGGGCAGCAGAGATTGGCTGTTACCAAATGTGTTTACCTTTTCTTCTGAGCACACAGCTACATTTCTTGTTCTCTCTTGCAGTTATATGTGAAAATGGAAGTTGACTCTTACCAAAGGAATGTGGTCAAAAGTGATATAAACCATAAAACCCTGAACTTCAAGTGCTGGCCCAAAAAAATTCTTCTATCTAACCTTTAACTCTCTTTCCTTATTTTTCTTATCTGATGGCTGCATATCTATGCTCAGTGTAACTTTAGAACACTCGGATGAAAGATAGTCTCCATCACTCTGGGTCCTTGAAAGATTATCCCTCATCATGTATAAGAAATAAATGTATATTGTGGTAAACTACTAACATCTCAGGGTCTGTCTGTTATAATAGCTACAGTTATTCTAAAACAGATGGCATCTAGAAATAGATCAGTAGAAAAAATAATGTTGCAAAGAAAAACATTGTCAATATTTTTGTATGTCTAGTTCCTCCTCTCCCCCCCTTTTTAAATACCCTTATTTGCCTCAATTTGTGGGTCTTTTCCCATTATCTTTCCCTTTTCAAACATTCCAAAGTTCTGCTTAATCTGGCACTAAATCTACATAAACAATATGAGAAGAAGCATTGAAATAAATTGCCACTAAACACATTTCCCTCTTCAAAAATGGCAGCTTGAATCACTCAAAACAGAAGACATAAAAAGACACTAGGGAATCTATTCTATGTAAGAATTATAGTTATATCCACTTTTTCTACCTTTTGTTCCAAGAGACAAACCTGTGTTCAGTGTCCCAAAATGAACTACCCATCTGTGACAGCCTATGGTCATTCTATTATAGCCCTGTCCCCAAACAGCCTTAGATGTGAATTAATTCTCCAGGCTTGTTTTGTCTGTTTCTTTGGTTTGTTATGGTGACTGTATCTCAATTTTATCTAGCCATCCTAGTATATTACTGTGATTCTGCTTCCTGTAAGATAAATGGTTTGCTCTATCAACAATAATGCCCATTATTATAGAAAAAATAAGCCACTACACACCCAAAAGCATACTCTTTGAGCCCAAAAAGAAATTAAAATATGCTAATAATTAAACAGGAATATAACAAAGAAGAAATTAAAGGAACACTTACTGAAATACTCTAAGACAATTTTATATTTAATTTTCTTGACGCAGAGGAAAAGCTCTTATCATCATACATTAGATATGAATTGGATAATTTATAAGCTTGTCTTGAGTAACCAGCTGTATGAAAGAGCACATGGAAGATGGGAGATCTATAGGTAACTAAGAAAACTTAATAGGAACTGTAAATAAGAGAGGGTAGGATAAGACACAACAAAGAAGGTATTTGCAAAGAAAGTGGTAAACCTTAAACCTTACTTGCCTGAGAAACATCTTATAGAGATATGGGAATGGGAGAAATGGGCTTAAGAGAGATAGAGATGACATGGGTTCAAATTTTGGTTTTGCTTCCTGCTAAATGTGAGTGCTTGATCAAAATTACTTAACCAGTCCAACACTCAGTTTCTCAGTCTGTAAAATGGATATAATAAATCTCTACATCATGAGACTGGTATGAAAATTGGTCTGTAAAGTGACATGTTGATGGAAGATTACCACAAACTGCAATTATTAGTGTATCTGGAAAAGATTTACTATTGACTTAAAAGTCATATTGCTTTTCAGTATGAAGTAAAGATATCAGAGTTTTTCATCTAAAATTTCCTCAGAGATTTCTTTTCCTAATTCATCTACCATATTGGCAGAAATAGCATTGTAAGCTTACCTTGGCTAAGTCTGCTTCATTCATCTGTCAACAAGATTCTGGGCTTCAAATGGAGTTGACAATTGCTGAAGGTAGATGGGACAAAACAGGCTGCACGAGAGCCTCGTATTTCACACCTCAGAGGGTTCTACGCTACCAACAATAACATCATATCTCTTGTCAGTCAAGAACAATTATACGGCTTGATAGACTGATGCAAATAAAAAGCCAGTTAAAACAGGTCTCCTGACTCTTTTCTGGCTACACTTATAGGACTCGATTGAATCTGCTACCTATGAATATTAGAATAGCACTTCCTTTGGGGACAAAAGGACAGAGAAACCAAATCCTCCACTGACTCAAAAAACGGTACAAAATAGTGCAAAATTTGCTACATTTGAAAACTCTTGAAGTCACTTTGTAAATTTTAATCTTACTGTTTGCTTCTTATTGAAACATGAATGAATTTTTAAGACACCCAAAATAGAAGGTACAATTCATGCTGTGTGCAATCAGGTAACACAACGGTCAGGCAAATCCTTCTAGCAAATATATTCATGATACCCAAGCTAGACAGTCAAAGCACTTTCATGAATTCCTTTTGAGCAATGTTTGAATACATGTTACCTTTATGAAAAAGAAAATAGAAAAAAGTTCCTGATATCCATGTAAAAGTAAATTACATTATCGTAAGATTACTCCACTGGAGCCTTCTATAATAGAGACTCTTATGATAGTGATATCTTTTTGTCAAAGAGGGTAACTGAGTTTTAAGCTTAAAAGCTCCTTTCTAAAGAGTAAATTGATATGTGGGATCAAAATCAAGTTGTATTTCAAGGTTTAAATTATAAATGATCTTAATATGCAAGACATAGAAACTGACAGAGAATAATCACTTTAGCCAGACATAATTCTAGTGTAACATACCTAAGTTTTCCAAAATACATCAAATGAAGGTGTAAATGGAAAGTTGCTACATTAAATTCTATCATTATGCTTTTTAATTTTTTTTTTAATTCTACGTCAGGGTATTACTTCAGAAGGGCAATGAAAAAGGTGACTTAGTGGCAGAAGATCTGATACTGTCCTTCAGACCAATCAATCTTTTATTTGTTTGTTTCCTAAGTGTACGAATGCTGTTTTGTACCTACTGAGCACATTTCACAACAAATGAACGTGAATGGCAAGAAAATACACAACAAGACACCAGGTTACACTTCATAATCTTTCTGTACATGTGAAACCATGGGACCACAGAAGCTCATGGCTAGAAGGAGCTCGAGGAATTTACTGTTGCCAAGGGGTCTGGCACAGGCTCTGTGCCATAGACTCCTCACCAAAAGCAAGACTATTGAAATTCTCAGACCACCTTGTGCTTTACACTGAATTTAAAGGATGGAAGCAAGGGCAACTGTCATTAAAATGGGAGCATAAGCTTTGATATTTCATCCAATTTCTTATTTGTGAAGAATAAGAAATTTTATTATATAAAATTTTATATAATTTTATTATATAAAAAATATATAAAAACATATTTTTAAATGCAAAATTAGGGGAAAAAGTTCCTCTAAAAATAAAAATACAGAAACTTTCAGATTTCAGTTCATGAAAAAAAAATGGAACAAGAGAAAAAATACACATAAAATTAAATGTTGCTAAAACTAGGATGAGTATGGTCACTTCAAATTACAATTGTCAACAGTTAGATATTATACCTCAATAAATATATCATTGGTAAACCTTTTTAACCATATTGTTGTCACTGTTCATTTATTTTTATTCAGATACAAGAAATACAATGGAAATATTTTATAACTATAAAGTAAAATTTGATAAAACACTAATCCTTCTTGAAAATCATAAGTGTTTAGAAATTAAAGGCTCAAGAGGATTTCATTTTAAGGCATTTCACCCATAAGTGTTCCCATGATACGGGGTCCCAAGTACTAGAAGACTCCATTTTATGAGTAAAGAGAGCATGATCAATAGATACTTTTTCTCTTTTTTGCAATCAATGGTTTTTCATCTTTCTAAACATGGCATCAATTATCTTTTAGTCAGTATTATTAACCCATTTATTATTAAATTATTGATTTAATTATTTATTGAATTATTAAAATTATAAATTATAAATTATAAAATTATAAATTATAAACTATTATTAAAACTTATAATTATACCTTATTTCTTGGATTTCATGTAGTTTTGAAACACAGTATACCTTCTTCAAAATGCCATCAAGATGGGACAGTCTGAATGCTCATTTTATAGAGCAACACCTTTACATTTCTTGGACATGATATTAATACATATAATTACTTATTTCAAGGAATATGATTTGACCATAGCCTGACAAACTTGTGTGACAGCGATCCATGTTGTAACATACTCATATCTCATAAGGGATAGGGATAATGTGGTAAGTGGAAAGGGTTTAAAACCAGACACATCTAGTTATAAACCCTCTCTAAATGTGCAACCATTGATAATTAACTTCTGTGAGTATTGCCTTCACTGAGCATTGGGAATGGTAACACCAGGATTTATGTGAGATAAAATGAAAGTATATGTGTGGAGTGCCTAGAATATTACTTGCCATATACAGACATGTGTATTACATTTCGCATTATCGAGCTTCACAGGACTATAGGGTTTTTTTTTATTATAAATTGAAGGTTTGTAGCAATCCTGCATGAAATAAGTCCACAGAAACCATTTGTCTAGTAGCATTTGCTCACTTTTTGTCTCCGTGTCACATTTTGTCAATTTTCACAATATTTCAAACTTTTTAATTATTATTATATTTGTTATGGTGATCTGTGATTAGTTATTGTGACTCACTGAAATATCAGATGATGGTTAGCATTTTTAGCAAGAAAGTATTTTTTAATTAAGGCAGGTACCTTGTTTTGTTTTGGACATAATGCTATTACACAACTGAAGAGAGTACAGTATAGTGTAAACGTAACTTTTATATGCACTAGGAAGCCAAAAACTTCATTTGACTCATTTTATTGTGTTTATCTCTTTATTTCAGGAGTCTGGAACTGAACCCACAATATCTCCCAGGTATGCTTAAACATATTAGTTTGATTTTCTTTTCTATTTAATAAGAAAGAACAATTAAATCTTTAATGGAGAACCTGGACTACTAGATAGTCCCAAGAAGGGAGGGGCTGTATGGTGGCTGAAAACTTTTGAAGGGCCAAAGAGGAAATACTAGAACCCAGAATGTCACCATATGGCAGAAGCAAGATTTAACTACCTCTTGGCATGTCTAATACTTACATCCAACAAAAAAAGCCTTGAACACTATATTCTGGCTGTAATCTCCAGAGTTTCCTCTCGGTAGTAATGGTTTGTTTCTAGTTTTAAAGACAGAGGCTTACGTAGGAAGCCAAAGACTAAGGCTCCTAGACCTGGGCCATGCCATCTGCCTAGCATTAAGCAGGAGCTGAAAGTCAGTTACAAAAGCAAAGTCACTTCTAACATGATTTATGTTCCAACCTTGAACGTGGCAGGAAGACTGCAAAAGATATTTGGAAGCCAATGCTTCCTCTGAATAAAGTAAACGAGTATACGCTAAGCTCCTCTCCCCAGACCATGCTGGCCTGTTAGATACGTTGCCAATGTGGAGTCTTTGAACCCTAGAGCAAACTGGCTATGCGGGATGAGCAAATATCTCAAGGCCAATGATCATTGCTACCGTAAACGTACAGTGGACAATGCAAACACTGAGGTCAGACAACAGATATCCAGGATATTATTACTCAAAAACACATCTAGCTCAAAGCTGACAAGATAATCTGTTCCTGTGAGTGCAAAGCAGTCTGGAATGCTACAGCTCTGACCTACTCAAGGAAAGAAAAAAGAAAGTGCAACCCTCCAAGGACTCCATCTCATGTTCTTTAAGCAGGCAAACTCCAATAGACTTCAAAGGGAGTTTTGCCTAAGGAGGGAGTACCAGACCAAGCCCACAGGGGGTATCATTTCCATGATCATGTTGCCATCTACATTTGGTGAACTGGCAAATGCAAATATTTCAGATACAAGTTTAAACAGATGAAAAAAGAAGTGTGAAATAGCATGGGGATTTGCTTCAAGAGAAACCTCAGAATTCCAGGAAAAGTATTTAATATCAGGAGCTTCATAAGTTATTCCAAAATTCCCAGGAGAGTAACTGGTTTGTGATCTTATTAAAAATAAGGTTTTTTTTTAATAAACATGTTTTGCACGTGAACATATGCAAAATAGTTTACTTAAAAAATAATTTCCCAACACTAAATACTCTTCAAAGGTCAGTAACATTTTTCTAATTGAAATATAGACTATATTTTGATGTCATAACAAAGTTTTAATGTACTTGATCCCAATTAATGTACAAAAGCCCAAATGCAGAAAATATACTTACGGGAGGACCTGTGGGGTGGGGGTGGGTTGGAGAGAATAAGAGAAAGGGGAAGATGAATTAGTGAAGATACAAAATATTAAGATTAAACACAAGATGAAAACATTGTCACAATCAGCAAAATACAAGATGAAGAAGTCATTTAGAATTCAGTGATTCTTAATCTTTTTATTAGGTCATGGACAACTTTGATACCACATCAGAAAAGTGTATTTACATCTATCTGAACTTCAAATTTTACATGAAATTTCAATGGATGTTCAGATTCCCTGAGACCTGTCTATGAATTACTAAGGTTCATCTTAAGACTCATCTTAAGACTTAAGTCCTACTTATACCTAAAAATTTAGATAAAATATGAATCAGTAGGATCTTTGGTCATTTATGATAGCCTAGTTAGAGAGAATTGATATATAACTTTCTTGAGTTTGATAAAGTGGTTAAATGAGAAATTTACCCATGACTTTTTCTAAGGATATTTTTCACTCAGTAGCATTGCCAATATATAAAGCACTAAACTCTAATATTTGTTTCTTTGAAACTGTACATCCTCATCAAAACACAGGCAATGTCTAAGAAAATTTCAATATTTCCACACTGCATATTCAATTAAAACACAAGTTTTTAGTAGTCAATAAGTTAGGAACTGACTTTTTAATTTTTCTATAAAACTTCACATCAGTACGAAAGGTTTACCTTCCCCGCCAATCCTTTTTATTTCCTTTGACAAAGATCAATTCACTGATTATTTTGTTCCACTAATATTTCACTATTTCTTTCTTAAAACACATTTATAAACCATCTTCTAATATAATACTTTGTATTGTGAAAGGGATCCCTATATAAGCATCCAATTATTTAGAATAAATGAGGTTTAAAGATAACTTTTAAGAATACTTAAAAGGAATTAAGCAGCTATACTGCCCAAATTACTGAATTTTCATAAATCCCTTTTACTTTGACATCTTTTGTTTTCTTCTCTGAAAAAGGAAATGAGACCAAGAAAAAAACAAAAAATAAAAAACAAAAAACAAAAACACAACAACCCACAGCAAATCAATCTGTTGCTTTTTTTGGTAGGTTAGTATTTCTGCTATTTTAACACTTAGAAATTGCTTGTTTTTAACATTGATAAATAATTACTAAAAAATAGTGGAAAATGGTATTTCTTAGCACACTAGAATCAAACCTTAAATTTTTTTAAGTGAAGAAAAAACTCAAATAAAAAAAATTTTTTTGAAACCAAATATCCAAATGAGTGTATACTTACTGTCTTGCTTTTTTTATAAAGTCTAAAACACCAAAAATGTCAATCACCATGCGAAATGTTATCAGGCCATCAATTCTTCCTTGCAAGGTAAGAGGAAGATACAGACAGTGATTTGGCCTGAAAGCAAAAACTCAACTGAAATGGGCACCAGGTCAATTGGTCCCATTTCAAATTTTGCTCATAAACTATTGCACGCCCTTGGCCGAATCACCTGACTGCTCCAGGGCGTCCATTTCCTCAACTACAAAATGAAAATGCTGGATTGATTACTGAGGCTGCTGTCATCACGAAAATTCTAAGGTTATACAAGAGGAATAAAAATTCCAAATTTTGAAATGAATGAGAGTAAAAGCATAACAAAATTGTACCACTTGTATAAAATAACAATAAAGCTTTCCAAGACATGTGCCTCAGTGTCCCAAAGCAGATGTTTTCATAAAGATCCTGCATTTGCTCTCTATGGAGACGGAAGCGTGGGCGAATGGCCACACTGCATGCAGCTAGAAACCGTCGACTGTAGCAGAAAGGCCAAACTTCACCTGATGCAGTAAGTAACCCAAAATTGGGTCCCAGTGGTTATCAAACATTAAAAAATTAACAATATTTTCCAAACTTCTAACTACAGTTTGATGGAAAGAAGAAGATGAAAAATATTCTAGGTCTAGCAGAGGAGATTTAAACACATAAGCTTATGCACAACCTCTAGAAAGACAATATAATCATTAATTAGGAGGAACAGATGCAGGAATCTAACCAAAACATTAATGACAAGGAGCCGCTGAAAGAGAAACTTACCAGATTCTCCTCTTCGGCCCCTCTTACCTCGTTTCCCTGGAGGGCCTAAAATATAAAGAATATTTTTTTTAACATGGTTTTAATATTTTGTTTCTTCTTCAAAAATGGCTAGTAAGTAATTTCTACAATTTATCACTGTTTTTAACTAACAACCTCAAGAAAGGGACCAGATATTTGTAAAGGCCAGCATTATCCTATCAGCATAACTCTTAAGCCTCATTTAATTATAAAACCTACGCCAGATGTCTAAACATCTAGCATTACTTAAGAACGATAAACATTCAGAACTTTCAATCATCCTGTCTAGATAACATCAATAAAGAAAAACTTTAATTGCAAATTGGTACTGTTGAGATTTCATGTTTCTTATGAAAATTTTTTTTCTAAAGGTTGTAGTATATTAATAATTAAAAGCACTGAGCACAAATGACAATAGTTCCTCTTCAGTCAGGTCCATCACGATTCCTTTAAAAATATTTAGTTCACAGTTAATTAAAAGTATATATTCATAAAGGAGATAATCCTTACAATATTTCTATTTTATTACATATGAGTTTACATATATTGAAATTTCTCTAATTGAGAACCAGTGGAGTTAAAACCATATTCTTAATTGGAAAGTGTTTAGGTACTAGCTATAGGTCTCATTTTTCTAAGGAGCTAGCTCATTATTGTCAGTCAGTAAATATTTAATCTTTACAATGATCTCGCTTTGAAAGGGGAGGAAAAAACTTCTTTTTTTTTTTCCCAGTGAATTGCCTATAAAGACCACCTAGCTAGTATGCATCAGACTTAACACAAGATTCTAGGCATTCATGGCTTTTAAGCCATTGCTCTCAATTATATAATTTCTGCCTTCATTTCCTTGAGTAGGACTAGATCCCACTGAATTATGGTTCAGGCAAATAGAAAAGAATAATTAGCCCACAATGGGAATTAAGGTCTTATAATATTTGCTGGAAGAAAGAGGCCAAGGAAAATACAGACCCTCCTGGTTTTAAAGAACGACCTGCTAAGTTGGACTGATGACTTCCAAACTCTAGAAAGTTTAAGAGACAAGCAGCACAGGCCTTAGCATCCAACCAACTTTCAACGGGATTCTGAGCTACCAACTTCCACATGGAAACACTGTCATGAGAACAGAAACATCAGTGGGCCAGTTAGTTTTCCCTCAAGCTCTTACATAGAGTTAGTCTGGCCATCTGTGTTTTGTAAGAGGTTAAAAACAATCAAATAATAAAATTGGTTGAAAATGTTAGGAGAATTTTTGCAGCAGAGTCAAAAACTGTTATTCAGAATTTCAGATTCTCTCTGTATTCTGGAATAAGAGAAACTAATTTCTTTCTTCTTTCTTTCTTTCTTTCTTTCTTTCTTTCTTTCTTTCTTTCTTTCTTTCTTTCCTTCTTCATAGAGTAAAATTTCTTGGATACTATTCAGGATATACTTGGCCAAACTGAGAGTAGAAGGAGAATCACATAAATAGGCAAATAAACTTAGTAGGACCCTAATAGGTATGAAAAATATACTTATTTACACACACACTCAAACATACATGCACAGAAATATATTGACATATTCTGATATTTACAATGTCCTTAGGATTAGGAATCAGATTTTCTTTTCTATACAAAATCACTTAAACTAAGTAGTTAGTAAACACTATATACTTAACGATGTCTGTGGTCTTCATAGGAGGTGATACGGGTTATGTATAAGATGGATGGGATGTATAAGATGTAATAGAATAATTAGTATTCAAAAAAGAAATGGGTATGTCCACAGGCTAGAAATGGACCAGAAATGCGAAGTGGAAAGCAGGGATAAAGCCATGAACCTAGTTCTAGAACCTAGTTCTACACAGAGGAATGATGGCCACAAGTACTATTTCTAGAGAATAAATACACAAAAGTTCTCTAACCAGAATCAGTGGCTTAGAAATGCTAAAGACAAGCTGAAAAACAAACAAACAAAAAAACCAACAACAACAAAAACCAAGTCTCTGGCTTAACGGCTGAAGAATACAGACATAATCTCTCAATCAGAAAATGAAGTAACCATCTGCTGGTTGGGTGCCTAACTCTATGATATCTACAACATAAATCTGTGACAGGAGTCCAGAAATGCTAGCTTAGAACCAACCTGGTCTAGAAGGCTGCGGATGTCAGGTAAAAACAAACATAAAAGAACTAGGTAAGAAAGAGTGAGTACAGAGAAAAGAAAGGCATTCATAGTGAGAAAACTATAGCAAAAGAAAGAAAATACCTCCTACTCATAATGGGTACACAAAAAAAATTCCAAAACAAATGAAGAAATCTAAGGCTGCGACAGGCAATACTCAATAATAGGATCATGAATTATTTCCAGGTAAAATTAATTTTTAAAAACTATCAGACAGGAGCACTTGGGTGGCTCAGTTCATTAAGTGTCTGACTCCTGATCTGGGCTCAGGTCATGATCTCAGGGTCATGGGATTAAGCCCTAAGTTATGAGCTCCACTGCCAACATGCCTGCTTAGGATTCTTTCCCTCTCCCTCTCCCTTTGGCCCTTACCCTGCATGCATGCACACACATTCTCTATGAAATGAACAAATAAATAAAATCTTTTTTAAAAATCAGACAAAATTTGGTATGTTAATTATACTTTAAGAGATAAATGAAGAAGTAACATCTATTGAAGAATAAGGGATTTAAAAGATAAATTTTTCTTAAAAATGTATTTGAGGGGTGCCTGGGTGGCTAAGTGTGTTAAGCCTCTGTCTTCGGCTCAGGTCATGATCTCAGGGTCCTGGGATGGAGCCCTGCATCAGGCTTTCTGCTCAGTGGGGAGCCTTCTCCCCTGCCCCACCCTCTACCTGCCTCTCTACCTACTTGTGATCTCTCTCTTTGTCAAATAAATTAATAAAATCTTTTTTAAAAATGTATTCAAAAGAAACTTTTAGAAACCTGGAAGATAATTAAAAGAAAAATAGTCATTGAAATTAAAAAAAATAAAAAGAACAAAATATTCAAATTCTAGCCTGGATATGGTTGAAGACCGAATTGATGTAAAAGATGCAGAATGCAGCCCAGAGACAAATCCGATACTGATCTCTCTCTCTCTCTCTCTCTCTCTCTCTCTAACTACTCTGCTCTGAATGTTTGTGTACTCCCAAAATTCATATGTTGAAATTCTAACCCTCAGCAATGATGGTAGTAGGAGGTGGGGCTTTGGGAAGGCAATTAATTCATGATGCTGGGACCCTCATGAATGGGATTAGTACCTTATAAAACAGACCCCACAAAGATCCCCTAACCCTTTCCACACTGTGAGGATAGAGTGAGAAGACACTAGCTATGAACCAGGAAGAGGGCTCTCACCAGAAGGTGACCATGCTACCACCTTCATTTTCGACTTCTCAGCCTACAGAACTATGAGAAATACATTTCTGCTACTTATAAATCATCCAGTCTGTGGTTTTTATTATAGCAGTGCAAAAAGACTAAGACCCTATCTATTTATATTTCTATCTAATTGCCTATCTACCTACCTAGCTATTTATTTTTGTCAAGGAACAAAATTTTACTTATATCAATAAGAGAACCCAGAAGAAATGATAGAGACGTCCTTGTTTAAGAGATAATAGATGAGAGCTTTCCAGAACTGAATATCTGAGTCCTGAGGTTGAACTTATACCCCAAGTGGCAATAGAAATAAATCACACTTAAATGTAATAATGTTCAAGAATAATGAGCAAATGTTGATAACTACCAGAGGGAAAATTACAGTGGAAGGTACTTAGATTGACTGTTGTCTCACCCACATAAAATATGTCAGAAGAGCCTAGTCTTGATTTTCATAACAAATTTCAGAAATCTCTAATTATTATTTGCTTATTGGAATTAGTTTCTCATTTTCCCCTGAAGAATGTTCCTTTTAAACAGTAGACTTTATCAATAAAAATAAATTGCATTCATGTTTAAAACTAATTTGAAATAAACCATAAAAATAATTTAAAATGTATTAAATTATGAAAAAGTGATTTTAAAAAAGCAATGATATCTTTTTAAGAAGTTGAGAAACAAAGAATATTTCTAAACACATATGTCTTAAATATTCAATCAGAGCCTTAAAGAAATAAACCAGCGGTGCCTGGGTGGCTCAGTCAGTTGAGCGTCTGACTCTTGATTTCAGCTCAGGTCATGATCTCAGGGGCTTGAGATCGAACCCACACTGGGCTCTGCACTCTGCAGGGAGTCTGCTTAAAGACTTCCTCTCCCTTGAGGAGAACACAGGCAGGAACCTCTTCGACCTCAGCCGCAGCAACATCTTCCTAGGAACATCGCCAAAGGCAAGGGAAGCAAGGGTAAAAATGAACTACTGGGATTTTATCAAGATCAAAAGCTTTTGCACAGCAAAGGAAACAGTTAACAAAACCAAAAGACAACTGACAGAATGGGAGAAGATACTTACAAATGACATATCAGATAAAGGGCTGGTGTCCAAAATCTATAAAGAACTTAGCAAACTCAACACCCAAAGAACAAATAATCCAATCAAGAAATGGGCAGAGGACATGAACAGACATTTCTGCCAAGAAGACATCCAGATGGCTAACAGACACATGAAAAAGTGCTCCACATCACTCGGCATCAGGGAAATACAAATCAAAACCACAATGAGATATCACCTCACACCAGTCAGAATGGCTAAAATTAACAAGTCAGGAAATGACAGATGCTGGCGAGGATGCGGAGAAAGGGGAACCCTCCTACACTGTTGGTGGGAATGCAAGCTGGTGCAACCACTCTGGAAAACAGCATGGAGGTTCCTCAAAAAGTTGAAAATAGAACTACCCTATGACCCAGCAATTGCACTGCTGGGTATTTACCCTAAAGATACAAACGTAGTGATCCGAAGGGGCACGTGCACCCGAGTGTTTATAGCAGCAATGTCTACAATAGCCAAACTATGGAAAGAACCTAGATGTCCATCAACAGACGAATGGATAAAGAAGATGTGGTATATATACACAATGGAATACTATGCAGCCATCAAAAGAAATGAAATCTTGCCATTTGCGACCACGTGGATGGAACTAGAGGGTATCATGCTTAGCGAAATAAGTCAATCAGAGAAAGACAACTATCATATGATCTCCCTGATATGAGGGATAGGAGATGCAACATGGGGGGTTAAGGGGGTAGGAGAAGAGTAAATGAAACAAGATGGAATTGGGAGGGAGACAAACCATAAATGACTCTTAATCTCACAAAACAAACTGAGGGTTGATGGGGGGAGGGGGGTTGGGAGGGGGGTGGGATTATGGACACTGGAGAGGGTATGTGCTATGGTGAGTGCTGTGAAGTGTGTAAACCTGGTGATTCACAGACCTGTACCCCTGGGGATAAAAATATATGTTTATAAAAAATAAAATTAATAAATTTCCTATAAAAAAAAAAGACTTCCTCTCACCCTCTTCCTCTGCCCCTCCCCGCCATTTGTGTGCACTCTCTTTTTTTCTCTCTCTCTAACATAAATAGATAAATCTTAAAAATACATATACCAAATGCTGTGGGAAATACACCTGTTATACTGAGAATTGAGAAAGAATAAAATTTAAGGAAATGGAAAAGATAATTGGCAAAACATACCTATTGAAAGTCAATGGTTTTACAAAGAAATTCATAATATGTGAGAGAGAAAATGAAGCTGAACTAGGTTGTGATAAAGTAAGAATCTAAACTCAGTGACGTTTACAAAAAAAAATACTAGATTTGAGAAGAGGATGTTTCAGTTACTGTAAGAAACATAAGACTGAAGTGAGTCTTATTATATTATATTAGGCTTAGTGAAGTAATAAATTATGTAAAACTCTCAGAAAGACATAGATACAGATCTTGCTTAAAAGGGAATAAATAGAAATTCTGAAAAAGTCTATTGTGCCTCTAAGACAATTTGATATTGCTTGTGAATTTAAGGGAAAAATCATTTTTAAACAAAAATGATAGGATGGGATGAATTTAACACTAGACAGCTGGCAGATCACTAGAGTGAGATAATGAAAAATCAGAAAAGACAAATGATAAATGTTGCCCAGACAAAACTGATGTTAATAATAGTGGAGAAAGATAGTGACTGTTTCCATTCCAAACTGAGTGATGAAGTGTTGGCCAGGCATGAACTCTAAGAACAAATAGAGAAGCTAAAACCTGACTCTTATTCACTGAATTTGGCCAGATCCTTGTAGTAGAAATTTTCAGTGAATTCTATCAGCAAAAGCCATGAGTCTGCAAAAGAAACTGGTTCGAGAATATGAATGGGAAGCTATCAGCAACAGAGGAAGTGAAAATTTACAAGCAGAGAATTCATGAAATGAAGAATGAGTTACGGAAAATGGAGGGAGGCTATAAAACCAGATTGTTCTCTATAATAAGAAAATTCATGACACTTGGTGCTCTTCATGTTACAGAGTTGTTGCTTGAAAGACAATGCAAACCTTCAACCTGAGATAGGCATTGAAAAAAATTAACCATGATGATAATGCTTTAAAGACCTGTGTCAACAAACCTAACTTGAGACACATCTGGGTCATCAAATCACATCATAGTAAGGTGTCTTAAGCCAAGCCAATTCTTTTGGTCCCAAACTAATATGGCTGGAGCACTCTACACCTTACTAATGGCATACCCAGCTGTCACAAGACTTCTCTAAGGTGAGATATCTGCCAAGAAGTAAACATGCTTACATATGGGCCTTCCTACACACACACACACACACACACACAAACACACACACGGGTGGTTATGGCATATGTCTGGAATACCCTTATCTGGTTTAGCAGATAAATTACCCCCAACTGGTCAATTCTACTCCTATTACTTGAATCTATTCATTCTTTCCCACCCCTACTAGTATGTCATGGTGAGCTTAAACATAACCTTTCTGAGTACTCAGAGAAGAGATTTTTTTACTAGGATTTTACTTTTCTTCGTAAAATATTTTACCACATATAAACATTTACAATTAAATAGGAAGTGTTTGAGAAAAGTTTCAGAACTCATAATGGGCTAGGGTTTTGTTTTGTTTCATTTTTATCTCCTGCTTTGTATTTCAACAAACATTTCTGGCTGTCTCCATTCTGGGGTGGGGGGGGAAATAATGTGGATAGGGTTCCTGGGTGGCTCAGTTGGTTGAGCATCTGCCTTCAGCTCTGGTCATGATCCCAAGGTCCTGGGATTGAGTCTTACATGGAGCTCCCGAGCTCCCTGCTCAGGTGAGAGTTTGATTCTCCCTGTGCTCTTTCCCATGCTTGTGCTCTCTCGTGTACTCTCTCTCTCAAATAAATAAATAAAATCTTAAAAAAAAAAAAAGAAAGGATGTAGATAGAAACAAAAGAAAGAAATCAAATCATAATGGATCACAGATTTAAACATGAGAACAGAAACTATAATCTCCTAAAAGAAAACATAGTGAAAAGGCTCCTTGATATTGGTCTTGGCAATGATTTTTTGATTATGACACCAAAAGCACAAGAAACAAAAGCAAAAAATAAACAAGTGGATTTAAACTAAACTAAAAAGTTTTTGCACAGCAAAGGAAATGATCAACAGAATAAAAACTCAGTCTATGGAATGTGAGAAAATATTGGCAAACCATATAACTGGTAGGGGGTTAATACCTCCAAAATATAAGGCATTCCTACAATTTAAAAGCAAAAGAAGAAATCACCGGAATTAAAAATGGGCAAAGAACCTATGTAGAATTTCTCCAAAGATAACCTACAAATGGCCAAAAGGTATATGAAAATGTTTTCAACATCATTGAACCATGAGAGGAATGAAAATCAAAACTACAATGAGATATCATCCCCTAACACCTTGTGTACTGTTGGTGGGAAGGTAAATTGGTGCAGCCACTAAGGAAAATAGTATGGAGATTCTTCACAAAATTAAAGCTGAGACTAACCTACAATCTAGCAATCTCACTTTTGGGTGTTTATCCAAAGAAATTGAAGTCAGAATCTCAAAAAGAAATAAATACCTGAACTCCTATGTTTATCACAGCACTACTCACAATAACAAAGATATGGAAAAAACCTAAATGTCCATCAACAGCTGAATGGTTAAAGCAACTGTGACATATACATGTAATGGAATATTATTCAACCTTTAAAAAGAAGAAAATTCCTGCCATTTGCAATAATATCAATAGACCTGAAGGGCATTATACTAAGTGAAGTAATCCGGATATAGAAAGACAAATACTGTGTCATCTCATTTATATGTCCAATCTAAAATAGTCAAACTCACAGAAGCAGAGAGTACAATGGTTATTGCCAGGGCCTGAGAGGAGAGGGAAATGGGAACATGATGGTCAAAGGGTACGTAGTTACTGTTATGGAAGATAAGTTCTGGAGATCTACCATGCAGCACAGTGCCCATAGCTAACACCAGTGTTCCATATATGTAAAATTTCCTAAGAAGCTAGATCTTACGCTAGACACAAAATAGTAGTAATAGAGGGTGGAAGGAAACTTTGGGAGATAATGGATATGTCTAGGGCCTTGATCATGGTGATGGTCCCACAGATGTATATTTATCCTGAAATTTGTTGAGTTGATAGATTAAATATGTATGGTTTTTTACATGTCAGTTCTATTTCAGGGAAGTGGATTTTTAAAAAAGAAACAAAGGGAAGACTCATCTCCTGAGTGATCATGCTTAGATGATCTAAAACCTCAGAATAGGGAGAAATGTGCTATCTTATTATGAGAATGACCTAATGATCACTACTGACATGGGTCATTTGAGAACTAGTTCCTGAATGAATTTCCATGAAAAAGATAATGAACATATATAACAACATAAACTAGGAGTTCACTAAAGGTTAGCGCCTTCTTCCGCATTATTTATATTACCTTGTTATATTTAATCAATAGTAGTAATGTATTTGAGTATTTAGTAAGAAAAGTTGAGTGTGTATGTGAATAAGATTGAGAGAAATTAATGTTACCTTCCAATTAAAATATTCGAAGGGGCAAGTTAGTATAAAGAAAGAACATGGAATGCAAAGTTAAGAGACTTTAAGGTTTTCACTACTGTGTAAATTGAGCTGACTTCCAATTAACCTCTTTAATTTTAGTCTGTTTAAAGATCTGGTAAATAATAGTAAAACCACCCCCTTTTATATGATTATTGTGAGGATGAAAACCATAAAGTGCTATTTACATAGTTAAGTGACCATTTCCTTTATTTCTCATAAATTCCTTGAAGCTTATAAACTATTTCCAAGATATATTACTGTCATATTCATCAATTGAAGTAGTAAGACTTCAAAATTCAAATTAAACAATTTGACACCTCCTAATAAAAAGCTAAATTGTTTTAGTTAGTGGTTTCATCTCCAGAGGCAAAGAGACTCTTTAAGAGTAAGAGAAATGATATAAAAATGCCACAAATAACAGTAACTATTCCAAAAATTAAATACTCTTATCCAGAGACGTGGAGGCAGAAAAACAGAAATGATAAGGCAAGGGAAAGAGCAGGAGACTGAGCTGGTAGTCAGGGAGGGAAAGGACAAGCAGGAAGCAGGAAGCAGATGTTGAAGTCCTGTGTGCCTGTGCGTGCTGGTATAGGGGGCCTACAGGAGAAATGTGTGCAAGCCTAGGATGTCCCTCCCCTACACCCAATCTCAGGAATAGGTCTCCAACAGCTGCAGATGGCTCTCAAGAGGGAGGAACCTGTCTGGGCACAGAGGAGATAGCCTTCCTGAAACAGGTTTACCTTCATTCATTCTAGATTAACCTTACACGTAAGCACAGATTAATTTCAGAGCCTTCCCCAAAGTCCCCCCACCTGCTTGTTTGCTTAATGCCTGAAATTCTTTCAACATAGACCAAAGCTTTTCATTCCACAATTAGAAGTAAAAGGCTTAAACAGCAAATGCTTGGTAGAAGTACAATATTAGCTAAAATGTATTTTCTCTGTACTCCTAAAATCTCTATAGTACAACATACCCAAGAGGTCATGTAGCCCACAGATCTTCATAGTGCTTTATACCCGACTAATATGAACAGTTCAATGCCATATTGAATTGCAACCATTTGCAGTAAAAGTTCACCGGATTAAACAAGCTTGTACCTCAATGATTCATATTTCTGCAAATGTAAGATTGAAGCCAAGAGAGGTGAAAACAAGCTGCTGAGGGTCCCACACAGCAGACACCAGCTTCCTGATTCCAAGCTTAGTGCTCTCTGACTCAGCATGCCACTTCTCACTTCTGATCTCATAACTCCGTAGATTACAAGACTGGACACAACCAGCGCCAACTTTCCAAACTGCTTCATTTTCTCAATGGCCTGCTTTTTCTTTTTATAACATGGCTACTTAGGCAAATGTACTATTATTACTTGTTCTACTCTCCCACAAGACTGTAAGCTCTTGGGGGTACAAATTCCCTTGTTCATCCTTGTGTCTCTAGCAACTGGCATAAGACTTAGCACTCAATGAACTTTTAAAGGAATACTGCCTATGGGCAATTTGATCATGCCAACATTACTTCATATGGTGTTAATTTTTAAAAGAAATAACTTTTTTATTCAGGAGATTTATTTCCCAAGATAATTTAGATCAGCATGTACTGCACTATATGTAATACAGACTTGTTTGTTTTAAATATCTTTTGTGTGTGTGTTTTTGTTTCAAATTTCCTCGTTTCTAATCTCCATGGAATGTCACTTTATAAGAGAAAGTTAAGCATAATAAATAATAGGTAATAACTAAAGTTTATAATAGCCAAGCTCCATAACTCTCTACAGAGTGTTATTCAGATATACGTTATTTATTTTAAAGGCAATGAGTTCAATTGAAAAGTTGTAAAAGTATGTTTCTCTCTCTCTCTCTCTCTCTTTTTTTTTTTAAACACGAGAGACACACTAAGAAATGTTTTAGGGTATTCTATTCTTTTTTTTTTTTTAAAGATTTTATTTATTTATTTGACAGAGAGAAATCACAAGTAAGCAGAGAGGCAGGCAGAGAGAGAGGAGGAAGCAGGCTCCCTGCTGAGCAGAAAGCCCGATGCGGGGCTCGAACCCAGGACCTGGGATCATGACCTGAGCCGAAGGTAGCGGCTTAACCCACTGAGCCACCCAGGCGCCCCGAGGGTATTCTATTCTAATAAGTTATTCCAGTAATAAAAAATATAAAAATTAATAGTTTGTTAGTAAAAATAGTTCATTGGTATTTTAGTTAGAAACAACAAAAATGGAGTGGCTCAATTTTTACTTTTGAGCCTAAACCAGGCTATATCATAATCTCAATAAGGAGAGGGATATCTATAATGTACCAGACTCCTAAGGTTAGTAATTAGAAAGGTTTTATCAAATTCCTTGAGGAAATTTTAAAAATCAAATAAAAAGATCAAATCCTTGAAGTAATCTTATGAATATTCTTTTCATAAATCTGCTTATTTTCTAGTTTTTACACCAGCAACTTTTTCCTGGTGATGATTTCAAGTTAAACTTATGAAATGTAAAATATGTGCAGAAATTGTGTTCAATTAATGAGGATAAAACAATGTGACTTATGGAAGATATTAAAAAACATTTATTATCCTTAGGCGGATAATAAATGTGAAAATATTAGGAGTGTACACATTAGGACACCTAAAGCTAACTGAATGGATATGTATGTGTGCACTGGATTAAATGTAAAATGCTGTACTTCCTTGGGGTAGTAGCCAAATAGATTTAAAGCAACTAGTTTAGACAAAAAATGGGGTACTTATTCCAAAATATATTTCCCATTAGAATTTTTAAACAGCTATGCATGCCTTTCTGGCAAAGTATGTTTTTATTTTCTCATGAAATGCATTGAGAACAAGACTTTTGTTTTATCTCTTTCTACATTTTTGTCCACGTTAAAATGGAAATTTTAACAATTGCCATTTAAATGTTTTAAATAAATATAAGCAACTTACATCAGAATCGTGGTAAATATAATTCTCAACATTACTATATCATTGGCATTTTTTTTTAATTGGTTGAGTTCCTATGCCTTGTTGAGGGCGTCCAATGGGCCAGAACTGACGTCCAAACTTCTTTCCTGTTACTCAATGAAAGTTCAGTTCTAGCTTGTGCTTGGTTTATATGAGGCACTTCAAGTTTACTCAAGAATTAATCGATAATTGTAAATTTTATAATGAAGGGAAAATGACCATATTTATGAGATAACTGGGGACTCTTGCAAGAACATACTGGAAAACAACTGCACTTCACAATTAAAGAAAAGGATTTCCAAACCAAGTGCAATGGAATCTTTTCTGGGCTTTATGTTGAGGTTTTGTTTCCAGCAAATGAGGAGTTGTCTTTATTGCTGTTTTCAAGATTTAGATAATAAATACAGTACAATAGTCAATAGAAACTGTTCAGGACTACAAATAGTCCCATGTTACAGTTCATTGACTTTAATGAGGTCTGATGTGGCACAGTTGTTATTTCTATCATTCGTCTCCCACACATAAAGTGTTTCATTATTATGGTACTAGACGTTTTACCCCATGATCCAACAGGGGATTTGTCATGACAACATTTTCTATTTCTACTTGCAGGGAAGGGGGCTGCAAGATGTCAGAGAGTAGGGGTTGGGACAAAGAAAGATGTGTTTCTTTGTAAGATTATATGCTTTATAATGAGTGGTTATTACATACACAATGTAATATATTAACATGAAAAAAAAGTTTAGTTCCCAAGCTTGCAGAAAAATCTAAATGAGACTCTAGGTTCTATGTTTCTAATGGAATGCAGAGCAGTGAACAGATCTTTAAAGATAAAGAGAATTTTTAAAGTAACAGAAAAAAAACCCAAGATCAATGGTTGAATGTAGTTCTTTATATAGTCAATAAATAATGTTAACTCTTAATATATCAGAGATTGAAACAATGGAAAATTGGGGGGGGGGAGTGGGCTAATGGTAACCAGAATTTGTTTTCATTAATGGCTCTGCAATACAAGCTTTTGCCAAAGAGCTGATGGATGAATTAAATACAACAGCACCACATATGCCATTACACACATGTCAATGGCCCACATTTCTTTCAGCTGGTATTAAATGAATTATTTAGCATGCCCATTGCTAAAGTTAGTCAGCAATGGGAAAATCATAAGAGAAAAAAGAAAAAAATCATAAGAGAACTGGTTTAACCCTGAAAATTAGTGATGCAAAATAGTACACAAAAAGTCAAGAAGAAGACATCAGAATAGGAATAGGAGTACTCGAGGGGGAAGGGCGCGTGCCAAGGAGGAAGGAGAAGGGTGAGTGAAAGCAACCAAAGCAGGCATGAGAAGGCAAGGGTCCCTCTGTGCAACTCAGCCATCCTGATGGCCCCATAGTGTCATGGGGAGAAATACAAGTACTTTGACGTAATGACAGGGATCATGATGACAGTTAATATTTGGAAGTGCTCATCAATCATCTGGCACCAGATTAAGTACCACCCATGCATCGTTTCATTTATATATACTAGTTGAGTGATATCCATATAATTGTGGAAAGCGATGCTCTAAAGAGGTTAACTGTTACAAATCTAGTAAGTCGTTGGTTAAGGATTTAAACCCAGACACTCTGGCTCCTAACTTGTCAATTCCAAAACTAAAAACTTACTTGTTTACTAAGCACCCTACATGGAACACTCTATTTTCTGAGACAAACACGCAGAGCTGCCATTAAGGAAAACAGAAGCTTTAAATGAAGTTGGAAAGAATTGTTTCATGAGTATTCCTGAAGGTCTCTGTTTACAATTCTAGTCGATAGGTTTATTTTTAACTTCTCATTCTAAATGTAAAATAATCATGAGAAATTACTTGCCAAAAGTTAAATTCTTACTTTAGAAAGCTAAAAAGGAACCCTGCACTCTTCATACACTGAAAATACTCATGGGGTGATTTAGGTGGTTGTGATTAGCACACATGCCCAGTTAATATACTTTTATACCATGTATGTTGCTTTATTTTCTTCATTTTTTAATTAATGGTAAGAACACTTAATGTAAGATCTACCCTCTTTATAGAATTTGAAGTGTACAATACAGTATTGTTAACCACAGCATGCATACCAGTTTTAACAAGCCTGTTACATGTAAGTATTGAGAGTGAAACAAATAAAAAAAAATTGGTGTTTAAAAATGAGGGATGGTGCCTTTTTCACTATTGTGTTCTCTGTACCTGGGACATAAGTCAATATTAGTTAAATGGATGATGTTAAAAAAAAAAAAAGCTAAAATAACAATAACAGTTTTGTAGTATTTTTTCTGGTTAAAAAATAAAACAAAAGCCCAGTGGAGTACAATTTTTGAAACCAGCCAGAGGGACACATGTTTGAACCTTATTCTGCAACACACTAGCTGTGTGACTTTGGATGGATTAGGTTTGTAAAACCCAGTTCATCATCTACAAAATGTAGATAATATCTACCTCAGAGAGATTACATCTTTGCTCTTTCAGTCTCAATTCTTACTGGTCTCTCTCAAAACCAGCAGCATAGAAGTACACAGGTAATCATTTTATATATTTTCATAATATGATCCCATTGACCACTCTATTTCCACAGAAATATGAAAGGAAGTACTTATTGGCTCAGCAGACGAGGTTTTCCCACCAGGAAAACCCAATCCATTTCTCAACCCCAATTCTCCATGCCTAATCCCTAGTCTTTCATAATTCTTATCCTCCCCTTACTTAAATTTTAATTTCAAGAAGACAGTATAATAGTGACAATGCTTTCTCCCTTGCCATGTATTTGGTCCATTTTTCTCTCCAGTCTTTTTTCCAACATACCCAAGAACTAATTCTGTGCAATATAAATTCTGCCTTCTTGCAATATCACTACCAGTTTAATAACATTTTAACATGACTGTGAAGTAGAACTACCCAATTCTTTTTTTTTACCATTATTCTAAGTTTCCTCAATAGGAATAGGAATGGCATTTCCTACTTTAAACTGTGGTTTAGGGAGGAGCTGCTATTTGCCTTGTAGGGAACTAATTTGCTCAATGCTATGATGTATTTGAAATGTCATGCATATGAAAAGTGCTCTACAAAATGTCAAGTTATCTTGTAAAACTAACAGAGAACAAAATGTAGTGCAGGTTAGGATAATGGTTGGCCTTCCATAGAAATGTTAATATAGGTGAGCTTTCCCAGAAAATCCAGTCCCATTTGCCCATTAAAAAGATACTTGAAATCTCCTAACCACCCAACAGAGTTTCATTGCCTCCTTCAAAACAAACACAGTTGTTTCCTTACAGTCAAATCTCATATTCATCCTGACAGGCAAATTCCCTAGAAGACAAAAACATTATGAGTAGACTTCTATGAATAAAATGTTTCCCCATATGATTTCACAATAACTCTGGCACTTCAATGCTGCTATATCCATCACACAGCAAGCAAACATTTTCCAATGAAACTGCAGAAGGGCCAATCCAAGAATACAATTTTAACTTTGCAAATTGAGGGGTTTTTTTCTGTGTTGTATAAAAACGAATACAAACTTTAAAAAAAAAGAAAGTCCTTTTTTTTTTGGTAGACACACTCTCTTATGGTTTTAAACAATAAGGAAAACATCCACTAAAATTATATTGGCTTTTTATCCGACATCTTTTGTTCTAACCAAGATGAGAACCTCAAAGCATGCCAACATTTAGATGTGTGTCAGAGGCCAATAAGTAAAATGTCTAAGACCTAACTACAAATGCCAATCAACTTTAAAGGACTTATGAGAGACCTCTGATAGAGTAGACCAGGAGCTCTGGAACTAACTATCAGGGGTGAAAGTTCAAGAATTACAACTTAGGTTATGAGGGAGAGGGTAATTTCAAAGTAGAATTTGAGTACTTTAATTTTGCAACTTGCTCTCACAACAGCTTTACATAAAATAGAATAGTTTTTAAATATGGCATTTTATTATGATACCAAGTAACATTAGAGGAAAAACTTTTAAGGGAAATGTTAACTGTGGTAAATAGAGATGGAGCCATGATGCTCAGAAATGGGCGCTGGTACCATGAAATCTATTTTATGCTCCTTAGTAAAAGGATTCTTATTTTTCATGTGCCAACAAGTGGGCCCATTATGTGTTTTTTCAAAACACAAAAGATTGTGTCTTGAATAAGAAAAGCGTACAATACCAATAAAATATATTTCTTACACAAAGGGCTTTGTGTAAAATGTTCAGTAGAATACATTTTCGTTTTTAGTGGTTCTCCATATCTACATTTGAGTGTGAACAAAAATAAGGAAATTAGAATCTTTATCCATTTCAACACTACCCATACTCCCTCCACATGCATATTTATGAATATGTACGACTTAATCAGGTCATGCATCATTAATCATTCTTCATATTCAGCCTCTTCATTTCATAATCATTTAAAAGAAGTTCTTAAGTTTTACTGGTACGCTTTGAAGTTAGTTTTTAATAGCATAAAAAAGAATTCTTATAAATGAAATAAATTCCCTAGATATCTGACTGAATTTTATTGTTCCCTGAATATTTTATGGTGGCACAAAGGTGAACATATCTAAAAAAGTTGTTAACTTTTAAAAAATTTTAAGTCAAAAAACAGACAAGAATTCTGTATGTTATCAATAGTATATATGTATGGGGGCGCCTGGGTGGCTCAGTGGTTAAAGCCTCTGCCTTCAGCTCAGGTTATGATCTCAGGGTCCTGGGATCGAGTCCCGCATCGGGTTCTCTGCTCAGCAGGGAGCCTGCCTCCTCCTCCTGTCTCTCTCTGCCTGCCTCTCTGCCTACTTGTGATCTGTCTGTCAAATTAAAAAAAAATAGTATATATGTATGGTTTCTTCCTGAAAAGATCTTATGATCCTGTTAGAGATTTAAGGTCTAAAACACAAATAATGAAAGAACAATTTTTTTTTAAAGATTTTATTTTTATTTACTTATTTGACAGAGAGAGAGAGCACAAGCAGGGGGAACAGAGAGGGAGTGAGAAGCAGACTCCCTGCTGAACAGGGAGCCCAATGTGGGACTCGATCCCAGGACCCTGGGATCATGACCTGAGCCGAAGGCAGATGCTTAAGCATCTGAGCCACCCAGGCGCCCCTGAAAGAACAATTTTAACCAATATATAATACAATGTTATACTGTACATGGCATTTGTTATACCACAGACGCTCAAAGAAGAGAATTGGGAAAATCTTCTCCGAGAGGTAAAACTAAGCTTGACTTAACAAGTAGACAAAAATAGAGGATAAGGCAGGATGTAGAATAGGCATGAATAAACACGGCTAGCTATGTCCAGTGCAGCCAACCATGAAACCACCTTCACTATAATAGGAATTTTTGTTTAAAATAAGATTAGATAAATAAGGTGGGTCTAGATTATAGAAGGTCTCAAGTGGCAGAGAAGACGTTAGGAAATAATGACAGGAAAAAGGTATTTTGGGAGGAGTAACCTTTCAGCAGTTAGCAAAGTCAAGTGGAGTCTCTTACAAAACCAAAGGCATAAAGAAATAAAGAGTATAGTAGCAGTGGGACAAAAATTAGATACTAAAAATAATTTCGATAAGAAGAATAAAGCATGGGGGCATCTGGGTTGCTCAGTTAGCTAAACATCCAACTTTTGATTTCAATTCAAGTCATGATCTCAGGGTCATGAGACAAAGCCCCACATCAGGCTCCCCACTCAGCCCAAGTCTGCTTGAGATTCTCTCTCTCCTCTCTCTCTACCTCTGCCCCACCTTTTGCATGTGCACATGCTCTCTTTCTCTCAAATAATTACATGAAATCTTTCTTTAAAAAAAAAGAAGCATAAAGCATGAAGGCTCAATTTGATGTTATAAATAAGAGAGGTTGGACATCAAAGATAGTTTCACAGGGGCGCCTGGGTGGCTCAGTGGGTTAAGCCTTCAGCTCAAGTCATGATCTCAGGGTCCTGGGATCGAGCCCCACATCAGGCTTTCTGCTCAGCAGAGAGCCTGCCTCCCCCTCTCTCTCTGCCCGCCTCTCTGCCTACTTGTGATCTCTGTCAAATAAATAAATAAAAATTCTTTTAAAAAAAAAAAGCTTCACAGATTTGAGTCTTATAAACCAAAAAATGGGTTTTTTTATTTTTAAAAAAATATTTTAAATATTTTTTAATATTTAAAAATATTTAAAAAATATTTTAAATATAAACCAAAAATAGGTTTTTATAGGTGTTTATATTTGTTAGGTAGATTAAACAAAATGTCTTACTATCATCAGTGTAACAGTCAAATGTCAACCTTGGAAATAGTATCAGAATATTAGTAGGTTAATATGAATTAGATTCTGTGCAGTCTGCATTTCTTCTTTCAAGATGTGATGCACAGACCTTTACAATAAAGTTGGTTGCAAGCTCCAAAATTTGGAAAACCTTTCTTTTGAATTTGGACATCAATAACATTAAAGGTCAGCTTTATAGACACAATTTTCAGAGTTCCACCCAAGTAAAATGGCTAATAACTCGATGATGATATTATAGATTATACAATAACAAATCACAAAACAGTTCAAGCCTATAAGTGTTATTTGTATCTTTTAATTGCTCCCCTTTAAAACCTATGAAATTCTTTCCAATATTTCCACTCACATACAATGAGTTAATTCAGGATTTTGATCAGTGGAATATTGACTTGAATCATCCTAGAAATAAAAAGACAGTGGGATAAGTAGACTGAGAACTAAAGATTTCCTATGCCTTGTGGTCACAAAGTTTTGCAGAATCTTAGACTTCTTACCTATAATAAGAAGAGATTGTACTAGAGTTCCTTCTACCAAAATGCTTCTAGAAGAAACAAATGAAAATAATGCAGTTTCTAATTAATGGCCACACCTGCTCTTTAACACCATACAAAAGTTTTCATGAGTCTAGTTACACCAAAGTAAATATAAGAATGCCAGTTAAGTCTGTTGATTTGACATCAAATAGGCAGGCTTATCATTAAGTGGGTAGAATGATAGCAGCCACCACCATATTTTTCTGGAACAGGGGTGGAGGTCCTGTCTTGAGGAGGTAGAAGGTAGAGGCAGAGTGATGTTGTATCACATACCATAATAGGGAGGTCAGCTGAGCCTATAACTGTTTCGCTATTCAGAACTCTAGCAAGAAGGAGGCAGCAGTAATGAAAGAAAGCAATGCAGCCTGTTTCTTTCAGGCTCATCTAACCCCTCGGACTGATGGCTGCAGCTGAGAAATTCCACAGGGATTGAGGAGGGGAAGTGCCCAGGGCATGATGCAGGCACACAAATCCCCCTGGAGTCCTAACCATCCTGCCTGAGTACACACAATCATGAAGCACAGTTGTTTGATCTTGCTACACACTCTGCCTCCCGCATGAAGAAATGTTGAGAAGTAGGAACACGTCCATTCAGTTACATCACAAGTTGTAATAAATCAATAGCTAGTCTTTGTTCCATGGAGTCAATTATAATCTAACCCGATAAGTTGTACGTTACTAAAGAGTGTAGAAAATGGTCTTCTATAGCTACGTGACTGAAACTTACTGTTGTATTTGTTGTGCTATAAGATATTGATACAGTAACCTTCAAAATGCCACATAGATGGTAAATACCTTTTTTGCACTTTTGGATGTGTATGTGTGTGTTAAAGAATAAATCTCAGGGGCGCCTGGGTGGCTCAGTGTGTTAAAGCCTCTGCCTTACGCTCAGGTCATGATCCAAGGGTCCTGGGATCGAGCCCCACATCGGGCTCTCTGCTCCACAGGGAGCCTGCTTCCTCCCCAATCTCTCTACCTGGCTCTCTACCTATTTGTGATTTCTCTCTCTCTGTCAAATAAAATCTTTTAAAAAAAAAAAGAATAAATTTCATCCCAGTTTTATTCCTTACTTCTATTCTATTGACTGAAATAACCAAATATTAAGTGAAAAGAAGTCATACAAAGTAACTAAGTAACAAAGTAGCCTTTATTTTTATTTAAAAATGGTCTCCAGTTTAGTCATAAAACCCAGATTTTTGAGCCAAGACTGACAAGACCTTCTTCATGCCGATAGATTAAAGTATTCACTCTATGGCAAGGTTTTTCATTTCACTGCAGCAACCAATGATGAAATGCAATATGGTCAGATTAAAGGTGGTACATAACTACTCTTTTGTAATAGTAATATCTTTGGTGAACCCACACATGCTATCAGTCATTTAAATCCAGAACCTCAAGCTGAGTAGAGTCCCATCAAAGTCTTTACATGTCCCACCTGCCCTAGGGTGATACATACATCATCTGAAGCAAAGCTTAGTGACAGCTGCAGAAATGTACTCAATGAATTTAAAATAGACAGCAATCTAGATTAACAGTGATGGAAATATCTGGACATTCATTTGAAAATGAATTGTAACACTCCAAATCCAGAGCTGATTCCCAGCTGGTACAACTGGTTATCAGTTAGCCAGTTTTGAATGTACTTCCCCACCAACTACCTCTCCTTTTAATATCCTACCTCCCAACTTCTTCCTTAAAGCACCCCTCGACCCCGAACTCCACACACAATGGCTATTAAGGGGGAAAAGACCTGCCCCACAGGAAAGTTCTCAAATTCTCAACAGAGCTGAGGTTGATATCTATTTAAACTTGTTGGTGCAAGTGCCATACTACTTGGTCATTATTTTTGAATACCACCTTGCCCACTTCCATCATCATTATAGCACTTATCATGTTGTATCACAATTCTCCCTGTAAAAGTCACCTTCCATCTGCTCTTCCCAAGTAGCTGAGGACAGAGAATCGATCTAATTCATCTTTGAGCCCTAGCACCTAAGAGAATGATGCTGTATTAATAGATATTTGGTGAGTGTATGAATGAATGAGCCATAAAAATAGAGTCTCATCTTGTCACTGTGGTAGTAAAACATTTACAGATAAAATTATTCTCATTGTTGCACAGTATTTGTTATTTCTTGTCAGGATTTTCCTGTACACACATGTGGCCTTTAAATTTTCTTTGGCTTTCATAGAGTGGGATAGCAACAGAGAAGTAAAAATCCCAAGAGAGAACTCTTTTGAGGTATTTGTGCTTTTTATCAACTTTCCAGGAAGTATACTAAGGTTTTAAGAGACTATCCTATGAGAATAAAACTATAAAAAATTCTTGAAAAACCTCGTTCCTCTGACTCCCTATAGAAATAATCTTTAGAACTTGTGTTCTTCAAATGTCCATACTTTCAAATGGGTATGATTCCTGAGAGTCTCCACTGTCTCTCCACCAGCTCTGGCACCTTCCCCACTTTAATAGGCAGCCTCCTCGTCTAAACACAGTGTAACTCTGTCTTTGAGGAGAAAAAAGTCCTGAAAATGTTTTATCTTCACAGCATTTTAAAATTCGACTCATCAAATCTTTTTTAATGGTACAGTGCCAGATGGGAACCCAAATTTTGTTTCATCACATTGGGGACCATTTAGGATATCAAAAAGCACACTGGAAAAAATCTCTTTACAGAAGAATATATCCTCCATCTTCTGGTGAACAATTTTTGTTTTCTTTTCCAGGGAGTAGTTTATGTGCTATGTTTAGGCCACACATGAAAGTAATATCTCCCTCATGAGACTGACTTTGGCTTATGCTGATTTTTTGAGGCCAAGATTATGGTAATGATTTAAAGAGGGAAAGAAGCAAATTCAATAGGAGGAAAATATAGAAGAAAAGGGATTAGTGAGGCAAAACTTTTCCCCAAACTAATAATAACAACACAAAGTATGTCTTAGGAAACTGAAAGGAGAATCAAATCTCAAATAAAACCAAAGATACTGGGATAGTGTCTTCATTAGGTAAACAGACCATGTATTCTACAGCCTGAGGCACCAAAGGAATGTCGAAGCTTCTAATAATAATCTAAAACCAAAAACTTGTTTTCTAAGTTTAGGTCCTATTCTACGAAATACCCAGAAGTCTACTAGGGCACGTGCCGTTGCCTTTGGTGGCTCCTCCAAGACCAGCTGTGCATATCTTCGGTAGCTTGGAAGCTGGCCAGTGCAGTAAGCCCCATGCTGGACTTGGGAAACTAATCCCCTCTATTATTGCTTTTTCACAGGTGGAACACCTGCCCTTTTCTTTTATCAAGGTCTTCCTAATGACATATTAAAGGCTCCCCAAACTCAACACAACATTTGGATCATTATATTTGGATGAAAAGATAAATGCAATGAAAAAAACACCAGTAATGGGTAAGTAGGATATTTAGTCTAAGGACCTGGTGCACATGCAACAGATTTATCATTTTTGACAGCCAGACTGAAAACTGAGGGAGGGTGTGAGGGAGGGGAAGGGGAAGGAAAGTAGGGAGGGAGGGTGGGAGAAAGGACAGATGGAAGGATGGATGGAGGGATCAGGGCATTGTGCAAACGCAAACAAGCATACTTTCTAGGCTCTTTGTAAATGAAAAACTCCTATCTATCTATGGCTTTATTTTCTTTTCTGGGGAAAAATGAGAAAACTAAGATTGTCTGGGAGATATAGAAGCTGCTGGCTCTTAAACATTTGAAAACTAATTTTATTTATTCATTCATGAGGTAAGCATAATGCTACTTACCTTAAATAGCTAAATTTAATAAGATACAATTAAAAAAATAAGAGCAGATAAGCATATGACAAGAAATTTAGAAAATTAAGAAAAATTTTAAAATTCTCAGTTTCCTAATGCAACGATTATTTCACTTTGGTATATTTTCACAACCATATATTTGATATGTTTATTTTACATGTGTAAGATTTTTTTAAATTGTTTTTTTCTTACACAATCTCACACAAAAAGCATTTTTCAGGGGCGCCTGGGTGGCTCAGTGGGTTAAAACCTCTGCTTTCGGCTCAGGTCATGATCCCAGGGTCCTGGGATCGAGCCCCGCATCGGGCTCTCTGCTCGGCAGGGAGCCTGCTTCCTCCTCTCTCTCTCTCTGCCTGCCTCTCTGCCTACTTGTGATTTCTGTCTGTCAAATGAAATGAATAAAATCTTTTAAAAAAAAAGCATTTTTCATATTGCATCAGTCATCATAATCATTATTGCTATTCATATTTGGTTAAATAAATATTTCACGTTAGAGTAAATGGCATAATCCTCCATCCTGTTGAACAGTTTGGTTGCCCATGCATTTTTGACTACTACTACCTATATCATGATGAACATCTTGTATGTATGTTTTGCTGTGGTCTGAAGGTTTGCAACCCCCTAAATCCATGTGTTTAAATCCTAACCCACAAAGGGATGGTATTAAGGAGTCTGGGCCATTGGGAAGTGATTAGGTCATGAGGGAGGAATCTTCATGAATGGAATTAGTGGCTTTATAGAAGAGGGTCCAGAAAGATCCCTTGCCCCTTCCACCACATGAGGGCACAGTGAGAAGTGGGCAGTCTGCAGTCCAGAAGAAGGTTTTTACCCAAACTTGACCGTACGAGTGCCATGACCTTGCACTTCTAGTCTCCTAAACTGAAAAATAAATTTCTGTTGTTTATAACCTACCTGGTCTACAGTATTTTGTTATAGCAGGCCAAACAGACTAAGATGGGTGTTTTGTTTTATTTTGTTTTCTTAACAGAGACTATTTTCCTTGGGATAGAGTATCAGAAATATGACTCTGAAGCTAAAGGAGTCAAAGATTCTTTTTGTGGAAGTTGACCAGAAACATGATAGTTTCAGCCTCTACATCTATGGTAGCACTAGATAATCTCATTGATTTTGAAACTTTTAAGTTAATAGATGAAACATGTTACCTCAATTTCACACATGTTTTTTTCTTTACACATTAGGGTGAATATTTTGTATTTAATAGTTCTATGTCCTCTTCCATAAACTCAGTTTACTTCTTTTATATGAGTGAGCATTGAGAGAGAGTGAAACAAAGAAAGTTCTTTGTATTATTTTCAAAACTTGTACTTGAGATTACTAGTATCACTGGAGTTTTATTTCTAGTGTGAAGCATAATCCAGTCATTTTATAAGGATCCCATATTTTGGATTTTTGCTCTTCCTGTAATTATAGCATCAATATGGGTCTCTCAAATCTGGTGGTTGATAGTGATTTCACTGTTTCTGTTCTCCGTGAAGTCTGTACTGCAGACCCACCCACATTCTGAGCTTGCAAAACCCTCTGCAAGTTTTCTGTCTTCTTTTTAAAACCTTTTGATTACTCTGAAATGACAAGCATCATGACCACTACAGACCCCCAACCTCACCAAGATGTCTTATTTCTCAATAATAAATGTTGCAATCAGTGTGATAGTTGCCAAACTATTCCTTGCCCAGATGGGCTAAATCAGTTACATAACTCTATAGGGGGCCCACATAAAACTTTATACTGCTCAGCACCATCCCATTCCAACCTCCAACATGAGCACTCTGACTCTGCAACACAATGTATGATTTAGTGGCTTATTCCATTCCTCCACTGTGTTCTGGGCTGGTACCTGCAACCCAGTTTTATCAGTTTGGAGCTTTTCTCTGCAGACAAATTTACCATTATTCACCACATTTTCCAGATGGGATCACTATACTGTTATACATACAATCTGGGCTATCTCAGAGAACCACTGATAAACTGCGTGAGTGCATGCGTGTGTGTGTGCGCGTGCGTGTGTGTGCGTGTGTGTGTGTGTGTTACGTGAATGGCAGAAGTAGAGTGGTGTGGGAAACAGAGAAACCGAGCCCTAAGCCTCCTATTTCAGAATAAGCAAACACCTTAAAAACTTTTAAACTCCTGAACAAAATTTCTGCTACTTATCTTCTATTAAAATCCCTCTAGGGTTTGGAAATGCCCCTAGAGATAACCTCCACCATGAGTGTCATGAAGACATTGAGATCTATTAGACCAGAGATTCTATAAAGACAAAACTCATTATCGTCCTTTGAGCTGGCTTCTCTACCTGGTATTTATTTATTAAAAAAGAAAACTCAATTGCAAAAGATCTTTAATAAAAGTCCCCTGGAATTTTGGCTTTATAACAGCATTTCATTGTTGACTGCTAGCTATTTAAGGTTTAATTCTGAACCACAACAAAATACATCCTTTGGAATATTGCAGCCTTATCTAGTTTTGTAACCTACTGATAATCCATGTTCTTGGAGTCATTCCAGCATTAAGTTATATACTTTTAAGATGCTATCATATCTTCCCTGGTTGCTTTCTGTCAAGGGTAGCAATGCTCAGTTTTTTAAAAATATCTTCTCATAGATCATATATTTTTTTAAAACATTTTACTTATTTATTTATTCATTTATTTATTTATCTGAGAGAAAGAGAGAGGGAAAGTGCACAAGAAGGAGAATTGGCAGAGGAAAGGGAGAAGCAGACTCCCCGCTGAGCACCCTGATGGCGGGGCTCCATCCCAAGGTCCTGGGATCATGACCTGAGCTGAAGGCAGGTGCTTAACAAGCTGAGCCAGCCAGGAGCCCCCTCATAGATCATTATCCTCAAGCTTCTTCTATTCTGCTGCTCAGGATTCTACTTGGATTCTACTTGGATTAGATTCTACTAATTTTTAAGTGTCATTTCCATGACACAATAGCTACAACTAAAAACAGTTGTATAATATACAGAAACAATGCCCCTTTGCTCAAATCCTAATCATTCAATTCACAGAAAAGTGAAATGTAGATTATCAAGGCAGGATCAATAGGCAATATTTATGTAACTGTTTGAACTAGTTGAAAAGTGAATCAAAGTGGCTCCAGAAAATAACGTCAATTCTAGTCCCTCCTCCATTCCCCTGTTGCTCCCCCAACACAGCGAAAGCCCCCCCAACACAACATTACTGGCTTATTTTGTTTCAAAGAGGAAATAAACAACTACTCTAGAAAACTGCTATTACTGTCATAGAAAACAAAATGTACAACATAGATGTGTTTAATAATATGAAAACTTTAAACAGCATTAGCTAATGTATAAAACCCAAAGTGTTCTCTCAAGCTATGAAAACTGTGTCCAAATCTAATTCAAAGGCAGATGACACAACTTAGTTTAATGAAATTAACATAAGATCCAAAGGGAGTGTGTGTATGATTAATTATGAAAATATGACTAAATGATTCACACTATAATAGTATCATCATTTAGGCATTCAATGGAGACTTAGAGTTCAAGAAAATCACAAAACTTTCATTTTTAAGAACACTGAGCTTGTTTTAACAAATTCTACAAAATTACTAGAATGCCATTGATACTACTCAGGCCTAGTAGCATTAGGCTTTACTAACAGTTTCTATCTCAATAAGGCTGCAAGGAGAATGCACGTGACTTTAAAAAACTGGTGACCCAATTCATATAGTCCTACCTGAAATAGTTCCCCTAAGACCAAATAGTAGAGTTGAGTTTTTTTCCTTTATGTATCCTTAACAAAAAAAGACAAAGAAAAATGCAAATTCGCCCGAATAGGTGATGGAGTTTCTCAGTAACAGATATAGTAGGTCCTATAAAGAGAACATTCCTCAATAGCAACTTCATTTCACACTTTTATGAAGGGACTACAATAGTCAAATATCAAGTCAAAATCCAGAAAACACCAATATTTACTGCATTGTTAGTACCTGTGGTGTCAGTCTTAGTAACCAGGAGAGAATAACCCTATTAGTCTCTATTTCGTTCTTTAAAATTTAATTTTCAAGTAATTTATAGGTAATATCTATCCTCTTGTAACAAAATAATTGCTAGATAAGTAACCTAGACATATTTTAAAATGGGAAACACTTTAGAACTAAATATACATACTAACAGATAAATAAGAAATTTTAAGTTATTCTATAAACTTGGGACTAAATTCAAGACATGAACAGAATATGTTTGACAGAGAAATCAGTCATAAGAATTGGTATTACATGATCTGAAAAGGATAAGATGACAAAAAGATAAAAGTGTATTAAAACTCCACTTTTCACATATTATATCTTCAGATGAGCAGACACTTTTACATTTTCCCTCAAAGACTTTCATTATTATTGAAAAACATACAGGCCCCAAGGAAAAATAGTTAACAATATGTAATAAAAACACATTGAGAATTTTAATATGTATTTCAACTTTTTGTGTATATTTTACTCTCCAAGTAATCCATTTAGACTTAATCAAATCAACAATCTGCATGATCTTATATGTTCACTTGAAAGCCCACATAAATGCCAAAACATCATATGCTTCCTAGGAATTCTGGTGACATAAATTTTAAATGTTTAAACATTCACAATAAATACATCTATATTATAAGCATTCAGCAGAATTCTATAGTTGGAAGTGTCACACAGAAATAATTTTTCAGGTGTTTTAAACTACATGCTTTATACTTCACAGTAAAATTATCCCCCCCTCTTTAAGTAGAACTTGCTCTCTTGACCCACTGTCAACTTTTATTTACCTTAGTAACATATTCACTTATTAATCAATTTAGCATTTTCTGAGTGCTTATTATTTTCCTCACCCTGGTGTTCCATAGTCTCCTAACAGAGAAAACAACAAAATTTTGTGTATCTTTTCTAATATGAATACTTTTTATGCTAATAAGTAGAACAAAGGGTCTTGTAGGAATCCCTATTATTACTTTAAAATAAATCATCAGAAAAAAAAAAAAAAGGTAAGCTGTTGGGTAAACTGGGTGGTAAATTGCCATAAGGTAAGTGAACAGTTTGATAAATGAACATGCGCTAAATGAAAATAGAAAACCAAATTAGGAAGTATTAAAGTCATGTAAGGAGACATTTTAAAACCATAAAATTTTAGAACACAAATCTAGTAGAGAATGAAAGACTGGGAAATCAATATATAGATCTTCCTACACTTACGGTGGGGTTAGGTGCTGATAAATCCATCATAAGTTGAAGATATCCGAAGTCAGAAATGTATTTAATGCACCTCAGCTACTGAACATCCTAGCTTAGCCTAACCTACCCTAAACATTCCCAGGACACTTACATTAGCCTACAGTTGGGCAAAATCATCTAACACGAAGCCTATGTCACAATGAAGTATGAAATAGCTCATGCAATTTTTTGAATGCTATACTGAAAGTGAAGAACAGAATGGTTACATGGGTGAGGAATGATTGTAGTTTATCAGTAGTTGACCCTCGTGATCCATTGGCTGACTGGGGCCTGTGGCTCGTCGAAGCTGCCCAATATCACAACAGAGTGTCATACTGCATATTGCTAGCCCTGGGGAAAGATCCAAATTCAAAATCGGAAGTACAGTTTCAACTGAATGTGTATCATTTTACCACCATTGCAATGTCAAAAAAAATTGTAAGTCAAACCATTTTAAGTCGGGTGTGTGTGTGTGTGTGTGTGTGTATGTGTGTGTACACTCAAGCACAAGGCCAGGCCTTTACTCTAGGGAGCATGGGATAAACTATCAGCTTGTGGAATTTCTTTCCAGATCTGTATTTCCATAATTCCATTAAAAACAAAACTAGCGGGGCGCCTGGGTGGCTCAGTGGGTTAAGCCGCTGGCTTCGGCTCAGGTCATGATCCCAGGTCCTGGGTTCGAGCCCCACATCGGGCTTTCTGCTCAGCAGGAAGCCTGCTTCCTCCTCTCTCTCTCTGCCTGCCTCTCTGCCTACTTGTGATTTCTCTCTGTCAAATAAATAAATAAAATCTTTAAAAAAAATTAAAAAAACAAAACAAAACAAAACAAAACTAGCTTCCCATCTCTTGCCTCTTCCCCCACTTCCCACCAAAGAACAAAGGCAGCAGCATAATCTTTAAACGGTCCAGCTCACACTGACAGCCATGATTGCATCTAGCTGTCCAGGTCTAAGTACAGCTTGAAGACTTTAAATAGTCATAGGCCCATATTAGAACCCCGCTGTACACCAGCCCCAGGCACGTCGGCCCCAGAACAATGGGCGGCCATTGATACGTGATGTCAACCGTCTGAAGGGTAAGAATGAAGCCATTTTAAAACGGAAACAGACAAAAAGGCAAACTCCCTCAAGCATTTTCAAACTATATCATAATCAATGGTGTTGAAAGCTGCCCTGAGATCATGTGCTGAAGGATAAGACTGCGGGAGAAAGCGAAATCTGCAATGTAAGGAAGTCATTTATAACTCTGACAAGGTAGTCTCCCCACTCACTAGGCTTTCGGTGACTGAATGCATATTTAGAGTAGTTTGGTAGCGATATATTCAACTCTTTGGCCATCACCCATAGAGGGTAATTCTGGAAAGGAGGATGATGGCCATGGTGTCTGCATAGTAAATGGTTGGAGGGTGTTCCCTTTTCTTACTGATCCTGGAATGTCACGGTTTTCTGTGTCTTTCCAGAGGGCCTTTTGACCCGTTTGTCTCTTAAGAAGTTTTTTGCAATGTTTGAGTTTCTCTGTACAACTAATTTTCTCCAAATTTTCCTATATCCTCCAGAACACAAGAAATACTGGGATAATATTATCCATAACTCATTTCCTAGCATGATTTGGAACGGTTTGTTTTGCTTCATCAGGGATCTCAGTATTATTTAAAAGTTGCCTCTGATATTTATAATGCTCCTTTAGAGACTTATCATGGTGTAATTTAAAAAGTTGTACTGTTTGGGGAAATTTTACTATTACTTTATGTAATTTTTGAGGTAAGCAGTTTATCATATATTGCCAAACACTCTCAAATCTGCGTTTTTCTAACCAAAGAAAATAAAAGACATAAAGCATGTGTACCATCAGAACTGTCAAGGAAGCTTTTCTCAAAAAAAAACAAAAACAAAAACAAAAAAACGATTGAATAAAGCACATTTTTTTATGGTTTTAAAGTTTCTATGGTAAAGCTGCTTTTCATCATCAGATTAAATACACATTTATTGAAATAATGGATAAAGGCTTAAATGCATTATGGGATAGAGGGAAGACACCACTTCCTAGAAGCCCATTCAAATGTGGAAGTGGGGCTAATCACAAGGGGAGAATTATTTCTAAGTGGAATGCTAAAATGCACGGGGGAAGAAACTAGAAGGCAGGAGTATACTGTGGATGATTGTGATGGAAGCAGCAACAGCGTAGGGTACCTGGAACTCAGCATCACATGTCACTCCACATCGGAGTCTTGGGGGTGTCCTTCCTACCTGCCCTTGTCTCAAGTCCTGAACACCTTTCCGGTTTGCTCCGACCTTCAGCACGCTGGCTCCTTGGGGCCATTTTCAATGTGAGCGCCGGGGGAAGAGCAGCCTACGGAGCTTTTGAAACCTGATTTTTAATTCTGCTCACTACACGGCACACCAGATGCAAAGGACAAGAAGAAAAACATGCGTGTTTTCACTGGCAAGCTTACAGAGCCTCATGGTCAGAGGAATCTTATAATTTCTGCTGATGCTCCTGGACACAGATTGATGATCTAGGTTCCTGTGTGTGAGTGTGAGTTTTCAGGAAGTGAATGAAAGAATGATGTTAAGACAGATCATTCTGAAATACCGTTTCATAATAATCCTCAGACTCAGATTGAACTAAAGCAAAGCCTCATGATTTTTAGGCGAATTTTCTTCTACCTAAGATTTTCATTTGTTTTCATTTGTTCTTGGTGTCCAGACAGATTCCCCCACTACTCAGTTGAATGCCCTCATTGTTCTACTGAAGAAAATTCTCCATTATTCACTGTTAACCCACTTAAATTGGATAGGATAGAGTTTAGCTTAACTAAAACCTTCATAATTATTTGGGCAATTCTTTTGGATTGATTCATAAATTCATTCCTTCAGCAACGACATAAAGTGTTGGCACTTTCTGGACTAGGTACTGTGCTAAGCACTGGTGAGGAACAGCTGAAAGAAAACACATTGCCCTTAGCCACAGCAGATAAGAGCCATAAAAAATTCAAGTCCAGAGGACGAAAAAGGACATAAAGGGAGTTAATTCTGTCTTATAGGACACAGTAGCTTGAAAAAGTCCTTGTCTCCCCACTGCAAAACATAAGAAGAAAAACTATATTTATTTATTTAGAGTTTTCTGCATCTTGGAGCTAACATGTAAATTTTTCTGTCACATGCTTCCAATGCTCCTGAAAAAGTCTTATTTCACATTTCCAGGAATTGATGTGAGTTAAAGTGAGCCGTTTTGAGAACTTTATCACCTCTACTGAAATAACTTGGACAACAGGGGCAATGTGGAATAGCAAGCAATGATAGGGAACTCAAAACCAGATCACAAACAGGGTAGAAATGCGGAAGTCAGTCAAATGGTTTACTTTCCCACAGGATAGAACTGCTTACAGTCACAGCAGGTGAGTGCTCACTTAACTCTAGGAAACTGGCCCTTGCAGGCTTCTGTTTGCCCATCATCATCACCACAATTCATGCATTGCACCAGCCACTATTCTGTTATAAATGTTACTCATTTAATCCTGACTTGAACTTTATTTGATCAATATAACAATTATCCCCATTTTATAAATAAGAAAACTGAGGCCTAGGGAAGTTAAGTAACTTCTTAGCAACTTAGTAGTGGAGCTGGGAAATGAACCCAGGTAGTCTGGTGCCAGAGGCTTAGCTCCTAACCACTATATTAAACTGATTCTTTATGGATTTTTAAAATATGATAAATACAAGTATAGTAATATAATATTTACCCAAGAGAGTTCATCCTAATAGAAAAAAAAAAGTTAAGTTTATGTACAAGAACAAGGAATAAATCACCCCTGAGTCTCTGTAAGTCTGTGTTATCCTTACACAAACGTATTCTACTGCAAAAACTGACCAGTTCTGTCTCCCAAACTCTTCGATCCTTCTCATCTAAGTGTACTTAATATTTTTTAAGATTTCATTTATTTATTTGAGAGAGAGAGAGAGAGGGCATGCCCATGAACAGGGGGAGGGGCAGAGAGAGCGGGGGAGAGAGAAGCTGGCTCCCTGCTGAGCAGGGAGACCGATGTGGGGCTCGATTCCAGAACCCTGGGATCATGGAATCATGATCATGATCATGGATTCATGGATCATGACCTGAGCCGAAGGCAGATGCTTAACAGACTGAGCCACCCAGGCACTCCTAATTATACCCAATTTTTAAGATTAAACTTTAAATATGTACCTCATTAAAATTGCCTTGAAAATGGCAATGAGGAGCCATTTTCTTATGTAACTCTTGAAAGATGTTAAACCCAGAGTTCCAGTGCATATCATAGGGGATTCCTACATTTTATGTTCTTTAGACATCTCAGGCTCACCTGCTTTCTATTTATTACTATTCTTTCACAACTCTGCTACTACTAAATTTTACCTCTTAAGTTTTATGAATATTTCTCAAATATATTTCTTCTTTCTCATCCTCAGTGAAAGTCCTCTCTTTTCAGCTTTTACCTTTTATATCACTTACTGCAATCAACTCCCTTAAATTACTGAGGTCTAACCATAGGTCATTCATTGTGCTGGAAGCATTATCTTTTCCTCATTTGATCTTCAAAAACTCTGAGCAGGGTAGTAGTATCCACATTGAACAGATAAGGATAAGCTTCGGAGAGATGAAATAATTTCCCCAAGGTCACACTACTAGTAAGTGGTACAGCTGGGAGAACTCAAAACTGTTCCAGGTATGTTCCATATTTTTCCCAAAATACCATCTTCATTGGCTTTGTATCTCCCCTGCCTCATACATGTGAAATGATAAATACATGTTTGATGTATGTGTAATAGGAAAAATGCACATGGTCCTTCCAATCTACTATACCGTTATGGCTTAGCGTTCAATACTCTATCATCTAAGAGAGTTTTTGCCTCATATCAAATAAATATGTTCTGGATCATCTACTCAGAAAAAAAAGAAAAAATATGAGTAAATGTCTTTAGATTTGAAAGATAGAGAGAAAATTAATTCCATTTGTTTTTATTTCTTACTGTTATGATACTTAGTAAGCATTAGGAATGAACCCAGACCTAATTGTACCATGTCTTCAGGACTGATATTTTCAACAAAATAATTTTTTCTCTAAAGAAAAGAATCTCTCATGAAATATTACTGGATGTAAAATACAATATGATGAGAGAAGGAAGTTTATTAAAACTGTAGTATATAAAAAAAGTCGAACAGATTTCTAAAATAAAACTTTCGAAAGGAAACAAGCAGTTTTTAAAATCTGATATTGTAATGAAAATTTAATAGGACATCCAAACAAAGAAGCATTCATCTTTTTCAGGACCTTTGGAGAAACAAATCCAAGTATTTGCCTAAGAAGTCCAGCCTTGGAGTTTTTGATACTGTTAACTCCATAATAGTCATCTATTTGGTTTACTGATATAAATTAGTTTCTTTGGTTACTCCTTCTAAAAGTCAAAACTAGGATTGACAAGCTCAAACAGAAAGTCTAAATAATAAAGTCTACAAACAACTTCTAAAAGGAGATAACGATTCATACCACTCTGACAATCCAGATTGCTTCATTTCTTCTTTAACTACATATTCAGTATGACCAAATTACAGGAATGCCAATAATTATCCTACAAACAAAATACTTATATGCAGTACTTTTATGCAGAGTAAATAGGTTTCTTTGATCATCTTCCATAAAGATATAAAATAAGGGGACAAAAAAGAATAACTCTCATCTCCCCAGTTTTTCATGCAAGTTTCTCCTACACCTTTTCCCTCTATCATCTATTCTTTAAAAGTGAGCAACAGGAAAACTATTTAAATTTTTTTTAAGTTTTCTTTTTTTTTTAAAGATTTTATTTATTTCTTTAACAGACAGAGATCACAAGTAGGCAGAGAGGCAGACAGAGAGAGAGGAGGAAGCAGACTCCCTGCTGAGCAGAGAGCCCAATGCGGGGCTCAATCCCAGGACCCCGAGATCATGACCCGAGCCAAAGGCAGGGGCTTTAACCCACTGAGCCACCCAGGAGCCCATCTTTTTAATTTTTTAAAAGATTTTATTTATTTGAGAGAGAAAGAGAGAGAAACTATTTAAATTAAAGAAAAAAGACTATATGTACTTTTTTTTAAAAAACAGAACAATCACCTACCCATATTTCAAGACCTATCGTAAGAATCACAAACTTTCCAAAGCATTTTCCTGATGACCCTACCCACAAGTAGAACAAATTTCCTTTGTTTGTTATCCTCTTGAAATCATGTACATTCGTCTTAGAGGCCATACCAGATTACTGTGTTAATTTGCTTCATCTGTCCTCAGCACAGGATTGAAAGTTCCTTGAGGGCAAGGGACAGGTCTTACTTCACCTTTGAATCCTCAGTGCCCAGTACAGAGTTTGGATGGGACTTCATCAACTAATGTTTTTTGGAAGAAAAAAATAATGGTAAACAAAAGAAAAATAAATAAATTATACCCAAGCTTGTTCCTCATTAAGGCTACAATATTAATTCTATTCTTGCAATGTTGAAATTTATTTTTTTAAGGATTTTATTTATTTGAAAGAGAGAAAGCATGGGGTTTGGGGTGGGGAGGGTAGGGGCAGAAGAAGAAGGAGAAGCAGACTCCCCGCTGAGCAGGGAGCCCATCGGGCTGGATCCCAGGACCCTGGGATCATGATCTGAGCCAAAGGCAAACACTCAACTGACTGAGCCACCCAGGCACCCCACAACGTTGAAATTTAAAAACCAAAACTGTAATGATGGAAACTGCTTACAAGTTACCACTAAAAAAAAAAAATAAATAAATAAAAAATCGCAATATCAAGAAGAAAAAACACATTTTTCACTGTAGATTTTTAAGATCTGATAATTCCTGGTGATCCAGATGGTTGAAGCATGTTTATTTTCACATCACACAATCTCTATAATACTATAGGGGAGCTGAAACCACTTTTTACATTAAACTGAATTCCTTGAGAATTTATTCTGGTATGTTGTTATACAAGCAATGCTTACACCAGGAACCACATTTATGCCTAATATCCAAGCCTGTGTTCCATTATGTTCTGGAGGCCCAGCATGATTCATTTATAATGCAATAGCAATCTCCCGCTTTGTAGAAATCAGCAGTTTTCACACCTGAGACCAGCCCAGTTGGTTTGAAGACTGTTTCATTTCAGTTTGTTTTATATTGTTTTCTGGGACATAGTGTTTAGTGCTCTTCTCTTTTCTCAGGTAGTAATCACAGTAACATTTTCCTATGTGCCCTGTTCTTTCTTGCATTTTGTTTTTATCCCCATAGTTTTAAAAGAGCTCTTTCAAAATCCACCAATAACTTTTGAAGCTCAATGACCTTTTTCTCTTTTGTCCCCATTCTTAGACTTTACAGTAGCATCTGATGTTTCTCTTTCTGTCCTCTGTGACACCAAAATATCCTGGTTCTCTCACCACTCTTCTCTGACCACTACTTCGCAGTCCTCTTTGATATCAATGTGCTGTTCTCCGTGTGCCGGTCTCTAGCTCATTTTTTCTCTGTTTACACGCTCGTCCTCTGCATCCTGGGCTGCCTCACCTCTGTTTGACACAGTCCTGGGCCCTACACAGATGCAAGCCTGCATTTCTAATTGTTTTATATGTCTGCCTAAGAAACCTTCAAACCCCTCAAATATAATTTTTTTTTTAAGATTTTATTTATTTATTTGACAGAGAGAGATCACAAGTAGACGGAGAGGAAGGCAGAGAGAGAGGGAAGCAGGCTTCTTGCTGAGCAGAGAGCCCGATGTGGGACTCGATCCCAGGACCCTGAGATCATGACCTGAGCCGAAGGCAGCGGCTTAACCCACTGAGCCACCCAGGCGCCCCTCAAATATAAATTTTTAAAACAGAGCTGATCTGCCCCTCAGGTGCAGCCCTTGGATCTCATTTCCGCTAGTAGCCACGCTATACTCCTTTGCCTCGGGCTCCAGTCTTGTAAACTTTAACTATTTCTTCCTTGTCTCTTTCTTCCTTGTCTATTCTGCAATATATCTTGCACCAATGCTTTCTTCTGGTTCCACTTACTTCACCTCAATTTAGGTCTTCAATTCCATCAACCCGGACAGTTGTAAACTTGCAAGTGAACTTCTAGCTCCTTCCCCTCTCAGATATGATAAGCAAATTCCTCTTATTCCTCTTAAGATAATCTTCCTTGAGGACATGTATGATTATATATTTCCACTTCACAAAAAACCATCAAGGGATAGAATGCAAACACTTCAGTCTAGTTTTCAAGATCCTTTGCAATATCTACCACTTTTCCAACCTTATCTCGTTTGGTTCCCCTTGGGTATTTGGCATTTCAGCAGGACCGACTTACTAAATCATCTTTGTGCGTGTTCCAAGAGAATATGTCTTGTCTTTGCACTGCTAGCTCCAAGGACATTGCCTAGCACATAAAAATGCTCTATAAATACTGGCTAAGAGAATAAGCGTTAGCATATAAGAGTCTTTTACCATGAAAACACATCCGGTATACTTTATAAGGATGAGGTAGAAGTTACTGTAAACTTTATTAAACGCAGAGAACAGAGTAAGCCAAAGGAGTAATGGGAATAGAAGCTACTAAGGAAGCCCCAGGAGGACCCTCTCCCTGAGAATATTATTAGCTTTGTTGGAAAGCACTTGAGTTTTCTAGTCTGAAAGTAAAAGGGCAAATGGTAACTTGCCAAAGAAGCTCCCAGTCCTACACATTTTTTAAAAGAAATTCAGTTCCTGCTGTTCTTTATTTACTTAAAAATGGGTGTGACCTATCAGAGTCATTTGTCAAGGACTGAACAGTTGCAGCATAACAAATTTGAACCTTTCACTATGAATAATGCATAATTAACATACTAGGCAAAGGATGCTCAATGTTCAGCTCAAAAACATCCTGGTACCAAAAGAGAAAAGGAATCTTATTTGGTAAATTAAAACATATGTTGCATGTTGACTCTCAACATCCATAAAACTGAAAGAATAGATGCCAGTTTGTCTGATAATGATGATAAACTTGGAAGGATAGAAGGAAATCAGCCCTTAAGTGACTATATTCCAGATAACCTTTCTCTTAACTTTACTTTGAGAATGATTTGTGATAAGATCTTTATAACAAGATTTGAACCGTTAATAACAATAAAAATATTCAAAAATAAACAGAAAACCTGTGTGGGCTGTTCTGTAATTGGCACTCTTGATTTATCAACAACCAGAGCTTTAAAATGTTTCTAAATAAGAAATCAATGTTATGCCATGCCTTAGGTTTGACCATTAAAATTATTTCTTGACTATTAATAATTAGTCAATACCTGCCCTTAGCTATTCAAATAAAATTCTTGTTACTCTTCTGGGAAGAGTCCCCTCTGACTCAGAACAGCCTAGTAAAGCTGCGTTTTCAATGCAATGTCCCATTACACACCTTTAATGGAGTTAGTTGAATGTTTCTTGAAGTGCCCAAAGCATTATCAAAAAACCACAAATATGGAGAATGCAAACAAAGAGTATTTCAGCCAGGTGATTAAGGTCAACATCAACAGTCATAAATCATGTAGCTGGTAAGTACCCTTGATACGTTGGGATGGAGATTTACTTTATCTCCATGGTTTTCTTCCCCAAAATCCATAATCCCAGTCTAATTAAGAAAAACATCAGAAAAACTCCAACTGATGGACATTCTACAAAGTACCTGATAAATAATCTTCAAAGCAAAGTTACCAAAAACAAGACAAGTCTGAGAAACTGTCACAGCCAAAGAAAAAACCCTTAAGACATGTAAGACATGATGACTAAAGTTAACATGGTAGCCTGGATGGTTTCTGGAACGGAAAGTGGATTTTAGACAAAAACTAAGGAAATGTGAATAAAGTATGGACTCTGGTTAATATTTTTGAATCCATATTATTCATTAATTGTGACAAATGTACTATACCAATGCAAGATGTTAATAACAGGGGAAGCTGTGAAATGGCTATGGAGCATAAAGAAACTCTCTATTCTATATGCACGATTGTTCTGTAAATCATATTTATTATTCATAACGTTCCAAGCTCTATGCTGAATTTCATATTCTTTATCTACAGAGGTCACAAATTATATGCCAATTCAGTCTCCCCAAACCACTAGAGACAGAAATAATAATGAATCTAACGATAAGAAAGCAATAAGGTGGGCACCAGAAAGCAATGGGTGGTCAGTCCATTAAGCATCTGCCTTTGGCTCAAATCATGAACTCCGGGTCCTGGGATTAAGCCCCACACAGGGCTCAGCCAAGAGCTTTCTTGTCTCCCTCTCTCTGCCCCTCTCCCTGCTCACGCTCTCTCTTTTTCTCTCTCTCTCAAATAAATAAAATCTTAAAAAGAAAGAAAGAACGAAAAGAAAAAAGAAAAGAGAAAAAGAAAAATAAAGAAAGAAAAAAGAAAGCAAGCTAGCTAGTTTTAAGGTATATTTTAAGAGTTCTACTCAATTTTTTAAATACCTCATTTTAACTTTGCCATAATGTCACAAATTAGAATAAACCACATATCTTATTCCCATGTGAACGATGAGCAAATACTTCTAGATAGATTGAGTAATCACTTTAGAACTTGGGGACAGATTCAGGACTAGAATCCATTTCTCTTTTATCTAAATTATATTGAAGATATGAAAACTAAGTCTACTATAAAAATAATCGTTACTATCAATAACTTTGCTTTTGTTTTTGTTTTTTTTAATTTTTTTTATTATTTTTTAAAGATTTTATTTATTTATTTGACAGAAAGAGAGATCACAAGTAGGCAGAGAGGCAGGCAGAGAGTGGGTGGGAAGCAGGCTCCCCGCCGAGCAGAGAGCCCGATGTGGGCCTCGATCCCAGGACCCTGAGATCATGACCCGAGCCGAAGGCAGAGGCTTAACCCACTGAGCCACCCAGGCGCCCTTGTTTTTGTTTTTAAACCATTCAGGGTTTTCCAGGAATAGATTTCAGATGTTTGTTCTTTCAGGGAACCCACTGGATATCTCAATTATCACAAGACTCCTACTGTAGTAAAACGGGTGATTTATCTGCCTGCTTTCCTCACAAATATGTAAACTTCAAGAGAGCAGGGACCTTGTCCCATTTGACCTGGTCTCATAAAACTTAACAACTCCTTATTAACACAAAGTTGCAGAGAGGACGGCAGCATGAGCTGTGCCTGTACCTGACTGGAGCCTGAAGATGGTGGCTGGACACAATGGGAAACCTGGAAGTGGAAGTTCAAGGATGTCTTAAACCAAAAAAGTCTTGAATTAAAAGGGTTGTTATGTCCCAGGAAAACTGACATGGAACAAAGTGGAGACATAACCTTAAAAAACTTTGGATAAAGAATCATTGCAGCATTCTGGTAGCAAGATCAGGTCAATACTAAGAGAAAAAAAAATCAGGCTGACCTCACCCTTCCCCATGGCAAAATTTGATAGTAAAAGATAACAGAGACACGCCTATTACAAAAATCGAGGAAAGAAAAGTTCTTCCAATGAAACAACTTTAATCCATTTGGGCTGTGCAGGTCAGTTTCATTTCTGATCTTCATTTCTTAACTAGAATGCTTACCTCACAGGACATGAGGAAGGAACATGACAACTCCTTTATATGAAACATTAGCTTCTCTTCCTTTCTACGAAGTAGAGAATTCAAAAGTGCTTGGAAGTTAAGCTTTTAGACATAATTGTACTAATTTTATTTATTCTGTTCTTTTACCAAAGAATGCAAAGATTAACTTTACCCCAGTTCTTATATGAATGATCCTAAAGAATGAGATCAGATCTATTTGAGGTAGTTAGGACAGTTAATGAGACTTATTTGAGTAAGTTTAGAACTATAGTGCTGAATAGGTTAATGGTTTCTTCAAGATTCATCAGAACTGACATAAATATGAAGCACCATATTCTACATGAGGTTTGAGCTTATTTATTTATAAATAAATAAATATTTATATATAAATAATAAAATAAATACATATTTAATATATTAATAATTGTATCATAAGTTATAATTTTTATAAATATATTATAAATAAACTCACAAATATTTAGTATTTATAAATATTTATTATATATGTAAAACATTTCTACTTCAGAATAAAGTGTATCTGTAAATACAAAATGTTGCTACTTCAGAAAAAAGTGAAGTTATTTTTGAAGAAAATTCCTTTTTCTCTAAATAGAGTTAGTTTAAATTCATACAATGGAACTAGAAAACGCATAAAGAGCTGATGATTTCACACAATTTCTTCTATAACACACATCTTTGATAATTTTTATTCATGAAAGTTTAATCTGAGTCTTCATCTTCTACTGTTTCCCTGTTAAGAGTTTTTCTTTATTTTTCTTCTATACTGTATCTTCACATAATAATTTTTCCCTTTGGTAAATCACTTTGCATCTTAATTAAACATAGAGGAAGATATCTGTCATCAGTCATTTCATTGCATTTATCAAAAATTCAAGAAGCTGTTAGGAAACCCTGAAATTGTTTTCAGAAGTTAAATTTAAAATTCACAGTTCTAGAACTTATAGAAACCAGAACTAAATGTATTGCTTGCAAGCATTGAAATGTAGTTATGTTATGTCTGAATGTCTTATTAAAGACAATATAATTGTAAGCAAGTGCCATTTAAAAAAAACAAAGCCATCTTTCCTCCTTACGTTTCATACTTTTACTCGTGGTCAGAATGCCAAGTAGAACATATCAGTTTTAAATTCAACTTAACAGTTTATTTTCTGAATGAACATCATTGAGAACTATAGTGAGTTACATGATATGATGTAACAAGCACAAAAACTGTCTTTTGGACTCAGCATTAGTGATTGACATCTTTAAAAGATGAATGCATGTCACACAAGTTAAATCAAGTTTGCTAATATTCATAGCCTGGATTGAACAAAGATACTTTTTTTGATAAAATAGTTTGAAAAGGGTCCTCGCTTCAGCAAAGCCTGATTTTTATATACTAGAACAGAATCTACTTTTGCTGATGTCCTTCATTTTCTTCCCCACTATGAAGGGCAAAAAAAATTTGGCAACATCTTTGGAAAACAAAGACACTTGTAAATAGTTGAATAGGAAATTGAAAGCAACATATTTTGAAATACATTGAGATAAATTCAGGTCTATAGCCTGTCATCTAAGGGCTTCTATAATCTGGACCACAGTCTTAATTTCTACTTTGTTGTTTTGACAACTTTAACCTTTAACTACATTAGACTCTTCCCTACTCCTCTAAAAGTCTTTCCCTTTTTCTGGCTTCCTTCCAAAAGACCCACACTCTTCTTTTTTTCCCTCCAGATCTCATCTCTGAAATGCAGTTCAACCTAATCTCACTAAAATTAAAACCACTGCTCTCAAAACCATAAGAGACTGTTAATCTCATGAAACAAACTGAGGGTTGCTGGAATGGAGGGGAGGTGTGAGGGATGGGGTGGCTGGGTGATGGACACTGGGGAGGGTATGTGCTATGGTGAGTGCTGTGACTTGTATAAGACTGATGAATCACAAACCTGTACCCCTGAAATAAATAATACATTATATGTTAATTTAAAAAAAACTACAGCAATTGTCTATGTGATTTAATTCTCAACGATTATCCATTTCTTTCTGAGATATCCTATATTATTGCTTATTAAGTTATTTTAATCCAAATTGTCTTTGTGTGTCTGTCTATCCTATACTTTTATGCATATCCACAACACTTAACACAGAGTTCACAATAGAGTGCTAAAATGCATGCATCACTTCCTGAGAGCCCTTTTAGAAGTCAGCCAAAGCATTTCCAGGGCAATTCTTCCCTTTCCTGCTTACTAGTACTAGCTCACATGTCTGGCTAATAACTCTTTGGGTGAAAAAAGCCCTGTGCAATGCTGTTGTCCTTAACACCAGACTCAGAGGGAATCCATTTTAATCTGAAATAGGCCAGGACACATCACCACTTATTTTGAAGAGTCTGGCTGCTCTGCATGAACACACAAGTGCAGGAGAAGTTTTCCAAGATTCATTGAGATGTGAGTCCAAGCTGTAGACCTCGGATTAGAATCAAGCCCAAAGCTGAAAGAGCTGCAGACTCTTCAAACATTCATGACATGTGGGTCAAGGGCAATGGATGACAGCCTAAGGAAACAGTAATGTGATACTGAGCTTTTCACCTTGAGGTGACTGGTTAAAACTCAGCTTGGGATCACGAAAAATTTATAGCCCTCTAATGCAATAAAGGAAGCTATTCGTGACCCAGGGAAAGTGGCCATTAGACAAGTGACTAGCACTGGTCCATGATGAGAGCTGAGGCAGAGGCACGAGCCTGAACAGAAGCAAAATGCACACAGGCACACGTGTGCACACACAGCCCATCACCCCCCACGCAGTGGAATAAATAGTGCTTTCAGACAAGAAGAGACTTCCTTTGGAGCAATCCTCAAGGTTCACTCTCTTACCCTCTTACTCTTTCAGAAGATACCTCAAATTATAAGGTATTTATACTAAATGACGGATAAAACAAAACTGCTAAAACATGTTCTCCTTAGCCAATCAAAACCAAAACTGTGAATTTGCTAACTGTATATGTAAACAACAATGTTTCTAAGACCACTCTAGTGCCTCCTATATGTATGGCATTTTTATTAAAGCCCAAGATTTCTTGGAGGTAGCTAAGTTGCAATGAAAAAGAGCAACCAACTTGGCATGAGCAGACCTAGTTTGAGTCAGAGCCCCAGGCTTCTCATCTGTAGAATGGGAATGACAATAACCTAAGTTCAGAGGCTTGGAGTTAGATGAACTATTGTTAGAAAAAAAAAATTTAATTTTGACAACCACTTCACAATTCATTTAAACTACAGTCACTTTTTTTTTTTTTCATCCTCTCTGGAAAGTTAAACTAAACTTTGGTCAAATTTCCTACTCTTTACTGAACAAAACTAGAAATCTTAGACTTAGGAGTTCTTCCAGGCACATGGAGAGCCTGGATGATAAATTAAAAGGGCACTATCAGACATAATTTTAATAATGCCTTGAGAAAGACAAACTGAAATTCACATTCCCCTTCCTCTCATTAGTCTGAGATAGAATTCTCAACCCTTTAGTGAATTACAATTAAAAATTCTTTGACATCTCAACTAATTTAATCCTTCCTCTAAAAAAATGCACACATCTAAAAGGTAGGTTTAAAAATAAAATGCTGTGGTCTAAGAAATAAGAAAAATTTTCAAAACTAATGACAGTCCTGTAAAATAATACCTAAGGCAAAACTTATAGGGCCAAAAATTTTAAAAGCATGTTTTTGCACTAATTCTTAATGCAATCTAGATTATATCATTTAGCTTACTTCAAGATTATCATCAAAAGACTTCAATATTTTCTAAAACCATAGCAACTCTTCCTGATTTTTTTCATTATCCTCAGTGTAAAAATGTTTTTAACTCCTTAAAAAACTTTACTGGAAAACATCAATAACAAATCAAATAAGCTATAATTTTAAAGGCCTTATTTTTTATGTTATATCTCAAATCAAATTCACATAATCATTAAAAGTGCTTTTAAAAATGTTGAATGAATGAAGAAATAAATGAATAAAATAATAATGAGTGAATGATGACTAAAGTCTGCCTTCCAGGGTTTTGTAAACTTTTCTACAAGTGTAAAATATCCCTTCCAAGAGGGACAGTGTTCCCTTCCTCTCTCCATTGACCATGGGTAAAAGTACAAAAGGAAATCTATCCAAACCACAGGCACATGTTGGATAAGAGATAATATTTAGGGCTGACTAGTCAAACAAGTCCTCATTCAGATTCTGCCAGAAGAACTGAAGTTTCACAAGGCAAACTCTTGAATTTAATTTTCCTCATTTCCATTACATTTGCTTGGCCCAAACACTGAACTCTGTCGTAAGAGAGCCAGCCATTAAATACATCACCATAATCCTCTTGAACATTCAAGTTCACTTTGTACCAGGATTTTTTTTTTTACTTTCCTTCCTTTCTTATTTTAAAGTTTTAAAAATGATTACTCGAAGATAATGTGTGCCTTTATATTTAGTAACTTAGGAATCTTTATTCCTTTACCTGTCACTACAACTTTTGGACCTAGATTGATTCATACTCATACCTAGTACTTGACGTAATAAGCTTCTTATGTTTGGTAGCTGACTGTCAACTCAATCAAATCATTTATATCACACAGCATTAGGATACTACATTTTGGCAACATACTTCATGCCACATGTCTGAAAACTTTAGGATTTCAGACATTCATCAGTGGAAATATGGATAGTTGATGATTACTTTGCAAATCCTCCCCTGAAAGTCTAAATAAACCTTCCTTTAAGTCATTTGATAAGTTACAAGACAAAATTTGAAGACAGGTTTTTCAAAAACTGCAGAAGGTAAAGCAGAGACTTTAACTCAGTAGACAATAACAAATCAGCAAAAACATCTTCTAATCCTGCATTTGAATCCTTGGCCCATGTTTCTATCTTTGTCGAATTTTTTCAAGTTGGTAAAGAATACCATTTACTTTATTTTACTCCTATATAATCAACCACTGGCTATTAATGTGGCAAAACATTCTCTTAAATAAAACTGTTTCACCTTGAATATTGTTGCAATATACTAGAAATTAGCACATGTGACAAAATGACTTAAATATTCAACGTGATAAATTAAAATTTCTGATACTCCTAAAATCCTACTTCTTTAGATGACTATGAATAGACATAGTATTATCATATCGATACTAACTCATTAATGATTCTCATGTGCACTGAGAATCCATTCCATTCTACATCTGTCAAAACACCAAAGACACTACTTTCTGAGGACTCCACTTCCATTAGAACAAAGTAGATGATATATTGTATTTCTCCTCTAAAAATACACAGTGGGGTTTTTTTTTAATCTTGGAAGAGTGAAAATTTGGTGCTCAGACATACTTTGGGGAACAAAGGAAACCCACCCCATTATTCTTTATTGGAAGAGGGCATAACAAGGCAAAACCAAAACAAAAGGAAATGGATAGAGACTGTGGGTTCTCTCTGACTTAGCGCACGCTGGCTGAGTGCGGCACATGTGTGGCCAATATGTCTGGGCTCAAGGGCTACATACCAAAAGATCATACAAAGACACTGCAACTCATGCCTCTCTTGGGAAAGCTTGGAGGATCCTGAACCAAACCCTCCCAGACTCGAAAATCAGCTGCCCTCCTGAAAAGTCTTTGAAAAGATCATCCTGAGTAAGACAACAATAAAATGAACCAGGATGTGGTAGGAGACCAGAGTATTTGGAAAACAAGGCTAGCGGGACTTGATATGGTTGCCTTCTCCCTTCTTACAGGCTCTTTTTTTTTTTTTTTTTTTTTTTTTTCAGCATAACAGTATTCATTATTTTTGCACCACACCCAGTGCTCTCCCTTCTTACAGGCTCTTAGCTAGAAAATGAGAGAAGAGACCAAGCTACCTCATCAACCCCGGGGAACCCCTCTGGGACATGCCCACATGCTCAGAATTATGTGAAGGAGCAACAGAATTTGTTAACCAAAACTAGAAATCTGGTCTTTGCACACCCAAGATTCCAATTTGTGCAGAAGCTGAAGATAAATTCAAGAACTGAATGAAGGTTTTGGATATAGAAACAAAGTGGAAGTTTGTGGAATTGGAATGAAGCTATGGAAAAGTGCAAACTCGTGGTGTCATGAGAGCCAAATGTACATCGCCGTCATCTCTCCGCATGTAACCACACTTAATTCACGCATGGTAGCATAGCGTGTCAGCTGTAAACAGACTCTGCCCTACTACATCATTTTCTCAGCAGAGAATAAAACTTCTACAGTTCACTACCAAGAGACTGGATTTAGGGGCGCCTGGGTGGCTCAGTTGTTAAGCATCTGCCTTCACCTCAGGTCATGATCCTGGGGTCCTGGGATCGAGCCCCGTACTGGGCTCTCTGCTTGGCGGGAAGTCTGCTTCTCCCTCTCCCACTCCCCCTGCTTGTGTTCCCTATCTCACTGTCTGTCAAATAAATGAACAAAATCTTTTTAAAAAGAGAGAGAAAGAGAGACTGGCTTTATTATTATTGTTATTAAAACTGCCATTGGTTTAAATTTCCATTTGCCAACTCCCTCTCCTAAGAGAAACTTTTTTCAAGTTCAGCTTCTTCTATTTGTAATTTTGTATAAAAACACCGACCAAGAAACAGCCCTGTCAAAACTTCAGAACTCCTAACAAACAGCTCTTTCTCCTCTCTGATTTTGGGAGCAGTTGCTGACAGATGAACCATGTTAACTGAAATCATATTACCTTAGGTAAACAAGCAGTTTCATTTTTTAAGATGTAAGTAACAATTGTGTGAAATGATGAAGTGATCACATCCACTAGGGACAGATGGTATGTCACTGTTATAAAGGCCTCTACTTCAGTAAACTATGTCTTTCCATCACTATATGAAAGTGCAGGCATGAAGGCCTTTTTGTTGCTCTAGACAGCATTTTTGCGACCCTACATCAACATCAGATACTTCCTGAAGATGTTCTCGATTGATGCTGGGCTACTACTTTTCTTGAAGCAAACGTAGAAACACAAAGTTACTTATGCTGATGCCCAGTTCCTAAAACCCAAGCTGTCTTACAGATAAGCCTCTGTGAGCCAGAAGGCGGCCTCGGGTAAGCTGAATACAGAATGTGATGGTTAAGCAGACATGCTCTGAAACACAGGTACACTTGGCTGAGAATCCACACCTCTGGACAAGTGCATGCTTCTGTTCATGATACCAACACTTGTTTGAAGTGCAGAGCCTCATAATCCGTGCAGATGTAAAGCTATGCATAAGATGATAAAGCAACCTGTCCTATTTAGTTGAATAAATATTTTTGCATATGGCAGATACAATTTAAGTATAATTCAAATATCTTTGATATTATGAATCATTTTCACTCTCTGATCACTGAACCTTCTTATTCTCAGAAAAACACAAAATAAAAGTTTTATCTTTAATCATTAAAGTTTTCATCTGCCTTCTTCATTTACATTAGTTTTCTTTACTAATTTAAATAAGTATACTATCTAAGTTAGATAATTTCACCTGATAGAAAGAAATATAATTCACCAATAAGATAAAAAACAAAATGATCCTTACTTCCCAATCTATTTCAAGCAGAGGATATTTATATAATCACTGCCAACAGCAAAATCTGAAGGATTAGGAAACCAAATGAAATAATTTAGAGGCCATATCAGGTAGTGATTAAATAAAAATATAGATTTTGAAATTGGACTGTCATGACTCATTTCTGACTCCAGCACTCACTAGTTTTGTGATGTTGGATAGGATCCTCAACCTATGAAAACCCAGTCTCCTTATCTGTAAAATGGTTGTGTTAACAAACTACTCCAAAGGAGGTAATCCATGTAAAGCATTCTGGGCATACAGGGCTCACCACAAATACACAATGAATGTTAACTCCATTATTATTTTATACTACTTCCTAGTGATCTAAATATTTTTAACAAGATGCTTCCCTTGAAGAGGTTTTATGTGCAGCATGGAAAATATAGTAAAGTCAAAACTACCCAAACTACCAAAAGTCAGAACCTAAGTCTTTTGTAGAATTTTATATGTAGAAAGAGGAATAATGGATTTATTTGGGAAAAGGTAGATTTAACAAGCAAGGAACTAGAAACCCACATGAACATAAAGGTTATTTCAACCTGATTTGGAAAAACCAGCAATAAACAAATTTCTAACTGAAGTATTTAAATTTCAGGCAAGAAGCAAACTTATAGTTACTATTAGAGGAAAGAGATAATGTAGCAAAAATACAGTATTCTATTTTTTACCAAAAGTTCTATATAATTTCCATGTAAGTGATGCTTTGGCTGTATTACAAATGGAATATTTATGTGTAATGTCATAAAGAAATGGTGAGAAAATTTTCAAGAAATTATGACAGCATAAAGGAAATGTGCAAGATTAACAAAGAAATCATTTGGGGGAAATGCAACTTACGTAATCACATCAACAAGGGTAAAGACTGTTCACAAAGAAAGTAAGATTAATTAGATTTAAATTACATGCAGCCACCCTCATCATCAAATATTGTTTTAAAGTTCCCTCGGTCAACTTTAAAGTCATTATTCTTATCATCAAAATCTTATCATACACAGTTGAAACACATCTTTTTCCAAACCTACCACAGAATTTTTAACACCCACCATTATTTAGCTTCCCACTTTGTTTTTCTCTCACGCATATTTCCTTATCAAATATAATCCATCAGAGCATGTTGTCTACATGTTTAATCAACCTTCAGTCTTGAACCTCCAACCTCACCCATAAGATCTGCCCATCTCAGTTTCTAAGTACTTTCAGATCTTTTCTTACACATTGCCCATCTCGAAATTCAAGAACTTGTATTTAAAATGACTGGGAAATTGACACAAATACCTTTCTGGGCATAAAGGAAGTAAAATAATGAGATACTAAACCCCATGCTTTAATTACTCTTCATATCTAGTATCCCTGTGCCATCAGGAAACATAGTTCTGGCAACAGTGATGACTTTTCTCTATATAAGTAGAAGGGACAAGTTTCAATGGCCAAAGGTTCTGAAAAGGCAACTCTCTTCAACAGAAACATGTATCTTTCTCAGTATCATATCATATTAAGAACAGGAGAATATATAGAATGGGTATTTAATAAATACCTCTGGAATCCAACAACTGATTATCAGACATAAAACAGGATGGGAAGTCTTTTAAAGATTTACTTTATTTATTTTAGAGAGAGTGAGAATACGAGCAGGGGGAGGGGGCACAGGGAGAGGGAGAGCATCTCAAGCAGACTTCCTGCCAAGCCTGTAGCCCAATGCAGGGCTTGATCTCATGACCCTGAGATCATGACCTGAGTGGAAACCAAGAGTTGGACACCTAACCAACTGAATCACCAAGGTCTTCCAGCCTGAAGTCTTTTAAAAATAAGTTCCTACAAAGATTAAAAAAATCAAAAAGAAAAAGAATGATCATTTGAACACATGAAAGTCATATCATCCACATATCTAAAAACACTGTAAATAAATCTGAAAAGTCAACAAATGGGAGAAAAATTATAATGAATATATAAAAAGTTTTGATGAAAGCATAAATAGAAAAGTAAACAAAGAGATGAACAGGTTATTTTTTAAAAGGTGAAGGACTAGGGAGCCTGAGTGGCTCACCTGGTTAAATGTCTGCTTTCAGCTGAGGTCATAATCCCAGAGTCCTGGAATCCAGTACCGCATGGGTCTCCTTGCTCAGCCGGGGGCCTGCCACTCTCTCTCCCTCTGCCCCTCCCCCTTCTTGTGCTCTCTCTCTCTCTCTGACAAATAAATAAATAATTTTTTTTAAAAAATCCAACAATGTGGTAATGACTGGAATTTTTATCCCCTTCATATTCAATACAGAGACTTTAGAATATTTTTATTTCATTTATCTCTCTGAATCATACTGTTTAATATTTTAAGTCTTTAATTTTAGACATATATATGTATTTATGTATTAAAGTTGCTTTATATATATATATACAATTTGTTGTACTTCATTTCTTCCTTCTCTCTGCAATTGTTTTTCTTTTTTCTTGTAGAACATCCTTCTAGTATTTCCTTTGGAATGGGTCCTTTGTTCAACTCCTTTGTTAGATCAATGGATAAACTGAAGGACATAGATGTTAAGGGACTGAATGAAGTACAATCTTCAGAGGCCAGGCTGGGACTGGAACCAAGATCACTCTGACTCCTGGGCCAGTGATTTTTCCTCTATATCATTTTTAAATGTTGGAATCAGGGGTCCCTGGGTGGCTTAGTCAATTAAGTATCTGCCTTCAGCTCAGGCCAGGATCCCGGGGTCCTGGGTTTGAGCCCCTCTCAGGCTCCTGACTCAGTAGAGAGCCTGTTTCTCCCTTTGCCTGCTGCTCCCCCTGCTTATGCGCTCTTTCTCACTCTCGCTCTATCTCAAATAAATAAATAAAATCTTTAAAAATAAAGAAATAGGGGCACCTGGAAGGCTCAGTGGGTTAAGCCTCTGCCTTCAGCTCAGGTCATGATCTCAGGGTCCTGGACTCAAGCCCCTCATCGGGCTCTTTGCTCAGCAGGGAGCCTGCTTCCACCCCCTTTTCTCTGCCTACATCTCTGCCTACTTGTTGTGATCTCTCTCTGTCAAATAAATAAATAAAATCTTTTAAAAAATAAAATAAAATAGACATATTTTATTTTTATTTTATTTTTAGACATATTTTATTTTTAATTCTATTTATTTTTTGAAAGATTTTATTTATTTATTTGAGAGAGAGACAGAGCATGAGCATGAGCAGTGGGGAGGTGCAGAGGAGAGGGAGAAGCAGGCTTCCCACTGAGCAGGGAGCCCTATGTGGGGTTCCATCCGAGGACCCTGAAATCATGAGCTGAGCTGAAGGCAGATGCTAAACTGACTGAACCACTTAGGCACCCCCAACAGACATTTTTAAAAAAGATTTTATTTATTTATTTGACAGAAAGACACAGAGAGAGGGGGAACACAGCAGGGGGAGCTGGAGAGAGAGAAGCAGGCTTCCCGCCCAGCAGGGAGCCCAGTGTGGGCCTTGCTCCCAGGACCCTGGGATCATGACCTGAGCTTAAGACAGCCGTTTAACGACTGGGCCACCCAGACACCCCTAGACATATATATTTTTTTAATTTGAACTGTTAATATTTCAGTGAGTATCCTTTGGTCAAACTTAAAAAACAAAGAGACATTATTTTTTCTTATCAAATTGGCAGATTAAAAATGATGATACAAATTCAAAAAAAATTGGGCACATTCACACATTGTTAGTGGGGGTAAAAAATGCTGGTTTTTTTTCCAAGGGCAGTTTAGCAACTTGTGCATATTCTTTGATATATTATTTTTAGTAATTTAACTGAAGGAAATAATTTGGATACACTAAAAAGATTTGTCTACAGGATTTCTCACAATAAAACATGCAGTCATAAAAAGGGAGAAACCACTAAATATTCAATAATGAAGCATCATTCAATAAATTATTCAAAGAATACTAGTTCTTATTAAAAATTACAAAATAGAATGCCAATTAATGATATAAAAATGTTATAAAAATATTGCTAAATGAATCAAAGCCAGTTACAAAAACTACACATGATATAAGCCCATTTTTGTAAAAAGAAAGAAACCAGAAACATAGGCTCACAAGTTAATAGTAGCTCTCTTTAGGCAACTGAAATAAGGAGAACGATTATTTTTCTATTTGTTAATCTTGTTCATATTATCTAAATTTTTGACCATAAGAAGAAAAAATATAAATATTCACATTTCCCCTATAGTATTTCTAAACCTAAAGAACAAAAATATGTACATAAAGCCCTTCAACACTTTTAACACCAAGTTTATCTTCTCCAGCAAAAAAAAAGTTAACCTATAATAATTACTGCTAGTCATGAATTCCTATAGAAATAACCCTAGAAAGATTTGTTTTATAGGGCACAGAATTTGGGATGTTGTGTACTATGTTGTGTACTATGCACTGCAATCCCAGAGACTGTGACATACTCCTAAATTCAACAGCCTCCTAATCAGATTTCAGATCGAAGGTTAGAAGATCACATAGCAATAGCTATGAAAAAGTTACCTCATTCACACTTAGGTTGGTTCTCTCTGACAATTTACTTTTTTTTTTTTATTTTTTTAGATTTTATTTATTTATTTGACAGAGAGAGCAAGCACAAGCACACAGAACGGCAGAGAGGGAGAGAGAAGCAGGCTCCCCCTTGAACAGAGACCCAGGTGCAGGGCTGGATCCCAGGACTCCAGGATCATGACCTGAGCCAGAGCCAGAGGCAGAGGCTTAACCAACTGAGCCATCCAGGCGTTCCTTCTCTGACAGTTCAATAAACATTTATTAATAGCTATTTCTGGTTCCAGAGTTCTAGAGTCAGCATTGCAGGGAAATATAAAAGTGGCCACCTTGAAGGGGCCTTAAGTAAAGAACTAAGTGACATACAAGAGAAATACGTGACAATTCACAATTTCCCTTCCCAAGTGTGCTAAGGGTATTATTGTTTACTCACAGAATTGCCCCCAGACAACCTGAACATACTTCAAAATGGAATTCAAAGGGAGTCAGGAAGAACCATAGCTATCCAACAAATTTGTCCAACACTATGTGATTTAGCCATGATAGTGATTAGAAGGGTGAAAGTTGAGGAGGAATGGACAGGTAAAGCCAAACCCTCCATGATTACATGTACGAGAGGACTAAATTAGTGAAAACAAGTTGCAATCAGTAGCAGCAAAGTCTACTACATAATCTATAGTAAAGGGTTCTTGATGCCCCAAGCCTCAGCTTAGCTGACTGTTCGGAAGAAAACCACGTGATCTGGGAAGGATAGCCCTTAAGGTAGAGATTTCAAAATATGTAGAGATGTAAAAAGTGTGCAAAAGAAAAAGACCGTCTTTTCAGTATAACCACTTTGCTGGCAGAAATTACTAAAACTCTCCTGCTTTCCCATAATAGTTAGCAATTCCCTTTCTGCAGAAACAAGTCTAGGTGTCTCTTGAACTCATCTATGCTCTCCTCTGATTGTTTTCCTCAGTAATTTATTCCATATGTTTATTATCTCTTTCATGACATACTCTACCCAACTCAGAAAACAGACAAAAGCTACTCTTTGGAAGACATTTGGCTGTCTCTTTCACAAAGTGAAGACCCTTCCAATGCTTCCCTTTGATTACTCTTTCACTCACCCCAAACTACTTGAGCTACTGCTAAAATGTTCTTTCTCATCTCCTATGAAAACACACAACCAAGGGTTCAGCAAACTTCATTCTATAAATAAATAACCCATTACACATTATCCAGGCTTTTATTTTTATACAAAGTTTAAAGAGTAACATGAAATGCATTGCATTTATACTTTTGTGACACTTTGTGCCTCCTGGCAATTAAATTCCTCGTGAGGAACATTCTCTATCATACAGAGCTGCAGCATAATTAGCATGTTTGCCCTATAGAAATCAGTCTGTCATGTTCTACTATTCTAATTCCACTCATTTCAAATAAGCTCAAACATGTATGAAACCTTCAACTGTAAGTGCATGCATATATGTATTTATGTATAAAACGTGATGCATACAATTATAAATGTATAAATAATCATTTACACAGGTAGATAAATGTTTGTAATTGACTTGCGATTTTTTTTCTTCTTAAATTTTGTGTAATTTAGAAGTGTTATCTAATTTCATATACCTTTAATTGATTTTTATTAAATTAATTAATGGTCAAGAAATATATTCTGTATGGTTTCAATCCTCTCAAGTTTATTGAATCTCATTTAATGGCTCAAAATATAATGTAGTGATGAATGTACACTTGACAATAGTCTGCTGTGGAACAGAATGTTCTATAAATATCAATAAAATAAAGTTAGTCGAAAGTAATTTTAAGGTCTTCTATTTCCTTATTATCTGACTACTTATTCCATCAATTTCTGAAAAAGACGTGTGGAAACCTTTAACTAACATTGTAGAATTTTTTACTTTCTTCTTTTAGGTCTATCAATTTTTGCTTCATATATTTAGAAGTTCTGTTATGAGTTACATATACACTTGGGATTATTGTGTCCTTTTGATGAATTGACCCTATTATCATTATGAAATATCCCTCTGTATCGCTGGTAATCTTCCTTGTTTGAAAATCTAATTTGTCTGATAGTAACACAGCCGTGCCAGGTTTCTTTATATTTATGGTGGATTTCAGAGCATCCACATATGGTTGAATTTTGCTGTTTATCCAATATGATAATATCTGCCTTTTAATTGAAGTGTTCAGACTATTTACATTTAATGTAATTACTATGTTTGGGTTTAACCTACCATTTTGTTATGTATTTAAGTAGATACTTATCAGTCATATAAATAATGAAATCATCTCCTTGGTTTGATAATGGCACTACGATTCAAAAAACAAAAGACTTAACACAAAGAACTTTAATTAAGGGTCATAAAAACACACTGATGTTCTGAAACACTCATTCTTGTATTTAGAGGGTTCCTACAAAGAGATCTAATTCCATCACCCTCAATAAATTTCATGCATCACTATGCAAAACAAGTTGGAGACCATGACCAAAAAATATTTGTTTTCAGATATAACAGATGTTGGTGAGGATGCAGAGAAAGGGGAACCCTCTTATGCTGTTAGTGGGAATGCAGACTAGTGAAGCCACTCTGAAAAACAGTATCAAGGTTGTTCCTCAGGAAAGTTAAAAAGAAAACTACTCTATGACCCAAAAATTACACTACTAGGTATTTACCCAAAGGATAAAAAATTACTGATTCGAAGGGGTACATGCACCCTATGTTTATAGCAGCATTATCAACAATAGCCAAATTATGGAAAGAGCCCAAATGTGTGCACTGATTGATAAATGGATATAAGATGTGAGATATATTCATAAATATATATATAATGGAGCATTACTCAGTCATCAAAAAGGATGAAATCTTGCCATTTGCATTGATGTGGATGGAGCCAGAGTGTTATTATGCTAAGCGAAATAAGTCAGAGAAAGACAAATACCATGTGATTTCACTCATACATGGAATTTAAGAAACAAAACAGATAACATAAGGGAAGGGGTGGGGGAAGAAAGGAAGGCAAACCGTAAGAGACACTTTACTATATAGAATAAACTGAGGGTTGCTGCAGGGAAAGTAGGTAAGTGATGGGCTAAATGTGTGATGGGTATTAAGGAGGTGCTTGCTGTCATCACTAAATTCTACTCCTGAAACTAATATTACATTAATGTTAACTAACTAGAATTTAAATAAAAACTTGAAACAAACAAAAATGAAAGAATGTTAAGGATGAAAAGAAGGATATAACTTTAGGTATAAGAAAATATGAAGAATTTTATGCAAAAAATTTTGAAGTTTAGATGAAATAAATGATTTTCTAGAAAAAATGTTTTCATAGAAAGTTCCTTCTTTTTCTTAGTAGCTAATTATATTTTCTAAATGATAGTTTCACAAATCAAATATCCATATTAAAATGTAAACTCTTTAGACAAATTCAAGGAACTCTGCTATTTATAGTCCCTTTGGCACCATTATCAAACACTTTTATTTTCTACCTCCCCTTATGTTATGATCTCAGTCTGCGCTGGTCAGTTGTTCCATAAAAATTCATTACCCACCTAACTTTTAGGATCACAAAGGAAGTCATACAAGCCTGCCTATAAAGCACTAATATCTTTTTCACATACATAACCCATACCTACTCTCTCATAAATTAGTGAAAATTTCAAAGTAATTTTTCTACAAAACAAAACATATAACCAGGACTGTGGCATTGAAATACCATTTCACATTAAAAGGAACCAGGATTCCTTAGAGGAATGACTGAACTTAGGTCTGAGGTAGGAAATGAACAAGATGAACATGAAACACTTTGTCATACTATGTAACAAGAAAGCAATCAAGACTAACAGAGTTCAAAGAACTAGGAGCCAACCTAAATAAAAAATGGGGCAATTTAAGCACTAATAAGAATAATAAGTACAAAGTATCAAAACATTAAATTCATGAATTCTTATTAGTAGTAAAACTAACACACATATTGATCAGTTTGGATAGATGCTAGGAAACCATTTCATTATGTTGAACACACAAAAATAAAGGAAAAGAATTATGCACCAATCCTTTCTTTGCTACAAGAATTCTAGCTCCATGTAACTTTAACAGATGATGATGGGAAGTTCCTCTCAATAGAAATATTTCAGCTAGTAAATGAAAAAGAAATACTAAAGTTAGAAAATCACTTTTTCTGCAACCTCTAATGAATTAAGGGTTCCACTGAATGTTCATCCAAGTCAGATAATGAGAGAGAGAGAGCAAAAATCAGACATTATTTATCTCCTAACAGAAGCCCCAAACTCCCATTATGACAAAGTCTTGCCAAAACATGAACTTTATTCTGATCAAGCCTCTAGCTCTAACTACCAATTTGAAGGAAATACAGGGAACAGAAGGACACATTAAAAGACACCTTTGGGAATGCAGTAACAAAATCCAGACTGTGGGAAACTCCAGGACAATTACCTAATTTCTTCATGAACAGAGAAAAAAAAAGTGAGAGAGAGGCACCCTATGATGAGAGAAAACTTAAAGGACATATCAACCAATTATAAGAAGTGTGTGTCCTTCTTAGAATTGCTAAAAATTTACAGTTCAAGGAATTTAAAATACTATTTGGATATTTAATGATACTAAGAAATTATTGCCATTTATTAGGTGTGATAATGGTATTATGATATGGCAAAGAAAGATTCCTAAACTTTTGAGATAAATAGAAACATCTGTAGGTGAAATGGTATTTTAACTTGTATTTTTTTCTTTTCTGTTCTTTTCTTTTTTTTTTTTTCCAAATAATCCTGGCAGTGGTAGAAAGTAGGTAGGGATAGACACCTAATATTGATCATTGTTTAGACCGGCTGAAGATAAATTAATTTCATTTGGCTATTCTCAATACTTCTACATTTGTTTGTAATAGTCTGTGATTAAAAAAAATCTAAGAAAAAATTGTGCTTTCTCATTTTATTCAAACTAAATAATAAAACAATTGAAAGTCATGAAATAATCTTATTTGTGACAATTTCATAACATGTAACAGAAGGAAAAATGGAGTGCTATGAAAAGGTGAAATGGAAAGCTATGAAATGTCTCCATTCCTTGGAAATATGCCATTTTCCTTGTTTTAAAGACGGTAAAATGACCCTAGGAAGAGCTCTGGTACTTGTGCTTAAGGCAGGTTCTCCCAAGGAAACAGAAGGTAAAGATATTAAATAAAACCCAAATCCTCTTCAGCAAACTTTAATGTACCAAGCAGCAGCTTTTTCTTTAAATATGCTTCAGTTTCCTTTATAAAACCTATCAATTTTACTTTCATCTATTGAATACAGTTCATTTTAAAAGCTGTAAAATTTTCTGTCAAAACCACTTTACTCTATAATAATCCTAATTACTAATTTTACTCAAGAACGTATTATTACTGAGGATGTCAGTCATGATCTTCTATTACATTTGATGAATGAACTGCTTGTACTTTCTACATTTTTAGTATGAGTTGATCTCTCTCATACAATTGGGATGAAAATATAAAAGAGGGAACATTCTTGATCTCTATGTAAAAAACAATTTTTAACATAGAAATGAACTATAGGGGCGCCTGGGTGGCTCAGTGGGTTAAAGCCTCTGCCTTCGGCTCAGGTCATGATCCCAGGATCCTGGGATTGAACCCCACATCAGGCTCTCTGCTTGTCTGGGAGCCTGCTTCCCCCCACGCTCTGCCTGCCTCTCTGCCTACTTGTGATCTCTGTCAAATAAATAAATAAAATCTAAAAAAAAAAAAAAAAGGAAATGAATTATATATTAACATTCTTCTTTGTCTCCCCAATCCCATCCCCAAATTTCACATTAAAGATCATTGTTACAGTGACATAGGACATCTCTTTAAATTTTTTATTAAGATGGACAGTGAAATTTCTATTTTAATTCCTCTTCATTCCTCAAATTACCACAAACTACACCTATCTAAAATCAATACATTGACATTTCTATTTACTTCACGAGTACAAAAGGTGTTTTATTTATCATAAAATTTGTCCAAAAAATAATCCAGGAAATTCTAAAATTACACAGTTTCTAGGGATAGTCTTGCCATAAAGCCTGATTATGTTTTGGGGGGCATTTGGGTGGCTCAGTCATTAAGCATCTGCCTTCAGCTCAGGTCATGATCCCTCCTGGGATTGAGCCCCACATCAGGCCCCCGGCTCAGGGGGAAGCCTGCTTCTCCCTCTTCCACTCCCTCTACTTACTTGTGTTCCTGGTCTTGCTATCTCTCTCTGCCAAATAAATAAATAAAATCTTAAAAAAAAAAAAAAAGACTGATTTTTTTTGGGGGGGGTTATTAACATATAATGTATTATTTGCCTCAGGGGTTCATGTCTGTGAATTATCAGTCTTACACAATTCACAGCATTCACCCTCCCCAATGTCCATAACGCAGCCACCCTATCCCTACCCCCTACCTGCCCACCAGCAACCCTCAGTTTGTTTCCTGAGATTAAAAGTCTCTTACATTTTGTCTTCCTCCCTGGTCATATCTTGTTCCATTTTCCCTCCCTGGCCTCCACAACCCCCCACCCTGCCTCTCAAGTTCTTCATATCAGAGACATCATATGATAATCGCCTTTCTCTGATTGACTTATTTCTTTTAGCATAATACCCTCTAGGTCCATCCATGTTATTGTAAATGGCAGGTAATGGTGAATTTTTTGATGGCTGTATAGTATTCCTGTGTGTGTGTGTGTGTGTGTGTTTATATCTCACATCTTCTTTATCCATTTATCTGTTCATGGACATCCAGGTTCTTTCCATAGTTTGGCTATTGTGGACTGGTATGCTTTTTAATCAAAACTGCCTTAAAATATTATTCATGACACATGAATACCTTTAAGAAATAGGTATTTAGCTAAATCAGAAGCTATAGAAAATCAAATAAGGAATGCTATGTGGGAAAGGTATAAGTGAAATATCTCCTTAACAGTGGACAAAATATATTAAAGTATAAAAGAGCAGGAATTAGAAGTTGTCACCAAAATGGGGCAAAATTTGAGCCCAAAGAGTACTTTGGGAAAATACATATGAGATAATTATCAGTATCCATTTAAAATTTAATAGCTATTCCAACAAATGTGTTTTTTAAAGGCAGTTTAGTATAAATCCGAGATAAATTCAATATCCATCATAAATCTCAATAAATAATTTAGACAAAAAGTGATACTAAAAAAAGGAAGTTAATAAAAACACTTTTTCTTGCCTCCATGAAATACTCAAGCACCAATTTTTTTCCTAAATTTCCATATATCTTAATGAGGTCTTAAAGAGTTATTTTCTATAAAATCTATATTTACAGATTTTCCCCATTTCATCCTCAAAGATGACTAGATATTTTAAAGTTTATACCTCAACATCACAATTCAGAAGTGAGTAATATTATTATAGTTCCCTTGAGGTAATGTAAAATGTTTCATCTATTTCTACTGAGAAAAGTAAACTATCATTTGTTATTTAGTGAAATAATAGAATTGTTTTCACCACTGACAAGTGAAACTTGGAAGTGTTGGGCATGGAGGGGAGAAAAAAAAACAGAGGAAAACGGAAGAGAAGATGGTGACATATCCTACCTCTTTCATCACCAAATTTCACCTAAAATAAATAGAGAGAGAAAAGAGAGATACCAGGCCCTACTCAAAGAATAATGCTGACATGTCTGAAGACATACTAACAAATATAAGAAACAAAAGAGGACCGCCAATATGACCACTAATGACTTCTTTAAACAAAAACATACTTAAAAATAAATCCAAGTTTTGTGTTCTTTTTCTCATTGTGGGTGGCTCTTAGATATACAACTTACTGTTGAGCAGAGGAAGGGATCACTATATAACAATATATTTTTTAACATTCCATTTAACTTTGAATACCATGTGATAAACTCTTCCCATTCTTTTTCTCTTCCCATTTATGCTGAATCTGAATAGTATCAGCATAAACCTACTACATACCATAAAAACCTATTTATGCACATGGCCAACTATCTTAAACTCTGTATCTTAAGTGAGAATATAGATAATTGTTTGTAGCATATGTAGGAAGCCTCTTTTTATTTTTATTTTTGTATTTTTTTAAGATTTTATTATTTATTTTAGAGAGAGGGAGTGTGCACATGCGCACAAGTTGGGGAAACAGTGGGGCGGGGTGGGGGGTGGCGTGGAAGAGAGAGAGAGGGAGAATCCTCAGCACACTTCCTGCTGAGTGCAGAGCCCAATGCAGGTTCCATCCCCGGACCCTGAGATCATGACCTGAACCAAAATCAAGAGTCAGCCGCTCAAATGACAGAGCCATCCAGGTGCCCAGAAAGCCTCTTTCTAAAATTTTACGTTAGGCTTAAAAATGCCAGCTTTTACCTACGGACAGAGAAATCAAATACTGTGTTTATGCTGTATTCATTTCTAGGAACAGGATACATGCCTTTCCATAAATTATAGAATCATTTAATATATACATATAGTATTAAAAAGTCCAAATAATTATTTCTAATACAAACATGTTTTGACTAATATAAGAAGATACAGAATGAGCGTGTCCTATAGATTCAAAGGAGAAATCACTGCTGAAAAGAGATTTTCTTATAGCCTTGTGTGAATTTACCATCCTTCAGGATAGAAGAGGGTAGTAGCTATTGATCATCGAAAGGGTTGAAGATCAACATTATCTTTCCATGTCTTTCTGTATTTCTTGTCCTTCCAACCATACCACATTGCTTCCTTTAAAGAACAAATCAGAGGAAATCCCTTACTCCACCATTCAGTGATGAGCTTGTGCTCTTGAGAATGTGCAGGACTCCCACCACAAAGGGCAGGAGCAATCAGAGAGCTGTGGGAGCACCCACCGCATTTTTTGCCTTCTCTATTCTTGTTGACCTACAGTTATGTGCTACTTATTTTCTGTTGACCAAAACCTGTTAACACCCTTCCACTCTGGACCATTGTGTTCGTTACATCATAAATAACCCCTCTCCTTTCCTCTAGCCTTTGTTAAGATGATTTCTTAAAACAAAAAATGGTACTCTTTATTGCTTCTCTTTATATTAACTAGTGGCCATGCTTCCTCAAACTCTGAATCACGGGCTGGAGGAAAGCAGGTACTCCCCAATAGGTACCAAAGAAGTGTTTTTGGATCTGTAGCCCAGGGTTGAATTTTAGCTGGTACTTCTCCAGGAAGCCTTGCTTCTTCTCTGTAGTGCTTACGTTTTCACAGTCTCCTTGAAACTTCTTCACTCTTGGTTTCCATAACCCCATACTGTTCTTCATAGACTCCACAACTCCATTCGTTCCCACTGTCCTAGGAGTGTTAATGTTTCTTGAAGTTTGTATCCTTTACACCCTTCTTTATTTCTCGTGGAAGTTTACCTACCTCTAAGACTCATCCTAAATAGTCAAGCCTTCCCAGTAGCTTTAACTCACATATCATTCCTGATCTCCAGCTCACTATTAGCAACTTCACGTGGGCAAACTCTACAAATACCTCAAGTATAAGGTAACCAAAACTGAATGTTCAGAATATTCCTTCACTCCTCCCCTTTCTTGCAACAAACTCACTCCCTTCGTCTATCCTGCTAAATGATAAATTCTCTAATTTCAATCAAAAGTATTGGTACCACTGTCCCCCAAAAAACTGGATGGAGATATTTGTCCTGGGCTGTTACCTCTGTATCACCTCACACACTTAATAGGTCTCCCAAACCTATAGTGTTTGGATAACATATAGTTCCCATTCCCCTCCCCATGTCTACTACCCTGTCTTCAGCTTAGCCCCCTAGTCACTCTTGTTTGCACTACCGCAAGAGCATCCTACCTGGTCTCCAGGACTCCAGTCCCATCTCCCTGAAATTTTCCTCCAAACCAGGAAAAGAGTGATCTTTCTAAAAGTCAAAGCTGGAAGCACTTAACCTTCGAGGCTTACTCATTTATAGGATCAGTTCAAAACTCTCCGTGCTACCCTAACCCCTTCAAAATCTTTCCCTGGCCACTGATTCATATTTTTCTCTAACCTCTCCTCATATATATACATATGGAAACTTCATTGAGCCATGAATAATGTTTCTTCAATGTTTGCAACTACCGTTCATTCTATATGAAATATCTGCCCTCCTACTTCTCTGCATCCAGTAGGAATGGAAAGCTTACAAGTGCGATTCAGAATCTAGTCCAGGAAAATTAATCCTGGACAGACTCTATGCCACAGTCACTTCTCAGTTGCCCTTAGCTTGCTCTAAATTTGAAGTGCCAATGTATCTTTTCGGCTTCCCTTTTTTATTTAGTCATCTATCTATGGTTGTTCTTCACTTTACAAATTCTTGAGCCCACAACCCACCACTTCACCACCTATATCACAGCTTGTTTTTGTTTACCCAGACCAGCACAAATTAAACAGTAATGGGTCCTCTTTGTTTTGACGTTGGGATCCGTCATCTGGATTTCTCTCTTGATGCTATGATGGGTACAGTCCAGTACTTCAGTCTACATTCGCCCTTGCCAGTTGGGCAATGATCATATCACCTGGCAAAATTCTTCTCTTCCTGTAGGTCACAGCTGGAATGTTACACTCCTCCTGAAACCTTACTGACCTTCCCAAAGTCATCAACTGGTTTTTTGTTTTTGTTTTTTTTAATTTGAGTATACTTGACACACAATGTTATATTAGTTTCAGTTGTGAAAATTAGTGATTTGACAAATTTATTCATTATGCTGTGTTCACTGCAAGTGTAGCTACAACCCGTCCCATTATATCACTATTACAGTGTCACGTACTATGCTCCTTACACTGTGCCATTTATTCCAGTGACTTCCTCATTTCCTAACTGGAGACCTCTGTCTTATAAGGTGTGCATAAACTCCTTTACACAGACTTCATATTGCTTAATTGCTTAACTATTGTTAATTGCTTAACTAAGTAGATGTTTAATGCTTAATCACACAATAATTGAAAAAGAATCATGTGCAATATCATTTTTCTCCAGTGGCTATTCTCCTAAAACTAAAGAAATCAGGGGCACCTGGGTGGCTCAGAGGGTTCAGCCTCTGCCTTCAGCTCAGGTCATGATCTCAGAGTCCTGGGATGGAGTCCAGCATCTCAGGCTCTCTGCTCAGCAGGGAGCCTGCTGCGCCCCCCCCCCCCCCGCCGCTTCTCTGCCTACTTGTGATCTCTCTCTGTCAAATAAATAAATAAAAATTTTTTTGAAAAAAAAACTAAAGAAATTCATATTTTAGTATGTTCAAAGAATCTAAATATTTAATATTTGAGACTAAGATTCTGGTATCCCCAGGCTTCTGATTATTCCCTCCAGTTTCTGTTTGTCTTTTTTCCTTGTAGACCCTTTTGTTTTATCTTCTTATTTTATTTGCACTAAATAAATATTTATTGAGAGAATTAAAGAAATAGTTAATGAATGAACTTATTTAGTAATACAAATTAAATTATCTCACTTTATTTCTATTTTGTTATGAATAAGCATGAGCAATAAACTTTGTTGTTATGGAAGACTTCCAGAATATTAATTAAGATCTGGAACTCCTCCCAAATTCTCACCCCATTCTGTAGTGATTTTACTCCTTCTCATGAGAAGTTGATGGGATTAAAAACTGTAACTACAATCTATTTTCTTAGGGTACATCAAAGCACACATATCTTTTCCAAGCTAAAGCTTATCTGTTCATAGTAAATATGGTGAATTGTGGAAAGAATTTTCTGTAACCTAAATTCCTCTTTGTTGGAAAATTACACATTTGCTTTTTAGAATATATGATTTTATAAAAGGTTAGAGAAAGCTTCATTAGAACCTAACATCAAACTTTTCAAAGCAAGCTGGCTGAAAGCACAGGCTAAGAAGAGACAGACTGCCAGAGTCACAACTCATTAACTATATGTGGCAGACATCACTGGTCACCCCTCCAACAGCCATATGCTCCCCACCACCCCACAATTTTCCTTGTTAAAATAGGTTCCATTTTGTTCACCTTCTAAGAGTCTATTTCTAGGAGAGGTTGAGCTCCTCTCCTTCTCCAGGGACTGGATCTTTATTGGATTAAGCCAGTTTGGTAGTGGTTTTCTTCTCTCCTGGAAAATGGTTTAAACATGAATATATGCTGTGATATTGGTCAATGAGATACCAGTAGAAAACTGCGTGTGGAGTTTCTGACAAGGGATTCCTCTTTATTTAGAAGAGAACTCAGAAAAGGACTTTTCCTTTTTTTTCTGTCTGGTTACAAAGTTTTCTGTCCATGATGTCTGAAAACATGCCAATCACCAAGAGGGCACCTGGTCTGGGCAGACAAGACAATTTGCTAAGGACAGCAAAACAGAAAAAAGAAAAGAAAATGGGTCTTCAGTGATGTCACTGAATTAATCAACCCTAGAGCAGACCTACCTTTAGACTTCTACTTATTAAGTAAGATGATAAATGTTCTTATTGTTTTGGTTTCTTTTACTTGTTATCAAAAGCACACTAACTGAAAATGCTGTGTGAACATAAAAAAGATTCTTAATTTCTGTTTCATTTTCCTCTTTTATAAAAAATAAATAAAAATTTAACTAATCCTCATAAGACTCTTGTGAAGATTAAAGAAAACAATATATGCAAAACACTGACAGTAGTTCCTACATATAAATATTAAATATTCAATGAAATTGTTATTGTCATTATTACTATTAATAAATTTAATTATGAAGCTTTAAGAATTTTTTTCTTACTTGATGCCTTTAAAGGTTACCTAAATAGATGAACAAATTATAAAACTAATACTACTGGGATAACCGTGTAGCTCAGTTGGTTAAGCATCTGCCTTCAGCTCAGGTCATGATCTCAGGGTCCTGGGATAGAGTCCCATGCAGGGGGTCCCTGCTCAGTGGAGAGTCTGCTTCTCCCTCTCCCACTTCCTCATTTGTGCTCTTTCTCAAATAAATAAAATCTTTAACAAAAACTAATATTTCCATCTTGCTATGCTACCTATAAAAAGGCAATTTTTATTCTTTATCCCTGGAATATCCTTCCTGTCTATATCAAATTTTAAGTATAACTAATATACAAATATTTCCTATTAAGAAAGCTTATCCTCAAAAAAGGAAAGCAAAATGAGGGTCATTCCAAAGAAAGTACATTTTATGTATGTAACCTGAAAAATTCCCATTATTACAGAGCAAAGAAAAATGAGTAAGTGTATGATATAAACTATTCAATCACTTCCACAGAGGTTTTTCTATTCTCTATGTAAGATTCTTTCTGTTCTTATCCCAGATCTCTTAGAGGTGGAATCTTGCCAAGAACGCAAAAGTCTGTTGAACTCTCTAGCAGTTTTACAAAATTGGCAAATGTCCACAAAGAAGGACCACCAAATTCAGCTGAGCTTTGAACTAAAGACCTCTGTGCGGTCAAGTTAAAATCTGATTGATATGGGGAAAACCAAAGAACCGAATCAGCAGCAGTAGCAGTATATAAGAGCAGTTCTTCAATTTCTGTGATAAGTGAAGAGGAAAGGCTTCCACACTGGAGAGAGGAAAAACAAACAACTGTTTTAGTAGCACTGGGGCAAATGTGAATAATATCTTCTTCTGATGTATTTCCCTGATCTCTCAGGGAAAGAAAAAAAAAAAAGTCTCCCAACAGCACAGGAAGAAAACTGCTTCTTTAACCCCCTGATGACAGAAACAAATTGTTTTGCAGCTTTAGGAAGAGATTTGTCACAAATGTGCAAACCAGACCCAGTATCCTGGACACTGTGCAGAGCTGCAATATCACATTTTAGGGAATTCCAAAATGATCCTCTAATAACACAAGAAATTTTTTTTTAACACAAAATTCTGTCTTGATGGTTCACTATGTATGTGTGTGTGTGTGTGTGTGTGTGTGTGTGTGTGTGTGATAACAAATGCCATTTTGGTTTTAGTTTAAGTGTTATTATTAATCTGCTGTAATTCTCAAAGTATCTAGGAGACTCTGTACTAATACAGTTTTTGAAAATGCTCACTTTATTGTTGCTTAATGGATATGTTTAAAGCCAGACATATTTAAAACTAAATAGTTGCTCTTGGTAAATTGAGCAATATGAAGTGTTGGTGACAGAGCTAAATATTCTATGAATCACTCCTTTAATATTATTTTCATAAATGAAAATGTTCTTACAGTAACCTTTCATAGGCACTTCCTAGGCATTCTAAATGCATCTAAATAAATACTACATATATACACAGAACAAAAAATAGGAGCTGTAAATAATAGACAGACCTAGAATTCAAATCTTGGCTCTGCCACTTAGAAGACATGCAATTGGGCAAACTACTTACTATCCCTTAGTGTCTAGTTTCTCAATTGTATAATGAAGACGATAAACACAATCTTGAAGAATCTTCATAAGCATTAAGTGAGAAAATACACTAAGCACCTAGTAGAAGGTCTAGCATATACTAGATATTCAATAATTCTAAATTTCCATTCCTCACAAAAAATAAAAGTAATAGCAACAATGATAATAGTTCTAGAATAAGATTTAAAATATATTAATAAAAAAAACTTTCCTATAAGATTTATAAGTAGACTGGTTTAACAGTAAGCTCTATCTACATCATCCAGATACAATAGAAAAACCAGAATGAATACTCAAATAAGTATACACAAGTCATATTCATATCCATTCATTAAACATTAATTATCCAAATACTATGTACTAGCAATATGGAAATAAATGGCATAGCCCCCGAGATCAACAGGTTCACAATTTAGGATACAGATTTACAAAACTATATACTTCCAGGGACGGTAATTATGTGTAAGTCTGAATGTAGGATGGACAGTCAATCCAGACTTGAAGGAAAGAGTAGAATCAAAAAAGGCTTCCTAAAGGATGTAACATATGAGCAGAGTTCTGGAAGACAAGGAGTTCTCCAGGTAGAAGCTGACGGAGAGTGAGTCTGAGAGGTGGAATGTGCCATCTAGGCTGAGGGAGCAGCGTGTAAAAGTCAGGAAGACATAAAGAAGCAGTCTGTACCCTGGGAACTCAAAATACCTCACTAAGGCTAGAGCACAGGTTTCAAACACATTAACCAAAAATATCAATATGACACATAGTAATTTCATTTTGGCAGGTATTCGGGTGTCAGGTTGCCAATGCTAGATAATAGGGTCTTTTCTTTTTACAAGGTAAGTGCAGTACTGGTAGAAAATAAAAGTGGCAATCTAGTTGCTAAAATTACTCTTGAATTTAAATTGTGGTAGTACTACATCATCAGGACCACCCAATGTTTTGGTCTTCTGAAGAAAGGAGTAGCTATATATTTAAGGCATAAGAAAATTACCAGCAGAGTGAAAAACAATTTCAATAAAGATTTTGTTCAGGCCAAAATCAAACTGCAGTCAAATTAGACAGTTTGACCACTAACTGTTAGAACAGTAGGAAGCAGGATATTATTAAAAATTTATAAATATAAGCATCCAATGAAATACTTGTAAAATAGAAACGAAATGCACTGACATGGTTTTAGTCCAAAATTAAATACATATGTTTAAATAAGAGTCAAAATAAGCTATAACATTCTTGTAATATTACTTAGAATCATAAAATTATATATCAGAAACTTTTTCATAAATCATCTTATGCAGTAGATTTTAAACAGCAACTGAAGAATACCCCCATTCCTTCTTCTGGGGGATTTATTTGAACAGAAAAAAAAATCTTATTTTATTCCTTTCCACGTTCAGCAGTTATTGTACATAACATGTTAACTCTAAATTTGAGATGGCATAAGCTACAGCTTGAAAGTGTAATTTCAAGACCATGCCAATAATAATGGACCCATTCCTCATGCAATATTGACTTCTGGGTACAAAATGGTAATAGGAGGGTTGTGAGCAAGAAATCTGCAATTTAGATTATATTTAGGGAAATATATTTGTTTGGTATGGATCTCTACTGCTCTTCAATCAAAATTATTTTTTAATTGTATGTGGGTATGTGTGGATATGTGTGTGTGTTTGACCCAGTCATTGTCCACTTCACTATAATGAAGAATTAAGGGTCAGAGCACTACTTTGTGTTAGCAAGGAGACCTAAACGGATACAGAATTGAATTTTTAAAAAACCCACCTAGACCCTTCTACTAGAGCATCACCACTTCACCTAATATTCCCTCTCCTGTGCTGAATTGAATGTTTCAAGCAGTGGGAACTGCTGTAGCATTCATGCATCTGAACAACTTTCTTATATAGAAAGGAAAATGAATTCTAAAAGGTCCATACTCTATGAGATGGGATTGGGTGGGGACAGACATAAAGACATAAAGGAAAAATGTAGGATTTTGTCAAAGGTCAAAGGGTAGACTTCAAGTCATGGAGTAAAGCTAGAAGAGGAAGTAGACATAAAGAGAGAAAGAAAGAAAAAGAAAGGAAGGAAAGAAGGAAGAAAGGGAGGAAAAATGCAAATGAAATAGACAGGGCTTAAATTTTTTAGCTCTTTTCATTTCAGCTAGAGGAAGAGTCATAACCTCAGTTTTATAGCTATCTTCCTCTATGTCCTAACTTCTATTACTCATTCCATACCTTGGGTAAAGTTGATAAAAATTTTAGAAAGTTATGTGATGTGAGGAGCATCTAGTGGGGAGAAGGCAGAAGTATTAGGCAATTAAAAAAATTGTGCCTTTTCTTACAAAATCCCCCTACTGAGACCAGGGTAAGGACAGTTCATCAAGAGTCAACAGTTTCTGAATTCTAGCTTCTCATGTATCAATGTGAGAGGTAGCCCCAGCAGTGCTTAGATTTACAAAACAGCCAAAATGCCTAAACATTAAAAGATACTTCTATATTATATGGGTCCAACTACATATATAAAGGCAATATATGGCAAAAAAAAAAACTATATATATGAAGGCAAAATTATGGAAATAATAAAAAGATTAGTGGTTGCCAAAATTTGGAGTGGGAAGGATTGGGAGATGAATAAATACGCTGAGAACTGAGGCTTTTTAAGGCAGTGAAACTATCCTGTATAATAACATAATGGTGGTATAGCAAATTAATAGAATATACAAGGCCAACAGTAAACCATAATATAAACTATGGACACTGGGAGATTATGATGTGTCAATTAAAGTTCAACAACTGGAACAAATATACCTGGTGGGGGATGTTGAACATGGGGGAGACTGCATGTGTAGGAACAAGAGATATATGGGAAATCTCTGTACCTTCCCCTCAATTTTACAATGAACTTAAAGCTTCTCATTAAAAAACAGTCTTAATTTAAAAAAATACTTCTTAACACATGGGTCAAAGATGAAATTGCAAGAGAAATTAAGAAATGTTTTATGAAGGGGTGCCTGGGCTGGTTAAAGCCTTTGCCTTGGGCTCTCTGCTCAGCAGGGGGCCTGCTTCCTCCTCTCTGCCTACTTGTGATCTCTGTCTCTCAAATAAATAAAATCTTTAAAATCTTTTTAAAAAAAGAGAAATGTTTTATAAAAAATGAAAATAAAAATACAACTTATCAAAATACCATATGATTTTACTTACATGAGGAATCTAAAAAAGAAAAGAAATGACCAAACAAACAAAAAACTCTGTAACAGTCTAATAAATACAAAGAACAAACTGGTATTAGCTAAAAGAATGGGGGTGAGGGAAAGGATGAAATGGATGAATGTGACTAAGAGGTACAAATTTCCAAATAGAAAATAAGTAAGTAAGGGATGAAAAAATACAGCATAGAGAATATAGTCACTAATATTATAACAATATTGCTTGGTGATAGATGGTAACTATACTTATTGTTTTGTGCATCACATAATATATAAAAGTGTTGAATCAGTATGTTGTATCTGAAACTAATAGAACATTGTATGTCAACTATTGCTTCAATGAAAAAATTCCAAGAAAACAAAAACAACAAGAAAAAGAAATAATGAGCCTTATTGGGAGTGGATGAGGTGGCTGGGGAGAGGAGTGAGATAGTTCTTTTTTTTTTTTAATTTTATTTTATTTTTCCAGTGTTCCAAGATTCATTATTTATGCACCACACACAGTGGTCTATGCAATATGTGACTTCCTTAATACCCACCACCAGATTCGCCCATCACCCCAACCCCTTACCCTCCAAAACCCTCAGTTTGTCTCTCAGAGTCCACAGTCTCTGATGCTTCGTCAGAGTAAGATAGTTCTTTAAAAAAAAAAAAAATTGTTCTTTACTAATAAAACAGTAACATCAATAACTATGCAAATTATTCAATAAATGGCAATTAATGCTCAGCCCATATGAGGGAGCTGTAGAAAGCAGTGGAAACTGCAGCAAATTAGAAACTAATTCTCAGTCTCAAAGGAGTAACTGGAACTAAAATAATAATGATAATAATAACAAAATTAATAAAATTGAAAATAAGAAATCAATAGAAAAGAATCAATAAAACCAAAAGTCAGTTCTTTGAAAAGATCAGTAAAATTGATAAGCCTCTCACTAGACTATTAAAAAAAAAGGAAGATACAAATTAATATCAGAAATGAGAGAGGGGACATCATTACCACTATCATGGACACTAAAAGAATGATAATAAATACATCACTATGAAAAAAGTGATGACTACTAATTTAGTAACCCAGATAGAATGGATCAATTCTTTGAAAGACCCAAGTACCAAACCTTATTCAAGAAGAAACATTCAGTCTAACTGTGTCTATATCTATTATAGAAACTGAATCAATACTTAATAAACTTCCCATTTATTAAGATAGATAGAAGTGGAAGGAATACTTTCTAATTCATTCTATGAAACCAGTATTACCATAATACCAGAATCAATGATATTACAAAAAAACAAAAGATCCCTTGTGAATATAGATGAAAAATCCTCAAAAAAAAAAAAAAAAATAGCAGCAAATTGAATCTAACAATATGTAAAAGGAATTATACACCACGGCCAGGTAGGATTTATCTCAGATATAAAAGACAGTTAATGTAACTGATAAAAATCAGTTAATGTAACCCATCACATCAATAACCTAAAGAAGAAAAATCAGACAATTAAATAAATAGATGCAGAAAAGCATTTGACAAAATCCAATACCTTTACAAAACGAAAATTCTCAGCAAACTAGACATAGAGGGGAACTTCATTAAGTTGATTAAAAAAACAGTTTTCCAAACAAACTTACTGATAATATCATACTTAATGGTAAGAAACTCAAAGTTTTTCTACCAAGACGAGGGAAAAAGCTGGGCATCTCCTCTTAGTACCACTTTTCAGAATCATACTGGAAGTATTAGCCAATGCAATAAGACAAGAAAGGGAAAGAAAATGTATATAGGTGATGAAGGAAGAAGTAAAACTGGTTGTGTTCATAGATAACATGATTTTCTATGTAGAAAGTCCAAAAGAATCAACAAAAACAACAACAACAAACAAACATCCTGGAACTAATAAGGTTTATAAAAACATTGAAGGATACAAAGTTAATATACAAAAGTCAATCACTTTATTATTTACTAGCAATGAACAAATAGAACTTGAAATTAAAAAGACAATTATCATGTGATCTCACTGATATGAAGAATTTCAAAATCAAGACAGAGGATCAAGGCAAAGGGAGGGAAAAATGAAACAAGATTAAATCAGAGAGGGAGACAAACCATAAGACACTCTTAATCTCAGGAAACAAACTGAGGGTTGTTGGAGTGGAGGGGGATGGGAGGGATGAGGTGGCTGGGTGATGGACATTGGGGAGGGTATGTGAGTGCTGTGAATTGTGTAAGACTGATGAATCACAGACATGTACCCCAGAAACAAATAATACATTTTATGTTAATTTTTTTAAAAATAAAAATAAAAAGTCATTACCATGTATGTTTGCACTTTAAAAATTAGGTATAAGTCTAATAAAATATAAAGATTTAGATGAGAAAAACTACAAAATTATGGTGAAAGGTATCAAAGAAGAAGTAAATAAGTTAGAACTTATTTAGAAGAACTAAATAAGGAGAGATAATCCATGCTCATGGATAAAAAGACTCAACACTGTCAAGGTGTCAGTTCTTTCCAGATTGATCGCTAGACTGAACACAATCCAAATCAAGATACCAGCAATATGTTGTGATTATCAACAAACTGATTCTAAAGTTTATATGGAGAGTCAAAAGACTTAAAATAATGAACTCTATATTAAAGATCTGAGCTAATGAATTGACACTACCCAACTTCAAGATTTACTGTAAAGCTAAACAAAACAGTTCATAATGGTGAGAGAATAGACAAATAGATCAATGGAACAAAATAGAGATCCTAGAAATAGACCCAACATAAATACAGTCGATGGATTTTTGACAAAGGAGCAAAGGCAACCAGTGGAGAAAAGATAGTCTTTTTAAAAAATGGTGCAGAAAGAACGGGATCGACATGCAAAAAAAAAAAAAAAGAATCTAAACCCAGACCTTACACCCTCCACTAAAAATAACTCTAAATGAATCACATACTTAAATGTAAAATACAAAACTATAAAACTCCTAGAAGATAACATAGAAGAAAACCTAGATAACCTTTGGTACGGTAATGACTTTATAAATTCAACACCAAAGGCACAATCCATGAAAGAAATAACTGATAAGCTGGACTTCATTAAACTTAAAAACTTGCCCTGCAAAAGATAATTTCAAGAGAATAAGAAAGCAAACCATAGATTGGGAGAAGATATTTGCAGAAGAGATCTGATTAAGGGCTATTATATGAAACATACAAGAACTCTTAAAAGCAACAATAAGAAAATGAATAATCCAATTTAAAAATGGACCAAATTGGGGTTTCTGGTTGGGCTCAGTCGGTTAAGAGACTGCCTTTTTCTTAGGTCATTATTTCAAGGGTCCTGGGATCCAGCCTCACATTGAGCTCTCTGCACAGTGGGGAGCCTGCTTCTCCCTCTCCCTCTGCAACTGTGCCTACTTATGATCCTTCTCTCTCTCTCTCTCTCTCTCAAATGAATAAACAAAATCTTTTTAAAAAATAAATAAAAATGGGCCAAAGACCTGAACAGATACTTCACCAATGATATACAGATGGTAAGTATGCATATGAATTTATATGTCAATAGGCAATTGCAAATTAAAACAACAATGAGATACTACTATACTTACTATCTATTAAAAAAGCCAACATTCAAAACACTGACAACACTAAATGCTGATGAGAAGGTAGAACAACAATAACTCTCATTCAGTGCTGATGGGAATGCAAAATGGAATTTTGGATTCCTACCATGGAATAATGTTTTGCAGTTTCCTGTAAAATGAAATCCTCTTGCCATATGATGCAGAAACCTCACTCCTTGGTATTTACCACAAAAAAAAACTTGCATACAGATGTTTAGGATCACTATGTTCACAGCTGTCAAAACTTAGAAACATCCAAGATGTCCTTCAGTAAGTGAAATAGTAAATTGTGGTACATCTATACAACAGAATATCAGGGATAAGAAGAAATGAGTTATCAAGCCATGAAAAGGCATGGAAAAACCTTAAATGCATACTACTAAGTACAAGAAGCCAATCTAAAAAGGCTACATATTATATGATTCCAACTGTACGAAATTTGGGAAAAGGCAAAATTATGGAGAAAATGAAAAAATCGTGATTTCCAGGACTTAGAAGGGATGGAGGGATGAATAGGCAGAGTACAGAGGAATTTTTTCGGGCAATGAAACTACTCTCTATGATACTACAATGGTGGTTATATGTCATTATACACTTGTCAAAACCCATAAAATGTACAATACCAAGAGTGAGTCCTAACTTCAACTATGGACTTGGGTTGATGATAATGTGTCAGTGTAGGTTCATCAATTGCCCAAATGTACTACTCTAATGCACAATATCCATAGTGGGGGAAGTCGTGTGTAGGGGGAGTGGTGGAAGGGTGAACAGGGTTATATAGGAAACCTCTGTATTTTCCATTTAATTTTGCTGTGAACCAAAAACTGCTCAAAGAAATAAAGTTGTCAGTTAAAAAAAAAAAAAAAAAAAAAAAAATATATATATATATATATATATATATTCAATGGTAAAAGCAGACAGACTGAGATGTGCTCTCCATGCTATAGGAATTAGAAAAGAAGACATTTCTTAAACTTGCAATATGTAAGTTACAATCTATAGTAATTCTGATTACAAGATTGAAGTGAAGAATTCCCAATGAACTTTCTAAGGGAAAGTATTCATAATTCTAATCAAGAGCTATTGGGGGGGGAGGAGATATTTTGGGCTGTGAGTGTATAAGGGATAGGAAAATAAGAAGAAATATATGTATGATTTTTAGATATACCAAAAAGTATATTTGATACTAAATCTACTGAGCAATGACTTTCCAGGAAAAATGTAAACCATGAACATGGAGAAATATATTTCTTGAATTATTCACATACTTTGACAGTCCTCTAAAATAAGGCAATTTCAAGAAAGAGGGTAGAGTGGAAAAGCAAAAGGACAGCAAAGATTTCACAAAGATTTCACCATGTACTGTTTGTCTTGACTCATGTTCATCATACACAGGCAATGTAGTTAGTCCTCTGCAATTAGATTATTCAATAAAAGAAATTAAAATTTAACCATTGCAGACCCTCTAAGGTCATGCAAAAAAAAAAAAAAAATCAAATATTCCTATAATTAAGCCCACTATTTAAGAGTTGTGAAACGTCTTCCCAAAGATCCCAATCATATTTATTTGGTGCTTTTCAAGTATGGAGCAGAGTACAATAATTGATGTGGAGGGTGTTTAGCCAATTTTTCTCTGCTAACAAGAACTTTAATAAGGATGTCTTCCCTCCTCAAAAAATGAATAGCAGCTAGAAAAATAAGGCTCCTATATTAGTGCCATCAGATTTAGTGCCCCATATCACACTCTGCTATAAATTTAAATCTAGAGATCTTCATTTAATAAAACAAAATCGGAGGCTCCTGGGTGGCTCAGTCAAGCATCCGACTCTTGATTTTGGTTCAGATCATGGTCTCTGGGTCATGAGACAGACTCCCACCGCCAGATCCATGCTTAGCAGAGAATCTATTGGAGATTCTTTCCGTTCTCCTTCTCCCTCCGCCCTTCCCCATGCTCTGTCTCTAAAATAAATAAATATATTAAACAAAAAAAAGCAAAATCATATCATTCTATTAAATATATCCTTCTAAATGAAAACTTGTTTTTCATTACTTTCACAATCTGATCCATATTACACCAAGAAAAAAGTTCTCAACCCAAATTAATGTTTGTTGAATGGATGAATACATGATTAATTTGCTATGATTGAATTGTAACAAAATTAAGGCTTAGATAAATCAATAAGTACTTGGAAATACAAAAGTAAAGTGTATCAAACTTCTCCCAAACAAGATATGTATGTAGTAATATGTTTATTTGAGGACCAAAGATTAAGAAACAAGACATTTCACAATTACAAAAATATATATATTCTATTGATGATATTGGAATTGAAAACTGAAATTATTTCCACATTTGTGTAAAGAACCATGATATATTTATAATTATTCTAAGGTACTTGATGGGGCCAGCTGTTGTTCTTGGACATGGGCCTGGGCGCTAAAGCCATCATGGATTACTTCTGTCTCCCTAGCATTTCTTCTTCTTCTTGAAACCCCTGCATCTCCTGATCCTTGCTCACTGCCTCTGACACACAAATGCAAACAAACAGCAAGTTTATACAAGTCTAGGGATAGATATATAAAATCCACATGCTGTTTCAACCCCTTCTCCCCAGTACCAGATTTTATACTAATGACTTTACATTAAAAGTTCAGAGTGTTTTTGATTCATGAAGAAAAAAGGAAGGAAGGAAGGAAGGAAGGAAGGAAGGAAGGAAGGAAGGGAAGGAAGGAGAAAGAGAGGGAAGAAGGGAGGGACGGGAAAGAAGTGAAATGAAATGAAATTCACAAAATGCAAAACTAGAAATGTAAGAGGGAAAACATTACTTTCTATGATCATTCTTATCACGCTGTTTCAGGCATTGACATGCCTTTAAAACATAATCAGCATTTTACTTGGTGCGAGGTGGTATTTTTTATAATCTCTGCTCCCTATTTAATCAGTGTTTTATTTTATATAGTAAGATACTCAGTTCTCCCCACCTCATATATTTCTCAGCATTTTATCCTGACTTAAATTGATGGTTTTAATTAATCTCCTAAAATATAATGTTAAATTACATCATGTAATTATGTGGCCAAAGTATTCAATGAAGGCTATTAATTATTAACTATAATGATCTTATAAATAAAAGTTTAAAATATATGATTTTGAGAAATTTTACATTCCGGCTACAATTTCTCCTTAATGATACACAAACTGTTTCTTTTATTTTCTGTTCTAAAAGAGTTTTTTTTTTTTTTTAAAGATTTTATTTATTTATTTGACAGAGAGAGATCACAAGTAGACGGAGAGGCAGGCAGAGAGAGAGAGAGAGGGAAGCAGGCTTCCTGCTGAGCAGAGAGCCCGATGTGGGACTCGATCCCAGGACCCTGAGATCATGACCTGAGCCGAAGGCAGCGGCTTAACCCACTGAGCCACCCAGGCGCCCCTAAAAGAGTTTTTTGAAAGAGAATTTCACATGAGAGAACATGAACTCCTAAAGAAAGAACAAAACAAATTGAAAAAGTTTTGTTTCCTTTCCAGAGTCCAAACCTCTATTGCTAGTGGAGAGTGCATAGTTATATCTTTTTAAAGATTTATTTATTTGAGAGAGAGAGAGCACACATCTGGGGGGGTGGCATGGGAGGTGACATGCAAACAACTGAGCCACCCAGGATCCCCTATCATATCTTTATTAAAAAGGCATGTTAACGGCTGAAAATAATAAAATTTTCCTTCTACAACAATTAACGATAAATGTAAAATGGTCCCTCTCTACTTGAATTGGCCTAATTCCAACACAGGAAGATTTCTACCTAACATCAAAGAAGAAAAACACAGACTAGTATAGCCAAATAATCGAGATCTGCTAATTTGTTATCATATTTGAATAGAAAAACATAGCAAAAGATTAAAAATATGATTTTTATTCCCCTTTTTACTATAATTGGGAATTTCTTGGTGAATACATTAAACTGTATTAAATTAAGTACTTATGGAGTATAAATTAACTGTATTTGATTCTTGGCCAAGTGTCCTGAAAGCTTGGAAAAACCTATTTATTTATCATATTTTCTTAATACTTACAGAATTTTTTTTGAAGAAAACCCCGGTTTTTCCCCTAGAATAACAACAACAAATTAAGCAGAAGTATTTTGAGAGGTAATTCCACCCAACAAGACCATTCCTTCCAAAAGAAGCTATGTCTACAGATGGGAAACTGCTTTCCTGTCAAAGGGATGTATAAATTTAAACTTTATTTCTACAATGCATGGTGGAGGGATGGCAGGTAGCAGAGTGCTATCCCTCAGGGAACAAACCATGACAGTAATTACATCACTAATGATTACAAGAATTTTTTCAAAGAAGTTTCTGTCATCTAGGTAGTCCATTCGACACACAGATTTATCCCCAGTGAAGGGGGAAAGAACATTCTCAGGAAGTTACACTTCTAAATTACACGCACTTTTTGCTAAGTACAGATTGAAGGGTACTGAACAGCCAATTATTCTCAATGGGTATATTTTCACGCTCAGTCTAAAGCTACCCTGAATGCATCTTCAAAAATTGAGACTGAAATAGGCAAGTTCAATACATCTTCTTAAATGAAATGCTTATGGTGTATAAAACTGACCATTTTCCACTTCATTTCTCTATGAAACTTAGTCCTAAGGTGTTTGCACCTAGGATCATTATCTGAGAAGGCAGGTAGTTGTTAGTGAAGTGTTTTAGCATCATTATTTTCATTGTAATCACCATCAATTTTCTGCACTTGAAATCAATAACCTGTCTCCATTAAAAAGTAAAGTGGTGGGGCACCTGGGTGGCTCAGTGGGTTAAAGCCTCTGCCTTTGGCTCAGGTCATGATCCCAGGGTGCTGGGATCAAGTCCCGTATCAGGCTCTCTGCTCATCAGGGAGCCTGTTTCCTCCTCTCTCTCTCTCTGCCTGCCTCTCTGCCTACTTGTGATCTCTGTCTGTCAAATAAATAAATAAAATCTTAAAAAAAAAAAAAAGAGTCTCTTAAAAAAAAAAAGTAAAGTGGAGATGGAGTGACTTCTGGTAGGAAAAAAGGGTGTCAGTTGTTCCACTTTTGAAGCCCCAGAAGGCAGATAAGATGAAAATTGCAATTGATAGTAGATATAAACATAGAAAGAATGATTCATTGCACATGATTTCAACATCAAATAAAAACATTTGCCATTTTTCTCGTAAGATTATTCATAAGCAATATTTTGTGCCTTTAAAAATACAGCATACTGGGGCACCTGGGTGGCTCAATGGGTTGGGCCTCTGCCTTCGGCTCAGGTCACGATCTCAGGGTCCTGAGATCGAGCCCCGAATCGGGCTCTCTGCTTGGCGGGGACCCTGCTTCTCCCTCTCTCTCTGCCTGCCTCTCTGCCTACTTGTGATCTCTCTCTCTCTCTCTGTCAAATAAATAAAATCTTAAAAAAAAAATACAGCATACTAACTGTTCCTCCTTTGGAGGAGACAAAAAGAAGGAACAAGGTCCGCATAATGACTCCAATTACTATTCTAATACAAGCTTTGATCTCATTCACTAAGCTCTGTAATTATTTCCTATGTACTTTGTTATGTGGTAGTATTCATTTTTAGGAAAAACACAAGTATGTGAGAATTCCATTATTTTGTTAATTGAAATGAAAAGAGGTATTTTAAAAACCCCAAAATTCTTTCATAAGTCTTGTGGTAAGCAAGGATAGAAAAGCATTCAATGAAAAACATAACTTTCTTTATAAATGTTGACATTCTTTCTGAAACAAGACAAATTAATTCCTTAGAGGCCAATTTATTTCATTTTGTATATACCTTCTTTTAAATCAAGACTTTCAAGGAACCAGACTACATTTGCAAACAATGAGATTCAACATCTTATATTCACTCCTGAAAAACCAAGAAGATAAAACAACATTTCCTAACCTGGTCTGCTCTGATTTGAGAAAAGAATCAAGAATATTTCATTACCATATCACCATTCCTGTACTGACAGTAAAAACAAAGCACTATAATGATATTAGAATGTAATATGAACTCAAACAAATGCACATTTTGATAATATTACAAAGTGTAGCTGCTCTTCTTATTTTAAGGACAAAAGAAATTAAACTGTATCATCCATCTGTTACATTCTAACACAATGTCTATAGCATCTATTCCAGAAAGTAGATAAGATGACCTAATAACTTTCATTTTAAAAGCTTTGAGACACAACCTCACAGGATACTTCTCTCTTCACTTCCCTTTTGCATTCTCACTTTCCCAACTCATCTTTTCATTCATTAAAGAATTAAGTGAGAGCAATAACAGAAATGGAGAAAGAAATGAAAATCTTCAAAATACTGAATAAGAATCACTCTTGATCAGGCAGAACATTATACTCATATAGTGCATTATTCCCTAGCCATTAAATATTCTCAATTGTTCTGATACATTTGAGTATTACGACCATGCCTTCATTCCTTAGTATGTGCTGCTCGAATTAAACATTTATGAAATACAATGAAACCTCAGCATTGTTTGGTCATAATTTGGTCCGTTATTCTCTCTAATATTCAAAAAGAGGGTTGGTTATTGATGCATAAGTAAATTCTAGTGGAAACAGTATGCTAAAGTAGAAAAACATTTGATTTTGGATTCAGACAAATCCAATGTGGCACATAAACGTAGCTCCATCATTTTTTAGTTGGGTGACTGCAGAGAAGTTACTTTCTGAGATATAGAGTTTCATCAGTAACAGGGAATAAAATAGGACAGTAAAACCAAATTCAGAGGGCTGATACAAGGATTAAATGGACGAAAAATCACTTAGTACTTAGAAAGCAATAAATGTTGGTTCCTTTTATTTATATTGTACATTTATATCATGTAGGTATGTACAACATGGACCTAGTAAGTAAAAATATATTATTGAATGAGATGTGTGGCAATGTACAGTGGTCATAATCACATGTGAGTGGGGAACAGTATATATTGATCCTGCCTGTATGTACCACAAGTTTAAATGCAATTCCCAAACACTTGTGTAAACAAGGGGAAACACTCATAATTTAAGTTATTCAATTTAAATGATTTCAAACCTTATGGAAAAAAAAAACCCTTATATAGAATTGAAATTGAAGTTGTCAAAAATGATGAGAAATGGCAAAACTATTCCCTGAAATGCCTCCTCTAGTATCTAGGTATCTGCTATACTCTCTTTTAGCGACTGAGTCTCTACCTCTTCAAGAAAAATCTCTGCCAGTAAATCATGTTGGGCACTTAGCACTGCCCTTAAGCTTGAGAGTTAAGCTAGTCCTGGAAAGTCATCATGATGAGACTGTTATCTTGCTGGGCATTGTAGAATATGTCAACGACCACATTCAGGCTAGACTGAAACAAGGGCCCATGGTACATTGAAGTAACCTTATGACAGTGATTTCTGGGGATTCTCTGCTACCAATCACCACAGTCTCCTTTGAAGGAGAGAGAATCCGAGAAGCTTGAAACCAAGATCACTTCCAGCTTGTCTGCCCCAGACCAGTATTCCTTTCAGAACATGTAAAATCACGGTAAGAATCACGTGCTGTAACAATGTGTAAAATAGGGAGCAGTGGGAGCAGGGGACTTCCAAACTGGGGCCATCACAAAACACAGACTCCAAGCCTAAAGAGTATGATTTAATAGGTCCAAAGTAGGCCTGGAGATTGCTTTTCCTGCAAGTTCTTCAGGTGACTTTGATATATAACTAAGTTTGAGAATAAGTGAAATAAAGCATATCTTTACTTAGTTATATTCTTTTTGCCCCTCATCTTGTTTTGTCTTTGTGGCAAAATACACATAAATCTTTCCACCTTAAAGATTTTTTTAAAGATTTTATTTATTTATTTGACAGACAGAGATCACAAGTAGGCAGAGAGGCAGGCAGAGAGAAAGGGGGGTAAGCAGGCTCCCTGCTCAGCAGAGAGCCCGATGTGGGGCTCGATCCCAGGACCCTGGAACCATGCCCTGAGCCGAAGGCAGAGGCTTTAACCCACTGAGCCACCCAGGTGCCCCCCACCTTAACCATTTTGAAGTGTACAGTTCAGTTGTACTAAGTACCTTCACATGTTGGTGTAAACATCACTATCATCCATCTCCAGAACTCTGTTCATTTTGCAAAACTGAAATTCTGTACCTATTAAACAATAACTCTCCAACCCCCATTAAGTTGTATCTTACTTTGTCAAGTAAATTCTTTAATTTTTCTATAATTTTTCACTCAAATCCCAGTTGTAATGTGCAAATGTAACATATGTTATGAAATAACTTCTCATTTCCCTCAAGACTAAAAAAAAAAAATATTCTAGAGAGATAACACAGAAGTGGTCAAAGAAGACAATATATGATTAACATAGGCAAAATGTGAATTAAATGGTGATGCTACGATGTGATGACACTGGAACCCAGGAAACCTGAGCTTCGATTTGTGAAATTAGTCCCATTCCCTTGACAGATGAATGCTATCTTTTCACCTACACAACGTGACAGCATTTCTGCTACTAAACCATGCCATATTTCCATTCCTGCTGAATTGTAACACCGAAATAACAAGCTATGAGAGATTATACAGACTTGGCCAAGTGTATTAAGTCTTAATTGTCCCTCTCTCTTGCAAAGACAAAGTTAACAATAAAAGAACTATGGTGTTCTGGGGCGCCTGGGTGGCTCAGTGGGTTAAAGCCTCTGCCTTCGGCTCAGGTCATAATCCCAGGGTCCTTGGATCGGGCCCCGCATTGGGCTCTCTGCTAGGCGGGGAGTCTGCTTCCCCATCTCTCTCTCTGCCTGCCTCTCTGACTACTTGTGATCTCTGTCAAATAAATAAAATCTTAAAAAAAAAAAAAAAAGAACTATGGAGTTCTGAGTTGAGATAAAAGAAAATTCAAGCAATTAATTATTTATTAAGCTCATCTTTCCACAAAACATATACATATTAATCAATAAAATCCCTCAAGACCCCTAAAGGCAAAGATAGGTCCTACTGATGAGAATGATTAAAATCTTAAAAAGAGGAGTATTTAAATCCTAATTCTGTTTCAGGTAGTATTTATTTATATAGTATTATGTAGATCTCTATACTATAATAGGCACTAAAAGGTCACACAAAATACATAGGAAGTCCCTGTTTTCAAGATATTTAAAATTTAGTTGAGAAAACAGAGCATACACTAAAAATAATAGTAATAATAATAGTAAAGATAAATAGTAGTAAAAGCCTATAAGTAGAGGTCAAGATAAATGGCACAAAAAAATAATATAAGAATTCAGACTGTAAAGACAGAAATATGAGATGGAGTGATCATTCAGGTATGATACTTAGGAGATAGAAATTGTGCTGAATCTGAAAGGATGAACATTATTACTATAGCTGAGAAGATGAAGGAGAGAAGCAAACATCAAAGTAAGTTTAAGCAAAATTATACATGAGAAATTTAGTATGTGGGGTACAAGCAAACAAGAAGGAAAATCTGGCATTTGTTGGTGGACTTAACATAGAAGAACCAAGGGGGGAAATGATAGTAGCTTCAATGAGGTTAATATATATGCAAAAATAAAGAACCTTAAAAACTAATCTGAACTATTTGGACTTTATCCTGTATGCCAGTGGCCATCAAACATTTTTGATCATGTATCCCTTTCAATTTTGAACCTGCACTCATAATATATATTTAGTTATAAATTACATATTACAACCATTGGTTTGTAATTCATATACAAAAAGATATTTTTAAAGAAATTATATAAAAAAGGAATAACAAATAAGTTTAAATATCTTGCTAATAATAATAGTTTCATACCATCATTACTTAATATGTCAAGGGACAGTATTAACTAGGAATGAGTTTCATTCAAAGGCATGAAAATTCATATTTCTAATAACTTTACTTCAAACTATTTGGAAATAAGATCTGACTAGACAATCACACTCAACCCATATGACAAGCTCTTAAAAGGGCATATCAAGTCACTGTGTTTCACACATTGTGTGTCACCTATACTTAAAAGAAAAGATAAAGAAGTGGCTCTGCTGATTCTGAAGACTTAATATGAAAAAAAGAATTTAAAAATCTCATTAGTTACATTTTCTTGACGTTAGAAAGATTATTTGGGGCACGTTGCATTAAGTTAAATATATTACTAAAATTAATTTCACATGTTTCTTTTTACCATTTTAACTATAGATATTAGAAAATTTTAAATTGCACTTGTGATGAACACTGGGTGTTTTATGTAAATGATATATGACTGAATTCTTCTTCTGAAGCTAAAACTACACTGTATGTCAACTCAGTGGAATTAACTAACTTGAAACTATAAAAACAAATAAATAAACAGTAACAGTAACAATAAAACAATAACAACAATGTGGTTTTTTTTTAAGATTTTATTTATTTATTTGACAGAGGTCACAAGTAGGCAGAGAGGCAGGCAGAGAGAGAGGGGAAACAGGCTTCCTGCTGAGCAGAGAGCCTGAGCCAAAGGCAGAGGCTTTAACTCACTGCGCCACCCAGGCGCCCCAATAACAACAAGTTTTAAAAAGAACACTTTTGGGGTGCCTGGGTGGCTCAGTGGGTTAAGCCGCTGCCTTCGGCTCAGGTCATGATCTCAGGGTCCTGGGATTGAGTCCCACATCGGGCTCTCAGCTCAGCGGGGAGCCTGCTTCCCTCTCCCTCTCTCTCTGCCTGCCTCTCTGCCTACTTGTGATCTCTGTCAAATAAACAAATAAAAGCTTTTAAAAAAATAAAATAAAATAAAAAAGAACACTTTAAATTTTAAATTGCATATGTGCTCAACATTGTATTTCCATTGGACAGCACTGCTCTAGATAATAAAGTGGTTGAAAGATTATTCTGAATAAAGTTTTAAGTACACTGCTGAATTCATGCCTGACTTAAAGAGATTATGTTTGGTAGGGTACATGTTTTATTTTTTAATACCCCATATTTTACAGTTATTCAACGAAAATGTACAAAGAAAAAAAGACAAGAGGAGTCCATGAGCATGGTAGAGGGTAACAAAAGATATGTTATCAATACACCACCAACCAGGCTGGTAAAATCTTTCCTCTTATACATCATTATCTAGATGTAATCTGTATTGGGGACAGAAGAGTAGGGTGCACATGGAAAAGAGGGTAGCACGTACCAAGCCAAATCCAACACAGAAGCCAGTCTTTCTTCACCTCCACCTCTACCGGGAACCCAGCCAGTGTATATGAATGTTGACAGTGCATGACCAGACATCCTGCAGGGCCAGATGGGTTAACAGTGCCACTACTGGACAATGTCAGCACACTTGCAAATGACACCATTTAACAGAAGACAGAGAGACAGTGATGCTTGCTGTTTTCCCCTAGCTGCCAAGCTACCATGGAATCAGATAGGAAGGAGTTTTATCCTTCGGTAGAGATGAAGGTCACTAATTAAGTTCTTCATAGCTAAATATGGAGACTCATGGTGCTGAAAATTGCCAGTGATTAAAATTAAGATTAAGAGGGGCGCGTGGGTGGCTCAGTGGGTTAAAGCCTCTGCCTTCGGCTCAGGTCATGATCCCAGGGTCCTGGGATCGAGCCCCACATCGGGCTCTCTGCTGAGCAGGGAGCCTGCTTCCTCCTCTCTCTCTGCCTGCCTCTCTGCCTACTTGTGATCTCTGTCAAATAAATAAATAAAATCTTTTAAAAAAAAATTAAGATTAAGAGGGGCACCTGGGAGTGCCACCTCAGTCAGTTAAGCATCTAACTCTTGATTTCAGCTCAGGTCATGAACTCAGGGTTTTGGGATTGAACCTCTGCACTCAGAAGGGAGTCCGCTCTCTCCCACTGCCTCTGCTCTTCCCCCCAGCTTGGGTGCACACACCCACTCTCTCTCTCTGTCTCTCTCAAATAAATAAATAAATATCTTTAAAAAAACCTAAAATTTAAATTTAAAATATTAGATTTAAAAGATTAAAAAGAACAAGGGTAGAACGATGACTAGTCACAAATGCATCAATAGACAGTGTCACAGAGAGAGACTGGTTATTGCTCACTCAAACATCTGAGAGAAAGCCATGAGAATTTAAATAGTCTAGAGTCACATACATACATATCTCTGTGTGTTTGTATATATATATTTATGTTTATAATATATATTTATTTATAATATATATAAAACAAAATTTCTTAAAACCAAATATAACTGGATTGGTTATGATTGGTAAATATGAAATAAGGAACTTATCTCAGATTTGCTTTTACTCACTTTTATTTTTGAAAATATGGAAAAAAGATTTTAATATAAATAAAATGTCAAAAAGCTGTTTAGTAATTTGATTTAAGAACATTTTAAATGGGGGCGCCTGGGTGGCTCAGTGGGTTAAGCCGCTGCCTTCGGCTCAGGTCATGATCCCAGGTCCTGGGTTCGAGCCCCACATCGGGCTTTCTGCTCAGCAGGGAGCCTGCTTCCTCCTCTCTCTCTGCCTGCCTCTCTGCCTACTTGTGATTTCTCTCTGTCAAATAAATAAATAAAATCTTTAAAAAAAAAAAAGAACATTTTAAATGAATTATATCACAACATTAATTCCATCATACAACATATTTTTTATAGCAAAAGGAGAAATTTCAATTAGTTCTTAGGAAAACCTATTAGACTCAAATAAATGTTTTTATATATTGGAATGTGTTTTCTGGGGTTATGCAATATCATCTGAATATAAGGAATTAATGACAGATTTTTTTCATTTTTAAGAGATATAAAAATGGAAAGGACAACTTTAAAAGCCCTTTTTAAAAATACAATTCTTTAAACCTTCCACAGTCTGACATTACTTTTTGGAAATATGTTCTACTTTTATTTTTCCATTTGCAAATACTGAATAGTGTATTTAGGACTGTGAGAATTCATTCATAGTGATATACTGTAGCATAAAAATAGTATAGTTTTACATATTCCTTTACATTTTTCCTAATAAAATACTTGATTTTCGGAATTGACTTTTTCTCCTGAAAAGCACTACATTCATTGTTTAGAAAGACAACTTTAAATATAAAGTCCATTTATAATATTAATTAGAATAGGATCTACTACTATCATTAAGCTGGACCAATGGACCCATCAACAGGATTATTCTACATTCCTAGTTTCAAAGATAAGATAGAATTCTTCTCTTTCTTAAAATGATATTTAGTATGATATATCTGTAAGGAAACAATTTTTACAATTTTCTTTGTACAATTCCTGAAGAAATAATACATTTGTAGTTATACGATATTAAAGGAAGTTTTGTTCCTGTGGTGCAATAGTAGTAAAAATTTAACTGAAACACTAGATCTTATTTTAATATTACTTTACACTATTATTCAATGCTGTTTAATATTTACTATTATGACTTACATTTTTTTCACAACCCCAACTAATAAGTACTTGCCCATGAAGAAATGTTTAAGGAAGAAATATCCACAATACAAATTAAGAAAATAATTGGCAGAGATCCAATTATTCACCAATAAAGGGCCTAACTTGTTCAATGTTTATCAGGAAGGCCCCTTCTCCTTATCAAAATGTTCATGTAATAATCAATGGTTATTATATTAACCTGTGTTAACAAAATAATGTAAGGTCCATGGGGTAGGGATTCATTTCCTTTTTAAAAAACTTACTATTATACTGTTCAGAGTGCAGAATGGTAGTTGGCATGCAGCAGGAATACAATATATACATGCATATTTTAAGTGAGGGAATGGATAAAATGCTTAAATCTATTAATTCACACTTTCCTTCAACAAACATTTATGAACATAAAGAGATGCTATATAGACACTAGAGATAAAGATGAATAAGACATGGTCTTCAACCTCAAAAAACCATTGTTCGATGGAATGAAAATAAAAAACAGATGATAACAGTGAACTACAGCAACTGCAATGATTCTGATTTTCACAGAATTTTATGTGCATACATTGAATATATCTTGGGAGAACTGTGGGGAAAGGGAAGGGGGCACAAAATGCTTCTTGTAAGAAATTAGTTTTAAATGATGACAAACTGTCAGCCAAGTAAAGAACAAAGTAAAGAGCACCTCAGACAAGGAATGACAAAGATGAGAAAAAGAAGGGGACACTTAGAAATGACACATTCCACATGGCTGTGGATTACATGAAAGGCAGAGAGTTGAAAAGGGAGACAGAGGCCAGATCATGGAACTTGTTTTTGTTTTCTTATGGGTAATGGAGAGCTTTAAAAAGTGTTAAGTCAGAGGTGATAGGTTTTTATATTAGAGAATTACTCTGGCAACTATGTAAAAAGTAGAATAGACTGAAGTTGAAGTAGTGTTCCAGTTGTCACACAGAGAACTGATAAAGACTTGAACTAAAACAGTAATATCTGTAAGCAAAGGAGAATCTGATTCCCACAATGCTTAGGGCAGCAATTCTGAATCTCAGGAATCTCTTACAACCATGTAGAGGCCTGGCCCCTTCATCCACTCCAAGTATTTCTCATAAGGAGCGCACTCCCCTCCTTCAATGAGAATCCTTGACATTGTGGCCTATTTCAATGGTGTCTAAAAGTGTGTCATAGCTCTCAGGTGTCTGGGGGAAAGGAGGTTGGAAACCACATATGTAGAAGGTAAGATCATCTGGACTTAATAATCAAATAATTGCATTTGGATGATGGAAGAGAAGGAATCTAGAATCATTGTGTGAACAGCATGGATGATACAGCCATCAACTGAGACGGGCAACAAGGTACAGAAAAGAATCAAGTTTAGAGTCTGAGATGCTTGCAGAAAACCTAGGCAAAAAGGTCAACAGAAGTTAGAAAAAAAAGACTGAGACTTGGAGAAGTCTAAGCTGGAGATATGAAGTCATCAGAACACAGATGGCAGATAAAATGCAAGTAAAAAAAAATCTCTTGTAGACCAAGAAAAAATGGAGGGTCAAAATAGAACATGTAGAGTCCTCCTTAGGGAGTGGGCAAAAAGTAGCTCAAGAAGACAGCTGAGAAGAAATCACCAAACAAACAACAACAACAATAAAAATGTGAAGAAGGAGCAGAAAGAGCAAGAGACAGAGAACCACCACCAGTGGTTTACCTCCTTGGTAAAGAGTTTTAAAAAAGATGTGGTGGTCAGGAGTGAAGTGCAATAGAAAAGTTCAATTAAATAAGCACTGGGAGCCCCCTGCTTTTGGCGGTAAGGTGTTATTGGATAGTTTTGCCAGAAATTCTGTGAAGACATGGAGGTAGAAGATAGGTTAAATTGAACTGAGGAGTGAGTAGGAATTAAAGAAATGACTAAAGTGAAAACAGACTTTCTAATTAATTTGTTCTTGCTGCACTGCTTCCTTGTGTTTATTTCCTAAAAAGAATTTGTTCTTCTCAACTGAAAAGATATACCAACCTCATGGATTGGATGAATTCATATTGTTTAAAATTTCCATACCTCCCAAAGAAATCTACATTTTCAATGCAATCCCTATAAAAATACCAATAACATTTTTTACAGAACTAGAACAAATAATCCTAGAACTTGTGTGAAACCACAAAAGACCATAAATAGCCAAAGCAATCTTGAGAAAGGAGAACAAAGCCAGAGGTATCACAGTCTCAGATTTCAAGACATACTATGAAGATGTAGTAATCAAAACAGTATGGTACTTGCACAAAAATAGACACATAGCTCAATGGAACAGAATAGAGAGCCCAGAAATAAACAAATGCGGTTATGGTCAATTAATCTATAGTGAAGGAGGCAAGAATATACAATGGAGAAAAGACATTCTCTTCAACAAATGGTGCTGGGAAAACCAGACAACTACATGCAAAAGAATGAAATTGGTACCAATTTCTTACACCAAACACAAAAATAAACTCAAATAGATTAAAGATCTGAATGTGAAATCTGAAACCATAAAATTCCTTGAAAGAAAACACAGGCAGTAATGTCTCTGACATTGGCCTTAGCAACATTATTCTAGATATGTCTCCTGAGATAAGGAAAATAAAAGCAAAAATAAACTGTTGGGACCAGATCAAACTAAAAAAGCTTTTGCACAGCAAAGAAAACCATCAACAAAACTAAAAGACAACCTACTGAATGGGAGAAGACATTTACAAATGACATCTGATAAAGTGTTGGTATCCAAAATTAATAAGAATTTATACAACTCAACAACAAAAGACCCAAATAATCCAATTAAGAAAGGGAGGAAGACATAAACAGACAGTTCTCCAAAGAAGATATATAGATGACCAACAGACACATGAAAAGATGCTCAACATCACTCATCATCAGGGCAATGCAAATCAAAACCATAATGTGAAATCATTTCACACCTGTCAGAATGGCTAAAATGAATTATACAAGAAACAAGTGTTGGTGAGAAAGGGGAACCCATGTGCACTGTTGATGGGAATGTAGACTGGTACAGCCATTGTAGAAAACAGCATGGAGGTTCCTCAAAAACTTAAAAATAGATATACCATATGATCCAGTAATTCCACTACTGGGTATTTATAAAGAATATGGAAACACTAATTTGAAAAGTTATACGCACCCCTATGTTTATTGCAGCATCATTTACAATAGCCAAATTATGAAAGCAACCCAAGTGCCCATCAACAGATGAATGAATAAAGAAGTTGCATATATATACAATAGGATGTTAGCCATAAAAGAGAACAAAATCTTGTCATTTGCAACAACATGGATGGATCTAGACAATATAATGCTAAGTGAAACAAATTAGTCAGAGAAAGACAAACACCATATGATTTCACTCGTATGTGGAATTTAAGAAACAAATGGACAAAGAAAAAAGAGACAAACCAAGAATCAGACTCTTAACTATAGAGAACAAACTGATGGTTGCCAGACACGCGGTGGATAGAGGGATGGATGAAATAGGAGATGGGGATTAAAGAGTACACTTAATCATGATAAGCACTGAATAAAGAACTGTTGAATCACTGTATTGTATACCTGAAACTAATATAACACTCTATGTTAACTATACTGGAATTTAAAATATAAATAAATAAATAAATAAATAAATAAATAAGTTATGGAGATGGAAACTACAGTGTGGAGAATATAATCAGTAATATTATAATAATGTTTTATGACAACAGAAGGAAACTACACTTACTGTGGTGAACAGTGTATTGTATGAAATTGTTGAATCACTATGGTGTACACCCAAAAGTAATATAATATTGAATGTCAACTGCACTTCAATAATAATCATTTGTGTTTCTCATTTTTAATTTAAAAAAAGCAAGCAATCACATAAAGTTGCCCCAATTGTCAAGCCAAGAAACACAAACAATTTTATCCACATTTCCAACACAAAAATGTTAATGCTCCCTAAGACTGCATCTAGATGGAAAGAAAATATACCGTGCCCAAATTGAATTCTTTTGATCCTTCTTAATGTAATTGACTATCAACTGTCAAAACAAGTGAGGCCAGTTTAACTCAAAACAAGGACTGGTTCATACCAAAGAACTGCAGCTTCACTTAGATAGAGCTTTTTCTTTTTTTTTAAAGATTTTATTTATTTATTTGACAGAGAGAAATCACAAGTAGGCAGAGAGGCAGGCAGAGAGAGAGGAGGAAGCAGGCTCCCTGCTGAGCAGAAAGCCTGATGTGGGGCTTGAACCCAGGACCTGGGATCATGACCTGAGCCGAAGGCAGCGGCTTAACCCACTGAGCCACCCAGGCGCCCCTAGATAGAGCTTTTTTTCTTAATCTCATTCTCAAAACTCCAAATTCAATCTGCAACACAGGCCCACCTATTTAGTCATAGAATGAGAGGAAAAAGAATAAAGTTATATAAAACAGAAATCTGGATTTCTTTCTCAAAGTAACAAATTAGAGACCTGGCTCAATAAAATTTAGTCTGAGGCAGTTACAAGTAATGGCTCTCTGATAGATCCGGAAGTGTGAGGCCACAAGCTTGTTGATCATATTGACCATATCTTATGCACACTGGTATTTATTTAGCCGCTCATTCACAGATACTAAGAGGGTACAGCATTGCATCAGGGGAAGCCCTACTGTTAGAGCTTATGACTTGAAGAAAGGCACGCAATTTTAAAAGCAATAATCTTTTTTTTTTTCTTAGAGTTATTTATTTTAGAAAGGGAGAGAGTGTGCATGCATGCATGCAGAAAGGGAGGGAAAGGGAAAAATTCTCGAGTAGACACCCCACTGAGAGCAGAGCCCCATGTGGGGCTCTATCCCATGACCCTGATACACCCTGAGCCAAAATCAAGAGTCAGTCATTTAACCGACTAAGCCACCCAGGCACACCAATATCTTTTATTTTTTAAGTAATTTCTACACCCAATGTGGGGCTCACACTCACGACCCTGAGATCAAGAGTTGCATGCTCCACCAACTGAACTAGCCAGGTGCCCCAGAAAGCAATAATCTGAAAATCTAATATATCTAAAATTGTGGAATAAGCAAGAGTTCTTACTCTAATTTGGGGGAAATGAGAAAGAATAGTCAGAAAATGCCTCCTCAGGGAATGATACTTAAGCTGAAATCTATGGGATACGTGAGTTAGCCAAGTGAAGAGGAAAGGTCTGGAGGCAAGAAAGGGGATGGAGCTGAAAGAAGTCTGATTTGGCTGGAGACAGTGTGGATGGGAACCTGACAAGGCATGAAGCAGGAGAGCTGGGTCGCTTGGGTCACACAACAATGTGAACCGTATGTAGCAGGCAGCCTCCGGGAAGGCCACAAGATCCCTTGCTTGCGTAACCTTCTGCCCTGGTGTATGGGTTGAGTTACTGCCTCACTTCTAATGAATAGTATGTAACAAAAGTGATAGGCTGTCTGTTCCACAATTAGGTTATAAAAAGGCTGCGGCTTCTGTCTTGGGTGTCCCCTCTCCCTCTGAATTAGTCATTTGGGGGGAAGCCACATGCCACATCCTGAGGCAGTGCTTTGGAGAGGGCACATGTCCTCTGAGGCTTATATGAGTGAGCTCAGAAGCAATTTTTCTCCAAGTTCCACACTGAGATGACTATAACCATGCTTGACATCTTGACTGAATTTTATGAGAGACCAGGCATCAGTGCCACACACTCCTGGACACCCGACCCACAGAAACTGAGATAATAAACGTGAGCTGTTTCCAGCCACTAAGTTTTGGGGTAATTTGCTAACAAGTAATAGTAGCTAATTTACCATGTTAAAGAATTAGATTGAGCATTAACCTAAAGGAATAAGAATTTATTGAAGGGTTTTAAGCAGGAAAGAACATTAAACATGTCTATATTAGCAATCTTAAACATTCAGTAAAACTGTCACAGTAAGCTTGAAAGAATAACCTAGAACCATCAATAAAAAATAAATCTTTAAGGGGCACCTAGGAGACTCAGAGGGTTAAGCCTCTGCCTTCAGCTCAGGTCATGATCCGGGTACTGGGATTGAGACTCGCATTGGGCTTTCTGCTCAGCAGGGAGCCTTCTTCTCCCTCTCTCACTCTGCCTGCCTCTCTGCTTGCTTGTGATCTCTCTCTCTCTCTCCATCAAATAAATAAATAAAATCTTTTAAAATAAATAAATAAATAAATAAACCTTTAAGCAAATCACAATTTCTGCTACAAAACGCTAGTTCTAAAATTCAATATCCTGTATAAACTTCCATCTCATTCCTCAATTCAATCAGTCAATAATTAACCCGATTAATCTCTTAAACACTAGTACCTCTCCTTTCCTATTTGGACCCACTGGCTCACTGCCCTTATCATCATCAGAAGATAAGGGCATCATGAAGATGCCCTTCATCATCTCCAGCCTAGAATATCGGTGATACCTTCCTAACCATTTCCCCACCTAGAGTCTTGGCACTTTTCCAATCCATTCCCAAACTACCAAAAAAAAGAAGAAGAAGAAGAAGAAAAAGAAGAGGAAGAAAAGCATAGGCTAAAGAGATCATAAAAAGGTTAGTTATTTACATTATACCCCATCAGATTATAGGGAACAATGTGATTGCTATGCAAGCCACACATACACTGCAGTGACATGCCTCCTGCCTCTTCTTCCATCATCTCCCGTCCAATACTCCAGATTTAGGCTCTCAAAAAATATCTCTGGAGCGCTTAGTAAAACTTTCATCAAATTAAAAGAGCTGAACCCATTAATCAATGAGTAAGTTTGTCCTGCATACACCATCTCAAAGAAGGAGCCACAGTGCTGAAGCACTCATTGTTTTCAAATATACACTCTAATTTAATGAAACTAAAATAGTAGAAGAGGGGCGCCAGGCTGGCTCAGTTGGTAGAACTTAGGACTCTTGATCTCGGAGTCGTTAGTTCAAAACTCACATTAGGTCTAGAGTTTACTTCGAAAACAAATACTCGGGGGGAAAAGCAATTTCATCTTTTTTATTATGAAGCTAAACATGTTTGGGGAAAAAAACTTCAGACTCACATCTCATCAGAAAACTATTCCATTTGCCAGTTTGACACCTCTGTGTAGCACTTCACAACACGGGATAAGTCCATGGCCTACTCGGGGAGACACGTTTTATAAGAATTCAGGAGCAAGGCAAGATCAGTACCTCAGGAGCCATTAGCATTTCCAAATGCATTATATGAATTATTCCTGTGTGAGACATTTCATTGTAAAAAAGAAACTGGTAATTAATTCACAGTGATTTCAACTGCATGATTATTTCAAGTAATATTGATGTCATGAAATCCTTTAGCCAAATAACAAACTCTTAAGTGAATTTGGAAAGTTCCAATAATCAAGAAAGGAAAGGTCTCTTTTTCCTCTAAATCCAATGACCCTAAGTATGCAATAAAAGTAGACAGAAGTTTTCAACTAAAATCTTCATGTTTATTTATTTAAATGATGTAGCCACATTCTGTGAAGTTACTGAAAAACATACCTAATCCTTTATCTTTAAAAATTGCCATTCACTGAACAAAACTCCACTTCTTTACTTTATTCCTTTTATAACTTTTGAGAATATCAAATATTGAAGGTCAGAGGCACCATTGAGATAGAAAGCGAAAAATACTTTTTCTCTAAACCAGCTTTAGTATATTTCCAAATATGAAATAACTTACCATGCTAAAGTAATATTAATTAGCCTATAAGGTAATGCTCCAATTTAAGTGCATAGGTCATAATTAATGTCAGAAACATCTTCTGTAACTTATTATGTACATAATTAAATAAATTCTTCATTACCATATGGAAATATTAATACCAAAGGAAATATTCACCTTGTTATAAATTCAATTTACAATGACTTTTAAAAAGTCTTCATTTTTTTTCTAATCAGGATTAAAATAACCATAATGAAGAAGTTAAGACAACTGTTAGATAAACATATATATTCTAACATTTTGAGAACCTGTCAATAAGTAATAACACCCCCATAAATACCACATAACAAGAAAAATTCATTTACATCTTACAATTTACACTTCACTTAGATGGTTCAGAGTCACAAGAGCATCCTTGGAAAGAAATTTAAGAAATCATTTTACAACAATATTTGTTTAATAGGAAGTGATGGCTTAAATGTTACAATATGTTTCTTGAATATCTTCACATTAAATAGTAATTGAACAAAAAGCCCCCTGGTTCTGCTCAAGGGCAAGTCCCACAAAGCTGCTCATTATTGGAATGTCCAACTTGGAAGCCAAACTAAATAACAAGGAGTAATTTGCCAATTAGAACTTCCTGCTCTTTTCTCTTTATTCCTTAAACACCATTCAGGGGCTGAACCGGTCAAACACTTTTAGCTTCAAAACAGCAACTGAAAGGATTTAATTTGTGTCTCTCCAAGGTGAACCTGTCAAGAGGCAGCGGTGATGTAGTCCATGTCCCCCTGCAGTGATTTCCCCTCAAGACAGAGAAGTGGGTTTCCACTCTTGCAGAATATGGAGTTTCCTTTTCTCATTTCCCATTATTTTGTTTCAATTAATGACCTCCAAGTTTTATACTTGTGTAACTACTGGGCTTAAGATGGTTGAGTCAGTATATCCCAGAATCTGCTAACGTCTGCAGACCAAACCTGTTTATACACAGGAAATAAAGCACTTCACGGGGGACTGACACAGACTGGAATGGGGGGCCACGAAAGCTGTGTAAAACCCCAAACTTGGTAGACCTAGAGAGAACCAGGAGATCCTATTATTCGTGCAGGTGAGGGCAAGAGAAGGGGTAAACGAACCAGCACTTACAGACCCTTGGCAACATTTGCATTCCTCACCCGCCTTTTCATAATTACAAACCAGCTTACATCTCAGCTTGTTACTCAATTTAAAATGTCCAGTGATTAACAGAATTTAGATGCAGACTTTTAAATTGCAAACATATTCACAGATTAACACTAAATCAGTGAAACCCAGTCCTCTTTTCAACCTAAGGAGACCTGACATGAGGCTCTGGGCTTTCTCATCAAAGACACACACGCACTAGAAAAAGAGGCTTCAGCTTTGCTCACTGTAAGCCTGTACATGACCCCATGGAACTGCTCACTCCTCTGAACCCTGGCCCAGGAAAATTAGTGAAGGAGAAACTGCTTTTCAAATGTTTACTTGCAGAAACTAATTGTAATAGTTTGGCTAAAAAAATAGGTGTTTGGCTTTTTTTTTTTTTTTTTTTAACTCGCTGAGTTTTAGGTCTGTACTGACAATCCATTGAAAATGCAGTAGTATATTTATTTCTTTTTTCTTGAATTTTTTTTAAGATTTTATTTATTTATTTGACAGAGATAGGCATAGTGAGAGAGGGAACACAAGCAGGGGAAGTGGGACAGGGAGAAGCAGGCCTCCTGCCAAACAGGGAGCCTGATTCGGGGCTCAATCCCAGAACCCTGGGATCATGACCTGAGTTGAAGGCAGATGCTTAAGGACTGAGCCACCCAGGTGCCCCATTTCTTTTTATATATTGAAAAATCAATCTTAAAAGGAGAATATGTTGCTTCTATCAATGAGCTACTTGAACGGTTACCTAGTTAAAGAAAAGAAATTGTTTTTACTGCAGAAAATAGAAGGATGTCTGATCTCAGAGGTGACAAAATTCCTTCCATGACCAAACTTGAGGCTCCTCTGAGCTCTTTTTAAACAAGGCCTCAACCTTTCAGTTTTCATATTTGTCTCTGCATCGTTCAATTTTAGCAAAAATCATGTTAAGTTGGTTTAGGCAAAAACCTTCATCCTCTACCCAATGACTCAAAATCTGACCCGCCAGGGGTGTATGATGGCTCTGGCCCATCTTCAGCAAGAATCCCCACATGCTCCTTGACTACAAATCCCCACTCTTCCTTGTTGTCTTTGGAGTTGAATCCAGTCTCACTCCTCCACCGCAAAACTCCATTGCCGTGGTCCCTGGGCCTATCTTGGCAGTCCCCCTAACTAAAGTCTGCTCTGCTGTTTTTCAACAGTATTATGAAAACGTTTTTCTTTAACAGAGATCAAAAATGACTAAGCCTTTTTAAACTCATTATTAGGGCAAGCTTCCACACTTCCTAGGCAGTTTTGAAAGGGTCCAGGAAGTAAACATTAAAGTGAAAATAAATATGGTGGAGATAAAGTATAAAGAACTTGAAATTCATACCACTGTCTTACTACTGTGCTATTATGGAAATGTTTCAGTTTTAAAAAACTAGATCAACAGAGATTTATCATCACAGAATTTAGAACGTCATCAAATCTCAGTGATAGTTTAATTCCTAACCCAAACTTCACAATTTTCCAGATAAAGAAATTAAACTTGAAGTAATTGAATTTACTAACAATATTTTAAGACATTAGCAAAGGTTGATTTTACTTATACATAGGTTGCAATTAATTCCAAGTATTACCTAATATGGAAAAATAGTTCGTTCTTACCTTTACCAAAAAAACAAAAAGCAGAAAACAAAAAACTTCAAAATCAGTTTATCCAAAAGAAATATCCATTCTACCATCTCATCAGGTGGCCAAATTAGAAAAATTTAAACTCCCTCGGATGGCCGTTCTTCTGTCACCACTCACAGAACATCTCGTGACTCTCTCACCTGGGCTCTATTCACACTGCCCTGCTCTTGCGCAGGACGCCTCATTTATCTCCCTGCCACCAGGCTTGCTCAGTTCCAACGCCTCCTCCACACAGATGCAGTCATTGTTCTCATGTACAGTTTGATCTTGTCACTCCCTCACTCTCCGGGCTCTGGTGGCTCCTTATCACCACACTTTGACATGGTATTCAATGACTTTTCATGCTCTGGCTGTAGCCTGTGACCAGTCTCCTCCTTACCCCTGCTCCACTCACTCTGGGGGAGTAGTGGCACCTCCCTTGTCACCATTTCACAAATATCCATGCCATTATGACTTGGCTTCTGCTTCTCCCTCTTTTGGAATCTTCCTCCCTCTCCTTTCTCTTCTCCTCCTTCTCTACCTTCCGAATTTTCACACATCTTCACCTCTTCTTTTAAGCTGTTGTTTTTTTTTTTTCAAAAACACACAAAATAAATCAAACAATTGTTTCTCCACAGTAATTTATTATCACAGCACATTTATTTGTATCATCATACCTATCTCTGAACTATCTTCAATCTCCACATACACCCCCTAAATTATAAGCTGCTTACTTATTTTTGTGGCCCTGCTTTCCAGCAAAATGCTCAAATATAGTAAATATTCTATAAACGTTTATGGAATCAAATCATTTGGGCAATGAATCCATTTGTTGCCAATAGACAGTGCTCAAGAGTCATTTTAGAAATGCTCTCCTAGAGGATCAGTCGTCATCATTAAAGAAAAGTTGAATAATATTGAATAATTTAATGTATATTAAATTTCAGCAATTGAAAACTGAAATACATGGAAAACACTATTCTTGAATGTTCATCAATGAATATTGATTGTGCCTACTGAAGTGCATGACAGTGCTGTGCACTAAGCTGATTTTAAATAATATTAATAAAATACAATTTCTACACATGGCATAGGATATACTTGTATATAGCTGTACAGAGGTATATAATCTCTACAGCTTAAAAATTATGACATCGGCAACATACACAGTTCTGATTGGAAGCCATAAGGGTAATATATATGTTATGTCATTGAGGTTAGGAGTTGCTAAATATAAGTGAGTCTACAAAGCACAGGAAATCAGACATCTATATGGATGTTGAATTGAGATCATTGTAACACATCTGGTTCCAGGCTACCTTTTTTAAATTTTCAGCTTCTTTCTTAAATAATTAGGATTTTTAATTAGATATATATATTTATGAAAAAATAATGGAAAGCATATAATAGCGGGCTATTCTACAGGATCAAAATGGATGATACTGTCGACACATACAAATGACCAAGAAGGCACTTCTGGTTCTTATGCTTAATGAAAGTTTCTGGATTGATAGTCTGCTGGAAGTAATTTTATATGAACATAATGAAAGTGTGATGTAAACACACCCAGAGTCTTTAATTTATCTAAGCTACTTCAAACAAATCAGCGGCTATTACTTTGAAATACAGGAAGTAAGGTCACACTTAGGCCATTTCAATACTATGAATGATAACATTCTGATCTATTTTTCTGTGATTTTTCTATAAGCTGTCTAGCCCCATTGTGATTCTTAAAAAGAGAAACTATTAGGCTTCTTAAGTTTCTAAGGTCTCTGGCAGTTCTCTCCTGTCTAGTTAATCAAGTAATACCTCCTAAGGGTACTTATGAGATGAGTAAAAACTATGGTCATAATTTCTAGACTGCCAAGAAAATGGGAATTTATACTTTGGATAAACCCCAGGGATATTACATAGCAAGAAGTTTTTCAGACTAAGGGTGGGGGGAGGGAGGAGAAATACAGAGATGTGGTGAAAAGATTCTTTCAGCTATCTAATTTATTTTAACAGCATGTTTCAAAAAATTACCATTAATATAATCGATAGTTACGCGAAAGAGGAAAATTGCACCTATAGTTAAAGTGGGAAAAGGAACTGTCTCTATGAGAATCAAAACTTGACACTGTGACTTTTATGTCTACTGACAAATTTTAATACTGAAATATATTATGTATACATTGACATTCTTTACCATTTAGCCATGAGTGGTCAATTTTAGGTCCCAATATAATCTACATATCAAATTGTCACTGAATTTTGTGAAAGAAGCTATTTACTCTTGAGATTATATTTCTTGATTGGTAGCTTTGAAAAAATAAATTATATTCTCTATTCATATGTTAATTTAATATTTCCAACTATATTAGGAATACAAATGCAAAAGGAAATTATTAGATATCAATCTCAGTTTTCCTTACTTCTATTTTGATGGCTGAAAATTAATTAGGTATAACCTGCAAAAACAGAAATTTGATTTTTTTTTTAAAGATTTTATTTATTCATTCAACAGAGATACAGCAAGAGAGGAAACACAAGCAGGGGGAGTGGGAAAGGAAGAAGCAGACTTTGCACCGAGCAGAGAGCCCGATGCGGGACTCTATCTCAGGACTCTGGGATCATGACCTGAGCGGAAGGCAGACACTTAACAACTGAGCCGCCCAGGCGCCCCATTGAAATTTTTTAAAAGGTGTCTAACTTGGCAAAATTAGTTTCTAAGAATGCCCTGGATATTAATATTACACAGCATGTAGTTTTAAAAAGTATGGTTTCCACAACATTGTGAATGTACAAAATACCACAGAATTGTATACATTAAAATGGTTAATTTTATGTGAGCTTCACCTCAATTTTAAAAACATATTAATGTTAATAGATGCCATTGCTATTCCATTGACATTTACCCACAAATTAATAAGGGCCCTAAAGAATGATGTCCTCCTAACTATAAAGAACCTTCTAGAACCGCTGACCATTTATTGTCTTTTTGTAAGACACACTAGACTTAGTTGGCATAGTCTTTAACAACTTTCCCATAATAATGTAACTGACATTAACTACATAATAATCAAATAATTATTAATTACTTTATGTCCATTAGCGATTTAGCATTGCACTTTTATTAAAATTCCTTGGTGAAAAAATAATCTATGTAAGATAGATAGATAGATAATTTCCAGTAACCTGATCTTTTTTAAGTTCTTTATTTTCCTAAAAACCAAAATTTAAAGTCCAGGAGCAACATCAAAAATTCTTTAGTTAGTATCACCTTGTTCTAAAAAGCTCTCCAGTTTCTCCCTAGGAATCCTAGAAGTATTGGAAATAAAATCTCACACTCTTGGGATTTAAGAATCACCATTTTCTGTAGTATCTTTCAATTGTTCCAAAGCTGGCTAATCTCTCATAGATTCTTAGAAATAGGATCTTCATGTTTCTAAACATGCCCTAATAATATGACTAGACTTTTATCTAATCTGATTACATCAGGCAATATAGGCAAGACTAAAGAAATGTTTACTATCCAGTGAATAAAGCAAACTTAGCCTGCATAAGAAGGTATCCATTACAATTCTATGAATTTAAGGTTAGTTGCTAAATTCCACTTAATTAGGTGCTTAACTAGATCTAGTCCAGTATTCCCTAATGATGTTCCTAGATGAAATGTGTGTTTTAAAAGAACTGCAATTTCAAGCTTACCACTTCTCTATATGAACAGGTTATTTTCCAAGACAATGCTTGACTTTTTAATAAAAAGAAAGTAAAATTTACCTTACACTAAAAGAAGAGAAAGGACTCAATCATTTTATTTTCTTTTTTTTTCTAAGAAGGACTCAATTTCAAGTGTATTGTATAACTTAAAAAAAAAAAAACACTTCAATAATGAGCCCAAGAGATGATTAAAAATCCTCAATATATACTGTAACAAAACACAAATGGAACAAAATTTAACTTAGTAAAATACAATAGCGGAGTTCAAAAATTATACTTGAATTCCTATTAGTTTAGGTGACACAAACTCATCAGCATATATTTAATTACAGCTAATGTGGGAAAATTCTTATTTAGCAACTATGAAAAACAAGGTACGCTACATTGAAATCAAATCTGCACATTTTTCCTTAAAACTGTTTCTCTCCTAATAACATTAAGTGTACCAATATTTCACTGCTAGTGGTATGGAATATATATATGTTAGTTGCCCCTATTTATCCCATTAAAAAACAAAACAAAGGGGCGCCTGGGTGGCTCAGTGGGTTGAAGCCTCTGCCTTCTGCTCGGGTCACGGTCCCAGGGTCCTGGGATTGGGCCCCGCGTCGGGCTCTCTGCTTGGCGGGGAGCCTGCTTCCCTTCCTCTGCTCTGCCTGCCTCTCTGCCTGCTTGTGGTCTCTGTCTGTCAAATAAATAAATAAAATCTTTAAAAAAAAAATAGTAGTATTCATCATAACAAAAGGTAGAAGCAACCCAAGTGTCCACTGGTGGATGGATGAATAAGCAAAATGTGGCACATACATACAATAGAATATTATTCAGCCTTACAAAAGAAGGAAATCCTGATACGTACTGCCATATGCATGATCTTTGAAGACGTGCTAAGTGAAATAAGCCGGTCATAAAAAGGCCAATATTGTATGATCCCACTTACATGAGACACCTAGAGTAATAAAATTCAGAGTGGAACAAGTCGGATGGTGGTTGCCAGGGACCTGGAGAGGAGGGAAGCAGGGAATGGGGAGTTATTGTTTAACACATGCAAAGTTTCAATTGGGGGATGATGAAGAGTTCTGGAGGCGGATGGTGGTGATGGGGCCATCCGTGAGAAGGCAGCACAACAAAGTGGATGAACTCAATGCTACACAACTCTACACTTGAACAAGGTTAAACGGCAAATTTTATGTTACATGTATTTTAGTACAGTGAAAAAATGTAAGTATTTTTAGCAGTTAGGAAGGACACTATACATTTTTTTAAAAGACATGTGTTTGTTCACAAAACAAAACAAAGGAAAACAAGAGTAATATCACTAGTGTAGCCGAGTCCTAAGCCTAAAGGAAACTTTTGACAAAAGATAGCTCTGCTCCTTTTTACTGTAAAATACGTGTGCCTCTGAAGAAAAACTACATATTTTATCTCTTGCCTCAATAAAACTTAATAGTCACCAACAACGTCCTCCTTGGGTGACTTTCATGAAGACAGATAATATTTGAAAATAATAGAAAAAGGAGTTGGAAAAAAAAAAAAAGAAAAAGGAGTTGAAATTAGTTCAGTAGATTTATACAAGTTTAATTATTTAATTAATATAGTAAATAATTTTATATATAATAGCTAAATAATTAATTAATATATTTCCACTGACTGTCTTCTGTATGCAGGGTTGCAACTATGTAACTTACAAAAAAGTTAAGACTGAGCAATAATTAGTTTTTTATTAAGTGGCGTGTTGTATACCAAGCACCGTACATACGTTAGCTCAATAAATGTCTACTACAACCCTGTAAGGTCAATGTTATTTTGCCTCTTTTCAGGTGAGGAATCGGAAAAACAGGGAGTCTGGAGCTTGTTAAAGAGCCCATACAGTGTTTGAGGGAGACCTGCCTCTCTGACTCTGACTACCAACACATGACCCTGCCCCTAAGCAACCAGAAACCAACAGACTTATACAAATGAAAGTGTAGAGCAGTAGCAAGAAAATTTTTTAAATAATCTATTTGCAAACTAAGAATATTGCAGGGACTTGGACTATCATCATTAAATCAAATCTATGTTAAATATATTTCATGTGTAGGTAGCAATGAAAGGTTACCCAGTGAAATGGGGAATTCCTACATATGGGACTCTTTAAGAAGCCAGCATAGACAAAAACAACCATCTGTCTTATACAGCTTATACAATATTACCTAAGATCACTTCTTGAAGTCCTTAGCCACTCAAGAACTCTCGATTTTTATTAACCATGTATGTATTTTTTGTGCCTTAATTACAGCCCCAACCCAGTTGTGCTTTATCCAGTTAATGTTTCTTAAAATTTCTCTCTCTCCCTCTTTCAGTTCCTCTCTCTCCTCTCCTCTCTCTCTCCCTCACAGGCACAATTACCCATTGTAGTTGTTTCCAAAGCCCCAGGGGAGAGGGAACTGCTGAGCACAAGGTGGGTGTGGACAAGGTGAGGGACTGTGTGGTGTAACTGTGAGAGCATGACCCGGGGCACTTAAGAGAGACCCCTGCAGGACAGCTGTTTATCTCCACAACTGAGGCAGTTTCCCTCATCAGCAATAACAGAAAAACTCGACTAAAAATGAGTGGGAAAGAAAACATTCAGGATCGTCATCAATAAGCAGATGCAAAAAAAGCAATGGAAAATTGAAATCAAGAGCAGAAATGAAAAACATCTTCCCTGAGGAATTAAAATCCCAAAGTATATCAACTGAAACAAAGTATACAGAAAATTCCTCTTCTTTTAATTTAACTTCCCTCCTCTTGAGACTTAAATCAGGACAAATCCTTTCTAATATTTAGATACTCTGTCTTCTTTCTTTAGTGGACAAGAGAGAAGGGCCTGGCAAATGTATTCTTGGGTTGGGGGAGTGGAGGGAGAGATAATCCTATTATACCCTCTCTGAGTCTCTATCCCCACCCCACCCCCACATACTTAGATCTTTTTGACCACAAAGGAAGCCCTGATATCACTCGATGAATTTCAGAGCAAGGCAAGGAAGATGTTTATGATGTAAAGTATATTCATAACATTCAATTTTCCCTTTTTAAAAAACTCTGGTCAAGGGAGCAGAATGCTAATCAAACTTTGCAATACTTAAAGATAAGAGTCACTTGGCATTTTTACACCCACTGTTCAGAAACAATTCCTCTCCTTCTTCTACAAGAACACTACAGAACCCAAGAAAGAGAAACAGACTTAAGTTGTCTGACCTCCCCGGTTATCCCTCAGGCTGTTGGGGAAAAGAAACACATACTACACTCTCCAATTTATCACCCCTATTTTCACCATCATAAATTATTCCTCGGGCTTTAAAACAACTGGATTCTAAAAGGACACTCACTGTAAGTTACTTAATTGCCAGTAACTAAACTCAGATGTATGAGGAAATTTAAAATCTTTATAAAAGCTTCCTATTTAAAAGTTACCCAAAATGGAATCCTAAGAAATCTGTATTGCAAAATGTTATAGAAACGAGATTAAAATTAACACATTAGATATATCTTTAAAAAAAATCCTGGTACATGCTAGATAATCAATGAATCAATGGATCTTTTGAAAGAGTCTCAGATCACATCCTGCCTTTGTTAATCAATTATTTTTGGTTCTTAGAATATTCAGTATAAATTATCACCATCTAGTCTACAATGCATCATCTTTTTTTTTTTTAAAGATTTTATTTATCTATTTGACAGAGATCACAAGTAGTCAGAGAGGCAGGCAGAGAGAGAGAAGGAAACAGGCTCCCCGCTGAGCAGAGAGCCTGATGTGGGGCTTGATCCCAGGACCCTGGGATCATGACCCGAGCCGAAGGCAGAGGCTTTAACCCAGTGAGCCACCCAGGTGCCCCTATAATGCATCATCTTCATCAACAGACCAACATAATAATTCAGGTGTTCAAAGTTCTATTTTGCTTACTCAAGCAGAATGAAATGTCCTAAGAGGTTAACAAATTTAAGAGCTTGATTAAGCCAGGCACCATTATATAAGTATGCTAGGTGTGACACACAAACAAGAAAGTTAGCAAATGCTTTTGAGCAAACTGAATCATGGCAAACAAAAGGCAAAAGCAACGAGAACAAAGCAGAAATCAGGTGTTTGAGGGAAAACCATGGTTTTGGCACTGATCCAGAAGAAAAACAAAAAAAGCGTCTATGAGGTACACAGTCAGAGTAGGGCCATTTGTCAAAAGTCTGTAGGAACAAGCTCTAAGTGGCTGTCTTGCATGTCTCAAGACACAGAAATAAGCGGACGCTGTCAACTGCCAGTGTTGAAGCCCAAACCACGGGAGCTCTAATTTGACCCTCCTGAGAAAGAATCCCAATTAGAAACTCATAAAGGAAGCCGTTTAGACATGGTGCTTTGGGACAAGTCTGACCCAGTGTGTCAATGTCAACTGAAACAAAAAGCTAAGGGAACTTTCTCAAGCACGTTGTCTGTTCTAGATAAAAGCTAAGGACCTTTGAGACCTAGTTTTTTTGAAGTAGGCCTCCCCAGACAAAAATGAGGACTACTAAAATACTGGCTTGCTTTTTTTTTTTCTTTTTCCCATGCTTGCTAGTGTGCTTTGTAAAAACTGAGGAGTACCATTCAATCTAGTCATACTCTAGCAAAATTATGCTAGTCATAGTCTAGCAAAATTAGCTAGGTAAAAATGTTTCAATCTTAGTGGTCTAACAGCAAGCAATGAAGAGTACTCATCTGTAAGATTTTAAATTTGGCTTCCTATAGAAAGTTGCCATCACTGACAGCTCCTCAGATCTATACCACGTTGATGTTGTATAAACGGCAAAGCAAACTTATGTGTTGAGATACAAAAACTAGGGCCTGGTTGGGTATTTAAGAGAATAAGGGGCATGGGGAAAAAGAATAATTTAGGATTTCAACCATAAGTCACAAAGAAACAAGAAAATATCATGAAACAAAGCAAAACTTCATTCTATTTCAGCCATTCTTGTTACCAGTGCACCGCAAATCAAAGGTTCTTACACTCCACCAAGTCTTTTAACCTTCTAAGATTACAGTCAAAAAGTTGTACATGTGTACTTTTTCCTGCGTATAGGTACTATAGCTTTCACTAGATTCTCAAAGGATTCCCTCAAGAGCCACTGTTCTAAATTTACATGAATTTGCACTTGGATCCTAGCCACCTGTGATAACATCTGGAGTGCCTCTTTCACTATCAATGTAAGCTTGAAAAAAGCAAAAGCATTGTAGCAAACAAGTGTACGAGGTCCAGTGCAAGATCACGCACCTACATTCAAGCTTTTAACTGATAGCTGATTGCCTTGCATATAGCTCCTGAATTGGAAGAACTTAAAACGCATCCCCAGGAAGGGCCAAGGGATCAGAAGAGAAGAACTGCGAATGCAACAGACATTTTCCATTGATAAGGAAATTGAGATGAAAGTTCACAAAATAAATTTTGACTTAACAAAAATTCCTGGGTTTTTTGAAATCTCACATCTTAAAGATCAAGTCTCAATTTAAAAATACGAGTTAAGACAACCAAAATCCAAAGAGCACACTCCAGTAAGACCATAACTATTTTCAATTAACTCAGCTGAGGAAACTCTCCTTGGCAGATGACCTCCAGAGTCCAGTGCACACAGTCAAACTGTTCCATAATTTAGTCAACAAAATAAGTTCTAGTGCTTCCTGTGGGTTTTCTCCAATACATTCACCTGTACTGTATTCATAACTCCTCAAGGGAACCCTGAAGACAATATGTGCAACGTGTTTTAACTTCCCTAAAGAAAGATGGCAATAAATTCAAAAGCGTTTTGGTACTATTGCTGCTCTTGATATATAGTCTTAGTCATAATCACCTGAAGTGAAATAAAACCATCTAGGCGATTTTGTTTCATATTTGTTTAAAAGTCACCAATCCTGTGTTGTAAGAATTTTGAAGTCTATCGGTAACAAGACAACCATCTAGCATATAAAAAAAATACTACTTTTCGGGCGCCTGGGTGGCTCAGTGGGTTAAGCCGCTGCCTTCGGCTCAGGTCATGATCTCAGGGTCCTGGGATCGAGTCCCGCGTCGGGCTCTCTGCTCAGCGGGGAGCCTGCTTCCTCCTCTCTCTCTCTCTCTCTGCCTGCCTCTCCGTCTACTTGTGATCTCTCTCTGTCAAATAAATAAATAAAATCTTTAAAAAAATAAAAAAATAAAAAAAAAAATACTACTTTTACAAGTACAGCTGCCAGTTCCCACCGGGAGGCGCGGTCTTAGCCAGGAGAAGCCATCTCGCTGGCACTAAAGCACACAGCCCACAGCCCCTTGCCGCCGATCCCTGCGTGGAGCGCGGTGCCGCACTGCACACCAAAGCACACACGGGATCAAAGGCATGCACATAACTGGCATGCCATCCTCTCCAGTGCTAAAGCCTCTGAATGCTTCTATATAAAATTACATGGATGTTGACAAACCACCTGTTGGACTAGAGAAAAAATAAATTAAATTGTGCGCCACTTTTCCCTAGATGCTGCTGTAAAACTTGTTCTTTGACTTTTTTCAATGCATGTGTTCTACTTCAAGTGCTTTGTGGTATTCATCCAATGGAAAATCAGGACCACTTAAGAAAAAAAGAAAGAGAGAAAAATACTTTTAAGTTTTAGTTTGTCAAAATGCTTTTAAGCTGGCAGAGGGTGGGGTTAGTGCAAGGGAGAACTTTATCTCTGTTACTTACCAATCTGTTTATCTTCCTATGAAGGACAATATTTTTAAATTCATGAAAATAAAACAGACAACGCATATTCTCAGTAATGCCTCCAGCTCTCCCCACTAAACATTTCTAGAAAGTATTGTCAAAAAGCTGCAGTATTCTATACTATATAATTTTATATTTAGAACATGTTGAATGAATAGCACAATGATAATAATGCAAGGTAGAAATAAATATAAAAGATAATTCAATAAGATGTTTATTCATTCATTAAACAAATACATATTTAGGGACTGATGACATTCTAGAAGCAAATCTGGGATCCAGAGATAAAAAGAAGAATGAGTCATGGGCCTACACTCAAAACTATCAGTAAAGGAGACAGAGATTTGAACAATTACTGGAATTAAATGTAATCAGTGGATTAACACAGGTGTGTGCATGGTGTTGTACTTCAGTGATTAATGGAAAGCTTTATAGGGAACAAGCTTGAGAATTCTAAAGAGAATACTCCACCTTCTAAAGTTTTAACACTATTTCTAATGGGTCCTATAGTCACCTGGTTCAAAATTCAAAAAGAACAAACAGCTAGATGATGAAAACTTTTCTTGACAAACCTACTCCTAGTCACCTACTTGCTTTCCCTGTTAACACCCCAAGTTAAATAAGAGTTTCTTATAACACCCAAATATTGCTTTGCTTAGACTTTGCCTACCAATGACACTATTCTGCGTCTACTGTTATGTTTTACGTATTGATACGCTATGTATTTTGTTACATGACTAAAAACAACTCTGTATTTGGCTGTGTTAATTAACTAAATGAGGGACTCCTCTCACAACGTCTATGTATATCACATCATCATGATGTACACTTCACTTATTTTACAATTTTATTTGTCAATGATACCTCAATAAAGCTGAAGGGGGAAAAAAGGAACTCTATAGTAAGGGGAATAATCCATAAAACTGACTTGCAATGTTACTAAATAACAAGTAAAAATCTCTCTGTATTAGTTAAACATGCTAAAATTTCTCATGGTATTCCAAAATAGAGAAGATAATGAATAGGAAAGAAATAGAGGAAAATAGATTATAGAAATGATAATAGAAAATAGATTAAAACAGAAAACGGTAAGAACATTGTAAAGAGTATTCTCCAGTACATAAAGCTTTAATTAAATCTCAGCTCACAGCCACAGGATCAGTTGAATGTATTAGTGGCTCTTACTATAATCGCACAAAGTGTTTTCAACGCTAGTGGTGATTCTGGTAATAATTTTTAAGGAAATGAAAAGATAATTTCTACAATGAGTCCCTTATCGCTTTTCCTCATAATGGAGGCATACATGAGAATAGGAGAGAGCCCTCTGCTCCCCACTGCTTTACCACTAGCAGTATCCCAACATCCTTCACTAGATCTTTGCCCCCACTACACCAGCTCCCCTCAGGCTCTCCTCCAAATAACTACAATAGCTGACAGTTAAGTAACTGGACAGTGTGAAGCAGGGTGTGCAGGACAGAATAGATGATTAAAAGAGAAAGAGGTATGGAAAGCATTCATTGTGAAGAAAACAATCAGGAAAAGGCCCTAATCTTAGATATTCGAAGCTCCCAAGAAAGGATTCCAGATTTGGGATTAGAATGACAGCGGGTTTCCTGTACTATCAACATTTCTGACATTTTGCAAGTGAAGAGTGGATTCCTCAGCAACAGAAGAAATATTCATGAGCTGACAAGGTCAAAGATAAGAAGGTAAATAGACTTGTCACATCAGAAATAAACAGAATAATCTACATAAAATAACACAGCAATCAGAATAAAGAGATTGGTAGCAAGGAAATAAAACGGATTACCTAAGTATAAATAGGACAAAAATAAATTTGAAAACCAATTTCTCTGAGAATATGTAAATAGAAATACCATAAAAGGCATTATGCTTGGGTAGGAATAGTGTAACAAATTCATGACTACAGTTTAAACACAAGGGCCAAAATCCATGTTGCTTTTTCTAACTTATGTTCCATTAGAGAAATGTATATCATTTTTGGAGTCACCTGGATGGCTCAGTGGGTTAAAGCCTCTGCCTTTGGCTCAGGTCGTGATCTCAGGGTCCTGAGTCAGCCCTGCATCGGCTCTCTACTCAGCAGGGAGCCTGCTTCCCGCCTTTTCTCTGCCTGCATCTCTGCCTACTTGTGATCTCTCTCTTTCTGTCAAATAAATAAATAAAATCTTTTTAAAAAATGTATATCATTTTCCTTAACATTGTCAAGATACAACCATAACTACATAAAGTTCTAAGTAAAAATATAATTCCATTGCTCATATCAGAGCTCCCTAAAAATGAACAATTTGTGTAGAGTTGAAGAGAAGAAGAAAGCACCTCATTGGTTCATTTTTAGTAATGTTTGAATAGCAAAATGAAGTCAAAAATTTTGTTATATATATAAATAGAGCAAACTATTTGAAGGAAGTAACATTGTCTTAGAAATTGGCCATAATTAACCCAAAATAATACATATTATCACGTTTCTATTATTTCATTTTAAGGATATAGAAGCCAATTGTCTTTAAATTTGAGGTAAAGAAAAGCAAAGGAGACTTTTGCTTACTCTATGTTTTTATATCTAACTTAGCCCTACTTCAATCTATCATAGATAAGCCACTACCACCTAAACATCCTCTTGTGTCCAGGCTCTGTCCATCTGCACGACTTAGAACATTTGTTCTAATTACTACAAGAGTGGCTTATTGTTGGTCTAACAGACCATCAGTGAGCCAGAGGTCAGCAGGAAGATCTGTATGACCCAATCGCTGACCCTAAAGGATAGCCAGCGACCTGCTGACCTGACCTGTAAGTGAGGAAAGGACTAAAAATTCTCATTAGGATTCACTGTCTTTTAAACAAAAAATAAAGTTTTAAAGTAAAGATACCCAAGTCCATTAACCATCTTACATACTATATAATTGGCCTACTTTCTAGCCCTACAATAAATCAGTTTTCATAAATTTAAATATTGTTAGACTCTGGACATTTCATATAATCAATACAAGAAATATTTATAATGCTGAACACATTTCAACTTCTTTATATGAATTTCAAGTACAGCATGCTCTAGTTCAATGGTTCTTAATCAAGACAATTTTGCTCCAGGAGACATTTGACAACCTCTAAGACATTGGTTCTCACAACTGGGGGAGTGCTGCTGTCATCTAGTAGGTAAAGACCAAGGATTCTGCTAAGCATTCTACCATACACAGAGCAGTACCCACAATGTTCTAGTTGATACAAAATCAACTAGTTATTACTGATTTGCCTTATAATCCAGTAAATCAATCTTTCTTCCTTTACCCCTAAATAGCTACACTAAGAAAATACTATAGTATACCTATAATGAAATTACCTGGTTTGATTGTTTAATTATAACTTTCCTGAACCCTTAACACTGAATCTGAACTGTGAAAGGAAGAGATCATAGAACTTACATTTATATCCAGAAGTTACTTTTTCTCCTTAACTCTAAATTTTGAAAGCCAAATCTTTTCTTTGCTACAATAAGACCTTTCTTTCTCACATTTAAATTCTAGAAGTTATGGTCTATTTCCTTAAACATCTTAGAAAAGCAAATATAGGTACATCATTCCAATCACTACATTAATATTAATATTTTAAAGTTATACTGAAACTGGGTAAGAAGTTGGAGTTCACTTATAAAACGTTCATATTTTATAGATGAGAGAATTAAGACGGGAAGTGCCTGAGTTCACCTACCCAGGTATCTTGTGCTAACTAAGTATAAAGAAGCAGTTCACTCAAAGCCTCAGGCAACAGGTAACATTTAGTAAATCTTCTCTCTGCAGAGCCCTGAGATTTCATGGGCGGTCTCTGCCAATTCCTCCAACACTTTCATCCAAGGCTCTGCTTATGGTGCCAAGAAAGCAAAGTTAAATCAAGAGACTTGAAAACTTTTTTTTCCCCTTTCACCCATTTCAGCCTCTTCACACTCCACTCCTTTGGCAAACACTAGTTTGTTTTCTATATTTATGAGTCTGCTTCTCTCTTTTTTGTTATTATTGTTGCTTGTTCATTTGTTGTGCTTTTAGGTTCTACATATAAGGGAAACCATATGGTATTTGTCTTTCTCCGTCTGGCTTATTTCACTAAGCACAATACCCCCTAGGTTCATCCATGTTATAGCAAATGGTAAGAGCTCATATTTTCATGGCTGAGTAATATTCCATTGTTATGTATGTTCCTTCATCAGCTGATGGACACTTCAGCTGCTCCTATATCTTGCTATTGTGAATAATGCTGCAGTAAAAGGAGGGATGCATATATCATTCCAATTAGTGCTTTTGTTTTCTTTGGGTAAATACTCAGTAATGGAATTACTCGATTGTATGCACTTCTAGTTTTATGTTTTCGAGGAAATTCCTCACTGTTTTCCACAGTAGAGCTACCACTTTACATCCCCACCAGCAGCACACAAGTGTTCTTTTCTCCACATCCTCACCGACACTTGCTTTTTCTTGTCTTTGTGATTCTAGCCAGTCTGACTGGTGTGACGTGATATCGCCTTGTGGTTTTGATTTTCATTTCTGTAATGATTAGTGACATTGAGCATTTATTTATGTATCTACATGTCTTCTTTGGAAAAATATTTGTCTGCCGATCTTTTTATTTTTTTTTTTAATTTATTTGTTGGAGAGAGAGAGAGAGAGAGAGAGAGCACGGGCAGGCAGAGTGGTAGGCAGAGGCAGAGGGAGAAGCAGGCTCCCTGCCAAGCAAGGAGCCTGATGTGGGACTCGATCCCAGGATGCTGGGATCATGACCTGAGCCAAAGGCAGCCGCTTAACCAACTGAGCCACCCAGGTGTCCCATTGTCTGCCCATCTTTTAATCAGATTGTTTGTTTTTCTGGGTTGAGCTTTATGTTCTTTATATATTTTGGACATTAGCCACTTGCAGATCTATCATTTTTGTATGTTTCTTCTCCCATTCAGTAGGTTGCCTTTTCAACTTGATGGTTCCCTTTGCTGTGCAAAAATTTTTGCTCTTCTATAACCTTTTGTTGAGAGTTTTTAACATGAATGGATGTCGAATTTTGTCAAATGCATCTATTGAGAGGATCATATGGTTTTAATCCTTCTTTTTGTTAATGTGATTATCATGTTGATTGATCTGCATACACTAAAACATCCTCATGTCCCTGGAATACAGACCACTTGATTGTACTGAATGATGCTTTAACTGTATTTTTGAATTTGGCTTGCTAACATTTTGTTGAGGATTTTTGCACCTATGTTCACCAAGGATATTTTCTTTTTTTCCAGTCTCTGTCTGGTTTTGGTATCAGGGTAATGTTGACTTTATAGAATGAATTTGGAAGCATTCCTTCTGTTTTTGAAACAGTTTGAGAAGGATAGGTATTAACTCCTCTGTAAATGTTTGGTACTATTTACCCTGAAGCCATCTGGTGCTGGACCTTTGTTGGGAGTTTTTTGATTACCAATTCAATTTCATGACAAGTAATTGGTCTGTTCAGATTCTTCCATTTCTTCCTGATTCCGTTTCAGAAGACTGTTTCTAGGAATTTATCCATTTCTTCTAGGCTGTACAGTTTGTTGGCATAAATTTTTTACACTAATCTCTTATAATCCTATTTCTGTGGTGTGAGTTGTAACCTCTCCTTTTTCATTTCTGATTTTATTTATTCGATTTTTTAATGTTTCTTGACTAGTCTGACTAAAGATTTATCAATTTTGTTTATATTTTCAAAGAACCAGCTCTTAATTTCATTGACCTTCTCTACTTTTTTTGGTCTTTATTTCTTTTATCTCTGCTCTGATCTTCATTATTTCTTTCCTTCTATTAACTTTGGCCTTTGTTCATTTTCTCTAGTTACTTTAGGTGTAAGGTTAGACTGTTTGGGATGTTTCGTGTTTCTTGAGATAGTTATATATTCCTATAAACTTATCTCTTATGGAACTGTTATGGCTATGTCCCAAAGATATTGACATGTCAAATTTTCATTTTCATTTGTCCCCAAGTATTTCTTGATTTCCTCTTTGATTTCTTCAATGACCTACTGGTTATTCAATAACATGTTATTTAGCCTCCACATGTTTGTGGGTTTTTCTTGTAATTGATTTCTGGTTTCATACCACTGTGACTAGAAAAAAAATGCTTGATATTATTTCAATCTTCTTAAATTTATTGAGACTTGTTTTGGGACATATTATGTGATCTATCCTGGAGAATATTCCACACACACTTAAAAAGAATGTGTTCTGCTGTTTGAGGGTAAAATATTCTGTTTATATCTGCTGAGTCTATCTGATCTAATGTGTCATTCAAATTCACCATTTCCTTATTGTTTTTCTGTCTGGATGATGTATTTATTGACATAAGTGGGTTGTTAAATCTCTTACTAATATTGTATTACTGCCAATTTCTCCCTTCATGTCCATTAATATTTGTCATACATAGTTAGTGTTCCTATGTTGGGTGCAGAGATATTTATAATTCTTTTTTTTTTTAAGATTTTATTTATTTATTTGACAGAGATCACAAGCAGGCAGAGAGAGAGGAGGAGGAGGCAGGCTTCCCGCTGAGCAGAGAGCCCGATGCGGGGCTCGATCCCAGGACCCTGGGATCATGACCTGAGCCGAAGGCAGAGGCTTTAACCCACTGAGCCACCCAGGCGCCCCGATATTTGTAATTCTTGATTGATTCCTTTACCATAACATAATGAATAAGATAATGTAGAATTCACTTCAAACTAGTGTAGTAGTTTATTTCAGTAGAAACTGAAATAAAAACAGGCAACTGAAGATACAATAAGGGAAAAAGATACCTTGGAAGCCTTCATAGAAGGTGAGTTTTTAATCAGATTTTAAAGGAAGAACAGGAGAAAAACTAACTAGGAAGAGGTGGAGGCCATTTCTTTTTTCCAATATTTATTTATTTATTTGAAAGAGAGAGAGAGCACAGGGAAGGAAAGATGGAGAGGGAGAGAGAAACTTTAGCAGACTCCATGCTGAGTGTGGAGCCCAACATGGGGCTTGATCTCACAACCCTGAGATAATGACCGGAGCCAAAACCAAGAGTTGGATGCTTAGCCAACTCCTCCTCTGAGGGGCTCGAGGTGGAGGCCATTTCTACTCAAGGACTGATACATGCAAAGACCCTAAAATGGAAATTAGCAAATCACATTCAGAGGATTTTGAACAGTTAAAGTTCCAGGTACAGAAAGACCATATTAGATTATAACAGAAATTTATTTGTTGAAATTAGCAAGGCAGTGCAGAAAAGGGAAAGATTCGGTGAAAACGTCTAAGTGCCAAGCTATATGTATTCTCAGAGCAATTAACCAATTGCTGTATACCACCCTGTTTTATTTCCTACATGCCCTTATTACTTCATGAAATCATATTTATTTGTTTACTTGACTTTTGTTGGTCTCCCTAACCACACTAAGTTCAATGCATGAAGAGTTTGGATTGCAATGAAGAATATCTAGAGTCAAGGAGACCACTTTAAAATCAATGGTACTAGATAGTATGGAAGCTATAGAAATCCGAAGGAATGTGGGTTAAAAAATAATTAGACGGAAAAATCAAAGTTTACTGAACTCAAATGATGTGTCCCCACCCTCCCCCACCCCCCACATCTGAACACTACTTTCTGGACAGAACAGCCTCAACAGCAGCAATTCCTAAGGTCTTAGAGCCTGACCCCCACTACAGATGACGCTCACACTCAGAGCAGTGGCCTGCAAGGCAGTGTCTGCACTGAACTCTTGAGGAACTGATATCTTAGCAGTTGCCTGGAGATGCAAGTACACAACCTGAAAGGGCAGAGAGGTTAACACTCCCCTCTCAGGGAGTGGGGGAGGAGAGGAATGGTGAATTATAATTCATAAGGAATTTTAACAGGAGGGAGCCCAGTCTCTCTTTCTTTCCCTGAGAGACCATTTGATGTGCAATAGTTCATATACTCTCTCTGATGACACCCTATGAGACTGTGCCATCTTTGGGGAGCTTGTTAGAAAGCTGTGGCCAGGTTGGGAATGCACCCCTTATGTTTATTTGCCTATCTTCTACCCACCCCTGCCTGTTCCTCTTTTCCCCTCACTTCTGCTTCCCTGAGTTTGCACTCCCCATGAAAGTGCTAGCATGTGAGCTTCTCATTCAGGCTGTTTCCTGGACATCCCAGGCTAAGACAAAAGCTACCCTATCTAGTAAGTGAAATGCAACCCAAGCACTTAGCTGTATTGATTTCCAGTTTATTGGAGCAAATCCAGCAAGGTTTAGACATTAAGTTGGTGGCACAGATTTCAAGTTGTCAGTTCATCAGCCCAAAAATTTGTTTCCACCAGACTCTAGCCTTTGTTGCAGCCATGTAGCAATCAATTTTCCAGACTTTTTTGTTTTATATGACTAGGGGATATGCAAGATGGGATTTGAAGGAACTGAGGGTGAAAAAGAGGTGGGCTAGCAACATACAGAAGAGAAGCAATGGGGAAATTGAAGGAGACTAATTGCAGAAGATCAACTGTTTCCCCTCAGTAGGAAATTCTGCTAGGAGTGTTGCACAGCAGCCCTTGGACGCCTAAACAGCATAAATGGCTAAAGGTGTTTTCTGACGAATGAGGCTTTACTTCTTTGGCAGGTAAGTGAGTTCTGACTTTGGGAACAAGAACACCTGGAAGCCAGCTCAGTTTGTGAACTGCTCCAAATTCCTCATATCGAGTTCATTACAAGAAGCCACCTGCGCCTCTGCTCATCAAACCCTTACAGTTTCTGGTTCTGATCTGTTGCAATACACCAAAGAGTCATTTCTAATTACAAAAGTAAAATAAATAATTCGTGGGGATTTCCTGACCCTTCAGCTTAGAGCCAATGTGAAATTGGTCTATGTTGATGATCATAGAATTGCAAATTGCTTCAACACTTCTGCTAAGTAATCACTTAATCCAAGTAGTAAAACCTAAGTAGTATAGATTAACAAGTAGTATGGCTCAGTTTTAATTAGCGAAAATTATGAATTGCTAAATATTTTCTTAGGAAATGCTTGTGGAAGAGGATGCTATGTATTCACCAAACATTGTCTTCCTTTCTCCCTTAGGTATGCAATGGAATATGGGCAAAACTAAAATGGACCACGTTTAGATGTGGCTTGTGCAAAAAGCCCTCTGTGCAAATCCTCATGATCTTTCTCTTTTCCTATTATACATTGCTTGATAAGAGAGGAAGACAAGGCCCTGAAAGGATGTGAGCCCAGAGACACAATGAAAAGATCCCTGAATGAACACATTGAGCAGAGACAATCCCTCCACCTAACACCTCCATCCTCCACTTTGACCTCCACAAGAAATGCACATTTTTATGTTAAGAGGCTAGATTTGGGGGAACGTTGGTTAAAACAGTGAGTCAATCCTGACTAGAGCAATACAATTTCAGATTGGTCATTCAGACTAGGTTAATAACATTTATTGAACAAGTGTTAAATTCAACACTTCTTCTTCTCGTCCATTCTTCTATTCAACAGGTCTTTAGGGATCATGTTTGAATGAACAGATAAGACAGAATTAAATTATGTAAGCCAATTTCTCTAAATGGTTTTACGTTGTATGAGGGTGCTTTTTGTTTTCTTAAATATTTAAGCATTTCCATAATTTGGTTTATGACATTAATTTACAATATGAAACTTTCAGCCCAGTCTCTATCTGAATAATCAGAATTTGGTCTAGTTTGATATATCATCATCTTCCTGCTTTCTTAATGTTTTGTTTTTTTTTTTAAAGATTTTATTTATTTATTTATTTGACAGACAGAGATCACAAGCAGGCAGAGAGGCAGGCAGAGAGAGAGGAGGAAGCAGACTCCCTGCTGAGCAGAGAGCCCGATGCGGGGCTCGATCCCAGGACCCTAAGATCATGACCTGAGCCAAAGGCAGCGGCTTAACCCACTGAGCCACCCAGGTGCCCATCTTCCTGCTTTCTAATACTTTGTTTATTACTAAACCTGGTTGGAGTCTCAGAGGAATATGAATCCTGAATCTTTTAGCTCCACTTCATTATGATTTTTAGACTCCATCCTTGAACTCAAACATCTTTCAAATGTTTGCCATAAAAACCATTATCTCCAAATAGAACATATGATGATATGTTGATATGATTATAGTTATATAACACCATCTGCATATAAACTAGATTGTATATTCTCTGAGTTAACAAAAATAAGAATTTAAGTCATGCACGTTAAGTTTGGGCTTTAACTTCAATAGTTAATAAACAAGAAATTTTTAAATTTTTGAATAAAATTTTAATAACTTAGAAGTAGAACATGTAAAGGGATCACAAAGTCCCTGTGCATTAGGCTGAATATGAAAAAAGTTCTCAACTCTATCTAACAACAGTCAAGACCCAAAATTGGTGATCAGGGGTCACCTCTAATAATTTCAAACCACCAACATGAAAAAAAGAAAACACAGAGAAAAATTAAAATTAGTGCAGAGATGTAAGTTTTTAAGATCATTAAAGGGAATTCTGGACATTCTACATTGTTAAAAAAGTAATTAAGATTAGTGGTCATGATGGTGTAAACTAGTGAGAAAAATAACAATTTACATTAAGCTTATGCTACTTCCATGGCATTGGGAACTTTTCAAATAAAGTAAATGTAATGTAAATATTACATTTACAAAAGGTTTGTTTCTAGAAGATGATTTGCACATAAAAAGGTGTTAAATATAAATGTTCCTTGAGCTGAAGCATCTTCAGCATCTGGAATTTCCACATTAAAAAAATATATAGTTCTTGGGCCCTTGCTTTAAAAAGAAGACTTTTTTTTAGTTTGGATTGCCATTTTTACTTTTTAAAAAATTTGCACAAAAGATGAAATTCGTTCAAATTTTCTATTTAATAAGAGTCATACACATAGTACAAGTCAGTGCAGTCTATTCAATAGAAGTTACCTATGAGTGTGTGAAAGTGTGTGTGTTTTTAGTTCCAAGTCATAAGATGAGCTACAGGCATTCACTGGCGTATTCCAGATCCCCCACCAAACAACAAATGTATTTCATTTGGCGTGTCTGTTAGATCAATTATCCCAATCTCCTTCCTTCCATCACTACCTATGCTTAAAAAACCTTAAAGCTTGTCTTTTAAATACAGCTGGGACTCATTAGCTCCTTTCTGCCAATCTAACTCCTCATTCTGTCACTTTTCCCTCTTTCCCTTTATGTCCTCAACCAAACAAGTGTCATTTCCCTGCTTTCGTTTTGGCTGGGAATTCAACTGAATCAGCTTTCGAACAAATCTGGTGTGTAGAATTCTAATCTTCCCTGTTACTTTTGGCTCACAAATAAAAATAATTAAGCCATCTTCTAGTGGTGCTGTGACTCTCCTGTTTATTTGGGTTCTGCATTCAGAGTTGGAACAGGTTACATTTCTTCCTAGGGCCTAAACATCAAAATATTTGTTAACTGAGTTTTGCCCTCTACTGATCTGTGTCAATTCATAGTTACAGTAAAACATATTTATAACAAAAAGATTTTCTGGCACTGTGAGAACACAAGTCTTATTAAGGTTCTAAATGTTTCACTTTGTCAATGTTTTTGTCTCTGGAAAGTAATGCCAAATAATGCAGTCACTAAAAATGAATCAAATTTGCACATTATAGCTTGTGACTAATGGCTTTTTCAAGAAGTCTGAATTCCTTTTTTTTTTCCTTTTTACTTGTTGAATGATATGAGATATTTCTGCAGGATTTGATATATCTGATGGTCTTCTTTGGTTCTACCTAGTGATTGGAAAATCTGCAAGAAGAAAGTTATTTATAGATGTTAGAAATAATATGCCTCTGAAATTGGAAAATTAATTTTAATCAAATTTCTAGAAAATGGATATGCTCAATGAGGTCTTTTTCAGTAATATTATAAACAAATACGCTATTCATGAATCTTATAAAATGGAAGGAAAATGAGAACTTTATTAGACAAAACTTTATAAGGGGGAAAAAAACCCTATAGGAATTTATATAACATCTTAAGTAGGTTTAAATAATCCTTGAAATGGAACCAGAAGTACATTTTATAAAACTCATCTTTCTCTCTCAAGAGTCCCATTCAGGATAACATGTGTGCAAATCCTAGGCAATATATGGCTGCAAAGTGAGGCAAGGGACACATCAAGATTTGAGCCAAGTTCTTTCTGAGTTATACCCCATGACTCCTCTATATATTCAATCACTAATTCCAGCTAGATAGCACAAAATAAAGTCTTTTTGTCTCTGGCTTTTTGAATAGTTAAAGAACAATTAGGGGAACAGTCAAGAAAAACAAATTATTTACTGTGCCAGCCACTGTTGTTAAAATGTATCATTATATTTTTCACATTTTAAGAGTAATGTCAATATAATTACATTTGGAACTGTAATTGAAGTGATGAGATTTTGCCCTGTCCTCTACTCCCTAAGTCCAGCTTCCCTTCTTGTCTCTCTCCTTCCCAATCTCCTCCTTCCTTTCTTTTTGAGATGTGTCTAATGTGTATTAGCTTGGGGATAGGCAGTGGGTTAAGTTCTGAATATACCCCATCAACCAGATAAATATGGTCTGTATTTACAGTCTTGTAGAAAAGACCATCATTGAATAAGTATAAGTAAAAGCAAAAAAAAAGAAGTTACAGGACATAATGGAGGAAAGAACAGAAGGAGATCATCTATAGTGATGCAATAACTTAACAATGATTTCAGATAGTGGGGATGGAAGGTAGATTAACTAATGATTTCTGAAATGAGAGAAACAAATGAGTCAAAGTTGTTCATCTTGGCCTCCGTTCATAAATCCTTAATGCCTTCATCCAATAAATAGGCAGAGATAACATGGATAGCAGCAATGAGTTGACCTTTTATATGGCCATTTCTGAGGATCCTAAAATAGAATGATGAACTAAGAACTGAGATTCTAATGCCCCATAATGGCTCATGATTTCTTTTGAAGGAGGTTCAGCATCTTGAGGAATCACTGACATGGACTGTGACAGTCCCTTGGTGGACTGTTTTCAGGGGTTATGTGAAATTTCAGTGATATCCCTCTGAACTCTTCCTTCAAATTCTTGCTTTCTCTTCTGACTTTAAAATGCTGAAGATGTGAGGTGAATTTACTACAGCACTCTCAGCATCATGAACTGAAGAAATACTACCAAATAAATTTAAGAGATTAAAAGCAAGTACCAGCAAAAGAGTAGGAGTTTTTGCTCATTCACTTTGGAAACGCAACATATTTCTCTCACTTTACAGTTTCTCTAAAAGTTACAGTTCTCCCTTAAACTTACAAAAAGGAAAGGATAATTATTATATCATGCCAACACATTTTATTGCATCATTTCACATGCAAACATATACATAAACAATCCTCAGTCATGAAAGATTCACAAATTTCTATCATTATTTATAGTATATCCTTTGCTAAACTCAAAATGCACCTATGAAGTTCCAGTTCTTGTTGACATATATGACTCTCAGGAGCTGTTATATATCATATTAAAGTCTCCTTGCAGGGGAGGCTATTTCAGAGCTGTGCCAAAAGTTTATCTGGAACCAGACTAGACTAAACCAAGCTGTGATTCAAACTACTACAAATGAGAGTTTGAAAGCTTCACAAGCTTATAAAACAAATGAAATATTAACCATTCTAAAGAGAATCAAAACTTACGGTTGCCAGAGGAGAAGGGGGTTGGGGAATTAGCTTTCCTTTCTGATGCAGCTTTTTTTGTTATTTATTTGAAAATCTTGCTAAATGGCTTCCCGTTTTGTAACTGTTGGAAGGGCCATAGTATACTTCTCTAGACCTGAACTTCTGGTTAGCATGGGGACCACTAGCTGTACATGGCAACCGGTATATAAATTTTAATTAATTAAAATTAAGTAAAACTACCAAAAAAATGGATGAGGGAGAGTGGGAGGTAGATGTTTTCAGTTATTGATGAATAAGTCATGAGAATACAAGGCAGAGCAGAAGGAATACAGTGAAAGACATTATAATAGCGATGTAGTGGGACAGATGTTAGCTATATTCGTGGCGAACACAGCATAACACATAAAGTTGTAAATCACTCTGTTGTATACCGGAAAGCTAAGGTGCCATTATGTGTCAGCTCAAATTAAAAAAAAAAAAAAAAAAAAAAGGTATCTTGAAAAAATATATAAGATTTACGAATTGTTATATATGTATTAAAACTTGTGTTATGCAATGGGACATTTTATCTTGATCCATCGATCCATCAGGGATGGAGTTGCTGGACTCGCACTGCAGTTTTGGTATGACTCTTGGAACTCTGGTCTACCCTGCCTCCAACGGTCAGGCCTTCAGAGATGATGAGGTGTTTACTAGGGTTCCCAGCTCCTTGGTGGGTTCTGAGCTACAATATTTCTTTCCTAAGCCCTGCAAAACTGCTGAAAACTGATTTTTCAGGGTGCCACAACTTATCTTCTTAACCTCTTGCCTCACCGCTATAGAATCTGGTAAAAGAGTTGAGGAGAATACCACAAAAGTTGTCCTCACATCTTTTTCCTTCCTGTTTCTCCAGGAATTTGGCCTCTCAATTCCAGGCAGCCTAGGAAACCCTTAGCTCCAATTTTTGGCTCTCCATTATTCTAAGACTGACAGCGCTCTGCTGGCCTTCTTCCCCCTTTGCATAAATTTTGCACTCAAATTTTCACCTTTCTCCCAATATCAAGAATCAGCAAAAGCCCAAGGTGAAGAAAGGTTCAGAGACCTATGTTTACCTCTTCCTGGTTTCCTTCTCTCCAACACCTTGGCTACTCAGTTCCTGGTTGTCTCAGGAACTTGTGGTGCCTTCAGACTTAAGAGTTGTATTTAAGCTGACTTTTTCAATTGTTCTTAGTAGCAGCATCCCTCTAAAGATATGCTAAACACAGTCAGTAGTAGAAACCTTGGCACAACTAACAACATTTTCACTAAACTTTTTTGAGTTACACTTGCAGTGTTAAGACCTCTTTTTAATTTAAAGAAGGTGATTTTATTGCCTTGTAATTATAACTTGAATGAATATCGTGTTACATATGATAACAGTGAACATACATTGTCTAAGTGTATAAACAAGAGTTGAGAAAACTTATTTATGGGTAGATTTCAAAACATGATATATCTTGACATTTGTAAAATCCCTATCCATGTTTATCAAAACATTTTAGTTATAGACCTCATTTTATGAAAGCTAATTTTTATCAAAAGGCCATGGATAGATTTTTATTTTGGGTTATTGACATTACAAAAACATTATTACTAACAAGACTTATTCCTATTCCACATCACTTTTAGTAATCAATATTATATCTGGGCCATTACACATTGTACACCAGGAAATACTTCAATCCCTGATTTTTAGTAAAATAATCCATGAAATCTACTTTACCTATATATAAGGAATTTGTCACAGTCTCACTGGAAAATTTCAACAGTGATAATGGAGTGATAATGGAAAAATAAGATTTTCAAGCCAATTAAACCTGAACGTGGAATTTGGAGGTAAGGTGGTGGAAAAAGATTTCACAGTCCTACATTAATTCAGCCAATAGCAAAGCCCTACTGCCTTTGTTTGAAAAATATCAAATGAAGCTGATCGATAGACTTCATGGATAAAAAAAGAAGCGGATTATGGGAACTGAATAGATCTACTCATGAAGCTCAACTCATTCATTAGTGAGATGGGAATAATGTTGCACAGTTTTTTGGGTTTTTTTTTAAGATTTTATTTATTCGATAGAGATCACAAGTAGGCAGAGAGGCAGGCAGAGAGAGGAGGAAGCAGGTTCACTGCCAAGCAGAGAGCCGGATGCGGGGCTCGATCCCAGGACCCTGGGATCATGACCCAAGCTGAAGGCAGAGGCTTTAACCCACTGAGCCACCCAGGCGCCCCTGTTGCACGGTTTTTTAAAGAAATAAAGAGAATCAAATATTTTTAAACTAAATTTCTTAAAATCTCTTTATAATCTCTTGACAAGTATTCACTGGAATGTCCAAATTTGCCTTTCTCCATCTGCACACCTGGTGGCTGAGCATCTTTCTTGGCGTCTCTCACCCGCACTCCTGCATGTGTCTACTCTCCCCGCCTTCTCCCTCCTCCACACATGCTAAAAATCTGATAACATCACCCTCCTGTTTAAAGGCCTCCACATGCTTCCCACTCTCTACAGAATATATTTTAATTGTTTAACTTGGCACAAAATGTCCTTCTACAAATGTATTCCCCAAGCTACCTCTCCAGCCTCAGCTGCTTTGCCACTTCATTTACTCAGTGTGTCCGGCTACATATAATGCCTCACTTTGGCCCATATGAGCTTCTTAGTAAATCCTGTCCTATACTTTGCTAAAAATTTCCATTCCCTACATTCTCTACCGGGAAACTTCCCTAACCCAGCCTTGTCCGCATTTATCCAGGAATGGTCAGCCACATTGTCACAGTAATTTGTTCACCTTTGTTAGGACAATTACTCATATTGGTCTGTAGTCCCTTCTCCTTCACTGGCTGTAGCCTCCATACTCTGAGGGCAAAGGCCATGTCTTGACTAGCATCCTGTGTGTGCATGGATATCTATATCTGTATCTATAGCTATCACCTACCTGATGCCTAGTGTAAATACTCCACAACAGCTGAATAAATGAATTTTCTAAATGCATATTTCTACTGAATTAAACCATTTTGGCTAAGCTAATCAGAGTCCATCATGGCTGTAGAGATTTTAATTAAGACTAAGTAGTCCAAATTAATTTAGATAACAAATTATGTCCATCGTCCTATAACAAAGTGTACCTTTTCAGCAACTAATTAATTATGGATTTATATATACATATTTACTCAAAGTTATACAAATACTGTTTTTCTTTCCAAAAGGGCAAGGAACAGTACAGACAAATCAAAACATTTTATATTTCATAATTACAAAGCATGTCTCTTTGCAGCATATCATTATACTGGGATTGTCTAATTAACCATAAGGGTTATGTAACTCAATATTTAAAATTCCCTGACTTATTTAAAAACTATGTTATTTCATGTATTCATCCATATGGAAGTGTATTATATATTAGATGAATTAACCTCTACATTAATTATTCAAATCAATAAATATTAAAATTAAAAATTTGGTATTATAGCCATGAACATGAGTTTAAAAGAAAAATATGTCTAAAACAAATGTGAACTTTTTAGTTCAGATTATGAATTCATATTTTATCTTCCATAAGGAAAAAAATGCAAGTAAGGAGGAAATTAAATAGTATATGTAAACATACATCTTTTTCTTGATATTTTATTCATAAGGGAGGAGAGACAATTCCTTAATGGGAAAGATAAAATTTTAGATAAAATTGTGTTTATATGCTAAAAAGTATAGTTCTCAAAGTAGGAAATACATACCAGGTCCCTCTAGTAAGTAGCTTTCACAAACTCTTTTGTCTACTTCAAGTACAGAACTGAATTTACTACAATGCAGTGTAGACTATGTAATGCACACATCTTTTCGGAGTATGAATACTTATATCCAATGAGAACTCTTGGTATTGCCAGGAGCTGAGCAGAGGTGGAAATAGAGAGATGATGGTTGAAGGATATAAAATTTCAGTTATATAAGATGAATTCCAGAGACCCAATGTACAGCATGATGACAATAGTTAACAAAATCATATTATACATTTATAATTTGTTAAGAGGATCACAAAATGGTAATTATGTAGGGTTAATGAGAATACAGTTTCCCCCAAGGAATTGGGACCTGACATAAGAGCTCCAGGCATTTTAAGGATTTATCTGTCCCTCAGGGTCACTAGAGCCACCAGCTCTGGAAGCCTGAGACTAGGTAGGAGATATGCTTACTGAGCTCACTTCTAACCTTCTCTGGTACACATACTTCTCTTTGCTTCTCTCTCATCCACTGTTCAGCAAATATTTATTGTGCAAGGCACTGTGCTAAGGTATGGGGATAAAAACAGTAAACCACACAATTATAGTCTTTGCCCTCATATAGTTCATAGTCTAGCCAGGGCAATAGATACTCAAGTGTGCAAATATAATAAAATGTGATAATAAAAAAAAGAATGGAGAAAGAATGAGGTACTTGGCAAGGATACAACCCCAAAGGATTGAAGTAGGGTTTTAAAAAGGCATCCCTGAGGCAGTAATGTTTAAGTTGGGACCTGAAGATGAATTTAATTGATTTAAGCCTTTCTACAAATGCACTTCCTGACCACAATCTGATCCTTCTTGCCTCCTGTGGTCTAAGTGTTCTGCCGGTAGGACCATAATCCATCTTGATTATAATCCATTTTGATTTTATCACTTTGCCACAAACTACTTAAATTCTTCAACTAATGACTGGACTCCTATTTGTTCTATTAGGACACTACACTCCAGAATCCCTCTCTGAGGCCAAAATTCAAAAGTGTCTTTAATAAAGTTCAGTCAAGTAAACAGCATCCTAGGATCTCTTAAGGCTGAGAGTAGCAATACAATGTTTTACGGACCTTCAAAACAGCTACATTTGCTTCTGGCAAGCACTCACTGTATGAAAGTAGAATAGGAAAATAAATCAAACTTATGTCATGGTAATATCATCATGAGCTAAACAATAAAAATGATGGGTCAACAATTTACAAATGTCAGATATTAGGTAAAAACTTAAAATTTCATATTTAAACATTTAAAAACATCTTAGGAAAGAATTAAAAAATAAAACATCTTAGGATAGATGAACATTTTATCTAGTAGCTTTCATTTCAGTAAAGCTTGATCTTTAAGATGTTGCTAGGTCACTCTGAAACAGTATGGAGGTTCTTCAAAAAGTTGAAGACAGAGCTTCACTATGACCCAGCAATTGCACTACTGGGGATTTACCCCAAAGATACAAATGTAGTGATCCAAAGGGGCAAGTGCACCCCAATGTTTATAGCAGCAATGTCCACAAAAGCCAAACTATGGAAAGAGCCTTGATGTCCACCAACAGATGAATAGATAAAGAAGATGTGGTATATATATATATACATGGAATAGTATGCAGTCATCAAAAAACGAAATTACCATTTGCAATGATATGGATGGAATTGGAGGGTATTATGCTAAGTGAAATAAGTTCATCAGAGAGGGACAATTATCATAAGATCTCACTGATAGGAGGAATTTGAAAACCAAGACAGAAGATCATAGGACAAGGGAGGGAAAATGAAACAAGATGAAACCAGAGAGGGAGACAAACCATGGGGTGATGCACATTGGGGAGGGTATGTATGTGCTATGGGGAGTGCTGTGAATTGTGTAAGACTGATGAATCATAAACCTATACCCCTGAAACAAATAATATATTATATGTTAATAAAAAAATAAATCCTTCTTAAATAAATAAATGAATTAATTTAAAATTTAAAAAAAGAAGATGCTGCTAGAAGTTGCTAGGGTTCCTAAAATCAGCCATGATAGAAACTATGCAGTGAGATGGAAGATATTTTTTGATAAATGTCTTATAGTTATGGTCCTATCTAACTATATATTGTGAGAAATATTATTTTAATGTATCAGGAAACTGCATTAAGTAAGTATGTAATTTTACTGCATATGAGGGCTTGCAGTTATACCCTTTCTTCGTAAGAAATTTAAAGTGATTGCTTCTCCGTAAGCATTCTCTGTGAGCTTCTCTACAAGCATTTCTCCTCTACGAGCCACCAATTGGCAAGCCTGAAATGGCAAAAATATCAATATAAAAGAAATGTAATTATAGAAATTCTCACAAAGAACTGTTTGTTATAAAATATGTTAATAATCATAGTAAATTTAAAATAAATTGTTCAGACTCAAAAAATATAATTATTATCAGGTATAATTCTTATATAGAGAGTATTACTAATTTTCTAATTTTATAAGGATGAAAAGCTAAGTGCTGGGAGAAGTGTTTGGAACACACAAAACATAAGCTTAGGCCACTTTCTAAATTCTATCTGTAGACTACAAGTAAAAACTTAACACCTTCTAAGTCTCTGAAGTTTATGAGAAATGAATACAACTCTGTACCTAAAAACATTATAAAAGCCTATGAGTCATAAGTAACAAGTGTTGTACAAGGACTAAAATTAAGGCCCAACATTATGTGTTGCCTTGACATCTGGTAAAAAGGGGAGGGCCCCAAGGGGCCTATTTGCAAGTTCCTCTCCCCACTCTGTTCCCACAGATACAGCCACCCCCCCCATCAAACAACCCCCTTTTATCAAGGGACCAGGCACAGTTCCTACTTATCCCTGAGCAGTGGGTTCCACTTACCTGTCAATACACAGACGTTTCCAAGCCAGCCAATCACATCATCCCATGAGAACCAGGGGCACCCCGCCCTCTTGATACCATGAAACCTGCCTATCACAGACTTTGGTTGTGCAACCCCTGTTGGTCCTGCATGGCATGTGGTATCCTCCTCCAGCTATGAGAATATGTGACTAGGAAACTGCTCTTGATTCATCTGTTCAGTGTTTGGTGTTGTGTGTTCGGCCTCCCTTAAAACTCTAGGGCAAGAATTCTTCCTTCACCACTGGTGTGAAAAGGAGGCAATTAAAATAGCAACTTAATTAGTAGTTCTAATGCAAAACCACACACTTGCCTTTCATCAATACAGACCATTGTTTTAATTGAATTTAGGGGTAAACTCTATTGACAGAAAAGGATATAGAAGCTTCCAGGGGCTGCTACTCCTGGCCGAATTCATGAAAAATTACCTAAGGTTTCTAACATTACAAAGAAAATAGTCTGTACCAAACTCAAACCTGAGTTTTTATGCAGCTAATATATTTTAATTTTAAAACCCTCAGAATAGGGGCGCCTGGGTGGCTCAGTGGGTTAAGCCGCTGCCTTCGGCTCAGGTCATGATCTCAGAGTCCTGGGATCGAGCCCCGCATCGGGTTCTCTGCTCGGCGGGGAGCCTGCTTCCTCCTCTCTCTCTGCCTGCCTCTCTGCCTACTTGTGATCTCTCTGTCAAATAAATAAATTAAAAAATAAAATAAAATAAAACCCTCAGAATAAATCTTTACCACTCAATGAATAACACACGAAGTGATCATTACTAACCAACTTTAACTAGTTTATATTAATGTAGGTTCAGGTGAGCCTTGTCTAACTGAGCTACAAGATTGGTGAATTATACAATACTCCAATAAGAGTTCTTCATACATAACACACAATTGTGATTATATCTTAAAAACATGTGACTTCTTTCTCCTCATACTTTTTAAGATTAAGTCTTTCCCTGCTGGTACATAAAGTCAAACTGCCCAAGTATTCACAAAACATGAGGTTTTATTTTTTTACTGATCCCAAGATATTTAACTTTTACAAATAATTAGTCTCATTTTTTTCTGAGAATAAAATACTTATATATCTACAGAACTTCTAGCCATTCAATAAATATGTCGAAGGCCACACAAAATGCCATGGTAGAGCTAAAATACAGGTTGGATCCTGCCTCATGAAGACCTACAGATATTCAGTTGCACCTAATAAATTGCTGTAAGGAGCCCGTAGTCTCAGTATTTCCTAATTTTAACAAACTTATAGCTTCTATTTTATGATCTACCAAATGTCTTTTCCAATATGAGTCAATCCCTATGTTGAAGACACTGTTTTATGTAACTGCATTAAAGAAGAGTATAACAGGTCATAAATGTTTGAAAACTTCTACTAATTATCATACCATCATTCCTCTAATCAACAAGCATTTATTGGACACCTACCAGGGCCATCTATTGTAGCTACAGTAATGAAATATACAGCCCCTGCCCTTAAGGAATTCACACTGAATCTGGAGAGGGGACTTAACGTATTAGAGGATCCAGGGAAATTGCTGATAGTTAATGCTTCTCTCAGGGATAGAAAGGGCCAATAAAAACAGACTGGAGTTTAAAAAATTAAAAAAAAAAAAAAAAGTAAAAATGAGAAAGTTCCTGCAAAGAGCAGAGTGTGGAAGGAATTAAGATGGCCTAAGAATGGTATAGTGGGTTTAACTATACCCCCTCCCCTCCAAAGATATGTCCAAGTCCTAAACCCAGTACCTTGAGAGACGCTTTGTTTGGGAAAAAAACAGGGTCCTTACAGATGTAATTAATGAAGAGTCTCAAGACAAGATCATCCTGGATTAACCAGACGGGCCCTAAATCCAATTCAAATATCCTTATGATAGATGGAGAAGATACAGACAAGAGAGGAGAAGGTCAAGTAAAGAAGAGGCAGAGATAGGAGTTAGGCTTATCACAAACCAAGAAAAGCTTGGACCTATCAAGAGCTGGAAGAGGTAAGAGAGGATTTTCCGCAGAGTGCTAAGGGAGCATGCCATCCTGACACCTTGCTGGCCTCCAGAACTATGAGCGAATAAAGTTTGGTTTCAAGCTACCAATTTTGTGGTAATTTATTACAACAGCCCTAAGAAACCAATTCTATGTACAGATTTCCTGGTCTGAAGCAGACAGCAGAATCAAATATGGAGACCAACAAAACCAAATATCTAAATTGGAAAATAACATTCTCTTCTGTGATGACAAGAGATGGATGTAGAGGAGTCTGTATTGGCCTAGATCAGAAGTCCCATCTGTCACTGCCTAGCTGTGTCACTTGGACACATTCCTCTCAGATCCTCAATTTCATTGTCTGTAGAGCGACTGAGACTAGGGAAGAAAATGTTAAGATTAAAAATGTGGGGGGGTGCCTGGCTGACTCAGTTGGTGGAGCATGTGACTCTTGATCTCAGGGTTGTGAGTTAGAGACTGGGTGTGGAGATTGCTTAAAAATAAATTCTTAAAAAAAAAAAAGTCATGTAAACAAAACCTGAACAATGGCCTACAGAACCACCATCGCTGCCCTTGGGGATAGTTGATACAAATCTTTACCTACAAACATTTAATGGGCAATCTTGTATTATTCCAGGGACGAAGGCAGACTATAAAACTTTTATTTCCACAGGTTTCCTCCTCGTACCCTCCTCCATCCCCCTCCCTTTTCTACCATTTTGATGCTGAAACTTTAGGCCAAATGTAGTGGGCACCATCTGCTATCAATACAGCCTGCACTCTTCCTAGCCAAGATGAGTTCCAGGCCAAGTTTATCTTGTGAGTTAACAGGAGGTGACAAGCCTGGCAGGACACGAATTCTCCCTGCATGATTGATTCAGCCTGGCTGACCAACTCCATGCTAATGACGATGTGCCAGAGCTCACAACAAAAACGTTTTTGAATAATTTAAAACTTTGGAACATGATTTGCCAGATAATGTGATTCATTGTGCAATTACAGCCCCCGTTGAATCTGCTTCTGTGGCTGCCTCCAGAGCAAACATCAGTGATTGCAAACTGCCTGTTATCAAAATTAACTATATAAATAATGCAAAAGAGCAGAGACATGTTAATCTTTTAAGGGAAGACAGTGAGGGCAGAGCTGGCCTAAGCTATCACAACCTACTGCTTTAGAAAGATATTAGTAGTATTCCATATGTAGTACTTTAAAAAGTATAAGCGAATTAAACACCAGTAAAATATCTTTAAATCCATTATTAAAGGCTTAAGTATAGACTGATACAATTTCTGGGGAACAGATTTTAATTTCTTCCCCTAATTCAATTATCTACTTAAATAAGTTTCTTTTTACCATTCTGGCAGTTTACATCCTCACGTCAGTGTATACATCTTCACGTCAATGATTCAAATAAGGTATAACAAATTCAATTATCTGAAACATTCCTTAAAAGGAGGAATTGTCAAGTACCTGTCTTCTAAGGAATGGAAACAAAAACTTCCTCAACTGTGGTAGGTAGAGTTTTATTAATAACGGGCCCAGTGTTTTTTTTTGTTTGTTTTTTTGTTTTTTTTTTAAAAACACGTTCCTTTAGGGGGCGCCTGGGAGGCTCAGCCAGTTCGGCTCAGGTCATGATCTCAGGGTGCTGGGATCCAGCCCCACCAACCGGGCTCTGCACTTAGGGAGGAGTCTGCTTGTCCCTCTGTCTACCTCCCCCTCTCAGTGCATGCTTGGGCTTTCTCTCTCTCTCTCTCTCAAATGAATAAATAAAGTCTTAAAACAAAGCAAAACAAAAAAATCACACATGTTTCTTTGGACTGAATATCGGGGAGCTAAGGGGGAAAAACAATAACCAAAACTTTAGATCCAGGCAGACCCTAGTCTAGCACGGAACTCAATGTGGAGGCAAATGATTCAGATTTACATTTGACCTTGAATTTGTTAGCTCTGATGAGACTGAGGATAAATTGAGATATCCTAAGCCTCAGTTTCTTCATTTCAAGAATAGATTTCATAACACCTAGCCAACCTTTAAGTTTCAAATCTAATGGGATATTGTATGTAAGAGTTTTTCTGTAACAACAGGCCTTAGCAGGATATTAATATATTCTATATTTATAGTAGCATATTAATTATTTGAGAAGGTAACATTGAGGAAAATACTCATTTAAGCAATGTTAAACTTGTATTTTAAAAAAAAAAAAAGCGTTGTCTAAAATATTTCTATCTGTCTCCATAGAGAAGAATTTGAGAAGGTATATCCTCACTTCCTAGTCTGAAGGCACAGCAATCATCTGCGACCAAGGACGGTCAGAGGACCTTCAAGGTGACGATCACCACCTGTGTCCATCTCTGTTAAATCAACATCTCTGAGATTCCTCCCAATTGGCAAAAGCAGCACATCCTCTCCTGAGTCAGAAAGAGCCTTCCAAGCAACCTGCCTTCACTGTCCTCACCTCCCCCCGCAGCACCTGACGCAACAACTGTTTGGGCGGTTCCCACAAGAGCTGCTGATTTCAAAGCCCTGTCAGTGCAACTATGCGCGTCCATCCCATCCTGGGACTCCACAGTCATCTGAGACTTCTGATATGCATTCGTGATCCTAAACATTTGCTCCTTACTTCAACTTCTCTGAATCTCAGAAACTAAACTCCCTGTTAGAAACCGTGCATGAAAAAAAAAAATTTAAATTTAATTAAAAAAATAATAATAATAAAGAAACCTTTCATGATAGGGTGGAGAAAGGTAGCTCCCAGGGGAAGATGTCATCATTTCTCTCAATTTGCTTTATGAATCTCATTATTTGAAATAACCGGTTGCGAAAGCGTTTAACAATCCCCTGTCGTATGGATTACCTTCTGTGTTAGAAACCTATTTTTTTTTTTTTTCATATTTTCTGCAAAACCAAGTTTGGGGTTTTTGGAAGTTGTATTTTTGTTAATTTAGTCTTCTGTAGAGTTTGGAAACTTGGAAACTTAATAGAAGACTTTATCAGAATACTGCTTTATTTTTAAATAGACATTTAGAAAGTTCTGTGTGTTTGTTATTTAATCAACAATTAAAACTCAATGACTAAATGCTTCATATCTGAAATCAATAGGGATTTTCTATGAGCCATGACTGTAAAATCAGTACATTATGAAGAGATTTGCATATGTTAATTCTTTCATTAGAAGGCTTTTGTCAAGAAGATGCTGCAATGCACTAAGCACCATGCGGTTCTGGTAAAATGTTAACTCTGCTCTTAGTGTGTGTGTCTGTGTGTGCGTGTGTCTATAGTTAGAAACATAAAGATGTTAAGATAGGAACATACCTTGTTAGAGTGAGTTCTTTAACACAAGTGTTTAATATCTTACTCTCAGAACTTCTTTAGAAAATGGAAACTAAAAAAGATTAAAATGTAGATAAATTGTTTATAGCCTCAAGTTAATTAGTAAATACACACAAATGACCAGGACAGAAGACCTTTGGCAATATTGCCAAAGTGGCCTCACAGTAAAAAACTAAGGGGTATCTGGGTGGCTCAGCAGGTTAGGCATCTGCCTTCCACTCCGTCCTGATCTCAGGATCTCAGGGTTCATCCCCCCGACCCCACACACCCCCCCCAATCTGGCTCACTGCTCAACTAGGAGTCTGCTTCTCTCTCTCCCTCTGTCCCGCCTCCCACTCTCCTCCCCAGCACCCGCCATGCTCTCCCTCTGTCAAATAAATAAAATCTTAAAAAAAAAAAAGTTACAAAACTGAATTCTAAAGTAACTTTGACTTTGAAGCCCAGATAAGGAGTTAAATGCTTAAGCATTCAGCCTTTAAATACTCCAGCTGCGGTCACCAGATATAAAAAGAAAACAGGATACTGAAATTTAACTACTTGCTTATTCACTCATTTAAATTATTTAAAGAGAGTATGTTGAGCAAATTACATAACCGCTCTTTGCTTCAGTTTTCTGGTCTATAAAATGGGGCTAATAGTTGTACCTACTGCACAGGATTATTGTAATTAAATGAATTAATACACAAAACATACAACAGTGCCTGGAACAAATGGCAGTAGTGATGGTTACACATAAGACTTTCAGGATTCAAGGATTTTTTTTTTTAAGTCTGTTATATTAAGGTTACCACCTTAAGAAGTTTAAAAGAAAAGCTTCAAACGTACATTTTCAGCATTTAAAGATCCGTTTGATTTAGTGTTAGAAAAGGCTACAGTTTTGGAAGATAAAAGCAGTTTTTATAAGTTACTGAATTTTCAATGAGCAATAAAATGTTGGTTGCCTAGTTTTTAAATTTTGAAACAAGCTACCAAATAATATATTGATACACACATTTGTATACACGTATTTGTATTGTATTTCTAGAGATGTGTTTTTTCAAAAAGAAAGAAAATTGAACATGCAATGTCGTAATTCTTAACACTAACTTTGTGCAATGCAATTTTCCATGAAGGACTTGTAGAAGGTCTATATTGAGGGAATTACCTTCTGGACACCAAGAAGTGATTACTCACTGAGCTCTGGGTCATTAAATAATAGCAAACGTGGAAATAAACCCTTAAAGCTTTTTACCAGCCCACCAAGTTTAACCAGCCCCTTCTTAATCCTCTGATTCTTGAATTTTTTATGTGTTCAAAGGTAGGGATGGGGGATGGAACCTCCTTGAGAAATTGACAAAAGTCATGGGCCTTCTCTCCAGAAAATTCACATAACATCATTTCACATTCAATTTCAGGGGCTTCACGACCAGAGTTCAATCCATAGTGCTCTCAATTCCAAATGGTGATAATTTGATTTTATCCTGAAATTAAATTTAATAATTTAGAAAAATATCATTTATCCAAATGAAATATGGATGAAATTATTGGCATAGATTTAATTTCTATGTAAATGTATTAGGTTATGTTTTTATCTATTAAAGTTGTTATCTATCTCTTGAAAGGAGAGCAATTACTTTCAAGGCTATGTGTCATTGTCTTAAATTGTTTGTAGAAAGTACAGAGCAAGAAATATGGGCAAAAGGGTATGTTCTATTCAACACTAAGTAAAGGAAACCCAAAAGGGTAAACTGTAGTTATGATCATACTGATTCCAACTATATATTATAGTGTTTGAATAAGATAGTCTTCATTATATTTTTTTTAAGATTTTATTTATTTATTTGTTAGAGAGAGAGAGGGAGAGAGAGCGAGCGAGCACAGGCAGACAGAGTGGCAGGCAGAGGCAGAGAGAGAAGCAGGCTCCCTGCCAAGCAAGGAGCGGGATGTGGGACTGGATCCCAGGATGCTGGGATCATGCATGACCTGAGCCTAAGGCAGCTGCTTAATCAACTGAGCCACCCAGGCATCCTGATAGTCTTCATTTTAAAAAACAATCAAAGTGCTCCAGAATAACATATTTGACAGACATGGTAAAAATGTGGGCACTTTTCCTGGTGAATAGGTTCTTGCTATCCTCCCAGTAGCATAAATGGGTAGAAAACACCAAGAATGCTAAGGTATTGGCTGAAAAGAAAAATTCATTTAGATGGCACTACATCAAATTTATCTAAATTTTGCCTATGAAACAAACCTGAAATTACAGACATTTAGAGTTCCCTCACTTTATGGCCAATGGCTAAAGTCATACACCATAAGCCCATTAGAATTAGAGGCAGATCCAGAGCCCCGGTGGCTGTCCCAGCAGGTGTTAAGATAAATTGCAAACTTGCAGCCTAACAACATTTGGTATTATAGTATAGAAAAGTTTTCCTATTAGCCCTTCAGGCTTCAAGCTGCTTTTCTGGGAACAATAGAGGTCACAGCACAAAAAAACAAAACAGAACCAGCCGAACTTTAATTGAAATCCTTTTGTCCCCACTTCAGTGTTCATAACACCACAAACTTTTCACCTGAGTGTCAGGAATATTTAAAGCAAGGACTGGCCTCATTACTTTCATTACATTCAATTATTAAAATTATCATGTATTAATCTTGTAGGACTATTAACCTAAGTACTATGGTGACAGAGGGAGAAGCTCTCTACCCCTCACATGGCTACAAACATAATAAAAGGAGGTTGTAAGATGCATAAACACAACCAGGTTGCTCTCCGTTTGTACCAACATTATTACTCTACAATATCAAGGATTCTGATCCTTTGCCCCCATGCACACCTGCCACAAATCTAGAAGGGAGGAAAGGAGAAGAGAATGAAACTCAAGGTTGGGGGAGGAGGTAATTGATGATGAAAAATTTGTACCCATTCCAAATGGGGAACAGACTCAAGTTCATCAATTCCTGTTCATCAACCACATCTCAAGACCCAGAAGCAAAGAACCAAGGATTTGTTCTGTAATTAGTGGGAAAAATCCAAAGACTTTCATTACACTTTACAAGACTTACTTTTCTGTGTTTTTCTCTTTCTTTTTCCCCTACCCCCAAGTGATTTCAAATATAAAAGGTCATTTTAGAGATGATTTGGAGATAAAGCAGGAAGCTTTTTATCTTTATATTAATCAAGAACTATAGGGAGGCATTTCAGAGTCTCTAGGGCATCTTGAAAACATTTGAAACTCGAATGTGAAGAAAATGTTATGTACTTTAAAGCATTCTTTGTCATTACAAAGAAATGCAAAACCCAAAAGCAAAGTTTTCAAGGACAGCACAGCACATATGCCCATATGCACATTTCCTTTGTTGGATTTTAATAAGACAGTTAAACTATTCAGAATTGCCTTGTGATTTACAGTGTCCACGTTGAAATGGCAAAGAATGAACTGATTTTTAAACTTAAAGTATTTATAAAGCCCATATTACTAATACCTTTGAAACACACAGCAGCTTTAAAAAAATGATTGAGCTCCGGAAACCCTTTCAAAGGTTCTTTCACAAGTCTCCTTTGAAGCCCACTTCATGAAGAAAATGCTGCTGTCTAAAATTCTTCAGCTTGGAGAATACAATGTTATTATTGTCTTGCACTTCAGAGCTAGGAAAAACACATATTAGTTTTCTTGGCTCTAAGGTTCCATGCCTGAGCAAGCATATGGATTTGTTCCAGATAGAAGTTTTCAAGGAATTTTGCTTACAAGGAAGTGTTAAATCAGATATTTTAATTAATATTCATATTTACTTTGTTGCTAAATGAAGTTAAGGATTCTATTGGCATGGATTAACTGTCATTCTCATAAATCTAAAACCCTCTAGAGGCTTTTACTGTGGGAAGAGAGTCGGATGCATTAACACTCCATTAATATCTTCCTTGGAAACATTCTTTTTAACATTTATCTCGTCATCATTTCCTGAATCTGTAATGAAATGCTTGTGCTGGCATTTAACAAAAGGATCGTGTCCAGAGCCTAATGAAGTGTTAGACACCAAGGTAAGAAGCAAGTCTGCTGCACTGGCTCTTAGGATCGGATACACAATGGTAATTTCTAGACTATATTTAGCTCCAAAGTCATAGTCAGTAGCCCTAAGACTTAAGGTACAATCTGAAAGAACTTCAAGTTCCAGCGCTGCCTGAACAAGCACACAGAGTTCCATTTTCTAAATCATAAGCCAGGCACTGAGGTAATTTCCATGTGTACATCCTCTTCTAAAGTGACAGATTTTCTGAAAGTGACATTTTGGAATCACAGAATTTCAGGGTGGAAAAGATCTCTGTGAGGTCACCTAAAGAAGTTTCCTGCCCATTTCTCAAATCCCCTACCACAGTATTCATGCCAAGCAATCCTGGTTCAGAGAGGAGGAACTCACCACCTCATGAGAAAACTCATTCCTAATTCAGACAGCTCAAATTGTTCTACCATTTTTCTGTAGTTGATACTAAACCTTTCTCTTGGGGAATCCCATTTCTTGGTCCTGATTCCATCCTCTGGGGTCCCCAGAACAAGAGGAGTGAGTAGCAAATCTTCACTGGTATAAACTGGCTTGGTGTTTCGATATTCAAAGATTTGTAGAGAAAGAGTGTTGTAAATCGTCGGAATTTTGTTAAGGTTAAAAAAGTCATTTATAAAGGCATAAAAAAAGATATTCGTAGCTTAGCTTCTTCCCTAATTAAATGCTTTATAATAATAGCTTTACTTCTCCTAAGATTATTCATATCATAAGACAACCATAGCCTAGGAAATACTTGCTTATGATAGTTTTACTTGGACAAGGCAAATGGAGTTCTTGGGCTATACTGAATTTATGGGCTAATAATAATCACTTTCATATATTGAGCACTTTACCGTATGAATGGCATTATGCTGGGTGTTTTATATAATAGTCCTAAAGCATAATCATTCTCATTTTACACAAGAGAAAACTAAGGATCAAAAAGATTAAATAGCTTATCCATAGTCACATAAGTACTCAGTAGAGAAGCCACAGGTTCAAATCCAGATTCTTCTGCTAATCCAAGCCCCGACTGCCCCCCACCCTCTTTTTTTTTTTTTTTTTTTTGATGAAGAGTTTCTATGATGTTCTCCATTCTCTTTATTAGAGGATACTACATGTTTGTTGTGAACTGGATGTTTGTGTCCGCAAAATTCATATTTAAAGCCCCAATGTAGCTGTATTTGGAGATGTAGCTTCTAAGGAAGTAAATAAGGTTAAATGAAGTCATAAGGGTGAGGCCCTGATCTGGTAAGTATGAGTGTTTTCATAAGAAGAGATGCCAGAGGGGCACATAGGTGATTCAGTTGGTTAAATGTCTGCCTTCAGCTCAGATCATGATTCCAGGGTGCTGGGATCAAGTCCAACATCGGGCTCCCTGCTCAGTAGGGAGCCGACTTCTCCCTCTACTTGCCACTCCCCCTTGCTTGTGCTTGCTCTCTCTCTCTCTCTTCCCGTCAAATAAATAAATAAAATCTTAGAAAGAAGAAGAAAAAGAAGAAGATATGCCAGAGAGCTCACTCTCTGCCTTAACCATGCAAGGACACAGCAAAAAGGTGGCTCTCTGCAAGCCAGGAAGAGAGCTCTTACCCGAAACAGCCCTGCCAGATTTTGATCTGGAACTTCTAGCATCCAGAACTATAAGAAAATTAGTATCTGTGTTTAAACCACAGACACGTATCTTGTTATGGCAGCCCAAGCAGGCAAGGCCTTTCTGCCATTTTGACATAATCTACCAAATATATAAGAGAAGAGTGACAAAAAGGCATTTGTCTCACCAGGACCTTGATTGTTCTCCCGACCTTCAAGTGACTGTGATCTGATAGAACCAAGGAGAACCACACTATAGTCTCTTTCTCATGGCCCACTTGTTCACTTTAAAGAACCCACTTGAGTTCTTTATAATTCTGTCTTCTCAGCAAACTGAGAGATCTCAATTCTAATACTCCATTACCTTATATGCATGAAAACAAAGCTTTCTAATCTCTATTTATTTCCTGATCATTTTTGCATTGTTTATCCACATTCTTCTTTTCTCAGATATTTGTTATTTCTTTGGACTTTTAATGTTAAAAACCTTGAAGAAACACTTGGTCTAAATTGTAGAAATGTTCAGGAAAAAAAAGATCTCTAGCTTTACAGTTCATTTTGCTTGTGAATTCACTCTAGTCCTCATCTTTACATTATTGTAGGAAGCATATTAAAACATCCCAACATAATCCTTTATTCTTTTTATAATTCTTTTTAAAGATTTTATTTATTTATTTGACAGACAGAGATCACAAGTAGGCAGAGAGGCAGGCAGAGAGAGAGGGAGGAAGCAGGCTCCCTGCCAAACAGAAAGCCCAACACGGGGCCCGATCCCAGGACCCCGGGACCACGACCTGAGCCGAAGACAGAGGCCTCAACCCACTGAGCCACCCAGGTGCCCCCCAACATAACCCTTTAAAAAGCATTCCAAGAATGTTCTAGTAGATTCAGGAATTCTTGAAAATGCAAAAAGGCTCATCAAAGACAAAGCAAGCCCTTCTGTGATAGCCCTTTCAAGTGGTCCCCTCCAGAAGGGTAGCTCATTCCATACTCTGACAAATGAGACATGGTTACTACACCCAGGAGATAATAAAATGTAGACTTCCTCAACTGGGGATAATTCTGAGTCCCTCTAAAGAAATGTGGGAAGAAGAAGCATTTACATAATGCTTGCCTTCCAGATGTAAATAATCTGCTCCCAGGAGCTGATTTGATTAGAGAATGTTTCTGAGGAGATCCAAGGTCATGAATTCAACATCAGTGCACAATTTGCTCTCTTCTCTGGCCAAAAACTAGACTCAAAACTGTTCATCCATCTCACAAATTCAAACTATTGATGGTCTGTGGGAAGTGGTATGAGAAAATGAAGAATGAGCCAATGCAATTTTATCATTATTTCAGGGGAGAACTCTTAAATCTATCATATTGGGAAATATTTGCTGTTATTTCTACATACCAAAGAAGGCAGCAATTTTAAAACGACTTTCAAAATAAATACCTGAAAGAAAAGAGAAATTATAGAAATCGGTGTGGTAGGATACTACCATTTTTAATGCTAATGTATACAATGTGCATGTATTTGTGTGTGTGTGTATTTTCTCAGTGAATAGATGAGAGATTTTATTAAAATTTCCAGTCTTTCTTCTTCTCAATTAGAGACTTTTTCAGGATTCTTTGCTTGTACTTAAATTAATGACATTCAAAAATGCTTGAGTTTGAGATTTTAGGATGAAAGTTCAGTCGTTTGGCTTCTGGTTTTCTAACAACATGTTTAAAAGCATAGATAATAGAGCTACACAGCCTGATTACAAATTCTACCTCTGACACCAGCTATAAAACTTAGGGCAAGTTGCTGACTTCCCTGTGCCTCAGTTTCCTCATCTGTTAGACTTTGAAAAGAATATTTACCTCATAAAATTGGTGAAAGAATTAAATGAGTTAATATATACATAATGTTTAAGACAGTACCTGGTATACTATAAGAGCTACAGTAGTTAGTTAGCATTATAAACTCACATTGTGGCATAGTTTCACGATGAAGCTACATTACAATTCCATATAATTGTGTTTCTGCTACCATCTGTAGTTGGCAGCTTCATTTGATTATAGGGATATAACATGGCAAAGTCACTGCAGTGAAGAAATGTGGTCATTTTATTAAAATCAGCTTGCCCAAGCAACAGAGATATGATATCTTCTCTCCCATGCCATTGCAAAGAAAGTATATCAACTGAAGAAAAAAAAACAGTTTAAAGATTTTTTTTAAAAGAATTTTTTTCTTCCTCTTCCTACTTAAAATTATGTTTTGTTAAGCAGCCCCTGAAGCAATCTTTTCCAACTTCATAATAAAGCACCTAAGGAGATAGCCTCCCAAAAGGAGAAAAGTCATATAAAAAAATGAGGGTAATGGGAAACCCTAACAAGAATCTTGAATAATTTACCACTAATTACAAAGCCAATGAAACCAATCAGGAATTAATCAATAGATTATAACCACAATGGCAACTCTAATTTGGGTCTATGGAGCCCATGTTCCTCATCTACCATCTCTTCTTTGGTTTACAAACACAAGGGCTACAAGAAACAAAATTGGCCGGCTACCCTTTCTCCCAGCTGCTTCTCAAGCCAGTCCTATACTGTTCTCTGCTCAATAACTCTCCTTCCATGGAGACCGAGCTAGAAATAACTGGGCAACAAGTTTGAGAACAAGAGGTTGGGAACAAGTGTTGGTATATTGCATCCTCTAAGTGAGGCAGACAAAGGAAGCTCTCTGAAAGCAATGGACTCCCTATTGCAGTTTCTCATGATTTCATTTGTTCAGTGTATCAGAGAAATGTGGGCTGAGAGAAAAATATAAGAGAAGACACTATTTCAACCCAGCTGAGCTATACTAGATGAAAACCAATTAGACATGAAAAATTGGGCAAGAAGATATACGTATCAAACTTCCAGGGAGTTGCAAATCTGAGGATGGAATAGTATGCATGTCGTCTGAGAATGGGGCCAAAGAGCTCATTGGCAATCGTCAATTATAGGCTTATCTCCCATCTCACAACTGAGCAAAGAAAAATCAAACAAGTAACCTAAGGAAAAAGGTACTGCAAAACAAACTAAGGAGACCATCGATCTATAGAATGAGAGATATCGAAACATTAACGACAGGAAATCCTCCATAGGATGTAAGACAAGAAGAATTCCATGAAGGAAAAGAAATCCAGAAGACAAGAGGGTGTGATTAAAAGATCATAGGATGAACTAAATAGTTGAAGCTTGAGTATGCATGCGTTGGCTTACATGTGTGCACAAGCACGTGCGCGCGTGTGTGTGTGTGTGTAAAGAGAGGAAGGAAGTTAATGTAATCATGCACAATTTTTTTTCAGTTAACATTAAAATGAATAAAAGGGATGTTTTCACTACATCACTAATATCTCTTTCAAAACAGGGCTTTTTAAAAGATGCGTAATATTATATCATGTATGCATTATACTATTACGATTCTCTTAACATCAGATATTTAGGTTTTTAGATTTTCCAATTTTAAAGTATAATAAGCATCCTTGTACTTTCCATTTTTGTATTTTTTATTTCTTTAAGATAAATTCTCACAAGCAAGATTGCTAGGTCAGTGAATTTTCTCCTCTTTAAGATTCTTAATATAAATCAACAAACTGATTTTAAGAAATTTGTTGAAGTTTGCTCCCCTCTTGGCAAAGTTTGTAATTATCCATCCACGTCACTAAATCTACTTCCATGTTGTATCCCACTTTTTAATCTTGAAATTTCATATTTAAAAGTATTATAGTGGTCAAAAGTTCTTACTTCTTAGGTTGAACACTTGACTTGTATTTGTCAATTTGTCATCTTCCATGAATAGCTTGCAACTGCCTCTACTAGATTTTCTCTTAGGGTATTGTGAAATAATACAAAAAATATTGGTCTCTGTCCCTGGTTCATGGCACAGGCTCTTAAAATCCTTGTAATTTCCTAAGTGATATACTAGAAGCATCTTTTGTTCTATATTTGGTCTTTGACTCCCACAGGGTCCTGACATAGAGCTCCTGAAACCCTTGCACTTTCCTGGGTGACAGAGGAGTGTCTTTTGTGCTGATGAAGCAACTCTGGGTGGGCTCATGGTTAGCTCCTGGATGAAAGCTGGTCACCAGAAAAACTAAGCCATAATTAGAAGCTTGGGATTTTCAGCCTCACCCCCCATTCTCCTGAGAAGGCAAAAGGGTGGAAAACAGAATAATCACCACGCCTATATGATAATGTCTCCAAAGTCCCAATAAAACCTATTTAGAAGAGCTTCCAGGTTGAACACATACATGTATTAGGTTAACACACCCTAATTTCAAGAGGACAGAAGGTCCTATACTCAGTACTCTTCTAGACGTGAAATTTTGCAACTCTTTAACTGGCAGTTCGTCTGCATCCTTTATCATATCCTTTAATAAACTAGTAAACATAATTTGAGTGTTTCCTTCTGTCCTCTGAGCTGCTCTAGCACTTTAAAACAACCTGAAAAAGGGTCATGGGAACTCCAGATTTAGAACGAATCAGTCAGAAGCAAGGGCCACAAGCAGGGCTTATAATTGCAGTTTTGTAGGACTGAGTCTTAACCTCTGGGATCCTATACTATCTATAGGTAGATAGTGTCAAAATTGAGTTAATTACAAGACACCCAGTTAGTGTCAAGGAGAATTATTTGGTGGGGGAAAACCTCTACATATTTTGTGATCAGAAGTGTCAGCAATGAAGTGTTCTGTATGAGTAATAAAGAAGACACATCAAGGATAGGGAGGAAGGACTGGGTTTTTGCCTATTTAAGAGGGAAGGACTGTAGGTTTGTTTTTGGTTTTGTTTTTTTCTTTTTAATATTTATTTATTTATTTTAGCGGGGAGGGGCAGAGAGGAAGAGAGAATCTTTTTTTTTTCATTTTTTACTATTTAATAAATTTTTTAAAAGATTTTTATTTTATTTTATTTTATTTTCAGTGTTCCAAAATTCATTGTCTATGCACCACACCCAGTGCTCCATGCAATATGTGCCCTCCATAATACCCACCACCAGGCTCACCCTACCCCCCACCCCTGCCACTCTAAAACCCTCAGTTTGTTTCTCAGAGTCCACAGTCGGAAGAGAGAATCTTAAGCGGACTCCTCACTGAGCACAGAGCGCCATGCAGGGCTCAGTCTCATACACTGAGATCATGACCTGAGCCAAAATTAAGAGTCAAGACACTCAACAGACTGTGTCACTCAGGCGCCCCAAGACTGTAGGTTTCCTAAAATGGGTTTTGAGGGGGACCTGGCTGGCAAGTGGTTAAGCATCCAACTCTTGGTTTCCACTCAACTCATGATTCCAGGGTCCTGGAATCAAGCCCTATAACACACTCCACGTTCAGAAGGGAGTCTGCTTATGGATTCTCTTTCCCTCTCCTTCTACCCCTCCCCCTGCTCATGCTCACTTTCTCTCTAAAATAAATCTTTAAAAACAAATAAATGAAGTAACATAAGATAGGTTTTGGTACTCTTTTCAGTTGAAAGAGATTTTTTACATTAAATTTGTAAATATTGGTGGCATTTTCCCCCTGCCAAGTATTTGCCTTTCATTTTATTTGTGGTATTTTTTAATGGTATTTTTAAATTTCATGTTACAAAGAAAAGTAAAGCAGGGATAAAATAAATTGTACCTAAAGACAATAAAGAAGCAAAAAAAAAAATGCTTAATGAAATATAATCAGTGATACAAAAGAAAAACTTGAGATGTTATCTATTAATGCAAAAAAAAGAAAATAGGGAGAGAACATGTTTGTAGACAAAAGAATGGAAAAACAGTCAATTATTGTGGTATTTCACCAAAGCAATAAAAACAGAAACAATACTAGAAGACATACCAAAGAAAAACTTTCTTAGACTGAAACAGATCACAGACATTCAAGTGAAATGAGCTCATCATATTTCAGGCAAAATTTCCAGAAAGAGATCAATACCAAGAAACATAATGGCAAATATTTTAACCACAAGAATAAGGAAAATATTTAATAAACATTGAAATAGAGAAAGAAGAAAGGAAGGAGGAAGAGAGAGAGAAAGACACATATAAACATACATACAACACAAATATATATCCACAACCTCAGGATCTAGGCAATTCCAATGTGGGGACACCTGATTCTTTATGGAACATAAACAATGCAACATTGGCAGGGGCATATGAAAGACTGAAATTGTAGGTAGGGTAATAGTTTGGCCAGTATCTAAGAGAATGTCATGTGTGATATTAGCAAACTTAACAAAATGAGTGGGTACTATGGAAATGTTTTAAGGAATGAAGTTTTAAATGCCTTTTCCTTTTATGAGTCTGTAGATTTTAATGCTAACTAATAAAATAGGGTACATAAACAACCCAAATATTTAGAGCTACAGAGAGGTATCTTTCATCTGTTTTTTCACATTAGGCAGAAAAATGATTCAAAGTAAGAATTTGAGAATGACCTTAATTTATGAGTTCTGAAATTATTTTATATCGGTTGCATAAACCATATCACCCTTCTGGGTTATGGTAGTGTTAATTTTAAGGGAAAATAGCAAATTGCTTCAGCTCTTCCCACAAGGTTGCTAATATACACCAGATCATTATCCAGAAGCAGACAGCTTGCTAGAATAGTACACAGAAAGTAGCGTTTTAAATGAGCCACAAACCATGCTTCTTGGTTTTGCTTACATTGGTTCCACACATTAGGAAAACAATTGGTTTCACAGTAAATTCAGTGATGAAATAAATTATGCATTTGCCCATCAGGTTAGGGAAAATACATTCTTGTGGGAAACCAAGAAGGACAATGCAGGAGGGAGCAGAGAATTTGTGCTATTTGACTATGGTGACAAATTCAAACAGCTGGGGCCATGAACCCCAAACTCTCATTTTCATTCCCTTGCATGCCTTAGAGCTTTGGTACTTGTCACCCACAAGAACAGAACACACGAAACACAGAGAAAGGAGCAGCTGCTCAAAAAGACTGAGGACTTAGTAGGCTGCTCGCATTCAGCTACGTTTCTGAAAGCCTCTCACTCGGACCTACCACCTTCAGCCTTGAGGACTCCTCTGTTTTCCATAAGAAATGCATTCAACCCTCAGTCTCCACATATTTGGGGTTAATAGATCCAATATTTATTGTCCACAAAATGGATGTCATTGTTTAAATCATTCACTGAATATTGACAGCAATAAGAACTATGAGCACGTATAACAATGGTCTGCTTTTTAAAAATTATACCACAAATTATTGAATCGCTAAATAAGATGTTACAGAAAAAACATCTAAGTGAGTTTATACTCTACAAACTATGCAAAAGCACTATGGGTAACACAACACTCAATCTCTATGCTAAAGAAATTTACACACTGGTTCCAAAGGTAAGTAAGAGCATATAAATTACTGTAATCAAAGGAGAATGCAGCAATTTCTCTATAAGAAATAAAACTAAGTGTAACACAAGTAGTCAATAGAGAGCAATTTGTTCCTACAGAGTGCAAAGGAGAGCTACGTAAGTTTAATAGCTGAGTCTTAAAGGTCAGGTAGGATTATAACTGGAAAGGGACAGCCAAGGGAAATGCCTAATCTGCTTGGGACACAAGATTAATTTAGTTTGACTAGAACAGAGGGCATGTTGAACAACAGTGATAGCCAAACCTGGAAGACAGACCTGGCCTCATGGTGGATGGCCATATATGTCAGCCTAAGTCACTGAGTGACAAGTGACTGAGTGACAAGGTGTCACTGAAGAATACAAAATATTTGCTTTAGAGAAATTAATCTAGTGATCACAATGAAAAAATAGTCAGGAAATCCAGGGGGTGAGGTAGTACAATAGACTTTGCAATAACCAAAATGAGAAGTAGTGTTGAACCTTGAACAACATGAGGGTTAGAGGGGCCAGCCTCCTGCCCAGTCAAAAATCGAGATACCTTTTTACTCCCCAGAAACTTAACTAATAGCCTACTGTTGAACAGAAGCCTTATCAGTAACATAAACAGTGGGTTAATACGTACTTTGTATGTTATATGTATTATATACTATACTTACAATAAAGGAAACTAAAGAAAAGAAAATATGAAGAAAATCTTAAGGAAGAGAAAATACATTTACCATACTGTACTGTATGTATCCCAAAAAAATCCACGCATAAGTGGACTCATGTAGTTCAAACAGGTGTTGTTCAAGAATCAGCTCTAGTAGGGCTCCTGGGTGGCTCAGTGGTTAAAGCCTCTGCCTTTGGCTCTGTTCATGATCTCAGGATCCTGGGATTGGTCCCTGCATCGGGCTCTCTGCTCTGCAGGGAGACTGCTTCCCCCTCTCTCTCTGTCTGCCTCTCTGCCTACTTGTGATCTCTCTGTCAAATAAATAAATAAAATCTTAAAAAAAAATCAGCTCTAATAAGTTGACTAAAGGTTACAGCTGAAATGGTTAGTGTTACAGGCTGAACTGCATTCCCCCAAATTCATATGTTGAAATCCTAACCCCCAGTGTTCCTATATGCTGCTATATTTGGAGATAGGTTCTTTTTTTTTTTTAAGATTTTATTTATTTATTTGACAGAGAGAGATCACAAGTAGACGGAGAGGAAGGCAGAGAGAGAGAGAGAGAGAGGGAAGCAGGCTTCTTGCTGAGCAGAGAGCCCGATGTGGGACTCGATCCCAGGACCCTGAGATCATGACCTGAGCCGAAGGCAGCGGACCAACCCACTGAGCCACCCAGGCACCCCTGGAGATAGGTTCTTAAAGAGACAATTAAATTAAAATAAATTCATTAGGTGGTACCTGGGTGGCTCAGTCAGTTAAGCATCTGTCTTCAACTCAGGTCATGATCCCAGAGTCCTAGGATTGAGTGCCACACCAGAGTCCCTGTTCTTTGGGGAGCCTGCTGCTCCCCCTGCTTGTGCTTTCTCTCTCACACTCTCAAATAAATACATAATTTTTAAAAAATAAAATAAAGTAATTGGACTGGGCCCTAAGTCAATATGAATGGTGTCATTATAAAAGGAGGAAATATGGAACCAGACACAGAGGGAAGACCATGTAAAGACAGAGAAGATGGCCATATAAGCAAAGGAAAGATGGCACAGAAGGAAACAATCTTAATAACATCTTAATCTCAGACTTATAGCCTCCAAAATTGTGAGAAAATAAATCGCTAGGGTGCCCGGGTAGCTCAGTTGTTAAGCATCTGCCTTAGGCTTGGGTCATGATTCCAGGGTCCTGGGATCGAGCCCCACATCGGGCTCCCTGCTGGGCAGGAAGCCTGCTTCTTCCCTCTCCCACTCCCCTGCTTGTGTTTCCTCTCTCGCTATTTCTCTGCGTGTCAAATAAATAAATAAAAATCTTAAAAAAAAAAAAAAAAAGAAAGAAAGAAAATAAATTTCTGTTGCTTAGGACACCAAGTCTGAGGTACTTTATTATGGAAGTCTTAGGAAACTAATATAGACAGAAATAGACAGATGTGAGAGATTTGGGGAAAGACTAATTTAGAGCTGTGGGAAACAACTAGAAGGAGGTAATGGAGAGGAGTAAAAGTTCAGAAGATAGGAGTTTGGATGGCCAGGAAATAAGAAATAACAGACATTAAGGACACTGGGAGAAGCTGGTTTGAGGAAAAATGATAATTCAGCTTGAAAAACATTAAGTTTGAATTCTTTTTTTTTTTTAAGATTTTATTTACTTATTTGACAGACAAGTAGGCAGAGAGGCAGGCAGAGACAGAGAGAGGAGGAAGCAGGCTCCCCGCCAGAGAGCCCGATGTGGGGCTCGATCCCAGAACCCTGGGATCATGACCCGAGCCGAAGGCAGGGGCTTTAACCCACTGAGCCACCCGGGCGCCCCTAAGTTTGAATTCTGACAAGACATCCTTACAAAAGCATAAATTAAAGTAATTGCAAATGTGGCAAAGGAACTCAGGAAAGAGCTAAATTTTGGAGTCATCCTGATGTAAATGGAAGTTGAAGCTATAGGAATAGAGGTTTTCAGTAAGGGTATGAAAAATAAGAATAAAAAATTGAGGGGCGCCTGGGTGGCTCAGTGGGTTAAAGCCTTTGCCTTCGGCTCAGGTCATGATCCCAGGGTCCTGGGATCGAGCCCCACATCGGGCTCTCTGCTCCGCGGAAGGCCTGCTTCCTCCTCTCTCTCTGCCTGCCTCCCTGCCTACTTGTGATCTCTCTCTCTGTCAAATGAATAAATAAAATCTTTAAAAAAAAAAAAAAGAATAAAAAATCGAGACAAAACTTGGAGGAGGACCTAAGTCTCATTGACAAAATGAAGGGTCAGAGACTGAGGGAAAAGAGTGGTCACTGAAGTCTTCAGGTTTTATGGCCTCAAAGCACAGAAGTAACTTAATCACCACTTCTACTTCATTCTTTATTCTCCTGATGTACAAATTTCTGTCAAAGACCTGACATATTGTTCAGTGCCTTTGTTAATGGGTAACCAGATGCTGAATGGGAGTTCCTCAATGTTCCTATTAGTCTCTGAGTTGAGGCCCAAGAGGCACTAAGTATGTCACATTATACAGTTGCCACAACTGGAGCTGGATGGCTTCCTCTGGTTCTTACACAGAAGTTGTAGAGCAGCCCTACTTTGCCCCAACAGATACTCCCCCTAGCATACATGTCATACAAAAACTGAAAACTAGGAATGAGGGTGAGAGAAAGAGCTGAGTCACCACCTTGTTAAGGAGTGATGTGTTTGTGGTGATGGGAAGAGGGTATTTGCCACCCATCTCCATTCATTGTACCATAGGATGAGTCTGGGGATGCCATATAGGAAAAATGGTTGGCATTCTGTCCTTCAATTAGTTATCTACTTGGGCAGTGGACTTGAACATCATCTTTACCTGTGCTAGTCCAAACAGAACTGAAGGTACCTAGAGTGTGATGATAGGGAGAGACAGGTACCCAGCAAGACAGTTGGACCTCATACTATCCAGGATGGAAAAGGAAGTATGAGTTTCCTGTGGTCTAGTGGACACTGAATCAGGTGGTTAGGCTTGTACCTTGCTGGTTCCCACCTCAGAGAACTACTTACTGGATGAGGGACTCTCATCCCTAGAGCCTCTTTTCATTCTGCATATAGATTTACTAAGCACTTATTTTGTCCTCAACACTATGTGAGCTTCCTAGAATAAACAGATGCATGGAACATAGCACCTGACATACAGGAATTTGCACACACACACACACACACAAACAAAATAGCTTTTTGGGCAGTCACAACTTGTGAGAGTACCAACATGAAACATGGGGACCTAATATCAAAGAGCTGTGATGGTGAGAACTGTTAAGGAATGCAAGAGGTTGACTTATCTGGATCCCTCATCTCAAAGTGGGGCAGAGAAATAAACTCATACCTGCCCCCAGAAGACAGCCAACATTTGAACCCTAGCCCCATAGACAGCAACAAATGTCAGTCAGTACTGGTCAGAAAAACAAAGACAACAACAAAGTGAGGATAAGAGCTGCTCTCCCATTTCAGGAAAGATAAGGACAGAGCTGGTGAAGTTCAGGTCACACTCTCCCACCACCATGCAGAGCTGAAGAAGTGGGGTAAAGAATAAAAAGAAGATGACAGCCTCCCTCACACTTCAGATCCTGGGAGCAACTGGTCAAGACATCCATAGACAGAGGAGAGGAGATAAGATTTAAATCAAGATTGAGATTAAAGTTCTAAACTGGAAAAGATTTTTAATAAATGAAAGTAACCAGAAAATTATGATATCTTTACAAGTTATCCTTGATAAATTAGAAAAAAATTAACAAGACATTGAAAGTAGTGATTGAGGAAAAAAATTAAGTTTCATGTTGTTACTCTCACAAAGTTGTAATGCCCCCCCAATAAACTAGTTTTGAATGCAAACACTTAGATGCCAGTCATTGTGTTCTCTGCACCTGTTTATTCCAGGAAGCTTGCATAATACTGAGAACACAATAAATTTATGTGCAGAATGAAAAAAGATCCAAGGGATAGTAATTTTTGGCAACCACTACAGAGAAACAGGGATGACACACCTTAAGAAAAGGATTTAGATTAGAAACTTGATCCTCAGTGAGCGGGGCAGAAGAGGAGTCAGAGTCTGGAATAAGAAAGTAAAAGATGAGGTGGAGGGTAAGGAAGTAGAAACACCCTGTAAGTATAAATAACTTCCAGAAATCTGGTAATGTAAGGGGAAGAGACATGAGATGGCCCTAGGAAGCCAGAAAATCAAAGACTTAGGATGTAATCAACTTGAGCCTTTTTTAACATCTAAAAAAAGAAACCACTGAAAAGAGAAAGAACCAAGATTTAAAGACTAAAGATAGTAACTGATGAACAACATCTTTGATTAATAGCATTCTCTTTCTTAAACAATTAGACTGTGTCAAACAATTTGTTTTAAGCACTATTATTTTATCTATCTTTAATTATCAAACTCCTTAATGACAAGATCTCAAATATTGGAGCAAGAAGAAATGATTTTGCTAACAATAAAACCACAACTCCTCATCCTGTAAAATGTTTCTCTAAACTATAAAGAGAACATTGCATTTGCAAAAACCATTGTAAAAAAAAAGAATATTTCCACACGTATTTTATTTCCTCTCTTTGAAGTCAGAGGTTATGCCTTTTACAATGTCACATCCCACAAGGTACTAATTGCAGTGTATTACATATCATAAGTGTTCAATAACAGTAAAAATCAATTAACAGATTAAGAAATTAAATTAATTTAAGAAATTAAATTAATCAATTAAACAGATTAAGAAAACAGTTCCATTTATAGTTGCATCAAAGAGAACAAAATATCTAAGAATAAACTTAAAGAGGTAATAAACCTGTACATTGACAATGATAAGACAATGATGAAAGAAAAAGACACAAAAAACATCTAGGGTTCATGGATTGGAATAATTAATATTGTTAAAATATCCATACTACCAAAATCAAACTATGGATTCAATGAAATCCTTATCAAAAGTCCAACAATATTTTTCACATAAATAGAACAAACAATCCTAAGATTTGTGTGGAACTACAAAAGACTCCAAATAGCAGAAGCACTCTTTTTTTTTTTAAGATTTTATTTATTAATTTGACAGAGAGAGAGAGAGATCACAAGTAGGCAGAGAGTCTGGCAGAGAGAGGGCGAAGCAGGCTCCCTGCTGAGCAGAGAGCCCGATGTGGGGCTCGATCCCAGGACCATGAGATCAAGACCTGAGCCTAAAGCACAGGCTTAACCCACAGAGCCACCCAGCTGCCCCATGAGAAGCACTCTTGAGAAATGAGAACAAAGATGAAGGCATCACACTTCTTGATTTCAAACTATATTATAAAGCGCTGGCAATCTAAACAGCATATTTGCAGAAACACAAATATATATATCAATGAAACAGAGCAGAGGCCAGAAATGTACCCATATGGTCATCAATTTATGACACAGGAGCCAAGAATATACAATGGGGAAAAGAGAGTCTCTTCAATAAATGCTGTTGAGAAAACTGAACAGCCACACACTAAAGAATGAAACTAGATCCTAAATTACACCATACACAAAATTCAACTCAAAATGGATTGAAGACTTGAACATAAGACCTGAAATCATTAAACTACTAGAAGAAAACAGGTGGTAAGCTCCCTGACATCAGTCTTGGCAATGATTTTTTTGGGGTTTGACACCAAAAGCAAAGATAAGTAGGACTACATCAAACTAAAAAGATTCTGCACAGCAAAGAAAACCATCAACAAAATGAAAGGCAACTTGCTATATGGGAGAAAATATTTATAACTCATATATGTGAGAGGAAATTAATATCTAAAATGTGTAGAAGACTCATAAAACTCAATAGGGAACAAAAAATGTGATTAAAAATGGGCAGAGGATTTGAATAGACATTTTTCCAAAGCAGACATCCAGATGGCCAAAAGACCTGTGAAAAGATAGATGCCCAACATTACTCATCATCAGAGAAATCCAAGTCAAAACCACAATGAGATTTCTCTTCACACCTCTCAGAATGGCTAAAATCAAAAACTCAAGAATCAAGTGTCGGTGATGATATGGAGAAAAGAACCCTCATGCACTGTTGGTGGGAATGCAAAGTGGTATAATCACTATGGAAAATAGTATGGAGTTTCCTTAAAAAAATAAAAATTGAACTACTATATGATCCAGCAATTGTACTTCTGGATATTTATCCAGAGGAAACAAAATCACTATCTCAAAAAGTTATCTGTTCCCCCACTCCTTTTTCATTGCAGCATTATTTACAATAGCCAAGACATGGAAACAATATAAGAATTCATTGCTAGATTAATGAATAAAGAAAATGTGCTATGTACACACACACACACACACACACACACACACAATGGAATATTATTCAGTCATAAAACAGAAGAAAATATTGCTATTTGAGATAACATGAATGGACTTGAGGGCATTATTCTAAGTGAAATAAGTCAGACAGAGATATGCTTGATCTCACATTTATGTGTTATCTAAAACTAACCAAACTCATAGATACAGAGAACAGGTTGGTAGGTGCCAGAAACAAAAGGGGATGAAATGGATGAAGGTTATCAAAAAGTACGAACTTCCAGTTATAAGACAACTAAGTCCTCGGGATATAATGTACAGCACCATAATTATAGTTAACAGCACTGTATTGTGTATTTGAAAGTTGCTAAGAGAGGAGATCTTAAAACTCCTCAACACAAGAAAAAAAATTTTTAACAATGCATGGTAATGGAATTTAACTAAACTTATTGTGGTAATCATTTCATAGTATGTGAGATCATTATGTTGTATACCTAAAACTAATATAATGTTGTATGTCAATTATCTCAATGTAAAAATCAACCACTATATTATTTCAATTGATTTTAAAAGAAACCTAACTGTAGATAAAGTTCACTGATTCCTTGCAGTAATATATGCTGAGCTTTCATGCCAAGAACTAGTCTATCCTAAGAATAAATGATGAATAAAGAAGATGTCATTTGTACTCCATGGAATACATAGGGGGAACAAGAGAAGGAGAAAAATATATATAATCATGCAATTATATACTCAATCAAGCAAAAGACTGGGTGCATTACTTTATAAACTGCTTCCTTGGGTTCTATCAATCTATTCTATCTATACACTCTGTTCTCATTAATAGCATGAAAATGAGTAATAACTCTTGTGATACATTATGTTAACGGCCTCAATTCTTTGCCACTCCCTATATCCATGTGCTTTGCAATTCCTCCAGTAAAAGGAATGATATTTTTCTGTTCCTTGACCTTGGATTTATCCATGCTTTGATCAAAAGAACACTGGTGAGTGTAATGCAACTCTCCCCCATTTAACACATGGTTGTGCACACGCATGTTTGAGCTTGCCCTCTTACATGTCTACCACTGCCATAAGGAGGACATGAAAGACTTAGCCTACTGTCCCAGGACAAAAAAGGGAGAGGTGTGAAGCAGACTAGTCCCAGCCAGTTACCCTAGTTGAGCCTAATCTAGATCTGCTGACCTCCATCTGACCCACAGACACAGGAGTTTAGTAAACGTTTTTGTTTTGTGTCATTAAGAGAGCGTGGCTCCTTGTTACACAGCATTATTACAGCAGTAACTGATACAACTTTATATATACTTATGTCAATAGATCCTAATGCTGTGTTCATCTGACAGAACAGAACAAGCACTGTACTGGCATGGAAAAAAATGTTGTAGGATATGTGGATGTGTCTGGACATGTAGTTAGGTGTTACAATCTCAACAGTGAGAAACTAAATTCCCAGTACATAAATTACATAAATAGGAGAACCAAGTAGAATATCAGTCCACTTCTCATTACCAGACTTCTTATCCTTACCAAATGAAGTTCATGACTTAGCCCTAAGACCTAGCTAAAATTTACTGTTTCCCAGACTGTCATATTGAACAGATCATGACATACAGAAGCCAAGGAAAATATATAAAATTCATGTTTTGCTGGGTCCCACATGCTGTGGTGTTTTCAAACCCACATGCATCCACCAAGAAGCACTCAGAATGTTTGATTCTGAAAAAAAATTCCATTAACAAGAATAGAGTACAGAACAAAACTCAACAAGTCCCCCCATATGTTTTTCATTTTCTTGTATTCTATAAAGGAAGTGAATGAATGTGGTATTGTACACTGGATTCCCAGCCCAGAAACTTCTAGCTATTCTTTTTAATTTCATATTTAAAGAAAGCCCTGGGTTACCCTCTGCCCTACTTCTGAAATAGCAACAGTAGTAAAGGAGGTAATCTACCAAGAAGTAAATGTTGTATCTTTTCCTAGTGTAACAGGTTTGGACTTGTGCTTCATGCTTAATGCTAAGATGTTCTCCATGTTTTGTATACAGGTTGCCAGGATCCACCAGAGAGGATAATGTACCTCCACTACAAGAAAAGAGACCTCTGGCAAATCACTACTGCAGTGTTAAAAGGAAACTCACTCAGGTAGCCTTCTTTGCTCTTAAAGTCCAAAGTAATATTTAAAGATTATGCACTCAGTCTGGATGCCTATTTAAAGTTAGCTATCTAGGGGCTCCTGAGTGGCTCAGTCAGTTAAGCGTCTGCCTTCAGCTCAGGTCATGATCCCAGGGTCCTGTGATCAAGCCCTGCATTGGGCTCCCTGCTTAGCAGGGAGCCTGCTTCTCCCTCTGCCCCTCCTCCCACTCGTGCTCTCACACTCTCTCTCTTTTTCATTCTCTCTTTCAAATAAAAAAATAAAATCCTTAATGTTAGTTATCTAAACAAAAACTTCTCTCATTGCTTGGAATGTATAAAAAGATAGGTATTATATATATGCATATGTCTATATATACATACATAAATATATATTTTATATATATTTTGTATATTAAATGTGTTAACCCTAATACAGCTATAAACACAGACACAAAGCATGTATCTTTGATTTCATTCTACCAGGATCCTACAATGAATATGACAGCACTCTATACTTCAAATCTTTCAGAAAAAGGTTGTTGAGGTGTTTTTTTTTTTGTCAAAAATATGGAATCTATCATTTAAAAAAATTAGTGCATCCCATGGGTAAAATGAAAACATTTCAAAGGATTCTTCTGTGCATGTAGAAGTAAAAACAGACAAATGTATTCCATCTTCCATACCTTACACATCAAAACTACTACCTTCATAGTGAATTTAACAAGAAAGTTATAGCATTCCTGAGCAGCACAGAAAATCAATCAATTGCTGAGACATTTTGATTATCAATATGCAAATGCTGATAGGTGCCAGATGTTTGTTTCTTTTTTTTTTTAAGATTTTATTTATTTATTCGACTGAGAGAGAGAAAACGAGGAGGGCAGGGAGGGAGGGGTAGAGGGAGAGGGAGAAGCAGAATCCTATGCGGCTCTATCCCAGGACCCTGGGATCATGAGCTGAGCCAAAAGCAGATGCTTACCTGACTAAACCATCCAGGTACCTCACCAGAATTATTTTAGAAAGGCTGGTCTTTAACATAATTATCAGGTATGATAAATTCAGGTAATCTTAAAATTCAAAAACTTTTGGATGAATAGTATTGCTGTTTCTTGTTATTCATTGTCCATTTAAAATCCATTAACCAGAGATATATAAGTTCCACAAACACATATATTCAGTCAAACTATATATGCTCAAATATTAAATAGCTGAAGTCAAATGACAATATTTTTATATTTCACATTAAAATATGCAAGCTCTCATTGGGAAACATCTAAATTCAAAGTCAATATCTTATTTTCATAAAGCTAATAGTATAGAGGCATTTTCTAAACCTATATTCCATTTAAAATACCAGATGAACATCTTAATCCAGAATCTTTAAAATCAACTAATAACTTCTAAGAGCTAATACTGGCAACATGCTAAGTACTATTACACCTTCAAACTGACTGGATTCAACAGATAAATAAGTCATTCATCCTATCAAAATATTCTATATTCCATGAAATTAATTAACAGGTATTAGTGGAATGCCACTCTAGTATAGACTAGATTATTCATTATACACCTGAAACTTTAACATGTTCCCCATGTTTATCCATCCAATACACTCTCTCATTAATAAAAATCTATCTTAAACAACCCCTGATCCTCAACAAGATTTTTTATTTTTGTTGGGGTATACATGTCTTACAATTAATTTTTCCTTAATACCTGCACATCAATGGTTTGCTTTTACTTTGAACCTTTTCCTTTTATCTTACCATAGTTGTTTCAAAGATGAGTGCAGGGTTCTGACCAATAGTTACTTCTTTTGTAGATTCTAACCCAACACAACACTGGCCTGAAGGCCTTCTTCAGAAATAACTCATCTCTTTTCAGCTTCCCTAGCCATAAAGTCTATTTTTTTAACTGCCTCAGATTCTATCTATCCACACACACAAAAAAAAACTGATGTGTAGATTTAATATTATGCACTTATCAAGAGAAAAACAATGTTAAAGACAAATTACCTTTTATCTCTCTTGCAGACATCTTGACATCTGATTTCACTCTTTTTAAATATTCCAAGGAACTCTACTAGTACTCTAGAGAACACTCCTTTCACCTCTTAAATTCACTCATAGCTAGGTAAAAGCCATTGAACAGTGAAGTCCTACAGAGAGACTCTTGAAAGACTACAGAGGACATCAAGGAAAGAGATGTCACCCAAAAGTGTTAACACCCTGATTGCATTCTGTGGAGCCTCACACTAACAGACACAGAAAAGTGTTACAGATAAATCTGTTTCGGCTGTGATGAGAAAAACACTTCATAATCCATAAAATTACTACTCCTGCCATGCCCACACTTAAAATGGTTTACAATTTAAATCCTTAATAATGCTACACATGTTTAGGATGCCTCCCTGAAGACTTCTAATATGTACATTTGTGAAGAATCTGTCAAGTTCATGAGATTATGCTAGTACTTGAAACTGGGATAATAAAGGATAGCTCATGCTTTGAACGCTAAATACTTCCCTGTACAGCATTTATAAATTACCACTGGTGACTCAATCTATGCTAAACCAAACATATGTGGTCACTTATTCAAAGAAAATGTATCCTGTTGGGATAACAGGGAATGTTTTACACTGTGAGGACTGCACAGTTAGAGGGAGCTGAACTCCGTACCCTGAGAATTTGATTAGTGTGGCCAAGTCCAGATCTTTGTTTCACCTTCTATTTTATTCCCTTATAGCACCTGACATCGTTTTAAAATTTTTTCCAGAATTTTTAAAAAATGAAAAGGATCATTAGTCAACTAATTCTAAGAAAAATGTTTGTTAATAATTTTATTTAACAAATTTTATTATTTCTAACTTTAATTTTAAAGTGATAATTGGTAAAATCCGAGGTATTCCTTTCACATTTCTACCACCATATCACGTACTTTTGGCACACAACTGAAATTACATTTCCAAAAATGGCATTACAAATGTAAATCAGCTATCATTCATATTCTCCCCCTTAGAAGCAAAGCTATAATATAGGATTAGTTTCCTGAAGAAAAGTCTAACACCCAACTTTGGTAGAAATTTCTGATGACTATAATTCAATAAAGTAATGCAAGTCAGTATACTCCTAATAGAAGCCAATAGGAATGTTTGTAATACTCTGGTTAGATCTCTTCATGTGTTAGGACTGTACTTCCCTCCTTCCTTGGGAAGGCAGCATGGTCACATGACTTGATTTGGCCAATGTAATGTGAGTGACAGTGACTGAAAGTCACCTGCAGTTGGAAGCTTTAAAAGTTAGTATATAATTTAACATGCCTTTTCCCTCTGCGAGAGTGCCTGTCAATCTCGGAAAGAGGGCTACTCTATTAGCCAGGATCCTAGAATACTATACTAACAAACTGCAGCAAACCCCCCAGCTGACCTGGTATATAATATACATGAAGTGTCAGCAAGAAATACACCTTAGTTATTACAAGCTGCTGAGATTTGAGGATTGTGGGTTATTGTGGAGAAACCTAACCTAAAGTAACTGATGTATACTTTTTTTTTTAAGATTTTATTTATTTATTTGACAGAGATCACAAGTGGGCAGAAAGGCAGGCAGAGAGAGGGGGGAAGCAGACTCCCCACCGAGCAGAGAGCCCAATTCGGGACTCAATCCCAGGACCCTGAGATCATGACCTGAGTTGAAGGCAGAGGCTTAACCCACTGAGCCATCCAGGTGCCCCCTGATGTACACTTTTAGATATTAAACTAGTATAAAGCTCTCTAAAAGACATCTAAATCATTCAGTGACCAATCACATAAATGTTGACTTATTCTGAGGCAACAATATATTGAACAGTAATCTCATTCATAAGTCGCAGGGCGCCTGGGTGGCTCAGTGGTTTAAAGCCTCTGCCTTTGGCTCAGGTCATGATCTCAGGGTCCTGGGATCGAGCCCCGCATCGGGCTCTCTGCTCAGCAGGGAGCCTGCTGCCTTCTCTCTCTCTGCCTGCCTCTCTGCCTACTTGTGATCTCTCTCTCTGTCAAATAAATAAAATCTTTAAAAAAAAAAATAATGTCGCCTTCTGTCTTGCATCTTCAACATCTCTCTCCAGTGGCTCCTTTCACACAGCAGTCAGACAAGCTAAAAGCCTCACTGCTGGTGAGACACCTCCTTTAACCTTGTTATGTCTGAATTTTTTAATTCACTTCTCTTCTCTCTTCACTGTTAATATTTCTGAGGGCATAGACTACAATCACTGCCTCCATTTTCCATTTTACCTTATGCATTCTGGCTTCTACTACTTATACTACTAATGAGTTTCTAACTACCCAGTCCATGGCTCCTTGCTTGCCCCCATTTTTCAATTTTTCTTTCATATTCAAGAATGATTACCATCCCTTATCCTTGCAATTCCTCCTTTTCCTTCTGTGATATTATATCATTTTAGTTCTCCCTAAAATGTGTCCTATCAGTCTCCTTTGTTGGTTCTTATTTTTCTTCTATTTCTCTCTATATAAGTATTCCCCAGAGTCTTTTCAGATCTTTCATTCCTTTTCCATCTCTCCCTTAATATCATCTACTTGCACAGCTTCAACTGTCATTAATATACAGATGATTCCCAAGACTCTCTACCTTCAGCTTGTTTTCTGCTTATTCAGTTACCTGATATATATTTCCTCTTGACCATAATGCTGGAACCACAAAAATAAGTATTTTTTAATATCTTCACAAAAATATTTTATTTTTAATATCTATTTCTCCTATTGAATTTTCTTTCTTCATTAATATTCTCAACAAGTCTCAACAGTGTAAAATGATCTTCAATTATTTTCTTTTCCTCATTAACCACGTTCAACCAGTTTTTAAATCCTATCTGTAAATTTAGTATTAATTTAACAAAAGACTACTATGAAAAAAGGCTACATTTTCTGTTGGTATGACTTGGCTTACTAACTTATCATAAAGAACAGAGTTACACATAATAGAAAAATTGAATCCAATAAAGTAGAAAAAGAGTTATATGCCACAACCAAGTAGGATTTATTCCAGCTATGCCAGACTGGTTCAATAATAAAAAAATCAATTAGTGTAATCCATTATATCAACAGGCTAAGGAATAAAATTTGTATCATCATATCAATGGATACAGAAAAACATCTGACAAAATCATAAAAACTCTCAGAAAACTAGTAACAGAGGGGAACTTCTTTAATTTGAAAAAGAACATTTACATAAAACAAACAGCTAACATCATACTTAATGGTGAAAAACTAGAAGCTATCTCTCTAATATTAAGAACAAAACAAGGATGTGCCCTCTTATCATTCCTATTCATCATTATACTTAAAGTCCTAGTTAATTTAGCAAGACCAAAAAAAGATATAAGAATTATATAGGTTGAGAAGAAAAAGGCCAAAATGTCTTTTTTGCAAAATTGTTAATGTAGAAAATCCCCCAAAACTGACCAAAACAAACAACTTCTGGTACTCATAATATAGGAAAGTGGCAAGATATAAGGTTAATACACAAACACAGCTGCTTCCCTATATACCAACAATGAACAATTGCAACTAGAAATTTAAAACAAACACCATTTATAGTTACCAAAAATGGCAAAAAAAAGAAGCAGATATAAATCTAACAAATTATATAAAGATCTATGTGATGAAAACTACAAAACTCTTATGAAAGAAATCAAAGAATTAAACAATAGAGAGATATTCCACATTCATGAATAGGAAAACTCAATACTGTTAAGATGTGAAACGTTTCCCAACTTGATCCATAGACTCAATGTAATCCCAATCAAAACCCCACCAAGTAGGGGCACCTAAGTGGTTCAGTTGGCTAATCATCCAACTCTTGATTTCAGCTCAGGTCATGATCTCACCAGTGTGAGATTCAGTCTTGATTCATTCCAGGTTCCCCCTGGATGTAAATTTGCTTAAGATTCTCTCCCTCTCCCCCTACCCCTCCCCACCCCCCACAAAAAAACAGCAACTTATTTTGCGGCTATTGACAAACCAATTGTAAAATTTATATGGAAAGGCTAAAGACCAGAAGAGCAAACATAATATTGAGAAAGAACAAAGTTGGACGATTGACACCACCCAACTTTAAGACTTATTGTAAAGCTATAGTAATTAAGACTGTGGTATTGGTGAAAAAACAGACAGACATATGAAACAAAATAGAGATCCCAGAAATAGACCTACACAAATATTGTCAATTGATCTTTAACAGAGGAACTAAGGCAGTACAATGGAGTAAATGTAGTCTTTTCAAACAAATGGTATTGGTACAACTGGACATCCACATGTAAAAAAAAAAATCTAGACATAAACTTTATACCTTTCATAAAAATTAATTCAAAATAGATCATAGATCTAAATGTAAAAGACAAACCTATAAAACTCCTAGAAAATAACATAAGAAAATATGTGTGACCTTGGATTTGACAATGACTTTTCAGATAAAATACCAAAACCACAGTCCTTGAAAAAGAAAATTGACAAATTGGACTTCGTTAATATTAAAATTACAAACTTCTGCTCTTCAAAAGACATTGTTAAGAGATGAGAAGACAAACAAAAGACTGAGATAAAATATTTGTAAAACACATTACATATATCTATAACTATATTTTATATTTGTGTGTATACAAATATGTGTGTATATATATAGAGAGAGAGAGCAGGCGATGTAGGTATCTATATGAGAGATTAAATATTTATATATATTAAATATATATTTAGTATATATTTATATATTAATTAAAAATATTTAATATATATTTATATGAGAGACAGGAGGATGAGAGAGAGAAAGTTTGAATAATGGTAGAAGAGAGGCAGGAATAATCAAATAAATAATACTCCATCTCACCAAAAATCTCAGAACTAGGAAATTACAGATTGAAAAGTGCACCACCAGAAATACCCATCTTAGCGAATGAATAAGACTCACACAAAAGCATTTCATACTACAATTTCAGAAAATTGTGGATAAAGAGAAGCTTCATAAAATTACAGATAGAAAACCAGAATGCCTGGGAAGAATAGAGAATCAGAAATGCATTCGAATTCTCAGCTAGAATAATGGAAAGTGGAAGACAAATGTGGCCAAAATTCTGAGCTAAAATGATTTCCAATTTAGAATTCTTTCATAACTAAACTAAAAAACCAAACATGGCAACTGAATAAGGACATCCTCAGACATAAAAATCTCAAAAATTAACTTCTCATATACCCTTTCTCAGGACTTAATGGCTGATGTAGTCTGCCACACGCAGACAGTCAGCCAAGGAAGAAGATAGGAGATCCAGGAAGAGGCAGAAGAAGCACAGAGAATGCATAGACCAGGCTGAAGGGAAGCTTCAGAACAACAGTTTCTCCGGCATAGAAAACACCAGTCCAGAAGGAAAGTAGATTGAAAGCTCCAAGAAAAGCGTCACCAAGAAAACAAACAAAAAAGAATCTTATAGGTTGTCTGAGGGGTTGTGTTTGTTTGTTTGTTTGTTCATTTTTTTACCACAGTGACATGAATTTGATAGCTTTGAAAAAGTATCTTAAGGTGAAGTGAATCTTAAGAAGTATAGAAAGTAAAGAAGTAAACAAAAATAAGGCAATATCTAATTCCAAGGGGAAATGTCATCATAGGACACTACGTAACTCAATTGTGACAAACTTCTATGTAATCATAATGAAATAATCATTGAATAATGATTGAACAACAAAAAATGAGACAGCTATATTTAAAGGGTAGGAGGGAAATATATGTGTGTATTGCGGGGTGAGCCATTGCGGGCATAAGAGAATAAAATCTTCATCTTAAAAGGCTAGATATCAATGGAAAATGTGTGCAGACTTTTTAAAATAAAAAATAGTCTTGGGATGCCTGGGTGGCTCAGTTGGTTAAGCAGCTGCCTTCGGCTCAGGTCATGATCCTAGTGTCCTGGGATCGAGTCCCACATCGGGCTCCTTGCTTGGCAGCAAGCCTGCTTCTCCCTCTGCCTCTGCCTGCCACTCTGTCTGCCTGTGCTCACTCTCGCTTCTCTATGACAAATAAATAAATAAAATCTTTAAAAAAAAAATAAATAAAATAAAAAATAGTCTTGCAAGCATATTAGTTAGAAATAGGGAGATAAATAACAGAAATAACATCTAAATAGTTTCATGTGGTTGTTTCTATGAAATAGCAATCAAGGGTAGAGAGAGAATGGAGCAGGAAAAAAGACTATTTTATCCCACTATGATTGTTTAAGCTATATTCCTATATTAACATATTTATTGGCATTTGTTGGCTGTCAGTTTTGCTTTTACAAGTTGAACTTCTTTTTTGACAACGGCAAATGGAAAGAGAGTTGATATTTTCCTAAGGTCTATCCTGCAAATGAAAAAATTTTCTAAGGTATGTTGAAAGAAATTTATTTTTTAAAGGTGTTACAATACTTACAAAATAAGAGACAAAAGAAGAAAAATATATACCCATACCTCTAAAAACCACTCCTGGTACCCTATCCCAATAAGAATTTGTTCATTACCTTCTTTTGCAGCTAACTGGTACTTCTGCTGATTATAGCATTACTGATAAACTTCATTTTGTAATAGAGTAGTTAAGTAAGTGAATTCTTTTTTTTTAAGCTTTTATTTACTTATTTGACAGACAGAGATGACAGATAGGCAGAGAGGCAGGCAGAGAGAGAGGAAGGGAAGCAGGCTCCTTGCTGAGAGGGATCGAGCCCCTGATTCGGGGGCTCAATCCCAGGACCCTGGGATCACGTTCTGAACTGAAGGCAGAGGCTTTAACCCACTGAGCCACCCAGGCGCCCCAAGTAAGTGAATTCTTAATACTTCCACCAGACTCTACTACGGTGTGTGTGTGTGTGTGTGTGTGTGTAATTTCTTAATTTCTTAATTATTCCAATGTAATGAGATTACTCCAATGCAAAGTATTAACAAGCATGGCAAAAAATAATGAACTTGCATTTGCCCCTTTAATACAAGAAATACATAATTCATTATCTTCTCTAAAAAAAGATTTTATTTATTTATTTGACAGAGAGAGAGCACAAGCAGAGGGAGCAGCAGGCAGAGGGAGAGAGAGAAGCATGCTCCCCATTAAGCAGGGAGCCCAATGAGGGAATCTGTCCCTGGACCCTGGGATCATGATCCTAGCAGAAGACAGCCACTTAACCTACTAAGCCACTCAGGCATCCGTATAATTCATTATCTTAATGATTTAGTGACATCATTACTCTCAATTGAGTTAAGGAAAATCTCTCAGAGAACATGTACTCATCAGCAATGTTGTGTAGAATGTATGTCTGGTAGCATTTCATGCTAAAACAATCATAAAGATGATATGTCTTAAAATAAATTAAAACTTTGTCACAGCCCATTCTGTGCTGGAGACTGTGGGGTTTTCTGCACTATATCCATTCTCCCCACCTTGCTTTAGTCATTAGCTCCTCACACTTTAGCTGGGCATATGGCTACCTGACTAAAGACTACATGTCCCAGCCCCTGCTGAAGCTAGACGTGTTCATGGCCCATGGAGATGCAGGACTTCTAGTTTGTGTACTCAAAAATAAGGAGCAGGTTTTCCATACTTCCAACTGATTAGAATACGGACACAATATGGGGGAGTAAGAACCATAAAATGAAAGGTTGAAGACAGGAGGATCCTGGGTTTCTGATACTGTCAAACTTTGAGACCACCCCAACCACTTAACCAGACCTACAAAAGAGAATAAAAATTTCTATCTTGATTTTCATTCTGTTTTTAGATTCTCTATAGCCTTAGGAAAACCTGTATCCTATCTAATAAAGTTCCACCTAACACTTTCCTCAAATATCATTCAGGGGCTCTCGACAACATATTTATTTTACCAAACACCTTTTTCCAAAAGAGTCCAGCTCACTCTCCATAATTTTTCATCATTTTTCTTCTCAGTGTCTCTGACGTAATACAGTAACAATGCTTTAAATTTGGCTCAACCTCTATATCCTATGACCAAGGTGCTCATGTTAGGCTGCTTTCTGCCCTGGAAAATCACATCTGGTTCTATTTCATTACTGCTAGGCAAGCTAAATTTCCAGTTTTCAAGGACCAAGAAAAAGATTATTTTAACCCATTTTTCAGACAAATTTATTTTCATTCATAGGTCTTTCAATTCACCAAAACTAGATTTAACATAGAAGAAAAGTGATTTAACAGATAGCAACTTATTGGTTTTCCCTAAAGTTATGGCACAAAACAGTTAGTATCCTTCTACTATACACAACTCACCCATAATTAAAAGCTTTTCACATAATAAAAATAAATTTAAAAAATAGTAAGTTTAGATCTCTATCGAGTATTTTCATCTGTTTAGAAAGAAAAACACTGCAAAGCATAAATATTCTGTGCCCTTTTCATTTCCCTTGGCACCTCATTTCTCTCTCCATAAAAAAAGGATAATTATGCCTGCCACAAACTATTTCATGCTGATGTTATGAAGATAAATGAGATAACCTATATACGAAAGCATTTTGTGTTTTTAAGAAGAATAAATGCATCTAAATCCAAGACGGTATAATTCTTTATAATGTTTTCCAGGGACTTTCAGAACAGCTCCAGAGAGTTCATTACCCACAACAAACTTTTGGCACGGAAGGACCACCTTTCTAAAAAAATTTCATCCCCTGCACCTGACAACATTTTTCCATTAATTGAGGGTAAGTCCAGATGCTGTTGTGTTTGGTCATCTCCAATGTTCTAAAAGGATCCAGATTTCTCACTTCAATTTCTAGTACCAATGAAATGAACAAAAAGCCCTCTAAATCACAGAGGTTTCAGTTGACAGGTTAACAGTGAGACCCATTTCAATCAACTTCAAATGCAAAACAGATCTGGCAAGAAGCAGAGAGGGGATAAATGGGAAAAGGAAAGCCCCAGTGTCAGACTAAGGACTCCCTCTTGTCTACCGTCTGCTGTAATACATCAGCGACCCCCAAGGACTGGTCCAATCAGCTGAAATTGGCCTCAAACTCGACCAAATGGGGTTCTTTTCATTGATACTCCTTAGCTGTTTGCAGAAATCTGTTTTAGGTACCTAATTTCAGCGGAGAATTTGGAAATAAAATTTACAATGGCACAACAAAAAAAGCTAGAATTTTATCAATCTGACCCATAAATTATATCCCTTAACCTAATGGCCAACTCATCAGTGACCCTAGCTAACATCCTATTTACCCCCACACTGGGTTCACTAACAGACTTCTTTACTTCTTGGTGATGTGCCAAGTGTTTCTGTGTGCCCCATGCTGCTTTAGGAAGTTGCCAAACAAAGAAATCAGCAATGAGTATGCCAGCTGCCTCTGGACCTCACGGTGTGTATATGTGATATGCCTGAGTCAAGGCATCCCATATCAGATGATCAATTAGCTGTGGGGGCTGGCGGGGAAAGCTGTAACATCTTGGCAGTCTTCCTGGAGCATGGTCATAGTGATGTAAAGTAATATCAGAGTCTGAGTGGATTGGAAGGGATCATCGAGGTCCTCGGTACAGTTCTGTTCTCACTCCTGATGGCTCGTCCCCGAGGCCTCTGTCACTGACAAAGCTCTTAGGATACAGCTCAGGTGTTAAATGTCACTTTTCATTGAAATTTCTCAAAATGCTAATTTTCCGTGGCACAGTTTTTTCCTTAAGAAAATATTGGTAAGGAAACAGCAGCTTGTCTGTTTAGATAATGTGGAAGAAAACAGAAATAATTGGCGAACTGTTGTTTTGAAATAAGCACTAAACATTATGCCATCAATCAGGGTTTGTCCTAATCTTATTTATAAGGACTTAGTGACCACTAACCATACTCGTTATTTTGCATTAAAGAATATTCAGGATGTTGAAAATGGCAGAAACAGATGAAAGTAAATATTTAATTTACAATTCGTCCAAATAGACACGTAGAGTCATGTTTTGAAGTTCAGTACCACCTATATAGCGCTACCAATAACAGTAGTAGAGCATGGTCTGTGAAAGCACTGGTTTTCAACATGACACCATGAAACCAGTTGCTAAGACATTCTTCAACTCCTTCCAAAGTCATTGAAAGACCCTGCCTCATCTTTCTAAAGCAGGCCCCTTATAATCACTTTTCCCGATCATCAACAAGGTGCTTTGCAGCTGAAGAGAGCACGATAGGAAGCAGCACCCATAAACCCTTTCTCTTTCCCATAAACCCTTTCTGTTTGTCCTCAGCTCATTGAAATGTATCATGCACTAAGATGAAAATTTCATCACTGGAACAGCTGAAATAGAAGTAAGGACTCTGAAGCGACCCTTTTGTTTTATCTACCATGCATCACTCTTGGGAAAACTGCTTTGACTAGAGAAATGGGTTCCTCCAGCTCTATTAGCTAGCTGTTACTCTTCTGAACACAGGCAATGCAGTACATCAAAATAATGAAATCACTTAGGATACTCTGTTCTTTTGGTCTGCACACATTCATTCAACCAACATACACCAAGCCATTTTATTTTAGCGGGCACTATTCCACACCCAGAGGTCCCATCCTCTACCTCTGCCCAGCAGAACCTACAAACCCCTGCGGGCAAAAAATTTCCAAGAAAGAAAATACTGTCTATAAGAAAAATATACATTTTTAGATCTCATTCAGGTCATTTAAAAACAGATATTTTTCTCAAAAAGTAATCAGTATAGTGATTTTAGAGTTTTTTTTTAAAAACCTCAATATACTATTCTGTAAAAAGATATTGATTTCATTGAAGACATTACAAAGAATCATATTATGGAGAAAAGTGATAATTGAAATATTTTTGTTTCCTTTTAGGAGAGAAGAAGGTACACATATACAGGAGTGCACCTAGCTTTCCTTTATCCGGCCACATTGGATTTCCTTCATACTAAGCTACAGACAGAGCCATCTCATATGAACTATAAGGTGCCTTGAACAAGATCTTTTCCCTCTCCATCTTCTCTCTTCTCATTTATGCACACAGACATAAACCAGACTATTTCTTGCACTTATCTACCTTCTACTGTTAGCACTATCCTGAGAAAACGAATGGCAAGTGATAAACGAGTTAATTGAATGAAGAATTTTATCATTGTACTGTTGATTATAGTCAGTAAATATCTCATCCATTCCTATGACAGAGAATGTTTTAAACAAATTCTTTTCCACCAGTATCCATTATTAAACCAAGGTGAGTTTTGGTTAACATTTTCAAGTAAACTTAATAGCCTAAGTAAGAGTTCTACGCCACTAACTTTGGCCTGAAAACAATGGGTGTATGCTGCTCCATACATATCCAGAATAAGCTAGTATCTATTTCTGTTTCCAAAAGCAGGTGAAGTTAATCACATAACAATACTGAATGGTAAAGACGTTATTTTTATTATACCAAACAGCTGATAGGAGATTATGCCAGAAAAAAAATCAGAAGTCCTGATGTGTTCGTATTTGACTGGACAACCCAGTAAACTCCAGAAATAAAAATCTCATCCAAGTCGATAAGAATATTTTACTCAATAAAAAAAAAAGGCACCATTAAAATGTAAAATAAAACAGAAAGGGTTAACTGGTAAGCTGTATTTCTTTCCAGATATGTGATATTTTGACATCATTGGGGAAAATACTTCATTTATAAACCCCAAAAAATAGAACAGAAAATGTTATCAATAACAACCCTAGTCAATTTCTTTTGTTTTCTTTCAGCAACTTTTGGTAAATAAAACACAATTATTATCTTTCTAAGACAAGATCTGAAAATTACTATATAAAATAGCTATCTCACTGGAAAGATTATATGCTATCTCACTCTTTACTAATACTAGTGTCTCAACAAAAACACTTGCTCTCAAGAATAAAAAGTAAAATATAATGTGTTCCTGTTAGATATTAATTGTATTACAGTTTAATGAAGGGACCAATTTCAGAAAGGAAAAGGGAGGGTACAACATAAAGGAAAGAAGCCTCAAAAAAATCACTTGAAGAGCTGAAAGCTCCCTAATAGTATAATTATCCAAACAAATTGCAAGTCACATAACATGGTCATTGGAAAACTCCATTTTATATTCAATAGTTATAATATTTTATATTGACATTTTCACAATTCTTATAAAAGGGTATAGATTCTCTGAGTTCTCTGTTTATAACTAAAGATCTTCTTTTTTTTTTTTTTTAAGATTTTATTTATTTATTTGACAGAGAGATCACAAGCAGGCAGAGAGGCAGGCAGAGAGAGAGGAGGAAGCAGGCTCCCTGCTGAGCAGAGAGCCCGATGCGGGGCTCGATCCCAGGACTCTGAGATCATGACCTGAGCCGAAGGCAGCGGCTTAACCCACTGAGCCACCCAGGCGCCCCAAAGATCTTCTTTTGCTTAAAATTTTAAAATTCACTTCTATTCCAAAAGAGTACATAGTCGAATCATGTTCACAATAGTAGCTCTCCCATTTAGGCTTCTGAGCCATCTATGAAATACCACAGTGTCATCCAGCTGCAAGATACCTTAGATGACAGGTGACTTGGACCAGCTTAATTCAACAGCATCAAATAGCAATATGAACCTGTTTTGTTTCCCACTCTCTCTTTAGAATTTTCATAGTGGATCAAGCTCTCCCCTTTCCCCAATGGAAACTCAGATAATCATGACCTTTTGGATGAACTTTAAGTAATATAAATGCCTATATTTTAAGTTGAAAAGCATCTCGCTCTGATACCTAGAAAGTTAGTAATAAATTAAGGCTGTAATTAAGAGTTATTTAACATCACCCCTTATCCCAGCTAGTTCACCAATACCTAAACAAAGCCTGCCCCCTGGGAAGAGGGTAAGTGGAACTTCTCTCTTTCTAGATCACCTCCTATCCCTTCTAGCTGCTTATTCCGACCCTTCCAAGGTGGTGGTTTGACTGAGAAATGGGCGATCATAATTGCAGAGAAAGAACAGGTATTGGCAGTAAAATGTTACTTACCTGGCATTGTCCTAGCTTACTCTAGGCCTACTCTATGCACCTGGAAGATGGTTAAAATTTCTTTCTTTTGCAGGGTGTCTATGAGGGGCTTTGGATCCACCCTCATTGTTGGGGATCCCTGACCCTGCCAAATATACTGGCGGTCTGGTGGTTGTTTTATCTCTTTCTAAGCCCTGAGGAACCAAAAAAATCCAACTGGAACTTCTGTTTAACATCCCAGGAAATCATGTTGAATAATACCTAATATTATCTCACAGTGGCATGCAGCTTCACCTGAAGAATGCAGTAGTAGAAAGAATTTGGGCTTTCATATCCCAAAGACTTGCATTTTGAATTCTAGGATCTTTGTTTCCTGTTTGCCCTTTAAGAGATATAATTAACCTCTCAGAGCTTCAGTTCCCCTGTCTATAAAATAATACACAGATTTCAATGTTTTTAGGGAAGATTCTCTAGTTACGATTCATAAAAGGGCATTAATAATTAGAAGACCTTATAAGAGAACAAGGGGAAAATGGTGTTCTGGTTATCTATTGCTGCATAACAAATCACTTGTAAACTTAGTGACATAGGAGAATAACTTATTATTTTGTTCATGGTTCTGGAGGCTCAGCTGGGTGATTCTCTTATGTAATTACAGGTGATGGATGGGACTATAGTCATATGAAGGCTTGATTGGACTGGACATCCAAAATGGCTCACTCACCTGGCTGGCAGTTGATGTTGGCCATCAGCTGTGTTCAGCTGGGCTGGCAACCGCAGCACCTACACACAGACTCTCTGTATGGCTTGGCATTCTCACAACATGGAGGCTGAGTTCCCCAAACGATCAGCCTACAAGCCAACATTCCAAAAAGCAGGGGGGAGTTTGCAAGACTTCCTAGAATCTAGCCTCAGAAGTCCCACAACATCATTTCTGCCACACTCTGTTGATCCAGAAAACACCAAGACCAGTCTATATTAAAAGACAGGGGAACTGGACTCTACTACTTGACATGAAGAGCAGAAAGGTCCTATAAGAAAAAAAGGGATTACTTTCAGACTAGCTGACATAAATGGATAGAGAGGAAAGTGGGAAGTCAAAAAAGGAAAAAAAATAGTAGTCTAGAGTTCCCTAAAATAAGGTGCACAAGCCCATGAGGTTAAAATATTGTGACATCTTAAGTTTTTATCTTTTACTTTTTTAACTCCTATTTTTTTATTAAGTAAATAAAATATTTGTACTCTGAGCATGAATGGCGTATGCTCAAAAACTTCAATTAACAGAGATGAAAGGAAGGAGTTATCTATTCTCTGCTGCAAAAATGATAGAGTATAAGAAATAGTGACAAAAAAATAAACAAATAAATTTTGTAAAAAATAAAATAAAAATAAAATTTAGAAAATTTTTTAAAAAGTAAAACTATCATATGTTCCAACAATCCCACTTCTGGATATATATACAAAGAAAATAAAATGATATGAAATCAAAAAAGAAAAAAAAAGAATTAGTGACATAAACAGCGCTTGAGTGGTTCATTTAGTTAAGTGTCCGACTCTTGATTTCGGCTCGTCATTAACTCAGGCTGGTGAGATCAACCGCCACACTGGGCTCTAGGCTGGGTGTGAAGACTACCTAGGCTCTTTCTCTCCCCCTCTGCTCCTCCCCATCATTGCTCAGGCTCTCTCTCCACTCCTCTCTCAAAAAAAAAAAAAAAAAAAAAAAAAAAAAAAAAGAATTAGTGAGATAAGTCTCTACTTAACATTCTTCACCATTGAAATAGAAGAAATATTTTTTAAGTACAAATAGATATGCATACTCAAAAATCCTTTGATACCACTGACAAAGAGTCTACTGCCTCTAGAATACTTTCTTTTACAATTCAGTTGCTATGCTGTTGAGGAAGCCCAAACAGCGCAGTAGGCAGGCCCATGTAGAAAGAAACTGAGAACCCTGGTCAACAGCCCCAGTTAAACTCCTATCCAACAGTCAGCACCAACTTGCCAGCCATGTGAGGCAGCTTAGAAATGAATCCTGAAGCCCTTGTTGAACTACCCTAGCTGACTCCACGTGGAATAAGGACAAGCTTGGTAAAAACTGCAGATTTGTGAGCAAATGAAATAATGGCTGCCATTTTGGGAAAGGGTTATTACACAAAAATAGGTAACCAGAACAATGTCCTAAGTTGTCCAAATTGTAAATTTACTTTAATACTGCCTTTGTTCCCCCAAAACTAAAGATGAGTCTTATTTAACAGGAGAACCCATCATCTCTTATTTTATGATAAATAATGCAACAGAATTCTGCTATAACATACTATTCTATCACAGAGATAGGAAAAATAGTGTCCTTTCTACAATAATCTTCATGCCTAACAGTGACCCTACTGTCACACATCAGAATCTGATGTCCCATAGTCATGACGAATAGCCTCAAGACATCATCACCCTTTTCCCTTTTTCTCTCTGTAATCAATACTACGTATTGGTGAGTTTGCTCATCTGTGATTAAAGGGACAGTGTGCAGTCATGAAAGACAATAAAACTTTAGACTCACAGGGGTCAAATCTGCTTTCTTGGTCTCATAAATGGTCCATTTTAACCAACCTAATCCCAAGCAAAAAAATAAATAAATAAATAATAAAAGCGAAATTACAGCAAAATACATTGAATATTTCATAATATCAGTTAGGCTGGTTCATTCAGCAGCATTAAAATGAGATTCGACTGTAGCAAACCAAAAAATTCTAGGGAGAATATAGATAGTATTATTCCCTGACTTTTTAATTAATATTTCATATACATAATCTATAGGCAACTGGGAGTGGCCACAAAAATCTACATTGTTTCTGTGAAAGATCAGTAAGACTAAGAAAAGTCCTAGACTATCAACTTTGTTAGAAAAACTAATACACAGTAGTTTCACAATTACTAAAAGTATACATTTTATTTCCTAACAACAGAAGTTTGACAGTCTCAGCTTGGATATAAAAACAATCTATAAAATAAGTAATGTGTTGGAGGAGGGCCAAGTGGACAGAAAAAAACTATCAGCATCAGATAAAACACACCACAAAAGGGAAGGAAGGCTGCGTCTATCCTGGGCTTCAGTAAAGCTGTAGAGCCTCAGAACTGGATGGTTTAAGTGTGTCAGAAACACCAGACAGGAGCCTCACTAGGTGCTTTAGTGAATGCCATGCCTTCCCAGCAATCATAGCACGGCTGGCACAGTGCTAGTAAGAAAGATCTTGTAGGGTCCCATTCTGATTTAATCTGGTTTACGGACTAGTAACAGATGCATTTCATAATTTTTGCTTTAACATGATATGCAAGAAAATCTGAATGTACAATCTGCCTGCGTGCCTGGAGATTTTTCCCTTTAGCTTGATGCATTGCCTTTTGATGAATATTTAGCTCAGCAATTTTTATTTCTGTACACTAAGGAATTTTATCATTCTAAAAGAGCTTTTAAACCCTTTGGCAGTGATTCATTCATCTTAGTAAAACAATAGCTGGCAGATATACACAGTCTACAGGAAATCAGGGTAACAGCTTGGATCATTTTTTAGGTGAGCTTCTCAGAAAGCTTTGATTTGTCCTCTACAAAATGAAGATTTGTTTTCTTAAAATGAAAGTACATGATTTCTTTTTATTCTTATATTCTAAAAGTCAATAAACAAGTCATCAAATAAAATCTGGTCTATACCATCTTTCATAATTCACATCTGGGGTTGTACAGCTTACAATATTTTCCACCATAATATTTCTGCAAAAATAACCCTATAACATATTAAAATCAAGGAAGACAATATAGTTGATCTGGGGTCAGCCATCAACACTCATACTAAAAATGTACTTATCTCCCTATTTTGATACAGTAAGGTATCAGTCAGTAAGGTATCAGTAAGGTATCAGTCAGTATTAGTCAGTAAGGTATGAATATTTAAGAAATGTCTTTTAAACAGCTCCTGTAAATATAATCAATTTTGTCTAGAGATTAGCAGAAAGGATATAAGTAGCGTCAGATTCAAATCGACTCTTTCCCATATAACAATCAGCTGCTGGCTCTTGGATATCTGTTGTTCTTTGTTATGTTGGTGCTTTGTTTCCACGTAACTTCAGAGACAGTCCTACAGCAAGAGTTGCAGGAGGGCAGAAGCTGCCTTTTTTCTTGCTCACAACTTTGCATGCCTGTGCCCAGCACAGTTCTCGGCACATGGAATACATTTAGCACATGAGTTTAATGACTATAGCAAGAGGCATTCCTCAAAGCCATTTTTCTACCTTCTAAAATAAAATTATTTGCACCACTCCTCTGAGTTAAGGAATTATTTCTAGAAAAATCTTTTTAATATACTATGTAAGTGAATCAACACATTGGGTTACTGATAACTAGCAACTAGTTCCGTTAGGCATAGTAGATAGCTGGTACTGATCATCCTATCTGAAATGTAGCTCCCATATACAAGCCATGCCTCTATCTACCCCTGTCTCTCCTGATCCATTTTCTCTGCTTGGTCCTTTTAGAAGTTATTATCAAAGATGTCTTAAACAGTTGATGTTTTCATTGTCAACTCCTACTAGAATGTAAGTGCACGAAGCCAGAGGTTTTCTTTTATTCTATCCTGTATTACCGATGTCTGTGATAATGCTGCCTCACAGCAGATCTCATTCCATTTGTTGGATGGGTGGATGGATGGATCGATGGAACAATATCCAAATATATCAGAAAATAAGAAATTCAGTGGGCTGCCATAAAAGAGTTTAAGAAATTAAAGGTAAGACCTGGGTGTTATGGGTTGAATTGTGTCCCTCATAAAAGAAATGTTCAAGTCTTAATCACTGGCTCCTATGAATGTGATTTTATTTGGAAATTAGGCATTGGCAAATATAATCAAGGTAAGACAAGGTCATATTGGATTAGAGTGAGTCCTAATTCAATATGACTGTTTCCCTTTCAGAAGAGGAAAAAAAAGACACCTACAGAGACAAGACAGCCATATAAAGATGGAGGCAGAGATGGGAGTGAAGCTGACACAAGCCAAGGAAACCTGGGGCTAAAAGCTGCAAGGAGCAAGGAAGGATCCTCCCCTAGGGGCTGCAGAGGCTGTGGCAGGATACCGCCAACATTTTAACTTCTGACTTCTGGCATCAAGAACTGTGAGAGAGGGGCGCCTGGGTGGCTCAGTGGGTTAAAGCCTCTGCCTTCAGCTCAGGTCATGATCCCAGGGTCCTGGGATCGAGCCCCACATCGGGCTCTCTGCTCAGCGGGGAGCCCGCTTCCTCCTCTCTCTCTCTCTGCCTGCCTCGCTGCCTACCTGTGATCTCTGTCTGTCAAATTAAAAAAAAAAAGAACTGTGAGAGAATACATTTTTGTTGTCCTAAGCCACACAGTTTGTGGTACTTTGTTACAAAAGCCCTAAGAAACTATTACTATTACTAATAATTTTATTATTCTGTTAATTTTCACTACTTAGAGATTTTTTTATATTTTATTGAAGTTATTTTCAATTCAACCATTAAAAAGCTTTTTCCATTCTAATAAATTCAAGTAATATTTTTCAAACTATTGAGCCAATAAAAACAGTTGGCCCTGCTTTCAATCAAAAAAGAAATAAAGAAAGAAAGCTATAATATACCCTTAGACAAAAGAGGAGGTTGTTAGGTTTATAAAAGATGATTCATTTTTTTTTAATGATAATCTCTGAGTGGTAATCTCAAGGGATTTATTTGAAATTATTCTACTTAAAAAATTTAATTTGTAATTTTCAGGAATATCACTACTTTAAATAGTACAGTACAAACATGAACTGGACATATGTTAAGCCACTCCCTTAGCTATTACCAGATCCATTACACAGAGAATTAAATAAGCTCATGAAGAGAAAATCAAGATTTCAATAAAAAAAATAAAGAAATAGTTTTCTGGGTCCACTTAGCTCCAGCTGATGAGGTCCTTGAGAATACTTCTATCACCAGCTTCTTCAAATTCATAAAGGGTATCCAGGGAAATGAATTTTAATCAGTTAAATAAAATTCAAAATAATCTAATATTTCCAATGTATTACTAACTACTAATTACTAATGCAAATTTTGTTTTATTTAGATTTTTCACTGATGATGTCTCTAAAAGGAAGAAAGTTCACTTCACTTCACATTTCACTTTCAGTTTTTGCTAAATTTACACAAAATCAGAATGCCCGGTAGAAATTTTGCCAATAGCATTAGCATATCAAGACATGAAAATATTAGAGGTTTTTTTTTTTTTTTTAAAGATTTATTTATTTATTTGACAGAGAGAGATCACAAGTAGGCAGAGAGGCAGGCAGAGAGAGAGGAAGAAGCAGGCTCCCCACCGAGCAGAGAGCCCGATCCGGGGCTCGATCCCAGGACCCTGAGATCATGACCCGAGCCGAAGGCAGCAGCCCAACCCGCTGAGCCACCCAGGCTCCCCAATATTAGAGGTTTTAACAACCAAGAAAACAACAGATGTTTGGTGAGGATGGAGAGAAAGGGGAGCCCTTTTGTACTGTTGGTGGGAATGCAAACTGGTACAGCCACTCTGGAAAACAGTATGGAGGTTCCTCAAAAAGTTAAAAATAGAACTACACTATGACCCGGCATTTGCACTACTAGGTATTCACCCAAAGGATATAAAAGTACTGACTCAAAAAAAACACATGCACCCCAATGTTTATAGCAACATTATTAAGAATAGCTAAATTATGAAAAGAGCCCAAATGTCCATTGACTGATGAATGGATAAAGAAGATGTATACACACACACACACACACACACACACACATAATGGAATATTATATATATTATATATTTAATGGAATATATATACACACATATGCATGTACATATATATATATATAAAATGGAATAATAGTCAGCCATCAAAGAGAATGAAATCTTGCCATTTACAACAATGTGGATGGAGCCAGAGAGTATTATATGCTAAGAGAAATAAGTCAGTCAGAGAAAGACAAATATCATATGACCTCATTCAAAACGAATGAACATAGAGGAAGGGAAGGAAAAATAAAATAAGATAAAAACAGAGGGGGAGGCAAGCCATTAGAGACTCTATAGTTAAGAAAACAAACTGAGAACTGCTAGAGGGGAGGTAGGGGGGTATGTGCTAAATGGGTAATGGGTATTAAAGAGGAGAGCACTTGCTGGGATGAGCATTAGGTGTTATATGTATGTGCTGAATCACTAAATACTATTCCTGGAACTAATACTACACTATATGTTAATTAACTTGAATTTAAATTAAAATATATATATATATATGTTAGAGGTTAAGTTAGAAGTTGTAATTGAGGGGCGCCTGGGTGGCTCAGTGGTTTACGCCTCTGCCTTCGGCTCAGGTCATGATCTCAGGGTCCTGGGATTGAGCCCCGCATCGGACTCTCTGCTCAGCAGGGAGTCTGCTTCCCCCACCTCTCTCTGCCTGCCTCTCTGTCTACTTCTGATTTCTCTCTGTCAAATAAATAAATAAAATCTTTAAAAAAAAAAAAGAAGTTGTAATTGACACTATGATCTTGGTAAGCTTAAAAGATGGGAGGGCAAGGTGGGAGACTGCAAAAGTAATATCAAAATTTTGGCAACTGACTCAATCAAACAGATGTTGCTTATTTTTTATATCCTTTGCAGAATCTAGATAACACACTGCCTCATAAAAATGAAATTCTAGGGAATAATAATAATCTATAATTCAAGTGCATTGAGGATTCCAAAAAAGACAGTGAGGGAGCTTCTTTAAATTTTAACTTTCTTTTGTAAATTATATTAGCTCTTTAAATGAATTTTCATCTAAGAGCTGTGAAAGTTCTCCCAATCTCTCTCAGATTTTGTTAATAAATTATTTTATAAGTTTCTTTAGTTTTACAATATTAATCATTTTGGTTACTAAAAGTAAAAATATTTTAGATGTTTGTTGTTGCTATTTATTAGAAGGGTTTGTTTATTCTTATTTCTTTTTTTTTTTTTTACAAAATTCAACATTTTAATTATCTACTTTTTTTTTTTTAAGATTTTCTTTATTTGACAGAGAGATCACAAGCAGGCAGAGAGAGAGAGGGAAGCAGGCTCCCCACCGAGCAGACAGCCCTATGCGGGGCTTGATCCCAGGACCCCAGGATCATGACCAGAGCAGAAGGCAGAGGCTTTAATCCACTGAGCCACCCAGGTGCCCCAATTATCTACTCGTATACAAGCAAATATTTTATCCTACTATGTTAATTCTTCAATTTAAAAAGCCTAGGACTTTTAGAGTGAGGTTACAGTATAATCTATATAACTGAGATGTTATATTAAAAAAAGAGTACAGTAGATGGAAAGCTTACAAGTAAAAAAAATTCAGGAATTTAAAATAATAAAAACTACACTGCTTCAAATAAATATGATATTTGTGGAAATTTTAATTTAGATTACCACAAATGAATTAAAGAACTAGAATACAATATATTGGTAACTCAAATTCCTTTGCTAGCCACAACTTCTATCCAAATTAATATTTTTCCTCTGAATGTAATAAGCAACATCTAAACAGAAAACTAACTTAATAACATATTGCAAGAACAAAAATTATTGACTTCTAGAAATAAAATTAATTTTAGGCGAGACAAAAAAACTGGCACAGTAATAACAAAAACTGTCCATGATAATAATTTATCAACTGAATGAAAACAAAGAGAGTTTATTACACAAAATCCTTAAGAAAAATCACACTCACTTTTCTATTCAACAGGAACAAATTAGATAAAGTCCAGATTTTGAAAAGGATATGGGACTTAAATTTACAGTCAACTGCTTTTTTTTTTTTTAAGATTTTATTTATTTATTTGACAGACAGAGATCACAAGTAGGCAGAGAGGCAGGCAGAGAGAGTGAGAAAGGGAAGCAGGCTCCCACCAAGCAGAGAGCCCGATGCAGGGCTTGATCCCAGAATCCTGGGATCATGACCCGAGCCGAAGGCAGAGGCTTCAACCCACTGAGCACCCAGACGCCCCTCGACTACTTTTTGATAAGAATGCCAAAACCAGGAATGCTCGGATGGCTCAGTCGGTTAAGCGTCTACTTTCAGCTCAGGTCATGATCCCAGGGTCCTGGGATCAGTGGGGAGGTTCCTTGCTCAGTGGGGAGACTGCTTCTTCCTCTGCCTGCTGCTCTCCCTACTTATTTATTCTCTCTCTCTCTCTCTCCCTCTGACAAGTAAATAAATCAAATCTTTTTTTAAAAATGTCAAAACCATTCAATAAGGAAAAAACAGTCTTTTCAATAAATGGTGCTGGGACAATTGGATAACCATGTTCGAAAAAAAAAAAAAGAAGTTGAACCCTACCTACATATACAAAAATTAATTCAAAACAACTCATAGACCTAAATGTAAGAGCTTAAAACTATAAATATTTTAGAAGAAAAAAACAGAAGCAAGTCTTCATGACCTTAGATTAGACAATTTTTTTTTAAGGTTTTTTATTTATTTATTTGACGGACAGAGATCACAGGTAGGCAGAGAGGCAGACAGAGAGAGGAAGGGAAGCAGGCTCCCTGCTGAGCAGAGAGCCTGATGTGGGGCTCAATCCCAGGACTCTGGGATCATGACCTGAGCCGAAGGCAGAGGCTTTAACCCACTGAGCCACCCAGGCGCCCTGACAATGTTTTTTAAAATATGACACCAAAGGCACAAAAGACAAAAGAAAAAAATAGATAAAATAGACATGATCAAAATTTAAAACTTACACTTCAAAGAACATCATCAGAAAATGAAGACAACCCACGGAATGGGAGAAAATATTTGCAAATCATGCATCTCATAAGGAACTTGTATCCAGAATTCAAAAAACATCTAAAATTTGCCAAATGAAAAAAAAAATCTAATCTTAAAATAGGCAAAGGATTTGAATACACAGTTCTCCAAAGACATTATACATATACCTAATAAGTACATGAAAAGAGTCTCACTAGCAAAAGAACTCTGTTTTCTTTTAAGCAACGTAACTACAATTGATGTGAAGTTCTCCCTTATGCTTGGAAACAGTCTTTCTTGCTACACCTTGCCACCAGGATAGAAAACAGTAATATTTCTTATGGCTTGTACATAAAATGATTTTAACAATCAGTTCTCTATATTTCTTTGAAATGAGATATAGATTTTCTTTGACCATATTTTAAGGCTAGTTCTATTTGTTATTTTTTGTTATTTGTTATTCTATAAAACTTAGTGGAATATTCATATAACAGCTAATATTTTTAAGCACTTGTTATGTGTTAGACACACACGTAAGCCTTTTTTGTGGATTAGATTTTAAGCTTTAAAATAACCCTAAGAGAAAGATACATTATCTTAATTTAGCAAATAGAAACACTGAAACTTTGAAATGTGTAATGCAATGGTTTCAAAGATGTCAACTTGTTTACATTGGATCTAAGATGCAGGGATTTATTCATGTGAAATCACATGTAATTTGTCTACATTCCCACAGATAGTAGATTGTGGAGCCAAATAGATGCTCAGGTGACCTGGCTCCAGAGCCTACACACTTTTGCACTGTTCTTTATTCATGCCTTCCCTTTGAAGGTATGCGTTTTTCTTCAAGCTGGCTTACTCATAGATAATTGCAGTAATACCACAGATCAACTAAAAGATTGACAGTACGATCATTGCCAGTAATGATGAAGATGACACTCACTTTAAGGCTAAATCCTGTAATAAGGGTTGTTCTGTTCGACAAAATGTAATTTTGAGGCTTCACGATTCTTTTTGTAGATTAGGAGACATTGTTTATTATTGTACTATAGTGGAAAATGTTACTGAATACTAAAGTTCTATAGAATCAATTGCTACTTTTGGGTTGTTTTTTTCTGTTTGTTTTTTTGACTTTTTGGCTTTTGAACTAAACTTTTTCTTTATGGCAGCTAAACAAGGAAAGCCCCGTGAAGGTTCTAAACTCTATCCAAACTCAGGACAATCCAGCTTCTGTCTAGATTTTGCTCCCACACATTTCAGATTTTGATATAATTTGTCACTCTGCCATGTCCTTGTTCAAACCATATAGTCTGTATTCTCAGTTCTCATGCCAGAAACCACCATAACTCTCCTCACTTCAGGAAAATATGTTGGATACATATTCTCACCCAATAAACTCTCTCAAATTTAATTGTTTTGATCCTATTATATACATCACTAATTTTCACTTTCTTCACTTGAAAAAAAAAAATTCACCTCTTTAAGCAATTATCCAAATATGTAAGCCTTATACTCATCTACCAAAAGACCAAATTTCAGTCCATGAGATGGAAGTTTTTTATTTCATTTTGTTCCAAGTTTTTATTTAAATTCAAACTAGTTAACATATAGTGTAATATTAGTTACAGGAATAGAATTTAGTGATTCATCACTTACATATAACACCCAGTGCTCATCCCAACAAGTGCCCTCCTTCATGCGCATCATCCATTTAGCCCAGCCCCTACCTATCTCCCCCTCCAGCAACCCTTAGTTTGTTTTCTATAGTTAAGAGTCACTTATGGCTGCCTCCCTTTCCTTTATTCCCCCCCTTCCCCTATACTCATCTGTTTTGTTTCTTAAATTCCACATACGAGTGAAACCATACAGTATTTGTGTATCTCTGACTGACTTGTTTCACTTTGCATAATACACTCGAGTTCCACCCATGCTGTTGTAAATGACAAGATTTCATTCTTTTGATGGCTGAGTAATATTCCATTGTCTAAAGGGGTTATGTTGATCTCTACAATTCAAATCTAGAATAAATTTGGATTTAAGACCAAAGTGATCATTCTTCCTCCTTTATAATATTCATTACCAAAATAGATTGAGCTAGAATACCTCCACAACACTCTAGATGCCTTACAAATCTTGTGTAAACCAAACTGTGGTAGGAGCCAAGATGCCCTTCAACAGATGAATGGATAAAGAAGATGTGGTTCATGTACACAATGGAATATAACTCAACCATCAGGAAGGAGAATATCCATCATTTGCATCGATGTGGATGGAAGTGGAGGGGATTATGCTAAGTGAAATAAGTCAAACAGAATAAGACAATTATCATATCATTTTACTCATATGTGGAACATAAGGAATAGCATGGAGGACCCCAGGGAAAGGGAGGGAAAACTGAATGGGAAGAAATCAGAGAGGGAGACAAACCATGAGAGAATCTGGACTCTGGGAATGAAACTGAGGGTTACAGAAGAGAGAGGGGAGGGGAGTAAACAGGTGATGGGTATTAAGGAGGGCAAGTGTTGTGGTGAGCACTGGGTATTATATGCAACTAATGAATCATTGAACACTACATTAAAAATTAATGATGTACTATATTCTGGCTAAATGAACATAATAATAAAAAAAAGTTTTTTTAAAGACTTCTATAATCCAACATGTCTCAACATGTCAATTTAGCTCTAGGGGGAATCTCACTAGCCAGATATAAATTCTAGAAAGTAGTCAGGGGCAAAGAAACTTAAATTTAGATGAATGACTTAATATAAGCTTTTCCTGGGCAAGTTGTTTACGACTCTCAGCTGGAACCCTGCAAGTGGGAAAGCAAGTACACCTGTCCAGAAGTCTTTATTTATAGAGTTGTCAAATCACAATAAGATAGAACTAGAGGGAACTGCACAGATAATCTATAAATTATTTTTGTTTTACAGGTGATAAAATGGAGGCCATAGAAGACTGATTACACGTGACTAGATTTCTGGGTTCTTTTCTTTCTAGCCCAGTGTACTAACCATTAAGTCATACTGTTTCTCATTTCTCAGAAGCCTCTACTTTGAGGCAGATGGTCAATGGTTACACAGAGAATGAGTTTTATTTTATCTTGATTTCAATGGACAAAGAAAGACTGAGAACAAATCATTTAAAACTTTTAATTACCAACTTTTAATCTCAATCTCCATTCCATGTTATCTGCCCTTCTTTCCACACTACCACCCATGCCTACCCCCCAGCTGGCCTCACCACTACCCTCTATGCTACCCTCCCAAAAAGAAACCTAAAGCTGGATATAAGTTTTTGGCTCTTTTTTTTACTTCTCTTATGCCATGCCTTTATTTCCATTTATACCTCTCTGTCCTTGATGAACTGAAGAGGAAATTATACATTCTAGTACAAGCAGTCTCCTATGACTCTGTACAGTTTAGTTTTGCTTAGCCTGAAAGAAAAGGCTAATATTTCCTTGAAGTCCAAGCTATAGCTATAATTTTAGTTTCTTCCTGAGATCATCTTCTATATGATAATCCAAAATTACAAAATGTCAATGAGCTTCCAACAAATCAACTTTTTTGGTACCCTACTAAACAAAAAGTCATGTTAGAAAAAAATGATCTTCTGTTTATTGTTTCCATACTAATATAATCTCCTGAAAAACAAGTCATGTCATGTTTATTCATATCTGTGTTTAATAACACAATGGGAAATCTATATGTATTTTTTATTTTCTAATTTAAAAGTAGGCTAGAAGATACCATCCATCATTTATAGCCTTATTCCTAATCTAATAAGGCAACAGACTCACATCATAGCCACCAGTTGTTTTAAATTCTCAATTGAGTCTTTGTATGTGCTATAAGGGAAAAATTCATCAAAATCATGCTATGAGAAAATCTGTTTTCTGGAAGACATTTAGTATGATGTCAGCCACTTGAACTGCAGTTCTTTTATTGGTTCATTACATTTTACTTTAAAGATTAACTGATTTTGCTCTTCAGTGAACTCATATTTCTGAACCTGAAGATTCCTTGAGATTAAGCAGACATCCAGTTCACTTTAGGTACTTGTGGTTTATATCAACTGATGAGATATTCAGAAATAACTCTACACAACAGATTGTTAGGAATGAAAGCAACTCAAACTAGACACAAAGACTATCTAAAAGGTTTTTCACCAAGCATTCTGTGATTCCCTCAACAGAATGCCGAGAATTTTAATTTTATTTTACTGAAGATTTGAAGGCTGAATAAATTGTACCATGTATCAAACACAGCAGTAACATTTTTAATATATGCCTAGACTATCTATAATAAGTTGGGTTTTTCCTAAGTATATGGAAATGTGTTTTGCTATTAAGACCAAATGAAACCCTAGAGGGATAACATCACTAAGACTACAATAATAGAAAAAAGTTCAAAAAAGTTTCAAACGTACTTTATTGAAATCTAAATTCTGGAAACTAAATTCAAATTCTTTTAGACACGTGGAAATAATTTTCTCTCTTTCTACTAACCAACATATGATTTATTTCCTGTAATAATGTTATTTCATTGTTTTTGGTATCACATTGTTTATGAGTTTTCTTCATTCATAATTCCTCTAAAAACAATATAAAATAGACAAAGATCTTACTGATATATGTGAATATTTTTGCAGAAAATTTATGGCTGGAATATAGAATCAAGATTGAATAACATACAAATTGAATGTGAGGGTAGGTCTTTAGAACTAAAAGTTCCTAGGAAGCAAGAGTTTCCTAACCTAGCACAATGTCTCATCTACATCAAATACTAAATAAGTTGGGTGAATAATTGACAAAATTCTATGGCGGGGGTGGACCTGTATTACCCTCTGTGTGAATAACTTTTCTATGAAAGCTGACACACTTTCTTTTCTTTCTTTTTTTTTTTTTTTTGGTACTAGAATGTATTATTTCCTCTTTAGCTCATCAAGAAGGACAGACAGGTGTATATGAAAATAAAGGCATGGCATAAGAGATACATATTGCAACCTCCAATTTTAGTGATATTACAAAAGTGAAGAAATCTTTGGCAAAATAAATCATTTCTCCAATCGTTATCTGAATTTCCGTATCTTGGTGATTTTTTTTTAATTCTTGTTATTTTACAATGGAATAGAATAGAATGTCAATTCATGTAAATTTTTTTGATAAGTTCTGTATCAGTACAGCTTTTAAAATCTTTATCTGTACGGACTACATCAAATCACTAAACTTGTTTGAAATACTAACAGATGAAATCACAGTTAATGTTACAAGAGTATGCAGAAATAGATCTGATCCCAGCAGGCTTCTGTTGTCCTTAAAACTCATTATATAAGTGCTTCATTATCCTCAAAAACATATATTCATATCTGTTACATTAAGAAAGTGGAGTTAGAAGGTAATTGATACATAAATACAAAATAACTGTTTTAAAACTTCTATCATTTTAAGCAATATTGTTTTTGAATATCAGATTGAGGCCAGTGCAATGCTGTTAACAGTTTTGAGACCCAATTTATACTTTCTGTATAAAGGAATCTAAGCCAATGTTACCAAACACCCAGCTGTCTTAGCCTCCCATTCACAGATCAACCTACTTAATGTATGGGCTCATGATCATATCTGAAAGGTAAAAACCTTATTATTCAATAACTATTTTAATATTACTTTTATGTCAGTCTTCAGCATTATAAATTTTAGGAACTTTGTAAGCAAAAAAAAAGTAAAGACAATCATGGGCCAATGTTGCTGCTATTCCTATTACAACGCTTAAAACGGGGTGGGGAGAGTGGGGGGAGAGGAATAAAGTGTGTATAAATCTTAGCATAATAAACATTGGTGTTTCAAGAGAAACTTACAAAATTTAAAAATCAAACCAACAATTCCATCATGTTTTTGTAATTTTAGTTTTTTTATAACTATACTTATTACCATGTTTTATAATTCAAGCATAATATTCCAAATAACTATTCTTTAACCTCAAACCTAATACTTCCCAACATTTGAAACAATTATATTTTTTAAAAAGCTGGTTTTCAGAGAAAGTTGATAAACTAAAAACTCAGCTTTTTAAACTTTGGGCTTAGTACTAAATATTTATAAGAATTTATGTTCTCAATAATTAATATTAAACTAATAATCAGTTTAGTGATTACTACATAAATATTTTAATATGTTAACTTTTAAGTTCCATCTCCTTTTACATTAATGCTAAATGTAGAATTTAGAATCCTTACTTGACACACGTAGTCAACTATTTCCTCAGTGACCCCAGAGAGCTTTGAAAGGTCATGTTGTCTTCGCAGCTATAAACCAGACATAGTCCCAAAGGAGACTGTCAGTCCTGGGCTCTAGATGAAGTAAATCTGTATTGCTGAATGGAAAACCCGCATTGTTGTTTTTTGTTTTTGTTTTGCATTGTTTGAAAGAAGTTCCTGACTAAAAAGATTCTCTACCAATTCACTTTCTTGTGTCAGTAACTCTATCTTGTATACCTCTGGAAAGAAATGTGATTAGTTTCACTAATTAAATAAAATTCTTTAATTAAATAAAAATCGATTAAACTTTTAAAAAATCTTATTGAGTGATTATGTATATATAAAAGTGTGTGTATATGAGTTTTGTATCCAGAAGGCTAAATGGGACCACAGAAGCTGATCCTCTCACCTTCAGTTGATGTTACACATAAACCAACTCAAATAGACCAAGAATTAATTTCTGAATAAGTGATTGCAGTATCTTTTCTTTTTTTCTTCTTTTTTAAAGATTTTACTCATTTATGGGAGAGAAAGCACAAGCAGGGGGAGCAGCAGTGGGGAGAGGGAGAAGGAGCAGAGGGAGAGGGAAAAGCTGAGCAATGAGCCAGCTGATGCAGGGTTTTATCTCAGGACCCTGAGATCATGACCTCAGCTGAAAGCAGATGCTTAACCAACTGAGCTACCCAGGTGTCCCTTCAGTATCTTTTCTTAAAGATGCTTTAAGTTGGGGTGCCTGGGTGGCTTAGATGGTTAGGCATCAGCCTTCGGCTCAGGTCATGGTCCCAGAGTCCTGGGATCATGTCCCATATCAGCTCCTTGCTCAGCGGGGAGCCTGGTCTCCCTCTTCCTCTGTGCTCTCTCTATCTCTCACTCGCTCTCTATCTCTGACAAATAAATAAAATCTTTATCTTTTTTTAAAGATGCTTTAGTCCATACACTATCGGGAAATGCTTCTTTATTCCCAGTCTAAATCTTCTCACACTAAAATTTTTCATTTTCAACTATACAGTAATATATAGCATAGGTCTAAAGAAGCAGTAAAACTTGAAAGTGAGAACGAATAAAATTTCAAATAACAATACTAATATCTTAAGGAAAATCCCAGGAGAGGCATCTGGCAAAAAACATAAAATAGTTTTAAGTTGTGGGGTTGCCACCCTCCTCTAAGAAAACATGACTTCTGAATAGCTACATTTGAAAAGTCTTCCTAATTATTTTGGAGGCATTTTCTTGTAACTCTTGTTACTCGCAGTGGTTAAGTCCTATAATGTTCCTACAAACACTAAATTAGTGAATTCTGAGCCATTGCTCTAATATACATAAAGTACTAACAATACACGGTTAGTTTCCTGTGAGCCTCTGACCCATCATTCTGGTGAACTGCTCAGTACATACCCCTGTTTTATGTATGTTTCTGTTTAAAGATATTTTATTTAATAGGCATTTCTAATTCATTAGTATTAAACACAGGCAATAGCACTGTTACTCATGACTGAACAATGCTTGTCTAACTTAATTTCTCCAAAGAGCATGTCACCTCCTTCTTGTGTTTAGGAATACTACGCAGTACTTCAACACCATTCTTGGGGGCCCTATTCACAGTGAAACAACCAAGAAAATGAATAAAAATTAAAAATATATAAATGTGCCACTAAATAGACTTCAAAAAGGACACACATTTGCAGATTAAGAGCTGAGCCAAGAAGATCAAGAATCACCCTATTGGAGGTCAGTTGAAAATGGGAGTGTGGGATGACTCAAATTTGTCATCACTATGTGTATATCCACAAATGGCTGCAAAAGCAATGCAGGTATGATTTGGGGTTACAAACAAATTTTTGCAAGTAGATGAAATATAAATATGAAATCGGAGAATAATGAGGATTTACTCCACTTTTACTATCAAGGTAAAAGTCTTTAAGGTTTGATACACATACAGCAGCATTTTCTAAGGCCCCTTTTCAGTAATATAATACTGAAATAAGATATATAATTATATATAATATAAATATATTTATATTTATATATTTATATAAATATAAATAAATAAACATAAATAGTGTTACTTGCAACATTTTCAATGATTTCCTGTATCAGGGCAATCAACAGTTGTATTTCAACAAAAATTTCTTATATAATATTAATTACATGTGTACTTAATATTTGCAAGTGTTTAAGCACCCAGAAGATCCTACAAAATTAACCAATATATGTTAATAACCACACACAGGCCATTTAAATTGTCAAAAGGGGGATCATCTATGCCAATCTCAGTATATCAATCCAGAGGTTCCATTTCAAAAGCACTTAATCAAAAAAAGTTTAAAAGATGGAAAAAGTACATTCAAATGCACTGCTTAAATCAGTAGCACAGAGAAGAAATGGAGGTTGGAGAATAGAAAGATATTTCTATTACTGAAAATACAAACTTGATGTTGATAAAAATTAAAAGTTAATCAATAAAATTATTCACTCTCCCATGTCCACAAGAGTTCCTCAGTATAACTACTGTTATTACTGGTTACATCTCCATATTCAAAACTACTAAAAACTCATAGTCAAGTCTTAAGTGACAAAGTAATGTATATATCTTGAAATTCTACAATGAAGGATTTCCAAGATTGAGCTATTATTCAGTTCAAGTCCTCATCTTACATCTAAGACTTCAGTGACTACCAGCTCAGCTTAAGCCAATCTCAAGCTGCACCACATTCTTATTTGCAGTGTGTGATATTATATATCAAAGAGGACAAAAATTCACAGAGAAATCCAGGAAAGACAACTGCTGGGAGACAGAGGGTCTTTTTACATGACATGAGGTGTGTGGTCAGGGATGCGATGAAAGAGGTCTATTTGGATGATCACTGTAGCTATTCTTACTTTAGTTTTGTAATCCACTATGAACTCCATCCTGATCACCCAAACTAAATGTGATTTTCTAACCAGATTTACCAGTGTTTATTGAGAGAGACATCTCTTTATTGCTGAAAAGCAACATGACAGAATGGAAAAGAGTAGCCTTGCAGTTTGGACAAACCTGGTTTAAACCTCAGCTCTACCAGTTACTAAAAGTATAATCTTAGGCAAGTTAGAAACTTGCTGATCTTGTTTCCTCATGTGCAAAATAAAGAAATTAAATTCTTCCACCAAATGGTTGTTTTGTGAAAAGTAAACAGGTTAAAATATAAACAGCATCTAACATAGAACTTAGTTAAATACGATTACTCAATACATGATAGCTCTTTGGCAAAGGACAATGTCAAAGATTTCTAAAATCATCACCTCAATTTCTTAGGTTACCAGATGTTACCAAATATCTAAATATGATTGCTGTTGATTTCTGAGGTCATCCAGTTTTATATACAATCAATTTGTAGAGTATATGAACAAAAAGAAAAAATATGCCTTCAACTCTTAAGTATAAACATCAATACATTGTCAATAAGCCACACCATGTGCAAGAGAACATATCATAATCCACGTTGACAATTTTTCCCTCTGGGTCTTTGGCACAATATAGATACTCAGAATTCATCATACCCAAATGACTTTTTAAGATGACACACAGAAAAAGAAATAAGATAGTTACGTATTACTGTTTCAGTCAATAAAAATTACAAGATAACTTTAGATGTTGAATAAAAAAACACAGATGCTAAGCAATCCTCCTACAATTCTGGCTGAATTTTTTATTCACTTTTTGAACATAGAGAGTAAATAAAACTTTGTCTTCAACAGGTGCACTTTCAAACTAAATTATCCTAATAACATTGGTGTAAATAGCAAGAAAGACATCAAGAATCTTGCCAAGGGCACGTGGGTGGCTCAGTTGGTTAAGCAATTGCCCTCGGCTCAGGTCGTGAACCTGGAGTGCCGGGATCAAGTCCCACATCCGGCTCCCTGCTCAGTCGGAGTCTGCTTCTCCCTCTGACCCTCCACCACCCATCCTCTCTCTCTCCAATAAATAAAATGAAATAAATCTTTTTATTTAATTGCCTACGGGGTGCCTGGGTGGCTCAGTGGGTTAAGCCTCTGCCTTCGGCTTGGGTCAAGATCCCAGAGTCCTGGGATCAAGCCCCTTATCAGGCTCCTGCTCAGCAGGGAGCCTGCCTCTCCCTCTCTCACTCCTGCCTCTCTGCCTACTTGTGATCTCTCTCTCTCTCTGCTAAGTAAATAAATAAATAAATAAAATAAAAACCTTGCCCATGACAATTCCCTTACATAAGACTGAATTCTCCTTTACTACCAAAAAAGAAAAAAAAATCTCTCAATTGTTCACAGACACAGCTATAGTTTTTTGTTTTGTTTTGTTTTGTTTTGTTTTTTACTAAATACCCATAGGTAACCTCAGTGACAAATCACATAATTTGGTCCAGATCAGAGTAACAATGCATTATAAATCAGTGTCTCATTTGCTATAATTCCCTCCTTAAAATAGCTACAATGGGATCAATGTCTCAAATTCTGTTTTATTATACACACATTATTAAAAGCATCGATGACAAAATGCTAACTGAGAAGGCAGAAGAGCAGCTGGTTCCATGACTCCATGAAAAGAATGTTCTGAAAACAGTTCAAGAATGTTTGATCCACTTCACAAGGATTCTGTTCTAAAATTTCAAAGCCACATTAAAAAGTGATAATTGCTATCTGCAGTGGAAAAGAGGAAGTCCAAATGTTGGAATTGGGCCAAACATTAGCAACAACTATCTTTTGGGGACTTAATGAATTTCGCCTCTTCCTTCCTACCAAATATGGCTTCAACGTACATATTATGAACTGAAGGACCTGGGGACGTTCTTATTTCTTTAAGTGAGACGCAGCTTTTTAAGGCTAATCAGCTGTATAACATTCCAATTCATTTCGCAAGACAGAGGAATGTGCTGCCTAATGAAAATATAATCACCTCATAATTAAGTACTTCATAAATGTATTAGTTATAATTTTATTTTGAGACTGTTTAATCCATGTTCTCTTTCTCTTGTTCTTTCTTTGTCTCTGCATATTAATTACATTTGGATTTCTTTCTATAGTACCCTCACTGCTATATCCATTCTGGTTCAACTAGTCCAAAACTATCCCACCTTATGAGCATCAAGAAACAGAGAAAATTAAAAGATAGAATGTGATTTTTTTTTTCTTTTCTTGACTATCGGAAGAAATCATGTGTAAGTCTGTTTACTGAAAGCAGCTCACTAAGCATTTAACAAACCCTGGAAGAAATAATTCAAAAACTTACTCAGAATAGAAGCTATGTTTGTGATCTATAGTAGTGTGGTTCGTATTGTTGAGATTCAATTTATTCACCCGGTAGGAGACAGAAAATGATTATAATAATACTGATCCACTTCACCAAGATATTGTGAAGAATGACGAATCAACAAGTCATCTGATATTACTAGATAGAACTTGAAGCCCCATTACTCATGCTGCAGTGTTCTGGAGTGGGTAATTATTAGCTTCTAGGGGCCAAAGAACATAATGTACCATGCTTAATACCACTTGATAGGTACAACTCTGCCAGCCTTTCCCAACTACTGAATAATTCCATGCTCTGCAAATCATACTATTGCTTCCAAACATAACAATGCACTCTTAACAAGCTCCCCAACCTGAGTAACAGAAATGCAACACAATACTGCTCATTTTTTAAACATATTCTGATTTCCTACTTACTTCCTTTATCTTTACAAACTTTTTCTCAGTGATGCATCCATAGTAGTCTCCTAGGTGGCTCAAGCCATTAAGCATCTGTCTTTGGCTCAGTTCACGATCTCAATGTCCTGGGATCTAGCCCCACAGAAGGCTCCCTGCTCCACAAGGAGTCTGCTTCTCTGCCCCCCCATCCCGTCCCGTCCCTGCTCATGTGTGCACGATTGCTCGCTCTCTCTCGCTCTCTCTCTCTCAAATAAATAAATAAATAAAAATCTTTAAGAAAAAAATGATGCATCCATAGCCCCACACAATTTCTTGATGTAACTTCATTCAAAGCCTTTCAAGGTTATGGTGGGGGGAAATGGGTAGAAACCTATTATATAAAAAAATTTTAATTATTCCATAGTGTGACTAAAGTAAATAGTCTTCCTATATCAAACGCATTTTGCACAAATAAAGATGAAGGCAAAAGCTGAAGATAAGGTGGGCAAGAATACTCATTACTGTCTCCAAAAAGCTTCCCTTTCTGAGTTGTTTTTCTCCTTCAATACTGTGTCTTCCGCTCATCTAATGTTATTCTCCAGAAGTAAGCCTACCGACAGCATGGATGACTCTCCAACATCCATTCCACCTCCAAATGTTCAAATCAAGCACACCATGATAACTTCCTCTCCCTTGCCAGAAGTTAACATTAGTTTCAGAGAAGAGTTGGTCTACATCGATTTGGTTTGCTCAGAGAAGACAGTTCTCCCTCCCTCTCTCTCCTGCCCCATACCCCACAATGCCCCTTGATGAAAACCAGGAAATATGTTGTTTCAGTTGCTGTGGGCAGCCACTTTAGATCACCAGAGAAATTTGCCTCAAAATAAGGGGATACTTACTGGTTCAAGGTATTTAAGAAAATCTTTGCCAAATCATTAGCTGACCACTAAGCTAACTGCGCACTTCAGTGGCAGCCTATGATAGAGGACAGACCTTACAGAAGTCATTAAGTAAAATCATGAAACAAACAATAAGGTAGCAGTGAAACCCAATCTATGGCACAGATTGTACAATGAGGTCTTGAGTAACCTCTTGTGTGGCACAGATTTCACAGCTGGGTTCAGATATAATCTTCTCTATGGGAAAAATGTTTATCATTTATTTATGGCAGAGTTATTTCCAAGTATAACCTCATATTTGGCACAGATCAGGCAGTTAGCTCTAAGTATACACTTTCTCTGTAGAACAATCTATACATCTATGATGATTAGGCATGAGGCTGAATTCAGTTTTTGCTTAATGTAACACTGATTTCTTACATATTGCTTATACTTTGGACTCACTTCATTTATATTCTTCATAAAATTACTTGAAGATAAAACGCTGTACCGTATTGTAAAATAACAAGAGCTCAAAAAAAAAAAAAATCACCAAGATACAAAAATTTGATAATGACTGGAGAAATGATTTATTTTGCCAAAAATATCTTCACTTTTGTAACATCACTTAAATTAGAAGTTACAACATGCATCTAAAACATTTAATTTATAAAATTTTATGTTACACAAAATGTTTCAAGAATACATCTGTTGGGTACACCTGAAACTAATAGAACACTGTACGTTAACTATACTAGAATTAAAAAAAAAAAATTTTTTTTTAAATCTGCTGAATAAAGCAAGAGTAATTTAATAAGAAGCTAAGATAAATTTCCTCTAAATAACAGCTATTTTAAATTTGCTGGTTTGCCAGACATCAGAAGCAGAGATGCTGGCAGAGAATATTGGTCCTCAATTGGATGAAACCCAAATCTACTTCCCAAACACCTGTAACTTCCCCAGTTTTTTCTTAAAAACTCTCATAAACCTTATGGGTACAATTGCAAATGGCTACTTTTCCCATTCAATACTTTAGGAAATGAATAAATGTTAGGCACCAAAAAAAAGTTGATTGCTAAATACTGTTTATTTTGAAAAGTTATCCCAATCCAAAAAAGACATTTTAATTCTGATTCTCCTCCAAATAATTATTTTTTAGAAATATCTTGTTATTTATTGTCCTACAACACTTTAAAGTAAGATTTTTTTTAGAACGTTCTTTGATTTATTATTTCTCTCTAGTGATATTTACATTTTCTAAAATCAATTTATAGACTATGTTAAAAAGCTATAAATATCAGAGTGCCTGGGTGGCTCAGTAGGTTGAGTGTCTGCCTTTGGCTCAAGTCATTAGCCCAGGGTCCTGGGATTGAGTCCCACATCAGGCTCCTTGCTCAGCAATGAGCTTGCTTCTCCCTCTGCCCCTCCACCTGCTTGTGCTTTCTCTCTCTCTCTCAAATAAATAAATAAAATCTCATTTTAAAAAAAGTGATAAAATATTGGATATTTATCCTTTTTATTGTATTTCATTCTCAACAAAAATTGATACCAAGACCTCCAGACTGCAGTGGGCTCTTCTTGATTCTCTAAAAAATTTTAGCGCAAAAGGAAAAATTTCTAGGAACATCATTATAGTTTTAAATTATGTAGAAAATCATTAAAAGTGAAGGAAAAGCTTCAACATATTTTAGAAACATGTAAAATAAAATCTGATAAAATTTGTTAACTAGCAGCTGTACTACCTGTTGGTCACAGCTGAGTGTGATCTGAACAAATCATGTACAAGCAATATAATTTACAAAATACCCTGTTTCATAAAAATGCTAGATATTACCCCAGCACCCTAGTAGCTGTTCTTCGCTCTCCTTCATGATACTAAAAAAGAAATATAAAACATTTCTAACATGATCTACACATTATTATAAAAAAATAAGTACTGAGACATGAGTGTTCAAATAAATGGCACAGCCAGGGAAATAGAAAGCAAGTGCAATTCATCCATCAGTGGAAATGAATAAAATATCTCATGCGTCGTTATTTGAGGAATTCTCTCTCAGAACTCAACATATTTGGGGGGAACATTAGGGTTCACTCAGATGGAACTTTTCAAATGCAAAATTTGCAAGGGCATAAACCTCCACCTAGAGCAGTAAAAAGAGGAACAAATATTGTATGAAAAAACAATGAGTTACCCAAAGGATTATTTAACGTCAAGATAGGTAAATTTCTACTGCTACTAATGCACAGAATGTATACTGGTAAGAGAATGGTGTAATAGCAATTAATGAACCAACTATTCTTGAATTCCTCCCATCATTGCTAAGTGAAAATACAGCACCTTTAAACTTTGAGGAACATACTTCTCATCAGTATCTGTCTAAAATTCACCATCCCTCAAAGGCCACTACAAGGGTCACCATCTTCAGCAGACCCAATTCCAACCCTGCCCTCCAACTTGACAAGAGTGATTCTTCTCCAATCTTTGAATTCCACATACAAGGCTATATACATCTTTCCTAGAGAATTTAGTATTTTGCCTTGTACAGTCAGGGGCACAGAATGTCCCAGTTATGAACTGACTGCAGACAGACCTGAGATCAAACTCTACCACTGTCACTTGAGCTAAGTGATTTAACCTCTGTGCTTCAGTGTTCTAAGCTGCTAAATAGGGAGGACAATAGTAACAGCACTTGATAAGGTCACTGCAAGAATTAAATAATATACTTAAGTTGTCTGCCTAGTAGTTTGGCAGTCTATTAAGTTCAACCACTACTACTATCTTGTGGTCACTTATACATCTTTTTATCCTGTATTAAATTAAAAAACCTTTCTGAAACAAGTAGACTATTAAAAAGTAATTCCCTGAATACTCATTTGCTTTCCTTAAAGTCAATTTGCTATGATTTGCTAATCTGAGTAGAGATTAATTCTTCCAAAACAGTACACTATGCCTCCTACATTTGCTTTTTGGATAAGTGTTTACTACCTTAGTATTCATCCCCCTAGCCTTTCAGTAGAAAAATTAGCAAAAAAAAAAAAAAAAAAAAAAAAAAAAGGAAGACTACTGCAGCTCAGAGATTTTTTGATTTCCATCTATAAATTTAAAGGCTTGAGCTACATCAACTCTAAGATATCTTTCAATTCTCATATTCAAGAAACCCGTAACACCCATTGGAATCAAATCATTCTTGCTCTATGATGAAGCTACTCCTTTTGAGTTTTGCCAACATTCTTTGCATTCTTGTTTCAATTCCCTTTTTCCAAAATGTGATCTCTGGTTTGTATTTTCTGGAGTGCCATGTTACCTCACTCTCCCTTTTGCCCAATGCCTAAAATAACAGATACATTGTCATGATCTTCAAGATCTATTGCTAAAACCTGTATTAAGTCATATATACAGGGAGGGTAGTCTTGTTGTATAGACGGTTTCTGAATATACAATCATTAAATCACCTGTTAGCCACTTAATGGGAGACCCTTAGAAGAAACAGGTCATGTGCTAACTCAGATCTATGAAATATTTGCCTAGCAAAAAAATATTTGGCCTGAGGAAGAAATGACTCATATAAACACTACCAGTTTTCACCTTGGCACTCTTTTAGTCCCCAAGTCCTTCTGAGCTTACAGATGGTCTTAATTAAAAACAAGTAGTTTCTAATTTACAACACAGGAAACATTTAGAATTTGTTGTTGAAGTAGAGTTAGTGGAACCTAGTAACCCCAATCTCACCCCCAGACAACTATGTCCGTGACTTTAATTCATTTGTGCAGATTCCTGATGTGTTCATAAGTCTTTTTTATTACAAGTATAATATACTTCTATTGTACTTTAAAAAAAAAAAGTGTTGATAGACACCATATCGAGTCTTATCTTTTTTCACCTTGTGTCCTTGTGTCAAACTTGTAATGGGAGCTGATTATAGAGACCAAGAGCTCTGAGTCTAGAATATTAGCGGCTGATGGTCTCCATCTTTCACACAGGCTGCATCCTCTAACTGTGACACCAGTGTCCAGAGCCTTTACAAAGTGCAATACTGCTTGTTTTGCACATGCTTGTGTGCCTGTCACCCAGTTTTTCCTACAGTCCAATAGCTGCCATGTTTCACAGCCACATTTCCTCAGCTTTGTATCATTTGTGTAACAAGAAGTCAGTTCCACCAACAACTTTCCTAAAAGTCTATTCTGCGTGAAAATCTTTAGCTTCTTTTTTTTTTTTTGAAAGGCAAACCCTAACATTGAAATAATGAATGTCCTTAGCCCGTATGCACTCCACTTCACTCCCTGCAATAAACACACACACCAACACACAATTTGTCAAAGTTTGTCAAGACGTAAGGGGATGAGGTTGAAGGTCAAATTAAGAATGGTAGTTTTATCATCTGGGAGACTAGCCAATACTAGTGTTCATAAGATGAAGCCTGACTTGGACAGGGTTTATGGTATTATCCCAGTAGACCAGAAGTTATACACTATGTTTCAATGATTCCTCCCTGTTACTTAAAACTCACATTCTACATAAAACTTGATATTGACATTTTTGCATTTAGATACTCACACTTTTATAAGAATAAATGGAAGTAATTGGCTTTTTTATTTTACTAAAGCTTTCTTAATGCTTTTATTTCCAAAGTCTGAGGAGTTCTTTATTCAAAATAGTTATTCATTATCAACTTGGCAAATAGTGCTCACTTCAGCAGCACATATACTCAACTTAGCAAGTGTATTTGTATTTCTTTTATTAAATTTTTTAAAAAATTTCTTTAGGTAGTTTTCAGTACCTTTAAAAACTTTAATTTCTCGGGGCGCCTGGGTGGCTCAGTGGGTTAAAGCCTCCGCCTTCGGCTCAGGTCATGATCCCAGGGTCCTGGGATCGAGCCCCACATCGGGCTCTCTGCTCAGTGGGGAGCCTGCTTCCTCCCCTCTCTCTGCCTGCCTCTCTGCCTACTTGTGATCTCTGTCTAATAAATAAATAAACAAAATCTTAAAAAAAAAAAAACTTTAATTTCTCAATATTAACCATCTACTTAAAATATTCTTCCTACTAATAGTTATATTCATAAACGAAATAAAATTTTTCAAGGTAGGAAGAGAAAATAGGAACTAGAAAGACTATGGGTTGAAATTAAGCCCTCATCTCTTTCTGACCCCATGAGTTGCCATGCCATCAACACACGTGGAAGAAATCGCTCTGTGCACTGGGAAGGTCTAAGAACCAACCCAGCTTCTGGGATGAAAGGGGCCTCTGGCTGCACCAGTAACTCCGTCAATAGCTTTGCAGGATCAGATAGTTACTCTTTATTCTAAAAGTAACACTTTTTTTAAACCTGTACCCAATTTGTACGGTTCAAATTTAACTCTACTGAAATGGAGAAGAGCCACAAAGATGATTAAAGGGTTGGAAAGTAATATGTACAGGAAAGATTAAAGAACTGCGATTACTGTGCCTGGTGAAGGGAAAACTGATGGATGATTTAATAACATTCTTAAGGTATTTGGTAAGTTATTCCATTAACCAGCCGCTCTCTACCTACAAGGAGGACAGTACCAAAGAAAATAGTAAGTACAATGTACTTAGGTCAGAGCTAAGAAAGATTTCTCAGGAAATGAGGCTGTTTTAATACTGGAACACACTGGGGCTCCTGGGTGGCTCAGTCATTAAGCATCTGCCTTCAGCTCACATCATGATTCTGAGGTCCTGGGATCCATCCCCATACTGAGCTCCCAGCTCAGCAGGAAGCCTGCTTCTCCCTTTCCCACTCCCCCTGCTTGTGTTCCCTCTCTCACTGTGTCTCTCAGTTAAATACTTACATACATACATACATACATACATACATACATACATACTGAACATCCTCACATCTGACATAGATGACTATCTTCCTGGAGTTGGTAGTGCTAACGGAAGGTAAGAGGATAAATCCTCTCATAACACTTTTATACCTATGAAATCTAGGATTTATTTCATTTCATTTCATTTCATTTCATTTCTATTTCATTTCATTTCATTTTTGAGAGAGAGAGAATGGGGGTAGAGGGGAAGAAGGAGAGAGAGAATCTTGGAGACAGACACAGGGCTCAAGCTCACAACCCTGACCTCATGATCTGAGATGAAATCAAGATTCAGATGCTCAACTGACTGAGCCACCCAGGTGTCCCTAAAATCTAGGATTTTGAGTCAAATTCTCTTACATCTATTTTAATACACAAAATTACATATGTAAAAAGATACTGGGGGCAGCGAAGTTAGAAGTAAAAGTTGAAACAGGTCTGGAAGATAGACACTCTTTCCCTGTAAAGGATTCTCAGGCCTTACACATAGCAGCCCTGGACCACAATAAACACTCCTTTGTTGGTCTTTCTTTCTTTCTTTCTTTTTTTTTTAAGATTTTGATCATTTATTTGACAGAGATCACAAGTAGGCAGAGAGGCAGGCAGAGAGAGAGGAGGAAGCAGGCTCCCTGCTAAGCAGAGAGCCGGATGCGGGGCTCAATCCCAGGACCCTAGGATCATGACCCGAGCTGAAGGCAGAGGCTTTAACCCACTGAGCCACCCAGGCGCCCCCACCCATTTGTTGGTCTTACAAGTATGCAAAAACACTAGCCTCTTTACCTAGCCTGGAATAAGCAGAAGGATATTAGAAGAAAAGAAAAGAAACAGATTTTTTCCTCATTCTGAAAACTAACCCAAAAGTAGACATTTAACTCCCTAGGTCAAAGTAAGAATGACATGCGCAATAGAAAAGGACAGTTTCTATACTGGGGACTATGTATCTTTTTCCTTTTTCCAGTATCTTACTACCCAAAGAAATACTAAGAGAGGCAGGATAATAAAATCTGTAAAGTTCACCGAATTTAACAGAGAATGTACTGTGTCACCTTGTAGGCCTCCCTATGATTATTTTTCATTTAAATGTACTCATATGATTGCACTGTTCCCTTTCTATTGCAATAATTTGCAACAATTTTAGAAGACTTTACAAAGTGAATGAAAAGAAGTTGAAGCATCTGCAATTCAAGGCACTTAAACCTTAATTCACAGGGAGCAACTCTGAGAATAATTACCAGGGTCTCCTCATTTTCTGCTACACTGCTCATGAAAGACATGCCATCACTGTTCTTGAAAAAAATACCACAGATGCAATATTTTTAGAATTGTTATCATTTCTCACTTGAGTGATTCAATAACTGTAGCACTTGTTTTATGGTCCCCAAAAGAGCTTACATAACTAAACATACACAATTATAGACACTCAAAATAAAGTGTCTTAGGCAATGTGTTGCTTTACAGACTATCTGATGAAGGGCATGAAACAAACCTTTTAAAATTGGCTTTCCAGAAATACTTAAGCTTATGATAATATAATACACAAAAACTGTGTGAACCTTCAGAAAATTTTTGCATTGTGATTTGTCCATCTGATATATTTATATTTTATAATCTCTATTCAAATAGCTACAAGTTCAAAATCACTTAATTAACTAGATTCTTTATGTTATATGATTTAAAAAACTGAACTTCACCATTTCTCAATGTGACACTAATATGGATGCAGATAAGACAAAATATGAAAGTTCAGTTACTATCATATCTTAGGAAGAGGTTAGATGAACATATTACATAATTTGCCATCCCAACTGAGATAATTTTGAAAGTGGAGAGGATTATATTAATGACTAAACCCTAACAGCAGGTGGAAACTAGAATTGTCCTAGGCAAACCAGGAAATACGGACCCCCCTACCATAGAGCAACATGATCCAGTTTGTAATAGCCAAACACAGAAGCCTGCAAGGTCTCTGGGGACTTGGCCTTCTGGGTTAGAACTGGTATGCAGGAGATAATTAACTGGTATGAAGGAGTGGAAAGAAAGTTTATTTTGAAGGTCAAAGAATCTACCAAAAGGCCACCCCAGAGAAGCCAGTAATGATGGAGGCCCAGCCTGAAATAACAGAGGTGTCCTACCATATGCAGCAACACAGTGATGGGCAAAGAAAAAGGCAGGAAAAACTCAGACCTTCAGGGAAGCCAATCAGCAAGCAGCAGGTTTGACTGGAGTTCAAAGGCTGGTCCCATTCATCCAGTCACTGTACAAATACTAAATGAGCACCTACTATGTTTACCCTGACTACAGGGACTGAGAAAGTAGAGCACAGTGATGGTTACCAACAGAGGATATCGGATAAAAACACAGCATGTGATAATTTACCAAAACTACAGCACAAAAGAAGGATTCCATCTAAAAGAAAAAGAGGTTTATCTTAAGAACTATGCCCATGGGGAGGGAAGGTATGCTGAGGCGGGACCTGACAGCTACTGTTGTTCTTTAATAGATGATCCTGTAGTCATGTTTTATTAAATAACAAAAAATATTTTGCTGAAAAAGTGTAACTAATCCACAAAATGAAAATCTTCTCACAGGGGAAAGCAAGTAAAGAGAGAAAAGTGCAGGGGCGCCTGGGTGGCTCAGTTGATTAAGTGTCTGCCTTCAGCTCAGGTCATGATCCCAGGGTCCTGGGATGGAGTCCCGAATTGGGCTTCCTATTCAGTGAGAAGTCTGCTTCTGCCTCTCCCTCTGCTCCTACCCCCGCTTTGCATATGCACACGTTCTCTATCTCTCAAATAAATACATAAAATCTTTAAAAGAGAAAAAGAAACCTGAAAAGATAGGAAGGAGCCCAATCATGAAAGACTCTGGAAGTCAGGTAAAGAAAGATGAAGTGAAGTAAATTAATGTTTTTCTATATCAAAGAAGGTAGCAATTACAACCAGCTCAAAGACTAACAAAGGAACCTACAAGGGTTGATATGAGCCTGAACGAGGGCAGATGCAACACTGGTTAGGTACCATTGCAGGCACTTTAAAACTAATAAATAGGAAAATCACACGAAAAGAAGACCTGGGCATTGTCAGTAACAAAAAGCCAGCAGGTGGCTAGCAGGGAGGAGCAGATTCAGCAGATGAAGTTAATCTTAGACATGCTAAATATGAGGGGAACTAAGGCATCCTACAGGATAACCTCCAGGGAGTTGTAAAAAAACATGGGCTTCAGCTCAAAGATCAGAATTGAAAGCAACGATATGGGATTCATCTGAACATGTGACACCAAGAGAAAGAATATAAAGACATTACGGGATGAGATCCAAGTAACAAATCATGAGGTACCCCCACCCACCGTAAGAAAGGTGAGAATCTAGAAGGGAGAGATCAGAGAGAGAAGAGACTCAAGAGTTGACTGGCACAGAAGCCAAGGGAAAGAATGTTGACAGAAGACAATACTGTCAGGGACGCCTGGGTGGCTCAGTTGGTTAAGCAGCTGCCTTTGGCTCAGGTCATGATCCCAGCGTCCTGGGATTGAGTCCCGCATCGGGCTCCTTGCTCGTCAGGGAGCCTGCTTCTCCCTCTGCCTCTGCCTGCCATTCTGTCTGCCTGTGCTCGCTCGCTCTCCCTCTCTCTCTGACAAATAAATAAATAAAAAATCTAAAAAAAAAAAAAAAAAGAAGACAATACTGTCAACAGAATCAAATGCCAAAAGAGTTGAAAAGAATGAAAAATAAGAACAAGCCATCTTGTTCCCCAGTACCTCCCCAGGTAATATGTGAGATTATTTTGCCCTCCATAAACCCTATATAAATTTACTGTTAAGATTATAAATATTATTATTCCCTAGTCCTTGGCCAGGGTAATTTGAAACCTTTTATTCTTCATCTAGCTTGATCAAAGTTATGATTAATCAAAAGATGATTAATATTTCCCTTCCTCAGACTCTCATCATTTCTATCATTAAACATGTATATATTGAACATTGGCAAAGGTTTACTTTGCTGACCAGTGTGTCCAGCATATGCCTTAATTGTACATGGAGATTGAAATCTTCATTGCTTATCTGGGCAGCTGTGTGGGACAAGTGCGCTGTGCCACCAACTCTTTCAATTAGCAACAGTAAAGACCCACAAATCTCGAATTATATGGTGCTAGGTTCTGTACTATACCTGCCTCCAGGAAAACAGCATATCAGATCGGATCCCCCCTAAAATTATTAGCATATCTCTGGCCTCATAACTGGCTTAAATGTAAGTATCCCTTGGGTACCTGGGTGGCTCAGTTGGTTAAGTGGCTACTTTTGGCTCAGATCACGATCTCTAGGTCCTGGGATTTAGTCCCAAGTGGGGCTCCTTGCTCAGCGGGGAGACTGCTTCTCCCTCTGCCTCTGCCTGCCACTCCCCCTGCTTGTGCTCTCTCTCTCCCTTTCTTGCTATCTCTCTCTGTGTCAAATAAATAAATAAGTAAATAATTTTTTTTCTTTAAAAGAAGTATCCCTCAATCTCCACCCATGCAACGTAATAAAGCCAAGCCAGAGCACCAGTCCCACCCACCCCCCACACCTCCAGCTGCTGGGCTACTCCTCCTCTCACTGCAGACAATCATCTGTTTGTCAGACATCAACCCAGCTCTCTGGGGAACAGCTGATTAGTGAGGGATGGGTGGAATAGCCACCAAGCAGCTGCACCATTTTTCTGGGACAAGGGATGATGGCTAATGTTTATGAGAGGACGAATGTGGGAAAACTAAGCATTTAAAGCCCTTGATAAGTGCAGAAGCACTGCTGAAGTCAGCACCTTGGCAAAAATTTTCCAATCACTATCCTGACGGTACTCCTATCAGGAAGATAGTTGAATAATGGAATATAGTTAACTATGAGGTTAATGCACTTATTAAGCCTTCATCTACTGAACACCTAGAGGTGCCCAACTTTGTGGTAAGAACTAAATACTTTAGCCACCTTGACTAATTCCTATTTATGATGGAAAGTATCCAGAAATATCTTCTTTTTGTTCAAATCCAGCCTGACCTTTAAGAGTCTGGCTCAAATGCCAGGTCCCCTAGAAAAATTTCCTAAAGGTTCCCAGGCATAAGTAACAACTCTTTTCTCTCAATTCTCACAGCATTCTATTTGAACCTCTTCTATGGAACATGATATCCCCCATTATAATTATTTACATGTGTCATCTCCTAATAGGCTATAAATAACTTGAAGCCAAGATTCATGTCAGCTTAATATACCATCATCTTCATATTCCTCAGGATATAATGACTATATTAATGAACTACCTGATGTCCGCCTTGGCCTGACACAGATTAGATGCTTGAGAGAAAACATTTTCTTATTCTCTACACTGAAAACAATTTTAAAACATAAATGGAAAGGGGCACCTGGGTGTCTCAGTCATTAAGCGTCTGCCTTTGGCTCAGGCCATGGTCCCAGTGTCCTGTGATCCAGTCCTGTATTGGGCTCCCTGGTCTGAGGAAAGTCTGCTTCTCCCTCTACCTCTCCCCGCACCTTGTGTTCTCTTCTCTATCTCTCAAATAAATAAAATCTTAACAAAACAAAATAAAACAGGGGCGCCTGTGTGGCTCAACTGGGTGGCTGAGTTAAGCCTCTGCCTTTGGCTCAGGTCATGATCTCAGGGTCCTGGAATCCTGGGATGGAGCCCTGCATCGGGCTCTGCTCAGCAGGGAGCCTACTTCCCCTTTTCTCTCTGCCTGCCTCTCTGCCTACTTGTGATCTCCGTCAAATAAATAAATAAAAATTTTTAAAATATATATATGGAAAGACAAAATTTTAGAAAAGGTTATATATTTGAGTACAATCTAGTAATAATCATAACTCCAATGTCAATAATATTGAATCTATCATACATTGATCAAAATGAGATTTAACTTCACCTTTGCATCTATTAAAGAAAAGGTTAATTAAAAAGAAAAAAGCACTAAAGTAAATATTCATGACCTACTCAAACTTTCTAGGTCAACTATTTTCCAGTATTTTAAAACATTAATTATACTTGAGGCTCACAATCATCAAAGCAGGCCAAATAAGACTTCTACTTTCCCCTATCAATAAAATATTTGTTAGCAAGGAAATGGGGTTACATTATACTTGAAACAATTTTTTAAACTTATGCTTAGTTATAAGTAATTCATAATTCATGTCGTTTGCTAATTCATGCACATGTCCTTCAAAAGTTTTAATTTATGACAGAAAGCTTAAAGTTTTGGAAGGATCCTGAAGGATTTATGGGCTACACCCACTAAGTAAATGGGAGGTGGGAATTAAAACCCACTTCTTTTCTTGAGGAGCTGAGCACCCAGTAGTGGAGTGGTGGGGTATAGTAGAAAGAATAATGAGGTACAGATTTGGAAACCTGGATTCTACAGGATGCTATCCAAATACATGTACATGTTTATATGTGTATATGTGAACATCTATGTGTTTACATGTACATGCATATGTATATTGCAAATGTGTAATATTTTGCCTCATTTTCATGAACCCTGGATTATAAACTTCTTGAACACAGGAACAATGCTACACTCATCTTTCTATCCCATTCAAAGTCTATACAAGTACCTTGTTTATAGTAGATAGTAAATAAATTTTGTTTAAATCAAGCTGAATTGAATGAAATGCCTTTAATAAGCTAAGCTACTACCACGTTTTGATCAATATGTTTGAAAATTAAACACACTGCCCAGCAGAGAGATTTTTCTAAGTTTTTTGACAGGGTTTCCAAGCCGATAAATATATTAATTCCTTAAAACGAATTCTGGGTATTTCTGGAGATCTCTCAAGAAAAAAAGAAAAGGGAAAAAAGAAAATTAGCACTCATTGAGCTTCTACCATGTATTAGGCCCTGTATTAAGTGCTTTCACAGAATTCTTAGTTTCAAAAAACAATGATGCAAATGACAACACTTAGAAAATAGGCTTCTGTGAAATTGGAAAAAAACAGGTAATAGGTAATCTGTTACGGATAAATTATGGAGTCACTGGACAAAAAAACACTGTCTTTTTCTACGATGTGAAATCTGGCTTGAAGTATTAAAAAAGTAAGTACTCTGTTTTGGTGGGAAGATACTTTTTCTCAATGAAATTTTTACTCAACGGGAAAGTCCTGTCACTTGGAGCTATAAGAATATTACTTTTGCAATTTTTCAAGAATTCTGAATTTAGCCATAACAAAAAATTATTTCACTCTAAAATAGTTTCATTGCAATGTTTAAATTCATATTTCAAGAGTAACTTACTCTCATACTACAATTTAATTTAAAAATAAAACTTAAATCATCAAACCAAAAAAGTACTACATTGCTAAAACAAACCCAGACCCAATGAAGTTGAAAATTTGGTACAAATCTCACAGGCTTTGTGGTTTGAGTGTTTTCCAAATTTATCTTAACTCAGTTCTCCAAAGCCATGGTTCTCCCCCAGGCAAGGGTCTCAGAATAGGAAAGAAAGTGAATATTTGTGGTTGGGAAGGGCTAACTGGAGAATTCTGATGTATAGCCCTCTCTGTCCCCCTCAACTCAATCCCCTCCCAAAGGAGAACCACACTGCTCACTCATCTATTCAAATAATCTTTATCATTATATACTAGACTGTTTTAAAAATCTCTTTGTCTTTTTTTTGGTTTTCTCCTAGACTGGGAAAGTACAAGTGAGAAGCTAATGAAAAATCAAAATAGCAACAAGTAAATTCATCTCATTAAAATACTTCGTAACTTCAAAATATTGATGCTGTCTGACAATTTCATACATATTTACCTCACAATGAATACTACATCTGTTACACACTCCTAGAAAACTCGCTTTGAGTTTTGGACACATCAAAGCTTTCTGTTCCATTCTGCTTTTGTGCCTTTACTTAGTTAAGTAAAATGACTATTATTTAGATTTCAAGTGACAGTTCAGAATTCACAACTAGGCTTTAGAACAGAGCATACAAAGTTCCCACATTGTCTATTCATCAATGCTAATCTCACCTTCTCTCATGTGAACTTGAAGGCCTTTGGAAAAGAGCCACATACAGAAACTATACACAGATATGAACATTTTAAGCATTCTTGTGTGTGTGTGTGTGTGTGTGTACACATGCATGTGTGTGTGTGTTGGTATAGATTCGATCTAAACAGGAAAGCAAAAGAGTTTACCATATTGTTTTAAAGTGGCCTTTTTGGTGTTCAGGTTCCAATAATTTTCAAAATAAAATAAAATCTGATCAACAGTAAAATGGTAAGGTTTTTTTTTCATTCCGGATATGTGTTGATAGCTAAATTAAGTTTTTGGTGATCAGATTCACCTTGGGTGAATGCTTACAACTACAAGAGCTTGTCCATCAGTGACCGTTGAGGCACCTTCTCATCAAACTAGAGTCCATGTCCTCAGCAGAATACCAGTGCACAAGTACCCACTTCGTGCAAATATTTGGGACATTCTTGAATTTCTGTGATCTCAAAGATTTTTAAATTTGTTTTAAAAGAAAAGTGGAGGGGGGCCTGGATGGCTTGTCAGTTGAGCGTCTGCCTTCAGCTCAGGTCATGATTCCAGGGTCCCAGGATTGTGCCTGTGTCAGGTTCCCTTCTCAATGGGGAGCCTGCTTCTCTCCCTCTTTCTCTCTCTCTCTGCCTCTCCCCCTGCGTGTGCTCATGCTCTCTGTCAAATAAGTAAAATCTTGGAAGGAAGGAAGGAAGGAAGGAAGGAAGGAAGGAAGAGTAGAAAGAACAATCAGGGATAATGATTTAAGAAGTTTTTTGTTTTTTTTTTTTAAGATTTTATTTATTTATTTGACAGAGAGATCACAAGTAGGCAGAGAGGCAGGCAGAGAGAGAGGAGGAAGCAGGCTCCCTGCTGAGCAAAGAGCCCGATGCGGGGCTCGATCCCAGGACTCCGAGATCATGACCTGAGCCGAAGGCAGCGGCTTAACCCACTGAGCCACCCAGGCGCCCCATGATTTAAGAAGTTTTAGGTCCAAGTTCTATTAACTATTTTTTTCCAATTTCACAGAAGCTTCATTTCCAGACCAGTGTTTGGTTGAAGTAATGTTAATACCCAGGAGCTTTTGTGGCAAAGCGGCAAGAATCCTGGGAACTGAGAGAGCTTCTTTAGACCTTGGACTTGCCACTATCATTCTCAGAGTCTGGGATAAGTCCCATTAAATCTTTAGGCCTCCTTTCTTCCTCTCAAAACAAAGCGGTTACACTAGATCACACCAAAAGCCTCTTCCCACTCTCTGTTGTGAGATTATTTTTAATATTTTGCTCTTGACATACTGGAGTCTGAGAAAGTTAGGTGAGTCAAGGGAAAGTCTCCTGTGAGTCATACCCAAATCCAACAACTAAACTTAGCTGACTAGACCACATTGACTACTTCCCCATACCAAACATATCGAAGCTCCTCTAGCTACAAAAAGGTGCTTCTTACCATTCTGTGTAAGTCAGCATTTTGCTGAGATACATTCTCTTCACAATAGCATCTGTTTAACCAAATGAAATTCCTGTTCTAATTGCTACATTAAAGATCAATCATTATATCATTCCTAACATCTGTACAAATAAAATTTCTAGATATGTAAGGGGTTTGGAAAATTTTGTATTTCATATATCATGTTCCCACAGCTTGTCTTCATGTTGCACTTAAGAATCCAATTTGAAGATAAATTTTCACCCCCCATCTGAAATGTAATTTTGCATAAAACCCATTTATTATTAAATCTCTTTATAGTTCATATCTTATATTTTTAGAGTATTAACTCATTCCATGTTTAAAACAGAAAGACGATCACTGTGTTACTTATCCATGAAAGATGATAACGTACAGTTTCACATCTGGCAAGCAAAAGAAAATCATGACTATTCCTCTTAATGTAGGAAGAGCCCCCATCAGGGAAACAACCTGAACTAAAGGGAAGTATTTGAATAGGAAGAAAGAGAGCAAAAGGAGCAAATGAAACTTGGTAAGAGACTACTGTGTTTGAGCCTTTTCCCTAGACACATTTTGTGCTCATAACTCCATAAGGTAGATATTATTCTTGTTCATAAATGAGCAAACCAGGATCAAAGACATTGTGATTCCATAGCTAATAATGTGTTGTTGGGATTCAGGCCCAGCCCTGTCTCCCTCCATGAGGTTATGCTGCCTCCAGATTAAAGATAACTGGACAGCATATACACTCTATAATGAAATGGGCATGTGAAAGCCAACGAAATGAGTTCCAGATTGAGACTTTGAGGACTGTGCACCATCGCGAAGAACTCTGAGGAGCAATTAGGTAAGAGGAGAATCAAGATTTAATAACAGTCACCAACACAAAGAAGAAAGGAGAATTTCAAAAGGTTGGCTGAAATGTTAAGCATTCAGAATTGGCTATACTGAGGACAGACTAAATACCTGTTAATGATATCACCATTACCCTAAGTGAAACATCTGCAAATCATCATCGACGCCTTCTTCTCCCTCACCAATTAGGAACAGAGCCCAACCAAATCTACCTTTCCACCTCTCTGCTCTTCCCCAACCTCAGACCCTTAAAATTTCAAAAGCTGCCATTAACTTGGTCTCACAACTTCCAGTCTGTGTCTTTTACACTTTCTAGTTTAATCTCCCTAAAACACTGTCTAACTATATTCCTCTTCAGTGTGGAAATCAAAATGGTTTTCTATTAACCATACAAAATTCAGCCACATAGTCTTTTCCATTACCCATATGCATTCTTATATATAACTGCTCCCCATTATGCTGTACACCTTAAAATTATATGCCAATTATATCTCAATAAAACTGGAAAAACAAAACAATATTTTAAAGAATGAAAAAATAATAAATAATGCTTCCCAGTATAGCCCTAGTTAACATTATGAGCTCTATGACCATTAGACCAGCTGTTTGACCTTGGGCAAGTTAGAGTAGCTGCACCTCAGTTCATTACCTGTAAAACTGGAATAAATACCAGCACTTATTTCATATAATAATTTTGAGAATATTTTGAATTAAGTGTAAGCACAAAGTAAATTAAGTGTGAAACTTAATGGTGGTTGTACTGTTCATTAAGTCCTCAATACATTTGTCACTAAATATTAACCATCATTAATGTCACTTTATAACATAACTTATAATAAAATTGTTATTACCTTTTCAGCCAAATACTGTACAATACCCAAACATAAATATTATTAAAAGAATATAATAGCAGTAGAGACACCTAAATTTGAACGTATATAATCCGGCCCTAGAGTTATGCTTTAACCACTATACTACAACGCCACAACAAAATTATCAAATTACTGCCTCTGAAATATAACTCCAAGCATGCATTTTTGCTATTTTTTCTTTCTGAAGGATCATCCACCCATCCTCAAATTATCAAATCCTTAAATATAATATTAAAAATCCAGTCCAGGGGTGCCTGGGTGGCTCAGTCATTGGGCCTCTTCCTTCAGCTCAGGTCGTGGTCCCAGGGTCTTGGGATCGAGCCCCGCATCGGGCTCCCCACTTGGTGGGAGGCCTGCTTCTCCTTCTCCTACTCCCCCTCTCTCTGTCAAATAAATAAAATCTTAAAAAAAAAAAATCCAGTCCAATCACTACCTTTTTATAGACACCTTCTGTGAGTTTTCCAGCCAAACATGCTCTACCAAGTTCAAATTCCATTTGTACTTTTATCTTTACCTTTTTGTGAGACATTAATTCATTGTTACCAAAATTCTAAATTATAATATAACCTGCTGTATTTTCATTTACTTTATTTTTCAAATTAACATGTAATGCATTATTTGCTTCAGGGGGACAGCTCCGTGAATCATCAATCTTACACAAGTCACAGCACTCACCCTATCATTTACTTTTAAAGCTTACAAATCACTTTCAAATACATCAATTCTTATGTTTTATTTCCCTAACTAAGGCCCTTGTGGGCAGGGATGGGGACATTACACTTTTGAGTAACTTTAGCTTCCCCTAATACAGTTCCTTACAAAGAGTATATTCCTACTGATATCTGTATGGTTACCCACATACAAATAGTATGTTTCAATGGAATGATCAAAAAGAAACCAAACCAACTTTCACAATGAGAAAAACTGGTCAAGTGTCATAATAAATCCTATTTCCCTTTAAGAAGTAACTTTCTGATTTCAAAAAAAATCAGTTTTCCTTTCAATGTCAGTTGCTGCAAACTGTCATCTATTTCTTCCAAATATACCATTGATACTTCTGAATTACTAGAAAAATGGGGTCAATGCCATAAAGACTAAAGAAAAAGTCGGTAGACAGGAACCACAATTCTCTCCCTGACACTAATGGCATTCTCCTTTCCCATATCTTCAGTTTGATTTAATGTAAGTCCAAAGTTTATGTTGATGAATTTCAGTGACATAAGACATTACCCTCTTTCTGATGCCCTAGGAATGCCATGTTAAATTTCAATAGAAGTCTTCTCCACGGTTTTGGACAACCCCCAAGGATTGCAGTTAAAATTACCAAAAGCATCACTTAAAATGAGACACACATTCAAGTTTATACTGCTGAGTATTTACATTCATCGAAATAATCTTTGATGTGTGTGCAGGCAGGGAGCTACTATCTATTTCCATTTTTTATAGCTATCTCTGGCATCATTTTCCATTTAATCCCATTAAAGCAATGCTAGTTTAAAACAACAAAAGAAACACAGAAAGAAAAAGACACAAACAAAACAGTCAGAGCTGCCCTATCATCATTCATGCATTGCATGCACTGTGGGGAAGACTTGAAAATAAATAAAGATCTAACGTGTGACTAACAAGAGATGAATGAACTCCTTCTGAATTTTGTTCTTGGAGAGCTAGAATTTCAATTTCTTTTTTTTTTCCCTAAGATTTTATTTATTTATTTGACACAGAGAGAGACAGCAAGAGAGGGAACACAAGCGGGTGGGAGTGGGAAAGGGAGAAGCAGGCTTCCCACTGAGCAAGGAGCCCAATGCGGGGCCTGATCCCAGGACCCTGGGATCATGACCTGAGCTGAAGGCAGACCTTAAGGACTGAGCCACCCAGGCACCCCTAGAATTTCAATTTCTGACTCAAGATGCAACTGCACCAGCTACAGAGTGAAAATAGGAAAGGAAATCCTCCTTAGTTTAACCCAGTTTGTCATACAAAGCTACCTCCATTACCGACCTCAATATTTTGAGGACATTTTCTTTGAACTGCTGGATATTATATTGTAAACTCTTCAAAATATCTTTTTACTCAGCGAGTACTGAGCAACAGGGGACAAGAGAAGAGAAATTTTCATAATAAGTTGATTCCTTAATTAGGAGAGAGCTACGTAGCAAAGTGAACAGGGAAAACAGTCAACCAAATTATAAGAGGTAACGGGTGCCTGGATGGCTCAAATTGTTAAACATCTACCTTTGGTTCAGCTCATGATCCCAGGGTCCTAGGATTGAGCTGTGCATCAGGCTCCCTGCTCAGCGAGGAGCCTACTTCTCCCTCTCCCTCTCCCCCTGCTTGTGTTTTCTCTCTTGCTGTGTCTCTGTCAAATAAATAAACAAAATCTTTTAAAGAAAATTATAAGAGGTAAAATGGGGAAATAATAAAGCTTTTGCAACTTAAACAGGAAGAAATATTTCTACATATACAAAGAATAAATATTGCTTTGAACACATGTTATCTCCTCCAAAGAGTTTTACCTTGAAGCTACACTATTTTTTAAATGTCTAAGGAAAAATACTGTATATGAAATAGGTAGGAGCATTATATAAATCTTTACCATGTAAATACTGAAAATGATGTTTACAAAGATTTTTTAATAACATGGGAAATATTTGTTGATTAATATTAAGTGAAAGAATAACGTATTATCTCCAGCATGTGATCTCAATCACGTAAAAATATTTAACTTTTTTTTTTAAGGAAACATGTTAAAACATTAACAGTCATTGCCTTGGGTAGGTAGAACTATCTCTTCCAAACGTTCTAATATTTTAGTTCATATTACCTTCCTAATCAAGGGAGAAAAAAATCAAAACTAGAAGAAAAAGATTTTCAAAATTTAGTTCAAGCAGAAAGTACTAGTCAATTCATTTCTATATCTAAATTGAATGTATAAGTTATAAAGAATGATACAAATTATTGCTATTAATATAATCATTTTAAAAATAAAGCAACCAAGGGAAATTTCCTATGAATACTAGAAGGTAATAAAAACCATAAAAATGTTTAAGCAGCCTTATTTCAAATTATAGTATTTCAAAGTGTTAAATTTCTTTGAGATCTAATTATCTTTAACTTCTTAGAATCAAAAATAGCATTCCTAATGCTAATATTACTGAATTTTTATTAATATTACTATACTATAATTTAAGACATGGGGTTCTTCCCAAGAGCGTTCAATCTAGTTCAGAACTGAGTTCCAACCACATGAAATAAACAACATTGCAAGAAGAAAAACTATCCAGGACCACATCAGAGGTCAATATACCACTGTAGAGTCCAAGGAAGAAATCAGTAAGGGTAGGATCTATCAGGAATGCTTCACTAGGGAGGGGAGGAAGGGAAAAACAAAGCAATGTTTGTCAAAGTAGGCTCTGAGGATCCTCTCCTATTGAACCACTGGGCAAACTAGCAAAAATGTAAAACCAGATGGTGACTATAGTTAATAACACTAAATTATACATCTGAAGGTCACTAAGAGAATAGATCTTTAAAGTTCTCATCAGAAGAAAAAAAATTTAATAGTATTTATCGTAGTATACAGCTTAATGGTATGTACAATGTAAGTGCTAAATAAATACTTCTTGACTTGAAATCAGCTTTTTTTTTAATATTTATTTATTTGACAGAGAGAGATCACAAGTAGGCAGAGAGGCAAGCAGAGAGAGAGGGAAGCAGGTTCCCTGCTGAGCAGAGAGCCCGATGTGGGACTTGATCCCAGGACCCTGAGATCATGACCTGAGCCAAAGCCAAAGGCAGAGCCAAAGGCTTAACCCACTGAGCCACCCAGGCGCCCCTTGAAATCAGCTTTTAAATATAAAGAAGTTAATTGTGTTCCCCTCTAACAGGAAGCATTTTCCCACTTGGGCATCTCTGTAGACATCTGTCAAGGTATTCTCATAGTAAATTGTCAATGAGGCAATAAAAGTATAGTTATGTAATATTTTGATATCTAGCAATTCAAAACATCCTTGGCCCATGGTATTTGCCTTCTGGTCCCCTATAATAAGTCACTGTGGGTCAGTGAAAAAATGAGTGGTAAGGTAGGATAACATGCCTTATGGTCAGCCTGATCTTGATTTCTGACCTGTATATGTTCAGAGCATTTCCTCATCTCCCATGTATTTACCTACTATATTCTTAAATGTATGATATAATGCAAGCTCTAACTAAAATTCTGCCTTATTAACCATCACCAACTTTCTCTATTGTTAAAAAAGATTGTGCTATATAATAACATTATATATGCTATATAATAACAACATAAAATAATCTATACAACCACTGCAAGCCTGAAAGAGACATTCCTCTCAGTTCACTAACAAAAGATATTAATTTTTTTTAAATGTCCAACAATTTGCAAAGTACATATTACTTCCTTTAGAGTCTCTTTGACAAAGGAATCATAATGAAGCCCAATCTGGACAAAACACTGAAACAGGCACATATATTAACATCTCTATGGATCACACAAAGTGATTTTAAAACTTTTTGCAAAATCGTATTTTATTAGAAGGAAGGATTTTTCTAGCAATTTGTCCATCCAAACCTTTCAGACTAAGGGGAATAATTTACTTTTATTGCCCATTATGAAATCCTTTACATTATATCATATGGAGATTTGCTGGTGATAAATTTCAAAGGAACACAATAATTAACCTTAAAGGGTAATAATCTTTTCATTGCATTTGGTACTTGTCAGGTTTTGAAAATCCCCATTTATGACTTAAAGGGTGGCATAACCAGAAAGTTTCAAATACTAGTAATTGAAATAATTAAAAGGTAAGAAAATAAGATGGGTATGAAAGGAAGGACAAACCCCTTAGATATTAGAGAAAAAGAGGAAAAATTTAGTAATAGCCTAAGCATGTGCATAGACTTCTTAACTTCACCTAAGGAAGATCAGAAATGAGTTTATATTATAATAGAGAGAAATTTAAGTTAGATACTAGAAACATCTATCTAATTTGAAGTTTCTTGGTTCCTATAATCCATTACTGTAGAAAACTACAGATTCTGTTCTACTGAAAATTGGCATGAAGTTGATGGATAGAGTGATCATTTGAACATTGTTTAAAACAAAGCCCTTTCTGGGGCGTCTGGGTGGCTCAGTTGATTAAGGGCCCAACTCTTGGTGTCAGTTTAGGTATGACCTCAGGTGATGAGATTGAGCCCCGCATCAGGCTCCATGCTAGGCACAGAGTCTGGTTGGGTTTCATTTCTCTCTCTCCTTCTGCCAACCCCTACTCATGTGTGCATACATCCTCTCCCTCTCTCTAAAATAAATAAATAAACAAATAGCCTTCTCTGCTGCTGGAATTTTATACTATATCATTTCCTCATTTTCTATCACTGGGTCTTGTGCACTTTACTACTTACATTTTCTAAATTCTCTTCTTTCATGCTACCTTGAGAATGTATTTTGTACAGCAACGTAAGAGATACCATGCTCTACCCATCCCCCAAAAAAAGCACACCTCAATCATTTGTTTATTAAATAAGTATTTACATGTCTTCTATGGGTTTTTCACCACGAAAAACTCTTGTCAAAGATGGGCAAAAAGAGTCCCTTCCCACATGTATCTTAGAATCTAATAAAATAGAAAAGACAAACCATCTAACAAGAAATAGCATAAAAGGAATTGTAAATGCAATTTTTTAAAGCACTGATTTCTGTGGAATCCAGACAGAAGCACATAAGCAGGAGAACTTAAGCTTCAGGAAAAAGGAGAAATTTAAGCTGTAACTGAAGGCTGAGAAGGGTGACGAGTCTCCCATAATGTCATAGGTGAAGGTCTAAAGGTTGAAAAGAGCACAGAGCAAGAGAGAACAGAAAATATTACAATAGATAAAACCCCACCAAAGATCCTGTTAGTCATGCACACATGTTTGGACTTGTTTTAGGATTTACCAGATTTCACTTTAGAAGGAGCACTCTGGCTATGGTATGGAACATACAATAAGGAAGAGCAAAAATGTACTAGGGGAAAGCAGTCAGTAGGTTGTTACCATCAGCCAAGGAAAGATATTGGTGAGCAGAATTAGAGTAGCAACAGAAGGAGCAGAAAAAAGTAGACAGAGTGGAGAAATTTAGGAGGAGAATAGATAGGAGTTGAAAAGTTATAGGGAGGGCAGGGGAAGGTAAGGATAGTTCCTGAGTGAGTGATATGGACCATGACTACCATTCACTGAGAAATGAGCAGAGGGAAAAGCAAATTAGATGGGGGAAGTGGAATGATAAATTCAGTCTGAGCCATTTGACTTTGAGATGTCCAACTAGATATCAGAACCACTGATCAAATCCCTGGAAGGAGATTTCAAATGAAATCCAGCAACATATGGTATTATTGGCACCACCAGGTTCACAAACATCTTCAGCAATCCCACTCATTCACAATAATGAGTTCTGACTTCTGCTATTTTGGACCATGTAGGTTTTTCCTCTGAACTTGGGTAATTCATTAAGTTTATATTGTATAGAAACCAAAAGTACCATTGTTGAAGAACGTGAGTGTTTTCCAACTTTAGAAGCATAGTCTTGCTAAAAGACAGGTTAATAGGTATACACCATAATTTCTAGTTAATCTATCCATAATATCTTTTTTTAATAAAGAAAATTGAAAGTGAGTTTAGGTTCAAGTCCATGAATCACAATCTTAGTCGGACATTTTTGACATTTCCAATTTTAACCATGTCACTAAGATGGAAAAATTCATGATTTAGTAAGCTGCACAAAGCTCACTGACCATCCAGGATTTAACTACAAAATCCTCGAGTTTTCACAGCAAACCATGAGGTGTATCAGTTCAACTCTCCTACTCTAATCTATTAACCTATCTATTGAAATTAGAGAACTGAGACACTAGAAAGTACTCAGCACGGACTAAAACTTTGGGCTAATGATCATATCTGCAATAAATAGTCTAAACTGAAGACCAAGGAACAATTTAAACAACACAGCTTTCTGTAAAGAAACTAACTATGCTTTCTCTTTAGTGTTTCTTTTCAATAAATAGTGAAATTTTCCTTATACTTTTTTAATTAAAATGAGTTTATAATTAAGGCAATAAATGCCTATTCTGGCAAATATTTTCTTGATGTACTAACAGTATATACTAAGAGGAGTAAAAGGTCTTTGTGTTTTCATGTCATTTGAACCATATAAAGAATTAAAGATAAAACAACTTCAAAATGCCAATTTTGGGATTCTTCTCCAGAACAGCCACTGTTTAGTCCTACGCTACATACCACCGGCCCTTCCTAAATTTTACTTCCAGAATAATTGATCTTCTTTTTCTGATTATCTACCTGCTGAAAGACTATTAAAAAGAAACAACATTAAGAGGATAAGCCCTGAGAAAGTCAACCTATAAAAAGAAAATAATTAAATGATGTACAAATATTACTGGTAATACGTGTTTAAAACAACAGAATCTATCATATTAACATAATGTTTTCCTGCAGTCATTCTCTTCTCCCAAGTACTTTTCTATTCCCTACTCGTCCTCCCTATTCCTACCTCCAAACATTTCCCTTATGAAAGCTTTTTTTTTTAAAGATTATATTTATTTATTTGACAGAGAGAGAAGTCACAAGTAGGCAGAGCAGTAGGCAGAGAGAGAGGGGAAAGCAGGCTCCCTGCTGAGCAGAGAGCCCAATGCGGAGCTCGATCCCAGGACCCTGAGATCATGACCTGAGCTGAAGGCAGAGGTTTAACCCACTGAGCCACCCAGGCCCCATGAAAGCTTTTTTTAATAGGGTCTTCTCTTCAAGAGTAATAGGCATACTAGTTAAGAGCTAAAACTCTGGACTCCAGAATCAGACATAACTAACCTCCACTTTAAAATTATGTGATACGTGAAAGTTATTTAACCTCTTTGAGGCTCATTTATCCCATCTAGAAAACTGCAGTAATAGGTCGTTATACAGATGAAGTAATACATGAAAAAAGAGTTAAAAATACAATGATTGGTACATGATATAATAAATATCAGCTACTACTTTTATTATATGCTTGGAAGACTATGGATGAACAGCTGAGGAAATGAGACAATTTACGGTTATTCTCTGTAAATGAGATGAAGATGAAAGACCTCGGAAACCTGTACACGCAATGCAATGGTTTGAATAAAGAATGCCAGCATCAATCGGACGCCTTCAGCACAGCTTCTAGTAACCTAAAAATGCTCCATTGATCCCAAAATATACTTTATAGACTGTTGATGTGATTGACACTAAACTAATCAAGATGAGAAAGCCAGCAGAAAATTTTATTAATAACCTAAGGCTGGTTTTCATAAGTAAATTATCACATCCTAACCAGTCAGCATGACTTCGTCAATTTGTAATGTTTATACCCAAGTCAACCATCTTATGAAAGGAATTCACTCTAGGAAGAGAGGGTAAAGATTATTCCCAACTGGGGGAGGGGGAACATAAAAAATGTGGATACAAATCTCTTTCTGTACAGTTGAATTACATCTTTCTTCCAAGCAAAAACCAAGTAGCAATTATCATTATAAAGTCAACCCGTGACTTTTGTACTGTCAGCCTTTTGGGAGTCCTCTGAGAGCCTTCACTATTGTACTCCAAGCTTACTCTGCATTATGTCTTAATTAGATTAAGCTGCATCACTTGAATCTGAGATCATCCTAAATCACATAGTGGAGAAACTAATGAACCCAAATGCTAAGCTGCAGCTCTTAGAACCAGATGGGAAAAATCGAGAGTTTTTTGGTGGGTTTGTTAAAAATGGTCAATTTAGTCACCTTTCCAAACATACTGTCAGAAAACCTTATTCATCTAGCACTACTAGTGACAAATACAAGAACAAATTCTCACTCAGGTTAAATCCCATATTTACCTATTTTTCAAATAAAAGTTTTCCAAACTCATAGTAAACAAAACCATTTTCACATTCAAAACATTAAGTGTTCTTTCTTATTTAACTGTATTTATAAAGATCCAGGGATCTTAAAAAGAAAAAAAGATTAAAGAAACTATAAAATAATTCAGGTTTTTAAAAAAATGTTCAATGTCCCTGATCAAACTAAGCAAAATTCCATTGCAAGTTTTGAGCACAGTAATTAAATAATAAATTATAAATTAATATTTTTCTTTAGTCGGTATGGCTTTATACATCTCCTTAATGGATAACATAGTATAAAACAGTTTAAAAAAAAAACCTTAATCAAATCTGATGCATCTGAAGTTTGGATTAAGCCCATGTTATCTTTTCTTATGTATGACATCCATGCACCAGGATCATTTCACTCATTTGGAAAAATAGTGCATTGTGGAAGAGATTATTTGGGGAGAAATCTAACACTATAATTTACCATGAAATCTGGACTGCATGTAAGTCATCACAGTGAAACTCACATTTGAACATTTTTTAAACAACAAGTGTGAATATCTGTAATATATTACTTTATTTTAACAAAACACAATTATTCTGACCACAGGTAATACTGGAGGCATGAAGAGATGTGAGTCACCAGAAGATGTCTACCATTTTTTTGAGAATTTCCTCTTTATTTCATTTTGTTTTCTTTTCAAGACACTGTTAAATACAATGTATGCATGTCCATTTAATCACAATGCTTAAATATTTTTAAGTTGAAAATTACTGCTGTTATGAAATCAGAAAGTGGTGACCACTGTCCAAGTTTATAAAGCATATGAAACATGCACACTTCATACTCAGAAAATACACAAGGAATAGGTTACTGTGATAGATGAACAGTTTAGCTTAGGGAAGGGGTGGGAAAGACTTCTTTTATCTTTTTATTCTTGTACACTGAACCTGTATAACCCACTCAAAAAATAACAAAGTATTCTAAATTGAAAGGTTTGGAGCCAAAGACATGCACAGATTTAGTCCCGTTGTTTATGAAACAGCAAAAGATTACAGGCCAATATGATAACCTAATTATGTATGAACCATGAAGGGTACTTGCTAAAAAGGACTACTTCCACTGCTCAGGGGGTCAAATCCAGATGTCCCAAGGCTCAGCAAAAAGCTGGCCCCACAGGTATGAGTGGGCTCAACAGGAGGATGAGCTACCTAACCTTGGAGATCTACAGACTCCCTTTTTCTAAGGAGATCACCTCATCAACCAGGTGGCTTCTCTCGGTTCCATCCTTCATGGTCACCTCACTGTTGTTGTCTCTCAACCCATCCACACAGATATACAAAGCCTTGAGTGGCAGGCAGGTCCCTTTTCTGGAGCCCTCCCTTGAAGGGTACAACCCAGCAGTGATTCATGAGAGCCCAAGGATTTTAGAGTGCTTCTCCACCCTAGAGTTTTTCCTTAAATAGTCCTATTTCACATTTATACTACGTGATACTAATGTGATCAAGCACTTTTTGCACAAAATTATACTAGTTCATTTATTCAATAAATATTTATTGAGATACTACCATGTGTCAGGCTCTGAAAAATCTGTGACATAATTCTTTCAATAAAAACTAGAATTCTTCATGGATATTAGTATTTTTATTTTATGGATGAGAAAACTGAAGATAGAAGGATTTTACCAAAGGCCAAACACTTGGTAAGAAGCAAAGCAAGAATTATGACCAGTTTTTTCTGGTTCTGAGCCTGAGTTCCTCCTCCCACTTAACCATACCTCTGCAGCCTCAGTGGAAAATTACCAACTTTTTTTTTTTTTTTTGCATTTAGAATCGATGTTATTTTTCTTTCTATTTTTTTTACTCAAAAACACGTAAATTCAAAATTCCTAATAGTGTAGAAAAGCAAAGTTAAGACATAATTTTAATGAAAACAAATAAAATAACATTGATTGTTAAAGGAAGCTGGGAGAGAAAATGCCAAATTTACAGTATATTAAATTCTATTTCACGTAGCTGAAAATGATATTATTTCCCCTGGTCTTCTTTTCTCTTTGGCCTTAAGTAAGTGGCTATTAAATAGAATAGTCTTTCCTTTACTAAAATAAATTAGGTGAATATAGGTCTTTCACTTTCGTGATGAAGCACCCCCAGGAGACCAACTATGTCAACTTCTACCTTGTCCTCACAGTAATGTGAAAATCCCATCTACCATCTTGGATTTGGTCTTCAGAGGCCTACATTTTCAAAGGCTCTATAATTCATTATATTAAATATTATTGAGTACCAGTTACATGCTATGAACTATGCAGAAGAGAAATTTGACCAGCACCTTTCAAGGGAGTTCTTTATATAAAAAACTTCAACCCTGAACACCATAGTTATTTTTCATGCTGATAAGTTCCTTTTTACTTCAAATTTTAAGATGGGGTTGGAAACTTGAGAGAAATTATAGAACTTTTACAGCATTCATGCTAAACTTTTCAAAGAATTAACAGGGAAAGGAACCCCAAATATTTTCAAAATTCAGTATTTCATTGTAAATGCCTTTTACAGGAAATTCTGACTCAAGCTGTCATGCAGTGTGTTTTTGTAAATTTCTGAACAGTTAAGAATCAATAAGTCTCTTTCCAGCTGTAAGACAATAAAATTATGGAAGGGGATGGAGTTTTTCATTAATATGTGGAACAGTATGCAAATAAACTACCACTTTCTACATGCCATTATTAAAATATACCAAATGTGACTGTCCTTACATGGCCAAATTTTAAAAGCAACTTAAAAGCTATATAAAAGACAAATTTGACCATGTAAGGCCATCTACTCTGGAAATCATTTAATCCAATGCCATTATTTAAAAGATATAGAAACAGAGGTAATTATGAGAAAGCAGAGGTTTTCCATCAAATGCATCCTGCATATGCAGTATGAGGGAGATATTAGGTAGGCTAGATAGGCCCAGAAATAAATAATTGAGATACAAAGAGGTTATTATTGTGAGAAAGATGTATCAAATCCTCGTGGAGCTTCTAACTGTGCCTAGAAGATAGGGGGAGGCTTATCATCCGGACTGACATTTGTGTGGGTCTTGAAGAATGGATGGGCATCTGCCAGACAGAGAAAAGAGCAGAGAACATTCCAGGCAAGGACACAAAGTAGAAACGCAGCTAAGGGCCACCCAGAGCATTATATAGTCCTGAGGACCAATTGGCACTGAACTACATTAGGAAATTATGTTGTTGAATAATCTTTAATATACAGAAAATTGAAGTTACCTCTATATTTCCTTCTTGCCAGAAGATAATAAAATGCCAAGTTTTCAAAATCATGCTTTTATATGACTATTATTTCTGAATAGATATAATTAGTTGGCTGCAAGCAATTATGTTTGCCTAATAGTTTTCCCTCCTCAGCAAGAAGCCTGCTTCTCCCTCTCCCACTCTCCCTGCTTCTCTTCCCTCTCTCACTGTTTCTCTCTCTGTCAAATAAATAAAATCTTTAAAAAAATCTTTAAAAAAAGATTTTATTTATTTTTTATTAACAAATAAAATCTTAAAAAAAAAAACCCGAAGTACTATAGACCATCTTTCTCAGCATATCAACAATCACTCTGTACAGCCGCAGAAGACCCATCCTAAGAATCGGAAAAAAGAAAAGCCTAAGCTAAGACCTCTATCTTGGGCAAGTGGCATTACCACTGGGTCTCAATATTCTTATATGCAAATTATGATAGTAATGCCTGTCATATCTGCTGTCCAGGTTGCTATAGAGATCAAATGATATAAGTAAGGTGAAATCAATTAGAAACTTAAAAATTATAATTATACACACACACACATGCACACATACATATATAAATAAATAAACTAAAGGATTTTTAAGGAGTATTTCTTCTATATATAATGAAAAGCAGCATTACCCACCACGCAGATCTGAATCCTCTTCTCTCTGAATTCATAGCACATACAGTCAGTATCATTACTTAAAAAAAAAATCAATCATCATGTATTATGTTTCTTCTATACATTACAGGGTAACATGTTTTTTCAAAGCATTCAAATTTTTCAAAGCATCTTTTATTTCCTGTCAATCAATTGTTCTATTTTTTATTTTTAAAAAAATCTTAATAATCAAAATCTATTTTTCTGATTCTTGCACTAAAAAAGCACTAATTCTCTATATACCGATTACTTTCATCTCAAATTTCCGACTTTGGATATAACAAAAAGACATCAAAAGAACAACACATAATTTAATAAGATTCTAATGCATTAACAGCCACTCTTTTTAGCTTTAGTCTGGTTTACAGAAGGAGAAATCATTTCCACAGATTAGTTGACAACTATGGAAAGCAGAAAATTGTCTTCCATACAGTGAATACATATATTCTTTCATCTAATATTTTATATTAATATTATTGAATCTGTGGTAAATATGCCAAATGACCTAGGGGAAAGGGGAAATTCCTTAAAAACACTACAAGTTAGGGGCGCCTGGGTGACTCAGTGGATTAGGCCTCTGCCTTCCACTCAGGTCATGATCTCAGGGTCCTGGGATGGAGCCCCACATCGGGCTCTCTGCTTGGTGGGGAACCTGCTTCCTCCTCTCACTCACTGCCTGCCTCTCTGCCTACCTGTGATCTCTCTCTGTCAAATAAATAAACAAAACCTTTAAAAAAAAAAATTCTACAAGTTATATTTCCAATTAATTTTTGTTAAAGCAAACAGATTAAGAATTCAGGGAAATATATAAAACTATTCCTTTTTAGAGTTAAAGTAAGTGCTTGAGTTTCTTGAAAATATTATTGAAAAAATCATATTCTATATACACTGAAAAATAATTACTAAATTCAGCAAGTAAAACTGATCTAATGAATATTCAAGTAGCTTGGTACAGAACAGACAGTTATAATACTTAGCAATTGTCTAGGAACTTTATACCATTCATCTTTTTATATAATGCACAGATAACTAACTTTATGAAAAATTTCAGTTTGTGTTAGCACAGTAAAAACCACTGAGATCTCTAACCACAAATAATTGAGACCCAGAGTTATCGGTTGTTGAACTTTCCTTTGATTGTGTTTAACATGCAAAATTAGTTTTTATACAAAAGGTACATGTATATACAATAGCCCTTTTTATGGAGCTAATGTTTTACTAAATCCCCTTTTTGTCATTCTACAAAGGGACAGTTTTAGCCTCCCAACTAAACAGTTGAAAAGAACAGTAGCAATGAGTAAATGTCCCCCCACTGGGTTTATAAAAAGTGTATGTTCCCATCATGAAGAAAGCGTGCATATTGGAAAGCAAGTACTGGAACTATTGTATATTGTGTATGATCTCAAGTCGAGAAAACCATCTGTCCTTTTGCCCTGAAAAAGGACCCCCTGTGAGCCTCTTCTCATGGACCATTATAGTTTCCTTCAACCCTTACACTGCTCAGGCTTTGAACTGATGGCTGCCTGTCACAAAAAGTTCATCTCAAGTCACTTATCCCGAGAGGTTTCATAGGGTTTAGTCTGAGGTGACCAACCATGGCTTAACAAAAAGATTAGTGTCTGGGCACAAAGAGAGACACAAAAATATGAGTGACCTTCTTTGTAACATCTCGCCACACAGAATAAAAACAGTGAATGTAGTCAACTATAGAATATGCAGAGACGCCCGAGGGAGAAGAAAAGAGGACTGGAGAGGGAATCTGTCTTTACTGGGAAACAAGTGCTCTTTAATGCCAACAGGCATTTTCCCAAAGAGTTTTAATGATTCTGTCTCCTCCACTCTTTGTACAAGAAATATTAATAGAAATGACAATTTCTATTCAACCCCAGGCAAAATTAAGAACAGAGTGCAATGTTAGGTTTCTCTCTCTGTAAAGTTATTTTAGAAGGCAATCACCCAGTAGAGTTATAGAATTATATAAGGCCCAACAGGTTATCTACCCACCATCCTAATGCCAAAGGTAAAAGCCTTCCTACAAAGTCTTTGACAGGATATTGTGTGAGAGTTTTTCTTCCTCTCAACTTCCCTCCCCTGGTGAATACCTATGCACTGTTAAATGTTAAACTCAAAGATAATTCCTTCTATAAAGTCCTCCTAGCTCACTCTTCTCCTCCATATATACTGCCGTCATAGAACTGATAACATTTGATTATGCTCATTATGTATGTGTGTCCTCTTATCAGGTAATGAGCTCTCAAGAATAAATGTCATGTCACATTATTTTGTACACCTAACACAGTGTTTGACCCATAATAGGCAAGTAATAATTACTTCTACCGTAATTCTTAAACTCTCCCAATGATGAGGAGCCCAGCACCTCAAAATGAAGCTATTTTTAAACATTCATGTTTTGGGGTGGTTTGGGGTAGTGGAAGGCAGAGATTTGTTCCCTATTTATTTCCCCACCTGGACCCAAGTTCTACCCTGTAGTTTCAAGTATAAATGGTCCACTACACATGTGAAGATAATCACCCTGCTTTCCTTAACATCACTACCACCATATCTAGCTCTTGCCTTTTCAAGCTAAATGTTCGCATTTTCTTCTGCTGTTATTCCTACAAGACAAATCTCAGTTGCTTTTTTACCCTCACTGCCATCTTCTAGAAGTGCTTCAGTTTGTCAATATTTCCTTTAAATCTAAATCAAATACTGCATGTCTGGTCTAAACTGTGCGTCACATTTTAGAACTACCGCCTACTTTGTTCCAGGCACAATAGCATTCTGCGGCATTAGATGCTCCTTAGTCTTCCCCTTGGTATCCCCTCATCTTCTGAGAGCCATGACAGGAAACTTCTGTGGACTAGGACCTGTTGTTTCAATGACTTAACCAGACAGAAACTCCTGTATAAAGTTCATCACCATCCACACATTTGTACTAATTTAGAGCTTTTCTTAAAGGCCCAAGATTATAATAATTGCTTCAATAATTAGCTGAATTGAAAGACAAGAGTCAGGAGTAAAGCAAGAGATGAAAGGGGGGCATTCTGACTTGATTTCTTCTGTTTTAAAACAGAATTTTAAATAATTTTCTCTTCTCAAAATATTTAGCACCTTATTTGGATTTTTTTTTTTTTTTTGGCCTGTAAATAGTTTTTTTAAATGTCCCAAGAAAACTTGTTTTTTCATACACTTCAAACAACAAATAGGAGTCTTTGTTGAAAATACTAGTGCATAGATCACAGACAATATTTACTTGATAGCAAATTCCCGGAAATCTTTCAGAGATGACACAACATTGTCATGTATGTGATTCTACCTCCACAGTCCAATATTTGAGTTTTCTGGCCCAAGGAAAACATTTTACTACTATTATGTTTCACCATGACTTGCATGTGAATATTCTCTCTTATCTCTAGAGCTAAAATATGTTTTATGATGTTAATGAACTTGAATTGAATCAGCACCATCAGTTCAGACCACCCACCTCTTTTAAACACAGTAACAGAAATTGACCTATATAATTTCAAACACAGTATAATTTACTTCCTAGTCAGACAACATGCAAATATGTTCAAATACTTCGTAAATGTTCAATGATTATATCCTCTGTCTAGCATTCATATTTCTTATATGTTGAAATGGTATACCAGAATAAGAAATATTTGGCAGTTTCATCAAATAAAAGGGCTGGATGCCTTAAACTATTAATTTTTGTTCAATTTAGGACTATAATTCCTTGGGAAATGTATTCTATGTTTTTCCTGTAAAATTATATTTGTAGATCTGAATGGCCATTTACCAGCTCCTGCAATATTCTGAAGAACTAAATATACATGCTACCAAATATATGAGAAACATATTTCTTGAAAACTTACAATATGCTACACTGAGTACTTAAGTCTGCCTAATTGTGATAAATTGCCTTCTGTTAGTGATATAGTTAAAATAAGAATATTGTTCCCATAGAACACCTTTCAATTTCAGTTCTGTTCTTGAAGAATTTGGTGACTTGGACATGATGTTCACTTCCTTTGAAGAACTCTCTCAACAAATGATTTTCTTAAGAAAGTGAACTAATCCTCCAATTTGCTACAACTTGTTTAATATCCAATTTCAAGTTCTGCCTTAATTACAACAATAAGATTTTCATAGTCAAGGATCAAGGAATCTAACTGATATAGTATTTAGCCATCAAGAAGGTAATTTTATGATTTTTTTTTTAATGTACCTCTCTCATAACTAGAGGAGACCTGTGAGTTCTTGGAAATATAAAGTACATAAAAGCAAATAACCATATAAAAGATATTTTATAAAACGTGTTTTCTTCAGACCAGACCAGTTCTAAAAATCCTGCAATTAAGAGCACAGACATGAACACAGTCTGCTCTCACAAGGAAATCCCCAACTATTGATCCTAAGGGTACTGAAAGATGAGGCAGTTTCCAGGAACCAGCAAAGGCCTTCTATTATTTCATGAGGAAGCCAGGGTCCTAGAGTTCTTCCACAAGCTGATCTGCAACCCCTAAGTCTTCCAGACCACAGCCAGTACAAAAATACTTCAGCCTTTGATGATGATCCTTTAAACGGCTTTAACAAAAAATCACACTGAGATTCAAGTTTTTGTCTTGGTCTTAAACTGTTTTTACACAAGTGAATGCTAGCTTTCTAAGTTTGCCATAAGATGAAAGAAAACAAAAATATTCAGCACTTCAAGAAGACTGACCAAAGATGAAAACATGAGCAAATTTGAGTATTCCCCTGTCTTCACCAAAGTATATGTTTAAAAGTGGTTTTAAGATGAGAAACAACCCACATGTCCATCCACTGAGGGTGTTTTTTTAAATAACACATCCACTTAATGAAAATCTATTCAGCTCTTAAAGCAATGAAAAGTGAAACAGTATCATCTACAAAATAACCTTGCCAAAAATTTTAAACTGAATCTTAAAGGAAACACATCCTTGTGACTCTCTGAGCAGCATCATGGTTGTTACCAAGACAAGCACCTTACAAAAAAGGCAGCAAATGGAGCCAAGAAGAAAGTGGTTGATGCATTTTCTAAGGAAAATTGGTATAATGTGAAAGCAATAGCTATGTGCAGTATAAGAAACACTGGAAAATACTAGCCACAAGAAGTCCAAGAACCCAAACTGTATCTGATATCCTCAAGGGTTGGTTATTTAGCATGCAATCAAGCAACTACAGAGTACGAGGTTCCTATGAATTGAATTTGTCATGCTCTGGAAAATTGGTATCTTGAACAAATTCCTGACATCAATATCTTCTAAATTTCTCTCTTTTCCAAAAATGATAATAAACCTAGATTCTAAATAAATAAGGTACTTTAAAAAGCTGGAATGATGGGAAGAGCAGTTTTTTGACATTGTAGGTTTCTTTTGAATCAAACAGTAGAAACTCTAATTTTGCAAGGAATGACTAACACTTTACCTCTCAAGCTGCTTTTAGAATGTGTAGGGGGACAGGTGGTCCATTCTAGAAGGCCCGTGATTATAAGTTGACCTAAAGGGACAACTTAATGGTGGTTTACCACTAATGATCTGCTCAAAACCATATTTTACAAGCAGGAAGCTCAACACCATTCAAGAAGAGGAAAAGGCACTGCCAAGTTCTTGGATGGTTATATAATGGTTATAATCTGTTTATTTCCCTCCAAAAGGAAACTGCTTTAAAGATTATATCCAGCTTGTTAATAAGGAGCACCACTAAAATAAAGAGAACTCCAGAGGGTGTTTTGTTTTTTAAGACAATAGCTTTATTTTACAGCAATATAAGCAATTTGCTAATCACACTACTAAACTTTCTTCCTTGGAAACACTTCACCTCCTTGAAAACCCTTAGAACAGGGACTGTTCTTTCTAAGTTACAGTCAAATCCACTGTCATTAATATAATCCTAGATTCTCCTAGCTGAGTTTATGGGTTATGTCAATACACCATCCTGCAGGCAGCAGAAAACCAACCTAATAGGGAAACTAACGAGTCATGCACAGTTAAATCATACTTGGCTTCATGTTTTTAAAAGTAGTTCATCTCTCAATGAAATCATGTTTTTATAGGAACACTAAAGTTCAAACTAAGCAATTCTTCAGCTACTCCAAAAAATACAGTAGAATGTTGATGGATTTCTGACTGGGTTTTAAACCCAGCTCCCCAAAGAATAAGAGCAACAGAAACCAAGGCTTCTGCAAAGCCTTCAGAACAAAACTTCAAGAGTAGAAAAAGTATTTTCAAGAATGATTATTATAATTAGAATACTCTTTTGTACTTAGAAGACTACCGTATTTTTTCCCTCTACAGCACAAAAACTGAACCAGAAGCCAGAACTGGAAAGAAAACAAAAGTTGGTGCATTCAATGAAAGGAAAAGAAAAAAAAATTAAGATTACAAAGATTACCCACCAAAACATTACTGATTCGAGCTAAAGAGTGGAACAAATGAACAGACTTCAGAAGGAATTCTGCAAAGATTTCACTTAACTATTTATAGAATCAAGAACAGTTTAAAATATTCTTAAATATCATTTGCTAATTTCTTATACTGTCTTATAGTAGTCTTTCACTTTTGAAAGTGAAAGTGAATAATGCTTTTAATAAAAGATCCGATAATCTTGACCCCATCAAAGACTCCCCATAACATCAGTGAGGGTGCTGGCAAATCAGCACTTGGATTCACTTTCTAATGTGTGGTTTGACTATATGCATTACAGGCTGTGCAAAAGTTCATAACCTTTGAATCACCAATTCCACTTACATGTAACTATCAGCAATGCCCACAAAGACCTATGTATTAGATTATTCTCTGCAGTTATTTATAAAAGCCCTGAAAGTAATCTTGAGACATAGAAAGAGTAAAATTGTTAAATTATGGGAAATCCATATGAATATCATACAGAGAGTTAACATGGTCCACAATGAATGTATACGACCTTTTTCAGAAACTATTTTTTCTACTTTTACAAGAAAAACTTTTTTAAGTTTGTTGTGTTCTAGATTTACCTTTGCAGTTTTGAGAATATTCATCTGGGCTGTATATTATTAGGTCACTTGATACAGACTGCACATAAAAGGCTTTGGTATACCTTAAATATATATTGTAACTAATTATGTCCAGTTACTATTTACGTTCTAGTATTACTGCTCTATCCATAGTGGATCATCAAAGAAACAAAGGATAAAGATCATATTTTTAAGGAAAGAAAAATACCATAATAATAGCCTGCATACCCTGAAATGGATCACAAAGAAAACTAAACAGCATTAATGAGACAGGATAACTGTACTGAAAAAGAAGAAGTTTATATAAAATATGTTATTCAATTTTTCTCCAAAAATGAAAAGAGCATGTGTGTGTGTGTGTGTGTGTGATTGAACGAGATAGAGGCTATCATGAAGTTCAGCCCTTAGACCAGACAAACACACAATGATTTGCTTTGTTTGGCAAAGTGCTTTGATAAAAATATATTTAAATGCTTTTAGCTGGGGGATGCCTGGGTGGCTCAGTCGGTTAAGCGTCTGCCTTCGGCTCAGGTCATGATCCCAGGGTCCCAGAACCGAGCCGCAGGTCATTGGGCTCCCTGCTCAGCGGGAAGCCTGCTTCTCCCTTTTCCTCTGCCTTCTGCAACCCCTGCATGTGCTCCCATACTCACTCTCTCTCTCTCTTTCTTTTGCTCACTTCTCTCTCTCTCTCTCTTTTGCTCACTCTCTCTCAAATAAATAAAATCTTTAATAATTAATTAATTGATGCTTTTAGCTGGGTCTTAACACCCCAATCTGAGGATAGAATACTCAGGTCTAACAAACCTCACACATTTGTATGACTTCCCTGCCATTTGAGTTTGCCTTCCAGCTTTAGACTTAAGTCTTTCCTGGAGCATCCCCAATTACAGTATGTTTTGTTTCTCCTTCTTCTCCTCCATCTCCTTTCTACAAGCTCCTCAAACCCTACTCCTGCAAGTTGGAAGCCACTTTCCTAATTAAACTTCAGACAATCTCAGCTACAGTTTTGAAAATTTCCAAAAAGCTTCTCTATATTTCACCCCTCTAGGTCAACCCACAGAACAATTTGCTCTGAGCCATATTATTTTTTCTAAAAGGAAAAAAGTGTTCCATGACCAATCAAGTTTAGAAAACATGACACATTATATTCCCCATTTTAGAGATTCACAATCTAAAAATCCTACAGTGACTAAAACTGCTTTTATTCGTTTAACCCAGTGTGTTTCTAGTTTGTCTTGAAAACTTTCTTCCTCAGAAAATGTCTTAACATGAGAAAGAAATGGTGTTCTCAGGAGCACAGCTGGACAAACTACAATACACCAAAGACCCCTGAGTGGATTAATCACTGGTAGAAAGACAATTCCAAAAGTACTCAGAAATAGATTTCACCAAAAGTGAAAAACTACTAGAAAGCGATTGGACTCTTTATGAACTTTCCCATGTTCAGACATTTTAGCACAGAATCAAGAAGAAATGCTGCTAGTCAGCTCATCAAATTCCTAAATCATATTAAGCCAAGAGGAGTTGGAAACTTATTTTTAAAAATCATTATCCCAACAAATCCTAATAAGGCTGGAGCTGGAGTTTAGTAGGAAAATTTAGTGAAAATAAACAAAGTCTTGACTTGCCTTCCTCTTCCAAAAACAAACAAATAAAAAAGACCTGTATTGTAAGGGCCGATTCAACCAGAGCGGCCCCACCCCAGTTGAACTGCCATTTTGTTGTAAAACTTAAATTGACTCTGCCCACCCCCACAGGGGAACTTACTTAAAAACAAGTCCCAGAAACCAGCTCCAGGTAACAAAGTGCAGATACAAGGGTGGGTCAGGCCAGGTGGAGGTATTCAATCAGTGGGGGCGCATACTGTCTCCTAGTTACCAAGGAGTATGGGCCCCGCCCTTTGGGCACCTTTTGGGCAACAATTCTGAACTAGGTGATAGGCTGGTTCAAATGTCTACTAGGGTAAATTATAATTCAATTGGTCACCTAGCATGACTGTGCAGCTTTCTCTGTGTGTTACAATTTCATTGGCAACCTGTGTATGGTCAGGCCCAACCACATGGCCTTTGCTCTATAAAATTTAGTCTGGAAAGCAGGGAGGGGACATTCTTTCTGTAAGGGGTGGCCCCAACTGGACTGTTTGAGGGTCGGTCTGGGTCTTGATGCTTGGTGCAAAATAAAGCTTTGCTTGACTTTCACTTTGTATCAGTCTCGCTCCTTTAATCACGGACCCATTATTGGAGTACCCATTTTGGGGGGGACCCAACATGTACAATAAAAGGAAGACAGGCCTTAACACCAGCATACATAAAAAATAACTCAGGTTTTCTCAATGTTAAACTCAAGTGTTGGTAAATATGATTATGGGACCAGCAAGAAAATTTCTGCAATTTTTAGGATGCATGAGTTAGCATTATAGTATCTAGAACTTGGAAAATTTTCATTCCTCCTCATCTCTGGTATTTACCAGTCAAGATTATCGGAGCTTTTATTCAAACCATTATCCAACACTTTAAGAATGAAGTAGACAGGGGCGCCTGGGTGGCTCAGTGGGTTAAGCCGCTGCCTTCGGCTCAGGTCATGATCTCAGGGTCCTGGGATCGAGTCCCGCATCGGGCTCTCTGCTCCGCAGGGAGCCTGCTTCCCTCTCTCTCTCTCTCTCTCTGCCTGCTTCTCTGCCTACTTGTGATCTCTGTCTGTCAAATAAATAAATAATAAAATCTTTAAAAAAAAAAAGAATGAAGTAGACAAAATGGAACACCTGAATGATTCCAAAATATAAAACTATCAGTAGGAAATACAGTAAATGACTTCAAGCATTTGAAGAGTTGTCTTCAACTCTTGAAGAGGTAATCGTTTATTTTTTAGGATATAAGGTGAGGATGGTGATGGCGTACAAAAGCAAATGGTGGATGCCCATAAGGAGATAAATTTCAACCTAACAAAAAGATGACGCTTTTCAACAAGCCAGTCTGAAGGCTGAGTGGTTTATTCAAGAGATGCTCATATACTTAATAAACATTTAGCCAGAATATCACTGAGAGAATTCAAGTATCGAACCAATGTAGGTCTAGCTAGCCTTTAAAGACCCTCCCAACACTGAATACTGTCAGAGACACCACTACCATTTGGAGATGTTACTAAAAACAACACAATGAGAGACTGTGGACTCTTGAGAAACAAACTGAGGGTTTTGAAGGGGAGGAGGGTGAGGGGTTGGGTGAGCCTGGTGGTGGGTATTAAGGAGGGCACATATTGCATGGAGCACTGGGTGTGGTGCATAAACAACGAATTTTGGAACACTGAAAAAAAATTTTTAATTTAATTTAATTTAAAAATAAAAACACAATACACTCTATATGGAAACAAGACTATCAAAGCCTATGGGTACTGGAAGCTGAGTCAGGAGAGCTAATTGATCAGTTGTCAGGATTTTGCAAGCCCACTGTTAAACACAGTCATTAGTAAAATTTTAATTACATGAACTTACAATAAAATAAATTGTATTAAAGCAAAGTTAATAAACACTCAAACTTCTCACTTCCTAAGGTCACTTCGTTAACTTGCAATCAACCTTGGTAGGATATTTACACCCCGAAAATCTACAATTGCTTCAAATCAGGACTTTCTCTGAGAGCAGTTGTTAAAGATTTGTCATCAGCACACCACAACAATAATACATTTAGTCAACAAGTATCTATTATACTCCCACAAATACAGTTTGAGGCTGTGCAGGAAGAAATCTGCACTGGAGAAGAGGAAATAAGAAGCAGCATCTGAACAAGAAAAAGTGACCTGCTTTCTCATTGAATAATAAATTGTGGTCCATTAGTACAATAGAGTTACTCTACAGACTTTAAAAACAATGATGTAAATCAATCTGCGTAGGAAACATCAGCTACAAAAAAAGAATGAGGTACCGTGTGCCATTTTTAATGCAAATGTTTGCATTTCTTGGCCTATGCTTTACTTTGATAATAACAACTATGGTGTAATCAAACACAAAGAAAGAGGTCAACCTTAAACAATACCTTGACCAGAGGGCAACAAGCAAGCAGAGGCAGAAAGACAACAGAGGAAAGTAGGCTTGACAAAGGTAGCAGAAGCAGAGATAAATTCTGAAGCCTGGAGAGCACTGCACTGAATGCCTCCTGCTGAGGGAAAGCAATATTATCCTGAAAGATCTGATCACCCTCCATTTCCTGTTCTTCTAGGGGAGCCCACAGCGATCTTGCTATTCTTACCTTCCTTATTCACGGAATATCTTTAAAAGAAAGGTTCTCAACTGGGGGTGACCCCTAGGGGACATCTGGTAATGTTGGAGGTCTCTGGTTGTAGAAACGGTGCAAGTGGAGTCTAATGTGTAAAAGGCCAAGGATGCTGGAAAACCTCCTACAATGCACAGAACAGCCTCCCACAAGAACTGGGGAGCAAGGGGAGCTGTCCGTTAAGCATCTGCCTTTGGCTCAGGTTATGATCTCAGAGTCCTAGGATTGAACCCCAGGTCCTGCTCCCTGATCAGGGGAGCATCTGCTTCTTCTCCCTCTCTCCTGCCCCTACCCCCTGCTCATGCACACGCATGCTCTCTAAACGTCTGGTGCTCCCTAATAAATAAATAAAATCTTAAAATAAAAAAATTATCCAGCCCAAAATGTCAATAGTGACAAAGCTGACAATCCCTGTACCACTATTGCTTAAGGCCACCCGAATGCATCTCTATTTTTTATAACCCAAGGGAGTCTAGCCAAGACCCAGAGATACTATCTTCACTAGAAAACGTGATCATAGAATCTGAACTGATGTTCAAGAAAGCCTATAAAAGTCTTCTTAAAAATAACTGCCATGAAAGGTAGCCTGGGGAGGGGTTAAAAATGTTGCACTTGACCTAACAACTGACAGAGATCATTTTTCTTCAGAAAAACTACCTAACTGAAAAGTGCCATCAGCATTTCTGCAAAGTATAACATTCATTAAAGAACATTCTCAATTTTCTTAGAAGAAAGTAAAATAAATTCAAATACCATCTTCTCTAATAACATGTTGCTATTTTTGAAATTGTGAAAGTAAATGAACTGGAATTATGAGCCCAAATAACAATTATCATTGTAATTTTAAATCCATTAAAATGAGATACAGTTGGCTACAAGATCTACTTAAATAGCTCTTCTTCTCTTTCAATCTCTTTCAATCTTCAATCTGATACCATGATTTCTCCACCAGAGCTTTGCAGCCTACAATTTCTTTAAATAATAAGGTACACAGCACAGGGTCTAGCCCATAGTAAATCACTTTATCATTTAATACTTAATCATAAATACTTTATCATTTAAGTGAACAAAAAGACTTTCAAAAGACTAATATAACATGATCCTTTCACCTTTGTCAGAGTTGACCGGAGTTAGGTAATACCGCAAATCAGTGACCACCCACAATATGTACTTTTCAGAGACTAATATCTAAAATATTTAAGATTTATAATTAACTCTCTCCCCTACCTAGTAATATGAGACCTTCAGATAAAAAGCTGCTTCTGCACGAAGATAAGTATCACTCTATAAAAACGATCAATAACCATGTGGTCTCAATGTATCCCCACCCATCTCTGGCTGCCATTCTAAAAGACTCTTTCTAGAATGTGTAGGAAGGGCCATTAATCTAGCGTCAGCTATTTTTCTGACAAAATCTCAGTGAGCTGAGCCAAAAGGTGTTTAGCAACTAAAACAGGTGGGAGCAGAGAAAAAAAGCATCTATTCCCCGGGGCCACTGAGGCTGAGCTGTTTTGGGTGCTGGCAGTAAGTAAACTTGTGAGTTGTTATACACAGAAGCAGTGGGAGATCAAACAAGGCAGGGTCCAGCAGGACAAGCAACTGGCAAAGAAGAAAATATATCTTAGAGTATGGACTAAAGACCAGTCGTTTGAAGCAGCAGCACATGAATATGACAGGAGTGCCCAAGGAAAAGCCAAACTAGTCCGTATTTGAAGACAGAGGCAAAATGGCCGAAATAACAGCACAAAATCCCCACGGTAACCACATGCTCACAGCGGGTAAGCCTATATAAATAATATAATTGCCTGGATACAGTATCCCAAAGCACAAAGGTAAGGTCGGCAACTCATTCTTTAACATTAATGAAACTACTCCCTGATACTGAAATACAAGAAGCTGAGTCTTCCAAAGTGGTCTATTACCGTAAACAAATACTCAATGTAAGGGATTTAAAGTCCACTTCCGCAACTCGTGCCAGTCCTTCAGACCTAGGTATCAGCACAACTCTCATGGGGCGACTGCATACAGTATGTAAAGCTACAGTGAAAGGAACTGTCCTTCGAATAATGAATTTTAGCAACACTAAGAAAATTAAGTACCATATAACCCATAAGATAACAACAGGGAGAGAGACAGGTTAATAAACAACCATTACTACACTGAAGAGTGTAAAAAAAAACATTTCTTTGCTTACTTAAAGAATTTTTTTCCTGTAAAGTTGCTTTAGTAGAGGGAAATATGTGTTTCAGTGGAAAATTGTGCATTGTCCAGAGCATGCCCTTCCCACTTCTCTAATTCTGATTCTTTGGGAGCTATTTAAAATTGTAAGCTGTAGGAGTGCCTGGGTGGCTGAGTCGTTAAGCATCTGCCTTCAGCTCGGGTCATGATCCCAGGGTCCTGGGACCAAACCCCACATCGGGCTCCCTACCTCTCCCTCTCTTTCTCCCCCTGCTTGTGTTATCTCTCTCACTGTCTCTCTCTCTCGCAAATAAATAAATAAAATCTTTAAAAAATAAAATAAAATCATAAGTTGTAAATACCTAATAGCAAAGCAAAATAACTCTTGTCATAGACATGCAAATTCTTTATGACTAAATGCCACTGACATCCCTCCCTCACTTTGGAAAAAGTCCGGTTTTGCTTACATTTGCACATCAATTTCAATATTCTAGAACTATAAATGTGACTGGTTTTAAATTCTCCTTTGAACTAATTAAAACATCTTATCAGTTACTTCTTTAATGATTTAAGTAAAATCTTTAACATATGTTTATTTTATATCTGTATGAAAGTCGTGATTTTACCTTATTGGAAATTACCTTTAACAGTAATATTTAAGCAAACAATTAGTTCCTTTTGAAAATTTGGGAGAAGTATTGGCCTTTACCCATTCATTATTTCCTCAGTTATGCTGCTGGATTTCATCATAAGAATAGCTCTTGCCCAGGAAAGGCATAGAGGTTTTGAGACCCAAGGGTGATAATGTCCCTAATGGAACAAATTGAACGGGAGTCCATAAACTAATCAGTGTCACCAATGGAATGGGGACAAAACAGAGCTTTTGTTCATGTTAGAGAAGGCAAGGGAGAAAGGGAAGATAGAAAGGAGAGCAGACTGACTCCTCCACTCAGTTAGGAATATGGAAGGTCCTCTGTGTTTGTAGTTTCATAGATACATAGTTACATCCCAAAGGCAATTCTGTCTATTCTGTTTGCCAACCACAGATCACATCAGGGAAATGCCTATTCATTGAGACCTTGACACTTGCTAAGTTTGCTCTTGGTTTTCAGGAATTCAATGAACATTATTCTTCTCAAAACATCCTGTAATTGTGAAAGCTATGTGAATGTTCAAAACACCACTGGCACAGTTAAAAGTGGAAATTTGTAACAAACTGAAAATGATGAAAAAAATGATGAATGATGCATAATACAAGGGTAAGTGTGACTGATTAGAAAATCCCTTTACCTGGGTTTCCTTCTTGAGGACTATTACTAGAAGCAAAGGTTTTCTGCTCAAACACGTGAAAGGCTTAAAAGAATAAAACACATTCTGAGTCTAATGTGTTATGGGCTTACACATAGAAAACTGAGGAAGTATACCTCAGACCTCCCAATTCAAGGATGGTTTTGACATAAAAATAAATTAATTTCTTGGGACGCCTGGGTGGCTCAGTTGGTTAAGCGGCTGCCTTCAGCTCAGGTCATGATCCCAGCGTCCTGGGATCGAGTCCCACATCAGGCTCCTTGCTCGGCAGGCAACCTGCTTCTCCCTCTGCCTCTGCCTGCCTCTCGGCCTACTTGTGATCTCTCTCTCTCTTTCTCTTTCTCTCTCTCTCTGACAAATAAATAAAATCTTTAAAAAAATAAAAAAATAAATTTATTTTTTTTAATGCTGTAAAAATGGTAACATAAATTTTACCAACTCATAGCATTCCCCATATAGAACTTGACTGTAGAACCAAGCCAGTATCAGGAAACTATCCTCAGAAGAAGCTGAAATGTAGAGCGTTAAATAACTTTGCACAAAAGGAAACTATATACAAGAACATAAAAGCCCTGGTTTCTTTATGGATGTACTTTCTCAGTGCTAGAGTTTTTCCTTTATTAAACATTTCCAGATGCATAACATGTATAGTAGTACTAAGCCACCACTGTCAGTCTCGCTTTTTAAACTTCTGGGAAGTTGTCAGCATAAATGTAGGATTTGGGAAGTAAATGTAGACCATAGAGTTTGTTCAGTTAAACCTCTTTTTTCCAGCTTATGATAGCTTTGGTTGGTATATATGATCTCTCCAACCCTTAGTACCTAGTCAGCCTTCCTATCTTTGCTGCTTTACTGAAATGGTCCTCTCTTAGAAGCCAAAGTAACTAGAGTTAAGTTTAAAAAAGAAAAGTCATTTTTCTCCTCCAAGACTTCCCAGAAGTCCATAGGTAGAGATTATGTATTAAAGAGAAAATAAATCACTCACCAAAGCTCAATCACTTGTGCAGTGGCTACGCCATTCTATTATCTGTCCAGTAAGACAACTAAGGAAGGTGTTACACTTGGCCAAACTACTGTCCACAACTAGCTACTCAAATGGTAAACAGCATTGCTGATGACAGTGGACATTCATTTCAATGGGAGGTAGAATATTGCCTTTCAAATTACCTTTTGCAGACTTGTTACAGTATGATTGTAGCCAGATTTGTACTTTCTCTGTGAAATATACTGTATATATCATTCACTGTTGGATAAAATATTGTTGTTCATTCCTAAACTTTTTCCCTTTTATTATTTAAATATAAATGCCCAATTCGTATATTCTCATTGTACTGTAAATTTCAATCTTAACACATAAACATTATCAGTTTAACACACAAAAATCAAATCAAGTAAAAAAATCTCAAAGATCTTAGAAGCATCTTTCATAACAACTCTCTCACAATATACAACTTGAGGGATAGTTATTTTTCATATACTACTGTATAAACTAAGTATTAACCATCAATTAAAAAAGCAACTGCTTTGTATGTATTGTAAAAGGCAATAGATTGCCATAGCTTGGTGATAAGGCCCAATATTAATATCTAGAGTTAAAGAACAAAAACACAAAGAAAGAAATTTGAAAAAGCACAGAAAACTTATAAATAAACAAGAATAATATTGTGACTTGAAGGCTTAGAAAAATGAGTGAATTCAAGAGAAAGGATGAGGTGGGATACTGATTTTTCTAGTCACACAGTGCCCCTCCCCAGTCTTCCAGTACTCCTACCATTATTACACCCCCTTTGCTGAACCCCTACAATCCAGGAAAGAGACAATATTACATTAATAGTCACTTCTAGATTCTATTCATTTTTCTTTAATTTATTTATTTGACAGACAGAGATCACAAGTACGCAGAGAGACAGGCAGGGGCAGGGAAGATTCTATTCACTTTTAATAAATAACTTTGCCTCTATCATTCCCAGTAATGTTTCCAGGTACAGAATTTTTGAGACTAGTTCTGTGTTAACAAGTATGTGGTCTCCTTAGACACGGGAGCTGAGAGATCACACCAGGGATTGGACTTCCAGTGCTTTTCCATCAGTATCCTATGGAGTCCTAAGGTTCTTTGGATATACCTCAGAGGCTACCATGGGGGAGAGGGCTGGGAGGCAGAAAGAAAGAGCATGTAGGGTGTTGGCCTCTGTCCCCTCAGACCTTTGAGGTCAATCAGTATAGCGAACATTGAATCTGATTTCATTTACTGAGTTTCCTCATAAGATTAAACAGTTCAGCCTCTTTAAGAAATGTTGGAAAACCCCTGAACTACTTTATTTGATCTCTGAGATTTGTATTAGCTTTAATACATTATGGCTCACAAAATCCTCAGAGAAAATGTTAAAAAGCCATGGGGATAAGAATATTAGTATATGCAAAGAGATAAACCACAATAAAAGATCTCCATTATATGAACTTTTATAGAGTAACTTCTGTAGCGAACTCTACAATAAGCCTTAGAGGTACACAGATACAAACCAGAACCCTGACCACGGAGATCAAAAATGACATAGGTAGATACGGACTCCCAACCCACTCCCTCAGGAAGCAGAATACAATATACCACGAGACCACTTAGCAGTTAAGGTCAGGATCTGCCCACAAGAGTTGCCTGATCTTTGACCCACTTCACTCATCTGACTCCCCAACCAGACTGATAACTCTCCCCAGAAGGGCAGTTATTTAAGAAGCTTGTTTCCATTATAGCTTCATCTGCTCGGACCTTGAGCCTTAATTCTTTCAGTAAAAAATGATTTTTAGTTTTCCAAAGTTCACTCATCCCTAGAGTTTGCCAGCATTTCTGGCGTGACTTTAAGGTCAAAAAGTCATTTTTTGGGGTGCTTTGTGGAAAAGTTTTACCTTATGATCATATCATCTACCTCTAAATAATGCTGGCTGGATTCTAGAGTCCCTAAGACACAAATTGGAGTTTCATAACTCCTAGAAGGGTTATACAAACAACTTACCTTTGACAGCTGCCACAACTGACTGAAGATAGAGGAATGCTGGGAAAGAACTGCATCAGTTTTCCAGACTAGATATTTTATTCCAGCATCTTAAGGATCAAAAATAAGAACACAATTCTGGCCCTGTAACAGACTTGAAGGAGGAACTCCTAAGAGATTTTTCTCTCCCATTCACTGTTAAAAGAAGCCAAACAGAATGCTGGAGACAGAGCTATAAGGGAGAATTCTTCTGACTCCCTTTACATTATAATAAGAACTCTAAAAGACCAGGCTTGTTAAAAATGAAGGTAAAGCAATATGATTCCAAGAAATTATGGGATATATTCTTTCCTTTCCTCCTCCTTTTTTCCTCCTCTTACATGTGAACTCTTTGCTAAAGAAAGAAGAAACAGACTCTACCCTCGCCACAGCCAGGCTACTTCCAGTGAGATATATTCTGATTCTCATTATTACCATAATGTGCAAACTAGATTTGGCTACAATTCATCTGATTTACTCGGCCACTTAGCCTAAATGTGAAAATTGTATATAAATATGTGCTGACCACATTTCAAATACAAGAATAAAAACTTTGTATATATAACCCAGGAGCCCAGAGTTTCTAAAATCTAAATTACTAATATCCAAATGAACAGACAGTTTTTGGCATTCCTGGCAATCAGACTAAGCAATCAGGCTAAGGAATACAATATGAGAAAAATAAGGTACACATTTCAACTATCATATGGTAACTGAAGTTGAAATGGACACAACAGATGAAATGATGTCAAAATCATGATAGTGATTCCAAATGATTCTTGATTCTTAGAAATTAACAAAAGATGAGCACAAAATCCCCAACTGGTATATTCAATTATATTTAGTTCCTTTATTCTAGCTATTGGAATATTGGCCTTAAGTTCCTCTCTGTGAATTTATCTACTAAATAGCCAAACTTTTGACTAATACAAGTGTGGAATTTATTAGATTGTTTTAAATATCTTAAAGCTCATAGGATATTCTAGTGTTCAAATATAGACGGAAGAAATTACTTGCTTCCTCCATTAATCTTTTCCATTGCAAAGAGAAGTCAAGAAATCAGCGAGGAATTTAACCAGGAAGGAACGGACAGAAGTCCCACTGTTCAGCTCAGTTCCTCCTCCTTGTGGTCACAGAGGGAAGGTGCCTGCCATCTGGTGGCATTTCTTAAAGAAAGCCTATCTTTAAATGACTTACAGAACAGTCCTTTAAAAGAATGTATGGTAACAATGGAAAGTGCTCGATTTTAATTTGTAAGCAATTCCACTTACTTCTGCTTCCCACTCTCCTGCAGTCCTCCTTTTTAAAAGTCAATTTAAAATATTTTTTAACTGTGATAGTGCTGAACACATTCCCAAATGAAAAAATGATACATACCTAAGAATTTAATATGCAGGTATGCCACAGTCATTGTTAGCACACCTTGGCAGGGCAGGGCGGGGTGGGGAATGTGTTAACTATTATGATGCATTAAACCCTGGCATGGAACTTCACCCATATTGGCAAATCAGGGAGGGTAGGGATGCTTCTGTGTTTAGCTGTCACATACCGGGCTATAGCCGAAAGCCCAGACCAACTCATGCATTGTTTTCTCATTCTCAGCTTCCATCAAATCACCGAAGAACGCATATAAACTGGCTGGACAGAATAAAACCACTTTTCCTTAATAGGTTTTGGATGGTTTCCTCTCAAGATAACAAAGATTGATGTTCTTTTGATGAGTGTCTAGTGAGGTTCCCCCTGAAACAGGAAACACCCCCCCCCCAACGTAAAACAGTCCTCATTTATCTGGCATGTCTCCCCACCAGCTCTCCATGTGCCTAATTTTGTCTATGAGAGGATGCCCTCCTTCTTCATTCCTTCATTCCTTGTTTTGACATTCAAAGAGTGTTTTTTAAAATACCACACAGTTAATTTTGCAGTTAGAAACCAGTCCGAAAGTGTAAAATGTTAATATGCCCCAGTGAGGCTACTTCTACCTACACATTCATCAAATGAGCCGGAAAGAATTGACCCCTATTTAGAATGTATGCCCTTTCCTTAAGTAGCTCCCAGTTCATGGAAAAACAGAAATACCCAGGTAAGTCAGAGAAAAGAAGATCTCAAGAACTTGCTTTTTAGTACCTTTGAGACAAGAGAAAAGAGAAGAGAAACTAAGAAGCAAGAACATTGCTTCAAGAGGCAACTTGTCGCTGGTCTTTGGGTGACAGGGCATTTTGCCAGCTGTCATTACTGGACCCACTGAAAGTGTTACACCCAAACTGTTGTCCTCATTAGGACAGAAACCATGCTCTGAGCTGCTTGGAGGTCCCACTGTATTGTCTGGCCTCACCAAAGGAGAGGAGAGCCTGCTATTCTCATTTAAATAGCATGTATAGCATTTTAATTTGCTTTCTTTCTGCAAACCATTTCTGACTAGTCTTTACCTTGCATAATTGAATATCTACATATTATTATGCCCTTATGTGATGCACTCTTTCCATTCATTGAGCAGCTGGTTAGGAAAAATGTACAGCATAAGTGAAAAACCATGTTAGTGGGAAATACACGTTTTACATGATAAAGTAAATTTCTGCTGGCAAGGTAATATAAAGGTCTTCTCCTATGATAGGAAAAGGGTGCACAACCTTAAAGCTACAATTAGTATTTGTTTCTACAAAAAATGGGGGAGATGCCATGAAGCCAGCCACTGGAGGTTGCATCACTCACATACATGAATCAGAGATACTCTTACTTGCCTACATTTATGCTTCTTTTGGATATGATCATTTTCACAGACTTGCAGGGTGTATGGGGACCTCAAAAGTTACGTAGTGTATCTTTATCATCTCTAGTCACTCTCCCCACACAGAGGACTGCTGTGCTCCATTTCCTCGTTGTCAGTGAATGGAGAGGAACCAGGTCCAAGAACACTGCTCAGGACCACCAGGCAGGAAGTTCTGACTGTTATTCAACCCAAATCCCACTGTTTTCAGGGAAAAATGTAGAAGAATAAATCACCATCCTATTTACCACAAGACTTGATAAACTGAAGTCCCTTTTTTGCTTCAGTTGGAGATCAGTGTAGGTAAGTCTGGTATCAGTGCACCTTCATCTGACCAGAAGTTCTCAGAAAGCCAAAAGCCAGGGGAGGTTATGCAGAGCAGCTTTTTATCTATTGCTAGAGCTTTTATTTGTAATCAAAAGTCAGATTTTCTTATATTGTGATTTCTCCTACTGTGAATTTCTCCACCCACCTACCCCTTGCCCCAGAAAAGAACAGAACAAAAAAGTCCTTAGTATTTACAACATGAAAGAAATTGTGGGCATGTGCTCCAAAGAACACAGTCCTTTTTCTTGGTCGCACTTGTCATGACTGTACATTCAGGTCATTTAAAAATAAATGTCTGCCTGTCATCCTCATTGAACTGTAAGCTTCATGAGGGCAGATCCTAAGTGTGTCTGGTTCATCAGCGTATTTTCAGTACCTCGTGTAACACGTGGCATACAACAGGCTCTTTATACCTAGAGAACCAACAAATGCACTTGAAAATCATTCTAGTCCAACACTCCTATTTTGGGGCTATGAAATAGAGTCTATAAAAGTCATTCTTGGAAATGACTTGCCCAAGATTGTATAACATGTTAATGACAAAGCCAGGATTATAACTGGATTCTTTATTGCCCATCCACATTCTCTGTCCATTACGATACAGAGGTTCTTATATCTAATATCCTGGGCAAACAACACTACTAATGAGTAGGGTACAGAAATATGTCTCATCTAAACATCTTTTGGTTGGCTGCCTGGCTTCCAGTGTTCTCTACCAGTTGGAACACAGAGACCCTCCTATAAATATGCCTGGTTTATACATACTTGTAGGACTCCAAGAACAAAACCCAAACAAGATTCTATAGCCATAGCAAACAGCCAATTTATTCTCTCCTATGAGTGTCAAGTTTTACAGAGGCTAAGCCACAGATGCCAGCTGAATTTCTATGGTTCGGCTACTACTAACTCAAATGTTATGCTAAGCAGAGCTTCACTTCGTATGGTTTTTTACATTTTATTTTAGGGTTTCTTTAAAGCAGAGATTCAAAAAATAGAGGTTCCCCTGAGCACATGAAAAAAGTAAATGTAAATGTTCAGGGAGCAACGAAGGTGATTTAAAATTAGATTATGGCAATGGCTGCCCAACTCCATAAATTTAAAATTAAAATTTTTTTTTAAATTCAGACACTTAAAATGGGTAAATATAAATTATACTTTAATAAAGCTGTTAAAAAATAAGTGTGAAAATGAGTCAGACAGTTGAAGCACTTCTTTTAGAAAACATTTGGTATCAAAACGGTAAAGACATAACCTCATACTCTTTTAAGAGCAAATTCTATCTACTTCCATCATGGTTTACCTACAAGGCCAAAAGTTTTTCCTTCAAATTTGGTAAAAATAATTTAGTAGACTAACACAAAAATGTGCAAAGAACCAGTCTCCATTGATGTAGCACTAAGAGATATTGACTCATTTGATTATCTGCATGAATACATCTACAGATATATTTGCTTAATTAAGCATAGTATTCTCATCCAAAACCTGCCATTAACTAGCCATTTCCAGGGCTCAGCTTTTCCACCTATATCATGTGCTCCCATGGACCAGATTAGAGTTAAGTAGTATACAATATATTAAAAAGAATAATAACTGCTATCATCTAATGAATAACCACAAAGAAGCCACATTTTAGGTAAATTATCAATCTCTGAGGAAGGTAGTATAAGCCACTTTTTTGCAGGTGAGGAACCTAGAACATGACAAGTTTGACCACAACCCCACGGTTATTGAGTGATAGACCCAAGATTCCAACCCTGTCTAGTTCCGAAACCTATATTCATTCTCTATGGTTCATTAGACTTTGTGCTTTTGATTTTGTCACATGTGGGCATGAATCCTGACCCTGCCTTAACTATGCTAAGTCAGTCACCCTCTCTGAGTCCAGTTTCTCCACCTGTAAATATGAAATTACTAATACTTAACTCTGAAGGTTTTTGAGAAGAGTAAATGAGAGTCCTTCCCCTACAATTATAAACCATCCAAGAATAGTCTTTCCCATCCCTCTCCCACAAAAGTTCCCTCCTTTGTTTAAAAAAAAAAAAAAAAGGAAAAAGTATAAATTCTAAGACTTCCTTATAGCCTACCTGGATAGACCTCACTGGGACTGAGTTCTATCAAGAGCAATTAAAGTGAACATAAACAACACAGCACTAGACCTTTGCTATCAGTCCTTGGCTCTGTGATGGAGACTGTCAACAAGAGTGTCAACTTCAAGGGGTGGGCATCTGTCCACAGGAACTGAGCTGAGGTCACAGACTTGTCTCACTCTGCCCTACAAACAGATGTCTGGGTGACAACTCTTAGTCACTGCAAACCAGGGTTAAAGCCAAACCAGGTGGGAAGCTCTGTATCTCCTTTCTAATCCGCTTGGCCAGGCCTTTCATTCCCTAAGACAATACCTCACTGACCATAATTCAAAATAACTAGTTTTCCCCCAGAGTACTATTTTCAACATAATGCTTTTATTTTGATGATGTCTAATTATTCCACAAGCAGAAAAAAGTATATCTATGGTAGTGATTTGTTTAGCAGGAAACCTGTTTGATTTTGCAGTTTGGAATGCACACCTTCAAACGGTTACCTTGCAAGTAACCTGGTGAAAACTGATGTAATGTGGAGCTCTAGTGGTGGCAAGAAAGTAAAGCAGCCATTAGTGAGAGCCCAAAAAAAAAAGCCAAGGAAATCACCATTTATCATTTATTTATGTTATTATGGCAAAATTACCACTTATTATTAAACTAATATGTTAAGAAGAAAAGGGTTCAAAATGATATTCCAAGATAATATAAGGTAAACTCTAACTGTAATGGCTTCCCTCCAGATTACAAATTAGACCTCAATAACTTACATCAAACATCGTGAAGCAGATTTCACCACAAAAAAAAAAACTGTGTTGTGGTTGTCACTTTTCTGCTTTTTACCAAGTTCACTAAGAATCCTATTAATTAAACACTAGGTATTTTTCACATAGCTAACAAGAATACTGTATACAGAAAATTCTGGACTCTAAGTGGTATGATCAGTGAAGTACTGTACCAACTGTCTTGGGAATTTAAATAATCCCTAGAGGCTGATGAGGTTGTTGGAAGTTAATTCCTGCACTAGAAAAGTGCCTTCCTTGAATTTCTAACTTCTGAGGTGTTTCCCAACTCAAAACAACCAAGAATGTCCAATATTAACTCTTTGTTTTCTTGTTATCTAATATATATGTCTTCTCAATTGAAAGGGCTTCCTTAAAAACAAAACAAAAAAAAAAATACAGCTCCATTATTGTCAACAATGTAGCAGAACATAAATAAAATTTTTATACTATACAACCAGGAGTTGACATTTGAAACTTCTAAACATGGTGCCTGGTTTAGCTGTGTCAAGATAAGTTATCATGAGAAAAAATAAAAACCTCAGAATATGAAAAAAATACAGGATCTAGCCTTTCTGCAGATAAGTATCTAAGGTATCATGTTCCTGAACATTAAAGAAAATGTAACAGACTCATTTTTCTATAAGTGATGATGGAAAAAATGAAAATGCTCATAAATGCATTAATGACATTTATCTGAAATAAAAATCTCAAGACTCATGGGAGATTTTCATGGCTTCTATCAGTTCAATCCACTAGATGTTTTTCAATGGACACATTCAGTGGCTCCTAAACTGTCAGATCTACAGTTGACTGACTACCAAGCCTCAGAGGTCTGTGAATGTAGATTTAATGATTACACCCGGGTTTTTATTCATTGATGTCTCTCTTCTTCATCCTTCTGTTAATATGCTGTCATTAGTCCAGTTCCCTAACGCTACATAGAAAAATGAAAAGATATAACGGCCTTTTCTGAGACATCATCAAGAACACAATGTTTGAAATGAGAAGCTCAAGATAAAGAACTAATTTCCTTTTAGCCCTCATCGTTAGCTATAGGGTAGGAGAGAGAACATTTCTGATAGAAAAGAATAAAAGCAGGTGTGGAAGTTAAGGTAATTTACTAACATAACCGTATGTCAAAGGGAACAAATGGAAATCTGTACTAATGCAATATTGGCCACCAGGGAATTCAGAATCTAACATGTTCTGCAGTCCTTCTCACCACAGACATGAAAACTGAATAAAAAGGAAGAATATTTTTCAATCTGTGAGTCCAAGAACTTTGTCTTTGCATGCCATCTTGCCTGTATTTTCCGTGGTGATTATCTCCCTTGCTTTCCCATAACAGGCCTCCGTATGCTGCTTCAAATAATATTTGGGGCTTTATTTGCCATTCTTTTGACTGAGACATGCTGATTTTATTAAAGTCAGTTGGGCCTGCATTCTTTCTTTACTATTATTACAGGTAGATTTGACAGATACCGGACTTCGGTTTTAAAAATGCTCTGCTAGGGAGGAAACCTTGTGAAATAAGTTCCATTTTACCTGCTGGGCAGTTGCACTCTGAAGGTGCTTCTCTTGCAATTCTTATTTTAGCCATATGTTCATAGGATTTCTGTAGGAAAAGAAGAGGTATTATCATCAGTAGCATGGTAGAGAAATGGATTCTTCAGGAACTCTCTGGCCATATGCTTGATTCACCAGCATTTGAGAGCCTGCATAACTAACATTTACATATGTACTTGGACTTTAGTCAAAAGGTAACAGTACCCAAGCCCTAAAAAAAGAAATGACTACTGACACTGTATCGAGACTACTGGACTTGTACAATATCTTCCTCCATTCCTCAACTACCACCGCCCTCCTCTTTCTCCCTCAGCTCAAGCACATGCAGTCAATGCAAAAACCCAGCTTTAACACGCTCTAGTTTTAGGTAAGCTATGGGCTTTAAAATAGCCACTATCTTATACATGAAGGTCAACTGCTTATCACACTGCACAGCAACCACTGCCAAAGAGCTTCTCTGTTCGAAGAGCAAGTTCCAGAAAACCCCCTCACTCTAGTCTAATGCTGCCCCTGGTTGTGATAAATGTAACCTAGATTCCTTTCAACTCTCAACTGTAATGGCTCTACATGCATTAACACCACTACCATTACATCCTTCATTTAAAAAAAATGAAGCTGCATTTTTTTTTCTTTTTAAATACTGAATACGAAAACATTTCATGTGGGAAATAATCAACCTAAAAACCACATATAGGACTATTTCACTTTTAAAAGTGATTACCATTTGTGTATTAATAACACCTATGACACTAACCTTCTTATAACATATGAAGGACATAACCTATGTTATCTCAGGAAGGAATATTTTCCACAAGATTGGAAAAGATTCTTATGTCACTTTAGAAAACTAAAAAGAGATAAAATGCCACCCTGCCATTCTGGCCACCCTCACCTCTTTCAGTCCTTCCTATTTGTTCAGCATGCAAACATTAAGAGTGAGGGAAGGTGATAGAGACACAGAGGGTGATATCAAAGGATGTGCATATACAAATATACGCTACAGGGGGCATAGATGGTCGCCTAGCGTATGCACACCCAGCCACACCAAGTATGCATACAGTAAGGGTAGAGGCCGGTCCTGTACACGCGTGCAAGATATTATCCACGTGCAAAATACCCCAGCCTTTCACACCTGAGCCAGAAGTTGCTCCACTTTCTCTTGCACCATTGCTTTGAGCTGATCCAGGCCATCGGGAAGCAGATGGATGGAAGGGTCCCCTTTTGAGGATTCGAGAGCAGCGATCCTCGCCTGGAGGTCGTTGGTTTTCACCCCCAGGTACAGACAAGACATCACGGCCACCACCGACAGAAGGGCCGACAGGGCGGTGCAGGGGGGCACGGTCCAGGCACAACGCTGCCTGGCGGGGCTCGGGTACTCGGAGCCTGGCTCCCGACCCCCACCTTTCCCTGCATGCTTTTTCACCAGCATCGTAGAGGGATCAGCTGCCTCGGCTTCGCCTCCCACTCTCTACCACTTCCAAGAATCTTGAAAGGAAAGAAGAAGGACGATTCCTCCAAAGTTCAGTCTAGGCGGCTGCACAACTAGTTGGCGGAGATCGGGCGCGCAGATGGAGCTCCGCTTTCCTCAGCGCCGACACCAGCAGACGTGGACCATCCTCTCCGCTTTCTTGAAAAGCACCCTCAGACCGAGGACTGGTGGCAAAAGGTAAAAACCGGAATGAAACCCTCCCGGCTGGCCCTCCTGGCCCCTCAGAGGACGGACACCTCGGAAGGGGTCCTCGAGAACGGCCGCCCAGGGTCCAAGGGACAGCGCAAGAGGCGCAGCGAGGGGCCGCCGCTCGCCTTCGCCACCGAGCCCCCGACCTGTTGCGTCTCCGTTAGTTTGCCTTATTTCTACCTATTCAGTGCCTTTCCGCAAGCCGACCTGTTTGCCACCTAGATTCAGCTCCAGGCAGAAAGGCTGAGAGAGACCGCGAGAGCGCCTCGCCAAAGGGATGGCTAAGTGGGGGAAGACAGGAAAACGAAATAACCTAAGGAGCAAATTCGAGTGGCGAGGCTCAAGTAGCGGCTGCCCGAAGTATCTCCGCAGCCTCGCGTGTGCGAGCCTTAAATACCCTTCGGGATGCTCGCGTGTGAGTGTGTGTGAGTGCGCGCGCGCTCCGAGCGCGACGTTCCTCCCCCGACCCCCTCCCGGCGCCCGGCCTCCCGCCCCCGGCTCCTGCAGCATTGCGCCCCCCTTCCCAAGCCCCGGCAGAAGCCCGCCTCATTAGCATAATGTATTCACCTTTGCCCTGCCCGCGGGCTCAGCCGGAGACCCTCCAAGGGGGCGGAGAACTCGGGAGGGAGCTGAGCGGGAGGTCTTCATTAGCATAATACATGCAAATAGCGGAAGCGGCCGCCGTGATTGGAGGGGAGCCTGGCGACCCCTCCCCCTCCACGGAGTAACTTCAGCGTCCCCTAAGGCCACATCTCCCGCCTGGGCCGGGGGCCGAAGCGGGGTCTACTGTGGGGAAGGCGGTAACTCTGGTTTATCCTGACGCGGCCCAGCGCCCCTTCTTTATCCCTGTTAAATATGGAGAAATGGCCTCCGGGAGGGAAGAAGCGAAGGGAAAGCTCTTGCTCTGTACATCTTCACTCAAAAGCAGCAGCGGGAGCTGTTGCGATCTCGCTCTGGTGCAAACTTTCCCCCTCTCCTCCCTCACTTCCCCACATGTCCCGAGGCGAAGTGTCTGACTGACTCCTGAGGTAAATGTCCCCACTTCCCTTCTCTTCCCAAAGCCGCGCTGTAGAGTCTCCGACTAGGGGAAGTTTTCTCTCCCCTCCCCCAGTTTCCTTCTGTCTTGATGGGGCTGAGTCTCCTCCCCGCTCGGTGTTCTAGTCTGTACTAGGGTGCTAATGCTTTTTCCTGATTCCCCGTTTTGTGGGATTGAAAAAGGGAGCGTGGAGGTACACACATTTCTCAGGATTTAGGAAAGGACTGAAGAATGAGGTCAATTTTTCCTCTTACCTGACTCTCCGCCCTCTGGATCAAATTACAAGTTCTCTAAAGGGATTTTTGAAAGTAGGTAATAAGTAGCATTTTACATCTAATTGATTTGGGGGGAAAATTCTCATCTTTTACTCCAAAAAAGTCTCTTCTTATCTCCTCCTCCCCACGGGAAATACCATATATTTTTCTTATCCTTCTTAATCAAGCTAATGTCAGGTCGATGCTCACTAATGTAAGCAAGGAAATATTGCGCCTAGCTCGTCTTTCACAGATGTAAAGAATACTGCTAGGTATGAAGCAGGCTAAAGATGTTTCAGCTTTTGTTGATGGAAATACAGAAACGAAAAAGGAGTAGGGGAGGAAACAGACACAACATTGAAGGAAAACAGTGAATTGTGTTATAAAAGCAAAAGCCAAAATTCCTCACAGTTGTATTACACAGTAGTCTGAAAGGGTGGTCCCAGACTGACAACATCATCACCTGAGAGCTTATGCAAAATTCAAATTCTGGGACCCCTCCCTACACCTACTAAATCAGAAACCACGAGTATTAATGATTCAAAAACAGAGATCTGTGTTATAAGGAGTCCTCCTAATGATTTTGATGCAAACTTAAGCTTGAGAACCACTGGTGTAACACTTTACAAAATTGTTTCAAATAATTTTCTTATTTGAACCTCATAACCCTGTGATACCAGTAAGGAATTATTGGCCCCATTTTATAGATAAGGAAACAATTTTCAAGTCACATTTAATTGTGATTAAACATGTTTCCAAGTAATAGCACCCAAGGACTAGGTACAAATTTTTTTAATATGTCAACTCTTTCTGATTTTCCAATTACCTCTCTAACCATTCCTTGGTCTCCTTTGTGGTTGTTTTCCTCTGCCTGTTTTCTAAATGTTTGGTGCTCCTTAGATCTTTATCTTGTGCCATCTTCTAACTTTGTACACAATCTCCGGTGGTGCTCTCAATTACCATCCATAAACTGATGAGTAATCAATACATATTATAAGCCCAAACCCCCTTCTCAAGCTCAGACCTTTATAGCCAACTGCCTGTTTGCTAATTCCATCTGGATATCTCATAAGCAATTCAATTTAACCTGAATCTTACCTCCAACCCCTACTTTTTCCTTTGTTTCCCATCTCACTAAATGGAGTTGCCATCGATGCAGTGTCCCCAAGCCAAAATACCACCAATAACCCTTGACTTCTGCCTACCCTCTTCTCCTCATCTACCTTAATTCCTTCAATACTTTCTATTGTCCTTAGGATGGAAATAATATACCTTACAAATCACCACCTGGTGCCTGTCATCTCACCTTCCTCACAGCTCATCTTCCCCCTCACACTCTCCATGCCAGCTTCTCTAATGGAAGTATGGAGATAGAGAATGAAGAACTTCCTTTGGGGTAAGTCACTGGTCTCTTGAAATTTCAGTGGAAAGGCTATTTTCTGTGTTGACTGATGTTGACAGTAAGTCACATATTTAATTTGGATGATGCAGTGTCCTTATATCATGCTTTATGGAAACTGGCCATGAGAAGGTCCATTAACAGCTCTTTCAACCTCTCAGAATGGTCAGATCTTAGTAGAGAGATAGAGTTGGAATTTTGTGGATTTGGGATCTTTAATCAGAGGATTAATTTTGCTCTATTTCTTTGGTGGGCACAATATAATAAAGTACAATAAAGAAATGTACTTTAGCACTAATATTTCAAAACCCAGTAGATTTTCTGCATCAAGCCCAGAGAAGGCATGGATCAAGAAAGCTCTGGGGATCTAAACCCATATTATTCTATAGATTCATCAGAGCCCAGTTGTTGTTTTGGTTCCTATGTGGGAAAGGATTCAAAAAGTAAAAATAGCACTAAAAATGATACAGTCCAGCTGACTCTGATTTGCCTGAGACTCATATCAGTAGTAAGAAAAGGCAAGCAGCTGGTTGCAGAATAGGTATGTGATTGGAAGAATAAAGATGTCCACATCCTATCCCCCAAAACCTGTAAATGCGGAATGTTTGGATTTGCAAATGTGATTAAATTAAGAATCTTGAGATGGGGGGGGTGCCTGGGTGACTCAGTCGGTTAAGCGGCTGCCTTTGGCTCATGATCATGATCCCAGGGTCTTTGAATCTTGAGATGGGGAGATTTTCTTCTACCATGTGGGTGGCCCAGTGTAACCACCAGGGTCCTGATAGGGAAGAGAGTCTCACAGAGAGAGATGTGACCATAGAAGCAGAGGTCAGAGTGATATGAATACTAGTTTCAAAGATGGAAGCAAAAGAATATGGCAGTCCCTAGAAGCTGAAAAAGTCAAGAAACAGATTTTGCCCTAGAACCTCCCGGAATATAGCCTTCCTAACCCTTTGATTTTAGAACTTCTGACCACTAGAACTATAATTAATATGTTTGTGTTTTTCAAAACCCTGAGTATGTTACAACAGCCATAGGACACTAGTAGAATCTTAATCACAAGAAATCAGTCTGCATCTGCTACAGCATCGTAAGCACTGTTATAACCACTATAATGCACTGTAACTCAAGCAGACCCTGTAATAACTGTCCCTGTCTCTCAAATGTTTATGCATTCCTATTTTACTGACATGCCCATTGGGAAAGAATTAGAGATATATGCGTTCTCCTATGACATGTAAAATTAGGATGCCCACTATTGAAGCATTTTAAACAAAATATAATATGTTCTATTTCTTTGATGCCTCCCATTGGTGCAACTCAAAATTAATAAACCAGTCAAGTTGTAAAGCTGCTCTCATCCCTCCTCCCTATTGTTAGCCCAGCCACGATCATGACCCAGGACTCAATATTACTGCTAGCACTACTGTTACCAATTTCCAGGCCCCCGAAAGAAAGAGATAAACAGAATTCTGACAGAGAAACATGGCAAGAAGTTGAAGTGAGAAAAAAGGTGACCAGGAGAAAACAAAACTGAGGAAGATATAAGGGCTTTTTAAGTGGTTTTTGTTGTTGTTGTTGTTGTTATTGTTTTTAGAAAAGGCATCATCCACTCCTATTTCCCTCTAAAAGGCTCATCAATAGAGGTTATATAGGATGGAGGTGAATTAACACGTACTCAAAATTTCAATGTCTTATGTGTATTTTTTTTTAAGATTTATTTATTTTTTGAGAGAGAGCAGGCAGGTGCTCCTACCAGCAGGCAGGGAGTAGCAGAGAATCTCAAGCAGATTCCCCACCCCAAGTGAGGAGCCCCATCCAGGACTTGATCTCATGACCCCAAGATCATGATCAGAGCTGAAATCAAGAGTTGGTCACTCAACCAAATGAGCCACACAGGCCCTCTCCAATGTCTTATGTGTATTTAGAAAGATTCCCTGACCAAAATAAATAGCTGGAATAATCATGTTATGATGTTTTTAGATATTAATTATGTGACAGAAAAGTATTTCACTTAGTTAGAAAATGTCTTTTAGCACTACTAATTTTTAAGGCTAATTTGGTTCCTAAGACCACCATTTTAACCAAAGTTCGCCACCACAGTTCTCCAACAGAAGTAAATGTATGAGGCAATTTGTGACCATCTTTGTACACCCACAACCACCCGCTGTGTGCCTTAATAAAGAAAATGGTGGAATAAATTATGTGTTGTATTGAGCATGCTATTTCATAAACTTCAGATAAGAATGTGCTCCCAGGGAAACATCTTTTAAGAAGACGTTTCCCAAATAGAATGGAGTAGGCAGTAAAGTGAATTTAGAAGATGCAGTTCTCCCACAGCCAGGCAAATTTCAATAAATCATAAACAAATTATAAATATCTTAAGGAGTAGAAGAGCAGAAGAGTAGGATTTGGCTCTAGTGACAGGCTGAAAAATTCCCTTTCAGACAGATCAAGGAACTGATCCCATTTACACAAGCCTAGTTAAGCAAGGGGTTTACAGCTATATGAATCCAATAATCTAGATGACACAAGCCCTTCAAAATCCCATTCCTCTCCACAGAGTCAGTTTAATGTTTGTTTGTTTTCTGTTTTTGTTTTGTTTTATTTGGAGAGAGGAGATGATCTTCTTCTCAAACCTTAAATAACAAGATAATAACAGATTTCCCCAAAATATGCTAGTTTAATTGTTGGTTCTAACCAAAGCAACTTTTCACTGAATTTACCAAATCAACCTTGTGTTGTAATGCTATGTGGACAGAACATGTTTGTAGCATTGATTCAGATCATTGTTACAAGCACAGACCCTAAGGCCAGACATCCTGGTTCATAAGCCACCTCTGCCATTGAATAACCGTGGGACTGGGGACAAGTTACTTAAACTTTTCTGTGCCTCTATTTTCTCATCTATAAAACAAATATAACAGTACTCTATTGCAGTGAATAAATGGGGTGATATGTGTAAAGCATCACAATGCCTAATATTAAGTATGATGTAAATCTCCAAATCAAGGAGACAGACAGTAACAAATATAACAAATGTGGAGCAGCGGGAACTCTCACACACTCTGGAATGGAAATTTGCACAAGCACTTTAGAAAACTGCTTGGCACAATCCACAAGACCAAACGTACACAAACCCTTTGTGGAAGGATTTTAAAGGGAATAACAGTAAAAGTCTGAATCTAGAAAGCTCTGTCAGTAGATGCCACATGACCTTCTGGGAGACTTCAGATGAGGATTCAAAGGAGAATGAGGAAAATGTCCTTGAAAATTATGAGGAAATAGATTCTCATTACATAGTAGCAGACGTTGCAACACTATTGTCCATGGTAAAATGGAAACTAGAAAAATGTTCTTAATGAAGTATGTGACTTAGCCAAGAAGATTCCATTCAGAACACTGAAGATGCCAACAGGTTTCTTCTTACTGCGTGTAGTAAAATATAAAAGGAGATAGGTACAGTAAAGGAATGACTCTTAAACCAAAAGAAAGTCAGGAATTGTTGCAACAGACATTTTTCATTCTCTCCAGGTGACAAGTGATACTAATATTAAGAAATAGCTTTTGGATAAAACCAAATCCAGAAACTCTCAGAAAAACAGAAAAGCTGAGTATACTATCTTTTGTTAAGATCTCAGAAATATGTAAAGTGAGACCTCAGATAGCTGTTTAATCAAGCAATAGAGCATATACAAAGTTTAGAATGCTATCCCTTAGTGAACTAAATATAAGCCCAAAGGAGAATATGACTTATCTCAGTGGAATGAATCCCGATAATATTTATAAGAGACCAACAAACCTTTACAGAAAATTATACTGGAGAAAACATCAGCTTGAGCTGAAAGAAGAGGGACAGTATAAAAGAAGAAGAGGCCTTTAGACTCTAAAATCTCTACAGTTGGGAGGCAGGCTAAGAAAACTGTGGAGCTGAAAATACAGGATATATTTCATGATAAAGAGAAAATAACTCAGAGCACAGAGCCAAAGGGTCAAAAGGCAGAGCCAAAAGTTATGGAGAATCATTACCAGGAAGAAATAAACCTCAGCCCTAATCAAAGAACTTCTGATATATGCCCAGGTGAATTATAGAAGCTCTGTGAACCAGTGGTTCCTGGTGATATTTTTTTTTCCACTTTTAATTAAATAAGGAAGACTAAAGAAGGCATTCTATGCCTGTCCCACTATTATATGTTGGGCAGATATGGGGCGGATAACTTGTTTCTTTAGTTCACAGGGCTTCATATGGAAAGTAACTGTACTTAAAGAGAGGAACTTGAGGTTCCTCATCGATGAACCACACCTGGAGGGTCTCATTCACACCTGGATCTGATTAGGTAATAAACTCTTTGACTTCAAGCTGATGTTGTTATACAATGTGAATTTGGAGGTCAGTAGTGGATGAGTGTGTTTCTCTGCCTCTGAGGAAAGTAATCATCGTGTCATGAACACATTCAAACAGCCTAAGAAGAAACCCATATGGGGAGGAACAGAAGCTTCTTGTCAATTGCTCACACCAACTTGCCAAACATGTGGATGAAATGGATCCTCCTGTGCCTTTTAAGCCTTCAGACAATGAATGGAAGTGCCAGCCAATGTTTTAAATGAAACTTCATGAAAGATCTAGAACAAGAAGTACCCAGCTAAACTGCTCCCAGTTCCTCAACCACAAAAACTGTGAGATAATAAATGTTTATTATTTTAAGCCACTTTGGGGGATAATTAATTTTTAAATGATAGATAACTAATATACCACATCCTGAATATAATGCTTCATTTCCCTTGCATTTCTTTAATTTTACCATATACATATATCCTCATAATCAACTTAGAATTTAGTTTATGTGTTTCTTAATTTCATATACATGTAGTATTTGTATAAATATGTTACTTTTTTCAACATTGTATTTGAAGGATCTATTCAAGTTGTAACTCTCTTCAAATAATTTTACTACTATACATAGGCTACTGTAGGATTATACCACCTATATTTGTCCATTCTTCTGTTGATGGATTTTGGGTGTCTCTTTTTTTTTTTTCCTTTTTCCCCTCCATTTCAAGTAATGCCACTATAAGCATTCTTCTGAACATCTATTTTTACACAGGTACAAGAATTAATCGAGGCAATTATATTAGTTATCTCTTGTACAAGAAATTTTCCCCAAACTTAGCAGCTTAAAACAACACAATTTTATTATTTCACAGTCTCTGTATAACAGGAATTTGAAAATGACTTAGCTGGATGTTTCTTGCTCAGAGTCTCTCATGAAGTTGCAAACTGGGGCTGTAGTCATCTGAAGGCTTGACTAGGACTGGAGAATCTTCAAAGATGACTCACTTCCATAGCTCATTCACATGGCAAGAAGTTTTAATTTTTTTCTGACTCTTCTAGGAGACTGCAGTTCCTGGTAACTTGGGTCTCTCTAAAGGTTTTTTTTGGATATCCCTATGGCATGGCATTTAGCTTCCCTGCAAAGCAAGTGATCCAAGAAAGAGGGTAAGGAAGAAACTTGATTGCCTTTTATCACCACTCTTGGAAGTCACACACTGTCATTTCCACCATATCTATTCATTAGAAGTGAATCACTAAGTCTAGCCCCTCCTCAAAGGGCTGAGGACTAAGCCCCACCTATTATAGGGAGGACTATCAAAGAATTTGTAGGCATATTTTGAAACTACCAGAGGTATATTTCTACTTCATAGAATGTATATATCATCAACTTTTGTAGATAAGCTATTGTACCAATTTATATACCAACTATCAATACATTACAGTTTCCCTTGCTTCATATCCTCACCACAGTGGGCACCGCTTATCTTCACATATTCTAATAAATCTATATTGACATTTCAGCAAGACTAGCAAAATTAACTCAATTACAACACTTATTTCATTGCATTGAATAAAGACCAGAAGATGATGACGGAGTGAGACACGTGGATAACGTGAACATCTGGAGAAAATGTACTACAGAAAGGGGGAATAAGCTACGGCCCTGAAGTGGTTGTATATGTAGTGTCTTTGAGGAAAAGCAAGGAGGTCAACGTAGCAGGAATAGAGTAAGCAAAGGGAGAGAAGTAGGGATGATGTTAGAGAGATGACAGGGTGGAAGACAGATCATAGAGGACCTTCTAGAGCTTTACAGAAAGTTCTATTGGACGATGGAAGAGCCATATTTGGGAGCCATCAGTAGGTAAATCAATGCTTCTCAATTTTGGCTGCACATTGAAATCACTTGGATTCTATGCAGCCTTGATTCTCACTTGAGTTCTTCAGCTCTACTGAATGGTCCCTCAGGGCCTCTCCCTCTGCATTTAGTCTCTTTGTGTGGTCTTTTCACATAGTCTCTCCAGCAGGGTAGCTGGGCTTCTTCTCAAAGAGCAATGTCATTTCTACCACATGTTATTGGTGAAAGCAAGTCTTCTGGCCAACACTTTTTCAAGGGGAGGGGACTTCACAATGGCATGAATACTGGAGACATGGTTCCCTGGGGGCCATCACTCCAACAGAGTACCACAAAGGAAAGTATGGACACTAAAGGTGTAAAGGACAATGAAAAGATGCCAAAATGGATGGGTTGTAGATCGCAGTAGAAGATTTGTTGGAATGAGTCCACTTAAAGCAGTGAGATGGAAAATTAGGAAGTGGCATGTGGATAGTGGAATACTTGATATAAGGTAAGTATTAAAGTTATTGGTAATGGCAATGTCTGGGGCAGTATGTTCACAGTCCTGGTGGCACATTAGAAATAATGATGCTCAGGTCATATCCCAGGAGATTTTGATAGAATTAGGCTGGAAGAGGACTGTCATTGATGTCCCTTAAATTCTCCCTAGCTCATCTAATTGAGAGCTAATTCTAATTCTAATCGAGGACTACTGATCTAGAATATGACCTTGGATACAAATGGCTGAGGTAAGCTGTACAAAAAAAAAATCATCAGGTTAAATAAAAATCTTAGATACAGAGGTATTAGAATAATCATCTGCATGGACATTGAAATTATTAAAAAAAAAATTTGAAGAGAACAGTGACAGAGACTGGTGAGCACAGGGCTAAAATATTCAAAGAAAGAGAATGAGAACTCCAGGTTTCCAGTTTGTGCATGAGTGATGGTGCCATTGACAGAAATGAAGAAACATGGCAGAAAAAAACTTATTTGTAGAGAAAAAGTTCAGATTTTTAGAAAAATAATATAAAGATATAATATGTCTTGAATAACTGGATATCCACAGGCCAAAAAATGAAATTGGGCCCACTTCATATCATATTAAAAAGATTAAACCAAAATAATTAAAGACCTAAATCCATAAAGTCTTTAGAAGAAACATTGTGATAAATCTTCATGACCTTGGTTTGGGCAATGATTTCTTAGATACAATAGTAATAGCACAAGCAACAAAAGAAAAATAGATATATTTGGGTTCATCAAAATTTAAAACTTTTGTGTTTCAAAGATCAAAAACAATCCACAAAATGAGAGAAAATATTTACAAACTGTGTATCTGATAGGGGGTTTGCATTTGGAGAATACAAAGAATTCTCACATCTCAATAATATAAAGGTAAATAACCCAATTTAAAAATGAACAAAGAATCTGAATAGATATTTTTCCAACAAAGATACATGAATGGCAAATACATGAAAAGATGTACAACATCATTAGCCATTAGGGAAACATTTATCAAAACTGCAACAAGATACTACTTCACACTCACTGAGATGGCTATAACAAAAAAATAGAGAAAATAACAAGTGTCATCAAGGATGTGGAGAAAAATTGGAAACTTCATACACTCCTAATGGGAATGCAAAATAGTAAAGCCAATTGGGAAGAGCCTGGCAGTTCTTCAAGGACTTAAACATTTAAAAAAAAAAAAAAAAAAAAGTAAGCTCAACATAGAGTTACCATATGACCCAGCAATTCTCCTAAGCATTCCCCAAGAGAACTGCCAACATGTGTCTACACAAAAACTTTTACGTGTGTGTTTATAGCAGCATTATTTGTAATAGCCAATATGTGGAAACAACACAAATGCCCATCAATGAATAAATAAATAAAATATGGTATATTCATACAATGGAATGTTATTCAGCCGTAAAAGAAATGAAGTATTTGATACATGCCACAAAGCAGATGAACCACAAAAACATCATGTTAAGTGAAAGAAGCCAGACACAAAAGGTCACATATTCTATGACTCTTTATTTAATATATCCAGAATAGGCAAATCCATAGAGACCAAACATGTATTAGTAGTTATTAGAAGATGGGATGAGAAAAAAGGAGAAGTAACTACTTCATGGGCATAGGGTGATGAAAAAGTTCTGAAACTAGAGAGAGGTGATGATGGCACAACACTGTGAATACCCCAAATGACACTGAACTATACACTTCAAAATGGCTGTGTATTTTGTGAATTTTACCTCAGATTTTTAAAAACTTTATTATTAAATCTCTCTTTCCATTAAACCAAGTATCCAACAGATTGAGAACATTAAGATCATCGAAATTTAGCATCTCATTCATAGAATATATCTACAACAGACATGTATAAAAACTGAAATATAATATGCAGCTAGAGTTTATAATCTTGGGGGGAGGGAAATTTTTTAAAATAAACTTTATTTAGTTCTCCCAACATGATATGTTTGGCATGTTATTCTAAAATCCCCAAATAATTATCATTAAAGGCAAAAGTGCTTGTTTGTGGAAAGCATATAATTTTTCTGGGAGCACATTGATATCACAAAGAATATTTGAGGTCTCACTTCTTGAGATGTAATTTCCTATAATTGAAAGAAGATATTTAGCTCATTGCTAATGGGATATACATGTTCTTACTCTTGTCACTAATGTGTCTGGATCTCAGACATAATTAAATGAATTCCTGGAACTTAGTATTAAATGAAAATCTTTGCAAGTGGGGAGAATGTGACATCAGAAAGGGTCTGGCAGTGGGCTGTGGGCTAAGATCCAGGCAGGCTATATATTTTAATCACCTCATTTATTCCATTTTCCAGGCCACCCATTATATAGATAACTATTAAACATCTTGAATCTGAATAGGAAATTTCTCTGATTTAGGAATCCAAGTCTTACAACAAGACCGATGTTAAGTACAGTTTTGTCAAGGTGAGTTGGCTACTCTCATGTTGTCATACCAACAAGTCCAATTCAGGGAACTTGACACAACCTCAACTTCACAAAGTTCCTAGATGACTGATTATTTCTTATTAGTTACCTGCTTTGAGTACTATAATCAAGCACCATGTGCGGTCTTGTGGGTGCCTAACCTCACCACCAAAGTCTGTCCACACCCACCCCCACTGCCCACATGCAGACATACAAATCACCTCTTGGCCAAATTCTGGGACCTACAAATGCACACCCCAAAGACAAGGTATACCCTTTGGAGGATGGGCCCAAGGAAGAAGCCTTGGAGGCCTAGGAGATGGGCTTTGGCATCATTTGGTAGGGAATTCCACTGTTCAGTACCCGAGCATAGTTGGGAGATGGGGAAAGTAAACAGAACCAGCTGTAGTTGGGCATGTGGCCCAGTAGACTTTTCGCTCTATGGGGAGAGGACGATCCGGAGAAGAATGCAAACAGGTGCTTTCAAAAAGTGGAGACCGAAGAATAAGGTTGGTACTACTCAGGCTGATGTTCAACATACCCTGTAGAACTTTAACAGTTCCATTGACAACAGGCTCAAGAATTATTTCACTTATGATTAGCCTTATCAGTGAGTTACAAAGAAAGGAAGCTGATGTTGAAAGCCAAGTCACCAGCCTGTGCCAGGGCAAAGGGTATGTCACATGAGGTTTCTGACCTCAGATGTTACTGAGCTTCTACTTCTATCCCTCCAAAGCCCAAAACACTGTTCAGCTATTTTCCCAGAAAGTCCACATATCTAATATGGGGGAGGCAAGGACATGGGGAGAGTCCCAGCCAAGGGGCTGTGGGTGAATCTCCAAGATCTCCATCTTGTTTTCCAGTCTTACCCACTTATGGAGCTCTTCCTCCTCTTCTCTGACACTTTCGACACATGATTAATGCCCCCAGGATAAAGGACTTCTCAGTTCACCAGTTTATGTTCTTTATCCCTGTTCTCTCAAAGCAATTCCTCACTATCTTGTTAAGTCTCTGATGCTATTAATTAGATGTTTTATATATTTTGTGGAGATATTTTCGTTTATTTTACGAGAAAGTTGGGCTGAATTATAGTCAACTATCACTGGAAGCAGAAATCCCAAGATGGCTTTCATGTCTTTCTTTTTTGGCAAATTGTGTTTCTATAAATGGACCCCAAGTAGAGCTTCAAGTTTCGTTGACCAGCTTTGAAAATGCACTATTGAACAAACATTTGTTTAACCAGCACTCACTGACTGTCGCACTATTTAAAGCACTATAGTAATCCTCAGAGAAGATACAAAATTGAAAATGATGCTAGCTGCCCCATCAGAATAAGGTATAATCTTGAAGGGGAGTCAGACGTGTGTGTAAATAATAAAGGAGTGAAGGAGGAAGGTGAAGTACAGAAATGAACTGAGTCTGGAAGTAACAAGCCTTGAGATTACAAATTGGAACAGAAATGTCATGTTTTGTGAGGACTATAAATCAAAGGTCTCAAAATGGTAGGCCACAGACTGAATGCAGCCCACAAACGTGTTTGGTTTGGCCCACACAGTGTTTTAAAAATAGGAGATTTCCCATTTTAAAAAATCTGGATTTCCATCCTCTGAAAACTCAGAAGATCTGGCAACTGTCCTCATTGCCAACTGGCAGCCATCAACTGAGGCTAAGTAGAAGCAGCTTCCTTAGGGAGAGTTTAATTTCTTCAACTCACCGCACTTCCCATCAGCCCTACACTGCCGTCCTTCACCCTCCGCATGCCTCACTTTCTCCATCTAATGAAAAGTGCTATATAAATGCAGCTTCCAGCCCTTCTCCTTGGAATCAGAGAGCAGTGGCCTTCAAGTCCACACCCCCTACACACACTGTTTCTCACATACACGCCACCACCTTCTTTCAGTCATCTGTCTACTTTCTTTAGGTATTTAAGTTGAGGGCCTCTGTGTGTGTTGATCCTGTCCCCACAGAGATGAAGAAATGGTGCACATAAAGATTCACCGCTCCTGGTTCTTCCAAAAAGAGAAAAACATTGGACTCTAGTTTCACAGATTGTTAGGGAAAGAAAAAAAGAGAATACAGCTTGCACTGAGGAATGATAAAAGAGGAACTGGACCCTGCGGTTGGGAATAGGGAGAGAGAAAGGCCCTGGGCAGCTCAGAGGGAGTTCCAGTTAGGGGTGGCTTTCAGGTGTGCCGCAGCTGTGTTACACTGACATCTTTGCCAACTGATCACCCAGGCTTTGCCTGAGAAAAATCTCCCACTGCCTCTGTCACCTTCTGTGTACTTCCCGTGGATACACTTCAGCTTTTATCATTGGAGAACAAAAAAAAAAAAAAGAGAGAGAGAGAGATCTTGCTGGGTGGTGAGGATGGCCTTCTCTTTTTGGTAAGGGCTGAGCTAAGGGAGATGTACAGATACATTAACTGAGATTTCAAAGTATTTTTATGTATGATGGTTAAATATAGTTGACAGTATAAAACAGCATACAGTTTGAAGTCAAACCTGGCCTTGAACTCTGGCTCTGCTCCTCATCACTGACGACCTTTTTTCCTACATTTCATGGTAGCTATAAGGATTAAACAAGATGATATATGGGGCACCTGGGTGGCTCAGTCGGTTAAGCATCCGCCTTTAGCTCAGGTCATGATCCCAGGGTCCTGGGATCAAGCCCGACATGGGGCTCCTAGCTTGGCTGGAAGCCTGCTTCTCCCTTCCCCTCTCCCTCTACCTGCTACTCCACCTACCTGTGCATTCTCTCTCTCTCTCACTCTGTCAAACAAATAAATAAAAATTCTTTAAAAAAAAACCAACAAGGTGATATATGTAAAGTGCTAGGGACAGTGCCTAATATACAGCAAGTACTCAATAATTGTTAGCTTTTATTATTGCTTCACTTTACATGGGACCATGTACCAATCATGAGTCAGTACAAATTTTACTTTGGGTCTCTGCCCGCCTTAATTATACTCCTGCATTGATAAGAGACTTGGAATTAAATGGGCAGATAAAAGCTGGTGTACTTGTTACACCATGTTTTCCATGTAGAAGTCAGAACATGGTTTGAAAAATAGGGGAAAATTTAAAGTATAGGGCATGACTTATATGAGTAAGTGATTTATAAATAAAATGGTAAGTCATGTCATTTTTTTTCTCCAGCTTTCTGTATAAACCCTAAAAATTTACCAAGGCCTCACTCATGGGCAAAAGAACTTTAAACCCAAGTAGGGTTTGTCAGGCCATTCCAAGCCACTGTGTGATACACTGCTCATACCTCTAACAGAAATTTTTGCTTTCTGAACTCTGGCATTTCAGCTTGTCCCAGCCTCTGGTCTTACCCATTTGAAATCCATATTTGTGTCTATTCTGACTCAGGCTTGGATATTTCCATCTTTTCATTATTAATGGTCAGTCTATATTGTTATTAATCATGACCTAAAGTTTTACCCAAATACTCACTCTATTCCCCTACATATTATAGACTGGATACATTGACTATACCACCCTCCCAACTTTTCTTCCTGTTCTAAGCTCTACATCACCCTTTCTTCCTAAAGTTCTTCCCTTATGGCTTGAGTTCCCAATTCAGGACCTGTCTTTATTTGAAGAGAGTAAATTTTTTTATTGAAGATTAACATGCATTACAAAAATAGAAAAATACACAAATAGTAAGTGTCCAGCTCCATAATTTTTTTCTTTTTTTCTTTTTCAAGAGAATGCGTGCAAGCTGGGGGTAGGCCCCAGAGGGAGAGGGAGAGAGAGAATCTTAAGCAGCTCCAAGACCAGTGCAGAGCCTTGTGCAGGGCTTAATCTCAGGACTCTGAGATCATGAGCTGAGCTGAAATCCAGAGTCAGAAGCTTAACTGACTGAGCCACCCAGGAGTCCCAGCTCCACAAATTTTTCTAAAATGAACAATCCTGTGTAACCTATGCTCAGATCAGGAAATAGTCATAACTCTCTCCCACCATTCCCCATTTGAGAACAGAGTTTAGATTGACGTACTGCTTTTTAACTTTCTATACATGGAATCAAACAATACAGATTTGTCTTTCCCTGACTACTGTGTTCAATATTATGTTTGTGAGATTCATTCATATTTTTACATATGGTAGCATATTTATTCTTCTTACTGTATGTATTTCTGTGCTTGACTATAATACAATTTATTTATCCATTTTACTATTGATGGATATTTGGGTTTGATCCAATTTTTTGGCTATAACTGTTCTGTTAACATTTAACTGTTCTATAACTGTGCTGTTAACATATTTGCTCAAGTCTTTTGGTTACTATCCACGCATTTCTGTTGAATGAGTACCTATGAGAAGTCTGGTTCAAATGATTTGCAAGTGTTTAACTTAAATGGCTACAGCCACACACTTTTTCAAAGTGGTCATGACAATTTATATTCCCAGCAGTTGTGCAAGAAAGTTGCATTTGCTCTATATCCTCCCCAACACTTGGTGTTGCAGAGCCCCATTTAATGCCTTTTTCTTTTGTGCTGCACAGCTCCCCCACCTCCTACTGTATTCAGATAGGTTTCAGCTTCCCATCTCACCCTCTATCACTACACTCCCACATCCCTAATTCAGCAGCATCCCTGCACTAGTTAGTATTTACATTAAAATTAAACCCACCCTGGGGTGCCTAGGTAGCTCAGTCATCAAGTGTCTTGGCTTAGGTCATGATCCCAGGGTCCTGGGATTGAGCCCCACATCCGGCTCCCTGCTCTGTGGGAAGCCTGCTCCTCCCTCTCCCACTCACCCCTGCAACCCCCGCTTGTGTTCCCTCTCTTATTCTGTCTCTCTCTGTCACATAAATAAGTAAATAATAAAAATAAATTTTAAAGAAAAGTAAACACCATTGTGATTCAAGAACTGCTTTATATATCTTATCAGTAAAGAAATGACATTACTCATTAATAGTCCTCTTAGACTTCCCATATTACCTTTTGCCTAGCTTGGAGCTTGTTGACATGAACAATCATAGATGTGTCTTTATACCTGGTGCTAGTCCTGTGAATGTGCAAATTTTAAAAACCTATTTCAAAAATATTGCTGCATTAGATTCTGAAATGTAAAGGATCTTTAAAATGACTAAAAATAAAGTGACTGGGAAGGAGACAGCAATCTTTAGGATTTATTGCTTTACAGTAAGCATGACCTCAGGACCATAATATTGGAGATAATATAGAGGGAAGGATTAAAGTGAAATGCAAGTGTATGATATCAAGGCCCTCTAAGATCTTCTTCTTATTAAACTTAGCCAAAAGAGAATCCACTCACATTCTCCTTCTCCTAAATGTAGTTCTTTTTACTAGAAAAGAGATCACATAAATTCTAATGTATTCAGTTTCTTCTAAGGCATTTTTCAGTTCTAAATTAATTTTTTTCCAAAAGCAGAGGACAGATGAAACACTTAAAAGAAAACACCTTGAGGTAAAACATTATTTTTTTCAAATCTATGTTCATGCTTATGTATTCTTCTTTACTCAAAATGTTTGAGCACCTACTTAATACACATAGAATTATGAGGAATAAAGTAGAGGATTATAACATACCTCGTTTCAAATAACTTTGGCTTATGAGACATAAGTAATAAATATTCGTAAAGAAAATCTTTATTTGTAACCCCCAACTTTTTGCTCTAAGGAAAAACATCCTTAGTTTTCTGTCTCTTCTGGATAAAAACCTTTATTATTCACTTGGATTATAGCAAAGTAATCTCAAATTATTCTTCCAGAAACAATTTCTCCCTTGATTAAGAGATTTCGTCTACTAATTCCCATACAATTATGTGTTTTTCAAATGCTTTCTTTTGTAAATAACCAAAAGCCAGAATTTTATCTCTGTGTAAGTGAATCTTTATACGTCTCTCCTTTATGACTGTGAAAGCTAGGAAAAATGGTCAGTGGTTTTTGAATTCCTTATATAACTATAATTTGAATGTGAATTATAAATCTTTCACAAAGGGTCAGTTTTACCATCTGGAGTGCGATAATATAACCCTTAGCTTTAAGCAGTGATTCTGAGAGCTAAATTTGGGCTCATTTTCTCTTTGCCATTTTTATAACTTTTGTCTGTAGCAAAAGAAAAATGCGTTATTCCATTGATTAAATTAAATGCCTCTCTTCCAGATATCTGTAAGTCTATTAGACTCCTAAACCACCATTTGTGGCTTTTAATTGACTTTTCCTAGACTTCATTTAACCCACATACACACAAGTCACTCTATTCTCCCCTTGAGTCATGCATTTAGGTCCTATTAACACTAATGGAATTTATATGCATGCACGCTGAGGGAGAATAAGCCCTTTAAACACCTTTTTAATGGAACAGTTTTGTTTCTTTCCATTCCTCTTCACACTCTCAATTTGGACTTTCTCTTATGAGAACGTGCTTCCAAATAATGTCGTTCTGATTTCTTTTATTGATCATTCCTGGAAAAAAGCAGCATGACTAAATCATTACTATTGTATTAGATTTTCTGGTTTCACAGTGAAATTCACATGTTGCTTTCGTTCCAGTCCATAGTTTCCAGCAAATATGTTTAACCCACAGACTTTTTTTTTATCCTCCTAAAGACTTGACTAGCCAGAAGTCAATTAAGATAATGAATATTTACCCAGGAGACTAAAGATTTTTCTACCTTAACATGAAAATAAATAGACATGTTTTCATCCTCTCCCACCTTACAGTGTTTTTATTTATTTACACTTTAGGGTTTTGTTGTTGTTTTTTTTTTTTTTAAAGTACCTACGACATAGGACTTCAGCTACATGTTCAAATTTAGAACAGTAAAGTAACAGAAAATAAATTGTGCCACAGGAACCATAAATCTGCAAGAAGTAAAACTACACCTCCAATGCGTATGCTAACAATTCTATTTTTGTTTAGCTTGTAGAAATGTATTATTCTTTATTGTTCTTAAAATGGCTTTATGGACGGTCTTTACAAGCCAGCTTTGTTTTCCTTTCTCATCTGTGAAGTGAGGGACTGTATAAGACTATCACGATTGGGGTGCCTGGGTGGCTCAGTTGGTTAAGCATCTGCCTTCAGCTCAGGTCATGTTCCCAAATGCTGGGATCGGGCCCCATGTCGAGCCCCATGTCGAGCCCCACACTGAGCTCCCTGCTCAGTGGGAAGCCTGCTTCCCAATCCCCCTAATTCTGTTCCCTCTCTCACTGTGTCCCTCTTTGTCAAATAAATAAATAAAAATCTTAAAAAAAAAAAAAAAGACAACAGATACCTCTGTGGGTTTTTTTTTTTTTAAGATTTTATTTGACAGACAGAGATTATTTATTTGACAGAGATTACAAATAGGCAGAGAGGCAGGCAGAGGGAGAGGAGGAAGCAGGCTCCCTGCTGAGCAGAGGGCCCGATGTGGGACTCAATTCCAGGACCCTGGGATCATGACCCGAACCGAAGGCAGAGGCTTTAATCCACTGAGCCACCCAGGAGCCCCAATACATCTGTGTTAAAAAAAAAAAAAAGATTATCATGACTAAGTGCCTCGCAGAGTGCCAGACATATAGCACTAATCTGAATCACAGAAAATTACCATTTTGGTAGGTCAGAAACAGTTGATCAAGTGCCGAACACTATCTGTTGAAAACATCTGTTAAAAATTGAATGAATGAAGGAATGAATGAATGAATTCTCTTTCAAGTCTAGAACTAAATATTTATTTTATTTTCAAAAATTAGAAATATACAGGAATTAGTCTAAGTAGCAAAAGTATACATAAACACCAGACTTCCCCAAACATTCAATGGAATAAAACTGAAACTGACTAGTCTGTTTTATTCTCTTTCACTTTTTTGGTAAACACTCGGTATAATAAACCCGGTGTTGATTATTTGCCACTCTGAAGTAAGCTTAAACTTTACATTAAAAAGAGATGATATTCTGATATATTTGAGCATTTGGAAAATTAAATTCATGTATACAGATTTTGATGGTGCATGTGGAAAGGATTGAGGATAAATTTACAAAGAATTGGATAAGTAAAAAGTTCATAAAAAACATTTTGCAAGAAAGGAATCAAAATCATAGTATATTTCTTAACTGTTTAATGAATATTCAGCTGTCACAATAATATAATGCTGTTGATTTATCCCAAAATATTGTCTAAAAACATAAATATCAATCCCAGCAGGAACAGCTCAAAATGTAGAAGGAGATTATGTCTGGGGAACTGAACTAGAGGTATAAAAGGTAAGGGAAGAATTGCTGCTTTTAACTGTGAATTTTGGAATTATAGGAAAACCCCTTGATGGCACACCCCACAATAACACAAATTCCTAATTGAATGAATTGATGATTGGTCCCTGTGATCAGTACTACACTCACCCTAATAATTTTTTTAACAATGCTACAACTCCATATTCTATCACCCCATTGAATTTTTCTGGACTCAGTTGAGAGTGTTGTGCGAATATTTTATGTCATTTATATAAATTATATCATTTGCATTTTAACTGTGTACATGTATTAATTTGTTAAGAATAAAAATTAATTTGGGGGCACCTGGGTGGCTCAGTGGGTTAAGCCTCTGCCTTCGGCTCAGGTCATGATCTCAGGATCCTGGGATCGAGCCCCACATTGGGCTCTGCTCAGCAGGGAGCTTCCCTTTCTCTCTCTGCCTGCCTCTCTGCCTACTTGTGATTTCTGTCTGTCAAATAAATAAATAAAATCTTTTTTTAAAAAAGAATAAAAATTAATTTAGAAAAGCTTAAATTTTATATTGAACCTATCCAAGTTTTACCCTTTTTTTAAAAAACCAACTCTAGGGTGCCTGGGTGGCTCAGTGAGTTAAAGCCTCTGCCTTTGGCTCAGGATGATCCCAGGGTCTTGGGAGCCTGCTTCCCTTCCTCTCTCTCTCTCTGCCTGCCTCTCTGCCTGCTTCTCTGCCTGCTTGTGATCTCTGTCTGTCAAATGAATAAATAAATTCTTTAAAAAAATCAACTCTAATTCAGAAGGCGAGTAGTTATAGTGAGAAAAGAGAATTCAGCCACCTCCTCGGTGACTTTAACATGACTTCCCCATCTAACTGTCTTTCTCTGATTCCTCACTGTTTCCAACCACCTTTCCTCTCACAAATGACTGGAAGGATTGGTTGGGGCATTTTAGGTGGCATGGCCAGAATGAATACAATAAGAATAAAGCACTCAGCTTCCTTAGTTTTCCTGCTGTAAATCTTAGGGCAACTTCATTATTGTGACATTAAATTTTGCATTAATGCAATAAAATGACTTTCATCATATTGTAGTGACATAAAAAGTGTGAGAAGGTAATAGAATTCATGAAAACTATGACTTTATATTCTCTGACTTTAAAGGTTGGAAAATTTTAACTCTACAATAATTTATCTACACGTTTTATATTAATGTATTCTCCATTATGTATAATTTATTATGGAAATAAGTCTTTGTTAGAATAATTAATCAAATCAAATAATTTAGGGTACATTCTGAAGCTGTCTGGAGTCCTTGCATACAAAGATGAACATTATTCATAAAGTATGGTACTTAGTACTTACTTAATCAGAAAAGCTTTTAGGTTCAGTCTTGAAGTTGAAGGAGGAGCATAATTAAACAATGGCTTTTAACATTAGCCTTTTGTTGATCAGCTTTTTTCTCTCTCCTATCTTCACTTCCTTCTCTCCCATCTCCTGTGGAAGGATTGGATACTCATACCACAAATCTTCCCCCAAGAATCTTTTTGTCACAGCTTCTTTGATCTCCATCAAGTACCATGTCCTGAAGGGCCAATCCAACATCTCTCCATGTCACATGGACTGGGCACGTACTGTTTTATTCTCCGCCTTTACAGCCTCAGTAAAGAACTGTGATTGAAAGGGTCCTATCTTCTATCACACTTGCTTTTAATAACTGCTCACCTCCAAGCCATTTCACATTCCCTAGGTCTTTGTCGGATCAATCTACATACCGAGACATTTCTCGGTAGAGAAATTTAATTTATCTGAATTTAATTATACATGACTGTGGGGCAGTAAAAAGATAAACAATCACTTAAACAATGCCTGCATTTCCATGGCCATTCCTTTCAATTTATAACCCATGGCAGCTCAAGTTGAGGGTGGAATCTGCTATTTCCTAGACATACTCTGTTCCTGATACTTTCTCAAACTATGAGTATCTCACCTTATTGGGCATGAGTCTCTTATTAAGCCAACTATTACACATGGTTCTTAATGAAGAAACATTGATCTTTTCTAAAGATGGAGAGAAAACTGAAAATTATTTTAAAAAGAGAGAGAGGAAAATGGGAATAATCAACTCAACCTGGTTTGCTCTGGACTTTTCTGATTATCGCACTAAAAGTCCCACATCGTTGGAAGCCTCCAGTGCCAGGCAAACTGGAATGGTTGATCATCCCACTAGTAGAGTCCCGGCACCAGAAGGAGCAGAGGTTCTTGGAGGAGAGTGAGACTAAGTGTGAGCACACTCCATCCCAGGCTCCAACTGTCCTCCTCCACATCCTCTGTCCAAATTCTCCTCCTGCCTTTGTCAGTGTTTTTGCTTAGGGTAAGTGAGAGAAAGAAAGTAAGCCTTAGCTGAGTCTTGACTTAAGCCAAGGACTAGAAATCCAGGTTGCTAACATTTTATGAAAACTTTTTTAAAAAGGGATTTCTATAACTTTTCACTGTGTACTTCTCAGACTCTTAGACCCGAGGAGGGAAAGGAAATGAACCACAGATAACAAAGGGGTCTACCCTCAGCCACACAATAATTATGGGGAATATCTAGGGTTTCCTGTTCTTGGCCTGGCCCACTGAGCCATTTTGTCTCAGTAAGTTACTTAACCCTCTCTGGGCTTCAGTTTCGTTTTGTTTGTTTTTTTAATCTTTAGCCTTTTTTTAAAGAGACCATCTATTTCTGGCTAACTGACTGAACGAGGGTGAGGATCAAATAAAGAAAATGGAATCGTTCATGTGAAAAATCCTTACTCTGACCTCTTTTCTCCAACCTTCCAGGCCCCTCCCCCTGCCAGTTCATTTTGGCCTAGTCCTATGATTGTTTTCTTTATCCCAAACATTAAAGTTGCCTGTCTGAGATGCCTAAGAGGTTTTTTCCCCCTCATTGTGAATGTCAAAAGAAACCAGTGATATGAAAAGAAGTCAAACCCTTGGCTAATGGGAAAAGGTAAATAGGTCTCAGTATCCTTCAGGTTTACATCATGGGCTTCCTTCTACATTTGTCTGGTCCAGAAGGGGTTATCTAATGATGGGAATAACACATCAGGTAGGACATCATGGCAAAAAATAGATGAAAGAGCTGAGGACAGCAAATTTTGGAGAATTTTCTAAAATGGCAGTGACATCCATCACTGATTCCAACTCCTAGTTAACATCCTGAAGTGATAGTAGGGTTCAGAGCTAGATGCCCAACTGACAGATCCTAGTAGTCAAATTGAGGATATCAGGAGAGTTTTGTTCTACTTCTAACAAGTTTATATGTTAGCATTAGATTTTCTAAAACTATGGTCATTTTCAGGGACAAGTATAGCCAAAATCAGAAAAACAAAAATAGAACATATTCCAAAATTAGAAATATGTATCTGAAATTTTCACTTGAAAAGTTAAGCAGCAACCAGGTTGGGAATGTTAGTGTATCATACTGATGTCAGCAAGCATTAATTAATTAGAGCAACTGAGATGTGGGTCTATTCAAATGACTCTAATCACCTTTGTACAGTGTGCTAGCTATTCTTTATTTACCTCTTATTCTGTAAGAGGAAACACTGCCCGGATACCAGAGAGAACTGGAGGAGAGAAAAATTGGGGGATATATTCCATATCCCTACCCAGTTCCCTCTTCCTCCAGCCAGGCTCCACTTTGACCAGTACTGCATTACTCTGTGTAAGGCCCCAGATCCTGTTGAGTGGTCCTGGCACCATGTCTATACCACTCAGCAGCTTCTAGTAAAACCACTGCTGCCACTTGCCCTTAAGGTTAAGTTACAACTTAAGGTTAAGTTACAACAGCTTCCCATTGATGCTAGTCAAAGTCAACAATTCCTTGTTGGTTTTTTTGACTATGTTATATTAGTTTGCTAGAGCTGCCATCATAAACTATCACAGACTAAATGGCTTAAAAACTAGAAATTTATTTTCTCATAGTTCTGGAAGCTGTCCAAAATCAAGATACAGCAGGGTTTGGTTTCTGGCAAGGGCTCTCCCCTTGGGCTGCAGAGGGCCACCATCTTGCTACGGGCTCACATGACCTCTTCTTTGGTCGGGGGCAAGGGTAGGAGAGATGAAAGAGCTCTCTGGCCTTTCTCATAAGGACACCAATCCTGTAGGATCAGGGCCCCAACCTTATGATCTCATTTAATCTTAACTGCCTCCTTATGGGCTCTATCTCCAAATACAGTTACATTGAAGGGTAGAGCTTCAATATGTGTACTTTGCAGGGAGAGGGAGGGGGTTGGGACATGAACACTCCATGCACAACACATGCCCATCTTTCTGTAAATAGTCTCTATTAAACTGTCTGTAATGAACCCCTTAAAGTATGTTATCTTCTTCCTGCCAGGACATTGACTAATACATGTATGAATGATAAAACAGTGAATTGAGGCAACCTCTGGATTTTATAGGTTAAAAAATGAAAAAGAAAAAGAACCTTTTATCTAAATTTTCATATAATTAAAGTATCTTCTTATTTCTATTCTATTTCTTATGTCTTTTTCTTATAGACAATACAAGAATCAATTCCTTTCCAAACAGTTGCTTCATTTTATCTAGCTTTTTTATACAGGCCCCTAAAAATATCTTAATTATAATGTCAAATTTTTAACTATCCTCTGAAAGATTATCTGTACCTGTTGAGGCCATTTTGAAAGGCCACTTTGGTATAATGCCAAAAGAGAATCTTACATAAAAAAATTTTTAGCTAGGGGTGCCTGGGTGGCTCAGTGGGTTAAGCCGCTGCCTTCGGCTCAGGTCATGATCTCAGGGTCCTGGGATCGAGTCCCGCATCGGGCTCTCTGCTCAGCAAGAAGCCTGCTTCCCTCTCTCTCTCTCTCTCTGCCTGCCTCTCCGTCTACTTGTGATCTCTCTCTGTCAAATAAATAAATAAAATCTTTAAAAAAAAATAAAAAAAAATTTTTTAGCTAAAATATATATATGGAAGCAACTAGCTCTTTTGTTTCTAAAACACATCAAAACACACCAAAGTAAACATAAATTCAGGGATATTGATCAAAGAAACCAAATGAAGTGTGCCCAGGTGGTTCATCAGTTAAGCATCCAACATGATTTCAGTTCAGGTCAGGATCTTGGGGTTGTGAGATGGCCCGGAGTGGGCTTCACTTTGGGCATAGGATGTGCTCAGGATTCTCTCTCTCCCTCTCCCTTTGTTCCTCCCCTGCACCTGTATGGGCTCTCTCTTTCAAGAAAGAAAGAAAGTAAGAAAAAGAAAGAGAAAGGGAGGGAGTAGGAGGGAGGGAGGGAGGAAGGGAAAAAGAAAGAAGGAGAGAAGGAAAGAGAGAGAGGGAGAGAAAACAGATGAAAACCCTAGGCTTCATTTTTTTGTTATTGAATGAAAATCATTTTTAATGGTTCTTCAAAACAAACATTCTCAGTTTTTAAAATTTAAATTCAATTAACTAACATATAATGTATTATTAGTTTCAGAGGTAGAGGTCAGTGATCCATCAGTCTTACATAATACCCATTGCTCTTTACGTCACATGCTCACCTTAATGCCCATCACCCAGCTACCCCATGCCCCCACCTCCCTCCTCTCCTGCAACTCTCAGTTTGTTTCCTATGATTAAGAGTCTCTTATGGTTTATCTCCCTCTCAGATTTCATCTTGTTTAAATTTTTCCTCTCTTTCCTTATGATCCTCTGTTTTGTTTCTTAAATTCCACAGATGAGGGAGATCATATGATAATTGTCTTTTTCTGACTTCTTTTACTTAGCATAATACCCTTTAGTTCCATCCACATCATTGCAAATGGCAAGATTTCATTTTTTGATGGCTGAGTAGTATTTGCTTGCATATATATACGCCACATCTTCTTTAGCCATTCATCTGTTGATGGACATCTGGGTTCTTTCCATAGTTTGGCTATTGTGGACATTGCTGCTATAAGCATTGGGCTACAGGTGCCCCTTCGGATCATTATTTTTGTATCTTTGGGGTAAATACCCAGTAGTGCAATTGCTGGTTCATACAGTAGCTCTATTTTCAACTTTTTGAGGCATGTCCATACTGAAAAACCCTAGACTTTAAAGAACAAAACCCTACACTTTGAAGAGCCCTGCCATAGAAGACTAAATGCCAGTAGACAATAGATTCAATATCAAAGAGAAGCGGCTATAATCCAACTCTTTAATAATATGCCTTTACTCTTACAAAGCTCTTTGCAGTTTTATATATATGGAAGCTTGCTAATAGCTTCCCAAGTACAATTCTCTTTAGCCTTGGAAATAGAACTTGAAATCTGGTTTTTAGCTAAGGATGTAGCTACTAATCCTAAACTACACAGTTTGTATTATCTGATCTAATTATAAACTAAATTATAAATTGTTTGATGGCAGAGACCATGTCGTTCTTTCCTGCTGAATTTTCACAGGACTGACAAGAGTAAATACACAATAAACATTTTGCTAATTAGATGAATAAAAAAAATCAGCCATGATAAAAAAAACCTTTTTTATTTAAAAGAAAAAAAGCATTATTGCTTTCATAACTTTTCCCAGAAGGCAGAAGCGTAGCATTCCCGATACATTTGTGGGCTCTGGAACCACTCTGCCTGGGTCCATTCCCTGCTCTGATACTTACCAGCTGTGGATTAGGAAAGTTCATTTCTTTCTGTAACACATAAAATGGAGAAAATATTAATACCTACCTTATAGAGATTTTAGGAGAACTAAATAATTTGGCTTTAAAAGCTTAAAATAATTACTGGTATTGGCAAGTGATCAACAAATATCAACTAATAGTAAATATATATAATCAATCTTCATCATTTATAGATTCCATACTTGCAAATTTGCCTGTTCACCAAAATTTATTTATAACCCCAGAATCAATACTAACAGCCTTCCATAGTTATTCAGAAACAAGTGGAGTGGGGAACATTTTGAGTTGCCTCACACACGTGTTCCCCGCTGAGTCAAACAAAGTGAAACTGCTTTCATGTTTTGGCTCTCATAAGTGTCCTTTTCTCGACCTACTTAGATTTTCAGATTTTTGTGCTTTCTGTTGGTGATTGTACTGTTTAAAATAGCCCAAAGCATGAAGATGAAATGCTGTCTAGAGTTCCTAAGTGCAAGCTGTTATGTGCCTTGTAGAGAAAATGCATGCATTAAATAAGCATTATTCAGGCATCAATTACAGTAAGATTGGCCATGAGTTCAGTGTTAATGAGTCAACTACATATCAAAGAAAGTACCTTTATACAGAAACATACATAAAACAAGGTTATGTATTGATTGGTTGATGAAAATGTTGTGACCAGAGGACACAGGAACCTAACCCTATGTTTCCCCAAGGCTCAGTATTCAATAATTCTGTTTTTGTTGTTACTTTCTAGAATATAACCATCACAAATAATGGAATTGACTCTGTGTATGTGTATAAAACAATACGGAATTTTTTCCCTAGGACCCATTTATGGCTATCCTCGATTTATATATTTTGTTCCATGAGTTTTCAGGAGGAAGGTAGGGTGATCCTTTCTGTGGGGAGAAAATTTTCTAGATGGTCTAGATATACACAAAAGGCTAATAAAACAGAGGATGAAAACACAAAAGCCCAAAATGGAATTTTAGTGAAAATAAAGATCAACAGGTAATTAACCCAGAGTGGTAGCTGGTAGACTGAAGGGAGAACCAGAAATCCCTGGATGAAGTGGAAACTTTTGTGTTGTTTTAAACTTCTGTCAAGTTACTCAACCAACATTAAAACATCTTGGTTTTTTCTAAAGATTTTTTATTTATTTGACAGAGAGAGCACAAGAAGGCAGAGCAGCAGGCAGAGGGAGAAGCCGGCTCTCCACTGAGCAGAGAGCCAGATGCGGGACTCCACCCCAGGACCCTGGGATCGTGACCTAAGCCAAAGGCAGACGCTTAACCAACTGAGCCACCCAGGTGCCCCAATGACTTCCTTTGAAGGTAACTATACTTTGTCTTTACCTAGCAATATAGCAAACAGTAGAAAAGTCCCAGAATTGACAATGTGGACTGGGGGCAGGAAAAGTAGGGGTGATCTCTGGGGAAAAAGGAAGGTAGAGCGAGACTGTGAACTCAATCTTAAGGTTGTAATTACAAGTTAAATAAACTCTTAATAAGCTAGGTAGCTTATTCCTTGAAATTAACAAAAAATAAGTGTGCACACCAGCATTAGCTCCAGCATTGGCAGACCTAGGTTTGAACTACAGCTCCACAATTTCTTAACTTAGGTGTCCCAGACAAGCCACAAAGCCTTTGCTTCCCTAGGAGTAAAACCAGGACCTATTATCTACCAGGACCTATTATCTACCTCCAAATACTGTTTGAGTTTAAATGATGAAGTCTGTGTATAACCAATAACGCACTGCTAGGCCTGCAGTGAGTTTTCGCTAAGTGACAGGCATCTTATAAACTCCCCAGCTTTATTTTTCTCATCAGTACTCTTAGCTAATATGTATCCAAAGAGATGAGTATTTCAGGACATATTTTAATACATTCTGAAAAGAACATAAATAAGTTGGGGCCCGCGGGTGTCTCAGTCAGTTAAGTGTCTGCCTTCAGCTCAAGTCATGATCTAGGGTCCTGGGTTTGAGCCTCACTCCAGGATCCCTGCTCAGTGGAGAGCCTGCTTCTCCCTCTCCCTCTGCCTGCTGCTCTGCCTACTTGTGCTCACGCTCTCTCACTGTCAAATAAATAAAATCTTTTTAAAAAACCAATAGAATGTATTTGATGAGTTCCATTTCAACTATAAGAATCATACGAATGTTCAATCTCTGTACCTCTTAATACCATAGGAATGTGGTGAGGAAAACAAAAATAACTTATTTTAAAAGTTTCTAATTATAAGCATCTGGAAACCAGCTCAGGATGCCTTCTTCTAGAGGACTTGGTCTGAGGAGAGCATAATTTTGTCACTGAGACCAAAGGTGATATTTATCTATTTATTCATTTATAAATGAACTCATAAACAAGACATATTGAGTCATGACATCCCCATCCCCTATTCTGCCATTCCCCCCCACCAACCTCTCCCACCCCCAGTAACCATCAGTTTGTTCTCTATAGTTAAGAGTCCATTTCCTGGTTTGTCTGGTTCTCTCTCTCTCTCTCTCTTTTTTCCTTTGCTCATTTGTTTAGTTTCTTAAATTCTACAAATGAGCATAATAATTTATTTGTCTTTCCTCTGACTGACTTATTTTACTTAGCATTATACTCTCTAGCTCTATCCTATATTGTTGCAAATGGCAAGGTTTCATTTTTTTATTGGTGAATAATAGTCCATTACATATATATGTATATATACACATATATATGTATATATACACACATATACATATATATACACATATATATATATCTTCTTTATCTATTCGTTAGTCAGTAACACTTGGGAGCTTCCATAGTTTGGCTATTGTAGATAATGCTGCTATAAACGTCGGGGTGCATGTATCCCTTTGAATTAGTATTTTTGTTTTTTGGGGGGTAAATACCCAGTAGATCACTTGCTGGATTGTAGGATGATTCTATTTTTAACTTTTTGAGGAAACTCCATTCTGTTTTCCACAATGGCCAAGGGTGATATCCAGAGATGAGAAATCTAAAACAGAATGGAACAGAATTCATTTAGTCATTCATGCATTCAGCTCTCACGTGCTGAGTGTCTGCCATGGGGCCAGACCCTGTCCTACAGCCTGGGGAGTTAGCGATGAACAACACAGGTACGAGCTCTGCCCTCGTGGTCTTGGGAGCAGGGGAAGAAAAGCAAAAACAATCACACAAACAACTGTATAATGTAAACACGATACACCTTAAGAAGTGTTGTTTACACCAAGACACACGTGATCCAGTCTCAGCATTGTGGCAAAGAAAGTGGTCTAGGAACTCACAGGTAACTCCAGTGTCACAGTGGGAAGGAAATATGGATGTTCAGATACACTCCCGCAAATTCCCTCTCCTCTGTCACTTGCCTCACTCCCCTGAGCCACAGAACATCTCATCCCCTAGCCCAAGGTCACATTGATCCCCTTACTTCTACTTATTCTCCATTTCCCACTTCCCCAGTTTCTTCCCCACTTCCACTTTCCCCCACAGTCTCCCAACATCTTCCTTGAAGGTGGGAAAGTGAAATGAAAAGACTAGCACACTCTCTAGCAGTTGACAGGGGAAAAGTCAGGATCTTCCTATGATACAAGTTTTTATCTCACACAAAAGGAAAGAAAGAGGGTTTAATGTAAGTGTTTGATGAGAAGATTTAACCAGCCTGGTAATGTATAGAAAAGTCCCTGGGAAAATAACATTTAAATTGAAGGGTTAGCCAACAGAAGGAAGAACATCAGACATAGTGAATGAGAAAGAAAGGAGCACAGTGTTAAAGAAACAAAAAGAAAACCAATGTGGTTGGGGCAGAGCAAGGGGAGAGATTTGAGGAAAGAGACAGGATAGGCAGAGAAGGGCCAGATCATGCAGGAGTTTTCTCCCCAAAACAATAGAAAACCACTCAAGAGTATTATTTTATATTTGTAAAGTAAATATTCTTTGTATTTTTCAGGGCAGATTTTACTAGTAGTATGTTTGGTAAAACAGTTGAACCTGAACAACATGGGAATTAGGGACACATACCCCCTGCACAGTCAAAAAGCCATATGACTTTTGACTCCCCCAAAACTTAACTACTAAGAGCCTGCTGTTGACCAGAAGCCTTACTGATTGCATAAACAGTCGTTAACATGTGTTGTATGTTATATGTATTAGACACTATTCTCTTTTAAGAGAGTAAGTTAGAAAAAAGGAAAGGTTTTTAAAAAATAAAGAAAATACATTTACAATATTGTTCCATGTTTAACAGAAAAAGCACATATAGAAGTGAACCAGTGCAGCCTCAAACCCATGTTATTCAAGGGTCACTACACTATTTTTTAAGCTTTAAAAAAAAGATTTTATTTATTTGAGCAATAGAGAGTGCGCACAAGCAGGGGAGAGAGGCAGAGGGAGAAGGAGAAGGAGACTCCCCTCTAAGAAGGGACCCTGGTGTGAGGCTTGATCCCAGGACACCCTAGAATCATGATGTGAGCTGAAGGCAGACCCTTAACCAACTGAGCCACCAGGCACCCCTCACTGTGCTATTTCTTAAAAGCCAAGATCTATAATCATTTACCCTGAATCTCTCATCCACTGTCATAACATTTGCTGAAGGTTTTTATTTTGGAATGAGAATGATCTGTATCTATTCATTTCTTTCTTTAGGGAAAAAAATCATGTAGGAAAAATGAATATATCCTACACCTACACACACATTTATCCCAGTTTAAGCTGCTGTAGACTGCGTACTGAAACAAATACTCCCAACTAAAGTCGTTACAGGGAGTAGAGCATAATTATAGCTCAAAATGCAGCTCTCCTTGACTATATCGTGAAACCCAAAATAGACTTGTGAAGTTAGTATTTAAAAAACATCCAAATACACAAATTTTTATCTTCCTCTATGCTTGTAACAAAGATTCCTTTTCTCTGTGTTCACAGTGAACGGTTGTGTTCAGCCAGAAAGAAACCAGTCTCTCATGCCATTCTTTTCCTAAACACCTGGTTGTTCAGTTTTAACAAGGTGACTGGTTTCCACCATAACTTAGCTCTTTTTCCACTTGGCTGGGTCCCCCTGGACCTTAAAGTAAAAATCTATGTAACATTAGCTTTCTTACTAACACTATGTGGAGTTTTTTGCCTCCGTCATGCCACTAATTTATGGGTGATTCTGTGAATAATGCAAATAGGGATTCCTTCCTCTGCTCTTTCTTTTAAATTTCTATTAGATAAACCAAGAGGCAATACTATGCAGATCTTTTGGGTTCTGTGATCTATCTCAACCTGTATGTCCCTGATTACTAAGCACAGGTAAGAACTCTGACATCTGCTACTGGCTCCTTTCCTAGTTTATTGTGTATGTGAAGTAACCATAAAGTGAAAGGCTTTTCCAAGTTCCCTTATTTATAGGATTAGAATAATGGTTGCCTTTTACCTTTCAGACCAAAGTCCTGTCAAATATAGCTATCTAAAATGAGGCCATTCCACATTTGCACTCACCCTTCCAAAGCCTATAGAAATGCAGGGGAAGAATGATCTCCATGTTAAACCACTGGGTTTTATATTTTATGTGCAGCAGTAAAGAGTTTACTTTGTCCATACTGAAATTATTCCCAGGTTGAGGGCAGATGGGTCATAAACACCAGGTAATAAGTACTGGCTTTAACCATTCTTAATTAAATGGAGAACTTATAAGTTAGCCACAAAGTCGTCCTCCCTATCTGGCCATAGCAGGAACAATATTATGTACTTTGAGGTTTCAAAGAAGAGTATTGTCCTTATACCAAGGTAAAGGGTCCCTTGTCGTGAGCCCCTTGCTGTGGAGGGCCCTGCTCTGGGCCTCTTCCGGCCCTACCCATCGCTATGTTGCAAGCAAAAGGGATGTGCCCCCTCAGAGCCTGAGTTTTCTCTTCTGGACCACCTTCTGAACTCTAGGACCACAGAATTTCTCATCCAAATTATCCTCAACCTGCTTCCAGAGTTTCTAGGCCTAAGGGTGACCAATGAGCAGCTGTCAGAAAGGGGGTGTGGATGGAGCCTGGATATGTGGGTTGGGGTGTCCACACACGCATATGAAGCCCCTAGCTTTTGCGGGGGCAGAGATAGAAGGACAAGGGGGCTAGGGGGCCTGGCTCCCTTCACATCTCCAGGCTCTGCTAGAACAGTCCAAATTAGGAGAAAGAACATCTCTTACTTAACAGTTTGTCAACTTTATTCTAACTCGTAGGTATTTAGATATATGAGATGTGGATCTTTTTCTTTATATTTTTGCCCCAGACCTCCCAAATATGGGAGATAGGCCTTTAAAAGGATATCCTGAGTTCAGAGAAATCAATGACTCACAGTAAATTGGGAAATTATACTCTTTTCTGAACATAAATCACTGGGACCGTAACACAAAACATGTAAGGGAGGGAAGGCGGAGTAAAGCGCCCCCTTTTAGATCCCACAGTAGCTTCAATCTCCTAAATTGTGCTCTTTGTTCACAAAGCATGGGGAGCCAGATAGAACATTCTTCTCTCTGCCACAAGAATTCCATCCAGAGAACAGTGGCTCCCAGGCTGCCAGCTGCTCTTCACTCCCCTGTTGTAAGAATGCAGCTGAGGTTGAAAACTTGTCACCAACTTGGAGCCAATATCCACCTGTCCCTCTTGTCAGTCTCTTTCTGTAAAGTCCTCCTGGGATTTAAAAAGTAAGGCCATAAAAGTGGGATTTGCCTTGACTCTTTCTAGAACAGCTATACACCATGCTTGCATGCATCACATCTCCCGGGATGACAGGATCTCTTTAAAATCATGATATTTAAATAAAATAAAATAACAGCTGTGCAAGACTATGAACAGCCATTATACATATTCCCAAGAATGATTTTCTTATTTCATTGTTGGGTGTGGATTTTATTTTTCAACTAGAAAATTTTCCAAAAAGAAAATGATAAAAGGTGAGAGATACTCACAGTTATAATTTGTACAAACATCGTATCAGTAACTTAAGTCTATTTCTCATAAGTAAAAAAGTAAATATGTATAATTACATAGGTCATGAGTGTAGGCTATTTCGTGCTATAGTAGGAAATTAAGTGCTTTTGTAGAATGTGCATATTAACATACCATTATTTTAATATCTAATATATTTGGAAAATATATAAACCCTTAGTGGATTTTGGTTCAATTTTAAAATTACATTTAAAAATAAATCTACCTTTTCATCAGATCATTGATAGAAGGAAATGATTATCACATATGTAAAAAATAAAACTGTAACTCTTTGGAAGTAGTATATAAAGATATTTTACATAATCTTAAACCTTAAACAAAAGAAAACAAAGAGTGTACTTCCCTAAAAATTCATAAGATGTCAAAATATGGCAAATCAGCCTGGAGAATTGACCTGGCTCCAACCGTGAACCAACACTCCATTGAGCAGGGCCATCTGAGGTTTCAGCTAGGTCACTGCCAAGGTACAGTGAGCAAGTCATGCACACATTTTGGAATACTTTCTTTGTTCCATGACTACCCCTGTTGCAAATAGATGCTGCTGTTGCTGTGTGTATGTGCTTTTTTTTTTTTTAAGATTTTATTTATTTATTTGACAGAGATCACGAGTAGGCAGAGAGGCAGGCAGAGAGAGAGAGAGAGGGGGAAGCAGGTTCCCAGCAGAGAGCCCGATGCGGGGCTCGATCCCAGGACCCTGAGATCATGACCTGAGCTGAAGGCAGAGGCTTAACCCGCTGAGCCACCCAGGCGCACCCCCCCTTTTCTTAGAGAGAGGGAAAGAGAGCATTTGAGCAGGGGGGAAGGGAAGGGTCGTGGCAGAAGAAAAGAGAGAGAGAAAATCTTAAGCAGACTCTGGGTTGAGCATGGAGCCCCATACAGGACTCAATCCCATGACCCTGAAATCAGGACCTAAGCAAATCAAGAGTCAGCACTTAACCGACTGAGCCACCCACACACCCCTGTGTGTGTGCGTATGTGCATTTGTTTTTTAAAGATTTTATTTATTTGAGAGAGAGAAAGCAAGAGCAGTGGGGAGGGGCAGAGGAAGAGGGAGAAATAGGCTCCTCACTGACAGGGATCCCAATCTAGGGCTCAATCCCAGGACCCCGGGATCATGACCCAAGCTGAAAGCAGACAGTTAACCAACTGAGCCTCCCAGATGCTCCTTCTTGTGTGTGTTTTAAGCAGCTTTGCAAATGGTTATCTGTCCAAACCCTCTCAATGGAGAAATCAAAAGAAATTTCTATACTTCCTTGTGCTATGTGTGACTTTTACTCAGGAACTGGTGAAAGTGGAAAGGGGGAATGTCAACCAGTTAGGTATTGTGTAGACTAACTTCATTAATTTTGATCATACATAAATAGATTCCTGAAAGGACATCTTTTTCATACCTCTTAATGATGCTCAAGCCACATATAATGAGGATTAAAAAGGATCCCATACCACTGGAATAATTTAAATACAAGAGAATAATAATAGCCAATGGGTAGACTAAAGTGAGACATATCACACCTACTAACACAAAACTAATACGACACAGAGTTGTGGGATCAGATGCTTAACAAGGCACAGTCCCTACACTCTTCTTCGGAGTGAAATCTTTCAAGATGGTACCCAATTAACAGATTTTGATTGAGTTCATGAGAATGATTGAATAATGAGATTTATCCAATACAGATGTACATTAATCTTTAGAGAGCCTTCTAATTCTCGTTTTTAAGAAAGAAAACACATGTATTTCTCTATCTGAGAGGTTAAAAGTAGGTATGCCTCGGAGAAAACGTAGTAGACTTACAGAGCCTCTTGAACACGTGCTTCTTGTTCTGCTGATACTGAGATCAGAAAGCAATTACATTTATTGACTCCATGTAGCATAGCTATTCCTGAAACAGAGCTTATCGATGAGAAATTGGCGAGGAAAGTCACTTTTCAGTTCTCAATGTTTCAATCATGGAAAGTGACGCAAATGTCACAGGCTGTGATTTTTCTAACTCCCTAATTTGTTTTTCCTCATGCATACCACTGTTTCCTTTGGAGAGGAAGTAGCTTCTGGAAGCCAGCTGCTGCACATTAGTCCCTCTCGATGGCTGCCTCACTTCCCACCCCTCATCACCCCTCACCTCACCACCGCCTTCACCTTCCATGCCGTGAAGTTCTAACCTGCAGGGCAGCCAGAGAAACTTTGTAGTAAAGCTTAGGTTTAACAAACCTAAACCTGTGATATCCCTTCTTAAATTAGAACATGTAAATCCACCTGGCAAGAAATCACATCTGCTTTTAAATGATACACTCTGCCAGGCTACAACGGGCACACTCAGTACCCCACACCCATGTTAGGCGGTAATAACTTAAACATTTGCCCATCATAACCTCTGTGTATGTTCAAATAATACAAGCCACTAAAATTTCACTACCCGTGTACTTTTCTACCACCTCTACTGCACAGAGAGCTCATTCAAATTTAAGTCCAATTTTAGTATATGTGCTGCCGAAGCGAGCACTCAAATTTAAGTCCAAGCAGCACTGGAACGTGTTTATTTATAAGATTATTTTCCAGTTTGGGTAGAGAGCCAATTTACACACTTTCAATAATTTTGATAAATAAATAAACTGTATCCTTCCTATCACAGTGTTTATGGTAAGTCCATTATTACATATAGCAAGACTATTTTTTTTTTCAATACTGACCATACCACGTATGTGTGTATGTATGAGCAGATACAGATATAAAAACAGATATGGACGCAGATAGCTGCCAGTCATCAAATGTTTGCTATATGCCAGGCGGTGTGCTCATCACTTATGTCAGTGGTTTAACAGATACTTGTCAAATGTCTCTGATGCGTCAGGCACTTGAGTTGGGTAGTAGATAGGTAAGAGCTAAAAAGACAAACATAGCCCTAGTCCTCAAGAAGCTTAGACTCTAGTAGATAGGACAAACACTGAAGAGAAGCAATATAGGAAGGCATCTAACCAGGGGGCCTGCATCTGTGGTAAAACAGCATTTAAGCTGAGACCTGAAAGATAATTCAACAGGCGAAAAGTGAAGTGAGAATGGTCCTATCAAAGGAAATGTTATTCTCATCTGTGAGAATAACAAATGAGTCTGAGAAAGTAAAGAACTCAAGCAGAAGGAGAGTGATTAGCGGTGATGCTGGAGAATGGACAATGGCCAGGTATAAACGGGCTTTTTTGAGGAAATTAAGGAATTTGGGCTCTGCCCTGAAGGCAATGGACAGCATCTAGGCGATTTAAGCAAGCTAATGTCATCATCAGATTTGTATTTCGTAAGATAACTCTTATCTCACTATGGAGCAAGGATTAGAGACAGAGAGACCAGTTCAAAGCCAGTGCAGGAAGCCAGGCTGGAGGGAAGATGACCCAGAAAAAGGTGCAGAAGTGGAGAGGAGCAAAGGCAATGCATTCAAGAAATTGATTTGGTGTCAGTAGGACTTGGGGATAGATCAAATTCCGAGAGTGGGGAGAATAGGGGACATGTGTAGGAGAGAGGAATCAAGGTCTCATCAATTGTCTGATAGGTACAATTGTGGTAGAGAGCCAAACTCAGTTCTTCCCCTCAGAACACGCCAGTATTTTCTTTAATATTGTGTCTCAGTTATCTGAGTTCTCAGTTGTGATGACAGATATGCCCAGGGGATCTACCATGAGGAAGACCCTTTCAATTAATGGGCAAGAACAATCTTCATTTCACACACAGAAAAACACATTTTATAAAAAAGAATTATTCTATCTTTGGCCTCATCTGAACCTTATGTGAGGGAGTGAATAGAAATTAAGACCTAACTCCCAAATGAGCATGTTTTCCTGACATTATATGTCATCATTAAAATTGTCTTGTTTTCTTTCTCAGGCACTCTCGGTTCTAATGTTGGTTTCAGTTATTACTGGGAACCATAAATATGTGACTTTGAGTCTCCAATAAGCAGACACTTAAAAAATACTTAATTGCTCAGTGATCACACTCATGGCATCATAAAAGCTGAAGTCAATGAGAAGCCAGCAGACCCTATTTCAAAAGCCAGCAAAAATCTATTCCAGTAACTTCCTGTCAGCTTCTAAAATTCAAAAATTAGCCCTACAAGACAAGTAAGGGACTGGTGTGAAGTAGAAGATTAGAAGAGACCCCACTAAGCACACTTGTTAATAGGATAAAGGGCCATTTCATCGGAGTGTGGGTAGAATTCGTGTACATCGGGAGTAGAGAAAACGGAGTGAAAGTGTGACAGCTGGCACATCAACTCTGTCTTCTCTAAAAATATATGAAATATACATTGCTAAGGTGGCTTGATGATGGCTGTTGTCAATTCTAGTGATGTCATTATAAAAATCAACTTGTTTGTGAGAACTCGCCAGAGTTCTAATCCCTGCCTACGTGGCAGGGAAAAGATACAGGTGCAGTGGGGACATCTGTGAGTGTGTTTTCTTATTCTACTAACAATTCCCCCAAATAGTGTAATGCTGATTCTTCCATTACTTACTGAATGAAAATAAGAAAGAATTAAAGTTTAAGACATCATCCAAAGGGCGCGCACACACAGGAAAAACAAGTCAAGCCAAGTAATTGAAATGTTCTAAAAAGATCATCTGAGAAACTGACTAAACAGGCAAAGATGGATATTATTCATAGCTGACCATGTGTAAGAATATAGAATTAGCAGGTGGGAATATCTAGTGGAAATGTACACAGATACAGATGGCTATGTGCTCTAATTGCCCTGAAATCCTGCAGAATTAAACTTACTCTTGTCTTACTTACTTTTTAACAGAAGTGTTTAACTTTTGGTTCTTATGTTAGTATTTTGCAAACGTGAAAATGCATTAATTATTCTTGGAACTGTCTCACAAAAATTGCCCCTAGTGGGTGTTATGTGTATAGAAAAGAACAGGTGTCAGATAAGCAGTGTCAAAAGAACAGAGATCACCATTCTAATCAACAGGGAGGAGAGATCAACAAATTTGCCGCCCTCAGGGAATCCACAAAATCTCTTTCTCTTACCTGGAAAAATGATGTAGAGATCTTCTTTCTCAGGACAAGTCCTTTAAGTCACAACCCACCATAAGACAAGTTCCGAAATATTAACATTGTTGAGTGAATTCACCAAGGGCTCAATATAACTTTAGTGCTAGCAGGAAAGTTCCTAATGCCTTCTACTTCAGAGGAGGAAAAGAGGAGTAGAGAGGGAGAGGGGAGGGGAGAAAAAGAAAGGGAGGGAAAGAGGAAGAAAGGAAGGGAAGGTGGGAGGGAAGAAGAAAAAAGGAAGGAAGGAAGAAATTTTATACTTAAGAAATAGAAATGGTTCCTCCCTCATCTCCAGGTTGCCTGTGGAATGCAGGTGAGTGTGAATGAATAAATTGCTTCTCTTTCCCACACTGATGAAGCAGTTCTGATCCCACATAGGTCACTTCCTTGGGCATTGGAGGACACCACCAGGTAGAGGACAGGTGAATCACAAAATCTGCAAGTTGGAAAGACAAGTCTGAACTATTACCTGAGAAAGTGAATCCCCAAGATGGTCATCCAATGTCTGCATAAACTTCTATGATAAAGAAGTAGTCACTTTGACTACTAACTTTGTACAACTCTAATAGTTAAAAAGTTCTTTCTTAATGTTGGGCTAAAAATCTGCTTCTCTGAATTGTCTCTACTGCAATCTCTAGTTCCTCTCCTATAGCAGTATAAAAATTTTGTTCTTCTACCTCATCCCTTCACACACTGGAAAATGGTCATGGGCCACAGTGTTCTCTTTTTCTGAGGAAAACCCCAGTTCCTTCAGCCTTCTAGCATTAAGACATGGTTTCAAGAATCCAGTCACATTGCTCTAGATACCTTCCAGCACTAGTGAGTGGTTAAGAATATGGGTTCTGGAGGGGTGCTTTGGTGGTTCAGTGGGTTAAGGCCTCTGCCTTCAGCTCAGGTCATGATCCCAGGGTCCTAGGATGGAGCCCTGCATAGGGCTCTCTGCTCAGCGGGGAGCCTTCTTCCCTCTCTCTCTCTGTCTACTTCTGATTTCTGTCTGTCAAATAAATAAATAAAATCTTTAAAAAAAAAAGAATATGGGTTCTGGAATTAATTGTCCTCTGAATTTGAATCCTGGTTCTACCATTTCTCAGCTGTATAAATAGGGAAATTGATTCAACCTTTCTGTGTTCCATTTTCTTCATTGACAAAGCAGACAAAGCATTGACAAATACCTTATAATGCTATTGTGAATATGTTGTATAATAGTGTATATAAAGCACACAGTTAAGTGTTCAAGAGTTTTAACTCTTATCTTTACTCCAGAGCACAGTGAGATTACACCTTCCTTCTTTAGAAATTATGATTCTACTAAAATAACCAAAAATTTGTGTTTCTTACCAACCAATTATTTACCTTTCATTCCAAAACTACTTTGTCATGTTCCTACTGTGAACATTCACAGGGAAGGATGATTTAGAGGGAAGGGGACTATATTAGTTTCATCAGGATAGACCTCATTGAGTGATATTTGAGTGAAGACTTAAAGCAAGGAAGTTAATTTTTATATCAGGTAAAAATATATATATCAGGATATATCAGGAAAATATATCAGGAATTATATATCAGGAATAAGATATATATCTTATATATCATATAAGATATATCAGGAAAAAGAGTGTTCCAGAAGAATCTGTGGTGCACAGATTCTAAAATGGGATGTACATGGCATGTTCTAGAACAAAAGGAGGTCATTGTGTTTGGAGCACAATAAGTGAGGAGAAGCAGTAAAAGAGGACATCCTAGAGGTAACAGGAGCAGATCAGTTAGACTCCTTGTGTAGCAGGGAAGAGCTTTATTTTGAGGAAAATCTATAGCCCCTGCAAGATTGGGAACAGACTCAATGATATGTTGTATTTTGAATAGATCGTTCTGGATTTTGAGTCTAGAAAAGACGTAGATTCCCTCCCCTCAGGCTGAGGAGAGACCACCTTAGATTATTGCCATATTGGGAGAGAAGATGACGACTCAGACCAGGGTGACAGCAGCAGAGGAGATGAAAAGTGAGAAGACTCTGGGTCTACCTTAGGGGTAGAGTCAAGAGGATTTTCCTGATGGATGAGTTGTGAAGTGTAAGAGAAAGAGAGGAGTCAATACTGCCAAGTTCTCAACCTGAACACTGGGAAGAATGAGGCTGCTACCAATGAGCTGAGGAAGGCTGCAGGTGAGGCAACCTTAGAGAGAAAAAACGAGAATCCACCTTGGAGTTTGAGGAGTTTTAGCTGTTACCTAAACCTAAGAATGGAAGTGTAGAGCAGGACATGGAGTGTGGATATCTCAAGCTGGGGAGAAAGTCTTGGCAGCAGACATATGTGTGGAAACATGTCAGAAGCAGGATGAGATGAGGCAGGAGTGAGTGGGGACTGGGTGAAGAGCGAATCCAGTGACTGGATCCTGGGGTTCTCAAATATTCAGAGGTTGAGGGAGAAAAGGGGAAATCACAAAAGGAACCTGAGAGGAAGCAAGGTAAGGCAATGTGCTGTTCTGAACGCCAGAGGAACAGAATAAATGTCTCAAGTGTACCAAATACTGCCAGCAGGCAAGTAGACTGAGGACTGGGAATCGGATGTAACCACCTGGAGATCAGCGATGACACGGGCAGCAGGAGTTCAGAGGATGGGCTGGGAACACTTCCTCTGCTTCTAGTCATCATGACGTACTAGGGACTGGACCCACCCTCCCACCTTAAACGCAAGAATGGTTGGGATCCAGGGCACAAATAGAGGTCCATGCTGGGGATAATTCTTTTGCTGACAGAAATAGATTGGTGAAGACGCTGAGAGGTGGGTAGATGTGGTGGTGGTGGGAAGTCTATAGAGGCTCTTTCTGTTTCTCTTTTTCCAGTAAAGTAGGAGGCCCGAGCATCAGCCAAGAAGGAGGACAAGGGAGGAGATGCTGAGGGTTAGAGGAGAGAGGAGAATGTGTGAAATAGTCCTTCAGCAAGGTGACACATGGAAAAACCCTGGTGCACCCAGCAGCATTTATATAGTTTGACTGGCAGCACCAAGAGCCTATTTGGTAATGAAGTGAGGACCTCCAGTGCACTCCTTTTTTTTTTTTTTCAGCCACCTTCAACTACACAAGTGCAAGTTTAGGATAGTAGGGGTTAGATTTCCCTGAATTGTGGGTATGCTAAGTGAGTTAGATAAAGGGAGAGAGGGTCAAGCAAGCCATGTGTCAGCACAGTTAACTTGGATTGAACATGTAGTCCTTTCTGGTTTTTCTCCCACCAGCTGCTACTAAGCCAGATCCTCTCTCCATTATATTTGTGTGATTGGTTCTTTTGAATCTAAGGACATTCTGTTCATTCTGTTATTCCATCACACTTCTCAACAGCTATCCTTCCAACTTTGGATCAGTGACTGTCTCTCTCTCTCCAGCCACCACCAGAAAAATTGAACAGGACAAAGTCAAAGGCAGAGTCTATTGCTTCCTCTCTAAAGACTTCTTATCAGGTTAACACTAATAGATTTGTCAACATAGAAGGTAAATATATTTAACCAGCTTTATATTCAGATATTCTATCACCAAGTTCAATTTCTCCATCTTTCCTGCAGTGATATCAAGAGAGTTTATTAAAAGTCTTGCTAAAAGCAAGACACAATATGTACAGTATATTCCCGGGAAGGCAACAGAAGAGGTTTTGGAGTCGCCCCTGGAGCCAGAGCCATCATGTCCCCTCCTCAACCATTGCAAACAATAAAGGCCATTAGTACCCTAAAAAAAAAAATTAAGTCATGATGTTAAGTTGGCATGACTTATTAACAAATCCATATTGTTATTAGCAATTAATGTTTTGGGATTTTTTCTTTTTTTAAATATTTATTTTTAAGCAATCTTTACATAACAAAGTGGGGCTCAAACAACCCTGAGTTAAAGGGTTGCATGTTCTACCAACTGAGGCAACCAGGCACCCCTGTTTTGGGTTTTTTTTTTTTTCCTAAGTGCTTTAAATCAAGATAGCATTCTTCTGGACATCCAGCTCTAATTCACTTAAAGTGGAAGACAGAGGAATTGTGATGGCTGATGGCCAAAATACCTTTACTTGAGCCAACCAAACAACTCTTATCTCCATGCTGGTTTTAATTTTGATCAAGACTAACAAGTTACCCAAATGCTAGAAGTCTTGGTATAAGGATGCTGAGGCACACCCTGCTACCTGTTTCCCCAGTTCTTGACATTTTCTTATTTAGTGGACTCCCAATTTTGTCCTGGGCAGCAATGTACTAAGACAGAAAAAAAAGAAAGGGGAGAGGTAAGGAGGGAGGAAGAAAGAAGTGAAGAGAGGGAGGGAGGAAGGATGGGAGGAAGGAAGATAAAGTAAGAAAAAAGGCTATATTTCCTACCCTTTTTGCTGCCAAGCGTCCTTGTTACTATTCAGAACAGTGAAATGAAAGAGATTTTAAACTCCTGATACTTACATAGGGAAACACATTTCTCTTCATCAGTTCCCTCTTCTGCATGGAAACGGATGTGATGTTGGAGGCTCTGAGATGGCAAACCTGAGAACAAACTCTCCCCATCAAGGAAGGTGAAGAGCAAAGCTAGATGTGCCCACACCATGATGGAGAGCTGCTATTCCAGCCCCCAATCGCGGGCCTCCAGACTTCTTGTTATGTGAAGACTACAGACCCCCTTTGGGCTAAGTCACTAACACAGAGTTTCTGTTCCGCACTGCAGAACTTATCCATATATACGTGGAGAGAAGCTGGAAAGCTGCCAGTCACCAGGGCAGTCCTGGAAACTGGCTGCTCCCTCCATCTCTCCCCCTCTTCCGATTGCTGCATGATCTGTTTCTCATGGTGTATTTTTTCCCCCTGAACATTTCTTTATTTTTCTTTCTCTAACTACTTGCTTTTTTATCTGATCACCCTGTCTGTTCTCTAAGCCAAACCTTTTACTTACCAGTAATTTTTGCTCTCTTCTAACTTTAGTTTACTCACACCCATCATGGCTTTTCCAGAATATCTTTCATCATAACTCTCAGCTCTCAGTTCCCATGCTAATTATCCCATTCTTGATTATTCTAATTTATGGAGGGGAGGAGTGTAGTTGTTCCCTTTCATTTAAGCTCCAAGCCAACCTATTGATTAGCCTCCTCTGGGGCTGGTGTCTAACTCCAATCCAGGCAACTGCACTTTAGAGGATGGATGGGTTTAGCAATATGGCAGGAAAGTTGGCCTCCCAAGGCCCTTCTTGGTGGGGACCATGAGCAGGAGGGGCAAGGCAACCATCAGGATGAACCTCAGGTCTGGTAAGTTGCAGCAACAGAAATCACAGTCACCCCTGTAGAACAAAGCCAATTAAAGTCTCCTTTTAAATTATTCACATTTTAGAAAATGTAATCTAATAAACTATGGCTGGGAAATTCCAGGGCTCGAGGCCTAATCCCAGTTTTTCTATTAACACGCTATATGAAAGTTTGAAGATCTCATTGTGCCTCACTTTCTTCATCTGTAAAAATAGGCAACTCATATCTATTACGTTTTGAGGTCACAGAGAGGAACAATAAAATTGATTTGCCGAGTGTTTTATTGCCATAAAGCGCTATGTTGAAAATGGCCTGTATTTAAATAGCCTGATTTGTTGCAGCAGGTAATAAAAAGAGCTATTTAAAGAATATATTTTAGGGCGCCTGGGTGGCTCAGTGGGTTAAGCCACTGCCTTCGGCTCAGGTCATGATCTCAGGGTGCTGGGATCGAGTCCCACATCGGGCTCTCTGCTCGGCAGGGAGCCTGCTTCCCTCTCTCTCTCTCTGCCTGCCTCTCTGCCTACTTGTGATCTCTCTCTGTCAAATCAATAAAAAAAAAAAAAGAATATATTTTAAATAAATACATGTTTAATTTGTTTTCTTTCCACTGTTACTTTTGTGAAAGTCATTAAAATCAAGGAAGAATGGTATGAGACGCTAATTAAAGTCTTCCATCACACTAAATTTTTCTTTCCCCAATAGAAAAAATTCTAGCCTATATCCTTAGTTCGCCCTTTCAAAATTTGTTCAGCAAATGTGTCATCATGGCTCTGTCTTGAGCTTTATGCTTCAATGGGTAGAATCAGAATCAATGCGGGGAGCTCTGCTCATCTACTTCCTGTTCCATTTCCAGTGATGACGTGTTTGTTCCCGAAACTGGCCATGGTGGGAGTTCTTACACTACAGAAATTAGCAAAGCCTATAAATGAGGCCTTCCTTTTCCTTTTTCCAAAAAGCTGGTTGTTAAACATTTACCAGCCCATCACTGGAATGGATGTACCTCCTACAGAAATACACAGATACAAACATACATCATCATCAAGGACAACAGCAAAAATAGGCCTAAAACATGAGAGAGATAAATTTTTTAAAAAATATATTGTCTCTTTTTTTTTACAAACTTTTTCAGGAGAATCTTTAGGAATCCACTTTAAATATTTGCTCCCAGCACATCCAGACACTTTCTTTTCTTTTCTATTATTTTCTTTTTTTAAGATTTTATTTATTTATTTATTTGACAGAGAGAGAGCACAAGTAGAGTGGCAGGCAGAGGAGAGAGAGAACCAGGCTCTCTGCTGAGCAGGGAACCTGATGTGGGACTCCATCCAAGGACCCTGGGATCATGACCACAGCCGAAGGCAGACACTTAACCCAAGGAGCCACCCAGGCACCCCAAGATCCAGACATTTTCTTAGCCAAAAGCAGTAAGTCTCAAACACGAGCTTGCCATTAGAATCACCCAGAGGGCTTATTAAAACAAATTAGGGAGATCCGACCCCCGGGCTTCTGATTGAATAGGTTTGGAATGGACCTTTTAATTTACATGTTTAGCAAGTTCCTACGTGAAGCTGCTGCTGTTTAAGGACAAGTGGAATAACACAAAACAAAACAAGGCATAAACAGGCACTGATGAATGTGGATTGGACTAGTGAAAATGTAGTGACACAAACAGAATTCTGATGAGTCTAATACACTTGAAAACTATATAGAAGGCCCCTTTAAGATGCTGGCAACCCCAGATTTCTTTGTTTCTAGGTCTTCTCACAGTAATTGAGGTTACTAGTGTTTGCTCTTAACACATCTAAAATGTTGTAAATTTGGAGACAGGGTTTTTTGGTCTTTTGTGTTTTTTTGTTCCCTCATCAGAAAAAATCACTTTGCTTCACTATTTGTCAAAAATGACAATTTAATTCTATGTTCACATTTCTCTGTTAGCTTTAAAATGAGAAGAATTCATCGCACGTTTCCGTAATTAATGAAGGTGTGTTGTAAGAATATAATAATACACCGAGAAATAGGAAACCAGGACCTTAGACGCCTAAGACATCCACAAACAGGACGTCCAACAAAGCCAGCTTTTGGAGACAAATGGAGTTTGAGAAGTGGTGGTACTTCAGAAGCCAGTGTAGCTTTGACAACCCAGCTACCCTGATGTCAAGTTATCAGCATGTGGGGTGCCGGTTCCAGAGTCCTAATGTTACCATGACTGTTGTTCCTCTCTGTCTCTGTCTGTCTCTTCATTTCTCTTCCTACTGCCAAATGGACATAATTGTCTCCCTCCTGTGGCTTCTGTATTTATGCATGAGATATCCATTGTGTACCTGCCGGCTTTTGCCACAATTTCCTGCTTGCCATTCCTGTAAGCCACGCCTTCAAAGCCTAATAAAGGATGAATTTAGATCTACCTTGTTCACCATACCCAAAATGCCTAGCATAGAGGTTGGCACATTGAGGATTCTCAATTAAGTATCTTTTGAATGAACGAACACCTCATTTAGGCCAACTTAGAGAGTGCCCCACTCCAGATATATATTTGTAACCAAGAAGGCAAGGCTACTTGGTTAAAACTTAATCGATTACTAAAAAATTTGAAGATCTACTTCGCTCAGCCAGAGTTCTCAGAACATGAATATTCACCTATGGGTATTTACCCTTACCCTGTTTGGACCCAGCAGCAGAAGAAAGAAACATTGGATTGGTTAAGGAGTGTTGGGGAATGTAGAAGCATTCATACAATTATCCTTACCAACTGTCTAGGAGCACCTAAAAGCTTCCATCAATTAGTCACTCTGCAGAACTTTTGAATCAAGCCACAGGGTTCTCCCATGGAAGAGGGAGAGACCTGGGAAGGAGGAAGGACCTACTCCCACTCGTTATCAATGGGACTGGAGGGTAGGGATGAGGGCATTAATTCTCTGGTATATCCTGCTCGCTCACACTACCACAGAAAATTTTCAGGCTATCAGAATTCAGCCATAGTGTTACTACAATGGTAAGGTGGGGAGGTAATGGCCCAGGCACTAATAGTGGCTAGTACAGACTCTCTTCATGCCTGAGCATTTCACTGCCCTAAGAATACCAGAATTCCATCAGTAAGCATAACTATCTCCTTAATTTTCTGATTCCCCACACCTATGCCCAACAAAATCCAAACACTGAAAATAAAAATCATGACAGCGACTGCCATCCACTAATGCAGCTCTCCACCCAAACCACTCCCCACCTCCACATACACCCACACGGTGAGGTCACTGAGAGAAAGGTCTCTTTGTTACTCCTTAGTTCCCCAAAATCCAGATTAGCATTGGGCAGGTAGTTGGCTCTCAAATGCTGCTTGAATGCATTAACTGAATTGACAAGCCTAGTCCGGATCCATGGAATCACAACAAAGTCTAGCCTCGGAATCCCACACATGCTCTTCCGGCCATTTATTTCCAAAACAGAATATGTTGGCTGTTTTGCCAGATTCAAGCATCAATTTTGATACTTGAGAACATTGCTCCTTCTCAGACAAAACCGTGTTGCATATTTTATTAGGAACTGTGGAACTACACTATAGCATTTACCACTCTTAGCATAAGAAAGAAAAAACACAAAGTGCTACTAAATACCAGTAGTACTTTCATTTCCTGAACACCCAATGGTATGTATTACTAGCGCCCTTGACAGAGGAGTAACACATCTGTTACTAAGGGCACCAAGTACAATGCAGGGAATAGAGCTGGGTTTTTTTCTCATCTGTTATATTTACAGGTATCTGCTTGGGTTTTCTCTGGTTCTCTCATTAAACTGTATACCCCTCAAGAGCTTACCGTTTAATGTGTATCTTCTGCTTCTTTCATAATCCTCCAAAGTGCCTGGTAGAGGGCTTGGTGTGTGAAGGATTGTCAATAAACCGTGGCTGATGGCTAAAAATCTCCCTGTACATAGGTGGAACAACCCTAAGCAAGCATTAACAGCTAGAATTTCTTCAGTCTTGAAAGTAGTCAGTGTCTAAAACCTGGAAAACAGGACGCTCTGGCCACATCAGTACTCAGGAATGACTAAATATTTCATTTCTGCAACCAGTGTGTTTTTTTTTTCAAGCCATCTCCAAAAGTAAGTAAGCATATAGTGACCTAAATCTTTCATTTTTATGACCCACTGGTATATAATAAACAGTAATCCTAACGTAGACTCAGTGTTTAGTAGGAGATGGCCTAAGAACAGTCATTCTAAAGGGAGGCACTCAAAGACTCAAGCTGTGGAAAACATAACTAAATTCTGTGAATGCCTATTAGTTAGCATAAATGAGGTTTTCAGTGGAGACTTTTCCACTCAAACTCCTGAAATATTCATCTTTGCTTTTCAGGCTTTGTATGAGCAAAATCGAAAGAAAACATGTAGGGTAAAATAAAAATTAGGAACTCTACCTCTGGAAGAGTAACCCCTGCACTGTGATTTGACGGGGTCAGGAGCTAGGAGGAAGGATTCAATTTTCAGCCCCTCTGCTCTGTCCCTAAAGCCTGCCATGTGTTCCAGCTTGGCCTTGATCTGCAGCCGTCCCTATTTACTGTGTGACAGACAGCTGTTCCCTCCGGGCTCTCCGCCATCATTCCTCCACCTCACATGCCATCCCTGTGTAAAATAAGTCACTTGCCCAAACTGCAGCCCCATGCAAGCAGTAGTCTTTGGCTGGAAGGCTCAATATCAGACAAGGACCGATCAATCAAAGGGACAGATAAAAAAGCAGGCAGAAAAGAAAATGCTCTGATTCACAAGACTACCAAGACACAAAGCCTCCAATATGCCACCAAAAATCTCCTTGTACTTTTTATCATATTTGGTTCTATTCTCGGCTGTGAAAGCCTTCCCCTCACCTGCTGGTCTCTTTTTGAAGTAGAGACAAGAGGAGAGGGAAGCTCAGTGCAGATCATGATTGAGAGCTCCCTGTGTGGACACTCAAATCACACCTGGAGACAGAGACGTTATTGTGTCTAGCAGGGACCACCATTTGTAAATGTCCCGTTCTCATTATCAGGCTCAGGAGTCTCACCACCACATTTTTATGTAACAACTTAAAAGCTCTTTACAAAAATAATTTGGGATGGCCTGAAATAAGGTATTTAAACGTGTGTTTGTGTGTGCGTATTCCTTATTGGCATATGCGTGTATATATTTTTACACAAATGTATGCCACTAAAATAAAGAAAAAATTAATGCAATAAAAATAAAAGGGAACACCATGTCTTCTTTCAATTCTATATATTTTTTTAATACAGTTTGCTTTCATTTTCTTTTAGATTTCCTGTTTCTGGAAGACAATGATTTGAATGAAGTAGAGGATTATGGAGCCCAAAATACAGAAATGCACCTTTTTCCTTAGAACAACTTATTTTATCATTCTGAATGATGAACAGCATGGTTGGCCATCTGTTAGAGAGACTGAAGAGGGTATGTCTGCTGCATCTGGGAGGTTAGACCCCTGATCTCTCCTGTTCCTCCCAAATTAAGCAGTTTCATGATCTTCATGTGCCAGGCAAATTGCTTTTAAAACATTTCTCCAAGAAAATTGTCAAACTCAAAAGTAGCTGATTCATACAGATAATTGCCAATACTTTTGGTATCTTTTCTGTTCAAGCAGGAAAAGAAGAGTGGAGAGGAACAATTCCATGGGATTCCATTCCATTGAAAGTAGAGAAATCCCTTCAGACAGTGACTGAGTCTGCGTCAGCTTCCCATTTGTGATACTGCCATTACATGGTTGGGTTGTAGTTTCCATTATGGTTCCCATCTTCAGACTTTGTTATTCACACCTACCTAGACATTACTGGCTTCAACCAGGGAAGAAATAGTCCTATGAAAGACTATGAAATTTACTTTATTAATTTGCTTTTGAGGTGAGAAAAAACAAGCAGAAGATGATTTAAATTTCAAGAAATCTCTTTACCATGTCTAGTTGCATTACCATCTATGGACACAGGTCTTATTTTCATTTAAGAAAGGAATATATAAATACACCCATGGCCTCCCAAGGGGAGAGTAGAGCAAGTCCTACTATGCTGATCCCCATCCCAAAACCTTCTTATGTTGGTGAATCCTAGTGAAAATAAAAATCTGGGGCAACTTTGAAGAGTGAGAGAAGTTGTTTGTTTAATGCAACATAACCTCTAGAAAAGTGGAATGGAAGAGAGTAAAACTGTTGCTAAGAGCCAGCCCCAAACCTGCAAAGCAAGTTTAAAGGATAATTGTATGGACTGTTTGTACCATCTTGAATCACTTTTAGCTCCAGCAAGTAGACTCAGCTTCCTCTCCTTATAATGATGCTCCTTAGTATCTACTCACAGCACTTGGACAATTACCCCATTGAAGATAATCACCACTGAGCATTTCTACCACATGTCTAAACATATACACGTGTGTGTGTGTGTGTGTGTGTGTGTGTGTGTGTGTGTGTGTATAAGGACACTTTGAAATACATTTTCTGTCATCCTGAAGAGTAAGTACTAAAAGTACCAGAGAGTCGGCACCTGGGTGGCTCAGTGGGTTAAAGTCTCTGCCTTCAGCTCAGGTCATGATCCCAAGGTCCTGGGATCAAGCCTCAAATCAGGCTCTCTGCTCAGCGGGGAGCCTGCTTCCCTTCCTCTCTCTCTGCCTGCCTCTCTGACTACTTGTGATCTTTGTCTGTCAATAAATAAATAAAATCTTTAAAAATAAATAAATAAATAAATAAAATAAAAAATAAAAGTACCAGAGAGTTAAATCATGGATATCATATCTACCATTACACAAGTTAGGAATCTGAAGCTCAGAAAGATTACTTCCGGGGCGCCTGGGTGGCTCAGTGGGTTAAGCTGCTGCCTTCGGCTCAGGTCATGATCTCAGGGTCCTGGGATGGAGCCCCGCATCGGGCTCTCTGCTCAGCAGGGAGCCTGCTTCCTCCTCTCTCTCTGCCTGCCTCTCTGCCTGCTTGTGATCTCTGTCTGTCAAATAAATAAATAAATAAATAATCTTTAAAAAAAAAAAAAAGAAAGAAAGAAAGATTACTTCCTTGCCCAAGCTACGCTGCTAATACTGATGCTACAGAATTTGAAATTCCATTTGACCGGTTAAAGCCCATGCTCTTCCCAATATACCAGACTGCTTTTCAGTCCCTTCTCCCTGCTGAGGGGAGAACTCTGTAAAAAAATTTCTCATTACTATGCGTTTCTAGTCCATTGGAGTGCATTGTTCTTAAAACAAAAAGTGGAGACTCCTTTTTCTACTTAAAAAAATCTAAAACATCAGGTATTAATGTATTAAAACAGTTGTTCATTTAGCTTTGGGGGCATTTTCACTGGCAGAATGAATGTTTTAAGGCACAAATTAGTGCTTAATTTTAGTAACACATTTAGATAGTAGCCCTTAAAGTAAGAATTTTCCTGGTAAAGCTTCATTTGTTTTGCTTAGTAATGAGAAGAGTCAAATACATTAAAAACTGGATGATCACCAAATCACGAATGGGATTTGAGTGGACAGCTACAGTGAGTAGCACCGTTTTGATTACTTGGACAAAGTAGAAAAGAGCACTCAGGCAAAGAATCAGGATTATGTAGGGTCTAATCTTGGCTTTCCACTGACTACCATAGTCAACTATCTTAAGCTCAGTAAATGTAAAGTTCTTGTTCTACAAAATGCACTAAATAACACCTAGCTCCACTAAGATATAAATTTCTATGCTATATTCAGCACACCCTCTCACTATATGAAAGTTTCGATTAGAGACCACCCTTGAATAGTATTTTTAAGGAAGGAGAATGATTTGAAGGATTCACTGACAGTTTGATTGCATTCACATAATCAATCATATTCTAATAACACTGCGTTATCTAATATATCAATGAACATTCTATCCCAGGTTTTAGTTTATCAACACTACATATAATACAAAGTAGAATGGAAGGCCCTTCAGAGTTAATGAGCTGATTGTGAAGGCTGTCTTTGGAGCCATTACTCGCTGTTGCCTCTTCCCATTTTCCACATACGCACTAGTTAAAATATGTTGGTTGTACTGGTTACCAATACATATAAAATATGTTGGTTTTGTAATTAAAGGATATTTTACAATACCTAGCTTATTCTCTTCAAAAATACCAAGGTCACGGGGCGCCTGGGTGGCTCAGTGGGTTAAGCCTCTGCCTTCAGCTCGGGTCATGATCTCAAAGTCCTGGGATCAAGCCCTGCATCGGGTGCTCTGCTCGGCAGGGAGCCTGCTTCCCCTTCTCTCTCTGCCTGCTGCTCTGCCTACTTGTGATCTCTCTTTCTGTCAAATAAATAAATAAAGTCTTTCAAAAAAAAATACTAAGGTCACAAAAAGGTTGAGGAAACTATTGCACATTAAAGGAGAGTAAAGGGACTTGATAATTAAATACAATGTATGCTCTCGGATTGAATCCTAAACTAGGGAGAAACTAGCTCTAAAGGATAATATTGAAATAATTGATAAAATTTGAGCATGAAATAAAAATTAGGTAACAGTATAAAATCAATAATAAATTTCCTGGGTTTATGATCGTACGCGAATTATGTAAGAGAATTCCTTGTGCTTTGCAAATATACACTGAGGTATTTAAGGGTAAAATAGTATGATACCTCTAACACATTCAAATGGTTCAGAGAAAAGATATCTGAATATTTACATATGTATCTATACATATATAGAGAGAGTATGTCTAAACATATACACATATATACGTGTGTATATATATAAGGACATATATACATATAAGCATAGGCTTATACATGCATATATAAATATATATGTGAGAGAAAGAGAGAATTTTATAAAAACAAATAGGACCAAGGGGTGCCTGGGTGGCTCAGTTGGTTGAGCATCCAACTCTTGATTTTGGCTCAGATCATAATCTCAGGATCTTGGGATCAATCCCTGTGTCAGGCTCCCCACTCAGCAGGGAGTCTGCATGAGGATTTTCTCTCTCTCTTTCCCTCTGCCCCTCCTTGCTCTTTCTCCCTCTAAAATAAATAAACAAATCTTTAAAAAAAAAATAGGACCAAACCTAAACTATTCTTAAATCCAAACAGTAGTTATATGATGGGTCCTTGTACTATTCTTATAGCTTTTTTGTAAGTTTAAATTATTTTAAAACTAAGTTACAAAAAAATTGGCTCAGAACAAACATTTTACAAAATATGTTATTAACTACCTTATGGGTAAAGAGTTATGGTTTTATATACTCAACCAATGCATCATCCAACACGTATCCTATCTTCTGCGAATAATATCCTTCTATGTCTTGGACCTGCTTCTTCTCTTCATTCCCTTTACCCCTGACTCTGAGCACTTTTTCCGCTATTCTACTCATATGATAGCTACCATGTCCCTGCTCCCATGGCTGCAACCAATTGGACCATACGTAGGCATTTGACCCAAGATGGGCCAATCTAAGAATCTCTCCATTAATTTTGCACTAGTCGTAAAGGACTAAATCAGCTATTCCCTGAAGGTTATCTCAGTTTGGATTTTCCCCCGCCCCCCCCAAAAGGTTCTGAGGAAGAATTTGAGTACAAATACTTCATTTGGGAGATGATCCCAGGAAGCGTGGTAAGAGAGTGAGGAAATGAGAGGAGGAAAAGAAGAAAGCAGTAACGAAAGATGTTGAGTCCTGCTGGGGACATCTCAGAGGCCCATAGCACAAAACTCAGAACTGGGGAGAGGGAGTGGTTTATGTACCCACTCCCATCCCTCTCTGACTGAAGCTAACTCCTGAGCATACGAACCACTGGGCACTTGTGGCCTGCCCTCTCTGCCATCCCAGCCTGTTTCTCCAGCCTGTGTTCTCAGAAAAGAAAATGCAGAAAACAGAAAAAATTGTTTCTGTTTTTCTCAATACAGAAAAATGCAGGTGCTCAAGGTAGGAAGCCTGGGACAGAGAAGGGACTAACTCTTCAGACACAGGTGACCTCACGGATGGGCCAGGGGTATGACCAAGGCAGCAACAATGTCTAATACAGCGGTTATTGATGGAAATTTAAAAAGTTATCAGTGAGCTGTGCTTCCTGCCATGTGGAAGAGTCTGGTCTAGAGCAAAAGAGCGGGAAGCAGACTGGCAGAGAAAGAGGAGAGAGTGTTTCAGTAAGAGGCATATTAGCTCCAGACACTCTTGAGGCCCAGGCCCTGGCTTTGTCCATTCCACCTTTTCTAGGATTCAGGGAGCAATTGAAATCACCTTTACTGCTCAACACAGCTGTATTGAACATGAGTTCTCTCATGTTGTTCTTTGAATATGGTGAATGATAAACATTAGCACTGCCTCTTACTTTATAGACAGCCAATGCAAATACGGTTTTCCTTTTTCTTCTTTATTTGGTGCAAGACACTTAAATGTCTCTTTTGAAAAGCAAAAGAGCTTTGCACAGTGGCAGTATCGTAGCCAATGAGGTTTATCCGAGGCGCGATTATTGATAATTGAAAAGCAAAAGAAATCTGACTATTAAACTTACTAAGATAGTATCATCTACATCCCTGTGATGAGATAGCAATACTTTGACCTTAAAGCCCCACCGTATAAATGTAACCAAAATAGAGTAACAATTGTGAAAACTTCAGCTGGGACCTCTGTATTTCCTTTTAATTTGAGGCCATTTTTAAACTTCCTCAAATATTTTCTTTCTTGATCCACTGTTGCATATATCTTTGTACAACCAAAACTCATCAGACTTCATAAAACATTCTCCATCTACCCTGAGGATAATCTTGTAAAAAAAAAATTCAATGATTTCAATCTCTAGAATGGACTTTACAATTTTTGAAAAAAAAAAAATCTGTTTCCTAAGTAACTAAAAGGAAATCGAAATATAATTTAGCTTACAAAAACAACTCAAACATTTTATTTTGTGAGGTAGGAAACAAAAACATATTTATTTCCTGATCCTGAGAACACAGCAGTGTTTTGAGACCAAACAAAGATGGATGATTTTAATGTGCAGTGAAGTTGAAAAAAAAATGAGAAAGAAAAAAAACAGCAAGATATATGCCATATGCACACATACACACACACTGTAAAGACAACCCAATAAAAAACATTCCTCAGAACACATTTCTCATGAGATTCTGGAATGTATGTTGTAAAAGCATATATGGAGTATGTACAAGTTAAGACACAGACAAGTCAATGGCACAACAATGCAGATCATGGAATGATCACCATCACCATTTTCCCCACACCCATCCTGGCCACTTACCTAGGAAGAGTCTATTGTTCAGGCTGTTCTCAGCCTTCCTAGAGTAATATTTCAAATCACTACATGGATGTATATAAGATACACCCTAAAAGTCATGCTTACAGATATTAAGAGCTCAAACAAGGAGCTCTTTTTCATGAGATTTTCACAAACTGGTCATCTTCTTCTTAATTTGTATCTTATCTATCTTATTATCTATCTTATCTGTCTTATTATGGCTGTGTTTATTGAGAATTGGTTTGATTTTGAAAATATGAAATTGTCTAGATAGCCCATATCAAAGTAATTATATGAGCAATTTTTTAAAAAGGTAACTCAAAAGCACAAGGTTTACCTGAATTATCTGGATAGCTCACAACTTTATAATTCATTCTGTCAGCATGATTTTCATTTCTCTTCTTTATTTTCCATCCCCTGATGCAGGACACCAAGATGTCTCTTTTGGAAAATAGAATAGCACAGAGTTAAACATGGGAGCTCTGGAATCATAATTAGTTGCTTAAACTCTATATGCCTCAGTTTCCATATCTATAAAACTGGGGTATTAATGGTATCTGATTCATAAACCTGTATTAAGGATCAAGTGAGGTAAATACAGTAAAGCACTTAGAAAGTAATTGAGAGCGGAGATATTCGTATACTATTATCATAGTAGCCTTATTGTCAATAGCCAAAAGGTAGAAGCAATTTAAGTGTCCATCAATGGAGGAATGAATAAAGTGTACATAGATGTAGATATGATACCATAAAATACTATGCAGTCTTAAAAAGGAAGGAAATTCTTTTTATTTTTTTAAGAGAGAGAGCATGTGGTAAAGGCAGGGAGGGGCAAAGGGAGAAGGAAGAGAGAATCTTAAGCAGGCTCAACGCCAAGCAGGGTCCTGCACGGGACTCCATCTCACAACACTGAGATCATGACCTGAGCTGAAATCAAGAGTCATATGTGTAACCCACTGAGCCACCCAGGCATCCCAAAAAGGAAGGAAATTCTGACACATGCTAAAACATGCACGAACCTTGAGAACATTCTGCTGAGTGAAATAAGCCAGTCACAAAAAGATAAATACTGCCTCATTTCACTTACATGAGGTATCAAGGGTAGTCACACTCATAGAAACAAAGTAGAGTGATGGTTGCCAAGGACAGGGGAAGGGAGGAATGGGGAGTTGTTGTTTATTGGGTATAGTTTCAGTTTTGCAAGATGAAAAATTCTGGAGATCGATTGCACAACAATGTGCACCTACTAAACATTATTGCATTGTACACTTAAAAATACCTGAGATGGTACTCAAAAAACAAACTGAGTATAATAGAGTACTCTATTATATGCGGGGGCGGGTGGGTTATGGATATTGGGGAGGGCGTGTGCTATATGGTGAGTGCTGTGAGGTGTGTAAGCCTGATGATTCACAGACCTGTACCCCAGGGGCTAATAATACATTATATGTTAATAAAAAAAAATCTGAGATGGTAAGTTTTGTTACATGTATTTTACATTTTTTTAAAAAATGAAAAAAAAACAGAAAAGGAATTTTTCTTAAGAAGATTTTATTTTACCTTTAAAAAATAACACTTAGAAAGTACATGGCACAGAGAGCTTCAATTAAATTTTCCCTTTCTTTCTCAAATTTTCTAATTCAAGATGAGGCTCTTTTGCATATTCTGTAATCGTGTGTAGATATTTAATAAACATCAGAGGATCCTCTGGGTTCAAATGGAAGCAAGCGATTGATATTTTGTAGGGTTTTTCAGGGGGCCCTGGGTGGGGTTAAGCCCTGTGAGGAAGGAAGTGCCTGGAATCTGATATCTAAGCAAGGATCAGAAGCACAAGTGGTGCACTCTCCGTGGGGTAACACGAAAAAAGCTGGCAGCCAACCAGTTAGCTGTTTATGTAAATGAAGGAGAGCTACTACATACAGATTCTGGCTCCTGATCCAGCAGTGGGTCACTATAAACTCTCTCCAGGCCATTAAAGGAGACTAAGAGGTGGGCAATTCAAGCACAAGAAGAATAAATAATATCCCTCAGACCCATGGCATTCAAAGCTCCTGTCAACTGCTCTGACGGGGGTGGGGGTACTACCGGGAGCTATAGAGATGCTGAGTGAGAGAATATGACACAAAGTCAAAAGGACACTATAAAGTAACCCAGTCACTGGGGAAGGGGTTATAAATTCCAACACCTCGGAGTAAACTCAATAAGAAATATGCAGTGCCGACATCTAAACAAAAACAAAAACAAAAACAAAAAACACAAAATTTCACTGGGGAATATAAACGTGGTCTTAAAAACCTTGATAATGGGCACCTGGGTGGCTCAGTGGGTTAAAGCCTCTGCCTTCGGCTCAGGTAATGATCCCAGGGTTCTGGGATGGAGCCCCACATCGGGCTCTCTGCTCAGCAGGGAGTCTGCTTCCTCCTCTCTCTCTCTCTCTCTGCCTACCTCTCCCCCAACTGAGATATCTGACTGTCAAATAAATAAATAAAATCCTTTAAAAAAAATTGATAAGAAGAATTCATGTTGTAAAATTTCAAATCTCCTCAATATCACTATAAATTTAATGTAATTTCACTTAAAATTCCAATTCTAAAATTATATAACAAAAGAATAAAGGATGGAATTAAAACTTTAAAGCAAAAATATCTAGACTGTGTAGTTCTGCCATGATATAGACACAAACGTCAATGAAACAGATTCTAAATTCTGTGATGCACCCAAGAATACATAGACTCAGAATAGTGAAACACTTTTGTAATCAATAAAGAGTAGATTTTTAATAATGTTTGCTTTAAAAATTTGTTAACTCTGGAAAGATACAGTTAGATTCCTAATGTAATGCCAAGTATCAATGTATTTATATATTTCAATATAGTTTGTATCTTATATCAGAAAAACATAATCAGTGTATTACCTATGTAATTTAAAAAACAAAAAAGATTAAAAAAGAACTCAAATGATCAACGTATAACTTTGAAAATGTGTTTAGGGGTGCCTGGGTGCCTCAGTTGTTAAGTGTCTGCCTTCAGCTCAGGTCACGATCCCAGAGTCTTGGGATCCAGCCCCATATCAGGCTCCCTGTTCCGCGGGGAGCCTGCTTCTCCTTCTCCCACCCCACTGCTTGTGTTCCCTCTCTCACTGTCTTTCCGTCTGTCAAATAAATAAATAAAATCTTAAAAAAATAATAGTGTTTAAACTCATTACAATTTAGAACATGCAGGTTAAAATAATGAAATAAAAATTTAGCCCATCACATTGGAATTTAATAGTGTAAATACTATTAAAAGTCCAAGAAAAAGGGTGTTTCCCTTAACTGCAAGTGAGAATTTAAATTAGTATTATCTTTCAAGGAGCAATTTGGCAATATGCTTCCAAAGTGTTAAAAACTGTTTAGACTTGCCTCCTTTTCTCTGCCATCTTGGTCTGTGCAGTTGACTGTTCTCTGCCATGTCTTCTTACCAGATTTTCAGGGTCAAGCAATTCCTAGCCAAGAAACAAAAGCAGAATTGTCCCATTCCCCAGGAGATTTAGATGAAAACTGATAATAAAATCAGGTACAACTCCAAGAGGAAATATTGGAGAAGAAGCAAGCCAGGTCTATAAGGGATCACACATGAGATAGCACACAAATGTATGCTGCATGAAGTCACATGTTCATACACTATCACTCAGTAAACATCACCACTACCTGAACGATAGATATGTTTTATCAGGGAAATGATTTTTCTCTGTTACTTTGCTTCTGCACCTGTAGGTTGATTCAGTAATAAATATGTGAGAACTTCTGTTTAAAAAAAATTTAGACTTTTTCACCCAGCTTCTGCCTCCAAAAATATGTGAAGACATAATGAGGACTTTAATCTAGAAATATCATGAACTATGTAATCTGAAAATACAAATTATTTTTCTGCTGCAAAACACCCAGGAACGTTGGATTAAAAATAAACTTATTTTTTTTAAATACTGGTGGAAAGAATGAGGGGAGGGAGAGGGAAAGATGAGGGAGAACTGTAAAACAAAACAAATTCATTTATGAACTAAAACTTCCGCAGCCCCAGAGGGGTTCGTTAGTATCAGTAATCAAGGAGCTTTTTTTATTTTTATTTTTTTAAAGATTTTATTTATTTATTTGACAGAGAAAGAGAGATCACAAGTAGGCAGAGAGGCAGGCAGAGGGAGAGAGGGGGAAGCAGGCTCCCTGCTCAATCCCCTGCAGGACCATGACCTGAGCCGAAGGCAGAGGCTTTAACCCACTGAGCCACCCAAGTGCCCCCAGGGGCTTTTTTTAAAAGTAGGAAATACAGGGTGCCTGGGTGACTCAGTGGGTTAAGTCTCTGCCTTTGACTCAGGTCATGATCTCAGGGTCCTGGGATTGAGCCCCACATTGAGCTCTCTGATCAGCAGAGAATCTGCTTCCCTCTTTCTCTGCCGGCCTCTCTGCCTATTTGTGATCTCTGTCTGTCAAATAAATAAAACCTTTAAAAAAAAAAAAAAAGTAGAAAGTAGGGGCACCTGGGTGGTTCAGTGGGTTAAAGCCTCTGCCTTCGGCTCAGGTCGTGATCCCAGGGTCCTGGGATCAAGGCCTGCATGGGACTCTCTGCTTGGTGGGAACCTGCTTCCTCCTCTCTCTCTGCCCGCCACTCTGTCTACTTGTGATCTCTGTCTGTCAAATAAATAAATAAAATATTTTTTTAAAGTAGAAAATACATTCAAATGATTCAAGATTTGAGTTTTATTTAAAAAAAAAAAAAGAGGTGGGAAGAACACTTATTCAGAACCTATCCTCAAACCACTCCCTAGAGGCATCCATTGTTAACCAGTTGCTTGTGTACCTTCCCACAGTTGTGGTACATATGCATCTGCAGACTTACTTTTTTAAGATTTTATTTATTTATTTATTTGAGAGAGAGAGAGAGCATGAAAAGTCAGGGGGTGGGAGAGGAGAAGAGACAGAAGCAGGCTCCCCACTGAGCATGGAGCCCAACCAGGCTCAATGCCAGGACCCTGGAATCATGACCTAAACCAAAAGCAGACACTTAGCCAACTGAGTTACCCAGGTGTCCCTGCAGACTTACTTTTAATCTATATGGAAGCAGGATATACACACTGTTCTGTACCTTACTTTTTTCACTTAAGATGAGATTATTTCATTCCTACTTACAAAGAGCACTCTTGTTCTTTTTAACCAATGCACAATACTCCATTTAATGGCTGAACTTATAATTATTTAACCAATCTCCTGTAGACAGGCATTTAGATTGTTGCCAGTCTTTAACTATTACAGTAAAACTTCAGTGAGTAACATTGAACAAAGGTCACTTAACAGTTAGACAAGTATGTCTGTAGAAAAAGATTCCAAGAAGTGGAAGGATGTAGAAAGATACAGCCATTAGATAGATATATACGTATTATTAAGTCATCCTTCTTAGCTGTTGCACCAGTCCACACACTTACCACCTGTGTGAGGGCACCTGTTTCCCCAGACTCATGCCATTATTGTGTTTTATGAAATTTTTGGATATTTGCCCGTTTAAGAGCAGAAAAACAACATCAGTGGAGCTTTAAATTTAATTTTTCCTATCACAAATGAGGTCAACTATATTTTCTCAGGTTTAAGGGCCAATTATTTTGCTTTTTCATGAACTGTTGTAACTTTTACTCATTTTTGGTTGTTTTGGGTTTTTTCCTTATTGACTTGATGGAGATTTTATATTAAGAAAATTAGCCCTTTTCTTATGATTTGAAAGTATTTTTTCAGTTTTCATTTGTGTCTGACTCTTTTAACAGCTTTATTAAGATACAAGTGATACACAATAGACTGCTCATAGTCAAAGTGTACAACTTGAAAGCTTTTAATACCTATAATTAAGGAAAAATTGACCTGCCATAAACAGTATATTTAAAGTATGCAGTTAGGTAAATTTTCACTTATGTATACATTCATGAAATCGTCACCACAATCAAGAGAAAGAACATATTCCTGGGATGCCTGGGTGACTCAGTCGGTTGAGCATCCAACTCTTGATCTCAGTTCAGATCTTGATCTCAGGGTTCTGACTTCAAGTTCTGTGTTGGGCTCCATGCCAGGTGTGGAACCTACTAGAAGAAGAAGAAGAAGAAAGCGGGGGAGGACATATTATATTTCTCACCCCAAAAAGCTTTCTTGTGCCCCATTATAACCCTTTTGTCTTGCCCCTCCCAGCCTCCCACTCCATCTCCCAGATAATAGCAGTTCTGTGTTCTGCCACTATTGATTGGTTTGCATTTTCCATCATTTCAAGTAAATGGAAATATACAATATATACTCTTTTCTTTTGGTCTGGTTTTCTTTGTTCTGCATAATTATTATGTAATTATTCATGTTATGTACACCAATAGTTCATTCTTTTATTGCTGAGTAGTATTCCACAATCATCTCAAATGATTTTCAAAAGGGGTCAGAAAAAATGTATACATACACATACATATATATGTATATTTAGAAAAAGAATATGACAAAGTGAATGGGGCAAAATATAAACAACTGGTGAAATTGAGTAAAGGGTAATTGGGAGTTCATTGCACTATTTTTTAAAAAGTAGATTTATGGAGGTCAAAGTCTCTTGCAGGTTAAGATGATGTGAGTACATACATCTACTTTTCTCCATCCCCAAACTCTACAAAATTACAGTAAATGAGTTTTGTTTAGTATCTAAACCTACAAGTGTGAGGAAAAAGGTAGGGGAAACAGCAACATTTTAGACATTGGAAAATAGGTTATGTATGAAAACTGCTTTAGTATCCCCCAAGGAACCCAAATTCCAAGTTGGCCCCAACAAAGGTTCAAAATCAATACAGTTTGCACCACAGTCTCAGAAGGATGAGAAATTGGCAACACCAGAAAAATCTGAAACAGGGTGAGAGAGTTCCTATGTGGGTAGTGCTCGCTTTGGCAGCGCATATACTAAAATTGGAATGGTACAGGAGGTGTGAGTAAAAGCTGTTTGAGAAACAGTAAAATGCCAGGTCTCTTACTCCAACCTTAGAAAAACAGAGAAGGGACGCCATGAGACCATATGTCTAGTGAATTGCTGGATGTGGACATCCCTAGCCTTCTTCCCCAACACAACTCCCAACATGCTGATGGCCAGAAAAGAAACTAAAAAACTCTTTTCCATAGAATCTGACCTTCCTAAGAGCAAGACCTTCAGACGCTGATCCTGGAGGTTCCTCTGTAAATGGCCCACCCAAATTCTGAGTCAGTAAAATTCAAAGTTGAAAAGTTCTTCCCACAGGCTCAGAGCATGAATCAGTTTTTTAGGCTCACACTTTCTTGATCATGAGCAGAGAGCCAGGAGATTACAAACCTAGTGAAGAATGCCTCTACCACAGAAAATGGAAATCAAGATAAGCAAACAGTGGAGAAAAACAGAAAGCAAACATGGAGGGAAAAAAAGCTTAGAAAAATACATCATAAATTTATTTAAAAGTAAAAGAGGGATAGAATGTATTGTATCCATGAAACAAAAATAAGATGCCAGGAAAGAAAGAAAGAATGGAAGGAAGGAAGGAAGGAGGAAGGAAGGAAGGAAGGGAAAGGAAAGAAAAGAAGTAAAAAGAAAAGAGCCTTAAGACATTAGAAATGCAACAGCAGAAATGAAAATGTTGATAGACGGGTAGAAAGATAAAGTAGAGAAAATCTCTCAGAAAATAGAATAAAAAGTCAAAGAAATGAAAAACAGAAAAAAAAAAAAAAAGAAAGAAAGAAAGTTACAGCACCATTCCAGGGGGGCTAGCGTCTGAGTAATGAGGGGAAGAAATTATCAATGAAACAGTCTAAGAACATTTCGTGGAACTGAAGACCGTGAAATTACTGATAGAAAGGGTCCACAGAAACAGGCACATCATTGTAAACTTTCAGAAGTCTGGGAAGAAAAGTAATTTCCTAAAAACTCTCAGTGAGAATAAAACGAATTACATATCAAGGATCAGAAATGCGATCCTTTACCTCTTTTAGAGATACTTATTGGATATTGAAAAGTGAAACAGTATGATGTCTAGATTTTGATTTAAAATAATTGAAAATTGAGTAGGAAGTGGGAGTGAGCTACAGATGCAACATTATTGGCCAGGAATTGATAACTGTGGAAGTAGGGTGTAGGTATGGGGGGAAATCATTATATTACTCTTCTTTGTAGATATTTAAAGGAATTGTAGGAATGGTTTGGATTTCTCAGCAACACTGGAAACAAAAAGACAATGAAGCAATGCTTTCAAAATTCTAAAAGAAATATATTTCCAAACTAGAATTCTATACCTAGACAAGCTATAAGTCAAGTGCAATGGAAATGCCAAAGTAGATCATGGCCTTAGATGAATCAATGGTGGCCCATCCATTTTATTAGGAAGTAAGACAGAGTGTTAGGTGCTGATAGAGTTAAGTTGTATATTTGTGTAATAGAAATAAGTGTTAGTTCTCTTCAGATTGCTTCTGATTGCTTTGCTCTGAGGAGCTCCATAGTCTAGTAGGGGTTGTGGATATAAAGATAAGACTTAATGTACTAAAATAAAATGTATTAGGTTCTATAAGAGAGCTCTGTATAGGATCTTCTGGACCTCAGCCATATTATGGGGTCAGTGATGCCTGAGATGATTCTTGAGGAATAAATGAAGAAGAAAGGGAAAAGCATTCAAGGTAGAAAGATCACATTAACAGTGGTACAAAGGAATAAACATGGTATGAATAGAATATAGCACAGAGCCGAACACAAGAGAGTACAATAAATACTAACTGGCATTAGTTAAATTACTTGGTGTTTTCATGGACTTGGCATATCTGGCATTACTGGAGGTCGGGGATGAAACCAGAAAGAATTATGCAGATGTCTATCCAAGGGTTAGGCTAATCATCACGAAAGAGCAGAGCCAGGAAACACGGTGCTGAAAACTGTATAGGGTGCCTCATTTTACTGTGCTTTGCTTGACTATATTCGGAAGATAATTGAGTTTTTTACAAATTGAAGGTTTGTGGCAACCTTACATTAAGCAAGTCTATTGGTGCCATATTTCCAACAGCTTTTGCTCACTGTGTCTCTGTGTCACACTTGTTATTTCTCAAAATAGATCAAACTTGTTCATTATTCTCCTGTTTTTTATGATGATCTGTGATTAGTAATTTTTTTTAAGATTTTGTTTATTTATTTATTTGAGATAGAGCATGTGCACGTGGGGGGGGTGCAAGCAGGGGGGAGAGGGGCAGAGGGAGAGAGAGAAGCAGGCTCCCCGCTGAGCAGGGAGCCCAATGTGGGACTCCACCCCAGGACCTGGGATCATGACCTGAGCTGAAGGCAGACGCTTAACCGACTGAACCACCCACGCACCCTGAGTGATCTTTGATGTTATTATGGTAATTGCTTTGAGTCATCACAAATTACACCCATATAAGACAGTGAATTTGATAAATGCTGTGTTTGTTCCAACTACTCCACAGAATAGTTGTTCCCTGTCTCTCTCTTCCCCTCAGGCGTCCTTATTCTCAGAGACACAACAATCTTGAAATCAGCCCAACTAATAACCCTACAACGCCTGTAAGTGTTCAAATGAAAGAAGAGTCACAGATCTCTAACTTTTTTTCATTTTAAATGTTTTATTTATTTTGAGAGAGAGCACGCGAACAGGGGGAGGGCAGAGGCAGCTGGTGAGAGAATCTCAAGCAGGCTTCACGCTGAGCTCAGAGCCCAGCGCAGAGCTTGATCCTACAACCGTGAGATCACAATATGTCTCTCACTTTAATTCAAAAACTAGAAATGATCAAGCTTAGTAAGGAAGACATGTTGAAGGCTGACACAAGCTGAAAGCCTCTGGTGCCAAACACCTTGCTAACCTGTGAATGTAAAAGAGAAGTTCTTGAAGAAAATTAAAAGTATTACTCCAGTGAACAATGAATGATAAAGTGGAGCAGTCTATTGCAGTGCTCTAAATAAAAGATCAAAACAGCTACATTTCCTCAAGCCAAAGCCTGATCTGGAGCAGGGCACTGACCCTCTTCAATTCTATGAAGGCTGAGAGAGGTAAAACCGCCGCAGAAGACAAGTTGGAAGCTAGCAAGTGTTGGTTCATGGGTTTGAATAAAATAAGCTATCTCTATAACATAAAAGGGTAATATGGAGCGACAAGTGCTGGTGTAGAAGCTGCAGCAAGTTCTCCAGAATATCAAGCTAAGGTAGTTAAGGAGGGTGGCCATATGAAACAGACCTTCAATGCAGATGAAGCTCCCTTATATGGGAAAAAGATGCCTTCTAGGACTTCATAGCTAGAGAGAAGTCTATGCCTGGCTTTAAAATTTTAAAGGACAGGCTGACTTTCTTGTTGGGGACCAAGGCAGCTGGTGACTTTAAGCTGACACCAATACTCATCTGCCATCCTGAAAATTCGAGTGCTCTTCGGAACCATGCTCAATCTACTCTGCCTATGCTCTATAAATGGAACGACATATCCTGGAGGACAGTACATCTGTTTACAATGTGGTTTATTGAATATTTTAAGTTCGCTATTGAGGCCAACTGCGTAGAAAAAAAGTTGCCTTGCAAAATATAACTGTTCATTGGCTATGCACTTGGTCGCTCAAGATTTCTGATGGAGATGGGCAATGCCATTAGTGTTGTTTTCATGCCTACTAACGCAACATCCATTCCAGCCTATGGATCAAGGAGTAGTTTTGACTTTCAAGTTTAAGAAATACATTTCATAAGGCTCTAGCTGCCATAGACATTGATTCCTCTGACTGACCGGGGCAAAGTAAATTGAAAACTTTCTGGAAAGGGCTCATCATTCTAGAGGTCACTAAAGGGTTCCCTGGCTGGCTCAGTTGGTAAATAATGTGACTCTCGGTCTCAGGTTTGTGAGTTCAAACCCCACATTGGGCATGGAGCCCATTAAAAAAAATTTTTTTTCAATTAAAAAAAATTAGAGATAAAATAAAATAAAATCTAGATGCCATTAAGGAAATCCATAATTCATGGGAAGAAATCAAAATAACAATACTCACAGGACTTTGGAAGAAGTTGACTCCAACCTTCATGGATGACTTTGAGGAGTTTGTGAGACTTCAGTAGAGAAACTAACCGCAGGTGTGGTGGAAACAGCAAGAGAACTAAAATTAGAAGTGGAGCCTGAAGATGGGACCGACCTGCTGCAACCTCAGGACAAAACTTGAACAGATGAGGAGTTGCTACTTAAGGGTGAACAAAGCACGTGTTTTCTTGAAATGGAATCTATTCTTGGTGAAGATGCTAGGAAGATTGTTGAAATGACAACAAGGGATTTAGAATGTTATATAAACTTCGTTGATAAAGCAGTGGCAGGGTTTGAGAGGACTGATTCCAATTTTGAAAGAAGTTCTACTATGGGCACGAGGTTGTCAAATAGCATTGCGTGTACAGAGAAATCATTTGTGAAAGGAAGAGTCCATCAATGCAGCAAACTTCACTATTGTCTTATTATAAGAAATGGCCACAGCCCCCCAATCCTCAGCAGCCCCCAATTAGTCAGTAGCCATCAACATCAAGGCAAGACCCTCCACCAGCAAAAAGATTATGACTTGCTGAAAACTAAGGTGATGGTTACCATTTTTTAGCAGTAAAATATTTTTATTTTTTTAAAATATTTTTATTTATTTATTTGACAGAGAGAGAGAGATCACAAGTAGGCAGAGAGACAGGCAGAGAGAGGAGGGGAAGCAGTCTACCTGCAGAGTAGAGAGCCCAATGCGGGGCTCGATCCCAGGACCCTGAGATCATGACCTGAGCTGAAGGCAGAGGCTTAACCCACTGAGTCACCCAGATGCCCCACAACAGTAATTTTTAATGTATGTTATAAGCAAGGACCAGGACAAAAACTAATTTGGTCTTCATGTTTGTTTATTTTTATCTGAAACACTAACCACTATTTATCTTTTCCTGTGAATTTCTGAGTTTTCATTCAAGATGAGTCTAGGCCAACTGCGTAGACTCTGAGTAAAATTACAGAACATTCTACAAGGAAAACATAAGAACATATAGATTCATTCTCTTTTAAGTCTGCAAAAAGAAGTCATTGACTGAAATGGAACTTCTATTTGGTGAATTAATGGGCCCCTATAACCAAACGATTATAAGTCACAATTTAACTGAAAACCAGAAGGGTAAAAATAGCAAAGACTAAACATATAATATCCTTCTTTCTTCATCTTTACTTCTGGAAGGTGTGTCTTTCCTGCACGATGAATCACTGCCACAGACCTTAAAAATTTGTTCCATAAGAAGGAAGTACCAGAGAAGCAGGAAGACTGTCACTGTGGGCCCCGCTGCTCAGGAGGGAAAAGGCACACAGTCTGCGTGTTGGAAAACTCTCCTTCCTCGTAGGCCCCACAAAATGGAAACTAATGTTAAAAGAGAAACACTCCTCCTTGTTTCAACTTTACTTGTCCATACAACTGCAGTGATTATGCTACTGTTTATCATAGAAGGCAAGCTTTTATTGCCACCTAACCTTCTTGAACTAGTCTTGGGTATTCCCATAACCAACACCACTGTAAAACTTTCAACATCTCAATCCTAAAAGTTGAATGAAAGCATGGTGCCTAAAATTTGCAGTGTATGTATGAGATTTTGGCAACCATCCCTTCTCTATAAGCCTAGAAACAAAATGAAAAATTATTGACTTTAAACCAGAATCAAAATTAAGGTTTTCTCTTTCAAGACTTAGCTTGATTGCTACAGAATTGTATCCGATTTCCAGATTAATAATTGTTATAGTAACCAAATGTTCCAATAGTATTAAAACCACAACATTGTCTAAAGTCTATGTATAAACTTTACCTCTGTTTTTTGTGTGTTCTCTAAAATTTCTATTTTTACATATTCCTTTCGTTGTTTTATTAGAAAATGAAAATCAGTATTGACCTTTTTTAGCTTTTCTCCCAAGACATTTTTCTTTCCATCTATGAAACACAAGTTGCAAATAACGGTGTCTTCAAAGTTATACAGAAATAAGTTATGTACACTTATTTTCTCATTTGCCTTTCCAATAATGATTGCATAAACAATTGTGATAAAGAATTCGTGGGTAGAATTATTAATATTTTCAATTTCTTTAGGCTCTTTTAGCTAATTCAATATACCAGAGCAGCCCCTAGTGGACATTTTTGTACTCCAAGAAGAATCACCTCATTACCTTACAATGTATGAAATTGGTTAAGGAAGGCAATCTGTACAGATATTACTGATGGTTATATTTCTTAATATTGCTCTGGTGAGCAAATATATGAGCTCATAGAGTTCACCTAATACAAAGAATGATAACCAACCTCACAACTATTGAGTATTTAAAGAGAGAAGTATTTCAAATGTGTGAACATACACATATAGTCCTTGCTTCAAATTTAACGTGTCATATTTTCTAAAATAGTCCTTATAAGGAAAACAGCCGATGCCCAAATTGCTAGCAATAAAAATTCTCAGTTAAGCCATTCATTCTCACTCACTCTCCTGGATATCTATGGAAAGATGCTTAATAGAGACAATGCTGTTGCTGTAAAACCAAGACACAAGGTAGAAATTACTGTATGTTATCCCAGGTGTTGATATGTAAATGCAGTTAACAAGGGGGAAAAGCTATGCTAATACCAACAGTCTCATTTCCTTTTGTTGAAGTAAGGTTGGATTTGTCAGACATTCAATTAAAACCAGCATGGGTTTTAATTGAATTTAAATTATACAGAATTATACAGGATTTTACACATTCATGGAGAAACATAAACAGGTGCCATCAAAATGCAATAATACAGTATTTAACTTTATTCTAATACTCTTACCACTTTCTCCCCAGAATAATTTAACCATGCACACAGCTCCCCTGCTGGGTTGGATTAGAGACCCAGAGAGGCACAGATGTGTAGGACAGGCAACTCACCCCTGCCTCCACACGTTGGGGGGTTCATCCAACTTGTTGCTAGGATCCAACACAGGAAAAGTGTCAGGACTTCAAACAGTGCAGGGGAAAAGGGAGCAAAAGGGAGTCATTTGCAAGCAGTGAAAAAGAACAGAGGCACTCCTATAGAGTTCGGCCATGTCATCACTAAGTCAATGAGACAACGTTCTTCTGTTAACTTTTATAGGCATAAAGCACTTATCTGGGCACTTGGACAGTTAGCAGGGGTCAGCAAATTATGTTTTTGTATGGCCTGTGAGCTAGGGATGAATTCTGCATTTTCAAAGACTTTTTTTTAAGATTGATCAATTGATTGATTTTAGAGAGAAAGAGAGAGAGCTCTAACAAGGGGAGAGCAGACGGAGAGGGAGAGAGAGCAACAGACTCCCCTGCTGAGCACAAAGCCCAACGAGGGTAGGGGGGCTCAATCCCGAGGCCCTGAGATCATGATCTGAGCCAAAAACCAAGAGTCAGAGGCTCAACAGACAGAGAACCCTGGTGCCCCTCAAAGATTTTTTTTTTTTAAGATTTTTTTTAAAAGAAAAAAGCGGGGCACCTGGGTGGCTCAGTCAGTTAGCGTCTGATGCTTGTTCTCAGCTCAGGTCTTGATCTCAGGGTTGTGAGTTCAAGCCCTTGGACTCCATGCTGGGAGGGACCCTACTTAAAAAAAAGAATATGGGGGCACCTGGGTGGCTCAGTCATTAAGCGTCTGCCTTCGGCTCAGGTCATGATCCCGGGGTTTTGGGATCGAGCCCTGCATCGGGCTCCCGGCTTGGTGGGAAGCCTGCTTCTCCCTCTCTCACTCCCCCTGTTTGTGTTCCCTCTCTCGCTGTGTCTCTCTGTCAAATAAATAAATACAATATTTAAGAAAAAAAAAAAAGAATATGTGTATCAGGAAAAACTCAGTTTATTCCTCCTATAAGTCTCCTTTACTCTTACACTACAATCACATTCACAACCAGATATGAAAGTAGGGAGTTCCCCACCAAGAAAGCCTCTGACACCAGCTGGGTGTCCTATGACTTCATTCAAGTCTGACTCTGTTTACTTGGAGATAGCCTCACGTCCCACAGGTTAATTGCCCATGAGACTGCCTCCGACATCGGATGCCAATTGTACATGGTAGGTCCCCAGGTTACCCATAACCTGTGTCCAACTTGACCACAAATTTGAGCCAAACCACAACCCCCTCATTTGGGTTCAATGACTTTGCTAGAGGAGTTCCTAGAACTCAGGGAAACACATTACTGGTTTATTAAAAGGTATGATAAAGGATACAGATGAAGAGCCAGATGAAGAGATACACAGGGCAAGGTCTGGGACGATCCCCAGCACAAGAGTTTCTGTTTCTGTGTGGCTAGGGTGTGTGGATACGTTCCAATCTGGAAGCAATCCAAAACCCATATTAGAATTTTATGGAGATTTCCTGTCATTGGCATGATCAAGTATTAACTTCATCTTCAGCTCCTCTCCCCTCTCTGGAGAAAGGGGGGTTGAGTTGAAAACTCCAAGTTTCTTTTTTTTTTTTTTTTTAAGATTTTTATTTATTTGACAGAGATCACAAGTAGGCAGAGGCAGGCAGAGACAGAGGAGGAAGCAGGCTCCCTGCTGAGCAGAGAGCCCAATGCAGGGCTTGACCCCAGTACACTGGGATCATGACCTGAGCCAAAAGCAGAGGCTTTAACCCACTGAGCCACCCAGGTGCCCCCAAAACTCCAAGTTTCTAATTATGGCTTGGTCCTTTTGGTGACCAGTCCCCATCCAGGAGACCACCCAGAGTTGCCTCATTAGAACAAAACACACTCACATCACCCAGAAAATTACAAGGGTTTCAGGAGTCCTGTGTCAGAATGGAGATCAAAGACCAAATATTAGAACAAAAGATGCTCTTAGTGCTATTATCACTTAGGAATCTACGAGGGTGTCTGTTGTTCTATGCCAGAAACCAGGGGCAGAGACCAATATATTTTTTTTCTATTATTGCATAATATGTGACAGAGACATATGATTCCTGCAAAGCCTAAAATATTGACTGTCTGGCCTTTTACAGGAAAAGTTCGCTGATCTCTGCTATACAGAGAGATTTAACCCTCCATAAAGTTAGTGTCTAGAAAGGAAATTAAAATAACAATAATAATAATAAACAAAATAACATAATTTTTTGACTCCTTACTATGCAACAAGCACTGAGTTAAGTGTATGACATTCATTACCTCATTTAAGCCTCACCAAAAAAAAAAAAAAAAACCCTAGAAATAATTATGATTATCAATCTCCCAATGAAGAACACAAGACTTTAAAAGGTTAATAACCAAGGTCACATAAGTGACGAGACCCAGAATTAAAATCTCGGCTGTCTGACACAGAGCACTTAACCACTCAGTTCAGGTGCACATGTAAGGCTGCCAAAATGTAGGGAGTGGTAAGAATCTCAAGGAACATTAAAAACCCAGCATGTAGTGGAAAAGCAAGAGCGACAGATAAGCCTTCTAGAGGGATGCTCTGGGAACATTTCATGGACCAGGCAGCTTTTAAACCAGCCAGGAAATACTGGAAAGATCTAGATAAAGGACAACCAGGTGGGGGCAGTTTAGAGGCAGAAGCCTTGGGAGTGTTGAGGGAATGGTGAGCCTCATTTCATAGAACAGGCAGGAAGAGTCTGGGAGATCAGAAGGACACTAGGTTAGACGGGGACTGTGGATCCCAAGGAATGCTAAACCTAGGGGAAAAGGGTCACTGACATCAATGGGCCTGAACATTTATGACTGAACAATTGGCACAACCAACCCAATGCTCTGGGGACATTAACCTGACCAGGATACACTGGATGGATTAGAAGAAGGAGAATTAGAAGCAGAAACATAAATTAGGAGAGCATTAACATACTCCAGATCCAAGATGGTAACAATCTGATCCAGAGGGCAGACAGGGAGAGCAGAGTGGTACAGAGAGAGAGATGTCCAGAGTATTCGTAAGGTCTCTACCTGCAACCCTTCCAAAGTCACAGAGCAATGCAGGAGGGGGAGGGGGAGTGGTCTGGCAATGGCAACCCCTTCTTGTTCCCACAGCCCCCCCACCCCCCGCCTCAGGCTAAATATTGCCCCTTTTCATGACATTGCTACTCCACTTTTTCCCCAGGTTTGTGCCTCCCACACACCCTCCACCAGTTTTACTGACTAAAGTTCCCCGTTTTTGTTCTCTTGACAAAGTCACTCTTTGATTTTAATGGAATTTTATTTTAATGGAATTTTATCTGAATAAAAATGCCAACATTTGGGGGTTGTGTGGGGGAGGCAGAGGGAAAAATACTCACAGTGTGGTTTACCAGGTCTATAATCCCCGGGAATTGTCTTCTAAAAGAGTGATGACATCCATACACAGATGAACGGCTCATACTTCCTGACATGCAGGCCTTGGTTTAATGAATCTGTCAGTTTGTCACTTAAAAAAATTGAGTGTCTATTCAGCAAGGGAAATAAGAGAAATGAAAATGCAGTCTCTGCCCTTAAGTAGCTGAGAGTTTAATATACACACCAAATGAATCAAATAAATCAAATGTACACCAAATAAATCAAATATACATACCAAATCAAATATACATATCAAATGGATACGGAACATTTTAATGTAACTATATGTTAGTACCATCAAATCATATTCCTTTGGAACACTTGAGGAATGACTCTTTTTTAATAGCTAAATAATATGAACAGGTAAGTTCACTTACCCTCTCATTCTCCTTTTACATGTTTTTTGCGTATCTACTTTAACAAAGTTCTTTATTTCAAACCCCTTGAATAGAAAAGTTCTTTTAAAACATACTATCTCGGGGCACCTGGGTGGCTCAGTGGGTTAAAGCCTCTGTCTTCAGCTCAGGTCATAATCCCAGGGTCCTTGGATTGAGCCCCTCATTGGGCTCTCTGCTCAGCAGGGAGCCTGTTTCCCATCCTCTCTCTGCCTGCCTTTCTGCCTACTTGTGATCTGTCTGTCAAATAAATAAATAAAATCTTTAAAAATAAAATAAAATAAAATAAAACATACTATCAGTTTATGGGGTGCCTGGGTGGCTCAGTCGGTTAAGCACCTGCCTTTGGCTCAGGTCATGATCTCAGGGTCCTGGAATCTAGTCCTGCCTCAGGCTCCCTGCTTGTCCCTCTGCCTGCTGCTACCCCTGCTTATGCTTTCTCTTTCTCTCTCTTTCTTTCTCTCTCTCTCTCTCACACACACACAAATAAATAAAATCTTTGAATAAAATAAACTATCTCTTTAAGAATACACCACCATGTCTTTAACCTACCAGGATCTCACTGGAAGGAGAATGTCCCAAAAGGCAGAATATCATTTGTTAAATCTTGAGAGTGAAAAGAAGCATGGAAGAGCATCGTTACCCTGACACTGTCTGTGAATGCTTCAAGACAGAGAGGAGCGATGAAAATGTTGCTGAGGGGGAAAACAAACTCAAAAGCCAGCAGAGACTATTTTAGCAATGAGCTGAAAGAGAGGGGTGAGGACCCCAACCCCAGGGAGGCATCAATGTCGAAGGCCGAGAGGATGAAAGAATGTGGAGGGGCTGGAGCCAGTAGGTCAGGCATTTGGGACAGGAGGTCCTTGTGTAATAGCGCAGTGAAGTCTGGCCTGTGGGGGAGCAGAGGGGTCCCTTGCAGGGGTCACGAGGCTGGACAGCCCCAGTCTACTGACCAGATACGTGTTTTGGACTGGTCGATGTCACAAGACAAAGGCCCTGACAAATCTGAATGCATACATGCTGAAAGAACTCGGAGAGTAACCACTGACGTAATCAAATCAGAGCCACCAGGTATATTCTCACAGGGGTAAGTCTAGACTCAGATTTTGGAGCTGATGTTCCAGAACTTCTTTGTCCCGTCTGGTCCACTTCCCAACAGCAAGTTCTGGCTTCCTTTCTGCCCTATGGTGCGTTTGAATCAAGTCCCACCACCCTCCACTCATGAATCATCGTTGAGCCCACAAGGAAGGATTCCAGTAAAGGAAGCGAGCCGGACTGTTAGAGGAGCTATTCTGGGAGCCTCATTCTTCACTGGACGCTGCTGATTTCACTTTGTGGATTTACAGGGTAGCAGCTGTGTTTCGATTTCTCCTGTAAAGCTAGCTGTGGAGAAATATCATGAATTAAAACAGACAAAAAGAGACCAAAAATTACTTTACCAGTTACCCCCAAGTTGACAGTCTATAGATTGCAACCAAATCTGAAAGTGGTTTGCTGGTCAATCGTATTATTCTGTAGCTCAAGTGTCTTGTTGAAGACCTAAAGCAGGTGAGGTTTTCGGCCCAGATCCAGAGTTTAAAACGTGTATAATACAATGTCAGCCTACCTACAGTTTTACGAGAATCTCTGTGAAGTTTTGGGGGGTTGGGACTGTATGCTGTCGTCCTTTGTTTTCAACGAATACAGTTTTTTTTTATGATGGTGTTTCCCATATCTACTTCCCATTGTTGGCAACTGTGACCTGAGTTATTTATAAACTGCTGTCAGACTCTCAAAACGTCTCTGCCTCACCACATACTGAACTGATCCTTCTCCCTCCCTCTTTCACTGTGGATGGAGAAACAGATGATCACAAAGCTTTAAGAGGCCCTTGGCAGGTTTGTATGGTGGGAGAGAGCTTGGGGAGAGAAAGGAGGAACTGGAGTCGAGGCACAGAAACAGTTCCTGGGAAAATGGCTTTGCAGGGGAGTGACTCCATCCGGTGATACTGAGTGCAAACCTGTGAGAAGAGAGAGCCAGCCATGTGCCAATGGGCAAAAGGGATGGTCCCTGTGGACCCGCAGCGGGAGTTTGCTCTGCCCCTTCAAAATGTCATCCAGAGACATCCTTGGGCCGCTGAACGGGGCACACAAATCCAGATCTATGCCGCCAGGTGAGAAGCATAAGAAAAAGGCTTCCTCTCCCCTGTGTTTAGGAGACCTGGGTTCTCTTTCTGATTTTACTCCTAGCTGGGTGGCCCAGACTACAATCCCTTAGCATCTATGAGTTCCAGTGACATTTTGTGAATCAACAGGGGATCTGAGTAAATCAGCCCCCTGGCCCTAAAATCCCCCAGGCCTATAATCTGTCAGTGTATCTGGTAGCCTCTGCAGAAGGAAAAGTCTGGGGCAGCGGTTCCTCTAAAGCTTCTGGTCATTGTCTGGTCATGTCTGTGATTGGGCCAAGTCCTCTGGTTTGTGGGATTAACAGGAGGCACCAAATAACTGTGTGTCATCAGAAACAAAGAGTTTGGAAAAGACATTTCCCCGAGCTAACTTAAATATCGCTGCTCGAAAATAATAAAATGCTACAGAAAGCAAACATCAACGCCACCACAAATCAACATCTGAAGAACAGCTCTAGAAAACATCTGGAAAATAGCAGCAAGTGAACCAACCACCAGATAAAATGTTCGATTTCCCAGTCACTGATGTTACTCACTGCAAAAGCCGTTAAAAGGTCTTATGAGGAATCCTATCTTGGCACTGCGTGAACAGCAAGAAACCCAGCTGTTTGCACTTGCTCTGTAACAAGTGCCAGTGTACATACCGTAATCCGCAGTCAGCTGAGGAGGGAGCAGCAAACTGCGAGATGCGAGGTGAAATCCCGACACAGGAGTGATCAGGCTACTGGGACCAAGTAACAGGCAAATGCCTCTTTTCACTCCAACAGCCCACTTTCAGAGCAACTTCCTTGTGAAATGTTGTTTCTTGCTATATATTCATTCATTTGCTTTTACTAGCAATTTATATCAGGGCCTGGAAAGAACTTCTATTTCCAGGCAAGCGGCCCTCTAAACCATAACAGATGTTGGGAATGCTATGAGACTGGTCAAAAAAAAAGGCCGGGAGTGGGGGGATGGGGCGAAGAGGGGATATCAGCAGGGACCTTATCAGCGACAGACACGAAATGAAGGGGCCCCCAGGTGAGTGGGCAAGAAGACAGATAAGCTGATGAGCATGACAAAACAAGATACAGTGAATCCTTCAAACTCCTTACCTCAAAGAACCAGAGGATTGTATCCATTCTGCAGTTGAGGTTTTGACAGAGAAGGAGGTAAAATTGCAAGCAAAGGGGGCGCCTGGGTGGCTCAGTGGGTTAAAGCCTCTGCCTTTGGCTTGGGTCATGATCCCGGGGTCCTGGGATGGAGCCCTGCATCAGGTTCTCTGCTCGGTGGGGAGCCTGCTTCCCTTTTTTCTCTCTGCCTACCTCTCTGCCTCTTGTGATCTCTGTCAATTTTTTTTTTAAATCTTTAAAAAAAAAATTGCAAGCAAAGGAAAAAGGTGGGAGTGCTCAGACACTCAGACATCAGGGCAGAACCATTATTTGTAATCCTATTTAAGCACTCACTGAAATCAGTAATTCCCTGGAATTTCAAAGGAAAAGTCTAATCAATTTTGCTATTGCTCATTCAATTGTTAAGCTCCTTACTATGTATCAGGAAAGCTTCTGGGTGCAGCTGGGGTGAGCAGAATAAGAGTAAACAAACTGTAAGTTCTGTAGGGAAGACATATTATTCTGGTCATCTCGTGAGTAAATAATCACCACCTACAATCACTGTCGTGAAAACAAACCAAAAACATATGCAGAAAAGGGGTTTCGTCTCTTCGTTTATACACTAGGAAAGATAGACAGTAATCAAATAACCACAGATATAAATATAAAATTGCAACCATATGAGTGCTGCAAAGGAGAGGCAGGGGTTATAAGAAAGAACAATTACAAGACCAGAATTTGTCAGAGGTAAGAGATGGCTTCTTTGAAGAAGGAATATTTGAACTTTAATTTGAAGGATGAGTGCAGTTTAATTAGGTGAAGGAGGGACTGGGATACAGGTGGGAAAGAGTTCTCTGGGGAAAGATCAGAAGGAATGGGCATCAGCTGCAAAGCCAGTGGTCAGGAATGGAGCCTTCGTACGGAGCATGCTGCAGACTGAAACTGGGAGAAAAGGGAAGAGAAAAATTTGCAGAGTCTATAAGCCATATTTGTCTTTGCTCTCAAGGCATTAAAGGATTTTTTATGGGAGATAACATGATCAGATTTGGTGTTAAGATCACTCGGGCTGCAGTGTGTCAAATGGATTACAGGACCAGGAATGGGTACAGGTAGACCAGTCAATGGATTCTTTCAGGCCAGGTGATAGAAGACTATAGCTTGCACTTGGGCGGGTGGTGGAGGAGATGGAATTTCATCCAGACTGAGGGCCAAGACAAGGTGAGCTTATTGGGTCTATGATTAGGCAGGTCAGCGTGGGGAAGGAGGGTGGGTGGTACTAACAATCCCAAGAACCCACACTTCTCAAACAAGAACTTGCTTTGAAAGCAGAATGCAGAAAGACGGCAATGACTTCTAGGCAACACAAATTACCCAAGGAACGCTACCATGTCTTTTCTTATTTCCTGACATTCCTTTTCTTAATTCCTGATATTAGCCAACAACTTATGCCCGAAAATGATGACGTAGAAGGAGAAGGAAATATAGGAGAACCAAAGCTCCTTTTTCCTTTCATCCTTCCTTATTCATCAGGAAGATGGAATGTTCTAGAGAGTATTGGTATGCTGTACACATATAAATAAGTGCAAAAAAGAATTGAGTTGCCAACACCTAAAAAAACAAATAATCCAGTCAAGAAATGGGCAGAAGACATTTCTTCAAAGAAGACATCCAGATGGCCAACAGACACATGAAAAAATGCTCCACATCACTCGGCATCAGGGAAATACAAATCAAAACCACAATGAGATATCACCTCACACCAGTCAGAATGGCTAAAGTTAACAAGTCGGGAAACACCAGGTGTTGGCAAAGATGCAGAGAAAGGGGAACCCTCCTACACTGTTGGTGGGAATGCAAGCTGGTGCAGGCACGTGGAAAATAGTATGGAGGTTCCTCAAAAAGCTAAAAATAGAGCTACCCTAGGACCCAACAAATCCCCTACTAGGTATTTACCCAAAGGATACATAATGAATTGAAGGGGTACCTCCACCCCAATGTTTATAGCAGCAACGTCCACAATAACCAAAATAGGGAAAGGGCCCAGATGTCCATCAACAGATGAATGTTAAAGATATATATATATATCTACACACATATACACATATACACACACACACACACACATATATATATAATGGAATATTACACAACCATCAAGGAAAATGAAATCTTACCATTTGCAATGTTGTGGATGGAACTTGAGGGTATTATGTTAAGTGAAACAAGTCAATCAGAGAAAGACAATTATATTATTTCACTCTTATGTGGACTTTAAGAAATAAAACAGAAGATCATAGAGGAAAGGACGGAAGGATAAAGTAAGATGAAATCAGAGAGGGAGACAAACTATAAGAGACTCTTAACTATAGGAAGCAAAATGAAATTTGCTGAAGGGGAGGGGATGGGGGGATGGGGTAACTGATTGACAGGCATTAAGGAGGGCACATGATGTAATGAGCTCTGGGTGTTTTATACAACTGATGAATCACTAAACTCTACTTCTGAAACTAATAATACCCTCTATGCTAATTAATTAAATTTAAATTAATAAAAAGAGTTGAGTTAGTTTTATGCCACATTTCCATTCTTCCAGTAAGAACAAAACGCATATGCATGTACAAGCTAAGAAGTAAAAAGACTGTAATTTTGTGATTTCACAAGTTAAATCCTCCTATATTTGCCTTTTTTTTAAAAGATTTTGTTTTTTTGACAGAGATCACAAGTAGGCACAGAGGGAGGCAGAGAGAGAGGAGGAAGCAGGCTCCTCGATGAGCAGAGAACCAGATGCGGGGCTCGATCCCAGGAGCCTGGGATCATGACCTGAGCTGAAGGCAGAGGCTTTAACCCACTGAGCCACCCAGGCGCCCCCATATTTGCCTTTTAACCAGTATTATACTTGGCACACCTGGGTCGCTCGATCAATTAAGCATCTCCCTTCAGCTCCGGTCATGATCCCAGGGTCTTGGGATCGAGTCCCAAATGGGGCTCCTTGCTCAATGAGGGGCCCGCTTCTCCCTCTGCTCTGCTGCCAGCCCCTTTGTGTGCTCTCCTCTCTCTCTCTTTCTGTCAAAATAAATAAAATATATAAGAAAATAAACTGGTATTGTACAATATAGATGAATGGTAAAGTTCATGCCAGTAATTAAAAATTTAATCTTTCCTTACTTAAAATGACATGAAATAATACTCAAAAGGCAGACCATTGAAGAAAAAACTAAACATATATTAGTGTCTTTAATGGTACTTTCCCCCTGCTCCTTTGAATAAGACATCCGGAACTCTCATTTGTGGTGGACCCAAAAATGTCATAGCAGGCCCTGCATACTGTATTCCTTCGTATCTTGTAATTGACTATTTAGTTGCATAATTCTTACTAGATTGCCTCCCTGCTGAACATACAGCAGACAGGAAAGAAATGTCCAATAGAAACAAATCTGGACGTGGGTCAAGAGAGAGTATATTTGAAAGGATTATTGCAATCAGAGGACAGGAACTACTGGAATAGAGAGAAAGCTCTGGTCAACCAGACCATCTGCAAGTGTATCAATGGTCCTTCTAAGAAGAGGAGATATGCACACGGACATGTGTACCTGCAGAGGAAAGACTGCGCCAGGACACCGAGGAGGCACCATCTGCCAACCAGCGAGAGAAGCCTCAGAAGAAATCAGACCTGCTATTTCCTGTATCTTGGAATTCTAGTCTCCAAAACTGAGAAAAGAAATTTCTGTTGTTTAAACCACCCAGTCCATGGTATGTTGTTATAGCGTCCCAAGCAGACTAATGCAATCTTCTTATTTTTGAGATACTTTTTTATATTCTGTATGAAAGTTTGTACTTTCTGTGGAGTTTGTTGTTGTTGTTGTTGTCAGACATATGTATTGCAAATATTTCCCACTCCAGTGACTGCCTTTTCATTTCTTCATGGTGTCTTTCAAGGAGCAGAAATCTCTAACTTTCATGAAGCCACATTATTTAATTCTTCTATATTATGGTTTGTGCTACAGTCATTCCCAACATCTCCGCTGCCTCATCCAGTCAACCAAGGTCCGATCAGGAGACAAAAACACCTCGGTTATGTACTTTTTTTTTTTTTTAACAATCAGACCTTTAAACAGAAATGTTCGGTATAAATGATTGTTAAGCAATAAATTGTGCTGAACCACTAACGGAGATTCTAAGAGTTTTCTGAGGGACAGATGGTGGCTACTTCCTTCAAAGCCAATGGAGAGTGAATGGGGAAGGAAATTTCAAAATGGAGAGTCATCTCTCCCACTAGGGCTGAGATTGAGACCTTCCAGGGAAGGGATGGCTGCCACAGGAGCCCTCAGCCTGCTGGTGGCAGGAGACTACTGGAGGGCACTAGGGGACAAAGAAAAGTGACAGAGGACACAGACCTCACCTGTGTCAATGACACAGCAGGTCAGGTCTCAAGATAGATATTTGTTAGTTAAAACACTCCAAACAAGGGGCGCCTGGGTGGCTCAGTGGGTTAAAGCCTCTGCCTTCGGCTCGGGTCATGATCCCAGGGTCCTGGGATTGAGCCCCATATCGGGCTCTTTGCTCAGCGGGGAGCCTGCTTCCTCCTCTCTCTCTGCCTGCCTCTCTGCCTACTTGTGATCTCTGTCTGTCAAATAAATAAATAAAATCTTAAAAAAAAAAAAACACTCCAAGCAAGAAAGCGAGCAAAGAAAAGAAGAGGGAACTCCGAACCAGGAAACCTGAGAAGGAGCCAGAAGACAAGCAGAACCAAGCAATGCTGCTAAGAGAAGGTCCCAACACCAGGTTTTTGTATTTGCAGTTTCTGCTCGGGGATTTCTTTCCTAGCCCATTCTCCATTTAATCCTACATAACCTTCCTACCTTTCAATCTCAGTTTAACACATCTCCTCTTCTGGACGCCTTCTCAAATCCAACACATAGTGAACTGCTCCTTTGGGTGTAGAACGTGTCTGCATTTACCCTGTGATAAAAGTTAAGCTCCTTGAAGTAAGGAGACGTGTGTATTCTGCATTCGATCTCCAGATCATAACACACTTCTTAGCATGTTGTTGGTATTTTGGCATTCAGTAAATGAAGTTTTCTTTTGTTTTGTTTCTTGAAATCTGAATAAATCCCTCTTTTCTCTGTCCCAAACCACTTTATTTATACTTCTGTCGTGGAATGTATTGCCTATGGTTATGTTTCTATGTTGCTTGGTCTCCCGAAGAAAGTGTTGTTCCTACTAATGTTCGCATTCCTGTGATCAACAAGCACTGTGTTTTGCACCAAGTAAGTATTTTTGGAATATTTGCTATATGAATTTCAGCAAACTCATACAAGGCCTTTATAGTGTAGTAAAACTGATTTGTGATTGGCTTGTGAAGCCATTTCCTTTATAACTATATCATATAACCTTGGAGGTATTGGTTTAAACTCATTTGCCTGACAGAAACAAAAGAGCTTAAATAAGAAGGAAAGGAGTGTTTTGTTTTTTTGAGGGGAGTTTTTTTCTATGAGGAGTAGGACTGTGGTTGAAATTCTGGAATGGGGGGCGCTTGGGTGGCTCAGTCAGTGAAGAGTCTGCCTTCTGCCAAGGTTGTGATCCTAGGATCCTGGGATCCAGCCCCGCATCCCGCTCCCTGCTCAGCAAGGAGCCTGCTTCTCCCTCTCCATCTCCTTCCTGCTTATGTTCTTTCTCTACCTCTCATTCTCTGTCAAATAAGTAAAGAAAGAAAATCTTGAAAGAAAGTAAGCAGGAAAGAAAGAAAGAAAGAAAGAAAGAAAGAAAGAAAGAAAGAAAGAAAGAAAGAAACTAACTCTAGAATGGGCTGGAGGGAGCCCTCATCACCAGCACTGCCTCCTCTGTGCGTCCTCATGGCCTTGTCCCCACTTACAGCAGATCTTTCATTCTTTACTGCCTGCCTTTCCTCCTTTCCTTTCTTCCCTCTAACTGGTGAAATCACAAGGCACAGGAGGGAAATGCTGTTGATAAGTATTCGCTAAGGTTGAATATGGCCTCTCACAGCTCCAGAATCTACAGTTTCTCCACGGAGACAGACTCCAATCTAAGAGAACTGAGATTGGATTATTTTAGTCAGTCCCAGGTTGCAACTGGAGGGACTCTGACCTAGCCTGTTTGTGTCCAGTGCCTGCTTCTGTTCAGTCAACTGTAGGGTCATGCAGTGTCAGCCTGGCTAGGACCCCACTGCCCTCCCCACCACCCCGGGACAATGGGGCCTAGAGGAGGAGAGGAGAGAGGTTAGAAAGGAAAGGAATCTAAATGGAACTAGACAGAAGGAACCTACACCTTATTCACCAACCCAAGCCACCCAGTCAGAGTTTAAAAGGAGGAAATCATGTCTGGGTGGGAAGAGGGATTCTACACCACCAACCATAGGGCTGGCCCTAAATTGAATAGTCAGCAATACAATGTAGAGAGGGTAGGGTCAGGTTGCACAGGACTGGTGGAATTTGAAGGGCCCAAAACATGCCCCGGTCACATCAGATATGACCTCTTACGGGGCTGAGGCTTTTTGGGCAGCTCCCATCTTGCTCAGTAGCAGCTTACCAATGGTTGAAGTCTGGCCAGCAGGCAAAGGCACTGGGCTGGACACTGGTAGAGGTTTATGATTTCCACCATATATGCATGCTAGCAACATATCATTGCCCACAATGACCATTTTTGAAAGGCAACATGTATTTATATAGCTAAATATATTTAAGTGAGTCCGAGAAAAAAATAATTTTATTATATTTTTATCACATCTCATAGCATTTTCCTATATTTATTATGGGAGAAGGTACCACTGAGCCAGATGCAGATCTGTCTCATTTGTTTAATTAATGTAAAAATAACAAAAGAAATTAATTTTTTTAAAAAGTCGAGTTTTCTGATCTACTCTGCTGTCTGCTGTCAACTGCTAAGTACTTTCCTAGAATCATAGCACTTTCAAAATCTTAATTCATAACTTATTGACCAGAAAGTGTCCCACGGCCAACCTAACCACCAAAGTCATTGTGCTGAAAGGCAGAGTTTTGGAACAACTCGGTGCCCAGTACTTCATACTGCTGTCCCCTGTCACCCACATCTCTGCCCTAGCACTTTAAGGCTTATCTGTATTTTAAAATTAAAAGGACAAAATCTTTAAAATTAAGAAGACATAGGACAATCTTATCAAAAAAGAGTAGATCCTTAATGTTGAGAGAAGTGCGATTATAGAAATAAAAATGGGTGTAGAAACAGAACTTCCTGTCCTCTCAAAGAGAGCACCGGGTAAACATCTTTATTTTTTTTTAAAGATTTTATTTATTTATTTGAGAGAGAGAGAGTGAGAGAGAGCATGAGCGAGGAGAAGGTCAGAGGGAGAAGCAGACTCCCCATGGAGCTGGGAGTCCGATGTGGGACTCCATCCCGGGACTCCGGGATCATGACCTGAGCCGAAGGCAGTCGTCCAACCAACTGAGCCACCCAGGCGTCCCAACATCTTTATTTAATGTGGTCCATGGTGCTGGGGTTGTTTATGGAGTGATATATACTATGGAATGTGGAATTGAAGGACTCTAATTCTAGCAAAATTAGTTAAAGAACATTTTCATTACTTTGGTTCCATATCATCCTACTTTGTGATCCAACACCTAAAAGTGATTCCGCTTTCTAATTACCAAGAAACAAACTATTTTTTGTCCATTTTTTTTAAAGATTTTATTTATTTATTTGACAGTCAGAGCTCACAAGTAGGCAGAGAAGCAGGCAGAGAGAGAGGAGGAAGCAGGCTCCCTGCTGAGCCGAGAGCCCGATACGGGGCTTGATCTCAGGACCCTGCGATCATGACCTGAGCCGAAAGCAGAGGCTTTAACCCACTGAGCCACCCAGGTGCCCCTTTTTTGTCCATTTTGTGTTTATATTCCCATGCATTCTTTTCAGGTTCACTGCATTATAGAACTCCTCTCAATCCCACTCTCATGTCCTTCTCCTGTCAAAGCACTTCTATTCATTGTCCACCAGATGGCGATGGAAGCCCACCGACACATTATACCACAAAGCAGGAGAAAAATGAGGTAAACCCAAAGGGAGAGGTAGAACTTTCTAATTTGTTTTTAAACTTAATTGTTAAATGGAAGAGGGCTATTGCATCTTACAGCCTCAAATATTGAGCTTCTTAAAAAGCCCAATTTTAAAAAATTTAGAAAGGTTTGTTAACAACAATGTTTTTAGTGAGCTAACTAGATAAAGTTTGCTAACCTTTTTTTTTAAGTTCTCAGTAATCTCCTTATTGAAACTTCTTGGGTGGGGAGGAATCAAAAGTGGTGTTCCTCAATATGCTTGAAATCTCTTATACTTTTTTTTAAGATTTTATTTATTTATTTGACAGACAGAAATCATAGGTAGGCAGAGAGGAAGGGAAGCAGGCTCCCCGCTGAGCAGAGAGCCCGACGCAGGGCTGGATCCCCCGGGCTTGATCCCAGGACCCTGGGACCATGACCTGAACCGAAGGCAGAGGCTTAACCCACTGAGCCACCCAGGTGCCCCTCTTATACTTTTTCATACTCAACTATAGCATAGAAGAGAAAATCTTCATAATGGATATAATTAGCTACTGGAGACTGGATCAACTTTACCTTCATACCTGGATTCTGGAGTCTTTCAGGCAACCCTCTCTCCTTTCTTTGTGGCTTCCCCCATTTCCTATCCCATTCACTGAATTATTGAGATAAATGTGATCTTGGGGTGAGTTTCTTAATCTGTTTGAGTTTCAGATTTCTTGTTTATAGAATTATTATTTTTTAAAGATTTATTTATTTATTTATTTGTCAGAGAGAGAGAGAGCACAAGCAGGGGGAGCAGCAGGCAGGGGGAGAACCAGGCTCCCCATGAAGCAAGGAGCCCAATGCTGGACTCGATCCCAGGACCTTGGGATCATGACCTGAGCCGAAAGCAGACACTTAACTGACTGAGCCACACATGGTGTCCCTATAGAATTGTTTTTTTAAATGTCTACTATTTTGTGGAATTAATATACTAGCATACCTAAAGCAATGCCTACCACATAGTAGGTGCCCCCAAATGGCAAAAATTTTTTTTAAAGATTTTATTTATTTATTTGACAGACAGAGATCACAAGTAGGCAGAGAGAGAGGGGGAAGCAGGCTCCCCGCTGAGCAGACAGCCTGATGTGGGACTTGATCCCAGGACCCTGAGATCATGACCTAAGCTGAAGGCAGAGGCTTAACCCACTGAGCCACCCAGGCACCCAAGAATTTTATTTTTATCACCAACTTTTCCCTTATTTTGAAAGTGTACATGTTGCTTACTAACCGTAGTGATTTGTATACAGTTCTTATCATTTATGCCTAATGATCATGGGACAAAATTATGACTATGCCTTTTGTTTACATATGTGCAGATTAACTATCATAATGACTACATTTTGTATCTATGAAGAACTCATGTATTTGCAGCCATTATAATTTTTTGCTACTTTATCTTGGTTGGCTGATTACAATATCAACATAGTACATACCACACACACACACACACACACACACACACACACACACAGAAGATACGTTACCTAAGCCCAGAGTGTGTCTCAAAGCACATATTTTCCAAACTTCAGCTAGGGGGAAAACTAACAGATACCAGACCCAATGACTTACTCTGTCTGCCTTGGTTCTAGAGAAAGCCGGTGGGTTATATGACCTGATTTCAGCTCTACAACTTCTACACCTCTACTAGAGTTCCATGGAGAACAAAGTAAGAACTCTTTGTCTTAGAAAGTAGGCAGGAAATCCCCCACTTCACTCATGTATCAGAAATCTCCCAGATCCAGGAAATAAGAACAGCTAGGCCTTAGAGATGGCTTTTGGATGAAGTTTGTGCAGTCTACGATGGGGCACTGTCCATCCAGTTTCGGTGGGGAGTCTCATTCAAGGATAATAAGACTAATTTTGATAAATAATAAAGATCTTCAGTAGGTTCCCTTAAAGTTGTAACACAGAAATCTTTCACAGAAAAAAGAAAAAATAGAAAGTAAAGCTACCTACAAGACTTCTATGTACCATTTCTCACTATCTGTGACAGTTAAATTCTCCTCCTCTTTCAATCCCTCAGTCCCTCCATGTTGTTCTCTCAGTATTGCTTGTACTTTGCTCACTCCCTTCTTCACACGTGGTATAAAAATGAGCAGCCATCAGTCGCATGCAGCCGGGCACCAGCCACAACGAGGACAGCTAGAGGTCTCTCCGTTTTCTCCTTGTGAGAAGTATGTAGGATCCCTTAGAATGTATCGTTCTCTCTTCCTGAATGTTTTTTCTAAAAAGAAATGTTCTCAGAGAATTTCTGGGGAATAACATTACCCATGTTGTTATATTTAAAAGAAGAAAATCTCATGGGAGAAATTTCTGTTTAAAATAACCCTCTCCCGGGACGCCTGGGTGGCTCAGTTGGTTAAGCGGCTGCCTTCGGCTCAGGTCATGATCCCAGCGTCCTGGGATTGAGTCCCACATCGGGCTCCTTGCTCAGCGGGGAGCCTGCTTCTCCCTCGGCCTCTGCCTGCCACTCTGTCTGCCTGTGCTCATGCTCTCTCTCTCTCTAACAAATAAATAAATAAAATCTTTAAAAAAAAATAAAATAAAATAACCCTCTCCCATACCAACTTTCTTGTAGCTCGACCCCCATAATACCAAATAAATGTGCTAGAATGTGATAAGGACTTGTTTTAGTGTATTACACAGCCACTGTGAATAGGATTCTACGTGATTTCTACTTTTCACCAGTGAAGTAAAAAGTTGTAATAAGAAAAAAAAAAAACCTTTTCGAAAGAAATTGTGAGCCAAGAAAATAAAATCTACTTCAATCCTTGAACAAAACACAGCAGAAAGAAAGACCCCATGGGAAGAATACCGTATTAGCTTGCCAGGGGTACCTTAACAAAATACCACAGACTGGGTGGCTTAAACAATAGAAATTCCTTGGGGCACCTGGATAGGGTCGGTGGGGCATCCAACTCTTGGTTTGGGTTCGGGTGGTGATCTCAAGGTGGTGAGACGGAGACCTGTGTCAGGCTCTACGCTCAAGTCAGAGTCTGCTTGAGATTCTCTCTCCCTCTCCCTTTGCTCCTCCCCCTCGTGCACGCGCACTCTCTCGCTCTCTCTCAAATAAGTAAATAAATCTTAAAAAAAAAATAAATTCCTTTTCTCATACTCTGAAGGTCTGAAGTCCAAGATCAAGGATTCAACAGGTTTGGTTTCTACTGAGGAGTCTCTTTGGCTGGCAGATAAATGGTGGCCTGCTTGCTCTGTCCTCACATGGTCTTTCTTCTATGCACAAATATCTGTGTCCTCATCTCTTCTTATAAAGATAGCAGTCACATCAATTAGGGACAACCCATATGACCTCATTTTACCTTAATTACCTCTTTCAAGGGTCTATCTTCAAATACAGTCATATTCTGAGTTATTAGTGGTTAGGACTTGAGGAGGGGTCCATCAGGCCCCTTGAGAACGTATCTCTTTGGCATGCAGATTATTTTGAGAACCTGTGCTTCCCTTAACTACGTAGAAGAATCTAAGTTAGAGAGTCTTTCCAGAATAAGGGTATTAGCAAAGATAAAATTTATCTGTGTGACCCATCTACCTGGCAGGGCAAACATCTAATTACCAAACATCTGCTCTTCTTATCTTCCTGGAATTACATTCCTTTCCTCTGAGGTCCCAAATCCCTTCCCCCTTCTTAGTCCAGAATGACATATATACCTCGTTTTGCTGGTCTCTGGAATTTCCATGTCTATGTGGATTCCTTGTACATATGCTCTTACATTTGATTTTCTTCTGTTAATTTGCTTCATGTCAATCTGATTTTTAGTCCCTCTAGGACCTTTGAAGGGGGACAGGAATTCTTGCTTTCTGACATACAAGTTACAGGGGAACACAATTCAGTCCACAACAGAGATTTAAATTTTGTTGGAATTTTAGTTGGATATGCTTTTAAAGACTGTAAGGATATTAATAAGCATTTTTGTAATTACTGAAAATATCAAACTAAATGAAATCCATGTGGCAAATGGAATGACAAGTTATGGAAGCTGGGATGGGGAGCAAGTGTGGAGCATGTGTAGTTGAACTTCTCTCCCACTATGGGGCTACCTTTTCCAGAATTCCCAGAATCCCAGATTAAATGTAGCTCATGATCAAAATTCAGCTCATTTGTCCTGTTCTGACACCTGAAACAATAGACTTAACCACTCTTCAGAAGAAAGCTTTCTAATATTTTAGGAAGTTAGACTCATCTTCTCTAGTCCACCCCCCCACCACCCACAAATTCTTGCACATTTTTATATGTCAATCTTTTTTTTTTTTTAAGATTTTTTTATTTGAGAGAGAGAGAGAGAGAGCAGGAGAAGTGGAGTGTCAGAGGGAGAAGCAGACTCTCTGCTGAGCAGGGAGGCTGATGCAAAACTCGATCCTGGGACTCCAGGATCATGACCTGAGCCAAAGGCAGTTGCTTAACCAACTGAGCCACCCAGGTCCCCCAACCTTTTTTTTTTTTTTTTAAGATTTATTCATTAACTTGAGAGAGCATGCATGAGTGGGGGGAGGGGCAAAGGGAGAGAAAGAGAGAATCTCAGGCTGACCTCCCCACCCTCCCACCTTGAGCTCAGAGCCCGACTTGGGCTTGATCCCATGACCCATGAGATCATGACCTGCCCTGAACTCACAAGTCAGACGCTTAACCAACTGAGCCACTCAGCCACCTCTATATATCATTTCTTAAAAACTTTGTCATCGTAATGATTTTTTAAAAAGTGTGTCATAACTGAATCAGTATGTTTGACATATTTAATCTGGGATGTTTTGAAGAGAATTGTTTCACATAATTGATCTTTTTATGTAATTGGATCTTATCCTTTCCACTTGTAACAACAACAAAAAAGAACTAGATCTGAAATATAGAAACACCCCTTCTTAGGATGTTTTAACTTAAGTAGCTTCATAAATAAAAATTTATCTTCTGGAGCAAGTTTGTCAATTTTGCATGCTTCCAGCAGATGGCACTAAAGATTGAGCTCAGTAATTTTAGTGGCGGGTAGCCCTTCCCAGCCCCTTCATGGCCTCTGCCACCCAGAAAATAAGGGAGTTTCTGAGGGGTAAACACACAAAGATGTTGCAGGGAAGGAAACTAGGCTGTGGTCACCCATAGGCCCCCTGAGTTGTCCCGCTGTTTGAGAAGGATGGGTGTTTCCCGCATCTCACAATGCACTGTGGGCCACAGTGTGCCCTTGCTCTTCAGTTGGGAAGTTCTGATCTGGGCCATCTTCTTATTAGTTTGGAACCTATAATGAGTTTACTTTTTTTTTTTTTTTTTTTTTTTTTTAAGATTTCAGTTATTTATTTGAGAGAGAGAGAACAGAGGGAGAGGGAGAGAGAGCAGACTCCCTGCTGATCTTAGAGCCTGACGCAGGGCTTGATGCCAGGAACCTGAGTTCATGACCTGAGCGGAAGGCAGACGCTTCACCGGCTGAGCTGCCTGGGTGCTCCTGAGTTTACATTTTTAAAGTGTATTTTATAAATATGAACCCCAGGTCAGGGAGAGAGCAGTGAGAATTTTGAAGGTATTCAGAGTAAGGCTTTGAAGATAAAGGGACTTAGGAATGGAAATCCATAATAATTAAGTATACAGTGAATTGGCAGGGCAAAGAGTGAATCATGCCATTGTTATGGACTGAATTGTGCCCCCACTTCAAATTCATATGTTGAAGCATTAAACCCCACGTGACTGTAGTGGAGCTAGATCTTTAAGGAAATGATTTAAGGTTAAATGAGATCATAAGGATGGAGATCTGATCTGATAGAACCTGTGCCCTTACGCAAAGAGACACCAGGGAAGTACCTCTCTCTGTCATATGAGGACATAATGAAAAGGCTGAGTTCTGCAAGTACAGAAGAGAGCTCTCACCAAAGCTTTACCAAGCTAACATCCTGAGCTTGGATTTCCAGCCTCTAGAGCTGTGAGAAAATAAATTTCTGTTATTTAAGTCACCCAGTCTGTGGTATCTTGTTGTGGCAGCCTGAGGTAATACACCATTTTTTCTATAACAGACAATGATCAGCAAGAGGAAAGATAAATGCCAAAATGGAAACACTGCTGAATGTGTGGCAAGGTGATCAGTATCAACATCCCAAGGCCATTAACCCATTAGGAGCTGGTTTGGGATCTTCAAGGCCTAAGAAATTACCGCTGCTGTAGAATGCCAGGGAAATGCCAGAACTGGCAGCATCAGCATCACCTGGGAGCTCATTAGAAATGCAGAATTTCAGGGCGCCTGGGTGGCTCAGTCAGTTAGGCTGAGCGTCTACCTTCGGCTCTGGTTGTGATCCCAGAGTCCTGGGATCAAGCCCTACATCAGGCTCAGCGGGGAGCCTCCTTCTCTCTTCTCTCTGCCTTCCACTCCCTCTGCTTGTGCTTGCGCACGCACGTTCTCTCTTTCTCTCTCGCTATCCCTCTGTGTCAAATAAATAAATACAATCTTTAGGGGCGCCTGGGTGGCTCAGTGGGTTAAGCCTCTGCCGTCAGCTCGGGTCATGATCCCAGGGTCCTGGGATCGAGCCCTGAGTCAGGCTCTCTGTTCGGCAGGGAGCCTGCTTCTTCCTCTCTCTCTGCCTGCATCTCTGCCTACTTGTGATCTCTGTCTGTCAAATAAATAAATAAAATCTTTTAAAATAAAGTAAAATAAACACAATCTTTAAAAAAGAAAGAAAAAAGAAATGCAGAATCTCATGACATCCCCAAATCCACCAAATCAGAAACAAGATTCTCGAAGTGATTCATATACACACTGAGGTTTGAGAGGCACCACTTATCGTTTGCTACAGGCAAAAAAAGAGAAGAGTAAGCTTGCTCCTAAAACTTCAAAGAGCTGACTCAACTTTCTGTTTGGTGGACATGCATATATGGCCCAGTAGGTAAACTTTTCTACTTACTCAGGACTTGCGAATATTGGGGCTTAGAAACAACGGCGCTTTAGGAACCTAGCCTAATCATATGAAAGAGTTTCTAAGGGTTCTAAAATAGGTTGTGTATCCTTGATGCTGTATATCTCTGTGTGTGTGTATGTGTAGAGAGAGAGCTGTCCTAAAGAGATTTCAAGTTACATAGTAGGTGCTCAGTAAATGAGAATTCCACTCATTCAATTCCCATCAGAATAGCAGGTTAGAAATTCTCAGATGGCAGACTTGTGGGCCATGTTTATCATATTCCCAGTGGAATATATACGGTTGTTCAATTTAACTAATTGCTTCAGACTGCTGTGCATTTTCAGTTCTTCCATTTTACCAATTTTCTTGTCTTTCCTGTATTTATTTTGCCAATAGCGATTGTTGCTCTCAATGTGTCTGTATCAATAACAGCTCTTCCCCTGGCCTTGTGATTCATTGTTTCTAACTTGCTATGGGCTGGAGAAGTATAGAAATTACAGTACTGTAGATCTAAAATAATAGCCAAATATTCTAAGTAAGAACCTGAGAGAATTTCCTGCATGTACTTTTGTGCACAGGTGACTATGTGATAACTATTTGCCTAATAATTTCTTTTTTCTTTATGTCTTTGATGTTCAGATATAACCTTGCTACTCAAAGTGTGGGCCTACTAAAAATGCACTAAATGTGTAATTGTGTAGATATACCAGATAGAGGAGGAGAAAGAAGAAAAATAATTTTTCATTTTGGGGGAAGGGACACCTAAAAGGGAAAGCTTCTAAAAGAGAAAAGGTGGGGGTGCCTGGGTGGCTCAGTGGGTTAAGCGTCTGCCTTAGGCTCAGGTCATGATCTCAGGGTCCTGGGATTGAGTCAGGCTCTCTGCTCAGTGGGGAGCCTGCTTCCTCCTTTCTCTCTGCCTGCCTCTCTGCCTACTTGTGATCTCGTTCTCTGTCAAATAAATAAATAAAATCTTTTAAAAAATAATATAAATAAATAAATAAATAAAAGAGAAAAGGTGTTCCACAAAGTCAAACAGGTCAAACAGGATTTAAAAACTAGAGAATTTAAAAAAAAAAAAAAACTGTCTGAGGAAGATACAGAAAGAATTGGACTATCATCTTCTTAGATACACACTGGTCTTTAGTTGTGAAATCTCTTGCACCTTCTGTTATAGAGAAGAGGACTCCTAAGTTAGGGGTGACAAATAGTGGTACATGTGTCAGAACTTCACACTCGGCAAAACGTCCCTCCTGTACCTGCAGAAGGGCTTAATTTCAATTATAGCACTTTCCCACTGAACACAGACTTGGAGTCAGCATTTGCCTCCAAACTGCCCATCATTTCAGAACTGACACAGGCCCTACAACATTTGGCATTTCTGTATTTAGATGTGTATTCGCACATCTAAAAACTATGACTTTTAATGACTGGTGTAAAAAAAAAAATTGAAGAGATGTCCTGAAGAAAAAGAGCATCACCTCCTAATGTTAAATAAAACAATGAACCAATTCAGCTTAACTTTGCTGTTCAAAAGCAGTATTTCTCCTATTCTCCTGTGTGTCAGAATCACCAGGAGAGACTGCTGTTGGGTGCCCTGTCCAGAGTTCAGTAGGTCCTGGGTGGGACCTAATAATTTGCATTTCAAACATTTTGAGATCCACCATTCTAAAGAATACTGGAACAAATTTTAAATATGTAAAACTGAAAAATCCTTGACAAGTAAAATAGTACATCATAATTAGCATAGCTTTATGAAGAAAAATGTAAGGGAACCCAGCAGAGTTTGTAGTGAAAGAACAAAGATTGTGAAGCTTAATAGACCTTGGTTTGATCTCTGGTTCTTTATGTAAAACTGAAAAATCCTTGACAAGTAAAATAGTACATCATAATTAGCATAGCTTTATGAAGAAAAATGTAAGGGAACCCAGCAGAGTTTGTAGTGAAAGAACAAAGATTGTGAAGCTTAATAGACCTTGGTTTGATCTCTGGTTCTGCTACTTATAGGTTCATGATTTTTACTAAGATGACTTGAACTCTATTAAGCCTTAGTTTCTTCTGGTAAAGTGGGGATAAGAAAAATATCCTGTAGAGTTATTGTGAGGACTAAATGTATCAAGTGACTAGTACAGTGCCTGGTATATGGTTAAGTATTCATTCAATCCTTCCTCCTTTCCCTCCTTTTCTCCATTGATGGCAGTCATGGAACTTAAAGTAATGGAGTGAAATAACATTTTTTAAAAGGTTGTAGGATCTGACATGCAAAAGAATCTTATAACCATACTAGAAAAAAACTACAGTGAATTAGTGGACAAAGTGGAAGCAATTTAGGTTGTAAAGACTGTGGGGAAGATCTGCAGAAACATATGGTCCCAGTCCACCTCTTTAGAAGTCGCCCCTAAAGTAACAGGGCTCACCTTTATTCCATATACCTGTGATGAAAATAGGATTCCTATACCCAGGAAAATACATTCAGGGGCACAATACCAATTGCCTCATTATTCCCTTACCCTCATAATGGTAGCCCTTATCCAGGAGTTTTTCTTCTGAGCCTTTTTTCAAAAAACTCCTGGAAAAGTGTCGGAAGAGCTTCCCCCTGTTGTCTAAGTGGAGTGTGATATATCGTTGAAAATCCTAAAACCCAAAAGTACCAACCCAACCACTGAAATCCTATTTGTAGTCCATTTGGGTCATTAAAGCACCAAGTACCATTAATTTATGGCAATGAGGAGAGGCAAGCTTTGCATTATTCCGGAACACACTACATGATCTCCATAATTAATTCAGTAAATTAGACTTATCACTCCAGAAATATCTTGCTAGATCCCATTTCGAGTTCAATGATGTTTCTGAGCAATTCCATTTCGAATACAGAATGATGGTAGCATACTCAGAATTCCAAGATGGCGAGACGACTTGGCTAATGTAGTCCAAGACTTGCTTGCCTGTCAGCATGCTGGGACAGGTCAGGGATTCAAAGATTACAATGTAGAGGAAGCAAACTGAATTTTTGCTTCGGATGCTGGAGCTCCTTTCCTAAACATCAAAGAATGAAGCTACCCTTGGCAAAAATCATAAAGATAAAGCTTGTCCTCCAGTTTCTCTTACTCTGTTTTCTCCTTCCTCTTCTCCAGGTTTAAGTCGGCGGGAAAAGTTTAGAATATTATTTCGATTCTTGTGCTTATCAAAGAGAAATGTTTCCTTCTCCTCTGCTGAGGATTAGAATTCCCTGGGAATTCAGGGACCCTGAAAGCCATATTTCCTTTAGAGTTAAAAGTAAGGAGGGGAAATTCAGGATTAAAAAACAAAACCGAATCCAGGGGGAAGGGAGGACGGGTGGGTGGGGTCAGTCCGGTGCAGCGTGGCCCCAGGGCTCCGGATGTCACCCCGCGGCTCTCGGATCCCCCTCCCAGCAACGTCGCGCCAGGCTCGCCGCGCGCCCAGCCTCCGCACCGGTGGGAGCCGGCCCAGGTTTCCTTCTCCTACCGGGGTCCATCCCTCCCGCCTCACAGCGACCCTCGCTACGCCGAGGCCAGAGCTGTTGTCGCCAAGTTGGTGGTGAGGCCGCGGCCCCCCACTCCGCCTCGGGCCTGAAAGCGCCGGGCTTCCGCCGGCAGGGGGCGTTGCAGCGGCGGCCCGAGGCCCGCGGTGCGGGGACCAACCCGAGGCTGGAACCTCGCACTCAGCGTTGGGGGCGCGCAGCATCGCCGGGCGGGACCGGCCAGGGGTCAGGGGCCAGGGTCCAGGGTCGCGGCACTCGCGGCGGCCTAGCTTGGCTCCGCGGTGCAGCGCCGGCACGCCCGGCCGCGGTCCCGGGCGACTCCCTCGGTGACGCGGGGCGCATTCCTTCCTCTTCCTTTCGCCTCTCCGGCCCCGCCTTCCCTTCCCTCCGCCCACCTCCCCGAAGCGGAGCAGCAGCCGCCAGCCGCGCCGTCATGTCGGCCCCCGCCGAGTCCCCTCATCCGGCCGCCAGCGCCCGGATTTCGCCCAAGCTTGGCGGAGCCACAGCCTCAGGAGCCGACGCGCCCGCAGGCCCGGGCCCGGCGCCGCACCAGCAGAACGGTGAGGCGGCCCGCCCCAGCGGAGCGCGGGGCCTAGCGCCGGCGGGGCAGCCTACGCGGCCGCTCAGGACACACCGGGCCGGGCCCAGAGGGGTGATGGGGCGGGGGATGCCGGGGGTGGGGGCGAGGGTGAGGGAAGCCGCCGACAAGGCCAAGCTGGGGGCGGACTGTGGGGGGGCGCGGGGTGCGGGGCGCGGGGGGGAGGGGACGGGCACCGTGGCGCGGGGGCGGGGGCCGACCCGGGAAAGCTCGGGCCGGGGCTGTTTACGTAATGTGACCCTAGGCCCGAAGGCGTCCGGGGTTAGTAGGGGAGGTGGACAGGGAGGGGCCCAGGTCCGCTTTAAAAACCGTCGTAACCCGGCCTCAGCGCCGGCGAGTTGCCCCGAGCGACCCTTTCGCCGGCGATAAGGCGAGGCCGCGGAGTGCGCGGTCTGGGGAAGCCTGGTGTAGCCGGCGAGCTGCACGGATTGTGCCCTTCCCGTCTCAGGAAAATTGCTTTGATTTCTGCGGCCCAGCGAGCACGTTGCCTTGAAGGGAACTTAAGTTAGCGCTCAAGTTTGTAGACAAAAGGGTGTAAATATGCAACACAAGTGTAATCGTAATCGTGACCCAGTTCGGCCGCAGGCTCTGTCACTGCTGCTGCGGCTGCCGCTCTGGCGTTTGGAGTCTGCTTGTGGTGTTGGAAAGGGAGCAGGTGTCAGACGGATTTAAACGAACACCTTTAGATGGAGGGGGAGGGGGGAACATTTTTTTTTTTTTTTTCCGCCAGCTCCACTTTCAGAAAGACGACAGTGTGCCAGAGTTGGCCCCGCTTGGAGGGAAGCTTTCAAGGCCTTCATACAGGCAGCAGCCAGTGCGATTTGAAAGCCGCGTTCATGCTAAAGTCGTAGCATTTTGGTATGAGGGATATTCAAGTGAAAAACGATCATTTCTAGGATATTTATTCCCTGATCATTGCGATCTGAATGTTTGTGGGTGGCGCCGGGAAAGGAGGACCTCACGTTATAAACTTGATAGTATTTTAGATGAGAACCTTCGAAAGTCATGAAAAAGGCCCTGTTTTTGTAAGAGAACAAAACTACACTAGTACTTTTCAAACAGTTGTTAGACTGACCTGTTTTGTCCAATTTGTTAATGGAAATTCACTGGACTATATAAATCAGTTCAGCCAATATGTGGTTTTTCAGCTGACGCTTTTCAAACATGAATACCATTTATCCCGAGAATCAGAGGTTGAATTTTTTTTTCATAAAAGTGATGTCTTGGGCCGACTATCCTTTGGATCAGCCATACTTGTCAGTATTACATGCTTTACTTCCAGTAGTCATTGTTTACTAGGGTGTAGAGTGAACAGTGTAGTAGATTTTGTGTTCCTGTCCTGAACATTCATAAAGATATTTCTGAGCAGTGTTTGTCCTTGTAAACTTGATATAAATTGTTTTTCCTTTTAAACGATCTTCTGTGTAAAGGAACTGGCACGTTTATTTAAGGAGAGATTGCAAGTCTTTTGGAGTATTGTAAACCCATATTTAACAGTCATCCAAGGATTGTCTTTTCTTGATTTTCTGGGTATGCATTATTTTGTTAGTGAATGATTTTTTTTTTAAGATTTTATTTATTTATTTGACAGAGATCACAAGTAGGCAGAGAGGCAGGCAGAGAAATAGAGGAGGAAGCAGGCTCTCCGCGGAGCAGAGAGTCCAATGTGGGGCTGGATCCCAGGACCCTGGGATCATGACCTGAGCCCAAGGCAGAGGCTTTAACCCACTGAGCCACTCAGGTGCCCTGTGAATGATTTTTTAAAGTGGCAAATACGGATCTTAGCCTTATAAATTTTGTGAAGGCCCAAGAGATGCCAGGATATCTATTGTAATGAGGATATTAAATCTGTTAAGAACATTAGACGCCAAATATAGATGATGCTTTGTTTCTGATGTTTGTAATCATTACTTTAACATAATTCATTACTAGCATTTGTTGCGTATTTACCAGTTGGGTACTTAAGATTAGCCTAGTAGAAATCAGAATCCCTGCCTTTATCCTAAATTCACCCTTATTTTGTTGACATTCAAGTTGATTCTGACCTTGATGGATTTGAAGGGTAGGAATAGGAGGAGGGCAAGACTGTCTTGAGGCAGAGGTTACAGCATGAACTAAAGTCTCTAATTGTGCAAGTGCATGGCATGTTTAGAAACTAAGCTGTCAAGAGGCAAGAAGTGTGCTGGGTAATAGGGAGAACCCAAGGCATTGAAGCTGAAAGGAATACTTAAAAAGGGGTCAGGTTGCAAAAAAGCCTTAAATGTCATTGTCATGGAATTTGGAAATTAAATTCCTCCTACATTCCATCTCCTTCATAGGCCAAGAGAGTAAATTTTACCAGTTCTCATCACAAGAAAAAAAAAATCTGTAATTATGTATGGTGACAGACGTTAACTACACTTATTCTAGTGATCATTTTGGTAATTTATACAAATATTGAATCATGTTGCATACTGGAAACTAATAGAGCGTATGTCAGTTATATCTCAATTTAAAAAAGATAAAGAACTAGAGTCAATTTTTTTGTTGTTTTATGGAAGGTAGTAGCTTAAGTTGAGAAGTAACAAGGTCAAATATAGTTTTGGGTTTTTTTTTTTTTTTTGCTAATCTTAGAAAAGAAATTTTTTGCTGCATTGTATTGGCATTTATAGATAAAGATTAAGCAGTCCTTCGGGGTTTTGGTTTATTCTTTAGGCCTACATGAAACAGTTTGCCTTTTAATGTGTCTCTGTGGAATTCCAGACGTGGTGAAAAGAAACAGGTCAGAAGTGTGCATATGAAACATTACAGGAGACAGAATTGTTAAACTGGAATGGTGTCTAGTGATCACTTATTTTAATGGTTATCCAACATTTTAAAAATCAGATTTAGTTTTTCAAAGAAAGTAGCGGCTAGAGCACTGATGGAGAAATCTGAAAAAAGTGAACCTGCTACAGTTAAAATAGAGGTAGGGGTTTAGGTGTTCTTGGAGTGCAGTCTGAAAAACACCTGGTCCATTTTGTAGGTGTCCAGTTTTGTAGATGAAACCAAGATCCGGAAAGGTTAGGTGGGTATGTTTTTCACCAGTTCCTGTGTAAACTTTGTGAGGGCTGCAGTTTTGTTGCCCTTGTCACTGCTGTATATTCAGGTATTCATTAAACATTTGTTACATCAAGTCCAATTCAGTCTTCCTAATTCCTCCAGTTCTCTTTCTATTAAGAGACTATAGAAAGTCTCTTTAGAGACTTTGACCTATTTTTGCAAGGTTAGGGAATAGGCAGAAAACTGAGACTTCATTATCACTTTTGTTTTCTAGGTTTACCTGCTCACATGCTTTCCCCCCACTCATTTGAAGATACAGTTTGACTTGACCCTGTGACGTAGTTGTCTTAAACTTCCTTTTGTGTACTTGTATTTCTATACTTCAGTTTTTCACTGAGCAGCTTATGGGCTTTCAGAATTATTTATATTTCCATATGAAGTGTTAGTTGAATATTCTTCAGATTTTACTCCACCTTTTGAGATTCTCTCTAAAGCCCAGTCCTCAAAGAAGGGAAGATTGAGTGAAATAATATCCTGGTAATATGATGGTGTAATTCCAAAATTTCTCCCAGTTGACTTAAATTAAAAGAGACATTTTAATTAGCTTATTTATTTATTTATTTTAAAGGTTTTGCTTATTTATTTGACAGAAAGAAAGGCAGCAAGAGAGGGAACCCGAGCAGGGGGAGTGGGAGAGGGAGAAGCAGTCCTCCCACCAAGCAGAGAGCCCGGTGCGGGACTCAGTCCCAGGACCCTGGGATCACAGCCTGCGCCAAAGGCAGAGACTTAACAGACTGAGCCACCCAGGTGCCCCTGAAAGAGATAGTTTAAAAGCTTTTGATGGTGGGGGGGGCACTCAGATTTAACAGTAAACCACTACCGCTTCATTCTATTTAAGAAGCAAATGGTACTCATTTTCAAATGAAAACGTGTTTTCTTCTTTCCATATGCCTTTTCCAGGAATGATACTACTGGCAGTTTTATCATTTCTGTAGCCAGTCATGTGAGAAAGATGAGTTAGTAATGGGAATTACTGGGATCCATTATGGAAGATATAAACATACCTTTCGCTCAGTAGTACTATCTGGTCAGTTATAGGAAACACTTCAGCTTTGAGAGCACATGCAAAATTTAAATGGATAAAAATCTCCCTAGTGTGTCTGAAGTAAGTTCCTTTTGCTCAGAGCAGGATCTGTGTCTCAGGTTTCTAGTCTTCCTTTATAGCTTAGCAGAAGCATCAGGTCCTCTGGTGAAGATATTGCCATGGTGTAATGTAACCATCTGGATACAGCATTTCCTTCTAAGCTGATTAATATCTCGAGAATCTTTTTTTTTTTTTTAAGATTTTATTTATTTATTTGACAGAGAGAGATCACAAGTAGGCAGAGAGGCAGGCAGAGAGAGAGAGGAGGAAGCAGGCTCCCTGCTGAGCAGAGAGCCCCATGCGGGGCTCAATCCCAGGACTCTGAGATCATGACCTGAGCCGAAGGCAGCGGCTTAACCCACTGAGCCACCCAGGCGCCCCAATATCTCGAGAATCTTAAAAATCATTCCTTATATAAACAAGTGCCTTTTATCTGGGTTTAACTTTTCTTTTTCATTGCTGTTTGTGTTGCATTAGTTATTGCGGTATCTTATTCCCACTCCACACCCTCCCTACCCCCTGGTTTCTGAGACTAGATCTGTAATAATTTTTGTAAACCCCATTCCTTGCCACTGATTATAGTATTTCAGCTAACTTCATTTTCCTAATTATCTGTAAACCCTGAAGTATTAGAAGCCTAAAGACACTGAAATTTTTGAGCCAGTCTTCAATGGACTTTTCTAGAAATGAGAGCATCCTCACAGTCAGCCCTGCATGTGAGAGCAGATTGTGTTTTATTCAGAATTGTCAGAAGGTGTGGGCTAGTGAGAAGGTTGATGGCTTTGATACAGCTCCAGGTTTTGTAGAGGTAATTACTTTACATCTCTGAGCTGAAGGGGATAATAATACCTTCCTTCTAGAGTTGTTGAGAGAATTATATTAAATAAGTAACTATTTTTAAAGTACCTGGTGCTTAGCAAAATGAGATACTTAGCAAATGAGAGTCTCCTACATTCCATCTCCTTCAGAATACCAGGATATAATTTCTTCAGATGGTGGAGACTATATGAGTTTTCCTCATCATATTCCCAATGGCAGCAGGCAGTAGGCACTCAACTGAGTAAGTGAACTTGGCTTCATATTCACTATTGTTTTTGAAGACGCCCCTAAAAGGATCTGTGTAGGGCCAGCTCTCCCTATCCTTTCCTATATTTAAGGCTCAATCACTGTTTCCATCTTTTTATTATCTTATTCCCCTGCCCAGCCCTTCCTCCCTCCAACAGATCTGCTCTTGGAAGGTTCCCTCTAATGGCCATCTACCTCAGCTAGCTGGCTTGTGGGAAGGTGGATTTAATTGGTTTCAAGTTTTCTAAAATTCTGTGCTGGAAGGTGCTTGTAATAGGAGCCAAGGAAAAGCAGGATGAGGTAGGGAAGCGAGAGGGAGTAGTAAAATGCCTTGCCTAAGCCAATGGCCAAGTTGTAGCTTGCTTGTTGTTTCTAGTATTTCTGAGAAACAGGTATTGTGAAATGAGCTTTGGAACCTGCAATGCCTGGCCTTTTCACTACTTACCAACTCTTTGAATCTGTATATATTAATGACCTTGCATGTTCTTATTTGTAAAATGATGATAGTGCTACTTCACAGGGTTGTTGTAAGAATCATGTAAGATTATGTAGAGAAAATCAAAGTACTTGGCATGTAGTAGGTTCTCAACCAGTATCTGTTTTCTTTTGGTCCCGTTACTCTTTTTTTTTTTTTTTTTAAGATTTTATTTATTTATTTGACAGAGTGAGAGAGATCACAAGTAGGCAGAGAGGCAGGCAGAGAGAGAGGGGGAAGCAGACTCCCCACTGAGCAGAGAGCCTGATGCGGGGCTTGATCCCAGGATCCTGAGGCCATGGCAGAGACCTAACCCACTGAGCCACCCAGGCACCCCAGTCCCGTTACTCTTAACACTCTTTATTAAAGCAGCCAAAGAGGAGAACTGATGGACTTAATGCAGTGAGATTTCATCCAAATGGTCATATAGACTGTGTCTGGCTCTGTCTGCCAGCAGTGACTGGGACAGTTAGTTTTGTAGCTATTAGTCTTCCATTAGAAAAGAATAATCCAGGGTATCCAGATGTGATTGGAATTCCTCATTTTAAAAAAGATTTATTTTAGAGAGAGAACACGTGGAAGTGGGGTGGGGCAGAGGGAGAAAGAGAGAGAGAATCTTCAAGCAGGCTCCCCACTGAGCACTGAGCCTGATGTGGGGCTCCATCCCAGGACCTTGAGATCATGACTTGAGCCGAAATCAAGAGTCGGACGCTCAACTGACTGAGCCACCCAGGCACCCTAGGAATTCCTCATTTTTAAAATCACTAAGGGGCACCTGGGTGGCTCAGTGGGTTAAGCCTCTGTCTTCAGCTCAGGTCATGATCTCAGGGTCCCGGGATCATGAGTCCCGCATCGGGCTGTCTGCTCAGCAGGGAGCCTGCTTCCCCCTTCTCTCTCTCTGCCTGCCTCTCCTGCCTACTTGTGATCTCTCTCTCTCTCAAATAAATAAACTCTTTTTAAAAAAATAAAAATAAAATCACTAGGGTTGTGGTGGTCATCTGTTTTTTAGGCTTGTAAAAAATGTATATTTTAACAACATTATTGATACTTTATTGCCAGGGGTCCTATATCCAAAATATTGAGTAATCAGTACTACGTGTACTGATGACTGAATGGATACCAGCCTTGACACCAGAACAGGATTCTGTAAGCCTGTAATGTTCCAGGCTTTAGTCTTTTAATTAGCTGGATCATGAGGAGGTCTTGCGGGTCTGGGGCAAGGGACCAGCTTTGTGGGGTATAACGGGAAAGCAGGATCAGGGCTGTGTGACTATTTACTGGTGGCATTCTTTAACAAGAATGATTGTTAAAATGCATAGTAGCTGGATATTGACCTATTTCTTGGTAGTTCAGTGATGAATAAATTGTGTTCTTATATCTGATTCTGCCTCTCCAGGTTAGTATGAATGTGTGTCTGTAGGATAGAGGAGCTTATACTTTGCTGACCTTGATGTTCTTTTTAAGGTGCTGAAAAAAAAAAACTTTAATCTGACTTAAAAAATATTGAAATGTGATTCAAGAAAAGACTAATGAAACAAATATTCTTGATATTAAAAATGTTACTTCTGGGGCACCTGGGTGGCTCAGTGGGTTAAGCCGCTGCTTTCAGCTCAGGTCATGATCTTGGGGTTCTGGGATCGAGTCCCGTATCGGGTTCTCTGCTCCGCAGGGAGCCTGTTTCCTCCTCTTTCTCTCTCTGCTTGCCTCTCTGTCCACTTGTGATCTTTCTCTGTCAAATAAATAAAATCTTAAAAAAAAAAAAAGAAAAAAGAAAAAAAAAGTTACTTCTGGGACGCCTGGGTGGCTCAGTGGGTTAAGCCTCTGCCTTCAGCTTGGGTCATGATCCCAGGGTCCTGGGACGAGCTCTGCATGGGGCTCTCTGCTCGGTGGGGAGCCTGCTTCCCTCTCTCTCTCTCTGCCTGTCTCTCTGCCTACTTGTGATTTCTCTCTCTGTCAAATAAATAAGTAAAATCTTTTAAAAAAATGTTACTTCTCTGACAAGGGAGAAGATGAAGAAACTCATTTAAGGAGAGCTTATGATTTTTTTTATAAATGTATAGTGACTAGATATTCCATAAAATATTTACCTTGTAAATTTGGATTTTCATGTCTGGCTTGCTTACAGCAAGAATAGAATAAATTTTTCTTTGGTGGGAATCTAGTCTCTAGAAAGAGATTATGTCCCTGAGGCAGATATATCCTTTGGGTAGATCTTGTGATAATTTAGTCTTACCAAGAAGGGCATAGATGTCTAGTGATAACCAGAGGCTGTATCTAACTGGTATCTAACTGATGGTATTAGCCAGGCTGACCAGCTAAGTACCTCCATTGAAAGGTATATAGCCTGTTTGTTGAAAATCTTATGTTTATTTCTCAAGTCAGTTTGGTAACAGTGAGTAGATAATGTGTTAGAATAATCTGTTTCCTTTTTTATACAGACATACCTCACTTGAGGCTAAGAATGTAGAAGCTTTTCAGAGATTGTATATAGTCTGAGTTTTTCTGCTTTTCAGTGATTTGTTGATGCTCTTATTGTGAGTCACTGTTAAGCCATTTGGTGGATGCGGTAATTATATTACTTCATAGATTCTAAAACACTTTTTTTTTTCCCACATTTTTATCTCTGAATTTGGGGAGCATCTTAGAATTGGTAATTTTTTTTTTAAGATCTTATTTATTTATTTGTCAGAGAGAGAGAGGCAGGCAGAGGGGGAAGCAGGCCCCTGCTGAGCAAGGCATCCGATGTGGGACTCATCCCAGGATGATCCCAGGACCAGGGATCATGACCTGAGCTGAAGGCAGACGCTTAGCTGACTGTGCCAAACAGGTGTCCCAGAATTGGTGAAATTTTGAAATTGGCTTTACTGAAACTGTAGAAGTTATAGTACAGTTTTTTTTTTTTTTTTTTTTGAAAAGCTGCCATTGACATCTGATGTGGTGAGGTGAGGAATGGCCTGGTACTATGTTCCCATCCTAATCTTTGAAATCTTTGCAGCTAAGATTAGGAAGTGGGGATATTATCCTGGATCTGGGTGGGCCTGATATAATCACAACAGACCTGATTAGAGGGAATCAGAAGGAGTCAGCCAGCAGAGAAAGTAATGAGACCACAGAAGCAGAGGTGGGAGTGATGTGCTTTGAAGATGGAGGAAGGGGACACAAGCCAAGGAATGCAGGTCGCCACTAGAAGCTGAAAAAGGCAGGGAGAGGGATTCTCTTCTTGGAGCCTCAGAAGGAACCATCTCTGCCCATGACACTTGGACCTTAGCCCCATGAACTGATTTTGGGCTTCTGACCTCTGGAACTGTAAAATAATAAATTTGTGTTGTTTTAAGCCACTAAATTTATGGTAATTTGTTATAGTAGCAGAATATACCTTGTACGGGGCGCCTGGGTGGCTCAGTGGGTTAAGCCGCTGCCTTCGGCTCAGGTCATGATCCCAGGTCCTGGGTTCGAGCCCCGCATCGGGTTTTCTGCTCAGCAGGGAGCCTGCTTCCTCCTCTCTCTCTGCCTGCCTCTCTGCCTACTTGTGATTTCTCTCTGTCAAATAAATAAATAAAATCTTTAAAAAAAAAAAAAAGAATATACCTTGTAGGTTTAAAAAGCAGCACCATCAAAACACCTTAGATATAATGAAATACAATATATTACTATTTTTCTTTCGTTTCAAGTGATGTTCTTTTACTTGAATTAGTAGAGTAAAATGTGTAAAATGCCACAGTAAACAAGTTCAAATGTACAAGAACAGATTTGTTCTTGTACTAGAGTGTAAGTTGCTTTAAGTAGCGGAAGCTCTTAAAGTTTTGTGTTCTTTCTTTTTACTTACCATGTAGTCCTTGTTGATCCATCATGATGAGGGAAATGCCTGATTCAGAAATATTTTATGATTATTTACTAGACTTTACTAGACTCAGAATATAGGAATCGTTTCCATGAACCAGGCACTATGCTGAGCTTTAGGGATATGATAGAGCCGAGAGCAAACTAGACTTCTTCTTCACTGAGTTTGCAGTCAGACAGTTACAGTAGCATGTGAAAAGTGCTAGCATTGTGGTCCAGGATACTACAGATGCAACATTAAGTAGCCATTCACTTGCCGGGTTAGCAGATGTTTTCTAGAAGCAGAGCTGACCTGAGATCTGAAGAATGAGTAAAAGTTGATCAGATGAAGCGGGGAAGAGGGAATTTTTGAAGATTCCAAGTGGGGGGGGGGGGTTGGTCAGAGGTGAACAAACACAGTTTGAGAAAAATTTAGTATGGTCAGAGTGCGTGTGGAACAGTGTTTTTCTCAGCCTTTTTATACTCAGGGCTACCTTAGTGCTAAAATTTTAGGTGGTGGCATTCTTGAAGGAATTAAACTTTAGACACTTGTATTTTTAAAAAGCGGATTTTAGAAAAGTATCACATGTTTATTTCCCCTTCAGAAGGCTTTACAAGGCAACTTAACTGTATTCTGCGCTTACCAACCCCTTTGATGGCCTTTTGAGGTAAAACTCTCGCATATACTCTTTCCTGATATGTTGTGGCTTCTTTGCTCCCTTCCTGCTAGGTCATCATTCTGTGTCACTTTGACCTAATGATAGGCTCCTTTGGTTTAATAAAATTACGTTTTATTTACTGATACCTCTGTGTCTCTTAAATAAATAAAATCTTTAAGAAAAAATTTCTTAAAAAACATAAAAAGACTGCAATCAAGGCGTCAGCAGGGCTGAATTCCCTCCTCAAAGCTGAGGGAGAGTATCCAGAGACTATCCGTTTCTTTGCCTTTTCCCACTTTTAGAGGCTGCCTGCATTCCTTGATTCATGGTCCCCTCTTTCTGTCTACAGAGCCAGCAACATCTGGCGCCATCTCTTAGGATCTTCTGTAGTCACACCTCTCTGACTCTTTTCTGCTTTTAAGGACTCTTACAATTACGTTGAGCTCACCTGGATAATCCAGGCTTTTCTCCTGATTTTAAGGTCCGCTGATTAATGATCCTGATACAGTCTGCAACCTCAGCTCCCTTTGCCATGTAATGTATCATATTCACATGTTCTGTTGAGTAGGACATGGACATTTTGGCGGTGGGGCGGGGGTGAATTATTGTGGCTCCCAATGTCTTACAGACTTACGTTTAAAATTTTGAATTTTTTCTTGATGGCAAGAAAAACCATTAGAAAACTTTAAACAGAGAAATAACATGACCAGATTTGCTTTTTAGGAAGATCACTCGGGTTATGTGTGGTGCAATCATTTGTCTAAAAAATAGTGTCATAGAGGGGCGCCTGGGTGGCCCAGTCAGTTAAGTGTCTGCCTTCAGCTTAGGTCATGATCTCGGGGTCCTGGGGTCGAGCCCCATATCAGGCTCCCCGCTCAGAGGGGAGTCTGTTTCCTTCATCATGCTCCACTCCCTGCCCCAGCTTATGTGTGTACACACTCCCTCTCTTTCTCAAATGAATAAATAAAATTTTTTAAAAGTTGTGTCAGTTTAGTAAGTCATTGCCAGCACTTTTTTCCGTTTATGCTTTAAAAGCTTATTTTGCAATAATTTTTAGATTTGCAGAATTGTTGCAAAGATAGTACAGAAAATGCCTTGTTCTTCACTCAGCTTCCTCTAAGTATTACATCTTCTCATGTCTTAACATCTAACAAAATCATGGTACATTTATCAAAACTAGGAAATTAACATTGCTGAAATACCATTAGCTAAAACTATACCATTTCCACTATTTTTTTTTTCTGTTCCTGAATACAGTCCAAGGTATCTTGTTGCATTTAGTTGTCATGTCTCCTTAGCTTCCTCTGATCTGTGACAGAGCCTTCGTTTTTTGTTTGTCTTTAGGGCTTTGACAGGACCAGTAAGTTATTTTGTAGACAGTTCCTCACTTTGCTGATGCTTTCCCATGATAGGCTGGGTGGATTCTTAAGAATTTATGAATTTTTATGAATTCATGAATTTTTAGGAAGAATAGCACAGAGGTGAAGTGTCCTTATCACATCGTATCATATCAGGGATTATATGTATCCGCTTGTTTTATTACCAGTTTTGTTAATCTCTTGGACACTTGATTGAAGTATCTTAGCTCAGACCTCTATAACAAAATGCCATAGATGGGGCGCCTGGGTGGCTCAGTCATTAAGCATCTCCTTCTTATAAGGATACTAATTCCATCATGAGGGTCCTACCCTTGTGACCTGTTCTAAGTCTAATTACTTCCCAGAGGCCCCATCTTAAAACTATCAAATTGGGGGATAGAGTTTCAACTTATGAATTTGAGAGGACATATTCAGTCTCTAATAGAGGCTGCCAAGTTCCTCCACTGCAAAATTAATATTTTTTTTCCTACTGTTTGTTAGGAGTAACTTAACTTCAGCCCACATTCAACAGAAGGGGATTAAGAATTACACTCTTCTTTCTGCAGTTAGGTGTATCAAATAATTTGTAGGTATATGCTGAAATCACAGTAATTCGTAAATATTCTTGGGGAGATACTTTACTATCCTGCTGCTTCTTAAAATTTTATCCACTAATTTTAGCATTCCTCAGTGGCTCGCACCTGCAGTGATTTTTACTATGGAATTCTAATGGTAATTTTCTCTTTTCCTCGTTTATTCTACATTTATTATTTGGAATTTTTCCATATTTTTCCATAAGGAAGACTTGCCCTCTTTTTTTCATTTTAAAGTATTTTTAGTCATTTATATTATTTTGGACTCATGAATATTTACTTTATTCTTTGAATTATAATATAGCACTATCATTATTTATATTTGTTGCTCAAATTGTTACAGTTTTAGCCATTGACATCTCTTTGAGGTTGTCTCCTGTGTTTCTCTGCTGCCACTGTTGTGCTTTTCGACTGCTTCCCTACTTTCTTTTTTTTTTTTTAATTTTTAAAATTTTTTATAAACATATAATGTATTATTAGCCCCAGGGGTACAGGTCTGTGAATCGCCAGGTTTACATCACAGCACTCACCATAGCACATACCCTCCCCAATGTCCATAACCCCACCACCCTCTCCCGACCCCCCTCCCGCCAGCAACCCTTCAGTTTATTTTGTGAGATTAAGAGTCTCTTATGGTTTGTCTCCCTCCCAATCCCATCTTGTTTCATTTATTCTTTTCCTATCCCCCAAACCCCCCCACTTTGCATCTCTACTTCCTCATATCAGGGAGATCATATGATAGTTGTCATTCTCTGATTGACTTACTTTGCTAAGCATAATACCCTCCAGTTCTATCCACGTCGTCACAACTGGCAAGATTTCATTTCTTTTGATGGCTGCATAGTATTCCATTGTATATATATACCACATCTTTCTCCATTCATCTGTTGATGGACATCTAGGTTCTTTCCATAGTTTGGCTATTGTAGACATTGCTGCTATAAACATTCGGGTGCACGTGCCCCTTCGGATCACTACGTTTGTATCTTTAGGGTAAATACCCAGTAGTGCCATTGCTGGGTTGTAGGGTAGTTCTATTTTCAACATTTTGAGGAACCTCCATGCTGTTTTCCAGAGTGGTTGCACCAGCTTGCATTCCCACCAACAGTGTAGGAGGGTTCCCCTTTCTCAGCATCCTTGCCAGCATCTTGTCATTTCCTGACTTGTTAACTTTAGCCATTCTGACTGGTGTGAGGTGATATCTCAGTGTGGTTTTGATTTGTATTTCCCTGATGCCGAGTGATGTGGAGCACTTTTTCATGTGTCTCTTGGCCATCTGGATGTCTTCTTTGCAGAAATGTATGTTCATGTCCTCTGCCCATTTCTTTTTTTTTTTTTTTTAAAGATTTTATTTATTTGACAGAGAGATCACAAGCAGGCAGAGAGGCAGGCAGAGAGGAGGAAGCAGGCTCCCTGCTGAGCAGAGAGCCCGATGCGGGGCTCGATCCCAGGACTCTGAGATCATGACCTGAGCCGAAGGCAGCGGCTTAACCCACTGAGCCACCCAGGCGCCCCATCCTCTGCCCATTTCTTGATTGGATTATTTGTTCTTTGGGTGTTGAGTTTGCTAAGCTCTTTATAGATTTTGGATACTAGCCCTTTATCTGATACGTCATTTGCAAATATCTTCTCCCATTCTGTCAGTTATCTTTTGGTTTTGTTAACTGTTTCCTTTGCTCTGCAAAAGCTTTTGATCTTGATGAAATCCCAATAGTTCATTTTTGCCCTTGCTTCCCTTGCCTTTGGCAGTGTTGCTAGGAAGAAGTTGCTGCGGCTGAGGTCGAAGAGGTTGCTGCCTGTGTTCTCCTCAAGGATTTTGATGGATTCCTTTCTCACCTTGAGGTCCTTCATCCATTTTGAGTCTATTTTTGTGTGTGGTGTAAGGAAATGGTCCGGTTTCATTTTTCTGTGTGTGGCTGTCCAATTTTCCCAACACCATTTGTTGAAGAGGTTGTCTTTTTTCCATTGGATATTCTTTCCTGCTTTGTCGAAGATGAGTTGACCATAGAGTTGAGGGTCTATTTCTGGGCTCTCTGTTCCATTGATCTATGTGTCTGTTTTTGTGCCAGTACCATGCTGTCTTGATGATGACAGCTTTGTAATAGAGCTTGAAGTCCGGAATTGTGATGCCACCAACTTTGGCTTTCTTTTTCAATATTCCTTTGGCTAGTCGAGGTCTTTTCTGAATCCATATAAATTTTAGGATTATTTGTTCCATTTCTTTGAAAAGAATGGGTGGGATTTTGATAGGGATTGCATGAAATGTCTAGATTGCTTTAGGTAGCATAGACATTTTCACAATATTTGTTCTTCCAATCCATGCTTCCCTACTTTCTGACACTTCAAGATACTCCATTTGTCCTTGCCCTATCCCAGCACCAGAGTCAGTCCTTTGTCCTAGGAGCCCTGGTTCCTTCTTTCAGGGCATGGTATTTAGAAACTGAGAATTGGGCCCTGAAAATATTGTAGCTCCTGGCATATCACTACCTCAAGTCTTTCTCAGTAGACAGAGTCAGGAGACATATATTTATCTACTAAATTATGTATGTAAACATCTCTATAATTATATCTACATCTGTCCCTCTGTGTATATATATTACCTAAACATCCTTCAGTTAGGTTATCCTACATGTAATGCAATTAGACTGATCTATCAGTTTTTATTCTATCTATCCTAGATTATCTTTTTTTTTAGAAGTTTGTGCATAGTAGCTTCTAGTTTGTTTGATTTTTTTTTTTATTTTATTCATTCATTTGACAGACAGAGATCACAGAGAAGCAGGCAGAGAGAGAGGAGGAAGCAGGCTCCCTGCTGAGCAGAGAGCCCGACACAGGGCTTGATCCCAGGACCCCAGGACCATGACCTGAGCCAAAGGCAGAGGCTTTAACCCACTGAGCCACCCAGGCACCCCCTATCCTAGATTATCTTGACATCCTGGTTGATTTTTTTTTTTTAACAAAAATTTGCATATAGTACAACTTGCTTGTATTCTTTGTAGTGTGCAGCTCCATGGGTTTTGACAAATGCATGCAGTCAAGTATCTACCACCACATTATCATATAGATCAGTTCTGTTACTATAAAATGGCCCTAACGTATCCTGTTGAAATCCTCATCTCTTCCTGTACCAGCCCTGACAACTATTGCTCCGTTTTCCAATTCTGTCATTCTGCTTTTCGAGAATGTCATATAAATGGCATCATAAAATATGTAGTCTTTTAGTTCTCGTTTCTCTCACTGAGTTACATTCATCTGTGCTGTTGCATGAATCGGTTGTCTGTTCCCTTTTATTGCTGTGTACTATTCAATTGTATGTGTGTACTGGGATTGTGTAACAATCCTCTGTTGAATATCTTGATTGTTTCTTGTTTTTGCTGATTGTGAATAAAGCAGTTGTAAACATTCATGTACTGGTTTTTGTGGGAGCACAAGTTTTTGGCTCACTTAGGTTAAACATGTCGGAGTAGCACTGCTGGGTCAAATGGTAAATACAGTTGATTGTGAACAACACAGGTTTAAACTGCATGAGTCCACTTATGCAGATTTTTTTCAATAAATACAATACAGTACTATAAATGTGTTCTCTTCCTTATGATTTTCTTAGTAACATTTTCTTTTTTATAGCTTACTTTAGTATAGTAATGTACAAAATATATGTTAAGGTTATGTTACTGGTAAGGCTTCTGGTCAATAGTAGACTATTGGTAGTTAAGTTTTGGGGGAGTCAAAAGTTATACTCAAATCAACTGTGCAGGGTGTTCTTGCTCCTAATCTCTGTGTTGTTCAGGGGTCTGTGTTGTTTTTTATTTGACAGAGAGAGACACAGCAAGAGAATGAACACAAGCAGGGGGAGTGTGAGAGGGAGAAGCAGGCTTCCACACAGCAGGGAACCTGATGCAGGGCTCAGTCTTAGGACCCTGGGATCATGATACTTAACAACTGAGCCACCAAGGCGCCCCTATATTTAACTTTAACAGAACTTGCCAAACTATTTTCCAAGGTGGCAAAATAGTACTATTTTGCATTCCCTCCAGTAATGAATGAGAGTTCTTGTTGCACCACATCTTTGCCAACATTTGATATTCTGTGATTTTTTGGGGTGGGGTTTAGTTAGTCTAATGGGTGTATAGCAGTATTTCATGGTTTAATTTGCATTCCCTAATGATTAATGATGAGCATCTTTGTGTATGTTTATTGTCATCCCTATATCTTCTTTGGTGACTCTATTTTCAGACCTTTTACCAGTTTTTTGGTTGGATTATTATTTCTTAATAAATTCTGGATACAAATCATTGGGCATGTGATTTGCAAATGTTATCCCCTTGTCTGTAGCTTGTCTTATAATCCTCTTGGTGGTTTTTGTAAATTGAAGGTTTTTAATTTGATAAAGTCGCTTTTCTCAATATTTTCTGTTCTTTTTTTTTTTTTTTAAGATTTTATTTATTTAGTTGACAGACAGAGATCACAAGCAGGCAGAGAGTCAGGCGAGAGAGAGAAAGAAGCAGGCTCCCTGCTGAGCAGAGAGCCGGCTGCAGGGCTGCATCCCAGGACCCTGGGATCATGACCTGGGCAGAAGGCAGAGGCTTTAACCCACTGAGCCACCCAGGCTCCCCAGTATTTTCTGTTCTTAATCATGCCTACATAATCTTCTATACTTTCTTCTGGGAGTTTTTAAATTTGGCTTTCAAAAATAAATAAGTGAATGAATGAATGAATGAATGAATGAATAAATAAATAAATTTGACTTTCAGATCTATGAGTCATTTTGACTTAAATTTTGCTTAAGACCTGAGATATGTTGTGGTTCATTTTTTGAATATGGACCACAGCAGCAACATTTGTTGGAAATACTATCTGTTCTTCATTGAATTGGCTTGACAGCTTTGTCAAAAATCAGTTGACTGTATTTTTGTGGCTCTATTTCCAGAGCCCCTTTTTTCTTATGTTCTACGTGTCTGTCCTTTCACTGGTACCACACTTTTTTGGATTATTGTAGCATATAAAGCAAACCTTGAAATTGGGTAATATGAGTCCTCCAACTGTGCTTTTTCAGAGTTGTTGAGATTTTAGTATCTTTGCCTTTCCATAGAAGTTTTAGAATCAGCTTGTTGATATGTATAAAAGAGCCTATTGGTATTTTTTTTTAAGATTTTATTTATTTATCTGTCAGAGAGAGAGAGGGAGAGAGAGCAAGCACAGGCAGACAGAATGGCAGGCAGAGGCAGAGGGAGAAGCAGGCTCCCTGATAAGCAAGGAGCCCAATGTGGGACTCGATCCCAGGACGCTGGGATCATGACCTGAGCCAAAGGCAGCTGCTTAACCAACTGAGCCACCCAGGTGTCCCCTATTGGTATTTTTATCAGGATAACATCAAACTTAAAGATCAAAACTGAGATAATTTATATCTTAATACCAAGTTTTTCAGTCCACAAATACAGTATATCATTCCATTTTTTTAAAGAAATCCTTGCTTTCCTCAGTGTTTTGTAGTTTTCAGCATATAGGTCCTTCACATATTTCATTAAATTTATATTTTAAGTACTTTCTTGTGATACTATAAATAGTACTGTTTTTTAAAAATTGTGAATCCTGTTTGTTCGTTATTTAGTGTGAGAAGTGCATTTGACTCTTACATACCGATCTTCTGTCTTGTGACTTTGATAAACTCACTTATTAGTTCCAGGCTTTTCTTTTGTGTGTTTTTCTCTTTTTTTTAAAATCCTGTCATTCTGTAAATACCGTTTTATTCTTAATGGTCTGTGTGCCATTTATTTCTTTTTCTTGCCTTACTAAAGTACGTGGTAAATCCTGAACTTTATTGAGTAGGGGAGTGGCTTTTATTTTCTTACTGTGAGTGTGTGGTAGTGAAGAATATGGTAATTACTAGTGTTGCTTAGTGCCATTACTTCAGTTTATGCCACAGGACCAGCGTGTTACCCGTCATTGCTTTTGTGCCATTAGTACAAATGTCACCACAGTGAAGAAGGCAGATATTTTAATATTGTTATGAAAGTAGTTTTTACCTGTGGATCCCCCAGGAGTCTCCAGTATTACCATTTTTTGAGAATTGCTGTTCTATATCCTTACTGTATGCATTTCCTAGGTCGGCTGTAACAAAGTACTACAAACTGGGTAGCCTAAAACAACAGAAATTTATTCTCTTCTGGTTCTGGAGACTAGAAGTCTGCAGTTAAGGTGTTTGGCAAGGCCACATTCTCTCTTTAAGGGAGAATCTTTTTTTTTGCCTCTTCCAGCTTTTGGTTGGCTGTTGACATTCCCTATATTTTGGCCACATCAATCTGCTTTATCCTCTCATTGCCTTTTCTTTGATGTGTATGTCTTCTCTTTATGTGCATCTTACAAAGATATATGTGATGGCATTTAGGACCCACTCAGATAATCTCACAGTCCTTAACTTAGTTGTGTGTTTTCTGTCATAAAAGATAATATTGGTCCTTTCCCATATAAAAGCATTTTTTACACATTCTGGGGATTAGGATGTGGATGTATCTTTTGGGAGGCTGCTGTTCAACCTACTACCCTTATTCATTGCATAAATGTTAGACTGCTTCCCCCGGTTTCTAAAATTTTATTTTCCTTCAGTCTTCTCTACTTTTTTAATTAGATCATTTTATTTATTAATTATTCATTTTGAAGTAAGCTCTACATCCAACGTAGTGCTTGAACTCATAACCCCAAGATCAAGAGTCGTGTGGTCTACTGACTGAGCCAGCAGGTGCCCCAAAATTAGATCATTTTTTTTAAATTAAAGATTTTGTTTATTTATTTGACAGAAAGAGACACAGCGAGAGAGGGAACACACGCAGGGAGAGTGGGAGAGGGAGAAACAGGCTTCTTGCCAAGCAGGGAACCGGATGCAGACCTCTATCCCAGGACCTTGGGATCATGTCTTGAGCCGAAGGCAGACATTGAACAACTGAGCCACCCAGGCACCCCAAAATTAGATCATTTTATTGATTATTCTTCAGGTTTATTGATTTTTTTCTTCTGTCATACTGTTGAAGCCATCTAACATAATTATTTCAGCTTTATTTTGATTTTCATTTTCATTTGATTTCATTTTCAAAATAGTTTTCATTTTGAATGAAAATGATTCACTTTGAATCTGGTCTCTGCCTGATTTTTTTTTTTACCGAACATCTCAGTGTCTCTACTTTGTCTATACAGTTAGTTAACCTGCCAGCTAGGGATTTGACCCAACAATTGTAACTGACAAGAAATAAGTTTCAGGGAAATAAAATGAATGAACACACAGACTTACCTACAAATGTATTTATCATTGTGTAGGTTAATGTTTTTTTAAAAAATGGAAAATAACCTAAATGGTGATAAATAGAAAAGTGATTAAAATATGGTAAATTTATATAATGGTTATTATTCAGACATTTAAAAATCATGATGAAAAGATATTCAATTCAGGCTACTTAAACAAATCATTTAAAAATGTAAATTATAATTCTACTTCTGTTTAAATTAGATAAATCCAAGGAGAAATTACTGGGTTATTGATAGTAGTTATCTCAGGTGGTAAGTTTATGGATGGTTTTTATTTGATAATTTCCTGTACCTCTTTCTGCAATGACTATATATAACATTTGTAGTTAGAAAAACACTTTTCTAGGGTTATTTTTCAAAAATTTGACTATCCACATATGTAACTAGTTTATCCTTTCCTCCACAGCCTTTGTCTCTATTTTAGAAGTATTAAAATACCAGCAGTCTAATACGCTGCAGAGCCATTTTGCTTTTTTTTTTTAAGATTTTATTTATTTGAGATGGAGAGAAAGAGAGATTGAGAGAACGAGTGAGGGGAGAGGCAGAAGAAGCAGGCTCCCTGCAGAATAGGGAGCCTAACATGGGACTTGATCCCAGAATGCTGGGATCATGACCTGAGCCAAAGGCAGATGCTTAACCAACTGAGCCACCCAGGTACCCCTGCAGAACCACTTTTTTTTTTTTTTTAAAGATTTTATTTATTTGAGAGAGAGAGTGAGAGAAAGCATGAGAACAGAGAAGGTCAGAAGGAGAAGCTGACTCCCCATGGAGTTGGGAGCCCGATGCTGGACTCGATCCCAGGACTCTGGAACCATGACCTGAGCTGAAGGCAGTTGCTTAACCAACCGAGGCACCCAGGCTCCCCAGAACCATTTTTAATCCAAAAAAATATGTGCATCTAAATTATCCCAGAAAGCCAGTTCTTTTTCTTTTTTCTTTTCTTTTTTTTTTTTTTTCTAAGAACTCAGTATCATTAACTAGTGAATTATTGAACACTACATCAAAAACTAATGATGTACTGTATGGTGGCTAATTGAACATAATAAAAAAATCAGTAGCATTAATAAAATTTAGTAGTACCTCCAAATACTTTTTATAATTAATGTTTCTACTAATGTCCAACTTAATGTTTAGGCCTAGGTTGAAGTCATTTTATACACACTGATATTCTCCTTTCTGTTTATATTTTTCTGTCTTAATAGTTATATTCAGTAGGAACTTAATAGCTTACACATGTAATTTTAGATAGCAAAAAGAAGTAAAATCAATTTTGATTTATCCAATTATCACAATATATAAAACATCATTTTAACATGTATTCAATATTTAAAAATTACTGAGATATCTTAGTTTTTTTGCTCAATTCAGATTAGTTATATTCTAGTACATAATAACCACGTGTCACTGGTGGCTGCCATATTGGATAGTGCAGGTCTATAGCACATGTGTATGATTCCAGGTGTTTTTACCTCTTGTGATAGATCCAGTTTTCAGCACTTAGTTGTTGTTTTTTTTCCTTTCATTCTTTCCTAGTGTACCTGATTCAATTTTTTAATATTTTCTTTATGCTTTATAGCTCCCAAGTAATATATTCTAGGAAGGAACTATTTTTCTAATAGAATAGAATAACTTAGTGCATTCTCTACATATGTACACATACTATGTTTAACTTATTTGAAGATAATACTTTCTTATGTAAGACTTACTGAAACTATGATGTCTGGAGTTTTAAGAATATAATGCATTTTTATGTTAGGTAAAGGTGGATGTTTTTCAGTTTTAGAATCTGGAATCTGAACCTTTTTTTAAAAAAAAGATTTAATTTGTCAGAGAGAGAGAGAGTACACAATTAGGGGGAGTGGCAGGCAGAGGGAGAAGCAAACTCCCTGCTGAGCAAGGAGCCCAATGCAGGACTTGATTCCAGGACCCTGGGATCATGACCTGAGCCAAAGGCAGGCACTTAAGTGACTGAGCCACCTAGGTGTCCCTGGATTCTAACTTTTAAAAAAAGTAGTTACTGCTTTCAGTTACTGTTGCTACATAATAAATTATTCCAAAATTTTATAGTTGAAAATAAGTATTTTATTATGCTCACAGATTCTGTTGATCAGGAATTTGCACAGGGCAGTACCAAGATGGCTTTTCTCTGTTCTGTGATGTCTAGGGCCTCAGCTTCGCAGACTCAGAGGTGTTTTGATGGCTAATGACTCAAAATCTCCAAACTTCAAACCTGGGTGCCTAAAGGTGACCTCTCCATGTGGTTTGACTTCCCCAAACCATGGTAGCTGTGGAATAATTGGACTTCCTACATATCTAGCTGCTCAGGGATCCACATGCAAATGTTCCATCAAACACAGAAACTGAATTTTCTCTGACCAAGCAGGGAAATCACATAGCTTTGCTTCTGCCAGTCTTTCTTGGTGGAACTGTGATAAGCCTGCACAAATTCAGGGGAAGTAGACAGATTTCACCCTTTAGTCCCCACAGTATCAAAGAATTTGGAGACCATGTTTTAAAACTGTCACAGTTACTGAGGGAATTATAGGAAATACAGGCAAATGAAACTGCTAATACTAATGAAATGTCCATGATTTATAGATTGTGTTAAAAATAAAAGAGCATAGGTTTATATGACTTATGTATTTATCATATTTGCCAGGCTTGGTTTTAGTATATGCAGAAGAAATAAGACTTTAATATTAGTTTTGGTATTATACCATAATAAAATTAGGAGAGTTATCGAATACATTTTAAAGTTGAAGAAAATGTGTTGCTTGTTAGGTCACAGTAAGACAAAATTTTTAAAAATATTTTTACATGTCCTAGATACCATTTTCTTTTCATTTAAGCTGATCCTTATGTTTATTTTTTTTTAAAGTAGAAGCTTTTGAAAGTTGATTCGAAGGACAGTGAGTGGCACATAATGTAATGTAATATGTTTAATGATATAATATGATATAATATTAAACAAAAATATTAAATTAAACAATATTAAATTAATAATTAAATTAATAATTAATAAAAATATTAAATTAACAAAATATTAAACAAAAGTAATACTAAGGTTAATATTAATTTGAATGGTATTGATAAAAATACGTTCTGTAGTGATCAAGGAAATAAATATGTCAGTGGAAGTATTAAAAGCATTAGAGGAAAATGAGTATATATTTATATAACATTAGAAAAGGGAAGGCTCTTTAAGTATGATTTTAAAATGAACGAGGTCAAAAAATAGTAACCTGATGGAAAATACGTGTAGTACATAATAATAATTTAAGGTTAAATTTTTTAATATACAAGAACATATATAAATAATTATGGAAAGCACAAGACTGTGAGAAAAGGGCAAATAACAGAGAAGACACCTAAGTAGTTAAGAAATATCTGGAAAGAGTCTCAGCATTACTCAGTTAAGTACTGCAACCTGAAATGTTTCTCTCCTATCAGATTGGCAAAGATTGAAATGTTACTCAATGTTGGGAAGATGAGGCACTCCTAAGCATTATTCATAGGAGGTATGAATTGATAGACTTCTGAAAGATATTTGACAGTAATTGTCAATCTTAAAAGCACAATCCCTTTGAACTCCCAGTTTCACTTCTAGGAGCTTATCCTACGGATTCATTACAGAGGTTGACCTCATAAATGTAAATTAGTTCAGTCCCTGAAATAAATATTCATCAAAGGAGATTTAGTAAATAATGGTACATTTCTAATGAAATACTGTGTAGATTTTTAGAAGAATAGTGAAGATTTATGTATGCTAATAGAAGGATATTCAGGACACATTAAGTAAAAGAAAAGCAGGTTGTGGAACTGTGTCATGAAGGATATAAAAAAGCCATTAAGTAATAGATCCATGTGGAAAGAAGGATATTAGCTACCAGGGAAAGAGGGGTAGTTGTACTTTTTACTTTGTATTCTTCATTATTTGAATTTTTTTTTTTTTTTACAATGGGTATATTGTTACTTTTATAGTTTAAAAGAAGCTAATAACAAAGGTTTGCACTCTCTATACTGGGTATAATAGTTATCTATTGTTGCATAACAAAATACCCCCCAGATTTAGTGGCTTAAATAGCAAATATTTGATCTCAGAGTTTCTGAGGGACATGAACTTGGGAGCAAACTTGCTGGGTGGTTCTGACTTTGGATGTTATTAGATTGTAGTCAAGCTGTCAGCTGGGGCTATAGTTTTCTCAAGACTCTACTGGGTATGAAGAATCTGCTCCGAAGTTCACTGATGGGGTTGGTGCAGCCCAGTTTCTCTTTGGCTATTGGCCACAGCGTTCAGTTCCTTACCTCATGGATTTTTCCATAGGGCTCTTCACAACTTGGCAGCATTGTTCAAACTGAGTGATCTAAGAGAGGGAAACCAGCACCCAAGATCAGGCTAATCTTGAAAGTGATACATCATTACCTCTCCGACATGGTTTTGGTCCTGCAAATCAGTCTTGGTATATTGTGGGACGGTGTGAATTCATATACAAGTGTATGAATACCAGGATGTAGGTATCACTGGGGGCCATCTTGGAGGCTGGCTACCACAGTGGGTCTATAACAGTATTATCTTTTGTGACTATTGGAGAAGTAAATTAATTAGGGGGACATTTGATGGGAACGTTGCTTAAAAATTAGTTATCTCCTTGCCAATTCCTGTGTTTGCTCTTCTTTTTTAGGTCCAGCACAGAATCAAATGCAGGTTCCATCAGGGTATGGAGTGCATCCTCAAAACTACATTGCTCCCTCAGGACATTATCCTCAAGGACCTGGGAAGATGACCTCATTGCCGTTGGATAGCCAGTGTGGTGATTACTACTCTGGTCTCTATACGGTACCGACACAAAATGTGGTGACTCCTAATACAGCAAATCAACAACCAGGAGCACAGCACATGTATGGCAGGGGTCCTCCTGCACCTCATATAGTGGGATCCACTCCGGGATCTTTCCAGGGTGCCGCATCACCAACATTGCATTTGCATACTAGTGCCGCCCAGCGGTACTCCCATTTTGTGAATCACTACAGTAGCCCAGCCGTGTACTCTGCCAACTCTTCTGTTGCTTCTCAGGGATTTCCCTCTACCTGTGCTCACTACGCTATGTCAACTGTTTCTACTGCTGCATATCCTAGTGTTTCATATCCCTCTCTGCCTGCCGGTGATCCATATGGGCAACAAATGTTTACCTCACAGAATGCTCCAACGGTCAGGCCACTGAGAGAGAATTCATTTTCTGGTCATAGTACAGCCATCAGTCATCCCTCACCACTTCCACCTCCTCCATCACACCAGTACCACCAGCAGCAGAGTCTTTCAGGATGCAGTACTCTCTCGTGGTCAGCTTCAGGCCTTCCATCAACCCAGCATAATATCGTCCGAAACCACACTGGCTCCCTGGCAACAGCCAACAGCAACCCAACAAATACTGGTAGGTTGAATGGAAAGTTCACCAAAGCATGCCTGAAAATCATTGCATTTCCAATCAGGTTTTTATTTGCATGAAGATTTAAGATGATATTGCCTAATAGAAAAAGTGGAAATTAGCTCACCTTTGCAGTTTATTTGCTTTATTTATTGTGGTGTTTTAGCAACATCTCCCTGAACCCTTACCCTTGCCCTATTCAGTTAGCCACCCAACCACCAACCGTGCATAGTTATGTTCCTTATCATGACTGGATCTTAGTCGATATTTATTGATAAATTTTATGCCTCTGCAGTGGTTGTCCTTAGTATGAGTTAGGTCAAGGGCAAAATAGGAGGGTCCGTTTGGGCATATGCTTTGTTAGCCACTACTTTCTTTTTTATATTGTTCAACCTTAGGACAGTTACTATTCCAGCCTACTCACTATATATAGAATACCACCGTGGTTTCTCTAAGTGAACCCCTATTAATGATGCTCACAGAAGATAATATATATGTATATAATATGTAGGAATACATACTAAAGCTTATGTTTCCTCTTCCCAAATTGGTAAATTAGGATGGAGGCTGGGGAAGATGAAGAAAGATTCTTGAAGAATAGTCTTGTAGTTAATCTTTCTGACCTTCTTAAACCAAGATGTAGTTAAATTTATTGGTTTAAAAATTATGTAAATTATGTGGTCTTTTTAGTGTGGGCTTTCCATATCATGTACTCATTTTAATTCAGCTTGTAAGCTTGAACTTAACAACATACCCTCTTGAACTGAATGAAAATGTATGTAAAGAATGGGAACTGGTGAAGCTGTGGTAGTTTTCTGAATGTTGCCTTTAAATTCTGTATCAGAGTCCAAATAGCCCTAAGTCAAGGATGCCATTGAAAAATATCCTTCCCTGGACAGTTAGATTATTTAAAATTAGAACTTCAGAATGTTGTATCTGAATATATTTGAGATCATCTGTTCTTTCATTGCTGTTATTTAGAAACCCTTTTGGCTGCAATCAACTAATAGTGGTTTAAACAAAAAAGGTGGTATTTTTCTCACATAACAAGAAGTCTCGGTAAATGTAGTGGATCCAGACGTCCTCTGTGTCTTTTCTCTCCCTGGTCTACCATTCTTTGCATGTTGGTTTCCAGAAACTTCTGTACCTGTAGACATCAAGTCAGAGTTAAAAGCAGGAAGAAGGGAAAGGAAAGAAGATGGGGTGATGGCACTGGCAGACTTTCCCTATCATTTGCCATAGCTGTTTATTTTTTTTTAATTTAATTTTATTTTTAATAAACATATATTTTAATCCCCAGGGGTACAGGTCTGTGAATCGCCAGGTTTACACACTTCACAGCACTCACCATAGCACATACCCTCCCCAATGCCATAGCTGTTTTAAAAGAGAATCCCTTGGGGCGCCTGGGTGGCTCAGTGGGTTAAGCCTCTGCCTTCGGCTTAGGTCAGGATCTCAGGGTCTTGGGATCCAGCCCTGCCTCAGGCTCTCTGCTCGGTGGGAAGCCTGCTTCCTCCCCTCACTCTCCCTGCCTGCCTCTTTGTCTACTTGTGATCTTTGTCAAATAAATAAAATCTTAAAAAAAAAAAAAGAGAGAGCGAGAATCCCTTATTTTAGGGAAGGTTAGAAAATGAATACTTACCTTTGTAGCCTTCACGGTAGACGCGGGTAGGAAAGAAGGGGGTTGGCATTGACTGGGTCTTGGGTGAATCAACCTAAAGCATCTGTCACAGTTCCCAAATGTGGCTGTGCACAGATTGTGATCTTCAACCTTACTTACTGAGCTAGAATAGAATCTCATTCTCCAGGCTCGTCTTGGGAATCTGTATTTCTGACTTGATCTTGTCATGATGCCTAGTAAAAAAGGTCAGTTTTTTTGTTTGTTTGTTTTTTAAACAAATGAGGAAAGCTATCCAAGTTGGGTTGCCTGCTTGTGGTCATTAATATTAGAAACCCAAGTTTGTCCTGGAGCTCAGTTTCTTTGACTCTCAGCCTTCCCTTCTCAGAGTCAGGGCTTTCTGTCTTCTAAAAATTCTGGTTTTTTTTCCTCTCTTCTTTCAGCAGTCTGTTTACAGATCAGCTTATCCTAAGGTCTCTGTGACTTAAGGATTTTGTGACTTTCGGGACAAAAAAAAAAGAAAGAAAGAAATACACGTAATTCCTATCTTATTTCTGAGATGGGAATGGAATCCTGGATGGAACCAATTATCCTGAGATAAAGGATTAGGGAAATATGGGGTCACTTGGCTAATGAACAGAATACCTAACTGGGAAACACTATCCCTGAAAAAAATATTAAATAAAGAATACAAATAATTACAAAATTACCTTCTATTTGAATAACTAGTAATTAGTTCTTCATATAGAGAGATGGGCTATATTTCCATTCTTTTAATCTTAGTGCTATACTGTGAAAGCCATAATAAATATGATTTTAGAAATTAATTGATGTTAAATAGGGGTTTTTTGCCTTTAGTTTGGTAAGTTACTTTTTAATTATATTTTGGAGATTGACAGATATATCAGGTTAATTTGACACTTGTTTTTCATATTTCAAAAGAAATGAAGAAGTTACTTTTAAAACCTACTTTGAAATATTATAGAAGTTCCCAGATTTTCTCATTGAGCCGATGTTTATCAATATTATTTTTCATGGGGGCGCCTGGGTGGCTCAGTGGGTTAAGCCTCTGCCTTCAGCTCAGGTCATGGTCTCAGGGTCCTGGGATCAAGCCCCGCATCAAGGCTCTCTGCTCAGCAGGGAGCCTGCTTTCCCCTCTCTCTCTGCCTGCCTCTCTGCCTACTTGTGATCTCTCTATCAAATAAAAAAAAAAAATAAAATCTTTAAAAAAAAAAAAAAAAAAAATATTATTTTTCATGATGTTCTATGCAACTTAGTAATAATAGTTCATAAGGTATTTGGCAGATATCACTGTGTTTCTCTTAGAAATTTAAAACATCCCTTGGTAGTTTTTTATAATGAAAAAATAATGAATATACATAGAGTTCAAAGAAATAGATAAAATGGAAAGTAAATGGTTCCTACCAGTAGATATTTTGGCCACTAATTTTCAGAGATAGCCACAATTAACAATTTTTTGTGTATCCTTCCCAAAATTCTCTACGCATGTACAAGTGTTCTCTGTTAGAAGTATCATAAGCATACACATACATACTTAAGTGAACCATTAAATAGCAAGGAACTGTTTTGTATGATATGCTAAATACATGAAACTATTGAAATTTTTAATTTTTTTGTTAATTTATTATACTTTTACTAAAAACCCACTTAATCTTAGTACATAAATGTGGTATATTAGAATGTAATAAACTTAATTCATTGAAAAAAAAAACCTTTGGAACCCTATGAATTTTTGCTAGGGTGACTTGGGTGCCTAGGTACAAGGTTTGACAACCATGGAAATATTGATTTAAATTTTCTAGAAAGAAAGACAACTTTTATTTGCCTTGGATGCCTTTACATAATATTAGCACATTAGAATAATTATCTTAGCTATTAAACATACTTTTAGGTGAAATTCAACCATCGAGTAATTAACAAAAATGATTGTACTTTTTTTTTTTTTAAGATTTTTATTTATTTATTTGACAGAGAGAGATCACAAGTAGACAGAGGCAAGCAGAGAGAGAAAGAGAGGGAAACAGGCTCCCCGCTGAGCAGAGAGCCCGATGCGGGGCTCGATCCCAGGACCCTGAGATCATGACCTGAGCCGAAGGCAGCGGCTTAACCCACTGAGCCACCCAGGCGCCCCGATTGTACTTTTTTATTACTTGATTATACTAATTACATTTTCAGGTGTAACAAAAGTTCTTAAACAATTCATAAAGTGTTGGAGATCCAAAAGCATGAACATGAGTTAAATGATTACCAAAAACATGTTGGCTGCATACATGCTACTATTTTTAGGCAGTCATTGAGTTCATTTTCAGAAACATTGGAATAAAAGAGAACTTTAAATGTTATCTCACTTGCCTCTCTATTTTATAAGAGTATATTTCAGCACTAGAACTTCAGATTTTTTAATAAAAGTTCTATCCCAAGTATGTATGTCTGGGGTGCTTTGTTTGTTAACATAGGGTGAAGTTTTGGCTGCTGTGTAAAAAGTGTCATTTCATTAGGACTGTTACTGTAGATAAATCTCTGAAGGTTTAAAAAGTTTTTCCTAGTTTGAGATAAAGTTAGTTGAGTATGTAACTTTGGTATATAAAGATACCCATCTTTGATAGCAAGATGAGTATTGGAACATCATTTAAAATCATTTTCTTAAATTTTTACTATCCCTTTGTTTTGAAAAGTATATAATTTTAAAAATTAGCAAGATAAATCTTGGCTAAGAAGTAGAGTTTTGCCAGAAAATATTATATTCATTAAAATTATTTTTACTTTTTTTCCCTGGAGAATCACATATTAATATTATGAAATAGTATTGTCTAATGGTGTTTTACTGTGTGCAATTTTATAAAACAAGAAGCATTTTTTTAAAAAGTACTTATAGAAATAATAATAATAAACTTCTATATAATTCTGTATAAAAATCCACAATATAGGGGCACGTGAGTGGCTCAGTCAGTTAAGCGGCTGCCTTTGGCTCAGGTCATGATCCCAGGGTCCTGGGATTGAGGCCTGCATCCAGCTCCCTGCTCGGTGAAGAGTCTGCTTCTCCCTCTCCCTCTGCCTGCTTGTGCTGTTTGTCAGATAAATAAATAAAATCTTTAAAAAAGAAAAAAAAATCCACAATATACGTGGCATACAGTATCTAGTTACTGGTAAGTTAATATTGTAACTGTTGTCTTGAGGTACTGATATGCCTGAGGAAAAGCAAAATAAATTCTCAGTGTTCCTGATATTTCAGCCTCAGTCTGAAGAATAAATTCTTCATGTATGAAGTAAATTGCAGGCAAAATAAATATTTAAATGTACGAGGCAAAATTTAAGAAACTTTTTAGCAAAAGTATGAAAGACTACCTCTAGAAACTTGTAGAGAAGGGTTTCTTAAAGACAACACAGTAAAATAAATTATAGTTTTAAAGAGTAAGCATGCTCAATTTGACTAATTTTTGAATTAAGAACTTTTCTTCATTGAAGGACATGAAGAAAACAAAAAGACAAGGCATAAACTGGGAGAAAAAAATACAGTATTTATCCAGAATACACACATAATATATAAAATTAATAAGGAAGAGAGCAACAACCCAAGAAAAAAACAGAAGATCAAATGAAAACATACTCAACCTTATAATAATCAGGAAAAGAAAATTAAAACTAGAGTGGGATATCTTTTTATACTTAGCAGCAGAATGGTAAAAATTCGAGAGCCTGACCACACCATTGGCAAGGATGTGGAATAACAGAACTCTTAGACATTCTTGTTGTTAGGAAGATTTATGGCTTCAATATTTTAGGAAAATTTGGCATTACTGGAATTGAAGATGGCCATGCCCTAAAATACAGCTATTCCACTTCTATAATGTGGTGCATGAGTCACCCAGATTCGTATTAAAATGCTTGTTCTTACCAAGTCTCGTATGGCATGGCCTAAGAGACTACATTTTTATCACATGTCTGCAAGAGCTGTTGGTAGCCTAGGTACCACACTTAATAGGAAGGCTCTAGAGCACCACATCTTTTGAGATGTGTAGCACTTACAGGACATGGTGACATTTGCTTGGAATACTGGGCAAAAAGGACTAGTCTGCTCTTTAGGCCAAAAGACCTTATTTCCCCCAGGGGGATTCTGAGCCACTTGCTTCACACCTACAGCTACCTGAGGGGGGTACACACCTTGAGAAGCTCCGCCTTAGAGAAACATGCATATCTGCTCCAGGGACAGGTTCATGAATATTTATAGCAGCACTGTCTTTGTAAAACCAAAAAGTGGAAACCCAAAAGTCATGATAGTGGAATGGGTGAATAAATAATGTCCTTCCACTGGAGTGCTGAACAGAAGTGAAAATATGATCAAGGGCTGCGCTTATTAACATGAGTGAATCCCAGCAATGTAACAGCAGAAGTCATGAAGAATGCATGTAGTGTGATACCATTACCAAGTGAAAAAAACAAGCAGAAATCATGTTTAGGAATACTTGTCTGTGTGGTAAACTATTTAAAAACAAAAGCAAGGGAATAATCACAATTCGGAAGGGAGGACTTCTGTGAGGAGTACGCGGACAGCGTCAGCAGTTTTGGAAAGGTTTTATTTTCACACTGGATGCTGAGTTCATGGGTATTTTATTACGGTTTTATATGTGTATTTATGTACATATGCATATACGTATCACAAGCTCATCTATACCAATTATTAAAGAAAAATATTTGTGATAACAAAGCTGGGAGTCAGTGTATTCTTTACTGGGGAGAGAGCATGGCAAGTTCAAGGGACTGGAAGACGACCAGTGAAGCCAGAGGAGAACTCAGGCCAGGATGAGGCTAGGGACTTAGGATCATTCCAGGCCTTGTTAACCATGTTAGGAAGTTTCAAGGGTAAGATGTTTTGTCTCCACCCTGAAGCACTGGCAGAATTTTGAAGGATTATAAGCACGTCAAAGACTGGCTGTAGTGGTTCTGGAACAGAGAGGGGCCCTGTTTAAACTACTTAGCTTTGACTTTGTGCTGGGAATGGCTTTTGAAAAATTAATTGTGGGACTAGTTTGAGGCCTAGGATGATGGAGTTGTTCCTGATACAGGGTTTTTTTTGCTTTCTTATGCCAAGAGCCTCTAGGTACTACCAGCTTATTGTACTAATTCAAGCCCAGAGCTCTGGCCTCACTGGGCTCTGAATGCTCTGAACCAAAGCTGCTGGGGTTTGTTAGGATTCCTTTCCTGGTTTATCCTTCTCCTGAGGCTATAACCCTGCAGAGCACTCACTTCAAAGTGGAAGTACGGGATGCCTTATCAGGTACCCCACCCCGTATGCCCTGGCTGTGTCTTCTGTTTCAGCACAGAAAACAGCAAATCAGCTTTGTAGCAGACAGTGAAAGCAGCTGTGAGTGTTGGCTATTTCTCTGAGTTTTCAATTTTGTACAGATTTTGGCTCAGAAATTTATTAATAGCATGTTAGATCTTTGATGATTTTAGGGAAGTATTATAAAAATGGATTTTAGGGCACCTGGGTGGCTCAGTTGGTTAAGTGGCTGCCTTCAGCTCAGGTCTTGATCCCAGGGTGTGGGGATGGCCTGCATCAGGCCCCCTGCTTAGTAGGGAATCTGCTTCTCTCTCTCTGCCCCTCCCCCTACTCGTGCTCACTCTCTTTCTCAAAAAAAAAAAAGAAATCTTTGAAAAAACATAGTTTTTAAAGTTACCTTTAATGGGAGGTTCGGTCTTTACCTCACCCATCCTTACTGTGTCTTCTACCCCCGTTCCCTTTTCTCCATCACTCAATGTTAGATGATTTTATCTTTCTTAGTTTTCACTTTGTATTCTTAAATATACTCATCACTCTGTTACGTTTTAATGATTATACCAGTTATCTAATTCTGGTTTAAAACGAAACGACTTTTTTTTCCCCATAGTTCTGTGGGTTGGTTGGACAGTTCTTCTACTGGTTTTTCTTGGACTCATCATTGGGTCTTCATTTAGCTGGAGACTTGGCTGGGTTGGAAGATCTTAGAACTTCACTCATGTATCCAGCAGTTGGTGCAGATAGTTTACAGGGGTACCTAGGTTTTTTGACACTTAACTAACTTCCTTACATGATTACCTTAGGACAGCATTTCCAGAGCAGAGTGGGTAGCTACAAAGTTTCCTGAGATTTGAGTTCTGGGACTTGTATACCGTTGCTTCTGCCACATTATGTTGATTAAAACCAGTCACAAGGTCAGCCCTAATTCAGAGGGAGGGAAAATAGACTCCACTTCTTAATGAGAAGAATTGCAGAATACTGTGACCATGTTTTCAGTTTCCCAAAATGATGTTTGTCCTCCCTAAAAACGATGAATAGCACATTTAGACTCCTTCCACCTTCTTTCCCATTCCCTATTATATTTCTATCATTTGTACACTGTGGAGCATATAATGTGTTGGGGTTTTTTTTCCTTAATTTTTATTTATTTATTTTAAGTAGTCTCTATCCCCAATGTGGGGCTTGAACTCGTGACCCCAAGATCAAGAGTTGCATGCTCTTCCAGTTGAGCTAGCCATATAACATATTTTGTTCTATCACCACCTTCTTATATTTGTTTTAGTCTTAGCCCTTCTAAGTTTCTCTCTCTCTATATGCACACACACATACATATTTAAATATACATGCACACATATATACATACATATATGCATGTGTTCATTATATTTTCACTGTTCACTACTAGTTTTTTGCCATAGGTTTTTTTTCCCCCTAACTCTGAGATATAATTGACATACTACATTGTGTAAGTTTAAGAGGTATAAAGTGATGATTGATATATGACGCACATATGTATTAGAAAATGATTACCACGGTAGGGTTAGTTAATATATCCATCATCTCACAGAATTACCTTTTCTCTGTATGTAGAGAACATTTAAGACTTACTGTCTTAGCAACTTCCAAGTTTATAAAACAGTATTGTTAACAGTAGTCACCATGCTGTACATTAGATCCCCAGAACTTACTCAACTAAATATCTATGGGGCTGCCTCAGTGGCTCAGTGGGTTAAGCGAATGCCTTCGGCTTAGATCATGATCCTGGAGTTCCAGGATCAAGCCCCACATCTTACACTCCCTGCTCAGAAAGTCTGCTTCTCCCTCTGTCCCACACCCCGCCGCCCCTGGCCCACGCTCCTCTCTCTCACTCACTCTTTCTCTCTCTCAAATAAATAAAGTCTTTTAAAAAAACCTAAAAATTTATGGTAACAGATGGTAAGTATGCTTATTGTGGTGAGCATTATGTAATTGTCAAGTTACTATGTTGTACAACCAAAACTAATATAATATTGTATGCCAGTGGGTATACGTCAATAAAATAATTACAGTTTATACCCTTTAACCAACATCTCCCTATTTTCCTTCCCCCTCCAGTCCACCCCCATGCCAGGCCCTGGAAGCTACCGTTCCACATTCCACTCTGTTCCTATGAATTCCAACATTTTCTACATATAAGTGAGATCATGTACTATTTGTCTTTCTCAAACTTATTTACTTAGCACAATATCCTCAAGGTCCATCCATTTTGTCACAAGTGGCAGGATTTCCTTTTTTGTGGTTAAATAATATTCGTGTGTGTGTTTTTTATCCACTCACCCATCAGTGGACACTTAGGCTGTTGCCTTGGGTTTTTCAATGAGCTCTTGGTCGACTGAAGATTATCATCTAGATCGGGCAGTTTGAGCTATCACAGAGGCCCACTGTGAATCACCTGTACTTTGTTTATTCCAGACGTCCAACCTAGAGTTACCATTGAGTCCTTACTTGATTACGTTTGAAATACAGTCTCTGATTAGTAGCAGTAAATAAGATGTGACAGTTTATAATACAAAAGGGGATCTGAGCCGATACTAGAAACATTTGTGGAATTCGTGGACTGCATTACTGCAGAAGCAAATAGCCTCTATTCACCTTATCTTAGATACCATTATGTTGTACAATAATGAATTAATAGTAGTGACCATTAAAATTATAAAGAAAAATTGTTTGGGGTTCATTTTGTTTAAAAAGGTAAGGAGGCTTATGACATGTTTTAGGAAAGTTGCTGTTAAAGATTATTAAAACATTTGGTATTTAAGTTTTCAGTTTTTCTGGAAATCATTTCTTTGGACATTCTTATCTTATTCTCTCTATATAATACTAGATAAATGTGATCCTACCAAGGTTTCTACAGGAACTTCAAATAAACCATATTTTGTTGGTATCTTAATATTTTCAAGTTGATTGCTGTGGGTGAAATACTTTTTTGTCTCCAGTTACAGATTCTTTATCTTGTCCTGTTATGCAAAATGTTCAGCCTCTCAAGTCCAGCCCAGTTGTATCCACTGTTTTATCAGGAGCCTCATCAACACGAACACCTCCAGCTGCAAATCGCACAGTTGAGCCTGTAGCCTCAGTTACACAGCCATCGGAGCTGCTACAACAGAAAGGTATTTAAAAAATGCATTACGTATATGTGGAGAGAGCACACACACACACACACACACACACACACATATACACACATACTGATTCAAAAACCTGATTTTATTATTTTTAAAAAATTTTTAAAGTTATTTATTTATAATCTCTATATCCAATGTGGGGCCTGAAGTCATGACCCCCAGATCAAGAGTCACATGCTTTTCTGACTGACCCACCCAGGTACCCCTCAAAGAGGTGATTTTTAAAAAGTCAAACTGTGTAACCATCATTTATAGAAAATAAGACGAAATGTAATTTATAATCTCAATTCAAACACTATTCCCTTTTTATATATTAACTTCCAGTCTGTTTATGATTATTTACATAGTCGCAGTCATATATTACATACCATTTTGTGTATTGTGTTTACATTTGTTAAATTACACACAGTTCTTCATATATCCACACATAGTCGTTGTAGTCATTTTCATGGCTAATACTTCATCATTTCAGTGTATTACAATTTACCAGTCCATCCCTCAATTGTGGAACATTTGTTTCCTGTTCTTTAAAGGTTATTATAGTTTTCTTTTAGGATAAAGCATCCAAGATTTTTTTATTTAATGAATCTCCATATCCTATTTGATGATTTTTCTACTTATTATTAATGAAAGTAACTTTTGACCCAGTTTTGGGAATAAGAAGGATGAAAACAAAACTGTAAGCCATACCTTTGCAGCATGGACAAACAATACAGTGTATATTCATTTGCTTGTTTAATATTCTCCATGTGTTAAATAAGTGACAGGTAACTAAAATGTGTTATTTTTTACTCTCTTTCCCTACTTTGCCTTTTATTTTGGGTTTTTTTCTGTCTAAAATTCCAAATCTGTTGATGTTTCCAGTTGAAATACTGTATTTTTTATTTCGTGAGAGAAAACTGAACTATTACTAGGAAGTTTGTATTTCCATAGCAACCATTAGTGATATCTTAGGGACTGTACTTACTGTGTTATGGCAGCTTCTCACCTTGAATTTAAAGAATTCTCTTTCTCTCTCTCATGTTTCTGAAACTCAGAAAAAGCATTTCAGGTTGATCTCACTACTTGCTATCTGTTGAGTATGTGGTCAAGAATACTTCCTATCATTTGATCAGATTATACATTATAAATTTTCTTATTTGGCTTTATAGGAAAACCAACTGCAGCACCCTGGAGTGTCCATTGATTCCCAACAAGCCAGTGGGTATATTAGGAATAAAATCTAGTTTTTTTTATAAGCATTTGCCTTTAAAATGAGGGACTGGTAAGAAAGTTTTGCTTATCATGAGTAGAAAAAAACATGAGCATAGGTTGAACCCCTAACAAATGAATGGTATCTTTCCTCTACATTGATGACTACCTTCCATTTCTTAAATATTATGCTCATTTTGACCCTTCACATTCCTCCTCCTAATATCTTTTTTCCTATTATATTTTCTTTTTTTACCATTTTACTTTAAGTAGCATCTTACCATTGTACTTGAAGTGTCATTTTACATGGTTTTACAAACCACATTTCCACAAAATAATCATAATTATGTTTCCTTTCTTTTCTTACTCTAATATAGATTTAATAGGATAGATTTGGGAAGAGGAGCTACCATTTATGGAGCATTTACAATGTGCCAGAAACTTTATATTTATTATCTCATTTAACTCCCATTGCAATCCTATAATATTATCCCTGTTTTACGGATGAGAAAAGTGAGATTCACAAAGATTAGGTGATTTCCCCAAGATTTTAAATTACTCTGCCTAAGTAGAAGAGTGAAAGATTTTTAATTCAAACCTGTTTATTTTTCTATAAAGTGAGCCTGAATTGTTTTCTTATTGCTAACAAACTTTTGATGTACCTAAGAGACGCTCCTTGAATAAGTAACAGTAAAGAGAATACTAGAAACATTTGAACTGTAGCTTTTATTATTCCTTTTTCTTAAGTAAGGGATTGGTTTAGCTTAGTGGCCTTTTTATCTTTGGGTAGATCTGGATGTACAACATACAGTGTGCGGTGGGGCTACTATATATGTGTTGTGTAAGTTGCGGTTTGTGTGAATGGTGCCTATTGTAGTTGGGTGGTGTGTGGGCTGCATAAGCTATGCTGTGGTTCTGATATCCCTACTAAAATATTAATGCTTCACAGAGATTACTGTTTTTCTCCCGGCTTCAAAGACATCCTTGCCTAGTTATTCTCAGAAGGACCCAGCATTCTTATACTGGTTTTAAGGCAGGAGGCTGCAAAGTTTTGCTTGCATATCTCCTAAAAACTTTTTGGGTAAACTCTGTAACCACTTAAACATTTTTTAGATTGACATCTAAAATTTTTCACCAGAAGTCTAAATAGTTGAAGGCATGTAATTTTTCAACATAATGCGTATATTGATTTTTAAAATAAAGATGTATTATTCTTTGTATCCACTAGAATGAACCTGCCATCATCCTTTTAAAAAAGGCCCAAATAGAGCCTTTCTTTAAAATTTTTCTCCTTAATGTCATACTGTTTTCCCTGAATATAATAATATAATATACTCTTAAGCTAGAAACTCTTTTATCATTCTATCATACTTCTCTGCCATAGTAATATTATATAAATTGAAATTTTGCATTTTGCTTTATTGTCTATGACCATAAGATCTAAGCATTAACATTTTTTCTTCTGGATTAAACTGTCAGTACAATTATTGTTAGCATATAGTTGGTCAAAACAACATATAAACATTATGAGTTTGCGTATTTTTTAGTGGGAAGTACATTTTTACTGGAAGTATATCTTTCGATGAGATGAATGGCTCTCCCCCACCCTGACCATAGGTTTGTGTACCTGAGTTGTATATGATTGAGTGCTAGAATAAGATATACTTCAGATAAATTTCATTCATAGTTTTTATTTTCACATATAATTGTTATAAACTTTGTTCAAGTGAAGTAGCTAGGAATGGTAATGAAAGGCTTTTATTAAAGCAGTATTGTTCTTTGGAGTTTTTTAATATGTTTAACCTTTTGAGTTACATTATCAGAAATTTTTATTGTCGTTTGTTCCATTTTATTTTCCAGGTTGTAGATAGATGGTAGCATCATTACTGTCATGTAGCAGTTTACTTTTTTTTTTTTTTTAAAGATTTTATTTATTTATTTGACAGAGAGAAATCACAAGTAAGCAGAGAGGCAGGCAGAGAGAGAGGAGGAAGCAGGCTCCCTGCTGAGCAGAAAGCCCGATGTGGGGCTCGAACCCAGGACCTGGGATCATTACCTGAGCCGAAGGCAGCGGCTTAACCCACTGAGCCACCCAGGCGCCCCAACAGTTTACTTTTTATAAAGTGTCTTTAACTTTGATTTTCTCACTTGATCATCAGGTGAAGCAAGCATAGCATATTTCATCTTCCTTTTATAGAAGAAGAAATTGAAGTTTAGAGAGGTTAGGTGTCTTACCCAAAAACAAACTCCCTAAGTGGGGTGCCAAGATCAGTATAGATCTTCTGCATCCAAACCTAAAACTTGTTTAACTGAATCAGCAATATTCAGAATATTGTGAATTTCATTGTACCGTTGCCAGTACAATATCATATCCTTTAAGTGTATTTTTATCAAAGACTTGAAGCTGTGATAGAGGTCATTTGTTTTATGTGTGGTATCGCATATAACCTTATTGGCAAAGGCAGTCTTCATTTTCAAACCAGTGGGACAAATTTTATTCTTTGTCAGAAAATCTAATTTCATTTTTTTTAATCTAAAGAAATGTATTCCTGGTGTTTCAAAGGAGTATCATAAGCTCCATTGAGAAATAAATTATAGCATATATCTTTTAAGCCAAATTACTAAAAGCAGTCAAATTTAAACAGCAAAGATCTAATGTGATTAATTTATCCTTTTTTGGGCGCCTGGGTGGCTCAGTGGGTTAATGCCTCTGCCTTCAGCTCAGGTCATGATCTCAGGGTCCTGGGATCGAGTCCTGCATTGGGACTCGATTGCTGAGCAGAGAGCCTGCTTCCTCCTCTCTCTGCCTGCCTCTCTGCCTACTTGTGATCTCTGTCAAAGAAATAAATAAAATTAAAAAAATTTATCCTTTTTTATAATAAGTTATAAAAACTAGACAATGAGTCAGTATGCTGTTTTTCATTACCAAATTTGAAATAAAGCAGTGCAACATGTACCCGATATTACACTATTTATGAAGTGAGGATTAGCTTGAAAAGCATTATATTCCTATGGTAAATATATGCATTGTGTGTATCAAACTCTGATATTTGACTTTTTAAAATGTTTAAATAGGAATCAAGTATAAAAATCAGAAATAACTGTTGATTTCATCAGACATCATGATAAAATGTTTCCATATAATTAATTGAAAAAAAGAAAAATACATACCATTAAGTGATAGTAGGTTCCCATTAGTAAATATTTTTTTTTGTTAAAAGGAGGCAGAGAGAATTAAATATTGTATAAAATAAAAGGTGAGAAATGATTATAATCATTGTAAGTATTTTGATAAAATAGGTTGTAGAATACTTTATTGAACATCTCAGATTGACTCTGAAAGAAATTATGTACAGTTTTTTGTTTTTTGTTTTTTTTTTAAGATTTTATTTATTTATTTGACAGAGAGAGATCACAAGTAGATGGAGAGGAAGGCAGAGAGAGAGAGAGAGAGAGAGGGAAGCAGGCTTCTTGCTGAGCAGAGAGCCCGATGTGGGACTCGATCCCAGGACCCTGAGATCATGACCCGAGCCGAAGGCAGCGGCTTAACCCACTGAGCCACCCAGGCGCCCCTGTACAGTTTTTATCTACGAGTTTTATCCAGTGTATCTTGAAAAAATTGGCCAATCCTAGAAAACATCCTACTTGTTTTTAAAAGAATTTACATTGCTAAGAATACTACTAAGATTGGTGGAGGGTTTTTTTTAATGACTTGCCCTATCCCTTGTAGGATTAAGTATAAATGTTTTTAATTAAATATACACAAAGAAACATTTTTAAAGTTCAATAATAATAATAGCTAATAATTATATAGTAATTAGTGTATTTCAGGCAACATTTTAAGCTTTGAAATATACTAATTCATTTAATCCTCACAACAACCATTTGAGGTAGTTATTACCCCTTTTTACAGATGATGTAATTGAAAACTAGAGAGGTCAGTAACTTGCCCACGGGAACATAGCTGGTAAGTAATAGAACCTAGAATCGAATCCAGAGTCCCCATCTTTATTCACAGTGTCCTGCAGCTTGTCTTTTCGGTCTTCCTTACTGTTTTTGCTTTGTTCTCATGGGACTCTTTCAAAAGCAGTGTGTTCTTTGACAGTAGTAGTTTTGAGCTACATGTATACAGAATTATTAAATAAAGTCATCATTACTCCCACCAGTCTACTTTTCAGTATTTCTAAGTTAAGAATATTGCAGTGAGCACCAGCCCTATTTCTAACATATTTTGTCTTAACTGAAACATGAATGGCAGGGTAACAGAAAGTCTATAGATATAGGGTGTCTTGATTAATCATTTAAGGAAGAAGGAAGCTTTCCTTTCAGGGCCAGAGGTATTTTTATATCTCAGGGCCATGATTTATGGGAAGATTTAGGATAAATTAAGAGTATGTGTTTCCTTTGTAAAGTGAGCGAATGGCTGTTGTTAACATAGGCACTTTCTTAGCTGGTAAGTTTCAGAACGCGAGTACTATGGAAGTTGATTCCCTTAAAACCATTATTTTGCAAAGAGTAAGAAAGTCACATAGTTGTATGTGTACCTGGTTTGAAGACCAGCTTAGGCAAGATAGCACTCAAAAGTCTGAACTCTTGAATTTAAAAAAGCTAACTTCCACAAGGGATTTCTTCTCTTCAGACTAGTTTTATTTATTCGCAGTATGTATCCAGGGAACAGTAAAGATGCCCTGTATTAAGCAACTCCAAGAGTATGATCTCTTGGAGAGTTTTGCCCGAAGGTACTTTAATATGAGAGGTAGTTTAAACTGAATGTCCTTTTTAAAATACTGGGGCTCAGTTGATAATAAAGCTCTTCATCGTGTTAGGTTCTATCTATGAAGATAGATTACTTCCTGATTTACTAGATTCAAACCATGAGAACTCTGGGTAAAGCAGAGTAAGTTAGGATACAGCATTCCCATGCTCTTTGGTGGTGGTGGTAGAGGTGGTGGTGGTGGGTAGAGTGGGAGGTACTCCGTGTGCATTTCTGCAGTGGCTTTTAGACTAAGCTCTAGAGGGTGCTGTATTCTGCCACCTCATATATGCAATCTGAGTATCTCATCCATAGGTTCTGGCTCTCAAAGAAGGTCTCAGGAAAGGCAGTCAGGAAGTTTGCATAACCATTCACATACCCTACAGTACATGACTTGGCTGTCAACTCCTTTTTGGTTGTAACTCCCCATTTGTTGCCGTTTGTATGTACTGTACCCAGCCTAAAGCGGGGCATTTAAATAAGGATTGGTTGTTATTCTGGAGTCACAAATAAAAATGTCATACTCTTGTGCCATTTAATATCCTCCAGCTTTAGACAAAGTTTACTTGGACAAGCAAAAGAAGGCTAAATTCTGAGCATAGTAAGAGTCATAGTTGGGGAAGGCTTAAGTCTTGACGCTTTTATCATTAGCACGTCTTAAAAAGGATTGCATCTTTTTTCAGGAAAGTAAAAATTTGAGTATGTTGTGTGATGGTCTGTTAATACAGTATGTTGACTTCCATTGTATAATATAAAATGATATAATAACATTATTCTGTCTTATTCATAGGTTTCTTCCAGTACATTAAGTAATTGCTCTTTAGGTTTTTTTAAATCATTGTATAGCCATCTCATTTGTTTCCAATTAAGCGTTGGATATTTTTCTAATAAGTGAATCTTTTTAATTTAGTAAATGTGGAGAAAAAGAGGAAGATGTTTTATCATACATATAGGTTTGTGCTGTACTTTGGCTCCTTTGGTTAGTGTCAGAATCAACAGCCTGAATATCGATTCAGTCATGAAAAGAGTGGATTCTCTTCTGATTTTTTCCTGCTTAGTGGCCTCTCTTAGCACAGTAAGTGGAGTTTCTTCTTTCTCATTTCTTCTTACTGTATATACACACTTGTACTTTTTAAAGTGCAATGCTAATTGCATTTTGAGAAAGTACTTCATTTTTAAAGAGGTTCTTAAATTGAAGAATTTGTTTTCTCTAAAATCTTTTTACAGGGGTCCCTTGGGTGGCTCAGTTGTTAAGTGTCTGCCTTCGGCTCAGGTCATGATCCCAGGGTCCTGGGATCGAGTCCTGCATTGGGCTCCCTACTTTGGAGGGAGCCTGCTACTCCCTGTCCCACTTCCCCTGCTTGTGTTCCCTCTCTCACTGTGTCTCTCTCTGTCAAATAAATAAATGAATAAATAAAATCTTTAAAAATAAATAAAATCTTTTTACTGTTAACTTGTGTTTAATTGCAAACTTTTTAGTATATTTAATGCAAGGTCTAATATTAGCCAAATTTTCATTTTAAATAGGCTTTTATTAGAGGAATATGCCACTCTGAATGTGGTTTTTCAAAGTATCAAATTGATTTCTTGTATTGCCTGAATTTATTTTAGTTTGCATTGATTTTTACTTTCTCAGATGAGTTTGTAATAATTACTATTTTATCTATATATATTTTTGAAAGATTTTACTTATTTATGAGAGAGAGAGCGCGAGCACGAGCATGGGGGTGCTGGGAAGGTCAGAGGGAGAGGGAGAGGCAGGCTCCCTGCTGAGCACAGAGCCACCAGGGGGCTTGATCCTAGGACCCCTAGATAATGAGCTGAGCTGAAGTCAGATGCTTAACCAGCTGAGCCACCCGGGCACCCCTATTTTATCTAACTTTAAAAGATGTCTCAGCAAAGCCAGCAGATTTTTCAGCGACTTATTTGGTCCTAGTGGGAAGATCAAAGCTTCACTCATCAACAGTTTAACCTTTGCGCTCTTCTGAGCTTAGATTTTTCTCTTTAATTGCTTTTTTCCTATGATAGACATGAATTATGATTATTGACATGCTAATTTTAAAAGGTCATCTGAAAGAAAAAAAGAAAGCATCAGAGGACTACCATGTGATTTTGGTGAGGCAGGGCGCTTTATTGTGCTTCTGATTTTGTGAAATGTCCTTAAATATCCACACTGTGTTTCTGTGTTTTTTTCTTGTATCTTTTTTTTCAAGTTGAATTACAAGGTTTTTTTTACAAGGATATTTATTCCTTTTTTTATATTCTTATTTTTAATTGGGGTTATTTTATTTTCCCTCATAAAATTTTGTGAATGTCAATTTTTAGGCTAATTTTTACCAGATTTATTAAACAGTAAAAATGCCCAATCACTTTTTTTTTTTTTTTTTGTAGAGGGAGAGAAGAAGTGTTACATAGTTAACCACTGTGCCTTTTCCACACAGTCTTCCCTCTCAGTGCGTCCTTTTTTTTTTTTTTAAAGATTTTTTATTTATTTGACAGAGAGATCACAAATAGGCAGAGAGGTAGGCAGATAGAAATGGGGAAGCAGGCTCCCTGCCGAGCAGAGAACTCAACGTGGGGTTCGATCCCAGGACCCTGAGATCATGATCTGAGCTGAAGGCAAAGGCTTAACCTTCTGAGCCACCCAGGCTCCCCCCTCTCAGTGTGTCTTACCCAGAGGACCAGTCTCATTCACCTGCTTCAGACTAACGTGTAGGCAATAGGCTGAGATGATTGGTCATCTCAGAAAATTCAGTGTTTTGTAATTGTCACACTTGTAGGGCTACAGTTAATAAACTCTTTTTTTGAGCATCTGTGAGCAGAGAACTATTCTGAGTACAGTTCTTTTCTTTAACTGTCATTCTTTTTCCGTTATGAGAATTGAGTTACCATCAAAGTGGCATTAGCAGAAGGAAGGTATCAAGTATTTGCATGTGTGTTGAATGCGGTATAAATTCATTTCAGTAGAAATGATCACTGCTCAGCAAGAGTGCACAGTCCCAAAGGAAGTATACCACAAGGGCCTCAAGGTCAAAGAAGGTAAACATGTATAGAGCTCAGTAAAATTTTCAAAGTATCATTGCAGTTTCCTGAATACTATCAGTGTAATACGTGGTACTTCTTTCACACTTAAACCAATTCATGTAAAAGCTGCTTTTACTAAACTGCTTTGCAGAAATTTTCTAACGGTTCCAGTTTTGATAATAAATTTGCTAACATTAAAATGCATGCTGGGATGTTCTTTAGAATGTCAGAGTTCTTTCTCACTTTTAATGCAATGTCAAAATTTTATTTCTCATCTTTCCTGTTGGTTTGACTCTTGTGTTTGTGCTTTCCACTTTACAGGCATGCAGTATGGTGACTATGTTAATAATCAAGCTAGCTCCGCACCAACTCCCTTGTCATCAACTTCCGATGATGAGGAAGAGGAGGAGGAGGATGAGGAAGCAGGTCTGCTTTAGCTTTACACCAGTTCTCGATCTTTTCCTACTCAAATTTTCCTTTTATGTCCACAGTCTATTAGCCTTAAAAAAAAAAAAAAAAAAAAAGTGTTGCAGATTTAGCTCCATGAACTTGCTTGGTTTGGGTTACAGAAAGGTTGGGGCACCTGAGAGGTTGGATCACTTGGGTTACAGAAAGATTGTATTTTGCTTGTTTATTTTTCTTCCTTTGGACATCTTTTACCATTTTGTAAGTAACAACGCATCTTTCATGATGATAGAGTGCTTTCTTCTTTCAGAAATGCATTTCCTCTCATGTCACATGCCAAAAAATGAGCCCTAACTGAAGCTTTTGGCTTTATGATTGCTTTAGCACCCTTTTAGGAATAGTGTTTTATATTCTGCTTTGCATGTCATTTTCATCTAATTGAAATGAACCATATGGGTTTTAAAATAGTAAAAAGAAATTGACAGTGTTTTTTTTAGGTCCTTTTTTGCCCTTCTCATCATATATTTAAAAGAGCAAGAACTTGTAGTTATTATCCTGCTTCTTGAAGTTGTAGTTCACATCTTTCTAGTGAAGAAGTTGCGTATGTGATTATGTGTTGCAGCCTGTTTAATATCCTTTTCTAGCTTTGCTGGGTAGAAAACTGCTGAACATTAAGCAGTTCACTTCCTTCATTAATTCTAACAGTGTAAGACAACCAATAAGTGCTGACCTTTCAAGGTATGTATGACCATGATTCTCCTTTGGTCATCTTTATTAGTGAATAGAAGAATATGCTTTATAAATAATATTTTTATATGTTTAAACACAAGTTTATTTCTTAATGCATTTTTGAAATATTCAGATCCTTGTGCACAATTTGAGGAGGGCTAAAGTAGAGGGTTATAGATGGGGGGTAATTTTTTTTCTTTAAATATCTAAATACCCATCTGTCTTTTTGGATTTTTTGTCATTTTTAAATTTTGTATAATTTCAGTCTTACAGAAAACTTGGAAGAAGAGTAAAAGAAACTCCCATGTGCACCTATATAAACGATTTTGCCCTCTTGCTTTATTATTATACATTTTTGTCCTACATCATTTGAAAGTAGGTTGGAGTTATCATGTAGCTTTACTCCTCTGTACCTTAGTATGTATTTCCTCATTAAAGAACAATGTCTTACATAACATAAATGCATTACAGTATTCAGGATATTAAACACTGTTGTAATAATATCTGCTACGCAATCAATAGTCAGATCTCAGCAGTTGTCTCAATAAAAGCTCTCATAGCTGTTTTCATGGCCCAGGATCCAGTTCAAGGTCATCCATTGAATTTTGTTGCCATTTCTATTTAGACTTCTTCCATAGAAGACAGTCCTTTAACCTTCCTTTCTTTTTCTTGACTTCGACATTTTTGAAGGATACAGGCAAGTTGTTTTTTAGAATGTACCTCAGTTTGGGTTTATCTAATGTATCCTTGTGATTAGATTCAAATTGTGGTTTTGGCAGGATTACCACTGAAATAATGTTAAGTTCTTGGTGTGTCCTGTCCCAGGCACATGATGTTGATTTGTTCCCATACTGATGATGTTAACTTTGATTGCTTGATTAAAACAGTGTCTACCAAGTTTCTCCACTGTAAAGTTACCACTTTTTCCCCTTGAAATTAATAAGTAATTTGTGGGGAGATTTTTTTGATAGCGTGTAAATGTCCTGTTCTTAATTAAACTGTCACTCAGTTTTAGCATTTATTAATGATTTTCTAATTCCTACATTCCTTCTATATTTAGGAGTCAAGGTTTCAATGTAAAGGAGAGCTTTTTCTTCTCCCTTGTTGACTTCTTTGGGTTCATATTGACTCATGGATTCTTATTTTATTCACTCAGTAAATCCATTTCAATCATTAGTTATTTTCATAGTGGCTTGTCCGAGATATGGCCATGACAGATCCTTCAGACCATCTTTTGAACATGTTCTCATGAATCTTTAAGCACATCGAGGCCTCAGTAAGATATTCCTAGCTCATCTTATACTGCTGCAACAGTGGACTGAGCCATTTCTCCAAGGTGTCCTGTTTCCTTTAGTGAAGAAGGGCATTTTAGAAACTAAGATCTGATTGTAGTGTGTAGTTATTGCCACTAATGGGTCGTTTGTTCTCAGGCCCTATAGTATTATTATTATTTGATGTATATATTATTCAGATCCTCTCATGATCCTTATTTTGCCATTTCAAAAGTGTATTATTTCATATAATGTTATTTGTCAACCTAACTTTTGCCCTCTTTTTGTAATTTTTTTTTAATTCCCATATAATTAACTAAATTACTCTCATTTTTATTCTGCTTGTAATTAGGTGCAATTGTTGAAAAATCTGTTTCCTTAGGCTAAAAATATTGGGAAATCAAAAAAATTAAGCATTTATGGTTTTTCTCCTATCATCTTTGTCTTGTTTAATTACTTTTTTCTTGAATATATTACAGATTAAAAATTTCTGAGTTTTTTTATTAAAGATTTTATTTAAACTCCAGTGTAATATTAGTTTCAGGTGCATAATATAGTGATTCAGCACTTGCATACAATGCCCAGGACTATTACAACAACTGCCCCCCTAATCCCCATCACTTCTTTCACCCTTCCTCCCACCCACCTCCCCTTTGGTGACCATCAGTCTGTTCTCAATAGGTTAAGAGTCTGTTTCTTGGTTTGTCCCTCTCTTTTTCCCTTTGCTCATTTGTTTTGTTTCTTAAAATTCCACATATGAGTGAAATCATATGGTATTTGTCCTTCTCTGACTTATTTCGCTTAGCATAATACCTTCTAGTTCCATCCATGTCATTGCAAATGGCAAGACTTCATTCTTTTTTATGGCTGAGTAATATTCCTGTGTGTGTGTGTGTGTGTGTGTGTGTGTGTGTGTGTGTGTGTACCCACCTCTTCTTTATCCATTCATCAGTCAGTAGACACTTGGGCTGTTTCCATAATTTAGCTGTTACAGAGAATGCTGCTGTAAACGTCGGGGTACATTGAGTTAATACCTAGTAGTGCAATTGCTGGATCACAGGGAATTCTATTTTTAACTTTTTGAGAAACCTCCATACTGTTTTCCAGAGTGGATGCACCAGAATAATTTCTAAGTTCTTAACTGAGTGGCATTTAGATTTTGATAATACTGGACATTTTTGAGCACTTACTGTATGCCAGTTGCAGCACTAAAGAGCTCATGGATTTTTGTATCAGCTTTTCTAGATTCAAATTTTGACTTTGACACTTTACTAGCTTTGTGACAAGTTTCTTAAACTCGTTGATTCTCAATTTACTCATCTGTAAAATGGGAATAATAATAATAATAGTAACATTCACGTGTGGTTATTTTGAGGATTGACAGTATTCTTTGTGAAGAACTTAGAACAGTGTCTGGAAAATCAAAAAGATAACAGTCATTAACATCGAGGTTATGTTCTTACTGCAGTTTATTTTGTTCAGCAGTCCTGTAAACCAGAGAGAATTGGCTCCATTTTGCAGAGTTGATCGTGATCTGAAGGAGCTAAGTACCACTTGTCTCTGGTCCCACAACTACTAAGTAGCAGGGCGGAGATTCAAACTGATGTCTGTCTTGTCTGCACGAAAGTGTGAAAAGGAAAATGTCTCTGTCTGCTAGTGAGCCCACAAAGCACTGCAGTTCAGGGAAACTAGAGGGCCTGTGGCAGTGATCACTACTGTGTTACTTACATACTGTCTTCTTCCTGCTTTTTTTTATTATGCAGCAAAATAGTAGGACTCTACCATGGACATTTTTATTAGTATCCTGTGTTCTCAATTCATGGTTTGTTAAAAAAAAAAAATCATATATTTATTGATTACAAATTAAAGACATGTTCTGAATGGGAAAGAAGATGTAACTTTTAAAAGAATTTAATTTTATTTTTTAAACCCTGCTCAGTTCCAATAATTTTTTCATGTGTGATGAGGTAAAAGAAAATGGCTGGGATTGTTGTGGGGACTACATATAAGTACTTATAAAAAGTAGAGCTTTAGAGTGCTCTACTTTTTAAGCATTTCAGTGGGATTCATTCCCTATATTCATGGAACTTTTGTGTGTTGAGTTTATATGGAATTGTTCTCCAAGAGTATTAGGGCTACAGTGGAAGGAGATATGGTACCGGCATCTAGAGTTAGAATTCAAAAACTACTTTCAAAAAGAAATAGTGTTCAAGTAGTAATTAGATGTCTAGGCTAGCCCCAAATCTAATTAACTGAAATACTAAACATTTGAAAATGCTTTCTTTTTTTTCCTCCAGCCATGGCAAATGTAATATAGATTCTGTGTTTTATAAGTACCTGCAAACTGGTCCTATCTAAGGTTCAAGAATGAGGGCAAGTCCCTAAGCTCTTCATTGGACTTAAAGCCAGCTTGTGCACAGAAAGCAGTGTATATTGCTTGGTGTCATGCTTCAGAGATTAATACAGTAGCATAGCCTCTTCCGCATACCCCTCATATGATAGGGAAGCATATGTGATCACAATATGTCTTGAGAAGTGCATTAAATAAGGGGTGAGGAAATTTCCTGACATAGGAAAGGAAATGATTTCCCATGGGTATATTAGAAAGGTTTTATGGAGGATTTGAAGTTTGAAGGATGAGTAGGAATTTGCCATGTGGAAGAATAGAATCTAGGCTCGTGAACCAATATCTATGGTGCAGAAATATAAGAGAAGATGATATGTTGGGTGCAGAATGAAAACATCAGTGTGATTGTATCGTGAGGTAAGAGAGAGAAAGTGGTGTGGGAACAGGAGAGAAAAAGAGGTAAAGAGGGCAATTGGAAGCCACATTTTGAAACTCTTTGATACCACAAAGGTGTTTAGACTTTATTCTGTAAGATGGTAAGGGAATAGTGTTTTTAAATAGTGTTTTTAAATTTAAAATAGTGTTTTTAAATCTGTTCAAAATACTAACTTGTATAATGTACCTCTTAAAAAAATACGACTTCAACTTGTGTTGGTAGTGAAGTCGTGACCTAGTTAGAATTGAACAATAAGTTTTAGCAAAACTTGAGATGTTCAGTGGTCTAGAATTAAAACTTTTATCATGGCTTTGCTATTTAACAAGTTGATAATAGAGGGGCACCTGAGTGGCTCAGTCGTTAAGTGTCTGCCTTTGGCTCAGGTCATGATCCCAGGGTCCTGGGATTGAGGCCCGCATCAGGCTCTCTGCTCAGAGTGAAACCTGCTTCTCCCTCTCCCCGCTCCCTGTACCTGTATTGCTGCTCTCGCTCACTCTCTCTTTCTGTGTCAAATAAATAAATAAAAATATTTAATTTTAAAAAAAAGTTGAAAATAGAGATTTGCATTGATTCTTTTCCTAAAGTGAATTTTAGAGTAAGCTAGCAGGTTTCAAATTATTTAATAAATAAAACAGAATATTTCTTTTTAAAAAAAATTTATTCATTTGAGAGAAAGAATTGGGGTGGGGGAGCAATGGAGGAAGAGGGAGACAGAGAGAATCTCCAGCAGACTCCCTGCTAAGCCTGGAGCCTCACATAGAGTTTGATCCCAGGACTCTGAGATCATGACCTGAGCTGACATCAGAAATCAGATGCTCACCCTACTAAACCAGCCAGGCCCCTGAAAACAGATTATTTCTACAAAATTAATACTTTAAATCTTTAAAATAATTTGATATGTGTAAACAGTCTTAACATTTTTTTTTCCCAAGAATAATTATTTCCTGATATTTACATTTGAGTTTTTCTTGGGCACCTGGGTGGCTCAGTTGGTTAAGCATCTGCCTTCAGCTCAGGTCGTGATCCCAGGGTCCTAGGATCAAGTTCCGCGTCAAGCTCCCTTCTCGGGAGAACCTGCTTCTCCCTGTCCCTCTGCTGTTCTCCCTGCTTGTGTACACTCTCTCTGTGTCAATCAAATAAATAAATAAAATCTTAAAATAAAAGTTCTTCTTGATCAGAGAGGAATGCTATGTATTTTTTTAAATAATAGCTTTATTGAAGTACTGTAAAATTTACTCATTGAGTTTTTAGCATATTAACAAAGTTATGCAGCACTCGTTATGTAATACCAAACATTTTTATTGCCCCCCGCAAGGGAAACTTCATATCTTTTAGCAGTCACTTACCGTTCTTACCCTCCTCCATGCATACGTACATGCATCTCTAGGCATCCACTAATCTACTTTCTGCCTCTGGATTTGTCTGAGCATTTCATATAAACAGATCATATAATATGTGGATTTTTGTGACTGGCTTCTTTCTCTTCACATGGTGTTTTCAAGGTTCATCCATGTTGTGGCATATGTCAATACTTTGTTCCTTTTTATTGCTAATACTCAGTTGTGGAGATACATCACACTTATTTATCTGTTCATAAGTTGATGGACATTTGGATTGTCTCTATGTTTTGGCCATCTGAATAATGCTACTATTAACATTCATGTATGTGCAGGTCTTTGTGGAGGTTTGTGTTCTCATTTCATTTGAGTGAAATTGCCAGGTCTTTAGGTAACTCTTGTGTTGTGTTAACCTTTTGAGAAACCACCAGGACATTTTCCAACATGACTGTACCCTTTTAAAGTCTCATGTAGTTTCCAGTTTCTCTGTATTCTTGCTAAAACTTGGCATTATCTGTCTTTTTAATTATAACCACCCTGGTGCATGTGAAGTGGCATCCCATTGTGGTTCTGATTCTCATTGCCTTAGTGGCTGATGATGTTGAACATCATTTCATGTATTTATTGGCTATTTGTTTGTCTTCTTCAGAGAAGTGTCTGTTTAAGTCCTTTACTCATTTTTAATTTGGTTATTTGTCTTTTTATGGTTGAGTTGCAAGAATTTTTTTTTTTAAGATTTTATTTATTTATTTGACAGACAGAGATCACAAGTAGGCAGAGAGGCAGGCAGAGAGAGAGAGGAAGAAGCAGGCTCCCCGCGGAGCAGAGAGCCCGATGCGGGGCTCGATCCCAGGACCCTGGAATCATGACCTAAGCCGAAGGCAGAGTCTTTAACCCACTGAGCCACCCAGGCGCCCCAAGAATTCTTTTTATATTCTGCATACCAGACCCTTACCAGATATATTCTCCCATTCTGTGGATTGTCCCTTCTTTCTTGAGGGTATTGTTTGGAGCATGAAAGTTTTTAATTTTCATAAAATCCAGTTTACTCTTTTCTTCTTGTTGCTTGTGCCTTTGATGTCCTATTTAAATAACCTTTGCTAGATCACGGTCACAAATATTTACTCCTGTATTCTCAGATTTTGCTGCTTACATTTAGGTCTGCGACCCATTTTGAGTTAATTTTATTGGAGGGTAAGGAAGGGGTCTAACTTTATTCTACTTCACGTGGCTGTCTTATTGAAAAGAATATTCATTCCCTATTCATGTTGTCTTAACATAAGGTTTTTTTTTTTTATATATTTTATTTATTTGACAGAGAGAGAGAGAGAGAGAGAGAGGAGGAAGCAGGCTCCCTGCCTAGCAGAGAGCCCAATGTGGGACTCGATCCCAAGACCCTGAGATCATGACCCGAGCTGAAGGCAGAGGCCTAACCCACTGAGCCACCCAGGCAGCCCTTAACATAAGGTTTTGAGATGAAATTCCCATAGCATGAAATTAACCATTTTAAAGCGTATAATTCAGTGTTGTCCAAATAGTGCAACCACCGCCTCTGTGTGGCTCTGTCATTTTGGTGGTTGTCCAGTCACCACTTCTCTCTTGTTCTGACTTTGAGAAAGTACTAAGCTAGGTAGAACTGAACATTTTCGTCATCCCAGAAAGAAACTATTTTCATTAAGCAGTAACTTGCCATTTTCTCCTCCTCTCAGCCCTTAGCAACTGCCAGTCTACTCTCTATCTCTGTAGACTTACCCATTCTGGATATTTCATATAAATAGAATCATAATCATGGCCTTTTGTGTCTGGCTTCTTTCATTTAGCATGTTTCCAGGGATCGTTCACATTGTAGCATGTATCAGTATTCCACTCGTGTATAGCTGAATAATATCCCATTATATAGATATGCCACATTTTGTTTATCCATTCATCTGTTGATAAATATTTAAGCTGTGGTATATTTTGGGGGGAGACTTACTAAACAAGGATTTTATTTTAATTATTGAAGTATAGTTAATATACAGTGTTAGATTCATTTCAGGTGTGTAGCATAGTGATTTGACAATTCTATACGTTACTCAGTGCTCACCACAGTATGTGTAGTCACCACGGGTTGCCATATGGTGTTATTACAATATTATCAACTGTATTCCCTGTGTTGTACTTTCATCTCCATGACTGATTAATTTTATAACTAGAAGTTTATACCTCTTACTCCCTTTCACCTGTTTTACCCGTGCACCTACTCCCCTCCCCTCTGGTAACCACAGTTTATGCTCTGTAGTTAAGAGTCTCTTTTGTTGTTTGTTTTTGTTTTTTAGATTCTACATATAAGTGAAATCATATGGTATTTATCTTTCTCTGACTTACTTCACCTAGCATAATACCATCTAGGTCCATCTGTGTTGTAGCACATGACAAGATGCCATTCTTCTTAATGGTTGAGTAATATTCCTGTGTGTGTGTGTGTGTGTGTGTGTGTGTGTGAGAGAGAGAGAGAGAGAGAGAGAGAGAGATCTTTACCCATTCATCTGTCAGTGGGCATTTGGGTTGCTTCTATACCTTGGCTGTTTTAAATAATGCTGCAGTGAACATAGGGGTGCATGTATCTTTTCAAATTAGTGTTTTGGTTTTGGGGGGTAAATAACCATTAGTGGAATGATTGGATTGTTTGGGTTTGTTTGTTTGTTTGTTTGTTTCATTTTTTGAGGAACCTCCATACTGTTTTCCATAGTGGCTGCACCAATTTACATTCCCAGCAACAGTGTAGGAGGGTTACCTTTCCTTTACATCCTGACCAAAGCTTGCTCTTTCTTGGCTTTTTGATACTAACTAGCGATTCTGACTGAGGCATACAAATGCTGAGTAGCAGGCTAAGTAGCAACCCAGCCCAAGCTGGAGACTCCTTTTTTAAGGTTTCATACAGCTGTGCTGCCTTGTAAAAGTCATTAAAATGGCATTATCTTATGATATCCTAATACTGATAAAATGTATTTAATAGCTTGAGATTTGGTAAATGCAATCATGGAGGTGTTACTCTAGTAAAGTTTCCATCAATCTAACATTTATATTTGTGTTTTTGACTGCTTTTAAAAGTTTGATACTTGTTCTTCTCTAAGATAGCTTCACATCATCTGATTAATTTTTGTTCCACTTGTCAGCTCCATATTCTCCCCACTCATATGAACAGAAATTTACATATGGTTTTTAAAGGTCGTTAAACATCAGTCACTTTCAGTTTAAAGTCAAAAATTTTTCCTAGTTCAGCAAAACATCTTTTTCAAAATTGCCAGGGGGTGCTGTACGATCCATTGTCATTTTAAACTTAGTGGATATTTTGGTTTTTCCTTTTAGGTGTCGACAGCTCTTCTACGACAAGCAGTGCTTCTCCAATGCCCAACAGTTATGATGCGTTGGAAGGAGGCAGCTACCCAGGTAATTCATTTTGTGCTTATTTGATGCTTACTCGAAAAATTACTGACCATCAGTTTTTTCCAAACATCAACATATATTAGACATAATTAGCAGGCTTTTTTTATATAGCAGTATTTTTTAACAGAAAAAAGGGGACATTTTCTGGTATTTTTCAGCCTTAATTTAATAGTTGTAATTGCCATGTAACAACTACAAATGTTGTTTCTGGGAGGCCTAAGAAAATTTATTATTTTACTTTTGTTATCATGCTCTTTATCTTTTTCCTCTTTCTAAAAGACTTAATGCTAAATAATTCTCCTCTTTCCCTTCTTTCTTATGCTAATAACTTCTTAAGTAAATTTTATGTTTCTGTTCTCATGCTTAGGTCCTTGAATTCCTTCCAACTAGCCTCTGAGTATAAATAGTCTTTGACTCTTTATTCCCCCAATGGCTCCTGGCTGCCTCACCAGGTAAATAGATTAACCAACTTGGGGGTAGATCTTAGAGGCATTAATTTTAACTTTATCTGGAAATAATTTTGGTCATTACATAGGAATAGGAGTGGTGCATAGTATTTTAAAAATACAAACTTAAGTTTTAGAATTAGTAATTATTTCATTATATCTTAAATTGTGATCTTCCTTTTTTGTATGTCTCTTATCACAGATAAACTGACAAACACATCTGACTTCTCTTTTTCTCACTTTTTCTAATGATTCGAAACTTTAGGATGAACAGAACAAGTAATCTGCCCTTCTCTTTATTTCTTACCACTTTGGTAATAATCCAGGATGGAGTTTAATTGAAGTTGACATATGCTGGACTTAACATACTATCTTGCTATCATTGTGCTATGAAGCAGTAGAAAACTTTCATCTTCTTAGCTTAGTATAGAGTTCTCTTTTAATGTTTCAAGAATACTTCAATAAGCTACTCACTCTTTTGTGCATAAGGATTTTTTTTCCTCTAGGGATGCGTGTTTGTGTAAGAAATTGGGGACTGTTCCAAAAGCAATCACTGTTATCAAAATATTCCAGAAGAGTTCATTCGTTCAGTAAATGGGGAATACTACCTGTGGAATCACTATATTGTACACCTGAAACTAATGTAACACTCTATGTTAACTATCCATTTGTTTAATTAAAAAAAATTTTTTAAGATGAATTTACTATAACTATATAGTATTTCATGAGCTTCAAGTTAACCTAACAAAAGAAAAACAAAAATTAACCTGAAGCGAAATGCTGAATGGGATAGTTAAAAGATCGTGGCTTTGAAGTTTTGAAGTTCGACCTTGATTTGCTTGTCCATCTTCATTTCATCAACAAATCATAATCTTCCTATGAACTGTGCTGACACTAAGTGAGTGACCTTAGGCAAGTTTTCTAGCTATTTATAGTGCACCAGAATTAAAGATGTGAACATCTAGAGCAGTAAGATTAAATGAATTGAAAATACTGTGTCAGGTGCTAGGATAGAACTTAGGACTATAGAAATGTATGGTATATTGTCCCTTTCCTGAGAAAGAGGAGAAGTTTTAGATCTCCACATTTATGACTCCAGCTTTTTATATCTTATGCTAATTACTGTTAGCATGTTAAGAGAACTTTCTACTTATATTCCCATCACTGTGATGAAAGATAAGCAGGATATGACACTACATTAAATTTTTGTCCTAAGAAACCTGGGAGGTTTCCAGAAAACCAGTAAGCCAGCCCTTGCCTAATAAGCACAAGATGATAGAAGAATGTCTGGGAACATATCTTCAAAATGAGAGCCAATAGATATTGTCAGTAGAAAGATATGATTCTTGAAGAATCTTTAAAAAATATGTTTTATTAAGTCATACACTTTTAAGAGCATTTTTTTGCAGAGTCTGGTTCCTGGTGAAGAATACAATTTTTATATGAAAAATAGATTGAAATTCATATATATGATATAGATTTATTTGACTTTAAAATAAGACTAACAGTATAGCAACATATTAATAATGGTATGTGTAGTAATTTTTAGGGTTTCTTGTGATTTTTGTGCTTAATGATTACATTTTCTACAGTTTTTTTTCTCAGTTCTAATCAAATTTTAGTTTTTTATTTTAACATTTTATTTATTTATCTGAGATAGAGTGTGTGTGCACAAGCAGGTGGAGCGGCCCGCAAAGGGAAAGGGAGAAGCAGGCTCCCTAGTGAGTGGGGAGGCCAATGTGGGGCTCAGTCCCAGAACCCCAGGATTATGACTCAAGCTGAAGGCAGATGCTTAGCTGAGCCACCAGGAACCTGTAGTTTTTTGTTTTAAATTTAAATAATAGAAGAACATTTGTTCATTAAATTTTATTTGGCATCTGTTACATACCAGACATTGTTTTAGAAGCTAAACACTATACACTAGTCTTTCATAATCTCAGTTTTGCCTCTGCAAATAATACAGACTTCTAGCTGAGTAAAGGGGGCAGAGGGTTCATGATTCTATTCTCTCTACTTCTGTGGATGTTTACAATTTCTGGATGTTTGCAATTTCTCCTAGTCAAAGGTTTATAAAAGGAAAATGCCAAAGATTATGCCTTGCCCAGGAGCCAGCTGTTTCCAGAGTCCTGGTTTTCAGTGTTAACACCATGTTTTTCCCTTTGCTAGATATGCTTTCCTCATCAGCAAGCAGTCCTGCTCCTGATCCCGCTCCTGAACCTGATGCTGCTCCTGCTCCAGCATCTTCTGCTCCTCAGCCTTCAAAAATGGCCAAGCCATTTGGGTATGGTTACCCAACTCTTCAGCCCGGTTATCAGAATGCTACAGCACCACCTAACTCTGGAGTAGCGCCCAGTAGCCCAGGGTATTCTGGATTCCAGCCGTATGCTCAGGTATGTATAAAGACACCGCAATTCTAGAATTGTCAAACTATTATCAATTTTCACAAATCCCTGGTGATTCAAATGGATCATAGGTGCGAATACAGATAAGCCTAGGTGAAACGTACATAGATTTTGGTTCCAGTTTGTGTGTGTGTGTGTATTTGTGTGTACATAGATAGAGATTAAAAGAAATATAAATATCAAATCTTTAAAGTCGTTAAATCTGGATCAAGTTATTAGGTATGATTTTTCTGTCCTTTGTTGTACTTTTATTTTTTAGAGCCTTGCTCTTTATTTCTTTATTTCTCACTCTCCCTCTGTACTCTCTGTCTCAAATAAATAAATAAAATCTTAAAAACAAAAATAAAAATACTTTCCATTCTACTATTTAAATTATTCTTTTATAATCAGGAAATTAAATGTTAAGTTTTTTTTAAAGTCTGTAATATTAAGCTGGCTCTTTCCTCAAAAAAAAAAAAAATGATGTTACAAATGTGGTTTGGAATTTTGGTTCCAACTCTTAGATCAAAGAAGTCTTCATGGTGTGACATAGAACTGAAATTGGTAACAGTCTCCATAAATGTAAATGCTAATCAGTAGTTATATTTATTACAATAAATGACCCATTTATTATATATATTGGACAACCCATTTAATATATAAGAATATGAATTGTAGGGGCGCCTGGGTGGCTCAGTGGGTTAAGTCGCTGCCTTCGGCTCAGGTCATGATCTCCGGGTCCTGGGATCGAGTTCCGCATCGGGCTCTCTGCTCAGCAGGGAGCCTGCTTCCCTCTCTCTCTCTCTCTCTCTCTCTCTCTCTGCCTGCCTCTCTGTCTACTTGTGATCTCTCTCTGTCAAATAAATAAATAAAATCTTAAAAAAAAAAGAATATGAATTGTATTATTTAATAATATAATATATTATATTGATATATAATATCGTATATTATTATATTATTATTATATATAATATATATAATGACCCATTTATAACAAAGTGACCCATTCTGATACAACCTTTTTTGGAGTCACCTTTTAAATGCCATATCAATTTAATATAGGGAATAGTAAGTATCTTACATTTATATTTATTAAGAATGTAAAATGTAAGAAAACAATTGAAATGGTAAAGCATTCTACTTAAAATGAAAAACTGTTCTTAGTAGACTAAACTTACAGAAAATTCATCTTATGGTACACTAAGAATGAAGATTAAATGGGCACTTGGTTGGCTCAGTCGGTTAAGTGTCTGCCTTCGGCTCAGGTCATGATCTCAGGATTCTGGGATCAAGCCCCGCATCAGGCTCCCTGCTTAGTGGGGAGCCTGCTTCTCCTTCTCACTGTGCCTGCTGCTCCCCATGCATGTGTTCTCTCTGTCAAATAAATAAATAAAATCTATAAATAAATAAATAAATCTTTTAAATACTTACTACCTGACCCTCTACAGAGAAAGTTTGCTGACCCTTGAAATAGTAGAATGGAAAGTATTGGGGTTTTGTTTTTAAGATTTTATTTATTTGAAACAGAGAGTACAGAGGGAGAGTGAGAAGCAAACTGCCCACTGGGCAGAGAGCCCTATGTGGGCCTCAATCCCAGGACCCTGAGATCATGACCTGAGCCAAAAGCAGCTGCTTAACCAGCTGAGCCACTGAGGAACTCCAAAAGTATTCTTTTTCCATTTTATTTTGCAGAAGTTAAGAGATTGTCCTTGGACTAAAAGTAAAAATTAATATTTATTATACTAGATTTTAAAAATAACTTCATTCTTGGGATGTCTGGGTGGCTCAGTCATTAGGCATCTGCCTTCAGGTCAGGTCATGATCCCGGGGTCTTGGAATCGAGCCCCGCATCGGGGGTTCTCTGCTCGGCAGGAAGCCTGCTTCTCCCTCTCCCACTCCCCCTGCTTGTGTTCCCTCTCTCACTATGTCTCCGTCTGTCAAATAAAAATCTTCAAAAAAATAAAAATAACTTCATTCTGTCCTTCTGTAATTTCCATCCTTTTTATACTCTAGCTCCAATGGAAGGATCACAGGAGTTTGAATGAAGGAGACAGGCGCATACTAAAAAGTAACTGGTGATTAATCACGGGAGAAATGAGCATCATGAAGCAAAAGCTTTAGACTTTATACTGTTAGAGATCAGTGACTTACACCTTTCCTTTTTTATAACTTTTTATTGAAACATCTGTATTCTATTTATGCATAATTAAATAAATCAATATCATACTATTTGATACCTTTCTACAAATTGGACACATGTAACCAACAGCCAGAGCCCTTTCTCATGCCTTTTCTAGCCACTAACCCCCAAACAAAAGTTAGTAACTATCTTGAAAGACTTCTAATACTGCACATTAATTTTACCTGTTTTTAATAATAGCTGTGTATATTCTTGCCTAGACTCTTTGGCTCAACCATATGCTTACTGTGTGCTTACTGTGTTCATTCGTTTTCATGGTTTCATGTACCCCATTATGTGAATATAGTTGTTTATTTATTTGTTCCATTGTTGCTGGGCGTTAGGGTATGTTTCCAGTGTGGGGCTATTATGAATAGTGCTCTTGTGAATATTTCTGTTCATGTCTTTTAAATGAATGTATGTATCAAGGAGTGGAATTGCTGGGCTATGGAGTATCCAGACTCTCCAAGTTAATGCAAAACAGTTCTCCAAAGCAGATGTTCCAGTTTATACCTCCATTAACAGTGTGCGAGAGTTCCAGTTACTGTATGTCCTAGTCAACACTTGGAATTTTGACCTTTTTATAGTAGTTATCTTCTTTTCATATTGAGGTGAAGAAATTGAGACTCAGATAAGTGAAATCATCTGTCCAAGACCAGGCTTAGTTCTGAGAATACAAGTCTTTAGAGTTCAAAATTAAGCACTTTTTTCCTTCTCTTTAAATGGTAGGGACTTGTGCAAAAGAAGACCAAAGTCACACTTGATATATGTATCTAAGGAATTTGGTTTTATTTAATCTGAATTTAAAATAGTTTTTTGGACATTAGTTTCAGGGTCAGTGAGCAATAGTAATTTAAACACACAGCTAGGATGTACATTTAAATTCTCACCTATCTATTAAAAAAAGATTGTAGATGTTAATCTAAGATTAATATTAGCAAGCTAATTTTAAAAGAAGGCACTTAAAGGTGACTTTTTATATGCCCTTCTGGTTCACGGTTATGGCCAGAGGGGTATCAGGGTCACCAAGAATAATTTGGAGGTTGCCAAGGACTTGTTTTAAAGTGTTTTCAAGTCTGACCGAGAACTCTGACATTGTCGGGGAGGGGGAAATTAAGAAAACAAAAGAGTAATAGGAATGAGATCAGAGGTAATGAAGGGCCATAGTCAAAAGCTTAGATTTTATCCCAAGTCTGAAGGGGAGACATTGGAGATTTTATGTAATGGAATGATACATCTGATTTACATTATTTAGAGAATCATTTGGGCTGCTATGTGAAGAACAGATTAGGGATGGAATTTTCTGAAAAGACAAAAATGGAAACAGGGGGGCGCCTGGGTGGCTCAGTGGATTAAATCCTCTGCCTTTGGCTCAGGTCATGATCCCAGGGTCCTGGGATCAAGCCCCCCATCGGGCTCTCTGCTCAGCAGGGAGCCTGCTTCCCTTCCTCTCTCTGCCTCCCTCTCTGCCTACTTGAGATCTCTGTCTGTCAAATAAATAAAATCTTAAAAAACAAAAATGGAAACAAGGAGACAAATGGAAGCTTTGCCATAATCACAGAAATGTATGATTGTGCTTTGTTCTAAGGTAGTTATCGCTGAAGGTAATGAAAAGTGGATGGATAATGTCTGTCTTTTGACTTATTGATGGATTTGTTACGGTAGTTGAGAGAAAGGAACGTATAAAAGATAACTTGGGTTTTTGGCAGAGCAACTGGGTAGAGGATAGTTCGTTTACTTCAAAGGTGAAGAGAGACAAATACGTCTAAGAGTGGCAATCGAGTTGGCCATGTTAAATTAAAATGCCTAGTAGATATTTACATGGAGCTATGTAGAAGGCAGTGGAAGTGTATATGAATGCCCATTCCTCTATATTACCAAGTTCATCAAGAATTATTTTTTATTAAAAAGAATTATTTTTTATAAGTAGACATATTTTTTTTATAATTTAGTCATAAATTACTAAAGTCCCAGTTCATATTCTTTCATAATTATTCAGGTCCTCTGGTTTGTCTGATACACATTGCAATATTTCCTCCACCTTGACATTTGTTTTTAATTTTAATGGTATTTTTTGGCATTGAAGGAATATCTTAATTTTATATAGTCATATTATGATTTTAATTTTATTTTCAAAGATTTTATTTATTTATTTGACAGAGAGAACACAAGCAGAGAGAGTGGCAGGCAGAGGGAAAGGGAGAACCAGACTCCCCACTGAGCAGAGAGCCCAACAAAGGGCTAGGTCTCAGGACCCTGGGATCATGACCTAAGCTAAAGACCAATGCTTAACCAACTGAGCCACCCAGGTGCCCCCATATTATGATTTCTTTTGTTTTTCCTTTGTTTGTATCCTTTAAAAAATCTTTTCAACCTTAGATTAGGATATAATCCCCCTATAAATTTTTTGAGTTCTTAGGTGATTTCAGTTTTACATCTTTAGTCTATTTAAGGTTTTATTTTGGTTTATAATGTAAATAATAAACTCATTTTCCTCCCAAAAAAATAGCTCTAAGTTCACTATCATTTACTAAATAATCTGTCTTTTCACTGGCCAAAAATTGGGTAGTTTGAGCATCAAAATGAATAACTGTAACTCATTAAGTCACTTAGAGTTCATAGAAAGCTGTTAATTCATAATAATACTAAAAATATAACAGAAGAATAAAGAAAAAATAAAGCAGAACTCATTGAATATGATTATACATTTTTATGCCATCAACTCATTATCCTGAAAATTGATTGTTGAAAAAACTTGGAAAAAAAAAACGTTTATCCTGCCTCACAGAATCCAAATTCTTAATGCTGAAAAACATTGCTGAAATTTTGTTATGAGGTTAAACTGTGCTGAGATTTAAATGTATTCATTATTTTGCTTTGAGTTTTTTTTTCAAGACTTCTTTAAATTGAGCTGCCCTATTAAAACCATTCTATTTCCAAGCCAGGTTCAAATTTTTTCATATTCTTACTTATTCAGTATGTTAAAATCCTATATGTAGTATAGTACATTGTATTCATGCTCGTTATATTGTTCTTTTGTTTGTTTTGTTTTGAATTGCTTTTTCAGCAGTATCCTGGTATGAACCAGCTGTCCTCTGGTCTGGGAGGTCTGAGTCTTCAGAGTTCTCCACAACCAGAAAGTCTGAGACCTATAAACCTCACTCAGGAGAGGAATATTTTACCCGTGACTCCTGTTTGGGCTCCTGTACCTAACTTAAACTTAGACCTCAAAAAATTAAACTGTAGCCCAGAGTAAGTATTTATTTTATGATCTTTAGTAAATGATACACTTTGTCAGAAATGCTTGACTTTCAAACCTAGTAAAAGTGATATATTAATTCCTTGATTGGAAGTTTTGTTAATGGGGAATTTTCCATTTTACTTTGTACAGAAGTTCTAGCTATAAAATTCATTTTAGGTCCTGTTCCTGCCTTCATCTCTCTATCAATCCTATTCCCTATCACCTAATGCAAGGAAATTTTTTTTTTGAGTGAAGGAATCAAGAACCCAGATCTAACTCTATTTTTCTTAAATTTCTTTTTCCTCACTTAGTAATAACTTCTGATGTCTTTTAAATAAGGTGGAATCTTTAAAAATGTATGCCCTTCGATCTCTGCTTTAAAAAGGACTCTGACTTCACTTAACGTAATCCCAAGAACAGGTTTAAATGGTTTGTCTTTGAGTTTCCTTTTTCCACACAGCATAGAATGTAAGACCATTACCGTATCCAGCCTGGATTTAAATTTGGATTTCCTTTCTTGAATATTTCCTCACCTCATGGAGAAGGTTAGCTGACTGTTGGCATCTGGTGGCCACCAAACCCAGGTGTTTCCTCCTGGTGGATGAGTTAGTTCTGCCACGCACCTCACAGTACCTTCAAAACCAAGCCTTCTCCTTTGTTGTCTGCTTTCAATACGTCTTTCTCCCGAGAGTAGGATATTCCTACGCACCCAGAGGCTTCCTAGAAAACATCTTTCTGCTCCTCATAAAGTAAACTCTGATTCACAGAACATGTGTCTTCTTCCTCGCATTCGGAGAATTAGTGTTCCTCTTTACAGCTAGTATTTTTCTTTATTAGGGCAATAGTTTCCTGGCTTGTTAAGAAAACTGTAAACTTCTCTTTTTTCAGTCAAAATCTTATGTAGATTTCCAATATAGAAACCAGGAAATGGAGTTCCTTCTGCCACACGCTATGACCAACCCCCATCAGTGCCTGAGGCAGTGTCAAGATCTTTGCTGTGAAAATGTACAATCATTGATCCTAAGAGGAAAACAGCTGCCCATTCCTATGAATATAAGTTGCTGTCAGGTCTATGAGTATGTGGATTTGGGCCTTCTATTTTGAAAGATTAGGCATTGCCTAAGTAGGTGAATATAGTGTTTATATATGTCATAGATAGTGGATGGTGTATGCTTCTACTCAGTTACGTGTTTTCTGTGAAAGTCCCTCTCTTACCAAAATAGCAATGCATAGTATTTGGGAGTGTAGACTTTACAGTTGGATGGACTCAGGTTCTTACCATGGTTCCACTGATAAGTAACTATAAGACTCTGCAAATTTCTTAACAAATTTTCAATATTGTCAATTGTGAAGCAGGAATAATAATAGTGCCTACATATAAAGGTAAATCATTTATTTAATAAATATTTACTGAATGCCTTCTAAATTAAGGGCCAGGCACTGTTTCTAGATGCCAGGAATGAACCAGTAAACAGAGTTCCCTATCTCTTGCAACCTTTATCCTATTAGGGAAGACATACTATGAACAGTCAAAATGTCTAAGTTAAGCATCATACATTATACAGCATCTGTGTAATGTAATGTCAGAATATTACCGTGAAGTAGGGAGTAGTGAGGCCAGTGGAGGTTGGCTGTATTCAGTCGAACAGTCAGGACAGGTTTTCCCAAAGAGTTAACACTGAGTGGAGATCTGAATGAAGTGTGAGAGCAAACCACATGACTCTGGGAAGCAAGTGCCAAGCATGTGCAAGCTACATAAGCAGCAAATGCAGAAGTCATGAAGCAGGGATCATCTTAGTGTTCAAGTAACGCCACCAGCCTGGAGTCCAAATATGTCTGGATATCTCAACATACTGTGAGCTGCTCTTCTTAAAATTCCTTTCCTGGTTTCCAGTACTTCTCCTGCTTACCTCTTTGCTCCTTTATTGATTCTGTGTCTACTGACCTTAACTTAAAACTTAGTAAGTTATAAACACTAAATAAGTAAGTGAGTACTTAGTAAGTTATGAACACTTTCTCTAAGAGAGAGATAGTGCTATGATGGCACAGAACAAAATGATGACAATCTCAAGTGGAAAAGACAGACAGGGTACACAGCCAACTAAATCAAAGCAGACTAATGATACCATAGAAGCATAAACTGATCTCAGAGCACAGAGGAAGACATCGTTTCTTCTGACTTGTGATTGGAGGGAATGGTGATTTCAGAAGAAGCGATAATTTTGATGGGTCTCAAAGTAAGAGACTCATCAAAGGACTTTCAGCAGGTGAAAAATGGGTAGTAAAGCAGGAACAGCATTATTAAAGATAGAGGTTTCCTGTTCACTTTTGTTTTCCTTTTCAGTCCTTCCTAATTTATGTTCTACATGCTAGTGATAATGTTTTTTCCCAAATCTGTTGTACTTTCCCACCATGAAAATGTTGAATCCTTAATTAGGGTTTTTGACCTATATTGTATATATGCCTGCTTAGTGTAATATGGATTTTCCTAGTTGTAGTTATATAACACCCAAACGATTTTCATTTATGCCCTTAAATTCTCTTGATTATCTGCATCTATAGTATATATGTATTTTCTGATCATTATTAAAGTCTGTGTTGTCTGTATTTTTTTGCAGTTCATTTCGGTGTACTTTGACAAATATTCCGCAGACACAGGCTTTACTGAATAAAGCTAAGCTTCCTTTAGGACTGTTGTTACATCCCTTCAGAGACTTGACGGTAAAGTAACATATTTTAAAATAATTGTGGGTACTGATGTGTGTTTATGTGCAGTGTGTTTTGACTGTATATTTTCTTGGAGATTTTTTCATCTTTTATCTTTTAAGTTAGAAATAATCATTTTTGTCAGTTCACCTCAGCAAACATTTTCTAACTACCTGCTTTGTAATAGGCCCTAACCAAGCACTGGTAAATAGAGAGATAACTACGTCATTGACCTTGCCCCTGAGAAATTTGTATCTAACAGGGGACAAAGATATAAAAAGAAATAACTACAGTACAGGGTAACTAATACATGTACCTAACCAAATTCTACAAGGTGCTTATAGGCAGGGAGTATATTATAGTACTGGGTGCAGTAGCAGAGGTTTGCTATGAGTGATGAGGTCTGAGCTGGACTTTGAAAGATTAATGGTTTTGGAAGTTGGAAAGGCCATTACAGTTAAACCTTAGGCGTCTTTCTTAAACATAAAGGTTGCACCAACGGTTGTCCACTTGGGGGTGGAGGAACTGTATGCTGGTTCCTAATTCTATGAAACAAATAACTTTTGTAATAGTAAGTCCAAATGCTTCAGGTCTTCTGAATGAAAACACTTCTTAAGTTTCCATAGTCTATTGGTTTCATACTAAGCCTGCCGGATTTTTACATATAGTTCTGATATTTTATGCAAATATTATCTTTAAAATCTCTAAACTTCAGAAATTAAGTTTCTGCAGATATATTTTATTTGTACTCTAAAAGGTGCATTACTCTCAGATTTTTTTATTACCGTGGTTTTCTATACCTCTTAATGCTACTGAGTTTCTTTTGCTCTCACTCATCCAAAAAAATGTGTATAAACTACCCATTATGCTAGGTGCTAAATACAAAGGTTAGTAAGCGTCCTCATGGAGCTAACTTGCGTACTAACTAGGATACATAGAAAGGAGCAGAGTGGATAGAAAATAAAATAATTATAAATGTGCAGTAAATACCTTGAATTTATTCACTTAGTAAATACTGTTTGATCACCTCTAATACTGTTTCAGCTATTATCTCTAAATCAAGATCATTAATTTCCCATATACATAGGTGAGAATTTTTGTCTAAACACAGATGCCATCATGATACCTTCTGGAAGTATACACTAAATTGGCAACAGTAACTTTCTCTGTGCTGTAGAATTCTGGCCAATTCTTTATTTTCTCATTTTCAGTTAATTGTATTTCAGGTTTTTTCATAAGTATTATGTCATTACTTGTGTAATAAAAACTATATATGTGAAAGAAATTGAATACAAACACATAATTATAATGTAGAGATAGGAAAAAAGTGCCAGAAGGAAATATACTAAAATGTTATCAGGGATTAATTCAGGGAGATAAAATAATATGTGATTTCTAAGTGTTTTTTTGTATTTTCTAAATTTCTTAAAAATAAAGTTCCTTTCCCAAATCTTTTCTTTCCTTTTCCTTTTCCAGAAGCTCTCTGAAACAAATTTATAGGTTTATTTTTACATAGCATAATTTGTAATCTTTGCCCCCTCAGCACTTGAAAAGATCACTAAAATTACCAGCTTTTCAATGGTCTCTTTTTTGTTAAGTTTAGCACCATAACATTTTCACCCTCTTAAAAAAACAACTCATTCGAATTAGGAAGGATTTCTGCCTTTCGTCACCTGAAACTGTTCACGCACACAAAAATTTTTTTCCACTTACTTCTTTTAAAAGCCACACTGTGCTTGGTTCTTGTGGCCTTGGTCCCCGTCAGGACTGTGGCGGCCATCTAGTGCACAGTGCCTTATGCTCTGGGACTAGGTGCTGTCAGGCAGCAGACACAAAAACATTTCTATGTGGTATGTGTTTCATTCTCAGTGGTGTTTCTGGAGGCTAGCTGATGAGCTCCAAATTAAATTATTTTCTTGGCCAACCAGGCTTTTCATATCAGTCAGTAACTTTTACTGCATTTGGTTTGGTGTTATCTTAACGATTTGTGACAGAGAAGGAGAAAACTTGATGGCTGCTTGTGTTGCTCAGCATATCACGGGATTTTATGAAAATGCTTCCATTTCAGAACACTATTACAGTTTTCTGTTCTGTCTGTGGAGCAGAGCAGTATGTGTTCCATTTTTACCCTGAAGTGCTTTTTTTCTGCTACAGCATCTTTATTTTACTTCCTAGCAATTACCAGTGATAACATCAAATACCATTGTGAGGTGCCGATCTTGTCGAACATATATCAACCCTTTTGTATCATTCATTGATCAGCGGAGATGGAAATGCAATTTGTGCTATAGAGTTAATGACGGTGAGTTTCAGATTCTTAAAATAAGTGTGTCTAATATTATTTTAAACATTTTGACATTTTTTGGTCATTAGCTGGTCTCCATTGCTTTAAAAACTTTCATGCCACTTTTTATGTGAGAATATAGGCTAGGGACACTTGATCTTGGCTGGGGATGATTGATAATGAGGAGAGTGACAGTAACGGCAAAGTAAAAAAATAGTCACAAAACAAGCAATGAAGGTCATGTAGACTAATTGTGCCATGTTTCTCTGTTATCCCCTTTAGTGATTTCTTAGGTCCTCTTAGTATCATTGCTTTCAAATTTGCGTTTCTGGTTTTTTTCCGTGTCATGTGATAAAATAAATAGGACATAAACCTAAGAAGCAAGGTTACCTGTGTCCTGGTTTCCTTACCTGATTTCACAATAAGTTTTTTTTTTATCTTGATATATAATTTTAAAGAGCATTTTTATCATTGGATGTTCACAGAACCATTATAAACCTTATACAAATATTGATGGTAAAGATGTTTATTTCTTGGTATGCATATGTCTTGTTTAGTTACAAATTATATTACTAAATTTGTACTGGATTTCTAAATTTTACCTAGTTCCTGAAGAATTTATGTATAATCCCCTTACTCGATCTTACGGAGAGCCTCATAAACGACCAGAAGTACAGAATTCAACTGTGGAGTTCATTGCTTCTTCAGATTACATGGTAACTGCTCAGTGTAAAAATGAGTCGTGGGCTATAACTGTATTGTCATTTATAATTTGCTCTTGAGCGAATTCTTGGAAAGTTTGAATTGTCCCCAGTATGAATTTTTTTTAAATAATGCTGAAAGTTTATACTTCACAAATAGAAAACTCTATAATTGTAAAGGTTACTTGATGTCCTAGAAGAATGCAGTTATGTCAGAAAGAAACATTAGTAGTTTTTTTATGATAAGGACTATTTACAATATTGTTGCCATTTTGATTTAATTGCTGACATGAAATGAAAATAAATACATGTAATATTTAAGACCTTCAAACAGAAAAACTCACGTTTTTGCCAAAGTGCAATTTTCAGGCTCTTAAAGAGATCACCATCTTACTGATTCACCCAGTACAGATATCAAGATAAGTGGACAGTGACTTTAATTTTTCTCTTTCCAGTTTATCATCAAATTCTACTTTTCTTTTGTTTTTCTTTTTTTTTTTTTTTTAAGATTTTATTTATTTGAGAGAGAGAGCACAAGCAGCGGGGAGGGGAGAGGGAGAAGCAGACTCCCCAGTTGAGCAGATAGACCATTGTGGGACTCATCACAGGACCCTGAGATCAAGACCAGAGCCACAGATGCATGCTTAACACACTGAGCCATCCAGGCGCCCCCTACCGTCTCTTTAATTGTACTACAAGACTCATTATTTTCCCTTTATAAAAACAAATTCTTGGCTTAAGTTCTGCTCATCTTCTTTATTGTATCTGCTCACTTTAAATGTATTTATAATAGCTTACACTTATTTCTTCAGTACCTCATCACTAATATTTGTTGTCTACAAAAATGGAAGGTGTTGCTAGGGCGGAAAGGTGAACAGAGACAGCTAATGTGTATTAAATTTCTGTTTGGCCCATTTCTTTCTTGGTTTTTGTAGTTTTTATGGTCCTTTGGGTCCGCTTTAGCATCTGCTCACTTAAACTACTATTTCCTTCTCTGTTTCCATATTAACTATAGTAAACTTTTTCTCTTGGGCATTTTTACTCTCAGCTTCTTACCTTCTTTACAACTTAACATTCCCAAATCTGGTCTGACTTCGTAGGATCTTAATCTAATTGAAATGGTAAAGCAAGAAGTTAATCTTTAATTTTTCTCATATGACCCATGTGATCCTTGGTCAGCATATTAAGAAAAAAAAAGATTTTCTATATCCTTTCAACTTTCTATAACAGTAATTTTCGAGCATACTTCAAAAAAGAGATAATAGTATAGTGAACTATTATTTACCCCTCACCAAGATATATTTACTATATTTACTACTATTCAACTATTATTTACCCCTCACTAGATATATTTCATCTATCCCCAGTCCCACCTCAATATCCCCTCCCCTCACACCACCCTGGAATTTATACATATCATTTAACCTATATGTACTTCAGTATATATCTCTAGCAGATAATGACTTAACATCCTTAGAATACCATCACAGGACTTCCTTTATACTTGGCATTTAACCCTTGGGATTTAGCCATGACCAGCTAACCCTAGAGCTAGTACTAGTGGCTAATACTATTGTCCGATTTTAAAAAGTAAATATAAAAAAAGTGTTTTTCTGGATTAGGGAAGGGATAGAGGTGTTCATATTAAAAAATAAGCTCATGTTTTTCTTTGAAAGATGAATCTCAATCAACACTCTACCAGGTAAACATTAGCCCATTTATTTAACCATTACTGTGTAATAACTCCTTATTATTATTATTTTTTAATTGAGAGAGAGAGAGAACACACAAGCTGGGTTGGTGTAAAGGGCAGAGGAAAGGGAGAGAATCTTAAGCAGGCTCCATGCCCAGTGCAGAGCCTAATGTGGGGCTGGATCTCACAACCCAGAGGTCATAACCTGAGCCGAAATCAAGAGTTGGACACTTAACCCACTGAGCCACCCAGCCGCGCCTAACAACTGCCTTATTATGCTTAATCCATAACCAACTTTATAAGAAAAAAGCTAAAGGAGTGTCATTTTCATTAGTACATAAGATCTAATAAAATGCCAGTCCTCCTATTTGTGTATTTTTTGTGTGTCATTTACTCAGTAAATATTCAGTAATAATAGTGTTATAAAAAGAATAAATTGTGCCTGCTAAATAAAGTACATTATTTTCATTCCTTTCAGCTTCGTCCTCCTCAACCTGCAGTTTACTTGTTTGTTCTAGATGTATCTCATAACGCAGTAGAAGCTGGATATTTGACAATTTTGTGCCAGTCATTGTTAGAAAATCTAGACAAGTAAGAAATTTTTTTACTCATGATGTGTGTGTACAAATATATATAAATGTGAAAGTTTATTAGCAATTTATGGAGTTAGTTTTTAATTACAGTTTGACTTCGTTTATCTCTCACTACAAGAGTACTTCTTGTCCACCTCAGACTAAGGGTCTTGCTTCTTCGGTTACTGCACTTTATAACATGGTATCTGAATCATAAAATTGTTTTGTTTTTAAATTTTTTATTTACTTGACAGAGATCACAAGTAGGCAGGGAAGCAGTCAGAAAGAGAGGAGGAAGCAGGCTCCCTGCTGAGCAGAGAGCCTGATGTGGGGCTCCATCCCAGGACCCTGAGATCATGACCTGAGCTGAAGGCAGAGGCTTTAACTCACTGAACCACCCAGGTGCCCCTTCCTTTTAGTTTCTGCTGATAACTTAGAATTCTTATATTTTTATCCTTATTAAAGCATTTGCCCTGGTTTTAGTCACAGGTGCTTAATTCAGATAGAGCTCTAGCAGTGAGTGGCAATGGAAGACTGTGCAAAAAGATAGTTTTGAAACTGTAGAGTCAGCTTGCTGGAACAGTGTGAGGATGTATAACCCTAGAAATAGGAGCCAGACCAATGAGTAACTATTTGTGAGTTAAGTAGGCTATGCAAAACCAAAAGGACAAAATTGGGAATGGAAAATCACTTAAAACATGTATATATGTTTAATTAAGCAGAAAATAGAAGCATTGGGAAACTAAAAAAAAAAGGTAACCTGTTTTTGGAAAGGGCTAGTGATAACAACATTGAGAAAGGAATTTGATGTGGAGCAATTTCAGCTCAATTCTGAATTTTGAGCTTGGAATAGAGTAGATACATAGTCTCCATTCTAATTGGTAACAAACTACCCTAACACTCATTGACCTTAGAAATTTCAGAGGAACAAAGAATTGTCTGTAGAAACATCATAAATCCTGACCTATATTGGCAAGCTAAATACTTGCATTACTTGGTGCATTCTGTTCTCTGAAGTGGTTTTTGACCTTGTTTGCAGACCATCTGACTAGCCTGATCAGTCATGCATAATAGGAATAATGCTTCTTGTTTTGATGCACACTATTTTGGCATCCTCTAATATTAAAAAATATTTTTAAAATATTGCTAAAATAATATAATTATTATATATAAAATTATATAACAGCTGCTAATATAATTGGTGGTACGTAGAAACATACCTTTTTAAGATGAGGCATCCAAACGAAATGGTAATTTATTCTTTTTTGCCAAGGCATTGACTTTTGAATACTGAGTTCTAACAGAAAACTTCTAAAAGGTTGATGATAGATAAAATGTCTTAATGTTCTTAAATGTGGTTTTTATTTAAAATTTCTACATTAAAATCTGATTTACATTACATTGTCTTTTCTTGGAAAGTACTCAAATGTCATTCTTCCCTTAAACTGTTCAAACTAGAGAGATACCTCATTTTTGTAATATTGGAACTGAAAATATGAGTAGATTTTTAGTTAAAGGAGTGTGTTTTACAGGAAAGTTAGCAAGAAATCTTTGGGGGTTTTTTGTTCTGTTTTGAGAGAGAGAGAAAGTGTGCGTGAGGGGGGCAGAGGAAGAGGGAGAGAAAGAGAATCCCAAGCAGGCTCCACATACCCAGCATGGAACCCAACTCGGGGCTTGATCTCACAACCCTAAGATCATTGACCTGAGCCAAAATCAAGACAGACACCTAACTGACTGAGCTACCCAGGCACCCCAGAAATCTTCGATTATCTAATCATTTCATTTTTAGTTTTGGTTTATTATTTATGGTTCAGTTTTCTGAAATACCAACTCTAAACATGTACTTTCATCTGAAAATGGGATGTTTCATCCTTGGTCTTCTCTGATGTATGTTGGTCTAGGGAGGAATAACTTCCTGTCATCTGTGGAAAAGCACATGTAATTATTCTTAGACTTAGTTTACTATTTTATTATTTTTTAAAATAAAATATGCAACTGAAAACTTTGAATTTAAAGTTGCCCTTTTTATCCTTAGGCTTCCTGGAGATTCACGAACAAGAATAGGATTTATGACCTTCGATAGCACTATTCATTTCTACAATTTACAAGAAGGATTATCACAGCCTCAAATGTTGATTGTGTCTGATATAGATGGTAAGCAGTGAGTAAGTCTTTCTAACTATAGATTTTGGAATTGAGGCTATTTGTTTGACAGTATATCATGTCATAATTCTGTAAGGATAATTTGTTGTACTTTGATATTTGTCTTAAAAAGTTTCCTGGGAGGGGAAAAGGTTTCCTGGGAAAAAAAAATTTCCCTGGGAAATACTTCATTCTGAGTTTTCTAGGCCCGTGTATGTACTTATACATGTGTGCACACACATATAAAATGTATGCAGAGTGGATATATAAGCAGTATTATAGTGCCCATTATATATGGCCAGATAAAAACTAAGATTTTTAAATTGATGATATTCCTTTGACTTGATTTATCTGTTGATTAAAATAAATGTTCTTCCCTTTAGATGTTTTCCTACCTACACCGGATAGCTTACTTGTGAATCTATATGAGAGTAAAGAGGTGAGACAGATTTTTTTTTCTTAAAGTATAAAAATATTTCTTTTATTTCAACTGTTGACTGAAGTCTTTAACATTTGTTTACTTGGTATGTAAATATCACATAGATAATGTAGATAGCGTATCTATTGACCCCTCAATTTACAGTCCCCCAAGATAGAGTGGGATATATTATACTCCAGAATGTTTTAAAGAAGAAAATTTCCTTGCCCTCTCAGTAATTCAATTTTTAATCTTTGTTTTCCCAGCTTATAAAAGACTTATTGAATGCATTACCAAATATGTTCACCAATACAAGAGAAACACACAGTGCCCTTGGTCCTGCGCTTCAGGCTGCCTTTAAATTAATGTCTCCAACAGGTGGCCGTGTGTCTGTATTTCAGACACAGTTACCTTCCTTGGGTGCAGGACTTCTGCAGTCCAGAGAAGACCCTAATCAGAGATCAAGCACAAAGGTATTGTATATTTGGTTTCTTGGTCATATTTAAGATGGTGTTTGTACCTCTATAGACGTGTGACTATTTGTTCATTCCTCTACTTTTCTACTTCATTAATAGTAGAAACTCTGCTGAGAAGGTTTAATCAGATTATCATTTTGTGTTGTTTTAGTTCTTGGTTTGCAAGTCATAGAAATTTAGAAATCATTTCCTCTAATCCTTTCATTTTACAGATGAGGAAAACAGATTAAACTTGCCAAAGGTTGAATAACTAATAGTAAAGATGTAACTTGATTTTCTGGCCGCAGTGCTCTTTCATGTTATACAAGAGATAATACTTACTGAATCTGAGATATTATAATTTAACATGCTCGTACTAATAAACATTTAAGTACAAAGGTAATACAAATCATTGCCTAACAAATTAAACCATCAGTAATCTTTACTGTCAAGATAATAGTGTTTGTGGGCACCCGGCTGGCCCCCTTGGTAGAGCGTGCGACTCTTGATCTCAAGGTCTTGAATTTGAGCCCCACATTGCAGGTAGAGATTACTTAAAAAATAAGATCTTTTTTTAAAAAGTGTTCAGTTATATAAACACGTACAAATAAGCATAATTGGGCATCATACATATACAGGATATTTTTTAATTGGCTTTTTTTTTCATTGAAAGAGTATATTGTGAGCATTTTCTGAGGTCCCTGGAAATTATCTTTAAAAAATATTTTTTGGAGGTATCTGGCTGGCTCAGTTGGAAGAGCATGCAACTCGATCTCAGAGTTGTAAGCTCAAGCCCCACTTTGAGGGTAGAGATTACTAAAAAAATAAACTTTCAAAAATAAAGTAAGAAATATTTCTTAGTAAATATAAATGTACTCTATTTAATTAGTTGCCTCCTAGCTACTAAATTGTTGTCTCCAGTATTTTCACTATTAAAGGAAGACTATGAGGCTGAATACTACTTGAGTTTTATATGAAGATTTTGTTAGAGTATTTTAATCCCTTATTTCAAATAGTAAGTGAACTGGAATCATTTTGTGCTGTGTGTAAGTTTTGTCTGACCTCAAAGAAATATTACTGCAAATAATTATGAGTATGAATTTAGCAGTTTTAATAGTACCTTAAATATTTAGCCACATATTCAGTTTTTCCTTAGGAAAAATTCCTAAAAGTAAAATTATTGGGTCAAAGAGTATAAGCTTTATTTAAGTTATTAGTGTGTTTTATTTGTGTGGGGTTTTTTTTATTTTGTTTTGTTTTATTTTATCAACTGTACCCTTAAAGACTCTCAAATCTTCTAGCCATCATTAAGTATTGTTGCTTTTTTTTATTCTTCACCAATTTGCCAGGGAAGAATAGTGCTGTATTTCACTTTCATAGAAACTGCATTTCTAAGTTATTTTTCAGAAAACATAATTTTAAAATAAATTGGGGCAAGTATATTTTTTAAACTCATCAAGTATAGCTATCACTCAGTTCCTCGATCCATTGCAGTCCATTATAGAATACTGAGGGGTTTGGAACACAGGAGGGTAGTTATGTGTTAGTGAAGTCTTCAGTTTTGTTTTGTTTTTCTCATTTAACTCCTAGAAATATTCTTTATCTGCCTGGGACTCAAAAGCTTAAATGCCTGTGCTGGTTTACATATTTCTTCATATCGGAGTAAACTCTAATATAGTAATTTTACACTATAATTAAGAGGATTGAAACATTTTGTTTTGTAACGTAGGATAGTAATGAAGAACTTGGAGCCTGGCTCTTACATTTTTAACTCCTCTCGGTTGCCACCTTCTCAGCTTAAGTGTCCTTAAACCAGTAGGAAAAGCCTTCTTTAACCTCTGACTCTTAAACATCTTTACGAACAGTGTACAGTGGTGGTTAACAGCACTCAATCAGGGGCCAGACTTGGCAGGTATATCTTCCAGCATCTACCACTCAGTAACTGTGTAATCGGTCATTACTTAATCTAGTTTTTGCCTCAGTTTCCTCATCTGTAAAATGTAGGTAACTTTAATTTGCATAAAACATCTCAAACAGTGCTTTTTAAGTGCTTTATAAATATTAGCAGTTATTACTATTTTTAAAGGATCTGTGCCAACTATCTCGACATTTAAAAAACTAACTTAGTTTGATAGGAGGACGAAGGATAGCCTTTTCGTTATTGTAAGAGAGACGTAGAAATATGTGTCCAGTGCAAGGTTTCTAGCTCTTACTTTATGACCTGTTGACTTAGGTTGTACAACATCTTGGCCCTGCAACTGATTTTTATAAGAAACTGGCTTTAGATTGCTCGGGGCAGCAGACTGCAGTGGATCTGTTCCTTTTAAGTTCACAGTATTCTGATCTTGCTTCTCTAGGTAAGGAGATATCGTCACATTCATCTGTTTACATAAACGCTTTTAGCATGTAGTCAAATTTAAACTCTTTATTAAGAGTTCTCAACATTTGGGGGTAAAAAGCATGTGAATTAGATAGATACAATCTGTGAAAATTACCAGTAAACTGTAAAGCACTATACATATCTAAAACGCTATTATTCTTTGTTTTTAAAATCTAATTCCTTTACCATTTTGCTTAATAATAAACCTCATCACATACTTTACAAATATTTGTGTTTGCTCAGATTTATGTATTATCCTTTTGACCGCTTAGGTTTTCTCATTATGACAGATTTTGTTCATGACATAGAATCTCTTCTAGTGTTGGACAAGTAAGATATTACTGGGTATTATTACAGGATATTCTTATTTCTGTAGCTAATACTTTTTCTGTTTCTCTCTGAAGCTTGCATGTCCAAGTACTCTGCAGGGTGCATCTATTATTACCCGTCTTTCCACTATACTCACAATCCTTCACAAGCAGAAAAGTTACAAAAAGACCTAAAACGGTATCTCACAAGAAAAATTGGATTTGAAGCGGTTATGAGAATAAGGTGTACGAAAGGTATGAAATTATTAAAGATAGGCTTTATATTATATACTTTCGTCAAAATTAATTACCGATGACTACTTGTAATGATCCTTCATCATGAAGAACTTTCTGCCTCATCCAGGTAGCTGTAAGCTCTTTTAAATATATGTAGTTATTGAATAATCATTGCCCAGCTTTTTAAGTAATTTGAATAAGCAAAAGTAATGTTTGCTTTATTAGGAAGAACTTAAGAGAAAGCCACATTGGAGGTGATTTTAGAAGGAGAATTAGAGGAGTAGGGAAGATTGGAAATGAAAATTGTCTGATGAGTGATCTTTGCCTTCGTAATCATTCAGTCTTTACCTCAGTTTCATGTGAATGTTTGCTGAAGGGAATCTCCTCTCTAAATTTAATTCTTACATGAGTTACACAGTAACTACCATTTGTTTCATATGAGAATGTATAAGATCAGTTATCAATACAAGTTAAATGTCTACTTTCCCTTTTATATAACCTGTATTGTTTTTTCTGAACTGGTATTTAGAACCTCTGCTAACACACCAGTCCTACTCTCCAGTTACCCTTTTGATTCAAAAATCAGCGATGGGTTTTACTTTAAAAAGTAACTTCAGCCTGAGATAAAGATACTTTTGGTACTTCATCTTTTATAAAAAGTTTTCTCTTCCCTAGGTCTTTCAATGCACACTTTTCATGGAAACTTCTTTGTCCGTTCCACTGATTTGTTATCCCTTGCCAACATCAATCCTGATGCTGGATTTGCAGTACAACTGTCAATAGAAGAAAATTTGACAGATACTTCCTTAGTGTGCTTTCAGACAGCCCTGTTATATACATCAAGCAAAGGTAATGTTAACAGACAGGAAATAAAATCAGTAGTAGTTTTCCCCTCCTTTTACATGCTAGGGAAATGGGGAGAGAGAATGAACGAACATACAATGGGAGATAAATGGAATTTGCATAGTTAATCAAATATGCGATTGTTTTTTTTTGTTGTTGTTTTTTTTAACTCATTTTTGAATCTTTAATATCTTTTTTGACTCGTGGAAGTCATGTATTCTCAGGGTCATATGTGTCTGGTAAACTCATGCTAAATCCAGTTATGTCATCCTTAGCATTATTTTTTGCCCCATATAATAAAAAATTCTGCCTAGCACATAAGGCCCATATTAGTTATTTGACAGTCAAGTTTTCTTTTTTTTTTTTTTTAAGATTTTATTTATTTATTTGACAGACAAAGATCACAAGTAGGCAGAGAGGCAGGCAGAGATAGAGGAGGAGGCAGGCTTCCTGCTGAGCAGAGAGCCTGATGTGGGGCTCGATCCCAGGACCCTGGGATCATGACCTGAGCTGAAGGCAGAAGCTTTAACCCACTGAGCCACCCAGGGGCCCCGACAGTCAAGTTTTCTGACATTTTACTATGTTGGATATAATTTGGAATGATCGATATTAAAATAAAAACCAGAACTTAATGTTCAGCTATATACAAAATACAGTATAGGTTCATAGTCCACAGATTTAGAGAGTGTTTTATTTTTCTTTAAAACATGTTACTTGAGGGGTACCTGGGTGACTCAGTGGGCTAAGCCTCTGCCTTCGGCTTGGGTCATGATTTCAGGGTCCTGGGATTGAGCCCTGCATTGGGCTCCCTGCTCAGCGGGGAGCCTGCTTCCCTCCTGTCTTTGCCTGCCTCCTCTCTGCCTACTTGTGATTTCTCTCTCTGTCAAATAAATAAAATATCAAAAAAAAAAAAAAAAAAAGTGTTACTTGTAACACTTTGTTTTCACATTTCAGAATCCTATGGGTGATTTAATCCAATTGGAATGGTAATTTGAATAATGTTTTGACCTGTTTGCTTTATTTTTGTCTTGGCCCAATGTGTTTCTGCAATGATGTTGCTTCCTCCTTCCGTGTAGGTGAGCGGAGAATTAGAGTGCACACGCTGTGTTTGCCAGTAGTAAGCTCACTCGCAGATGTATATGCGGGAGTGGATGTACAGGCTGCCATCTGCCTCCTGGCAAACATGGGTGAGTGAAAATTTGAAGGAACAGGTGAAAGGTGGTTTTCTGTCCTAAAAACTGAAACCTGGGCATTTTTTTTGCCCTACAAATCCCTTACTTAGAAGATATATACGTTCTCCATTTTCATTTACAGCACTGTGAATTGGACTGCTCTTATAATTCTTATTAATTCGTTAGTTTAAAAATCTTTGAGGGCTTCATAATCACTGAAAGCTGGTAACAACCCAAATGTCCTTCAACTGTTAAAAGTAGGAACAAACCATGGTATATCCATACAGTGGAAATACAACTCAGTAATAAAAAGAAATGAACTGATGCTATGTCAGTAGACACGAAAGACTTTCACAGGCATTATGCTAAATGAAAGGAGCTCTACATTCATATGACCTTCTGGAAAAGGGAAGATTATAGGGATGAAGAACAAACAGATCATTAATTATCAGGGTTAAAGATAGTGGGATTTTACCACAGTGAGGCAATACCACTGGATATTTTGGGGGTAATAGAACTGTTGTGTATTTTGATTATGGTAGTGATTATATGGCTGTGTGTTTGACATATAATCACTGGACAGTTACACCCAAAAACATAAATTTTATTGTGTGTAAATTTAAAAAAAAAATATTTTGGGGAATCAGTGTAACATTGAGTGTTTGGTTTTCAGTGAATTTTCTCTTGGGGCATGAAATGAACTTTATTTTTCATATAGTCCTAGAGAAAAATAGTCATTATTATTCATTTTGGGAAAATTATAATAGCATTTACAAAAGTATGCCAATTTTTAATTATTTTTATCTATATTTCAAATTCAGTATATTATAACTGATTGTTTTTCAATGTAGTTTTACTTTTAATACTTGAGCATATCTGTAGGCTATCTTTAGCTTAATAAAATATGTATTTAGAAGAAAATAAGTTTCACACTGATATCTGGCTTTTCACTGTCTGTGTGAGAACCTATGTTCAATTGCCCTCTTTGTTTCCTTAACCTGGGAATGCTTTGATAAAGATTTCAGAGAATCACAAGGGATAACTCAGATTGTAAAACTTACATTGTTTATGCAGAAAAAAAATGATACTTTATACATGTGACTTCTACTGGAGTAACTGCACCATCCCTAGAGCTTTCTCAGATGTAAATGGTTGATACACATTCTCTAATATCAATGGCAGTTAAGTGGTTTCAGATGTAAAGAGATGAAGACAAAAAGATCCAAAATAATCTAGATCTGTTCTGATTGTGAGAATTATGCAGATTTACTTCCCAAAAATTGTGTAATGAGCAGACACTTGCAAAATGAAGGGGCAAGTAAAATGTTAGTTTTCTCTCCTAAAAGCAGAATTTTTGTTGGTTTCTTAAATAATGCATGTAAATTTTATCCCTTGTAGCATTCATGGGAGTCTGGTGGTTAAATCCATGTTCACTGTGATTGCGTTACAGCTGTTGATCGGTCTGTCTCGTCCAGCCTGTCAGATGCAAGAGATGCCTTAGTGAATGCTGTGGTGGATTCCCTGTCTGCGTATGGCTCAACGGTCTCGAATTTACAGCACTCCGCACTGATAGCACCCAGCTCCCTCAAGCTCTTTCCCCTCTACGTTTTGGCACTTCTCAAACAGGTAGCTCTCTGTCTACACTGGTACATTTCATACATGTATCAGACACATTACATACCTTCTCAGTACATAGATGAAGAAATGAAATCTAGGTTTTCTGGGGTTTTTAATAATTAACTAGATAGTTTTACAACTTAGCATTGGAAAAGTTTTGAAAAACAAAAGACCAGTAGAAAAAGTATATAAAAACAAATGATGACTGTCATGAAGCTGTATGCTCTCACTCTTCAGTATGTGAGCAGCTTGAATAATGGTGTGCTTCTAGCACACTCTTAATAATGTATGTGCTTCTGGAAGGAGACTCTAAGGAGAGGATTTACTGTCCATCGAACATCCTTCCAAGTCTCAGGCACTGTAATAGTTGTTTTTTATGCATCATCCTATTTAATCCTTACAGCAGCCTACAGAGGTGTTTTTTTCTGTTTTTCTTAATGATAATATAGCTTTGAGAAGCTAAATAACTAGCTCACATATCTGCCTATTGAATGTCAGAGCTGAGAATTCAATCCAGGTCTATTTGAAGGCTGTGCTTTTTTCATACTGTGATGGTATATATATTTGTTTTGATATTTGTCTATATTTATGTTTTATTTGAAAAATACGGTGTTGCTGTTGTTTTATAGAAAGCATTTAGAACGGGTACAAGCACACGCCTCGATGATCGTGTATATGCCATGTGTCAGATAAAGTGTCAACCGCTCGTTCATCTGATGAAAATGATTCACCCCAACCTATACAGGATAGACAGATTGACAGATGAGGTATAATTTTTTTAGTGTATTTGAAATTTTTGTAATTTAAATATATTTGAGTGTCTTGATTCTACAGCTAAGCTACTAATGTATTATTAACAATTTTTTACATCTGCTTTTTCCCTATGATAGTAATAATACATTAAATAAGGACACTAGCTATGAATTTGGTTGAATAATAGGACTGTCAGATACTGTCTGTGGTTATGGAGTTTTCAGAAATATAGGAAGTAATTCACCTTGTGATTTGGTTATAATATTTATTACAAAGTAAGTTGTAGAGTGGACATTTCCATTTATATTTTGTAGATATTGGCTGTTCTTATTGTGATCAGAGTACAATTTTTATTTTTGTTGGGTTTCTTTTTTTTAAGATTTTATTTATTCATTTATTCATTTGAGAGTGAGAGAGTAAGCATGCACAAGTGGGGAAAGGGGAGGAGGGAGAAGCAGACTCCCCTGCTGAGAAGGGATCCTGCCTGACTCAGAGCTCAGTCTTGGGACTCTGTGATCATGACCTGAGCCAAAGGCAAAGCCTTAACAAGACTGAGCCAGACAGGTGTCCTGTTTTGTTTTTAATTCCAGTATAATTAATGTATAGTGTTATGTATTAGTTTCAGGTATATAATATAGCGCTTTAGTAATTCTGTATATTACTCAATGCTCATCATGATAAATATACTCTTGATCCCCTTTATCCACCCCCCGCCCACATCCCCTCTGGTGACTGCCAGTTCTCTATAGTTAAGAGTCTGGTTTTTTGGTTTGTGTGTGTTCATTTGTTTTGTTTCTTAAATTCCACATGTGAGTGAAATCTTAACGGTATTTGTCTTTTTCTGACTGACTTATTTCACTTAGCATTATACCATCTACATCTATCCATGGTGTGGCAAGATTTCATTCATTCGTATGGCTGAATAATTTTCCATTGTGTGTGTGTGTGTGTGTGTGTGTACACCATTTTTTCTTTATCCATTCATCTGTTGATGGATACTTGGATTACTTCCGTACTTTGTACATATGTCTTTTTGAATTAGTGTTTTTGTATTCTTTGGGTAAATACAAATTAATAGCTCATATTGTAATTCTCTTTTTAATATTTTGAGGAACTTCCATATGGTTTTCCACAATGGCTATACCAGTTTGCATTCCCACCAAGAGCACATGAGGGTTCTTTTTTTCTCCACATACTTGCCAACATTTGTTGTTTCTTGTGTTTATTTTAGCCATTATTACAGGTGTGAGGTGGTAACTCATGTGGTTTTGACTTGCATTTCCCTGATAAGTGATGTTGAGCATCTTTTCATGAGTCAGGTGGCCATCTGGATGTCTTTGGAGAAATGTCTGTTCATGTCTTTTGCCCATTTTTAATTGGATTATTTGGGTTTTTGTTATTATATAAATAATAGTATAAATTCTTTATATATTTTGGATATTAAACCTTTTCAGTTTATTGGCTATATCTTCTCCCATTCGGTGTGTTGTTTTTTCGTTTGGTTGATTGTTTCCTTTGCTGAGCAGAAGCTTTTTATTTTTACGTAGTCCCAGTGATTTATTTTTGCTTTCATTTCCCTCACCTTAGGAGACCTTCTAGAAAAACATTGCTATGGCCAATGTCAGAGAAATTACTGCCAGTGCTCTCCTCTAGGATTTTTACAGCTTCAGATCACATATTCGGGTTCCAGTTTCATTCTTTTGTGTGTTGCTCTCCAGTTTCCTCAACACCATTTGTTGAGGAGCCTGTCCTTTCCCATTACATATTCTTGCCTCCTTTGTCAAAGATTAATTGACCAAATAATCATGATTTTTTTTCTGGGTCTCTCTTCCATTCCACTGATCTATGTTTCTGTTTTTGTGCCAGTACCATACTGTTTTGATTATTATTGCTTTGTAGGATATCTTGAAATCTGGGGTTGTGATATCTCCAGTTTTGTTCTTTTTTCCAAGATTGCTTTAGCTATTTGGGGTCTTTTGTGGCTCCATACACATTTTAGGATTATTTATTTCATTTCTCTGGAAAATACTGTGGCTATTTTGATACTGATTACATTAAATCTGCAGATTGCTTTGGGTAGTATGGACATTTTAACAGTATTTATTCTCCCAACCCATGAACATGGAATAGCTTTCCATTTGTTCGTGTCATCTTCAATTTCTTCCATTAGTGTGTTACAGAGTTTTCAGAAACAGGTCTTCTACATGAGGCAAACAGGTCTTCTACATCCTTGGTTAAGTTTATCCTTAGGTATTTTATTGTTTTGGGTGTAATTGTAAATGAGGTTGTTTTCTTAATTTCTCTTTCTGCTACTTAATTATAAGTGTATAGAAACACAACAGTTTTCTGTATATTGATTTTCTGTCCTGGAACCTTACCAGATTCATTTATCAATTTTAGAATTTTTTGGTGGTGTCTTCAGGGTTTTCTTTCTTTCTTTTTTTTTTTTTTTCTTTTTTAAGATTTTATTTATTCATTTGACACACAGAGAGAGATCACAAGTAGGCAGAGAGGTCAGGGGAGCGGGTGGGAGCCAGAGGCTTAACCCACTGAGCCATCCAGGCACCCCTTCAGGGTTTTCTGTATAGACTGTCTTGTCATCTGCAAGTAGTGAAAGTTTTACTTCTTCCTTACTGATTTGGGTGCCTTTTATTTTTGTCATTGCTATCTGATTGCTGTGTGTAAGACTTCTAGTACAAGTGGTAAGAGTGGGCATCCTTGTCTTGTTCCTGATCTTAAGGGGAAAGTTCTCAGTTTTTCACCATTAAATATGGTGTTAGCTGCGGGTTTTTCATATATGGCCTTCATTATGTTGAGGTATGTTCTCTCTGATACAAGTGCAGTTTTGATTATATTATAAACCAGATCTGATGTCCAGCAGTTATTTTTAATATGCAAATACGTAGTGTCTTTTCTTCCTAGAGTTAAAACTACTCTTTGGAATCTTCTGTATTTTGCTCCTTAAGAAATGTAAAAGAGTAGCTTGCTTTCCAGAAGATTTAATAATCGTACTTTTAACGTATCCAGATCCCAGAAGGGAAGAAAGTGGACAGATCATTTTACATATTCATGTTTTTATCTTTGTTTTTTTTTTTTTTTAAAGATTTTATTTATTTATTTGACAGAGAGAAATCACAAGTAGGCAGAGAGGCAGGCAGAGAGAGAGGAGGAAGCAGGCTCCCTGCCGAGCAGAAAACCCGATGCGGGGCTCGAACCCAGGACCTGGGATCATGACCTGAGCCGAAGGCAGCGGCTCAACCCACTGAGCCACCCAGGCGCCCCTATCTTTGTTTTTTAAAGATTTTATTTATTTTAGAAAGAGAGCATGCACAAGCAGGGCGAGGGCAGAGGGAGAGGGAAAGAATCTCAAACAGACTCCTTGCTTAGCACAAGCCTCATGCAGAGCCCAACACAGGGACCGATCTCTTGACCTGAGATCACCACTTGAGCCAAAACCGAGAGTCAGACACTTAACCAACTGAGCCACGCAGGTGCCCCATCATGTTTTTATCTTTGTAACTTGAATACATTTGAGTGTCTTGATTCTATAGTCAAGGTGGTAATGTATTATCAGTAACTTTTTGCATCTTACAAAATTCTCAAGTGTCATTTTTCAGTATTTTATAAAGAGCTAGTAGCCATTATGTTCCACACTGTGCTGATAGTTATATAAGCTCACTCCATCTTTTTTTTTTTCAGGGTGCAATACATGTTAATGACAAGGTTGTACCTCAGCCACCTCTTCAAAAATTGTCTGCAGAAAAACTGACAAGAGAAGGCGCTTTCCTTATGGACTGTGGCTCTGTAAGCACCCTCTACTGATAAAGTTTAACACTGTTCCAGCGGGCAAAAGGAGAAACACGTATGATCATAGATCAGGCAGTGAAAGGTGAAATAAGGAACAGAAAGGCAGTAAGTTAGTCCCTGGCACAAGAGGTCATTTTATTTTAGACTTTTCTAGTTGGATATCGTTTTATTATCATGGATTATTTATTGTATGGATAATGTATACTTGATAGAAAAATAAAGAAATAAGTTCTGTCTTTAAGGATTTTACCATCTAGAATCCCAAAATTCAAAGGGACCTCAGTAGTCTATCAATTTCAACTTCTGTCCTTTGCCTGAAATGCCAGTAATAATTAGGAGTTTAGGAGAAGTCACTGGGCAGGATGGTGGTGAAGGGTATCAGAATGGTCAAGATGACTTCATAACTGATACCTTTTGAGCAGGAAAAGGGTGGATGTGGGAGAGCCCATTAGTTAAAATAGACAATAACTGAAAAAGTGGATAGGAAAAATAGTCTTGGCTAAAATACTTGGTTATCTTGGCTAAAATACTACCTTCTAAAGGGAAAAAAGATAGAAGATGGTAAAATATAGTTTATGGGAATTCTTGAAATTTAAGCTAAGAAGATATGAACCACTCTAGATTCCTGGATACAGATTCCAAATGTACCAATTACAGGTTTCCTTTTTACTTTTATGTTTGCTCTTACTTAACTGCGATCATATATTTTACCCCTTTTCTGCTTGATAGTTTTGAGAAAAGTAGCTATAAAAAATTTCAGATTAGGGAGTTTTAATATTTTGTTGTTTTTTTCATTTTAGGTTTTTTACATTTGGATTGGAAAAAGCTGTGACAATCACTTCATAGAGGATGTACTCGGGTATCCTAATTTTGCATCAATACCACAGAAAATGGTCAGTGCCTTTTACAGTTTTAAGTTTTTGTATGCTTGTTTGTTTAAAATTTTTAGTGAGCTAAAATTCACACACTTCACCATTTCAGTTGTCATAAAGTATACAACTGTGGTACAATAATCACCAGTATTTTAATTTCAGACCATTTCTGTCACACACACACCCCAAAAAGAAACTGTATTCCAAATTACCCTCCTGCTTTCCCCTGGCAACCACTAATTACCTTCTGTCTCTCTGGCATTGCCATTTCATGTTTATGGAATCCCATAATATGTGGCTTTTGTGTGTGTTTGTTTGTTTCACTTCTCATGATGTTTTTAAAGTTCATATTGTAGCATGTATGAATACTTCATTCTTTTTTATGACTAAGTAGTAATTGAACGGTTAGGCTACATTTTTGAATCCAGTCATTCATTCATGAACATTGGGTGTTTTTCACTTTGGGGCTTTGTGAGTAGTGTTAGTATGAACAGTTCATGTGCAAGTGTTTGTGTGAACACACATTTTCAGTTCTCTTGGGTATATACCTAGGAGTAGAATTGCTGGGTCTCATGGTAAACTGTGTTTAACTTTTTGAGGAACTGCCAAAATGTTTTCCAACAACTTAACTTCTGATTTAAGTTATTTTATTGATAATAAATGTAATTTTTTCAGTGGACATTTACTATATGTTTATTAACCAATACCAAAGAAATATTATCCTAAAATAGTTCTCTGTAATTAATAGGAAAGGCCTACTTTACTGTTGGATATTGTAGTTATGTCCTTCCTCCTGAAGTTAATTTAAAATCAATGTAATTTTTATCACATTCTGATTGTGATATTGCGATTTCAAAATCACAGTTGTTTACAAATAGCAAACAATTGCTGTTGTCTATTTCTGTTTTTTTTTTAATTTGATACACTAATTCCAGAGTTCACTTCTAAGACTCAGCAAATGAAGTTAATAAGGAGAAGTTTGAAAAGAGGAAAAAAAGTCAGCAAATGGGAAAAGCATATGAAAAAGAAGTTCTAAATAAAATAGTAAACTTTATTTTATTGCTGTAGTTATTTAAGCACTGTGATACTAGCATTATAAACATATAAGCAGAACAAAACAGAGGTCAGAAATGGATCTAATTCATGAAAAATAGAATGTGCTAATGAATATATTTAAAGAAAAAATACTAGAAAAATAATCTTTACTGTATTAAAATGGATAAGGCCTTTGTAAGTCAATGATGAAAAAGATTAATAAATCTGATAGCATTAAAAACTAAAATATTTCTATGTGGTAAAATAAATAAAGCCAAAAGACAGACAACAAAATCAGAAAGTTATCTGTATGTAGCTCAGGACTGAGAATGGGCTAATTTTTCTAGTATAAAAAGTTGTCTTACAAATCTTTCAGAAAAAGATACCCTGGTCCCTTCAGAAAAAAAGGAAAAGAAAAATGGGCAAAGGATTTGAATAGACAATTTACAGGGGGGAAATATAGTAGTAGCCTTATGAAACAATGTTCAGGCTCACTCATAATTAAGAAGATAAAATAACAGTAAGTAAAGCTTTTCTATTTAAATTTTTTTGTTTTACATGCTGTATTTTGAGTGATTTAGTTTACTATTAATTTGGCTTTGGAAACTTATAAATGTTTCCTCTCATCATATAAAATCATACACAAAAATATTTCTATTTTGTAATATATATTTATTCAATTTATAAAATATATAAGAATAAACTCTTTGTCTTTAAAAAGAATCTTGCATGTAGTTTAAGTTTTTATTTTGATTCCATTTAGTTAATACACAGTGTTATATTAGTTGCAGGTGTGCAATGCAGTTCAGCACATCCATATACCACCAGATGCTCATCACAAGTGCTCTCCTTAACCCCCATCCCTTATTTCACCCCTCCTACCCTACCCTGGTAACCATCAGTTTGTTCTCTATAGTCTAGAGTCTCTGTGGTCAAAAGTCTGTTTCTTACTTTCCCTCTCTCTTTTTCCCCTTTGCTTGTTTGTTTTGTTTCTCAAATTCCACAGAAGAGTGAAATCATGTGGTATTTGTCTTTCTCTGATTATTTTGCTTAGCATTGTACTCTCTAGCTCCATCCATGTTGTTGGAAATGACAAGATTTCATTCTTTTTTATGGCTGAGTAATATTCCAGCGGGGGTGTGTATATATTATATATATTTATAAGTGAGAGAAACATATATATCATTTCTTCTCTAACCATTCATTAGTCAGTGGACACTTGGGCTACTTCCCTATCTTGGGTATGGTTGATGATGCTGCTATAAACAGGGATTCTTATATCCCTTTGAATTAGTGTTTTTGTATCCTTTGGGTCAGAACCTAGTAGCGCAGTTGCTGTGTTGTAGTGTGGTTCTATTTTTAAGTTTTTGAGGAGCCTCCATACTGTTTTCCACAGTGGCTGTCTAGTTTGCGTTCCCACCAACAAGTACGAGAGAATTCCCGTCTCCCATCCTCACCAACACCTGTTGTTTCTTGTGTTGTTGATTTCAGCCATTCTGACAGATGTGAGGTGACATCTCATTGTGGGGAGGGGGGTGTTTTTTTTTATATCTCATTGTAGTTTGATTTGCATTTCCCTGATGATTGGTGATGACTAACATATTTTCATGCATCTTGTTGGCCATCTGTATGTCCCTTGCGCTTAAATTTTAGGGACTAACGGAAACACACAATTCTCTGAGAATAACTGTTTTTAGAAGAGGATGGAGTCTATAACTGTTGGGTAAATTTAGAAGTTAGTGATAACCCCCTTCATTTGCATGTTTCCTTTAGATGAAACTAAAAGTACAGTACAATACCAGTGACATACTAATCATTGTGTATGTTTTATTGACTTAGTTAGAAAAAATATATGCAGGCAAAATATCAGTAACATATCATTAAACATGTGTTGGGGCACCTGGGTGGCTCAGTCAGTTAATCATCTGACTCTTGATCTCACCTCAGGTCATGATCTCAGAGTTGTGAGATTGAACCCTGCCTTGGGCTCCACACTGGGTGTGGAACCTGCTTAAGATTTTCTCTATCCACGGGCGCCTGGGTGGCTCAGTGGGTTAAAGATTTTCTCTATCCATCTCCCTTTATCTCTCCTTGCTCCCCTTCCCCCTGCTTGCGCATGTGCACACACACACTCTCTAAAAACGAATGAATGAAACATGTTTTATTAACTTACCCAGAAAAATACAAACAGATTTGTGAACAATTTGAATTTCCCCCTTTTGGTTGCTGCTTTAGGTCTGGGAATAGAGTGCTGGCAGTTGGTTGGTGGTAACGGGAATGAATCATGATTTAGTTCTAATTTTGCTACAGTCCATAAGAAAGGAAGTAATTTCCTAATTGTATTACTTTTACCAGACTCATCTTCCAGAGCTAGATACACTTTCATCAGAAAGAGCAAGATCCTTTATAACTTGGCTTAGAGATAACAGACCATTAAGCCCAGTTCTTCACGTGGTAAAGTAAGTACTTCTGTAACTTAATTATGAAATTGTCTTATCCTGTGCAGTCTGTGTGAAACTGCTTGTCTTCAGAGCAAACCTTAAATAATATTATGAAAACATATACTAATAGGAGAATGCTGTTAATTGATTAATAGCCATGTTCCATTTTCCTAAAGCCCCCACGTGTTAGTAATTTTTTAAATATATAATTACTCTGTAATGATGTGATTTTTAGACAAATACCCCCCCCTTTTTTTTTTTTTCATTTCAGAGATGAGAGTCCTGCCAAAACAGAATTTTTTCAACATTTGATTGAAGACCGAACAGAAGCCGCATTCTCTTACTATGAATTTTTGCTTCACATTCAGCAGCAGATTTGTAAGTGAAGTGGAATAAAATCTGAATATGAAGAAAAAGACCCATAGCCTAGGTAAAGCGTAATCTGTCAGGGAAGCACATCTAGGATATTTGAAACAAAGGCGTTTGCTGTTACAAGACAGAGTGCGTATAGTGTAGCACCCTGAGGCTTTGGCAAAAGGTGAAGGGGAAGAGAGAACTTGACAGGTTTTCTTCAGCCTGAATTAATAGTATTGATGATGGTGTTTCACCGAGTCCATTTTGAATTGGTTTCTGCACATTTCCAGTAGCTCAGCAGTGCAAGCCGGCACATTTAGGTAGCTCTGTGGAATGATATGTCATAATGTCAAATTAGATCAATTCCTTTTTCTGATAATTAATATAACTCTTCCGGACTTGAACTCTGTCTGACAAGAGATGCCAAAAGGCAGTGGTACCATGTTACTTGTTTATATGAATTACTTTTTAACAAGGAATGATTTGTATTCATGAATTCAATATTTTCCCTGTAAAAAAAAAAAGGTAGCATTTCAGTACATGAACTATAGAAAAATATATATATAATGTACATAAATGTTACATTTGTAAAGAAAATGTAAAAATGTAACTACAAAATATGAATTGCTTAAACTGTGCTGCATTGTTGGATGACAACTCCTTTTGTCACAGTTGAAGAATGAGGTTGACTAATGCGTATTATGAATTGAGTCCACAAAAGAAATACAAAACTCTTTGTAATCCTGTTAAATCTTTTATGTGGATTTATTTATGATCAGCCTACTAATTAAAAATATTTTGCTTGACAATATTTGGTGTTTTTTTGTTGTGGGGAGGGTTGGTGTTACTTTCGCATATAGGATATGTTGAGTTTACTACTTGAGTTTAGTAGTATTTGAATCCATTCATTTTTATTAGTTTCTGGACATTACCAAGTACTCATTCTGTTTGTATTCTAAAAAACCAATGTCACTTTTAAAATACATATGAGTATTGACTAGGTATAATCTTAATTTGTCTTTCTCAGTTAAATTAGGCATTTTTTTCTGTACATTCATAGCAAGAAAATTTTCATGACATATGTGACTCTTCTATTTAATTGACTGTTATGATTATCATCTTGAATTTTGAGAGTGATTTTATTCTAATGAGAAAAATCTCTCATTTGCTAACAGCATATTTAGTATAAAAACTATTAATGATCTATTAGATTGTGGAATGGAATTCTGTTTTATAACTATGAAAGTCCCATCAATTAACTTTGAAAGGAACAAGATTTTTGGTGTGTGTAGTGAGTGATTTTTACTGGTTTTGTGTTTGGTGGTATTTCCTTTAGATAAAAATAAAAGTACTCTCTCACATTCCCTGATGGAAATGAGAGGTTAAATGACTCACCCTAAATGACATTACTAATTAGTGACAGAGCTAATAGTAAAAGCCAAATGTTCTCCCCACCCACCGCCTACTCCCATCCTGCCCTCACCCCCAGGACTGTATTTGTCTCTGTACCGTGCTGCCTCCAGGAAGAGTGAATCTTACTAAACATTAGAGAAAACTACAACACTCTTAAGGACAGCTAAATACTGTAATTTTATAACAAAAAGTGTCACGTTTCTATTTTAAGAAAAACAAAAATCTTTTGTCTGGGTATTTTGTTTTTCATTCAATAAATATTTATAGGCACTTAATACTTGTCAGACTTTGTTCTAGGCACAAAACACAAAATCCCCACTTTCATAGAGCTTACAGTTTAGAGTAATGGTGTGGAGGACTACAGAAAAGACAGTATATGTCAGGCGACATGAATGCTACAAAGAAAAATAAAATTGGATAAATCAAGAATGCCATTTTTGATAGTAACTAGGGAAGGCCCTTCTGAAAAGGTGACAGCTGAGCAGAGATGTAAACCCACCTGGATATCTGGAAGGAGAGGCATCCAAGTGACAGGCGAATATAGAAATTATTTTCAGATTGCCCTTGTTTTCTCTGGGGAAGGGGAAAAGTAGGAGAGGTTTCAAGAAATAGTTACCCAGGAGAGTGAGCAATTGAATCAATGAGTGGCCTGTAGTAGGGTTGTCAGGAAGCACTGAGGCCCCGTCTTGGCGTATGAGTCATGTGCTTGAAACCATCTAGCTTAGCTGTGCCTCTTTCCTCTAGCCGCATTCAGCTGCATGATAGACGGTTGGATTTCAGCATGGTTGGTACAAGGGAATTGAAGACACATAAAAAGGACAAAAGAGGGACTCATTTAAAGGAGGGGCATGCAAAATGGGAGATGGACAGAGAAAGGGAAGTGGGCTTAGTAGTTTTAGGTCCTCTTGAGGTCAAAGGGCTGTTAAAATATGGACACCAGAGAGAATGAGATGGAAAGACAAGAAGTGGTGTCAGTATATGGGATGCTTGAAATTGAGATTTGAGCGAAGTTTAGAATTTGGTAATGACAGAAATGTAGGATCTGTCTGTGGGAGTGGGTTATTGAGGTGGCGTAGAAGATCAAGGGGAAAGGAGGTCAGAACTTAGAATCCAGGGTTTTCAATGGACCATTCATTTGACTATTAAAATAAGTGACAAGAAATAGTTATAGAGAGATGGGGACTATAAATAAGGGAGTAGGGGATTTTCTGGCGTGATGGCATGAGCTCAGAGGACCTGGGGTGGGCAAAGAGAAAGGATAATCTGGATGTCAACAATTGAGGAGCTGAAGGGTGCCTAGCAAAGGTTTGAGATTAAAAAAGACACCTTGGGGCTCCTGGGTGGCTCAGTGGGTTAAGCCTCTGCCTTTGGCTCAGGTCATGATCTCAGGGTCCTAGGATCGAGCCCCGCATCAGGCTCTCCGCTCAGAAGGGAGCCTGCTTCCCCCTCTCTCTCTGACTGCCTCTCTGCCTACTTGTGATCTCTCTCTGTCAAATAAATAAATAAAATCTTTAAAAAAACAAAAACAGACACCTCTTGAAAGGTTTATAAGGAAATTGTGTCCTCAAAACACAGCCAGGTTTGTTAGAATGTGTAGAGACTGACATCAACAGGAATATAGACATGATGGGTTAATCGTCATAGGAGATGGGAAATTAGTTCTAGTCTCTGGCCACTTATTTGTGAAGAAAACAGGTGAGCTTTCCAGGAGTTCTGAGCCCCTTTTCAGTTGATTGAAGCTGTCTTTAAAGTCAGAGGTTCTTAGTGTTTGTCGTGGGAATGAAAAGAGAATTTCCTGGGAGAGCTTTCTCGATACACAGCAATTCTGCCTCAAATCATATTCACCACCTGGATAGGAGGTTGACCAAAGAGATGTACTTTATTTATGACAGAGCAAGAGAAAGAACACAAACTGGGAGTTGGAGAGGGAGAAGCAGGCTCCCCGCTGAGCAGGGAGCCTGGTATGGGGCTTGATTCCAGGACTCCAGGATCATGACCTGAGCCGAAGGCAGACGCTTAACGACTGAGCCACCCAGGCGCCCAAGAGATGTATTTTAAAATACTATCCCAGGTGGTATGAAAAATTTCCTAATCTCCTATTATACATTGTTGAATAGGAACATACAGTTCAATTTATAGAGATGTTTACATTCATATTTACATGTTGTAGGGATGTTACTAGCATGTTTCCAAGCTAGTTTTATGGGATACTTCTATAGAACAAATTAAGCGTAGTCCACAAATCAGTGGAAGAAGGATTCTATGTTTATTTATACATTAATGTATATGTGTGTGCAAAAAACTCTTTGAAAGCTGTTTGTGGATAGGAATCTATTGTGGTCAACTCGTGAGGCTGTGACATGCATGTATTAATTAACGACATGTAATACTAAGCCATGAGTCCTCTATTCAAAGTAACTTTTTAAGACATTAAAAATACTTTCAAAGTAAAAAAAAAAAGCTGAAAACAACACTGCAGATACTCTGAGTGCAATCACTGAGAAGTGAAAGAAGAGTTAAGGGAGAAGAAAAAAACACAAGCTTTGCTCCAAGAGACTGAGTCGTCCTGAAAAATAAAAGTAGTAGGTAGATATTTTATGAGTCATTCATTTTTTAGCTCTGAATCCAGAGATAGAATCTGTATCAACCAGAAAATTGGGTCTCCTCTTCACTTCTGCCTTATAATATCTATAAGACATGGCCCTTGGCATAACCAATGGGCAGGAAGGGTACACGTACACAGCTTGTGCGAGGAAGGTTATGTGACCTGGGGACACAGAGGCAATGCATTCCCTTCTGATAGGTCTGGAGCTAACCCAAAGGTGAAAGCCATTTCTTTAGTTTCCATCATAAACAATGCATAGTTATGTAGTTACTCATGTCCATCTGGAGGCCAAAAAGCATTCCTTACTAGGAACCACTAAGTGAATTGATAAAGGTTGCTAAAATTTTTTTTCACTCATTTATGAATAAAAAATCATAAGCATGAAGCAGTATTAAAATTACTCAAGATTCTATGTCTGTTCTCCTAAGAAACTTGGTTCCCATGCAAGGTTGATAATTTTGCAAAAACTCCCAAAAGTGTAATTACTGTGCCACAGAGAGCCTCTCAGACAACAGACAGAAGCTACCCTCCAGCCAGGACTCAGGCATTTCCTTATGAGTGCATCGTAACTGTTGGGAGATGTTCATGATTTTTGCTACTTTTGCTTTTCAGATACCTTTATTTTAGCTTGGTAGCTGTGTAGGTTGTTGATAAATTCGATCAGTGTGTAGTGATGTCTATATGCTTATTTTTACACTGTAATGTTCTAGTTTTCTGTAACTACATTTTAAAGTATGTTTTTAGTGCACGAGTCCTAAAACAATCATACTCTCATTGCTAAGACAGAAATACGTATAACCTACACCTCTCCCTAGCTTGCAACACTACACTGACGATATCACTAGTATATAGGTGCTAATTTAAGTAATTTATAAATAGAAGGAGAGTAAGTGCAATATAATAGTTTCTTTTAAAGTTAATAGCCTGTGGTTTTATAATATTAAATCACGTGCTCAAGCTTATCTTTTCTTTAGAAATAAATAATATGCAAACCCCATATGTTCCTCTCAGTTCTTTATTACTTAGAAAGTTACTTTAAGGCACAATATTATCTTGGGTTTTTTAGTACTTATCCCACCTCACATATTTATGAGCCCTTATTCCAGGACAGGCTACATAACAGGAACACATTTATTTAATTAAATGACCAGAAAACTGATCAGCCTTTCTTACCATGAAATCATTTTGCAATGACCCTAGAGAAAGCCATGAAACACTGTACTAATTTGGAAAGCCAGTTCCATTTTTTTTTAATTTTTTTTTTTTATTTATTTGACAGAGATCACAAGTAGGCAGAGAGGCAGGCAGAGAGAGAGGGGGAAGCAGCCTCCCCGCTGAGCAGAGAGCCCGATGTGGGGCTCGATCCCAGGACCCTGGTATCATGACCTGAAAGCAGAGGCTTTAACCCACTGAGCCACCCAGGCACCCCAAGCCAGTTCCATTTTTTATAGGATTTTTTATCTGTATTCCAGTTCCTTTCAAATCTTGCTCCTTCAGGACCTACGTCTTATGACTCACCTATGAACAATAGGAAATACCTATTAACTATCAAAAGGTGAATAGTTTTACTAGAATGCAAGATACTGTACCCCTAGACTATCTCCTAGTAATGATCAGAAACTGATAATTATTTGCTGAGTCAAGAATAATGGGCAGAAATGAAGGAATAATTTGTTTCAGCAAGAAGGGTCAAAGCTTAAAGCAACGTTCCTTAGTAACTAGGATCCAGAGTTTTGTGTCCCCAAGAAATAAGGGGTCTGAAAGCGTGTTTTTCCCCCAAAAGGTAGTGAAGTTATATTGTCTTTGTAGAACTTAAGGCAAACTTTTGGGTCTTCCTCAGGGAAGGAATGGGAACAAAACTGGACTGGGGAACGGGAACGGGTGGGAACCAGAAGGAGAACTCTGAAAGGAGAAGGAGACTGACGACACTTTAGAGGAGCTGTCCTTTTTCCCCCTCCAGGCTTTGCACGCGCTGCTCCCCTTAGCTGGAGAACCCTCTGACCCTGACCTGGCTTTACCTCCGGAGACCCACTCAGCTTTCAGAACTCAGCCTAAAGATCACCACCCCCTGGCAGGCTTTCCTGACCACTCCCCCATCTACTTTCAATCCCCCTCCTGTGTGTTTCCAGCCCTCCGTCTATCTCCGTCATAGCCCACTGTGTTGTACTTAACGTTCCCCCTTAAATGAAGGCAGCTGTGTTGTCTCAGCGCCCAAATGCCTTCGATGTGCCATACGTGGCACATCATAGGCATTCAGTAGATATCGAATCAATGTTAAATGATTGCAACTTCGAGATAAAATGAGTTGAGAACCTGGAAGCAAAAAAAAAAAAAAAAAAAAAAAAAAAAAAAAAAAAAGACGCCTGGGTGGCTCAGTCCTTTAAGCATCTGCCTTCGGCTCCGGTCCCATGACCATGGGATCAAGCCCCGCATCTGGCTCCCCGTCTGGTGGAAGCCTGCTTCTCCCTCTCCCTCTGCCCCTGTTTGTGTTCCCTCTCTCCCTGTCTCTCTCTCTGTCAAATAAAGAAATAAAATCTTTTTTTAAAAAAGAAAGAAAAACAGTCTCTGGGGTAAAGAAGAAACATACTATACAATGCTAGGTAGAAATCGAAAGGAAGTCAGCCAGAGAGAACGGGAATAGTGCCAGAAGGTGGATACGAGTCCCATGAAAATTCTGGAGTGCACCACCTCTGAAGTTTCCGGAGGTTCAGCGGACTGGAGCTTGTTGCCAGGTTCCCCCCCAAAACAAAAGCCAATGCTGCTCCTGGGGTCACTTTCCACAACGCTGTGTACAACACTTGTGGGTTCTGGGGGCTCTTGGAAGCTGCATATCCTACACTTGAGTGTGCTGCTCTGACGCATTTACCAAGTAACCCGCTGGCAGGCAGAGCAGGAGATGGCTCCACACCGCGGCGGGCCACAGTGCAAGCCCCTCTGCCGCTTGAACTTCACCTCTCCAGAGTTTGGGAGTAGCTGTATCTTCTGCAAAAAATTTTTTTGTCTTTTCGAGAACAGCTCCTAGATTGCCGCTGGGCATGCCTGCCACAAGATACCAAGTGCCCTTGTGATCTGACTGATCGGTGTGAACTGGGCAGTAAGACTGGGTGTGCCCAGCTGCAGGCTACGTTAAATGGAAAGAGTGTGTCAGGGCTCCTGGGGGGTTCAGTTGTGAAACGTCTGCCTTCACCTCGGGTCATGATCCCAGGGTCCTGGGATGGAGTCCTGCGTCTGGCTCCCTTCTCTGCGGGGAGCCTGCTTCTCCCTCTCCACCACTTGTGCTCTCTCACATTCTCTCTCTCTCTCAAATAATAAATAAATACATTTTTTTTTTTTTTAAATGTGTAAGGTGTCAGGAGCAGCTGGTCCTGGTAAGTGGTGAGCAGGTGGCTGGGATCTTAGGGCAGCTCCTCCCACTGCACTGCAGCTGTCCCTCACTCCCCATCTACGGCCTTGGGAGGTATTTCCCTAGGACCAGTTAGCTAGGGAAGAAAAACTCGACTATAGTACTAGTCTAGTGGTGAAGGGAAATTTCCTTTATGGGCAGAATTCGAGCTATTTGTCTACACTGAGATGGCCAAGAGATGTAGGTCTGGACAGCTTCCCAGGCAGTAGCTATCGGCTAAATGGTAATGGATTTGGAAGGAACAAGATTGGAAATTGATGACAAACAGGTTCAGAGAACAGGTATGCAGATAGATTTCATAAAACAGACAGAGTGAGAAGATACTTGTATTCCGTAAGAATGTACACCGAAGAACATCTGCAGCAAAAATTGTCCACCTCGGTCAGGTGAGCAAAGTGACCCGACTGTAAATGTCAGCCTTTTCCTTAGCCACCCCATGGGCTCAGTGGCCCATGTACAAAGTTGCCGTATCTTCAAGAACAGAAGCTACGCGTGGGCCAAATAATGACTCCCACTACTATTCCTAAGCCTGTTTTCAGGGGAGACCTACTTTGATTTCTCAGTGTGGCATCGTTTCTTGGGAAACAAAGCAGCCACTCACTAGTAGGATGATGACACTGGACCTTTCCATCATGGAGTCATTTGTTATTGATGGAATAGACACATACCCTGAGTATGGCTTTGCCTGCCCTGCCTTTGGGGTTTCTGTCTACACCACCATCTGTGGGCTTCCAGAATGCCTTCATCATTACCATGGGACCTTCACGACATTGCCTCTGATCAAATCACCCATCCCATGGCAAAAGAAACATGGCAACAAGAACTCACTGGTCTTCCCACAATCTGTCACCTCAGAAAGCAGCTGGCTTGGTAGAAAAGTGGAATGCTCTCCCAAAGACTCAGTTGCAGTGACTTATGGTATAATGTCCCATAAGATAGAGTGTAGACTTTAAGTCTGCAACCAAATTTTTCTTTCATAGCCAGAACACACAGGTTTGAGAATCAAGATTCAAAGTGAGCGCATTGTCTCTTAGCCTAGTCACAGAATTTTGGGGTCTTCGGTCCCAAAGGTAAGATGGTCCCATTGGGGGAAGGGGGTGACACTATAATGTCGCCTACTGAATTGGACATATGACAACCATCTGGCTGTTTTAGCTTCTTATACCAACAGCCAGAAGGGAACCAATTCTGATGGTGATGAGGAATTAATTTGTTGCTATATAATGGGGCAGGGAGGACTATATCTGGGACCTTTAGGATTTTTCAGAGTGCCTCTTAAAGTGCCTCTTCAGCTCTAAAAATTAATGGAATATTGCAGGAACTTGTTTAAAAAAGGGTGAGGAGGTCATTGATGACCCAGACTCTTCAAAAGTTAAGGTATCTCTCTCCCCACCAGGTAAAGAATGCCAAGTAGCATCCTATACTACGCTGAATACAAATTGGAAAATGATCTGAGAGGTATAGTGCAAACAAATTTGACAGTGAAAAAGAACTCAATTCTAGCCCTGGATCTGTCACATTATATTAGACCAATCAGAGTGGAAAAAATAGGGCTTGAGAGCCAAACAGAACAAAATTTGGATTCTAGTCTCTCTGGTAGCTGTGTGACTTGGGGCAAGTCTCTAAACTTCTCTGAGCTTTATTATTCCTACTAGAGATAATTCTATGCTAAGAATCTTGTGAGAACTCTATGGTACAAATGTGTAAATTTTCTTGTCTAATACCTGGACATGATAGAGTTAACCCTTGAAAAATAGTGGGTTTGAACTGTGCAGGTCCATTTATATGAAGATCTTTTTCTTTTGTTTTTCTTCTTTTCTTTTTTTTTTACTTTTATAAAACCAAGTTTTCGCTTCCTTTAAGTTCCTTTTTTTCAAATTTTTATTTAAATTCTAGTTAGTTAACATACAGTATAATATTCAAGAGTAGAATTTAGTTTTTCATCACTTACATACAACACCCAGTGTTCATCACAAGTGTCCTCCTTAATGTCCATCACCCATTTAGCTCATCCCCCCCCCACCTCCCCTTTAGCAACCCTCCGTGTGTTCTCTATAGTTAAGAGTCTCTTATGGTTTGCCCCCTTCTCTCTTTTTTTTTCACTTCCCCTATGTTTATTGTTTTGTTTCTTAAATTCCACATATGAGTGAAATCATATGGTATTTGTCTTTCTTTAACTGACTTATTTCACTTACCATGATATACTCTAGTTCCATCCACATTGGGGCAAATGACAAGATTTCATTCTTTTTTATGGCTGAGTAATATTCCATTGTATATCTATACCACATCTTCTCCATCCATCATCTGTCGATGGACATCTCAGCTCTTTCCATAGTTTGGCCATTGTGGACGTTGCTGCTATAAACATTGGGATGTATGTGTTTCTTCAGATCACTGTATGTGTATCTTTGGGTAGTGCAATTGGTAGTGCAGCTTTTTGAGGAACCTCCATACTGTTTTCCAGAGTGGCTGCACCAGCTTGCATTCCCGCCAACAGCGTAAGAGGGTTCCCCTTTCTCCGCAACCTCACCAGCATCTGTCATTTTCTGACTTGTTAATTTTAGTCATTTTAACTGGTGTGAGGTGGTATCTCATTGTGGTTTTGATTTGTATTTCCCTGATTATAGTGATGTTGAGCATCTTTTCATGTATCTGTTGGATGTCTTCCTTGGAAAAATGTCCGCTCATTTCTTCCGCCTATTTCTTAACTGGATTATTTGTTTTTTGGATGTTGAATTTGATAAGTTCTATGTAGATTTTGGATACTAACCCTTTATCAGATAGGTCACTTGCAAATATCTCCTCCCATTCCGTAAGGTGCCTTTTAGTTTTTTTGATTGTTTCCTTTGCTGTGCAGAAGCTTTCTATCTTGATGAAGTCCCAGTAGTTCATTTTTGCTTTGGTTTCCCTTGCCATCAGAGATGTGTCTAGTAAAAATTTGCTACAGCCAGTGTCAAAGAAGTTGCTGCCTGTGTTCTCTCTAGGATTTTGATGGTCTCACATTTAGGTCTTTCATCCATTTTGAATTTATTTTTGTGTATGGTGTAAAAAAGTGATCTAGTTTCATTCATCGGTGCAATTGTAAATGGGATTGATTCCTTGACTTTCTGCTTCTTCATTTTTGGTATTTAGAAAGACAACAGATATCTGTATGTTGATTTTATATCCTGCAACTTTGCTGAATTCTTGTATCCGTTCTAACAACTTTTGGGTAGAGTCTCTTGGGTTTTCTACAGAGTATCACGTTGTCTGTGAATAGTGAAAGTTTGATTTCTTCCTCGCCAATTTGGATGCCTTTTATTTCTTTTTGTTGTCTGATTGGTGAGGCAAGGACTTCTAGTACTGTGTTAATGGACATCCTTGTGTTGATCCTGAACGTAGAGGAAAAGCTCTTAGTTTTTCCCCTTTGAGGATGATATTAGCTGTGGGTCTTTCGTATTTGGCCTTCATAATGTTGAGGTATGTTCCCTCTATCCCTACTTTTTGGTTTTAATCAAGAAAGGATGCGTACTTTGTCAAATGCTTTTTCTTCATCTATGGAGAGGATCGTATTGTTCTTATCCTTTCTTTTTTTAATGTAGTGTATCTCATTGATTGATTTGCAGATGTTGAACCAACCTTACAGCCCAGGAATAAATCCCACTTAATCATGGTGAATAATTTTTTAATTATTTAATTGTTACTGTTGGATTCGATTTCCTAGTATCTTGAGAACTTTTGCATTCATGTTCATCAAGGATATTGGCCTGTAATTCTCCTTTTCGGTGGGGTTTTGTCCGGTTTTGGAATCAAGGTAACTCTGGCCCTGTAACATGAGTTTGGAAGTTTTCCTTCCGTTTCTGTTTTTTGGAACAGTTTGAGAAGAATAAGTATTAACTCTTCCTTAACTGGTAGAATTCCGCTGGGAAGCCAACTGGCCCTAGCCTTTTGTTTGTTGGGAGATTTTTTATTCCTGATTCAATTTCTCTGCTGGTTGTAGTATTTTTTTTTTTTTTTCAATAAATGCAGTATAGCACTTAAATGTACTTTGTCTTATAATTTCTTTTTTTTCAAAGATTTTATTTATTTATTTGAGAGAGAGATCACAAGTAGGCAGAGAGGCAGGCAGAGAGAGAAGGGGAAGCAGGCTCCCTGCCAAGCAGAGAGCCCAATGCAGGGCTCGATCCCAAGACTCCAACACCACAACCTGAGCCAAAGACAGAGGCTTAACCCACTGAGCCACCCAGGTGCCCCTATCTTATAATTTTCTTAATGACATTTTCTTTTCTCTAGCTTACTTTACTGTAAGATTACTGTAGATGATACAGAGAACAGGGAAAATATGTGTTAATTAACTGGTTATCAGTAAGGCTTCTGGTCAACAGTAGGCCATTAGTGGTTAAATTTTTGGAGGAGTCAAAAGTTAAACATGGATTTTTGACGATGGGGTGGGGATGGAGGGGGGTTGGTTCCCCAGATCCCCGTGTTTAGGGGTCAGCTACACTCAGTAAATGGCCATCAATGATTTGACAAAATAGCAGCACAACAATAATATAGTGATGAGCCCCTCATTTTGAGCCTACCTTTTTCCCTCATCACCAGCTTCATTGGGCCTCCCATTTATCAGTTTCTACCTTCACTGAAATTCTTCCCCACTGAGACTGTTGGGTCCCCCCAAAATTGGGTACCCTAATAATGGGTCCGTGATTAAAGGAGCAAGACTGATACGAAGCGAAGGTCAAGCAAAGCTTTATTTCGCGCCAAGCATCAAGAATCAGACCCACCGTCAAACAGACCAGTCGGGGATGCCCCTACAGAGAGGATGACCCCTCCCTGCTTTCCAGACTAACTTTTTTAATAGAGCAAAGGCCATGTGGTTGGGCCTGACCACACAAAGGTGGCCAATGAAATTGTAACACATAGAGAAAGCTGCACAGTCATGCTAGGTCACACACAGGTGGCCAATTGAATTACAATTTACCCTAGTAGACATTTGATTTAGCCTATCACACCTTGGTTAGGATTGGCGCCAAAAGGCTCCCAAAGGGCACGGGCCCATACTCCTTGGTAGCTAGGAGACAGTATGCGCCCCCACTGATTGAATACCTCCACCTGGTCTGACCCACCCTGGTACTTGGGCTTTGTTACCTGGGACTGGTTTCTGGGACTTGCTTTTAAATAAGTTCCCCTGGCGGGGCAAGGTCAATTTAAGTTTTACAACAAAATGGCAGTTCAACCGGGTTGGAGCCGCTCTGGCTGAATAGGCCCTTACAAGACCAGAGCTAAAACTCTTAGTGCTGGCTACCACCACCATAACTCCCTTTTTCCTATGATCAATGTATTAACCACACTTCTCTTTGCTTCAGACCAGTCAGCACTGTGGGTATATAGAAGCAGTCTTACTCCAATCCATCATATACCATCGCACCTCAAAACCAAACTAAGTTTCATTTGAGATCTAGCTTTAACTTTCTACCTGATAATCTCTTTATTAGTAGTTACGAACTCATGCCTCTGGGCCTTTGAACATGCTGCTCCCTCTGCTAGAAACATATTTTTACCTCTTTACCTCTTACCATTTGGCTAGCTCCTATTCCTCTTTCAGTTATTAGTATGTGCAGACATCCACTTAAACCTTATCCCAAGCCTAGGTTGGGGGCTCCCTGCTACATGTGTCCATAGGCTCTGGTATTTTTCCTATTACAATATTTATTTCACTTTATTTAAATTACCTGCTCTGTTTAGCTTTCCTACTATATCCTGTTTGGGCAAGAAACTCAGCTTTTTCTTTTTTTTTTTTTTTAGGATTTATTTATTTATTTGTCAGATAGAGGGGCGCCTGGGTGACTCAGTCAGTTGAGTGCCTGCCTTCGGCTCAGGTCATGAACCCAGGGTCCTGGGATCAAGCCCTGCCTCAGGCTCTCTGCTCAGCGGGAAGACTGCTTCTCCCTCTCTCTTTGCCTGCCGCTCTGCCTACTTGTGGTTTCTATCTCTCTGTCAAATAAATAAATAAAATCTCTTTTAAAAAGATTTTATTTATTTATTTATTTATTTATTTATTTATTTATTTGATGGAGGGGGGAGAGAGATTGGGACAGGACACAAGCAGAGGGAGCAGCAGGCAGAGGGAAATGCAGGTTCTCAACTGAGCAGGGAGCCTGATGTGGAACTCTATCCCAGGGCCCTGGGATCATGACCTGAGCTGAACACAGACACTTAACCAACTGAGCCAACCAGGTTCCCCGAAACTCAGCGTTTTCATTCATCACTCTATCATTAGAGCCTTGAACAATAGCTGGCACACCCCTGTGCCCACATAACCAGAAGTATGTGTGTTTGTGTTATTCTTTATTATTATTATTATTATTATTATTGTTATTATTCATTTCTTGAGAGAAAGAGAGCACACGTGCCCACACAGGAACAGGGTTGTAGGGAGGCAGGGGCAGAGAGAAAATCTTAAGCAGGCTCCATGCCCAGCACAAGCCCAACAGGGGCTCGATCTCACAACCCTGAGACCATGACCTGAGCAGAAACCAAGAGTCTGACCCTTAACCAACTGAGCCACCTAGGTGCCCCAAGTTTGTGCTATTCTTTTTTTTTTTTTTAAGATGTTTTTTTAAAAAGATTTTATTTATTTATTTGACAGAGAGAGATCACAAGTAAGCAGAGAGGCAGAGAGAGGGGGAAGCAGGCTCCCTTCTGAGCAGATAGCCTGAAGCGGGGCTCAATCCCAGGACCCTGAGATCATGACCTAAGCCTAAGGCAGAGGCTTTAACCCACTGAGCCACCCAGGCACCCCAGTGTGTGCTATTCTTTTTTTTTTTTAAAGATTTTATTTATTTATTTGACAGAGAGAGATCACAAGTAGACAGAGAGGCAGGCAGAGAGAGAGAGAGGGAAGCAGGCTCCCCGCCGAGCAGAGAGCCCGATGCGGGACTCGATCCCAGGACCCTGAGATCATGACCTGAGCCGAAGGCAGCGGCTTAACCCACTGAGCCACCCAGGTGCCCCCCAGTGTGTGCTATTCTTAAAGGTGGTTGCTCTTTTGAACTTTGAAGTCCTGCTCTATTTTTCATCATTTCATTCATTCATTCATTCATTCATTCATCGAATATTTAAGAACCTACTATGTGACGGGCATTGTGAGTTAATAGTTTTAGAGCAGTGAACAAGACACACAAGGTCCCTTCCGTCATGGAGCTTGCACTCCAGCTGGAGGGAAGAGATAAAAGATAAATACATAATATGTCAGGTAATGATTAAATGCCAGGAAGAAAAGTAGAGCAGAGTGAAGGCTACAGGCAAGGAGTAGGAGATAGTGTGGCCAGTACAAAGCCTTTGAAGGGCTTTGAAAAGAGGAACGATGTGATCTGACCCTCACAGGAGTCCAGCCAGCCTGAAGTAGGCAACTGAAGAGGGGAAGGTGGACGCAGTGAACAGCTCATGAATAAATCAGGCCCTGGGCGTGGTTCAGATGGGACCTGTTTGCTTTCAGAGAATGTGAAATTCGGGAATTGATTTCAGCAGTCTGGATGAAGCCTTACTTGATCATTCTTTTGTTGCGCTACTGGGTTCCATTTGCTAAAATTTTATTTAAGATCTGTTTTATTGGGGCACCTGGATGGCTCAGTGGGTTAAGCCGCTGCCTTCGGCTCAGGTCATGATCTCAGGGTCCTGGGGTCGAGCCCCGCGTCGGGCTCTCTGCTCAGCAGGGAGCCTGCTTCCTCCTCTCTCTCTGCCTGCCTCTCTGCCTACTTGTGATTTCTCTCTGTCAAATAAATAAATAAAATCTTTTAAAAAAAAAAGATCTGTTTTATTTACTTTTAGAAGATTGGTCTATAGTTCACTTTTATAGTATTCACCTGTTTAATTTTGATCAGCGTTATGCTTGTCTTATTAAATGAGTTGGCCAGCATCCCATCTGTTTTTGATGTTTTGGAACAGTTTGTATACATTTTGGTATATAAGATAGGTATTACCTATTCTTGAAGTTTTGGTTGAACTGGCCCATTATGTCTCCAGGCCTGGGGCCTGGGGCACTTTTCCAGGTAGATCATTAACCACTGTTCTAATCTATGACCTTGGATAGACTCAGGTTCTCTAGGTTGAGCTAAGTTTGGTCTTTATAGTTTTAACTTGATTGGTATAAGCAATTATTATTGGGGATTAGCTTTTTTCTTTTCTTTTTCATGGGGGGGTTAGCTTTCTTCATCCTTTCTTTCATGTTTATGTATTCCTTCTTTCTTTTTCTTCATCATTCTTGTTTCAGGGTTGTCTGTCTTGGCTTAAAAAAAAACAAGAAACAAATTTTGGTTTTATTGACTCACTCTATTTTGGGGAGAGATTGCTTTAGAATAAAATGTGGAGGAAGTTTGATTCACTTTCTGCCTTTACCTTTATCAGTTCCTTTCCACTTCTTCCGTTGGGTTTATTTTTGCTGCTGTTTTACAAGCTTCTTGTATTGTAAGTTTAGTTTATTTTCAAACTTTTCTGTTTTCTAATAAATGCATCTAAGACTGTGCAGTTTCCTGACTAGAGAAGTTTTAATATTAAGTGCTTTCATTCCTATTCAGTTTTAGAAAAGTTCCTGATTTCCATTTATTTTCTATTTAATCCATGACTATTTGTAAGTGTGTTATTTAAATTCCAATGGTAGTGATTGCTTTGTCTTTTAATTTCTAACTTCATAAACATACCTTTTTTTAAAAGATTTTATTTATTTATTTGACAGAGAGAGAAATCACAAGTAAGCAGAGAGGAGTGGGGGAAGCCGGCTCCCCGCTGACCAAAGAGCCCGATGCAGGGCTTGATCCTAGGACCTTGAGATCATGACCTGAGCCCAAGGCAGAGGCTTAACCCACTAAGCCACCCAGGTGCCCCATTAACATAGCTTTTTGTTACCAGGTTTGAAAATTTTTCTGAGAGGAGCACTTGGGTGGCAGTCAGTTAAGTGTCTAATTTTTTTTTTTTAAGATTTTATTTATTTATTTGACAGAGAGAGAGATCACAAGTAGACAGAGAGGCAGGCAGAGAGAGAGAGAGAGGGAAGCAGGCTCCCCACTGAGCAGAGAGCCCGATGCGGGACTCGATCCCAGGACCCGGAGATCATGACCTGAGCCGAAGGCAGCGGCTTAACCCACTGAGCCACCCAGGCGCCCCTAAGTGTCTAATTCTTGGTTTCAGTTCAGTTCATGATCTCAGGGTTGTGAGACCGAGCCCCATGTCAGGCTCCATGCTCAGAGCAGAGTCTGTTTGAGATTCTCTCTTTCTATCTCTACCCCCTCCCCCAACTCACATGATCACTCTCTCTCTAAAACTAAAAAAAAATTTTTTTTTTTGAGAATTCCTTTGGGGCCTGATATATGGTCATTATATTGTGAATCTTTCACAGTGTTTGAAAATATGTATTCTCATTTGGGTACAAAGCCCTTTATGATTTTAATTATTAAAAATTAAGGTCTATCTTAACCTCAGGAAACAAATTGAGGGTTGCTGGAGGAGAGGTGGGTGGAAGGGATGTGCTGGCCGGGTGATGGACATTGGGGAGGATATGTTCTATGGTGGGTGCTGTGAATTGTGTAAGACTGATGATTCACAGACCTGTACCCATAGGGCAAATAATACATTATATGTTAATAAAAAAAATAATAATAAAATGAAGGTCTAGGGCACCTGGGTGACTCAGTCAGTTGAGCATTCAACTCTTAATTTCTGCTCAGGTCGGGAGATGGAGCTGTACATGGGGCTCCATGCTCAGTGGAGAGTCTGGTTGGGATTCTCTCTCTCTCTCTTTCTCTCTCTCTCTCTCTCTCCTTGTGCCCCTCCCCACCATGAGTGCTGTCTCTCTCTCTCTCTCTCTTTCTCTCTCTGAAATAAAGAAATAAATCTTAGAAAAAAAAAATGAAGACCTTGGGCCTGGAGGCAGAATAGGGAAAAGGAATATCCTTCTCTAGAAATCAGTCAGAAGGGGGCTTCCAAGTAAGATACCTGAGGGGACCCCTCCGCCAATCTGCCTGCCCCTCCTACAATCCAGTGCAGCTCATATCTTCAGAGGATATATTTAAGGTTGTTCAATTCAGATGATTTTACCAGTTAAGACCAGGTGACAAAAAAATATAAAGCTTTTTTTTTGAAAATAAACTTTCCTTCCACCTTGACTGAGACTAGCTGCTTCTTCTTCTTTTTTTTTTTTTTTAAAGATTTTATTTATTTGTTAGACAGAGATCACAAGTAGGCAGAGAGAGAGAAGCAGGCTCCCCGCCGAGCAGAGAGCCTGATGTGGGGCTCAATCCCAGGACCCTGAGATCATGACCTGAGCCAAAGGCAGGGGCTTGACCCACTGAGCCACCCAAGTGCCCCTATTTATTTATTTGAAAGAGAGAGTGATTGAGAGTGAGAGCGAGAGTGGGAGAGGGAGAAGGTGAGGGAGAGAACACAAACAGGGGGAGGGGCAGAGGGAAAGAGAGAAGCAGACTCCCCACTGGGGCATGTCCAGGGATCATGACCTGAGCTGAAGGCCACACTTAACTGACTGAGCCTCCCAGGTACCCCTGAGGCTAGCCTCTTTGCCAGTAGCAAGCAAGCAGTACTAACACTAGATAATTCAATTCATTATTGGATGGCTCATCTCTGAAAAATTGGTTATTCAAATGGAAGGTAGTTTGAGGACGTAAGTGAATAGAGTCTGCAAGTGCAGGTTGCATGAGAGCAGTGGATGAAATCTGTGGACTAGCTTTATTAGAAGTTAAAGTACAAATATGAATATTAATGACCTAATTCAGAATAGGACACAGGTTAAAACAAGGGTTCAAAATTTTAAAAGAGCCCTAAAAACTCAGTCATTAAGATAATATCTTAATGTAATTTTTTTTAGTTAACATACAGTATAATATTAGTTTCCAGTGTACAATATAGAGATTCAACACTTCCACACGTCACCTGGTTCTCATCACAAGTGCCTTCCTTAACCTTGTCACTTATTCTACCCATCCCCCCACCCACCGCCCTTCTGATAGCCATCAGTTTGTTTTCTAGAGTTAAGAGTCTGTTTCTTGGTTTGCTTTTCTTTCTTTTTTACCCCTTTACTCATTTATTTCTTAAATTCCACATATGAGTCAAATCATATATTTGTCTTTCTCTGATTTATTTTACTTAACCTAGTACTCTCTAGCTCCATCCATGTCTTTCCAAATGGCAAGATTTCATTCTTTTTGATGGCTGAATAATATTCCATTGTATGTGTATACACCACCTCTTTGTCCATTCATCAGTCAGCGGACACTTGGGCTGTTTCCATATCTTGGCTATTGCTATAAATATCAGGGTGCATGTATGCCTTTGAATTAGTATTTTCCTATCCTTTGGGTGAATATCCAGTAGGTTGATTGGTGGGTCAAGGTAATTCTATTTTTAACTTTTTGAGGAGTCTCCACACTGTTTTCCACAGTAGGTGTACCAGTTTGCATTCCCTCCAGTGTAAGAGGGTTCCCCTTTCTTTACATCCTAGCCAACACTTGTTGTTTCTTGTGTTGTTGATTTTAGCCATTCTGACTGGTTTGAGATGGTATCTCGTTGTAGTTTTGATTTGCATTTCCCCGATGAGGACTGGTGTGACATCTTTTTATGTGTCTGTTGGCCATCTGGATGTCTTCTTTGGAAAAATGTCTATTCATGTCTTCTGCTGCTTTTTAATTGGGTTATTCATTTTGGGGGCGTTAAATTTAAAGCTCTTTATCTATTTTGTACACTAACCCTTTATTAGGTATGTCATTTGTAAATATCTTCTCTAGTTTATAGTCTGCGTTTTAATTTTGTTGATTATTTCCTTTGCTGTACAGAAAGAAACTTTTTTTTATTGTGATGTCTTCTCAATAGTTTATTTTTGCTTTTGTTTCCCTTGCCTCAGGAGACATATCTAGAAAGAAGTTGCTATGACTGATGTCAAAGAAGTTACTATCTGTGTTATCTTCTGGGACTTTTGTGGTTTTAGGTCTCACATGCAGATCTTTAGTCCATCTTGAATTTGTTTTTGTTTGTGGTATAAGAAACTGGTCCAATTTCATTCTTTTACATATAGCTGTCCAGTTTTCCCAATACCATTTGTGGAAAAGACTGTCTCTTTTTCCATTGGATATTCTTTCTTGCTTTGTCAAAGATAATTGACCATAAAATTGTGGGTTCATTTCTGGGTTTTCTTTTCTGTTCTTTTGATTTAGGTGTCTTTTTGTGTGTGTCATTATCATACTGTCTTGATGATTACAGCTTTTTTTTTAAAGATTTTATTTATTTATTTGACAGAGAGAGATCACAAGTAGGCAGAGCAGCAGGCAGAGGTGGGGGGGAAGCAGGCTCCCCGCCGAACAGAGAGCCCGATGCGGGGTTCGATCCCAGGACCCTGGGACCACAACCTGAGCCGAAGGCAGAGGCTTTAAACCACTGAGCCACCCAGTCTCCCTGTTGATTATAGTTTTGTAACAGAGCTTGAAATTCAGAATTGTGATGCCTCCAGCTTCGTTTTCTTTTCTAAGGTTGCTTTGGCTATGTAGAGTCTTTTGTGGTTCCGTACACATTTTAGTGTTGGATTGTTTGTTCTAGCTCTGAAAATTACTGGTGGTATTTTGATACGGATTACATTAAATGTATAGATTGTCTTGGGTAGTATTGACATTTTAACCATCTTTGTTCTTCCAATCCATGAGCATGGAAAGTTTTTCCAGTTCTTTGTGTTGTCTTCAATTTCTTTCATTAATGTTTTATAGTTTTCAGAAGATGGATCTTTCACCTCTTTGGTTAGGTTTACTCCTAGGTATCTTGTTGTTTTGGGTGCCATTGTAAATGAGATTGATTCCTTAATTTCTCTTTCTGCTGTGTCGTTATTGGTATATAGAAATGCAATAGATTTTTTATGTTGATTTTGTATCCTGTGACTTTACCAAATTTGTTTATCAGTTCTAGCAGATTTTGGGCAGAGTCTTTGGGTTTTCATTTTACAGTGTCATGTCATCTGCATGTAGTGAAAGTTTTACTACTTCACTGCCTATTTGGATGTCTTTTGTTTCTTTTTGCTGTCTGATTGCTGTGACTAGGACCCCTATGTTGAATAACGTGGTGATAGGGGACATCCCTGCCATGTTCCTGACTGCAGAGGAAAAGGTCTGTTTTTTCCTATTGAGGATGGTATTAGCTGTGGATTTTTCATATATGACCTTTATTATGTTGAAGTATGTTCCCTCTAAACCTACCTTGTTAAGGGTTTTTATCATGAATGGATGCTTTGTCAAATGTTTTTTCTCCGTCTATTGAGAGGATCATATGGTTCTTATCCTTTCTTTTATTAACATGATATATCATGTTGTTTGCTTTGTGAATATTGAACCACATTTGCAACCCAGAAATAAATCCCAGTTAATCATGGTGAATGATTTTTTTAAATGTATTGTTGGATTCACTTTGCAAATATGTTATTGAGAATTTCTGCATCTATGTTCATCAGGGATGTTGGCTTGTAGTTCTCTTTTTTTAGTGGTGTCTTTACCTGATTTTAGTATCAGGGTTCATTCTTGGTTCATGGAATGAATTTGGAAATTTTCCTTTTTTTTTTTTTTTTTTGGAGTAGTTTGATAAGAACGGTTTTAACTCCTTGGTTTTTTTGTTTTTGTTTTTCTTTTTTTTAGAGAGAGAGAGAGAGAAAAGTGCATGTGCACATGCAAGCAAGGGGGGAAAGGCAAAAGGAGAGGAAGAGAGAGTATCTTTTTTTAAAAAGATTTATGTATTTTATGGGGCGCCTGGGTGGCTCAGTGGGTTAATGCCTCTGCCTTTGGCTCAGGTCATGATCCCAGCGTCCTGGGTCGGGCTCTCTGCTTGGCAGGGATCCTGCTTCCTCCTCTCTCTCTCTCTGCCTGCCTCTCAGCCTACTTGTGATCTCTGTCTGTCAAATAAATAAATAAATAAAATCTTTTAAAAAAAAAAGATTTATGTATTTTAGAGAGAGGGCATGCACAAGTTGGGGAGGGGCAGAGGGACAGGATGCTCAAACAGACTCCCTACTGAGCATGGAGCTTAATTCCAAGACCTTGAGATCTTGACCGAAGCCAAAATCAAGAGTTGGAGGTCTAGCTGGCTGAGCCACTCAGGCGCCCCAAGGAGAGACACGTCTTAACCAGGTTCCATGCCCAGTGCAAAGCGAACGATGCGAGGCTCGATTTCACTACTCTGAGATCATGACCTGAGCCAAAATCAGGATGGAGTTGGATGCTTAAGCAACTGAGCTATCCAGGCACCCGATATTACCTCTTCTTTAAATGTTTAGTAGATGGGGCGCCTGGGCAGCCCAGTGGGTTAAAGCCTCTCTGCCTTTGGCTCAGGTCTTGATCTCAGGGTCCTAGGATCCAGCCCAGACTCAGGCTCTCTGCTCAGCAGGGTGCCTGCTTCCCTTCCTCTCTCTCTCCCTGCCTCTCTGCCTACTTGTGATCTCTGTCAAATGAATAAATAAAATCTTTTAAAAATAATAAAAAAATATTTAAAAAAATAAATGTTTAGTAGAATTCTCTTATGAATTTATCTGGTCCTGGACTTTTGTTTGTTGGGAGTTTTTGGATTACTGATTCCATTTCTTTGTTGATTTTTGGTCTGTTCAAATTTCTATTTCTTCCTATTTTGGAAATTTATCTGTTTCTTCCAGGTCATCCAGTTTTTTGGCATATAATTTTTCATAATATTCTTTTATAATTGTATTTCTTTTTAATTTTTAAATTTTTAAATTTTTTAAAATTTTTATAAACATATATTTTTATCCCCAGGGGTACAGGTCTGTGAATCTCCAGGTTTACACACTTCACAGCACTCACCATAGCACATACCCTCCCCAGTGTCCATAACCCCACCACCCTCTCCCTACCCCCCCCCCGCCCCCCTCAGTTTGTTTTGTGACATTAAGAGTCTCTTATGGTTTGTCTCCTTCCTGATCCCATCTTGTTCCATTTATTCTTTTCCTACCCCTCAAACCCCACATGTTGCCTCTCCACTTCCTCATATCAGGGAGAGCATATGATAGTTGTCTTTCTCCGATTGACTTATTTCGCTCAGAATATCGAAATTTTAAATAAAGCCAGAATTTGACTCTTCACTCCGACAATTCACCTCATCCTAATCCTAGCTCTGATTGTGGGAAGGTCAGGGGGCTACATGATGTCAGAAGAGATAGGCGAGGTTATCTTGGGGTCTTGAGTCCCAAAGTCTTGGGGTCACGGTTGTATATTTCCATACTTGAATTCTGACTGTATAACATCCCAAGCTTCTGTTTCTTCATTTGTAATAAGGAGCTAATAATACTTAAAATACTTATCCCATAAAGATTTTGTAACGACTAAGCAAGGTAACACAAAGTACTTATGCCTGATCCCCAGAGGCAGAATTAGCTTTTGTGGAGCATGAAGCTTTATATATACTTTGGAAGACCCTGTTTATGAAAACTAATAAAAAGTGAAAAATACAAAATGACATGGTAATGAATAGAGGGAGAAAATAAATCATAAATGATAATTTCTTTAAGAGCACAAAAGGAAAATATTTTTAAAAATCTGTCACCCTTACATACCAGCTACAATACTTTTTTCCAATAGTATTTTGACTACATTCCCTTTAATTAATTTTTCATACCACAACAATTTTTTTATACTTTCTATAGAGAGACTAGAAAAAAAAACTTTTTTTCTCTAGCATGTAGATTTGTTTTATATCACTGATAGTTAAGAAAAGTGTCCCTAAGCTTCAGGACTCACCATTGGTAGTGTCATGTTAATTCTTACGCTTGTTCTTTTTTTCTTTTTCTTTTTTTTTAAGATTTTATTTATTTATTTGAGAGAGAGAGCACAGCCTGGTGTGGGGGGACACGCATAGGGCAGAGGGAGAGGCAGACTCCCCGCTGAGCAGGGAGCCGAAGTGTGGCTCCATCCCAGCCTGCCAGGATCATGACCTGAGCTGAAGGCAGACGCTTAACCGACCGAGCCACTTAGGCGCCCCTAATTCTTAGGATTGTTCTTAAATTTGGGGAAACTTCTATCAATTATTTTTCATATATGAGCTGTAATAACTGGAAGAATAGTCCATAGACACCTTCTGGGTCCCCTGATTTCAAACATGATTTCCTTTTACTAAGCACATACTTCTGGTAACCTGGGATGTCAGCACACTGCTGGGAGAGAGCCTCTGGACACTGCAGACGGAACAGGCTTACTGTTGAGGTTCTGTCCACACAGTGGCTCAGCACACAACAGATCTCTTTGGGGCACAGCAAACTTCCCCACAGTGTATGGGAATCTTGGTGAGAACAATGACTTAATGTGAGCTACTTTATAAATGCTACTTAGATACCATAGCCTTTTCATATTTCATAATTCTTCATTTCTCTCTCTTTTTTTGAAAGAGAGGGAGGCATGGGGGAGAGGAAGAGGGGAGAGAAAGCATCCTAAGCAGACTCCATACCCAGTGCGGAGCCTGAGGCGGGGCTTGATCCCATGACCCTGAGATCACCATCTGAGCCGTAATCAAGAATCCAATGCCCAACAGACTGAGGTCTTTGTTCCTTGCCCTGGAGCTCTTGACACAAGCACTTCCTATCTCTGCATTTTGTTTTCTTTGCTACCTGCACCCACAGCTCCAGGACTTTTCCTCAGCCACATCTGTTTTAAGTTGTTATTGCAATATCTCTTCCTTCCCATTAGCATCATTTCATTTATTCATTGTTGACTAAGTCTTGAAAGCAGGTACCATTCTAGGTCCTCAGACACAAGGATTAATAAAAGCAAGCACCTGCTCCAGCATTTATGATCTAGCTAGAGAGCCAGACGTAAGTGCAAATAAATAGTGTGATAAATGCTACAAAATAGGCAGGTGTTCAGTGCAATGGAATGGTTCATAATAATAATAATAATAATAATAGCATTTATTGAGGACTTAGATGTCAGCAAAGTTCATTTAGTTTAAGTTACAGGGGCTCTTCCCTTACACAAGCCTCTTCCAAGACCATTGGGCTGAGAGGTCCCTAGCAATGTGTTGGCTATATATTTTTGTAATTTTTTCTAAAAGTAAGATATTTTAACTGAAATCAAGACCACTATCTTTTTAAAAAATTAACATATAATGTATTATTAGCCCCAGGGGTACGGGTCTGTGAATCGCCAGGTTTACACACTTCACAGCACTCACCATAGCACATACCTTCCCCAATGTCCATAACCCCACCACCCTCTCCCTCCCCCCTTCTCCTGGCAACCCTCAGTTTGTTTTGTGAGATTAAGAGTCTTTTATGGTTTGTCTCCCTCTGGAAGACCACTATCTTTTGTTGTTGTTGTTGTTCAACCACTCCTCTGTCACGGGAGGTTGAAGAGTTCTGGCCATTTTCAAGATGCAGCAAAAAGTAAGTGGAGTTGGAGATACTCAGATATTTTGATGCAGATTACAGGTCATTTCCAGGTTGACTAAATTATTGCTAGCCACACCCATGTAGAAGTGACTTCTAAGAATGCTCTGATCACCTGTGAGGCCAACTTACCCTGTATTGGGACCCCAAAGTGCAGAGCCCAGAGACCACACTGCGGTGTGACTGTGTCTTACAATGCCAAGTTACCAGAAGTCTTTGGCTGGTGAAAAATGGCATTTGATGGGGCGCCTGGGTGGCTCAGTGGGTTAAGCAGCTGCCTTCAGCTCAGGTCATGATCCCAGGGTCCTGGGATCGAGCCCTGCATCGGGCTCTCTGCTCAGCAGGGAGCCTGCTTCCTCTTCTCTCTCTGCCTGCTTGTGAGCTCTGTCAAATAAATAAATAAATCTTAAAAAAAAAAAAAAGAAAAATGGCATTTGAAATGAATAGCCCCAGAAGTCTGTGGAATACTCTTCCAATTATGATGTGCACGAAAAACACCTGATGGAAGCTTTCTCCAATTTAGGAACAATCCTAAGAATCAACACGACATTACCAACGGTGAGTTGTAAAGCTTAGAGACACTTTTCTCAACTGTCAAGGATATAAAACAAATCAGTAAGCTAGAGAAAAGAAAGCTATCTTTCTGAATCTCTCTGCAGAAAGTATTGCACAAATTGTTGTGCTGCAAAAATTTGATTAAAGGGAATGTCGCCAAAATACTGTTAGGAAAAAAGTATTACAATGATGTGTACGGGCAGAGTCTGTGCTCCCAAATAGACATTCTTCCCTCCTCATCTCCATGTCCCTCCTAATAAAACTCTTCTTTTTCTTCCCCCTCCCCAGCTCTATTAAGATATAATGGGCAAATAAAAAGTGAATATATTTAAAGGGTACAGTGTGATGGCCTGATACATGTATGCATTTTCAATGATTATCACAATCAAGTTAATTAATACATGTCACCTCACAGTTACTTTTTTTTTTGATGTGCTAAGTACAGTTAAGATCTACTCTCTTAGTAAATTTCAAGCACACAATGTGCTATAATTAACTATAGTCATCATGCTGTACATTAGGTCCCCAGAATTTGTGTGCTCTCAGACCAATAGCTCCCCATTTTCCCTATCTCCCAGCCCCTGGTAACCACTGTTCAAGTCTCTGCCTCTATGTGGATGACTCTTCTTGGTTCTACATTATTAAAGTTATATGGTATTTGTCTTTCTCTGTCTGACTAATTTCATTTAGCATAATAAGCTCCAGATTCATCCATAATGTTATAAATGGTAGGATTTCCTTTTTTTTAATGGCTGAATAATAGTCCATTGTATGTATATAAATAACATATAATATGCTAGATATAAATATATAATATGTAACAGAGCATGTATAATAGATACATAATTATATATCACATTTTCTTTATTCATTCATCCCTCCATAAATATTTGGTTTGTTTCCATATCTTGGCTATTGGAAAAAAGGAGCCCTTGTTCATTGTTGGTAGGAATGTAAATTCCTATATAGCCATTATGGAAAATACTATGGAGGATATTAAAAAAAATTAAAAATAAAACTACCATGGAGCCAGGGCAGCTGGGTGGCTCAGTTGGTTAAGTATCCAGCTCAGGCCATGATCTTGGAGTTGTGAGATTGAGCCCTGTATCACTCAGTATGGAGTTGGCTTGAGATTCTTTCTCCCTCTGCTCTTTCCCCCACTTGTACGTGCACATGCTCTCTCTCTAAAATAACTAAAATCTTAAAAAAGAAAGAAAAAAGAGGGGTGCCTGGGTGGCTCAGGTGATTAAGTGTCTGCCTTCAGCTCAGGTCATGATCCCAGGGTCCTGGGATGGAGTCCTGCATCCAGCTCTTTGCTCAGCAGGGAGTCTGCTTCTGTCTGCTTCTTCCTCTGCCTGCCACTTCCCCTGCTTGTGGTCACATACTCTCTGTCAAATAAATAAAATCTTAAAAAAAAAAAAAATTACCATGGTCTCAGCAATCCCACTACTGGGTGTATATCTGTAGGAAATAAAACTGGTATCTCAAAAAGATACTGCATTCCTCTGTTCTTTGCAGTTTTATTCACAATAGTCAAGACAAACTTTTTCTTTCATTTGGAACACTAGGAAAGAATTCAAGTAAATTACCTTCCCATGTGGACTTAACCATTTCATGTGTCACTATCTGCTCAGGACACTTGTATTTTGTAATGCACATGTAAGTTAACATATAGGAATCAGACTTTAATGGTGGCAAAGTTTTTGTTGTCATAGAGACCTCCATCTTTTTTCAATAAACAAAGATCATTATCAGGAGAGGTTTGCCACTTGTTGCATTATTTTCCAGCTTTGATTCATTAACTTAAGCCTCTTCAGACTTAGCAAATTAAGACACAGGATGCACAATTGAACTTGAATTAAAGACAAATAACAAATGATTTAATCTAAGTATATCCCAAGCATCTCATTTTTCTTTAAAGAGTGTCAGTCATGCAACATCTGCCAATTATTTGTTGTTTATCTGAAATTCAAATTAACTGGGCATCCTACATTTTATCTAAGAACTCTATTCTAAGCAAGCTATGCGAAAGATTATTTTGCTCTGAAATGGTTTTCAACTTTTTTTTTTTTTTTTAAAGACTATTTATTTGTCAGAGAGAGAGAGAGAGGGAGACAGGCCGGTAGAGGGAAAAGCAGACTCCCCACCGAGCAAGGAGCCTGATGCAGGACCCCATCCCAGGATCCTGGGATCATGACCTGATCTGAAGGCAGACACTTAACCGACTAACGGGCATCCCTTTTATATTTGTTTTTATAAACAAAAAGTCTCTAAGACAAAAAGCATTACATTTTCCAGTTCCTGGGAAGACGAAGTTCGGGTTCCTTAGCTCCTTCTATTAAAAACGTGATTGAACAGAGAAGCCAACTGTACTGTGCTAGAGAGACTGTCCCAAAGACCTCCAGGCAGGCCACCATCTCGAGAACAGCAAACCTCCGCCAAAAGCAGGCCTTGAGCTGACCCTCTGATGGACGTTCACTAGCCATCGCTGCCCTTAGCACAAGCCTCGGAGACAAATGAGGCGTGGAGGCTTGGGGACCTGCTTCTCGCCCCCTCTCCCACTCAGTCCTGGAGGCTAACTTCCAGAGGGACCCCGCCTGCATCTCTCCAGATCCCTGACGCTCTCCTCCCCTCACCTTACTTCCCCCTGCCCCGTGGGCACCTGCGGAGACGCTAAGTAGCCAGAATTAACGGCGGTGTTGGAATCAACAGCCCCCAAGGTGTGATCGCAATCTCTCGTTCATTCCAGAAGCGGATTTTTTTTTTCCCCCCACCGGAAAAAGAGGGGCCGGCTGGCATTCGCGCTGCCCCCTGAAATCTAAGCTGGGGTAGGGCGGCTCACCAACGCCCCTCCCGTTTTCCTCTTTTTTCGGTCGGAGGAGAGAAAACAGGCCGGCGCCGGGCGCGGACGAGAGCCGCGGGAAGTGGGACACACCCTCCCGTCAGCCCGCCCTCCGCCCGGCGGCGCGGCGCGGCGCGGGGAGGCGGGGGCAGGCGCGAGGCGCGAGGCGCGGGGCGGACTGCGCGCGTGGAGGGCGCCCACTGCGAGCCTCCGGGCACCGACGATGGCCGGCTGAGTCGTGCGAGAGCCGGAGCCGGGCAGGATGATGCTCCTCATGGGCGCCCGGACGCCGCGCCCGCGGTTGCTGCCGACCCTGGGGCCCGGAGCTCGAGTGCATCCGCGGCCGCGAACGCCGTCGCCTCAGGTGAGACAGAGCCCGGCTCCGGGGGCCGGGGGCGCTGGAAAAGTTTGCGTCGGGCGACTTGGGCGGGAGCGAAAGACGAGCGACCGGCAAGTTCCTGGCGTTTCGCTGGCCCTCCGGCTCCGCGCGCAGGGGGACCCCGACAAGTGGGCGCCCGGGCCGCAGACGTGGGTGTCCAGGTCCCCGGCACAGTCACGCCCCGGGGCCGAGGGAAGGCGAGGCCGGGGCGGCGAGGACGAGCATCACCTCCGCCAAGCTGGGGTGCGGGGACCGCAGGGCGGCGCCCCGGGGATTAGCAAAACCTCTCCGGGAAGCGGTTTCTCCGCGGCTACAACGCGCTCGGGAGGAAGTTTTCAGAGTCACTTTGCCGTTGGCTCGGGCGTGGGTGGCGAGAGGGGCTGCGAAAACGACCGAGCACGGTGACTGTCCCGAGCGTGCACTGTGGTGGGAAAGTGAGATCTCCAGTCTGCAAGCCGCCGCCCCTCCCTTCTAAAGGGGGAGGAAAACTCGGGTTTTGTTCTGAGACGCGGTGAATCATGAGTGTGTGTCGGTGAGTAACAGCTGGCCCGACACAGTTGTGTTGTGGCCTGTGTGGAACCGTTGCTTGGAGGAGAGGGAAGAGAGTGGATGTGCCCTAGAAAAGACGGAGGTAGGGGGAAATGAGGCGTGCACCTCGGGTTGGGATAGAGCCCCACAGGAGCCCTAACTGAGCCTGATGAGGAAGGACCGCCCATTAAAAAGAGCCTTCACCAGGTGCGTGTGGTTGGGGAGTGCGTGGTTTCTGAGTTTTAGTTCTCAGCCCCTCTTCCCCCATTAGATTAGTTTCAGGTCGTTAAAGAGGAAAGTACGTTTAGCTGTGCAGTTTGCAAGAAAAACAAAAGAAGCCAGGCCATTATCTTGTCACTTTCACTTCCTGTTTTTTTTCCCCCCTCCAGCTATTTCAGGGCTTCGCAGTTTTGAGGGCTGGAGGAAATATTAAATACATATTTAAAATTCCTTCCCTGAGTGTTTGGGAGAGATCGAGGAAGGGCATTTTGCTACTAACACCCAGGAAAAGGAGCAGACTCCTTAAAATGATAGACTTAGTAGTAAATTGTAGAGCGGTGCTTCGCCTTTATGAAATTGTACTTTCTTAGCAAGTGTTGCACTTCTTGGTGAGAAATATACCAAACAGTGAAACAGCCCAACACAAGGAGCCTCCTTGACTCTACCACCATTTAAACATAAATGACTGATTCTGTTTTCTGTTAAGTTCATTTAACATCCAGGGTAAAGTTGTTACAGAGCCCAAGGCTGGCAGCTCTTTCTCAAATTATCATCTCTAAGCCCCTTTCTCAGTATTTCCCACCTGATGCTGTTCCCACTGGGTGCCACTGCACCGCCAGCAGGAATGTGGATTCCCTTTAAAAAAGAAAGGAAGGAAGAAAGAAAATGATACAGTGGGGATTATTAGGGCTAATCATAGGGGAAGAGTGGTTAGTACTTTGCCTCTAGGTAATCATCTCAAGCCTTACATTGGCTTGTTTCTAATTTGCAGATATTTGTTTTAAGTCTTGACTGTCCATGCTATTAAGTCAATTTACTGAACTTTAGAAGTGGAAATGCTTCCATCATTTTACTTGCTTCATAAAAGACCCCTGAAAGAAGAAAGACAAGCCTGTGAGTTTGCTTCTTTATATGCCTGTTTGGAATCATACAATAAAGAAACTGACAGGGGCACCTGGATTCAGTCCTTAAGCTGCTGCCTTCGGCTCAGGTCATGATCCCAGCGTACTGGGATCAAGTCCTGCATTGGGCTCCTTGCTCAGCGGGAAGCCTGCTTCTCTCCGTCCCATTCCCCCTGCTTGTGTTCCCTCTCTTGCTCTCATTCTCTCTCTCTGGCAAATAAATAAATAAATAAGAAAAAAACTGTCAGATATCCTGGCCACTTAGGATTAAACCATTCTCTGCCAATCATATTAACTGGCCATAAGGACATTTTTCATTCTAAAGTCTATTTTGTGGTCTCTCCATTGGATATGAAGAGTCCTGTGACTAGAGAGAGTCATAAGAGATATGACTCTTGCCACATTCAGACCCCTAGCATCCATGAAAACAGGAAAAACACACTCAGCAAAAGTGAAATTTGCAACCCCACAGCTCATAAAAATCTTAGCGTGCAAGGACTTGTCATTAATAATATCTCAGGTAAGCATTCCCAAATATATTCGACCTTTTCCGAAAGTACGGGTGTGCTTTACAGGAGGATTTGGTAATTTTAGAACATATACAGTTCTCATCATTCATATGGTAGGTGAGTAACAGTCTGTCAGTATTTTGTGGGTGGAAAAACGTTTGTCAACATGGATACGTTTGGTATACCGGGATTGTTTTTTAAATTTGGAAGCGTAAGCGAGCAAGAGCATGTTGTGTTACCTTTCGCCAAGGCATGCCCGGGTGTCTAAGATCCCGTTCCAGTGTCAGCATCTCTGCCTGTCAGCAGCAGGCTGGCTGAGGCTGAGTGGTTGTCAGGGCGTCCATGGCACCTGCTGGCCTTTCTGTTCCGCAGGACGCGGCTTTGAGTGATGATAGCATCTGGTGAATTATCGCTAAACAGAAAGCCCTTAAAATTGTGCCTTTCTTAATTTGGGTTTTCTGCTGCTTAATTTGCGAAACTAACTCCCTGGTAGGATTTCAGGCCCCGTAGGACAGCATTTGAGTCCTTAAAGTTGTGTTTAAAACTTAAAAAAAAATCAAGCGTGCTTTGTAGAGAAGTTTGGGTATGTGTGTTTTGTTTTGTTTTTAATATCTGGAAACAAAGCAATACATGTTTTCATCTCACCACCAAATGTTAATTTAGAAATTGTTTTTACCTTTTGAATTTAGGTCAGTCCCATTTGACACTTTCCTCCAATTCTACCTCTTGTGTTTGTAATTAGTGCACTGTATTCTGTAGTACTGGTTTCACAGCTTTCTGCCGAGGAAGGTGTTTAGTTGTACGTTGGAGTTTGTACTTAGACTATAGAAGACATTGGGGCAAAGTCATTCTAGACCAGTTTGTTACATATTAAACATTACCATCTTCCCAGTTCTTAGGTATTAGTATTCGTGCTTGGTTTTTTATTTTTAGATTTTACTGTTCATTGCAATTTAACAAACACTACTAGTGCTGTTTTATGGCAGACTCCTATAAACTAGAAAACAATTTTGTATCTTGGCAGATAAATATTTGTGGAATGAGGTCCCTGTGAGATTAAGGTAGAAAACCTGAGGAAATCTTGGTTGATCTGATAGCTCTATAAACTAAATGTGTTTAGGTCATAGAATAGAAATGAGCAGCTAATTTAGGTGATGGTGGGCGGTTGGGACATCTGAGTGCCACCTGGCCTTGCCGTCCCATTGTTCCCTGAACCAAGTCACTGGTCTGTTTGGGCATGTTGTACTCCCTGTTGTACAAGGAGACTTGTCTGATTGGTCCCCAAAGCCCTTTACATCTTGAAAATTGCTGTTTTGTAGGGGCGCTTGGGCGGCTCAGTCGGTGAAGCGTCTGCCTTCAGCTCAGGTCATGATCCCAGGGTTCTGGGATCGAGCCTTGAGTTGGGTTCCGTGCTCGGCAGAGTCTGCTTCTCCCTCCCCCTTCCCCTACCATGCTCTGTCTCTCTCACAAATAAATAAATAGAACCTTAAAAAAAGAGAATTGTTATTTTATGGGGCACCTGGGTTGCTCAGTTGGTTAAGCCTCTGCCTTTGGCTCAGGTCATGATCCCAGGGTCTTAGTATCAAGCCCCACTTTGGGCTCTCTGCAGGGAGCCTCCTTCTCCCTCTCCTGTTCGCTCTGCTTGTGCTCGTCCTCTCTCTCTCTCTCTCTGTGAAATCAATAAATATTAAAAAAAAATGTCACTGTGTAATTTTACCAGGGAATGTAAACAGTATTGAATAAAGTATTGTCAGTTGTCGGAATGGTTGTCTTACTGGCTGAACAATCCTGTTGTATGATGATCTCAGGCTAGAGTGGCAGCTCTACCTTGTGGTTCCAGTAACTGTTTTCCCTTTGAAAAGGCATTGAAATTTATTTGATTGGGTAAGCATGTCAGAACAGATTAAGTCTCGCTCTGATACTTCTTTCTGTCATTAGCAGTGTTTTCATCTGTGAAATGTTGCTTATTCAAGAGTATCTAGCATTAGAGCCCTAAAACCATTACATAATAGACATTGTGAGCTAACCTTTGGGCTGAAAACCCATAGGTAATAAACAGTGTTATCTTAGCTATATTCCAGAAATATCTTCTTTTTAAAAAAAAATCTCATTTAATTTACCACAGTATGAATTTTCCTGTTTTTTAAAAAACAAATACCAGTTCTCTGTTCTCTGAGCTGTATGGTTCGGACTGCAAGGGATTCCTCACCCAGATGTTCTTAATGAATTTTCCAGATTAGCATACCTTTTAAAAAACAAGGTAGTCTGTTAAAAGGTGCCCTTTAAGAGGACCCCCAGCAGAAATTGCTGTCCAGTTTTAGTATTCAAGTCTCTGTTTCTCCTGCCCAGATGCTGGGTTTATTGTACGGGCAGTGAAATGAGTGCATGGCCAGGGCTGTTCTCCCTGTGCACTGGCTGCCAGAAAGCCTAGGGTCAGATTTTCAATCCACCTTTTTTTTTTTTTTAAGATTTTATTTATTTATTTGAGAGAGAGAGAGACAGTGAGAGAGAGCATGAGCGAGGAGAAGGTCAGAGAGAGAAGCAGACTCCCCGTGGAGCTGGGAGCCCGATGCGGGACTCGATCCTAGCACTCCGGGATCATGACCTGAGCTAAAGGCAGTCGTCCAACCAACTGAGCCACCCAGGCGTCCCTTCAATCCACCTTTTAACAAATGTGAAATGATAAGCATTTTATGTGTTTGAATGAATGAAACTCACGGTTTCATCATCTCTACCTTCATTTTTATCTCCAGTCACCTCCTCACCCATTTTTCTGAAGTTGTCTTTTAATGGGAAAATGTGGTGGTGCATAAATAACATTTTGTTCTTGTTTTAAAGATTTTATCTATCTGAGAGGGCACAGGTGGGGGGTAGGGGAAGAGATAGAGGGAGAAGCAGGCTTCCCATTGAACAGGGAGCCTGACATGGGACCAGATCCCAAGACCCTGGGATTGTGATCTGAGCCGAAGGCAGATGCTTCACCAACAGAGCCACCCAGGTGCCTCCATAGATAAGGTTTTAAGAAATTAAAGAAATGAACTTTCGGTGTTTGAACAAATATGTTCTAAGTAATTAATTGAGAAAGTGTGGGAAACTAGCGTCTGTCTTTCCTGCAGTCTCCTAGGTCCTTCTTCGCCCATAGGAATTGGATATTGATTGGATTGAATTGATTGGATAATCAATAAATATTGATTGGACTGAATTGAGCTGCTGTAATAAATACTGATTGGATTGAATTGAGCTGCTAGAATCTAGATGCTGTGGTTCTCTCTTTTAGATTGAGTTGTAATTGACATGTATGGTTCTGTCTTAAATGAGGTGCTGAAGTTGTTTACTCGCCACCCTTTTTCCTTCTTACTGCTCTAACCTGTCCTAAATCTTACTTCTTTGCTACCTCAGCTATCCTTACCTGACTTGCAATCTAGTTTGGGTCAACTACCAAGGCCTAGAAATCTCTTTATTCTCAGTTTCCTATTCCATTAACTCCTAAATGGTGTTATGTGATTGTACGTGATTTTTACCTTAGATGCAGCTTCATTATAAAGGGAATAGAGAGCACTGCAGTCCAGGCTTTTGTTTGGCAGCTCTTTTGGGGATAATTATATATATATATATATATATATATATATATATACACACACACACACACACACACACATATATATATTATAAATGTATTTTAATCAGAGAGAGTGTGCACGTGTGTGCGCACAAATGGGGAGGGGGGTGGGTCTGGGGGGGTGGGGAGAAGCGGGCTCCCCGCTGAGCAAGTAGCCCGATGCGGGACTTGATCGGAGGACCCTGGGATCATGACCTGAGCTGAAGGCAGATGCTCAACTGACTGAGCCACCCAGGCAGGGATAATTAGCTTTCTATTCAGGATTCACAATACTGGTGAGAAATGATGAATGAAATCTGCACTCTAAACAAAGTTTACTGAAGAGAATTTCTCTCAGTAGATTTCAGGGCAAGAAATAGGGAGACATGGAAAGAGCAACGAGGGATGAAGCCGGGGTTGAAATGTCTGTAGCCTGTGAGCAGAAACAAGAAGAGACAGGGACATTAAACCTCCTATCAAGAAATGGATAGGTGCACAAAGCTTTATTGTGGCAAACTTTAGGGAAGAAAAAGACTTCCCGATCGGCAAGGGTCATCACCCAAGTAGGTGTTGTACCTGAGGGTCTTCTGGTACTTACTAGGTGGAATAAATGGTTTATGACATGCTGTGAACACAGTGGTAATCTCATTATATTTAATTCTACTGGGAACTCTAAATTGTTTTGTTGTAGGAATGCTTTTATAATGAACACATTGCTCAAATCACATTTCTGGGACTTGATGATTTAGCTTATTTTTAACCTCTTAGGCATAACGATAAATAAATGTCCTGAATCTGGTTGGAGGAAGGAAGAAGTTGGTCTTTTTGACAAACCCTTGTTCTTTTTCTGACTGCGCAGATGTGTGTGTTCATGTGTGGCTGTCTCTTATTAAATATTTTGTTTTTGGTATGAGTTTCCCAGTAGGCTGAGTAGGTTATTTGAAGAGAGGATTTTAAAAGGTGTTTGACGAATAACTGCTCTTTGCACCAGTAATGCAGCTGTAATATAAGTGTACATTTTTATTAGAGAGGCTGACAGTATTGTGACTATAAACCTGAAAATACATTGTTTTAGAAACTGTCTGCAAACATATCAACATAGCACTGGCTCTCTAAGCTCTTGCTGGAGGATATTTGTGATGACATTTTACAGTCTGATGACTCATTTTTGCAAGTCTGCTTTGAGAATGTTTCAAATAATATATAATAAAGCAATTTCCACTTTTCAGGAGAAAGTATGGTTTCTTTTGACCTTGTAAATTATCCTTTTATGGGTTGGTTATTCATGAAACCAAGGCAAGAAAGCTTTGAAACATAAGCTACAGTTGATCCAGAAATCCAGTGGCCTTATCCCTTCCGTCCCACTTTGTACTTGGTGCCTTCCGTGTTCTGTAATTGGTGTCTGTGATGTTCCCTAAGTAGCATTGGACCCCCCCACATCACCCACCCTTCTTTACTCTCCTGAGTTCTGCACTTCCCCCAAGGCTGAGTTCCAGTACCCACCGCCCGCTGCTGCAGATCCCCATTTTGCTGAGGTCCACAGGTCTGTGCCACCAGAAGTAACCACATTCTTTTCCCCCTCCCGTGGCACTTATGCATCCCACCGTGTGTTCTAGCTCTGCTCTTGTGGTTTTCCCAGCTGGATTCGGTCAGCACTTTGGGGTCAGAACTCTTTCTTCTCACCTCACATGGCCTCTGCCCTGCCCCAGTAGGTGCATAACATATGCTTGTCAGGTAGAGGGGGAGTGGACAGATGAGCAAGAACTAAATATCATACAGAGTTCCTTAACGGCGGCTCTCTTCAGGTCTTACCTTCTCGATTTCTTCCTCTTCACTTCACCCGGATGGGCACACCTGAAGCATTCTTCCCTACTGTTTGTGATATGAGCCTTGAATAATTGAAGATTTTTTAAAAAGTTAATAAAAATAATCTTTATGTGTTGTATTTTCCATTAAAAGAAAGCAGCAATCTTAAATGACTGTTTGGTTAGATTTAATTAATTAATACTTTTTTTTTAAAGATTTATTTATTTGACACACACAGAGAGAGCACAAACAGGCAGAGAGGCAGGCAGAGAGAAAGGGTGGGGAAAGCAGGCTTCCTGCTGAGCAGAGAGCCTGATGCAGGTCTTGATCCCAGGACCCTGAGATCATGACCTGAGCCGAAGGCAGAGGCTTAACCCACTGAGCCACCCAAGCGGCCCAGTTTGGTTAGTTTTATTTCAGATAAGCTTTCAAATCGGGAATTTTAAAGGATGTGATGAAGCATAAGTTAAGGAGAGCCTGGTGTGTAAGGGTGTGTGTTTTCTTGGCTGTTTTTTTTTTTTTCTTTTATTGAGGGATATGACCTGCCACATTATATTCATTCCAGGTGGGCAACATAAATGATTTGGTATTTGTATATGTGTTGTAAAACAAGCACCACAATAGGTCTAGTGAACATCTGTCACCATACACAGTTACAGAAGTTTTTTTTCTTGTGATGGGATCTTTTTTTAAGATTTACTCTCTTAGGGGAGCCTGGGTGGCTCAGTGGGTTAAAGCCTCTGCCTTTGGCTTCGGTCATGATCCCGGGCTCCTGGGATCGAGTCCCACATCAGGCTCCCTGTTCAGTGGGGAGCCTGCTTCCTCCTCTCTCCCTCTACCTGCCTTTCTGCCTACTTGTGATCTCTGTCAAATAAATAAATAAAATCTTTAAAAAATAAAAAGATTTACTCTCTTAGCAACTTTCAAATATGCAATACAATGTTTTTAACTATAGTTGCCATGCTGTTCCCTGTGAGTTACTTCCCTCTGATATGTATTTTTATAACTGGAAGTCTGTATTTTTTGTCTATCTTCACTCATTTCTGGCAAGCACCCATCTGTTCTTTGTATCTATGAGCGTGGTTTTTTGTTTTTTTGTTTTTGTTTTATCGACTCTACTTGGTATTTGTCTTTCTCCGTCTCACCTGTTTCACTTAGCATAATGTCCTCAAGGTCCATCCATGTTACTGCAGATGGCAAGATTTCATTTTTCCTTATGGCTGGATAATATTCCATTGTGTGTACACACCATGTTTTCTTTATCCATTCATCTGTCGATGTACACTTAGGTTGTTTTCTGTATCTTGGCTATTGTAAATAATGTTGCTGTGGACATGGGGGTGCATAGATCTCTTCAGATTAGCGGTTTTGGGGTTTTTTTGGCTAAATACCCAGAAGTGGAATTGCTGAATCATACGGTAGTCCTGTTCTTAATTTTTTGAGAAATCTCCAGTTCTGTTTTCTACAGTGGCTACACCAGTTTACATTCCCACCAACCGTGCACAAGAGTTCCCTTTTCTTCACCTCCTTGTTGACACTTACTTCTTTTTCAATAATAGTCTTCACTGTTCTTAAAGTGATATAGTGATTAAAGTTGATTTAGGAGGATTGTCACATGTGAGTTCTAATTCTGTGGGAGAAGTAACCTGACCGGTGAAGACTTGGGTAAGGAGTGTTTAAGAAGCAGTGGTTCAGCACGAGCATTTAGTCCAATGGGTTTGTTTATCTTGGGAGTTGCCATTAAACCATGGCTACCATCTGCCTTTAATCTGAATCCACCGTTAGAACGCAGCCTGTGTTTATACACTGTTTTTCCTTTTCCTTTCCCAAATCACTTTCTAAATGAATTTTCTATTATCTCTATGGTGAGAATAAGCTACAAGATTCAGCTTTTGCTGACATTCAAGGCCCAACGGTAACAAAAAACACAGTTTTTAAGCCAGTTTTTTCTCTCTAGGAAATGGTTCTGAGGTGAATTTTTTAGGTCAGCCCTAGCTCTGCTCCACACAGTCATTTTTTAGGTCAGCCCTAGCTCTGCTCACACAGTCATTCAGGGACCCTTTCCTCTGTCATCATCAGCATGTGGCTTCCAAAGTCAAAGGACTATGGGGTTGTTCTGATTTGTTTTGTTTTTGTACTTGTAAAATGTTAATAGGCGAGGTTGGTGATGTCACATAACACCCATGCTCACATTTGTTGAATATTTCATTGGCTATGTCAGATGGCTACATTTGGCTACAAGGGGCCTGGGAGAATGTAGTCCTGGCAGGGAGCCACAGTCTGGCTAAACTTTGATTAACGTGGAAGAAGAGAGATGGATTTCCACATTTAGCTGTTTCTGCTGCAGGCCCCTTGGCCAGAAACAGGAGAGTTTTGTATTTAGTGGGCACTGAATTTCCAAGGCTCTGTTGAACTTTTGTTTATATGTGTTCCTCTGCAATAGATGTTTGCAGGGAAGCTTGCTTGCTTTCTGGAAAACTTAAAAAGGAAATGATGGAAATGTAGCATTTTAAATTTGGGCTAGAACAGGAACATTTGACACCTTGTTAGGTTCATTATAAGCTGCCCTCCGGGCTGAAGCTTAATAGGAAAGGGTGTAATCTCACTTGTACACTGTAAGGTAAGGAAGGGAAATAAGTTCTGATGGTTCAATTAGAAGCTGAAGCCAGAATTCAAGTTTATGCAGTGACACTTGATAAAGAGGAAAGAAAAGTAGAAGATGCTGACAGTATGGTTTTAGGGAAGGACTTCTTTTAGAGGAATTGTGATGATTAGTAGGTAGAAATTATAAAAGTACTATGCATATCTAGGATATGAATTTAATTGCATTTTTTAGGCTAACCTGTTAGAAATATGGTCTAATAGAGGGATTTTTTTAAAAAGAGCAATCTTAGTTGGATAATTAGGATTGTTGAAAGATGCTGGGTTTTAGGATGAAATATAGCTTAGTATATAACATATTGAGAATAATCCACTGTAATTGAGGTTATGTTCAGAAAGTGTTTTATTCATATGATCTTGTATAATGCCTCCTCATCACATTATTTACTTAATCACCTTTCTTTGGCTTATACACTAGCTTTTTAATTTTAATTTGTCAGGCTTGGATATCACTGTTGATCATTTTTTCGGTTTGTTTTTAAAGTTTTATTTACTTAAAAGAAAAAAGTTTTATTTCAGTAATCTCTACACCCGGCATGGGGCTCTAACTCCTCACAGCCGGCTCTGAGATTGAGAGTGCCCTTCCGACTGAGCCAGCCGGGCACTCCCACTGTTAATCAGTCTTGAATGCATTACTTTGATTAATTTGGAGATAGAAGAAATGTTTTCCTTTCCCATTGCTTTTCATGTCCTTTAGTGTAATTACTGTTTTATATCATGAAATGGTCAGATTGTAATACTGTGTGTCTTGAACTTGGACACTATATTTAATTGTCCGTGAAACATTAATAAGGCTTTAATGAAACAGCTGTCTAAAGGGCTTATTATATATGTGTATACATATACATACACATATATAGTATACAATATGGATTATGTAGAAACACATGTAATTGGAAATACATAATACTACTATCACTGATCTGAACATATTATTAATGGTGCCTGTGCCTTAGCTCGGCATTGTTACAACATGAACGACCATCCTAGGTCCTGTGGAATTCGCTTTTTCTGGAGGCTTCTTACTCTCATTCCATATGGATTAATCTGGGCTTGGTAAGCATGTATCAACCCTAGAAGAAAGCAAGTCTCTCTCAGTGGGTAAAAAGGTATGGGATGCGTGTGACTCCTTAGTGACTGAGAGAGAGTGGAACATCCCAATCCTGACAAGCTGTAGTCCCTTACATCGTGTCAGGACTCACAGTCCGGCTGCGTCCTGCGTCAGGGAGTTAGGGTTCGTCTCTGAGTCAGTATGTCAGAAGGGACACTAGCAAGCTACGGGGAGGGAGGCGCCTCCAGAAGATTAAGGTGTTGGGGATTTCTACAGAAGATGATTAAAAGGGCCGGATATTCTTAATCTGGTGAAAAGAAGGCAAAGAAGAAGCAAATATTGGTGTTCACATATCTAAGGAGATTTCTTGTGAAAGAAAGTTGTATTCTTATGTTGCTTTAGAGTGAGGAAATCACACCTGAGATTGGACAGACCAGGTGGGCAGAGCTCAGCTCCGTTTAAGAAACTATTTATACCTATTCTGGCTGTTCATGAGAACAGACCTTTTAAGTTCTAGAAGAACTTGGGCAGATGCCAAAGAAGGTCTACTCAGTGAATGCTGCAGACCAGAGCTAGGAAGCAGAGCCTCTTTCCTCCTCCGGTTTCTCTCCAGTGCCCCCTACTGACAAAACTTTAGTGCCAACCAGCAGAGGAAAACTATTTAAAGGGCCCAGATCCATTTTCACAGAGAAGTCAAAAAGGATGAATTTGGAGCTTACTGGAAGTTGATAACCATCCCAGGTGGGATGAGGCACCTGTGCAGTACTGGAAAGTGACAGCTGCTCTCATGGGCATGGCCAACATGGTAAAGCCAAAGTGGGGTGGGAGACAAGAGGCCAGACCATGACTGGGGTATTGGTTAAATGGGTGGTAATTTTGGGTACAGTAGAGTGCTTATCGTCTAGATCAGAAATCAGGGAAGCAGCACTTGACTGTTCCAGGAAACACAATCCAACCCACAGAGGAACAGATACAATGGCTTCAGAAAAAAAAGGAGACTTAAAAGTGCATGAAGAAGTTAGAGCAAAGGGTGGATGATTGAGAAGCCAGAAAGTAGGCTTGAGAAGAGTTTGTTGGGAACTGGTTCAGGTCAAGGTCAAAATGAGAGGTCAGCTGAGATGACCTGTACGGTTCCTTTCATTTTTAACGTTCTGTGGGTCGCTTAGGTATTCCGTCTTTGATATCCCCTGCAAAGTTAGAAGCTGCTTAAGTCTGGAGATTGATAAACTTGGCTAAAAATTAATCAGTATCTCTTGTTGTCCACTCCTCGCAGTCTGTCTTCGCTACCAACAAAAAACTTTGGATTGTTAGAGTGTAATGAATATTTCGTTGTGGTGGTTTGTGTTTCGGCCCTTCATGTAACGTTCTTTCTGTAAAGGTTTGGTTTTAGGATGTTTGCTGTGAGTTCTTGCCTGGAGGTCAGCCACCCAGGTGTGCTGCTCATAACTGTTGTCAGTCTGAGCTGAAGCACAGATCTTCTGCTAACAAGTGAAAGCTCTTTTTCCCATATGAAATTCACTTTCATGAATCCAGGCAGTTTCATTTAATTAGTTTATTCCATTTAGTGGGACTGTGCCACGTCTAATTAGTGAAGTCTGAAATTATGTGGGTGACTAAGCATTGTCATCAGCAGTTGTTGTTATGCCTGCAATTGTATGAAAACATCCAAGTCTGATCTCTCAGAGAGAAGTTCTATTATTTGACTGACCTTTGAACTGAATTAGGATGAAATATCTTAATACTGTATTTATAATTCTTATTTTTTATTTTTATTTAAAAAAAGTACTTATTTACTTGAGAGAGAGACACAGCGAGAGAGGGAACACAAGCAAGGGGAGTGAAGAAGGAGAAGCAGGCTTCCCACTAAGCAGGGAGCCTGATTCGGGGCTTGATCCCAGGACCCTGGGATCATGACCTGAGCCAAAGGCAGCCGCTTAACAACTGAGCACCCAGGCACCCCTAATTCTGCTTATTTTAAACTATTAGATAGACATTAGAAAAGGTTTTTCACAGGCACAACAGTGAGTGTTAAAATGATTTTAACATAGCAGTGTATTGGTTTTGAAACTTCAGAAAACATCTTTGTAGTCTCTGCTAGTCATCTTTTTCAGGTGTCTTCCCTGCTCTTATTGGACATCTTAGTGGGACATGACTTGCCTTCAGCTGGTCACCTGACCCAGGAATTTGGAATGGGGTTTAGGGTTGCCATCCCTCTTGGCTGCTCTTTTGAATAGTGGAATTGTTCACTTGGAGGTGGGTAGTGATCATTTTCTTTGTTGTGGACTAGGAAGCAGTGAAAATCATTTCATAGTGATAAAGCAGAATGACACTGACGTGTAGAGAAAAGGAGAAATGAAATACAGGTCAAGAGGACTCACCAGCCTCCTCATGACACTCCAGTCCCTGGTCCTTTCCCAAGGTGTAATTACATCCTTCCACTGAGTCTCCGTGAGAGATGCCCCTTAGCCCTTAGACTAAATTCCCTCCTTGCTTAAGCTAAGTAGATGTTTGTTCCTTTCATCCAAATAGCACATACATACATGAAGATCATTCAGACTTATTTTTAGAAAATCAACTAAGATCTCAGGAGAGAAATGGGTAAAGGGCATAAGTGATTCTCAGAAAAGGAAGTTAAAAATGCCTAATAAACCTATGAAAAATAATAAGCATCACTGATAATCAAATAAGATTAAAAACAGGGGCACCTGGGTGGCTCAGTGGGTTAAAGCCTCTGCCTTCGGCTCAGGTCATGATCCCAGGGTCCTGGGATCAAGCCCCACATCGGGCTCTCTGCTCAGTGTGGAGCCTGCTTCCCCCTCTCTCTCTGCCTGCTTCTCTGCCTACTTGTGATTTCTGTCAAATAAATAAATAAAATCTTTAAAAAGAAAGAGTAAAAACGGGCAGGGATACACTTTCTCCCTTTTTTTTAACCTATCGAATTGGCAGAGAAAAACAATACTCGAAGTGTAAAGCATGTCATGATGTAGAACTGATGTGGACTGCTAGTCAGAGTGTAAAGTGATTGTGTAATTCAGAATCCCAACAGATGGCTCAGTTAGATAAGGATAATCAGAAGAGAGTTTATCCACAAAGGACTGTGCATAGAGGTGTGGGTACAGGGGAACAGCCAGAGATGGGGCAGTAAGCTTGGGCTGGTAGTGGGGGGGGTCAGGGAACGTGGACCCAAGACCACCTTGAGGGGAGTAGGAACCACCCCCTTAGTTGAAGGACCCAGCCAGATAATACTCATAAATTATTTCCTTATTGTTCCTTTAAACATTAACATTCATTGAAACTGGAATTGCAAAATTCTGTCTTTCTGGTCCAGGTGAGACTTCAGGTGCTTCAGTAAATCATTTTTAATGAAGAAGCTGATGTTTTTCAAAGTCCAGCCTCTAGGTTTGTTTTCTTTTTTCTGCCAGATGTTATTGGAGTCCCCGCTCCTTTTTTTTTTTTTTTTTTTTTTTTTGGTTTATAATCTGTGTGATGATGGCTAATATGAGCCTGTGCTAGACACTGCTGTCAGCTCTTTCCTCACTATCTCATTTAGTCCCCTGTACTGGTGTCCTGGGAGATGGTGTTCCTGTGCGCCTGTTTACTGATCACTGGAGGCAGCAGCTGAGGCTTGAACCTAACCTGTGGCTTCTCAGGATTACGCCCCCCAGCAGCCACTGCTTTATTGTTGAGGAAAGTTCTCTCTCACTTTGAAAAAAGAAAATTATAAGGGAGCATTTTTTCAGGGTTTGGTTATGCTGATTCAGTTGAAGAAGAGCTTCTCACATTGCTAAAATGTGATTGTTTCGTAGTCTGAAATGGATATTTGAATTTTATAAGAGCTGTGAGATTAAATTTTGAAGTGTACCACAAAGTTGACCCAGCTGTACCAGCTTCATATGGAAACTTATTTATAGTGAAGAGGTATGTTTTCTAAAACCTTTTTTTTAAAGGTTTCCAAGTAAATACATTGGAAGTGTATTCCAATACATTTCATTGAAATAAAGCTCCATTGAAATTGCTTTTTTTTCCCTCCAAAAGAAGCAGTTGGCTTTCAAAAGAGGAAGTTAACATTTATTAATTAAAAGAGACTTCAATTGTTCAAACTCAGTCAGGGGTCATTTGTGAGTTCAGATAATCCAAGAACATTGGGCAAGAACTTCGAAAGACAATTTGGGTCTGCATACTATTTTGTAGCAAGATTACAGCAAAATCAGAGTTAAGCTTGTATATAGCTGTCTCCTGTCACTTAAAATCTATTCACATCCCCCCGCCCCCAACCAACTATAGTCCAGTGTCTTTTTTTTTTTTTAAGATTTTATTTATTTATTTGACAGAGACACAGAGAGAGAGAGAGGGAACACAAGCAAGGGGAGTGGGAGAGGGAGAAGCAGGCTTCCCGCTAAGCAGGGAACCCAATGTGGGGCTTGATCCCAGGACCCTGGGATCTAGATCCAAGCCAAAGGCATCTGCTCACCAGCTGAGCCATCCTGGCACCCCAGGCCAGTGTCTTTTTAAAAATTTTTTAAAGATTTTTATTTGTTTGGCAGAGAGAGGGCGTGAGCACGCACAAGCAAGGGGGACAGGGAGAGGGAGGGGGGAAGCAGACTGCTCACTGAGCAGGGAGCCTGACGTGGAGCTTGGTCCCAGGACCCCATGATCATGACCTGAGCCCGAGGCAAATGCTTAACCAACTGAGACACCCAGGTGTCCTGAAAATAGTCCAGTGTCTTAAATTTTAAAGTTATTCCCTTAAGTGATCATCAAATAATACTTAGTAATATAGTTCTGGAACTCTGAAGATGGTTGATATATGAAAATTTGATAAAATCATTAAGAATAACTTACTGCCTAAAAGTTTAAAAAGTAGTTTCTGTACACATGATCTTATGTTATCTCTCTATAGCCTTGTCATGTGGATAATACCTTTTTTTTTTTTTTTTTTTTGCTGGATAATACTTTTATAAACGGGAACACTAAGGCCCAGAAAAGTTAAGTAAATTATTCACATAATTAAATCCAGGTCCTCTGATGATGAACCCTACTTTTTTTTTTCTTAAGATTTTATTTGATTTTTGACCCTTTAAAATAAAACTTTTGCAAACACCAAAAAAAAAAAAAAAAAAAAAAGATTTTATTTGAGAGAGCACGTGCAAGAGAGCATGAGTTGGAGGAAGGGGCAAAAGCAGAGGGAGAGGGAGAAGCAGACTCCCTGCTGAGCAGGGAGCCCAATGCCGGGGATGTGGGGCTCAATCCCAGGACCCCAGGATCATGACCTGAGCTGAAGGCAGACGCTTAACTGACTGAGCCACCCAGGCGCCTTGAACCCCATACTTTTAACAAACTCCTGCTATGTCCTAGTTTTCTTCTTTCTTTTGGAGCACAAAAATAATAAAATAGACTTGGCAAACCCAAGATTAATCCCAAAGAAGGAATTCTCTTTTTGGATAGTAAAAATGAACAGGACAAGTACCAAGAAAAAGCAGCTTATTGTTTGAAGCTCCCCTCATGTTCATATCCCAGTTTCCTTCATTTGCATATGCAGATCAGGCCCTTCTGCCTCCTGCTTCCAGCCTTCCTTAACAAGCTCTGTTCCTTTGTCACAGGTGTTCACTTGTCGGTAGGATGCCGCTGGAGCCTTGCTTCCATTGTTTTTGTTGATGTTGATGATAGAGAGCATTTGCACTTGATCAGTTAGACTGAGTGTTCTCTGAAGTCTGGGACCTCGTGTGACACCTCTGTACTTTGAAGTGCATAGTTCTGGCCGGGTTAATTTCTGGTTTTTCCTCTCCAGCATATCTGAGTGGTAGGGACTCTAGTTAAACCTCACATTTAAGGCAAAGCAGACTTTGTACTTGCTTAAGGGTGCTGCATCTAAGAGGTGGCATTTACTTGCAGATGTCAAACGCGGGTACATTTTGATGCTTTTCTGACAAGTGGCCATTAATGTCTAGGAAGGGATGCTGCCTTTTAAACTCCCTCGAGGGCAGCTATGGGTCAGTGCAAAATTCCTGACCACTGCTGCACAGAGGACATTTGTATTACAGTTGGCTTTGAGTTTTTTCAGAGATTCAGTCAAACTTGAAGTCTGGCTGAAAATGGCAGTTAGGGGACAGAAGAAATAACCAAATTCCTGTAAAGGAACGTAACAAGGTTTGAAGATTACTTTTACAACAGGCTTGAAACAAACGTTTATAGGAAATGAGAGTATTCTCTTAAAAGGTAGTTACAGATTTAATAGGAAACAATGATTAAATGACTAATATATTAAGCTGTGTTCTGAGTGTTGCCTAATTACTGAGATCATAACCTTAACTTTTTCTAAGAAAGGCGCTCATGTAAAAATAGATACCAGCCTATGCTGGAGGCTTTGTAAACGAATTGAATTCAGAAGTATTTCGTTGTTTTCTCCAACATTTCAAATAGTAATTTTGCTACCTTTATTGTACTGAAAAAAATTAAGCCAGTAGAAATGAAAACTTGTTTGCTATTTCGGTTGGTGGATTTGATAAAATTAGGATGTCTGAGTGGCTCAGATGGTTGGATGTCTGCCTTTGGCTCAGGTCATGGTCCTGGGGTTCCAGGATCAAGCCCTACATCTGGCTCCCTGCTTGGCGGGGAGCCTGCTTCTCCCTCTCCCTCTGTAGCTTCTGCTTCTTGTGCTCTCTCTCTCTCTGTCAAATAAATAAAATCTTAAGAATATATAAAAAAAAAGATTTGACATAATTCGAAGCTAAATCCTATGGGGTTCGTGCCCATAATGTGGTCTAAAATAGAGAAACTTTAAAGAGTTACGTCGATCTCCAAGGGACAGATCTAGAAAGGTTCATTTGTCATTTAAGGAATTAGTTTTTAAAAAAACTACGGACTTTAGTAGTAACCTTCACCTTCCCAGTTGTAGATGCCAAATCACAGCTTCGTGATGATCTCTTTACCACAACCTCCTAACGGAAAGATAAGGTAGGATTGTGGCCCAACTGGCAAGAATACATCTTTAAAATATATCCTCTGTTTCTCATCTTTAAAAACATTCATGCTGAAGGGGGTGCCTGGGTGGCTCAGTGGGTTAAAGCCTCTGCCTTCGGCTCAGGTTATGATCCCAGGGTCCTGGGATGGAGCCCCGCATCGGGCTCTCTGCTTAACGGGGAGCCTGCTTCCTCCCCTGTTTCTCTCTGCCTGCCTCTCTGCCTACTTGTGATCTCTGTCTGTCAAATAAATAAATAAAATCTTAAAAAAAAAAAAAACAACAAACCATTCATGCTGAAGGATGGCACACTAAAGTGAGGGTGAAATGTTGTAGTCAGTAGATGTGTTTCTCATTTTCCTGTGGTGATGCAAATCACCAGGTAACTCCCTCTGTTGCTTTGCGCTGCGGCCAAGAGACTGGGTGGGTCTGCCTTGAGAAGCTGGGCATTTGAGTCACTGAATTCAGTTATGTTTTTCTTTGTCAGCTAAACGGGCATTTATGTTTTCTTTTGAATTTTTTAGGTTTGTACTCTGATGCTGCGGTCGTCAGCTTTTAGAAGGGTTTGAAGTGGCCAAGTGAAAGAAAATCTTTTTTTTTTTTTAAGATTTTATTTATTTATCTGACAGAGATCACAAGTAGGCAGAGAGGCAGGCAGAGAGAGGAGGAAGCAGGCTCCCTGCCAAGCAGAGAGCCCGATGTGGGGCTCCATCCCAGGACCCTGGGATCATGACCTGAGACGAAGGCAGAGGCTTTAACCCACTGAGCCACCCAGGCGCCCCAGAAAATCTTGTTTTATCTCCCGTCACTGTCTCTTGAAGATCGTGTCTATTGCTTTTTATCCCTTATGAAGGGTTACATTTCTTAGTTCAGTACAAACAGAACTTCCTCTCCCAACAAACTGATGCCTTTTTGCCAGGAGTAAGTGCTAATAATTCAGTCAGCCTGACGTTTTTTCCTGTCATGCCTCAGAGATGTTACAAGGGCTGTGTTTTATGTCTCATTATTGATAGCTTTCCATAGCCCATACCATCAATTCTCAGCTTTTATTTCTTAAAAAATTATTTAAAAAAATTTTAAAGTAATCTTGGTCCCCACCTGGGGCTTAACTTACAGCGCAGAAATCATGAGTCACATTCTCTACGCCTTGAGCCAGCTGGTGCCCCTCAGGTTTTTTAGCACTTGTTTTATAAATCGTCTGTCGTTGATGGTGGGGAACGGAATGCAGTATAAAGAATGAGCGATAAATTGACCAATAATGTCCATGCAATATGATTTTTTCATGGAATCTGATAAACTATTTTTGACATTCATTTGGAAAAGAATAGAATAGTCAGAATTTAAAAAAACAAGAAGGGACTTGTCCTAACAGATGTCATTTAAGACTAGCATAATTAAGACAGTGTTGTATTGATTCAGGAATATCTAAATGGATAGGGAATAGATGATAGAGAAAGAGACTATCAGTGGGAATTGAGTATATTATAAACGTGGCATTTCAGACCACTATAGAAAGGGTAGATTATTTGTTCAGTGATTTGGGGGTAATTGATTATCCATTTGGAAAAATAAGTGTAAATTTGTATTTCATATGTTCATAAAATTTCATATGATTTGACTAGGTCAAAATGAAAAACTTTGGAAGTACTAGAAGAAAATACAGGAGAATATAATCTTAATTGCGAGGTATAAATGAAAAATTGGTAAATTTCATGTTAAATATACCAAAGTAATCAGTTTTTTAAAAGATTTGTGAAGTTATTAGTGTATTAGTGACACTCTTAAAATGACATCATTCTTTATCTCTTTTCAGTGTAATAGAATTCATTGTTTATGCACCACACCCAGTGCTCCATGCAATACATGCCCTCCATAATACCCACCACCAGGCTCACCCAACCTCCCACCCCCCGCCCCTTCAAAACCTTCAGATTGTTTTTCAGAGTCCATAGTCCTCATGGTTCATGACATAATTTTTAATAGTTGCATAATATTCATAGTACCGCTTTATCATTGTATAGTGGACATTCTTTTTTTTTTTTTTAAGATTTTATTTATTTATTTGACAGAGATCACGAGTAGGTAGAGAGGCAGGCAGAGAGAGAGAGAGAGAGGAGGAAGCAGGCTTCCCGCTGAGCAGAGAGCCCGACTCAGGGCTTCATCCCAGGAGCCTGGGATCATGACCTGAGCTGAAGGCAGAGGCTTTAACCCACTGAGCCACCCAGGCGCCCCTATAGTGGACATTCTTAGTTACATTTCTTTTATTTTTCAAGATTTTATTTATTTATTTATTTATCTGTCAGAGAGAGAGAGAGAGCGAGTGCACAAGCAGGCAGAGTGGCAGGCAGAGGCGGAGAGAGAAGCAGGCTCCCTGCTCAGCAAGGAGCCTGATGCAGGACTCGATCCCAGGACCCTGGGATCATGACCAGAGCTGAAGGCAGTGGCTTAACTGACTGAGTCACCAAGGCACCCCCTTAGTTACATTTCTTAAACCATTGAACGAATTTATGTTTTCTAAAAGATGGTCTTCTGAGCTGTGTTCAGATAATCCAGGAAAAACATTAAATTAGAAGACCCTCTTTGTCCAGATACCTTTCTGTCTTGCAATTTCGCATTTGATACTCTGATTGGGTTAAAACATGCCGTTTTACATTTGTTCTTTTTAAAAAGTGACATTTCAAAGTTACATTTTAACATTGCTCTATTAATTTGTTTGCTTTTAGAATTCTCTTGTGACCAGGGGGTGCCTGGGTGACTCAGTGGGTTAAAGCCTCTGCCTTTAGTTGAGGTCATGATCCCAGGGTCCTGGGATCGAGCCCCACATCGGGCTCTCTGCTCCTCAGGGAGCCTGCTTCCTCCCCTCTCTCTCTCTGCCTGCCTCTCTGCCTACTTGTGATCTCTCTCTGTCAAATAAATAAAATCTTTAAAAAAAAAATTCTCTTGTGACCAGTGTATTTGCTCCTTTGTTTTATTTGTGACTACTGAACTAAACTGTCCAGCAAGGTATAAACAACTTAGAATGAAAAGACTTTCATATTTAGATAGTAGAACCTTCTCTTCAAGACCTGTTTGGGTGAAAGCCAATATAGAAACCAGATGCAGCACACACCTGAGGGAAATGGTGTTGGTGTTCCAGGCTCAGGTCTGACTGGACTGCCTCTGGCCATCCCCACCAGATCTTTGGGGGCACCTCTGCACATTGCTTGGAACATGCTTTGACAACCACTGATAGCAGCAGTGTTAGGTGAAAAGGCACAAGGGCGTATGGTTTAGAGTAATGGTGCTAGTGAGGTTCTTAGGATTTAAGAGCTGGTCTCCTTTAAAGGGAATGCATTGTGCTTTTTGAAGTTATTTTTGTGTGGCCATGTTGGCATGCCTGAGTTTGTTCATTCATTCATTCATTCATTCATTTAAGGGGGGAGAGCATGTGTTCAGGCAGAGGGAGCAGCAGGCAGAGGGAGAGGGAGAAGCAGACTCACTGCTGAGGAGGGAGCCCGATGCGGGGCTCCATCCCAGGACCCCAGGATCATGATCAGAACTGAAGGCAGATGCTTAACTAACTGAGCCACCAGGTACCCCCCCACCACCATCTTGGCATTCCTCTAACCATCCTCCACTTGACAGCTGCTGATGCCCTCATCAGTTTCTCTGGAAGGTGGAGCCTAAAGTACAAAAGATTTTTAGACACTTCTTTTGCCTCAAGGTGAAGGCCATGCCTGGCCCCGCAAGTTATGAACCTCCTGGTGTGACAGTGTTTGTCAGAGGGCAGGGCTGGGCCTACATGACTCCTTTGTCTCCACATGCCTATACTTCCCTCCCCTCTGGAAATAACTTCCACGGGAGTGTGTGCAGAGAAACTGTGGAGTGGATGCTCTCATGCAGGACGCGCTGGCAGCTTCCAGAAGCCTTTCCTTCTATGCAGACACAGCTCCCAAGGAGGCTACCTCTGCTCTCACCCCACTTGCTCTAGTTTAAAGACATAGACGAAGCCCCTAAGTTTTTACGTATTGGGGGTAGAGTTCTAGTCTACAAAAACCTTCATTTTAGTCACCATCTCCTGTTCTTGGATGTGCAAACCGAGACATAGATATATTCTGGTGTTGTTGTTTTTTTTTTTTTTAAAGATTTTATTTTACAGAGAGGAGAGAGGGAATACAAGCAGGGGGAGTGGGGGAGGGAGAGGCAGGTTTCCCACTGAGTGGGGACCCTGACTTGGAGCTCAATCCCCAGACCCCAGGACCATGACCTGAGCCGGGCAGCTGCTTAATGACTAAGCCACCCAGGCGCCCCTAGACTCTGGTATTGAGTCTCTTCCCTGCTGTTGCCCAGATGAATTTCTGAGTGAGCTTTAATGGCTGGTTACTGAAATGGGCTCCTCATGATGGTGTTTTCCTTTCTTTTAGTTCTGCTGATCATTAAGGTTTATGAGGGGAGGGATAAAGTCCCTTTTGTACCCCCAGGGCCTGGCATAGCGCCTGGCACCAGACTGACTTTGACCATCTCCCTGGCCATGTGGGCATCCCATTTCTTCGCTGTCATGGCCATTATTCAGAAGTGCCTCATCTTAGCTTAGATGAGAATGCTGGGAAGGTCTTGGGTTTCTTCCCTCTTGTTCATGCAGATCCAAAAAAGTTACCATCAACCAGTTTATCTGGTGGTAGACGACTCCTTACACTGTTTCTTTTTTTCTCTTTAATTAGAAGTACCCCTCAGTTAAGACAAATTCAGATCCACTTCCTGTTTCATTTTTGTTCTTTTGTGAGAAGGGCCTAGTCTAAAAAATTTCCTATTGGAAGGCTGTTGGAATTAGGATAGGAATAATACCACGTCTTTTTTCTCTGAGTTCTGAGTAAGTAACCCTTGATCCTCAGTTTCTTTAACTATAAAAAGACTTGAGAGATATATGAAAATGAGGGTACCTTTGAAAATGTTTTAGGAACAGCAGGGTACCTCAATTGTTGCCCATAATTGACTTCCTATTGCTTTTGTTTCTTTAAAGTTTAAGTCCTTTCTACACCAGTTCTATAATATTGTTTGATTAGAGCATTGAAAACTATATCTAATGCAATTTCCATGTTTTATGGACTTTAAAAATTGAGCTCCTTTTTCATTAGAAAGTTCTTATAAAGAGTAGGGGCAAAAACCCAGGGGCACCTGGGTGGCTCAGTCATTGGGCTTCTGCCTTTGGCTTGGGTCATGATTGGGGGTCCTGGGATTGAGCCCTGCATCAGGCTCCCTGGTTGGTGGGAGGCCTGCTTCCCCCCTCTCACTCCCCATGCTTGTGTTTCCTCTCTCACTGTGTCTCTCTCTGTCAAATAAATAATAAAGAAATACATAATTCATTTTAAAAAACTGATTTTTTTTTTTTTTTTTTGACAGAGATCACAAGTAGGCAGAGAGGCAGGCAGAGAGAGAGGAGGAAGCAGGCTCCCCGCTGAGCAGAGAGCCCCATGCGGGGCTCTATCCCAGGACCCTGGGACCATGACCTGAACTAAAGGCAGAGGCTTTAACCCACTGAGCCACCCAAGCGCCCCATAAAAAAAAAAACGATTTTTAAAATTTAGGTTTTTTAGTAGATTCGTATGTGCATGCATTAAGTCAGATAGCTATACAAGTTGCTATGAAAAGCAAGCTTTCATCACTATCTACAAGCAAGCACTCACAACAACTCTTTTAGCTGATAGGTTTTGCTGCCCTTCATTGCTCTGAAAGATGGGCCTTGCTGCTGTCACTTGGTATTTGTTTTAGATATTTTTAGGAGAAGGAGGATGGAGCTCTTCTTACTGCTGCCCTGTGCCTTTCTTGTCTCTCCACTCTATCTCAAAAGCTGTAATCTTAGCTCAGTGTTCGGGCTTCCCTTGTGCACTGGTGAATGCTCTCCATGGGGGAGCCATGTAGAAAACTGATCACTTCTTTTCTGTGCAAGGTCAGTCTTGCCCTTAGTGTAAGATTGTTTTTCCACATATAAGTGTGCATGTACACACATTTGCACTTGATTCTCTTTGTACCACTCAGTAATTCAATCTGGGACTTCCCTTCAGTTGTGTAAATCTCACAGCTTCAAGCTCCTTCCACATCCTTTCAGTGGTTTCTTTTTGAGATACTCTTTCCTGGAGTTGCTGCCCTCCTCGTCTGTTTGCTCAGCTGCTACCTATGATCTCCACACCTACCCTCACCCCTGTTGTTCTCTGGTCCTCAATCAGTAGAGAGCACCTCTTCTAGTAGGTTTAGGGGAGGGGTATGATACAGGTTGGTAGACGAATGATATATGTTGTCAAGATAATGTGGGGTAGTTTCATTGGGTTGGCTGAGTATCGAACTCTAGGTGGGGAGAGCGTTTTCCTTGGAACTTTGGAGCCATTGCTCATTCTATTTTAGCTTCTGGTGTTAAGCCCAGTGCCATTCTGATTCTCGATCCTCAGTATGAAACCATTTTTTTTTTTTTTTTTTAGTTTTCTGGAAGCTTAAGTAGGGCCGTTTCTTTGCATTATGAGGAAATTTGATGTTCAGAGAGTTCATAAAGATGGGCCCGTGGGTATCTATGTCTTCCATCATTGCCCTGGCTACTTAGTAGGCCCTCTTGATCTGAAAATTTGTGTCCTTTAGCTCTGGAAATTGTTTTCATTGATGATTTTCTCCATTCTTTTCTCTATTCCTCTCTGTAATTGAACTTGTTAGAAGTTTTCTTCACTTAGATATTGGATCAATCCTCTGCTTTTCTAATTTTTCCTTAGTTTCCATTTCTTGGTCTTTTGTTTCTACTTCCTAGGAGATTTTCTTGATCTTTTAAGTGTTCTTTTGACGTTTTCTTCTTCTCTTGTTGAATTCTGTATTTTCTAAGAACTCTCACTTGCTAAATTCCCTCCCTTAAAAAAAAATGACATCTTGTTCTTGCTTTCTGGATGTATTGTCTTATCTCTGAAGATATTAGCATGAGGTTTTATTATCTTCTTCCTGCCTCCTCCCTGTGTACTTCACATTGCTTGTGGTGGTGTTCCTGCTTTCATATTAGGGGTGTGGTACTAAAATAGCTGATAGGAACCTGTGTAGTTAGGTGGAGTTTATCTAACATGGTCAACACACTTTTCCGTACAAACGCACAATCCCTTTATCTGCAGTTCCAAAATCTTAAGTTCAAAGTGCCAATATCAGTAGGAACGCATAGACTCTGATTTTAATAAATGGGTTATAATCTCTTATTATCATTATTTATTCTCAAATTTTGCCAGTGGGAGTCCAGTCTGACCTTTGCAATTCCCTATCAATTCCCTATCAATTCTTTGAGCACTTCCTTTGTGGTACAGCAAGATGGTCCAAGGCTCATTTTGTATTTTTTCTGCCCTAACATAAGAGTTAGCTTTTTCTCCAAAGAGCCCAAGTTTCTTTTAGTGGCTGATGGTATTTAAACGCTAAGATCTGGTGGCTAGGCATGTTCCTGGGTACCAATTGTAGCACTATCTCAGAAAACCAAGCTAGTAAGAAAGAAACATAAGAAAATTAGCATATATATATATATATAAATATTATTTTTGTATGTTTTATAACACACTATATATTTTATGTAACATACACGTATATACTGTGAATTCATAATGATTCCTGCAGTTCCAACTCAGCACCGAAGGTTACATCTCTAACAGTGAGGTTACTTCTCTGTCTGCATTACTTCAGTATGCTTAATCATTTGTTCAAGCCTAGAGTACACAGAAAATAGTAGCGTTAGAATCTCTTTCCTGTGCCACTGCAAAAAGCAAACCTCAGTAGAGACCAGTATTTTTTTTAGATAAAATTTAGATACAATAAACTACATCCTGTGTGCATACTTTCTAATTTTGACCACAAGTAGACTTGTATAATCTTCTACCCCTGTAAAGATATAGGAACATTTCTATCACACCAGAAATTTCCCTCATGCTCACTGGCTTGCTTGCTTTCTTCCTTTTTTTCTTTCTTTTTTAAAGATTTTATTTATTTCTCAGACAAAGAGAGAGAGAGAGAGAGCACAAGCATGGGGAGCAGCAGAAGGAGAGGGAGAAGCAGGCTCCCAGCCAAGCGGAAGCCTGATGTGGGGCTTGATCCCAGTACCCCAGGATCATGCCTGAGTGGAAGGCAGACACGTAACTGAGCCACCCAGGTGTGGGGATAATTAGAAAGCAGTAATGTACACGTGGATATATTGACAGTGAGCGAGCCAGGAAAAAACATTTTTAAGCCGTGTTCTGTCTTATAAATTCAGTCCTTTTTAGGCATTTACTTGAGATTCCATTCACGATCTAGTATTTTCTTCATTCTTTCTAGGTGTATCACACTAATGTCTCTTTGAAAGTACCAGTAATCACTTCAAGGCTAGAGCAGGTTGGCTGGGTATGTGTGAGCAAATAGAAACACACATCTTTCTTGTGTGTGATGGTTCAGAATGGCCATTTTGGGATGATACCCAACAGTATTTCAGTAATCTTATTTCATGTCCATATTTTCCTACATGATTAAGAAAAAATAGGAGTTTCCCCTAAAAACTGGGGATAGTATGTAGGGAATCACTAGAATAATAAGAAAACATGGTTGTCCAGTCTTTTGTTAAAAAGGACACTCGAGGAGGGCGCCTGGTTGGCTCAGTGGGTTAAAGCCTCTTCCTACGGCTCAGGTCATGATCTCAAGGTCTTGGGATCGAGTCCCACATCGGGCTTTCTGCTCGGCAGGGAGCCTGCTTCCTCCTCTCTCTCTCTCTCTCTGCCTACTTGTGATCTCTCTCTGTCAAATAAATAAATAAAATCTTAAAGAAAAAAAGAAAAGGAAACTCAAGGGAAGATAGTTGATTTCCAGTTCTCCCACAGAGGTGGGTGGAGCGGTTATTGGAGCTTGGAGCCCCACTTAGTGTTTGTTGCCGTCTTGCCCTTCAAGCATATGTAAGACTGAAAGACTGAATGATTATTTGAAGTCATTTTGGGGCGTTGTGAGAGTGTGTCTCATTCCTTTCTATGTCTACCTGCATAATGATTAAGCAGGTCAAGTGGCTGGTGTCACTGGCCATCATTTCTTTCTTTCTTTTCTTTCTTTCTTTTTTTTTTTTTTAAGATTTTGTTTATTTATTTGACAGACAGAGGTCACAAGTAGGCAGAGAGGCAGGCAGAGAGGAGGGGAAGCAGGCTCCCCGCTGAGCAGAGAGCCTGATGCAGGGCTCGATCCCAGGACCCTGAGATCATGACCAGAGCTGAAGGCAGAGGCTTAACCCACTGAGCCACCCAGGTGCCCCTGGCCGTCATTTCATATGACTACATTTTTTAGACTTTTTGGAACACCAGTGTGAATTGGTGTGGGAAACAAAGGCAGAAGAAAAAGTTACTAAATTTCCTTACTACCTACTGCCCATGGACAAATCCTTGAAGCAGGCAGTGACATTCCTCTAGGGACTCAGCTGTCTCAATGTTAAGACTTTGCTAAAGGCAAAAAGGCAATTCTAGCCTGATGCCCCTCCCCCTCTCCCCAGGAGCTTGAAAGTCTTGTTTAATGTATAAAGATTCCTTTGGAAACTACCTTTATCTCTATCCGCACCCCCCCCCCCAAGATACGTTTTGGCAATCATTTCCCAAGCATATGGCACACCGATACACGTATGAAGGGTCTCATGACGAAGGTTTTATTAGACGGTAATAAATGACCTTTTCCCCACAATAGCTAGCCCACTCAAGGTCTTGGAAACCTTGCTTGCAAAATGCCTTAGAGACTTAGGCCATCCCTAACCCCTTCCCAACTTGAAAGTGTATAATGGACCACTCCTCATGACCCGGGTCACAGGTCCTGTCCTCATGCTTTAATAAAATCACCTTTTTGCACCAAAGACATCTCAAGAATTCTTTCTTGGCCGTCAGCTTCAAACCCTAACATTGTCTTTCCTACATCTTGAATGTTCTTATTCAGAAAAATGGAAAGACTTATTTGAAAACTGGCACTATAATTGAAAACACTTGATTTCCTGAAGATGGTTAATGCAATATACACGTGTATTTGAATTTTTGGGTCTAGTAATAAACTATTGATGCACGTTAGAAGTTTTAGCCTTTTTGTATTTGTCTTTAATTCATCATCTTCATTAATACAATGCAGTAATTTTTTTTTTCTAGATCATTGAACTTGATTGCTCTTTGGCACTTATTAAAGATGTGAAGGCAGGGAGGCCAAACTTAAGCCTATGTAAATTTGTCCCGTGCTGCCGCTCTGTCTTCTGAATGGTAGAGTGAGTCCAAGGATAATGTTGGGACTCCAAAAGTAAAGTGTTGACTGAGTCCCAGACACGCTCCTTGGCCAACTGTTGCTAGGTCTCCCTAGGGGAGAAAAGCCTGAGGGAAGAGGTGTACACACCTTCCTTCTTCTATTTATATTTAATGACCCCTGCTGCCTAGAAGGCTGCCTCTGCTCTTCAGAATTCAACAGGGCCCTGAGAATTTCTAAAACTGGGTATTTACCAAAGAGATACAATCTGTGTGGATAGGAAGCAACTGGTAACTCTGTCTAAAATATTGCTTCCTGGATTCTGTGTGGGTTGTCAAAAAGCATGGCTCTTGTTGTAAGGGTTACAGTCTGTGGGGGCGGGGTCCAGTTTGCATGTGCTCTCTGGAATGTCACAGCAGTCTATGGGCGGCCAATTCAGTGAGATTTTTAAGCCTTCCAGGAGAGCCGTGAGGGGTACCGTGGGGCTCATGGTTGGGTTACTAGGTGCTGGCATTAAAAAGAGAGAGAAAGGCAGTGCCCAGCTAGCCCCTGGACAGAACGCTCATGAAGACAGAGCCCCTCAGGCTGCGGTGGGGATGGACACTGGGGACCAGGACGGGTGCCCCAGGTTGGGACACACAGGGTGGTGGAGGGCTGCAGATGCATAAATATGAAAGTGGGTCTTCCGGAGGGAGTTTAAATTACAGGAAAATTGGATCAAATTCTCTTGTAATTATGATCTGAGTCCGTGATTTTTCATATTACCAGTGAGTCCCGAATAAAAGGGAGATTGGTTTAACAATGAGATAGCACCTCACACCAGTCAGAATGGCTAAAATTAACAAGTCAGGAAATGACAGATGCTGGTGAGGATGCGGAGAAAGGGGAACCCTCCTACACTGTTGGTGGGAATGCAAGCTGGTGCAACCACTCTGGAAAACAGCATGGAGGTTCCTCAAAAAGTTGAAAAGAGAGCTACCCTATGACCCCGCAATTGCATTACTGGGTATTTACCCTAAAGATACAAATGTAGTGATCCGAAGGGGCACATGCACCTGAATGTTTATAGCAGCAATGTCCACAATAGCCAAACTATGGAAAGAACCTAGATGTGAGATGAATGGAGAAAGAATATGTGGTGTATATATATACGATGGAATACTATGCAGCCATCAAAAGAAATGAAATCTTGCCATTTGTGATGATGTGGATGGAACTAGAGGGTTCTCTATGCTTAGCGAAATAAGTCAATTGGAGAAAGACAACTATCATATGATCTCCCTGATATGAGGAAGTGGAGATGCAATGTGGGGGGTTTGGAGGGTAGGAAAAGAATAAATGAAACAAGATGGGATCGGAAGGGAGACAAACCATAAGAGATTCTTAATCTCGCAGAACGAACTGAGGGTTATTGGGGAAAGGGGGGCTAGGAAAGGGTGGTAGGGTTACGGACATTGGGGGGCTGTGTGCTGTGGTGAGTGCTGTGAAGTATGTAAACCTGGTGATTCACAGACCTGTACCCCTAGGGCTAAAAATACGTTATATGTTTATAAAAAAAATAAAAAGAAAAAAGGGAGATTGGTTTGAAAACTTCAAGCTGATACTTCGCTCATTGAATTCCTTTTACTTTTAAAATACATGTGTGCGGTGTTTCTTTCTATAGTCAAATGGTTAATTTTATTTTGTTCTCTGAATTGGCATCAAAAGAATTGTGAAAGTATTTCAATAGATCGGGATATATATATATATATATTCAGCTGTGCAGAATACAGCCAGTCAACTCTTTTATATGAGCCAAATGTGTCAGAATAAATAGACTGGGCATTTATCATCTCTGAAGAAGGCTTAAATTTTAACTTCGGAATGAGAAAGCTTTGAATGTCTTTGACATTTAACATGTTTTAAAAAAGAAAACAGCCGGGGCGCCTGGGTGGCTCAGTGGGTTAAGCCACTGCCTTCGGCTCAGGTCATGATCTCAGAGTCCTGGGATCGAGCCCCGCATCGGGCTCTCTGCTCAGCAGGGAGCCTGCTTCCTCCTCTCTCTGCCTGCCTCTCTGCCTGCTTGTGATCTCTCTGTCAAATAAATAAATAAAATCTTTAAAAAAAAAAAAAAAGAAAGAAAGAAAACAGCCAAGGGGTGCCTGGTTGGCTCAAGTTGTTAAGTGGCTAACTCTTGATCTCAGTTCAGGTCTTGATCTCAGGGTGGTGAGTTCAAGCTCTGCATGGGGCTCCATGCTGGGTGTGGAGCCTGCTTAAAAAAAAAAAGAAAAAAAAAAACGCCAAAAAACCAGCTATCACTTCATTTGGGAGGAAAAAAGGTGAAAATGGGAGAGGTAGAAGGTATTCTTAATGATGGATCTTTAATTAAGCACTGTGGTCCAAGAACAGAATTGGGCATCATAGCTTACCATATCATATCGACTGATCATAGCTTGGAATTCGAAGCCTTAATTAAGTGCTGAGCTTTGCTTGGGGTTCAATTTCCAATCAGGTGAAACTTTTTTGTGTGGTTTGCATTCAGAACCCCATTCCATCCCTCCCAGCTCTTGTTCCATCCTCTTTGACCTCTTTTGGCCACATGTCTTCTATGATGGAAAAAAATCTTGAGTTAACGGAAAACGCCTGAACTACAAGAAACACCTTTGCCACCTTTACTTTTTTTTTTTTTACCCTGAGGTTAAGTAAACTTAACTTGAGCCCCAAAGCATATACTTGGCAGGGCATCTGCTGTCTTTCCACTGCAGTAGTTTTGAGGGAAGACTGTCTAGAAGGTCCTTGGGGGTGGCTCTACTTTAGAATATCGTTCTTCCCTGCAGGATCCTGTGCATGGTCTCCAGGATTCAGAATCTTGGTTTTTTATCAGTTCGTGGCACGAATCCAGCCCTAGTGAGCCCTGAGTCCTGCTTGTCAAACTTAAATCTCTTGCTAAAATGATGTTAACATTAATTTACATTTAGCAATGTATGTCCTATGCAGGGCAGTGTTCCTAGAACTGCGATACCTTGGGGATGCAAATGAGTCGGAAGGTGCTTGTTGAACGAGGACTTCCAGGATATGTTATATAGGCTGCCATGTGCAAACCCGTTTCCCCAGTAAGAAATGCAGATTTTTAGGGGCGCCTGGGTGGCTCAGCGGGTTAAAGCCTCTGCCTTCGACTCCGGTCGTCATCTCAGGGTCCTGGGATTGAGCCCCACGTCGGACTCTCTGCTCTGCAGGGAGCCTGCTTCCTCCTCTCTCTCTGCCTGCCTCTCTGCCTACTTGTGATCTCTGTCTGTCAAATAAATAAACTCTTAAAAAAAAAAAAAAGAAATGCAGATTTTTAGTGGTGAAATGGCAAAAGTACTTGATTGTGATTTGGGACATCTGGGTTCTGGTGCTGGTTCTGCTACTGCCTGTGCAGTAAAGGGATAGAGTTAGGTGGCTTCGTCCCTCAGATGCAGGTTTTCTTTCCTTTTTAGTGTTCGTGCCTCCAGTGACTTTCCAGCTTTATCCAGATGTTGAGTAGCCTACATTTTCCACTTTGTACTCTGCTGTGCTGCCGTAGGAAAATGGTGTATTCATAGATTCAAAGCTGTTTTGAAGAACAGTCCGACACAGTCATCTGTGCGATGTGGATTTCGAAACGTCAGCTCTTTGGGGCTGAGACTTTGCCTTAGGTATTTGGATGTCCCTGGGGCCCTGTCAGTGAGTGGTAGGAATAGGTCTGACAGGGAGCTGGGAAGACTCTCATTGCTAAGCTTAGCTTTGAGAACAAGAACTAGACAGGATGGGCTGGAAGTAAGAGGCGTGTGCTCCTCTGCGGAGGGTTAGGGTGTTGGGGGGGACTTGGGGACATGTTTTCATCATATCATTTAGTTTTTGGACCCCATGTGCATCTCTCCCCTCTGAGGAGGCCTGTTCTATGAGACTAACCTACAGTACATCGACAGACTAACCTACAGTACCTATTTGCTTCCTAGAGGATGCTCCTTTTCTAACTGGCTTGATCGCTCTTAGGTTTGCTATTCCTCATTCTTTCATCAGTAACGGTACAGGGTGTGAGGTGTTAGACTGCTTGTATAGTTATGTGCTTGAGATCTCTTTCTCTCTTTTTTTTAAAGATTTGTTTATTTGAGAGTGTGAGTGAGCAGGGGAAGGGGCACAGGGAAGAGAATCTCAGACTCCCCACTGAGTACGGAGCCCCACACCCACAGGGCTCAATCCCATGACCCCTAGATCATGACCTGACTGAAACCAAGAGTCAGATGCTCAACTAACTGAGCCACCCATGAGCACCGTGGTTGATACCTCTATATTCACATACGCATATGCATGTGTGTATGAGTACTATGGAAATATGAGACATCCGGGCCAGGGAAAATAATTCTTTATTTAAAAAAAAAAAAAAAAGAATTCTTCGTTGGTACAACCAGATCAACAACTAGAATACCATGGAGCAATGAAAGCTCATGGAATTTCTCTGCAGGTGGCAGGTTGCGCCCCATAGATGGGAGAGAACACTGCTGTATTTTCCCCATTTATATACAGAAGAGAGACAGCCACTCTCCTCCTCTCTTATAAGGATGGAGAAAAGGCTTTGCTCCTTTTAGATAGGCTAGAAAGGCTCTTGGGTTCTTACCCTAAACTTTGGGAATACAAGTGCATCTCTCTGAGGACCAGATAAACATTCTGTCTTCTAGATTTTTACGTCCAGGAAATGTCTCCAGGGTCCGTGCTTCTGTAAGTATCCGGGAAGATAATGCTTCTGCCTTCCTGGCATGTTGGGAATTTAGTCCCGGGGCCTAGTCTGGGCTGTAACCATTTGGCCCTCTTGTGGAGATAAGTTTTACCATCCCTTTTGGAACAAGCAGTTAACTAGACAAATGGCTATAGATCTAATCCTCATGGTTTATGAAAAGCAAAATGCATCTAAGGGAAGTGCAAGCAAACATTTGTTATCTTTATATCTTATATTTTCCTTGTTTTAGGAGGCTACAGCTTTTGTAAGAACACTGAGAAATCCAGGGAAGTTTTATTTCTCCAAATCCACCAAAGGTACTTTCACAGTTCTGATAATACTTAATTTTTTGGAAGTAGTGACTTGATAGGTCAAAGAGGGTAATTCAGTTGCTTATATATCATATAAGTGAGGATTACTAGAAATTAGGGTCAAATCTCTCTGTAGTTCAAGTAGAATTCTAGGCATGTATTTTTCTCTCTCTGTTAGAAGAAAGGCTGATGGTTTGGAGGCGATTTCCTTTTATTGGTATCACTCGTGCTGGCAGAACGGAAGCAGATGGCAAACTGGGGCATTTTAAATTCCACTGCTCGCTAAAACTATAAGAACATAAAGCCCTGTGATTATGTTGCATTGATCAAGTGATTAAGATGAAAAGAGTGCATTTCGTAGCATATAATTTCTCCTGATCTCCCTTACTAGATTGATGACTTGAAAATTTTAGAATAAAATAACTGTCATTTAAAAGAGACCGCTCATTCTTTTTTTTTTTTTTTCATTAATTTTGTTGGTCTTGTGGTCCATTAGTCAGCTCAGACTTTAATTACAAAACGCCATAGATGGAATGGGTTGAACAACAGACATTTTTTGGTCACAGTTTTGGAGGCTGAGAAGTTCAAGGTCAAAATTTGGCAAATTTGGTTCCTGGTGAGAACCTTCTTCTCAGCCCACAGACCCCTACCTTCTCATCATGTCCTTGCTTGGCATGGGGAGAAAGCTCTGGTATCCTTATCTTCTTACAAGGGACCTAATCTCATCATGAGGGCTCCATCCTCTGGACCTCATCAGAACCTGAGGCTCTGGCTCCTAGTATTACGCTGGTGATTAGGACTTCAACTTAGGAATTTTGCTGGGACACAGCAAAATGAATGGCTATTCAGTCCATCAAGGAAGATTTGACTGTGACTTTAGTAAAAGAATGCAGATTCAACAACTCTTAAGTTTCCTTCTAAAATCCTAATGAAACAAGAATACAGGACTAAAAAAGATATACACAACAAGGATAAAGAGATTGGAGTTATTATTTGATTGTAGTCACAACAGAGTACTGGTGCTAGATAGCAGACAAATTATAACAAGCCTGTGTTACTTATCTATTATTATTTAACAAAAATACACCAAAACTTAGTGCTTAAAACAATGCACATTTATCTACCAGTTTCCGAGGGTCAGGAATCCAGGCGTGCTGCAGGGTCTATGCCACACTGAAATCATGATGTTGGCCCTTGGCCAGAGGTTACCCTCAATTCCTTGCCTCTCCAATAGGGCAGTTTTCTCCATCAAAGCGTGCAGGCTGAGAGGCAGCTGAGCTAGACCAGCAGATGGAAGTCAGCCTTAGAAGCTGATAGTGATGTAACATCCCATCACCTTTACCATATTCCATTTGTTAGAAGCAAGTCATTGGGTCCTGCTCACACCCAAGGGGAAGGGGTCATAAAAGGGTGAAAATGTCAGGAAGGACATCACTGTGGGTATCTTTTTTCATTGAATTATTTATTGAGATAATTGCAGATTCACAGGTAGATTTTAAGAGATAATATGGGAAGATCTGGTGTGGAGCTTGCTTACCCATTTTTTCCCCAATGGCGATATTCTGCAGAACTAGCATAGTAGCAGACCCAGGATATTGATGGTGACATTGATATAATCCACCAGTTTTACTTCACTTATTCAGATGTATGTGTATGTGTGTTCAGTTCTGTACAAATTTGTTCCATTCTATCAGGTGTAGATATAGGTATCCACCCCTGCGGTTGTGGATCCTTTATGTTGAGGACCATATTTGCAAACCACATGCAACAGACCATCTAATGACTTACATACCTCCAAGGTGCAAAAAAATACATTTTCCTCCATCTAAGGCCCCCAGAGCCTCATCTCATCTCAGCATCTGCTCAAAGTCCAAAATGGTGTCCTCTGAGTCAGCTCCAGGCCTCTTGGGTACAGTCCCTCTGCATCTGCAGACCTCCTCCACCATACTTTGTTGCTGCTTTAATGACACCTCATTAGTGTGAAGCAAAAGCTGGGCCTTCAGCTCCTACTCTCTCCTGGCTCCTCCTCAGCCTCTGTGACTCCTGGGCCAGGTGCGTGACTTCTCTTCTCTGAGGAAGGGCTCCAGCTTCCCCAGAATACCCTTGTCACCAAGATCAGAGGCAGCAGGAACTGACTTAGATTTCAGTCCATCCTTATGGACTCCAGGTTGTGCTTGTGGTTCTTAGCTTGTTTTCTCTCACCCACTTTGTATCCATCTTCCTTTCCTGACCACCTGCTCTGTGGACTTTAGCCCCAGAATCGGACATTATGATAACAGCCTCATAGAAAGTGCTTCACCAGTTCCCACAGTTGGCCAAGGTCAGATCCCTGTAATGAGCCTCTGTGTAGTCACACAATACATTTTCAGTGGTTTGCCTCTTTGGTTGAACCCTAACTCACTCACAGTCCAAAAAGCCGACCATCAGGTAGCAGTAAGGAAAACTAAGAAACAATTTATATTGTTGGATTTGATGGAACAAGTGCCTCCAGAAATATGGGGTAAATCGTGGGTTATAAACATGAGGATTGATTAAAGGTCTGTTTAAGAAGCTATTAGACCCGAACTCTCTATATAGATGGGCAGGTGGCCTCTCTCCCACCTGGAAGGAAGGCCATAGTTGTATGTCTTAAGACGGGGGACATCAGGCATCGATGAGAACTGGCGTACTCCGTGGAAAACTGGAGGATTAAGTGAAAGTTAACTCACCAAAGTTGAGACTCCAGCCATCTTTCTTTCCTGTGTTGTGGAGTGCAAGCCCTTAGGATTATATCCTCCAAGCACATTACAGAGGAGCCTCTTATAAGAAATCTGGCCAGCCCAAAAGAAGAGACTTGAAAATGCTGGCATTGTATAAAATCCTGAATAATAGGATTGTCGTAAGTAGGAATTTATTTGCTAGGTCTCAGCAAATAAAAACTTGAAGAAGGTGGTATTCCTTCTGAGAATATTTGTCAAAGAATAATACTCTTCCTTTATCTTTGGAAGACCATCTTTTTCTTCCATGGGCACATCTGATAAGGGCCACTTTATGTAGTACTGAGGGAGAAGGCACTCTTGGCTGGTGATATGGGTCGGTAATATTTTTCCAGCAGTCAGTGAGTGACAGGTGTCAGCACTGTGTGCACCTTTGTCCATTCAGGACAGGAAAGGAAGTACCCCCATGGATTACATCATATCCAGCAGTGAAAAGCTGAAAGCTTTTCCTCTAAGACCAAGAACAAGATAAGGATGCCCACTCTCGCCACTTTTACCCAACATGGGTTTGACAGTTCCAGGCAGAGCAGTTAGGCAAAAAAAAGAAGTAAGAGGCCTCCAACAAGGAAAGGAAGAGGTAAGACTTCATCATTATTTGTAGATGACATACTGTTACATATAAAAACCATAAAGAGTCCACCAAAAAACCAAAACTAATGAATTCAGTAAAGTCATAGGACATGAAAATCAGTATATAAAAATCATTTTGTTTCTGTGCACTAATAACACACTACCAGAAGGAGAAATTAAAAAAACAGTTCCACTTACAAGTGCATCAACAAGAGTAAAATGCCTAGGAATAAATTTAACCAAGGGGGTGAAAGACCTGTACACTGAAAACTGACATTGATGGAAGAAACTACATAAGACTCAAATAAATGGAAAGCTATTCTGTGCCTGTGGATTGGAAGAATTAATATTATTAAAATATCCATACTACCCAAAGCAATCTATAGATTCAGTGAAATCCGTAACTAAATTCCAGTGGTTTCATCAAGATTAAAAAGCTTCTGCACAGCAAAGTAAATAATGAAACTAAAAGGCAACCTATGAAATGGGAGAAGATATTTGCAAATGACCTGATGAAGAGTTAGTATCCAAAATCTGTGAAGAACTAATCAAATTCATACCCAGAAAACAAATAATCCAGTTAAGAAATGGGCAGAAGACATGAACAGACATTTCTCTAAAGAAGACATCCAGATCACCACCAGACGCATGAAAAGATGCTCAAAAAGATTCATTTCCCATTAGGGAAATGCAAATCAAAACCATAATAAGATACCACCTCACACCAGTCAGAATGATTAAAATTAACGAGCCAGGAAACAACCGGTGTTGGCGAGGTTGCGGAGAAAGGGGAACCCTCCTACACTGTTGGTGGGAATGCAAGCTGGTGTAGCCTCTCTGGAAAACAGTGTGGAGGTTCCTCAGAAAGTTAAAAATAGAACTACCCTGTGACCCAGCAATTGCATTACTATGTATTTACCCAAAGGATGCAAAAATATTAATTCAGAGGGAGACATGCACCCTGATGTTTATAGCAGCACTATCAAAAAAAGCCAAATTATGGAAAGAGCCCAAATGTCCGTGGATGAATGGATATAGAAGAGATGTTGTGTGTGTGTGTGTGTATATATATACACACATACACATACATGTACAATGGAATATTACTCAGCCATCAAAAATGCTATCTTGCCATTTGCAGTGATGTGGAGGGAGCTAGAGTGTATCATGCTAAGCAAAATAAGTCAAAGACAAATACCATATGATTTCACTCGTGGAATTTAAGGAATAAAACAGTTGAACATAGGGGAAGGAAAAAAAGAGAGGGAGGCAAACTGTAAGAGACTCTTAACTATAGAGATCAAACAGGATTGCTGGAGGGGAAGTGGGTGGGGGATGGGCTAAATGGGTGATGGGTATTAAGAAGAACACTTCTTGTGATGGGCACTGGGTGTCTTATGTAGGTGATGAATCACTAAATTCTACTCCTGAGACCAGTATTACACTATCTGTTAATTTGGGTGGCTCAGTGGGTCAGGCATCTGCCTTCAGCTCAGGTCATGATCTCGGGGTCCAAGGACCGAGTCCTGCATTGGGCTCCCTGCTCAGCCAGGAGTCTGCTTCTCCCTCTGCCTGCCGCTCCCCCTGCTTGTGCTCTTTCTCTTGCTCACTCTCTCTGACAAATAAAATCTAAAAAAATAAAAATAGAATTTAAAAACTTAAATAAAATCTCATATTCTTCTGGAAAAAAAAATTCAATGACATTTTTCATAGCAAATCAACAAATAATCCTAAAATCTGTGTAGAACCACGAAAGACCGTGAACAGCCAAAGCAATCTTGCTTGAGAAGGACAAAAGTGAAGGCATTGCACTTCCTGATTTCAAACTTACTAGTAAGCTATAGTAATCAGTCAAAAACAGTTTGGTATTGGCATTAAAACAGACCTATAAATTAGTGGAATAGAATGAAGAGCTCAGAAATAAACACATGCATAGATGGTCAATTCTTTATGACAAAGGAGCATAGAAAATAAAACGGAAAGGGGATAGTCTTCAATAAATAGTGATAGGAAAACTGGGCAGCCACATGCAAAAGAATGAAACTGGATTATTATCTTTCTACCATACGTGACCACTAACTCAATTAGAGATTTGAATGGAAGACCTAAAACCATTAAACTCATAGAAGAGAACATAGACAGTAAGCTTCTTGACATCAGTCTTGGAGATGATTTTTTGGATTTGACACCAAAGCAATGACAACAAAAGCAGAAATAAACAAATGGGACTACACCAAACTAATAGCTTCAGCACAGCAAAGGGAACCATCAAGAAAAGGGAAAGATAGCCTACCAAATGGGAGGAAATATTTGCAAATCGTATATCTGAAAAGGGGCTAATAACCAAAATATATAAAGAACTCATACAACTCAATAACGAATAAACTATCTGATTGAAAAAAAAGGGCAGAGTATCTGAAAGACATTTTTCCAAAGAAGACTCCCTAGGAGTAGATTTTAAAAGTTATCATCACAAGGGGCACCGGGTTGGCTCAGTCATTGAAGTGTCTGCCTTCAGCTCAGGTCATGGTCCCACGGTCCTAGGATCGAGCCTCACGTCGGGCTCCCTGCTCAGCTGGGAGGCAGTTTTTTCCTCCACCTGCTGTTCCCCCTGCTTGTACTCTCTTTCTCTGACAAATAAAATTTTAAAAAATAAATTAAAATTAAAGTTACCATCGTGAGAAAAAAATTGTAACTGTATGTGGTAATGGATGTTAACCAGCTTATTGTGGTGCTCGTTTTTCAGTATATACAAATATAATCACTTTTTTCACTTGAAACTAAATATAATGTTATATGTTAGTCATATCTCAATTAAAAAAATACCACCAGCATGACGAGTAGTCTGATACTACATCTGACAGCTGCAGAGGGGAATAGACCAAAACTTGAAGTTCAAAAAGGATATATGTAAAACGGTAAGGGATAGATCTATAATGTCTTGCAGTTCTCACTCAACAGACATTTGTGGAAAGAATAAATGACTATTTTGATATGTTTTTGCCCTTTAGTACCTATTTATAAATTACCTGTCTTATGTTCTCTCCTTTTCCAGTAATCAACTTTGCTAAATTTTAACTGTTTTCTGCTAGAGAATTTTACATGTTGTTTTTACTGTTTATCTTAGCAGTAGGACATAGTTTTAGGTCTACATTATGTACACTATCCTGACTGATGCACCTCTTGCTTCTCTGGATTTTGAAAGTCTTGCCAAGTAAGTTTTCGATAGTACCTTACCTCTAGCAGAGTGTGTATGGTGCAGCCTCATTGTCTAGTGCCTCTACCAGTTATTTCCCAGCAGAATACGCAACCATGAAGAAACATGGTTCTAAATTTTGTCCTTCTTCCTTTCATACAGCCCAGCTTCATTTTGCTTTCATTTGGACCTGACACTTTTTAAAAAATTATCATATAATGTATTATTTGCTTCAGGGGTACAGGTCTGTAATTCATCAGTCTTACACAATTTACAGTGCTCACCATAGCACATACCCTCCCCAGTGTCCATCACCCGGCCACCCCATCCCTCCCACCCCCCTCCACTCCAGCAACCCTCAGTTTGTTTCTGAGATTAAGAGTCTCTTATGGTTTGTCTCACTCTCTGGTTTCATCTTGTTTCATTTTTTCCTCCCTTCTGCTGTGATCCTCTATCTTGTTTCTCAAATTCCTCATATCAGTGAGATCATATGATAATTTTCTTTCTCTGATTGACTTATTTCACTGAGCATAATACCCTCTAGTTCCATCCATGTTGTTGCAAATGGCAAGATTTTTTGATGGTTGCATAGTATTCCATTGTGTGTGTGTGTATTTGTTTGTTTATCACATCTTCTTTATCCATCTAGGCTTTTTCCAAGTTTGGCTATTGTGGACATTGCTGCTATAAACATTCAGGTGCATGTGCCCTTTCAGATCAGTTGGTTGGACCTGACACTTTAAACAAGTGTGTCTTAGGCTGTTTTGCCAACTTTTGGATTTTCTTGAGTGTGGACTTACGACTTTCATTTAAGCCACTAAGGTTTCAGTAAAGAAGAAATTCTTCCACTAACTGCTTATGGGGCAGCTGGGTGGCTCAGTTGGTTAAGCGTCTGCTTCAGCTCAGGTCATGATCCCACTGTCCTAGGATTGAGTCTTGTATCAGGCTCCCTGCTTAGTGGGGAGCCTGCTTCTCCCTCTGCCTCTGCCTGACCCTGCCCCAGTTTGTGCTCGTGTGTGCTCTCTCTGTCAAGTAATAAATAATACTTCTTTTAAAAAAAATGAACCATGATAGTATTTTAATATTTTTCTTTCCAGTCTTTTCTCTCTACACAATCATGTTCCCACATAATAAGTTATTAACAAACATCCCAAAGTCACAAGTACAAAAATATACAATATACTTTGTGTTTTTGTTCTTTTCCAGGAAAGCAAGAACATGTTATTAAATTGCAAATGGTACTGCATCTTTTAGACACAATTTGTAATTATGAATTTTCAGTGTTTGGAATATGGGCTTTAATTTTGTTCTTTTGATTTATAACTAAATATATACATACTCAGTTAGCCAGAGCCTAAATACACAATTTCATATTAAAAAATTCACCCATCTGGGAACCTCCATTAATCTCCTTCTTTGTTCCAATCATATTGTAATCTCTGCTTGTAACACATATGTAAGCACTTTGATTTACCCATCTCCACCGATTTTATAAAATAGTAATGATACAGGCAAATTGATAGTCCAAATTTGCCTCAACTTTCTGGCACAGATGCTTGCAAAATGGGAGTTTTTGTCTGGCATAGGATCATGGCATCCTTCGTTCATCGCTTTTTTTTTTTTTTTTTTTTTAATTTATTTATTTGAGAGCTGGGGGGGGAGAGCCTCAGCGGGTTGGGAAGGGTCAGAGGGAGAAGGAGAAGCAGACTACGTGCTGAGCAGGGAGCCTGCCCTGCAGGGCTGGATCCCAGGACCCCAAGATCATGACCTGAGCTGAAGGCAGACGCTTAGCCCACTGAGCCACCCAGGCGCCCCATAGTTCATCACTTTTACTGTTGGCATTTTGGTAGGGCATTTTTTGTTGTTGTTGTTTTTGTTGTTCTGTTTATTGCAGAATGTTTAGCATCTCTGCCTTTGTCTACTGTATGTTTGTAGCACCCACCAGTCAATATGGCAGCTGAAAAAGGTTCCCCACACATTTCCACATGTACCCGGGGGCAGGCGGCAGCAAAGCACAGTTGGTTAGCTGAAGCACTGGAAACTAAGTTTGATGTAAAGGAAATTGAGAAGTGAAAATGTATAGGTGTGAAAATGCTGGTTTTGAAATAGAAGAAATCTGAAGACCGTTTGTTTATGCTTTTACACAAATACAGTAACACTTTATATCATTTGGATCTAACCGCTTTTGAAGTTATCATTACCAGGGTACTTTCCTTGTGTCATTGTTTTCTTGAAAACAGTTTTAATGGGTGCATAATGGATTTTACAGATTCATAATTTATTTAACCCTTCCGTTATTATTGGACAGTTGGGTTGTTTCCATTTTTTGTTGTTACAATGTTTCTAATCTCTTTGTATAGATAAATCTAGGTAGACATTAAGCCCACAATAAAGAATATGCAAAGATTTGATTTTCCTACTCTGATCAATCAATTTTTATACCTACTTTACTTTTTTAAAAAGATTTTTATTTATTAGTTGACCTAAAGACCACGGGAAAGAGAACACAAGCAGGGGGAGCGGGTCTTCAGGTGGACAATTCTGGGAAGTGTTCTAAATGCTTCTCGTGGGTACTGGCAAAATCAGTCTCCTGTTGTCTGTAGGGTGACCTCTGGAATGCTCTTTAGTTTAACTTTTCTTCTTCCTTGTGTCATGCCTTCTATTCTCTAACTCCCCCTTTGGAGGATCACCTCCCATGTAAATTTCTGCACCCAGATCTTGTCTTAGGCTCTGTTTTTGGAGAAACCGAAACTAAGATTTCTGTAAGGATGGGCTTTTTTTGATTACTATGTTTCCTATTAAATACACGTGTTGCACTTTTACCTAATTAAATGGCAAGCGAGAAAACAGCCTGGAAACAAATTATGATTCGCAAAGGTATACAATCACTGGACCAAAGTGGTTGGAACCACAGGGAGAATAAAATATAAGTTGTGATTAGAGGCATGATTTTTCTTATAAGTACCATTAATACTTTATTTTTTAATAAGATTTTATTTATTTGAGAGAGAGCGTGAGCAGGGGCAGAGGAAGAGAGGGAGAGGGTGACTTCCTGCTGAGCAGGGAGCCTGAAGTGGGGCTGGATCCCAATACCCCGGGATCACAACCTGAGCTGAAGGAAGATGCTTAACTTCCTGAACCACCCAGGTGCCCGTAAATACCATACTTTAAATAGCCATATTGTTTAAAAAGTGCTTAAAGCCTATGGAAGAAGACCAGTGCTTTTTCTTGCTCATGACTGACTTCCACACAGCAAGGAAACTACATCCTCTAAGAAGCTTATTAAGTTGACACTTACTACTCTTCCCAGACTGATGTACCAGGAATCCCAGTTGGTTCAGAGTCCATTAGTGAATATTGAATCTCTTTCTGTGTTGTTCCTCTTGAAATTAACAAAGCTTTTAGGTCATTAATGGAGTTAGTCTATAATAGTGTTTTGAGGTTGTGTTGATTCTGCCTGAGAAATTACAATAACAGTAGTCGTAGTAGTACTTAGAGTAATAGTGAGGGTGGTGCATTTACTGAGTGCCAAGGTTCTTTACCCACCTGCTTATCTTTAATGCGTCTGTCAACTTGGTGAGGTAGGTACTGTTATCCCCATTGTATAGATGAGGACACTTGAGGTACCTAGGTCCCATAGCTGTTGAGTGACCATTTGGATGCCCATTCCTACCTGCCTGACTCAGCTCTGCCTTTACCTCATACTGGTTTCTTTCTCATCAGATGCTTTCCAGGACTTCTAGGGATTGACATGATGTTCCTGAGACCAGTCTTAGAGACACTACTGGGTGAATTCATGGTCAACTCCCAAGTGTTGTGTTCCTTTACTTTCTGTGCACAGACCATGCGATGCCAGAGAGACTCCTTAATAACCTGTAACACCAGTGTGCATTTAAATTCTGGAACCCTGCACCAGAGGGACTCCCTCTGGCTCCCCAGCCCCAGCAACAGGTCAGGAGTGAGGCCTGCCTGCACCCCACCCCCGCCTCCCCACCCCAGTGCCTCCATTGTTGCACATTGTTGGTGGGGAATCCCTTCATCCCTGCACAGTACTAACTATGGGGGAGGTATTTCATCAGACTTCTCTTCCTTTTCTAGCCCTTATTGAAAGTTGTATCATTGAGAGATTTTAGTGGTTCCCTACACTACTATAATTTATAGTACAAGTGCTCTAAGGAGCTATTTATGAAGAAACTCCCAGTAACTCACTATACAACGTGAGAGCATAGCAAGGAAAGGAATGTCTGCTGAGTCTCCCAGATGCCAGGTGTTTTCAGTCTCACGTGTGCATAAATTAACATTCGGTTTTCATCACAACTAATTCTGTGCACAAATGATTTGATGGCAATAACTTGTATGTTTTTCTCTTTGTTCCTGATCTGAAGAGGTTGGGAGTTGATTAACAATAAAGAGCTTTTATTAAATTTGTAACACATTTGTCTTTGAGATGTTTGGTAATTTGTAAGCCCTCTTCCTCTGTGCCTTCAAGGAACTCCAAGTCCTAAAGAGGCAACTCAGTCCCCACTTTACACCCGATGCAGCTGGAGCTCGGAGACGTTGAGCAATTCGCCCAAGGGGCCAGAGCCTCCACATTCTTCTAGCCGTAAGCCATCACAAATCTGATGTGTTTGGTTGAATTTTTTCTTTTGTTTTTCCATAATTATTAATAGACTGTATTGTCTGGAAAGAAAGAATGGGAGGAAGAGGTAAGATTCAGAGACTAGAAGTATATTTGATTCTACAGCTGTCCTGAACTAAATGGTTAAGGCACCTCTTAAGAGTTTGGCGGACCAGAGAGTACATGTTCTCTTCTCCATCTTTATCTGGTGTATCTGAGAAAAGATGGCGGTTACCTTAGTTACTTCTGTACTATACAGAAATGTTGCAAGATGAAATGAATGCTGTGAAGAACTTTGAAATGCTTAGAAGAAAAAGTAGGTGAAATTAAGTTGGCAGTATTTGAATTTTATATCTTGAGAGAAAGATACATAATGTTCTGTAGTAGCTGCACATAGAGGAAGTAAAACAGATTTTACTCTCAAGATTTTACAGTAAGTACGATAATATAATAAGGGACAGAGTACATAAAATAGAGCATAAGCACTTTATACTTGTTTCTGCTTAATGATAAAACTATAATGTCACTACTAGAGTTGTTATCCACCGATAATTAAATCACAATGGAAGAACTTTAGTCTGTTTGCAACTCCACAGTTGATCTGTAGAAAACATGAACATGAAACAACGTATAGTTTTTTTGGCATTATTAATAAAAAATAAAGAAAAAGTTTCTTAATTGAAAAAGGGAATATGTGCTTATTATTTAAAAACTTGAAGAACTGGGAGACAGAAGTACTTCCCTTTCTCCATCAAGTGCTAACATGTAATAATACATGTTTGTTTTAAACAACAGAATTTTATAGGGACGCCCATATGGCTCAGTCATTAAGCATCTGCCTTTGGCTCATGTCATGGTCCCAGAGTCCTGGGATCAAGCCCCTCAGGAGCCTGTTTCTCCTCCATCTGCTTGTGCTCTCTCTGTCAAATAAATAAATAAAATGTGTAAAAAAAAAAAAATACCCAAATTTTATAAAGAATATAAAAGTTAATGTTTCTGAAATTTGGGAAGAAATAGGTAAAATAATCAAGTTATTTATTGGCAAAGAATTTTGAATGAATGTAAACCAAAAAGTTAAACCTACAAGGAAAGATCTTAAAGAAATTAGGGTTTCAAAAAGCAATTGTGCAACTTTAAGTGTCTTTCATTTTTAATAGAAATGTCAGTATGATTTAAATTTGAGGATCATCTGAGGCATTTGAAAACCAGTTATTTTGTTAAAATATGCTTCAGCTATTTTAAGATTAAATCATGTCTGTGCTTCTCTGGATCCCTCATTGCACCCTAAAACTTACTCCATCGTGGACCTTTCCCCACAGTATCACAGTTGTCCATTTACTCACTTGTTGCACAAGAGTACAGACTGTATCTTGCTTGCCAGGGTCCCTCAAGGGTCTGGTACATTATATAGCGACCAGAAGAAGTACTTGATAAATGGTTTTGGGAGATTGGGAGATTGGGAGATAGGACACAGGGTGAGAGACGGCATCTCCTCATTCTGAATAGACTGCGATATTTCCATTGAGTGGAGTCAGAAGAATCTGCATTTAGGTTATCTGCCCTAGTCCTTTCCTCCCTCATCTTTCCAGAGTGCCTGCCCTGGTCCTCAGTTATTAAAGCTCAGAAGAGATTGAGTTTCAACCTATCACTATTGTTCTTTCAGTCACAAATGAGTGTTTAGGGCTCTTAGGCTCTTAATGGCCAGTGTCCTACATTCTGAGGTAACAACCCATATGAAATTGGGATGTCTGAGTCTGTGTCTAATACTGGCTTGTCAACACCGTTTATAACCAACCCTCATTTCTCCCATACATTATTTGCTTCTTGACTCATCTTACAGTTCTCACCCATCCCAAATTCCTTTTAGAAGTTTCTTACAGAAAAGATGTAAAATCTGAACAGTTTTCCAGCAAAGAAATTTTACAAGAAAAAAAATTCTTATCATAATATTCTTCTCTGGTGATGTTCCCTTTAAGGAGAATGCAAAGGTTTTATAGAAGAGATTTTAGTAAATTTAATATACAAAAATTTAATACTGAGAAGTCCTGGCTGTAGTACATAAGTGGTCTGTCAATTACTACACAGATAATTAACTATAATTCTGAATGCTCAGACTTAGGAAAAGTTCTTTGAAAGCCAGGATTTAAAAAAAAAAATCATTAAAGACACTGTGGTCTGGTGATTTTGAAGTCAGATTGACCTGGGTATGAACTAGGATCCTGTGACTTGGGGCCTGCAAGTTACTTAAGGCTCAGAGTCTCCTTAGTGGGAGAGAAAGAACAACAGCTACCCCCTGGGGTTTACTTGCAAATTAAATCATGAAACACAGGTGAAGCTGCTATACAGCTTTTCAATAGGTAACTCCTTTCTCAGCTCTTAATAGTACAGTTAAAGCAATACAGTATTTGTATTTGTATGCAGCAGAATCCAACTCTGACCATCTTAAAAAATCCTTCTTAAACAAAACTTGCAAGTATTTTTCCCATTCAGTAGGTTGCCTTTTCATTTTTTTAAAAGATTGATTTATTTTTATTTGAAAGAGAGTATGTGAGCCCAGAGGGGGTGGGGGTGGGGGAGGGGATCTCCAGCAGACTCCTCTGCTGATTGCGGAGCCCAGGGTGGAGCTTGATCTCAGGACCCCAAGATCATGACCTGAGCCAAAATTAAGTCAGATGCTCAAATGACTGAGCCACCCGGGGGCCCCACCTTTTAATTTTGTTAATGATTTCTTTTGCTGTGCAGAAGCTTTTTAGTTTGATGTAGTCCCACTTGCTTATTTTTGCTTTTGTTGCTTTTGTTTTTGGTGTCAGATTCACAAAGTCATTGCCAGGACCTATGTCAATGAGCTCACCCCCTGTGTTTTTTTTTTCTAGAAGTTCTGTGGTTTAGAGCCTACATTCAGGTCTTCAATCCATTTTGAGTTCATTTTTGCATATGGTGTAAGATAGTGTGGTCCACTTTCATTCCTCTGCCTGTGGCTGTTGAGTTTTCCCAACATCATTTATTGAAGAGACTGTCCCTTCCCCATTGCATACTTTTGGCTCCTTTATCATAAATTAACTGACCATATATGTGTAGATTTATTTCTGGACTCTATTCTGCTCTGTTGATTTGTGTGTCTGTTTTAATGGCTCTTCCATCTTTTTCAGAGGAATAAATTGAGGCTCAATGTGGTTAGTTGGGTGGCTTGTCAATTCATGTCTTCTGCTTCATGAATCAGAATCAGTGCTCAGGCTGCTACCCACTTCAGTGCAGTCCCTTCCAGAAATCCAACCTTTCCTCCATGTATCAAAATTTTCAAGTAGTTGGGGTAAGGATTTGTGGAGTAGAAATGAAAGACTTCTGAAATAAGGTATAGCAGATACTAATTTTTTCTGAGAAAACGCTTATATATAGCTACTATCGTTAGATGGTCACCTCATTTTTTTTTTCTTAACTGAGGTAAACTTTGGTCTTAATATCTAGTATTTTCTTTAGGAAGTCATATAGATAACACATTATTTGCCAAACAGTGTGTATTTATCAGCTTAGCTGTTGAGACTTAATTATGGTCTCAGGGGTAGTGTCTGAGTGCTTTGCCTTAGTATTTTCATTGTGTAAGCTGAAGTTTGGGTTTCAAAGAAACAGCTAAAGTAAAGGGGGATACAGTTATCTACAGTTATTGGAAGTTAAAGCTGGGTTTTAATATAAAGTTAAACGGAAGCTGGCAGAAGTGTTAAGAATTTGCTATTAATTATTTGTGTTTTTTTTTTAAGATTTTATTTATTTATTTGACGGATCACAAGTAGGCAGAGAGGCAGGCAGAGAGAGAGAAGGAAGCAGGCTCCCTGCTGAGCAGAGAGCCCGATGTGGGGCTCGATCGTAGGACCCTGGAATCATGACCTGAGCCGAAGGCAGAGGCTTTAACCCACTGAGCCACCCAGGTGCCCCGATTATTTGTGTTTCTAAGAAGAATTCTCTTTTGAGGAGGCCTGGGTCACATTCACACATGTGATATTATACTGAACAAGTTGAGGTGCATTTGTTGTGTTTTATTATATTGCGGTTAAAACAGGCTGATTTATTTTTCCCCCACTACAAAACAGATTTTTTATTTGGAGATATTTGTTAAACACTGGAAGATAAAGATGAGAAAAGAAGGAAAAACTGTGGGGATTAATATGTGAAAGATAATGCTAATTTTACATAAAGTAATGGATGTAGGGTGCCTGGGTGGCTCAGTTGGTTAAGCGTCTGCCTTCAGTTCAGGTCATGATCTCAGGGTCCTGGGATGGAGCCCCGGGTCAGGCTCCCTGCTCAGTGGAGAGTCTGCTTCTCCCTCTGCCTTGCCCCACTTGTGCTTGCATTCTCTCTCTCTCAAATAAATAAAATCTTTAAAAAAAATAATGGGTGAATTGATATTGATATTGATAATGATTCCATTATCCACTTTTGCCAGGGAGGTTAGTTTTAGTTTTGTTTTTAAAATTTCTAATAAAATTAATATAGCTGAAGATGTACCACAGCTTTCAGTTTAATTTCCTGACCATTATTACCATTATTTCTAAATTTAGTTTAAAAAAAAAAACTTCCTCAAAAGGTGTCAAGTTTATCCTCAAATAATACATCATCATTCTTTGTTTTCTGAGACCAGTAGGAGATGACCAATGTTTACTGGCATTTACCTGGGAGCATTTGAAAGAAATGACAAGAGAAGTTTAATTTTTCACTGAGATATTTAGAATAACTAACAAAGCGTAAAGGTATGGAGGAAGAATTAAATTTACCTCCATGATTAAGTACAAGGTGATATGCCTGATTTGGGGGGAATTAAAGAGTCTAAGCCTTGCCTCCTTAAATGGAATCTGTTAAGTACTTTAGGAAATGAATAGCTTTTGTTGGGGTTTGGAACATGTTACCCCAAACTATGGCATCTTGATAACAGACCATAAGTGTCAAGATCCCTGCTGTAGTGGGGAGAGGTGGAGAACTGAACTTGGGGATGATTGAACAGCCGACTGATATAAGTAGTAGGAGAAAGTTAAACCAGGGGTAAGGGAAAAGGAGTCATGTGGCAGGAACAGTATTGGGTGGGCTGATGGGGAAGGCCTGTTGGAGGAAGCAACATCTGGGCAAGAGCTGAATGGCCAGGAGTCAGTGGTGCTCAGGCTGCAAGGAAGGGTTTTCCAGCTGGAGGAAGTGGCAAGTGCCATGTCCCTGAGCAGGAGTGGAACGGAGGTACTTCTGAGACAGAAAGGAGACCAGTGAGTCTAGAGAGGACAGAGTGAAGAGAAGAGAAATATAGAGGGTGAAGTCAGGACGTAGGTAGAGGCCAGACTGGGAAGGAATTTAAATTTCATCCCAAGCACAGTGGTAGGCTCCTGGGGTTTGAGCAAGGGAGTAACAGGATCTGATTGATGCTTTTACAAGACCACTAAGGTTATTGTTTGGAGAGTAGCTGGGAGAAGGCAGGAGCGGAAGCCGGGAACCAAGTTAAAGGAGCAGCAGAAGATAGGGAGAGATGCTGACAGCTTCCAGAAGGGTGGCAATGATGGGATTTGGGTGAAAGGGAAGGGGAATGAAGGGTTCCTTGGTTTTGCCTGGAGCAGGTGACTGGGTGGTGACTGCTGACGGGCGAAGCATCAGGAGGGGCTGAGAGGGCAGAGAAAAGAATTTCTGCCTTTCAGCGAAACTCAGGTTTTCTTGAAGGAGGAGGAGAAGCATGACATGTTTTTGCTCTGTGAGCATTGCCTAGTCTCTTCTGCTTTGGGTCTTAGGACTTTGTTTTTTAACACTAACTCTTCCCTGGTTGACTTTTTTCCCCCAACACTGGATAATGAGATGGGAATGTGGGGCGCCTGAGTGGCACAGACGCTGAAGTGTCTGGCTCTTGGTTTCGGCTCAGGTGGTCATCTCATGGTGGTGAGATCAAGCCCCATGTGGAGTTCCGTGCTCAGTGGGGAGCCTGTTTGAATTTCTCTCCCTCCCCTTATGCCCCTCCTGCTTGTGTTCTCTCTCTGAGTAAATAAATCTTTAAAAAAAAAAAAAGAATGTGAGACTCTTTCAACTCACTGTAGGTCTCTTTTCCTCAGAATACAGGTTACATAATAAAATGAAACTGAGTGCCTGTGGCATGTTTACTAAATACAGTGACAAATACTGAGTATCATACATACTTGAGACACAAGGCAACGCAGGCTTACATTGTCTTTCCTTTAAAGAAATGCAGGACAGATTAGAGGGGGAGAAAAAGAATATGGTGCTAGTGATTCTTCCATCATCTCTCCGCTCCCACTCTACCCTTCTTTGCTTCGGGATGTTGGAGTTGGTCTCTAAACATTTCTCCTTTGGCAGCTGCTGCACGTTAGCCTCTGTCAGAAGAGGGACTGGTCAGTGGCATCCCATGGCAAGGTGATGGGCGCAGGGATCACTCCCTCCCCAGTTCTGGTTCTTCTTCCTTCCATGCCAGAACCCTGTGGTGCTCCTACGCCACCCTTGGCAACTCTCGCAGGCCTTCTGCCCACCTGCTGGCTGTTTCTGAGGTGTCCCGCCGCCATGTCCTTAGGCTGCATTCTTCCCACGGGGAGACCTGGCCTGTGGCCCGGCTTGCACCCTTAGCAGGGGCTGCCCTTCCATGGCCTGGCCCAGGCTGTGGCTCTCCTTGGAGCCTCTGAGCCCACAGCTGCACCCTCTTGGGGGCGGGGGTGGAATTTCAGCCTTTGTGGGAGGGAAGCCTCTCCTGAGCCCTCCACTCTCCTTTGGTGTAGATAAATGTTATTCCAGACCGCTGGGAGCCACGGACTACAACTGAACACAGTATCTCCCTCCGGGTTTGATATTTGTTTAGAGGGAGGTCAGCACACTTTTTTGGTAAAGGGCCAGATGACAAATATTTTAGACTTTGTGGGCCACCTACGATTTCTTGTTCATATTGTTCTTTTATTTCTAAATCGACCTTTTGAAAAGGTTAAAAAAAATTAGCTCATGGGCTATAATTTCTTGACCCCTTTGGTTTAGAGAATGAATCAAGAGAAGTCTCACTTTTCGAAACTAAAGAAGTGTTACCTAAAGCAGACATCTGAATTTTAGACTTACTATAGATTTTTGGCATAGCAAATCACCGCAAAGCTCAGTGCCTTCAAACAAGAATTTTTAACTTTCCTGAGTTCTGAGGCGGCAGGAATCAGGGAGTAGCGTGGCCTGGTGGTTGTGGCTCCAAGTCTCGAATGAGGCTGCGGGTGTTGGCCAGAACTGCAGGCCTGCAGAGGCCCTCGTGCCCGGCCTCTGGCTGCGGATCTCCACGCCTTTCCCCTTAGGCCTCTGTGCTGCATTTCTTTGTGATCTTCGTACCTTGCTGCAGGCGTCCCCCAGAGAAAGTGACCCGTGAGGCTGGGCAGAAGCTACGGTGCCTTTCAGATATAGCCTTGGGCATCCTGCACCATCACTCCTATGGTATTATTTTGGCGGGACAGCTGTGATTTCGTGTGGGCGGCATCACACACGGATGTGACTGCCAGCGGGTTGGGATTATTGGGGACCACGTTGGAAGCTGTTCTGCCATAAGACCTGTACCTGTAATTGCTTCTCCGTTAACAAAGTGTGAACAAGCAGAGAATCTTGGAAAATCAGTGCTTTAGAAATTAACTTAGTGAGATGGATAATTAAGTTCCATAAAAACAGCAGCTTCTAAAATACCTAAGTTAGATAGAATTGTGTACAGTAAAAATGCTCTCTGCCATCCATTTAATCAAGTTTCTCTTTTTTTTTTTTTAAGATTTTATTTATTTATTTGACAGAGAGATCACAAGCAGGCAGAGAGGCAGGCAGAGAGAGAGGAGGAAGCAGGCTCCCCGAGAGAGCAGAGAGCCCGATGCGGGGCTCGATCCCAGGACTCCGAGATCATGACCCGAGCCGAAGGCAGCGGCTTTAACCCACTGAGCCACCCAGGCGTCCCAATCAAGTTTCTCTTAATAAAATTCCACTTAAACCTTTCTTTTCCATCTAGAAAGGGTATAAACCTGATGAATTCTTTAAAATACCTTGCTAAGGGCACCTGGGTGGCTCAGTGGGTTAAAGCCCCTGCCTTCGGCTCAGGTCATGATCCCAGGGTCCTGGGATCGAGCCCCGCATAGGGCTCTCTGCTCAGCAGGGAGCCTGCTTCCCTCTCTCTCTCTCCGCCTCCCTCTCTGCCTACTTGTGATCTCTGTCTGTGAAATAAATAAAATATTTTAAAAATAAATAAAATACCTTGCTAAGTTTTTTTTTTTAATTCACATACAATTGACATGTAACAGTTTCAGGTATGCAATATAGAGCCAATATTGTACATATTGTAAAATGATTGCAATAAGTCTAACATCACTACACACATTACAGATTTTTTTCTTATCTTTATTTTAAGATCTACTCTCTTAGCAGCTTACAAATAAATATACAGTACAGTACTAAAGCTATAGTTCACCATGCTGCACATTTCATGCCCAGGACTCATTTATTCCTTAACTGGAAGTTTGTACTTTTTGACCCCTGTCACCCATTTTGTCCATCCCTCGTGTCCCCGTGGCCTGCCTCTGACAGCCACCAGCTTGTTCTCTGTACCTATGAGCTCATTTTTTTGTCTTAGATATCACACATAAACGGGATCGTGAAGTATTTGTCTTTTCTCTTTCTGACTTATTTCAGTAAGTATAATACCTTCAGGGTCAATCTGCAGTGTTATAAATGGCAAGATTTCCTTCTTTTTAATGGCTCTAGTGTGTGTGTGTGTGTGTGTGTAGAATGGGTCGTATATATAATCATTTATACATATGGTCACCAGGGCATGCTGAATTCTTAAGGCTGTTCCCATTAGTAGAATTGTTGACTTGGCAGATATCAAGTATTTGTTCCCAAGCATGGTTTTTTTTTTTTTTTTTTAAAGATTTTATTTATTTATTTGAGAGAGAGACAGTGAGAGAGAGCGTGAGTGAGGAGAAGGTCAGAGGGAGAAGCAGACTCCCCATGGAGCTGAGAGCCTGATGTGGGACTCGATCCCGGGACTCCAGGATCATGACCTGAGCCGAAGGCAGTCGTCCAACCAACTGAGCCACCCAGGCGTCCCCCAAGCATGGTTCTTTTAATTGTATTTGTTAATTGTAATTGAGTGTTTTCAGTAGTATATAAACCAAAGAACTATGAATGTGAGTTGCCTCTAGGAAAATTAAGTTAAATACTTGGGGATAATTTGATAAATGAGTTACTCAGATTTGTTGTTGAATTAGATATTGGCAAATCCAGGAGAAATCATGAAAATCTGGAGAAATTCTGAACTCAGATTGGTTTTCAAATATCTTAAAGGTCCTTTCTAAAGAATCTGGAAATGACACATGATGCCCTGTGTGTATCATTGCAAAATACCAATGAGTGGAATTTTTCTCAAAGAAAAGACTTAAGTCATATGACAAAATATTGGCAGTTGAACATTTACACATTTTGGATTAAAATAAAATTTTTAAAGTATGTTTGTATTACTTAGTCTGTGTCTTCTCATTACCAGCTACCTGCTGGTTGTGATTGCATTGATGAGGAACTCCCAATTTTAAAGTAGAAGGGCCTTTGGAAATGTGTGGTGCAGGGATTTGCAGTATGCTCCATGGGTCCCTAGGGGTGTGTAAGTGCTCTCTGGGATTACATGTTTATGTAGAGGGAAAGTATGGGTATGTGATTGCAGGCTTACAGGGTGTTTAGGGGGGCTGCGATCTTTGAGAGCAGCTTCTCCTGTGTCTGTCCCGTACATTCCTGCTGGGTAGAAAAGCATTTGGACATTCATGGGTTTCACATTTATACCCCTGAACAGACACTGGAAGAAGTTTTGGGATTGCCCAAGAGAACGTAGCTAAAGTCCATCAGTTTCTGAGAAAGCACCCGAAAAATGCCCCGATGAGGCCGTTTCCCCTACAGTATTGTCCTGCTTCCCTGTGCACTCTCCCCTCAATACATTAAATAGTTGGAGAGAATTCTGGCTTTTTTTTTTTTTTTTTTTTTTTTTTTGGCCATTCTTTTCTTTACAAGCCCTTTACTCTTATATTGCATTTTTAAACACTTTAACTGAACCTTGTTACATTGAAAATGAAAGAAATCTAAATCTACTGAGCTTTTACCACACTGAAAATAGTGAGGTTCTCTTATGAAAAACTATGCTGTTTTGACCTGTGATCAAAATTAAACTCAGTTATGCCTTCTTCAGTCCTTTCTTTCATCTTTTCCCACAGAAGCCCCACCAGTTCTCTGTTCTTCATTCCTCCATTGGGAAGGTCTGCTTCCTCTCTTTTGGCTCTGCTGACCTCCTACTCAGACACCTTCCCCCTCTCTTTCTTCGTGCTCCCACGTGTTTTCAAGGTCCAGCAGAGTGGCCAGTGTATTGGATGAATTATGTTCCTTCTCTGAGCAGTTTGCGCATGGGATCTGCCCCGTGCCCCTTGGCGATAATTAACCTTCTTTCTTCCTTCTGAGCTTGTGTCTTCTATATGGCCACAGGTTTGGCTTCTTGAGGGCACAGACTGCATTCTGTTAATCCTGTGGTTCCTTCCTTGGTCCTTGAGTCATCTTCATGCCACCCTCACATGTGGGATTAGCTGTCATTGGTTTGCCATATTATGGTTTCAGTGAACCCCCTTAAAAAAAAAATCTTTTCTATGTTAATTAGATCTTAATGGCAGTTTCCTTTTTTGTTTTTTTTTTTAATCCTTAAAAAAAAATATATTACTGGATGTCAGTGGACCTAAAAGGGCGTCATGCCATAAGGTATGTTCTGCCATATAGTTGTTTTCAGAAGGGAATGAGTACTGATGATTTTTTTTTTAAGTTGGTTTGTGTATTTTCCCCTGTTTGAGTCTTCTGTCAATCCTGTCCTTTCCAATCTCTTTGGCAGCGCTATGTTGAGTAGGCGGCACAGTGTGGTGGCTCAGTGAACGTCAGGCCCTTAGGCTGATTCTCCAAAATAATGACTGTGAAACTGTGTAGCCAGAAAGGGAGGTTAGAAGGTGATATTAGGGACCCATGAAATAGGAATACACTGGATTTTAGGAAAGAGTCTAAAATGTAATATTATAAATTTACAACATTAGAAATGACAGAAGTCAAGAAGTATCTGTTAAAAACTTTTTTAAAGATTTTATTTAATTATTTGAGAGAGAGAGAGTGACTGAGAGAGCAAATGGGAAGAGGGACAGAGGGAGAGGCAGACTCCCCACGAGCAGGGATCCTGACAGGGGGCTCAATTCCAGAACCCTGGGATCATGACCTGAGCCAATGGCAGACGCTTTACTGACTGACCCACCCAGGTGCCCTGTTAAAATAAAACTTAAATCATCCTGGCTTTCAGTTAGTCTTTTGTTTTGCATTTATTAGAACAGGATATAATATTATAAGGAATTTTAAAAGGAAACTTATTAAACATGAGTCCTTAAGTATGCCTGCAGAGGAATAAATTTCTAAGTACTTGATGTGTTGGTTTGCTGGACTGGAGTAGAGCTGCCCACTCTGCTACCCCATGTGGCTTGTGGCCCTCTATCATCTCAGACACTAGGCATCAAAGACAGCTTTGTTAGTACCATCTGGCTCTACTTCTGAGGCTCTATCCCACTCCTTTGAGATAATTCTTTTTTTTTTTTTTTTAAGATTTTATTTATCTCGGGGAGAGAGCGAGCACGAGAGCAGTGGGGGAGGGATAGAGGGAGAGGGAGAAGCAGGCTCCCCGCTGAGCAGGGGATATGCGGGACTCAATCTCAGGACCCTGAGATCATGACCTGAGCTGAAGGTGGACTTCAACCAACTGAGTCACCCATGCATCCCTGCTTTGAGATAATTCTTGATAGTAATTGACTTAGATTAGGAGCAAAAAAAAAAAAAAAAAGGAAGAAAAAAAGGTTTAGGTATGTTCTTCTCTAAAATGCACCTTCCATATGAAGTTTTTCTTATTTTTTTTCTGTGGGGGCTCCATTACACTTCATTTGTTCTCTCTACTATCATACTTACTCTCACTGTATTATGCCTGTTCTAAGCCTGTTATTGAAAGAAATTTTCACAAAGGAGAATTGAAATCTCAGTTCAAGAGTCCAGTTCAGATTTAGCTGAGCAACTTAAAGAGGAATATTCGTATAGGAAGTACATTGTCCCTAAGTTTAATGGCTTCACAAAGTGAACATACCTGTGAGCGAGAAATAGAATATTAGCAGGTCCTAGCGGGCCCCTGTGCTCTCTCCCTAAACCTGGAAGTATAACCATCATCCTGCCTCCAGTGGCATAGATTACCTTTGCCTGTTGTTGGAATTTATATAAATGGAATCTTAGAGCATACACTCTTTTATACCTTTTGCTTAATGTTTTTGTGTATGTATGTGTATATATGAACGTGTATAATGTGTATTATTGTAATATCCCATCTGATGACTATACCTCTGTTTGTTGCACTGATGATTTGTGTAGTTTCCAGGTTTTGCTTATAAAGAGCACTTCTATGAATGTACTTTTGTTTTTTGGGCACATATGTAGTTCTTTCTCTTGGTTTGTACCCAGAGTGGAGTTGCTGTTGTTAGGTATGTTAGTAGTTGGAAATAGTTTTCCAAAGTGGCACTTTTAAATAGTTTTAAAGTGCTTTTAAACACTTTTAATAGTTTTAAAGTGGCACTTTACATCGTCAACAGCAGTGTACAAGAATTCCAGTTTGCACACACATTTAGTCAATCACATTCCCAGGATGGGAGCCTAATTGGCCCAACTTGGAGCAAATGTCTGGGCAGTTACAATGAGGGGACCTGGGTGGGGGCTGGGGGGAATTCGGGGATCATGTAATACAGACATGGTTTGGGAAAGCCCACCACTGATAGGCTCTAGCAGAAGAGGCAATTTCTCGAAAATGAGAGGTTGTGTGAATTGTGTGGATCTCCTAAATGGTTTCAACATAGTATTGGCAAATGAGATGCACAAGGAGAGGCTCTGAGTGAGGTACAGCTTTGAGTCATCAGCAAAGTAATGTAGTTAAAGCCAGTGACTAGGTGAGGGTGGGGCAAAGAGTGAGGTGAGAGCGGGTAGTGCATGGTAGAACTCTGGAAAACACCAACAATTAATTATAGGATGACAAAAGAATCTCTAAAGGAGAAGGGAAAGGTGTGATCAGAGGGCCAAAGGAATGTGGTGTCATGGAAGCCGAGAAAGAATCCTTGAAAGATAGCAGTCAGAAGTGGTGACTGCTTCTGCGAAGTCAGTGACTAAAAAGTTTTTACTTGGTGGGAGAGGTTAGTGGCCTTCTGAGAGGAATTTCGGTGAAATGGGGGAGCAGAGGCTGGAGTGCAATGGGAAGGGATGAGGGAAAGCTAGGGTAGTAGAGATAACAGCTGTGGCCAGGCCTCTCAAGTGACTTAGTGAGAAGGGGTGGAAGGGGGTGGAGCTTGAGGGAAGGCCATCAGAAAGTAGCAGAGAACAGCTGGTGGGGAAGATCCGAGAGAAAAAATATTCGGACAAGTGAGGTCCCTCTGGTGGTAGCGGGAACAGCTGGGATCCAAGCGCTGGGAAATGTGTTAGCATTAGGAGGACCCAGAAAGACTTCCTGCACTGCCACCACGGAGAAAGCAGGGAAGGGTGGCTGGATTGGTAGCCATCTGGAAGAGTCTGTCAGTCAGCACACGGGAGGTGCTCAGTAAATATTAGTTGGATTGGACTGAATGACTATTTTCAGGCATTATATCCTGCAGTCTCATCTGTCAGTTTTTTTGGGCTTCTAGATCTCCTGGCTTACGTTACTCAGGAGAGCTGTTGTTTCCACATCTACCACCACAGAATGTGTAATAGCTTGGGATTACCACTTGCTAAAGAAATCCAGATAACGGGGACACCTGGGTGGCTCCGTTAGTTAATCGTCTGCCTTTGGCTCAGGTCACGATCCCAGTGTCCTGGGATCACGCATCATATCCAGCTCCCTGCTCACTGGGGAGCCTGCTTCTCCCTCTCCAGCTCCCCTGTGCTTGTGTTCCCTCTCTCGCTGTCTCTGTCATAAATAAAATCTTTTTTTTTTTTAAGATTTTATTTATTTATTTAATACAGAGAGAGATCACAGGTAGAGAGGCAGGCAGGCAGAGAGAGAGAGAGGAGGAAGCAGGCCTCCCAACTGAGCAGAAAGCCCGATGCGGGGCTTGATCCCCGGACCCTAAAATCATGACCTGAGCCGAAGGTAGAGGCTCAACCCACTGAGCCACCCAGGTTCCCCATAAATAAAATCTTAAGAAAGAAAGAAAGGAAGAAAGAGAGGGAGGGAGGGAGGGAGGGAAGGAAGAGAAGGAAGGAAGGGAAGGAAAAGGAAGAAAAGAAAAGAAAGAAACCCAGATGTGTTCCCTTTATATGGTGCCCATCTGTTTCCCAGTAGGAAACATGCCATGCAGAGATTTTCAGAGTATGTAGAAGCTGGGACTATAAACACATGTACTGATTTCAGTTGGTGTGTGTGTGTGTGTTTATGTATACTATGTATTTCTGATATGTATACATTTCCACATTAGACCATTTGTGTCCAAGTATTCTCTTTAGCTTGGGGAAAATAGAAAATACTTGTATTGACTTTACAAAATGTCACAGCCGTGTTTTTGGAGTTGTTTTCAGACCTTGGGCCAAATTACTTTGTATGTCTTTAATGGTGGGAAGCCTTCAGCCTTTCACGGGTTACTAGATGGCTTCAGACAGCTAGGTGTTGTTCGGAATCCACTCTTGGCCTTTTCTCATCCGATTTCCAGTATGAGCCTTGAATCCTTTTACAGTCAATTACATAACCTGATGATATCTGTGGACTACAACTGAGCAATCCCTGAAGAGGGTGGTAATAACGAGTTCTCACTTGTGGACGTGGGAAGGGCCAACTGGAGCACCATGTTATCGCTGAAAGCCCCGTACTGGGACGGGTGTCACATGGAGCGCTTTTGTAGCAGGATAATTAAAGTTGTCCTAAAAAGGCTTCTATTTACAAGCACTCTGTTTTTATTTATTTTTCCATATCCATGTGTCACTCTTGCCTTTCAGATAAGAAATTTAAACCGCTCCCCTTTGATTTGTATTCATTATGCACGTTATATGCTGGTTCCTGCTGTCGCCCATCACCCATCCATAGCTCTTCTTCACCCCACGTCACAGTTCTTTGTTTCTCAAGTAATGCCGCTGCTGCTTTTTTATTTTCCGCTGGGCTAGACTTCTGTTTACACCATACTCTCTACTTCTTGACACTTGACATTTTCTTAACGCTACAGTGTAAGGTTGGATCACAAAAGCCCACTGTGCTTACTTTAAAGGGAGGAAAACAATGAACTAAAAGAAAGTTCAGCTTTTTCTTCAGTCTCCCTGATGTGTACATTTTTTTCTTTTCCCCTCCCCCCTCTGATGTGTCATTTTAAAATAAATGGCTTGTCATGGGGTTATTGATATCCTCTACTAGATTTTAATACTGGAAATAATTTATCATTTGTTAACATCCAAGAGAAGCAATATTATTTGAATTGAACTAGATAGGTAAGTTTATTTTACAGAAAACTTATGCTGTCCTGGAAATATGAACCCTCTGACAGGATTCTTAACTGCTGAAAGTTTCCAGATGGGTCACAGGTGGGATGTAAATTGAAAGAAGAACTGAGTTTGGGTTAGGCAGTCTTGAAATGCTTCAGCTCTGGATGTGTGGCAGTTTTGTGTAAGATTTTTAGAATGGTCTTTTAATAAAATCCCTCTGAGAAAGGGTTGTTGTAGGCTAAGTATAATGGTTTCTCTTTGACACCTTACTAACATGTCAAGAGAATGCCAGTATTCTTACCATTTGTAAATAAGAACTGGCTAAGGGTACCCTTAGCATGAGTTTCTGTGCTTGGGTTTTTTTTTTCCCCATATTTTTTTCTTTTAAAAATTTTTTCAAGTCTCCAAGTAGCCATACGTTTTTACTGGCATACAGTAAAAAAGTAAAGTTTATTTAATATTTGACCACTGGTTAATAGGTTGCTTCTCTCTGGAAATGATAATTTTAGATTAGTTCATCTAAACTATTTTTTAGAATAAATGATAAGTTTAATTTGTCTAACCTATTGTTTATAGCATTGTGTTATTGTGGAACAAGCAAAATGCAGTAGGAAGAAAATTCAGAAATAATCTGAGAATAAGTCATTAACGTGATGCCATTCCCCCTCAAATACAAAGACATTCTCTAATTTAATCACAAAATGACCCTCCAAATCAGAAAATTAACATGGGCACATTACCACCATCCAATCTGTAGACCCTTCAAATATTGCCAGTTTTCCCATTAATGTTCGTTAATGTCAAAAGCTCAGAATCACAGTTGAATCTGTCATATCTCCTTCAGTCTGAAACTAACATTGTTTCTTTGACTTGGAACGATTTTGACTCTTATGAAGATTACTGTACAGTGTCTCTGTTTGGGTGTGACTGGGGTTTCCTTGTGATTCGATTCAGGTTATGCGTCTTCGTTAGCACTTTCCCAACTGGTACATGTAGTCTCACGGCTTGATTTCCTTCTGGCCCCATTACTGATACTAGTCACTCTGATCACCTGATTAAGATGGTGCCCGAAAGACCTCTTTCTTTTCAACTTACTGTTTTTCCCTTGGAATTAATGCTTTGTGTGGAGGTATATGTGTGAATACCTTGTTCCTTATCAGACTTTAATTTTTTCCATTTACTTAATTATATCGAAATGGGCTCATGGTTTCCGGTTTTCTTCAATGGATTATCCATCTGTTACTACCATTATTTTAATGCTCAAATCATTCTAAATTTGACCATTGAGAACTCCCTTTAAGTTGATTTCTGCATCTTTGTGATATGCTTCCCATTATTCATTGAGAACCCCCACAGCAAGAGGCCTCAGGCTCATTTTGTCCTTCTTGTGTCCCAGCCCAGGGATTAGCCATTTTTCCAAAGAACCCTGGTTCCCTTTGGATAAGAATGGTACTTAGGAGCCAAGATCTAGATGCTCCATAGGGTCATTACTAGAACTTTTACTGCTCACACCCAGCCCCTCCCATGGAAAGAGAGGATACACCCATATAAGTATAAAATATATAAATATATGAAATTTAGATATATTGTATAAACATATAGACCCTAAACACTTGAATTTTTAAAAATTTTTTATATTTATCTTGTTGGTTTTATTTATAGTTTTGTGTATTAAAAACCATGAACTCCTACCAGTGCTTCCCATTTCATTCCAATACTATAGAATTCATTCCAGTTTTCTCCTTTACATATTGTAGCTCCTTTTTTGACAGGATAAGTCTGACTTCCACTAATCTTGATATATTTGCTTATTTGATCAGTTTTTTTCCCCCCTAAGATTTTATTTATTTGTTTGACAGAGATCACAAGTAGGCAGAGAGGAAGACAGACAGAGAGGAGGAAGCAGGCTCCCTGCTGAGCAGAGAGCCCACTGTGGAGCTGATCCCAGGACCCTGAGATCATGACCTGAGGACCTTGAGATCATGACCTGAGCTGAAGGCAGAGGTTTTGTTTTTGTTTTTGTTTTTGTTTTTTAAAGATTTTATTTATTTATTTGACAGAGAGATCACAAGTAGATGGAGAGGCAGAGAGAGAGAGAGAGAGAGAGAGGGAAGCAGGCTCCCTGCTGAGCAGAGAGCCCGATGCGGGACTCGATCCCAGGACCCCGAGATCATGACCTGAGCCGAAGGCAGCGGCTTAACCCACTGAGCCACGCAGGCGCCCCGAAGGCAGAGGTTTTAACCCAGTGAGCCACCCAGGCATCCCTGATCAGTTTTTCTGTATGTGACAGCCTCTAATCTCTGCCACCACTCCTTCCCCTACATAGATGCTTTCCTCACCTGATTGGTCTCCAACAGCTTGTTCTTAGCTTACCCTCCGTGCAGATGCCTTCTTCATTCCATCTGGATCCTGCCAGCCCTTTTAGTATGCTTAGGCTGCTTTACCCCCATGCTGGCTGCCCCTGAGCAGGGATGTCCTCCAGCCACAGTCAAAGTCCGACTTCCCACCTTTGTGTCACTCCTCTCACCCTCTGTGAGTGCCCTTTTTAGAGGAATCCTTAGTTTGAAGAAGCATTATCAGTCCCAAGCAGGAAAAACAAAGTCACATTTGTACCTGACACTGTAGTGAAATTGCAGAACCCAGAAGCAGAAAGACCGAAGAAAATCTCACAGAAAATCGTAAATTTACAGAAGATGTTTTATTTATTTGTTTTATTATTTTTTTTTTTAAGATTTGATTTATTTGAGAGAGTGTGTATGAGAGAGCACAAGTAGAGGGTAAGGGGAGGGAGTAGCAGACTCCCAGCTAAGCAGGGAGCTGGATGGGGGCTCTGATGCAGGCTTGATCCCAGAATCCTGGGATCATGACCTGAGCCGAAGGCAGACGCTTAACCAACAGAGCCACCCAGACGCCCCTAGAAGATGTTTTAATAGAGGCCAGAGGGAAAAGAATATCTTCAAAGATCTGAGGGGAAATAACTTGGGGTACTCTGTTGAGTAAACTATCTGTTTCAGCAAACTAAAGGCTGAGAGACTAAAAGATTATTGAAAGTTCTTCTCTGGAAGAAGAAATTGAACACCTAAGAAAACAGAATGTAAGCAGAAATGGAGAGCAAAATAGTTGGAAAGCATACAGATGAACTGAAGAAACAGTCACTATATAAACCATAGTTGTAATGACAGTTTAGGGTTTCTGAAAAAGTGGAAATCATTCCTTCTTCATTGTGACTGATACAGTCTAAATCCTTTATTGTTGTTCAGCAGCAAGGTAAAGAAATTAACTTTACACACTAAACCAAGTAAGAATGTCTTAGAATGTAAAAAGCAAACACTAGAGGGATAGAAAAAAAAAGCCATGTACTTTTAAACCAGTAGAGATACTGGAGTATTTTTTTTTTCATTATATTATTAAAATATAAGAAAGAGGAAGGAAACAAAGGAAAGTCAGGATAAAGAGAAAACACAAAATAGGATGGCAGATATCAATATTTTTTTAATGATTTTATTTGATTATTTGAGAGAGAGAAAAAGAGAATGAGCAGGGGGTGGGGGAGGGGCAGGCAGAGGGAGAAGCAGCTCCCTGCTCAGCCTGATGGTGGGGCTCGATCCCAGGACCCTAGGATCATGACCTGAGCCAAAGGCAGACACTTAACTGACTGAGCCACATAGGCGCCCCCAGATATCTATATTTATCTGAGATAATAAATGTAAACAGATGAAATTCAACAGTGAAAAAGACAGAAATTGCCAAATTTATTAACAGCCTGGACTGAGGACTTTATTACCCATACAAAAGATCTCTTTGAAAACATTACTCAAAGCTGTACTGAGCAAAATTTAATACAGAAGGACTAAGAATGCAGAAGAAATACCAAAAGAGAAAATGAGTAAAATACAAGAATAAAAAAATAATAAAACAATATTTTGTTGTTGGTGGTGATTTTGTTTTGTTTTTAATGTAAGCTCTATACACAGTGTAGGGCTTGAACTCATGACCCTGAGATCAAGAGTCCCATGCTCTACCGACTGAGCCAGCCAGGCACCCCAAAACTCAATATTTTAAACCCTGTTTTATGGGATGCCTGGGTGGCTCAGTGGGTTAAGCCGCTGCCTTCGGCTCAGGTCATGATCTCGGAGTCCTGGGATCGAGCCCTGCATCGGGCTCTCTGCTCTCTCGGGGAGCCTGCTTCCTTCTCTCTCTCTGCCTGCCTCTCTGCCTGCTTGTGATCTCTCTGTCAAAAAAAAAAAAAAAGAAAGAAGCCGGTCTGAAGGGGCTACACATACTGTATGATTCTGACTGTATGACATTCTGGACAAGGTGAAACTGTGGCAACAGTGAAAGGATCGGTGGTTGCTGGGGGCCGAGGGGTGAGAGGGAGGCAGAGCATTTAGGATGTTTAGGAAACTGTTCCGCGTCGTGCTGCGGTGGTGGGCACAAGTCATCATGCAGGTGTTAAAACCCATAGAATGTCCAACCAAGAATGAACCCTAATGTCAGCTATGGACTTTGGACCAAAATGATGTGTGAATGAATATGGGTTCACAGACTGGAACAGTTGTACCACGCTGGTGCTGGATGTTGATACTAGGGAGGCCGGTGGAATGGGGGAGGGAAGAGATGAAGGTATGTAACTCTCTGTACTTTGCTCAGTTTTACTATTCTAAAATTGACTTAAAATATAAAGTTTATTTTTGAAAACTGGGGGAGGGGCATGCTGGATTCACCCCACAGGCTCTTGTTTGCCAACTCCAGCTCTCTACTTCCCATTACATAAATGCTAAGCTTATTTGCTAGATCAATTAAGTGATAAATACATTTGAATAGGGGGAAAAAGGATGGGAAGTAATTGTACGCACCTCATATGGTTGCTAGAAAGATTAAATAAGATATTGCGTGTAAAACATCTAGCTATACAAAGAAGGTGAGAAGAATATTTGAGGTGGAGAGCAGCATGTGCTACAAGCCTGAGATATGAAAAATTTGTCAAGTTCTAGGAATTGAGAGGTAACCAGTAGGATCAGTGGAAGTAAGCAAGGAAGAAAGGGAATGAGACAAGCAGCATCTCATTGGCCATGATAAGCTTTTATTTTGTTGAATTACAAAGGGAATCCATTGAAAAATTTTAAACAGAAGAGTGAGATGATTGTGTTTACATTTTTAGATCAACACTTTTGCTGCTTTGAGGAGGGTAGCATAGAGGAGAGCAAGGGTGGAAGTAAGTAAATGAGTTTGGGAACTGTTACAGTGGCCTGGACCAGACATTAACAATAAAAATGGAGAGAAGTGTATAAACTAGGCAGATAGAATGGGTGGGTTGATGGAATTGATGGCATCAAGAACAACTCCTGGGTTTCACTTGAGCAGCTAGGAAGACGGTGGGTCAGTTACTGCAGGGGAAGGATGGAACCGGAGTTACAGGTTTCAGGGGGTCATTCAGGAGTTTTGTTCTGGGTAAATACAGTTTTAGAGGTATAGGATTATGTAAGGGCACATGTTAGTCCAGCATTTGGACTAAATGCTGGACCTTGGGAGAGGTCTGGCGAGAGTTGAGGGGATGGAGATAGAAGCCTTGTGGTAGTATGTTAAAGAGTGAATGGGAGTGGAGGATGCCAGCTTAGATAAACTAAAAGGTGTGGTTAAGGAGAGCCTATGAACGGGGCAGTAGCTGGAGGGCTATGTGGCTAGTGGAAGGTTTGGAACTTTTTTGAAGATGAGAGATAGCAGATCATGTCTGCCTGATGAATCTGTGGTGTGAGTAGTAGTGAGATGAGATGTAGTTAAGATTTTGAATGTAGACGATGGAAAGCAGCTGAGGACGGCTTGGCCTTTGAAGAGGAAGGTCACTTGATTGTAAAAGGCAAGAAAGTGATAGTAAGAATAGAGTTCTGTGTTTTTTTTTTTTGTTTTTGTTTTTGTTTTGCAGTAGGAATAGTTTTTATAGGGGGGGAAAGAGTGCAAAAGGCAAGGAAGCATTCAACAGTGCACGCTAATCCAGAAACTACAGTGTTTCCTGAGTCTGAAATCCAGGGTAGGGAGGTGGGTGGTGCTGGTGATGGTAAGGTGAGACCGGAGAACCAGACAAGAATCAGTTCATGGAAAGTTATCTTTGAAATTGTTTCTCTTTGCAATAGAGAGCAAAGAGAGTTTTTTAAATCTAGAAATAGTTTGACTTTATATGATTTCAGGAGATTGCAGTAGATCTTACTATGGAAAGGATGTGGGAGAAGCCAATTAGGAATCTGCTGCAGTGATCTAGGCAAGATGATGAGGCCCTGAAAGAGGGCAGTGGGGGTGGAGATGGAGGGAGAGGATTGGATTCAAGGGATCTGTGTGAGTTAGAACCAGCATGCCTTTGTAGTAGTTCATTTGTAAGTACAGGTCTACCAGTTGATTTTATAGAATATTAGTTGTTGCGGATAGCTCTCAGGGCTCTAGTTCTAACAAACTGGTCATTAGTGGTGTGAGTTCATCAAAATAAGGAATAAAGGAGAGGATCAGGTCCTCGGTTCAGGAGGTATTGCGGTTGAGGTACTGGTGGGCTGTCCCAGTAAGGACATCTGGTGAGCCTCCAGCAGGAAGCTGGTTCCTCCAGGGATGCCCAGATGTGTCTGTTATTGTTCGATTCTGAACCTTATGAAGATTTGCTTGCTTGGGTTCAGACTACTATTAATACGGAGTTGTACTGAGTAGAACAACATGACGCAAAGAAGATATTCCCAACAAGAAGTTTGATAATATGTTATCAGATCCCCAAACTATTGCTGATTTGTGATTTAATCATCCTGCAGTCTGCTCTGAAGGAAAAAAATTCAAAGAAAGATTTACATATGAAGATGTTTAGAATCAGTTTAGCTCTAATGGTGAAAAATTGAATATAATACATAGAAAATAACCTGGAAGGTATACATCAGTGTTAACTGGAGTAATTCTAGATGATGGCTTTTTGGATGACTTTTCTTTCTGTGAATCTATGATGTGTAGATTTTTTAAAAATGAGCATGCATTTTCCGATGAGAAATATATAGAAATATATGGAAATGGTGTATGAAATGGAAATGTCCAGCAATAGGTAAGTAGTAAATTCTGGTACATCTGTAGGATAAATGTTTATGGGGTATTTAAAATTATTTTGTTAGGGTACTAAATGAGAAAAATATGCAGCCAAGAATACTTAATCCAGCTAGGCTGTCATTGAAAATAGAAGGAGTGATGAAAAGCTTCCAGGACAAACAGAAATTATGAGAATTTGTGATCACCAAACAAGGCCTTCAAGAAATATTGAAAGAGGCCCTCTAAGCAAAGAGATAGCCCAAGAGTAACATACACCAGTAAGGAACAGAGACAATATATAGTAACAACCACCTTACAGGCAATACAATGGCACTAAATCCATATCTTTCAGTAGTCACCCTGAATGTAAATGGCTGAGTACCCCCAATTAAAAGACACGGGGTATTGGGTTGGATAAAAAAGCAAGACCCATAGATTTGCTGTCTGTAAAGAGACTCATTTTAGACCCAGAGATGCCTCCAGATTTAAAGTGAGGGGGTGGAAAACCATTTATCATGCTAATGGACATCAAAAGAAAGCTGGGTGGCAATCCTTATATCAGACAAATTAGATTTTTTAAAAGATTTTATTTATTTATTTGACGGAGATCACAAGTAGGCAGAGAGGCATGCAGAGAGAGAGGGAGAAGCAGGCTCTCCACCAAGCAGAGAGCCCGATGTGGAGCTTGATCCCAGGACCCTGAGACCATGACCCGAGCTGAAGGCAGAGACTTAACCCACTGAACTACCCAGGCACCCACAAATTATATTTTAAACCAAAGACTGAAATAAAAGATGAGGAAGGACACTATATCATACTTAAAGGGTCTATCCAACAAAAAGATCTAATTGTAAATATCTATGCCCCTAAAATGGGAGCAGCCAATTATATAAGCCAATTAATAACAAAATCATAGAAGTACATCGACAGTAATACAATAACAGTAGGGGACTTTAACACCCCCCCCTTCACTGAAATGGACAGATCATCTAAGCAAAAGATTAATAAGGAAATAAGGGCTTTGAATGACACACTGGACAAGATGGACTTCACATACATATTCAGAACATTCCATCCTAAGGCAGCAGAAGACGCATTCTTCTCTACTGCACATGGGACAGTCTCCAGAATAAATCCCATACTAGGTCACACATCAGCTCTCAACTGATACCAAAAGATTGGGATCATTCCCTGCATGTTTTCAGACCACAGTGTTTTGAAACTTGAGCCCAATCACAAGAGGAAAGTTGGAAAGAACTCAAATACATGGAGGCTAAGGAGCAGCTTACTAAAGAATGAATGGGTCAACCAGGAAATTAAAGAAGAATTTAAAAAATTCATGGAAACAAATGAAAATGAAAACTGTTTAAAATTTTTGGGATGCAGGAAGGGTGGTCCTAAGAGGGAGGTAGATAGCAATACAAGCCTTTCTCAAAAGACCAGAAAGGCCTCAAATATACAACCTAATTCTACACCTAGTGGAGCTGAAAAAGAATAGCAAATAAAGCCTAAACTGAGCAGAAGAGAAATAATAAAGATCAGAGCAGAAACAATGAAACAGAAACAAAAAGAACAGTAGAATAGATCAGTGAAACTAGGAGAGATGATTCTTTGAAAGAATTAATAAGATTGATAAATCCCTGGCCAGACTTCTCAAAAAGAAAAGAGAAAGGACCCAAATTAATAAAATCATGAGTGAAAGAGGAGAGATGACAACCAACACCAAAGAAATGCAAACAATTATAAGAACATATTATGAGCAACTACATGCCAGCAAATTAGACAATCTGGAAGAAATGGATTCATTCTTAGAGTATAAACTACCAAATCTGAACCAGGAAGAAATAGAAAACCTGAACAGATCCATAACCAGTAAGGAGACTGAAGCAGTCATCAAAAATCTCCCAACAAACAAGAGCCCAGGGTCAGATGGCTTCCAGGGCAGTTCTACCAAACATTTAAAGAAGAATTAATACCTCTTCTCCTGAAACTGTTCCAAAAAGTAGAAATGGAAGGAAAAACTTCCAAACTCATTTTATGAGATCAGCATTATCTTGATCCCAAAACCAGACAAAGACCCCACCCAAAAGGAGAATTATAGACCTGTATCCCTGGTGAACATGGATGCCAAAATTCTCACCAAAATACTAACCAGTAGGATCCAACAGTACATTGAAAGGTTTATTCACCAGGACCAAGTGGGATTTATTTCTGGGCTGCAAGTTTGGTTCAACATCCACAAATCAATCAGTGTGATACACTACTTTAATAAAGGACAAGAACCGTATGATAACTCTCAATAGATACAGAAAAATCCTTTGACAAAATACAGCATCCTTTCTTGATTGAAACTCTTTACACGTAGGGATAGAGGGTACATACTGCAATATCATCAGTGAATATCATTCTCAATGGGGAAGAACTGAGAGCTTTCCCCTAAGGTCAGGAACTCAGCAAGGCTGTTCAACGTAGTACCAGAAGTCCTAGTCTCAGTAATCAGACAATAAAAAGAATTAAAAGGCATCCAAATTGGCAAAGAGGAGTTAAATCCTCACTCTTTGCAGATGATATTATACTTCATGTGGAAAACCCAAAAGACTCCTCCCCAAAACTTCTAGAACTCATACAGGAATTCAGTAGAGTGTCAGGATATAAAATAAATGCACAGAGAGGCACTTGGGTGGCTCAGTGGGTTAAGCCTCTGCCTTCAGCTCAGGTCATAAACTCAGGGTCCTGGGATAGAGTCTGGCATTGGGCTCTCTGCTCAGTGGGGAGCCTGCTTTCTCCTTTCTCTCTCTCTCTGCCTGCCTCGCTATTTGTGATCTCTCTCTGTCAAATAAATAAATTCTTTAAAATAAATAAATAAAATATTAAAAAAAATAAATGCACAGAAATCAGTTGCATTTCTATACACCAGCAGCAAGACAGAAGAAGGAGAAATTAAGAAGTTAATCCCATTTATAATTTCACTCAAAACCGTAAGATACCTTGGAATAAATCTAACCAAAGAGGCAAAGAATCTGTGCTCAGAAAACTATGGAATACTTATGAAAGAAATTGAAGAAGACACATAGAAATGGGAAAACATTCTATGCTCATGGATTGGAAGAACAAATATTGGTAAAATGTCTGTGCTACACTTAAAGCAATCCCTGTCAAAATACCATCAACTTTTTATCGCAGAAATGGAACAAGTAATCCTAAAATTTGTATGGAACCAGAAGAGACCCGAATAGCTAGCGGATTGTTGAAAAAGAAAACCAGAGCTGGTGGCATCCCAATCCCAGACTTTAAGCTCTATTACAAAGCTGTAACCATTAAGTCAGTATAGTACTGACAAAAAGACAGACACACAGATCAATGAAACAGAACAGGGAGCCCAAAAATGGACCCTCAGTTCTATGGTCAACTACTCTTTGACAAAGCTAGAAAGAATGTCCGATAGAAAAAAGACAGTCTCTTCAACAAATGGTGTTGGGAAAATTAGCCACATGCAGAAAAATGAAACTGGACCATTTCCTTACACCACACATAAAAATAGACTCAAAATGGATGAAAGACCTCAGTGAGGCAGGAATCCATCAAAATCCTTGAGGAGAACATAGGCAGCAACCTCTTCAACCTTAGCCTCGGCAACTTCTTCCTAGCCGAAGGCAAGGGAAGCAAGGGCAAAAATGAACTATTGGGATTGCATCAAGTTAAAAAGCTTTTGCACAGCAAAGGAAACAACAAAACTAAAAGACTAAAAGAACTGACAGAATGGGAGAAGATATTTGCAAATGGCATATCAGATAAAGGGCTAGTATCCAAAATATATAAAGAACTTATCAAACTCAACACCCAAAGAACAAATAATCCAATCAAGACATGGGTAGAAGACATGAACAGACATTTCTGTTCTGACATCCATCCAAATGGCCAACAGATACATGGAAAAAGTGCTCAACATTACTTGGCATCAGGGAAATACAGATCAAAACCATGATGAGATACCACCTCACACCAATTGGAATGGCTAAAATTAACAAGTCTGGAAATGACAGATGCTGGCAAGGATATGGAGAAAGGGGAACCCTCCTACACTGTTGGTGGGAATGCAAACTGGTGCAACCATTCTGGGAAACAGCATGGAGGTTCCTCAAAAAGTTGTAAATAGTGATACCCTATGACCCAACAATTGCACTACTGGGTATTTACCCCAAAGATACAGATGTAATCTGAAGGGACACCTGCACTCCAATGTTTATAGCAGCAATGTCCACAATAGCCAAACTATGGAAAGAGCCTAGATGTCTACCAACAGATGAATGGATAAAGAAGATGTAGTATAGATATACAATGGAATATTATGCAGCCATAAAAAAGACATCTTGCCATTTGCAATGATGTGAATAGAACTAGAGGGTATTATGCTAAGCAAAATAATTCAGTCAGAGAAAGACAATAGTCATATGATCTCACTGATATGTGGAATTAGAGAAACAAGGCAGAGGATCATAGGGCAAGGGAGAGAAAAATGAAGTAAGATGAAACCAGAGAGGGAAACAAAGCATAAGAGACTCAATCTCAGTAAACAAACTGAGGGTTATTGGAGTGGAGGGGGGTGGGCGGGATAGGGTGGCTGGGAGATGGACATTGGGAAGGGTATGTGCTATGGTGAGTGCTGTGAATTGTGTGAGACAGACCTGTACCCCTGAAACAAATAATACATTATATGTTATAATAATGATAATAATAAAAGACAGAACTATGGAGACAGTAAAAAGATCAGTGATTGCCAGGAGTTGGGGTGGTGAGAGAGAATGGGATGAAAATGGCAGAGCAGTTTTTTATGGCACTTAACCTACTCTGTATGATACTGTAATGGTGGAGACATGCCATTATGTGTTTGTCCAGAGTCACTGAATGTACACCAAGAGTGAGCCCTGATGTAAGCTGTTGACCGTGGGTGGTTATGATGTGTCCGTGTAGGCTCACCAGTTGTTAACAATGGACCACTTCAGAGGGTGTTGCTAGTAGGGGAGGTCATGCATGGGGCAGAGGCTATACAGGAAATCTCTGTACCTTTGTCTCAATTTTTCTGTAAACTTAAAAACTGCTATACGAAAATAAAGTCTTATTAAAAAAAAAGAAAAGTTATCTTTCTCCTTGAATTGCCTTTGCATATTTGTAAGAAAAAAATCAGCATATGTGTGAATCTTTAAAAAAAAAATTAAAAAAAATAAAATTATTTTGTTTACGAAAAGTTTTTGAGGTAGGTTAATGGTTATAAAACATTAATGATCAGTTCCCCATGGGCTGTGATTACAAGAACATATATATCTGAAGGAAGGCTCGCATAAATGAAGTCGGGTTGGTGGGATTGTACATGTCTGTTATCTATATTTCTCAAGTTGCCACAGTGACTTTTTTTTTTTTTACATTTCTTTTAGTCTTTTTTTTTTTTTTTTTTTGGTCTTCTAGTTTTTAAAAAGCTTTTTGCTTTTTTCTGCTTTCCTTGAAAATTTTCTATTTTTTTCTAGCACTTAAGAAACTGTAGATTGAAAAAAAAAAAAGAAACTGTAGATTGAGTGGTTTCCTTTTTTTTTTTTTTTTAAGATTTTGTGTATTTGTTTGACAGACAGAGATCACAAGTAGGCAGAGAGGAGGCAGGCAGAGAGAGACAGAGAAGCAGGCTCCCTGCTGAGCAGAGAGCCCAAGACGGGACTCAATCCCAGGACTCTGGGATCACGACCTGAGCCGAGAAGGCAAGGCTTTAACCAACTGAGCCACCCAGGTGCCCTGAGTGTTTTCCTTTAAGTGTTTAACATCCACACGTAATTACAGTTTTTCTAACAAAGTCTTAAGTTTTTCACTGTCTTTGCCCTCTTCCTGAACATGACAAGGATCTTCACATGTTCTAAGAATCCATTCAGTGTAACATACCAAATCTTGCTTAGAATTTAAAGATCATTTTAACATGAAAAAATGGTTTAAAACTTATTAAAATGAATAGTTTACTTACCATTGTATTTTATAGCTTTGGTGTTTGTATCTGTTTCCTGGGGCTTTCTTGACAAAGTACCTCAGGCTGAGTGGCTTAAACAATAGCTTTGTTTCCTTACAGTTCTGGAAGACAGAAGTCTGAGGTGAAGGTGTTGGCAAGTTTGGTTTCTTCTGAGTCCTCTCTCCATGGCTTCTGAATGGCCGTCTTCTCATTGTGTCCTTACATGGTTTTTCCTCTGTGTATGCTCATGTTTGTGCCCAAATCTCCTGTTCTTGGAAGGACACCAGTCATAGTAGATTAGGGCTCACACTCATGTCCCCATTTTGACTTAATTACCTCCTCAAAATATATTCGCATTCAGAGGTACTGGAGGTTGCGGCTTCAACGTGAATCTGTGGGTTAAAGGGAAGACACAATGCAATTCAGCCCATAATGATGTTCTCTTCCATCAGGGGTTAATTCCCTTTTTCCTGACGAAGTTCTTCAACAAAGATGTATGGGAAGGAAACTGTGATCTCTGTATATCTGAAAACTCTTTTCCTTCAACCTTCAGTAATTTTCCTGAGATAGTGTTCTAGGTTGGAAGTTATTTTCCCTTACCAGCTCGAAGGTATTCCCACATTTATTTAACATATAGTTATTGAGCCCCTATCTTGCATGTCAGGTGTGTCCGGGGATACAGCAGTGAACCAGACCAGACCCCTCCCTGCTCCGGGGGAGATGGCACACTAGTGGGTGGAAAGGAAATAGCATTTGTACAGGTCACGTGAAGTTAAGTTTTCATTTCTCTAGAGTAAACAACTAGGAGGTGGGATCACTGGGTCACATTTTAAAAAATGTAAAAACAAGGAAACCGCATCTTGATTTTATTAACCATAATAAATTTAATGGAAAGTATGGCAGAGCGTTAGAAGCAGTCTGGTCTTGTTAATTGGCCCGGACATAGGCTCATTGCACAGCTTCTTTCTACTAACACCTGCCTCCCTTTTACTTTGAAGCTGAATTAGACCTCTCCTATGTTAATGATATTTTCTCTTTTGTCATCTTCTAATATAGCCATCTCCTCTTCATTCTCATAACCCCTATCTTCCTGATCACTCTGCCTGTCCAAGATCCAGCAGGCTGGTATATATCGAAGCTGAGATTCACACTTGCTCTGCTTGCAAAGCCTGCGTTCTCTCCACTGTGACCATTGTGATCTCCCGGGAAGACTTAAAGAGGAAATGGCTTTTGAGCTGGACCTTGAGGGAATGACAGGATTTGTAGATAAAGAAGGGGCTTTCATGAGTTATCATCAAACTGGTTCTGTGCAGAAATTTAGCATAGTGCCCTGAGGGTCACCGAGGGTCTTTTAGAGCCCAGCTGCTCCAAGCGTGAGCCTCACACCTGTAACTTCCGGTATAACCCTGGGGCTTACTGAAAATGCAAATTCTCCCACCTGACCTCAGACTTACTAGATCTAAAATCTCAGGGTGGAGTCCAGGAATCTGTTTTTAGCAAGCCCAGTCTACTTCACAGTAGATGATACTGTGCTCTTCAGGTGATTCTTAGAGGGCGGGCAAATGCTTGAGAAACCTCTGAGAGTTTTCTCTGGCTGCCGTACCTTTCAGAATTTCCTTGTTGTCAAGTGGTTGCCTCTAAAATGATCTCCTTGGGGCACCTGGGTGGCTCAGTGGGTTAAGCCACTGCCTTCGGCTCAGGTCATGATCTCAGGGTCCTGGGATCGAGTCCCACATCGGGCTCTCGGCTCAGCAGGGAGCCTGCTTCCCCCTCTCTCTCTCTGCCTGCCTCTGTCTACTGTGATCTCTCTGTCAAATAAATAAATAAAATCTAAAAAAAAAAAAAAGACATACGGCTGACTAAATTAAAAAAAACAAAAAACAAAAAAACTCTAAAATGATCTCCTCAGTAGTAGACCAGAAACTTCCATCAGCACATTAAATGATAAATACTTCCTGATTGGGAATTAACATTGGCATCTAAAACCTAACTCATAAGCTGTCTAGCTATAGATAGACTCTAGGATAAAATTAAGCTAGTATGTAAAGTGGTAACATAGAGGGAAAAATCCTGGAAGGATACTTATGAAACTACTGTTAAAAAAATGGTTCATGGGCTGGGGTTCCTGGGTGGCTCAGTGGGTTAAGCCTCTGCCTTCGGCTCAGGTCATGGTCTCAGGGTTCTGGGATTGAGCCCCACATCGGGCTCTCTGCTCAGCAGGGAGCCTGCTTCCCCTCTCTCTCTCTCTGCCTGCCTCTCTGCCTACTTGTGATCTCTGTCTGTCAAATAAATAAAATCTTAAAAAAAAAAAAAAAGTTCATGGGGGTGCCTGGGTGGCTCAGTCATTAAGCGTCTGCCTTCGGCTCAGGTCATGATCCCAGTATCCTGGGATTGCGCCCCACAACAGGCTCCCTGCTCAGCAGCAAGCCTTCTTCTCCCTTCCCCACTCCCCCTGCTTGTGTTCCCTCTCTCGTGTGTCTCTCTCTGTCAAATAAATAAATAAAAATCTTAAAAGAAAAAAAGTTTCATGGCCCTGTTGTAAGGTTGAGTTTATTCAAGGGGACTGTAACTAGAGGGTTTTGCAGTGGGAAGAGAGATTGGGCTCGACTCCAAATACAGCAAGGCAAAACGGGGATTTATATGGAAGGGCAGGATTGATGGAAAATAACTCGGGAGGGCAGGGTAATTCTTAGCTGAACTGACTACTAGGATTCTTGCTGAAGGCAGATGAGAATGATCAGGTACTATGTATACATGGGGGGACTGTGGAGAATGAGGAGTTTGGTTGGATATGGAGGGTGGAGGATTCTGGCCATACTGACAGGATTCTTGCTAAAAGGGGTTCTTAGAGGACACGCGCCAGGATGTGGCTTAGTCAGGCCTAGAGGAGCCAGACTGAACTTTAGACGAGGAGAGAGTCTTCGTCACCACTAACAGTGGTGGAGGGAGGTTTTGGTGCAGAAGGAAAGGGCAAGACTTTCACTTTTACACTCTGCGGTTTTATATTTGCCTTTTATATATATGGAGAATCGTTTATATCATTAAATATTTTTAAAGAAGTATTTTGGTAGAGAATTCTGACGTGTTTTCAAGTGGATACTTGGTTTCTTGTAGTTTAAAAGTGGTAGGAAAAAAACAACAGTATTGTACTATCCAATATCCAAACTTAGAAAACTTCTTCGAATCTTTATTCTTTGAGAGCTGCATCTATCTTAAGACATAGTCAGGGTTTTCTTCCTTTTCATCTTAGTAGTGAGTTATATTTAGAAATAAAATTCAAATGAACGGCCTTAAATTAACGTGACAGATGATATTTTGTTGTAAATAATAGCCTATGTTGTGTTTAATCCTAGAAATGTGTAGCTGAATGTTTTGTTTAACTTATTAACAACATTGTTTTGATTTTGAGCGTAACGGAACATCATTTGAGTCATTGTCATTGTTGATTTTTCAGAGCAGTGAGCACATTTCTAACTATTTGATTTATTGCATAAATGAAAACTTGACAAATAGAATTTTGGAAGAGTTTTGGGGGCACCTGGGAAGTTCAGTTCACTCTGTGGAGTGTGCAACTCTTGATTCTTGAGGTTGTGAGTTCGAGCCCCACGTTGGGTGCGGAGATTACTTAAAACTCTTTTAAAAAGTCAGAAAAAGAATTCTTCATTGGATAATTCCTGACACACTTATTGTTAAGGAACACTTTGCAAGGTGATACATTAAAAAACACTGGATGTTGGGGCACCTGGGAGGTTCAGTCGACCAAGCGTCCCACCTCTTTCAGGTCCAGATCTCAGGGTCATGAGTTCAAGCCCCATGTTTGGCTGCATGCTGGATGTGGAGCCTGCTTAAGAGGAAAAGAAGAAAAAACCCTGGTTGCTGTGATACTGATTCCTCTGGTGTAGGTTCTTTGAAGTGCCAAATGCCTATTTCTCAGTGCCCTTTCTTTCAGTGACCACAGCGTCTCTGTGCCCTGCTGTGCCGTGATGTCATCTGGCCTGCCTTAAGCACCAGTACAAATGTCAACCAAACACCAACACAAACTCAAACGTGTCCCACAGTCAAGGAGCCATTTTAGATGTTCTAGGCCCAGCAGTGCTTTCTGATAGAACTTTCTGTGATGATGGAAATGTTCTGTTTCTGTGCAAACACCGTAGCCCCCCGGGCACACAGAGCTGTCGAGCACTTGAAAGGTGGTAAAGGTGACTGAGAAACTGAATTATTAGTGTTCCTTTTAACTTTAATGGTCACGTGTGTCTAGTGCCTACTACATGGGCCAACAAAGCCGTCTGAAAGGTTTGGCGAGCTTCTCTAAGGGCTTATCTGGGTCTGTGTGGGAAGCTAAAGTGTTTATCATGCTTGTCCTCTAAAGTTAGGAAAATCTTCCGGTAAAGACACTTATTTCAGCTTTCCCACTTTTTCTAAAAGAAGAAATAATCTTTCTTACAGGTTTTGTGCGTGCAGCTGTGTGGAAATCTTAAATACTATCAGTCACATCTTTATAGTACAGTGGTGCCCCCTGATGGTAAGCTTTCTTATCACTTTTTAGATTCCTATGCTAGTATATTTACATTCTTCAAAATAAAAGGAGAATTAGGGGTTTTGAGCAAAACGGACTCTTTTTTTTTTTTTAAGATTTATTTTTTATTTATTTGACAGACAGAAATCATAAGTATGCAGAGGCAGGCAGAGAGATGGGGGAAGCAGGCTCCCCGCTGAGCAGAGAGCCCGATGTGGGGCTCGATCTCAGGACCCTGAGATCATGACCTGAGCCGAAGGCAGAGGCATTAACCAACTGAGCCACCCAGGCGCCCCCAAAACGGACTCTTCTTGTCCCCCTCCTTTCTCTTCCCCCACCCCGCCCCTAGTTCACTTCCTCCCTTTTCTGCTGCCATACTATGTCTTTTGGCAAACTCCCACCCCAGCAACAGATGAGGTATAGATGAATTTGAGGCAGTTTCTGTCCTCAAAAACCCAACTCTTCACCTGGGAAGACAATAAGCAGATAGTTATAATAAAGTGTGACGCATGCTTAACAAAATGTTACAGAATGGTAGAATATAGGTAAATTGTAGTATAATGAAGGCACTATTGTAGGAATTCAGAGGATTATGAATTCCATATTTAAGCATTCTTCATAGAACCTTGTATTTTAAAGTTGCTTTTTAAAAAACTAAATTTTACCTATTTCTATATTCCTACTTTTTTTTTTCCTCGACAGAAGTAACAGTTAATTATAGACACGGCCTTCCCTTGATAACACTTACTTTGCCATCCAGAAAAGAGCGCTGTCAATTTGTGGTCAAACCAATGTCCTCAACAGTTGGTTCATTCCTTCAGGACCTACAAAATGAAGATAAAGGTGTCAAAACGGCAGCCATCTTCACAGGAGGTATATATATATTTTTTTCTACTTGTCTTTTTTTTCTTTTTCTGAACCTTTATTTTATTCTTATTCTAGGCAGTTGATTCTTTAATTCATTGCGTAATAAATGGTTGGCCTTTACTGTGTTCTTCATTTTTGTATATCAGTAATATAAGAAAATTAACTCCAGGGCGCCTGGGTGGCTCAGTGGGTTAAGCCGCTGCCTTCAGCTCAGGTCATGATCTCGGGGTCCTGGGATCGAGCCCCGCGTCGGGCTCTCTGCTCAGCAGAGAGCCTGCTTCCTCCTCTCTCTCTCTGCCTGCCTCTCTGCCTGCTTGTGATCTCTCTCTGTCAAATAAATAAAATATAAAAAAAAAAAAAAAAAGAAAATTAACTCCAGTAAGAGGTGCCTGGGTGGCTCAGTGGGTTAAAGCCTCTGCCTTCAGCTCAGGTCATGATCCCAGGGTTCTGGGATCGAGCCCCGTGTAGGGCTCTCTGCTCCACAGGGAGCCTGCTTCCTCCTCTCTCTCTGCTTGCCTCTCTGCCTACTTGTGATCTCGGTCTGCCAAATAAAATCTTAAAAAAAAAAATTAACTCCAGTGAATAAAGAATGAATGGCGTAAGTTTGATGTAAATTTCAGTTATTTCAAAATCTTAGCCCTAAAATTTTTCCTGAGAAAATTTTAATGACAGTGATTAGTGTGTAATTTTCAGCACAATTTGAATAATTAGAAAACAAAATGCAGCTCTAATGATTAAAATAGCTAGTGAATAATTATACAAATAATTAATCTTTATTATAAAGCATCATGATCTCATATTTTCTGATGGCTCACTTTCAGGAAGAACATACATATTTTTTAATACCAGTAAGGTGTTTAATCACTAGACATTTCAAGTTTTAGGATCTAGCTTTTATGTCTTCATGGTCTGAAGTGGTCTTGGACCTGTTGCCCCTAAAATAGAATAAAGAATCCTTTACCCCAGCCCATCATAGAGGCTACAAATAGAGATAAATGACCAAATTTGCATTTTTATTTTATTGTAGTATTACATGCTTAGAATAAACTTATTGAAGCATTAATGATTACTGTTACAGTTTTGAAAAGAAAAAAAACATTCTTCTTCCCTGTCCAAGTCCAGAACCAAATAAGGGGTAGATACAGAAGTTGGAAAAATTGAGATTAAGAATTTATTTTCTAGAGGGTCTCATGCTGAGTGAAATGTCAGAGAAAGATAGTTATCATATGACCTCACTCATATGTGGAATTTAAGAAACAAAACAGAGGATCAAAAGGGAAGGGAGGGAAAAATAAGACGGAATCACAAAGGGAGACAAACTGTAAGAAACTCTTAACTCTGGGAAACAAACAGGGTTGTTGGAGGGGAGGAGGGTGGGGGGATGGGGTAACTGGGTGATGGGCATTAAAGAGGACACTTGATGTGATGAGTGCTGGCTGTTGTATAAGACTGATGAACCGCTGACCTCTGTCTCTGAAACTAATAATAACTATATATTAATTAATTGAATTAAATTTAAAAAATTACTCAACAAATTGAGCATCTAACAAATTCCAGGCACGGGTCTAGGTGCCGGAGGCAGAGCAGAGGACAACAGAGGTAAAACAGTTCTCCTCTTTTTGAGGTTATGTTTTAAGAAGAGAAAGAAAAGGGTGAAGGAAATATGTAGTGTGTTAGGTAATGAATATTACAGAGACAAGGCAGAGTGGGGTCTGTGGTGGTGGGGAAGTGCCTGTGGAGCAAGCGGGTGTTTATGTGGTGTCCAGGGAGATGCTCTGGAGTTGGGGGTTGTTATGGGGGAGGTGCTCACAGAATGGGGAGAGTGCTGTGGAGGGGCATGGTGTAGGGGCAGATGCTTGCAGAGTGGGGGGTGTGTGCTGTGGGAGGAGATGCTCTCGGAATTGGGGGGGGGGCAGTGTGGGAGGAGATGCTCTCAGGGGTGGGGGAATGCTCGCTAAGGTCAGGTTCTGGGAAGACCTGGAAGAGGAGAGGGAGCTGCGTAGATGGGTGAGCTCTTCTGGCAGAGGCCCAGGGGTGGGAGCTGAGCCACTATGGCTACAGAGGAGGCAGCTGGGTGAAGTAGGAGCGGAGGGACAGATCAGGGCAAGCTTTATTGTAGGCTGCTGTAAGGGCTTTGGATTTAACTGGAAGGGGAGCTTTCTTCCTGATAAAAACAGGATCAGAGAAGAAGGTTTTAGTCCTGTGGCCACAGTGGCTTAGCTCTTCGTCTCTGAACTAGACTGAATGGTCCCAGGAGCATGGCACACTCTCAGGCCTTCTGCACTGGGCCAGCCCCTGCCTTCCTGAACTTCTAAGAGCGGGCAGCTAACTGCCAGCCCGTGTGCCTGGAGGGGCACCGAGCACAGCCCTTGCCCGGTGGTGTGGACTCAGTAAGTGTCCCTTAAGTGAGGGAAGTAAGCAAGGTTAAAGCGGCAGTTGACAGGGACCCTGCTTGTTTCTAAAAACCTGAGTAGCTTTGAAACATAAAGCACAATGGAAAAGACAGGAAGTCTTAGAGAAAAAGGGCTCTTTAGACTGGGCGAAAACACTTTATTGGGGTTTAAATCAGTACACCCAAGACTCGGTGAAGAATTCGAGACTCTATCATTAGCTCCTCAAGAGTGTTTCGCGTCAATTTGCCACGGTTCCTGTATTAGTATAAAGGATAATGTAGTACTTGGGCTGAGAAATCATACCCAGGTGATTGCTTTTTATAGCCCTATTTGAAGGAGTAGGTTTGAAGTCATTTAAATGTAAATTTTTAAATGACACTTTCAAAGTCATATAAAGTGATTGGTGTCTTGCACTTCTTTAAAAAGAGAGGTTCTGTGGGTGGAATTTGCCTGCCTTTAATTTGGGCTTGAAAAGAGTGTTCTCTGCTTGTCACAGTTTTGCCCATAGTGTGGGTTGAATTATTTGGCAATTCCCGGGAAAATGATGTCACCCCAGCTGATGAACAGGAACCCAAACAGCCAAATTCGAGGAATAGACCCAGGTGCAGACTTGACTCGCTGCCTTCTGGAACAAAAGAGCTACAGAGAGCCAGATGGGAGGCAGACAACCAGGTTTTTCCTGATTTTACTAGCAGCATTACTGCGGTCATGCATATTAATGTAGTTGGAGGAGCTCTGGTAGGATGTAGCCAGGCAAATGCCAGGCGCGGCAAAAATTACCCATCCTGGACTGTTCTGAAAGGGACAATGATAGAGAAACTCCCACCCACCAGTGGGACAGTGTTTTGCTTATTGTTCAGTGAGTTTGCTTTCTCAACACCTGGGTTCCATTGAAGTTTAGTTCCAAAATAAAAAAACCTAGCTATCTAAGAGACTGAGCGAAAGCACGCTGAGGTTAAAAATTTCAAGGAGGTTTTTGTTTTTCATTTTTTTGGTTTTGATTTGTTGTTTTTCTTCCTGAATTGTTCCTAGGATATTTGAAATTACTATTAGAATCTCTCCTACCATTTTCTTCTTCTTCTTTTTTTAATGTTCTAAAGTCTTTGCATTTTCTTTTTTCTTTTTTTTTTAAGACTTTATTTATTTATTTGACAGAGATCACAAGCAGAGAGAAAGGAGGAAGCAGGCTCCCCACTGAGCAGAGAGCCCGATGTGGGACTTGATCCCAAGACCCCGAGATCATGACCTGAGCCGGAGGCAGAGGCTTTAACCCACTGAGCCACTCAGGCGCCCCTCTCCTACCATTTTTGACCTCCGTAAAAACCACACACATGCTGACTGACTCCTTAGGTTTAATTACGTTTATTACTATCCCTGCCATCACGCACCCCGCCCAGCCCCTGGAAGATTTGCCTCACACTGCCCCCCTACCCCAACCCAGCTAGAACATCAGGGAGCCCTATGTGGTAGTGGTTGGTGGTGCTGTTTGGCTATCAAGTTTGAACCAATCAGTCTCCTCTAATAATTAACAGGTTTTAAATGTGATTACTTGTGTGCCTTGCACATGCCAGTCAGGGGCTTAGCTACCAGCAGCAGATAAGGGAGGGCAGACCAAAGACCAGGTTAGCCTAGGATCCACCCGATGGGCTCTGCTGTTGACACCTGCACCCTCACCGCCCCCTCAAAGTGTCACCTCCCCTGCTCTGGCTTTGCTATGAAGAGTCTGTCCCTGCCCCCAAGTTTAGCCTGACCTTCTGCAGATACAGTCTCCGCAGGAACAACTGCCTAGACCGCAGGCCCACTAACAGCGTGGGAGAGGGAGCCCCTGCCTGCTCTCTTTGGTGCAGTGTAATGGGAGATAGAGCAGGAAGGGAGAATTCCTCCATGTGGGAACAGTATTGGGGATTGGAGAGCCCTGCCCCATGAAAGTGTCCACTCCTGTATTATAAAAACCTGAGTTAGTAAATATTTCTCTGTATGTTGGAAAATGGTTCTTACTGTCTAAAACAAGGACTTATTTTGTACATGATTTTTTTCTTTCAGATGGCAGTGAAATTCCAGCTTCGACCTTGATGGATATTTTGTTAATGAATGATTTTAAGCTTGTCATTAACAAAATAACATATGATGTACAGTGCCCCAAGAAAGGTAAGAGACACAGCTAGACAACTATCTTTTTTCCTAAGATTTTTAAAATTTATTTGACAAGAGCACAAGTAAGCAGAGTGGCAGGCAGAGGGAGAGAGAGAAGCAGGCTCTCTGCTGAGCAGGGAGCCTGACACGGGGCTCGATCCCAGGACCTTGGAGTCATGACCTGAGCTGAAGGCAGCTGCTTAACCAACTGAGCCACCCAGGTGCCCACTAGGCAATTATCTTAACATTTCCCTTTAGTTGTGGGGCTTTTACAGGGAGCAAGCATAAGAACCTTCTTAATTGACCAAATCACCAAGGATGCTTTGGAGAACTGATGTTTATGCTTTTCTCTGTTGCCCAACAAGGCCTTGTAGTGTCGTATCTTTTTTTACACTTACAAGACTTCACATTAGGATCTTGAATGCTTAAGCTGACATTATTGGATTAAGAAGAAGTGGGCCTGAAAATCATGAATCCATGTGTGTATCATATAGCGCTTAACTCTTTTTTCAAAAACAGGCTTGGGGCACCTGGGTGGCTCAGTGGGTTAAGCCTCTGCCTTCGGCTCAGGTTATGAACTCAGGGTTCTGGGATCAAGCCCCGCATTGGGCTCTCTACTCGGCGGGGAGCCTGCTTCCTCTTCTCTCTCTGCCTGCTTCTCTGCCTACTTGTGATCTCTGTCAAATAAATAAATAAAATATTGAAAAAAAAAACAGGCTTGATTTTTTTCAAGTAGTTTTAGTAGGTTCACAGGAAGATTGAACAGATAGGATACAGTTCCCATATACCCTGTCCCCTCCCCGTAACCTCCCTCACTGTCAGGCACTACATTTGTTACAATCCATGAGCCTGCGCTGGCCCCTCATTATTACTCAAAGTTCGTAGTTGACATTAGGGTTCTGATAAATGTCTACTGACATATATCCACCATTGTAGTATCACACAGAGTAATTCCCCTACCCAAAAGTCCTCTGTGATCTGCCTGATCCCTCCCACCCACCACCCCACAACCATCGGCAACCACTAAAGTGTTTACTGTCTCCATAGTTTTGTCTTTTTCTGAATGTCAGATAGTTGGTATCATACAGTATGTAGTATTTGTAGGTTTTTGTGTGGACATCAGTTTTTGATGCATTTGGGTAAATACCAAGAAGCGTGAGTGCTGGATTGTATGTTGAGAGTATGTTTAGTTTTGTAAGAAACTGGCAAACTTTCTTCCAAAGTGGTTGTACCATTTTGCATGCCCATCAGCAGTGAGTGAGAGTTCCTGCTGCTCCACATCCTTGACAGCTTTTAGCGTCGTCGGTGTTTGGGATTTTGGCCATTCTAATAGGTGTGTAATAGCTTGTTTTTTTTTAACTTGTACTTGCTTAATGGCATACGACTTCAGATGCTTACTGTATTCTTTGGTGAGGTGTCTCTTCAAGTCTTTGTGTCATTTTTTAAAGCAGGTTGTCCAATTTTTAAATTGTTTTAAGATGGTTTTGCATATTTTATTTTTTTACATTTATTATTTTTTTAAGGTTACTTATTTATTTATTTGACAGAGAGAGAGTGATCACAAGTAGGCAGAGAGACAGGCAGAGAGAGAGGGGGAAGCAGGCTCCCTGCTTAGCAGAGATCCCGATGCAGGGCTCGATCCCAGGACCCTGAGATCATGACCTGAGCTGAAGGCAGAGGCTTAACCCACTGAGCCACCCAGGTGCCCCTTTACATTTATTTTTAAAGATTTTATTTATTTATTTGACAGAGGTCACAAGTAGGAAGAGAGGCAGGCAGAGAGAAAGGGGGAAGCAGGCTCCCTGCTGAACAGAGAGCCCAATGTGGGGCTTGATCCCAGGACCCTAAGATCATGACCTGAGCTGAAGTCAAAGGCTTAACCCACTGAGCCACCCAGGTGCCCAGGTTTTGCACATTTTAGATAACAGTTCATTATCAGATCTCTCCTTTGCAAATATTTTTTCCCCAATCTGTAGCTTGTCTTCTCATTCTGTTGGCATTGTCTCTTGTGGAGCCGACATTTTAGTTTTAATGAAGCCCAGTATATTATTTATTCCTTTCATGGACTATACCTTTGGTGTATATATCAGGTCATCCTCATAGCCAGAATCATCTAGGTTTTCTCCTATATTCTAGGAGTTGTATAGTTTCACATTTTACATTTAAGTCTATGATCCATTTTGAGTAAATTTTTTTGGAGGGCATAAGGTTTGAATTTAGATTCTTTCTTTCTGTTTGTTTTTGCATGTGAATGTCTAATTCTTCCAGCACCTTTGTTGAAAAGACTGTCTTTGCTCTACTGTATTGCCTTTGCTCCTTTGTCGAAGATCAGTTGACTCTATGTGGGTCTGTTTCTGGGCTCTCTGTTCGATTTCATTGATCTGCTGGTGTATTCTTTTACCAATACCAGGCTCTCTTGACCACTGTAGCTTTATAGTAAGTCTTGCAATTGAATGGAGTCAGTTCACTGACTTCATTCTTCTTCCATACCAAGTTGGCTAGTCTTAGGTCTTTTGACTTCCAATGTAAACTTTAGAATCCGTTTGTTGATATCAACAAAGTATCTTCCTGGGATCTTGATTGGGACTGTGTTGAATGTATAGATAAATTTGGGAAGAACTGATAATCTTGTCAGTGTTGAGTCTTGCTTCCCATGAACATAGAGTATCTCTCCATTTACTTAGTTCTTCTTTGATGTCTTTCACCAGAATTTTATAGTTTTCCTTATAAGGATCTTGATCGTAGCTTGTTACATTTATACCTATTTCAGTTTTTTAGGTGCTGATATAAATGGTAACATGTTTTAATTTCCAAATTCCACTTGTTGATATACGATACATGTACATATAAGCATTGGATACGTTTTTGCTGGTATTACTTTGAACAGACTGTTGTTAGATCAGTTAATAAGCGAAAGGAAATATAAGTTTTAATTTTGTCTTCCCTTACTCCCTCTTTAACATAGTTCCTTTATTTACATAGATCTGGGTTTCTGACCTTGCATCATTGTCCTCCCTTCACTTTTAACAGCTTTCACTAGGCGGGGCTACTGGCCCCATTTTTTGTTCTCAACTTTTGTTTGAGAAAGTCTTCATTTCTCCACTTTGGCAGAATAATTGGGTGGGCTACAGAATTCTAGGTTTGTGGTTTTTTCCCTCACATTGACATAAAATGAACACACCTTTTAGAATTTCTAGAAGGAGGAGGATTGTATTGGAGTCCAGGTTAAGACAGCTGCCCAGGATATGCAGTCTTCACAAAGCAGATGGTGCTGTGTCAAAGGACATTTGCTGCAGGTTATTTACTTTTTTTTGCATAAAAAGTTACAGGTCATTAGACCAAGGACATTTCAGAAAGTTGCTGACATTAAGTTTCTAGTATATTCAGAGCTATTGGACTTTAATCCTATGTGAGCCAGGGAAGTTTCTTCCTTTTTCTTTTGAGTTCAAAATGCTCTTTTGGGGTTGTCTTCTTTTTTTTTTTTTTTTTTTTTTTTTTTTTACGATTTCATCTGTCTATTTGACAGAGACCACAAGTAGGCAGAGAGGCAGGCAGAGAGAGGGAGGGGGAAGAGGGAAGGGGGAAGCAGGCTTGCCGCAGAGCAGAGAGCCTTATGTGGGGCTCAGTCTCATGACCCTGGGATTATGACCTGAGCTAAAGGCAACCATTTAACTGACTGAGCCACCCAGGTGCCCCTGGGTTGTTTTCTTTAACAAAGCAGATGTACAGCATGTGCTGAGGGCAGAAGCAGACACTGCTTTGAGGTTTTGCCAAGTCGTTCTGACCTTGGTAAATGGTAAAGTGTAGGTCCTAAGACACAAAGTTGAAATTTTCTTTTATCACTCTCAACGGTGAGTTTTCCCTCTGTCTCCTCCTTGCTGGTGTCGTCTCCAGGAGTCAGGTGTAATTTTTATTTGTGTTCTTTGGTAGGTAAGGCATTCTTTCCTCTGGTTCCTTTTAAGGTTTTTTTTTCTTTATCTTTGATTTTCTGCAGTTTGAATATGTTACGCCTTCTTGCTTTTTTTTTTTTTTCTCTTGTCATATACTTATGTGTTGGGTAGTAGATGCTGAAGCAAGTAGGTGTTTGATATGAGGTATATTATATGTGTGTCCGGCGAAGAGACTGCTTGCTGTTTGCAGTAGTGGTAGGTATCAGAGACTTGAGTTTCTTCTAGTGCCCTTGTTTTTCTCTTCCCTGTTGTCTTTGGATTTCCCTGGAAATTCTTTTTTGGAGTCTGCGTCTTGCAAAGAACAGCAGGGCTGGTGATGTAGTTGTAAGGTCTTGGGGGTAAGGGGAGAAGTATCCTATAAACCTATGTTGAATTGCGGGTGTTGTATTAGCCAGAATTCCTGGGCTGCAACTTTGAGAAGAGTTTCTTAGCCTTTTTATTTTTCCCTCCTTTATGTGAGACGGGAAGGCTGGAGGGGGGCTGCAGTCGGCTGGCTGACCTTCTCCCAAGCCAGATAAGGATCTGGTGAAGCTGTTTCCTTGCTGTGGAGAAAGTTATGCTGGGGGCTGATTCAGAATGGTTACTTTTCCCCTCTCCCTGCTCCAAGCACCAAGTTATGTGTGATCTCTGACCTTCACTGTGAGAACCTGGTAGGGCTCCTGGAGGTAAAACTCACGAATGTGTTTTTGTTTTCAAACCGGTCCACGCCGAGCCTCAGGCAAATCACCATTTATGTTTAAGTGTTCCTGCCACTATTGGCTGGGGAGGCTTCTGTTCCCAGTAAGCTGTGAACATAGACTGCAGCAGGAAGGAATTAGTAAGTCTATGCCTTAATAAATAGATGGCAAAATAAATAGATCAATAAATAAGGGAAGGCTCTTGTTCATAGTTAGGATGCTCAGTGTTAACTGGTAAATGTTGGGGAGGGCTGCGGGAATCCAAAAGTCCTCTTGCAGCCAGATTCTCCCAATTCTGCCTCAGCCAAGAATTCTTGGTGAGAAGAATGGTGCCGGTGAGAAGGGGATAGGGTAGGGGAGGGGATTTAGATTAAAAAGGAATAAATGCTAACAATGAAGAAATGGGAGTAAGTCCCAAGGAACTTAAGGGGGCTCCCACTAGTGGTTAACTGGTACAGTTGAACACCAGGACTCCCATATCTTGTGACTTGCCTCCATTTTTATTTCAAGCTTTTTCTTATTTTCTGGTGTAAGGTGGTCCAGGCTGATCTTGTACCCCAGAGTTGGTGTCGGCCACTTCTCTGAAGATCCCTTGAAGAGAAAAATATATTTTTAAATTTTGTGTGTTTGAAAATTTTACAGAATTTTCTAACACAAACAAGAATAGAGAAATTAAAATGAATCCGTTCTTTCAACAGCTGTGAACTTTCTTCTACTGTTAATTCTTCTTAAAAATCAGGGCAGTATTTAACCTCAAAGGGAGAAGGATGGTGGAAGTTGAGAAATACAGAAAGGGAAATCCCTGTGAAGGTAGAAAGTTCATGTTCAGTGAGTCCCCAGTACTCTGGAAGGCCTGCTGCTTCCTTTCTCTGGGTTGAGTATTTGAGAAAACAAGTGGAAATAAATGATTTTTTTTTTTCAAGGGCATCTCTTTGTTCTCCTTGACTTTCCTCTCCTGCAAGCCCCAACATGTCACAAGCCTTAGGTCCCCGGGGACTAAACTGAGGCCTCCCTCCTGCCTGCTCATTGGGAGGAGAGCCTTCTCCCTGCCCGGGAGGGGGGTTTGCTGAGATTGCACTCCGGGTGCGTCCCACGCCTCCCTGGCCTCCGGTTTACCAGGTTCCTCGCTGAACACCGAGTTGGACTGACTCAGTCTCACAGAGGGAATTCAGCTAATGGGCACAGGAGATACAGTTGGAAGAAAGATGACAGAGGAATTATACTGGACTGATAGAAAATTCAGTTTGTAAAATTATAAATTTGGAGTTAAAAAATGTATTTAAACTCTGTCTTTTCTAAAAGCATTGGCCAAGTTAGATTTGAAAATTTAGGATATGAAAATGAAATCCACATTGAAGACACCTGTAAAAGGAATAAACAGCTTCTGGTTTTTTGTTAGGTGATAACACAGACAAATGTTTATTTATTTAGAGAAATGTTTGAATTGGTAATACAACATACAAATTTAGCTGTACCATTTTTTCTGAAAGACTATAGCTTGTCACTGAACTCAGATAAACATTTTGTGTCACATAACAAAGATCCTCTCTTTGACCATACTTGAGCCAGGCACCTCTGAGCCCTCTTCTTGACTAGACCTCAGCCTTGACCTAGAAAAAAGATTGCAGATTCTCCACACAAATGATTTTGTTCACCCACTACCCCTAAGAGACTTGAACAGACACCTGCATGGTTTCTGCAGCTCACGGGCCTATCCCTAGGATTAGACTACAGCCCTCCTAAAATCCTTGCCTGGGAAAGTGCAACACTGTCGGCAGAACTTCCTGTTTGTTCAGGGAAAACCTGGTGATCGGAAGACAGGTCCCTGAACCCCCTCTTACAGCAGTTACTTGGGAAAGCTTGCAATTATAAATCCATCCTCAGTGGCTTTGAAGTGTACAGCTTCTACCGTCCGGAACTGTCATCTCAAGGACCTGAGAAACTACTGTTTGAAACGCTGACGACCAGGGAGGGAACTCTTGCTCTCCATGCCAGCTGGGTAGCTGCCTTGCTCGGACTTGCACGGGGCCCTCTCTGTTGGTTTCTTTTCCGCCTAAGTGCTCATCAACAACACAAACAGTCTAGTCACATTAACCAACAACCTTCACGCCTGATTTTTGTAGATTTCTCCTTCCCTGACTCTGCTTAAGCCCCTGACATCCCCCCTTCCCTTGTCCCTGAAAACAGCAGCCACCTCTGCACAAACAGAAATCTGAGCTCAGTTTACCCTGCAGCCTCTCCCTCATCGCAGTGGTTACTGATTAAAATCTATCCTGATTCCTTTAGCGTCTGGCTTAGTCTGTCCTGGATATGCTCCACAGCTAGCGACAGAATTGCGTCCCATCTATACCTTTCTTCTATATGTAGACCTTTATTTATTTATTTATTTATTTATTCATTCATTCATTCATTTATTCATTCATTTATTTATTTATTTAATATTTTTAAAATAGCATTACATTTCCCATCAAAACAAAAGGGCTCTGACTGTTCTACAAATCTCAGAAGCCTAGAAGGAAGGGAACTTCGACTTCTCACTTCTTCCTGGCAGCTGTAGCCTGGAATGTAGAAGGGATTAAAGACCATGATAATGTCGGGGCGCCTGGGTGGCTCAGTGGGTTAAGCCGCTGCCTTCGGCTCAGGTCATGATCTCAGGGTCCTGGGATCGAGTCCCGCATCGGGTTCTCTGCTCAGCAGGGAGCCTGCTTCCCTCTCTCTCTCTGCCTGCTTCTCTGTCTACTTGTGATCTCTCTCTCTGTCAAATAAATAAATAAAATCTTTAAAAAAAAAAAAAAAGACCATGATAATGTCTTGGAGGCTGTGTGGAGATAAAAGGGAAAAGACTGGAGCCCTGCTGGTGCTGGAGGCTCACTGGAGGCTCACAGAGCTAGTCCTTAACCTGGGGTCCTAAGCCTCCCTGGGCAGCAGGTGTGCATGACTGGCCGGCAGACCCGTCCCACCTCGCACCCCGCACCCCGCCCCCTGCCCCCGGCCCCAGTTCTCCTGTAGTGCTGGGCAACAGTTGTGGTCCTCAGGAAAGGAGCACTGCAACCCAGTTTGTGGAAGTTTGTGGGAGTTTATTGATCCAAAGAGGCAGAAGGAAGAGAAATCCATAGGCAAAAGAACTTTGTTAATAACTTAGGAACTGACTTCCTTTCTTCTCAGACCTACATTTTGCTGAAAAGAACTTACACTTTAATTGCTTTTCAAAATGTATATTATACGTATTATACTATCATTTACATGTTTTTATACCAGCTTCCCTCCCCGTGCATCCTAAAGTAATTTTTGGATAGATGGCTGGGGTCTAAGTGGGGAGGGATCTTAGGTTGAAGTCAGGTGTAAAAATAACCATAAGGAGAGCACTTGTGATGAGCACTGGGGGTTGTACATAAGTGACGAATCACTAAATTCTACTCCTGTAACCAATATTACACTAGATGTTAAGTAACTAGAATTTAAATAAAAACTTGAAACAATGACAAAATGAACCCATAAACTCTAAAGTGTTACTTTACAAACAAGGTGAGGCATGCACCTGGATTCTGATAGATGGCTACCTTTTCCTATATGAAGATTTTTAATGAAACAGTAAAGTCATATTACCCAAGAAAAAAAAAGACAAAAAACATAATGAAGTTTAAGCCTACTGTCTAATAATTTGTCATTCCTGGCTTTGTTTCTGTGGGAGGGACAAATCACCTGAGACAAGAAGAAAGGCCAATCCCAGATGCCTCCCTAGGGCTTGGAGTGCCCAGGCCGCCAGCCACGGGCACACAGGTTGGGTTCCCTGGACTCGGAGAGCCTGGAGGAAGAAGTGTGGTAACTGTCTTACGTATCCTTTGTGTCTTCTCTCAGAGAAACTGAGTATGGAACATGCTACAGAGATGGATAATGTGAAATCCTTGGTTCACAGACTGTTCACGGCTTTGCACTTAGAAGAGTTTCAGAAAAAGAGAGAGCACCACTTACTGGAGAGAATTGACCACCTGAAGGGACAGCTGCAGCCTCTTGAACAGGTTAGGAAGCATCACCGTTGAGGCTCTTTGAAAATAATACTGTTGATTGAGCGCTTGCTAAGTGAACATTTTGGGGAACGCCCTACATAGGCTCGCTTTCTCCTTCAGTCCTCACAGTGAGCCTGTGTGTACTGTTGCCTCTCAGGCGCAGAGACCGCGAAGGTGCAGAGCTAGTGCATGGCGGCCCCACTGGAGCCGCCATCTTGAACAGTGTGTGCGCTGCCTTCCGCCACTGGCCACACTGTCTCTGTGAATGAGGATCAGATGGGCCTGGATGTACCAGCTGCAGCATTCCTGGTTTCTTTTTGGGAGAACAGGCCCGTGGCCCCAGCTCTGCTTACCATACAGACAGCTGGAAAGTTAGCAATGGCTTCCTAACATCCGAAGTTAATCACTGATGGAGGGGAAAAAATAATAACTTTTTGGGGGAGGCAGGGTTGGAGTCTGTTTTAAGGGAAAAAACGGCATCTCCTAAACCTCCGATCCCCTCTGACTTTTAAAACCAGATGGGTGTCTTCTGTGTATCCTCGTATCTGAATAGGAAGTTTCTGGAAATAAACTTTTTTAATAGTATCGTCTAAGGATACCTAGGAGATGGCAGAGTGATGGACTTTGAAATTTTATTTGTTGGATTGTGTGTACCCACATTTTTATTTTTCACTTTTTAAAAAGTTGGTGATATATTTACTCGTATTAAGATTTGAAAATCAGGAAAGGTGCCAGTGGAAAGTTTTCCTCCTACTGCCATATCCCCACGCCTGTGGATCATTTTAGATTTTCTTCATCTGTGTATACACAAGTCAAATACATTATTTTGTTCCCTTTTTCAGAAAAGGGCATACACTGTTATCTACTGTTCTCCCTCCCCTTTTTTCACCAGCAGTGTATGCTGGAAGGATCTCTGCATGGGTACATGGTTTCCTCGATACTGCTGCATAATAGCTTGGTAGATGTAGGCACAATGTTAGTCTTTTACTCTTGAGCACCTGAAATGGACCGTGTGTGAGCAAGGCTACCTACAGGATGCATTGCTAGAAGCGCAGTTGCTGGGTCAGAGAGAATAGGCCTATCATTTCAGGCTTCAGAAGACAGCGTCTTGAGTTTTCCATTGTATACCCTTCTATACTACTTAATTTTTTCTCCCCACAAGCAGATATTACCTTTATATTAAAAAAAATGGCTCATTTAATGAACTGAATTGGAAATAAGTGATCACTCACGAATGTGTCTGTTTTATAACTTGTCCCTAAATTAGACCTCATTAATATAATCAGATAGGTGTTACTTTACTTTTGTTCCTTTTTTTCTTTCCCCGTGACTGGGTACCCTGTAAGCTGAACCAGGCTGGTTTTGCCCCTTAGATAAAAGCTGGCATCGAAGCTCGCTCAGAAGCCAAAACCAGTGGACTTTTGTGGACCGGGTTAGCCTTGCTGTCCGTTCAGGGCGGGGCGTTGGCCTGGCTCACTTGGTGGGTGTACTCCTGGGATATCATGGAACCGGTGACATACTTCATCACATTTGCAAATTCCATGGTCTTTTTTGCATACTTTATCGTCACTCGCCAGGTGAGTAGTTTGTTAGGAAAATGGTAAGTTAGAACATGTTTTGCAAATAATTCCATATCCAACTGAAGTAATGAGCAATAAAACCCTTTTTATTTACTGAATTGCTCTCTGGGTCTGTATAAGCTGATAAATTCTGTTGTTGTTTTTCACAAGGATAGTGCATATACAGCACAGAAAACCGATAACCTCTGTAGAGAAATAAATAGTACAACTCACAAATTTCTCCATGGAGATAAACACATCAAATTGTGTTCTGTGTCTTTAGAAATAAAATTGAATATGTATTGCAAAAACACTCAGTAACTTTAGCTTTCATTGCATGATTATTTTGCCAAAACAGTTTCCTTTTTCCCCTTTCTATCCCAATATGTGTGATTCCTCTTCCCAGCTTGCTTGCTTTTGAGAACAGCCGCTGATCTCAAGCAAGATGAAATGTTTTCCTTGTGTTGCCTTATGCTTCCTCTGTTGGCCACTGCAAATATTTTACTCATCTGCCTTCTTTTGCTTTAGTGTTGCTAAGGCAAGTGTCTTTCTTTCAGAGACATTATGTTCATTTAAAACATGTTCTTTTTTTCTCCCTCCTTTTTTCCTTGTAGGATTATACTTACTCAGCTGTTAAAAGGAGGCAGTTTCTGCACTTCTTCCATAAGAAATCAAAGAAAGAACATTTTGATGTGGTGCAGTACAACAAGTTAAAAGAAGATCTTGCTAAGGTACCCTGTCGGAAATACGACCTCTTGTGACTGGTCGTATTTGGGCTCTTTGGGAGCTAGAACATAGTATCAGGGAAATCCCCAAGTTCAAGCTTGGTCCTCAGTAGACTTCTGTGTACTCTGCTTTACTCAGCGAAACAGTTGATGTTTCAGTTGATGCTCAGTGAAACTGTGTGATGCTAATTTCACATCCTACAGTTTTGGTTTTGACTCCCATATTCTGCATGGGGATGTCTTTTAATGTGTGGGGGGAAACGTCCTAAATGACTTTGAGATAGTAAAATAATAGTTTCCAGTAGCAGTTCTTATTTTTTATTTCTATTTCTATTTCTGATTTCTATTCACATTCTGAGTATGTGTTTTTATTATTTATTTTTATTTTTTATTTTATTTTGTTTTAAGATTTTGTTTATTTATTTGACAGAGAGAGAGATCACAAGTAGGCAGAGAGAGCGGAGGAAGCAGGCTCCCTGCTGAGCAGAGAGCCTGATGCGGGGCTCGATCCCAGGACCCTGAGATCATGACCTGAGTTGAAGGCAGAGGCTCAACCCACTGAGCCACCCAGGCGTCCCTGAGTATGTGTTTTTAAAGAAAACTGTCCAATATCCAGCTCAACTTTTTTCCTCTTCCCTTTTTTTTTTTTTTTTTTTAAATTTTTATTTTGGAGCAGAGGCACAGGAAGAGGGAGAGAATCTTAAGCAGGCTCCATGCCCAGCACAGAGCCTGATGCGGGGCTGGATCTCACAACCCTGAGATCATGACCTGAGCCGAAATCAGAGTTGGAAGCTCAGCCAACTGAGCCAGGCAGGCACCCCTCAAGTCCAACTTTTAAGAACATAAAGTAGACTTTTAGGAAGATGAACACCAGTAAAACATGTTAAGCTTTTTAAAGGTATTTATAACTTCTCCTCCTTAAAAATAAGAGAGTCAACATGGATTCCTCATTTCATCTTTTCCATCTTTCTGGTGAGAAAATCGAGGTGCTTAGTTACTTGCCCAGGTATTATACTGTTAGAAAGTGGGGAGACAAGGCTATGAACCCACCAGCCTGACTCTGGAGCCTGTGCTCTCATGGTCTTCCACATAATCTGTATCTCAGGCAGCTTTTACTCTGGCCTCTCAGTGGACTCATTAGCTTGATTCAGATGCTACACGCTTCTTAACACATTAACTAGATTTTTATTTTTTCTTAGTAATTTTACAAGAAAAAAGTTTCAGTAAAAATCTCTTCCATTGACTAATCCATGCTCCTTTAATAGCCAATATTCATAATGTCTCTTGTTACCTGTAACATTCTAAACTACCCATCTTTCATTAAAAAAACAAGTTCTAGAATTCAACTTGTAATCCAAGAGTTGGGGATGATAAAACCTTTAACAATTTTTAAAATTTTCAAAAATCACTACTTAAGAAAAATATTATTTTTAATTGGCGGGTACTCTTACATTTGAATGATATAATCCAAGGAGGCTAAAGGATGGATGTTCTTCCCACTGGTTGATAGTCCTGGGAGTTTAAGATTTCAGGTAGCACCTATGGGGGTGCCTGGGTGGCTCAGTGGGTCAAGCATCTGCCTTCGGCTCAGGTCATGATCTCAGGGTCCTGGGATCGAGCCCCGCATCAGGCTCCCTGCTCACTGGGGAGCGTGCAGCCTTCTCCCTCCGCCTGCTGCTCCCCCTGCTTGTCCTCTCTCTCTCTGTCTCTCAAATAAATAAATAACATCTTTTAAAAAAAAATAGCACCTATGAAGTATTCTTTTAAGGCAGTAATGTTGAGGAAGAAGGGAGAATGATTGGTCCCAGTGTTTTTCTTTTCAAATAAGAACTGGAAAAACCATTATAAAAGAAACAGCAAATAGCAAGAACTTGAAGGATATATTAGAAGCCTTAAACTCTTTTCAGAAAGGATCCCTGTTCATCAAAATACTGTAGATATTTGCCATTAGTAGTTTCAATAGATTTATTAACCTAAGGATGCATTAAATTTATAGAATTCCTCTCCTGCAGTAATGCTGTTTCTCGTTCTCTTTGATCACATACTTTTTTCTTTTTCCCGTTGACAGGCTACAGAATCCCTGAAACAGGTGCGCCACTCCCTCTGTTTGCGAATGCAAGGAGAGGAAATCAGTGAAAAGAATTAATCTTAGATTTTTAAATGTCATTGAATTTTTCCAGTGTGTGTTGATTCTGCAACTTAGAAACTGGAACTTTTTGAGTCCCATAGTTCCTTTGAATTTGATTGTTTCATTGTCTTTTGTCAATTAAAAAAAAATGCTTGCAAAAACACAGGTATTCTTTGAAGTTCTCACTTGAGATTTTTGGTTTGTGGATTCACATGACTTTTCGGGGATTAATGCCAGAAGGAGCTTGGCCGAGTCAGTCCAAGTCAGAGCGGCTGCGGCTGGGGCTGGGGCTTGGAACTTGAGCTAAGCGTCCTCGTCCTCAGACATTGTGTTCATTCTCCCTGTGAGGGGGAATGGTCAGGGTGCGTGGAATTCACTCTCATTCTTCGGCTTCCTTTAGAATTGTCTTGTCATTAATTTATTTTTAAATACATGATTGTTCCAAGACCTTGATCATTAAACATAGCTAAAATTATCATAAAATGTCATTTGAAACATTTCAAGTAATATCTACTGAGATAGATAGCGTTTATATGCTGTCAAATACTGATGCAAGCTTTTACGTATACGTTATTTGTAATCCTATAATCCTATGAGAGTAGCTGTTTTTAATTCCAGTTTCGTAATAAGGAAATGGAGGTATGGAGAGGCTAGTTAGTCCAAGTGCACAGAGCCAGATTTCAGCACGTACTCAGAGAAGATGATAAATCTTCATGCATTTACAACTAATGGTATTTGGTCCATTGTCCAGGATTTCAGGGCCTCTGGGCCAGAAAGGGTGATGGTGATAATCTGATATTAGAGATTTGCTATTTAAAAAAAAACACCCCAAAGCTCCCAGTGTTTTCAGAGTTTGTCTTTCAATCAAATCAGATTCAAACTTCCTGTATGCAAACTGGAACAGTGCACAGTAACCACTTGCTGTGTTGTCAGTGTCTTGAAACATGGAGATTTTGAATCACTACTATATTGGTGTCTTAGAACTAAACTAAGAGGATGCACTAGTATGTTTTTATAATGAGTATCACCAGGTTAAGCATTATGACGAGTCCTTAGAACATGTTCTACCTTTGAACTCTATTCCTAGGGAGACAAGACCATCAGTACGATTAGATCAGAGTTCAGAGAAACCACTTGGGAAAGGTGGGCCTTGCCTTTCGGGTGGAATTTGGAACCAAAGGGAAGCATTTCAGGTGGAGATATAACATGGGAGGAGCAGGGGAATCCTGAACTTGGTCTTGGCTCTGTATTGGTCATTCATATGGATGGGAATCAATTTCTCCCAAACTCCTGTTTATGTTAATATTTTGACTTCTTCCCATGAGTCACACGTGTTCTTACTGGCATCTAGAATGGTGAATCCTTTCCAGAGGATTTTCATTGACTTTGTCCAGATCCATCAGAGGAATCACTGTCTATGGCAGCTACAGCCTTACAAAATGTACTTCTTAAATATTGACTTGGAAGTTGAAATGACTCCTTGATCCATGGGTTGCAGAATGAATGTTGTGTTAGCCGAATTGAAAACCTTAATCTCACTGTGCATCTCCATAAGAGCTTTGGGTGACCAGGTCCATTGTCAGTGAGCAGTAATATTTTGAAAAGAAACTTCTCATTTCTTTTTTTTTTAGCAGTCGGTCTCAAAAGTGATCTTAAATATTCAGTAAACCATTTTGTAGACAGCTGTGCTATCACTCAGGCTTTGTTTTTCCATTTACAGAGCTCAGGAAGAGTAGATTTAGCATAATTCTGAAGGGCCCTAGCTGGGATTTTCCGAATGGTAACCAGCTTCATCAGCCCCTCACAAGAGAGTCAGCCTGTCCTTTGAAGCTTTGAAGTCAGGTGCACTGACTTCTGTCTAGCTATGGAAGTCCGAGATGGCATCTTCTTGCAAGAGGGCTGTTTCATCTACACTGAAAATCTGTTGTGTGGTCACCTTCATGAATCATCTGAGCTAGATCTTCTGGAAAACTGTCAGCTTCTCCATCAGCACCTGCTGCTTCATCTTGCACTTTTATGTAATGGAGATGGCTTCTTTCTTCAAACCTCAGAACCAGCCAACCTCTGCTGGCTTTTGCCTTCTCTTTGGCAGGTTTCTCACTTCTCTCAGCCTTCACAGAAGTGAAGAGAGTTACAGTCTTGCTCTGGATTCAGCTTATACTGGCTTAAGGGAATGCTGTGGTGGGTTTGATCTTCTGTCCAAATCACTCAAACTTTCTGTCTATCAGCAGTAAGGCCGTTCCACTTTCTTATAGCTCCTGTATTTACTGTCATTTCCTTCGAGAACTTTGTCCTTGCATTCACAACTTGGCTGTGTGGCCCAAGAGGCCTTGTTTTTGGCCCATCTTGGCTTTTAACATGCCTTCCTGACCAAGCTTCATTATTTCTACCCTTTGAGTTAAAGTGAGAAACCTAGACCCTTCCCTTCACCTGAATACTTAGGCCTATTAATAATCCTACAGTGGCCTCTACTTTCAGATTTGTTGTGGGTCAGGAAGTAGGGAAGCCCGAGGAGGGGAGAGAATGGCTAGTCAGTGGAGCAATGAGAAGACACACATTTAATAAGTTGCTGTCATAGATAGGTGTTATTCATGGCACCCCAAAACCATTATAACAGTAAGCTCAGAGATCACAGATCACCAAAACAAATACAGTAACTACAAAGTCTGACCTATGAGAATTACCAAAATCATGAGACACACAAGATGAGCGAATACTTTTGGGAAAATGGTGCCAATAGACTTGCTTAATGCAGAGCTGCCACAGACCTTTGGTTGGTTAAAAACAAACCTGCAAAGCATGAAAAGATGAGATATGCCTGTACACATCTTCTTTATCCATTCATCTCTTGAGGGACACTTAGGTTGCTTCTATAGCTTAGCAAATTATAAATAATGCTGCAGTGATTAGAGAGATACATATATTGTTTTGAATTAGTGGTTTTGTGTTCTTTGGTAATTCTAGTAGGAGAATTACTGGATCGTATGGTATTAATATTTTTCACTTTTTGAGCGGACTCCATGCTGTTTTTCATAGTGGCTGCACCAATTTACATTCCCACCAGCAGTGCACAAGGGTTGCCTTTCCTCTACATCCTGACCAGCGCTTATTGTTTTTTTGATGATAGGCGTGCTGACTGTTGGGAGGTGATAGCTTATTGTGGCTGATTTGCATTTCCCTGATGAGTGATGTTGAGCATCTTTTCATGTGTCTGTTGGCCATTTGTATGTCTCCTTTGGAAGAATGTCTATTCAGGTCCTCTAACCATTTTTAATTCGGATTGGTTTTTGTTTCCTTGGTGGTGAAGTGAATGAGTTCTTTATATAATGTCAATATTAACCCTTTATCAGGTATGTAACTTGTAAATACCTTCTCCCATTCAGTAGTTTGCCTTTTTGTTTCATTGGCTTCCTTTGTTGTGTAAAAGCTGCTTAGTCTGATATAGTCCTATTTGTTTTTGCTTTTGTTGCCCTTGCCTGGGAGCAGAAACTCAGACCAAATGTGCAAGAGCTTTCTGCCTGTATTTTCCTCTAGTTTTATAGTTTCAGTTCTCACATTCATGTCTTCAGTCCACTTTGATTTTATTTTTATATATGGTGTAAGAAGTGGTCCAGTTTCCTTCTTTTCCATGTAGCTCTCTAGTTTCTCAGCACCATTTATTTAAGACTTCGTTTTTTCTTAAAAACTTTGAGAGAGACAGATAGAGGGAGGTAGAGGGAGAGAGAATCTGAAGCACACCATGTGCTAAGTAGAGCCCAACATGGGGCTCAATCCCAAGATCCCATGCTCATGACCTGAGCCGAAACCAAGAGTTGGACACTTAACCAGCTGAGCCACCCAGATGCCCCTTTAAGAGACTTTTTTCCCATTGTATGTTCTTGCTATCTTTGTCAAAGATTATTTGATTGTGGGCTTCCTGTTTTGTTTCATTAATCTGTTTTTGTGCCAGTACCATGCTGATTATTATTGCTTTGGAATAGCAACATAGTTTGGAATCGGGAAGCATGATACATCTAGCTTCGTTCTTCTCAAGGTGGCTTTGGCTATTTGGAGTCTTGTGTGGTTCCATACAAATTTTAGGATCCTTTGTTCTAGTTCTGTGAAAAATGCCATTGGTATTTTGATAGGGATGACACTGAATCTGTCGATTGATAGTTTAGGCAGGATGGACATTTTAACAATACTAAACCTCCAATCCGTGATCATGGTATATCTTTCCGTGTTGGGTGAGCTGTGCCTTCAGCTCAGGTTTTGAACTCAGGGTCCTGAGATTGAGCCCCATATTGGGTTCCCTCCTCAGTGGAGAGTCTGCTGCTCCCTCTCCATGTGTCCCCTCCACAACCCCTTCATCTTTTCTCTCTAATAAATAAAATCTTTTTTTTTTTTTTTGAAAGACTTTATTTGACAGAAGGTGAGAGGAAGCACAAACAGGGGGAGAAGCAGAGGGAGAAGCAGGCTCCCTGCAGGGAGCCAGATGTGGGATGTGATCTCAAGACATGGGGATCATGACCCGAGCTGAGCCAAAGGCAGCAGTTTAACCCACTGAGACACCCAGCCTCTATAATAAATAACATCTTTTTTAAAAAGTGGACATTCAGGGGCACCTGGGTGGCTCAGTGGGTTAAAGCCTCTGCCTTCAGCTCGGGTCATGATCCCGGAGTCCTGGGATTGAGCCCCACATTGGGCTCCTCTGCTCAGCGGGGAGCCTGCTTCCCTTCTTCTCTCTCTCTCTGCCTGCCTCTCTGCCTACCTGTGATCTCTGTCAGATAAATAAAATCTTAAAAAAAAAAAAAAGTGGAAATCCATATGTAGATGAATTTGTATGACCAAGTAAAACTCTACTCTGAATTAAATAAGAAAGTGCATTAGAAAAATTAAAATATGAATTTCAAATATTTTATTAAGGAAAAACAACTAATTCTTGGATTCCAAAAACCTTTAAAAACACTATAAAACTTTTTTTTTTACACTATAAAACTTTTATAAAAAAACAAAATACAAGTTAAATGAACCAGATATTTTGAGAGTAACCTTATGATTTACTGTAAAAATCAAGTATTACAAATCCTTGTGGATTTTTATTGTAATTCCCTGAGGATTTCATTTCACATATATCAAAACCCTTTCACCATGTCTAATACAAATATGAACTATTCTTTAAAGTTCTCACTAAACCTTTAAGACTACAAATCACTTTATCATAAATTTCAACCTAGTGGTATTTATTTATATAAAAAGATGGAAAATCTGTTTTGAATATGGATACATAAAACAAAATATTCCCTATCATTTAGATTTCGGAAAGAAATGCAGCTTTTTAGTTAGCATTGAGGCAAAGCAGGGAACCTGCTTCTTTCCAATTGCATTTGGGTCTTTGCAAAAGTCCACTCGGCGCTGAGAGACTTTCCTGTTCACCAGAGTGAGGAGTTCCGTGAACTCCAAGGAGGAGCCGAATTTCCCCAGCATCTCACACAAATCTTGAATGTACCATGAGCCATTCACAGTTTCCCGATGAGAATAATAGCCTAAAAGGAAGGAAAAGGACACTGAAGTATTTTTGGCTTTTGGTTACTTCGAGTTTATAATGCACCCCTATAGAAACAGAAGTTCTAACAATTCTTAAAGACTTAAGATATGTCCGTTTCAAAACTTTTCTCTGTTGACTAGTGTCTAATGGGAAAGGGATTGTTTTATATAGTTTTATAAAAATGGGGTTAGTTCTAAGTAGTTTCCTTCGTTTCCTGAAAAGTCCCAAGACCACAGTAGCCAGGCAGTGATTGTGACACGAGACTGGAAAGAAAAACAGTTTGCTGCCCTAGCAAGGAACAGCAAGCATCTAAGTGTTTTCAACAACGCTTTCCACAAATACCACTATGACACCATCATGATAACAGGCAGCTAATATTCAATATAACTTGTAAGCTGCCACGGTTCTCAGGAATGATTTTTCTGTAAGTCACTCTACACTTGAGATCACCCTGTGCCATGTGATCAAAGAAATCTGTTCTTCTGTTCTAAGACTGTGAGCGCCAGGATCAAATCACTGCGGCCCACTTCTAGTTGGTAGTGAACAGCCACCCACCTTCTGCCACAGAGTAGCACATGAGGAAGTCAGCCCCAGCGGGCAGCGTGTGCACGGAGGCCGCATCCACCTGGGTGACGTTGGCCTCTGGTGCGTCAGTCCGATGATCCACTACGTCCAGAGGAATGACTGGCACGTCATGCTGGTCTCCCCGACACGCCTAGGAGAAAAAGCACTCTCTGGTCTTTACCTAAGCTCTCCTTCCCAGTGCTTCAGGCTTACAGTCAATGTGTCCTTTTGGACACCATCATGTCAGCAGCAACAGAAGCCGCTTTATAGGTACGTCAGAAACCACACCATCGAGTTTCGGAGCATACAAAGCTGACTGGTTTTCCCTACTTAGGTTTTCTTCTAATTAGGGTTTTCAAAAAATTGGCATCCTCAACTATACACCAAATTGTGTTGATTGAAAGGTATGCTCTGGAGAAAGCCTCTGTGCTTTTAAAGTTTCTAATGGGATCAGCCACACTGCAGGACCAAAGATGCACCCCTTCTTCTAAAAACTGTGGTCTTTGCCTAGTGTTTCTATTCAATCAGGGAATATATGCCCAGACTGGGTTGTGCTTACCCAGCTGCTGCCATAAATTGTCAAAAGGATACCACGTGACCCAAGAAGCTATCTTTTACTGTGCCCTTTTCTTTTCACTTATACTTTAGAGTGAAGTCTCAAATTCTTACCTGCTAATCCTGACTCATAGATGGGCTGACATTAATTTCTACTCTTAAATGACTATTATGGCTGAATGTTGTCACCCCCCCCCCCCCCATTAATATATAGAAGTCCTAACCCTCAGTATCTCAAAAGTGACTGTATTTGGAGATATGGTAAGATGAGGTCTGTTATTTTAATTTACCATAATTGGTGTCTTAGATTAGGGCACAGAGGAGACCATGTGAAGGCACAGGGACAAGATAGCCACGTCCAAGCCAAGGAGAACTGATACCCTGATCTTAGACTGCTAACCTCCGGAACTGTAAGAAAATGAATTTCTGTTGTTTAAGCCACCCAGGCTGTGTACTTTGTTCTGGTGGGCCTAGTACACTTAATACAGTGACCTAAGAAGATTTGACAGTGCATTTTAAATGCATCTCTCATTCTGAAATGCTTAATGAGTTATAAGCTATCTGTTTATTTATTGTGCAAATAATAATAGGGCAAGAGCTGCCAAGACTTATAAGCTTTGAAAGAAAAAGTTGTGAGTGATTTCAGTTAAAGAGAAGATCCCTAATATTCCATTTCTACAGGGAGATTTTAATCTTATTTCCTATTCCCAGGCTTCTTTTCAGCACTTATTTTCCACTGTCTTCCTATCTAGCCTATAACACCCCTAGAATGTGCTGCTCTCACCCGCCAGCTCAGAGGCAGTGAGCTGGAGAGTGAGCCTTTACAGAGGGCTGGCGCGTGCTGGACACTGTTCCCAGTGTGCTCGTCTGTTAGGTCGCCCATCCTCCCAGCGACATCATGAGGTGGTGCTATTTTATCTCCTTTCACAGACGAAGAATCGGGAGGCACAGAGAGGTAACCTGGCAAAACATTTTTCTCCTTGTGGTGCTCACCGCATAGCAGCCTGCTAGTTATTTCGAATTCTGTTGTCTCTGACAGCCCTAGTCACTCCCCTTTTCACGAAGCAATCATGTCATTATTTTCCCTGATTTTTCCCGTTCGCTGGGCTGTCTCCCTTAGCATCTTTCCTCTGCTCACTGCTGTCCCTCAGTTCTGTTTTGCACTCACTTTTCAAGCTATACCTGATATGGAGAAACTCATCTACGCCCATGGCTGCCATTACCATTCACCTCCTCCTTACTCTGAAATGTACTTCTCCAACCCAGGCTGCCTTTTTTTTTTTTTTTTTAAGATTTTATTTATTTATTTGACAGAGATCACAAGTAGACGGAGAGGCAGGCAGAGAGAGAGAGGGAAGCAGGCCCCTCGCTGAGCAGAGAGCCCGATGCGGGACTCGATCCAGGACCCCGAGATCATGACCTGAGCCGAAGGCAGCGGCTTAACCCACTGAGCCACCCAGGCGCCCCCAGGCTGCCTTTCTTAAGTTCTAGAACTATAACTCTGCCCATGTGTGACAGATACTCCAAGGCAGTTGTCCCAACAGGAAACCATGGATCATCCTCAACTTCCCAGAGACCTCCCCCGCCCCCTCCCCTCAAGGCTTGGTGGCAGCTGGAATGTAGCCATGCCCCTGTGCTGTTCATGGAAATACAGAACTGGAGCACGAGAACACTGTTCGGATTCCTTACTGATGTGCCAGATGAGATCCTTCGGGCCCAGACACATCTTATCCCTAATACCAGTGTGGTGGAGGGGAAAGGTGACCGGGTGAAGTAAGCTAGGACCAGAACTCGCCCGCAGTCTGCCCACTGGCCTCCCTGCACAGCGCTCTAACACCAGAGACCCTTCCTCGGGGAGCTCCAGCTGACGCCGGGCTGGACTGTGGCACATTGGTTATTTTAAGTCCTTTCAAATGTCAGTCTATTAATAAACTGAAAATCTTTATCATTTATTCCTTGTTAAGAAGGAATTACTACTAATGGGAATTACTATTAATTGTAACTCTGATTGGCTGGGAAGCCAAAAGGGCCTTTCCAATTATTGGAGAGTTACTTTCAAAATTGGCTTTAATTCTTTATAATCATGTGTACAAAACCATGGACTTTACAATTAAGACTATAAAATCAGTCACCTGGGTGGCTCAGATGGTTAAGCGTCTGCCTTCAGCTCAGGTCATGATCCCAGGGTCCTGGGATTAAGCCCCACATTGGGCTTCTTGCTCAACGGGGAGCCTGCTTTTCCCTCTGCCTCTGTTTCTGTCTCTCATGAAAAAAATAAATCTTCAAAAAAATTCTAACAAAATCAGTCTTACCTGAATGATAAATATCTTGGGTTTTCCAACTAGGCTTTGACATTTGTCTCCTTTGAATAAGCCAGTCAGTGTCTGAATTTCAATTTTGGCATCATATGCGTAAATGTGATTGCCTTCACCATGACTCAGGAAAACACATAAAAAGCAGTCGGCATCCGTGTGGCTAGAGGTTGACGCTATAAAGGTAGCCATTAGTTCACAAAGAAATGAAGATGTTTATTATGTACCTATAAAAATTCAATCTAATACAAGAATAAAGTTACAGATGGAGGAGGAAAATTTTATTTATTTTTAAAAGATTTTATTTGGCAGAGGTCTCAAGTAGATGGAGAGGCAGGCAGAGAGAGAGGAGGAAGCAGGCTACCCGCTGAGCAGAGATCTGATGTGGGGCTCGATCCCAGGACCCTGGGACCATGACCTGAGCCGAAGGCAGAGGCTTTAACCCACTGAGCCACCCAGGCGCCCTGGAAAATTTATTTTAATAACTGTAAAAAGGATGTAATGAAGTGCAACCTAGTATTTAATCAAGCATAATAATTTATATCAGACGGTCTCTGATTTTTAAAAACCAACTAAAAGTTCGGAGAGTTTAAAAACAAATTTCATTAGCTTTTCTGCGACAAAGAATAATGACATGAAAAACATACTGGGAGGACTGTGGCTACAAAATATGTGTCTCGGAGCAGAAAGCTGAAGGTGGCCCAGAAAGGCCTTGCAGACACTTTGGCCAATGGCTCTGTGTGGCTGCGCCTCTAGGGAGTGCGCCGGCTTCGCTCCCTGTCTGCAGCACTGACGGTGAGCAAAGCCGAACACCCGCAGGTCAAAGAGGTCTGGTACAGGGGTGTCTCAAAAAATTAAAAATAGAAATACCATCTGATCCAGCCATTCCACTTCTGGAATTTACTGATGAAAACGAAAAACCTAATTTGGAAAGAGACACCTGCATCCCCCAAGTTCCCTGAAGCACAACAGCTAAGACGTGCAAACAACCCCAAGTGTCCATAAGTGAATGAAGGAAGGAAGAAAATGGGATATAGGTATCCGGATATATAGACAGACAGACAGACAGACAGACACACACACACACACACACACACACACACACACACAGTATTATTCAGCCATAAAAAAGGAAATCCTGGCCTTTGTAATAACAAGGGTGGATTTTAAGGGCGTTATGCTGAAAGAAAGAAATCCAAGACAAAATACCATATGATCTCACAGGTGGAATCTAAAAAAAAAAAAAACCAAAGCTACAGATAGAGAACAGACTGGTGGTTGCTGGCAGGTGAGGTACAGTGGGTGAAAGGGTACAGACTTCCAATTATAAGTCATGGGGATATAATGTGCAGCATAGGCCCTATACTACTACTATATATCTGAAAGTCTGAAAGTGGCTACGTAAATTTTTAAAATGTAATTTGTAATTTTGTACGGTGACAGATGGTGAGAAGACACAGGTGACCATTTTACAATGTATACAAATATTGAATCATGCTATACACCTGAAACTGATGTTATATATTACACTTAATTTTTAAAAAGCCCTGCAGTTTAAATACATAAATACTGTAATAGTCCATTGCAAATAACTTGAAAATCCATGGCATGCAGTAATTACGATAAATGTAAGTTAGATTACCTACTGTGCAGTGATATAGAAGTTTAGAGATAGTATATGTAAATCCACAATTAAAAAATCCACAATATTTTGAAGCCAGTAAAACACTTGGGTATGGAAGGAATCAGCTGAAACATGACAGCCCAGCATCTGTAGTGTTTGCATTGACTTTTAATTGCCAAATGAGAAGGTCATTTCCTTCATTTCTAGAATAACAGACTGTAATGAGTGGATGCTAAACATAAACTTTGGAGGCATAATACTTTGCAAGAGTCTCGAATCTGGTGGGTAACATCCAAGCAGAGAGGCACACCAAACCTGTAACCCACGCTAAATTAGTTGGTAAGACTTTTTAATAACACAGTTAATTATCTGGATGCCTTTATAGATAGGATACTCCATTCCCCTAGAAGATAAATAGGAAAACTACTTACCCTCATGAATTTTGAGCAGTAGTTCTTCTGCTTTAAGATCATTAAAGCATTTCACTTCAAATCCTAGTTCTGAAAACCTGGTGATAAACTGGGTATTAGCGTAGGAGCTATTCACAGTGGTCAGATACCTGCATTTACTTGGAACATATACATCTATACAAGTTTTTATGACCTACAGATTGACCTTCAGGAGGAAAGAAAAAATGAAATATGAATGAACTACAAACAATGATGGTTTTCCTTAAGCACCCACAGTTGGGAAGGATTTACTCATAACTGATTCAAGTCAGAATGTTGCCGTCTGCTGTGCAACTATGTAATGATGCAGAGTCCATTAACATTTAACAGAACAAGGTGAGGAAGGAAATTCAGGCAAGTTCTCAAGGGACCTGTGCCTTCATGAGGCACAGCCTCAGGCACTCTTGCTCGGTAATTTCCTCAGTGTGGACAAGTTTTGGTAAGTATCACTTAACTGTCCCGTCCTCCTGACACTTAGATAAAACCAGTACCTGCGTGTTAGATTGTCTCTGTCTGCGCTGGTGCCCCGCCGTTCTGGCAACATTAAATGCCAGAAGAACCTCTCGTGGTTGAAGATTAAAGCAGTTCCTCTCCTCTTGTGGTCCATTTTGTACTTTTCTGCCGGATCAAATACTTCACTGTTAAGGAAAAATTTAAACAATAATCACTTTAAGTCATATTAAATAATGAGCTCCTCCAAGCCCACTATCAACGTGGAGGGTAGATAGAGGTCTGCTGTCTGCGCCTCCCGTGCTAGGCTGACATGCTTCTGGTGTGCACTGGGCAAGCCTCACCGCTGTTCTGGTAAGGATAACCCTGAAATGTTTCTGTACTGATGGGTAAACAGGAGCCATCCTCAGCACCCTGACCCCCAGTCCTTCCAGGAACATCTTTTCTCCACGATCCAGAAACCAGGGACAACAGCATGCGCAGGCCCCAGCTATGGTTCCAGCGCCCACGCCACACCAGTTACTAGATGTTTTGAACATCACTGTAGGTCCTGAAAAGACCAGAGGCAGCAGCCAACCCACAGGTCGACCAGCCTCCGGTCCCAACACTGACGCTCGCCATTCTCGGCTCTACTTGCTCCCAGGTGCCCTTCTTGCTTCTTGTAGACTGATCACAGTCAGCAAAGGAAGAGGCCTTCATTATGAAAGTGCACATTTTTACCTCTTACGGAAGGCGTCCATTTCGGTCACATTTTGTTCCTCACCTTTAAAAAAAAAAAAAGTTGAATTTTATTAATTTGCTGTTTGACTTGTGGTAAAAACACAGCAGTCCTCCCACACTGTAAATCCTTCTAGTTTTGCTTGGTTTAAAAGGCAAGTATGAAAAGGGGAAATAGGAAGGGAAACTGCTTCATAATCAATGACTAGAAATTAACAGCTCAATTCTTTCTCACCCTGAACTCTTACTGGCAAAATAGGAAAGAGTATTATCAAGAGAAATGGAGAAAACATTATGCAAATACATTCACTGCAAAATATACCTATGGTGACACGGTTCTGATTATGGACCAACGCATACAAAATATAGAATTGTTCTGCAGAAAATGTTTTTGCAGATAGTCCCTATAACCGAGAAGCAATTAAAAGCAGAGGAAAACTGAAACAATGTGTGGATAATACTGGATTACCCTATGGGCTGGAAGAGGTAGAAGTATGGAGAAGGGAAAGGCCAAGGGCAAAGGCTTAAATTTTGGATCTCCCAAATGAAACACATTTACAACCCACCCCATCATGGGGACCCTATGTCCCCAACCTGCGACCAGACTTCCCCACCCCCTAGGCTGCCCTTCACTGGATCCTCCTCTACTCCTTAGAGCAGTGTTGTGCAACAGAACTCTCTCTGCTGATGGACTCCTTCTGTACCTGTGCTGTCCTATATGCTAGCCACGGGCCACAGGTGGCTGCAGAGCACTTGAAATGGGGCTTGTGCAGCTAAGGAACTCAATTTTTAATTCATTTTCAATAACCACACATAGCCAGTAGCTTCTGTACTGGACAGCGCAGTCTAGCATCTCTTACAATAAAGGCCCAGGCACCCATGACTGTTTTTACCTCATAAACTTAACAGCCCGAGGGGAGAGAAAGTAAGGAATAAACAAATATTAATGGTATTATAAGATGCTCTCTCCCTTGAGGTCACTGAGGATAGCACAACAGACCCTCCCACCCGTCACCTTGGAACCAGGAGGCTCCGGTTTCCTTCTGTCCCTGACACCTGATTGTTCTAGCCTCACATCCCCTCCTCGCTGACAGCAATCTGCTCTGGGAGGGGGAGGCTGGAATTCAATTCCATGCCCTTCACCGTCGCTTTTGGGGCCTATTCCTCCCGGAATCCACCCGGCATCCACATCCAGCCAGGACCCCACGAAGGCCCTCTGCTGTCCAGTAGACCCTAAATCAGTTTTTCTCAACCTTGGTATCGGTTCCTGGTGTGGGTGATAAAATGTCCATTCCTTGATCCTAACCCAGATTTGCAGAATCAGAATCCCAGGGAAAGGGGAATCTGCATTTTTCACAAGGTGATTTTTATACCGAGGAGTCAAGGGCAGCCTCCCTAATGCATCCTCCCGGATCTCCCAAGGTTTCCTTCCTGCCCCATGCACTCACTGCTCTCTCTGCACACCTCCAAAAGCCAGCCTGCTCTAGGGGACCCCCTCCTCCAAACCCTGCTCTACCAAGTTACCTTGCACCTCATAACGCTGTTTTACTAAAAAGCCATTTACACATTTATCGACCGGGGACATCTCCTACTCCACATACCACCCTAGGAGGAACCCGGTCTACTCTTCTTACTCCACGAACTACTCCACCCAGAACACTTCCTAACACTTCCTACTCCACACCCTGCTCTGCCAACGCTACTTCCTTCTCCATGTGCTTTGCTCCTGGGGATACTTCCCCTTCCGCAAGCTGCTTACCTGAGGCTACATCCTACTCTTCCTACTCCACAAACTGCTTTACGCAGAAACTTCTCCACCACACAGTGCTCTGAAGAGGACAGTACACAATTCATGCTACCCAGGATACTGTCTCCACATTCTGCTCTACATGGGATCCTTGTACCCCACACCCTGGCCTCTGGGAAACACTCCCTACCAAGGATACGGGACCCTTCCCAGCAGCCACTGCTGCACCCGGGCACACCTGCTTCCCTGGGAGACCTGCTTCACTCACCGCTCTACCAAATACACCTCCTGCTCCGCACGCCCCTGTGGCCGTACCTGTTGCTCCAGACACTGCTCTACTGGGGAGTACTTCCTACTCAGACTCTGCCCTACTGGGGGACGCTGCTCTTTGAACACACTGCTTTACTGGGATAGTTTCTACCCCACACACTGCTCTCCCAGAGATCCCCATGTGGCTTTACAGGGATCTTCCTCATAGGACAGTGCACTATATGGGATACTAACCTGGCACACACCTCTCCACTAGCGCACTTTCTACCAGACATTACTTCACCAGGGACAGCTCCTTACCACATACACCATTCTTCTGGGGAGACGTCCTACATCACACAGTTCCAACCAGGAAATCTCTTCCTCCCCACACTGCTCTGTCCTGAATACTTCCTACCGCACACCCCATCTACTGGGATTACTTCCTACTCTCCACACTGCTCTACTAAGGCAGAGGAATTTTCTCTCCTTCCATTTTCAAAAGTGGTTCAGGATCCACCTCCTTTTAATTACCTCACCTCTCTAAGCCAGTTATATGATAAAGAAAAAAACATCTCAGACTAAACACATTCAATCCTTGTGTGAAGGACAGTCCCCTCATTCATCCCCCCCACAAACCTGCCCCGTTAGGAAAGCACTTAGCTCCAACATGGCACACAAAGTAGCAGACCTGGGAGCCCACCTCTTCCGGCCCCTGCTCCACATAGGTTAGTGAGCCCAAGGCAGCTTGAAGCATAGCAGAGGGAAGCGGTGCCAAACGGCCGGTCACCAAACTAACTCAAATCATCGAGGGTGAAAGCACTGGCAGATGTACGCTCGACTGGATCTTCAAAACTAATTTTTTTAAAAAAATATAAATGAGAACTGTCCTGGAGTTTCTGTCGGGCTAATATGGGACACAGTTATGTAAATAAATTACATCCACACAAAAGAAAAATACTCATTTTTTATAGTCTGAGGAAGGAATTGCACCAATCCTCCTGGCTAGGTGTAATTTCAGCTGTCCATCTGGATGGTCTCAAACAATGCCCTCAGCTTGGACGTGACCTATAGATTTAGAAAAGATAGCTAGTTTCAGGTCACTCCAGATAACCTAAAATCACATTCAATTTCAAAGTTAACAGACATGGCAATCTCAGGGATTTTTTAAAGGTGTTTTGTTGTTACTGTTAGTATCATGGAGGCGGGGTTGGGGGGGGAACTGGGCTCTGAGAACTTTAGTTCGGACCCTGGCTAGCTCAGAGCTGGCTCTGATACTAGCAAGCGCCCCACATCGCGCAGAAGCAGTCAATGGCCAGGTCCGCACGCCATTCTAGTCTGGCAGTTTGTTCCACCAGAACGGGAAGCGATGGACACAGATATTAAAACCTAAGTTTCCAACACTACTGGAGTTGATAAGTTTTACTCAGGTTTCACAGAAAATAATATTCTGTGACTCTCTTGTGGTCACTCTAGGCTGTATGTCCTCAGCAGACAAACTTCAGGAAGGGCACACTTTAACAAAGTCATCGTTACACTGCAGGAATACAAATGAACTAAGAGGGTAGAGCGCTCTGCCATCATGGAAAAAATCAATTTCAATGGAGATACCCTATATAACATCTATAAATTCCTGTGCATCTGCAATCTATTCATCAAAAATGGGTCCATCATTAAACTTGTCTCTTGACTTCTTTTCACTTCTCCTTGCCTCTGATTTAGGCAATTTTCCTTTTCACCATGATGCACCTACGACCTCTTTGCTCCTTGAAACAGTTTAATTTTTACAAAACGAATCTCACCTTTTTCCTCTTCACCTTAATTGGATAATGCCTCCAGATAATCCTGCCAGCTAGCCTCTATTGATGGCCTGGCACTTTAGACCTTCTTGCCCTCAGCTCCACAGCCCATGACACACAGTGGTCAGGCTTGTCCAAGGACACTAAAGTGGAGCTGGTACTGAAAACCAGGTCTGCCTGGAAACTCCAAAGTCTCTGCAATCTTGTCACCAAACTAAACCCCTCCTACCAGAGACGCCAGTTACCTTCCTAAACTAAGTGTTCATTTCCCCAACCTTCTCCATTAACCAGGGTCATCGTCCTAATGCACTGCAGTACCAATCAAACTCCACCCATATTCCCTATCAAGAATCTGTTTAATAATCCTACATTGAGTAAGCTATGTCAGGGCTAGAACACACTAAAAAGGGGGTGGGGTGGAGAAAAAGGAAGGACGCAGGCAGGAAAAGGAAAGCAATTTAAAGGGATTTAAAGAATGGAGGGGGAAGTGCCCTGACTAGTAGTTGGCGTCCTGGAGGCCTGCCCCTGCTGCCCACCCCCCACCACGGAACCCAAAATAGGAGTGGCCGCCGGACCCTGCACCGTCCGTCCGGGGCAGGGCCACTCCCTGAACAGCCAAGGTGACGTCCTACAACTTGCCTCAGGGGCAAGCCCGGTTTCTTGCAGCACAGAATAAAAAGCTCTGAAATAAGGTATTCTGCATCAACCACTAGTTTCAACCTTTTCTTTCTTCTTCTTTTTTTTTTTTAACACTATGGCCAGGCTCGAAGTTTCTAAAGCTATCAGTGATATAATTAGTAACAAGGAAGAAAGTTCTGAAGTCCACGTTTAGCCGTTAATTATTCTGTAGGGAAAGATGTGGCTTCAACTCAAATCCACAAACAGTCGTGGGTGTGGGAGAGACACTGGGGCTGCCCAAACCGCCAAGGCCTAGTTTTTGTACCCAAGTCAAGTACGGGCATAAGCAGGGGCTCCTGCCGGGCGCTCCCGCGGGCTGGTTATGCTTCCATTATTACGCATGCAACCACTTCTTACTTTTTACTCAGGAGTAGAAAAAAACCAGACCCAACTTCCGAGAGTCAACTTTCCAAAAGAGCAGAGCAAGCGCAGGGGGGCGCCGGCACAGGCCCCGCCGCCTTCCAGGGTTTAAATGCCCGACGTCCGGAAAGGGATAACCAACCCGCCGGAGGACAAAGACGGCCTGGGCACGCCCCAGCGCTGGGCGCCGCTACCTCGAGCCGCAACGAGCGACGACGAAGTTCTGGGCTGGTTTTCTAGACCAAAAAACTAATAAGCTGCCCCTGCCGGACTTCAGAGCTTCCCTCCAGGACCCGCAACTCTTGGGGGTCGTCCTGCAGACACAGTGCCCGCCTCCCGCCCGCCTGCCCCGCGGAGGCTGTCCGGCACCTCCTCCCACCCCCTACCCCCGGCCTACCTGCAGGGCGAACCCCGCGGAGTCGCGGTCCGGAGCTCATCGTGGCCCCTAGCGCAGCGCAGATGCCCTGGCGGCCTCCCCTTCCTGCAGCCGGCGGCGGGCCGGCAAACTCCCGCCCCTTCCTCCGCCCCCGCGCCGCCCGCCTCGGGCCCCGGGAGTGGGTGGGAGCAGCGTCCCTGTTCAGAGCTTCTTGCCCGCCGAGTTCAGGCTCCCGCCCCTCGCTGCGGAGCTCGCGGGGACCAGAGCGCCCGGGGAGGGCCGATGGACGCTGTGTCGTCCGCCTGGCGCTTGGGGACGAGCCCGGCCCTCGGGAAATGCCGGTTGCCACCCGGAGGGCACAGGGCGAGCGGGTGATCGGGAAGCGGCGGGCGATTTCAGAGCACCTGTGGGGAGCCGAGGCTCGCAGTCCCCGTCCCCAGGGCTCGCTTTTCCCGACCGCCTCCAAGGCGGAGGGCGTCGTGTTTTCCTGTTTCGTTAACAGTCCTTCCCCCGCGACAGTTACTTTATTGGACCTGTAATGACTTTAGATGCTCTTGGGATTCGGGACAAAGTAAAACTGGAGGCAACCCTAGGATTTTTAAGTCTGGCTTTCATAGGTATAGTTAATTCGGGGAAGCAATCATGCAGATTTTCGGAGCCTGAACTTTGGAGTCTACAGATGATGACATTTCTTGAGCCAGAGAGCCTGTTGTCCTCACCCTCAAAAAATACCCAAACAGTGCGTTAATTGGGCGCGGCGGGGAGCTCAAGGTTGCATTTAACCGAGCTCCGCCTTAGGGTGGTGGTTGGCTATTTTGTAAATTTGCTTCAATGAACAACTCTAAGATCAGATGAAAAGGTGGCTTCCGCTTTTATAACTTCTCTGGTCCTTGTCATTTAAAAAAGTAACCATCTTCAGACTGGGAAAAAAATGTGTTAAGGCATCATTTCTAATACATTAAAATAAGTATAAGGTATCCGTCTTCTATAAATATTACTCTATTGGGGAGAGAAAAACAAAATTTAACGTGATAACTTTTCCCACGTGTGTTCGGTCATTAACTAGAGTATGAAATCAGGATTTTCCTATTTACTACTGTTCATTTCGCTGTATGCGTAAAATATTTCAGAAATCTATTTTAGCAACTTATTCTGTAGTTAGGACATGAAATCTCATTCTCTGCCTTACAAGGTTTTGCAAGGATTAAGTGAAATGACTACTTAAAACAGTGCATGGCTTTGAAGAGCTCAAACAATTTGTTACCACAATCTTTTAGCTCATTCAAAGGATTGGCCTTTTGGTTTCCCCATTACCTGGCAGGGTTGCTTAGCATGTAGGTGGTGCTCAATAAATATTTATCCATTGAAGGAGATCCAGGATTTCACCATTTGCACTCTGGACTTTATCCAGTTTGAATGTGTTATCTGACCACCAGAACTTCCTGTCCTTTTGCCTAATTTTCAGGGTCTCCTCTACTTGAGTCCTGAAAACACTCCCTCTATAGGAGTGGAACAGCTGACCTTCTACTTTTCTGAAAGGAGCAGATGAAAGGAATTTGCTTTACCCCTAAGTATCTTGTTATCTCAGAAAATTGTGTTTTTATAGGATATGCATGTGGTTATATTTTAAAGTAGGATTTTGCCTATCTTAAGACATAAGTACAAAGCATTCTGAGATACTTATTTCAAAATTATAAATGTGTAATTTTAGCTTTTTTAAATCAATAGCTATCACAATAAAATGGGTAAGTGTCTAGGACTGGCAAACAGGTTGCCTAGATTCTAACCTGGCTCCACTATTTTCTTAGCCTTGAAACAGTGCACAAATAATGCAACTTAATCTCTCCCAGCTTCAAATTCTTCTCTGTAAAATGGGGACCAAGTTTACTCAAGTTTTGGAGACAGTAACTGCTGAACTTCTAGAACAGTACCTGGCCCATAGCAAGCTTTCAGTACATTATTTTTAGCTACTGAAGACTTCCTAGACCAGTTCCCAAACTGTGGTCTCTGAGCCAGCAGTATCCACATCATCTAGAAACTTACTAAAAAGGCAAACTCTGGGACCTACAGAATCAGATCTGAATGAGGAGCTGGGGGTAGGGAGAGCGGTGCCCATTAAGTGTTTTTAATGCCGGAATCCAGTGATTCAACTGGATGCTCATGTTTGAAAACCACGGATAGAGACTAATTAGAATCCTACCCATCCAACCTTCTCAAAGAAGAAGAAAAGAACCTAAAGCAAATCCATAAAATTAAGATACCCTAAAGACTGAAAGTTACTTGACAGATGGCTTGAATGTCACTTTCATAGAACTTACTGAAACTGAAGGTCGTAGCTGTCACCTATCCTAGAAGTGAAACATCTGGAATAAAATTCAGAGATAATCTTCCAATTTTAGTCTTTTTTTTTTTTTTTTCAGTTTACCCCACTAAACCTTCTAGTTTTTCCCTATATAATCACAAAAATATTAGGTTTCTATTGTGATTCCTACACTTAAGAAAAGTTAAAAGCCAGCAAAAAAAGGCTTGTAAAGTTATCACCAAGGAGACTTGGATGTTTTGGAAACCTGTAAGCATGAGGCAAAAAAGCCTAATATCACTATGGCTTTTGCCAAAAAGATACTATTGATCGAGTTTTAGTTATTTTTATTAATAACTATTAGTTACTTTTTGTTACACCTCATTCTTGCTTTTATGATTTGAGCAGATGGCTGGTTTTGTAAGGTTATGCCATGAGGAAAAACAACAAACTAAAGGGGCTGGCTACTTCAATTATTATAACCACTCATTATACAAGACCTGAATATACTGCAAGTAATATCTCTGAATTTGAACAATGCAACAAAAGATATGTGGAAGAATCTTACCTAATAGGTTTCATCCTACCTCAAAGTTACTGAAGTCAGTCTACTAAACAGTTGTTTTTATAGAGACTCCATTGTCTTCGTTAGATGTTATTCTTGTTTTGTACCATGATAAAATATTATACATTATGATTTCCTGATAATCTCATACCTTCTACAAATTTTGACAGAAATGCTTTTTCATCTTATGAAAAATTAGTTAGAAGCTAATAAAACTTTTAATTAATATTATTAGTATAGTTTACAGGTTCACTGAAAGAAAGCCTACTCCAGATGTGTTTAATTTGCTTTTGTCCTCACAGTTCAATTCTCCCTCCCTTAGAGCTTCTTGGTGCCTCAGTTTCTCCACCAGTGAAGTGAATACAGCCTTATCTGTTGCTGGAAGAAGTATGTCAAAAGGTTTTAAAGACATAGCATTATTTGAAGGCAATATAGTTTTATTTAAAAATATTAGTATTGTATTTCTTGCAGAGAGCTGCTAAAAGCTAGTTTTGGGGTTTTCCTTTTGCTTGTTCTTTTTTTTCTTTATGAATTTATTCTATGGATAGGGAAAATACCATTCTCAAAATCTAAATACATGTTCTGTGGTACATGATTCAAGTGAAAACATCAGTAAGAACTCACGTTCAGCTATATATATATACACACACACAAACGCAAACACACACAGAAATCATTATAGATTGTACATGTACATAGGTTAATACACATACATATTTCCTAGCTCTGTTTGTTGGGAGGGTCTAGCAGCAGTGACACCCCTATAGCAATGAGCGCATCTAGCACCCAGATATTGGTTTCTAAGTTCCACTAGAAACCATTCTCTAATAATAAGAACCGGTGTTCTCTGAAGAAGAGGCTGATTCTAGCACTGGAACTATACAAGACAAGCCCAGAGCAACATTCTTACTTTCTTGCCAGGAAATATGGAAGTGCTCAAAAATCAAAAGGATGGGGACACATTAAAGACAAACAGGAGCCAACCTGACATAAATCCCATTCGCCGAGCTGAAATAATTTAAGCAATAAAATAAACATTACCCAAAGTCTAAAGAAATATACATGAGTCCACACTGATATAAGTAACTGAATAAATGGGAGGGGTGAGAAGACCAATCCTTTTTACAGAAAAATCCCAAGTACTATATAAAGATATTCCCCTTCCAGCAAGTAGAACAGAATCTTGCCACCCTTCACCTCCCACAGACTGACTTGAGGCCTGGCTTCCAAAGAACAGAAGTATGGAAAGGGAAAAAGAGTAACTTCACAGTGGAGAAATCTGACAGACACTACCTTAAGCAAGTTTTCAGAGTTGACACACCAAGTTAATAACATTCAACTATTGATATGATTTGATGAGAAAAACGCTTTATGGTTTTTTTCCCTAAATATCCATAACCCCAGTACAATTATGAGGGAAACATCATTCAAGCCCAAATTGAGGGGCATTCTATAATATACCTGATCAGTACTCCTCAAAACTGTTAAGATATTGAAAAACAAGCCTGTGGAACCATCGCAGACCAGAGGCTTATCAGACATGATGACTAAGTGCAATGTGGTATCCTAGACTGGATCCTGGAAAAGAAAAATGACATTAGTGGAAAAACAATACAATCCAGATGAAGTCTAGAGTTTAGTTAATAGCAATTACCAATGTTGGTTTCTTAACAAATGTTTCATGGTTATGTAAAATGTTAACATTAGGGGTAAGGAGTATATAGCAAGTCTATATCTTTGCAACTTTTATGTAAATCTAAAATTATTCCAAGATAAAAATCTTAACACATAAAAACAGCCTCCACTGATCTTTGTATATAATTTATAACTATGAATTAAATATTTTAGAGAATTCTGAGTCTGTTCTCTTGAGGAAGCCAATGCTACCAAGAAAATCCACAAATTTATTCTAAGTTTAAAGTTACCTGGTCAAGTATTTCAACAGTAAATACTGGGAAAGATTAAATATGGATAATGGCTTATAAAACTGTTACCTTTTTAAAAGTCTGAAAGTATCAATTAAGGGTTCCAAACATTTAAGTTAGAATCCAGTTTGCTCAATTAGTTACAGGGATACACTTGCCTTGTCCCATAGACGACACATCTCTCAGCAGAAAAGTTCCATCATCTTAGTTTGGGAAGTTACTAGATTTTTAGCAATGATACCTATTCAAAGTTAGGAATGTGGCCCTTTCCCCAGAATATATTTTTTTCTCTGCCCCTTTGCCTGTAATGACTTAAAGAGAACCACCTCTCCTGAAGCTGTCCTTTCTGATGTTCTAAGCATTTTATCTTTGTAACTTTGGCTATAGGTTACCCAAAAGCTATCCATGGCTTGGGATCCGAGGCTAGGGAAAGCCAACAATTAATGGTAGGCAAAGAGCACTAGAGGAATACAGCTGCTCTTTCCAAAGGAAACTTTGGAAAGGAGAAACTTTCAACATGCACAGACATTTCCAGAGGCAGCTGAGGTTCTGGAATTTGCTTTTAAACATCTGCTAATAATTTTCAATGTAAATAAAAAAGCTACAAAAGATATTCTTTGTATCTTGCTTTACCATCCCTTTTGATTCCACAGTTAAAGACTTAAAAAGAAAGTATCAAGAACAGTATTTATTAAGACCATTATTAGGAAAAGGTTACAGGCTTTTCAAAATAAACCTGAATCTAGTATGAGGACCAAGTACTAGGGAAAAAACACCAAAGCATAGCAGCATATAATGTTCTAATCTGTATGTGAAGTAATTTTTCAATTGTCTCATTAAATCCATCTTTTCTTCAATTTATGCCAAGGTTATAGCAAAATATGATGTCTGTCCTATGAATGGTTCATAAAATGGGAGTGGCTGTGCTTCTGAATTTTGTTCATGTCACCTTCTAGACACATTACATAATACCTAGATACCCTGGTTTTGCCCCCTAAAAGGCCACCAGTTGATGGTTCCAATTTTGTAAGAAAAAAAGACATGGAAAACTTGTCTTTGCAACTAGTCTTATCATTAACAGAAGTGAGACTTATTCATATGCTTGATGGGCTACAGGAAAACAGCATATTATGTGTTAATTAAAATAGAGAAAAAATAAAGTCAGATCTTTCCCAGGAATAAATGAATATTTAAAATTTTATAGTAAACATATACTTCTAAGTGAAGATTTTCCCATATTTCCAAATAAGATTATGTTCAACATACCTTGTAATCAATTTTACATTTGACTTCATTGTTTTGGTAAATACAGTTGTGAATACTGAGATACAGACTCCTTTTAAAATATTCTCCCCTTAACATGCACCTCTTTCTGAGATTGGTCAAGACAATTCGGTACAATAAGGCAGCAACATCCAGGAAGATCACCTCCCCCACATTTTTCTTTAGTTTGTACTTTTATGCTAAAATAAAGTCTTAAAATAATCCTTTCACAAAAATAAGGCAGCTTTATGATATAAAAACAGTAGATCTTTGTCAAAGGCTATATTCTTCTGTCCTTATCTGCTGTCACCAACTGTCAGCATCTTCTTTAAAGATCACTTTTCTCTTCGTAGCGACACCTACACGCGGCTCGTTGGCTATCCAGATACGGTTTACAGCCTAAATGTATAACACTGTCAAACAAGAGCTCCACTGTGGTTTCACAGGCTGCAAAGTAAGAAAGTGCTGTTACTGCCGGCAACTGCTCTCCCTCCACACATATTACACGTTACAGCACAGTGTCAGGCACATCCTTAGTGAGCACTTAAACATCTTCTGTATCAACGATCTCCCAAACCCTCACAGGCCAGAAGCACACACACACACAGACTTCCAGTGTTAGCATGTTGAGCATGTATCTACTTTTTTGTTTGCTCGCAACTGTTCATCCCTATTTTTTTTCTACAAGGCAAATGAGTCTCTCTCAATAACACAGTTCATCACAGTTCATCACGGTTACTTTTCCTTTTATCTGAAAAATACCACTAATAAAGATGCCTTAGAACACACTTGATTTTGCAGTTCAAGGGAAGATTTTTAGGTGTACAAAAAAATAAAGGTTGAAAACAGAGAGACAGGGGCGCCTGGGTGGCTCAGTGGGTTAAAGCCTCTGCCTTCAGCTCAGGTCATGATCCCAGGGTCCTGGGATCGAGCCCCGAGTCGGGCTCTCTGCTCGGCAGGGAGCCTGCTTCCTCCTCTCTCTCTGCCTGCCTCTCTGCCTACTTGTGATCTCTGTCAAATAAATAAATAAAATCTTAAAAACAAAACAAAACAAAACAGAGAAACATCAAAACATTTAATTTTGGCCAATGACTTCTATGAATTAATCACACACCATTTAAGAGGCTTACGGTAAATGGACCCCAGTCTCTCGCTCTTTCTCAGTATCCCAATTTGGCCTGGGAAGGGAGACGTGGGAATCAGAAGTGTTTTTCTTCTGGCAGGGTTTGAAATTTTTTTTTAGGACTATAAAAAAGATAATGGATTTACTTTTCTTATTCTAAGAAGCCTGGAACAGCCAGCTGAGATAATCTTCATACACAGCACAGCACAGAATAGCTTTTAGTCATCCAAATACTCACACTAAGGAAGAAACTATTCATTGCAAAATCCTGACATTTTCAAACTTCTCCAAAAGGCTGTGCTGTTAAAGAACACAACCACCACAGAAGTGTAAAGACTATACTTATTCAATAGGGCATTGGAAGGAAACTGGCTTCATCATTTAGCCAAATGAGTATGTCCTTAGATCAGAAGACAGGAGATACATCCATGTATGCGTCCACTATGCAACTAGCTTGCTCAGCCAAGAGCGTGCAAAGCATTCAGAGGCTGGGAATTCAAGCTGCAGAGACTTCTTCCTTGACAGTTACTACTAGGAATTCAGAATCTGACCCATGGCATTGTTCGGGGAATACTGCAGTAGACAGAGCATGAGTTTTAAAATCGGAAGTATGCAACTTAGGACAAGTTACTTCCTGGAACTTCCGTTTCCTTCCTTGGAAAATGAGTATACCACTACCTACTTCTTTGGGTTTTTGTGAACACTGAGGAAAACAGATCTAAAATATCTAGCATGGTATCTTATGAAAAATGCTTTGAAACGCATAGTTTCCTTTCTTGCACCTTCTCTTCCAATTTTGATGTATGATAAATACTTTGGCTTGACATTGAAAAGATTTTATAACTTCTAGTATTTGTACAGTTATTTGTATTTCCACAAATGTTTTATTTTCTATCTTTATGCCAATTCTATGACACGGGTATTATTTTATAAATGGGCACACTGATACACCTTTTCCCTTTGCTGACTCTGCTTCATATCCCTTCGCTCTGAGTATGACTATTTGCTGAATCCTGTGAGTGCTCCTAGCAAACCTAGAGGTGGTTTTGGGGACCCTCCTGACACAGATACATATGAAGAGACAGTTAAGCGCAAACCCTCTAGAGCTTCCCACTTGAAATCCTATGTGTTATACACTTAAAATCACTGGATCCAGGATTTCAAACTTCAGGCTCTCATAATTAGAAACAGACTACAGGGTACAAGATCGTGGATGAATTCTTGTCTGCCTCGCATACCCTCTTCCCAAGGTTTCCTAACACTTTTTGCTTCCACAGCTATAAATCATTTGAGATGACAAAATCAACAACTCCTCATCTCAGAAAACTGAAGGGGCTGTGTCACAACAGAGAGAGTAATACACAGCGAAAGATTTCTAGTGGTACCTCCTGTAGTGAAACATAAAGCAGTCAGTAAAACCTGACAAACTGCACTCATCTTCATCCTGCTGCATCACCCTTACCCTGAACGTGCTGAGCCAGTCCTAGTGTCTTCTGCACATCCCGGCAGATCTTAGAGAGGCAATACTGGAATTCCTCATCGCAGTCGTTCTTGCTCTTGCCGCAGGTCTCATAGCACCTGTCGTGTTGGTTACAGCACTTTGTCAGGGAAGGGATGCCAATATTAAGCTGAAAGAGGCATTTGGATGGATTATCGTTGGTGAAATTCAAAACTCCTCTGCTCAAGTAATGCATTCAAGTAGACTTAGAAATCGGGGACGATGACTGCTGCATAACTCCCCAAATCCATTTCTGTCTACAGATGTTTTCCATGTTATTTATGCATCTGCCCGTCACTCACCCACATGCACCTACATGCTCTCCCTCTCAGCCATGCCTCAGAACTCCCTATTTTGCAATATATTCAGTTATCTGCTAGTAACAAATGTAACTTCCAATTGTCCAAAACACAAAACATAGTTTTAAGAACAGAAAGGTGAGGCTAAGAGCAAAGACTGATTTTTGGACATTCCAAAGTAGTCTGTACCTCTCCCCCTATAAAATGTACTTTACATAAAGTATCACTGAAAACTTTAAAGCTCCTACAAACTTACATTTTATTTTACTGTGGTTCGACCTTTAAGTATCAATTCCCTAAAGATACTGTTCCTTCAAATCTATAAATTATCTTTAATTGGTTTCAATAACTTTATATGTAAAACCCTTATGTCCAGGAATCACTCATCAACATTTTTTTCTCACAATAATTGGCTCAGATTCAGCTTCGCCTACCAAAAAACACAGCTATCTTATTTAGCTTTGCTTTAGTATAGAAAATATGCTTTATCTATACTTTTTTATCCGAAGTAGCATTACTTGTATAGATTTTTTAAACCATGTTTGTGACATGAAGAAATATCTTTTTAATAATATTAATATCTATAAGATTAAAAAATTAAACATGAATTTTATTCCATTTGGTTTTGTTAGGACTTACTAATATGTTTTAGCTATAAAAGAATATAATAAACTCAATTACCATTATAACAAGCAAAATTATTTGTGATCCTGAGAACACAATGACAGTCTTGCATAATTAAGGGTACTACACAGTTGGGGCGCCTGGGTATCTCAGTCAGCTGAGCGTCTGGCTCTTGATTTTGGCCCAGGTTATGATCTCAGGGCTGAGCTGCTGGGCTCCACACTCAGCAGGGGGTCTGCTTGAGATTCTCCCTTTCCCTCGCTATCTGCCCTTTCCCACCCTGACCTATGCCCGCTTTCTCTCTAATAAATAAATCTCTAAAAAAAAAAAAAAAAAAAGAGTACTACATAGCCTACTGATTGTAAAGCTTTTCAAATAAGAAAATAATGGTATTTACGTGAACACCAAACAGTGGAGAGCCACATCCATTCGGCGGGGAGGGTTTATAACCGTAACGTGGGAAAGGCTTAGATCCTATAAAATATAAATGGTATAATTAATTTTCAAGTATGATGAAAAACATGCAAAAAGGTCTATGATGTACTACTAGATTAGCCTTGGAAATATTTAATATTTGGGTACTGACATAAGTGAATGTCTTTATTCTAAGCCTATACTATACAAAACATGTAAAAGCTTACTCTCGACTTCAGGAGGTTTCAAAGAGTATATGCGAGACTGGGTCCATATATATGAAAGATAAACCCACCCTGTTTCCCTGTACATTCTAACACATTTTTTTGGTTAAAAACTTATAGGGCAAAACTGTATCTTCCCAACCTTCAGCCAATACTCCACTATACACAAACCTCAATAACCATTAACTAACCAGTTTACTCAAAGAGCTTAAAGCTAAGGAAGATAAGGTCACCCAATGAACATTTAATTGCCTTAATGCCATTGTAAGACATTACAGGACCACATATTCTAGCCTGGACTCCAACCAACCATTTCACAAATATACTTCTTTGCCAGCTAAGGAAAAAGGTCAGGAATAAAGATAGCTTGGCGAACCATATTACTCCAGTTTTATTCTCCCTAAAAGCACCAATGGTTCAGTAACAAGGAGAAAGATGACCTTACCACAGCAATCTTAACTGCTGCAAAATACTTCAAAAATATCTCTCCTCATGAAATATATACGTCACTTCAAGATACCAAACAGTCACCTACTTTCTCTTGAATGTTTCCCACGATCCTCCTACAGCATCAAGAAAGAACCTATTCCATTGTGGAATGGCACTAACTGTTAAATTCTTTCCTGTTTTCTTTTGAGCAATCCTCTACCCCTGGGGAACACAAAACAAGCCAATTACCTATTTTACATGAGCAATCCTCCCAATATCTGGGACTCCCATTTATCTTCAATTCGAGAAGCAAAACATCCCCTGTTATTCCAAATCATCTCTCTCCAGAGTTCCTTATTTAGGAAAAACACAAAGTATCCACCAACTTTCAGGCAACTATTTATTACTAGAAGACCAAAGATAAGTTTACCCTCCAAAAGTACAGTGGGGTGGAGGGGGACAAAAGCAGCTCTTCCAGTAATCAACCACCAAAATAAGTAATCAACTCAAAGTAAGGATCTAAAAATGGTTTAAGTGAGGTGCTAAGACTCACATGCTTGACTGAAGTGACAACTAGAGCCTAAAGAGAGTGTAACCTCAAGAAGATACAAAGCTTTAGCCTGCTCCACCCAGTCTGAAGAGTAGTACGGATGAAGAGAATGGTTATGATGGATTGAGGAATGAGGAGGTCAATGACAGAAGTTGGTCTTGCTTCTCCAGCACTGTTCAAGAAGGATGGTTGTTTTTAGGCCCTTGGAAAATGAAGGTACATGCCTCAAGCTATCACAGATGAGTCACTGTGATCCTTCACCTCCTGCTCTTGGTCCTTCATTCTTAAGAAAATTGTTTATGATTTGGCTTTCCACTTAATAGGGCCCAAAGAGGGAGGATATACTAACCACCTGGGTACCTCATGGGTACCGCAAACTTTAGAGGTACCTCCTGAAATTCATCCCGAAGCCTGCTCCATCCATAGTTCCATCTTCTCAGATAAAAGCAACTCCAACATTCCCAGCGCTCAGGAAAAAACCTTAGCCATCTTTAATTCTCTCATTTTCTTATATCCCACATCCATTCCACAGCATGTCCTGCTGACTCTACCTTCAAAATATCCAGAATCTAATCACTTCTTCCCAATTCCACCACTACCATCCTGCTCTAAGCCACCATGGATTTTTGCCATAACCTCCTAATATCTCCCTACTTCGCTTTTGCCACTCCACAGCACCCCCACACCACCTCTAGCCATCGTCTATTCTCAACACTGAACCTGAGTGATCCTATTAAAATGTTAGATCACGTTTTTCTTCTGTCAAAACCCCTCTAATGGCTTCTCACCTTATTCAGAATAAAAGCCCACATTCCCTTCCAAGGTCTAGAAACTCTATATAATCTAAACCACCACACAACACACCATGACTTCTCTGACCTCATCTTACTATTCTCTCTCCTCTTCCTCACTTCAATCCATCAAATCTGACTTCTCCGTTATTCCAGACACTCCAAGTCTGCTCCTGCCTTAATGCCACTCAACCTGCTATTCTTCTATGTGGAGGCTCTTCCTTTACGTTCTCAGCAATGCCTTCTCTGACCATACCATATGTAGCATGAATAACTGTCGAACATATTATATTATTAACCTACTTATTTATTATCTGTCTCCCCATACTAAAATATAAACTCCGTAATGACAGGAATTTCTGTTTTGTACCTTCAAAGACTTGAACACTGCCCAGCGTGTGGTTAGGTTATCAATAAATATTTGTTGATGAATGAACGGATAGCCAGGTGACTTGGAAGGCAGTTCTAATATTCATTATAAATAAACTGGTACTGACGCTTATCCTTCAGTCTCCTTTAAGTTTGGCAAGCATTAATCAACCTCCAAAGCTTGATCATTTCTCGTTTGTCACATCTCTTTAAAATGTGCCATCCCAAACTGAACACCAGTAGGTGTGATGGGCCTATTTTGAAGTAGATAAAGTCTTGTATTAACAGCGCCCAAGACAGTTAGCATATATTTTAGCTATGTCTCAGTACTAAGATACATTGGACAGTAGGAAAAAAACATCAGTTCTTTCTAAAATAAACTCTATCTACTGCTAGACACTCAGCATCTCTACAGCTTACATTTTGAGCCTAAATATTAGATGATGTATCAGAGCTACTACCCCCTGAAATTTGTAAGCCAATACAGGAAGCTAAGAAAAAAATGAAATGAGATGAATTTCAAAAAACAAACCAAATCCACTGGGTACAACTACATGGAAATACCAATCATTGATTCTACTTGTTGACTTAGGCAAATGCTCCTCTCTTGATGCTTTGTTTTAGCATCAGTATGGACAGATAAAATCTAAAGATTTGCCTGGACTGAGGTAACGACAGATCTCTTCTATACATTTTTTTAGAAATTTGATGTAAATACTTCCAAACAGACCAATTTCTTTCACGTTAATGACACTGAAGTCGATGGGAAACAGATAGGGAAGGCTGTTGGGACAAAGACCTTAGCACTATACTTTATAGGAAATGCAGTGTAGAATTCAAACAGCTTTTCCAAACACTTGAGGTTTTAATTCATGAATTAATCTCCAGAGGGCCCTTGTGCTACTTTATTTTTCTAGTTCACTCGCTCTACTTTCCTCAAATGTCTAACACCTCCATTCCCATCTTCGTTCTTAGCTGATGACCTTGATTCCTACTTCACTGAGAAAACTGTGAAGTAACGGGAAGAGAACTCAGACATCTATCCACCTAATCAGCATCTGTGCCCCTATCCCCTACCTTTGTTTCCTATTAACAGGGATAGGCCATCTGTGCTCTTGACCAATTTATTTATGCACTGGAACCCACTCCTCTCACTTACCTAAGGAACTGACTCCAATAATTCTTCATTTCTCCCTCCACAGTGTTTTCATTCTCTACTGAATCATTCTCAAAAGCATACAAATATGCTATTATTTTTCCTAATGACTTTCTTCCATGGTCTGCCCTATTACAGTTAAGGGCAACCCCATCCTTCCAATCATTTAGGCCAATTTAGTTTTGGAATCATTTTTTACCCTACTCACACCTTCCTTCTGAGCTATCCGCAAATCGTTCAGGCTCTTCCTTCAAAATATATCCCTAAATCCAACCCCTTCTCACCACCTTTCTAGCTTTGAACCTGGACAAAACCACCACCATCTTTTGTCTGAATTCCTGTCCCTGTCACTCTGCCTTCGTTCTTGCTCTCCCACCTCCCTGGACTCTTATCCTCTGCACAAGAGCCAAAGGAATCCTGTTAAAACATGTATCACTGAAGGAGCTACTTATTCATAATTCTAAAACACTTTACAAGCCAATTTTGTTTTCTATTTTTCAAAAAGAAATCAAGGTTTTCTTTCTCAAATCTTCTTTGCAGTTGGGGAAAAAAAAGTTAAGAAAAAAAAAGTGACCATGTAATTTGTTCCTCTAAGAAACTTTACTTCAATCTCAATAAAGTGTTCTTCCCACCCCAGGGAGGATGGCCAGAAGGGAGCAAGTCTCCATAAAGCTAATCCTTTTGATAAAACAAAGATAACTGAATTCAACCAGGCTGTGCCCTTTAATCTGATCATCCTCTCCCTACTACCAAGTCTTTTAAGTTCCCTTTAACCTCTTTACTGCAACTATTGAACACCCCTTAATTGCCATGCTCCTCTAGCTTTGGGATTTGTCTGTTTGTTTGGTCCTGATTTGATCATTGGCATTCCAAAATACCGGAAAGGTTGAAATAGGGTTCCAGGGAGACTTCTCAAGTAATAGCAATTAAAGAACAATATTCATTATGTTGGAATTATCAACATGGTGACTTGGAACCACAATTCTATGAGCCCGACAGCATTACTAAGACACAAAAGGATGCTCACTGAAGCATACCATTTCCTAAACTCTCAAGTTCATTTATGCTGGAGATCTTCCTTGAGACTCCACATGGTAAATTTAGTGAGGCTTGTTGAAGATAAAAAGGGTTAAGTAAAATAAAACATCAAAGTCATCTTTATTAATAGGAACAGTACTCATTCAACGACAGAGCTATTTTGAATATAAATAAACTCTAGAAACCCTGATTCATCACAAGTTTATGAAGATTGCTTATTGAAGATGTAAGCCTCTCCTATCTCAGTAAATGGCAACCACATCCTTCCTTTGGCTCAGGCCAAAATCTTCGGAGTCATTCTTGACTGGCCTTTCTCCTACGTCCTTGTCACTGGCCATTCCCTCTGCCTGGAGGGTTTTATCCCCAGATCATCACGGTGTCACCTTCAGCATTTTCAGATTTCTTCTCAAATGCTGTTTTATCAGTGAGACCTTCCCTGAACAACTTATTTAAATGAGGAAGCTGCCTTCCAACACCATCACTGTTTTTACTATAATTCTCAAAACACTGCCATACTTCAGACCTACATATACTGCATTTTGGGCTTATTTTACTTATTTTTTAGTTTGCTGTCTCTCCCCACCAAAATGTAAGCTCCATGGACAGGAATTTTGTGTTCTGTTTACTGCTGAATCTCCAATTGGTAGAACACTTGAGACGTAACAGGCACTCAAATATTTGTATAATGAATGGGGATGACTAAGTAAAATGATGACATCCGCCTCAGGAAAGGCAATATTTAATTTTCAAATAGTTCACTTACTCCTCCTAACAAGCTCTACAAGGACAAAAACATCCTTCCCCATTGCATACTGGTCGTTAACATTTAGGCATAAATTTAGGAAGGAAACATTTAGCCCTTCATAGCACATGAGCTATGGCTCATTCTTTAGCTCCATTAACATAAAACTAGAAATTATTTTGAGAATTAAAGGCAGCAAATGGCATCACAGTTTTACATGACACAGATTTCTTTTAAATTCACCTACATGCCATCTGGTTTTACTGGTCACCGAATTCCCTATTGCTTTAAGCTGCCAAGCATTAAATGAACTAGGCCCCAACTTTGTCTACTCTTATTGGAAACCTGATTTTCCTATCAAAATCTTAACATTTTGAATTTCCAAAGAGAAGCCTGGGTACTTTATCTGAGCTGCTACAATATTTAAACATTCAGAAAAAGCAAGTACTTGAAAAGAAAGATATCTGCTAAGACACTGAGTTTATTATTACCAAAAATGCCACCGAACAAGTTCTCAGATTCAAAAAGAACTAAAGTTAAAAAATATGAAAAGCAAATCAAAACAATTACTAGTATTAACCAACAATGGAGAGGAAGTGTCACTATCAAGTCGTGATAGACAATTTCTGGAAGAGTTATCAGAACTCTTTCTCAACAAAAGAGTACACCAAAAGTCTGTACAAAGGTCACAATTTATTTTCTGTAGCCCTGCAGGAAAAGAAAACAATTAAAAGCAATTCTTAAGAAAAGTAAAACGTCATGATTAAAATTCTGTCTATTCTCCATGTTCGGCTGACTAACGGCGCTAAAATATGGGGCTAAAATCGGTCTGTTCCGCTCCAGTCCCACGATGCGTACGTCACAAAATTCTGAGGCAACTTCGTGCAACAGCAAAAGAAAAAGGGAGCGAGAAAAAGGTAGTAATTCAAAAGCAATGAAAACAGGTGGGAGTGTACACCTCCTGTGACCTCTTATAGGCTAACAATAGTGGTGCGAACTTCTAACCTGATTGCTCAATCACAAGAATGCTAAGACTCTAGCAGTGGTTAAGTTTCTCCACAGCTAGACGACAACGTCAAGGTCTGCCTTGCATCCCACACCTCCACGACCTCGGTCCCCGCAACACCTAGAAAGCGAGGGCCTCGCAGGGCCTGGGCTCCCTCTCACCGTCATTGCACTTGTACTGGCAGAGCCCATCCTCGCCTCCGAGGAGGTCCAAGGCGGCGTTCAGGTACGTGTCTATCTTGTGAACGCCGTTCCGGATGGTCTTCAGCGTGGCCCGCCAGTCGGTAGTCTGGGCCTGCTCCTGGCACCTGTGAGCGGCAGGCACGAAGAGGAGGACGACGAAGGCGAGCGCGTGCCGCGGGAGCAGGGCCATCCGCGCAGCACCGGGCCGTGCCCCCACGGAGCCCACAGGGCGCCCTAGGCAGCAGCGTCAGCCCGGGGATCGGCGTCCCCAGCCGCCTCCATGCCCACGCCTCCTTCCGAGCTAGTAGGCGGGGCCTCACCGTCCTTACTCAGCTCTGGCGGGGAGGCGGTGCTGTAGCGAAGACGCGCGGCACCGCGCACGCGCTGGCCTGACCCCGCGGCCCCTACTGTGCGCTTGCGCGCAAGTGTGGTGCGTCAGAGGCCGGCGAAGCGGGAGCTCAGAGGGTTGGGGAGGAGCTCCTCGTCTAAGCCGTACCCACGGAGGTCCTCCGCCCTATTTAGTACTGTCTGAGGGAACAGCCAAATGAAGAGCCCCCACTTGACCTGTCAAGGTTCGGTCCAGCAATCGCCATCACTCCCCACCCCACCCCCGTCCCTAAGGACAGGCTTTTATGGGTGTGGACGCCGTGGGAAAAACGAGTTCCCCTAGCCCCTTACAGAGAGCGCTGCGAGGGGTCCAGCTATGTTTCGGTTTGAGGACGCGAGTCTGCGTGACACGTGGACCCCCTCGCGTGCTTTCGGTTGTGGTGGCTGGGGGAACGGGAGCCGGACCGGTCAATCCAAGGGCGAGGTGGTCCCTGAATGGCTAACATGAGCTAGAGCCTCATTTACAAATTCTGAAAGGAAAGAAAAAAAAAAAGAAATTCTGAAAGAAAACCGTTTGACAAAAACTATGAGTTTTCTTTCCTGATAAGGAAGAAACGGTACTCTACACTTGAATACAGTTTTTAAAAAAATCTTAATTGGAAATCACTGTTTTCGTGCTCACCATATTTTGTAATTTGAGAACTCTGGTGAAATTTCTCAGTATTTTTTCCCCTGCGCTGTGCAGAATACTTAAATAATAATTGCAGTAGTGTTTTTTGTTGTTTTGTTTTTATTTTTGTTTGTTTTTTTTTACCAGAGTTATAAATAATCTGGTTGTGTTAGTATCCCGGAAATTCTAAGAATTTTACAGTCAGATTCCAGGGCAATATTGCAAGTGTTGGGAATAGATACATCCTTTCTTATTAAAATTACCAATAAATTCTAGGTTGGTGTTTTGTGTTTGACAAAAGCTTCCTAAGTGTAAGAAATATGCACTAAAGAGTTCCTAGGAATTACATCCCTCTTTTTGAGAACTTACTCTGCTTCTGCCATCCACTTCACATGCACCATCTCACATTCAGAAAACTGCTTTACGGAGATGTAGATTTTGGGTGACTTAGAAACAAAAAGGAGTCCCTCCTGGCAGAGGCAGACAGATGTAGCCCAAACCCAGACTGCCACCCTCAGCCAGGCTGTCTTGGGCTGTGATCTGTCTATGGCAAAGGTGGAAGGGGAGACTTGTGCCAGAGAGGTGTTGTCCCCCTTTTACCGTGGAGGAGTCAAAAGTACAGAGAATTCATGTGAGGGTATCCTGTCAAAGTAGGGGCTATTTCTACCTTCATGAGTTGCCAAAGATTTTTTTTTCTTCATTTTTGGACAGCGCATTTAAAAACATTCAGAAAAGGGAACACAGAATTTTTTTTAAAAAAAGTTTTCTGGAGCATTGGTTTTCTCATCTCTAAAGTGTGGGTGTTGAATGAGATTATCTCTGAGGTCCCACCTAATTCCACCACCCAAAACCTTAAACCAGTTTTGGTTCTTTCAAATCTTCAGAGAAACTCTCCCATATGTGAGTAAATATTCCACAAGAAAAGAGAGAATGTAGTAACACCATTCCAACCCTCAGTTACTAAAGCCCCGAAGGCTCTCCTTTTTTCCTTTTCTCTATACATTTACTCCTTGGTGATCTCATCTAATTTCTTATACCTTAACTACAGCCTCTGCTCCGAAGATTCAGTCTGCTCTCTCTTCTCTTTGGAGATTAAATTCTCAAACTCCAGTTCCTTGGACTGATAGGGTTGTTCTCATTTTCTTTGAAACAAATTTCTTTTTCCACTGTGTTCCCCCTAGGAATCACCACCATCTTTCCAGAAAAAGATTCTAAGTTTTATTTTTACATTTACTTCATATTCAATCATTAGATATTTGTTGTTCTGCTGCAGTAATTCCAATATTTACTTTTCCCCCTTAATTCCTGCTGCCGGATAATAGAGTCTGGCATTGACTACAGGACCAGCTACATAACTTGCAGGGCTCAGTACACAATAAAAATGAAGGGCTCCTTGTTCAAAAATTATTAAGAATTTCAAGAGGGGGGCGCCTGGGTGGCTCAGTGGGTTAAAAGCCTCTGCCTCAGGTCATGATCCCAGGGTTCTGGGATCCAGCCCTGCATCGGGCTCTCTGCTGGGCAGTGAGCCTGCTTCCCTTCCTCTCTCTCTGCCTGCCTCTCTGCCTACTTATAATCTCTGTCTGTCAAATAAACAATAAGTAAAATCTTAAAAATAAAAAAGAATTTCAAGAGGATGACAGTATTAGAGAACATTAAAGCAAATACGAAACATTTCTGAGTTCAGTGCCTTGTACATCGACACAGGATTCATGGCCATGAAGCCAGCCCTGACAGGTGATATCATGTAACTTCTAGAAGACCCCTTCCATCCTTTCTTCCTAATAGCATAAATGGTTTGAGAAGAGCCTTCTTTACAGGGCACTTTCATCTAATCAATAAAACTTGTTATTATTGTGACAGACACTGTTGGTTGCAAACCCACAACTTCCAGGTCTTTTCTGCTAGCATAAGGCTAGGTTGTCTAGATATAATTTGACTGGATGGGCAGGAGCTGAAGCCAGGAAGCCAGTAAGGATGTTAACAAACCAGGTAAGACATTATTATGACTTGGCCTAGGGAAGGAGAATGGAGGTGTGAAAGTGGTCACATTCTAGATATAACCTGATGGTAGAGCCAACAGGAATTACTGTTGGATTGAGGATGGTATACGAGCGAAGGAGGAATCAATGACCTTGAGGTTTTGGCTTTAGCACTTGGGATAGTGAGTTCTCACTAAATGACATGGGGAGGATTTCAGAAGGAGCAGATTTCAGGGAAAATTTAGAACATTAATTTTGGACATACCATGTTTGAGAAGCTTATTCTGAATTTGTACTTCAGAGGTGGGATAAGGACTAGAAATTTATTTGAAGTCCTCAGCATAGAAATGACTTTTAAAGTCATGGCACTAGAAGAGATCCTCTAAAACAGGAGTATGTAGAGAAGCAGGACTAAGTCTAAGTCATAGAAGATTGGGGAACTGAGAAGTGGCAAAAGAGACTCAGAAGGGGCATCCAAGTGCAGCAAGAGAGTGCTTTATTGCAGTGTGTCTAGGAAAAACAGAACCATCCGTTTGTCTGGTGTAGAAGAGGATGAGGACCTGATACTGATTGCTGAATTTAATAATATGGAGGTCAAGGTGAACTTCACAGAAAACTTTCATGACAAGACACATGTGTAGTGAGAGGAGAGAAAAAAAAGGAAGAGGAATTGGAAAAAGCAGTTTTGGTCAGTATTATCAAAACAAAATTATGAAAATATAAAAGATGCTGTATTTGTGCTGATTCTTGTCTACATGATACATGTGCCTTGGAATGTGGTCCTCTGGGTGGCTGAGACTAGGCTGTGTTTTCTCTGCAGAGCTTTCCAGTCCAGTTATAAGCGTAGTCAGGCAGATACACCTTCTGGAAACCCCGAATGGTCGTTTCACTGTCATGGACGTCAAGGAATGTGATGATATTATTAATGAGTGAGAATGCCAAATGTATTGGGTTTAATGTAGTGTACTAACCCAGAATGCTTGGAGAGTGGAATCCTCTCTGTGTTATTAAAACAATACAAAATCAACAAAATACAAATGATCAGGGGCAGTTTCTATTTGTTAGTCTTTTGCAGTGCCTCGTTAAATGGCCTGAGCTGTGTTATTATGATGAAAATAAATGACACGTGGTGAAACCATTCCAGCCTTAATGATCAATCTTTGCCCAGTGTTAAGGCTGGAACACTGGTTTCTAAACAGGGCTCAATTTAAGGGGAAAAAAGTGCTAGTTTCCAGCTTCTGCCTTTAAGAAAAATAAAAAATTAATAGCATGAATAGCTTTCAAACCAGGGACAAGGGGAAGGACAAGAGATGGCTGCACCAGATCTATAAGCACGGGTTGGTTCCATGATATATTGAAAATAACGGCTTTCCATTTCAGGTGTTCTGTCATCAGGCAAATTTGATCAGTGTTTTAGTCTGCTTGGGCTACTGTAACAAAATACCACAGACTAGGTGACTTATAAACAGCAGAAGTTTCTCAGACCTGTAGAAGCTGGCGGTTCAAGATCAGGGTGCCGGAGTGATCAGGTTCTGGACAGGACTCTCATCCAGTTTGCAGACAGCTGACATCTGCGTCCTCACATGATGGAGGATGGGTGGAATTTCTGGGGTTTCTTTTATAAAATACTAATCCCCATTATAAGGCCTCCACCCTCATGACCTAAGCACCTCCTGAAGACCCCACTTCCTGATACCATCACACTGGGCATTAGAATTTCAACATGAGTTTTGGAGGAACAAAACATTAAAAGTACAGCAATCAGGGAGGAGATTTTCAAGTGATCTTTGGGGGTAGAATGTAAGATTACTCGGCATGCAGAGAGATGTGCTGGGTAGGATGGAAAGGAACCTACCTGGGTACGACTGCAGGGTTTTAAACCTTCAGGCTAAATTCAGCTGTGTGGTCTCTCTAGGTTGGATTTCTGGTTACTTCCAAACCTCTGACTAATTTTCAGTTTCATATCTCCTGCTGCATGCTATATACATCTTTCCTGGGTTCCCACAGACCTCACAGCTTCAAAATATCCTTCACTAATGAAACCACCTTCTCTTTCTCTGTTTCCTTTATTTCTTTAGTCAATGGCAACAGCAATCATCTCATTATCCAAGAGAAAACTTGGGAGTTATTCTAGGCTCGTATCCCTCTTTTTAGTGCCCTGTTCTCTCTTTCTGTCCCCAGCTGCCATCTATTTCACTCCTTAATATATCTGTGATCGGTGTCGTCCTCTTTAAAAGTGTCCTGCTGTAGTTTCCACTTTCACCATTTTTCATTTGGATGGCTCCAACAGTCTCTTAAATGTCTTTCTTACCCCATCTCACCCCCTCCAATACATCTTCCTCAATGCCTCCACGGTGAACTTCCCAAAGTCTTTCAGTGGTCCCCACTCTTTGGCATGACTGCCTCTCTGATCTGCCCTTTTCTCCCTTTCCAGCTCTTCAGTTGCACCCTGGGCACCCCCTCCGCTGTCATGCTCACCTCTGGGGAAGAGGGCTTGACACTTCAGGCTGATTTATGGGTCTCTTTTGAGTTTTCCTCTCTCTTGTCCCTGGCAAAGTGCAGCTTTATAATATTTCCTGTCTCCCTCATAAGATAGTAAGCTCTGAGAGTTAAATATGAGACGACGGCAGCACTCCATGTCTAGTGAGCTCTGTTCGTTGAGCACCTTCAGGAAACACCACGCCAAGGCAAAGCAGCAGCAGCAGCAGCAGCAGCAGCAGGTCAACAGTTGGGTCCAGTGCCCAGCCTCTGCGTGGAGCCTGCCGCCCGAGCTAGCGGCAGTGGGAGTCTCTGATAAGCAGGCCTACAGTGCTCCTTGAGCATTATCCCCAGATGCGCAGCCAACTCTGGCTTTCTTGGAGATTCTGTGAACTGCATAATATCTTTGAACAAATCGCCTTCCCCCCATTAAATCAATTAGATTGGCTTCTGTGGTCAGCAGCCAGGAGCCCTTTCGTAGACCTCTTGACTGAGAGAACCCTGGAGTCCAGTCATCTCCCTCCTGCTGTTCCCAGGCTCTGCTACATGGAGTCACTATGGGGAAGCTGGCTCTTCACTCTTCAGGCTCCAATTCTGGTCCACTCTACTGTGAAGCCTCCAGGTCCCAGGTCACTGTGCAGACTGGCTTCATCATTCCAGAGGCCACAACGCTACCTTCTCCCAGCTTTCAGCCCTTAGTCCTCATATCCAGGCATCTTCAAAGATGCTACATGCTCCACGTTTGCTGGGCCAGGACGTGGTGGAAGTTTTAAAACACGCCACAGATTTTTTGACACCCCTCCCGTCAAGAGATGGATTATATTTGTTCCCTTCAACCTGCTCAGGTCTGTGATGAAAGCGAGGCTCAATGACTTCCAAGGCTGGGTTTATAGAGGTTGTCCTCATTTTCGGGCTCTCCTGGGACACTTGTCAGCTGTTATGTAAGAAGTCTAGAGCCCCTGAGTCCTCATATTGAGAGCCCAAATGGAGAAGCCCACATAGACAGAGATGCCTGAGAAGACCCACTGTTGAGTTCTCCCAGCCCAAGCACCAGACGCATGAGTGAAGAAGCCTTCAAGATGATCCTTGGCACAGCCCTCCTTGTCTGATAGTGACTACACTAGAGGATGGAAGAAATGGCCAGCTGACCCCAGTGAATTCCCAGACATGTGAACAAATAATAAACAATTGTTATTTAAGTAAATATGTGGGACTCTTTCTTCCACAGCCATAGATGGCCAAATATTTTTCTGCATTCAATGACAAAGGCCTGGGCAGCATGGGAGGGGAAGAGGAGTTAGTGTGTAATAGGCACAGATTTTTAGTTTGGGAAGATGAAAAATTCCTGATGCATAACAAAGGAACATATTTAATGTCCCTGAACTGTACACTTCATTTTTAAAAAAGATTTTTATTTATTTATTTAAGAGAGAGGGAGAGAGAGTAAGAGAGAAGATGAGAGGGGAGAAGGTCAGAGGGAGAAGCAGACTCCCCACGGAGCTGGGAGCCTGATGCAGGACTCAATCCTGGGATTTTGGGATCATGGCCTGAGCCAAAGGCAGTTGCCCAACCAACTGAGCCACCCAGGTGCCCTGAACTGTACACTTCAAATGGTTAAAGCAGTTTAAAAAATTGTATGTTTATGTTATCAAAATTTTTAAAAAGGAAAAAAATTCTGGGCACTAAACAACTTTGGAATATATAGAGAAATGGGCATTTCTCTTATTAAAACAATTGGGCTTTATCTAGGACTGAACCTAGGGATTGAAGGTAATATCTATGTGAAAAATAAACCTCAGTCTTCAGGATGATGACAGCTGCATTTTAAATTATAATAAAAGCAGCTAATGTTTCTTCACTGAGGACCCCTATGAACCAAGTGCTAGTGTTGCAGACAGAAGGAAGACAGTCTCTCTTCTGTGTTACAGTGTAGTAAGCAGAGGGCAGGAGCGGGTTTGCGAGCATCCTGGGGAAGACGTAGACAAACCAGGGTCACGTGATAGAAAGAGACTGTTGCCCAGTGTACAGTGGTTCCACAGGAGAGCCCTGAGTAAATGCCATTTACTAAGAGGGGAGGAACTGGATAAAGAAGGGGTCATTTTGGGTTGGCTCTGTTTCTTCTGAGATGCTATTAGATGTCCAGGTGGAGAAGTTAAGTGCTCAGTGAAATACTAGTCTGGGGTTTAGGAAGATCAGGGCTGGAGATACAGATTTGTGGGCCATTGGACTGTGGGTGGGATTTAGAACTGACTCTAGGTAAGATTGCTAGGGAAAGCACAAAGTTTAAGAAGTGACCAGAAGGAAGAGACTAGGAAGGAGGCTGGGATCAGCCCTGGAAGGCAGCGGGCCAGGAGGAGAGTGTGATGTCCTGAAGGGCCCACTGTGTCTTCAGCTGCTGGGGCAGGGGGAGAAGAGAGTTGCTAAGTGACTGGGTTTGACACCAAGGAGGTCAGTGGTTATGTGGCAGTATCTGTGAGAGGTTTAAAGAGAGGGTCAAGGAGGACTTGTGAAATGGGGAATTAAAGACAAATCTTTCGGGCGCCTGGGTGGCTCAGTGGGTTAGGCCGCTGCCTTCGGCTCAGGTCATGATCTCAGGGTCCTGGGATCGAGTCCCGCATCGGGCTCTCTGCTCAACGGGGAACCTGCTTCCCTCTCTCTCTCTCTGCCTGCCTCTCTGTCTACTTGTGATCTCTCTCTGTCAAATAAATAAAATCTTAAGAAAAAAAGACAAATCTTTCAGGAGAATTTTTAATCCTTTCAGAAGCAGAGAAACGGGACAAGAGCTGTGAGGTCAGTTATGTTCCTGTGTCAGGTACTATGCCAACATTTCATTTAGTATGTGGTTTCATTTTTTTCAAAATTCTAGTTTCTATTTTAAAGGTAGAAAATGAGAGACAAAGAAGATAATAAATTGCCCAAGGCCAAGTAATTAGTCGTTGGGGTTTGAATGCAGGCTTATGTGAACCCAGAGTTAATCAACGAGCAAAACCTTTAGTATAGTCAATATATTCTCTCTGTATAAAGAGATCATTTAATCACATTTTCTAATAAATAAAGTATGTATGCCTGACTAAAATATTTCTTTGATAATTATACAGTGAAGTTCCAATATGGAAGAAGCTTCGCAGAGACCTTAAAAATATCCAATAAAATGTGCTTTATTATCTTTTTCCTAGAGAAGTACTAATTATGCAGTATCATTTCAACTAAAATCCAAATCCCAAGGGAAAAAGAGCAGAAGAGAGAGATCACAATTTTATACATTGTGCTGAGAAATAAGAGACCTTCCCACATGAAGGCTAATCCAGTCAAAATAATTGGCCACTTTGGTGTAAACACCTGGGTACTCTGGGCTTCCGCAGTTTTCACCCCAACTCACAACACCCCAAACATAAGTTACATTGTTGACATCCGTACAGACTAAGGGGCCTCCGGAGTCCCCTTTACAGGCATCGATGGAACCGTCCTCTGTACCTGAAAAAGACAAAGGAAAAAGAAAATCACACATGTCCTTCCATTTGTCGAGGCTGCCATGCCAACTTCCTTTCTCCTCTGTCAATGCGTGTACCAGCTTTGGCTTTTTTATAGTTTGCTGATAGGAAATAGCACATATTCTCCCTCTCAGGCCCCTGCTGGGCCATAGAGCTGGAGAGGTGCAGGCTGGGAAACATTTTGTCTTCTGCTCATTCTCCATATTTAGTGAGTGCTTCCTGTGCTTCCTCCATTTTTTGCAAGTTTATACTCTGACGAGATTGCAATGTGAAAGCAGCATCCAATACTGACTGGGAAAATGACGAAATACTTCATGCTTATTGAGTGCTTAATATGTATTAGTCAGTCATTGTTTTGATCCTAAACCACAACCCGATGAGATAAGTATCATTATCCTTATTTTCAGATGAGACAAATAAGGCACAGAGAGGTTAACTAATTTGTCCAAGATGAAAGAGCTACTAAGTGGCAAGAGTTTGGACTTGAACTCAAGGAGGCAGAACCCTTTGAGCTTTTCCTCCTAACTGTGATAACTGCCTCCTGGTAGGTTTTGTGCTCTTCTCCCCTTTTGTCCTCTGTCATCCTGAACTCCATTTAAGAAGGGAGGGCACAGGGAATGGTCTGTTTGCTTTTCTCTCACTCTTAGGACTTTCTAAGGTTTTTAAATCACTGATCCCAAAAGTTATGGGATATCAGTGACTTTGCCTTTTTCTGGACTACACTATTTATAAGTGGTTTTAATAAAGCATCGTCAATGCATTACCCTGGCTTTGATTCCCTGCCTTTGCGTCACCACCAAAAGCAGGAAGTGTTGTCTCTGTGTTAGTGATGTGGGAAACAAAAGCAAAAGAAATGTGGCTTAAATTGAAATCTCCTTACAGTTCGCAGCCCACCGAGAGACACCTGAAACATGCAGAGCATGACCTTGCTCAAGGAATTCCCGGCTGCCTTAGTGCCTTAATGTTTCAAAGGAACCTTATCTTGTCAGCAGCTGCCCGTCAAGGTCCTGAAAGCCTTTGCTTCCAGATTCCCTGGAGACTTGCGCTATCCCTCACCCCCACGAATTAAAAAGTATACAGTCAGTCATTCCTCACAGTCCCAGACAGCTCTTTCTGCCCCCAGGTGCCGTCCTGTGAGTAGGGAAGGGGTAAGGTCTTCGCAGGATCGATAGGAAGCCCCTGACTGGGCACAGGAACTATTCCTGGCCGAGGGAGACTCGGAGACAGAGCAGAACAAGAGATAAAGGAACAAACCAAGACACAAGAGCTTCCCCTTCAGTTCCCAATAAAAGACTGCCATGAAAAGCCCTCAGTGGCAACCCATTCAGAACCCCTCTCACTGTGGAGAGCTTTTTCTTTCCTTTCTGCTCTCACCTCCACTCAATAAACTCTCACTTCCAGAGAGAAGTTCACCCTTTTGTGTCTGCGAGATTCCGTCTTCCACTCTGTGAAACAAGAACCCTGAAAGCTTACGATCTAAGGTAGGGGGTCTAGCACCAGCGGGACAGTAAAGGAGACCGTGGCAGGGCCCATCCAAAGTGCCATGGCAGTGCTGAGGCGGGAGAATTTACTTTCAATTGGACACGACTGAAATGGCTCATTCAGATTTTTGTTTAGAAAAAGTTGGGGTTTTGATCCTGGATCTGCCACTGATTGTCTATAAGACTTTGGGCAAATTAGATAACTGCTCCACGTCTCAGTTTCCTTCTTTATGAACATCCCCAGTTTTGCAGATGGGGACGCCTGCTCAGGGCCCCATGAGTCGTAATTGGTAAAAACTGGGATATAAACCCCGGCAGCCTGGTTCCAGACTCTGTGCTTTTAGTCACCTTACTAAACGGTGGCGTAAGGAAGATTTGTTTTCCTCTTCGTTTTAGCACGAGGGATTGAGCTAAGGGCAAGGGAAGCACCAGCCAGGAGGTCCGATGAAAGGGCCCACAGCCCAGAGCGAGCGGTGGATTTGGTGAGGAGGTGAGAGGTTCTGGTAGGGGGTATGGACACAGATCTTACGGAAACCACTCCGTGCTTACCTGCACAGTCCATTTCTTTTTCATAGTAGCGACCCGGATAAAACCTGGAGCAGTTGTTGATTAGGCTAACTTCGCCCCACTGAAGTAAATTGACTTTTTGGTTATCTAAGCAAAGGGAGAGAACAAACATTGAGAAGTCGCAAATGAGAAATCTAAATAAATGCTCTCATCACTTAGTAAGCCACGAGGCATAGAGAAGATGATATATACTCCTTAACACATATATCAGCTTTTGAGGAGAGTTCATTAACATATTTAATCACACACCACTCCTATGTCCAGTATCTCCAATCGTCTTTTAAAACCAGTTAAAGGGCTGGCGCCCGGGTGGCTCAGTGGTTAAGCATCTGCCTTCAGCTCAGGTCATGATCCCAGGGTTCTGAGACTGAGCCCCGCATGGGGCTCCCTGCTCCATGGCCCCTTGCTCCCTGCTTCTCCCTCTTCCACTCCCCGAGCTGGTGTTCCCTCTCTCGCTGTCTCTCGGTCAAATAAATAAATAAACAATCTTAAAAAAAATAGTTAAAGGGCAGTCCTGAACACATGCCTGAAGTCGTTCTCATTTCACAGAGACCTGGCTGCTCTGAGATGAACAAGAAAAACTCCCTCCCCTCCGATTGTTGAGTCCAGCAGGGGTGGAAGGGTGAGGGGAAGTGGGGGGCGGGGAGAAGTCGGTGATTGGGCTTTTCTCACATGAATAGCTCCTATCGTCTTACATCCCTGATTTCTTTGAAAGTGCTTGTTAGAGTGAAAACAACCTTTTAATATAATAAGTTAAATGAAGAAAATACATATGCAGTTATCAGCGTATATGTTTTTGTGTCTGAAGTTTGTCTCCTGAGTGATTTGAAAGAGGAGTTTGGATTTCCTTTTCATTTGAGTTGGAGATGTGGGGCTTGAACTTTTTCATGTAAGGAGAGAAAAGGGGCAGAAACTGTTGCTGATCGACAGCCCAGGAAGATGAGAAAAACTTAAGAACAGGGGTGAGATGTCTTGGGTGTAAAGAGCAAGTCTTTGCCCCATCTTCCTCTCCTTCTTTTCCCCAAGATTTCAGCAATTTTTACACTCTAGGAGGGCAAGCACTGGACCTGATTGACAGGCTGCCTCATGCTAGCACAAAGTAGTTGCTTAAAAAATACTTATGTAATTAATTCATCCATGAACTCCATAATCCAATTATACACTAAACAATTTATGCCAAATGACTTACCCCCTCACTTACTGTAGAAACTATCAGTGGACAGAGGCTTCTGACTATCTTGAGAGGACACCTCCACAGACCCTAGCAGTGTAGTGGGGATATAGTAAACGGTAAAACTAATATTCTTCTCTTCTGAGAAGCAGGGGGACACAAAAATTCACCCAAATATAGTGCAAATTAGAAAAGAGTTTCTTTTTTTCTCCTTCAAGTCTTACTTCAAGTTAGTTTTAAGATGCTATCTTTTTTAGATTAAGAGTTTTTTTAAGAAATTAGTAATTTATTATTATTATTTTTTGTTTTTTTTTTTAAAGATTTATTTATTTATTTATATGACAGAAGAGATCACAAGTAGGCAGAGAGGCAGACAGAGAGAGGGGGATGCAGGCTCCCCACTGAGCAGAGAACTCAATGTGGGGCTCTATCCCAGGACCCTGAGATCATGACCTGAGCTGAAGGCAGAGACTTAACCCACTGAGCCATCCAGGCACCCCAGTAATTTATTATTTCTTCTAACTCAGTTGAAGTCTTTAAAAACTGGGAGCTCCTATACCATGTGATCAAGTTTTAATGGCTTGGGAGATTACTCCCTCTCCTGAATTCTTGTTTTGTATACTTTTTTTTTTTCTTTTTTAAAGGGAGAGTGTGAGTGGGGAGGGGCAGAGGGATAAGGAGAGAATCTCAAGTAGACTCCATGCTCAGAATGGAGCCTGATGTGGGGCCTGATCCCACAACCCCAAGATCACGACCTGAGCCCAGATCAAGAGTTGGATGCTTAACCAACTGAGCCACCCAGGCACCCCAATGTTTTATATATTTCTTTAGGCACCTGTCACATTCTGCTGTCTGATGGTGGCATTCACGTCTGATGGCTCCTCTGTACTATAAGTACCTTGAGAGCTGGTCTTTGTTTCTCAGTCTTATAGCTTCTATACGCCTTGTTGACCTGGTCCATACTTTTCATCAGTGAAATCCTAGCACATTAGCATTACTATTGTGAAGGGCTCAAAAAATGTGTTAAACTATATTTGATTAATGAGTAAAACAATGCATAAGAACATATCTACCAGTCTATAGGAAATACATGGAATAGAAGAATGTGTGAAATGCCACATCAAGGATACAATCAGACAAATTCAAGATGTGAAAATTCCAAAATAATGAACCAGTTTCTTTAATAAATACATTTTAAATAAAAGGAAGGGCTAACTGTTCTAGATTAAAAGAGACTTAAGAAAAATAGCCACCAAATGCAATGTGCAGACTTCAGATCCCAATGGAAATAACCCTGATTATAAAAATATTTTGTAAATAACTGAAGAATATTAAACACAGGATGGTTATTAGATGATATTATGGGATCACTTTCATTTTGTTATGTATTAATGGTGTTGTGTTTTTGCTTTTGTTTTTTTAAGTCCTTACCTGGTAAAGGTATCTACTGGAATATTCATGGATGAAATTACATTATATCTGGGTTTGATTTAATATGCTCCAGGGGAAAAAATGTGTGGGGTAGCAGGGATATGTTCAATTGTCCTTCAGATCCATTCTCCACCCATCAATGCCATGGCCCCTGCCCAAAGAGCCTGATCTGAGGGACTGCCCCAATAGGAATCTCTTAGCCCCTGGTTTTCAATATAAAACCTCAACAGAAGAAGGGAGGGTAAGGAGAGAGGATAACGGGATTGGGGTTGGCTATAACCTTCCATCCAAAGTCCCCACTTCTCTTAAGGCAGCCTGCTCTACCTTCGGCTCTTTCTGTTGGTAAATTCTTCCTCTCACATCTTCCGATCTAAGAGAGGCAGTTCTGGAACTGTTGGTCCCAGTTGCTGCATAGCCCTGTGGTTCCCCAACCCCCTATCCACATTCCTGTAATTAATCCCTTTATAAATAATCCTCCCTAATTTTCCTATTGAGCTTGTGATTGATTCAGAGAGATAAAACAAAAATGGTAGAGTGTTGATAACTGGAAACTGGGTGATGAATAAGTAGGTTTATTATACTTTCTCTCTACTCTTCTGTATACTTGTAAATGTACATAATAAAAGTTTTTTTTTTTTTTTAAGGAACAAATGTAAGGACATAATGCCTTCTGGATAAACTAATTACTAATTAATAAAATTTAGTCTTGGGTATTCAAACAGTCTGCAAGTCCAGGTTAATTTAGACACATATTTTATACTTTTCCATGTGGCAATTTTAAATAATGTGTTGGAGTCTATAAGACCAATGTAGTGAAGTTATTTACAAAGAGAATGTAGAAAGTCAAAAGGAAGCTAAATTTCAAAGCTAACTCTTCAAGATAAAGGGAAAGGCATTGGCTAATTTAATTCTAATCCAACTTCTTATTTAGCCAGTTTTTCTAATAATTTGTCCCTAAGTGTCTACATAGCTTATTCAGACAAATGTTCACCTCAAGTCTTCTTAGAAGCTCAAGAAATAATTATGTTTTCTTCCTCTTTGTGGAATGTGATGGGGAGGGTGAGGCAAGGAAATGGGGGAGTGGAAGAGAGAACAGAGGGTTGTGGGATTACTGACTCACCTATACTTTGACTATTCCTTTGAAAACCATTTTTTCTTCCACCCTTGTCTAACAAACCCATAAAGTCCACGCTATATATGTCCCCATCACTCTGCCTTTTTTTTTTTTTTTCTGAAAATGGTTACCCCTCAATATATGCTTCAAGATCACAGAGTGTGTAGGTGTCCTTTGAAACTCTGGGTCAGGATCAGCTACCTAATTTTCAGGGCCCAGTGAAAAATAAAAATGTGAGGTGGAGGCTGCTGCAAAAATTATTAAGAATTTCATGATGGGGGCGCCTGGGTGGCTCAGTGGGTTAAGCCTCTGCCTTCGGCTCGGGTCATGATCCCAGAGTTCTGGGATCGAGTCCCGCATGGGGTTCTCTGCTCAGCGGGGAGCCTGCTTCCTCCTCTTACTCTGCCTGCTTCTCTGCCTACTTGTGATCTCCATCTGTCAAATAAATAAATAAAATCTTTTAAAAAAAAAAAGGAATTTCATGATGATGACATTGATGATGACATCAGGGCAGTCCACTAAGCAAGGGGCCCTTTGGAGCCTGGGATGCTGGGCAGTTGTACAGGTCTAATGCCTAGGAAGCCAGCCATGGCTGAATGCTCATTTTTCTGAATTTGATTCTATGTTTCTCCCTGAGTACTAGGTAATTAGCCCCTATCCATTTCTGTTCCCATTAATTTCAACCCCTGGAGTCTAATGAACAACTTTTAAAACATGTACCTTTTTCTCGACCCCAGCCAGAAATAATGCATTTGTCGTTAGGTCTGAATAGATATGGAGACCAGGGCACACAGGCAGGGATAGAATGAGGCAGCTCACAATCTTTTCGGTTTGAGTGTTTTTTCAATTCAATCAAAGCTATGTCATTTTCATAGGTGGTTCCGTTGTACTTTTCATGAATAATAATTTGATTTGCAAAGTGAATAATTACTTCCTCGTCCGGGTTTAACGAGTCTAGAAATGATGCCCATATTTGGTAATGGTATAGTTTACTGACGCTGTAACAGAAAGGAAAAGGGAGAGACGATATATTGAGGAAAAATACCAAATATAAACATGAACATCTGATGCTTTATCTTTATATCCTCCCTTTTAAAGGACTTTCTTCCTTTTTCCAGATTTTTAAAAAAAATCTTGCATGATGAAGAAGTGTGATTAAATTTATGGGGTAGAATTAAAGTCAGTGGGTAAATGAAGAGATGGATAATCCACTTAAATGCTCAAGGGACATAAAGAACCCACTAACAACCAGAGATGCCCAGAAGTGGAATGAATTGGCTACCTCTGGAGTGAGACCATCATCACTGAAGGTGTTCAAGCAGAGACCAGAAAGCACGTAGCCAGAAATGTGGCTGAGGAAATGGGGAAATCAGGACACACATTCCTATTACTCTGCCAAACCCAGAGGTTCTCAGGGTGGACACCATGGCAGTCATTATCCTGCGTTTAAGACTGACTTCATGTTGGGGCACCTGGGTGGCTCAGTGGATTAAGCCTCTGCCTTCAGCTTGGGTCCTGATCTCAGGGTCCTGGGATCAAGCCCTGCATTGGGATCTTTGCTCATCGTGGGGCCTGCTTCTCTCCCTCTCTCTCTGTCTACTTGTGATCTCTCTCTGTGTCAAATAAATAAATAAAAATCTCAAAAAAAAAAAAAGACTGACTTCACATTAACATTGCATTGTATTTATTTGCTCTCAAGTCTTTCTTCCTGTTGGACTGTGCTACTGGAGGTCAAAGATGGGGTCTAATTCATCTGTGGATATATGCCTGCATCTAGTATCATACCTGGCATATATTCACTGTTTTAAATTTTAGTTGAAATGGCTAATGGGCCAAATATTGCTTGCTCAATTTTCATACTATTTTTTACCTCATGGTTTCCAGCAAATTGGCATTTACCATCATTTTCTCAGGTAATCACCTAACAGTTAAATAGTGTTGTTCTAGGAACCAATGAGGTATTCAGGATTCTTTTTATTTATACGTAATATTCCAAGAATGCTGTGAATCTTATTAATTTTTTTTTTTTTTTAGGATTAGAGGTCATGAATATCGTTTAAAGGTTAACCCTGTTTATTCATTCAATTTACTAACAAATACTTAGTGTGTACCTACTGTGCTTTCCACTGGCACATAGAAATGAACAAAATCAGAAATATTTCCTGGTTTCGTGGAGTTCAGGATCTAGGGAAAGATGCAGTAGTAAATGGATAATGATAATAGTGAAGATATGTATTCTACTGTGTAAAGTAAGAGGAATGAACAGCACATGGGGTTCTGAGAACTTATCCAAAAGGCTTTGACTTACGAGAGTTAGGAAAGATTCTCTGAAGAAGTGAAGATTGAGCTAAGATCTGAATAAAGAGTAGCACTAACTAGAGAAACAGGTTGGGAAAAATCATTTCAGGCTTGAGAAATAATATATGAAGATCTCTGTGCAACAGGGAGCAAGGTATACATGAGTAGCCAAAAGAAGTCCACAGCAGGTAGAGCAGACAGCAAGAGTTGAAGTCATGGGGCAAGATGAAATTGGCAAAGGTAATTAGGGGTCAGATCATATGGAGCCTCATGGGCCATGTTAAAAATGTTGTGTAGATATTTTAGAAGCAAACAAGCCTGGCAAAACAAGTGTCTGACATCTTCAGCCTCCCTCAGGGAGAAGAGGACACTTCCTCCCACCAAAATTCATGAGAATATGCATTAAAAAAGTAGAAACAACATAGATTAAGACTACTGAGAGTGGTAGTCCATGATGACAGTGTAGGAACACCCTGAACTCACTTTATCCTATGGACACACTGTATCTACACCTACATACAAAGCAATACCTCCTGAAGAAGAACGGGAGGCTAACTGAACAACTTCTGCACAACAACAACAGAGGGACCACAGAGAGAATGGTAGGAGAGACAGAGACATGGTAATAATGGGAATTCCAGGGGCGCCTGGGTGGCTCAGTGGGTTAAAGCCTCTGCTTCAGCTCAGGTCATGATCCCAGGATCCTGGGATCGAGCCCCACATCGGGCTCTCTGCTCAGCGGAGAGCCTGCTTTCTCCTCTCTCTGCCTGCCTCTCTGCCTACTTGTGATCTCTGTCTGTCAAATAAATAAAATCTTTAAAAAAAAAACAATGGGAATTCCAGACTTGATTCAATGACCTGAAGATGCTGGTGAGTGCCATTGTCTATGTCCCCCCCCCCCCATCTTGATAGCTCAGATGGGTGTAGGGGCCAGACACTCTGGGGTGGCCTATAGCCTCAGTGACCCCAGAATCCTAGCCCTAACATCTCCAGCCATCCCCTATAGGTAAGCCCCTGCCTGCACCCATCCCATCTCCAGCTATCTCACTGAGGCTGCCACAATACAGCGCACACCCAGACACCCCCTGTTTGTGCCCACTATATCTACAACCATCACTCCAAAGTGGACCAGGTGGAAAGTACTCCAGGACACCTCCAGTCAGCACCTGCTTCAGCTCCAGCCATTCCATTGGGCAGCCCCATATGGAGTGCCCCATCCTGCTGGCCCCAGCTTCAGGTATCCTGCCATAGTGGCCCTGGTACAGAGCACCCTGGAACTTGCCAAGCCAGGCCAGTTTCAGCTCCAGCTCTCCAGCCAGCTGGTTCCAGCATGGAGCACCCTGGGACCCCCAGGCCCATACCCACCCCAGCTTTAGCTGTTCCTGTAGGGTGGCCCCAGTGCAGCATGCCTTAAGACCCACTAGCCCATGCCTGCTTCAGCTTTGACCAGTCAACCAAAGCCTCCAGTACACACAGTCAACACAGGGAAGAACCTGCACAAGACCACTCCTTCAAGACTGGGAAAGGTAGCTTTTCTGCCTAATTCGCAGAAACAGAGAAAGTCAAGCAAAATCAGCAGACAGAGGAATACATTCCAAATAAAAGAACAAACAAGACAAAACCCCAGGGATTTAAAAAAAACCCAAAAAACAAAACCCTAATGAAATGGAACTAAGTAATTTATTTAGTAAAGAGTTCAAAGTAATGGTCATAAAGATGCTCACTGAACTTGGGAGAATGAAGGAACACAGAGAAAACTTCAACAAAGAGTTGAAAAAGATAAGAAAGAATGAAAAAGAAATCACAGAGCTGAAGAATACAATAACTGAACTAAAAAATATTCTATAGGAAATCAATAGCAGATTAGATGATCCATAAGAACAGGTCGGTGATCTGGAAGACAGAATAGTGTAAATTACCCAAGCAGAACAGAAAAAAGAAAAATAATTTTTAAAAAGCATAAGCTTAAGAGACCTTGGTTTAGCATACCAAGTATGCTAACATTCACATTTTAGATGTCCACAGACAAGAGAAATAGAGATAGGCAGAAAACTTACTTGAAGAAATAATAGTTGAAAACTTTCTTAACCTGGGGAAGGAAAGAGACACCTAGGTCCAGGAAGCACAGAGAGTCCCAAAACAAGATGAACCCAAAGAGATCCATACCAAAGCATATTATAATTAAAATGGCAAAAATTAAAGATAAAGAGAAAATCTTAAAAGCAGAAAGAGAAAAACAGCTACAAACAAGGGAAACCCCATAAGTCAGCAGAGACTTTCAGGCCAACGGGGAGTAGCAGGATATATTTAAAGTGCTGAAAAGGAAAAGCTTACAACCAAGAATATACTATTTGGCAAGATTATCATTCAGGATTGAAGAAAAGATAAAGAATTTCCCAGAGAAGCAAAAGCTTAAGTTCATCACCACTAGACTGGCCTTACAAAAAATGTTAGAGGGAACGCCATAACTAGAAATAAGGAAATACATGAAAGAAAAAACTCTTACTGAGACAGGTAAACATAGAGTAAAGGCAGTAAAGTAAATTGGCTACTTGCAAAGTTAATATGAAGGTTAAAAGATAAAAATAGTAAAATCAACTATAGCTAAAATAAGCAGTTAAGGGATACACATAATAAAAAGATACATTTTTTATTTAAGACATTAAAAACTTAAAATATGAGGGAGGGTGTAAAAAATGTAGTGCTTTTAGAATGTGTTCATATTAAGTGACTATCAGCTATATATATATGTGTGTGTGTGTGTGTGTGTGTGTGTGTGTGTGTGTGTATATATATATATATGGGAAAAGAGAGAGGTTGCTACATATGTAGTTAATATATATGAGCATCATGGTGAGCACAAACCAAAAACATAAAATAGATATACAAAAAATAAAGATAAAGACAAAAGAACTTAAACATAAAACTAAAGAAAATCATCAAGCCACAATGGAAGAGATGCAGAGAACAAGAAAGGAACAGAGAAGAACCATAGAAACAACCAATAAACAATGAACAAAATGGCAATAAGTACATACCTATCAATAATTACATGTAAATGAATTAAATGCACGAATTGAAAGACATAGAGTGGTTGAATGGGTCAAAAACAGGACTCAGCTATATGCTGCCTATGAGAGACTCATTTCAGATCTAAAGACACAAACTGAAAATGAGGGGATGGAAAAAGATGTTCTATGCAAATGGAAACAGAATGGAAGCTGGTGTAGCAATACTCAAATAGACATAATAGGCTTTAAAACAAAGACTGTAACAAAAGATAAAAGAAGAGCATTACATAATGATAAAGGGTAAATCTAAGAAGAGGCTATAACATTCATAAAGATTTATGAACCCAATATAGGATCACCTAATTATATAAAGCAAGTATTAACATACATAAAGAAAGATATGGTAATACAATAATAGTAGGGGACTTTAATACACCATTTACATCAATGGATAGAGCAACCAGACAGAAAATCAATAAGAAAACATGGGCCTTAAGTGATACATTAGACCAGATGGACTTAATACACATATACAGAACATTTTATTCCCAAACTACAGAATTCACATTCTTTTTAGCACACAGGAATGTTTTCCACAGTGCATTATATGTTAGGCCACAAAACAAGTCTTAATATATTCAAGAAGATAGAAATCATATCAAGCATTTCTTCTGACCATGTAAGTATGAGACTAGAAATCAATGAAAAGAAGAAAACTGGAAAAAAAACACAAACACATCGAGGCTAAATAGCATGTTACTAAACAGCAAATGGGTCAATGAAAAATCAAGGAGGAAAAAAAAAAGCCACCTTGACACAAATGAAAATAGAAATACAACAGTCCAAAATCTAAGGGATGCACCAAAAACTGTTCTAAGAGAGAAGTTCTTAGTAATATAGGTCTACCTAAAGAAACAAGAGAAATCTCAAATAAACCATCTAACTTTATACCTAAAAGCACTACAAAAAGAACAGAGCCGCATATTAGTAGAAGGAAGGAAATAACAAAGATTAGAACAGAAATAAATGAAATAGAGACAAAAAAATAGGAAAAAAACAATAGAACTAAAAGCAGATTTTTTAAAAGATTAAAAAATTTGATAAACCTCTAGCCAGGCCCATCAAGAAAAAGAGAGCCTAAATAAATAAAATCAGAAACAAAGGAGAAGAAGTTTAAACTCGCACCACACAATTAGAAGTGCTTATAAGAGATTACTACGAACAACTATACACCTATAAAACCTAAAAGAAATAGATAAATTCCTAGAAACATAAAACTTCCAAAACTGAATCACGAAGAAATAGAAAATCTGAACAGATGACTATTAGTAATGAAATTAACTTAAAAACTTACAATACACAAAAGTTCAAGACTAGACAGCTTCATAGGTGAATTCTGCCAAATATTTAAAGAAGAGTTAGCACCTATCCTTCTTAAATTGTTCCAAAAAATTGCAGAGGAAGGAATACATCCAGATTCATTCTATGAGGCCAGCACTACCTTGATACCAAAGCCAGACAAAGACACTACAGGAAAAGAAAATTACCCACCAATATCTCTGATAATCATAGATGCAAAGACCATCAACAAAATATTAGCAAACTGAATTCAACAGTACATTAAAAGGATCTTCACCATGATCAAGTGGGATTTATTCCAGGGATGCAAGGATGGCTTAACATCTACAAATCAATCAATGTGATATACCATATAAATAAAATAAAGGATAAAAATCATATGATTAGCTCAATAGATGCAGGAAAGAAAATTCAACACCCACTTATGATAAAAACTCTCATCAAAGGGGATACAGAAGAAATGTACCTCAGTGTAATAAAGTCTACAGATGACAAATCTGTAGTTAACATACACACCGGTGAAAGCTCTTCCCCTAAGTTCAGAAACAAGACAAGGATGCCCACCTTGCTGCTTTTATTTCACATAGTATTGGATGTTCTAGCTGCAGCAATCAGACAAACAAAAAAAAAAAAAAAAAAAGAGAGAGAGAGAGAAAGAGAGAAAAAAAAGAAATAAAAGGCATCCAAAATGATAAGGAATAAATAAAACTATCCCTATCTGTTGATGGCATGATAATACATATAGAAAACTCTGAAGATGCCACCAGAAAACTATTAGAACTGATAAATGAATTTGGTAAAATTGCAGGGTACAAAATTAACATGCAGATATTGTTTCTATACATTAATAATGAACTACCAGAATAAAAAAAATTCTATCTAAAATTGCATCAAAGAGAGTAAAATACCTAGGAATAAATTTAAGTGAAAGACTATAGGACATTGATGAAAGAAATTGGAAGTGACACACATAAATGGGAAGAAATACCATGTGGATTGGAAGAACCAATATTTTAAAAATGTCTAGACTACCCAAAGCAATCTACATATTTATTGTGATTTTTTAAATTAAAAAAAAAACAATGGTATTTTTCATAGACCGAGAACAAAGAATCCTGAACTTTGTATGGAACCACAAAAAACCCCCAAAAGTTGTAGCAATGTTGAGAAAGAAGAACAAAGCTGGAAGTATCAAATTCCCTGATTTTGAACTATACTACGAAGCTATAATAATCAACACATTGTGGTACTGGCCTGAAAACATACACATAAATTGATGGAATAGTGTACAGAGCCCAGAGAAAATCTCACATACATATATGGTCAATTAACCTATGACAAAGGAGCTAAGAATATGCAAGCTAAAATAAACATGGGATTATATTAAACTAAAAACCTTTTGTATGATGAAGGAAACTGTCAACAAAACAAAGAGAGAACTTATTGAATGGAAGAAGAAATTTGCAAATCCTAAATCTGACAAGGAGTTACTATCTAATATATACATAGAACTTATACGAGTTTAAAAAAAAACACTAAAAAATGGGCAGAGCGCTTGAATAGACATTTTTCCAATGATATACAGAGACATACATATGGTCAACAGACACATGAAAAGATGCTCAACATCTTTAATCATCAGGGAAATGCAAATTAAAACCATCAGAATGGCTAGTATCAAAAAGACAAGAAATAACAAGTGTTGGCCAGGATTTCAAGAAAAGGGAACACTTGTGCACTGTTGGTGGGAATGTAAATTGGTACAGCCACTAGGGAAAACAGTACAGAAGTTCCTCAAAAAGTTAAAAATAGAACTACAATATGATCCAGCAATTCTGCTTTTGAGTATTTACCCAAAGAAAATGAAAACCAATTTAAAGGCATATATGCCTCCTATGTTCACTGCAGCATTATCTATAACAACCAAGATATGGAAAGAACCTAAGCATCTATTGATAGATAAATGGAGAAAGAAGATGAAAAATAGGGCAAAATAGGTGAAGAGGATTAGGAAGTACAATCTTCTAGTTATAAAGTAAATAAGCCAAGGGGATTAACATACAGCATAGAGAATATAGTCAGCGAGATTGCAAAAGCATTGTACAGTGACAGATGGTACTGACAACTATGTTTCTGGGGCTGACTAGAAGTGTAACTTTAGCCAAGTTATATAATTTCTCAGTCTCCTGCTAATCCACAAAATGGGAAGACTGACTACCTCTTAGGGCTGTTAAGAATATTAAAACAAAATAACATATGGGAAAGTGCCACACGCATTATCTGGTCTGGAAGAGGCGCTCAACAGATGACGTTTCATTCACTTGAGAGATCAGAACTGAGACTGGAATCCCAAACTCTGTCCTCCTGCTGACCTTAACTTGTTATCAACACCTTTTGTGTGTTGCCCTTTAGCCACTGGTATGGACTGAATTGTGTTCCCCCAAAATTCATATGTTGAAAACCTAACCCCCAATATGACTAGATTTGGGGAGAGTCTTTAAAGAGGTAATAAAGTTTAAATAAGGACATAGTGGAGTTGTAGTCCCATATGATTCGTCTCCTTATGGGAAGAAGAAGAAACATCAGGGATACACACAGGCAGAAGATGAGCAAGCCAGTGCTAGAGCAGCAGGTGAGACAATTAGCTCAGAGTTTAGAGCAGTTCCTTTACTGTCTGGAATGCATATCAAATACATGCAAGGGTCTGTGGAAGGGGCCAAAAAGATTTGTGCATTTGAAGACTTTAAATGCACGTGGCTCTTTAAACAACATCCTTGTTGAAGGGAGACCAGAGAAAATGCCCGGTTAGCATCATCTCTTCATCAGCTTTTCAGTCATAAACTCTTCTCAGCAGTTTGGTCCTAACTCTATAAAATGTACACAGTATCTACTTGCTTTCCCATGCTGCAAATGAGTCACGTGACATAACTTGGTACCTCTGGTTTTGATCTGACCTTGCCATCTGGGATCATAATTTGATCTGGGAGGGAAGACCACAGTAGGTTCTAGGGGCATGGCCTCTGGGGTTCCAGTCATGAATACTGGAGGGATTTAGCTGTCAAGAGAGTGGAATTTGTCACATGTTTTTATCTAGCATCTGCCACAGTCTCTATTACACACTTTCATTATTTCAGGGAATCCAAAATCTTTTTGGAGACATTTTTACCTGAGACAGTGTGCAGCAGTTATAATCCAACACCCTCCAATATAAATTCCTCCACATTTGATTTTCTTATTTTCCTTAATTGCCACCTGCCACGGGAAGTCACCCTGTAAGAGACATTAGTAAGACATTAGTGTGGTCACTGCCATTCTACCAGATGGTGATAGACAGGTGGCTCTAAGATATGTCCATTGCAAAAGTCCCAGTCTCTTATCATTACATATCTCCCCAACTTTCTTTGTTTTTCAAACTTGGGCTACTCCTGGGAAGTAACAGGTTTACCATGTGTGCTGGCTTTCCTCCTACAACTCGTTTCCTTCGAATGGGCGCACTGTTTTTAACTCCACAGGACACTTTAGGGAGAAATGACTTTATCCGTTTTCTTTCTTCAAGAGAGGAAGAGATTATATCATTATGATTTTGAACCCATTACTTCTTGATTATTTTTGCCACCAAAACAGCAAAGTCACTGCTAAAACAAAACAGGCTGGATTGATTAATAAATTATTTTAGATATTAATTGGTACTATTGACCTTGTTTAAAAATTCTGGCTTATCAACAAGGATGGGACGGGAGGAGATTACAAGAAGTGAAATAAGTCAAGCGGAGAAAAGCAATTATCATATAGTTTCATTTATTTGTGGAACATAATGGAAGACATTAGGAGAAGGTAGGGAAAAATGAAGGGGGGAGGGAAATCAGAGGGGGATATGAACCATGAGAGACTGCGGACTCCCGAGAAACAAACTGAGGGTTTTAGAGGGGAGGGGGGTGGGGGATGGGTTGGCCTGGTGATGGGTATTAAGGAGGGCAAGTATTGCATGGAGCACTGGGTGTTATACGCAAACAATGAATCATGGAACACTACATCAAAAACTAATGATGTACTGTATGGTGACTAACATAACATAATAAAAAAAATTCTAGCTTAATATGAAAATTGCCTCTGGGGCGCCTGGGTGGCTCAGTGGGTTAAGCTGCTGCCTTCAGCTCAGGTCATGATCCCAGGTCCTGGGTTCGAGCCCCACATCGGGCTTTCTGCTCAGCGGGAAGCCTGCTTCCTCCTCTCTCTCTCTGCCTACTTCTCTGCCTACTTGTGATTTCTCTCTGTCAAATAAATAAATAATAAAAAAAATCTTAAAAAAAATATGAAAATTGCCTCGATTCTCTGAAGTTCTGCCTAAAGGTACATGGGTGGGGCAGAAAGAGGCTAACTGAAGGTTTAAAGATTTTCATGGGTCATGCTTGAAATCTGGTTGTTTTTGACAAAACTGATATGACAAAACGCATAGCAAATAAAAAAAATCATGTAGGTCTAAAATGTTGTTTTCACTTCAAAATTAGCCTTGCGAATTAACTCATTAAAAAATTTTTTTTTATTTTTTTTTATAAACATATAATGTATTATTAGCCCCAGGGATACGGGTCTATGAACTGTCAGGTTTACACACTTCACAGCACTCACCATAGCACATACCCTCCCCAATATCCATAACCCCACCACCGTCTCCCAACCCTCTTCCCCCTCAGCAGCCCTCAGTTTGTTTTGTGAGATTGAGTCTCTTATGGTTTGTCTCCCTCCCGATCCCATCTTGTTTCATTTATTCTTTTCCTACCCCCCAAACCCCCCACATTGCATCTCCACTTCCTCATATCAGGGAGATCATATGATAGTTGTCTTTCTCTGATTGACCTATTTCACTAAGCATAATACCCTCCAGTTCCATCCACGTTGTTGCAAATGGCAAGATTTCATTTCTTTTGATGGCTGCATAGTATTCCATTGTGTGTGTGTGTGTGTGTGTGTGTGTGTGTATACACACCACATCTTCTTTATCCATTTGTCTGTTGATGGACATCTAGGTTCTTTCCATAGTTTGGCTATTGTGGACATTGCTGCTATAAACATTCGGGTGCACGTGCCCCTTCAGATCACTACGTTTGTATCTTTAGGGTAAATACCCAGTAGTGCAATTGCTGGGTCATAGGGTAGCTCTATTTTCAACTTTTTGAGGAACCTCCATGCTGTTTTCCAGAGTGGCTGCATCAGCTTGCATTCCCACCAACAGTGTAGGAAGGTTCCCCTCTCTCCGAATCCTTGCCAGCATCTGTCATTTCCTGACTTGTTAATTTCAGCCATTCTGACTGGTGTGAGGTGATATCTCAGTGTGGTTTTGATTTGTATTTCTCTGATGCCGAGTGATGTGGAGCATTTATGTTTGTTTTTCTTAAAAGTGATAAGGAGAAGAGTAATATTATTTTTTTCTATTTACATTGATAGCAAAGGTAATTGTTGCTTGAATCAATTACATATACATGCATACATACATACACACACAACATTAAAATGCAGATGTAAACCAGGGAAGCACTAGTAAAAAAGAATAATTTTAATTTACCTTTATCCATATTAGCAGTCAAAAATTGTGTCTCTTCTAAAATAAAACAAAAAGTCCCAATGTTTATGGTTGTGTTCATAGGAAAAATCAAATAATTAAGATTATTTAAACTTTGATCATAATTTTCTATCTTAAAACCCATCCTATATTGATTGATTGATTTGTGTGAGAGAGAGAAATTGCATGCACATGCATGGATGAGCACAAGTGGGGGAGGGGCAGAGAGAGAATCTTAAACAGACAGGCTCCACAGACATGGTCTTGATCTGACCACCCTGAGATTGCGACTTGAGCCAAAATCAAGAGTTGGATGCTTAACCACTGAGCCACCCAGGTATCCAAAAACCTGTCCTCTGTTTAAAAAGGACAGTAGAAATCCTCAAAGCACACCATCTTATTTCCTTTCTATACCTAGGTTATTGTGAAGGCTCAGGAGGAACTATGGAGAAATTTTGCAGGCACCAACTAGAGGTGTCTGTTGGTACAAGTGAATGGTGAGACCCATGGTGCTGTGGTTTTTTGCATTTAGAATAGGCAAAATGCTTGGGTCAGAGAAGGAAAGCTGCTTCTTCAACTCCGATTCACAAAGTCCTTACATAAGGTAGGGAACAGTTACTAACACTGACTGAGAGAGTACTGAGCTGACACTAAAAAGGCCTCTCTGACTACACTAATGAGAAAGCTGAGTAATTGCTAACACGTGGTCATAACATGTGCAATTAATAGCTACGTTAAAATATAAGAAGAGGAGTACCTGGGTGGCTCAGTGGGTTAAGGATCTGACTCTTGATTTCCGTTCAGGTCATGATCTCAGGATCATGAGATAGAGCCCTGCATCCGGCTCCACGCTCACCGGGGAATTTGCTTAAGATTCTCTCTCTCTCTCCCTGTGCCCCTCCCCAAGTTCACTCACTCTCTCATACAAACTCTTTCACTAAAATAAACAAATCTTTAAAAATATATATAAGAAGACAACAGTTGCTTTGTTTTGCTTCAATTCTGCTGCAATATTCCAAGAATTCAATAAAATTTTTACCTTGAGCCACATGTAAAAAGTCCCATGGAAAAAAAACGAAAATTTACCACAGCAGAGGATAATTTTTGAGAAAAATGTGCACCATATCAATGATATACATATATCATAAAACTATAAAACTTTATCCTTGTTTTCATTTCTGTAATATAAATTTTCTCTTATAAAAATGGATTTACCTTTAATTTCAGGATAGCCTTTAATTTCAGAATTTCCATTTCCTAAAAATAAAACAAAACATTTTTTGTAGCAGAGATGATATTCACCTGGATAAAATATACACCAATCATTAATATCTTAGAAACAGTTTAACAACTTAATTTTTTACAAAGATAAAAGGGAATCACAGTATGTCATCTTTCTTTGATTTTTAATACCACATAACAGATGTTTCATATTGCATTTAAACACACACCAATTTCATTATATCAAGGAAATAATTTTTACTTGAGTTTTAAAAAGGTGTATATTTTGGATATATTTGAACACATATGGACAGCAAGTTTACTATACAGTTATATAAATTTATAACTCTTTTAAACTTATATTTATTAAAGGTGGGCTTTCCAGGATACATGAAATCAAGTTATACTCCAAACTTCCCTTGGTTTAGTGATTCTGATCTGTCCACTGACAGATCAATCAATATATTAATGTTTTTATTTTACATCTCTTCTCTCATTTGCTCTTGCTTAGAGAGGGAAAAATTAGAACCATTACTGAAATACAAAAGGTGGTACTCACTTTAAAGAAGGGTAAACTGAAGTAACAATGACAGTTGACTTAATGTATTTTTGATATGGATTCAAGAACTTGATTTAAAAAAAAGCTAGCTTTGGCGCGTCTGGGTGGCTCAGTGGGTTGAGGCCTCTGCCTTCGGCTCAGGTCATGATCTCAGGGTCCTGGGATCCAGCCCTGCACCAGGCTCTCTGCTCAGCAGGGAGCCTGCTTCCTCCCCTCTCTCTCTGCCTGCCTCTCTGCCTACTTGTGATCTCTGTCAAATAAATGAATAAAATCTCTTAAAAAATAAAAATTTAAAAAAGCAATCTTTATGTTATAGTTTCTCCCTGATAGTGGGATTTTTTCCTTCCTGATAAGCTAACAAATTGTGTTCTTTGAAGTTAAACTTTAGAGTTTTGAATCAGAAGGAGAGGGAGGTAAAACGGACAGAAGAGGAGAAGAAACCTCAAATATCATTATACTGAAAAAGTGAAATCAAACTATAGAACTTCAGAGGACAAATACTGCATGGTTTCACTTATATGTGGAATCTAACAAAACAAACTCATCGAAAAAGAGATCAAATTGTGGTTATTAGGGGCAGGGGTGGGGTCTGGGAAATTACGTGAACCTGGTCAAAAGGTACAAACTTCCTGATCAGTAAGTGCTGGGGGTGTAATGTACAGCACGGTGACTAGAGTTAGCATGGTTGTATGGTATACTTGAGAGTTGCTAAGGGAGTAAATCCTAAACGTTCTCATCACACACACACATAAAAATTGTAACTATATGACATGATGGATGTCAACTAAACTTACTGTGGTCATCATCTCTCAATATATGTGTTGCCAAGTCATTATGTTGTACACCTTAAACTTATACTCCGTGTTGTATGTCCCAATTCTATCTCGATGAACCAGGAGGGAATGACTCTCAAGCTTCACCAGCAAGAGTCATCACTTACTATCTTCCTCCCTAAAAGATGTTTGGAAATTTCTCTCTCCTCTCTTTACTAAGGTTTTAACTATATTTGATGGACATAAAAGTATTTTGCTCAACTGCTTATATAAACTTCAAAAGAAATAATATGATTTGAGATCCTAAAAAGTGTGTTTTTACATTTAAGAACTGATGTGAATGGGAAACTAAACAAGACTTCAATAAAGTCCAATAATACCAAGCAGTGACAAAATGTAATTATTATCAATTCATTTACCCATATATATATCTATCATGTATTTAATGCTTAGCTCTAAATCACATTTGGAATATAAAAATAATTAGATTCTATTTTCAAGAACAGGGCCTGACACACATAGTAAGAACTTAATAAATAGTCACTGAGAAAATTAATGAATATAATAACTTCGAAAAAGCACTGATGTAAGGAAGAAGTTGGTCTGTGTGACACAGAGTAGGTACCTAGTAAGTATTTTTACCATCAGAGGTTTTTCAATGAGCACCAAAAAACAAAGAGCATTAACGATGAGCACCAAAAAAAAAAGAGCATTAATGCATTGCTCTGAAACTTGGTAAGTAAAGGGAAGAAATTAAAAACTATGTTTCCTTTCTTCTATGAATTGCATTTAATGGAAACAAAACAGCTGATAAAGGAAAGTTCTCTATAGAAAACCAGTTAATAAGTGCAGAAGGAATGCTGATTTAGAATTCACCATCTTACAATTCCTGTAGACAAATTGGATCTAGGCAGCAATCACACAGACCACTAAAAACCATTAAGATGAAAGACTGTGGGGGAAATTTTTAAAGGAAAGATCAAACTGGTCCAGTGATCAATTTTAGCATCATTAGAAGTGGGATACACAGAGAACATGACATTTTATGTAGTAAAAAGGACACAACACTACCCATCAAAAATTCTTGCTTAAAATATTGAAATTTGTATCTAATCAAAACTCTATAAATCCAGAATAAGGGACATCCTGTAGGCAAATGATCAGGTTTCTCTAAAAATCAATGACATGAAAAAAATTGGGGGTGGATTGGTAGGTAACTTTTTTTGTTAAGATTTTATTTATTTATTTGACAGAGAGATCACAAGTAGACAGAGAGACAGGCAGAGAGAGAAGGAGAAGCAGGCTCCCCGCTGAGCAGGGAGCCCGATGCAGGGCTCGATCCCAGGACCCAGAGAACACGACCCTAGCCGAAGGCAGAGGCTCAACCCACTGAGCCACCCAGGTGCCCCAGTAGGTAACATTTTTCTAAAATTGAACTATTGTTGACATATAATGTTATATTAGTTTCAGATATATGACCTCATGGTTCAACAATTCTATATATTATGCAATGCTGACCACAATAAGTGTGGTTACTATGTGTCATCATGCAACATCCTTACAAAATTATTGACTATACTCTCTATGCTGTACTTTTCATCCCATGACTTACTTATTTTATAACTGGAAGTTTGTACTTCTTAATCTCCTTCAACTAATTCCCCCATTCTCCCCACTACCCGCCTCTAGCAGCCACCAGTTTGTTGCCTGTATTTACATATCTGTTTTTGCTTGTCTTTGTTGATTCATTTGTTTTGTTTTTTAATTTCCACATGTAAGTGAAATCACATGGTATTTGTATTTCTCTGACTTATTTCACTTAGCAAAATACTCTCTAGGTTTATAATGTTGTTGCAAATGGAAAGATGTCATTCTTTTTTATGACCTGAGTAATATTCCAGTGTGTGAGTGTGCACATGCACGTGTGTGTGTGTGTGTGTGTGTGTGTGTGTGTGTGTGTGTGTATTGCATCTTCTTTATCCATCCATTTGTCAGTGGACCCTTAGGTTGCTTCCATATCTTGGCTATTGTAAATCATGCAGCAATAAACATAGAATGCATAAATCTTTTTTGTATGTGTTTTTGTTTTCTTTGGGTAAATACCCAGTAGTGGAGCTGCTGGATCATATGGTAGTTGTATATACATATATATAATTTTCTTTTTTGAGAATCCTCCATACCTTTTTCCATAGTGGCTGTACCAACTTACTTTCCCATCAACAGTGCGTAAAGGTTCTCTTTCTCCACATCTTTGCCAACACATACTATTTCTTGTCTTTTTGATACTAGCCAAGCTGACTAGTGTTAGGTGGTATCTCACTATGGTTTTGATTTACATTTTCCTGATGATTAGGGATATTGACCATCTTTTCATGTGTCTGTTGGCCATCTCTATGTCTTCTTTGGACAAATGTCTATTCAGTCCTTGCCCATTTATTAATCAAGTTTGTGTGTGTGTGTGTGTGTGTGTTGAATTGTATGTTTTTATATATTTTGGATATTAACCCCCATCAGATATATCATTCACAAATATCTTCTCCCAATCAATAGGTCATCTATTTATTTTGATGGTTTTCTTTGTGTGCAAGAGCTTTTAATTTGTTGTAGTCCCAACAGTTTACTTTTGCTTTTGTTTCCCTCATCTGAGGAGACATATCTAGAAAAATGTTGCTATGGCACCCAAGAGATTACTGCTTATGCTCTCTTTTAGGAGTCTTATGGTTTTAGATCTCACATTTAGATCTTTTCTTTTTAAATTTAAATTCAATTAACCAACATACATTTAGGTCTTTAACCCATTTTGAGTTTATTTTGTGTATGGTGAAAGAAAGTGATCTAGTTTCATTTTTTTGAAAGTACATTTCCAGCTTTCCCAACACCATTTATTGAAGAGACTGTCTTTTCTAGATTGTGTATTATTGTTCCCTTTGTTGTAGATTAATTGACCATGTAAGCATCAATTTATTGTGGACTTTCTATCCTGTTTTATTGACCTATGTGTCTGCTTTTGTGCCAGTACCATACTGTTTGATTACTACAGCTTTGTAGTATATCTTGAAATCTAGGATTTTGATATCTCCAGCTTTGTTCTTTCTCAAGCTTGCTTTGGCTATTCAGGGTTTTTTGTGGTTCCATACAAATTTCAGGATTCTTTTCTCTAGTTCTGTGAAAAATACTATTGATATTTTGATAGATTATGTGAAATCTGTAGATTACTCTAGATAATATGGATGTTTAAAAAATAGTTGTTCTTCCAATCCATGAACATGGTATATCTTTCCATTTATTTGTGTCACTTTCAATTTCCTTCATCAATGTCTTATAGTTTTCAGAGTGTAAGTCTTTCACTTCCTTGGTTAAATTTATTCCTAGGCATTTTATTCCTTTGGTGCAATTGTAAATGTGATTGTTATCTTAATTTCTTTCTCTGATGGTTTGTTACTAGTATATAGAAACACAACTGATATCAGAATGTTAAATTTGTATCTTGCAATTTTACTGAATTCATTTATTGGTTCTTATTGTGTGTGTGTGTGTAGTCTTTAGTTTTCTTTCTTTTTTTTTTTTTTTAATATTTACTTATTTGTTTGCGGGGAGGGGCAGAGGGAGAGAATCTTCAAGCAGACTCCTCACTGAGTTCAGAGTCCAATGCAGGGCTCCATCTCAAGACCAAAAAGAACATGACCTGAGCCTAACCAAGAATTCGATGCTCAATTGACTGACCCACCCAGACACCCCTAGAGTTTCTATGTAAAGTATCATATCATTTGCAAATGGTGACAGTTTTTTCTTTACAAATTTAATTCCCTCTCTTCCCTCTCTCTCTCTTCCTTCCTTCCTTCCTTGTCTGATTGTTAGGACTCCAGTACTATGTTGAACAAAAGTGGCAATAGTGGACATCCTTGTCTTGCTCCTAATTTTAGAGGAAAAGCGATCAGATTTTCACCACTGAGTATGATATTAGCTGTAGGTTTGTCATATATGGCTTTTGTTAGGTTGAGGTGTATTCCCTCTAAACCCACTTGGTTGAGAGTTTTTTTCATGAAATGGATATTGAATTTTGTCAAATTCTTATTTTGAATCTATTGTGATGATAATATGTTTCATCCTTCATTTTGTTAATGTGATATAGCATACTGATTGATTAGAGGATATTGAACCACCATCCCTGGAATAAATCCCACTTGATCACGGTGAATGATTCTTTTAATGTAATGTTGAATTTGGTTTGTTAATATTTTGTTGATGACTTTTGCACCTATGTTCATTAGAGATATTGATGTGTAATTTTCTTTTTTTGTAGTGTCTTTGTCTAGTTTTGGTATCAGGGTAATGCTGGCCTTATAGAATGAATTTGAAAGTTTTCCTTCCTCTTCCTTTTTGGAATAGTTTGAGAATAGATATTAAATCTTCTTTAAGTGTTTGGTAGAATTAACCTGTGAAGCCATTTGGTACTGAACTTTTGTTTGTTGGGAGTTTTGTTTTGTTTTGTTTTGTTTTTTCCCAATTCAATTTCATTACCAGTAATCAGTCTGTTCAGATTTTCTATTTATTCCTGATTTAGTTTTGGAAAATTGTATGTCTCTAAGAATTTTTCAGTTTCTTTTAGGTTGTCCAATTTTTTGCCATATCATTTTCATAAATGTCTTTTATAATATTTGTATTTCTATGGTGTCAGTTTCTTTGCCTTTTTCATATTTGATTTTATCTATTTGACTCTTTTTTCTTTTATTTCAATGACTTTGCCTAAAGATTTATCAATTTTGGTTATGTTTTCAAAGAATCAACTCTTGGTTTCATTGGCATATTTAATTTAATTTAATTTAGTCTTTATTTCATTTATTTCTATTCTAATCTTTATTATTTCCTTCCTTTTACTAACTTTGGGTTTTTTTGGCTCTTCCTTTTCTGGTCCTTTTATATATAATGTTAGATTATTTATTTGGGATTTTTCTTCTTTCTTGAAATAGGCCTGAATTGGCATAAACTTCCCTCTTAGAACTGCTTTTGCTGTGTCCCAAAGATATTGGACTACTGTATTTCCAGGTGGGTGACTCTTAAAGAATAAAAGCTACTTTAAAAACTTAACAATCAAATACAATGTTAGATTGTTTTGAAACTTGATTCAAATACATTGTTTTTGAGAGGGGTGCCTGGGTGGATCAGTCAGTTAAACATCCAAGGACTCTTGGTTTCAGTTCAGGTCATGATCTCACAGTTGTGGGATTAAGCCTCCCATTGGGCTCTGGGCTCTGGGCTCAGCTTGGAGTCTGGTTCAGACTCTCTCTCCCTCTCCCTCCTGCTCACTCTCTCTCTCAAATAAATAAATAAAATATTTTTTAAAATATATTTTTGAAACAGCTGGGAAAACTTGAACATGGGCTGTTATTAAACAATGTTTAATAACATTAAATGTTATTAATATTAATTAATGTTAATTAATATATATAGTAATTCCTAATTATATATAGAATTAATATAGAATAAATATAGAATTCCTAATAATTCCTAATAATTACTATTATTAGGAATACTAATGAGAGTATTTTGTGTATGTATAAAGTGTAGCATTAGACATGCATCTAGGTGAAGTGACATGATATCTCAAGTGTGCTTTAAAGTACTCAAACAAACAAGCTGAACAAGACTGGCAAAACACTGCTAATTGTTCAAGGGGGAGAGAGGCACATATTGGTTCATTCTCATAATCTACTTTTGTTATGTGGGAGCTTTACTAATAAAAAGTTCTGGGGGTGCCTGGGTGGCTCAGTGGGTTAAGGCCTCTGCCTTCGGCTCAGGTCACAGTCCCGGGGTCGTGGGATCGAGCCCCGCGTTGGGCTCTCTGCTCAGCGGGGAGCCTGCTTCCTCCTCTCTCTCTCTCTCTCTCTCTGCCTGCCTCTCTGCCTACTTGTGATCTCTGTCAAATAAATAAATAAAATCTTAAAAAAAAGTTCTGAAATAACAAATGTATTTAATAAAAGAAAATTTGAGAAACGAACATTCCATAGTTCTTCAAATGCCCACTCAGTAGTACTCTTACTAAGACTCCCCTATACTCGCTTAAGATTACAATTTACCTAAAAGAAAGTTTCTGGGTCCCCAGATCAAGTCATAGAAAAACGTAACACAAACCCTTAATTACCTTCACAACCAACTTCATCCTCTCCTGTAATACAGTCCACCTCGCCGTTGCACTTATATTTGTTTGGAATACAAACACCAGACTTACAGAAGAAACTTTTCCCTCGGCATCCTACACAAACATAAATAGAAGAAGGTTTTTATTTTTGTTTTTTCATACTTAAAATACAGTAGGATAGAATCTGAGATGCAGTGGGCAAATCTTCTACCTGTACAGCACAGTTCGTCACTCAGGTCTCCACAGTCGTTGATACCATTACAGGTTCTCTTCTGAGGAATGTATTTCCCATTCACACAGTGAAAGGAGTCATTTGCCGGAGGAGCTGTAAATTAGGAATCCTCTTTGTGAAATTTATGTATGGTGTTGTAGGTGACATCTTGATTACATTTGGAATAATGAGGACATTAAGATAAAGTCAGGCATCAAATAGAAAATGATATAAAATGTATTGGTAGCATCAACATAATACATATGGTTAATAAGGAAAACATATGCTAAAGCTGGTTTATGGAGTCCCTTTGGTACCTCTGAAAACCAGTATTCACGCAGAGGTCTGTGCTTGCTGAGGTTAGGGGAAGGGGCTCAGGGACCACGGGTCCTTGCTCACACTGGCAAGCACGGGTGCTCACCCATTCCTCTTGTGCTGCTGTAGGAATCCCACTTCCATCCCCTGACTTGGGCAGTGTCGTTTATATTTCGATAGTATTTTTTTTTTAAGCACCAAAAAAGTGTTTAGCCTTTAAAACCATACATGTGACTAAAATACTCCAGTGTGGCAGCGACTGTCTTGAGACTGTGGTCACTTGAATATTTTAAAGACATTTTGAAGGGTGTAGGCTGGCCCTCTCAAAGGAGATATTGAGGTTTCTTCTGATATTTGCATTACTTATGTTTGTTGTATTAACTTTAATCCAGATGTTTCAGCAAGCAAAGAGGAGTCAGGCAACTTTGCTCCCCATATAGGAACCTGGAGAGAAGTAATATTTGAACGCAAAAAAGGTACAATAGAGGAAAAGCAGCAATTTAGGTTCTAAAGGCCCAAAAATGATTTTGCTTCTATTACTGCAACTGAGTATCTATCATGTTTGTTTACTACAGATGTGGCATGCAATAAACAATTTTGAAGGAAGTTTGGAAGTTTCATGCAACTCCTCTACCAACCTGTATTGTGTGTGTAGCAAATCACACCAGCAAAATCCTGGTCATTTCTAGTTCCTCTCTTAGTAAAAGTACATTCAGCCAAACTTGTTTCGAATCCTTGACAATGCACTTGGAGACATTCAGTGGAATTTACAGAGACATTTTCAGGAAGCTCAAACTGTTTTTGAATATTAAAAGCACCTCTACAATTAGAATAAATGAAACATACGGTAGAATGATTAGTACTTTGAATTTATAACCTTACCTTAGGAGGTAAGGAACTGAAGTAATTTCCTCTAATTTTTCACATATGAGTGATACATTGAACAAGATGCTTAAATTCTCTGAACCTCAGTATCTTCACCTGTAAAAGGGAATATGATATTATCAGCTGGTTTTGTAAAGAGTGATAAAAACAATCAATTTACACTGGCTAGCCAAAATTCAAAGCTGGCAAACACTCAGCAAATATTACTTTCCTCTTTTCTGTTTCCTGCTAAAAATGCTTTCTTCCACACTCCTGATATTTCTTTCCAACCTGAGATGCATCATTCTTGGCTTCTCTCCATCTCTTAATTCCTTTTTGCTCAAGGAACAGGAGTAGAATAATCAATCAGGGAATTTTGGAATTACAAATCAGGCAAGGTTAGCTCACCTTTCCTTTTCTCTTTTGGGAACCTCTTCACAGGCCTCATGCTGTAAGGCTTACCTGGTTGGCCCCATTGTTGCTTAGAATTTGGGAGATTAAGTTGGTTTAATTATAGCAGGTTCATTTTTTTTTTTTTTAAACCTAGCCATGTCCTCAACTCAGCCTCGACAATATTAAGGGGATATTTTGGCATCTATGTGCCATTGCTTGGACTTCTCAATTTGTTTAGAATTTGTGCTACCTCAATGATTCAATATACTAGAGATGATGAGTTCCAGTAAAATATTCTGCTAGAACATTCAATTGCTCCCTGCTTCTCTTTAGAAAGAAATGGTGTTAAAAATAAGAGGATGGGCAAAGATGCATCAGGTAAATATAAACAATAACAAAGCAATAATGGTGATATAAATAATAAGTAATTAAAGGAAATAAGAAAGGCATTTTTAATGATTTCAGATCAATAATGATGGTTAAAAGGAGTCATAAAACTGTGCCAAACAGCATCAAAACAAATGAGAGCCACTGGGGCAATCTCACAGGTAAATGATTTAAAAAAAAAAATCTCAATTTAAAACTATCTAAAAGTACTAGATAAAATGCATTCAGTGAGCTCTTCTTCTTTTTCATTTTTAAGATTTTATTTATTTACTTGAGAGAAAGGGAGAGAGCACATGTGGGTGAGGGAGAGCAGAGGGAGAGAGAGAAGCAGACTCCCAGCTGAGCAGGGAGCCCATCAAGGGACTCAATGAGCTCTTAAAGAAGTAAGGGAAATACCCCTGGCTAAAATAAGAGAAGAAGTCTGGGGGCTCCTGGATGGCTCAGTCGATTGAGTATCTGCTTTCGGCTCAGGTCATGATGTCAGGGTCTTGGGATTGACTCAATCCCAAGTGGGGCTCTCTGCTCAGCAGGCAGTCTGCTTCTCTCTCTCCCTCTGTGATCTTTCTCATTCTTTCTCAAATAAATAAAATCTTTAAAAATAAATAAATAAAATAAAGTAAGACAAGTCTGTCCATGAGCTCATACAAAATATGGTAAGAGCAAAATACTGGGAGATCAAAGACTGAGAGAGTTTCCCATTAGGTTGAATTATAGGTTGTAGGTCACAAACTGTCAAAAATCACAAATATCTTGTGGCTCAACTTAATAAGATACTCTCACTAATTAACTACTAGCAGAAGTGGTTTAAGAAGACAGTAAATTCAGAATAAAGTTGAAAAATGTAAGAAGCAGCAACAAACTAAGATGTTGGTAAACATGAAATAAATCTGAGTAAACACTAGTTGAATGACAGTAATAACAACTGCTTATTATATAATAATAGAAATTAACTTCAGGGATATATAAAAATAATGTGGAACTAAATACTGGAAACTTGGTAGAAATAGTGACATTCCTTATATTATTCCTAAGAGGGTGAGGACTTCCTAAGTCAAGTGGGTAATTCATGGTATAAATGTGACGATAACCACTAAAGGAACAGAAATAGGATGTATATAGTTTACAAACCAAGTAGAGGGGGGTGGGAGGTTTAAAAAATACAATAACATTATTAAACCCAATAGAAATTCAGATAGGAAGAAACAAGTACACAGAAAAGGCAGGGTAAATAATACTACTAAAATAAGATAGGGAAAATAAATTCAACAATGTAAATAATCACAATACTGTAAATGGACTAATTCAGACAGTTATTGTCATATTTGATTTTTTAAAAACAATCTAGATACATGCTGTTTATAAAGGACACATTTAAAAGATAAAGACATAGAAAGCTTGTATGTAAATAAATAGGAAAAGATTTGAACAAAGCAGTTAACAGGCTGACTTATTTTAATGGACAACATATTTATCATATAGAACCCTGCACACGAAACATTTAAAATAAACTCAGCACAAAATAAATAAAATAAAATATACTTAGCAAAAAGCAAGTGTCAACAAATATTTAAACAATTATCATCATATAGAGACCATTCTCTTAACACAGTACAATTAAATAAGAACTCTATAACAAAAAGTTAACTAAAAGCAAATATATATTCATTAGGGAAGTAATAAAGAAACTTCTAAATCAAAAAAGAAATTATACTGAAAATTTAAAAATATTTCTAATTGAACAATAAATAAACACCACCTTTATGCCACTGAGACTTATAGAATGCATATGAAGCATTATCTAGCGGGAAATTTGTACCTTAAATGCTTATATTAGAAAATAAGAAAAGTTACAAATTGGTGAGTTAAGTAAGCATTTAAATCAAGGAATGAGGGAAAATACAGTAGAGAAAAGGAGAGGGACAACAAACTTAATGAAGTTGAGAGAAAGTCACAGGAGACAATTTACATATAAAATGTAAAAATCAAAAGCACAATCAAATAAATCTCTTTAAGATTGATAAAAAGAGAAGGCATAGATAAACAATGTTAGGTATGAAAAAGTGGACATAATTATAGACAAGTAGAGACAGATGGTAATAAACATATTTACAATTCTCTGGAACTACAAAGGATTCATATATCCAGATACTTCAACAAACTTACAAGCGCTCTGTGCTCAGGGATGTTCTAAGTGCTAGTGAAACATGAACATATTTAATCCTCATAACAATGCTATGAGACAGGTAGTTAATATTCTCAGGCTACATATGAGGGAATTAAGGCAGAGAAAGAGTGGGTAATCAAAAAGCAAATAGTTGGCGCGCCTGGGTGGCTCAGTTGGTTAAGCCTCTGCTTTGGCTCAGGTCATGATCCCAGAGTCCTGGGGTTCAGCTCTGCCTCAGGCTCCCTGCTCAGCGGGGAATCTGCTTCTCCCTCTCCCACTCCCTTTGCTTGCGCGCTCTCTCTCTCGGTCAAATAAATAAATAAAATCTTAAAAAAAAAAAAAAGCAAATAGGTGGAACAATAAAACCAATCCTGGGAAAATCCACTGACAACAAGGACTCACAGCTGAAATCCAAGTTCAAGACAGGCCACATTAGCTTCTATAATGCTCCAGGGTTTTTTACATATGAACATTTCCTTATCTTGGTCTACAAGTTTTACTTCAACGATTCCTTCTGAAGTGGTATTCCCGTACTTTACAGAAACACTAAATTGTCCTAAAATTTAAAAGAACCAAAAGAATGAGCAATATTTAGGCATTCACCTTTTCTCCTCTTGATGAAAAGCCTTTAAAATAACAAAAAAGAGCATTTCAAATTAACTTTGAACACCATGAAGATTTTAACAAATAATAGTAAGCAATTATTTCATGAGGCAGCCCTGTGAAGACTATACTGATTATTTATCCCATGTTTACACATGAGGTTAAGTTGCTTGCTCCAGTGGGGAAGCCAGGAATTGAAAGCTACCATATTGATCTCACTCCCAAGTGTGTGCTCTTCAATGTAAGCCAAAAATAATTAGAACGTAAAAAAGTTTTATGTATTCTCATATATTTATGGCACTTAATGACTCAAGAGAACAAAAGTCTGCCACTGACAAAGTAATCTCCAGTATTGATTCCCTCCTGTCCAACAGGCAGTAGGGAGCTCTCGTCTTCCTGCTCTACAGTGCCTCAACCTCTTCACTCAGCATCATACAGAGATTTAGGTGCTGTGTGCCAGCATATGTCATGGTAACTAAAAAGAATGTTTTGTGGTGCCTGGGTGTCACAGTGGGTTGAGCACTTGACTCTTGGTTTTGACTCAGGTCATGATCTCAATCTCTGTGAGACTGAGCCCCAGTCAAGCTCCTCACTGAACATGGACTCTGCTTGAGTTTTTGTCTCCCTCCCCATCTGTCCCTCCCCACTGCACCCTCTCCTTCCCTCTCTCTCTAAAACAAATAAACAAATCTTTAAAAAGAGAATGTTTTGAGTGTTTTTTCAATCAGTTCATGAAGTGCCTGCGATAACTAATATTAGAAGATAAGCCTGAGGTTTGCTGTCATAGTTAAAATTTCATGAGCTCTTTTTGTGTGCCAAACACTGTGTGAAGACCTTTATATACATCATTTTATTTGATTTTTATGAGGGTCATATGAGTTAGGAACTAGTGTCATTCACATTTTACAGATGTGGAAAATGCGGTCTGATAGTCACATAGCTTGTCAATAACTGAGATTGGGTGGAGGGGCTTGCCACTCAATCTGACAGTAAGACTCCTAACCTTAACCACTCCACAAATCCACCTACTGGCATCCCAGTCTCCTCACTGCATTAGGAACCTGGATGGAGTGTAGACAAGCTCTTTTGTCTGATGTGCCAAGTTTGCTAGGTTAGAGCATGTCCTAGGTTAGCAGTGGCCCGAGCTCCCCTTAGATCAAGGCCAGTGTGGTTGGGGCTCCCTAAGGGTAGGGGCTGATGGGATGGATGCTGGAAGAAATTATTGGAACTGGAGGTCTAGAGGTACAGCTCCCTATTAGTATCAACCTCACATAAAGACTTGTTCATTGGGTTCTGAACCAACTCAACGGCTCTGGGCATAGTTCTGCTAGCCAAGTCAAAGTGAGGGTGGGGATAATTTTGAAGGGCCAGGCAGCAGAGAATGGCACAGGCACTGAGGGGGAAGGACTGGCCTCAGGGCCTTGCGCAGTGGACTCGAAGGCTAACTATATTCTGGTGACCTGAATTTCTTTGGTTATCATCGCAATTGCAACTGGGTCTAGAGAGGAATTTTGAATTGGCATCGTAACATTTCATAGCAAAATTATTTTCTAATAGAAAGTAGAGCGAACAATTTCCTTGTTACGTCACAGATTCAACTAGGCTTTTCCTACCTTGAGCTGTGCATGCTCCACTATTTAAAAATTTTGACCCTGGACGAAGACATTCAACACTCTTTTGCTGACAGTAAGTTGGGTAGGTTTTCCCATTAGTTGAACACACTGCAGTACCATTCTTTGGGCACTGATATGGGAGTTTACAAATACAGGTCCCATCGATGCATTTCTGCCACGGTTGGCAGAAGACTTTGCTGCAGGAGAGATGTGTGTATTTTTCAGTTAAGCACTTTTTGTCTACCAGATCATTTTGAGGTGTGTTTTTTATTGCAGAAAGCTGTAAAACACAAAATAAACATTGACAAACTAAAATCTTCTTTTTGAAGATGATTAATTGACGGAAAGGAACAAAACAGACTCACCCAGCCCACAGTACAGGTGAGGGGATGTGGTGTAGTGGCTTACAGAATCACAAATGTGACTTCAATTCCTAGCTTGGGTACTTACAGTTATATGCCCTTGCCCTCATGAAATGTGTGTTTCCTCATCTGGAAAATGGGGGTAATAGCTTCTTGCAAGGCTATTGCAAGGTTTAGAAATTCTACACATATAATGGTTGACAGGTACTAGGCATGAAATCAATAGGAGCTATTATTATCCTAAAGACAACATAAAATTCTGCCTTGGAAGAAATCAATGAATCTCATAAGTCATGTTAAGAAGTAACAAAATTGGTGCTAAATATAGTCTCGTGGAATGAACTGATGAATAAATTGGTCAATTTTATTAATAAATGCAAAATCATTTGTTAAACTCCTACTGTGTATAAAGTTTCTTTTAGATGAATGTACATGGGCTCTGTCTTCCAAGGGCTTGATATCTAGGCAATAAGACAGAAACATAATAACTGGGGAGAAGGCAGATTGTGGTAATTGATATAGCAGTGGTACAAATATAACACAGTACTCTTGGAGAGCCAGAATGGAAGAGAGCTAGGCTTTCCAGGGGAATTAATAAATTAATTGCTTAACTTTCCTTGGGGAATTTAAAAAGGCCTCATGGAGGTGGTAGCATTTGAGCAAGGTGAGAAAGGACAGATGCTGGCAGAGGGCTGATGTTAGCAAAACACAGGAGGGATGGTGCAGAATGTATTTAGGGAATGGGAATATAGGATTTTGTATGCTTTAAATGGGATGGTCACTGGTCAGGAAACTGGTAAGAGACAGCAGGAGTAGAGTGTGGGAATGGTTTAGAAAGACACTCAAGCAAGCAAAAGCAATAGGATATTTTTTGAGAGTTTAGACGTAAATGGACACAGAAATGGGGTGATAAATGGAAGGGGATAGTGAGTAAGGAGAAGGTTTTTGTTTAAAGATGGAGGATCATATACATTTGCCATATTAAGGACTGTTATGGATTATATGATTTAGTTTTAACTAAAAATAATCTTCACAAATTGGTAAGTGGTTTAAAGATTCATAGCATGAAATGAATGTTGGATTGAAAAAAATGCCAAAGCACAACACCACTGGAAAAGCAAATGGCAGAGTCTACAACTCTAACCCCAGTAGAAGCTGTTCATCAGCCACATCATGGGGGTAAAAACAATAAAATATGATAAATATAAGAAAATATTTTTAATAAAATACAATAAATAAAATTTAATAGTTTTATTTATATTATTTAAATAATTTTATTTATATTATTTAACAATAAAATAAAATATGACAGAAGTCAGTCCTGTCACCCAGTTAGTAGAATTAAAATGAGTATTTGAAATATAGATTTATATCTGGTATCATTAATGATGAACCTCTCCCTATGTGTTTCTTGTGTGTTGCTCTTTCTGAAGTATCTTTTGCAGCTAATATGCCATCAAGGCAAATGAAAAATTTTAAAAATAATAAAGTGTGTTTAATGACATTATTTCATTGAGATTGATAAACATTATTAAAATATTATTTATGTGCTTAAAATTGTATTTGTTTTTTAGGGTGCATTATTTATAGCAGTGTAATTATTATTTATTACTAAATATATTCACATACACTAGAAGCACATGTTCAAAAATTTTTAGCAATCATGGCTATAGTCTATTCATCTACAAAACATAACTCAACTCCTTTAGTTACCTTACTTTTCTGTGTATATGGGTTTGTTTTTGTTTGGTTTGTTTTTGACCCTTTCCTTGGTTATTTGCAATGATGTAGCAATTATTTTGATGTGAATTTTGTCTTTTTATTCTAGGCACGGCTACAATGATACAATATTAAATAGATGGTTGGCAATTAGAAAACAAGAAACAAACTCCTATTGGCCCCAATATACAGCTGTATAGCTTTACCTGTGTTGTCTTTGTCCATTGTTTTTGTTTTTCATCTATATCCTATAAACAAAGGAAAAAGAACCATCAACAATGACCAAAGACAGAAAAGGCCTCCACTGCTCCCCTTCCACTGCTACGTAGCTATGTGATCTTCAGTAAATGACTTTACTTTCTGATTCTGTTCTTCCATAAAATGTGGAAAATAAAAATAATATTCTCACAGAACTGTTTGAGAGATCAAATGAAAAATACATGGGAAAACCAAATAAACATTTAAGTTTACTTGACTTAAACATTTAAGTCCCTATAGAAATGCAAATATGATGGCAACTGTGGTGGATTCCAAGTGGCTCCAGTTCTACCCTCCCTACCTTCCAGTCCTTTGCTGTGCTTCTCACTGGGGGCAGGGTGTATTTTCTTAACTCTAAACTCTGGGTCTGGCCATGTGACTTGCTTTAATTAACAGGAAGTTAGCAGATGGGACACAAGAGATTGGAAAGTATTTGTCCAAATGGTTTGTCCTTTTGCTTCTCTGCCATAGCTATGAGAAGAACAAGGCCAGGCTAGCAAAGAAACACTCTAACAGAGTCCAGTTTAGATCACCTGATCACCAGCCAACCTGCAGACTAGTACACTAAATAAAATTTTATGCCACTGAGATTTTATGGTGATTTTATTATCATGGCATTAACTAACTGGCACAATCATCATATCCCTGGAAAACACTGAGAAAAAAATGGAAAAGATTCAAAAAGAGTAAATAATATGAAATTTTGGTTTTTTTCCAGAAGTGAATAAAGAGCTTCTATTCTGAAAGTTAATAACTATATGGGAAGTCTTTCCATTGGAAGAGTCTTAGCCCCTCTGTAGCTTTAGTTTCTTCTCATCCTGGTCTTTGCTAGCAATTTTTTCTACACTTTTTTCTCTCCTTTGATCTGTCCATCCTGTATTATACCTGTTTCTGATATAAAGTCATGCTCTGATACCTTGACAATCAGATACGTAAGTGGCTGCTGTCCTATTCAGATAAAAAAGTAATATTTCTCTACTAATACATAATGATGAATTGTTTTAATTTGCATAAAGAATTTGAATTTTGATATTTTTGCTATTTGTTTTCTTTTTTAAATAACTACCCTGTTTGTCCTAGGACCAGCATGTTGTTATTGGAAATGGTAGGAAAATGGTTGTATGGTGTGCATAGGTAGGGTGGACCCTGATACCTTGCTCTTTAAAAATTGAAAATATTGCTTTGGGATCAATTCCATTATTTTTGCCTCAGAGATGAAAAAAAAATCATTGGCCTAGTTTATTGGGTTTTTTGTTTGTTTGTTTGTTTGTTTTGTTTTTTATTATGAAGGTAAGATGGCTGAAATTTTGTTATTTTTAATTAATTTTTTAAAAACAGGAAACACAAAGGAATATTACAAATAGGTTCAAAAGGGTGCCTATAAAAAGTATATTTCCTTTCTTTCCTTATCCATTCAACCTACATAGGCCCACCTCAGAGTCAACCATTTAATAGTTCTTTGTGAATCTTTCCAGAGATCATCACTGCACATGAGCTCATGTTTTCTTTCCTAACTCTGTCGCCCAACGCTAGTGCAATTTGCAACCAGTGGCCCTTTCCAATGTTTTGTCATTATAACCAATGTTACAGTGAATCTTTTTATAAAATACACATCATTTCCCACATATACTAAATACATGTCAGTACTTACCTGGGAGTGAAACTGCTGAATAAAAAAAATTAGCACTTTTAACTTTGATAGATATTGCCTAATTTCTCTCTATAAAGGTTTTCATTTGCATTCCCATCATCAATCTATGACAGTGCCTATTTTCCATAATCTTGACCACAGAACACATGCCTCACTAACTTTTTTTATCTTAGCCAATCTAGCATATAAAAATGTTATCGGAGTACAGTTTTATTTGCAATTTTCCCCAATGAGTGAGGCTGAACATCTTTCAATTCGTTCAAACTTTAAGAGAGATTTTTATTTTTCTCCTTGCACTAACCATATCTTTTGCTGATGTATACTGGATTGCTGTCTTGTTTATTTGTTTGGCTATTTTGTTTTGTTTTGTTTTGTAGGAACTCTGAATGTTAAAGAAACCAGCCCTTTGGAATAGGAGTTGCAAAAAAGGTGTTCGTCTATTGAAAAATGGCAAGCCTAGTGTATTTGACACACAGAACATACACTTTAAAAAAATATATTTTATTTTAGAGAGAGACAGCAAGAGAGCAAGCAAGGGAGGGGGGAAGAGAGAGGGAGAGAGAGAAACTCAAACAGAATCTCAAGCTCTGCATGAGCAAGAGCTCAGAGCCCAACACCAGGCTCAATCTCACTACCCTGGGATCATGATCCTGAGATCAGGACGTGGGTGGAAACAGAGTCTGACGCTCAACCAACTGAGCCACCCAGGTGCCCCCAGAACAGATACTTTTATAAAACATTACTTCCTAATCAATAAAATTATTTTCAGTAAAAACCATGAAAGAAATGAATGATATATTATGCAGAAACATGTATAGAGCAAACACTGAAATTCATATATATAATACCATGTTTATAAAAATAAAAGAATAAAAAATATAGTACAGTACAAATAAGGAAAAAATAGATAAATATTTTTAACTACATAATAAATGCATTTGGTGAAAAAGGGAAAAAATTATACCTATATATAGGTCTGTTATAGTAATGAATAATAATATTGCAGGCTTTTAAAAAGATTTAACTAATTAATTAATTAATTAATTAGAGAGAGAATGAGAATGAGAGAGCACAAGCAGAGGAGCAGCAGCAGAGGGAGGGAGAAGCAGGCTTCCACTGAACAGGGAGCCGGATGTAGGCCTCAATCCAAGGACACTGAGATCATGACCAGAGATGAAGGCAGATGCTTAACTGACTGAGCCACCCAGATGCCCCAATAATATTGCAGTTTAAGAACAAGGAAATACATTTATAAGAAAGAATAAATTTCATTTAAAAAATACTATTCAAATTTGGTAAAATATGTCCTGCATATACTATTGTTTGCACTTGGCACACCTGCTGGTCTGCACTGTTTTATTATTTTATATTTTAAAAACAAAAATTCCAAATGGTCATTAGAATGAAAAGACTGCAAGCTCAGCTTGTTTCTTCATCCCTTCATCCTTACAATTCACTGTGACAACACTGTTTATTTTGAATCTATTTATATTCAGAAAAATGTGATAACATGGAGTTTGGAGACAGGAGCTCTACCCGAAATGAGCTTGAACAATTCCAACGTATAATGTATATGAGACTGCCTCTAACAGGGCTGAACTGAGAGATCATTGAATTAACTCAATACAATGACTATTAAAGGATACATTTTTAAAAATATGCCCATTTGTAGTTTACATTTGTATTTTAAAAAATCAATCTTGGTAAAACCAGCAATTGTTAACTGTACTATCTAATATAAGAGCCACTAGCCAAATGTGGCTATCTAAATTAAAATATATTAAAATTATGTTAAATAAGAATTCTCTTGCTTCCCATCAAGATTGAATAATAGGGACCAGGTGTATATTTCAGTTTAAAACAACCAAGAAATGGACAAAATATGGAAAACAATGACTTTTAAGATACTGGACATCAGGCAAAGAAGGATAGTGATCCCTGAGAGTTGACAGGCAAATTAAGAAGCTGTATAATTGTTCCATTTGATTACCTTGAGAAAGTTCCAAGACTGTGGTGCAGAGAGACGGAACTTTAGCTGAGCCTAAGGGACTCCCTGAGCTGAGGAGACAGATTTGAGAGTCTGAGGAGACCAAAGCAGCTACCGTTCACAGAATCAAGTACTGGAAAGAAGTGAGTAGAATAGAAAGAGACCTTTGGAGCTTCTTAGCAGATGCCCTCTGAGTGTTCAGTGATTATTTATCAGCACGTGCATGTGACGAAACTACCACAGACTGGGGAAGGAACCACCGAAATGAATTCTAGGTGACAGGGCCCATGAACAGTGCTCGTTCTCACCACTTGTGATTCCTGGGGATTTCTGGTCCTATGTAAGAATGCTTAAAGCCGGGGTGCCTGGGTGGCTCAGTGGGTTAAAGCCTCTGCTTTCAGTTTGGGTCATGATCCCAGGGTCCTGGGATCGAGCCCCGCATCGGGTTTTCTGCTCAGCGGGGAGCCTGCTCCCCCCGAGCTCTCTCTCTGCCTGCTTCTCTGACTACTTGTGATCTCGGTCTGTCAAATAAATAAATAAAATCTAAAAAAAAAAAAAAAATGCTTAAAGCCAAGACCTGAAAGGATCAAACTGTTTTCAAGTAACTTAATTACATCTCAGAACAAAGTTCAAGAACATTTATAAGGATACAAAAATACTCAGCATCCAGCAGAGTAAGATTCATAGTATCTAATATCCAATTAAGAATACTGGGCATGCAAAGATGCAGCAAAATATGATTCATAATGAGAAAAATCAATCAGCTGAAATTCACCCAGAACACTAGCACAGATGTTAGAATAAGCAGGCAAGGATATTCAAATATTTATCATAACTGTATTCTACATGTTAAAACGGTTAATCAAAAACATGAAAAACATTAGGGATCCAAATTGAACTTCTAGAGTTGAAAACTACAATATTTGAGATTAAAAAAGTATTATAGGGGCACCTGGGTGGCTCAGTGGGTTAAAGCCTCTGCCTTCCGCTCAGGTCCTGATCGCAGGGTCCTGGGATCAAGCCCCACACCGGGCTCTCTGCTCAGTGGGGAGCCTGCTTCCTCCTCTCTCTCTCTCTGCCTGCCTCTCTGCCTACTTGTGATCTCTCTCTCTCTCTTTGTCAAATAAAAAAATAAAATCTTTTAAAAAAAGTATTATACTGGATGGAACTAACTACAGGTAGGACTTGGCAGAAGAAAAGATTAGAAAACCCAAAGATTCATCAAACAAGGTATGAATGAGCTGTGCAACAAATTCAAGTGGCATGGCATGTGTGTAACTGGAGTTCCAAAGAAGGAGTGAGTGAGATGGGAACAAAAAGTATATTTGAAATAACAGTGGCTGACACTTTTCTAAATTTGATGAAAAATATAAATTCACAGTTCCAACAAGTTTAATGAACCCCAAGCAGAAGAAACATGAAGGAAACTCCATGAAGGCATATCATACTCAAACTGTTCAAATAATACCAGCGACAAAGAGAAAATCTTCAAAGAACCAAAGAGACAAGACACATTATGGGCAAAGGAACAAAGGTTTAGTGTGACAGCAGAGGTCTCATCACTAATGCAAGTAAGAAGATAGTGGAGTAACAGTTAAAAAATATTGGGGTGGGGGGAATCCTGTTGACTTATACTTCTATACCTAACAAAGATATCATTAAAAGTTTTTTTCTCGTTAAAGATTTTATTTACTTATTTGACAGAGAGAAAGAGAGACAGTGAGAGAGGAAACAGAAGCAGAGGGAGGGGGAGAGGGAGAAACAGGCTTCCCACCAAGCAGCGAGAACAATGTCTGGCTCGATCCCAGGACCCTGGGATAACGACCTCAGCTAAAGGCAGACACTTAATCACTGAGCCACCCAGGTGCCCCATCATTAAAAGTTTAAGGCAGGGACGCCTGGGTGGCTCAGTTGGTTGAGCGGCTGCCTTCGGCTCGGGTCATGATCCCAGCGTCCTGGGATCGGGTCCCACATCGGGCTCCTTGCTTGGCAGGGAGCCTGCTTCTCCCTCTGCCTCTGCCTGCCACTCTGTCTGCCTGTGCTCACTCTCACTTCTCTCTCTATGACAAATAAATAAATAAAATCTTAAAAAAAAAAGTTTAAGGCAAATAACAACCTCTTTAGACAAAAAAGGTGAAAAATTAATCACCAGTATATCTGCCTTACAAGAAAAGTTAAAAAAAAAAAAAAAAGGTCCTTTAAGCAGAAGGAAAGTTATGCTGGATGGAATTCTGGACTTACACAGAGGAATGATGAATGCTGGAAATCTCTGGAAATATCTGATATGGGGGGAGGTCAGTGAAGACAATAGCTTTTATTTCTGCTTTGTACCTTTTCTTGTGGTATCTTTGACTTTGCTATCAGAGTAATATTGGACTCATAAAATGAATTAAGTATTCACTCCTTTTCTGAGTTAAGAGTTTGAGAAGAATTAATGTTAATTCTTTCAATATTTAGTAGAATTTACCAATGAAGCCATCTGATACTGGACATTTCTTTGATGAAAAAAAAATTTAATTATTGATCCAACTCTGGTTATGTGTCTATTCATATTTACTATTTCTTCTTGATTCAGTTTTGGTAATGTGTTTGTAGGAATTTGTCCACTCATCTAGGTTATCTAATTTGTTGGCATATAATTGTTCACAGAACTCTTATCATTCTTTTGACTTCTGTAAGGTCAGCAGTAATGTTTTCACTCTCTGATTTTATTTGTTTCTTTTTTTTATCAATCTAGCTAAGGTTTGTCAATTTAGTTGATCTTTTCAAAGAACCAGCTTTTAGTTTAATTGATTCTATTATCTTACCATTTATTTTTTCCATCTACATTCTTTTCTTTTCCTCCTTCTCCTCCTTCACCATCTTCCTCTTCTACTTTTTTGGGAGGCTAAACAACATGCTACTGAGTAACCAATGGATTAGTGAAGAAATCAAAGAGGAAAAATAGAGACAAGTGAACATGAAGACTTAATGGTCCAAAATCATTGCAATACAGCAAAAACAGTTCTAAGAGGAAAATTTATAGCAATGCCAACCTACCTTAAGAAACAAGAAAAATCTCAAATAAACAATCTAGTCTTATACCTGAAGGAACTAGAAGAACAAACAAAGCCCAAAGTTGGTGGAAGGAAGGAACTAATAAAGATCAGAGCAGAAATAAATGAAATAGAGACTGAAAAATGAAAAGTTCAATAAGACCAAGAATTGGTTCTTTGAAAAGATAAACAAAATTGATAAACCTTCAGCCAGACTCATCAAGAAAAAATGGAGGACCCAAATAAATAAAGTCAGAAATGAAACAGAAATAATTACCAACACCACAGAAATACAAAGCATTTGACAAAATTCAGTATATTCCCCATTCTTTTTTTTTTTTAATTTTATTTATTTATTTTACAGACAGAGATCACAAGTAGGCAGAGAGGCAGGCAGAGAGAGAGAGAGAAGCAGGGCTCCCTGCCGAGCAGAGAGCCCGATGCGGGACTCGATCCCAGGACCCTGAGATCATGACCCAAGCCGAAGGCAGCGGCTTAACCCACTGAGCCACCCAGGCGCCCTATATTCCCCATTCTAATCTTTATTATTTCCTTCTTTTTTCTAGCTTTGGATTTAGCTTGCTCTTCTTTTTCTGGTTCTTGTAAGGTGTAAGGTTAGGTTTTTGATTAAGGATTTTTGTTCTTTTTTTAGTGTAGACATTTACTGCTATAAATTTCCATGTGAGAACTGCTTTGCCATATCTCGTTTTAGTATGTTGTATTTTTGCTTTCATTCATTTCTAAGTGTTTTCTAATTTACTCTGTGATTTCTTTGACCACCAGTTGTTTTAAAGTATATTGTTTAATTTCCACATATGTGTGAATATTCCAGTTTCCTTTCTGTTACTGATTTCTAGTTTTATTCCATCATCTTTAGAGGAACTATTTCTTATTATTTTAACATTTTAAAACGTATTGAGACATGTTCTGTGGCCTAACATATAGCCTATGGTGGAGAATGTTCTATGTGCACTTGAAAAAAAATGTGTATTCTGTTTCTGTTGGGTGTAGTGCTCTATCTGTCTAGTTGTTAGGTCTGGTTGATTTATGGTGCTATTAAAAATCCTTTATTTTCTTATTAATATTCTGTCTAGATTTTCTATTATGGAAATTCTATTACAGAAAGTGGGATATAGAAGTTTCCAATTATTATTATAGAATTCTCTTCTTCCCTTCCATTATGTCATGGTCTCATGTATTTTGGGTTTGACCGTTTGGTGTGTATATGTTTATAATTATATATTTTAGATGAACTCTTTTATCAATATCTAATGTTCTTTGTTTCATCTGATATTAGTGCTGTTACTTCCAGCTCTGTTTTAGTTACTCTTTGTATGGAATATTGTTTTCCATCCTTTTACTTTCAATCTATTTGTGTCTTTGGATCTAAAGTCTCTTTATAAAGCATATAGCTGGATCATGTATATAGAGTCTCTTGTATATAGCATATAGCATATAGTTGGACCATGGTTAGTTTTTTAAAAAATAAATTCTGCCAATCTATGCCTTTCATTGGAGAATTTAACCCACTTACATTTAAGTTGTTTATAAGGAATGCCTAACTTTTGTTGTTTTGCAATTTGTTCTCTGTATGTATTATAACTATTGTTCTTTATGTCCTCTGTTATTGACTTCTTTTGTGTATGTTGATTTCTTTGTAGTGAACGCTTTTGATTTTCTTATTTCTATATATTTTTAAGATTCTTTTTGTGTGGCTGACATGGAGATTATACTTAACATCTAGTTAAGAATTGATACCAACCTAACTTCAATCTAGTTAGAATTGATACCAACCTAACTTCAAGGGCATATAAAAACCCTGCTCTTACATGTTGTTGCTTGTAAACCCCTCCCCCCTTTTATGTTGTTATGGTCACACATTACATCTTTATGCATTTTATGCATGTTAACATAGATTTATAATTATTTTTTCTACATTCTTCTTTTAAGTCACGTGAAATAAAAAGAGGGGCTACAAACCAAAAATAAAATTTCACTGACTTTTGTATTTACCAATTTAGTTATCTTTACTGAAGTTCTTTATCTCTTCTTATGGCTTCCAGCTACTGTCTAGCATATTTTTGCTCAGCTTACAGGACTTTCTTTGAGTGAGTTTCCTGTCTATTAGTAACTAACTCCATCAACTTTTGTTTATCTGAAAATATCTTAATTTCTCTTTCATTTTTAAAGGATTGTTTTGTTCTATATAGAATTGTTGATTGACACTTTTTTCTTTCAGCACTTTAAGACTATCATCCCACTCCTTTCTCCATGCCTCCACGGTTTCTAATGAGAAATATACTCGTAATCTTACTGAAAATTCCTTGTCCATGATGAGTTTCTTTTCTCTTGCTGTTTTCAAGATATTGTTTTGTTCCTTGGCTTTTAACAATTTCATTATAATGTGCCTTGGTGTGGACTTCTTTGCATTATCTTTTGGGGGCCGGTAAGCTTCCTAAATCTGTAGATTTATATCTTTTTTCCAATTTGGGAAGTTTTTGGCTGTTATTTTGTCAAATATTCTAACATGTTCTCTCCTCTTCTGAGGTTCCTATTATGTATAATTTTGGTGTTCTTAATGATGTCCCACAGGTCGTAAGCCCTGTTTCTCTTATTTTTTCTTTCTGCTCTTCAAACTTGATACTTTAATTGACTGATCTTCAAGTTCACTTACTTTTCTGCCTGCTCAAATTTGCTATTAAAACTCTAGTAAGTTTTTCATTTCTGTCATTATACTTTTCTGCTCCAGAATTTCTGATTTTTATGATATCTATGTATCCCTTCATTGATATTTTGTATTTGCTCATACACCATCCTCCTGGTTTCCTTTAGTTCTTTGAAAGTATTTAAGATAGTCAGTCTAAAGTCTTTGTCTAGTAAGTCCAAAGTCTGTTCTTACTCATTTCTGTTAATTTCTCCTGTGAAAGGGCCATATTTTCTTGTTTCCTTACATGCTTCATCATTTTGTTAAAACTAGACATTTTGAATATTACAATGCAGTATCTCTTGAAATCAGATTTTTCTTTCTCCTCAAGGTTTGCTTTTCTTTCTTGCTATAGACTGTAGCTATTTGTTTAGTGAGTTATCTAAACTGTTTTTGTAAAGCAAAGTTTGTTTTCTGTCATGTGTGGTTTCTGAAGTTTCTGTTCCTTTACCTTGCACTCAGCTAGTGATTAGACAAATATTTCTTTGAATGAGAGAGACAGAGAAAGAGAGAGAGAGGAAGGAGAAGGGGAAGAGGAAGGGAAAAGGAAAAGGAAAGGGAAAGAGAAAGGAAGAGAAGAGAAAGAAATGAAATATAAAGAATAAGAAACTCCTCAAATCAGTAACAAAAAAACCTCATCTAGACTTTGCAAATTGGTCCTGTGCTTGATTACCACCCCCCAACATTTAGCCAGGCCGTTTACAATTCTCTCTTAGCCTTCACTTCATCATGCCTGCACTGAGCCTAGAGATCACCTATAGGTGTTGGTTTAGGGTCTTCATAGACCTTTTCTGAACATGCATCCTGCCATGGACATATGTGCTGCTTTTTAAAAAATTCCTAAGTATTCACAGGGAATTTTGAGTGGTTATTTTCCCACAGAAACTCTTTCCCTAACTTTTCCTCCCAGGCTTTGGCACTCTACTGTTTGTCTCAACTGTAATCTTTTGTCCCGGGTAGCTGCAGGTTGTTTGATGCCTCACAATGTTTTTGAGGAATGCCCACTGGCTTTCCATTCTGAGTGCATTCTGAGTTAGGCAAAACAAAGACAAATATGTTCGATCAGTCTTTCCAGTATCCTCCAGGCAGATTAAAATAGACAAAACACCATTCTTCTAAAATAATGTCTGTTCTGCTCCTTCTAGAGCTAGGGATGAGAGTTCCACATGTGGACTGCTATCTTCAAGACTGCTACTGAACTGGGGACAGTGTAGGGCTAGGGCAAGTTGAAATGCCGCAAAGTTTTCCTCCCATTTTTAAGTTGCCTTTTCCTTCATTCAGTGTTCATTTGGATGCTGTAGGGCTTTGTTTAATAACTGGAGTTCTGACAAAGTTTCTTCTGACAGTCTGCATGATTGTGTGTGTGTATGTAAAGACAGTGTTTGGATTTGCCTACTCTGCCATTTTTGCTGACCTCACTCTCTGAATTACATGTTGCTTCCTTTGCATATTGTCTTTCCATCATCTCTTCACTCTGCTGAACATCACCCTAGCTTTTTCTTTCCAAAATATTACTGATATAAACAGGTTTGTAATAAACTTTAAGGATAAATAAAAATTTAAGGTTTGGTCAGATTTTATGTTATAACACAACACTTCACAGTAGTAAATAACCATATTGAGTGGTTATTTCTATTTCTACTCTTTAATATACCTTGGTTATTAATACAGCAGCCAATCCCTCCGTGTTCTGGTTTTATCTCCCAGAGAAACCGGAGTCCCCTTATCTCTATGTTTGGGCAATAAAACCAGAATTCTCACTTCACTATTCAGAACAACCTAAGTCTATCCCATTGCTAGTTCACTCCTGCCATTGATATAATCCACTTTCAAATAAATCCATCAAAAAGTTTTGATATAAAAGGGATGGGACTTTTTATTCCTTAGAGGGAAATCTGGTCCTAGCTTTCAAAATAACAAAAATTTCTCCCAGATGTATGTATTTTATTTCATTTAGAAAATGTAGACACATTTTAAAACTTCTTTGAACACATTTATGTTGTCTCTATGGCAATTTCCATTTAAAAATGGTTATTTCAAAAAACTGAGGTTTGCTGGAGGGGATGGCTGGGTGCTGGGGAGGGTGTGTGCTATGGTGAGTGCTGTGAATTGTGTAAGACTGATGATTCACAGACCTGTACCACTGAAACAAATAATACATTATATGCTAATAAAAATGGTTATCTCTCAGTATTCCATTTTCTTTTATAAACTAATATTATAACTAATATTTTTCTTTTATTAACTAATATTTTATAAACTAATATTCCTACAAAATTCTGTTTTTTAAAGAAAAGAAGACAACTTTATTATTGAATGATTATTCAGTAAAAGAGGATCTTCCCTTTCTATAAGTGAATAATAAATACTCTTTTCTTTTGATTTTGTTCTGGGAATCAAAAATGTGGCTGAAATGTCTTTTCCTCAAAAATAAATTTTTCCTATTCCAAAGTAATACACATTTATTTGGTATTTTAAAAAAATGAATAATGAATAAAACAGAATTTCTTAGTTCTGAAAATTCACAAATGTATATAAAACAAAAAATAAAAATCACCAGTAATCGCATTACCTGAGATACCAACTGGTATCTATTTGATATATACCTTCTAGGAACTTTTAAATTGCTGTTTACATGGGCAGCTATATGTGTGTATTTATGTGTGTGTGTGTGTGTGTATGTGCGTGCGTGCGCGTGCACATATGTACACATATACATGGATACATAAATGTATGTATATTTTCTTCTTTAACAAAAGTAAGATTTTAGTAAGGCTTTTTTCTCAACAAATATAAAATGCATCATTTTAATAGCTACATGATAGTTCCTTTATAGATGTACAATAATTTAATCAATTTCTTTTCAATGAACACTTAACTTATTTCCATTTGTTCTCTGTTACAAGCACTGCATATATATTTTAGAATTACAGGAAACTTAAAATCAGTAATTCTCATTTCTTAGTTTTCTTTAAATATTTGCTTCTCTAAGCTGGCGTTAAGACAGTTTTTGTAATCCTGTTTCAAAATGATTTGACCACAAAAGTAGGCAATCATCAACAGTTGTCTAAGATATCTTAAGTCTATCTAACCTTAATAGATGACCTTCCAACCTGGCTATAATCTGTCATACCAGTTTTGACTACCCAAGTTCCCCACAAAGTTTCCATTCTAATCAAATGGATTTATTCACCTGGAGGAGACTAGGGCTTTACCAATCTTCTACCATAGCACTTCCTGCTTTTCCAGGCTGAAAAGCATGCAAATCACTCTGTTCCTTTACAGTAATCCAGAATTATGATTCTGATTCAAATCCCACTTGGTCCATAAACTCTTCATGACCTCTCAGCAGGAAGGGATTTTTCCTCTCATTATGGTCCTTTGACACATGATATTTGTAACATTTTTGGCAATTAAATATCTTTCAAAAGTTCCTTCTCAAAAGTTATTTAAATCTTATTATTTCCTCATTGTCATGTTTATGTCATTTTTCTACAACCGTACAAAGAGCTATTTGGAGATCAGACATGCTCTTTGCCCAGCACTACACCTTGCATGTAGGAGTCTGGTAGATATTTTTTTGATTTAATATAATTACTATAAATTACAGACCTATATTAGTAAAATTCTCATTCAGTTCAATTTCTATGTACAGATAAGAGCACATGAAAAAAGCAATTTTTTAAAGCTCTTTCATCAAGATATTAACATAAAGTCTTTGTTACTGACTATATACTGTGGATGTTGGTATCTGAACTATGTAATCTCTAAGTCAAAATAATATACTTAAGGTTTCTTTTTTTTTTACTTTTTATCTTATTTATTTATTTAAAGTGTTATTTTATTTAAGTTCAATTAACACATAGTGTATTGTTTCAGAGGTAGAGTTCAGTGATTCATCAATTAAGTATAACAGCCAGTGCTCATTTTATCAAGTGCCTTCCCTAATGCCCATCACCCAGTTACCCCATCTCTCCACCCACCTCCCCTCCATCAACCTTCAGTTTGTTTCCTATAGTTAAGAGTCTCTTACGGTTTGTCTCCCTCTCTGACTTCCTCTTATTTTATTTTTTCATCACTTCCCCCATGTCTTTAACACCTTATTTACATTTTGATAATATTTAAAAAACAAATTAAAATAGTCTACATAAATATTGAGTTACTTACCTTGCAAAAACTTAGGCAGAAGCACAAATGTAACAAAATAACATGAGCAAGCTTCATGTTGGAGACTCAGTGTCTGTCTCTCTTCTTTACCCTGGGTAGTCTTTCAAAATTTAATTTTTAACCTTTGAAAAAACATTCAGAAAGAGCAAGCGTCCTAAAGTGCTTTGTACTTTTGAACTCAGAGGATTTGGCTAAAATCCAGAGTTTTACCGTAACTGAAACCACAAAAGATCTTCTCAGTGAATAGCTGAGGGAGGTGACCAATAGGGAGTATGTTTCCTCCAAAGGAAATGATTTCCCCACTTTGTTACTAGATAACGCCAATTCTGTTCTCTAGGGAAGACAGAAACTACAATGAGAGAAAATTTGTTTTTGTTTAAAATTATGGTTTTCCCCTTAAGGTTGAAGAACAGGAGATAAGAAGTAAAAGTACATTACATTGAAGGCTGTGATGAATACATTTTTAATCCTCCACAAAACAGTTCCTTTACCGTACATCAGTTATGCTGTGATCAAATGATATCCTCTGAGCACAGAAAACCTTGTGAGGGCCTGAAGGGTCTGATACTTAGTTGCCATCAGAAGAAGTGTCTGCTGATCATACTTTTCACAGCTAGGGCAGCGAAACCTTCCAGGAAGTGGGATCTGGGAAACTCATCTTTTTGTCTTTCAGAGTCCACCATTTGTACATCTATTTATATCTACTTTTCACATACGCTCCAAGAGTGGCTCCTTCAAAATTGCAGGAGGCCTTGAGGGAACATTTAGAAGAGGGAAATGGTAAGAAAAACTACAGCTCCCGCCTTTGTAGTGGGTCTGGAGGCTGCAGTTGATACTCAGCCTCTCTCTCTTTCCTCTCCATTACAGATTCCTCTCACCCTGAACTTCCGCCTCTGCCAACTTCAGCTGTTCACCTAATGTCATGACTCCCAAACTTCCTGGAGCCCCTGGTTACATTTACTTCTCAGACCATAGTTGCTGTTTTTATCCTTTAACTGTCACAAGAGGCACCCAAGGAACTCATATGGTTCCATCCATACTACTCCCTTCCCTCATTATATAACAGCAGCCCCTACTCCCTCCAAATGAACAGGGTGAGTTATACTTGTCAACATGGCGACTCCTCTTCTTTCCTGCTGGTCCCCAGACACAAGAAGCCCAATCAACGTGTATGAGGCAGAAGGCTTAGCTTATAATTCATTGGGTTTCTTGCTGTGCCTCCTGGCAAAAGTATGCTTCCTTTGGGGAACAGGAGCCCTAAGGCCACAAAGTCTCCAGTTGCAGAGACAGGACACACCAAACTCCCAGTTAGTCACTGAGAGTGACAGTATGTGTGGTCATTTCTCCGTCTATTCCTCAACTCCCAGACCTCCATCTTCTTTCTATTGGCAATACAATGCTAAATGAAGGTCTTTCATTCAGTGCATATATTGCTTGCTAGAAGACAGCTCCCGGTTGTCAGAGTATTGCCTTTAAATAGCACCTCATTTCTGCATTTGGTGGGCTATTCCAAGGCTCCATAAGGCTGCCAGTTTTCATGTGGGGCAGTATGTGACATACCAGTGAATCCCACGGTCAGTCACCCACTCTCACATCTCCTTTGCTGTCAGGTGGGTCCTCTTGTCTGACAGGATGTTGGAAGATTAAGTACACTGAAATCCTTTGGATTATGACTCCAGCTAAGGCCCTGCAGGCAAGAAAGGCACAATGTAACCTAGAATATGTGTCCATTTCTCTGAGAATGTACCACTGGCCCTTTTAAAGTTGAAAGGACCAACTGTGTCAGTTTACCAATGAGTACTAGTATCCCTGATGAACTGTGCCATCATGGGGACTCAGCATTAGTCTATGTTGCTTTCAGATTGGACAGTTGTTGATGACATCAGCCAAGTTAATCTTAGGGGGCCCATGATATTGGCCTCATGGCTAGCCTCCATTTCTGCTACTATAGCCACTTTATTCTTGTGCCCATTGGGCTAGCACGGGGGTGGCTGCTGACACTGGCTGATACCAATTGGCTGAGTCATTTTGTTCGTTATTTAGTATCTTTTCTCTGGCGGCCATTCCCTAGTGGGTATTAACATGTCATACAAATATTTCTATACTTCATTCCCACTCTTATATGTACATCCACATGTTTGTACCCCAGATCTTCTTGTTCTTAATCCTTGAATACTTTTTATTCTTAAAAAAAAGAAAAAATGGTCAGGCAATCACTATTGCCTGTGATTCCATATACAGTCTAGTTTTAGGCCACCAAGTTTCCCACACAAAGTGGGTGACCAGTATATCATCTGAAGCTCTGCCCATCGTGAAGACGTTCCCTTACCAGTGTCTTCTAAAACCACTCCTAAGTTTGGCTATATTGCGGCTGCTGTCTGTTTTCAGCTTGTACCTACATACAGCGCCAACCCCTCTGTAAACCAAACACAGTTTTCCCCTCCTCCTGGTCGTACCATATTCCTTATAGAGTCATAGGTGTGAGCTGAGGGAAGGACTTGGGTGCAACAGCTTGGATTAGGTGGGCCGGAGGAATATCTGAGCTACCAGCTGATGGGGTTTGCTCGTGGCCTTGGTCCGGTTTGTATTTGGGTCTGGATGTAACACTTCCATTTTATAAAACATTTTTGCTAGGCCTGCGCAACCGTATATTTTGTGGGTCTGTTAGTACCCGGCTCATAATGGGCATTTCTGGTCACATGGCAATATAGTGTCCAATGTTCAGTAATTCCAGATTTACCAGGGTCCAGTAGTGTACAGTTGTTCCTCGAAAAGAGTGTATTTCTCTGCTGCAGATAATTCATGGCTTTGCTCCAGAACCCCAGTGTTAGGGTCCGTGATCAAAGGAACGAGACTAATATAAAGCGAAAATCAAAGCTTTATTTCACGCCAAGCATCAAAAATCAAACTGACCGGTCAGGGCTATCTCTTACGAAAAGACGACGATGATTCCGACAAGGTCACTCCCAAGAAGGCCGCTCCGGACGAGGCTGCTCCGCAGAGGAGGCCACTCCCCTGTTGGAGCCGCTCCCAAGAAAAGGCCACTCCCAAGAAGGCCGCTGCTGGTGAGGTCGCTCCCCCGACAGGGCCGCTCCCAAGAAGAGGCCACTCTGGAGGAAGCCGCTCCCAGGACGAGGCTGCTCCCAATGACGAAGAGGCGATGACGACAGCGACGATGACAAGGAGGACAACACAGATGACACAGACTCCGCTCCCATGACGCCACTCTGACAAGGCTGCTCTGGCGAGGCCGCTCCCCAGGCAAGGCCACTCTGGAGGAAGCCTCTTTCCTGACGATGCTGCTCCCACAGGGCCACTCACTGAGGCCTCTTCCCAGATGAAGCCGCTCCCCGGAATGACACAGCTCTGGCGAGGCAGTGGCTCAGGGTTCCTGGCGAGGTTGCTGCCATCTAGGCCGTTTCCCGCGGCCCCGCTGCCGAGGGTCACGGTGTGTGGGTGGGGCCGCTGGCATTGGGTCCGCTGGGGTCTTGGGGCGCAGGCGTCTCGGGGCCACAGGCATAGTGGTGCTGGCGGCACGGGACCACTGGCGTCTGGACCACTGGCGTTGGGACCGCTGGCATCTGGACCGCCGGCGGCTCGGGGCCTCAGGCGTTGGGACCGCCGGCAGCTCGGGCTGCAGGCGTCGGGACCGCTGGCGGCGCTTATAGCTCTTACAAGAGCTGTTACAACCCCTATAGCTCTTACAAGACCTATTACAGCTCTTCTTCTGCTCCCACCGACTCTTCTTCTGCTGCTCCCGCCGACTCTTCTGCTGCTGCTGCTCCCGCTGACTCTTCTCCTTCCGCTTCTTCTTCTTCCTTCTTCTCCCCTCGACAGCCTCGCAGACCAACCTTTATGGGGGTGGTTGAGCCCCACCCCTACACAGGTGGCCAATTGAATCCCAATTCACCCCAGTGGATATACACGCACGCCCCCAATTGGATGTCCCCACTCGGCCTGCCCGGCCCCTACATCTGGGGTCCACAAGCCAGTTCCTCTGGGAGGGGCAGGCCCTTACACCAGGGTTCTCTATTGTAATTCTCTCAATGCTCTTTCTCAAACGTTATGCAATGTTTTTTTTCCCACCACTGACAATTCTAACATCATAGGCTCTGTCAAATCAGTGCAGAACTCCTTCCTGCTCTGGCAGCCTGAGCAGTATTCCTGTGTTTTGTGCTTCTTTCTTTGTGAAATGCAGTTCAAGATGAAATAATTTGTCTTTTAATTTAGAGAAGATATCCTGGCAGGTTTCCAAGCACTGGTTTATAGATGCGCCAGGCCTGGTCTCCTGCCCTCTGGAGTATATGTGTCTTATCAAGGCATTCAGCATGCTAGCCATCTCTTGCTTACCTGCTCTGATCAACATAATTTCATCAATGTGATGGAACAATGTGATGTTCTACAGGAAGTCCGGGTCATCCAGATCTCCTCAGACTTTATTACGATGGAAGATGGGTGATAAGATCTATGGAAAAACTATAATGTACGTTGTTGCTCATCCCCTGTAAGCGAGAACTGTTTATGATCTTCTTTTCCATTTAAAATACTTACAGTAGGGGTGCCTGGGTGGCTCAGTGGGTTAAAGCCTCTGCCTTCGGCTCAGGTCATGGTCCCAGGGTCCTGGGATCGAGCCCCGCATCGGACTCTCTGCTCAGCAGGGAGCCTGCTTCCTCCTCTCTCTCTGCCTGCCTCTCTGACTACTTGTGATCTCTGTCTAATAAATAAATAAATAAATAAATAAATAAATAAATCTTTAAAAAAAATAAAATAAAATACTTACAGTAGTTCAAGTTCTCCTGAGCAAATTCTTATTGCTACACTTTATAATATTGCTAAAACCAGAATCAAGGTTCTTATCTCTAAAAGAAATTCAACTGAAACAAGTATTAAACCTTAGGTAAGGGGTGATTTCTAAGCTTAGAAAGAAGAGAAGAAAACAACAACATGGAATGCCTGGGTGGCTCAGTCGGTTAAGTGTCTACCTCAGCTCAAATCATCCCAGGATTCTGGGATGGAGTCCCACATCTGGCTTCTTGCTCAGCAGGGAGCATGCCACTCCCTCTGCCTGCTGCTCCCTCTGCCTGCCACTCCCCCTGCTGTGCTCTCTCCCTCTCTCTCTCTGACAGATAAATAGAATTTAAAAAAATTAAATTAATTAAAGAAAAAAACAACAGAAAAGACAAATATCCAAATTACATATAAATTTTTTACAACAATAAAAAAAGTGAACTAAGCATACAACTCAGGATTGCATTAAGAGAATAAAATGAATCAAAAGCGATAGAAAGGAAATAATGAAGACATAAGCAATAGCAAAGAAACCAGAAAGTAAAAAAGTAACAGATTTGATACATAAGCCAATGAATCATTTTGAGAATTTAAAATAAGAGAGAGAATAAAACAATTTTAGAGGAATACTATAGTGGAAATGTTTAGGGGGCTGCCCACACCCACACCCATTTTTCCTTCATAATGGGTTCCCAAATATCTTTGTGAAATTATCTGTCCTCTGTTATGGGTTGTTTTGGTGGGAGAATAGTTCCCGGCACCTGCTTTCCAAAACGGAAGTTAAGAAATCCATATCCAGCCTCTTTCCATTCCCTTTTATAGACCAGGAACTGATGAAAGAGTCTCTCTCCTTGGTGTTTGAATCTTGAGTTAAGGATAGGAAAACAGAAGAACCCACTGGGAATAATTTATTGAAGCAGCAGCAGCATCAGTAGCAGCAGTGTACTGGTCAGGTGGCTTAGCTGTTGTAACACAAGTTTGCTGTGATTCCTTTTCACCTTCCTGAATGACTATCCCCAGTTCTTAAGCCTAGTTTCTCAGCCTCCTGTCAGTAGTGTGAATATTCTATTACCTTCCAAATGAATTTTCTTTTACTAAAGCTAGTCAGAGCTGGTTTGGTGGCCTGTCACCTAGAACCTTAAGTGATAAAAGCATGTGCAACTTATCAAATAATCTGAAGATCTAGATGAAAATTTCAAAGAAAATAAAATGATCAGAATTTACTCAGGAAGAGGTAGAAAACTCAAATTAATAGCTAAGGAGAAATAGAAAAGTTAAAGATTTTTAACACCCCCCAAAGACACTAAGTTTTACTAACCCTCTCTCTCTCTTTTTTTAAGATTTTATTTTTAAGTAATCTCTACCCCCAACATGGAGCTTGAACACAACCCTCAGATCAAGACTTACCTACTCTTGGGGCGCCTGGGTGGCTCAGTGGGTTAAAGCCTCTGCCTTTGGCTCAGGTCATGATTCCAGGGTCCTGGGATTGAGCCCCGTGTTGGGCTCTCTGCTCGGCAGGGAGCCTGCTTCACTTCCTCTCTCTCTGCCTGCCTCTCTGCCTACTTGTAACCTCTGTCTGTCAAATAAATAAATAAAATCTTTAAAAAAAAAAAGACTTACCTACTCTATTGACTGAGCCAGCCAGGTGCCCCTATTGTTTTTTTTTTTTTAAAGATCTTATTTTACTAACTCTTTTAATAAAGATCATTCTTCTGTGATTTAAACTTTTCCAGAACACAGAAAAAGATTAAAAGCCCTCCAATTTATTAGCAACATTCTAATAATCTTACGCCAAACTGGTAAGATGGGACTCAGAAAGAAATCTATGAGCTAATAATTATAATTAATTATTCATTTATATGCAATGATCCTAAATAAAATATTAACAAATTTTAAATTATAAACCACAGTATATTAAAAACAATATAATGACCAAGTGGGGAGCATCTAAGAAATTTACAGGGATAATCAACATTAGGATATCTATTAATATAAGTCAATATATTAAAATATTTAATTAATTAAAATAATAGATTAAATAAGATATCTGTATAATTATATCATAAGGTATCGAAAAGGTGTTTGAAATGAGTTTAACATAAATTCTTAATTTTTGAAAAACGAGAACAAATATCATTAACCTGATAAAGGGTAGAAACCAACAGTAAACACCATATACAATGGTGAAACACTAGAGGCAAACCCAGAAAAATCAAAGATGCTGTATTTCAATACTGTGGTTGTTGGAGGCAATAAACATGAAAAAACATAAATATTAGAGCAGAAGAGACAAAATTGCCATTATTTGCAAATGAAATGACTGTCTACTTAGATAAAAGTACTTGAAAAAGTATCAGACCTATTGTCAAAGTTATTAAAATGACTGGATACAAAATCAATAGGAGAAAATGATTTTCCTATATGTCAGTAATTAAGAAGGAAAGATAATAGATGGTTCATGAGTGACATTCTGTAGTTAGTTTTTATCTTTTCCCTCCTAACATGTCAGTGGGAATAAATATAAAAATAAAAATAATTCCAGGGCACCTGGGTGGCTCAGTCAGTTAAGTGTCTGCCATTAGCTCAGGTCATGATCTCAGGGTCCTAGGATCCAGCCCTGCATTGGGCTCCCTATGCAGCGAGGAGTTTGCTTCTCCCTCTCCCTACAATCCTCCTCCTCACTTGTGTTCTCTCTCTCTCTCTGTCTCAAATAAATTAAAAAAAAAATCTTTTTTAAAAATGAAAAATAGGGGCACCTGGGTGGCTCAGTGGGTTAGGCCTCTGCCTTCAGCTCAGGTCATGATCTCAGGGTCCTGGGATCAAGCCCCACATCAGGCTCTCTGCTCAGCAGGAAGCCTGCTTCTCCCTGTCCCTCTGCCTGCCTCTCTGCCTACTTGTGATCTCTCTCTTTCAAATAAATAAATAAATCTTTAAAAAATAAAATAAAAATAAAAAATAAAATAATTCCATTGCACCATCAAAAACTGAAGAGCAATTCCATCAATAGGACATAAACAGTGAAGAACTACTGAAAATGTACAATAGAGATGAAGAGATTAACTGCAAAACCTAACAAAGTTTAAGAAATGTCATATATATGACAATGACACATCCAGAATAAGGGAGACCACAAAATAAATAGAGATAGTGGAAATCTAAGAGAAGTGATGCTCTAGGTGGTCAATTAAAGAAAGGTCAGAATAGTTGAACTAGTACCCCATTCTTTTTTTTTTTTTAAGTAATCTCTACATTCAATGTGGGGCTCCAACTCAAAACCCCAAGACCAAGAGTTGTATGCTCTACCAACTGAGCCAGCCAGGTGCCCTGAGCGAGTACCCCATACTTGGGGCAACTTACTTTAGCATTTGCTCCAGGATAAAGTCTACAGAAGGCTCTCTGCCCCTCATGTTCTAACTTTGTACTTCCTGAGTGGGTAGTGGGGCAGGAGAAGAAAGAAGCATTCTAGGTATATACAACTTCATGGGGTTCAGAAAACCTCTGCATTTGAAAAATAAGCCGTAGGCAAGTTCTGGAGACCTCAAATCTCACCCTATCCCTCTCCTGCACAATCATCCACAGAGATTCTAGTAAGGTCTACACAACCAGAATGTACAGCACAAGAAAAAGAAAAAGATCAACCTCATTTAAGACTATAGGTGCAAAAATCCCAAATAAAATATCAGCAAATTGATATAAACAAAATCTTAAATAGGATTCAGCAGTCTGTAAATAATAACATCAACACTTGACAACTGTCATGCACATATACACACACATCAACACACATATGTCTGTAGGTTCAAGTAAATAAGTAATTAGGTTGATGTCATAATTAAAGGGTGGAAGAGGCACAAGTTTGAATTCAAAGAAGCAAAAACATTGTAGCAAAAACAATGTCAGTGTGGAAGAGGGAGGAGTAGCGGACTGAAATGATATCAGGTCACAGGAGTTCAGCTAGATATCAAATCATACTGAACACCTACAAATTCAACAGGAGATAGAAGACAAGAGCAGCAATTCTAGGAACAGAAAATCAATCACATTCTGAAAGACAGGACGTGCAGAGAAGTGAATCTGAAGTGACAGAAAGATAGACCGTGGTGGGGAGGGGCCGGCTCCCAGCAAGCGGCAGAGCAACGGAGCACAAAATCAGAACTTTTAGATGTCTGCTCCACTGAGGGACATCACTCCAGAGGCTAAGCGGGGGTGGAGCCCTTGTGGAGACAGTGTAGTCTCAGGTCCCGTGGGGTCATAGAAGGATCGGGGGTGTCTGAGTGTAGCAGAGCTCACAGGTGTCAGAGCGAAGAAGCTGACTAAAGGGACTGAGCCAAGGAGTGAGCTCTCAACTTGGGGTTACCTTAAACTGTGACCTGTGGCACAGTGGGGCCACTGCTCTTTGCGCAGAGACCCCACAAGTGGCAGATCGAGGTACACCCACCTTCCTCCACCAGAGGAGCAGCACAGTAGGAATCTGCTGGGTTTGGACTCCAAACAGGGCTCTGTGTAAGAGACAGAAATGCTTGGTCACAGGCTGGGTGAGCACAGAGCATGGCCGGAGACCAGGGAGATGGGAGTGATTGACCGCTTTTCTCCAAGGGCACACTGAGGAGTGGGACCCTGAGCTCTCCACTCCTCCGGGCTGGAGATTGGGAGGCCACCATTTTCATTCCCATCCTCCAGAGCTGTACGGAAAGTGTTCAGGGAATAAAAACTCCCGAGAGCAAACTTGAGCAGATTTCTTAGCCTGGCCCCTGGCAAGGGTGGTACAATTCCACCTCAGGCAAAGACATTTGAGAATCACTACAACAGGCCCCTCTCCCAGAAGATCAGCAAGAACATCCAGCCAAGACCAAGCTCACGGATCAAGGAGAACTGTGGAACTCCAGAGATAGGTAAAAGCAATGCATGGAATTCATGGCTTTCTCCCCATGATCCTTTAGTCTTGCAAAGTTAATTAAATTTTTTATTTTTATTTTTTTATCTTTATTATATTTATTTTATTTTTATTTTTTTATTCTAACTTTTTAAACTTTTCATCTTTCCTCTTTTAACATTTTTTAACTAGTTTATCTTAATAATACTTTTCTTTTTTTCCATTTTTTAATTTATTTGACAGAGAGAGAGTGAGAGAGATCACAAGTAGGCAGAGAGGCAGGTAGATAGAGAGGGGAAAGCAGGCTCCCTGCCAAGCAGAGAGCCCTGATGTGGGGCTTGATTCCAGGACTCTGAGACCATGACCCGAGCCTAAGGCAGAGGCCTGACCCACTGAGCAACCCAGGTGCCCCTTAACAATACCTTTCTAAAAAGTCTTTTTAAAATTTCATTACTATAGTCATATTTTATCCTTCATTGCATTTAATCCTATTTTTTGTATACATATAGGGTATTTTTTTCTTTCTAAATATTTTTAGGATAAAATTTCTGCTAATAGATCAAAATATACCCTAAATCTAGCAAGGGCTTTGTTCTAGTCCCCAGCCTGAGAACATTCTCTCCCCACCCCCCCCCCCTTTTTCTCTTTCTTTTTCCAACCAACTTATCAATTCCTTTTTTAGAATTTTTTATAAAAATTTTCATCTTTACAGTCATATTTATCCCTTCATGGTGTTTACCCTTACATTTGTATATATATACATTTTTTGTTCTTTAAAATTTTGGGAGGTAGTTTCTTCTAAGAGACCAAAATACACCCAAAATCAAGTGGGTGGCTCTGTTCTATTCACCAGTCACATATATATATATATATATATATATATATATATATATTTCTTTTTACCCTCTTTTACCCTTTTTACCCTCTTTCTTCTCCCCCCAGTTTGGGGTCTCTTCTGATTCAGCTAGCGTACATTTTTCTGGGGTCTTTGCCATGCTTTTAGTATTTTATTCTCCCATTCATATATTCTTATCTGGATAAAATGACAAGGCAAGAAAAACTCACCACAAAAAAAAGAACAAAGGGCAGTATCAATAGCTAGGGACCTAATCAATACAGACATTGGTAATATGTCAGATCTAGAGTTCAGAATGACAATTCTCAAGGTGCTAGCTGGGCTCGAAAAAGGCATGGAAGATATTAGAGAAACACTGTCTGGAGAAATAAAATCCCTTTCTGGAGAAATAAAAGAACGAAAATCTAATCAAGCTGAAATAAAAAAAGGAATTAATGAGGTGCAATCAAGAATGGAGGCTCTTACTGCTAGGGTAAATGAGGCATATGAGAGAATTGGTGATATAGAAGACCAAATGATGGGGTATAAAGAAACTGAACAAAAGAGAGACAAAAAACTACTGGACCATGAGGGGAGAATTCAAGAGATAAGTGGTACTGTAAGATGAAACAATATTAGAAAAATTGGGATACCAGAAGAAGTAGAAAGAGAGAGGGGGGCAGAAGGTATATTGGAGCAAATTATAATAGAGCATTTCACTAATATGGCAAAGGGAACAAGCATCAAAATCCAGGAGGCACAGAAAATCCCCTCAAAATTAAAAAAAAAAAAAAAAAGGTCCAAACCCCATCATCTAATAGTAAAACTTACTAGTCTCAGTGACAAAGAGAAAATCCTGAAAGCAGCTCGGAACAAGAAGTCTGTAACATACAATGGTAAAATATTAGATTGGCAGCAGACTTATCCACAGAGACCTGACAGGCCAGAAAGAACTGGCATGATATATACAGCACATTAAATGAGAAAAATATGCAGCCAAGAATACTATATCCAGCTAGGCTATCACTGAAAATAGAAGGAGAGATAAAAAGCTTCCAGGGCAAACAAAAATTAAAAGAATTTGCAAATACCAAGCCAGCCCTATAGGAAATATTGAAAGAAGTCCTCTAAGCAAAGAGAGAGCCTAAAAGTAGTAGATCAGAAAGGAACAGAGACAATATACAGTGACGGTCACCTTTCAGGCAATATAATGGCACTAAATCCATATCATTCAATAGTTACCCTGAATGTAAATGGGCTCAATGCCCCAATCAAAAGACACAGGGTATTGGAATGGATAAAAAACCAAAACCCATCAATATGCTGTCTGCAAAAAACTCATTTTAGACCCGAAGACACCTCCAGATTTAAAGTGAGTGGGTGGAAAACAATTTACCATGCTAATGGACATCAAAAGAAAGCTAGGGTGGTAATCCTTATATCGGAGAAATTAGATTTTAAGTCAAAGACCATTATAAGAGATGAGGAAGGACACTATATCATACTCAAAGGGTCTGTCCAACAAGAAGATCTAACAATTTTAATATCTATGCCCCTAACATGGGAACAAACAGTTAATAACAAAATCATAAAAACAAAAAACAAAAAAACAAAACAAAACAAAAAACATACAAACCAGTTAATAACAAAATCAAAGAAAAACACTGACAATAATATAATAATAGTAGGGGACGTTAACACCTCCCTCACTGAAATGGACAGATCATCCAAGCAAAAGATCAACAAGGAAATAAAGCCTTAAATTACACACTGGACCAGATGGACATCACAGATATATTCAGAACATTCCATCCCAAAGCAATAGAATACACATACTTCTCTAGTGCACATGGAACATTCTCCAGAATAGATCACCTCCTGGGTCACAAATCAGGTCTCCACTGGTACCAAAACACTGGGATCATTCCTTGCATATTTTCAGACCACAATGCTCTGAAGCTAGAACTCAATCACAAGAGGAAAGTTGGAAAGAACTCAAATACATGGAGACTAAAGAGCATCCTACTAATGAATGAATAGGTCAACCAGGAAATTAAAGAAGAATTACAAAAATTCATAGAAACAAATGATAATGAAAACACAACTGTTCAAAATCATTGGGACACAGCGAAGGTGGTCCTGAGAGGAAAGTATATAGCAATACAAGCCTTTCTCAAGAAACAAGAAAGGTCTCAAGCACACAACCTAACCCTACACCTAAAGGAGCTGGAGAAAGAACAGCAAAGAAGCCTAAACCCAGCAGGAGAAGAGAAATAATAAAGATCAGAGCAGAAGTCAATGAAATAGAAACCAAAAGAACAGTACAACAGATCATCGAAACTGGTTCTTCGAAAGAATTAATAAGATTGATATTTATCAATATTGGCCAGATTTATCAAAAAGAAAAGAGAAAGAACCCAAATAAATAAAATCATGAATGATAGAGATCACAACCAACATCAAAGAAATACAAACAATTATAAGACCACATTATAAGCAACCATATGCCAGCAAATTTGACAATCTGGAAGAAATGGATACATTCCTAGAGACATATAAACTACCAAAACTGAAGAAGAAATAGAAAATCTGAACAGATCCATAACCAGTAAGAAGATTGAAACAGTCATCAAAAATCTCCCAACAAAGAAGAGCCCAGGGCCAGACAGCTTCCCAGGGGAATTCTACCAACATTTAAAGAAGAACTAATACCATTCTTCTGAAACTGTTCCAGAAAATAGAAATGAAAGGAAAACTTCCAAACTCATTTTATGAGACCAGCACTTGATCCCAAAACCAAAGACCCCATCAAAAAGGAGAATTACAGACCAATATCCTTGATGAACACAGATGCGAAAATTCTCACCAAAATACTAGCCAATAGGATCCAACAGTACATTAAAAGGATCATTCACCACGACCAAGTGGGATTTATTCCAGGGATGCAAGGTTGGATAAACATCCACAAATCAATCAATGTGATACAATACATTAATAAAAGAACATACTCTCAATAGATGCTGAAAAAGCATTTGACAAAGTACAGCATCCTTTCTTGATCAAAACTCTTCAAAGTGTAGGGAAACAGGGCACATACCTCAATATCATCAAAGCCATCTATGAAAAACCCACAGTGAATATCATTCTCAATGGAGAAAAACTGAGCACTTTTCCGCTAAGGTCAGGAACACAGCACAGATGTCCATTATCAGCACTGCTATTCAACATAGTACTAGAAGTCCTAGCCTCAGCAATCAGACAACAAAAAGAAATTAAAGGCATCTGAATCAGCAAAGAAGAAGTCAAATTCTCACTCTTTGCAGATGATATGATACTTTATGTGGAAAACCCGAAAGACTCCACTCCAAATCTGCTAGAACTTGTATAGGAATCCAGTAAAGTGTCGGGATATAAAATCAATGCACAGAAATCAGTTGCATTTCTACACACCGACAAGACAGAAGAAAGAGAAATTAAGGAGTCAATCCCATTTACAATTGCACCCAAAACCATAAGATATCTAGGAATAAACCTAACCAAAGAGGAAAAGAATCTGTACTCAGAAAACTATAAAGTACTCATGAAAGAAATTGAGGAAGACACAAAGAAATGGAAAAGCATTCCATGCTCCTGGATTGGAAGAAAAAATATTGTGAAAATGTCTATGCTACCTAAAGCAATCTACACTTTTAATGCAATCCCTATCAAAATACCATCCATTTTTTTCAAATAAATGGAACAAATAATCCTAAAATTTATATGGAACCAGAAAAGACCTCAAATAGCCAGAGGAATATTGAAAAAGAAAGCCAAAGTTGTTGGCAATACGATTCCAGACTTCAAGCTCTATTACGAAGCTGTCATCATTAAGACAGTATGGTAATGGCACAAAAACAGACACATGGATCAATGGAACAGAACAGAGAGCCCAGAAATAGACCCTCAACTCTGTGGTCAACTAATCTTTGACAAAGCAGGAAAGAATGTCCAATGGAAGAAAGACAGCCTCTTCAACAAATGGTGTTGGGAAAATTGGACAGCCACGTGCAGAAAAATGAAACTGGACCATTTCCTTACACCACATATGAAAATAGACTCAAAATGGATGAAGGACCTCACTGTGAGAAAGGAATCCATCAAAATCCTTGAGGAGAACACAGGCAGCAACCTCTTCGACCTCAGCCGCAGCAACTTCTTCCTAGGAACATTGCCAAAGGCAAGGGAAGCAAGGGCAAAAAATGAACGATTGGGATTTCATCAAGATCAAAAGCTTTTGCACAACAAAGGAAACAGTTAACAAAACCAAAAGACAACTGACAGAATGGGGGAAGATATTTGCAAATGGCATATCAGATAAAGGGCTATTATCCAAAATCTATAAAGAGCTTAGCAAACTCAACACCCAAGAACAAATAATGTAATCAAGAAATGGGCAGAGGACGTGAACAGACATTTCTGCAAAGAAGACATCCAGATGGCCAACAGACACATGAAAAAGTGCTCCACATCACTCAGCATCAGGGAAATACAAATCAAAACCACAATGAGATATCACCTCACACCAGTCAGAATGGCTAAAATTAACAAGTCGGGAAATGACAGATGCTGGCAAGGATGAGGAGAAAGGGGCCCCCTCCTACACTGTTGGTGGGCATGCAAGCTGGTGCAACCACTCTGGAAAACAGCATGGAGGCTCCTTAAAAAGTTGAAAATAGAGCTACCCTACGACCCAGCAATTGCACTACTGGGTATTCACCCTAAAGATACAAATTGTAGTGATCCGAAGGTGCACATGCACCTGAATGTTTATAGCAGCAATGTCCACAATAGCCAAACTATGGAAAGAACCTAGATGTCCATCAACAGATGAGTGGATAAAGAAGAGGTGGTATATATATACAGTGGAATATTATGCAGCCATCAAAAGAAATGAAACCTTGCCATTTGCAAAGATGTGGATGGAACTAGAGGGCATTATGCTGATTGAAATAAGTCAATCAGAAAAGGACAATTATCATATGATCTCTCTGATATGAGGAATTTGAGAGGCAGAGTGGGGGGGTTTGTGGAGTAGGGAAGGAAAAAAATGAAACGAGATGGGATCGGGAGGGAGGCAAACCATAAGAGACTCTCAATCTCACAAAACAAACTGAGGGTTGCTGGGCGGAGGGGGGTTATGGATAGGGTAGTTGGGTTACGGACATTGGAGAGGATATGTGATATGGTGAGTGCTGTGATGTGTGTTAAGCCTGATGATTCACAGACCTGTACTCCTGGGGCAAATAATGCATTATATGTTAATAATAATAATTAATTAATTTAAAAAAAAGAAAACAAAATGTCTGTGTGAACCTTAATTTTTTCTTTCTAAAAATATATACCTCCTAACTGTATTCACCAATAATGGCTAGAAGTTATGATAATCCAGAAGCAAAAACCATCTCATTGTGTCCAGATTGTGTTCTTTACATACTATTTCTCATTAAAAGAAGGAAAGACTCCTTGGAGAACAGGCTGAGGTAGGAAATATGTATAAGTCAGATAAAGACATCTTGTGTCAGGAACCAGGAAAGCTATTAGAGGTTACTGAATGGTATTAAAAGACATGGGACCCAAATTGAAGGGGCTCTCATGAGCCAAAGATGAAGCAATTTTAGCACTTGAAAAATAATAATAATAACGAAGGATTGAAATAAAGGTAAATATTAAAATTGAGGGATTTTTATCTCAGGTGATTGCAGAAGGAATGATAAAACTAGCATATCACCATTTTGTAACCACTTACAAACCAATAAATCTAGGTGATGATCATCAGTTGTTGCTAAAACCACTAGGTGAAAAGCTGGAAGGGAACTTCCTAACAGACAAATTAGGCTGATACAATGGTTGCACTGATCAATCTTAATATTGACAAGAGAGACAACTGGATGCCAAAGGCAAAAAAAAAAAAAAAGAAATTGAACTTTGAACATAATCAATTTTCTAGATCTCACTACCAGTTATCTACCAGTTTATAGGAAATGGAGAGGATAGAGAACATGGTTTATACCAAGAGGCTGGAAAATACTGAACTAAAAGACTCAGTATATTTAACAAATAAAAGCCATGAAAAAAAATAGGGGGAGGAAACTGATAAGAAAAAGAGTCTTAGAGGGGTGCCTGGGTGGCTCAGTGGGTTAAGCCACTGCCTTCGGCTCGGGTCATGATCTCAGGGTCCTGGGATCGAGCCCCACATCGGGCTCTCTGCTCAGTGGGGAGCCTGCTTCCTCCTCTCTCCCTGCCTGCCTCTCTGTCTACTTGTGATCTCTGTCTGTCAAATAAATAAATAAAATCTTAAAAAAAAAAAAGAGTCTTAGAAACAGATCAGTCAAATGTAATGTGTAGGCAGAGCTTGGATCTTTACTTGCTGAAAGCAACTATTAACAAGACATTTAAAAATAATTGGGGAAAATTCTACATGGACTGTTATTAGCTGTAGGAATACTAAGGAACGATTACTTTAGTTAGGTGTGATAATGGTATTGCACTCATGTTTAAAAAATCCTCTGTTGGAGATTTATGGGTGAAATGCTATGTGGGGTTTACCACAAAATATTCCACCAAAAAAAGTATATAAACACATAATTTATAGTAATTCATAAGTAATTATAAAACATTTCAGAATTATAAAATAAAATATTTATTTTAAAAATAAAACTTATTTTACAATAAGTTTATATGTATAATTTATAATAATATATATTATAAATGTAGTAATGAAGGTATAGATGAAACAAGATTTGCAAAAGGCTGGTAATTGTTGAAACTGAATTATGGGTATATAGAGATTCATTGTACTGCTTTCTGAATTTTTATCTTTGAAATTTTAATACTAAAAGTTTTAAAAAATAAAGTCATAGTGCCTGGCTGGCTTAGCTGCTTAAGCATCTACCTTCAGCTCAGGTCATGATCCCAGGGTCCCGAGATGGAGCCCTGCATTGGGCTCCCTGCTCACTGGGGGTCTGCTTCTCCCTCTCCCTCTGCCACTTCCCCCTGCTCCTGCTCTCTCTCTTTCTTAAATAAATAAATAAAATCTTTAAAAAAATAAAATCATGAGTTCATATTAATGTTTCCAATTTATAGTCAACTATATATGGCCATGTCCATTTAAAATTTTGTTTGAGTATAACGTTTTTTAGCCCTTTCTCCTCTCTGTTGTTCATAGTATCCCCTTACCAAGTATTTTAATTAGATTTCCTAAATTTTCAGTAGCACAAATGGATGTATGTCTCTTTAGATATTGGTTCTTATAATTATGCTGTATTTTATATCCTCTTTTTCCCTCCATTTATTCGATAATCTCTTTGTCCATTATTTTGTAGTCATTTGTTGACATTCGCAATCTTAATGAATGGGTAGAAATTCAAATTATAGAGTTCAGTTTAGTTCAGTCAACAAATACTGGGCATCAGGTTTTTTGTTTTTTGTTTTAAATAGGCACTGTGCTAAATGCTTAGGATACAAAAACAAATAAGATGTAGTGTCCACACTTCAGGAACTTAGAATCTAGCGTAGATTTCTCAGTTGGGGCGCTGCAGATGCCATTAGGGGCTCTGTAAGAAGTTAGTAGGAGTTTCGGAAAACAAAGGGGAACATTTTTAATTTTTTAAAATTTCCTTCTCCATGCAATGCCAGTAATTGCAGTAATGACTAGTAATTAAGTAGCACTGTTAGTAATTTGGCTAGAGGTTTTTCAGCTGTATGGCAATGTCTGCATGACTACGTCCATTTGATTGAGTCCACTCTCAGTTTTTGATATAAGATAGAGGATGCTATTGTTAATTGGTGAGTGCTGCATTGCACTGATTGGAGAGTGATAGGTTGATGGCATCAGCTCCTCCATCTTGAACTGTATCTCCTTATTCTCCCTCAGCCTCTCCCTACCACAGCTATCTTTCTTTATCTCTCTCTGACAAATAAATAAATAAAATCTTAAAAAAATAAAAAAATATAGGGCACCTCCGTGGCTCAGTGGGTTAAGCCTCTGCCTTCAACTCAGGTCATGATCCCAGAGTCCTAGGATCGAGCCCCACATCGGGCTCTCTGCTCAGCAGGGAGTCTGCTTTCTCCTCTCTCTACCTGCCTCTCTGCCTACTTGTGATCTCTGTCAAATAAATAAAATCTTTAAAAAAAAACTTCAATGATTTCATCACAGTGTTAGAGTTAACAGTGGACACCAAATGGAGTTAAACACTTAACATAAAAGTTAGATGAAGCAAAGCAAAATAGAGCAAGGCAGTCAAGAGTAATTTTCTATATGATCTACAGAATTTAAAGTACATTTACCAAATCTGAATAAAAAATATACTTATTAAGTTCCTTTCATACATAGGATTGTTAAGGGCTTTCTCAAGAAGTTTATGTATTAGTGTAGAAGACATATTGTGAGTTCCAGCATTTCATAGTGAAGTTTACAAAGTTGTTTCCAAATCAAAATTAGCCTCTGAAGTAGGTACCAATCTCTGCCCTTTCAAAGAAGAGGCAATTCGACTGTGTCAGATACCAAGGTAAGGTCTCAGACAATTCTGGTGTAAAAGATACCATCCAGGGGCGCCTGGGTGGCTCAGTGGGTTAAAGCCTCTGCCTTCGCCTCAGGTCATGATCCCAGGGTCCTGGGATTGAGCCCCACATCCGGCTCTCTGCTCAGCAGGGAGCCTGCTTCTTCCTCTCTCTCTCTGCCTGCCTCTCTGCCTACTTGTGATCTCTGTCAAATAAATAAATAAAATCTTTTAAAAAAAAGATACCATCCAAATTTAATAAATGGTTCACTAGCTTTCTTTGGGAAAGAAATTACACTGGAAGCTGAAATTAGATATCAAGGGCTTAAAGGGGAAGAGGGGCTTGCAGCACAGATGGTCCAGAGCCTGTCAGTGCTAAAAACGTACTGGACAGGGGCACCGGGCTAGCTCAGTCGGAAAAGCCTGCCACGCTCCATCTCCTGGTTGTGTGTTGGAGCCCCACGTTGGGTGTAGAGATTATTTAACTAAAGCATGTTAAAAAAACAAAAAACAAAAAACTTGACAAACTGAATAAACCGTTTGGTGCAAAAGATAAAAATATCTGGCTTTTGTCACATAAAATATACTTTTAAAGAAAAAATATTTTTAAGATACACATACACCCAGTTTTTCTTCCTTTAACTGGTGAAACCGTAGGAGAGGACAGGCGCAGTCAGCTCACAATCGTACATACTACAAAAGGTCCGGGAGAAACAAGCGCTCCAAAGAACGCAGGAAGACCTTGCACGGGGTTGCAATGCCACCAGATCCACCTCTGGGCAGAGCGCAGCTGAAAACCCCTCAGAGATGTGGGCTGCATAGTTGCTGCGGCTGGCAATGAACTGATGAACGAGACCATTTCACGGCCTGAAAAGCCAGGGCTCACGGCCAGTCCCCCGCCACTTAGAACCCGCAGGCTCCCGGGAGAGTCAGCGGATCACTAACGCCAGCCATCTCCCAGGGCAACAGCGTGGCGGCACTTCCGGCAGCTTCATCGCATTCAAAGGACGCCACTATTATACGTCACTCCCTACGTAGGTGAAGGCAAGTTGACCTGTCGTGAACTGGGGTTTGAAGTCAGATAGTATTGCTGCTCTTCCAGCGGAAAAGGCTGTTCTGAAAGGCGACGGCGCCCCGGGTTCTGCCGGTGATTGGCTTTTTGTAAACCAGTGTCGAGTTTCTTGCCGTTTCCCACCCCACCCCGCCCCTCCTCGCTTCGCCCTCAGTGTGCGCGGGTACGGTGGCCGAGGAGGCTCGTGTATAGCGGAAGAACAGGGCAGGTGGGTGTGCTCTGCGGGGCTGGAGGTGCACGTGGCGTCGGTGAGTTGGAGTAGGGAGCAGAAGGGTCCCGGAACCCAGGTGCGGGAGGGTGGCGGGGAGGAAGAGAATGCGTTGTGAAGACCTTACTGCCTGCTCCGGGAGGAGGTACTAAGCGGGGACGCCGAGGCTGGTGAGTGGTCTGGTCAGCGCGTACAGGCTCTGGGGAGGTGACACTCCTCACCCTTCAGGTTCATCTCTGGCTGCTTGGTCGTGCTGAGGCGGCAAGGTTGCTGTATTTATTATTGTCCCCCCGTATAGTGTTCTGAGCGTGGCTCAGAGGGGTTAGGTGGTGTACCCAGACGGCACACGGTGACCAAACGGTACGCACTTTTTTTCTCACCAGGTAAAGTAAGCATGTCTTTTCGAGGAGGAGGTCGGGGGGGCTTTAATCGAGGTGGCGGCTTCAATCGCGGCGGCAGCAACAACCATTTCCGAGGCGGAGGCGGGAATTTCAGAGGCGGCGGTGGCGGCCGAGGAGGATTTGGACGAGGAGGTGGCCGCGGAGGCTTTAACAAAGGCCAGGACCAAGGACCTCCGGAACATGTAGTTTGTATGTCGCCTTAAATCTTAGCCTGCTTGTTAGCCTGCTTGGGGCGGAGATTATGGGTTTAAGTTCGGGGGTTACGCGCTGAAAGATATCTCTAGCAGCTCTCATACGGAAATTGCTGCTTGGTTGGGGAGTCAGTTCTGGAGATGCTGTAAACTAACTTAAAATAATGCTTTATTGCTGTAATGAGAAAGGGAAGATGAAGAAAGCAAAAGAACACGTAGAATGCGTACGTGGAGGTGGAAATTGAGCTTGGGCTGAAAACGAAGTTATTAAGTAGGTAGTATTGTGTATTTACTCCTGTTGTTCCCGTTTTACAGGTAAGAAAATTGTGATTCAGAGTTAGGTTTCTTTACAGGGATCATAGTCATAAGTGATCAGTTTGAGATACAAAGCTTTTCTGACTCCAAAGCCCATGCTCTCAGTTGCTATTCATAATAAGAGAAGTGTGAAGTAAATTGCTTGGAAGGGAAACTATAGAGGGGAAGCCAAGAAAAGGACCTAATTAGAGTAGTTTTGAAGTAATTATCAAATGAGGTGGGATGGAAGCTGTGGAAAGTGACACAGATTTGACAGTAGAAACCTACATCAAAACGGAGAAATGATGAAGAGAGTTTAATATAAAGATGAGGTTGGGCCTTAAAAGCAGTTGTGCTACATGGTTTGAAGAGTGCAAAGGGTAGAGTCATAGGTCCTAGCCCACAAGCATGCAATGATCCAGGCATGGTGCACTGTGAGGGGGATGGAAGTGAGGGAAAAAAAGGAAGGGTTTGATGGGAGAGAGATTCCAGTGGAAACAAATTCAGTAGAACTTGGCTAATACTTGGGAATAAAAGGTTCCAGGTTTTGAGCTTGGGTAAGGGGGATGAAGAATTGGTTTTGCAGGAATGTGATGAGTATTTTTGTTTGGGGTGACAGTCAGAAATAATGGTATTTTGAGATTCCACATTTCTCTGAAAAAGAATGAAGAGTCATTGGTGTAGAGGTGGTAATGGGAAGTTATAAAAGGGGGGGAGAAAAAGAACAAAGACTTGATTTACGGTTAGGGACTGTGGAAATGAAAAGAGACGGTAGCGTGTAAGCATGGTGTTTAATATAATAGTTATTGTTATAATAAAACACCTGTTATAGGTTGGTCTTAATGTGCCAGGCATTTTTCTTAGCACTTGACATTTATTATTGTGTTTATTCCTCATAATACTGAATGTTAGGTGTTGGTACTGTTATTAGCCCTTATTAAAGACAGGGACACTGAAACAGAGAGATAAGAATCTTACCGCAGTTTACATAGCTATTGTGGAGTTTTGGGATTTTTTTGGAGGGGTGGGGGCTCAGAGGAGAACAGATAATGTGAAATCCCAGGTACCCAAGAAGAAAGCTTCCAGATGATGTTAGTCAATATCATTTGAAATTGTTTTATATTTTAACATTTTCTTGTCCTATTTCAGTATTAGGAGAGTTCCTGCATCCCTGTGAAGATGACATAGTTTGTAAATGTACTACAGATGAAAATAAGGTGCCTTATTTCAATGCTCCAGTTTACTTAGAGAACAAAGAACAGATTGGTAAAGTGGATGAAATATTTGGACAACTTAGAGATTTCGTATCCTTTTTAATTAGAAGACCCAGTGATCTCATTCGAAGGTTACCATTTGCTTTTTCTGGAGCTAAGTTCTGATTTAATTAGACTTCCTGCTTCATTAAATTGGACAGAATATTGCTATGATTGGACCATAAAGGAGAATCAAGAGAGGAGAATGTATTTCCACATACTGAAAAGAAAAGACCCTATAAGAGTGACTTCCCTTTTGGAAGGTTTTAGAAATGATTGCCATTTGGATAAGTGCTACAGGATTAAGGTACTTTGTTTTGATTATGATGATACCACAGGAGTAGTGTGGAATTAGAAGTTTTAAAAACAAAAACTTCATTTTCTCTTGGAAACTCACTTCTTACCTTTCCTAAATATTCCCATATAACTTTGTTTTTATAATTACATATGAATTCATAAGGTTATTTTTTTCTTAATTGCTTATTCCTTAATATAACTAATAGTATTTTTCTGTTAAATTGTCAGAAAATATGAAGGCATCTTCCTTTAAAAAACTGCAGAAGGTGAGTCAAGCTTAGGATAACTAGGATCTTTGGTTTTATAAGTGAATGACTTTCCTTAGGACACTGCTACTTAGCACTTGAGAATCCCCTGCTGTATCACTAGTGAAGCTCTTAAATTCAGATGTTTTGTACTTTAGATGTTGAACTTACTGACTCTAAAAGCGTATTATTTAATATTTAACATTTATTTAAAAATAAATATTTATTAGCAAATTCTATAACTGCTATAATGTGTTTTTTAGTTTATGTAAAACTCTTACTGGAAAGCTTACATGACCTAACATTCTAAGTAAAATGTTAAATTTTGAAATATTATTTGAAATATTATTTGGGAGAAGTCAGACATTAAATGATTTCACAAATATTTCAATAACATTTTGATACTTGGTGTGGAGGAGAAATACAGATTGCTATGAGAATGTTAGTAGTGGGACCAAATTTAATATATTGGATTTCTGAGGAAGTGAACTAGAAGCCGAGACCTGAAAGTTGACTAGAGGTGATTCCCAAACCTCATTGCTCATCAAAATATCTACAGGAGCTTTTAAGGTCATTATTTCTTGGTCCCACTCTTAGAAATTTGAGCAAGTAAGTCTTAGGTAGGGATCAGGATTCAGTTGTAAAGAGGGAGGCTCCTGGATAATGTTGATATATTAGGCTAATACTTGGGAACCACTGCTAGCCAAAGAGGTGGAAGCCCATTGCAAGTAGAGAAAAACAGTTTGTACAAGTCTCTGAGACAGCCAATTTAAGGATCTGAAAAAGCAGAAGTATAGCTCAGATACAGAACATTTAGATGAGACTGGAGAGGTAGGCAGGGGATGGGTTACTTAAGGCCTTCAAAGTAGTGGGAAAGAGTTTAGGCGTTAGTTTTGTTTTTAAATATTAGGATAAATACAGTTAAGTTATGTTAAAAAAGAGCACTGGAAAAATAAAAGCATGCTGGAAAGGGGTTAGTTAGTACAGTATGTAAAGGAGGCAGGACAGAGAACTGCATTAATCCTGGAAGAGATGATATTTCGGACTAGGGTAGTAGTGACAGTGGAAATGGAGAAAAGTGGATTGACTTATGAGAGATACAGGAAGTAGCATTGATAGATCGTGGTAGTTGATTAGCAATATCTGGGGTGCCTGGGTGGCTAAGTAAATCCTCTGACTTCAGCTCAGGTTGTGATTCCAGGGTCCTGGGATGGAACCCCCCGGTTGGCGGCTGGCTCCATGCTCAGCGGGGAGTCTCCTTCTCCCTCTACCTCCCCTCCCCCTGCTCATGCTCTCAAAAATCGCCGTCTTTTACATGTCTGATTTCAGCATCTTTGTGGATGTACCAAAATGGGAAACATTGAAGAAGAAGGGAATTGGGGGAAGATGGTGGATTCAGTTTTAGACATAATAAATTTGAAGCACTTAGGAGATACTCAGATAGTTAGGAGCTCAAAGGAAGAGCGTGGATTAGAGATGGAATTGGAAGTTGTCATTGTACAGACAATATATGGTACAGTCTAGGAAGAAAGAATGAGAAAAAGAGCTTTGGGATACCTCTCTCTTGAAGACTGAGAAGTAACACCAGTAAAGGAGGACACAAACCAGGAGACTTTTAGAAAAGTGGTTATCAACAAAGTCAGAAGAGCAGAAATGCTCAACTGTGGCAAAATGCTGCTGTAGAGTGTTCTTTGGATTTAGCAACAGTGAGGGCAAAATGTCATGGAGCCAGTGGAATGCTGGGCCCACTGATGAGATGGGGACAGTACCTTGTTGCTGGCATATGGCTGCTACTGGCTGTAGGAACCCTGGCAAGTACCCACTGGGAAATTGACTTGCTTTAGGTGGGCCTGAGAGCCAGGCTTCTCATTTAGTGACCTGAGAAAAGGAATTTACCTGCAGTACCCACTTAAATTCCATCTGGATGCCTGCCCTTTCTCACGATATTTTTATTTGAATATTTATTATTTGAATATTGAATATTATTTTGAGAGAGTGAGTGAGAGAGAGCATGAACAGGGGGAGGGGCAGAGGCAGAGGGGGAGGGAGAAGCAGACTCTGGCTGAGTGGGGATTCCAGTGTGGTGGGACTCAATTCCAGGACTCTGAGATCATGACCTAAGCGGAAGGCAGATGCTTAACTGACTGAGCCACCCAGGCGCCCCTTTGGATTTTTTATTTAGTGGGTTTTTTTTGTTTTGTTTTGTTTTTTATCATGGATGCTAAATTGGTACATTCTACCTCTCCCCATTTCTAGATTCACTGTTTAGGTTCAGGTCTTCCTTATCCAGCCTAGGCTATCTCATTGAATTTTCTGTAATGATTGAAATATCTACCTAATATAGTAGCCGCTAACCAAATAGCTATTGAGCACCTGAAATGAGACTAATGTAACTCAGGAACTGAGTTTTTAATTGTTAATTAAATAGCCACATGTGGCTAGTGACTGCTGTATTGGGCGGCGCAGAGCAAGGCAGTATTTTTGAGAGAATGGGTTTGAAGGGAAGAGTGATAAGGTGCTATCTAAAGAGGGATTCAGACATCTTATTAGTAATATATTACCATTTGAAACTGCTTATACGTGTTTTACGTAAAATTGTGAACTATACCTCATTATGTTTCATTATTATGAAAAATTATGTCTTTAATCCCAAGTAATAGAGTGGGATTAGTTTATGTATATCCTTTATGACTTTGTATGTTCAGCAAATAGTTACTGATTTGATCCTTTATTAAAGTTTTGAAATAACTAGTATGTGCCTCATTTTGAATTTTAATGTTAAATTTTTAATAGTTTTCATTTTAGGGCAATTCTGTTGAGTGAAAAGGTAGTTAATATTTGGAAGGCATCTATTTATAAGGAGAAATGAGACTGAATTGGTCTTGGGTTTTTTATATGCATGTAAATGCTTATTGTGTATGAAGTTTAAGTGCTTTGTGTACATTACTCTTTGGATCTTCACAAAGACTTTGGGGTAGGTACTTTGTTCTCTTGATTTGATAGATCAGAAAACTAAGGCACAAAGAAATTAAGTCTTCGCCTTTTAAGTCTAGTGTGTAGATTCTTCACGATTATACTGTAATGCTTCCTAAGTCGTCACACTAATTGTTTCTGTTATACTTCCAGTTTTATATAGACCCATATAAACTGCTACCACTGCAGAGGTTTTTACCTCGACCTCCAGGTGAGAAGGGCCCTCCAAGAGGTGGTGGCAGGGGAGGTCGAGGAGGAGGAAGAGGCGGAGGTGGCAGAGGTGGCAGAGGTGGTAAGTTATTTTGGGGGGAAATTTTCTAATGAGATTTCAAAGTAGCAGCCAATTCATATAGTACAGTTTAATTTTTTATGTAGGCAAACCTCCTTTATGCTTATTTATTTATTTTTTTTAGAAAAGCTGTTTTCAAATCTTGGCAGATTGTCAGAGTAATAGTGCTCAGTTTCAATAACTCATTTTAAAAATCTAATAAAGTGTAATTTTGAGGGATTTTATCTTTTTGGGGTTGTTCATGTTTTGTTGAGCATTTTATAAGGTAAAAAATGTGGGTGGTTAGATGATGAACAGAGTTGGGGATAATGTGCAATGCAGCATCGAGTATGCTTAGATCTGTGAATAGTCGGGTGGTGGGTGGGTGGTGGGATGACGGCAAAGCCAAGTTATTAGGAAGGGGAGCGGAAGATTGGTTGGATCTCTTCTGTTACTGAAACAGAAAGGAGAGAACTGTTTTTACCCTTGTCTTAATTTAGTTATTTCATTCTAAATGTGCTTTTTTGGGTCCACATAGCTAAGAGATAATCTCTTTAAGAAATCTGAATATATGTCTATTAAATATTTTTGAGACTCTAATGAGATCCCCCTCCCATTCTATATTCAGTCTCATATATAACGAAAAAAATTCATGTTTTCTTAAAACTTGTGTATTTGTATACCCGTATTTTAGAAATATGTTTGTTTTTCCTCTTGTTATAATTCATCATTCCTTACCACGAAAAGAATTAAAAATGGAGACTGAAATAGGAAGCTGAATGTATGTTAAATAATTAAAAATTTTAAATTTTCTTTTTTTTTTTTAAAGATTTTATTTATTTATTTGACAGAGAGAGATCACAAGTAGGCAGAGAGAGAGAGAGGGAAGCAGGCTCCCTGCTGAGCAGAGAGCCCAATAGGGGACTCGATCCCAGGACCCTGAGATCATGACCTGAGCCGAAGGCAGTGGCTTAACCCACTGAGCCACCCAGGTGCCCCAAAATTTTAAATTTTCTATTCAACATGTGAGCATCAGTGATTGTCCATAATTTAGCTCAATTAACTTTAAATAATTATTTTATTATAGGATCTCCAGAGTGAAATCACCTCCATCTGCTACCCTTTGTTCTTATGATAAAAATCCTTAGTTCAATTAAAAAAGTAATTAAGCAAAAGTTGAGGTACTCCTGCACTTAACTGTAGGGCTGAATGGAACTTTAAAGTAACAAGTTTTTGTAATTCATTAAACCAGAATACTTGTTTAAAAGGTTGCAATCTAGGGTATTAGGCTTATCAGAATAGGATAGGCTGCAATAATATTTATAAATGAAAAATATGAAATGAAATTATTCCTTTACTTTTAGGTGGTTTCAGAGGTGGAAGAGGAGGTGGAGGCTTCAGAGGAGGAAGGGGGGGTGGTGGTTTCAGAGGTGAGTGTGAAAAAACAAATCTTGGAATCACTGAATTTCTGAATTGTTATTATCTACCATTTTAAATTTTAATTCAGTCTTATTTTGGTTTCCCCAGTGTATAGAAACCGTGGTGTTCTTTGCTTTAGCCTGATTTATAGCTTTATTTTGATCACTTTCGTGCTTTTCCTTTTGAATTTTTTCACCTACTTCTAATTTGTTTTGCTGTATTAATTTGACAAACGAGAAGGTATAATATGAATGACAGTTAAATGTGGTAAATTGGTTGGCTAAACAGTGTAAGACTTCATGCTGATTTTAAACTTGAGATTTCGGGTATAGTGCTATTAAAAATTGATTTTCTGAGTGAAGTAAGTCAAGCAGAGAGAGTCAATTATCATATGGTTTGCTTATTTGTGGAGCATAAGAAATAACACAGAGGACATGGGGAGATGGAGAGGAGAAGGGAGTTGGGGGAAATGGAGGGGGAGACGAACCATGAGAGACTGGATTCTGAGGAATTGAGGGTTTTGGAGGAGTGGGGGTTGGGAGGTGGGTGAGCCTGGTGGTGGGTATTATGGAGGGAACATATTGTATGGAACACTGGGTGTGGTGCATCAACAATGAATTCTGGAACACTGAAAAGAAATTTTTAAAAATAAATAAAAATTTTAAAAAATTGATTTTTTGTAGCCTTAATACTTTCATTTTCTCTTAATCAGGGAGAGGACATTAAGTATAACAGTTGGCAGAGAAACTTTCTACATGAACTACTTCTATGGATCAGAAACTTGTTTCTTGAGCAAGTCTTGAAGAACTGGTCATTTTCTGACAGTGGAACTAAAATGTCAATGCCATGCAAAAATGAATGCAACAGAATAGGTGATTTTGCACTAAAAGAGTATGAAAAAACATTTTAATGTTTTGTACAATGCTTGGAACTCTGTGGGTGCTTAATAAATGGGCAGTTTCCATTTGAAGCATACTTGGAATTTTTAAAATAAAATGTTTTATTTCTTTAAGTTGTAACAGAGCAGCTGTGTTTATTAAAACAGGGCTATTTTTGAAGCTAAAAGGTACAACTAAGCTTAAACTCAGTGGATTTCAGATAGAAAAAATGATTTGTTTACATATGTAACTGATCTTTAAAAAAAGTAGGTTAGTGGAACAGTACTTTAACCTTGTTTATAAATTAACACCCCCTTTCAGAATCTTTGCCTTTTGTTTGTGAAAACAATACCTTTTATTGCATTTCACTTGTGTATGAAAGAGTTACTAAAGCATTTTCTTTAATTACGATTAATAATTGATTAGCAAATTTTGGTTTTGATTATGAATCTATTAAAGTTGGAACAGCTCTGTTCACGTGAGAACTGAAGTTCAGGAAATTTCTGGAGACGTGTTCAATTCTCATTCAACATAGATGGAATCTTGAAAGTTTTACTGAATGTTTTTATTTTACCTTTTAAAAGAAACTCTAAAGGTTAAGATGTTATTTATCATTAAAAAAAGATGTTATTCATTATAAATATATATTTGTTCAGATTCCTGGTTTCATGTTCAGAATCCTGGGTAGGGACATTACAAATGAAATTGATTTTTGATCCCCACTGCTAGTGTAGTATCAGGAAGTAATTATGATAACAAGTTAGAATACTGTGCTATTAGGACCATTTCCCTGCCATTGATTTTTTTTTCCCCCCACATGTATTTGTTCTCAGAAAGAATGATATTTCCATCTTTGCTTAAATTTTCTAGCATACTATACCTAATATTAATACTTGGTTAACTCTTGAATACTTGTTTGAGGTAGCATATAGTATTGTCTGTGTCAGTGATGAGGTTTTATTTATCTTTCTTGATTAATAGAATTGCAGAAGAATTAATAAATATGTTGGCCATGAATATATATAATGAACAAATATGTTGGAAATTACTTTTTCGGGTAGCCTGGGTGGCTCAGTCAGTTAAGTGTCTGCCTTTGGCTCAGGTCATGAGCCCCACATCAGGTATTTTGCTCAGCAAGGGGCCTGCTTCTCCCTCTGCCCCCTGCTCATGTTCTCTCTCTCTTGCTCTATCTCAAATAAATAAAATCTTTTAAAAAAAAAATTACTTTTTCACAGGAAGAAACGGTTGTGTTTTTAGAACTTGGGAAGGAAGGCTATTCGATTTTTTAGAAATGTTGGGTTGAAATTGGATTGAGAGTTACAGCCAGAGTTTCTACTCTTGGTTTGTAAAAAACCTAGTGAGCACTACAGGGGTGATGATGGCATTGTCCAAAGAACAAATAATAGTGCAACTGTCCTACACTTTTTTTGGTATTTAAAAGTCTCAAATGTCTATGATGGAAGCAATGGGTAGGTTGGTAGACAAACTACTTGAAGGTTTCCCCTTTTACCTTAGGTATATCTTCGGTCATTGGTTATCTTTATATTTTTACTCTCACATCTTATTTTCCCCTTTTCTTCCTTACAGTAGTTCTTTCTGGATTTCCTTTGGGGCATTAAGTTTTGAATCAAGTTCACATGTTTAGGGAGCCTAACAATGAATTTGGTACTGTGGTGTGGTAAATATCACTGAGTTCCATTCTAAAAGATTTTTTGATGATGCACATATTAAATCTTTGGAGTTGTTAACTGAATAACATCTTGATTGCTTGCGTCATGTTAAAATGTACTTGTTGCCATAGTAATTAAACAGTTTAGTGGAATACAAGCAATAGATCTTAATATGCTTGGAAATTTGGGAAGAGTTATAAAAGGATTGACTTTAGGTCAGTTGAAGTTTATCGGATTAAAGAATTGTGAGCTATATGTAAACGTTATATGCTTATAGTTCTATTACTTAGTATTCTAAGCCTCATCCTAGTACAGCTTTTCTGTATTGATCATGAAGGAGCATGAAAAAGTATTTTGAAAGTACTTAGCACATTCATACTTTTGAAGCTTTTTTATCTACAGCAGATAAATTTGGAATTTTTCTTTAGTTCTTAGAAATAATTCTTTCTGGAAAATTTAAGTGGATGCTACAACTAGGTATAATCCATTACAGAAAAGGGAGGGAATATGAACCTATGAACCAAAGAAAACACAAGTAATTTGTGACTTATTCTACATATTGAATGCAAAAACAAAACAAAACTTAAAACCCAACAACTTAGAGATTTTTTTTTTAATTCCTTTTAGGGATTATGTTAATTGCCTTAGGTCATTTGAAAATATTTTGATATTGGAATCTGATGAGATTCACTTTCCTAATATAGCTAATCTTCGGAGTATTACTTTACATTTATGAAATTTTGAGTATTGGTTAGCTGTAAGATCTGGGACAGATCAACCTGGCTCAACTTCATTTTATTTTTTAATTTTTAAAAAAAAGATTTTATTTAGGGTTGCCTGGGTGGCTCAGTGGGTTGAGGCCTCTGCCTTCGGCTCAGGTCGTGGTTGCAGGGTCCTGGGATCAAGCCTCGTGTCAGGCTCTCTGCTTGGTGGGGAGCCTGCTTTCCCCTCTCTTTGTCTGTCTCTCTGCCTACTTGTGATCTCTCTCTGTCAAATTAATAAATAAAATCTTAAGGAAAATATTTTATTTATTTGAGAGAGAGCAGGAGAGAACACAAGTGGAGTTGGTGGTTGGGGGTGCAGAGGGAGAGGGAGAAGTAGACTCTCCATTGAGCAGGGGCTCTTTCCCAGGACTCTGGGACCACCACCTGAACTGAAGGCAGACACTTACACAACTGAGCCAACTAGGTGCCCCTCAACTTCATTTTATACGTAGTTGGAAGAACTGAGGCAAAGGATTATTTTGTGTCCTTTCCTGCTGCGCTATTCTAAGTTATAAAATTAAATTAAGTGGGTAAATATAGCCCTCTAGTGGTTCTGTTACATGTTTACACTGTTAATTGGTATATCTAGCATTTCTCTGAAGTTAACTGATTTTGAAAAATTAACTTGAAAAGAATCGGATTTTAGTAATATTACATGACAAAGAATATGGGGGGGAAGCTTATAGGGAGATCTTTTTTTTTTTTTTTTAAGATTTTATATATTTATTTGACAGAAAGAGACATAGCGAGAGAGGGAATACAAGCAGGGGGAGTGGGAGAGGGAAAAGCAGGCTTCCCGCCGAGCATGGAGCCCTATGTGGAGCTTGATCCCGGGACCCTGGGATCATGACCTGAGCCGAAGGCAGACACTTAACAACTGAGCCACCCAGGTGTCCCAGGGATATCTTATTCTAACAATTTTCATTCTAGATTATAACCTGTTTCTATAATTACTTTTTGGGTTATTACAAGATGGTTCAGAATATTAGAATTGCCCTGTACTTTACAGGATGAATCCAGATTCTTTGCTGATAGATGCTGTGATTATTATTATCTGATAATTACTTGTGCATATCAAAGCATTGGGTTAATTAAGGTGGGCTGTTAGATTATATGCATGCTATGAAATACAAGTTATTAATAAGTTAGACTTGGGTTTATTGGCCTGGAATTTATGATGTGACTTTAGAGGAAAACAGGTTACAGAATGATTTTATAAATGCATATCTCCCTGTTTTTCCTTAAAAGAAAAAAGTGGGAGAAACCTTGACACTAGTGTGAATACATATTTGTATAAGCAAAAAAAACCAGAAGATCTACACCAGAAAATATTACTACTTTTAAGAAAGTGAGATTTGGAAAGATGGAAGGAGATCACTTCTCTGTTTATGTCTTATTATTCAGATTCTTATGGAAAAACTTGAAAGGCTCAGCAGAAAGCAGGGCCCTTAATCTGAAAAGTTTTAGGAGACCAAGGCCAGTTCTTAATTTCAGAACTGATTTCCACCAGCAATCAGTTAAGTCAGCTCCTGCTGATTTTGAGTTTATTGTTTGAATAGGAGGTGTGCACTTGATAATCTCCTTAGCTACAAGTCTGATGCCCCAATTGTTTAAAATGCTGTGCTTGGTATTTCTCTTTATTTTGCTAATAAGCTTTTTCCTTGTCCTGGGAATTAAAATCCTTTCCTCTCCAGCCCAATTAAGTTTGTTAAGGGAGGGCTTCTATGAAAAGGCCCTTCTTTGAGGTCTTTAAGTGGAAATGATTGGTTCTGAAAATTCTTCCTTCAGTGGTTCTTAAAAAATTTCATAATTATTGAAGGCTCATTATGAAGGCTGTCTCAATTTCTTCCCTCCAAAATGCTAAGGAATAATTTAGACAACAGTACAGACTCTAAACAAGAAGATGGCTCGGTCTTTTCACAGACTGAACACAGTATTGTTGCAGCTTACTTGATCACAGCAGGTATGAAGGTTTATTCCATTAACTGTTATTTTGTTTTGAATGGGTGAAGGAAAGCAGAGGTTTTCAGCATAAGGTTATAGAAAAAGCATGGGTTCAGAAGTGTTTCAAGTTCCATATTGTTGGCCACTTACCCTGAGTTGGGGTGCTCATGTGGCAAATAGAATAATCATAGTTGCCTTATTTCTTGGCTGTATAGTAAGAGAATGTAGGTGAAAGGATAGATGAAGTCATTGTTAATGGTGGTTAATGCCACAGGTTATTTTGAATCTTGATAAACAATGTAACATTAGTGAAGTGGGGCTGAGAAAAGCTTTCTGTAAAATGAATAATATGTCATCCATATATTTGATTATTACATTGTCAGGTTTTTATTGGGGAAGAGTGTGTACCATGGCAAAAATGTATTTTTGTGTCCTTTACTATTCTAATACTATTCATAGTCTTGTCTTTGGTGGTGGACTCTAGTTAAGATGAAAAGGTCTTGGAAAGAAAATTAAAGTTATAAAAAGAGCAGACTCTGTTGTCACTGAGGACAGAGTTTGAAAGTTCAGCTCATTCCCAGAATATGCTGTATTGGGAAACTCTTGAGCTTTGAATTTTATCTTTTAGTATCTTACCTTTCCAACAGTAAGCAGGTTCCTTCAGCTTTTTGTTCTTACATTTTCTTTTCTGAAAACAGGATAAGAATGAGATAACTGTCGGGATTGTTGAGGAGAGTGAAATCAAGTGACCTAAATAACATATACAGTAGGTGTTGGGCACATACTTGCTTCTTTCTCCCCGTGTGTACACACTCATTGATGTACAGTGGACTAAGATACAGGCATGTTTGTTGGAAGAAAGGGATGGGGGAAATGAAATAGACGTTGTCTAATTATCTTTTTAATGTATAGGTTGAATTATATACATTTTATATTGAGGAGTCACTTCATTTCCAACTTTATGCTCATTAATGAGTTTTAAAAGTAACTGTTATTAAAAAAAAAGTAACTGTTATTGGGAGGGAGACAAACCATAAGTGACTCTAAATCTCACAAAACAAACTGAGGGTTGATGGGGGGAGGGGGGTTGGGGGGGTGGGGTTATGGACATTGGGGAGGGTGTGTGCTATGGTGAGCGCTGTGAAGTGTGTAAACCTGGCGATTCACAGACCTGTACCCTGGGGATAAAAATATATGTTTATAAAAAATTAAAATTAAAAAAAAAAAGTTCAAATAAGAAAAAAAAAAGAAAAGTAACTGTTACATTGGCTTATTGTCAGTTTTTATTTTAGATTGACTTATATGAAATTCTCAAATATATTCAAAAGTGGAGGGAAAAAGTATCACAAATCCTACTATAACCAGTTTATTCTTCATAGTTGCTTAGTTTCCCTATAATTCACAAATACTTCTGTGCTAGCAATTGTGGTTCTTCAGTTAATTTTTGTAAATTTTAGTGGTATGCTAACTTGTTCACTTGAATACTGCAAATATTCAGGTACTGGATACGTACTGGACAAGTTCTGTTTTCTTTTTGATTTTTGTTGTAACAATATGAAAAAATAATCTGCTAATTAAAGAGAAAATCTTATTACAACTACATAGAAATACTTTGTATGCAAACTTTTGGTTTAGTTTTTTATAGATGACCAGGAAAGCTTTCTTTTTTGATCTGTTTACAAAAGTAGCATGCAAAGAAAATTTCTTGTTAAGAAATTGTTCTCTCTGGTTCTTACGCCTGTAACAGTAACAATGATAGGAATTTTACCACCGCTACTATGACGATGATCATTACTGCCACCATCACCACTAACTACCACTATTAACTGTTATTTGAATACATGCACTGTTCTAAATACTTAAACGTACAGAATAATTCATCCTTACACAAGGTCAGTAAGTGAATCGGTTTTATCTTCCCCGTTTATATAGACAAATAGTTTAAGTAACTTACCCAGTACACACAGATCTATTAAGGAACTATGCTAGGATTTGAACTCGGGCATTTTTATTCTGGAGCCCTCATGTAACCTCAACAGTCAGTTTTATTAAGGAATACCTTGGGTATGTGTTATTCGTGGTTTTGGTAGATAAACTGAAGGGAGCATATGTAACCTCTTTATGCTCCTGTTGAAAGATTTATTGTTCTCTGGGTCCCCTAGTTTTCTTAGGTCCCCCTTTTAACAAAACCCACTTGCATTTCCAAATCAAAACCAAAGCTATAAGAAGAATTTAGTTAAAGCATTTATTTCATTTATTACTTTTACCAAGAGTTTATTAGATTTGTTGTTTAAAATTTAATTTTCAATTTAATATTTCTCTTAGATTTTAGCTCTTACAAACTTTTACCAGCTTGAGCATGCTCCCTTTCTCCAAGTAAGGCTGGGAGGCAAGAGGACATGGTAAACTGATGATCTGAAATACATTCATTATGGATGAATTGTAAATTGAAGGGTAAAAGATACTAGGCTGCAGCGGAGGCTGTATACCAGGTAATGAAGAATCACCTAAGTCATAAAGGTGATGAGTCCCTGAATGACATGATTCCATTTGCATTTTAGAAATATGCTGTACTAGTAGCTAAGAGACTACATAGGAAGCCCCTGTGTGTTTAAGAAGGATCCCGAGGAGTGAGAAGTGGCAATCAGGATAGAAGTAGACACATTCAAGAGCCAGAAGTTAGAACTGATGGTTGGATGTGGCAATTGAGGGAGAGGGAAAGGGAGTGTCAATGAAGACAGGTTTTCTGTTTGGGGACTCCTGTGGTTAGATGGTGAAGCTATTCACCAGGAATACATGTGGGGAAGAACAGGTTTGAAGAAGGAAGAGAAAATTCACTTGGTTCAGCATGAGAGATGTCCAGTGGACATGTGGGCTTGAATTTTGAATTTTATGAGGTCAGTCTGGAAAAGAGCAGCACATAGCCTTGGATATGTATGAAATCACAGATTATGTGGTCAATGCAAAAAGAAGGGGTCTAAGAAGCTTGGATGATGCACATATTTAAGAAGGTGGAGATGGAGAAGGAAAGCCAGGTGTAGAGTAAGTAGGATCTACCAAGAGATTCTAAGAAAGCCAGAGGCTAAGAGGAAATTAATTTAGACCTATTAAATGATCTGTTGCTATCCATTAGAAAACACCTGCAGTTAAGAAAATAGAGCAGAGAGCTTGAGATAGCTGCCGAATGAATAGAGAAAAAGGCCAAATTGTTTAACCCATATCCCCCGTTATATCTAAGACCTTCCCCAAAGTACAGTTACTTCTGGTTGTGTACTCGGTAGGCAAGAACTTACCGTACTATGTTTTATCTGATTTTCAAAATCGCTAATTAGTAGTTAGCTTAGAAAGATTCTTCAATTCATTAAGTTTTTTGGAGTATTTCTTGTATGCCTGCTACAGTACTTGATGCTAAAATCAGAGCCAAAGAGGGGCACCTGGCTGGCTTAGTTGGTAAAGTATGTGATTCTTGATCTCAGGGTTGTGAGTTCTAGCCCTACATTGGATGTAGAGATTACTTAAAAATAAAGTCTTGAGAAAGAATCACCAAATTTGCTATCACTGTGCCTTACTTATGCTCTGCAGGAATGATAGAAATTAAACAATATGAGTTTCAGTTGTGGTCTGTTTATTAAATAAACCTGCTATATGCCACATAGTCATAGAACACAGAAGTCATTAGGAACCTGAAATCTAAATGAGAAGGCTAGGAATACTTAAAAGTTAAATATAGCATCACATAAAATGAATAGTGTATAATATAAGCAAGCGCTTTGGGAATTTAGAGAAGGGAGAATTACTGTAGGTAGGGGAAAGCTCTAGAGCAGAGCTGGGCTTGAGTAGAACTTTGAAGGATGGGTAGCATTTGTATAGTTACAGGAAAAAAATAGGGTGTTCCAGGTGAGATGGGCTTTACAACAAGCCTTGTGTCTTTGATAAGTAATTAGAATTGGATGGCTTGTTTGGCAAGTGTGGAAATTTGCTTAGAGAAGGTGAAAACAGATTGAGGCAAAATCTGGCTATCAGGTTGGGACATGTGGGCTTTTATCCCACAGCCAACAGAGAGTACTGAAGCTTTGAGAAGAAACGTGGCTAATTCTCTGTTGTAGCCAGCTTATTCTACCAACAGCACGGAGGGGAAAGAATAGGAATCTGGAGGATTAGTGTCATGGGATGCTAAAAGGAAGTTTCGACTGAGGTGCCAAGATGAAGTGGAAGTTCTTCCTCAGCTGTTACTTTTGTGTGTTGGTGCTTGGAAACCTTCCCTCTCTACTGTTGCTGGGGGCTGCTCACTCCCCAATTGTTAGGACCTAGTGTACGACCCACTTACAGGATGGCTTACAGGATGTTTATGCACCTCTTGCAGCATGTAGAGGTTGTTAATTGGGCTAACGTGGGTGTCCGATTCATTCAACAATACACTGCCATTCTGATGATGAAGTTCAGTCATCTAACGGAGTCCAGCCCATTCCATGGCATTGACAACAGTGAGTTTCTGGGCCCCCAAGGCTAAGAGTCAGATCCCAGACTGTGGAAACTTGACTAGGAAGGTGGTCTCCTGTGAGCCTTCTCAGTCTACCTAAAAGCCAGCCGAATTCCCTTTCTGAATAGTCAAACCTTGCAATGTGCCTTCTCTAGGGGTTTGTGTTTGTGCACACTGAATGAGGTACTCAGGTTTGGACACACTGAGCTTCCAGAAATATTGGAACAGTCATATGATCTTGTACATGGGAGATCCTAGTAAATGGCAATGAGTTGAATGAAAAGGGACATGGAACTGGAGCATGGGTCGGGGCTGGAAAGTGACAGAATTGTTAGGGTAGAATTGATAGGTGAGGCTTGAGAAAGGAAACTATTAGAGGAAAAGCCTCAGGCCTCAGGAAGGAGGAGGAGGAAGTTAGACTGCCAAAAGAGATGGTATGGTCATACATGTATCTTAAAAATCATCGGAGGTGGTATCACGAAAGGCAGGGGAGGAATTTCAAGGGCAGCATGATTAACAGTGAGGACAGTAAAACTGGCCTTCAGTACTCTGTATGCAGTTGGTAGATTCTTCATTTTAATTTAATTATTTCTATTTCACAGAAGGGCTGGGAAGATACTACAACCAATTTTAAGAACAGTTGGAACTCCTCCAGTAAATGAACTAAAATGGATTTGCTTTGCTTTTGAGGGGGCTTAAATATTTAATTTTGATACTACTTTTAAATATTCAAATTAAACAAAGTGATTTTTTTTTTTTATATGTTCTCAGGTATAATAAGTATTTTCAGCAACCTAATAGTTCTGGGCATCTTCATTAAGTACAAGGAACTTCGGACACCCACAAATGCAATTATCATTAACCTGGCTGTTACTGATATAGGGGTCAGTAGCATTGGATATCCCATGTCAGCAGCTTCAGATCTGTATGGAAGTTGGAAATTTGGATATGCAGGATGCCAGGTATTGGAGATCTTTGGAATGAAAGCAAAATAAAATAGTAAAGAGATGTAAATTTAAATGTCTTAAAAAAAGGAGTTCCAAGGGTTTCAAACAAATAAGATCATGTGGGATAATAGATAGAGTGGTCTTACGGAAAATAGCTTCAGAAGTGACTGGGAAATACATTACTTAGTAAAAGAGAAATGACATTGGTAGCATTCATTATATTTTCAAAAATTCTCCTACCCAAAGGAAAAAAACAAAAAAATCAGCATTCAGCTAGAGAAGAAAAGTAAAAATCTGCATATTCAAAAAACTTTTTATTGGAAACAATGAACTATCTAATGACAGTATCCTAATATCTAAGTAATGTAATTAAGCTATCAGTTTTTGTCCCCCTCTATGGACAGTCCTCCAATGGACTTGCAATTAATTATATTCGTTATTATTTTTACTGGCCAGGAAATATATTAATATTAATTCATATTAGGAGAGTAGGGAGATAAGACTTTTGGCCCAAGTTTTTAAAACCGTTTACTATTTTAAGCTATGAAATTACAGACAATAAAATGAGAGTAATAGAATAATGAATACTCATGTATGTACCTCCAGGTTTTGTCAAATCTTAATGTTTCGCAATATGTGCCTCAGGTTCAGCTTTTTAAAGATAAAAAACTTGAGGGGCACCTGCGTAGCTCAGGTGGTTAAGGGACCTGCTCTTGGTTTCAGCTTAGTTCATGGTCTCAGGGTCGTGAGATCGAGCCCTGTGTTGGTTCCAGGTGCTCAGTGCAGAGTCCAGTTTATAGTCTTAACTGTCCTGCTCATGTGCGTGCGTGTGTGCACACATGGTGTCTCTCTCAAATACATACATAAAATCTTAAAAAAAAAAAAAGATCTAAAACTTGAATAATACTGTTGAAGGCCGCTGCCTACTAACCCCAACCTTCCTTCTCTTCCATGAATGTCTTTCTATCTTAGACACACATAACTATACTGTTGGGATATTTCCAAATTCTCTATAAAATAATATGTTGTGTACATGATGCAGTCTTATTATATGATGAGATGTTTTTGAAGTTTATCCATGTTGACAGATGTAGCTGTAAGTCATTCACTTTAACTGCTCTGTGATATTCCATTTTATGAACATACCCCAATGTATTTATTTTTCTGTTATTAAGCATTTACTCCCATTTGTTTTCAGTCACAAACAAAGCTTCAATAAGCATTCTTATGTGTCCTACAATGTCTAAGAGTTTCTTTAGACATACTGCTTTAGGAGAAGGATGGTTGGGTTGTAGAGAATACTCATCCTCAATTTCATCAGATGTGGCCAAATTGCTCTCCAAAATGGGTATGCCAGTTATGAGAACTTCTCCTATTTCATATTCTCTCCCATGCTGGGGATTGTGAGATTTTTAATTTTTTGTCATTTTGTTGGGTATATAGGGGTACCTTAATAATCCGCAGTTCTTTGAATATGTATTGTGGTTTACATCTTGTATCATAAACATTCAGGTTTCCCCTGTGTGAACAGCCCATTTTCCATTTGTCTTTTCTTCTTGTTGAATTCTCTATCTTGTGAACACTAGTATTTCGTTGGTTGTCTGCACTACACCTGATTTGTGGTTTGTTTTTGCACTATGTTTATAGAGTATGTTGTATAGAAGTTCTACTTTAAGTCTTAAAATTTTTTTTAAAGTTTATTTTAATTAATGAAGACCTAAAACACTTTCCGTACATGCCTTTAATAAGTCAGTTACAATATGACAATGGAAAATGTATTCTAAAATTACTAAAATAAAAAACATTCAGTGTCCTTAAATGTACTCTAGCCATGTGAATAAAAATGTAAGTGTCTCTTGGGAGGGTGTGTAGAATGGTGTATTCTTTCCAACTTTGACTTTTAGATTTATGCTGGGCTGAATATCTTTTTCGGAATGGCAAGTATTGGATTACTCACTGTCGTGGCCGTAGATCGATACCTGACCATCTGTAGTCCGGACACAGGTATAACCCTTCTCTTAGCTTTCTCAGCGAATCATTTCTGGCCTAACTACTACTCAACACACACGCACTTTAAAATAAAAATGTAATGACTGGGGCGCCTGTGTGGCTCGGTCAGTTAAGCATCTGCCTTCAGCTCAGATCATGATCCCAGGGATGGAGGTGGAGCCTGGGATGGAGCCCTGCTTGTGTGCTCGCTCCGGGTGCTCCGGCATCTGGCTCCTTGCTTAGTGGGAAGTCTGATTCTCCTTCTGCCCCTCCCCTGCTCATGCACACGCTCTCTCTCTCTCGCAAAAATAAAATCTTTTTTTTTTTTTTAAAGATTTTATTTATTTATTTGACAGACAGAGATCACAAGTAGGCAGAGAGGCAGGCAGAGAGAGGGAGGTGGAGGCAGGCTCCCTGCGGAGCAGAGAGCCCGATGCAGGGCTTGATCCCAGGACCCTGGGATCATGACCTGAGCCGAAGGCAGCGGCTTAACCCACTGAGCCACCCAGGCGCCCCGCAAAAATAAAATCTTTAAAAAATAAAATAAAATATAAATGTAATGAGTTGCATTAAGACTGCATAGTCACTCTTGTTTCTCTGATAATCCTTGTTCAGAAGTTTCAATGATTTCCTATGATACTTAGAATAAAATCCAAATTTCACAGCCCAAACTCCAAGGCTCCATGTGGTCTGGCCCCTGGCTATCTTTCCAGCATTGGCGGGCGTCCCCTCACTTTGGGGTACTGGCCTAGGCCTTTCGCATTTCGGGATTTTTGTAAGTGCTGTTTTCCCTGGCCCTGGAGAATGCTGCTTCCTGCTTGTCCTCTGGCTGATCCTTTTTATCATTCAGGTGCCAGTTTAAATGCCTTCCTTTTTTTTTTTTTTTTTTAAACCTGAATATGAATTCATGTAGAAGGCGCTGAGTGAACTAACGTGTTTTGTAAAGAATCTACCTAATAACTTTGAATAATCAGTTAAAACAAAGTGAAGATATGAATTCCGTCATTGGCAAATGATGCTAATATTTCATCTGTTTGTTAATAGGAAGAAGAATGACCACCAACACTTATATCGGCATGATTCTAGGGGCCTGGCTCAATGGTCTCTTTTGGGCTTTGATGCCTATCATAGGGTGGACTAGTTATGCCCCAGATCCTACTGGGGCTACTTGTACCATAAACTGGCGGAAGAATGATGCGTAAGAGACACATTTTCACTTTAAAATAATCAAATGCTTCTAATGTAGACAGTTTCTCATCATTTCAAATTTAAGCTCAGATCAAATGTTTTCCATACAGAGTGTGGCCAAGTGCTTCCTTAGTAGTGATGGTGTGATTCCAGCATCAAATTACACTTGTTTGCAAGTAAAGGCCATCCAGCTCCCTTGTTCCCTTACCCTCTACCGTCCTCTCTCTCCTGTGGCAGCCAAGTGGGTATAGACCACCCTTCCATATTGGTATCTCAGGGGTAGAATCTGAAAGGGAAAAACGGAGCATTAGTATCACTAGACAGCATGTGACTCTGCCAAAAGCCCAGGTGGACCCCTACTATCTTTTCAGGATGACCTGGTGATAAAGCTGGAATGACAAGGCAAAGGCAGTCCCTGAAAGGACTGGGTTGCTCCTTAGTGATGCTCTTCTGTATTTACCAGGGAGGAGAGGGTAACTTTGTTAAAGAAAATGAAAGATGACCCAGAATAATGGGTAGAAAATTTCTAACTCTCCAACTAAATCTAAATCTTAAACTTTCTGTAAAGGGTCAATAAGAAAATATTTTAGGCTTTACAGACAAGACCGTCTCTGTTATGATTGTTCAACCCTGCCTGTGAAAGCAGACGTAGACAGTGTGTAGATAAATGTAGTTCCAGTAATTTATAAAGAAGACAGGCCATAGTTTGCGAACCCCTAATCTAAATGAACCAATTAAATATCCTTCCTATGTTACTTAATACAATGACTGTTGAACAGTGCCACAGTTATTTTTAATAATTGTTCCATTTCCTTTCCCCTATTCAGCACAATAAACAAGTAGTGATTTGGTGATTCCCTCTTCTTACTTTCAGATCTTTTGTTTCTTTCACGATGACAGTTATTGCAGTAAATTTTATTGTGCCCTTGATGGTGATGTTTTACTGCTATTACTATGTCACTCGATCCATTAAATGTCGTACTACTAGTAACTGCACTGAGTACCTCAACAGAGATTGGTCAGATCAGGTAGATGTAACAAAGGTAAGACATTAAATTTTAAGACATTAAAATCCTTAATTAATCCACTTAATGTGGTCCATTTTACAATCCCCTTTCCCCATCACCTGATTCTTACTCTGACTCTTCTTCTTATGTTTGTCTCCATATTTCTAAATGATGTGTTTATCTGCCGTTTCAGATATTTTTGTTTGCTATTACTCTTGATTTCCTACTATGGATAGTGAGAATTTATTTCTCTTACACCACCTTTCCTATTCCTCCACCCCAACCTTTCTCTCTCCTCATCTTGTCAGCATAATGTTAATAATATTTGGTTACATAATTGTACCTTATTGTAACTACCTAAATTTTGTTTATTGCAGATCTCTTTATGGTTCTGTGATTTGTATTTTTTTTTTATTTTGTTTTTCTTTTGGGGTTAATCATTTTCTTTCTCTTCCTCCTCTCAGTCCCCTCTTCTGCTCCCTATCCTTCCCACACCCCCATAGTTTTGTTTGCTCACTGTTCTGTGTATGGGTCACTAATTCATCTCTGAACTCCCCACCAGAAGCACCAATCTCCTCTCTGTATTTTCAAATACATTAGAGACTAATTGACTTTATCCTTCTCTTGGACCCTTCCCTCCTGCTGTGACTCTCAGGCATCTTGCTCTACGCTGGCCCTTCTCTAAGAAGACTGCCGGCATCCTCAGATCTCCTTATTGACAGCTGAGAATGCCTGTGGCCTCTCTCCTGGGTTGGATCACCTGTTTTCTGGCTTGCATGTCTTCCTTTTTTGGGGGTGTACTCGCTCTCATTTGGTGGAGCACCTTCTCAAATAGATTTCTGAGGAGGTTATAGGAGGTAAATTTTTAAAGATTTTGTTGTCTGAAACTGTCTTAATTCTATGATCATGTTTGACCGTTTGCCTCACATGGAATTTTAAGTAGAACAATGATTTTCAAAGAATTTTGAAGGCATTGCTCTAGGGTCCACTAGCTTCCAATGTTGCTCTCGCAAAGGCTGACAGCATTATGGTGACTGACCCTTTGTAGTGTTCTTTGTGTTCTCTCTGGAAGCTTGGAGGATCATCTCTGTGTCTCCAATTTTCTGGAATTTCATGCTGATGTGTCTTGAGGGGGCTCTTTATTCACCCATGTTCTTGGGTACTTAGAGAGTGCTTTCAATATGAAGACTCAAGACTTAAGTCTTCCCCTTCTGGGAGATTTCTTGTATTATTTCTCTGGTGATTTCCTTTCCATGTTTTGTTTGTTTGTTTGTTTTTGTTTTTTTCTGTCCTCCTTTTCTGGAAGTTTTTTTTGTTTGTTTTCTGTTTCTTGTTTTTGTTTTTGTTTTTTTATATTGAATCTCCTGAAAATATCTTCTAATTTTCTTAGATTTTCTCTCTATGTTGCCCCTGTCTTGGACTTGTTTTTGTTTCTACTTTCTGCAAGATTTCCTCAACCATGTCCAGGTCTGGGATTGGGTGAGAAAAGTGAGGCTCAAGCCTTGGTGCGAAATTTAAACAGGCACCAAAAAAACTCAGCAATCCTCCCAAAAAAGTAGTTAATGTAGTATTTTTTAAAAATCAAATTTAATATCACATCAGAGAGGGAGACAAACCATAAGGGACTCTTAACTGTAGGAAATAAACTGAGGGTTGCTGGAGGGGAGGTAGGTAGGGGGATGGGTAACTTGGGGATGGGCATTAAGGAGGGCACATGATATAATGAGCACTGAGTGTTACATGCAACTGATGAATCACTGAACTCTACCTCTGAAACTAATACTATATGTTAATTAATTGATTTTAAATAAAAATTAGTTTAAAAACCCCATATTGAGCAAAATAGAAAATTTTGAAGACAGGGTCTGACCCTGTAATTAACACAACTTACCTCATTACCCTAATGCTAGCTAACCCCATCATTCAGCCTTTCAATTGCATTTTTAAAATTCTGCCCTTTTTTAGGGTAAAGGATAAAAATGGTTATTATAGATTAAAAGATTAATTTCACATCCTCTACTCCTTTCCAGTTGCCTCCTCTTCTTGTTTTATGGATGTATATCTTGTTTTTTTTTTTTTTTTAATTTGACAGAGAGATCACAAGCAGGCAGAGAGGCAGGCAGAGAGAGAGAAGGAAGCAGGCTCCCCGAGAGAGCAGAGAGCCCGATGCGGGGCTCGATCCCAGGACTCCGAGATCATGACCTGAGCCGAAGGCAGCGGCCCAACCCACCGAGCCACCCAGGCGCCCCAATATATCTTCTTTCTTGATAGTATTATGTACATATTTACATTTTCCTTCTGTTCATCATATATTTCTTGTTTCCCCTGAATTTCTGCACCACCTTTTTTGGTATCTTAAAAAAAAATACTTATTATTGAAGTATAGTTGACATACAATGTTATACCAGTTTCGGGTGTACAACATAGTAATTCAATTGCAGTAACTGCAGTTACCATCTGTCACCATGCAATGTTATTACAATATTATTGATTATATTCCCTATGCTGTGTACTTTCCATCCCTATGACTTATTTATTTTATACCTGGAAGTTTGTACCACTTAACCCCCTTCCTCTATTTTGCCCATCCTCCTATATTCCTCTCCTCTGGTAACCTCCAGTTCTCTGTATTTATGAGTCTATTTTCATTTTCTGTCTGTTCATTTGTTTTGTTTCTTAGACTCCACATATAAATGAAATCATATGATATTAATCTTTCTCTTTCTGACTTATTTCACTTAGCATAATACTCTCTAGGTCCATCCATGTTGTTACAAATGGCAAGATTTCATTTTTTTCCAGATTGAATTTACAAAGCTAGAAAGTTATTTTTTTCAGATTAGCAGATAAAGACAGTGAGGGGGGAAAAGCACAATGCCGGCAGTCCATAGCACAATTACTAGATATGGGTTAGGAGTGCATTTTCATCTGCCTCTCTTCAAAGCCAACTTTTGTATTCTTCTCTAGCACACTAAAAGAAAGAGGACATACTTTACATTGTTTAACATTCTATCCATTTAACAAGCTCTTGCTATCATAGAGGACTCGAGGCACAGAAGCAAAGTACAACGAGGTTTGGAAAAGTTCAGATTTTCCTCTCTGTCATCAACAACATAAACTTATTCAAATTCCTAGTTAGATAATTATTCATGCTATTTTAAATATAGTAGCTACTTCAATATTTTAGATATCGGGTTTGCCAAATATTGATTTATTTTACAGATGTCTGTGATAATGATACTCATGTTTCTGGTGGCATGGTCCCCTTATTCCATTGTGTGTTTATGGGCTTCTTTTGGTGACCCAAAGAAGATTCCTCCCTCAGTGGCCATCATAGCTCCGCTGTTTGCAAAATCTTCTACATTCTACAATCCCTGTATTTACGTGGTTGCTAACAAAAAGTAAGTAATGTTTAAGATGCTTTTAAATTTTTTAAAAAATGGATATAGAAAGATTGTTAAAAAGTTTTTTGGGGAGGTAAGTGACAGAAACTCCTTTAAACTAGTGTAAAAATTTGGCTCATGCAATTGGAGAAGAATCTAGGCCTTTAAATGCCTTGAGCTCCAGTTCTGTGACAGCCTCTTCCCATATGGAGGGGAGAGGATTATAGCAACCCAAGACCCAAGTTCTACCAGCTAAGCCTCCCCAAATTTGAGTTTCATCTCAGATGGCTTTCTGTCAGAAAAGCTGCTGGAAGGTTATTGGTGGACTCTGCTTAGTTCTCATGGTTATCCCCTCTCCAATTCATGGAATTGTTTTTTCAAAGAAAAGAGTGGTTTTATTATCAGAAAATGGACAAAGTGAGGAAGGCAAAGTTGGGCTCCACAAGTAGGTGGTATAGTTGCATATTTATTAGAAGATATTCAAATGCAAGAGAAAAACTCCACACTAAAATAAAAGGGCTTCAGGAGTGGGTAGTTATTCAGATAATAAAGAATCCTGAACTTAGCAAAGATTTCTGGCTCCTCAGTGAAGTCTAGATTATTTTACTTACTGTTACTGCTAAAAGATGGGATAACCAATTTATTGTCCTTAAATATTTGATCAAAAAAATCTCAGTAGAGGCCAGGCAATCTTGTCCTGAAATGCAAACGTTTGTACTTATGCACATTTTTTGGAGAACAGCTTTAGCTACAGGTACACAGAGAAACATAAAAACTTTTAAGACCAAACAGATCACATAAGAAGCATAAAGAACATATATTAAATTCAGAGTCCATTGGTAGTTCTTTTGGAAAGATTAGTCGTTCTCAAGCTCCCCTTAATTTCACCTGGCCTTTGCTCAGAAGAACAAATGTGTGAAATATACATCCTTAGTTCAAGTGAATTTTAACTGACATTTGAAGTGTCATCTTAATACATACTGATTTTTATTAAGTGTCTTCAATGTTTATAATTAATGGGGCAAAACTGGTCTTTAACTGTACCGTATACTTTATACATTCATGAATGTTCTTGAAAGATGTTAAAATTGGAGGCAAAAATGTATTTGGAGATGTCAGTTAGCAGTAGAGGCATCTTAGCCATGTTCGAAAATGCTTTAAAAGTTCCAAGTCATTATAGGATAATGCCAGATTTCCCCTTTCTTACTGTAGATTTCGGAAGGCAATGTTTGCCATGTTCAAATGTCAGATTCACCAAGCAACGCCCATGATGAGTATTTTACCAATGGACGTATCTCAAAATCCACTGGCTTCTGGAAGAAACTGAAGTAAGAGAAAAAGTACACAGTGTCAAAATATTTTATTTACCTTATTCCCCAGTGGTTTAGTTTTATTTTAAATATGATCCTGTTTAGATCAGATGCAAACAGAGATTATTTTCTTATTAGACCCTAAATTCCCCAAGTTTAGCTCCTCATTCTTCTGTTTATAGGATGGCTATTGTAGTGATTGTTTATTTTCTTCATGTAAATTTACTGTTCATCTCCTTTGATGACTCTAGGCATGTGAGATTAAGGCCCATTCCCTTTCTCCCAATCATGGGATTCATTATACTATATCAGTGACTTCGTAACTTGTCTAGGCTCACCATTAGATTAGAAGTAGCCACTATTTTAATGTTAAAATAAATAAATAATAATGATAATAATAATAATAGTCTTCAATAAGTAAATTACTGAAATGAGTTGTTGGATGTTCCTAGGTAGATGGAAAAATATTTAAGCATTTCACACTTCTCAAATTGTAATACAATTATTAACTTCTACTATTTAACAAAAATATTAAACACTGTTGCTTCTAAATCACATTAGCTGATGTACATATATACCTTACATAGCAATGTAATCTCTGCATATTATTATGTATTCTGCATTTTTAATTTACATTTTTCTGTGTATGTATTTCCATATATTTGCCACTAGGATTAATTTAATCATGGGGGGTTTATATTTGTTCTCCTTTTTTCCTATTTTGTTTGTCTGAAATTTATCTTATTGCAGCAAGAACACAACATGGCTCTGTCCTCTTAACCAGTTTTTAAGTGTACAATACAGTATTGGTAACTATGTGTACAGCAGATCTGTAGAACATATTGTCTTGCTTAACTGAGACTTTATGTCCATTGATAACTGTTTACTTGTTCTTTGATGTATCCTTAGCAGGTAGATGCATTTTGCCTGGCACATAGTAGGTGCTCAATAAAAAACATTGTTGAATGTTGAATGCATTTGTAGACTCATGTATTTGTTGTTTTAAATGACCATTGTTTAAATAGTGGACATTTAAAATCTCTGGTATTGGGGCACTTGTGTGGCTCAGTGGATTAAAGCCTCTGCCTTCAGTTCAGGTCATGATCCCAGGGTCCTGGGATCGAGCCCCACATCGGGCTCTCTGCTCAGTGGGGAGCCTGCTTCTCCCTCTCTCTCTGCCTGCCTCTCTGCCTACTTGTGATCTCTGTCTGTTAAGTAAGTAAATAAAATCTTTAAAAAAAAAATAGGGGCACCTGGGTGGCTCAGTGGGTTAAGCTGCTGCCTTCAGCTCAGGTCATAATCTCAGGGTCCTGGGATCGAGTCCCGCATCGGGCTTTCTGCTCAGCAGGGAGCCTGCTTCCCTCTCTCTCTCTCTCTCTCTCTGCCTGCCTCTCTGCCTACTTGTGATCTCTCTCTGTCAAATAAATAAATAAAATCTTTAAAAAAAAATAAAAAATTAAAAAAATTTAAAAAAATAAATAAAATAAAATCTGTGGTATTTTATTTTAACTGAGCAAATTTTTCTGCCTTTATTTTTTCTGTATGCATCCTATCAATTTTAAACATTTCCCATAATCTTATTTTTTACAGAATTGACTTTCTTTTGAAAGGGTTTTGGTTTAAAGATTGTTGATAGAACCACTATACAATAACAAGATTAAATTATATATATATGTTATCAGGCAGGGCTAATCAGGAGGTACTTGATATGCCCAGATATATATAATATATATATGTGTTTGTATGTGTTTATAAAACCTAAATCCTTGATTGTCAATTGCCATGAGGATTTTCCATCTTGTGTACATGGAGGTAGTTTTTAATGATTGAATTTAATTTTTATTTTTGGATAGAGCCTAATTTTGCTAAAAGACATGACAGCTGATCTGTCAGATATGGCTTGATGCCTATATTGAAAAACTACTTAAGAATAAAATATATTCCTGAACGAGATCATGGCCTTTGTTAGAAACTACTGGGATAACCTTACACTGCCCCGAAGTGACCTGGGAAAGCCAGAGTCTTAGTCCTGCCACTCAGTGGTGGATTGAAGCATTTTGCCCAAAAAAAATCTAGGTACTTGATTTTGTTAACTTTGTTTTTGGAGACTATAAATGCAAAAAAAAAAAAAAAAATTATAATGTTATAAATAATCTGCAGTATTTTCTAGCATCTGCTAAAAGACAATTATTCTTAACATGAGGTGTATCTTCAAGATAATAGTAGCAATTACATCCATAGAAAAAGGACTTAATAAGCATTTCCTTACAAATCTGGATATGGGAACCTATTGAAATTTTCTTGACATGTGCTTGAGTCTCATTTTCCTTAGAACGTGTTACTGAGTTGAAACCATATTCAAAGGCTAGGTCGATTGATCCCCTGTAAAATACACTTGAAGGTTAAGTAACTACAGAGCTCGGCTAATCCCATGTAATCTGCTGTTACTAAATGGCTGTTTGTATTCCTGGCACACCAGTTTCTGAAGCTTAGGATTTGGTTTTTACTTTTTGTTCAAATAACCTCAAGAAGGAGCGATGCGTCTTTCCGCATGTCTGTGCATTGTACTTATTAGCTTTTCGGAGGGAGTGAGCTGTTCATGTCCTTCACAGTGTACCTGCGATTATCAAGGCAGAAATGATGGCACGGGATCAAGGTACGCTCCTCTCCTTGCTACTAAGTGTTCTAGTGATTCTAAGGAAAAGGGCTCCAACCAGATAGCCTTACTTTGAATGCAAATTGTTGGCCAGGTATCAGAGGAGAGAAGGTTTAATTTACATAAGCTTTAACCTCATTGTTTTAATACCGTTTGCCCACTCCGTTGTTTTCATTTTGAGCTGCTGAGCTCTTAAAAGTCCCTCAAATGACTTGAGACTCTCAAACACATTCTGTGTTACAGAAGTATCCATTGCATTTGTATTCACATGTCCGCTTCAGGAGGTCAGACTACTAGAATGAGTGCAGCCGCTCAGCTTGTTTATAGAAAGCAAGCCCAGGAGGGAGGGCGGATCAGGAGGTGCTTGACGTGCCCAGATGATTTGCTTTCCGGAGTTCCCGTTTCATTTTGAAGGTTATTCATGCCAACTAGATAGATTTTTTTAAAAGTAGGAGGGAAGCTCACAAGAGTGAAATTAGAGAGGTTCGTGATTAAGATTTTTCATTTTAAAGTTTTGGAGTTTACAAAGACATTGAAAGATGTGGGTCAGCCCTGTCTGTTGCAGATACTGGAGGGCTTCACAGAAGTCAGTTGCCCTCTGGGTTGCTTTTAACATCTACCTGTGAATTGAGAATAATTATGTACTTTTAATATATGTGAGCCCTTTGAGATAGAAGTTAAATGAAAAACAGGACTTTTGTTAGCTAAACGTGGTAGAACTTGATTTTTTTTTTTTAGAGGATATTTATTTATTTATTAAAGACTTAAAGAGAGATAGTTGGGGTGGGGAGAGGGAGAAGCAGGCCCTCCCCTGAGCAGGGAGCCTGATGTGGGACTTGATCCCAGGACCCTAAGATCATGACCTGAGTCAATGATGCTTAACGGACTTAGCCACCCAGGCACCCCTGGAGAGGATATCTGACAACAAAATAAGGTTATTTTGTGACTTGGTTGAAGTGAACAGTGAGCCTCCTACAGAAAATAATTTGTTAAAACAATCACCCAACTTATGCCTTACAACTTTAAACAAATAAATAACAATTAAAACCTATTTTTGAGTAGTTTGTCTTATTGTATGAACTTTACTTAACCGACTCATAGTATCTTTTTGAGATATTCTCTAGGTGGCTTCAGACAAAGAGAAAAATGTAACAAATTGAAGACCTACTTGGCAAAAGATATGAGGCAGCTAATGACTCAGGGCAGGGTACTTTTGAGGAAACAGTCACAGAAATGTTTTTTTCTTGGTGATGGCCCCATTATTGATGGATTTTGTAAAAACCATAGCATAGGACTCTAGAAATAATCTAGTTTGACTGTTGTCATTTTATAGACAAAGAAACACAACCATACAGAGATTATAAGCCTTGTCTAAGGTGACAGCACTGAGTTGATGCCGGGACTATTTGATAAGGTCTTTGTTTCCTAGGTAGACTTTTTTCCATTACACTGGAATGCTGACCTAATAAGTAGATATCAGATCATTCCCATATAAAGTAGCAATGGAACTTGTGATACAGAATAGAGATAAAGAATAATAGGAGTTCCTAGAGAATTCCAATGATTCCATAGGGCCATCTCCTAAAGTTACAGAAAGATGACCCTGTCAGTACACCCCAGCTTTATGCTACCTCTCTTCACATTATACTCTGGCTTTTGAAATTCACTGATTTAATGTCATGTATTTTTATGGGATGGCTGTTTCATTGCAACTATGTACAAGTATAATGTATTTCTATGTATAATGTAATTTTACATTATACAATTTAGACTGTGCTTTGCAAAAAATTTTTAACATCCGTTTTCAGCATTCTAGTGGGGGTGAGTATATAATGAGACATAAATAGGTCTTTTTTCAGGTTAAAATAAATTAAATTCTCTGATTCTTCATATTTTTCACACACACACGGGACAGGCTTGTTTTTCTGTGCCTGTTTTACACATTGCCACTAAACAAGATCACAGTGTGACTTATTCAAGGTCACTTCAGTTAGTAATGGTAAGAGGAGTAAACTCACAGTTTGATTTATTCCTTAGGCTAAAAGCAATGCGCCGGTCACTTTATTAAAATAGAGTTCAACTTTAAGCATCTAGTGTGAACAATTGCTCTTTCTCTTTTCTCCCTCCCTTCCTTCCTTCCTTTTTAAAATTAAATTATCTTAAAAAAGATCAATTTATAACTTCAACAGGGGTTTAAAAAAAAACACAACACCATTTCCTAAAGAGGTTAAGAGCGTGTACTTTGGAGTTGGATAGACATGGGTTTGAAAGGTGGCTGTGTAACCCACTAGCTATGTGATCTTGGGCAGTTACCTTGTGTTGGTGGGCCTTGGTTATTTTCTCTGTAAAAATGAGAATGATGATAAAAATAGCAAACAACCACTAAGTGCCTATTATGTGCCAGGAAGGTATAACATTTTATATTCTTTTCACTTAATTATAACAGGCTATATGGGAAAATGAAATGGAGGGATTGGTGAAGTGGCTTTTCATGGCCACAGAGGAAGTGGCAGAGCTTAGATCTGAACCAAGATCAGCCTGACCCCAGAGCTGGTGCCTTTACCTCTTTTCCCCAGTATCTACCTTCTAGGGCTGTTGCTGGTTAAATAGGGTGGATGTGATATGTTGCCCAGGCCTGACACATAGAGAGCTCCATCTGTGTTAGGCTGAACCACGAGATTGCTGATATTTGTTCATTTTTAACCTGCAAAAGTGACCATTTCATATGGTTCAATCTAGAAGAAGATGATGGTAATGATGATGATGATGATGAATTATGAATAGGTCAGTCAGGCTGAACAACTGTTTTGTGAAAACCAGGAGGAAATGAAAACCTGATGCATGTTTCAAGTATTATTTTTTCCCATGGGTCTTGGAAAGCAGGTTTTCTTCCATTGCTCTTGTGACACTAGGTCGGTTCTATGTAATGACATGGATATGAACGAGGTCCCTATGAACTTCCCCGTGGACACTGTGAAGCTGCGGATAGAGAAGACTGTGGTCCGCAGGATCCCCGCAGAGGCCTTCTACTACCTGGTGGAGCTCCAGTACCTTTGGGTGACTTACAATTCCGTGGCCAGCCTTGAGGCCAGCAGCTTTTACAACCTCAAGCAGCTACATGAGTTGCGCTTGGATGGAAATTCTCTGGCTGCTTTCCCTTGGGCATCTCTGCTGGACATGCCCCATCTGAGGACCCTGGACTTGCACAACAACAGAATAACCAGTGTGCCAAACGAGGTGGTCAGGTACCTGAAGAACCTTGCCTACTTGGATTTATCGAGCAATAGGCTGACCACACTACCACCAGATTTCCTGGAGAGCTGGTCCCACTCACTTACATCATCACGGAGCCTGGAACTTACACCACGAAGAATTGTTCTTGGTAAGCTCAGAAGCCTCTGGGCTTCTCAGGTCCAGATAATTTGTTTTGCAAGGCTTCAGCTGCCCAGTCTTTACATATGTGTCAAATTTCACTTCTTACTCTCTACTTGCACATTTGATGGGCTGGTACTTTATCGGTTGATCTAGGTCAGTTCTAGGCCTTACCCTGTGTAAGGTGTAATGGCTGTGTGCGCTGGAGTGAGGGCAGCAGTGTGTGTGTGTGTGTGTGTGTGTGTGTGTGTGTGTGTGTGTGTGTGTGTGTGTGTGTTGGGAGGGAGAGGAGAGACCCTCATAAATCAAGAGACTAACGCTGCTGTTAGCTTGGGGCTCAGTGATAAAATCCACCCCCCTGCCCCAATTCTGAGAGCACATCAGTGCTCCATGCCCTGCCCCAGCCAACCTGCTCTGTTCTCTGTTCAGCCCTTCATCAGACTCTTCAGGAGTGAAAGAGGGGCACTGGCATCTTTACAAGGTGGTGGTGGTTTTATTAGTTCAGGAGAATAGCTTCCAAAGTCTCTTAATCTAAAAAGAAATGATGAAGACAATCTCCTAATGGATTAGTGTAGCTGTGATTTGTTTTGCAGACTTTGATCTTGACTTTGTTTAGGTTCTGTGGGTATTTGTCTTGGGTTCTTAAAGTGTAAGCTCCTTCCAGTAAGTCTTTCTCTTCTTTTTTTTTTTTTTTTTAAAGTACCTTCCCATAGTGTTTTGCATGGTGCTCTGCACATGGAGAATGCCCAGTAAATGTGGTTGCCAGATTGAAATCAGTGAACTGAGACCCTTCTCAGGGGTACCTGCGGGCAGTGAGGCCTCTCATACTTTTGTGTGAGACACAAGCCTAAGGCCCTGATCAGTCAATTTGATCTCCTACTAAATTCTTGTTCACCCAATAAGGCTGTGTTGTCAGCTCACTCGTGACGTCCATAGGGCCAGGGAAGAGGTTGTATTTCTTGGGATGAAAGAACTGATTGGCCAATGAAATGACTTACAAGCCTTTTGGTGTGAGAAGCAACTTGATGCTGAATTTATGCCAGGAATCCCTGCTGACCAATATCACATGCTCAAATATTTGCTGAAGTCAAGTATAAATAATTTGAAATTTTTTTTTGATAAAAAGGAAAATGCTGTGGCAGCATTTAAATGATTTTAGCATTGCTTTGGTTGAAATGTAAATGCATTTTGGTGCTTATGAGACTAAAAGTGTGAGTGATAACCAAACAGAAAGAGGAAAAATCATGTAATTATTTATTTTATACCTATTTTATGTTTGCCTACTGCTTATCTAGTGCTTCAATCATTTTTATTAAAGAATAAAAGAAATATTATAGGGTTAGCTAGGGAAAAAAACATGAATTTAACAATAGCTATGGAGTCCTTATGTCTACCGTGATAGGCACCATGTAAGCCTATATTGTAGTATTTATTTTAGCCACTAATTTAGTTCTTGTGACTAATAGCTAGAAACTATCTTAATTTAAATAATGAGATTCTGTTCCTCTACACATTTTTTTCCTACACATTTTTCTAAGTTTCTTTAGATTTGCCAAAAGGAGCTATATAGTAGAAAATAAAATCAAATTACCAAACTACTATTAATAGCTCTCTAATGATTAGTCACTAATATTGTTAATATCACTATAAAGAACTGATTTGCAGGACATTAATATTTTTCCATTGTGAATTAAATCTGGGTGAAAATTTAGGGATGAAGGGTTATGAAATTTCACTGTTCATGAAGATAAACATGGAGATAAACATCTCTGTTATGGGGTTCAGATTCTTCAAAAGCAGATTCTTTAAAGGGGTAACATGAAAATCCTTTTGATATAACATTAAATTTAAAAAACAGGATGTATCATTGTACACGATCATAAGTATTTTAAAATGTGCAAAGAAAAAGACTGAAAAATACACTAGCTGGTTAACTGTCCTCTTTGGGGGATGGGACATCCCCCAAATGTGATGGGACATCTTTTCAGTATTCTGTATTTTCAAAATGTTCTGCAGCAATCATGCATTGCTTTCATAATAATGATGATAATCATGATAATAAATAACAAAAGATAATTTGAAACATGTCCAGTCATATGTGGCAGCTGATCTTAGCAAAGCCATGCCTGCTATGTAACGAAAGGGAAGAAAGTACTCTCCTCTAAAAGAAGACTAGCTCATATGTGTGAATCACACACAGAAAACTCAGTTTTCTCATCTGGAAAATGGAGGTAGGAAGACTCACTCCCTCCTGCTCATAGGATTGTAATGAGAATATTATGAGATAGTTTATGGGATAGTTCTTTAGAATATGAGGTGAACAGTCTCTAAGGTTATGATTTTAGATCAACAATAAGCCATAGCAGCTGTGACGGAGATGGGAGTGTCTTATAAAGAAAGATTCCTCTATTTTGGCTTTTTCTGTTATTTTACCTGTGTTTGAGTCTTCAAATTTCATCATTAAAATATGGTGATGAAAACCAATGCTAGCTTTTCTAGAACTTGGTGTATAACTCTTGCAACTGTATCTTTCCAGGTACCCCGCAGAATTTACTTTTCTATTATTACAGTGGGATATATTCTGCTTTTATTTGTTAGTGTCCTGTGTTTATTATTGTGAGCAGATGGAAGTTATGTTTGTAACAATAATAGTGGTAGCTAATATTAATGGAGTGCTTACTCAGGGCCAAACCTTGTTCTTACATTTTATAGATATAACTTCTCCCAGTCTCATGTTAACCCTGTGGTAAGTACCATTCCATCCCCATTTTATAGAAGAATGGAGACACACATTAAGCCACGTGCGCAGACTTACTCATCACACAGTGGTGGAGCTGGGGTGAATACAGGTGGTTTGACTGCACGACTCGTGATGTTCCCCACTCCTGCATCATGCAGGGTACTGTATGGGATAATATCAGAGTTGTCTTCCTCACATACGCCTTACTGATACCTTTAAGTAGTGTATTTATTTTTAAAAAATTAGGAAGAGGCTCTTCCATTACTCCTCTTTTCTACATGAGTAAAAATTTCTACATGAGTTAAAAAAATTTTAACAAAATTGTCCTCCAATGTATTATACAAACATAAACTAGTGTCCTGCAAGTAAACATTTAAATGAAGTGTGAAACTAGACTGGATTTTTTATTTGCGATGCAGGTAAATTTCCATGGCCTCTTCCTCAGGAAGATACAAATATTTACACAGGCAGACTCTGTAAGGCCCAACACTCTTTGTCCTGGAAAAAGCTTGCAGGAGGAGAGGGCATTAAATGCTTTGTTGGTTGCTTTATTGCTACTCGAATTTGCTCAGTTGCAAACATGAATTCTTTTCCTGTTCAGAATGAAGTTTACCTGAAGGGCAGTAACCACATGAGTATTTCCACAAAATTTTTCTAAAATGGTGTTCATTTCATTCAATGAACACTCCTCAATCCCAGTTGATAAGCTGGTTCTTTTTGAGGCACAGAGGAGATAAATCCACATAGATAAGTGAACTCCTTGCCAGGTGCTCTTTTGAGGACTCCTTGGTAGGATCTGAGGACAAGGCTGTAAAGTGGGTCTATAATTACTACCTGCTTTGTACAGCTGGTGAAGAAGCAGAGTCAAGCTTCAAGTTCACTCCATCTCCAGAGATATCATTCTTTTGTTTTTTAAGCCTTTTGTAAATTGAGGAGTTGAGGTATAATTTGCATACCGTGGATCTTAAGTGTACAGCTTAGTAAATGATGATAAATGATATACCCTGACGAAACCCACACCCTCATTAAGATATGGAATAATTTCATTACGCTGGAAAATTCCCCTGTGCTGCTTCTCGACCAGGTGCCTCCATTTCAAGCAACCACTGTTTTTATTCATCACAATAGGTTAATTTTGTCTGCCCTAGAATTTTACGTAAATGAAATCATACAAGATGGCCCTTGTGCCTGGCTTCTTTCATTTAGCATTATTGTTTTTGAGATTCACCGACGTCGTTGCATGAATGGGTAGTTCCTTCTGCTGAGTCATTTCAGTTTTACAAATATATGAATTGTTCATCCTGTCTCCTGTTTTTGGAAGCATGGGCGGTTACCAGTCTTTAGCTATTATGAATTAAGCTGCTATTAACATTCTTACACAAAGCTCTTTGTAGCACATATTTTCATTTCTTTTGGATAAATTCCTAGGCTTCAGATTGCTAGGTCATAGGATGGGTATATATCTTTTTAAGAAACTGCCAATTTTCCAAAGATGTTGTACCATTGTACACTCCCACTAGCACTGCACAACAGTCTACTTGCTCCATATTCTTACCAACATTTGATGTTATCAGATTTTTTCATTTCCACCATTCCTGGGGGTGATGGGTCAGGCAGTGATTTGACATTGTGATTTTCATTTGCATTTCCCTGATGACTAATGCTGTTGACCATGCTTTCATTGGGTTATTGTTCATTGCTATATTCCTTTATGCCAATATATAATTTTTTAAAAGTTTTTTTAATTGTTGAATTCAAGCCTTTTGTCAGTTATGTGTGTTATTAATATTTTCTCCAAACCTGTGATTTATTTATTCATTTTCTTCATGGTGTCTTTGGTAAGAAGGTTTTAAATTTTAATGACATCTGATTTATTAGTTTTTTTCTTTTATAGTTAGTGCTTTCTGTGTCTCATCTAAGAAATATCTGTCTACCTACAAGTCATAGAAATTCTATTTTCTTTATAGTTTTAACTTTTATGTTCAATTTCTGGCTTTAATTTTTTTTTTAAAGATTTTATTTATTTATTTGACAGACAGAGATCACAAGTAGGCAGAGAGGCAGGCGGGGTGGGGGAAGCAGACTCCCCGCTGAGCAAAGAGCCCAATGCGGGACTCGATCCCAGGACCCTGGGATCATGATCTGAGCCGAAGGCAGAGGCTTTAACCCACTGAGCCACCAGGGACCCCACTGGCTTTAATATTCTTACCTTTTTAAAAAAATATTCTTATCTTTTATGCTTATGACTGTGTTCTGTCTCAAAACAGTTTTTGAGTATAGTGTGAGGCAGGGGTTGAGGCTTTTTCTAAGCAGATGTCCAGTTGTCCCCCCACCATTTGTTGAAAAGACTTTACTTTCCCTCCTGAATTGTTAAATGCCACTGCCACCCCAAAACTGACTAAGGTATGATTTTTTGCTTTTAAGAGCTTGTAGTCAGCAGAATTACTTTTGTACAGAAATTTATTGCGAACTTTTCACAAAAAAAATAACACATTTAATTCAACTACTGTGATGCATGGAAAACATTATCCTTTTAGAAAAGGAATAAGGCAAAATTGATTTGCCCCTATCCAAGAATAGTTAGTTGAACTAAATTAATTAGTGCAAATTACTGTGATTGTGGTTGGTATGTTGCCTTGAAGGAATGCAGTACAAATAACAGTTTAACTTCAGGGAGTTCTTGTACCTTTGTCCCCAAAAGGGAAAAAAAACAAAAACAAAAACAAAACACTTGATGAATTGGTTCAGCCCTCAGGTCACTCTTATTATTCAGGTTTTAAAAGTTGTGCCTTTGACCTTGATGTTTCAAAGCTAGAATAAATACTCTATTTTTAAGGATTTAAAAAATATTTTCCTGTTTTATATAACTTTAAGACATAGCCAGTTGGATTATTTTTAAAAGAATTCTGTTTCAGGGGCACCTGGGTGGCTCAGTCAGTTAAGCATCTGACTCTTGATTTTAGCTCAGATCAAGATCTCATGGGGTTCCATGCTCGCGGGGAGTCTTCTTGAGACTCTCTCTGTCCTTCCCTCGGCCCCTCTCCCTGCTTGCGAGCATAGGCACGCTCTCTTTCTTTCTTTCTCAAATAAATATCTTTAAAAAAATTTTTCTTTCACCATTAACATAGGTTTATGACAGTTTCATAGCATGAATAAAACTGTAAATGTTACAGTTCTTGGATCTTCCCCTATGTAGACATTTGTGCTCCAGACATCACTGCTTTGACATGTGTTTATAGATAACAGCACTTATAGCTGCCACCCCTGGCTCTAGACGTTTTAGGTGATGAAATGAGTTATGGTGGAAGGAATATTAGATTAGGAGGCTGAAAATCTGGGACTTAGGACTCTAAGCTACTTACAGAACCAAGGCAGTAATCTCTTTGTGCTTTAGTGTCCTCTGATGTGAAACTCAAAAGAATCATACTAACTTCATTCATGAGGTCAGTGTAGGACATATAGAGCTTGAGAATGAAAGCTCTAAGGATACCAAGGTTCAGATCCTGACTATATCCAGTTGTATGACCACAGGAAGATCCCTTAACCTGAGTGTTGGCTTTCTCCTCTTTAAAATGAGTATGATGCTAGTATTATCTACCTCATGCTATTGTCAGGATTGAAGTAGACAAATGCTTTAGCATGCTTAGTACTGTTGGAAGATAATTTTCCGTGGCCTCTCACATTTCTGCATGTCTTGTGAGCAGAGACCGTCACTGACTATCTTTTGTCCTGAACTATCTTTTTAAGGATGTCTGTGTACAGAACTGCTTTGGAAGGTAAAGATATGTCTCTGTCCAGAAAAACGGTAGGCATGTTTACTGCCTGGTATAATGTAGAAATGTCTTCCTCCAGAGCTGTAAACTATCCTCCGTCTCTGACCAGTAGTCTTATGTCTTTTGCCAACTGGGAGGTGTTAGTCCCCCTAAACTAGTATAAAGCTCAGACCTTTTACAATTCTTGACAAAGTACAACATTTGCCACATAGGAAGCAATCAGTGACTGTCAACCTGTTTTATTATTTTATAAAGCAAAAATCTAGCATAACAAGTGTTTGAGAGCATAAAGTTTTATTCACATATTAATTATTACGTGACAGAATGAAATTGATGTTTGCTGGCAAGCTGGATATTAGAGACTGGTCATAGACATACAGGACTAAATGTAAGAAGTTCAAGGTGATTCACCCATGGAAGAAATGAAATTTCTAAGATAGAAGATTAAAAAAAAAAACAAACCAGCAAGTTTTTACTAATACTGGCAGAAAAATAGGAACCAATCATCAAGTGCTAATATAATAAAAATAGACATATATAGAAATTTATATTAAAACAAAAATAGACCTAAATAGAATTTACAAATGGACAGTTAAATCTTCCAACATGGTTAGCATTTTTTAAAATTGCAGTTCTGTCTTTTTTCCTTATGAATCAATGTATAATCTACTTTATTAGTAAAAACCCACAACCACAAACATTATTGAGATAAATCCCTTGCAACCTTGGGCTTTATGTGAAGCTGTTGTAAGACATTATCACCCCCTAATAGCCTTAGAGAGACTTTTGTCTGCCAACGGCTCTGAAGCACTGTCTTAGATCTTTCTGGGATCTTAGCAAATAATTTTATAGTTTCACCCTCCCTGGATTTATTTGATTTTTGCTCAGAAGCCCTTTTCTTAGTTTGAGAACTTTGGAGAGGCTGGGAGTAAGAAGCAGGGTTTTTTGTTTGAATTTTATTTAAAAATTGTTTTTATTATGTTCAGTTTTATTATTGAACCCTGCAAGTTTTGGCTCCTTTCTCTTTAACAGTTCTTCCTTTAACTGTCCTTTCCATTTTACCATGAGCAGCAAGAAGACACCAGGTAGCACTTGCAGTACTTGGTATGGAAATATCCTTAGCGAGAATGTTCGTTTCCTTGAGTGCACTTTATACTTTCCACTTTATACTTAACCACGCATGACAATGTTTCTCAACTTTCTGCCGCACCATCAAAGGGTCTGCTTTCCTCTAGTTTCCAGTAGTTATATTTTCCTCACTTTCCTCGAAAGCTCTCACTGATGGTCCCCTTGAAGGTCAACACACTTCTGCTAACAGTTTGAAAGCTGAGGGAGGCAGTCCTCCAACCGGAGGCTGTCAGCTAACTGTATTTCTGCTGCTGATTCTCTCTTGAAGGGGGATTTGAGCAGTGCACCTTCTTGGCCACCATATATGACATTTATGCCAAGCTCTGTTCTAGCCTCTGCTGGTCTCCAGTCTTATCTCCTGACATTGCCTTCATCTCACTCTGTACTTTTGCTACACAGAACTTGTACTACCTTCACAGATCTTCAAACCTTGCAAAACCATGACATAGTGAGGGCTGAATTAGGGGGCCTCTCTACACCCTCCAATATTGACAATAATATACTTCCCGAGCACTCTAGAAATATCTCTAGCAGTGTTTTATAGTATTCTGTGGTACTTGAATTAAAACCTTGGCTCGGATGCTGATTAAGCTATATGGCCCTGCTCAAATAATTTGATTTCTCTGTATCTCAGCTTCTTCATTCTTAAGATGGGGATAGTAATCCTCTTTCTCATAGGATTTTTAGGATTAAATGAAATAATACAGACAAGCGCTTAGAACAGGGTCTTGCCCAGAGTACATGCACAATAAATGTTGGCTATGATCATTAATGACCTGACCTGACAGGCTGTATTCATTCAGGTAGCCAAACTGCAGAGCAAAATTGACAGGGAGGCGACTCCATTCCATCTCTCAAAGCACTTCTATTTTTAGGGAGATAATACAGATACTTGCTTGCCTGAGAGGTTGTGATGTAAACAGAAGTCAACAGAATAATCTTTGTCAATCTTTTCCTCCCTTCTGGTTTAGGTCTGCAGGACAACCCTTGGCTCTGTGACTGCCACATTTCCAAAATGATCGAGCTGTCAAAAGTTGCTGACCTTGCTGTAGTGCTGCTTGATCCTCTAATGATTTGTAGCGAGCCTGAGCGCCTGACAGGGATTTTGTTTCAGCGGGCTGAGCTGGAGCAGTGTCTGAAGCCGTCCGTTATGACCTCGGCCACCCAGATCACATCTGCTTTGGGCAGTAATGTTCTGCTGCGGTGTGATGCTACTGGCTACCCTACCCCACAGCTCACATGGACCAGGTCTGACAGCTCACCGGTTAATCACACAGGTATTTTCTTTATTCCTTTTTTAAAAGAGTCTATTTATTTGAGAGAAAGAGAGCATGGGCACAGAGAGAGGGAGAGGGAAAAGCAGACTCTCTGTGAGCAGGGAGCCTAATAAAGGGATCGATCCCAGGATCCTGGGATCATGACCTGGGCCGAAGGCAGACGCTTAACCAACTGAGCCCACCCAGGCATCCCCAAAATTGACTAGTAAATTCTAATAAAATATGCCAAGATTGTTGTATGAAAGAAATTTGAAAGGTTCGTTTTATTTGTTAATATTTTCCTCAGTTTATCTAATTAAATAGATGAAATTAGACAATATGATTTTTTTTTTGATAGAAAACATGATCCAGTGGATAGACGATTGCAAATAAGGCCCCTTGTCTTGCTGCGTCATTTTGGATATGACTCACGTAAAAATGTATAACTATTACAGTTTCCTTAGAAAAGATTTTCATGCAAGTTTCTCATTTTTGAAGGATTATTTAAATAATAAATTACATACAAACCTTATCATGAAGCAAAAAGTGTAATTTTTAGGAATACTGGTTACATAGACTTTTTAGATCCTACTATAACCAACTCAGTGCTTTAGCTTTAGTTTCAGTAGTGATATTCTGGTGAATTAAAGTGATATATTTAAAAAACTAGTGATATATTTAAAATTAAATGTAAATTTTATTTGTTTCTGAGAAACAAACTGAGGGTTTTGGAGGGGAGGGAGGTGGGGGGTTGGGTGAGCCTGGTGGTGGATATTAAGGAGGGCACACATTGCATGGAGCACTGGGTATGGTGCATAAACAATGAACCTTGAACACTGAAAAAATAAAATAAAATTAAAAAAATTAAATGTAAATCAAAGTAAAATAAATGTAAATGTAAATCAAAGTAAAAATAATGAAACCCGATGGAAGAAGAAATAGTCAAGGCCTAATATTCTTACAAATAGATAGTAAATGGCCCACAGCTTAAAGTAGTAAGTTAAATTTTGGGATACTAGGATACTGTTTAGTATATTACTCTTCTTCAGAAAGCTTCTGAAATCAAGACAGAATGGTAATATGTTAGATTTCAGTGTTTAGGAAAGTAAAATTCCAATGCAAAAACTATATATTATTCTTTTTTTTTAAGATTATTTATTTATTTATTTGACACACAGAGAGAGATCACAAGTAGGCGGAGAGGCAGGCAGAGAGAGAGGGGAAGCAGGCTCCCTACTGAGCAGAAAGCCTGAAGCCAGGCTCTATCCCAGGACCCTGAGATCATGACCTGAGCTGAAGGCAGAGGCTTAACCCATTGAGCCACCCAGGCGCCCCTAAAACTATATATTATTCTACAAATAAAAGAACCCATGGCTTATTAACTTACCTAGATTAAATATAAAATGAAAGACTGAGAATACTAATTATGACTTCTCTATGCCAGAAAATGATCTGTTATGCCATCTGGCTATGTAGATAGATAGCATTTTATGACAATGAAAAAATATTTTGGGAAATATTTAAGTAAGATCTTATAATAACCATTTTATAGGACCATGGTGAGTTAAAATTGGAGAGCATCTTTGAGACCACTTTGTCTTATCCCCTTATTTTAAAAATACAGAAACAGAGGCCTAAAGATCCTAATTGACTTGTCTGAAATTACATACTCATCTGTGGACAAACGTTTACTAAAGCTAAGTCTCCCAATTCACAGCCTTGTGTCTTTTTAAAATACCGTTCCCCATACAGACCTCATGGTACTTGGCATGTCCTAGACCTTAACTATACCTGCCATCAAAGACTGGTGATTGTGTGCTATTTCCCTCTTGGTTTATGTGAAAAGGATGCATGTAGAACCAGATCGGTTAGCATGTTCCTTGAGTTTCTCCTTTTTTTCCCCTTACAGAGTATATGTATTTTTTCTTACAGTAATTCAGGAATCTCCAGGGGAAGGAGTCAGATGGTCCATAATAAGCTTGACAGGCATTTCTTATAAGGATGCTGGGGATTACAAATGTAAGGCCAAAAATCTGGCTGGAATGTCAGAAGCTGTGGTTACTGTGACAGTGGTTGGTGTTGTCACGACTACTCTATCGTCAGATATCTCTGAAAGAACTAGAGATCACCCTGAGGAAGAAGTCCAGCCAGGATCTGGAGCTACATCCCTACCTGGTTCACGGTCATCTGCCTGGCCTTCTTCCTTCCCTGCTTCTTCCATTTTTCTTTCTACTTCTACTTCATCTCCTCCCTCCGCTGCTTTCTTCTCCTCATCTACTTTACCCTCCTCCATCATGTTTTCAGCCACAACTCCAAGCAACAGAATTTCAACAAGCCCCACCATTGCCAGCCAGCAGTCACTCCAGCTCCGCCCAGATGGGAAAAGAAATTTAAAGGTGGAAGTAGGTAGAAGTAAGCTTCCCTCAGCTAGTGCAAGTAAAAAAGAAGAGTTGGCATCAGTGAATCAAATGACACCAATGGAAAAGAATGCCACAGTAGAAAATCTCAGGATAGTCCGTGAGACTGAAGAGAGTGTGACTTTGATGTGGAACACCGTCAATACCACACACCAGTCTGAGATGACCGTATTGTACTCCAAGTACGGTGAGAAAGACCTGCTCCTGCTGAATGCAGACTCCAGCAAGAATCAAGTAACCATAGATGGCTTGGAGCCTGGTAGGGAATACACAGCATGTGTCTGTCCAAAAGGAGCACCTCCCCAGAAAGACCAATGTATTACATTTTCTACTGACAGAGTGAAAGAAGAAGGTGATTCTCAAGTGTCTTTCCTTGTCGTGGTGAGCAGTATTGCCTGTGTTGTTGTTTTGCCATTGATTTTTTTCCTGTTGTACAAAGTCTGTAAACTGCAATGTGGGTCAGAATCTTTCTGGGAAGATGATCTGGCAAAAGAAACTTATATCCAATTTGAGACCCTGTTCCCCAGGTCTCAAAGTGTAGGGGAACTTTGGACTCGGAGGCACAGAGATGATTCAGAAAAATTGCTGCTTTGTTCTAGGTCAAGTGTGGAATCTCAGGTGACTTTTAAAAGTGAAGGTTCAAGGCCAGAGTATTATTGCTAAGGTTTTACAACTTAGGGACATGTGAATGCCACAAAATTTCTTCCATGCAGTTAAGGATCTGAGGATGTAGATGACTTTTGTTCAGACTTTCATATCCTTTATGAAAATCACAAATGGAGTGTTTTTAATTGTGCTTAAAAAAAATACTATGTGAGGGGCACCTGGTTGGCTCAGTCTGTAGAGCCTGCAACTCTTGGAGTTGTAAGTTCGGGCCCCATGTTGGGTGTAGAGATTACTTAAAAACTACCATGCGACTTCTGAACTGAAAAAACAAATAGTTTTGGTTTTTGTCGTGACTGCCATAGAAACAATTCTTAGGGTAGTTCTTAATAAGCTAATAGTATGTTTTAGAGTAATGTTTTAGTTCTTAAAAATAAATTCATGTGAGAATAGTTGTAAAAAATTGAAGTCTGAATTTTAATAGATAGTTTTTTGGGAAATGAAGAAAGATTAGTACAACCAGCTAAGCCTTGATGTTCATTCATGTTTGAAGTGCTTTATGGCATTTGCTATGGGTATTCACTGCCATTGCCTAGTGGGCGAGAGTGAGAAAGTACAAAATTTTGCATTCATTAAAGTTAAATCCAACCCAATGGAAAGGGACGGCTCCAACTCTTGGTACCATTATGCATTACAAGACTGTACAGTTGTATTAATATTGCAAGAAAAGAATTTTCCTTTATCCTTAAAGTTTTTAAGTATTAGCAAAAAGAAGTTTAAAAAGAGGATCATGAAAATAGTAAGGCCATTTCTAAAAATAGTAACCACTGCATCCTAATACATTTGCTAACAGACTGTATGGATCTTTTTTTTTTTAATTAAATTTAATTTTTTGGTGTGTGTTCCAAAATTTCTTGTTTATGCACCTCACCCGTTGTGGATCTTAAAAAAAAAAACAAAAAAACGTGCTCCTTTTGAAACAATCTCTTTAATATTGTGATGTTTACTCTATTCCTTCTCCTCCTTTTTTCTGTCTTTCCTTCTTTTTTTAGCTTCAGCTTTGTCAGAAGATACTCAGGTAGCCAAAGGACAATAGCTAAGCTGTTTGTCTTTTGCCATGTTATATTTTGATCTTCGGGCTAACAGGAATAACTTGGAAGTCTTTTTTAGAGCTGAAAAGGATGTTTTAGGATTTTGAAGAACAGCTTCAATGGATTAATTTGGTCAAATTTTCTAGGTAAAAACATCAGGGAAATTGAAATGGAGTGGGACACACAAATAGGTAGAAAAGGGCTTCATACATAAAATTTAGGTTTTTTTAGAAAAAAGTTTATGACTACCTTTACTAAAGATTATATTCTCTTTATTGGAGACTTTGGAATACAGAACAGGTTTATAAAGGTGTGTCAAAAGTCTTGAAATGTTCTGAGAAGCAAGTTTCAAGAAAATCCTATATTTTGCATTGGCAATAGATTGGCTTCAATGTAATATACTGTGAAAATTACAATACAAGCAGCTGAACAACGAAAAATCATTCATTCCACATGGCTCTTAATTAAAAAGGAAGAAGAATTCTAGTTTAGACATATTCTGTGTATTAGGAGGAGGCCAGCATAGATGGATGGCCTGTCCAGAACTCTCAAATGTCCCATCTTGTATAATTTCCTCTCCTTTCTCTCTCTTTCCTTTCCAGCTTGTCCTTGGTGCTTTCATCACTGAGTGCATTGTCGAAACATCTAACTGTTTTAAATTCAGTATGCATTGTTAAGATTTGTTAGAAAAATACTTTTTTTTATAATTTTGTGTCTAGCTTCAAATTCTGTTGAGATCAACGTATTTTAAATTAAAAGACTGCAAAAACTTGCATTTCTTTACTCTACAGACATCATGGAATTCACTGCCATATTTAGAAGGTTCACATAGACAGACTGCCAAAGCACTACCATGTTAGAAATAATGACTACAGGAGAATGTTATGGACTACTGAGGCAGGTGGCCCCCAAATTGTACAAAGGAGGGTTATCTGTTAAGAAAGGAGACTTGGCCCACCCTGATCAGGTAAATTACTGATGGTCCTCACAACCCAAAGTCTGCATTTAATTTTGACCAATGAGGAGAAGCTAGTTGCTGGTGTGGAGAAGAGAAGGCACTTCTGTCATCTACAACTTGGTCTTGGCCCATGAAGTGAGTCCTAAGGAATGTGTTACTAATAGTGAAAGAACTAAAATTGTAAACCAGCTACTTTCTAAAAATACATACATTTGAGGGTAGGCAAATGATATCTGATGATATCACTGCTCTTATGTTCTTACAAGTATGCTTTCCTGAGGGGGAGGAAAAGGTTGATGTAGCAAGCAGCATAGAATTCTGCATAATCAACAGCCTGCCAGTGTCACCACCACCATTGTAGAGAGCAATCAGAACTGACATACAGCCAATATATGTGACAATTAAATATGATCACAATGTTTTACTTTCAGACAAGATATATTAGACGTTTGTAAAACATGGGTAAATGGTGAGGGTGTGTCACCTGGGAGACTATCATGAATGATGTGCTATCACATAAAACATGTTGAGAACTCCAAGCTCATGGTTTATGAGGGCTGCCAAAGAAAATGCTGGACTTTAGAGTCAGACAAGTCCCCTAGACTTTGGGAAATTTATACAAAAAGTTCAAAGACAAAAAATTTTTGACCCATAGACTTGAGTCTCAAAAAGGGATTATGGCTAACAAAGGGAGATGATAAAAACCCAAAAACTCTTAACTGAATAATTGTGAAATAATTTAAATAAAACAGACAGGGAAGTTAAATGGCTGTCTACTCATCTGAAAGTTTAAATAATATATGTAGAAGGTATAAAGAAGGAAGAGTGATCAAGGTGAAGGTAGAAGTGTAGCAATCTATTATGAAAGCACCATAAACTAAAAGCCCCAATAAACAGGATAAAAAAATATGGTAAAGTTGACCAGAAGGAACTGGAAGGCTTTTATGTTGTTGTTAAAAAGAAAAAGGAAATAAGAAGTCTACTGTTTAGAGATGATAAGAGAAAGTATATCAAAGAAGTAGCAGAATCATTCAACTCCTATTTTTTCTTCTCTTTTCTAAATGGGTTTTTCAACTGAATATGGAGAAGAAACTAACTGAAGTGAAAATTCTAGCCCAAGGTAGGTAAGAGATTAGTAAACTAACTCCAGGATATTTTCAATGAGGTCAGATAAATTACCAGGGTGGTAACAGAATTTTCAGTCATAATCTCAGAGCTACTGTTTAGCAGTCTTTGAAAACTCATGGCAAATAGGAAAGATACCACAGACCATAAATGACTAACTTTCATCTTTATTTTTGAAGAGAAGAATAGGGTGGGTTCTAGAAATTAGAGGCAACTTGATTCATGCATGTAGGATTGACAACAGATTGTTAAAAGGCTTGATTTTGAGCATGCAGAAATGAATGTTATGGTAATGAGCAGCCAACAAATGTCAACTAAGGAGAAGCTTTAGTAAACCAGTATGGCTTATTTTTTAATGAGGTTAATAGGCAGACATCAAAGGACTGCTTAAAAATCAAATAGTAGCTGGCTATGTTATTTGTCTTGCCTTGGTGGAGTAATAAGGGTTGCTTCCTCTCAAAAATGTCTAGTAATGGCTTTAAATAACATTTAAATAATAAATAGAAAGTGTTTGTTAGGATGCCTTTCCCCTATTTCCCATTTTTGTAAATGACTGGATGAACACAGACTTCTCAGCTTTGCAGAGGACATGAAAATAGGGTATCTTATGTTGGTGCTTCTCAAACTTTTCCACAGAATATTCTTAATGGAAGGGAAAAGTAAACATGTACATCTGAGAAACCAGGGCAATTGTCCTAAATGGCTGCCAAAAGAGAGACATTTCTCTGAATTATTTTGTCTTAAAAACTATGTGAATTTCCACTCTATTTCATATTTTTAAATTTATTTTATTTTATTTTTCAGTGTTCCAGAATTCAGTTTATTTCGTATATTTAAAATATAAAATAATTCTGTCTAATCAATTTCTTTTCTTTCATTTTTTTTTCTTTTTTTAAATTGGTATCTCTGTGCCTTTGAATACTTTGGCACATATTTCCCTGAGGTGCTCTACTTATCTTCATCCAAATCAATCATAAAAACCTTAAACAGAATAGGTTAAAAAACAGGGAATGAGGGGCACCTGGGTGGCTCAGTGGGTTAAAGCCTCTGCCTTCGGCTCAGGTCATGATCCCAGGGTCCTGGGATTGAGCCCCACATCGGGCTCTCTGCTCGGCGGGGAGCCTGCTTCCTCCTCTCTCTCTCTCTCTCTCTCTCTCTCTCTCTGCCTGCCTCTCTGCCTACTTGTGATCTCTGTCTGTCAAATAAATAAATAAAATATTTAAAAAAAAAAAACAGGGAATGATGGCTCTCTAGTAAAGGCTATTTCATACTGAATAAAGCCATCCATGCATGCATTTATATGACAGATAGGACACCAAATCTTGAAAAGGATCTTAATAAGATGGCATATTAACAGAATTAAATCTAACAGGGATAAATATAAATATAAATATTTGCATTTAAATTGGCACAAATATGTGTGTTCAAGTGGTAAAAAAAAATTGTGACTTGAGATTTTTCATTTAGATTATTTAGATTAGAATGATTCCAAACATTCTACAAGCCAACGGAGTTATGTAATTGTTAAGTATGGTAGCATTAAATTACTTTAATATAAGTAGCGGATATCAAGAAAATTAACAGTCCCTCTGTGCTCTGCATTAATAAGCCATTTTTATAGAAGCAAATTTAATTTTGGGTGCCAAATTTAATAGGGACTTTGATAAACTATGGAGTATTCATAGGAAGAAAACTACGATCACCAAGCATCTAGAAACTTTATCATGCAATAAAGGGTTAAGAACCTAGAACACATATGAGGAGACCAGATGAGCTTAGTGCAGCACATGACACCGAATGTTGTTCTACAGCGTGCTTCTGAGGTGCTTTTGCTTAGGTTGTTAAAATGGAGGCTACTGGGTTCTGCAGGTAAAATCTGGATTCAGGAGCCTGGGGCCCTGGAAGCTGCATTTTGATACTCAACCCAGGGAAATGATGCAGGTGAGGTGAAGGTCTGAGAAATGCTCTTCTATGCACTGGATGTAGAAGCAGTAATGGAATTACAGAGAAGCAGAGTGGCTCCACATTAAAAAAAAAAAAAAAAAAAAAAAAAAAAAAAACAACCAATAATCTTTCTTGGTAACAACTAGAGGGAGAAAACAGTATAGAAAGGCATATAGCAATAATATTACTCAGGACATTCATGGATATTCCAGGAGTCAGGGATGATACTGAAGGGATACTGAAGGATGCTGTAGACTAAAAGTCCTCTGGTCAATCATTCTGACTATAGCAGAGCAAAAGAAAAACTGATAAAAATATATTCATTGGTTTTAGTGGAAAGAGAACACTAATATTTGTATTTATGTGTAGCCACTTTTTTTGTTTAATTTATAATAAAGTTGATTTTGTATACAAACATCTGACTCTTGATTTGTTTAAGCAGTGCGTATTTTGATGTTTTCCTTTTAAGCAGTTAATTTCCATTAAGTGGTTAGATGAAAAAGTTACTGTAATTTTTTTCTCTTTGGCGTAGGATATAACACTGATGATTTATTTCTTAATTATTCAGGGAAAACCCCCCCAATGTTTATAGATTATTTCGGTAGTTTGTAATCAAAATTTAGTTCATAGAGAAAAGCAGCAATTTTGAGAATACCATGAACTACGAATTGCCTACAAAAGAAAGAAACATCAAATTCCAATGAGTGTCCTGCCATTGCTGCAAACTGGTGGGTACGGAAAGCAGAGAAGGAAGTGTTAAAGGACCGCAAGGAAGAGAGCAGAGAGTGTATGTGAAGCAAAGACAAAATCGCCAGAAAACGAAAAGCCAATATCAAGTGCAAATATATGGACCTTGCGTCTAAGACTTGGAAGTTCCAACATGAGCTACAGGGAAGAGGCATGAAAGTGAGTGGGACCAGAGTTGGAAACCTTGGAAAAGCATTGCTTCTAGTAAAGGAGGAATTAGAGAATGGTGGTAATCATCAAAGACATGGTATTAAGAAAAAAAGAACAAGAAGGGGAAAATTAAAGCAAATGCACTGACATTGATCATTTAATACATTTGACTGTAGAGCAAAGACTAAAATAAGAGTGGGTACCTGAGTGGAAGAATTGTATGTTAACAGTGTACAAATGGGCAGAGTAGGAAGAATGCAACAAAAAATGGAAAAGGAAGAGAGATAGGAAAGAAGATTAATTGGCTGCTATGTAAGTAATAAGTGGAAGTCAAAGGATACTATTTAAAAATTATAGACGGATAGTAAAACGTTAAGTAGGAAAGAAGAGAATTAAAAGCACTATAAAAGACCCGTTAAAACAACAAAAACAAAATGCATGCTTTTTTAAAAGCCAAGTGAAATTAAAAAAAAAAAAAGCAAGACACGAAATAGAGAAAGATTGAAACTATTTGTTTTTAAAGACAAAGGAAAATATCCTTAGGGTTTCCAAGCAAAAAGGTCAAATTACTTAAAAGGTTAAGAAAATTAGGTAGCCATCAGACTTCTAAAAAACAACATACTAAACAACATACAGCAGAGCTGCCGTTTGAGGAAACTCAGGAAGAAAAGGCAAGCCAGCAATCTTTTATACAGTTAAGCAACCCTTTGAGGCTAAAGAAGATAAAAAGCTATTTTCCCCTTTTCCTAAGACGTTTAGTGGTTTAAAGCATTTCTTGCACATGATTTTGTCAGGGAAATCCGGAAAGAGCTGGCTGGGTTGTTAATTTCTGATGCTATCATGTTGGTTGGGATGGCTGAGGCTGAAGAATACACCTCCAAGATAGCTTCTCTACTCACATGTCTGTGCACTGGTGGGGACAGTGGAAGGTTGGGTTTAGATGGTTTAGATGGGTCCCTCTCCTTCTCTCAATAGCTTCAAGGCCTTTGCACATGGTCTCTGTAGCTGCGTTGTCAGACTCCTTCGTGGTGGGTCAGGAATTCAAGAAACCAAAGAGAAACAGACAGTCCTCTTAAAAGATACACCCAGAACAACATATTATGTTGATTTAAGTAGTTACAGCCCAATCCATAACCAAGGAGGGAGGCAAATAGACCCCCCCTGTCAACAGAAGTGAGTAAAAATGTATGGCCATTATCTTCAATCCAGCAAGTAGAATTCCTACCTAGACATTAAAAAACTAAACAAACATAAACCACCCTTGGTGAAAACTAAAATATATGAGAAGTTTCAGAATTTCTGAAAAATAGGGGATAATTTAAAATTCTATATATAAAATTCAAGATACTTTAAAAAAGTATTCAGCAGAATATTCATAGTGGCAAATATATATGTCAATATAAATAAAAGTGAATAAAAATAAATTTCAAAAAAAATTAGGAAAAGCAAAAAAGTAAGCAAAAAGAAGCTTAAAGAAGCAAACAATGAAGGCAGAAGTAGACAATAATGAGGCAGAAAATAGAAAAATAGGAAGTCAAAAAAATCAAATTCTGTTCTTTTGAAAAAAAAAAAAAAATCAAGAGATGAACCACTAAGAAATTTAACTTTAAAAGGGCATAAAGGACAAATATACAACATAAGATGACAAGAGAGGAGTAACTATTGATACACAGAAAGTTTTAAAAATCAGAGGACTACTTTGCATACCAATATGTAAATAAATCAGAAAACCTAGATGAAATGTGTCATTTCATAGGAAAATACAATTTACCAAAATAGACACAAGTATTGATAGAACGCATAAGCAAAGCAGTTAATAACAGAGTTAAGAGAAGCAATCAAGGAACTCTCCCACAAAAGTCACTGGGCCTAGATGATATCAAAGGGAATTCTCCAAAAGAGACCAAAAGAGAGAATATTCATGCTACTTAAACTGCTTCAGAGAAAATGAAGGAAAATGTTCAAATTCTTTTTACAAAGCAATTATAACACTAATATCTAAATATGATAAAGATAATTTAAAGGGAGTATTTTGTATCGTATCATTTATGAATATTGACACAAAAAAAAAACAAAATAACATTTTAGTGAAGAGAGTTCAATACCACATTAAGAAAACATCATGACCAAAGAAGGGTTTATGAAGAAATGAAAGGATGGTTCAATATTAGGAAGTCTATTAATATAAACTACTATAGTAATACATTGATAGTTCTGAAAAGCCTTTGAAAAAGGTCAACACTTATTCCTGATAAAAACTCTCAAAATGAATATGGGTAATATATGACGATATGTAATGATGTAATGATAAAATATGGATTATGTATGATAGTCATGTATCATAGATTGTTGATTAGGAAATGTCAATTATCATTGATATTAGGATTGACATACACTCATATTAATGTATATACACACATGTAAGTGTATGTGTCCATATGTACACACACACACACACACACACACACACAAAGGCAACATTTTACCTAATGTGAGAACACAAAGGCATACCCATTGGGGCTCCTGCAGATGCAGTTAAGCATCTGCCTTTGGGTCAGGCCATGATCCCAGGATCCTGGGATCAAGCCTGGCATGAGCCTGCTTCTTCTTCTCCCTCTGCCTGCCACTCCCTCTGCTTATGCATGCATGCTCTCTGTCAATTAAATAAATAAAATCTTTAAAAAAAAATGGCATACCCACCAATAACAGGAATACAGAAAGAATGCCTACTATCTCCACTATCATTTAACATAGTAGTAGAGGTATTAACCACCTCAATTAGACAAGAGAAAACAATTAGAGATATAATAACTGGAAAACAAAAAAAGAATAAAATAAAAATGTGATAGTAACACTGGAAAACCTGAAGAATTAATGACAAAAACAACTCAAAACAAAAGAAATGAGCAAGGTGGCAGTATGTAAAATCAACACACCAAATTTAATAACCTTTGTAATATACAAATAATAATATATATTATTTATATATATATAATATATATATCAATATATAATATATATTGATATATATATATATTATATACAAATAATAACCAACAGAAGATAGTATGGAAAAGAAAACCCTGTTTACCATAGCAAAATGAACAAATAAAATAGAAAAAAATGAAATGTGAAATATTTAAAATTCATTTAAGGAAAAAATCATACCTGAAAGCTATAAAAACAAATCTGAACAAAGCGGAAAACATTCCTTATTCCCGACTAAGATGTTTCAACGCCATCAGGATAAGTTATCTCCAAGTTAATTTATAAATTTAATATTCCAATAAAAATACCAACAATCCCTTTGTTTTTCTGGAGCTAGACACTTACTACTTAGAAAAAAAGGGAAATAATAAAATATACACACATATCTGCTTGTTCTTTCAAAAGAAACACAGATAATAAAGCAATGAAACAGACTGCCTACTAAGGATGTTATGGAGAAGCAGGGGGAAAAGAAGGGGTGATTTAGGGTGGGAAGAATAGGGGACAGAGTATACTTCTCTGAGTATACCTTTTTGAAAAGTTTTTCCCTTTGAAAGCATATTAATCTTCTATGTATTCACAAATGAAAATTGAAACCTCAAGTATGGGAAAAGAAAAATGTAAGTTAAATGCAAACAAAAACAAATAAACCCCAACTGTATTTCCAACTCATAACCTGTCCACATTGAAGGGAGGGAGGAAAAAGTAATTTAAATAATTTTTTCATTTTCGTTTTGAATTAAAATTCTAATTTTGAGATAATTGTAGATTCACACGCAGTTTATAGTTGGGGGAGGCTAGGATACCTCATTACAGACTGACAGGGATGAAAGTCTAGGCTCCTCACTTGGCCTTTGCTGGTGGTAAAGATGGGGTGAAGATGGGGCCCCAGTTTTTTTCTGTGGGATTTGACTGAAGTTGAGTGGTTATTATCCAAAAGTTTCCTCTCTTGCTAGGCTGCCCTTTCTTAATCCTTTGGCTAGAGAAAGCAGCCTTTTGCTGTTTTTGTCTATGCTTGTTGGCATTTCTGGATTGACAGTTTCTTCAGCTCAAAGTGTTGCATGCAGAAGGCAAAAAGAAAAGCCAAGGAATTCATCATCATCATGTCCCTTGGGTCTTGAGATACCTGGCTAGTCTGCTTTCTCTCTACTTTTCAGAGTCTTCTGTTAAGGATAAAGTCCACGTTTTTTAGTTGCACTGAATAGGAGGAATTAAAAAAGGATGTCTAGTCTATCTTACTAGAAGTGGGAGTTTTCCCAAGTAACTTTTGAATATAGTCCTTTTATAATCTTGGTCTAAGGGGGGAAAAGACCCACAAATAAATCTTGAACTCTTTCTTTTGGTATTTTTTTGGAATATTTTAAGTGTAACAATTCTTATACTATTTCCTATGTATTGTAGGAATAAGAGATGAGTGAATGGGTTGATATTCTTGGAACCAGGATTTTTACTGCACGGGGAGATACAAATATGGGGAAAAGAAAGGAAAGGCAAAACCTGGCGGGGTGGATTGAAGTTTGGAACTGAAGGTATGAATTTATTATTTCCATATCCCTGTATGTTTATCCATTCATCCATCCATCTGCATGTTTGCCTTTTAGCTCTCTACCTTCTGAACCAGTTATAAGCAATTACACTCCAATAGCAATAGTAATCGGTATACCTAGTACCAAATCTTACTTTTTAAATACCATTCCCCATCGAAAGGAACATTCCTTGGAGAAATAGCTAATTTCAAGACTGGTAAGGAAGGTAAGAGTTGAACCAGAAGCATCTTATTGTGTCAGAATATAAAGAAGTTCTCAAAAAATGGGTAGTGTTGAAAGCCCCCCTGAAACCACTTTGCAGGTTCTTCTCCTGGCTAAATCTGGGAAAATCTGAGCATAAAAATAAGTAAAGATGGTAATTATAACCCACTAAGTAAAAGAGAAATCCATGAGTCAATCCATGGATAGTACATAGCAGACAGATTGGTACATAGATAGGAAAGTATATAGATAGATAGACAGATGAGAAGTCCAAACTCTTCCATCTTGCAGAAAGCTAACTGATAAATCAAGAGTTGGAAAATCACCATTTTGTTATCATCAGAATGAAGATTAGTTTGCACAAGAATCACCAATGAATGACAAATCTAGGGAGAAAAGTTTGAGAATCAGGATATTTGCACGGTTTTCCAAATGTCTCTCCACAGACTGCTCATTACTGCAATGGGAAAAATAATAACTATACAGTGGATAAGCAGAACTAACTATTGGGAAAAGAAAATCAGTATCACTAGTAAGAGGGCAACAGACACACCCTGCCTTAATGTATGATTTCTTGAGAAGGGCACAGTATCACCTACATAGTATTATGGCTGGGGAGAAAATAAACAGAATCTTTTTTTTTAAAGATTTTATTTATTTATTTTAAAAAGAGAGAGAGAAGCAGGTTCCTCGCTGATCAAGGAGCCTGATGCAGGGCTTGATCCCAGGACCCCGGGGATCAGGACCTGAGCTGAAGACAGAGGCTTAATGGGCTGAGCCATCCACGTGCCCCTGATAAACAGAATCTCATGAGAGAACAGTAGACCAGTCCAAATTGAGGAACACTCTTGAAAATAACTGACCTGTATTCTTTAAAAATATTTATGTCATTAAAGATAAAGAAAGACTGGCAAATTGCTCCAGCTTATTGGAGATTAAAGACTAAATAACAACTAAATGCAGGATGTTATCCTGGACTGGATCCTGGACTCTTTGAAGAGAGAAAAAGTGTAAAGGGCATACCTGGTGAAATTGGGGTAAGGATGCTTGATTAGGTAAAAGTGTTACATCAATGTTAGATATTTTGGATTTAGTAACTGTACTGAAGTTATGGAAGGGAATAAAGTCAAAACTCATGTTGTTAAGAGATGCACATGCAATGCTGAGGAGTTAAGAGGCATGACATATCACGATGTATGCAACCTGTACTTCAATATACATTTCAGAACAACAGGTTGATGGTGCAAATGTAGCAAAATGTTAACAACTGGTGAATCTGGATAAAGGATATATTGGAATTCACTTGTAACTTTTTTTTTTTTTTTTTTTACCAGTTTAAAGTTGCTTTGAAGTAAGAAAAATAAAAAACAATGCAGGGTAGTAGATCAAAGATCAGAATGAAGGTAGGAAATGAAAACCCTGCTACAGCTCTGTCTCTGAGTTTTAGATAGAAATTTGGAATGAAACTATTTTTGTTCAGGTTGGCAGAGGTTATGATAATAATCATTTTTCACAAATTCAACATGTACTGGGAGAAAGAACAGAACTTCAATGAATGTAAGTAGCTAAATCAGATTCCTTGTTGTCGATGACTAACGTTTAAGAAGTGAAAAATTGAAATTGTTTTTGATATTAATGCAACTAAGGTGCATCCTTAGATAGAATTCAATGGTGCAAATGTATTATTAGAATACAACCACTTTAGGCAGGCATTTTTGGTATTTGTTTAAACATGATCTGTGCCATATGTCCCAACATACTGTATCTATAGCCAATGCCCAAACACAGCAGCTGATTCCCTTTCTTCTGGACAAATGGAGTAGTTTCCTTAGCCCAAGAAAATACTTACAAACTCAACATTCATTGAATTCTCTTTCCTCAGGACTCCTTCCCCCACCTCCTCACACACTCTTGGTAATCCTGATATCCTTTTACCCTTAGCAGAATCTTATTTCACTTTGGCAATTTGCACATTTGTAAAACTGGACACCTGGGGTTTTAATTTTCAAAGCATTGCTCAATGGGTGTGTCCCAGCTTCTTGGCTTCTTTGGATATGCGTGTGCATCTAGTGTGTGCATGCCTATGTGCATGCGTGGCAGTTCGCTCCTTGAGAAACTGGCCCTCTAGTACTCTCTTGGAATTCAAATAGAGTTCTTGATGTATGGGTACAAATGTATCAACTGTCGTCATGTTTCAGAGGTCAAACTCTCAGAAGGAAGCCAGGTGTCATATAGGATTGCTTAATAGGTATTTTGTGATGACTGAGGATTCTTTTGGATACTTTTATGGCCCTGATATCCACTTATACTTCACAACTATGAGCTAATGATGGCAGAAAACAAATTCTAACAAAGGATAATAAAAGATACTTTATTTTTGTTTACCTTAGAAGTATATGAACTTATCTTGAAATAATAACTATAGAAGCTTACCTTAAAATCAGGGACTTCTCTAAGAGCTTTGTTAAGCTAAATTTTGGCACAGATGTGTTCATGTTTCATTTTAATCTCTATTTTAAGAGTTGCACATGTCAAATTGAGGAGTAAGGGGACATGATATATTATGATGTATGCAACCTATTCGTTATTCTTCAACCTATTCTGGATATTACCGTGTATTTGGAAAGAGCAAGCTATTGATGACACAAATGTGGTCGAATGTTAACAACTGGTGAATCTGGATAAAGGATATTTTGGAGTTATTTCCCCACCAAGAGAATCAAGGCCTCCTTGCAGTCCGATAATTATTTATAAATAATAATTGGCCATTAATTATTTCAATTTGAACTAAATTTCTCTTGCTGAGATTGAACACCTATCTGCTCATATTCTGGTTGCTTATTCTTTTGTGAAAAGCTTATTTTTTGACATTTTTTAAATTGAGTTGATCTTCACCTTTTTAATTTGTAAGAATATTTAAATATTAAGGATATTAATTGTACATCTGCTATACATTTTGCAAATATTCTTCTGTTGCTTTTCATATGCTGTTTAGCTTTATTTATAGTGTTTTGCATAGAGAAGTTTTATACTGCTGTGTAGTTAATCAGTTTCTATTCACATTTACAGTTTCTGGCCTTATTACTGTACTTAAAAAGTCCTCCTAGTCCTCAAATTGCACATATATTCTCCAAATGTTCTCTTGAACTTTTTATAGCTGTATTTTACTGTGAAGTTTTTAATTTACAGGTGATTTTAATTTATGCATGATGTGAAGTAGATAGCAGATATAATCCAAAATTTTGGTAAATTAATTTTCTGGTGAATTAAAATTAACTTAGTTTTGTAAGTTTAAAAATATTTCTTGTAACTTTACAATAGAAGGATCAGACTATGTATGCTTAAAATATATTTGTAATTTAAAAAGTTTAAAAATAACATAATTGGAAAACAAAACATATGCCTTGTTTCTGGTTAGTTCTAATCTACATTGTGGGACAAGTACATGGCCATCTAGGTGAGAGACATTCTATGCATTCTAAGCGTTATTGGGGTAAAAGTGCAATGTTTTCTCCCTAAAGCAGAATTCTCAACCTTGAATGTACTTTGGAATCACCTGTTTTTTAAAACGCTGACGCCAGTCCCCAGAGATTCTGACTTCATTGGTCTGGGCCTACTTACAGCGATTTTAAAATCTCCCCAGGTGATTACATAATGCACAGCTGAGGTTCAGACCACTGCATTAGAGCTTCTTCGTGATTTCTGATATTATTTACTAAAAGCTTAGCTATCATTCAGAGAAAGTTGTGTCTCTAAATTTTAGTTCTAAAACCCTCCCATCTCTGGGCTCTAATCATAGAGCCCAGAAAACCACCAGGACTTTGGCATTGAGTTGGATATAATCTTTAACCTCCTTCTGGGTGCATTGTGTTGACAATGGATTTAAGAGATTTGAAGAAGTGATGTGTCTGAAAAGTTTTCAAAATAATTTCCTGTAAGAAAACAAATTTACCTTGGTATTTACCTTAGAAGTATATCAATTTACCTTAAAATAAAAACTACAGAGGCTTACCTTAGAAGTATAATGTTATACTATGATTTCTTCAAATATTCAAAATCAGGGACTTCTGTAAGAGCTTTGTAAAGCAAAACTTTGGCTCAGATGTGTTCACGTTTCATTCTCCTTTTTATATAAAGTAACATAATCTATAAATTTTGGATTTTAGAGGATTTTTTGTGTGTCAGGTATTTTTTTTTTTTACAATGAATGGATATTACTTTTATCATCAGAAAACATTTGTTAAAATAAAATTTACATTTATGTGCTATGATCACAACTCTAAAGAATATGCAGAAAGAAATACATTTTGTATTAGTTGTTGCCTCCAGATAGCAGGGACTATGAGCAATTCATTTTTTCCCTCTTGCTATGTTTTTACATTTTCCAAGTTTTCTGGCATAATCATATATTACCTCTATAAAGGAAAAATATGTATTTAAACTAAAAATTTATAATGGGCTCATTTAAATATCACCCAAGTACTCTCAATAACTTTTATTCTGTAAAACCAACTCAAACATTTAAGTAGTATTCTGGTAAAAAAGAGTTTTTTATTTGATTTAAATTCTTCACAATTTAAATAATTGTTTCATTCACAAGGGGAGAAATTGTTTTTCTTTTTTTTTTTTTTTAATAAAGATTTTATTTACTTATTGTCGCGGCCGGTGCAACAAATCGACCAGGAACGTGAGGGTAAGAGGATGAAGAAAAGAACTCGAGAAGCAGAGAGATGGGGGTAGGAGGAGCTCTGTTGGATATCCTCCTCAGTGCTCCTCCTGCCCCCATCTCTCTGCTTCTTGAGTTCTTTTCTTCATCCTCTTACCCTCACGTTCCTGGTCGATTTGTCACGCTGGCTGCGACAACTTAGTTATTTGAGAGAGAGCATGAATGGTGGAAAGGAGCAGAAGGAGAGGGAGAAGCAGACTCACTACTGAGCAGGGAGACCGATGCAGGGCTGGATCCCAGGACCCCAAGATCATGACCTGATTGGAAGGCAGATGCTTAACCAACTGAGCCACCCAGGTGCCCTGGAATTTTCTTTTTCCATCTTAATATTTTCATGTAAGAAGGTATTACCATGAGCCCTTTTGGTACTTTTTCTCCTTCCTCCTTCCCTCCTTCTTCAAGCTTCTTTTTCGAAGGGGGGCTGTTAATGTGAAAGTCAAGTGTCAACTGGGTCCTAGTCAGAGGCAGCAGCCTCATACACCTAGGCCTGCCCCCTCCTACACTGTCTGCCTCATGGGCGTGTCAGGACCAAATGTTTTCCACGGTGTCTGGTCTTGTGTGATGTGCACACCTAGGCTAGAAAGGAGACAGACCCACTTGCCTACTCTGTGCTTGCCGGGGTGGCTGTCAAGGCAGTTTGGGGTCCTCTATTCTCTTAGTTTCTTTGTCCATCTACCTCTTCATCCCAATGGCTTCCGAGGAAGAAGGGAGGAAGCATGAAGCCTCATTTGGGTCTAAGCCCAAACCATATTTGCTAATCCATCTTCACCAAGGTGTCCTGTATGCTGTGATTTACTGTGCCTCCAGGACTGTCACTGTTATCTTCATGTATTTAGCAATGGTCTGTGTTTATGGGCTATTGGAGCAAAATCTAGAAGGGAAGTAGAATGGGAATAGAGGAAGAGTAAATTGTTGGTACCCCAACTTTTCAAACATTCTCCTAGAAGCATCTCATGGATGACATTGAGAAAATATTTATGGGGTGTCTGTCATGGGTAAAACACTTTGGAGTGGACAAAGTCCTCTAAGAGTTCACGATCTAAATGTGCATAAGTGCCTGTGGGGTTGAGCACGCTTGACTCTATGTGTATGTTCAAACCTGTACTCAACTAATCATAGTGCAATGTGATGAGTGGTAGAAGAAATATTAGCAAAGAGCAATGAGAACAGAGAGAAGGAGGCATTTGACTCCTCCACTTCTTAGTTTATGTCAGACTTCCATTTCCAGTAGGAGATTTGACAAGTATACTTGACAGCCTGTTGTATGTGACAAAAGATCAAGAGATTTGGGTCTCAGTTTGTTCTGCCACTGAAACCGAGATACCTTTTGTCTATGGGCCTCATTTTCCCTATTCTGGTTAAAAAGGATGTGGGGAATTGGCTTTCCATGATTCCTTATAAAATGCTGTGATTTATTCCTTTCAGAAAATGAACAATGAGCTGTAATTGGCAATTCACTGCCAATCACAGCTCTTACTATCTTTGAGTCAAAAAGATAAAAACCTTAGAAACCATCTGGTACAGCCCTCTGAATTCAGAGAAGGAAACCAGAACCCAGAAGGATGAGTATTTTGTCCAAAGTCAGAGCCATTCTTGGTCCCCAGGCTTCCTTGTGTTAGTGCAGCTGAATTACTCAGACTAGGAGGGGAACAGAATTCAGTTAAGAGTTGCTGGACTAGGGGGCACCTGGGTAATGCAGTCAGTTGAGCATCTGACTCTTGGTTTCAGCTCAGGTTGTGATCTCAGGGTGGTGAGATCAAGCCCCACATTGGGCCCTGCCCTTGGTGAGGAGTTTGTTGAGACTCTATCCCCCTCTGCCCATCCACCCTGTGTGCTTTATGTCTCTAAACTAAATAAATAAATCTTAAAAAAAAAAAAAGAGTTCTTGGACAAAATGCCTAAAAGAATTTGACCGAACATGATCGGTATAAAACAAATGCATACAATCCAAGGGATTTTAGGTGAGATACATTCCCTTGAGCAATCAACTGGACATTCTTGGCAGGAGGTAGTAAATGTGATTGGGGAAATATCTATGAATACCATTCTTTCCGTGCTCCAGAAATGTCACCCTTCTCAGGAATGTGATTAACTGGGTGTTTAGAAACATTAAAAAACATATGAAAGACAGTTAAGATACTAAAAATTTTCCTCTATTCATTTTAAAACAAATAGCATGTTTACAGCAGATTAAGTAAAAGGCATACTATTGGGTTTTGGTGAGCTTGGTGTTCTCTTGATTTGTTTCTTGATTTTATCAGCAACTTCCAGGTGAATGTGAAGTACAGAGTCAGTAAGTACGAACTGCTCCAAGCAGTGTGTCGTGCTGGAAGAAATAAAGGAACAGAGCCACAAACAAAGTTCTGGCTTAAAATAGATTAAGTCTAGCAAAGATCAATTTGTTTAAATATTAAGGGAGTCCAAGCACCAAATTCACTTTTATGCCCTCGGACTTTGCTCTCAGTTGGCCTCCTTCTTGTCCCCATCCAAGAACAGCATGGACAGCTGTGGTAGAAAACAGGGTGTGTCTCTCACTATGGGGCTCAAATGCCACACACGAGATTCTCTCATCATGGCATTTGAGGTTGAAAGCCACACATTGGCTTTGTTCCCTAGGCAGCTGGGAGGTTGTGTGGGGTTACAGGGCTTCTCACATGGGTGCTTGGGTTCACCTTCCCAGTGGCCTCATTTCCTCCTTGGGTAGAAGTGATGCATCTACATTCCCCTTTAGGATTCCCCAGATTTTTCCAAATGATGAGTTGGGATTTTACCTAGAGTTGATGTCATTTTGGGGGATGACTTCTGTGGGGGAAAGATCTTTATGTAACTATCACCTTCACAGAGGATTTTTCTGTTAATTGGGTTTTGTAAAACTATTTGTCTGTGGGTAGATTTTTGAGTCTCCATATTTGCATGTGTGCATGAATACACACATAAATGCACACATGCATACCGGAGATATTTTCCTCTGCTTCTTTTTCACTTTCCACTCGTTAGTCATTCATTTCTTCACTTGACAAAGAGACACTGAGTGTCCTCTCTGTGCCAGGCACGGTCTCTTTATTGATAAGATGTGTGCTTGGTCATGGGACTTAGCAATATGGTAGGAGTACTTTGGAGTAGTTCCCTCTAAGATAATTAACTTTAAATAAAAACAAGCCAGTCATCCATATGAAAAGTTGCTCAGTTTCATTCACCATCAGAGAAATACACATCAAAACTACAATGAGATACCATCTCAAACCTGTCAGGATGGCTAAAACCAACAACACAAGAACAGCAAGTGTTGGTGAGGATATGGAGAAAGGGGAAACTTCTTGCACTGTGGTGGGAATGAAAACTGGTGCAGCCACTGTGGAAGACCATGTGGTCTCAAAAAGTTAAAAATAGATTTACCTTATGATCCAGCCAATTGCACTACAAGGTATTTACCCAAAGAATACAAAAACACTAATTCAAAGGGATACATGCACCCAGTGTTTATAGCAGCATTATCTACAGTAGCTAAATTATCTATCAACTGATAGATAAAGATGTGGTATATACACACATGTGTGTATATATATGTATACATGCATATGTATATATGTATATATATATAATATATATATAACAATATATATATAATGGAATATTACTCAGCCATAAAGTACTGTATGTGGTAGGTAGGTGTATATATACATGTGTGTTATATATATTATATATACAATGGAACATTACTCAGCCATAAAAATGAATGAAATCTTGCCATTTGCAATGATGTGGATGGAGCTAGAGTGTATAATGCGAAGTCAAATAAGTCAGAGAAAGGCAAATACCACATGATTTCACTCATGTGGATTTTTTTTAGATTTTATTTCGAGAGAGTGAGAGAGAGAAAGAGAGTGAGTTCACAGGGGAGCAGATTCCACACTGGTCACAGAGCCCAAACTGGGGCTTAATCTAAGGACCCTGAGATCATGACCTTAGCTGAAACCAAGAGTCAGACACTTAATCTAATGAGCCACCTAGATGCCCCTCCCCCATGTGGAATTTAAGAAACAAAACAAATGAGCATAGGACTAAAAAAAAAAAACCAAAAAGAGAGAGAGGTAAATCAAGAAATAGACGCTTAACTACAGAGAACAAATTGATGGTTACCAGAGGGGAGGTGGGTGGTGGTGGGTGAAATAGGTGGTTGGGATTAAGGAGGGCACTTGGGATGAGCACCGGGTATTGTATGAAAGTGCTGAGTCACTGAATTATACATCTGAAACTAATATACAACATACACTATATGTTCACTAAGTGGAATTTAAATAAAAATTAAAAAAAAAAATAAGCCAGTTACCAAAGAATAAAAATTTTAGAGAGCCATGAAGGAAATGGGAAATTTATAATATCCAGGAATTATACCCAGCATCAGCTTTCTTAGTCATGTGAACATGAGTTAATTAATGTAGTTGATCTTTTCCTCAGAGTGAAGAAGTTTTTTTGGTTTCAGAAGTAGAACGTGATTCCTGTGGTGCTGCAAGACTGATTCAAACCACACCAATCCTTTGAGATAAATGCCTAGCCTATAATAAATATTTTTCAAATCCAGAAGACCTTGTAGTTTAATGCATGAATTATCACTGATATATTAAAAAATGGTAAACAAAAATTATGGTTTTCCCCATAAATGTAAAAGTCTTCAATTTACAGACACAATTTCTACCTTTGTCTTTTAATCCCTGGGCCAATATAATCCAGATATGACTACCTTCCTGGGGGCTATATTTTCTACTTTAGGCACTGATTTTTTTCTCAAAGAATGGTGAATCATGAGACCAAATGTTCTTGTTGAAGACTCAGATGTGGATAAAGATTATTATGTATCTAATATTTGCTACACAGAAAACATTCCACATGGAAATTTGTCTTAAAGCCCTATAGCTGTATTACATTACTAGCTTAACACTTATTTGAGCAGAGAGAAATGTTTAACACTATTAAGAAGACAAGCTTGATAGGAAGTGATGGAAAAGTCTTGTCTTGAAGAGACACATCGGTGGGCCAACTCCAAATATTCTCTAAAGGAATTTTAAAGGAAATACTTTAGTAAATCTGTATGTATACATAAAAAATGGACTGAAAAGAAACTAATAAAACAGTACTAAGTGCATGTTTCCACCCACACAGGCCTAATTTCAAGAATTATGTCAAGTAAACATCTACTTATTGATTTTCAGGGAAATACTATCTTGTCAAGACTTCTTATGTTTCTCCTCCTGTGCTGGAAACATGTAATACGTTTGATAAAAATTAATTTGCTAACAATGGGCAAGATAGAGATTTGAAATATTAAACCAAGCATCCTTTGGAGAATCGTTTTATCTTATGGCCCAGTTTCTAAATAGAATGTGTTGTTTTGGACTCCTAAATGTTCTTGACATGAACTACTGAGGCTGATACAGAATCCTTACCTATGAGGTCTTGAATTCCAGATGGAATTTTGAGTAAAGTGTGGCTCTGTCAGAGGCAAGGGAACATTCTAAGGGAATTACATTCTAAATGTAATTTTCCTTTTAATAAGCAGGGCTGTCTGAAGGACAGCACTATTAGAGGCAGCACACCTGAGGGCAGGGTTTTTAGGTTAAAAGAGAACTGAATGTAATGCTCTTCATCTGAAGGTCAGTGGATATCTTACTAAGTCTCCTTCGAAAGGACAACTGTAGGCCTTAGAGATTGGGACCGGCTGGGATTGCAGAAGGGTCAACATCCCTTTGGCTACAGATTTATACACCAACCTTAGGAAAGGAGAAGGAAAAAAAAAAAACAGTTTTGTGCCAGCCAACAGGAGGAAAGGGCAGACTCACAGAAGGATGTTCATTTAGAAGAAAGCAGCACTAATGATCTACACCACCTCTTGAATTTGTGTTATACTGCAGAAAGCCTTATCAGTTCAGTAATTCGATTACTCTACCAAGATAATGTAATTATGTTTAATTTTGTAAGGTATACAACAGTGATCTCCTATCTTGGTGTTGGTGTTTCAATAAAGTTTTGGTTATGGGCAAAAAATAAATAAATATAATAAAATTACAATTTTAAGAACCAAATCTTAATTTAAAAGTGAGGGGAAACCCAAAACCTCACTGCCTATTCAAATAAATTATCAATTTTTCTGTGTCTCTTATCTGTTTTACAAAAATAATAAATACTATAATTATAGGACAGGTAAGAGTTTGTATATTTTTCCATTAATATTGTGGAAAACATGTTCTTTTTAATGAATATGTCATATTCTCATAATAATTTCTTAACTATTTCTATTATTGTAAATGAAAACTCTTTCTAATTTTTGCTACCATGAATAACATCACAATACCTTTTTGTATGATTATAACTTCTTTTTTTAGTAGAGAGATTATTCCTTTAGTGAGAAATTGCCAAGAGTGAGATTATATGGTCAACGCCTATGAGTATTTTTATGGCTCTGAAATGTGTTGCCAAATTGCTTGCTAAAAGGGTTGTACCAAATGCAAGTTGGCTTTTAAAGGTCAGACTTATTTTGATACAAGATCAACATATGTGCTATATTAAACTAACCACTTATCAACTAGTGAGGAACAAAACATATCATTTCCTAATTCATAGAGTAAGAATATAATCCAGGAATCGTACCAGAGTCTGCCATATTGTGAATGGGCCAGGCCATCACAAACCTCAGTTCTGTTCATTTTGGTCATAATTCTAAAGTGGATCCCTTCTGGAAGTTACATTTTAGAAAAGCTGTGGCCTGATGCCCAGAGAAGATAATCTCAGTGCTTCTTTCTGCCTCAATACACATAGTAGGAGGACAGCGCCTTTACTTGTAAATATGCATAGTGAGCTCAATTTCATTTTGTAATCTACACTTGAGAGGATTAAGAAATGATGATTACACCTAGTGCCCAAACTCCCTGGAAACAAGGTAATTTTCCTTTTAAGAAACCAGGCAGTCAGCTTCTGATGCACAGTGTAAAAATACCAGGCACAAGCAGTTCTATCTGCACAATGACACAGTTGTATTATTTTGTTATTCTTGGTTTAGGAGATACATTTAATGAAAGGGCTAAAATGAATACATGAATGGATCCAGGGAAACTGGAGCCACAGGTGACCTATAAGAGAATGAATCCTTTCCATGGCATAGATTTAATTCAGGTGAATGATCACAGGATCCGAGATTTGGTGTTTTAACAACTGCCCCAGGATGTCTTGGTCTCAGCGAAAGTGGCTAAATCCCTTCCTCTGTTCTTTCTCTAATATACATAAAGTCTTTGTGTAGGGTTTGGAATAAATTATTTAGTTGTTATTCCACAAATGCCTGCATTCATTCTTCAGGTTGTTTTCTTATATTCTCATTTGACTTCCCTGTCTGGAGTACTGAATTAAACTTCCTTGATAATCAGGATATCTTTATTCAATGTAATGGCTGCCTTTTTTTTTTTTTTTTTTTTTTTTTTTTAAATCTCCAGGCACATCTTTACGGATCACTGAAAAAGAAGACTTCGTTTCTCAAACAACACAACCAGCAGCCAGAGGGACCTTATCAGGTGGAATTCTCAATGCAGGGAGACACCAAGAAGTTGGCAAAAGGGAACAGAAGGATGGATATGGTAACCCATATTTTCCTGTTGGTGCCCTGGTCTCGGGACCTGGCACAGAGGATGGGGGTGATGGGTGCCCATCTTAGCAGCATTAGCAAAATAAAGAAGTCCTAGAGATTAGACATTTACGCACAAGCTCTAGAGTCAGACAGACTTGGGGTATATGTCTCTCAATCACTTCATAGCATCTCCATATACTCAACTGCTCTGAGACTTTGGGCAGGATCCCGAACTTTTCCAACCACAAATTCACCTTCCATAAAATAGAATTAATGTCTACTTTTCATAGGGCCAGATAGAGGTTTCCTTTTCCAGTCTTCTTCCTGATGGTAGCTACTGACTGACTACAAGCAAAGGTAGCTGATATTTGAGAAAGAAACCATGACTTCTAATTTTACTTTTAATCTGACTTGTGTATTGTGAGTGAAACATTAGGCTTTGGACTCACTGAAAAAACTCCTTATATAATGAATTATTTAGCAAGGTTGTGGGATACAAAGTTGATGTATGAAACTCAATTTTATTTCTATAAAAGAGCCACAAACAAGTGGAAAATAAAATTGAAAAATTATTCATTTACAGGAACATTTAAAAACATAAAATACAAATAAATTTAACAAAAGATATATAAAGTTCTACACTGAAATATGAAAAACATTGATGAGAGAAATTTAAGAAGACTTAAAATAAATGGAGAAATATATAATGTTCATAGATTGCATGACTTAATATCATTAAGATCTCAGCTCTTCTGAAATCGAACTATACATTCACTGAATATATATGTGGAGAAAAATAAATTTCTACCCCAACCTCACGTAATATACAAAAATTAACAAAGATGAATCACAAATCCCAACATAAATGCTAAAACTCTAAAAGTGTCTAGAAAAAAAATCAGAATATATTGAACCTGGAATAAGTGATAACTTATTAGAGAGAACACATACAAAAAATGTAAGTATAAAGAAAAAATGAGTAGCTTGGACTTCATCAGAATTAAAATCTTTTGCTCATCAATGAAACCATTACGAAAATGAATGAACAAGCCACAGACTAGGGGAAAATATTGTAATACACAGATATGAACTTATATCCAGAAAAGACACAAAGAACTATAAATCAATAAAACAAAAAAATGAAAAAACCAATGAAGTCGGCAAAAGATATGAATACGCAGCTCACAAAAGACGCATGATCAATTAACATAAGAAAAAAAATGGTCAGGGCGCCTGGGTGGCTCAGTGGTTAAAGCCTCTGCCTTCAGCTTGGGTCATGATCCTGGGGTCTTGGGATCGAGCCCTGCATCGGGCTCTCTGCTTGTCAGGGAACCTGCTTCCTCCTCTCTCTCTGTCTGCCTGCCTCTCTGCCTACTTGTGATCTCTATCTGTCAAATGAATAAATAAAATCTTAAAAAAAAAAGAAAAAAAGAAAAAAATGGTCAACACCTTTATTCATCAGGGAAAGGCGTATTAAAATTGTAATGTAATATTGTTATGCTTATTATAGTATTTAAAATTTAAAACATGGACAATACCAGATGTAGGTGAGGACATGAGACAACCAGAACCGACACGCACTACTGGTGAGAGTATAAAATCGAGCGGCCCCTTCAGAAAAATGTTTGGCAGCTTCTTAGAAAGTTAAACATATACTTAACCTATGAACCAGCAATTAGGTATTAACAGAACAGAAATAACAACATTCACTGTTTTTATTTTTATCACACCTAAAAACAATCCAAGTGTCCATCGACAGGAGGATGGATCAACAAATTGTGATATATACATACTGAAGAATTCGCCCTACAATAAAAAAGAAAAAAGTACCAATACATGCAAGATGGATGAATGTCAAAAACCCACTGAACAAAAGAAGTCAGATACAAAAGCAAAACTACTATATGTCTGCATTCATATCAAGTTCATGAACAGACAAAACTAACCTATGGTAGATGTCAGAACCGTGTGTGCCTGTGGATGTGGGTGGGACTGACTGGAGGGAGCACAGGGGACAGTTTGATGGTTTCAGAAATATTTTTCGTCTTGGTCACTGTGTTGGTTTAATGTGTCTATACATTTACCAAAGCTCTTCAGATTTTATACATAAGATCTGTTCCCTATATATAAATTTTATTTTAATAAAAATACAAAATGAATGCATCTCAATTGTGAGTCGAGCTGGGAAAACCAAATGAAAGCAACTTAATTTTGTTTCTCTGGTATTTAAAATTTTTAAAATATATCATTTACTCAAGTCTCTCCACCATCTGCTTTGTACATCCTTCCAATTTCAGGTGGTAAACTATGATATTTTCCCCCAAGTAGTTTCTGTCCTTGGAGGTAGAAGAAAGGAAAGAACTATTTCAGTTTTATAAATATTATAAGAACAAAGAAAGAACTGCAAACTATGGTTTACATTTTCATTAGTTTACAGCAAGTAGTTTTTTAAATTTTTATTTTAGAGAGAGAGCATGAGCCGGGGCCAGGAAAGGGGAGAGGGAGAGAGAACCTCCAGCTGACTCTGTGTTAAGCTCAGAGCCCAGTGCGGGGCTCCATCCCACAACCCTGAGATCCCTGAGATCATGACCTGAGCCAAAACCAAGAGCGAGAGGCTTAACTGAGACCTCCAGGCACCTTAAGCAAGTAGTTTTAATTACATGAAGTTTATAGCATCTCTAGTCACTCCTGTCAGTCTTCTAACAGTCTCTACTTAAAAATAAATAAATAAATAAAAAATTAAAAAAAAAAAAAGATTTATTTGAGACAGAGGAGAGCGAGAACAGGAGCGGGGAGGAAGTAAGAGGGGCTGAGCGAGAGGGAGAAGCAGACTCTTCCCTCAGCCCGGAGCCCAGCGTGGGGCTGGATCCCACGACTCTGGGATCAGGACCTGAGCCGAAGGCCGACGCTTAACTGACGGAGCCACGCAGAGACGTCCAGTCATACTTCATGAACTACGCTTCCTATAGATTCAGTGGAACTGAAAGTCGGGGGGAAACAGTGAATTACGGATGATTAAAAAAAAAAAAAGCCAGAGTCCTTTCCCTAACCCTTAACATTTTTATAAGTTAAAAATACTTGAGAGAACGGTGAAGAAGTCATACTCGGAGGAGGTAACCCAGAGGACTGAGGCCGGATGACCCGCTAGATGGACCACGCAGTGGGAGGCTCCCCACCTCCAATCCTGGGCTTGGAAGGTACGTTCCGCTCATTGTTCCTGTAGCCGGAGCCATTTCAAGGATGCAACCTTGAGAGAGCAATGCGTTGCGAGGCTCTGAGGAATGTGTGTGATTGAACCCTATTAAGGCTTCCATATAAACTTTTAAGATTCTGGCCAGTGAGTGCAGAGACCCGCTTGTCTTGCAACCTCCAATGACGAGCCTCCTAAGTAAGTCCCCTTGCTTATTAAAACTGCCACCTCCCCAGCTTATCCTAAAATGTGTGTAAAAAGCAGGTGCTTTATGTTAAAATTGTGTAGTGCATGCTCTGTGCGGAATTCAGAGGAAAAACCATATTCAGTGATTAACAATGACCAAACAAACAAACAAAAATGCAAGTAATTAGCCATTATTCAAGGAGAGCAGTGGTGCTGTTTCTGTTTCTCTTTTGTGGCCTTGTAGACTTTTGTTGCCCCCCAAATTCCATGTTATTGGAAACCTACTTTCCACCTGGTCTTTGATTTGTTTGTTTGTTTTTTTTTCTTAGAGGGAGAGAGTGGGGGGAGGTGCAGAGGGAGTGGGAGAGAGACTCTTTAAAGTAGGCTCCACACCCAGCGCAGAGCACCGACCCCCACCGGGTTGTCAAGCCCACAGTCCTGAGATCAGGACCTGAGCCATAATGAATCAGCACCCATCCACTGGGTCTTTCTTGACAGGGTTTTTATTTTGTTTGTTTTGTTTTTCCTATTTTAAACAGTTTCTAAATAAAATTCTGTATTTCAAGAGTAAAACAAAAACTGCCAGAAACTGCCACTTACAACAACAACAACAACAACAACAGCAGCAGCAGCAGCAATAACAAACCTGCCACTTACCAATCTGGAGTGGCCTGTCCCTTTCTCTGGTCTCTCCGGACCCTTCCAGTGCAGGGCCAGTTTCAGATTTCACCCAAGAAACTCCTCAGGTTGCAAACAAACAGACAGGCTGAGATTCTGTAAATAAATGCAGTGAAGTCTAAAATGAGCTTTTCTTTTAATTTTAAATTTTGCTGCTACTTCATAGAATTATAGATTATGGATTTTTGTGCTCTTTTTTGTCTGTCCAGTTTCTGGAGTCTTGTTTCTTCCTCTTGGTCAGAGGAACCTTTCTAGGTGACTGGGGTAGGAATTAGCTGAAAAATGGACCATGGGCAGGATTCCTCTTGTTTACCAAGAGCTTTTTAAAATCTGATTTCATTTGGTAGAAACATGGCATTACTTAATCTGTGCATTGAGCATAGCATTGCTTAACAGGATGGTGGATAGTGACTCCCTTCCTTTTCTTAAAAAAATAGACCGTTTTCATTAAAGCAGTTTTAGGCTTACAGAAAAACTGCAGGAAGTTCAGAGAATTCCCATAGTCCCCCCTCTTTCCCCTATTATTAATACCTTGATTGGTGCTCTACATTTCTTACAATTGATGAGCCAATATTGATGCATATTGTTATTAACTGAAGTCCATAGTTTAGAGTTCACTCTTGTTGTTGTACATTGTATGTGTTTTGATAAATATATAAGTGTATAATGGCATGTATCCACCACTGTTGTATCCTACAGAACAGTTTTAGTGCCCTAAAAATCTTTTGTGTTCCCCCTATTGACTTCTCCTCACCCTAACCCCTGACAACCACTGATCTTTTTTATTGTCTCCATAGTTTTACTCTTTTCAGGATGTTATAAAGTTGAATTCATGCAGTATGGAGCTTTTCAAATCGGCTTCTTTCACTTAGCAATATGCATTTATGATTCCTTCAGGTCTTTAATGGCTTGACGGTTCAGTTTATTCCTGAGTGATATTCTGTTATATGGATATACCACAGTTTATTTATCCGTTCTTTTCTTGGAGGACATCTTGGTCTCTTCCAGTCTTAGGCGATTATGAATAAAGCTGCTATAAATATTTTCTTATCAAAACCACTGTTAACAAGGAGACAATAATGACTTTAGAGTCCGTACCCTCCATAAATGGGTGTGATACTGGGAAAATTTCTCAGACTTTCTGATCTCTGGTGTCCTCATTTGTGAATGGTGAGGTGGTGGGGAAAATTGGAGGTGATGTGAATAAAGCATGTACTTCACCTATGCCTGGTTCCTTGATGGTGTGGTGATGGTGATGACGAACAGCAGCTGGGCATACAGCAAATGGGTAACCCAGGAGAATTAGGTGCTTTGTGCTTCAATAGGAAAATTTTATCTGCAGAGTAAGAATGGTGACCAGCACGTATAACCATGTCTCCCAATAGCCTCCCTTCTCCCACTGATGTCCACTTAATGCTTAAAAACATTTGGAGCTGACTCCTTGCCATTAATACCCCGTTCTCTTACTAACATGCCAGCAGGGTTTCCTCCCATCCATCTCTGTCCCCTCAGGATCTAAGGACCTCATAAATAAGCATTTATTTTTCTTTGTCCATTCCCATTCCATGTCCTATGGTCAGCCTGGCTTTCCTTCTCTCCACGCTGATCTGAGACTTCCTGTTTATCTCCCGAAGCTTCACTGCGTGCTCCAGTCCGCAGTTTGCGACAGTTGCCCCTTCTTTCCTGACACCTCTGGAATCATTGGTGACTGGCCTTTCATTAGCTCATACTCACAAACTACTTTCTGTTGTTGTTAATCCCCCTAAGCAAGCTCTTGAACTTAGGGGGCCATGACTTCTATTTTGTGTATAGGGCTCTATCACACATAGATGTTTAATTAACCAATGAATTAGTTAATTTGACTCAATCCCAGAAACTAAAATGGGTATTTGGCCCATCAAACTGATTTCTGGGCACCTTTAAAACACGGGCAATGTTCATTTGCCCAGAAGAAGTTCAGGTTTATCTAGGAGTAAGAATATGGAGTAATCAAATATCTCTGCAAGTCCTTTCTGCATGGATAGCTCTCGTTTAAGGTTTTGCTATCTGGGCAACCCTGGTTTTCTGTGGATGAGCTGAGCTTAATCTCTTACATTAGTCCCCAGTCTTGACTTCCACCGTAGCCATGCTGACTCCATCATCTCCTAAGCGGCTTATTCTCAACATTAATGACCCTGTTAGCCCAGGTGACATGTAATTAGGAAATTGAGCCTTTTTACGACCAAAAAATAAGAAGAGATTTCACATCCAAATAGAATATAGTTGTGGATTACTTCATATCTGTGCTCATATCATTCCTCCTTTCTCCACTAATTCAGCCCAGTGCTTGACTGTCCTTCTAGTCCTCGTCCCCTGTAACACTAGCAATGCATTCTGCTGAAGGGGAAGCTTAGCAAGGTTAGTAACTTAGTGCAGGTTATTGGAGGACATTCATTCTGAGTTTCGAGTCCAAGTGAGTCCAGAAAGCAATGGAATATTCCATATATTCCCCCCTGTGACTTCTGCTGCCTGCCAGGGTCTGCTTCTCTTGTGAGAAATCAGAGCTGTCTGGCCGTGGCTGGCTAAAATCAGAAAAACCCTGACTTTAGCCATTTCAGAAAGTGACCCAGTATCAGAGGAATGATGAGGACATAAATATGAGTGAAAGGCTTGGAGTTCTTCCCGTTCTCTCCCAGAATGGGTGCTCACTACTTTGACTGTTGTGACTATCGCTTTATCTACATTTTGACTAGCACTTGGAACACTACATCTGGGCAACTTAAACGAAAACTTGTTTTCCAGGGTGAAGTAAATGGGAAGAAAATTCCATTGTTCATCAAATGTGGTATAAACGGTTTGCCTGAGCTGCCTATTTCGGGTGCGTTCCTGACAAAACAACCGAGGGGGCAATAATGGGGACTTCAAGCTTTTCTTTTCTACCCCCGATATGTGAAAAGATAGCCAAGTTGTCTGGGAAGGGACAGCAGTCCGCTGTGCTGGATTTCCAGTGCTTCCCAGATTCTGCACTATTAGCTTATTTTTTCCAACGTGACTCTGTAATAACAACCCACTCCTTTCCCTGCACTCCTGGCCCCTTCTGATGTTTTGTTTTGCTCATGATGAAAGAAAAGGTGTCTGTGCATACTGTATCTCTTCATTTGGCTTCAGGGATTTCCCTTTGATTTGGAAAGAATAATCTCTCAAATTCCGCTATAAAATATACAGGAGAAAGAAAAAAAGATAAAGCTCCAGGAATGTGTGCTGGTGTTGACATTTTGTTCTAATACGGCTCATGTGAATGATCGATTACTCCAAGTCTTAATTAGCCGCACTGTCGTTCACCACTGATTTGTATGGCCCGGTTTAGCTTTGTTGCCATCCTTCCAGGTATTAAAACAGCCACTCTCCCACAGGCACCTCCTAGACACCAGGAGCAACTCCACAGCCCCCTAATTGCCCTCTCCCTGGTTCTGCCCGGAATATTTATGGTGAGTTGCCAGTTATCTCCTCCCTGGCAGCCATCCCTGCTTTCCTGCAGCTAGCAATTGCCCACACGCACATTTGCAAACAGAGGCTCACTCAAGTGTCACTAAAGGAGACAGGAGGTGGAGCCAAAAGGGCTTTAAAAAGGAAAGGGAGTCATTCTACTTTGCAAAAAGAGAAACTATGCTTGGGGAGGAATCCTATCTCTGTACTTCTTTTTCAGCTTCAGCAAGGGTCGGTCGGAACTTTCCATCACTTTCCTTTTTTTCCTCTCTCTCTCACTGTGGCCTACACTGCTCTGCCTGTCACAGCGAAGTCAGCAGCAGGCCTTTAGAAGTCAGCGGCCGTGAAACTGTGAAATTTGTCATACGGGTGTCAGGTATTTCTTACTGACTTCCCAAGAACTTTGATAAAGAAATCTTTCCTGGGGGTCCCTGAGAGGCTGCAGGCCATCGTCTTGAGTTGAAGAAGGAAGAGCTGGAGGACTACCGCAAAGGAGCAGAGCGAAAGATGCCCCAGGGCTGCAGGCCAACCCAGGGGGACAGGCTTGGGGTCAGACGTACCCACTCTGCCCGGGCTATGCTCAAGCAAAGTCAAGTGATTTTCTGTTGAAAGTTCAAGCCCATCAAGATTATGCTGCTCATCCTAGTCATTCTGTTGCCGGTAGTTTTTAAATGTAGTTCTGCTAGTCTCTCAGTCCTGGAACACTGGAACTGCCCTGAAGCCTCTCCCCCAGGAAAGGGAAATTCTACTTGTGTGGGTAAGTCATCTCATAAAAAGGAATTCACATCCTCCCAGAAACTGCCTTCATATACCTGTCCATTCTGTTTTGTATACTTGGGTGTTTTTTTCTGATTTGTCTTTGGGTGGGTATATTTGGGTAATTTTTGTTCTCTAATGCAAGTACATTTCTTTCTGGTTGTTAGAGGTAATCTGCTACCAGCTATAAAAATTCACGGCTCTCAAACTGTTTTTGTGTGTTTGAGTGAATATGTCTCATTTGTAAGTAACTGAACATTTCTTTTCATGTAAACTGCTGTATTTATCCTGACATGAGGAGTATCTACTCACTTGGCTAGTCAGCTTTATATTGGAAGCTGGGGAAACAGATGGATTTTTATGGGAAACTGTTTCTATATAAGCCATAAAGTTAAAACAAAATCCTTCTTTCTGATAACTTTGTATAAGAACTCAGAAGTTGCTAAAACACTCATGAAAAATGGGAAGGGACTAGGGAACTAATGTGATTCTGTCATTTTGAAAGCCAAGTTTCAAGTTCAACCTCCTCTCCTCTCTCCCTTCTCCTGCTGTTTCTGAACTCTGAGGGCAACTTCAGTTTTTGACTAACAGGTGCATTGAAACTTTGAGCACTGCTAAGAAATGAGTTTTTCATCAAGGAGAAATGGAACTTTTATTAAATGGGTTTTTCATCAAGGAGAAATGGAACTTTTACCAGACGCAAAGAATCATCATGCTTGAGAACTTTGCCTGAAAAACATCTCTCTCTCTCCCCACTCCTGCTTCCCCTTCTCCCCTTCCCCTCTCCCCTTCTCTCCACCTTCTTCTTTCTCTCCCTGTCTTACTGTTGATTTGGTTTATTTATTCCTTGGGTGGGTCTCCAACCTGCTGCTGAAACAAGGCAGCCATTTCCAATCACTAGAGGGCATAAACTCCCCTGACATACCTTTTCTGTTGCCCTGACCTAAAAAGTGGTATGGCTCCGAAAAAGAGGTAGAGGGAGAAAAACACAGTAAAGTTTCCAGAAGAGAAGCCTCTGGAAGACAGCGCAAATTAATGGGAATAAGAGAACAATTCTGAGTCAAGCTGCTGACTTCGGCTTGTGCCCTGGCTCTCCCATGAATGAAGTTACAAATGAGGAAATCAGGTGTTCTTGCTCCAAATCTTAAGACTGTCTCTAGGTAGTGCTCATGGTAACAAATGAGCAGAACCCTACTGGAAGGGTACTGGAAGGAAGGACTGAGTTCTAGTGATCTCTGTGTCAACTGGCACGTAGAATATTTCTGCTTTCATAATATGTTCTCTATAAGTTCTTCCCAAATGAATGAGAAGTCTCTTCCTGAGCTGCTAATCACATCGTCCTAGAGAATAACTACGAAAAGGGGGTGACAAAAGGCAAAAGGGCCCCCACGAACCAGTTCCTCAGCTGTTGGAGCAGAAGTAAAAACTTTTGGACAGTTATGTCAAGTGGATTGGAGACTCTCTGGGGCAGGAGAATTTTCTGAGACTAGTTGGCCAGTGTCCCGAGACAGGCTCTGCCTTCTGCATGGGATGTGAGGGGAGATGGTAGGAGCCAGTCAAGAAGCAGAATCTGAGAGAGCAAAAAAATTTAGAGAAATGAACTGCTGCACATACCTTTAGAGGCTCAGGGAACAAACTGATTGATTCCTGCTTGCAAACGAGCCTCTGCCTTGAGCTCCTCGCTGCCCCTGCAGGTGGCTCAGAGCTGCCATCACTAAGGCTGGTTGCACCAAGTAAACCTAAAGGCCAGGCTAGAGACAGTGAGTCAGGCAGGACTGTGTCAAAGTGGAAGGCTTTAGAAGCAAACACACCTCCTTTCAAATCCATTCTACCTATTGAATACTTGAGCAAGACTAGATTGTTGCTGGGAACTAAGTATACCCCCGTTTCGGGATTGTTACGGGGATGGCGTGAGATGACACATATAAAATGCACCCAGCATGGAGGTTGCAGGTGGTGCTCAATAATGTCCCTTGGCCCTTCCACGGCTTGACTAAAACCCTTTGATCAAGTCATACCAGGAGGTGTCTTATTTAAACAGTCCTGTGACATGGCACAGACCCCAGAGAGTGTAGAATGTCTGGATGCCACTTGGTGATTCTGCCTCTGCTCCCTTGCAAGTCACTGGTTTAAACCCCCCTGCTTTACACTCCACATCTCATGTTAGCCGATAACTGCCTGGGTCACACCCTGTGCCCCCTGCATTTCAGAGGATAGTATTCCTCCCCTCTAAATAGATACAGTGCTATCTATTTTTCGGCCAATTAAGTTCTACTGGCCTTTTTACTTGCCTTTGGCATTGAGCCAGACCACCTCTGGCCAGCAGGAAGAATGCTTTGTGGTTTGACAAAGTTCAGGTTACTTTATGCAAGGTTGTCATTCATGTGACTGCTAGCCGGGTAAGCCACTTGATAACACGGAATTGGGTTTTTTCATTCTACCCTCCACCATCCTTCCTGCCTTTTTTTTTTTTTTTTAATTGAATGTATTTTATTAGCCGTATTTGAGCTAGAGTTAGGTGAGAAGAGCAATAAGGAAAACTGCTGGCAAGTGGCTTCTGAAATTTCAAGCCTGTTTGCCCTGGAGGAGAAAAATCAGTTGAAAAAAGGAACTTTTCCTGTTTGCCATGTGTACCTGTATTATTTATCTGAACTTTCTTAGTAAATAAAGGGTGAGGAAGAAACACAGGCCAACCGTGAGACAGCTGGCTGCAGGAGGGATCCGGGGGTACTAAGTTAGCCAACTGGGAAGATCGCTCTTAGCCGTAAACAGTGAGAGCCTTGATTTCAGCACTGGCTAAGGCTTGGTCAGTTTCCCAGTCCTGTGCAAAGCAGAGTAATTCCAAGATCAGAATCTTGTTTGTTTTTTCAGCCAAGGTTATGCAAAAGTTTTTTTTTTTTTTTTTTTTTTTTTAATCTAACAGCAAAGAAATTATAGAAATGATCTTCTACACATACCATGTGAATGAAACCACCCCCTCAAGTACTCAGTGGTTTGGGGCTTTTGAGGGGCCATCAAGCTTAGTGGTAAAAAAGCTTAAGTTTTCGGGGTTCAGACACCAGTTCTGCTGCTTGTGAATGGAGTCTCATTTTTCTTAGTGCAAAACAGAGATTTTTTCCTTAGTGCCAAACACCCTCAAAATTGTTGTTGTCAGGATTATGTTAATGTATTCGTTTTCAATGCAGACCACACATTACAATCACCAGTGTCTAGGTTACCACCCGGGGCCATCTGGGTCAGAGTCTCTTCTGGGGGTGAAATCCAGGCTCCATTTTCTTTTTTATTCTCCTTTGGCAATTTCAACAGGCATAATGAACAGCTTCGGTCCAGGACCACTAAATTAATACATAAGAAGTGCTTAAAAAAAAAAGTGCATAAAACAGAGCCTGGCCTATAATTAGCTCTCAGTAAATCTTAGCTGCTATCAGTATTTTTATCATTGTTAACATTATTTTTATTGGTGGCAATAGTAGTAATATTTTCTAAATGTGGCTTGGTTTCTTCTACAATAATTAAATTTTCTTTTTTTTTACACACAGAAAAAAATGACACATTGAAAAACTTGATGATAGTTTTACCACATTAAAAAAAGTAGTCAAAATAATTTCAACATTTATAACTTGTATTTTTGTAATCAGAAGAAATGTTTATTAAAAATACAAAAACACATCAAACTGACTTTAGTCAGTGTCCATGTGGAACTGCAATTCCAATGTCTTTGTCTTTCTGCGTGATATCAACTGATAAAAATTGCACTAAGCACCAATTAAATCTGCTTGCTAGATTTCTTACCAGTAATTATTTTATTTTATTTTATTTTATTTTTAAGATTTTATTTATTTATTTGACAGAGATCACAATTAGGCAGAGAGGCAGGCAGACAGACAGAGAGAGAGAGAGAGAGGAGGAAGCAGGCTCCCTGCTGAGCAGAGAGCCCGACATGGGGCTCGATCCCAGGACCCTGAGATCCATGACCCGAGCTGAAGGCAGAGGCTTTAACCCACTGAGCCATCCAGGTGCCCCTGTAATAATTTTATTTTAATAACAATAACAAAAACAAGCTACTTGAAAATGATTATTTAAATTTCTTGCATATTTTTTTCTTGTATTTAGAACCAGTTTCTCTAAGATGTTTAAAGTTGTTGTGGGCTTATAAAGAAATAATAAAATAATTCTTTAAATGAATTTTGAACAAGTTGTGGTTGTCCAAATATTTGACATTTCAGTTTAGAAGTTGGAAGGTGGGAATTCTTTGCTTTTGTTCAGAATTGAACAGCTAATTATTTTCCATTAAAAGCAAATGGACTAGTAATTTGGCTCACATAAATTCAGAATCTTCTATGTTTTGGACTAGTTTAAGAATAGATATTAACTCTTTAAATGTTTGGTAGAATTCAGCCATGAAGCTATCTGGTTCTGGACTTTTGTTTGTTGGGAGTTTTTTAATTACTGCTTCAATTTTATTGCTGGTAATCCATCCATTCAAATTTTCCATTTTTTCCTGATTCACTTTTGAGGGTTATATGTTTCTAGTAATTTATTGATTTCTTCCAGGTTGCCCAATTTTTTAACATATAATTTTTCATAATATTTTCTTATAACTCCTCTAATTCTGTGGTGTTGGTTATTATTTCTCCTCTTTAATTTTATTTGTGTCCCCTCTCTCCCTCTCTCTTTCTCTAATGAGTCTGGCTAGAGGCTTATCAATTTTATTGCTCTTTTCAAAGAGCTAGCTCCTGGTTTCATTGGTCTATTATTTTTTTAAAGTCTGTTTTATTTTTGTTCTAATCTTCATTATCTCCTTCTTTCTGGTTTTGGGTTTTGTTTGCTCTTTTTCTAACTCCTTTAGGTATAAGGTTAGGTAGTTTGTTTAAAATTTTTCTTGCTTCTTGAGGTAGGCCTGTAATCTTCTCTCTTGTAGCAGCTTTTACTGCATTCCAAAGATTTTTTTTAAAGATTTATTTAATTATTTTGAAAGAGAGATAGAGAGAGCATGTATACGTGAGAGCACATGAGGAGGGGGAGGGGCAGAGGGAGCGCGAGAGGGAGAGAATCTCAAGCAGACTCCCTACTGAGTACAGAGCGGAATGTGGGGCTTGGTCTCACAGCCCTGAGATCATGAGCTGAACCTGAATCGAGTCAGACATTTAGCCGACTAAGCCATCCAGGTGCTCCTGGATCCCAAAGATTTTGGACCATTGTGTTTTTATTTTTATTTGTTCCATGTATTTTTTGATTGCTTTCTTTTGCTGTAGGCAGGCTGGATCCAAGAACCCAGCAGGGGTCCCACAGGACCAGCCAAGAGGGTCTTTGGGTATATGCAAAGCAAAAATCAAACACAAGCTTTGAGGGAGTGAGAGCAGAATTATTGAAGAGATAGAGGAAGTACAGGTACTGGCAGAGGCTGTGAGACTCAAAAAGGAAAAGAAGAATCTCATATTTGCTTGGGGTCTGGGGTTTTTACTGAGGATTGTGGTCTGGTATACGTTACCTCCCAGGCATCCAGGAACTGGTCAGATCAAGGACAAAGGCCTGGGTGTCCTCCATAAGTTACTTGGAGCGAGCGGGTCTCGGCGCCTAGATGTCTAACCCCAGTGGTCTGGAATATGGACAAGATGGCCTCACCCAGTCCTTGCCCAGTCCTTCCTTGGATGTTATCTATCGTGCTAGAAGACTCTAAAGAAATCATTAACTCCTTGCCCCTTACAAGGAAGACATACATTATTTGTGCTATGAGGTATGTGTAAAATCAGGGTACAGGTCTGAGCAAGAACCTTCCAGGGTACAGGAAGAGGAGCAGAAAGCAGATTTTTATGGAAAACTTCAGTTGTTTCAGCCAAATACTAGGCAGAAACTTGTGCTCTCATCACCTCTTGACCTTCCTCCTAAGCCTGAAGTTTGAATTGGTGTGTGTGCCTGTTTTCACTTTATGACCTTGGTTTTCTGATTCTCCCAGGCCTGGCTTAACCATGCTAATGTCTCTCAGTGTCTGGGTTTCCCAAGGATTTCCCAGGATACTTAGTCCCCTGGAATCTGTGTGAGTGTGAAGGCATTTGAGAGCCAGCAGACCCCTGTGACAATGACTCATGGTAATTGTTGATTTATTTGCAAGCCCCCTCGCAGTGACAGGAGAGAATAGCGGGCTCAGAGAAAAACACTACCTTCTTTCCTCCCTTTGGAACAGCCCATCAGTGTGCCTTTGATCAGCTTTGTATATGTAAGTGGATTTCATTCACGAGGTGGTTCTTTCTGTGGATAGATGGTTGCTAGGATACAGAGAGTCCCAACAACATCATGGCAGCTGCCTAGTTCTTCCGCACATGGTGTGGCAGTTGAGAAATACTATATTTTATTTATTTCAATACTTTTTTGGTTAAAATTTCAAAAGCTTGAAGAAGGATCTTTCTTCTCCTGTAGATTCCATCCTTGTATAAACAGATCAATGAAAGAGGATCAAAGTTGATACTATGTAGTTGCTGATACCAATCCTATGTATTACAGGCCCTTCCCTTAAGAGGCACAGAGGCAAGAGCTACCAGGAATATTCTGGTGTTTTTCTCCCTCCCTCTGAAGTATATAGTTATTCTGTTTACTGTAGAATTTGCAACAAAAAGGAATTTAACCTCTCCATGGTCTGCAGGGAGACTGCAAAGGCTATTGTCTTTAACATTAATTTGTCCAGTATGTAGAAATGTACATCTTTTAGATTCAAGCAACATCGTTGAGAATTTTAAGAGCTCTAAGTGGATCCAAAAGTTTATTGTATTTTGGAAAGCAAATTTGAAAAAAACTGAAACTTTGATATGTCCTGGTTATCCTAATGAATCATGGCAGCAATTTCATCTAAGAAGAAAAAAAAGGTATATGAAGAAAAATTTTCATCTAAAATTTCAATGCATTTAAGAGCACCCAATAGGGAACCTGGGTGGCTCAGTGGGTTAAAGCCTCTGCCTTCGGCTCAGGTCATGGTCGCAGGGTCCTGGGATCAGCCCCGCATTGGGCTCTCTGCTCAGCGGGGAGCCTGCTTCCCCTCTCTCTCTGCCTGCCTCTCTGCCTACTTGTGATCTCTGTCTGTCAAATAAATAAATTTTTAAAAAATCTAAAAAAAAAACTTATTTAAAAAGCACCCAATAATGCCCAAGAAAAGATGATATAGGTGACTGTCTTTCTTTTTTAAAAATTTTTAACCTTTTTTTATTTTTTAAAGGTTTTATCTATTTATTTGACAGAGAGAGAGAGCACAAGCAGGGGGAGCTATAGGCAGAGGGAGAGGGAGAAGCAGGCTCCCTCTCTGATGAGAGCCCAACATGCGGCTCTATCCCAGGACCCTGGAATCATGATCTGAGCCAAAGGCAGACGGTTAACCAACTGAGCCACCCAGGCACCCTCTTTCTCCCTTCCTTCCTTCCATCCTTCTTTCCTTCCTCCCTTCCTTCCTTCCTTCCTTCATTCCTTCCTTCCTTCCTTCCTTTTTCTTTCTTTCTTTTTTTCTTTCGTTCGTTCTTTCTTTCAGATTTTATTTATTTATTTGAGAAAGAGAGAGAGAATGAGAGAGAGAGAAAGCACATGCACAAGCGGAGGAGGGGCAGAGGGAGAGGGAGAAGCAGGCTCCCCACTGAGCAGGGAGCCTAATGTGGGGCTCAATCCCAGGACCTTGGGATCATGACTGGAGCTGAAGGCACATGCTTAACCGACTGAGCCACCCAGATGCCTATACTGTCTTTCAGTATTGATATATTGTCTTCTGGAAAAGAAAGCCAAAAAGAAGCACACTGTGTGTGAATATCCCTCTTTAACGTAAACCTGGTCGGTGCACATGAAATGACCAGATTTTATCACTTCCGACAGAGAGGATGAAATGTCATTTTTGAAACAAAGGACACATTTTTTTTTTCTAAGATTTTTTATTTATTTGTCAGAGAGAGAGAGAGAGAGAGCGAGCACAGGCAGACAGAATGGCAGGCAGAGGCAGAGGGAGAAGCAGGCTCCCCGCCAAGCAAGGAGCCCGATGTGGGACTCGATCCCAGGACACTGGGATCATGACCTGAGCCGAAGGCAGCTGCTTAACCAACTGAGCCACCCAGGCATCCCCAAAGGACACATTTTAAGCAGAGTGAGTTGTGGTTGGTGCATTACCCAAGTGAATTGAACTTGTCACCAAAAATGGGGGGCAGTTGCAGACAGGTGATTCTGGTGTCACTTTGCTTGTTGTCTTATTTTGCATGAAAGCGTCCCCTACCCTCTGTCGATGTGCTGTGCCTGGCAGGTTGTGTTAGGTCTCAGTTTTTTAAATGGGTAAGGTTCTGTCCGTTATGTAGCTGATATGAGCTGCCCCTGCTTACCTCATAGGATTTTATGAAGACTCAGTTAATTAATTCATGTAAGGTGCTTACAATCTTGCCTGATTTAGTGAGTTTCCACTAGATACTAGCTGTTACTTTCTACCAAAGACCATAAGCTGCGACATTAGGAACATCTTCGCTTTGTGAAATTTTTCTAATGCCATTTCTTCAAATTTGTAATGATGCTTAAAGAAATCTGAAGTTAGTGTCTTGGGATGAACAAGGCCTCACCATCATCTTACCCACTCTTCTCTGTTATTTGTCATTATCCTTGATGGTAAAGTATGGCACAAAATCCCCAATTCATTATTTTTTCCCAAGTAATTATTCTATTTGTCATATTTGCTTTCAACATTCTGAAGAAATTATATGAAGCATTTTTCCTCTCTATTTCTATAGCTATGCATGCAGCTGGGGCCTAGGACTAAGTACTGGCCAGGGTGGAATTAATAAGAACAATGAAACTGGACTCAGAAAACATCTAGAGACCAACACTTCTTGATTTTCTTTTGTTTTTATCTATTTGTTTAGGGATGCTCAGAATGTAGTATCCATAGGCAAATATTTATTTGTTTCACTTTGCAATTTGGGAAACATTCTTTTAAAGGCAGTTAAAGAAGATAATTGTGTTAGTTATAGATGAGACCCACACCACATTTTGTACCTCTAATAATTTTTTTCCAGATGTAATCAGTTTGATGAATTTTCTAGACTTCATCCAGAGGGCTGAGCATACATCACGGCAAGGGTGGGCATTGTTTTTTTCAGGTTAAGGTTTTATTTCCTTTTGTAGAGCTCATAGTGACACATTATTAACTTGGTGTTTGAAGTTGAGAGAAGCAGAAAGAAGAAAACATTTCACAGAAAATAGGAGTTAAGGTGAATAGCATCTATTTATGAATTTACCACAAACTTAGGCTTCTTCACAAAATGTTCCAGACAAGGAAACTATTGAATTCTGTAAGACCAGCAGGATAGGAATTGAATTGTTAATGTTAGATTAGAAAGACCTAGAAGATCATGTATCCAGTGGCCTCCTGTTACTGCTGAGAAGCTGAGATCCAGAGGGGCGAAGTAATTCACTAGGATTCTGTAATACTTTGAACTCAGGACCCTGGACTCATAAAATTTACCATGTATGTGCCACCTCCCATGACTGATAGTTGAAAGCCCACCAGTGTAATGATTAGTTCTCCCTTACCTAAAAGTATTAATAATATTAGGTTGGTTTAGGTTAAGTCTCTTAATATGTCTAGTTGTTTATATTTAAAGCACCTTGAAAGTAGGACTAAGGTTTCCTTTTATATAAATTATACCAATAAGTTAATTCAAATCAATTCAACAAATGTCTACTGAACATCAATTATGTGTTTAGAATGACAGTGTTAATATCACTGATCCAAATGCCCAGGGTCTCCTGAGGGGACAGTGGGGTTCCCAGCTCAGAGAGCCAGATGTGGAGTGTTTACCTGATGACTTATGGACCATATTAGTTGGATTTACCAAAACCAACTTTGACAAAATCCGACAAGTGGCTTAAAAACCTTCCTGCAAAGGAACTAAAGATTGCAGACAATGCTACTAATTCAAGCTCAAGAGAATAATGAGGGAAGAACAGAAGGACACTTTTCTTTTTCCTAGAATAAGCTCTTTCTTGGTTGCATAAGAGACAAAAACAATGCAAGTCTCTTTAGACTTGACAAAAAATAAGAAAAAAACTTAATAAGAAGATAGTCTGAAAACTGGATTAAATTTATTAATATTAGCGATGAACCACACAGGTGTAAAATTTGCCTTGAAATGTTAGCTAACGGTAACATGAAGCCTTCAGGACAAGCAAGATATTTTAAAATGAGTATCCAGGAATGCAAAATGACTTTTTCTGATTTTTACAGCTGTGTTCAAAGTTTGGATATATAGGACTCTATTTACTAAGCTTAATGACAAAAATTTAGAAGGCTCTCAAGATTTCTGACATTACAACAAAAATAGAAAAGCCTCTTACTATTAGTGAAATTCGTATTTCTCCTGCTTCCTGCTGTGGTAGAACACAGCTAAAATAATACATGGAAAACCGCATAACAACAGATTAAAATGTGTTCTTTTGTCAGCAAACATTGTTGAAAACTTCACAGAAAGCATTACTGAAATTTTGAAGAGAAAGTATTATAAAAATTATGGAGTTGAGTAAAAATAAAGATGTTTCTAAATATAGCTTGGCTTATGGCTTTTTCCAGAAAGTAATAGTCAACACTTAAATGACTACTCATTATATGTGAGGAAAAATTCTAAGCATGTGGCATGAAATAATTTGTTTAGTTTTCATAATAATTCTATGAGGTAAGTACTATTACCATCTCCATTTAAAGATGACGAAACCGATACGCAGAGAGGTTAAGTAATGAGCTAAACTTCAGACAGCTAATAATTAGTGGTGCTGGGAAACAATCAACAGGGGCTTTCTGTCTCCAGTGCTAGTGATCTTAGCCACTCTTGCATTCGTCTTTGTTTCAACAATGAAATGCACAAGGAATGAATACTTTTTCATTAACCAATAAAGGAAAAATGCATCAGAGAGGAAATTTCCCCCATAGTCAATGACTTCTTTATCTATTGACAAATGTGTTATGAAAAAAAGTAGTAGAAGTGTACCCAGTGCCAATGAAACCATTGAATTTACTGGCATATCAGCAAAAAAGATTCTTAGGTAAGATCACAGCCGGCCCTATACCACAGTCCTTGGCAGTCTCCCAGGGCAGCAGTGTTGTCAAGAAATTTAAACTAGAACTGCACAAAGTGCAGTGGGATATCACTGATGACTTGACTTCTCTAAAACAAGACTAAACTGGATTCTTTGTGATACTTTGTATTGGATGGGGGGGGGGGTAACCATGAACCTATTCTTTCCATAGGCTTGCCATAGAGCATCCTCAAGGCAAAGCACGCAAGAGAGCTAGTGTTACATAGTTTTCTTTTCCTTTTTATTTCTTTTCCTTTTTTATTTCTTTTCTTTTCTTTTTTTTTTTTTAAGATTTTGTTTATTTATTTGACAGACAGCAAGAGAAGTAGTGGGAGAGGAAGAAACAGGGTTCCTGCCAAGCAGGGAGCCAGATGTGGGGCTTGATCCCAGGACTCTGGGATCATGACTTGAGGCCAAGGCAGACACTTAACCAACTGAGCCACCCAGGATCCCATAGTTTTCTTTCTAAAAAAGAATAAGTGTTTCAGTGTGTTTTTGTTGTTGTTGTCTTACCTTTTCTGTGATGACAAATAGATGTTACTAGTATGCCACTCAAAAAAATAAAATCAGACATTATTCCCCTTCAAACTGAAGGTGATGTTCTAACAATGAGGAAGTAACTGCTGATGTTAAGAAACTTGTGTATGAAGAGAGCACTTGAAAACAGGTGTTTAGAAAAATCTCCATTGCTATGTGATTAGGTTATTGAACAACCTAATGTCAGTATGCCACCTATTAAAAATTCTTACGTCTGCACTCTTATAAAACAACAACAACCTTGTGAGCAGAGTTTTTGGAACTTTAAAAAAACTTCTAAATAATTTTTGTTCTTTTTAATTGGTAAAAATAGAAAATATGACACTTTCTGGTTAGTTTTCATTTACTGGTTGAAATCTAGGAAGATAGAGATTTGCTAGCCTAATTCAATAAAATCTGTGAATGATGTATTTTGTTATTTTGTGTATACAGCCAGTGAAGGAAGTTCTTCCATTTGACATAAATATAATTGTGAAATATGTTTGTCTCTGACAGCTATCTAAGTATCAAAACATTGAAATTTAAGCCAAATTTTTTAATTCTTATGTTACATTCAGTCTTTTTAGTAAACATAGACTAATCAGAAGGTATTGCATAATCTCAATTTTTCACATGCACAGGGACTTTTAGGGCTGTGGGATATCACCAGCTGGAAATGTTCAGCAGAGAGTAGGAAATATAGTAGAAAAACACAGAAGACAGATAAAAATAGGTATTTCTAAGTCTTATCATGTGTGTGTTTGAGGGTATGTGTGAACATCTGGAAAAACTTTTCTAATGCTTTAATGTTGGTGAAAGCAGTTTAGTCTGGTAGCAGCAGTCTTTAAATGAAATTGAGCATATTTTATGCCGACAGGATGAGAGATATTCAAACATGCTTATTTGAGACGAGGGATTACCTACAGCACAGGAACCTTATAACAGGATTCACTGTTCTATAAAACTGCATTTTTATGAATTTTTAAAAAGTTACACTGAGCTGTGGTATTAATCAGGAGATAGATACATATATTAATGGAATGGACTAGAATGTCCAGAAATGGACTTGAGGTAATATGGTCATTTGATCTTTAACAAAAGTGCATAAGCAATTCAGTGGAGAAAGGATAGTCTTTTCAACAAATGATGTAGGACCAAGTAGGTACCTATGAGCAAAATAATGAACCTCAACCTGAACCACCTACCTTTGCAAAGATGAACTCAAAATAGATCATAGATCTAAATTTAAGATGTAAAACTATAAAATTGTTAGGGGAAAAAAAGGGAGAAATCTCTGTCGTGGGGTTAACAGTTCTTAGAAATGACACCAAAAGCATGATAAACAGAAGAGAAAAAAAAGTTGATAAATTGTACCTCACCAAAATGAAAACTTTTGCTCTGCCAAAGGCAGTGTCAAGAGGATGAAAAGACATGCTGCCTGCTGGAAGAAAACATTTGCAATTCACGTATCTGACAAAGCACTTGTATCCAAAGTGTATTTTTTTTTTTAAAGATTCTATTTATTTACTTGACAGAGATCACAAGTAGGCAGAGAGGCAGGCAGAGAGGGAGGCAGAGAGGGAGGAGGAAGCAGGCTCCCCGCCAAGCAGAGAGCCCGATGCAGGGCTCCATCCCAGGACCCCGGGATCACGACCTGAGCGGAAGGCAGAGGCTTTTACCCACTGAGCCACCCAGGCGCCCCCCAAAGTGTATTTTTTAAAAATCTTTCAAATGAGACAGTAAGAAAACAAATAACATAGCTAAAACTAGGCAAAGGATTTAAGCAGTTTCTTCACCAAAGAGAATATAAGGATGCTAATTAAGTCCATGTAAAGATGCTCAACATTATTAATTGTTATAGACTGAATGCAGCCTATGTTTATGTTTTAATTTCTGGAACTTGTAGATGTTACCTTATATGGCAAAAGGGACTCTGCAAATGTGATCTTGCGATGGGGTGGTTATCCTGGACTATTTAAGTGGATCCTAAAGGTAATCATCAGTGTCCTTATAAGAGGGAGGCAAGAACATGCAAGGGGGAAGAAGACAGTGTAAGTGGAGAGAAATTTGAAGAGTCTGCACCACTGGCTTTAAAAATGGGGAAGGAATACACTAGATATAGGGAATACATATATATGGGGTGCATTATATTATAAAATTAGAGATTCAGTTATCCAGATGATGTAATTGTAGGAATCCATTTAAAGGGACCCACTTTAAAAACTCATTATTATTATTATTATGTAAGTTTCGGTATATAGCTTTATAATATGACATCTGCATATAATGAAGTCATCACCACCACAAGTCTAGTTACCATCCATCCCAAATGGTTCACCCCCTTCCCCTCTAGTAACCACTAGTCTGTTCTCTGCATTTATGTTTGTTTTATTTTTTGCCTCCCTCCTGCCTGCCTTCCTTTTTTCTTTCCTCCTTTTCTTTTCTTCTCTTCTTTTCTTTCCTTTTGTTTTTCCTTCTCTTCTGTTCCCTTCCCTTCTTTTCTTTCCCCTTCTCTTCTCTTCCCTTCCCTTCTTCCTTCCCTTCCCTTCCCTTCCCTTCCCTTCCCTTCCCTTCCTTCCTCATTCCAGATAGGAATAGAATTTCTCTGTCTGACTTTTTGCATACCATAATACCCTCTAGGTCCATTTATGCTGTCACAAATAGCAAGATTTTACTTTTTGTGGCTGAGTACTATTCCGTTCTGTACATCTATGTACCATATCTTTATTCATTCATGTATTGATGGACACTCCATTTGTTTTCTTACAGTGGTGATTGTAAATAATGCTATAGTAAACATAGGGGTGCATATATCTTTTGAATTAACATTTTTGTGTTATTTTGATAAATATCCAGAAATGGAATAGCTGGCTCCTATGGTAGTTCTACTTTTAATTTTTTGAGGAATCTGCCTACTGGTTTTTGTAGTGACTACACCAATTTATAGTCCCAACAGTGTATGAAGTTTCCTTTTTCTTCACCTCCTCACCAACATTTGTTACACTTGCTATTCATTGTCTTTTTGATAATAGCTATTCTTTTTTTTTTTTTTTTAACTTTTTTTTTGGCTGAATTATTATTATTTTTTAATTTATTTTCAACATAACAGTATTCATTGTTTTTGTACCACACCCAGTGCTCCATGCAATCCGTGCCCTCTCTAATACTCACCACCTGGTTCCCCCAACCTCCTACCCCCCCACCTCTTCAAACCCTTCAGGTTGTTTTTCAGAGTCCACAGTCTCTCATTGTTCACCTCCCCTTCCAATTTCCCCCAACTCCCTTCTCCTAACTCCCCATGTCCTCCATGCTATTTGTTATGCTCCACAAATAAGTGAAACCATATGATAATTGACTCTCATAGCTATTCTGACTGGTGTGAGGTGTTATCTCATGGTTTCCATTTGCAATTCCCTAGTATAATTAGTGATGTTGAGTATATTTTCATGTGTCTTTTGGCCATCTTTAGGTCTCCTTTGGAGAAATGTTGACTCAGATTCTCTCCCTACTTTTAAATAGGGTTGGTTTTTTTGTTGTTGAATTGTAGTTCTCTGTACATTTTGCATATTTGCATCTTATCAGATACCTGGTTTGCAAATATCTTCTCCCATTCAGTAGGTCCCTTATCAGTCGATGGTGCTTTCCTATGGTGTGCAGAGCTTTTATTTGATGTAGTCCCATTGTTTATTTTTGCTTTTGTTACTCTTGCCTTTGGAGTCTGATCCATAAAGATGGCACTTAGACCACCATTAAGAAGCTTAGCTCTTATGTTTTCTTCTAGGAATTTTATGGTTTCAGGTCTTGCATCCAAGTCTTTAATCTATTTGGAATTAATTTTTGTGTATGGTATAAATAGTAGCATAGTTTCACTCTTTTGCATGTGGCTGTACGAGTTTTCCCAACACCATTTATTAAAGAGATTGTTCTTTCTCTCTGTAGGCTCTTGGCTCCTTTGTTAAAGGGATCCACTTTCTAATCAGTTCCTGGAACGTGAATGCAGAGAATCTGGCCTTAGGGTGAACATGCCTAGAGCAGTGTTTCCTAGAATGGGTTTCTTAACACAGTTGAACTATGAGACAGTGCCTGGTAAGAGTTCCTGTTAAATTCAATTGGAAATAAACAGTATAGCATGATATTTAAAAGCTAGACTCTGTGACCAGAAAGATATGACTTTATTACATATAAATAATATAAATCTGTTATTTATTGGCCACGTGACTATGACAAATTAACTGCTCTAAACTTCAGTTTCTTCTTCTATACGGTGAAAATGCCGAGAGCCCCTACCTCCCAGTGTTACCCAATTAAATGAAATAATGCATCCAATGAGCTACCCTAGTGATAACACCCAAGATGTTGGCTATTATTATTCTGGTGATATTCACCACCTACCTTCTTGGAGCATCAGAAAGTGTCATGGCACATTAAAAACCTCTGTGAGGCCACTCCCACCAGTTCAGAAACAAAACAATTTTTTAGAATCTTCTAGTCTCAGTATCCCGAGAACCTGGAAGTGGACCTCTTAAGCTTGATGACGCGAATCGGGCTGAGGGTTAGGTAGGGGCTACTTTCTGCTTTAGATGACACATGTCCACCACCGCTGTGGGACTAGGTGGCAAACTTCACTCACGTATTCCAGGAAGCAAAATTGAGCCCCAGAGCTTGTCTTACAGAATTAAGATTTAAAATTCACCTCTCTGGCTCCCCTTTCCAGATGTATTATTTCTGGGTCACTTGGTGTCTCTCTCACCTGCCTTGAATGTTGACAGTAATGAATATGCTGAGAAGAAAGCTATGATTACTCTCAAATTAAATATATGCCCTTTCACGTACAGTAATTAAAAAAAAAAAAAAAAAACAAAAAGCCAAGAGATGGAGATGGACTTTTAGAATGAAATAAAACCTCCTACCTTCTTAAAACCCAAGTTACCGCTCAAGTCAGCCCCTTGAAAGGCAGTAATAAATGACTTTTATCAGGAGTTTATGAGGGGAGCAGTGAGAGGAAGTGTGAAGCTTTCTTCCATCAGGTCTATCAGTTTATTTATTTATTTTTTTAAGATTTTATTTATTTGACAGAAAGAGCACAAGTTGGGCGAAGAGCAGAGGGAGCAGGAGAAACAGGAGAAGCTCCCTGATCAGCAGGGAGCCCAATGGCACTTGATCCTAGAACCTTGGGATTATGACCTCAGCTAAAGGCAGACACTTAACTGACTGAGCCACCCAGGTGCCCCAGGTCTGTCAGTTTAAATCTACATTCTTTTTCCATGTTGGTGTTGAATCCTGCAGGTCCAGAGCTCCCTTTTCACTGTCTGTCCTGTGAACCTTCAGTCTATCTCCGGATTTAGAGCTGGATACCAGAGGTGGGGAGAGCAGGGTACCATGTTGGCTTGAGAGACGACAAGGATTTGCTGTTAATCGGGTTGCAGGATGTTTCTGTGTTATCCAGGTCCTGTGAGTCTTTGCCCCCAGGATGGGACCTTCGCTTTCTCCTTTCATTGACCTCTGTGAGGCCACTCCCACCAGTTCAGAGCCTCTGATGAGGTGCTTCTTTGAAATACTCTGTTTCTGCTGCCTACTTCAATCAAAACCTGCTTGTCCTAACTGACCTCTGAACCAGTTCTTGGAGTCATTAATAAAAGTCATCAGTGTGCTGCAAACATTCTGTCCTCCTTCCTAATTTCTGCAGATCCCTTACGAATCCCCAAGGTTGAGTAGTCAGAGGTTCTGATTGGTTTGCTGTGATCTGTTTGCTGTCTTTGGGTTTGTATTCCTTAGAAATGATGTTTGGTTTTCTATGCACTTCCCTTTTGCTGAATGGCACCCAAAATAAACAGCACAGATTTTCACAGGGGCAAGTTTAGCTGTTCAAATATGCATACCCTGCTGACATTCAAATCCATGGATTGTACCACATACCAATGTGTACAGAGTCACTGACAGGTCTGAAAAACCTTAACTGATTTATCATTTCCAGTGGTAATATAGAATGACTATTCCACCAACACTGATTCTCAAAGTCTTTCATTCTTTAAAAAAACTGTATTACATTTCAGGTCTACAGATACTTACCCAGGCCCTGGGCTGACAAAATGATGCTAACAGTGTAGGAAAAGAAATGAACAGTGTTTTGAGGGAAGTGGAATTAAAATCAGTTACATAGGGTGCCTGGGTGGCTCAGTCAGTTAAGCATCTGCCTTTGGCTCTGATCATGATCCTGGGTCCTGGGATAGAGTCCCGCATGGAGCTCCCTACTCATCGGGGAGTCTGCTTCTCTTTCTCCCTCTGTTCCTCCATCCCCTCCCCTGCCCCTCTGCTTGTGCTCTCTCGATCACTCTCCCTCTCAAATAAATAAATAAATAAAGTCTTTTAAAAAATAAAAATAATCTAAAATCAGTTACATAAGTAAAATGAAGATTGTAACTCAGACCAAGGCAGGAGAAAGGACAATATTCGGCTGCTAATTCCAACACAAACACCAACCAGTGGTGGGTCCTTGGGAAACATCACTGAATTTCCTCATTTGAACTAGATCTATGATTTCCAATTTACCAAGTGTAAGAATCATCTGGAGTGTCTATTAAAAACACAGATTGCTAGCCCTCAGCCTAGCCCTACTGAATTGGAATCTCAAGGGAGGGGATCTGCAAAAAGACACACACACTCACAGCACCCTGTGTGATTCCTTTGAACAATTTTGGGGAACACTGAATTATGTAATATTTCAGTTCTAAGAGACTATGATAAACCCTGGATGCCATGATTCACCAGTGAATGGGAAAAATCTGAAGAGAATATTCAGATTAATATTAATTCATACTTAGTAATTTAATATTTTCTATTTATTTTTTGAAAAGTTACTAAAGTTAATGTTATGGTTTGTGTTTTAGGGATCTAGGTATTCTTCAGATTTTTCTTTTCATTTTTTTTTTAAAGATTTTGTCTATTTATTTGACAGAGAGAGATCGCAAGTAGGCAGAGAGGCAGGCAGAGAGAGTGGGGGAAGCAGGCTCCCCCTGAGCAGACAGCCAGACACGGGGCTCGATCCCAAGACCCTGAGATCATGACCTGAGCTGAAGGCAGAAGCCTAACCCACTGAGCCACCCAGGCGCCCCAGATTTTTCTTTTCTCTTTGATTTATTCATTGTAATATCTGGCCTATCTAGTCCATGGTGTTCTGTTAAGCATAAATGAGATCAGGATGTGAAAATTTGTTGCTATCATTATTATTATTATTACTGCTATTAGTATAATAACTGTAGGATTGACTCTGATTTTACGAATCTGTAGTATCTACGGGTGTCTTCAGCTTTGTTCTTATGGTTGAAGCCAGACAAATGAGCAAAACACAATTATTTCTTTATTTATTAAAAAATTTTGAGTATGAGAGGAGTCAAGATGGCGGAGAAGTAGCAGGCTGAGACTACTTCAGGTAGTGGGAGATCAGCTAAATAGCTTATCTAAAGATTGCAAACACCTACAAATCCAACGGGAGATTGAAGAGAAGAACAACAGCAATTCTAGAAACAGAAAATCAACCACTATCTGAAAGGTAGGACTGGCGGAGAAGTGAATCCAAAGCGACTGGAAGATAGACCGTGGGGGGAGGGGCTGGCTCCCGGCGAGCGGCGGAGCAACGGAGCACAAAATCAGGACTTTTAAAAGTCTGTTCCGCTGAGGGACATCGCTCCAGAGGCTTAACTGGGGTGAAGTCCAGGTGGGGTCAGCGCGGCCTCAGGTCCCATAGGGTCACAGAAGGATCGGGGGTGTCTGAGTGTCGCAGAGCTTACCGGTATTAGAACAGGGAAGCCGGCTACAGAGACAGAGCCGAGGAGTGAGCTCTAAGCTCGGGGTTACCTTGAACCGGTTGCAGGCTCGGTCAGCTCGGAGCGTGGCCGGAGGCCAGGGTGACGGGAGTCATTGGGCGCTGTTCTCTGAGGGCGCACGGAGGAGTGGGGCCCCGGGCTCTCGGCTCCTCCGGGCCGGAGACCGGGAGGCCGCCATCTTCATTCCCGCCCTCTGGACTCTACGGAAAGCGCTCAGGGAACAAAAGCTCCCGAAAGCAAACCCAGCAAACTCGAGCGGATTACTCAGCCCGGCCCCGGGTAAGGGCGGTGCAACTCCGCCTGGGGCAAAGACGCTTGAGAATCACTACAACAGGCCCCTCCCCCAGAAGATCAACAAGAAACCCAGCCAGGACCAAGTTCACCTACCCAGGAGTGCAGTTTCAACACCAAGGAGAGCGGTGGAATTCCAGAGGAGGAGAAAGCAAAGCACGGAACTCATGGCTTTCTCCCCATGATTCTTTAGGCTTGCAGTTAATTTCATTTTTTTTTTCTTTTTCAATTTTTTTTTCTCTTCTTCTGCTAAATTTTTTTAACTTTTACCGTTTTCTTTTTTAACGTTTTTTAAATAGTTTATCTAATATATATATATATATTTTTTCCCTTTTATATTTTTTCTTTATCGGCTTTCTTTTTTTAATAGTTTTTTTTTTCTTTCTGAACCCCTTTTTATCCGCCTTCTCCCCCCTCACGATTTGGGATCTCTTCTGATTTGGCTAAAGCATATTTTCCTGGGGTTGTTGCCACCCTTTTAGTATTTTACTTGCTCCTTCATATACTCTTATCTGGACAAAATGACAAGGCGGAAAAATTCACAACAAAAAAAAAGAACAAGAAGCAGTACCAAAGGCTAGGGACCTAATCAATACAGACATTGGTAACATGTCTGATATAGAGTTCAGAATGACGATTCTCAGGGTTCTAGCCGGGCTTGAAAAAGGCATGGAAGATATTAAAGCAACCCTCTCGGGAGATATAAAAGCCCTTTCTCGAGAAATAAAAGAACTAAAATCTAACCAAGTTGAAATCAAAAGAGCTATTAATGAGGTGCAATAAAAAATGGAGGCTCTCACTGCTAGGATAAATGAGGCAGAAAAAAGAATTAGCGATATAGAAGACCAAATGACAGAGAATAAAGAAGCTGAGCAAAAGAGGGACAAACAGCTACTGGACCACGAGGGGAGAATTCGAGAGTTAAGTGACACCATAAGATGAAACAACATTAGAATAATTGGGATTCCAGAAGAAGAGGAAACAGAGAGGGGAGCAGAAGGTATGTTGGAGAGAATTATTGGAGAGAATTTCCCCAATATGGCAAAGGGAACAAGCATCAAAATCCAGGAGGTTCAGAGAACCCCCCTCAAAATCAATAAGAATAGGTCCACACCCCGTCACCTAATAGTAAAATTGACAAGTCTTAGTGACAAAGAAAAGATCCTGAAAGCAGCCCGGGAAAAGAAGTCTGTAACGTACAATGGTAAAAATATTAGATTGGCAGCAGACTTATCCACAGAGACCTGGCAGGCCAGAAAGAGCTGGCATGATATATTCCGAGCACTAAACGAGAAAACCATGCAGCCAAGAATACCATATCCAGCTAGGCTATCATTGAAAATAGAAGGAGAGACTAAAAGCTTCCAGGACAAACAAAAACTGAAAGAATTTGCAAACACCAAACCAGATCTACAGGAAATATTGAAAGGGGTCCTCTAAGCAAAGAGAGACCCTAAAAGTAGTAGATCAGAAAGAAACAGAGACAATATACAATAACAGTCACCTTACAGGCAATACAATGGCACTAAATTCATATCTCTCAATAGTTATCCTGAATGTTAATGGGCTAAATGCCCCAATCAAAAGACACAGGGTATCAGAATGGATAAAAAAACAAAACCCATCTATATGTTGCCTACAAGAAACTCATTTTAGACCCGAAGACGCCTCCAGATTTAAAGTGAGGGGGTGGAAAAGAATTTACCATGCTAATGGACAACAGAAGAAAGCAGGAGTGGCAATCCTTATATCAGATCAATTAGATTTTAAGCCAAAGACTATAATAAGAGATGAGGAAGGACACTATATCATACTCAAAGGAACTGTCCAACAAGAAGATCTAACAATTTTAAATATCTATGCCCCTAACGTGGGAGCAGCCAACTATATAAGCCAATTAATAACAAAATCAAAGAAACACATCGACAAGAATACAATAATAGTAGGGGATTTTAACACTCCCCTCACTGAAATGGACAGATCATCCAAGCAAAAGATCAACAAGGAAATAAAGGTCTTAAATGACACACTGGACCAGATGGACATCACAGATATATTCAGAACATTTCATCCCAAAGCAACAGAATACACATTCTTCTCTAGTGCACATGGAACATTCTCCAGAATAGATCACATTCTTGGTCCTAAATCAGGTCTCAAACAGTATCAAAAGATTGGGATCATTCCCTGCATATTTTCAGACCACAATGCTCTGAAGCTAGAACTCAATCACAAGAGGAAATTTGGAAAGAACCCAAATACATGGAGACTAAACAGCATCCTTCTAAAGAATGAATGGGTCAACCAGGAAATTAAAGAAGAATTGAAAAAATTTATGGAAACAAATGATAATGAAAACACAACGGTTCAGAATCTGTGGGAACAACAAAGGCAGTCCTGAGAGGAAAATATATAGTGGTACAAGCCTTTCTCAAGAAACAAGAAAGGTCTCAGGTACACATCCTAACCCTACACCTAAAGGAGCTGGAAAAGAACAAGAAAGAAAGCCTAAACCCAGCAGGAGAAGAGAAATCATAAAGATCAGAGCAGAAATCAATGAAATAGAAACCAAAAAACAATAGAACAAATCAACGAAACTAGGAGCTGGTTCTTTGAAAGAATTAATAAGATTGATAAACCCCTGGCCAGACTTATCAAAAAGAAAAGAGAAAGGACCCAAATAAAATCATGAATGAAAGAGGAGAGATCACAACCAACACCAAAGGAATACAGACAATTATAAGAACATACTATGAGCAACTCTACGCCAACAAATTTGACAATCTGAAAGAAATGGATGCATTCCTAGAGACATATAAACTACCACAACTGAACCAGGAAGAAATAGAAAGCCTCAACAGACCCATAACCAGTAAGGAGATTGAAAGAGTCTTCAAAAATCTCCAAACAAACAAAAGCCCAGGGACAGACGGCTTCCCGGGGGAATTCTACCAAACATTTAAGGAAGAACTAATTCCTATTCTCCTGAAACTGTTCCAAAAAATAGAAATGGAAGGAAAACTTCCAAACTCATTTTATGAGGCCAGCATCACCTTGATCCCAAAACCAGACAAGGATCCCATCAAAAAAGAGAACTACAGACCAATATCCTTGATGAACACAGATGCAAAAATTCTCGCCAAAATACTAGCCAATAGGATTCAACAGTACATTAAAAGGATTATTCACCACGACCAAGTGGGATTTATTCCAGGGCTGCAAGGCTGGTTCAACATCCGCAAATCAATCAATGTGATACAACACATTAATAACAGAAAGAACAAGAAAAACCATACGATACTCTCCATAGATGCTGAAAAAGCATTTGACAAAGTACAGCATCCCTTCCTGATCAAAACTCTTCAAAGTGTAGGGATAGACGGCACATACCTCAATATTATCAAAGCCATCTATGAAAAAACCACCGCAAATATCATTCTCAATGGAGAAAAACTGAAAGCTTTTCCGCTAAGGTCAGGAACACGGCAGGGATGTCCGTTATCACCACTGCTATTCAACATAGTACTAGAAGTCCTAGCCTCAGCAATCAGACAACAAAAGGAAATTAAAGGCATCCAAATCGGCAAAGAAGAAGTCAAACTATCACTCTTTGCAGATGATATGATACTATATGTGGAAAACCCAAAAGACTCCACTCCAAAACTGCTAGCACTTGTACAGGAATTCAGTAAAGTGTAAGGATATAAAATCAATGCACAGAAATCAGTTGCATTTCTCTACACCAATGACAAGACAGAAGAAAGAGAAATTAAGGAGTCCATCCCATTTACAATTGCACCCAAAACTATAAGATACCTAGGAATAAACCTAACCAAAGAGGCTAAGAATCTATACTCAGAAAACTATAAAGTACTCATGAAAGAAATTGAGGAAGACACAAAGAAATGGGAAAATGTTCCATGCTCCTGGATTGGAAGAATAAATATTGTGAAAATGCCTATGCTACCTAAAGCAATCTATACATTTAATGCAATTCCTATCAAAGTACCATCCATTTTTTTTCAAAGAAATGGAACAAATAATCCTAAAATTTATATGGAACCAGAAAAGACCTCGAATAGCCAAAGGAATATTGAAAAAGAAAGCCAAAGTTGGTGGCATCACAATTCCGGACTTCAAGCTCTATTACAAAGCTGTCATCATCAAGACAGCATGGTACTGGCACAAAAACAGACACATAGATCAATGGAACAGAATAGAGAGCCCAGAAATAGACCCTCAACTCTATGGTCAACTCATCTTCGACAAAGCAGGAAAGAATGTCCAATGGAAAAAACACAGCCTCTTCAATAAATGGTGTTGGGAAAATTGGACAGCCACATGCAGAAAAATGAAATTGGATCATTTCCTTACACCACACACGAAAATAGACTCAAAATGGATGAAGGACCTCAATGTGAGAAAGGAATCCATCAAAATCCTTGAGGAGAACACAGGCAGCAACCTCTTCGACCTCAGCCGCAGCAACATCTTCCTAGGAACATCGCCAAAGGCAAGGGAAGCAAGGGCAAAAATGAACGATTGGGATTTTATCAAGATCAAAAGCTTTTGCACAGCAAAGGAAACAGTGAACAAAACCAAAAGACAACTGACAGAATGGGAGAAGATATTTGCAAATGACATATCAGATAAAGGGCTAGTGTCCAAAATCTATAAGGAACTTAGCAAACTCAACACCCAAAGAACAAATAATCCAATCAAGAAATGGGCAGAGGACATGAACAGACATTTCTGCAAAGAAGACATCCAGATGGCCAACAAACACATGAAAAAGTGCTCCATATCACTCGGCATCAGGGAAATACAAATCAAAACCACAATGAGATATCACCTCCCCAGTCAGCATGGCTAAAATTAACAAGTCAGGAAATGACAGATGCTGGCGAGGATGCGGAGAAAGGGGAACCCTCCTATACTGTTGGTGGGAATGCAAGCTGGTGCAACCACTCTGGAAAACAGCATGGAGGTTCCTCAAAATGTTGAAAATAGAACTACCCTATGACCCAGCAATTGCACTGCTGGGTATTTGCCCTAAAGATACAAATGTAGTGATCCGAAGGGGCACGTGCACCCGAATGTTTATAGCAGCAATGTCTACAATAGCCAAACTATGGAAAGAACCTAGATGTCCATCAACAGACGAATGGATAAAGAAGAAGTGGTATATATACACAATGGAATACTATGCAGCCATCAAAAGAAATGAAATCTTGCCATTTGCGACGACGTGGATGGAACTAGAGGGTATCATGCTTAGCGAAATAAGTCAATCGGAGAAAGACAACTATCATATGATCTCCCTGATATGAGGGAGAGGAGATGCAACATGGGGGGTTAAGGGGGTAGGAGAAGAGTAAATGAAACAAGATGGGATTGGGAGGGAGACAAACCATAAGTGACTCTTAATCTCACAAAACAAACATAGGGTTGATGGGGGGAGGGGGGTTGGGAGGGGGTGGTGGGGTTATGGATATTGGGGAGGGTATGTGCTATGGTGAGTGCTGTGAAGTGTGTAAACCTGGCGATTCGCAGACCTGTATCCCTGGGGATAAAAATATATGTTTATAAAAAATAAAATTAAAAAAAAATAAAAAAAATTAAAAAAAATAATAATAAAATGAAAAAAAATTTTTGAGTATTGATTATGTACAAAGCATTATGTTACAGTCTGTTTAGATGTTTAGAGTGCCTTTTCTTTCTTTCCTTTTTTTTTTTTAAAGCTGGAAACCTCCCATTTAGTAATACTTTTATTTATTTTTTTAAAAGTTGTATTTAATTCTTTTGTAACTTCTATACCCAAGTGGGGCTCAAACTCATGACTCTGAGATGAAGTATAATACTTTTATTTTTTTTTAAAGATTTTATTTATTTATTTGACACAGAGAGAGAGACAGGGAGAGAGGGAATATAAGCAGGGGGAGTGGGAGAGGGAGAAGCAGGCTTCCCACTGAGCAGGGAGCCTGATGTGGGGCTCGATCCCAGGACCCTGGATCATGATCCGAGTTGAAGACAGACGTTTAATGACCAAGCCACCCAGGTGCTCCCCCACCAATTTTTAAAATGTTTTTAATGAATAAAAAGTTTTATTGGTCTTATCAATGTATCAGTGCACTATAAAATTAATAATATGGGCACATTTATTCAGTTTATAGAGAATGTATGACACACATTTCAAAGAAATGATTCCTAGTGCTAAATCTACAGTCTGACAGATCAGTAGCTCTCAGTTTAGGATGTCTTTTGTATGCCTTCTTCTCCTCTAGGACATATTGCTTTGGGAGAAATGAGTTACACCAACGTTTTCATCCCAGGGTTCAAACCTGAATAGTGGCACAAGACTATGTAGTGAGACCTCGGTTTTAGGAATCAACAATGACAAATTATACTTATGTAGAGCTCCACAATTAACAAAATTCTTTCTCATCTAAAATTTTATTTCTGGGATCCCTGGGTGGCTCAGTCAGTTAGGCGTCTGCCTTTGGTTCAGGTCATGATCCTAGGATCCTGGGATCAAGCCTCACTTTGGGGTCCTTGCTCAGTTCCTCCCTCTCATTCATGCTCTCTCTCTCTCTCTCAAAATAAATAAATTCTTAAACAAAATTTTAGGGGTGCCTGGGTGGCTCAGTGGGTTAAAGCCTCTGCCTTTGGCTCAGATTGTGATCCCAGGGTCCTGAGATTGAGCCCTGCATCAGGCTCTCTGCTCAGCAGGGAGCCTGCTTCCTCCTCTTTCTCTACCTGCCTCTCTGCCTACTTGTGATCTCTGTCAAATAAATAAAATCTTTAAAAAATAATAATAAATTTTATTTCTTCCCCAGTAATCCTCTGGCGTGGGCAAGCAGGTCTTGTGAGATGTGTAGGGAAGCTGTGGTGCCAGTACTAGAAACAAGGCCTCTCAGCTCTCAGTTCAGTGCCCTTCCCATTTCTTCTATGGTACCTCTGGTTCCACAGCTGGAGTGGCAATAGAAAATGGGCTCTCCTTGGGGTGCCTGGGTGGCTCAGTGGGTTAAGCCTCTGCCTTCAGCTCAGGTCATGATCTCAGGGTCCTGGGATTGAGCCCTGCGTCGGGCTCTCTGCTCAGCAGGGAGCCTGCTTCCCCCTCTCTCTGCCTGCCTCTCTGCCTCTCTCTGTCAAATAAACAAATAAAATCTTTAAAAAAAAGAAAAAAGAAAATGGGCTGTCCTCCATATCTGCACAGGGATCTTCTATCACGGGAAAGATACAGGAAGAATGACGGAGCTAATCGCTTGGACACTCATGCTGGCATCTGTTTCAAACTCTCAGGATCTTGCACTTCTTCCTTCCTCTTGTATCTATTCTGATATCCTCTAAAGTGGAGTTAATGTCTTCTGACTGTAGAACATAATCCCTGAGTAAGAGGAGGTTAATCCATCATTTCATTTAATCCTTAGAATAATAAACACATTTACTATGTCACATTAAGGTATTAAAAGCTAATGTGAAAACAGAATAAACCTAGTGGGGAATGTAGACTATGATAGCATTCATCTCCAGTGCCCCACTCATCCCAGAGCTTCCAGATTTTCTAAAGGCACAGTGGAAGGAGCTCAGGCAGAAGAGACCAAGGCAATTAACCGGGCTGCAGGAGACAAAGCTCTTCTCTGGCGTTCTCCTGAAGCATCAAAGGCAAGCTCTGTGCAGAGTCAGCTAATCACTGGTGCCAAGGTTTCCAAAGAGAAGTATTGCATTCCCCAGCAGGTGTTGACTACTTGGGAGTCCAAGTGGGAAGGTGGCCATCGCCTGGAACAGGAGACAATAGGGTTAGGGTTCAGGGCTCAGTCCTGCAGGATTAAAAAATCCAGGGAGATACACCACCCCAATTTAGAAATAAAAATATAGAGCAACTAGTTAAATTTGAATTTCAGGTAAATAGTGAAATGATTTTTTGGCATAAGTATGTCCCGTGCAATATATATGCAACTCAAACTTGACTGGGCAGCCTGTGTTTTATATGGCAATGCCAATAGGGACAACACACTTCAGAGCATTCACAGGGTGTGTTCCTTGCTTCCGCCTAAGACCTCTTGTTTTCGGGTACCTGGGTGGTCTAGTCGGTTGGATGTCTGCCTTCAGGTTGGGTCATGATCTCTGGGTCCTGGGATCGAGTCCTACATTGAGCTCCCTGCTCAGCTCCCTGCTCCCTCTACCCTTCCCTCCTGCTCATGATCTCACTCTCTCTCTCAAATAAATAAATAAAATCCTTAAAAAAAAAAAGGGCTCCCTGTTTCCCCTGTCTTCTCTGTCACTACCCTGAAGTTCTGTTCATAAGGTAAGAAGAGGAGGTGGGTTCCATTTCCAAAATGATAATATCTGTAATATTATTTCCATTTTGCATAATTAAAATTTACATTCATCCAGAGCTTATCCAAAACAGAGTTTAGGAGGTGGCTTCTTTTTTCATATAAAATGGCATTTTAGGGGCACCTGGGTGGCTCAATGGGTTGGGCCGCTGCCTTCTGCTTGGGTCATGATCTCAGAGTCCTGGGGTTGAGCCCCGCATCGGGCTCTCTGCTCAGCAGGGAGCCTGCTTCCTCCTCTCTCTGCCTGCCTCTCTGCCTGCTTGTGATCTCTCTGTCAAATAAATAAATAAAATCTTTAAAAATAAATAAATAAATAAATAAATAAATAAAATGGCATTTTACAGGTGAGAGTAGAATGTGGTTTTCTCTTCAAAAAGTTCTTTTATCCTGAACATTTCCTTGACAATGTTCATTTCTTACAATCCATTTGTGAAGAAGATGATTTGTGAAATTAATGGAGAACATCCACAGGAACATGTTCTTCATATAATCTTCTTTATTGAAAATACAAAACCAGGAATTAAATATTAAACCTACTTGTATTGGTTGCCATGGGGAAATATTTAGTCTAAATCAGATGAAATATTGAAAATATACAGTTTGGTTTTTCTCTTCCCACCCAGGTCCTGCACCCTTCTTAATTTTCTCCCATGGAAACAGTATCTTTAGGATTGACCTGGAAGGAACTAATCATGAGCAATTGGTGGCAGATGCTGGTGTATCAGTGATCATGGATTTTCACTACAATAAGGGAAGAATCTATTGGGTAGATCTAGAAAGAAAACTTCTGCAAAGAGTTTTTCTGAATGGGACAAGGCAAGAGGTAAAGTACAACCCTAAAGCATTTAAGGGATTTTTGTATAGGTTGACAAACATGGTATCATTAATTTGTAAAGAACAGATGAATGAAAATTACATTTCAATTGAAATATTTCTGACATTTGTAGATATTTGTTTCATTTGTATCTGTCGCATGTTACTGAACAAACTCATCAGTGTGGCACTGATACTCAGAAGACCCCAAAAGGAGTCAGGATGTCAATGGAATTTTGAAACTATATAAATTTATTAAGTCAGGTCACCACTTCATGGTTAAAAGAGATTACTTACATGATTACTTTTGGCTCCAGTGGTTCTCAGGTGAGGACAATTTTGCTCCTTCAGGGACATTTGGGAAAGTCTGGAAAGATTGTTGGTTATCACACCTGTGCTGGCAAGGAGAGAGAATGTGCTATTAGCATCTAGTGGGCGGAGCCCAGGGATGCTACTAACCATCCTAAAATAGAGAGGATGGCCCCCACAACAAAGAATTATCTGGCCTCAAATGTCAGTTGTACTGAGTTTGGGAACCTGATTTGTTGATAGTCATGGGTTTTAGCACTGATATTTAGGAAGAAAACATTTTTGATTCTTTTTTTTTTTTTTTAAGATCTTATGTATTCATTATCCATTTGAGAGAGAGCACAAGTGGAGGGGAGAGGCACAGGGAGAGGGAGAAGCAGACTCCCCTCTGAGCTGGGAGCCCGACTCGGGGCTCAATCCCAGGACTCCGGGGTCATGACCTAAGCCAAAGGCAGACGCCCAACCATCTGAGCCCCACCCAGGCGCTCCACCTTTTTTGATTCTTAAGGTGTTTGCACTCTGGGGGAAAAAATAATAAAGCAGGTGTCATATATAAAGTATTTTGCTTCAAGTACGTACAAAAGATCTTTGATCTTTCTCTGTGACTGGTGGAACCATTAAATGAGTCCCAGGAGGAATGTTCTCTAGATTCATGAGAGATGGATTACAGAGACGCGTGACTGGAGAAACCTTAAGCATTTATTCCCAGCACAAAGTGCCCACTGTTTCTTTTGTTTTTCTTCAACTCTTTCTCCCTTCAGTTATTCTTAAAAGCTTCACTTAAGTGCTAATTTCTTTTATCACATTCTGGGACTTTACTAATGTCACCTTTAACAAGAATGGCTACTCATTATTCTTCAGCCATCTGTAAAATAGTTCCAAAAGTCTCGAGTCTCAAAATCTGGAGAGTTTCCTGTCACAGACTAGGGAAAAAAGTTAAATACTTGTGAATTTGTGTCAAATCATTAGGAAAGGATTGACCTGGTGCCGAAAATCCACCATTGTATCCCCCTCCTTTGGGTTAAAACACCGTTACAAAAAACACCCGTTAAAATACAATTCACCTGGGTGAGCTAATATATTAATATGTTGGCAGCTGGTTCAATGGCTTGGCTAGATTACTTTGCATGAGGTGTAGGAATAGTGGAAGCTTGTGAGACTAATCTGCAAAATCTGAGTTCAGTGATGTCGTGTCAGTGGCTAGAAATCAGCTATGGTGGGAATATTAACAAACCAAGGAAATCTGCAACCACACAAATCAGGGTTTCTCCCTACCTCCCACTCTGCACCCCCCAAGAAGACTGACCGGTTTACCTGCACATGCTGGAATTAGGAGGTAAAAGAGGTTTTTGTTTGGTCTTTTTATCACTACAGAGCAGGAAACTGTACCCAAGGGGCATAAGGAGAGGCTCTGGTCTTTGGGCCATAGGGTCACAATGTGAGGGCACTGAAGACTTGTAGAAAAAGTGGGGCCTGATGGAAGAGAAGGGGCCAGGAAAGTGGGGCTCTAATGAGAAATTGATTTATTTTAGAAGTCTGTGCACAAAGGTCAAGGGCATCTTGCCAGATTTTGGCAAAGCTTAGAATTGGGTTCAGCTGAGAATGTGGAAAATTCCATTAGTAAATGGATAAACTGTCTTTAAGATAGCATGGAAATCTCTCTGATTATAGTTGAACTTGTTAATGCATTATGGTTGATTGCCTAATTTCAATAAGCCTAGGATAATTTTTCACTTTAAAGCCCAGAAATATTCATGAGGGAGGGTTAACATTGCTCCATCAAAACAATGGCACCGTATCTGTGACTATTTCATGATTTAAATAGTTTTATGAATGCACAAAAAAATGACAAGTACTTAAAAGAATAGACTTTTATACATAAAAATAAAAACAATGTTGATGTGAATGAGAAAATAGTAATATTTTGAAATTTGATTTTACAGAGAGTGTGCAATATAGAGAAAAATGTTTCAGGAATGGCAATAAATTGGATAAATGAAGAACTTATTTGGTCAAATCAACAGGAAGGAATGATTACAATAACAGATATGAAAGGAAACAATTCTCGAGTTCTCTTAAGCGCCTTAAACTATCCTGCAAATGTAGCAATTGATCCAGTAGAAAGGTAACTGCTGTTTTCAGACATTGAAATATATATCAAAATCGGATAATAATTCATAGAATCAACATTTTGAACTCAGAAGGACCTCCTCCCTGAGAAGGTTGCCTGGATTTGAACTAAGGCAGGCTTCCCTCTACAAGTGGGGCTCTTGACTACCATGATTTCCTACTAGAGAAGCCTAATTCCTTTTTTAACTTGAAATTAAATGGAATTTCCATAGCAGGGCAATAAATATTGGTTGAATTGGAATTTCCTTCTAAATAGTCCAACTCATCCTGAGTGGCTATCCAGGGACCGCTGTTTTAACACTGAGAGTTGGCCATTTAAGTGACTTTACCTTCAATTACATGCCTATATAATGTGTTTGCTCTCAGGGTTATATTTTGGTCTTCAGAGGTGGCTGGCAGCCTTCACAGAGCAGACCTGAATGGCCTGGAAGAGAAAATTCTTTTAGAGACGTCAGGAAGAGTAACAGCTGTGTCAGTGGATGTGCTTGATAAACGGCTTTTTTGGATTCAGTACAACAGAGAAGGAAGCAATTCTTATATTTGTTCCTGTAATTATGACGGAGGTTCTGTCCATTTTAGCAAACACCTTACACGGTAAGTTTGGGTTTTAGTATAAATTAAAGCAATTGCCACTTTAAGTTTGTCCAGCTGAACTGGTAGAATGGCTTAGCGCAGGTCTGGAAGTCCAAAAGGCTTGAATGAGTACAAGTCCTAGATTTATCATTTATTGGACAAGTGACTTTGGGAAGATTGGATGACTTTTCCTCAGTTTCCTTTTTTGGTGTGTGTGTGTGTGTGTGTGTGTGTGTGTGTGTGTGTGTGTGTGTTTAAAGATTTTATTTATTTATTTGAGAGAGAAAACACCAATTGGGGCCGGAGGGAAGTGGGAAAGGGAGAAACAGACTTCTTAACCGAGCGGGGTGCTCAATCCCAGGACCCTAAGATCCTGACCTGAGCTGAAGGCAGACGCTTAACCATCTGAGTCATCCAGACGCCCCTCCTCAGTTTCCTTTAATGTGGGGATAATAGCAGTAACTATTTCTCAGGGTTATTGTGAAAATTAAGTAAAGAAATGCAAATAAAAACATTTAACAGAGTTTTGGCATCTAATAAATTCTCACATGTTGGTTATAGGTTATAGTTGTTCTTTTTGGAATTACTATGTCCTATATTTGTGAAGCAATTATGTTTCATTTGATATGCTATCTTGCCTGTAACTGACTCACCAGCTTGTGGTAAGAGGCAGAAACTAGTGAAGTGTGAAATGGATGCAACCAGAATCCACTCTTGGAGTATTTCTATTTTCTTCCCTATTTCTACTTTATTTTTTTTTTAAGATTTTATTTATTTATTTGACAGACAGAGATCACAAGTAGGCAGAGAGGCAGGCAGAGAGAGGAAGAGGAGGAAGCAGGCTCCCTGCAGAGCAGAGAGCCTGATTCGGGGCTCGATCCCAGGACCCTGGGATCATGACCTGAGCCGAAGGCAGAGGCTTTAACCCACTGAGCCACCCAGGTGCCCCCCCCATTTCTACTTTAATCACACTTAAATGTTGATTAGCAAAAGAATGGGACAATGAATCTGAAGCTAGAAATTATACCCCATTAATTCAGATTATGAATAAATAAAATTTTAAACTTAATATCTGCTTCTAAACCTAAATGGGATATAATTGAAAAGGTAGGTAATTAAAATTCAGTCAATGAATTGAAATGAAGTGAAATGTCAATAAGCCTGGGAAATAATGTTCTGCCATTCTTTATATTTTTTCTGGTTTTTGGTTTGTTTGTTTGTTTGTTTTGTTTTTTAGGCACAATTTGTTTGCAATGTCCCTTTTTGGTGATCGGATCTTCTATTCAACATGGAAAAAGAAGACAATTTGGATAGCTAACAAACACACCGGGAAAGATATGGTTAGAATCAACCTCAACCCATCATTTGTACCACCTGTTAGAATCAAAGTAGTTCATCCGCTCTTACAGCCCAAGGCAGAGAGTGATGCTTGGGCACCTGGTGAGTCATCTTTGACCTTGAACGGAGTCTGGTATTTTGTCCCCACCCATCTACCTGCTGAAGCCAGACAGTTAGGGGCCATCCTTGGTGTCTTCCACTGCCCCAATTTTCAATCTACTGCCAAATCCTTTCCATTCTACCTTCTAAATACATCTCTAATATCCACTTCTTTCCTCTACAGTCCAACAACCAGCATTTCTTGCCTGGCCTGTTGTAGTAGCCCCTCAACTAATCTTTCTGTTTTTCCCTCTTGCCTTTAAATAGTTAATCTGATCCATTAACTCCCCTGCTAAAAATCCTTCAAAAGCTTTCCTTGGCACTTAGATTGAAATGTAACATTTTACCAGGCCTATCAATATTTGATGAAACTGATCTAACATTCCTCCTCCCCTCGCTAGAATATGACTCAAGTCTTTCCATAGTTGCTCAAATATGCTGTCCCTTTCATGCCTTCAGGCTTTTGCTGTCGCTCCTTTCTCAGTTTAGACTTTGTCTTCAGTTCTAGCTTAAGTATCATGTCCTCAGATTAGCCTTCTCTGGTCATCCAGTCAAGAGGAACCTCTTCAGTATACTCTTCTCTGAACTTATCCCAAGATGTAATTACATATTATTTTGCTTTCTTTTTGATTTTATCTCCCACTTGATTATAAATATTGTGCAGGCAGGGACCATGCCTATTATTCATTTGTTTGTTTATTATTTAAACCTCCCTACATTCAGTGGTTACTGATGTCTTTATAAATGAAGAATTTTAGATAACATTAGTAAAATGGATGGTTTGACTGAATCTAGTTGCAGTCCCAAATTTCTACTTCCAAATGCAGTCTCTGAATTCTTTAGCATACGCTTTTTTTAAAGTCGGCTCCTCAGTGTGGTTTCTATACCACACAAATGATGTACTAACGTTTTCTATACGTAAAAGCTTAATTTCAAGCAGGCTTTGACATATATTTACTCTTATCCTCAATTAGCCAGGAGAGGTCCTGAGATAGAATTCTTCGTTTTCCTTCTATCTGTTGGGTACCACTGGGGCTTGGTAGTAGTGTGGGAAATGGTAGGGACTGTGGGTCCCTGCTGCAGTTCGTAGATGAATGTGTCTTTTCCCACCCTAGACACAGGTCCTGAAGAGAGCTGTGGAGACTGAACAGAAGGACAGGCATGAGATTGCTGAAGGGAGACTGGAATCTAGGGGAACTGATGTTACTATTTCTTATATCCTCAAAGAGCTAACTAATAGTGTGAGGACTTTTTTTTTTTTTAAGATTTTATTTATTTATTCAACAGACGGAGATCACAAGTAGGCAAAGAGGCAGGCAGAGAGAGAGAGGGGAGGAAGCAGGCTCCCCTCGGAGCAGAGAGCCCGACGCGGGGCTCGATCCCACGACCCTGGGATCATGATCTGAGCCGAAGGCAGAGACTTTATTTTTTTTATTATTTTTTTTAAAGATTTTATTTATTTATTTGAGAGACAGTGAGAGAGAGCATGAGCGAGGAGAAGGTCAGAGAGAGAAGCGGACTCCCCGCGGAGCCGGGAGCCCGATGCGGGACTCAATCCCGGAACTCCAGGATCATGACCTGAGCCGAAGGCAGTCGTCCAACCAACTGAGCCACCCAGGCGTCCCAAAGGCAGAGACTTTAACCCAATGAGCCATCCAGGCGCCCCCTGTGAGGACTTTTTAACTGATTTCTTTAAAAACTTAGGTAGAAACCATAATTTAACTTGGGTAACAACTCTGCTTTCAATGCAAGTGATGAGGAACTTCCAAGGATGAAATAAATTCCAAGAGATGAAGTGTTTATTCAGATAAGTTATTTATAAAAAAAACTGATTTACTTTAATTTACAAAGCGGAAGTTGTGGGAAACAATTCAGCTGTGGGTTTGGGGCATAACATTAAGTAACTACCTAGTGACAGCGTTATAAATGAGATGGTGACCGTATTCCACGCAGTAAGGTGGCGAATCTGATATTCCGCCAGATACCTTCCATGGGAAATTTTGACTCAAGCTTTCTTCACATATGACTCATTGTCCAAGTGGTGATGACTCACCACCAAATTAGAACCAACAGTACTATGAATAAGTAATTATTGAGCCTTGCTTGTAATCATTATAGATACGTCCATCACTGTCTCTTACATTTCTGTATAAGTGCATGCTTTCCAAAGTGTTTTCGTGACCGTTATCTTATTGGCTTGCCATGGTAACACTGTGACACAGAAAGGTTGGCAACTATCGTACTCATTTCATAATTGAGAAATCTGAAACCTAGAGAAGTAGAGTGTGTTATCCAGGATTACACAGCTTGTTAATGAGGGTTTTGGGAGAGAAAACAATCCTGGTGATGAGTCTGTCAGTTTATTGTTCTTTCTACCATAAACACTTGAGCTCTTCAGAACCCTCTGCTATTACTCAGCTTTTTTGAAAGGGAGGTCAAATATGATCATTAAAAGCATGAAGTTTAGTAGAAAATCTACAGTGATTCATTAAAGAACAGCTTCAACCCATCTGGCAAAACATGGACTTTGGTTGGGAGGCCATGGCCAGCTGCAGAGCTGCTGGCAGACCTGAAATGTAGAAGGCAGGTGGCATTGGAGATATTGGCTCCAGCTGGTGACCAAAGACCCTGCTTCACGTATATGCCAAGGGCAAAGGACTTTTGATTTCCGAAAGTACTGTTACAGTAGCCATCATTAAATAGGTTTAAATTATGTTAGTGCCTGGTAGAGCCGGAATTCTTCACGTGCGATTTAGGGACTGTGAATCTCTTGATTGTATGGGTGAAGATGAAAATGTGCAATCGTCACTCCCTATGCAGGTGATGTAAAGCTGCTCTCAGTTTCTCCAAGTGCCTTCACATTTAAAGACCTGCTACTTCTAGAGGCTGGCTAGTTCCTTCTGGATAGTGGGCTTATGACTTCAGGTCCTCTGGAGAGGTGGATGGTGGTCGTACTTTGGTTTGCAAGGCATTTAGTAGTGAGATTACTTCAACAGGCAGATGACTGAGAAAAATCATGTAACCTAGTTGGCATTATTTTTTACATAAAATTTAAGTATAGGCATGTGAGTATCAATAGACTTTCTTCATGTAAATGCCTAACCTATCATTTATCAAAGCATGTTCTACAAAACACTGGTTCTCTGGGATTTAATGGGGTCATTTGGGGGCAAAAAAGTTTCAGGGTCAAATGATTTAGACAGACCGGGTTAATTAAAATTCAACAGGGAGTCTTTTCCCCAAGTGACTTCTCAGAACCATTCATATGGTCAAGTGCATTGTTAGTCTCTAAGGGCCATACGACCTATGGCATTTTCCTATTTTATTTTCTATGCAGCAGCCCACTTGACTCCTGAATCAATTGTTTCTAGCCCAGACCTTTTTCTTGAGATCTAGACCAATTAAAAAAAGAGAAACTGAGACACAATAACAGTTGAGCTGCAGAGAAAACTGCTTTAAAACATTGGGGATTTATTCATAGCATACGAACGTGAGCAGCCCCAATGAACACTGTCCACCCAAGGGCAAGGGTGAGGTTTACAAATGAGCAAAGCCACAAAACTTTGCAAGGAAGACTACAGTAATTTGTTGGTTTAAATAATCCTTGGCTTGTCCATTTGGTTGGGCTGGTTACAGAGGAACTGGCTGCCATGGGAGGCTGAGCCCCAAGTCCACACAGCAGAGCCACTGTTTCACCATCAGGGTGGTTTCCTGATGTGGTCACCCAGGTCCCTCATCTGGGCCACACCTGCTTGCTGTCTGCACCCTGCAGGCTCAGGGTCCTGCAGTGGCAGTTGGAAAATTTCCTTATCAAGGCCCGTATATTTATCTGCCTTCTGAGCCTTTCTGCTTGAATATTTTGCAAATGCTTTAGGCACAAAGAAAATAATTGACCTACTACTTTCACACCTTATCTCCCCAGCTCCAGTGTCCCCATCTCAATGAGTGGGGACTCACCTCCGTCTCCCAAGACAGAAATCTGGGCGTGAGCCTTTCCTCACCCTTTTCCCACTCCCTCTCCATGAAATTAACCTCCAGCCTCCCACAATTGCCCTGCCTGCAGTCTAACCACTAGTGCCCTATTCGGCAGCAATCCATCCCTACATTCTACTTAATCCGTATCCCTGCCTCCCTTCTCCATGCTGCAGGGAGCATAACCCTTCAGAAATGAGAGCCCAATCATGCCATTCTTTGGTTAAAACCAATCAACAATTCTGTTGCCTGTAATGAAAATCCAGTCTTCTCTATTTACCCTGTTCACTGCGGTTCGCAGAAGGTTCTCCTCTGCATCTCTCACCATTGTCTGCATTACATTCCCTGCAGCTACCCTGCTCAAAGATTTAATTTCCTCCCACAAAGCATGCTCGCTCTTTCCCCCAGGCCTTTGCGGCATGTTCAGAAACATGTTTTCTCCTTCTCTACATAGACTCACTCTCTCTTTGTCCTCTGAGAAGTAGCTCAAATGTTACATCTTTCAGAAACACTTTCCCTGCCCCACTCATGGTGAGCCTCTGTTAGCTTTTCTCAGAATAACACATTTCCCTCACTTGGCACTTCCTGTTAGTCTTCCTTACTCCTATGAGGACAGGAGGATACCTCTTCATTGTACTCCCAGTGCCTAGAAGACATTTTACAAATAATAGTTTAAAAAAAAATTGCAAGAAGCTCAGAGATATGTTCCAAGTGTTTTGTATAGCCTATTCCATAACAGAAAAATAAAAGATTTGTTCTATTGTATAGAACAAATAAAAAAATAAATAGTTGAAAAAAGAAAAATGGATAAACACCCTTTGTCAGTCTCTCCTCTAAATAATATCCTGACAAACAAATTTTAAAGAAGTATCATGTCTTAGTGCATGTTGTCTTCCTTAGGTGTTGTAAGCACCTGCCTTCCCTTGGTCTGACAGTCTGCTCCCTTTGGTGTTTTATGACTCAATCCCCAATGTTTTTTTTTTTTTTTTAAAGATTTTTATTTATTTATTTGACAGAGAGAGATCACAAGCAGGCAGAGAGGCAGGCAGAGAGAGAGGAGGAAGCAGGCTCCCTGCTGAGCAGAGAGCCCGATGCGGGGCTCGATCCCAGGACCCTGAGACCACGACCTGAGCCGAAGGCAATGGCTTAACCCACTGAGCCACCCAGGCGCCCCCCAATCCCCAATGTTTTAAATCCGTTTTCTCGCTTAACTCTCAGTGTTCCTCAGTATATTTTTCTTTTTTCCTTGAATTGGTCTGGATCTCAAGAAAGAGGTCTGAGCCAAAAATAATAGATTTAGGAGCCACATGGGCTGCTGCATAGGAAATAAAATAGGAAAATGCCACAGACCCACTGTATCATCCTTAGAAATAATAGAAATCATCATAATTATCAAGTGTGTAAGGAATTATCTGTGCTGGCATTACCCATATCATCTCATTTAATTTTCACAACAATCCTATGAACTAGGTGTGATTATTACCACTGTTTGATTAAAAAGCTGAGTTGCAGAAGTGTCATAATAGCGTGTTCAGGGTCACACTGTGGAGGAATTGGGATATGAACCTAGGCAGAGTGACACCATACTTCTGGCCCAACCACAGTAAAGAAATTCAGCAATATTTTATATAATGGCAATGACATTACTATTCTTCCTCATTTCATATCTTAGATTTTGCCTTATTTGTTTGGGGGAAACCTTTAATTTGGCATATTCTTATCTATCCATAGCCTCCTGGTGGTTAAATGCTTTGGTGTGCATAGATCATGGGGTCAAAATCTCTCTCTCTCTTTCTCATACACACAGACACATACACACACCCTCTCTCCTGGCTGTCACAGAATTGATCTCCTATTATTTCAAGCTCAACTTCAGGGGATTTTTGCAACGAGTTTTACTGCTCATATATACTGCTATAAAAGGTCAATATATTTTTGCTTTCTTCTCTACTCTTGAGATGTAGATTCCAGTTTTATGTTTGTAAGAGATTTTCCAAGACATATTCTTTGGAAAATGAAGGGTGTCTACCATCAGGACTGTGTGAAATACTTCAGATTCATTTCATGAACAAGAATATTACCGAATTTCTTTGGTTCTAGATTTCATGAAGGAGAATTGCTTCCACCTGGAGATCTACCGCTTATGGAAGTGATTAGTAGAGTTAAAACTGCTCAGGTGGGACTCCTATTCATTTTGATTAGGTCATTGCTAGAATGTCTACTGTAAAACCTTGGTTATTTGGAAACCTCTAGAAAAGAATCATGCTAGAAATTTGAGTATTTTTTTCTTACAATTGTTTTCCGAATTTTTTTATGGTGGTTAACTACACATACCATAAAGTTTACCATCCTAAGTATTTTTAAGTGTACTTGGAGCATCTGGGTGGCTCAGTCTGTTGGGCATCTGCTTCAGCTTAAATCATGATCTTAGGGCTCTGGGATCAAGTCCCACATCAGTCTCCCTGCTCAGTGGGGAGTCTGCTACTCCCTCTCCCTCTGCCTCTCCCCCCTGCTCTCTCTCTCTCATTCTCTCTCTATAAATAAGTAAATAAAACCTTTAAGGAGAAAGTATTTTGCAGTGTACAGTTTAGTGCCATTAAATCATCCATGCTGTTGTGCAACATAATACTATCCATAACTCTTCTTATCTTATAAAATCAAAATTCCATACACGTTCACTGTACCATCTCCCAGCCTCTGGCAATCAGTATTCTACTTTCTGTCTTTACGATTTTGACAGCTCTCAGTGCCTCCTAGAAGTAGAATTGTACAGTTGTCTTTTTGTGACTGGCTTATTTCACTTAGCATAATGTTCTCGTTTCATCCGTGTTGTAACGTGTCAGAACTTTCTTCCTTTTAAAGGCTGAATAATATTCCATTGGATGTGTATATTACCACATTTTGTTTACCCATTCTTCTGTCGATGGCTATGTGGGTTACTTCCATGTGTTAGCTATTGTGAATAATGCTGCAATGAACATGGGCATACGAATATCTCTTCAAGACTCTGTTTTCAATTCTTTCAGATATAAATTCAATTCTTTCAGAAGTGAATTGCTAGATCATACAGTATCTCCTTTTTAATTTTCTGAGGACCCACCATACTGCATTCCAGGCAGTGGCTATGCCATATTACATTTCCACCAACACTTATTTTCTGTTTTCAAATGATTTTAAATGATCAGTTCAAACATCCAAATCTCTGTTATTTCTCATGGAAATCTTGGTAAAATATGGATGGCTATATCTTCCTAAGATTATTTTTAGATAGTTATTGACATTTTGTTAATGAGTAGTGTCATACAAAGATATATGCTGCTGGGGCAATCATCAGACTGGTTTGAGGCAAAGCTGGATTTTATTTTTATTTTATTTTATTTTTAAAGATTGTATTTATTTATTTGACAGAGAGAGGGACCATTAGAGAGGGAACACAAGCAGGGGGAGAGGGAGAAGAAGACTCCCCACTGAGCAGGGAGGGACCAACCCGGGCTGATGACCTGAGTGGAAGGCAGATGCTTAATGACTGATCCACCCAGGCACCCCCAAAGCTGGGTTTTAAATGCGAATTTGCTCTGATACGAAATTGCCACCCCTTGAAATGCCTTTTAAAAACTTGGAATGGTTCTCCATCACTTTTCTGTCTTCTTTCTTGCCTTCCACTCTCACTTTTTGTTGGTTTCCACATACCTGACTGTGGACTCTGTTTATTTTCTAATCTGAGGCATTTCTTTGCCATTTATTTGTTGAGGAAACCAGATCATTTGTCCTGTAGAATTTTCCACATTTTGGATTTTGCAGAGTATAACCCTATGGTGTCATTTAACATGATTCCGTATTTCCTATACACAGCTAGTTTGGGCCTAGAAGCCTGATCAGATTCATACTTTTTGTATGAATGGTGGCACTGGAGATAGTACCGTATGCTTCCTACTGATCAATCACACCAGGGGCCATGTGATGCCTACTTGTGGTTCTTATTGAGATGTTCAAAATTTATCAGCAGTTTAGGTGTTGTAAAGTGGTCCATCCATTGTAAAGTTTCCCATCAGCCTTTCACATAATAGCTTTAGAAACTATTGATTATCATTACCTAGAGCCTTCTGTCGTTAGAGTTTCAAAGAGATGACATTGTATCACTGCTTATGCATTTGTTAGCTGACAAACTTTTCTACATCAGCTATAATTTCCCTGGGGAGGATCTTTTATAGGAAAAGTAAATTAAATGTTTGATTCTTTCCTTTATCTGTTTTCAGAATAAAGGGTCTTTTTTTTTTTAAAGCATCTTGATAAACTCAGAGATTTAAAAAATATTTGACACGTTTCTATTCATGTTAATATTTTGACACTCACATTGTACCATCTTTCTCCAGGAGGAGCCCCAAACTGAGGCTTCTAGCCTTTGTGGGAGAGATGACTAAAAGGCACCTCAGCTGCCTTCTCCTAGTAACTGGCCCTGGCAGTCTGGAAAGCTGAGCTGAGGCTCTGTCTGGGCTCTTTGGAATCATGTAGTCCATTCTGGGGAGTGCAGTGGGAGTGGGGTGGTGACATGGGAGAGGCAGGGACACCTTTATGCTAGGGGCTGGCCATGGTCACACTTGTCAGAAGTGGGTACAAAACAAGAAATGACTGAGTGGGTCCAAGGGGCTCATCTGGAGTAAATAGTCTATATTTTTTTAAATGCTTCAGAGGTTATTGATTCTTAGAGGGGTTTAGATGAATGAGGATACCAAGTAGATGAATTCTGGCTAAGTGGTCTTTGTTTTTACTGTAGTTAAGAATTCCAAGAGACTATTCTTGTATTTTCTTCCTCATTATTTTCTATTAACAAAGAAGAATAAACCTATATTATACAGTCTGGGAAGGTTTTTGAGGAAATTGAAGAAGTCATTTATTCAGGAAACTCATTACTGAGGAAGACAATAAATAAATGAAACAAAACATAACTAGGTTCTGGGGCACATGGGTGGCTCAGTTGGTTAAGTGACTGCCTTTGGCTCAGGTCATGATCCTGGAGTTCCAGGATGGAGTCCCACATTGGTTTCTCTGCTCAGTGGGGAGTCTGCTTCTCCCTCCGACCCTCCACCCTCACGTGCTTTTTCTCTCTTTCATTCTCTCTCAAATAAGTGAATAAAATCTTTAAAAAAAAGAAAAACTATAATATTGTATATGTAATATATATTTATTCTATAAAAACCCATAGTTATATATATGCACATACAGATGAGTATACACATAAACATACACACAAGTGTGTGTGTATCTATTTATCAGTCAAGAGATGGGTCTACAGCCAGAAGGCTTGAGCTTGCGTCCCAGGTTTACCCCTTATTGATCCTTAAGACACAGTTTCCTAATCTGTAACATGAAAGATACATGTGTGCTGCATAGCTCAAGGGCTTGTTATGAAAATTAAATGAGATAATGTAAATGCTTTATAAAATGTTCTTTGAATTTTTTATTGTATGTGCTAAATACTAGGGGTGCTGATATTGAGGTATAAGAATGGTTAAAGGGAATGTGTTCAAATTGAAGATACTAGAAAGGCTTTTTTTTTTTTTAATATGACTGGGTTCTTTTTTTTTTTTTTAAGATTTTATTTCTTTGACAGAGGGAGAGAGAGATCACAAGCAAGCAGAGCAGCAGGTGGGGGGTGGGGAGCAGGCTCCCCGCTGAGCAGAGAGCCTGACGCAGGGCTCGATCCCAGGACCCTGAGATCATGACCTGAGTTGAAGGCAGAGGCTTAACCCACTGAGCCACCCAGGTGCCCCTAGAAAGGCTTTCTTGATGAGGCGAGTCTTACACTGAATTTGAGGTGGAAAAAAGTAGATGGGGGAGATCCCACCTACATTATTTCAGAATTGGGCCAGGGTGAAATCTACAGATTAACTCAGCGGTAGAATTGCTCAGAGAGCCTGTGTGTTAGGCAGGCAGGTATCCAAGGCGCAATTGGTGGTGGACATTAACGCCATGATTAGGAGCTTTAATTTGATCTCAGAGGTAATTAAGCTGCCCTGCTGAGCTGTGGGAAGGGGTGTTATCTGAGGTCAGCAGCAGCGGGATGAGTGCTAGCTTGGCCTAATTTGAAGCTAAAGAACAGCAGAAGATTAAGAAGATTAAACAAAAATATAGCCCTCAATCCTCTATGTTTTGCCACTTCCTAAAATGACCTTTTAAAGTGTTAGTGCCTTGGGGCGCCTGGGTGGCTCAGTGGGTTAAAGCCTCTGCCTTTGGCTCAGGCCATGATCCCAGGGTCCTGGGATCGAGCCCCTCATTGGGCTCTCTGCTCAGCAGGGAGCCTGCTTCCAGTCTCTCTGCCTATTTGTGATCTCTCTCTGTCAAATAAATAAATAAGTAAAAATCTTTTAAAAAAAAAAAGAGGGCAAGAATATGTTTTTACTGTGTCATGGTGTTATTGGTCAAGAAGAATGTTTACAGACTTGAAATAGAAGGAAATTGGTAGAGTCAGAGTGAGGAGACATCTTTATAAGTAGATAAACAGAGACTAGAGGAGCAACCTTACATGGAGAATGGTCTCAGCTTCTTGCACTGCTGAGCAAAGGCTCTTACTGGTTTGTTGCCTGTGCCGTTCACAGCATGTTTTTAGCAGTCCTTTCGTTGGACCCTTGGCTCTTCTCATTTTTCAGAGGCTCTCACTGATCTCAACCCTGCCATGACCCCAGCTTTCCCCTGCCGTCTGTCACCTCTTGCCAGAGTTCTGACCTCTATATCTACTTGGGTCTTGAAATCTGCCCTCAGACTCAGGATTAACTCTGTATTTCCCAGAACATTTTACAAAGGTCCCATCATTGTTACAATGGGCAAAAGTAGGAAGGAACAAAATGTGAACAGGGATATATGCATTACTAGTTTGTCTCTTGACTCTGGCTCTGAAAATCAAAGGCGCAATATTGTCCATTTGTTGTTCCATGTATTTGGCTAATCCAGTCCAAGAACCTACCTCACTAAGCAGATTTGACTATCTACTCTGGGTTGTTTTGTAAAACATGGAATACTGGCAGCAATGGACTCAGAAATTTGGGGATAAGACATAAGGCTGTGGTGTATTTTAAGTCTGAAAGATGTTGTTCTTTAAATAAGGATCCTAAAAACAGCTAAATAAATATATATATATATATATATATATATATATATATATATATCGGACCTATAACTATTATACTTAAAAAAAGATGTTCTTAAGATTAAAGCTTTTTTGTTTCTTAAACAGATCTTTCATTTTCAGAATTTTTGTTTATGTGCTTTATCATTTTTTAAATAATAAACCAGAATGAATGAAATAAAGGGGATTAAGAATACAGTTCTCTTGATGAGCACTGAGAAATGTATAGAATTGTATTTGTATAAAGATAAATGTATATAAAATAAGTAAGCAGAGGGGCACCTGGGTGGTATAGTTTTTTAATTGCCTAACTTTTGGTTTCGGCTTGGGTGGTAGGCTCAGGTCATGATCTCAGGGTGCTGAGAACCAGCTGGGCATCAGGCTCATGTTCAATCCAGAGTGTGCTTAAGACTCTCTCCCTCTAACTCTTCCCACTGCTCACTCTCTCTCAAAAAAATAAATCTTAAAAAAAAAATTAGTAAAGCAGAATGAAACACTAAGTTGCATTTAGTGTTTATAGCTCAAGGAATGAAATTGCCAGCTAATTAGGATGTCCAATCCTGAGCGCTTTGGTGGGAATAATAAATTAGAGAAGTGGGCTGCCTCTCTGAATGCTTCAGAATCCAGGCTAATACTGCTTGGCTCCAGAGCAGAGCCACTCCGGGAAAGACAGCACCCCTACTCTTGTCACGGGAGGTATTAGACTTCCAAGAACCATAAAGGGATCAAGCAGTTTCCCTGTCAAAATACATCTCTACTCCAAATAAACCATCTTCTCTTTTAGATCAGAAACTCTGCAAATGGAGGAAAGGTAGCTGCAGAGGCAGCATGTGTGGTCAAGGCTCTAAGTCCCATTTGTGCACGTGTGCGGAGGGATATACTTTAAGCCAAGATGGAAAGTACTGTGAAGGTAATGTGCGGGTGGGGGCGGGTAGCTCCCTAAAGCAAGGACAGCCTACCTGAGCCAGTAGCTTGTCTTCAGTGGGTCATTCAGAGCTTTGAAGTAAAACCAACTTGAGCTTTCTTCCCCCTTTGCCCCAGAAAAATAATTTTCTTTTTCTTCTTTTGTGAAAACCTTCGTAATAACTTTCAGATCTTCTCTATGTGTTGTGTTCCTAGATCCAGAACTCTTAGAAGCTACTCAGAGCTTGATATGAGGCAGGGATTCTCTGAGTGGACTCCAGGGACCTCTGAGGGTTTCACAGTGGCAAAATGTTAGCATTTTCAAATTTTTAAAGGGAGTACAGTTCCATAGCTATCATTAGATCCTCAAAGAGTAAGTGATTCCCACACCACATCTAAAAGTCTGGTAGGAATCTTGAGAAGCTACGTAACCAAGACTGTTTATCTGGGGCTCCTCCTATTTTGAGAATTCAGGCCCAATTCAGTGAACCGGGGAGAAATACTGTATTCTCTGTCCTGGGAGGTCAGTCCAGTGAGTTACTAATGAAAATCATTCAACGGCTATAGCATACATTCAGTAGAGTTAGTTGGGGTGTGATGTCAGGTAAACCTGACACTGAAGTGTAAATTACTATATCCTGCTCACCTGGGGCCAGTGGGAGAGAGCCATAGCATAGCAGCCTGGGAGCTGGGTTTCAACCACAGTGAAGCTGCTGGGGAATGTTCTACATTCAGGTAAAGGGCTCCTGTCAGCTCTGAGAAGGCTGAAGAGCAGAGCAGGGGATGTCATATCCCTATCTTGAACTTTCAAGAGTCCCTGCCTTCAAAGGCTACATCTTTTCATGGGAAATTGTGTTACTTTTTCCTGAAGGCAGTTCTGGTGTGAAAATACAGATTTATTTGAAAGTATAAACTGAGACAGTAAAAATGGCTTTCATGACAGTCGAACTGACTTCTTTCATTCTTTGTGAGGGTAGCAAAAACATGGTCAGTTACAGCACATCCGAGAGTGTGATATTCTACTTTGTGCTGACTTATTAGCAATATTACAATTTATTTAAGAAAATAACCATCTATGTTTTATTGTTTTCATTGCATAGATGTCAATGAATGTGCCTTTTGGAATCACGGCTGTACTCTTGGGTGTGAAAACATCCCTGGATCTTATTATTGCACATGCCCTGTAGGATTTATTCTGCTTCCTGATGGGAAACGGTGTCATCGTAAGTATTTATTGCACTATTTTCTTTCACTTTCAGTGATGTTTCTCAGGTGGCTATGATCTGGGTTGCAGATAGCTATAGCCTTGATCAGTGGTATGCATCAGAATTACCTTGATGTTTTATTATGTACATGAATGACACGACCGAAGACCTATTAAATCAAAACCCCTAAGACTGGGGAAATAAGTATATAAATCTCTCTATATATACATTTCTTGTTTATTTATCCATATTTTCTTGTATATCTCTGAAAGATAAGCATGTAAAAACATAATCATGATACATTATTATATCTGAAACACTCGCTCTAATTCCCTATCATCTATTATCCAGTCACAATACCATTGTCACACCTGAAAAAATGAGCAATAATTCCCTAATAACACCAAATGTCTAGACAGTGTTCAACTTACCTTAGAAAGTTTTTTTAAACAGTTGGTTTGTGTGAATAACCATCTCGATAAGAGCTATGTGTTGTATTAGCTTAATACTTCTCTTTTGTTCTACAGATTCCCTCACCTCTGTTTTTTTTCTCCTTGCAAGTATCTGTTGAAGAAACTTTTTTTTTCCTGTGGTTTCTCACATTTTGGATTTTCCTGATCACACTTCTGTGATGTCCCTGTCTTTCTGCAAACTTGTGGTTAGATACAAGGCTTGAGCAGATTCAGCTTTGACATTTTTGGCAGGAATACTTCCTAGGTGTGTTTATACTTCCATCAGAAGACGCATAGTATCTGGTCATTTCTCTTTCTGTCATCCATTATAAAGTTCCTTAATAGTCTTTTTTTTTCTCTTTTTTCAACAAGTTCTGGCCAAATTTTTTTAAGATTGTATTTATTTATTTGAGAGAGAGAGATAGAGCATGAGCATGGGTAGAGGGAGAGGAAAAAGCAGGGTCCCTGGTGAGCAGGGAGCCCGATGTGGGGCTCAATCCTAGAACCCTGAGAACATGACCTGAGCCGAAAGCAGACACTTAACCAACTGAGCCACCCAGGCACCCCTCACCAGTTTTAATAAAGAAAAATTTTACATGATTTACTTTTCACCAGTCTGTTCTGACATATTTCTTTCTTTTTAAAAAATATGTATTTTGTTTTATTTTTATTCTTTTAAAAAATTTCTGGTGTAATTAACATACAGTTTTATATTAGTTTCTGTACAATATAGTGATTCAACAATTCTGTACATTACTCAGTGTTCATTAAGATAAGCATACTCTTAATCCCCTTCTCCTGTTTGCCCCATGCTTCCACCAATCTCCCCTCTGTAACCATCAATTTGTTCACTATAGTTAAGAGTCTGTTTCTTGGTTTCTCTCTCTTTTTTTTTTTCATTTCTTTTGTTTCCTAAATATTACATATGATGAAGTCAGATGATATTTGTCTTTCTCTGAGTGACTTATTTCACTTAGTGTTATATCATCTAGATCCATTCATGTTGTTGCAAATGGCAAGATTTCATTCTTTTGTATGGCTGAGTAACATTCTATCGGGTATGTACACCACTTCTTTATCCATTCATCTGTTGATGGACACTTGAGTTGCTTCCATAATTTGGCTATTGCAAATAATGTTGCAATAAACATAGGGGTGCATATATCTTTTTGAATTAGTGTTTTGTATTCTTTGGGTAAATACCCACTAGTGGAATTACTGGATCATATAGTAATTCTATTTTTAATTTTTTGAGGAACCTCCATACTGTTTTCCGTGGCTGCACCAGTTTGCATCCATACCAGCAGTGCACAAGGGTTCCTTTTTCTCTACAGTATTGCCATGTTAGGTCTGTTATTAAACGAAACAAGACTGAGACAAAGTGAAGGTTATTTAAAGCTTTATTTTATGATAAGTATTAGAAGTTAGACTGATTGGTCAGGGGAACGAGACTGAGACAAGGTGAAAGTTACGCAAAGCTCTATTCTATGCTAAGCATTAGAAGTCAGACTGACCGGCCAGGGCCATCTCTGAAGAGAGTGACCCCTCCCAATCTTACAGGCTACCTTTTATTGGGTGAAACTGCAACCCATATCTTGGTATCTCAACCCTCTGGGTTTGTGTGTCTCTTGCTGATTGGCGAGTTCCATCTGGTCTGGTGACTTGTTATTTAAGATTCCCCATACCAGGAACCATTACAAACAGTACTTTTTGGGAAGGCTTAGTCAGTTAACATATTCAGTGTGAATAATAAGATAGTCGTCCTTCCCAAGATGGAGTCATTTAGGTTTGGGCAAGACCTCACTGTTACAAACAGTACTTTGTACTGATTAGATGTCTCCATCTGGCCTGACTCATCCTTGTATTCTGGGCTCTGTTATCAGGAACTAGCCGACTGCATTTCACTGGTTCCCCGGACTTGTTTCTAAGTAAGTTTCTCTTGGGGGGGGAGAGTCAATTTAAGTTTACTGCACAGACAACAAAATGGCTATTTACCCAAGATGGAGTCGCTCTGGCTAAATAGGTCCTTACAGCCAGAACTTGTTGTTTCTTATATTTTTGGTTTTAGCCATTCTGACAGGTGTGAGGTGATACCTCCTTGTGGTTTTGATTTGCATTTCCCTGGTGATGAGTGATGTTGAACATCTTTTCATGTCTCTGTTGGCCATCTGTAGGTCTTCTTTGGAAAACTACCTGTCCAGGTCTTCTGTCGATTTTTAAATTGAATTATTTGTTTTTGGGGCATTGAGTTGTACCAGTTATATTTATGTTTTAGATACTAACCCCTTATCAGATATGTCATTTACAAATCTCTTCTGTTCAGTAGATTTTTTTTGTTTTGTTAATTATTTCCTTTGTTATGCAAAAGCTTTTTTTTTATGTAGTCTAGTAGTTTATTTTTGCTTTTGATTCAGATGCCTTAGGTGAGGTATCTTGAAAAAATTTTCTATGTAATAGAAATTACTGCCTGTTCTCTTTTCCAGTGTTTTTATGGTTTCAGGTCTCATGTTTAGATCTTTAATCCATTTTGAGTTATATTTGTGTATGGCAAAAGAGAGTGGTCCAGTTTCATTTTCTTACATATAACTGTCAAGTTTTCCCAATTTTCACCAATTTTTTGACATATAATTTTTCATAACATTCTCTTATAACTCCTTTATTTCTGTAGTGTTGGTTTTTATTTCTCCTCTTTTCATTTCTGAGTTTGTTTGAGTCCTGTCTCTCGCTTTCTCTTTTATGAGGATGGCTAGAGGCTAATCAAAAAGTTTCCTTTTAAAACAGCTTTTTTTGAATCCCAAAGATTTTGAACTGCATGTTTTCCTTTTCATTTGTTTCTATGTATTTTTATTTCCTTTTTGATTTTTTGGTTTACCCATCCATGGTTTAATACCGTATTATTTAACCTTTATGTATTTGTGTTTTTTTCCAGATTTTTTCTTGTGGTTGATTTCTAGTTTCATAGTGTTGTGGTCAGAAAAGATGTATGGTAAGACTTCAGACTTTTTGAACTTGTTGAGACTTATTTTGTGTTCTAACATGTGGTCTCTTCTGAGAATCATCCATGTACACTTGAAAGGAATTGTATTCTGCTGTTTTAGGATGGAACCTTCTGCACATATCTGTCAGATCCATGTGATCTGATGTGTTAACGATGCCACTGTTTCCTTATTGATTTTCTGTTTGGATGATCTAGCCATTGACATAAATGGGTTGTTAAAATTCCCCACTATTATTGTATTACAATTGAGTATTTCCCTTATGTTTGTTATTAGCCGCTTTATGTATTTGTTGGGTGCATAAATATTTACAATTATTAATCTTTTTGTTGGATTAGTCCCTTAATGATTATGTAGAGTCCTTGTTTGTCTCTTTTTATAGTCTTTCAGCAGTTTGAATATATTATGCAACTTTCTTCTGTCCTGCAGAGTTTCTGCTAAAAAATCAGCTGATAGCTTTATGGGGTTTCCCCTGTATGTAACTTTTTTTTTTTTCTCTTGTTCCTTTTAAAATTCTCTCTTTATCAGTACTTTTTGCCATTTTAATTATTACTGGTTTTTATTTGGACTTCCTTGGGTTGATGTTGCTAGGGGCCTCCTCTATCTCTTGAATATGGATATCTGTTTACTTCCCCAGATTTGGGAAGTTTATAGCAATTATTTCTTCAAATAAATTTTTTGCCCCCTTTCTCTCTTTTCTCCTTCTGAGATTCCCATAATGTAAATGTTATTAGGCTTGATAGTATCACTGAGTTCCCTTAACCTGTTCTCATTTTTTATTATTCTTTTTTCTTTCTCCTTTACAGGTTTACTGCTTTCCATTACCTTGTTCTCCAGCTCACTGATCCATTTTTTTTTTTTACTTCCTCTAGTCTACTATTTATTCCCTATAGTGTATTATTATTTCAGTTATTGAGTTCTTGATCTCTGATTGATTCTTTTTTATATTTTCTTTATCTTTGTTGAGGATCTCACTGAGATAATCCACTCTTTTTCTTGAGTTCAGTGACTATCTTTATGACCACTACATTTAATGCTTTATTAGACATATTGCTTATCTCTATTTTTGTTTATTTCTCTTGCTGTGATTTTGTCCTCTGTTTTTTTTTTCAATTGAGATATATTCCTCCAGCTCCTTACTTTGTCTAACTCTCTGTATCTATTTCTTTTTTTTTAAATTAAGCTTTTTATTTATTTATTTTGAAAAGGGAGAGAGCATGAGTGGGAGGGACAGAGGAAGAAAACATTGAAGCAGACTGCATGCTGAGTGTAGAGCTCCATGTGGAACTTGATCCCACAATCCTGAGATCATGACCTGAGCTAAAACTAAGAGCTGGATGCTGCAACACACAGATGCCCCATTTCTATTTCTGTGTGTTAGGAAAGTAATCTATGTCTCCTGCTCTCGAAAGTAGTGGCCTTATGAAGAAGAGGTCTCTGAGTGCTCTGCAGTGTCCCTTGTTCACCAGAAACTGGCACTTTAGGGGTGTCTTCTATGTGTGTCAAGTGTGCCCTGTTGTTGTGACTGAGACTTGTTTGCCTTTTGCTCAATTATCAGCAATGGCTCTTTTCACCTCTTCACCTGTTGTGGAAAGGATTTTGTTTCTGTGTTTTGTTTGTTTGTTTGTTTGTTTGCTTGTTTTTTTTGGTCATGATAAGTGTACTCTTTAATCCCTCTCACCTATTTGACCCATATCTCAACCCAACTCCCCTCTGGTAACCATCAGTTTGTTCTCTGTAGTTAATAGTCTGTTTCCTGGTTTGTCTTTCTCTCTCTCTTTTTTCCTTTGTTCACTTGTTTTGATTCTTATATTCTACATAAGAGTGAAATCATTTGGTGTTCATCTTTCTCTGACCTATTTTGCTTAGCATTGTTCTCTCTAGCTCTATCCATGTCATTGCAAATGGCAAGATTTCATTCTTTTTTATGGCTGAGTAATATTCCATCACACACACACACACACACACACACACACACACAGTTCTTTATCCGTTTACCTATTGATGGGTACCTAGGCTGCTTCCATAATTTGGCTATTGTAACTAATGCTGCAATAAACATAGGGGTACATGTATCCCTTTAAATTAGTGTTTTTGTATTTTTTTGAGTAAATATCCTGTAGTGCTATTCTGACAGGTGTGAGGTGATATCTCATTGTTTTTATTTGTATTTCCCTGATGATGAGTGATATTCAGCATCTTTTCATGTGTCTGTTGGCCATCTGTGTGTCTTCTTTGGAGAATTATCTGCTTATGTCTTATGCCTGTTTTTAAACTGGATTATTTGGGTTTTGGGTATTGAGTTGTATCTGTTCTTTATATATTTTAGATACTAACCCGTTATTAGATATGTCACTTACAAATATATTTCCCATTCAGTCGTTTTTTTTGTTTTGTTGATTGTTTCCTTTGCTGTGCAGAAACTTTTTCTTTAGTATAGTCCCAATAGTTTATTTTTGCTTTTGTTTTCCTTGCCTTAGGAGACATATCTATTAAAAAATGTCATTGTGGCCAATGTCAGAAAAATTACTGCCTCTGCTCTCTTTAAGGATATTTATGGATTCAGGTCTCACGTTTAGGTCTTTAGTCCATTTGAGTTTATTTTTATAGATAGTGGAAAAGAGAGGTCCAATTTCATTCTTTTACATATAGCTGTCCAACACCATGGTGTCCCAACACCATTTGTTGAAAAGACTGTCTTTTTTCCCATTGTATATTCCTGACTCCTTTGTTGAAGATTGTTGACAATATAGTTGTGGGTTTATTTCTGGGTTCTCTATTCTGTTCTATAGATCTATGTGTCTATATGTATGCCAGCACCACACTATTTTGATCACTACAGTATTTTAGTATATCTTGAAATCTGGGATTGTGATCTCCAGTTTTGTTTTTTTGTTTTCAAGGTTGCTTTGGCTATTCAGTCTTTTCGTGATCCACACAAATGTCAGGATTATTTGTTTTAGTTTCATTCTGTGAAAAATGCTATTGGTACTTTGACAGGGGTTACATTAAATCTGTAGATTGTTTTGGGTGGTATAATCATTTTAACAATAGTCATTCTTCCAATCCATGAGCATGGAATGTCTTTCTATTTCTTTGTGTCATCTTGAATTTGTTTTTATCCATCTTTTATAGTTTTTAGAGTACAGGTTTCTCACCTCTTTGGTTAAATTATTCCTAGATATTTTATTGGTTTTGGTACAATTGTGAATGTGATTTGTTTTTCTTAATTTCACTTTCTGCAGCTTCATTATTAGTATGTAGGAATGCAGGAGATTTCTGTACATTGATTTTGTGTCCTGTGACTTTACTGAATTCATTTATCAGTTTGAATAGTTTATTGATGGAGTCTTTGGGGTTTTCCCTATATAGTATCATGTCATCTACGAGTGGTGAGAGTTTTTCTTCTTCCCTACCAATTTGTTGTCTAATTGCTGTGGCTAGGATTTCCAGTATTGAATAAATATAATCATGACTGTGTACATCCTTGACCCCTGTGTTATTAATGGGCCAGTCTGGGGCCACTTTGTGATTGAGTTGGGTCACAACAGATGTTTGCCAGAGCTGTGGCTGCACCATACTGCAGGGTACTCTCCCTATGTTGTCTCCTGAGAGGCTTTCAGTGGTGGCTGGAGCTTGCAGTCAGACTCGATGTCTGTCCCCAGCCTGTTGCTGGAGTTGCAGTCAAACTGGTGTGTGTGGTTATCTTCCCCTCTCCTCAGGACAGGAGTCACTTTGGAGTGGGGCTGACCCCTGAATGGGCTGCTTGCATAAAGGCAATGTTGTGGAACCACTTGGAACACTTGCCTAGGGCAGGTTAGATGCATAGAGGTTCCACAGGAGAGGGTGGGGGCAAGGTGTGTTGTTAGTAAGTTAGGCTTCATAGGTGTCTGTGTATCTGGGCCAGGGGGTAGGGGAGAGAAATAGCACTAGCCAGCTCTTTTATTCTTGAAGAAGTCACCTGAAGATCCTTGCCCCTCCTGTGAACACTCTGAGATTAGTAAATAAATCTCCTTCTTGTATACTCCAGGTGTTTTTCTCACTGCTGCTTCTATGATGTATCTCCCTGAGGCTCTTTGTCATGTTATCTCTTTAAAGGTAGGGATTCTGTTTCCCCTTGCCTTCCAGCTCTCCCAGAGCTGAGCCTACTGGTATCGAAAGGTCCTGGTGTTGAGCCAAGCCCCTCTGGTTTTCATAGCTTAGCTAAATGTTATGGGGCTTCATCTTCCCAGGGTGGGTCCCCCTGGCCTGGGGTGGCTGTGATGGGGTCTGCTCTTCCCCATTCTTCATGCTTGGAGTGACACTCCCTCCCAAGGGATGTCTTGCCATGTCAGTTTGTTCCCAGCCATGTCTCTACAACTAGCTGTGGAGAGGTTGTCTCCCACAGTCTTCAGGTTGTTTTCTGGGTTATTTACCCTGATATGGGTGTTATCTAGGTGTATCCATATGATGAGGTGAGCTTCGTATCTTCTTACTCTGATGCCTTCCATGAAAGCTATTTGGACATAAATCTGAAGATATCAAAATCACCTGGGTCATTTACAGCTAGTGTGTTATGACCTCTCTGAGAGTTTCCACATGCTGTGCCTAATTTAATGTTATTGTCATTGTAGTGATGGATACTAGTTTTGGCCAACATGGCACAGTACTCTATTTTAGATTTCTGCAAGGCTGGGCAACAGTTGTTGGTGAGGATGACCGGTTTTGTTTGCCTTGTCTAATCATTTTCAGAGTTTTCTTCTACTGCAGTATGCACTTTCCACTCTTCATAATGGGTTGGAGCCTAGAGTTGATCTATTCCAGCAACTTCTTCTTGTCCTATGAGGACACCATCTTCCTGCCTTAGGTAGAGGACAGTTTTCAAACAAGAGAAGACACTAAGATGGTTGGGAGTGACCAGAGTCCAGTGGTCTTTCAATGAATGGTTGTGGTGGCCATTAACAATAATATATAGGTCCGTGACGTCACCAAGGGTTTCAAATGGTGAGATCTAGTTGTATTATTTAGTCTTAGTTGTGCTGCATAAAGAGAACTTTCTCTCATTAGCTTTTTTGTTACCTCAAGATAGAATTCTTTTTTTTTTTTAATTAATTTTATTTTTTTTAAACATATAATATATTTTTATCCCCAGGGGTAAAGGTCTGTGAATCACCAGGTTTATACATTTCATAGCACTCACCATAGCACATACCCTCCCCAATGTTCATAACCCATGCCCCTCTCCCAAGCCCCCTCCCCCCATCAACCCTCAGTTTGTTTTGTGAGATTAAGGGTCACTTATGGTTTATCTCCCTCCCAATCCCATTTGTTTCATTTACTCTTCTCCTACCCCCTTAACCCCCATGTTGCATCTCCTCTCCCTCATATCAGGGAGATCGTATGATAGTTGTCTTTCTCCGATTGACTTATTTCACTAAGCATGATACCCTCTAGTTCCATCCACATCATCGCATATGGCAAGATTTCGTTTCTTTTGATGGCTGCATAGTATTCCATTGTGTATATATACCACTTCTTTATCCATTCATCTGTTGATGGACATCTAGGTTCTTTCCATAGTTTGGCTATTGTAGACATTGCTGCTATAAACATTCGGGTGCACGTGCCCCTTCGGATCACTACGTTTGTATCTTTAGGATAAATACCTAGTAGTGCAATCGCGGGGTCATAGGGTAGTTCTATTTTCAACATTTTGAGGAACCTCCATGCTGTTTTCCAGAGTGGTTGCACCAGCTTGCATTCCCACCAACAGTGTAGGAGGGTTCCCCTTTCTCCGCATCCTCGCCAGCATCTGTCATTTCCTGACTTGTTAATTTTAGCCATGCTGACTAGGGAGGTGATATCTCATTGTGGTTTTGATTTGTATTTCCCTGATGCCGAGTGATGTGGAGCACTTTTTCATGTGTCTGTTGGCCATCTGGATGTCTTCTTTGCAGAAATGTCTGTTCATGTCCTCTGCCCATTTCTTGATTGGATTGTTTGTTCTTTGGGTGTTGAGTTTGCTAAGTTCTTTATAGATTTTGGAGACTAGCCCTTTATCATCTGATATGTCGTTTGCAAATATCTTCTCCCATTCTGTCAGTTGTCTTTTGGTTTTCTTCACTGTTTCCTTTGCTGTGCAAAAGCTTTTGATCTTGATAAAATCCCAATAGTTCATTTTTGCCCTTGCTTCCCTTGCCTTTGGCGATGTTCCTAGGAAGATGTTGCTGCGGCTAGGTCAAAGAGGTAGCTGCCTGTGTTCTCCTCAAGGATTTTGATGGATTCCTTTCTCACATTGAGGTCCTTCATCCATTTTGAGTCTGTTTTCGTGTGTGGTATAAGGAGATGATCCAATTTCATTTTTCTGCATGTGGCTGTCCAATTTTCCCAACACCATTTATTGAAGAGGCTGTCTTTTTTCCATTGGACATTCTTTCCTGCTTTGTCGAAGATGAGTTGACCATAGAGTTGAGGGTCTATTTCTGGGCTCTCTATTCTGTTCCATTGATCTATGTGTCTGTTTTTGTGCCAGTACCATGCTGTCTTGATGATGACAGCTTTGTAATAGAGCTTGAAGTCCGGAATTGTGATGCCACCAACTTTGGCTTTCTTTTTCAATATTCCTTTGGCTATTCGAGGTCTTTTCTGGTTCCATATAAATTTTAGGATTATTTGTTCCATTTCTTTGAAAAAAAAATGGATGGTACTTTGATAGGAATTGCATTAAATGTATAGATTGCTTTAGGTAGCATAGGCATTTTCACAATATTTATTCTTCCAATCCAGGAGCATGGAACATTTTCCCATTTCTTTGTGTCTTCCTCAATTTCTTTCATGAGTACTTTATAGTTTTCTGAGTATAGATTCTTAGCCTCATTGGTTAGGTTTATTCCTAGGTATCTTATAGTTTTGGGTGCAATTGTAAATGGGAGTGATTCCTTAATTTCTCTTTCTTCTGTCTTGTTGTTGGTGTATAGAGATGCAACTGATTTCTGTGCATTGATTTTATATCCTTACACTTTACTGAATTCCTGTACAAGTGCTAGCAGTTTTGGAGTGGAGTCTTTTGGGTTTTCCACATATAGTATCATATCATCTGCAAAGAGTGATAGTTTGACTTCTTCTTTGCCGATTTGGATGCCTTTAATTTCCTTTTGTTGTCTGATTGCTGAGGCTAGGACTTCTAGTACTATGTTGAATAGAAGTGGTGATAACGGACATCCCTGCCGTGTTCCTGACCTTAGCGGAAGAGCTTTCAGTTTTTCTCCATTGAGAATGATATTTGCGGTGGGTTTTTCATAGATGGCTTCGATAATATTGAGGTATGTGCCATCTATCCCTACACTTTGAAGAGTTTTGATCAGGAAGGGATGCTGTACTTTGTCAAATGCTTTTTCAGCATCAATTGAGAGTATTGTATGGTTCTTGTTCTTTCTGTTATTAATGTGTTGTATCACATTGATTGATTTGCGGATGTTGAACCAGCCTTGCAGCCCTGGAATAAATCCCACTTGGTCGTGGTGAATAATCCTTTTAATGTACTGTTGAATCCTATTGGCTAGTATTTTGGCGAGAATTTTTGCATCTGTGTTCATCAAGGATATTGGTCTGTAGTTCTCTTTTTTGATGGGATCCTTGTCTGGTTTTGGGATCAAGGTGATGCTGGCCTCATAAAATGAGTTTGGAAGTTTTCCTTCCATTTCTATTTTTTGGAACAGTTTCAGGAGAATAGGAATTAGTTCTTCCTTAAATGTTTGGTAGAATTCCCCCGGGAAGCCGTCTGGCCCTGGGCTTTTTTTTGTTTGGAGATTTTTGAAGACTCTTTCAATCTCCTTACTGGTTATGGGTCTGTTGAGGCTTTCTATTTCTTCCTGGTTCAGTTGTGGTAGTTTATATGTCTCTAGGAATGCATCCATTTCTTCCAGATTGTCAAATTTGTTGGCGTAGAGTTGCTCATAGTATGTTCTTACAATTGTCTATATTTCTTTGTTGTTAGTTGTGATCTCTCCTCTTTCATTCATGATTTTATTTATTTGGGTCCTTTCTCTTTTCTTTTTGATAAGTCTGGCCAGGGGTTTTATCAATCATATTAATTCTTTCAAAGAACCAGCTCCTAGTTTCGTTGATTTGTTCTATTGTTTTTTGGTTTCTATTTCATTGATTTCTGCTCTGATCTTTATGATTTCTCTTCTCCTGCTGGGTTTAGGCTTTCTTTCTTGTTCTTTTCCAGCTCCTTTAGGTGTAGGGTTAGGATGTGTACCTGAGACCTTTCTTGTTTCTTGAGAAAGGCTTGTACCGCTATATATTTTCCTCTCAGGACTGCCTTTGTTGTTCCCACAGATTCTGAACCGTTGTGTTTTCATTATCATTTGTTTCCATGAATTTTTTCAATTCTTCTTTAATTTCCTGGTTGACCCATTCATTCTTTAGAAGGGTGCTGTTTAGTCTCCATGTATTTGGGTTCTTTCCAAATTTCCTCTTGTGATTGAGTTCTAGCTTCAGAGCATTGTGGTCTGAAAATATGCAGGGAATGATCCCAATCTTTTGATACCAGTTGAGACCTGATTTAGGACCGAGGATGTGATCTATTCTGGAGAATGTTCCATGTGCACTAGAGAAGAATGTGTGTTCTGTTGCTTTGGGATGAAATGTTCTGAATATATCTGTGATGTCCATCTGGTCCAGTGTGTCATTTAAGACCTTTATTTTCTTGTTGATCTTTTGCTTGGATGATCTGTCCATTTCAGTGAAGGGAGTGTTAAAGTCCCCTACTATTATTGTATTATTGTCGATGTGTTTCTTTGATTTTGTTATTAATTGGTTTATATAGTTGGCTGCTCCCACGTTAGGGACATAGATATTTAAAATTGTAGATCTTCTTGTTGGACACATCCTTTGAGTATGATATAGTGTCCTTCCTCATCTCTTATTATAGTCTTTGGCTTAAAATCTAATTGATCTGATATAAGGATTGCCACTCCTGCTTTCTTCTGTTGTCCATTAGCATGGTAAATTGTTTTCCACCCCCTCACTTTAAATCTGGAGGCGTCTTCGGGTCTAAAATGAGTTTCTTGTAGGCAACATATAGATGGGTTTTGTTTTTTTTATCCATTCTGATACCCTGTGTCTTTTGATTGGGGCATTTAGCCCATTAACATTCAGGGTAACTATTGAGAGATATGAATTTAGTGCCATTGTATTGCCTGAAGGTGACTGTTATTGTATATTGTCTCTGTTTCTTTCTGATCTACTACTTTTAGGGTCTCTCTTTGCTTAGAGGACCCCTTTCAATATTCCCTGTAGATCTGGTTTGGTGTTTGCAAATTCTTTCCGTTTTTGTTTGTCCTGGAAGCTTTTAGTCTCTCCTTCTATTTTCAATGATAGCCTAGCTGGATATGGTATTCTTGGCTGCATGGTTTTCTCGTTTAGTGCTCGGAATATATCATGCCAGCTCTTTCTGGCCTGCCAGGTCTCTGTGGATAAGTCTGCTGCCAATCTAATATTTTTACCATTGTAGGTTACAGACTTCTTTTCCCGGGCTGCTTTCAGGATTTTCTCTTTGTCACTAAGACTTGTAAATTTTACTATTAGGTGACGGGGTGTGGACCTATTCTTATTGATTTTGAGGGGGGGTTCTCTGAACCTCCTGGATTTTGATGCTTGTTCCCTTTGCCATATTGGGGAAATTCTCTCCAATAATTCTCTCCAGCATACCTTCTGCTCCCCTCTCTGTTTCCTCTTCTTCTGGAATCCCAATTATTCTAATGTTTCATCTTATGGTGTCACTTAACTCTCGAATTCTCCCCTCGTGGTCCAGTAGTTGTTTGTCCCTCTTTTGCTCAGCTTCTTTATTCTCTGTCATTTGGTCTTCTATATCGCTAATTCTTTCTTCTGCCTCATTTATCCTAGCAGTGAGAGCCTCCATTTTTTATTGTACCTCATTAATAGCTTTTTTGATTTCAACTTGGTTAGATTTTAGTTCTTTTATTTCTCCAGAAAGGGCTTTTATCTCTCCAGAGAGGGTTTCTCTAATATCTTCCATGCCTTTTTCGAGCCTGGCTAGAACCTTGAGAATCGTCATTCTGAACTCTAGATCTGACATATTACCATTGTCTGTATTGATAAGGTCCCTAGCCTTTGGTACTGCCTCTTGTTCTTTTTTTTGTGGTGAAATTTTCCGCCTTGTCATTTTGTCCAGATAAGAGTATATGGAGGAGCAAGTAAAATACTAAAAGGGTGGCAACAACCCCAGGAAAATATGCTTTAACCAAATCAGAAGAGATCCCAAATCGTGAGGGGGGAAAAAGGGTAAAAAAGAGCTTCAGAAAGAAAAAAAAATGAAACAATTAAAAAAGAAAACAAATAAAGAAAAATATAAAAAGGATAAAAAATATATATATTAGATAAACTATTTAAAAAACGTTAAAAAAGAAAAGGGTAAAAGTTAAAAAAATTTAGCAGAACAAGAGAAAAAAAATTGAAAAAGAAAAAAAAATTAAATTAACTGCAAGGCTAAAGAATCATGGAGAGAAAGCCATGAGTTCAGTGCTTTGCTTTCTCCTCCTCTGGAATTCCGCTGCTCTCCTTGGTATTGAAACTGCACTCCTTGGTAGGTGAACTTGGTCCTGGCTGGGTTTCTTGTTGATCTTCTGGGGGAGGGGCCTGTTGTCGTGATTCTCAAGCGTCTTTGCCCCAGGTGGAGTTGCACCGCCCTTTCCAGGGGCCGGGCTGAGTAATCCTCTCGGGTTTGCTTTCGGGAGCTTTTGTTCCCTGAGCTCTTTCTGTAGAGTCCAGAGGGCGGGAATGAAGATGGCGGCCTCCCGGTCTCCGGCCCGGAGGAGCCGAGAGCCCGGGGCCCCACTCCTCCGTGCGCCCTCAGAGAACAGCACCCAATGACTCCCGTCACCCTGGCCTCTGGCCGCGCTCCGAGCTGATCGAGCCTGCGACCGGTTCAAGGTAACCCCGAGCTTAGAGCTCACTCCTCGGCTCTGTCTCTGTAGCTGGCTTCCCCGTTCTAATACCTGTAAGCTCTGCGACACTCAGACACCCCCGATCCTTCTGTGACCCTGCGGGACCTGAGGCCACTCTGACCCCGCGTGGGCTTCACCCCAGTTAAGCCTCTGGAGCGATGTCCCTCAGCGGAACAGACTTTTGAAAATCCTGATTCTGTGCTCCGTTGCTCCGCCGCTTGCCGGGAGCTGGCCCCTCCCCCTGCGGTATTTCTTCCCGTCGCTTTGGATTCACTTCTCTGCCAGTCCTACCTTTCAGAAAGTGGTTGATTTTCTGTTTCTAGAATTGCTGTTCTTCTTCTCTTTGATCTCCCACTGGATTTGTAGGTGTTTGCAATCTTTACATAAGCTATCTAGCTGATCTCCTGCTACCTGAAGTAGTCTCAGCCTGCTACTTCTCCGCCATCTTGACTCCTCCCCTCTCAAGATAGAATTCTTACATTAAAATCAGGATAAATGTTGAATTATTTTTCTTCCTTTATTTATATAAGTAAATGATATGGTTCCTTAACATTTTCCAAAGATGAATGGTGAGTGTTTTTTAAAAAATTAATTATTATGAAGTCATGGGTGTTTAACATTTTTAATATGGTTCAACCTATCACAGTTGTTGTCCTTACTGATGAGCAAATTGTTTTCTCCTTGGCCAGTGGGAGCCTCTTCAAAGACCCCAGTAGTCTTCAAAAGTTGCCTTGTTATCTCATAGGACATACTTTCCAGGCTTATCTTGTATATTCTCTGTTGTAGACGTGGCATTTGCAATTTCTTAAAGAGCAGTGTTCCTTTTTAATGAGAAAATTATATTTAGAGAACATACCTGCTATTAAGTTAGTCATTGTGTCTATCTTTTTGGGGCATCAGAGCTAGGAATACACTTTTTAAAAAGAGAAATATGGGGACACCTGGGTGGCTCAGTTAGTTAAGTGGCTGCCTTCAGCTCAGGTCATGATCCCAGGATTCTGGCATCGAGCCCCACATTGGGCTCCCTGCTCAGCAGGGGGCCTACTTCTCCCTCTTCCTCTGCTTGCTGCTCCCCCTACTTGTGCTCTATCTCTGTCAAAAAAAAAAATAAATAAAATCTTAAAAAATAAAAAATAAAATAAATAAAAAGAGAAATATGCTATGAATGTATTTAGACACACCCATTTTCAATTTAGAATCACATACTCAGGTCCCTCCTATAGATTTCTTATTGAATCTACTAACATAGCTAAGTAGAAATTAATGTTTAAAACCATGTATATTGTCTAGTCCTGTTCCAGAGATGATGGTGAATAGGTCAGTCTGAGTGTCAAAGTGCTTATGGCATTTGAGGCTTTTAAAAATAGATAGATGGTAATGAGTTTTTTGGAAATCAAGCACATTTGTGCTTGTCTGTGGAATTTGCCCTTCTTCTCATACCATGTGATTTACCTGTTGCAAATGTACATAAGTGCATGATGTCAATCTGTTACGGAATCCACTTCGTGCCAAGCATGTCATGCATAATCTCACTTGATTGTCAAAACTTCTAAGACCTCTATGGTACACATATTTTATATTTTAATCTTTGATTTACTTGGAATTTATTTTGATGTATGGTGTAAGGTAGGGGTTTAACTTTTGCCTCAAATCGTTTCTCGGTTATTTCTGTGCCATATCGGATGAACTTTCACATGCTCCACGGTTTAAAATAACATTACCACAGGGGCCCTTAGGTGGCTCAATCAGTTAAGCATCTGGACTCTTGGTTTTGGCTCAGGTCATGATCTCATGGGTGCTGGTGCTGGGATTGCATGAGGCTCTGTGCTCAGCGGGGAGTCCACCTGAAGATTCTGTCCCCTCCCACTCCTGCAACTCATGCATGCATGCGCTCATGCTCGCTCTCTCTCAAATAAATAAATAAATCTTTAAAAAAAAAAACCTCTATTACATACTACATTCTTATCATATTTGAGTCTTTTCTAAATTGAGTTTTCTATCTGGTTCTGTTATCCTCTCTGTCTAATCCTGCACTCATTTAGTTAATGCTCCTTTATGATACATTTTGATGTTTGTTCAGAGCCTCTCATTCTCTTCCTACACCTAACCACGCTCATACAATGTTCTTCATTTTTTTTTTTTTACATATACAATTAGTTTTCCAGATGAACTTGCAAACCATTTAAGTTCCATTTAAAATATTTTGATGACTGGGGCACCTGGGTGGCTCAGTGGGTTAAAGCCTCTGCCTTCGGCTCGGGTCATGATCCCAGGGTCCTGGGATCTAGCCCCGCATCGGGCTCTCTGTTCTGCGGGGAGCCTTCTTCCTCCTCTCTCTCTGCCTGCCTCTCTGCCTACTTGTGCTCTCTCTGTCAAATAGATAAATAAAATCTTTCAAAAAAATATTTTGATGACTAGTAACTTTGAAAATATTGGACATAAAAGAAACTTAGAGGAAGCTAGAAGCACTTTCCAAAATAAGGTCTTTCTTTAATTTTTTTAGATTTGAGATCCTTCTTTATTTTTACATCTCTCTTACCATAGCATTTCATAAATGTCTGATCCTTGATTTAACTTACTCTTTTTAGCATAGTATTTTTGTTAGCAGTTGATTTTGCTAAATTTTCACAAATCTGATTTAACACTAATCTTGACCTTATGCTTCTTCATTAATTAGAATTAATTTCCTGTCCAAGCAATATATCCAAGTGTAGCTATGACTGTGTTCTGACATCAGATGGTCCCGTCTGTTTCTGTCCTGAAGGTTCAGTCCTTGAGACAGATGGAAAAACATGTAGTGGTAAGTTTATTGACCTTTTGTTTGTTTGCAAACATTAGTTTTTGGAGTGACACCTAAAGATTGATCTTATTTATAAGGAGAAGAGACTTTCCAACATTACACATTAAAACATATTTGTGCAACAGAGTAACATATACATTTATATCAGGTTTTTGTTGACATATTTTCTGTTTTAGATAGCATGGTGTAGTAGTTAAGGGCAAGGGCTTTGAAATCAGACAGCTCTGAGGTAGTACTACCTGTTGGTAGCAGTGTTATTTTGGACTAGTTACTTGCCCTTCTTTAGTCTCATTTTTTTCATCTGTACAAGTTAGTCAGCCCTGTTTCCTGGATTTGTGGCCAGCATCGAGCAAGATGATGGGTGCAGAGTTTTTAGCCTATTCCTTGCAACTAACAAATATCTCTCTACTTCATCTTCATAGAGACTTAAGCATATAGCTAGATGTAACTTAGAATTAGCATAAGAGCTATATGTGGCTTTTTTTAAAAACAAAGAAAGCAAAAAAATTCACGAGTCCAAAAATATATGTGAGAAGAAAATATATTACTCACTAGCAAGAGTTGAACCAGTTGTCAAACTCATCAAAATATATTCCTTATTCCAGCCGCTGTCAGCGCACTGGTCTTCAAACTCAGTGGTAGAATGGAGGACAGGGGCTGTTGCCATGTGAAGGGTTAACATTCAAGCTATAAGGTTAAAGGAAAATAGAATACGGTGACAAATTTCCTCCTAGTCTCTGAAAAATGACCTTGATTGCAGCAGTATAAAATATTGTGGAAATGGTTTTAAAAACCCTCACATATTGGGCTCACTCAATGTTTTGATGAAAAATTGTTATATTTTTGAATGACATGGTGTCATCAGCAAGTGCTTGTTTTCATAGGCTGTTCATCACCTGATAATGGTGGGTGTAGCCAGCTCTGCCTCCCTCTCAGCCCAGTCTCCTGGGAATGTGGTTGCTTTCCTGGGTATGACCTACAACTGGACAAAAAAAGCTGTGTGGCATCAGGTTAGTGTTGTGGATGTTTAAAAGTGTATCTCTGCAAAAAGATTATATGAAAACACTTTATTTTGAAAGATGGGGAATTAAATTGTGTTTGGCTTCTGAGTGGAGCGTCTGATTTTTTATTTTTCTGGAAACAGAAAATGAATCACATTGTCAATATAAATAAGAATCACATAAATAAATAATTATATTTTTGAGGAATGTTTCTAGTTTATCAGCACTCAGCAAAGATTTGCCATTACATCAAGTATGCATTCCAGTATATGTGAAAATCATGACCAGAACTGTTTTAAAAGACTTCATAGTTTAGAGGAGTTTAATAAATATTTGTTGATTGATTTGATTTCCATCTCTTCAGAGAATGTAACAGTCATAATACTTTGACAAATTCTGTCCTTTTTATGTCAAGATTTAATATGCAGTTGAATGCTTGAATAATTTTTTCATCTGCTGACATTCTATCTCCTGTGTCCTTCAACAACCTTGGATTCCTAGATTTATATCAAATTGATGTTATCTCTCCTGAGGTTCTTTATGCTTATAATCTGGGGTAACATAATGAGGGGCCTGCAAAGTTTGCCTTAGACCCCAATACTCTTAAGTTCGAAGGGCCTTCGTGAATATAGCATAATCTGAACTCGAAAATTATCAGGGGTCTTGTTATTAACTCGAATAATAATGCCCCCCTTTCAGAAGTGCCCGGGTCAGAGAAGTGTATTTATCCCGACATGAATTAATATTATCTGCTAACATTAATATGTTTCCATATGTGTGAATCAAGAAGATTATGGCACTAAGACTTGCATCATCTAGCTAGGGTGCTGGCTATTTAATGCCAGCTCTTTTTATAAGTCATTTGCATTTTAAAAGCAGGTACCTAGACAGAGGGGAATCCAGTAAAATGGAATTCTGGTAAAATGTCTCCTCATAGGAGAAAACTTCTTCCCGGTCTTAACCTACACCACACTGGTGGGATATTAAGTAGGTAAGAACCGCAGAAAGAGGGCACGATGGAAAGGAGAAGTCAGAAGTGCTTATTGAGTTCCAAGGCATATTTTAAATGGAGGCATACTTGAATTTGGTTAACAGGACCACAGCCATTTTTACTGTTTGCCAATTCTCAAGATATTCGACGCCTGCATTTTGATGGAACAGAGTATGGAACCCTGCTCAGCCAGCAGATGGGAATGGTTTTTGCCCTTGATCACGACCCCGTGGAAAATAAGGTATGGCTTTGTCGTTGAACAGAGGTGGCTATGCCTTACGGACAGAGTAGAGGATTTTATCCCAGCAGATGACCTAAGCTACTTGAAAATCCTCTGCTAAGTTCAGAATGATTAGGTGCAGAGAAATGTAGATACAGACACTGGAGCGTAATTTGGGAAATGTTAAGGGCTCTCCTATTTTCATAACCCTACCCTGGCTCTTACTGTGACTCAGCTATTTTATTGGAAATGATTGAGTACTCTTTGGAGATGAGGTTGGGAGGCTAGCACAGTGCTGTACCCAGGGGGCACTACCATAAATAAGTTCTCCGTTATTTGCCAATAGCGGAAGCGGTGGGAGGCTGGGGTGGGTTATATTTGTGCTAGGTTAGAATGTGCTTGAAATGATATGGTGTCTTCTGGAGTTTAATCATATGGTAGTTATACATTTACATAGCTATTAATTAATTATTTAGTTATGACTAGATAGTGCATTCATTCCTAGAGTTTTAAACTTTGTATTTTGGTGTCTTCCTGATTTGAAGCAGTCTGGTAAACGGTCAAAGGAGACAGTGAAACAGATTGGTTGTGTTTAATTGCTATGGTTTGGTAGCCAAATATAACTCTTTTTGCAAAGAGAAGCTTTATACTTAAACACTAAAAAAAAAAAACTTTCTTTTCCTTGAACTGAATCTATATGACTTCCTGGAAGAATTATATTAATAGAAAGAAAATAACTAATAGAAACAAAATCAGTTCAAGATTCATTTGTTACCAAACTAGTTTTTTTTTTTTTTTTTTTTTTACTGACATAGTCAGCATTTATAAGGTGACTAAAGAGACCTAGAAGAACTTGCAGTCATGTGGCTGCTTTTCATTTCCCTCGTCAAGTTCTCCTGTCCCTGCTCTTCAAACTGGGGTCCTTGGACTGGCGGCATTGTTATCGCCTGGGACTTGTTAGTACTTCGGACTTCCAGGCTCCACCTCTGACCTCTGAAGCAGAGTCTGCATTTTAACAAGATTTCCAGGTGATTCGGGTGTACACCTGAGTTTGAGAAGAGCTCTAGCTTAGTGTTTTTTAATAGAAGTACCCATTTTTGTCTTATGGAATAGAACCTTTTCTGTTTCATCTATAGTGAAAGATGATACCCCATTGGTTAATGAATAACCACTTCATGAACGTTCTCATCATTGATTATAAGTTTATGTACATATATCTACTCAGCTAAAGTCCACAAATGCTATCATTAAATGGTCAGCTGACCCATGGCAGTTTTTAACACTCTCACAAGATTCTTGTACCCATTGGCTAGTCTGCATAGGAGAGTGAAAAAGAGCTTTGCACTTGCAAGTTAATGTTCTGTTGAAGATGGATTAATTAAAATGCAATTAAATATGGTTAGAGATGAAAGAAACGTTAACAAATATCTAGTTTAACTTTGTCGTTTTTCCAGTTGAGAAGATAGATTTTAATGACTTGGCCAACTCAATTAAAATTAAGAAGGGTCTGAACTGGGAGACAAACCTGTGTCTCCAGACTTGTAGGGAAGTGTAGGGCTGTGGGTTGAGCAGTGGAAGACATAGCCCAGCTTGTATCCTCCACTAAACTGTTCATCGTTGCTCCCTTTCAGGCTGTAGAAGCCATTAGAGTTCAAGTACAATGGCTTGGTTATTGACCAATTATCAAAGTTTAACAAATTACCCAGTAGTAATAGAAATATGTGCCAAGCATAGGGATAGATCTATATCTATATGTATATAAATGTACACAGATATAGGTATATCTCCTTTTTGGATTCATATTATTATCCCCACTTAACCGATGAGGACACTGAGGGTCTGAGACCTGGAGGAAGCTGCTTATGTTTACTCACATCTGGGAAGCAGCAGAGGTGAAATTTGGAATTCCATTGCGGGTGTGTCTATCTCCAAAGCCAAGTTCTTAGTGGTCACACTATATGATCTTAAGATTTACTAACCATGTCTGTATATGTATTCCACATTAATTTTTAAAAACAAATCATATAGAAATGCCTGTGTTCTTTTTTGTAGATCTATTTCGCCCATACAGCCCTGAAGTGGATAGAGAGAGCTAATATGGATGGTTCCCAGCGAGAAAGGCTTATTGAGGAAGCTATAGATGTGCCAGAAGGTCTTGCCATAGATTGGATTGAGCGTAAATTCTACTGGACGGACAGGGGGTATGCTTCCTCCTTCACTTGTAAGCCACGTGGGATGGGAATGAGGCATAAGTGATAGCGCTGGTCTCAGCCTCCTCTTTGAACCCAAGAGAATATTGCTGGGCACTTGGGTGGTACTGGAGGAAAGATGCCCCTGATGCTGTCCACATTCCCTCCACTCCCCCACACACTACCAGGCAGGGTGGTCCTCGTTTCATCAAGACTGGATCTATATCCAGGGGACAATTGTGAGGACCAAGGAAGGAACCTAGGCTTTTGATCTTCAGGCTGTGATCAGAGAAAGGCAAAGCCTGTCTGAATACAATCACTGAGCATCCTCTGAGCATCTGCTCTGGATACCCCATATCCTCGGTAACTTGGGCAAATGCTTGTTCCACGTATCAGTATAAGAGATGTAGAAAGAAGGTGGTGCATAAATAATTGCCAAATGAAGGGTGTGCACACCTGGAAGGGCTTGGAAGAGGCTCCAGGAATCAGCTAGCCCCACCCCCTCACTGTACAGACCAGAAGGCACATGTTGTCTCCTCGTGAATAAGCATGAAAGGAGGGAGCAAGGCTGAACGTGGGAGTTATGAGCCAAGTCTTCACGAGAGTAGAGAGATGGTCTACTTGCCCTGATGCTGGCTTTCCCAGAACTAGAGAGAAGCTAGGCTGTTTCTGTCCTCTGGGCGTACTGCTCCCCTGGCTGTAGAGGGGCAGGTGTGCTGGTGTGTGTGTGGCTTGTGTGAACCCAAGGAATGGTGGTGGTGGGAGGAGGGTGGGGAAAGGAAGTGGCTGCGTCTTTTCTGTGTGCTATTGAGGGCCACTCCTTGCTTCTGAGAGAGGCCGCTAACCGCAGAGAACAGGCAGCTGTCACAAGACGGTATGAGAAATTCTCTGTGCTTTAGGATGTTTGATCAGAGCGCTTAGAGCCACAGAGTGTAATGGTAGTCAACCTATGCAACTATGTTAAAGTGAAAGAAGGTAGAATTAATTAGGATTTCACCTCTAGGAAGTCAGTGGTCCCAATCCAGAAGGAGAAGTCCCAGGGAACAGATTTATAGACCTGGGGGTAGTTTTCCTCTGTCCCAGAAAATTTTTTTGGTCTGGATAATCCATGGGAGACAAATGGTGTTTTAAAAATGAGCCAGATGTATGGCATGGTGTACAGTTATCAATAACATGGTACTTTTATATTCACAGTAGTCCATTTTCATTCATTCATTCATTTTTGTTCATTTACTTAAACACATCTTTATTCCTTTATTCTTTGCATATTTATTTATTGAATATCTGAAATGCATCAGATGTTATCCTAAGAGCTTTATAGTCATGACACTGTGAATCCCAACAAGGTAAGTTCTCTTATCCCCAATTTAAAGATGAAAAAACCTGGAATTAAAGAGGTAAGGTAGCTTCCCCAATGGCAAGCAGCCAGCAAGAAGTAGATCTGGAGTTTTAGTTGTAGTAATGATAAAAATCATAATAACAGCCTCCTCTGTGTGGAACCTACTTAAAAGGATGTTTTAAAATGTCAGTTGTGTATAATAACAGAGTTTGTCTGCGGCTGTTCCCAGAAAGGTAAACGTTGATCTGGACAGCAGATGTCAGCCGCTCTTGGCCTCTCCAAGGATGCCAGGTCTCCTCATATTTCCTGCATTTGCATGGCACCTTTAATTTTCAGTGTTTGATTAATGGCCCCATGGTACCTATTGCAAGGCAACGCCTTCAGGAGATAGTCAGGCACCTCTGTGGGCTGGAGAATCAGACCTCAACTTCCCTAGTTCACGGACTTCAGTAATAACAAGCCCTTCTAAGTCCTCTTCCCTCTAATGGCAGCTGTTAAAAGGAAACCTTTAATTTGTCTGGAAATGAGAGGTTTATAGCTTGAAAACCTCGATATTAGCTAGAAATTGGATTGAAATAATTGAGATTCCAAGCTCATGATATTAGATTATATGGTAACTCTTAGCTAATTGAAAGAACCAGAGCAGATGCTTACAGTTTATATTGGCTGAGGAAAAGACCTACTCACATTAACATCTCACTGTAGGAAGGAAGCTAATTGATCATTCTACTGGCAGTGCTATCATTTAGCATTAAGGAATCCTGATTCTTAAAGTCAAATGCCCAGCAAAAATGAATTAGGAGGGCAAAAATATATGTTTGCTCATGATTTATACCTCCTGGGAGGTATAAATCACTCTTCCAGGGCTCTGGGTGGACAAGTCTTGGCCTGTCCACAGGGTGGGTTTTGGGGCATCCCAGAGGCATTGAGACCAATTAGATCATGGAAAAAAAGAGAAAGATGCTGCATTAGATCAACGGTCTTGCTTGAACTCGTGTGCACCCAGATGTCCATGCTTGTCTTTGCTTTCTCATCACCTACACTGGAGTTAGAGGTTTGCTTTCTGGCTGAATGAAAAGAAGTGTATTACTGGGTGAGCCCCTGGGGAGCTGTGAAAGTAAATTCCAGAAATCCTGCCTAAGACAGCTCCAGCGTCAGGAGCTTACATCCGTCTTGATTCTCATCAGTTCACTCCTGCTCAAAACAGTAAGAATTTAGAGATGATGTAGCTGTGAGATCAGAACTAACAGTTTTCTCTCCCCTGGTCACAAGCAAGTGGCCTCAGAATTCCTTCCCTCCCTCTCAGGGAAAGGCTCAGTGACAGTTGACCCATCGAGTTCAAAAATACCTTCCAGCCGGCAGTACCTTGGCGATGGATCACTTCATCTGGAAATAGAATTATCTTTTAAGAGTGGCTCTGTTGTGCAAATGGCTTCCAGTTATCCAGTGCCCTGAGTTGGTGGTTTGTACCATGTACTTGACCAGCACAGGCTCTGAGCCATTTTTGCCTTTGCCTCCCTCCCACACAGAAACTATGAGGAGGACTATATGAAACCCCTTCCCCACCGAGTGGCTAGAAAGTACACTCACATAAACCACGCAGAGACCTCCTTAGTGTTTAGTAGAACAGGGAGGAGAGAATAGTTCTGCCCTGTGTTTCTGGTCAGGCCTGTTTTATGTGGACATTGCCCACAAGAGCAAGGGATAGGCCTTCCCAGATGTTGGTTGAATGAATTAAAGATAATTATACTCTGCAGTGTACAGGTAGGGAAACAGGCTGAGCAGATGACACAGGTGGGAGGGAAGGTTCTTATCCTCTCAGCCTGTGGTCCTGCCTGCTCCTGGTTGCTGCTTGGAAGCCCAGGTTAGTAAACAGGGTGAGGCATGCTGGAATAAGGCATCGTCGTCTTGAGTCTGCCACTTGCATTCTTTACGTTCCCTAGACTATAATTCCCTCAACCTCTCCTGCGGTACTCTGAGCTCTATAAGGACAGAGGCAGGGTTTTGTTTACTGTTGTCTCTAATGCTTCAGCAAATCTTTGACACACTGTAGGTGCTCAGTAAATACTTACTTGTAATAAAGATCAGTTTAACAAATAGAAAAATCAGGAAATGAGGATTTTCTCCTCTGCCAGATTTCAGAGGGTTTTTTTTTTTTAAATTTTAAAAATTTATTTATTTGTCAGGGGGGACCAGGCAGGGGGAGCAACAGGCAGAGGGAGAAGGAGGCTCCCCGCTGAGCAAGAAGCCCAAGGCAGGATTTGATCCCAGGACCCTGGGAGGGTGACCTGAGCTTAAGGCAGACACTTAACCAACTGAGCCACCCAGGCACCCCTATTTTTTTTAATGTAAAGATTAGCAATAATATTTCAGTACTCTTATTTGTCTTAGAATCATATGGAAGAAAACAAAGTCAACAGAAATCTCGCCTCTGCTGTCCTTGTGTTAGCTGCCTCTGTCACCCTTCGAGGTCTACTCTCTCTCCTCCCTGTGACCTGTGACCATGAAGAAGAGAACTGCTCCTCTCTGGCTTTCAGTGGGCTTAGCAGGAGCTGGGAGGTTGTGAAGAAAAGGGGGTCAGTGGTATTTATACTCCTGACTTTGTCCCTGCCAGGCCCCTGACACAGTCCCCTCTTACCTTATCCTTGCACTGTGTATTTTAATTGTGTGGGATAAATACTGGGGTGCTGATTAAAAGGCTGTTTAAAAAAAAATAGAATTCATGGGTGTATGTCCTGACATGTGTGTATGTATGTGTGATGACCTTGACTTGTGTTGAGAGTATGTGGGTATGTGTGTGCATTCATGTGATGGAGGTAGTTTAGAATGCCTATCTTTGCATTTCAGTAAGTAACAGGGAGAAGGAGTATGTTTGTTTAAAAAGTAAAGTTGATGTAACAAGCTCCTTTTTATTACATGCATTTTAGGAAATCTCTCATTGAAGGGAGTGATTTAAATGGAAAACACCGTGAAATAATCATCAAGGAGGACCTCTCTCAGCCACGAGGAATTGCTGTTCATCCAATGGCCAAGTAAGTATTTGTGAAAATAATGCACTTTCCCATAGGGGTCATGAGAGTTCATGTTTGATATACTAGTGTCCAAAATTTGTTGTAAGACCTCAGGTGTTCAGGGGACTCAGAAATCAAGAAAATCCATGAGATTGGTTCAAACTTTCAGTTCAAACTCATCCTTTTATGTCTTGGTTCAAACTCATCCTTTTATGTCTTTCAACTTTCTCTTCTTACATAAAAGTTTTGTTATTCCCATAACCTTCCTTTTAAGCCAATTTTTTTTAAAAGAAGTGGGCTATAATTCATTAACCAATTAGATGCAAGCCCACGAAACTACTTTCTTTAAAAATCTACATTATTATCCTGAACAAAGGATGGTATTCATATTTCATGCCTTATGAATTCTATTTAGAGAAAACATAAGATGAGTTTGAATGATAGGTCATTCCTAGATTTAGATAACTGGAAATAGAAACCATGAAAGATGAGAGGACTATGTTGGTAATCGTGAATTTGACATATTGGTGAAAAATATTGGTTTAAGTTTAGAGAATTAAGGAAAATAATGGATTCCTTCCTAGTTGTTAAAAAACAAGGATTAAAAACTAGCCCTATTTTATTTCTAATGGGAATTTTATTATGGTCTATGGGAAATAATATACTGGCATTAATTGATAATTGATTTGGAGCCAGCCATGTGATTTAAAAAGTGAGAATATAACCATCTCTAAACAAACCAATATGAAAGATAATGAACCATATTGACCTCAAAAAATGTGCCTCAGCATCCAATTCATGTAACTTAAAATTGGCCAAGTTAACTGAGTACACTGTATAAAACTAGATAACTGATAAATATGCTATTTCTTTTATGTTGCAATTTTACATGTATAGTGAGTTTTATAAATGTGTAGCAGAGGGACTGGCTAACAAGATTGTGTTGCCTTTTGCAGCATGAAATGCTAATTTAAGAATATGTTCTTGAACACACTTTCAATTAGTAATATAGTTCAATTTTTCAAACTAATTTCTTTATTTCTTCTTTATCCAATGATCTGAGACTTAATTCAGCATTTCCTGTCCAAGATGCTCTATGTAGACAAGATAATTTTTGCTATTGAGAACATTACATGTCTGGAGTACACTGCTATACTTTCTATATTCCTTGGTGTACCACTTCAGTTTATTCTAAAGTGATTTACATTGACGTTTTCAGTGATGAAAGAATGGAAGAATTTTTTTTCATGCAAATTTTATTTGTTGTATGCTTTCTTGATTAAAGGAAATTATTCTGGACTGATATGGGGATTAAGCCACGAATTGAAAGTTCTTCCCTTCAAGGCGTTGGCCGACTGGTTATAGCTAGTTCTGAACTGGTCTGGCCCAGTGGAATAACAATTGATTACTTAACTGACAAATTGTATTGGTGTGATGCCAAGCTGTCTGTGATCGAAATGGCCAATCTGGATGGTTCAAAACGCCAAAGACTTGTCCAGAACGATGTAGGTGAGGCTTTGGGATGGGTGATCTCTTCCTTTTGTCCTGAGTGTTGACAATTGTTAGATACAAAATGTGTTTACACATACCCACAGACGCACACACACACTCTCACCCCCCAGACACACCCTTCCCTCAGCCATATATGGTGAGAGAAGTATGGAGACAAACACACTGACAGATTTCTTTGGGGACTTCTGAGCTACAAAGATTACCTTCACATTGGAATACTGGATAAAAACATGATGATTTATAAGCATTTCTTTTTGCCAAGTTTCCCAAAATCAGAAGGAAAATATTAAAAAGACCTCTTTGGGGATAAGAACTTTATTCAGTTGTCATTTGTTAGGTTTTAGACAATGTCGTTTGTATAACTGTCATAGTATCACCTTTAGGTATTAATGAATATACATTCATAACCAAAGATTAACATAGTTTTCTTTCCTATTATATTTTCATGGGGTGACATGTATGTTCATAAACATATTAAAATGCTGTAATCTATGCTGAATGTTAAAAAAGAAATACTGATGATGTCTGAGGCTCAGTTGGTTAAGCGTGAAACTCTTGGTTTCAGCTCTGGTCAAGATCCACAGGTAAAGAGATTGAGCCCTGGGTTGGGCTCCCTGCTCAGTGGGAAGTCTGCTTCCCCTCTGTCCTTACCCCACTCCCGTGAGCCTGAACTCTCTCTCTCTCAGAAATAAATAAATCTTAGAGAGAGAGAAATACTGAGTATACCAGGAGCCACTGCATTTTCTTGAGCAGGAAATACATATGATAAGACTGGCACCTCCATGTAAGCACTTAGGTAGCAGTATTAGGGTTGGATTGAAATCTGGAGAGAAGGAAATTAGTCAGGAGGCTACAACTGTTGTCTAGTCAACAGTCGGTGCAGGCCTGAGATAGAACATTGCCATTTCAAAGTAAAATGGAGGACTAGAGTATTTTAAAAAAGTCACTGTGAATGAAAAACTTCAAGAATTTGGTACTAGATTGAATATCAAAATGAGAGTCAGGGAGATGCTGAAGATGCTTCAAAGATTCAGAAGCTGGTTGGTTGAGTAGATGCAAAAAAATATGGTCTATCTCTTTTATGAAGAAGCTGATTAATAATTCCATATTTATTTTGTCTATTCTTTTTGGGTTGAGGAGATGAATTTCTAGATATATATTGTACACTAAATTGATCATGATAAGTAAATTTAAAATTATATATACTTCCAAGATTCCTTAAAAATTAAGCGTATAAGGGGCGCCTGGGTGGCTCAGTGGGTTAAGCCTCTGCCTTCAGCTCAGGTCATGATCTCAGGGTCCTGGGATCAAGCCCTACATCGGGCTCTCTGCTCAGCAGAGAGTCTGCTTCTCCCTTTCTCTCTGCCTGCCTCTCTGTCTACCTGTGATCTCTGTCTGTCAAAATTAAAAAAAAAAAAAATTAAAGGTATACTTTACAATAAATCATAAGCTTATGTAAGATCATAGACTTTACTCATCCAGACACTTTATGGAATCACTTTGGGAAGTGGAGATACAGTAGAGAGTAAAACAAAAATGTTTCCTGTGAGGTCATGGGGGGGGGCATATATTATTTAAAAAATACATCACCCAAATAAATGGGAAATTATAGCTTTGATACATGAAGGCATAAAAGGATTTGAAGATTTCTAACCAGGATGTAAAGATACCATATGTTAACCCAAAAAGCATAACAGATACTTTGTGAATAATTTCTATGCTTTTGTAATCTGTGACTAATACAATTTCCTGTTAAAAGCCATTATTGATGGACTTTGGGAAGGGTATATGTTGTAATGAGCACTGGATATTCTATAAGACTCATGAATCACAGACCTGTACCCCGGAAACAAATAATACATTATATGTTAATTGAATTTAAATTAGAAAAAAGCCATTATCAGATATCTGCTATGAAAAGATCTAAGTGACCATTTCCATCATTACAGTGCCATCTACTGGCATATAAGTAAGTGGTGGCTTCTCGGCTGCTCACTCAGGATTTTTAACGTAAAGATTGAAGAATTCATTCATTCATTCTTTTTTTTTTTTATTTTTTAAATGAGAGAGAAGGTGCATGGTAGGGACTGGGGAGAGGCAGAAGGCAGAGGAAGAGAGAGAATCTTAAGCAGACTTCAGGCTCAGTGTGGATCCTGACACAGGGCTCCATCTCACAACTCTGAGATCATGGCCTGAGCTGAAATGGAGAGTTGGATGCATAACTGACTGAGCCACCCAGGTGTCCCCGAAGAAATTCATTCTTTACTTCACATTCAACCGTGGCTCTTCTATTTAAAAAACTAACGAAGATTGTTTCTAGTGTGAGATATTTGTTGAAAAACTATAGCTAATTCTCATCAACTATATTTCAGTATTAAAAATAAGAAAAATAAAAAATTTTAAAAAGATTTTTAAAAATAGCTAATTCTGACATGTGCTACAAATGGGTGAACCCTGGAGACATTATAGTGAGTGAAATAAGCCAGGCACAAAAGACAAATACCATATGATTCTATCTACTTGACGTATCTAGAACAGTCACATTCATAGAAGAGTAGAATGAGTGGGGTGGGAAATGGGAAGTTGTGGTTTAATGGATATATTTTTTTAATATTTTATTTTTACTTATTTATTTGAGAGAGAGAGACAGCGAGATAGAGCACGAGTGAGGAGAAGGTCAGAGGGAGAAGCAGACTCCCCGTGGAACTGGGAGCCCGATGTGGGACTCGATCCCAGGACTCCAGGATCATGACCTGAGCTGAAGGCAGCCGCCTAACCAACTGAGCCACCCAGGCGCCCCTGGTTTAATGGATATTAGAGTTTCAGTTTTGCAAGATAAAGTTCTGGAAGTTGGCTGTATAACAAAGTGAATGTACTTAACACTACTAAAATGTATGCCTAGGTTAAGATGATATATCTTATGTTAGAGGTATTTTGCCATAACAAAAAACCCTCATAGCTATATAAAAATGTCTGTGCTGCATTTATGGCTTTAATTGGGAACAAAAGGCTAGAGACTACTAAGATGCTCGTAATGGCTCTGGTCAGTAATGATGGATGGAGACTCATTGTCACCAGCACAAGTCATTTGAGTTTGCTGCCAGAAGAGGGAGACATTCATTCTAACCCACCAAAACCACTGCTCATTTGCAAAAAAACTGGCCTGGGAAATGTGACTGAACATGATTAAAGGTTCCAAATTTGGGGCTCCCTAGCTTTAGCCTCTAAGCACTTGAGACAGTGTATTACAGCATTTCCCTGCTTACTATAAATACTTGAATATCTTATCAGGGCAGTTCCAGGGGCATGGAGAGGTGGGTTAGTTGAGGTGGGGTCAGAAGAGCCCACTTAGGGGTGATAGGAGCCGTGAAAATGGAGGCAGTAGATAATAAATGACTTTTAATCAGCTTGGCCAAGATGGGAAGGAAAAAGACAAAAGGAAGCTGGAGGGGTCAGGGAGATGGGGATGTTAATGAGCTAAGGGAAGGCAGCTAGTAGAGGGAAGAGAGTGAAGATGTAAAAGAAAGGGATAATTAACAGAACAAGGTGTGAGAGAAGGCAGGAAGAATGAGACCAGGAGCACAGGCCAATGCACTAAAACTAGATAACAGGAGAGGCAGGAAAGGAGGTGGGGGTCCAATGCAGGGAAATGTGTTGCTGGAGATGGGAATTTAAAGAGACTGTTACTGAGTTACTTCAAATTGTTAAAGGTCCTTACAACAACTTGCAAATTTAGCCTACTCCTTATTGTTGCCACTTAAAATACAAGGAACCTAGTGCAAAAACAGGTAAAATAACTTACTGAAGTTTAGTCTATAGTGGCAGAATCACCAAACACAGCATTGCTGCTCTAGCCTCTTCCTTCTTGATATTCTGTCAATCAGCCCACATTCTCCCATGCCCCAAATGCTGTGTGACAATGTGAGTACCTCATACCACCGGGCTCCCCTTCTAGAACAAGGTTCCCTCACCATGTGGGTTTTCCCTGGTTCAGGCATAGGTAGTGGTGTGTGTCTTGCTTAGCGGCTATAGTAAAGGAATGCTTTAGTGTGGGAATCACGTGAGCATGTTGTAAGCCTTGTGCTTTTAAAAAAAATATTCACGGCAAAGGCAAGATGTACTTGTCTTGGATTCAGACTTGGATTTAAATTGCTTTCAGGGCACCCTTTTGCTGTGGCTGTGTTTGAGGACCATGTGTGGCTCTCAGATTGGACTATGCCATCGGTAACAAGGGTGAACAAGAGGACGGGCAAAAACTGGGTACGTCTCCGAGGCGGCATGCTGAAGCCCTCATCACTGGTTGTAGTCCATCCATTGGCAAAACCAGGTACACTGGCCATGTCACACAGTGTTTCTTTGGCTGGCATCTGTAACTATTTTAATTGATAGGAGAGGAGGAGGATATGGCAATTCCCACTAATCTGGGTGGATGTTAAGATTTCCTGAGATTTGGATTGGGTTTAATCTGGTAGTAAATTTGGGCTTCATCTTTCCATTCTCATGTTTGCTTCTCCTGACCAGCTTCTACTTAAGTTGCTCCTTTCCAAGGAGTCTTGGGTTAAGGGCACTGAGGGTGGGAATGAGGGATGGGGAGTGATTTAGACCTGCAGTAGAAGCTTCTACCTTGACTGGGCATTTCCCTACCCCCACCCCTCCGAGAGCGCCAGGGCCTGAACAACATCAGTGTCCTGTACTGACTTCCTTCTGGATTGCCCCTTGTTGGTTTGACTAGATTATGAGTCAGCAAATAGGGATCATATCCACCTATCAAGCTTCTTGAACAGAAGTACTGACTATACTGGGGCGCCTGGGTGGCTCAGTGGGTTAAGCCTCTGCCTTCGGCTCAGGTCATGATCCCAGGTCCTGGAATCGCATCGGGCTCTCTGCTCAGCAGGGAGCCTGCTTCCCCCTTTCTCTCTGCCTGTCTCTCTGCCTGTTTGTGATCTCTTTCTCTGTCTGTCAAATAAATACAAAAAAATAGTACTACATAATACACAAAAAAAGTACTGACTATACTCAATAAATATGCACAAGGTAATAGCATTCTGAGCTGATCTTAGAACTGGCTCCATTAGGAAATCTTCTGAAATAGATCTTGATATAGGTTCCATTTAGATACACTGAAATTTTCCCCCCAAAAGCTGTACTCTGTGATCCGTATCAATGGCACTTTTTTTGATCTCCAAGCCCGTCTGTGAATGTACCTCTTTTCCCCACAAGGAGCAACGCCCTGCTTACATCAAAATGGAGGCTGTGAACATATTTGCAAAGAGAGGTTTGGAACTGCTCAGTGTTTGTGTCGTGAAGGTTTTGTGAAAGCCCCAGATGACAAAATGTGTCTGGCTCTGAATGGCCATCAGATACCGGCAGGTAAGATGATAAAAATTGTATGGTTAAATTATTTTATTTTAGCTCAGGGATATAGTTCTATATCAATCTTCATGCTTCTGCTGATGTTTAATATTTTGTTATTAAAAGCTTCCCTGCTTCAGGGTGTCTGGGTAGCTCAGTCAGTTAAGTGTCGGACTCTTGGTTTCAGCTCAGGTCATGATCACAGGGTGCTGAGATCGAGCCCTGCATTGGGCTCCATGCTGGACATGGAGCCTGCTTAAAGATTCTCTCTCTCCCTCTGCACCCCCCACACCACCCCCAAAAATACTTTCCTGCTTTTAGGGATGCCCAGTCTTTTTGTTTTGTTTTTCTGCTCTCTTGAGTTTGGGCTTCTTATTAAAGACTAAATTCAGTCGACCCCTTCTAGTTGTAAAACTAACAAACAAAAGATACTATCCAAAACATTGAGTGCCAGTCTCCACCCCTCCCTGGCATTTACAGTGGAGTGGCCCAAACTTGGGGGGAAAAAATGCCAGCATTTTACCACCTCAGATAATGTTCAGAGACATTTTGTTTAGACATTTTATGGCCTCAATTTTAGAGGTAGTTATATACAATCCTACCACATAACTGGTCTTAATATGAAAAGCAAAGTCCTTTATAGTAAATAACTTTAAGATAGTAAATAAGTGTAAGGAATGTAGCCTGAGAAGGTTTGGATCCATGTTTAAAAAACTAAGTATGACTTTGAGGCAGAGGAAAGGAAGAAGATATCAAATGTGATGTGTAGCGAGTAGTGCTGATCTGCTTCCCTTGAATGGGGATTTAAGCAGTATTAAAGATTCTTTTTAAATTGGTTTATCTAGTAGGCGTGGTATAAGTTTGGTGATAGATAAGCAGCAAACACAAGGATTGATTATCCATGGACCGGAATTGGAGATTTTGGATTTTCAGAATTTTCCATGGATTGTTGCTTTAGAAAAACAGTGGTCAATATTTTTTGTTTTAGGACCCCTTTACTCTTTTTAAAAAAAGATTTATTTATTTCTTTTAGAGAGAGAGAGAATGCACATGTGCTCAAGTGTGTGTGTGAACAGACTTTCCACTGAGCAGGGAGCCTGACACTGGGGCTCAGGGCCACCACCCTGATTTCATGACCTGAGCCAAAATCAAGAGTCGGACACCAGGTGTCACCCCAGGACCCTTTTTCACTCCTAAACATGACTGAAAACCCCAAAGAGCTTTTGTTAATGTGGGTTATATCTATCAATATGTATAATATTAGAAATTAAAACTTAAAGTTTAAAAAATATGTTCATTATGCTTATAATAATTTTCCAGTATGTATGAGCATCACATATTTTTAGGGAAATAAATGAAATAGCTATTTTCTAAAACTAAAATATACAGTGAGCATAATGGCACTGTTTTGCATTTATATCCTAATGTCTGGCTTAATATAGGGCAGATGGATTCTCATATATGCTTCTATGTGAAATCTGTTGCTTTGTTGTTTTGCTTGAAGCCTATGAAGAAAATCTGACCTCACACATGGATTTGGAAAAGAGAGGATTGACCATTTAATAGCTTTTTCAGATGACTTTTTTATGTATCTTCTTTCAATACTGTGGCAGAACTGGACAGGTCGTAGTTTCTTAAACCATAGTTGCAGTGTGAATCTGAAGCCACACCAAAAACTTTTTGTCACCAGCTATGTTAAAATCCAGTGGTCTATTTTGTACGTTGAGTGACTCTTTTATTAATGCATGATTTTGTGGCGTCACGTTGGTTGTATGAAAATACGGATTGCCTTCCAAGTGTCACACACACATGTGAATCACATTCATTAATTATTACCATCAAACTCATTAGACAGGTCTTTGAGTTTTGGTATTTTCGGTCAAGCTCAGGGTAGAGAAGAAAAATTTCCAAATTCTACTTTTTACTTGGAAGCTGGTATTTTATCATTAGCAATAAGTACTGTCAGTTGTTTTTCTTGAAATGACAGATTCACCTCATTTTTGAGAAAATGCTTGCCAAATTTCTAACTGTTCATAATAAACTCTGTCAGTCATCCTTCCAAGTGAAAATTATATTCAATGTAAAAAGAGGCTAGTTTCAGCTTGCAGCTCAAAGAGTACACAGTGCTTTTCCTCCAGATGACCAACCATCGTCACTTCATAATGTACCCAGAATGTTTTATACATACTTCCCATTTTGTTATATAGAATTTTAAAGAGCCAAGTATTCCATGGTTGAGATTTTAAAAAATGAATAATACTTAACTGCTTCATCATGGCTCTTCTTAAGTGAGACAGGATTTGTTTGTGTATGTGTGTATGTGAATGTATACAGTGAAGAACATGACTTTTAGTTGAGTTTGGTGCCATAGACTTAATTCATGATAGGATGCCAGCAGTCTTACCTGATGTCCAATGCCACATGTATTTGCATTTTGTGAAAATAGTTTTGACCTTATGGACTCTGTGCATGCAATGGGAACCTGGGGTCCAAGGACCACACTTTGAGAAGTTAGCGTTTTAGGAGATCCATTTTTCCTATGTACTACAGAATTGCATAGGTCCCATGCCTATGTTAAATTATGACTTGTTTATACCCTTACACATTTCTAAATACAGGTAAAATAAGTATTGAAAGTAGCCTAAAGGAGGAGTGTACATGGAAGGCAGGTTGGGGAGATCATCTTATTAATTTGTCCTTAGTGATGGTGGGTTGTGATTGTGAGTTGATAATGTCCGTTAGGATTTTAGTATTCTACTCTTATTGTATTTGCTGGTACCTAAAAGAGTCCTGTCTCTTTGCTCTCTGGCTCCCCCAACCCTCAACCATCAAGTGCTCTGGGAGAAACTGGGAGGGTATGGTGTAGCGGGCAAAGTTTTCTAAGTCACCAAAACACTGCTAGTTTCCCTGAATGCTCTTACTGTACAAGTAAGTCTAAACTCAAACAACCAGCACACAGCCGTAGATACAAATTAAGTCCAAGTTTCTTGATCATAAAAGGTACATTAACTGTATCTTTTGATCTTCACTAGGTAGTGAAGCAGATCGAGGAATGCCATTGGATGTCTCATCCAGGAATAGAGGATCTGAAGAGAGCATTACAGAATCTCAGAGTTTGCTAGTGGCTGAGATCATGGTATCAGGTATGAATGAGGAATTCTCCAACATAGCTTTGGTTCCAACAATTTCCAGCCTACTAGTTAGAATCCTGAATTAGCTCTATAACTTTGGCTAAGCGTACACAAAACAAGTCAAGCCAGACTTTGGACTCAAACTTTGATCCTTTTTTTCTGAACCATGTACCTGAGGAAGATGGCACCATGTTAGACTGGACATAAATTTACTCATTGAGAGTCTTTGAGCTGAAACTTCTTTGAAGAAATCTAACTTGGAAACAAAGGTGAAAAATAAGATGGAACGGACTCAAGTGTGTCCCCATCCATACCTAGTAATTTAGCCCATTTAGCTAGACTTCCCTTAGTGTGAAAAGTAGATAGTAACTGATAAGCAAATATGGGTTGGTTGCTTCAGCTGCTCCAGAGTTTACAAAGAGCAAATAGTAGAATCGTGTTCTATATTGCACATTTATCACCAGAATGCTAAATAATTTGTTCAGTATGTAACAACTTCAGGGAGCCTAATTCTTTTATACTCTATATTTACTCATGAGGTCAGTGGTTTTCAAACTGGGCTTCACTCAGCCCTAGAACCTCTGCAAGCCTCACCCCTTCTTCACAGCTCTCTACCTGCAATCAGCACAGATCTCCTTTGAAACACTGTATTGATTAGGGACGCCTGGGTGGCTCAATTGGTTGGGCAGCTGCCTTCGGCTCAGGTCATGATCCCGGCGTCCTGGGATCGAGTCCCACATCGGGCTCCTTGCTCATCAGGGAGCCTGCTTCTCCCTCTGCCTCTGCCTGCCATTCTGTCTGCCTGTGCTCTCTCTCTCTCTCTCTCTGACAAATAAAGAAATAAAATCTTAAAAAAAAAAAAAGAAACACTGTATTGATTTATATTTCTAAGATTTTATCTTAACAAAGTATCTATGGCTAAAAATAAGTTTGAAAGCTCCACATTAAGACATTAGATACACTTAAAGTGCTCATTCAACTTTTGTGGTCTACAGACTACTTTGCCTGTGTAGGAGATGTGGAGACCTCTTCCCTTTCCCTATTATAAGAACTTATCAGTACAGGGGTGCCTGTGTGGCTCAGTCAGTTAAGTGTCCAACTCTTGATTTCAGCTAAGGTCATGATCTCAGGGTTGTGAAGTTGAGCCCTGCATCAGGCTTCCCACTGGGTGTGGAGCCTGCTTAAGATTCTCTCTCCCTCTCTCTTGGTCCCTCTACCTTCTGTCTCAAAAAAAAAAAAAAAAAAAAAAAGAACTTATCAATAAGATAAAATACACAGATACACAGAGGTGGATATTTTTGGTAATTACAATTTGTATGGAGCTTTAGAGTTTACTAAGTACTTTCCCTCTAAATTAATTTAAAAAAAAAAGATTTCTTTATATATTTGAGAGGGGTTTGGGGAGTGGCAGAGGGAGAGGAGAGAGAACCTCAAGCAGACTCCCTGCTGAGCACAGAGCCTGATCTTACAACCCCAAGATCATGACCTGAGCCAAAATCAAGAGTCGGAAGCTTAACTGACTGAACCACACAGGCACCCCTCTAATTTGATTCTGACCACAATCCATCACTTTACAGATCTGAAAACTGAGACTGAGATATATTGAGATAATGACTTTACCAAAGATTTGAAAATTATGACCAAATAATTAGTTCATATCAAGAAAAAGCCTAGAAAACACTAGCACATTAGGAATATTACTCATTTAGTGATTATTTATTTGCTACATGCTGTGCTAAACCCTAGGGATACGATGATGAGCTAAATACAGACCTGTTCTCCAAGGTCATAGTCTGAAGTTGAGAAAAATAAATGATGGGATAAAACAATATAAATAAATATTAACAGTATTGAGAAACATTTCAAAGTTGCTAAGAATCCCTAAATGTTCACAGAGCGTGTTTTGAAAGACTAATGTTTGGCAGACTCAAAGACCAAGGTAATGAGAGATAGTTAATTAGGCACATCGGTGGGATAGGGGAGTGATGAGTATGGAAAACACATACTGTATTAAAGGCTGTATTTGGCTTCTTACCTGAGACTAGACTATACCTTGTGCAAAATAGATGGAAATGACTGCCTTTGTGAGAACTGCCTCCTCTTTCCATATCTGAATTGTGTTCTAGTTTGTCTTAGTCTATAAAGTTTTAGTTCTAGTGGTGGTAGGCTAAGGGGTCATATTTGTATTTTGTAGTGAGACTTGATTTAAACAAAGTATCTATGCTAAAAACGAGTTTGAAAACTCTAGAATAGATTTTAGGTTAGGATCAATATATTCTTATTCCCCAAAGACATACAGACTGCTACGTAGCAAGTAGATCTGTCTACAACAAGGCAAAGAAATTCAATCATAAAAAGATTTCCTTGTCAAGTTTACTAAAATAATGAGTTTTTCTAAGTTCATGAATAAATGTAAAATTCTGAACATGGCCTGTTGGGTGCTAGCTGAACTAGTCCTTACACACTTCACCAGCCTCTGTGTGGGCCTTTTTGTCCTCGACTTTCTCTGGCCGGCTTCAGTCACACGGGCCTTGCCTATAACAGACAGATGCTGTGTTCCTAGCCCACAGCACTCTTTCTTCACCCATCCAAGTCCTATGTATCCTTCAGATCTCAGCTTCAGATCCCACTTAGAAAGCTTTTTCTAGTCTCCTAAGTGGGTGAGATGAGAGTTATTTCATCTCCCTTAGAACCTGGTGTTGTGGGGCGCTTGGGTGGCTCAGTGGTTTAAGGCCTCTGCCTTCGGCTCAGGTCATGATCCCAGGGTCCTAGGATCGAGCCCCGCATCAGGCTCTCTGCTCAGCGGGGAGCCTGCTTCCTCCTCTCTGCCTGCCTCTCTGCCTACTTGTGATCTCTGTCTGTCAAATAAATAAATAAAATCTTTAAAAAACAAAAAACAAAAAATGAGAACCTGGTGGTGTTTGTTGATAGTGGGTATCACACTTGTACTTCAATAACTAATCGTACAGGACAGCAGAGGCCCTGTCTGTATTCTCCATCACTGTATTTTTGGCTCATATTAGGATCTGGTGTGTGATAGGTACTTTTTAAAAAATTAATTTTAGTAGTTTAACTAATAGGCCCTGGATTCTTTTTCTAATGTCATAAGGCTAATTCTAATTCAGACTGTCATAATACTCTTCTTCTTTATCATCCTTATTTACATATGTATAAAATTTATTATTCTCAGTTTTTTTAAAATCATTTTTTCCTCAGTCCTTACAATTATCATTTGAAGTAGACTGGACAAAAAATGTCACCTGTATTTTGCAGAAGAGGGATGTGAAGCCCAGGCACTTATTCCTTCCAGAGCCAGCTTGTGTCAAAAAGAACTTTGGCTCTAGCCCATCCCCTAACCCCCAACATCATATCCAGTGCTTTTCATTATGCAAAAGCTGCCTTGGGGTTTGCAAGTTACCAAATAAATCCTGAATTATATTCTAATTTAAGGCAATTCTGCAAGTGATTTAAAATGTCTTGGGTAATTGGATCTTGTCCACCATATACTGAGCAGCCTAGTGACTTGAGAGCTAGTCTTCCAAATAAATGCCAAATCAAATGGATAATTGATTTAGTCTGAACTTATCCATCTTGAAGAGTCATGAGTGACAGGAGATGACCAAGCAAGAATGAAGGGCAAGTGTTTCCTCATGAGAAATCTCACTCAAATAGCCAAGCAAATCAAATACAATGACCTAATGTGTGCATTTACATGGGACCTGAATCCTCCTGTGATCATCTAACTTTCTTTAATTTATGGGCAAGTTTAGAGAACTTCTTTTACCTCTTCTGTATTCAGGTAAGCAAACTTACCAGTGAATAGAGAGATGATAGTTTATATCCTGCTGTGGTAGGTCAGATCCCCCCAACTCCAACTGCGGCATTTGGAGAATGATTATATACATAAGCAGTCAAAAGAAAAAAAAAATTTGCTCGTGTTTATGGCTCAACATACAGCTCTGTCCCCCGGGGCATTTGCATTTCAATGGAGTATGAAATGAAACGATCCATTTACAGCGTTTAGTTTATATGGTTCATGACTTTGTAAAAGTGCCTTGAGGTTTGCAAGTCGCTGCATAAATCTTGACAATAACCATACATTGTGTCATACATATTCTCATATATGAGACATAATTTTAGTAAATTGACAATAAATCTTTTTATTGCATCTTGTATGATTGTAATAAGTTCTTATTTATTATATCTCTGCCATTTTGGTACCCAGATCTACTTGTTAAATATTAGTCTGTGTCTTCTGGGGGCATAAGACCCCATATTGACCCCTATTGTATGTCCTAATGGTTGAGAATGTTTGAGAATGTTTGAGAATTCTCAAACAATAAAACTTTTGATATTTGAGCCTATTTACTCCTAGAAATTTTATAGTTCAAGTTTGCAAATGCTTTTTAAAAAATTATAAACAAGTTCACGCAAGGCTCTTTGAATACCAATAGATCTTTAAGACTAAAGATTTACTGAAAGCATATAAATGGGAGCATATAGCTTATGGACCCTTTAATATAGATATAGTTTAGAGGTCAACTAATTGTTTCTCTTTAGAGGTTAACCTGTCCCAGAACTCAGGAAGGAAGTGCTAGAATGTTCTGTAGAACCCAAAACATTCAAGCCCATTTTTCCTCTAAGGCCTGCAAATAATCTGATGGGATTCTTGCTCTTTGCAGACGCTGATGACTGTGGTCCTGTGGGATGCAGTTCACAGGCTCAGTGTGTTTCCGAGGGAGAAAATGCTACATGTCAATGCTTGGCAGGATTTACTGGGGATGGAAAAGTATGTTTTGGTAAGAGCAAAGGCCAATACATGTATCTGGAAAATAGGGAACCAGAAACATTCTTTCAGATAATACTGATTCAAAATCTCCAGAGGATTTACGTAATCATCAGGATTGAATAAATTAGTTGATATTAGCTAAAATGATAATGAACAGCATATCTAGAAAATATGAAACATATAGTATGTTGTTATATTATAATTACATGATATATGCAGTTGATATTAAGGAGAAAATTTCATAATTAGTTTTAGAAGCATGAATTTGAGCTTGAGTCAAATTTATAAATTCACCAGTTACAATAAGAACACAAATTTCCCCCCCTAAAAGCTGAGGTCTTAAGTTCAAGTTGAATAAATTGGTTGTGCTGGATAGGTTTCTATATTATATTGAGTGCCTTGAAATTTTAAGTTAGTGATTACTGTAAGAATCTCGGTTTTTATCATCTGCAACCCTGGCCCAATGTGATTTATTTACATACACTTAGCTAAGCAGACATCTAAACAATCTGTAAAAATTGGTTTGAACGTGAACTTTAAGACCAAGCTACAGAGTTTGCATTACATTTGCAAACAGTATCTGAAAGCGGTTGAGTGATTGGTTGTGTGAATGCTTATACTTCTGTTTTTCCCATGATTCTCATTTAATGCCAGGATTGTCTACATATTTCACTAGTCAATCGTTTTACCCGCAGATATAGATGAATGTGAGACGGGCATTACTGTTTGCCCTCCCACCTCCTCTCAGTGCGTCAATACTGAAGGTGGCTATGTCTGCCGGTGCTCAGAAGGCTACCAAGGCGATGGGATTCACTGTCTTGGTAAGAGAGCATGTGTGCCAAGGGAGAAGGCCAGAGGCAGGCCTCAGAGGATAGGGAAATGTTGTGGGTGTGGTGGGTTGAGAAAAGACAGGGTATAATATAAGTGCTACCCATGTTAACGCTCGAAGAGAAGTTACATGAGCTGTTCAAACAGACATAAGGTCGATTCTGGATGAACAGTCAAGTTTGTGCACTTGTGCTAGGATGGGACTAGTCAGCTTCAAGATGCTGTAGAGGTTGTGGGTCCCTCTGCCTTTCTCATTCTTTCTCTGGAGTTGAGTGATGCCAGTGCCCATTAATACTCCACACCTCGAGCCATCATGGCGGGAAGTAGTACAGCATTTTCGTTATCCCTGGATTTTGCAGGTGAGCCGCGGTGAACTGCAGAGCTGAGGGAGGCTTGTTGGAAGTCCCTGCTCTGGGCATAAAGGAAAGGGGGGAGTGGTTCTGTGAAAGGGCTCACGGGACAGCTCTGGATGAGTGTCAGTAGATGGGAGATGCAAGCCACTGACATTCTGATACAAGGAAGGAGTGATTAAGATGTCTTTCATAATCACCATCCTCTGCCAAGGTCTGGGTGTAGCTTCTCGGTTGGGAGCTCACTTAATGGCTGTCTCATACCATGCCAGGTGTCAGGAACATAGCAGCGCCCCACAGGTAGGGACCTGTCTGAAGCCACCCTAAACCCATGAAGTGCTTACCTGGAGTTTAACAGGGCTCTCACATGTCTCTAACAGTATTTTCTTTGCCTTCTGAAAACACGCAGATCTTTTCTGATGAGTGAACACGGTGAGGGGCAGATGACCTGATAAGAAACTGAAATGATTTCCCCACATGCCGAGGTTAAATATGAACCATCAGTCACAACTACCAAGTTTTTTTGGAGCTGGCTGGTTTAAATCAGACCTTTATCAGATTAGTTTTGGGGAGTCCACAGTCATTTGTAAATAGTCTTTTAAGCACGTAGTTGGCTGTCAGTCAAGAAAATGCCACTGCTCTAATTAATCAGGCTCATAGATAATTTAGACAAGCAGGCTTTATATTTAATTTACTTTGAAGAGGAAAGAAGGTATGCCTTTTGGATGTTTAAACTCATTAAACTCCAGATTCTGTATTACTAACCTATTTCCTTCCAGCAGTGAAAGCGCAACAGGGTATCATGGCGCAGCCTGCCTGGGGGCAAGGAGTCCTCAGGCCGCAGGGAAGAATGGGCTGATTCCTGTTCTCTCTCTCTCTCTTTCTCCCTCTCTGTGTTCCTTCCCCTCTTCCTCCCCTGCTATCTCTGCCTCACTCTCCCTCCCTCCTTCTTTCCTTCCTCCTTCCAGATTTATGTAGATAGAGTGCTTTACATTGTGCTTGGAACATAATAAATGACACATAAAAATAACAAGTTATTCTTATTCTTAGCAGTGGTTGTGTTTCTTGACCAAGAGTATACCTTTGTTCTTAGTTCTTGGAAAAGCTCTGTCTCTCAAGGTTCACAGAGATTATAGAAATTATAGAGAGAGATTACAGAAATAAAGAGATTATAGAGATTTCATAGAAATTATAGTAGGAAGTAAATGGAAAAAAAAGGACTCAATTTGAGTCATTTGGGATAGCAGTCCAATGTGACAAATATTTATTTGGCAACTATCAGTGCAGAGACATAGTGTCCGGAAGTGTGAGGAAGAGCAGAATGATGAAGGTAGTGCTTGCTTTCGAGAAGAGCAGGACCTGAAAGACAGGGAGCTGTGATAAGTGGTGAAGGGGGGTATGCATTATGAGAGAAGTAAAAACTACAGTGAAAGTTCCCAACTGGAAGAATATCTGTTTGAGATATTAAGAAAACTTCATGAAGGAAGGATCACTGTGGATGGATGTTGGAGCATGAGGAAATTTTCATTAGGCAGAAATGAGAAGGAATGGGGAGCATTCCAGGTATGAACATATGACAGGTCTATTTGGGGTATAGAGAATAGCCTACATGAGCACTAAGTATAGAGTATGTGAACTAGACGGCCTTTCTGCTGTGGTTTGGGGATGGGGGACCTGGTGTCTTTTCCTTTCCTTATAAGAACTTCAATCCTATTGGATTAGGGCCTCACTCTTATGACCTCATTTAACTTTAATTACTTCCTTGAAGGCCCCAACTCTAAATATAGTCACGCTGGGGGTTAGAGATTTGGGGGGGAGATACAATTCAGTTCATAACAGGTGGGTTGGATTACATATGTAGAAGACTAGAAGTTGAGGGTCATTAGGGTTTTATTTCTCTAGACCAACCCTATCTAATAGAACTATAATATATGTTACCTATATAATTTTAAATTTTCAAATAGCTCCATTACAAAAAGTACAAAGAAATAGGTGAAATTAATTTTTATTTTATTAAACCCAACATATCCAAGATATTAACATTTTAATATGTAACCAATATAAAAATCATTGAGATTTTTTTTAAAATTTTATTTTTTTTCAGTGATCCAAAATTCACTTTTTTTGCACTATACCATATTTTACATTCTTTCTTATTTTAGTACTAAGTCTTCAAAATCTGCTAAGTGTTTTACACTTACAGCATATGTCATTGTAGACCAGTTGCAGTTCAGGTGCTCACACACCCACACATATGTACATACAGACGGTGATGGCTACCATATTGGGCAGCTCAGCTCTGGGCAAGAGAGCGTTTGAGTCAAGGGGTGCAGTGATGGGAGATGTGCTTTAGGATGTTAATCTGGCGCCCCTGTTTAGGAGTGGAGTGGGGGGAGAGATGGTATGCAGGGAATGTGGGGAGGCTGTCTTATAGTAATGTAAAATTGAGGAGAAGAAAGATTTAAATGTTAGGCTGGTGTTAATTGAGAAAGAAAATAGTAATATTTGGGAAAGAAAGGATTGACTTAATTTATGTTTGTGCAGAAAAAAAGCAGAAATGCTCTAAATGTCTATCAATGACTGGATGTCTATTGGCAAAAGTTAAGAATGAATCTTCAGGATCTTATTTTCTAAATGTTTGCCTAGAGCTGGTTTACCAATCTCCAACCTTCCCACTGAAAGGCATGTTGGGATGTCTCCTTTCCTCCCGAGCACTGAGAAAGCATTCAGCCTTATTTCAGGAGTTTAGAACACCTGAATGGGCAGGCAGCTGAGGGACCCACTTCATCCTTGTGTCCATCATTCATAATATAATTTTTTAATAAAAAAATACAGAGGGTCTGAGAGTGTGCAGCAAGGGAGAGGTTGAAGCTGCTCCCTTCCCACTATGTTGGCTTTTCCAGTAGTATAAACCTTTGTCCTCCTCTGAACCTCACTTTTCTCTTCCCTACTCCCTTGTTTCTGGCAGATATTAACGAATGCCAATTGGGCAGGCACACCTGTGGGGAAAATGCCACCTGTACAAATACAGAGGGAAACTACACCTGCACGTGTGCTGGCAGCCTGTCTGAACCTGGGCGGATATGCACTGGTAGGTTGGTGGGTGGTCCAGGGCCAAGGAAGGGACTTAATTCTGGAAAATTCTATACCCCAATGTATTTGCTCTGAAGAGTCTAGAAATTATTCGATTCAACCACGCTGGTGAGTTTACGTTCCTGATTAGGGGGATGCTGAGCTTGGGAATGTGAAGTAGTCCAAGTTTTCTTAATTTAATAACATCTGGAAGAAATTCCTTTCTTATTACTTACTATTCAAAAGGTGGGAATGCAGGTGGTTCTCTGTAACTATGAGACCAATGTCTTAATTTGTGATATTGATTTCTGGGGCTGCTGGAAAAACTTTGCAGGTCAAGTCAGGTCAGGAAAGATGTCTGGACCCTTAGCATTTTGAATCACTTTTGAAGCTTTTCAAATATTACCTTAAAACATTAGTATTTCTTGATCTGAATTAGAACTTCAGCTCTTTTTTTTTTTTTTAAATGTTAATGGTCAACTTCTGCTTTCTTGAGGCTCTCCCCAAATGGCAGTATCTTCTCACAACCTGTACCCTAGAAGGGGAGCTGGCTTCACCTCAACCCTAGAAACCAGGATCGGGGTCTCTTTCACCACCACTCCCAGAAATTTACCTGTCTCTGCTTTGCAAGCACAAAACATCTTAAGAAAGGAAATTTCAGGACTTACTTGGGTCTCTTTTTTTTAACACATTATTTTTCTCAGATAATTTGCTCTTCTTAAAGGTATTGAGAGACTGCTAATATTTATATAGTCAGCTACACACCCTAATGATTTCCTTTTAAAGAGAAGACAACCATTCAATAAAAGGGACTTCACGGGATGCCTGGGTGGCTCAGTGGGTTAAGCCTTTGCCTTCAGCTTGGGTCATGGTCTCAGGATACTGGGATTGAGTCCCACATTAGGTTCCCTGCTAAGCGGGGAGCCTGCTTCCCCCTCTCTCTCTGCCAGATGCTCTGCCTATTTGTGATCTCTGTCTGTCAAATAAATAAATAAAATCTTTTAAAAAAGTAAAATAAAATAAAAGGGACTTCGCCATTTTGACATTCTCTCTGTTACGGTAAAGTTTCTATTCTGTCAGACTTACCAGTCTGGTCTTTGAGGGCTCCTCTGATATTTACATCATTTTTAGAAGAAAGCATTGTGTGGGAGAAATTTTTGAGGCTTCCAGGATAGAGGGGGTAAGTGACTAGTCACTGGTAAAAGACCAGTGACTTGGGATTCATGCAGTCATTTAGAATTGACTGTTTCCTCGCTTGCCTCCAATATGCTCTCTGTCAGATAATACTGAAACTGAAGAAAGAATGGCTGGCTTCATGGTGAATGACGTGAAGTCTGGTTAGGAAAATAAAAACTGGAGTTGCTTCTGAGTTCTTGTCACTAAAAGATACTAGATCACAAATTGTTCACAGAGACTAGTTCTGAATATTGATCCCTGGAAGACCTAATCGTTTCAGAACGTGAAAGTAATGTCTTTGATTCTTGTAGACTCTACTCCCCCTTCTCATCTCATGGAGGACGGCCACCATTCTGTGAGAAATGGTTTCCGGGAATGCCCCTCATCCTATGACGGCTACTGCCTCCATAATGGTGTGTGTATGTACATTGAAGCAGTTGACAGATACGCATGCAAGTAAGTCAAGCTGTCTTTGTGACAGCACAGAGATATGGGACTGAAGTCCATAACTTTTAGGTAATTTATAAAATTCATATCAAGGAGATTTTTTCTATAATTGGGTTTTTGCTAGGGAAAAACATATAAACACACGTATATAAATTGTGTGTGTTTGTGTGTGTGTGTGTGTACATACTGCACCCTCCTTGCATATATAAATAAACATTTAAAGAATTGGCGATTTTCCCTCTTACTTAACTTGGTGTTGCTACTGGTACAGTCTGGGACTGAAACCTCTCGTTATGGCTGAAAACTTAGGTTTGTGAAAGAATTCCTTGAAACTTGGATTTATTTCCTGCCGCATGTGTGGACAACACCCACAATATGTTTCTGAATTTACAAAAAGGTTATATATACACGTTGGACTTCTTACCCTCAACTTTTGAAACTGGAAAAAAATTATTTTTCTTCAGTTTCTAATAGTTGCTGTTTACACTTCTGTTGCTTAGTAACAATTGCTGGAAGTGGCCCCTGCTTCTGTTTGTTCCTTTTTTGTCCCCATGACAGTTTCACAGTGGGCACCGTCAACTGAAAAGTAGATTTGAAGGTGACCTGAAATTGTAGGTCCTCCCACCATCCTTACTCAGAAAACACTTCCCTGGAAGCAATATCTAGTTCTGCATCAAATTTTACTTTTAGTGGATTTCATGTTTTCAAGTCAATCAGAGGGAACTGGTAGGTCCTGAAGAATAAATGCGTCCCCTGTGGCTAGACTACTGACTCACTGATAATTTCTTCTGCCTGAGGAAGAAGTGATAAAATATTCTGATCCTCATGAATAGAAGCTATAAGCTTAAAGGCTTTTATTATTTTATGAATAATAATCAGCAGAAACATAGTCTAAATTGTTAGAAGAACAAGTTGTATTCTGTGACAAAGTGAATGGCCTTGCATTATAAATCATGTCAGCCAGACAAAAGTGATGAAAAATGCTCATGACTGTTAGTGAAACTGACTTAAATCTCATAGAATTCTACCCTCATGTTTATATTTGCATGCTGTAATTTCCCACCCTAAGATAAATCCAATCTTCACAATAGTTGTCCTTGATTTTGATAATAAGAATCAATTTTTTTCATGTTCATGGTTCCTTATTATCCAAAATAATGAAATTATGAAGATAAATGTCCTACTTTATTAGATTGTGATTTGTTTTTATCTATGATACTTAAACTTTAGATTATAAGAGACATTACAATAGTGTGAAGGGTACTTCACAATTATTATGAATTGCATTTAGTAGATTATTTTCACTTGACCTGATAACATCGATTCATTAAATGATTTATGAACTCTTTAGTACACTGCTTTTCTTTCTGTCATTAAATCCTGATGAAAATATCTTATTCCCTGATAATGTTTTAAACATGAGTTGCTACAAAATGACAATTAAACTAGAGATAACACTCATATTTAAGGATCTTTAATAAAAAGCAATATTTAAAATATCACCAGAGGTCCCATTAGTCTAGGTCATAACTTTGTTTTTGAATTTTACATTTAATAAAAATGTGGTTTAATCAGACATCCAATGCTTTCCTCCTTTTGCCTCAATGACTTCACCTTGTATTTTTAAAATTCTATCGTGACGCATCTCTAGGAATGCTCACCAGCTCTAACTTTTATTAGAAACACTTGATCGGTATCATTCTGCAGAGTGCTCTCAATACTGTGAGAAGGTTTATAAAGGGCTGCTCTTCTTTCTTTGCTTGAAGGCATTGGAAGCCCCCCCCCCCCCAATACAGAGATCCCCTGGCTGTCTGGGGTGCAGAGAATGTGAGAACTGAAGTCCCCATGCCCCACATCTTCCTCAAAGGTTCCCTGGCCCTGACATTCTCAGAAGACCAAACCTCCTGAGCTAGCAGGAGATCCTTATTCATTCTGGTTTGGCTTTGAACCAGCCCACACACTTCTGGCCAGGTCTTCTTGAGGCCAAGCGGCCCCAACACCAGTGCTGTGAAAGGTTGCATGAGAAAAGAGTTGTGTGGCCAAATCAGTCTGAGAAATGTTATATACTCTAGCCCTCAGTTCTTGATCACAGCACACCGCAATGTGGAGTCTTGTTGACCTTCCTTCAGAATTTCTTGAAATTATTTGACCAACTAAACTCAGATTTGAATAATTTATCGGAATAAATAAACCCAGAAATCTTTTGCTTGGTTTAACCGAAGTAGTTGATAACCCAAAGAACTAGCAGGGAGGACCCATCTATGTGAAATGCTGGCTGACTGGTTTGGGCCATGTATGGCTCAGAGAGACCCTGATACTACAGCTTACTTTTGCTCCCCAGGACTCTTGCACATGTGACTGACATATTCCTCGAGACCCTAAAGTCTCTGAGATTAATATCCAACAGGTTACAAGTGGCTGCTAGGCATTGATAATAAATGACTATAACCAAAGATGCTAGAATTAAAGCAGTATCCAGAAAAGCCTGGAATAACTTGATGGTCCTTTTATACTTCCTACACTCAGATCCTGTCATCTCTTTCATGATGTGTTCTAGAAGAATAGCTTTTCAGAGGTGCTTAGAGCTTAAAACCCTTTTTGGAAGTAGCCCGATGTAGTAGAAAGAACACAGGCTTTGAAATCAGAAAACCATTTGGATCAAACCTGCCATTCACTGGCTAAGAGCAAAAAGACAAAAAATAGCAAGTATTGGAAAGGATGTGGAGAAAAAGGAGCCCTCACACACTGTTGGTGGAAAGATAAATTGGTATAGCCACTGTGGAAAACTGTATGGAATTTCCTCAAAAAGTTAAAAATATAAATACCATATGATCCAGTAATTCTATTGGGTATTTACCCAAAGAAAAGGAAAACACTAATTCAAAAAGATAGGTACACCTCTGTGTCTATTGCAGAATTATTTACAATAGCATCAGTATAGAAATAACTGAAGTGTCCATTGATACGTGAATTGATAAGGAAGATGTGTGTGTGTGTGTGTGTGTGTGTGTGTGTGTATGTGTGTGTTGGAATATTGTGCAGCTACAAAAAAAGGATGAGATGTGCCATTTGAGACAACATGGATGGACCTAGAATGTATTATGCTAAGTGAAATAAGTCAGACTGAGACGGACAAATACCATATAATTTCACTCCTATATGGAATCTTAAAAAATGAATAAACAAAAAAGAGGCAGAATCAGACCTGTAAATACAGAAAACAAACTGATGGGTGGGAAGGGGGGCGGGTGGAATGGGTGAATGGGAGTAGGAGATACAGTCTTTTAGTTATGGAATGAATAAGTCACAGGAATAAAAGGCATAGCATAAGGGGTAGCGTCAGTGATACTGTAATAGTGATATGTGGGGACAGATGGCAGCTACACTTGTTGTGAGCAGAGCAGAATGCATAAACTTGTCACACTGTTATATTGTACTCCTGAAACTGATATAACATTGTGTGTCAGCTATATTCAACCAACCAACGAACCAACCAACCAACCAAATCGTTGCCATTCATCAGCTGTATGACCTGGTACAAATTACTTAACTCCTTTGAGCCTTACTTTTCTCATCTGTAAAATGGGAATCTGCTACTGAAAGGAAAATGGGTAAAAATGCCTAACACAGAGTTGGATACAAAGAATGCTTAACAAACGCTAGTTTCTTCTTCTCTCCTAAAGTGACTTTCCAGTGCTCTTATGACCAACTCAAGGTAGAACTGGGACTAGGACTGAGATCTTCTGCAGCTTTATCTCATGCTTTTTCCCTTACTGTCTCTTCCCACTGTGGGGACCTGTATCCATTCCCTGGGCATTCATTCCTCCGGGACCTTTTGCAATGAGGTGCGGATAGAGGTCGAGCCAGGGCTGAACTGGGAGGAAATTCCTAACAAGTGAGCAGCTCAAAATACTTAAGAGGGTATTTTTGAAGTTTATGCTCCTGTGAAGAGTAATAGAATGCAATTGTACCCGAGCTCCCATAATTTCTGGAAGTATATGTTCCCAGTAGATGGCAGCATTGTTTCATTTACTTTTATCTATGCGGTCACAGCGCATGGTGGTGGCTGGTGATGCTAGTTATGGTTTCGCTCATGAAACACCATGAAAGCCCCTTTTCTTCCATTTAGTTTTTTCTCCTTTGAAGGAAGTATTCAAACATTCATGGGTCGCCACTGAGACCTTTTCCCTTGGGCCAGTGGTGATTTTTTTTTTTTTTTTTTTTTTTTTTTTTCCCTAAAGAAAAGGGTTTCCTTGGCTGATGTGGCTGTCCTTCCTGTTCAGAGACTGCATACTCCTTTACAAGCCTGGTCGCAAGTGAGGGACTCTGCCTTCAAATTCTTCCTTCCTTTGACCTATACTCTCTGCAGTCTGGCCAAACATTTGTTCAAAAACTCTCTTGGCTCTTAGGGCAGAGTTGCTTTGTGTTGGTCTTAAAGGTAGCTCCTCAGGATTTTAGCCTAACAGAAGCTGATCTTTAATCAATGTTCTGCAATGCCTTATAAAGGCGGGATGCAAATAATTCCTCATCAATCCCAGGGCAAACAGACCAAAGGGGGAAGTCCATGCTGCATTAACTTGTAAATCAGAGTGCTTTCAGCTGACCCCTGATGGATTTTCCATATGCTTCCAAAGAGCTGAGTCTGGAAATGCAGAGGTTGAAAGACAGCAGGATATGGAATCTAAAAATACATAAGCGTTTTTGGCCAGGGCTTAGCGCTGACCTCTGTTTGTGTGTTGTTACAGCTGTGTCTTCGGCTACGTCGGGGAGCGCTGTCAGCACCGAGACTTGAGATGGGAACTGCGCCACGCTGGCCAGGGGAGGCAGCGGCAAGTCACCGTGGTGGCCGTCTGCGTGGTGGCGCTCATCCTGCTGCTGCTGCTGGGGCTCTGGGGGGCTCACTGCTACAGGTGACTTTGTCTTTCCCTTGGCATTTTCAACCTCTCTCTACCACCTCCCAAGGGAACGCCTGCTTCCTTGAGATGAACTTCTACACACTTGCTACATTTGTTTAAAGAGGGGAATAACAGTGAAGGAAAACAAGCAATGGCTAAGGATTTCACTGCTCTGAAGCCTCAGTGGTTTTGCTTTTCCTTGTTTGGGTCTGGTCTTTGTCAGTATATCTACATCGTTTATTTTTTTATTTCTTTTTTAAGTGATGTTATTTATTCATTTATTTTTTGACAGAGAGAGAGGGAACACAAGCAGGGGGTGGGAGAGGGAGAAGCAGGCTTCCTGCTGAGCAGGGAGCCAGATGCAGGGCTCCATCCCAGGACCCAGGGATCATGACCAGAACGGAAGACAGACACTGACTGAGCCACTCAGGCACCCCTATGGGGTTGTTACTGAGCATAATGCATTTTTGTATTCTACCTTTTTTTCTCATATGCATCACCTGCTTCCCCCCATAGGCTGGGTAAGTAATTTTGCGTGGCTGCCTTCCACTCAGTTGATTTACCACAAAGTATTAACTCCTGTTCAAAGAATCATTACTTTCTCTCTCTTGAGGTTTGTGTTTTCAGTAATTTCAAGGTAAAAGTTAAAAACTGTGGAGCAAAAATAGTTATACATTTAATTAAAAGATAATACTACATGAAGGTGAAGGGATCATTTTCCATTTTCTTGCAAAGAACTTCATCTTTTCCTATGGTTTTACGTGCTGTTAGAGTTTGTACTGTACAAAATTATTGAGTCATAACACGTTTGGGCAGAGGGGAACTTTGTAGAATTACCTAATTCAGTCTCATCATTTTAATCTTGAAGAACCTATGACCTACTTAACCTATGGCACTAATTCTCTGGAATTGTAGGGAAGACCTACACCACCATCTGCAGATGAAAATCAACCACATTTGCCAGGGCTACCCAACCACTCAGGTGGCAAATGGCATGTATTATGGAGAGTTTCAGCACTTGATCCAAGATGTGCTTCTCTGAGATCCTGCTATATCCTAGCATTGTGGTTAAGAGCATGAGCTCTAGAATCAGACCACACAGGGACAAGTCCCAATCATGCTTAAGTAACACCAGGCGTGTTATTTAACCTTTGTATTCATTAATTTCCTTTGCTATAAAACGGGAACAAAAAACTGTACTTACCTCGACTTACTGTAAAACTAATTGAGTTAATTTAAGTAAGAGTTCAGCGTAGAACTGGCAAATGGGACTTAATGAACACTGTGTTATCATGATGATGACTTTCTATGAGCGGTCCTGTTTCCCTCCAAGACTGACATGTTCTAAACCATTTTACACCTTGAGAGACAAGGTTCTCAAGCACAAACTTGAGATTTTAAATTCAGAGGTCCAACAGTAACCATTTCACTTTTTAGCCCGGTATTGGATTTGTAGGAAGAATATTAAGTAACCAGGATTTATCCCATTGAACAAAATGCCAAAAGAAAAGTAGATACTTGGCAAATAGTGTAGAAAAAATGGAAACAAGAAAGTCAAGTTCATGTATACCATAATTATTAAGTACTTTTTCTTATTTTGTGGGTTATTACATAGTAAATAAGTTTTATGTTCTGTTGTTGTTCTTCAGAGCTCTGGATTGAAAGCTCTTGTCAGTTTGCTGTCTTTTTGGACTTGGAATTCAAAGACCAGCTTAGTGGGTTAGTGTAGACTTTATATACAAATCAGAACAAGTTTAGCTTCTGATCCCTGTATGTCTAAAATCAAAAGTGATAAGAACTATTTCTTCAAAAAAAAAAACAACAAAAAACAAAAAACTCATCAGCACTCTTTCCTGCTTATCCCCCTGCAAATTTTCAGCTATGTGTTTGACTGCATTCAAGCACTTTTATGTGTTCATTCTGAGAAGATCAAATTAAAATAGCTAGTTTAAATATTGCCATGTCACTAAAGTATACCAATAAATATAGCTCTAGCCTTGAGTGTTGTTAGGTGTGTTGAACGATTTTCTTTAAAAAGTTCGAATCAGTTATTTCCTCCTTTTGTAGCACTCCTTGCCTGTCTTGGCCAGACTGAGCATTTGACACTCTTTGTCTTGTGTATCTTTCAAGATTGTGTAATGAAGTAGTTTTTAAAATGTTATAATATTATTACTTCAAAGAGTTTGATTTCTTGGAAGGACCCACTTGTAAGAAAATCCACAGGAAGTGTTCTGTCTCAAACTATAGCTTTGTTATTTTGCAACTTGGAACTGTTTTTATTAGCCACTTGATTGAATATTTTCCTCGATGCCTTTGATTAAGAACAGTAACAACACATACTCTCTCAGCATCCACTTGCAAAGAAATCACAGTTCCTTAGAATGGTTTTCATAGCAGTGCTTACCTTCCTTACTACTGTTGGTCAGATGTCCTGGCAGGCCTATATGTCAGAGAGTCACATTCCCTTAGCTGTCACCTGTCCAACATAGCAGCACTGACTTAGCTGCTACCTGCCCAAGACAGCCGCACTGTTTTAGGAATCTTGAGGCTGGCTAGTGGTCTTCACCACCATACTTACTTCATTGCCTTCCGTTAATTGGCTGCTCAATACATTATGTACCCGCCTCTCCCTCTAGAGACTACAGCTCTGGGGACAGGGACCCCGGCTTCATATTACATCTCCCTCCCTTTACTCCCCTTTCCCTCAATGCATGACACCATAACCTCTATAGACTTTGTGCTTCGTGTTTGTCAAACAAATAAGTATTTATAAAGCTATATTTGGAGGCAAGAGACCTATTCTACTTCCTAGCTTGGCAACATGAGATAGTATTCTCTTGGGTCCTCCTCTCTGTGTGTTCTTGTGTCTGATGCCTTTGAGTAGGAGAGGGCACCAAATTAGTGGGAGGAGCCCAGGCATCTCACAGAACCTTAGAAAAAGTGAAGTATCTGGAAAGTTCTGCAGAAAAGAATGCTTAGAAAACCCAAAGTTGTGCTCCTAGTTTTCTTGATATTTCTCTCTCAAGCATTTTAAGTACCTACATTTCAGTAGCAAAAGCAGTTGTCCTTGACCATCACTGAGTGGGCTACTGGTTGTGTTTTGTTTTGAAATTGTCTCACATTTTGGCTTTATTGCAGGACTAAGAAGCTGCCATCAAAAAATTTAAAGAATCCTTATGAAGAGTCGAGCAGAGAAGGTAGCAGTAGCAGGCCTACAGACAGCCAGGCTAGGATGGCCTCCTGTCCCCAGCCTTGGGTAATGTGACCAAAGTACATGAAGCAAAAAATTGACTTCATATGGACACCAGTTCATTTTTTCTCATTATTTTTTTTCCATCCTGTAGTTTCTTCTTATAATTTCCATTTTTATGGGTTATGTGAAAAGTCTTTCCCAATTTTTAGGTAGTCTCTTTCAAATGGATGACTTAAAAGCCCAAGATTATGTTCTATCTTTCTTTCCGTTTTCTTCCCCTTGTGATTTCTCCTATAGCTGTTTGTTTGTTCATTAATTTATTTTATTGAAATACAGTAGATGCTCTAATTTTCTTAAGATTTCTTTTCTTCACATACATTTTAAATGTCTAAATTTCAGCAGCAAATAGTTGCCAGATGTAGCAAATAAAAATACAGGATGCCTAGTTAAATTCATACTTTCAGTGAAGGCTGAAATTTAAATTCAAATTTAACTGGGTGTCTTGTATTTTATCTGGCAAACCTATACATTTGCCAAAAAGCACAGTGATTGGGAAGTTCAAAATGCTTCATAAATTACCCACTTCAGTAACTGATCTTGAAACCGAATAGGGCTAGCTCGAGCTAGGCTAAGCTCCCTTGAAACTGTTGGGATTTCCATTTCCAGACACCTGTCAGGGACAACTTGAGTGGTTCAGTGCATGCCGCTGGTATTATGTGCGGCATGTATTGCACAAGAGGCTGGAATATATGGCAGATCCATGGGGATTGAAACCTGTGGGCTAATAGGGAAAAGGTTCTTAGGGAGCTGTTTTGGAGGGACAGAGGCAGTGTTTGTCTCCTTCCCACACCACTTCCCCTCCCCCACCCCCGCCTGCACTCACTGTGCTTTCCCAGAGAGTAGCTGCCCCAGGGCCATGCTTCTGCCTAGCAGGTCATCCCTGATCCCACCTCTTGTAGGCATCAGCGTATACTTGTTTTCTGGCTGAAACTTAAACTACAAAAACTTAAAATACAAAAATCAAATAAGAAATGTGAAGTCTAGCCTGACCCTCCTCTTCATTGGCCATCTTAATCTTCAGCAAGTCACTGTTTCTTCTTCAGGACAATGAAGGGTTTGGATTACAGGACATCTGAGATCCCTTCTGTATCTTTGGATCCCCTAAATGTGTGCTCCTGGATGGACTTACCTAAAGAATGTCCTCAGTTCTTTGAGCCCTCATGACTGTGGACTTCTACATGACCTATACTGCACCTATCGGCCGATAGGGTGTTTCATTCAGGTTTTGAGTAGCAAGTTTAATTCATGGTATTGAAATCATGGAAAGGAGGGAGAAACAATCTGTATCTAGTTTTTAAAAAACCAAAAACAGTTGCCACTGTCATTAGCAGCTTGTTGGCTCAGAGCTGTGGCAGAAGGCCTCGGGCTGCTGAGCTCAGTCCCCCTAGCCATCATAATGGTCCACCGTAACTGTCATCCACATAAGCTGCTACTGCAGATACCAGTGGGAGTGGGAGACAGCCAAGCATCTGAACCAGCAGGAGAAGCAGCAGAACCAAATCTGGTTCCATCAGCTGCCTTCCCCATCTCAGCCTAGGATTCTAGGACCTCGGTTCTTCTGGCAGAAAAACATGTGGCTGGAAAATTTGCAGTGCAGAGGGCTGGATTTTGACTTTAGTCAGAAATAATGGGTATGTGCCCTGAAACAGTGGATTGTGTATTGATTTGGCAATATGTTGCTGCAGGGAGGCCACTAAGGGAGAGAAAGCAGTGAAGGATAATTAGCATTGTGGAAAATAAGAAAATGAAAACACATGTTCATGGGATTCGCCAACATTTCTCTTCCTAATTGACTCCAGTCGTTATTCTTCCTATACTTTTCTCAAAGAGAAATATGAGCAGGGAGGTTTTTTTTTCTTTTTCTTTTTCTATTCCATTTTTCTTATTGTACTTCTGAGTTATAGGCTCCTCCTGGGGAGGGGCCATCTCTGAACCAACAGAGAGCATGATCAGCAAAATCTTGGGGCAACCCCTCTGCTGGGTTACTGATTGGTGAGGAAGGACTTTGCAAATTGCACTCTTTGTCCAAGGGCATGAGTTAACTTATAGCATTGATCTATTTTTTTTATTGGTCTATTTTAATATCAAATCTATCTAGTGTGAGTGAGAGCCAGTGAACTCTGGTCAGCCTGCATTGCAAGTGCCCAAACAATTGCAGGTAGTACAATAAGGACAAAAATAATTAATTTTTTGACCAAAGAGAATTGCTGAATCTTTCTGGGCCTGCCTTTTAGAATTCTTGTTTCCAAGGTGTTCAACTATGAAAAAGCATTTTGAGGATCCCTGCAAATAGTAGTTCTGCTATTAGTTATTATGACCCATTAAGAACCCCAAATTTACCAAGAACTTGGTAGCATGCTTAAATGAACTTCATTAACTAAACACACACACATATTTGAAAAGTTGGAGCATATACATATATGAGATCTTATTTGTCTGGCCTTGGGGCAATGCTTAGAATTAGGGAATCTAAGGGATTCTTGGAATGCTTAAAGTAAAATGGTGTTATTGTTGGGATCCATGACCCAAAAGTTGGGATTCTAGAATTAGAATAGATTCTCCAGTTAAGTATTGATAGTGCCCATTTGCCTTTATCAACATAAGGCTCCTAATTGAAAACAGAATCTTTCATTAGGAAGAGAGAGAAATTTGACAGGGCCTTCCTTTCAGCTTTCACCTTCCATACAATGAACATAATGAAGCTATAAACTTTGGTTCCATGTATGTTGAGATCATTGATGAATTATAGCAATGTCCTCTCTCTCCTTCCCTCCCTTGTGTTCTCTGCAGTTTGTGGTGATAAAGGAACACCAAAATCTCAGGAATGGAAGTCAACCCGTGACCCTCAAGGATGGTGAGGCGGCAGATGTTAGCCAGTTCTCCTCTCTGGAGCCAGGTGAGTGGCTGTCTTTATCTGGATCCTGAATGTTTTTCCAAGTCTCACGGAAGTGCAGACATAATAGTTAAACTATGTATGAGCTATGCGAGTGGCTGGGCTGTATTGAAATGCCTCAGAGCCTTGGAGAGATGCATTTGGATTGAATTCTTATTGTGCACGAAGTGACCTTGTTTCCTCAAAAATCTGGTTGCACAGCAGTCTGCTAGGTCACTTTGGGCAAGCACACAATGAGTGACTCTTTCTTTTGAATTCGGTGGGGTTTTGTGGTCAGTCTTTGGGATCTGTATTGGTAGCTGTAGGTATAGTTCTGGTGAAATTGTAAATGGCTTTAAGAAAATGTGTTCCATGTTCTAGTAGGAAGGTTCCTGTGAATTTAAGTTGATCTAGGGGTCCTCCTGGGGATTTGGGAGTTTTCACATCTTATCAGGGGCTAGCCCTCAGCCAGATGCCTGAGTCATCTGTGAAGTCCATGCAGGCTACTGGGAGAGGGTCCATAAAATCATCCCGGGTTCTCAGGCTGCTCTGGGACTCAATCTGCCTCAGGTGGAATTGGAATTAGATACTTTTTTTTTTTTTAAAGATTTTATTTATTTATTTATTTATTTATTTAGATTTTATTTATTTATTTGACAGAGAGAGATCACAAGCAGACAGAGAGGCAGGCAGAGAGAGAGAGAGAGAGAGGGAAGCAGGCTCCCTGCTGAGCAGAGAGCCCGATGCGGGACTCGATCCCAGGACCCCGAGATCATGACCTGAGCCGAAGGCAGCGGCTTAACCCACTGAGCCACCCAGGCGCCCCGGAATTAGATACTTTTCAACATAATACTTTTGCCAAGAGTTGCACGATGATGATAAACATCTTGGGCATGGGGCTCAAATGTCAGTTTTATTTCATAACTCAGAGGACAAAGTTGAACACGTTTTGAATTATAAGCTGTTAGAAAGTTTTGAAGAAACATTGAACCCACAAAACACGGTTTCTCTGGATGCCTGGCTGGCTCTGTCGATTAAGCATCTGCCTTTGGCTCAGGTCATGGTCCCAGGGTCCTGGGATCGAGTCCTGCATTGGGCTCCTGGCTGAGCAAGGAACCTGCCTCTCCCCCTGCTTATGTTCCCCCTCTGTCTCCCTCTCTCTGTGACAAATAAATAAAATCTTAAAAACAAAACAAAGCAAAACAAAATACCAGTTTCTCTGCTGAGAGGGGCTTCAGCTCTGCTTATATTTTCTGATGTTTGACTTTTGTGAATATGCTTGTTACTGGGGCACCTGGGTGGCTCAGACTGTTAAGCATCTGCCTTCGGCTCAGGTCATGATCCTGGGGTCCTGGGATTGAGCCCCACATTGGGCTCCCAGCTCTGCAGGAAGCCTGCTTCTCCCCATTCCACTCCCCCTGCTTGTGTTCCCTCTCTCGCTGTGTCTCTGTCAAATAAATAAATAAAATCTTTAAAAAATATATGCTTGTTACCCTACTCTCCTCTTCAGATTTCCTTACAGAGAGAATGTAGGATTCTAGTTTTGAAAAACTCATTCACATCTGTCTCCTATGTATATTGCCATGTAACCCAAATTCAGTAGAACTTTTTTTCCTTGATGAAGGCCTTAGATATTAGGGTACACTTAAGAATTGATAAAATTTTATATGTAAACTGTTACCAGTGTTGTTACCTGCATAACAAAAACATTTGGCATTTTCAAAAGTTGCTTGGGTTTTGTTGTTAATACTAACATTATTAGAAAGTAATAGAATGTATATCTTATAGTTACGTATTTTTCTTGAAGAGCTAAAAGCACATAATTCTTTATTACAAAAGTAATTCAGTATAGAGGTACATATAATTTTTCCAGTTAACCAGCAGCACAATGATTGGACCAGAAAATAAACTCAGAAAATAACTAAGGACTTGGTTAGCTGAGTACACAGGAAAAGATTAGAATATCTCCCTTTTTGCTCACTCTACTACAGTTTGACTCACTCTCTGTGAGCCATTCATAAAACTGTCTCCCAATTTGAGTGATCACAGCCCAATCATGGCCAGCTGTCTCATAAAATGCATGAGGTGAGAGATCCAAAGTAGGGAAAGAGAAAGGAAAATGAGATAAAAGATCGAGATTGGCTCTGAGCCGAGTCCTTCCCTGCTCCTGGAAAACCCATTAAAACACAGGCTGTGCTAGTGGTGGATCCATGGAACCATATTCATTGACTTCAGCCAACAGGAGCTGGTGCAGGTTAAGTTAGCATCATGTTGCGGGCAGAGTACCACGCTAGGGGCTAGGCAGGTAAATGCATTGGAAACCTGAGCTCTGTTCCCAAGGCTCCCAGAAGGGGAGAGAAGTACACAGAGAAAGTCAAAGAGGAATGTCAGGTAGCATTGCCTTTGAATCATCTCATGCAACCAAGACGAATTTTTTAGAAATTGGGTCCATGTAGTCTGAGAATGGGTTGATTCTGTGTCTCTCTCGTCTTTTGGGCCTACCCTCCAGTCACTGTTATTTGGGTGTCTCTTGCCAGACATTTTGAATGATGTGAATCCTCAGGTTTCTTTTTCCTTCCTTATAGGCTCAGTACAACGGACATCATGGAGAAATGAACCTGAGATGTATGTGGGCACTGAGCAAGGCTGCCGCACTCCACTGTCCAGTGATAGAGGCTCTGGTCCCCAGACAACGGAGCAGAGCTTTCCTCTCCCCTCCTGTGGGGCACAGCCCATTGCTTTGGGGATTGAGAAGCCACATTCTCTCCTATCGGCTAACCCATATGACAACAAAGGGCCCCAGATCCACCACCCCAAAAGAAGCTGACTCAGTGAAAACTAGAATTAAAAGGAAGATCAAAAAGGATTAACTGTGTTGATAGATGGTAATACTTCATCTCAAAAGGTAGAGGGAAAATATGGATTTTGGTGACACAATCTCTACCACTCATCACCCACTCAGGGTCCTGGAGACAAACAGGTAGTCATGCTTTTGTTTCTTCCTTCATGCAGTCCTGTTGCAGATTTTTCAAGTAAGAGTAATGGAGAGAATCACTAGGGAACTCACTGGAAACCAAAGCACGATGTTACTTTGTAAACTGTGTTGTCTTCAATAGTTAAGATAGCTAGGTACTTTTTCCTCTGTAGCCCCACAAGAAACTGGGCTAAAAGTAGGCAACCACAGTGGTTTGGTCAGTTCTAATTCCTTTTATCTGAACAGAACATTTATCTAAGTCTCATAAAATCGTTAGAATATTAAAATTGCTGGTCTGATACATTGTGGGCATTTAACCTATCACTGGTTTGATCTATGCTGCTGATTTCACAGAATGAATTTTGATAAATTAATTAAAAACTGTTTTAACTTAAACCTGATTTCTTCAGAATTAGTTGGCTTATTTTTTCTATCTTAAAATCTTTGAACAAAAACATTTTATTTTGAAAAATTACCCAGAGACATCACGTTTCCCAAGCATTACTATCCTTTCCTCACAGAATATTTTTTTAAATGAAAATGGTAAATTTTTTTAAATGAAAATGGCAAATTTTAAATGAAAATGGTAAATCTGTACTTATTTTCAAATATGAGATTGCAAGCAAATTTCCGGATTTATTTTCATTTTGAACAATCGATCTCTTCTAATTATTTCAATAAAATCACCATGAAACAAACATTTTCTTGTATTCCTGGTTAAATAATAAATTATAGTTTAGGGGATATTCAAGTTGAACTAAAGTGATTTGCCAGAGTGATTGTTGAAGCTTCCTATTGCTATACTTTTAAAAATAATTTTGAAATCTATTGGAACTTTATAAAGTAAAACTTCCTAAGGTCTTCTTCTTCTTCTTCTTCTTTTTTTTTTAAGATTCTTATTTGTTTATTTGACAGACAGAGATCACATGTAGGCAGAGAGGCAGGCAGAGAGAGGAAGGGAAGCAGGCTCCCTGCTGAGCAGACAGCTCAATGCGGGGCTCTATCCCAGGACCCTGGGATCATGACCTGAGCTGAAGGCAGAGACTTTAACCCACTGAGCCACCCAGGTGCCCCTTTCCTAAGGTCTTCTAATTAAACCTTGTTCTTGTAGCTAAGACATTGTTATTACATATTATACTACCTAATACAGTAAGTATAAACCGTTTGGGCCTTTGGATTTTTCAGCTTAAGCATCAGCTAGTCCCTTTGCTTACTTTTTCTTGCATTTTTCTTCAACTCCTTAGACTGTGGTCAGACCAGAAGTCAGCATAAAAAGGAGTTGAAGCACATCTCTTCAAGTAGAAACTTAGGAACTTTGGAAAAGATTTAGTGGTGAGGAGGATAACTTAGATAATTATTCAGTATGATCCCTTTCCTAGATTTATACAAATACACATTTTTCTGTATTCTGTATAAAGTTTTGCTTTGACAGTTGATACCCTAAAGGATCAGAAGACCTATTTTTTTCCCTAATGAGTGAAATGACCTCAGAAAACAATACTCAGAATATTCCCAGCTATGGAGAAATTATATTCCGAGGTGTGAATCTTTTTTCTCCTTCCCAAAGTGAGCATTTCTGAAGTTTTCTGGGTATAGATCTTACAATTTAAAAAAAATTTACTAACCTCTTTCTTTTAGAATTTCAATGATAACCAAAGAGACGACATGAGACCACAGTAGCTCATAGCATAACATTATCTTTGAACCAGATACTCCGTTTCCTTCAAGCCTTTCAACGAATCTGATACCTCATAAATTGGGACCATGTTAAATCCCAAACCAGGCTGGAACACTGGCTCCCCCATCAAATTAAACAGAAAACGTACGTCACATTTTGCAATCAACAAATTGCCATGAAGAGATGGCTTTCTTTCTTGTGGTTCCATGTTTCTACAGGAAATATCCTCCTTTAAAAATTAATTTTTAGGAAAGAGCATTTTCATCTGAGATGTTTGATTTGCATTTTTTCCAGACTGAATATTTTTATTTCCTAACTCTCATGGTCTCATTGGGCATAGTGCCTGATTGTGATTCTATTTGACTGCTTGTCACCTACTACGTACAAAATGAGCATTCAGCCCCCTTCTAGCATCTAAGAAGGCTTAGGACACTGTATTCTTTCAAAACCTGTTCCACATATTAGCCTTGATTTCCAGCTCACATCCTTGTCATGTGAATAAATGATTATTGTGTGATAATAAAAAATGTGTTAAAAGCACTAAATAATAATCCTTAAAAATAATTTTGGGAGAAAAAGAAAATACCTAGTCATCTTCTTGTTATGTTTTCCTTTTCTTTCTTTTTTTAAGTCTTTAAATAAGAAACCCTAGTTCTATGCATTGTTTCAACCTCAGCTCTTCAAAGTTAGACATGCCTGAGGCAGTTCTGCCATTTAGAACTTCATAGGACATCTGTATCAAGGGAGCATATGCTAGCCACAGCATAGCTCCCTAGGAAAGTATGTGGCAGACATTTAGTATCATGTTAGTCGTGGACACATCTGAAACAGAAGCATTTAAATTATAAAGTGGGAAAATTTCCTAGCTGGTGGTCATATTTTTTTCCTCTACAGCAATATTTGGCCCTTTTGCCACGATTCAGTTTCTGACAGGCCAGAAGAAAATTAAGATGCGCTGCACTCAACAATTAAGACTTCAGGATGCATTCTTCTTCTTAAGTTTATATTTTAATTTCAGTTAGTTAACATACAATGTTATATTAGTTTCAGGTGTACAACCTGTACAACCTCATTAGTACAGGTATAGTGGTTCAAAGCTTCCATACAACACCCAGGGCTCATCACAAGTGCCCTCCTTAATCCCCATCACCTATTTCACCTGTCTTCCCCACCCACCTTCCATCTGGTAACCAGCAGTTTGTTCTCTAGAGTTGAGTCTGTCTCTTAGTCTGCCTCACTTTCTTTTTTCCCCTGTGCTTGTTTGTTTTGTTTCTTAAATTCCACATATGAAAGAAATATAGTCTTTGTCTTTCTCTGATTTATTTCACTTAGCATTATACTTTCTAGCTCCATCCATGTCATTGCAAATGGCAAGGTTTCATTCTTTTTATGGGCTGCCTAATATTCCATTGTGTGTGTGTGTGTGTGTGTGTGTGTGCGCGCGCGCGCGCATGTGTGTGTGTACACACAATATTTTCTTTATCCATTCATCAGTTGACGGACAGTTGGACTGCCTTCATGGTTTGGCCATTAGAACTAATGCTGCAATAAACCTTGGGGTACATGTTTTTGTATTCTTCGGGTAAATCCCTAGTAGTGAAATTGCTGGATTGTAGGGTAGTTCTATTTTTAACTCTTTGAGGAATCTCCATACTATTTTCCACAGTGGCTGCACCAACAGTTTGCATTCCCACAAATAGCGCAAGAGTGTTCCTTTTTTTCCACGTTCCTCACCAACACCTGTTGTTTCTTGTGTTATTGATTTTAGCCATTCTGACAGACTTGAGGTGGTATCTCACCCCCTGGTAGTTTTGATTTGCATTTCCCTGATGGTAAATGATAATGACTATCTTTTCATGTGTGTGTTGGCCATCTGTACATCTTTTTGGAGAAATGTCTGTTCATGTCTTCTGCCCAGTTTTTAAAATGGATTATTTGCTTTGGGGGTGTTGAGTTTTATAAGTTCTTTATGTATTTTGGATACTAACCCCTTATCAGTTATGTCATTTTCAAAAATCTTCTTCCATTCCACAGGTGGCCTTTTAATTTTGTTGATTGTTTCTTTTGCTGCACAGAAGCTTTTTATTTCAATGAAGTCCCAGTAGTTTATTTTGCTGTTGTTTCTTTGTCCCAGGAGACACATCTAGAAAGAAGTTGCTCAGCCAACGTCAGAGATCTTACTGCCTGTGTCTTTTATAAGATTTTAATGGTTTTAGGTCTCACATTTAGTTCTTTAATCCATTTTGATTAAAATGGTCCGATTTTATTCTTTTCCATGTTGCTGTCCAGTTTTCCCAACACCATTTATTGATGAAACTGTCTTTTCCCACTGGATATTTTTTCTTGCCTTATCAAAGATTAATTAATCAAATAGTTGGAGGTTTATTTCTGGGCTGTTCTACTGATCTCTGCAACTATTTTTGTGCCAGTTCTACACTGTTTTGATTATGACAGCTTTGTAATATAGATTGAAGTCTGGAATTGTGATGCCTTCAGCTTTGCTTTTCTTTTTCAAGATTGCTTTGGCTATACAATATCTTTTGTGGTCCATACAAATTTTAGGATGGCTTGTTCTGGCTCTGTGAAAAACACTAAGTGGTGTTTTGATGGGGATTGCATTAAATGTATAGGTTGCTTTGTGTGGTATAGACATTTTAACAATACTTTTCTTCCAGTCTATGAGCATATAATATCTTTCCATTTCTTTGTGCTGTCTTCAGTTTCTCTCATCAGTTTTATAGTTTTAAGAGTACAGGCCTTTCACCTCTTTGGTTAGGTTTACTCTGAAGTATCTTTATTTTTGGTGCAATTGAAAATGGGACTCTTAATTTCTCTTTCTGCTACTTCATTATTAGTGTATAGAAATGCAACACATTTCTGTACATTGATTTTGTATCCTGCAACTTTACTGTATTTATCAGGTCTAGCAGGTTTTTGGTGGAGTCTTTCAGGTTTTCTATATATAGTATCATGTCATCTACAAACAGTGGAAGGTTTACTTCTTCCTTATGGATTTGGATGCCTTTTGTTTCTTTTTGTTTTCTTATTTCCATGTCTAGGACATCCAGTACTATGTTGAATGAAAGTGGTGAAAGGGAACAGCCTTCTCTTGTTCATGACCTTAGGGGAGAGGCTCTCAGTTTTTTCCCCATTAAGGATGATGTTTGTGAGCTTTTCATATATGGCCTTTATTACGCTGAGGTATGTTCTCTCTGAACCTACTCATTGAGGGCTTTTATATGGATGTTATACTTCGTCAAATGCTTTTTTTTGCATCTATTGAAATGATCATATGGTTCTTATCCTTTCTCTTATTGATTTGATGGGTCATATTGGTTGATTTGTGAATGTTGAATCGCCCTTGCACCCAGGAATAAGTCCCACATGATTGTGGTGAATGATTTTTAAAATGTATTGTTGGATTCAGTTTACTAGTATGTTGTTGAGAATTTTTGCATCTATATTTGTCAGAGATATTGGCCTGTAGTTCTCTTTATTAGTGGTGTCTTTATTTGGTTTTGGTATCAGGGTAATTCTGACCTCATAGAGTGAATTTGGATGTTTCCTTTTCTATTTTTTGGAGAAGTTTGAGAAGAATAGCTATTAACTCTTCTTTAAATGTCTGGTAGGGTATGCCTGTGAAGCCATCTGGTACTGGACTTTTGTTTGCTGGGAGGTTTTTGTTTTGTTTTTGTTTTTTTAAATTACTGCTTCAATTTCATTGTTGGCAGTTGGTCAACCCAAATTTTCTTCTTGTTTCTGTTTTGGTAGTTTATATGTTTCTAGGATTTTATCCATTTCTTCTAGCTTGTCCAATTTGTTGGTATGTAGTTTCTCCTAATATTCTCTTATAATTGTGTTTCTGTGATGTTGATTATTATTTCTCTTCTCTCATTTGTGATTTTATTTATTTGAGTCCTTTTTCTTTTTTCTTGATAAGTCTGTCTAGAGGTTTATCAATCTTATTGATGTTTTCAAAGAACCAGCTCTTGGTTTCATTGATTTGTTTTATTGTTTTTTTAAGTTCTATATTATTTATTTCTGCTCTAATAGTTATTATTTCCTTCCTCTGCTTGTTTTAGGTTTCATTTGTGTTCTTTTCCTAGATTCTTTAGATGTGAGGTGAAGTTGTTTGAGATTTTTCATGCTTTTTGAGGTAGGCCTGTCTTGCTATAAACTTTCCTCTTAGAGCTGCTTTTTCTGCATCCCAAAGATTTTTGATCATTGTGATTTCATTTTCTTTTGTTTCCGTGTGCTTTTTTTTTTTCTTGTTTTATTTCCTGGTTGACCTATTTGTTGTTTAGTAGCATGTTATTTAACTTCCTTGTATTTGTGGTCTTTCCAGATTTTTTTCTTGTGGTTGACTTCTAGTTTCATAGCCTTGTGGTCAGAAAATATGCATGGAATGACTTTCATCTTCTGAATTTGTTGAGGCTTGTTTTGTGGGCTGATGATACGTGATCTCTTCTGGAGAATGTTCCATGTGCCCTTGAAAAGAATGTGTATTCTGCTGTTTTAGGATGGAATGTTCTGAATATATCTGTTAAGTCCATCTGTTCAGCGTGTCATTCAAAGCCACTGTCTCCTGGTTGATTTTCTGCTTCGATGATCTGTCCGTTGATGTGAGTGGGCTGTTAAGGTTCCCCTAGTATTGTTGTATCATTACTGATTACTTCCTTTATGTTTGTTATTAATTGTTTTGTGTATTTGGGTGCTCACATGTTAGGTACATAAATATTTGCAATCGTTACATCTTCTTAGATTGGTCCCCTTATTATTAATAGTATCCTTCTCTGTCTCTTGTTACAGTCTTTGTTTTAAAGTCTACTTCGTGCGATGTAAGTATTGCTACTCCCACTTTCTTTTGACATCGATTTGCATGTTAGATGTTTCTACATTCCCCTGCCTCTTCCAGCCTGCTGTTCATCCCATCAGGCGTGTTTCTCATTTTGCTTTTTGAGCCCTTTATCTCTGCTATGTTATTCCTTATTTCTGTGGTAAGGGTCTCACTCCTGTCTTCCACTCTTTTTGGAAGTCCAGTGGCTATTCTAACGATCATTACTTTAAATTCTCTATCAGGCATGTTACTTATATCTGTTTCACTTAGATCTCTGGCCATGGCCTTGTCCTGTTCTTTCACTGGAGACAGATTTCTCTGTCTTCTGATTTAGTCTAAGTCTCTGTGCCTGTTGCTGTGTGTTAGGAAAGTCAGGAAAGTCAACTACCTCTCCTGTTCTTGAGGGTAATGGCCTTATAAAGAAGAGACCTTGTAGTGCCCTGCAATGTAGTGCTCCCTGCTTTCTAGGGCCTGGTGCTTCCAGGATTGTCTCCAATGTGTGCTGTGTGTGCTCTGCTATTTTGTCCTGGCCACTTTATCCTTTAGGCCAGCCATCTGCAGTGGCTCTCTTTGCCTGTTATGGGCAGTGTTTGGTCCCTGGCCTGAAGGTGGTGTGTTTTAGCCAAGTGTGTGCTGGTCTGTTTGTGAAATGAGCCCTGTCACCACCACCACCAGAATCCAAGGCTCTGCAAAACTCCAGGTCAGGTGATGGTTTGAATAGGGCTTTGGGCTGGTCTTCTGCCGGGAGGGGGCGGGGAGTGCTGCTGTGCTGGGACTGAGTCAAGCATGACTGGGAGGGGCAGTTCCAGCAGAGTGCAGGGAGGTGGGGCTTGGTGGTAAGCAAGTTAGGTAGTGAGTGTCAGTGCTGTGCTGGTTCCCACAGGTGGCTCTGTTTTTATCCTGAGGGGTGAGAGAGGGACATGGCACTGCCAGTTTCTTTGTTCCCAAAGCAACCTCTCCATGAATGCTGTCTCTCTGGGATGTGCTCTGAGATGAGTGAATAACCTCCCACTGTGTGCCCCAGGTAATCTTCACATCACTGTTTTCATACTGTATGTTTCTGGGCTCTTTGCTGGCCTTTTCTCAAATAGCAGCCTTCGTGCCCTCTAAGCTAGCCCAGAACCAAGGATGCTGACCTTTAAAACTCCAAACTTTAACTCCCACTGGTTGCAAGAACTCAAGCAAACCCCTCTTGCTTCCCAAGCCGTTTGCTCAGGGATTCCTTTTCTCTGTGTGCTCCCCTGTGTACTAATCTGTCTTTCACCCTTTGCTACGACCATGCTCCCCACCTCCAGCAATGCCATGATCCATTTCTCCCCTAAGCCCATCGCCACACTTCCTAACTTCTTCAGTGTGGCCTCTTCTCTACGTTTAGTTGTGTGGTTTATTTTCCCTGTCTTCAGGTCCATTTCTGGGGTATTTAGGATGATTTCATAGTTATCGAATTGTATTTGTGGGACGGGGAGAGCCTCGGGTCCTCCTACTCCACCGCTGTCTTACAACCAGTTGCCAGGATGTGTTCTAAATGAAGAGTTATAAATCCCAAATTAATGCCTGAGTTATTTGGGTTCTTATTTTTAAATTTATACCATTCATCTGCCAAAATAATGAAAGGATAGTAAAACTGTTATCATTCAGAACTTTTAGGGAATTATTTTGGACAGTGAGTCAAATGTTCACAACTTGGTTTCTTTAGCTCTAAAATGAAGCATTCTTTGTGTGAAAACAACATAAGTCCCAGGAAGTATCAATGCAAACTAAGATGTTATTACTATTTCCAAGGTATTGAGATGCTGTAGGCCTTACTGCTTTAAATACCGATGCTCTTTTATCAGTCTAGGATAACTCCTTCTCTATCATTATATAAAACATGTTAAGCATAAGTGTATCTATCATCGTATAAAACACATTGAGCATAAATGTATCTATCATCGTATAAAACATGTAGAGCATAAGTGATGCCTGGGTGGCTCAGTCAGTTAAGCGTCTGCCTTGGGATCAGGTCATGATCCCAGGGTCCTGGGATCAAGTTCCTCATCAGGCTCCCTACTCAGTGGGGAGCCTGCTTTTCCCTCTGCCTGCTGCTCCTGTTGATTGTGCTCTCTCTCTCTCTCTGTCTGACAAATAAATAAATAAATAAATAAATAAATAAAATCTTAAAAACAAAACAAAAACATGTTGAGCACAAGTATACGTTTTCTTAATAAAATAAGGACTTTATTACATATAAGCCATAATAAAGTGCTATCATTTTGTGATGATCAGAGCTCCTTTACTGCATATTAAAGGTTCTTAAATCTTGAGTCTGAACGTTTTAACCTATTATTTACATTACTTTTCCTGTGGACTTTCCCGCTGTCAGCCCTCATGGCTCCATCAATTACCTCCCATGCAAGCTCCTCATCTCACCTTTCTTGCTGCTTCTGTTTTGTAAACATGGTATTCAGATAACCAAGCAAGTCAGCATCGTATATAAAGTAAGAATAAATGTATATTGAAGGCAAGTTTATGAATATTTCCTGAGTACCGTACATAAATTTTAGCCCTTAAACTTTTGGTATGTTGCAACCTTTATTTTTTCCTTAGTGTTTTCAGCTGTATTCTTAGCTTGCTGATACATCAGTTCCAAATAGATGAGGTGATGTCATTATGTATATAATGATGATACATGATGTAGTGGTTAAAAAGATGGTCTCTGAATTCCATAGGACTAGATTTTAAATACCATGTATCACCTACTAGCTTTGTAACCTTCTTCAAACTACTTAATCTCTCTAAATTTCAATTTCCTCATATTCACAATGGGGAGAATAGCATCACCGTTGCCATAGGGTTGTTGTGCTTTCAAATGAAATAATGCATGCATGGTGCTTACCATTAATGCTTGCCGCAGAATTAAACCATATGATTATTGTTATTATTTTACCCCTTTTTGAGACCACTGTTTCAATCGTATTAGCTTCCAGTATGGTAAACTTGTTTGTACTGCTTCTTTTCCAGGCAAGTGGCATATGAAGATGGGGCTAAGAGCAGAGCCCTAAACCCCTGGGTCAGAATTTCACAAGGTGTTGTACACAAATATCAAGGCAGGTTAAACATTCAATTTCACTTTTACATTAAAATGACCATCTTAGACATATATGTTTGGGATATGTTGGTCATTAATTCATCAAGTTTTATGCATTGGATAAAGAGCATTAATTATGACTATATTTGTTTTATGAGACAACATTATACAGTTTATCTATGTCCAGCTAGATCTGGGAAAATAATTTTTTTGTTTTTATCTATTGTTTTAAAGGCAAGATGCTTATAAGCTAAAGAGGTTTTTGAGAAACCTCTTAAAGCTTCTGAAAATATCAATTGACTTTCCATAATGCAAATTATGTGTTATGAGAATAACCCCTTTGTCTATATATTCTAGGGAGATAGTTCTCTAACACTTGTTGGCAGCTGTTAAACAAGTAGAAATATACTGTCAAATGTGGACATTAGTTTTAAATACGTATTAATTTGTTAGAGCTGGAGACAGCAGCACAAAAGACACAGGTGGTGGCTTCTAATGATAGGTAAGCAAATATATAATTAGAGTTCTAGAACCACTTGATCTCTGTCAACAGCCACTTTCCAAAATTTTTCACTATCATCACCATCTTTTATTAGTATTTCCACCTGTTGCCTTAATGGTAAGGAAATACCACCTAAAAGCAGTATGACAATGACTGGGCTATGATTGAGCTTTTAAACCATTTATACCCAAATCCCATTTGATCCTACCTAGTCTTATAGATGTGGATATGTATGGCAGTTTGCACTATCAAAAAGATTTTGAATCTGTGGAATTAAAATATTTTTCTCCAGAATTATATCTTACATTTGCATTGTGGCTTCTGATTATTGTATTCCTTATCTTATTTGATCTCATTGGTTCTCACATCCAATCTAAAAAATTTAGTGGAGCAGATGTTCTTTCCATTTTACTTGTTCTTAAAGATTGTATCCAAAGTTGAAGGAAATTAAAGACGAATAATAAAATATATTACTAGAGATAAGAAATTACTTCATAATAATAAAATGTTTATTTTTTCCAGAAATATATTACAGTTCTAAAATCATATACATATGATACCCATCTTCAAATATATAAAGCAAAAAATTGAAATTTTATCAGAAGTATTGAAGAAAATAACATCACAGTAGATTTTGCCATACTGCTCTTGGTAATTAATAAACTTGGGAGACAAAAAAATTAGTGAGGACATAGAAGACTTTAAAGTACAGTAATTAGAATTGGATATATATGGGGCACATATAACTTCATGAAAATTAATATGTATGTGCTAGTCCATAATGTAGCTTCAATAATTTTCTGGGGACCACATGAATGTGGTGATATAGACCATATTCTCTGATTGTAATGAAATTCAGTTAGCGTTAATAGTAAAGTGATAGGGGCGCCTGGGTGGCTCAGTGGGTTAAGCCGCTGCCTTCGGCTCAGGTCATGATCTCAGGGTCCTGGGATCGAGTCCCGCATCGGGCTCTCTCCTCAGCAGGGAGCCTGCTTCCCTCTTTCTCTCTCTCTGCCTGCCTCTCTGTCTACTTGTGATCTCTCTCTGTCAAATAAATAAATAAAATCTTTAAAAAATAATAATAATAATAATAAAGTGATAAAATGTTTGTAAATTACATAAACATTTCCTAATAACTTATGGGCCAAGGAAGAAATCATAATGGAAATTAGAAAACACATAGAAATGAACAATTATGAAAATTCTATATACCACAATGAATGGTATATAATTAAATTGGCATTGAGAAGGAATTATATAGGAATCATATAAAGGATATAGGATATATCCTTATACAGAAAAAAAAAATTAATGAGCTAAGAAGTACCCAACTGAAGAAGTTAAAAAAGGAAAGTAGAATAAATCCAAAGGAAGTGTAAGCGAAGACTTCATAAAGATAAAAGGAAAAATTATTGAAAAAAGAAAAAATTGAGGCACCTGGGTGGCTCAGTGGGTTAAAGCCTCTGCCTTCAGCTCAGGTCATGATCCCAGGGTCCTGGGATGGAGCCCTACATAGGGCTCTTTGCTCAGCAGGGAGCCTGCTTCCCTTCCTCTCTCTGCCTGCCTCTCTGCCTACTTGTGGTCTCTTTCTGTCAAATAAATAAATTAAAAAAAAAAATCTTTAAAAAAGAAAAAATAAAAAATTATAAGGATCAAAAAAGCCAAAAGTTGGGGCGCCTGGGTGGCTCAGCGGGTTAAGCCGCTGCCTTCGGCTCAGGTCATGATCTCAGGGTCCTGGGATCGAGCCCCGCATTGGGCTCTCTGCTCAGCAGAGAACCTGCTTCCTCCTCTCTCTCTCTGCCTGCCTCTCTGCCTGCTTGTGATCTCTCTCTGTCAAATAAATAAATAAAATCTTAAAAAAAAAAAAGCCAAAAGTTAGTTGTTTGAGAAGTTTAACAAATATACAGCAATATTAATCAAAAGAAAGAGAGAGAATGAACTTATGGATGAAAAGGGCATACAAATACAGGTGTGGTAACAATTTAAAAAGTAAGAGAATAGTATGAATGACTTTGTAACAATAAAATTTCAAATTTAAGCCAATGGACAATCATTTAGGAAAAAAAAATTAGCTTACTGAAACTGACAGAGAAAGAAACAGAAAACCTGAATAGTCCTAAACCCATTAAAGAAATTAAAACATTTAAAAATCTTTCCACAGGGAAAATATAAGCTTTAAATATTTTGTGTCTTTGCATTGTGTCAACTTGGTCAACTGGAACCGTTTCCCAGAATTTTATTCCTGTGTATTTTTGTGATACAGTTGGTTGGTGCCGCTTGTTCTCACTCTTCCCCATGGTGATTGCTGTCTGGCTGCAGATTGTTCTCCCTCTCCCTTACTTGGTGTCATCTCTTTTTCCTGACTACTGGGTCTAATGCATATCCTTGATCCCAAGGGACCAATTGCTACAGATGCAAAAATCTTCCATTAACCTCCCCACCAGCTCTGCTTTATGCTTCCACTTGAGAAGGTAAGAGCACCTGGCTTTGCAGATTTTTCTGCAAACTTTACCTTATCCATTCATCTCATTGCATCAGGAGGGCTGATCAGTGATTTTCCTCTGATCCTCTAAATTATCAGTCTGGACCTCACTTTCCCAGCTCCTCTGAAATTATGCAAGATCTAATTTTTAATAAAATTTTTATTTTATAATATTCAGTGATATGCTTCCTTGATTGAACCCTAACTGATCTAACAAGCAAGTTCAGCCAAATATTTAAGGTATACCTAATTTTTGTATTACACAAATTTTTCCATAAAATAAAAAAAGGAAAATATACAAATGTCAAATTATAAGCATAAGAAAATGTACTCCACTTTATCTTAAATTTGCATTTTTAAAACAATAGTGAGTTACTGCTACATACCTATAGAATGGTCAAAATCCGGGACACTGAAAACACCAAATTCTAGCAAGGATGTGAAGCAACAGGAAATCATTCGTTGTTAGTGGAAATGCAAAATGGTACTTCCACTTTGTAAGACAGTTTGGCATTTCTTATAGAACTAAACATACATTGGGGCACCTGGGTGGCTCAGTTGGTTAAGTGTCTGCCTTAGGCTCAGGTCATGATCCCAGGGTCCTGGGATCGAGTCCCATGTCAGGCTCCCATTGAGTCTGCTGCTCCCTTTGCCCCTCCCCCTGCTCATGCTTGTGCTCTCTCTCTCTCTCTCTCTCTCTTAAAAATAAGTAAATTTAAAAAATCTTAAAAAACAAAACAAAACTAAATGCACTGTGATGGTATGATCCAGCAATCAAATTCTGGGTATTTACCCAAAGGATTTAAATATGGCCACACAAAAACCTACATATAAATTTTGAAGCAGCTTTATTCATAACTCAGTAAATGGGTTTAAAGATTAGACACAGCTGAATAGACAATTAATAAGCTAGAGAATAAGTCAATAGAAAATAAATATATATTTAATTTTAGAAGGCTAGAAGAGAGAGATGGTAAAAGCAGCATTTGAAGAGATAATGTCTAAGAATATTTTAAAATAGATGAAAAATAATAAACCAGGTTGAAGAAATGCCACAAAATCAAATAAGAGAAATACAAAGAAAACCTTTAATACAAAGAAAATCAGAACATTTAAAAAGCATTTAGAAATAAGAAGCATAGTTTCAAATGAACAAAAATAAGACAGATGACAGAAATGATGAAAGCCAGAAGAAAATAGAATAATATGTTTAAAGTATTGAAAGAAGATAACTAGATTTCAACATCTAGCAAAAATATTTTTTACAAAAATGAAGGCAACATAAGAACTTTAGATAACACAAATCTAAAAAACTGGATACCAGGAGACATGCACCGATAGAAATACTAAAGGAGAATTTTCAGACAGAAGTAAAATGACCCCAGATCAAATCATGAAAATACAAGAAATGAGGAATAATTGAAAGGGCAAATATGTGGGTAGATTTAAATGAATAAAGACTGTGTATGAAAAATCAAAAGTTACCCACGAAGAATTAAATAGGAGGACTTGATCTATCAAATAGCAGAAATTATTATAAAGCAATAGCAACTAAGAAGTGTAGTATTGTTGCAAGAATATACAGAAACATGGAATGTAAATGAACCACACATAGTGACTTGAAAGATGATAGCATGGGTGGTGCACATTGATGGGAAAGGAATGGACTATCGGTAAGGATAGCCGAGGAAATTGGTTTTCCATACAGAATATAATGAAACAGATCCCTATCTTACACATTTACACAAAAATCAACCCAAGGTAGAATATAAATTTTAATGTAGAAGGCAAAACTGTTATTCTTTTAGAAACATTTATAAAAGCGCATATTTAATAGCCTTGGGTTAAAGAAGAATTTCTCAATCAAGGCCCCCAAAATGAAAATAGCAGTAAATTATCATGAAAATTAAGAACTTCTCTTTCTCGAAATACACCATAAGGAGGTCAAAATACAAGATGTACCTTTAAGAAGAAGTTTGCAATAGATATAACTGACAAAGTTTGCTATAAACCTGGAATATATAAATGTCCTAAAGGCAATAAGCAAGAGAAAACAATGCACTAGAAAATGAGGCAGAAGATGAAACACAAATGTGACCTAATAACCACACGAAGTACCATTACATTATTATTCAGGGAACAAAGCACAATGGGAAGCCATTTCACACCAAGCCTCTGGCAGACATTTCACTCAGACAAGTCCAGGTTCTAGCAAGAGCGTGGAACAAACAGTCCTCTTACACAGCTGGTAGGCTGTTGATTGGCATAATTATGTTGGCACTACCAAGTGAAGTTGGACATGTTCATATTTCACAACTTATCAAGTTTAGTCTGAGGCGTATATCCTAGGGAAAGCCTTACACTTGTATCTCCCAAGGCACATATAAAATAGTTAATCTTTTATGCAAAATATCCATCAACAGTAATGTGAACAAGAAATTATCGTATGATCTTGGGGTGCCTGGGTGCTTCAGTCGGTTAAGGGTCTGCCTTCGGCTCAGGTCATGATCAGGTTATGTTCAGTGAGGCGTCTGCTTCTCTCTCTCCCTCTGCCTCTCTGCCCTGCTCGTGCGTTCTCTCTCTCTCAAATAAATAAATAAATAAAATCTTAAAAAGAAATTATTATAGAGTCTCATATAGAATCATTATTATATATATTATATATAATATATATTATTATGATATGGAATACTGTATAGTAGCTAAAAATAAGTGAATTGTAGCTACACACTTGAAAATAGGTTAATCTGAAAAATAGGTATGAAATAATGTTCTATTGCTAAGTCTTGTGGTGGCTACATAGGTCTTTATTATTGTTGTTATTGTTATTGCTAATTATTTCTCTGTAAACTGCCTACATGTAAGACAAAAAGGGGGGGATGTATATTTCACAGTTCCAAAATGGTGAAAAGAACACAATAGAAATTGTCCCTAAATTCTACTAAGCACTTTATGGATTCCAAAGCAGAATTACTAACATTCCTTGCGTTTATCTGAGCTGGGCTTTCTGAAGTCTGGCTCTCTGAAGCCATGGAGCATACAGGCTGGGTCACCATGTTCTGATATGGGAATTTTCCTCCACAGTTGCACCAGCCTGAAGAAGGGCAGAAATGCTTTTCACTGCACATTTTGTGGGTCCCCCCCCACATTTATTTATTTATTTATTTATTTATTTATTTATTTATTTTTCACCACCCGTTTTGAACACATTTGGCAAATAGAGGGATCAAAACGAGGAATGAGATCATGGAGGTTATGGGCAAAGAAAGGCTGTGTATAACAAAGGAGAAAATACATAGAAAAAGTAAAAATTGGCATTTGGAATTACCTGGTTGGGTATGGTAAAAATAAAATTATGTTTGCAATTATGAGGAAAAAGGGCATTCAAATGTTGGTGATTTGATTTGCTTTGACCTTCTTTTACCAAAGCTGACCTTTAGCAATCCATTGTTCAGTTTTTCTTCTTAACTTTCATTTTTGAATTCTGCTTTTCAAATCCTTGTGCAGCCTTCTGTGTTTGCTAAATTATTCAACAGATTAATATAGCAATGTGTATGTTTGTCCCAAGATGGAAATGATAATGAAACTGTCTGTCCTTCTTGCATTCATGAGATAATAGGTAGGGATAATTTTTTTAAGTAATTAAAGCAGAAAGGCAGTCAAGATCACAAAATGGAAGAAAGTAGAAGCTAAAGACTTCTGCCTCCATCACCATTTTTAGTCCTCTGCCTCATTGGAACTCTTGGCACCAGGTTCGTCCCTTTCTCATTCCAAACTCACAGCTTTCTCTCAGTTTTTCTCTTGGACTCCAAATGACTTTGTATTCTCCCACAGTTGTTACCATCTTCTTATTCAAAATCTGCCGTGAAACTCAGCAAATTCTCAGAAAATAAGGCAAATAAAAAAATCTGGGTATGGACATTGGGGGGGGGTATGTGCTATGGTGAGTGCTGTGAAGTGTGTAAACCTGGCAATTCACAGACCTGTACCCCTGGGGATAAAAATACATTATATGTTTATAAAAAAATAAGAGAATAGAGGAATTATTAAAAAAAAAAAAAAGAAAAAGAAAAGAAAAAAAAGAAAGAAAAAATCTGGGGGCGCCTGGGTGGCTCAGTTGGTTGAGCATGGGACTCTTGGTTTCGGCTCAGGTCAAGATTTCATGGGTGGTGGGATGGCCGGGAATCTGCTTGCCATTCTCTCCTCTGCCCCTCCCCCCACTCATGCTTGCTCTCTAAAATAAATATATCTTAAAAGAAAAGGAAAAAAAAGAAAAATCTGGACTTCAGTGATCATTCAGTATACTCACAAAGGGAAGGAAGAAAAGAGCCTTTGTAGTCTTAGCCTTGCAATTGGACAGTTTAGTCATACAACATATCCTAAAGGTTTAGTTCCATGCTCAAAGTAGGATTTCCTGTCCCAAGTCTCTGAAGAGGGTCCTTTCACTCTACTTTCAACTTACTGCCTGTAATCGTGGGCAGCTTGGTGCTTCAGAGGACAGCTGTTATGCCATTGGAGTTTCAAGAACATTCTGCCTGTAACAGCCATCCACTGGACCGGCTCTGATGGCTAGATGACCAATTCTTCCATTTAATCCTTTAAATACTAAAAAGTAGTATCTCCTTTTTCAAGACCTGTCTCCTGAAAATCTTTTTTTTCCTCCCCCAGAAGCCAAATCTCCCTGCCTTTTTGTGCATTCCTCTACCGATTATATTTTTAGACCTTTTAGAAGAGGTGGTGCCTCTCCTTGGAGGCAGGGATCCAGAACATCAGTGTCCTTTTAGAAGTGAGATGTCCAAACTGAACACCATACTCCAGATATATATACCACACATATACTCCAAATTCTATACCATCTTTCATTCCAAGTGCCCCCTCCCCAGCGTCCAGCTCGGTGTCCCTTAAACTTGAATGTCCTCAAAATCATGCAGAAATCTTGTCACAAATGCAAATAATGGCTCATTAAGTCTCAGGGAAGGAGTGTACCTTTTTAACAAGTTCTCAGCTGACCTGGATGCTGCTGGCCCACAGATTCCACTTTGAGGAGCAAGTGAATCAAGAGACAGCTGATCCAGTTTCCCAATTCCAAATTCGTGGAAGAGGGAATCTGATTATCCTAGTCCAATTTTTGGGTTTGCTTACTCTGGATTACACTGCTCTCATTAGCTATTGGCGGGAGAACAGATGGACAGAAGACAGACATGCGCTTTGCTCAGCCTCTACAGCAGGAGACGTGGGTAGACTTGAGTAGTTCAAAATGTTAAAATACAACTATAGCGTGAGTCAGCTAACACCCCAAGGTCATGTTTATGTAAATGGCTCACCAAACCAAAAATTTTTAGAGGCTTTACTTACGTATTTGAGGGGGGAGGGGCAGAGGGAGAGTATTCCAAGCCAACTCCCTGCTGAGTGGAGATCCCTATGCAATGTGGGGCTCGATCCCACGATCCTGAGATCATGACCTGAGCTGAAACCAAGAGCCGGATGCTTAACTGACCGAGCCACCCAGGCACCCCATCATGAAACCAAATTTTGTCTATATTGCATTGTGCCCTTTTCTTATATATAATGGGAGAGACTGCCATTTTCCAACATAATTGGTATGGTTCTAATTTCCTTTAAACCCTGTTCATACAGTTAAGTTAAACTTGTTTCTAATGTTTGCATAAGGAATATACCTGTCAAATTAAAATATTCTAGAAAAGAAAAAATTATGAATTGTCCACTTGAACTAGTTTTTGTAGTTTAGATTTTATTCTTCTGTCATTTCAATGAGATTTTGGAAGAAATGAAAGACTTGCTTTCAGCCAGCCATCCTAAAGAAGGAGCCCCTTTATATGGTATTATTTCTCTTTCTGCCATCCCTGAACTCAGTGCAACTTTGCAGTTATAATAGTCAAATGTCCCTTTTCAAGAGCTTATCCAGGAAGGCGTGTATGGCCTTTCAGGGAATCTCTTGAGTGTCATTTCCAAACTACAAATGATGTCTAAAGGGAAACATTATAGTTTGGAACTGAAACCTACACCCCCCCCCCCCCACATACTGTTCTGAATGCTCTCTCTTCCACTACATTGAGGATCCGGAAATGATGGCAGCATTTTACTTTTACTCCCTAATCTAGATGTTTACTCCTTGGTAGAGACACTCTGGTATGTTCCCCTTCCAATGGGCTCCAATGTTGGCTTTTTTTTTTTTTTTTTCCTTAGCTGCAAGCACCTAGGTCATTTCTAGCAATTGAAGTACTTGAAGGAGTGTGCAGTGGAGAGGGGTGATGGGGATGGATGCGACAGGATAATGAGAAAGTTCTCTGGCATGAGGCTGGGGAGGGCAAAGAAATTATTCCAGTTTGGGGAGCTTAGAAAGAAATCCTGTAGCAATTCATCTCAGCCCTGGATTGTCAGAATTGGTCTTGCTATTTGTTCACTTTTTAAAAATCTAGTCCCAGAAAAACCGTATGACCCATTTGGGGTTTGCAAGAGGTCTTCCATAATTCAGAGGACTGGCACATTAGTTTAATCAGAAACTTGGCTTCTTTTCCATCTTTTCATTTCGTCAATTAAGAGGCATAGCCACAATGGATAAATTTATTTGGGATGCAAAGGAAATCAAAGTACTCTCAGAGATTTGTTGGGCCAAGAGACATTCACCTGGGACCACTTTAGAGATCAATTTTCAAAGCCTCTAAAAAAATAAATGGAAGTGTCCTTTTTGAGTCTGTTAGCCTCTATAACACTGCAGGGTGCCTGATCTTGGCCGTGTTTATGGTGTGTCTATTCATCACACTAATTCAACACAAGTCTTCCCTTTTTTTGCCAAATGGTAAACATCAAGACCAAATCCATAACTTCCTTACTCTGGTTTCTTGGCAGGAGTCACTTTTGTCCTTTTAAGCTGTGTGTAAGTTTTCTTTGGTAGAGCCACAGACATTTGGCCTCTTCCCTTCGGGGGCAGTTTTGAAGGCTTAAAGACATTGCCCTAATCTTCATATGAATATGAAACTCATTATGTTAGTCTGTCTAAAGTAAGTCTCATCTAGGGAGTTAATAAGTATGACTTTCATGTCAATGTCATAAGAAGAGAAAAATAGATCTGATTCCTCTCCTATTAGTTGACACACATATTCATAGCTACAAAGCAAACAGCATTGTGGGGTTATTTTTTTTCAGTAACAGCAAATAATTTTTTCATTTTAATATGAGAGTATGTAAAATGGAAGTTTGCATTTGAATTACAGTTTCAATAAACAGAATCACTATAATTGCCTATTGGGATGACTCTTATGTTTTATAAGCATTGAATTTTTGGATATCCAATAGTAAGTAGAAAGCCCATGTGCCATTTTTTTCTTTAACAGATGTAATCTAAGCAAATAGCTATTTAAACTCTTGCCATCTCAAACTCTATTTAGACTGCTGAATACTTGTCTTTATTGCTTTTTCTCCCTTAACCAAGATAGTAATTGCCTTTGCTTAAAAAAAAAAAAAAAAAAAAAAAAAAAAAAAAAAAAAATTGTGTGCCTGGATGGCTCAGTTGGTTAAGCGACTGCCTTCGGCTCAGGTCATGATCCTTGAGTCCTGGGATCGAGTCCCACAGTGGGCTTTCAGCTCCATAGGGAGTTTGCTTCTCCCTCCGACCTTCTCCCCTCATGCTCTCTCTCACTCTCTCTCTCAAATAAAGAAAATCTTTAAAAAAAATCATTTTGTTTATTCTGCCAATGCTCCAAATCCCTTATTCCAATTTGTTTTATATCGCTTGCTCTGCTCTTCTAGCTTTCTCACTTTCTTCTGATTGGGGACTATTATTTAAATCATGTGAATGATTGTCATTAGTTTGTCAGAAAAAAATTAATTAATCCAAACCACTATTGATGCGAGTTGTCATTAGATTTATATACTTGATAATGGCATACCACAATTGAGCCTTTCCTGCTGACGGTCAAAGGCGTGTCAGGCAATGGTTTAAGTGGCAACACTGTGAAACTTACCAAGTTCTGTAATTGTCAGCTTTGATTTTTTTCCACCATGCCTTAAATTAGAGACATATTTGTGCAGTGACCAAGACTTCCAGAAACCAAATTCCTCATATTTCCTGAAAAATGACTTTTTCCTAAAGGAGAATGGAGATCATTTACCAATTTTAGTCAGTTGTTCCTTTGTTTCAGAAAAGCTTGGAATTGAGACGAATTTGAAGAAATGTGTAATTTTTGACACGAAAAGTAGTGAGATGGATATGACTCTAAACCATACATTTTTCATTCAGCTGTGTAGGCTTAAACAGAGCTGGAATAATCTTCTTTTGCAACTCCAGGCATCAAGGCAAGGGAATTTCTGCTACGGCAGTGTTTGTGGACTACGAACAGGTACTATTGGTGGGAGGTGGTGTGCTTTCAAAGGGTATCTATGTGAACAGTTTATTATAATGGTTAGGTGTTTACTTTTATTAGCCCAACATTTTATGATGGAAAATTTCAAAATACAGCCAAGTGGAAAGAATTTTACAATGAACACCCATAAACCTACTGCCGGAATTCTGCAATTAACATTTTACTCTCCTTGCTTTATCACATGCATAACTGTCTATCCAGCCCTTGCTCTAGCCATCAATTCCTCTTATTTTTAATGCATTTTATGCATCTTATTTTTAATGCATTTCAGACACTAGTACGTTTCTCCTAAAACCCTTTAGTATGCAGACAGATCATTGAGAGTTCAATATTTGTTTATAGTTTATGTTTTTGTGGGAGTAAAATGTACTGTCTGACAAAATACATACAAATATCTGTGTAACCCAAACTCCTATAAAAATATACAATATGGCCATCACCTCAGAAAGCTCCCTGAGGCTTAATCCCCATTCCTGTTTCTTATCCCCAGGCAACAACTATTCTGAGATATGTATTTTTATAACCACGGGTAATTGTACCTATTTTGGAAACCACAAACAAATGGAAATTTTGCATTAGGCTTCTTTCACTCAGCCTAATCTTTTTCTTCATCCTTTTTGTTCTGCATATCAGTAGTTCGCTCCTTTGTGTTGCTAAATAATATTCTGTTCTTTTTGTGTAAAGAGATTGTCAGTTTCCTTGGGTGAAGCTGGAGTTGTCAAGTTATAGGATAGATATATATTTTTTACTTTTATAGAAAATGTGGGGAATTTTTTTCCAAAGCGATTGGACCAGTTTACATCACCAGCAGTGAGTGGGTTGCCTGTCCTATCAACAGTGTTTTTATTTTTACTCTTTCTTTCAATGTGAGTGGTTCTCATTGTATTTGTAATTTGATTTCCCAGGTTGCTTATATTTAATGTTTTAGGAAAAAGACAATTAGAACATCGAGTCTATGATTTCAAGTATATCAGACTTGAGCCAGGGCCAAATAAAAATTGTGTCAATTCAAGATGAAGTTAAATTAAAATTCCAGATAAATAAGAGTTGAGGTGGTATATGGATATGGCAAAATCTGTGAAGTGGTTGGTGAATATGTGAAGTTTGGGAAATGCTGTTACTGAGGGGACTCTTTTTCAGACTTTCTCTATTTCCATGGCTTTTTTGGATTGAATCAAAATATCAACATGTAAAAATCTTTAAGAAATTCAGAATTTTTTTTCAAAGAAGATGTACAGATGGCCAACAAGTACACAAAAAGTTGCTTGGTGTCACAAATAATCAGGGAAGCAGATATCAAAGCCACGATGAGATGCCACCTCACACCTGCTAGCACGGTTATTACCAGAAAGATGGGGGTGGGGAAAGGAAACCAAAAAACAGGCTCTTTTAATGATTTTTTTAAAAAGATTTTATTTATTTATTTGACAGATCACAAGTAGGCAGAGAAGCAGGCAGAGAGAGGGGGAAGCAGGCTCTCTGCTGAGCAGAGACCGGGATGTGGGGGGATCATGATCTGAGCTGAAGGCAGAGGCTTAACCCACTGAGCCACCCAGGCACCACCCAAAAACAGACTCTTAAATACAGAGGGGAGGTGCCAACTGGTGTTTGCTATTATTTGTAAGTGAGAATCCTGATGAGTGCCTCTTATATTATCAAGGGCATATCTTTGCAAGATCATTTTCCTGGATTAGGGGCGTTCTGATTGTTTATGTAAACATCTGTCTACAGAAACTTCTCTGGGCAGTTTGTAGAGATTAGGTGCAGATTCCCGCAAAGCCAGGTTTAGGAAACTCCTCAACAGTCAGGAGGCAGGCTGGAAGAGAAGTGATGCCAATCAATTTACCGGGGAGCCACCATGAGAACCAGGAAGAGACTGGTTTGTCGCCCTGGCCATTGGGGTTCCACAGTCTGTGTGAGGTGGGATGGGGTGGGGGAGGGGGAGGAAGAGGCTATGATTCTTGGGCAAATCCGTGCTCCGTAGGTGTTTCCCTGGTGCTGCACATGAGACAAGCGATCTGCTACTCGACTTCCCTTTGCCTTTCTCCATCCACCTCTTCGGAGTGTTGCTGCTGAAACTACCAGAACCTCTGCTCCCGGAGCTCAGCGCTATCTGATAACACCTCTGAGAGTAATCCTACCTCTCTGTCTGCGGACGGACGAAGACTCCTGTAACATGATGTAATCATGCGATTTCAGTTGGCTCAGCCGTCTGGAAAGGGTGATATTCAGTCATTTGGTGGCACTTGAAGGAAGCTTGACATTACGTTTACACTCAGCGGCGTACTAATCACGGTATCCGTTAATGCGGCTACCTCTTGCGAGTCTGGGTAATTGCACTTCTGTTGGTGCTATCTCACGGGCCTCAAGGAGTGATTGCAGATAGCAAGGAAGCAGATGTTCAGGGACGGTGCTTATGCCAAAGCAGCGAATGGAGGGCCCTTGAATGGTGTCCTAGGAGTGACTCACCGGGGCCTGGACGGCCTGCTCGTGCACAGCTGAAGGCGAAGTGGCAGGTGCCCTTCTCTGGTGAGCAATCATTGCCAACCCCACATGGGCCTCGACTGTGGAGCCCGAACCACTCAGGAAAGGGAGGAGAAGTGGTCCTTAGGAACCAGTGGGTTCAAGTGGGGTAGGAGTGCCAAGGTTCTCAAGGGCACCTACTCACTTATCCCCATCTCCATTCTCAGGGTCACTCTTTTCCCATCAAGGCCCTGACCTTGGCTTGTGCTGGGAATCCAATCTCTCTCACCTTCTGCCATTCCTACAATTAAGTCTTCCAGCTGTAGGAGACCCAGGTTACTTTAAAAGCTGCCAAGGAGTTTTCTTTTTTCATTCTCACACTGTGCTTTAACTTCTTGATTAACAGGTCTGCTGGTCATTTTCTCTCTTTATGAACCCTTCCAGCCCCTACAGTTACTATTTCCCACATACCTTCTAAATGCCTATCTCTTGCACCAGCTAATGCACCTCTTTCCACCTGTAGTCTATCTCAGTCCTCCCACTAAGGGTCTTAGCAATCACCATGCCAGGAATTAGTAGCACACCCCCTCCCACCTGGGATGCGGTCTCCTTTCCAACTAGTAGGTTAGTGATGCTGAGTCCCATTCTCTGTTTTGCTTCCTAGGGCCAGATAGTACTAATACCAGCTCTCTTAGGATGTGGGGTTTCTCATTCAGGTTATTCATTGGGAAAGTGCTCTCTGGAGCAGTGGAAGAAGCAGCAATAAGGGCAAGAAGGAAAAACTAAATAAGGATGTGATGGAAGCTAGAGACTAGATTTCCCCCATGGAAGATCTGGGGCAGGAAATGCACGGCAGAATTGGCCCCATCAGCGGATACAAAAGACAGGCTCCTTACCCTTGGTGGGACCAGTTCTGCAGTGCAGTTCCTGCCCCAGATCACAGTCTGTATTATTTGCACCGCCCCACCCCCCACCCCCAAGACACGCACGGAAAGAGTGATATTCTCCATTGAGTTGTTATCAGCTGCTGAAACACATTTCTAGGCCCAAGATCGAGCTGCTCCTGTCCAGCTACCTCATCAGGAAACCCAGACTTGTCCTTGAATGGTCCGCTTGACCAGGAACACAGTATACCTGGTCAGTATTCATAAGCAAGGTCTCTCTCTTCCGGTTGAGTCTGCAGATTGATAACAAAGTAGTAGGGCAGGAGAGTTTCCCCATGCCAAACTTTCTGACTGACTCCCTCATAGTGAGGTTTGCCTATATAAATTTTCACATTTCCCCTTTTGATCCAGATATTTCTTTGAAAGCATGGCTGATCCATAGTCACGCTCTTTATATTAGTGGTTCTGTCCCTCAGTGCCAGGAAGGACCTTTTGTGGTTGCCTAGTCCTCTGTAGGATGGAAAGTGCATAGCAGTTGGAAACCGCCACATTCATATAACAAGAAAGCTTAGGAGGGAGAAATTCTCAGGTACTTCCCATCAAAAGCCTGCATCTTCTCGACAATGAGCCACCATCACCTTATTGGGTACAATGTTTTTTTATAAAAAGTTCAATAGCCAACAAAATACAAAACTTAATTATACAAAACGGAAGAAACGTAACAATTCCACATTGTGTGACAGTTCTAAACCAGGACTCAAGGTCTGAAAGTAACCAACTTAAATATTTATTGGCACTCATTCCAACTTAGGGGAGAAAAGTTCTGTCTATGAAGGCAAACCAGAATCATGCATGCCTCCGGGAAGTCTCTTTTTAAAGCAGCCATGGAAGCAGAATTATGAATGCTGCAAGGACACACTAAAAGAATTAACCAAGTGTATCTGGAAAGATTCAGCGCAGGCATAAGCAGGAAGCAATAGCTAATCAACTATTTGCAAAATAGCAAAACTTCAAAGATATTTTAAAACAGTACTATTACCACAGAAGAACGTTTAGGACCCAAGGTCTTATTGATAATATAACCCCTAAGATTGCAAATTCAGAAACCACAAATTTGGAAAAGAATACAAAATTAGTTAATAGGGGTTTGTTTCTTCAAAGCCTCCTTCAAGATGGTCCCACTGGCTAGTTTCATCCAATGTTTGGCCTGGCTCTCACCAACCAGCATGCGGTTGGGTTAATTGCTATAAATCTGAGATGCCAGGTTGGTAAGTTTGAAAAATTTGAATTCTTCAGCAAACCTGTGGGGCCTCAGCCACTTGAAGAAACTCTTTAGCTATGACTCTCCATTCAGCCTGAGTCTAGGGAACATAAGAAACTTGAGGTTTATTTAGATCCTCGGAAGACTTAACTTTAAAGAGGTGGATTTTAACAGGTTCAAGAGAGGAGGGAGTGGGGAACGATTCAGAGAAAAAGGCAAGTTCAGCAGGGAGAACAGAGGAAACTGGTAGAGAGGTGGGGCCTGTGCTCAAGGCAGCCATCAGCAGATGCCCCCCCAAGGCCTCCCACCCCCAGCCATTTTGACTTCTTTCAAGTGTTTGCCTTAGTGAATTTAGAAATAGTATTTTGCAAAGAGGCAAACCTGAATCCTGAAAACATCCAGGAGCCTCAGGATACTATTTAAAATAGGCATCCCATTCAGTTTTCCTCCCCCACTTCTTTTTCTCTTAAGGAGCCATGGCTTTCTTTTTTTTTAAATTTTTAATTTTTTGATTAACATATAATGTATTATAAGCCCCGGGGGTATAGGTCTGTGAATCACCAGGTTTACACACTTCACAGTACTCACCATAGCACATACCCTCCTCAATATCCATAATCCAACCACCCTCTCCCTACCCCCATCCCCCCCAGCAACCCTCAGTTTGTTTTGTGAGATTAAGAGTCTCTTATGAGCCATGGCTTTCTTTCTTTCTTTCTTTCTTTTTTTAAAAGATTTTATTTATTTATTTGATAGAGGTCACAAGTAGGCAGAGAGGCAGGCAGAGAGAGGGAGAAGAAGATTTCCTGCTGAGCAGAGAGCCTGATGCGGGGCTTGATCCCAGGGATCATGACCTGAGCTGAAGGCAGAAGCTTTAACCCACTGAGCCACCCAGGCAGCCCGAGCCATGGCTTTCTGATTTAATTTTGAGTAAAAACAAGTTTGGGAGATCAAAAGTTCTTCATAATGGCCATTGAAACATTATTACTTTTGGTTAAATCACTCCACTTAGTTATAAAGGGGCCTGCGGAAGGGGCCATAGTTTTTTATTTTTTATTTATTTATTTGAAGATTCCATTTATTTATTTGAGAGAGAGAGCGCATGAGAGGGGAGAGGTCAGAGGGAGAAGCAAACTTCCTGCCGAGCAACGCGGGACTTGATCATGGGACTCCAGGATCTGAGCTGAAGGCAGTTGCTTAATCAACTGAGTCACCTAGGCGCCCCAGGCCATAGTTTTTAAACGTAACACTGACCGGAGTCTCAGTAGGGGGGACACTCAAAGCACTATGATGACTGGGATCCTATTTCTTAGAGGTTTTTCAGGAACAGCCTGAAATTAGAAGGAATTTAGAAGGAATTAGACCGGAGGCTAGCACTATTAGGAACTAATATTAGGAATAGTAGGAACTATTTCCATCCAAGCTGGACTCGGACCAAACGCTGATGGGGTTCCAACAGGCACAGTTCTTACTAGAACAGTCTGATCCCCAAAAGGGAATCAGACTAAAGGTCAACACAGCTGAAACTGGCACAGTTCAAACAGAAACAGTCTGAGTCCAAAAAGGAGTCAGACTAAGGCTAGCCCAGTTCCAAACAAGACTCAAACCAAAGACCAAACGGCACTCTGAGAGATAAAAACAAAAACCCGGGCCTTAAAACAGATCCTGAATAATGCCCGGAGAGCTCAGACACAAAGTGTGGAGGTTGAATTGCAGGAGAAGACTTTTCCCCAAACCCTAGGGCTGGTGAGAAAGCAGTCAGCCCAATCAGCTCTGTGAGCACTGGCACATGGGTTTGCTCACAAGCTGGAGACTCATTTGGGGGGCTTCTCTAGAGCCCTGTACAGTTCACCTATTAAGGCAACCTTAAAAATAAAACTGCCAGGGGCACCTGGGTCGCGCAGTCAAGTAAGCGTCCAGCTCTTGACTTCGACTCAGGTCATGATCTCGGAGTTACAGGATCGAGCCCCATGTGGGGCTCAGCATGGAGTCTGCTTGTCGCTCTCCCTCTGCTCCTTCTTTGCTTGTGCACTCTCCCCAATAAATAAATAAATAAATAAATAAAATCTTGAAAAAAGAAGTCTCATTGGAGTAATTTCCCACAAGGCCTTCTTAGACATCCCCTATACACTATTTTCCTAAGAATATCTGACTATTGGTTTCTGAGGTAAAAGCACCCTTGTCCTTTCTTCTTTCTTTCTTTCTTCTTCTTCTTCTTTTTTTTTTTTTTTCTGTTTTGGTCAGCTGTAAGCCAAGCGAAGATTTTCAAGTTGGCAAATTAATCTACTGTCTCCTGCTTATGACTGGCTAAAAAGAATACAATATCACATTATTTATTCACAAAAATACATACTTTAATATGTGACTATGAATTAACCATTTGTGTAAAAAATCCATTTTGCCTCAATGATCTCATGTAAGCACCTGAGAAATTATTTTTCGGAAAGCTGCTGGGAAACTCCCAGAGTCAAATAGTGAACTTTCAACATGAATCTCTTTTTAATTTACAAGCAAATAATCCTCAGACATGTTCGTCTAGTTTCAAACCACTCTGGCTGGTCCTCATAGCAGAAAAGGGAAAAAAAAAATGTACTTTTCTGAAAGTAACTCTAATTTTCTTCCCACATTCAGCATACGTGAAGGAATTTGGGGGAAATTTTATACTTTGTGAAACCTATTTATAAATTCTTCTTATGAAAATATTATAACCACCATAGCAATCATAGGGAGAGGAAGTGCTTGATCGATCTTGGTGCAGGTTATTGGCTCTGAATATTGGAAGCGAAAGCTGTTGAGGTCTGTGGTATGGGATTGGTGGGCTGAAGTATCCTATTAAAAGGGAAAACCTTACACATTTCAGTATTTGCAGACCATTTTTAAGACAAGTAGATAGTAGACCTTTCAGGAAAAAAGTGCCAAAGAGGTGGACTGCTTCCCTTGCCAGGAGACAGAGTTTTTGAGTAGCTCTCTGGAGAGCAATAATGGCCCAACATGGGTTTGATTGATTTGCAACTGGATAGGTACTAACTTGAAGAAAGTGTTCTAGAAATATTTGGAAGTTATGGTTTCTCTGTTGAACTGCCTTGAAAATTTAACTGTCCCTGCAGGTGTTGTGTGATCTGTAAAACAATGTAGTGACTTGTAAGCTTTTGAAGGTAGGTGATGAAGGATGACAGTGGTCTATTGAAAGAAATCAAAATTCTCTTTTCGGTCAGGAATGGTGGCTTGGCTTGCTGCAGGCTACCTAACATTTACTGATGACTCAGGATGGACCAGGCACTATCTAAGAACTTTAATGTTTTTATTTATGAGGGAGATACTATTCCTACCCACATTTCATAGATAAGGAAATTGAGGTAAACAGATGTTAGATAACTTGGCCCTGGTTATACATCTGGTTAGTGGATAGAGTAAAATTTAAACCTAGGTAGTTTGACTCTAGAGCACATGTTCTTCATTATTTTGCTACACAGCCTCCAAGGGCATAGCCACAACTTAAAGAAGTACCTGTAGGCTTACAGCGTTCAAGTTACTTTGAAACAAGGCCGCATCCCTGCAAGAAAGTTAAGCGAGGAATTGGGTTGTTTTCTGAAGAATTTCTGAAGAATAGTCAATTCTATTTGGCAGCTCATTTTTTGAAAAACTCAAGTTGCTTGTGATGTTTCTAAGTCCTCGATTACTGTTGTTTAGTCAATTCTCCTGAATTCTTGACTTCATTTTATTGACAGGTTGTACCAGCTGAAAACACCAAAGCGCAGTGATGCAAACGAAGTAGACCTTGAGCCTGTCTCCCTTTGCCGATGTGGATTTCTAGGAGGACTGTGGAGAGGGATATCTAATTTTAATTGGGGAAAAATGTTGGGGTCATCACAACCCTCATAGATCATCTGGAGTTGAGGACACTGACGTCACCAAAGGTCAAAGGTCGGTGACTTGCGCAAGAGGACAGCGACAGTTCAGAGAGCCGTTTACAGGCAGCCTAGAATGTTCACTTCCTCAAATAGAGCTCTTTCCACAGCAGCGCCCTCTGAACTGAAGCAAGCTGTCAGGCAACAGTTGAAAAATCATACTGAAAAGGAACAGCCCTGGTGACAAGGTGTTCGCTGACAAAGACATAAAATTGAACGGAAAAGCCCCCTATTGGAAGTCACCTGGGCCTTTCGGCCATAGACAGTCCTCTGAGGAAGAATCCATTTGGCTCAAGCCTGCTCTTTGATGCAGAGTATGCCTGACAATGAGGTGGCTGGGGCTGGTCGGGGTGGTGATAATGACAAGTTGGCAACCAAAATGAGAAGAAAGCAGATTTATGGCTTGAAACCCTAACCCAGCCACAGTGGAAAACAAAGGCTTATCAACTGCCAAGTGCTGAGAACCTCAGGAGAGTAGGTATCTTGGGAAATTAGGCCAATTTCTTCTTCATATGTTTGTCCTTAAAATACATCACGATACTCTAATCCTACCTTTGACAGCTGTGGAATAGTATGATGGAGATTGGTTTAAAGTTGGAGAAAAATCTTCCTATCTCTAGAAATTAATTTAAAACATCACAGCTGTATGGACTAAATGTTAGTGTCTCATATTTCTAGGCACAAAAAATATTTACTGACTACATAAATAAATGAATGTTCTAGTCAAGACATTACATCCCTGATCAATCTTTACCTATTTTTCTGTGGAATACATATTTAAAATTACGATCAAAACACTTCTTTTAAACAACTTCACTAGAATTTAATTAAATAACTGCCAACTAGTCTCATTTGCATAATACTTTTTGGACTGCTTTGTACAATTTCTTTAAAGCCTTGCTTAGCTTTCTGTTAATAGTGAGAGAACATGACTGATGCCTTAGTTTACATGCATCTCATATTCTGTACAATTAAATTTCTCCTTTCCTATTCAGCTCACCTTGTTAGATGGGGATAAAATTGTCTTGTTCCAACTTAATAGGAATATTGCAAAACCAGTGAGAAAATGCCCAAAGTGCTTTGATAATCTTACTTGTGTGTGCCTGGTGATTATATTAATTAAAACGTCTTTTGTGAGCAGCACATGAACAGGTTTTTAGTCTTTGAAATAAGTTGGTTTTCAACCTTACAATGTAGTTAAATTCAGATTTGTTGTGAAATATAAATACTTGAGAGGAGAAAAAATTGGTAATTTTTCCCGCTCAAAGAAACATCCTGTTTTGCTAAAAGGAAAGGAAGCAATTAGACTTCTGAGGTCATGACAGAAAGATAGAGCAGCCATTTGAAAGGGCTCCCACTGACCCAAAATGAGATAACTTGAGCAGCCAAAAGAGAATAATGACTTTGGTTTTCTTCTATCTTTCTTTCTTTCTTTCTTTCTTTCTTTCTTTCTTTCTTTCTTTCAGATTCTTATTTACTTATTTGAGATAGAATAAGAAAGAGAGAGAGAAAGAGCACAAGCACAGGGAGCAACAGGCAGAGGGAGAAGCAGACTCCCTGCTGAGCAGGGAGTTGGATGTGGGGCTCGCTCCCAGGGCTCCGGGATCATGACCTTAGCTGAAGGCAGATGCTCAACCGACTGAGCTACCAGGTGCCCCTTGACTATGGTTTGTTGAAACATATTGAATATATAAAAAAAATCTGTGAGTTCATAAAGATAATGAGAAAAAGAAGGAATGAAAGGAAAAAAAATCTCAAAACTCATTTATCACTATTGGAGATGCCTGGTGCACCAGATCAGTACTCCGAAAATTGCCATTTAAGGAAAGAATTAAAAAAAGAGGGGCACCTGGGTGGCTTGGTGGGTTAAGCCTCTGCCTTCAGCTCAGGTCATGATCTCAGGGTCCTGGGATCGAGCCTCACATCGGGCTCTCTGCTCAGAGCCTGCTTCCCCCTCTCTCTCTGCCTGCCTCTCTGCCTACTTGTGATCTGTCTGCCAAATAAATAAATAAAATCTTAAAAAAAAGAAAACAAAAACAAAGGATTTATCCTGCCTACCTATAGTTCCTTACATAAATTTTATTTCAGGATGCCCAAATGGCTCAAGTTGATGAGGAATGCTTTCTAATTAAGCAAAAATATTTTAGTTAAAGTGACACAAAAATAAAATGATAAAATCTCAATTTTTTCATCCCTCAGTAAAATAAAGGATTCAGACAACTATTATCAGAATGGCTGGTAAAAGGATTAGATGAGAGGTTTATAGGGAACTGGACATTTGGAAGATGTCGAAGTCCTAGCCTACAGGGGTGGGAGTGGAGAGCTGACGTTACAGAGTGGGGGCAGATTGCCATTTGAGCCACCTGGGCAATCTGAGAGTCTCTAGAAGTGGGGCTTCCAGGCCTTATTTGCCTTCCTCAGAAATATGCAGTGCCTCCTAAGATGTTGTTAAAAATCTTAGGCTGGAATATAATGAAACTTGAAGGTCTGAATTCTCATTTATAGGCGATATTAAGGACAGAGAAACAAGTTAAATGATAGCTAACAAGCTAACAATCAGAGAATCCAGAGTGTGGGACATTTCGTAGGACCTATTGACTCTGTTTCTCTAAGAAAACACTTGGCATGAAAAAAAAAGTAGGAGGAGATGTCTGTAAAAAGACATTTTGGAGATAACCAGGGGAATTTGAAAAATGGCCATTAGATGGTAATAAATAGTTAATTTTGCTAGGAGTCATAATATAAATACTGGGGTTATGAGAGAATTTTTTTTTTTAAGGCAATGCTTCTTGAAGTATGTAAGAATAAAATATCATAATGCCTGGGATTTGCTTTAAAACAAACATGGCAGGGCACCTGGGTGACTGAGTGGGTTAAGCATCTGCCTTCAGCTCAGGTCGTGATCCCGGGGTTCCGGAATCAAGTCCCGCATTGGGCTCATTGCTCAGTGGGAAGCCTGCTTCTCCCTCTGCCTGTGCTCCCCTGCTTGTGCTTTCTGTCAAATAAATAAATAAAATCTTTAAAAAAAATAAAACAAATACGGTAAATATAGCAAAATGTTAATAAATGTTAAGTCTAGATAGTAGGAATATAGGGCTTATTTTAATCTTCTCTTTACTTTGATGTATGTTTGAAAGTTCTCATGATAAAAGGTTTAATCAGTGATTAGAGGCAATAAAGTTGCCTATGAATTAAGCTCTGAGGAGCAGTTCAAAATATAAAAAAACTTCAAATTGTTTTTTTAAATCCACATATATATGTAAATGTGGGACATTTTAGGAAGAACTAAAACAGTTTTTTGGATATAATAAGGATTTTTATTGATAAACAACCTATACGTAATAAAAGAAAAAAAGGAGAGAAAGAAACAGTCTGTAAGACTCTATTTGTTGAGGATACTGGGTTAGTTCTAGTTTCAGAGCTGGACACATGATAAATCCATGGAGGAGAATGGCAATTTTGAAAGAAACATGCCGCTTTAATGAAAATGCAGTCACTGTAACATAATTGCAAAGCAATACAGAAAGTACACCAAAATTCTAGACGAGAAGAACCTTTTTAGTGGCATTATACTTTAATTAAATGAGGTTTATAGAATTCCCAGAGTTAAAGCAAAATCTATAACCTACACTTCAAAGTTCAGTTAATCTCTTTGGAATGGACAGACAAGCAAATGGGTTTTCTTCCTCAGCACAAGAGCAGCTTGGGATGATTCATACAGCTTTCCTCACATCTCACTGAAGACGTTTCCAAATAAAAGGTTTATTTGTAAGCTTAAAGGTAAGCGAATGGGTCTACATTGAAGGATACTTAGTGATTAATATTGCATTTACTACTTTTGAATGACAAGTACATACTTAATCAATTTAGCATTTCATATGTTTTTGGGTATTTTGAATAAAATAGTCATTTGGTAGTTGCCTATGTTCCTGCAGTCAAGTTTCTTTCACTAGAAAACCTCCTAACAAGACACGTTCTTTTTTTTTTTTTAAGATTTTTTTTTTTTTTTTTTTTTTTGACAGAGACAGAGATCACAAGTAGGCAGAGAGGCAGGCAGAGAGAGAGGGGGAAGCAGGCTCCCTGCTGAGCAGAGAGCCAGATGTGGGGGTCGATCCCAGGACCCTGAGATCATAACCTGAGCCGAAGGCAGAGGCTTAACCTGCTGAGGCACCCAGGCGCCCCCAGATATTTAAATTTAGATGTTTGTGTTGGATTAATAGTCCTGGCAATTTCAAAATGTATTGTGCCAAAAAATGTTATTTAAATTATGAAATGCAGGAACTCTCATCTCTATCTCGGTAAGAATTTCTTTTTTATTGCAATATTCATGCAAAAAGTAGGTCTTTGGTGAAAAATGATTTCTTAGGACAGGTTACAGTAATATTTGGACACAAACAGTGGGTGCTTAGGTGAAAGATATTTTCTTCTCAAGGGTTTTTGCTAATCATGAATAAATACCAAAAGAAACAAACAAAAATGTTAGGAAGAAGTTTACATTTGCTGTGATGGAAATAAATTGTTTGCCTTGCATCTCATTCTCTCTTAGTCTGAAAAAGGTACTTTCTTTGTTTATAGAACATTTTTTAATAATAAGACAATAAGTGTGGTGCCTGGCTGGCTCAGTTGGAGGAGAGTACAACTCTTGATCTTGGTTTTGTAAGTTCAAGTCCCACGTTGGGTGTAGAGATTACTTAAAGTAAATAAATAAACAATTAAAAAAAAATAAGGCAATGACAGCGAGGACAAGCAATTCTGTCTGCGTGTGAGTATCCAGCTGTGTGGGTCTGGGTAGGGGGGGCAGTCACGTGGCACATCCCCTCCCCTCCCTCTAAGGGATGGTGGCCATCCCTGAGATCGCCACTGCTTCTCAGCAGGCCTCCTGTGGCCTCAGGAGAAGTTCTATAGGCGAATGTCTCAAGGCTCATGGTGAAGAACAAAGAGAGGCTCATGTATAGATCATCCAGAAAAGAGAAGGTAAAAATAACATTAACAAGAGTGGGAGTATTAACTAATATTTACTGAGCAATTACTTTGTACCAAGGACTATGCTTGCACTTTATAAGGATTATCTCATTTTATCCTCCTGATAACTCTGTGTGGTTGGTGTCATTTTATACCCTTTGCCAGATGAGGAAATGAGGAATTGCCAAGTAACTACTCCCAAGCAGACGGCAGAACAAGGCAGTTGGATTCCAGAGCCTATGTTCTGAAGTCCTAGACAAGAATTTTTGTGAATCACAAATGCTCTATTACATGAGACTTTAAAATTTCCAGTAGAATGAGCAAATAGGAAGTAAATAATCAAATAATCCAAGAGTTGAAAATACAGTTCGTCCTATTCATAAGTACAGAACGAAGAAGTCCGAGGACTTTCCCAATAGATGTGAACACACACATTTACACGCATACGCACTAAACACACAGACCGTATGAGTTCTAAAATGGCACGGGTTACGTCCACAACTACATACTAACATTTATTCATCCTTTCAACAAGGAGTCAGCCCTCTGCCAGGCCCTGGTGTTGCTAGGGGGAACAGGCAAACTTGATTCCTGTCCTACAGAGCTTACGACTGTTGAAGAAGACTGACTTTAAACAGTCCACAGATAACTAATCGTTTCATTACTGTGATGATAAGCTCCAACAAGTCGAAATGCACGGAAATGTGAGAGGAAAATGCAAGCACCCTAACTAACCTGTACTCTGAGGCAGAGGAAACGGGCTCGTGGGAAGGCTGTGAGTCAGGATTTAACATAGCAATTCAAAGAAATTATCATGACTTTCTGCAGTTTGCCTGTTTAATTCAAAAGTCAGTTTTTAATGGGAAGAAAAATACTTGTTTTAGATATGTTTGCATTTCATTACTTATTTGTGTGGATGGCCAAGGTGCCTGGGTTGAATTTAAGTGAGTCACAGAAATGTCTTTACCTATGGTGGAGACAGATAATAGTGAGTCTGCAGGAGAGCTGGGGTGGGGTGCTTCTGGAAAAGGAACTCTACCTGTGTCCTCCGCTAAGCTTTGGATATGCCTGGGCAAGTCTCTGGTAGTCCCAGAGCCCATTTACAATGGGGCTACGAACTTTCCAGGGATGGCACTTACCCAAGTGGAGAAAGGAACTAGGTTCATTCAGCTCAAGCCAGAGAGAGGCTTTGCCCATGTGGTGGAGGAAAGAGACATTCTGATGGCTGTTCCCCAGATTTGTCACCTGGAGGCACATCTGACCCCTGAGCAGAGGAGGCCAGCTTTCTCACACAGAACATGTGACCGAAGAGAAAAGGCGTTTTGCCCCATAGGAGAGCCGAGGGGCTCTGCCCTCCTGATGGATGGGGTGGCCTGCTGAGGACCCGAGGCTGGCTGTACAGAAACCAAGATTTTCGGGCCGGTGGGGAGATGCAGCAGCGGGTGGGCCTGGGGGAAATGGGAGGGAGGAGAGGAGGTGAGTTGGGGGCATAACAGAATCGCCTGACAGAGGCTGTGAGACTCCTCTTGGCGGTTTCCAGAGCTAGAAGCCAGGGACTTGGCAAGCAGTCAGAGGTCCTGCATCAGTGCGAACTACAGACCAATCTGTACTGTACAATTTGTCTCTACTGGCTGGTGAGTCCCAGGGAAATTCAAGTTACATGTGGATGAACAAATGCATTGGCGTGGCTGCCTAAGTCCGCTTGGAAACTCAGAACCTTTATTTGTGTTTTACCGATTTGAGTCTTCTAAGACTAAGCTGAAATTAGAATGGTTTCTCGTGTGGAGACAAAGTATTCACTTTGCAAAAATGCTCTGGAATTTTACAGTAATTCCCATATAACTATGAGCCATGGAGGATGCAGGGAGAACACTGTTGGCCTTCTCTTTATAGAGAGATATTGGCTGCCTTAAGAAACACCCATCAGAGTTTTATAAATAAAACATAGCAGAGAAACACCCATGGGGGCACTTTTCCCCTCTAGTATGAAAGGAATTAGTGTAGTCCATAGAAAACGGGGCTGTGTATGAAAGCCCAGAAAACCCTAGCATAGGGTTTTCACCCTGGGGGCCTGAAAATACCCAAGATTGCAGAATCCAGTAGTGAGATCACAGTGCTGGTGGTGGGGGAGGGGGGAGCGCTGTTGTCAGGAAGGGGCTGTCACATGTGTTTAACTCTTAGGCTGCAATATTGTTTTCCTGCATGAAGGTGTGTGATCTTTTCCTTATAACTACATATCCTATCACGCATATATAAATAAGGTGAAATACCAAAGCTTACCCCCTTCAATTATTACATAGGCATGAACGACGAAAAGCAGAAGGAAATATAAAAGATTACCGCATAAAATGAGATAGTGAATTAGGAAACAGTCTCTTTACATCAGTAAGATCAGATCTTTCCCTGACCCAGAGCTTCTCATCTTGCCGGGAGTCCTTTATTAGTGAGTGACATGATGTTTTAGGACAGCTAAGACAAGCAATTCTGTCTGTATGTGAGTATCTAGCTGTGTGTGTCTGGGTTGGGGGGCGGTCACATGGCACATCCCATCCCTCTCCACTACCGGATGGCCACTGCTTCTCGGCATGCCTCCCTGTAGCCCCAGGAGAAATGTTTGGCAGTAATTGAGTTCCTGCTCCACATCTACGAGGGCTGGAAAGTAACCAGCTTTGAGACTGACCAGTGGGGAGCTCTTCTAGTTATTTTAACTGTCCTGATCATTGATTTAAGGCATTCACAGGCTCGAATTAATTTCATTCATTTTGAAAAACAAAAAGCAGCCAAGAGTGCTCATGTTGTGGAAATATGGGTACTCTGATCCCATTCTTAGGTTTTCATTTCTAAGAAGACTGCTGTAGTAAATTTCTTGGTTTTGAAATTACCTAAGTGCAGTCTTTTTATTAGTTAGAGAGTGATGTAAAATGCTTGCATGTTTTAATGCTTTATTAATTTCTGGAGCTCGCATTGTATCAGATTGTGTTTTTATCAGAAGTTACATGCTGGTGTAGTCATTTGTAGTGGGTTTCTGAGAGCGCTCGCGAAACCAGAAACACCTCCTAGGTTTGCCCCTTCCTCCCTTCCTTCCTCCCTTCCTCCATCCCTCTCTTTCCCACCCTCCCTTCCTTCTATCTCCCTTCATACATCAATCCCTTCCTTCCTTCCTTTTTCTCTGTCTTTTTAGTGAAGTTAATAAAAATACTGTGTGTAGCAGAGGGTCCCTCCCATTTTGTCCAGAATTAAGAACACACCTTAAATAGGTTATGAAAGAAATACAAAGTTTATTCTGAGATGCTGTGAAAAGAGGCACGTTCATTGTAATTTGGCGCTGGAAAACATCCCCAAATGGCAGGTTCTTGGTTTTGAATACCGATCCTGCAGGATCATTTCTGTTGTACACACTGTTTAGGTCCCCACAGACCACAAAGAACACCATAAGACATTTAACCTAAAGAGGACCTGCTAGAACATACGAGAACACCAGCAGTTGAAGGTCAAATTTGGGAGTTGAAGTGCGGGGGACTGCGCTCGCTAATATCCCACAGGTGTGTGTAGGCAATGTGCCTTCCTAGGAAGGAGGTGCTGTGCTTTCGAAATATTTTCCCCAACATACATTCTGCCCTGAAATCCTTTGTTCAATGACATGGCAAATTGCTTCCTAGTTCAGGGCTAAGTATTAGAATTTAATTCATTCATACCCTACTTCTTTCAAAAGATTTGAATGGCAACAATGAAATTGAAATTAAGATTATGTGAACTTTCCATTCCTTCTACTTCTGTGACATTTGATCTAACAGGAAAATTTTCCTCATCAGTAAAATGGGGATCTGACTGGGACTGTCTGCCCTGTGAGGACGGCTGTGGTGAGCTAATAGGTCTGGAAAGCACATAAGTTCTTAAGTGTTATATCCGTCAAACACCACAGAAGGGCAGGCATCTTGTGAGATTTAGACCTGTGGTATTTGGGGACTACATCATTGTTGAGCTCTACTCGAGAATTGGGGTGACTCACTGCATCTCCCTGAGCATGTTGGTGTCAAGTACGGAATGACCTTTCTGAGATTTTGAGTGTCCAGGATGCCCCCTTTCGAACTGCCCAGAACAAGAGATCAAACAAACCGCACACACTGTTTGGTTTTACATCAAAAGTTATGATTTTATTTTTAATTTTAATATACCAAGAAAAAATATTTCTTTGAATGTCGTGAAATAAGCACTTGAAAATAACAATTCCAACATTGCTGTGATTTGCTCTGTGAGGCTTATATGGGTGAACGTCTATCTGAATACAGGCTCTGGGGCCCCGAAAAGGCTGAAGCTCCCAGTGGTTTTCAAGTTAGCAGCAAGCAACCTCCTACCTGAACATGCCCAGTCAGTCAGACCTGTCTGAAACCGACATGCCTGGGGAGCACTACTAGGCTACTTCTGGAGAGTTCTTGATTTCAGCCCACTGAGAGACGTTTCAAGTGCCACCAAGTGTTGGGAAAGTAACAGTGTTTGAATACCGACAGGAGTCAGGGCCCCGCAATGCTGGCCTAAATGGATTGCAGTAATGGCTTGACCCTGACCTATGGGACCAGTTTCTTCAAGTCCAGTTGCTTCAGGAAAAGTTTAGTACAACGTCATTTTGGGTTTGGATGTCCACTGAAGTGTATTTGACTGCAAGACTTTTGCCTGCCCAACGTAAAGTCAACATGCCTTTATTAAGACCTTCCCAAACCCATACATGGGGGAGGTGCTCCCACAGTCTCTCTTTCAGTGTGAGGACAACTTCTGTTCCACTTCTTTCTAAGTGTAATTCAGGAGGAAGGGAATTATCTTTCCTCCTCCTGTGAGCCCTGAATTTTCAAAGTATCTGAGGATGAGGAAAGTAATGGGATGATTCAACAGGTTCGCAAAGATTCTTTGATACTCTGCGCAGGTGTTCTTAGCTGGTTTCTTTAGCTATGTAGCTATGGGTTCTGCCACGTGGCTGGAGGAGGTTTATAATGGGAGTCTGTCACAACTGGCACTCAAAAAAAAAAAAAAAAGCTCTAACTGCACTCACACTTGTTTTACTTAAGTATTGGTACCAGCGGACAGAGGCTGCTGGTTCATTGGAAAACTGGGACCTAACACTTTGTACTGATTGTTGGCATAAAAGTGTAAGGTTGCTTTATTAGCTCTCACTTCGGTGTGTATACGACAGGCCTGTGGGGCATCCTTTGCAAAATCTCTTGATGGTAATGGGTCTGAGGCACAAGGAATCAGACCTTGTATATGAGACAGAGCACAACCTAAGAAAGCTAAGAGGACAGGGACTCACAACACAAACACAGACTCTGTCGTCCTGAACTGAGGGCAAAATAATACTGGAAACAGAGACTGGAATGCCAGAAAGTTCTGGGCTTTCATTATGAAATTTTTCATGCAGTTACACTCTTGGGGATGGAAACTTTTTCGGGGAAATAAGTGTCTAAGAGAGACACGCTTGGGGCATCCACATACAACCGAGGGCTGAGCTCTGGGAGGCAAAAATCTACTGGATCTTCTCGACTCTATTAACAGCTCTATTCAATCAGCACAGGGCATCCAACAACTCTGAGGGAAAAAAAAGGCCTCGGAATGTGCTGGAGCTGACAGTTGGACGACACGTAGTCTCCGTAGTCTCTGAGGGGAGGCTGTTTTATCAGGATAAAGAAAAGATTGTAACCTGAGCATGCTGGGTCTCCCAGGTAATTCAGCAGTTTAGGAATGAGGTCAGACTTCTGGAGCATTCTATTCAGTGTAGTTGACTCCAGGTGCATTGTTTCTTTGATGTGACAGGTTTTATTTTAAAGACACAATAACTGATTTAAAAAAAAAAAATCTGTAGCTCTCTTTCCTGGAAGTGTTCTTGCATTCAGTTCTGCAAAGCCCCTCCTCACAGGAAGTTTCTGACTCAGGCCTGAGCTACATTAGTAGAGAGGTGGGGAAGCGAGAGGGATCTAATTAATGTCTTCTTTCCCCTTAAGCAACATATATGTATGTATTATCTCTCCCGCCCCTTCCCCCCATATATAGTAGAGTGTGAATAGAACGGTGAGAGTAAATTATCTGGAATAATACCCTCAAAACATGATTTTAGTTGGGTATTTTGGCCTGGCATGGATGTAAATAACATAGTGCTTACCCTTCTCTCATTTTACCCAGTAAAACTTCCTGTTCTATGAATAGAGCATTTTTCATTAGAATGTTTTTTCATTGCAAACTCATAGACTTGGGTTGATACTCACACCGAGGGCATCAAATTACATGCACTTAGATATGAAATGAAGGTTGTTTGTTTTTTTAATCCAGAAACGTTTTCACCATAATGGGATTGGAGTGCAGTAGAAAATCTCCAGTAGAAAGATAATCTATTGCAGCATGGTGGGGCAGTTTTAAAAACTTGCCTGCCCAAGTTTTTCTGGAATGTTAACTGACAGTAGGATTATCTGTGTGGCAGTCAGTTCTCTGTTAGGATTCAGATTTGCCATGGGCTAGTGGTCCAGCCTCTTATCTTGATATAATTAAGCAGTTAAGCTGAGATGTTAAAAACACTGTACTGAACCTATAATACCAGAATTTTTAAAAAAAGTTTTTCTTTCTATAAGAAACGTTGGAAAAGCCTTTAGATTTATTTAGCCAATTTACAAACTACTTATTAGACATTCAACCTGTAAACAAAAATTCTAAGTTAACTCACAAGTGAACACAAGTATGAACTTGTAGCAAGATCAAAGTGCTTTGGAAGCATCATTTAGAGTCTATTTAAGGTCTATGCTCATTTCCTTATTCTAACCTGCATTGAAGGATCAATGATTAATCAATGGATTCAACCATTAAATTAAATCAGCCAGATAAGTTCGAATTGGTCCTTCGATTAAACACAAGTCAGTTGTTATTTGGCCTTTTCCTCATATGAATTATTCTGCTCATTTTCTTTCACAAGAAAAAAAGCTTATTGCACAGTATCATGTCTTTTCAGAGCTCAAAAGAACATTATTTGCAGCCTAAGAACCTCCTAGGTGTGATAGCAGGACCTCTCCTTTTAGCTCGCCTCAGTTTTCACCCTAGGAATCCCAACCCATCCACCAGTTGCTTCTCACCTATGAACCAATGTCAAGACATCATAAAGCGTCCCCGATAAGGTCACACAGCTGTCACAGCTTCCCTCCCCTGCCTGGCCCCGCCCCCACCCCGGGGTCTAGTGGTCCTGACTTGGTTTGCATGGATTCTTTGTTCATTGTTCAAACCATTCACACAGAATGGGATAAAACTTTATTCTTTCAAATTCCACACATAAACAAGATGCTGAGAAAGACCGTGTCATCTCTGACAGAGAAGCAGAGCAGCTCTGTTTCATGAATGACAGCACGGTTAAAGCTCAAATAATATAAAAATAATCTGAAAAAAATCCCTTTTACTGTACACTCTCAAATAAAGCAGGAAAGATAAACAATGGTTTTCTTTTTCTGCTAGCCAGAAAATGTGTTCTTGTTCATTTGGGCTTTGAAGTTGAGTGTACCCCACATCTGTGTGCACGTATGTGTGGTGATGCGTGTCATCTATGCAGTGTAGCTGCTAATCGTGTCATCTAGTTTGTCTAGTCATGAAGCTACTTAACCAATTAGAATACTAGCGTATCACATTGAACAATTTTACATAATTGCTTCTTTGAAATACTAGGAATGTTTACACATTTATTTGGCTTGTAAAGGACTGAAGTATGACAGATAATATTATATTATCTAGCTTTCATTTCTTTCTCTCTCTTTCTTTTTTTTTTTAAAGAATATGGCTCTTAATAAACTGGTTTTCTGAATTCCAGAGCAGAAGTCCCTTTTAAAAAAATTTCTGAAGCTGACTTGAAGCAGGAAGAAGGTCTTCTGATTTGGCCAAAAATATGACGAGTATTTTATATCATTGAAAATTTGAAGGGTTAAGTCTATGGGGGGAGGGGCCTTTGTTGTCAGCTGTTCAGCCAAACTTGCCATGAAGGGTTTGTTGAAGTATCTCCACTTGACCAGCAGAGGGCACTTTACACACCTCTGCGACGCTCAGGGAGCAGACGCAGATGATGCGGAAACACAGTGTTCACCCAATATCAGGAAGAGCCCTGCAGATTTCTTTTTGAAAGTCACAAAAATATAGAAAATATGGACTGTACAATAGGGCTTCACTTGGAAAGCCATGAGTGTGTGTGTGAAGTCAAATAGAGTGGGGGATACAGAATGTATCTGTTGGGTTGATCCTCGGCTCCCACCTTTTTCCCAACTGTCCTTTTCCCAGCTCAAGAATGGTATGGGGCTGACCCTTCTTAGAGGTGATCCAGAATCCACTTTCAAATCATTTGGTCGGGTTTTAACTTTGCTATTCGGTATTTACTCTTCTGCTCAAAAGCCTGGGGCCGCTGAACCAAAGATAATCCTTCAGAGCTCATTTCAGAGTGGAAATTTCAGTGAAACGATCAGAAATGCTCAGAGGTAGAGCTGCCCCTTTAGGAACTGGCCTGCACCGTTCCCATTCTCCCAGGAAGAACCTCGGAAAAACACTGTGCCCCGTTTGGTTCTGGAAAACTCACTAGCCCGAGGCTGTGCTAGGAAGGGAAAAACACCAGTCCTTCTCTTAGTGGAAATAAAATTGTTTACATCCGTCTTCACGAGAGGTGATTAAGACATCTTTTCTCATGGGGGGCTACAGCTACGGCCTTTCTTAAAAAGGCTTTAATTTTTGCACAAGCGTTATTGTTCTAGATATCCACCCTGTGTCTCTTCCATTTTGTATCTATTCTATTGGCTCCAGTTTAGTGTCCAAAGAGATTGTGTGTGTATGTGCTCACACAGTTTAAGTAAACTTCTTTCATTCTTAGAGAAATATAACACTTAGTCAATACTTTTTTTTTTCATATAGTGTTAATAGCCTTTCTTGACCTTCTATTTCTCTCTCTCTGTGCCGCTGGCTCACTTTTGTTCTCATTTGTCCTAGAGCTGACAGTTAAGGAGGGAATGGGGTTTTCCAGCAGCAGTCCTTTGAGACGGAGGTTCACTCAGCGAGTCCTCACCCAAAAAGGATCATAAACTTACTGGGTTGAGTCAACCTTATTATCCCTAAGCTGCCTTGGGTTTTATGTTTGCTCATGTGTTTTGTTTTGTTTTAGCTGCACCATATGTGATTCCTTGTGCCATTTTTCTTTTGTCTATTGTTTTTCTTGATGACCCTGAGCTATGGTTTCCTCCTCAGTTCCAACACTATTCAGCTTTCGTTGTTTTCCTCATCTTGCCGATGTAGGCCTCAAAGAAGAAGTGGCAGAAGAGCACTAGGTAGCTGAGGTACATGAGTGAGGACCAGAAGATGTTCTGAAAGTGAGAGTGACACTGGTCATGCTGCATCCAGTAGAAGACCAGGTAGTTAATGACACAGCCCATCAGCATCTGAGTGATCTGGGACAAGGTGATGAACATGGCAAACTTCCGGGAAACTCGGAAACCCGCCGCTCGCAAGGCATAGTAAGAGTACATCACGGCGTGCACGCTATAGTTCATGGTCATGAACCAACCGCCCCCTGCTACCATGTCCTTGTAGGAGTACCACGAGTACAGCAGCACAGTGATGTGGTGGTACCAGTGCAGGAAGATCAGCTTTTGCTTCCTCAGAATAATGAATATTGTATCTCCTGAAAGACAGAGAAGGACAAAAAAAACCTATGTGAGCCCCTTGACCATGACGTAACGATAATTCATCTTTTTCCCAAGAAAGGACATAGCTTGAACTCGTACTTGAGTGTGAGACGGACTGGGTTAGAATCCTGGATAGGTATTTACTAGCTCTGTGAGCTTGGGTAAGCTACTTATCCTCACTATTTTCCAGTTTCTGTAAAATGGAGATAGTAACGGGGATAACAGTCGTAGATTGGAATCGCCTGAGGGCTAAGTATGATAACCAGTGTGTCCTCCCGGCACATGGAGAACACGCAATAAATGTTACTTTTAGAAGGCTGTTTTACACAAAATCTTATCAATTTCTGACCTAGAAGGGACATGAGCAATCAAGTGACCCAATTTCTAACTCGACCGTACATTTTAGGGAATATTATCTGGAAGAGTCAAGTGACTTCTCTTAGATCATTTGTCAATGGAGAGAGACAGATTAGAATTCGAGGGCCCAGGGGCGCCTGGGTGGCTCAGTGGGTGAAAGCTTCTGCCTTCGGCTCAGGTCATGATCTCAGCGACCTGGGATCGAGCCCCACATCTGGCTCTCTGCTCAGCAGGGAGCCTGCTTCCTCCTCTCTCTCTGCCTGCCTCTCTGCCTACTTGTAATCTCTGTCTGTCAAATAAATAAAATCTTAAAAAAAAAAAAAAAGAATTCGAGGGCCCAGCAAACGTTCATAGGCCTCACTAGAGCAGGAAGACCATTTGTCTTTGGTATATGGCAAAAGCCATTCCTAAAAAACCCATCTTTGTGAGCTCCCTGTAAAAGGTGAAGCCTCAGCAGACATTTGGCAATCAGAGGAGTAAAACTGAAACAAGGCAAAAACAGAGAAAGAGAGAAAAAGACACCCTCTACCATATTTGCTGAACATGGTAACCTGAATATTTTATACCAATGAATTGAATAATAAGAAAGGAGAACAATACACATTTTTACGGAGTTAACTTTGAGAAAGCTTTTCAAAATCTATTATTAACAATATCCTTTTGAAGAAAAAGACCTCTGTCCCTAAGGTAGGAAAATTTATGTTATAGAAGCTAGAATAGTACTCAGGTAGGTAGATGTTATTTATATGTAATGATTCTCTCAAAAGCCTTAGGGATTCCAAAAAATATACCATAGGACACTTACAACAAAATGGATAAAGAGAAACACAGTAAAAAATGCACACGATTTCATTAACAAGTATGAAAAAAGGGGAAGGGATACGGGGATGTGGGACAAAAACAGGATTCATGATCCATTCTCTTTCCTATCTCTGTGTTCTTCTCAAGGATGGGAAAACCCAACCTCCTTCATGACCTTTACTGAACTCAAACTTGACTCCTTTCTGTACAACAAGGAGAACTAGAAGGTCCTTCTTGTTCTGAAATCTAGTTAAGCACAAAGGGAATTAGTGCTTATCATTGTCTTATCCCTCAGACTTCACCGATGTCCTAAACCATTTGGCACTAGGAAAGGTCAAGGAATGCGAGGCCTTGGGAAGATTTTTAAGGTTTTAATGGCCAGGGCTAGAATAAACCAGGTGGTACCCCATTCCATTCATCAGGAGCTATTCATTTGTTTCCCTACTGAAGTGTTAAACAGTAGTACTTCATATTTGTTTAGGACAGAAAAGGAGAGCTGTATTTCCAGACATATTATAAAATTTTCTCTGAAGTCCTTTTCTCTCTTGTGAGATTCCTGACAAATTATGCCTATAAATGTTAGACTGATAATGATTGATGGTGATGGTAACTCTGATTTGTGTACTTCAGAGACAAAACGGGTATCAGGAGACCTGGGGTCTACTTCTTAGTGTTAAACTGTGCTATTTTTGTGTGCCTGTCAAAGATCCACTATTTCTATGTAATTACTACTCTGTGCCTCCCTTCACTCAGTAAACTATAACGTAGACACAATAATTCCAGCCTACTTTTGTTCGCGGTGGAAAGAAGGTAGAAGTCCAAGGAATTACATGGTAAAAACAAATCCATTCATAATTGAAAATATGTTCTTTTATGAGCCTCTCAGCATGACAGAAATGTACAAGCCATGCAATATCCAAACACACTGTATAAGGTTATTTGCTGTAGAGCAATAAGTAGCTCAACCGTTTTATTTCTTTAGATTTAGTTTTGACTCTATCATCACTTTTATATTAAAACTTTATTGTTTTCTGAAGAACAATTTTAGTATGAGAAGAGTAATAGGGGACAAAAGACAGACCATATTAGAATGGGCTAACCTGGAAAGAAAAGTGGAACCTACAGTTCTGGTACTGAAACTAGCTTTGTGTTTTTCCTGTCTGAGTAGGGGTTTCAGATCTCATGAGTAGACGGCATGATTAAGACACATTACGTGTTTCCATTTAATAGTGGGGAGCCGGAGATGAAGCACATGTTATGAGATCTTTATTATTTTTTTAAAGATTTATTGATTATTTTGAGAGAGAGAGAGAGGGTGAGTGCAGGGGGAGAGGGGCAGAAGGAGAAGGAGATAGAAACCCAAGCAGACTCGTGCTGAGCATGGATCCCAAATGGGGCTTGATCTCACGATCCTGCGGTCATGACCTCAGCTGAAACCTTGAGTTGGACGCTTAAGCGACTTAACCGCTTAACACTTAACCGAGCCACCCAGGGGCCCCGATGTCAAGAGATCTTTAAAACAAAATTAATTTGAATTCCTTTAAGAATTTTTTCTGGAACAGACATACAGGATGGCAGGTGGAGTAATGAAGATGACTATTTTCCAATACTAGCCCTGGAGCCTCTGAGGACCACCACTCCAAGGCTGCATCAAGGTTAATATCCCCAAGTAGGCTGTTGACCTAGGGAATGGTAGTTTCCCATAGGGAAACAGAAGGGGAAACTGGTGGGGTTCCAGAAGGGCTTCCTGAGAGCTCCTATTTTTTTTTTCTTTTGTTTGTTTGGGTTTTTTTGATACTGCGGCTAAGATGCATCAGTCACAACACCCTGGCAGTTATAAATTACTTTTCTTCCATGGAAACTGCATAATATCACGCTTGATTTGCCATGAGCCAGTTGTACCAAGATAGGGTATTTACAGCCCTGCCAAAAGCTACCGAGTGATCTGAAAATGCAAACCAAAGATAAAGACTGTGTATTTGACGTTGGCCAACCCATCTTTCTTGGTTAAAGATCTGGTGCCTTATGGAAAGAATGTTGGCCAACAGTAAGCAGTGGGACTTTTGACTCTTGAACGATTCAGCCACGTCACCCATTCGAGTGGCCACTGGCTCATGTTTTCTCTACCACAGTCTTTCTAACTTTTGATTCAGCTGTTTTCAGCCAAGAGCCAGGCAGGACATGGTATTCTCATTCCCAAGTGTCCCTTCCAAACGATCTGCCTCCAGCCTGTGTGCCTGTTAAGTACAGATGTCTGTGTCACTGGGGAGCAGTCAGTTGGCAGTTGGAAACTACCAGGGTGCTCGCAGTCACCAAGAGGCCACTCTGTGTTTGTCCCAGATGGCCATGCCCCTCTTCACAGTTAGCCGGAGCTCTGCTGAGTCAGAGTTTCAGAAACAATGACAAGCTCAACTGAGCAAGGACTGAGACTCGGAGCAGATGTTTCCAAGTTTTAACAAAAGCAAATCTCAGCAGGTTTTAATATAACTCAAACAGTAGGTGCACAAGATTTTGGCACACAGAGCGGGCTGGTGGTTCTCTTCTCCTCATTTGTTCTAATGGGTCATAACTCTATAATTCACTGAAATGAGCTCATTGTTTTCTGCAAAAACAGAAAGCCCTTCTTGCTATTAAGAGTTCAGCGAAGGATAGGGGTTAATGGGTAGTGTCAGCTGGGGAAGATGAAACAGTGCTAGAGAAGCATGGTGGTGAGGACCGTGCAATGATGCAAGTGTTCTTACTGCCACAGCCTTGTACACTTATAAATGGTAAATCTGATGTCATGTGTATTTTGCCTGCCCCCCCCCCAAAGAAGTATAGTGAAAACTATGGGCATGTGGGTTTTGGTGGGAAAATAGAGTTTTGGTATTGAACACAGAACAATTTCTTCTCACGGGAACCTTCCCTTTCTGCTGCACATAAGGGAGTCCAGGACCTTAGTGTACTGAGAAGCTGAGCTTAGGACCTAAAAATAAGAAAAGTTCTCAATAATCCAAGTCGATAGATCTTTCTTAATTAAACAGTAGCAGCATTGTCTTCTAAGAGCAAAAAAATACACATGCTAATTAGGGCTAGGGACTGGCTATCTGGTTTTTGGACCTATTTTGATTCACGGTTTAGTTGGGGAAGGCCATTTGTCAATGAGCTCCAGAACATTTGAGGGAAAATAAAGCATATCTTAAAATTGAAAAAAGGGGACTCTGACCATGAAATTACCTGTATAATGAACTGAAATGACATGAAGAAGCCTCATTAAAGAACCAGATCAAGTTTAAGGTTTTATTTTTTTTCCAACCCTTTAGCCCAATGTCTGCACTTCAATCCTGTTTTAACTGTCAAGAAATGGATTGTTTGATATCCAACCTACAAACCACTATGGTGAATAAGGCTTCTTAGCGAAAGGGATTATTGAAACTGCGGCACAACGGAATACAGTATAGTTCCTTCTGGGCTCAAGAGGGAATAGAATTGTGTTTAATTTTACGTCAACGTTGGGGAGGTAGGGAGTGGCATGGCTGGGTTGACATTAAATTAAGACAGATGATTAATATCCTTTTTTTTTTTAAGATTTTATTTATTTATTTGACAGAGAGAGATCACAAGTAGGCAGAGAAGCAGGCAGAGAGAGAGAGGAGGAAGCAGGTTCCCTGCTGAGCAGAGAGCCCGATGCGGGGCTCGATCCCAGGACCCCGGGATCATGACCTGAGCCGAAGGCAGAGGCTTTAACCCACTGAGCCACCCAGGCACCCCAAGACAGATGATTAATCAGCATCATCTACACTAACATGCTAACAAGACAGAGGACACAGCACAAATACCTCTAAGTGCTTCACTAATAGCTCTTGTGTGGAAATTCTAACTCTGTCCACCCTCCTAAAACTTTGATGTCAGTCTTGAACAGAAGATGGGTGGACAAGACAATATAGGGCTACTCATGTCTCTGAAGAAAAATGACCATTATGAATAGGTTGAGGTGGCTCTTCAAGAAATTATTCTAAAGGTGGAAGGGACTATTTTTAGTTTCAAGTCCCTCAAATACACCTGGCTAAAACTCAGAGTGCAGACAAGCAGCCCTTGCAAGGGAAAGGATTTCTAGAAGCAAAGACTGAGGTTGCTACTTTGTGATTTAAGACTTAAGGGCCAGAAGCATAGAGGCACCATTGCTGCTGGTTTTTGAAAATGTTGAGGGTCGTGAATTGTGTGAAGTGTTTAGTGCTGACATGTAGAGGGAGCCAGAGGGTTCATGCATTTACTGTTTTCATACAGCTGTAGTCAGCTCTATCAAAAAAGATGGGGAGATTCGTAAGGATGCTCATTATACTGCATAAATTAAAAGTCGGAGAGATCGATAGTTCTCAAAGTGAAAAATTCTCAAATATTAATAATGTATGCATTTAAAAGAAAATGTCACCGAACCCCAAGGGGATACATGAGGATACAGGCTCACATTCTCAGACCAACACTGGTTTGAGAAAAAGTAATCTGGCTCAGATGCTCTATGAATCTAAAGAATCACTGTGAAAGAAATAGATCTGTCAAGACAGTCTTTTATTTTATCTCTAAGTGAAAACACAAAATTAAAATGTTACCATAGAATCTTGAAATTCCTCAAAACACATCTGTCTTAGGCACTGTGTGTAGCTCCAAGTTGGAAAAACATTTTTGTAGCCTACGATTTGGCAGCTTGTGGTCTCAATTCAAATATGAAAAATCACTTCCTGGGGCCTGGTTCGTAAAATTCATATTCTAAATTTCTTTTTGGAGGAGTTAGACATTCCATTCAAGCCCCTATTAAATATCCCTTGTTGGCGCTTAATATAAATATGTTAAGTGAATGAATGAATACATCCATACCAATGCATTTCAACCTAAGTCTGCCTCCATGGGCTCTTGCACGTGTGTGTGCACGAACAACAGTGATCTAGTTATTTTGGACTGTAGAGCATTCATCTCCATTCCCCTGCTCCTCTTAGCAAAGGTTTTCAATTTCCCTCTGCTGCTCTTCCCTTGCCTTTGACTTGGGAGAACACCCACAGTTCAAATCAATTGACCACTCTTTATAGACAGCAGGGGTATAGCTGCTGGTAGAAAGTGAATAGAGGGCACTGGGTGGCTCAGTTAGTTAAGCTGGTTAAGCAACTGCCTTCAGCTCAGGTCATGATCCCGGAGTCCTGGGATCGAGTCCTGCATTGGGCTCCCAGCTCCATGGGGAGTCTGCTTCTCCCTCTGACTTTCTCCCCTCTCATGCTCTCTCTCTCTCTTAGATAAATTAAATCTTAAAAAAGAAAAGTAGATAGATAGGCTGCTAACATACACATCCAAGACACCTCCTATCCTTTGTGAGCAGACACAGGATATATACGAAAGACATCTTAAAGAAAGACTGTGGATAGCTTGATTATATGTGGTTTATAAGCAAAGTACAACCCCTAACCCCCTTTTAGGAGAAACAGGAGAGGGGACCCAACTATAAATAAAATTTTTGTACTAAATAATACAATTCTTAATTCCTGATAAAAAAAAATGAAAAAAACCCAGAGAATGAATAGGTGTTCCTTAAGGATATATTTGAGATTGTGAGTTGATGGCCAGTACTGCTCATGGATGTGTCCAGAGTTTGTGATCACCAGCAGATCCCTTTCTCTGGCAGTAAAGGTATTTTCCTGGTGAACTATATCCATGTCACAACCTTGCCATGAATTTCCCACTGTTTCTATGAATCTGCACCACACTTATATTCAAGACCATTAAAGAGTTGACGGAAAAACCTTCTATGTACATAGCCAGTATTTTGGATTCAGTTCTAGAAGGGGAGCCACATTTCTCTTCTCCAAGGCCCATCTCTTAGATGATTCAAATCAAACAACACCAGAAACCAATGCTTTCCATTTGTTAATTATAACAGGAGGACACCCAAACGGAAAGCCTAGTCTCCTCATCTGAATCCTAACTCCAGGATGAAAGTTTGCTTCCATGTGGGACCGAGAGAGAGCTGCACTGCGAATATTCTTCCATATTCTCAACTTAGCACAGTCGTTAATGTGCTGGACAGAAGGGACTGTGTGTGGATTTTATATGCCCCTGGGAGTGTATTTCCATTAGTGTCTGGAAGTCTGCATGTTTCTGTAAGCTATTTCGCTCTTCACATACACTACATATAATTTTTTTTTTAAAGATTTTATTTGACAGACAGAGATCACAAGTAGGCAGAGCAGCAGGCAGAGAGAGGGGGGCGGGAAGCAGGCTCTCTACTGAGCAGAGAGCCTGATGTGGGGCTCGATCCCAGGACCCTGAGATCATGACCTGAGCTGAAGGCAGAGGCTTAACCCACTGAGCCACCTGGACGTCCCACACAACGTATAATTGTTGAAACAGAAGGAAGGAGGGGAGAGAAAGAGATAGTGGAAAAGTTAGTCAAGAACTCAAATTCATTGCAACCAATAAAATAGGACCTTCGAATGGTTTCTTTGTCCGTTTTCAAATAAATATATCTTGTGGGTGTGTAGCTACCCAGAAGGGTGGGGGTGGAAACGGAAGGAGAGAAGACACTCACCTAGTTCGGGTGCTTTGCTTAGCACAAATGCATAAGCCCAGAATTTGCTGACAGGTCCATTGTAAAAACTCTGGTCACAAACTGACTGCTTCAGGCCTTTGGTCATCAAAATGTACACCATATAAGCACCAGTTCGAAGAGCACCGAATATACTTTATAATGAAAAGAGAAAAAAAACAACATTCAGGCAAATCATTTCATTTCTGACATTACCCATACTTAGAAGACTGTCTGCCATTGGGGAAAGAGGTATATAGATGCCTTGCAATCATTTGCATTGACCCAGAAGCATCTTAAAATGTTTTGTAAACAAGAGCAACACAACTTCTCAGTGCTTTATTCTGAAGATCATACATGATGCCATCATGTATGTCATCACTGTACCAAGAAGGTCACAGCCAAACGGAATGGAGCCAGGGCAGGATCTCATGAAGAAGCTGGTGACTGTTATGTTTCAGTTTGAGAACTCTCCCTTGGGGATGAGATGGGGTTGGCTGAAAACTCTTGGAATGAGCTCAGGTCTGTCCTATGTCCAGTCATTTTCAAAGTTCCCCCACCCCCGCCCCGGCTTGATTGCCTGGGTATCGGTTTGTTTCTCTCAGCCAACTCTTCCTTTATCTTTGGACTAGCCTTATCAATGTAGACCTCCTCCTTGGCATCTTTTTGGACCCCTGCAGCGGCCTCCAAACCACCACTGTCATCGCTTACCCCCCTTCCACTCTCTAATCCATCTTTCTCATGGAAGCCAGCAGGCTTAGCTCTCCAGTCAGGCTCATTCCCTTGAGCTCCCCATAACCACAGGCTAACCCTGTTGGAACCCCATTCTTCAAAGCCCTGTCACGTGTTGGCCTCCCCACAGGTGCAGGTACTCAAAGATGATTGAAAAATAAACTAGCTTCGGGCACTTTTATCAAGGAACTGCCAAGGAAAGAGGAGAGCTCTGGAATGTGTTGAGCTCAGTAATGCAACCTTAAGTGTGAAAGAACTTTGCAGCTGGAACAGGCAGTCTCCATTAAGGAGGGATCCCTCAGGCATGTGTACCAGAGCACGTGGACCACACGCATGACTGAAAGCAAAGCCAGCTGACCATGTGGGGCCATACTCGGCCATACTTATTCTGGCAGCATCCCCTTCAAGGGGCCAAGTCGGTTAGGAGGTTAGCCAGTGAACAGCTGCTGAGACGAGTAGCAGCCTCACCAAATTGGGAACAGGAGCTTTCATTTCTCCTCAGAGGCATTATTGTTTCTTTAAGAGTTCTTAAGAGTTGCTTCAAAATAAGCCATTCCACTAGGCCGTCAGCTTGTGTCTGCCAACTAGAACTAAAAGTCACTTTGCCTAAAGGCAAGGTAATAAAGTTGAATTCCTGGCAACTGTTAGTTTATTAAGTTGGGACTTCGTAAGTAGCTTCTCTAATGATATACAGCCTGCATTAAATGGAATTACTCTTTCCAACATATAAAATGATCCTGCATAGTTTTGGTATCACTTTACAGTTGGAGATCCTATTTAATCCTTTAGTGGCTTCCCACTGCATACAGAATAAAACCCCCCAGCTCCTTAATAGGACCTCCAAGGCTCTGAATGGCCCCTTTGTCCCCCATCTCCACCCTTCCAACCGCCATTTTCTTCCTGCTCACTGTGAGCCAATCATTCCACCACTTTCTTATCCTTTCCGTTTTCTGCCTTAGGGACTTTGCATATTTGTTCTCCTAGGGAGCTTTTCTCCCTGTTCACTCCAAGGCTGCCCTTTTCCGGTTTCTTATCTCAAAGAAATGTCCCCTCCCAAGTGGAACGACCCATGTCTTTACAGGCAATAAACTGTCCTAATTGGAGAGTGGAGAATTGGAACTCATTGGTAAAGTCAGGTCATGGTGATTTTTCTGTGTTATCTGAATTGATTTTTTGTGTGTCTTTACCTCACTGGATGATGGCAAAATGGTAATGTGAAGAGTGGCCACCATCGCCAAGTTAAGGTAATTCACACATTGGGCCCTTGGACTTTGCTGCTGTGAAGGTACTATGAAAGTCTGGACATGCTGTCTCTGCTAGGCATACACAGCAGATGCTGTTGGTTACTTATTCAAGAGCCAAGTCCTTCCTCTTGCTCCGTTTGAGAAGAAGCCTGATTTTGTCCAGTTTCTGTTAACTCATGATTCACCCAAGGAAGGTGACACCATCTTCGATTTAGGAGTATATCCTAATTTCTTCAGCAAGTTTTAGTAATCCCATTTCCCTTACCAGTGATTGGTTAGGGGTGGGCATTGACCCACTTCTAGCCAATGTGGTGTGAGCACTGGGCTGCTAGGGGCCCTGTGGCATGTGGGAAGGCTTCCTTGCTTTTTACTATGTATGGCCTGGGGGTGTGGCAGCCATTTTACCAGAGGGCAGGAGCTACCATGAGGACAGAAGTTATTCCTGCAAAATGTGACCAAGTGAGGGACTCAGCCAATCTTTCAGTGACCTTCTTGCAAGGCTTCTCATTTTTGAGAAAGCTTTCTTATTGTCTAAGCCCTTTGGAATTCTGCTATTACTTGTGTTCCAGCAGACACAACACACAAGATCGGATTTTTGGTAGACCTTGGAACACTAGTTAATATTTTGCGGCTACACAGTATGTCTAAGTCAAAATACTGACTACATCAGCTCCTAAGTCAGCTCCTGACTACATCAGTTATCGGCTTTCCATAAGCCAGTGGGAGAGAAGTCAATGACTTTGGTACAAGCCCAAACCATATAAACAGAAAAGTGACACACTTTTGATATGTATCTGTCTCTGTTCATCAACCCCTGGTCTGGGACATTTCTGAACCATCAGCATATTGTCCAGAGCTAAATGCCAGCCCAGTGACAGCCACAGAGACCCTCCTCTCCTGTTCTGCTGCCAGACTCTGTGCTTCATACAAGATCAGAGCAGAGACAAAGAAAGCACCTCTGGAATAGTCACCATCCTTTCCTCTTCTTGGGTCTCAAAAACCATTGTAGTTCATAGCCCATTTCTTAAGCATTGGCATGCTTTAATTTATTCTTTCAGTTGCTAAATATGGACTGGCAATGTCCCAGATGCGGGGCTAACAAGAAGCCATATGCTAACTCTGACTAGGGTAGGGGGCGGTACTGGAAGACATCAGAAGAAGCGGGATTTGATGTTGGGATAAATAGGGATTCAGAATTTGAGGGTCAGTGTAAAAGGAGGTCATTTCAGAGCACTGCAGCATGATAAGTGTGGAGATGATGTGGCCACAGTATTGCTGGGAATCAGTGTATAGCACATATGATCGTCCCATATCTGGAACTCAGCCTCACTCCCTAAGCTCTCAACAATAAGGCTGACTCAGAACAGAGGGCAATACATTTTTTCAGGGAAATTGTCAGTGCCAGCCATCAGGCCTATGTGTCTGTGAGCAAAGGCGCTTTGTTGTGATGTGACAATGCTCCTGCTGGGGGGGCAGCATGAGGGAGCTGCTTAGCCAGTGGGATGATTGTTATGTGTGAGAAGCCAGGAGCTCTGCCCCTGGTACATCTCAGTCATGGTACACTTTGGAACCATATGGCCTTTTCTTATATCTAGGCTCAGGCCCTGAGGCTATGATACTTGACCAAAAAATACTTTAGGTCAGAAGACATTTTTCCTTCTTAAGTTACATCATCTCTCTCTTTTTAAAATTCATTTATTTAAGTGAACCCTACACCCAATGTGGGGTTCGAACTCATGACCCTGAGATCGAGTCGCATGCTCCACTGAATGAGCCAGGCATCTAAAGTCATATCATCTTGAGAGACACCGTGATGTAAAAGATAGATATGGAGCTTATGTTCTGCTCCCCCCAGTCCTTGCTTATTCTCATGGTGGACATTTCTAATCAATCTTGACATTCTTCCCGGCCATGCCTGGACATGGCTTCAACATTCTCAACCACTCTTCTTTTCATGAGCCAAATTTTCACAAACAAGTGACAACCAGTAAGTTCACTAGAGGATGTGAAATATGCATTTTCCATAGAACATCTTCAAGGAGACTGGTATAGAAAAACATCTGGTTCATGTAAAATTTATCTTTCAATCAGAGGATAAAGATTATCCTAAATCTATAGTCTCAAACCAGCTGAGAGTCTGGGCCATTGTGTTTAATGAGGGCAGATTAGTGCTATATCATAGGTCTTTTCCCAGTTGTAAGGTCATACTGGCATCTTTTTTAAGGGAATATATAATTTTTCTTGTCAAGTCCAGTTTTGACTGTAACAGTTAGTGGAACAGGAGAGAGCTCAGTGAAGGGAGAATTGGATGTTTCTGCTCTCTGTCAGCTACATTAGGCACAATATGGCAAGGGGATTTGATTAGCTAAGGTGTTTCTCTGCAAACAAACGTTCTGGAGTCCTAGTCCAGAAGAGGTCTGTTTCTTCATCTTTAGCCATTTGCCATCGCATGGACTCAAGGAGGTACCAAGAATGCCTATTGGACTGTTAATGGGAGTATTTTGGGGGTGGGAGAGAGAACCTTCTCTTTTATACTATATACACATTTCTGCATTGCTTATTTTAAAGCAAGGATATATCAGATTGACAATTAAATTTTTTTTTAAATGGGTGCTTACCTACAATTGATATAATAACTAACCAATCACAATGGTACTAGCTTGCAAGGCTTTACAGAAACTTTTTATTTTTTATTTATTTATTTTTTAAAGATTTTATTTATTTATTTGACAGACAGAGATCACAAGTAGGCAGAGAGGCAGGCAGAGAGAGAGAGGAGGAAGCAGGCTCCCTGCTGAGCAGAGAATCTGATACGGGGCTCGATCCCAGGACCCTGAGATCATGGCCTGAGCCGAAGGCAGAGGCTTTAACCCACTGAGCCACCCAGGCGCCCCTACAGAAACTTTTTAATGTGACACTGAGATACAACCCTAATCCCCGATCAGCCAGCCCTTGAGGACACCAGGACACTGAGACTAGTAGAAAAGACTGGGAGACAATGCATGTATATCTGGATGGGATTCTTCTTTGGATATATCATGTACTCCATTACACAGATGTTGGAACATTTAGAGCAAAAGTTTGGAAAACAAGTTCTCATTTTCAGGTTGTGTCAGTTTTTTCCTTTCACAAGTATTGGCGTCCTTTCTAAACAAGTGTGAGAGACATGGTGAATCTTCTTTCAAACCCAGGCTCTGACCATGAGGCCTCATCATTGTTCAACTCGAGAAAAGTTTGAATAACTCTGTGTTCCAGCCTTCCAATTTTACTGCCATCTGGAAGTCAAAATGGAATAATTGCAATACCAGCTACAGAATTCCAGAATTCTGCTCTGGATAGAAAGACTCTTAGGTGTAGATCATCAATAAACCTTTCAATTGTTTCAACTTGAATGTCAACGGTAGATAAACTCAGCTTTACATTTTTCCCTTATGGGCTCTCAACTTAAATGCAAGGTGTTCTGGAATCAAAACAAGGGTTTCTGAAAGGTTTGTATTCTGAAGTGCCAGCCAGCAGAACCCCTCAGCCCGCTAACTCAATAACCAAAGGGGCAATTACTTTTAGGACTGGGCAATAAAGCTGTTTATTATACGGTTATTCTACAATTAGAAAAAGAAAAAAAATGGGTGAGATTTTGTCAGTTCTCAAAACATGGCAACAGCTGATCCAACAGCAGCAACTCTACAAACTTAGGAGAGGTCCCTGATTTTCCTGATAACAAAACTTGAATTATCATTTGCCATAGACGCTAACAGTATCCAGAGTAGGAAGAATATGCAATGATCCCCGAAGAGGTTAAAGCAAATTAACAACAACCCCCAATCCACTGTCATGCCCTTAGACTCCAGAGGTGAAACAGGAATGCAGTGTTTGTGATATGAAGTAATGACATCCCTATGTCATATCATGTTTCTTTGACAAAGTGCAATCCCGCTTCTAAAACCTTTCCACACCTGATGACAGGCATGGTTAATAGAGAATGTCTACTTAAGTCAGGTCTAGCATTTAGCCTGTGTTAAAAATTCATTTTTCAGTAATAATAATAATATAACAAACCATCAAGGTGTGCATTTTTTGCCCAATAAATCAGCAGTTACATGGGAATAGACATAGTAGTGTTTAATAATTTACTTGCCCTACTCTTTCAGTAACAAGTACAGTGTACAATTTCATCTCTCGATGAGTGATCCTTTCTAGGTTTGACTCCTTTGTCTTGATTGGAATATTTAATCAGACATCTACATTAGAAAGTCTCTCAAACAATTTGTGGACCGAGGCAGGTGAGGCTAAAATTGCATATTGTATATCAAAATTGAGAATACTCACATCTTATGACATAGTACTTCCATTGTTGGAAACACAATGTATCCTTTAGGCATACTTGCAAAAATATACCATACTGTATGTTTTGTAACACAGATAAGATGGCTAGAACAAATCTAAAAGCCCACTGATATGGGAAGGGTTAAATAAATGACAACGAACACAATACAACTACTAAGTGTGCCAGGTACATCTGCCCTAAATGCTGACATGGAAAAGCTCCAAGATACAAGATAGTTAAGTAAGAAATATAAGGAGAAAAATATTCTGTATGGGGCGCCTTGGGTGGCTCAGTTGGTTGGGCGACTGCCTTCGGCTCAGGTCATGATCCTGGAGTTTGGGCTCCCAGCTCCATGGGGAGTCTGCTTCTCCCTCTGACCTTCTCCCCTCTCATGCTCTCTCTCACTCTCTCAGGTAGATGGATAAAATCTTTAAAAAAAATTCTGTATGGAATAACCCAACCAGTGTACGTTTTGAAAAGCTTTTATGGCTATAAAATATATATGATGGCTATAAAAATACTTATGGGAAAAACCCTTCAAACTGTTAACAATGATTCCTCCTCAAATTTTGTTTTCCAATAGTCAGGTCTTGCTCTTTCTCAGAAGCTATAAGAAACCTAATCTTTAGTGCCCATTTCTAATATTTATAATCTAATGCTAAATAAACCTTTTTTTTTCTGAATAAAAAAGGATATGTTAAAGTCTAAATGTTGCTTAGATAATGACTGCTTTGCTTCTGAGAGGTCAGACATATTCAATGGAGTTTTTGGGCAAGAGGGGACTCATAGAGCCAATAACAATCATGAAGAAGACCAGCAATAAATCATTTAAAACTGGGTGCCTGGGTACTCAGTGGGTTAAGCCTCTGCCTTTGACTCAAGTCATGATCTCAGGGTCCTGGGATCGAGTCCCGCATCAGGCTCTCTGCACGGCAGGGAGCCTGCTTCCTCTTCTATCTCTGCCTGCCTCTCTGCCTACTTGTGATCTCTGTCAAATAAATAAATAAAATCTTTAAAAAAAATCATTTAAAACTGAGTAGAAGTACTGAGTAGAAAAGCTGAGCCTAGTTTAGAAAAGGAGGGGGAGGATACACATGGCCTTGGTGGAGAACTATTACGTTTTGAAGCACGGAGTAGTTTCCACCGCGTTTCTGGTGATGGTACCTAATTGTTAAATAGTATCACAGATAATACTATTCACGAGCTCCTAATTAAAATGTTACATGTGGCAGTGTGGAATCCATCAGAGCTGAAGGCTTCACCGAAGCAGCTGTAGGTGAGGAAAGTCTTGTGGAGACGACAGAGAAGGTATGTCAGTGGGTAACATGGTTCCCTGACAAACAGAAGGCGGACAAGCTCTCCAGGACTGATCTCTCCATTCACCAGAAATCTCCCCGCTCAGTCAGAAAGCATCAATCTCAAACAGATGTCCTTATTTAATGTTTGAGGGGATGGGTTGACTTCAATTCACTTTCTGATGTATCAGTTTACTTTCTTAACTTGTGAATCTAAGCATTAAAAAAAAAAAAAAAAAGGAAAAGCCCAATGGGTCTAAATATTGCTTAGATAATACACTGGGGTACAGTCTTCGCATCTGAAGTTTGCAACTTGGCTATCCTTACAATCTGGAGTTTGCAGTTCAGACATCTGACAAGGCAAAGAAGTGCTGGCTCACATTTAAAAAAAAAAAATAACCTGATAAAAACCAGCCTGGCAGAGTGGGGAGGCAAAGGGGGGAGCGGAGATTAAAAAATAATAATAGTAAGGACAATTGGTACCATAATAGATCTCATTAGAATTCCCCCAGAGAAACATAATACCTGGCTATAGAACTCATAACATTTTAATTTGAATCTGAAATTTTAAGATTGCACTGTGTCTCATAATATAGGATTTTCTTTCACTATTATTTGAGCTACTATTATTATGTTTTGATCTGAGACAGAGGAACTTCTAGTAACCTTAGCCCCATCAGGGCCAGAATGGAAGGCGGCCACACAATACTAGCTTCGATTCTTGCTGACAAGTACTTGACCCTGTGAAAACATTGTGCTAGAGGCTGGCATAGTATTGCACATTTGAAGAACTTTACTGAGCTCCTCCATCATGAAATGTGAGTTTTATAACTTCATGGAGCACCCCTATCCTGGTTATAGAGCAAAAGATGTAGGCACAGGAAGGGCAAGGGACTGGCCCAAGGTCACCCAGTTACTAAGTACCAGAATCTTCTGACTACAGCCCCTGTGCTGATACCGGATTCCCTACCAGGCTTTCACTTAGCATAATGGTTCTCAGCCTGACTGGATATTACAATCACCAAAAACAGCTAAAACAATTCTAATGTCTAGGATCTATCTCCAATGAACTGGTTCAGAACCTTGGATATGGAGGCATGAATGGGTCTGAGTTAGGGACCTTCTGGAGATTTCACCTTCCAAGACGCCTTCCAGACTGTTCCCCTCCCTCACCCATCATTCCTACTTCATGAACCTTTGGATGAAGCTATTGAGGTAGCTGATGAAGAAAGTTACTTATCTATGCATTGGTGCTGTGCTAGGTGAGAATCCTTGTACTTGAATTTTAAGCCTTTTGTTCTGCTAAATTCCATAAAATTAATGTCTTTTGATGGATACGTTTTCTGCCTTTGCCTTATCTTTTTTATTCAACTGCTGATGGGGGTGTCATCTAATGCATTCCAGGACAAGTGGAGACCAGCCCACAACTTTCAGCTACATTGGAAAGAAAAATGTGCTGGTTTCCGGACTTTTACAGTGGGAACAACGACATAAAGTACTACCAGTAGTGAACCCAATTAAGTACCGCAGAAAATTAAAATAGGTGAGTTAGTTGTATGAACTAAAGGAAACCTAAAAATAAATGTGGGCAGTAGCAAAGATTAATATTGAAGCCAAAATCTCACCAAGATCACAGAAGTGGTTAGTCATCTTGTTTCTATAAAAAATTTTCTTCCTTTGAAAAGACTCTTAATCCCTTTTGGAATTACAAACTTATTAGGACTCTGATAATTCCAGTGCTAAGATTAATAGCATTGCCCCACTAAATCCATTGCAGTCTTAACTAGGTTTCATAGGCACACATAGGCACACGAGGAAACCAAACTTTTTTCCTGAGGGACGATAAATGAAAATTTCACTGGGAGAGCACTTGAATAGAAATATAACATTATCTGTAGTAAAAATAAAGGAAACTTCTTTAAAAACAAGGTCCAGAGGCCCTGTAGAGGGGCGCTCCCACACACCACTCCCTGTGATAAGAAGCATATCTGACATTCTCCAACCCCAACAGGAAGAAGTTTACTTTACATATTCAAGCAGGAGGAAGGAAGAATTTCTCTGGGTCTAGCAACAGCCCAGACAATGGGAAACCGCCACACTCAGTCAATGAGAGGCCATAATAGCCCCTCCCAGCTTCTTCTTTTCCCCTGTGAAAATAAGCCCCCCTCCACTCTCTGGACTTGCCAATGGTTTGGGTGTCCTGAACTGCAATTCTGTTATTCCTGAATAAACTCATTTTGCTGGTAAAATGGCTGGCTCTTTTATCTTTCTAAGGTCAAAACTGTAAAAACTGTAAAAAAACAACCCAACCCCAAAACAAATAAAATGAAAAGGGAGGTAGGAAGGGAGGTAAGAAAGAAAGGGGAAAGGGGGAAGAAAGGAAAAGAGAAAAAATTATCACAACTCTCAGTTTTCCACATCCTTAAATTTAGGGACTGGAACTGTCCTTTAGGATTTCAACCCTAAACTTCTGTGGGCTCATTCATGGAAGAACTCCAAGAAAGGGAGGAAATATAAGTCATAAAATTTACTGCTCTGTACATGCCCAGTTCATTCCTTTGGACTTATTGATCTAAAAATCCATTAGATAAATTTTTACAACTTTCTAAGCAGCACATTGACTGTTAATTTTCATAGTTGTTTACGGTAATTGAATTACTCTAATCACAAGACATACCACAGAAAGTTAATTTAAACAATATTCATTTTACAAGTATTTACTAAGTATGAATGCCTGTGAGGTGGAAGACCCTGAGCCAAATTTCACTCCTTTCAGTTTCTTTTTTTTTTTAAAAGATTTTATTTATTTATTTGATAGAGAGAAATCACAAGTAGGCAGAGAGGAAACAGGCAGAGGATCTCAGGACCCTGAGATCATGACCTGAGCCAAAGGCAGAGGCCTAAACCACTGAGCCACCCAGGAGCCCCCAAAGATTTTATTTATTTATTTGAGAGCGTGAGAAAGAGAAAGCATGAGCATGGGCAGGAGCAGAGGGAGAGGGAGAAGCAGACACCGACCCCTCTGAGCAGGAAACTGGATGCAGGGCTCTATCCCACGACCCTGAGATCATGACCTGAGCGAAGGCAGATGCTTAACCGACTAAGCCACCCAGGCGCCCCAATTCTCAGGCTTCATTGAGTAAAAAGAAATTCATGAACTAGAGGTGGGAGACTCTCAGAACAGACTGTTTGGATGTTCATAAATGTCAGGAAAGCCATGTCAGCATCTTGGCGATTCTAGGATGGGAGATTCTGAATTGGCCACAAGTTTCAGGACTGTTAAGTGCTGCTGAAGGTTTCTTCTGAGGGAGAAGATGACCTCTGCAACGTAGACTCTGCCAACACAACAGAGCTCAAGGGTGACCCATCTGGGCACCAACTTTTCAGCAGAAGAGTTTAATATTGAGTTTCACCTGCAACACCAATGCCCAACAATTTCCAGGAACAATAGTACAAAGGATTTTTACAGCTGTCACTTTTTAGTGGCAGAGTTAATGTTCTGAGCTCACTAGCTAGCTCCTAAGAACTAGGTGTTCTAGGTGTTCTAGCAATCATTTCGAAGATCTTCAGTCCGCATCTGTCTGTCTGTCCAATCCCTCTAACTTCATAATGCTGGTGGTGAATTGATCTCATTGGAGAACTTCCATATTTCTTTTCTTTCTTTCTTTCTTTCTTTTTTTTTTTTAAAGATTCCATTTATCCATTTGACAGACAGAGATCGCAAGTAGGCAGAGAGGCAGGCAGAGAGAGAGGAGGAAGCAGGCTCCCCGCTGAGCAGAGAGCCCAATGCGGGACTTGATCCCAGGACTCTGGGATCACGACCCGAGCCGAAGGCAGAGGCTTTAACCCACTGAGCCACCCAGGCGCCCCAGAACTTCCGTATTTCTGATGCAAAGAATTCAGGTGGTGGGGAGACTGACTCTCAGAGCCCTTATCACATAGAGTTCACCTGACAATGAGCTAGCCAGCTGTTTCAGGCCCTCTAATTCTCTGGGAAATTCCCCAGACATTCCCGTGGAGGTCTGTATAACCCTGTCTTAAAAAAAAAATATTAACAAAAGATAATTTAGAAAGGAATATCTTTTCTTTTCATATGATCTCTGTTCAGTGGTGGTATCTGAGTGATCTCTTTATTTACTTATTTTTTTAGGATTTTATTTATTTGAGAGAAGTAGAGGGAGAGAGTGGGTGCGAGCACAAAGCAGGGGGAGAGGCAGAGAAAGAAGCAGACTCCCCACTCAGCAGGGAGCCCATACAGGGTTCTATCCCAGGACTCCGAGATCATGACCTGAGCTGAAGTGTGAATGAACCACCCAGGCACCCCTTGAATGATGTCTTTAAAAATGAAACTCTGGAGACACCTGGGTGGCTCAGTGGGTTAAGCCTCTGCCTTCGGCTCAGGTCATGATCTCAGGGTCCTAGGATCGAGCCCCGCATCTGGCTCTCTGCTTGGCGGGGAGCCTGCTTCCCCCTCTCTCTCTGCCTGCCTCTCTGCCTACTTGTGATCTCTCTCTCTCTCTCTCTCTCTCTCTCTCTGTCAAATAAATAAATAAAAAATCTTAAAAAAAAAAAATAAAATCTTAAAAAAAAAAAAAGAAGCCTGGGAATCTGAGAATGTCCCCTCTCCTACACTTCAACAGCCAAACCAAAGTCTCCACAACAAGGTAATAGAAACTCATGGCCCCAATTTAATCACAAAATAATTTTAGAAACAAAAAGCATAGCACATATGGTGAGTGCTGTGAAGTGTGTAAACCTGGCGATTCGCAGACCTGTACCCCTGGGGATAAAAATATATGTTTATAAAAAAAAAAAAAAAAGCATAGCACAGATAAGCACATTTTTATACATTTTTGTATACCAGGTCTAATCAGAGAAGAAAATTTCACTTTGTTCCTTAATTTTTCTACAGATCTTTGCTTGCTTCCCATTTCCACTTTTCCTATTAATCCAATTTTTTCTGTGGAGAACAAAGGAACTATTGCTACATGTAAAAACATAGATAATTCTCACAATATAGTGAATTAAAGGATCCAGAAACACAGAGTACAAATTGTACACTGTTCATATGAAGTTCAAATATAGGTAAAATTGATCTGATAGAAGTCAGACTAGCAGTTACTTTTGGGGAAATAATAATTGCGAAGGGACACAGAGAGAAGCTTGTGGTGCTGATCAAGATTTTCATCCAGGAGGGGCCTATACAAGTGAGTTAACTTTGTTTAAAAAAAAAAAAAATCATTGTTTTGAGTTATTTCCTTGGGATAGATTCTCAGCAGTAGAATTGCTGAGTTAAAGGGCTGGCTAAGAACGTTTTTCGTCAAATTCTGGGTCAGAGCATGTTGAATTTGAGGCATGATGGGACATCCAAAGAAGAAACTGCAGATTGATATGAAACAGGGACTCAAGAAATATGTCAGACCATATGTGTGTGGGAGAGGAAGAATGTGGGTTGGGAGAAGCTAGAGTCATGGAGACATTTTGGTAACAGGAAATCCTAGTAGAACCATGAGCTGCCATCCGTGGCATCCACAGCTCTGTGGAGATGACGTTAGGTCGAACAGGAAGATGATTGAGAAAAGATGCCCTCAGGAAAGGTTACCAGGACACTGATGTTGTTTCAGGTGCAAGAACCCAGTTAACAGTCCACGGAGCTGGATAAAATGGCTATAAAAAGGTCAGAGACAAAGTAAGAAACGCATGAGTAAGGATTAAGTATGCCATAATTGACCGGAGTCACAGTCCAATGCCTCTCCAGAGTTTCTCATGCACTAAACTTCTTAGCTACCGAACATCTCGCCAGAATCTCTAATTATTTAACAGGGATTGTCAGCGTAGGGGGTCCCTGGATTTAGGGGTCGGGGAGAGTGTAGTGTTCAAGGAGCACATAAGATGCCCGAAATCATGAGAATTTTAATTACAGTGAACCATGGAGTGTCGTAAAAATGAAATTTCCAGGCTCCAATTTAATAGCTTTGGGGGAAGACCCAGAAATGGAATTTTTAAATAGACATTCCAAGTGTTTTGATGCAAATGGCCCACAGGTTTCAGTTTGAGAAACTCAGCAAAGTTTCTCCTCCTTCCCGGTCTTGTAAAATCATTTTCCACCTCCCTCTTTTTTTCCATATCCCCCTTTTATGGAGGTCACAAAGACTGTCTGGAGTTGGTCCCTTTAATTTTGACCTTGCTAGTTAAGTACACGTGTGTATTGAGCAAAGAACATGGGTTATGGGTCAGACCAACTAATAATGATCCTGTTGCCTATAAACTGTGCGCCTGTGGGTAAATTTCTTAATCATTAAGCATTAGTTCCTTCATCTGCCAGTAGGGACACAGGCACATTTTACATAGAGGTGGGTCATGACAATTTGAAATATTGGTATCTACAATACTAATAAGAACACCTGTGACATGTAAAATCTGAAGGAATATGCATGCTCTACATCTAAAATATACTCAAGAATGACATGATTTCAAAGCTGATGGCCAAATGGAAATACACTATAATATTGCCACGTGAGAGCAGCACATTAGTGGGAAACAGAAATACCATCGCTGGTCAACCTCTTCTGAACTATGCTGTTCTTCAGGTGCCTCAGAAGTCCTGGGCGTGATTGTTGGGGACTACTGAGCTGTAACTTAAACCATCACTGCTGGTGAATTATAACAATGCCATCCAAGTAATCATTAAGGTGGGGGTAGAATGGAGAAACATGAGTCAGCAACCAAGAACTTTGGAATGCAGAAACACAACGTCAACACAATAAAAAGTTACTATTAGGAATGTATTTATTGTTGTGTTTAAAATCATTCCTATGGGGAAGGCTCCTGGCTGGTTCAGTAAGTAGAACACGCAACTATTCATGTCAGAGTTTTGAGTTCAAGCCCCACTTCGGGCATACAGCTTAATTAAAAATAAATAAATATGGGTATTACCTATTTTTCTTAAAAAGGATTTTATTTTATGATTTTTAAAAAATTTGTTTATTATGTTATGTTAGTCACCATACAGTACGTCATTAGTTTTTGACGTAGTGGGCCAAGATTCATTATTCATATATAACACCCAGTTTAAAAAGACTTAAAAAAATATAATTATTCCTATGGGAAAACAGATTTTGAATTATGAAAGTTCTGAAATACTTGAATATTTTGAAATTTTCAAGAAACTCTTCTCTGTCAAAAAATGGGCCACCCTTATAGTAGTACTTCCTTCATAGGTCTGTTGTGAGGATAGTATAGATAAAGCACCTAGTATCTGTCATCTAAATTTGTTATTGGGTTTGGAAATTTAGAACAGAACCTAGGATTTCTTCTCTATTGTCAAGGGAGGGAATATGTTCACTTTAAATCAGAGTAATCCAAAATTTTTTTTTTTGGAAAATGAAGAGTTTTAAGGATAAACTTTTTCCATTTAATATTGAGAACTACTTCCTGTCCCTCTCCTTCCACAAAAGTTTTGATCAATAACTTAGAAGTCCCAAAGAAGTCCGGTTGAAATCCTTAGCTCTTATATTACTATAATGCCTAAGAGTGGATAATAAGTCTGATTTCTTCTCTCCTTTATTTTTTGTGGTTTTGATAGGATAGTCGTTTATTTCATATTCTGTTAAAGCAAACAGATCACTCTGAGAAAACTCCTCCCTTAGAAATATCTTTTTAAAATAAAATTCAGTCGCTATTCTTGTACCTTGGCTCATATTTCTTTCCTACTACAAGACCAGGGTTATCTGAACAGCCTGAAAACTTGGCAGTTAGAAAGAGTAATTATTCTCCCTTTTGGACTTGCTCCAATTCAGGAAACAATAAAAGACTTCCGGTGGTTTGCAAACCCAGCTGTCTCTGACACTCGTCTTCATTCTATTAAAAATTACTGAATGACTCTGTACTGTGCACCTGCTGTTAATGTCACATCAGAGAAACTTACCCTTTCCCTTGTTTGTATAGTTACTTAAGTTGTATTAAGAAATAATCATTTAAAATTTATAGTGGGGTGAAGGAGGAGTTAATATTTTTTCTGCCTCTTTGAATGAAGATTCCAGATACATGGCTTAATTTTTTTTGAAGGGTTTAAAGTTATAGATATATTTAGAATTTGTAAAACATCTCACAACCTTTGCCTAGAAGCATTTAAGGCTACAAGAAATAATGGATTGCCAGGCCAACATGACCCTGACTCTAAGTTCAGAAGCTTCCAGTCCTTTAGTCACTCCTGTTCAAAGGTTTCAGAGAACCGTGTGTGGAATTTGCGCTAAAACTGACATCACGGTGTTGTGGCTTGAATATTTGATAGGAATCAAAATGAGAATGTATATTATGTTTCCTTTTCTCTACATGCTCACCAACACTTGTTATTTTTTGTCTTCTGTTAATAGCCATTCTGACAAGTGTGAGTTGCTATGTCATTGTGGTTTTGATTTTGCATTTCCCTGATGATCAGTGATGTTGAGCCCCTTTCATGTGTCTGTTGGCCATATGTATGTCTTTGTTTAAAAAATGTCCATTCAGATCTTCTGGTCATTTTTAATTCGATTACTTTTTTTTTTTTTTGCTATTGAGTTTTATGAACTTCATATATTTTGCATTTTAACCCTTTATCAGATATATGATTTAAAAATATTTCCTTCCATTCTGTAGTTATTTTTTTTTTTCATTTTGTTTATGGTCCATTTGCTGTGCAAAAGTTTTTTAGTTTGATGTAGTCCCATTGGTTACTTTTTGTTTTTGTTGTCTTTGCTTTTGGTTTCAGATCCAAAAAAATCACTGCCAAGACCAATGTCAAAGAGCTTACTACCTATGTTCTCTTCCACGAGTTTTATGATTTCAGATCTTACATTTAAGTATTTACTCTATTTTGAGTTAATTTTTATGTATGGTGTAAGATAGCTGTCCAGTTTCATTCTTTTGAATTTGGCTATCTAGTTTTTCCAGGACCATTTATTGAAGAGACTATGCTTTCCCCATTGTATATTCTCAGCTCCTCCGTCAAAATTAATTGGCCAAATGTGTGTGGGTTTCTTTCTGGGCTCTCTATTCTGTGTACTGACCTATGTGTCTGTTTTTATGCCAATATCATATTGTTTTGGTTACTATAGCTTTGTAATATAGCTATAATGATGCTTCCAACTTCATTCCTTTCTCAAGACTTCTCTCGTTATTTGAACACCTGCTAGGTTCCATACAAATTTTAGGATTGTTTGTTCTAGCTCTGGAAAAATGCTCTTAGCATTTTGATAGGGATTGCATTGAATCTGTAGGTGGCTTTGGGTACTATGGATGCTACAACAATATTAAGTCTTTCAGTCCACGAGCACAAATTATCTTTCTATTTATTTGCATCTTTAACTTTTTTATTTTTATCAATGTCTTTAGTTTTTAGTGTGTAGGTCTTTATCCTCTTTGGTTAAACTTATTCCTAAACAATTTATTCATTTTGATGCAATTGTAAATGGGATTTTCCCCCTACTTTCTCTGTCTGCTAGTTCATTATAAGTGTGTAAAAACATAATTAATGTTTGTATATCAACTTTGTATCTTGCAAATTTACTGTACTCATTTATTATTTCTAACAGGCTTTTGGTAGATACTTTAGGGTTTTCTATATGCAATATCAAGTCATCTGCAAAGCATGACTGTTTCACTTCTTCCTCTATGATCTGGATGTCTTTTCTTTCTTTTTCTTGCCAAATTGCTCTGTCTAGGACTTCTAGTACTATACTGAATAAAAATGGCAAGAGTGGGCATCCTTGTCTTGTTCCTGCTCTTAGAGGAAAAGCTTCCAGCTTTTCATCACTGAGTATAATGTGAGCTGTGGGCTTGCCATATATGGTCTTAATATTATGTTGAGGTATGTTCCCACTATGCCCACTTTGCTAAGAATTTTTAAACATAAGTGGATGTTGAATTTTGTCAAATACTTTTTCCTGCAGCTTAAAATGATCAAATGATTTTTATCCTTCTTTTAGTTAATGTTATGTATCATGTTCACTTGAGGATGTTGAAACATCCTTGCATCCCTCGAATACATCCCTCTTAATCATGATGCTTTAAAATCAGCAGATGAGCCTCTCGATCAGCTGTTTCTGCCTTGGGCCGTGGGATGGGGAAGTCCAAGCATACAAGCCCTTAAGATCCACTTGTCAGGTTGATTGATCCCTGCAGGTCTGTGCACTCAAACCTCATTTTCAGAGCTAGATGTTTTGGGACCTCACCTCCCAGGTGCATGTCTTAAAAGTTGGGATGTCTGATGTGGGGTACAAACCCTGCACTCCTCAGGGAAAAGCTCCAGGTTTTCAGTTGACTTCCCGATTACGGGTCATGGTGCCTAAGGCAGGGTTTATGGTGAGACTGTGCCTCAAGTCACTCTAACCAACTTCAATGTGGGTTTTTTCCCCATTTGCCTGATGTGTGGGACCCTCTCAGCTGGTTTTAGAATTTTTTTCGGAGGAAACTGTTCCATATGTAGCTATAGATTTGGTGTACCCATGGGAGGAGGTGGGTTCAGGATCTTCCTCTATTGTGATCTTGATCTGGAATCTGCCTTTTCTTCTAATGACTTCAAAATTTACCCTAGTTCTGCTCTGTGAACTTAAGGATCAAAGTCCTTAGGAGCACAGAAAATTACATACACATCCTACAGATGTCGATCAGCAGATTAGAGGACAACCCTCAAGTACATTTCCTTCACTCCTAGGTGTGATTAAAAATGGGTTTGGTCTCAGCCAAAACATGAGGTGCCAAGGAGCATTACAAGATGTGAAGATAAAATCTTTCCGGGCCAGGCTTTATGTTCAAGACTGTAGAAGTTCTAGAGTTTGAAATACGTTCTTTTTAAAGGCAAGAATTAGGTGTTCTTCTCAGCCCTTCTCTCCTAAGTTCTCCAGTCTCGCCCTGGACCCTTTTGATTTTTTTTTTTTTTTTTTTTTTTTTTTTAGTACAAACCTAGTGGAACTCCAGTTTAAAGCTAAACACTTACAGAAATCCCAAATCACTACCTCCCACACAAGACAACTCTAAGTAGCTAATGATTCATAATTTCAAATTCTAGACAATTATGGAAAGTTGTATTGAAGATTTCTGCTCCGACTCTGGGTTAAAACAAATACCTAGGAATAGCGAGCAATCCCTCTTGGCCACTTTAATTACCCTGCACATCCTCTCTAGGTCTGTGGCGCTTATCCATGTCCTGGAATGAAAAAATTTAAAAAGGCCACCTGTCTTATACCAGTAGTAATGAAATGAAAGGAAGAAAAGTAAACCACTGCTTTATTATGCTTTTAGGGAAATGCTGTGTGTGAACGGTGAAGTATTTTAATTACATAGATTTGATTCCAAATCCTAGGGCTCTGCAAACTGTAAGAACTATCATGGGTGAGAAAACAGTGAGGCTTGCTTGGGTACCTCAGACTCCTGCCAGCATGACAAGTTGGCATAAGTGATGATAAGAAGGGATCAAACAACCCCACTAATTTTCACCCGCAAATGCTTTGAAACAAATAGTAGGGAAAAGTTGTGAGGAGACCTTGCTACCAGTTAAACCACTGGGATCCCTGACTAAAGGAACTGCTGTTTTTAAGGGAGGAACCCAGGCAGTCTATTTCACAGGCAAAATCAAGTGAGAGCTAGGCCACCTGTCAGGTTCACAGCATCATCAGAAACAGACGAGCAGCTACTGTCTGCAGTTCTGGGTTGAAATCCAGAGGAGAAATGTTGGTAGCTTTCAAGAAAGAACTGCCAATACTTTTAAGATTGAGGTCAGAAGAGGCTTGCAAAATAGTTGCTTCCTATGGGAGAGGCATTATATTTAGGAAGATGACTTTTAGTTACCTAATCGCAGTGGGTAATCCTAGTTAAGTGACCATGTTTCTTTCTTTTTCTTTTTTTAAAGATTTTATTTATTTGACAGAGAGAGAGAGAGAGAGAGGCAGTGAGAGAGGGAACACAAGCAGGGGGAGTAGGAGAACAAGATGCAGGCTTCCCACTGAGCAGGGAGCCCAGTGTGGGGCTGGATCCCAGGACCCTGAGATCATGACCTGAGCTGAAGGCAACCGCTTAACAACAGAGCCACCCAGGCACCCCCCCAATGTTTCTTTATTGAACCCTGATCTCATGTCTTTTCTACGTTTCTCAACTGTCCTTGAGGACATGTGGACCACAAAGGGAAGGAAGACTCAGCTCTCAGTATTTTCAGTTAATTCTCTGCTCACTAAATGGCCTTCTCCAGAATAAACTTCTAGTCCTTTTGCAGGTCATTCCTTTTTTGGATTCCTTCAGCCATTCTACCACTGTGGTTAAGTCAACTTAATAACGGCGGTGAGGAAATGGGCAAACTAAGTGAAGGGGATTAAGAGGTGCAAACTTCCAGTTATAAAATAAATAAGTCACTGGGATGAAAAGTACAGCATAGAGAGTATAGTCAACAGTACTATACTAACTTTATATGGTGACAGATGGTAATTAGACTTATAGTGATAACTGCCTGATATATGGAATTGTTGAACCATCAATGATGTACACCTGAAACTAATATAACATTATGTGTCAACTACAATATTTAAACATTTTTAAAATTATCAATGTCAGCATCAACTGATGCATTCCAGATTATGAAATTAGGCAATTTCTTTTTTTTTTTTTAAGATTTTATTTATTTGGCAGAGAGACATAGCAAGAGAGGGAACACAAACAGGGAGAGTGAGAGGGAGAAGCAGACTCCTGCTGAGCAGGGAGACCGATGTGGGGCTTGATCCCAGAACCCGGGGATCATGACCTGAGCCAAAGGAAGATGCTTAATGACTGAACCACCCAGGTGCTCCTGCAATTAGGCAATTTCAAAAAGAGTTAGGTCTGAACATGTTTTAAAGGAATCAACCCGTTCAAAACTTAGAGTTTTTATTTGGTTGGTTTTTCGTTTTGTTTCGTTTTTCACCCTGCTAACAGACAGGATTGCTTAAAAATTTGTGAGGTAACATATGAAGATTAAACATGGTAATTCTTAACTGAGTCTCAACTCAAAATAACCCTTAACAAATGCTTCAGGGGTTATTTTACTTATATCCTAAATTACCAAGCGATCTCTTCAAGAATGCTCATGTTATTTCTCACACAAGTTTCAGAAAAGCTATCATATTCCAGCTATTTAAATACTCATTCATTTTGGCAAAATGATTTAAAATGTCTTACGTGTCAGCTGTTTCAAGTTGTTATAGCAGCAGTAATACAAACATATTACTGAAGTCGTATTTTTGTCCAAACTCAAATATATTAACTGGATTACAGAGAATTAAAATTACGATGAAAGAATCTCAAGCTTAGTGTTAAATTATAGAAAAGGAATGTGCCAAAATATTAACAATAAATATCTGTGTGTAGTGAGATTAAAGGCTTTCCCTGTGTGCTTCCTGTAGTTTCAGTCTTATACAGAGAGACTTTTCACTTTTATAACTAGAAAAAGAAATTATTTAATTAGAAAAGTACTACTGAATAGCGTTTCCAATTTTAAGTAGGCAACTGTTGTCAAGCGGACTGCCCTTCTGGCAGGAGAGGCCATTCTTTACCCGTACCGACATTAACCTCCGCTCTCTCCCTGCATTACAATGGTGATGGCCTGAGTTTTCTATAAACTTTTTATTTTTATTTATTTATTTATTTGTTTGTTTGTTTGTTTATTTGACAGACAGAGATCACAAGCAGGCAGAGAGGCAGGCAGAGAGAGAGGAGGAAGCAGGCTCCCTGCTGAGCAGAGAGCCCGATGCGGGGCTCGATCCCAGGACCCTGGGATCATGACCCGAGCTGAAGGTAGAGGCTTTAACCCACTGAGCCACCCAGGTGCCCCTCTATAAACTTTTTAAAAAAAGATTTTATTTATTTATTTGAGAGAGAGAGCAGGAGCAGTGCAGGGGGAGAGAGATATTTGGGTAAAGAATCTCAAGCAGACTCTTTGTCGAGCTCAGACCCTGACAGGGGACTTGATCTCACAACTGTGAGTTCCCAACCTAAGCCCAAACCAAGAGTCAGATGTTTAACCAACTGAGCCACCCAGGCGTCCCTAAACTTTCTACATTTATAACTTACTGCCATAAATCATAAGCTTATGTCTTATCTGGATTTAATCATTATGTAATGAGTAGATGTTTTTCCCCCTTAATTTGCAAGGAAATAGATAAATTGGGCAAGTCTGGAGCCACAGAGTGACCTGCAGGTCACTGCCCATCCTAAAGTCAGGAGGAGCCAGCCTGCCCACTGGCGAGAGCCCAAAGTGCCACCTGCAAAGCAGAATGGCCTCTCTCCCTGGCTTCTTTTCAGTAAGTCCTTTTCACAGCAGTTTGGAGTTCTCCCTCACAATGCACATTTTTATGTAAAAAAAAAAAAAAATAGTAAAATATCCTGCATTTACTTACTTACTTATTATTCTCTTGGAAATAAAAATTGGTAGTTCCCGGATTTAAGGGAAAAGCAGAAAATTTTTCTTGTTTCCCCCTTTGGAAAGAAACACTTTCCAAAAAAGGAAAGGAGAGTTACTAACAGCTGTCTACAAGGCCCTACCCTTTATTTATTTCCCTTTTTAATGAAAAAAAATTTTTATATAAATATTTAGCACCTATTTGGACCCTAAAGATGCAGCATAAGAGCAGACAAAAATTCCTGCCCTTGTGGCATTCATAGTTCAGTAGGAGGAGAATGAACAAGATTATAAAACATACAGTGGGCTAGAAGGTAGCAGTGCCAAGGAGAAAAATAAATCAGGCAAGGGCGGTAAGGAGTGTGTGGTGGGGACTTTTGTGATTTTGGAGAGAGAGGCTGAAGAAGTTCTCACCAAGAAAGTAAAATTTGAGCCAAGACTCGAAGGAGATGAGGGAGAAGCCATTGGCGTACCCGGACAAGGAGTATTCTGGGCAGAGGAGGGAAAGTGTGAGGACCCTGAAGGAGCAGCCTAACTAGCACATTTAAGGAACAGCAAGGATGGAGGGGAGGAAGATAGGGAGAAGAGGAGAGGAGGAGGGGAGGAGAGGAGGAAGGGAGGAGAGGTCAGAGAATAACAAAGACCAGATAGTGTAGGGCTTTGCAGGCCTTTGGAAGGCCCCTGCAATTATATAACATCCAGCTCAAATTTCTTTTTTGTTTTTAATTGAGATATAATTGACATAAAGCATTATATAGTTTTAGGTGTCCAACTAAATAATTCAATATTTATACATATTGCAAAATGGTCACCACAATAAGTCTAGTTAATAGACATCAACACAGTGACAATTTTTGTTCTTGTGCTGAGAGTTTTTAAGATCTATTCTCTTAGTAACTGTCAAATATGCAATACAGTACTATTAACTATAGTCACCACACTGTACCTTACATCCCCATGTAGTACGTATTTCATAACTGGCAGTTCGTACCTTTCTGCCCTCTTGCCTACCTCCCTACCCCCTGCCTGTGGCAACCACCAATCTATTCTCTATGAGTTTGCAATTTTTTTAAGTCCACTAACATATCTTTCTCTTTCTGACATCTTCTTTACCCATTTATCCACTGATGGACACTTAAATTGCTTCCGAATCTTGCTTCAGTGAACATAGAGGTGCGTGTATCTTTTTAAGTTAATGTTTTCATTTCCTCCAGATAAATCCCTAGGAATGGAGTTGCTGGATCCATTCGGTATTTCTAGTTTGAATTTTTAAGAATGCTTCCTTCTGTTTTCCAAAATGGCTGTGCCAATATACATTCCCACCAATAGTGCACAAGGGTTCCCCTTCTTCTGCATCCTTGCCAACACTTAGTGTTTCTCGTCTTTTCCAGATTTCCTACAATGTGCCTGTAGTTTCACTGATGGAGCCTCATGATACCAAGTGCAGACTGGACTGGGCATGTCTGACACAGCTGACCACAAGAAATCCAAAGGGTGAACAAGTGAAATGACTGAAAATGCCGAGTGCATGTGACTGGAGGAGTGTCCAAAGGTGAGACTTTTTAAAAAATCTGTTAATTCAGAAACTCTGCACATGCCAAGGTGTTCCAGGAACAGCCAGACACAGTTTGGCCCCAAGAAACTCATATGGTCTCCCAGGAGGCTCATGGGGAAGGCAGCATAGGATCTGGTTAAATGAGGCATAGCAAAGAGTTTGGTGGAAGCTGAGATACGTTAAGAAGTGATACGTGCTAAGACTTCATAGAGCCTAAGTGAAGACCAAGCGATTGGCAATATTTAAAGGGGAAAAAAAGGTGGAAGAATGGAGAAAGAGAAGGGGTTGTGAGGTGTCCAAATACATGAAATTAGGATGGGAAAAGTGTGTTTGTTTAGAATGGAAACGTATGTTGGCTTGAGTGGAAAATGTGTACAGGGCAGTGGTGAAAGGTGGGTCAGGGTAAGATCAGAATTTTTTTGTGGACAGATTGATGTTTTAACCAATAAGTAAAGGAGTTTCAATGAAGGTTTCAATAGGAAAATGGTATGGTGTATAGAGCTGCTTTGACAGAGAAAACATTTGGGAGAGAGCTATTAGTGGCAGCAAATACTCAAGAAGTGGTGAAAGTCATGACAGGAGTGGCCAGTGTGGCCATGGAGAGGTGTAGACAGCTACACCAGATATTTGAGAAGAATTATACAACCTAGTGACTGGTTAAGAGCTATTTGTATATTTTGAAAGACTTAGAGCTATGTTCACTAAGAAAATGGTGACAAATTTTGAGATATTTTATGGGGTCAACAAAAAAGGAATCTGGCTTGAAGATTTCAAATTTGAGTGATGATATGCCAGACATTTGGAAGGGTTACAGACAGGAGGGCAAGTTTCAGGTAAGAGGCAATGCTAAAAATAAAAACTTGTTAGGGCAAAGTTGGCAAATAATTATTGGTATTTTTCCTTTCCCTGTTTCATTGAGCCAACACAATCTCTCATGGGGATAAATAGAAGAGCCATTTCATCTCCCATTCAAATTGGGACACTGTGAGAATGAGAGGGGGAACTGCGAGTAATTACAGTGGGATAAGGAGCAGAGAACGAGGACTGTCCAGAGCAAGTGAGGACGTACAAATTCCAGTTTATAAGCGCTCTCTTACTTTTTCAAGGATGGGGAGCTGCCCATTCCTTATCTTTATTACTGCTCTTGTTTTCTCAAAAGGAGTTAAGTGATTCAATTAACGTCGCTTCACTGTCATTTGAGGCCACCGTGTATTCTGGCAAAGGACCCAGTTTTAGACACCTACACAACACACACAATGCTAATGAAGTAGTTTATGTTCTATAACTCCTCTGTATCTACGCTCCGGGCACAGCTAAAGAAGTGTGGAGGGGGAAGGCCTAAAGGGTGTGTGCGCGCGCGTGCGCGCGGTGCTATGCGCACACGTGCTGGGGAGGAACAGGCAGGGAAGTGTTCTCGTTATCCTGTAGAGGTGATTTATTTGGTAGTTCCTTTGCTGCAAAAAGTAGTTTAACAGAAGAGCAAAATTGATATTCAAACTGAGTCTGACTGTGGCGAGCATTCCAGCAGCTCTCAGGTAGGAAGGGACTCAAATCCAACTCAAAATGCTAAAGAAAGCCGTTATCTTTCAGACTCGACATTGTCATCTTCATTTAAGAACATGTTCACATGATGCCCTTTTTCAGGGAAGGAAGTCAACTCTGGAAGTACCCTGTAAAATGTAGGGGTGATTTTTCCTAGGGCAGTGGACTTTTTTGCCTTTACTCTTCATTAGGCTTCCTGCCTTAATAATTTATCGGGCTTTTTATTCCGGGTAATGCTTCACATTTCTCTTGATGCAAACGGAAACTGGAAGTGTTTTGCTGGTGTTCTTTGACCTGACCTTTGAAACAACCACGTCATCTGGTTATTGTGTTATTTCTAGTCTCTGTGGTTTTACGTCTCAATGAACAGTTTATTTTTGAGAAAAATCTGTTTGATTCTGCAAAAACTTTTCTATAACCTGCCTTCAGGAAGGAAGATTTTTCTACATATCTATTAATTACAGTTTTAAAAAATGAGACAGAAGCTGTAATTTATAAATATGGCATCAGAAGCAAAGCATGCGATGATTTCTATGGTTCTTTGATAAAATGGCACAAAACCTAGAGAGGAAGAAAGGCACAAAGTATTGATCTATCTATATGATATATATATATATATATATATATATACACATACTATACATATATATGGTCATATTTTACATTTTCAAACAGACTATACATAAAAACAAAACACAAAACATTTTGACAAAATGATACGATGAACAAATGTTTAAATGAGCACTATTTGGCTTCGATCTGTCTATAAGTTGTTTATCAGACCATATATCTTTATACAATATAGAAATCCCAGATAATCTTTAAAGAGTCGAACAACAAATGGATGGAAAAGAAAGGTCCTAAAATTATACTTGCAACCATACATACATTCTTTTTTTTTTTTTTAAGATTTTATTTATTTATTTGACAGAGATCTCAAGTAGACAGAGAGGGAGGCAGAGAGAGAAGGGAAGTAGGCTCCCTGATGAGCAGAGAGCCTGATGCAGGGCTTAATCCCAGGACTCGGGGATCATGACCTGAGCCGAAGGCAGAGGCTTTAACCCACTGAGCCACCCAGGCGTCCCCATACATACATTCTTAGCTCAGGATTGTTATCAGAAAAGAGTAAACAAAAAATATTTTTAATTCTAACTATAAACTTGCCATTAGGTAGGGAGGGGAAATGTGCGGATCAACAGGGCAAAATTTGTGTTTGGATATAAGCTCGTTTTACTTAATGTACACCAGCATTTCACCAGAATCTTTTTTGTTTTTGTTTTTTTTTTTAGATTTTATTTATTTATTTGACAGAGAGAGATCATAAGTAGGCAGAGAGGCAGGCAGAGAGAGAGGAAGGGAAGCAGGCTCCCTGCTGAGCAGAGAGCCCGATGCGGGACTCGATCCCAGGACCCTGAGATCATGACCTGAGCCGAAGGCAGCGGCTCAACCCACTGAGCCACCCAGGCGCCCATCACCAGAATCTTATTAAGTACAGTTGCCAGCTTTTCTTTTGAAAAGTAGATTTTTTTCATTATTTGCTTCCAACTTAAAAACAAAAAAAACTCACAAAAAAACCTGCCATCCATACTTTGTGTCAAACGCAATTATCTTTTTCTCACAATCTATTCGTGATGACATAAAAACCTTACAAAAAAAAGAGTTGAAGACTCCTTTGGACCCTCTCTGATCCCATCATTCTCACTACCTCCACAGAAGCGGAGACAATCATTAGCCTGAACCTTTCATTTTTTTTTTTTTTTTTTTGCTATTACTGCATATATGTTAATAAATAAAATGTAGTGTTAATTTATGGGTTATGAAAGTTTCATACATGGCATCACATTCCCATATTTATTTAGCAGATTGCTTTTTTTTGCTACTCAGCATGTGTTTTCTAGAGTTATCTTTTCCTTTGTTACTTTTGCCCTCCTTGGTGCCATTTAAAAATGTGAAATTTCTAACCTGTTACAATACAATAGGAGTTTTTCTCCTGTTACATTTATAGTTTATGGACCCATTTCTTTTATATCATTACTATCACTGCAATCATTCTCTGTAATGTTGTTCTTTGTGGATCAGGAGGGACCACTTTTGGCCACCACAGAACAAAATGTGAGACCAGAGTGCTTGAGTATAAATTGATTAAATTGATTAAGTTATTCTGAAGTTTGTCATTTTCAATGTCCTATCATTATACAGGTCAGTGATGTATTTCCCCTTCAACAAGTTTTTTAGCTGTCCTATTTTCTCATCCAAATAGTTTCTGTTGGTTTTATTGTATATTTATTGCCTTAACAATAATAATAAGGTTGTTAATAATTCTCCAGATATTAAATGTTGATCTGTGGGTAAAAAAAATCACAAGTAGATTTGATTAAATACCATTCATCTGCTGCTCTGCACTGTTCAATGTACTTTTCTAAATGTTTCTGGTGCTATCTTTAAAGACAGCACTTTGTTCTTGGAAATCTCACGAAAGAAAGAAAAAGAATCATTTTTAAAAAATTAAGCTTGAATATATTTTATACTTAAGCCAACACTGAAACTTAGTGGCAAAGTAAGAATACAGCCAGGAAATAAAAATGAGCCTCAATGGGAAAAATGGCCAGTTAATAACAAGATGAGAAGTCAGACTGCAAAGCATGGAAACTTTGGCTTTGTGCAAATAAAGCCTAACACAGTTGAAGCCAGAATGAATCACCAGGAAACATGAGTAAGCAAATCTCGAGCAAGTGTGACATTGGCATCTAAAAATATGCAACACATCTGACTCTGATGTACACTGACAAGGCCCTCCGCTTTGACCTGTTCTGGGTCGGAGACCAGGAAGGCTCCTTGAAACTCCTGATGCTACCAGAGGGAAGAAAACACTGCCAGACAGATACTGGGATAAAGGCTGCTTGAGTCAGAAACACACACATCTCTACCCCATCTAGGAGGATTTGGAGTTATTAAATAAATGCCTAGAAAATGCTTTACAAATCAACTATAGTAACCCAGATGAGATACCATAGCAACGGCATTTATTTTATTTTTTTTTAAAGATTTATTTATTTATTTATTTGTCAGAGAGAGAGAGAGAGAGAGAGAGAGCACAGGCAGACAGAGTGTCAGAGGGAGAAGCAGGATCCTTGCAGAGCAAGGAGCCCGATGCGGGACTCGATCCCAAGACGCTGGGATCATGACCTGAGCTGAAGGCAGCCGCTTAACCAACTGAGACACCCAGGCGTCCCTAGCAACAGCATTTAATGACTCAGCGGTGTCGGAGAAAAATGGATCAGAGGCACCTTGAAGCATCTGATGATTTTTGCCGGGAGAAACAATCTCATCTAAAGGACTTACTAATTCCAAGTACCAGGATTTTTCTCAACATTGATCCTAAGGAAAGGTTCAAATATCTATGGCCAAATGCCACATAGAACAAGCTCAACAAATAAGGAAATGCTTGTCCTGAGGGTGGGTGGGATCTGGATAGGGCTCTGTGTCCTTAGCCCGCTCGTGTTCCTAAGGACTCACTGACACCAGATGCTGGGGGTTTGAATCTGGAAAGGGTGGGGCAGGGTGCCGGGTGCTGGGTGATGAGGAGAAACTGGCAAGAAAACCGTGGAGAAATCATTCCTAAATAAAATGAACACATTGTAGTCCCGGTGGAAACTCAGTCATGATCATATTCTACTGACTCCATCCAAACTTAAGACAGCTTTCAATAAATTCAATGGTATATGGCTTGCATGAAGGCTACTATCATATATTAAGTCAATATCCAAAAGTAGAGAGAGAGAAGAAAAATATTCTATAGGTAATTCTTGCCAAACTAGAAAAAAACCCACACCACTTTCTGAAGTCGATTGGTCTGAAGGCAGGGTTTTTGTTTTTGCTTAAGTACTCGGCATATCCAAATTAATTCCCATCTCAGTTGTCTTAGTTCATGAGTAAATACAGTGTGTGGCATTTGCAAATTCGTCAGAGTTGAGTCTCTGGCTCCTACAGAAAGCTAATGGGCAAGCTTGAGAAGTTGGAGGAAAGATATTATTTCTAAGTGGCAAAATACACACATGCACAAAATCACATTTTCAATGAATTAAAAAAATATCTTGCTGGTCCTCCCTTCCCCACATTTTTAATTCTTCTAACTCAAAATTTTGTTCTCTTTCTCTTTCCTTCTTTTTCCAAATAGAAATGCTGAAAGGCATCATTAGGATAGAGATTAACTTTTTCCTTGCGACACCTGGGTAGCTCAGTTGGTTAGCTCCCGCCTCATGATCTCACACCAGGCTCTACCCTCAGCAGGGAGTCTGCTTATTCTTCTCCCTCTGCTTTCCCCTCAGCCCTGAGCTCATGCTCTCTCTAAAATAAATAAATAAAATCTTTAAAAAAAAAAAGGTAACTTTTTCCTCAAATAGTAAAACACTTTAGTAGTGGCAGGCTCTGTGAAACTTACATGTGAACAAAAATGAAAATGCTCTTTGTATTACAGAGAATCATGTTCTGATTCAGATTAAAATGGAAGAATTTTTTGGTGACAGATCCAAATCATTGAGTACTTCATATGTAGTAGAACTTACAAAATGCACTGAATTAGAGGACAGCCAGTAGTAGCAAGCAAATGAGTGTTTGGATTCGGGGAATCCTGCTGAACGGAAATGTACAGATCTGACATAATGGAAATGTACAGATTGTCAGAGTTTATGAAAATCCTCTTCCTGCCCGATCATTTTTTTAAAAAGATTTTATTTATTTGACAGAGAGAGATCATGAGTAGGCACAGAGAGAGAGAGAGAGAGAGAAGAGAGAGAGAGAGAGAGAGGAGGAAGCAGGCTCCCTGCCAAGCAGAGAGCCCGATGTGGGACTCGATCCCAGAACTCTGAGATCATGGCCTGAGCTGAAGGCAGAGGCTTAACCCACTGAGCCACCCAGGTGCCCAGTGCCTGATCATTTTTAATAAGCCTTGAGTGACTAATGAGGCTTTTCATGATACCATCTATTTCCGCTTGGTGGTGGAACAGTTAATATGTAGTGGGAAAGAATGAATATTCATAAATATTAAAATAGTTATTTATTTGTAGGATATCTACATCTACTTCCTCCACTCCCCTTACCTCAAGCCCAGTTATAAACTTGTGGGTCTTGACAAGGAGAACACAGAGAGCAGGTGCCTTTGATACTGCTGTAGGTATTTTCTGGCACTTAGATGGATACCAGCTGTGTGCTAATTAATCTTGGGATGGCCTAGATCACCAAATACTACAAAGCTAGAAATGCTCCCTCAAATTCTAGGAATGTGTCTGAATGTTGGCTCCAAATGCCCCTGGAGATATGGGCCAGGTCCTAACAGCCTCTATGATGCGTTCTAGTCAGGACAAAGTAAGAACTGTTTGCATAAACATATGTCAGCAAGTCAGTTCCAGGCGATGGTGCTGAATGGTGCTTTTGGGGACACAGAGCTAACAGCATTCTCTGGTCTAATAATCCTGGACATAGACAAGGGTCCAGTATCCAGTCGTGTGTTTGAGTGCCATTTTTTCATTAAATATTAGTAACAGCATGCCCAGCACATTTAAACCCTACTGTGCCATAGTTCACAGGTGTGGCTGTGCATGTAGCCCTTCAGCTATATTTAAGCAACAGCAATAATGGAATTGACACTTCGCTTCTAGGCCTATGAGATTAACTGGATCATTGCATGAGCAGTTTGGACAAGAAAGGAGAGAGCCTGAAAAGAAGAGACTGAGTATAATATGGCAAGTTGGTTGCAACGAAGGCCTACTCTCTGGACATGGCTTTATTTTCTCTTCAATGGACTGAACGATCAAAAATATGGGCTATAAAATGCTCAAGCATTGCTTCTTTCTGCCAAGTCTGATGAAATGCATGGATTGCATTGGGGAAAATGAAGAAAAACCTACCTGAAGACGGCAAGGGTCAGAGACCAGAGCACTAATGGCTTCCTCAGTTCAAACTTCGCCCGTTTGTTCATCAGGTGCCGACCACCAAATATGAAGGCAGCATACAGAGCAGAAAAAAGGAAAGATTTCTTCCTGCAACAGACAAAAACCCAGTATCTTAGAAAATAAAAATCTCTAAGCAGTTCATTTTTATTTATGAGAAATTTATATTTACTAATTATTTGCAATTTTTTATACCAGTTTCTCTTCGTAAGCGCTGAGAGCATGTTCTTGGGAATGTGCCCCTTCACTGAAGAAAGAATGTTTAAACATCCTTCTGATGGCATGGCATTCCATGGAAACCTCCCTTGACAAATTATGTCAATCTAGATTAAACAACACATATCGGAATAGATCTGTGTCCTTTTTGAGCTCCATGACTTTAAAAATTTCAACAACATAGCATTAAGGTACAAAAAGAAAAACTTTCACTGAGGGATTTAAACACTAAAATCAAGTTACTTAGAGCACTTGACTTAGGGCACTCCCCAGTATGGATTCCTGAGATCTTCTCCACCAAAGGAGCAAGTATTAAGTTTCAATATGATCATTAATAATAGGGGTAACTGGTAGACATCATACAATACAAAAGAAGAATGTAGGTTGTACCTGAAGTATACCTGCCCTAGAGCTTGAACTTGAACCTAATCAAAATCGGATTTTACTACCTATCCTTGGGAAATATAAACTGTGGGAGCTTCTGTAGGACAACTGATATTTCGTCTTCAATAAGTCAGGAGTATGGAATCTAAATACGGGACTCTTCTAGATTAAGGAGTGGCTTGAGAAACTATAATCAAAGGTAACAGATAGACTTTGGAGGCTCTATATTTGAGCAAACCAATTGGAAAAAGACATTTTTAATAAAATGAGAAAGTTTTTAGTTATAATTTTAAAAGTACTTAGTTACTATTTATGGGTGAAATTACATGTCTTGGATTTGTTTAAAAATATTCTAGGAAAGAAATAAAACCAAGACAATATTCAGGGTAAAGAGATAAAACCAGATTAACAAAAGGATGAAGGAATACAGGCTTTTTCTCTTTTTGTCAGGCTTAGGTGGAACTCTAGTCAGAAATGTCCAAGCAATATTAATTAGAATCTCTAGGTCCTGCTGGTTTACTACTGTACCAAGAAGTAAACAGTGTTATTGATAATGCCAATAAGAACAAAAACAAAACCAACACAATTCTATACAACTACGATTCAATAGAAAGTAACAGAGGGGGGCGCCTGGATGGCTCAGTGGGTTAAAGCCTCTGCCTTTGGCTCAGATCATGATACCCAGGGTCCTGGGATCCAGCCCCGCATCACATCAGGCTCTCTGCTCCACAGGGAGCCTGCTACCCCCTCTCTCTCTCTGCCTGCCTCTCTGCCTACTTGTGATCTCTGTCTGTCAAATAAATGAATAAATCTTAAAAAAAAAAAAAAAGAAAGTAACAGAGGCCTTGTAAATGATTTAAACACCTGAATGAACTTCCTAAAAAAGCAGTTATTTCTCTTAAGATGGATATTCCCCCACTTGATGAGATTAAAAGGGAAATCATTGAAAAGTAAGTTATAAGCCTAATACAAAAAGCAAAATGAATTAGTTTTTTGCAAATGCCTCCTATTTTTCTCCCTGACACTGCCTGTATGTGTTGCTGACCAAGGAGGGATCTAATTATTTTCACAAGCAGCACACCTAGTAGGCATGTGACCTACTTGGTGAACACCACCCAGTAAAGTGGTATTTCCAGAAATCAACCCATAAAGATGGAATGAAACACTTTCCAACTGAGGTTTGCAGATTCTTTTGGAAACATAGGACCTGGGCACATAGTCACTACTTGCTAAATGTTTGTTAGATGATCATGGTCTTGTCATATCAAATTTTCTGATAGAGAAAAATAATTATGCACTGATGTCCTTAGGTGCTCAGTAAACATTAACTGCGTGAATGAACGGTTGTACTTTCCCAGTAACAAACAAATTACTAAAGAATGAAATATTCGGAAAAAACATGATACATTTTCTTCCTCCATAAAGAAACAGGCAATTTCTATACTTCAAAGAGAGGTGGAAACGTGAGACAGTTTTATAGGAACGTTATTAAACATTTCAAGAAGAAAGTACTTTTGGCTGTAAATATGTGTATCCGAGAAATATGAATACAAATGTGAATGAGTGTTTGTAGGTTTACTCATATATATGTTATGTATGAATTTTGCAAGTGTGTGTCACTAAATTGAGTCCTAATCACCGTCTGCATTTACACCCATCTAAGCAAGGACTCGCGAAAAACCAAATTCTATCAAGTTAATGTAAGCCGTAGTAATATGAAATAGTCTGTATTCTTTCCTGAAAATTTTAAAACAATTTTGTTGTTCTTTTCTAAGTTATAAAAGTAACAATGAGTGACAGTATTCATGGTATGATTCAGGGAGGGAGTCCTGTGGGGGCCACTCAGTGCTAACGAGCTTTCTCTTTGATCCTCCTAATCACCCATAATGTAGGTACAGCATTGTCTTCATTTTACAGATAAGCAAACCGGCTTAGAGGTTAAGCCTCAGATCTCCCTGTTCTCCTGTGGTAAACTTTCCCAAGAAAAAAGGGTGCACCTGATGTGTTATCTTATAGCCACAGAAGAATTCCACAAGCCCTCCTACTGAATTGCATGGTCATTGTGTAACTGTGTGGCACGTTGCTAAACTGTGAATACACCAAGAGTGATCTCCATGCCTTCATGTTTCAACTATCATATTTTGGGGGTTTGGAACACTTTGATCCAGACCCTGATCCAGACCTCCTGGGGAATACAAATAAACTATATATGCGCCCCAAAAGCTTTTTCTTAAATTGCTTATCATTCTTTCTCTTGCTCATTCCATCTAATTAGGATTTTGGTTATGGTTAGATTAATTGTGTTTCTTGCAATTACGAACCAAATTAAATGGCTGTCTGTATGTGATCCTATCATTCTAGCCACTGGGGGAAAAATAATATGCCTCAAAGAACCAAGAAAAATACAAAAATCTCCCCTCAGGATGTTTTCCTCTGCATTTCTTCAGCTAAGAATGAGAATTATTCCTAATGCACTACTAACTTCCTGGCACAGACCCTTCTCTTTTCCATGTGTTTTCTAAAGATTATCTTTACTAAACAACCTTCAGTTCCATAGCTAGGGCAACCAAGTCAATCAATATAGACACAGAGAATCTGAGAACTGCCAGAGACCTTAGAGAGATGGAGCCCAAATTTCTCGTTCAACAGAAGAGGGAATGGGGGATAGGGTGTGGTGCTGGATGACATTACTTTCTTATGGTCACATAGCTACACACTGTATATGGGCCAAAACTACCAAAATTTGCTCAAGCAGGTAGGTAAACATAACTTAACTGTCTAGGGTATATCTGAGTCACCTGCTATAATACAAATAAATTGCTTATTGTATACTTTCTAAATCTTCTATTGTGGTAAAATTCAAGTCTGTAATGCTTTAGGTTAATTCAGAATTAACCTTACACTTCTTCTGTAAGAGGGAGTCATCTAAGGAGGCATGAACTCTTACCTGTTCCAACTGAGAAATCCAAATGTATCACTTATAGTTGAATGTATTATGATTTTTTTCCATTTAACTTAGAATAAATTAAGATTTTCATTAACATACTGGGCAATTTAAATGGATTCAAGCTGCCGTTCGGTTCTGCCATCTCTTTGGTAAAGATTCAATCATTGTCAAGTGAATAATGACTTCCTGCTAGCCCACTTGCTGTTTAATAGGGATAGATGACTTCCCTAATGCTTCCATATAGTAATCTAATAATACTTCATATTCTGGCAGGCCTCCATAGCTGGGTATAATGGTAACACTACATTGTTTTGTTACTGGATCATTAGCAATTTCCAGAGGGTAGGGACTCCTACCATTAAAGAATCTTAAATGTATATCATATAGCCTAACCCTTCACCATAGGGGCCCAATACCTTTCAGGACAGTGCTTCTGTAGCTATAATTACAAAGTAACCAACTAAATAAAGAACACCCAAATGAAATACTGATGTGTTTTGAGCTTGTTGCCCTGATATTCACTCTTTTCCCCCCTTCCACTTCTGTCATTGATGTGAATGGACATTAGCCCATAACTAATAAAAACAGATAATGGCTTTATCATTTATCCTGAAAAAGCTGGACTTCTTTATCATGTTACCCTCATCCAAAACATTCCTAGGTGTTGTTTTTCCTATTCTCACCAGAGTAGCTGCTAATGATTTGTACTTAGTGTTCTAACCAATAACACTTGTCGAAGACTGTGTATACATTGAAACTCCCCCCTCCGCCCAACCTCTGAGCTTCTACAGAAATCAGGACCTAGCTTGAGTCCCTTTAATACTCACTTCCAGATCTCTGTTGGCTGACTTGTGCACTTCCGAAGTGTCAGACAAATTCATCTGAGAATGGTGACACTTTCAAGTGGGTAGTCTTTCAGCACAGGGTATTTGCTAATGAACACTATGGGGGAGATGGCCTGAACGCCTTTGTGCCTTAGTGACCTTGTTTTTGTGGTTACCATGCATGTGTAAGGTACAAGGGTTGTGAAAATGCAAACAAAACTTCGAGGAAGAAAAGAAAAGGACCCTTGAACACTTCACCTGCTTTGGCTGATAGCTACCAAGCACCGAACGTTTTCTAGTTGAGAAAATTTTCCAAAGAGTCTAAAACTGGGGGAAAAAAATGCTAATTGGAGAGGCCATATCTCTTTTAAGACTTCTCCTTTAGTTCAGCTCCTGATTCAAATGAGGAAGCAATTCAAGTTTCTGAAAGTAATTTTAAGGCCACAAACAAATTACAGACCCAGAGATGGAGGAAATAACACTTGGCTTTTTGCCAACAAGACATTCAGTGGACCATCGTCAATGGTGGTCATAATTTGGTAAGAATATAAAGGAAGGCTTTCTTGAGAGGGTAAAGTTGTGCTCTGGGACTGGATTCTCTCCTATTCTTGAGAATTACCCCCAACACTTCATACAGGCATTTCTCTACATTACAAATAATGGAAATTTTCCAGGAGTTGCTATTCACAAGTAAATTATAACTAGAAATTAACTCTGCCCAGAAATTCTGACAAAGAATGATTTAGAGAATAATAGTGGAAATAGATCCATAATAAGTACAAATGAATAGTGACTTCATAATTGTAAGACAAAGCCGTGACTAAAGAAAAGGGTGTTATTCTAACCAGTTTTGTGTGACCCAGGAAGCCAAATAGTTCTGAGTCTTTTTGAGTTGCAAATACCTCTTTCTTATTTTACTTTCCTCTCAGAGGCAAACTGAAAGATCACAGGTTGTCCTTATTTATTTAAAAAAAAAAAAGGTGAGAAAACCATTTTTTGTAATTCAGTTTTTCTATTGTTGAAGTAGGCCACGCTCAAAGTAAACTTGTATTTAGTACTGTGGATTAAAGGGCGTGGCTGTGTATCTCTTTCTAGGAAAGTACACTACTCCTAAAACAGACCTGTTACAGAAAATTGCTTGTACATATATGGCAACATACCATTTTTACCCCTTGTCCCCTTTTTAAAAATCTTGATGAATTCTCTTTTCTTTTTACAGGGGGAAATAGGATCTTTCTACTTTCAAAATGTTAAAATCACATACACACAAAGCCCCATAAATAATGTAGATAATAATGTCTGTTAAAAATTCTGAGGAAGGAGATACTGCTGTGATTAGAAAATGCTCTGTGGAGGGTGGGCTTTGAGGCAGACCCTTTGAGGCTTTGGATGGATGGAAAGATGTAAGTGGGAATTTGGGGTGGGAGGAAAGCAGCACCTCTAGGGATAAGCTACGCTGGGCATGTGTCAGACCCGATGTTTCCTCAGTGGGTGGGAAGACATGAAAGAAAGTCAGATTAAAGTTCTGGCATCTTCTCAAGGTTGTGCGAGGTGTGTGGTCAGGAATGGGTTATGACTAGTAGTTGAAGTATAGTACTGGAATCTGTGGCTTAATTTTCCTTTTTTTCCTTCCTTTTAAATAAATAAGAATAGCCTCACTCATGGGTATACCATAATATGCCCTGGGGGAGAGAGGAAGAGGGCATAGATGGCGATGCCCTGGTTGAGGCCATGGAGAGCTCTCCAAGTCTTTGAGCTGGGATGGGGAGGGGGGGCAGGACGGGAATAAAGAGATCTGTTCACGGGGAAACTTGGCATTGAGTACTTCTCTTCTAATGGGTAGATGTGGCTGAAGTTTGACTCTAGATCTCTAAATCAACACACAAGTTCCCCATAGCCCACACTGGCAGCCTCGGTAGCTGCTGGGGTTCCTGAGTGCCGTGGTACAGACGGAAGAAACTTCTTTAATGAACTGCTGCTGCTCTTTCCAGGAATTATCAGATGGGACCAACTTGAAGTCTTATTCACTTAAAGATGACTATTCTCCTGTCCTGAGAAAAGAAGAGCAAATTTCGAGGTCATCCGTAGCATTGTTTCCAGAAAGCTGATACTTGGTTCAGTGTCCCTTAACAGTCCTCCAGAGCAAATGTCCCTTTTAATCCTAAAATACTGCATCTTACAGAGATGCAAGAATATTTTTTCTTTGTGTCAGATGACATGGTTTCAGAAAACTGATCAGAAAGATTCGAGTTCAAAGTTAGAATTAAAGATTTTCGAGAACACAAAAACAAAGGAATAATTAAACTTCTTGCTTTGGCAAAGGTAAGTTTCTCATCTCCTTCGAAAGAGTAAAGCTTGCGACCACCTGTGAATAAAAATTTTGTCAGGGGTCCTGGTAGACAAATCTCCCACTTCAAACTAATGACGAGCTGCGGCACCAACAAACTCATTTGGAGTTTCTGGTTTGTCTGAGAGCATGGCTCAACTTGATTACCCGGTACCGAGGGTCACTCTGAAATAGAATTGCCAAGTTACCAAGTAACTGTCTTGTATAATATATCAGCTCCTGGTGCTTGCCATGGCAAAACACGACGTTCTAGAGGTCGTGTAAAAAAACAGTAAGTTCTAAATAGGAGACAGCATGCAGAAAGAGAATTCAGAAAATGGTTCCATCAGCACTTCACTTTCATTGTGCTCATTCCCTTAAAGAAATGCCCTTTGTTCTAAGAAAAAGAAAGCTTTCATCCGAATTTCCAATGAAGAAATGCTCACCCGTTAAGATCATGATAATGAATAAAATGAATATAATAATGAATACAGAGAGCAGAAAAAAATTCTGAAACGTCTTCTATGCTATAAGAGCGGTGAGTGACTCCCTGTTACCAGATTAAATTTTACCTTTTACAGTCTTAAAATCTACCACAAAGTAGAAATAAGGGATTAGGGATTTTTTTTCCCCTGAAAATAAAGTTTTCTCAGACCAAAGTTACACAAAGCATGATTAATTATGGGCTTGGGTCAAGGCCGCAAGTTTTTGAATCCTGCTATCTATTCTAATGGACTGTGCACCATAGAAATAGAAAATTTTGAAATTTTATAAGATATTAAAAATATACAAAAATTAAAAACTAGAATTAAAAACATAAAAAAAATTAAAAACAGAATTTTGTTTCCTGCTTGTCTTCATCCTAAAGAAGCCCTGAAATGTTCTGTAGAAAATAGGTTACTCTGAGAGGTGGAGACTAAAACCAGAAGTGAAAAGACACTGTTAAAAGCATTTATGATTATTCACAATGGAACGGAAACCGGATTTCAGGTTTATAAGATTAAGTCCAATTCAGACACACAATTTTCCCAGACTTAAAATCAAAATGACAGCTGCACAGACACCAGCTCATAACAGCACAAACATATTCAAATTTATGAGCTCTTTATACTCAAGGGCTAAACGTTTGAACTGAAAAGTGATCCATTTCTGCTACGGTCTACTACCACCTTATATTTAGAGAGTTTTAGTTTATACTCGTTACTTCAGACAACTGTAAAGAAGCTAGAAAATACTATAAAAAAAAACCCAAAAAACAAAAAACCCCATGACTACATGTTTTCATGGTAACTACTGGTTGATTAAATAGACTGTTGCATTGACTTTCCCCATGGATAGAAATGTTGAAAGAGGGGTTGTGGGAAAAGCAATGAGAAAACATGTCCCAAATGCTATTTCTGGATTAGGGAAAAAATAGCTCAGAAGTGATAAAGACGATTTCGTGGTATAGCTCACGGATACGTTTTTTGTCACCAAAAGCAAATTTACATAAGATACGAAGCCTGAGTAAAAACTGGCAATGACGAGAAGAAATATATTATTAGCCAGGGAGTGGAAATGACAGACTTTTTTTTTTTCACCCATGAGATATCACCCAATTACCCAAGAAAGAATCTCTTTGGCTCTTGAAAATAATAATGCGGCAAGATTTTGATTAGGGTATTCACATGGCTCCTTCCAGATATGAATGCTCATTCAGGGACAGAAGAAGATAAGGCCCGAAGACACTAGCTTTGAGAACTCCGGTAATGAGGACAATCGGCCTCACGAATTGGACTGCGTTGCTTTCTCATCCCTGCTGTAACAAAGTCCCACAAATGTCACGGCTTCAAACGACATGATTGGATTATCGTTTTGTTGCAGAGTCAGAAGTCTGAAATGAGTCTTGTGGGGCTAAACTCAAGGTGTACCCAGGTTGTGTTCCTTCTGGAGGTTCTAGGGGGCAATCTTTCTTGGCCTTTTGTGGCATTCGGAGGCTGCCTGTCATCCTTGGCTTTCTCCACATTCAAAATGCATTCATTGCTCCCACCTCTGTTTCTAAGGTCACATTGTCTTCTCTAACTCTGTTTTGTCATCCTAGGCTTTCTCCACATTCAAAATGCATTCATTGCTCCCACCTCTGTTTCTAAGGTCACATTGTCTTCTCTAACTCTGTTTTTGTCATCCTATTACCTCCTCTGACTCTGTTCTTACCTCCCTCCTAAGGACTCTTGAGATTCATTGGGTGCAAGAGATAATCCAGGCCCACGCCCTGGAAAGAACTATTCTCCAATTTTAAGGACTCTTATGATTAGATTGGGCCCACCTGATATTCCCCAACAATCTCCTCATCTCCAAGTCCTTAACCTAATCGCATTTGCAGTCTCTCTCTATTGCTGTAGAAGAGAAACACACATACAAATTCATAAATAAAACATGGACGTCTTTGGGGGACTATGATTCATTTGGCCACATGGACTAACTTGAAATTATAATAAGGTCTAAAGCCATTTTTCTGATGCAACTGACAGGGGACAGACAACCCTACAGAGGGGAAAACTTTCTTTTCTATTCTTGCTTTATTAGACCCAAAGCCAGCCTCTTCCCTCCAAGTTAAGAAAGCACTTTAAGGGGTGCCTGGGTGGCTCAGTGGGTTAAAACCTCTGCCTTCGGCTCGGGTCATGGTCCCGGGGTCCTGGGATCGAGCCCCGAGCTGGGCTCTCTGCTCTGTGGAAAGCCTGGTTCCTCCTCTCTCTCTGCCTGCCTCTCTGCCTACTTGTGATCTCTGTCAAATAAATAAATAAAATCTTAAAAAAGAAAGAAAGAAAGAAAGCACTTTAAAATGCAAGGGCCTGAGAGTCACACTGTCATACAATTGTCCCGAAGTGGCTCATATGCATGTGAACTCACAAATCAGTACTGGAACTCTTAGTAGTAACATATGGTTTACCTTAGAACTGACTAGATGCCAAAGCTTGGAATTTCTAGTAACACACACACACACAATTTACTAGAAATAATATGTATTCAACATATCCCCATTGTCACAAGTTCTAAATTGCCATCTTAACATGCTTTTGTGACAACACAGATTGTTTGGCTTGGGACTATCACTGGCATTTAAATCTTAAAATATACATTATAGCCTATATCTGGTACATTTTCCTATCTGCAGCAAGCCTGTTGTCCTATGCTTCATCACTCTTACTGTTAAATCCTTGAAGAATGAGTCTTCCTCTCAGGGGGCTAAGAAGGAGCATTGTTCGATGCAGATGTTAACCCCTTTTCTGTAACTCATTCTTCACTTGGTTTCTGGAATACTATCTTCCCTTAGTTCTTTCCCAACTTCACAGTCGGCTCTTTTTTCATTCTCCTTTGCTGGTTCTCTCTTTATCTCCCCTATCTTTAACCTTGAAGAGTTACCAGGGCTCAATCTATGGATCTTTTTTTTTTTTTTTTTAAATCTACATGTGGTTCACAACGGGGGTGATGACTTTGCCCCTCAGAGGACATTTGGCAATGTGTTTGGAGACATTTTTGGTTTTCGTAACTGGATGGGGGTTGGCTACTGGTACCTAGTGTGTGGAGGCCCTGGATACTGTGGAGGATTATCCAGCCCCAAATGTCAGTAGTGCTAAGGTTGAGAAACCTTGGATAAAAGAAATATAAAGAAAGAGATTTTTAAGAAATATCATCTTTAGAAGTGGGGCGGGGCACCTGGGTGCCTCAGTAGATTAAGCGTCTGCCTTTGATTCAGGTCATTATCTTAGAGTGCTGAGATTGAGCCCTGAGTCCCATGTTGGGCTCCCTGCTTAGTGTGGAGTCTCTTTCTCCCTCTTTCTCCCCTCCTTCCCCTCCACTTGTGGGCATGTGCACACACACACACACACACACACACACACACACACACTCTCTCTCTCTCTCTCTCAAATAAATAAAATCTTTAAAAAACAAGAAAAGAGAAGAGAAATTGGAAAACTCAAGAGAATGTATATTAAAATGTGATATATCTTCAAAAAATGCATTCACTAGTTGGGATGATATCATTTATGCTTCAGATACACTTGGGCTGAATTGCTTCAAACTGATTTTAAGTGCAGAGTGAACTTCTTTTTTCAAATCAGCAGTCCAAGTTAACATTGAAGACGACAAAACAACCAATTCGTGTCAATTTTTCCTTCATAATTCTAGAATTAGGTTCACTTCTGCCTAAAATGGAAACATGGTACAGCCTAGTGATGATATGAATGATCAATTCTTACCAACTCTACATTTTTTGCAGTCCTTTCCTTGTTGTGAAGGTCACTGGGAAATGATTTTATAGTATCTCTCCAAGAGAAAGGAATAATCTGAAAGGAAGATTAGTCAAGACAGGTTGCCAAGACAATCCCTTATCCCACAGAGTTCCGATTCTTCTTGAAGTAGAATTCCAGCTGTTTCCCATCATCTCTTTACTAACCAATCCTACAATATAAGATAATTCCACGAGAGCCAATCCTAACTTAGCTCTGGATGGGGCAATGCCATAAAAATAAATTAGATTATCAGAATTTACAACTGTTATGTAGATCTTTAAGTTCTTACTCTCTTCTAAATCATTAAAGTATGATAAGTTGATAACAATAAAGATGTCTATGGCATAAACTTTTTAAAATTAACAGTAGGAAAAGCTCTATTTTCTAAGCCTCAGAATTTCATAAGGAAAATAGGAGCTCTCATATGATAAAATATGCCAAATGTGATAAAATCAATTGTGCCATTTTCTAAATCTTAGAACAAATTACTCTTTATTTTTATTACCTACTCTTAGGCCTTTGCTCTCCAACATTTTCCCCGCATCAGGAGACACTGATTCTCTCCTAATGATTGTGTACAAAGCTGAATGAGTTGAACAGGAAGTTGCTTTCTGTAATGTTCCCGTCATCAGTTTCTACAGGGGGAACCCGCCAGATAGTGTCCAAACCTGGCTTAGGAGCCTTTTCTCTTTCTGTTTACTTCATTTCCCACAAAGACCTTCGCTTTGCTTCCTTTTCCCCCCTTCATTCACGGGTTCAAAGCTAGAAAAAAAAATGATAAAATTTTTGGGGAAAAAATGTGTAATAGTAAAAATCTCAAGATCCATTAGAAAACTCCAACATGAAGAGCATAGCTTCCATTTCTTTAGAGGGTGAAAGAGAAATTCCTTTTATTTTTACAAGTTTCTTTGGACTACTAGCTTGTGAGACAAAAATAATTTCTTTTTTCCTCGTTGATCAGATGTGTCTTGGGACACAACTAAGGTACAGCTTGGATTGAGGAAGCATGGGATCTGACGAAAGAGATTCTCAAAGTATCAATGCTCACAGCAACCTTTTTTTCACAAGAAGGTGAAAATGCTTAGGGAGAGAAGAGAGTGTATCTGACTCATGATTTCCTTGAAAGCCAGAAAGTTGATGTGTCTTCCCGTACATCCAAGAGAATTCCCTTTGGGGTGTGCAATAGGAGGGAATATGTCCTTCAGACCATGCGTGGCCACATGCCTGTGTTATGTCAAGAAAGAGCAACCACTCTGGAGAATAAACCTGAGCCTTTGCTTTTACTATTCTCTTTTCTACTGTTCTTCTTCATCAGGACTGATTTTCTAGGCAACAAATTTGAGAATATTGAAGGAATGGTCTTTACTTAGCTATGCTTACACAGAAAGGTTTCCTCCCAAAAGAAAAAAAGAAGCTAAAAAAAAAAAAAAGGATTGCCACGTATTTACTCAAGATATGTCCTTTGATCTTAAGCATTTGGAACCAATTTAAGAACAGCGAGATACCTAAGAGCTATAACAACATTTAAAAGTATTTATTGGGGGTGCCTGGGTGAGTCAGTTGTTAAGCATCTGCCTTCGACTGAGGTCATGATCCCAGGGTCCTGGGATTGAGCCCCGCATCAGGGTCCCTGCACAGTGGGGAGCCTGGTTCTCCCCCTTATACTCACCCACTTGTGTTCCCTCTCTCCCTGTCTCTCTCTCTCTGTCAAATAAGTAAAATATTTAAAAAAATAAAAGTATTTATTGAACATGATAGGTTGCAGCTATCTACACAAAGGAACTTATTGGTCCATAATAGACACAAAGTTGAAGGCTGGCTTGCAATGCAGGCCTGTGCATTGCTCCAGACCAGTAAAACAGAATGTGTTTCAACTTAGTCAAAGTAATATGAATTTTTTAAAGGGAACACTTACTATATCCCAGGCCCTGTTCTTAGTATTCCAAGCATTTTTTTTATATATCCATTGTCTAATTTCCAAAAAATCCACCACCGTCCTCATTTTGGGGACAGACAAAAACTAGGGAAACAAGATTAAGTAACTTGAACAAGAACCTAGAACTTTTACGTGAAGGTGCTGAACTTAAACCTAGGCAGCCAAGGGTCAGAGCCTGTGCCCTGAAACACTACATTACACTGACATTCTAGAATGTATGCTGCTTCTCACTTGGTCCTTTCAATAGTAATGGTGTTTACCATTCCCTTTGCCAGCTTCCATTCACATCTCATTGCTCTTTCTTAAATTCAAAAATGTAAATTATCACTCACACTTGAAATCCACTTTTTCTCCAAGAAAGTATTTTTTCTAAGTCATCTGCATAGGTGATTGATTTTAATAGGGAGACAGAGCTTGAGGAAGATAACCTAGAAACAGTACCCTTGCTTCTCAGGTCCAAGTCTCGAGCAATGCTTCCCCCAGAGTCATCGTGCCCTAGAAGCTGACTAATCCTTCCCCAGTCTGCATGTTTGCCTACTGTTTTGTATGCTGACAGCCAGTTTCCCTTGATGAATTAATGGTTGGACACGCTGGAAGATATTTGGCACATCACACAATTTTCTGCCTTTGAGTCTTTCCACTTAGACTGATCTTTTCTGTAGTTCTGGCTGTCCAAAAGGACATGCAATGTTCCTGTGCATTCAGATCCTAAAACCTAGTATTGACGAATTGTTGAGAACACATGTACAAGACCATCTATAAAGAAATGTAAACATTAAATCATACAAAGACAAGTACTTTCTATTTTCCAATGACCTTGTCTATTTGAATAGAAATGTCATTAATCTCATACAGTCATGAAATTCTCTAAGATTTGTAATAGATTTGATTTGATTTTTGTCTCTCAGACTATCTCCAAATGCTTTTACATGATTTGGATGATGCTATTCTGCCTATTCTGGAATCATGTCTTATAACTTCCCCTGGAACATTCTATGTATATAGCTGTACTGTGATTTTCAAAAGACATCACACCTTTGCCCCAGCTTGCATTTGTGCAATGCCATTCTCACTATGTTGAATGCCCCCACCTGCCCTCATCATTTTCTGGGAAGATATGTCCTGACTGCCTCTAGGTCAAGGTGATTGCACATCCTTCATCACCACTGAGCTTTCTATATACCTTTTGTGTACCTAATATCAGCACTTACCCTTTATATTTCACGTCTATAACTCTTAAGTGTAAGTTTACGGGTCTATAATCCTGAAGTATGTAAGAAGTGTGTCTTACTCAACTTTGTATGCCCAAGGCCTTCTATATACCACAGTGCTGGCCTGAAGTAGGATCCTGACATATGAATGGATGAATGATATAGTGGATATTATTAAATTTTGGAAATACTTTAAGGGAAAAGAAAGAGATATATAATCGAGAGACTAAATAGGATAACCAATGCTCAAGTCATCTTTGAATTGGTGCTTTAAATCCACTTGATTCTAAGTCCAAACAGCAAAAATTATATTTTATTATACTTTTTTTCCCCTTTGGAAGCAGAAAGAATCCTACAAATTAATCTGAATTCAATACTGTTGGCTTAAAAAACAACAACAACAACAACAAACTACCTTTTTTTGAAATATGATTATGTTTCTACTGAGACATGCTCCTTCTGGAGTAGCTTACTATATCAAACACTGCTCAGGAAGGCTGGGAAAGCATGATCCAACTTCTTTAGTTCTTGTTGGCCAGAGACTCATGTATTACTTTCTCAGTGGAACTGTTTGCAGAAAGTAAGCAAAAGACAGAATAGACAGGGGTGAAATGAGACCATCCCCATGGTAGCATCACTTTCCACCTGATAACTGTACCCTCTTCTGCCATGAAGAGAATCTATGATTCGCTGACACATTCCAAGACAAATTCTGGGAAGGTCTAAGCTTAATCTGAAACCAAAATGATGACCCCAAATCCTCTATATAACTTTACAGTTCTAAAGAAAACATGTTTGTTTTGATCAGAATCATTCCACAATCAAAGACAACTCTGATACCATTTGATGCCTATCGCTAGGCAAAGGAGAAAGTGATAATACCCGATTGAGGGGAGCCGCTTTTGCTGGCAGCTGCGAAGGCCAAACGACCTGTCTCTGGAAAAACTTATCAAGAACTTGAAAACATTCATGTCTTTTAATCCTGCAATTCCACCTCAAGGAATCTCTCTAGCGCAAACAATCTTTTTTTTTTTTTTTAAAGATTTTATTTATTTGAGAGAGAGACACTGAGAGACAGCATGAGAGAGGAGAAGGTCAGAGAGAGAAGCAGACTCCCCGTGGAGCAGGGAGCCCCATGCGGGACTCAATCCCGGTTCTCCGGAATCATGACCTGAGCTGAAGGCAGTTGCTTAACCAACTGAGCCACCCAGGCACCCTAGCGCAAGCAATCTTAAATACGGGAAAGGCACAAGGATCACGGGAGCCTGGCAGTGAAAAAGTGGACAAAATCTCTTAAGAGTCATGGATATGCTGTGGTATATTCACTCAAAGGATGATTAAGTAACCACTAGAGCTATGTAAGATGCATATAATTTTAATAACTATGGAAGAGAAAAGCAGAATATGGTATAATTACAAGTTGAAAGAACGCCCCGCCCCCAATTTATAGTGGCTATTACTGGGTGACAGGGTTATGCATGCTCCTTTTCTTCAATTTATTATGTACTGAAGTTTTTTTCTACTAGTTTAATAATGAAAACTGGGAAATTTTTTTTAAAGATTTTATTTAGTTATTTGACAGAAACACAGCGAGACAGGGAACACAGGAAGGAGGAGTGGGAAAGGGAGAATGAGGCTTCCTGGGGAGCAGGGAACCCGATGCGGGCCTGGATCCTAGGACTCTGGGATCATGACCTGAGCTGAAGGCAGACCCTTAACGACTGAGCCACCCAGGCTCCCCGAGGATTTTTATAAATAAAACTAATTGATAAAAAGTAAGTTTTTATTTCTAAAAGAACAAAATGCTAACAAACATGCCAAGCATTTTGATGGTGGTTGCATGTACATTATATAAAATCATACAAATTTTGTTCCACATATTTCTACAGTCTTACTGGAAGACGCTATAGCTGTCACTTACCATCACACCTACTGGAGTCACAAAGACATGGATTTCAATTCTGGCTGCCACATATTAGTTCTGGGATCCTTTTTTTTTTTTTTTTTTAAGATTTTATTTATTTATTTGACAGACAGAGATCACAAGTAGGCAGAGAGGCAGGCAGAGAGAGAGAGAGGGAAGCAGGCTCCCTGCTGAGCAAAGATGTGGGGCCCGATCCCAGAACCCTGAGATCATGACCTGAGCCGAAGACAGAGGCTTAACCCACTGAGCCACCCAGGCGCCCCCAGTTCCGGGATCTTGATCTTGAATAAATTTCTTGACAAATTTTATCTGTCTCAATGTTCTCACCGAAAAAAAAACGAGAAAATAACCGTTGTTCATCATGCTTATCGTAAATCATCAAAATATTGGACTTGGTAGCTTCTGATGCGTTGTAAGTATCCAGTAGATGATACCTAATGTTACTGCTCGCTATCAGGAAAAAAAATAAATAAATAAATAAAAATAAAATGCAAAATCAGGCTACTTGGGCCTTTATTGGCCAAAAGCCTTTTAAGTTCCGTTTAGTCGGTTTATTTATTCATTTATCTATTTTTAGTCACTTTGAGGTTACACCTGACCCCAGCAGTCCTGTGAATTTGGTATCGACCCTGTGTGTATACTTCAAAGAGCAATCAGTAAGCAAAACAGCACAATCCAAGTTTGCAAGTAAACAAGAGCTCTTATGAAAACAAGTCACTTTGATATCTCAGCTTGAATATGGAGCAAAGGAAGAGTATGAAACAATAATGTAAGCACTTTACTCTCATGAGAGAGCATGTAGACAGGATGCAGGACACAAGTTCCTTGGGGGACACCTGCAGGTGACTCGAGCTGGGCTGCAAGCTAACTGAAGCAGCAAAAGACAGTGTATTTAGGAATCGTTATAAGCATGGCTGTAGAGAAGTCTTCTAAATTAGATATTTCTAAAGTAAAATGAAAATAAACATGTTAGGGGTAGATATCCTTTTCTTTCTGACCTATATACAGAGGAAGAAAAAAAAATAGTCCCTTTTATAGTCATTTAATTACTAGGGTAGCAGTAAAGAAAGGGATTAAATGTAACCATTTGGCTGATTTATGCGGCAGTTAAAAGGCCCATGAAATGTTATGACGTGAATGTTGCACATTACGTGAATGTTGCACATTGGACCCTCTTTTCACAACTTAAAAAATGCTGACTGCAGCAAGCCCGAGCGAGGTCAGGCTGGCCAAGCACCTGGGTGAGTGGAGAGGTCACACTGCCCTTTGAGGTCGTTGCCCTCTCTCTGCCTTGGAGGGGAGAGGTGAAAAGCAAACCCGGCCGCAAGGTGAAAGTCTGATCTAACCCAGATTTGTCAAACAGACAATGATGTCAGCAGACATTCAGAGGCTATCTGCAGGATACAGATATAGCCCTATCTGATGATTCCAGACCAGCTATTGGCCAAGAGTCCGGCCTCGTTGCCTCCCTGCAGACACCAGCTCTCTGACCCGAAGTGCACCTTTCGCTCTAGGCTCACAATAGCTGATGATCTTAGGTAACTGGTTTTCAACTTCTAGTGCTGCCTTTTGCCCACGACTTCCCTAAGACCTTTACAGGAAAAGAGTGTAAGTCAAAGGGCCGAAATTATGAAAGCGCTTTGCGAGGTTCCTCTTCTCAGCAGGATCTTCGTTTGGCTCCTCAAAGCTGTCTGGAGCAGAGAAGAGGGCAGCGAGGGCTAACTCCAGCTTAGCAGCGGCACGAGAACATCCCATACCTAAACAGCCATGGGGCGGAGAGATCTGTGTGACAGGTCTCCCTACAAAGGAGCACCAATGGGAAGTTTTAATCCCCAGAGTGCCTCGTGCTGCCAAAAATCTAATCTCTGTTTTTGGAATTCAGTCTTTCCTCCAGTTACAAACTCTCTGTGGCTACGTCCTTTTGAAGTGCTTCAGTATATAAAATTGTCAATGACGTGGCCTTGTCTGACATAGGCTGCACGGTCCCCTATTCTCATCCATTAACCGTATATGATAAAACAAAAGCATTACTTAAATGACACCAACATGAGCATTCTTTTTTTCCTGTTAAACAGATATATTCTGGGGGTAAATTGACTGACTCCAACAATTTAAGTCATGTATTCACTGAAATTTATATGGTCTATATTCATTGAAAACTCATGTCTAGTCTCCGTAGCCAGAACAAATAAGAGAAGTTGTACATTTTGACAGCACAAAGAGTCAGGTAGAAACATTCGTTTTCTATATTCTTTTCCAGTTCCAGTTGGAGCTCCTAATTATCCATTCAAGAGGTATTAATTGAGCACCTACAGTGTGCCAAGTGCAATTCAAGGCTCTGAGAATACATCAGCGAACAAAACAGACAAAAAAGCCTATTCTCACGGAGGTTACAAGTCTGGAGACAGGCAATAAATAATACGATATGTTAGAAGGTTATAAATACTACAGAAAGAGGAAAGAGTTATGCAGTGTAAAGGGAAAATGAGGTGGGGAATAGATGGGAATTTAAAATAGGAGAGTCAGGGTAGGCACGCTCAGGCGAACTGGAACAGAAGGCTTTAAGGGAATGAGGGAGGGGAACGCTGCGGGAAACGGTGTAGTGTGTGAGGCACGAAGTCGCCTGGGCAAGAACTATCTCCGGGGTGTAAGTTTACCGGAAAGGGCCAATTTTGTCTTTGGAAAATTCAGTATCCAACGATATCCTTCGAGAATATGCCTATAAGCATGTATCTGAGCAATAATTCTGCTTCTTCCAGTAAATTTTCAAGTCGGTACAACTGTTTGAATATTCATGAATGTCATTCAAGAATAATGAGCATGAAAATACCTAGACTATGATTTTCAAGAAGTTTGTTAATTTGTAGAAGTAATCTCATTCAGGGGATAATTATACATCTGAGTTACTAAGACATTCCAGAACATTTGAATTTCTGATAGGGTCTCTTGTGAAAGAAGTTAAGGCAGTCCGTAGATAGAAGATTATAAGGTTACCATGGTAGAGTCTTGAATTAAGACAGATCTAAAAGTAGCTTGACACTAGAGATGAATTTATTTAATCTTTCTTACAAAGAAGGTGTGTGCTGTTCTTTCAGGATTTCCTCTTGCAAATCTAGACTTGAATATACAAAAGCAAAGGCTGGTTCTTCAAGAATTTAGCAGGATTATTCCTGAACTGGAGACATAATTTGATTTCCTACAAGCACATTAATTCTGCTTCACTTGCAAATTGGTTTTAGGTCCAAATTGCGAAAGAAAGATAATAATTCCTGACAAGGACAAGGAAATAGGTTTTCCATTTTCTTCCTGAGTCAGCAAGAGAGTGTCGGACACAAGTGACTTTCTAATATATATTTCTCTAAATGTACATATTAAGAAGAAAAGTTTAATGGTAATGTGGAAATCAGAACTTTATTTTTAAAAAGGTAAATGAAAATGAATACAGCTTCAGACTGAAAAAGGAACTAACTTAAAAATATATATATACTGGGGCACCTGGGTGGCTCAGTGGGTTAAGCCTCTGCCTTCAGCTCAGGTCATGGTCTCAGGGTCCTGGGATCGACAACCACATCGGGCTCTCTATTCAGCAGGGAGCCTGCTTCCCCTCTCTCTCTGCCTGCCTCTCTGCCTACTTGCGATCTCTGTCTGTCAAATAAATAAATAAAATCTTAACAACAACAAATATACGTATACATATACATATATATATGTATATACATATATATATGCTGTGACAACTCTCTATTGCCATTAAAAAAAATTAGGTCTTTTACTGAAGGACTTAAGTGAGTTGAGGTGAAGTTTGATATTTTCAATCAATAGGCCAATCTCAATTTTAGGAAGTCATCATAAAGCAGAAACATAAACACTTCAAAGGTAAGGTTTCTCTTTGGACACAAGACATGAATAGACATTTCCCCAAAGAAGACCTACAGATAGCCAGCAGACACATGAAAAGACACTCAGCATCACTCATCATCAGGGAAATGCAAATTAAAACAAGGAGATGTTACCTCACACCTGTCAGAATGGCTAAAATTAAAAACACAAGAAACACCAAGTGTTGGCGAGGATGTGGAGAAAAATGAACCCCTGTGCACTGTTGGTGGGAATGCAAACTGGTGCAGCCACTGTGGAAAACAGTATGGAAGTCTCTCAAAAAGTTAAAAATGGAACTACCTTATGATTCAGAAATTGCACTACTGGTTATTTAGCCAAAGAATATGAAAACACTAATTTGAAAGGATATGTGCACCCATATGTTTACTGCAGCATTATTGACAATCATCACATTATGGAAGCAGACCAAGTGTCCATCAATAGATGAATAAATAAAGAAGATGGTGTACAACCGACTGGATCACCCAGGTGCCCCCTCCCCTGCACCCAACATAGTGACCAGTCTTAAACAAAAAATGTTAGATCCTAGTTGGAGTTGAGGGGGAGGGAGGCTGGCATCAAAAAAGGGAGCCAGGCTTGGAATTCCCATTAATGGCAATTTAGTAACTCAGTGTTGGTCCCTTGGTGGCTCTCTGGAGGCCTCCCGAGGAAGTGTATGTGTGGGTGGTGGTGGAAAATTAGATAGAAGACCATTTTCTTCAACTTTCTAACTGCTCAGTGGTGCTATGATGATGGAGACAGTTTAAGAGGGTTTGCAGGTGCTGGTCCTCTAACATCCATCTGCCAGTTCACATTTTCTGACTAAATGCTTTCACCAGTTAACCTTACATGTTTCTCAGTATGGTCCACTGACCACGTGCCTCAGAAGCTCTTGGGGTGCTTGTTAAGACTGTGGATTTCACCTCAGACCTTCTGAATGTAGAAGAGTGCTATGTCTGAACGCTTGTGTCCCCCTCAGAATTCATGTAGAAATCCTATTTCTTTCTCTTTCTTTCTTTCTTTCTTTCTTTCTTTCTTTCTTTCTTTCTTTCTTTCTTTCTCCTTCCTTCCTTCCTTCCTTTCTTCCTTTCTTCCTTTTTAAAGATTTTATTTATTTGACAGAGAGAGAGAGAGTGAGAGAGGGAACACAAGCAGGGGGAGTGGGAGAGGGAGAAGCAGGCTTTCTAGTGTGCAAGGAGCCGGATACGGGGCTCTGTCCCAGGACCCTGGGATCATGACCCAAGCCAAAGGCAGACGCTTAACGATGGAGCCACAAGGCACCCCTCATGCAGAAATCCTAACCTCCAATATGATAGTGTTAGGAGGTAAGGCCTCTAGGAGGTGATTAGATCATGAGGGCGGAGCTCTTCTGAATGGAGTTTGTGCCCTTAGAAAAGAGGCCCGAGGGGGGGTGGGGGGTGGGAGGTTGGGGGCACCAGGTGGTGGATATTGTAGACGGCACGGATTGCGTGGAGCACTGGGTGTGGTGCAAAAATAATGAATACTGTTATGCTGAAAAAAATAAAAAAAAAATTAAAAAAAAAAAAAAAAAGAAAAGAAAAGAGGCCCGAGAATGCTCCATGTGAGGTCAAAGAGAGAAGGCAGCCGTACATTCTTATCAGACAATTAATCTGCCAGCATCTAGATCTGGGACTTCCCAACCTCCAGAACTGTGAGAAAAATTTCCGTTATTTAAGCAACTCAGTCTGTGGTAGTCTATGATAGCAGTCTGAATGAAGAACAAAGAGTAGCTCTGAAAGTCTGTAGTTAAACATGACTTTTAGGAGATTTTTAGATTGAGGTCTGACTTGAAGATCATGATTATTTAGCTTCATGTGGTCAGCCACCATCATCCCTAACCCTCTGGATTCTTCAATTTCCTATCCCAAAGATAACACAACTTTCATATAGAGCAACATCTATTATATCCCACAGTCAAATAAAAAAAAAACTTCTGGCTAATATCCTGTTTACAAAAAAAAAAAAAATCAGTGTAGTACAACTGGGAAAGACTTTGAAAGAGAGGAAAACAAAAAGAATGGGCAAATGGTACCATCTCTCTTGCTCTGCATCAACAATACAGACAGCACCTTGCACTTTAATTGCCGTGGTACCTTGGTAATGGAAGGTCAGCCCACGTCTTATGAAGCTTCTGAAGTGTCTCACTTATGTGAGAATTTAACAAAAACACTGACTCAGTCAAAGATTCCTTGCCCTTTTAAACAAAGCTGAAACCTAGGAACAACGTATTTACTTTTCTTCATTAGTAATGAGCTACTTCCGGTAAAAGATGTAATTTTCCAGGAATTGCTTTAAGGGTGATGATTTAATAACAGAGACCAAAGTTATTTACTTACCTCCTAATTAACAAAAATTTGCAAAGCCTTATGGTTTATGGTACAAAACTTTGCTGAATTAGTATTACTGAGAGTTTATCTGGGCTCAGAGAAAAGAGAATTCCAATTCATTCATACTTTCATACCATTACTCACAAATATTTTCAACAAGTCATTAAGTGCTGTGTACAAGGTATTGAGGAGAGCTCACAAAACAGATGTCTTCCCCTGTTCCCTGGAGACTTTAACATCTTTTGGAGGTAATAGACAAATACATGGAAAAGTGGAGAATAAATAATAAGGAAATATTCAAAGAAGAAGAAGAGGAAGGAGGAGGAGGAGGTGGGGGGGGAGGGGAATGCGCTCTAACTCAGATTAGACAGGATGAGTAGGTGGGTTGAAGCAGCTTTGGGCAAAGAGCCAGAGGCAAGAAAGAAAAGCACATTCCAACTTTACAAAATTTAGTGTGCTTGACCTTGAAATCCAGAGTAGGTTGGAGACCACTGAGCTGAATGTCCAAGAAGCAGGTGGAAGCAAGATCATGAGAGCTCTTATAGATCATGTTAAAAAGATTCTTTTTAATCCTAAAACCAATGGGGAGCCACTGAAGAGATTAAATGAATGCAGTCAACATGCTTTTATTTGTGATCTATGAAGATTCCTCACTGATTTAAAAAAATGAGGAGCTCGAGTCAGTCTTGAGTAAGGGAGTGGCAGAGGTTTTAGATAAGAGAAGGGCAGGTCCTGGAATTTAGGAAAAGGCAGGTGGGAGCAATGTAGTTACAGGAAGTTTTCCTGTCTGCACACTCCCAGCAGGGGTGGGGGGGCCGTGTGTCCTTTCACGGTAACCTATCATATGGTCAAATGTCTGGTGTGTGAATGTACAAAATTAATCAGGTGTTTTCTGCAAGACTCCACTCACACATTTCTGTGCTGAGCACATAGCAAGGTATAGTATTTCCTCATTGGTTTGTTGCTTATCGTGTTCTTAGATATAAAATTATGCCCCCTCCCATCACGTGTCAACTACCGGTATGCAGGTTAGTTTCAGGACTAAGAAAACAGTCATCCATGTTTCCAGTCAATAAGACAGAACATGTAAAGGCAAGTTCTCAGCTAACCTGGAATACATTTTTTGAAAATCTAAGAAAGGCTGTACTGCTGAGGATAAATAAAGCATGTCACTGAGTCACCAAGATTTTATATCCATGCCTTAAGGAGAAAAGCAACCTTTAGAAAGTACGGATTTGTGCTTCTCTTTCCTAGCTAGTTACAGACCTGACTTCTGGTAGTAGCCATCTTGCAGCCATGAGAAAGGACGGTGGCGTAGAAAGACCAGCTGAGCCTGGTTTCCTGATAACATCACTGAGCTGCCTCACCAACTCTACTCTAGACTTTTGTTGAATGAAATGAGGAAATCCTTCTACTTAATGAAGGTTCTATTAGTTGATTTTCTGTTCTTTCCAGCTCAACACTCTTAACATCCTTGACTTCTATTGAAACTTCTTTGAACAATCATGTACCAAATTCTGTTGCTGCTCAGTATGTGGGATTCTGTGGTGATTTAATAACATGGATGAGAACCAGCAAGCCATTACCTCCAAAACCTAAATTTTGTTTGTTTGTTTGTTTGTGTTTAAAAGATTTTATTTATTTATTTGTCTCAGAGAAACACAGCGAGAGGGAACACGAGCAGGGGAAGTGAGAGAGGGAGAAGCAGGCTCCCTCTTGAGCAGGGAGCCCGATGTGGGGCTCCATCCCAGGACCCTGGGATCATGACCCGAGCGGGAGGCAGACACTTAATGACTAATGGCCCCCCACCCAGGGCCCCAACCTAAATGTTTTTAAAGTGACATGTGTCAAACCATCTACGAAGATACTAAACTACCTGATCCATGGGAGTTGTGTTATTACGAAAAAACAGCAGGAAAACAAAATGCAGAAAACTCTCCGCACACATGCAGGGCATTCTGGCCCCAATTCTTCTTTAGTCGAGCTTGACTGATCAAGTGTTAAAAATGACGGAGCCCTGATATTGAAGCAGAAGCAACACAGGGATCCAAGGGAAAGTGACTTCGCAGAAAAACAGAAGGGAAAATGTTTTGTGGACAATTTTAGGCACACTGAAGTTGCACAACAGTAAGTACTACACATACGCGTCACAAGTGTCAGTCATCAGGGACCGGACGGTTTACTTTAAGCAAACATAATTATGTGGGCTGAAGGCTGCAACAGCTATATTTATTCTAAGGTACAACCTGTTTGGCTGGCTTCAGATTTTCAGAGTTGTTTCTATGCACATGACTAGAAATCGTTTTAGGATATCAAAGACAGCAGATTTATATTTGTGCATGAGTGTATATTTATATTGTCATTTAAATGCATATAAACACAGCAAAGCACATCTTTCTGTTCAAGGAGATGGTATGTGAGTTTAACACAGTATAAGGATCCTTTGAGACTTCTTACTCCCACTTACCTGGAGAAATTCTGGGGACACCTTTCCTTCATTTCCTTTGTAACAGAATCTTTTAAAGTTAAGAAAGCCTTCTAAATGATTAATTTGTATAGTATGTGTAGGGTCTATACCTCGGACATTGAACTGAAAATAATGAATCACTTATGACATGTCTGCCACTGTGATTTTTCAACTCCCCGCAAACCACCTGTCGCTATGCACTTACTGATTCAAATTTGCCCGGAAAGACATTCAGGTCCAAAGCAGGGAGACAACACATTCACCGCAAGAACTAGAATGGTTTCGGCTGCCTAATCTAGACTTGGGTGAATTATTTTTTAAATCAGGATTGTTCAAATTGTTTGTTTGGACTAATTAAAATTGGGCAGAGGATTTCCAAATCCCTAATTCATTTGAAGACATATAGGCAATCTTTTCTCTAGAGAATCAAATTACCTTTTACCACATGATGAGTATAAAATTATCAGCTGCAAATCCAAGTTAGTGCAGTGCATGTGAATAAAAAGGTAAGATCAAAGTCTCCAGCTGATGTGTTTATTCAAAAGTATTAAATACATATAGTTATAAAAATTACCTGGGGAGTCTGTTTAAAAAGTCAGAAATTCTAATGCTCTAGGTCCTATGGTGGTGAGGAGGACCCAAAAATATGAATGTTAGTAGTAGCTAAATGATATAGGAGGTTCCTGTGGACCTCACTTTGAGAAACACTGGTCTATACTGTTCTAGATGCCAGGGACACAAACCCCATACAGCTCACTCTAGTGAGATAGACAAGTAAACAATTTTACGGTGCATTTTACACATCCAGAGAGGTATGGAGAAGACAGGAGAAGGCATCAAAATGTGGGCAGAAGGGTAATTCTCCTGCAGAAATAACCCCTTTTTTTCTCTAACCAGTAGAACTAGAGAATGGGAGAAGCATGGTGGGGACAAGCCTGAGTGGGAGTTGGTGGGGACAAGCACTGGGGAGTTTGGACTAATCAGCACAGGGTCAGGAGTAGGAAATGAGGGTGTTAAGATGAGGTACTATCTTGAATGACTTTTGTGCCTGCATGGGCCTAATTTTAACTTTTGACCCTGAAGGTACAGGAGGTCACTCAGGGTTGAAGCAGGAGAGGCAGAGTCAGATTCAATTTTAAGAAAGGCCGCCAGGCAGCAGCAACACAGAGGGCCTCGGGGAGGAACATAACCTGAGGGAGGTGGAGAGGCAGGTAACTAACTGCCCTTCTCCTCAAGAGAAAATGCCTGCCCTGGTGAAGACAAACAGGTGAACGCCATCCAGAAGGCAGTAACCTCTCACAGTACTCATTCCCTATGTTTATTGAAATGATTTCATCAGGGTGGAAGAACAGAGGTCTGAAAACAACTAACTTAATGTGGGAAGAGAGGCAAACGAGAAGAACAGATGAATCTTGAGTTTCTGGTTTGTCTGTCTTGGTAGCTGGTGTTAGTTCAATGGGTGGTGAGTAAAGAACTGGGAGTTCAGTATTTATTCCTAAGTAGTTAACGAGACTCTGTAGAACTTACTGGTAGAGATTGAAAGAGGGTATGGGACTTAGAAACGACTGGGCTGAATGAAGATACCTATTTGGAAGTCATCCATGCCTGAGTGGTGGTGGCTGAAGTCATGGAAATGAATAAGTCATCCAAGGGGAATACACTAAAGGTCAACGTGGGGCCTAACTGGGAGGAGGGCACCACCATTCAGTGGGGAGGAGGAAAAGAAGCAGCAAAGCATAAGAAGAGACAAAGGTAAAACGAGAACCAAGGAATGCTACGGGAAAAACATTAAAGAAAGAGGGTCAAGTGTCACAGAGCAATCAAGTCAGATAAGTGCTGATACAGAGAGTGTTCCATTGGGACCCGGAGTGCCTATCAGCGCCTCCTCTATGAATGATTCATTCATTTCTTCAACAAATATTTACCAAAGTCTCCTGAGTGCTTGGTGCTGTGCAGATAAACCTCAGGCCTCAAGGACAGTCTCATCCTACTTTGAAAGCATAGTGAAATCATTTCCATTTCCTTACAAAGGTTACGCTACATTAAGATGTGAACAGAAATGGAATTTGTATGCAGAGGAGATCCCAGGAGCCTGGGAGAAAGTAAGGAAGGGAAGAAAAGTCAAGGTCGCTTGATCGGCTCATCCTGGCCCTAGTTTCTGCTTACCCCTTTACTTAACCCCCCCCACCTAATTAGGAAGCAAAGTCCTAGGCTGGAGAGAAGTAATTGTTTCCCAATATGTTCTTTTGGTATTGAAAGAAGAAAATTAAGGCAAGAAAGAAAAAGTTAAAGACTCCAAATGAAACTAACATATTTCTGAGCCGACTACACTTCATAGAAACCTTGTCTCATAATTAATTAGCACTGATTAAACGTCTTTTTTTTTAAAGAACGAGCCTTTTCATTTTTATTACTCAACAAAGGTTCCATTTTGTTATTTAGCTTTCTGACTCTGCATGCGCCTTCAATGCTTTCACAATTTTCTGCTGCTCAATAAGGAAGGCACGTTTGAATTGGTCACATATTTTGCACACATGGATCCAACATAGGCCTTGTTGACCTTTAATTTTGTTTACGTCTTACAGTATGGAGTCCCAAAGTTGGTCTGGGCACACACCATATGCGGACTCTGCTGCCTTCCAAAACATCTTGGTATAGAGATTAACAATGAGCAGGGATTTTATCACCTTGGATTTGAGACAGCCTTTATTGGATATAGGCTACAGTGATAGCTTTGAGAGCCTACAATGATAGCTTTGAGATGTTGTATTGGAAGATAGCCTACAATGGTATAAGTCAAAGGCTGGGCCATGCTAAAGGCCTCTAGACACTGTCCTGATAACATCTGGAACAATGATAGAGTAAATCCTGTGGTTACTTCATTTATCCATTCACTTGTTCAGAAAATACTTCATGAGCTTCTGCTAAAGATTATAAGTATCAAAAAGATGAAGTCCTGGGGCATCTGAGTGGCTCAGTCAGTTGAGCAGTCAACTCTTGATTTCAGCTCCAGTGGTGATCTCGGGCCATGGAATAGGCTCCATGTTGGCCTCTGTGCTTGGTGTGGAATCTGCTTGAGATTTTCTCTCTCCCTCTGCCCCTTCCCCGATTACTTTCTATAAATAAATAAATAAATAAATAAGAAAGAAAGAAAGATTTGGGGGGAAAAAAAGATGAGGTCCTGGGTCAGGAGGGAAAAATACATACCTACATACATAGATAAAATCCTTGAGCTTGTGAAAACTACCTTCCCGTGGGAGATAGAAACCAACAAGCAACCCAAGGCTCCACGACAATGTGCTAACAATGTGTGTTATGTACAAAATCAAGGCACAGGAATGACAGGGCTTCATCAGCATGGTGATCAGGAAAGGCCATTCTTGCACGGAATAGAAATATATGAAAAAAATGTTTGAAATGATTAGGGAGAATCTTTTTGACTCATGACTGCTGCCTGGTTCTGATCCCTGCAATGTATTGCTTCTGTCAGTACCCTATCACTGAGACCTACCAGCGGCCAAGCTTGGTTAAAGCCCTCTGAGTCTTCTAATGAGTCATAACTATCACACATGGAAGAACTCTAACCATTAAGCTTGGTTAAAGCCCTCTGAGTCTTCTAATGAGTCGTAACTATCACACATGGAAGAACATGGTCAGTCATAATAAAATTATTAAGCAAACAGTGTGAAATCAGCTGATGGAGGAATTATTTCAAGCTATAAGGAGAGGCCTTTGGTAAGACTAGAACAAAGACAAGGATGGGGAATGGTGGGAGATCAGGAGGATAGCATTCCAGAATGAAGAAAGGGTATGAAACAAGGGCTAGAGAATGTTTGTCCAGAGAATGAGGATTATTTCTGATTGGATAATGTGTTCAATGTCTGAAAGTGATGATGTGGGAAATAAGGCAGAAGAAGGAGCCTGGGAAAGAACAGTGCAGGGCCTTGAATTCCAGGCTACAAACAGGTGGCCTTTCATTTTACTTCTATTCACTAACAGACCTGGAATGTGTAACCCAGGACCCTCCTTTATAAAATGTAGATGTAAGACTGGACGAAGAGGAAAGAATCACCTTAAGGCCATCAGAAAGTCACTGAAAATCATCTGAGCATGCCTAACGGAGATGTTTGAAATTGCAGCAGACTCGACTGTTGCTGAGACTTCCTAGGTGCTGCACCGAGAACCTGACCAGGATTTCTCCTTCAATCTTCAGATACAGAGGAGGAAGCTGTGAGGTTAAGTAAGTTGCCCAAGGTTACTGAACTAGCAAGTAGTAGTGTCCTGGCTTCAAACCAACCTCACTTCAAAGCCAAGGTCAGCATCGTGGAGGATGAAAATTGCAAATGAATTAGGAAATCTGAGTAGTCAGAGTCCCACGTAATGAAGCTCCATAAAGACAGTTTTGGGTCGCAGGATAGGAGTCCAGGCAAGAAGAGAAGGCACTACAAATTTAAAAATGGGTAAGCTCAGAGGCAGGTAAAGGACCTCGCGGGAAAGAGCCTACAACCCGATGAACTGCCCTGCGGGGCTCCCTCTTCCTTCCCGCCTCCTTTCCTCCCTCTCTGGCTTCCTATAATCAACCTCAATCATGGCCTCCTGGAAGAACAAAGAAGTAATCCTGTTCTCAGCGGGGTCTGTCCACACTGGGCACCAGAGGGAACTTAGTGTTCGGAGAAGATCCTCAAAGATGAGCAAGAAGTCAAAATATCAGATCTATGAAGAAATATCATAGGGAACTGGGAGAAGTCTGACCACAGTTTGGTATGAAGTTTCCAAAAAACTGACCTCTATCTTCATTAACATCACACAACCTCGATTAGATGTTAAAACTGTGAGTCCAGTAGAAAAAGGCGTCTTTCTTCTCAACTTGGATGTGGGGGTTAGGGTGTTAATTTAATCAGCATAATGTAAATGATGAAGTCTGGTTAATATGAAAGATATCTGTAGTGGGCTTCTTCAAAGCACTGATCAGGGAGACTGACTACACATTCACAAACTGACGGGAATCGACCCTAATACATTCCTGTCTCTCTATTAATGCTGTTTCACAGGGAGTCCTGCATTAGGGAAAATCAATATAGTACTTCTAAGTTTCATATTTAAGTTTACTCAATTATAAAGTTAAAGGCTGTGCTTACAGTTCTTCTGAGTAGAATTCCCACAATGGGTTTGTCTTTTTTTTTTTTAAGATTGTATTTATTCATTTGAGAGAGAGAGAGCGTGAGCATGAGTGGGGTGAAGGGCAGAGGGAGAAGCAGACTGCCTACTGAGCGGGGACAGCCTGCTCGGGACTTGATCCCAGGACTCCAGGACCACAACCGGAGGCATGAAAGGCAGACGCTTAACCAACTGAGGCACCCCGCGGTTTTTCTTTAACAAAAAATGTTCACTGTATGTTGAGTACGTTATTAAAGACATTAGAAATGTAAAGTTGTCATACAGTTTGCCCCATTATCCACAAAGCTAGGACTGATTACGTATTCTGTTGATGGACAGATATAGTTACCTAAATTAGGAGCAATCAGCACTTCCTCATAAACTGAATTATAGACTGGAGACGTAGTCCTGGAATCAGTTTATGAATATTTTCTTATTTACCCAGAATAACTAATTCTTGTAGGATCTGCCAGCAATCTCTAATTATACCAGCTGCACCCAACACCCACAACGAACAACGTTATTTTACCCTCTCAAAAATATTATTTTATCCTCTGAAAGCTGGCTCAAGGTCAGCTGTGGTTTTCTGAGTTTCATATCACCTTTGTGTTTCAGGTCATCAGATTGGTAATTTACTCGTTAGGCTGCTGTTTGAAGCCGAATTAACAAAATGAGCGACGATAACAGTCACACCATGTCCCCCTACAGAGCACAGAGAGAAGCTGGGAGAAAAGTGGAAATGAAGAAATAGGGCCTGAAAATGAAGTCTTACAACAGCCATGTCCAGATATCTCCAGAATTGTCAGTTAAAAAGCTGTGGGGGTACCTGGGTGGCTCAGTCAGTTAAGCGACTGCCTTGGGCTCAGGTCGTGATTCTGGAGTCCTGCATCAGGCTCCCTGCTCAGTGGGAAGTCTGCTTCTCCCTTATCCCTCCCCACTGCTTGTGCACACTCTCTCTCTCCTTTGCTCTTTCTCTCAAATGAATTAAAAAAAATAAAAACAATAAAAAATAAACTGTGTAACTCCCAAAAATGCATAAATCCTACCTTTCTTGGTCGGAAGGCCAAGGGTGCCATGGAAATATGTACACACATCAAAGCTTGGCAGTGTTACCTTTGTAACACTGGTGACACCTTTGTAAATTTTAAGGTTTGGTATTCTATGTATTACATAAGGTTTTGTTTTGTTTTGTTTCAATTTATTTGACAGAGAGAGAGGGGAAACACAAGCAGTGGGAGGAGAAGCAGGCTTCCCGCTGAGCAGGGAGCCTGACATGGGGCTTGATCCCAGGACCCTGGGATCATGACCTGAGCTGAAGGCAGACGCCTAATAACTGAGCCACCCAGGCACCCCTATATGTATTATATATAGTCAAGAAATATAATAAAATGAATTTCTTCGGTTTCCTTAGGAGACTGAAATCAAGAGAACTTCAGGTTAGACTTACAGGTTAATAAGGGTAAATTTTAGTTCCCTCCAGCCCTAGAATTCAGTGATTTCTTTGTCTTAGAGCCTGGATGACTGGCTAGTTGCCTTTAGTGATTTTCCATTTTATGGCTGCTTCCTCTTAAGAAGTTCAAAATTGTGATTAACTGTCTTTGGGCAAAGTAGGAAAGCAGAGGTCAAAGTCAATCAGAAATGGAGCAAATTCACCTGGAGAAGAGGACAGTTTAATTCTGAAGCATGAGCCTTGTTCAAGGTCTTAGGATCTAGCTTGACTTCTCTTTCTTCATGGCCTCATCAGAATAAAGCAAGCTAATATAATGTTTGTGCATTGGCATTAATGAGACATATATAAACTTAATCCCACAGACATTTACTGGACACCTATTATCTGCCAGACTCTGTGCCTGGTGCAGGATGCACAGTACTGAAAATGAGAGGCACCACTGTGAGCCTCACAGAGCTCGTTCTGTTGAAAAGGGGAGAGATAGACACTAACAAATAAAAATAACCCACATTAAAAAGAAAAACCACAAGCCCCAGATGGCGTTCTTAGGGCCAGGCCAAGTCACCAAACCCGGGCTTCATACCCAACCTGGCTGCAGTTTCAACAGCCACTAGAGATCTAAGTATTAAACTGACAATCAGGAATTTTCTGGTAAATACCAATGAAGTAAGCTATCACTCGGGCCTCGGCCTTTCCTTTCGTTTCTAACTCCTTCTTATATCCACCTTCCATTTTGTACAATTCAGAGCCCCCCTCTCTTTGATAGATGGGGCGCTGCCTGGTACTTGAATCACTGAGAAGAGCCAATTAGATCTTCAAATTTACTCTGTTGAATTTTTTTTTTTAAAGATTTTATTTATTTATTTGACAGAGAGATCACAAGTAGGCAGAGAGGCAGGCAGAGAGAGAGGGGAAAGCAGGCTCCCCGCTGAGCAGAGAACCCGATGTGGGACTCAATCCCAGGTCCTGAGATCATGACCTGAGCCGAAGGCAGAGGCTTTAACCCACTGAGCCAGCCACCCAGGTGCCCGAATTTTGTTTTTTAACACCGACTATGATGTGGTTTTGAGAGAAAACTCAGCCGAGTCCCGAGAGAGAACGCTCGTGGGCAGGGAGCCCTTGAAAGGGAGGACGAGAGCATCTCCCTAAAGTGCTGGCCTTGAGGAGAGTGAAAGATTCTGGGGAGAAGGAACTGCTTACTGGCAAGCCTCCAAACTAGTTTGGTTTTGGGGCGCCTGGGTGGCTCGGTGGGTTAAATCTCTGCCTTCGGCTCAGGTCATGATCCCAGGGTCCTGGGATTGAGCCCCGCATGGGGCTCTCTGCTCAGCAGGGAGTCTCCTACCCCACCCACCTCCCTCTGCCTGCCTCTCTATCCTGGGGCTCCATCCGAGGACGCTGGGATCATGACCTGAGCCAAAGGCAGAGGCTTAACCCACTGAGCCACCCAGGGCCCTATTTGAGAATTTGATACACATTTTTATCCTCATATGGGGCTCTGGGCTGTCAATATTTTACTTTCAGAGATAGGTAGACATGTGCAGAAAGTCGGTGACCTCCATAATATGCTTTTCCTTATTCAAATCTATTTTCCCTCCAGTTATTTTTGCCTCCTAAAGATGATTTTTTTTTTTTTTTTTTTTTGCGGGGTGGCTTACAAATACACTTTTAGAGAATAATCAAATCATGCATGTAAAAATGTTTGCCCTTGCCCTGCTGGCCTGGACCTTTTCTCTTAACATGTCTTACTCTTTTTCTCTTTTTAGAAATGACTTGGAAGAAAAGAAGGGAATGACTATGTAGTCAACCCTACTCCCTCCCTCCCTCCCTCCCTTCCTTCCTCTCTCTCTCTCTCTTTTTTTTTTTTTTTTAGATTTTATTTATTTATTTGAGGGAGGCAGCGAGACAGCGTGAGTGCAAGCAGGGGGAGGAGCAGGGGGAGAGGGAGAAGCAGACGCTCACTAAGCCTGGAGCCTGACTCGGGGCTCAATTCCAGTACCCTGAGATCATGACCTGAGCCGAAATCAAGAGTCGGACACTTAACTGACTGAGTCACCCAGGTGCCCGGCATTTTTTCACATTCCTAAACTAACTCTTCCCCCTTCCCAATTCAGGTTTGGCCAGTGCTGTCATTTTAGCACGTTGCCAGTCTCTCACATGACTAAAACAATCTCTATTATTGCTAAATTTTCATGGAGAAAACTCAGAACACAGCAGTTGGCTATAAACTTGTTTCTGATATCTAAGTGCTGGATGTGGCGTTGTCCTGTCCCTTCCCCTTCTTGGCAGAACATTCACCTAACCTGCCCCTTAGTCGTTAGGCATTTTGCGGGACAGCTCTGTCACCCTGGTTGCTTGGTATCACCACCTAACAGGTGGTGATGGTCTGGGACTTCCCTATTCCCCAGCTGCCACAGATGGGGCGAACTCACTCGCTCATTTACTTGGGAAGTGCTGCGTTAGCTCATGTGGCCTTTATTCCCTCTACCACTATGGAGATGGACAGAACTAGCACTTTCTATATGTCCCAAACTTGACTTTGTGTTTCCCAGGGAGTTGGAAGAGTGGGGAGTTTTTTCTTTTATTCTTTCTTTTTCTCCCGCAAGCCAGCGGAAGCTTGGACTCAGTCTTTATTTCTGCAACTGTTGCAATGATCAAGTGCTTCCTGGACCTCACTTCTAAACTTTGTGCACTTCAGTAGCAAATTCTAACCAATCTCTATCATTTATTCTGCTAAGAAGAACAGATATTGACTCTGAAAGTCTAGTTCTTTTTAATTTTTTGGATGGTTTTCTGCCTTCAATTCTGAGTACTTCTTCATTGCAACCAAAAGATATTTTTTTTTAAATGAATTCTTAAGGTTATCAACTGATACTCAAAAATCTTAGCAATGTTGGAGTGAGATAGAACATGTCCCTATTGCCCAAGTGCCTTCAATAATTACTTGTTAATTGCAATCCAGGGTCATACTTTTTAATGAATATATTAAAGTTTTCAAGATGTACCTAAAGTTTAATAAAATACAAAAAATACTGTGCATATTCTTTTATTATCCATTAAAGTCACCCCTTGAGCACCATAAAAATACCATAATTTGGTATGGCTTTTGGAATGACTAGTTTTTCTAATGTTTTTTAGACAATCTCTTTTATTATGACTTTAATAGATAACACGTAAGAGACATTTGACAACTTTTTGAGAGTATAATATAATATCCCTCTCTTGACTCTTCAAAGAATACAAAGCCTTAGGATCTCTTTCTATAAGTGGTTTGCAACTTGCTCAAAGAGCTTAAAATTTAGTCCGAACAAAATATTGACCTAAGTTCTCTTATCCCTATTGACAAACTGTTAAGTGTATGGGTTTTTTTAATGGCCCACCACCAGAATTAAAATTTCTCATTCAACTCATTCTCATTACTCTTGGTTTGGGAAAAACTCAATCCACAGGAACTGATTCACCCTGAAGAATGAATGACCAACAGCTGTCATTTTTAATCTTTAAAGCTGCATGGGTCAGAGCCTAGCAGCACATTAGAATCACCTGGAAAGTTTTTTAAAACTACAGGATCTGAGAACTGACTTTAAGAGCATCTGATTTGTCTGGGGGAAGGACTGGGACGTTGTATTTTTTTTTTTTTTTAATGAGGTGTAAGTTCCATTAGTTTCAGGTGTATGACAAGATGGGCCATTAGTATTTTTAAACAGTGCCCAGGTTAACTTTAATACTCAGCCCCAGAACACCTGAAGGACACTCACAATGTTCCTGAAGAACATAGCACAGTGGTCCACTGGAGACATATACTCAGAAAAGGATATGCCAGAAAAGCCAGGGGCTGGGGAAGTAGAAGATCTGAGGGAGTGCTACAGATACCCTGTCTTGAGAATCACTGTAATTCTTATAGAAGTATTTGAATTTTAGGAGTACAGTATTAGTGTTGTACTAGTATAAAAGAACCTTCTGGTGCATTGGAATTTTAGGTGAATTTCTACAAGAATTTTAGGTGAATTTAGACAAGAAATTCAACAGATGGGGGAGAATATACTTTGAAACAGAATGACAACCATATAGTTTAGCCCTGAGTTAGCCAGGCTTCACTTCCAACTTTTCCATAAATTGGTCGTGCTTCTCTGATCACCTTCCCTTGGCCCAATTCTGAACCAGCAACTTGCCCCCCAAATTTCCCACCTCTTTCTCAGTGGCTCAGGGGCTCTGGGAAAGTACCTTATTCGCTGACTGTCACCCATCCTTGTCTGCCCACTTATTAGTGGCATTATGGCTTCTTTTCAGCTCTTATCAAATATGACCAGTGCCCTTCATATCCCATAGCTCATTGGGATCCCTGTCACATTTGGCAGGCTGACAACGAAAAAAGAAACTTGATATGGATCGGAGAAATTCTTGGGTCCTTACCCAATTTCTTCCTCATTTGATGGAAATGCCTCCTTTTTCATTCAGATATCATAAAATTCCTGATTCTGAAATGAGTAGCTATTCTCTCTAATAGAAATGAAATTTTTTATTTTCAAAGGGATATTTCCTGATTGAATTACCCAAATGGGTATTATCATCCTAAAAGTAACAGGTCTTTTTTTTCTCTATTTCATCATGAAGTAAGTTCGTTCTCACATTCCCAGAGCCACCATTTCTGCTATAACAAGTGGGGAATGCATTTCTCAGCGGGCCCGGATATGGTGCTGCAGAGCAGGTTACTCTCATTTACCTGGAAAGTAGCTTGCTCATTCTAGAGACTCCCATCTCCAGAGAACAAGTTATTGTATGCAAACAGTTTCAATGGTGAACGTTAGATCTGCAGATTTCTTGTATGTGGATTTTTAAAGACATCACTATTCAAGGTGATTTCACTTAATTTATTGTATTTCAAAAATGCAGCAACCCTGATACTATAAACCAGTTTTACAGATGAGGAAACACGATCAGAGTGTATGTGACTTACATGGTGTATGAATTGCAGGGGGCAGGGCTGGGACCTGAGGCATATTCCACTAATGTTACACTCTTCTTACCATTTCCTAGATCTGTTTACAATAGCTAGGGACTAGACTTCAAAATCAAAAAGGTTTTGATTCCCTAGTGTGTGTGTATATATATGTGTGTGTGTGTGTGTGTGTGTGTATGTATATATATATCAAAAAGGTTTTGATGTATATATGTATATATATATCAAAAAGGTTTTGATGTATATATGTATATATATATCAAAAAGGTTTTGATATATATATACATATATATATTTTGTATATATATATTTGATATATATATCAAAAGGTTTTGATATATATATAGTATATATATATTTTGTATATATATATACACACTAGGGAGTCAAAACCTTTTTGATGTCAAATATATATATATATATGTATATATATATATATATATATTTAAGTTTTTACTTATTTAAGGACTCTCTACAACCATGTGGAGCTCGAACTCATGACGCCAAGACCAAACACTGCATGCTCTCCTGATGGAGCCAGCCAGGCGCCCCTCCCAGCTTTATATTTTAAGAAGATTTACTGCATTCCTAATTTTTACTCCAGGCAAAAAGATATATATTTTTTTGTTTTTCGTTTATTTTATTTTCTTATGGAGGTCCTCCATCATGCAGATTACTTAGCAAATTCCACTGGTGACTCTGGTGTGAGAAGAACTCCTGATAATTTAGCAGCACTTGACTGGTGCTAAAGAAGTGAAACTTGAAAATGCATGGAGCATTAGGGCGAGGGGTCTGATGTCACTGCTAGGAATCCTTCAGCAGCAGTTTGGCCAGAGGTCATCAGGTGTCATTTCATTCATTTCTGGGGATCTCTCCAGTCCAGGGACTGCATCCTGGACGTCCTGCCCCTTGTAGCAATGTCCTGGGTTACAGGAATTTGCCTGACCTGCTTAACAGGACTTAACAGGGTTCCTCTTGCTCCCATTCTAACTAGCATTTACGAACATTCCTTACATTCCCACCTCTGTGCCTGTCTAAACTGTGGAATCTCTGCCATTTGATGTCATTTGTCTACTCCTCAGTCTTCCTAAAGAATTTCTGGGCAACTAGTTAAATGAATTAATGTAACAACCAGGAAGTTCAAATCTTCAACAGTAAGAATGAACTCTTGGTCTCTTGATAATCAACCTGCGCCTTCCTCTCTTGGTTAGATCATGGCATTTCTTCATTCAGACTGGAAAAGTAAACAACATAATTACTGACTTTAGTTAATTCCTGCTTATTCCGCTTGGCTGGGAGCTTTGCTGGCTGTGTTGCCAGTTTTTCCAGTTATCAATCCTACGACATACCTATTCTTCAGTGTAACTCATCCTTAAATTGTGGTTTTACGTTTTGAAGAAGTATTATACCAACGCTAAATCTTCTAAAACATACTGTAATGGCTTGTCCGTTATCTATCAGACACCCTCCACCCGAGCATACACAAAATGACTTGTCTCTTTGTCAACTTCCATAGACCCTCAAATCTACCAATTAAAAGCTGATAACCTCTTTACCTACCCTAACCCTAACCCTAACCTATCAAGTGGGTAGTTCTTGTAGAGTGAACCATAATACTGTGTAAGGGACCTCAAACTCCTGATTCCAGGATCTGGTGAGGTCACATCATTAAAAGACAAAACAAACAAGCTCATTGCACCTTGCTAGATGTGGAATATCTTATTGATGTCAGCTCAAATAAATGGCAGTGAGATTTTCATAAGAACTAGACTCCAGTGTTGGTTTTTATTTGTCTTTACAATAAATATTGTTCTATAGGTAGTCAATAAATATACCTAATTTTTCTATTGATAGTTTTCTCCACATATAATACACAATATATAATACATGTCTTCCGAGTGCTTTGTTAGTTCAATTATTCTTTAATGGCACTCCTAAATCTGTACAGAAGGTAAAAAAATTTCATGCTCTGATTCCATGTTTTGCATTTATAGACTAAATGCCTACCAAGTTCAGAAGAAAAGAGCTAGGTTGTATAGGAATGCCCCATTCCAAGAAATGTCAGCCATTCCTTAGGATGCCTAGAACTTTTCTACTTAAAGGGTGGTAGTGATCAGCACCATTAGCATCATCTAAGAATCTATACATTTACATACTGATTTCCTGAAAACGAGTCCACATTTATCAGGATTCCCCAGAGGACTTGGATGCATAGTAAAATTGGAGCAATACTACGTTAGAAAATTTAGCTTTCTATCAAGAAAACAATAACAACATGAACAAAAATAAGTCATTTTCATAATATAAGAAAATTGATCTTGAGAAAATTTTAAGTCAAGGAACTGACATAGCAATTTCAAAGCAAAAATACTGATATCTGTCATAGAGGTATTCTCCACGACCCACTAGATACTAACAATACAGTCGGTCACTTTCTGTTACAGATAAAAATTAGGTAGTTCCCTGCATTTTGATTCTACCCCCAATCCATAATCCTTATGTAGGTACTTTTATAAGAAATGGAGAGGCATGGGGAGTAGTTATGAATATTTAGATACTGGAAAAGATATCTTTCACTGTAAATCAATAAACTAGGCAAGATGCCTATAGTATATTCATATAATATAATACTATTCTAGCCTTAAAGTCATGTTTGTTTACATCTATTTCCAATTTTTTGGTGATGAACATTAACATTTTATCAAAATACCCCTCATTCTCCTAATAGAACTGGAATAGTCAACCAACAGTGAAGTGATGAGCCCCGGAGAACACAGAAGACTCATGAGGTCCTTCCTCAGTAGTCAGTGGTGGCCCTTCTCTTTCCAACCTTACACTGGTACCCAGTCTGCAGAGAGGATCCTAATTATAATGAGCTGGGGTGGATGCAATTAGTGTCTCCCTACTTGGGTATTGCACAGGAGTGATCATTGCCAATAAAAATACATTTCGTAGCTAACTCTTTAAACAGAGCCTCTTGGCTTTGAAAATTGAACTAATTCCAAATGGAACAACTGTAATCACTATGAAGAATGTCTGCCAAGAAATACATTATTAAAGATGGAAATTCCAGCACCTCAAAAGATCTAATTTTAGATGCCGGAATCCATCGATGGTTGAAATCTTTCTCTCTTGTCTTGTCACCAGGCAGTCACCTCCCTCCTTTTGGTCTGACTTGTATTCTCTGCATCAGTTCCCAGAAGTGCATTAAAATCCTCATCTGAGGAAGCTGGTGTCCAGCATCTGGCAAAGCAAGAGGGTTCATGCCAGGTAGAGCTGGAATTCAGGGAGGTTCAGGGCGGAGAGAAACGTCCTGGCAGAGAGAAACGTCCTGCCTGGGACAACAGAACAGACACAGTATAGTTCAACAACATGGGGGTTAGACAGGCCAACCCCCTGTTGCAGTTGGAAATCCATGTGTTAACTTTTGACTCCCCCCACCCAGATTTAACTACCAATAGCCTACAGCTGAAAGGAAGCCTTACTTATAACATAAACAATTAACTTTGGGAGCCTCAGTGGCTCAGAGGGTTGGAGCCTCTGCCTTCAGCTTGGGTCATGATCCCGGAGTCCTGGGATCAAGTCCCGCATCAGGCTCTCTGCTGGCGGGGAGCCTGCTTCCTCCTCTCTCTACCTACCTGTGATCTCTGTCTGTCAAATAAATAAATAAAATCTTAAAAAAACATAAACAACGCATATTTTGTATGTTATACGTAATTAGATGCCAAATTCTTACAATAATGTAAACTAGAGAAGAGAAAATGTTTACTAAGAAAGGGAGAGAAAATACACTTAGAGTACTGTACTTTTATTTATGGAAAAAAAAACTGTATGTAAGCATACTCACGCAGTTCAAACCTGTGATGTTTTAAGGTCAACTGTATAGAAAAGAGATATGAGGCAATTATGATGAAGACAGAGCTCAGAGAACTGGCAGGAGTAAAGAGGAAAAACAAAAACCCAGCCAGCCTCCTGGGACCAAGGCAAGATCTTTTTCCAGCTGAGCAATCCCAACCCTCATTCCACAAGGTGAGAAACCCAAATATAATGGATATCCAGACAGAAGGAATCCTGGCCAGCGGACCCTACTCAGGACACAGATAGAAGAATGCCACCAAGACCATTCTCAAACTGAGTCGTTTATCATAATAAGGGCGTCCGGTTAGGTTCTAGAGAATGAATCAGTCTGTCCACCTCGAGATGATCATACATGAGAATGACGACGATGAGAAAGAAACACAATTATAAGAGAAAAAAACTTTTTGGAATAAAACAAATGTGAATATATGAATTCTATGTGGACCACTTTCTAATGTTTTCCTGTTAAAGATGTTTACCTGTCTACATAGAAAAATTTCCACTTGGGAAAAGACCTACTACGCAGAGTATTTTTTTTTTAAGATTTTATTTATTTATTTGACAGAGATCACAAGTAGGCAGAGAGGCAGGCAGAGAGAGAGAAGGGGAAGCAGGCTCCCGGATGAGTGGAGATCCCAATGTGGGGCTTGATCCCAGGACGTGATCATGACCTGAGCCGAAGGCAGAGGCTTAACCCACTGAGCCACCCAGGTGCCCCCACAGAGTATGTTTTAAGCACCCCCAAATGGATAAACGAATTCATTATTTGGAAGACTAAATCTTATAGACTTGAGAGCTTAATGCTTTCCTAATCAAATTCTTAGATGAATTTTTATTTTTTCTTTAAAACGAGCACATTGTGGGACGCCTGGATGGCTCAGTTGGTTGAACGTCAGCCTTCAGTTCAGGTCATGATCCCAGGGTTCTGGGATCCAGCCCCTGAGTTGGGCTCCCTGCTCAGCGGGAAGCCTGCTTCTCCTCCCTCTGTCTGTGCCTGCTGCTCCCCTGCTTGTGTCTGCATGTGCTCGCTCTCTCTGTCAAATAAATACATAAGATATTAAACAAAACAAAACAAAAAAAAAGAAGACTTTGGGATGGGAGATGCTGGATTTAATACCTACCTCTGCTGCTTACTAGCTGTATCATTTTTGGGAGCCTACTTATGTCTTCCTTTTTTAGTTTCCTTATCAGTAAAAAGGAGAAAATAAGAGTTGTCACCTGGGAGTACAGTGAGGATTCATCTACTGGATTGTGCAGAATGCATTCAGTGGTCCACGAATGAATATTCATCTTATTAGAGAAATTGCAGCAGTCAACAAGAAAGTCATTACCTGGAAATAGGAATATCTTTAAATTTTAAACTGTATGGAAATCCTAGTGATAAAATAGAGACTTATCAGGGGCGCCCAGTGGGCCCAGTCAGTAGAGCATATGTGATTCTTGATCTCAGGGTTGTGAGTTCAATCTCTACCTTGGGCATGGAGATTACTTAAGGAAAAAAAAAATCTTAAAAATAGAAAAGGGAGATTTAGCTAATGCAGGGTAACAGTAAAATGAATATTCATCTGAGGAGTATTTGAGTCTAAATAGTTGATGCCTATTGATTTGGACTCTTGGCACTCCCACATGCCCCCAAAATATTTTTAAAGTTTAATACTGATAGATCGTACTATAATAAGAAGCAGCTTTCTTTAGGCACTACGGATAGGTCACACCTTACCTCACTCATCCCAATCCTGATCATGGACCCTTCTCTTCACAGATCATTGACTAAAGACACCATCAAAGAGGAAGTTGTTGAGGAAAAAAAATTCATCCATCCTAATGGATTCTCATCAGTTATTTCCCTGGCATTATTTTACACTGGCTATCATCACACTGTTACAGTTATAAGACCTTTACCTGCTTGAGCCTCACCTCCCTATTACCCAAGATCAGGATCTCCCTTGTTTAGAAAAGAGTAAAGCATCGTCTCGAGCAGAGAGAGAGAATTGTCTCAGGGAAAATACTGATAGTGCCATGCCTGGCCTTTCTGCCAGGCAATGAGTGCTTCTTAATACCAGGTTGTCAAACTCTGGGTATGTTTGAACATAGGAAATTCCTGGAGATCTTGTTAAAATGCAGATTTTGATTCAGTAGGTCTGGGGTAGTGCCTGAGATTCTATATATCCAACAATGCCCCCAGGGATGCTATTGGTCCACGCAGAGATCATGCTGATAAGTGGTGAGGGTGGAGACAATTAGGTCACAGGTGTGTGTGTGTGTGTGTGTATGTGTGTGTTTTAGACTGCTAAAAATATTTAAGGAAATTTTAGATGAAGGGGGAAGCACGTTCTTACCCTGTCCTAGAAACCTTATTTCAAAACGAACATTTGGTTCTTTCCAAATTTGCTTTTTCGAATTGGCAAAGACAATTTTTTGTCTTTCAAAATGAGGATGGCAGACTTGTGTGGCCCTCCCATGAATAAGGATACCGGTCTAGTAGAGAGCAAAGAGGACATAGTAGATGATGAATTACTTCTCTGTTATGCCCTTGATCACTTTATAAAGTCACGGTCAGCCCATGTTGGTTTGTAAGTAGGCAGCCAGAACACTGACAGGTATGAAGAAACAATTACAAACAAAATGTGTATTAGGAAAATGTCCTGGTGTCATGGAGAAGATTTTCCAAAGTTAATAATAATAGTAATAGAAATAAGTAACTATGATTACAGTAAAAGTAGAAATATACCATTCTGTAGAAAGTAGGTGGTTGGTATTACTTCTGAGACCTTACATATTACTCTATTTCCTACACAAAGTATTTATCTTTGAAACAGAATGACAGCATTTACCACCTACAGATCTCTCTTGAGTGCCTTACACTCTGATAGTGGGATAATTAAATAGATAGTTATTAGATGGTAGGGTAAAACCTAACTGATAGTGGAATAGGAAGAGAAATACTATCTGTAGAATTCTTAACATTCATTCCTTGACATAAAATCCACAATGGTAGGCAGGTGAAAATGCCAGGTAAAGAAAGTAAAAAGTAATAAATGCTCCTTTAAGATTCATAAACTGTTGATACATTTTATCCTCCACATGAATCTCATTCTCAAAGTACGTAATTTTTCTTTTTAGTGTTTTGAAAATTTAAAACTTTAAACCTTATGCTTCCATGTAAATAGTTAAGTGAGAAGTACTGTAATCTTCCCGTTTTTAAGAGTGGTTTTACAGATTTAAACAAAGCTAACAAATCTTTGTTTAAGATGAGATCCACTGAATTTTCCAATGCCATTCCTGAAATAGCTCTAGAGATGGAATAATGGGCTGTTTCTTACTTTGTAGTTTCTTAATGCAAAGTAAGCAGCTTTACAAGGCTTAGCTATCTCCACTGACCTAACAGCATTCTTTACCTCATTTGCAATGAAACAGAAATAGTTTTCTTTTCCAATCACAATTTTATTCTAAAGCACAGACTTATCTACTAAAACTACCAATTCCTCTTTTACTCAGAAAAGTTAAGAAATGTAAAAGATGCTAGGCATTGTCATCAATATTAATTTCTTCAGCTTAACATCTGATGTGCTCCCCCAGTTATTTTTTTTAATCATCAAACCCAAAGTCTGTCTGAATTTCTTTTAAAAAAATCATTCATTCACTCATTCATTATTTACTTATTTAAGTGGGCTCCATATCCAACGTGGGGCTTGAACTCACAATCTCGAGATCAGAGTCCCATGATCTACTGACTGAGCCAGCCAGGTGTCCCTCTGTTTGAACTTTTTATCAGCTGCCAACTTCTGTCTTATGCTGTCACCGCTGGGTAGACAAGATGGCTCAGTGCCGCATGAACGAGAAGCAGCAACGTACTGAGCAAGATGGAGAACCGTGTGCCATGACACTCTCTAACCCTAAAACTCCCTGTCTTTTTTGTGATACAACTTGGAGGAGAAATGTTATTCTAGCAGCTGGAAAGACAAACATGTGGTTGAAGGAGAAAAGACAAGGGCTTTCCAGAAAAAGGGATCTAAGCTAAAATCCAGCATGTTTGACAGTTACTGATTCTGTGACTGGGCCATAGCTCTTTCATCAGGAGAATGGAGATACTATCCTCCTAGTAGCATTATTCTGAGAATTGAGTAATGTATTCTAAACACATGATAGGTACTTAATATACATGATAGGGACGTAATATACTTTACTAACCCCAATATGTTTTCAGCAAATTTTGAGTACAACTGGTAAACGATTTTAAAAATTCCATGAAAATATGATTTTGAAGTACATATGGAACGTGTTTACATATGAGAAAACTTGTACTTCTTAATGTCTTTCAAATGGCAAATTATTATAATTGCTTGCTCAAAATTAAATAGTGATCCTAATATATTTATTAATGATTTTGTGGTTTTAGAAATGTTTACATTTAGTCACAGAGTATTTGATATATCATAAAAAACTTATCTAAAAATATTGGCACCAAAAATTATTAGCTTGGGGGACTAAGAGTATAGGAAATGTTCTATTTATACCAAAACTTTGTTTATAATAGAAAAAAAACTATAAATCTACCCAAATATTTAAGAGCATTCTATCACACATCAGATAATATTTTACCAAATCAAAGTTTTAAAATGTATATCATGAATTTCAAGATTTAACTATGCCAAAGGCATACATTAGAAGACTTATAATTTTTTTCTCTAACACGATTTCATTCTTTCCAGACAATAAGAGAGACCCAAGTTGTCCTAGTTCCTATATTCATATCTGAACCCAGAGACAGCTCAGTACACCATGAAGGAATAGATCCGTATTGCCCATATGTTTAAGATGACCAGAATCACTTGAGCAGATAAACAGACCCACTTGTTTCTAGTATCTTCCTAAATCACAGGTTCTCATTACTTCATCTCCTGGGGAAGATTTAAACCTCCTGATCCCACCTCCAGAGATGCTAAGGTGATTGCTCAGGTGATTGTAAAAGCTTCCCAGGTGATTACTACGTGGGAACTCATGCAAAGAACCACTATGCTCATTGTTACGATGCTGTGTGGGAATAACGAAACACACAGGTGGTGAAAAAACTGAACAAACATTCTCTTAGGAAGAGTGCCTTACTGGGCATCCCTCCAAACACGCCTGTTTTCCTTTCTGTGAATACCTACTGAAGAGACAAAGACAGGGACAGAAAAAGAAGAGGAAGACAAAAGAAAACTAGAACCTGCTGGAGAGTTAAGATTCCAGAAGAGGCACCTTGAAGATTCCAGAGACTGGCCGTTGCTACGGAACACGGCATGGTTGGTAAAATCTAAATAATCGGGGAATGTTAAGATGCTTTCTGGAGTGTGAGACACGTCAGGAAAGAGGATTAAGGAACAAGTGACCTAGACTTAGGATGTGAGTCTCCCCGAAGGACCGCTGCTGAGGGGATAAGGAAAGGGAAGGGCTTGTCTAAGATGTCCACGCCCGGCTGTGCTCCGTCTACCGTTTTACTGACCTACATGAACAGGCAGGAAGGGGCTTCCCTGTGTGATGAAACACAGGGCTTCTTTTTCAGGAAAGAAGAGACAGAGGGATTGAATTAGTTTCTTTGAGCCGTTTCATACTTCCTTGGTTAATTAAATAAACATTTGATTAATAAGTGTCTGCCTTGGAATAAAATACATCACCAAAGTAAAAACAACATTCACATGGAAAGCACAAGATTATTCCTAAAAATCTTTCATGATAGTCCGTGGCTGGACACTTGAGACTAAAGGAAGCCATAGTAACACTGGTAAGAGATGCCTGTTCCTCACTCACTTCATTGGTCTGTAAACACCCTGTGCAAACTGGCCAATCCTTCTTACGATCTGTCTTTTGGGAAGATTTGGAGAGGAGAGTGGTCCAAGAGGAGAAGGCAGGGTCCCTCTAGGCTCCTTGTGAAAAGGACAAAGCCTAGGTTAGAAGGGAGTAAGAGAAAGGCTCAAACATCTTATTCATCGCTAGTATCAAATAACCACCAACTTCACTTCACTTTTTCCCTCCCCAAGTGATGGCTAACTGAAGCATAATGGGAAAATAATTTGGCATATGCAATGTGAAGTACAAATATCTGGTTTGAGCAGATCAGATACCAAAACTACTATTACATAGTATTTGGGGAGGCAGGTCAGGGGCAATGAATGAGTAATCTGTAAGGTATTTCTTAAAGATATTTTACCTTTCTCTTTTTAAAAAGATTTTATTTATTTATTTGACAGAGCGATAGCACAAGTTGGCAGAGAGGCAGGCAGAGGGCGAGGGACAAGCAGGCTCTCCACTGAGCAGGGAGCCCAATGCAGGGTTCCATCCCAGGACCCTGGGATCATAACCTGGGCCAAAGGCAGATGCTTAACCCACTGAGCCACCCAGGTGCCCCCATATCTTACCTTTCTTTGAGAAGAAAACCAACAGTGATCCAATAAGCATTTCCTGAGTGCCAAATACCTCAAGGAACTACCTATCTGCTACCTATCTGCTATGGAGGATATAAAAACATATTGCAGAGTTGTACATGTTGAATTAACCTGACACTTTGTTTCATTCTGTTGCTAAGTAAATTTTTTTTTAAACAAAGGAAGTAGGAAGTATATATACTCATGAAGATATGAAGTGGACTAATAGTCAATGCTTCATACTGTGACATCTAATTACGAATCCTTTTCTGCGAACAGGAATGATTAAACAAACTTTTCTGATAATAGGAAAACCAAAGTTCATGCATATATTCACTGAAAACTAGGTTTACCAAGCTAGTTAATTATGCTTTAATGCACAGTGTAAGAAAATCTTTACATTATTTTCTTGTACTTATTGACAATTTGACAAATTTATTAATACATACATTACTTACAAAAATTTAATCACAGTGTACATTTCTATTTTACTTTATATTAGATAAGGGTACATCTTTCCATGTCAGTACATATTCACCCATGGAAATAAATGTAAGGTTGCATAATGGACCATTGTATGGATGGATGGTCCATAATTTAACCCCATTTTCAACTTTAAACCAAACATGAGGTAACTCACTTTGTGCCACTCATGGAATCACCCTACACATTCCTTTCCCTCTAGTTTATTTACTGAGACAGAAACACAGCTCTGATGAAGAAAAACTTCACATGCATTCACATTTTTCTGTTTCCCAGAGGTACTATCAAGAATTATCAAGAGCCAGGACAAAATTTAACAAATACTCTCAAATTAATGACCAGGAAGTCGGATAATACGTTAAGTTGAACAAATAGTTATGACTCACAAAATCTTAACCTCTGCTCTAATACTAAACTCACTTGGCATATCTATTCTAGTCACTTCCAGACTGACTTTGAGACCTTACACCTTTTTTTTCTACTTTACCTGTAAAACGGAGACAATAATGTACCTGCCAGAATGATAGTGGTACTGGAATATTGGACACTTTATTAAAAAATGTTTTCCTTGGGGTACTTGGGTGGCTCAGTCTGTTAAGCATCTGCCTTTGGCTCAGGTCATGATCCCAGGGTCCTGGGACTGATCCCCGCAGTGGGCTCTGTGCTAAGCAAGAAGTCTGCCTCTTCCCCTCCCTCTGCTTGCTGCTCCCCCTACTTGTGCTCTCTTTCCGTCCAATAAATAAATAAAATCTCTTAAAAGTTTTTATCCTTTATTCAATCAACAAACTGTTATCAAGTGCCTACCATATGCCAAGATACCAGGGCATACCCAGGAGAACAATACAGATGAAACCTTTTTTTTTAAAAAAATATTTAATTTATTTATTTGACAGAGAGAGATCACAAGTAGGCAGAGAGGCAGGCAGAGAGAGAGAGGAGGAAGCAGGCTCCCTGCCAAGCAGAGAGCCCGATGCGGGAACTGGATCCCAGGACTCTGAGATCATGACCTGAGCCGAAGGCAGAGGCTTATTAACCCACTGAGCCACCCAGGCACCCCCAGATGAAACCTTTTAATCATAAGGGATGTCTAAGACAGGGGACCACCAGTCAATAATATAGGTGAGGACAACAATAATGATTTGATGGCTAAAGTTATTTTGCTTGATTGTATGAAGAAAAATAAACGTTTTCTCATTTAAATTGGTGAGATTTCATTTTTACTATAAAAATAATACATGCAGGGGCACCTGGGTGGCTCAGTGGGTTAAGCCTCTGCCTTCGGCTCAGGTCATGATCTCAGGGTCCTGGGATCGAGCCCCACATCGGGCTCTCTGCTCAGCGGGGAGCCTGCTTCCCCTTCTCCCTCTGCCTGCTGCTCTGCCTACTTCTGATCTCTGTCAAATAAATAAGATCTTAAAAAAAATAATAATAATACATGCATATGGTAAAAAATAAAAAAGGTCAAGTAATACAGGAAAAGTACAAAGTGAAAGTCAAGTCTCCTTCCCATTCCCATGGATTCCCAATTCCACTCCTCAGATTTTTATACATATTAGTATATAATATATACATATGTACTTTTAAAAAGTCATATTTCATTTTTTAAAGTGTATTTATTTAAGCAATCTCTACACCCAACGTGGAGCTCAAATTCCTGACCCAGAGAGCCACCCTCTCCAATGACTGAGCCAGCCAAGTGGCCCAGGAGTCCTATTTTAAATACTATTGTGTATCTTGATGTTTTTCATTTACGACAATGTATCTTTGAGGTCTCTTCACATCAGCACTAGAATCTACCTTAGTCTTTTTAACAATTAATAGAGAATGCAAAATTAGCTTCCAAAAGGGCTCCCCAAAGTACAGGAATTTATACTTCCACCAACATTGTCCCACACTCTCTAGCCTTGAGATTGCTCAAAAAATTTAATCTCTCATAACTGAAAAGGTGAAAGTGATACCTCATTGCTGTTTTATTTTGTAGTTGCGAATTCATTTAGACATTTTTTTTTATTTTTCCTGAAAGACATGGCTAAGAAACATTTCCTTTGTTATGAACTTCCAATTTATGCCTTTTACATACCATATTATTGAGTTATTTATCTTTTTCCTACTAATGTGTAAGACCTCTTTTAACAATGGAAAAATTGGCACCTCAAGGAAAACAAAATTTAATGTGTGTGTGTGTTTTTTTTTTTTTTTAACAACACATGACACAGATGCATATAACAATTGAATTGCCTTTATCTTTAACAGTGTACCTTGTCTTGATCTTTCTAGGATAGCACTTAGGGCTTAACATTGTTCATTTTACGGTTTCATAGTATTCCATGGCTTCAATGTGCTGTAATTTATTAAACCATTTCTGTATTAGAAGGTACCTAGACTGCCCTTAATTATTTGCTATTACAACCAGTGCTTCAAAGAACGTTCTTGCACCTGCATCTTTAGGCACACATTTTAGGGGAGATCTGTCCTGGGGAAAACCTATGTATACTGAAAAACTTTGGCAGATAACCATATACTCCATAGTTAACTTATTTACGGTCTATCTCCTGCTACTAAAATGTAACCTTCATGAAGGCAGGGATTGAAAAATGGTATCTTATTAAATAATTTGTACAGCTCTGCCATTTTACAAGTTTGGATCCATACCAACTTCAGGGAGTAAAGTTTCAGATATTTTTAATCTATTCAAATTATCCTCTCTAGGCTTGTTCTAACAATAAAATACTGAGAACATCCATGTTGCCCATATGTTGTTACAATGTGTGTGGACTTTTGAAACACACTACTTTCTGCAGGGAGTTTAACTAGAGTGGAAAACGACAAGTTGCTTCATGTGAAACACTGAGCACAGTCACGCATCAAATAAGAAGTTTAGGATATTGGTATACAGAGAGGGAAGGAACTGAGTATCTCATACACTCACTCTTTAAATGTTGTAACTATTGTTTTCTAGTCAGTAGATTCTTGGGCCTACTGGAAAACTGGTAAAACGGTACCTCCGACACAGTAGATCGGTGTTAAGATAGAATTCAAGCCATTATCCAGTACTACCAGCAAAGCGCGTTGCTTTATGAAAGAATGCCATCCCCTCTTACAATGTCTGTAGGAATGTATAATGCACAGTCATCATGGAGGCATGCAATTCAGTCCACATGTTTCCTCCAGATCTGTATACACGATCTCTCCAATAATTAAGCGTTGCAAACAACACAAATGTCCACATCACGGAGGACTGCAGCTTCGACAACAATATACAATTCAAAAGCTCTTCTTATGGAAATGAATTATATATGTACGTGTGTATCACATATGTTTAAGATGTGTTAAGTGAAGAAAGGGGATACAGCACATTATCTATCAATACTACCATCTGTGTCTTTACAATTAGAAAAAAATAATAGTCAATCCCTGTTTTTTTGCAGATTCTGTATTTGCAAATTTTCCTACTCACTACAATTTCTTTTTAAAAATATCTTATTTATTATTTATTTGAGAGAGAGAGGATGAGCAAGGGTGGGTGTGGCGGGGAGAGCAGAGGGAGAGGGAGAAGCAGACTCCACACTGGGCACACACATGCTCAATTCCACGACCCTGAGATCATGACGGGAACAGAAACCGAGAGTCCGAGGCTCAATCGACTGAGCTACCCAGGTGCTCCTGAAATTTATTTCTAACCCCAAAATCAATACTCACACCACTTTCATGGTCGTTCGTGGAAATGCACAGAATGGCCAAAAAAATGTGAATTAACTGACACAGTCACATGTCCAGCTAAGGTGCAGCAAGGCAATGTTCTCTCTGCCTCTTGTTTCGCCTCATACTGGAAAGAAGTACGCCTTCAAGATCTAATTTACTACCATGTCTGTTGAATTTGGTGGCTTTTTCTTAGTGACTTCACTGTTTAAAATGACTTCCAGTGCTGAAATACTGTCTGATGTTTCTAAGCAAAGGCTGTGATATGTCTGATGGAGAAACTTTATGTGTTAGATAAGCTTCATTGAGGCATGCATTGCAGTGCTATTAGCTGTGAGTTCAATGTTAATGAATGAACAATATATATTAAATACGATATCTTTAAACCGATAGAACCATAAAACAAGGTTAAGTATTAATCAGTTGTCGAAAGTGCTCAGGAGCTCTCAGGAACCTAATATGTGTAATGGTTTTGCATTTGATAATTCGCTGTTTGTGGTGACTTTATAGAACATAATGTTCTGTACATGCATAGAATAAAGCTGTAAGGGTACACTGGTTATCTACAGGGTAGGGCATTGTGGTTTGCAAGGGGATATGTTCCTTTACACTGGATATCCTTTTCCATGCATGCCCATGTATAATGTTTATTTTTATATCATGCCTATTTTTAATTACTTTTTAAGAAATAAAAATTAAAGTTAAAAATAAAGAAGAAGAATGCTAACAGTAAGATGTTAAATAAATAGTTTCAGGGACTATCCACAGCCGAATTATAAAGATAATAGACAACAAATTACCCAACTGTCTCTTGTTTTTAGTTAAACTCAGTAAAGTCTTAATATGGTTATTTCAAGGACCTGTAATGAACTGTTTTTCTGAATATAGATATTTTGGAGAAATTTTTCCCCCAGAATTTTTTTTTTCCCATTTTCCCTCTTATCTCCCTGCTGCAAATACAAAATAGGAGCTCTTGAAATGTTTCTATCTAGACTGTGGACTAAAGGCAAACTGAGTTACATTTTGGTTAAAGAAACATCTATGGGTGCCTGGGTGGCTCAGCTGTTAAGCATCTGCCTTTGGCTTAGGTCACGATCCCAGGGTCCGGGGATTGAGTCCTGCATCAGGTTCCCTGCTCAGCGGGAAGCCTGCTTCTTCCTCTTCCTGCCACTCCCCCTGCTGTGTTCCCTCTCTTGCTGTGGCTGTCAAAAAAATAAAAATCTTTTAAAAAAGAAAGACAGACCTAGTGGTAGTCTCTCCACCTCACTGAACATGTTTCGACTTCTACTGTTAACACCTTAGTTCTTTTATCAAAGCAGCTCCTTTTGGGGCACGTGGGAGGCTCAGGCTCCTTCACCAGAAACTTGCAACACTTCTGCTCTCAGCAGGAGTGAATCTGCCTTAAGATGAAAACTTCACAAGGATGAATGCTTAACCACGGGAACTAACTGCAGTGCTACAGAAGTAACACAAGCTTAGAATCTGGTTTTACAACTCCATATGAAGAACATGTTTTAAGGTTCCCCAAACGCGATGCATGACGTAGTAAATTCTACTCTTTACTGAAGTTCTACTCCATGCCAGGCACTTGATATACATTTCCTAATTAGATCCTCACATCTCTGAAAAGCAGTTCCCGTGATACTCATTCAAGTCAAGGAATACGAGTCTTGAAGGGGTGAATAGTGTACTGAAGGTCATCCTGGTAGTAAGTAATGGTAGAGCTAGGATTTAAATGAAATGTTCTGTGTCCAAGGCTGTGCAGAGAAAAACTGGCTTCCTGTGACCAAATATGAACCCAATCATATAGGTAAAAATAATACAGAACCACAGTGAGAATACAATGAACTCCAAACAACCAAACAAGACAAAAATGTGCAATCAATATCTGAGCAGTGTTTGGAAACAAAACAGAAAGCAGAAGCCAACTCTGGTGCCAAGCCACAGTTCATCTGATGAAGGCTTTGTATTGATTACGTCCTGCCTGGGACATTCTTCCTCCAGATGCTTCCAGGGCTAGCATGGTCGTTTCATTTGGTAACATCTCAGATGATAGCTTTTCGAAAAGTCTTCCCTACCAGCCCCCCAGCCTTGGCTAAAAACATGGGGCTCCATGTGGCCCCTGGTTACTTCCTATCACACTGTTATTTTACTTTCACTGTAACACATATCAACATCTAACATTATTTTTTTTTTAAGATTTTATTTATTTATTTGACAGAGAGAGAGGAAGGGGAGCAGCAGGCAGAGGGAGAGGGAGAAGCGGGCTCCCCGCTGAGCAAGGAGCCCCGATGTGGGACTTGATTCCAGGACTCTGAGATCATGACCTGAGCTGAAGACAGACACTTAATGATTGAGCCATCCAGGTGCCTTTGTTTTCACTGTAGCACACATCAACACTTGACATTATTTTGTTTATGTATTTGTTTATGTGTTTAATGCCTCTCTGTCCCAGGGGCATGTATGGTCCATGAGAGCAAGAGCCTTTGCCCTGAAACAGTGTCTGGTGAGTAAATGGAATTCTGCAAATAGTTACTGACCTTACTGTACATCCTAGCGGGTTTGATTACAAGTCAAGTCTTATCATCAATGAGTATAAAATGCGATAAGGGTGATAACACAAATCACGACTAAACTTATTACAAGAAAAGCGGCCAGAGGTAAACAAGAGTTAGGGGTTGCAAATATCAAAACCATTTAGAAAACTTTCAAAGGTTTTTTGAAGGTGATGGGGTCAAGTTAAGCTTTCTGGGTAAGTTTTAAAAGTAAGGAAAGGAGGGGTGCCTGGGTGCCTCAGTTGATTAAACATCTGCCTTCAGCTCAGGTACAATCCTGGGGGTCCTGGGATGGAGCCCTGCATTGGACTCCCTGCTTAGTGGGGAGTCTGCTTCTCCATCTGCCACTACCCCCCTGCTTGTGTGCTCTCTCTGTCAAATAAATAAATAAAATCTTAAAAAAAAAAAAAAAGGTAAGGAAAGGGGACAGATATTCCAGTTAAGAGAAACAAAGGAAAAGGATGGGATGGAAATACATAAGGAATAGGAAGTGGTTCAAATATGCTGGGATATAAGCTATTCATAGGAAAAGGGGAAAAATGACCATAAAATCAGAACGGTGAGTTGAAGTCATGTTTTGAAGTCTTCTGTATCAGAGTGGGAAACCTGAAAGTGGGAAATCTGAATCAATGGAACAGGCCGTTTGGGAGCCATGAAAAGTTTTTAGGCAGAGTTGTAATGATGTTTCTGAATGCTTCGTGGAAGTTAAAAAATACCGCTCAATTAGGAGCACTGTTAGGTTGAAAGCAAAGCAAAGCGAAAACAGATGCCCATGGTCATGCAGCGAAAGCTCCCCTTTATGAAGGGCTGAAAAAGTCCTGGGCATTTTGTAAGCCATTTACCCACCTTCTCTAGTTCAGTTCTTACCACAGCCCAAATTTTTTTGTTTTGCTTTAAAGATTTTATTTATTTGTCAGAGAGAGAGAGAAAGAGAGAGAGAGAGAGAGAGAATGCAAAAGCAGGGGGAGGAGCAGGCAGAGGGAGAAGTAGACTCCCTACCCAGCGAGGAGCCTGACACGGGACTCGATCCCAGCACCTTGGGATCGTGACCTGAGCTGAAGGCAGACGCTTAACCCACTGAACCACCAAGGAGTCCCAACCACAGCTCAATCTGATTATCCCAATTTCACACTGAGAAATGGAGACCCAGAGATCTTAACGAGAGTGCTCAAGTTCACCAAACCATTACGTAGCAAGGGCGGAACTAGAATTTGGTAAGTCTGAATCTACAGGTGCCAGGCTTTCATACACGGCTTCTCTAAGAACAAGTTCGGCGGAGGGAAGGGAAGTTGAGGCCATATGGCTCAGAAAAAGAAAAAGGGAAACTGCATTCATTAGCATGAGTACAAGGACCCCAGCATGAGATACACACATTCGCAAAAGGCAACTATCACCGTAAGTGTTCTCTAGAGATGCCAAGAAGACTTGTAGGAAAGAAGGAAAACAAGATGGAGGGCAGGTTGGTAGGCTGCTTGTATTTGATGAAAGCAAGGAGTTCTGAAAAGTAACGCAGTGCATGGCCTTTCTGCGCATTCAATCTTTATGAGGTCCTTCCAAATTATGGCAAACTTAAGAGCTCACGCAGCGGGTTTCATCTTTATTCAGAAAAAAAGAGAGAGAGAGAGAACTGGCTTCTAACTAGTTGGACAAGAAATACAGACTGTTTGCTTGGTGTCTGCAAACAATAAACTCAAAACGGCAACGGTCTCCAGGACTCTCTCAGGTGAAAATATTGGTGAAATAAGAAGGAGAATAAAACTATACCAGGGAATCTGTTTCCATCGAACCATATGATAGCTCCATTTCACAGGTCAAAATACTGAAACACTGACAGTTTCATATGATTCATCTTCAATATTATTTGGGTTTCTGAAAGAAGAGGGAAGTTCCACCATTTTGTTCATCCTTGATTTTTGTGGTTCCTTCCTGTGCCCCAGAGCTACTACAGTTCCTCAGTCTGGTTCCCGAGTTGCCGGTCGACCCTCACCTATCCAGCCTCCTTCCCCCCCAACAAACTCCACGTAAACCTCACTCGGGCCGGGCTGAGTCCCCTCTCAGCGGCTAAAGCTGATCAAATCCTGTGCTTTCCTAGCATTGTAGCAAAGTGGGTACGAAAGACAAGAGTGGCTTCTGGTCTCTGAAGCTGGGGTTGCTCGAGTTCTAATCCCAAATCAGTCACACACTCGCTAGCGGGTAGAGGTGAATTAATCACCTCTTTGAGATTCAGTTTCTTCAACTATAAAATAACAATTATAAGGATTCCTGTCAGGATTATCAGAGATGCTTCAAATAAGGTAGGTAGACAATGCCGGTTAACACCTCCTTGGAAAAACCCACTGTTTACCCACACATGGGAGAGAATTCGAGAACTGCCAAGAACAATCCTGCATTCTCTGCCTAAACCCCTTCAGCTCACCAGGGAGTGTGGGAAGAAAGGGTGGTTTTCTCAAGCAAGAAGGACATACTTGTTCTAATGGCTTCTCTGTATTCCTCACCAACTGTCAACTGGGGATCCTGTTTTCCATACCACCTCCTCCCTCTGTGACACAGAGTCTGGCACTACTGGTCCAGCTTATCAGCAAAGGAAGATAAAGACAGCATTATTGATTCTCCTGGGTACTGTGACTTCCAGCCTGCTCTCAGGTAAGAGCACTGGAAAGTGACTTCAGTCATGTTAATCTGGCCCTTGGGCTCCTGTGTTCTTTGATGTTACATCACTGACTTTCCCGCAGTGGTCACTTTAAGTCTTTGGTCGAGGACCTTGCTTTGTCCTTTATTGCCAGAAAGATCAACTAGCTCTCTTGAGCAACAGACACCTGCCTTTCTTTTCAGATAACAACTGTCTTGAGTTCTTGTGTTTCTACTTTCGCCCTGGCTGATGGAAAACAGCTGTAAGGCACTTCTCCATCTCAGCACTCTGTACTCTGTTGGGGTTGGCACTGGGGACAACACACGGGATTCTCTTGCTAGCAACCTTCAGAGTAAACTCCCACCTCTCCTCCTTCTTGTTAATCCAACTATAAACTCTCAAGGCCCCCTGCCGGTTCAGGAAATCATCCTAAACATCTCACAACATAGTGATTTTCTTTTCTGAGTTACTATAACTCTCTCTGCGATATTGTAGCACTTGAGCATTTGCTGGGCTGTATGACATCCTACCTGTGTTTTGCAAGTGGATTTGCCTTCCTGAATGGATCACAATTCCAACAGACAGAGATATTTACAAAGGGTCTCTCTGCCAAACACAGGACACTCTTCCTGTTGCCTGCCTGTCTCCTGCCTGTCGGGCACACTATAACCAGCTGGCTTGACCCAAGAACAGACGGAATGGCCTAGATGCACACAGCTGCTGAAGACCAAGTCATCTGAAGGTCTCTCCACTGGCAAAAACGTTTACGTGGTCTGAGACACACTTTTGGGTCCCTGGAGTAAAACTTAATCCCATCTTCAAAAGGATCATGATTAGAATTCAGATATGCACACAGTTAAAATTGTGCATATATTTGTATATGTATATATGTATAACATGTGTATGTTTTACAAACTAGTCATGCTGTTTTGTAAGCAGGAGTTTTCCCCCTTGGCCATACATGATGTGCTTTTTCTGCCAAGATCTATTCTTCAGTAATATATAATTTTAGTAAAAACACAAGGGTCTACCAAAGATTTTTGGAGGGTAAAGGTGTTTTTTTTTTGAGGGGGATGCAAGGCCTTCCCAACAGAATATTCTTTTTTGTTTTTTTAAGATTTATTTATTTATTTGAGAGGGAGGGGGAGGGGCAGAGGGATAGGGAGAGAGAGTCTTTTTTTTTTTTTTTAAAGACTTTATTTATTTGCCAGAGAGAGAGAGAGAGAGACAGACAGACAGCACGGGCGAGCACAGGCAGACAGAGCGGCAGGCAGAGGCAGAGGGAGAAGCAGGCTTCCCGCCAAGCTAGGAGCCCGATGTGGGACTCGATCCCAGGACACTGGGATCATGACCTGAGCCAAAGGCAGCTGCTTAACCAACTGAGCCACCCCAGGCGTCCCGGGAGAGAGAGTCTTAAGCCGACTCCACGAGGAGCATAGAGACCAATGATGGGCTCAATCTCATGACCCCGAGATCATGACCTGAGCCAAAACCAAGAGTTGGATGCTTAACCGACTGTGCCTCCCAGGTGCCCCACCATCAGAATATTCTTGACTATAATTGATCTCTGTCAAGTACATACAAGTAAGGGGTGCCTGGGTGGCTTGGCAGGTTGAGGCCTCTGCCTTCGGCTCGGGTCATGATCCCAGGGTCCTGGGATCGAGCCCTGCATCGGGCTCTCTGGTCAATGGGAAGCCTGCTTCCTCTTCTCTCTCTGCCTTCCTCTCTGCCTACTTGTGATCTCTGTCTGTCAAATAGAAAAAAAAAAAAAAAAAGAACATACAAGTAACTCACACACATCATCTTTTGAAAAATCTATGTGTAGAGTTCTTATTTTTTTTAAAGGCATCAGAACAGAATGCTCACATCGAAGTTTAAGGCTGTTCTTACTGTTTGTATGTAAAACTTTTTGAGGTCTTTAGGTGCTGACAAGTGTCAAGCCAATTAAAAAAGTCATTTCTTGTATTTTTGGCACAAAGTTCTAGATTTTGCCACAAAATGCTTGATTCCAGTTGGAAGATCTAGTTAGGGAGTGTTTATTAATTAAGATTAATGTTTTAGTAGGAACCTGCCTTCGTATCACTTTATGAATAGAGCCTGGAATATAAGTAAACACAAAAGAGATTACTCAAGTAAAAAAACAAAAACAAAAACAAAAAGAAGTTTTCAAGAGTGAATCTGCATTTTCCGGCTGTATTTTTAGCTTGTTATATGAGCATTATATTGCTATAAACCATTAGAATAAGAGTCCAGTTCAAAAGATACAATCGGAACTTTTTCAAAGACTCTGTTTCATGTGATATATTTTCATGATCTGGGCTTCCTTAACAAAATGAAACCCGCTCTCCCACCCATCACTACCCTTTTAAAATATTGTCTTTGGAATGGTTTTTATGATCTTTCCAATAAGTGCTGGGGTCATTAGCCAAAATCAGAGAGGGAGTATATAAAGCATAGCTAGAAGACCCAGCCTGCCTGGGTTTGAAGCCCATCTCTACTGATTACTAGCTCTGTGCCCTTCTGCAAGTTACTTATCCTCTCTGTGCCTGAGGTTCCTCAGTTGCAAAACATGCCCAGTCATAAAGCAGATTGTATAAAATGGAGAGTTAGTGAGTCAATTATTCACAAAGCCCTCCGTGGGCTCATGGTAGGCTCTCAATAACTGTTAGCTAATATCCCTATAAATGCCCAAAAGAAATCCTCAAATAAATGTTTCAATTTCCAGCAAATGCTTCAATCACGTTCCACATTCATAAAGGCCATGACAAAGGATTCACTGTGTGTGTGTGTGTAAGCGTGCATGCTTGCAATTATCCACTCTTCTCTGAAAATCCCTCCTGATTCTCCCTTAGGAAATCACAATAATTTTTTGACCTAATTGTTATCTCCTTTTATAAAATTTTGGGGGTGCCTGGGTGGCTCAGTGGGTTAAGCGTCTACCTTTGGTTCTGATCATGATCCCTGAGTCCTGGGATGGAGCCTCAGGACAGGCTCCCTGCTCAGCGGGGCATCTGCTTCTCCCTCTGCCCCTCCTCGCCACCCCCACCCCCGCCTTGTGCTCTGTCTCTTAAATAAATAAATAAAATCTTTAAAAAAATAAAATACACTTTTAACTCTGCAGCTTTAGAGGCATGTTTTGTGATGTAAATTGGGAAAGACAAGTTCTCTCTATAAAGAGACACTTGCCTTCTCAGCATTCTGTGAAAAGTATCTTCACTGCTAAACATAGGTTGAGTGCTGCCATTGTAAGTTAGACTCATCTAGGACAGTATGAAGGCTTGAACTTTGGATGATTCTTCCTGCAGCTGAATACAGGCGATCCTCATTATTGCAAATTCGCCTACTCACTCAAGTCCATCACTCACCCCAAACTCTATACTCGAAGTCTTCCATGGTCATTCACGGTCACGTACACAGCAGTGAATAATTTGACTTGCCGATGCCCACGTTCGCAGCTAAGGTCAAACAAGGCAACACTCTGCCTTCTTGTTTCAACTCTCATACAGTAAACAAGCGTCCCTTTTTTGGTCTACTTAGGGCTACATTTTTTGCATTTTTGTGCTTTTTTGTTGGTGATTTCACCATTTAAAACGGCCCCCAGTACTGAAATGCTGTCCAGTACTCTTAAGCGCAAGTAGGCTGTGCCTTACAGAGAAAGCGTGTGTTAGATGAGTTTCATGGAAGCATGAGTTACGGCTGGGAGTTTAATGTTAATGACTCAACAATACATATTAAATAAAGTGTCTTCAAACAGAAGCACGCATAAAACAGGGTCATATATTGATCAGTTGGCAAAACTGTTATGACCAAAGGCCTGCAGAAACCTAACCCTGTACTTCCCCTGCAAGCAATGATTCAGAATTTGCTAATTCCGTGTTCTCAGACACTTTATGAAATGTAACTACTGCAAATAATGAGAGTTGACCGAACCTCTGACAAAGAACATGGGTTAGAGAGAGACGGTACTAATCTATCTAGGCAACAGACCAAACCCTGGGAAGGAAGAACTTTCTAGAATATAATCCATACTTGATACTAGTTGCTTAGGTGAGTGATTATCTTCTTAAGAAATGTGATCTTTGCTTGGTTTAAAATAAATGCTTGCAAAAATAAACACTTGTATTATCCCAATGTACTTAAAGTTCTTCCCTCCTTCCTCTTTTCTTTCTTTTCTCTTTTCCTTTCTTTTCTTTTCTTTCTTTTTCCTTTCCTTTCCTTTTCCCTTTTCTTTTCTTTTCTCTTCTTTTCTTATACTGTGAACTCTGCAAAGAGCTTTTCTGAGTCTTATTACAGTGGAACAATGGACATATGTTCCCTAGAATACAGGGACTTTTGCATCTGAGCCTTATGCTTGCTATATAGTAACCATAGGAAAACCAACAACATTCCTGGATCTCCCAAATAGGAAAACCAACAACATTCCTGGATCTCCCAAACCTGCTTTTGTTCAGGTTCCAAGTATGGAGCAGAATCTGCAGTTACACTGACTTTACACAAAGTGTATGTCCAGGCAATACTCTCCACTCGGCCCTGCGCTGAGTAAACCTATAGGTCTGTTTAAGAAGTACAAAAAGCACACCAGGCATCCCCATAATACTATGCTATTTCATCCACTGACTTTATCTGCTTATCTATGCATTCAAATAGCACCTCTGACCTGCTTCTCTGTCGAGACAACACAAATTGCTGGGTGTGACTTAGTCAAGCGTGAGAATGCACATGAACAGGGAAATGTAGCTCTGGCGGTCCAGGGCCAGGAGCAGTCAGTGAGAGAAGGAAGCAGAACGCAATCCCAGCAGCCCAGTTGGCTGAGCGCCAGTCCCAGGATGGCAGTAACTGCTCTGAGAGTTACATTAATGTGTTAATGCTCCGAATGATACCCTCAACCATCCCCTTTCATCATTTTCTCCACCTGGAACAACCACATCTGACACATTTCGAAAGACTCCTGACCGGTATCTAAAACTTTAGACACAATGAGAATGGATTCTTTACCTGATTTCTCGATCTGCAGCAAGCCACCTGAATGTAATTTACCCTGTTATTAAATAGGCCATGCCACTCAGCTTATGGCTGCCTTCTGTCAAAACAACTCCCTGAACTATAAAAAGAGTCCAATAAAATGACATTGCCTTCAATGCAAACTAAAGAGATCCCAAATATGCGGATGCAAAAACGGTTTGGCCATTTTATTTATTTATTTTAAAGATTTTATTTATTTGACAGAGAGAGCACAAGCAGGGGGAGGGAGAGAGGAGAGAGAGAGGGATAAGCAGACTTCCGGCTGAGCGGGGACCCCTACACAGGGTGATCCCAGGACACTGAGATCATGACCTGAGCCAGAAGTCAGAGACTTAACCAGCTGAACCACCCAGGCGCTGCCCTCCCCCCATTCAGCCATTTTAAACACATATCTTCATAATGAAGAATACTGTTCCTCCTGAAAATGAATCAAAAGAAAAAATTAAGAGTTTGGATGGCATCTGTGGCCCTACTGAATCAGATTGGACTTACTGAGACTTTTCTGTTGACCTTCAGTTCCCTCCTGCTCTGAGCTGGACATTCCTAGTGTCAACACATGTTCACCAGACTGGATTTGCTTCCCCTGTATTAGACCTAGCAGTAGTCACAGGTGCCAAATCTACAGGCATAGAATATATATATACATATTTTTAATTAATTATTTATTTGTTTGACAGAGAGAGATCACAAGTAGGCACAGAGGCAGGCAGAGAGAGAGGAAGGCAGAGAGAGAGGAAGGGAAGCAGGCTCCCCACTGAGCAGAGGAGCCCGATGCAGGGCTCGATCCCAGGACCCCGGGATCATGACCTGAGCCAAAGGCAGAGGCTTAACCCACTGAGCCACCCAGGCGCCCCCACAGAATAGATTTAAAGCACAGGAAACTATCACATAATATGCCATGAGCTTTACCTGTATTTTTACTTTCTTACCCTAGAGCTGGCATATCCATGCATTTAAGTCAATCCCCAAATTTAATGCAGTGAAAAAACACCATTATTTCTGAGTGCATCAACTTCTAGGATACTTGTCTATTAGCCAGTCATTCCTTTCCCTTCTCCATACTTCTAATGTGACCTTATGGACCATATAAGCTAAGAATGTGTAAATTCCATGTATTTTTAATTTCTGCTTGTACTCTAAGTAAAATGTATAATTAACAAACTAAAAAGAAATAATCAGGGTGCCTGGGTGGCTGAGTCAGTTAAGCATCTGCCTTCGGCTCAGATCATGATCCCAGGGTCCTAGGATCGAGCCCGCACTGGGCTTCTTGCTTAGCAGGGAGCCTGCTTCTCCCTCTGCTTCCCATCTCCCCTGTACGCACGCTCTCTGTCACACAAAAACATAAAATCTTTAAAAAAAATAAAGTTACTAGCTTTCTTTTTCCTTCTAAAAATGACAAAAAATAATATACTGATTAAAAAGAGTGACGTGTCTCCTCAAGCTTTTCACATGTTAAGTGGAATATCACAATAAAGAAACATAATTCTCTCAAATACAATTAGGTAAGGGAAGTATTTGACAATATGAAATAATGTCCATCCTATATTTAGGGGGAAAAAAGTCAGGTATAGAAAAATATGGCATGAACTCTGATACTATTTTTGTTAAGAAGAAAAACAGAAATGGACTGATGGAAAGAAAGAATTCTAAAAAGATTTGCACCAAAATGTTAGTGTTTATGTCAAGGTAACATTTTATTTTCTTATTTTTGCTTATTTGTGGTTTCCTAAATTTTCTAAGTGTTATTTAAAACTTACTTACTCCAGGTCTATCCACTGAAAGAAGAAACTACAACTGAATGAAGTTTACTGCTTTTAAAAATATTTCTTTGCATTATCAAAATAAACCCTCATACTCTCTACATAAGTAAAATCACTAGGAAAAAAAATAAAGATTATAAGTATATCTCCAAAATTCTAGGCCTCTGTGTGCATACAATTTCATTGATAAAGCAGAACAACATATACATCAATTTTAGGAAGGATGGTAGAAACAGTAAACCTTTAAACTCAGCTGAACTCATGAGAAAACAAGAGTGTTATTGCTCATTTTCACATGAAAACACTTTAAGGAGCACCTGGGTGGCTCAGTCGGTTAAGCATCTGCCTTCAGCTCAGGTCATGATCCCAGAGTTTTGGGATGGAACCCTCCATGGGGCTCCCTGCTCAGCCGGGAGCCTGCTTCTCATTCTCCCTCCTGCTTGTACTCTTGCCTCTTGCCTCCCGTCAGCTTGTACTCGCTCTCTTTCCCTCTCATGGTCTCTCTCAAGTAAATAAATAGGATCTTTAAAAAAATAAAAGAAGAAGAAAACCAATTTCATCTACTAAAGACAAATGGCAAGCTATTGATGGTCTGGCCCCGGATCAATGAAAATATAATTTATAGAATATTTGGGAAAGCTACTATATTCCAAATATCCTAGACTTGGCATATAAAAAAGACAGAACTGTTACACTGTAGCTACCTAAGGAAAAACAGCTTTGATCTATTGCAGCCCATCTACATAGGAGAAACTGTAAACAGAAAAAAGAACTTATGTATTCTTTCCACTAAGGGAAATTTAATCCTGGAAGGAGCATCCAGTTGCACCATGTTTTGTCATTTTTCTGTCCTCCACTGTGGGAACAAAGGACAAGCACAATTTACCAGCTTCTGAATCCCCACACCTCGTCCATCCCTCCAGCATCTCTGAGAAAGAAGGGAGCTCTGGACACCAAATGCTTTGTGGGGAAGAAATATTCTCCATGGAAAAGTTTAGTCAGATGATGAACTCTTAGATCTCCGAGGCCAACCATACTCATCTTTAGCCATGAGAGAATTCTCAAAAACATGGTAATCCTTTTTTTTTTTTTTTTTTTAGTTTGTTTCATGTAGTTTTCCACTGTGAGTGTTATTTCATCCAGGCAATGTCAGTTCAGAAAAACAACTGTCTGGTTTGCCCGAAATTACTCACATGAAATAACATCTACCATCTGAGCCTAGCCACCAGTTACAGTGCACTGACCACTTCTTATCGTCACAGCAGAACTAAGAGATTAGCATCAACATTAGTTTGATAAAAAAAAAAAAGCCCAGTAATTAGTAGAGGTTTATTTTTTAAATCACCACAATGTTCATATTAGACAGCATTAAAATTGAAGCTTATTTTCAAAATTAATGTGAATATTTATATGCATTTATAGTATGTGAAAATTTGTCTGAATGTTTACGTTATTTATTTATTTATTTCTTTCTTACTTGACAGACAGAGATCACAAGTAGGCAGAGAGGCAGGCAGAGAGAGAGAGAGGAGGAAGCAGGCTCCCCACTGAGCAGAGAGCCCGGTGTGGGGCTTGATCCCAGGACCCTGCGATCATGACCTGAGCAGAAGGCAGAGGCTTTAACCCACTGAGCCACCCAGGCACCCCTGAATGTTTAAGTTTATCAAAAGTTTATAACGTGAGGGGCTCATGGGTGGCTCAGTTGGTTAAGTGTCTGCCCTTGGCTCAGGTCATGATCCCAGGGTCTTGGGATGGAGTTCCACATCGTCTCCCTACTCACTGGGGAACCTGCTTGTCCCTCTCCCTTTGCCTGCTACTCTGCCTACTTGAGCTCTCCCTCTGTGTCAAATAAATAAATAAATAAATAAATCTTTAAAAAAAGTTTATAATGTGAAAAATTTTGTTTTAATGTTTAAAAAGTCAAATACAATCATATAGCCCTTACTCTCTCCTGGCAGGAACTGCACCTACAGTATCCCCAGAGATTGTGCTAGTGAGAACATTTTATGGTTAGTTAATTGTAATTTTGATATTAGGCTGATATAAGCACATTGCTCTAGAATATGAAACTATGTATGCCTTATTTGGGGGTGGTTTTCAAAATTAAAAAAAAAAAATGTCTATAGCAGCAGAAAACTTCCTTAAAAAAAAATTACCTGAAAGGAGATAAATACACATTTTTGTCTTAGGTGACGAAAAGAAAGTCACAAATGTTTAATAGATTAAATATTTAAATTTACTTCCAGAAAAAATATCTTTTGAGGAAATAACGCTCTTAAAAATAATCAAGTCTAAAAAACCTAAAACATAGTAATTATACAATATTTTCCTTAGTACTTAATATTCTTTTTTGCTTCTCTAGGGTATTTCTACCAGTCCTTTGGGGGTTTTTTGCATCCAGAAAGAATACTTAAGTTGTCTATAGCTTAAGAGCGAATTTTTTCTAAATTTACAGAAATGGTAGAACCAAAAGATCAGATCATTTACAGAGACCTTTAAAAACTGTATCCCATATGATTTGGAACCATTCTCTTCCAACTCCCCTTTCCTTTCTCCTGTGTCCTTTTGTTTGCTGGCTGAGACAATGGAGAGGAAAAGACTAATATGGAATGGCAGGTCTCTCTAAACACTGGTAACATGAAAACAAAATAAAATACTACTTTTCCTGTATTCAAATGGCAACCCCCCATCTTTTTCTAAGATGAAGTCCAGAAGAAGCAAGAGTTCAAAGCAATGCCCAAGGTTGATAAAATCTCTGCAAAGCAGTCCTCCTGTTAAAAAGTTCTGTCACACTCTTCTTAACCTTCTACCAGGGACTTCATACCAGATTAAGACACACCAGGTTCTGGGGAACCACACAGCATGGCCTCTGGACTCAGCCTTCATTCCAGAAAGAAACAAAATCCTTCCAGCTCTTCTGAATGAGATATGATCTTCCAGGCATTCTGCAATTCTGGAAGTACTTGTTAATGATGAATTCCAGGTATGTGTACAGCATCTGTTCCAAGGGGCCACAAGGTCCTTGAGCCAATTATCCTATTCATTTTTTTCTTTCTAGGGACAGGTTTATGTTTAATCTTATATCTCTATTAGATTAGAGGACTATTGTCCTTGGGGAAACTTTGCCCTATTAGATATATTCTGGAAGCCAAAGCATAAAAGTTGTAATGTTAAAGTCAAATTAATGTCCTTTATCTCTGTCCCCCCCCTGCACCCACTTAAAGATGGATAACTCCTCCCTACTAAAAAATAAGCAAACTGTGTAATTTACAATTGGAGAAAGTGAAGGAAATTTTTTGTGACATCATTAGTATGGCTCATGTCTACCTTAATCTGAGAAAGTGTAGTTACTGGAAGGAAGATTGTGCAATTCAATGTCCACAAACTGTGTTTCTGTTTAACCATATTGCTTTTTTAATGTTTATTTAAAAATGCATTAGTTTAAAAAGAAGTATATTACCTGATACTAAATACACCATTGTAAAATGCAACTTCTACTATAAAAACAGTAAATATGTTATAGTTAATGCAAAAAAATGGAAAAGTAAGACCACATGCATAATCATACCACACCATTCATACTCAGGGTATAACATAAAAATGACTATAGAAAACTAGGAAAGCAAAAGGACAAGTAACCTCTTGGTACAACTATCTTTTACCATTTGAGTATTATTTTCTTCCTGATCTTTGTTCCTTGTGCATACAGTCCTACCCATCCCTCATTGTAGGTAAGTCTTTTAACTTCTTTCTGATTGGAGTAGATGGCTTGAGTGCCTAGAAAAGATCTAATAATCCCCAACAATTAGCACAGTTTCACTAAAAATTAGTCATGATAAATTAATACCCTTTCCTCTTAAAAATAAAATTAGAAGATTTTTTTTTTTTTTTTACTGTTTCAATAAGGCACTGGACAGTGTCCCATGATTCACTTAAGGACAATATAAAGTGTACTGGATAATAAATCAGATATATTTGAAAGTGAATATACAGGCTTGAGTATCCATACAAAAAAACGCATTCATCTGTTTAACACACACAGCATGCAACTATATGCCAAATTCGGTGACAGGCACTGATTTCAAAGCTAGAAGAAAAAAATACTCACCCAGTTATGGGTCAAGTTCCTGCAAACCTCAAGGGAAGACCCAGTGGATTTTGATGGGTGGGGAGGAAAAGGGATTTTAATTTGCATTTGAATAGATAGCCAGGGATGAGGGCTACTGCCATAGGTTAACACTAGGAAGGGGCCTTGGAGCCAGGTTTTAAATGGCCTTTCAAAACAACGAAAACAATGTGGACTAGTCATATAGACAGTGGGGTTTGTAGGGCAGGCGTGACAGGATGGGATCTGACTTCTGCTGAAAGACTAGGAAGACAATAGAGGGAGGAAAGTGAGTGAGGAGACAAAAGGTAGAATGGGAGACTGAAGGAGAGCAGTGATAATGGCCCTGAGCCAAGAGAAATGACCTGAGAGCCAGATCACGAAGGTCTTGGTATGCTGCCCTGAAGCAGACAACAAAGGAAGTTGAACAAGTTGGAAGAAGTTCAGTTTGTGAAATCAATGGCCTGTGAAGACAAACCCAAAGAATGTCGGATGGAATCGGTATCATCAAGCAGTACTCCCAGTAACAATTACCTGGGAATACCTTTCATTGTACCTGGGCACCTCCATACTCATATGAACATACTCATTCTCAATCTCCGACACGAAGCTTGCTCGTGTACTCTGAAGAGAAACCTTCTCCTCTAACTGAGTCTGGCCAAAATATCTGTTGAAGGATCAGGGACACAACATGGTTCTTGATTTTTTTTTTAACCCCAAACTACCCTCATCAGTAGAAAAAGAACTCAGTAATTGCAAAAAACTAAGTACCAATCAAAATGATGTCACCACAAACAGTGTCAGCAATCAGAACGTACAAGTTCAAAAAAGGATTTCTGCAAATGTGAATGCATGAGCAGTAATTGAAAATCACTACAACTCAAGATAACCCTTGAGGTTCTCTTAGAGTCCTTAAAATTTCCAGAATGTCATATGTACAATAAGAGCTTTGTAATGTTCCAAAGGACCACATGGCCGACCTACCGGTAGATTAAAATTATAATTCTCTCCTCCCCCACTGCTATTCTTTAATACAGACTTGCTCATTTTAATATATATGTACCAAGCTTAAAAAAATTGATTAGCACTTTCCTAGTCGGTCACATTGAATTGTCCAAACCAAAAGCATGGGAGTCCTAATTTTTTGTTTTTCAGGAAGTGTCCATGTGGATTATCAGTGGGCTGCAAATAATACACGAGAAATGGCTTAGAAAAGAAAGGCTACAGGGTGCCTGTGTGGCTCAGTTGGTTAAGAAACTGCCTTCGGCTTGGGTTATGATCCCAACGTCCCAGGATCAAGTCCCATATAGGGCTCCCTGCTCAGTAGGGAGTCTGCTTCTCCCTCTGACCCTCTACCTCTCATGCTCTCTCTCAGATAAATAAGTAAATAAAATCTTTTAAAAAGAAAGAAAGAAAGAAAGGAAGAAGGAAAGAAAGAAAAAAAAGAAAACCTACAGAGGGCATAATAGCAATTTTCAAATGCATACAAAGTGGTCATTTGGAAGGGGGAATTAAATACAGGTAGAGTCAGCACAAGGACTAATGGAAGAATGACAGGGATACTCAACTTTCAGGTCAATATGTATAACAGCCTTCAACAGTCGGAGCCACCCCCAGTGGAATGGACTGAAGGAGGCTTCTCTAGAACATCCTCAGGTTCTGACAATAGGTGACCAAGTTAAAAAGAAATCGCTTTACCCTGTTAGAAAACTAGTCCTAACAAACATAATCTTCTCTGCAGTCAAAAAAACATAGTTTAAGATACTTGATAGCCAGGTGCCTGGGTGGCTCAGTCAGTTAAGCATCTGCCTTCAGCTCGGGTCATGATCTCACGGTCCTGGGATAGAGTCCCACATCAGGTTCATCGCTCGCGGGGAGTCTGCTTCTCCCTCTCCCTCTGCCCCTCCCCCTGCTTGTGCTCTCTCTCCCTCTCTCAAATAAATAAATAGAATCTTAAAAAAAAAAACAAAAAAACAAAACCCAAAACTTGATAGCCTGCCTAGGTCTTTCCTTCTAGCCCCCCAAAGTAAAAATGATCAATGATGAGGCAGAAAGATAATCTTCATTTTTTTCCCTTCTGTTTAGAGCCTTTTACATCATGAACACTGAGATGTTCTGAATTCTCAGAACAGAAGCCCTATAGGTTAATGCCATTGATTCTTTTATTGTGGAATGTGTCATGTTTTTTGGAGCCATCGATGAAATAAAAGCATTGATAAAAATGTTTATGTAATTTCAGATTCACTGTGTATTATTCAATAAAGTAGCACATCATAAAGTATTTGTTTTAACTAGCTAATCCTCATTTATTTATTCTAACTGTTAAGAAGTTAATTCAGCTTATAATGAAAAATTTCAAATGTGTCAGACAGTACATAGCTTTTGAAACGTCTTTTAGGAGGATGTGAGCAGAAAGTTTGAAGCACACTCCTATAATCTAGAAAATTCCATGAAACTATCTGGGTTTTCTGACTAAGGTCTAGGGACATCACAATGTCCCTAGACCTTAGTCATCTCCTAATTTCATGTCAATACTAAGTGTTATAGTCCTTCATGGGGCCATTTTTCATCAGAGCAGAATTTCTACACTTCATGAAAATTCCTACCTACAGGACAATAAGAGAAAGCACAGTATAATCGCTCTGACAAATAAACGCTTCTCAAATTTGACCTCAGAAAAAAATTTTAAATTTCTTCACTTTCTGGACCTTTAGGTCATTTTCCACATTTAACTGCTACTGTTCCAAGTATCTATAAATTCCAAGTATCTACAACATTAGGTCTGAAAGAAGAATTTCTCTATAGTTGATAGGGGCCAAGGGGACAGTCCACTTACAACTTACATATTTATTATCTTAGAAATTAGTTATAAGATACCTCTAAGAGCACAGCACACTTCCCCTCTGCTGTCATCACAAACAGAGGTGCAAGTTGCCCACTGCCATGCGAACTCCAGGCCCGGATGGGGAACTGTTGGTTGGTAACCTCAGGAGTCCTCCAGGTGAAATTCAAAACTGGTCCCTTGTGCCTGGAGCCCGAAGAAAGAGGCAGATCACTCCAGACTGGTACACGGCCGTTTTAAAAAGCAAGGGAATTTACATATGAGGCTGGTCTTCAGAGGCTGCAAGACAGGCAGATCTCTGCCCCTGCCTGCCGGAATCTTAAGAGTTGGTACAAAGGCCTTCACGGGGTTCAGTTGTGTATATAGTCCAGATGGTCTCCCTAAACATGACTCTCTCAAGGCTGCATCCTTGAAGTGGCTTGTGGTATAGGAACAATGGGAGGAACACACATCTCAAAAACAAGGGAGGGAATGATGATCCTGCAAATGCCAAGTCTAGCTTGAGGGTCAACAGGCGGACATGTACCCTTGATGACTCCTTCAACAGGAGCTAAGAGAGGAAGGAATAAGCACATGGACGAAAAGCTCCCCCATACCCTGAGAACCCCTAATGGACCTCCTTGTCTCAAGAATGAGAAAACTGGGAACCTTAAAGGACTCCCTTTCGGTTTCTCCACCACGAGCTCACTGAGATTCCGGAACATAAGAGAAAACTGACATGTAATCCTCCCTTATTTTACTTCACTAAGAAATCAAACAGCCATGCTTCTTTCATTGAAATTAGATAGATAGATAGATAGATATCTTTGAGCAGTGACCAAAGACTTACTTTAAGCCCAAACTTGGGAGTTTATAACTCCAAAATTTTCAGCCATTATAATTTCACTTATGGATATAGTGATTTTACCTTCAGTGTGTGTAACACAATAGAGACACTATCATACTCTTGTTGAATAAATTATTAAATGAGATAAACTCAGGTGTTTTATAGGAAATAAATTAGTAATCAGCATCTATTCCCAGGACTGCCTCGATTTCACACTGTTCGTTACATTGTGATGGAAGATAAAGCATAGATTTTTTGAAAATGTTCCAACTGTTCATGGTAGAGTTGGCCCCCCCCATACTTTTTTAAAAATCACATTTTTATTAACAATATATTCTCTTGCTGGGCTCGTTCAAATTATAGGTTTCTTGACGGCAAAGTCGATGTCAGATATTTTTCTTTTTCTTGTTTTTTTTCCCTCAGTGCCTATCCCTTGGTAGTGGCCCCTGGGTAATGGGCCTTTTTGTCATATTTGGAGAACTGACTGCATAGCCACTTGGGGTGACCTCAGTTCTACCAGAATTTAATTATGATTCCTCCCTTTTTCTTTTGATGCCATAGAGTCTATGCGCAGACAACACTAAAGGTATAATAAAAATTATATACGGTCCTGGACACTGTTCTAAGGACTTAATGTGTAATAAATTGTCTAATAATTCTCCCAACCTGCTAACGTAGATTCCTTCATTAACATCCCCAATACTATTATTATCATCTCTCTATTTAAAGATGAGGGAACTGAAGCAGAGGTACTAATTCATCTGCTAGAGAGATGGTCACTCAGCTGCTATGTGGTTCAACCAGGACTTGAACCCAGACACACTGTCTCCAGAGTCCAAGTGTTTTATACCAACTTGGACTCCAGAGTCCAAGTGTTTAATACCATGGTTTAACCACCATGCTAGAATACCACAGCACACACTCATCACCACACCTGTGGAAAACTGAAAAATAAATGCAAATAAGAGAGTCTAAAAATGTGTAGGATGTCCAAGGGGCCACTCATTCTCCCTCCAGACTGAAGCCCAGTCTCCAGGCTTTCTCCCCTCTTTCCCTTCTTCCCTGGGGCTGTTGCCTTACAGGTTATTTATAGAGAGAGAAGCAGAGTTGTTTTCCTTAATTTAGAGGGTGATGAAAAATACATTTCTATTTCATATATTAAACTAGTTGCCAGAAGTCACTCTAGAGAAGAAATTATTCACGACAAAGTTGTCATGCTGGACAAAAGTGAATATCCTTAATATATTCCAAGTGTAAGCAAATAATAGCTAACTAGGAAAGGCCCAGTAGAGAGAACTTATAAAAGCAAGTGGAAATACACCCAAATAAATTGTCTGGATCTTACTACAAAACAAATAAATATAAATTAAAGCAATGAGATATCCTATTGTGCATGAACTTATCAAAGATTTTTAAAATGTGATCATCTTCAGGGCTAAGAAGGACATGAAAACTGTCCTTCCTTGCTGGAGTGCAAACTGGTTCCACTTTTCTACACATCAGCCAAGCCGTAGATATCATAAACCTTAAAAAGAGGTAATTCCCCTGCATTACAGTTCATATTTATACAAAGGAAAATACCAGATAAGTTAAAAAATTAATATGCGAAGATAATCAGAGGACTAGTTCTAATAGCAAAATCTTAGGCACTTAACATGTTCAACAGTAGGCAATGGTTATCTAAATTAATTTTGAGTCCAAACAATACCAAACAATAACATATATGGAAAGTACACTTATGGAGAGGTTTTAGCGGTATGTTGATAATGTAAAGAGGGAAATATGTAACATAAGAGTTGTAATGAGATGATATATTAAATGTAAAGTGCCCATTGCAGTCCCGGCACACAATAAAGAACTCAATCTATCAACAGTTTGCACTGAATGATCTAAAGTATATCAAAACCTTGGAAACAAGGCTGAAGGAAATGTGGCAAAAGAACAGTGGATGTTGGGACGCCTGGGTGGCTCAGTTGGTTGGACGACTGCCTTCGGCTCGGGTCGTGATCCCGGAGTCCCGGGATCGAGTCCCGCATCGGGCTCCCAGCTCCATGGGGAGTCTGCTTCTCCCTCTGACCTTCTCCTCGCTCATGCTCTCTCTCACTGTCTCTCTCTCAAATAAATAAATAAAATCTTTAAAAAAAAAAAAAAAAGAACAGTGGATGCCTCTGGATAAGAAAGATGTTTTATTGCCCACATCTTTACATTTTCTAATGCTTTCATGTCTTTTTCCTACAGTATTTCTTTCTATAGAACGAGATCAAGGACTTAAAACTCATGAACAAAACAAGTAAAAGTACATTTTAATTCTTCACACTGCAGGAACACACCTCAAAGAACAGGGACATCCCCAACCCACACATCTTTTTTTTTTTCCTTCTGGCAACAGTGGGTGGCTATTTACCCTAGCTACTAAAACCTGCCTGGAAGAAAGAAGGGTATAGTCAGCGCCAGGTGGAAACAAATTCCTGGAGTCTAGAACCAAGCTGAATGTATGAGGCTCGTGGAAGAGAAGCAGACAGAAAGCATGCTTTATACAAAAGGTTCCCAATTTGTTGTTTGCTTGTGGCAAAACTGGAATTGTTTATGACAGAAGCAACATTAAAGGTGACATGGCTTTCCCCATTCCTAAAAGTGTTGATAGATGAACACACACTATTCAGGAAATACTTCTTAGTGATTAAGGCATTTAATCATTTTAATCATTTTTAATCATTTAATCATTTAATTTAGATACTTATGTATCTACCTAGTTTAATGTTCACTACAACATTTAGAGGTGTTTTTCATAGTGACCCTGGCCTGCCGTGTTCAGGATCCCTTAGGAAAAATTTTTTAGAGGCACTTGGGAGATTCTTGACTAAAACCACAATTTCCTTCTGTGTTTACAGTGCTTCAAGTGACCAAGTGCACTGTTTATTGAGTATTTATTCCTATTCAAATGAGGGGATGATCGAGGCCTCAGTGACAAATTCTTCATCTGGCCTGGAGCCCATTCCTCCATTTTTAGTCCCTACCTGCAAATCCCAACTTGTATAACCACAGTGAGCCTCATTTCCTGTCCTAAGAAATCAAAAAACATAATACATCGAAGGGTGATTGGGAGGATGTAACAGTTAACACATGTAAGCATTGTAAGAGAATGCCTGCAGGGCACCTGGGTGGCTCAGTGGGTTAAGCATCCCACTCAGGTCATGATCCTGGGATTCTGGGATTGAGCCCTGCCACAGGCTCCCAGTTCAGCGGAGAGTCTGCTTCTCCCTCTCCTTCCACCTCTCCCCCTGCTCGTGCTCTCTCTCAAATAAATACATAAAATCTTAAAAAATAAAAATAAAAAAGAATGCCTGCCATCAGTAAACAATTATGTACCAACTATTAGTATCATTACTCTAAAATAAAGAAAATCTACCCTACTTTTAAAGATCTTTAAATTAAGTCTGCCAAGAAGTCATAAAATTGAGAGGAAACTATAGACATTGATATTTACAGTACATTTACTAAGCTTCCTTCCCTTTTATTGTAATGATAACCACTACTAGTCCAGCTTTTAAATATTTAATGCCCCCAAAGACTTTACTAGAAATCTCACACATTTAATTAAAAAAAAAAAAAAGTTTTGGGAGTAAACCTTTTCAACTAGCTCCTATGTCCCCACTGTGCCTCCTAAAACAAGATCATAAAATTCTCAACTTCAAAACATTCAACTCCACTGAACTCACTACACCCAAATGAGTCAATTACCCCAGTGAGAGTGGGCCTAGTATCCTAAAAGCTTTCACATTTTATTAACACCAGCTTTTGAATAGAAGGAATAACTGGGCCTACAAGACAAAAAGTAAAACAAAACAAAACAAAAAATCCAAAACTTGAAGGTTTCAGCCATTATTAACTATTTTGAAGATTTTTAAAATTTATTAATAATCGGGAAAAATCCAAGTACTGATCGGGATCGAACAAATTAATTAAATATTCAATTTTTGTGGTCTTAAAATATTTATTAAAATCAAATTATTGGGGCACCTGGGTGGCTCAGTTGGTTAAGCATCTGCCTCCGGCTCAGGTCATGATTCCAGGGTCCTGAGATGGAGCTCTGCATTGAGCTCCCGGCTCAGCGGGGAGCCTGCTTCTGCTTCCCCCTCTCCCTCTCCTTTTGACTGCCATTACCCCTGCTTGTGCTCTCTCTCTGTCAAATAAAAAAAATAATAATAAAATAAAATCTTAAAATCATTATTTAACTTAGTTTTAAAAAACATTGATAAAAGTCAAGGGGCACCTGGGTGGCTCAGTCAGTTGGGGTCTTGATCTTAGGGTCATGGGCTGAAGCCATGTGTTGGGCTCCATACTGGGCATGGAGCCAACTTTTAAAAAAATTGACAAAAAGCAAGTAAATTGGGACCTGTTTTGCAAAGTTTAGAAGTATGTCCAGTTCAGCAAGGTGCTCTTTAAATAGCAAGAAATAGAAAAGACATGGTCTATAATAGGGTATCAGTTTTCATTTTTTGAAAGTCACTTTAACGTCCTTATGTATATGTTATAAGGATATAACGTCCTTATGTATATTTTCTAAGTAAATGCCTGTACCTCTCCTAACAAAAATATGTAACATGCATTTCATGGGTTTTTTTCATAATCTTCAAAGAATGATGTATACTGTCCATTAAGAGTTAATGAATTCAAAAGTCAATTCAAAAATTCAGCCCCAGAACTCAAAAGATGAATTAAAAAAACAAAACCAAACAAAACACTAGCCCCAACGATGGGTGTTAATAAAGTTAAAGGTTGGGCTAAAACATTTGAAATTTATCTTTAAGAAAGGGGGTTACACCTATTTCATTTAAAATATGTGATCATAGGGTGCCTGGGTGGCTCAGTGGGTTCAAGTCTCTGCCTTCCTCTCAGGTCATGATCCCAGGATCCTGGGATCGAGTCCCACATCAGGCTCTCTGCTCAGCAGGGAGCCTGCTTTCCTTCCTCTCTCTCTCTGCCTGCCTCTGCCTACTTGTGATCTCTGCCTATCAAATAAATAAATAAAATTTTAAAAAATATATGTGATCATAAACCTAAATAAAAACAGTTGAGATCCCCCAGCCTAAAAGACATTCTGTCAGTGATATTCCCTTAACCATATTGCAATTAGTTATAAAATTTTTAGAAAGAAAACCACCAAAATATGAAAATCTGGAGGAAATAAAATTATTAGAAAAATTAGAAAATTATCCATCCAGCAAAATTCCTTGTAATCAGTATGTCTTATTCATCTCAGCAAAGGAAAGTGTAAATCTTTTTCACTTGTACATTTGGAGGGGAGGGAGCAGACAAGCTTTAAATTGCAGAAAGTTCACAGCAAGTAACCATTAAACAGAAGTTTTTCCTAAAAGTATTTGTCATTCCAACATACTAGGGTAAAGAACCTTAAGACTAAAAATTTTGAGTGCTCAGTATCTAAATGAATCATGATAAACACACAAGCTTGAACCTTGATGACTTACATGGACCCAATGTTGTGCAATGGTTTTCATTCAACAGGCTTAAAAGTACAAATTCATTTTTGACTCTAGAACAATAATTTTTTAAAAAAGAATGAATCTATTTCTAAAATAAAATGATCGGAAGTTAAATATAATTAAGGATGCTACTTAAGTTCCGCAAATAACTAGGCCAAAAGTTACACATTTGTACCAGCCTATTTGTGTAGTCTGAATAAGATAAAGTTATGAACCTTAATATTCCAATAAAGCCATGTTATATTTTCATTCAAGTTTTCTAGGGTTATCAATAGAAATGTGTCTGTGGTATACATAGGTAATTTTTCTACTAAACCTGCCTGTGCTCTTTTAACAAAGGTAAGTGGAAAGTAAACGGGAGCAGGAAGATTTGAAGGTAGGGACTAGAAGATAGAACAGGTAAAGGTAAAGAACTAAGGCAAAGTTTGTGGACTGCTGTCTGGCTCTTATTAATGAAGGCCAGTCCAGCTCACCTATGTCCTTACATGAAACATTAAGTGGATCTTTGAGTCAATTTTTAGATAATTCATTTCAGAAAATACCTGCACTACCCCACTTCTTCCCCTAAGAGGCCTGACGTGACCTCTGAAAATGCTTCATCCCCAAAACCCTACAAAATCATGCAAATCAAGAGGTTCAGACCTGTGTACTCACTTTAGGAACATATATGTAACTGCCCAGGCCAATGAGGGTATGCATATCCAAAAAGCCACCAAGTATCTGAAAGATGTCACTTTGCAGAAGCAGTAAATGCCATTCTATCACTATCACGGTGAAGTTGGTAGGTGTGCCCAGGCACCCAGGTAGGTGTGCCAAACAGTGGGGCTGGACACAGGGTCGGTGGCCCCAGAAGAGTGCTGAATTCAGAGAGTAATGCTGAACTTAAGGGTTTAGATGTCGATTCTCTGGTCACTGAGCACATCCGGGTGAACTAAGCCCCCAAGATGCAATGAAGAGCAAAGAACTTAGAAGGCTCATGGTTGAATTAATCCATACCATACTTGCCACACCGAGATTTCCTTACTGAAAAAGAGCTAATTGTTCCTAAACCAGAAGAGCTTACAAAGAATAAAAAGATATCTCAGAAGAAACTGAAGAAACAAAAACTCACGGCCCAGGAGTAAATTCTGCACAGAATAAATGCAAATAAAAATAGAAAGAGGATGTCGGTTATCTATTATGAAACATTTTAAGTATCCTCAAAAAAAAAAAAAAATACTTGGACCTAAAATATCCAGATCACTGAAGCAAAGATGAATTCTTGAATTAACTGAATAGTGTCACACTCCTTCTTTTTTTCATCGGCTAAAGACTGACTAGATGGGTATTTTATGCCCTCCTAAGTATTTCTAAGTCTCCATCCCTCACCTCCCACCCCACAACATTTCCACTGTTTAACTTGAAAGAATCTTCTTTCAAGAAGTATGCAAAATAACTCTCAGATCTGGAGAGGTCTTAGATCACATCTGACCATGTGATCCTGCTACCTTTAGAATTATCATCACTTAACATTAAAAGCAACAAGCGACAAGCCTTATTCACAAAACTCAACCTTCAATTTAACAAAAGGCCCTATGTAAAAATTTTAGCATCACATGCTATTATTTATAACTAATGCAAATATAGGGATGGGTAATATGATCATAAAATAATTTCCATCATCCCTGGAATCCTAAAATACCAAGGACTGTGTAAAAATACATAATTTTTAAAAAGATACATAAAAGTTCAGATCAGACCTCCCACACACTTCATTATTTTCTAACACCATAACATAGATTGTATTTTTCTTCTCTGTACATATTCTCAGTCTTCTCATTCTTAACCTAGTGCTATTACACCAATATCCCAGCGCTCTCTAAAGCTTATTGAATGACATGCTAAATTCCTCACTTAGGACTTTTCAATCCTAAGACTAATATGAACTGTGATTCCCCAAGGTGGCAAGAAACATGAGTATTATATGGACACAGTATTTTTCTAGATAGCTGACCAAATTTGTATTTGCTATAGTGGCACAGATTAAATGAGACTCTGGTCGTTCCTGTTTCATGAGAGCAGATTGCACTATTCTCCACCCATTTTTTCTATAAACGAATATAGCAGATCACAAGGATTTTAGGGATCGATGCAGAACAATTGTCACTACAGGATAAACAACAGCTTAATAATTTGCCTGCATTTTAGAAGTTTGACATGCCTTATGATGCTCTATTTTGAGTAAAATACTAAGGCTTATGATGTTCTTATATGTGTTCCTTTAATACAGAAATTATACATCATGTTACTTTCTGAGCCTCCCATATAACAATGTACACTTCCTTTTAAATAGTGTTTCTTCCATTTTTTTTCTTAGTCAAAACAAATTTGAGGATCCCAAGATTTCCTTGGGTAGTATTTAATCTTAAAAAATCCTACACTAGCTTGTAGACCCTAAAATACAGAACACAAAATGTAAACAATTAAACCTTTATAACCAATACCTCGGTGGGAGGAGTGGAGAAAGTCAGAAAAATATACAAAGCATTGAAAGGCTGCATATGTGAAGGATGCCAGAGAGGAGCGGGGGAGGGCCTCATGAGGTTCTAGGCAAGCCCTGTGATGACGTCACCTCACAGCCATAATGTTACAGCAGTCAGCACAGGCCTCCTGTTTTCCTATTGGTGAACACCGTGTCAGCCGACATCAGAAGATAATCATCATTGGCCAGACAATTACAACTGGAGCGACTAACTAGCATCCACCGCTGTTAGCACAAACCTGGCAGGCTGCTGAAAGAGAAGGCAGAGCCCAGCTGCCCTTCTCACTCAATGAGTTTTATGTCGCCTGGCCTTACCAGTCACTACGTGATTTCGCTTCCTTGCTAGCAGCACTTATAAATTAAATCAGCTATTGGTGAAAATAACAGGTAAAGGCGAGACATCTCATTAAAGGACAAAATGCCTTTCTTTTCAATGTTGTGAAATCGCAGACAGAGATTTTCAGTGTAGAACTGGCAGTCAAAAATGCTACTGGGCATGCATGCATTTTCCTCTACCTCTACCTCATCTAACAAAGTCGTGTGTATTGGATAACGTTACCGGAGATATTTTTTAACTTGCCGTGTAGTTTCAAGATGAGGTCTCAGGATGATTCTCCAAGGAAATATATTTATTACTTTGCATTTCAATTGCTGCTCTATTATACAAGGAACTATTTGACAGAAAATTAAAAAGGTCTCTAGTACTTATCCTGTGTTTAGAACACATGAGTATAGGATTAATCATTTGTTAAGGCACCAATAAACCTGATAAGCTTGCCACAGTTGAACACTGTAGTGTTTATACAAATACCACTCCAAAATAAGGGAGCCTTAACATTAATATTTAATAAGGTAATGAATATGGATTATAGGATATGTTTAATAAACTACGCTTATTTAAGATCCTCTTAAATAATGCAAAGTAGGACAGACAGCATACTGACAAAACAGCACTCCTGGCCTTTCTCACAATTCTTCAAAATGAGCTCATCTTTGAGAGAGGAGTTTTAATTTTCTAAATTAACAAGCTTTTTTTGAAGTCATATCTAAGACATTTTTAAGGACAAGTGCAAATGATTCTCAAATGACAGAGTAGATGCTTCACAACATTTTGTTTTTCCCCCAGAAGCTATTTCAAACCATTTTGAACAGGTAAGGCTTTGGTTTCCTAAACTTCCCCTGCCCCCAGGGGTGGTCTAAGCCTGGGTTATGGAGCTCCCTACTCCTGTTAACAAGGGAAAAAAAAAAAAAAAAGTCGTTTTCTTACACACCTTAGTCAAGACTTTGTGCTTTTGGGATTTGGGGGTGGGGTCTGGGAAGTTTAGAAAACTGGACCCCCAGGATATTGGGAGAAATGCACCCCCCCCCCCATAAAAAGGAGAAAGCAAGACAATTAAGGTAAGGAAGACATGCAAAGAAAGAGTAACAGTCTGAAAGGCTTTTTGACTGCAAAAGGCAAGCTAAAAAAAATAGGGTCCACAAAGAAAAAGGAAGGGAAAAATCCCAGTAGGTGACTATGATATAGTATTCAAACGCAGGGGGAAGGCAAATATGCTAAAGTTCGGGTATTAACAGGTAGTGCTGGCAATAAAATGGGCACCAGTAATCATTTTAACTCACTGGATAAGAATCTCCCCCAGCATCTACCACGTACAAAGCGCCTTCAACGTGCTCCGAATGAGACAAGAACCATGCCCTAAAGAGCTGATGGTCTGGTAGGAAGGAGGCACCGGCACACATGTAAATATTCATATATATGAGTAAAAAGCCAGGAAAGATGTTGCCAGAAGAACGGTTCGTAAAGAGCTAGAAGGAAACCAGTGGTGAGAGCTCAACAGGAGAAAATAACTTTGGGGCACATTTTGGCCATTTTCAGTCCCAATGAGGGCTGGGCCCTGTCTGGCTCATTGTGTGCTTGTTGAGTGAATGGATAAAAGAAGCGGGAAATGGTTACCTGGCCTCAGAGAAAAGGCAACCCATAAATATGGACCTATGGACCTTGGTGGTGCAAGGGGTGGCTGGCCAAACATGAATAGGGGTAGCCACGGCGAGGGGACGCCGGTTCCAGAAAGGCAGGCTCAGTAAAGGTGCAGCAAGTTGGAGACAAGGGAGACTCGATGGGCTCGAGTGGTATGGCAAGAGAACATGACAAACAGCTGCAGAGAAGACCCCGCCGCACAGTGGGCCCGCCTCGCAGCTCCGAGCGCCGGCAGCCTCAGGCCCCCGTCCCCGCCCCCGCCCCGCCTTCAGCACCACCCTCTACGCGGGAGGAAGTGCCTCCGGAGAAGGTCCACAGGCCGCATGGGCAGAGAGGGGTCGCCTCCCCTAGCGCCAAAGGCCTTTCAGTGTCTGCACTCCTACGGGATCCAGCCTCGAGAAGGTGTACCATCACCTTTCGGACCCACCCTCGGCGCTCGTCCGCCCAGGAGGGGCCTCAGCCCCGCGCCCCAAGTGCTTGCCGCACGACCAGGGCTTCGGAGCGGATCGTGTCCCCCTGCCAGCTTCCGGCTCCGGCCAGACGCGGACTTCGGGCCCCCTCACGCCCCGCACCCAGTGCAGTCCCCAGCCCAGCCAGAGCGGGTGTGAGTGTGCCGAGCCCTCCACACCCGCCCCCAACGGGCCGGGCCCAGCCGGCGCGCCCCTCGCAGGGGGCGGGCTCGGCCCGGCTGCAGCCGCAACTGGCCAGCGGGCCTCTGCCGGGCGGGCTGAGCGGGAGGAGGCAGGCACCGCAGCCAAGACTCCCCGGGCCGGTCGCAACCGGGGACCGGAGGAAAGGAAGTTGAACCTCCCTCCACCGGCTCCGGCCCGCGGCACCCCCTCCTACTGCACCAGCCAGCCCCGGCCCGCGGCGCGCCCGCGTCTTTGGTTTCCCATTGATAAGAGGGGGGAGGGAAGGCAGGTCGTGACGCCGCGGGGCACGCGCACTCGCGCACGCGGCAGCGGGCGGGATCCCTTGGCGCCGGAGAGCCCCTCAGCCCAACCCTCCCATCCAGCCCCCGGGAGGCTGCAGGCCGCTGCCCAGCTCCGGGGTTGTTGAGCGTGCACTTTACTGATCGCCAGACCCGGGCTCAAGGAGAGGACCGGAATGTCTGCCCCAGCACCTCGGTCTACAAGGAAGAAGCGAGATGAGCACACCCTCCCCTGTAATATATTGCAAGGTGACACAGGATCTCCTCCCACACAGGGATTTTTCAAAAGGACTGGCGGAGGGAACACACTAAACAAGCAGGACTCTTTCCCTATTAGAAGTGTGTCTGGGGAAGAGCCCCCAAGGACTCTGCGTACCGAGGGGTTTTTAATCCGTGTCTCAACTCCAATCAACAGCTTCCTACTGAATTAGAACTGAGTGGGTCCAAAAGGCGTTCCCGTAAAACAGAAACTTAATAATGGCGTGGCTCCACTCGCTCGGGTTCATTCATTTTTATTACTGTTTTCATTGTCCCCTCCCCCCACAGCCCCCGCCTCTTAATGAAACCGGAAAGGGATCCGCGTGGAGAGAGGGGTTCAGGAAAGGAGAAATCCGGCCGGGGAGCTGCAGAGAGTAGGGCAGTGAAGTAGGAGGGCTGCAAGGAGAAAGGAAGGACACGAGGGATGGGGAGAGGGCGAGGACCAGAGAGCTCCGGCGGGAGAGGGTTAAACGGACCAGAAGCCTGGGTCCTTCCTCCACTGCCTTTCACACTCAGCTTGCGGGAGGCCAAGAGAGAAAACCCAAATCTAGATGAAAACCAGAAGGTAGCTCAGGTGCAGAATCTGGACTGGGGCATCTCTCCCGCCTTCCGTGTCGCGCAGACATCTACTCTGTACACTCATGTATGTTCTATGTTATATAATCTATGGTAAAGATGTATGTGTAGCCACGGTTCACACAGGGGCACTCACAGACCCACGCGCTTCATGCAGCCCCGGTGGTTCCTGCACCCGGGGGACCCGGGAACTCAGCGACCAGCTCTCTGCTGCCGGCGATTCATCGCCCCATTCACGCCCCCAGACAGAAAACAGCGACATTAAGGCGCACCGGGAATACGTGCAGGGCTCCCGGGAAGAGTGTCACGCGAAAGCATCACCTACCAGTTTTCCTGCATCCACTGGATGGCTTCATTCTCGTTGAACTGCTTTTCGAATTCATATTCTTGTAAAGTCAACACTGACATGTTCATTGGGGCTGATCTTCGGAGTCGCTACGTGTTCTCTACACAAAATAAAATAATCTGTAAAGCGCTTGATTTCGAGTGCTCTCCTGTCTGTTTTCCCCACCCACCCCACCCCCCCGAGGTCTTCCACTCTCCGCTGGATCTGCGGGGACCGGCCTCTCCCAGCCTCTCTCAGCTACATCCAGGGTCGAGCATTGCCTGTGCCACGGCTCCCAGCTCCTCGCTCCTCGCTCCGCGGCTCTCCTCCTCCCGGCGTCCGCATCCACCGTCGGAGGAAATGAATGCCTTGCGGTCTTAGTGCCCGCACGTTTGTCCATCACCCTTTTTACTTGTCTACGGGGAAATCTCCTCCCCCTCGTGCGATCGGAAAATTAACCCTTTGCGAGAGAGAGAGAGAGAGAGAGAGAGAGCGAGCGAGACCTCTCGCCCCGAGGGGCAGTTTTGCTGACGAGAAGGTGACTAGGGGAGTGGAGGAAGGGCGCCGAGAAGGAGGAAATGACCTCGAGGTCATTCACAATCCCCAATCCCAACCTCGTGGGCAGCCTAGCCTTGCCTTTGAAAGTGGTTTCGGCTTGCCAGGAGCGGCCCATAGGCGCGCGACCTGCAAGCTTGGCTAGTAGGCGGTAAAGAAACAGTAAACCCTGCCAACTCTTTCGCTGGGAGAGCTCCAGGCAAATTTGTGCTGAGATTACCCGTGAAAGGAACGCGCTTTCCACCTCCTTGCCCCTGCCCCCGCCGTACTCTCGGGGCCCCCCACCCCAGAGCGATGACAAACCTGGGGCCTGGCAGCCCCCAGAGCTCCTCAACCATTCGCGAGCTGGGGATGGTGGGATTGAGGACCTGGAAAGTGGAGAGCAACCAGTAGCCTGAAGAGGGAGAGAGGCTAGGTGGAGGGTTTGGGTACGGGGAGAGGTAGAGATAACGAACTGAGACAAAGGGGGTAAGGAAGTTAGCAGGTAGGAGAACTGGACCAACTGGTCCAATGCAAAAACTTTATTTATATGCATGAGAAATTTCGTTTTATATATTTCACAGGTAGGTGAAAGAGAATTGTGTTGAGGAGAAGGCTAAATGTAATGTTGACCCCTACTGAACCCCCAGTTTCAGCAGTGTCCTAAACTCAGCTTCTGTTTACATCCCTCTTAATTCTCAGAAGGAAAAGGATTTTCTACTGGTGCCCTCCCTCCACTCACTACCCACATGTTCAGAAAAATGAGTTATAGGAGACATGGAGGTATCTAATAATTAATCTATGGATGTAATTGTAAGCTTAAACTAGAAACAAGAACTTATGCTTTAAAAATTAGGTGGACATTAGGACCAAGAAGAAAATTCCCTTCCTTCCTCGGATGCTCTTTTCCCCACCTTACCTGTAGTCCTAGTAGAGGATGTTTTCATTCAAAGTTAGGTTACCAGAAACCACTGAAAAGTGGGAACTGGGAGAAATATCTCTGTAAAGGAGGAAATTATAATAAGAAATTAAAGAAAGGGTTTTTAAAATCCCGTACAATATAACTTAAATCAAAGGGCTAGATTGGTTGATGATTAACGAGTAATTTTTGAGACGATCCTCCCAAAGATTTCATGTATAGACTTTCCTTGTCTCTCCATTTAAGGGTTATCATTCTAGATACTTCTGCAGTACAAGTCAGAAGTACAAGTACAAGTACAAGCCTGAAGGCTTGGTGATATTGACTTAGAAGATGGGTGTGGTCTGATGAGAGAGAAAGATTTTCTATAGTACCTGGGCCTGTGAGCAATCAATAAATATTTGTAAGATGATTAAATAGATGAAAGAGGTGAGGGAAGTGAGAAAGGAATCAAATTCCAGCAAACGTTTTACTGTATATTGGAAGGATAAGTCTTTAGTCTTAAAAAGATTTGATTTTCAAATTCAATGCCCTTAGGAGTCATCACACCAATTTGAAACAAATATGAAACATTCTCATTTACTATGTTTCTCACTCAAATAATGATTGTTATTGTCTGTTTATTTTTCGAAGATGGATATGAGGTTATATTAAAATATCTGATTTGTTCTTAACAGCGTCTAAAGAAAATTACTCTGAAACTGGAGATAGGCCTCTATTTTTGACCTTTAAAATGGACATTTACAAAAAATGGTAAATGCTTAGCAGTACTAACTGCTTCCAAGGGTATTGAGGCACTGCTAGTGGAAATAAAAACAGGTGACTATCCTGAAAGCAATTTGGCTGCCTCTGTGGTCATTTTAAACCCATTTACCCTCTACCCATTTCTTCACCAGATATTCCTTAAGCCTGTGTTCATCTGAGATCTTGGGTCTTGGTGAAGAAAAGAGATAAGGCTCTTGTTCTTTTTGAGCTCACATTCCAGAGGGGAAGACAATTTCACGCAGAGTAAAGCACTAAAATGAAAATTAATCAGGAAGGCATAGTCGGTTAAACCTTGGACTATTGGTTTCAGCTCTGGTAGTGATCCTAGGATCATGAGATCCAGCCCTCCAGCAGACTCTGGGCTTAGCAGAGTCTGCTTAAGACTGTCTCTCCCTGGGGTACCTGGGTAGCTCAGTGGGTTGAGTCTGCTTTCCCCTCAGGTCATGATCTCTGGGTGCTGAGATCAAGCCCCACATAGGGCCACCTACTCAGCAGGGAGTCTGCTTTTCCCTCTGACTCTCCCCCCTTCCCATGCTCTGTCTCTTTCACTCTCTTTCAAATAATAAAATCTTAAAAAAAAAAAGACTGTCTCTCCCTCTCCATCGGCCCCCCCTTGGCCTGCCAACATCCCCCCCATGAGCGTGCACGTGCGCACTGTTTCTCTCTCTCAAAAATAAATGAACTTTTAAAAAAAGAAAGAAAGAAAATCAGTATGATGTGAAGGAATAGAGGTGCTCATCTATGCCCTTTTATTTTTTTTTAATGCCCTTTTATACCTCACAGAGAAGATGACTTTGATTTGAAACAAGAGTGACAAAGAGGCAACCACATCTTGCAGAAAGTTACGAGAAGCAAGAAGAAGTACAAAAGTCTTGTCTTGGGGTAAGAAAGGACTTTGCAGGGCCTCCTGGGTGGCTCAGTGGGTTAAAGCCTCTGCTTTCAGCTCAGGTCATGATCCCAGGGTCCTGGGATCCAGCCCCCACATCAGGCTCTCTGCTCAGCAGGGAGCCTGCTTTCCTTCCTCTCTCTCTGCCTGCCTTTCTGCCTACTTGTGATCTCTGTCTGTCAAATAAATTTAAAAAAAAAATTAAAAAAGAAAGAAAGAAGGAAAGAAAGAAAGAAAGAAAGAAAGAAAGAAAGAAAGAAAGAACGAACGGACTTTGCAGGAGTAAGGGCAAAACGCTGGTGTGTCCCCAGGTCTTAAGTAAAGAGTAACTGACAGGTTAAAGAGACAGGCAGGCCAGGTAACCAAGATGTTTGGATTTGACTCTACCTGCAGTGGGGTGGGGGAGCATTAAAGGGTCTTTAGTTCAGGAATATTGCATGATAATTCCCAGTAATTCTACAACTGGGAACTTACTCTGAAGATATACTCGCAAAGACATTCTAGATGTGAACAAAACAAAACAAACCAAAAAACCTTCTAGATGTATGTATAAGATATTGTTCAGCAATGTTTGTAGTAACAGAACACTGGAAATAATGGGGGCTTGTTAACAAAATGATGACACATCCTTAAAATGGTATGTTATAAAGCTTTGTTAAAAGAAATTGTTCTATAGGTTGTAATATTGAAGGATTCCAGATATATGTTTAAGGAAAATAAAAAAGCAAGGCAGCACATTGTGTATAGAAAAACATCTACAATTGCACTTTTTTTTTTTTTCCTGGAAAGACAAACAAGAATTCGATGGGGATGTATGTTTGGAGCAAGATCTGGGAGCAGCAGGAGTTCCCACTTCCTGTTTATATGGTTTGTTTTTCTGAAGTATTTGAGTTTTCTTATGATGTATTTGTTTTCCATTTAAAAAAAAGTCAACAGGAATTAGCAGAGTAGTGAGATAATGGGTCAGTTTTTTATTTTTAATTTTCTGTATTGAAAGATTTCATAGGTAGCATAATATTAGAAATAAAACCTTATAAATGGTGACTTTGCTTGACTTATTTTAGGGTCTATAGAAGGTTAGGAAAGATGGAGTGGAAGGTTGGGAGGGCGCCCAGAAACACCACTAGGAATTTTTATGAAAAGATTTATTGTGTGTGTTTCTGACCCATAACCGGATAGGTAATTACTATTGAATATAAATAACTGAGGCTCAAAAAGTCAGTTAATTGATATTTAGTAGTAAAATTTTTAAAAGTTAGACCAGAGAGTAAGCACTTCTGAAAGTCATAAATTTACTGCAAAGCTGACTCAATTATTAAGTAAAAGATTTGGATTTTAGTACTAACTTTATTCCAGATCTAGCTATCTGATCTTGGGAGAGTAAATCGAGCCTTTAATTTCCCTTTCTGTATATAAAATGACAGTACTAGGCTGGATGAGTCTGATACCAGCTCAAATTTTTCTGGCACAGAAATATGTTAAAATACACACATTGTTTCTGGACCTTTCTAGTAATACTAACCTGCTTTTCTGGAACTCTATTCCATAGGTGGAATTTAACCAAGCTGACTCCTCTGAGATCCTCTGAACATCTTAAGTTTTGGCTCTTTTTCTCCCATAACTCCCTCTGCTCAGAATACCATTCCATGACAAACTCCCCATTTCTACCTGTCGAATTCGGCCCACTCTTCAGATAATCACAAGCTACTCCATACTGGAGGCCTTTCCTGTTCACAGAGATGACCTCTCTCACTCTTGCCTCTTATGCTCTTGAAGCTCTTGTTAGTGCAGCTCTTAAGGCCCTGCTTGAGCCATCCACTTCCATGTAGGAGATTATAAATTTCCTTAAGGGCAGGGATGATTTTTTTTTTATCGTATTCATTTGCTAGAACTGCTATAACCAAACACCACAAACCACCACGTTGCCCCAGAGTTGCATACTCTGTTTATCGGAGATATTTTCAAAAAGTTGGACAGCATCTTGTTTTGTAAAAGAGAAATGCTTTTTTGTGTTCTTAATATTGCATATTAAAAACTCATCTGTAAACTGATAACTGCCATAGAGAAGAAGAATCAATATTTGGTTCCTGAACATTTTCACTAGAGACCTCTCTGAAAATCCTAAATCCTAGGAAGAATTTTTTTTTCTCAAAGACATAATGTATTTATAAATCAAAGAAGCCAAGAAGCCCTTAGCCAACCCCTAACCCTTTCCTGAGCAAAAACTGAGAGAATGGAGATGGCTCTCTACCTCCTCTCAAGGTTTTTGGATGAAACAGGGACGTTGAGGCCCAGAGCTTACTTAAAGACTCTGGTAGGACTCTCCCAGGCTGAGCCAGGCCCCCACCTTCTGATCCTGCTACCCACAGGGCTCCAGGGATGCTTTGGGATGCCCAGAGTTGTATCCTCAATCTCACTATCAGAATTCTGAGTGTCTCCTTCTCTTGACTCTGCATTTGGGTGTGGGGAGGAGGACTCTGGGTTACGTCAAACACTTTCCCAAATAGACCTGTCTTAAAAGAGCTTATTATACTGACAAATGCTCCTTATTGATCTTGGAGGGATTGAGATAAATATAAAAGACATCAGCTAATTTATGTAAATAAGAGAAGTGCAAATAATTAGGTAAAAACTAATTAGGTAAAAACACTCCAAAACAGATACCTATAGAAGTTTAACTAAATGAACAGTAAGCACAGCAGTTCGAGAGGAAGGGATCTGACTTAAGAAATAATAAGAGAATGTGACGGGTGCTCACCAGTCCAGTTTTACCCTGGGGTTTTCACGACCCTGTGATCACGTGTCTGCCTCACTGAAGAATTCCTGCCTGGAACTATCTGAACCATTTGGAGTCTGCAAGCCAAGACTCTTTCACTTTGGTAGTGAACAGCAGAGGGCAAGGAAGATTCAGGGGATGAGTTTGTCTTTGGGCCGTTGGGGACTCAGTGTCTCTCTGGGAAAGATTAAGGGGCTAACGGGCTTCTACCTGTCTTCTGCTTTCTTTATTTCAGATGTATTCTGATACACTTTCCCTATATAGAGTCAATTCAAGGAATTATGCCGTAGCACAAAAACTTATTTGAGATCTAAATCAAAACCCGAAGAATGCGATTTGATAATGAAAGCAGATTTCTCATCATAGCTATTAGGACCATTATAGCGCCTCTGGGGGGAAATCGGTCAATGACCTCTGAGGGGAAACCTCAAGAGCTCACCTCTACGTTCTCATTCACATCTTCTCTCTCTATATATGGATAGAGGTCTTAATGACCTGGCTGTTAGGAATTTACATTTACTCCTCATTATCTGTGTTAATAGAAAAAGAGAAAATGCATGGAAAGTATCTAACGATGAATAAACTTCTTTGAATTAGCAAGAAATAGCCAAACCTTCTGCTGCTCTCTCTCTGATGTGCCCCGGTTCAAACTCTACAGGATGCCTCAAGAAAGTGGAGGGTCTCAGTGGGCCTCTTTCCCACTATGATCCAACCTTCACCCATTGGAGTCATCATGGTGGGTCAGGGGACAGTGACTGGGCCTTTGGAAGAGCAGGGATGTCACTCTCATGTACGTTTTAGGACGGCCTTTTACCACCTTTGTGACTTGGCCTAAGACTTATTAACAGTGAATACCAATTAAACTCCTAAAGACGTATCTTTTCAGCCTGTTCCAGGCCAGATAACCTAAGGGAGGAGAAAAAGAAAGCTTCAAATATTTTTCTTATGAGGAACCTCTGAAGAATATTTCCATCTGGTTTCAGTACTAAGAATAATTGTGTCATCTCAAGTAATTGATCTATTAGAAAGACTCATGTGCACTGTGTCTTCATTGTTAGAGCTCTTGGAGGCAAATGTGGAGCTTGCCCTTGTACCAAGTATTTAGCTTAATATAATACACATTTTTTAAAACCTCATTCCTTTCTCCGCATCATTTGAACCTTACTTTTTGTTACTTTATGATCTTGAGGTATTTTATGCATCCTTCTGCTGTATTTTATATATAGCAGAATAGGAAAGAAATGGGAGTGTGTAAGAATGGACAGAAGGGAGAAAAAGAAGGAGGGAGGGAGGTTGAGAGGGAGAGAGACCTACCAGCCTCAAACGAAGGCAGACAAGACCTGACAGGAAACATCATTTCAGCTGTTTGTTAGAGAAGGAGACCTTGAAAGGGGGAAAAGTGGGGCACATAGAGGAAAGAGTACTAACTAGATTGTTGTCCAAAAGGCCTGAGTTATTTCTTAACCCAGCCATTAACCTACTGGGTCATCCTAGCAAAGCCCTTTACCTTTCTGGCCCTTGGTCTCTTCCTCTGTGAAATGAAGATAGTGGGCAATGTGACCAGAAGAGCCCCTCCAGGCCTAATGTTTTAATGTTTCTTAGCAGGCAGAGGCAGGCAGAGATGACTTCAAACTGGCCAGCCGGCAGACAGCTGTGCTACCCCTGGCCTGACCATCTAGGGCTCATGTGCTCTGAGCATGGCAGACACTCCCAGGAGCAGATCCCTTTCAACCAGTTCAACGTAGGCCTAGAGTCTTTCTCAATTAGACTATGTAGAAAACTCTTACACTTACTCAACTGTCTTGAGAAAAATCTCTGAAAGAGATTGGAGGGTAATTTACATTGGAGATTAAGATTAAGATTAAGAGATTTTATATTGGAGATTGAAAAAGAATACTATCCAGAAACTAATAGAGTCTCTGAATTGCCAAGTGAGTTAGATAGTTCCCAAAATGTGGGTTGTCCAAGATCATGCCAATTTATTCATGTCTGACTCTATTTGAAGCCTCATACTTGAAACTTTTAAAGCTGTGAATCATTTTTTTTTAATTTTTTAATTTTTTTCAGCATAACAGTATTCATTATTTTTGCACCACACCCAGTGCTCCATGCAATCCGTGCCCTCTACAATACCCACCACCTGGTGCCCCCAACCTCCCACCCCCCACCCCTTCAAAATTCTCAGATCGTTTTTCAGAGTCCATAGTCTCTCATGGTTCACCTCCCCTTCCAATTTCCCTCAACTCCCTTCTCCTCTCCATCTCCCCTTGTCCTCCATGCTATTTGTTATGCTCCACAAATAAGTGAAACCATATGATAATTGACTCTCTCTGCTTGACTTATTTCACTCAGCATAATCTCTTCCAGTCCCGACCATGTTGCTACAAAACTTGGGTATTCATCCTTTCTTTCTTTTTTTTTTTTTTTTACAGCTTTATAAACATATATTTTTATCCCCAGGGGTACAGGTCTGCAAATCGCCAGGTTTACACACTTCACAACACTCACCATAGCACATACCCTCCCCGATATCCATAACCCCACCCCCTCTCCCAACCCCCTCCCCCCATCAACCCTCAGTTTGTTTTGTGAGATTAAGAGTCACTTATGGTTTGTCTCCCTCCCAATCCCATCTTGTTTCATTTACTCTTCTCCTACCCCCTCGACCCCCCATGTTGCATCTCCTCTCCCTCATATCAGGGAGATTATATGATAGTTGTCTTTCTCCGATTGACTTATTTTGCTAAGCATGATACCCTCTAGTTCCATCCACGTCGTCGCAAATGGCAAGATTTCATTTCTTTTGATGGCAGCATAGTATTCCATTGTGTATATATACCAGATCTTCTTTATCCATTCGTCTGTAGATGGACATCTAGGTTCTTTCCATAGTTTGGCTATTGTAGACATTGCTGCTATAAACATTCGGGTGCACGTGCCCCTTCGGATCACTATGTTTGTATCTTTAGGGTAAATACCCAGCAGTGCAATTGCTGGGTCATAGGGTAGTTCTATTTTCAACATTTTGAGGAACCTCCATGCTGTTTTCCAGAGTGGTTGCACCAGCTTGCATTCCCACCAACAGTGTAGGAGGGTTCCCCTTTCTCCGCATCCTCGCCAGCATCTGTCATTTCCTGACTTGTTAATTTTAGCCATTCTGACTGGTGTGAGGTGATATCTCATGGTGGTTTTGATTTGTATTTCCCTGATGCCGAGTGATATGGCGCACTTTTTCATGTGTCTGTTGGCCATCTGGATGTCTTCTTTGCAGAAATGTCTGTTCATGTCCTCTGCCCATTTCTTGATTGGATTATTTGTTCTTTGGGTGTTGAGTTTGCTAAGTTCTTTATAGATTTTGGACACTAGCCCTTTATCTGATATGTCATTTGCAAATATCTTCTCCCATTCTGTCAGTTGTCTTTTGGTTTTGTTCACTGTTTCCTTTGCTGTGCAAAAGCTTTTGATCTTGATAAAATCCCAAAAGTTCATTTTTGCCCTTGCTTCCCTTGCCTTTGGTGATGTTCCTAGGAAGATGTTGCTGCGGCTGACGTCGAAGAGGTTGCTGCCTGTGTTTTCCTCGAGGATTTTGATGGATTCCTTTCTCACATTGAGATCCTTCATCCATTTTGAGTCTATTTTCGTGTGTGGTGTAAGGAAATGATCCAATTTCATTTTTCTGCATGTGGCTGTCCAATTTTCCCAACACCATTTATTGAAGAGGCTGTCTTTGTTCCATTGGACATTCTTTCCTGCTTTGTCGAAGATGAGTTGACCATAGAGTTGAGGGTCCATTTCTGGGCTCTCTATTCTGTTCCATTGATCTATGTGTCTGTTTTTGTGCCAGTACCATGCTGTCTTGAGGATGACAGCTTTGTAATAGAGCTTGAAGTCCGGAATTGTGATGCCACCAACTTTGGCTTTCTTTTTCAATATTCCTTTGGCTATTCGAGGTCTTTTCTGGTTCCATATAAATTTTAGGATGATTTGTTCCATTTCTTTGAAAAAAATGTATGGTACTTTGATAGGAATTGCATTAAATGTGTAGATTGCTTTAGGTAGCATAGACATTTTCACAATATTTATTCTTCCAATCCAGGAGCATGGAACATTTTTCCATTTCTTTGTGTCTTCCTCAATTTCTTTCATGAGTACTTTATAGTTTTCTGAGTATAGATTCTTAGTCTCTTTGGTTAGGTTTATTCCTAGGTATCTTATAGTTTTGGGTGCAATTGTAAATGGGATGGACTCCTTAATTTCTCTTTCTTCTGTCTTGTTGTTGGTGTAGAGAAATGCAACTGATTTCTGTGCATTGATTTTATATCCTGACACTTTACTGAATTCCTGTACAAGTTCTAGCAGTTTTGGAGTGGAGTCTTTTGGGTTTTCCACATATAGTATCACATCATCTGCGAAGAGTGATAGTTTGACTTCTTCTTTGCTGATTTGGATGCCTTTAATTTCCTTTTGTTGTCTGATTGCTGAGGCTAGGACTTCTAGTACTATGTTGAATAGCAGTGGTGATAACGGACATCCCTGCCGTGTTCCTGACCTTAGCGGAAAAGCTTTCAGTTTTTCTCCATTGAGTATGATATTTGCGGTGGGTTTTTCATAGATGGCTTTGATAATATTGAGGTATGTGCCCTCTATCCCTACACTTTGAAGAGTTTTGATCAGGAAGGGATGCTGTACTTTGTCAAATGCTTTTTCAGCATCTATGGAGAGTATCATATGGTTCTTGTTCTTTCTTTTATTAATGTGTTGTATCACATTGATTGATTTGCGGATGTTGAACCAGCCTTGCAGCCCTGGAATAAATCCCACTTGGTCGTGGTGAATAATCCTTTTAACGTACTGTTGAATCCTATTGGCTAGTATTTTGGCGAGAATTTTTGCATCTGTGTTCATCAAGGATATTGGTCTGTAGTTCTCTTTTTTGTTGGGATCCTTGTCTGGTTTTGGGATCAAGGTGATGCTGGCCTCATAAAATGAGTTTGGAAGTTTTCCTTCTGTTTCTATTTTTTGGAACAGTTTCAGGAGAATAGGAATTAGTTCTTCTTTAAATGTTTGGTAGAATTCCCCCGGGAAGCCGTCTGGCCCTGGGCTTTTGTTTGTTTGGAGATTTTTGATGAGTGTTTCAATCTCCTTACTGGTTATGGGTCTGTTCAGGCTTTCTATTTCTTCCTGGTTCAGTTGTGGTAGTTTATATGTCTCTAGGAATGCATCCATTTCTTCCAGATTGTCAAATTTGTTGGCGTAGAGTTGCTCATAGTATGTTCTTATAATTGTCTGTATTTCTTTGGTGTTCGTTGTGATCTCTCCTCTTTCATTCATGATTTTATTTATTTGGGTCCTCTCTCTTTTCTTTTTGATAAGTCTGGCCAGGGGTTTATCAATCTTATTAATTCTTTCAAAGAACCAGCTCCTAGTTTCGTTGATTTGTTCTATTGTTTTTTTGGTTTCTATTTCATTGATTTCTGCTCTGATCTTTAAAGATTTCTCTTCTCCTGCTGGGTTTAGGGTTTCTTTCTTGTTCTTTCTCCAGCTCCTTTAGGTGTAGGGTTAGGTTGTGTACCTGAGACCTTTCTTGTTTCTTGAGAAAGGCTTGTACCGCTATATATTTTCCTCTCAGGACTGCCTTTGTTGTGTCCCACAGATTCTGAACTGTTGTGTTTTCATTATCATTTGTTTCCATAAATTTTTTCAATTCTTCTTTGATTTCCTGGTTGACCCATTCATTCTTTAGAAGGATGCTGTTTAGTCTCCATGTATTTGGGTTCTTTCCAAATTTCCTCTTGTTATTGAGTTCTAGCTTTAGAGCATTGTGGTCTGAAAATATGCAGGGAATGATCCCAATCTTTTGATACCGGTTGAGACTTGATTTAGGACCAAGAATGTGATCTATTCTGGAGAATGTTCCATGTGCACTAGAGAAGAATGTGTATTCTGTTGCTTTGGGATGAAATGTTCTGAATATATCTGTGATGTCCATCTGGTCCAGTGTGTCATTTAAGGCCTTGATTTCCTTGTTGATCTTTTGCTTGGATGATCTGTCCATTTCAGTGAGGGGAGTGTTAAAATCCCCTACTATTATTGTATTCTTGTCGATGTGTTTCTTTGATTTTGTTATTAATTGGTTTATATAGTTGGCTGCTCCCACGTTAGGGGCATAGATATTTAAAATTGTTAGATCTTCTTGTTGGACAGTTCCTTTGAGTATGATATAGTGTCCTTCCTCATCTCTTATTATAATCTTTGGCTTAAAATCTAATTGATCTGATATAAGGATTGCCACTCCTGCTTTCTTCTGATGTCCATTAGCATGGTAAATTCTTTTCCACCCCCTCACTTTAAACCTGGAGGTGTCTTCGGGTGTAAGATGAGTTTCTTGTAGGCAACATATAGATGGTTTTTGTTTTTTTATCCATTCTGATACCCTGTGTCTTTTGATTGGGGCATTTAGCCCATTAACATTCAGGGTAAGTATTGAGAGATATGAATTTAGTGCCATTGTATTGCCTGTAAGGTGACTGTTATTGTATATTGTCTCTGTTTCTTTCTGATCTACTACTTTTAGGGTCTCTCTTTGCTTAGAGGACCCCTTTCAATATTTCCTGTAGAGCTGGTTTGGTATTTGCAAATTCTTTCAGTTTTTGTTTGTCCTGGAAGCTTTTAATCTCTCCGTCTATTTTCAATGATAGCCTAGCTGGATATAGTATTCTTGGCTGCATGTTTTTCTCATTTAGTACTCTGAATATATCATGCCAGCTCTTTCTGGCCTGCCAGGTCTCTGTGGATAAGTCTGCTGCCAATCTAATATTTTTACCATTGTACGTTACAGACTTCTTTTCCCGGGCTGCTTTCAGGATCTTTTCTTTGTCACTAAGACTTGTCAATTTTACTATTAGGTGACGGGGTGTAGACCTATTCTTATTGATTTTGAGGGGGGTTCTCTGAACCTCCTGGATTTTGATGCTTGTTCCCTTTGCCATATTGGGGAAATTCTCTCCAATAATTCTCTCCAATATACCTTCTGCTCCCCTCTCTGTTTCCTCTTCTTCTGGAATCCCAATTATTCTAATGTTGTTTCGTCTTATGGTGTCACTTATCTCTCGAATTCTCCCCTCGTGGTCCAGTAGCTGTTTGTCCCTCTTTTGCTCAGCTTCTTTATTCTCTGTCATTTGGTCTTCTATATCGCTAATTCTTTCTTCTGCCTCATTTATCCTAGCAGTGAGAGCCTCCATTTTTGATTGCACCTCATTAATAGCTTTTTTGATTTCAACTTGGTTAGATTTTAGTTCTTTTATTTCTCCAGAAAGGGCTTTTATATCTCCCGAGAGGGTTGCTTTAATATCTTCCATGCCTTTTTCAAGCCCGGCTAGAACCTTGAGAATCATCATTCTGAACTCTATATCTGACATATTACCAATGTCTGTATTGATTAGGTCCCTAGCCTTTGGTATTGCCTCTTGTTCTTTTTTTTGTTGTGAATTTTTCCGCCTTGTCATTTTGTCCAGATAAGAGTTTATGAAGGAGCAAGTAAAATACTAAAAGGGTGGCAACAACCCCAGGAAAATATGCTTTAGCCAAATCAGAAGAGATCCCGAATTGTGAGGGGGGAGAAAGGGGATAAAAAGGGGTTCAGAAAGAAAGAAAGAAAAAAAACTATTAAAAAAAGAAAGCCGATAAAGAAAAAATATAAAAAGAGGAAAAAATATATATATATTAGATAAACTATTTAAAAAACATTAAAAAAAGAAAACGGTAAAAGTTAAAAAAAATTTAGCAGAAGAAGAGAAAAAGAAAAAAAAATTGAAAAAGAAAAAAAAATTAAATTAACTGCAAGGCTAAAAAATCATGGGGAGAAAGCCATGAGTTCCGTGCTTTGCTTTCTTCTCCTCTGGAATTCCGCCGTTCTCCTTGGTAGGTGAACTTGGTCCTGGCTGAGTTTCCCGTAGATCTTCTGGGGGAGGGGCCTGTTGTAGTGATTCTCAAGCGTCTTTGCCCCAGGCGGAGTTGCACCGCCCTTACCCGGGGCCGCGCTGAGTCATCTGCTCGGGTTCGCTTTCGGGAGCTTTTATTCCCTGAGCGCTTTCCGTAGAGTCCGGAGGACGGGAATAAAGATGGCGGCCTCCCGGTCTCCGGCCCGGAGGAGCCGAGAGCCCGGGGCCCCACTCCTCAATGTGCCCTCAGAGAACAGCGCCAAATGACTACCGTCACCCTGGCCTCCGGCCGCGCTCCGAGCTGACCGAGCCTGCGACCGGTTCAAGGCAACCCTGAGCTGAGAGTCACTCCTCGGCTCTGTCTCTGCAGCCGGCTTCCCCGTTCTAATACCGGTAAGCTCTGCGACACTGAGACACCCCGGATCCTTCTGCGACCCTGCGGGACCTGAGGCCGCGCTTACCCCGCCTGGGCTTCACCCCAGTTAAGCCTCTGGAGCGATGTCCCTCAGCAGAACAGACTTTTAAAAGTCCTGATTTTGCTCCGTTGCTCTGCCGCTCACCGGGAGCCGGCCCCTCCCCCCGCGGTCTATCTTCCCGTCGCTTTGGATTCACTTCTCCGCCAGTCCTACCTTGCAGAAAGTGGTTGATTTTCTGTTTCTGGAATTGCTGTTCTTCTTCTCTTCAATCTCCCGTTGGATTTGTAGGTGTTTGCAATCTTTAGATAAGCTATTTAGCTGATTTCCCGCTACCCGAAGTAGTCTCAGCCTGCTACTTCTCCGCCATCTTCGTGAATCATTTTTTAAAAATTAATACTATGTAATACTAATTATAAAGTCTAATGACTTATGAGGTGTCATGTATTCATGTATTTGACTGCACTTTCTAATCATTTTGGGTTTTCAAAATTGACTTTTCAATCAGGATGTAGGGGAAGAAAAAGAATGGGATTATTGGAGATAAGAAAATAGGGGAGGGGCGCCTGGGTGGCTCAATGGTTAAAGCCTCTGCCTTCGGCTCAGGTCATGATCTCAGGGTCCTGGGATCGAGTCCCACATCGGGCTCTCTGCTCAGCAGGGAGCCTGCCTCCTCCTCCTGTCTCTCTCAGCCTGCCTCTCTGCCTACTTGTGATCTGTCTGTCAAATAAATTAAAAAAAAAATCTTTAAAAAAAAGAAAATAGGGGATCAGACACAAGCAACAAATGCAACATTGGCTTGAAAAGAGATCTGAAAGTAAGCAACACTGAAAGAAAAACTTTCTCAAGCTAGAGAGAGATCTGGGGAGATACAGAAGTGAGTGACATAAAGGACATAGTTTGCAGTAAAAGTAGGAAATATTTCAGAAAAACAGGGCCTATACTCATTTTTTTCTGTATGGACATGGACATTTCCTGTTATTGCCTCTCCCCTGCTGGTAACTGCATCCCACTGCTTTTTGGGGAACTTTGGGAAGCTCCTTAATTCTACATGGACCCCATTATTCATGGAGCAAGCTTCCCTCTCTCAACCATAGGGATAAAGTGAGCATTTGACTCAGGCTAGGGACTCATAGTATCCTAACCCTTGGGCCCAGTTAATGTTACAGAGGTGGAGACAGGTCCAAGCTGAACCAATCAAAGTTTTCTTTAGGGTTACACTGTAAGCCTGATTCAATGAACTTTAGCTATCTTCAGGATTCCTCTTCAGAGAGAAGCTTGAAGTGACCTAACCCTGATGACCTAAACATTATAACAGTCATTTCTGTTCCACATACAGCCATTCCTGGTCCCCAAAGAGCCCCAAGCTAACTTAAATCATGATCCCACAGTTTTTAGGTGAGTCTAAAGGGCTTCTGACATGTCCCTTGGGGATCATTTGGGGTTTCTTATACCTTAAGGGAGTTTCCAGAATGGAGAAGGGATAAGGTGTAGGGATCAGAGAAAAAGTAAAGGTCAAAGAATTCTTGTTTGTAAGACACAGTGGAAAGAGAAATGTTGCCAAGTGCAAAATGAACTTCTTTAAAATACTGGTAATTAAATCCTGGACTGCCAGTTAAGAGTAATACCCTCAAATCCTCCTAAGATTCTCTTTACATGGCACCTGAATATGAAGTTATTGCCTCAAACCCATAGGGGATCAAGAGATCATCTCACTACCAACATTGGATCAAGTGAAAGAGAGACTAACAGAATCTGGGAAGTAACAGCTAGAACTTCCCTAAGGCATGATGTTGATGTTATGACGCTTATCTCAATCTCATGTAGAACAACAGAAGAGTGAAAGATGGTCCAAGCCAGTCACCTCTGTTCTATAAATGAGGAAATGTCGAGACCTGGAGAAGTCAAGTGGTTTTTGCGAAAGCATTTGTTCTCAGAATCTGTTCATTTAGAAATACTGAAGCCCTCACACTTTAAATCACTGGCAACTCAGCAAAGTCCCCACCAAGAGAACAGTCTCATGAGCTTCAGCCATGGTCCATGATAGCCGCTGTCAGCCTGTCAACTTCCATGACCTTAGCAGCCATTCACTGTAGTTAGCTCCATAAGTTCCATAAACATCACGTTCTTTATTAAAAAAAAAAAAGAAAGAAAGAAAAGAGAAATAAAAAGCCCAAGTTTTATTGTAAGGCAATATAACGTTATAAAGAATATGTAAAAATAAAAAAAGTGGTAGAGGGTACCTCTCATAAGGTCTCCCGCCTAACACACTGTCTGCATTCACCACTTACTAGCTGGATGATCTGGGCAAGGTATTTATCCCTGTGTGCTTCAGTGTTCTCAGCTACAAAAAAAGAATAACAGTTCCTATCTTATATGATTGTTATGTAGATTAAATGAGCTGCTGTGGGGCACCTGGGTGGCTCAGTCAGTTGAGCATCTGACTCGTGGTTTCAGCTCAGGTCTTGATCTCAGGGGCAAGAGATCAAGCCCCAGGCTCCGTTCAGCACTGAATCTGCTGGAGATTCTTTCCCTCTACTGTCCCCTCGCTCCTCCCTCTCCCTGCCCTTCTACTCCTCACCGGGCTCACATAAACGTGTACTCTCTCTCTCTCAAATAAATAAGTAAATAAAATCTAAAAAAAAAAAAAAAAACCAAATGAGCTAAAAAAAAAAAAACCAAATGAGCTAATATTTACAAAAGTGTTTAGGGATCAAGAACATAATAAGCATAATATACATGTTCGCTAAATAAAGAAAAATAAAACGCACTAACTCACTGATGTAGAAGAGGGGACCTCTGAGCTGAGACTTGAAGGAATTCATCTTGGAGAAAAGCTGCGAAGACATTCCAATTTCTAATTGGGAAAAAAAGCATTTGCAAAGATCCAGAGACATAACAATGCTGAGTGTGATGATGACGACGATGACTATAACGATGATGAAGGCAAACAACCCTCTATTAAAGATAGACAATGTATCAGACCTTTCACTGTCTCTTATTTAACCTTGTCAATATCTTTGCGATATAGATTTTACTAGCTCATAATCTATCTCATAATACACTTAAGGGAGCTAGGGGTCAGATAAAATGATAAGAGGCAGAAGCAGGCATGCAGTTTCAAGTCTGACTAAAGTATTTGCCCATGGTTGGGAAATTCCAGTTTCCCTTAAGTCTTGGAAGCTAGAAGCAGAGTGGTAGGAGGTAAATTAGAAAGTTGGGCAGGAGTCAGATCTTAAAAGAGTTTGTGTGTCATTTTGATTTTAAGGAATTTGGACCTCATTCTTTATATAATGAGGAGTTACTGAAGAATCTGTTCACCAAGGGGCAAGATAAGTTTTGCATTTTTGAACAATTACAGAATCAGGAACACATTATGAAGGATGGAATTTCCAAACGATAGGCCACTTTGGCCAAGCAATCGCACTGTTGTTGAGTACACCCAAGTGAGGTGAAATGAGGTATTTAAACAAAGATTTGTACATGAATGTTCACTGCAGCATTATTCATAATAACCCAAAGGTTGGAACAATCCAGTGTCTTTCAACTGATGAATGGATAAACAAATTATGGCACATCCATAAAGTAGAATATTATTTGGTCAGAAGAAGGAATGAAGTACTAATGCATTTACATCATAGATGAATCTTGAAAACAGTATGCTAAGTGTAAGAAGCTAGTCACCAAAGATCTCACATGATGTGATTCTACCTGTATAAAGTGTCCAGAATAGGCAAATCTACAGAGACAGAAATTAAATTGCTAGTTCCCCCGTGTCGGGAAGCTTAGATGTCAGTGATAGGTAAAAGGTATGAGGTTTCTTTTGGGGGGTGATTGAAATGGTCTGATTGTAATGATGACCATAAAACTCTGTGAATATACTAAGCCTATTGAAATGTACACTTTAATGGATATATTTTATATCTTACTAAAACTATTACAAAAAGAAAAAAAAATAGACAAGACCCCAGCATTCAGAGAGGGGTGGTAAGGAGCAGGGAAGACACATTTTGAATGGACTTAGCAAATGACAGTCAGAGAATAAAACATTTCACACAGATTTTCTCATTTATTTAATTCCTACGACATTCTCATACAGCAAGATTTTTTTAAAAATCCTCAATTCACAAGAGTGTAAAACTTGGCTCATTGTAATTTCAAGATCTTTGTCCTTGCCATTCTCTGAAACATGATGCCTCCATGTGGATCCCTCCTACGGCAGTTTATTTATTTTTGCCCTCAGTTGGGTTCTTACCTTATTGTTCCTTTCTCTCCCTATTTCTAGTGGGTAGGTGTTTTCAACAATCACTCCAGGTTCCCTTCTAGAGCATTACTCCATTCAAAGAATTTTAATATTCATTCAGACTGTAGTGTTCAAATCTAGCTGAAACCCTCTGATACTCTGCTAAAAGGGGTTTTGGTATGTTCCTTTTCTTACAGTTTTCCAGTAACTTTCCATTCTTTGATCACACTTCTTTCCTTCCAGATTGTAAGTGGCATCAGAGGTAAAATAATTACAAATAGTCACAATGTAGTGTCAGTGGGTAGGAAGTGGGTAGTAGGGGTTAAAATAGATTGCTTTTTCACTTACTATGTGCCAGGCACACAGACTCTTTATAAATATTATTTCAGATGTGAGATTAAGTGTGATATAGACAGAGGCACACTTTGGGGGAGGAACTGGGGTCAAGATCATTGCTGTAAGATAAACCTGAATTCAGTTCCTGCCTGAGCCTCTCGTTAACCATGTTATTTCTGGAATTCCTAAACTCCTCTAGGATTCCGTGTTCTCAGCTATAATACAAGATGACAGAACCTATGTTTTAGGGGTACTGTATAAAGAGTTTAGAACAGTACCAGGCAAAAAATTCTAAGTGCACCAAGTTCTAAGTGTATTCTAGAGCCTCAATTTCAACATTTTAGATTTCTTGTCCTGCTTGTGAAAGTCTTCAGTGGTTAGGGAACAAATGGCCTGGTATGCTTTTTCCACACACAGTGTGTGGTAGGGAGAGTGAACCTTGGAAAAGGCACATTTGGGGAGCAGACCCCAAGTGATACCACCATGGAGATGATGAAGGTTGAGAACTCAAGCTTTTCTACACTGGCGGATCAAGGATTTCCCAGAAGAGGAGCTTCTAAGCTAAGAGCTGGAGAGTGAATTGGAGCCCTTGAGATTATTTGTCGTGCCTGCCCAGCTCTGTCTCCTGTTTCTCCGCCTTGCCTTTCCCGTCCTACCCTCTGGGGACTTGGCGACTGAACACCTAGACCTGTGCTGTACCTGGGACTGACCCAAAACCCCCTTAGGAAGCTACATCCAATAACAGATCCAGACTCCTGCCATACAAGCTCCTTGTCCATCTGGGGAGGTTCTGGAAACATCAAACCTGTGGGGATCTCCGAGGTGAACACTTACTAAACAGCTCTGCCAGTTACTGGCTTTGTTTTCACTCAGGACTCTACAGCATGATACTGTGAAGTTCCTTTGGACGCAGCCGTGTTTTCACAGGTCAGAGAAGACGAGGACCTTCTACTCGTAGAGACTTCTCCTCGATGGCTAGTAGAAGACGTTCATCGCCTTCTCACCTGCAAGTCGGTAGGAGCAGTTTCACCCTTCAACCCATGTGAGCTCAGAAAGCACACTGGTCTAAACCCTGAAGAAGAAGGTAACTTCATTTTAGCAAACCTCTTTTGCAGTGTGGCAGAATGAGAGAGTTTATGAGTGACCCTGACTTTATGAGATTCTTCTCTGACTTTCAGATTTCCTGGATTTCAGCCATGGAATTCATCCACGTCTAAGGACACAAGCCTTTACCTTGGGTGACCATAAGGCAAAGTAATTTTGGTAGAAGGAAGGTGGACTGATGAGGTCCCAGGGGTTTCTGGTTTGTGAGAATTGCCACATAGAACTGCAGACACAGTTGCAAGCACTGTGTTCTTAGTATGTCATGGCATCATGTTAAGCAGCTGACATTTCTTCTATCTTTATACCTTGTAATTCTCACAGTCACCTTGCTGTATTATCTTTATTTCACAAGGTGAGAATATTGACATTTAAAATGATGAGTAACTTACCCAAAGACATATAAAGTGGGAGGTTTGGGATTTGAACTCAACACCATCAGAATCAAAAGACTATGTTTTATTTCTTCCATGACAACATGCACGCTAAGACTGTACTCCTCACTCATTTAACATTCACAGAGTATCTGCCAAGTGTGGAGAACTGTCCTAGATGCCAGTTTTTCAAAAATAAAGAAATTTCTCCGCTGGATTTGGGTGATATATTGTTGAATCCCCTCAAACCGGCAAGACCAATGGTTGCCAAACATTTTATTGTGCTTTTCTATCAGTTTAAAAAAAAATTAGTGATCTTCCCACATATATATTTCTTTTTTGAAAACTACATACATGTACTACTGGTATATATTCTGTATATTTTATAAAACATCAGATAAATCAAAATTTAAAACAATGAAGAAAAATATAAATAAAAAATTTTAAAATTAAGATTTAGTATTTTTTTCCCACACACCAAACAGGTATTATATACCCCAGTTTGGAGATTGTTGAACCAGAATAGGAAGTCTGTAATATTTCTCTATTACTCTTCAGGAATTCATGATCCAGTCGGTATATGGGCCATGGCATTTGTTATTTGAGAAGGCCTCCATGGTCTCCTGGACGACTCAGGAAAGGCTTGATGAAATAGATGACATTTGTCCTGAATGGTCAAGAATGAGTAAGAATGAAGGCTAGTGGAAAAGAGGACATTCATTTCACACAGAAAGAATGGCAGGGACAACATCATGCATTTGAGAAAACCTATGTATGTGAAAGGAATAAAAAATGTAGTATGTAATTAGAACAATGGGTGTGAGGGAAGAATAAAGCTGGGGAGTTCACTGGGATCAGATGATGAAGGGTTGTTTATGCTATGCTGAGGTCTTGGACGTTATACCTTAGGTAAAAGGGAATGGTTGAGTAAGTAGAGAGAATTGGGAAACTATTGCCATGACTTGGGGAAAACATAATAAAGGCAAGAACTAAGGAAGTAGTGATGGGATGGGTGGAGGAGATGGATTCAGGAACTATAACTGAGTTTGGATAGAAAGAACTTCATTGTTCAGGAGGTGTGGGCATGAGGGAGAGGGAGACATTGAGGAAGAAACCAGGGTCTCTGTTAGGAGGGGAGCCACGATCACAGTGGCTGAGATAAGAAGCCTTTGTTCTACTCTTCAGGGATCAGCCTCTGGAACAGAATAACCTAGACTGAATACCTTGCAGGATCGCTGTTTACCTCATGTGATATCTATCAGTCTGTTACCTCTCTGACCCACACCCTCTTGTCTGTACAACTGGCATCCTCTGGTGCTCTGTGGCAATGCATCAGTGGAGAGAAATTGCTGTAAGCAACTGAGCTAGCAGGCTCTGGTATTTTGGTCCTTCTAAAACACTTGTCTTGTAGCTGCTGTAGCAAATTAGCGTCAATTTGGTGGCTTAAAACAGAAATTCATTCTCTCCCAGCTTGAGAGGCCAGGAGTCCAAAATCAGTATCACTGGGCCATGGTTAAGGAGTCAACAGGGCCATGCTCCCTGTTGGGGGAAGAGTCTGTTCCTTGGTTTTTCCAACTTTTGATGGCTGTAGTCATTTGTTGGCTCCTGGGAGCACCTCTCCAACCTTCAAAACCAACATCTTCAAATCTCTATTTGCTCTGACTTGCATCACTTTTTCTCTGTGTATCTGTGTTAAATCTCCCTGTGTCTCCCCCATGTAAGGATATATGTGATTACATTCTGGGCCCACCTGGATAAACCAGGATAATCCCTCCATCTCAAAACCCTTATTTAATCGCATCTACAAAGACTTCTCCTGCCATAGAAGGTGGTATTTATAGGTTCTAGGGATTAGGACCTGATATCCTTAGGTAGCCATTATTCAGTCTACAGTAGCATTTTATTTAGTATTTTAGAGTTTTCTGATTTTATGTGATGCAAGCCAGAGTGAATTTCTTCCTGGATTGATTTTTTTTCCCCCCATGGGAAAGAATGAATAAGCTTGGGGGATGTAAAGGTTTGGAAACACTTTCCTTTAAGATCAAATGAGCCCTACGCTTGTCAGATCCTTCTTCTTCCTTCCTTGTATATCAAACAGTTGGAAATTTGGCATTATGTAGCCATAGCTCATGAATAAAGGAAACTATATGCTTAATCATTTCATTGATATTCAAAGTTGCCAGGTAACACTACTTGCATTTCCTCTACTTTCAGTAGAATAGATTTACTTAAAATAATTTATTTCCCAAAGAGAATAACTTCTATCACATTTTTCTGGCACTGTGTAATTTCAGAATGTACAAATACAATATTTGAGGACCGTAACATGGTGACTATGATACACAACTAAAGAATGTCCTGTCAGTCACAATCTACTCTCCTTTTAAATACCTTCATGTACACTGGAGGTTGGAAAGCCAAAAACTACGTTGGCCACTCTTCTTTGCCTCTATAATCTGCATGTAAATTATGTTTTGTCTATTAGATGCAGTCACGACACATTTGGAAGGAGGAAGGTTGTAAAGAATAACTCTGTTTCCCCCTACTCTACACTTTGCTTTTAATACTTCTCATACTGCATGTATAGGTTTTTCCACAGTAAGAATTTTCTGATTCTCTGTAGACATCAGCAGGGTGTCCTACAGCTGAACTCAACTTTGACACTATCTACACTATCTACTGGGACATACCATCCAATCCCACAGGTGAAGGAAGGGCTCAGTCACACAAGACTCTGCACCTCTCCCCAGTTCAGATGCTAAGCTGAAATCCAGGTTATTCTCTGTGATTCTGTCCTACCGGCTACAAATTGGAGATTCCCATAACCCTCTCCTTGGATTCAGTAACATGCTACAGTAGCTCACAGAATGGAGGAAAACAGTTTATTTACTAGATTGCTGATTTGTTTTAAAGGATTCAACTCAGACGGAAGACGGGCAGTGTATGGGGGCAGGGCATGGAGTTTTCTGGCAAGGTTGGGGCAGGGGGGATGCTGAAAATCCCAAACGGTCTGAGCACAGGGTTGGTTCCCCTAGCAACCAACCCTTATCCTGAGGCTATTCAAAAGTTACCTCGTTAATTTAAACTCAGGTGTGATTGAAAGGGGCTTGTTATGAATATTAAAAGATACCTTAACCATCTTTATCATTAAGGAAATTCCAAGGGGTTTAGGAGCTCTGTGTCTGGAATGAGGACAAAAACCATATATTCCGGGACGCCTGGGTGGCTCAGTGGGTTAAGCCACTTCCTTCAGCTCAGGTCATGATCCTGGGGTCCTGGGATCGAGTCCCACATCGGGATCCTTGCTCGGCAGGGAGCCTGCTTCCTCCTCTCTCTCTGCCTGCCTCTCTGCCTGCTTGTGATCTCTCTCTCTCTGACAAATAAATAAAATCTTTAAAAAAAAAACATATATTCCTTATTATAAAACACAATATGGCAAAGGTAGCTGGGGGCCATCTTCCTTTTCCAGGTCTTTTCTTAGAGCTAGCAGGTTTTTCTGCAACAGTTTTCCTGTGTCTATTCTTCAGCTTCTTGGGTGTGTATGCATTTGTGGGAGAGGCAAGACCAGTAGTGGCAGTGACTTGACTCCAGTAGCCCCATTCCTGGATCAAAGCTGTAGTGTTCGCTTGGCTCAATAATTCCCGTGATGGCCTCAGAGAGCTTACCTCCCTCAGCGCTTCCACTCTGTCATATTCTAGGACTCATTCTTGGAGATAGCCTAGAGCCCTCTGCATGAGCCTTTCCAACCATTCTCATCAGTACCTAGTTTCCTGTATTCGATTCCTTTCTGCTTAAAATACTGATAGTTGGTTGAGTGTGTGTTCCAGTAAACACGACTGCTACTGTTGTCAGGGAACGCAGAAGTGCACAGAGATCAACCCTATTTTGGGATTCTGCAACCTTAGCCTTCATTCTTAGGAAATATGTCTTCATTCCCACCCCTCATATGTTCACCATTTTCTTTTCATTTACAAAGCTTCGAGCAAAATATAAGATGTAAATATATGACATATAATTTCTAATTTCTCAAGACTAAAGCTCTTGGTTTTTCCCCTCTAAAACATGTCAAAAAGTAATTCTCAAGAAAAAAGAAAACACATAATAAAGAAGAAAACACATGTCATGGTTTATTACATATTATGTGTGGGGTTGTGTTAGCTAAAGCCAGGCCAAATGTTAACTTTATTGAAGATGAGATGGCTTGTTCATTAATTTGATTTGTCAGCTGATGCTTGAAATGGTAATTGCTGGCTTAAATTATATGTATTTACTGATAAAATATTGTGGTTTTCTGATGTTGAGCAAAATAAGGCAATCAGAGAAAGACAATTATATGGTTTCATTTATATGTGAAATATAAGAAACAGCCTAGAGGATCATAGGGGAAGGGAAGGAAAACTGAATGCGAAGTCATCAGAGAGGGAGAAAAACCATGAGAGACTCTTAACAATAGGAAACAAACTGAGGATTGTTGGAGGAAAGGAGGGTGAGAGGATTGGGTAAATGGGTGTTGGGTATTAAGGAGCGCAAGTGATGTGATAGCACTGATAAGTTATTGAACACCACACCTGAAATGAATCATGTACTATATGTTGGCTAATTGAATCTAAGAAAATAAAAAACAGAATATATGAGAAGCTCTAATAGAAGATATACAGAAATGCTTCCTACTGTAGACTCTGAGCCTGACTCCGGCTTCTTTCTTTAAAAGAAAGGACTCAACAGGAGTTACAGAGCCCATGGAGATGTGTTAGTGGCAAATGGAGATTGTCTATCTAACCAGAAGAAATGAAAGAGGTTGAAAAAAAAAAATCTCACCACGGGATCCAAAGTTATTTGACTCTATGTCAGTGTCCCCAAAAAATAATTTCAAATACCTAAGACAGTGTTTTTCAAAGTTTTTTTTTTTTTTAAAGCCATGATCCACTGAAGAAATGGGCTGCACGTCACAAACTCTGCATACGCACACACGCACACACACCTGTATGTCAATACTTACCTTTACCAAGAAAAACAAATATTGCAGTTTTCTGATTATTCTCTGGTACAGCAGACCAATTCATGAAATAGTAAAGATATTCTGTAGCCCAATAAACAGCAGAGGAATTTCAAATCTGGTCTTAATCAGCATTGGCTTTGAAAAATCAAAGTAATTTGAGGGTCTCTGGGAAGTTTCCTCTACCACAAAAGATCTTCATTAAAATTTTCAGAAGCATCACCTTTAATAATTAATTACTTTATGCTAAGCTTTACTCTTTAAGTATTATACCGAAGCATGGGGGCAGGGAGGTGGTCAGCTCTATGTAGATTTACTCTGAGACGCTGGTTCAGCTCAGGTAAGACTGGGCTCCTGTTATTCCTTAGGTAGTAAGATGGGATTTGTCTCTAGTTGGAAACTAAACTTGGGTATGAACACTGACCATCAGTGCAGAGCAGGATTTCTAGAGGGGGGTGGGCATCTTATACTGTGGTGTGTACTAAAACTAGAATTTCATCTCAGACAGTGGCTTTCTAAAGCAGTGAGGGCTTGACAATATAGTGTTGAAGGCAATGGTTCCAGGTTTAAGTGACACATTTTAGGCCAAGGGAAGAAAAACACCCCCAGCAGTCTTCTTTCCCAGGTGCATGGCAGATATTGAATATTGATCAGTTTTCAGTTCTTCAAAATCGAGTCTTCAGTTCTAAATATAGCACTCTTAGCAGCCACTACTAATAAATCGAGGTAAGAAGGCATGGCAGGCACTGTTGATTTCCAACCCAGCAGCTATTTTTCTTCCTTATCTTCTCCTTCTTTTTTTTAAAAATGTGATTTATTTTTATTTTTATTTTTTATTTTTTTATTTACTTGACAGACAGAGATCACAAGTAGGCAGAGAGGCAGACAGAGAGAGGGGAAGGGAAGCAGGCTCCCTGTGAGCAGAGAGCACGGTGTGGGGCTCGATCCCAGGACGCTGGGATCATGACCTGAGCTGAAAGCAGAGGCTTAACCCACTGAGCCACCCAGGCACCCCTCTTCCTTATCTTCTTACTGGAGAGCCTGCCTCCCATGATAGGGGATGAAAATACATTGTCACATGCTTTCTTGGGATTCTTACTCAAAGGCATGGATCCTACTGGGCTTCTTGGAAAGTATTGAATGAAACACCCTTATTCTTCAGCTGAATGTTAATGTATCTATAAAGGATGATTCCTCAGATTTGCCAGCTATGGTGTGTGCATGAAGCGACAAGCCTATGGGCCAAACCCATCTGATGTGACGGCATGATAGACAAACAAAAACAGAAACTCTAGTCTATATTATTTTGTTGAGCCATTGGACCAACTCTGGTACTACTTTCTTCCAGACCTCTGTTTTATGAGAAAATGAATAAATCATAAATACCTGAGTAAAAAAAAAAATTGTGTCCTCAATTTCTTAAAATATATATTAATGCTAAAGGCAAAAATTATAACTGTCATGTAGGAATTATAATTAATTATAAATAATTATAAATAAATTATAATTATAAATTATATTCATTTATATTTATAGGTATAAGTTTATATGTATATTTTATATAAATATATATTTATAATTAAAATTATGTTAAATTTTATAATTATATAAATTATAATTATAAATTAATGTATAAATAATTATAAATAAATTATAATTGTCATGTAGGAACCATAATGCCTATAGGTGTTATATATATGACAACAGTAGAATAAAAGCTAGAAGGCCATAAATGGATCTATACGGTTATAAGGTCTTTATGTTTCACAACCAGTGGTACCATGTTAACTCTAGATTAACTGCAAGAAGTTGAGGATGTATATTGGAATCCTTACCATAATCATTAAAAATTAATAATACACATGGATATGGTTTATAAGCCCATAGATGAAAACATCCTTAAAAAATTAAATAATTCAAAAGAAGGCAGGAAACATGAAACAGAAAAATAAATCAACAAACAAACAAAGGGGGGGAAACAGAAAACAATAAAATGGTCATTCTAAACTTAACCACTTGATAATTGTATTAAATGTTAATATTCAAAATACTCCAATAAAAAAGTAGAGATTTTACAAATAGATTACAAAGCAAGACCTAACTGTATGCTCTTTTGGCAGATACCCTATAAATAAAAAGATTTTGATAGGTTGAAATAAACGCATGGAAGAGAAGAGGTAGATCGTTCATGCAATAAGCACACAAAAGATGGAATGGCTATATCACTATCAGCTATGACAGACTTCAAGGCAAAGAGTCTTGTCAGAAATAGAGGAGGAGACTTCGTAATGATAAAAGACTCAATTCATTAGGAAGGCATAACAATAAATCCATAGAACTTAGTAATGGATTGGATCACAAAATCAAACCCAGCTGAATGCTATATACAAAGAATTACCTACAGCAAAATTTAGACAGATGGAAATTAAAGAATGCATAAAATTCTAACAGAAAAATGTGAACAAAACAAGGATAGAGGTTATGATCAAAGTATAATTGAAATTAAGAGATAAGTAGTGTACTTTATAATACTAAAGAGTTTAGTGATATAGAAATCATGAATATCTATGCATATAATAAATCTATCCATATAATAAATATATGCATATAATAAAATAACCACAAAATTCATTAAGCCAAGATTATGATATTATATCATTATGATATATTCATTGATATGATATATTCATGTTAGGATATATTCATTATTACATTCATTAAGCCAAGATTATGAGAAAGAAAGGAGAACTAGTCAGAATTATGTTAATGGCAATAGACATTACTTATCGTCTCTCAGTTCAATATATAACAACTGGACAAAAGTAAGTAAAATACTAAATACCATTTCATGAAAGTAGATTTAATTGATAGATATTAAAACTAGAGAATACAAGTGTCCACAGTAAAGACACAAAATATGCTTATTGATGGTTTGTAATCTCCTTGGTTTCAGGTATATTCTGAAACCAGCCTCATATTCAGAGGGCACAAAGAGACTGAAGAAAGAGGCAAGGCATTCCATGTTGGCAGGTGGCAGGTTTAAAATAGAAGGGAACTTATACACAAGGGTTATCTTGGGCATAGCAAGGTGGGTAGATTTCCACACACTGCCCCCCAACCACAAAATTATAAATATTTATATAGATCCCTCAACTGGGTTCAGTCACTTATGCTGTCTGCGTGATCTCAACACCACATCGTTCTCAAGGCTAGGTCCTTGGAGCAGCCTCTGCAAGCAGAGAAGCAAGAAATATGTACATTCCAAGGATGGGAGAAGAGACGAGTTGCCTCCGATTGCCAGGGTCCAGCTTACCGGTTAACTGTGGTCATGTCTTCTAAGTGCCCTCCCCCAACAATTATATGGTAGACTTCCAAGGAATACTCAATAAATATACTCTGATGAGAAGAAGATGAAGAAGAATATGTTTGAGGAAAAAGGACAATGTTGACCTAATAATTAAAAGAAAAAAAGATATGGAAGAAAACTAAAAGAAATAAAAAGACTCTTAACTATAGAAAACAAATTGATAATTACCAGAGGGGAGGTGGGTGGGAGATTGGTAAATAGGGCGTGGGGATTAAGGAGTGCATTTGTCGTGATGAGCCCAAGGTCATGTGTGAAAGTGTTGAATCACTATATTGTACACTTGAAACTTCTATCACCTGTATGTTAACATACTGGAATTAAAATAAAAACTTAAAAACAAAAAAATAAAAGAATAATTTTATAGAAAAAGTGCCATTCAGTGTGGGATAGATAAGAAGTAAGCAAGATTCTTGTTCTCTAGAAGTTTACAATCTAAGATGGGAGAGAGATAAGAACCTTTAAAATACAATTCAACGGAAGAAATGTGCTAGGAGAACAATAAGAATTTGTACTCTGAGAGCACATATGGGAGAGCAATCCCTCATTTGTGGCGGCAAAGTTTGAGTTAGAATTTTTCTTAGGTTGGGCTCTTCCAGAAGCTGACTCCGAGGCAAGGGTTTGAGAAGTAATTTTAGGAAGCACTGAAAAGGGAGTGGGAAATGAGTCAGGAAATGGAAGAAAGCCAAACTGTATGAGGAATAATTAGGGTTCCATCCCACAGGGGACCACTGGTAAACAGTGAACTGTGTACCTCCCAGTTGTCCCATCTGGAGAGTGAAGCGCTGTGGTTTCATCCCCAACTGTTTACCTTCCATTCAGGGTTGCTTCCAGAGGTATCAACGCATCAGTACTTCTGGCCTTCTTTTCAAGTTGGGCACACATCTGTGGTTTGACAGTCATAGGTTCTCAGGGCTGTAGATAGCGCAACAGTAGCATCTCTGCCATGTTGTATAGGGGTTCAACAGATGAAGACTATTTGTTGAATAACATAGATGGACAGATGGATGAATGAATGAATGGATGCATGGGTTAGTGGGATGGATAGAAAGGAATATTTATGTGAGATAAAAAAAATAAGACAGCTGAAATGGAAAGAGTATTGTGAACTTTTGAACCTACCTTTTTTTCCTTTTTTATAGAGGAGATCTTTATGTATGAATATTAACCATTTTTCTGTTATATATATTACTAACATTTCTTCCTAGTTACCAGAATCTTAACTGTCACTAAGCTAGCTTTAGGCAATATTCGTTATTTTATTATATTTTATTTTAATTAGTAATTTTTTATAATGATTACATACTAAAATATTCTAGATGGATTAGGCTAAATAAAATACATTATTAACATGATTTTTACTTGCTTCTTTTTACTTTTTAAATGTGGCTACTAGAAAGTTTTAAATTACCTGTGTGGCTCACATCACATTTCTATCAGACACTGGACTTCTAGTAGAACATTATACTCAAATCTTAAAGTAGGCTTAAGCCCCTTATTTTCAGGGTAACAGATAAATCAAAATGGACAACAAAGCAGGAAAAGATGGTATCTGTGACAGACTGAGAGCTACATCTCTGTATCCACCTCAACTGTTGCATTTGCTGGGTAATCATGAGATTAAATTTTGGTCTATGAGCTATAATTGGAAGTGTTGTGTGTGAGAGACACTGTATTCAGGATTGGTGACTTTTCTAAGAGAAATATTGGGGGCGGGGTGGGGTTGGTTTCATTTTTTTTTTTTTCACCGAACGTGTATATGTGTGGGGAAATCCTATTTTCTATAATATTTTTTCGTTGTTGTTTTTCTGTTAACATTTCATTTTAGCCTTGAATTTTTACTAAATTTTCTCCTGATTTGAACATCTTGTTTCTAACATGGGAATTTGAAATCTTGTTCCTTCATGTTACCCTAATTTTTCCCAAAGAGCTCAAACCATTCTGATACCAGAATATGGTAAAAATTCACAGCCATTTCAAGCAGCTGATGGGCTTTTCATATAGTATCATTAACTGGTACCATCAAATGTTCTGAGAGATGAACATAAAATGTAAAAAGTATAGGTTTTTTTGGTTTTGTTTTGTTTTGTTTTTAGTAACAATAAACTTTCAAAGAGACGCCTCTCCCCGCCCACCCCCAAATGACCTCCAAGAATTCTCCTTAAATTGGAGGTAGTTTGAAAGGCTTTCTCTCCTCCCTCCTCCATCCTATTGCCTGGAATGCGGATACAATGGCTGAGGCTCTAACAGGCACATTAGATGATGAGTTTGAAGGTCACAATTTAGACATAGCCGGGTGATGAGTTAGAAAGATTCCTGACCTACCTCCAGTTTCTTCTACTTAAGAGAGAAATAACTTTCTATGGTGTTTAAATTAGTGTTATTTTGCGATTTTTCTATTGTATGTCCTGTTTGGAGACTGACCTTTGCATTAATCAGAATGTACTCTACCAGCAAAGACAGCTTCCTCTACAGCTCCTGCAAGTCCTCCCAAGTACTTGGGGGGCTCCTCTCTCACCATCCTGAAACCCATTTCAGTCTCTTTAGGGATTAATTCCTCTACCAGTAAGCTGTCCAGTGTGGGGAACGATAGAATCTCTCATGTCGCCCTGTCTCTTGCTGTCATGGTGCTGGTGGCCGTGCTGGTGCCTGTAAGCATCACGGAGGGAGGTGGGATGAAGGGCAGGAGGAAGGACTTTATTGGTTATTTTAAACTGAATGCAAGAAATGCTGTTCATAAAGAAGAAATCCAAAAGCAACGAAGAAATAAACAAGGCTGTCTCGTTTTGGGGGTTACATGAAAGATCCATGTCTATGAGTGTACTTGGTTTGGTGATGTATTTTTTTTATCACTTCAAACCGTGTACAATGTTATGTATATGATTTAGAAGGATTTCTGTACCTGGAGAACTGTAACCACATAAAAAATTATATTCTTCTGCCTTTTTATCTCCCAGGGTAAATAAAGCACCTATTTCATATAATCCAATGCTCAAAAGTACTTTTCCAGTTTCTTTCTAACTGCATACTATTTTTGTACTGTGAATGGATATACTATGGTATATCTTTTCACATGATTTAAAAATATGATACTTGGTTTCACACCTGGTCTGTTGATAGTCTGGAATTCAATAGAATTCCAAGTAGAAATTCTATACTACAAAAACTTTGTTCTAGCAGGTAATACCAGTAAAGTGGAAATAGATATCTTCTCATAGCTCATGGCTGCTCATACGGAAAGTCTTTTAAATAGTGCTGATACACTAAGACTAATTAAGCCTTTCATAATGTAGGCATTCTGGGTTTCCCACTGTCCTATTAACTAATACCTTTACCCAAGTTTCTGGTACTTGATTACTTATTTTTCTTTATGATCATTTTGTCTTTTCACTAGGGGTTACCTTTTTGTCACTAAGTATGAATTCATAAATCTATTTATTCTTCTGTGAAACAGGAATAATACTTCTAAAGACTTGAGGAGAAAAAAAAAAACAGTAAAAGTTATGTTGCCTGAATATTTTTGAAAACCTTCGTATGATTGTAGTCTTTCTCCCGTGCCTGTCTCACCATTTTATGTTGGGTGTGGCAGTGGGAGCAGCTAACTGATCCCTTTAGTGCACAGGTCTTTGCATGGAAAGGAGCTGGGCTCCAAGAACTGTACTCAGGACCCTCAAACTGAATTTACATGATGAGATTCTGGACTTTCTGCTGGTGCTATCATGGGATGAGACTTTTGGAAGCCTCAGAAAGGACTGAGTGTGTCTTAAATGGAGAAGGAATGTACAGAAGGCCTTCTGTGGTGATCTTTAAATATGTTCCCCAAAGGCTTAGCTACTCTTCTTTCTTAAGAGATGGAGCTTAATTTTCCTCTCCTTGAATAGGGTCTGAACTTCTTGGCTCTCTTCTAATGAATATGGTAAAGCAAAAGTGACAGTACACAGTTCTGGAGACAGGTCATAAGGGCATGGAAGCTTCCTTTGGGCTTTCTCTCCTAGGGAGAGTTTAGCCGCCATGCCATGAGGACACTCAGGCAGCCTATGTAAAGTGTCTATGTGGCAACGGACTGAGGTGTGCTGTCAGCAGCATGTGAGGAACTGAGGCTCCCTGTAAGTATGTGAGTGTGCCATCGTGGTGCTCTTCTGGCTTCAGTTAAACCTTTCTCCTGAAACCCCGGCCAACATCCTGACTGCAGCCACGAGAGACATTCTGAGTCAGAACCATCCAGCTAAACTCTTCAAATTCCTGGTCACAGAAACAAACAAAAAAAAGTAACTGTCATTTCATTATTTATTTTTTAAAATTGTATTCATTTATTTGAGAGAGAGACAGAGAGAGAGAGAGAGCGAGTATGCTTGCGCCTGCACACACACACATGAGTGGGGGGATGGGGAAGAGGGAGAGAGAGAAGCAGGCTTCCCGCTGAGTCGGGATGGGGTCATGACCTGAGCTGAAGGCAGACACTTAACCACTCATGCACCCCAAGATAATTACTGTCATTTAAAACCATGGAGTTTGGGGATAATCTGTTACACAGCAATAGATAACTGATATAGTGGTGTAAGGGTGACGTACCAGTTAAATATGGCCATAAGTATGCCATGTACTATTGGCATATAGTTGGCATAGAGTTGGCATATAAGTATGCCAACTGACACAGAATCTTAGTGGCATATAACAGTAAGCATTGATTATGGGCCAGCTGGGGTTCAACTGGTCTGAGCTGGGCTCAAGAAGGTGGTTCTGTTGTCTCAGCTGGGCTTGCGTCAGGGGTGAGAAAAGGGTCATCCTTGGGATTTTCTCATTCTCATTCTCTCCCTGAACCACCAGGCTATTCCAGACATGTTCTTCTTCGAGGCTAAGAGGGCAAGCCTAATCCTTCATATGACTTTAATGCTTTTGGACACGTCCCAACCAGTGTCACTGCATAAGCCTAAGCAAATCACATGCTGGCCCCAAAGTTGGGGGTGAGGGAAATCTTTTTTTTTTTTTTTTTTGGCTATTGGAATAAAACTTTATTTAGAAAAACAGGTGGTTGGCCCACAATCTCTCATTTGTTGCTTTCTAATCTTGAATGTACCATATCAATTGTTTTGTCATTCATCAAGATTTATAATTAGAACAGTTCACTCTTAGATATTCTAAATTAATGCTTTTTAGTTTCCTATTTCTTTTAGTAGATCCTTAGTTTCAATTGGCATCTAATGTATTCAGATCTTCTGTGCTTAATTTCACATGGAAAATTCATTTTGCTTCTGATTTTTAGGATCTGTTCTATCAGAGATTTGTTGTAATTGTGTAATCCATGTAGCAATGAGTTAGAAAGACTCAGTTAGAAGTAATTCCTTAGGGGCGCCTGGGTGGCTCAGTGGGTTAAAGCCTCTGCCTTCGGCTCAGGTCATGATCCCAGGATCCTGGGATCAAGCCAGCACCGGGCTCTCTGCCTAACTCTCTGCCTACTAGTGATCTCTGTCTGTCGAATAAATAAATAAAATCTTAAAAAAAAAAAGAAATAGTTCCTTAGCTCTTACCTGAATATGTGCCACAGCGTTACTTTTAAAAGAGAAAGGTTATTTTGCTTTCATTTTAAAAATTTACATTAAGGGGCAGTTAGGTGGCTCAGTGGGTTAAGCCTCTGCCTTCAGCTCAGGTCATGAACTTGGGGTCCTGGGATCGAGCCCCACATTGGGCTCTCTGCCCGACAGAGAGGCTGCTTCCCCCTCTCTTTCTGCCTGCTGCTCTGCCTGCTTGTGATCTCTCTCTCTGTCCAATAAATAAATAAAATCTTTAAAAAATTTTAAATAAAAAATATGTGATATCATCTTAGGTTGATTTTGATAAATTACACTTTTCCTAGGAACATAATACATTCTCTCTAGATTTGCCTTAGAAAAGAGAGGAGCTGCCCAGTTTCATGACAAAAATTGTGTGGAAAGGGTGAAAACTCGGAGTGAAAACTTGGGGCTAATAAAGCCATCTGCCACAAGTGAGGTGAAGGGAGCAAGTTTTACAACAAATTGGAAAGGGCTTGAGAGGAGTAATAACCAGATAAAACTGCATGGGATGGAAAGGAGGGCTGAGGCTGCTTTCACTGACAATGAAGCCATAGGGTCTGCAGCGGGTCTGGGAAAGCCACTGGTGAAGGTGGTCGGACTGTAAACAAGTCTGCAATCTTGCTGAAACAGATACTGTCTTGTACATTTCTTTCACAGATGAGAGAAAAAAAAGACACACCACCTCCAAAGATAAGCTAACGCTTTTAGGTAGAAATTACGAAGGTGATGTTGAGCTCAAATTTATGCTGGTGAGCCCCTTGCAAATTCCAGCGCCCTAGGAGTGTGAGTTATCATGAGAAAAGGGAATGAACACAGATATCCATTTTGAGTTTCCTTTGCACTAGATGTGTCTAAATTTTTTTTTTTTTGGAGTTTCATGCTCAAAAATCCTTTTTTTTTTTTTTTTTTAGGATTTTTATTATTTATTTGACGAGAGAGAGAGAGAGACAGAGAGGGAACACAAGCAGGGGGTGTGGGAGAGGGAGAAGCAGGCTCCCTGCTGAGCAGGAGCCCAAAGTGGAACTCAATCCCAAGACCCCTGGATCATGACTTGAACCAAAGGCAGATGATTAACTGACTGAGTCACTCAGGTGTCCCTCAGATATCTTTTTTATTAAATATAAACATCTATTATGTTTATTTGGGGGAAATATTTATGTTACTTGGAAAATTTATTCAAATACATCCATACATATGACTAAGCAGTCCTTGGGATTTCAGAGAAAGTGATGCAGTTTACAAACTGAACAGTTTAGGGAAGATTCTATATTTAAGTGTCCAAATTTAGCTTTTTCCCTTAATTCAGTGAAATCTAAACAAATCCTTTTTTAGCCTGTGACAGTCAGCATAAACATAGGTACTTGATCCTTTGAGTGGAGCAAACAAAAAGTGTGTTACAATTAAAAAAAAAAAAAGTAAAGGACAGGAGAATCCTCAAGTTAAATTCTGAGCTTGCCCATTTATTTCCATTTTACTCTTTCCACTTCAGTTCTCTGATCTGAAAAACAGTCATCATGTTGTATCTACTGTTGTTTTGTTGTGGTTCTACAAGATATGCTTGGACAATGAACTTCACAAATCATTCACAGCTTTGGACTAGATTATTCTCCTGTTGCCTTCCAACAATAAAATACCAGTATTAAGTACAGTAGGATTGATCCAATCTACTACAACCGGGAAGAGATTGGGCCTTGATATGACTCATCCCACATCTCATTAATAAGAACGTGTTTTTTCTCTCAACACTGAGGTCTGTTTTTAAAAATTTCCCACTGCTGTATTTTCTCCTTTGTACTAATAGGAGATGAGTGAATTTAAACAGTTTTACAATAATGAGTTAGCTCTACAAAGGGTTCTTTTATCTATAGTAAAGATTTTATCCTTAAAATTTCAAAATGAGCTGGAAAAAATACTCCAGTGTACTAGGCAAAATATATTATAGATTAAAATTATGTGACTGTTTCCCCCCTCTGGATTCATAATATTCTAGATTGTGATTACATTATTTCCACCTTAAAAAATCATGCTTAAAAAAAATATAGAGTAGAGGCCAGGGGAGGAATATCAACCTTAGTACCAAAAATATTTACTCTGCTATTTTTTTAAAACATTATGTTCCAATGTCCCTTTTTGAAACCAATGCTGGCCTTTGTCCCACAGATGTTTAATGTTATTGAACAGAGTTCCTTGCATCAGATTACCTTAGGGGAGAGAAATGGCCTCTGGCAAAGGGATCACTAGCAGTTAACTTTAAACAGTTTATTTATTTTTAAAATTTTTTTTAAAAAAATATTTATTTATTTTAGAGAGAGAGTGAGTGAATGAGTGTGGGGAAGGGCAGAGAGAGAGGAACTCGAGCCTGCTTGATCTCAAGATCCTGAGATCACAACCTGAACCAAAAACGAGTCAGAAGCTCCCTTGACTGTACCACCCAGGTGCCCCACCTCTAGCAGGTACAAGTGGCTTCTCTGTTTCACACAAATCTGATGGAGAAGATTTAGAATTTCTTGTTTCATGCCATTGTATCTCTTGGTTTAACCTCTGTGTTTATTGATTTATTTATTTTAAAGATTTTACTTATTTATTTGGCACACATCGAGAGAGTGAGCATAAGCATGGGGAGCAGCAGGCAGAGGGAGAAGCAGGCTTCCTACCCAGTAAGGGGCCTGATGCAGGACTCAATCACAGGATGCTGGGATCATGACCTGAGCAAAAAGCAGACACGTAACCAACTGAGCCACCGAGATGCCCCAACTTCTATGTTTAAAGATGACTTCTCTCATGAATGTTTCTTAAGCATCAGAGGTATGTACAAGATTTGATGTCACTTTGGATAGCATGGGCAAAGACAATGGACAGAGTTTAATTAATTGACATAAAAAAGAAGTAAATGTTCTCCCAGACAATTTTTTCTTTGACATCATTTTCTGTGAAAGTTTCTGTTTCATACCTGTGTTCCCCAGTTGAAGGGTAATCCTCCTTATGTTATCAGTCCTGTGTAAATTGTTTTCCTGGTGGTAGAATGGTTGGTTTTTCCAAAAGTATTATCATTTTAATGTTAGGGTGTTATCACCATCCTAAAAGACAAGATGGCGGGATGTGAAAAGAGAGTATGGTTGGAGCCCTGTGGCACATTAGAAAGTTCCTGCTCAGTGTCACAGTCAAGCCATCTGAGTTCTTTCCCTCATTTGGAGACTTAGTAGCTTTGATGATCTTGGGCAGATTGCTTAACTTCCTGCAAGCCTCATTTTCTTTGTAATGGAACGCAAGGCAGGTTTTACAGAGAAGGAAAGTGAAGTTCTAGGCAGGAAGTGCCTTCTCCATGAAGTAGGAGGCTGGGATAGAAAGCCTCAGGTTAGGGTATAACTCTTTACTTGATTCTTATGTCTATGCCACATCAGAGTCACAGAAACATGTGTTTCAATGATTTGTTTTGAAATTTCTTGAAAAAATTGTGTGTGTGTATCATTACTCATTTTTTTTTATCCAATCAATAGTACTAAAAACCCATATTTTGAGAAATGTGCTAGGATAAGAGACATTGTCTTTGTATACTTAAAAATACTCATTTAGGAATTTTTCTTTAAAATAAAGTAATTTTTATCTTAAAAATTAATACGTATTATTATAGAAAATTTGAAAAACACATACAAACAGAAGAAAGAAAATATTTACATGCATGTCTTTGAAGTTACTTTAAGCACATTTTCTCCCAGGCTTTTTCTTTTCTAATGGTTTACATTGTTGTAATAATTGATAAATAATTAGTAGTCAGATTTTAGAAATAAATAACTAGTAATTAAAAATTAATACATTATTAATTCTAGGTCTTTTTTCCTTCTATTTAGTGTAAAAGGAATTTTCACATATTAAAAATCTGGGGAAAAGTGTAAAGAAGAAGATAATGATCATTTAGAGTCCCATCACATGTTTTTCCCATATAAATGGACATCTGTGTTTGAAAATAAAAGTTTGATATTTACTGCTTCCCTTTTCTTCACTTCATTATCCCATTTTTTTTTTTTTAGAGAGTTATCTATTTATTTTAGAGAGAGAGAGTGTGTGCATGCATACCAGCGGCAGAGAGGGTAGGTAGAGGGAGAGAGAGAATCCCAAGCAGACTCCTCACTGAGCATTGAGCCCAACACAGGGCTGGATCTCAGGACCCATGAGATAATGACCCAAAGAGAGATCACATGTCAGATGTTTAACTGACTGAGCCACCCAGGTTCCCCTCTTTCTCTTATTCTTCTAAACAGAGGTTACTAGTTTCTGTTCCATAAAGGCAGGGATATTCCAGGAAAAAAAACAAAGGTATGTCAAAACGATACACAGATTCCTAAATCTTATACTAATATAACTTTTTCTTATTCTCAGTTTTCTCTTTTATAAAATTCAGAATTTGTACTAGATGTTCTTCTCTGTAGTTGTGTCAAATCATCATATTGTATACTTTAAATTTACACAATGTTATGTCAACTATGTATCAATAAAGCTGGAAAATAAAAATCAGACCCGAAAAGTAATTATAATGTGAGATAGAATTTTGTAAAAAGCTAAGCACCAAAACAAATATTATAATAAAGGGAAGTTTCATGTATTGGTGGACATTGTTGAGTTTTCTAATTATAGTTTTTTTTTTTTAACATCACTATAGATTTGTTATAGATTTATTTTACTTGAGGTTTTAGATCAATTTCCTGAAGTGGGCTAATCTTAATTTTTAGCCAGGTTTGGAGGCGATGTGGCACAAGTTTAAGAGGTAGAACATCTCAGTTCTATTTTTCAAGTGTCCCTGCCTGGGGGTGGGGGTGGTGTGAAGAGCCACCTAGGCTGAGACGTAACCTATATTCCATTCACTAAGCAGTACACACTTTTTGGTGTTCTTTTCCTAAATTGCATGAAAGTACTCTGTGGAATAGCAATGACTATGACTGGGTTGTTGAAGGAAAAGCTGACAGTCAGCATGGTCCTCAATGTCATCTGTTGACCCTGACATCCATTGGAACAGCCATCATCCATCCTATCTAGTCCTTAGAGGTCAGTCCATGTAATGCCCAGAAGTTCCTCATTCCAACCTCCACAGGCTCTCTTCATCTCTCTTGCTGTGTCTTAAGGGAACATAGAATTCATTTGGTTCTCAGGCTGTGCTGGGACATAGGAAACCTATAATATTGTCCCCAGTGCCATCTACCCAGGCACACCGTGCAGCCATTTTTCCTCAGACGCCTTGCCATTTCCATAGGCTCTGTCTGAATAAGGCGTCTAGGTTATTTCTCCTCCTAGAGACCATCAGCTTTTTATAGGGGTTTTGAATCTTTCCCAGAGCTCAGTCCAAGAGGTGGGGAGAAGCTTCCTCTTTCTGGGACCCACTAGAAGTTGTTACCACATCTCTGATTCCATTTCAGTAAGATGGAGACTTCCCTTAGCCTGAGGACTCTATTCTAGTGTGGAGGTTGGAGTGGGGTGAGGCTGGGACATTTTGCTCTAACTTCTCATGTATTTCCCCACGTATGTTGGAAGTGTCATGGCTCCTTCCTTTTTTTTTTTTTTTAAAGATTTTATTTATTTATTTGACAGAGAGAGATCACAAGTAGACGGAGAGGCAGGCAGAGAGAGAGAGAGAGAGAGAGAGGGAAGCAGGCTCCCTGCTGAGCAAAGAGCCCGATGCGGGACTTGATCCCACGACCCCGAGATCATGACCTGAGCTGAAGGCAGCGGCTTAACCCACTGAGCCACCCAGGCGCCCTGCTCCTTCCTTTTTTAAACTTCCAAATGACCTAAGTTTTAAAATCCTAAATCTAACAGTGAGCCTCTTTAAATCTTGTTATCTGCAGACACATCATTTCCCTAGTCAAGGAGACAGACAATCTGGGTGTCTGGATCGTGGCGGTGGTTTGTGTGTGAGAGGGCAAGGGGGAGCTGGGGAAAAAAAATATAGGGGAATGGGAGTATGGCAATGTCTTAATATTTTTTCAAAAAGCAAAATAAAGCTTTTTTCTTGTTTTTTGTTTTTTTGCTTTTTTTTTTTTTGTTAGTCCTAACTAATGTCCCCAAGGGCATTATTTCCCCAATTTGAATGATCTAGGGACCCTTTTAAAAAGAAAATCATTTGGCACATGCCTGAGAATAAATCTGTGGATCATGTGTGTTCAACAGCAATTGTGAAGCTGAGTGCTCAGGGAAGGTTACTGGAAGGCTCCGACAGTCCATCTGGACCTGTCAACTTTCTTTGGCCACATTTCCCTGGAATGAAGCCTTCACTGTTTTCACCAAAGTGTTTAAAGTCAAAGTGCACATATGGGTGATGACTTCTTGATGCAATGTCTTTTGTAAGACCCAAGTTGTGAGGCACATGGGTTGAGAGTGTAGGAACTGGTTCCTTTCAGAAGAACTCTGGTTGGCTTTTTGTCTCTCTTTCTTCTAGTTGCTTTTCCATGAGGTTGAAGGGAGGTTGAAGGGAGATGGAAACAAGTCTGCTCTGAGATCATTGTCTTCTTCTCATTGGCGTCCCCTTAATTTTCTCTTCAGAATCTACAGCTTCCAGAAATCTGGAGACCTAAAGAAAGTTTGGGGGTGTTTCTTTTTTCTTTAAAAAGATTTATTTATTTGAGAGATAGAGAGAGGAGCAGGGAGAAACAGAGGGAGAGGTAGAGAGAATCTCAAGCTAACTCCCCGCTGAGTGTGAAGCCTGATGTGGGGCTCGTTCTCACGACCCTGAGATCATGACCTGAGCTGAAATCAAGAGTCAGACCCTTAACCGACTGAGCCACCTGGGTGCCCCTGGGGATGTTTCTTATTGTAGACAAGTTTGACTCTCTCTCTTTTGGTGAATTCTTTTTTTCGTTTCTTTTCTCTTGAGGTATAATTTATTTATTTATTTATTTTTTTAAAGATTTTATTTATTTATTTGACAGAGAGAGATCACAAGTAGACGGAGAGGCAGGCAGAGAGAGAGAGAGAGAGAGGGAAGCAGGCTCCCTGCTGAGCAGAGAGCCCGATGCGGGACTCGATCCCAGGACCCTGAGATCATGACCTGAGCCGAAGGCAGCGGCTTAAACCACTGAGCCACCCAGGCGCCCTTGAGGTATAATTTATATCCAGTGAAGTGTACAAATCTTAAGTGAACAGCTTGAAAATTTTTTGCCTATATGTCCCCGTGTATTCATGACCCAGATCAAAACATACACATTTCCATGACTCGGGAAATTTTCTATTACCCCTTCTCAGTCAATATCTACTCCTCCTGGTAACCATTATTTTGACTGCTATCATCTCTTTGGTAGACTCTGGCCTTCTGTGGGCATACTCTTCTGACACCTGATGAAGTAAGTTTGTCCTGACTCTTCCCTTGCTCTGTGGAGGAAGAAATGAGTCTCTGGCCATTGTGGGGAAACCTTAGTTTTCCTGTTCTATCTTTCTGTACTTTTGTGTTACTGTTTTGTTGTTGTTGTTGTTGGATGAGCTTTTTCATCTGGATTGGAAAAGTGCAAGAGTCAGGTGTTTAGGGAATAAGGGCCAAAGTAGGTCATTTGACCTGCTTTGGTCCTAAGCCTTCAGCTGCCTTTAACTGAGCAAGTGATATTACTCAAGTAGTCCATCTAATGCATAAATAAATAGAATGCTTTTAATGTTCTCCATAGTTTATGTTCTTCCACTCAAAAGCACTGTGTCTGCTATAGCCTATGGCTGGCATGTGGGTTTAGGTTGTAGCATACATCTATAATATGTACTTTGGCTTAAGGAATGCCATTGATGGTATGTGGTTGTTGAGATTTAAATGTAGGTTTCTCATTTTGTTCTGGAGGCTTCCATAATGTTTTCTAAATTCAGTGGGTAAAAGGCTGGTTTTGTGGACATTTGTAAAGAGGGGACACATGAGATCATGGGGTTGGGAGCAATCCAGGTTTGAAGGTGCTAAAGTTGGTGCTACCCCATTATAACCCAGTTTAAAAAAAAATAGAAGCTGGTGCAAGTGGTTAAGAAGGGATAAAGCTCATCCTAGGCACTTTGGTCCTAAAGGGCCAGAGAAAAAGAATAATTTGGGGAAGGAAGACAATTGTTATCTCTTCTGAAACTTTATGTGGAAAATTGAAGGAGAGATCTATGCGGGCCTGGGGGTATTAAATTATATCTGGAATAAGAATAGACTTGTTAGTAGGAGGACCTTCCTCATCTCAAATTTATGGGGTGGTGGCCAAGTTCAAGGATTTCACATGGCTGCATTGACATTTCAAGCTTATGTTCTCATGTGATCTATGCTGTGTGACCCTTCTGGTGAACTTCGTTGGAAAATTTAGCATAACTTAATTAGATTGTTCTGAGTAGCCAGCACAAGTTTTGTCTTCCCTGGTGTATGTAGGTTGTTTCCCAGTGACACCTATGTCTATGGACAGGATATTTAGTTAGGCAGACATTACTTTCTGCAGGTGTAGACTTTAATCTGGGGGTAGGGAAGGTCCAAATACTGGAATGGGAAGGCCTTTATTCTGTGGGTTGCCTTTCATCCTAGAAGCTCTGCTTTTCTCAAGCAAATTAGTATAATTATTTTTCAAAATATCCTCAAAATTTTTTTCCTATAGGTCAAATGCTGGTGCTCATATGAATAGAGATAGGGGTATGCCAAGATGAAAAGGGCAGGTTATGAGTCACTGACGGGGGCATCTTTTCTGTGCTCAAAATTGAACCTACACGCCTTGCTTTTACCATTTCCCCCCCACTCCAGTCCACTTCAGACTTGTATATTCAGGGAGAATATAAGAAGTCAAGGGCTCTTTCTTGCTGAAATCCCTTCCATTTCTCATGCAAGACCTTGCTATGCTTGTCTTCTTTCTGTTCTCTAGAAATGTGTGAGTTCTCACATTTCCTAATGACTCCTCGTTCTCTTTTGTTATCTGCTATCTTGAACCAAAGGCTGTCAGGTATAATTCTGGATGTCAGTGGAATCAGTATAGACAGTTGTATATGGTGTGATTTTAAGATTAAATTAATAGCCCAAATCTGGGGGCGCTTGGGCGGCTCAGTTGATTAAGTGTCTGTCTTCAGCTCAGGTCATGATCCTGGAGTCCCTGAATCAGGCCCCACATGGGGCTCCCTGCTCAGCGGGGAGTCTGCTTCTCCCTCTCCCTCTCCCCCTCCCCTTGCTCCTGCTCTCTATCTCTATCATTTGCTCTCTCCTACTCAAATAAATAAATAAAATCCTTAAAATAGCCCCTTCTGGATTACTTCAGATGCTTCTAGATTAAGAGTAGAAATAAATATTCACAAGGTATTGAAGGACAGATACTTGAGAACATTGACAATTTCCTGACAACACATTCTGATAATTTGTCCCTGTTAATTGACCGTTGAATTGCTATTGAATTTGTAAGGTTGATAGGTTAAAAAAACAAAATACTAGTGAATGTTGGCTTTGGAGAAGATTACGGTTCCTCCTCCAAATAATCCCATCTGTGGCACAAACTTTTATTTGCCTTACTAAATCAAATTTCCCTTTCTTCCTTAATTGTATACACACACACACACACACACACACAGCACATCCTCCTTGTTTTTGGTGTGGTAATGCTTTCAGCTACATTTCTAGGCTTCTCTTACAAGTAGAGGTGTCATCTGATACAGTTCTAGCAAATAAGATGGAAGCAGAAGTGATGGGAGGAAAGTGTTCTTAGAAGCTTATTGAAGGGGGCTAAATCTGTTGACGAAATACCTTTTTGCCTTCTACTTCTTCCTGTCTGAGAGGAATTCCAAGATTCCAGGAACTCATTATGCAGCCTAGAAGGAGCTCTGGGTTCTAGGTGAACAAGTCCCTTATGGAGGTGTGAAGTCAGAAGAGAGCCCAAGTGGGTGGGTGGGACTCCTTTAAACTAGTACCCCTTAAAAACTAGTACCCCTTACTAGTAGGGGTACCAGTTTAGACCTCTTTCTGATTTTATTTTCTATGCATAGATAGACATTTCTTGGTTAATTCCAGTAATTCATTTCTGAAATCAACCTTTATGTTACAAGAACATTAACAGGAAATTTATTTCACAGTATTTTAAATTTTAAAAAATACATTGTGCTTCCAACAAGTTGGAAACTTGTATGTACAAATACCAGCATGTAGATATTTATAGGAGCTTTATTCCTAATTGCTAAAACTTGGAAGCAACCAAGATGCCCTTTAGTAGGTGAGTGGTCAAATAAATGGTGGGATATCCAGACAATGACATATTAGTTAGCACTAAAAAGAATGAGCTTTCAAGCCATGAAGAGACATGGAGGAAACTAAAACGCATTTTACTAAGTGCAGGAAGCCTATCAGAGAAGGTACATCCTGTATGATTCCAACTCTAACACATTCTGGAAAAGGCAAAACTATGGAGACTATAAAAAGATCAGTGGTTACCAGGGCTAAGGGGGAAGGAAGGATGGATAGAAGGAGCACAGAGGGCTTCTCGGACAGTGTTCTGTAGGATGGCAAATATGTGTCATTCCACATTTGTCAAAGTCCATAGAATGTTGCACACCAGGAGTGAACCCTAATGCAAACTGTAGACTTTGAGTGAGTAAAAGAACACGTGGTATATATTGAAAAAATACATGATGTAAAAATACATGATATAAGTATCATGTAATATTATACGACACGCACATGATCCATATATGCATCTCCCCTGTCATTTTCCTCAACAGCTTTACCTTCAAGGTCAGAATGAGGAAAATAAATAAGAGCAGTCTTGGTCCTCCAAGGGAATGGATCAAATTTCTCACTGGCTCTCTCTGGGACTATCTATGGGTCTTCACTTCTCCCAAGACCTGCATAACCGAGTCTAACACCCCCGGGCCTCGCTGTCCTCTGCCCGGGCGAAGTACACTGAGCCATTTACAAAGTGATTTGTTGAGCTGATTCTTTGAGTCACACTCAGCACCAGTGTGCGGTCCTGAAGAGAGCTTGGGGCAAGACTGGCGGGCACTGCAGGAAAAGCCAATCTCATTCGTCAACTCTGTGCATATTAAATGCATCCGTGCATGTCAGAAACAGAAGACAGGGCTGGAAGAGGGTGAATACGAATTGGGCATCTGAGACTGGAAAGATTACTTTTTGGGAAAAGAGTCACAAAATTTACAACTGGAATTAAAGAAAATATATTTGCAAATATTCTTAAATGGCACATCAGCTTTGACATTAATCTGGATTTAAAAACCTCTGAAGGGGCTTCTGGGTAGCCCAGCTGGCTAAGCGTCTGCCTTTGGCTCAGGTCGTGAACCCAGGGTCCTTGGATTGAGCCTCACATCAGACTTCTTGCCAAGTGGGAACATGCTTCCCCCTCTCCCTCTGCCTGCCACTCCCCTTGCTTGTGCTGTCTCTCTCTGTCAAATAAATAAATTAAATCTTAAATATAAAAAAATAAATGAATAAACCTTTGAAAATATACTGGGCATAAGATATTAGAAACTTATTCTTACTCTCACCAATTTTTTAAGAAAAATTTCTAACGCAGACATGCTATTCATGACAATTTTTTAGAAAACTTGTATTAAAACATTCAGTTTTTCTCTCCTCAGATACTGTCAGTCAAGTTCAGAAGTCCTCAACCTGAACTTTGTCTTAAAGGTGCTTTTGGTTTTGGGGTACCTGGGTGGCTCAGTGGATTAAGCCGCTGCCTTCGGCTCAGGTCATGATCTCAGGGTCCTGGGATCGAGCCCCACATGGGGCTCTCTGCTCAGCGGGGAGCCTGCTTCCCTCTCTCTCTCTGCCTGCCTCTCTGCCTACTTGTGATCTCTCTGTCAAATAAGTAAATAAAATCTTTAAAGAAAAAAAGGTGTTTTTGGTTTTGAAGAAAGTTTCCTTTCTTCTCAGTTAATGTTTATCGACATTCAGGTTGATTAATGATCAGCAGAGTAAATCTGAGATAATATGGATAAAAAGCATCGTGTATTTAGTTTGGTGAAGCTTCTGGAATGTTTCTGGAGTTGTACTGTTACCTCTGACTGCTGTGGTGACCTTGTCCCTGGGTGTCTGTCACTTAGGAAAGAATTACTTAGATTTGCACTGTCCTATGTAGTGAGCACAGTTGATGCCCACGTAGCAAGCACAGCAAGGGAAAGTTTTAATGCTTTGGTTGTTACTGCATAAGCAGGTAGTAGACGTGTTTTGCAATATTTTACCCCAATTATTATTATGACCCTGATTATTATTACTTTAAAAGTTTTGAGATCTTACTAACTTTATTATTTATTTATTTATTTATTTATTTATTTATTTTACTTATTAGATTTCACAATAGTCTTATGTAACAAATGCTATTTACATTTTCTTTGTACACTTGAAATTTTCCCAGTTCAATCCGCAGCTTCCTTGATCTCCAAGCCCTTGTCATCAGCCAGTCACGATGAATTTTAATTTACCAAAGGGGCTAGAAGGCTAGAAGATTGAATACATGGTGTGTTATGTTCTCTAAACCAACAAACATATATATATTTACTTATTTATATTTACTGTAAGGAATTGGTTCATACGATTACGGAGGCTGACAAGTCCCAAGGTCTGCAGTCAGCAAGCTAGAGACCCAGAAGGGCTAATGGTATAGTTTCTATTCTGAAAGCCAGCAGTCTCCAGACACAAGAAGGTCCCGTGTTTCAGTTGCAGTTCAAAGGCAGGAAAGGACCATTGTTCCAGGACAAAGCAGTCAGGCAACACCAGTTCCCTCTTACTGACCCTTTTGTTCCGTTCAGGTCTTCAACTGATTGGTTGAGGCCCACTCACATTGAGGAGGGCAATTTGCTTTACTTAGTCTACTAATTCAATGCTAATCTCATCCAGAAAACCCTCACCGACACACCCAAAGTATCTGACTAAATGTGTGATGATCCATATTCGAAATTTAATTTTCATTAATTTACATCGAATATGTAGATAAGATATAGAAAGAATGTGCCTCTCACCATTTTACAAAAATACTATTTCACAGTCATATTAATGTAAAGATTCATAAGGGTCATGAAGACAAAATTAATGAATTCTTAGATGTACAGGAATAGTTCAGTATCTCAGAGACAAATGCCTATAGTTCTCATACTATGAATATATATGATTCTGTCTATTTTTTCTTTTACTAAAAATTAGTGTTATTGCTATTCAGTTTAAAATTTCTTCAAAAATTTCCTGGCACTTTGCTATCGTTATTGTATCATGTCTTACAAGCCATGACTCAATGTGCATATTTACACACCTCAAATTGTTTGCAGTTGTCAATAAAAATTCTTGTGGTCTTATCAGTGTTGGGCAAATTTTATTGGATAAAATGTATTAGTGGGATATAACCAGATGGGGAGACCAAATGTAAAGATACCAGTGTGTAACAGCTTTGTGGGCACTTTAATATAAAACTTGTACAACAGATAACCTATGTATGTCCTCATTTTCAAAGTTTTAGGGTTTTTTTTTTTTCTCTAGATCATAAAAAAACTATGAATGCTCCCAGTGTGGTTTGGTGTGTCAGTCAGGGTTTGTTCAGAAAAGCAGAAACTCTGGAATGCATATAACGTATAATGTACGAGCATCCGGATGTGTGTATGACTTGACCTTGCACAACTGTAGGAGCTGATCAAGCTGTCTCCAGAAGGCTGTCACCTTCCCAGCTGGTGGAGGAATTTTGCATCCCACTTAACTCAGGGGCAGGCAGTCAGGAAGAAGATGAAGGTAAAGGGGAGGAAGAGCATGGGCAAGTGGGGAACCATGAGCAGGAGCTGTAGCCCCTGAGGACAGACAGAAGCCCAGGCCAGGTCCTGACTGGAAACTAGGGCCCCTCGGCATGGTACTAAACATACCCAGTCTGCCCAGAAGTCAGAGAAGCTGAGAAGGATCCTGGGGAAGCTGGAGAGGTTGTAGGCCTGTTGCGACCTCACGCCAATGAAGTGAGCCGGCAGACGTGCTGTGCTCGCTGAGGCTTTACTTCTGCCCTTCAAATTTCCAACGAGTTTCTCTTGCGGTGACCCTGAACAGAAACAAACAGAAAAACTGATTCTGGCAAATGTAGTTCAGATGAACCAACATGACACATGACAAAGCAACCAAGGTTACCTACCGACTCCGATCACTGAAAGTATGTTCATTCATTGAGCCATTCAGCAATCCGAAACTCTGAACTCCTACTTTGGGGAGTTGCAGATGCGTGGGGCAACTCCGGCCATCCCTCCAAGGACAGCTTGTTAGTTTTTCTCTCTTCCAATCTGTATGTGTGTTTGTGTGTATGCATATATACATATATGTACATGCACATGAGTATAAACTTGTATGTTATTTGTAAAATTATATGCACACACACACACACATACATCCTCATAATATATGGACTAAATCCAGGGTAATTTTTACTTGTATTTCATTTTGTTTTCATTTCATTATAAGTGTCATGTTTTATACTTGGATGTTATTTATTTATTATTTTTAAGATTTTATTTACTTATTTGATACAGAGAGAGAGAGAATAAGCAGGCGGAAAGGCAGGCAGAGGGAGAGGGAGAAGCAGGCTCCCTGCTGAGCAGAGAGCCTAACACCGGGTTCGATCCCAGGACCCTGGGTTCATGACCTAAGCCAAAGGCAGATACTTAACCAACTGAGCCACCTAGGCACCCTCTTCCTTCCTTCCTCCCTCCCTCCTTCTCTCTCTCCCTCCCGCTCCCTTCCTTCCTTCCTTTCTCTCTTTCTTAAGATTTTACTTATTTATTTGAGAAAGAGAGAGAGAGTGAGAGAGAGAGAGAGTACAAGCAGGGGGAGGGGCAAAGGGAAAGGGAGAAGCAGGCTCCCTGCTGAGCAGAGAGCCCAACACCGGGCTCGATCCCAGGACCTGGTTCATGACCTGAGCCGAAGGCAGACTCTTAACTGACTGGGCCACCCAGATGCCATGATACTTGGATGTTAGAGTTGGTCCCCCTCTGACCACCACACCATTCTTAGTGTGAATGGATACCTTGGGCCAGGTGATAAATGACTGACCCTCTTCTCTTTAGCTTGGTTAGAGTGGCTTCCAGCCCATCCGCGTCCATCACTGGACTCAGGAGCTGTAAGGGTTTGGAAACTCGAGACTGAAGAAGGCCCACTCAGGTTCATCTCTTACGATTCATATACAGAAATAATTCTCACTTATTCTAGGTTTGGGTCTTTGTATGTCTTGGTTCTTCCACATTCTTCAGTTTCCTAGTATATTAGTTTTCTGTGTTTCACAACCAGTTACCACAAGCTTAGCAGTTTAAAGCAGCGCTTATTGTCCGGTGGCTGGATTCCCTGCTCAGGATCTCACAAGGCTACCACCAGAGCGTTGGCAGGGCTACATTCCTTTCTGGAAGTTCTAGGGAAGAAACTGCTGCCAAACTCATTCAAGATGTTGGTAGAATTTAGTTCCTTCTCTTGCTTTCGAAGTGGCCCCTGCATTTACCAGCACGTACTTACATGTCGAGTCCTTCTCACTCTTTTAGTCTGTATTCGTTTTCTTGGGATTTTTGTAACACATTACCACAAGCTGGGTGGCTTTTTTGTTTGTTTTGTTTTGTGTTTTTTTTTTTAAGATTTTATTTATTTATTTGACAGAGAGCTAGAGAGAGCGCGCAAGAAGACAGAGCAGCAAAGGGAGAAGGAGAAGCAGGCTCTCCGTGGAGCAGGGAGCCTGTCTCGGGGCTCAATCCTGGGACCCTGGGATAATGACTTAAGCCAAAGGCAGACGTTTAACAACTGAACTACCCAGAGGCCTCAAGCTGGGTGATTTAACCCAGATTTAAATGATAGAAATTTATTCTTTCACAGTTCTTATCTAGAACTCCAGGTGTTGATAGGTCCCTTTAAAAGTCCTAAGAAAAAAAGCTTCCTTGCTCCTCTCTGCTGGTGGCTCCAGCAGTCTTTGGGGACCCTGGCTTGTGGCTGCACCCCTCTGGTCTCTGCATCTGTCATCACACGGCTCTAGTACTGGTCCAAATCTGGCTCTCCTTTATTATACAGACACCAGTCTTTGGACTTACGGTCCCCTCCACACCACCTAATATTTCCTCAGGGAAATAACTAACTTGATTACATTGGCAAAGACCCTATTTCTAAACAAGAACGCATTTACAAGTCCTAGGGGACAGGACTTGAACATTTTTTTTTTTTTTTTTTTTTTGGTTAGCCTATTGTTCTTGGAATTTGTTGTTTATTTTACATTTACAGCATAATTAATTTGGGCTATTCACATTTCAAGTGCACAACGGTGTCAACCCAAATAAAGAGGCAAACCGAGGCAAGCTTGAATTACCAGAAATTGAGTTTATTTAGGAAAAACAGGGGAATTGCAATGTGGGAAATGCATCCTGTAGCAAGCTACAGGCACGTTTGTCGAGAGTTGGGTGCTGTTTTTATTAATGTGCAAGAAGGTGCAAAGAGGGAAAAGTCCAGCCAGAGTCCAAGCGGTGAGTCCATTGGCTGGAGGACAGGGAGAGATTCTTGGCAGGTGTTCATCGGTCCTTAGATGAGTGTTGGTCTTTTGTATATCAGTTACTTACAGTAAATCAATCTCTTTTCAGTTCTTAAGTTCGTTTTTTTCTGAGAGCACATGCATGACCTTCTTTGTTTCATATCCTCCGGTTCCATTTTAGATATTGAAACCCTTTCACAGTGGACACAGGTGTCTGGGAGCTACCATCTTGGACAATATAGGTGTAGCAAGCGCCTCAAAATCATTAGCCTTAGGGAAGGTTAAGGAACCATCCCTCCACTTACTCCTATAATCATCCCCTTGGATTCCAGTTTTAGACACATACTGATGGCCAGCGGGTTCCCAACAGCATCTCTCACCACGACACCAGAGAAATTCCAGAGCGGGAAGAGAGAAACATGCTGTGCAGGCGAGGCAGGGTGTGCCGGGCTGCACTTGCTCAGAGCTGGACAGCAGGGCAAGAACCAGAGTTAAACGTGGGCAGAGATGAAGTGAGGCCGGTTACAAGAGGTGTCTGGAATATCTAGCAAGCCGAGAAATGAAAAGAAAAACAATGAAGAGATACTATTTTTTGTCCTATCATACTGGGCAATATTTTTAAAATGACAGTCCCTGTTAGGAGGCTATTGGAATGAGAATCTGCACATAACCTCTGCAAATGAGAAGCATTTTGGGAATCACTGGGGAGATATTAAAACAGGGTGTGGCCACCGATTAGAGACCATGGAAAGGGAGGGGGCATCACAGGGCTCTAGCCTGAGTCACTGGAAGGATTCCTCCATCGGGTTAGCTTAGACTGGGTATACAGGAAGGAGAACAGGTTTTTCAGGAGCAAGAAATGCTATGGAATGTTCAGTTAGAAATTTGTATTCGAGCTTGTTAGTGAGGTGAGATTTGTGAGTCACTACAAATGAAAAGTAGACGCCTTCTTCAGAAAGATAGTGAGATTTTGAAAGGGCTTAGGGAAAAATGCCAATATTTAAAGGTATTCTGAAGGGTGGAAGTAGTGGGGGAGGGCACGTGAGAGGTAGGAAGAAAACAAAGAAATCAGAGGTCACAAATTGGAGAGATAATTCCAAGGGAGAAGTTTAACAGGATTGAATGCTGCAAAGGTGCATTTAACTTGACGAATAGAAAATTATTTGAGGGGCGCCTGGGTGGCTCAGTGGGTTGGGCCTCTGCCTTCAGCTTGGGTCATGATCTCAGGGTCCTGGGATCAAGCCCCGCATGGAGGCTTTCTGCTCTGCCGGGAGCCTGCTTCTCCCTCTCTCTCTGCCTGTCTCTCTGCCTACTTGTGATCTCTCTCTGTCAAATAAATAAATAAAATCTTAAAAAAAAAAAAGATTATTTGAGAACTTTGAGGGAGTAATGTCTGTGGAGTGAAATGGGCAAAATGCCGATTGCACAAGGTTGGAAGGAGTAAGACCCCTTCAACAGGAAGCCACCTGTATGTTAATGAAGGGAAAGATAAATGGCTGTGGGAGGGGTAAGATCAATGAGATGGCTGTTGGACTCCAGAATTGTGAACAGATTTATTTTGTGAGCATTTAATAAGATACAAATAGCTTTTTAAACAATTAGAAATCTGGCATTATTTAAATTATTTGATTAAAAAATTAGATATTAATTAACTTAATTTTAGCTTGCTTTTTAATAACAATAAATTTGAGTTCTTTAGAAGAAAAACTATGAAGGGGCGCCTGGGTGGCTCAGTGGGTTAAAGCCTCAGCCTTTGGCTCAGGTCATGATTCCAGGGTCCTGGGATGGAGTCCCTCTTCGGGGGGGGGTCTCTACTCAGCAGGGAGCCTGCCTCTTCCTCTCTCTCTCTGCCTGCCTCTCTGCCTACTTATCAGCTTTGTCTGCCAAATACATAAATAAAATTTTTTAAAAAATTATTTTTACTAAAATGTCTGACAAATTGAAATGTTTCTTCTCTTTTCTTTTCTTTTTTAAAAATATTTATTTATTTGCTCGTGAGAGAAAGAGCACAAGCAGGTGGGAAGAAGCAGAAGGAGAGGGAGAAACATGTGGGACTTGATCCCAGGACTTTGGGATCATGACCTGAGCCAAAGGCAAACGCCTAATGGACTGAGCCACCCAGATGCCCAAAATATTTCTATTTTAGTTTACGTTAATGACAGCACTAAAATTGTGTATACTTTGAATATAATGACATTTGATTTTATAATTCCTTAGATTGGCACTATCCTATAGAAATATAACGTGAGTTAACGAACATGAACCACATAAGAAATTTGAAAATTTTCAGTAGTCACATTAAAACAGTGAAAAAGATGAAATTAATTTTAGTAATATTTTATTTGTCAGTATGTTAAAGGTATCTAAAATATAATCAGTATAAAATTATTAATGATATATTTCATATATTTTTCATTCACTTTTGGAATTGTATATATTTTTTAAAGATTTTATTTATTTGTCAGAGAGAGAGAGAGTTAGAGAGAGCGAGAGCACACACAAGCAGGCAGAGTGTGGCAGAAGCAGCGAGAGAAGCAGGCTCCTGGCCGAGCAAGGAGCCTGATGAGGGACTCAATCTCAGGACCCTGGGATCATGACCTGAGCAGAAGGCAGCGGCTTAAACAACTGAGCCACCCAAGCATCCCAGAACTGCATATTTTATACTTAGAGTGCATCTCAGTTTGGACAGGCCACATTTCATGTGCTCAGTAACTACCTGTGGCTAGTGGCTGCTACCTGGGATGGTGTGTCTTTAGATCATTGCGGTCAATAGAAAAATAAAATAGGTGAACATCTGTATTAAATCAACTTAATTCATGATTATGGAAATGAAATGAAATGTTAGGAAATAAAGTAGGTACTGATTTATAAATGATGTGGTTTTTCAAATTATTTATTTATTTATTTTAAAGATTTTATTTATTTGACAGACGGAGAGAGAGCACAAGCAGGGGGAGCAGCCGGCTCCCCTCTAAACAAGGAGCCAGATGAGGGACTCAATCCCAGGACCCTGGGATCATGACCTGGGCTGAAGGCAGACCTTTAACTGACTGAGCCACCCAGGAGCCCCTAACATGTATTTTTATTTTATTATTTACCCAAACATCAACAGAATACCCAGACATGCACAAATATGAATAAATGGTCTTTGACATTTTACAGGCAAGAACCAACTTATACATTTTTAAAATTTTGTTATTGTAGAGTATCAAAGTAAAAGACTAAAACTTTTTATGTCAGAGTTTGCAAACTTCATTTAAAACTTCTAAACATTTAAACATGGAATGTGGGTCCTCGTCAATACTCTTGCCCTGGGCTCTGCAAATGTCTGGGCCTGGCTTGGAACCCTCTTCCCTCAGATACTGGCATGGCTCATTCCCTTACTTTTTTGGGTATGGGCTCAAATTTCCCTACCTCAGTGAGAACCAAAATCATATATGGTTTACTATGTATTTTAACAGGACTTTACTATTTTATTATTCTCATCAACATAGCTACTAGTCCAGGAAATTCTTGCTAAGAAAGAGAAAAGTTGTGAATAATGTCATTATTCATCCCAAAAACTTTCTGAGAGACTATCAGCTTTTTCTGGAAAGTGTAATAATTTCAGTCCCACGAAAGGCTGACATTTCTGTCTCTATGTCTAGAGAAGTTGCTGGTACCTAGTAGATTATCAGTGATTATTGTTGAAGAATGAGTAGTATCTAATTATTATCAACATGACTAACTTAAGCCCCAAATCAGCATTTTGAGTAGACATCTTTAAACAATTTAATTGGCTCACATCCTACAAACCTGTATGAGTTTTCCTCACATTAAAGAAGGTGAAGGAGCACACGTGGAAACTGTTATATGATGCTTTTATTGAGATTTTTTTGCTTTCATGACTTTTGGCCCCTAGAAAAACATGCTCCGGAAGGTTTCTAGCTAACATAGTGATGTGGAACTTGGGTTCATCGTTAGTCCACCTGTCTTTGGTTGTACGATTTCATAATCATTATTTGAGGAACATACTGTCCTAGCCACAGGATCTCCATCAGCCTGTTTCCACACACATTCAGGTTGGCCTTTGGATAGTCAAATTGTTTCAAACAAGAGAATGTCAACAAAAATCTTTGATTGTTCCTGATGTTCTTTAATTCCAGAGAGGTTCTAACTCTCGGTGAAAACTTTTTTTTTTTTTTTAAGATTTTATCTTAAAATCTGACTGACTGAGAGAGACAGAGCATAAGCAGGGGGAGCAGCAGGCAGAGGGTGAAGTAGGCTCCCTGCTGAGCAAGGGGCCTGATTCAGAGCTCTATCCCAGGACCGTGGGATCATGACCTGAGCCGACAGCAGACGCTTAACTGACTGAGCCACCCGGGTGCCCTGAAACTTTTTTCTTAAAGATTTATTTATTTATTTATTTATTTATTTATTTATTTGGGAGAGTGAGAACAAGTGTGAGTGGGAGAGGGGCGGGGGGCGGGGGGAGAGAATCCCAGCCAGACTCCAGACTCCAGCTGAGTGAAGAGCCACTTGGGGCTCAATCCTCTGACCCATGAGATCACACACCAAGCTGAAACCAAGAGTGAGAGGCTTAACTGATTGTGCCACCCAGGCGACCCTTGGCAGAAACTTCTTCATGAGCAATGATATCTATGTCTACAGGACATGCTATTTTTTCATTACCTTATGTATTATTAATTTTATTTGTCCTGGATCAGAGAAATTTATGCTTCGAACATTCTCCTCGAACCTATTTTTACTGAAATAAACTTTGGTGTATTACTTTCATTTTTGCACAATAAGACTCAATAGAGACTCAGTAAGAACTCACTATTATACTTACTATATGGATGGTGTTAAGAATCTCATCTACCACATATCCAAGTATCAACCTTGATAAGAAAACAAGGAAGAAATGGCTATAGTTCCAGGAAATGCTAAACTAGTCCTGTGTAGCAGGCAGGCTTTGAATGTATACTCTGTTCATACATTTTATTAGTTTCTTTCTTTGCTTTGGTTGCTAGGAAACTCAGAGCCAAACTTGTTTCTTACTTTGGCAGATGTGTAGGAACTTCCTATATTTTACCGTGGATTTATTTTACTTTTCCTCCTAGAATTCCCTTCGCTTTGACTTTATTTATCTGCTTTATCCCATTTAGTTGTATGTATTTTTATCAGTTGTCTCAGATCCTTTTTTGATGTAAGTGTAAATGTGAGAATAAGTTAATATACAAACAAACAAATAAAGAAAACAAGATTTGTTCAGAAGAGGAGACATTTTAATTGTAACTTTTCAGCTTTTTTGCACCCAATGTTTTCCCATTTTTTTTTCTACAAAGAAGACTGAAAAATTTACCCCAGGTGTCAGTTATTAAATGTGAAAAATGCACAATAAAATTGGTGTCTCTTTAAAAAAAACATACAGAATAGTTTAATTGCTTTATATAAATGAAATGCAGGACACTACAGTTGATTAGCTCATTCTTTTGTACTATTAATTTTACTAAATGAAGCAGCTGTTAATGAAATATTCAGGAGGTTGAGTTATCAAGATTCATGAAACATCAGATTTCACCTGAGAGGTTTGTTGTCAGTTATCAAACACAAAGTGAGTAGGGTGAAAAAATGAGTCTAAGAAAAATAAAAGTTGTCAGTATGGTAATTTACCAGTTGGGCATTTTCCTTGTTGATGTCAAGTGACACCTAATTACTTAAGCGTTCTTTATTGCGTCTCTCCAAAATTATGTTTTGGGAAGTTCACAACTATTACACAATTCCTTAGGCCTGCTGAGTGTCTATGTCAACTACTTCTTTTCCATTTCATTCCTTAGGCCATTTCAATAATGTGGGATTTGGCTTAAACCTACAGGCTGTGTAATTTCCAGGTTGCAGCTTTTAATTCATATAGAAGAGTCATAGTCTGAGCAGCCTTTTTGGGTTTTATCTCTTTCTTCCCTTCTGGGGGAAGTTTAATCTGCAATCCTTTGAGTTACCCAGATAAAAGACTACCAAAAAATCTCCAAGCCTTTTTTAAGATCTTGAATTTTAGATGACGCCTCATGGAAAATGGGTCTAGGACATCTGTTTTGATGAAGAGTTTCTGCCAGTCAGTGAAAGGGTAATGAGCTTTCAGCTTCTTTATTTGGAATGAAGACTATTGTGAACTCATTCCCTTCAAGCACGATTTTCTGTTCTTCGTTTAAAATGGAAGACCAAAGAAATGGTACAGAATGAACTGAAGCCCATGGGGTTATACTTGAAGAATGCTGAGGGAAAATGCTTCCCTTAACATTTTGTTAAGTGGGGTTTGGAGGCCAAGAGGGAGGTGACAGATCAACAGAAGCGATGTTGAGTCTGTGTCCATCAAGGTCCAGCCAGGAAAAGAGAAAACACAAGAGCTCTTTTAACAAAAAACATTTAATATGGGGAATCAGTTAAATGAGTATTAAAAGGAACATGGCGGGGCGGGACCTGGGTGGCTCAGTCAGTTAAGTGTCCGACTCTTGGTTTTGGCTCAGGTCATGATTTTAGGCCTTGGGTGGGGCTCCATGCTCAGGGGGGTGGGGGGTTGGGGGGGTGGGGGGAAGTCTGCTTAAGATTCTCTCCCCCTTCCTTGGCCCCTCCTCCCACTCATGCACATGTGTGTGTGTGCATGGGCACACTCTCTATTTCAAACTAAATAAATAGATCTTAAAAAATAAAAAGGAACACAGAGATGATAACTTCAGGAAGTAGCTTCATTCCTAGTACTGAAGGTATAATGAGAAGAGATTGTGGTTCTCAGAAAATCTGGAAGCTTGATGGAGAGGCCCTCAGAACTGCAGGGCTGGCACTGGTGTATCTCTGACGGTTATCCTTAGGAGGGTGGATCTAAGAGGAAGGACAAAGCTGGAAACCGGAACCACCTGTGCTTGCTTGGGTAAAAAGCCACACTGGAGTGACCCAGGCAACAAGAGAAAGCAAAAGAGAACTGGTGAGTTCTTTCTTCTTCCTCCTGCTTTCTAGTTTCCTTTTAGTTTCTCCCACTGGAGAAACCTAAAAGATGCCAGATAGCAAAGAAGTGTTTTGCAGAAGCCCAGTCCCAGTATTACAAAGCTACAAGGTCAAGTTTGAAGCTGAGAGACCGTATTTGGATTTCTGACCCAGAGATGCTATATGGGGATGAAAATAGGAGGAAAAAAGCCTAAAAAAAATAGGAGAAAAAAGATCTAAAGAAGAAAATTGGAAGCCAGAGAAGGGATAGTTTTTTTTTTTTTATTTATCTCTCTCTCTATATATATATTTATATTTTTGAGAGAGAGAGTGCACACACAAGTTGGGGGGAGGGGTGGTGGAAGGGCAGAGCGAAGGGAGAAAGAGAATCTTACGCAGGCTCCGGACCCAGTGTGGAGCCTGAAGTGCGGCCTGATCTCACCACCCTGAAATCGTGACCTAAACTGAAATCAACAGTTGGCCGCTTACCTGACAGAAGTACTCAGGTGCCCTGAGAAGATAGTTTTAAATAAATATTTACAAAATCTGCATTAACTGCCAATGCTTTTTTAGATTAGATTTGAGTATTGTGTTGTGATTGAGTGCTGTGACTTTATCTCAGTGAACATGGGTTGGAAGCAGCAGTCTACCCAAAAAGGAGAGTCATAGTTAGCTTACTTGTGGCTAAAACTAAGTAAAAATAGGCTTAGCTAAAAGAAAGTAATCAAAGAAAAAAACCAGAAATTAAATTTAATAGACCCTCGAAGGGTTAGGTACATTCCTCTTGTTTTCCCCCTTAAATTAAAAGTGAAAAAGCAATAGGAAATATGAATTGCTGAGTCTGAATGATAGCTAACCAGTCCACTCAAGCTAGATATATTTATGAGAAATGTTCTTGTATTGAACCAAATAATTTAGTAAAAATTACTTTACTCAGACAATAACTTCTTTGGGTCTTTTTTTCTTGAATTGAACTAAATGAATCTTAGGTATTTACAGTCCCAATTGGAGATTTTCCTCTAGTTTTGATCTTATCAATCAATCCCAAATTCTTGGCTAGCAGGATTCAATTAACTGCAGGGTGTCAGAGATTATGAAAGTGATGAGTCAAGAAAAGAACGATTGGAGACCAAGGAAATACTCACATTTAATTCTATGTTGTAACAGAGCTCTAATGCTCTAATGCTAGTGTTGTAACAGGCTCTAATGCCAATTCTTTTATTAAGACAATATATTCAGGGGCGCCTGGGTGGCTCAGTGGGTTAAAGCCTCTGCTTTCGGCTCAGGTCATGATCCCAGGGTCCTGGGATCGAGCCCCGCATCGGGCTCTCTGCTCAGCAGGGAGCCTGCTTCCTCCTCTCTCTCTCTGCCTGCCTCTCTGCCTACTTGTGATCTCTGTCTGTCAAATGAAATGAATAAAATCTTTAAAAAAAAAAAAAGACAATATATTCAGTGTTTCAATTATCTCAGGTGTTTGAAAATCTTTCAATAAGATGACTAAGAAGAAAAACACAAGGGCATTTTTTAAAACTGGTTCTTGCACTTTTGAAAAAGAAATTCTGGAGCGGTAAGAAATCTTATCAGGATCCTGATGTCATCTGCTTGCTTAAATCTTTACTTGCTTACTCAAATCACTGTTTCTTAAAGCTGAGGCCCATGGATATCCAAAACTACATCTACAGACTCCAGGATGAGAAATCTCTTTGAAACCATACCACGGACTGAATACCCATGTACTGAGTGGGGAAAGGAAGTGTTTGTTTGGCCAGAGGAAGAGGGCTTTGGGCTTACCTTTGAAAGATGGTTGGATTTAATGAGAGTAGACAGATGAAGGGGTGGTGGGTTCTATGGTGACTAGAGCACCGGCCTATTGGGGTTCTAGGTGCGGATGCCTGTGGACTTGGCACTGTTGCCTAGGTTGGGTGGTAAATATCCCAGTGGTAAAACTCACCACAGAGGGTGTATACAATGCCAACCACGTCGTTACGAATCTTCACCTGGACTGTGTAGACTTGGATAATGAACATCTCAACAGTGACCATAATGGACTAAACACCAGAAGATCTTCCTCGGTTTTCCCAAACTGCATAAATATTATGGGTTTTGTATAATATTAAGGGAGGTGTAATGACCCTCAACATGACCAATATTTTATTTCCTCCCACCAGGTAACAACTAGAGATGTTGGTACATAAACCACAATTTCATATCATATAAGTGGTACACACCTGCTGAGGGGGGCAGAGCATAGTATAATTCAACAGATTATTCTAGAAAATTCTTTTTCTATCAGTTTAAAATTCGAAGACCCATCCATAATTGTTTCTAAGCCCAAACCATGTGGCTACTATGATATTAGACACTTATAGTACAGAAATTCTTAAGAATAGAACCTCGTGGTTTGCAGAATACAATTATCATCTTTTTTCATCTGCACAGTTCTATGAGATGTCATTGTTTCTCACCTACGAGCAAGAAAACTGAAGCTCAAAAGGTTACTGGAGATACTTTGTGTCAATCTACAGTGAGTAAAGTCATAGGTTAGATGCTCAAGGTGAAGGGAAGGGCTGCTCTGGGAGAAAGAACAGTTTGTGTGAAGGACTAAAGTGAGAGAGAGAATGTGTTCAGCTTCCCCTCCCCCAACAACTTATTATTTTGAACATGTTCTAATTTAGAGACAAGTTAAGTGACCAGTTCAATGAGCATCTTTCCTTTAGATTTACAACTTTAACATCTTGCCACATTTGAAAATAATTGCAGGAATAATGATAATAATGATGCTTCACCTTTGAATGTTTCTATCTAGCCTCTTAAGAATACAGTCACCTTTATGGAAGTTTTGAGCTGAGTTTTGAAGAAAGAGAGAGGGACACACTGGTATATTACCACTTTCTTTTTTTTAAATTACCACTTTAATCACCACATGATATGAAACAGATGATCATGCCTAATATTTTCAGGGTTTAATTAAGTTAGTCTTTGAGAAGTAATAATTATTTTACTTTTATTTTAATCTATGTGTTTGTGTATGTGTGTGTGTAGTTAACATATTAGATGGTCTTTGATTTTCAAAATAGCCCGGGAGATAATTAATGTAAATTAAAAAAAATCAGAAGAGGAATCTGAGATGCTAAAAAGGCTATTTTGTTCCAGGTCATTTGGCAAATATGCAAACAAGTCAGGTCTTATAATCAAACTTGTTCCTCCAGATTTTCCCAACTTCCACAAATGCAGTTTGCATTCAGAAAGAATCCCAGGTACTAAGAAATTTCGGCACAGTTATGTTCCTAGATGCATGCTCCTTGGATGACTGCCTCCCTTCTTAAAAATATTTTACTTAGGTTTCTGCTACCTTGTAACTCTATATTTTAGGCTGCAATCTTTTTTTTTTTTTTTAAGATTTTATTTATTTATTTGACAGAGAGAGAGAGAGACGAGAGAGGGAACACAAGCAAGTGGAGTGGGAGAGGGAGAAGCAGTCCTCCTGCTGAGCAGGGAGCCCAGTGCAGGGCTTGATCTCAGGACCCTGGGATCATGGCCTGAGCAGGAGACAGACGCTCAACAAATGAGCTACACAGGTGCTCTAACAAAAAGATTTTAATAGAAATAGGATGGCTAGACACTTGCCAGAGAATCCAATCTCCTGAATTCTCTTGGAAGCTTGGAACAGCAAACAAAAACAACAATAAACAACAAAAAAAAAAAAAGAAGAAGAAGAAGGAGAAGAAGGAGCAGCAGCTTGGAATGGATTCCTCACATCGTTCATTAAACATTTGTCCTCAAATAAAGAAATAACAGACATAACATTTCCTTTCTCATTGCCATAGATAACGTGACAAATTATATTTTTTACACAATTTCCTTGAGGTCCTGATAAAGATAGTAGTCAGAAGGGTAGCATTTTCTTCACATTTGTTCTGAATTTGGCAAGAGAAGTAAAGTTTTGTGTTGTTTTCTTTCATTTCTGGAGTTCCAGGAAACAGTCCCGCCCGTGAGGGGCACGGAGCTGAAAGCAGAGAGAGGAAGAGAAGTTCTGAAATGTCCTGGACTTCCAGAGTTCTTACAAGTTTCCTATTTGGGAGTAAACCTTGACCACTCTAACCACAGTCCGGGAATAAGCGTGACTGTGGGGAAGGAAAGGAAAGCGTTAACGGGTGTGGAAGAAGGAAAGGTGAGGAAAAGGGGAAGGGAAAGTGGAGAGGGAGAGGGAGAGAGAAAGAGATATCTTTGAAAAGAATACTCTTTCTTCGTTGAATGACTGTTCTTTCTTGGCGACAATATATGCAAAAGTTTATTTTTTTCCCAGGCTTTCTATTTTATTTTATCAGTCTGTATGGCTGTCTTTATGCCAGTACTGTTGCTTTGTAACTGGCCTTACAAAGTAGTTTTGAAACTGGGGAACATGGGTCCTTCAAACTTCTTCCTCCTCTTTCAAGATTGTTTTGGTTATTTGGGGTCCTTGGAGTTTCCATACGAATTTTAGGATCATCCTGTCAATTTCTGCAAAGAAGTCAGCTGAGATTTTAATAGGATGGCATTGAATCTGTGGATCAACTTGGGGGAGTATTGTCATCTTAACAATATTAAGTTTTCTGACCTATAAACATGGGAATCTAGTTATTTAGATGTTTAATTTTTTCAACAGTGTTTTGTAATTTTTAGAGTACAAGTTTCACAACTTTGTGAAATTTAATCCCAAATATTTACTACTTTAAATGCTTTTATAAATGAAATTGTTTTTCTAATTTTGTTTCTGATTGTTCGTTGCAAGTGTATAGAATACTATTGATTTTTGTATATTCATCTTGTATCCTACAATATTGCTGAACATGTTAATTAATTCTAATAGCTTTTAAAGCAGATTCCTTAGGATATTCTCAATATAAAAACCATGTCGTCTGTAAATGGAGATAGCTGTATTTTTTCTGTTCCAATCGGGACTCTTATTTTCTTGCCTGATTACCCTGTCTAGAACCTGCAGTACAATGTTGAATAGAAATGATGATAGCAGATAGCTTTGATTTGTTCCTGATCTTCAGATGAAAGCACCCAATTTTTCACCATTAAGTATGTTAGCTGTAGGTTTTTTATTTTTATTTTATTTTATGTTATTTTATGTTATTTTATTATTCTACTTGAATTTCCCCTCCAGACCTAGTGTTATAAGAGATTTTGTCATGAATATGTACTGGATTTTGTCAAATGCTCCCCCCCCATCTATTGATATGATCATATGAATTTTTTCTTCTTTAACTTATTGATACGATGGATTACATTAATTGATTTTCAAATGTTGAACCATACTTGCATACCTGGAATAAATTCTACTTTCTCATGATGTATAATTATTTTTAAATAATTTTGGATTTGATTTGCTAATATTTTGTTGAGGATTTTTCATCTGTATTCATAAGAGATAATGGTTTGTCCATTTTTTATTTTTATGTTGATGATATTGTTATCAGGTTTTGGTATCAGGGTTTACACAATCAGGGGTTCTGTTTCACTGTCTGACCACACTCAGTTATTAAGTTATAAGTTTCACTAATTGCTATGTGATGGCTACATTGTTTTCAACAATGCTTTAGGACCCAAATTGTTCCACAGACAGATCCAGTTCAATCTGGGCTCCTTCGAAGGAATTGTCTTGAGGTCAGTGTTGGAGACTTGTTCTGAGCACAAGAGAGCTCTTCTCAGCTGTTTTTTTCCTTGGCTCTCTCTGCTGAACTAACTGGTTGATTGTTCAGTGTGTATCTTTGATGCACTTGCCAGTCTCCTATTAATTACTTCTCAGCTCAGTATCTGTCATTTTTGAGAACACCCTTAGGCTTGACCTTCCCTGTACTCTGTTGCAAGTGAAATCTGTTCCTTTGGAAATCTGTTCCTTCAAAGCTCTCTGATTTGTGGCTTGCCTTCCCCCTTTTGCAAAATCTCCAAGCCAAATCTTTGGAGCAGTCAGGAGGAGGAGCGATGCGTTTCTTCCTGAGGGACACATTTGCTTTAGCAACTGGGTATTCAGCAGGGTAGGTGCAGCTGTAATCTCTGGTCTTCTCAGCTTGGGCAAGGAATCTCTCTTTACGAAGGAGCCAGAACAAGGGCAACTGGGACTCCACTATTCTCAGTGGACTGCCCCTAAGGTAGAGCCTCTATCCCGCGAGTTGGGGCTGGGTGACAGAGGGACCATCACTGGAACCCCTGTTGAAAGTCTCCTCTGTGTTATATCCCAGGAAATGCCATGCTTCCTAATCCCCTTCCACATATGATTCTGAGTTAGATTTTGCTGATGTCCAATTGAAAGAGATCTACTTAGGCATTTGAGAACCCCCTGCTTCACCGCCTTGGAGTTAATTAGTTGGTGGAAACTTCTTTAGAGAAATTTAAAAATTCCAAGTTTCCCCATAGGCAGTAGAGAGATAATTTGTCGCCTTAGTGCTTCAGCTTGGGGTCATCAGTATCTGTTTCACTTTTTCTGACCCTGTCCTTTGCTTCAAAAAAAAAAAATCAAATAATATAGAAGAGCTTATAATAATAATAATAATAATAATAATGTCTTCTACCCATTTACTGAATGCTTTCTAAGCAACTTTTATGAAATTACTTACTCTGGGCCCTATGTTTTTCCACACCAATTCTGTTCTACTAAGGCAATCCCATCTAGTAGTTTCTATTTTGAATTATTCTGAGAGTTATTTCCATAGCCTTAATATGTTTAGATTGCTATTTTTGGCTCATCAACTCTGTCTCTTATGTTGTGATTGGTGGTGAACTTTGAGAGCTGCTTTGGTTTCAAGAATTCGGTTTACACTATCCCTTTCATAATAAAGCATAGAGAATGTGGTTCAAAAGGATTTGGTATCTGTAAACAAGAAACATGTAATAGACTCTTATGGCTGTAGGTGAATATACATAGAAAGCATCTAAAATAATCGACCACAGGAAATAACCAAATACATTTCAATAATCTTTTCGGGAAATATGCACCAAATTGTAGAGGAAATGAAAGGATTGCAGGGAGGCTGCCACTCCAAACATTATCCGTGATATGCTATGAAGGTCTGGGATGAATTAACTGCAGGATCCATGTGTACCATGTGACAAGAGGAACCTGTGTGAGTATTTGTAAAACAATGGATAGTTCCTTTATCAATTGGTTTTGACTTCATGTTCGTATTTAACCTAATTACTGAAGTTAACTGAGTAATTAACTCCAATTACTGAGTAATGCATTTATGAAAGTGTTCATTTGTTTTGTGAATCACTCTAAATTATACAGCTTAAGTCTTATTCATGATGCAATCTGTGTGCTATATATAACCATCTTATCTCTTCTTTCTAATAACAGTAAGAGCTCACTGAAGAAAATAATCAAAGAAACAAGAAAACTATCAAATGAATTGTGAGAGAACTACTTAAAATTTTAAGTTACTTACATTTAAACCGTATCTACCTTCCGCAACAGGGGATGGTCTAATTTTTCTCCCCTGGAAGTCCAGCTTCCAAAAGGGAGGCAAGAAAAATCTTTTATGTATTTTCTGTCAAATTTCTGGCAGTTGAGGTACAATTTTGGTCACTTGAAACAGGTTTATTTAGACTGGCTTATGTGGGGAACGTTGTGAACAATTGCGCTGACAGTTTGAAATAGGTTCTGTCAACACTGAACTGAATTATTTCAATTGTTTATTTTCTCTCTTTGTGGAGCTTCCCAAAATGCCGGGATAGGACAGGTCCAACATTTATATTGAAATTAGTCCAATTAGAACTTTGGCAGCAAAACTGTAACCTCCCCAGCTGTGGGCTGAGTGTTTCAGAGGTGCTTGCCTGTGGTCACTGCATGTTCAAAGAGTGCCTTTGGCAATGGGTAGAGGCCATTCAGAGCATAAGTTAGTCTGTGTCCTTTATCCACTCTTCATGGAGTAAAGAAGGATCCTGTCACTGGCAGGACTGATCATGTTCACAGGGGGACTGATGATGTCAAAATTATTAAATGAGATCATGTTCTCTTCTAATTTGTGCCGGCGTCATGCTTTTATCCATGTTGAATTCATATGGATTTATCAGATTGTTAATCTTAAAAATGGGGGAAAATTTAGATCTTATCTTCTGGTGAATATGTTTCCTATTCCCTGTAGTGGCTTAGAGCACCTGCTGTTAGAAGAACCTAACTGGGGGCACCTGGGTAGCTCAGTGGGTTAAAGCCTCTGCCTTGGGCTCAGGTCCTGATCCCAGAGTCCTGGGGATTGAGCCCCGCATCGGGCTCTCAGCTCAGCAGGGAGCCTGCTTCCCCCTCTCTCTCTGCCTGCCTCTCTGCCTACTTGTGATCTCTGTCAAATAAATAAAATAAAATATTAAAAAAAAAAAGAAGAACCTAACTGAATTTTGTTGATATATTGTGCAATAATGATCCATTATGAAGGCCTTGATCCCGCCTCTGGAATAACTTCTGAATAGAGTGACACAATCTTAGGCAAACTTTAGTGTTTGTTGATAGTGCATTATTATTATTATTATTTTTTGGCATGAAGTAAGCACTCACTAAACACTAGCTGCTGTTACTCTCATCGCCCACACCACCACTCCCACTTCCTTGACTCTGATTATCCACTCCCCACACTCACGATGCTTTGTCACATATTTCTGTCTTTGCTGATGCTCTTATCTCTCCCTGGAACTGCTCTTTTTGCTTACCTTCTTTCTCTGAAAAAAAAAAAAAAAGTTCTGTTTATATTCTTTCTGCTCCAGATAATCATCTCTATAAACCTGTGAAAATTTGTTGTTAAATACACTATAATATTTTATAATTATCTAATTTTACCTGCCTTTTCAACTATAGCAATGGCTAGTAAACTATAGCCCTGGCACCAAGTCCAACTCACTTCTGGTTATGTAAATAATTTTTTAAACATTTCTTTAAGGATTTTATTTATTTACTTGAGAGAAGGGAGAGTGAGAGAGAGAGAGCATGAGAGGGGAGAGGGTCAGGGGGAGAAGCAGCCTCCCTGCTGAGCAGGGAGCCCAATGTGGGACTCGATCCTGGGACTCCATGATCATGACCTGAGCTGAAGGCAGTCGCTTAACCAACTGAGCCACCCAGGTGCCCTGAAAATAATGTTTTATTGGATCAAAAACACATTGATTTGTTTGCATATTATCTATGGCTACTTTTATGTTCCCAAGGCAGAATTTGGTAGTTGTGATAAGCCCCTATGACCCACAAAACCACATCTTTACTATCTATTTAATTCCTTTTCTTTTGAGAAAGGCTTTAAATTACATATTTATTTTCTTATCTGGGTACAAACCTATTCAGATTTTACTTTTTTGGGTGTATTAGTTTTTATAAATTTTATTTTTTAGGAGCTTTTTAAAATTGAGATATAATTGACATATAACATTATATTAGTTTTAGGTGTGGAACATAATAATTTGGTGTTCGTATATATTGTGAAATGATCACCACAGTAAGTCAAGTTATTAGAGTTACAAAATTTTTGAGTTACAGAGTTACACAAATTTTTTTCTTATGATGAGAACTTTTAAGATCTATTTTTTTAGCAACTTTCAAATATGTACTACAGTATTAGGAACTACAGTCGTTTTGCTGTACATCATATCCCCATGATTTATTTATTTTATAACTGGATGTTTGTACCTTTTGACCTGCTTCATCCATTTTGCTACCCCTACTCCCTGGCCTTGACAACCATCTTTCTGTTCTCTGTATCTATGAATTTTGTTGTTGTTGGGTTTCTTGTTTTGTTTTGTTTTTGTTTTGAGTTTGTACTATAAGTTAGGTCATACAGTATTTGTCTTTGTCTGACTTATTTCACTTAGCATAATGCCCTTAAGGTCCACTCATGCTATCCAAGTGGCAAGACTTCATTTTTAATGGTTAACTAATATTCCATTATAAATATATACACAATATTTTCTTCATCCATCAATGAAACTTAGCTTGTTTCCATATTTTGGCTATTGTAAGTGATGCTATAATGAACATGTAAGTACATGTATCTTTTTGAGTTAGTGTTGTCATTTTCTTTGGGATGAATATCCCTTATGTGGAATTGCTAGATCATATAGTAGTCCTATTGTTAATTTTTTGAGGCATCTTCACTCTGTTTTTCATAGTGGTTGCACCAATTCACATTCCTGCCAATAGGCACAAGGGTTCCTTTTTCTCCACATTCTTGCCAACACTTGTTCTTTCTTATCTTTTTAATGATAGCCACTCTTAACAGTGTAGTGTCATATCTTAATATGGTCTTGATTTACATTTTCCTGATCAGTTACATTGAGCATCTTTTCAGGTACTTTTTGGCTATCTGTCTATCTTCTTTGGAAAAATGTCTATTCAGATCTATCTATTTTTAAATCAGATTTTTTTTTTCTCTTCAGTTGTGTGAGTTCTTTATATATTTTGGGTATTAACCTTAATCAGATACATGATTTGCAAATATTTTCCCCCATTCTTTAGGTTACCTTTTCGATTGTTGATTTCCTTTGTTGTGTAGAGACTTTGGTTTGGTGTGGTCCCATTTGTTTATTTTTGCTTGTGTTGCCTTTACTTTTGGCATCAGATTAAAAAAAAATTGTCGAGCAATGTTAAGAAGCTTACTGCCTATGTTTTCTTCCAGGAGGTTTATGATTTCATGTCTTGCATTCAAGTCTTTAAATCTATTTTGAATTAATTTTTGTGTATGGTGTAAGACCATGCATAAGACAAATTACATTCTTTTGCGTGTGATTGTCCAGGTTTCCCAGCACCATTTATTGAAAAAATTGTACTTTCACCATTCTATATTCTTAGCTCCTTTGTTGTAAGTTAATTAGCCATATATGCATGGGTTTATTTCTAAGTCTGACAGTTCATTAGAGTTCCTTTTTTTTTTTAAAGTTCCATTTCCAAGTTGTCATTTTTTGAATAAAGTTTTCCTAAGGTTGACAAAGAAGAGTACATTTTAGGCTTATGCTGTTCAGTATGTTGGCCATTAGCCCCATGTAGCTATGAAGCTTTGCAATGTGGCTAGTTCAGACTGAGATATTCTGTAAGTATAAAATATACACCAGATTTCAAGTCTTAATACAAAAATAATGTAAGGTAGTTATTGATTATATGTTGAATTGATAACATTTGGGATATATTGGGTTAAATATTATATACATGTTTACTAATTAACTTCAGCCCTTTATTTCTACTTTGACTTTATATTTACATGTGTGGCTCACATTATATTTGTATTGGACAACATGGCTATAGAATATTCCAGAAGGAAAGATGAAGAAGTAGCAGGATATTTGTCTACTACAAGGCAAAAAAAAAGATTAAAAAAAAACAAAACAAAGGAAAAAGCAGAGTGAGTAGAAATCAGGAAAGGTATGGTGGAAATAAGATAAATATATAAGTACTCACAACAGATGTAGAAGTTTCATGACCTTGCAAATGAGTGTAGAGACATTTATAGGAGGCAAATACACTCATGAAAGGAACAAATGTCTTTTTCAGTTTTTCAAGTTATTCTGTGTCAGGAATATTGGTATGTTGTATTTTGTCTTTTCTTCTAATGCAAGGCTTATGGGTGTACCGTTCTAGAGACAGGCAGGTGGAGGAAAAAATTTTAAAACGAGACAGTGGAGAGAAAAAAGATTCCCTTTAAATTATATTTTATTATCAGAGACAAGGGGCTCCATAGTTGCTAATCATTGCGAGGGTGTTATTGTTCTGAGTAACACATTACTACACTCACAATTTTGAAGACCTTTCTATTTAATTTCAAAGATTCCATTCTTGGAAAAATAACTCACATTTTGAAAATATACAAAAATTATATGAATAATCATTCATTTGAATAGGAGAAAGAATATATTCTCACATTCATAAATTAAATCTATCCATCTGTAGGAAGTAATTGGTAACTATCTTCAACAGTTACCATTTTTAGTTTTGGTCGAAATGATTCAACACCTGGCATTTTTGCAAGGTTAGAAAGGTTTACAATTTACAACTATAAAAGAGGTAATGATTTATTAACTCACTGAAATTTCCATTTGAATTCAACGTGATAGAACATATGAGTATTATGAAAAGAAAATTCAGAACCATCAACCCCCTTAAATCTACTACATGAACAAACATGTCTTTAAAACTTCATTCAAAATATGTAGTAGAAAGAGACTTGAAGAATTGTTTTGGTAAGTCCTTGCTTATGTATTAAATCAATTTTGCACTCAATATTTAAAAACAATAAAACTCACTAAAAATAATAAAATTCATTATTTTCAATATTATCATTAGTTTACTTTATCCAGAGAATAGTACAGTAACATGCCATTTTCTTTTATTGGGTTTTCCATTCATTCATTTATTCAGTAAGTGAATATCTACCTACTATGTGCCAAGAATTCCCTGAAGTATTAAGGATTCAGAACAGCAAAAAACATGCTCACGCTGCTATGTTGCTGTCAGCCTAGTGGAGAAAATAACTATATGAGCAGATCAGTCAAATCTAACGAGGGAAGGGCCATAAGAGGGAGCGGAACAAATGTGGTGGGGAACGGAGGGGAACAGTAGGTGCCTTCTTGGTGGGCAGGTGGAAGGAGCTTTGCAGAAGAGACTTTTGAACCAGGTCTTGAAGGATGAGTAGATGAGAAACGATTTAAGGAGAGGAACATTCCTGCCAGGAAAGAAGGATGTTCAAGGCAAAGAGACATGAAAGAAATTGAGGAAAGATGAAGAATAGAGTGTCCATAAAAAAAGAGAGGGAATAGTGGTTTTAGCCTTCTATTTCACAGTAATGAATCCAGGAGGTATCAGTGATTTTTATAAAAGACAGAAACTTTGATTTTCCTTAAAAAAAAAAAAAATCCCTTTCTTCCACAAGAAGGAGTAAAAGCTGCAAGAATATGGACATAAGGTGATGCATTTTTTAAAAGATTTTATTTATTTATTTGACAGAGAAAGAGATCACAAGTAGGCAGAGAGGCAGACAGAGAGAGAGGGAGAAGCAGGCTCCCCGCTGAGCAGAGAGCCCGATGCGGGGCTCGATCCCAGAACCCTGAGATCATGACCTGAGCTGAAGGCAGAGGCTTAAACCACTGAGCCACCCAGGTGTCCAGTAATGCATTTTTTAAGAGATTTATTTGAAAGAGAGAGAGAGGGGGGGAGAGAGAATGAATGAGTGGGATGGGCAGAAGGAGAGGGAGAGAGAATCCCAAGTAGACTTTGTGCTGAGCACGGAGCCCCATGTGGGGCTGGACCCCACAGCCCTAAGGCTATTACCCCAGCCGAAACCAAGAGTCGGTCGCTCAACCAACTGTACCACCCAGGCACCCTGGTAACACACCTTTTATTTCTGCAAATACTCAAGTTGAATAAAGGTTTCTAATTAGGTGCTCATGTATTATGAGTGGGGAATTTCACTACCTACTACAATGTACACTGTATACTCTGCATTGTACACTGACACAGAAGGAAAACCATTATGTAGCAGAAGAAAATAATTTTGTCAAGAACACAATGTGCTCAAGCTGGGTTCCTATTAGTAAGGAGCAAAAAGATGGTAACAAAGAAAAAGGCTTCACTCAGATAACATATACAAGTAGCGACCAGCCAAAATCCTCTTTCATTTATATTTACTGAATACTCTAGACCATGGAATTTGGTGCCAAGTAATCTTGGGTTAATGTGTTCTGACTTTGCCATTTACTAGTTGTGAACCCTTGGGAAAGTCAATCACTTTCTTGATGCTTCTGTTTCCTTCTACAAAGAGTGAGGATAATAATAATACTTCATAGGGTTGTTGGGAAGATAAAATGAGAAAATTTTAGTAAAACTCTTAGCACAGAGCCTGTGAATAGGACATGTGTAATAGATGACAACTATTATTATTAATTTGTCTTGTCAAGTTATTTTAAAATTTTGTACATTGGTTATTGATCCTCTGGTACTCATTTGGCAACTTCTGTAACTCCGTGAGGCTGGGTGGTAATCAACAAAGGGGAAAATTGATGGAGCAACTGGTCTCAGACCTGAAGGAAGTAGCCACCAGCTACTAATGCTTTTTTCCCCAGAAAATACAAATTGAGGAGAAATATCTAATTCTAATGTAATCTGGAATTGGAACTGGAAATTATTTAACCCAACCCTTTATGGACAAGGAAAATGTGAATCAGAGAGATCCAATGGTACAGCCCACATAATTTTGTGACCATAGTGGGACACAAATACATATATAGTTGATCTCCTGAAGTTTAACCTTGTGTGCTAGCCTTAATATTTCTCCTCAGTTTCAGTTTTCTAGGTAGGAAGACACTAGAAACAGTACCAAAACCTGAGAGACTCAGAACAGAAGTTGTATTGCTTTACAGATCTGGAGACTAGATGTGTGTGATCAAGTTGCTGGCAGACCTGGTTTTTCCTACGGGCTTTAAGAGAGAATCAGTTCCACACCTCTCTCCTAGCTTCTGGAATTTTTTTGGTAATCTTGGGCGTTTCTTGTCTTGTAGACACATCACTCTGATATCTGCCATGCTCACATGGCATTCTCCTTGTGTGCCTCTATGTCCAAATTTCCCCTTCTTAAAAGGGTATCCATCGTATTGGATTGGGGCCCACACTACTATGATCTCATCTTAACTAATGACATCTGCAATGATTCTATTTACAAACATAGTCACATCACGTTCTGATGTACCGAGGGTAAGGTTTTCAACATATGAATTTGGATAGGGGACACAGTTCAATCCATAACACCATCTAGCATATTATATATTTTATGTATTTTGCTTCTTTTTTGTTTCCTCTCAGTTGAGTATTAGCTGCTGGGAGAGCAAGTATTGTGTCTTCCCAAACAAGCTAGACAACAAGTGAACAGTCAAAAACCAGAATCTAAATTCCTTGAAGACAGAGAATTTTTCAGTTTTCACTCTGTTGAATCACCATTGCCTATAACAAAATCTGGCATACAGTGGGCACTCAATAAATACTTCTTGGATGCACCAATGACATTTAGAATTAGAGAGCCCGATGTTGCCTTTATTTTATAGACTCATAAGCAATAAATGTAATAGTCACGGAGAAAAAAGAGGGACACCTGCATTTCTGAAAATCAGGACATGAAAAGAGTATTTTCACTGCAAGAAAATATTCTTTATTCACGACTTTTAATCATATTGAAGAATGACTAAAACGCCAGAAAAATTAAAATTACCACCTTGACACTTTCCTTGATTTTCCAGAGATGAGATCTGAAATTTTTTTTTAGAAAGATTTATTTTGATTGATTGATTGATTTTAAAGATTTTTTATTTATTTGTTTGAGAGAGAGAGAAAGAGAGCACAAGTAGAAAGAGGGGCAGAGGGATAAGCAGACTTCCTGCTGAGCAGGGAGCCCAATGCAGGACTCAATCCCAGGACCCTGGGATCACCACCTGAGCTGAGACAGATGCTTAACCAACTGAGCCACCCAGGGGCCCCTAAACTTATTATTATTTTTTTAGATTTTATTTTTAAGTAATCTCTACATCCAATGTGGGGCTTGAACTCATAACCCTGAGATCAAGAGTCACATGCTCTACCAACTGAGCCACCCAGATGCCCCAAACTTACCTTTTCATGAAAGAAGAAGAAGAAAAAATTTAGATGGCCAGATAAAAAGTTTTGTCTGACAACAAGGGCGATAGAACAAAACAAAGTTCAAAGGCTAAATATTAAAATATCTTTGAGAACAAATCGCTTTCTGAAAGGCCCAAATTAGTTATTTCATCAAGATGAGCAGGCTGACAGCAGATGGCGCTGTTCCATCTCCACTTCTTAGGAACTGTGCAAGCAGCCACCTTGGGAATGATTAGGAGAGACAGTGGCAATTGTCCCCCACTGTAATTTCGACAAGTGACCCAGACTTAAAATTGCTTTCAATGGGAACATGTCTTTCTCCAAATATTTTACTTCCATGGAAACTATCTAAATGTGGGTATTCTAGTCATTGACTGAAGTGTAGAAAATTAAAGCAGTGAAGTAGGAGAAAAAGATCGGAAAGCAGGGTAGAACTTGTGCTAAGGGCATTTTTCTCACCATGCCCAGAAAGTCCATTCTAAATTGGTTGGCATTTAATTAATTCAGTTCACAATATGTCCAGCAAAGTAATAGGTGCTTAGTGTGTATCTATGAACACGATAGAGATTCCTATACCTGCAGAACTTCTTTTTCTTCTTCTTTTTTTTTTTTTTTAAAGATTATTTATTTATTTATTTGACAGACATGGATTACAAGTAGGAAGAGAGGCAGGCAGAGAGAGAAGGAAGGGGCTCCCTGCTGAGCAGAGAGCCCGATACGGGGCTCGATCCCAGGGATCCTGGGATCCTGGGATCATGACCTGAACGGAAGGCAGAGGCTTTAACCCACTGAGCCACACAGGCGCCCCACCTGTGGAACTTCTATTGCAGCAGAGTGAGAAAGTCATTAAGAATAAGAAATAAGAAAATTGTATAGAATGTTAGAAGTTGGAATGCATGGGTGGCTCAGCCAGTTACGCGTCTGCCTTCAGCTCAGGTCATGATCCCAGAGTTCTGGGATCGAGTCCTGCATCAGACTCCTTGCTCAGTGGGGAGTCTGCTTCTCCCTCTGCCTGCTGCAGCTTCCCCCCAGCTTGTGCTCTCCCTCTCTCTGATTAAAAAGAAAAAAAAATAGAATGTTAGAAGTCAGTGAGTGTCACCATGAAAAGATAAAGGTTGAGCATGATAAGGCAGTTCAAGGGTCCTGGGTGATAGGGAGGATTTGATTTTATAGAGGATATTCACTGAGAAGGTGAAAAAATTTTTTGAACATTTATTAATTTGAGAGAGAACAAGTGAGAGAGAGTGAGAAAGCATGAGCAGGAGGGGTAGAGGGAGAGGGAGAAACAGGCTCTCCGCTGAGCAGGGTGCCTGATAGGGGACTCCATTCCAGGATCTTGAGATTAGGACTGGAGCTGAAGGCAGACACTTAACCAACTGAGCCAACCAGGCGCTCCTGATATGTGTTTTTAAAGGATCATTCTGTCCTGTGATGAGAATAGCAGACTGTAGAGTGCCAGGAGAAACTGATGGGAAACTAAGAGAGACCTATCAGATGAGCACAGGAAGAAGCTGATAGTGGCTCAGCCCGGCTGTCAGTGGAGGCATTGCAAAGTCGCAGGATTCTAGCTCTTTATTTATCCGGATATTTATTATCAGGATATTTATCAAATATTATTATATTAGAGTGGACAGATTTTTTTTTTCTGATGGATTGGATGTTAAGTGTGGGAAGAAGAGATGTGTCAAAGATTCAAGGATTTTTCCTTGATTGACTGGAATGACAGGGAAGACAATAGGAAGAGTGAGTTTTGTAGCATAAATAAGGCATTGCCAGCTGGACATACTGATTTTGAAATGCTTACCATCAACTGAAGTGGAATAATTATGGGAAGTAAGAGTCTTGGGGGGGGGGAAGATGAGGGTCACGGTTTTGGACATACTGAATTTGAGATGTCTGTTAGCCATCAAAGTGGGAAGAACGAGTTTCAGAAGATTTTTGAATGTGAAACTGATCCTCTGTTTCCATCAGCATGAAATGCCTCTGAGCAGAAAGGCTGGAGTAGAACAAATGGTCTAGAAAGCAATTATGACTAGGGTCAGATAATAAGAGCCTGAATTTAAATTGGCAGTAGGTGTGGAAATGGGGAAAAGGACAGTGATTATTGCACAGACAGAATGTCCAGGATTTAGTGGCTGGTTAGATGTGTAGTGGGAGAAAGAGATCACATGCCTGGGTTATAATATGGTGGTTAGTGATATTAGTAAAATAGAAGAGATGAATTACAGATTTTTTTCCCTTCTGTGTATATATATTTGTATATTCATTCTTCAATTCTCTTGCATTCTGCAAAATTTTCTTTGTATCATTCCATTTTTTCTTTTTAAATAAAGCTTTTATTAATTTTTTTATTTATTTGAGAGGGAGAGAGAGAGAGAAAGAGAGCATATGAGATAGAGAAAGAGCTCAAGCAGAGAGGAAGAGTAGAGGGAGAAACAGGCTCCTCGCTGAGCCGGGAGCCTCACCCGGGACTCAATCCCAGGACCACAGGATCATGACTTGAGCCAATGGTAGCTCCTTCACCAACTGAGCCACCCAGGTGCCCCTCTTTTTGTAGCTTCCCAAAAACTTTCAAAGAAACTGAGAAATCTACCTACTAGGTTTAGGGGAAAAAAAATCTGTGATACTTTCTTTCCATTGTGATTCTTTTAGATAAATCTCACTTGAGTCATGTTTATTTTACTTCTGAAACCATGAAATTTACATTGCTTTTTAAGGTGAAGGAACCTGCACTGCTTTTGGTAATGAATAACACAGGGAATGCATTTCCCCCCAGGAAAGCATGAAACAGCTCAAGAGCAATTCTGTTGACAAGAAAGGCCAACGGGCACCAGTCTGCATTGGCACTTAAGAATTTGTCCCTTTAATGCGTGAATTTTCACAGTATTTCACAATTCCTTTGTGATGTTTTGCAGAATGCCTTCCTAATTTGCACTTTCCCTGCAGTAACTGGTAATGTCTGAATATGAGCTAGAGCGAGGGTGCCGATCTACTCACATTTATAGATTTGCCAGGTGAAGGGAGCTCTTATCTTACAGGCGCATTTCCAATTTATGAGGCAATTTAAAATTTGGATTATAGGGGCACCTGGGTGGCTCAGTTGGTGAAGAATCTGCCTTCGGCTTAGGTCGTGTTCCTGGGTTTCTGGGATCGAGCCCTGCATCCGGCTCCCTGCTTGGTGGGTAGCCTGTTTCTTCCTGTCCTGCTCCCTCTGCTTCTGTGCGCTCACTCTCTGTCAGACAAATAAATCTTTAAAAAAATTTTTAGATTACAAACAAAGAGTATCCTATTAGTTATTACTCAACCCAGATTCATACTACTATATGACAGGCACTAGAACAGGATATAGTGATGCACAATTGTAATGCCCATATTTCACTGAACCTAAGATACTTTGCTGGTGGTGTTTTCTTGATCTTACCAGATTGTGTCAGGAGGAGAGTTTTAGAATTTTTTTTTTTAAAGATTTTTATTTATTTGACAGAGAGAGAGAGATCACAAGTAGGCAGAGAGGCAGGCAGAGAGAGAGAGAGGTGGGGAAGCAGGCTCCCCACTGAGCAGAGAGCCCGATGCGGGGCTCCATCCCAGGACCCTGAGATCATGACCTGAGCTGAAGGCAGAGGCTTTAACCCACTGAGCCACCCAGGCACCCCAGGAGGAGAGTTTTAAACAATGACATTAAGATTGCCTCTGGCTGACAGATTATAAAATACTGTGAATTATAGACTGTATATAAATTCTACAGGTCAAATGTGGAAGAAATGCATCTTAAAATTCATGAAATAGTTAGTAGGTAACATTTATTAAGTGCTAACTCTGCGCCGGGAACTACACTCAATGCTTATCGTGTACTGATCTTGGTCTAGAACACCTGCATTCGAATTGAAGTTTTGTCCAGAACATGGAAGTTTCCGTCAGAACATGAAAGGTATTTGCTTTCCAGTTGTGAAACTTAATTATCTCATTAAATGCAGTTTTCCTTCTTGCAGCTTAGAAAGGCCAAGTTTCTTTTCTTTTCTAATTTTACCTCTTGAGAATCCCCCACTTCGTACGACCTCAATTTTAGGCAGAAGTTTATTATGTAATTTGTGTAAGCGAAATTTAACCAAGACTTCTTTACTCCTTATTTTGTGAGAAACACTATGGTAGATTCTTTGATAATTGGCTGTTTGCCGTCCAAAACTAAAAATTCAGGGGAAGTATGGATGTTTGTAGATTCTATAAGCCATGGGAGAGTGACCAAAGTGTTGAAGGTATGTCACATGTTGAGGTCAATGGAAGAAAAACAGTATATTCTAATGGGTGTGAGGTGAAGACCGAGATCAGGGAAGATTTGGAGGAAACAATGGAATTTGAGTTGAGTGATGCAAATAAGACTTCCAAGAGTAGAGAACTAGTCCAATCAAATATCTCTTAAATCCAATCAAATATCTAACAGCCCCAAATCATGGGTCATAAATGTGATGGTGGGACAACTTCTTGGAAATGAGAAGTAAACACCAAGGACCGTTCTACAAACACAGACACTCAAAAGAGGAGACTAACAGCCCCATTAGAGATAGCTGCATTGCTCTGCCAAGCCCCATGTGGACTAGTCTGAACTTCACTTACCACAGCTGCAAACCCTGCTAATCTCTTTTGACCTGGCAGGATAAAGGGACCAGGTGATTGTTTTGGCTACTGGACTTAAGCCAGACTGACCTAAGTTGTCCTGAATCAATGCCTGTTTATAAGGTGAGACTTCAGCTTTTTCAGAACAGTGGAGGGCTTTTTCAGACATTCTTTCTGATTAAAATCCATGCCATTCTAGAGTACACTTAAAATTCTATACCATTCCGCAAAATACAAGTATGTTCAATTAAAATCAACTCTGACCGGAAATAAATGGAAGACATTTTTTCCTTAGATATTTATCTTCAGATTTTTGTTTTGTTTTTGTTTTGCCTTTTCCAGAGACCTAAGGTCAATAGGGTTTCAAAAATCTTGAAATATTTTTTAATTTTGAAAAAGTTTCGGATTCCTAGAAAGTTGTGAAAACCTAACAGATGGGTCTGATGCATCTTTCATCCGCTTTCCCCCAGTGGTTACATCTTACAGGATTACAATACAAAAGGATGCTGGGGGATTTGACATCGGTACTGATGTGCTCCATACTTCTGTCATAGTGTCATTTGGTGACACGTGTAGATGTGCAGACTCACTACCACAGACAAGATACAGAGCGATTCCATCACCACAAATCTCTCCCTTGTGACTTTATAGTCACACTTACCCATTCTCCCCTAGCAATCTCCCCTAACGCTTGGTAACTACTAACCTATTTTCCATCTCTACAATTTCATCATTTATGAGTGTTACATAGTTGGAATCACAAAGTATATGACCTTTTGAGACTGGCTTTTCACTCCACATAATCCCTTGAGCTCTATCTAAACTGTTGTGTGTGACAGTCCGTGTCTTTTTATTGACAAGTATTCCATTGTATGGATGTGCCGCCATTTGTGTGCCCACTCATCTATTGAGGGACATTTTGGTTGTTTCCCCTTCTTGAGGATTACAAATAATGCTCTTATGAACAATTATGTACAAGTTGGGTTTTTTTGTTTGTTTGTTTGTTTTTTGAGATTCTTTAGTTAATTCGTTTGAGAGAGAGAGAGTGAGAGAGAGAGTATGAAAGATCACAAGCCAGGGGAAGGAGCAGAGGGAGAGGGAGGAGCAGACTCCCTGCAGTGCAGGGAGCCTGACACGGGGTTCCATATGACCCCTGGGTTAGGACCCGAGCAAAAGGCAAATGCCCAACTGACTGAGCCACCCAGCTGCCCTATGAACAGGTTTTTATGTGGGCATAAGTTTTTATTTCTCTGGAATAAATGTCTAAGGTCGCCATCGTCAGGTCACATGACAAGTGCAGGTTTAGTTGAAACTGCCAAACCATTGTTCAGAGAAGCTGTATCATTTTATGAGGAACATATGAAGGAAGATCATTTTTTTAAAGGGGTATCTCTGCTTAAGAATCCCTTTTAGCTGAGAAGGGCTGTAAGGACATGTTTTTTAAAGAACTTACCAGCTCTTTTACCTCTATAGAGTTTGGTTGCTGAATTATCCCCATTCCTATTTGTTTGTTTGTTTGTTTGTTTTTCTAGGGCAATTGGGCTTATTCTTTTTTTTTTTTTTAAGATTTTATTTATTTATTTGAGAGATCACAAGGAGGTAGAGAGGCAGGCAGAGAGAGAGAGAGGAGGAAGCAGACTCCCCACTGAGCAGAGAGCCTGATGTGGGGCTCAATCCCAGGACCTTGGGATCATGACCTGAGCCGAAGGCAGAGGCTTTAACCTACTGAGACACCCAGGTGCCCCCAAATGGGCTTATTCTTAATGCATGGTGAAAAAATACACTTTCTTGACTGTTACTAATGAGAAACTCATCAGCCATGGTTAGGAAAGAGATATTGCCCTGCTGAAATCTGCTTAGGGGTCCTGGATCCTTCAAATCTCTCAGTCTCCTACCCTCTACTTTCTGTCTCTTCCCACAGATAGCCTCTCCCCATCCAGGACCCAGGTTTGCCCTTTTGGTTCTCTATTTGTTACAGGCTGTGTTTAAATATTATCTCAAGTATCAGGGTCTCTGGCTGGTTTGGTTCAGCACTGGCTCCTAGTCCCCAGCTTCTGCCAAAGTCCCAGCACTCGTCAGGGAGACAGACTCATGGCTCCGTCGTTCAGGTCTCAATGCTGACTGTTCCACACAGCATCGTTCACTGGGTGCCCGAAGCTGGCTTGATTTTTCCTCAGGGAAAAATCACCTGACACAGTGTGTGTGTATCAGTAGTGTTAATGGTCTTACCTTGCTGGAATGTATGTAGACTGCTTGAGGACGGGGGCTCTGTGTGGTTCAGTGGACCTGAGAGGTGTCCGGGACGTCCTACAGTCGGTAAATAGATGATGAACAAATACACCAACAGAGACTTTATAGTGATTTCCTAGTTATTCTTATGTCTCTGAAATTTATCTTTCACTCAAAGAACTGAAGTCATCCTCTGCAGTCATGGACTGAATCAGCTCACTCTCCTCAAAACCCTTAAATAGTTCCTTCATTGCTTACTGCGAAAAGCCCAGACTGAATGCTCTTGTCACCCTTGTCAAAACTCAAATGACCACATATGTATTGGTTTATTTCTGAACTTTCAATTCTATCTCACTGATCTATATGTTTTTTGTTTGTTTGTTTGTTTTGTTTGTTTGTTTGTTTTTAAAGATTTTATTTATTCATTTGACAGAGAGAGAGATCACAAGTAGGCAGGGAGGCAGGCAGAGAGAGGAGGAAGCAGGCCCTCCACGGAGCAGAGAGCCCAATGCGGGGTTCGATCCCAGGACCCTGGGATCATGACCAGAGCCGAAGGCAGAGGCTTTAACCCACTGAGCCACCCAGGCACCCCTATAGGTTTTATCCATATGGCAGAGCACATTGTTTTGATTACTGTGCCTTTTAGTAAGTTTTGAAATCAGGAATAATACTTATTATTAAATTTTGCTTTCTTTTTAAAGAGCAGTTTTAGGTTCACAGCAAAATTAAGAGGAAGGTAGGGAGATACTCCACACACCCCTGGCCCCCACATCTGCATAGCCTCCACCATTATCAACAGACCCCTGCTTTTCTTTTTCAAGATTGTTCTGGCTATTTGGGGTCTCTTGAAATTCCATATGAATTTTAAGATGGCTTTTTCCATTTCTGCAAAAAAGACTGTTGGGAATTTGGCAGGGATTGCATTGGATCTAGATCTTACTTGTAGGATTGATAGTAACCATATTGAGTTTCCATGAACATGGATGGGTTGTCTTTCCATTTATTTAAGTCTTTTTAAGTTTCTTTCAGCAATGGTTTTGTAATTTTCAGTGTACAAGTCTTTCAACTCTCTGGTTAAATTTATTTCTAAGTATTTTATTCTTTTTGATTTGATACTATTATAAATGAAATTGCTTTCTTAATTTTATCCTTACATTGCTTAATTTTAGTATACATTATTAGTGTATGGAAATAACTATTTGTAATGTCAGCCCTATATCCTGCAAGTTTGCTGAATTTGATTATTAGATATAATAACTTTTTTGTGGATTCTCTAGGGCTTTCTATATATAAGTTTCATGTCATCTGAGAACAGAAATGCTTTTACTTTTTCCTCTCCAATTATCTATCTATCTATCTATCTATCTATCTATGTACATAGATATATATACACACACATATATATTTATTTATTTTAAAAGATTTTATTTATTTATTCAACAGAGAGAGAGAGAGACACTGAGAGAGAGAATACAAGCTGTGGGAGTGGAAGAGGGAGAAACAGGCTTCCCACGGAGCAGGGAGCCCAGTGCAGGACTTGATCCCAGGACCCTGAGATCATGACCTGAGCCGGAGGCAGACGTTTAACGACTGAGTCACCCAGGCGCCCCTCCTTTCCAATTTAGATACATTTTGTTTCATTTCCCTTCTCTTTTCTTTCTTTCTTTCCCTTTTTTTTTCTTTTTTACCATAATTGATCTGGCTAGAACTTTCAGTACAACATTGATTGGAAGTAGCAAAAATGGCGTTCTTGTTTTATCCTTGATTTTTGGGGAGAAGCTTGAAGTCTTTCACTGTTGAGTAGATTTTTACTTATAGGTCGTTCACAATGCCTTTTATCACATTGAGGAAGTCTCCTTCTATTCCTACTTAATTTTATTTTAATTTTTAAAAATATTTTATTTATTTGTTTGTTTTTAAAGATTTTATTTACTTATTTTAGAGAGAAAGAGAGAGAGAGAGAGAGAGAGAGCGTGAGGGTAGGGATCGAGGGAGAGAATCTTGAAGCAGACTCCTTACTGAACACAGAGCCTGCCGCAGAGTTCAGTCTCATGATCCATGAGATCATAACCTGAACCAAAAACCAAGAATTGGGTACTCGACTGACTGAGCCACGCTGGTGCCCTCCTACTTTGTTTATTTTTATCATGATACGTTGTTAGATTTTGTCAGATTTTTTTTTCCTACATGAATTGAAATGATTGTTGATTTTTCTCTCCTTTCTATTAATGTGGCATATTATATTACATTCCTGGCATAAACCCCAGTTAGTCAGGGTGTATAATCTTAATGTGCTAATGAATCCCATTTGCTAGAGTTTTAAGATTTTCCCATATACCTTCATTTTTCTCTAGCAAAATAGAATAACTTTACTTTTCATATCCTATTTTTCCAAGTTTATTTCCTTTAAGGTTTTGTTTATTTATTTATGCATTCATTCATTTATTCTTTCTTTCATTTATGAGAGGGAAGAGGGGGCAGCGGGAGAGGGTGAGGGAGAGAATCCTAAGCAGGCTCCATGCCCAGCTCAGAGCTTGTTGTAATGCAGGGGTTGATCTCAAAACCCTTAGATCATGGCCTAAACCAAAACCATGAGTCAGATGCTGAACCAACTGAGCTACCCAGACACCCCTCTTTTAAGGTGTTTTAAAATTCTAAGCTGTTAAAAGATTAATGAATATATATTTGAAAACACCTGCCCTATACACAGTAGGCATTTCGAAAGTACTAGCTTCTCTCTCCCTGCCCCCTTTCACCGAAATGGTATTTATAGAAATTCATGTCATTTCAAGTCTCATAACTAATCAATATCCCTTGCTTTAAGATCTCTGTCTACTTAACTTCTAACTCCAACCCCTGGCTGTTTGTTTTTGTAGGACATATTTGAATATTATGCCAAAACCCATTTCCCCCAAGACCATTCTACTCTCCTTCTGAGGGTTTTTTTGAAGGATAAGATGCTGTGAGTTTGTTGAGAGGACATTTCTAGAAGATAGAAGGGAAGGGTGTAGTCACTGAGTTGCAAATTCAGCATTTTCCCTATATTCTGTAAGGATTTGTGATTTTTTTTTTTTATTCATTTGTGGTATTCTCCAAGTTATGGTTAAAGGCAAATATTGCTTTTGAGGACAAGTTACTTTATAAAAGGATCTTACATAAGCTCAAGCAACTAAACTTAATTTACAGAGTTGATAAGCCAAAATAGACCTCTGGACCTCTACTGATACGAAGTTTCAGGTGGCTAAACTTCTTAGATTGGTAGAAGAAGTGTTATTTTATGCCTGCAAACCCCATGGCTCATTGTTAAGAATCCCCCTGTTGCTACTTGACTATGTATTTGCAAGGGTTCATTTGCAGTTTGAGGTTACTTCTGTATGTCTCTTGCTTTTTTTGGCTCTCTCTTTTTTTCTACCATTCCCTGCTTTACTTTGAGTAGAAATTGAGTAGAAATCAAATTTTCAGGTAAATGAACTTATCTGTTGCTGGTGGAAATTCTCAGTACTTTGATCTTTATTGCTTAGACAGCTTTTTCAATTTTGACTAGCCCCTTAACACTCATTTGTGTAAGAAGCTTTATTGGAAATTTTGAAAACCTATTTGCTTTGAATAAAGAAGTGCCCTCCAAAGCATCATCTTTTCCTCTTATAACTTAAAAGAGACTTAGGAAAAATCTAAATGTAACAGGTGCACCTTGTGTGGATGCTAATTTGAACCAACTGCAAAAAGAATATGTAAAAAACAGTTTTAAGTAGCAAATGGAGGTATTTATTTTAGAATGATCTTTTTCTTAGTGGAAATGATAAGAAGCTAAGTTCTTATGAAGAGGAAAGAAGTTCAATACTTATTAATAATTTAAAAATCCATTTCATTTTCCTAGAAGATGATTGGAAGGAGTTCTGAGTTTTCATTTATCCAGTGACTGGCCAAGTTTGCAAAGCTGGTAAATATCAGAGCTGGAACTAACAAGTATGCAGCTGGGGACAGGATGGCTAACTGTGCAGCAGTGAGCTCTCCTCTCTTCCCTTCCCTTCCCTTTCTTTCCCTTCCCCTCCCTTCCTTCTCTTTTCCTCTTCTCCTTCTCCTCCTCCCCCTTCTTCTCCTCCTCCCTCAACTCCTCCTCCTCCTTCTTTTCTCTTTCTCCTTCTTCTTGAGCTGTTTTATTGAAGCACAATTTACATACCATGTGATTACTCACTCTATGTGTAGTTAGGTGAATTTAGTAATCTCATGGAGCTATCCACTATCACCACAACCTGGTTTTACTGTATTTATTTGAGACAGAGAGAGAACACTAGCAGTGGGAGAGTGGTAGAGGGATAGGAAGAGAGGTAGGAAGAGGGAGAAGCAGACTTCCCACTGAGCAAGGAGCCCAAAGTGGACTCTATCCCAGGACCCTGGGTTCATGACCAGAGCTGAAAGCACACACTTAACAAACTGAGTTAATAACTCCGTTTTAAATCATTCTTATCACTCCAGAAGTTGCCTTGTGCTCATTTGCAGTCAATCCCACTCCTGTCTTCAGACTGAGAAAACCATAGTTCAACTTTCTTTCTTTATAGATTTGCTGTTTCTATAAATTTCAAATAAATGAAATAATAAAATATTGTAATATTTTACATCTAGTTTCTTTCTACATCTTTTTTTTTAAATTAAGATTTAATTTTTTTTAGAGAGGTTTAAGATTCACAGCAAAACTGAGAGGAAGGTATAGAGATTTTTCAAATTCTCCCTGCCCCCACGCATGCATAGCCTCCCTTATTACCAATATCCTCCATGAAGTGGTACATTTGTTACAATTAGTGAACCACACTGACACATCATTATCACCTAGAATCCATAGTTTACATGAAGGTTCACTCTTGTACATTCTGTGGGTTTGGATAAACATATAATGACATGTAACTATTATTATGGTATTTTATTTATTTGACAGAGCGATCACAAGTAGGCAGAGAGGCAGGCGGAGGCGGGAGGGGAAAGCAGGCTCCCTGCTGAGCAGAGAACCCAATACTGTGGGCTCCATCCCAGGAAGCTGAGATCATGACCTGAGCCCAAGGCAGAGGCTCAACCCACTGAGCCACTCAAGCACCCCTTTATTATGGTATTTTACAGAGCATTTTCACTGCCCTAAAAACTCCCTGCACTTCACCCAATCATCCTCCTGCCCATGCCATGGCAACCACTGACTTTTTTACTGTCTTCAGTTTTGCCTTTCCCAGAATGTTGTATAGTTGGAATCATACAGTATGTAGCCTTTTCAGATTGCTTTTTTCCCCCGCATGGTAATACGTGTTTAAGATTTCTCCATGTCTTTTCATGGCTTAGTAGACCATTCCTTTTTAGCACTAAGTAATATGTCACTGTTTGGAGGTACCATCATTTATTTATCCATTCATCTACTGATGGGCATCTTGGTTGCTTCAAAGTTTTGGCATTTATGACTAAAATCCTTCTAAACATCTGTGTGCAGAATTTTGAGTGGACATAAGTTTTCTTTCAACTCCTTTGGGTAAGTAAATGCCACATAAATACAAGTAAATGCATGACTTCTGGATCTTTTTTTTTTTTTTTTTAATATTTATAGCAACTTTATTCATGTTATCCCAGATTGGAAACAATTTCATTCTCTCACCAAAAGTAGAATGGAGAAGTACATTTTAGGTATGTTCATAGAATGGGATTCTACATAATGATGAAGAATGAACTATTGATATAGATACAGACAATGACATGTATAATCTCACAGGCATTATTTGGAGAGAAAGAAGTCAGACACAAAGACGTACAGATTGTATGACTCCTTTTGTATAAGTGAGCAGGCAAAATTAATTTATGGTTTTAGAAATGACTTCTGGATCTTATGTTAAGAGCATGTTTGTTTTTATAGGAAATCACCAAACTGTCATTTTAAAGTGGCTGTACAATTTTGCACACCACTAACAATGAATATGACTTCTTGTTGATCTTCATTCTCTTTAGCACTTGGGGTTGTCAGCGTTCTGGACTTTGGCCATCCTAATAAATGTGTAGTAGCATATCACTATTGTTTTATTTTGCATTTTCCTGTGATATAGAATGTGGAGCATTTTTTCACGTGCTTATTTGCCATCTATATATATTTTCTTTGGTGAGGTGTCTGTTAATGTCTTTGGACCATTTTTTTTTTAAGATTTTATTTATTTATTTGACAGACAGAGATCACAAGTAGGCAGAGAGGCAGGCAGAGAGACAGGGAATGGGAAGCAGGCTCCCTACCAAGCAGAGAACCCGATGTGGGGCTTGATCCCAGGACCCTGGGATCATGACCTGAGCCGAAGGCAGAGGATTTAACCCACTGAGCCACCCAGGCGTCCCATCTTTGGACCATTTTTTAAGTGGATTGTTTGTTGTCTTAGAGTTGAATTTGAAGAGTTCTTTGTATATTTTGGGTAACAGCTCTTTATCTGATATATATATTTCACAAGTATTTTTTCTCAGTCTATGGCTTGTCTTTTTCTGTTGGCATTGTCTTTTATGGAACAGAGTTTTTTGACTTTAATGAAGGCCAGCTGACCAATTATTTCTTCATGGACAACGTCTTCGGCATTGTATTTAAAAAGCCATCTCCATATCCAAGGTCATCTGGTTTTGTCCTATGTTGTCATCTAGGAATTTTATGGTTATGCATTTTACATTTCGGTCTGTGATTCATTTTGAGTTGATTTGTGTGAAGGGTGGTAAGTTCTGTGTCTAGATTCTCTCTTTCGTTTTTGTTGTTGCTGTTGTTGTGTTTTGTTTTGTTTTGTTATTTGGGGCATATGGTTATTTAGTTTTTCCGGTACCATCTGTGGAGGAGACTATCATTGTTCCATTGTATTGCCTTCATTCTTTTGTCATGGTCAGTTGACTATATTTGTGTGGTTCTTTTTTGGGCTCTCTATTCTGTTCCATTGATCTTTTTGTATTTTTTTTTTTTTAAAGATTTTATTTATTCATTTGACAGAGAGAGAGATCACAAGTAGGCAGAGAGGCAGGCAGAGAGAGAGGAAGAAGCAGGCTTCTGAGCAGAGAGCCCGATGCGGGGCTCGATCCCAGGACCCTGAGATCATGACCTGAGCCAAAGGCAGCGGCTTAACCCGCTGAGCCACCCAGGCGCCCCAATCTTTTTGTATTTTTTCACCAATATCACATTGTCTTGATAACTGTAGGTTTATAGTATCTTTTTTTTTTTTTAAGATTTCTTTATTTATTTGAGAGAGGGAGCACACAAAAGTGGGGGTAAGGGCAGGGGAAAAGAGAGAAAGAGAGAGACTCCCCAATCAGACTCCCCACTGAGGGGGGAGCCTAATGCAGGGCTCAATCCCAGGACCCTGAGATCATGACTTGAGCTGAAATCAAGAGTGGGATCCTCAACAGACAGCCACCCAGGCACCCTTTATAGTAAGTCTTGAAGTTAGCACTGTTAATCTTCCTACTTTGTTCTTTTTCTTTTTTAATATTGTGTTGGCTATTTTGGGTTTTTGATTCTCTAAGTGAACTTACTAAGCAGTTTGTGAATATCCACAAAATAATGTGCTGGATTTTTTTTTTTAAGATTTTATTTATTTATTTGAAAGACAGAGATCACAAGTAGGCAGAGAGGCAGGCAGAGGGAGAGAGGAAGGGAAGCAGGCTCCCCGCCGACTGGAGAGCCTGATTCGGGGCTTGATCCCAGAACCCCGGGATCATGGCCTGAGCCAAAAGCAGAGGCTTTAACCCACTGAGCCACCCACGCGCCCGACTGTGCTGGATTTTTGTTTGAGATTGCATTGAATCTATAGATCAAGTTGGGAAAAACTGACATGGTGAAAAACATGAATCATCCTATCCATAAACATGGATTATCTCTCCATTTATTTAGTTCTTTGATTTTGTTCATCATAATTTTGTAGTTTTTATTATATTGATCTTGTACATATTTTGTTAGGTTTATACTTAAGTATTTCTTTTTTGGGGCACCAATGTAAGTGGTATTGTGGTTTTAATATCAAATTCTGCTTGTTCAATGCTGGTATATAGGAGAGGAATTGACTCTTGTATTTTAGCCTTTATCCTGCAACCTTGCCATAATTGCTTATTAGTTCCAGGAGTAGCTTTTTTTTTTTTTTTTTTTTTTTTAATTCTTTTAGATTTTCTATCTAGACAATCATATCATCTACCTACAAAGACAGTTTTATGTCTTTCTTCACATTCTGTATACCATGTCATTCCTTTTCTTGTCTTACTGAATTAACTAAATCTACCAGTGTGATGTTGAAAAGCAGTGGTTAGAGGGGACACTTTTGCCTTGTGCCTGATCCTAGTGAGAAAGCTTAGAGTTTTGTACCATGAGGTATGATGCCAGCTGTAGGTTTTTTTGTAGATATTCCTTATAAAGTGCAGAAAGTTCTCCTCTATTTCTAGTCGACAGTGTTTTTATCATGACTTGGTGTTGAATTTTGTCAAATGCTGTTTCTATTTCATGGGATCATGTGATTTTTCCTTTTCAGTCTGTGATGCGGGAGATGGCGTTAATTGTTTTTTGAATGTTGACACAACCTTGCGTATTTGGGATAAATGCCACTTGGTCATTGTGTATAATTCGGTTTACACATTGTTAGAGTCAATTTGCTAATATTTTGTTGATTTTCGTGTTTTATATTCACAGGAGATCATATTTTGTAGTTTTCTTGTAATGTTTATTTCAACTTTTGGCATTAGAGTTGATGGCCTCATGATAAATTAGGAAGTATTCTCTCTGGTTCTAAACTCTGAAAGAGACTGTAGAAAATCGGTATAACTTCTTCCTTAAATGATGAACCTATCTGGGCCAGGTGTTTTCTATTTGGGCAGTTTATTATTTACACTGATTCGTTTTCTTTAATCAATATAGGCCTATTCAGATTTTCTATTTCTTTTTGTGTGAGTTTTGGCAAATTATGTCTTTCAAGGCATTGGTTTATTTCATCTAGGTTATCACATTTGTGGGCATAGTGTTGTTTATAATTATTCTTTTATTATCCTTTTAATTTCCCCTCTTTCATTTCTTTTTTTCCTCAAAGATTTATTTATTTAAGAGAAAGAGAGGGGGGAGGCACAGGAGAGAATCTTCAAGCAGACTCTGAGCCCCAAAGTAGGGCTCCATCTCACCACCAATGAGACCATGACCTGAGCCTAAACCAAGAATTGGCGCTTAACTGACTTAGTCACCCAAGCACCCCATCCCCTCTTTCACTTCTGACACTTATCTGTGTTCTCTCTTCTTTTCCTTAGTTAGCCTGGCTAGAAGCTTATCTGTTTTATTGATCCTTTTAAAGAACCAGTTTTTGGTTTTGTTGATTTTCCCTATTGAGTTCCTGTTTTTGAATTTCATTGATTTCTACTCTAATTCTTATTTTGTTTTCTTCTGCTTACTTTGGATTTATTTTATTCTTCCTTTTCTGTTTTCCTAATATGGAAACTTACATTGTTGATTTTAGAGCTTCATGTTTTCTAAATATATCATTCAATGGTATAAATTTCCCTCTAAGGATTGCCTTCACTACATTCCACAAAATTTGTTGAGCTGTGTTTTTATTTTCATTTAGTTCAAAATATTTAAAAATTTCTTTTGATGTTCCTTCCTTGATCCATATATTATTTAGAAGTATATTTTTTTATTCTCCATATATTTTGAGTTTTCCTGTTATCTTTTTTGTTGTTGATTTCTGGTTTAATTCTATTGTGATCTGAGAGCAGACATTGTATAATTTCTATTTTTTTTAATCTAAGAAGGTGTGTTTTTTGGCCCAGAATGTGGTCCATCTTAGTGCATGTCTCATGTGAACTTTAGAAGATTATATATTCTGCTCTTGTTGGATCAAGGAGTCTATAGATGCCAATAATATTCAGTTGATTGATGGTGTGTTGAGTTCAGCCTTGTTCTTACTGATTTTCTGCCTGTTGGATTTGTCCATTTATGAGAGAAGAGTGCTTCTGTTTTTTTAGGTTCACTGTGTTGTAGCATATATCAGTAACTCCTTTCATTTTATTGCTGAATAGTTTTGTATTGTATGGATGTACATTTTATCTATTTCCACCAGCAATATTCAAGTGTGTCCATTTCACAGGAACTGGTATCCTCTTCAAAATAACAAATTAATAGGTCATTCAATTTCAAAATATGTCATAATTTCTGCTCTATTTGACCTATATTTTTGACTTTATACAATGCCCAGGATGTTCTTATCCATGTAAGTATATCATAAACATTTTTTCTAAACCCATGCAATTCTTGAATAAGGACTTCACAAGCCCGGTATTGAAGCCCTCCTAGCTTCTGTTGGAGTCTAAGAAATAAGTTGCTTTGACATGCCTATACTTCCTCCTGGAAATGGGGATTAGTTGATATTAAGTAAAGCAAGTAAGCCAATTAAGATGTGGTGATATAATGAAAATCCTTATCTGTATTTTACTGTTTAAAACTTTCATATTATCTCAGCCAATCCTTTCAATATCCCTGCAAGTTAGGCAGAAAAGATACTTTAATCCTCTACAGATAATGAAACACATTAAGAGCTGTTTAAGAAGTAAAATCTGATAGAGCTGAAACTCAAATCCAGATGCTCCAGTGTTCTTTGTATTTGACTTAAAGGCTATTGCACCGTTTTCCACGGTGCCTACCATTGTGCTAGTGGGGTGTGTGCGCATGTGAATTCAAATCAAAGAGAACAGCATATATAAAGCTAGAAAGGACTGGCTACATAATTTGTGGGCTGCAACGAAAAACACAAATTTGGGGCACCTTGTTAAAATATTAAGAATTTCAAGATGTTGACAGCAGATCGTTAAACCAGGTTCTGGGCCCCCCTGTAAGCACGGGGTCCCATGTAACCTTTTGTAGTCCTTGAGGGCCATGATGCTGGCCATAGGCATAGGGAAGAATGCCCTATTTAGACAATTACCAGTAAGAAGGAAGTGTCCAAAAAAAAAGTGAAAAAGTGAAGCAGAGTGGATAGGTGGGCAGCAATTCATAGACACTAGATCACTACAATTTTATGTTCTGGGCTAATATTGCTAATTTATCTCAAAGGTAGAGGAAGCCACTGAATCATTTTAATTGGAAGAATGGAAACTCAATTTACATTAAAAAATCCACGTGACATACATTTAAAGATGGATTTTTAGATGCAAAACTGAAAGGAGGAAGGCAAATTAGGAAGAACTATCTATAATTCAAAAGTGTAAGGGCCTCAAAGCCATGAGAGAGATTGGAAATGCAGAATAGGTGCCAGCTATGGGAGCTACTGCTCTTGGAAGGTGGACACTTACTTGGCCTTTGAACCCCCTGGAGCGCCAGCTCAGTTCTCCTACCTCCCTGTGCCTCAGCTAGGAAAGCCCCTCTAGGCAGAAAGCTGGGATTTTATCGAAGGCTCATTATATTTGCATCGCCTCCTTTAGGAAGCACAGTTTTGTGTGATCAGTGTCTAAACGAAGTCATTTCTTATATTTTCTCCAGTTCTGAAATTAAAAAAACAAAAAACAAAACAAAACAAAACAAAAAACCCAAAAAACTCTATGCAGCAAGCACAGTAGCAGCTTGTCCATAATGGGTGGTGTTAAGGTACAGAGTTGACCACCCTTCAATTAGACAGAGAACACTCTCGATAATGCAAGTCACACAGCGAGGAGGTTTATTTGACAAGCTTAAGCTTGGGCCCAAGTATACCCGGCACAGCCAGCGGAGTAGGGACTTGGATCCCGAGGCTAGTTAAGGCAGGGGTTTTTATGGGTCATTACGAGAGGCTTGCGGGGGGTGGGGGAGGAGGAGAAGTTTCAGACTTTTTTGCAGTAGGCTGATTAGCTGTTGCCAGGCTGGTTACAGGGTTAGGTACTTTCTTGGAAGGGTTTACAGGGTTAGGTATAGCGGTTTTTCCTGGAAGTGTTTACAGGGTTAGGTATTCCTGTTACTAAAGCAGGGTGGGGGTCCCTGGAACTAAAGTAAAGTAGGGGAAAGTTCAGTCCTTGGATCTGAGATGGCTGCCCAAGCTAAGATGGCTGTACCCACTGCCCAAGCTAAGATGGCTAACCCACTGTTACATTCCCCTCTTTCAATTGTTCATAATGAGGACTCTTGCTCATTTGTAGGGCAGTCAGTCGTGCCCTCAGGAGTGGGCAACTTTTCACATTGTTGTCTTCAGACCAGGAGTTGGGTGGTATTAACACAGTCCTTTACAAAATTAATAAGCTTATTCAGAATGCAAGGGCCAAAAGTTAGAATGAGCACAAGCAAAACAAATGGGCCAACTAAGGTAGAAACTAGGGTGGTGAACCAGGGGGACTTATTAAACCAAGCCTCAAACCAGTTCTCCTGTGCCTCCCTCTCCTATTCCTCTTGGCTAATCCATCTCTCACCTTAGCCATGGATTCTTCCACTACCCCAGTATGGCCGGCATAAAAGCAGCATTCTTCTCCTAACGCGGCACATAGTCCCCCTTGTTGGAGGAACAACAAATTAAGCCCTCTTCTATGCTGGAGTACTACCTCGGACAGGGAGGTAAGAGATAAAGGAATTGTTAAAGCAGACTTACAGGATCCTGGTCAGACCTGTTGGGGTAGGGGGTTGGTCCGGCTAGGACTGTCCTTAGCAAAACCTCAAGGTGAGGGCAGTTAAGTCCCCAGGGGAGAGCCACTCTGTCTGTTTCAAGGGCTTGTCAGTAGGTAAGGAATTTTAATGATTTTCTTCTGCCTCTGTTTCCCACATCAGCTAAACTTGAGGTGGGATGGCCTTAATTTCTCGGCCTCCACGATGGAAGTGGAACAGCGGTGGTATATACTTTTGAATTTAGTAATCCAACCGATTCTTCTGAGATGGTGTCTCCCCTGGTGGGTTAGTTAACATTCTGGGAGTAATTTCTGCAGTGGTGAAGGAAACAGAATTAGAAAGCATTTAAAAAATGTTAAAATGGGCTGTCAGTTGCCTTTTTTTATTCTTATTCTATGGAAATAGCGAGAACCCCCAACTTCTTGCAACTTCCTGAGTAAATGCCTAATTAAATGACAAAGCTATTTCCCCAAGAGTAGCAGGCCAAACTGCTAGCCAGGAAACCAGGGAGATTTGCAATGTTAGGACCGCGTTTGTTTATTTGGATTTCGCCTGGTAAAAGATGTCAAATGGAATTACCTGGTCCTTAAGGGATTTCTAGTGTTTTCTCCTTTGAGAGAACTGTTTTCTGTTTTTGTTTGTTTGTTTGTTTGTTTTAAACAAGACCTTGTCCTCTGGCCTCTGGTTCCACCAAAAGCATCAGTCTTTTCTTCAATAACTTCTATCCTATAATTTTAAAAAGCTGACATTATTTGGAATCCTATAATCAATTCCCGCTTATTCAGCTCTCCTTCCGCAAGAGATAATGGCATGTATGACTCACACGAGGATGTGAGGATGCATGAGCCTTACATCAACTAGCTTGCCCCATTCAGCAGTTTGGATCCTTGCCCTAGTATTTATTGGAGCCACTCTATCTCGGCTATGTTAACTGTAATTAGGAATGCCGCGAAGAAAAAAAGTGTTGTTCCTTGCATTGCATAGTACTTTAATATTTTTTTTAAAGATTTTATTTATCTATTAGAGAGAGACAGTGAGAGAGAGCATGAGAGGGGAGAAGGTCAGAGGGAGAAGCAGACTCTGTGAGCTGGGAGCCCTATGTGGGACTCGATCCCGGGACCCCAGGATCATGACCTGAGCCAAAGGCAGTCGCTCAACCAACAGAGTCACCCAGGTGCCCTGCATTGTACTTTGAAAAATTGATTTTTCAGAAAAAAATGATTTTCCAGGAAGAATAAAAAACTATGACCATACCCTGGGTCTCTATAATGTCCCTAATTTCACCAGTATTTTGGCTGTTCATTTAACTTTAGATTTTCAGGTGAAAGTTCTCAAGGAGTCATTCCCTTTGTGGCAACTAGAATACAGTGCCATTAGGTAACGATAGATGCCTTAACTTACAGAGTCTAAATAAATACATATTTTCTGTGTGTGTGCTACTTAGAAGCTATGATTGCAGGTGCCAGTGTTAACTGTGATTTTTACAAATCGAAACCAGAACATTGTTCTAAAAAGTTGTTTTTCCATTTTGGAGCCTAACATGGCAAATTAAGTGTAAATGAAGCTGGTTTGGGCTGAAGATAATCCCAAACAATTGGAGGACATAGGACTCCAATACCTAAGATTATGTCTGACCTGGTTTAGTTAAGTGCTGTGGTCAGTTCTCCAGAAGAAATAAAACCAATAGTAATATTTAGAGAGATAGATGTATAAATATCTTTACTAGATAAATTCCCATGAATCCTTTTTATAACTAGATGGTATAATGTTGAAACAACAAATTACTTTTGCAGAACATAATTTTCCTATACTGATGTTTTGTTTCAATTTAAATCTTTATCAAATAATTTAGTGCCCTGGCTGGCTTAATTCATTTAAAAGGTACTTCTGGTCTTACTGCTCAAATGGAATGGGGCAGTCCTTTTAGAGCTTGGTAAGTAAGACAAATTAAACAAGTTTAAACTGGTGACAGTTCAAGTGAGACAGGGACTTCGTTTCCCTTTGTCTTTTTTCCCAAAATCTTCTCCTCGGTACTATCACTCTCAACTGTGGTTTCCAGGAAATAGAAATTCATTCCCATGAGAAATTTGGCCTCTGATTCCTCTTCTCAAGATTTGAGTCCCTAGATGTGGTCGTTTCTCTTGTCTTGACTTTCCTTCTTGCTGGCATGTGAACCTAATACTGACCTTCAAGGGGGATACACACTTGGGTTGACTCCTCCTTGTTCTTGATTTTGTGTGGGGCACTTACCCAGTTTAATTCTTCCTTTCCTCACTAGGAAGATGGAAACGATGATATTCTCTACTTAACAAAAGAGGTAATTTATGGAAACTCTTCTGGTGCAAAGTAAGCATTCCATAAATATCACATTTTGTATTAGTTCTTAACAATTCTTCCTCACTTGGTGCTAGGACCTTCTTGGTAAAGGCAGCCTGGGCAGGAGCAGGAGTGCTGCTGGGGATGAACAGTGAGGCTTCTGCTGATAGAGAAGGACACAACAAACACAGAGACTAACATGTAAGAGCTGCTTTTCAAAAACCTACAGCATTTGGCTTACGAATGGGTGTATATCATTATGAGGTAGGATATTCGAGGAACAAGAGGAAGGCCGATGGAACCTGAGTGGCAAGTGTCAGGAGGAGATAGGTAGGAGATAGAATTGGGAGAGAGTCAGAAGGCGTATCATCTAAGTCCACACAGATTGTTGCAAAGACTTAAAATTTTGTTCGAAGTACGAAGGAACGCCATGGTGATGTAGAAATGTTGGGGTTTGGAGCCAATGGCCACAAAATAATTCTTGAGACATCTTCGGTGCAAAAAGGTGATTTTATTAAAGCATGGGAACAGGGCCTGTGGGCAGAAAGAGCTACCCTGGGGTCCTGAGGAGTGGCCCATTAAATACTTTCAAGTTGGGAGTGGTTAGGGATAGTTTAGGTCTCTAAGGCATTTTGGAAGCAAGGTTTCCAGGACCTTGAGGGGGCTAGCTGTTGTTAGTAAAGGTCAATTATTACCGTCTAATAAAAACTTCGTCATGAGACTCTTCAGATGTATATCAGTGGGCCATATGCTTGGAGGATGACTGTTACCTTATATCTTAGGGGTTAGAGATAAAGAAAGTTTCCAAAGGAATTTTTATATGCCAAAGTAGACTTAATAGGATCCTGGAGGACTGGGATAATGTTAAGCTAAAATTGCCCTTTGCCCTGAGCAAAGTATTAACACGGAGGCAGCTGAGTTCCTACAGGAATGTCATTTTGCCTCTTTCAAGGACTTGTCCATGGGTTGTAAGTAGTAAGGAGATTTAATTTTTTCTTCTGCCTTTGTTTCCCACATTAATGGGATAGGTTTGAGGAGAATTCAGTTATGGCCTGATTTACATTTTTCAAATTATATTTTCAAATCTTTCATAGAGAATGGATTTTGGAGGGAAAGATAGAAGCACAAAGACTAGAGAGGACATTATGACAGTAATCCGGGAGCGAAATTCTAGCAACCTGTTTGGAGAGATAGGGGTGGGAGCACTACATGCAATCATGGCGCTCACTGATGGTACTGCTGACAGGACTTCTGCGGATTAAACTAGGCTGTGAGGGAAATCAAAGATGATGATTAATTTTTTTTTATAGGAGTGTCATTAATTGAGATGGGGCAGAATGTGGGAGAAGAAGACTTTGGGGGAGGGAGGTCAAGAGTTATGCTTTGGCCATGATGTCTATGAGACACTAGACCATGATTTCAGCTAGGATTAGATATGGCTATAACGATAGCTTAAATAAGATGGACTTTTATTTTTCTCCATCACGAAAGTCTGGAGTAGGCAATCCAAGGCTGGAGAAGCAGATCTGCTTCACGAGGTCCCTAGAATTTAAGGCTATCTCCAGCTTTCTGGTCTGCTGTCCCTTGGTCCTGGCCCTCACGAGCTGAGCTTGAATTTACACAGTTATAAGCAATTTCAGAAAACGGGATGCAGGAAGGAAAAAGACGTCGCAAAGACATATGCTAGCCAGCTTGTAAGGAACATTTCTGGCAGCTGGCAAGATACCTCAACTTATACCTTGGTGACTTAAATCAATCACACAGTCATAGCCAGCTGCAAGGGGCTCTCAGAAATGGGGTTTTTATTCTGGGCATCACGTGTTCCAACTAAAAATTCTATTACCAAAGAGTAAGGGGAGAATGGATATTAGGAGACAACAAATTTCTGCCACGCCTGGTTTGTTCTCTCCCTATTTCTCAGGACCTTCGTGTCTCTACATTTACTTGGCAATTTAAGGCCTCATTTTATTTGACCTTCCTTTGGCTTCTGTGTCACAGTTTTCTTGTTTGTTGTTGTCTTCTTCACGTTGTTTTTACCCTGCAGACTGCCCCTCTAACTCCAAAAGCAAGTTAAATGGCTCACAAAAGGGACACCACATCTGGTGCCAGCCGCTTCTCCAGGTCCACTGGCAGCTCCTCTTCTTCTTCTTCTTCTTTTTTAAGATTTTACTTATTTATTTGACAGACAGAGATCACAAGTAGGCAGAGGGGCAGGCAGAGAGAGAGAGAGGAGGAAGCAGGCTACCCATGGAGCAGAGAGCCTGACGTGGGGCTTGATCCTGGGACCCTGGTTTCCTGGCTAGCAGCTTGGCCTGATACTCTTGGGGAAATAGCTTTGTCATTTAATTAGGCATTTACTCAGGAAGTTGCAAGAAGTTGGGGGTTCTCGCTATTTCCATAGAATAAGAATAAAAAAAGGCAACTGACAGCCCATTTTAACATTTTTTAAATGCTTTCTAATTCTGTTTCCTTCACCACTGCAGAAATTACTCCCAGAATGTTAACTAACCCACCAGGGGAGACACCATCTCAGAGGAATCGGTTGGATTACTAAATTCAAAAGTATATACCACCGCTCTTCCACTTCCACCGTGGAGATATTTCAGTGTCTCTCACAGCAAACATAGCACACTGCTGCTATAGGGGCACTCATGAGATTGTAATCACTAGTATCTTTTAGCCATGGATAAATCCAGCTAGGGCCTGAGAGAAATACATTTACTTCCCTTCTTATTGGGAGTCTATTAGATCCTCAGGTACTGGTCTTAGACCAAATGGGCAGGGTTCAGGACAAGAAGAGGAGCTGCCAGGAGCGCCTGGGTGGCTCAGTGGGTTAAGCCTCTGCCTTCAGCTTAGGTCATGATCTCAGGGTCCTGGGATCGAGCCGCGCATCGGGCCCTCTGCTTAGCAGGGAGCCTGCTTCCCCCTCTCCCTCTGCCTGCCTCTCTGCCTGCTTGTGATCTCTCTCTGTCAAATAAATAAATAAAATCTTTAAAAAAAAAAGATTCAAAACAATAAGGGTTAAGGCAATTTATATCGTTGATAAAACCATGAAGCCTCAGGGTGGTATCAGATTTATAGAGGGCAGGGCATGGTGTAGTGCCCTGAGGTCTTGTACTCTCCAGTGGCTCTGTGCTTGACCAAAAATTAGTCAAGGTAGGGCTGTTTCCCACAAAGGCATTTACTGGTGGGGTTAAGGTATTCATACTTTGAAATTCTTGGACCACACTTTGATGTTGTTGGAAGTTAAAAATTTGCAGTGCATGTTCCTAGAAACCCAAGCCTCTCCAGGTTATGCATTCTTTCAGTAATTCAATCCACAAGTATTCACTATGTGTCTACTATGTGCGAGGTACTGTTCTAGGTACTGGGGACACGACAGTGACTGATACTGACGAACATCTTTGTATGATGATTTAAGGTCTAGTTTGCCATCTAAGGCACATGAGGGTAGAAACCATATTTATTCTAGTCTCCTTTCCGCTAACCCAGGCACAGTGTGCAGAATAGAAATAGTTACTCTACTACTCTACTACTGTATGTTGAACCAAAAATGAAGAGAAAATAATTCTTTGTATCAAGTTCATTTTATTTGGATTTACCTATTGAATAAACTCTCCTGGGCTCTAAAAATCTGCTTTTTAAACTAATGGGGGAAAATACGAACACTTGACCTAGTCTTTGACATCGACTGGTATATTACGCTAATAATCCTTCCATCTGCCTGTCACAATCATCCGGAGTCCACATGGCTCTCTTCTTACCGAGTTGGTATGCAGGCTCACAGAACAGTCCCCACACACCGTCCCAGGTGCCCACTACCGCATGCTCTGTTTTACACTCGTGACAAAACCCATCTGCTATCCTTCATCTAAATCAAGCCAAACAACCTCAAGTCAACTTTTTGCTCCCAGTGGGCTAAATCCACAGATATAGTCTGACATTTATGGGCATTACATCTGCAAAGTCAACGTGACTAATTAGCACCCACTTCTAATACCCATCATAGTCCATCAACTCTTTGCTGTTCTTGCTGAAAGGAAGCTCTTTGCTCTCATTGGTCCAGCTCTAACTTAGTAGTTGGTCTGTGATGCCATGGCCGCACATGTTTCTCCTCCCTGCAAATAAAACTCATTGCTTAATGAATTGCTCTTAGGTGTCTAGCTTTTGCAATTCAGAATTTCGAATGGGTCCCAAATGTTATTACATTTCATGAAAACTCTGCTTTTTGAGCTTTTTCTATTTTCTCTAGTACCATGGTTTTATATACTGTTAGTTTTCAGGAGTTTTGGACCCAGTGTAGCATGGGTAGTATGGATCCATTGCAACCCCCCAGTCCCAGGATCCCTTCTAGTCTCTTCTCATTCCCAACAATTCCAACCCTGACAAAGCAAGGAACCAAACTTAGAAGCTGAGTGGGAGACTTTGAGTGTTCCACAATGTAAACTCTGGGAGGCTGGGAGGATCTGATTTGAAAAGCATGATGGGTAGAGGATGCTGGTGTCGTTTTAGGACTCTGGACAGACAAAACATGGCATGATGCACCAAGTCCTGGATGAATGTGTGGTTGTCATTATTGTTATTTTGACTGGTACTGACTGTACATTTACTTTTATTTAATGATTGTTTACATTTTACATTTTATTATTTGTATTTATATTTACATTTTATTTTTCAGTCCCTTATCAATCCTACGATACAGATATTACTATTTTTTTACCTTTTATTTTTGTTAACATATAAGGTTTTATTTGCCCCAGGGATACAGGTCTGTGAATCATCAGGCTTACACATTTCACAGCACTCACCATATCACATACTCTCCCCAATGTCCATAACCCAGCCACCCTATCCTTACCCCCGCAACCCCAGAAACCCTCAGTTTGTTTTGTGAGATTAAGAGTCTCTTATGGTCTCTTATGGTCTCATGGTTTGCCTCCCTCCCAATCCCGTCTTGTTTCATTTTTTCCTTCCCTACCTCTACAATCCCCCGCCCTGCCTCTCAAATTCCTCATTTCAGAGAGATCATATGATAATTGTATATACAGGACATCTAGGTTCTTTCCATAGTTTGGCTATTGCAGACATTGCTGCTATAAACATTCAGGTGCACGTGCCTCTTCGGATCACTACATTTATATCTTTAGGGTAAACACCCAGTAGTGTGATTGCTGGGTCATAGGGTAGCTCTATTTTCAACTTATTGAGGAACCTCCTTGTTGTTTTCCAGAGTGGCTACACCAGCTTGCATTCCCACCCACAGTGTAGGAGGGTTCCCCTCTCTCCGCATCCTCACAAGCATCTGTCATTTCCTGACTTGTTAATTTCAGCCATTCTGACTGGTGTGAGGTGGTTTTGATTTGTATTTCCCTGATGTAGAGTGAAGTGGAGCACTTTTTCATGTGTCTGTTTGCCAACAGATATTACTCTTCTATCCCACTTTACCAATGAGGAAACTGGACAATGAAAAGTTAGGTACTTTCACAGAGTTGCATAGCTAGCAAATATTATAATCAGGATTTGAACCCAGATCTCACATTTTCCCTCAGGCCTTGCTACTGAAGTGCACTTAGAGGGCAAGAGTGGGGAAGACCAGAAAGACACAGAAATCTTACTTCCTTATTTTTGTCTGGGGCTGGTCCTACACTTTCCCAGACAAAATGGGGAGGTATTGAACTATCTCGATTACTGCTGTTTCTAATACCTAGATAGCACCTCACGAACAAGCGCTAAACAAATATTTGTAGAAGAAATAAATGTTAAAGAACCAGAGGTTCAAAGCTACCCTCACATAGTTCTTGGTTTCTAGCACAGATCTTTCCAAAATATTTTATTTTTAAAAAGATTTAATTCTTTCTTTTTTTTTTTTTTTTTACACTTTAAGTAACCTCTACAACCCCAAAGTGAGTTGTATGCTCTACCAACTTAACCAGCTAGGCACCCCCTCCAAAACATTTTAAACAAAGACTTTGATGTGGTTGTTTCAGAAAGAAGAAATGGCATTCCGTGGTTAGCTGTGGTTCTTTTAGATCACACTGCTGTAGATCCCTTGCTGTGAGCATTGCCTGACAGCTCCTGTATATCAGCTTGTTAAGTGACCCTGTGATCCTCATTGGAAATACTGTTCCTTGCTTTCTATTCTAAACCTCAGCATAACACACTGATGATGGTTAAACAGGTGCTAGTTTTCACCCTAGAGGAGTCTACCTTTCAATGATGGGCAGGAGAATTCCTAGAAATAGGGCTGAGGCAGACCCTCACATTGTGCTATCAGGTGAACCACAAGACCACTGTGGAACTCATTGCCCACCCAAGCTCCCAAGCATTTAGAAAATGTCCTTTGTACCATTAGAGGACCTATCTGTATCTAATTACTTCCTGGTTTCGACACAGATAAGGTGAACTACTAAAATCTCGTCCTGGAGCATAGATTATCTTCTAATGTTTAAGGTAGTTTTGCAAATAGGTGACCCTTAAATAAACCTCCTAAGAAAAGCGAATATATCTAAACTTTCAAGCTCTGCATTGAATGGAACAACCATCTCATCTTCCCTCAGATCAGTTTACTACCAGGTAAATATTTAGCTCAAATGAAAAACAATTCTGTATTGTACTGTTGAAACCTTATTTGTAGCTAACCCCAAATCTCCAATTGTCCTCTTCCCATTGTCCTGTCCTTGATGGAACTCCTTCTGAGCTTCCCTTTAGCTTCCAAAAATGCCCCCTAGAACAGAAGTCCTTAACTGGGTGCAATTTTTCCACCAGGGGATATTTTGTAATATCTGTAGACATTTTGTTTGTTATGATTGGGAGGATGATACTGAAATCTACTGGTAGAACGTAAAGATGCTATTAAACATCCTGCAATGTAAAGGACAGCCTACCCGCCCCACACACAATGATCCCTTCTAAGACAGCAACAGTGCTGCTATTGAGAAACACTGCTCTACGGTATGAGGCATATTAATATCCTGGTGGTCCTAGTGACCGCCATAGAGATCTCTTTTTTCTATATTTATTGAATTTAATTGTATTGACATGAAAAACAGCAAACCTGATATTTATAAATAAGTAGAGGAAAATAAGAGCAATTCACAGAAACTATAAAGATTATTAAGTGACAACGCTGGGCTAGGCATCATGTCCTTACAACTCCGTGAAAAAAGTATTGCTTTCTTCTCCATTTTACAGAATGGAAGTGAAGTTCAGAGAGAAGTTAATAAACACATTTCAGGTCACATAGATTGAAAAAAAGTAGAGCTGGGATCTGAATCCCAGTGTGACTCCAAAGTTCATGTTCTTTCCACAACAGCTTCAGAATGATCCTTTCCCATGGCGAAGAAAAGCACAGAAAGAAAACTCTTGAATGACTCATTTCCTGAAATTCCTACTTCACAGCCACTAGCATATGAATCCATCCCCTGACCTGCTCTCTCCCATCTGCCTCCCAGTGCGGCCTCCTGCACAGGAGGAGACGGGTGCAAAGAGGAGACAACCACACTGGTGGTGTGATCTTAACCCTTTATGCAGCATTTGGAAATCCTCCTCTTATTTATCCCTCTTGGTAATCCTCTGAAATAGGAGGTATAAGTATTTTCACGATTCCTTTTAGGCATAAGGAAACTCAAGTTTGATAAGGTAGATTGCCAAAGGGCTTGTGGCTGGTAAGGAGCCAAGAAAAATCCAGATTTTGACTTCTCACTTGAGCCTTTTTCTTCTGCTTGGTGCTTGAACCGCCTCGCTGAGTCTCCCTTTTAACCATCTGCTCACTTGTTCGTCAATAATTTTGTGGCCTTTATTCCAGAAAAAGTCCAAAGCTGACACTGCGAGGTACCATGATTGCGCTGGTGGCCTTTGTTTTAGTTTTCTCATCCACTTCGTATTATGGGGTGACAGCCAAACCCCTCCCTGCCCCCTCTCAGAACATCTGTACAGCTATGTCTAAATATGTACGTAAAACTTTTGATTCACTTTAAAATTGTATCATGAGAATGCATACTCTTTTTTACACTGTTAAATATGTTTCTTCCTATTTTTCCAGTATTGGACAGTCATCATTAATACTTCAGGGAGGTCTCTCTCTTCTCCTTAAACTGAAATTGTGATTCCTGCGCTGTAGGGTCTGGAGACTCCCTCCTGTGGTGCCCACCCAGGAACAAAAGATCTTGTAAGATTGGCTTTTTGGCAAAACAACTTAACTGAAGTTCTCATCCACTTCTTACACAAATGTAAATTACGGTAAAGAGCAAGGTAAAGAAATAAACCATTACTAATACTAGATAAAAATATGGGTGACTATTCATTTGATTTCAAGATCAAGGAAAATTTTCTATGTGCAGAAGTAATGAAAGAATTCTCAAAAGAGTAGAGCACAAGGTTGAGAACCGAAGTTTGGAAAATTTTCCTTCCCCAAAGTTGTAAATAAAATTAAAAGGCAGCCATGGAAATAGAGACTGGAAGGGATACAGGGGCTTTGGAGGGGCTGCTCGTGGTCTTGGGCTGGTTAAATGGTGAATACTCATCTCATTGAGGGGTACACTTACTTTATATTCATATGTGTGTGTATATATATCAACAAAAAGTCAAAGGCAAACAGAGAAAGGCAAAAGCAAACTCATATATTTCATGAGTTTATGATTAACATAAATGCAAAATAATAATGAAACTCAAACAATCCAGAAGAAAATGGACCAGAGAAATAAAAATAATTAATGAACACAAAAACATTTAAAAATCTTTTTAATCATAAAAGCAATGCCTGTATATGCTAAAAAAAAAAAACAAAAAACTTTCAACAATACAGAATAATACAGAATTAAAATTAAGATTACTTCATTCTGGGGCACCTGGGTGGTTCAGTGGGTTAAAGCCTCTGCCTTCAGCTCAGGCCATGATCCCAGGGTCCTGGGATCGAGCCCAGCATCTTGCTTTCTTCTAGGCAGGGAGCCTGCTTCCCTTCCTCTCTCTCTGCCTGACTCTCTGCCTACTTGTGATCTCTGTCTGTCAAATAAATAAATAAAATCTTTAAAAAAAAAAAAAAGATTACTTCATTCTTCCTTGACTCAGTCTTGCTCCTCTGGAGGAAACCACTATTAACAGTTTTTTCATCCTTTTTCAACACTTTTTCATCCTTCTTGAAATTTTCTATATCTAGTATAAATGGAATGAGACTATGGTAGTGCTCGTAATATTCTCCTTCCAGAAAATTTCTATTTATAAACATACATATATATTTAAAGCAAATAAAATCATACTGCATATCCATTTTTGCTTTGTTTTATTTTGTTTTGTTTTACTGAACAATGTCTCCTGGAGATCTTTCTTTATTAGTACATGAGAATGTACCTCATTCTTCTTCATGGATTTACATTATTCCATCGTACCATGATTTACTTAACTATTTCTCTATTGGACATTGAGGCTGGTAAGTGTGTGAGTGTACACACGTGCATGTGATTATAAGTGATGTTGCAATTAAAATTTCTGTAATTATTTTTGGACATTTGTTTGAACAATTGTCAGAAAATTCTTAGAAATGAAACTGTGGAGTCAGACGCATAGTATTTTTAAGTTTTGTGAAGTAGTTCCAAATTGTTCTTCAAGGAGTTCGCTTACCTTTGTGTAAGGTATGTATATGACAGTGCTTGCTATCTTCCCATTCCTTTACCAATGCTAGATATTATCAGTCTTATTAGTCCTTGACAATCTAATTGGTTTAAATGGCTTTCACTTTTGTTTTTTTTTTTATAGAGGCTTCATTTTTTTAAAGAAGTTTTAAGTTTACAGTAAAATTAAGAGGAAGAAACAGAGATTTCACATAAACTTCCTGCCCCACACATGTTAAGCTTCCCCCATTATTAACATCTCTTACCAGAATGGTACTTTTTTTTTAACCAAGGATGAACCTACATTGACACATCATAGTCACTTAAAACTCATGGTTTGCTTTAGGGTTTGCTCTTGTATATTTTTGGGTTTGGGCAAATGTGTAATGACATATACACATAATTACTGACATACAGAGTATTTTTATTGCCCTAAGAATCTGCTGGACTTCGACAATTCATCTTTCCCTCACTCTCAACCCCACTCTTGCCAACCATGGATACTTTTAGTCTTCATAGTTTTATCTCTTTCAGAACATCATATAGTTGAATCATACAGTATGTAGTCTTTTGAGGTAGGTTTTTCTTAGTAATATGCTTCTCCGTGTCTTTTCACGACTTAATAGCTCATTTGTTTTAGAACAGAGTAATGGTTCATTGTTTGAATATATTGATATTTATTTATCCATTCTTCTATTGAAGGACATTTTGGTTATTCCAAGGTTTAGCAATTATGAATAATGCTTCTATAAACATCTGTGTGTAGGGTTTTGTTGGACAGAAGTTTTTAATTCCTTTGTCATAGTAAATACCAAGATGTACATTTGCTGAATCATATGGTAAGAGTATGTTTAGTTTTGTAAGAAATTGCCAAACTGGGACACCAGTTAAGGTCAGGTCATGATCTCAGGGTCCTGGGATCAAGCCCCACTGTGGGCTCTACGCTCAGCAGGGAGTCTGTTGTTCCTCTCCCTCTGGCCATCCCTCTGCTTATGCTATGCTCTCTCATTCTCTCAAATAAATAAATAAAATCTTAAAAAAAAATACAAATTGCCCAACTGTCTTCCAGATTGGCTGTAACATTTTGCATTACCAGAAGTGTGAGAAGTGTGAGAAGAGTTCCTATTGTTCCACCAACATTTGTTGACATAAGTCTTCTGGATTTGGGCCATTCTAATTGATTTACAGTGACACCTCATTGTTTTGATTTGCATTTCCTTGGTGACATAAGATGTGGAACATCTTTCCTATGCTTACATGTCATCTATATATCTCTGTGGTAAGGTATCTGTTAAGACCTTTGACCTATTTTTTTTTTAATTTGGTTGTTTTATTATAGTTGAGTTGTAAGAGTTCTTTGAATATCTTAGATACCACTCCTTTATGAGATGCATTTTTTGCAAATATTTTCTCCTACTCTGTGGCTTATCTTCTCATTCTCTTAACATTGTTTTTCACAGAGCAAAAGTTTTTGATTTTGGTGCTGTCCAGCATATTAATTATGTTTTTCATGGATCATGCTTTTGGTGTTATATTAAAAAAATCATCTCAATATCCAAAGTTATCTAGGTTTTGTCCTGTGTTATCTTCCAGGCGGTCATAATTACTTCAGCCTAATAGTAAGTATTGAAGTTGGTAGTCTCTATTCTTCAACTTTGTTCTCCTTTAATATTGTGTTGGCTATTCCAGTCTTCTGCTTCTCCATATGATTTTTATTTATTTTATTTTTATTATTCTTTAAGGATTTTTTATTTTATTTATTTGACAGACAGAGATCACAAGTAGGCAGAGAAGCAGGCAGAGAGAGAGGAGAAGCAGGCCCTCTGCTGAGCAGAGAGCCTGACGTGTGGCTCAATCCCAGGACCCTGGGATCATGACCTGAGCCAAAGGAAGAGCCTTTAACCTATTGAGCCACCCAAGCACCCCTCTCCATATGATTTTTATAAAATGAGTTTGCCCATATCTACAAAATAATGTGGTGGGACTATGATTGGGATTGCACTGAATCTATAGATCATTGGGAAGAAAGGACGTCATGACAATATTGAATCTCCCTATCCATGAATATGGATTATCTCTCCACTTACTTAGTTCTTCTTTGACTTTGTTCCTCAAAATTTTGTAGTTTTCATCATATAGATCTTGTACATATTTTGTTAGATTTATACTTAAGTATTTCATTCTGTGGGTACTAGTGTAAATGGTATTTTGTTTTTACTTTGTATACAGGAAAGTAATTGACTTTTGTATATTAACCTGTGTCCTGCAACTGTGCTACATCCTCTTATTTATTCCTGGAGTTTTCTTTTGCCATTCTTTCAGATTTTTCTGTATAGATAGTCATGTTATCTGCTAACAAAGACAATTTTATGTCTTCTTTCTTATTCTGTATACATTTTATTTCCTTTTCTTGTCTTACTGAAGTAGCTATGACTTCCAACACAAAGTTGAAAAACAGTGGTTAGAGTACATCCTTGGCTTCTACATGATTTTAGTGGGAAGGTTTGAGTTTCTCACCATAAAGTGTGTTAGTTATAGGTATTAAGTTAAGAAAGTCCCTCTCTATTACTAGTTTGCAGAGTGTTTTTCTCATAAATGGATATTGAACTTTGCCAAATGCTTTTCCTGTGTGTATTGATATGATTATATAATTTTTCTTTTTCACCCTGTGATGTGATGGATTAGTCAAGTTTCAAGTGTTGAACCAGCCCTGCATACCTGGAATAAATCTCACTTGATCACAGTGTATAATTATCTTTTGGGTTTGGTTTGCTAATATAAGGTTGAGGATTTTGCATCTATGTTCATGACAGCTTTTTATTTTATTTCTGCTATTATATGTGAAGTTGAGCATTTATGGAGAAATATTAAACCTCAGAACCTCAACAAAGCAAGGAGGGCATCCATGCTTGGGTAGGGTGGAGGAAGAAGGAAATGATAGTTTTGAAGTCTGAGTGGGGAAGTCATTGACTATGGGTAGTATTTAAAGCCACAGAGATGGATCACAATACCACATGAGAGAGAAAGAAGAGAGAAAAGGACTGAGAATGGAAATAGAGAGCCCTCTAGCTTTGACCTGGCCACAGCCTCTTTTAAACCAAGACATCCATTTTTTTCTTTATCCTCAGAGAAGATTTCCCTCTCACCAAATTTTCTGACAAATGATCTGTCGTTATTTTTTGTGTGTCAGTTTGACTGGACTTAGGAATGTTGGTAAGATGTTATGTCTGGGTGTGTCTTTGAGGGTATGTCTGGAAGAGATTAGCATTTGGATTGGTAGACTGAGTAAAGATTGCTCTCACGAATGCAGACTGGCATCATCCAACTCACTGAGGATCTGAATAGAACAAAGACGTAGAGGAGGCGAGAATTTGTTCTATGTTTGTGTTGGGATATACATCTTCTCTTACCCTCAGACATTGTTACTCCTGAATCTCAGGTCTTGCACTTATACCAAGATTTAAAGTATCATCTTGCCCCCATCCGATTCTTGGGCTTTTGGACTCAGACTGCCACTTAAACCATCAGCTACCTTGGTTCTCAGGTCTTCAGACTCTGACTAAAATTCACCATTGGCTTTTCTTTTTCTCTAGCTTGTAGATGGCAGGTACAGGGACACCTCTATAATTATGTGAGCCAATTCCTATTACAAATCTCTTACTTGTCTCTCTCTCTATATATATCCTATTGGTTTTGTTTCTCTGGAGAACCCCAACTAATACACATAGATTACGGAGGTCTTTTCATAGGACTGACCTTTGTTCCTAGGGGCTAACCTTCTCTTCTCATGTTCCTAAGCAGTTTTTGTTCCATTTATAAAGAGATTTCTATAAAATTAGTTTCTGTCTCTCCACAACTAGGAAACACTTAGAAGAAACACACTCACCTCTCCCCTGTATTTATCTGTCTCTCTTTGGGTTTTCCTGGTTTCTCGGAACATCATTGCCAGTGAGAAAAAAGTTAGGTAATATTCTCATCACTGCTACAGCCCAGCTCAGAATCCTCAATGTGTCTCTTATCCTCCTCCTACCATTCAAGGAGACAGTTCTGAAAATGTGTTGCTGTTGTGAATAATTTCTACAAGTTCCTGCAGGTGATCCAGACTACTGAGTGTCCCTGCTCGGCACTACTTCTCTGGAACCATCCGTGGGCCCTCTTCCCTTCTCTCTACTTGGAACTCCAGATCTTTCCATTTTCCCATTATCTCCAAACTCTGCTGGGGCTGACTCAAGTGGCTTTAAATTCCATAGCTTCAACTCTGCTAACTCTCCCAGTATTGCTTAATGATTAAGTACCCTCCCCCAACTTCTCAAGCCAATATAGTATTCTTGTGGGGAAGTGGTATAATGGCATGATATTATAGGAAAGGGAGGGGGGAAAGAAGAGATGAAAAGGGGGGAGAGAACTGACACCAATTAAGCACAGATTCTGTGCCAGGGACCATGCTAAGATGCTTTGCATGTTCTCTCCTTCATCCTTTAAAACTTGGAGAATGGATTATTGTAACCTGATAGGAAAAACAACAGATCAAAAATGTTAAATTATTGGACCTTAATCATTCAATAGGAAAGACTGAACTTCAGCTATGTATGAATCTAAAGTTGTTCTATATTTACTATGTGAGGCTTTATCTCCCTTAAGCTGGATCATATGTTTTTATTATGGCAACCTAAAACCCCAAGAGATACTTTTCTTTGTTTTTTATCATTTTTTTTTTTTTTTGTAACCATATCACATTGTAAAAGTTTTGGATTTTGTGAAGTTACTTAAAAATATTTTTACATGAATGGAATCATACTGGGAACATTGTTTTTCAGCTCAGCTCTAAACTTCTTGCTTTTACTGCCCACTAACAGCTTAGAGGTATTTTTTGCAGGGGCCATTGCATAGATGCTCGTCCCCATCCTGTATCTGGTGCCTTTAGCTTTACATTTATCTGCATAACAAGCATTATATTAGTTCATGCCCCTGTAATTTCTTGTATTTGTTTGGAGAGGATTTTTTTTTCTCAAAAAATGTTGAAAATCTTGAAAAAGTAATATGATTTGATAAATGAAAATGGTATTTTATTACAGTTTTATTTTGCATTGGCTCTGATTATGAATGAAATTAAGTATTTTTTGAATATTTAAAAGCCATTTGTAAGTTGTGAATTGTTTAGTCATGTTTTGTTTATATTTCTACTGGATCATTGATCTGGTCTCATTGATTAATGAAAAGTGTTTATTTATTTATTTAAAAAGACTTTATTTATCTGACAGAGAGAGACACAGCGAGAAAGGGAACACAAGCAGGGCAAGTGGGAGAGGGAAAAGCAGGCTTCCCGCTGAATAGGGAGGCTGATGCGGGACTTGATCCCAGGACCCTGGGATGATGATCTGAGCTGAAGGCAGCTGCTTAACGACTGAGCCACCCAGGCACCCCAAAAAGTGTTCATTTATTAAGGAAATTAGCCCTTGTGATATGTGTTGTAAACATTTCCCCCAGTTTGTTGCTTATATTTTGATCTTATTTTCTTTTTTAATACACCAGAACTTCCTTTTTTGTGTTGTCCAATTTATCATTCTTTTCTGACTTGAGTTTTATAACATACATAAAAAAGCATTTTCACACCTAAAATCACAAGATCCTTTCACATTTTCTTCTATTATTGTTACACATTTCTTTTTAAACTATCATTATTTTGAAATGACTTTGTGATAGCCTTTATTTTTTATTTTTTTTATTTTTATTATTTTTTTTAAGCAGGCTCCATGCCCACCATGGAGCCCAAGTCAGGGCTTAAACTCAAGACCCTGAGGTTAAGACCTGAGCTGACATCGAGTCAGACACTTAGCCGGCTGAGCCATGCAGAGGCCCCTGTGATTGCCTTTAAGTGAATCTCTCTTCCTCCAGCTTCAGGACTCCTTGAATCCAGCCTTCATACTGTAGCTACAATGATCTTCAATATATAAGTCGAATGCTGGTACCTTACTGTTTAAAACAATTCATGATTTCTGTAACCCACAGAAAATTTTATCTCCTTAACATGGCATACTCCACGATGTGACCATTACTTTTTTTTTTTTTTCCAGTAGGCTCTCCTAGTGATCACTCTGTTGTCTCTCAGTTCTTTGACTAGTCATGATGTTACTTCAACCTGGCGGCCTTGTGTCTGACCACTTCAGTTCCTTCTCCTTGGAAAATGTGTGTTAATCCAGCACTGTTCTGCTCATATGTCACCTCCTTCACGAAACCTCTTTGGCCTCTGCTCATAAGTGTTCCTCAGCTTTGGCACCTTCTAGGTACCTCCACTTTGAATCCCTTACGGTACGGCACTGGCTGATTTACTCATATTTTTCTATTAGGACAGAGGTCTTGTCTCATTAACGTTTGTGCTCCCGCACATGCACAGATTTTGGAACATAGCATGTTCCATAGCATGTTGAGCTGAGCTTGACAATGGTTTGCTGGAATGACATCCTTATTCCATTTCAGTGTTACTTAGAGTAGGATTAGGAAACACTTGCATCAGAATAACTCTGGGTGCCTGTTAAAAAGTGGAAATTATTGGATCGACTGCAGACATGCCAAGTCAGACTATATTGGGATGAGGCTTAGGAATCCTTAGTTTTACCAAGGTTCTGGAAACCCCAAAGCCTTCTTTTTTCTTTCTTTCTTTCTTTTTTTTTTTTTAAGATTTTATTTATTTATTGGACAGACAGAGATCACAAGTAGGCAGAGAGGCAGGCAGAGAGAGAGAGGGAAGCAGGCTCCCCGCCGAGCAGAGAGCTCGATGCGGGACTGTTGGAGGATACAGCATGGTTGGAATTGTGGATCAAACCAGGCCCTGACTTGTGTCTCCTTTAAAGTCCAGACGCCTTGATAAGGGGTTAAGGACGGGAAAGTTGAGTAACACTGAGAAAGGGTCTGTGCTATGTGTGGTGCGCTCGCCTACGTGACTTCCCACACGCTCTCAAGACAGAAGGGAACAATGTGGTCAGGGTCATGAATTCTTAGTTGGTCCTATGTTGTTCATGTACTTCCCATAACCCACTCCCTCGTTGATTGTAACTTCTCGCATCAACAGTAGCTAATGTCATTAGCCATGACTACCTGGCATCACGAGATTTGTTTGTAGTTAATGTAAACTTGTTATAGGAACTTGCGGTTATCTGACTAGATACTGATGTATTACTCCTCCTATTGTGGTCTGCCTTATAAATGATTATAAGATGTGGAATAAAATCGGCACTGTTGGACATCCTCCTCAGTGCTCCTCCTGCCCCCATCTCTTTGTCTCTTAATTTCTTTTCACCATCCTCTTACCCTCACGTTCCTGATCGATTTGTCGCGCCGGCCACGATACAGGACTCGATCCCAGGACCCTGAGATCATGATCTGAGCTGAAGGCAGAGGCTTAACCCACTGAGCCACCCAGGCGCCCCTGCTTTTTCTTTCTTAATTGAGGTGAAATTCATGTAACATAACGTTAACCATTTTGGAGTGAGCAGGTCCAAGGTATTTAGTGCAGTCAGCATGGTGTACAACCACCACCTGTATGTAATTCCAAAGCATTTTCATCATCCAAAAGGAATGCTGAGTTCCTGGCAGCTGACAATCTTTTCTGTCTCTGTGGACTTACTTATAATGGATACTTCATATGAATGGAACATTATAATATGGGACCTTTTGTGCATGGCTTTTTTCACTTAGTGTACAATTTTCCACTTGCAGCCGCAGTGTAGCATGTCTCAGCATTTCATGCCTTTTTATGGATGAAGAATATTCTACTGTGTGGATATAAGATCTGGTTTTGAGAACAGACTCCACTTAATTCTTGGCTTCAGGCAGGCAAGACACTTAGCCTCTCTAAGTCTCAATTTTCTGAAATCTAAAATGAGGACAGTTACACGAATTTGGACCCCCATGTCCCAGGCTTGTGTGTCGAAAATGCGAGAAAGCACATGAAAATGCCTGCTACTTGATCAGCCCAGTGGCAGGTGCTAGACCCAGAGCCCCATCTACCCCTGGGAGTGGAGCTGGAGGGAAAGGCTGAGGGTTGTAGAAAGAACTCCACCTGGGAAGAGAGTTCAAGGGTCTAATGGTAGATGTCTATGCAAAATGTCAACATCAGAAAAACCCAGCTGAAAGAAATGCAGTGTCACATTGATGGCCGGAATGCAGCCTCATGCTATCTAGGAATGGCTACATTCAGACATTGCCACAAAGAGACGACACAGCCCTCTTTGGCGATTAGTGGCAGGCCTGCCGTCTTAACGAAGGACAAGTGGGAGGTGTCATCCAAGTAGGGGCTCTTGTCTCCAAGAAAGCAGACATGCAGTAAGTTATGGGATGTGAGAGAACAAAGTAGACTGTGTAGTCAGAAAGAGGTTGCCCAGATGGTCTAGCTCTAAAATTCACTGATGCCGGGGTTTACTTGAACTAGAGTTTACGTCTTGCCCTGGGGGCAAGATTGATTCCCCCAAATTCCCTCCTCAGAAAGGAGAGGGGAGCCCTGGGGCAGTGAGGCTGGACACTTACCTGGATAGCATTTTATACAGAGATTCGTGTAATATGTGGCCAAGGGCTCATTCTTTTCTCCCTCATGGCTCTGTGTGTTTCTTCCTCATAAATCTGGGTAGGTTGTGTGTTCATCACATCACAATAACCAGTTCAGGCAAGAATATGTCAGTAAGACAAACTCTGTTTCCTGCTCCAGGAAGGAGCTAGGTATGGAATGCTCCAGAGGCTAAGGAGAATTTTTTCCTGGAAGCAGCCACACCAGGAGAAACCAGGAGTCCAGAAGCCTAGCTCCTGAGACAGTCTGGCTGGAAGCTCACTCTCCCCACCTCTCACCATCTCAGGAGACATGCTGTGGTAAAACCTGTGGAGAAAAATTATAGAGAACTTGTGATTTTCTAGATGAGATTCTGAGCATCACTAATTTTTTTTAACTTATATGAAAGTATTACTTTGACAACAATCAAACTAGGATGTTATGTAAGCAAGGTTAACCACCAAAAGGATATAGTGAATATTTTATGTATCTATATTTATTTAAAATTTATATATTATTAAAATATATATGGGATTTAATATATAAAAATATATTATTAATATATTATATATATTATGTTGTTAAATATGTAAAATTTATATGTTATTAAACTATGCTTATGAGTAAAGTAAAAAGCAACTTAATCTAACAAAGGAATAAAAAGAGAAAAAATAAGACAACATAGTAGAGATAAGACAAAATATAATAATCATAAAATCCAAAACTATCAAAAATTGGCAATATTAAATATTAAATATCCATAATCAATAATAGTAATGGAAATACTCTCAGACTGGAGTAATAAAATATCTTCACAATTAAATAATCTGGAAAAATAGAAGATAAAAGATTAGCAAAAACTACATCATATTAATGTAATAACAACCACAGAAAATCCTTAGCTTTGTCCATTATTTAGCTATTATTTTATAAGTACAATTATAGAATAATAAAAGGCCTATAATTCCTTTAGATTATCTAATGACTTAGATAGAGTAGGTATAACTATAGGGGTGCTTGGGTGGCTCATTCGGTTAAACATCCTGCTTTTGATTTTGGCTCAGGTCAAGGTCTCGGGGCGCAAGGAGTCTCATGGACCTCAGTCTCCATGCTTAGTGGGCAGTCGGCTTCAGGATTCTCTCTCTCTCCCAGCCTCTCCCCGCACTCACTCACACTCCCTCTCTCTCAAATAAGTTAAAAAAAAAAGAATACTTATTATTTATACCAACCCCCCCAAATCCACAAACTTGGCATCAGAGGGGAAGTAGTTGAATGAAAGGGAGGTACTGACTTTGTCTCATTGTTTAGAAATCATTTGTTTAATAGCTCCTTCGCTTCCAAAAATTACTCTTCTGTTGCTGGATATGTCTGCAATGGAATTTGCTGAGCAGGACAACTTTGCTTTTATGGGCGTTCGCTTGTGGGACAGTTAATAATATCCTGTGCCTGCCTCCTCATTCAGCTGTGACAAGACTGCTCAGGAGACTCAAACAGAAGGCCTCTGTGCTCCTCTCTGGGTAATAATAATCCGCACCCCCTGACAGATGAAATAAGCCTTCTAACTTAGACCAACCTTGTGACCACAGCTTGGACCCATTGTCCTGTTGCTGTCATTTATCCTTCAATCATATTACGCTTAATCAGCTGTTTGGAGTCTGATATTATTAGCTAAGCTGCACACATGTACTTGAATCAGAGATGGTCAGCCTAGCTACACATTCCCCTGATGGAATGCAAAATTGGTTTTTTGGTTCTGACGTCTGAGAGAACTGCATTCTTCACCTCTTAAACACACTCATTCTCTGAGGCTCTCAGATGGTTACAGCTTAAGTTTGATGATAATTACAACTACCCTTAAACTAAGCACCTACCTATACTAGATATGTCAGTCACAATAGTTATCTTTTATTGATGGCTTACTATGTGCCAGTCATTGTTCCGAATACTTCACATGTATTATCTCATTGAATCTTCCCCACAGTTCCATGCACTGGTATGGAACTTCACCAATTCCATATTAATGACGATAAAACTGGAGCCCAGGGAGGTTAAATAACTTGCCCAAATTTACGTAACTAGCATATACTAGCAGTAGATTGGAATCCGTGGAGTCTGGTTTCTGAAGTCCATTCTTGACCACTAAACTATACTGTTTTGCCTAACAAATACCATCTCAGAGGTAATAAGGGAACAGGTCTGATAGGACTGTATTAATAAGGACTTTGGCTTTTATTTCGAATGAGATGGAGGATCCACCCAGAGTCATAGACAGTGACCCGACCTGACCAGTGAGAGGGATGGACACAGATTGGAGGGGGAGCTGCAGTGAGGGCAGGGAGACCACTTGGGAGTTTTTGCAATATTCCAGTGAGAGATTTTGGTGGTTTGGAACAGAGTGTGTAGGATTGCAGCAGTATCTATTTTCAGAGAAGTTCTTTTTTATTTTATTTATTTTAAATTCTAATATAGCTAAGATACAGTGTTATATTAGTTTCATGTGTACAATATAGTGATTCAACACTTCCATACAACACCCAGTTCTCATCACAGCAAGTGCCCTCCTTAATCCCCATCATTTATTCTGCCCATCCCCCTACTTGCCTCTCCTCTGGTAACCATCAATTTGTTCTCTAGAGTTAAGAGTCTGTTTCTTGGTTTGGTTCTCTCTTTTTTTCCTTTGCTCATTTTTTTGGTTTGTTTGTTTCTTAAATTCCACATATAAGTGAAATCATATGGTATATCTCTTTCTCTGACTGACTTATTTCACTCAGCATTATATTCTCTAGCTCCATCCATGTAGTTGCAAATGGCGAGATTTCATTCTTTTTTATGGCTGAATAATATTCCATTTTATTATCTTTTAAATTTATTTTTAATTTTTTATTATGTTCAGTTAGCCACTGTATAGTAGTACATCATTAGTTTCTGATGTAGTGTTCAATGATTCATTAGTTACATATAACACAAAGTGCTCATCACGGCATGTGTCCTTCTTACTACCCATCACCCTGTTACCCCCTCCCTGCAATCTCCTTCCCTCTGAAACCCTCAGTTTGTTTCCTGGGGTCCACAGACTCTCATGGTCCATCTCCCTCTCTGATTTCTCCCCCTTCGGATTTCCCTCCCTTCCCCTATGCTCCTCCGCACTATTATGTTCCACATAGGAGTGAAACCATAGGATAATTGTCTTTCTCTGCTTGACTTACTTCATTTAGCATAACCCCATCCAATTCCATCCATGTCAATACAAATGGTGGGTATTCATCCTTTTTGATGGCTGAATAATATTCCATTGTACATATTATTTTTTATTTTCTCAGATTCTTCATAAATTTCTGTTTATATTGAGCCAAAACCACTGATTCTGATGAAATTTCTACCAGTACTTTTTGCATAACTACTTTATGCAAAAATAGACATTTATTTGATCTTAATAACCAATTTTAAGATTCCAAGAATGTCCATTCAGAATGTGACCATGCCTTTTACTCACAGCCTTTATGATCTGGAAGATGTGATTATACCCTCTCTTGTCCCTGGATGTTCCTGACACACTTCTGGTCTTCAGCACATCTCCGTCAAATACGACAGGTTAAGGCAGTCTAGTGACAGCCAAAGTTAAGAGAGAGCTCCACATACCCAGGTGGGAACAGGCAAAGCGTAGTATCTGAAGTGGGTGGCAAATGGTTTTAGGCTTCCAGATGACATTAATGGAGCCTTGTGATGGAAGATCAAACAACAGGAGATACCCTGCATTTCTAAACAAGTTGAGAACCAGTGTCAGGGAAACTTATCGAAAGTAGTATGGTGAAACCACTGAGGTGTGGTTCAGGGGCAAAATAATAAGTCACTCATTTATACTCTAAATGCCTCACCAGTCCATAGACAAGACTCCACAGATTTGTGTACTCTGTCCGTGGAAGTCCCCCAGACCACCTCCTACTTGATTCACCACTTTAATTTGGCCTTGTTAATTCCATGATTTCCTGCATTTGGACTCTGTACCCTAGGCTTCTTCACCTGAGCTGGCTTGCTCTCTAACAGGTGTCTAGCTTTGACTTTGGTTGTATGTCCTCTCCCCATTCACTGGCTCCCAGGTCACTGTCGCCTGGGAAAGGTCACTAAGCGTACTCTGTCTTGGAGCCTGGTTGGGCTGTCCTTCAGTTGGAGGAAAATCAGACGAGGAGGAGTTAGGAAAGCTGGAGGCATGTGGGATTCCCACCCATTAACCTTCACAACTAGTCCTCCTAGTCCTCGGGCAGGAACGGAGTGGAGAGGAGAAAAAGTCCCAGAGGCAGGAAGCTGGCTCAGGCCTGACACCAGAAAACAAATAGCTTAAAGCTACAAGGTTATGTATGCTCTTGGGTCAGGACTTCAACCTGATGGATTATTTTATTGGCCTGTCTGACTTTACTGGCTCCATTCTGTCTTTCCTGAGGTGTGACAATCACAAATATACATAGTAATCAAGGTACAAAGCAGCCACCTTTGTGAATATGGCTATAATAAAAGTTCCGCCGGGAGTTTTTCCCACGTAGCTCATAGGCTTATTTAGCCTCAGTAATACAGTGGAATATTTGGGGGGAGGGAGGATAAAATAGATATAATTCCTCTTCATTCTGATTTTAAGAATTCCTACTCTTAAGAGATTATACTGCAAGAAAATTTGGATTATATTTTTCTAAAGGTATTTTTTTCCTGGCTTTTAGAAAAAAAAGCCTTTCAAAAGCTTCTGACAAGTTACTTCCATACATTTGGCAATTCACTCCTCCAGGGGTCTACACAGTGGTGCCAAAGCCTCTCTTGGGCCAGTAGGCATGGCTTGGTCTCCATTACTACATTTTTAACAATTATGTATCTTTTTATATTCAATATCGCTAAGGGATTTTTCTTCATAATTGTTTGTTCCTGCCTTGTGTTCCCAATATCCTCACTTATCTTTATGAAGATATTTTTTATACTTACTTAAATTCTCACTCTGTTCCACTGGTTCAGCTTTTTCTTGAGTAGGGCATTTTATTTATTGTCTGTCTGCAGCTTGACTCTCCTTCTCAGATGTCATGTAATTTTCCATTCTGAATTTATCTTTATTGCCTCGGGACAACAACAGCCCCGATCACATGCAATATTGTTAATTAAAAAAACAAAACAAAACAAAATGAAAGACTTAGTGACTGGTAAAGAAAGCACCAAATACTTGCTAGCTGTGGTGTATTTACTTTCTATGGGTACATACATATACACACGGAATTACTCCAAAACAGCTGCTTAAGACAACGCCCTTTTATTATCTCATAGTTTATAGGTTAGAAGTCTGGATGAGCTCAGCTGATGTTGAGAGAGAATCAAAGGCCAAATTCAAAGCGTTGTCTGGACTTGGCTCTTACATCTGGAGGCTCTGAGAAAGAACCCACTTCCAGGCTCGTTCAGGTTGTGGGTAGAATTTGTTTCTTGCAGGTGAGGAACTGAATTCCTTTTTTTACTGCCTGTTCTTAGCTTGACCACTCTCAGCAACTAGAGATTTCCCTCAGTTATGGCAGGGTGCATGGAAATCCTCCCCAGGCTTCCAGTGATTCGCTCTTTGGCTGAAGAAAACTCTGCTTTTAAAGAGCTTGCATGATTAGATTATGTTCCCCCTGGTAATCTCTCTTTTTTAAAATTCAAAGTCATTCATTTGCTAAGGCTAACACCGCAAAATACCAGAAATGAGTGGTTTGGGGTAACACAAACATATCACAGTTCAGGAGGCTACAAGTGCAAAATCAAGGTGTCAGCAGGCAGCTTTTTGATCCTCCACTGGGCGGGGAGGGAGAATCTGTTGCCTGCCTCCCCCCAGCTGTTGGTAGCCTCAAGCATTCCTTGCCTCTGAATGCCTTTCTCTGTATTTTCACATCATTATCCTCTCTGCATAGCTTTCAATGTCTGATTTCCCCCTTTTCACAGGAAAACAAGTCTTACTGGATTAGGGCCCATTCTGGTGACCTCATCTTAACCTGGTCATCTTCAAAGACCTTATTTCAAATAAGGTCACATTCACAGGTGTTGGGTGAGGATTTCAACACCTTTTTAGGTGATATAATTCAACCAACATCAATGAGTACCCTTAATTACATCTATAAAATCCTTTTTGCCATATAACATAATGTAATCACTGGAGTAACTCTACAAGAAAGTTCATGGGGCCATCTTATCATTATTTTCTCTTCTTTTAGACCTTAGCAGTGAAAGGCTTCACACTATACTCAAAGCATAGAATGTAAAGAATGCCTAGTTCCAAACATGTAAGGATCTAAAAAATCTGGGGAATTATCATATATTTAAAAAAACGGTATGAAATGTTGAATCTACTGGGTCATTTTCAGTTTTCTTCAGTTATTGGTGACCTAAAAATAGTATAGATTGCTTTAAAAATGTTTTATCTTAAGAAATATATATTCTAAATATAGGGTAGCAGAGAGTTAAGACTTTCATGTTATGGTAATTCTCATTAAAAAAAAGTCTTTTATTACTGAATTTTCATTTACATGGATGCTATTTGCATTTGCTAGAATTTCAGTGATGTGTGATGTCCAAGCAGTCCCTTTGACATTAGCAAAAATACATTTTTAGATTTTAGGACTCATATGCAGACCTGGGAACACTATCTACTACCAGATAAAGTTAATGGGGCTTTGTGGAGCAACTAAGTGAATCACTTTTTATTTTAAAGAAAACTGTGTGGAAAAATCTATAGGTGGCAGTGTGAATTAAATTTGACATTAAATTTGTAGGGTTGCCTGGGTGGCTCAGTGGGTTAAAGCCTCTGCCTTTGGCTCAGGTCATGATCCCAGGATCCTGGGATAGAGCCCCACATCAGGCTCTCTGAGCCTGCTTCCCCCTGTCTCTCTCTGCCTGCCTCTCTGCCTACTTCTGATCTCTGTCAAATAAATAAATAAAATCTTCAAAAAAAAAATCCCAACTAGATACTTTAAAAATTTTTTTGACATATGTAGTTATGATATTTTAGTTTTTAGGGTCTTGATGGCTCAGTAATAAGTGAGTAATATCTATCTGCGAGGGGATGGAGTATAGTAGTTGCCTTAACTTGTTAGGACAACCATAGCAAAAGCTACGGGCTGGGGGGCTTAAACAACAGAAATTAATTTTCTCCCAGTTCTAGAGGCTAGAAGTCCAAGATCAAGGTGTTGGCAGGATGGGTTTCTCCTGAGGACTCTCTCCTTGGTTTGCAGATGGCTGCCTTCTGGCTGTGTCCTCAGATGGTCTTTCCCCTCTTTGCCAGCATCTTTGGTGTCTGTGTACTTGAATTTCTTCTTATAAGGATACCTGTCAGATTGGATTGGGGTGCATTCTAATGGCCTCATTTTAACAACTTTAAAGGCCCTATGTTTGAATACAGTCACATGCTGGGGAGCTAGAAGTTAGGGCTTCAATGTATGAATTTCAGGGGGACACAATTCAGTCCACAACAGTAGTTAAGCTTATGGATTTTAGAATCAGTGGGACCTAGTGTCAGAAGTCATGCTTTCAGCATTCTATATCCATCAGGATGGCCCAGGTTAGGCTGCAGTGATGAATAGCCCCAAGGTACACAAAGATTTCTCACACATGCTACATGCCGAAATGGATTGGCTGGGGTCCCTACTCTGTGATGTCCCCACTCCAGAACCCTAGTTGACAGAGTTGACATCAATGTCTGAAACACTGGTAGAAAAAGAACTATGGCGAATTCCACACGGAGTCTTCAAACTTCTGCTCAGAATGACACGTAGCATGTAAATTCACATTTCACTGACCAGAGCAATTTACATGGCCATGCCCTACTTTAGGGGAGGTGGGGGTGCTGGGGAAGTAAAATCTGATGGGTTTTTAGAAGGAGACAGAAACCGTAATATTTGGGAATAGCCTCAATATCAAGAAAAACCACTGAATAATGAAGGCCATAAGCAAGTTATTTAATCCCTCTAGGTCTCATTTCCCTTAACTGAAAAATGGAATAACATAAATATTAGTACTTATCATGTATGGTTCTTGTGAAGATTAGGTATGATAATGAAAAGAATGCACTTAACACAGGGTTTAGAAAGGGTAAAATACTCCATAAATATTAGGTATTATTATTATTACTATAAATAATATTAGAGCTAGAAAATAGAGAATTAGTCAAACCTACTTTTTCTTCTTTTAAAATATTTTATTTATTTGAAAGAGAGAGAGAGAGAATGAGTGGGGGCGGGCAGAGGGAGAAGGAGAATCAGATTGCCTGCTGAGCAAGGAGCCCAACAAGGGGCTTGATTCTAGGACCTTGAGATCATGACCTGTGCTGAAGGCAGACACTTAACTGACAGCCACCCAGATGCTGCCCCCCTTCTTTTTCAATAAATAAGGGAACAGAGGCCTATAATGGATAAGTGACTATCACTGCGTAGACTAGAACTCAAGACAGAATTTATTAGTTCAGTTGATTGTCCTCTATATTTTGTTGATTTTCATAGCCTCTTAAAAATATATATAGATATTTATTTATTTATTTATTTATTTATTTATTTATTGGGGCAGTCAGTTAAGCACCCAACTCTTGATTTCAGCTCAGGTCATGATCTCAGTGTTGGTGAGATCCAGCACCGAGTCGGGCTCTACACTCAGTGGGGAGTCTGCTTGAGGTTCTCTCTCTCCCTCTGCTCCTCCCACTGCTTGTGCTCTCTCTCTCTCTCTCTAAAATAAAGTATTGAAATATATATATATAAAATTTAGTAATGTATATATAAAAAATATATATACATATATGCATAATATATGTATATATAAAAATATATATATACATATATGCATAATATATGTATATATAATATACACATATACTGTGTATATTATATATACATTATATATAATACATAATATATCTATACATAAATGTATAGATATTTATATATACATAAATGTATATATATATTTATATATACATAAATGTATATATATATTTATATATAAAATATGAATGGGCTATAATGAAGGACAATCATGGTAATTTATAGAGTATGGGAAAATTCCAGATCCTGCAATACTTTAAAGGTCTCAAGACTAGAAATGCTTTAGGCAGATTCTCTTTATCAATAGGTTAGTGGTTGTGAGATGGGAACGGAAACCACAGGGAAGAAACCAAATGAACTGCTGAAAATGAGAAAGAAATGAGAAGAAAAACACGTGGCCAAGAGCTAGTGGGACCACTGCTCAAGAACAAGGAGTCACCTGAGTTGACAGGTATCCAAAATATCCAAAATATGAGGGAAAAAGCACTATCTGAGGGTCCACAGCTGCCCTCCTTACATGCAAGATCCTTTCTCAAAGTATTTCCTGAACTAATATTCTCTGCAGGGAAGTGGTCTCTACTGGGAATAACAAATAAGACATTATCAACAGCCCCTTGGGCACAGCATGGTTGGCCTGGAAGGTCTGCTCTTTCCTGTATCTTTCAGAATACCTGGGAAGGAGCTCCCCATTCTTTTATGCTTCTTTCAATTACCAGATAACATTAGCATTTTAGTTGAAGAGTAGAGTCTATTGAAAAGATATGCTGACATTGAAAAAAAGGGAATTAAAATGTTTATGAAATTGAAAATTTAAAAAATTTGAGGAACAACACTGCAGAAATTGTGACAGTGTCAGAATTACCTAGAACAGCTTTGGCCCAGGCACACTTTCTCATTTGAGAACAGTTTGGAATCAGGCCAAGTGTCTTGGGTTGTAACTCCGACACCCACCCTTTTAACTATGTGACCTTGAACAAGGTGCTTAATGTCCATAAATATTAATTTCCCTATCAATAAAGTGGAGATAATAATAATCAATACCTCATAGGCTTGCTATGAAGCTTAAATGGAATCTATCATCAAGAAATATCTAGAGGGGCAACTGGGTGGTTCAGTCAGTTAAGTGTCTGTCTTTGACTCCGGTCATGATCCTGGGGTCCTGAGACCCCAGGGCTCACTACTTAGTGGGGGCTCTCCCTCTGCCCCTCCCCCCAGCCCCCCCAGCTCATGCTCTGTCTCTTGCTCTCTCTCTCTCTCTCTCTATATATATATATGAATATATATATATTCATATATATATATATGAATATATATATGAAGTCTTTTTTTTAAACAGAAATGTTATCTAGAATCACTATCTTCATCGTCATTACAGTCTCAGACTCTAGTCTCTAGAACATTTTCAGAACTAAATTTTTTAAATAAAATCTATCTTTCCTCTGTAAATCTAAAACTTTTTAGTTCAATGTTCACTTTTTTGTCAGTTCAGTGAACTCTTTCAGCATTTCAAAATTATACAGATATTCAGAAAAACATTGCTTACTGAATTTTCTTTGGTTGGAAATCTTTGTATGAATGTAGTAAATTCTCTCGGTATGAAGGCAGCCTGATTCAGTGAAGAGAATACTAAATCTGACCATTAAGAAACCTAGGTTTTATCCAAGAACATTGTCATTAACCAGCTGGATGGCTTCACACTAGTCTCTGAATCCTTGGTTTCCTTATGCAGCAATTTTGCTTCAAACTAATGAGGCATCGCTGGGTAAGCAAAGAGGATGCAAAAAAAGGAAGAGGCTCAATTTGAACAATTGCAAGAATAATAATACCTCTAATCAAAATATGAAAGTCAGAAGATAAAAACAGTCTGTCATGAAAGAACATGAATTTTCTTTTAAACATGTGAGCTTTAGGTTGATGGTGGAACATCTGGCTGGAAATGCCTAGAAATCAGTTGGTAATCTACAGCTGGATTTCAGTAGCAAAGTAGAGGCAGAAAATTTCAACGTTAGGACCACTACTTAGAATACTTGACGTTATTAGAGGAGCCAATAATGTCGATGATGAATATGTAGGTACAAAAAGAACTAGATGGCTAACAAATTATGTGGGGGAAGGAGAGTGGAATTAGATGGAGAGGCCAGAGAGGAATCATGATGATGTAGCACTATAGATGTTCGTGTCTTTGTGGTCAGGCAGGGATGTATAAAGTTGCAAGTGAGGACCTCATGAACTTCTGAGTGCCCGAAATAAGTAAACACAACTTCTGTTAAACCAGTATACTGACCATTTCTCTTCCCCCAACCCAAAAACCCAAAAGCCCAAAACCAAAAAACTTTGGGTCTAGTTAGGCACTGAGTAAGCCACCAGCTTCTAACTCTTGGCATCAAGGGAAGAGAACACCAAGAAGAATCTGGAGCCAGAATGTCAGTTATAGCAAAGATCCAAAGCATGAGACTTGAGAGTAAGAGTCCATTGAATTTTACTCTTGAGAAATTTTCTGTGGCCTTCAATAGTGCTGATTTGTCACTGCAGTGACCATGTTGTTGGGAATCAACTGGAAACTGACTGCTGAGAAAATAGAAGCTCCATAAATTTGGGAGTGAAAAGAAGGCAAGACTTCATGTGATTGTGAAAGGGGATAAAAAGAGTAAGGCAAGAGAAACATGCCATGTATGGAGGTAGAGGTAGAGTGAAGGGAGCCATTATGAGAAAATGGTTGAGATGAGATCAGAGCCTCCATGTGATCAAGTGGAGGGAAGTTTTGAAATGTTAAAGTAGTGATTAGTCTTTAAATATTTACTCATTGGGCAGAATGATTAATGTAAAAGAAAACTCTGTTCTAAGCAACTTCTCTGTTTCTAGAAATTGTCTTTATTATATTATTTTAGGTACCTAAGCTAATTTACTAGTCTGTTGATGCTAAAGATGTGAGATTTTTTTACTAATTTGAATGAACTTCCTCCCCTCACTCTACCATTTTCCTTCTCTTTAGCTAGTTCCGGCAATCCCCAGGGAGCTTGTTTTCTCAACAGCTGTCTCTGAAGGCATCAGTCACTCAGCGACCCCTTCCCAACCTTCTGCAACTAACCTTTATGACAAGAGGGGAGCTAACAGACTAATTAGACTGGTAGCTTATGAAAATATAAATTGTGGTACACACCCATGCCAGAAAGGCTTACGAGCACAAAAGTTGAGTGTTTGGGCCTGCCTAAATGGTCCAAAACTGCTAACCTTGGACTTTCTCTTACACTTGGGAAACTGGTTTTGTTTTGCTTTGTTTACACTTGGGCGTACTCTGTAGAAGTTTGACATACTCATGGAATACAAACTACATTTGGAATGATGAGATCTATGATATGAAGATTATATATGAGAAGATTTGGAGATACATCCCAACCATTTGTCATGAATGATCACATACAGATTGGCAAAATAGCAAAATCTGTTTCAGCTGTTGAAATTTTGAAGGCAACTTTAAGAAGGGTTCACTTTTTTGTTCCATGTAATGAAAAAACACCAATACCGATAGTTGGCTTGTGAAAGGTATTTTCCACCCAGCTTCTGATAGAATTGTCTTTGCTGAACCCAACTATCGTGTCAGCAAAGTTGTAGCTAGCTGTCCGTGCCAGAAGAGAGGTCACAGAAGATGCAACATTTCTAATCCATTGGCCACCTGCAGCAGAGTTAACTAAGCCTGTTTAAAAAAAAAATGCAGATTCCAAGAATTCACCCTGCCTCTAGTAAATCTCTGTGGATGAGTTTTGAGTTTCCAGGTGATTGTTACAAAAACTAAAGCCTGAGAACTACAGGTCAAAACCTACAACCACATTTAGATTCAGCACAGCTCAGAGGGAGTGAAAACAGGCATAGCCTCTATGATGTGCCAACTTTTTTTGCAATTTATTATTATTTTTTTTTACCAGAATTTAAAGTGTGCATATCCTTTGACACAGCAATTTTATTTCTAGGAATTGATCTCAAGAAAATTAGACAAATGTGCAAAGACAGATGTAAAAATCTACCTCCATTACAAAAATGACTATTTAATAGAAAAGTGGTAATAAATTGAATACCTACCAAGAGATTTTGATTAAATAAACTGTATACACTTATATAGGATTATTACGTATACTGTTCAAATACTTCAAAAGTAATATCATTTGATCCTCATAACATTATGTAATACAATATAGTATAAAATATTGTTGTAATGTAATAATGGTATTACCTGCATTTTACAGATGAGAAAGCTGAGGGACAGAGCACGTAAGTACTTGTCCAGGATAACAGAGCTAGTCCCCAGAGCCAGGACCCAACACCAGGTAGTCTGTAGAGTCTGTCGGCTTTACCCTGCGCTAACTTCTGCTGCCTTCATACAATCAGTATACAGAAGAAAGTATTCTACAAAAAAATTATGTCTAATATGATCGTGTTTTTGTGAAAATGAATATCTATATCAGCATTTTTGAAATTAAAAATTCCTGTGAAACAGTAGAGAAAAGAACAGCATGAAAAGTGGGGGCACCGAATTAAAGATAGTGATTAAATTAAAGATTAAAGATTTAAAGATTAAATTAAAGATGTCTCTGTTTTTCTCTTTTTGCTTGTCTATGATTGCTTTTTCTTTTTTTCTCTTTCTAGCAATGAACATCTAATGTTCTTGTAAGAAGACAAGAGCAATACGTGGTTGTGCTTGGCACACAAATATATAGTAAAGTTTGTGCTTTTCTAAGAGTGGCCTTAACAGATAAACAGAGGAAAGCATAAACAGAGGGACAGGAATATCAACTTTTCTAGTCCAACATTCTCCTTCCTTCATACTAGTCAACTGTGTGTGTATATGTGTGTGTGCCAGCATGTTCGTCTTCTTGGTTAGTCTTTTTTTTTCTTTTTCTTTTTTTTTTCCCCTCTGTAAGCAAACTAGTATAAGTGGCTTTTTCTCTTTATTACTAATTTTATTTTCTAATTCATATTCTTTTCCTCCAACGGAAAGGAATAAGATTTCTCTTTCTAAATAAATAATGCTCTTTGCCTCATCTATAAGCATGAATGTGATTATTTTTTAAATGAAGTTATATTTGGTCTTTACGGAAGGCAGTTTTATTCAGCTCTCTGAATTATATGTGTTGATAAGTCAGCTGTGATTCCACCCTAGGTGACAAAATTTAAAAGAGCCTCGGGATGCATGCCGCACCAAACTCTGGTTTGTTCCAAATTAGTGTTTGGTTAGCTAAACGCATTCATTGGAGTATTTTTGAACTTATTTTGAGAAGGCAAGTAAAATTGGTGTTCAGTTTATAAATGTCACTCTTCTCCAAAAAGAATCTCATAAGGTGATTTGCCCTCTCCCTTGAATATTTTAATTCTGAATCCTAATGTGTTTTGCTGTTAAGTTTTTTTAGTTGACCATATTGTTCATATTGTTTCTTAATGTTAGACTGTCTTATCTACTCAAAATTTACTGCCAAGTCACATCAACATTTAAAAAAAATTGAAGTAAATGAACATTCGAAATAGATTTGGAGTCATCATAACAAAACAAGATACACTCTTGAACAACAACCTGTCATTTCTCTGGAAATTTAAACTGACATTTCTATGTCTCAGCAAATACATAATTGTGACAAAATTAGGAATTTAAAAATCATATATCCAATCTGAGCCATAATTGCTTATCTGCAAATAAAAGAACTCTGCCATTTGAAGTAAAACCATCTTCTTTTCCTATTTCAGGAAGTACCCGTTACTTATCCAAAGCTAGTACAAAGAGAGTAAATAACCAAGGCCAAACAACAACAAAATCCCTTCTGGAATTGCCAATTTTCTAGAAAAATGTTGTATTAACTCATTAACAGTAGTTCTTCTTTTGAATCAAGTTTTTCTGAAATTCATTGTATTCCTACATATTTTCCTACCACTATAATTTAGATAATTGTATTTGTTCATGTTTTAAATCAAACACATAAATCAGCTCCATTGCTCAATATAGGAAACTATTCAGGATATGACTATAATGTTTATAAGTGCACACGTGTGCTCTTTAAAATATTCTGCATAATTTGCAATGAACAATAAAGCTTTGAAAGGTATTTCAGGTCATTGTATTTAGGATCAAAGTCTTCAGCATTTCCGTAAGGTCAAGAAGTAGTTATTGGATAATCTCCAAAGGTTCTCAACAGATATTGGTGGGTAATTAAACTGTAACAGAAAAGATGTATTGCTTGGTCTTTTATTGTATAATGTCTTTCTTATTTTGAGTACATTAACCCACTTTACCTCAAATTTTGGATATTTAAAAAAATTCTAATTTTGCCACTTCATCCACCATAAAAAATTACTCATTCTTAGCAACCTGTAAGCATGTGGTATCTCAGTGATTGAAGAAAAGTTGACTCAAACACTTTAGTCAAATTTGTTAGTTACAGGGGTGCTTGGGTGGCTCAGTTGGTTAAGCGGTGGCCTTCAGCTCAGGTCATGATCCTGGAGCCTTGGGATCGAGCCCTGCATCAGGCTCCCTGCTCAGCTGAAAGCTTGCTTCTCCCTCTGCCTGTCGCTCTGCCTACTTGTTTTCTCTCTTAACCTCTCTGTCAAATAAATAAATAAAATCTTTTAAAAAAATCCATTAGTTATAAATAGTCTATTCAGTGGTATACTGAAGGGAAACATAGGACTTTACTCTGGGTAGAAAAAAACTACTCTGAAGACCCTCACTGATAATAGGTTCAAATGGTTCTTTAAATTATTTGTGATTATCCACAAAGGCATAGACTAATTTGACAGACACTAAAACAACATCATAGAGTGGAACATGTACTGCTTTGTGAGGCAGGGTATCTGTTTGACTCTCTTCATTCCATAACTTCATGTATAAAATGGGGACGATGACACCGATTTCTCAAGATTATTGAGAGGTGATAAATAATGCATGTAAAATCACCTGTCATATAATCAACTCACAATAGATGTTACTTTCTTTCCCTTAGAACAATAAACGTGCAATAGAATTATTACTTCCCCATGCAATAGAATTATTTTCCATTCATTCTGCAAATATTTATTAAACAAACAGGTCAGGATTTGGTCATGAAAACAGATGCTGTGTAGGATTCCAAGTAGGAGTCTATCTTCTTCTTCTTCCTTTTTTTTTTTTTTTTTTTAAGTAAGCTCCATGCCCAGTGTGGAACCCAACATGGGGTTTAAACTCATGACCTAGAGATCAAGACCTGAGCTGAGATCAGGAGTTCGTCACTTAACAGACTATTTTCTATTTCTGTGACTCTCTTCATGCCATTTTCATGCTCCCAATCCTGTTGCAATGGAAGGCACTAGCACAAGGAAGGGGCCATTATTTTCTGGAAGTAGTTCCAGAGAGATGACACAGCAGATGTGAGATCCTAAGTAGTTTCCAGGAGAGGTTCCTGAGAATCACCTGTGTCAGTCCTGCAGACTGAGGAGTCAGTGGGAACCTCCCAGTGGTTCTGTATATTCTAGAAGTCTTTTGTGCCAGCAGCACTCAAGAACTTTGTGGTGTTAGAGGCTGAGATTGTCACTGACAGCCTCCCTGGCCTTAGTTTTCCCACCCTTCCAACCACTGTGTAAGCTCTAATTCCTTGCATTAAAAATATTCATACTTGTGGGGCTCCTGGTTGGCTCAGCCAGTTGAATGCCCAGCTCTTGGTTTCTGCTCCAGTCATGATCTCGTGGGTCGTTGGACGGGGCTCGCGCTGGACTCTGTCTGTACTCAGTGGGGAGTCTGCTTGAAGATTCTCTCCCTCTCGCTCTCTCAAATAAATAAATAAATAGATCTTAAAAAAAAAAAAAAGGATAGAATGCCGTGAGCATCAGGAACACTAAATGACTTAATTAGGTAAAAGAAAAGTGTTGTCGAAAAGAAGCAAAACAGAGGGGAAATCCCAGAAAGTAGTTTTTGCTGGACACCATTGCCAAATAGAGTTCGAAATCTCATTAACAGGAAATCGGGAGGAATTGAAGAGTTTGAGAGAATCATGATTAGATTGCCCCATGAGGAGGAGGATGAATCCTTACCTTCACTCTGTTCTGCAGGCAGAATCTGTCAGGACCTGTGCTCGATCAGGATGGGCACTCCCTTCCACGGACTAGTGAAGGAAGAATGCCGTGTGTGCTACCATACGTAGGCACCCTGGAAATCCCCCATCTCATAGGTCGATAAAAGAAATTGGGGCTCAGAAAGGTTAATGTAGGACTGCTCAAGTCCACAAAATTGATGAAATTTGAGGTTTATGGATTTTTAAGAATATTTTATTTATTTGAGAGAGAGAGAGAGCGGGAGAGAGAGCCAAAGAGAGAGAAAGCAGGGGGAGGGGCAAAAGGAGGGGGCTAGAGAATCTGGAGCAGTCCTCTCACTGAGCGCAGAGCTCCAATCCACAACCTGGAGATCATGACCTGAGCCAAAATCAAGACTCGGTTGCTGAAACGACTGCGCCACCCAGGTGCTCCAAGGCTTATGAATCTTGATTGCGGAACTAAAATTGTTTCCATGTAATGTTGTACCACCCTCTCTTCACTACAGTTCCACTAACAACCCCCCCCCCCCCCACAACCCAAAACAACAACAAAAAAGTACGCTTCATTCCAGTTTTCTGCTCCCTTTTTCTATCTATGTAGAACTTATTCTGAAATCCTGGGAAATAGAGGGTAGTAAAATTTGCTCCAGCTAAAGATTATAGTTACAAGCCAGTTTTCCTCATATACACACATATTACAGCAGGAATACTGTGCAGTTCTACATAAGGAAAGAGAAGATTCTGAAAGTTACTCTGCATTCAATACAATGTCAAGGAAACTTATCCCACAATGCCTTGGTGATGTTGGTACTCCCAATCTGTATCCTCCAGTCTGCTCAGTGGGTTATCTACTTTTAAAAATGCTTTAGTCTTTAGTTATACGAGCATTACAATCCCATCACCATGTCCAAGATGAACTAATCTCCTGTTTTGCAGAAGTTTACAATGTGAAAATGTGACCCAAAACATTTTTGACCTTATTTAACATGATTTCCTTCTTCATACCTTGGCTCTTTTGACTCTGGGCCTCAGGATTTCTCAGTGCTATGCTAAGCTTCTCTGCCTAAAATGCCCCATCTCTGTGTTACTTACATTTTGCTCATCCTTTAAGTTCCAACATAAATTCCGATTTCCCCATGAAGTCTTTGTTCATCCAATGCCCACCATCACCCCTCTGAAACTCCCTTCTTCTGACACTCCCATAGCACTTAACCTAAATCATTCCAAGAGATGTCTACTGACATTTTGGTTATTTATGTATACAGTATTTTTTACCCACTGGTCTGCAAGGTTCAGGAGGGCAGGGTCTGAGTTAATTTTATCTTGAATTGTCTTCACGTCATTTAGCAGATTGCCTTCAAGCAGCAAACATTCAGTAGAGACTCACTGTGCCCTGTAGGATATTTGCTCTTCCCAAAGCCCTCTTTACCCTTCTCCACCTGTTCAGTGTCCCAGGGAACTGACAAGTTAGGTTTGGCCAAAGGGGAGGGGGCAAAGGGGAGAAAAGTGAGGCTGGGGCATTCATCCTCCCAGTGACTATCAGAAGCTGCCAGAAGCCGGTCTTTCCCTGAATACTATCTACACCATTAGAGTTTGCTTTTCGCATTTACATTAAGCCACTAAATATTCACAACACTTGCCACATTGTACCATATGACATAAACTTACATACTTATACCCTATTCTGTATTGTGATCTACTCAAAGATACGGACCTTTTATTACTTTTTTCTCTAGTGCCAGATATGGTGTCAGGCACCCAGAATATGTTCAACAAGTGTTTCTGATTGACCAAATCAACTTAAATTTGAGTCAAAAGATAGATTATTTCCAGTGCCTACCATGTGCAAAGCATCATCTGTTAAACTGGAAGTTAAAGCAATTTATTGAGACATTCCTCCATTTTTTGAGTATGAATGATGTCTTCTTATATTTACTCTCAGTACTACTACTACTATTACCATTATCATATGTTATGCCCATATTATGCAGAGCATTATACAGTGTGATCTAGGGGCAGAAAGAGATGATATAAAAGGCAGGGTCCCTTTCTGTCAGTTTAAGAAAAGAATGCAGGAATTATCTAGGCTGCCTGTACACATTTTGTAGCAATAGTTTTTAATTCAATCAGTAAGTCGAGGTAAGGTTCAGCAATGTCATAGAGGAATGATCAGTGTTTCTGTGTCTCTGTTATTTGTGTGTGGTACAAGAGATCTGAATTCGGCCAACTGTTCATGTTGACGGGCTTCAGAAATTGTGCTGCCACTAGTTCCATGTAATGCATGAAAAAGGGGAGAATCAGAAATGGTAAAGTAGCAAAGACATCATAACTGTATCCAGGTGTACACACATACACACATGCAAGCTTAAGTCTCCTTGGTGGCAGTCATACCTTTTCATTTTTACTACATAATTTACATGAAATTGCATATAGCTGTACATTCATACTAATGAATGCATGATTTCTACTTTAAGTCACCTTCAGGATCCTACTTTCATTCAGTTATTTACATTCATACAATTTCTTAATTTTGTACCAAATAATGTGCTCTGCTAATGTTGGATGTTACTCTTAAGAAGACTAGAAGGTAAATTTTCCATTGGATTAAAGACATACAAAGCAAATAATCTGTATCATTAAATTATGTATGTCTATATGTATGCTGATACACTTTAATAAACAGAACATAATATTAAAACAATTTTAAAACCTATGGTGCCTGGGTGGCTCAGTCAGTTAAGGGTCCGACTCTTAGAATTTCTGTTTTTTTTTTTTAATTTTATTATTTATTTGACAGAGATCACAAATAGGCAAGGCAGGCAGAGAGAGAGGGATAAGCAGGTTCCCTGCTGAGCAGAGAGCCCAATGCGGGGCTCAATCCCAGGGCCTTAGGATCATGACCTGAGCCGAAGGCAGAGGTTTAACCCACTGAGCCACCCAGGTGCCCCTAAGGTTCTGACTTGGTTTCAGCTCAGGTCATGACCTGGAGGGTGGTGAGATGGAGCCCAGTGCTGGGCTCTGCACTCAGTGGGGCGTCTGCTTGGAGAATCTCTCCCTCTGCCCCTCCCCCCACTAGCATGCTCTCGGGCACCCATGTATGCGCATGCATGTTCTCTCTCACTCTCTCTTTCTCTCTCGTCAAAGAAATAAGTAATTTAAAACAAAACAAAACAAAACACTTTACCTAATAGGAAGTATGTTTTATTTTGTATTGAGAAATGTCAAAGAACAGTGTAATAAACACCCTTATAACCTCATCTAGATTCATCAAGTGGTAGTATTTTTGCCATACCTGATCTGCCTCTCTCTCTCTCTCTCTCTGTCTCCATAGACACACACACACACCCCCCTGTTATGAATGAACCCTAACTAAACTATGGACTTTAGTTAATAATGATGTATTAGTGTCAGTTCCTCCACTGTAACAAATGCACCACATTAATGCAAAATGTTAGTAATAGGGGAAAAGAGGAGAGAATGAGGGGCCATATGGAGAATTCTATGTTCTTTCTCCTCATTTTCTATAAACCTAAAACTGTTTAAAAAATAAAGTGTGTTAATTTAATATTATATTACATTTATTTAATATAATTATATAATATTTCAATTAGATATATGTATATATACTATTGGCAACAGGAATGAGGATGCATGACAAAGAGAAATCAGTATTTGCAACATGCTCAATGCACCATACAGTGAAATGTTCTTAAATTTGGTTTTACTGGGTTTCTCAGTTAAATTCTTGTAAACTTACTCCTAATGAACTGCACTGCTTCAAGAGAGTTGACCACAAGAGAAATCATTTCCATAGCAAAACTAAGCTAGGGAGAGTTTCCTTCTCAATAAGGAGAAGGGTTGCATTACTTGCAGCATTCCAATGGTGTGAAGTGGCTTCAAGTACTTCCTAAATAAAACAAGGATAAGTTTATGCAACAGGTAAACCCTGATTATCTTGCCCTCAGGAGGACTGAGACAGGAAAACATTTCCATGGCTTTAGATTGGGTCAACTTTCTCTTCAAGTGAAGTTTCGTCTTTGGACAGCACCATCTAGCAGCAAGAATGGGATGTGGACCCCTGCAATGGCAGTCACAAAAATCCATGTTGTCCTGGAGTCCAAGGCATGAGTTGTCATGGACAGAATGAATTATTGTTGAGGGCCTCCAGTGTTTCCCACATTAGCTAGTTGTGGACAGCAAAGGTGGCACACTTGGAAACTAGGACATTGTTAGACTGTTAGCTTATCTCACTTCTTTTTCTTTCAAAGCCTAGTTGAGTTATGAATATTATGAATTGGGAAATTAGAAAGGGGGGGAATGTCATGGAAGGAGGCTTTGAGTATCAGTTGAGAAAAAATACACACACACACACACACACACACACACGTATGCCTATAGGATTTTGTCTATAATATAGTTCAAGACCCTTGGAGATTAGAGGCCATGAGCATGAGGAGGTAGGGTGGGCCAATGTCCCTGAAAAAAGGACTAAAAAGACATAGGACGATCCCATTAACAAAGTTGTGTGTGTGTGTGTGCGCGCGCGCGCGCGCGCGCGCGTGTGTGTGTGTGTGGCAGAAAAATGGGAAGTTGGGATGGGGATGCAGTGAGATTTTAAGAATGAAATAAACTTATCTCCCCCATCCCCAAACCCTATGCACATTTATATGCCCAGAGCATTTAAGAGTTTCTCTAGGGTATAGTCCTTAAGAATGGAACTGCTGGAGCATAAGACATGCAAATCCTCAAATTTACTAAACTAAATCAGATTATTTCTAATTTTGTTTCTCCTAGTATGTAGTGTTCTTTATCGTACTTTTTAAAGCGCAGAGGTTTTTAGTAAAGTCCAATTAATCTTTAATACTCTTAATTCAATACCTTTTTGTGTCCTAAGAAATCTTCCTGTGTCCTAAATGTTTTCTTCTAGAAGTTTTATATCTTTTACTTTTCTTTATGTTTCTGATTCTTTTTTGAAACACAGTTATGCTGGTTAGGACTGGGATTAGGGTGAGGCAAGTGAGACACTCACCTTGGGCACAAAATTTAAGGGAAACTGAAGATCTTGGTAATCAAGAAAAATATTTTAATGCAATATTTTATTTTATTTTATTTATTTTTTTATTTTATTTTTTATAAACATATAATATATTTTTATCCCCAGGGGTACAGGTCTGTGAATCGCCAGGTTTACACACTTCACAGCACTCACCATAGCACATACCCTCCCCAATGTCCATAATCCCACTCCCCCTCTCCCAACCCCCCTCCCCCCATCATCCCTCAGTTTGTTTTGTGAGATTAAGAGTCACTTATGGTTTGCCTCCCTCCCAATCCCATCTTGTTTCATTTACTCTTCTCCTACCCCCTTAACCCCCCATGTTGCATCTCCTCTCCCTCATATCAGGGAGATCATATGATAGTTGTCTTTCTCTGACTGACTTATTTCGCTAAGCATGATACCCTCTAGTTCCATCCACGTCGTCGCAAATGGCAAGATTTCATTTCTTTTGATGGCTGCATAGTATTCCATTGTGTATATATACCACTTCTTCTTTATCCATTCGTCTGTAGATGGACATCTAGGTTCTTTGCATAGTTTGGCTATTGTAGACATTGCTGCTATAAACATTCGGGTGCACGTGCCCCTTCGGATCACTATGTTTGTATCTTTAGGGTAAATACCCAGCAGTGCAATTGCTGGGTCATAGGGTAGTTCTATTTTCAACATTTTGAGGAACCTCCATGCTGTTTTCCACAGTGGTTGCACCAGCTTGCATTCCCACCATTAATGCAATATTTTAAAATCAAAATTGATACAATAAAATCCACGATGAGTGAATTTTCCAAATTTCAAATAAAGACAGATAGTATTACTGATTTTTTGTTTTACCTCAGGCTCCCATATAGTTTGGCACAGCACTCCTGTATATAATTCTTCACTGACACATTTCTCACTCTTAGAATCTTAAATATATTATGCCACTGCCTTTTGGTCACCCCTGTTTCTAATGAGAAGTCAGCTGTTAGTATTAATGTGGTTTCCTTGTACATAATTAGTTGTTTTACTCTTGCAGCTTTCAAGATTTTCTCCTTGCCTTTGGCTTTAACAATTTGATTATGCTATCTCTGGATGTAGATGTCTTTCTGTTTATCCCACTTGGAGTTCTTTCAGCTTCTGAGATGTGTAATGATTTACATCAAATCTGAGAAATTTTTGGCTTTTATTTCCTCCAAAATTTTGTGTTTTTTCCTCTCTCCTCCTCTCTTTTGAAACTCCCATTACACATATGTGGGTATGTTTAATATGTCTACAGGTTTCAGAACCTCTGCCATTTTTCTTCATTCTTTTTCCTATCTTTCCTCCAGAGTGGATCAGTTCTATTGATCTATCTTAAAATCCTGATTCTTTTTCTCTACCAGCTCAAATTTGCTTTTGAACCCCTAGTAAATTGATGTCACTGCCTAGTTTTTTTTTTTTTTTAATTATTTTTTACTTTTAAATCTGCCTTCCTAGAATTCCCCCTGGATGAGCATAACTCAGTAGTCAGTCAATGATTGGTCAAAAGTTTGCTTAGCATCAGTAAGGCTTCTACTCTTTGCCATTAACTCTGAGTGTAGATCGGGGAATGCTTTGAAACTTCAGGCAGTTCAGAAATCTGCCCCAGATTTTACTTTCTGCACCCACAAGGCCCAATGTTCAGACAATGAAAATTAGATAGCCTTTTCCAGTCTTTCCAGTGTTTAAGCATGTCCTTGTGCATGAATGCAATCTTCCTTAGCCATAGAAATACATGGGAACTTACCAAGACCCACTATGGCTGTCTCATTTCCCAGATCTCCTTTTTAAATTTCTTGCTGATCTGCTGATCTGTTACTTGTTTCAATTACTGCAATCTCAGGCTAACTGCAATGTTGGCCTCCCTGCATATTTGCCAGAGATCATTATTGCTTTCATCAGTACTACAGGGTATGTGTTTTTCTGCATTCTTTTTAAAATCACTCAGCCTGTTCAGACACTGAGGCTTCCCGTCTTCATAGCTTGCCCCTAGTAGAACTCTGTGCCATGGAGCTGATGGGGCATGGGATGCAGAATGGACACAGCCATAGCCTAAAACTTCACAGACCCCCACTGATGGTATAGTGGTTCAGTAGTTTTTCTTGAATCAATGCTTCTCAAATTGTTTTATGTCTGTGGTGAATTTCAAGAGTCTTGAAAGTATTGTTTTTGAAAAGTTGTATCCAATTTATCATTATTCTTTGAGGCAAGTATGTGCTAAGCTTGTCTCTGAAGAAGAGAGAATTTTCCTTCTGGCCATTCTGGAAATGCTGCCTCCTGCAAGGGCCTTGAAAACCTAGCCTTTAAAGCCACACAGCATCATTTCTGCCTCATCTTATGGGTCAAAGTGAGTCACAAAGCCAGCCAAGTTAAGAGAATGGAAATATAGACCTTACCTCTTAGTGGGAAACACAGCACAAAGTTGCAATGCTAAGTGGCGAGCACACAGGGTCAGGATAATTGTTGCAATCATCTTGCCAACAATCTATCACAGTGTGAAGAGATATAGATAGAGAATAGAGGGAGATGGACAGAGATGTGGATATGGATGTAGATATGGATTTAGACATAGGTATACATTTATATCATTGTAACTTCCTTATCCTCACCTAAATACATAGTGACAAGTGAAAGACATGCTAAAGAAGAGACAAAAATAAAAGGCATTATTGCAAACAAAAACTCTGTTTTAGATGTAGTTTACAAAGTCTTTGCAATGCCCAAATTAAAGTTGATTTAAGTAAAATAGCTTGAGAAAAAATAACATATGCTTGTGAAGGGACATGAGTCACTAAAAATTCATGCCCTGATTCACCAGCACAGTTGGGCAAAGCACAGTCCTCATGAAGCAAAACTGTGACATTTTTCAATGCAGAGAGAAGAAATCTATTTCATCCTCTTAACAACCTGATGAGTTAGGTAAATACTACTAAAGAGCAAACGGAGATAACTAAGCTACTGACGAGCTGACAAGCAATGCAGCCAAGATTAAAACCCAGATGGTCTGTTTCTACAGTCTGGGCCACATTTCAAACAGTATTCTCCCATGACACACTGTTGGGGTTCCTTCAGGCCCGTTCAAAGTCCTCTAGTTATACTAGGAGTGCACAAGTGTATGACTTGTGCAGATAGCACTTTGAGCAACTACATCTCTTTTTTAAAAAAATTTTTTTAAATTTATTTTCAGCGTAACAGTATTCATTGTTTTTGCACCACACCCAGTGCTCCATGCAATCCGTGCCCTCTCCAATACCCACCACCTGGTTCCCCCAACCTCCCAACCCCCGCTCCTTCAAAACCCTCAGATTGTTTTTCAGAGTCCATAGTCTCTCATGGTTCACCTCCCCTTCCAATTTCCCCCAACTCCCTTCTCCTCTCTAACTCCCCTTGTCCTCCATACTATTTGTTAGGCTCCACAAATAAGTGAAACCATATGATAATTGACTCTCTCTGCTTGATTCATTTCACTCAGCATAATCTCTTCCAGTCCCGTCCATGTTGCTACAAAAGTTGGGTATTCATCCTTTCTGATGGAGGCATAATACTCCATAGTGTATATGGACCACATCTTCCTTATCCATTCGTTCGTTGAAGGGCATCTTGGTTCTTTCCACAGTTTGGCGACCGTGGCCATTGCTGCTATAAACAATGGGGTACAGATGGCCCTTCTTTTCACTACATCTTTATCTGAGCAACTACATCTTATCCCCCATTTTCTCTAACATTTCTGCTCTCTTCTGGTTCCCCATGTTTACAGCCCCTTAATGGGCCAAACCTCAGGAAGGCACTGGCTGTTGATGGTGCAACTACTTTACGACTTGCTCTCTCCTACTAGTGTTCCTCCATGCTGAGTTGGGGCCACCAACCCAGATACAGCACTAACACCCAGCCGGGGCAGTGTTGCCAGCGCTGGCAAAATCTGCTGCTGCTGGCAGATGTCATACCCTGTTAGCAGGAGTGCTGAATTGAGCCAGGCCTCCCAGTCTCTCTCACCACAGTGGCCTCAGGCAAAAGTCAAGGTGGGCAAGCTGAACCCAGCAGCAGACACTGCTATTTCAGAAGTCACGCTTCTCTTGGTGTGGAGTACTGGTCTAGAATATACTTGAGGGCTCTCTCTTCCCTTACGATGACTTTTGCTTCAAGAGGTAATTCAATACAGATGTTAAGTAGACTCTTGATGGGTCTGTACCACCAGTCCTCAATCTCTTGACTCATTGAGGTAAGTGTGAGAAGGTCTCTTAAGCTCTATTACATTTAAGCTGAGATCCCCACAAAAATGTTGTCTTCAGAACCTAGCAGTTTTTGGCACTGGTCAGTAGATGTAGACAGGGCTGTGCTGTGCAGTCGGGGCCAGTACTCTGGCATCAAACTTCCATGTAACTAGCACTGTTATTCAAATTACATGAATAATAATAGATTTAACAAGTATTTTTCTGGTGATTCTCATTCTGATAAATGATATTTTCATATACAGGGGAAAGAATAAATTTCATGAGAAAGCTTGGGCTTTTACCTTGGCATTCTTAAAAATTCTTTTCATATTGAAAGTTGGAATACTTCATTAGGGGCTTATTATAATTTGCTGCTTCAGTATGATTTTCAATATGCTATTTTTCCAGAGCATAAAAGCATACTCTCTTGGAATAGATTGTATTAACATTTTAAAGTAAAGAGGATTAACACGTATAATTATGATTTTTGTTTTGGTTTCTTTATCATATTCCCATGAGTGAATCAAAACTATTTCTCTCAGCTTTTTATTTTTATTTTCCTTAATATTACATACACTTCTCAGGCAAAGAAAGCTTCTCTTAGCACATTAGGGTGGGATCTTAGTAAGTGGCCAAAAGGCATAAATACACCTCATATCATGATTTATTTTTAAGAAAATCACCTTGCAAGTAGGTTCTCACTCTATTGCTCTATTGAGGATGATAAGAAAAGCATGGAGAATTGAATACATAGTTTTCCCTTAAAGCTGAAATACTTATTTTCTGATTTTTTAAAAACATAATCCATGTATGCGGAAATACTAGCAATAGGTAAGGCATTGAATTACCTGAGAATTTTATTTTTTGAATTAACATATTTTAAAAAGTTACTTCCAATTCCATACTGTTTCATGAAAATAAAACTCACTTGATTTGCAAGTTCAATAATCCAAGAACATCCACTGAAGAGGTGTTTTCTTTCTTTCTTTCTTTCTTAGGGAGAGTGAGAGAGTACAAGCAAGGGTGGGGGCAGGTAGGGGCAGAGGGAAAGGGAGAGAATCTTAAGCAGACTCTATGCTGAGTACAGGAACCCCACATGGGGCTCCATCTCAGTCTCACAATCCTGAGATCATGACCTGAGCAGAAATCAAAAGTCGGAATCTTAACTGAGCATCCCATGTGCTTCTGAAGAGGTGCCTCTTTTAAAAATATATCCCATGGGGTGCCTGGGTGGCTCAGTGGGTTGGGCCTCTGCCTTCGGCTCAGGTCATGGTCCCAGGGTCCTGGGATCGAGCCCCACATCAGGCTCTCTGCTCAGCGGGGAGCCTGCTTCCTCCTCTCTCTCTCTGCCTGCCTCTCTGCCTATTTGTGATCTCTGTCAAATAAATAAATAAAATCTAAAAAAAAAAAAACCCCAAAACTTTAAAAATACATCCCACAAAGAACCAAGAATCATGAATTCTCAAACATTAGTATATTTGCTAATTTAGTGTCTTTTTAGTTCTCACGCTCTTAAAATTATTCACATAGAAAGCTATTTTTTGAACCCAAAAGAAATATGGGAGAATTATATTTCTTAAAACTGATAAAAGGTGAGTATAGTTGATATTTTTGCTTTGGATTATAGGACTACATATAGTTACATAAATCATAATTAGGAAATAAGGATTTTTAAAAAATTTACAGAATGGTTGGAAATAATTTCCATTATAAAGTGGCAGATGAAACTGCATACCAGGAAAGAGTTTTATCTGAAAATAACAAACTGTTGGAATTCCTGGGGTTTGCATGCATGGACAGTACTATTCCAATTAATACATTCTTTCCCTACCACTCCCTCTTAGTCTTATTTATTTTGTATATATTTTAGGGTATTAAGGGAAAGTATTTTTATAGATCCAATCTTTTTCTTGGCTTTAAATAGTTACAACTACCTTTGTGAAATAGGTCCTAAATCATTACATTCAAGTGTAAGCATGTCTGTGTGTCTGAATGATAAGGTTTTGCAAAAGACAGTACAAATAAAGTTTCACCGTGTGAAATCTGCAAGTAAATAATTTTAATTCCACATAAGTAAAGTCTTGTGCAGACAGCATTTATTTTTCTTATACCCCATATTTTTCTCATGGGAGATCCTTCACATTCTTATGGTGATTTTTTATGAACAGAGAAGGCTAGATTTAAGACTTAAGGGAGCTGTATTTAATGAGTTAAATCAATGTGTAAAGCTGTACTTGGCACATAATAAATTTATATGTGTATTAGCTACAACCATTCAGTGTAAGTAGTGATAGATGAAGAAGGAATATAGAATTGGGTAAGAGTTACATATTCACCTCAAAAACTTCCTCCTTTGTCACTCACAACAAAGTACGATAATATGTGAAATTTCATGGAATCTGAAGGTGAAGTTTAAACTGGGCAGAATTCCCCAAAATCTCTATTCCTGGGCTCTTTGTTCTTGTTTCATTTTGGTACTTATCTCTAATAATGCTTTAGCAGATAAACAGATAAACCCTGTTCATAAGAAACACATCTTTGACTTCTCCTCTGTAATTGGAGTATCTAAGTTTCAATTTCATACATAATAACTAGCCCCCAGGAGTAATCAAAAGCACAACACTCATGCCCACATTAACAGGAAGATCATTTCTCTTCTATACTGGGTTCTTCCTCCCTTGATATGTTCCAGAATTTCTTAGGATGCTTACTTATTATGAAAGATCAGCCTTGTTTGCTTTCGGCTTGCTGCTGGAACTGGAACTCAGATTGTTCCCTCTCTGAGAATGACCAGCTCCACAAATGCTATGAGAAGCTGGGTGTCTGGAACATGCTATGTTGCCTCTACATGTTAACATAGTTAATGCCTGTATAATCCAAGGAAATTCTCCATTAATCTTAGCCAGCGTTGGATCATGCTGCTGGTGCTTCATGGTGATGATTGTTGCAATTACCAGAGTAGTTCTTCAAGGTGCAAAAAAGGATAGCCATCACCAAACCATAAGTGATAGCATTTAGATTGGTCTGCCCTTCTCTCTCCTTTTTTTTTTTTTTAAGATTTATTCATTTTATTTTGGGGGGAGGGGCAGAGGGAAAGACTCTCAAGCAGATTCCATGCTGAACATGGAGCCTTAGGTGGAGCTTGATCTCATTACCCTGAGTTCATGACCTAAGCCAAAATCAAGAGCTGGACATTTACCAGACTGAGAAGCCCAGGTATCCTGAGCTTCTAATATAAAAGTTCTTAATATCACCTGGACCACCACTCAAATACAAAAGCCCCATATTCCTGCCCCACAGAGGTAGATGACTAATTTAAGAGTGGTAGTAGTGCCTGCCCCCCACGAACCCAAACCTACAGTTCTCCCTGACTACATACTCAGAGCAAAGAGCAGCTCACCGACTCTATCTTTCTACCTTCATGGAAACTTCTTTCCCTAGAGCCTTCCATGCCCTTCCCCGAACTAGTCAGAGTACATGGATCTATTAATTTTGGGTAGTTTCTATTGCCATGCATTCAAATTCACTAATCTTTTCTTCTGCAATGTAAGCTATCATTAATCCCACCCAGTGTATTTCTCAATTCAGACATTGTCATTTTCATCTCCAGAAGTTCAATTTGGCTATTTTTATTTCTTTCACATCTACTTAACTTTTGAACATTCAGAATATAAAAATTGTTTTAATGTTTTTGTCTGCTAATTCTAATACGTGGGTCAGTTCTACTTTTAATTGAGGAATTTTTCATCTATTTAGGGTTCCTATTTTCCCACTTCTTTGCAAGCCTGGTGAGCTTTCATGCTAGACATTGTAAATTTTATCATGTTGTGTGCTGGATGTTTTTGTATTGCTATCAATATTCTTGAGCTTTGTTCTGAGATATAGTTAAGACGGTAGGAAGACACTTTGATCTTTGGGTCTTGTTTTTAAGATTTATTAGGTGAGAACAGAGCCATCTTTAGTCTTTGGCTGATAATTTCCCACAGCTGTGACTAAACCTTTCCGAACAATCTGCCCAATGCCCAGGGCATGGAGAGGTTTCTCATGTGGCTGACACCCAGCTTATGTGAGTGCTTGTACTGTCCCTCTAATTCTTTTGGGTGACTCTTTTCCTTTGCCTCTAATAGTTTCCTTACCTAAAGATGCACTAATGAGTACTGTGCTGCATTGTTTGGGGGACACACTGTAGATCTCTAGATTCTTAGCTCCATCTATCCAACTCAGGAAGTCTGCTAGGCACCTCTTGTGTTTCCCTTCTCCATCAGAGCCTGGAAACTCATCCTTTGCTGAACCAAAAATAGGGCTCATCTAACTTGTTTCCTGGGGAAACTGTCCTATGTTGCCTGATGTGTCTGTGTCCTGAAAACCATATACTCCATTTTACCTCCATTTTTTTGTAGTATTAGGTGGAAGCATACATCTGGTGCCTATTTTTCAGTCTTGGCTGAAAGTGTAATTGCACCAAAATTTTGAATACTGGGCAGACTTTAATATTTTCCCATCTTGGAAGGGAGGATTTGAAGAGGTGGTGTTTAAAGAATGTCTTAATAAGAGAGGTTGAAGGATGGCAATCTTATTAGAAGAAAGGACTTAAAGCTTTGGTTTCATAATATTTTACATAATACTGAAATAAATATACATTACATCAGAGATTGAAGGAGATTATGGGGAGGGGTTGAACCTGTTTGTGGTGCTGCCATTGGATTGGGAGTTTCAATGTCTGTGCTACCAGTAAGTGCTTGGGATTCTTATACAAGTCTGTCCTAAATCTCAACTGAAGATCCCAACATAATCTCTGCAAAGTTTTTGCCCATGAAAGATTAAAATTGTTCCCACCTCCTTTCAACAACTTAACCGATGGAAAGGGGAACGCTTAGTAAAATATATAAAACATAGCAGAGCCTTCTGCTCTGGAATTTAGGATAGTCTGGCTTCTTAGTTGTGAATCTGGGATGCAATACAAAAGGGAACATAGTGTGAGGTACCACGGGAGTGAGATGAAGCAAACAAGCAGGCCCCTGCTGAAATTATGGGGTCATGTTTGCCAGATTTATCGCATGATCCATATTTCATGTGGATATAAAGCAGCCCAGCAGAGCTTTCATGAAGCCTGGGTGACTCTCCAGAGGAGAGTTGTAAGACCATTGAGAAAGACAGAGAGGTTATTCTCCCCCGCATGTACGAGGAAGTACTGATCTAAGTAATGCCTGCCCTCTACCTGAGTTCTTATGGAGACTGGTTTCTGGCACCTCTAAAGCAGACGTCATTTTTTGCAAGAACCTATGCTTACCCACATGCAGTTAAAGTCCTCTTTAGATTTTTGAAAGAACTTCACAAAAATGGCTGCTTTAGATGCTGCAGGAAATACAGAAGTGTGTGACACGGAAGTACCCGTGATCTAGAAGGGAATAAGTCATGTATTTATTAAAAGTAGCACAAGGGGGCGCCTGGGTGGTTCAGTTGGTTGAGTGACTGAGCTTGGCTCAGGTCACGGATCCCGGGAGTGTTGGAACCAGAGTCCTGCCTTAGGCTCCCTGCTGGGGCCGGGGGTTGGGGGGCGGTCTGCCTCTCCCTCTGACCTTCCCCTTCTCATGCTCGCTCACTCTCATTCTCTTTCTCTTTCTCAAATAAATAAATAAAATCTTTTTTTTTTTAAAGTAGCACAAGGTAAGGAGAGGTCAATAACAATATCAAGTGTCAACAGAAGAAATGCCAAAAGATTACAGATAAGTGATAGAGAAAATAATAGTATTTTTCAGTTCAGAACGGTGAGCAGTCACTAGATGGAATGGCTTCAATAGGCTTTATGGAAAAAGTGGGGCTTAAAGGCTGAGTTTGTGAGGATTTCAGCGAACAAATTTTGAATCTGTTTTGAATCTTTTTTTTTTTTTTCCCCTGAAAGATTCATTCTTACTCATTTCCATAGAACTTGCATTTTGCAGGGTCACCTTCTCGGGTAAAGGAAAGTTTCAAGAAAGGGAAAATGGCAGCAATTACGAAATTCTGCATTTCTCACTGTTGAAACTGATTCATTACATCCTAGAGACAGCTAAATCCTAATTGTTCCTGGTTCTCAAGCTGTGGCAGTCCCGCAAAACTGCCTCCTGACTCTGACCTCACCAAGGCCGGGCGGGAGAGACATCTTTCATAAGGCGGATACCTTTTCATTGAATATGAAATAGTGCGAGGAATCACCCATCATTTTGATCATTACCCGAGTCAGTGAACATGACTGATGAACAAGAGACAAAGCTGTTCCAGTACCGCTGTGTATGTTCATGCAAGACTGGTAGCATCATTTTTCTGCCGTCTGTAAGACTATTTCACAGACCGGAGGCTCAGAAAACTGCTGACGGCAGAACTCTTGCCAATGAAGCGGAGAGAGTATGCTGCTTACTCCTCTCTCCCCACTGGATATGGAAGAGCAAATGTGATCTGCATATACCAAGAGGAATGCTAAATAGAGCTAGGGAAGTGAGGACTCATGAAACTGGACAAATAAGGACAATTAAACTGTTGAAGAAGGAAAAGACAATGCTGTGTGCAAAGGTGAATTGAGGCAAGTTGGAGAAGGGTGCATACACCCAACGAGGAGTGCGGAGGTCAGGGGTGCATTCTAAATGGAGCAGAATAGAGTCACCCCCTCACTGTTCAGCTTCTAAGTGATTGGATTATGAGACTGTTTCCGGACTTGGTTCGATTGTGTCACTGAAGATATAAAACATAATTTCAAAACATCTTAGACAAAGGTTGGCATTATATTCCATAAAATTATCATCACCATTATAATTACTCTTCAGATTGAAATTTCAGGAAGTCTTTTTTACTTCATTTCCCACTTCCTACAACATATGACATTTAATGTAAAATTGAACTTTTTTCTCATCATGCTAAGAATTTGACATGTAACTTTTCAAATAGTATGAGTGCATGAAGAGAACATTCAAAGATATAATGTCAAAACTTTGTTTTTATTATTCTAGTGCCAAATAGTTTAAAACCATTTCTATGTAAAAAGTATTGATAATTGAATCCAGCAATTCCATTGTATTTTATTTTCCTTTCAGAAATAACTAGCAGTAAGTAAATGAAATAAAATTACTGTATATCAGAACATTATTCATATCAGAAGTGGAATCATATAAATTGCATTACAAATGCCAAGATGGATACACATTCCAGAGTATGTTCCTCAGGCAGAGGTAAGGATGTGAGATCCAGATAATCATATAAATTAATATTGCTTAAATTATTGTGTGTACAAATGGTGTTGGGAAAACTGGACAACCACATGCAGAAGAATGAAACTGGACCACTTTCTTACACCATACACAAAAATAAATTCAAAATGGATGAAAGATCTTAATGTGAGACAGGAAACCATCAAAATCCTAGAAGAGAACATGGGCAGAAACTTCTGACCTCAGCTGTAGAAAGGGAAACAAAAGCAAAAAGGAACTATTGGGACTTCAAGATAAAAAGCTTCTGCACAACAAAGGAACAAGCAACAAAACTAAAAGGCAGTCTATAGAATGGGAGAAGATATTTGCAAAGGACATATTTGGTACAGGGTTGGTATCCAAGATCTACAAAGAACTTATCAAACTCAACACCCAAAAAACAAATAACCCATTTAAGAAATGGGCAGAAGACATGAAGAGACACTTTGCCAAAGAAGATATCCATATGGCTGACACATGAAAAGATGCTCAATATCACTCGGCATCGGGGAAATATAAATCAAAGCCACGATGAGATATCACCTCACACCTCCCAGAATGGCTAAAATTAACAACACAAGAAAAAACAGGTGTTGGCGAGGATGCAGAAAAAGGGGAATTCTCTTGCACTGTTGGTGGGAATTCAGGCTGGTACAGCCACTCTGGAGAATAGTGTGGAGGTTCCTAAAAAGATAAAAATAGAGCTACCCTAGGACCCAGCAATCACACTTCTAGGTATTTGCCCAAAGAATACAAAAATACAGATTTGAATGGATATATATACCCTGATGTCTATAGCAGAATTATCAACAATAGCCATACTATGGAGAGAGCCCAAATGTCCATCAACTGATGAATGGATAAAGAAGATCTATCTATCTATATATATATAGATATAACTCAGGCATCAAAATGAATGAAATCTTGCCATTTGCAATGACGTGGATGGAGCTAGAATGTATTATGCTAAGTGAAATAAGTCAGTCAGAGAAAGACAAATACTATACGATCTCATTCATATGTGGAATTTAAGAAAGAAAACACATGGGGGGAATTGCGGTCAAGATGGTGGAGAAGTAGCAGGCTGAGATTACTTCAGGTAGCAGGAGATCAGCTAGATAGCTTATCTAAAGATTGCAAACACCTACAAATCCAACGAGAGATCGAAGAGAAGAAGAACAGAAATTCTAGAAACAGAAAATCAACCACTTTCTGAAAGGTAGGACTGGCGGAGAAGTGAATCCAAAGCATCGGGAAGATAGACCGTGGGGGGAGGGGCCGGCTCCCGGCAAGCGGCGGAGCAACAGAGCACAAAATCAGGACTTTTAAAAGTCTGTTCCGCTGAGGGACATCGCTCCAGAGGCTTAACTGGGGTGAAGCCCAGGCGGGGTCAGCGTGGCCTCAGGTCCCGCAGGGTCACAGAAGGATCGGGGGTGTCTGAGTGTCGCAGAGCTTACCGGTATTAGAACAGGGAAGCCAGCTACAGAGACAGAGCCGAGGAGAGACTCTCAGCTCGGGGTTACCTTGAACCAGTCGCAGGCTCGGTCAGCTCTGAGCGCGGCCGGAGGCCAGGGAGATGGGAGTAATTGGGCACTGTTCTCTGAGGGTGCACTGAGGAGTGGGGCCCCGGGCTCTCGGCTCCTCCGGGCCAGAGACCGGGAGGCCACCATCTTCCTTCCCGTCCTCAGGACCTCTATGGAAAGCGCTCAGGGAACAAAAGCTCCCGAAAGCAAACCCGGGGATTACTCAGCCCGACCCCTGGTAAGGGTGGTGCAACTCCGCCGGGGGGCAAAGACTTGAGAATCACTACAACAGGCCCCTCCCCCAGAAGATCAACAGGAAACCCAGCCAGGACCAAGTTCACCTACCCAGGAGTGCAGTTTCAATAACAAGGAGAGCATCAGAATTCCAGAAGAGGAGAAAGCAAACCACGGATCTCATGGCTTTTTCCCCATGATTCTTTAGCCTTGCAGTTAATTTAATTTTTTTTCTTTTTCAATTTTTTTCTCTTCTTCTGCCAAATTTTTTTAACTTTCCCCTTTTCTTTTTTAACGTTTTTTAAGTAGTTTATCTAATATATATATATATATATATATATATATTTCTTTTTTATATTTTTTCTTTATTCGTTTTCTTTTTTTTTAAATTGTTTCTTTTTCTTTTTTTTTTTTTCTTTTCTTTCTGAACCTCTTTTTATCCCCTTTCTTACCCCTCACGATTTGGGATCTCTTCTGATTTGGTTAAAGCATATTTTCCTGGGGTTGTTGTCACCCCTTTAGTATTTTACTTGCTCCTTCATATACTCTTATCTGGACAAAATGACAAGGCAGAAAAATTCACCACAAAAAAAAGAACAAGAGGCAGTACCAAAGGCTAGGGACATAATCAATACAGACATTGGTAATATGTCAGATCTAGAGTTCAGAATGACAATTCTCAAGGTTCTAGCTGGGCTCAAAAAAGGCATGGAAGATATTAGAGAAACCCTCTTGGGAGATATAAAAGCCCCTTCTGGAGAAATAAAAGAACTAAAATCTAACCAAGTTGAAATAAAAAAAGCTATTAATGAGGTGCAATCAAAAATGGAGGCTCTCACTGCTAAGATAAATGAGGCAGAAGAAAGAATTAGCGATATAGAAGACCAAATGACAGAGAATAAAGAAGCTGAGCAAAAGAGGGACAAACAGCTACTGGACCACGAGGGGAGAATTCGAGAGATAAGTGACACCATAAGATGAAACAACATTAGAATAATTGGGATTCCAGAAGAAGAAGAAAGAGAGAGGGGAGCAGAAGGTATATTGGAGAGAATTATTGGAGAGAATTTCCCCAATATGGAAAAGGGAACAAGCATCAAAATCCAGGAGGTTCAGAGAACCCCCCTCAAGATCAATAAGAATAGGTCCACACCCCGTCACCTAATAGTAAAATTGACAAGTCTTAGTGACAAAGAGAAAATCCTGAAAGCAGCCCGGGAAAAGAAGTCTGTAACATACAATGGTAAAAATATTAGATTGGCAGCAGACTTATCCACAGAGACCTGGCAGGCCAGAAAGAGCTGGCATGATATATTCAGAGCACTAAACGAGAAAACCATGCAGCCAAGAATACTATATCCAGCTAGGCTATCATTGAAAATAGAAGGAGAGATTAAAAGCTTCCAGGACAAACAAAAACTGAAAGAATTTGCAAACACCAAACCAGCTCTACAGGAAATATTGAAAGGGGTCCTCTAAGCAAAGAGAGACCCTAAAAGAAGTAGATCAGAAAGAAACAGAGACAATATACAGTAACAGTCACCTTACAGGCAATACAATGGCACTAAATTCATATCTCTCAATAATTACCCTGAATGTTAATGGGCTAAATGCCCCAATCAAAAGACACAGGGTATCAGAATGGATAAAAAAACAAAACCCATCTATATGTTGCCTACAAGAAACTCATTTTAGACCCGAAGACACCTCCAGATGTAAAGTGAGGGGGTGGAAAACAATTTACCATGCTAATGGACATCAGAAGAAAGCAGGAGTGGCAATCTTTATATCAGATCAATTAGATTTTAAGCCAAAGACTATAATAAGAGATGAGGAAGGACACTATATCATACTCAAAGGATCTGTCCAACAAGAAGATCTAACAATTTAAAATATCTATGTCCCTAACGTGGGAGCAGCCAACTATATAAACCAATTAATAACAAAATCAAAGAAACACATCGACAAGAATACAATAATAGTAGGGGACTTTAACACTCCCCTCACTGAAATGGACAGATCATCCAAGCAAAAGTTCAACATGGAAATAAAGGCCTTAAATGACACACTGGACCAGATGGACATCACAGATATATTCAGAACATTTCATCCCAAAGCAACAGAATGCACATTCTTCTCTAGTGCACATGGAACATTCTCCAGAATAGATCACATCCTCGGTCCTAAATCAGGTCTCAACCGGTATCAAAAGATTGGGATCATTCCCTGCATATTTTCAGACCACAATGCTCTGAAGCTAGAACTCAATCACAGAAGGAAATTTGGAAAGAACCCAAATACATGGAGACTAAACAGCATCCTTCTAAAGAATGAATGGGTCAACCAGGAAATTAAAGAAGAATTGAAAAAATTTATGGAAACAAATGATAATGAAAACACAATGGTTCAGAATCTGTGGGACACAACAAAGGCAATCCTGAGAGGAAAATATATAGCAGTACAAGCCTTTCTCAAGAAACAAGAAAGGTCTCAGGTACACAACCTAACCCTACACCTAAAGGAGCTGGAGAAAGAATAAGAAAGAAACCCTAAACCCAGCAGGAGAAGAGAAATCTTTAAAGATCAGAGCAGAAATCAATGAAATAGAAACTAAAAAAACAATAGAACAAATCAATGAAACTAGGAGCTGGTTCTTAGAATTAATAAGATTGATAAACCCCTGACCAGACTTATCAAAAAGAGAAAGGACCCAAATAAATAAAATCATGAATGAAAGAGGAGAGATCACAACGAACACCAAAGAAATACAGACAATTATAAGAACATACTATGAGCAACTCTACGCCAACAAATTTGACAATCTGGAAGAAATGGATGCATTCCTAGAGACATATAAACTACCACAACTGAACCAGGAAGAAAGAGAAAGTCTGAACAGACCCATAACCAGTAAGGAGATTGAAACAGTCATCAAAAATCTCCAAACAAACAAAAGCCCAGGGCCAGATGGCTTCCCAGGGGAATTCTACCAAACATTTAAAGAAGAACTAATTCCTATTCTCCTGAAACTGTTCCAAAAAATAGAAATGGAAGGAAAACTTCCAAACTCATTTTATGAGGCCAGCATCACCTTGATCCCAAAACCAGACAAGGATCCCATCAAAAAAGAGAACTACAGACCAATATCCTTGATGAACACAGATGCAAAAATTCTCACCAAAATGCTAGCCAATAGGATTCAACAGTACATTAAAAGGATTATTCACCACGACCAAGTGGGATTTATTCCAGGGCTGCAAGGCTGGTTCAACATCCGCAAATCAATCAATGTGATACAACACATTAATAAAAGAAAGAACAAGAACCATATGATACTCTCCGTAGATGCTGAAAAAGCATTTGACAAAGTACAGCATCCCTTCCTGATCAAAACTCTTCAAAGTGTAGGGATAGAGGGCACATACCTCAATATTATCAAAGCCATCTATGAAAAACCCACCACAAATATCATTCTCAATGGAGAAAAACTGAAAGCTTTTCTGCTAAGGTCAGGAACACGGCAGGGATGTCCGTTATCACCACTGCTATTCAACATAGTACTAGAAGTCCTAGCCTCAGCAATCAGACAACAAAAGGAAATTAAAGGCATCCAAATCGGCAAAAAAGAAGTCAAACTATCACTCTTCGCAGATGATGTGATACTATATGTGGAAAACCCAAAAGACTCCACTCCAAAACTGCTAGCACTTGTACAGGAATTCAGTAAAGTGTCAGGATATAAAATCAATGCACAGAAATCAGTTGCATTTCTCTACACCAACAAGACAGAAGAAAGAGAAATTAAGGAGTCAATCCCATTTTCAATTGCACCCAAAACTATAAGATACCTAGGAATAAACCTAACCAAAGAGACTAAGAATCTATACACAGAAAACTATAAAGTACTCATGAAAGAAATTGAGAAAGACACAAAGAAATGGAAAAATGTTCCATGCTCCTGGATTGGAAGAATAAATATTGTGAAAATGTCTACACTACCTAAAGCAATCTACACATTTAATGCAATCCCGATCAAAATCCCATCCATTTTTTTCAAAGAAATGGAACAAGTAATCCTAAAATTTATATGGAACCAGAAAAGACCTCGAATAGCCAAAGGAATATTGAAAAAGAAAGCCAAGGTTGGTGGCATCACAATTCCGGACTTCAAGCTCTATTACAAAGCTGTCATCATCAAGACGGCATGGTACTGGCACAAAAACAGACACATAGATCAATGGAACAGAATGGAGAGCCCAGAAATAGACCCTCAACTCTATGGTCAACTAATCTTCGACAAAGCAGGAAAGAATGTCCAATGGAAAAAAGACAGCTTCTTCAATAAATGGTGTTGGGAAAATTGGACAGCCACATGCGGAAAAATGAAATTGGATCATTTCCTTACACCACACCCGAAAATAGACTCAAAATGGATGAAGAACCTCAAAGTGAGAAAGGAATCCATCAAAATCTTTGAGGAGAACACAGGCAGCAACCTCTTCGACCTCAGCCACAGCAACATCCTCCTAGGAACATCGCCAAAGGCAAGGGAAGCAAGGGCAAAAATGAACTATTGGGATTTTATCAAGATCAAAAGCTTTTGCACAGCAAAGGAAACAGTTAACAAAACCAAGACAACTGACAGAATGGGAGAAGATATTTGCAAATGACATATCAGATAAAGGGCTAGTGTCCAAAATCTATAAAGAACTTAGCAAACTCAACACCCAAAGAATAATCCAGTCAAGAAATGGGCAGAAGACATGAACAGACATTTCTGCAAAGAAGACATCCAGATGGCCAACAGACACATGAAAAAGTGCTCCATATCACTCGGCATCAGGGAAATACAAATCAAAACCACAATGAGATATCACTTCACACCAGTCAGAATGGCTAAAATGAACAAGTCAGGAAATGACAGATGCTGGCGAGGATGCGGAGAAAGGGGAACCCTCCTACACTGTTGGTGGGAATGCAAGCTGGTGCAACCACTCTGGAAAACAGCATGGAGGTTCCTCAAAATGTTGAAAATAGAACTACCCTATGACCCAGCAATTGCACTGCTGGGTATTTACCCTAAAGATACAAACGTAGTGATCCAAAGGGGCACGTGCACCCGAATGTTTATAGCAGCAATGTCTACAATAGCCAAACTATGGAAAGAATCTAGATGTCCATCAACAGATGAATGGATAAAGAAGAAGTGGTATATATACACAATGGAATACTATGCAGCCATCAAAAGAAATGAAATCTTGCCATTTGCAACGATGTGGATGGAACTAGAGGGTATCATGCTTAGCGAAATAAGTCAATCGGAGAAAGACAACTATCATATGATCTCCCTGATATGAGGGAGAGGAGATGCAACATGGGGGTTAAGGGGGTAGGAGAAGATTTAATGAAACAAGATGGGATTGGGAGGGAGACAAACCATAAGTGACTCTTAATCTCACAAAACAAACTGAGGGTTGATGGGGGGAGGGGTTGGGGGTGGGGTTATGGACATTGGCGAGGGCATGTGCTAAGGTGAGTGCTGTGAAGTGTGTAAACCTGGCAATTCACAGACCTGTACCCCTGGGGATAAAAAAGTATTATATGTTTATAAAAAATAAAATACAATTAAATTAAAAAAAAAAAAAAAAGAAAACACATGGGGCACCTGGCTGGCTCAGTGGGTTAATCCTCTGCCTTCAGCTCAGGTCATAATCTCAGGGTCCTGGGATCAAGCTTCACATCAGACTCTGTTTGGCGGGGAGCCTGTTTCTCCCTCTCTCTTTGCCTGCCTCTCTGCCTACTTGTGATCTCTCTTTCATATAAATAAATTAAATATTTTTTTAAAAAGAAAGAAAGAAAACACGTGAACATATGGGTATGTGGAAAAGGAAAAAAGGGGAGAGGGAAACAAGCCATAAGAGACTCTTAATGATAGAGAACAAACTTAGGGTGATGGAAGGAGGGGGGTTGGGGATGGGCTAGATGGGTGATGATTTTTAAGGAATGCAATTGTGATGAGCACTGGGTATCATTTCCAAGTGTTGAATCACTGAATTCTACTCCAGAAACCAATATTGCACTGTATATTAACTACCTAAAATTTAAATGAAAATAAATAAATTTAAAAAAATATTGTATATAACAATCAGCTTATGGTTTATATCCTCAGAAGACAGAGATAAGTGAAAAGCACCAAGACATTATAACCACTATTCCAAATTGAAGTTAATTCCTAAACAAAAATGTTTTTAAAAACATCAGGTTCTACGGTGAGTGCTGTGAAGTGTGTAAACCTGGTGATTCACAGACCTGTACCCCTGGGGCTAATAATACATTACATGTTTATAAAAAAATTAAAAATTATAAAAACAAAACAAAACAAAACCAACCATCATGTTAACTGTGCATTCATGTATTACCAAATTTGTTGATTGCTTTCTTATGTGCCAGGCACTATGACATGAAAGGAATTATTAAATATCACAAAATAGTTAATCTTATAACTAATAAACAGTGGGAAGAGCCTTGGGCTGGGTGTCTAAATGTGGCTCTTCGCTCATCTGGCTTAGAGACCTTTGGAAGGTTACTTAATCTCACCCTAAGTCATAGTTTCCTTATCTGTAAACTAGATTATATCTAAAATTGCTTTGCAGCTCTAAATTGCCATGTTTTTATGAACAACAATTTTGCATTGATTTTTAAATAAGTTATGGTTGAATAAAATCTTAGGACAAGTTAGAAATATTGGTTAGGCTTTGATGCTAATGAAACCATGTTCATAACTTCCATTTTGATCTAAGTTCTAGAACAGTCTCATACCAGGTCCTACTGACCAGCTTTGCGGAAATTCAAGGTTAGGACATGGGTGTGATAGATAAGTGGCAATTCAACTGGGAGCCCAAGTCCTATGAGATAGCACCATAATTTCATCTTTGAACACCAAAGGACAACACTAAGATTCATTGATTCCTGTTGATTTTCCATTATAGACACTAATAGAAAGTCTCTCCAGGAATTGGTAAAAGGCAGAAAGTGTAATGAGGACAATTGTGCTTTTGTTTGCTACCTTGAAAAGGCACTGACAGTTTGAGGATGGTGCCATTGAGAAGCTGAAGAAACCAGGAGAAAGGACTTTCTCTACTTGAAGATGGAAAGTGTGCTCCTGTGTCCTGAGTAGCAGATCTTGTAGCCAGTTTGGAGAGAAAACAAGGCACAGGCATTGTGTATTATTCAAAGCCAGTTTTTGTTCAGATTCCCAAACAAGAGATATTTATTTTGTGCCTTGTATGTACTTGGCACACTTCTAGCAAAGGGGATACCACAAGAAGTCCCACTTGGTGGAGCCTATAAAGTCTTATAAACCTTATAAGCCTATAGTCTTATAAAACAGGTGCTACATTAATGAGTAACTAAGAGACATGACTTCAGGTGCAGAGAAGGTTATGAAAACTATGCAATTGTGTAATGGTATATAAAGTGCAAGGGAGAAGGGAGGAAAGTAGTAATAAAAAAACTAAGGGCCCCTGAGAAAGTGACATTTGAGATGGGGCGTGAGAGGGGAGAAGAAGACAGCCTTGCAAGAGTGTTGGGAAAATGTGTTTTAAGGGAATAGCCCAGAGAGGGGACTCTGGAATGTTCAAGGAACAGAAAGAAAGTTTGAGTGAATGGAACCCAGGGGATAGGAAGAAAAGACAACTTGAGGTACTTGCAGGCGGTAGAAAAGACTTTCAAATTGTTTCAATTGCATTGGGAGGCCATTGAGAGTTTTAAGCAAGAAGTAACACGATTTACATTTTTAAAAGATGACTATGGCTGCTGTGTATGTGTATTGTGTTATGTAGGATTGAGAAGGGAAAAGTAAACTTTATAAAGAAAAGTTTCATAAAGCTTTTCTTTACTAAAAAATAAAATCTGATTTAAAACATTTGCTCTATTGGCATATGTGTCTGCATATCACACATCTTCAATAAAAGCTGAATAGGGTATGTTTCTTATTTGACTGTTCTGTAACCCATGTTGTAAAAACAAGCTCCAAGGGAAGGAGTGACAGTAAGTAATGCCCAAAGGACGGCCCAGGATAGATGGGTGGGGAGGGGCATGGCAGGGCGGGGCAGGGCATGGTGGGGTTGGGGGGAAGGGGGGTCACGTGGGAGAGAAGAATGGGAGGGAATGGATAGCACAAGAAAGGATATCTCAGAACAAATTAAAGATCAGTAATCAAAAATATGTTTTATGGCAAGATGCAAAAAGAAGGAACCCAGATAAATAATAAACCTTATCCTGCTAAAACAGTAATATGGAATGATAACAGGAAAAGGATTTGTATTTTCTAGAGACAGTATAATGTCTTTTCTGAGTTTGCTTAACTTATCGGATCAAGGTTTGGAGGAGCCGGATATTACCACCCAGGGAAGTAAGAAATGCTAATAAACATCTAGGTTTTTTCATGAAGGACTAGAGCCAGTATGCTAAAATGTGTGTGTTTATCTTTCACTAAATACTAAATAACATAGTTTCAGGAAAATGCACAAAACAAAATAAGAAAAACAACACAAAAAACTGCAAAAGAATTTTCCCAGAATCTTATATGGGAAAACCAAAGAAATTTGGTTTTCCCATATAAAAATGATTGTTTTTTTTTTAACACTTTGATTTATGTGTCCTGGGCTTTTATTTATGTGTATATTTTTACAACAGGAATTTCATGTTATACATGTCATTCTGTTGTCTGCCTTTATCACTTAACGTATGTAAACAGAGATTACATTTTGTCCATTTTCTTTTTTTCTTATGATGTCTGTATTTGTTATTAAAACACTCAAAGACAACATTACAATAAAAATCAGTTAGTATTTTAGAGTGAAAAAGTGGTAAAATGTTGTTGTATAGACTTAGTCCAATTTTTAAATTTATAGTTTCTGGGGTGGGGGGGGCAGGAGTAGAGGGAGAGAGAGAGAGGAAGAGAGAGAATCTTGTGCAGGCTCCACCCCACAACCCTGAGATCATAACCTGAGCCAAAATCAGGAGTCACATGTGTAATTGACTGAGCCACCCACATGCCCTTAAATTTATAATTTAAAAAGGAAATTTGTTTTTCCTTCAACTTTAATTTTTTTTGTGATTATCATTTTATCTACTCGTTCTATGTGTATATCTTCTATGAATTTGGCACCATGAGGTATAGTTTGGAGAATACAAAGAGATTGAAAAACATAGCAAATGACCCTAACCTCAATATATTATATGGGGGAAAAAGCATAAATATGTCAAGTCAGTAAAAACAACTCAAAACAGCAAATGAATAAGTGGAAGACAGTGTGCAACACACATTCTGCAGCACTTTGGAACAAAGAAAAGCTAATTCCATGAAAGTAAAGTTAGTTTCTTTAGTCAAACACATTTGTGTGCAGACATTACACCAAATACTGTGACCGCAAACAAGCGAGAGATAAAATCCTGAAGATCTAGAGCTATGCTGTCCACTAGAGTAACCCCTTGCTAAGTGTAGAGCACTTGGAATGTGGTCAGTCCAAATTGAGATGTGTTGTAAGCATAAAATACACTAAATTTTGATAGTATGGACAAAATGTAAAATATGTTATTAATTTTTATATTGAGTACATTTTTAAAATTTTGAGTGCATGAAATGACAATGTTTTGGGCATATTGTGTTAAATAAAATATATGACTAAAATTAGTTTCACCTGTTTCTTTTTCATTTTTTAATGTAGCTACTAGAAAATTGAAAGTTACATATATGGCTCGCATTTTACTTCTATTAATCAGTGCTGCTCTGGATTTTAAGTATCTGAACAGGAAAATGGCAAATTCAAGCCCCAGGAAACAACCTCTACAAAAGTGCAGGGAGATAGGTAAGAGAGGCTGAGATGGTCAAGCACTTACGATCCACCCAGCAATGTGTGAAGGGGAGGGACGAGTCTTGGCTGATGCCATTAAGAACTGTAATTCTCAAATTTAAAAATAAAACATGGAAGGGAATGAGGAGATACAATGTTCTTGTGGGGAGGGATGATACTCAGCTTCAGACAAACTTGAATTGCAGGTAGGATATGCTGGTGGACACAGACTGGCATCATTTTGACCTTGAATCTCAGGAGAAAATTTGGATGGGTGATGAAATTTGGGGGTTTTCTGAATAGATGTAATGGTTAAGTTATCCAAGGTGGGGAGAGAAAGAAGGGAAACTGTCTGACATGTGGAGGACCTACATTTAAAGGAAAAGAGGAGAAGACATTAAGAAGACAGAATGAGGAGAGAAGAACCAAAGCAATGGAGTGTCATTGGAGCTGAGGGAAGAGGACAGTTGAAGGCAAGGAAAGGTTCGTTCTTTTTTTCCTCTGCCCTTTTGTGTATATTCGTTCAGTCTTCATTCACCACACATTTAGTAAACGCCCGCTCTATGTCAGGTATTGTGAGACTTGCTGGAGACACAGCAAGAAACACTGGTGGTGAAAAGAGTGTGGTGTGGAGGGAGGAGGCTGTGGGGGCGGAAAAGCAAATGTAGAGATTATAAAGCTTTGCACAAATGACATTTAGTCACCAAAGCCATCAGTGTATTGTAGCACCAAAAAGAGCATAAACTAATCAAAGACAGCATTAGAAGATTGCTTAATGCATATATAAAGCATATAATGAAGTTAATCTAATATTTAATTATATTTATGTTTACCATAAATATACTTTTCCTTACATTTGTTTCTAGAGTATTTATGTTTGCCATAAATATGCTTTTCCTTACATTTGTTTCTAGAGTATTCTGAAGTGCAAATAAAATGACCTCTGGAAAACAGCCATAGCAAAAAGCAGGTGCTCAGCCTCAGCAACTATGATTGTTGCATTAGATGATGCACGAGGAGGCTGTCCTATGCTCTGTAGGCTCTTTAGCCTGATCCAGGGCCCCTTCCCACTAGAGCCTAATGTCAATCTCCTCACCTTCCCTCCCTGAGGCTTGACATTCAGAGATGTTGCCAGATATTTCCATATGAGCCCAGAGGGGAGGGCAAAATTGTCCATGGTTGACAACTACCAGCCTGAAGTAAAAAATCCACAATTAAATAAAAGTAATCTGTTGGATAATGGAAACTAGCTAAAATCATGGTGGAGGGTAAGTCCTTCAACTTTTGATAGCTAAAGGAATTGAATTTAATTTGTTTTTCAGGTAAGACTCCATTCGTAGTGTGGAGATGGGAAGCGGTAGGTGGTTGTTGGGAGGCTGAGACATCTTGCCTCTTGTGACTCTTCATTTCCAGTATATGATTTTCCAGATTTCCATGGATGTCAACATGTAGCTGGTAGGCCAAGGAAGAGAGTGTGGAACCACACAGGTAGTATTTATGCACCAGGTCTGAAGAGAAGTCTATTAACTAAAATAGAATTACATTTCCACAGTAATGAAGACTGAGAAGTGTTGCTGCACTGTGAACCCAGAAGGAAAGGGAAATGTGCTTCATGAACAACTAGCCAGTCAGTGCCAATAAGCCACAATTAGCTTGGACCTCAAATGTCATTTTGTCCTTAATTATCAGATTTGAGTGTCTACATGAGTCGAATTGATAAAACTGTTAGCTAAGTCTCCATATGTCTTATTGCCATGTGCTGACACTGTTTGTTTGTTTTTTTATTGATTTTGTTTATCTGAGAGTGAGAGTATGAGCAGGGGTGAGGGGCAGAGGGAGGAGTAAGCTCTCCGCCCAGCAGGGAGCCCAGTGAGTGGCTCTGTTTCAGGACCCAGATCATGACCTGAACCAAAGGGAGAGCTTAACCAACTGAGCCACCCAGGAGCCCCTGCTGACACCACTGCACTGGAGTTGGGAGTTTTGTTTCGGTTGCTAAAGGAAGGCAACAAAACAAGTACGGGCTTCTCTGCCAAATGACACACACTTAATATGCAAACAATTTTATAAGCATTTGGGCAAATAAACACTGCTGACCTTCAGAGAGATGCAGGATAGAATGTTAGGTGTTATGACTAAAATCATAGATCGGATGGGAACTTGAACACACAGCCAGAGTTATGCCAGGAAAGCAACATGGCTGACTCTTGATATTGGGGTGAATATACTTACTCCAGGTCTATAACGCTGTAGCTGAGACTCATGAACCCATCCATCATCAACAAAACAAAATAGCCTTTAATAAAATCATCTGTGATGAAACTCACTGAGCTCTGATGAAACTCTCTGAAATCTATGACTCACTTGAAAAATAGAATAACAATTAGTTTGCATCAAACAGCATTAGTGAAGCACACTTCTCAAGCTTACTTTTTATTCTTTCACTATTCTAATAATTGTCGTCATTTAACTAATAAGCGAGGCAGTACTTGTACTACCTAGATCTCAAATCTAATTTCTCAGCACTGCAGGGCCAGAGGAGCACCCTCAGGGAAGCAGAGGGCACAAAGTCGTGCAAGATCTACATCCACCTCAGCTCAGGGCACGTTGAGTGAGGGGCTCTCCCAACCACCTGATAGGCTTGACGATAAATAGGCATGTCTTCCATGTTGGACCTTGTAGCACATTTTTCTTAGAAACAATATCGTGATTTGTTGCCTAGGCTAGTTGCAGAATCTACACTGTCTATAATGTAAGCAAGATACAAAGTTATTCCAGGAAGAGTCTGGATGAACCCATAAATAGTACTAAATTCTTTTTGTTGGATTTGGAGGCAACATGATGTGGTAAGTAGCAGCTGGGGCTCATAATAACTAACTCATAGAATTGCCGGATGCATTAAAAAGACAGCAAATAAAAGACATCTGGCAGCAAGTATGTACCATGAAGGTTGGTTCTGTGTCATTCCATTTTCTTCTTTCCTTCCACCTGAATGCAATTACTTTTCCTTACATTTGTTTCTAGAGTATTCTGAAGTGCAAACAAATGACCTCTGGAAAATAAAATAAAAATGTATCCTCCTCACGGTACAGGCCTGTTCAGAACAAAAATCAAGTTAAAATACATACTCAGAGCAGCAGTGATAAGAAATGAGCATAAATTATCAGCATGTAGCTGAATAATCTTTACAAGTATGTGAAGCTAGAAGGCACTTTGCCTCGGACATGATCTTAGGTCTTTACAAAAATGTCAACAGCAGTTGGCACAGCATTTTTCTTCTATGTATGGACTTTTTTCTGAGCTACTGCAGTGGCCCAGCAAAATAAATCCTATAATGAGGGGAGGCCAGGGTGGAGCAGGCATGGCTAGCTGACCACCAAAGACAGGTTCCCTGCTCCTGAAGGGTAGAGCTGTTGCTGTCTGCCTGTCTCTTTGCTTTCAGGAGGAGTCATGTGACGAGTTCTAGGCAATGGTGTGAGTGAAAGCAAAGCTTAAGACAAAAGCATACTAAAAATGTGATAAACAAAACCCAGAAGAGATGTCAAGAATAAAGAACACCAACAGTAGAAACAACATTCCTGTAACTCAGGTGGGATGACTTTGATCCTTTCAATGCAGTTAAAGCCTTTATAACCCCCCAAAGAAAACAACAGTTAAGGATACATTTCATTTGTTAAGATTAATGTGGTAATAAAAAAACTTTCAAACCAAACAGCCAGTGTTAATAAATAAAAATTAGAAAATTATAGTTCTTTCCTCTGAAAGAAATAATATTCCCAAAGAAAAAGAATGGATCTCTTAGAATTTTTGTGGGAGATAAACTCTGAAATCATCATTGCTAGTATAATTCATTCAGAACTTTTACAAAATAAAAGAATGTCAGGTGAGTTATTTTCCCTATCCCAATGTTATTTTTGGAGACTTTTGCAGATAGGAGAAACAACAGAGAGAAAACATTGCCAAGAATTTTGACACAACAAAGACTGAAGAAAAAAATGTTGAGTGAATTCAGCACATTAGGAAGTTTTAAAACTCAGAATCTAGAGCTATTGTTTAGTGCACTGAGAAAATTTATAAAAACAATTTTGAAATTCTGAGAGCAAAAGAAATCTGGACTATGTTATCACTATTATTTTTCTCCTGCTGTTTCTCTATTCTCCCACAGTCTCCCAGTGTATTAGTGATATTATATGAATATAATATGAAAGCAGTTTAAAATTATAGAAACAATAAATCCTTTTGTTTCGTTTTCTTTGCTTTTCTGAATATTTTCGAAACCTCTATATTCTAAGAACAAAGTGTTTACATACATGTATTAAGAGTATTTACTGGGCGCCTGGGTGGCTCAGTGGGTTAAGCCGCTGCCTTCGGCTCAGGTCATGATCTCGGAGTCCTGGGATCGAGTCCCGCATCGGGCTCTCTGCTCAGCAGGGAGCCTGCTTCCTCCTGTCTCTCTGCCTGCCTCTCTGCCTGCTTGTGATCTCTCTCTGTCAAATAAATAAATAAAATCTTTAAAAAAAAAAAGAGTATTTACTACCGTTTTTAATGAATGTCCACATTTTAAACTTTATCTTAGAATTCCTTGTCTAGTAAATTTTTGTTAAGACTTAAGTGTTTATTGAGTCAATATTAATTTGTTGAATGACTTTAAAAATGAACACTGAATAGTGGCCCAGACACTTTTTGAGAAGTAGGTAAAGTGAACTGATTTTTTTCCAGGATGATCCAAATGGATAACAGAAATATGATTGTTGGAGTGTCTGGGTGGCTCAGTTGCTTGAGTTTCTGACTCTGGATTTCAGCTCAGGTCATGATCTCAAGATCCTGAGACTGAGTCCCCCCATTCCGGCTCCGTGCTCAGCAGAGAGTCTGCTTGAGGATTCTCTCCCTTTCCCCCTGCCCCTCCCCCCATCTCTCAAATAATAAACAAATAACATCTTTTTCTAAAAAAAGAAACATGATTGTTGCTTGTGACTAATGAAACCCTTGTGCACGTGGGTGATGTGGGTGAGGGACATCATGAAGACAATCTTTGTACCCCAGAAAACCCTGCAGAAGGACTCTCAAGTCAGTCTGGAAACAATAAAGAATAGAGAAGGCATAAACCGATCATTTCATTGACTTTTATTTTTTGTTGAATTATATTTAGATATGTTTTGGAAGTTTCCTCTCATCACCTTCTTTGAAAATCCTTCTTTTTTGCTTCTTGACCTCTTTCTCACTCTATTCTTCCTCATCTTCCCTGCTGTGTAGCTCTTCACATTGTGTCAGTCTTTGGACAAATTCATTATGACCAACAAAACTTAGATGTGGTGTGCTAAAGATTTTCTGTCCTAATATCTGCAGTTTTTTTCAGCTCTTGGAAAAAGTTCGTTGAGATCACTTAATCTTGAAACCCGCTGAACCCTTTAAAACATTTACTGAGCCCAAATAAAGGATGAAGAATAGGAAATAAGATGTAATTGACCAAGATGTAATTGACCAAGATCACACCCGACGGGTTGCCAGTATGTATTTAATCTCACTGGTCTGCCAAGTCAATGCTATGGTGCTCTCCTTTGCCAATTCCAGCTAAACCTTTACAGTTCGGAAATACCTGGATTGACCACCGGGTTTATCAAACTGACATGACTGATAATGGCAACCCTGTAGCAAACTGAAGACAAACGGGTTCCCATCCTCCTTGTTCCCCATAATCTGATTTGCAGATTCTGCTTCTTCTGTGATGACTATAGCTTGCCATTATTGTTCGTTATTTTGTTGAACCATGGAATTCAGCTCTGATCAACTGATAGGAGTAAAGAGTCAGTCAAATAGTCACACTATTGCATTAATTACTGACATTTTTGGAGATATTCCTAGTTCTCCAGGGTGAGCTGGCAGCACCCCATGTCCATAGAAGGCTCAATAGCCTCTGGGATAAATGTCATTCTTGGGACCTAACAGAAAAGCTTTAAATTGAAGCTCCAAGTGAAAAAGAGAGGTCCACATTGTGTATTCAGTATTACTGTATGTCTCTTACATCAATCTCCCTGCTTTGGGAAGGAATTAACCAAGAAGTCTCTTATCTCCTCAGGATCAGGTATGATTTCCAGGTCCTCATCTCCAGGAAATCTCTTTCCAGTCACTCTTGAAATTTGAACTGAGTTTATCCCAGCATTTTTGGTATATTATGCCCATGAACCCCTCCTAGTCTGGATTTTTGGTGTTCTTTTCCCTCCTTTCTATTTATCCATTCATTTGTTTATCCAATAAGTAGTCAATGAACATTTATGTCATAGGCGGAATAGATATTAGACTTTGTTCCTTGGGTAGAAAATAACAACACACATTGTCAAAAGCTCTGGACAGCCAGAGTGTGGTCTAGGATCTATAAAGAACGGCTTTGCATTCATTCCACAGGCTTGAACCTACTAAGTGCAAACTGACCAGAGGTAGCCTTTTCAAGTTACTTTTATCTAATGTAGATTTTTCAACACAGGATTAGCTGATGTAAACTGTTGAATCTAGGTGAGTGCCTACAATAGTTCATTGGTCTCCTTGTAGAAATAGATTCTCCCTCTCCCTCTCTCTCTCTCTGTCCTCCATCAGTGACTGCCTTGACCTTTGCTGTGGATTAGATTTGGCTTTCAAGATCAAGCACCTCCTGCCACAGACTCAATATTTCAGTGTCAATGAGAGGAAGGACAGCAAGTACTGCTGTCATGGAATGCAGTGTCATCAAATTATGAAAGCTAGGGGCTTTATATTTAGTAAACCCTAGTATGTTGATCCTAGATGTGTTTAATGCACACGTGGGCTCTGCTACACCCACTTATCTGGCTGGCTGATTTACCTCTACAAGGTCAGCTGACCCCCATCATACTGATACTGATGTAGTGCCCTTCACTGGGTGTAGCCCTATGGGTTGGGACTAAGATGCTGTGCTTAGAGCTGGGACTTAGACTCAAAATTTACATAGATGTGTGCATGTATGTATACTCACATACTACATACATGAATTTAAGGTATTTTATTTCTATCAAAAAGGTCACATTTAAATAATGGATTATTTTGTAGTGGAATTTTTGGCAGAAGAAGGGAGATATTTTGTAGCAGTTGACCATTCTTAATCCCCTTTAAGTGCACTCTATCCCAAAGGTCTAGTCTTTTATTTTATAAAGGGTCTGAATGAATTATACTAGCAATGATGATTTCAGAGTTTATCTCCCATAAAAATTCTAAGAGATCCATTATTCTTCTTTGGGAATATTATTTCTTTCAGAGGAAAGAACTATAATTTTCCAAATGTTATTTATTAACACTGGCGGTTTGGTTTGAATTTTTTTTTATTACCACATTAATCTTAACAAATAAAATGTCCACATTTTAAAATTACATTTTCAGTCTAGCCACAAGCATAGGGCCAGTGGTAACATTGCTGTCTTTTCTAGTTGAGGTTAAATTTAAGAGTTTCAGGTGTGTTTGTCCTAACTGAGATTATTTTAGAAATTCTTCCAGCTTAACACAGTTTTATGTACATTTTTCCAAATACTTTTCATTTTAGTCATTATGTTGAGATAACTATGATCCACATTTTCCCTCTCATTTGGTGAAACGTCAGGTGATCGTTCCAATAAAGAGGGGCTTTCTAAGGGGCTCAAGCTCAGGAATTTGATTTGCCAAAACTAAACGTGCTATGATTTAAAAAGTCTAGGATTGCTTGCTTCAGAATGTGAAATTAGCAAGTATAAGTGAACCTACTGTAATCGAGAAAAGTATATCCCACTTCCCTTCAATTCTATTTTTCTTACGACTCTTTTCAGAGAGAACAATGGAAATGTACAGAGCAAAATGGACTCTTCTGCTTTTAACGTCTTTACACCCCTCCCCCTGTTTGTTTAACTGGTAATTCAGAACACTTTAAGGTAGCATTTCTGAGTGTTCCATGGAACACAAGTCTCACAAAAGTTACCTCATCAAAAATGTACTCTCATCAACTCAGTGTAAAAATTATTCAATAGTCTATCCTGTCTGGAGATTCACAATATACATTACCATCTGGAGGCTCTGAAAGAATGTACTGTAATAAAAGAACATTCTTAATTTTACCTAACCCAGCATTGCCTGGTCTGCAAGTATATCTATTAATACCCGTGAAATGTACTTTACGAAATATTGACAAAGATTTTTATAACTACTTAACCCTTCAATATTTCTCCTCTGCAGAGAATGGAGGCATTGTCAGTAGATATATGGACTTTGGACTCAGATGACTTGGGCACAAACTTCGATTCTGCTATTTACTGATTGTGTGACCTTGTTCAAGTGCCTTAACCTCTGTAAATGTCAGTCTTCCCATGTCTAAGATGGGCATCAAAATAGTACCAACCTTATAGAGTGGTTGGGAAGACTCAACTAAAAACTTCTATAATGTACTTAGTTAGCACGGTGCCTGGCACATAGAAAGCTCTCAAATTTTTTATAATTTTTATTGAATCATTACTGTTAGAGATGGCCTGGGGTTTATACCTTAGCTACTCATGAACATTCAAGTCACTGCTGTGATTTCTGTCTTGCCCTTGTCATTCAGAGGCAACCGGATTTACACAGATAATAGATCTCCCAACAGGCCAGCTTTCCACATCTGGCATCAGCTGCAAACATGATCTACACGTCAAAGTCTAAGGAAGCCAATCTCACTCGGAGGCCAACTGCAGAGATGAGTTTATCTACCCCAGTGTAGTTATTTATCTTCCCTGTGTTCTGTCCTTTCAATCCTTTCCCTTTCTGCCTCCTTTTTTTTTTTTTTCTTTCTTTTTCTTTTTTTTTCTTTTTCTTTTTATGCTCTTCAGCTCCAGGACCACTTTGGCTAATTTCATGTTCCCTCCCTCTTCCATCCGGACTGAACGGATTCAGAGTTACTTGGCATTGCTTTGCTAATCCAGCAACTCAACAAATATTCACGGACTACCTCAGTGGTCCTTGAATTTTTATGTATCCCTTTGCGTGTCCAAGTCCAGGGTATGACTTTGGTAAAGGCAGAGTCTGAATGTTTATGTAATGGGAGGGGAAAAAAAAACAAAAAGAAAACACTTCGCTTCCTTGGCTAGCTACCTGATGAAAAGGCTGAAATCTAAGAAGCCCTGTGGTTAATTAAGAGAGAGAGACTGTGAGCACAACAGGAAGGAGCCACAGACCCAGTGGCAAAGGTTGAGTTTTTCTATCGCAAGCACACTTCTTCCCCAGAACGGTCTCTCCCTGAAAGCTGCTGACAGGGCTTTGGCAAAGTCTCACCCTCCCGCTCCCTGATCAGCTAAGCCCTATTTTATGTTTAACTCACTCCTGAGGAGGAGGGGAAGGGTGGGGATGCGGTGTTTATAAGGAGCTGCGACAGTATTCTCGTCAGTCCTCTTCCTCCAGCTCAGCCTCCCCTCTGGAGCCCTTATCCCATCCCCTTGTTTCCGCGTCCCTCCTTGAGTGGCTGGTGGGGAACGTGAATGGAGAGGAAAGAGGCAGGAAGCCAGAGGGGGGTGTGAGAAAAAACGAAAACAGGCTGCCAAGCCAGGGAATTCCTCCCAATTTGAAAAGGAAGTCAGCTGACCTTCATTAGTTAGGTAAATTTAACAACCTTTTATGCGTAATATTTGACTTTGGAAACAAAAATGAACTTTGCGGAGGAAGAGGACGCTAAGAGGTACTGCATTAAAACGAAACATGTGGCCATAATCTGTGTGGTGGTGGTGGCAGTGGGATTAATTGTAGGACTTTCCGTGGGCTTGACCAGGTGCAGCAGCTCCACGGGGGACGCCGGGCAGGGCCCAGCTCCGGTTCCCTCTGAAGCTCCTTCCCCGGAGAGCCCACCGGAGGACCAAGGGGTCTGCCCTGCCGGAGAAGACGAAAGTGGAGACTGGAAAAACTTCAGGCTGCCGGACTACATCAACCCATTGCACTACGACTTGGAGGTGAAGCCTCTGCTGGAGGAGGACACGTACACAGGCAGCGTGACCATCTCCATCAACGTGAGCTCGCCCACCCGGTACCTGTGGCTGCACCTGCGGGAGACCAGGATCACCCAGCTCCCGGAGCTGAAGAGGTCCTCCGGGGAGCAGGTGCCAGTCAGGCGGTGCTTCGAGTACAAAAAGCAGGAGTATGTGGTAATGGAGGCAGAAGAAGAGCTTGCCCCCGGCAGTGGCGAGAATGCCTACCTCCTGACCTTGAAGTTCGCAGGCTGGCTGAACGGCTCGCTCGTGGGATTTTACAGAACGACGTATGAGGAGGACGGACAAATCAAGTAAATATTCATTTTTGTTTTATTTACCCTCAGCTCACATATTTGCTTTCCATTTCTCTCCCTTTCCTTTTCACTTTCCACCTTTTAATTGTTTTGTGGTCTGTTATCTAAACCTGGTTTCAATTCTGCCTGTCTGCCTGGGGGACAAAAACTCTTTGCCCTGTGGTATTTTCAAAGCCTATGGGAAAACCTGAATGTACAGAGTGAGCTTCATGGAGTCCAAAGAATCAGCGTAAGTCTTTAATTTCATCAGGAAAAATCATAATGTACTACATCCTGTCAGAACGCTGAAACTACTTACAGAAACTACCTCCGGTTTTTAAAATACATGTGTTTAGTAAATTTCACTGCCACGGTCCTCCATTATATGACAATGATTTAAAAGTGAACTTTAAAAAAATATATTACACTAGGGCGCCTGGGTGGCTCAGTGGGTTAAAGCCTCTGCCTTTAGCTCAGCTCATGATCTCAGGGTCCTGTGATCAAGCTCCGCATTGGGCTCTCTGCTCAGCAGGGAGCCTGCTTCTCTCTCTCTCTCTCTCTTTCTCTCTCTCTCTCTGCCTACTTGTGATCCCTGCTGTCAAATGAATAAATAAAATCTTTAAAAAAAATTACACTAAATTTAAGAGAAAGTCAGTAAATGTCCATTATAATTTTGAGTCTTTTAGTGGAGAAGGGATGTTGAAAGTGTATGTAAAATCCATAGAATTGTCTTTGTGTCTTTATCTAGGAAGGAAGGCAGAAGTCTGTCTTTCTTGTACAGCCAGAACAATGATCCACACATAAGCTTTTAATAAACACTCATTGAGTTCACACATTAGTGGCAGCGTATGGATAACTCTTTGGGCTTATTGTCCATCATACAATATGCGACGGTAATGCTAAGCCTTTTGCAACATAAACGATATATCAAGTAATTGAGGATATAAAGATATATCAAGTAATTAATATATGTCTTTTTGCATTTCTGTGTCTAGCAAAGATGGTTACTTGCCTTGACAATCTATCAGTTGCTATTAGTAGAACTATGTTAAGGCATAAATTCTCTCAATGAATTAAAAAAAAAAAACACTTCACTCTGTGGTGTGGGTCTTGCATCAGGAAGGAAGGCTACACTGAGGTATCAGTGAACTTGAAATTGCTTTGACCTTTGCTTATGTGGATTCTTGACAGGCAAATCATTAAGAACCTTAGTGTCCGGGCGCCTGGGTGGCTCAGTCATGAAGTGTCTGCCTTTGGCTCAGGTCATGATCCCAGGATCCTAGAATCCAGCCATGCATAAGGCTCCCTGTTCAGCGGAAAGCCTGCTTCCCCTTCTCCCATTCTCCCTGCCTGTGTTCCCTCTCTCACTGTCTCTCTATCAAATAAATACAATCTGTTAAAAAAAAAAAAAGAGAGAGAGAGAGAAAAGAAACCTTAGTATCACAGTTCAGCAATATGAGTCTGGGGCCAGCTCACTGAATATCCCTTCCCTATGTTGTTTTAAGCATCTTACAGAGCAAAGTAAAGCTTTTGGTCAAAATTCTTCCCATTGTTTGCCAGAGAGACCCAGGGACTAAAATGAAATGTTTAAGTACCCCTATATTACTGTAGGATACACTAACAAACTGAATCGAAATGATAGTTTGAAAAAATACTTGAAGGGAACAGGCTCATATACTGTATCTCTATCTTAATATCACTAGCAATAAAACAGTCTTTATTGTTGACATACTTTTTTGTGTTTATAAAAACTAAAAATAATGAAAGCATGGAAAGTTATAAAGAAGGAAAATCAAAAGAAACTATAAAGAGAAACTTCACATCCAATGGTAACTTCGGTTACATGTTAATAAGTGCTTTTTTAGGCAATCAAATTATAATTATACAATGTCTATGTATTTGTTTATATACCTTTTTGACTTCATATAAGGATTTCCTCTCATTCTGCCATATTTTCAAGAATCTGATTTTAAAAGGCTGTGCGCGGGGCGCCTGGGTGGCTCAGTGGGTTAAGCCGCTGCCTTCGGCTCAGGTCATGATCCCAGGTCCTGGGTTCGAGCCCCACATTGGGCTTTCTGCTCAGCAGGGAGCCTGCTTCCTCCTCTCTTTCTGCCTGCCTCTCTGCTTACTTGTGATTTCTCTCTGTCAAATAAATAAATAAAATCTTTAAAAAAAAAAAAAAAATAAAAGGCTGTGCGTGAATGCACTGTTAATTTTTAAAGACCTGTTTCCTAATACTGGATATTTAAATTGCTTTCAGGATTTATTAGAATAAAAGCATCAGAAAAGAACATAGTTGGAACAAACCTTTAAGTATACATCTGTTTACTTCCTTATGTTAGGTTATATTCAATAAAATAGAATTGCTGGGTCAAAGAGTACAAATATATCAAGAAACTTATAACATTTATTTTGTTTACTTCATAAATAACACACATTCACTCCAGAAAACTTGGAAAACAGAGAAAATTGTATCCCTGAAGTATAATCATTATTAATATTTAGGTAGATATTCTTCCAGTATTTTTCTGAATACAGATGAAGATGGCATTGTGTTGGACATTGTATTGTATAACATGTTTTTACGATATATCAACACTTTAACATGGTTGGGTAGATGATTTAATGGATACATGATAGTCTATCATATGAATATAATGTACTTTATTCCACTTTTCCATTAAATTTGGACATTTAAGTGCCTCCTACTTTTTACTTTTTTTATAAACACCTAGGAAAATATAACAACATTCTTATAAAAATATGTATAACATTTTCCAATAATTCTATAGGAAAATTCCTAGGGCATTGGCCCAAACTGCATACGTGTGGATGCATGCAATTGTGTTTATGTATACAGGTATATACATATGTATATATGTGCATGCACCTATGTGTGTCTCCAAACTGACTTTCAAAAATATATCCCAAATTACATTTCTACAAATAATGAATAAAAGTGCCTATTTCTCTGAGCTTCACTAAGGATTTAATGAGTTTTTAAAGCATTCCCAATTTGGGAGAGAAAGGCATAATATGAGGAAAAATATCCACCTTCAAGAGATTCTAAAAATTCATTAGTTGAACTGAAGACAAGTCAAAACTTTCAAGTGATTATTGCAAAGTCTTTAAAATTGTTCCTTGGGTTGAGACAGTAGGCACTTCATCTGAGTAAAGCCACCAAATTATAAAAATTCTATACACGGGGCACTTGGGTGGCTCAGTGGGTTAAAGCCTCTGCCTTCGGCTCAGGTCATGATCCCAGGGTCCTGGGATCGAGCCCCGCATTGGACTCTCTGTTCAGCAGGGAGCCTGCTTCCTCCTCTCTCTCTCTGCCTGCCTCTCTGCCTACTTGTGATCTCTGTCTGTCAAATAAAATAAATAAAAATCTTTAAAAAAAAAAAATCTCTCTCTGCCTGCCTCTCTGCCTGCTTGTGATCTCTCTCTGTCAAATGAATAGATAAAATCTTTAAAAAAAAAAAATTCTATACACTACAGGAAGGCCAAAAAATATGGAAGAAGATTCCATTAGTAAATTTCTCTTATGGACTTTACACGTTTGAGAAAGCATTATATACTTAAATATATAGTATTCATTTGACTCTGAATTATTTTACTGTACCAATAAATTTTACCATAAAATACATATACTTGAGAGCTGATCTGAAAAGTGGCCGTCCTAATGGCTGGCCAGCAAATACCGAGTTACAGAAGACTGGTGAGGGAGGCAGGCTCAGGTGGGTTCTCCTGGAGGACTGGTCACCCTGAGCTCAGCAGCTGTCCTTGGTAGCAGTTGAGGCTCTCAGGTTACCCAGCACGCGGCTACTGCTGCCCTGTACATGTGGTTTTGAAACAGTTCTGCACATACTCAGTAACCTCATTTAGGCTAAATGGAACACTCTTTGTTTTTCTTGTTATGAAATATTTTAAGCATATAAGGAGAGTCCATTGTTCTTTTTTTTTTTTTTTTTGCAAGCCCATAAATAACTTTTTTGACAGTGCAGGTCTGTGGGGGTTCTCATCCCCAGCACCCACGTAAGGATGCAGGAGTGAATTTACTGGGAGCAGCATTTTCTTTCCTATTACATGGTGAGCTGCGTACTATTTGATGCTGATACAATTTAAAATGCCATCATAGCAATACATTTTTAAGCGTGCAGTCAAAGTATATTTCCTGACACTTCTGTAAAATTCAACTCCAGGGCTGAATATTCACAGTTGCCTGTTATCATCAGGATGTTACCGTTGCAAACACAACGCAAACTAAACATGAGTGTGCTCAGTAGTAACCAAAATTATTTGATTCCTGCAAATACAACCAGGACTTGACCTTGAACTTCAAAGGGAGGAGTCAACTCTCTGGGCTTCTTATCCTTAAAATTTAGAGGCAAGAGGGGAGTTGGAGAAGAAGGTAGGGCCAGGTTAGAGCTCCCTGGCAATGACAGCCGTATCATCTTGCTGGGGACAGAGTTGTACTGAGGCTTAGGACTAGAAAGTCTGAGAAGCTTAGAAGTTGCTTCCCTACTCTGGTCTGTTCCTTATGATTGGAAGAAGCCACTTCTAAAAGGATTGGAAGTTTTGGAGTGTTTTTCTGCCCACACCACCAATACACTCCACACTCTCACTGTGTTCTGTAGCATTTCCAGTTGCTCTCTTCCCAAGCAGAGTTCCCCTCTCCTCACATCTCCAAAGTGCATACTATTTTCTTCTCTCCAAGGGCTAGCATTTCCTTCTCAGTGTTTGGACTACCCTTACACAGCATTTTCCAACTTGCTATTTCACAGAGTTCCAGTTGTATAGGATATTAATAGCTATTGCCAGAAAAAAAAAAAAAGCAGGGGAGGGATTTTGTGGCCAAATTCATTTGGGCAAAAATACTAAATATAAAAATGATGTTTCTTTCTTCCTTCCTTTTTTTTTTTAAATGATGGGACTTCTGAGAGACTTTTATGTAATACCCATTCTGAACCTCTAGAGGCTACCATGAATCTCTGGAGTATGCAGTTTCCCAACTGTACAAGACTGTGGAATCTTCCATGGTTGGGAGTTGGGCTGTCCCTCTCTTGCTCACTAACTAGCACAGTGAATACTTAAATATTGCTGAATGAATGTAGAGAAACATTTTCACATACAGGCTCTCACATGACTAATGTCCTCTGGTACATGCTGGGATATGCTACAGAGTCCCAGCCCTTTTCCCATTGAGGAGCCCAATTTCCACCAATAACCTCTCCATCTTCCCACTCAGTCAGGATGGACATTTTTTCCTTGGTTCCTTTTCTCCCCATCTCCTTTAATGGAAGAGGAATTGATAAAAATCCTTTTTTTTTTTTTTTTTTTTTTTACTTTGGGAAGCAGTCTTCATATTTTAAGGACTGAGAATCATTGGAATTAAGAGGAATTATAGGAATTTACAAGAAGGACAGATGTTTTCTAGTTTGGGTTTTCTGGGCGTTTACAGCATTGCTAGGATTGAAGCCAAATTCTGATACAATAGGGGAGTTGCAAAAGGCAACGGCAAGTAAGAACATAAAAGCAGGTAAAAAGGAAAGGCACTAAATCCAAAAAATAGAGCGAGGATAAGAAATTAGTTTGTAGAAGAGGTTTATATGGAGAGGCTAGCTAAATATAACTCTGGAAAACCTGTCAGGGAAAAGAAAGAAAGGATAGCCAATGGCAGGCTTGTAGGAAAAATTAACCGGTGCCTATTTAGGTGGATGGTGAAGGAAAGAGCTAAATCCATGTGTGGGTATATGGGAGATACTGCAGTGATCCTGGAGAGAGAAGATGGGATCAGGTAGGATGGTGATTTCAGAGCAGTCAGAAGAGGACAAAATGGAGAAAATAGGAGGTAACATGGTCAAGATTTGCAGATTAACTGACTGCAGGAAAGGGGTGTGTTAGTTATGGACATAGATTGGCCCAGATATCGGATCTGATAGCTCACACAGTTACCTGATCCTGGAAATAGAAGAGAAGAACCATGTTTAGGAGGGAAGGTCATGAGTTTGTTGTCAGATGCCTGTCAGGCATCCAGGAAGACACGTCCAGTAGGCATTTGGATAAATAAGTCTGAAGCACAAGGTTAGGGCTTATGAGAAAGATTAGGAGTCAAGTGGAAGCACAGCAGGAGGGAAACCAGTGAGATGGTCTTAGTTAATGTTCACATGTAGGGATCTGTATACTCATTGGTGGATTTGAGCTTGACATTTGAGTTGTATGTCAGTTTATTCATTATATTCTCAGATTGATATGTTGAGTTATCAGTTTAAGAATAGATTTTTTGTTTGTTTTTGTTTTTGTTTTTGTCTTGTTACAACTTGTTGCTGGAAGCTTGGGAATTTCTTTTATTTTGGAAGCAAGGGAAAAAAAGGAAATTTAACTTGATCTTGAACGCCATTATATAGAAAAAAATCAACTGGAAAATAAATTTAAATGATTAAATGGTTCATTCAAACCACCACAGAAATATGCTAGGGTCTGGGGCACCTGGGTGGCTCAGTCAGTTAAGCATCTGACTCTTGGTTTCAGCTTGGGTCATGATCTCAGTGTCCTGGGAACAGAGCCCAACACTGGGCTCCCTGCTCAGTGGGGAGTCTGCTTCTCCCTTTCCCTCCCCCTCCCCCTTGTTCACACACACGTGCTTTCTTTCTCTCTCTGTCTCTGTCAAGTAAATATATCCTTAAAAAAATACACTGGAGTCTGAATAATCTAGATGGGTTTTCTTGCATCAGTCAGCTCCCCTGCTTAATTCTGGAACCCTTTACTTAGTCTGCACAGACTCTTAGCAATTGTGGGTGCCTCCCCTCCATCAAATGGCCTTTGTTTAAGATTTTCACCCAGACCTTGCCCTTTCTTTTGCTGGCTTAAGTTACTAAATTGCTGAACATAGCCCGAGAATCTTCATTGGAAACAGTGCACCAGATGATTTATGAGGTAATCAAGTAATTCTTTTCAAAGTTGACTCAGAGTCAACTTGGTCTGTGACTTGCATCCTCACCTCCTCTTTTTCCAGCTTTCTCTAAAGTCACCTTGAATTGATGTGCTCAGAGAAGTCAGAGGGATTTCTTTCCTTTTGTAAATTAATAAGCTACACAGAATTGTATTTTTAATGTACTGGGTTTAGTAAGTGACTTATTAACATGACATAGGGAGGCCCCTATGGAAAAATGGTTGAGCTCAGCACATTTGCCTGGGATTATAATTATTCAGGACATGCTCAGGAGTCACTCCTGAACATGCTGTGCTCTCAGCCAGGCTTTTCCCATTAATTTGCAGCACAACGCATCCAATTCTAAAAAGCAGACGTTTTAATTGTCAAATAAAACCTCCCCAAAGAAGTTATGTTCTAAAGTTGTTTTGCATCTCATATACTTTGTTTTAAAATTTGTAAATGTTTGGAAAACTTCAGTAACTTTGGGTGGAATTTAGGATATAGAAATAGGGGCTTTTGAGTTATACAGGAGTTTGTGAGAAAAAAATCACAAGTTACCATTGAAAGATATCATTATATTGCCGATGGTATTTACACACTGAGTGCTTTTGTTACAGTACAGCTACTCCCGTTTAATGGATGAATTTTGGAGTCTGTTCATTGTGGAACATGCATTCACAGAAAGCATAGTTAGCCTTCTGAAGTCAAAGAAAATTGATGAGATGTATCCTAATCCTAGCATGTAAATGTAAAGGGAATTTCAAATATATTACTAGGTGTGGTCTACCCCTTCTCACCCCCACATAACCCTGGGAAGAGGCCAGATGTACTTTGGCAACCAGGTTTGATAAATCAGGACACTAAGAATCAGTATGCTTTGTGACTGGTACAAGATCACATTTTAAAGAGCTGAAGTAGGCTTGGAATCTAGGGATTTTTACTCTAAGAAGAGGGTTTTCCCCGGGGCATCTGGGTGGCTCAGTTGGTTAAGCATCTGACTCTTGATTTCAGCTCAGGTCATGATCTCTGGGAGGGATCCCAGGATGGAACCCCACATTGGGCTTCCTGCTCAATGGAGAGTCTGCTTCTCCCTCTGCCTCTTTGCCAACCCCCTCCCCCTGGTGTAGTATCTCTCTCAGATAACTGAATAAAATCTTTAAAAATGAAAAAAGAAGAGGGTTTTCCCCTCTTTCCCCCTCAAATCATATTGGCTCTGCACTCTTAAAAAAACAAACAAACAAACAAAAACAACAGTACATATGTGATAACCCTTCTGGTTGTTGAATGGAACTTTACCTACATCAATTACTGTAATTGAGCGGGACTTGGTGTGATTAATGTTCACTGACAGGACCACCAAGATGGACCAAACACATGACACAGACACAACACCGACACCGTTCTGTTCCATTTCCAAAGACAGTTTCCAAGATACTCTAATTTAGGGAGACAATTTTTGTGTACAATCAAGCACAACCTCTTTTTAAAGAGCTAAGGTGAGGAACCACTGAAAGTTCTCTCTGTTGGGTACTTGGGGGTATGAACTTTAGCACAGAGCAGAGACTGAAACAGAGCATTTGGAAACCTACCAGTGGCTCTTGCTTTGGAAAGTGGACTCCCACTTCCTCCTCACCCTGACCCTCCACCCTCTCTCTCAACCTCTCTGACTTGTGTGTGCGCGCGCGCACACACACACACACACACACACACACACACACACACACACTCTCCTACTCCCAAATTAGTTAGCTGGCTTATTTCCGAAGTGTGACTAAACTGAAACAGTCTTGCAGAGAGTGATTTTTCCTTTTCTTCTGCCTCTGGAAGAAACCAGAAGCCAGAAGAATTCAGAAGAAAAGGCAGCTGACTAAACATCAGGCTGGAGCTTGCTGGAGCTTTTTGTAAAACCTTAGTACCCTGGGAAAGTGTGCAGGTTTCTTTGTATCCTATGTGTTTGAGATTCTCTACAGTCTGCACAGTGTTAGAAACTTAACTGACTAAGCTGTTATCATCACAAAAACTAATCAGTAATGACTCTACAGAAGAATAAATTCTCGAGGCTCTTCTGGATCAGTTATCTTGAAAGAATTTCAAACTTACAGAAAAATTACAAGAATAGTACAAAGAACTCCTAGAAACATTTTACTCAGATTCACCAATTGTTAACGTTTTGTCCTACTTCCCCTCCCACCCCATGCCTCTGTCTCTTTGTCTCTTTCTCCCTTTAGAGTATTGGACACATTATTTCCCTTTCATCTTAACATTCAATATGTATTTTTTAAGTACAGGGACATTCTCCAACGTAAGCCTGGTGCAGTTATCAAAATCAGAAAATTTAACATTGATAATCATATAATTATCTAATCCATGGTTATAATCAAATATCATCAATTAACTCGAAAATGCCCTTCTGAGCTGTTTTTTCTCAGTCCAGGATCCAACCTGGATTCAAGCATTGCACTTAAGGTTATGCCTTTTTTAGATTCCTGCAACCTGGAACAGTCCCTTAGCCTATCTTTGCCTTTCACAACCCTAATATTTTTGAAGAGTACAGGCCAGTTATTTTGAGAATATGCCTCAATTTTAGTTTATCTGACTTTCCTCATGATTTAAAAATACAAGTTAAGCAGTTTTTGTCAGAAATGTCACAGAAGTGGTGCTGGGTCCCTCTCAGGAAATCCTATCAGGAGGCAGATGACATTGGTTTGTTCTGCGATTAGTGATGCTGTCATTGATCATTTGCTTCAGATGGTGCCTGACATTTTCTCCACTGCAAAGTTACAGTTTTTCTCGTTTTGAGTAATTTTTAGAGACATTCTTTGAAACTACTCAGATACCCCTTTCTTCATCAAACGGTCACCCTCTTGTTTTGGTATCCACTGATGATTTTTCTAAAGCCACCATTCCTCCTAAAATCACTAATAGGCAATCTACTGTTTAAAAAAAAAAGGAAAAAAAAAAAACACAAACAAACCCAGCTTTCCTTTCCTTCCCCCACCTCCCAATATACATACCAGAACAAGGATTCATGGATTCTTATTTTAGTCAGTGGGTTATAATTTTATTATTTATTTTGACATTCTAATTTCCCCAGATTTGACCTAGTCCACTCGAGCGGGCTTCTGTGTCCTTTGACTTGTTCCTATGATTCCTTGATAACTTCCTTCCTTTGGGGCAAAGTAAATTGTTCCAGGATCATCTTTGGACTTTTCCTGACTCATCACTGGAATCGGCCATTCCTCTAAGGAGTCTGGTTCCTTTTAGTAGAGAGTGGTATTTAGAAATCATCATCTGGGAATTCGATGTGCTCATTTGCTACAAGCTTGTCAGTGCTGCTAGTTCTGCTCAGCAGACAGAACTAGGAAATATATGTCTCAGTTTGGATTTTTTTAGTCATCTACCTATATCTACACAAAAAATCGTTGCATTTACACCAAACCCACAATTATAATTCAATACCAAGGGTACATTCTAGTCTTTCCCCTTTACAGGGTTGTAACTCTTTTCCCCAACAGTGAGAAGCCTGCCTTCCATTATCTTTATTTTTTTTCTTTCATTTGCTCAAGCCTAGAATACAGAAAAGGTTGTTTCTGAATTGCTAACTATACCATTGCAAAATACCACTTACTTGCTACAACTTAATGTTCATTTACAATGATTTTTTGGTAGAATTTATATATGTTAAACACACAAATCTAATGGACACAATTCAATGAATTTTGACAAATGCATATGTCTTAGTTACCCACAACCCTTATAAGATATAGATGTTTTTTCAGTCATCCCAGCAAGTTCCCTCCCTCAGTCAATTGTCTCCCAAAAGTCAGCCACTTTTCTGGTTTTAATTTTTACAGATCAGGTTTCTTGGCTGAGCATTTAGCAAGTAATTTTTATATCTAGGGAGTTTTGTTTTTTAAAGAAATTCAAAAATATTTTAAGTTCTTATAGATGGATGTTGACCTATGGCATATTATTTCCCAGATAAATTAATGTATATAATACATTCTTGAACCAAAATGAAATACAGATGCTTACCATGGCCCCTGCTGACCAGCTAAACTCTCCTGTGGTCCCAGTCCCTTTGGTTCACTGGACTTCAGCCACGCTGGACACCTTTCAGGTCTTCAACCATATTAAGTTCTTTTCCACTCTAGCAACTGGGCCTTTGCTGTTTTCTGCTAGAATACATTTTTCTTATGCTTACCCTGTATGGTTTTTTTTCATCATTCAAATCTCAGCAAAACATTACCTACTCCTAGAGATTATGCCTGAATCTTTTACCTAATGGAGCTCACAATTTTTCCTAGGTTCTTCTCTGTCGCTTCCCCTGTTTTATTTTCCATATATCTCTCATCACTCTCCTGATGTGTTTATTTAGTCTTTGTTATTTCTTCAGCCCCTAGGATAAAGCCTGGCAAATGTGTTTGTGTGTGTGGAGCTAGGGCAGGGGAGGGGTATGGGAGGAAAGGGTTCAGTAAGAATTGGATGAAGGAAAGATCTAATGATTTAGCTTGGTATTCTTTTTCGTATACCCGAAGGACAAAATATTTTCCTCACTCAAATTGTTAATGAAAATGTCAACATTGCTTTCTTTCTTCCCTAATTTTTACTTTGCTTACTCTTCTAATGAGCAGATAGACAATAGCTTACAATGATATAACCACGTGTAAAAATATATGTTCTTTTATTTTTCTGAGCAGTTACTCAGAAAAGAATATTTCCACTTTGAAATGTTGGAAACATTAAACATCAACATTTTAATTTACATGAGCATTTGTCTAGTTAGAGCCATAAAAAAAAAAAAGCTGTCTCTTTTCAAAAGCAGGTTTTTAGCCTGGCCAAAGGTTGTTTCACCTAGGAGATTACTCAGAGCTTTTTGTTTGCGTGGAAATGAAATTGGAATTTGTCCCTGGTGCAACATAAATAAGAAAGAATGTGTCATGAGGGACAGGAGCTGGGGATTCTGGAAGATACTCCTCTGCTCTGTGACAGGACACAGCTGTTCCCTCTCACAAGGACAATTAGAAACAAGTCCTTGAGTTTGGCTTTGCGTTTACCTACTTGTTGCTCAATGGCTTTCGGGTAGAAAGAGTGATAGCTCCTAATTGGACTTATTTTTGCTTATCTATGTTTCACAGATTTTTAATTATGGCACCAAAATAGTAAATGATTCATACAAAAGATTGCAAGCAGTTTCCAGACATTCATTTCTTTGTTAACCTGAAAATTCCAAAAAGACCGTGACAACTATTTGATTGTTTTCTGGATGGAAGGTCATTTTAAGAAATGCAGTATAATCACCTAGTGGTTATAATTATATGCAGTTGTAATCACACAGTTGACTTTTTGTATAGGAATAGAAACACAAGGGCTGTCAGAAGAGGTGACGTGTATTTTGTTTGTGTGTTTGTTTCTAAGGAGCATAGCGGCCACTGATCACGAACCAACAGATGCCAGAAAATCCTTCCCTTGTTTTGATGAGCCCAACAAAAAGGCAACTTACACAATATCCATCATCCACCCCAAAGAATATCAGGCAGTTTCAAATATGCCAGTGGAGGTAAGCCCTTTATATACATTTTTGTTTATGCAGATTGTCTATTTATAGTATCAGGTAAGTTATCTTCTTTTGCTATGAGAGAACCCACTGAATTCTAAAATTAAACCTGCTCTCACAGTTCATTTAGAGGCCTGAAAATGCACTTTGGCAATCTCTCTTCTTTGATTTCTAAAAATCTCTAACCTCGCATATCATAGGTCAGAAAGCCATGGCTTGGCTCCAAACAAGAATTAATATAGTAGACACTCCTCAGATAGGCTGTGCTTAACTGAATGAATCCCCTAGTTCTAACAGACTAATAACCAACTCAATGAAGGAGAGGCTTTAAAATATTCCGGGACCCAGTCATTCTTCCTGCTTTTCAGTTGAATATAAGCCCAGTGTTTAAGATAGAGCTACTGCAAAAACCTATTGGAGGACAGAATCCAAGTCCAGGACAACCCATGCCCATAGATTTTCTAGTAAACGAGTATTGCTCATGAAATGTTAACAAAAAATAGGGTCCAGCAATTTTTGTCTATATAATTGCTGGCATAAGGCTTTTTCTCCTATTACCCTCAATCACAGAATGAGTAATGCAGCCAACTGAAGTTTCATTACCTAAAGATGAGGGTTATTGTACCTTATACCTATAATAAATGCACATATTGACATGTAAAAAGGTTGGGCTCATCCTTAGATAAAATGTCATCTACCTAATACCAGAAAAACATCTTGCCTAAGTTGTATCTCCCGTCTTTCTGATCTGCTATCTGAAATGTCATCATTGACATTGATCCCTTTTAATGATAAATATTCCTCCAAAAAGCATGAACCAAATAAAGCAAACCAAAGCTTTGAGAGGGTTAACAAGTAAATCACTGGCAGCTATCTGCACCTCCCAATGTGAATTCGTTTATCAGTTTGTTTTCTTCTGGTGTTGGTCACCCAACCCATTGAGTTTTGACTGGAGAAGAAAGAGGAGAGGATAAACTTAAAGTCTGACCCACTAATCTAGATGACTGGGTCAGGGTAAAAGGCCCTTTGAATGTTCCATCTGGAAGGAGGAGGGCAGACGGGAGGAGAGAGGATGCAAACCTTACCAGCTTCTGCTTTAGACCTCCCAAATGATCTTTGCATTTTGCAGTGTATTTCCTTCCCCATCACTCATTCCAGACAGTAGTCCTGGTAGAAGAAGAATATTCTGGGTCATTAGGAGATCAAAATTGATGCTGCTAATTCTTACTGTAGAGTAACTTTGCTGACGCTTGCACGTTTTTCTCCCGGCACTTGCCCTCGCAGGCTTATTTGTCAAGGAGCACTGATTCTAATCCAGCCTTCCTCACTTAATTCCCCAAGAAGGCTTCCCAGCTTCCCCCCAGTGGTGACTTATTATGTGGCTTCAGGGCCCATGGAAGTATTGAAACAATGGTAGCAGGAGTTGGGCAAGTATCCATGGATAGAGTTGGACTGGTGATTGGCGGTGAGAAGGCAATGCTGGCATGGACAGCAAACTAGACAGGTGGAATCAGTAGTGACATCAAGGAATGAAATCCTTCTTTCTGTCCGTGGTAACCAAGGCAGTGACTTTAGTGATGATGACACCTTGGGTCTTTGATGGAGACCCCGGCGATGGAAAAGAGAACCCATCATCCTGCTATGGCTGGTACAGCGACTGCCCTCCCATGCTCCCTCGGAGCACGAGCCTTTCTTCATTGATGGAGCTGGTCTCCCCTCAAATTATGGTCAGGATTATGGTCAGGATCATGTATTAATGCAGAAAGACAAACTCCTGCATCACAGTCAAAGTTCTGTACTTCCTTGGGAAACCTCATATAGCACACAGCCGAATCACTCTTTCACAGGACTAAAAATAAATGCCTTTTCCTTCCGTCTTTTTCTTTTATCACCATTCAGGAGTAAGAAGAAATGTTATCCCTAAGCTCTGACAGACTGGACTGAAAAGCCAGACTTGGAGAAATAATTTGTTTGTTGGGTACATGATTAATCTTTTGATCAACAAAAGGTGATCTTTTGTTTTCAATAGAAAGAAGAGTCGATGGACGATAGATGGAATAGAACAACTTTCAGGAAGTCTGTCCCTATGAGCACTTACCTGGTGTGCTTTGCTGTACATCAGTTTGACCGTGTTGAGAGACTGTCAAAGCAGGGAATACCTGTGAGTCACATTATACTTTTTAAGATTTCCTACCTATGCGTTTGTGATTAATTGTCTATGGTTTTTGAACAGTTTTTCTCCTCACATAACAGATGGGGAAAGCCCATTAGTTCTCGGGATCTGTGAGCCTGATGATAGATACACTGAACAATCCAGAACATCGTAAGCCAAAAGGACATGTGTGAAAAATAAACAAACATGACCAGCATAGGAATGACTAGTTTGGGATTATTTTGAAAAGAAAATTCATGATTAAGAACAAAGCAAGCTCCTAAGTACATCAGCACAAGTATATTAAATTATTTGAGCGTGCCCAATTTAGTGAAGTGGTTGAGTATGTATGTTTGGGTGTGTCCTGGTTGGATACCAGAGAGGCAGGAGGAGACTGTAGGAAGATGAGTACCCTTTAGAGTCTGTGATGCCATTCCTACGTGTAATTCAAAATAAGACAACAACAAAGTGCCAAAAAACATTTTTTAAAGTGTGAGAGATAAAAAAGCTTTTTAAAATCAAGATGACCAGGATGCCTGTGTGGCTCAGTTGGTTAAGTGTCTGCCTTCAACTCGGGTCCGGATCTCAGGGTCCTGGAATCAAGCCCCACATTGGACTCCCTGCTCAGCAGGGAGTCTGCTTCTCCCTCTGCCCCTTCTTCTCTGCCTGCCCCCCCACCCCACTTGTGCTCTCTGGCACGTGCACACGTGCTCTCTCTCTCTCAAAAAATAAATAAAATCTTGAAAATAAAATAAAATAAATTAAATTAAGATGACCAGTTCAATAATTTTCTTTTGAAAATGCAAATACTTTTACCTAATTAGTCTTCTCATTTTGGAGTCTCCCATTTTGCTTCTGCTCTAAACACTTGCTCAATCTGTCTTTTGGTTAGTTCGCCTCTGTGCAACATACTACATCTATAAAACCTCATACTCTTTGCAATATAACTTTTTAAGGAAAAAAATCATCGTTCCTATTTTACAGATGAGAGAAGTGAAATTTAATATGTTTAAGTAATTTGCTCAAAATCACCGGGGTGGCAAGTGGTGCAGACTCCAAATCTTTCCAAATATTGTACCCTGCTATACCTTCTGAAATATGATATTCTAAAAATATGTTTACCTCTTTACCAATCACTGGAAGGAAGGGATGAATTCCTCTATTTCCTGTGAAACTACCTCCCAAGGGAATTTCCTTAAGGTTGAGCAGTAGAAGTCAATTGTGATTACCAGCGTGCTGTCTATAGTGTGTCCGGATTGTAGCAAACGGGGGAATGTCCTGAGACCTTTTCAAAGGCACTGTATATCATGGTGACTTCTGTCATCCCTTACCACATGTGTTGCTTTGATGTGACCTTCAGTCATGGTAAAGAGCACTGTCGGGGGCTAATAGATAATATTAGGTGTAAAACAGAAATGCCACTGGAAAAAGGAAATGGTTTTTCTGTGCTGTGCACGTCACCGCTGGTGCTCTTCCCATAGAGTGGAAAGCATTAATCCAGCTTCTTTTCTCTTCTGTCTCACAGCAGTCATAGAATTTTTGACTGGAGGTGCTTTCTTCTTCCCCTATGGTTGAGTTGCACGAATGTCTTTCATCGTGTGCAAGTGTTTTCACACCGATTTTTAAACATGATGATTATGTTTGGGGCAAGTTTTTTTATTTTGGGTAGAAATGCCAAGGCAAAGCAAAAAGCTTAAACAATTCACTAATGATGACGTAATTTCCTAAATGAAGACCATGCAACCAAGCAATCAGCAAAATGGCAGGCTTCTTGGTGTTATTTCCCACAGTGACAGTATGTTTGCATTTCCAGTGTGACTCTATCACCTGGTCCTCTGACCAAGGACACTTATTCGTAAGGTGGTGACACTGACTGGTTGAGTCATTAGAGCCTGTACCATCTAGTGATGGATTTTATATAAAGGATTTGGATGACATAATGGAAAATATAATTTGGCAGAAGATCCCAGCCTTGAAGTGGTAAATATTTCTTAAATATCAGAGCTGAGCATATAACATTCTGTCATAAATTTGGTGAAGTTTTCACCATCTGGGTGGGAAATGAATATTGTCATAATACATTGCTTTCTGGTCACCTATTTGGTAAGAGAAGAACAGAAAGCCATAATCTCCTTGGACACTTCCAAGAGACTCTGGGTCAGGAGAAAGCAGTGAAAGTGAGCACAGAGCTTAGCAAAGTGGGTGCTTTTCCTCCCACCCCGTCTACAGAAGACATGCAACCAGATTTTGCCCTCCTGCAAAACCTGGCAGGCTGTTTTCTACAAAAGGTGAACAGAACCTTGTAAGAAAACTTTTAAGACATCTAGTGTGAATGTCAGCTTGTGGTAAATTTCACTTCATTGGCATTTGAGAAGGTCCCTGCCTGGCTTTTCCTACCCACTCCCTCTAAATTGAAATCTAACAGCATTCAAACACAAATGCCCCAGTGCAATTTCCCACTCCAGAAAGAATTACAGGGGAACCGAACTACGTAAGTCTATCTAAATGTGACAGCGGCGGGAATGCAAACCAACTCTGCTACGTTCTTAGAGCTGAACAGACAACTTCAGATCAACAGGTGTATGAGGAAACATAAAAGAGAAAATCCAAGACAAATAAACAGAAAAACACAGTGGGGGCAAATAGTAATAACTGGGGAAAATAAAGAGAATTTAAAAAAAAAAAGCTGTAAAAAATGAAACTTTCTCACACATACAGCCTTCAATTATTGCTCTTGGAGATTCAAGAAGGTATGATCACCATAAAATAGAACAGAAAGCTATGAGAAAACAATGAGAAATCAATAGCCAGAGTTTAGAAACATGATTTCCAAAGCATAACCTACCTGGCCCTGACCCTCAGGAACATGTTACCAATTATATAGTTGACCTGTGCCTTGAGTTCTGCCCATTGCTTTGTATTTTTATCAAGTCCGTGGAGATTTTGTTTAAAGTCCTAATGTGTCTTGTGGGTTTTTCATTTTTACATTGCACCTGTCATTCCTGTATATGGGGGTACATCAGATCTTCAGGTTACTGTAGCATCTTGACCCAAAGTCCCTGTGTTTCTATTTCAGTTAAAAAAAAAAAAAACAAAACTAGGTAGTTTTTGGGTAATACAATACTTTCAGTAGAAATTTAATGAGCCCAAAGACCATTCTTTTTTTTTTTTTTTTTTTTTAAGATTTTACTTATTTATTTGAAAGAGCGAGAGCAAGAGCTCGCACAGCAGGGGGAGGGACAGAAGGAGAGGGGGAGGGACAGAAGGAGAGGGAGAGGGACAAGCAGACTCCTCACCCAGCAGGGTGTCTATGTGGGGCTTGATCCCAGGACCCTGAGATCAAGGGCTGAGCTGGAGTCAGACACTTAACCGAATGCGCCACTGAGGTACCCCCAAAGACCATTCTTATCCACTTTGCTTCTGACAGTATTATTCTGGTACAGCAATCATTTGCTATTCATAATCAGATTATACTGTGTGATCAAGAATCATTAGTACCCTGGGGCGCCTGGGTGGCTCAGTGGGTTAAAGCCTCTGCCTTCGGCTCAGGTCATGATCCCAGGACCTTGGGATCGAGCCCCGCATCGGGCTCTCTGCTCAGCAGGGGGCCTGCTTCCTCCTCTCTCTCTGCCTGCCTCTCTGCCTACTTGTGATCTCTGTCAAATAAATAAATAAAAATCTAAAAAAAAAAAAAGAAGAATCATTAGTACCCTGATTAAATTCTCTTGGAGGTGTTCGCCATTCTGGCAGTAATTCCTTTATATCAGCAAACACAGAATCCAGACCTGTGTTCTTCTTGTTTACTGGAGACTGCATTGTGGTTATTAGTAGTTGAACCATTCAGTATTCTTAAAATGTCCTTGTTCCTCTTGAGAAAAAATTAGATTAGAGGACTCATCCCAAAATATTGTTAAGAAGAAAGGTAACTTAAAAAAAAAAAAAGAAGAAGAAGAAAGGTAACTGAGTTTGGAAGGTAGCTCCAAAGACTTTTAGCTCTGTATATTTCTTTTTTTTTTTTTAATATTATTTGCATTACATTTTGATTCAGTCCAAAAAAACCAAGAATAACTTAAAGGGTTACTCCAAGTAATTTAGCAACAACTGAGGCCAGCCTTTGATGGAAAGACTTTAAACTCTGTTGGTAAGAAAACTCCTGAGGCCTTTTTCAGGTTTAGTTGATTGTTTAAGGGTTTTAAAGTAAATAAAATCTTTAGTTATTTATCCAAAGAAAATGAAAACACAAACTCAAAAAGATATATGTGGTCCTATGTTCATTCCAGTATTATTGACAGCAGCCAAAATATGGAAACAACTTCAGTGTCCATTAATGGACAAATGGATAATTACACACACACATACACACACACAGAGGAATATTATTCTGCAATTAATGAATGAAATCTTGCCATTTGTGACAACATAAGTGCATCTTCAGTGCTAAGTGAAGTAAGTCAGACAGAGAAAGAAATACTATGTGATTTCACTTACATGTGGAAGCTAAAAAACAAACAAAACAAAAATAAAAATAAACTGAAAAAATAGGCTCATAGATAAAGAGAACATGTTGGTGGTTGCCAGAGGCAGGGGGGTGGAAGGTGGGTATAATGGGTGAAGGGGGTCAGAAGATGCAAACTCCCATTTATAAAATAAATAAGTTATGGGAAAGAAAAAATAAAATAAATGAAATCACTGAATTCTATTTAGAAAAACAAAACTTAAAAAAATATGTTCAGTACAAAATGTGGAGATTATATGACTTTTTCACTTAAGTGAATTAACTCCTGAATTATCAACAAAATGCACTACATTATTTTTATAGGAGTCAAATTATGGGAAACAATGTCCTTGATAAAAATGTCATTAACCTGACAGGTTAGTTCAGAGTTTTCCACTGGGCTATACTGCATTCCATTTTCAAATCCAGAACAACATGGATTATGAATATATTTTTAAATTTTAAAAATTATGGGTTAAATACACATACATTATTGAAAACTTGGACCAAAAAAGTGGATAGAAAACAAGGAAAATCACCCATGTTACCGTGTATAAAATCATTCAAAATTATTAGCTTTGCAAAGTACATTTGACCTATGACTTTAGTAACTTAGCCAGAATTTTTAGTTTTGCACTAATCTTCCAGGAATCAAATTGAAGACAACATACATGGTAAGGGTGATCCTGTTCCTGAGAAACAGTAAGTTCTATTTAGCTCTTGGGTTTCTTTGGGCATTTGATCTCTGTCTTTTGTAAAGAAGCATATGCAAAAAGTTACATTTCTGGAGATTATTTCAACTCTAGTCTCTCCTTGGCTTTCATGAACGAGGGAAGAAGTTGGGGGGGACTGCTCACTAAGAGAGTGCTGGTATTACCCATTATTTAGGTTTATACTATAACCATATTGATTTGATTAACTCAGTAAGAGAGATTATAGTGTGCCTGCTTCCAGAAAGTTACAGGATGATTCCTGAATAGTTGCACTGGAATTACATGTTTGAGTGAATCCTTCCTACTTGTCTGTACCTTCTTACTTCCTTCTGGCTTAGTCCATTATTTGTCTGGATTGGAAAGATTGGTTGAGGGCAGGAAACAGAGGTATGGTGTTTGTTTGTTTGAATAAGCTTTATATTTTAGAGAAGTTTTAGGGTTTTTTTGCCATGGATTTTCATTTATGCATTCCCTCACATGGAAATAGTCATTAGAAATAAATTTCATTATTTTATACTCAGATATGTTTTTAAACTTCTTATTTTGAGATAATTTTAGAATTAGGGATTGCAAAGATACAACAGAGTCCCTATGAGACTTTCACTCAGCTTATGCCAAAGTTAACATATCACAAAACCATTTATCATCCATTCATCAAAGCTAAGAAATTAGGTTTGTACAAAACTATGAACTAGACTACAGGCTTTCTTTGAATTTCACCAGTTTTCCCACTAGTTGCTTTTTTTGTTCCAGGGTCCAATAGATGATACCACATTGTGCTTAGTCATGATGTCTCCTTAATTTTGTCCAATCTATGGCATTTTCTCAGTCCTTCCTCATTTTTAATGATCTGGATACTTTTGAAGGGTACTGGTCAGATATTTTGTACAATGTCCCTCAAGTTGAGTTTGTCTGATGTTTTCTCATGATTTGAGTGGGGTTTCAGATTTGAAGGAAAAATAACACAGAGACAAGGTACCCTTCTCATTAGATCATGTCGGGGGTAGGTGCTATGAACACAACTTAGTACTGGCAAGGCTAATTTTGATCACTTGGTTAAGGTGATGTCTGCTAGGTTTCTGTAGTATACATTACTATTTTTCTTTTCTGTATTCTATCTCTTATAAGTGATCACTAAGTACAGCCCATTCCCAAGAGGAAAGGGATTAAGCCCCACTTCCTGAAGGAAAGACTATCAGAAAATTTATGGAGATATATTTTAGCCTTAGTGATGAATAAATATTTACAGGACGAGATAACTAAAGGTTATGTACCTATCGTATTTCTCCTTGAAGCTTTGACCACTAATTTTCTTACTCATCAGTGGATCTTGCCCACCTCTATTCTTATTGTCATGTTCTAATGACAATTTTCTACTGCCCCAGAGCTATTTTTGACATAGGTTTACCTTATTATTTAAAAGGACATTTTTGCTATGGCTTTGTGAAGCTTTCAGAATGACTTTAATCTTAATAATGTTTTTATGAGCTTTTTAAAAAGAATTCATTTCTTTACTGAAAGGGCTATTCTAATTTCATGGCTCTTAATCTTCCCCAAAAGAATGTATTCATTTCAGGAAGCCATAGAGGATGGCTAATGATTCGTATTCTTGATTTATATTTGCAAAAATGTAAATATAATATGAATTAAAAATACTATAAAAGTCTATGAGGTAAGTTAGACTTTTTAAAGTTTGGTTTTTGTCCTTAAAAAATTATACTGCATTAATGATTATCATCAAGCCTCAAACAACTTCAGTTTTGACTCAAATGAAAAGTAAGCTTCGCACAAACCCTTGGTGGAACCCAGGTGAAGGTGCTAGGTTGTTTCTCAAACAGCACATCCCAGCAGCTGAGTTCCAAACCCAGAGTTCTGGCCACTTTTGAACCTGCAAAGCCAAGGCAGAAAAATAGTCCTTAGTCCCCCACACCTGGAGCCACGGTTTTGCATATTTATGATGATTTTTCTGTGAGGAATGGGCAAGCTCAAACTTAGGAAGAATAGACCACATTGCTGGGATCAGGCAGCCTCAAACAAAACTTGAAAAACCCTCAGTGTACCACCCCTGCTTTCTGTCAAGTATTCCTGGCCACAATGCTGCCCGCCGCCAGAAGAACATGCAGAGGAATACAGACTTCGCAATTCAACACGCTGATGGCATATTTAAGTCACACCAGCCCTGTACCTTTAGGGCGCGTTTCTGGACTTAAAAACGAAGTGGAATTATTTTCTATTTCTCAGCCTGGCCACGCGGGCAATGGTAATGAAACAACCAGTCAGATTATTTTGGTAGCCTTTTTGAGCCCCGGCCGTGTGCACAGGAAGGAAGTTAAGGCCGGATGGGAACCGAAGATGCTAAGATACCTGTGGTTCAGTTGCAATGTGATAGGTGGTCACCGCTGTCCAGTGTCACCCAAGTGGGTTTTTGGGTCTTTGCTGGTCATATCCTCTCTTACAATGCCAAAGATCTCGCCCTGTGTTTAGAGGCCCTGGAGATATCCTGGGCCTTATATAGCGGTGTCCCTACTTGGAGCAGTTCAGGTGAGACTATAAAACCTCAAGAGATGAACAGGTGTTAAACCTGCGAAATGATCGACGACGGAAAGGCAGGCCGTTGCCGGTAGGTCAAGTATATTTAATAGGTAAAATATAAATAAAAGAGATGGTGCTATGAATTATGCTGGGACAAGAGATGTACACAGATAAGCAATAGACTTATATTCCTTGGCCATTCCTGGGCAAACCTGGATGGCGCAGTCCACAAGGGGTGTAGGACATGGAGCGGGGGTACAGCTGACCTGTAGCGCTCTCAGGCGGCTGTGGGAACCCTGCAGGCATTGGCTTGGCTTCTGACCAGGGCGGTGGTGACAGTGGTGGCTGGCAGTCTGTTCAGGCCGATGCCTCTCTGTTCATAGGGACTTTCTGTGTTCAGGGCCTTCACCTCTGACCCTGATGCGTCCTTCCACAGTCTTGACTCCTTAGCCTCACTACCTTTCTCCTGGTGCAGGTAATTCTAGCGTAGTTTTTTGAGGGAGAGATGGGCCTCTCTCTGTTCTCTTTCTAATCTATTGTTACAGCATAAATTCTGCAGGTTGCTTTTTTCTTGGCCCTCTGCTTTTAAGTCCCAAAGCACTTCTAACCAGTCTTTGGCAAATCTAAAGGTTTTGGCTTTCAAATTTATTGTGTGGGCAGGAAAAGCCTATTTTGGCAAACACTTTTACTTTTTTCCCCCTGGTATCATCCTAATGTCCCTACTGGTAATGGGGCTATCACTCACCTATAAGGAAGGGCAGACAAAGAAAATTACAGAGATTAATCATTCAATGTCTTATCAGCAGTGATACCAGTGTTCTCAATGGGATGCATAATACTCTTAACATGTCAAGCCCTACTTTATGCACTAGCTTATTTAATGCTCCTTGTCACTCCGTAAGCCAGGGTCTGAGGGGAATTCGAATTTGCAGCCAGGGAAAGTCAGTTTTCACTCTTAGAGGAGGGAGAGGAGACAGGATGATACAGTAAAAACCCAACTTTGGACTGAAGACTACTGTCAGTTTTGCCTTAGTCTTCATGTTTCTCATGTACACAATGAGGAAGTTTATTTTTAAAACCCTTCAAGCTCTAAAATATGAAAAAGAGGTCTACAGTTCTTACCTAAAATTGGATGGCTGGGGCGCCTGGGTGGCTCAGTCGGTTAAGCGACTGACTCTTGGTTTTGGCTGAAGTCATGATCTCTCCATGTTGAGATCGAGCCCTATGTTGGGCTCCCTGCTCAGTGGGGAGCCTGGTTGATTCTTTCCCTCCTTTCCCCTCCCCCATGCTCACCCTTTCTCTCTCTCTCTCTAAATAGATAATCTTTTTAAAAAAATAAATAAAATTGGGGCGCCTGGGTGGCTCAGTGGGTTAAAGACTCTGCCTTCGGCTCAGGTCATGATCTCAGGGTCCTGGGATCGAGCCCCGCATTGAGCTGTCTGCTCAGCAGGAAGCCTGCTTCCTCCTCTCTCTCTGCCTGCCTCTCTGCCTGCTTGTGATCTCTGTCTGTCAAATAAATAAATAAAATCTAAAAAAAAAAAAAGGAACCCTTTGGACTTTCTAATTGTGGAAATTAGAACAGTGGAACTTAACAGTGAGGCAAAAAATTATATCGTATTACTGTGAATATGCCAGATTTGTAGAATTGATGTGTAGAGTGAGACATTGCACAGAATGCGTTTATCACATTACCTGGAAATTTTAAATGCTCAGTAGGACTAATGATTAATCATAATGATGACACATGAAGGAAGTGACCACAGCCAGTCAGGTTCCTAATTTTCGTGGACAGAAATTCTATCTCTCAAATTCTGAAATCGCTTGAGTGAAAGGGACAATATGTAGAACTGTGGAAGTCTTCTTTACAGGCAGTTCCCATATGATAAGAGAAAAGTAACAACAATAATGATGACGATAAAGTATATAGATATATCACACCTCCCAAAGGAATAATCAGCTGAGTATATCCACTGAAAAGTGTAGACCTGAGATCTGACACCAGCTCCATAGATTCGGTGTTTTGAGATATGACTAATAGTATCCAACAGTGGTATATCTAGGTAATTTGATTTACTTAGGGAACATATTATCTCTAAAAACCAAATATAGGGTTTTGAAGGCTTACAAACTTGATACTTCTATATAAGATTATGAAGCTTAAATGTAAACTTCATATTTGACCTTTAACAGAATCCTCGAATAATAAAGGATGTATGTCTCTTTTAGAAGGCAGGAAGAAGAAAGAGTGTATGTGCATATCTCCCTCCTCACTCCATGCTGTTTCAATATTGCCAGTCATAGGCTTAAAAAAGTCATCTTAGTGAAACAAGCTTGTAAACTCGAAAAATGACAATTATTACAAAGTGATGACAATTCAGGGGTAGTTTCCTAAGCTTAGCCGATGATGGAGGAAGGCTAGCTACCTTTACTAAAGCCCACAGAAAGGAGAGGGAGATGCAGATGGACCATCCGCTGAAGATGAGGTCAGAGAGTAGGAAAAACCTAGCAGAGGAGGAGTGCTGGCAGCTGCAGAGGGGAGGATGCTTAAATCACCAAATCTGAACATCATAGTTGATCTGCTATTAAATGGATGCCACGTGAAGAATTTTGAAGCTTCAGAGAGCACACGATATTAGCATGTTGGTAGAGTCTTTAGAGTAAGAATGTTTGTTACATATGGCAGATGATAGGACACACTCTAGATAAACTTCGTCTTATTATGTTACAAGATTAATGACTGAATCTATATATTCTTGAGTGCTTAGCTCAGTGAATCAGAGCAATGGTCAGAAAATATGATTGATGACCCTTCAAAATAAAGGTCACAGATCACAGGTGATCTTCAGACTGGCCAGACTGTAAAGGCAGAACATACTTTCATGATGGTGTTTCTCAGAAACAAAAGAGGAAGGGGATACTTTCATTCCGATTGAATTTACATTAACATCAATCCAACCACGGAAATATGGAGAGTGAGAAAAACCAGATTATGTTGTCTCAGAAGCATTCTGTGTGAAGGGAGCCAATCTACTAGCATGGGAAAGAAGATTCGGCACAAAGAACAGAGTCTTTCTCCTTCCAGATGTTCATCTGGGGTTCCTACACTTATCTCTTCCTTCTCTTCACTCACAGCAGTGAGTCTAGGGACTCACTGTTATTACTTCTTCCTCTTTCTCCTTCTTTCTCAACCCTTTGATTCTCCAAACATTATGTGTGGCACAAAAGTAGGTAAGTGGATAACAGTGGAGTAGGTCAAGAGGAACTATCCTGCCTCAAGTTTCTCAATGGTAGAGAACAGTTGTGATAGAAATTCCAAGGGAGTTTTGACACTCTAATTCACAGATGAAAGGTTCTGAGAATCTCAGTGTGCGTTGCGGCTGTCCTGGCTGAACACGATGGTCTTGATTTCATAGGGGGCAATTACCTTTGCTTTATACAGTGGCCACCAACTGGATCCTTAGTTTCACTCAACTTCTTGGAAAATTCAAGTCATTGTTCATAAAGAGAATGAGAACAGTGAGAAAATGTATCACCTATCCTGGTAACTGAAAAAAACAAAACCAAACCCAAACCCAAGACAAAGCTCAAAGACTGTTGGGATGGTAGTTGAGTGAGTTGTGTTGCTTTTGGAGATGAAGATGAACACATCTTTACTTTTGCAATTAAAGCAAGAATGTCAGCTATCCAGTGGATGTGGGAACAGTGAGCCAGCTCTGGTAATTTCAGGGATGCTCTTTCAGTAGTTGGCCTTTAAATTCTTGGATCTTTCTGCTGTTTTTCACATCTAAGAAAAGATGGCCCAAGATGTGTGCCTTAGAGAACACCAAAACTAGCAATGCTTTTGGAATAATACGGGAAGAAAGTAGGCATAATTTCTCTCCTCTTTTCCTTTTTTTAATGATGAGTCATGTGTCTCAGGTAGATGGGCTTGTGTTTACCAAATAAGCATATTTTGCTTTACTTGAGGGTTTTGAATCAGGTCTTAAGTTCAACAAGTATGCTTCCTTTGAATTCCTCATAAACTTTTTTTTAGGATCTTATTACTTTGAGAGACAGAGAGAGTGATTGAGACCATGAATTGGGGGAGAGGGAGAAGCAGGCTCTATCCCAGGATCCTGGGATCATGACCTGAGCCCAAAGCAGATGCCTAACTGACTGAGTCACCCAGGTGCCCTCTCACAAACTTTTTTTTTTTTTAAGACTTCTTTTTCAACCATTGTGTTGTACTGATTTACTTGTCTATTCTTTTGCTAAGATTGCACTGTCTTGATTAGTGTAGCTTTATAGTAAGTCTTTAAGTCAGGTAGTATCAGTCCTCCAACTTTGTTTTTTTCCTTCAATATCATGTTGGCTGTGCTGGGTCATACATGCTGTAACCAGGGGACAAAAAGTCTATACTTAGACATGATTTATAAATCATGTCATAAGGACACAAAATAATATCTTAGAGACTTAGAGGATTGATGCCTCCCTCTCAGAAAATTTTGAATTACTGTATTTTAGACTCTGAAAGTAAAATAGTTAAAATATCAAAAGGGTAATTTGGATAGTAATGGGTAGATGAGTACAGTGGAAAAAATATACCTAAGAACTCTTTAGATGAGAAAAATCATATGATTCATTTCTTCAAAGATAAATAACACAGAGATACATAGATAGATAGATAGATATTGATAGAAAGATGGGTAGACACATAGATATGAAAAATATATGTTCTAAATGGAAAAAAGTAATAACATTTTAAAAATATATTGGACACAACCATCGTGTCTTACATTATTTTTAGTTACTGAAATCACTCAAAGAGTTATACAGTATTGTTTTCCTTCACACATGAGTCTCAGAGATGTGAAATCATTTGTCCAAAACTTGGATTCAAATAAGTCCTTACCTGACTCCAAAGCTCACCTTCTTTCCATTATATCATAGTTTTTGTGTTTTACCAAATAAAGAAAAGTTTTCACTAATTTTTTGTGTTTTGTTTAATAGCTCACTATATACGTCCAGCCACAGCAAAAGCACACAGCTGAGTATGCTGCAAATGTAACTAAAATTGTGTTTGATTATTTTGAAGAATACTTTGATATGCATTATGCTCTTCCTAAATTAGGTGAGACTCATTTTTTATTTTCTTATATTTAATATGCCTTTGTGTTTACCTAAGTCAAATCATTTCAGGTTTTCTCATTCTTAGTTAATAGTCACCCCTTAGTCTCTTTTTATTATATGCCCAAATACATGTCTATTTACTAGATGCTGAAAGATGCACTTTGGATTCCTCCAAGAATAATGTCCATATTTACTCTGGTTGTACCTTATAAATGCATAGAATTTTATTTGCAAATAAAGACTAAAGTAATGTGCAAAACTGCAGGTGTTGATAATAATGGAGCCAGAAATAGCAACCTAGATTCCTTGATTTCAAAATCATGACCCTTTGTATAGCTTGCATTGCCTCCCTACCATCAATGAGTTGATAACTGGTAAGGATAAATGATGCTATAGGAGTCCCATGTGCTGCTAGTCTTTCCATTGTACAAGACTAATTCTAGATTCTCCAGCAGTTAAAATGAAACACTGATACTCCTTCCATAAATATTTTTTTCCTAATTGGGGGGAGGGCATGTTTTCCTTTTAAAATAAAATTTGGGCTATAATCAAAATGGTGTAGATATGATACTGCTACCCAAAGTAGAAGTGCTTTATTAGTAATTTTGAGTGGTATTAACAAAAACTTTAAATGAACCACCCATATAGATATTTGTAGGGATAAAATGAAGATCACAAGGAAGCAATCAACCCAAAATTGATTTCTTTATTTCTGTTTATGCCTCTACTTTAATAAACTATCAATGCAAAGTGACTGGGAATGCCAGATTCTCTACGTGAGGGTAGCTGTGGCTTTGGGCAACTTTGCAGATGCTCCATTTTTCTCTTCAATGGCATCAGCTCCCAAATATTAGAGAAAGAGATGGGAAGAGAAGCAACTGTTCATCATCAGAATAATATTTAATAAAATGTAAAGCACATTAATTTAAAAGTCTCTTTTCTCTTTATCTTACTTGAACCACCCAGGATAAAGCAGGCAGTGGAACTCTCACAAATTTATTTCTCTGTTCCCCTTTTCCCTTTCCCCCATACACCTTCTTCTTTATACTTTTAAATGCATTTTCAATCCTTACTGAGTTGACTCTGTCTTAGACTTTCTGTACAGTTGACTTCTGCATTTATTACACTCCCCACTTATTAAATACAATGGAGTTAATTAATTATAATGTCAATACTCACTAGAGAAATGAGGTCACAAAGAAGTCCATCCTTTCAAGGATTAGGTAAAAATTACACTCCATAATATTCTAGAAAATAATGGCCCTTGCGGGGAATACTTCTCCACCTTTTAAGTGGGATTCTTGTGACAAAATAACCGAACCTAAGAATGAAAATAACACAGAAAGGAAACCACTGCTGTAATCTTGACTTTTATTTAAGATCTTTCCACTTTTTGTTCTTTTATAAAAAGCTTTAAGAATCTTTATGGTAACCAGAAAGGACCTTTGCTTGTCTATTAGATAAAAATTTATTTTTATTTACATGCCTCATTTAAACTATAAGTAATAATATGGGGTGCCTGAGGGGCTCAGTTGGTTAAGCATCTGATTCATGATCTCAGCTCGGGCCTTGATATCAGGCTTGTGAGTTCCAGCCCTGCACTGAGCTCCAAACTGGGGGTAAAGCCTACTTTCAAAAAATTATGTGTAATAATAAAGAAATTACATTTTTATCATAGTTCATTAGCTGAAGAATCTGTATTTTGTACACTAATCAAGCTCAACATTTTCTGTTTGGGATTTAACACAGAACTGATAGGCACTGCCTCTTCCTGTCCAAAGTTTTATCAAAGATTATAGGCCCAAGCAAAAATAAAGAATAGAAATTCCTGGTAATATTCAACATTTTAGGTCTGGAAGAGAGTTTAGAGAGAACATAGTCTATTTCATGTTGATCCAACTTATTTAATGCATGCAAATGGGTGGTAACCAGTAAAGAATTGGGTTGATCTCAAATTGTACAGAAATAGAGGAAAAGTGAATTTTATATTCTTTAATATTCTGCATCCTTGGATAGAAATATATTTCTGTGCACTGGGAAACTGTGTACCTCTAAGTCTTCATTTGAAAACGTCACTTCCTTATTCCTCACAGCTTATCCTCAAAAACAGATGCTTTCTGTTACCTAAGTAAAACTCTTAAAAAAAAAAAAAGCCCCAAAACAGCTAATAAAAAAGAAGTACAGAGAGAAATAAAAGATGTAAAATTATAGAGAACTGAAAAGAGTATTGCCATTAGTATCCTTTGAAAACTAAAAGACACATTGATATCTGGGGCTAACAGGAAAAGTTCCATGGAAAGTCTGAATGCATGAAGGCTGAAAAGTTCATACAAATAGATGATTGTTTTTTACTCTAAGAAATTATTTTTAGCCTTTTAAAAAAGCATTTGTGCACAGAACTAATTTAGTAAGAAATGTTATAAACAAATTCAAAGAAGTATTTCTCACAGGATTATTTCTTTCTCCATAGATAAAATCGCTATTCCAGATTTTGGCACTGGGGCCATGGAGAACTGGGGTCTCATCACTTACAGAGAAACAAACCTGCTTTATGACCCCCAGGAATCAGCCTCATCAAACCAGCAGAGGGTGGCCAGTGTGGTTGCCCATGAACTTGTGCATCAGGTATAGAATCTTCGTATCAAATTAGCTTGTTTTATTTTAAAAGTGGCGTAAGACCATAGGGATGATTGAGATTAATAATAACTTAGCAAATAAAAAATAGCCAATCAGAAAATCTTGCCTGTCTTCTTAGTGCTAGCAAATATCTTACCATGAAAACCTTTTAAGACACATTGAAACCTTTTAAGACACGTTGTTTTGCTTTTAGTAAATACACACCGGACTTCAGTTTGACTTTAAATAGGCCCAGTAATAATACCTAAATAAAGGCAATAAAGTAAGGAGAATTTAAGATCATTTAAAAATTGGGAGAAATAGAAAAAAAAAAAAGGCAAGCAGGAAACAAATGCTAATTAAGTATAATGCCTGCCACTTCTCTATCCAGTGACATTTACATGGAAAAATAAACGTATTGCAAATTTCTAGGCCTCTCTACCACAAGCATAATAATTTAACTGTCTCTTTATTGCTTATAATTTCAGTGGTTTGGAAATACTGTGACCATGGAATGGTGGGAAGACTTGTGGCTAAATGAAGGATTTGCTTCCTTCTTTGAGTTCCTTGGAGTAAACGAAGCAGAAAAAGATTGGCAAATGGTGAGCCCGAAACACATAAGCTCTCAATGTCTAATGGCCTCATGCAAAGTGACTGAAACCTTTACACCATGACAATGTTCCTGGGTCAGGGGCCTGGCGCAGTAGTGAACTGGGAATTCCTTTGTGAGTACAGTTGGAGTACAGTACAGAGTGGAGTCAGTTCGTTCCACTGAACTATACCTTGCTGAAGGCCAATGCCCAGGCCTTGGAGGGCAACTGACTACCCCAATCTGAGGATGTCCTGGGCAGTCTCTCTCAATAACATGTGTCAAAGCAGGAAAACAAAATAGTGAGCTCAGACAACACAGCTCTGTATTTAAGTTCTGCAATGTTAATCCTTTGAAAAATCAAAGTCTAATTTTGCAAAGGACTTACCTTACAGAGGTTGTTGGAATAGTGTGATAAAGAGAGAAGAGCATAAACTGAGTGTTATAGGGGATGTGACCTTGAGCAAGTGACATATCCTGAGTCGGTTCTCTGCTCTATGAAAGAAGAACATTGTTCTCTATTCTGTAAGCTTAAAAGCTCCAAAAAATACATGTAATTACTGTATCATCCTACCTTGTGTCCCCAAGGGGCCTGGAACAAAGACATCTATGAACCCTAAAGATTTTTTTTTCTGAAAAGCTTAATCTGTTTTTATCGATATTTAGATGGTGTAAGTGCTCTTATCTGTTTGTATATGTGGAAGTTGAAGTGTGTTGCTGTGTAAAAGTAGGAATTACAGGTCTCGTAATGTAGAGACTACTGCCCTCCACTGGAAAAAATAAAAACACACCCTTATATGCCTAAAGCCCCTTGGCCCCTTCCCATAACCTACTTTAAAAAGTAAGAAACTTAATTTACAATGATTCCTGCTTAAAACTTTAATCTACATCAGGATTTGTCAACCATGGAAATATTGACATTTTGTGCCAGATAATTTGGGAGTGGTTTACAATTGTGGGGGTTGTCCTGTGCATTTTAGGAAATTAAGGGTTATTCTTGGCCCATATATGCTAGATGCAAGCAACCCTCCCTCCCCAGTTGTAAAACCAAAAATGTGTCCAGGTGGGGTGCCTGGGTGGCTCAGGTGGTTAAGCAGCTGCCTTCAGCTCAGGTCATGATTCTGGAGTCCCAGGATTGAGTCCCGCATCGGGCTCCCTGCTTGGCAGGGAGTCTGCTTCTCCCTCTGACCCTCCCCCTTCTCATGCTCTCTCTCTCATTCTCTCTCCCTCAAATAAATAAATAAAATCTTAAAAAAAAAATGTGTCCAGGTATTTCCAGCTGACTCCTGGGGGGAAAACTTTTCCCTCGTTGAGAATCACTCATATATGTTGAAAATTGTTTTGTAATTTGTTGAAATTAAACTGTATAAATGAAATATTATATTGTTCCTTATTTTCTATAAAGTAACCTGAGGCCCTTCTTATTGCAAGATATTATGAGAAATTATAACATTTTAATATTGTTGTATTATATATAAGATATTTAACATTTTAATATTCTAATTCAGTATTTCAAAACACCAATTAAATTTCCAAAGAATTTAGTATGAAGTTCTTTTTTTTAAGATTTATGTATTTATTTGAGAGAGAGAGAGAAAGAGAGCAAGCAGTGGGGAGGGGCAAGGGAGAAGGAGAGAGAGAGAGTATCTGCTTGAGCACAGAGCCCAACAAAGGGCTTGATTCCACGACCCTGAGACCATGACCAGAGCTGAAATCAAGAGTCAGATGCTTGACTGACTGAGCCACCCAGGCACCCCAAGTATGCAGTTCTTAAATTAAATTTAATCACATCGTCCATCCCAAACATTCTTCCATCCATTCGTCCATCCAACCATTTTTTTATATATTTATTAAATCTTCTGTGTTCAGTGAACACTACAGAGGATCCCAAACAGAAGAAAACCTATTTCTTGCCTTCAAGGAGTTCCCAGTTAAGGTTCTGGTGGGTGGAGGGGAAGAGATAAATACAGACAGATTGTGGGAAATCCTGATAAGTACCACAACAGTGGAGCCTCATTTCATAGTGAAAAAGCTGACGCCCAGAAAGGGAATAAAACTTTCCAGTCTCAAATAGACAATTGGTAACACAACCAAAACCATTGTCAGATTTCCTGACACTGAGAACTGAATTCTTTCTACTTAAGCCTCTTAGGTTTAACAAAATTTAAAATCCAAGTGAAAATTACCTTGATTGGTGGTCATCACTTGAAAATAGTGCCTTGCCTATTATAAATGGAAATCGCAAAATTGGAAAATGTAAATATAGCTCAATCTTCTTTGGGGAATGTTTTTAATTAAGACCATAAATCTTGATTTTTTTAAAGTAGTGATTTAACAGAATGAGATTTCAGAATCTAATTGATTAAAAATCAAAATAATAATAGCAGCTAATGTGTTAGGTTTCGCTCTGCCAGTTACTATGCCAAATGCATAGCATGCATTATCATTGAATTGTCTAACAATTCTAAAAAGCATAAGCCACTATCATCCCTATTTGATGGGTTAGAGACCTTAAACTTACATACCTAGAAAATGGAAAAATTGAGCTATAAACCATGAAAGTCTGACTACAGGGCTAGACCTCTTAACCATTCTATTTTGCTGAGAAAACATAGCATTGGGATGAGAAGACAATTATTAGAACTAAAACAAGAACTAATATTTTCTTTGATTAAGTATGAATCATCCAAATTCTAATAATTGGTTGACAAAAGAATCCTGAACACCAATTTTTGGTCAACATGTATCCTGTCTTAATTCTGAGAACAAATCTGTGAGGTGATATCATTCCCATTGCATGGTTACAGAAATAGGGCTTAAAAAGTGTGGCACGTGTCTTAAAGTCACGCAGAAGTAGCAGAAACAGAATTCACAGATGATTGTGTCTTCTTGTCCCATCATGTAGGGTTGAAGTCAAAGAAATTACAATAGAAAGAGAGAAAGGAATCAGTATAGATCAATAAGGGTAAAATATGATTAATTTAAACACCTAATCCTTGTCTTAAGTAATTTGAGTCATTTATATTTATTTTCCCCCAAGTGATATATAAATGATATTTTGAAATATGAGCTAGTATAAAGGAAGTGCTGTCTTTTTTGGGTTCGTTCTGTCCTTTCAGAGAGACCAGATGTTACTTGAAGATGTATTACCTGTGCAAGAGGATGATTCTTTGATGTCTTCACACCCAATTGTTGTCACCGTGACAACTCCTGCTGAAATAACATCTGTTTTTGATGGAATATCCTATAGCAAGGTAGGGAAAATATGACATTGTTGTGAACATCTTCCTATTTAGTGACTTTCAGTAAATGCTAAAAATGGAAAGAATGGTGAGACTATGCTAATGGGCTCTAGGAAACAGTGTAGAGCTTATTCTGGTTGCTGAATATTCAACAGTTTGTACTTTTCAGTCAAACTGATCAATGCTGGTCATTGTCACAGGATTTTGAATCAGATTTTTAAAAATTTCTCCTTTCACTTTTGTTTATAACCTCTTTCATTCTAACTGAACATGTACATTTCAAGCTTCAAGTTTAAAATTATTTTATTTGACTTTTTAAAGGACAGCTAATCTTCTGCTATGTGGTCTTTGGTACCATATATGTGGATACCTTTTCTAATAGAATCCTTTAGGGAAGGCAGTAAGAAGTTAAACCCAACTCAGTTTGAAGAAATGACTTTTAATCATTTTTATATGATATAAAGATGACTTTATGAGCGTTGTAGATGGGGCATTTTTATCCATGAACATGGTCTGCAAAGCTACTATAGATCTACAGTGACCCACTTTCTCCCACAGCTTTTCCTATAGCTCCTCCTCCAAACAACTTCATGCCTGCATGCAGTATAATTTAGTCATTTCCCTTTTGCTGGTCATGGCTTACCCACTATGCTAGTGGCTCAAAGGCCGATGAAAATGAATCTATTTTGTTATTCTGTGTAATACCTAAAGTTTTTTACTTAAAATATTATAATTATTAAAATGAATACTAGATAAAATGGCTTGAATGAAAAAAGCCTTCTATGTCTTACCATTTCAAAGTTATGACATCATATTTTTGGCTTTCTGTGTCATTATTCCCATGTCATTATTCCCATGGCATCCTTTCATTTTTGTCTCACATTACCAATAATTCTTTCCTCTGTTAAAATGGACATTTCTAATCCACTTATGGTATGTTATAATAACTCACACGGGGACACTTATATTTTATTAAATCAGTTTCTTTGAGTCAGAGATATTCCATGGGTTTAAGATATTAGGTCATAAATAAATAAATGTTCTAAGTCTTTAGCCTTCTGGTAGGTACAAAAATAATGTGTATTTAAATGACAGTAAAAATTGCTCCCTTACTAGGGAAGCACATGTTTTTCTGGCAAGTTACTTGAAAATTGATTTAAAAGTGTATAAATAGTGAATTTTAGTATTAATCTTATAGCATATACAGAGAAAGTTGAGAGCAGAGGAGTTCCTCAGATTCTTCAGATAAAATAAAACCAAATGAGAAAAACTACTTTTGAAGAAGATTTTAGGCATTAATGATATATCTAACTATATTAAACTATTTGGCCAGATAATTCCTCAAGTAACTATTTCCACTAAATGTAATCTTTTTGAAGTATTGAAATATACTTTAAGAAGTAAGCAGAATTTTATTATGGAATTACTTTCCTTAGTCCCTGAAAAATAGAGGAGTTTTCTAAGTGTTCTAACGTTTCTCTTTCATTAGAAAAGCCCCATCTGCTGGTTCATCTGGTGAAGTGCAGTAATTATTTAAACCTTGAGTCACTGAAATGATGGCCACTCTATCAATTTCTCTTTACCTTTTAGTTATTTTAGAAGCGGAGATATAGGGGGTGTGCCAAATCACATTTTTTATCCTAAAACTATGGAGTTATGGCCAAGCGATTTAGTAGGGTCATCTTGAAGACATAATCTCACAAATAAGATACTGTAATACTGGTCACAATTGCAATCCCCGGTGTTTGTTTCCTGCCTATCCTTTACTAGTTCAACCTGCCATTCTTTTCTACCATAGGGAGCGTCCATTCTGAGAATGCTTGAAGACTGGATGACACCAGAGAAATTTCAAAAAGGATGTCAGGTGTGATTTATTACTTTTAATAGTATTAAACGTAAGCTACACTGATCAATGGCTGATGGGTGACAATATGTGGTTAATTAAGGACAACCCCCTTTTTACTTTTTCTCTCCTTAGGAGAGATTATTATTATTATTTTTTAAAGATTTTATTTATTTATTTGACAGAGAGAGATCACAAGTAGACGGAGAGGAAGGCAGAGAGAGAGAGAGAGAGGGAAGCAGGCATCTTGCTGAGCAGAGAGCCCGATGTGGGACTCGATCCCAGGACCCTGAGATCATGACCTGAGCCGAAGGCAGCGGCTTAACCCACTGAGCCACCCAGGCGCCCCCTTAGGAGAGATTAAATAGAAAAACATGAGAAGGTGACTTCACACCCAGCTAAGTGCCTACACCGTCTCTGTAATTACCATTTAGCAGAAATTTCATGGAGAAGTTGAATGGATTTCTTAGTTATTTTAGATACTCTTTACACACATATTAGCTAAGTCTGCTGTAATAAATACCATCAGCCCAGTCATTTAAACAATGGAAGTGTATTTTCTCACGGTTCTGGGGGCTGAGAAGTCTATGACCACATCCCCATAGATTCCTGTGTTGGAGAGGGATGTCTCCCTGCCTTGCAGATGGCTGCCTCTTTGCTCTGTCCCAGAGTGAGCAAGAGACAGAGCTCTCTGGTGCCTCTTATCAGAGAGACATCAATCCCCATGAGGATCCTACCCTCATGACTTCATCTAAACCAGATGCTGCAAACACCATCACATTGGAGATTAGAGCTTCAGTGTCTGAATTTCAGGGAACACAATTCAGTCCATGGCGATATGACATAAGAACTTAAACATATGTATAAAAGTCTTCCCTTCCAGTTTGTAAAAGGACTTTTTCCTTGTTGGATTTTTTAAAAAATGGCAAATATACACATTCCTATTATGATGGAGTCAACAGTGAATAAAGAGGGCCTGCTTCCTTTTAGAAACAGAAATGATAATAAATTTTCAAAAGCATTTCACACATCCCACTTAAGCTGATTACTCCAGGGGATATTTCAGTTTCAATTTCATTTTTCTAGCAAAACCTAAGCCAAGTCACTCGGGTTTTTTTGTATTTTTTTTTTTTACACTAAAGGAGTATTTTTTTAATTTTTAATTTTTTTTGCATATTAAAATTCTAATTTATTTTTCAAATGTAAATGGAAACACTAGAAGCCTCAAGATTTTTTTTAGTACACTGGAAAAGGTGCATTCAAGTCCTTTTGACATTTTTCTTTTTTTTAAATTTAATTTAATTTTTTTGTGTGTTCCAAAATTCATTGTTTATTATTGTCAGTGTTGCTACAATCTGTCCCAGCAATGGTCCTGTCTGCAGGTTGGCACCATTGCAGCCTAGAGATGGAATAGTCTTCCTACTTTTTCCCTTCCATCTCCATCCTCTTTGCTGTGATGACCCAGGTAGTCTGGCAGAGCAGTGGTGATGGCAGCCAGTCCAGAAAGCAGAAAACAGGTCAGAGCAGCATCTCGCCAACTTTCCCAAAGAATGCTAGTACTTCTTTTCAGTGTGATTCCCCAGGACAATGCCTACTCCCCATTCTTGAACTTCAAGTCTTCTTATGTGACATCCAGCACTCTCTGGGCTCCCCCAAATGGAAACAGTCCCTTCCTACCCAATGCTGAAATTTCTAGGTGACTATGAAAGTAAGAAATAAGACCAGAACTTGGGAAATATTCAAGAAGTACATCCATACATTTTAATCCTTTTGTCCATTAATCAAAAATTCCGTGTGGACACTGGCAGAAAGGGAAAAGCTATGTGCTTGTTCTTATGTGCACATTAGAACATCTTATAACTTTCCCCTCAAATTCAAACACATATTTTATCATATCTTCTCTTACAGTGAGCACCTTCAGTGAGGAACTCGGTCTTCTATATCTTTGCATTATATTCCAGTATCTAGTAGAATGCAATATGCATGTTAGGCAATCCAAAAAGTGTTTCTGGAGTGAATGAATGGTCTATAATAAATGTTATAAAATATAGAAAAAAACAAAAAACAATTATTTTTTGAAAATTCCATTTGCATAGTGTTCATTATAAATGAAACTGATCAGTAACACATTCTTAGAATCTTCAAAACTGACTTCAAATTAAATGATTTTTGTGGTAACTTCTAGAGATGTACCAACAGAGTCCTTAAAAGTGAATAGCTATGCTAATAACTCAGAAATACTCCCATATTTCTGTTAGTCCAATATCTATGGTATAATTAATTAAAAAGCCACTAATGGTCTAAAACTACTATTTCTCAAGTGAAAACTGTCTTCCTCCATCCTATGACTACAGATGAAGCTAGAAACTGAACTAGAATGAACAGGTATTAATGTTTTTCATGCCATCATAGGGCTGTGGAATAAATTTACCAAAACAACAACAACAACAAAAACACCCACTAAAACCCTCTCTTTTCCCGTACAATCTTCAATCACTAGCTCATATCTGAAAATAGTATAGGCCACACTCAATTGCTCTCAAACCAACTGGAACATTCCTTTCCTTCATTCAAGTATCCGAATAGTATCTCTCCTTGAGTTATCATCATGTTATGATTGCTGCCTTTAAGTCCCACAACCTGTGACACCATTCAAAAATTTTCCCTTACAAATACTTTCTGTCCAAAGTGACTCTTCATGAGCTAACTTGGTGTGGCAGGAAATCTGGAGATGGCCAGCTCTGTTCTCTTTCATGCTCATCCCCTTCCCCCAAACTCCATCTCAGACAACAAAGCATGTGCAGAGTGCAGGGAGATAGGGCAAAACCATCACCAGGAAAATCTTTAGGGCTGTGCTTGTGCATAAAAAAAATCATACTAGAGGGTGCCTGGGTGGCTCAGTGGGTTAAGCCTCTGCCTTCAGCTCAGGTCATGGTCTCAGGGTCCTGGGATCAAGCCTCATATCCCGTTCTCGGCTCATCAGGGAGCCTGATCCCCCCCGCCCCCCTGCTTGCCTTTCTGCCTACTTGTGATCTCTCTGTCAAATACATAAATAAAATCTTTAAAAAATCATACTAGAAAATGGGGCATTCGTAATAGTACACGGTCATGAAATCAAGCTGAGAAACGTATCCATCCTTTCTTTTTCTCCTAGTATCAGCAGTATCCCTGATAGGACAGGAATGGCTCAGCTGGAATATGGGCCTTTCCCTTCCTGGGACACTAGTAACAGAAACAAGTCTCCTTTCCTTTTGTGCTTACCATCCCAATACCAATTAATGAGGGACTATTATTGGGGGGACCTAGGCCACCATAAAATTTTAAGTAGAATGACTGCATTGTGATCATTCGAAGTGAAGAAAGAAATTTCTTAATAGAGACTATTCCGAAGTACACTAATCTAGACAAAATAAAATTCTTTTAATATATTGTTTATATAAATGTCCATGTAGCCTGTACTTCAGGAGAAGCAAGAAACTACAGTTTAAAAAGCAATAATAATAACATCACCACTGAAACCTGCAGAGACTGGTCCAGGAGTCGGAATTCGTTCAAGGTTACCACAGGAAACTCTCTTCACCCCTCTAGGCGCCAGTTTCCTACACCCCTAAAAATGTGACAGTTGCATTAGATAATATTTAAAATTCCTTCTAGTTCCCAGATTGCGTGTTCTAAGCTCAAGACATTGTGAGTGTACAAGTAAACTCCTCTACATTAATATTAAGATGCCACTACTTACTAGAAAGAATCATTAACGGGTAGTTATAGTTATAAGTAATTATTACTCTTATTAAGTATTCCATTATTTTATTTAGAATGAATGATTTGTGCAAGCTCTGGAACAAATACCTAAAAATTGAATATTGTGTATGTGCCTTTCAAGTCGTCTCCTTTCCTCTGCCTGCCCTCCAGTGGTAGTGCTGAGCAGTGAACTCATCAAAAGAACAAATACGAAGGCGGCTTTGCAAACTGGTCTCAACCCTCCTCCAGGCTTCTTGGAGCAGTACGGTTAATACTGTTTTATCTCTCTGTGCCTGAAAAGAAAGGAATTTAGAAGCTGATGTGACTAAGGCACAGTGACTCCTGAAAATTATAGCAACTTAGAGTGAAAAGGTCTGGTGCAAAGTCAACCACTGGTTATTGTCTTTGAAGCTCAAGGAACAGTTAAGAAGGTTCATTTCTATCAAAGATGTCCATATTTTAAATGGGACAATTCTTGAGAACAACAAAGGCATGATATGGCAGGAACTTTGGACGGTTTCCTGGAGAACCACAGTTATGAGAGTAGGAGAAAACTGGGAATTTTCTTTAGGGACACACCACATTATATCTGAAGACTCATATACAGAGATATTGTGAATAGAATGGCCAAAGGGGAGACACTTCTAGTTTAAAAATTCATATTTTAAAAATAATTGAAGAGTGAAGACATTCTTTAAAGAGAATAATTTCCTCAATTTATTCACGATCATGATCATCATTATCATTCTTATTATTCAAAACATCATATATCCATTTCTTCAAAGCTGGGGTCTACTGACTACTACCTGCAGGCCAAATCTGGCCCACCACCCATTTTTTGTAAGGTCTACAAATAAAATCGCTTTTACAATTTTGAAAGGTTGGAAATTCAAAAGAAGAATATTTCATGACACCTGAAAGTTATACGAAATTCAGATATCAGAGTGCATAAATGTTTTATTGGAAGACAGCTATGGTCATTCATTTACATATCATCTATGGATAATTTTGTGTTATGAGGCAGAGTTGAGTAGATACGACAGACACCATAAAGCCCCCCAAACTTGTATCTTTACAATGCAGCTTTCTACAGAAAAAGTTTGCTGAGCCTGCCTTAGAGCCAAGCTCACCTGTTTTATCTTTGCAAATTGCCTTGCTCATGTGAGATGGGGGTTATATAGGGTCTGAGATGAGAAAACACCACTGCAGAAGAAGGTGGAGTATGTAGCCAGTAGGGCTACAGTGGTTAACAACACTAAGTGAAGATCATAGAATTACAGATCTCTCTTCATATTGGATCACAAATGTGTGGACTGTTGACTGTTTGCTGAACACTTGACTGCCCTTAAGTATCTTATATTTCTTCTGAAAAAAATTAAACCTTTCTTCTCCTTTCCACAATTCCATTAGATTTTTAAAAGAACAAGCTATATCATTAATAAGGAAAAATATTTGTGCTTTACAAATACATTATTTGTACAATGTTTTCATAGGTTACAAAATGTTTTCATACAATGTATCATTTTATTTTAGGTACACTTGCCATATTGTACATTAGGATGAGATATATCTAAGGGTTCAGCTCATGTGGTAGATATATGAGGAAAGCATACATTGACTTCTTCTTAAAAATTTTTAAAAACTTATTTATTTGAGAATGAGAGAGAGTGTGAGTGAGAGGGAGAAGCAGACTCTCCACTGAGCAGAGAGCCCGACACGGGGCTCGATCCCCGTACCTTGAGATGATGACATGAGCAGAAGGCATATGCTTCACTGAGTCACCCAGGCGCCCCCTACGCTGACTTCTAAAATACTTGTTCTCTTTCACGTACAGATTTACTTGGCAAAATACAAATTCAAGAATGCAAAAACTGAAGATTTTTGGGGAGCGCTTGAAGAGGTAAGGGATGTATCCCAATTGTTTCTTTGTCTGATTAACAAATGATTTATCAGTCATTTCTTTATCTGACTATCCTACATTTTATTCCCCTAATTTACTAATTATTCCTCATGTTCCTTAAATATCAGGCAAGTAATCTACCAGTGAAAGAAGTAATGGATACATGGACCAAACAGATGGGCTATCCTGTACTTAATGTCAAAGATATGAGGAACATCACACAGAAACGCTTTCTGTTGGACTCAAAAGCTAATCTTTCTGAGCCACATTCAGATCTTGGGTAAGAATCTATAAAGCATTTCAAGAAAAAAGCAGAAATTTGATGGAAATACTGGCCGTTTGGTTGGATCATGCTCTTCAGTACATGATTTATGGGTGATAATATAAAAGCACAGTGTCTTTAGGAAGCAAAAGTATTCAAAGATAGCTCCATGGTCTCCAAGTTCAAAATGGTGGACTGAGCACATGCATCCAAGTCCTGTCCTTCCTAGAAATCACTGAATAAAAAACAGAAATGCTAAAAGAAATAAACTCATAAAGGAAAGAAAAGAGGAGGGGCAAGATACATCATAGAATTCTAGAAGATAGACCAGAAGGAGAAATATTGGTAGAAAACAAACAAAGGTAGATGCAGCCAGATAAAAAGGGACTTGCAGTAGAAGTAGAAGTAGCTTCCCTCTCCCTGGGCAGGCTCTGGGCTCACTGTCAGCACGAAAAGTGGAGCGCGGGAGTGAGAAGTGAGGCTGAAAACAGGGCAATTAATTTGAAGTCTAGACTCAGGACAATTGTGCCAGTTAGACACACCCCCATTCCATTTCCCCTTCATCTACTGCTATCCTTCCCTGTTGAGAGCTCTCAGAGGTCTGCCAGAAGCCTGGCAATGACCCAAGGCAAAAATCCAAAGGCTCTTTCCCTCCCCCTAAATAAATTGACTAAAACAGTGGAGGAGAGCTAAGGATTTTCACTTGGTTAGGATGCCCAGAGTAAAGCTTTCCTCCTCATGGCATTTGTGGGATGGATGGGCTAGAGCTGCCAGCTCCCCTTATACATACACAGAGCTCCCAGTCAGACTTCTATTCAGAGGAAGAGCCTGTTTCAAAAATACACCTCACCTCTAAAAAACAGAGGGATTACCTACAAGATACCAAAAATATTTAATCTAGTCCTTCTTTCTGAAATATGGGTGGACCATTAAGATCACATGACACATTAAAAAATATAAAAGGTAAAAATCCTAAAAACGTAAAAGGTAAGATCCTACTTGAATAAACAATCAAACCTGTCTCTATAAGAAACACAATTGGAGAAATAGAAAATAAATTTATGAAATACTTTTGGAGATCAAAGAAGCTATTAACACCCATTTACTATGAGCAGAATTTCTTTGGAAAAAACAAACTAAAAATACAGAATTGCTCTGGAAGTTTAAGTTTTTGGTCATCAAAGAATTATTTGACCAAGTAGAAATAAATTTGGGGAACTGTCTCAAATTAGATGGCAAACACATAGAACTGATAAATGTAAAAGAAGATAAATAGGCAATGTCCAGTACCCAACTAAGAGATGTCTCTCAAAAGAGAAAGCAGAGAAACCTGAGAGGCAAATTATATCAAAGAAATGATAGAGGACACAGGGATTCTGAATAAAAGGTCCCATAGACTACACAGTACAAAAAAGGAAAAAAATATATATATACTTACCTACACCTTCAGGAATGTTACAGTCATCTAAAATAGTTGAAGAGGGGCGCCTGGGTGGCTCAGTGGGTTAAGCCGCTGCCTTCGGCTCAGGTCATGATCTCAGGGTCCTGGGATCGAGTCCCACATCGGGCTCTCTGCTCAGCAAGAAGCCTGTTTCCCTCTCTCTCTCTCTCTGCCTGCCTCTCCGTCTACTTGTGATCTCTCTCTGTCAAATAAATAAATAAATAAATAAAATCTTTAAAAAAATAATAAAAAATAAAATAGTTGAAGAAAAAATATTTTCAGCCTCCACTTCCCTACCCAAACTAAACCAAATGCAAAAGCCCAGCAAAGACATTTTCAGTCACAGAGCCCCAGAAAATGCTTTCCACACAGCACTTCTTAGAAGTGACTAGGGGAGAAGAAAGAGGAAAAATATGGATAAATCAAAAAAAGAGAAGAAGACATGGACCCAGGAAACAATGCATCCAACCAAGGAAAAAATGAGAGAAAATGCTGGCCATTAGTGAGCCAAGGGCTCACAGTGCCATGCGTAAGAGCCCGATGAGTGGGCTCAGGTAGCTGATGGCCAGCAAAAAGCAAGTAGGGTTGAGAGAATGAAAAACCTGAGGAGCTAGTGAAGGCCCATCAGTTAAGTCAACTATCAAGGAGGAAATTAGAGAAAACAAATTAAGGCTGTATGTAAAAATCGTGATCCAAAAACATAAACCAGGTAGAATAATTTTATGCCATTGCTGAATACAAGATAAAGGAGTCCATTTGACCCCTATGTTAGGGAGTTAGGGTACATTTTTATTGAAATGACTCAGGGGGCCATGAAATCAGCCGGTAGAGAAAAGGAAATGGAACTCCAACACACTTCCTGGCCAACAATATGTATACAAGAGTATGATTTCATAAGCGTTGCTTACTGGCTTTTAACTTGTATAATCAGGGATGAATAAGATAAAATTCTGTTACAGAGGCAGAGAAGATTGCAAATAGAAGCAGTCTTAACACTGTAATAAGAAAAAAAGCTGGCAGAAGAAAGGAGGTGGAAGAGGGAGGGGAGGTAGAAGGACAGGTTGGGTACTAATTTAATGGTGTGCTGGTGCTGACCCTATTTCCACCTCAGAGCCTCATGCGGGTAGTTTGAAATCGATCATATGGTGAGTTCATGGAAACCAGCAAATATTGTGTTCGGTTCCACCATCCCCAAGAGCCCGTTGTTAAGTATTTACCAGCACTCCACAGGATAGCCTACAGTTTCTTCTCCCTGTAAAATAGGGATAAAATCTCCTGTTTTACAGTTAGGAGAGAAGAGCAATACTAAAATTTATGAGACAGGAAATGATAGCTTGAGTACATAATTGAAAGGAATAATTATAACCTATAGAAAAGTAATAATAATTTTGCTTTCTTAAATTTTGACTGTTAATGGGAGAATGGAAAAGAAGTTAGTATAAGAAAACTAAATCACCCCATCTCATGGATGAGTTAACAAATCCTATCTGGGGCAAAAAAAATAAAAAGAGCTATTTAGAGTTACAGAATTAGCCATCAGGGGAATTAAATCCAGAAGTATTTTTTAAAAGATGATGCTTCTAAGAGAGGAGCTGGCCTGCAGGAAGGGTGCAAAAGGAGCCTGGCTTTTCAACAGCAGTCTTTCCAGTTTGTTTGTTTGTTTGTTTTAAAGATTTTATTTATTTATTTGAGAGAGAGGGTGAGTACAAGCAGGGGAAGAGGCAGACAAGAGGGAGAAGCAGATTCCCTGCTGGGCTGGGAACCCAGACGTGGGCCTCAATCCCAGGACCTGGAGATTGTGACCTGAGCCAAAGACAGATGCCTAACCATCTGAGCCACCCAGGTACCCCAGTCTTCCTAGTTTTTGATGAGATGTTTCTATTTATAAATTGCACAAGTGAAATTCTGATTATTTAAACAGCAATTATAAACTCAATCACTCAAATTATCTTGCTAATATCATTTATAAGAAACTTCTGAACATCACCACTTAAAATTTTATTAAATCCCATTTAGAATTTCAAAATACAAACAGCTAAATATACAGATTTATAAACTGAATTTTAAAATATTTTTAAATGTTTTTAAAAAATTGATTAAAAAGTTTTTTAAAAAATTAATAAAAATGTTTTTATCAATCTAACAAATTAAAATTTATGGAATATATCAATTTCTTGGGCATTTTTAGCATATTGAGAATCAAACCTTTAACTTTACAAACTCAGACTTTTCTAGACATTTAAATATGACTACTGAGTTAAGGAATCTTAAGAATTTCAGTTAAAAATATAAATACAATGTCATTTCCCTCTAATTCGCCAGAATTTTTTCCTTTTTTTAAAAATTTAAGTTCAATTAGCCAACACATAGTACATCATTACTGTTTGCCGTAGTGTTCAATGATTCATTAGTTGCATAGTAATTTGCCAGATTTTTAAAAATGTTTCAAATATTGTAAAAGCTGATGAAACATGTGCAACACAGCCCGTGATTTCAACTGATCACACTTAGTGTGAATATAGTTTGTACAAAAAGTCTCAGTATTCTATCCATTTCTGTATGACTAGTTAATTTTGTATGCATTTCTGGGGTGCCAATCACTGCCAACAGAAGAGAAGGAAATCAGGATCTCAGGTCCTCTGGTATGGGGCTGGCCACAAAAACCTGGGTAAACCACTTGGGGGTATCATCCCAGCCCCCCATTACACAGATGAGCCTCCGTCTACACAAGCTCCTGGCTAAATGGGAACAACATAGGATGAGTGGCACTGGTCGCCTGGATAATGTTTCAGTTTCACCCTTGCCAATTTTTTTCCCCAGTTTTATTGAGAAATAATTGACAAGCATCATGTATAAGTTTAAGACATACAACATGATGGTTTGATTTAGGTATATTGTGAAATGATTCCCATAATAGGTTCAACTAATACCCATCACCCATGCCAGTTTTAATGGTTTCTTCTTTCAACTTCTGAATACTTGGTTTGGTAGAGAGACTTTGGCACCCACGGCCACTTCCAGTGATATCTAATCTCCACCACCCGATTTCCACTGAAAAGGCCCTTTGCCCTCTTTATCTCCTTATTAATAGTCTCAGTGATCTTATTATATAGTGTGTGTGTGTGTGTGTATATGTATATATATATATATATATACATATATCTCATCACAAGACCAATTATTTGGTAGCAATTAATATAATACAAGGAAGGACAATTATAGGGTATGACAAAGGTTTCCCAGAATATCTATAAGCTGGTTCTTTTAGAGTTACTGTTTTGTTTGGCAAATTAAGATTGGCCAAATTTAATACTGCTGGAGACTTTAGATATTAAAACTCAAAAATATTTCTCTCTTGTGAAACAAGCTTTCCTTGGGGAGTTTCACAATGATTACGCTCTCCCTCTGTATGTGCCCATTGATACACTGAGCCTGGTTAATGGGCGTGTTGGGGGGTGAGCTTGAGGAGGGTGGGCCAGGGAAGACATTCTTTCTTAAAGAAGTGAGATTTAAGCTGAGTAGAGTGATACCAAGGGACCACCATGGCGGGAGTGGGGGAGGGGCGGTGGTGGTGTTCAAAACAGAAACTACATATATGAAGGCTCCAGAGTTTTAAAAGTAGCAGTACCCATAAAATATGCAACTTACTGAGGATTTACTAAGTAGCTGGCACTACTGTAAGCACTTTGGAGCATTTTATCATAACAGGTGTGGAAATGGAGAAGTAACTGGAAATGATGAAATAATTGATTCAAGGTTACACAGACTGTAGGTGATGGCACTTTGATTTGAACACAGGCAGTCTGGCTCCAAGAAGCTGAACAGCAGAGACGCACGGGCCCAGCAGTGAGAGAGGAAGCAGGGGCCGGGCGTGCACACTGTGTTCATGATTTTGCACAATAGTGTGCAAATTCGAGGACTTCAAAGAGAGACTTGGCAGGCTCACCTTTACATTTTTCCAAGTTCTCCTCTGGCTGCATTAAAGAGAGTAGGTCAGAGTAGGGGCAAGACTGGGAGCAGGGAGGCCAGTTACTATGGTAACTGTAGTGAATGACTCACGCAAGAGGTGAGATAGAGGATGGGGTCTGCCTAAGGAGAGGACGAGAGTGGCCCTGAGCTGGAGGGGTGTGGCAGGTGTTCCAAAGATGAGGTTGAGCTCAAATTTCTCACTAAAAAACAAACGATATGCAGGGAACTGCACTGGATGAATTTGCAGATAAATATCTCATTTTAGAAAATCGTTCTCATCTTGTTCTATAGTGGCCATAGCCAAATTTTTAGAGAAAGTTCTTTAGAGAACTTTGTCATACGTACTCTATCTGGTGAGTAACACAACCTGTTTCCCAGCTTCCAATTCAGGGCTTTGAAAATTAAGTCACACTAACAGCACTCGGGTGTTTCCAATGATTCAAACTGCCAAAACTCAAACTTCCTGTCCAAGACATCAGAGAATGGAGAGCAACAAGAATTATTAAATTAGCTACTTTCAAGATACTAGTTGGTACCTGAGCAGGAAGAACGTCAAGAAAGCCAGGGTGCTCCCCTTGTTACAACCTCTTCTGGAAACATCAGACACTCAGCTCCCCCACAGTTAATGACCTTCATATGAACTGGGTATGTTGCTGTATGCAAATATTGAAAATTAATAGTTCATGCCAAAACAAAGGAAATTTGAGTTCCTACACCAAATGAGATCAGTCAGGGAGTGCCTGTAATACTTATCTTCTCTTTATTTTGGAAAGGAAAGAGTATGATAGAAGAGCTTTGTTTTCATTCTTTCCTCTTCATAATATATGAATGAACTGAAACCCTCGATCTTGGGTGATAATTTAAAAAATCCATATAATAATTTGTGTGATCATTCTATTAACTATAAACAGTTTATTTTATAGTTACTGTTTTATGTTCTAGCAGATTAGATTGGCCATATTTAATACTGCTATTTAGTAGCCTCTAGATATTAAAATTTAAAATATTTCTCTGAGAAACAAACTTAAAGCTTCATAGTAATTTTTCCCTTCTGTCATATGTATCCACTGATTTGTTAAGCCAAAGACATACCAAACACTGTTTTTAAACTGGTGGGATTGCATTTTTTTTAAAGATTTTATTTACTTATTTGACAGGCAGAGATCACAAGTAGGCAGAGAGAGAGGAGGAAGCAGGCTCCCCGCTGAGCAGAGATCCCGATGTGGTGCTCGATCCCAGGACCCTGAGATCATGACCTGAACCGAAGGCAGAGGCCCAACCCGCTGAGCCACCCAGGCGCCCCTGGGATTGCATTTTTTTTTTTTTTTTTTTTTTTTTGACAGAGAGATCACAAGCAGGCAGAGAGGCAGGCAGAGAGAGAGGAGGAAGCAGGCTCCCCGAGAGAGCAGAGAGCCCGATGCGGGGCTCGATCCCAGGACTCCGAGATCATGACCTGAGCCAAAGGCAGCGGCTTAACCCACTGAGCCACCCAGGTGTCCGGGATTGCATTTTTTAAACTACTTCTTGGTTATGCATTCCCCTTCACACAGATAAAAAAATTTATTACCCAGCAAATGAAATATATTATCAGGTCTTCACTTTTTAAGTTATAACAAATCTTTAAATTGTACTCATCAAGATTCAGAACATGGAACTATATAACATTTATACTTTTCCTCTAGCATTTTCTTTAGTTTTTATCTTCAGATACCATTTTTATTTTATTTAGATTCGATACATGATTTTTTAAAAAGTTTTATTTATTTATTTGACAGAGAGAGACACAGTGAGAGAGGGAATACAAGCAGGGGGAGTGAGAAAGGGAGAAGCAGGCTTCCTGCCAAGCAGGAAGCCTGATATGGGGCTCGATCCCAGGATGCTGGGATCATGACCTGAGCCAAAGGCAGAGGCTTAACCCACTGAGCCACCCAGGCGCCCCTTGATACATGATTTTTAATGATCACTTATCATAAAGTCAATCTATTTGCTCCATTTTTGTAAAAAAAAAAGTTATATATGCATAGAAAAATAAGCCCAGAAAACATGTGCTATCCTGTTGAGAACATTTGTTAAAAATCTATAGCAGCTCCTGAACCAATAGGAGAGAAAACATTATATCAAAAGTGATCCTTCATGATTTTTTACTTGATTGAAAACCTAGATTGTAACATATGCCCTAATGACCCCAGAAAGGAATTAGCCCTTTCTCCAACCCTAATGTTCACCCACTCTCTCTCTAGGTATATTTCTGTCTGGTGGGAAATGTGGTTGATTAAGTTGTACTATGAACTAAATGTCTTCCCCCTTTTCCTCACTGCTTAAATATTCCAAGATTAGGGAATTCTTACAGACCACAAACTTTGTACAATGCAAATGGCCCACACGTGTTGTAAGTTATTGTTTTAACACTGTGGTCTCAACCATCTGGTAGAAATAAACAAATTTTGGGCGCCTGGGTAGCTCAGTTGATTAAGCGACTGCCTTTGGCTCAGGTCATGATCCTGGAGTCCTGGGATCGAGTCCTGCATCGGACTCCCAGCTCTGTAGGGACTCTACTACTCCCTCTGACCTTCTCCCTCTCATATTCTCTCTCACTCTCTCTCTCTCTCAAATAAATAAATAAAAACTTAAAAAAGAATTTCTTGTCTCCATTAGGGGGAATTCCCTATCAGGGACATGTCTTCAGGAATCTACTCAATGTAGATGGGGGAAAAGGGAAGTAGGCATGTTATTTTGGGGCAATCAAAGTCAATTTCTTTAGTGAAAATTATGTTGGCCATATTTAATACCACCAGAGTTCATTAGAGTGTTAGATACAAAAAACTGGATTCTGCCTTTAAAAATGAAATCTGATCCTCCTAAATTTTAGGTAACATATACAAGACTCTCTCGCTCCATTTATGTAATTTCCACTTATTGATATTTTGTACTCAAATCTATTATTTTACTCACATTAGATTAGATCCTATAAGGCATTCTAAACTTAGGAAATTATATAGCTGCAACCCTTGATCCTTTTAGTCTTATGATCCCTTCTGACTTCAGAGAATTTTTTTTTTTTACATAACTTAGTCGTATATCTTACGTCCACTTTTAGGCAGAGTGTAGTCCCAGAGACCGTGTTTTACGGGGGAATGGTCAAAATATGAAATCCTGGCTGTGCAGAGAGGGCATCCAGGCATTTGCGTGCTCCGTCCTTTCAGTCAGGTCAGCATTAGAGAAATGTAGAGAAGGGAAAAAATGTTAGTTTATGTGGCATTACCAAAGCAAAAGAACAGTGAAAGAGTGAAATATATAGGTAGGATGGGACCTTTAAAAGTGCTTGTTTGTCTGTTGAGAAGCCGCAAGGGATCACTCTTAGGTCAGCTTCCCTAAAAGCAGATTCTGAAGTGATGATTCAGGTGAAAGCTACTCACCAGGAAGTTGTTTTTTTTTTTTTTTAAAGATTTTATTTATTTATTTGACAGAGAGAGATCACAAGTAGATGGAGAGGCAGGCAGAGAGAGAGAGAGGGAAGCAGGATCTCCGCCGAGCAGAGAACCCGATGCGGGACTCGATCCCAGGACCCTGAGATCATGACCTGAGCCGAAGGCAGCGGCTTAACCCACTGAGCCACCCAGGCGCCCCCAGGAAGTGTTTTTAAGACTGGAAGGGGACTGGGATGTGGGGTATCAGGCAGCAGAGTGCAATATCGAGCCGAGCGGAGCTGGGGCTGTGGAGGGTACCTGTCCAGGGAGAGGCTCTGGAGACAGTACTGTAGAGTGCTCCTGACAAATGGGGCAAGGAAGATTCTCATGCCCTTCCATCATTGGCTAAGGGGTGCATCCAAGAATGTAAAAGCTAAGGAACTTCTGGCTTTCCTTGCTTGGGCAGCTAGAGGGCAGTCCTCTGACAGAGAGACCCAGGTGATTAGCGTCGTCAAGGAAAGCACACTGGAGTTTGGGGTGTACAAAAATGACAAAGAGATTCAAGGGGATAAGATTGGATCACTGGCAATGCTTGCAACATGACCCAAGAAACAATGTATATATTGGTTTTATAGAATTTAGAGCCAAAATCATTCCATCAGCAATAAAATCCTCAAAGAAATCTACTAACTCAATCTTACAAAACATTTCAATCCAGTTAAAAAACAAAGGATTACTTCTTTTGTGTGGATGGCAAAATGTGTTCTCCCCATGGGGCACCTGTGTGGCGCAGTCGGTTGAGCTTCTGACTCTTGATTTTGGTTCAGGTCCTGATCTCACAGTCCCGGGATTGAGCCAGCAGCAGGCTCCCTGTTCAGCCAGGAGTCTGTTTGTCTCCCTCTCCCTCTGACCCTCTCTCCACTCAAGCGCACACTCTCTCTTTCTGAAATAAATAAATCTTAAAAAAATGTATTCTCCCTGAATTACATAAATTTTTATTATATCTTGAAAAAGAGAGATATCATCCCCCATTCTCTGTTGGGGGCTTGAATGATCACAGATGACAAAAAACAAGGCAAACTTTGAGTTGAAACCTGAATCTAAACATGGATTCATCTTCTTTCTAGGTCTCTTGTATTTTCTGATTGATAGTACATGATATAAAAACAGTCAAAACAATTTAAGACCTCTTTCATGAGGTTTCAAGACTAAAATATTAAGTATATATTATACCAAAGTACAAAGCTAACCTCCTCTCCCTGCTCCACAAGAAAATACTAAGTAGCTAATGAGAACACTAAAAAAACAAAACAAACAAAAAACGAAACAAAACAAACGTGAAACATGCTTATCTGATGTTTTTTTCCTTTGCAGCACACCTGACTCACATGCTGCAAAATAGGGGATATGGAAAGAACATGAGAATCTTTAAGGGATGGATGGTGGTGGTGTAATTTAAGTCTCAACATAATTCCTAAAATGGGCTATCCCCTGCATGGTATTTTAAGATTGTCTTCTGAATTTGAAAAATGGTTTGTGTTCCTTGACAGAAACTAAGCACACTAGAATATGTGCAAGTATGTGTGTGAAAGCTCAATGTTATCATGTAACATCTTACATTTATGCAGCATCTTTTTTCAAAGTCCCAAGGCATTTCATTGAAATAATTTTCATGCCTAGCTGGTTTGTTGATACAAGGTTCCAAATTTTAGAGATTTATAGAAATTGAAAGTAGTTATATGGCCTATTTTCATCACTAAAGGGTATTATATTAACTGTATCCTATATACTGGATGATCATTTATGAGGAAAACATGCTTGTCTATTGCTTTTTAAGTATTTTTACTTTGGAAATGTTTTTTAATAATAAAAGTTAAATTTTTCTTTTAAAAAAAATTTTAGTTACACATGGAATATTCCAGTTAAATGGACTCAAGATAACGTATCAAGTATTACATTCTACAACAGGTCAGAAACAGGAGGTAAATGTCATCAATTGATTTATTATTTCTTCTTTTGAATTAATGTACCACATTAAACTAATGTAAAGTGTAAAGAAACAACACTGAAGCTGGAACTTATGATATACGTTAAAGCTAAAAGAGACCTCTTAAGTAATCTTCCAATGAATTCAAGCCCTTATCTACAACGAGAAATTTTCTACCTTGAAATACTCTTTTTAATGATTTACCGTGACTGACACAATTAACAAATACCCATATCCAAAGAAGGGTCACACACCCAACCATTGGATGATAGATGTGTAAGTTTTCTTTTTTTCTTTTCCCCTTCTTCATTTCTTCCCTCCTTTCCTTTTTTCTTTCTTCTACTTTTTCTTTGTATCACAGAAGTAAATCATGGAATTTCTTAAAATGTTATGTGACAAGCCTGGTTTCTTAAAATGCTGACATTAAATTAGACCTATCATTTTTCCAATTCAGTTTGACATTAGAATCTTGAATGATTCCAAATTATCTTTTCTAAGTTGTAAATTGTCCCCAGTAGCTCAAGGTACTATCTATACATATTTCCATCCATCCATCCATCCATCCATCCATCCATCCATCCATCCGGCTCCCTAAATGAATTACTTGGCTTGTGCCTGTGTTAAAACTCAGCTGTGACTGCTCTGCTCACTTAAATCAACTGGAAATATATTTCTGTATTCTATCTCCCTTGGTTTGTCTTTTCCTTTCTTGAAAAAATTTTGTTAATATTAAAACAAGGAGGCCTTATCACATGTTCTTTCCTCCAGATTACTGACAGAAATAATAGGGCAGGTTTTAGCATCCATCCCAGAAGATTCCTCCTTTTTACACTTTTACCACTGTACTTGTTTTAGGTTTCCAAATCACTTATTTCTAAGACAAATGATACTCTTCTCACCCCATCCCACGCAGAGCTGGTTTCAGAAAAGCGGTTGGCATGCGCTTTTCACCTGTGGCTTCTTAGGGATAAAAATAAGGTAAATCATTTATCCTTTATTTACATATGCCTATTTGCTCCTGCAAAATATTCTAAAATATTAATTAGGTATGATTCCCCCTAGCAAGTAAATTTTTATCCTATACCTAGAGGGCTGATTTTTTTATTGAGATAAAAGTCACGTATTATACAATTCACCCATTTAAAGTGTAGAATCCAGTGGTTTTTATTACATTTGCAGATATGTGTTACCATCACCATAGTCAAATTTAAAGCATTTTAATCACCTCAAAAAGAAATTCCATGCTTTAGCTATCACTCCCTCTATCTCCCACACCCCCAGGCTTAAGCAGCTGCTACTTTCTGTCTGCATACATTTGCCTATTTGGGACATTTCATATAATTAGAATGATATGTGTGGTACTTTATGAGTGTTTTCTTTCACTTAGGGTAATGTTTTCAAGGTTCGTCCATGTGGTGGCATGTATCGGTACTTCTTTCCTTTTTATTGACAAATTATACTTATATCATATCGATTTCCACCTCCCATTCATCTATTTATCAGTTGATGAGCATTTGGATTATTTCTACTTTTTGGCTGTTAATGGTGCTATAAACATTTCTGTACAGATTTTTCTGTGAATCCAGTAGGTTTTTTTGTTTACTTTTGCGGTTAGGTACTTATAAGAGAGAATATTTGAATAATAAATTTAATCCTTATTAATCAATCAATCAATCAATTATTTAGTTCTTTCAAGGAAGTATTTACCAAGAGCTAACTTCTGTGCCAGACACAGTGGTAGGCATGGAGATAATGCTGAGGGAAAAAAATCCCTTACCCTCTTGGTACTTACTGTCTAGTGAGGTCAAAGACAGACAGTCAGTAGGCAAATGAGAGTCATGAGTGCCTGGTATGCTAATTGCCAAGAGGGCTCGCTGAAGAAAGACCAGCCCAGATTCAGGGGTTCAGCAAAGGTTACTAAAGAAAAGCATGTCTAGGCTGAGGGCTAGAGGGAAAAGGTAGTATTTAAATGGATGATAGGCTTGACCAAGTGTGGATAAGAACTCTGCTCTGGACAGAGAATGCTAGTAGGAAAGTGAGGGTAGAAGGCTCTGCCAGCAACTGCATCCCTTTGTCTTTATATTGAACACATTTTTTTGGCTCTAACTATGGATTTAGTTGTCTTTCCCCTCCCACATAGAATATTTCTTAAGGAAATGGAGCTTATTTATTTTGGTTGTGGTTGTTCTATGTCTTCAGCTGTTACCCAGTAATTGTTTATTGAATGAATGAGTGAAAGAATGAAGAGGCTGCAATGTTCACAGAGTTTTGATGACAGACCTGTCTTTATTTGAAACTTCAGAATCATGACTGCTCACTGAGCCAGAAGCAAACTAGACATCTCTTCCTACTTCAAAGTGCCTGCTCCATTTTTAGGCTATGCAATAAGTTCCTGTTTCCTGTCTGGGGACATCTTCAGCTCTCAGCTCAGAGCACAGATGACAAACACATCCCAAGTGCACTGAATGGGCAGTCAGCTCAGGTTACCAGCCCTACCTCCCTCTTCTTGGTTTCTTTGATGATTCATCAGTCAGAAATTTCCCAGGCAATGTTGGGACTTCCCCCAAGGCCATTTATTTACATTTTTGCTGCACATAATATTTTAAACATTAAAAAAATTAAACATGTAATTTATAGCAAAAGAAGAGGATCTCTATCACAGACCCTTCCTTCTCCGGCTATTCCAGCCTGCCCTGTGTCATCTCTCTTCTCACTGTTTATAGTATATTTTGTGCTATTGGTTTAAACAATCCTACTTTATTCCTAGTATTACTACTTTATATTCTGAGTATCACATTGTTATTTAATCTTCATTTGCTCTCTCTTTTCTTTTTTAAGTAAATGACAAACTCCTTGGAGATATGACCTTTACATCATACTCCTTGATGGCAGGTCAGGTCCTGTGCACATCGTAAGCGAGGTTCTGTGCACATCTTAAGACTTACTAAGAGTTTAGTAAGTCCTTGCTTAACGGAGGCTTGTTTGCCCACAGACTGCGGTGCTGTTGGAGAATATCTGTAGATACTTTAATTGTGCCTCTACTTTAGTGCCAGCTGTTCTTTATCAGTGCATTTACATTTAGTAGTATATAGCCTTTTTTGCTTTTTAATCTGCGGCTCTCTAACATTTAGAAGACTTGAAGGTTATCACGTGATGTCAGATAACTAATCTTACTAAAACATAATATTTTAAAATAGATATTCCTAAGTGTATAGGGTCTAGGAGAAGGCCTAGGCCATAGGAAATGGTATAGACTTTCAATGACTCTTGCAGATCTAAGGATACATTCTGGATGATTTAGATAACCAAATTCTGACTACACATAAATAGAATATTACTAGAATCTCATGGTAGTTATATTTAAATGTTTCATGTCAAAATAATTATGGGCATATGCTTTTTAATTTAATAACAAAGAGAAAGAGAGACTTTCTTCATTCTTTCAAGCTGAGCCTCATGGGATGTTTGAATTTTGATTGGATCATTATGAATTCAGTTTTGCAGATTCAAAAGCTCAGTTTCATCAGTTCAGCCCTGGTCAACCAAGGCTTGGAAGATTTATTCACACAAAGCAAACATATAAGAATGCTAATTTGTTAATTTATATAAATAAAAATATACTGGCCAAGGTGAACCAGAATACTCATGTCAGCTAATTAGGTATCTCCTTCCAGGAAGAAAGTTTACTTAATAAGAGTAAAGAGACAGTTTAGGTAGATCAATTATTTCAGAGATTTCATCAAGCTGTGATAGCTTCATATACTGCATTAACCAGGGGAGTCTAATTATTGCATTTAGAGGCTATTTTGATGCAATGCAAGTTTCTCATTCATGCAAAAGTCCAATGGAGGTATTCCTGACCTGCCATCTTTCCTAGGTAGTTCACTGCCAAATAGTAACTTAGAAATCCTGTCTTACTCCTTCTTATGGCTCCACTGCTTCCTAGACCTCAAATTCCTCTCCTGGATCTTTGGATCTGACCAGAAGACAGGGGAAGATAAGGGAGGGTGCAGGTCGAGAAGTGCATCTATTACTTCTGCCCACACTTTGTGTCCAGTTGTCAATCCCATGTTGCTACCTAACTGCAAGGGAGGCTGATAAATATAGTCTAGCTGTATACCCAGGGAGGAAGAGAGAGTAGTGCCGTAAATAACTAACAGATCTCTACCACATACATTGTTCTCTACAGGAGGAAATCTGTTAAAAAATCTGGAATACATGTACCAGCTCAACTGTGCATCCCCTTCCCTGTGCAGACTGAGACACTCTAACAGACCTTCACTATCTAAACTCTTCTTTGCAATTATTTCCTCCCAATCACCAAAACCATCACCAGGTAGCCAGGTTGCATTTTTCCAGATTCCTGCTTATTAAATATTGCATATTAATACAATACCTTTCTTTTTAGGGAAATTCTCTAGGCCACTTGCTGATATTTAGGAGGGACTCTGTAAGTGTTACTAACATAATGATTACTATTTCTTAAATACTTCCTTAAATAATTTGTTGAAAATATTACCACAAATGTATAACCAATTCATTTTATAATAGATCATGTCAGACTTCGTTTCAGAGATTAAAATTTCTTCCTTGATCCTAAGTTCTGATAGTGCATCCTACTAGAAATTTTTAGCTCCCCAAGTACAAATAGTGTGTCAATGGTAAAAAAAAATACTATTCTTGTATTTTTCAACTGTTTTGCTAATAAATGATGCATACAACTTAATAAGATATAAACTAATTTTAAACTGAAAAATAACTTGCTTAAAGTATCAACGCAACAAAGCATCTACATCACTAAAGAAAAATACTTCTTTCTCTAGAATTATCAAGCTATCACAAGAGCTGTCTAGTTGTCTAAAGTTTTTTTTTTTTAAAGATTTTATTTATTTATTTGACAGAGAGATCACAAGTAGACAGAGAGGCAGGCAGAGAGAGAGAGAGAGGGAAGCAGGCTCCCTGCCGAGCAGAGAGCCCGATGCGGGCCTCGATCCCAGGACCCTGAGATCATGACCTGAGCCGAAGGCAGCGGCCCAACCCACTGAGCCACCCAGGCGCCCTGTCTAAAGTTTTTTTATGATTATTTATATAAAACAGAATACAGGCATACCAAAGAGATACTGTGGGTTTGCTTCTAGACTACCACAACAGAGTGAATATGGCAATAAAGTCAGTCAAAGAATTTTTTGGCTCCCCAGTGCATAGTATAAAACTTATGTTTACTCTATACTATAGTCTGTTAAGTGTGCGATGATGTCTAATGAACAATAGATGAACCTCACCCCAAAAATACTTTATTGCTAAAAAAAGCTAACCATCACCTGAGCTTTCCGTGAGTCATAATCATAATTTTTTTTATTCTTCATACTTTTTTTGTATTTTCCAAATGCATATTTGGAACTGTAAGGAACACATAGGACCATTATGATCAGAGAAACAATAGTAAGTGGAGCAATGAAAGGAAACCTAATACGCGTGGACTCCCACGTGCTGCCAGGAGTGGGCACCAGTATTCTTGTCCTATGTCCCTCACTGTGTAACTAAACAACCCAACAGTATGTTGCTGTTAACAACTGTTGGGAAAGTAGCATGATCTTGGAAAGTCCATAATTACTGACTTCCTGGAACTCAGCTTCCTCATCTATAAAGTGAGAAAAATCACAGTAACTCTAGACAGGCTTAACTAGGTATATATAAAGCACACTGAAATACTGCAGTATTTAGATGGATTGCCAGGAACTTCTCAATGTTATTTATATTTGCCTCACTATTTATAGAACTGTGGCATATCCCCTTTCATAATAATGAGGATAGCTACCATCTGTTGGACAAATAACTGTGTGACCAACACTTTACCGATGTTATCTTATTTAATCTTCACAACAGCCCTGTGAGGGATTTTTATCCCTATTTCCCTTATGGTGAACAGGGACACAGAGAGGTCAAGTGATTTGGCCAAGATCACACAGCTAGTTAGTCACAGAGTGAGGGTTTTGTCCTAGATCTGTCAGACTCAAAAGTTCATGCTCTTTTTCTTATTAACGTATGGGTCTGTGCTTAGCAAGAGGCTCTCCTCCAGATACAAACATTCAAAGCGCACAGTTGCCAAAAGATTAGCTTCCTTTCAACAACTTGTCCATGGGAGAATGACAAAGAAAGATAAATACTGCGTGAATGAGGTAAAGGTTTATAATTTGTCAAGCACCTACTCTGAACATTCCTAAAAAAAAGTATTGTCTTGTTGGAGAGCTTACTCATATATTATGAAAAACTACTGTGTCCTGGATGTCTTCCAAACCTTGTGAACACTTCTAAAGTTTAAAGCTTCTTCCCTCCCAAACTAACTCATCTGCCTCTATTCTGTAATGGCAGCATCATTACTTAGCCAATCATCCGAGCCATTTCCCCCTCCTTTGACGGTCCACTCAAGTAAGAAAACCAACTGTCGATTTTACCCGTGATTTGTCTTGAAAACATCACCTTTTTTCTTTTTTTCATTACCTCCACATTGGAGTAAGCCCTCCTTCCCTCTTGCCTTGGATAATTACGGGAGACTTTAAAATCTCCTTCCAATATACCTCTTGTACCACCATCAAAATTACCTTTCTAGAAAGCACACTTGGGCATGTTATTTCCCTGCTTAAAGATCTTTTCTATCTGACCATCTTTCAGAAGATGGATTCCTTAACATGGCACGTGGCTCTTGTACTCCAGAGCTCTAGACTCTATTTCCAGCCTCATCTTCCATTTTCCAGGATCTCATCCTTACAGCGCCACTACATTAAACTATTTGAAATTTCTCAATAGATGCAGTATTCCCGCACAATTATTTAAAGTGTATATTGTCCTTGCAAATAAAAGAGTGTATGAATTAAAAAGTATAGAAGCAATGCTAACTAATGAAAACTGGTCGTGTCAGAGCACAGTTACTATTTTATGTGAATTTTTTTTTTAACTTCAAACATAAGTCTCTGTTCCTTCAATGTTGATCCTCTAAAAATCTATATACTAGAGCCCTGTGTAAATACTGGGTGCTACTTTAGAAAGAGAGTTAATTTGGCAAATCCTTTGATGAAAAGCATTGATGTAATCAATTGAAATAAGGAAAGAGAAGACTTTACAAAGATAAATAAAATTAGAAGAACCAGTATGACACGGATTACAAAATCGAGAATGTTGTGTTTGGATTTCAGTTCTACTGCAGGCCTTCTTGACATTTTAAAAGCATTACAGATCTCAAATCATTATTTTGCTAGGCAATAGGCAATGCCATCAATTTGAATGTTGATTTTAATAAATAAAGTATTCTTTTAGATGTTTACATTTTTATCCCCTCCCCAGGCTGCCCAATGAGTACTCTTTGTGTAATTAATCCATCATGATTAGCATTATATGGACTACCCCCAAAAGCAAGGACCTCTTTGTCTTTTGGCATTGTTTTCTTCCGTTGGAGGATTGAAAAGCACGGAATTATTTCACTCATTTGGCAAGCTTCTACCAGTAAGGAGTATAAGTCACAAATCACAGGACACTTATTTACATTGGTTATTCTTCTTCAGCTCATGTGCTACAGTGACATTCTAAAATTAGGCAACTAAATAAGAATTAGGCTTTGGGGCTTTGGATCCAAATCAAACTTTACTCCTTCGGTTGATATTTTTCTTTTCTTTTCTTCTGACCCTCTGGGCCTAATTTCTCTGTGTTTACAGTATATGCAAACATGTTTCTCATTAGTGTTTATTTACTACCACAGGAATCACTTTGAATCCTGCTGGAAATGTTTTTCTCAAAATAAACCCAGATCATATTGGGTTTTATCGTGTAAATTATGAAGTACCAACTTGGGAATGGATAGCTACCCATCTCTCCAGCAACCACACGGTAAGACTAGCAGTAGTTATGAATTGTTTTATTTTTGCTCTAAGAACAGAATCTTCATGATATTAACTTTCTGAACATGCTTTGGTTTAGGAATTGTGCTACTTACCTCTTTTTCTTCTTCTTTTCAGGACTTTTCTTCTGCTGACCGTGCAAGTCTTATTGACGATGCTTTTGCCTTGGCAAGGTGAGTTTTGGAATGAGATTGGGCTATTTAAAATACTGTGGATTTTTTCATAAATCTATTTTCTTGATGAATTGCCATGAAGTTTAAGTATTAATTATAGTTTAAAATAGCCAAAGTCACTATTTATAACATTATTGTCTTCCTTAACTCTCTTTTTTAAAACTCGCATAAACATCATAGCCAAACTACTGCAATTTGCTGTTAGCAGACACACAAAAGCTCACGTACCATATTGACTTTGAGTAGGGTTCATCTGTATCAAAGTCCTTGAGCTAATTAGGAGTGACATTTGCAAATGTTCAGAAGTGCACCTTCATAATTCGATTTAATGAAACAACAATGTGTTTCATTAACTTACTTCTATGAGCCTAAGCCCACTGTATGAGTTTATGGCTAAAGTTGTCAACTCTTGTTCAGGTCATCAGGGTAAGAAGAATGAGACATGGTACTCTAGGATTGATCAGAATTAAGGTACCACCTAAGAAACTGGACTTTTTTTTTGTTTTCATGGCCTGAAGGTGACCTACACTTAGAAAAAAAAATCAACATTGATTAGGGGAATGAAGGAGTAGTAACCATACTGTCTTTGAGATTTTTTGTTTTGTTTTGTTTTTAAGTAGTCTGACACCACTAATTCAACAGGTATTTGTTGAATTTCTGGTACTTCTATAGCAGCTAGGGACACAAACAGTAGGTTTTTCTGGCTTTGTAGTGGCCTCCTCCTAGATACATGCAGTGTACCGAGAATGAGCTGCTACTTCTTCAAAAAGCCTTCACTGCCCCTTTGTTTGGATTGGGTGTCCCTTTCGCGGGCCCTTGTGTTTAGCCACAATGTTATGCTGTCATTTCTTATTAACTGTCTATCTTACCTACCAAACCGTCAGATATGTGAGGGCAGGCACCAGACCATGTTCCTGTTCATTTTATTCCCAGTTCCTAACTGTGACTGGCCCATGACAGAAGCTCATTAAATATGAGCCGAACACATGTCTGAAAGATAGTACACCAGCACTAAAGGCATGGGAGAACTATTTCCGACAGACTTCCTAGATGAGATACTGGAAGTCAGAAGACCTTCTTGACATTTTTTAAGGAGGGAATGGATAGGGTTACAAAACAGGCTCTGAAACGATTCAGATCTTGGTTCTGTATAACCTTGAGTAAATTTCTTAACCAATCTCTGACTCGATTTCCTTATGAGTAAAATGGAGATGACCTTATAAGACTTACAAGATTATAAGACCTTATAAGATTTCTTTTGTAAGAAACAAGTGAAATAATGCACATAAAGCACCCCAAACAATGTCTGGCCCATAGCAAGTGCTTAATAAAGTATACCACTTGACTGTACCAGACACTGCATAGGCCTGGGAACTTAAGTGATAAAGGAAGATAATCAACATTTTAAAATATAAGAGAACCATCAAGAATTCTTTAGAGGGAAAACTCTCCTAGAAACGCATCATGACTTCTTCCAAAGCTTGGCATCTTGGCTCTTAGAAATTACACAGAACTACAAAATATTTATAATTTAATTCCCATCACAACACAATGCAGACAGTTCTTCTTGCTTTAAGAAATGAAAGCCTCTTGAACAGGTCTCTCTTGGGTACTGTGTATAAAGCAAATAATTTGCACAATTGAAAGACTTTCTTGCATTTGCTCAGCTCCTTGGCCATAGCTCCCATAAAATTTTGGAGAGATATGGAAATGAAGAATGTGAGACTCACTTGAAAACCAAAAAATACGTAGAATCACACAGCAACTGATCTGGAAAATACCTGAGTTATCAGCAGAGCTATTTAGTTATCACTCAATTTCCTTCTGTAACACATGAGGGAAACAGGACTCAGAGAAGTAGAGTCCACCAGTGTTGGCTACAGCTAAGTGCAGTTCACTCAGAAGCTTTAGGGAGAAAAAAGGAGAAACATGTAGTTGAACAGGTAAGTGCCTGTGGTAGGATAAGAATTTATACAGTACCACTTGGGTGTTCAAAAAGAAATGTTAACTATCATGTTTCATAAGCAGAGTAAAAGAGCACATCTAAATATAAACATTTTCTTAATTCCCTTGTCCCCAAATTTGAGGAGCTAGTACTCTTACTACCCCAGATGAATATCCAGATAGGCACATTTGCTCAAGACAAGGAATAAAAATTCTCCCAGCTCCTTCAAGTCCTCCAGACAGGCTCAGTTTGAGTGTGAGCCCAGTCCCGTAAAACCATCAGAGTTATCAACTGCATTTAAAGTTCCTCCCTGTCCCCAACTCAGGCTGGTGTCAGGCCAGCCACCTGCAGTGGAAACCAGGTGCTTGACGTCTTCACCATCTTGTTGCAGGAACTTCTGCTCCTCACTCGCCAGGCTGCCTCTGACTCCTCCAGGGCTAAGGCCAGGAGAGTAGGGAGGGAGAGCAAGTGAAGGGAAGGAAAGATCCTGACATGTTGTTTACATCTGGTCCTCTCTGGACTTTGAAGATGTCTAATACTGACTTTCCTATGTGATGTTTTCTTGGAGTATTTGCCATCCATACTCATTTTGATTGCTAAGATCTTTCTCTTGCAGTTCCTTGAGGTGGGTGAGTGAAAACCTCTGAACCACATCTGGTCCAAAAGAAGTGTTCATATATCTTTTCCCCCAACAATGTCTGGAAGGATGGGCCAGCCCACACAGTCTTATCTCTTTACTCTGAAGTTAGAGCCATAGTCAACCGTAGTTTCTTATCCTTTAGATTTCTCAGGGTATCAGATACCAGGCCGCTGTGTCCCCAAACTCCATGATACACAGGTAAAACTCTTCCAGTGTTTTCACTACAACCCCTTTTCTTAGGCTTGAAGTGAGGTGAAAAGCCTCCTGCATCCTCCTCTCTCCTGTGGGAGGAGAGCATTCAAAGTACCCTGACAGTGATCCCCTGAAGCCCTCTGTTAAAATGTCTCCTTCTGCCCCTAGCTTCTCCAATGTCTCTAATAGGCTGGTGATGGGTTATCAACTAAGGGTCACAAAAATCTCTCCTGACCATGTTAGTTCCAGTTTGGTGGGTCTGCATCTTTGGGGCTTAGGCCAACAAGCCTCGTTTGCGGGTTAGGCAAAGGGCCTTGCCAAAACAGAGACAGAAAGAATCCTTTTTTGTCCACCTGTTACAGTAGGGTTTTCCTTTTCAATAGCTTGGATTGTGCTCTGTAGCCCACTGTGTGGTGAAGCCAGGAGAGGGGTGAGGAATAACATAAGGCAAAGCAGAGAGCACTAGCTAACAGGTCCATGGGTGGGAGCAGGAGTCTCTAGGTGAGGAAAGGATGGCTTAAAAGGCCACTTAACGCTAATGATCCAAGCAGAATTTTAGCCCCGCCTCACACAGCAGTGGCTCCAATGATATCCGAGGTGAGAATCGAGTTAGCAAATAAAGGCCACCAAGTGAACATCAGCCACACCAAGATTACAGACCTCTAGGGTCACTGGTTTTACCATTTTACAGGTGTTTGCAGAGGTAACCAGAGCACAACACAGAACTGGATAAGCAACTTCACCCTCCTACCGCCGCCCCCCCCCATCCCCATCCTCATGCTGCCTTTTAGAGAAAGGAGAAGTAGGGTAATCGGAAAGACTCCAAAAGGACCCAGTTCTTTGCAAAAAGACTGTTATGAGTCAGAAATACGAATTTAGTTGGCAAGTGAACACTGAGAAATCAGACACAATGGGGATTTTTTGAAATTCTCCACACCACCAAAGACTTTGCTGGGAAATGAGCACATGGGGTCAGCTGCATCAACCTAGACACTTCTCCAAACTGTTTCTAATGTCCCAGTGAAGAGCGACATTAGATAAGACACTACGCTTAAGTCGGCTTCTCTGAGGACTGGAATGTACTTCCAGGTCACACCCAGGGAAGCCAAGACAAGCCTTTTTTTATATGATTCCCCCAAACTTCCTGGGTGCCTCAGCCCAAGATAGGAGGGCAAAAATTCTCTCATTAGACCCATTTGTCCTTTTTTCCATCGAGTCTGGTGAGAACTGTCTTTAACTTAGAGCTTCCAACTTCTCCAGATGATAGGACAGTTCTATGATTTGAGTCCCTCAGGCTGGGCTTTTACTAGATTGATGGAAGATTTTTAAATAAAGAAAATTTTTGAGATGCCTGGATGACTTAGTTGGTTAAGCATCTGCCTTTGGCTCAGGTCATGATCAGAGAGTCCTGGGATCGAGCCCCGTATCAGGCTCCCTGCTCAATGGGGATTCTGCTTCTCCCTCTCCCTCTTCCCACTCCTGCTCTCTCTCTCTCTCACTCTCTCAAATAAAAAAAAATTTTTTTAAGATTTTATTTATTCATTTGAGAGAGAGAGAGAGAGGGAAAGAAAGAGCACAAGCAAAGGAGAAGGGCAGAAAGAAGGGGAAAAGCAGACTCCCCACTGAGCAGGGAGCCTAACATGGGACTTGATCCCAGGACCCTGGGATCGTGACTTGAGCTAAAATCAGATGCTTAAACAACTGAGACACCCAGGCACCCCCCAAAAATCTTTAAAATAAAATAAAATAAAATAAAATTCTTAACCATATCTGGCTTTCAGAACTGCTATATGCCTGTGGATTTAACAAATGGAGTTTGAGACTCAAAGTTGCTTAAGAATGCTGTCTTAGATTGAGCTCCCTAGAAGCAGTATATGAAAAGGTTCATGTACATGTAGGTTATTGAGAGAGTAGTCTCATGAGATAGGGAGTATGAAAAAGAGGGTGGGGCAGGGATAAAAAGCTGAGCCATGATATGGTCTCAGATGGAGTCTAGCTTTGCCAGATTCCACTAGAAAGCTATGAATTATGCTATAAAGTGGGTCTAACTTGAAGGAAGCAGGCTGGCTTGTTGCCTTCCTGAATCAGAGAATTAATGGCCTGGAGTGATGTATTGCATTACCTCTTAGGCAAGATGGATGTATTTGGCCAAGTGCTCTTCTCTGAAGAAGGTGGCAGCTGTGAGCCAACCAAGCACTGTAAGGGGATCTGAGAAGGGCACTATATATGTCTTTGTTCTCAAAACCAGGTCTTCACATGGGGTCCCACCAGTATCAACACTGCCCAGAGGAGCTTATAAGAAATGCAAATTCTTTGGCCCTACTCCAAAACTGCTAAATCAGAAACTCTGGGTGGGGGGTGGGGGCGGGAATATGTGATTTAATGAACTTTCCAGGTGTTGATAGATGCTCCACTTTGAGAATCATAGTTCTAAATGATACTGCTCTTCCTCTGGAGAATCAAATACGACCAGTAGGAGCTACAGAGTAACATTATTTGTGGGAAATAAAAAATATCTCAGCTAAATTCTCAAATGTTATCCTTGTAATAACCAGCAAAAAATCACTCCCAGTCTGATGTTCTGACCATATGACTCAGACTTAAAGAAAACAAATGATACCAAAATGGAACTATTGTATAGTTTGTATAGTTATCAGGCCTGCTGGAAAAATAAGGCAATAGGATAGGATATTGATTTTCAACATTTGAATACACAGTATTTCCTCAGAATCTCTGATTTTTGGATAACTGGATTCCCTTCTTACTTCTACTTATGCTATCTAATTAGCTAATTCTTCTGGCCCTGGTAACCAAGACCCATTCCCTTTAATCTTTTCACCTACCTGAAATGTACAGACCACCTGGTTTCTGACCAAATGCTCATTTTTCCTAAACTTTCATTATTCTCTTTGCTAAATTGATCATTAGAGCAACAATTATTCTTCATAAACACCTTAAAATCTTCAGCTGGACATAGTTAACTGTTCTGTCCACCAGGGAAAATAGAGAATCATTAAAATTAGAAAATTCTCAAGTTTCAAATATCAACACAAAATTTTATAATTTTTCTTCCTTAACAAACATTCTCAAGAAAACACTCCATTTCTTATTATTATTTAGTAGTGCTTTTATTAAGGGAGGCTGCATGCTCCTAAATATAATTCTTTCTAAATAAGATCAGGACCTGAGAAAATAGAAGAAGTCAGCTTTCTGCACTGAAAACAAGCACTGTATCATATCTCATTAGTACAAATCAAACGATGCCAAAATTCTCATTCTTATCTATTTGTCCAATACTACTAGTTCGTCCTCTAATCAAACTCTTGGGGAGAAATCAAGATATAATTCATTCTTCACTCACAAAATACTTTCAAACATAGTAGCATTCAATGCTTCAGTATAACCAATTCAAAAATTCAAAATTTATTCTTTAATTTAAAATTTCAAAATGTGGGTTTGAAAAGGCAGAATTCCCATCTCAGGTTTTTTTTAAAACCTAGGCTAAAATTTGAGACATAACAGGTTTCTGAGAACAGTATTTCAAAAGGTTCTAGAATCCCTTTTAAGGAAGAAATTGGATTCTTTAAACTTTGAAGTGTCAATAGAAACTTCAAATTTTGTGGAGAAACAAAATCCATTTTTTATTTGTCAATATTGGGAAAAAGTATGAAAAAGGAAATGTTTTAAGGGGATAAACTAGTTCAACTGGAATGTTTTATGCATTCATAATTCGTGAGTATTGTTATGTCTCCTCTTCATATCAAAGGGTAAGTCATTTTAATAAGATATATTTATCATGGCACATTTATATACATTATTTTCTTATAAAGAATTTTTTAAAAGATTTTATTTATTTATTTGACAAAGAGAGAGATCACAGGTAGGCAGAGAGGCAGGCAGAGAGAGGAGGAAGCAGGCTCCCTGATGAGCAGAAAGCCTGATGCAGGGCTCGATCCCAGGACCCTGAGATCATGACCTGGGCCAAAGGCAGAGGCTTAACCCACTGAGCCACCCAGGTGGCCCTCTTATAAAGTATTTTTTAAGGATTTATTTATTTATATATTTAGATAGAACCTCAAGTAGACTCCTTGCTCAGCCTGGATCCCAATGTGGGGCTTGATCCTACAAAACTGAGATCATGACCTGAGCCAAAATCAAGAGTCAGACACCTAACCCACTGAGCCATCAAGGTGCCCCACATTTGTACATTATAATCAGCTTGTGTCTATCCATCAATATTAACTATAGCTAAATGGCTTTAGTTTTATCCAGAATTTCTCCTCAGCAATTTTTCAAATGTACTTTTTAATGTTCTGTCTTCCTCTTTACTATTGAATATATGAAAGCACTAAGACATCATTGTGAACAAACTTCTTTGATTGTGTCCCCCCAAATAAAACATTTTCTTAACTGCTTAGTAGAAGGATTCTCATTAACATTGAATTCTATGATTTTCATATTAGTACTTTTAGTCAAATGAGTACTAGTCTATGGTTGGATTGTTTTGTTTTGTTTTGTTTTTAGTCTATAGTTTTTAATTAATGTTTTTTTTTCTCTTCCTTAGAGCTCAACTTCTAGATTATAAGATGGCTCTAAACCTGACCAAGTATCTCAGAATGGAAGAAGACTTTTTACCATGGCAGAGAGCAATTTCAGCTGTAACCTATATTATTAGCATGTTTGAAGATGATAAAGAGCTATACCCTGTGATTGAGGTGATGTTAATGTTATATCTTATGACAGTAAATGTGCAGCGGTGAGCAGAATAAGGAGATTTCTGAGACAAGGAGCTTCTGAGAGATACAAGAGCATATCCATGTGCCAAGTGAAATTAAAGGAAAGTACAATGACACAACTAGTCCAACCAAAAAGATACTATCTTTATTTTTTTCCAACTTGAAATGTGCCAGTATTTCTGGTTTAGTATACCACTTTACGATATATTTTAGTGTTAGAAAGAATATAGTACAATATATTGTCTTGTTACAATAGATAAAATACTAACTAGATCCTATTTTCAATGGATTTATCTATGTTAAAATGAATTTATTCTTACTAATATATAACATTTTGTTTCCTTATTCCTGGACAATAACTGGACAAACAATTTAATATTTGTGGTCTTCATTTCTTTCATACAATAGGAATGTCAGTCCATCCTTGCCTATGGCAATAGGATAGTATAGGTCATATAAAATAAACATCCTTTGTAAACCCAAAGGCGGCATATATATATTAGTTATCAGTACTTTTATTTCATCAATACTTGATTAATCTTCTTAGTGCAATAAGTATGTCAGGCGTTACTCCATTTCTTACAAATGTTAACTAAAAAGTAGAGGTTAAAAGGAGCTTACCCAAAATTTTATAAAACATTAGAGAATGATCCAGGATGTTCTTATCTTCAGAACTGAAGCAAATTTGCCATGTGATAAGAACTGAAAACATCTCTTTCCTAAGGAGAGGCCCAAAGTTCTCTGAACTAGTAGGAAAGAAGATTACAAGAGGGGGCTATAGATTATAATAAATGAGGAACTGTTGATAAATAGTAAATTATTACTCATTGTACATGGTGCTTTTATTTCAGAAATACTTCCAAAGTCAAGTGAAGCCCATTGCAGATCTTCTGGGATGGAATGATGACGGAGGCCACATTACAAAGTTATTTCTTACATTTTTAAAACTAATTTTCATTTAATATTTGTTTGTATGTGTTAAAACATGTTAAAAAGTGCTCACAGCCCACGCTTTGTGTGTGTTTGTTTTTAAGGTTGCTCCGTGCCTCTGTGTTAGGGTTTGCGTGCAAAATGGGAGATCAAGAAGCCTTGGACAATGCTACCCAATTATTTCAGCAGTGGCTAAGTGGGACTGTAAGGTGACTGTTCATGTGCTCATTTCTAGAGGACCTCAAACTTAGAAATGAAGAATAAAAATTGAAACATTGTTTCTTCTTCTAGGCTTCCTGTAAATCTCAGGCTTCTGGTATATCGGTATGGAATGCAGAACTCTGGCAATGAGACTTCATGGAACTACACTCTTGATCAATACCAGAAAACTTCATTAGCTCAGGAAAAAGAAAAACTGTTGTATGGATTAGCATCGGTAAAGAATGTTACTCTTTTGTCAAGGTAAGTTTTTTTTTTTTTTTCATTCATATGAGTGGCATTTGATGGTTTATGTGTCACGGTCACTTTAAGATGTGAATTAAAGTAGGATACGTTTCCAAGAACATCTATTAAAACTTATTTTCCCAACAAGAAACAAAATATCCATGTAAGAGTGGAATAAAGAAATGTAATCTCATACAAAGACACTCTGGGAGTCAGCAGTTTCTAGTTGTGAGCAGTGGTTCAACATTGTGATTCAGGACCTGGGGTGTTTTTCTTTCTGTCATCCTCAACATGTTGGATGTCTCATAACCTCGAGAGCTCCAAATAATTTGTCTTCACACAAATATGTTTAGTGAAAGAAGAGCAAGGACAAAAGAGTTCCTTCTCACAAGGCTTTGTCTTTTATGCTAAAGGTGAGTTATTTCCGCTTCCCCTCATAACCAGAACTGGATCACACTTGATCATTCTGGGTTATACTCTAGGTCTACCTCTTGGTCGTTTGCCAGAGAGGATGAACTTGAATTCCTTTGACTGATTGGGGCCATCATCATACTCTACAGCTGGGGTAGGAGCCTACCTACTTCCCTAGGATCAAGGAGACCTTGATCCAAAACCCGTAACAAATTGGTTTCTGTCATCAGAGAAGGAGTATGTGCCACAATATGCACACATACACACAAAATATATTTATATTCCACTCAGAAAGACTGCTTGAAGCACATCTATGAATCTTCTGCCACTACACACATGCCCCAAATCAACTAGCATCTGCCCTAATTCATTTGTTGCCTAGTTATGGTTTCGGAGTTATTTACTACATTTACTTAACCAACATATAGGATGTCCTTTCTATGTGTAGGTATATAAACTGTGGGAATAAAAATGAATAAGGCATGATATCTATCCTTAAGAAACGTATAGGTCATGAACGAGGCAGAATATAAATAGGAAATTATGATGCATTAACCAATTTGTAAGGATTACCAGAAACAAAGCCAGCAATACTTCTTCACCATCTTGCTTTAGGGTAGATGTCCATTCTTCTGCCCTTGGCTCTAAGATAGTCTATCAAGAACTTGATCATTTTGTCATTCCATAAAATATCATATTGATCCATTATTTTGATGCCACTGTGCTGATTATCTGATGAGAAAATTAGCAAGTGCTTACATGTTTTACCAAGACTCTTGTGAATTAGAGGATGAGTGATAAGTTACACAAAAATTCAGGACTATCACTAAAGTGCAGTTTCTAGAAGTTGAATGGTCTAGAGTATGTCAAGATATTCCCTCTAGGTACAGCCATGGCATACAGTTAATAAAAATCTGTCAATTTGGTCACTTAATTATCTTGGACTTCTTTGCATTAGACTATAATTAGAGCTAATTAATCTAACCATATAAATTGCTTTAGAAGGCTGTTTCTTACAATCTAGGGAAAAACAAATAAGATGTAACTGTTATTCTTTAGAAAATAAAAGTATAAATACTTTCCCTTAATTTACTGGTTTTTAAAAATTTTGTAGTTCAAGGGGATAATAGGTAAGTGGGTGAAGTGCTTGTATACAATAAATTCAATTAATTTTTAAAAAGTTAATAGTTAACATTTTGAATTGTTTTTCTATTTGTGTTTTCTTAGATATTTAGATTTGCTCAAGGACCCAAACCTTATTAAAACTCAGGATGTGTTTACAGTTATCCGATATATCTCATACAACAGCTATGGGAGGAATATGGCCTGGAATTGGATTCAGCTCAACTGGGAATATCTAGTCAACAGGTGGGATAATCAGATAATGGCTTGTTCTCTCTGTTTGATACCATCGACAAGTTCTTTCTTTTTCTCTTTGTTGTACTTTCTATACAATATCTGGAATGGCATATTACTAGAAGTAAAGGATCATTGTATTTTCCTTCTAGGGAAGCAATAAACTAGTTAATTTTAGGCCCAATTCCTTTTCTGGAAATTATTTCTTCTAACTGATCTACAGAGTTCTGAAATCTGAAGAGATGCCTAAATTGCATTATTTTTAGTTTGGTTAAAACAGGTTAATATAACTTTCTGTTGTGTTAGCACCTAGTATAACGCCAGGCATGTATTTAATTCTCAAGATTTAATGAAAACTAAGCGAGTTTCTGGACTTGGGTTCAAACTGGAGCCTTATATCTTACTGAGCTTATATGGATGAAAACTTTTATCTCCCTTGACCAGATAATTATATTTTAGGTATTAAAGGCACCTACATTCTCTAGGCAATAGCAATTTTAAAATGGGAAACAGAAAGGACAAGAGAGGAACAAATCAAACTAAAGAGATGCTTTCCCAAATTTCTCATTCCTTCAGCCCCATTTAGAAGAAATGTTGCTATTCTTGGTCCTAATCCTCTAAATTTAGTGGTTATTCCCACTAAAAATTTTCTTTACAGAATATAAAATAGAATATAGATTATATATCCCATGTAGACATTGACAAAAAGACCTTTACTGTCTGTAATTCCCACACTGGGAAACAGGCCCTGTTATCCTCTCCTAATCTCTCCTGTTTTCCTATCAGCACTCCCTCATTGATAATGACCGCCTTATCAGAAACACTAACTCTGAAGATAACTTTTATTTCTGTTCTCTTTTCTACCCCACAATTCACCAGGCTGTCATTAGGTTCACGCACATTTCTCATCCTTCTGAGATCCAGATTGTATCTGTATCTTTCAACTAAGATACCCTACATTGCTTTTGCCTATTTGTGAGGAAGTTTTGTTTTTTCTGTTTTTGCAGTGATTGCGTGTAACGGCTCATCCATCTCTACAAAAATTGACTGACCCGCACGCGCGCGCGTGTGTGTATTTGTCTGTTGCTTTGTCCATCTGTTTATAACTGTTTCAATGAAATGCATGACTTAGAATTACTGAATCTTTCTATTGAGAACATGTTCTTATCTGAAGATAAAGCTTCATGTCATGCAAGCTAGTACCTTTCATTTGCTTAATATATGCCTAGTGACAAGTACTGAGTATTTTGTTTTAATCAAAAAGACCATAAGTCTTTCATTTTTTGAGCACATGATGCAGGAAGTCTATGCAGATGAAGAAGAATGCTTACTTTTGAATTATTGTAAAAAGATAAGTAAATAATGTTCCATTTTGCATTATAAAATGGCCATTCCCTTACTGCTTATTAAGTATAAAGTACTTTTCAAGGCTTATTTGAATAGTTCTGGTGTGATTTATTTCAAATAAGACATTTTTCATTTAAAAAATTAGTTCATTGCTGTACTTAATAATTAATAACTAGAAATAACAGGTGTTATTTTGTTATGGAAGTCATAAACATCTGGCCCTAAAATAAATTTATTAGACCTAATCCTGAATTTTAAAAAATAATAAATTGATATTTATTTCCAATGCTAGTTCCAAAACCCTCATCCAAGGCTTTTAATATTTCTTCATAGTCTAATGATCTAATTCTCATGATGTATTATTTCACATAGCCTCAAACATAAAATTATACTACAACCCTATGTTGGACACAAAAATAACACCCGATATTAATTATGGTTAGTTTGAATAAATAAAATTTCCCTGCTAAAATTGGATAGGATGAATTAAACAAAAATGAGCAAGCTTTATACAAATATTTCCAAATTCCTGAATATTTTCCAGAATTCAGAATGAGTGATTTTCCTGCCTAGGTTCCTGAATAATTTGTTGTCATCCTAAAATAAATAAGCTGCTTTTTTATAGATGGTTTTGTCATGTGATTGTTTTATGACAACAGATGGCCACACCACTAATGCCCTTCTAGTTCGAGACTTCATCAAAAACTTCCAAAGAGGGGCACCTGGGTGGCTCAGTGGGTTAAGCCGCTGCCTTCGGCTCAGGTCATGATCTCAGAGTCCTGGGATCGAGCCCCGCATCGGGCTCTCTGCTCAGCAGGGAGCCTGCTTCCTCCTCTCTCTCTGCCTGCCTCTCTGCCTGCTTGTGATCTCTCTGTCAAATAAATAAATAAAATCTTAAAAAAAAAAAAAAACTTCCAAAGATACTTCTTTTTTTAAAAATTTTTATTTATTTGTTTGAGAGAGAGAGAGAGTGAGAGAGCATGAGAGGGGAGAAGGTCAGAGAAAGAAGCAGACTCCCCATGGAGTTGGGAGCCTGATGCGGGACTCCATCCCAGAACTCCAGGATCATGACCTGAGCCGAAGGCAGTCGCCCAACCAACCAAGCCACCCAGGCGCCCCTCCAAAGATACATCTGCAGTTAGTCTTTGCTTTTGTTTATTCCAGTAAGGTCTTAGATGAAACTGTGAAGGTGAATGAACTCAATAAGTCAGCAGTGTACTGTGCTAAGGTTTGATTTTAATTTATGACTATGGTTGAAAATTAAGTAAATGGGACATGACTGAAACCACTTAAAGACTGCCTCATAGACAAAAAGTTTAGTAAGAATTTAATTACAAGTTTTATGTGCATTGAAATAATTTCTTTTGGATAATATAATAATACTTATATAAATATTAAGTACAAGAAGATGATTGTTATATAATTTTTTAATGTTTAAAATAAATCCTTATTTTAATTCTAAAAGTAATTAATATGATAAATATACAACATACTTTCCTTTAAATGCTACAGTTTATATGATATTGGTTTATTGGGATTAAATTCTTTTGTTCTTACATTTTTAGTATTTACACAGGTAGTTTCAGTCTTTATCCAATCTATTCATTGCTAGTTCCCCAAAATATCCTTTAATTTGTAGTCATGAAGAACAAAACAGAAAAAGAACATTATAGAATTATAGAGGTCACTGAGAAAAATTGTTTTCTTACCTCTAATTAACAGACTTTCTTTGGATCTACAGAATATCATTATAGCAACTGGGTGTGATTCTTTTTCTAAATCTCCCATTTTCTTATTATAAACTGGGTAGGTATTTTTTTTTTTTTTTGCACAAAATACAGATAAGCAAAAATAGGAATACAAAAATTACCTGCGATTCCACTACCTAGAAATAACCCTTTTCACACTACTATTTACCTTGAGACATTTTTCTATGGCTCTTTATTTATAGAAATGGAATCATACGATACATGTGGTTTTATAACCTGCTTCTCCCCCTACATCATCCTTTATTATGGGTGTCTTTTCATGTCTTTAATGTTATTTTTGATGCTTCCTCAATGTTATTTTTGATGCTCAATCATATTTCAATGTGTAGATATATCTTAGTTTATTTAACTAATCTCTGTGTGTTGGATAATAAAACTGTTCCAAACTGTCTGATGAATGTTGCAGAATGGCCACCCAGAAAAAAATTTACTATTAACTTTGACCATTTTTCCAACCCTTGCTCATACTCAGGGCTGTCTTTAGAAATATCCTTGCTAATGAAAGACCCATATGTGAGATAGGAAACCATCAAAACCCTAGAGAAGAATACAAGCAACAAGCTCTTTGGCCTTGGCCACAGCAGTTTCTTACTAGACACATCACCAGGGACAAGGGAAACAAAAGCAAAAATGAACTATTGGGACTTAGCAAGATAAAAATCTTCTGCACAGTGAAGGAAACAATCAACAAAACTAAAAGGCAGTCTACTGAGTGGGAGAAGATATTTTTAATAACATCTGATGAAGGGCTAATATCCAAAATCTATAAAGAACTTATCAAACTCAACACTCAAGAAGCAGATAATCCAGTTAAGAAATGGGCAGAAGACATGAATAGACATTTTTTCCAAGAAGACATACAGATGGCCAACAGACACACATGAAAAGGTGTTCAACATCACTCATCATCAAGGAAATACAAATCAAAACCATGATGAGATAACACCTTACACCTGTCAGAATGGCTGAAACTAACAACACAGGAAAAAACAGGTGTTGGCAAGATGCAGAGAAAGGGGAACCCTCTTGAGCTGTTGGTGAGAATGCAAGCTGGCGCAACCACTCTGGAGAACAGTGTGACAGTTCCTCAGAAAGCTAAAAATAGAACTACCCTATGATCCAGCAATTGCATTACTAGGTATTTACTCAAAGGATACAAAATTTGGATACAAATACAAAAAAGGATACAAATACACATTTGAAGGAATACATGCACCCCGATGTCTATAGCAGCATTATCAATAATAACAGACTACAGAGAGAGCCCAAATGCCAATCAGCTGATGAATGGATAAAGAAGAGGTGGTGTATATATACAATGGAATACTACTTAGCTGTCAAAAAAGAATGAAATTTTGCTATTTGCAATGACCTGGGTGGAGCTAGAGTATATTATGCTAAGCAAAATAAATCAGAGGAAGACAAATACTATATGATTTCACTCATATGTGGAATTTAAGTAACAAAACCAATGAATATTCAGGAAGGAAAAAGAGAGAGGGGGAAACAAATCATGAGAGATTCTTAACTATGGAGAACAAACCAAGGGCTGATGGAGGGAGCTAGGAGGTGGATAGGATAGATGAGTGATGGTTATTAAGGAGGGCACTTCTTATGATGAGCACTGGGTGTTATGTATAAATGATGAATCATTGAAATTCTACACCTGAACCAATATTGAACTGTTTGTTAACTAACCATAATTTAAATGAAAGAAAAAAAGAAATACCCTTGCTAATTGAGTATATAAAAACTGATATCTCATTTTAAATTATAATCCTTTTAGCGAGTAAATATTATATAACATCTATTATGAACCAGGCATTGCGCTTGGGATTGGAGATACAATAGTAGAAACAGACCTGGATCTCTGTCCTCATGGAGCTTAAGATCTGGTAATGGAGACCAATACTAATTAAGGAATCACACAAATGCATGTACACTTAAAACTGTAATAACTGCAAACAGAAGAGGTTCTAGTCACACTGGAAGAGTGTAAAAGGGAAACTGGCCAAGTCAAGAGCATTTGGACATTAAGGGCTTCCCTAAGGAAGTGATGGTTGAGCTGAATTCTAAAGGAAAAGCAGGAGTTATTTAGGTGAACAGGAGATGAAACATTCCTGGCTGAATACCTTCTATCAGAAAAGAGAAAAGATAAGGGCCAACCTTTGCAGGGTCAGGTTAAGATTTGGGCTGTTGCTATAAGAACAGTGCAAAGTCACTAAAAGATTTTAAGAAAGTGCAATGACTGATTTTATTTTGAAAAGAAAGCCCTGGTGGTAAAGCACAGACCTAGATGGGGGCCAGAGTGAATTTGAGAAAAGCTGTTAGAGAGCTATTGGTGCAGTCCCAGAAAAAGATAGTGGTAGATTGGACTCTGGATATAACAATTAAGATGAAGAGGTAAGAACATTTAGAACTTGGTGAATTAGAAATAGAAGTGGGGGACAAGGATAATGCCTAGATTTGTAGAAATGATAAGGAGAAGGAGAACAATGAATTCAGTTTCCTATTTATGATGCCATTGAGTCTCTTTTGAAATGCTGAATTGGAGACTGTTTCAAGGAAGTTATAGTCTCTTGTCAAATGCTACTTAAGGTTTAAGTAAATCCAAGACTGAAAAATGTCCATTAGATTTACTGGCATAGTAACTCTAGAAAGAGTTTTTCAGTGGAACGATGGTGACAGAACCTAAAATGAAGCAATTTAATTAATCAATCAGTGGAGAGGAAATGAAGATATGAAATGTAGATAACTATCTTGTAAATTTTGACCATGAATGAAGAGGTGAGATAAAGGATATTAAGAGATGCCAGATCAAGGAAGAGAATACTTTTCTTTTTCTTTGTGGAAGATAGTTTTTTGTTTTTTGTTTTTTTAAGATATTTATTTATTTATTTGACAGAGATCACAAGTAGGCAAAGAGGCAGGCAGAGAAAGAGAGGAGGAATGGAGCAGAGAGCTCGATGTGAGGCTCAATCCCAGAACCCTGGGATCATGACCTGAGCCGAAGGCAAAGGCTGAGGCCTTTGAGCCACCCAGGCGCCCCCACGGAAGACAGTTTTAATATGTTTATTTTAAAGCTGATGAGAAAGAGCCAGTGATGAATGAGAGATTTAATATGTAAGAGAGAAAAGATTCTTTTCTAAAATAAAATTTTTAAGAAAGTCGGGAGAAGTTGAAGTCAATGCACAGACGACAGAAGAAAAACAGGTATCTTTGTATGTCTGTAAACTAAAAGATGTGGGAGTTACTATGTATTTGATCTGTGAATTAGAAGACAAGGTCATCTTTTTTGAAGAAGGAGGGAAGCAGGAGAATGTCTGGAGGTTGGAAGAGAGTGAAAACACTTGAAAAAAGTAATTCAAGGATTAAGAGAATGAACTCTCCAGGGTAATGTAGGAGGACTGTCAACATTGAGGGTCCATCTAAGATTGATATTCATGAATTTATACTGAAACATTTTGGAAAAAGTTGGGTGACCTCCCTTGACAGATGAGCCACTTGACGCAAACACTGAGGAAATGGGCAGTTGATTTCATCCAAAGCTAGAGTGTTTGCTGCTAGAAACAAGTTATTAAACTATAAGGGAGTTTAGGGCTTAGGAAAAAATGTTATTGGAAGTGGTAGACCCTGGAATCTAAACTATATAAGGAAACAAGTACAAGAAAAGGGAGAGCTGGTGGTCCAGGAGAGTAGGGCTAGGGATGGTTGATGGGCAGGAAATCCGTATGAAGTCAGAGAATGGTCACAGTGGAAACTGAAAGGTAAATTTTATCATGAAGGGTGCATGAATGAACAATTTTAGAGACAGCGTACTTATTGATGATCACAAGGCATGATCATGGGAACTGACAGTCAAAGCAAAGAAAATATCATTGGGAATGAGAATGTCAAGAAACTAAGGAGCTGAGATACTATAGTTATCATCGATATGGGCCTTGAAATCACAGCTTGGAGTAGAGAGGAAGACTAGGAGTCAGGTGCTAAAGTGTACCATAAGTTAGGTGAGGGGGAATAACTAGAAGGAGGGGGAATAACTAGAAGGAACAGAAGTTTTTAAAAAGAGTGGAGAAATACTGGTCTGGAATCCACAGTGGGGAGCATGAGCACATCAACTCCATTTCTGACCTGCTTCTATGAAGGATGTGGGAAAATAAATGTTCTCCAAACGAGAAGAAATACTCCCTGGAAAGAGTTCATTCCAGAAGGCTAGTTGGAAGAGATCTCAGAGTCTGTGAGGGGTGAGGACAAGCAGCATATACATTATATTTGGGATAATGACTGATGACATTAAGTAAAGGGAAATTGCTTACATTAGATTGTTAAGACATGAGAGATGAAAGAAATGGTGGATTTCAGTTCATTGGTGTCTGTGATAAGAGTGAGCACTGGACCTAGTTCATTAAAATCATGGTTACTTATTAGAACATTTCCTGTTTTTTCCTCCACTGGTTCATTTTCTCTTTATGTTTCTTTTGCAAACTGCTGATTCATTTTTTTGATAATTTCACATTGGCATATTTCTCCTTTTTACCAGTTTGTAAGTGTTCTTTGTATAGTGAAAATATTTGCTCTTTTCACAACAAAAGAATGAATTTTTACTTAATTTTATAAGCTTTTTAGTATAAACATTTAAAAATACATAAAACAAACTTTATTAGTTTTTATCTCCATGGCTTCTGCTTTTGTTATGTGATAATTTTTAAATGTAAAATTTCTTCTAATGTTTGTTTACCTCTCCATGTAGTGATATGTTTTCTTTTATCCTTCCCTGGCATTCCAGTGGTTCAAAGCTAATACATAATTCTTGTGGTTGTTTTTTTCACACCATGATTGGTTGCAATGAGATTTTCAATAATCGCAATTATTTGTATTATGGTCTGCAAGGAAATTTCTGATTCTTGTTCTATAAGAGAGAAAGTATGAGAGGGACAGGAATAGAGTATCATCTCTAAAATCCTATCCTTGCACTTAGCTTCAAGTGTCTTTGCGTAGCCTGACTAATATAGATCATATTGGGTGATACAGACTAATATAGTATGCAAGTAGCTCATAAAGCTTTTTGAAAGAAGAATAAATAGCTTATGTTCAAATTTCTGTGCCTGAGGGAAGATGCATGGAGGATTTATCAGGGTAAAGTTGACTAGAGTTGCTTTGCTGTGTGGGAAGCACAGAAATGCAGCAGCTTAAAGGACATACATAATTATTTCTCACTCATGCTAGCTAGTCTCCCGAAGCAAGAACTCCCAAGTTGTTAAAGGGTTCTGCCCCACAAGGCCTAGGACCTTATCCTGTCGGTGTGGCTAGAGCTTGGAGGAAGGGAATAAAAGGCAAGCAATTTTCCTTCACTCAAGCAAGGAAGCAGAGGTTGAATGTGGCGTTTCTGCTCCTGTTCTTCTGATAAGAACTGAGCTGCCCATCTGCACCTTGCCCTAAGGGAGGTGGAGGAATGTGATCTCTGTCTGGGTTCTCATGTGTGCACGATAAAAGAACAGATTGGGAGAATCCAACCAGCAGTCTACCGCATCTGGGATGGTGGTGTGGCTCTGTCTACAAAAAGGTTGAAAGATGTATTAAGATTTTTCCTGAATAGAAATTTTAAATCAAATGTGTTTACTTTCTGTTTTGCTTACTTTGAAAATTACTATTTTTAAAACCCCACAAATCAAAAGGAAATTTCTACATCTAGAGAAAGGATTTAAACTTCTGGGCACTTATATTCCCTCTTCCTTCCTTAAATTTCTCTTCAGATATACACTCAATGACAGAAACCTTGGCAGAATTGTCACGATAGCAGAACCTTTCAACACTGAACTTCAGCTCTGGCAGGTATGAAGTGAAATCCCTCTAAACTTGTCTAGGAAGAACAGAATTAAACTTTTCTTTTCCTTTTTTTTTTTTTTTTTCAAATGGAAATGGCATTTTCTCTATTCAGATCTCAGAAGACAAGGAGAAAGAAGTAAGTTTTATATCTAATTAAGTGTAGACCTACTTTTTCTAAACTGAAAACAATTCAAGTAACAAAGTGTAAAAGTTGAGAAAACTGAGGCCGTGAGGGGCTCAGAAGGCTGCATGAGACCTTCTGGCTTACCAAAGTGTGGACAGTATATCTCCCCTTTCCTTGTATGTAACCTGGAATAAGATAGTCAAGATCTGATTCCTTTCAAAATTCATAGTTTTGGAATTTAAAGATGTTTAAGTTTCAAATATCTCAGTTCCCAGAGTGAAAAATGTTTATTAATGTTGGAAAGTTGAGGTTGTATGAATTTTCATTATCTGTATATTATGTATTGGAACGTTAACATTCTTCTGAACAAAATTATTCTTATTTTTGGAAGTGACAGAAATTACTATGATTGAGTTTGGGGGAGGATTTTGGAAGGAAGATGAAAGAGAGAACCAAGGTTAACAGAGGTGGTATTATGAGGCCTTAATAAGGGAGCTGAAAGTATATTAAAATAGTCCCAGCTCCTGAAGCGAAAGGCTAAGCAAAGCCCTCATTCCACACATTGGGTTTTCCAGGAACCATGTACAGAAAATAGAGAAGCAGCGGAAGCACAGAGGGGCATGCAGCCGTTAGTGTGCTGCTCTCCTTCCCCAAGATGGCAGAGCCTCTCTGGACGTGACATGCTGCCAAAAGTCCAAAAGTCATGGGTAATGATTGCCAATCTGAGAGAAGGGCTCAGTCTAATTGAGGCACCAAGACCTGTAACTCAGTGTTGTGAAATGATAATGAATTTCCAGGGAAGAAGACGACAAATCCAGCTTGTAAATAAAAGCCTTGAATACTAATTGGGCTGAAAATGACTTTCTTAATTATTTCTCTCTCATTTCTAGATGGAGAGTTTTTTCAAAAAGTATCCAGATGCTGGAGCAGGAGAAAAACCTAGGGAGCAAGTGCTGGAAACAGTGAAGAACAATATCGAGTGGTTAAGGCAAAACAGAAATACCATAAGACAATGGTTTTTGGATTTACCTTAAGAATGGTTAATGTGTCCAAATGTCATATTTTAATTTTATGATTCTATTGTTTCTCCTATTACATATATTTTGGCCAAATTTACAAGCACTATGGAGGGAGTCTTATACGCAGATATTGCTTTTGCTAAGTAGTGTGTTTCTGTATTGCAAAGCTTTCAAATTGTTCTTCTTTGTTTATGAAGGAAGATACTAATACAGTAGTGAATGTACTCAGGGATTTCTTCTAAGTGTACTTCATAGGAGATTCTTTGCAAACTGAAGAGAATGTAATAGCCATTTTAATGTCTTTAAATATCATTCTTTATATCTTAAATCTGTGAAAATAGAACAATTTGGTCTTAGCTTTACATTTTTAGTACCAAAGAAACACCACTTAATCTTCTCTCTTGATTGATTTTTAAAGTTTAAATACCAGTACTTGAGGGACCAAAATTACCATCTTAATCTTTATTTTATTATTCAGAATTACACATATCTAATATCATTGTATTCACATGTGTCCTATTCCTTTAAATCCTACCAGAGTAACCCAGGTTTAAATTTTACTCAAGGACTGCATGAATTAGCCAAAGAAACGCCTATTGCCTTCACTCTAAAATCAACAAAAACACTCTCTTCTCCTTTTTAAAATAAATCTGAATGGTTAACCTGAAGAACATATGTTGTTTTCCAGTGTCATTTTACTCTTGAATAATAATGACTGCTGCATTCCCCAAATAACTTAGCATGAGGCAAAAACAATTCAAGAACCTAGGCTTTTTCATGCTTGGTACTCTGTCGTCCTGCTCCATTCCCTACAAAGCTCCTTCAAATATGCTATGAAATTAGAGGAAAGATAGTGCTTAACTTTGCTCCATGGATTTTAGAGAAAAAAGGCTAAATAATTGGAAACTGGTCAGGAAAGAGAGAAGGTTGATTATTCCATAAAACTAAATGGAATTAGAATTTAGCTTTGATCTAACCTAGCAATCTAAGTGTGAAAATGAGGAAACCCATGTATGTCTCCAGCATGACTCTGCATATCTGAGGATATATCTTCTTATAAATAACTTTTATGTATAAGCCTTTAAATCCTAATCCACACAGAATAGCACTGATCAAATTTATATTCGTGATTTGATTAAAGACATCAATTTTAGAGACTAAAATCTGAGGGCTTTGAAGGGGCAGGGGGTGGGAGGTTGGGGGAACCAGGTGGTGGGTATTGGAGAGGGCACGGATTGCATGGAGCACTGGGTGTGGTGCATGAACAATGAATACTGTTACGCTGAAAATTAAAAATTAAAAAAAAAAAAAGACATCAATTTTGTAGAAACCGGTGGCAAGAATAGGTTTACTATGGCACTGGATGCCTAGTAGATCCACAATGCAAGCTGAATAGACAGGAAAGAAGGTAAATGACTACATTTCAGTCAGCTGCATCTAGAAAATCCAAATTTATTTGGAAACTTCAGAAGTATAAAATGATTTAAGATTGATTTGATTCTAATTGAAGCACATGGAAACAATCAAAATCTTAGCTTTGACTTTATCTATAGTATATTATGCCTTAATTAAATACTCTCAGGCTTCGTAAACTTTCTTACTGCTATTTCTTAATTATTGCTTCTCAATCTACACAGCTTTACTGACAAATTCAAATACAGGCGGGGTGGGGGGCGTGGGGGGGTTGGTTGTTGTAGGGAAGATCTAAAAAAAGAAAAAGAAAAAGAAATTTCCAGACCAGAACTTTAAAAATGTTATTTAAATGACTTCAGAAGAAAAAACACATTAACACCATAAATCATCAGGAAAGCCTTATTATCCTCATGAGGTTTAACACCCTAACTTCAAATTAATCACAATCAAAACCAGCACTTGAAGTCTATGCATTGTTTCAAGTCGACATAAAAGGAGGGGGATGGATTACCCTCCTGCTTTATATAATAAACACATTTTTTTTTAAAGATTTTATTTATTTGTCAGAGAGAGAGAGAGAGCGAGCGAGCACAGGCAGACAGAGTGGCAGGCAGAGGCAGAGGGAGAAGCAGGCTCCCCACAGAACAAGGAGCCCCATGTGGGACTCGATCCCAGGACGCTGGGATCATGACCTGAGCCGAAGGCAGCTGCTTAACCAACTGAGCCACCCAGGCGTCCCTATAATAAACACATTTTTAAAGAAAAATATGTTTGAGGAGGATGGTAAATAAGACAATTCCAACTTGCCTCTAAGTCATTCTGTTTCATTCCATTTTAAGCAGTAAAATGGAAAATGAATTGTTTAGTTCTCTTTACTCCACGTGAAAAAGAGCCGTGCACACTCTGTCATAATAACTTCACTAGCCCATCAGGCCCTTCTCAAACAGCATCTGTTTTTTAAAATGCTGGTAACCGACGGACAGACCTATGCCAAGAAGAATTTACTACTCTGCTTGCTTGGTTTGTCCTGATTTTCACAGAGGAGGAAAATTAGTATACTGTTTCTAAAAGTAAACTGCAGTAAGCCATCAACTTTTAAAAATTAACTGGAAGAAATGATCAGCAAGGTCATGTGGCAAGGAACAGGGCCGGTATTATTGCTTTGGACCTAGGCAGTCTCCTCCTGTATTCTAGATCATTGCTTTGCACCCACATGAATATAAACTAAGAGTTCAAATAATAAACCATGAGCAAAAGTGACAGGTAGGTAAGGTTTGGGAAGCAGACCTATACAGCTAGGTTGAAAGCAATGGTATTCCTGTATACCCTCTCTGTTGGTAAAGTGTTAGTCCAAAAATAGGTAAATGTAAGGGGGGGAACAAAGATTTAGAACAGTGATTCTCAAAGGAAATCAAGACTAAGGAGGGAACTGAAGGTAGAGGAATAGAATTACTAGTGGAGTTTTCTAAAACATTAAGTAATAATAATGCAAAGTGGTTTTTTTTTGTTTGTTTGTTTTTTAAGCCAAGCACTATTCTCAACACTAGTACTCCACACACTGTCCTAAACACTAGGACTCCACATACCTTAATTTCTATATATTTACAAAAACCCCATGAGGTAGGTACTGTTAATATCTTATTTTACAGATGGAGAAACTGAGACAGAGAAGTTATAGAACTTTCTCAAGCCATAAAGTAGTGTCTGGCACCAGCCAGGATTTCGAACCTAGGCAGTTTATTACCAGAATCTATGTTCTTAATGGCACATTAGAATGGAAATGTGTGCCTTAAAACTGGAGGGATCTGATGGGGTAACTGGGTGACAGGCATTAAGGAGGGCATGTGATGTAATGAGCACTGGGTGTTTTATACAACTGATGAATCACTGAGCTCTACCTCTGAAACTAATGATACACTATATGTTAATTGAATTTAAATGATTAAAATTTAAAAAAAAAAAACAAAAAAATGAATTGGAGTGATCTGGATTTGAATTTCAGCTACTTGGTAGTCAAATACCTTTAATCTCTCCATTGTTCAGTGTCCTCATCTATAAAGTGGGAATAAAAATAGTAACTACCTCAATGGGTTGCTGTGAGAATGAAATGCAAGAATGCAGATAAAGGCTGAATGTACGGGAAATAATAATCACTGAATAAACATTAGATGCTTTTATTGTCATTATTAAGGCTCCTAGTCCCCACGTGTGACACTAGTGTGGATAACACAGTAAACCTGGGTTCAAGAATCACCGAACGTAAGCAAGTGAAGGCACTAAGGAGAGACAATGTGTCCGACTATGGTATTGTTCACAAAGATTTCCTGTCCCTCCCTGGGGAGGATCCCATTATCTCACCCCACCAAAGTCTAGCACGGGTATGTGACTTACTGTGGTTGGTAAAATAGGAGTAAAAGTGATGTATGCTGATTTGAGTCAAAAATATCCAAAGTGAGCACATGATTGGCATTAGATCCAATAATCCTATACATGGTAGAATGTTTAGCAGCATCCCTGGACTTTATCCTCTATTTGCCAGTAGTGTCTCCCCCATCCCCAGATGTCTCTAGACATGGCCAAGTGCCCTGTAGGAGGCCAAATCTCCCCAGTTGAGGATCACTGCTTAACCTTAAACTTGTGAATAGATGCTACAGGCATCATTTAGCTAAAGTAAATTACAAGTGAGGAAAGCATAGCAATTAAAAGATCATTGAAAGGAAAACGAAGTCTGGGGAAAGGAATGATAATGAGAAGTCTGAATAAAGTACTCATTCATTCATATATTCATTCAAATAACTAATATTAAAAATTATCTATTATAGGGGCACCTGGGTGACTTAGTTAAGTGCCCAACTCTTGATTTCAGCTCAGGTCACGATCTCAGGGTTGTGAGATCAAGACCCTCTGTGCTGGGTGTGGAGCCTGCTTAAGATTTTCTCTCCCTCTCCCTACCCTCTCCCTCTCTTTCACTCTCAAAAAAAAAAAAAAAAAAAAAAAAAAAAAAAAAAAAATCTATTATATAGCAAGACCTGTTTTAGGTACCGGTTGGCCTAGATTCAGGAATAGATTTAGAAGACAGCTGGAACCAGTGTGCCTGGGTGGTTCAGTCTGTTAAGTATCCAACTCTTGATCTCAACTCAGGTCTGGATCTCAGGATTATGAGATCAAGTCCAAGTTGGGTTCCATGCTGGGCATGGAGCCTTCTTAAAAAACAAAAAAATAGAAGACAACTGGAAAAAAAATTGAGTCAGGGAATTAATGGAGTGGGATGAAACACATGGGGCAAGGAGAATGTGGGAAGTCATTGACTAACTTCAGCAAACAACAACACCTTGACTAGATGTTCCACTGGGAAGCCTTTAAATACTATTTGTCATTTACATGAATAAAATGTTTATTTCCTGATGACAATGTGGATCATCTGATTTAAATTGTATCTGACAACGTGCTAGATATTGTCTATTGTCCCTGCACCTCCATTTCTCCCAGCTTCTCTGTTCCTATCCTCCTGTATTGGCCAAGCTGGGATGCCAAAAATTGCACTTCTCTGGCTTCCACATGATTTAAATTCTGCCAATGATATGCACTTCTATGTGACTTGAAAGGAAAACAGAGGAGAGGCTGTTCTTCCTTTCTAGGAGAGTTCAGGGGAAAGCAGTTTCTAGGGTACATGTGAGCTGACAGCTTCTGAACTCATATCTCTGTGTATTTGCCATCTCTGTGGTGCAGGGAAGCTCTGATGAGATACAGTTTCCTCACTTCTGTGTGATACTAGCAGTCTCTGATCTCTGGATCAAAATGGCAGTGATACGCAACCTTGAAACTAGAAGGCTGGCACTAACCCTCTGACTTCTATTCCTCCTGCCCTTTTAATGATATGTAAGTGCCTAACGCCTTGTATTTCATCTTTTTCTGCTTGGTATATCTACAATATTTTCTGAAGTGACTCTTGAATGATACAAAGTGTAACTACAGAGTTTGTTTGGGTTTATGTTTCCATTTTACCCAGTGCTCCTTTCCTGCCATCTTCCTTAGCATGTAAAAAGCTCCAAGCTGGGTCCTTTGCTTGGCACAGACTGATGAACTAGAATGACCCTCAGAGAGTCTGTTCTAGTGTTGATGAGTTTTAGAATATAGGAGAAATTATGATAGGCAGCATTTGAGACAGAGTCATATTTGTAATCAAGGAGAAGAAGCTGGAGCGGTGTGTTTCCCTTTTATGTTGGGATACATAAGCACACTAGAATCATCACTGATAAATCATCAAACTTGACTTCTCCAATTCCTCAAATGTTAAACACAGAGTTACCAAATGATGCCACCACTTATAATATACCCAAGACAACTGAAAATATAAGTCCACACAAAAACGGATACATGAATAATCAAAGAATCATTCATAATAACCAAAGGTGGAAATGATCTAAATGTCCATCAACTGATGAATGGATAAAAAAAAGGCGGTATAACCATACTTTAATATGATATATACTTTAACACGGATGAAACTTGAAAACATTACGCTAAGTGAGAGAAGCTAGTCACAATAAGCCACATATTACATAATTCTATTTTCACAAAATGTCCTAAATAGATAAATCTGTACAGACAGAAGGTAGATTAAGTGGTTGCCAGGGGCTCAGGAAGAGGATATGGGAAGTGGTTGCTAATGCTTTATTTTTGAGATGAGAATGTTCTAAAATGTGATTATAGTGGGGCACCTGGCTGGCTCACTCAGTAGAGCATATGCGACTCTTATTTTCAGGGTTGTGAGTTCAAGCCCCATGTTTGGTGTGAAGCCTTCTTAAAACTAAAAAATACAATAAAATAAAATAAAGGTTATGGTTGCACAAGTCTAAATATACTGACAATAACTGAATTGTAATACTACTTTAAAAGGTTGAATTTAATGGTGTATGAATTATGTCTCAATAAAGCTATTACAAAAAAAAGTTGTCTTCCCTTTTTGGAGTCTCACTAAACTAAATCACACAGTAGTATTGGCTCATGATAAAACTTTATATTCTCTGCAATAGGTAGTGGAAATATAGCAGCATAAGCACCAAGTGCTTATGAAGTTAGTCTCCTTAAAATTGTTTCTACTTCCAGATTCAAGAATTTGCATCATTAATTCTAAATGATCCTTGTATTTTTACTGTAAGATTAAGTTGTTTCTTAAATTGCATTTTTCATCCTCAGGATTCCATGAGATTTTGACAGAACTAAAAATCACAGGTCCTCACTTCCCACATCTCCCACCCTTCCCACCATGGTGCCCCATCCCCATGAGGCTCAGGAGTGACCACTTGACCAGAGCAGGGCAAATTAACACATTCTGGGGTTCTGATACACGGATATTAGAGAAGTCCCCTTTCTGCTGGGGTCACTGAGATAGAGGATTCCTGGGCCATTCTTGGCCATCTCACTACCACATGGAGAGAAGCCAAGGGGAAATAGCAGAGCGATGAGAGGAAAGACACAGAATCCTGACATTATTTGAGCCCCTGGATTAGTCTGTATGTAGGTATCCCTTAGAGCTTTGAAAAAAAAATGAACCTATAAATTTTCTCTACATTTAAACTAGTTTAAATTGAGTTTCTGTCACTTTCAATGAAAAGAACTCCAATCCTATGTTCCATCACATTCTCCCAAGAGAAATTATATAGCTTGAGGAGAATGTTATGGAAAATTCATTGTTAAGAGTAATAGAAAGGGTCAACAACTGTTATGGATAGAAGGAAGGAAGGAAAGAAGGAAGGAAGAGAGGGAGGGAGAGAAAAGAAAGGACCAAGGAAGGGATAGAGAGAGGAAGGGAACACTTTAGTTGGAAAAGAAGGAAAAGTAAGAATATTCTCATAATTATCATCATGTATCAGCATATAAATGGAAGAACTCTTCTAATTTGTTTTCTAAAATTCCAATAGAAATTTTGTTCTCCATTTGAAAACTGAGATGGAAAAATGAAATAATAACCCTAGTAACTGAGACCAATGTTATATTCGTTATCACAAAAACAAAAACAATCACTAAACATCCAAGGCCATGGAGAGATCAAGTAAAAGAACCACCTCCCCTCCCTGCATGAAAGCTGAGAACAGATAACTGAAGGAAGAAGCTAAACCACATGAAGAAGGAAAAAAATTTGTTTAATGAAGCAGGATAAAGCACATAGCTTATTAAAATATATGTTTGGTAATTCAAGGATGTGTCATATTGTATTATGTGTTTTAAAATGCCTAAGGAGGGGATGCCTGGGTGGCTCAGTTGGTTAAGCGGCTGCCTTCGTCTCAGCTCTTGATCCCAGCGTCCTGGCATCAAGTCCCACATCGGGCTCCTTGCTCTGCAGGGAGCCTGCTTCTCCCTCTGCCTCTGCCTGCCACTCTGCCTGCCTGTGCTCTCTCTCTCTCTGACAAATAAATAAATAAAATCTTAAAAAAAAAAAAAGTAAAATGCCTAAGGAAATTTTTAATTTTTATGACAGGTACCAATTTATTTTTTAAAATTTTAAATATGTGACTTTTCTATGAGAAGGAAAAGGGTGGTCAATTACAAAGCCTTACTCTGTATTCTTGAATCTTACCCTTTTGTGTAATGATACAAACTCATCTAATTAAAAGAATGTGACCTTATAATCTAAGAAGGAATAAAGTCCAGAAGTGGAAATGAGAGCAACATATTTTTAGAAAATAACTCACAATATTTTTAAAAATTTTCTATACATGTAATGTACGTAGTCAGTGTTTTTCTCAACCAAAGAGTTGCTGTCTTTATTTTTCTCAGTCTAAAACTTACTTTCCTACATCAAAAATGATAATTATTAAAAGAGAATGCCCTTGACAGACATGCATAGAACATTGCACCCAACAACTATTTAATACACATTCTTCATAAGTGCACCCACAACATTCTCCAGGACTGACCATGTGTCAGGACAGAAAACAAGCTTCAATAAATTTAGGAGAATTGAAATCACACAAAGTGTGCTCTCCAACAGAAAATCAAAAACAAAAGGAAATTTGGGAAATTCATAAGTATGCAGAAATTAGACAGCACAATCCTAAATAACCAATGGATCAAAAGAGAACTCACAAAACAAATTAAAAGATATCTTGAGATGAATGAAAGCAAGGACACAACACACTAAAACTTCTCAGAGAGAAATTCATAGCTGTGAACATGTATATTAAAGACAAGAAAGATTTCAAATCAATAACCTAAACTTCCACTTTGAGAAACTAGAAAAAGAAGAGTAAATTAAAGCCACTAGAGGAAAGGAAATAGTAAAAATTACAGTAGTAATAAATGAAACTGTTAAAATAAAAAAAAAATTAGGAAAACGAAGACCAGCCTTAAAAATTTCCTGAGCAGACACAACCAGTTTAAGACGCACACAGTTTACATTAGCTTATTTTGCCAGACTAACTTGAGCTTGGGTCATTTCTTACACATGCTTCTGAAAATCATGAAAAGCAAAATGTCAGTTGCTTCCCAAAGTTGATTTGATGTAACCCCTGAACAATTAATTCCCTATCACTTAAGAAAATTCTAATATAATCAGTGACGGTGAAGAATGAACAGTCACCACATGCTCACTATGAAAGCCGCTATGCTCCTGAGTCTCACTCCATGTTTTGGTTTGAATGCTTCTGGTTTACAAACTGTCTTCTTGATGTGTGCACATTTTACTAATTACTACTACTTTGGTAACTCATTGGTTTTACTCTGCTATTTATGGATTCTGGACACTTCATGGCATCAGAAGCGGGATCCAGAGAAGATCCCGAATGACTCCAAGGCCAGTGAGCAAACAGGTGCTGGTATCCACAGAGCCCACTGAGCTTTCACTGACATCTCACCAACCCCACAATCTGAGGATCTCTCTTGGTTCTGAGCTCTGTTCTCTCTACAGTTTTAAGCTCTCCAACTTTATTGTGCATACCTGTATGTTGTTTGTTGAAGCTTCTTTGTAGTCAAAAGGGTGTTTGTTCAAAAGGGTGTTCAAAACATGTGATTCTATGTGTTTTAGAACAGTTGCTGTTAGAAAACATAGCCACTCTTAGTTAAAAGGTCTTAGGGAATCCAAAGGCAAAGTTGGGTTCCACCTAGTCTATGGACCAGGATCTGGTGTCTTTTTGGAAAATGGGTGAACTTTTGGAATTGTAAAGGTCACTATGGGGAATCTTTAACTTAGGGAGGTCCATCTTAAGGGGCACCCTTAAAAGAAAGGATTCCAAACCTCTCAGAGACAATGGAATGCATTCTTTGATTAGTATGCAGAAACTTCTCAAAAACAAAGTGGTTTCAAAAAACAGCTCTAAAAGGAGCCTTATAGCATTCAAATAAAAAATCTTTAGTAAAAGCTCTTTGGTCATCAGAGCATAATCTTATTAATTTAGTCCATCTGCCAGAAACACAATTTGGATTCAGCTGTTGAGTTTTGTATGTGAGACATGGCTAAAATCTTTCAAAAAAAAGTTGTAAGATATCTGTGTCCATCTGTATATTTGTATATATCTATGTATGTATGTTACAGATATATGATATTTTTCTACTTCTGAGTAGTATTGTCAAAATTACTTTGTAAAGCCCTCTATCTAATTGGCTTAAAGAAAATTAAGCATTTATGTAAATCATGTATACTCTCAGAAACACAGAAACTAACCCAAATGTTTTATAAGTTGACATGATCTGGGGTAATCTTTGATAAATAAACATTAGTTTAAGTTTGTTGGTTTAATAAAAACAAGCATGTGTTCAGAGTTGTCAATATTAAAATGTAATGCAAACATACAACTTTTTCTGCCTGTGTTTAGGAACCAAATAAGCTTATCCTATTTCTATACCTTCAAAATCTGTCAACTGGAAAAATAACTTAAGATAATGGCTAATTGTTTAATGTCTAACCCAAGCATAATTGTTAAAAACAAGTATATTTAAATTACTCTAAATTATTCTAAGATAAAAATTTATATTAAGTTAAACTAAATAATGGATACTCGCTGCATATCTAAATCATTTCAAATAAGATAAACACTAAATGCTAAACAAGTTTATCTACTTCTGGCTTTTAAATTTTTTCAGGGAGACAAAAGATATTTGGGTCCATTAATAAACATGTTTTGTCAAACTGAGGGTTGCTGGGTTGGGAGAGGGGGTGGGGTTATGGACATTGGGGAGGGTATGTGCTATGGTGAGTGCTGTGAAGTGTGTAAACCTGGCGATTCACAAGCCTGTACCCCTGGGGATAAAAATATATGTTTATAAAAAATTAAAAATTAAAAAAAAAACAAACATGTTTTGTATCACACTGAAAAATTTACTATGAGGAAGAATATACTTTTAGAAATTATGAAATATATTTATAAATTTGCCAGTTCACATATGCCTACCCACTCTCCTTATACAGTTACTTTCTTTTACCTTTATTATTTCTAGTAGCTTCCTTACCCACCTGGTATAATGTTATCAGTCATAATTCTAATCACTATCTTAAAGTATATTGTATATCACAAAAATAACTAAATTTACTTATCAATTGCATCATTTTTTTGTGTGTATGTGTATGTGAACTCATCAGATCTTTAACTGGCCATTTTTAAGTCTTTTGTCATTTACAGTTATTGTTTTACACTGATGTTTATGCAAAAGTAGTCCTGCAAAAGTGCTTTATCTTCAAAGAGATTCATGGAAAAGACCCTGACAGGTACACTAAAAGGCAGGATTCTGATAACTTGAAGATTGTTATCTGAACCTGGGTAAGAATTTTTTTTTAAGATATTTTTATTTGTTCACTTGAGAGAGAGAGAGAGAGCCCGTGAGCTAGTGCATGAGCAGGAGGTTGAGGGAGGGGGAGGGGCCGAGGGGGAGGCAGACTCCCGGCTGAGCAGGGAGCCTGATGTGGGGCTGGATCCCAGGATCCTGAGACCATGACCTGAGCCGAAGGCAGATGCTTAACTGACTGAGCCACCTAGGCACCACGGGGTAAGAATTTCTAAAACTTTAATGGAAAACCAATTGATTCATAAAGCTGCTAACCCAAGATCAAACAAAACAATAACAGTAAATGAACTAATAAAGATAATTGTAATTTTTATGACTTTATTTAAAACATTACTAATTCTTTAATGCTTTCTTTTCCAGATTTAAAGAACTCCCTTTTCACCTTTCTTTCAAGTTATGCATAACTTATAGCACTTTAGTAAAGTGGACCTTTGCATTGGAGGCTGAAATATTTATCCTTTTATCATTACCTGATCCCACAACACATGCATTTGCATAAGTTCAATAAGAATTTGTTCTCCTTTTAACAAGACACAATTGGACAAGTCCTTGGCTTGACTTCCTAGCCTCAGGAGGCTTTTGAAAATTGAATCTGAAATTCCTTATAAAAATTCCTGCAATGCAGGGGTACTGGGTGGCTTACACAGTTAAGCGTTTGCCTTTGGCTCAGGTCATGATCCTGGTGTCCTGGGATCCACCCCTCAGTCAAGTCAGGCTCTCTGCTCAGGGCAGAGCCTGCTTCTCCCTCTCCTTCTGCCTGCTGCTCCCCCTGCTTGTGCACTTGCTCGCTCTCTCTCTCTCTCTCTCTGTCAAATAAATAAATAAAATACTTTAAAAAAAGAACACCCAGCAATGCAGATTTAAAAGAGCTATATAGTCTATTCTTGTTGCACCTAAGTAAACAATAAGTCCAAGTTTATTGAATCTAGACTTACTTTGCAAACAAATCAGTCTTACTACAGTTATCTTTGACAGAAATAGGAATGACTACAGAAAAATTATGTTTTAGTCATATGCCTTTATCGATAACAGATTCTAGTGCTATTAATTATCTTTGAGGTTTTGTTTTCTACCCGGAAAACTGGACTGGATCCTGAATTCTTCCAGTTTTCTCCAATATTAGGCTAGCACTCTCCAAACTAACACTTCCAATTTTCTCCCAGTCTTTCCACTTGGAATCACCAGGAAACTAAAACTGCCCTTTTCTCAAAGTCAGGCAAGCTAATGTTGGACAAATTGATATAACCTTCAGAGAAATTATCACAACAGCTCCTGTGTAGACAAAATCATGCCTGCTGCTAATAGCACTCAGAAAGGTCACCAGGCCAATTTAAACTGCAAACCAGGATGATCTGTCAGATTGTCACCTCACCCCATCTGAAGATGCTTAGAGAAACTGACACCTAGAAATTTTTTCAACTGACCACTCTCTAAACTTAGAAACTGAATTTATAATTTGCTTAAACTATTAACTTTGTTTTTCTTTTGTCTCCATAGAAATGCCAATGTAAAAAAATATATATCTATTACCCACTTGAGGGGGTATTTAATTGTGGTGATTTAATTGGTTATTTAATATTGAGTGGGTATTTAATTGGTTAAATCTTGGCGCCTGGAAATCTGTGCTCCAGGAAATTTTTCAATCTTTGGTTATTGTTCTCTGTGTACTCATCATTTCAAGTTCTATACTCTTGAGGTTTTTCAAAGTCTGTCAGTGCCCACTCACTTGCCAAATGGTATCCATTAGGATCAGACAACAGGGTGAAATCAATAACAACCACATAAATGATCACTTCATGGTCCTCCAGCCTAATGACAAACTAATAGAAACAGTGGATAAGTGATTTTTCAGCCTGACCACATCAGCAGTAGTAACTGAGAATAACATTATACTGCTTGGTCATACCCTTGGCTTGCTGATAGAATGGCCAAAAAGGGGGAATTGTTAAAATAAAAAACAGAGAACAGCCTTGAATATTCCCTGAGCCAACAAAACCATTTAAGTTGTACAAACAAAGATTACTTCAGCTCATTTGAAAAGACTAACTTGTCCTGGGCCAGTTCTTACCTATGTCTCTGAAAATCATAAGCAAAATTTAAACTGTTCGATATGAGGTTGATATGAGGTAATGACTGACCAGCTCCCCATCATTTGAAGAAATGCTAATATTATAACCAATCACTGTGAAGAATAAACAGACACTGTTTTCTCACTATATAAGCTGCTTTGGAACAATATACTCCCGGGAGTTTTGGTTTGAGGGCTCCCAGTTTGCAAACTGTCTTTTGGTGGGTGCACAGTAAATTTTAATTAATTAGTACTTTAGTGATTCACTGGTTTACTTCAGCTATTTCTGAACTTTTGACAAAACAAAAAATAGAAAATAACAGAAGAAATCAATGAAACAAAGAGCTGGTTCCTTGAAAAGAACAACAAAATCGACAAATCTGTAGACTGACCAAGAAAAAAAGTGAGAAACTTCATATTACCAAAATCAGGATGAAAGAGGGGCCATCACTACCAACTTGAGAGAGATAAAAAGGATTAAAGAGAACACTATACACAACTGTATGTCAACATATTAGGTAAATTAGGTGAAATGAACAAATTCTCAGAAAAACACAAAGTATGAAACTGATTCAAGAAGAAACAGATAACCTGAATAGACCTGTAACAAGTAAAGAGATTGAGTTAGTAATAAAACACTTCACAAAGAAGCTGCACCTTCATGGCAGTCAGTTGAGCCTTGGACTCTTGGTTTTGGATGGTGTCATGATCCCAGTGTCATAAGATCAAGACCCATGAGGGCTCTGTGCTCAGTGTGGAGCCTGTTTTGAGATTCTCTCTCTCTGTCTCTGTCTCTCCCCCAACTCTTGCTCATGCTTTCTCTCTCCCTCTCTCTCTAAAATAAACAAATATTTTAAAAATGCAGATTCTGATTCTGTAGGTCTAGAGTGTGGCCTGAGAGTCTGCATTTAAGGAGGAACACTACTTTTCACACACAAAAAAGAGGCTAGGATAAGATGGCTTCCCTAGTGACTTCTACCAAACATTAAAGAAAGATTAGCACCAATCCTTCACAAACTCTTGCAAAAAAATAGAAAAGGAGGGAGCACTTCTCAAGTCATTCTATGAGGTCATTATTATTCTGATGCTAAAACCAGGCAAAGAGTTCACAAAAAAAAAGATCCCAAAACTACAGACCAATATCTCTTTTGAATCCAGACACAAAGATCCTCAACAAACTACCAGTGAACCAAATCTAACAACATTAAAAAAAAATTTAAAGACCATGACCAGTGCCAAGTGGAATTTATCCAGGAAAGGTTGCTCTGACTTATTAAAATCAATCAATAATATACCATGTTGACAGAAGAGACAAAATACAATCATTCCCATAGATGCAGAAGAAATATCTGACAAAATCCAGTACCTCTTCATGATAAAATAGTCAACAAGCTAGTAATTAAAAGGAACTTCCTCACCTGATAAAGGACATTTATGAAACACCAACAGCTAACATCACACTTGTAGGTATAAGACTGAATGCTTTCCCCCTGAGATCAGTAACAGGACCAAAATGTTCTCTCTTGACACTTTACTAAACATTGAAGTAGAGGTTCTAGAAAGAGTAATTAAGAAAGAAAAAGAAAAGCATCCAGATTGGAAAAGTAAAATGATGTCCATTATCACATCACATGACCTTATATATAGAAAATTACAATATACATACACACCACACAAACTCACACACACACACACACTATTAAATGAATTCAACAAGATTGCAGAATAGATCAATACAAAAAAACTAACTGTATTTTTATACACTAGCAATACAAATATGAAAATGAAATTAAATTTCCTTCTAAGGAAATTTCCTTTTAAGACCATCTAAAAGGATAAACATACTTAGGAATAAATTTAATAACAGAAGGCTAAGACTTATACACCTAAAACTATAAAACACTGTTGAAAAAGATTAAAGATCTAAATAAATGGAAAGACATCTCAGGCTCATAAATTGGAAGACTTAATTGTTAAAATGGCCATAGTCCCCAAATTGATCTACAAATTCAACATGATCTCTATGAAATCACAGCTTACTTTTTTGTAGGAAATAACAACATGATCATAAATTTCATATGGAAATGTGAAAGACACAAAATAGCCAGAGGAATCTTCAAAATAAGAACAAAGTAGAAGAACTCACATTTCTCTATTTTAAAACTTACTAGACAGCTACAGTATCAATACAATGTAGTGCTTCCATAAGGATAGAAATATGTCAATAAAATAAAATTGACAGCCCAGAAATAAATCATTTATAGTCATTTGATTTTTGAGAAGGGTGCCAAGACACCTCAATAGGAAAACAACAGTCTTCTCAGCAAATGACATTGGGATAACTGGATATCACATGCAAAAACAATGAGGTTGGACCTCTTCCACCATACACAAAAACTAACTCAGAAAGCATCAGACATCTAAGCACTAAAACTACAAAACTGCTAGAAGAATACATAAGAGTAAATCTTTGTGATTTGAGATTAGACAATGGTTTCTTAGATATGACACTAAAAGCACAAGCAACAAAAGAAAAATAAGTTAGACTACATCAAAATTCAAAAATTTTCTGCTGCAAATTATACTATCAAGAAAGTGAAAGACAACCTACAGTATAGAAGAAAATATCTGTGAATTATACATCTGATTAGGGACTGGCATACAGAATATATAAAGAATTTTTACAACTCAATAATAAAAAGACAAATAACCCAATAAAAATGGGCAAAGATTTGAATAGATACTTCTCTAAAGATATACAAATATCCAATAAGCACATGAAAAGATATTTAACATCTTAAGCCATTAGTGGAATGCAAATTAAAACCATAATGAGATACCACTTCACACCCACTAGGATGGCAATAAGAAAAAAGACAGACAATAACAACTGTTGGCAAGTATATGGAGAAATTGGAACCTTCATACATTGCTAGTGGGAATGTTAAAATGTTGCAGCTGCTTTGGAAAGCAGTTTGGCAGTTCTTCAAAATATTAGACATAGAGTTATTATATGACCCAGCAATTTTACTCCTAGGTATACATCCAAGAGAAATGAAAACATATGCCCACACAAAAACTTGTACACAAGTGTTGATAGCAGTATTATTCTTAATAGTCAAAAAGTGGGACGCCTGGGTGGCTCAGTTGGTTGGGCAGCTGCCTTCGGCTCAGGTCATGATCCCGGAGTCCTGGGATCGAGTCCCACATCGGGCTCCTTGCTCAGCAGGGAGCCTGCTTCTCCCTCTGCCTCTGCCTGCCACTCTATCTGCCTGTGCTCACTCTCGCTCTCTCTCTGACAAATAAATAAATAAAATCTTTAAAAAAAAAAAAAGGTGGAAACAACCCAAATGATGAATGGATCTAAAATATAGTACACCCATGGGTTAAGTAAGTGAATTAAGAAATGCACTTGTGTTGAGCACAGGGTGTTGTATGGAAGTGTTGAATCACTATATTGTACACCTGAAGTTAATACAACACTGTATGTTAACAACTGTAATTAGAATGAAAACTTCAAAAAATAAGCTAAAGAAAATAAATATGGTATATCTGTATAGTATAATATTACAAAAAAAAAGGAATGAGGTTCTTTATTTCCCTCCCTTCCTTCCTTTTTTCCCTCCCTCCCTCCTTTCCTTTTAAAATTTTTAGTTTTAGTTTTAACAACTGTAATTAGAATGAAAACTTCAAAAAATAAGCTAAAGAAAATAAACATGGTACAGTGTAATATTACCAAAAAAAAGAATGAGGTTCTTTATTTCCCTCCCTCCCTCCTTTCCTTTTAAAATTTTTAGTGTACAGTGCAATATTGGCTTCTAGAATAGAATTCGGTAATTCTTCACTTACATACAATACCCAGTGCTCATCACAAGTGCCTTCTGTAATACCCACCACCCATCTAGCCATCCACCTCCCTCCATCAACCCTGTTTGTTCTCTATCTTTAAGAGTCACTTACGGCTTGTTTCCCTCTCTCCTTTTTTTCCTTTTCCCCTTCCCATATGTTCGTCTGTTTTCTTTCTTAAATTCCACGTATGAGTGAAATCATATTGCATCTGTCTTTCTCTGACTGACGTATTTCACTTAGCATATACACTCTAGCTCCATTCACGTCATTGCAAATGGCAAGATTTCATTCTTTTTGATAACTGAGAAGTATTCCATTGTATGTATATGCAGTATCTTTTTTAAAAAATATTTTATTGGGATGCCTGGGTGGCTCAGTGGGTTAGGTGGCTGCCTTCAGCTTGGGTCATGATCCCGGTGTCCTGGGATCGAGTCCCACATTGGGCTCTTTGCTCCATGGGGAGCCTGCTTCTCCCTCTGCCTCTGCCTGTCACTCTGCCTCCCTGTGCTCGCTCTCTCATTCTAACAAACAAATAAATTTAAAAAATTTTTTAAAAAAAGATTTTATTTACTCATGAGAGACAGAGAGAGAGAGAGAGAAAGGCAGAGGGAGAAGCAGGCTCCCCAAGGACCAGGGAGCCTGATGCAAGACTCAATCCTGGGACCCCCCAGGATCACGACCTGAGCCAAAGGCAGACACTTAACCATCCAGGTGCCCTATACAACATCTTTTTTATCCATTCATCAGTTGATGGACATTTGGGCTCTCTCCATAGTTGGCTATTATTGATAGTGCTACTATAAATGTTGGGGTGCATGTATACCTTCAAATCTATATTATTGTACTCTTGGGTAAATATCTAGTAATGCGATTGCTGGATCATAGGGTATTTTTAACATTTTGAGGAATCCCCAAACAGTTCTCCTGAGTGGCTGCACCAGTTTTCATTCCCACCAACAGTGTGAGAGAGTTCCCCTTTCTCTGCATCCTTGTCAACACATGTTGTTTCTTTTGTTCTCAATTTTAGCCATTCTGACAGGTGTGAGGTAGTAGTATCTCATCATGATTTTGATTTGTATTTCCCTGACGATGAGTGATGTTGAGTACCTTTTTATATGTCTGTTAGCTATGTGGATGTCTTCTTTGGAAAAATGTCTATTCATGTCTTCTGCCCATTTATTAACTGGGTTACTTGTTTTTTGGATGTTGAGTTTGTAAGTTCTTTACAGATTCTGAATACCCTTTATCAGCTACATCATTTGCAAATATCTTCTCCCACTCCGTAGGCTGCTTTTTAGTTTTGTGGATTGTTTCTTTTGCTGTGCAGAGGATTTTTATCTTGATGAAGTCCCAATAGTTCATTTTTGCTTTTGTTTCCCTTGTTTCCAGCAATGTGTCCAATAAGAAGTTGCTATAGCTGAGGTCAAAGAAGTTTCTGCCTGTGTTCTCCTCTAGGATTTTGAGGGTTTCTTGTCTCACTATTAGGCCTTTCATACATTTTGAATTTATTTTTGTGTATGGTGTAAAAAAGTGGTCCAGCTTCATTCTTTTGTGTGTGGCTGTCCAGTTTTCCCAACATCATTTGTTAAAGAGACTGTCTTTTTTCCACTGGGTATTCTTTACTGCTTTGTTGAAGATTTGTTGGCCATATAGTTGTGGGTCCATGTCTGGGCTCTCTATTCTGTTCCATTGATCTATGTGTCTGTTTTTGTGCCAGTTCCATACTGTCTTGATGATGACAGCTTTGTAATAGAGCTTGAAATCCAGAATTGTGATGCCTCCAGTTTTTTCTTTTTCAGAATTTATTTGGCTACTCAGGGTCTTTTGTGGTTCCATACAAATTTTAGGACTGTTTGTTCTATTTCTGTGAAAAATGTTGGTGGTACATTGATAGGATTGAATTTAATGTGTAGATTGCTTTCAGTAGTATAGACATTTTAACAATGTTTATTATTCCAATCCATAAGCATGAAATGCTTTTCCATTTCTTTGTGTCCTTTTCAGTTTATTTTAAAAGTGTCTATAGTTTTTAGAGTACAGATCTTTCACCTCTTTAGTTAGGTTTATTCCTACGTATCTTATTGGTTTTTGTTAACTGCAAATGGGACCAATTCTTTGATCTTTTTTTTTTCTTTTTTCTGCAGCTTCACCAGTGTATAGAAATGCAACAGATTTGAGGCACCTGGGTGGCACTGTCAGTTAAGTGGCTGACTCTTGGTTTTTGCTCAGGTCTTGATCTCAGGGTCCTGGGATTGAGCTCTGCATCAGGCTCAGCACTCAGTGGTGAGTCTGCTTAAGGATTCTTTCTCTCTCTCCCTCTGCCCTTCCCCCACTTATATACATGCATACTTTCTAAAATAAATAAATAAAATCTTAAGGAAAAAAAAAGAAATGCAACAGATTTCTGCACAGTGATTTTATATCCTGCAACTCTGCTGAATTCATGAATGAGTTCTAGCAACTTTTTTTTTGCTACACAGAGATTTTCTACATAAAGTATCATGTCATGTGCAAAATAGTGAAAGTTTGACTTCTTCCTTAACAATTTGGATGCTGTTATTTCTTTTTGTTGTCTGATTGCTGAAGCTAAGGCTTCTATTTCCAAGTTAAATAGTAATGGTGAAAGTGGACATCCTTGTCTTATTCCTGACTGTAAGGGAAAGGCTCTCAGTTTTTCCCATTAAGGATGATATTCGCTATGGGTCTTTCATATATGGCCTTTATGATTTTGAAATATGTTCCATCTATTCCTACTTTGTTGAGGGTTCTTATCAAGAAAGGATGCTGTATTTTGTCAGATGGTTTTTCTGCATCTATTGACAGGATCATATGGTTCTTATCCTTTCTCTTATTAATGATATATCATGTTGATTGATTTGTGAATGCTGAATCACTCCTGAAGCTCAGGAATAAACTCCATTTGATTGTGGTGAACAACTCTTTCAATGTACTGTTGAATTTGATTTGCCAGTATTTTACTGAGAACTTTTGCATCCATGTTTATCAGGGATATTGGTCTATAATTCCCTTTTTTAGTGGGATCTTTGTCTGGTTTTGGAATCAAGGTAATGCTGACCTCATAGAACGAGTTTGGAAGTTTTCCTTCCATTTCTACTTTTTTGGAACAGTTAGAGGACACTAGATATGAACTCTCCTTAAATGTCTGGTAGAATTCTTCTGGGAATCCATCTGGCCCTGGTACTTGTGTTGGTTGGGAGATTTTTGAGTACTGATTCAATTTTTTTGCTGGTTATGGGTCTGTTCAAATTTTCTATTTTTTCCTATTTCAGTTTTAATAGTTTATAGGTTTCTAGGAATTTGCCCATTTCTCCCAGGTTGCCCAATTTGTTGGCTTATAATTTTTCATAGTATTCTCTTATAATTGCTTGTATTTCTGTGGTGTTGGCAGTGATTCCCCCCACTTTCATTTGTGATCTTATCTATTTGTGTCCTTTTTCTTTTCTTTTTAAATTTGGCTAAGGGTTTATGTCTTTTGATTGGAGCATTTAGTCCATTTACATTCAGAATTTTTTTATAGATTGTATTTATTTGAGAGAGAGAGAGTGTGTAAGAGGGGAGAAGGTCAGAGGTAGAAGCAGACTCCCCATGGAGCTGGGAGCCTGATGCGGGACTCGATCCCAGGACTCTGGGCTCATGACCTGAGCCCAAGGCAGTGGCTTAACCAACTGAGCCACCCAGGAGCCCCTCGTTTCAGAATGGTTATTGAAAGATAGGAATTTAGTGTCATTGTGTTATGTTACCTATAGAGTTGGTATTTCTGGTAATGTTCTCTGGTCCTTTTTAGTCTTTGTTGCTTTTGGTCTTTTTTTTCCCCCTCCAGTCAAAGAGTCTTCCTTAAAATTCTAGCCAGGCTAGCTTATTGGTCATGAACTCCTTTAGGTTTTGTCTGGAAAACTCTTTATCTCTCCTTCTAAATGACAGCCTTTCTGGATAAGGAATTCTTGGTTGCATATTTCTCCCATTCAGCATGTTGAATATTTCTTTCCACTCTTTTCTAGCCTGTCAGATTTCAGTGGACAGATCTGCTGTGAACCTGATCTGTCTTCGCCTGTAAGTTAAGGACTTTTTCCCCCTTGCTGCTTTCAGGATTCTTTCCTTTTCTGTGTATTTGTGAACTTGACTATGATATGCCATGGTGGTGGTCAGCTTTTGTTGACTTTAATAGGAGTTTTTTGTGCTTCTTGGATTTTGATGTCTGTGCCCTTCCCCAGATTAGGGAATTTTTTAGCTATAATTTGTTCAAATAAGTCTTTTGCTCCTTTTTCCCTATATTCATTTTCTGGGACTTCTATGATACAAATGTTATTATGTCTTAGTAAGTTGCCAAGTTTCCTAAGTCTACCTTCATGGTTCATTACCTTTCTTTCCCTCTTCTTTTCGGCTTCATTATTTTCCAGTTTTATATTCTGTATCACTGATTTGTTCTTCTGCTTCATCCTTGTTTTTATGGTTTCCACTTGGGACTGCATCTCATTTACAGCATTTTTAATTTCAATCTCACTAGATTTTAGTTCTTTTATCTCTGCAATGAGGGATTCTAGGTATTCTATACTTTTTTTCAAACCCAGCTAGTATCCTTATAATCATTGTTTTATATTGTTTCAGACATCTTCCTTATAATTAAACCCTGGGCTGTGAGTACTACCTCCTGTTCTTTCTTTTGGTGAATTTCTCTGTCTCATTATTTTACCCATAAAAAAAAGAGGAAAGAAAAAGAAGAAACCCCCAAAACAAAACAAAACAAAACAAAAACAAACCAAAACCCTCTAACAATAACTACAATTTAAAAAAGACCCCGAAAACAAGATCCTGGGTGTGTTTGGTTAGCTTGTTAAAAGAATCTAGATCCCCCCCCAAAAAAAAGAAAGAAAAAAATACAATGAAAATAAACAAAAATAAAGTGTATATATATATATATATTATACATATATAATATATACACACTTGTATATATATAATATATATATAAAATAGATTTTTAAATTTCTATATATAGAAATTTAAAAATTAGTAAAAAGAGAATTGAAATAAATAAGAAAATAAAATTAAAAAAGAAAACAACAAAGAATAAAAATACAAAGGAAACTGGATACTACTTCGCCCTAGAGCTGAAACTATGCAGCTTTCTATGATCAGTAAACTGTGCAAAAGAGTTTGTATGTGCTGGTCTTTTGGGGGAAGGGCCTGTTGCACTGATTCTTAAGTGGACTTACCCTAGTGGAAGTATGACCCCAGGGTGTAGGGAAGTGGGGTTTGATATAAGCAGCTCCAGACTCCATTATGTGGTGCTATTTTGCTCCCTGAAGGCATTCAGCACTGATGGGCAGGATGAACATGGCTGTGCCCAGCCCTCTAGCCCCAGAACTGAAAATTCCCATTCCACCCCCACACACTTTTCAGTAAGCCCTCCTAGAAGAGCAGTCAATCACTCCCCAATGTTTTTTGTCTCCCCATTGTTCTGTCAGAAACCTGTGGTCACCCTACCTGTGTCTGAGCTTTTTTATCACAGGTGAATGACTAAGTTTCAAAACTTCAAATTTTAGGTATTCTGGCAGCATGGAGCCATGCTGTTCCTCCCAGGGAGGGTCACACTATGCTTCTGCCCTTTGCTGGACCCATTCCAGGAAGGCAGCCATAGGACTGTGCAGTGGTTTGCAGTTCATGGCAACACAAGGGCAGAAAGGCAGCACTTCCACACTCCTATGCCTAGGAACAGTGCAGCAGTTAGGCACCATCTTTTCTTCTTGCAACCGAGGGGATCCTCAGACCATGGCGTCCCACCTGGGAGTCTGTTCTTCTCCATTTGAGCACCTTTAAGCCAGGCACATCCTCCACTGTAGCTGACTTCTAAAAGTTCTGACTCCACAGCTCACAGTACTTTGCAGTAACCCCTGTAAGCAGGCTCCCTCCCCGCCACCTTATCCACAGCTATAGCTCCCCCAAATTCAAGTCTCCACACCTCCTACCTTCCAAAAGATGGTCATTTTTCTACTGGTTGACCTCCAGTTTTTGTTCTCGCAGAACGCCAACTGATTTCTCAGGTGTTAAAAATAGTTTGATAATTATCTATCTGTATTCAAGGGAGGAAACAAGATTAGGGTACCCGAATCCTCTGCCTTCTTAACTCCACCCTCAGGAATGAAGTTCTGACACATGCTACAATATATATCTTGAAAAAATCATTTAATTGTACACTTTAAATAGGTGAATTTTATGTATGTATTTATGTCTTAATAAAATGTTTTTAATCACGTAAAAATTGAAAAGAGAAAGAATATTCCCAAACATCCAAAATCAAAATAAAGAGATACTATTTTTTACCTATCAGATTAACCAAAATTGGAGACTGGTAAAATTTACTGTTGATAAGGGGGTGGAGAAATGGCTGGTAGTACTGTGGATAAGAATAGTCTTTTGAATGGGAATTTGTCAACATATTTTACAATTTTAAATATGCTTTTCCTTTGACCCAGCAATCCAATTTTTAGAGATTTATCCTATACATCTTGTACAAAGACATTCTTAGTATACAAGGATGAAAGGATTTTCACCACTTAACTCCTGAAAATAAAAACATGCATGAAAGTGAAAACAGTCACTAAACTTGTTAAATAAATTATGATGTTTCCATACACTGGAATAAGACAACTGCAGTCATATCCACCCATATGTTCTATCTTCTCTCCTATTGTGGGTGAGCTCCTAGCTAAAGCCAATGCACAAGGTTTCATCTTTATTCAACTTCACAAAGCATTGCACTAGTAAATCTCCTTCTCCCTCTCTCATATCATCAGTGTCTTCTTCTCTAACAGGGTCTTTACATTAGCAAAGAAACATGTTATTATTTTCCCAAAAGTTAGAATACATATCTATTGACCCCATCTCTCTTCCCAGATCTCTCCTATATACAGTAAAATTTCTTTTTTAATTTATTTTTTATTTTTTAATTTATTTTTTATTTTTATTTTTAAAGATTTTACTTATTTGACAGACAGAGATCACAAGCAGGCAGAGAGGCAGGCAGAGAGAGAAGGGGAAGCAGGCTTCCTGCTGAGCAGAGAGCCCGATGTGGAGCTCAATCCCAGGATCCTGGGATCATGACCTGAGCCGAAGGCAGAGGCTTTAACCCACTAAGCGACCCAGGCGCCCCACAGTAAAATTTCTCTAAAAAGTTGTCTATGCTAGCCATTTTAGAGAATTTAGCAGAAACTGTTGAATTGTAAATGGTTATGCCATTAGACCTAGCAATTCTACTATTAGGGTCCCTTTTAGATAAATCCTTATACATGTTTACCTAGAGATACTCTTTTATTTTTTCAACCAATATTATAGAACAGTAGTTATGTCCAAGGACAGTGCCAAAAATTGACAGTTTCTTTTATCAGAGAATAAAAGACAGAAACAAAAGAAAACAAATTTATCTAGGCTCATCTAAAATTTCTCCCTGCGCCCATTCTAGTGGTGCTTTCATCCTCACTATTCCATGGAAACAGCACTTGTTGAGGTCACCTTGCTAAATTCAAAAGTCAATTCTCAATTAAAACAATTCTACAGAAAGCAGAAATAATAGAGTCTAAGTATACAGCTAATTGATATCTGGTTTAATCTGAAGTTAAATTTTAGAATTTCTAGACAAATGAATTGGACCATATTCCTCAGATGATCTCAAGAAACAGCATTTTCTTTTTTTTTTTAAGATTTTATTTATTTATTTATTTGACAGACAGAAATCACAAGTAGGCAGAGAGGTAGGCAGAGAGAGAGGAGGAAGCAGGCTCCCCACTGAGCAGAGAGCCCGATTAGGGGCTTGATCCCAGGATCATGACCTGAGCCGAAGGCAGAGACTTTAACCCACTGAGCCACCCAGGCACCCCAGGAAACAGCATTTTCAACAGAGTTTTGATGTGTTATCAAAATAGTAATAAGTCCGAGTACATATTTTCTCTTTTGCTACTTTAATAGTCAGATGAACAGAGGGAAATGTTGACATATTCTTAAGAAACCTGAGAAGCAGCTGTTGAATAGAAGTCTACTCCAAAAGTAAAACCATTGTGCAAAGGCAAGACTTTCCTAGGTAAATGATTTTGTACCTATCTACTCCATATATAGGCTGATTATTAAGGTCCCAAATTTACAGGATGCAGGATACAACACCAGTTTTTAAGCCTGTAAAAGATTTAAAGAAAATATTGGTAAGCTTCCTCCTCAGTGATCTCCTGTTAGGGAGAAAAAAAAAAAAAAAAACCTCTATATAAAGTTTCATAAAATCTATCATTTTAATCAATATATCTTTGCAATTAACACTTTAAGGTAAATTGCAGATGTATTATAATCGGAAAGATATATGTCAACATTATAATGAGATTATCCCTGAGTAGTATAACTGATTCCCATCTAAGGAGTTAAAGGTCTACGTCTAAGGATCAATAAAATCTCAAATAAATGTACATTCTTCCTAAAAGATGTATCCATAACATAATAATGAAGAATCTATGCTCTGATTTTTCAGGTAAGTCTAAATATGAAGTTTATCAGGAAGAAAACACCAAAAAATTGGACAAAATGCCTGGTAAACTAACAAATGCTTGACTGGTGATAAATAAAGAACTGTGTATTTTCCCGCCTTTCTTTTAAATATAAAGTGATAGACTATACTCTGGATCCAGGTAGGATTAGTCAATGGTTGTACATAAAGTATCACAGTTTAAACTTTTTTTTTTTTTAAAGATTTTATTTATTTATTTGACAGACAGAGATCACAAGTAGAGAGGCAGGCAGAGAGAGAGAGAAGGAAGCAGTCTCCCTGCTGAGCAGAGATCCCGATGTGGGGCTCGATACCAGGACCCTGGGATCATGACCTGAGCCGAAGGCAGAGGCTTTAACCCACTGAGCCACCCAGGTGCCCCACAGTTTAAACTTTTAAATCAAATGTGCAATCATGAGAGTAGAACAGAGCAACAAGAAGTATATATACTTAGAGCAATTGGCCTTGATTACAAAGCTGAGAAGAATCTCATTGGTCAGCTTCTAGTTGTAGTCACCAAATTCATGCTTTATTTAACTATGCCCCAGTATCTACCCTAAATTCTAGTTCTGCCTGCCATACTTAGATTTTCTTACATGGATATTTTTATTTTCGTATTTCATGTTGGTATTGGGGAAGGGAAGGTCTTTATTTCAAGACAATAAGGAATAAGATACAAGGTCCATGGTAGATGCTTTGATTTCACATGATACCTCACAGATACAGCTATAGGTTTAGTTGTGCCTTGTTTTGTTAACTGCTCATCCTGTAACAGGAAATTACAAATACTACTCAAGGGTGTAGCTCTCTACATAGTAAACTCAAGAATTAAGTAATCTTTGGGTTATTTCGGAGATGTAGAGGAGGAAGACTTGAAGTTTCCCAAAATATTGATGTAAGGGCTCTAAGTGCCTAGGATTCTCTCGCAAGAAGCCTTCCTTGTCTTCCTTACCAAAAGTTAAGAGTGAATTTCTTTCCAATTTCTAATGAGTACTTCACCTTCCAACAGAGTTACCTTCCAACAGAGCAAAAATACTGGCCTTGCTCTGCCCATTACTCACTTCTCCCCTTATATTTAGGAGCAGGAACTGGATGTACATGGATCAATCCTCCCTTTCTTTCCTCTTCCAGGAGTCTACTTGTTTAGAAAGCATATATTCTGATCAATAAAACAAACTTAACAATAAAGGTTCCCTGTGAGGTAGGGAAAATAGATGTGAAATTACCCACGGTGCGGGGACAGAGTGGTGACTCTATCTAATTCTTTGGGTTCGTTACTATTACTGCACACCTCAGCTATGTCCCCCACTCAAGTCTTTATCATAATAACTCCATATTTATCTCCCAGTTGGCTGATAATCCAGCTAGGAGGTAGGAGGTGTACAGTTTATAGATGCACTGAAACTTGACGTCCCAGAGCTCCGCAAAGCTCTATTTGCTCACCCACATCAGTTTACTAGTATTATTTAGAGTTACTTCCAATTTTCCACTATCTGCCTCTGAAATTACATCTTTAAATGTAAAAGTGCAGCTTTCAACTGATATTTTAATAACAGAAGTTGGAATCAGTCAAAAGTTAGGTCAAGCTTCTCCACGGTATCGCTGCCTAGGCATCCATTTTGTTTGGCCAAGGGGACTGCAGGTACCTTAAACTGACACAAATCCCTGCAGCACATGCCCTAGATAACAGCTTGGAGAGTCACACACAAATATAAGTTCTCAATAGGACTTCCCCAACTGCCCTTGTGATCCAAAGTCCCCCTTTCCTCCCAAACTCTCCCCTGCGTTGTCTCTAGATGAGACATCCATGATGCTTACCAAAACGCTGCCCTTTTTGTTTGAATCAACCAGTTAGGCTTTAGCATAGGGAACCCAAAAGCACTCCCCCCATGGACACTAATGAAAACATGCTTCCCAGGTCTTCTGTTGAGCCACAACTCACCATCTAACACCCTGTGCTCCACTTAACAAGGTTAACCTAACAAAGTCATAACAGAACCACTAAAAAATTTTGAGTAGAGAAAAAATATCCTGAAAATAAAGAATTAGAAAAGCTAATTTGATTTTTCTTTATACAAGGTGGATAGAATTAGCAAGAGAATCAAGTACAATTTAGTAGGAAGTTCGAAATGACTAGAACATCAACAAACATTCTTAGCAAAAGCTATGATCTGTCTTCCCTTGGTCACCCACTAATTCACCCCTCAATCCACCACAATATGGTTTCTGCACTGGAAATCATTCTTGCTAAAGTTACCATCCGTGTATCAATTTCTAAGTCCATGGCCATTTTTTATTTCTTATCTAACCTGAGCAATCACTAACAAACAAAATAACAGGCCACTCCTTCTATATTAGTTTGCTAAGGCTATCATAACAAAACAAACAAACAAAAACATGTTAAAACAAACTTCAAACTGGGTGGCTTAAACAACAGTAATTTATTGTTTCACAGTTCTGAGGGCTAGAAATCTGAAATCAAGGTGACTGCAGGGTTGTTTACATCTGAGGGCTAGGGAGGAAGGCCCTGTTCTAAGCCTTTCCCCATGGCTACAAAGGTTATCTTCATGTTCACATGGTACTCTTCCTGTATGTGTGTCTCTGTGTTCAAATTTCGCTTTTTATAAGGGCACTAGTCATCTTGGATTAGGGCCCACCCTAATTATATCATTTTAACTTGTTAACCTCTGTAAAGACCCTACCTCCTGGGGTACCTGGGTGGCTCAGTTGGTTAAGCATCTGCCTTCAGCTCAGGTCATGATCTCATGGTTCTAGGATCAAGCCCTGCATGGGAGAGGGGGTGTCCTGGGGGGGGGGGTCCCCGCTCAGCAGGGAGTCTGCTTGTCCCTCTGCTCTTCCCCCCACTTGTCCTCTGTCTCTTTGTCTCAAATAAATAAATAAATAAATAAAGATCTTAAAAAAAAAAAAAAAAAGACCCTACCTCCAAATATGGTTACATTCTGAGGCCCTAGGGGTTAGGACACTTACCTTTAATATCTTTCTTCTTGTCATTTTCTTTGCTTGGCTTTCTCAGAGCTCTCTCTTACACATCCCTGACACTCCTTCTCTCTTTCTAGTTTTTCATCTTCTAGCTACGCCTTATATAGTAGTGTTTCCCAGCATTCTCTACTCCTTCTGCTTTTTATACCACAGGTGACCCCCAGGGCTCCATCCTTGCGTGGCTTTTGCTGTCATATACATAGGGATGTCTCCAACATCTATATCCGAAATCCATTCTCTTGCATTTGTCAAAACCCATGAAATTGTATAGCACAAAGAATAAACATTAACGAGTACTAATTAGAAAAGAAATCATTTATGAGGTCTTGGGATCCCAGACCAAGTACAGAATGTGACCAAAGCATTTGACTTATTACAAATTTATGTGCAACCTTACTGAATGGGTAGAAGGAAAGGGGTTGCTCTCTGTAGCTGAAAATGAGTGAAGTCTGTAAGACTAAGGAGAGAAGAAGCTATATATAAGCACTGTGCTTTGTTGATAAAGTTGTTTCCCATAGGAGTTCTGGCTAACAATCCCAATACCACTATACACATACAGTATAAAGGAACAAGCAAATGGATGGCAGATGGTAGGGGCCAGGTTTTGCACTACTGGAATGGGAGTTACAGACATGCAAGGGAATATTCCATGTGGTGAAAGATTAGAGTTCAAAGCATCAGTATGAACTCATGTTTAGCTTAATTTAGACACAGATGGTTACAGATAGAGATATTTATAGATATGTGTATATAGAGAGGTCAGTATACACACATTCTTTCCTTGATCTGTCAGCTGCCAAAGACTAGAAGCAATGACACCCCAGTAGCACTGAGCACATTAGCATCCATATCTTGGTTTCTAATACTATTCTCCAATAAAAGAAACCAGGGCTCCTTGGAATAGCTGATTTTAGGACTAGGGCAAGAAATATACAGGATGAACCCGGAACATCTTACAGTGTCAGAAAACAAGGAAATGCTCAAAAACAAAACAAAAAACCTCATAATCACAGAGGAATGTCAGAGGAACACAGGAGCCAACTGGAAGAGCTCCCAATGACCAAAGATGACTAATTTGATAAATGAAGCCATAATGGATTGTAACCAAAGTATAAAAGAAATATCCATGAGTCTACACTGATATGAATAAATGATTAAATAAACTGACAAAGGGGGAAGAGTAAACAAATCTCCTGTGCATAAGTCCATATAATAATGTTGATACTCTGAGCTCAAGGAGGTGGTGCATAGGTTCCTACCTCCTTAAGTGCGGGCTATACACAACGACTTCCTTCCAAAGAGTAGGGAAAGGGAGAGAAAAGGCAACTTTAAAGTGGAGAACTTGACAAACCCCATCTCAGCCAGGTGTTCCAAATCAACATCAGTGGTAAGTCATACTGACAGTATATACCCTTGATATGATATGATGAGATGGCACTACACCTCTGTGGTCATCCTCCCAAAGCCCATAATCCCAGTCTAACCATGAGAAAAACATCAAACTGTAATGGAAGAACATTCTACAAAATACCTGGCCAGTACTCAAAACTGTCAAAAATAATGATATAAATGTGAATTTATTAAAAAATAATGAAAGTCTGAGAAATTGTTACAACCAAGATAAGACTAAAGACATATAACAATTATATGTAATGTATCTGGGATGGGATCCTGGGACACAAAAAGGACATTAGATAAGAACTAATGAAATCTGAATAAAGCACGGAATTTAGCTAATGAAAATAAAATTCTATAAGTATTTATCAAATGTATGAGTGATTGCTTAATAGTACCCTTGTTCTTGCTACACTTCTTCAATAGTGATAAGTTGAAAGAGGATGGGCTTTGGCATCAACCAGACCAGATCTGATCTTGGCTTTACAAACCATTGATAGCTGCTGGATCCCGAGCAAGTTACTTTTCATGAAGCCTACTGACTCATTTTAAAAAGGTACTAATGTCTCTTTGTAAGACTGCTGTAAAGATAAAAGTAACTATACATAGTTTTACCTAGCACCGTAATGGGCACGTAGCAGGAGTTCAATAAATATGAAAATTTGTCCCTTTTGCAAATTGAGACCTGGAAGTCAAAAAGGGCAGAACTTGGATATTATGTAGAAGGCTGAATGTTACTTTAAGTCTCATGTTGCAGATTAATACTTTGCCATCTTACACTTAAGGGGTTGGTATCACTTGTCAGAAATTAAAATATTTTGAATGCAACATGCCTTTGATGAGGGATAAGCCCCGTATCAGCTATTAGGATTTTTCATAAATCTTCACTTTGTACTTACTCGGTATTTGCTTGAGATCTAATTATATTTTGCCTATTTGAAAAGTCCTTTCTGAATATTCCTTATTTTATTAAAAAGAGAGTGGATAAAAGAGAGCAATCATTTAATTCACTGTAATGGTTAATAAGGAAAGCAGTAGACACAATGCATTTTGGTCATGGAATTGTGCCTTAATAAAAGTGAGTTTTCTGAATGCAAAAAGGAAATTCCTAACAGTGACTAAATGCATCCCAGACCACATATTGTGATGAATTACAAAAGCATAAGCCAAAAGTAAGAGTACCTTCATCTTCTCTTTGGATACCAAAACAAACCATCAGACAGAACTGATAGGAACGAAAACTAATAACGACAGTAATAAATTTTTAGAAAGAAAAGAACTGTCAGTAGGGAAAAAAGACATGAAAATGTGAGTAGGAAAACAATGCAATTTCCAAAGTAATTTCCAGTGTTGAGGGAAAAAAGCTCTTTTCACCAGATTAGTCCTCACATAATAAGAGCAGCCTCTAGTGGCAGGTTAAGGATTTTACAAAGTGACCTTGCAAAAACCAAACTGCCTTTATTTCTTTTACTATTTGCTCTGAACAGAAAAGACACTTCAACCAAGGAACCTGAGGAAGCTCAGAGGCAAGTTTGTTAGTAAATTTTAGCGATTACATATAATTTCATCCCCACCCTGAGTACTCTTAAGAGCTATATTTTGTCGTCTTCTCTATATTCGTAACTTTAAAAACCACCTCAAAATTCTTTGTAGACAGAGATGGGCTATTAACTGAATGAGCTATTATCTGAACCCTGAGATGGGGCAGGATAGCATTTAATGTAAGGAATGAAACCACTGACAAAAACCTGAACAAAAAACAGATAGGTCTGATACACCGAAGTCCAGCTCTCACTTAGTCTTTTCTATTTTTTAAAAAAGATTTTATTTATTTATTTGAGAGCCAGCCAGCAAGAGAGCATGAACAGTGGGGTAGAGGGAGAGGGACAGAGAAGTAGACTCCTTGCTGAGCAGGAAGCCCTCAGGCAGGACCCGATCCCAGGACCCTGAGGCCTTGACCTGAGCTGAAGGCAGAAGCTTCACCGTCTGAGCTACCCAGGCACTCCTTTCCTGTCTCTTTAAATCAGGAGTGACCCAAAGTAGAGATACTCTTGAGAAGGCCTCCTTCTTGGGGGTGGCTTAGGGGGGGGAAAACCTCTGCCTTCAGCTCAGGTCATGATCTCAGGGTCACGGGATACAGCCCTGCATGGGTCTCCTTGCTCAGCGGGGAGCCCACTTCTCCCGTTTTCCCTCTATTTATGCTCTGTCTCTCTCTCTCAAATAAATACAACCTTTAAAAAAAAAAATACTCTTAAGAGGAAGACAGAAATAGCTCTTCAGAAGGAGAAACAATGAACTTTCCTGAAATCTCCTGTCATCTTTTCAAAGTGCGCTCCTCTCTCCGACAGCGCAAGGGAAAGGCTAGGAATGGACCAAATAAATGTTTTCTTCCCTGCGCTTCTGTTTTCCTCGAAACTCGAACCTACTGCTCCAAAGCCTTGGATTCTCACCACTCTTGAAATTAAAAATGAACGAATCAATAGACTTCTTCCTCATCAGTTATTGTTCCAAAGACAAGAGGCACATTACCTTTGGATGAAGCTCAAGTAGTGGCGCTAGGCTGTGAGGAGAGCTGTGAGGAGAGCTCTGCCGCTCTGCGGTTAGCAACGCTCAACACGGCACGCTGTCTGCAGGAACCGCCGGAAAGCCCACAGAGGGCAGCGCCAGGGCGTTGGGAAAATCGCTGACAGCTGTACCTCGTCGACCTGGGCCCTGCGGGTGAGGCACCAGTCGCTCCACGAGAGAGGCCAAGCACGCAGTTTCACATCTCACCGCAGCCCTCGATGGGTCCTCGGGCCCCACCACGTGGGAACCTGGGACAAGGTCAAGGCCGCAAACCTCGCACGGCTTCCCGCTGTGGGACTACTGCCTCCTGGTTCTCAGCGGCCTCCGACGACGGCCTTCCCCGCTCCCTCCTCCGCTGGGGTCGCGACGTCCCGCCCCACGCGGGCTCCGCGCCTCCGCTGGCGGGAGCCGAGCCCGGCAGCCGCCTCCACCGCGCCCAGCCCTCTGGGCTGGCCTCCCGCGGCTGCCCTAGGCCTCCCCAGGTCAGGGCGCCGCTCCACCTCGCAACAACTACGGAGAGGCCCAGATCACGAGGACGAAGCTTCGGGCTTCTCAAAATAAATGGCGCGCTCGGTCGTGGAGGAGAAGGAAGCTTCGGGAAAGGCGAGGAGTTGACCGAAGCCCGGGCCGGGACCTAACTGGGCTTCTGGGACCGGAATCCCTGCCTCAGCCCCCACGCCGGCCGCCACGAGGGGCTGCAGGAGCGCGCCTCGCGTTCGGGGCGGGGCTTCTGCTCTTTGGGGAGGGTCGGGGACCCCCGGCCAGGGGAAGAGGGAGGGGCAGGGGCCGCCGGGGGCGGCGTGAGACCAGGGTTGGACCTTGCTTGGATGTAGTCACGTCCCCATGGAAGTATTAATTGTTACTTCACTCGAGAGAGGGGAGTAGACACAAAATGTTTTAAACCATGGCAAACTCCTAACTCCCATGAGTTCCTCCTGAAATTACTTCAAGGAGAGAGAATCATAAAACAATATGACCTTCTTTCATTATAATTAATATAATCATTTAATTTTTTAGAGTCACTCTGCTTGTCTTTCACAGGTGCTTCAAGTAAATTAATCTAGTGTATATTTTATTATGTTTTATTTATTAAAATTTCCTACCTCCTCATAGGAGTGCTGCAATGATGAATTAATATTTGCTAAGCACCTGGAAGGTGAAAACCACATAAAACTTGATGGAGTTACTTTTATTGATACAGAAAAACAGTAACTCGATAGGATTGGTAACCCGTGCCATCTGCTATCTGCACTGAAATTACGTTGTAAAAAGGGTTTGCCTAGCCAGGCAGAGAGGTCCAATGCAGATATATATATATATATATATATATTTATATTTATATTTATATTTATATTTATATTTATATTTTGTTGTTGTTGTTCGGTTCCATTTCATCCAAAGCAGAATAATTATCCAAGTAACTCAACTTCCCCCAGAAAATGGAATCCTGCTTTTGAAGAAAAAGTGAGTCCTGACGGATTTTGTTTGTTTTGTTCAATTATTATTGTCACATTTAAAGGAATAGTTGTATAAATGTAGTCACCTGAACAACAACTCAATTTTAATGTCTCCTATCTGTGATTTAAAGTGAAGTATTTTAAGGCAAGGTCTGCATTAATAGATCGTGAATTAAATAATGTTCTTCCTTTGATAGCGCCCCACTAAGTTACTTTAAGTTAAGGTACTGTAATAGAAATTTAAATAAAACTCCAAAAAGTTTCCAATATTTTTGTATCTGTATCACTAGTTGCACAGCATTTCTGACTAGTAGAGAGGAATAAGGTTAATAATGTATAATTTTTCTGAGGTATATGGTAACCAGAGCAAAGACAAGCATTGTATCTAGAATTACATTTCCATTTAAACTTATTTCCACCAGGCACACTTTTAATTATCAGGACAATTGCTTTAATTCCCCCTCTTTACTTTGCTAATGTCAACAGGGCCATAGCCGTCAAAATAACATGGGTGTTTCAAAAGTAATCTGAAGAGTTTTAGAAATCAATTGTTTTTCAATGCAGGGTTTTAAAATGTAGTGTTCTAAAATATCCAGCAAGTGGCTCTAATCGGTCATTACAAAGCTTCCCTATATGCAAGCACAGAAAACATTAAAATGTAATATCGCAGAAGTAGGCCAGACCACTATCATCAACCTGTAGTCATCATCATTTATATCATATATTAAATTAAGCAATGCTGCAGCGCCAAAAAGTGAAGTAATATTGTGAATTCACTAGAGGGAGCAATTCTTTTTAGTAAACTAATACTACTTAGCTCTGTATATTCAGTAGTCCTAGAGTAGATCTGGATCCTTAACATAATTTGAGAATTAAAATATGCATAATTCAGAAGAGAGATCCTGGTAAAGATGTACTGTCATTTCAAGAGTTATTTGGAGGTTTTCTTAAAACATCTGAGGAGAAAAGATAATTTGAAAACAGACGAAGTCTGAGGTAGTAATACTCAAGCTGAACATCTATCAGCATCCCCATTTTGTTTTAATTTTCACACATTTGTACTTTTAGACAAGAAATTACTGCCTACTAAAATTGGCACAGCATCTTATCCATTATCAGCCATCATAGTAACAAGAGCTAGTTTCCAAGTGTCTGGTATAAATGCAAATAAACTCCAGAGTCAATGAAATAAAGATAACTTATTCTAGTTAGCAACATAAGTGACAGGTGTTTGGACTAATTCACGCTTCTGCTATACATTTTTATATTTTGGCTGTTTGTGACTTAACCTCAATTCATTAGATTTGTATCCTATTTGATATATGTAAAACTTGGGATTTTAGCCAGAAAAACATTTTTAAGCAAAATTAATGTGGAATTAATAAATAGCATTTATACAATTGTGCCTAATTATATTAAGTTTTGATTGCCTATTAAATGTTAATGTTTAATTAATGTTTAATGATATAGATTTGGCCACTGAAGATAAAATAACCTTTAGCTGTTATCTTTGAATTAATGTCATATTTAATAATAGCAAAGATCCTGATTTTTTTAAATGATAGTTTTATTTTATTTGTGAAATATTTCATTCAATACATATTTAGTGAATCTCTAACTTGTACTGAATACTATTAGGATTTGGGGATACAAAGATAAATAAGATTCAAGTTAGCTCACAATTTAGTGATCTTTTTAAAATAAAATGTTCCACAATAATTTCATTATATTTGTTTAAAAAGAAAAAATATATATTTAAGAAGCTAAAGTCTTTTACTGAAAGGAATGGCATTCTTCCTCTTTTTTTTTTTCTTTTAAATTTCTGGAAAACCATCACAAAAGCTCAAAGTTTAAAGAAAAGTTTTAGAGAGTCTCCCAATATATACGGCATGTTTAGAATATAAATTGTCAATTCTGGCAGCTCCAAGTCAAGTATTTACTACTATTTATTTGTATGTGGATGGGCCAGATGTCCTCCAAACTGCATTCTCTGAACTCTTTTCCTTGAAACACTTCTTCAAAAAATGCAATCTGAATACTTGTGCTGTTGAGTTGATGGATTTAATCTTGTTTCTACTTAAGAATAAAGATAAAAGGGGCGCCTGGGTGGCTCAGTGGGTTGGGCCTCTGCCTTCAGCTCAGGTCATGATCTCAGTGTCCTGGGATCAAGCCCTGCATTGGACTCTCTACTCAATGGGGAGCCTGCTTCACCCCCTCTCTCTGTCTGCCTCTCTGCCTGCTTGTGATCTCTCTCACTGTCAAATAAATAAATAAAATCTTAAAAAAAAAAAAAGAATAAAGGTAAAAGATAGGTGACCAATGAATTCCTGGTGACGGTCAGTGTTTTCCACACCAACTCTCTCTTCTTACCCATTGCACCATCTAAAATAGTGTATGTTTCTATAGTGTTAAAATGTACTCGGTTAGCCATAGGCTTTTATGAAGTATAATAATGTATCAAAGTGTCTTTGAAATTATATTCTAAAATACGAAGATGTATATTTTTTGTTATACTAGTAGCATCATTTCAGTTTTTTTGAAAGATTTAATTAATATTTTGACAGAGAGAGGGATCACAAGTAGGCAAAGAGAGAGGGGGAAGCAAGCTCCCCGCCGAGCTTGATCGAGCTGATGTGGGGCTTGATCCCAGGACCCCGAGATCATGACCCGAGCCAAAGGCAGAGGCTTAACCCACTGAGCCACCCAGGTGCCCCTGATAGCATCATTTCAAATATAATCATACTATTAAGTAAAGTGTAAATATCAGACCCACTAAGGAAGCCATAATTGAAATAGATTAGGGGTAAGGATTACACAAATTGAGAATGGATTAATTTTCTTTGAAGTCAAACACAGAAAACTCACTTTAAACTATGACTTAAACAAATGGAATATTGAATTTTCATAAATATTCTATATCTCAATAACAATGAGTTATTTTGTTATAGGCATCTAATTTACAGAGATAGTTGAGAAAACAGGAATCCATTCATTTTACATTTTAAAACTCATTTTCTTTTAAAATTATATGAGGTTAGCTCTCATTATACAAAATAAATACATAGCAATAAAAAATTATATTCCTATATTCCAAGATATCCTGACCATGTTTTACTCAGTTTATGCTATAATGTTTTCAGAATAAATCTTCAAACATAGTTTAACGGTGGCTTCAAAATTAAAAAGCCAACAGCTTTTTTAAGAAGGGAACTAAATATATTAATTTTTCAGTATTTTAAATATTTAATATTGACACACATAAATAGCCATCCAATATGAAGAGTGGATTCTCCTATCATTATCAGAAATATACTTTCTTATAAGTTTTCCAAATTCTAAACCCAGACCAATTCAGTTTTTCAAGAAACTGAATTTAATTGCAGTATGTGTTGAAAATTAGTGTTCTCCCTTTTCCTCAGTAATACCCAAGACTACCTCATTCTACCAATGCAAGGAAAACAAATTTATACCTATTTGGAAAGCCTTGACCCTTCATTTTTAATGTCTCTTCAGCTTATAAATGTTAATCCCAGAGGATCCCAGAGAATGGTGAAGGCTCAGACTAGGGACATATTTTGTAAGAAGTGAAAAAAGCAGCCATTCCCCCTCAGTTATAAAGCAAAGAATTTAAGAACTTTGAACTGCAATCTAAAAATCTTGGCATGCTGACTAACGTTTTGAAAGGCAAGTATCCATGTTTGAATGTTGATGTATTTATGAATACTTTGCCTTATATATTTTTTTACTTAATCTAACTGGTAGTATAAAATAAAAATAATGATGATAGAAAAATAACTTAGGAGGCTTAGGCTGGAGGAGCAGTGATAAGAAAAGACCTTGAACATAAAATTTTTCTCAGACAGCAACTTACAAATGGGTTTTTACATTCTTGGGGAAGTGCTCACTGAGCCTGTGTAACATCAAAAAAAAATGTTTACTTCAGACTTAAGTTTAGCATTTTAATATACATTATTCTAGTGGAAATACGATTACTCTCTTAATGAATTTGAGGATGAAACTGTTCTTTAAAAATATTTCACAATTACCAGTATCTTCATCTTCAAAGCACAATAGATAAGTCAATGTTTGCATAACATTCTTATATGTTGTACATAAATATTTATCCCAACTTATAGATGGTAAAACTGAGAAAGGCTTCTTTAATAACTTCAGAGACAATTGGTAAAATACTATAGTTTTGTTTTCCACATTTCTGCTTTAAAATATTGTTACATTAAACACAATTATCTAATAAGTAAAGTATTACAGACATGTTTTTATAATTGTAAACATTATCATAGCAATAATTCCTAAGATATTTTTAAGGATGAGAACATTAACTCTTCTTCTGTGTATTTTATTTTTATTATTCAAAAAAATAATATAGCTCTTAGGAGACCCCTAAAACTGAATTAAGAATTAAGACTTAAGGGTGCCTGGGTGGCTCAGTTGGTTAAGCCACGGCCTTCAGCTGAGGTCATGATCCCGGAGTACCAGCATAGAGTCCTGAATCGGGCTCCCAGCACCATGGGGAGTCTGCTTCTCCCTCTGACTTTCTCCCCTCTCATTCTCTCTCTCTCTCTCTCAAATAAGTAAATAAAATCTTAAAAAAAAAAAAGAATTGAGAGTTAAGAATTCTCCACTTTTTCCCAACTCTATCATCAGCAATTATATAACTCTGATTAGCTGATTAAAAGCTTAACCCTTACATGCATAGCATGTAATGGACTCTCTAGATGAACCTCAGACAATAGATTATGAAATGGCTCCCAGTGGAGGAAATTATTTATGCTTGCCTTCTTTGTATTTTATGATATGCAACTTGACTTTAAATCTTATAAATCATTCTTATCTACAGTGTTCTGCTTTAAAATGAGGCCAAAGCTGAGTCTAAATCTTAGCTTCGAAAATACATCAATCTCAGAGAAGTCCTTTTTTTTTTTTAACCTTCACACAAAATAAGGAAAACAAGAGGTATCTTCCCTCTGTAGTTGTCTTTCTGCTTTGTTTCCAGACAGTCATATAATTGAGAAAACAGTAATGACATTCCATGGAACTGCACCGTGCTGTCCACCGTGCTACCTATGATGAAACGTCTGTAAGACTTTGAAGGTTTGTGTAAGGGAATACCGAAAAATCTGCTATTTATTGCAGATGACTAAATAAATGTATTTGAGATCAGATGGGAAAGCTGCCATTTTAAAGCATTTTCCATTTAAAGCCATTTTGCAAAGTTTACCTGACATTTTAGACCAGGATTTTACTGTACTGCATTCTTTATAGTTAGTAATCTAGTCTGTGTTTCCAGTGAGGAAATCATTATTTTTTAGAGAATTGGAAGCACCAAAGGATGCTTTCATATGCTATTTAAAATCTACCATTCTGGGGTGCCTGGGTAACTCAGCCGAAGCCTCTGCCTTCGGCTCAGATCATGATCCTAGGGTCCTGGGATTGAGCCCTGGATCAGGCTCTCTGCTCATTGGGAGCCTGCTTACCGCCCCCCCCCACCCCCACCTGCCCCTCTGCCCACTTGTGATCTCTATCTATCAAATAAATAAGTAAATAAAATCTTTTAAAAATAAAAATAAATAAATAAACTCTACCATTCTATAACTTTTAGCCTTTTGTTCTTCTTCTTGCCTTTGAAGAACACAGTATATGCGGGAGATACTCATTACATGTTCCCTGTATTACTACTTTAAACACATGTACAGATTCTATGTCACCCCTAAATCTTCTCAGGGTATCACCACTTGTTCTCATATCCTCTTTATGTTATATTGTGTTGTTTTCACTATCTTGATTGGCCTTTAGTACTCTCAGTGACTTTTTTTTTTTTTAAGATTTTATTTACTTATTTGACAGAGAGAGATACTGTGAGAGCAGGAACACAAGCAGGGGGACTGAGGGAGGGAGAAGCAGGCTTCCCGCTGACCAGGGAGCCCCATGCGGAGCTCGCGTTGGGTCTCAATGCCAGGACCCTGGGATCATGACCTGAGCTGAAGGCAGACGCTTAACAACTGAGCAACCCAGGCACCCCCTCAGTGACTTTCCCAATGGCTTTCAAAGTATGTGACTCAGACTATATACAGTATCTTAAATTGATGTAAGTCTAGAAACGGACGATCACCATAGTTGTTATGGAAACTTTATTTAATGGATGCAGTTGAAAAACATAACATTTTAAAGCAGTCAGTTCATATTACTGCCTCAGGATGAGACTGTAGTTCACTGTATTAGTTACCTGTTGCTGCATAAAAATTACCTCAAAACTTAGCGGCCGAATGGGGCTCCTGGCTGGATCGGTCAATGGAGCATGTGACTCTTGATCTTGGGGTTGCAAATTTGAGCCCCACATTGTGTATAGAGATTACTTAAAAATAAAATCTTAAAAGAGGCACCTGGGTGGCTCAGTTGGTTAAGCATCCAACTCCTGGTTTCAGCTCAGGTCATGATTCATGGTTGTGAGATTGAGCCCCATGTTGGGCTCTGTGCTCAGCACAGAGTCTACTTAAGATTCTCCCCATCTCCCTCCACATCCCTTCTTGCCATGTGTGTGTGCTATTGCAATTAAAAAAATAAAAATAAATAAAATATTTAAAAAAAACTTAGTGGCTGAAAATAATAACAAACATTTATTATCTTAAATGATTTCTGTGGCTCAGGAATTTGAGAATAACTTAGCTGGGTAGTCCTTGGTTCAGTGTCTCTCATGAGATTATAGTTAAAATCTCAGCTAGGCCTACATCCCCTAAAAATTTGGCTGGGGCTGGAGGATCTACTTCTACCATGGCTCACTTATATGGCAGTGGAGTTCATTATGGCTCAGTTCCTTACCACATGGACCTGTCTTTAGGGCTCCTTGAAGGTCCTCATGACATGACATATTATCTGACTGCTCCAGAAGTGAAAGATCCAAGAGACAGCAAGGCAGAAGCTACAATATCTTTTATGTACTTATCTTGAAAGCTACACATTGCCATTTTCATAATATACTATTGGTTACACAGCTTAACCCAATCCAGTATGGGAGGGGACTACACAGAGGCATGAATATCAGGAAGCAAGAATTACTTGAGGGTCATGTCACAAACTGATACTAAAATCCATCCTCTGTCCCCTAACAGTTAAACTCCCTACCACAGGTAAATTAAACCCTCACCTTCTCAAGGTCACCAAACATTGCATCCCCTTACAACATCATCTCAAAGTCAAGAATCTTGATATCTTAAACCAGGCCCAAAGGTGGATGAAACCACTGGATGGCTCTCTTGAGTCATAACCTTAGATCTTTCCAAGGTCTTGGCAAAGGATTTTACTGCTCTACCCTCAGATTCATTTTCATAGCATAATTGCCTGGCGGAGCCTGGATTTGATCTTTGTTCAGAAACCATTTCTTTGTTTTAGCATTGTTTCCTTTTTAGTCTTGGAAGGCATACATCATCCCTCTTATTAGCTATGTAAGTTAATTTTATTCATTGTGGGAGGGGATTGCAAAAAGATGTCAAGTATAAGAGCCTGGAATCATTGGGTTCGTGAAGGCTGGGTACTACATCCACTAACATCTTGGATAATTTAATTTTTAGGAAATCCTGTTAAGCCAGCTTCATCCCTTTTGGTATTTATTGATTTTTTTTTAATTCTAAAAATCACCCACATTTATCATTAAATTGCCATTGTAGTTTCAATTCTGTATTCCAACCTTTTCAGATCTTTTTGAATTTTTTTGAAGATTTATTTTTTTTATTATTTTAGAGAGAGAGAGAGCAGGAGGAAAGAATCTCAGCAGACTTCCTCCCGAGTGTGGAACCTTGACTTGGGCTCAATCCCACGACTCTGAGATCATGACCTGAGCCAAAACCAAGTCAGATGCTTAATTGACTGAACCACCTAGGCACCTGATCTCTTTGAATTTTAATTCTATCATATGAACAACTCTGCACAGCTTTGAAGTATTATAGTTATGGAATTTTTAAAAAATACATTTACTGGGGGCACCTGGGTGGTTCAGTTGTTAAGCATCTGTCTTGTGCTCAGGTCACGATTCCAGGGTCCTGGGATCAAGCCCCACACTGGGCTCCCTGCTCAGCGAGAAGCTTGCTTCTGCCTCTCTCATTCCCCCTGCTTCTGTTCCCTCTCTCTTTGTGTTTCTCTATCAAAAAGATAAATAAAAGTCCTCTAAAGAATGCATTTATTGGGGGCACCTGGGTGGCTCAGTGGGTTAAAGCCTCTGCCTCTGCCTTCAGCTCAGGTCATGATCCCAGGGTCCTGGGATCGAGCCCCGCATCGGGCTTTCTGCTCAGTGGGGAGCCTGCTTCCGCCTCTCTCTGCCTGCCTTTTTGCCTACTTGTGATTTCTGTCTGTCAAATAAATAAATAAAATCTTTTAAAAAATGCATTTATTGATAGAAATGTTGCTAAACATTTGTGTCTCTAGACCAATTTAGATCATTTTGTTGATAAAATAAGTACATATATCTTCACCTACACCATTCTAGAAAAGACACATTAAATTCATTTTCTGTCATATATAAATAGGGGTCCATTTTTCCCATGCACATAAAAAATAAATAGCAGGCAGCTCCAACTTCATCAGGAACTCTAATATATTTCAAAAGATTGGCTAACTAGGCAAAATCCTCAAGAAATGAGTACTGAAGACTACAATGTTTTAAATTCTTTAGTGTGAAAACTTGAAACATAACTTATTTACTAAGGCTTTACACAAAATATCAGCCTTTGGCAAAGTTATGGGGTGGGATAAATTCATTATCCTTTGCTCATTCCTTAAGAATAGAAACAATGGGGCGCCTGGGTGGCTCAGTGGGTTAAGCCGCTGCCTTCGGCTCAGGTCATGATCCCAGGTTCTGGGTTCGAGCCCCACATCGGGCTCTCTGCTCAGCAGGGAGCCTGCTTCCTCCTCTCTCTCTGCCTGCCTCTCTGCCTGCTTGTGATTTCTCTCTGTCAAATAAATAAATAAAATCTTTAAAAAAAAAAAGAATAGAAACAATGTTTTTCTCATTGTTTTCGCCCATTGGACTTAGCAAAATACTTTATGCTCATAGATCCTTAATAAATACTTTTAACTGGCGAATTGGTTGATAAATTATTGACAGATCATGAGTTCCCCCTTCTCAAATTTTTTGGTACCCAATTCCTCTTTGCCAGTGCCAGTTACACTACCGAAGTCTTTCCTTAGTGTTCCAAGATGGGAATTTTTTTCAATCTTCCTCTATTCAATCAAAAGTTGACTATTTTTAATAAGAAAGAAGTTGGACAGTCTAATAACATTTAGGGACCATGGGCAATGCCTGACTCTATATTAGGGCATCTAATGATGTGGATTTTCTGATACAGTTAAACTGACAAATAAGTGAAAAGTTTTGGCAAGCTTGAGGCTGCCTTAAAACCATAATAGGTTACCATCAATTTGCGTTCTCAGTAAGATCAGTCTTGGTTGAACATGTCAGTTGGTGAATTGTCTTCCAGGAAAATCTGGAATCCCTAATATTGGGATTCCAAAACTATATTCCTCACTATGTGTTCCTTGTCATGATTCCTTTTCTCCTTCACCTAACTTAGGAATCAGTTCTTTAGATGAATAGCATCTCTCTATTTCTGCTAGTGGCTCATCATTCAGTCAATCACATAAACTCAAAAATTTTAGGGGTACCTGGGTGGATCAGTTGGTTAAGCTTTGGCTCATGTCATGATCCCAGGACTAAGCCCTGCATGGGGCTCCCTGCTTGACAGGGAGTCTGCTTCTCCTTCCTCCATACCCCAATGTAAACCTTTCAGTTTACCTCTCTTTGTAGTTTGGTTTCACATCCTTGCATTAACCTACCAAAGTACGGCATCTATCCATTCATTATTTTGCTCAAAAACCTCACTCCCATCTACTCAGTGCCTGTACAATTTACTCCAAACTTCTTAGTCTAGTTTCAGTGTCTGCAACATTCTATCCACAATTTAGCTTTCCAGACTTACCTTCCACTACTTTGACACACTGTATTATTCAGTCTGCCAAACTCACCCTACATCTACTGTTAAATCTGTATTGCATTTTTCCCTCTGCCTGAATGTTCTCCCTTCGCTTCCATTAAAACCCTGCCCATTTTTCAAAACCAAAATCAAAAAGTATCTTAGACATGCTTTAATCCTCCCAGCCCAGAAGTAATCTCACTCTTTTCTGAAAGCCCAGGGTACTTTGTACTACTCCTGAGTTACTTACTGAATTCTGACTTAGGATTCAGTTATATGCTTACATGATTTATCTCTTCTTATATATTTTAAACTTCCTGAGAACATAGGTTATATCATTCCATGTATAGCAGTTAGCACATCTGCTTTACTTAGAGGTGGTTGCTCCTGAATTGGAACCATTATGAAATCAGTTGGGTAAGCATTCTACATTGGATTGCAGTGGTGAATAAGATCACAATGTAGTGTAGTCAAGAGAAAAACCGTTGAAGGTCAAACAAAATCACATTTAAATTTTGTTTTACCAGTTTGTAGTTATGTGATTGGTGGCAAATTAGCTAATCTCATGGCATCTCAATTTCTTCATCTGGAAAATGGGAATGAATGCCTATTTCATAGATTTGATATCATCATTAGTGAGATGTTGGGTATAAAACACTTATTTTAATAAATCATTATTACCTTCCTATATTCTATTGTTCCTAGCATAGTATTTGATAAATTTTTTATTAAATAAATGAATTATATAGTAAACAAAACATATTATGAATTATAATTTAAACATGTATGTATATTTAATAATTAAGAAAAAACATTAGAAGGACATAGAAGAAAGGATAAAAAAGGGAAGAGCAAAGTCGGGAATCAAGATACTACATTTTTTTTTTAAGTGAGCAAGAAGAAATTTAATTTATGACACAGACCTATAGTCTTAACTCTACAGAATATGCTGGGAATTCCTGACAATTTTCTAATGGGAAAAACCTAATTACCTATTTTTAATTATCACAGTTCACATCTTAAATTACATATAAAAATGTTTAATACTGCAGTTTATGGGAGGCCCAGCCAGGCTCCAGATTCTCAGCCACTGGGGAATTTCTGTGCCAGACCACCCACTACGAAAGTGAAAAGTTGGTACCTTTGCCAGTGTGGAAATTTCTTCAGAAAAGAGCTTTAAACTATTGTAACCATTTCTCCCAGGAAGAAGGGGTGTGGGGGAACACATGAGAAATTACTGGATAAACATGAATTTCCCAGGTTTCAAAGTAATCAAAAGTGGAATTAGTGCTTTTAGCACCACAACTCTCCTGAACTTAAGTATGTTTATATGCATTTGGGCTGACTTTTTCAGTCTGTTTCTTTGGAGGACACAAACTTAAATGAATAAAGCTAGAATTTCAAGGCAAGTCACGCTATTTAGTTATAGCTGATTTGGATTTTTGTTCACTTTTTATCATCTTTCTCAAAATGTCTTTAAAAACAAGTCATTCAGGGGCGCCTGGGTGGCTCAGTGGGTTAAGCCGCTGCCTTCGGCTCAGGTCATGATCCCAGGTCCTGGGTTCAAGCCCCACATCGGGCTTTCTGCTCAGCAGGGAGTCTGCTTCCTCCTCTCTCTCTGCCTGCCTCTCTGCCTGCCTACTTGTGATTTCTCTCTGTCAAGTAAATAAATAAAAATCTTAAAAAAATAAAATAAAATAAAATAAAAACAAGTCATTCAAATAGTAATACTGTAATAGCATTTGCCTCTTGAAATCTTGTTTCAAGTTTCTTGGGATAACCTTTCATTATGAAAGCAAAAGAAACATCCAAATGGTGGTTAAACGTGGAGAAGGTATAGAAGGGTGCACAGGGTAGGCAAAGGGATAACTGGATGATGGGTGCTAAGGAGAGCATTTGTTGTAATGAGCACTGGGTGTTATATGCAATTGATAAATTGCTAAATTCTACCCCCTGAAACTAACAGTGCACTATACGTTAGCTAAATTGAATTTGAATTAAAATTTTTTTTAAAAAAAGAAGGGTACACAAAATTAGTCTCTGCTCATAACTTTTCCATGTTGGAAAAATTAATATTTGACATCTTTTATCTTAAAGGTATTATCTCATCTATAATTAGGAACAGTCTGAAAATCTACTTTCTTGGACTAATGCAGAACAGATGTTTGTAAAAGTGCCTGAAATATAATAGACCTTCAATAAATATTATTGTGTTGGCAAAAAAGCTTAACAGGAGTGTGTATGTTTGTGTACACAACTCTCCTTTACCCCCTCCATACTTCCCAGGTAGTATTAGCGGAGGACACCGGAAGATGAGATTTTTCTTCTTACAGCAGTGCCTCTGAGGATCTCAAAAGACGATATCATGGTTTCAAAAGCACTTTCTTCTGCTTTTTTCAGGGGAGAAGAGTATTTATGGGGGTGGGAAAAGAGACACTCTATTGAAGCAAGAGCTTTTGGCTGTAAGTAACAGAAACCTGATTTTAACTACCTTGAACAAGCCAGGAAATAAATATTGACCCAAGTAGCAAAATCTCAGGAAGGCCACGGACCTCAAGGATCACAGAAACAAGGACGCGTGGCTAGGGTCTCTCTCCATCCAACTCTAATCTGTGCTTCTCTCTGAGTCGGCTTCCTGTCTTACTAGAGACTGCAACCTTCTACCCTGGAGAACCTTGCTTTAGAAATCTCTTCATGAAAAGGACTACTTCTCTCTAAAGTCCATTTGAAATTCCCAAAGAGGGACTGAAGGGTCGACCCAGGTCATATCCCTCTTTTTGTGAACAGAAAGACCAATTCTATAAATGGCAGCCTCCACTAGAACAATATAGTTTAAGTAAAGAGAAGAGCATTTCCTCCAAAAAGAAGACACTTCTGTTTCCAGAAGGAGGAGGGTGGTGCTGGGCAGACAAAAGAAATAGTCTTAAAATTATACTTCTAAAAATTCAGAATTTTACTTATTAGATATGAAATAAAATATATTTTTCAGTTGCTTGTTATTTTCTTTTTTTTTGCTTGTTATTTTCTATAAATTTATTTTTCTCTCTCTTAGTGTTTGTCTCACATTTCTTCTATCTCAAATGTTTTTCTTAAACTGAACCACTAAGTCCTGTCCTTTCCCTCCTTCAAATCTGTGCTTAAGATTGACTTCCATTGAGGGCCCTTACTGCATGGAGCACTGAGTGTGGTGCATAAACAATGAATCTTGGAACACTGAAAAAGAAAATTAAATTAAAAAAAAAAAGATTCACTTCCTTGACTTCAGGTAAAATGCAGCTAATCAGATAAATTTATCTCTCTTTCCCCCAAATGCTATTAAAATGGCAGGGGTGGGGGTGCCTGGGTGGCTCAGTGGGTTAAAGCCTCTGCCTTCAGCTCAGGTCATGATCCCAGGGTCCTGGGATAGAGTCCCACTTTGGGCTCTCTGCTCAGCGAGGAGACTGCTTCCCCCCCACCATCTCTCACTGCCTGCCTCTCTGCCTACTTGTGATCTCTGTCTGTCAAATAAATATATAAAATCTTTTTAAAAATAAAAAAAAAAAACAACAGAAAAAAAAAAACAAAAAATGGTAGTGGGGAGGGGAGAGAGAGAGAAAAGAAAGAGAGGGAGAAAAAGAGAACCCTAAGTGCAAAGAATAATGAGGGACACTGCAACAGATGAAAAGTGACAAAAACTTATAGAAGTAAGTAAGTATGTATGTAAGAAGTATGTAAGTAGATACATAGTAGATTAGTTACCTGTTGCAATGTAACAAGTTACTCAAAACTTATTTTCTTAAAACAACAAATATTATGTCACCCAGTGAGGGAAGGAATCTGGGAGCAGCTTAGGCTGCGGTCAAGTTGCCGGCCACAGCTGCAGTCATTCAGGGAGCTGGAGAATCCACTTCCAAGCTCACACACATGGCTGTTGGCAGGAGGCTTCGGTTTCTCACTATAAAGAAATACTTGATGCTTGTGAAATACTAACTACAATAAGAGAAAGTGTAATAGTAGAGAAGCTAGCTGATGCCACCTAAATCAAGTAAGCAATGTAACATCAGGAGATACTGTTAGAAGGGATGTTGTGTGCCTAAGAACAGAGCATCGTTTCTGTGTTATTCCTGAATATCATAGAAGATATGTAATTGGAAGCTAATCACATGAAAATATCACACGCACACCACTGAAAACCATTCCACAAAATACCTGACCTATAATCTTCAAATGTGTTAAGTTCATGAAAGTGTGTTATGTGTTTTGATGTGGCTATGGGAGCATACAGGAGGGGCCCCTCTATCAAATCAATGCCAAGATGTCAGGGAAGACTTTTCCAGTGTAAGGATATCTAAGCTGTTACTTAGGGTTAGGATAGGAAGGGACAATGGAGGGTGAGGAGAGGCAAGAAAGGAGGAGAGGCAAGAAAGAAGGAAGAAAGAAGTCAATGTACAGAACAAGGAAAAATCATTTCATTATATACCAACTGATGAGTGTGTGCACTCTTTCTTTAATATTAGCAAGGGTTTGCTCCTCTTCCTATCCAATCTAAAATGTCACATTTCAGGGGCGCCTGGGTGGCTCAGTGGGTTAAAGACTCTGCCTTCGGCTCAAGTCATGATCTCAGAGTCCTGGGATCGAGCCCCACATCGGGATCTCTGCTCAGCAGGGAGCCTGCTTCCTCCTCTCTCTCTGCCTACTTGTAATCTCTGTCTGTCAAATAAATAAATAAAATCTTTAAAAAAATAAAATAAAATAAAATGTCACATTTCAGGGGCTCAGGTGGTAGAGCATTCAACTCTATCTCAGGGTGTGAGTTCAAGCCCCACATTGGGGTTAGAGATTACTTTAAAAAAATAAAATAAAAAATAAAATGTCACATTTCAAATTAGCTACTGAGGTTATGCCTATTACTTTAGTCTAAGAAATGTGCCTTGAGACACACGTGAAAGAGTAGAACAAATTTGCCATTGATTGTCTCAGTTACTATAATCATCATTTTTTTTCAAACACTAATCAATCATCTAATAAACTGACTAGGCAACATTATTTTCAGAGCAGTTTTAATATATTTCCTTTATATGTCTTTCATGAATGGCATTTTCTAATTGTGTCAACAAAAGTGATACAGAAGACTAAATTCTTTCACACTGGCCATTTATTTAGTGGTTGAGAGAACAAAGCTCTTGTCAGATTGTGCCTCATTTGAGTCCCATTCTAGACCTGACTCTGCCACCCACTGGCTGGGTAACCTGAAGCAAGTCGCCTCTGAGCATCAGTTTTCTTATCTGTCAAAAACAAACAAACAAACAAACAAACAAACAAAAAAACAAAACAAAGGGGACGCCTGGGTGGCTCAGTTGGTTAAGCCGCTACCTTCAGCTCAGATCATGATCCCAGGGTCCTGGGATCGAGTCCCGCATCGGGCTCCTTGCTCAGTGGGGAGCCTGCTTCTCTCTCTGCCTCTGCCTCTGCCCTCAGTTCTGCCTGCTTGTGTTCTCCCGCTCTTGCTCTCTCTGACAAATAAATAAATAAATAAAATCTTAAAAACAAACAAACAAGAAAAAAACAGTATCAATTTTATAGGATGGTTGTGAGAACGGATTGAAATATGTGAACATGGGGCGCCTGGGTGGCTCAGTGGGTTAAGCCTCTGCCTTAGGCTCAGGTCATGATCTCAGGGTCCTGGGATCAAGTCTCACATGGGGCTCTCTGCTCAGCAGAGAGCCTGCTTCCCCCTCTCTCTCTGCCTGCCTCTCTGCCTACTTGTGATTTCTCTCTCTGTGTGACAAATAAATAAATAAAATCTTAAAAAAAAAAAAAGAAATACGTGAACAGCATTTAGCAAAGTGCTTGGCTCATAGAAAGATTCAATACATCAGATCTTTGCATCACCCTATAGTTATGTTTAGAAAAGATAATGCATAAAATCAGGTCTAATAATGGCAAAATATATTTAGAGTACTGTGAAAAGAATAATGGCCTGTTGTTTCTTGAATTTGTAGATGATTTTCGAATTGATTACAGTGCCTGAACCAGTCAAACATAATTTGTCTACTCTATCTCATGTTGCAATTTCCCAGTCATCTTCCCCTTTGATTTTTTGAATCCCCAGCCTCATCTAGAGGGGATTCTAAAAAATGGCAAAGCCAGGATGAGTGCTTCATCCAGTAGAGATGGGATTTTGAAAACCATATAGGCACTGCAAAACTCACCTAATTATAACTCGACCATTTCAGCTCCTGCATATATATACTTGTTCGTATAATTATTCATTTCTTTATTTAACATAATAAAGTAAAACATCTTTTCTGGTATATAACAAGACTGATTAAATGTTCCATACATGTCTCACCAAAAGTAATGTCAATCTTCCCTTTGTTCTGGTGAAATGTGTTTTTTGTTTATGACAGCAGCTGGAAAGTGGGAGTGGAGAAGGTAAATGATCTAAGGAATATTTTGCCACCAGTAAATTAATCAAAAATATTTGAAGTTTGGGGCACCTGGGTGGCTCAGTGGGTTAAAGCCTCTGCCTTCGGCTCAGGTCATAATCCTAGGGTCCTGGGATCAAGCCCCACATCAGGCTCTCTGTTCCACTGGGAGCCTGCTTCCTCCTCTCTCTGCCTCTGCCTGCATCTCTGCCTACTTGGGATCTCTGTCTGTCAAGTAAATAAATAAAATCTTTAAAAAAAATTTGAGGTTTATGGGGCAACAATTAGCACAAGTAGAAATAACCATGGTTTGTTTGGTCTATGACTTTAGTCAAAGTCTGATTGGATTAGTACTTTTTTGTTGTTCTGAGGTTGACTAACATTTTTAACTTTTCACATGAAATGAAAAAAAAATTGTTCATCATTTGTTGTGAAGCACTATATTTTGCTGTTTATTATGAATAGTTAAATTGTTAGGAGTGTAAAATTATGGTGAAGATTAGAGGCCTCTTAACTAGTAGAATGGTCCTAGGTTCTGACATTATAAACTTGGAACTTTTGTCATCTATGTGCCCCCATCCTCCAAACACCATGTACATGTCTCTTTCCTGTCTCTCTCACCACACACATTCTCCAAGCTACTAAGAAACATTAAAATGTGTCCAGTACCATATGAACCCTAATCATCACCGTAAAAATGATATGATTCATTATCTTAAAGTGCTCTGATATTAAAAAAAAGTGATGACAGTGACATCTGCTATGGAATTCTTTTACATATCTGATTTGTTGAGAGAAAATTAGAAAAACATTAGAATTAATCCGAGATTCAATTCATGCCAATTTGATAGGTTTTAATATCTTAGGCCTTTGATTTTTTGTGAACAAGGTTTTTAATTATACCGTTTGATCAATAGGCATTTATTGAACACCTACTACTTAGCAAGTGTGGTTCCAGGCTCCAACAAAAAAAACTTAAAAGAAAATGACCCCAAAATCTTAACTCATGGTAAAACATCCCACATGATGTTTGACAAGAGAGTAATTGACAAGAGAGTAATACAGATTAAAAAAAAAAATAGTTTTCAGTTATGGGAACACTGAATGCCCAGAAATGAAAATTTAAAGGTAAAAAGGAGAGAATCGTGAGGGTAGAAGTATCTCTAAAAGAGATGTTGGAAGAAGTTAGAAAGAAAAAGGAATCAATGAGGGTTGGAAATAGGGCAACTCTTCTGTGGAGGAAGATATCTTTCTACTAAATTCTAATCTGAAAATGCAGGATGACAATGAAGGCGTTTTCAAACCATGAAAGGAACAGAAATCACCATAAAATACTGCTGAGTGAATAACAATAGGATATAGCACAAGAAAAATAAGTAGCTTAGTTTGGAGAGATGCAGAAAGGAATTCATATTAGCACATAAACTCTACACAGGACTGTATCTGGGTTCTTTTAGAATATATAATTTTGACAATATGTGTAAGTGATAGTTTCAGACAAAAGGAACTTCCAAACTGAGAACAGTAAACTGAACTGAGATGTCCCACTTTGGTGGTCATAATACCAAGGGCAACACCGCCTGGGATGAAAAGTTCACTATTCACTGACCCCTCCTGGACATCCTGTTTCCAGCATAGCTTTATTAAAAGAATGTTCACAGTCCCTCTGTTGCTTTGAAAAAGCATATTCCAATGTTGCATGCTTTACTTATCGGTCCTGACACCTTTACTGGTCAGGCAAGCACTCCATATTTATGAATACAAATGGTTTACAAGTAGACTGGATAAAACAACTTTTCATATCTGGAAGAGTAAACACTAGGAAGCCTTAGTTCAAAAGAGGGGACAAAAGGAGGATAATCCAGGAGCAGCCAAAATTCTGGGGAGAGCCTCCTGAGGTGGAGAAGGGCCCACAGCAAAGGAAGAAATGGGATGGCAGGAAATGAAGGGAAGGTAAAGAAGAGGGATGCAGAGAGAGACATAACTTTCTCCCATCCATGAAGTTGTGTTGGCGACAGCTCTTCCAAACCCCTCCGTTCTCAACAAGGCATTGCACGTGACTACTGAGTCCAGCAGAGTCTTGGCTTGGCAGCTGCTCCAGCCTCTATGGCCTCATCTTCTCTCCACCTCCACGGTGGCACCTCACCCAGATTCCTTTCTTGTCAAACTTGTTTCCAATCACCCAAGCCCTCTAGTCTATGACCTCTTGGTCAAACTGTCTGTTACCCAGGACGCAAATAGGTTGAGAGTGTCAGATAACATGGTAATTTTGTGGGGGGAGAAGACAGAGTGAGCACTGCAATACCCTTTATCTTATCCCTTTCCCCAGCTACCTGCACCTTTAATAGTAAAGGCCCTTTCCCCACCTGTGTTTCTCTGAGTCTCTAAGTCACTGCAGGGCAACTGAGTGTGACTCATGTCTCTTTTTATTTATTTGCTTTGATGTGTTCATTCCCTCTGGGGAGCTGACTGGTAGAACATTTGAGTCAATTCTATTTTTCCAAGGGAAGTGGGGTAACACAAAGTTGGGTGATGACAAAAGTGGGTTGTATTGCTCTATAGTAATCACATAAAAATACTGTGTGCTCTGAACTTAGGGCACTGTGATGAATATTCTGTAACCACATCTTACCCTCAAAGTCCTTTCTCCTAGAACTGATTAATATTCAACTATTACAAATACATGGTATTCGCCACATGCCTGATACCTGCTAAGGCTCTGGAACCTTGTTCCCTGAATGTCCCTGCTGCCCTCCTCTACCTCCCACCAGAAATTCTCACAATCACTGTACAGGCTGCAAACACACTAGAGAAGTGGTTTCTGAAGAAGCTATGACATGACCGTGAGAGTAATGGAACGTTGCACAGCTCACGACAGGTGCATAAGCCACACCAGATGCAAAAGTCACTTTCTCACACCCCTGAGTACAAAGATTTGGGTGAAGGTTCTCAGTAAAAATTATGCTGCTTCGGGGTGCCTGGGTGGCTCAGTGGGTTAAGCCTCTGCCTTGGGCTCAGGTCATGATGTCAGGGTCCTGGGATCCAGCCCTGCATAGGGCTCTCTGCTCAGCAGGGAGCCTGCTTTCCCCTCACTCTCTGCCTGCCTCTCTGCCTACATGTGATATCTCTCCCCACCCCAGTCAAATAAATAAATAAAATCTTTTTAAAAAAATTATGCTGCTTCAATGAGCAGGTCATAGATAGAGTCCAAAGTGGGGAGTCAGGGTGTTGCCCGGTCAATAAATCTTTACTAGGAGGTTATTATGGGCCAGGCACTGTGTTTTGAGTAAAGCAACTATTGTGGATAGAAAGAAGCCAATCTGCCTTAGAAGTAGGAGAATTACTCTGCAGGTTGGTTGGCAGCTCCTGAAAGTTTTATATAACATTACATCGTTCTCTTGCTAGCACCTTCTTTATCTCTTTCCTTGAATAGGGGAGAGGGGAAGGGAGAGGTTCGACAAAGGGTGTGTGTGAGAGATTTGGAAACAGAATGACCTTTCTATTCAGGGATTTGCTGACACCACGACATGCTAATGTTTCCAGGTAAGGGCATAAGAATTCAGGAGGTGCACTAATCTTGAATTCTTTCCCAGTAGTTACCTTTTCATAAATTCTGTATATTTGACGGGGCAAGTGGGTCTAGCCAGTACTTACGTTTAAAGAAATAAATAAGTCAGAGTGGGAAACAGGTTGGGCCCAGGAGAGGGGAGTCGGGGTGGGACCTGAGCTTCGGATTTCGGATTTCCGTAGGACCAGGCATAAGGGTTCAGCCCGGGGGGAGGAGCAGCCCCCACCCCCGCTCCTTGCACCGCCCACCTTGCGCCTCCACTCAGGCTCCAGCCTGACTTGCAGAGGGCTCCCGCTCCACTCACGTCCCACCTAGCCCTACCTCCCAGGGTCCATCCAGTGCGCCAGGGCTGGTGGTGGATTCCCGGAGTCGACCCCATCAGCTTGGGTTCTTGACCATGTAGGCAGCCTCTCCTAGAACTTCAGCTACTCTCGCTAATTTTAAGATACGAAAGGCTGTTTCTGGACTTTCTGTGTACCTCAAGTGTGAAAGGAAAGGAAATTCGCTTGCGTTTGAAAGCTCAAACGTCAGGTTACTCAAGGAGATCGGCTGGTTCGATAACCCCCATTTCCCCCGCCTCCACTTAACCTCACGGGACGGCAGGCGAATGATCTCTAGGAAGTGGATGCCAGAAGGGTCTGTGCATTGGGCCGGGGACATTGCCAGGGTAGCTCTTGGCGCAGAGCTCGCTATAGGTCCTCTCTCCCAGGATCGGATAGATGATTCATTTTTATATGTAACGTTTTACTCCACTCTATAGCTCTGGCTGGTTAATGTTCAACCCCAGGGTTTCGAGAGGCAGCTCTAGGGAGGCAGGCAGGGATGACCCATTCAAAGTATATGGCCGCTCGGGAATGAAGGCACAGAAGCCCGAGAGAGGGTGAGGAGGGTTGTGGCGGGTAGTCGGGGGGTGGGGCGGGGCGCTGCTCGGGCCTGGGCCTCCCTGGGCCGACTCCGAGACTGCGGAGAAACCAAGCTGTCCGCGGCCCGGGCGGGCAGGCGCCCCTGAGGCACAGCCAACAGGCAAAGCTCAGCCTGGGCCCCGACCGCCCACGACGCCGAAGCCTGAGCCGAGAGCGGCGCGTGCTGGGGGCGACGAGAGCGCGGAGGCGGGTGCTTCGCCCCGGAGCGACCTGGGGGCGGCTCTGTGCTGCCCCAGAGACCCGGTGGCGATGCTAGCCTGGCGCTTCGGCTCCGAGACGCCGGAGAGAGGTGGGCGTGCGGCGGCAGCTGAGGATTAGGTTCGGGTGTTGTTGTCCCGAGGGACGTGCAAACACTAGTGCGGGGACACGAAAGGGGTCCTTGGAGGTGCGTGGGTTGCCTTCTGGGCCGCCACTTCTCCGGGCGCCTCTGAATATAGCGTCAGGGTAATGCGAAGCAGCACGTCTTGCCACCGCCCTTCTCCCTTGTTGCCCGGCCAAAAAAAATGAACATTAAGATAAAGCAGCTGTTCTGGTCAGTAGAAGGCGGTAGGACAGGATTGTGCCCCAGCCACAGTTCAGCGAGGCCCAAGGCGAGGCAAGTTCAGGTGGAACGGCGGCACCCTGGGTCCTTCTAAGAGTTGGGCCGCGTGGCTCCCGCAGAACCGCTGCGTCCAGAAGATCCTGGTCAGATGTCCAGACTGCGGTCCCCTAGAGCTGGGAAGTTGAGAAGGCGGGGGTTGGGGGGATGCTGCAAGGGAAAAGGAGGTTCCGGGCTGGGGAGGGGAGCTTCTGAGCAGCAGCCTAGAATTCGCAGGCGGGACTTTTTCTTTTTCTTTCTTTCCCCTTCTTCTTTCTTTCTTTCTCTCTCTCTTTTTTCTGTCGAAGAAACAAACAAGACCCTGCCTCATCAGATAAGACTGGCTCCTACGATTTCAGAGACTTTAAGCGAGGGCTGGAGGCGCTGAGGTTAGCAGAATAATGTGAATGAACATTGCCTGAGGCCCGCAGAAGGGTTTTATTTTACTTTCTTTTGTTTGATACTATATTATTTTCTAACAAAGTGACCTGTTGTCTGTAGCGTTGGGCTCCTGCAGGCAAAGCCCCTTCCTTGGCACTGGGAATGGCCTGCAGGGTCTCTGCCTCTGTTCACATCAGCGACCCCACCCCGTGCCAGCACACTGCCGCGTGAAATCACACACGCCGGTCGTCAACCAAACGCAGGCAGCCGCGTTAAGTGAAGCCAGAGAAGGCCTGGCTAGTCCATCCCGGACGACAGAGAAAGATACCATGAAGCTTCTACTGGGTGCAGCAACCCTCCCCAGATACCCAGAGAAGCAGAGTTGAGGGGGGCTATTGACGCAAGCAGAATGGGGAAAGAGTCCAAGAATTGGGTTGTCACTAGTCTGGGATCCAAGTCCCATTTAACATGCTGCCCCACTGCCTTCTCAGGGACAGCTGAGACGGTTCTAGGTCTCACCTTCAGGGAGTGAAGATAAATGTTCCTGCCCGGGGATTGCGCGGGAGGGGTCCAGCCCAGCTGCAAACTGTCGATGAAGACAGGAAGGCTTTGCTACTTCTGGACAGAGGAAGCATTGGTAGAGAGTCTAGGGAAACCACCTCAGACAAGCCTTAGCCCTGGTATATGAGGTCCCAGCGTAAGCCAACCATTTTCTAAGTTGATAGAACGGGGGGAAAAAAAAACACCAAAAAACAAAAAACCAAAGCAAACCAAGAACAAGCAAAAAAGCTTTGGTGTTGATAAAGAAAACAGGAGAGGGGGAAGATACGGGGAAAAGAGACAGGGCAAAGTGGAGGGAGGAAAGCACCTTAAACATTTTTGCAGGAAGAATGGGAGAACTAGGTCTGGAAAGATCCATCAAAGTCAAAGGGCGCAGACACATACCCTGTTCAGTGAGGGCCCAATGAGTCTCAACTTAGCCCTCCAGAGAGAAGGAAAAAAAAATGCAGTCCCTCACACAGCTCTCAGAAATTAACATCTTTACCATACATTTATTAATTTTTTAAATATTTCTAAAAAGAAATTTATATAGTTCTTTTAGTCATTTTTTGACTGAGGAATTTAAGCTTCAACTATCTCCTGTTTTCCAGTTGCCACTGAACTGTTAATATATTGTTACAAAAGAAATAGCAATGATTTTTTAACGCAATTAAGTAGAATTAAATACAACTTTGATGGTACCTTTTATGTTTTCCAGGCCTTCTCTATTCTTCAAAATCTAAAATCAACATTTACATAAAATACATAAAATACTCAGCAAGAAATGAATGAAGTTATACATCCCAAGCACAATAAATTCTGGATTCTATCTTTTCAGATAGAATGTCAACAACTAGAAGGCCTCTCTTCGTGGGGGGTGGGGAAGAGGGGTTTGGGAAGCAGAGTGACAAATAAACTTTTAAGATTAGAGTGAAATTTCTCGGGTTTCTCTGCTAAAACCTGAAAAGGAAAATCAGGTTTCTATGTAACACATTCTTCTTCTTCTTTTTTAAGAATCTCTTCTTCAATTGTCACTTTCTCAAGTTCAGTGAAAATGCAATTGTCAGATTAGGGACGCTGGGGGACGAAGGGTAGTCTTAAAATATTTCTTCTGAAAATCTGCTATAAGAAACTTCTCCCGTTTATTTCTCCTCCCTCCATCAGCCACGTTTCTTGGTTCCCCATGTGCTTAGTTAACTGCTGCTTGCGGGGGGGGGGGAGCGCTGGGGAGGGTGTTAATAAATCAATCAATAGAGACTATATTCATAAAGGCCTCTGATCTGATTACACCCCCTCTTTTTTGGGTCCCTCTCTAAAAAATTTACCTCGGCGAGCCAGAGACTCCCAGCGTAGCCCGCGTCGACGGAGAGCTTCGGGCGGGAGGCTGGGGAGCCCCGGCGACGGCGGCGAAGGCGCCCGTGGATTACGATGTGGATTGCAGGGCAGACCTTTGTTTGGCCACATTCGCGACGCCGGGCGGCGGGGGGGGGGGGGGGGGGGGGGCGGTGGGCGCGGGGCGCAGCAGTTTCTCCTCCTTCGACACCGAGCCAGGTTTTTATAGACTTGCCTTAAAAAGAGTTCGCTGCTCTTCTCAGGGTTAATTTATAGGGCTTTCGAGGAATACTGGGACTTTTAAGATGCTCTTCATTTTTTCCCCATTATTTTTGTTGTTGTTACACTCCTAAAGGCACTCCCGGGTTTCAGCACCTCACAGGACAAGGGTGGGGGCTGGAAGACAGAGCAGGGCCGGGAGGCGAAGGGGAGGATTTGTCTCCTAATCAAACCGCCCACATGGCTCAGGTTGCCCAACATCGTTTTTAAAATTAAATTTCTAGCCAAGTTAAGGGCAGTAAAACTCAGATTTAGGAACTGCGAGGAAATTGAGACAAACGTGGGCCACATACACCTTTTCCCAGGTCTCCACCAATTTGAATTCTCTATTAGGGGAATGAAGAGTTTGAGGACTTAAGAGTTTTAAAAGTTTAAAAACCGGGGACAGGCGAAAGAAAGGATTAGAGTAACAGGTGAGGGGTGACTGGGGTGGGGGTGGGGTGGGGAGAAAGCCCTTAGAGCGCACATTGTGCGGGATTCCTGATCCAGCACCCCCGCCCCAGCCTCTGGGCACGCAGAAGTGGGGGACAGAGCCCTGAGGCCTAGCCTAGGCTCCTGGGGGCCCGACCTCCTGCTCGCCATCTTTGATCCCAGGCAGGGGAGGTTGGTGTCCATGCTATAGATTACCTTAAAGTTTCCTTTAAACACTTTAATACACAACTAGCTCAGAAATCATTAAGAGACCTAGAGAAGGAGAAAAAATACCCTCACACTCACCGGTAATAAGTGTTGACATGCAGCAAAAATCGATTGAGTGGAACCGAGGTGGTGGCAGTAGCGATGGCTGAAGGGGGGACCCGCGTGGGAGCGGGAGGGGCGAGAGGACCGACTCCACTGGCTCGGGAGGGAATTAGGCTTTTCTCGCTTGAAAGGAAAAAGAGGGGCGGAAAAGGGTCGGGGGCCAAGCGAGGATGGGTATGGGGAACAAGGGGGCTGAAGAGGGTAATTCTTCCTTCTGGAAGTCCAGGGAAAGGAGCTGAGGTGGGAAAAAGGGCTTCTCATCAGTCCCGAGTCTCCGCCCCCAGCCCGCACCACTCAAGTTGGGGATGAGACAACTCTTCCCAAACCTCGACTTCCATTTTTGTTTTCTGCAGATTGATTGATTGCCTCGAAATAGACTTTTATTCCAGCCAGCAAACTAGGCCGAGGTCCGCCTCCTGGAGCCAGCTCTCCCAAGTCACTCTTGGACCTGCAGGAGACGCAAATCCTCCCAGCAGGTCTCATTAGCGTTTCCAGCCCCCATCCCCAAATCCCCTCTCCCAGTCCCCTCCCTCCCCTCCCCTACCGCCCCTCCCCCCATACCAGGCGGAGCTCGGGGAGGCCCGGACCGCTGGGCTCCGCCGCTCCAGAAGCCAAAGTCCGCCCGTGGGGACCGTTTTCCTCTCCACTGCTCTCAAGTGAACAACAAGGACGGAGGTGACCCTCGGCCAAAGGACTTTTATCTGCCCCCCACTGCCGCGTGATCCCTCCGTAGGTTAGAGGCAGAGCTTAAAAAAGAAAGAAAGAAAGAAAGTTAATGTGCATTGAGCACTGATCTTAAATCGGGGACATTATCTGCGATCTCTTTAAGTGGCAGCGGCAGTCCCATGCAGAACAAAGACTGTGTTTGAGCCTCAAAAGCTTATAGGTAAAGTTTCAGCCAGATAAAAGTAACCTAAGCGCAAAAACACAGGTTTTCTCGGTTCCAGAAAACTGGTGGCTACTTTTCGCTCCCTATTCCCCAGGGTGTGTTTGTCCTCGCCCACTGCGGGGAGGAGGGTGACCAGAATAGCAAAGGACCTCAGAATTTACCCTTCACCCCCCCTCCCCCAGCGCCTCGGTAATGAATTCCTTTGGACTAAGTCGTATTTGCTACGATTTGTTACGAAATCAAATTTCACATTAAAAAAAAAAAAAGCTGAAAACCAACAACAAAGGAAGAGCGGGTGCTTAAAGTTCTTTTAAACACTCACACCGACCTCATTCCCCGTTTAGATGTCAGAGGATGGGAGGGAGGGCCAGGGCTGTAATTCATCTTGATTTGCTTCATTGTCCCGCAGTTTGCAAACCATAATCCTGTATAATTTCAGGAACAAGCAGGTTTAGAATTAATGGGTCAATATTATTTAAAACAAAACACGGGGATCATGACCTTTGCCTCAACTACATATTGCTCTACAAGACTCAGGAAACTCCACTCTAACCTCTCAACCCCTGGGCTCTTTGGGAAACTGAAGGGCTGTAGTTATTAGAAATGGTCTTTGTTTCTTTTAATGTCTCGAAAGGATTTGGAAATAGAATGCAATATAACATGAAGAATCTCTCTACTTAAGCCTGAAAGATAAACGTAGAGGCCTAAATATTTTGAACTGGAGGTGTTTCCTTGTAAATTTATTATAGATGTATGCCTCTCGAGAGGAATGTATATAAACTGTACATGTATACATACACACGTAATTCTCCAGAACAATTTACTGGATATGGAGACCCCCCCCCCCAAAGAAGTCATTCCAAGCTGACATACTTTCTAAATTTCTCTCTCCTTTCTTCTCTCTCTCTCTATTATTTGCTAGCAATAATGGAATCCTCTGGGTTTCAGCCAAAGAAATATCTGGGAGACAAGACCAGACTTTGCAGCCTTTTTTTTTTTCCCCTGGGAGTGGCTTTTCTTATTTTCTTTTTAGTTTCTGATGAATGACTATAATTTATTTCTACCAAATTTAAATAAGTCCTGCTGCTGCCTTGTGTGTTTAACTAGGCAGGCAGAGGGAACTGGTTTTTTTAGGAAGCAGTGACTGAGAAACCCTGGCCAGGCGACAGAGGAGGGCAGAAAGAATCCAGACCAATTTGTATGTAGTATATTTTACTCCCATGAAATAAAACACATTTTTCATATTTGCTGAAAAGTAAAACAATAATATTGTACGAAATGTTATACACAGGGTAGGTTGTACATAGCAGTTTCAGAAACATCATTGCATCCACCAGAGAAACTATTCTAAAACTGATATTCACACATTTTTTATAATAATAATATGTTAGAAACATACAGTGTGGCATTTAGTATATACATTCCTTTGCTCACAAGCGAAAAACCCTAATCGCTTCTGTATAACATGCTTTATTTTAAAGCCTAACCTTTAAAAACACTGTTGTGATAGTACTAACAACTGCTTTTTATAAAATTAATTTGACATTTCGATATATATACATCCTTTCAGTCATTTTAATGTTAACAATGCTAAACTTAAAAAATAACAAGCTTATAGTAATGTTAAAATGTCATATCCAGTCAAACATTTGTGTGTGTCCTTGCAACTGTTGGAAATACTTTTAGTGAAAGATGTCAGACATTGAGGAAATTCCTTTGAAATCAAAGGAGCTCTCTTTAATTCAGTGGTTTCCTTTTCTCTTTATATCTTCTCTTTCTCTCCCTTTCTTGAGTGCCCACGACCTTCTCGCGTAACTCCCAGTCTTTCAAGGGCAGAGCTGCCCCAGCCGGCACGGTCCTAGGATCCGGGTGCCGTGGCCGAGGCTCACACCGGCCGGTCCACCGCATACTGGCAAGCACTCAGGTTGGACGCCGGGTTCTGCACGCTGGCGTAGCCGAAGCTGGAGTGCTGCTTTGCTTTCAGTCTCAGGCTGGCCAGGCTCGAGTTACACGTGTCCCTGTAAACGTACGGAGGAGTCGGCGGCGCGTAAGGACAGGCGGGTGTCGGCACCGCGGAATTCAGCGAGGGGCTGCTCAGGTTGTTCAAGTTATTCAGGCTATTGAGGCTGGAGCCCGGGACGCCGGTCACAGCTGAGGGCACCATGCTGGACGACATGCTCATGGAGGAGATGGAATTGGGTGGGGAGAACATGCTCTGCGATGACAGGGGGTTGACGTTCATAGAGTTGAAGAAAGGAAAGCTCTTGGTGGACAGAGAGGCTGACGTGAGACCCTTGGCGGCCCAGTTGTTGTAGGAATAGCCCGGGTACATGTCGTCGTAGGGCTGCATAAGGCCGTTGAACTGCGGCCCAAAGCCATTCTTGCACAGCTCGGCCTGCTGGTTCCGCTCCCGCTTTCTCCATTTGGCCCGGCGATTTTTGAACCAAACCTGAGGGTGGAGGGTAAGGGGGCAAACAGATGCCACAGAGCGGATTAGTAAAACCTCGATCCCAGAAAGCACCAGAAGCCACCACCTCTGAAAGACAGAGACACACACGTATGTGCGCGTGCACGCACGCACACATCCCGGCCCCCCAAATTCTCCCCAACCGCCTACTGCCTCTGGGGCCCCAGCTGCCTAAGCCCTGTCCAAGCAAGAGAAGCCTGGCGGGGTGAGGCCAGAGAGCACAGGCTCTGAGCGGCACCACAAACCCCAGTCCAACACCTGGCGGCCTGTGGGCGGCTTGTTCACTAACCCAGGCCCTCTTCAGGATCCAAAACACTTACTGTAAAATAAACGCAGGGCAGGGGGGTTTTCCGCCCAACCCTTACCCAGCGGCCTTGCAAACTTGCTTCCCTTCCAAAGCCACAGACACAGTGAAGAGGACAAGGAGATCCTGGGCACCAGAGGCCCAGGCTCTCTTTCACACAGCTCCTCCCTCTTGTCTCAGAACTCCCCTGCCGCTCCCCACTGCACAGAACGTGCTTTCACAACTGGCGCCAGGCCTTGACCCCCATCCTTGCCTAGCAAAAAAAAGGTATCAAAAAGCAAAAGATCACCTTCCCTACGGCCTCATATACTCCTCGAGCTTGGCTGGCAAATCTCTGGGAACCCAAAGTGGGCCGCTCAGTAGCCTCTCCCTCCCTTTGCCCACTCCAGGCCAGGCCCCTGCGCCCGGTGGTGCTCCTGCTGGGCCCAGACCTTTTGCTCCGCTTTGCAAGCAGCCTCGTAACCCGGTCAGCCCCCACCCGCGTCCGGTGGCCCCATTGCAACCCTTCTCTCAATCCACATCGGGCCTGCCCGTCGCCACAGACTGCGGCTTTTGTGTATTGGAGCGAGGCCTGGCTCCAGATTTCAGAGCTGACACCGGTGATGTTTCACATTACACATCTCAGCCGGGCCCAGCCGCCTAATCCTCTTTTTCCCCCCTTTTTCCTTTCATTCTCAATTTCCTTTTTTATCCCCCTTCCTCTCTGCACCCGCCTGCTATAAAAAAGCACGCTTCACTCCTACTTGAAGGGACACACAGCGGGCCTGGATGGAGGCAGCCAGAGGGAGAGACAGCCCAGCATGGTAGTGACAGGGAACCTGGGAGGGACTGCAGAAAAATCGGAGGGTGTGGAGGAAAGAGGTCTTTTCCGAAGGATTCCAGAGAACCTACTGATGGTGTTTTTATCTTCGTTACTTGCAATTTCCACCCTAGGCCATCTAAACTTTGCCCAGGCAAGAAGAGTATGTGCAAGTCCCGTTCCCCTGATGCGCTGGAGAGCTAACGAAAGACTGACCTTGCGCAAAACCATGCGGCTGGAGAGCCAGAGTTCTAGCTCTGAGCAGTTAAACTAAAACCATTTTCAACTTCATCCCAGCTGTTATCCACCAGCATAGCCTCATATCCTACATAAATGCCACCCAGAGAGTGCCTTCGTTCCCTCTGCTTTGGGAAAACATTTTGGTCTTTATTTTTTTTTTTCGTTATTGTTGTACAGTGTTTTCTTCTTTCTTCTCTGCTCTAACTGGAGGCTCTATTTTTCTATCCAGAGCTTTTTTTTTTTTCCTCCCTTAACAGCAAAGCCTCTGGATCCTGCTATGTGTGTTTCTGCTTCCAGAATCCTAACACGTTTGGAGTTACCCACTGACCAGCATAAACCAGGATGTTGTTACTGGGTAATTTATTTAAGTTCACTTTTGCCAATCCATAAAGTACAGATTTGCTACAAAGGTAAGCCACCCCCACCTTTAAGGAAAAAAAAAACAAACTATTATCATTGGGAAGAAGGATATGAGTAACAATCTCCTAAGAAAAGATAAATAAACCAAACAGAAAAGTCTTTCTTTTCTTTCTAAGAGGACTAACAGGATGGTAGGTGGTGTATCAAAACTGCTTCCGTAGATCACAAAGACTAAGGGATAGGGTGTGGGAAAGAACTGAATGGCCAAAACCCCTCAAAGACTATGTAAGGAGGATGAGCCGAGTAGAGAGAGAGAAGTCAGGGGTTGGGCTGCCCGCGTTTAAGTTTCCCAAGGAGGACCAAACCTTGCATGTCTCTGACGGGTATTTCTTGTTAAAAGCGCACAGGTCGGAGCCTGTTCTCGCCTCCCGGCCTGGGAGGGATTTTATTAGCGCTCATCTGGCGACTGCAAGCCGGGAACACAATGCCCTGCACAGGGGAATGCCACGCGGCCCAGTTCGGGAGGGCTCGGGGTGCCGCTCCGGGCGCCAGCGCCAGGCCTACCGCGCGTCTCGTAAGGGGGAGCAGTAAGCTCCCCAATGGAGCCTCCGAGAGGCCTTCTGCCTCTGCAAAGGCACACCACCCGCGCCCGCCGGGGGACGCCGCCTTCCACACTCCCTCAGGGTCTACGCGGCCGGCATCTCTACAATGGCTTCCTTCCCAGCCTTCCCAGGCTCCGCGAGGGGTCCTACCCGAACTCGGGCTTCCGTAAGGTTGGTCCACACGGCGATTTCCTCGCGCGTGGACATGTCCGGGTAGCGGTTCCGCTGGAAAGTGGCCTCCAGTTCCTGCAGCTGCTGGCTGGTGAAGTGAGTGCGCTGCCGCCGTTGCCGCTTCTTCTTGGACGGGTCTTCGGTGCCCACGTCCTCATTCTTTCCCGGCTGGCTCTTATCTTTCTCTGAAAACGAAACACACAAGGGTTCCCGTCAACATGTCCACCTGCTACCCGCGAACTCCGGCTGGACCCGGCGGCAGAGGCCGGGGGAGAAATGAGCTGCCATGCAGGGGAGGAGTGTGTGCGCGGCCTCTCCGGGCCGCGGGGAGCGCTGCGACTGTAGGGTGTGCAGACGTGAGTGTGGGTGTGAGCGCCCCATCTCCTCCCCTCCCCCAGCGCCGCACGTTTTATTTACATGTTTATCTCAGAGCAAAGGCACCTTCATTTTTATAGCCTCTGCTTTCAAGTATATTTACACGCCTCTGCGCAGACACAGCAAATCTCCCCAGACACCCGCACGCGCGCCTTTTACAGAGCTCCCTCAGATCTCGATGCGGTTTCGGAAGGCCAGTAAAGGTATATTTGGGGATTCGGCCACCCACCCAAGTTCTTCTACGCTTTAGAAATACCGCTTCTTCTGCGGCGTAATTTCGGAAATACTTTTCTAACAGGCGCAGCTTCTGTTAGGGAGCTGAAAGCCGAGAGAACAGGGACAGGGTTGGGAGGTTGGGGGACGGCCTCTGACCGTCTTCGAGTGGAGATGCTGGGATTTTTGTGACCCAGGAAACCTCGGGAGGCCAGGGTGGGAATAGGGAAGAGTAGGAGAATGGCTCGCGTCGTTCGCGCCACCTCGGGCGGTCGAAGAGGAGAGAAAGGAACACGGGGCCAGAAGAATCCTGGCTCCGGAAGTTCTGCGGGAAGCAAACTAAACGACCACTCCCACCACGCCTCCCCCAGGAGGGGCCGACTTCCTTGGGGGCGAGAAGGGCCGAGTGGCAAGGGGCGGCTGGACCCGAGTATCTGCGGGGCCGCGCGGCGCCTTACCTGCGGCCTCGGGGCTGGAGGTGTCAGAGATGGTGTGCACCTCCAGCCTGTGCTTGGAAGAGTCCAGGGAGCGGGTCTGACCGGGAGCCAGGACTGAAGCCATGGCCAGTGGCTGGGGATGGTGACAGGAGGAAGACGAGGAGGTGGCCAACAGCTTGGTCCCTACTGCTCGGTGCTCCAAGTGCAGCGGGCCTTTCATGCAGTTCATGGACGAAGGAGCGCGCCGCCCTACGAGTCCCGGGTTGCCGCCCGGACGAAACCCCGTGGCCGCCGCCGCCTGCTCCGCTTTGCTCTCTAGGCGCGGAGTTTCCCCGCTGTGGCCGCCGCGGGCCAAGCCAGGGAGAACAACCCCCGCTGAGTCTTTGAACCAAGCCGCCCCCGTCTCCTTCAGAAGGCTCTAGCGAAAGGGTCCGGCAGCGGAAAGTCAGCGGGCAAACGGAGACATGGGGATGTGGGTAGGAGGGCACAGCTCGGAGCGTCTTTGGGCAGCAGGCTTCCAAGCTCCAAAGCAAAACCAGAGTGGGCAAAGACCCCTTTCTTCCTTCCCTCCCTCCCCCAAGTACCCCTCCAATAAGGAAAGCTAACGGCGTTCGCGATCTGCCCGCCCCCCGCGCGGCAGCCCTGACAGCGAAGTGTCAAGAGTGACAGGGACAGGTAGCTGATATTAGATCCCCCGCAGCGGCGGCAGCGGCTGCGGCAGCGGCGCGGGCCTCTGGGCGCACCCTCCGCTGCGCGCACACGCACACCCCCTCGGGCCGTCGAGCCCGAGCACGGACTCGCAGCAGCTCAACTCCCGGCACCTAGGCGAGCGACCGACCAGCTCTGCGGCTCCGAGCTTCCCTGTTGGCCTAACATCTTAAAACCAGAGGCGGGCTTCCTGGTGTCCAGACGTCACTTTGCCGAGGTCCTCCCAACCCTCCCCGCCTCCGCCTCCGCCTCCGCCTCCTCCTCCTCCCAGACCCTTCGCCCAGCGGGAGTGACGTGGCTCCGCACCAATCAAGAGACCCCGAGCTGCGGCGGAGGGGCAACCCTGTCTGCACCTATCAGCTGTGTGGGGCCGGGCTAATACCTCACTGCGCCCACCAAGTCTACACCGGCCGGCTCCCGGGAATTCGGCTCTGACCCCGGCCGAAGCGCTTTTAGTTCAGTCGAGGAGGTAGAGAGGCGAGGCTGGGAGTAAAAGGCTCTGGAGAAAGAAGCGGAAAGGTCGAGGGCTGAAAGGTACAAGGATCAACAAGCCTCCCCACCCTTTTCTTTTGTATCTCGCTACATCCAAGTCCAATTGAGAGATGTTTTTCTCTTCCTGGATGGAAAGGAGACATCCTACTTAAACCCAGAATATTTAAAAAACAGCAACAAATCACCTCTCCGAGCTTAAATTTTCCAAACAGCCTGTCAAGTGAATGCTGTGCTAATCTGAAGAAGCTTTGCTTTAATTGCAAAGAAGACAAAGCCCTGAGAAGGCAGGCTAATAAATTAGAAATCGAGAAGCAAATGGATCCGTCAAAAGAAAATTACCTTGACTTTAAACGAACAACTGTTTGGTGGTTCACTCTGGATTTATACAAGAATAAAAAGTCGCCTCAGATCACGTTTTCTGTAATGGTTATTAGTCCCCAGACAGAAAATACACAACAGAATAGAAACCCTAACCCAGCATTTTCAAAATGCTGAAAGCTTATCCATTCTACTTAGCGTTGATTAAGACACATATCCTAGATCTTTCAAATTACTTGTACACTGTATTAAGCTTGTCCTAACCCTACAGAGAGCCCGCTTTAAATTCGACTCTCTTGTTTACTTTATTATCAATCAGATTCAAATCCATAAAGCCTGCAGAATCAACAACCTTGAGCTAATTATATATAAAATATGCTTTAATGAATTTCTATACAATTAAGAATGTTGCCAAATAACCAATTTCAAGGATAACTTCTAAAGTTATCTAAAACTTCTTTTTCTAGGGAACTCAAGGCTGTTGAATCTTTAAAGTCCAAGCAGGCAGAAGCAGTGTGGTAGGGGCGAAGGGCAAAAGCCTAGGAGAGCACTCAGCTAGGAAAAGCAAATTCTTATTCATTTATTTTTTAAAAAGGAAAAAAAAAAACCCACACCTTTGGGGACATCCAACTCTTTACAATACTGTTTCCAAAAAACTTAAATTTCCAAATAAATTAAAGAAACACAAATGTATTGTTCAAAATAATTTTTGGAAGTTCTTTTGTCCTCTGCTTAGGTCATCAAGAGAGCAAAAACTAATCTCCTTTGGATTTTTGCACTGGTGATTGCTTTATTGTGGAGTTAGTGTTATCATCCCTGAATGTGTATTTGTTTGACATTACAGTCAATGATTTGTAACACCAGTATGAGGTATCTTCAGAAAACTCCCTCCTTGTCCTTGTTCACAGGATTGGGAAACGTATGCAGTCTGAGGCAGAGTGGATGAAACAGACTACGAACACATTTGGAACCTATATGTCTCTCCTTTGCCTGGCTCTCCCTTCCAAACCCTATCTGCAACTCCTTACCCCGTTTTAAACATGCTTGAGAGCCATCCAGAGAACCGAATGAGAATTGTTCTTCAGTCTCTCTCCAGAAGAATCATCCCACTTTAAGAAAAATATAGCTGCAAGGAGGAATTTTCTTTATAGTAAGGTTTAAATCGGCATTTCTGGTTTTAACCTTTTATTCCAGTTCACCCCATTTCAAGCATACACACACCTGCTCAGTTCAGAACACATCCCCATGTGACAGGTCTGCATTAGCTAAGGCTCATACATCCAGCTATATTAGGTCCTGCAATCTTATCACTAAATTATACATATTACACCAGCAGCCTGTTGGTAAAGAAGGTTAAATTAATTTACATTCTGCTCATTATCTGGTGCTTAAATGACGCATTTTATCCCAGAGATTTGGCGGAGAATCTCCTCAGACCCCACAGCGTTTCACCGAAGACAATGCTCTTACATTTGTAGTGGTTTTTAATCTGATAAGACTCTAATTTGCTTAAGTCTTTTAAATAAGGGTTTTAAATGTTTCTAGCCATTTTCTTATTGAATTTCCTCTGATTCCCCCAAGATCATAAAGTATATGTGTAAAGTAAATATTTCCTCCCATTGCACTGCCAGCCGATGACCTATAACTAAGTCAATATGAATCCAGCTCTTTTCTGCCCAATGTGTTTACTAATCATATTCCAGTTTCTTCTTTTTAAACCTCAGCATAGCTGCGATCCCCAAAATACCAAACCCATAAGGCTTCATTTCATGAGGAAACTCCATTGCATGAAAGAACGAAAAACTCCCCACCATAATGAGCATACTTTCTTTCTTAGTATTGGTTTCTTTGAGAGTCAAACCCCGGAGTTGCAATTTTTGGCGGAGGCTCTTGGTGTTTCTCAAAACTCCTTACTCAGGAGAGCTGAGAAGCTCCACAGAGCGATATTGATATTGAAGCTCATCTCTCATTAAATCTACAGAATTTTAAATTCTGTGGCTCTGTTGACTAACAGAACTCACATCATGGGCAAATACACATATGAAAGACCTAGTCTCCAAATCAGCTTCCAAAGTGGTTGAAAAACTCAAGGGCAAGTGACAGCTCCTCATAGTACCAAATTGTGGGAGATATTGGAAGTACTGGTGATCTCCAGGCAGCCTAAAAGCCTAAAGAGTTGAAGAATCTTAAATTGTATCTATCCATTGCAAAGTCAAGTAGAAAATAAAGACAATTATCTGGAGATCTCTGGTTAAAGTAAGAACATAACCATATCTAACAATCAATCAATCATCTATCTAGATATGCACATACATAATATATAATGCCTCCCCGCAACCATCGACTTAGCTGGAAAGACATTTCTTTGCAGTTTTCCAGAGTTTCAACTCTCTCCGGATGTCCTAATCACTTCACACTTGGCGAGTCTGGCTGACTCCCTTCTCAGGCCCAACAGAATCCATTCCATGGATGGTGGGAATACGCCAACATGAAACGTCTAGATGGCAAAAACCAACTAGGAGGAAACCAAGAAACACTTTTCGATGGGAACAGTGGTGGTGGTGGTGGGCAACTTTGGAGACTTAATCTACAAAAAACTTGTGAGTGCACAGATATTGGTAGTACAGACAAGGAAGGGGTTGAAAGTAATCCTTTGTATTTTGCAGGTTGAGCACTAGCCTTGCTCCCCACGCACCCATTCTTCTTTGACTGGTTCTAGAAATTTCTAAGATTTCCTAGACTCCGTCACAGAAATTTCCAATCCAGAAAAAAAATCAGGATGCTCAGTTCAGGGAAACTGGAGGTGCTGCTGTAAGGCCTCCATGGAAGGAAGCCCAGTGCAGGTTTGAGTTTTCAAATCAAAAGATATTCAAGAATTCTCAGTTGGGTTTTCTTGCTTATTCTTTCAAGACAAGACCCTTGAGGAGGGAAATGTGTGACACAGGGTCAGGCATGTTTTGAGCTGCTGGTATTTGCCACCGATTACCAGTCTTAAGGTCTTATTTAATTTCACACTCTTTAGTGGTAGTTGCACAAAGCCTGGTTGGCCCTTGCGGCAAAATTGGTTGGACTGCGGGGCCAAACTCTAGTGCAGTGGCCCAAGTATGGACTGATATCCAACCAATTGAGCCACAACTTTCGGGGAAAAAATCTGTCCTCAAAGCTCACATGCCAGATGGCTCAATTAGGTGTCTCCTTTGGCTGTTAGATCATATAGGGGTGGGGGTCTTGCTCTGGTTCAGGCCAGCTCAAGGCCTTGGCCCACCCAGAGTCAGGTCAGAGTCCCGTGAAGGGCATGATTGTGTGTGAGTGCGCATGTGGTGTAAGGCACAGAGGTCAGATGGAGACCTTGCCCCCTGCCCAAGAAGTGGCCTTTCCTCCCCTCCTACTTCTGCCTGCCCTTTCTTCACACACAAATAGAGCTGGAAAGACCCTTTAGTTGCACCTCCGCCCCACCCACTCCAGCCACAAAGTGGAAACACCCAGAAATTAAAAACTTTACTGTGACTGATCCCCTTCCCCAGACCATTCTCTAAATGGATTAAAAAAGTGCTGGTTTGTGAAAAGGGGCAGATTCTTTTCTGAATCATAAATCTGTGCATGTACTGAGCAACACCCACATTCTCTGGGTCCCTGCAAATGGCATCCATATTTTTTTAGTCTCACACACTCAGTCACTTAAGGTTTGGAGTAACTGGCTGGGGGTGCTTGGGGTGGCAGGGGGAGGTACCCCCACAATGGTGCCTGAAGAGAAAAGCAAGGATTAGTCGAGGCAGGATGGGTGGGGGGCATGCCTCTGAAACCATGAAACCCACGTGCTAATGCCTTTTCACATTAGTTTGTTAACTCTGCAGCTTTATTAGGCCATCATTTAATCTTAGAAAACAGCTAGCTGTGTAAAGTCAAATAAAGGGAAGGGTATAAATTTGTGTAAGCCGAAGGGGAAAGATAGGGTTAGAGAGAGAGAGAGAGAGAGAGAGAGAGCGGTAAAAGAAAATGAGATAGACATTAATATCCAGGTCCAGAGAGGAGAACTGGCGAGGGACTGGCTAAAGTCACTTTTAAAAACTGGATTAAAACGTGCCTCTTTTCCTCTTTTCTGTGTTTCTCCCCTCTAGCTCTTGTCCGTCTCCTTTTTCTATTTCTCTTGCTCTCCCTTCTTTCTGTCTTCCCTCTCCCAGACATGCTGGTAGCTAACATTCAGCATTAGTTGTCATGGTGACCATAAATCACATAAATCCAAAAATACCCACCTATAATCTGAGATGAAGCTTTTATTTCCCTAGTGAAATAATATTTTAAAAGCTGTCAGCTGACAAAAAAAAAAAAAAAAAAAAGGAACCCACCTCATCGTAGTAACCCAAGTAATATATTACTTCTAAAGGTTTAAATTAAAATGTCAGCCTCTTAAAAACATGCTGCGAGAATTTTGGGCACTCTTCCTGTCAGATTCTTACAATGAAGTTGACTCCACCACTCCTGATCACTCTTTAACACACATACACCATTTTGCTGCTCATTTTCCTTCTATTAGTTTCTTTCCTCCCCTCCCACCTATCTTAGTCTGTCCAGACTCTGCCTTAGCTTGTAAAAGAAAGGAGTCTCCACCTGGATCAGAAAGAGGTTGAATCCTCTGCCGGAGCCTTTTGAGGACCTCCTGTGTTCGTCCTTTCATCAATTACTTCCCCAAACGAAAGATGGGGTTTGGGGGAAGAAAAGGTTATCGTCAGGATCCAAATGGGGGTGACTCCGTAGAGGAACTGAGAAGAAAGAAATGCAGAGAGGGGGACTAGGGGTGTGGGGGCAGGGGCAGACAGAGTGGTGAACTGACCTGGACGACCAGTTTCTGCGGTTAAGTCTAGCCTAGGAAAGGTACCTATATTCTCTCACTCCTGCCTTTTTCCTCCTAAGAGCAAACTTTCCTATTTGGAGACCCCGGTGGGGGAGGGGGGTGACGGCCACAGTTGGGCCTTTTGTCTTCTACCTTGGGCTTGTTGTCTTTTGCCTATCTTTGGATTACAGGGTATTCGCCTAGATGAAGAGCCATTAATTACCCATTCAGTCAATATTAGGAAGACGACAAAGCTTTTTACATAGGATTAAGAAGACATCAGATTGTTCCATTAGTATATTCCTGCTCACGAATAAGCTTTCGTTATACATTTCCTTTTCCCTCCCGAGTCGCTCTAACAACTGCTGCATATATTAACAGCGGGCGGTGAGAAATAACAGCCCAACCAGCCTCGAGAAAAACTTTGAGCGCGCCTGGTGTCGGTAGCAAGGTACACGACGACCTCTAAAGCCTACCTCTGCAGGCGGGGATCCGCAGGGACTGCCTACCTATTGCACAACTGGTACAATTTCCCCCGACGGGGAAAAAACCCACAAAACGCAGAGGCAGCGTCTACCAATAAGCTAGAGTTGGCGCGGGGTGGGGTGGGGTGGGGCGGTAGTAAAGAAAATGGAAATCTCTTCTCCTTAACCCTGTTCCCCTCTCTGGTGTTTCTGCCTCAGACTTCATGCCCCTTCTGCTTGCCCCTGTCGCTTGCTCGGGCCTCACCTCTAAGAGCCCTGGACCCTCTGAACATCCCCCTTCTTTCAGACCACGCTCCGGCCCGGGGCACTGCAGCCTGTCCCACCATTTCGCGTTTCTCTAGAGATGATCCGGACTGCGCTCTCGCTTGGATCCTTGTTAGCATGAAAGCGGCTTCACGATGGCGAAGGGAAACCGGCTTATTTGCTTTCAGGGGGTACATTAGGAATCCAAGTAGTATGTGCTCGGCAAACATTTGCTGACTGAATGAATGCAGGCTTTGCGGCCGCCGAGGCGGCGGGGGTTAGCCCGGGTCCTCTGAAGAAGACTGGGATCTAGCTGCTTGCTGAGGGTGTGTGTGTGCAGCTGGGGGCGCCCCAAGGGGCCTTGGAATCCCCCTCCCAAGGGAAGGAGGTCTGAACACACCAGAGACTTGGGTGAGACTCTTGGCAGCATCCACTGAGCCAAAGCTATTTAAAAATTAATGGCGTCCCTTGGGGAAGGCCCGGCCAAGGTATTCGCGGAAGCTGGGCGCCGGGACCTTGGGGCGGCAGCTCTGTCCGATTTCAGCCCGCAAGCCAGAGCCACCGCCCCGAAACTTTAAGGGTTACTGACAGGGGAGGATCACTCCCTCCCCTTCCTTAAAGTCAAGAGCACTTTTCGACTTCAGCAAGGAGGCTTCTTTCCACCCAAAGCAAGAAGTCAAGGATCTCCCTTCCTTGACTCCTAGGGGACGTTCTCAGCAGACTCCCGCCCCTTCTTTCTGGGGGTACAGTTTAACTTGCCAACTCTCCCTCCCTCCACCTGGGTGCCTAGCCATTCCTCTTTCAACCCTCTCTCCACCCCCCTGGCCTTAAGGGTCTCCAGCAGACCTCATGCCTCCTCTAGTTTCAGGGTTCCAGCCAGGCTGTGGGTCAGCCCAATGGCTATCAAGTGGACAAGGTTTCCCTTGGGAAGGAAGGCAGAGTTGGGGCCTTCCAGAGGTTAACCTTGTCTACTTAGAGACCGTTTTCAGTCTTCAACGAGGACACACTGGTTTTGGGGGGTTGAGGAGAGGGTTGTGCCAATATAAAGTGTCATGATTCCTTTTGAAAACTGCCTGTCATTGCAAACATTTTTTTCTTTTTGAAAGCAAAAAACAAAACAAAACTTATAAAAAAATAAAGGAGAAAACTTTTTTCTTTTAAAAGCAGGTTGTGTCCAGGAGTTTGCTTATCACATAAGTTAAACTTAACCTGTATTCAGTAGAGGGGACTCTGGCAACCTCCTTGTGAGGCACTGTAGTTTTGGCTATTCGTGTGTGACTTTTTTTTTTTTTTTTTTTTGGTCTACCACATCCCTAAAAGCCAATAAAATCAAGTTTTTCGGCATTTCTCCCTATCACATGCCTCTTCTTAATTAATGGTATTAAACATGTTTAGGCAGCAATTTCCCTCTTTGGTCCAAAAGGCAGAAAACAGATTGTTGCCAGTGTAGAGCCTTTCATTTGCACTAAAATAATCCTGGCCTGAAAGTAATGGTTAAGAAAACAATCGTTCACTATTTCTAGTTCTTTATTTACCTGCTAATTATCAAAAGTGGATGCCCAGTGGCCCGAGTGGGAACTGTGACAGAAGCAGAAAAGAGCAGCTTTCCACAGCTTCTTGCCCACCTAGGGCCCCCCCCCCATCCCATTTCAAGCCTCTCCTCCAACAGGCCCTACCTCCCTAGTTTAGATGGAGACCACCTGTCCTCAGAAACCATGCCTGGGCTCTAGAAGCCCTGGGTTGGGGTGGGGATAGAAGACATTCTGTATCATTCCCGCTCCCATTGCATCGGAAAACATCAGTCTCAGCTTGGGGGCTGCCAGCCCACCCTATGCAAAGTGAAATTGGGGAGCTCCCCCAGTCTGGCCAGAGCCAGGACTGAACCTGCACAAAATATTTCCCTGAGGGGAGACATTGCTGTTCTTGATTTTTAACCATATCCCAAACATACTTCGGTCTAATAATTTATTTTTACGACCGATTATCAAACAGAGGAAGAATTTAACACAATCTTAATGACAGAAATCACCTGACGTTATCTCTGCATGGCCCCATTTAACCTCATGGGGTTAATCCCGGACAAGTGAGCGTTTAACTGGCCCAGCAGGAGGACTCCCGATATTGTGGTGTCGGGAGTGCTCTGCTCCAGACCACTTTAGAAGTTTTATTTAGACAAATGATAATTTTCTCAGATTTACTGGGAAGCCCGAATGCAGGGCCTTTGTTTTCTTCTTAGTAATATGGTTTGTTTACTTGACGGGGGGGGGGGGGGGGGGTGTCCCAATTCGGCCCTCTCTGGCACACATTACATTTGTATCCTTACACTTTAATACGGAAAGAGGGGGTTAGGGGCTGAGGGTGATGGGGAGCTTTATCTCCTCACACTATCAAAGGTCAACAACTCCCTAAGTCTAGGCACTTATTATTATAGTAACCTGGAAAATCCGGAGAATAGCAGAACAGTTAAGTTTAAGTTTCTCATGAATTCTAAGGGAAAGCTTGTCCCCTCATACACACACACACACACACACACACACACACACACACACAACTAAAGGGTAAGTTTCAGTCCAGCAAAGGTCTGTGCAGTGGGTTGGAGACGTTTTAACTTTTACACAAGCCTGCAGACTTTGAGCAGCAGTGTCCCTTGACTCGTCCACAATGAAACCAGCTAATTCAGCAACGACACCACCAAGACCCGAGGCCTTACAACCTGCACAACAGGTAAGTTCGCGTCGACAGGGGCACACACTTCAGCACACCGTTGACTGCTGCGCACAGTCTCTGCCCTCAGGCTCAGCGGGGCTCCAGTGAGCTCTTCCACCCCTCGGCCAGGCGAATCTTTGCCAACACAAGCCTCCGGTGCTTGCCTTCCGCGGTAAACCCCGCACCCACAAGCCTGGGCGGGGCTCTGCTAAGAGCCGCAGGGGCGGGGTGGACCCTTGGTGGTGCTGCACGCAGTGGGACATGGCCGGCGACAGAGGTCGCTGTTGGACTACTTTTCCGCGCCAGCTCGAGGCACAGAAGTAGGTTGGGGTGTGGGCAGGAGATCCTGCCGCAAGGAGAAAGCGAGAAAGAGCAAGAGGGAAGGTGTTGGGTCTCAGGAGTGCAGTATAATTTTGGGAAAGGAATTAACGTCCCTGGGACGGCTATTTCCCGTCCCACCCAGAGTCCAAGTGTCTAAGTCAAGGAGCAGGCACGCCAAGTCTGGCGGCCTCGCCTGCGTGCGCCTTACCCGAAGCCTTAGAGGCCCGGAGGCGGGTGCCCTGCGCGCGGCCTGCGCTTCGCTCCCGGCCTTACCAGTGGCGCCGGGATGCTGCCGCGGGAAGAGCTTGCTGCTGGCTGCCTCTTTCCGGCTCTCGGGAGAGTCTGTGAACTCGACCTTTTTGATTTCGGAGTCTTTGGAGAAGAGGCATTCAACGGCCGCCGGCTGCACGCCTGGGCCACGCGCGCCCGCCCCACAAGCGGGTAGAGAGACGCCCGGGACCGCCGCGGAAAGAAGCGGGGTTGTGGGGAGGTGGGGCAGGAGCAGGACGAAGAAGAGAAAGAGGGACAAAGAGCAAAGACCCAGTTAGAGGAAAGGGCAGAGGGCACTCCCGTCTCCCGGACCCTCTGACAACCCAGCGCAGGGTAGCGTACAGTTTTCCGCGCCTCCCTGGGGCTTCCAGCGGCTCCCTCCGGGAGAAGTAGGCCCCGGGCGTCGGGACGCGGCGAGCGGCTCCCTCCCTATCCGCAGCAGCCCCTCACCCCCATACTCCGGGAGAGGCCACCGGCGTCCCGGTTCTGATTCCCTTTCTGTCCCGGCCTGCCCCTCCTGGAAGAGCCCCTAGCCGCTGTCTCGCCAAGCGGCCAGTGCCCTCTCGCCGCCCTCGCGCGATGCGGTCTCCCGTCGGGTGCCCAGGGCAGGAGGAGCGACTCTTACCTAATTGCACACACGCCGACACTAGTTTGCGGCAGTTGGTCTCCATTCCCCGTTATCTGCAAAATAAAGGAGGAGGGCGGTGAGAAGCGGCGGTCGCCAAGCGTGCCGGGCTCCGTGGAGCGAGGCTACCTGTGGGGCGGACAACCTCAAATTCGCTGTTAAGTGCCCACTCGGTGCTGGGTTTCAGGCGTGTTTCTCTGACCTGACAGCCTCTGGCTGCCCAGCCTCAGCCCTACCCTAGCCCCTGGCCCAAGACATCTGGACGGACCTGAGGGGGACCTCGCCCTCCAGAGTTTCGGTGAATGGGCCCAGGCCCTCTTGAGGGATAAATCCATCGTGTTCTGGGGGACTTTGGCTGTGGAGCTACTTACAAGATGTTTGTATCAGGCCTTAAGAGCCCTTCGGAACACGGGGCGAAATTTAGATAAAAATTTGGGGGTGAGTGAAGAGGACTTGCCCCTTGAGGAAGTTGTGTGGAAGGCCACCTTTAAGCACGGCGCTTTCCGTGAGTAGGAGCTCAGTGAACCTTTGTAGAATCTCAGCGTCAACTTGTAACTGTCCTATACAACAGGCTGTCCTCGATTTTCTGTAATTCTGAAATGAACGGGACTCTAAGGTTCTTTGCCTAGGGTGCTCCAGGAGCCAGCTGGCTTCGGGCCTCTCATCCGTCAGGAGCCACTTTTCCATATTTAGCCACACTTTTCCCTGGAGATACTTACCCGGCCATTTATTTACCCTAAAGTAAGATTTAAGATCGCAGAGGAGGGAAACGGTGGTGGACTGAGTGAGACAGAGGGGAACAGGGCAAAAGTCCAGAGGGTTTTCTTTCCACCAAGGACGTAGAAATAACTCGTAGAGAACGGCTCCCCCGATTCTCCCCGGAGAACCAAATCTTTTTCAAATTTCCAACCACAGCGCAGCGAGCCAAGCCTTTAACGCGCGCCCCCTTTCCCGCCACAGGCAAACCGGGAGAGGTGGGTGGCGAGAGACCCTGTCCGGGTGGGTAGAAGAGCCACGGCTGCTTTAAAGACCGAAGAAAAGAAAGAAGGTCTCGGGCTCCCCAGGCCCTTCGGATCTCGGCGTCTGCCTCTCTTCAAACTAACCAGGGTACGCCGGCGGCGGGAGGGCCCCCTTCGCTCGGGTCCGGGGCTAAGGGTAGGAGCGGGCGTTGCCCCTTTGGCCCAAGTGCTGAGGCGGGGCAGGGAGCTGCCGGTCTGGCTCTAGTCTGGGTCGTATTTCCCGGCTCCTCGGCCTCTCCTGGAACGAGCCGGGCCTCGGGGGCCTCTGGCCAAGGTCGTGGCTTAGAGGAGGGGCTGCCCAGCGCGGCGGCGTGGGGATCCAGGGGTTCCCCGCACCCGCTATCTGGGACGTGGGCGGGGGCTCTGCGGATCCTTGCAGGCCCGGGGGCCCAGAAGTAGCAGTTTGGCGGCTCCAGATTTAGTGATTCTGCAGTAAAATCACAGGATTAGTCCCTGATTGAGATGTCTGTTCGTGAGATATTACAAAATTCATTATCACAGCTTTCTACTAACTCGATATGAAGTAACACAGATGGGATTTTATTAGTCCAGACTTCAAATGTTTACTTATGATAATTTCAGGGGAAATTTGCATGTCATCATCAATTCGATAATCTTTTTTTTTTTTTTTAACATCTGAACTGGCTGCATTATTAACGGGTAGCCGAAGCATTGCAGATGGTAACTGCAAATCGTTTTTATTTATTTTTTTAAGGAATGAAATATACAAAAGAAAAAGATGGGGTCGCTCAGTGTAAAGTCAGTCAATTATTACACATTCTCCCCCCACTCCCAAGCTTCAGTGCTGAAGACCAAACAAAGCAATACAAAACAAATCTTCAAGAACTCTGTTCTAAGGACTGAAAAGAAGGTCAAGGCGTATTCCTTAGCTCACTCCTAAGTGTCCTTGTGACTTGGGGATTTATTTTGCAGTCAAAATGAGCCATGAGACCTGCATTATTTATTTATTTATTTTGCTTCATGTAATTACCAGGCCTACTAGATGAATTGAACCTGACTAACTAGGGAAGATAATTTTTAAAAATAACCTCCAATTCCCGCTTGCTGATCCTTAAACCTGCCCTGTCAAGGAAGACAAGTCTTACTAGACAAATTTGGCTGTAGGATTTAGGGACTGGCTTCCACCGCTAATCTCACAAATTAAGATGCACAACTTTTTTTTGATGGGAAGTTGTTCTCACCCCAAAAGTTCATGTCCTGGTTTTAATGTTTATGTCAGGCAATCTTGTTTTGGCCAAGTTGAGTTTTCTATTGTGAGTGTGCTAAAAAGCACCACATAGTTAACGAAGCACACTGAAGACACTGGCCAAGGCAGGCAGTAAAGCCATAAGAAATAAAACAATTTTCTTAAAAATAATTTCTGATTGTTGTAAGTAGAAGTTGCAGGATAAAATACAGTTCTAATAATTCCAAATCCTTTCACGATTCTCCCCTTTCCATTTATTTTGTTACCCCATAACAAAATCTTTAATGGAAAGTTTAAAAATAAACAGCACAAGAACATATGTTTTAAATGAACTAAATTGGTGAGATTAGCCAGTAAATTAATTTGCAGTGGGTAATCATTTAAGGAAATTAAAATACTGCTTAACACAGTTCTGTATTTTACCAGTTTAAGCCTTCTTTTAAACCAATTAATATTGATGCTTTAGGAACACTTGAAGACAAACATGCTCAACTTGAGGAACAAAGCACCTGAATAATTTAAGTGGAGTTTTGCTGAGGTAAAGTAAAACATTCCATAAATGAAGTAGCTATTTAATTTTTAGGGAATGTTTGATTATTAAAATCTTGTATGCTTATTTTATGTTACACCAATAAAAATCTTCAATCTATTTTACTTATGTGCTTTGTTTCCTTGACATAATTGGTATTTGAATTTTAGATAAATTTCTCCCCAAATTATATTAAAACCATGTTTAATTCTTATTACTGGCCAAAAAGTGCATGGGAATCTCTTTAAATCAGATAATTTTTTTCACACAAATATTTTAGAATGTATGAGTGACTGTTTTATTTTAATTCATAATAGTAAAAGTTTTTTTTTCATTTAGTTTACTTTAGTAAGACATAATACTCACCCACAAAAAAATAGTAAATAACATATTACCCTATGATTTCTAAATTACTTAGGAAAGTAAAGTCACTGAATTGGAATTAAAAGAGAACCGTATGTCCCAGCTTTAGAAACATAATTTTTTTCTTACTCGACACTTGGAAAAATAGTCCTCTCCTCTTTACCATTTAAAACCTATCTCCTCAAGTGCAAGATTGGAGTTGACTGGTGATCAATTTAAAGGATTTATAATCCGAAGTAATTGTGTGAGCGTGGCATCCAGGCCTGGCTTCCAGGTAATTCGCTTGGGCCTGAGAGGTCACTAACTGCCTGTTAAGATGGAATCTTTTTTCCAATTGGTAACAATGGGAAGGGGGCTAATCTTCCAGTAGCTGAAACTTTGTACCCGGCCCTTTATCTTGAGAATGCTAATCCTCAGCCTGAGGATTTGTCCCCGCAGTGTTGGCACCGAGATTTAAGGGAAGATACTTCGTTTTAAATGCCAGCCGTGGTCTTGCTCTCCACTCGACTTCGGCAACCCCATAGATTGTAGTGTCAGCGACTGGGGACAAGAGGAACGGGGCTTTGCAAGGTCTGTTTGCCAACTGAGTTACCTCGGGGGGTGGGGGGAAGGCAGCCCCAAGAACCACAAATCACCTACGGTGAAGATTCTCCAAAGTGGAACAAATTTCCAAACTCGCATTATCTCACACCCCTGCAGAAGAGACGGCCTCCACTTACCGGCTACCGGGAGAGAGCTGCTGTCTCTGCGTCCCACCGCTTTCCGGGGAGATTTCCAGCGAGCCGAGGCGCAGGCTGCACCGCAAGCGCCTGAAAACCGAGCTCGAGAGGACTGCGGGGCTCCCGAGGGTGCCAAGTTCCGAGGGAGTCCACGGGTGCGCGGTGGCCGCAGGAATCTAGCCGTCACTGGCAGTTTCTTTCTGCTCCTCTCCAGCTTTCTCGCTGTCTCGCACTCTCTCTCCCCTCCCTCGCTCTCATCCCTCTCTCTTGCCTCAGCTCGGTCTCCGTGTGGGGAGCGACGTGACGTCAGCAGAGATTCCACCAAACTCCACTGCACAGTGGCGGGCGGGCGGGCAGCCGAGCCCGGCAGCGCGGCGGGCGTTCAAGGAGCGAGCAAAGCGTTCGGGCGAGCGCGGGGGGGAGCGGGCAGGGGCGAAGGGAAGCGAGCCAGGGCAGGGAGGTGAGGCCGCCAGGCCGGAGAGTCGGGAGCCGGAGGAAAAGCCCCGAGAGCGAAAGAGGGGCAGGGAGCCGGGCAGGGCTCTGAGACAGGAGCAGAGGAGCAGCAGGCACAGGCAATCCCACTGTGGAAAGGAGGACAGGAGGGGAGGATGGGATGGAGGAAAAAGGAATCTGTGCGGGACCGGGAGCTCAAAGAATCCCAGGGGGAGGACTGGGGCGTCCGGGAGACGGGAAGGTACTCCTGTGGAGCAAACCAGGACGGAGAATAAGGAAGGGACAGGGAAAGTGGCCCAAGAAATGGAACAAAGGACAGAGTGCATGTGCATGGGTTAGTTTGGGGCGAGGCATGTGGGGTGTGAGTATGAGAGTGCCTGTATGTGACCTTCTTGCAGGCCTGCAGGATTGAGAGAAGAGGTCACGGAAACGAGGGATGGCGGAGTGGGGGTGGTGGGGACGTAAGGGGCGCACAGGAGGCTGGAGCGAAAGTAGGCGGAGTGGGGGTGAGAGAGGATGACTGAAGAGAAATCTGGAAAAGTGGGGCGGGCGGGGGGAGGGTGGGGAAGAGGGTCGGGAGGGCGACAGCTGGGGGCGAGCGAGACTAGTTAACCAAAGAAGGCCGAGATGTCTGGCCCAGCACTGCCTGCCCGGACACCGCGCGCGAGGTCAAGGCGGGTGGACCAAGCACGCTGTCCCTGCGCAGGTGGGAACGGTCGCGCACTGACCAGCGTACACGAAAGGATTGCGCTGGGCAAGGCTTGGGCGCTCATAGAGTCTAGAATTTCCTCTGCTGTACCTACACTCAACAAGTTCACCCCGGGTCACGGATATCTCATTTTTTAAAATGACGAGGTTAAGGTTCCTGGCGAGCATGGTATTAAATTGCAAAGGATGGTGGTGGGGGTGGGAAGGGAAGCTACCTTCAAACCCACATTTGCTCCTGAAAATCGATGAGCACGTGAAGTTAGAGGAGTCATTTTCATTCGAAAAGTGTGCCTTACTTCTAAACCCCGATTTTCCGATTTCTTCACCAGAGCAAGGGCGTGTACTTTGGTAGCCAGCAGGATATTTTTGCTCTGTCCTGCCTTCGGGTATAAGGACTATAAATATGATTCGTCTGGAAGGCTAGGTGTGAAGGCTTCTGCCAGGCATACTAGACAACGTTCTTTCAATTTCAAGGGCATCCTGTTAATGTATGTTTTTGGAAAGCCGCGGAAAGCAGTCGTAGCCTCCGGTTTGGTTTTCCCATCAATATTAATTTCTGCATAGGAAAAACACTCTCCCAGGCCCGCCATTAAAGAGCCCTCTCCTTTGGTATTCAATGGAGAATAAAGTTCCCTCTAAAAGTTGTATTGCTCTTCCTAAACCAGTATACCAGTTCTCTCAATTTTAGGAAAATATAATGACTTGTTGGGAGAACCTGTGAGAAATACATGCATTACAAAAAACATGGTGTTTAAAATAACCCAGGTCACCACATAGGTGCTGGGCTTTCCCTACATTTGGCGGCTGTCTGGAACATGTTATGTGTTTTCTCCAATTACTCCGTGTTTTGAATTCATTTGAGTTAGCAGTAAAAACAGGCAAACAAACTTGCTCAATTTGTTTTGAGTGCTAAATCCCTTCACTTTGAAATAGCTAACAGTCGACAGATGGACTCATTTTATGGAAAGGGTTAGCCTCTTCAGCCACGAAGAAAACTAACTGAGAGATCCACATTTTAAAGCCATTTCTAACCTCCACCTAACATCTATGAAAACTCGAACTTTCTCTTAACCCATTGGAAATTCAAGACAGTTATATTTAAGGGAGAGAAAAGAGGGGGGGAAATTCCCAAGTTTTTATTTTTATTTCCCCTCTGTTCCTGAGAATTGTTATTTCTGGTTTTTGAAATCGTGCTGAATCAAGACATTCAAATTTCTTCAACAAGTCCCACAACTGAAATCTAAAGTCACAGCAAACCAGAGAATGTAGTCAGAGAAAGACATTTTCATCTCTATCCATCATCGAATTTTGCTGTCTCCCCATCCTCTGAGTATTGGGTTAATGCCTTCCCCCCCTTTTTTTCTTTTCATTTTATAGAGATTAAGAGACGCTCATAGCAGAACGACCTCCTTTCATCTGGTGGCAAGAGGAATCTCATGGAAAAGTGGGAAAAGAGTGAGAAAATCAGAGACAGGAAGATTCAGAGACTCGCGGAGAGACACGGGAAAGAGAAAGGGCAGCGCTGGAGAGACGCGCAGATAAGCGCGTGCACCCCCCTCCCCCTTTCAAGATTCATAGGTTTGCAAACCCGGGCAGGGATGAAGGGGCTAGTGGAAGCTCATGTTCCCCTCACCCCACCTTCTGTCTGGAGTCTCGTCCGCCAGGGGCTGGTTAACCCCAGTCCCGGCCGCCTCAGACATCGCGCTGAGCTTTTGGGTCTTCGCCTCGCCCAGCGCCAGTGCAGCTGAAGTGAGCAGCTGGTGGGAAATGCTAATGGCTCCTGGAGAAATAGAAGATACAGAATGATTCTCATTCCCTCCTCGAGTGTGTGGAAGGAGCTGGACATACGTTTCACGCTCCTAATCCTTCTTTTACATTTTTAGTCATACTCCTATTAAACAACTAATTAATGCCCAGAACCACTAGGGAATACATTAGGCATGCAGCGGAGAGGCAGGGTGCTGAAGGGCTACAAACCACCGAGCTGATTTAAGACATGGATTTCAGGTTTTTCCCTCGTCAGAGCAGAAATGGAAGAGTGGGCCGTGGCGATTGTATTTAGATTCCGATTACTTCAAATTAGAAGGGGGTGGAGGGAGGGTCCAAGCAAAGCAAGCAATTCCCTGCCCTGCAGATGTAAACAAGATTGAAGCATCAAAGGTACCAGCTCCTTAAGGGCCAGATCGCCTGGGCTGGGAGCCTGGGGGTGGGGAGACACTGACCTTATGTATCTGTGAATTTCAAGGATGTTACACTTTTACATAAACAACTCCGTGGATCTTCTGGTAATCCCCAGTGAGACTCACTGTTCTAGAATATCTCAAATTTTTGTTTTCCCCGGAAGAATACATTCTCTTTATGTTTCCAAAATTTTAAGCTATGTCTAAAGATAATAACCTTCCAATAAGCCAGTGCACTGGATCATTTCCCACAGTCGTTTTTTTTCTGTCTTTTTGGTTATCTAATTTAATGTGTGGGAGGACACAGGGAATTAAACATAACCCCCTCCCCCCATCAGCATAAGAAGAGCGGTGCTGGCTAAATGGGTTCAGAGAATTTTTAGTGAGATTCTAAGTTATACCCCTCCCTCTAATATTTTGAAGCAGGTGACAACTGTTAGAACAAGAATCAAGTTGTGGAGCTCCGGGAGGACATACAATTTTGTGATTAAAGCTGGGCAAACCCGAGAACGAATGTGGAGTGATCTCCACCAACTCACTCTCACCCAAAAGTCAGCATTTGGGAAAGGTACAGTATTATTTTAGAGCCCGCCATGACGAGGTGCGTGCTATCATTCACTTTCTTCACTCTGGATTATGATCTCAACCCTGGCAAGCAATTTCCCCAGCTCCTTATCTGACAACAAGCTGAGTATGTAAATACCAATGGCTAGAGGTGTTTAACTGCCTCAAACATTATTGATTTGTTGGCTGTTCTAAAATTTCCCCCTAGTCCAGGTCCGGTTTCCGAATTGTCCATTCGGGCGCTTTGATTCGTATCCTCGATGCTACCATATAGGCATTGTTTTTTTTAATTTTGTTTTTTTTTTTTAAGGCATTAAGATGAACCAATTGATTTGCATATAAATTAAGATTATTGTGCGTTGCCTATTCCGGTGTTTTATAATCATTTCGAAATTAGTACTTAACCACTCGAGCTAAAAGAATATATAAATGTCTGTATTGACTCACTAATGAATTACCTCATTAAAACGTCCCGGGGATGTTGGGCTCTGGAAAGATTGTTAAATCGAGACATAGTCGGGGAGGGATGAATATTGGAAGGGTAAGAGAGCGGAGTCTGGAACTCAGAACGGAGTTTCCTGTGATTCCGAGCGTTAATTTTGGAGCATTGGTTCTTTCCTGTTGTTAATGATTTTGTGCTTGCTTGTAAATAAATGAAGGAGCAGGAGCGCTCTGGTGGCGGCGGTCGCTCAGGCCCTTTGCTCTGGCAGAGACCGTTAGGCTATAAGCCCGCAGCGTTAAATCTCGGGAGAAGCTGGGCCAGGCCCGGAGGTGTGCGGTCCCCCTGATAGCCTGGCCAGTCTTCCCCTCTCCTCCTGCCTCGCGGGCCGACCGACAAACTGCGGCCGCGCTCTCTCGGCGCGGGCGGGGAGCGGGAACTAGAGCCGACATTTAATAGATATGCTAACTGAGCACTTACCTTCGTCCTGAGAATAGGAATAAAAGGTAGCTCTTCTTAAGAGAGGCGGTGCAAAGGCACGCTAGGAGTTCAGAAACGGCTGGCGGCGGGAAATCTGTAGCCTGGGGGCTCGCCAACAACCCCTTTCATTTCAAGCACTTATTGATTTGCTGTTGTCATCTTTGGCGACGCAGAAGGACACTTGAAAGAATTTCTGATGGGGCTCTGATCTGAGAAAGGAGGTGACCTGCCCAGGCTCTCACCAAATTCTTAATTACCACATCAACTGCTTTTTTTTATCCCCCACCCCACCTCCTTCCCCCGTGGCAACTGAGTTTGCTTATTCTTAACTTTTTAATTATTCAGAAACTTCCTTCCCTCTCATTGGCTTCCCTTTTGTAGCGATTTTCTATTCCTATCTTCCCCCACCCCCTTCCACGGTTAAGGTCTGTATATTGATCCCTCTGACCTTTGGCACATCTGGGCCTTCCGAAATCTCTCAGTCTTTTTAGATTTGAGGATGGAAGACTCCCCCCTTTCCACAGTGTGCACACACTCAGAAATACGAAGACTTACACAGACTGCCCTCCAACCCAGGGGATCTAACAGATGTTCCCTTTTCAGTTGTCTCTTGAAATCTGAAATGCCTGCCTTTTTTTAACTTGGATACCCACTCTCTTGCCCATTCCATTTGCAAAGCAGTTTGAACATGTGTGCAGCTGGGCCCGCAGCATCTCTACCTGCATTCTTTACCAAACTGTGAATCAAGAGAAACTAATGTAGTGGATATAGATTGCATCAGGATTCAGAATCCCCAATTTCAGGATTTCTCAATCAGCCCTGGCGGTAGTCTGCACTGAGTCATCGCAAGTGGGAGGCCCACAGGTAATGCCACAGTAAAAAGCAGAATAATTTCAGGATCATTTCATTCAAATGCAAATTATGTCTCAGGGTTTCGTTTGTAACTGCCTAGTTTTAGTACAAGCAGAATGAGGCAGGAAAGGATGTATCAACATGGTTATTGGCATTAGGGAGGGTAAATACCTTGGGATCATCAGTGAAAAGAAGATACCCAATGTCTACAGTGGTTTAGCTTCATTTATAATAGTGGGAATTAAGACACGAACTACTCTATCTATTTCATGTAGTTTGACCAATCTGAGTTTCCATTAAAAGTAGCTATACAGAGGGGCACCTGGATGGCTCAGTCGTTGGACGCCTGCCTTCCGCTCTGGTCATGGTCTCAGGGTCCTGGGATCAAGCCCCATATTGGGCTCCCTGCCAGAGGGAAGCCTGCTTCTCCCTCTCCCACTCCCACTGCTTGTGTTTCCTCTCTCACTCTGTCTCTTTCTGTCAAATAAATAAAATCTTTTTTAAAAAAGTAGCTCTACAGAATTTAATTTCTGATGGCAACTTCAGAAAATAAAGCCACAGAGACACCCTGAACTGGGTAAACCCCTTAAGCTGACAGTTCTCGTAAGTTCAAGAGTATAGTATTGGTTCTGTTTTGGTTTTGGATAAACTGTGAGAGTTTGCAAGTCTTTACCATACTTGACATCATTGTCTACATTGTTATAGGAAAAGCTCAACTTTCTTTTATTTTTTTTAAATATTTTATTTATTTATTTGACAGACAGAGATCACAAGTCAACAGGCAGACAGAGAGGAGAAAGCAAGCTCCCTGCTGAGCAGAGAGCCCTACGTGGCGCTTGATCCCAGGACCCTGAGACCATGACCTGAGCCAAAGGCAGAGGCTTTAACCCACTGAGCACCCCAAAAGTTCAACTTTCTGAGCTGATTTCAAAGTGGTCTTTCTGCAGGCATAATCTTGATTTTCAAATAACAAAAACAAATAACAAAAACAATTTAGTTTAATATACACAGCTCCCAATTTTCATTTCAGAACTTCCATTTTGATTGTTACAAGTAATAATTTGTAGTACTATATCTGTTCCCTTTACTTTTGGGGGAAATGGGTTGGGTTTCATCATCACCACCACCTCAAACAACAAAATCGAAAAGATAAGTGTTTCCTTGTCTCATAACTGGTGCTTGAAATGCTTGACTCCACATCATCCCATAAATGTACCTGGCAAACTTTCTTGGAATTCCTAGCAAGAGTTTGCAGCAACTGGCACAGCTTCTCTCACAGAAAGTATTCTCTTTGATGGGCTCTCATTTGTGGAGGAATGGACTTTAGAGCAAGGAAGGAGGGAGGAGATGTTGGAAGTTGCTGCTGAAACAAGCCAGAGTGGGTGAACTGACTGATGCTGTGGTCAGATCTCCCATCCTGGGTGTCTCCTTAATTAAAGCCTGCCTCCCCCACTGTGGGATCCCAAAGCACTTGAAGGATGTGTCGATTCTCCCCCTGTGGTCTTCACAGTGTGGTTTTATATAGAAAGTCTCTGGTTCAATGATGTTTTGTAGTTGCAGGTCTCTTACTTATGATCATAATCTCAGTGTTTAGGTTTCGGTGTATTTAGGTGAAGGCCGCTCTGTGTAGCACACAGAAGAGATGGGCCAAGAGAGGACCCGTCAACACTCAGATTCAGATGTGTTTAAATGGCTCTGACTGTGTTAAAAGTCTGGCCATGCTTGGAGCTCTCCCAGCTTTCTACTCTAAACTTCATGTGGACCATGAGGGAAAGCCTCTGGCTAAAGAGGTATGATGAAGTCTGGGTTTAAGATATAATAGCATTTGTATCGGGGACAAAGTCAAGACAGGAAACTTGGTATACACATTATGGATCTACATTTAGTAATAATGGTAATAACGAATATCTGTAGGGTGCTTTGTTTAGCAATCATGCTAAACAGTTTTGTATTGATCATCATGTTTATTCCTTACATCAACGTTATAAGGTAGGCACTGTCATTTTACAAATAGGGGCAGTAAGATTTGGGGTGATTATGTCACTGGCCCATGGTCACCTAGCTTTTAACCACTGGAGTGCAGAGTGAGTAGGAAATTACTTCAGATCACATAGACGTTAAGTGGCACAGTGGGAATTTGAATCTAGATCTGTCTATCTCCGAAGTGCCAAATGTTAATTAGCACACTGAATGGATGGCGACCATAACTGGAGGGTTAGAATCCTCTGGGGGAAAGAAATAGAGAACTTCCATGTGGAACATTTGAAAACATAAAAGGAAAATGCAAAGATAAGAAAAGCAAATATATTACATGGGAGACGGAGAAAGTCAGAAACGTTTTCTGTGCTAGAGAGGAGGGAAAGAGAAATGATTGAATTAAAGGGAACAGAAAAACCAATCTCTACTATTTGTCCTGTGCAGGTCATTCTAGGAAAGAGAAAGATAAGTTCAGGGATATTTCTGAACAGTAGGAATATTAGTGCTCAGATTGTCAGGTTGACCTAAGCCTAGTATACGATCTCAGATATCTGGTTTACAAGAACTCTTTCCTATATATTCCAAGGGAGAAAAAAATATCAAATTTGAAGTTTGAGTAGTTTTATCCTAAAACCAAAGAGAGATGCAAGTAAGGACTGAGTAATAGGGACATCCACATTGCAAGAACATGCACATGGAGTGGGGCAGGGAAATGTAGAAAAACCTGTTAGGAAGCTGGTTATTGGTGCCAAACCACGCCAAACTCAAGGGAGAAATGAGATTTTACCTATCATTACCTACCTACCTATCATTACATTACTTGCCTACCTGTCCAGTTTGCACCCTAATACCTTTATTACTGCAGTAAAATCATTTGAAATTTTAAGGAAGTTGACTCCCTGTGCTGAAGAAGAAACCTTGGGCAGATGGGAGTCAGGAGACAAATGAGGGGGAAAGGTAATGATCTCAAGGACACAGTCATCTGTGGGCACCAGTGCAGGTCCATATACTAGCTGTGTGGCAGAATGTGAGCCATGAGAGAAGGCCAGTGAGCCATCTACAAGGTCCATTTCATCACAGCAGACTGCATACTGGCCTACAAGGTTGTTCCCAATTCAAGTTTGTTCCATTATCAAAAATGACTTAAAATGGGCACATAGTAACCTTTTCCAGAAGGGATAGGTGTAAGTAAATGTAAGTGTATATGTGTGGCTTCCCAATTTTAAGAAGCACAGGAGAAGAAGAAATGGTAGACGAGTACAATTTCCTGTTTCCCGGTGAAAATTCTCTCATTCCTTTGAGCCGTGTATAAAGGAAGGTGATGTGAGGAGTGGTTCATCTAATGAAAACCGGTAGCTGAGTTTATTTTAAAGGGGATCCCCACCTGTGCTGTCACAGAAATCCAGACTATCCCTTGCAAATTCTATGATAGAGTTTGAGGGCAAGCATAGTCTTATTTTCCATTTCTATCTTGTGGGTCTCTTAGTCAGCATTTTTCTAAATGGGCAAGAAAAATTAGGATCCGTAGACAGCAAGAACTGGGAAGGATCTAGAGGGTGACCTCCTCAGCTTACATTTGAAATTACTCCCAGAAGTATAGCCAGTCACCCTTTTCAGCAAAGGACCTCCTAAGGTCCCTTCACAATGCATTCTGAGGCTTGATCGTCGTATATACACTGCATCTCTATTTTTTTAAAGTTTTTAATTTTTTATTAACATATAATGTATTATTGGCCCCAGGGGTACAAGTCTGTGAATCGCCAGGTTTACACACTTCACAGCACTCACCATAGCACATACCTTCCCCACTGTCCATAACCCCACCCCCCTCTCCCTACCACACTGCATCTCTATTGATTGAACTCCAGTTACTGAAGAAAATCATGTCCTATCGAAAAGCTGAATTAATAGAGGGCATTTCTCCCAGAGTCTTTCAAATATTTCCTATGTGTTTTACCGTAAAAAACCCCACAAAACTACATGAAATATTATTAGCCTCACTTAACACATGGAAAATAGTGTCCTAGAGACTTTTAGAGACTGATCCTCAGTTATGCAGCATGACCCTGTGAGAACTAAATTGAAAACAAGGTCCGAGAACTCTACGTTCAAGGCTTTTCTAGCAGACCGGTCACTTCTTGGGGCTAGTTATTATCTTTCCATCTGAGTAAAGTGCACGTTTGATTGTAACTCTATCTGTCCTTCTGTTTGTCTGCCTGTGAGTAGTTTATCTTTTAATCCATCAGTTTACCTCCTCGCTAGTTTTCTAATACACCATAAGTTAACCAATGTTGATAAAATTTCACCCTTCCCATGAAAGCTACTTGAACAGGTTGAAAGCTATTTGAGCTGGTTGAGACGGTTGTCATATTTTTCAAATATTACATGTAACTAACATGGCTGCTACTGTTCAAATGCCATGATTTCATACTTATCTGGAAATTGTACGCATACCACACCTTCTGTCTCAAGGGTGCTGCCTCCACTCATTAGCGCTTCTGATATTTACACGGTCTCTTGGGAGGATGGTGATCATTTTGTCTCTGTCACTCGTGAGGTTATAAAAACTGCCTTTCTGCTCAGCAGTGTGTTTTCTCACAGGTGTGTTCAGTACGTTTCCCGAAGTCTGATTTCAAGAAACTGAAATCACTGATTCACTGAAAGATATTTATATGTCCTGAAAGAACATGTTGGAGTAATCCCGGAGCAAGCATGATTTTCCATCATTGTCCTTATCTGCGTGTAAATGTCTATCTCCTTTCAAATCCACGTAGTCCAACATTTTTTGCTGGACTATGTGAAAAAGTTCTCTTTCCTGAATCTAATGGATGAATCAGAAACAATAGTATTCTTACTCTTTTTTTTTTTTTTTGACGTTTGCTTTCCTCCGTTTGCTCTCCTTATTCTCCCCTGAAATATCAACTTTATTTTCTAAGAGATGTATTTATGGAGAACATTTTGTACTCTTTTTTTAAGTTAAATTTTTAAAAATTTATTTATTTGACACACACAGAGAGAGAGAGAACAAGCAGTGGGAGCAGCAGGCAGAGGGAGAAGCAGGCCCCTCACTGAGCAGGAAGCCTGATGTGGGGCTAGATCCCAGGACCATGGGGTCATAACTAGAGCTAAAGGCAGATGCCCAACTGGCTGAGCCACCCAGGCATCCCAACATTTTGTATTCTTTTCCTCTCCCATTGGAGAGCAGCTGCTAATTGTAGGCATTAAAGCTGTATCCTGTAGTTCTTTATCCTTTTTGCTACAGTTGACAACTCATCCCTTTTTTCCAAAAGCATTAATGTCATTCTACTGGTTTCTGATTTACAAAAATCAAATAGGATCTGCAAAAGTCAGTAAGAAAGAAAATAATGCTTTTTATCCTGAAATATTGTCTTCTTATGTGTTAAAAGGGCACACACAAATCATAAATGCTTTCCTTATTCTCTACCTTTGCCAAGTGCACATGAATGTGTTGATTAGAGGGGAAAAAAATCAAGAAAGGAAAAGGAATGACAGAACTAAAATGAGAAGAAAAAGGCAGACTCAAGGTCTAGAATTGTGGTTCAACCAGATGATTCAGTTAATTTAGTAGATTTACCTCGCGGTAGTTTATGAAGCAGAGTTCTGGGTGATAAAAACAATATTTCTAGATCTTCAATGAGCATAAACTGAATTAAAAAAAAAAGACTAACCAAATCTTTTAATTATATGCAAATGATCACAGAAAAAGGAAAGAAAAGAGGGATGGTTACGCTGATGTGGTAGGATGCAGGGCTGGGGAAGATGAGAGAGTAGGGAGCAGAATGGTTTGCAGATTGACTTTAGAAGACTGTTCTTTGAAGCTTTTGTTCTCCAGATTGAATTTAAAGAATATTACATTTTTAAATTGAAAATTTACTTTTAACCACAGGTGAAGTTAACTTCTCACCTCCCCAATCATTTTGTTATAATGATTTATATTATAAGAAATGCTGTGATTTAGCTTTAATGTTGCTATCTTAGTTTTTTCCTTTAAACATATCTTTAGGAAGTTTGGAAAAACTGGGCAATAACATTATCTCCAGGACCCTCCAAGGATTATTTCATTGAAAAACTCTAAACCAGTCAGTGAGCTTGTCCTGACCAGAGTCAAATCCTGACTCCTAGGATTTGAAGGAATGCAAGGATGAGGATTTAAATCAGGTTCAAGGCTGCTCTCACTTTGCTTTACCACCAAACCAGCAACCGGGACTCTCCCACAGGTAAGGACATTTGTGAGAGTTCCTCAAAAGAGGATACATCCTAGAAGTTCCAAGTTTGGTGGTCATACAACTCACGTAGACTGAGGAGCCTGCTAGGATGGAGGAACTGGAGCCACAGTGCTGGAGTAGAAACAACGGAGCCCTCCAATTATCCCTCTATTACCGCGTAATAAAGTCCTTGCTGCCCCCCAGGAACCTACTTCTATATTCTATTTATTACAGAGTCATTGGCCTCTGCCAACCTGCCTATGACCTATAGATAGTGAAAGACAAAGACATGATATGTGGAGTTGAAGAATAGGGAGAAACAACAAAAAACAACATTTCTTTGTGAATTGCAAACATTTAATAATCTCTAAGATGATGAATTACTGATTTGGATAAATTTCATTGATTTTAATTGATTTCATATGTCTGACTGCCTACCAGATATCTGAAAACTATGGCATTGATGTGAATCTAGACCTTCAAAACAACTGATAACCAAGGGGACTATGATATAATAGTTACCAATTCTTTTTTTTAACTCTTCGGTGTTAGTTGATAAACATTACGGTTGAGCTGAAAAATATCCCATTGTTTTGGAAGTCATTGATTGTAGTTTTCATTTTTATTTTGAACAATGGATTTTTTTTGAGGGTTTTATTCTTGTCAGATTTTTATTCTTTATATTTGAGTTCATACCTATTTTAAAAAAGCTTATAGGGGCGCCTGGGTGGCTCAGTGGGTTAAAACCTCTGCTTCAGCTCAGGTCATGATCCCAGGGTCCTGGGATCAAGCCCCACATCGGGCTCTCTGCTCAGCATGGAGCCTGCTTCCCCCCTCTCTCTGCCTGCCTCTCTGCCTACATGTGATCTGTCTCTCTGTCAAATAAATAAATAAAATCTTAAAAAAAAAAAAGCTTATAACAAGTCATCATAAGCTAAATCAGAGCTACTTACTTAGAAGTAAAATGATTAAGCTTTATGATAGTGTTTTGTTTCATTTAATTTTCCACCCTTTTTAATTAAGAAAGACAGTTTAAAAGAGTCATATAATTATGAATATATTCTCTCCATCTATATTGTTTTCCAGATATAGAGAAATTAATATTGTATTTCAATATTCCCAATAGGAGGTCCACGTAAAGCATTATGATTTTAGATAGGTCACCCTGTATAAATGTGTGGATAAATATTTATGCACATATATACATATTCTATATACCAACATTTCCTGTAAGTTCTATCTGCTTATAATTTTGACAACCAAAACAAATAAAGAATAGGATAAATAATAACCTCTCCAACTTATATAGAGAACTGAAATGTAAATCCTTTAAATACTTCTAATTTATTTACCAAAGATGTTTTCTCATTCCCTAGTGAGCTCGGGAAGACCTTAAGCTCTGGCACCAAGTTTAACAGCACACTAAATTCGCTATAGGATAATACTTAAAACGTAAAAACACCGCTTTATATTTTTACGAAGCATGCTCTGAACTGTTGATGAATTGTTAAGAATAAGCAATTCAGTTTAAACTCTCCCTGCCTCTCCTACCCCTAATCTCCTCATTCATGGAGGTGATTTTCCTATAATAGTAATAGCTAGTTAGAATATATTTAATAAAGGATTGACTCTTAATTTAAATAAGAGCAAAGTCCCCATGGTAAGATTCTTAGTAAGGGTTATGAAGGAGCTTTTTATTTTTTCTCCCCAAGAATACCTTGGCATGGTTACACATAATTAAAAAAGTATATGGCTTTATCTGAAGCTGACTCTTCTTTGGAATAATGTTGGTAAGAGTTAATGAAAACCTCCTTGCCTCAGACCAATTAAAAAAAATAAGTGACATAGTCTTAGTAGCATAAAATGACGCACTGAAATATTTTTAGATGACATATCCTGTGCCAGTTCTAATCACTAGATTGTTTTGGCCCTGGGAAGGTAAAAATAATCCCTTTTCATTCATCATAGTACTTGATGTCAGAAGGACTGGCTAATTATGTTACTGTATTGAAACTGTATTGAAAATACAACAAATTTAGAATTTATGAATTTTTTTTTCCTTATGAATACAGTGTTCCATATAAACATTAACTGGTCTGAATTATATTCAGTATCTTTTGCCACTTGCTTTTTAAATGTATTTATATGGGGCGTCCACGTGGCTCAGTTGTTAGGCTTCTGCCTTCTGCTCAGGTCATGATCTCAGGGTCCTGGGATTGAGCCCTGCATTGGGCTTCCTGCTTGGCAGGAAGCCTGCTTCTCCCTCTTCCACTCTTCCTTCTTGTGTTCCCCCTCTCACTGTGTCTCTCTCTGTCAAATAAATAAATAAAATCTTTAAAAAAATATATGTATTTATATGAAGAGAAACAAGAAATCTGATTTATTATCCTCTTGGATAAGAGCTGTGGGGAAGGTTTGGGCATTAAAAAACTTATCAGATATTAACACAACTTAAGTTTCTTTCAGAAAACTTTCATTTTACATCTTGATATCTTGGGGGAAAAGGAAATGGTTGCAATAAGCAAATGTGGGGAAGGTGAATGTGACAAGGTATAGGCTTCTTATTCTTATGAATATGTACTGTCATTATTTTATTTAAATCATAACAGATTAGAATGAGTTTCTAGCTCTCAGCCTGACTTTGTAAGCAAGAGGGGAATCTATGTGCTACTGCATTTAGTCCTTGTGTGCGGTTCTAAAATATCAAACGGAGAGTCCTCTTTTGGGTCAGCGAGGGGCCGAGTTTCATTTCAGAGGACTTCAGAATCTGCTTCTCTGCTCCCACACCCTGAGCTGTCACCTTCTTGCTCACATCCAAACATTCTGCAGTTAGAGACAAAATAACTGGAAGTCTGCTACAGGTAGCATTTTGGTATAATTTCAGATCGTCCAATAAACATGGATAAATGACAAATTCCTTGCCTGGAAGGGTTACCATGAAGAGGGAAAAGACAAGTACAGGCAAGCAGGTGAAAGTGAACTTCAAACACTTTACAGCTTTGTTTAAGGTCAGATCTATTTACTCTCTCCTGGGCAGGGCAAACAGAAGGAAACAGCACATGCTGGGCAGCTGCCTCTGAATGACTTCCATACCTTCTCCACTTGGCGTTCTCACTATTTCCCCCATGACATTCTTGTGGTTTCCCCCATTTTCCACAGAAGCACACAGATCGGAGAAGGTTAAATGACTTTTTCAAGATCTCACAGAATTGGGATCCCTTTCAGATTGAACTAAATCTCCAGAATGCACGCATTTTCTTTTCCAGCACGGTGTCTCCCCAGCTCAGAACAAAATCAGGTATGCCTAGGGAAAGCCAGGCAGCTTTGCCTCTGATTAGTTATCCTACGTCTTTTCTTCTTGCCCTTCTTCCTCCCACTCCCTCTCCTTCTCTTCTTCTTTCTTTTCTTTTGGGTAAGAGAGATTTTGTATAAAACAGTTTAATTTTGTGGGGGCTTGTTGATTTTAAGTCACCGAGATTCCAGTGATTGTTTTAGTTAGTGCAATAGCTTAGGTATTGATGTACCGAGGCCTCTTCCTTTTCCTGGCACAGAAAAGGCAGTCAGAGCATTTGCTGAATGAGGACATTACTTTTGTCTGTTTTTTTTTAGCAGTGTGCATGTGTGGAATTTCTTGTAGGATCATAAGATGTTGAGATTGGAAGATACTCAAGGAGCATCCAAACAACCTCTCTTTTACAGATTAGAAAACTGAGGCCCTGAAAGCATGAATGAATCACCTAAGATCACACTCCAGGTTGTTAAAATTGTTGGGACAGGTCCCCAGTGCTCTTTTCTGGGATGCTATTTAGAGGATTGCTATATGATCTCTCATTTTAGTATTTTTCTCAATGAGGTGGCCAGGGGAGGGGAGGGCAGGGGTGAGGTTCTAAAATAGTGTACTCCTCCATTTATTTTCCCATTTTTATCCCCACTTGTTCCTCTGATGGAATATAGTAGGCTGAATGGTAGTCCCCTGAAATATATGGCTCCATCTTAATCCCTGGAAGGTGTGAATGTCAATTTAGTTGGAAAAAATGGTCTTTGCAGATGTAATTAAGTTAAAAAAATCTTGAGATGATGAAATCGTCCTTGATTATCTGGGTAGATCCTTAGGCTAATAAAGTGGCTTTGTCAGAAAGGCAGGAAAAAAAAAAAAAAAAACCCTGAGACTGAATGAAGAGGAGAAGACATAGCAGAGAATTTGGTCTGAACATGGAGACAGAGATTGGAGTGGTGTGGCCAGAAGCCAAGGAAGTAAAGGAATGCATGCAGCCTCCAGAAGCTGGGAGAGGTGAGGAAGGATCCTCTGCTAGAGCCTCTGGAGGGAATATGTATGGCCTTGCCAACACCTTGGTTTCTGACTTCTGGTTCTGAAACTGTGAGAAAATAAATTTCTGTTTAAGCCATGTGATAATTTGTTATAGCAGCCACAGAAAACTAATACACTGAAGGGAAGAACTGATATTATAAAACTGATGTTATACACACACACGTATTTTACATATATGAATATATTTTACATATATTTAAAAATATATATCACATCAGAGAACTGATGTCTTTTCTGTCATTTTTTTAAAAAAGATTTTTATTTATTCATTTGATAGACAGATATCACAAGCAGGCAGAGTGGCAGGCCAAGAGAGAGAGGAGGAAGCAGGCTCCCTGCTGAGCAGAGAGCCTGATGTGGGGCTCGATCCCAGGACCCTGGGATCATGACCTGAGCTGAAGGCAGAGGCTTTAACCCACTGAGCCACCCAGGCACCCCCTTTTCTGTCATTTCTGACTTCACAGACTCTCAGGGTGAGTGGGTGTCTGTTGGTGGCAGTGGACAGTTGAAGAGTTTCAAGGACAGGTGAATGTTCTCGTTCTATAGCAATAGATATATCAACCTTTTGGCAAATGATAGGGATTTTATAAGAAAATTTCCCCCTCAAAAAGCTTGGGAACATCAAGTCAAATAAAGTGAAGGTGTGAGAGACGCGACCATTCCCTGTTTTGTGTTTACACTCTCAATCTTGGTGGCCTCACCACTGCCTCCTGGACACCTGTGAGCCCTTCTCACTGAGCTCCCCAGCCTGGGAACTGTCTTTCCTTCTTCTCACCCTTCTTAACCCATCTCCTTTCCTCAGGGATCTTTTCCTAGAGCTAATCCCCACCTTCACGTTAATATGTTGCAAGGAGATAAAGGCTGATTGTAATTTACTGTTACTTCGTTGTAATCCCGCTTATTTTTTTACAACAGGTTTTGGATGGATTAACCCCCAACAGAGAAGTCAGTGGGGACTTCCTGCAGGTTCCACACCAGCCTAAGGGGGAAGCATTTTGAAGAGAGAACAATTCTTCCTGATCTTCCTGTCATACACATTGAGGCCAGCCCAGTTCAGGAGTAGCACTGTGTGTCCGGATTTTCTTACAGCCGTGGCTGTATTGGGAATAGAATCCCTAAACATAGAAGAAAAGAAACTCTTCCATCTGGGCTGGACGATCTATGAATTTCTATAGGTGATATAATGTTGCTTTTCCTCCCAGTGAGCCTTCTATTTGGACATAATTTTCTTTTCTCTCATTCAGTTACTTAACCTTTCTGTGCCTCAGTTTCCTCATCTGTAGAATGGAGATGACAATGGTACTTCCCTTATAGGAAAACCTTGTTATGAGGCTCAAATGAGTTAATCTATATAAAGCCTTTAGAGTAGTACCTAGCACACTGATAACTCAATAAATGTAAGCTATTAGTATTTCTTAGAGAGAAATAGCTCCTTTGATTCCTGTTTTCTGTGAGGAGTCATCATCTCTATGTACTCCCAACCTTTAGACCAATTCCTTCCTCCTCCTGATGATGTGGTTGCCTAGTGATATCCGTTACTCAAATTTCCTTGATTGTGGGAACTATTCTATTAAAAGTCTTCAGTGTGAGGGGGGCTGGTATCTTGCTTTTCACTCTCCACTTGGAGCAGTGGAGACAGTGACCTGGGTAAGTGCGTCTTTCTCATGGTCTCACATTTTCCTTCAGGTGGGCTGTTCTGAAAACAAGGCTGAACGCTGGGAACGAACAAACTCATTTCAGTTCTCACAGTAAGCTAAGTCGTCTTACCGAGTCTGTATCAGTAACGAAGTTGGTATTTTTGGTCATTAGCTGACTCTTTTGTCTTACTCCTTGGTTCAGCACTCAAGTTGAGAGCCCTCAGAAAAAGCAGCGTGATTATTATTGTCAGGAAAATCTTAGGCCAAGGTGGATGGGGTCTTGTTTGAGGGGAAAAAAATCCGTGTCTCAGTGTGTACTTCAAGTGCTTCCCAGTGTTTGAGGGCACAGTGCAAGGCTGAGGAGCCATGCTTCCCTCTTCCGCCAATTCCTCCACGGAGCTAACTTGTTCTCTCGTCTTTCCGAAACTTGCTAAATTGATCAGCAGTGAAAGAACAACTGAAGTCGCTCCTTATTTAAGCTTGTGTGCGCCCCTGAAAGAAGCCTTTAAAGACACACCAACAATTCCATGCTGTGGAATGAGAAAACTGTGCTGAGGAGGGATCACAAACAGAAGATTTTTATTCCTGAGCAAGCAAAATGAAAATTCAGCAAACAAATCAAAGAATCAAGATAAAGACCTAAAAGATGAAACGGGAACACGAACTATATAACAATGAACATAAAACAAAATCCTCTCAACACTCTGGCAATTACACTGGCCCTGTGGTGAGTCAGAGTCAGAAAAATACTCCTAGAGGAAAGTGTTCATTCCTGTAGAAATATGAACATCTTGCATCTGTACATTACATTGTCCTGAACCAAATGCCCTCATATCTGTTTCCTTATATGATTTCTATCTGAACTCTGGTGTTTGTAGGGAATTTGCTCCCCTTATTATAGATGTGAGAAAAAAAGGACATTCAGGAAGGAAAAAATCATCTGACCTACAGCTGGTCAGATGACGTGTGTCTGATCCACAAGAAGGCTGTTCTCTTTAATCACACAACTGTTTTTTACCACTTTGGTTGATGGCTGGAATGGTACTTAAGCTATTTTTCCATTATTTTTATTTTTAAAATTTTATTTAATTAATTTATTTTAAAAAAGATTTTATTTATTTATTTATTTGACAGACAGAGTACAAGTAGGCAGAGCAGCAGGCAGAGGGAGAGGGAGAAGCAGTGTCCCCACTGAGCAGAGACCCTGGAGTGTGGCTCAAGCGCAAGGCCCTGGGATTATGACTTGAGCCAAAGGCAGCCTCTTAACTGACTGAGCCACCCAGTTGTTCCTACTTTTTCTTTTTTATGAAATCTGCCTCCCAAATTATGATACTGAAAAACATTTTTCACTCTCTACCTCTTGGGAAACACATGAATTTTCTCCCAGTTCCTGCATTCAGAGAATTTCCCTTCATAGGTTTATAAATGGGAGATATGGATTTGCTCAATTTAATAGTGATTCAGAAGAAGAGGATTGTCTTTCTAATTAGACCTAAGGGAATAATAAAAAATGATTTCATTGGTAAGTGCAGAAGTTGTATGCCTAGGAACGGAAAAATTAAATATCTGAAATGATTTAGCTGTTGGTTTTATTACAAAAACAATCTTATTTTTAGGATGAACACTGGAGTCCTTGGATGTGGGTCCATGAAGAAAGGAATATACTACTTTAAACACAAAAGTACATGTATTTGAGAAAGTAGTAGTTAATTTTTGTCTTGCTGGGACTTGTCCTCACTATTGGTAAATGGATGTCACCAGCAGGTTGTGCTGGAACTTCTCCTATTAAGATATTAAGAAATATTTTCCTCACTTACTACTTGGCAAATATCCTCTGCTTGCTTGTTCCTGTGGGCAGAGTTACAGAGGATACTGTATTCTGTGGCTGTGGTTGGCAATACCTGACAAGAGTTTTCTGAATCTATCTTTGGTAGAGCCTTCTGACAGTCTGTCTCCCCACTTCCCAGTTCTTTTTCATTTCTGGATTTCTTTGTCTTAGCTTTTTTGTGTCTAGTAGGGATTTAGGGCAACCTACTACTCTGGCTGGCTTACTGGGACTTGTTTCCTGATCTCATTCGAGTACATTCTATTTTGTAGAGCAGATTTACCTCCCCTACCCCGTTTAGATTACATGAAGCTAACTCCCCCAGTTAATGCCATGGTCTGTAATTCATTCTGATTGTTACCATTATAGGAGCTCCTGAAGCATTTCTTTCTTCTGTCATCCAGATGAGATGTCTCCTTACCACTCCCGTTACCAGTCCTAAGTTTCTATTGTTGGAAAGTTGTTCATCTTTTGGCGCTGTTGTTGGCCACCTTTGGAGATGAAATGAACTGTTTATTTCCTGTTAGGATGGAAGCTACTGCTGCTTCTCCCCCCCCCCCCCCCCCACTAAGTCCACTTATTTCCTTCTTTAGGATGCAACCTCCTATTACTTGAGTCATGCTCCTTTGCTTTCATTCATGCCATTTTTGATCGTTACTCCAACTAGATATAGGGGGATAGTACCTCAATAAAGGGTTAGCAATCAAGGGAGTTGGAATAACTATTGTACCGGTTAATAAGTGTAATAACTTCTTAACTGGTACATTTGGTGGAGACATCACAGCATTCTATGGAGATCAAACAAGCAAAAAGGTAGTAATTATGGAAAAAAATACAAAATAAAGGGGAACTATTATAAAAATGTGATCATTTCAGAGACTAGAGTAAATCCGGGTTTTGTGTAGGCTTTGATTTTTTACAGAACATACCAATTCAGGATGTTTAGTTCTTCAAGAACAACCCTGGGAGGTTATTTCGCCTTTGGGGCAGAGATGTTTATGTATTCTTCAATAGCACTTTTTCTTCTTCAGTAGTAGAATCATTAAATTTTATTGGGGCAAATGCCTGCCCAGAATAGAAACTAGAACTCCTAGCTTCCCTTGCAGCTAGTTTTGCTGTATGACTAAATTCTGGCCAATGAGATGTACATAGTAATAACATGAAAAATTTTCGTAAGTTTTGTTAGAAGAAAAGGTATTCTTCTCTTTATCTTTTTACCTTCTGTGTGTCTGGGGTGCAGAAGTAGTGGGTGGATATGGAGCAGTTATCTTGGTCCACGAGGCAGATTTAAGAATAAACAAGATAGAAATAGTTTGACTCCTTGACAGCATGGGCTATGTATGAGCTGTATCAACATTGTCCTCCTACTTGAGCTTTACCTGGTGAGAAAAATAAATTGTTCTTGTTCAAGCTGCTATTATTTTGAGAGTTCTTTTAATTATAGCCAAACATAATATTAACTACAGAGCTTGCAAGAGTATAACTGTGTTGAACTGTGTGTTCTAGAAAGATATACTCAAGTCCTGCTCTCGGTACCTATGAAAGCGACCTTTTATTGGAAACAGGGTCTTTGTAGATTCCGTTAAGAATCTTGAGCTGAGGGACGCCTGGGTGGCTCAGTTGGTTAAGCGGCTGCCTTCGGCTCAGGTCATGATCCCAGCGTCCTGGGATCGAGTCCCATATCGGGCTCCTTGCTCGACAGGGAACCTGCTTTTCCCTCTGTCTCTGCCTGCCTCTCTGCCTACTTGTGATCTTTCCCTCTCTCTCTCTCTTTCTGACAAATAAATGAATAAAATCTTAAAAAAAAAAAGAATCTTGAGCTGAGATCATTTTAGATTTTGGATGGGCTCTAAATCTAGTGATGCGTCCTTATAAGGTGGAGACTTGAGACACAGAGACTCAAGGAAGAGGGCCTCATAAAGACAGAGTGGAGTTATGTTGCTACAAGTCAAGGAATGCCAGGGCTTATAAGAAATCAGAGGAGGTAAGGAAGGATTTTTCTCTAAAGTGTGCTAACATGGTGACATTGGACTTTGGCCTCCAGAATTGTGAGAAAATACATTCCTGTTGCTGTAAGCCACCAGCTTTGTAGAATTTGTTATGAAAGCCCTGGGAAATTAATATAAAAGATCACACTTATTTTTTTAAAGGAAGAAATAGAAGGTTCATCTAAGTCATAAAATGATAATTTAAACACACACCTGGTAACTTGTTCTTGGGCACCATATTTATGGAAGGAAAGCTTGGAGGAAGTCATTAAAACCATAAGCCTGTCATTTAGAAAAAAAGCCATTTGTTCCCAGAGTATATTTTTTTTCCTGGGATTCTTCATAGGACCAATCCTATGAACGTATCAGAAATCCATCATACTTATAAGTGGGTCTAAGTTTCTCTTTGAAGGTTTATCAGCTGCCTAATGTTCATCAATGAAAATCAAAGTAACATTTTGCTTAAAATGATGCTGCCTTTCCTGGGCAAATGGATGAAGTGTTTCATCCTCTTCAGAAGGAACTCAGGTTCTACTGTAACAAAGACAGCAGTTAGGTTTGGCAATAAAGAAGAATGATTACAAACACCATTCATCAATTTTTCAGAGTAGCCAACACTGTATTAAAAATTAGTTATTGGGGCACCTGGGTGGCTCAGTGGGTTAAGCCGCTGCCTTCGGCTCAGGTCATGATCTCAGAGTCCTGGGATCGAGCCCCGCATCGGGCTCTCTGCTCAGCAGGGAGCCTGCTTCCTCCTCTCTCTGCCTGCCTCTCTGCCTGCTTGTGATCTCTCTGTCAAATAAATAAATAAAATCTTAAAAAAAAATTAGTTATTAAAAGAAACAGTACAGCTGAATATTTTTTCTTTTTTTTTTTGAGAAAGAGAGAGAGAGTGTGTGTGCACATGTGGGTGTGTAGGGGGAGGGGCAGAGGGAGAGGGACAGAGAGAGAATATTAAGCAGGTTCCACAAGCAGAGGGGAGCCCCACATGGGGATTGATCTCATGACCTTGAGATCATGACCTGGGCCCAAATCAAGAGAGAGTCAGACACTTAACCAATTGAGCCACCCAGGTGCCTCAGTATGGCTGAGTATTGATGTGAACTGATCTACCACTAGTATGAACAAACTTTATGTGACGGTGGGGTGTGTGTGTGTGTGTGTGTGTGTGTGTGTGTGTGTGATTTACAAATATGTGCCTTATATTCATAAACATTTTATTAAATGATTCACTAGTTTGTGAGCATTTGACTCTTGAAGAGTGTCCTGGTAGATTAAGGAGGAGCACTCCCTTTAACTGAGGTAAATTGTATCTCGTTGCTGTCCCTCACCTCCTCTCCCTATTTCTGAATACTGAAAGCTTCCTATTGTACTTAGAGTATAAGATCCACTTCCTAACACAACAGGAGTCTCTAACTAGGTGGGCCCCTCAACCTAGCCCCCTCTCCCTCCTCCCACTGCCCCAGGCACAGGCTCCTGTCTTCAGTTCCCTGAACAAGCCCAATGCTCTGTCTCGGTACTTTTGCTCATGCTATTCCCTCTGCCTGGAAAACTCTTTCTCTGGCTCCTTGTCTGGTAAACTCCCATTTGTCCCCCAAATCTCAGCTTCCATGCAGTGCCCTCAGACATGCTTTTACTTCATGGCACTTATAATTTATAATATTTTGGTTTACTTTTTAAATAGCCTTTGTTTACTTGTTAAATGTTTGCTTTTTGTTCCATAATCTCTCTAAAGAAAGGGACTATGGCTCCCGCTCAGTACTCTTTACGTCACCTCTGTATGTAGCAGGGGGCATGTAGCAGGCACTCAGCAAATATTTGTTGAATGAGTGTATTACAACAACATTTTCAGTTAGGATACTGGATATACCTTAACATCTCAAATAGCAACTTCAGGCTAACTAAGGAAAGAAACCAAGTTATTACAAGGAAAATCTAGGTTGATGGTTAGGAAGAACAGTGTTTCTCAATCCTAGTGGTCCTTATAATCATCTAAGAAGCTTTTATAAAAGGATGATGTCCAGAGCACATCCAGAAATTCTGATTTATTTGGTCTATGTGGCCTGAACAGTTTTTTTTTTTTTTTAATGAGTTCTGAACCTGATATGTAGCCAGGATAGAAAACCACTGCAGAATCTGGGTGGTAACTAATAATAGGACAAAACCTTCTTTTCCTCTGGTATCTTCTTTCATTTCATTGCTATTGGTAATTTCATTCTAAGTATTTTGAGCAAAGATGGCAATGATTGGGAGGAAGAAAGATAAAAATATAAATCATAGGGATGCCTGGGTGGCTCAGTCAGTTAAACGTCTGCCTTCCGCTCAGGTCATGATTCCGGGGTACTGGGATGGAGCCCTGCATCAGGTTCCCTGCTCAGCGAGGAGTCTGCTTCTCTCTTTCCCACTTCTGCTCCTACTCCCCCTGCTTATGCTCTCTCTTTTTCTAAAATAAATAAAATTATATATATATATATATATATATATATATATATATATGCGCTACTTGGTGGCTCAGTCGGTTAAGCGTCTGCCTTTGGCTCAGGTCATAATCCTGGGGTCTTGGGATCGACCCCAGAATCGGGGTCCCTGCTAAGCAGAAAGTCTGCTTCTTCCTCTCCCACTCCCCCTGCTTGTGTTCCCTCTTGCTGTCTCTCTGTTAAATAAATAAATACAATCTTAAAAAATATATATTTATATAAAAATCATAATATTTTCCAGTTACCTTGACATAAACATCTGCAGCATATTTTGTGTTGTGAGATATACAAAGCCTTGCCATAAATTGCAATTATATTGAATAAACAGCATTGTACTTTCGGATTAAGAAAAGAATATCTTTTGTGATTGTTACCACAAGCAGGTATATAAGCCTAAATTCTGGAAAAACAAGAAAGTGTGTCGGGAAGGTCTACCTTATATTTGATTTCTTATACAAGAAACTGATCTTAATTGGGGAAGGAATGTCCACATTTCTATGTCTCCATAAATAAAGCCTAGGATATTCCTATGGAGTCAGATATTACCATGCTGGAATTTCTTAGTGTTACCAGCACAAATGCTCTTAGGGTGGGTAGGAAATGTGCTGTGCTGTGAAATGAACAGCTTGCTGTGGTGGGGAAATGTGAAGACAAGACATTCTGACTGTTCTGGGAGTCCTGGCTGAGATGCCCTGTCTCCCACGCTTGCCCACACTTCCTTACAGCAATCACCTGATTATGTTGTCCTTGTATAACAGTGTGTCTTGCCACTAGTCTGTAAACTCTTTGATGTCAGAATGATACTTCTGATTGACTTTGATATCCCCGATATTTTACAAAATTTCTGGCGCATGGTGGACGCTCCACATCAATTTCTGAATAAATGGACTTCTGGGTGTGATAGACTTGACTTGTGTTAATATCCTGGCTCAGTCACAACTGGAAACTTTGAGAAAGTTCCTTTGTTTCTTGGGATGGTTATTTCTTTATCTACAAACTACAGGTACCTTTTAAATTTGTTACAAAACTGCTTGTCTTGGCCAGATCTGGAAAATTGCATGAGTGGCCTAATTTCTTGACCTGCTGCCTGTATCCAGGCCCTAGGCCATGTAACTTTGCAGTTCCTCACTAGGCGTGCTTCTTCCCCTGTTGGATTCAGTCATGTGGTTTGCTTTGGTCTATGAGATGTTAGTGGATGTGACTTGGACGGGGGCTGTGGTCCTGCCTTCTTCCACTGCTGCCACCGAGGGAGGAACGTCCCTCCCTGATCCTGATGTCTGAGCTCCATGATAAATGCACAGTACCGGTGGAGCTGGTTCCAGCCCAGCCTGCAGTCGGACCCACAGCTAGCAGCAGAGCTGAGCAGAGCTCAGCACCCAGAGCCTGAAGCGAAGCTGCCCAGCTCACTGGCAAAGTTGGGAGGGAGAATCAAACACGCTTGTCCCATGCCACCAAGGTGCGGTAGTGTTGTATTATGCACGAGCAGTTGACTAGTGTACCCAAGTTTCCCCGCAAAGAGAGCCATGTGCCACCCCTCTCACATAGAGCTGTGACTCAGGAGCGCAATTCTAGGCAAACAGGAGTGAGGGGGAAAGGGTGACAAAGGAGGAAGGACAAATACAAGTGAAGGCTACCGAGCCTGTGACTGGTTGGCCTACAGAATCTCTCATGACACTGTCTTCTGAAGGGACATGTGAACTGTTGCATCTTAGGGAAATTCGTGGGGATGGCAAAGGCAAAACAATTTTGTTTTCCTAGTTTCCTGTTTCATAGCCTCCATTGGTCAAACGTTTACTCCATGAGTCTTAACCTCCTTTTACTCCCGGTTGGGGGTGGAGAACGAGTCCCTGGGCACCTGGTGCTGAGGGAAGAGGGGTGAGAGGTGTGCAGCCAGAGAGGGGAGGAGCTGGTGGTGGTGCTGAGGCATCAGGAGCCCAGGCAGCTGGGAGGAGCCCGGGAGAAGAGGGGTTGCCCCCAAGAGGCCAGGAGGAGGCAGCTGGATCCCCGGTGGTCTAGGGTCACAGAGGCACTGATGCTCAGGGGAGACATATAAGAGGTGGTGGATACTCTGCTTTAATTAATCATAGCTATTATTGCTCATTCCTTTTGGGGGAACTGATTGAAGTCAATTTCAGTTTTCTTTTCTTTTCTTTCTTTCAAGATTTTATTTGTCAGAGAGAGAGAGAGAGAGAGAGAGAGAGAGAGAGAGGATGAGAGCACACAAACAGGGGGAAGGGCAGAGAGAGAGGGAGAAGCAGGCTCCCCACTGAGCAGAGACCCTGATGTAGAGCCGGATCCCAGGACCCAGGGCTCATGACTTGAGCCGAAGGCAGAAGTTTTAACCCACTGAGCCACGCAGGAGTCCCTCAATTTCAGTTGTAAAGATAATCCATGAAAAAGCAGGTCTTTATGTTTTACTGTTTTCAAAAGTGAAGTTTTGGTTAGAAACCAAGTAAGCACCGGTTATTTCTTCTCTCTCTTCTTTTGTTTTTAGGTATTCCAGTTCTTTGCCTTGTAACATCTTTAATGTGTCATCTTATTTTATAAATATACTTTTTAAAAAATATTTTATTTATTTGACACAGAGAGATCACAGTAGACAGAGAGAAGGGGAGCAGTTTCCCTGCTGAGCAGAGAGCCTGATGGGGGAACTTGATCCTAGGACCCTGAGATCATGACCTGAGCTGAAGGTAGAGCCTTAACTCACTGAGCCACCCAGGTGCCCTAAATATACTTCTACATAATGTTCCAGGAGATTCTGCAAATGTTTCATAAGTGAAGTAAACCCTTGATGTTTATATCATACTAGAACTCCACAATGAAATAATTGACAAAGAAAATAAGAATTTTGGATGATATTGGAAATCAAATGGTTTCCTAATAATTTTGGTGGAGGTGAGATTTAGGACAGTGGTTGGAGATAGTGATTTTATTGGAATTTTAAAAAAAGGTTTTATTTATTTTTTTTGGCACACAGAGAGAGAGAGAGAGAGAGAGAGAGCACAAGCAGGGCGAACAGCAGGCAGAGGGAGAAGCAGGCTCCCCACTGAGCAGAGAGCCCGATGCAGGACTCCGTCCCAGGACTGTAGGATCATTACCTGGGCTGAAGGCAGCTGCTTAACCTCCTGAGCCACCCAGGCACCCCAGGAAATTTCTTGAAAGCACTAGTTTTAATGAATTTATAATCAGATCTGTTAGCTGAGTTGTAACAACAGGCAATGTGATAGTAAAGTTAGGAAGAAGCAAAAAGAAAATATTCATGGTAAATAAACTGATAAGCAACATTTTTTAGATGTTCCTGCTGGTCATGTAGATCTAATTAGTGTTTCTCATCAGCAGGGATTTTGAAAAAGAAGGTATTTGAAATACTAAAATCTAGAGGACATAAATGCCTACTTCTGAGAAACATTAGTGATATCACTATGGGGTCGATTACTAAAACCCAAAGATTATATAAGCCTAGAATAAATAGGAGACAATAAAAGAATTTAAAAAAAATATTTTATTTATTTATTTGACAGACAAAGATTACAAGTAGGCAAGAGAGGCAGGCAGGGAGAGAGAGGAGGAAGCAGGCTCTCCAAGGAGCAGAGAGCTTGACGTGGGGCTCAATCCCAGGACCCTGGGATCATGACCTGAGCCGAAAGCAGAGGGTATATAACCCACCGAGCCACCCAGGAGCCCCTGACAATAAAAGAATTTAAGTGCCAGATACATCTAAGACCTACATTGTGGGTTCCACACCAATTTCTTTTCTTTTTTTTTTTTTTTTTAAAGATTTTATTTATTTGTCAGAGAGAGAGAGGGAGAGAGAGCGAGCACAGGCAGACAGAATGGCAGGCAGAAGCAGGCTCCCTGACGAGCAAGGAGCCCGATGTGGGACTCGATCCCAGGACACTGGGATCATGACCTGAGCTGAAGGCAGCTGCTTAACCCACTGAGCCACCCAGGCGTCCCTCCACACCAATTTCTTAAAAAACCCCAACCCCACACCAAACTTGCTAGCTGTTATTGGAAAACAAGTGTACAGGAGTGTTGCATCTTGTATACCAAAGGAGAAAGATAATACTTATTTACTGAGATTTATGGATAATATAGTCCTTAGAGCACTTAAATTAAATATTAAAGTTAATCCCCTTTACACAATAAACCTCATCAGAATTCAGATGAGAAGACTTAAGTCTAAACTAAAGTCTTGGGCACTAAATTAATATTGTTTCCTAGAATTTCTCATAAATGAGTAGCCTGAAAAAGAGAAAGAGAAGTTTCCATAGGATACATGCCTTTGAGGCTTCTTCTTCTTCTTTTTTTTTCTTTTTAAAGATTTTATTTATTTATTTGTCAGAGAGAGAGAGGGAGAGAGAGCAAGCACAGGCAGACAGAATGGCAAGCAGAGGCAGAGGGAGAAGCAGGCTCCCTGACGAGTAAGGAGCCCGATGTGGGACTCGATCCCAGGACGCTGGGATCATGACCTGAGCCGAAGGCAGCTGCTTAACCAACTGAGCCACCCAGGCGTCCCAAGGCTTCTTTTGACCAGAAATTCTTTATTAACAGCTATGGAAGAAAGAGGTATGTAAAGTGGACTTTTTCCATGCTGAAAACCACGGATACTTACATTTATTTAAATAGTAACTTTTTCCTGCTTAGATCTTAAAATATCTCTTTTCTTTTATGTTTATTCTGACTCACCAGTACTGTCATGAATGATTTAGGCCCTGGTAAGGCGTGTATTTCACAGCTCTGAGAAGGTAACTTGCAAAGAGTTGGCACTTAGAGGTGGTTGGTCCACTACAAGACACCACAAAGTGGAGGGGAGTGAGTGATCCTGTGGTCAGCCACTCCTCCCGTGAAAATGTCATAGTGACACAGACAAAACCAGGTTTCTTCACTCCCCTGCCCAGCAAGCAGGTCTGGGGGCTTGACTCAGGCTGGGCTTCCAGGAACTTTGATGACTGCGTGTGTAGACCAACTGTCCCGAGAACACGAAGCCACAGGGCAGTGGGGTCAAGCGTGGAAAGGGGAAGTAAGGGAAATGGTGAAGTTCCCTCCAGGTAAGGGAGCTGGCAGAGAATGAAAACGGAGAGCTGGAAAGAAATGCTGGGCGTGGATCAGGCAACAGGCAAAACTGAATGAGCAGGTTTGGGAGGTGGGGGCTTAAAAACGTTTTTGAGGCTACATGACTGTGTCTGAGCCTGCTTCAGACAGATAGGTCCTGTCAAGCAGGAGTTTATACTCTGTGCTGGATTGCACTGTATCACGTGTTTCTTCCTGCCTTCCCCTCTCTCTTGAGTAGCCAAAAAGTCTTGAAAGAGAAGGGCAGGGATGGTCAGTCAGGAGGCCCCTCCTGGTTTGCGACTCTGCAACACAGCTCACCCACAGCCTTCTGGGACCCTCCCTTGGGGAGACCTTTCCTGACAATATAGCAGAAATGAATGGTTTGAAATGAAAGGCAAAAAAAAGAGTTTTCACATTCAAGCTCTCAAGTTTGAGATTTTGTTGCATTTTTCTCCCCCAGCCATCGTGTGCCCCTTTATATGCTTGGTCTGATGGGAGAACAGCCTTTCTCGGTGTTTGGTGGCCCACGGCGCTCTCTGGTTAGAAGATGTGCACAACGGGAGAAGCCAACGCAGGTGGGATGTCAGAGCAACTGTGACTGTGACTGCCACCGCGATGACCACCGTGAACACTGCCGATGATGCCAGTGCTACTGTTAGGAACAGGGCCCCTTGTGCCGGAATCGACCCCCACTTCAAAAAATGTATATATGCTTATGGGGATTTCATACAAGTACAGAGACACATGGTGTGAAGTTAAAATAGTGATACGTTACATCACCTGAAACTCTGCAGCTGCAAGTTTGGGGTGGGGAAGGCAGGAGTGTCCAGGAAGGAGAGGAAGCACTAGGGCTGGCCATGGCCGTGAAACAAAATTATGGGGGCTCAGGGTATTAACCCTTTACCAATCAATATGGAAGTATTTGCATCCTGGACCAACAGGTTGACCCCACAGGCTGAGTATTCGTCCTGTCTATGGAAATGGCTTGCTTGTTCTCATCCTACATCACTTTAACGACATTCTTCAACTCTTTAGAATTGCACTTAACTAGACTATTTGTGTCCCCCTTTCCACAGCATGGGCTGTTTTTGTTGGCTTCTGAATGAGAAGTTACCCTCACGCCTTTTCTCCAAAAGCATTTGTATTAAGATGTTCATTCAGAGCATAGCCTGCAGACCTCTCAGTTTCTGACTTTGCTCTACGGTTTTGGATCAGGCATGTGAGCCATTTGTATTTACAGAGAATTGAGAATCTGGCCTATCCAAAATGCTTTGAGATCTTCAGATGGTTGTTAGGAACCAAATATAAAAAAGGGACTTTTTGCATTCTTCTACCCAAGTCTAGCTCCCCACAGAATGGCTTGTGTGAGGAGCTGCGAGAGTGCTAACTGCCAACATATGTTTTTGTAGAAATGTATTTGCTAATGTAAACAACTCATGCCTGCCTGTGGCACCCAGCACTGTCACGTGAGGCTTGCATGATCCTCAGAGAATGCTGCTCTCACAAAGATTAGTACATAGAAATCTGTAACTCATATTTCTGTGCTCACATGTGTCTCATGCAATTAAAGAGAAAGGGAACTCATTTACATGAGGCCAGCACTCTGGAAGCTTTAGCATCTGATCACTAGACACAGAAGGAAAAGAAAATCAATGAAAGATATGAGAAAAACTCAGAAAAAATTAATATATATATTTTTTCCTATATCAGTTAGCTTAAATTTATTTACTATGGCCTTCATTTTTTCAAAAGCGAAGTATGTTTTTTTCCAAGTAGTTCATTGCTTCTAATGTTAGGAAATGAAATGGCTTAGGAGGTGCTTTGGATGTCGGCTGAATCGATCATATAGTTCTTGACTAACAAAATATTTTAAGGTACCGGTTCTCAAACTTGAATGTGTGTCAGAATCACCTGGGAGCTCTGTAAAGCATCTTGCAAGGCCTCACCCTCAGAGTTTTAACTTTTGGATTTAGCGGCCTGAGAATTTGCATCTCTAACAAGTTCTTGAGTAATGTTGCTCCAGCTGCTGCTGGCCTCCAGGACCACACTTTGAGAACCACTGAAAGGCTGAGGTTATCAACCATCTCTGTCCAGCAGAATCATGTGGAGAGTTTTGAACAAACTTAGGCTGGGGCTCCATCCCCAGAACTTCCAATTTAATTAGGCTGTGGAAGGTCCTAGGGATTTGGTAATGCTTGAAAACTCTCCAGTCTAATGTTCAGCCTAAAGATTAATCACTAGTATCGGATTTGTTATTGGATGATTTTTGGCTGAATATGAAATTATTTTGAGTCTAGGAGTAACTTTTGCATTCTGTACATATGCAGCTAAATGCTTTTTGAGCAACTGTCAAATTTGGTGGAAGCCAAATTTACTTTAAAAATAGATGTTAACACATTAATATCACAATTAATAGCTACTTTAGGAAAATAATAATTTTCCCTTAATTCAGGAATGGGGACGAGAGATGGGTTGAGACTGGAGTCTCACCCCACCTTTCTTTACATTACCTCCTTCCACCCTACCCTCCTCTCCAGTTTCTGAGCTTTCTTCTTTTGGTCCAACCTTTTGTTCAAAGGTCAATTGGCTGACGCTAGAGCTGTCCTCCAGACAAAAAGTGGTCTGAACAGAAAAAGCTCCAAGAATGGCCACAAGAGGGCTCAAGGGCACCCCCTGGAGGTGGATTGATTTTTTGGCCTGGGAATCAAATGACTGGTGTTTAGATTCTTAACCACTTTCTCAATCTTGATGGCTCTGTGATTTTAGGAAAATCACTTAATCCTGTTCAATTTCACTTTTCTTAACCATAAAATAGGGGTGATGTCTCCCTCTTGTGAGTTTGTTTCAAGGATTAAATAAGACAGCCGGGACAGGACTTTGCTTTCCTTGTTGGCCCCTGACAACAGAAGGCCTAGAACAATGCCAGCATGCAGAAGACACCTGATGAGTTTTGGCAAAATTAAAACAAACTTTGCGAACTGTAAAGTGTTCAGTAAAGAGAAGAACTCCCCTAAGTGAACAATGCTTTTCTAGCTTTCAGCTCTCTCTGTGCTTCCCATGCATGTAGGTCTATATTCAGCTCTACAGGCCGAGTGTTTACTACCAGGTGATGAAAGCAAAAGTTGAGCGGAATCCATTTTTCCCCGAGAAGCGAGCATCTGATTATAACCATCACATTTCATTTCTAAAATATTCTTTCAACAAAGAATGCAAAAGATAGATCTCACTGTTATTCTTCCCATTATTCCTTTTCTAGAACTTCAGAGACAATTCTTTCTTTCAGTTGAGAAAGTTGTTAGCTGAAGTTAGGGATTGAAGTCCTGGGTTCTATTTATTCCTAACAGTACTATGGTACCTCATGCTTTATAAATAACCTTTATTGACTTAACTTTGGCACGCCTCAGGTTACTGATTATAATTATGCCAAAATAACGGCCTTCTCTCTTCTGATAATAATTTCTCTGTTTCTTTATACACTTGGACTGATCCAGCAGAGTCAGTCTGATGGAATGGATTGGGTGGGAACAAGGATATCTCATGTGTCGAATTACATGATTGTAAGAGTGGAAGTCAACCAGATTTGGCTCTAAAAGCAATAGCTTTCACATGCTTGGCAAAGGATCTTCATTAACTATTTTGGTTGAACCATTTTTACTATGCACATAAAGTTTCTCCATCAACGAACGTCCGTACAAAGTCACCAGAGCCAAGAGGATGGACACAGGCATACGTGTGAAATATAGGGAAAATCTTACTTATAAAAGTACTTATAAACTCTATTTTATGAAGAGGGTTATGTGTTGATGGCTTTGTGCAAAGCCGACCTCTTGATCCAACCTCTTTATTTTAACTGTATAGTCAATATCCATGAGAAATAATTACATTGTCATTACTTAATTTTTTTCACACGGAGTATTTATTTTTGAAAAGAGACAGTATTTCACTACTATTTTTGTCAATATTGCTATGACATGATATTTTCCAAAGCAACAAAAATCTTCAAAAACACAACTTTGAAGGGAAATTCAAGATTTACAAAAGTAAGTAGAAAGGTCTAGCTTTCCCAAAGCAGGGAATTTCAGAGAAAGCTCCTTCCTCAACCCTCACCCCCTGGCCTGAATTTCACAGGCAGCAGCTTCCCCCCCCCCCGCCCCAGTTGTAAAGTTAGTCTTCCAATATAAACCGAGCTCCTGGGCTCCATTACTGTTGCTAGCCAGAAAACGAGAGTCAGCGTTATCTCTAAGTTTGTGAAATTCAGAAAAAAACAGCTCTGTGGTGGCAGGGCTAGAATTTTATAGCCTGAGTAAGGAATGCCATTGAAGTTGTCAGACTCATAAACTTAAAATGTTTAGATCTTTTGGAGGGAGGGAGCACGGTGTGGTGGTGGATGTAAAGAACTCCTTGTCTTCAAGACCATGTTTTATTCCTAAAGACTCTTGGGCATTTTCACAACTGTAGTTTGGTGTCTGCCTGCCTCAGTTTTTCTACCTATATAATGGAATACTTATGAAAATTAACATACCTTGGCTTAAGGCCCAGCTCAGATGCCATTTTCTTTGGGGAAGACTTCTTTGAAATCCTGATTTTTAGTTTAATGCCTGATTTAACTCCCCTTGCCATCCCCCTCACCCCTGCCCTCATACCCTGCCTGAAACTCTATGCTTTCTTGTCACATGGTTTTCTGTTTGCTTATTTACTTCTCTTTAGACTCCAACTCCTCTGTGTCTCGTCCTTCCAGATTATAAACTCTGGTCCCAAACGATTTTTACTGGTATAATTATAGTGCCTAGTCCTGTGTCTAGGCAGTGGGAGACTGAGTAAATGTTTATGGACAGAAGAAGGGAGAGATAGAACAAATCTTACTCTTAGTGCCCAAGGACAAGTCTATATGACATAATTGTTGCAAGATTAAATTTTATTTTGCATGTGTATGTAAGTGTGGGTGGTAAGTGATATAGCCTTATTAGCATGGCTCAAGAAGAAAAGAGAAGGTCATGTTGGTGAATGATTCTTAACAGCCAAAATGATTCATGGAGGTATGCACGCTTGGCACACATCCGGGGCTGGAGTGACGGGCAGGGCACAGCTGCTGTGGAAGTTTCTCCCTGCCGGACGGACAGCCTATACCCACAAAAGGAGGGAAGGTCCCTTCCATTCTGTGTTCAGATAGGGGACACACCATGTGACTGTGAGGTAACTGGACAACCCAGACTCCTTCAAGTTGGTCGAGCCGGCCCAGCAATAATGCTAACACGTTCTGAGCACTTACTATACCCACACACCTTTTTAAATCCTTTCAGGATGAATTCAGCCAATCCTCCCAATAGAGACTAGTGTGATTCCTATTTTAGAGATTTGGAAGGCACAAAGAAGTGAAATAAATTACCTAAGTTCCGAAAGCGGAAGAGGCAGGTCTCGAACTCAGGCAGTCGTAGTCCCGCCTCTGTGGAGCAAGGCCACCTGCAATCTCCCCCGAGCAGCCGGACGGCCGGGCTCTGTATCAATTAGCCAACCCAGTAAACAGTCAATACTTGGGACTACAGCTGGGTGCGGCAGGAGCCCGAGAGACTCGCCGTCCTGCAGGTCAGGCACGTTCTTAGAAAACATTTCAGGGCAGGGTATAATTATGTGCTTACTGGCATGATGTGCGGAGTACCATTCATGCCCGGGTACTTAGAGTCATTCTTGTCCTCCTGGGACGAGCGCTATGGACAAAGACGCTCTGTGACCAGCATGTAATTGCTCATCTGAAAGGACTCAAGTTGCTGGCCGCCAGAGGCATCACTTCTGTTCCCTGGAGGAAAAAAGAGTTCAGGTGGGGCCGACTTCATCCCTGCGGAACCAGAGGAGGATTTGTGCGTGTGTGTGTGTGTGTGTGTGTGTATGTGTGAGAGACTGAGAAAAGGATCAAAATGGGAATCGCGCCATAATCCTAATAACAGCCACTACAAAAGAACATTTAAGTGCCAGACACTGTTCTAATACGTATCTACTCATTTACTCTCTGGACACATTTACTCATTTCCTCCTCGGAATAACACTGCGAGGTCAGTCCCGGTATTGCTCCTATTTGGCGAATGGCAAGACCTGGGCACAGAAAAACAAAGCAACTTTGGTAGCAAAAAGCAATTTCTGGGCTTTTACTGATTTTTGCCTTCAGAGTCATGTGGTCCTTACTCTGTGGCAGAGACTGTTTCAAAAGCTTGACATATATGAACACATTTCATCCTCCTAACACATCCATTTCACGTATGGGGAAACCGAGGCAGAGTAAAATTAACAGAGTAAAATTAAGTAGTTCGTTGAGAGCACACAAGGGGTACTTCTGTTTTTTTTTTTAAGATTTTATTTATTTATTTGACAGACAGAGATCACAAGTAGGCAGAGAGGCAGGCAGAGAGAGAGAGAGAGGAGGAAGCAAGCTCTCTGCTGAGCAGAGAGCCTGATGATGAGGGGCTCGATCCAAAGACCCTGAGATCATGACCTGAGCTGAGGCAGAGGCTTAACCCACTGAGCCATCCAGGCACCCCAAGAGGGGTAGTTCCAACCAGCTGTCTGTTTGATGTGGAAAGCCTGATCTTATTTTGCTCTACAGCCTCTGCTTGACTTTCTCTCATGACTTACCCAAGACTGTCTGGGTTTCGTTATCTTTCACATCAGGTAATGCCCCCTTACAGGATTAAATGTGATGGTCTATGTGAATCATTAGCACAGGGCCCAGCACACTGTTAAGGCTCAATGTATGTTATTTTAAATTATTACCAGAACATATCAATTTTTATTTACTTAATAATTAGAACCAGGTTCAAACACATTTATTTCTCACTTATTCACTGGGTAGCTTGGGCAACATACTTAACTTTTCTGTACCTCAGTGTCCTTCCCTGTGAAATGGAGGAAATGATAGTGTCTACCTCAGAGGATTGTTGTGAAGAGAAATGAGACAATCTATTTAAAGAACAGAGCTCTGTGGCAAGTGCTTAATTAATGTTCGCATCTATTATTAGGAGAAGTAAGGGAATGGAGTCCAGAGGGACACAAAGAATGTTTACTGTGGAGACTTTTGTGGTGTCATTAAATATGAGTGACCCAAATGGCATGCCTAGGAGTGGGGTCAGGAGAATAGTTTCCAGGACCACCTGACCTCCTGAGACATCTCCCACAGGGCTGGAGGGCCGGTGTTCGGGATCCAGGAGCCCTGAGTTCTAGTCAACCCTCAGCGTAGCTTGGGCAGATTATTTCATCACTCTAAGCCTCTGATTCCTCATCTCTGCAATGGGGACAATATCAATGCCCTCATGGGATTGTCAGGAGGATTAAATGAGATATGTGTAATTCACTTGGCACAATGTCTGACAAATCATAAACTCCCAGTAAAAGGTAACTACCAGTGTTACTAAAAGTTGTCATGGAGGGTGGAAAACATAGCCTTATGACTTACACAATCGTGTAACCATTTCTGACTAATACGTGGGCTACTCCCAAGTTCCTAAGGATTTTTAGTGTGAGGTTATGCCATTTGCTGTCCCTGCTACAAGCTTGGCCTTGTCATCACAGGGTCAAACTGGGAGAATAATTAGTAAAGTAGAGCAAGATTATAGAGATGGTTGAATTTGAAAGTGCTTTTTAACAATTTGGAGAAAATGAGATCAAAAGCATGTAAGGGACTGGCTTAAGCTCAGAAATTGGAGTTCTAGTAAGTAAGACCTGAACCCATATCTTCTGGTTCTTGTACCTAAAAATCTCCATTGAACTGATTTTCTAAGTCATTTTAATTTTCTGTTGTGGTGACGGGCGCTAAATGCAGTTCCGATCACTTAAAACGGTTAACACACTGACTGAGGCATTGAGGAAAATCTGACTGAATTTTTTATTTATGAGGCTCATTATCCCCCAAGTGCAAGTTTTATGGGTGCATGTGCTCTCTTGCAAAATATGGTTAGAACAAATATATGTACCTCACTCTGAAATCACAAAAACATAAAAATGAATCAGTTGTTATATCAATATCATTAATATTTAGCCACAGAGAAATCACAGGGTGTATTACAATGTAAAAGGACAAGTAATATGGGGGAAGATAAGAAAAAGTTCCACTTTAAATGCTAACTCAAAATTGCGGCCATCATCTCCAATGTCTCATTAGAGTATTCCTTTATAGTTTAAATTCAGTAATTGTTTAACTGGACCATATGCATTTTGTACTCATAAACCAAAATGTTCCTATGTTTAAAAATAAAATCTGATAATTTGTACCATTTAGGATTATGTTTGGCTCTAAAGAAGGGAAAAATACCCTTCAAAATAAAAGTGGCTTGACAACATACACATTGATTTTTCTTTCAGCTAAAAGGAATGTTGATGTGGTCAGTATGGAGCACATACCCCTGGGATCTTCAGGGCCCAGACTCCGATCATCATCCCACCTTACTTTCTGTCTGGAGACTGGTATCTGTTTATTAAAATCCATTTCTTCTCTTTTCCCTTAGTAATGGAATTGTAGCCGAGATGTGGCTCTCCAGTTGGGCTCACTGAATTTCCCAGTCTCCCTCCTAACTGGATTTGGCTCTTGCCAATGGGATATGAGGAGAAATTATGTAAGCAGCTTCCTCCTCGTTTGCCTAAGAGGAGATCTCTGAGCCTGGCTTTCCACTCTTTCCCCATTTTGACTTTGGCTAGATGGTAATAGCTAGAGTGGCCGTGGAAGCCACACAACAGAGATGATAAAGTCACTATGAGCCTAAGTCCTTGAATGACTGGAGCAAACCTGCCCATTGTGGGAGCCCTCACTTTATACAAGAGAGAAATCATCTCTCTCCCAAATCACCAAGTTTGGATTTTCATCGTTACAGCAGTTTAGCCTACTTTACCTAAGGTATCATCCAAGGGCTGATTTCCATTCTCAGACCCACCTCTTGGTCTAAGATGGCCACTTGAGCCATCTGTATATGACAGTCCCAGTTATCATATCCATTTTGCAAATCAGGAGGAGGGTAAGTAGAAGGACAAAGCGCTCTCCTATCTGAGTCAGGTCCTTTCAAAAGCCATGTTGGACATCATCCATTGACCCTCTCATTGGGCAGAACTTTGGTCCATGATCCGTGATCACAACTAGCTGAAAGGAGGCTGGGAAACATAATCTGTTATTTGGGGGGGATGATACACCCACGTAAAATCAGAGTTCTGTTCCCAAGGAGGACATCAAGGTTAAGCAGCTGCTGGGCTTTATCACGATGTTTTGTTCCTTTTCCAGTGGAAAGATAAATGGTGAACCGTCTCATCACCCCAGTGATCAGATAACCTTAATTACTTGACTCCAAAAAGCACTAATGAGTAATATAATTGTCTTATTAAAAATTATGCTTTCAAAAAAGAAAAAGAAATTCTGCCTTCATGGTGATTGCTGTGTGGGTGTGTATGTGTGTGTATGAATGTGACAGTGTATTTGGAGGAAGGGAGAAGGCGGGGTCCGGCAGTGGTAAAAAGCTGACAGGGCTGTAGGATGGTGTTTTCTGTCCTAAGGGGAAAACACAGTTCCTCCAGGATTCAAAGAATGCCATCTTTCTCCCAGAGTTGGAGACGTTACAGGTGTTTGTAGCTTACACTGGGAGATGGCCTGCCAAGGGGATCTTTACTCAGTTGATGGAATATGTTTCTGCATGGCTGTTCGTAGTGTTATATTGTAGAGAAGTTTCTCTAGGAGATCCTCTCTTCTTCTGCAATTTATATTGTTAAGCTCTCAAACTCGGTTTAGGAATTTTCTTACTGGCTTCCAGACCCATATTTAATGTTGCCATACAAGATGTTTGACAGCACCCTGACAATGTAACCTAACTACCGGGAGGGTATGTATACATCTTCGGACACTGGTGAGAACCTCAGATTTCCTGTCACATGGTATCTTTGGTATTTTTTCTGTGAGTAATATTAATTCAAATACATTCCATACATGCATTCAACACAATTTTTTTTCTTTTTTTAAAATTTATTTGACAGAGAGAGAGAGAGAGAGATCACAAATAGGCAGAGAGGCAGGCAGAGAGAGGGGGAAAGCAGGCTCCCCGCTGAGCAGAGAGCCTGATCCCAGGACCCTGAGATCATGACCTGAGCCAAAGGCAGTGGCTTAACCCACTGAGCCACACAGGTGCCCCCATTCAACACAATTTTGATTGGAACTAGGCACGATTCATTTTAACCCCGGATTTGGGGCTCTCTCCCTTTATGAAGGTAGTGACCTATTGCGATAGTTAAATGGACAGAGAATTGAAGAAATGTGTTTTAACCCTCACTTTAAAACTAGCATTAAAAGAGCTGCTAACACTTCCTTCATTTTTTTCATATCTAAAGTGTTAAAGGGATATGATGTTCTTAACATGCCAAACAGTACATGATTTCTCTAAGAGGGGGCAGAGACCATTTATTTCTCATGGATTGATATGCCCTATTAAGGGTTTATTTTTTTTAAAGGCAGACTACCCCAGGCAAAGCCTCATTTGGATGTGTCTGCAGTCTTGGAAGCTTGACTACGCTATGTTCTCCTACAAATGGACCCTGAGACCTTGTTTGGAGGTTCTAACAGGAGAGCACAGCTCCTGATATACTCTCTTCTATGGGGGAAATTTGTCCTCACCCACCCAGTGCGAAGCTTCTGAAGGGACGCACATGGAGTGGTGAGGAAGGAAGGGGACACCTGCCTAGCCTACCAGATCTGCCGAATCAACCCTAGCCATCAGTGGGATGACAGATGTCGCAACCAGATTGCTCACACATCCAAGCAGATCATACTTCTTTTTTTTTTTTAAAGATTTTATTTATTTATTTGACAGAGAGAAATCACAAGTAGGCAGAGAGGCAGGCAGAGAGAGAGGAGGAAGCAGGCTCCCCGCTGAGCGGAAAGCCCGATGTGGGGCTTGAACCCAGGACCTGGGATCATGACCTGAGCCGAAGGAAGCGGCTTAACCTACTGAGCCACCCAGGCGCCCCATCAGATCATACTTCTTTTGGTTACAAATTAATTCTTAGACTGCCTTAAGGGCAAGCACTAAAAAAACATCAGTAACATATTCGTGAGGCTAGTCACTTTGGAACAGGGTCTTTGTAAGCAATTTTTAAGCCGTGGCGCCCACTGAAGGGAGCGGCGAGGTGACTCAGTGCCTCAGACAGGAGGTCACAGTTGCGATGGAACAGGAGCCTCCTCGTGACCACAAGATGCTAGAAAACATTTGCTGCTGAACTGAAGGAAAAGAGGAAGCCTTGTCAGAAACGACTCCTCAGGGTTGGGTCTGTGGCGGAAACTACTGGTTGTCCTCAGATTTGCTCTCCCGTGCTTTGGTAGTCTTAGAGTTTTTAGTTGGGCCTCCCACGCAACCAGGTGTGCACAAGGAGTGGCATCTTAGCCAATGAGATATTAACAAGAGCGCGGTGTGCAACTTCTGGGTGCTTGCTTGTGCTCCTTGTCTCTCTGCTGCCTCCAGCGAGGGGTGCTGGGAGGCCTGGAGCTGGAGCCAGAGCAGGGGCGATTGAGCAACCAGTGAAAAGGAGCTTGGGTTTCTGGTGTCGTGGAACCGCCAAACCCTCCTGACTGGTCGGACTGACACTTGAGAAAGAAAGAAACTTCCATCGTTTTTAAGACACTGTCCTTTTAGGTCTGCCGATTACAAAAGCCAAACCAACATATGGAATCAGGGGCTGTAATCCTTCCTTTGATGCAGTCCGCAAGCCTCGTGGTCCAGACCCAGATTAGATAACCTTCACTACAGCTGAGCTTACTTCCTCATCATCACCGCCAAAGACTTTTCCCCGGGGGAGGGGGAGCAGGGGGAGGCATCTCTCCCCGGTCAGTCGTGGGTCAGGCTGAATCATGGTCTACATACACCAAATGATTCTCCTGTAATCAGGGGAAAAAACCCTCTCCGGTGTTTTGAAAGAGTGAGTAGACTTACAAGATCAAAATCCTTGGGACTGAGTGGATTTCTTAATCACTCCCAAGGCTGGCTTTTGCCTCCTTGTAGAAAATACTGATCTCCAAATTCTCTAAGGTCTTTAAAGAAGATGCCCTGTGCCTACTGCCATGTCTCAAAGTTTATTCTTTCTCAGGATGAACTCTGATGCGGGGAAGAACCTACTTTAGCTATTCAATGGAGCACTGGGGGCATTAGAAAGAAAATTTGTTTGCATCATACCTATGCAAATTTATTTGCATCTATTTGCATCATATCATATCTTTGTTTTTATATTTAGATTTTAGTCTCCCTGCCCTGATTCTTCTTACAGTGAAGTGTAGTAAGTGTCATATTGGTAGAAGAGCACTGGTCAGGACTCAGAAGACTGGAGAGCTCTCCCTGGGTGTGTTATTTGCGAACATGGCTCTCTGATCCCAGTCACATTGGCAATTTATTACTTTCCCTGAGTGCCTCAGTATACATACCCTGTGATGAACCCTTAGGTGCATGGAGATAATAAGGATGGAAAGGCTTTAAAACCCATTAAGTCCTATATCACTGTAAGTTAGGATGAGTCTCCATGAATCTGCTCTGGCCGGGCCTCTGGTAAAGGCATTTTGTTAATTCTCAACCACATATGTGAACTTGGATCACATTTCCACAGGCACTCTAAGCAAATCTCTCAATAATTTATACATGTTTACACTCTGCCCTAGGTAATCCCCTCCCTCCTCTCCCCCTCCAAACAGGTATATAGATGATTTCTTTAAGTTACTTCTCAGTTTTGTCTACAGAAGATGATCTTACAGACCTAGGTCTTAAGCATAAACCATTAATCCAATGGTACATAAAAATATTCTAGTCATTTCTGGAGTTAAAAGTTAAAGGTTGCCTTTGAAGGCAAACTTCTTTTTGGAAAAAGGAATTCACGTTGGTTGCTTTTTCCTCTGTGCAGCCTAACGTTCTGTTTTCCTGTTTTATAGCCTTTGTAACCCAGTATTTTCACTGTGGGTTCACATTGAAGGGTAACCTTTATTATCCTTTGCCCACCAGTACTTAGCTAGGCATATATGAATTTCTCATGACATACATGTGGAATGAATGAATAAACGAACGGGTGAATGAGGGTATATTGCTTATTCAAGGCAGTCATGATAAAATACAGGTTAGCGTTTGGATTGACAGGTGATTAAACGACACGGGGTCCATCTCACCCACATCACTGAAATGAAGACCTCAGAGGTTTAGTGTGATAGGATAGGCGTACGGGTCAGAGAAAGAAGTAAATGAAATAAGTTATTGACCTTGGAGCAGGAAATGTAGCAGGAAAACAGAGGCAAATGGCTGTGGAAAAGGAGTTGGGGAGCTTGAAACAGGTCTGTTGCAGCTCTGGGAAATATCTTGTTCAGAACCATACACTTCAGGCTCTGTAAATAAATCACTATGGATTATTTATTCCTGCTGTGTCTTTAGGCCTTTTTTTTTGCCACCATATAGGAAGAGCAGATTCCTTTAGAATAAGACATTTGTAGCTTTCTCAAATGTTTTAACAAGTGGTCATCTCAGAAGCATTTTTCTTTTTTTAACCAGACAAAACTTCGGATGCCTTATTTATTATAAATTGCTTTGGGGATAGTAATGTTTTTCTGTAACTTCCTTTATTTGATGACTTCCCACCGTAAGTGGACAAAATGTTTAGGTGCCAAATCATAAAATCCCTCTCGAGCAGGACTCTCACTGTGTACATAAAAGTGAACAATCAAGGGAAACTTTTATTAAGGATAATGTTCTAGCAGAGTCAGAGAAAGCGTACTTTTGGCTACTTTAATTCTTCCCTCCCCTGCCCCAAGTCTAACAATGTTGCCAGGTTGAAAAACACATACAGGGAGAGGGATTAATCATTAGTGAAAACATACCCTCCAGCCCCTCCCCCAACCTTCTGAAATTTGAGTGAGGAAAAATATGTAACATTTAATCAGAGTGGTTGATTTTTTCCATTAATGTACAACCCCCGTCCCTTCCTTTCTCTGTTGCCTTTTGAAGGGAGAAAGGTGATTTTTGGCTCCCCTCATGTCTAGTCAATCTTGATCCTCTCCCTCTCCCTTTCCAATCTCTAGGGTCTATTTTGGAGAAAAATCCACCCCCACACACTGTTCTGGCATTCATTATTTTCCTTACTTTTAGATACCATTGGTTTCAGAAACCAAGTTCGGCAGATGACTCAGTTCTGTTAGAAAGGACTGTACTATGTCTTTTTAGGTCTCTTTCAGGCTTCACAAATAAGCTTCCAGTGTAAGCAAGGGTAAGTTCCTTTCTTTTTGTGTTTTACTGTGTCAGTTTTTCAGTAGTTGGTTTTCTCACTTGGCTAAAAGTATTTATTCTAACGGGTATGAAAGTGGTTCAATCCCCCTCTGGAATCCTTCCTTCCTTTCTTCCTTCTTTCCTTTCTTTTCCCTTCCCTTTCTCTCTTCATCCTTTCCTTCCTCAACTGCCCTCCCCTCTTCAGATTTTCATGATTGGATTAGGAGACAAAAACAGACCAGAAAAAAATCCCAGCCCTCAGGGAACTCACAAGTGTCCATAAACCTCGAATTCCCAAGCAGTGGTGAGTGTCCTATGTGAGCATGGAAGGGTGCTCTCGAAGGAAGGCTAGGGAAAGCCCTTCTGCTGCTGGTGGGGATGGGAGGGTGCCTGCAAGAGGTAGGAGGAGAACCTGAGTCTGTAAGGAATTCTCTCCATAGATTCTATGGGGTAGGATGACAAAGATATTCCCTGCAAAGAAAGCAACAGACTCGAAGAGAGAAAGAAAACGAGAAGTTTGGGAGGAAATGCAAACTGGAATCAGTATGTGGCCTGGTCAGAGATGGAGACAGAAGGTCCTGTAAGGCCGCAAGGAGTTTCGACTTGAGACTGCAGGCACTGGAGCCGTTGATGATTTTGTGAAGTAGAAGGACCTGTGTTACAATAGGAAAGGGAAAGGAAGAGAGGGAAGTAGGGAGACAAAATAATGCAGAATTGCCATACTCGAAAAAAAAAAATTAAGGACCTCATCTAAGGCCCTGGGCAAAGGATGAAAATGAGGAAATGAAGATGTGTGCACTTGGGAGTCTACCGGGCAAGTCTTAACAGATGATTAGATGTGGGGGTTGAGGGAGTTAAGACGAGTTTCGGAGTCGAGCCGGTTTTCTACCTTGTGACCTGGCACTTTGGTTGATCTAGGCAACAAGGGAGAGGGAAGAGGTCTGGGGGAAGGCGAGGTGATAAATTCTTGGCACCAAGTCAGACTATATTGTGAGGTTAACACACTATCTTGCCAGTGGAAGCTATTGCTATCAAGAAGATAGCAGTAGCTTCTTGGACAAATAGTTAAATAGTTAAATAAACAAATATTCTGATGGGCTGGTGTGTGTGGGGGAGTCATGAGGCTGGAAAGGCACACAGCCAAAAGTGCCTTCATAGACTGTAAGTCAACTGGGGAGCGAAATATGAGAATGAATTCAGTCCTTACAAACGTAAGGAGACTTTCCAGGAAAGTAACAATAATTTAGTTATAAAAAAATGTTTCAAATTTTTTTGGTAACTAAATGCTAAACCCTTCTGATATGGCTATGTAAAACTCTAATAGAAAACCATGGAAAATGAGCCATTGAGAGCTGAGTAGAAGAAAATATTATAAAAATACATACGCACTTATTACTTTGCATCTGGATGAAAGTATTAACTGGGAGGTTAGAGTTGATAAGGATAAATTTTAATAAGGATAAAACATTTTTGGAGGACTAGGAAACTTGACGCCTACCTTCTCTAAATGCAATATATTGGGCATATGATGCCTCCTTTTTTCTCTGGCAGTTTCAATTTCTGGCAAACAGCTCAGCTATGTTGTTTTTAAATTTTATTTCAGTGGTCAAGAGAACTCCTCGCCTACAAAGTACTTTGTGATTTTTGTTTTAATTTTTTTTAACATATAATGTATTATTTGCCCCAAGGGTACAGGGCTGTGAATCATCAGGCTTACACATTTCATAGCACTCACCATAGCACATACCCTCCCCAATGTCCATAACCCAACCACCCTCTCCACACTCCTCTCTCCCCAGCAATCCTCAGTTTGTTTCGTACTTTCTGATTTTTGAAGCTACAGAAACATCACTATCACTGTTGCACGGTCATTAGCCGAGGACCTGCCAACTATCCTTAAGAAACTGGGAACAGGGCACCTGGGTGGCTCAGTTGGTTAGGCATCTGCCTTCAGGTCAGGTCATGATCCCAGGGTCCTGGGATCGAGCCCGGCATCCATCAGGCTCCCTGCTGAGCGGGGAATCTGCTTCTCCCTTTCCCTTTGTCCCCCACCCCCCACCCTGGTACTCGCTCTCTCTCTCTCTCTCTCTCTCCTTCTGACAAATAAATAAATAAAATCTTTTTTAAAAAAGAAGAAAAGCTGGGAAGAATTTTGGATTTTAACACCTCTACCAGTACATTCAGGCAAGAACAACTTTCTGAGTAATTTGGCATCTCTCCCAGGAACAGGTTACCACGTCGCCCTGGGTTCGCGCTGAACTAGCAGTTCTTTCGCCAGTGTTTACCCGCATGTGCGGCGTTCCTGTTCAGAGGTTGTTTTCTGAGCTGGTTAGTTCAGCCTGATTACAAATGGACCCTGCTGTGAACAGAAACCTACCTACAACGCAGATCTCCCAGGCCACGTTTCTGCTTAAATTCCCAGATGACTCAATATATATGTATTTTTCTGTGCTTACCAAAGAAAAAGTCATGGCTACAAAGTATTTTCCTTTTTAGGTTTTATGTTGTAAAGTCACAATGTAGGCTGCTTTGAAATCTTTGGAAAGTTTAAGTTTCCTTCTAGAAATTCATCATTGGAAGCACTAATTTTAATCCATCTATAAATACAAAAAAATAAGAAGTATGAAAAATTCATTTACATACTGAAGGAAAGCAGATTTATCTGAATTATTATTCTGAGTCTTATTAAGTTAGGCAGGATTTCTCAAGTTTATGTTCACAAAATTTGTTTTTTTGGTTAACAGACCTCCTTTTACATGAAACATTAATATGAATTAAATATTACTTCGTCGTGGAGACCCTAATGATTTTTTTTTTGGCAAATGTAGATGCAAGGTTTCTTTCTCAGACGATGTTATTAATTTTGTGTCATCACAGAAGGTAGCCCAGTTTTATTTTGAGATTGGTTTATTTTCCCTGGACATTTGGGATGAATAGCTCAGCATAACAAATTATTCTATATGCTCTAGTTTCAAGCGTTTAAAGTGAAATCCAAGTTTTAGCATCAGGAACCAATTAAATGATAGTTAGATCTGACTGAAAAATTAATGGTCCAGAACAGAAACTGTGTAGTATTTTTTTTAGTTTTTTTTTTTCCCAGTATTTCTGTTTTAAATAAAAATCTGGATGGTTCCCAGTAAAATACAAAGCATCATTTTTAAAAACCTATTGAATATAAATGGAGCCACATTTGGGCTTAAAAATCACTTAATGATGATTACATTCTTAGTCTGCTATTAAATACAAGGTGTTTATCAGCCTTCACGGGCTGTTAAAGACTTTAGCTACAGAACACAACGCTCTGAGGGGTAATGAGGGATTGTAATGCTACTGTGGCTCTTTCTGGATTATGATTTGCTCTTTAAAAATGATCATTCTGTACTTCTGTCATCTAGTGTGATTGCAGTAGCATTTGATTTTTGCCACAGAAATCAGTCAGACTCATGTTAATATTTAGTACTGATGATAAATAAATCAGAAAGAAAAATGTTGGTGTTCAGCTCACTGACTTAAAACTTGTTACTGTGTCTGGACAGAACATGGTGGCCCCGGATTATATGCGAGAGGAAGGGTTCAGGCTTGAATATTTGGCTGCTGCTTCAAGCACCCTACACGGAAAGCCAGAATACCTTTAATCTGGCCCTAATTCAAACCAATCAGTAATCACTTAGCCCGCTCTACTTACTCTGCCAGTCTTTTTGCCAAAAAAGATTTCATGGGTAGCAGTATCAGAAGCATTTTTGTAATTAAATTATTGTCGCTTTACTGGAAAATCTCCTTACATTCGCAAAGGCTGAATTTGTTCTCATTCCCCTTCACCCCCTACTTTGACTTGTAGTCTATGAAGGCACTTTTGACTACATGTCTTCCCAACCTAATGGCCTCCTTACTGCAATACTCATTTTGGTTGGTTTACTCTAGCCTTCATTTTCCAGAGACAGTCAAAATCCTTCAAGGATGACAGAAGTCATTTAATCATGGGAAACAAGAAACAAAAAGAGCAACAATAATTTCTTTAAGACCTTTTTGTGGGTTTTTAAGGGAAGAGATTCTTTGATAAGAATACAGTCTGGGTTTCCTATTGGAGATACATCATTTTAACATTTTTCCTAAGGGAATTAATTCAAGGAGCATGCTCATTATATGAAAAGCACCCTTTCCCAGATTGCAGCTCCCTTCTCTGAGTTCTGATGTACCTTATCAGTTCTCACAGGTAGGGTCAGAATTACGTGCTTTCATATCTGTCCCTTCCACAACATTTTAACTCCTTTGGGCCCTGTTGTATTAGTAGTATCTGTGCCAGTGAGGATTGCCTGGCCCATAGCAGGTACTCATTCGTTTGCTTGTTTTTTTTTTTTTTTAAAGATTTTTTAAAAATTTATTTTTATTTATTTATTTGAGAGAGAGCAAGAGAGCCCGGACTAGAAAGAGAGCACGAGAAGTGGGAAGGGCGGAGGGAGAAGCAGACTCCTCACTGAGCCAGGAGCCGGATGCTGGACTGGATCCCAGGATGCTGGGATCCTGACCTGAGCTGAAGGCAGATGCTTAACCCACTGAGCCACCCAGGCGGCCAGCAGGTGCTCATTTCGTGTGCATGTTCATAAATGGATGAAAATACTCATTCTGGTTCTTGACTCCTGTGCTTGCAGATTCATTCCTCCCCCTTCCTCAGCTCTGCTCCATGCCTCAGGGAAGCTGATCCCAGCAGGCTGCATTTCTCAGGCTCCCCCCTGCAACTGTCTTCCCTCTGGCTTTGGGCAATAGGAGGCAGCTTGGGAGATACCAAAGGGCAGGAGAATGGGAGCAACCAGGGTATTTCTCTGCTCTATCTGCACTGGGTGGCTTCTCGACCTTTGCGATTCCAGCCTCTCCTGGACAGGCTGCTGTGACTCCGGCTTCTTTTGGGTAACACCATTCTCTGGTTTCTGATGATACTGCTGCCATCTCTTGTTTTCCCAGCATAATGAGTGGCTTCCTGCGTTTCCTCATTTCTGGGTTGCTTCTCTTCCTCAGGTTTGTTTTCTCGGCAATTTCATTACCTGTATAACCCATTTCTTGCATTAAATTCCCCCTGTTTTCAATATTTATGATCTGTCCAAGCACCCTAATGCAATGCACAGTTGAAATTATACTTCCTCAAAGCTGCTTAATGAAAAACTTCCCGTGTGTTCTAGAGGTACATGGTTGCCTGGGATCTTTGGTCACATTGCAGTCTCCAAAATGGGCTTCACTGAAGGGGGTCAGAGGTTCGTTTGGGGATCTGATTGCTCCCACTTTCTGAAAATGCCCCATCCTTACATGTGGCTATGCTATCCTTGCTTTTGTCCTGCTTGGAATTATTTCAGTACTTTATGGCATAACTTTCCTCCCTGATATCCCCAGGCAACCTCAGAAATTTTGCAGAGTAGGAGAACCATGGTTCCCCGATTGATCTGTTACAGCTCTAAAATATAGGGAAAAGACAGGGATTCTGACCTGTCTGCAGAACAAACAAACAAACAAACAAACACCTGTTTCTGAAGGTGGGAAAGGTCTGAATCTGTTTTAATTGTATGTCTTTAAATTTTGACCATATTCTAGCTGGGTAGCTACTGGGATAAGCAAACTGAGTGGCCAAATTCTCTTAGCACTGTCAGATTCTGGGATTTTAAAATTCCTTGTACATTTTTCACAATGAGCTGGAGATCAGTTCAAACTTCCACAGGTTCTTTTTCTCCCTTCTCTCAACTTTGTTGCCCTTTTTTCATCCTTCATGAGGGATGGGAAGGAAAAGGAATCTGGCTGACATCAAATTATGGATATTGGTTTATGTTCTTAACAAGCTTGCATTTCACATACACAGCTAACCCACAGAAGCCACTAGAGTTTCCAGTGGGTTAGTTTCAAGTCTACAAGCATGAGGGATTTCAGCAAGGCTCTCTGACCTTATTTTCTCCAATAGGTTTGGCCATGTGGTCAGGCAGTTGTCAAATGGTAAGCTGGGAAGGGAAGGGAATCCTCCAATGTCTCGGCATGCACGAATTAATAAAACATAAAACTTCAGTAGCAGGTCTGATTTTTTACCATATGGTATCCTGTTTAGGCAGGACAGTAAAATGCTTTGGAGAGGGGTTGGATGGGAATACTGTATCTGTGTGAGTTTAATTGGACTACATCTGAGGAAAATGTACCTAACTGAACTGAATACTTAGTTCCACCAGAATTTGAGAACTTAGAGATGGAAAGGATGTTAAAAATCATCTGATCCAATGTTTTTATCCTGCATAGGAGAAAAGTCAGGCTCAGAGAGGTGAAGAATTCCTGGCTGGTAGCAGCAGGAAGATTAAAATCTGGAACGGTTTTTGTCTTGTTCTCTTTTAACAAAACTTATTATCTATCAGTTTACACATCTTAGCTCTCAAGCCTCATTTTCTTTTTTGTCTCTTGACCTTAAACCTATTAGATGTGGCCCAGGTACATTCTGGAAGGCAGCCAAAAGTGCATGGTGCCCATGGAATTTGAAGACTTGTTCTAGAGCATGGATGTACTTGAAGGAGGGAAGGAGGGAAGAAGTGCACGGGCAACGCGGAGCAGCTATGAGTCCCTGCTGTTGGCCAGACATGAAGAGACTACTTTATAGACACTTTAGGTGGTGCTGAGGTGGTATGGATGAGCGATGAAGGTGGAATGTGCAAAAGATGGGAGACACCGGACCACAGACTGATTGCTCTGAAGGAATATGGCTGCGTGTGGTAGGAATAACTAAAGCCAGCAATGATCCCACATGCTGTGCCTCATCTTGCCAAACAGTAATTAAGTTGCTAAGGAAGTAGGATAACTCTTAGGTGGTTAAAACACTCTGTTCTGCACACCAGCTCCAGGACTTAATTATAACCATGGTTTATAATTATTCCTATTTAAATAGTTTTCCTCCTCCTTAGCGAAAGGTGGTTTCTTACATAAGCTTTCTTTGTAAAGAAACAAACAAATATTTGATATACAAGCTAGCACCACTGTTTCAGAGTAGGTTTAAAAAAACATTTTTTAAAATATTTTATTTATTTATTTGACAGACAGAGATCACAAGTAGGCAGAGAGGTAGGCAGAGAGAGAGAGAGGAGGAAGCAGGCTTCCTGCTGAGCAGAGAGCCCGATGCGGGACTCGATCCCGGGACCCCGGGATCATGACCTGAGCCGAAGGCAGAGGCTTTAACCCACTGAGCCACCCAGGCGCCCCCAAAACATTTTTTTTTAAAGATTTTATTTATTTGACAGAGACACAACGAGAGCAGGAACACAAGCAGGGGGAGTGGGAGAGGGAGAAGCGGGTGTCCCGCAGAGCAGCGAGCCTGATGGGGAGCTTGATCTCAGGACCCTGGGATCATGACCTGAGTTGAAGACAGACACTTAATGGCTGGGCCACCCAGATGCCCTGAGAGTAGGTTTTTTTTTTTTTTCCCCCCACATCAAAAAAAAAAAAAAAAATCTAGACTATCACCTCACTGTATACTGAACTGTTTAGGTTTAAATTTCCCCATGTCTTTCCATGCTCTAGGCCTCAGTTGGGTATTCTATTCTCATTCAATAAAAGCTCTTCACTGAAATAAATGTTATTTCGTAATGAGTTTCAGCATCTACTGGCCTTCCTTGGATTTCAAGGGGTGAGTTGGCTGTGCAAGACTCAGGACATCTTTATCCTTCTCTTGAGACATTAATTACTCATTAAATTTTCTTTTTATCCTTTTTGCAATGCTCCCAAAATTCCAAAGACAGAGATTTTTGAAAAATGAAAAATTGGCAGAAATGTCCGAAAGCGGTTTTTTTTTTTAAACTTCAAACTACAGATCACCAAATGAGAAAGATATAATGCAAACTTTTTGTCTTTATTTTAACTGGTTATAACTAGATCAGATAGAAATTGGGTATTCCAAGTTTCATCCTGAAGCAAATTTCTATAGTTGAGCTCTAAGCCCCTGAAAAACGGGGTTTATGATGAAAATGTTGAAAGACTCTCAACTTTAGGACAATGTACAACTATAATTTTACAGGCATTAGGCACCTAAAATAACTTTGTATGAAGATTACTCTGGGATTTGTCCCCCGTTTTGTAGAAAATGTTTAATGTTGAACTATATTTTATGCACACAAAAGGACTTATTTCATAAGACAAGGAGCTCAAGGATTTTCATTCCAATATTCAACAACACTATTTCTAAAGGGCCCTCTCCTTCTGCTCTCATAATTGAGTGATCGTAAGTGATATTAAAAAAAAATTCTACTAAACTTATATGTAAAGATGATATGTGGTGGAGCAATTTAAAATTTTCTAGTGGATTGTATTCTAGCCATGTATTTAGCAAGTCATGAAACTGAATTGATGGATCATAATAATGTCTTAATATTCTGTTCCATCGCAGCCAAGGAAATGAGTTTATATTTTTGTTTGTGTAGAGCTATAGCTGAAGTGCTCATATTTGAATGCATAGTGTAATAATAAAAAAACTTTTTGTCTCATGGAAAATCTCTACTACTGGGCCATCCCTGCCTGTCCTCTTTGCTAATTTATTTTCTTCCTTTTTAAATGTAGATAAACCCAAGTCCTATTCCCAACCTTCTTTTCTTTCTCTCTACCCTCTCCTAAATTTATATTTCATCTCCAATTGCAGACCTCTTTCTTCTCTCTCTAATCTTTATTGGGATAGATTGGGAACATTTTAGAATTCATCTTGTCTGAAACCTAACCAATTACCTCTCTCCAGCAGCTTCTCCCTCAAGTTCCATATATATTTCAGTGGCACCACCACTCCCAGTCCCCCAAAGGAAACCCCAACATCTTCCCCGAGAACCTCCTTTTTTTGAGGGTTCAGAGCAAAGTTCATTTATTTTTTCATTTATTAATTTTTTTAAATGTACTCTATTTTATTTTTTATTAACATATAATGTACTCCTTTTTTCAGGGGTACAGGTCTGTGATTCATCAGTCTTACACAATTTCAGTGCTCACCATAGCACACATTCTCCCCAGTGTCCATCACCCAGCCACCCTTATCCCTCCCATTCCCTTCTCCTCCAGCAACCTTCAGTTCGTTTCCAGAGATTAAGAGTCTCTCATGGTTTGTCTTCCTTTCTGGTTTCATCTTGTTTCATTTTTCCCTCCCTTCCCCTATGATCCTCCACCTTGTTTCTCAAATTCCACGTATCAGGGAGAGCATATGATAATTGTCTTTCTCTGATTGACTTATTTCGCTTAGCATAATCCCCTCTCATTCCACCCACGTCATTGCAAGTGGCAAGATTTCATTTTTTGATGGCTGCATAGTATTCCATTGTATACATATACCACATCTTCTTATCCATTCATCTGTTGATGGACATTTAGGTGAGAGCCTCCTTTTATTCTTGCCTGTCCCACAATACCCGACTTCTACCAATTAAGTGGATCTGTATATCCACAATAAATTCACACTGTTTTTTTTTTCCCCTTTCACTGCCTGTATCCTAGTTTAGAAATTTGCTGCTTCTTACCTACACTATTATAATGGCCTCTTCAACTCCAGCCTTCCCTCCTACTTCACTGACAGCTGAATCTGATGCTATTATCATCTTGAGGATTGCCAATTTCCTGGTGAATTAGGTGCCAACCGCAAGGTCTATCATCATGGGCCAGCCCAAATTATTCTGGCCTTACCTTTACATTTACCAGCTAAAATGGAATATTTCTCATGTCTGTGCCCTCCTGCTCTCATGCTTTGATTCATGTTCTGTCCTCAGTGTGAAGCAACCTCCCTCCAACTTAACAAATTCCATGCCAAATGCTGCTTCCTTCACAGAACTCTTTCCAACTTCTCCCAATAGAATGGGAGAGAATCAGCCTTTCTTGGCTCCCTATTGGCCTTAGAACCACATTTCATATTTCATTTGGTATTATTAAAGTTATTCTTCAACTAATTTTGGTCTTTTTGCTAGCTTTTGTATGTTTTGGAAAGCCTACTCCTGTTTGTCTGCTATATAAGTTCTGGGTTAGTTCTGAAACAGAAGGCTATCTGGAAGGCTTTATAAGTGAACTTTCTGCCACCTTAGCCCAAGGTACTGGGGTTCTTTTTCTGTAGATTTTGTTCTGAGCCTGTGGTCTTTTCCCTTCTATCTCACTCTGCACGGAAAAGGACACAGGCTCAGGAATGTATGAGGCTTCTCCTGGGTTGATCTTCATTATTAAGATTCCAGGTATATGAATTTGCTTACTTGCTAATACTTTTTGGTAATCCCTAATCAATTCTTGTGGCAATTTTATGGTCATTCACGGACTCGTAGAGAGTCATTTGCCAGTTGAGTTTGGATGAAGCAATACTATCTTGTTGTTTTCAGTTCTCATACTATAAACAAATGCCCTTTTGGCAGTCTATTGAACACCACATTTTTGTAGTTCTTATTAGTGATTTCTCTGTTTAAAATGACTCTTAGGCATAATGCTGAAGGGCTTAACGATTCCTAAGTGAGTCAAGACTGTGGTGTGCCTCACAGAGAAAATACCTTTGATAAGCTTCCCTCAGGTACAAGATACAGTGTGTTGGTCATGAGTTCAATGTTAATAAATAAAAAAAATATATATATTATGTAAAATGTGTTTAAACAGAAATGCACACAAAGCAAGGTTATGTGTTAATCAATTGAAAAAATGTTGTGGCCAGAAGCTCCCAGGGACCTAAACTTACATTTCCTCTAGGAGCAGCAGTTCAGTGTTTGCCAATTCACTGTTCGCAGCAACTTTCTAGAGTGTAAATGTTGTGAACAAGGAGAATGGACTTGTATATAGATGTAGATGTCTTAAGTCAATGATAACACTATTTAAATTAGTTTAATGTTGTTGAATTTATTAACCAGATTCTAAATAGCCATTTTCTCCATATTTCCTTTTAACCTCTGAGTTTTAACCTCTGAAAAACCCTTGGGGTTTTCTGACCCTTTTCTTAACATCTCCCAATTCACATTAGAGCCATCACTCCCAGTATCTTAGTAAATGAGGAAGAGAGGTTCTATCTTTCTGAAACTCAGGCTTTGATGAACAACAAAGAGATTCTTCTGTGGCACCTCGGACTCATTTTGAGTAAAATTCCCATTGTCTACCTACTCGAAGGCTCTTCCAAATTTCATCATGGAGGCCCTTGTCATCTCTATTGTCCTCCCTCTTCCTCCTTTTGTCTTTTAAATCTACTGCTTCTCTCATCTATATCTTCTTCACAAGTCATCCTGTCTCTTATCCCTGATTCCTCATGTTTTCTTAACATATAATTATTTCTAAGTTTTTTTTCCTTTTTCTCACTCAGTCCCTCCCTCAAAACTCTCACATATCTGGGACTTTAACTCACACAGGTCATATGACAACCACAATTCATATTTCCTCATCTCATTATCATGTATATGGGCATATTGTAAAATATGTATCTATAGTCCATAAAATTTGCTTTGTGATTTACAGAATAAAGTCTAAGAAAACTTCCACATTGGGGGAATTTCTCTATTCTAGATGACCTCTGAATTTTATGTATGGTGAGAAGCAGGTCTCCAAGGGGTCTGTTAGACCGTCATCAAAGGAGCAGGATCAGTTTTATATGTATTTCATATATATATAGATATATATATATACATATATAGTTTTAATACAGAGTATTAAAAGGTTGCATGGTCAAAGCCTTCCCCAGACTTCCAAACCAGCTCATAAAAATGAGGGTCCTTATATTTATTACTTTGGTCTGAACACTAATATACCATTTCATGTTCTATAAGGAAATATTTGGCTGATCATAATGCTTTGATTTTATATGAATAAAACTGTTTTGAAGAAATAAATCTTACTTAGCTCTCTTTCTTTCTTTTTTTCCTTTCACCTGGAACACTGTAGTTCACTGCTTCACATTCTACATGCCACTGGAGGAACTGAGTCACAGCAGAGAGGGATGGAAATGGGAAGGGCTTGGAACAGACAAGAGCTGTGGACCAAGCCTTCTAACCCTTTCCCTACAAACTTCCACTCCCCTAACTGGAAGCAGAGAAATAATTGAGCTGTTACCACCACCACAACCAGTATAGCTACCATTAGCCATACCACTAGTAGTACCACTACCATTATTAGTATCACTACCATCACCACTACCAGTACTACTAACCATTACTAGTATTTCTACCACTAACCACTACTAGCATCACTACCACTAGCAATATAAGTACTACTAACCATTACTAGTATCCCTACTGCTACCACTAACCATTGCTAACCATTACTAGTATCACTACCTCCTCCACTACCAGTACTACTAACCATTACTAAAATAGCTACCACTAACCATTCCTACCTCTACTAGTACCACTACTACTACTTCCACTATAATGATAAGAGCAACTGCAGCTATGATTCCCTGTTTACTCTATCAGTTACATTTGTTTTACAGACATACTCTCTTTTAATCAACATAAAATACCATCTGTTTAATGTTGTTGTTGTTGTTTTTTTACAGAAGTGAAGAAACTGGAACACAGAGAAGTTTAGTATCTAGAGAAAGCCATAACTGGTCAGTAGTGGGACCAGGACTTAAACTTTGGTCTGTTGGACTCCACACACTAGGCTCTTAATGATTATGTATTTCTGCCTCCCCTGGGATGCAGAATAAGGTTGTATGTTGAACATCTCCTGCTGCTTCTCCAGCCCTTGGAAGCTTAAATGAGGTCATGAAGCTCAAGTCCAAACAAAGGCCACCTGTAGTGTGGGGAGTGTTGTAAATTCAAGTTAGTGAACATATAGTGTTGTATTGGTTTCAGGAATAGAATTCAGTGATTCATCACTTACATATAACACCCAGTGCTCATCCCAAGTGCCCTCCTTAATGCTCATCGCCCATATAGCCCATCCCCCCCGTCCCCCAAACTTCACCTCCAGCAGCCTTTAGTGTGTTTTCTGAGAGACACTTTCTTACTGCTTTTCTGCTCTGCCCCTGGGTCTCTGCCTCTCATCTCCAGCTTCCTCCGTTTCTCCTAGTTTCCACCCTTCCCAGACACTGGTCTCATTTTAGCTTTGAGTTAAGCAATAGTTGAGTGAGTGTTGGTTAGGCTAATCGTTGAGCAGGTGGACCTGCAGTATTTTATAGCGGGTCTTTGCCAGAGAGGGCAGCTCTCCGGCTCTTCTCTCAGGGATCAGGCTTTCACTTCATATGAGAGAAGGGTCAGGTAACAGGGGTGCAGGCAGGCTTTAACGCTTATGCCTCACCAAGAAGGGCTCTCTCAGACCTCCTCTCTGTCCCAATCTTTCTTGTGAGCAACCAGTTGAGGCTCATGGAAAAGTGTGAGAGAATGAACCTGTAACTCTCGTTGGGTCTGTAACTCCTAAGAAGGTTAAATCGTCAGTTAGTGCACTATTGGCCTTCAAGAACCTGTACAAATTTTAGTTTTCTTCTTATCCACTTCTATGGCGGCAGATTCTTTCTTCCTCCTGTACTCTGCCAAACAAGGATGAAACAGTTCACACAGCTGTTTCTCTTCAGAGGGAACTTCTCTTTCTTTCAAATTTAGTTTATCTGATTGTCTTGTGACTTTGCGACTTTAGCTCTCTGCTGGGTTGAGGAAGAGTTATGATTTTGTGGGTTCTCTGTTTTATTTTCTTGTTGTTATAGAAGGGGTGATCTCTTGTGGCTTTTTCAGTCCTAAGGGGAACAAAACTTCATGTCACATGATTTTTAGTAGTGGAGTGTAGACTAGGGGTTAGCTTTCTTAGCAAACATAAGGTACTAATCTAAAAAAAACAGACATTTTTAAAACTGCTCTTTTAATATTGGTTTATATTGCAAGTTTGGAATTAATGCCCAATCCCCTTTGTGAGCAACAGAGGAAGGTAAAGCATATCCTTACTGTAATAAAACCATTCTGTTGTAATGTTTTCCTTTAAATCAAAGACCATATCTAGAACCTACGGTACCTTTTTTTTTAAGTCAAAGAATATGAAACATTTTAACGTTAGGGAGGGTTTGATATACTGTCACTGACATTTACTTCCAGTTCATTTTGGTGGGATGAGAAATTCCTACAACTGAAGAACACTTAGCACTGAAGGGATATTTAGTGATGAACTGTGATGCTTCTATGAGAGCATTTGGTTCTCCACTTCCCTCTGTGTAAGAGAACATTGTTCATCGTGGTAAGCTGAAAAATGACCTCTGTAGAATCCTCACGTCTGAAGCCCCAGAACTTGTAAATGTCACTTTTTTGGAAAATCGTTTTAGCAGATGTGATTAGTTAAGGATTTTGAGATGAGGAGATTACCTGGGGTTTTCTGAGTGGGCCCTAAATGCCCTCACAGATGTCCTTTGAGAGAGTTGGAGGGAGATGAGACATTCGGAAGGGAAGGTGACATGAAGCCTGTGGTCGATGCCGCGCTCTGCAGGAATGCCGGAGTTTCTAGAAGCCAGAGAAGCAAGGAGCAGATTCTCCTCTGGAGCCTCCAGAGGGAGTGTGGCACTGCTGACACCTTGACTTTGGCCCAGCGAAAGTAATGTCAGACTTCTGGTTTCCAGAACTGTGAGAGAATAAATTTCTGTTGTTTTAAACCACCAAGTTTGCAAAAATTTCTTACAGCAACCATAGGAAATGAAAACCTTTATCTCATTTTGAAAAATTTTAACTTGTTCCTGTCTATTTGAAATGTCATTTGATAAGAAGTCAGTTGTAGGAGGATGTATTTGCTATGAATTCACTCAAAATTGCCCCTGTTTTTGTAGCTTTAATTTAGTTTAATTTTTTAATAATAAAGCAAAAAGGAAAATTATACTCAGCCTGGGGTGACATGACACACATTGCTGATTATTTGTATGAATGATTGGTTGACAGAGTTTTGGATATATCTCATTAATCCTGATTTGAATTCATACTAGTGGTGATATACTTATATTTGGGTCCCCAAACAAAAATGACTCAAAGGACTCCACCTATCCCTTACTGATTTTCAAATAATTTGATACTCCTTCTGGGGTGTCTTGAGCTTCAGTGCAAGGTACAGAGTTGGGCCTTATTCACATTTTGAGGTGTCTTCCAATCGATTCACAAGATCCATTCATAGGGATGAAGACAGAAGTATCTGATTTTTTAGAAGGTCTAAAGAATAGAAAAGAATAAATGGAAATATCTAGAAACATACTAATGTTTGCCCAAGAACATAATGAGTTTGTTATGTTTTTATTCTTCCAGACTTATATGTCCCCACCATAATTCTCTTTTACCTTGCTTTATTTATTTGATGCACAGTACTTATCATTTTCTATCACACTCTATACACATTGTATCTATCACTTATCTGTTTCTTCCAATTAGAATATAAGATCCAAAAAGGCAAGGTCTCTCTTTGTTTAATGAGGTATTCCAAGTACCTAAAACAATGTCTGGTACATATTGGGCACTCAATAAATATTGGGATAGTGAAAGAAGAGATGATTATACAGAACCTAAAGAGGTCATTGCTAGTTTAATCCCAGATAGGGGTTAATTGTGACAAATGCTAAGCTGTTTCAAGGATTTTAGAGAGAATGGGGAGTGGTGCATGGGTGGCTGAATCAGTTAAGCGTCTGGTTTTGGCTCGGTTCATGGTCTCGGGGTCCTGGAATGGAGCCTTGTGTTGGTCTCCCTGTTCATCAAGGAGCCTGTTTCTCTCTCTCCCTCTGCATCTCTACCCACTAGCCCCTTATGCTCTTTCTCTCTCAAATAAATAAATCTTTAAAAAAAAAGAATTTTAGAGAGAATGGAAAAATATTTGCTTTAATTATTGGTTTTAGAGTTAAAAAAATTTGCTTGCTCTCAATTTTTCCTGATAAACTAAGGCAACTTAAAAAACTCAATTGTCTATAAGAGCCCTGTGATCTGCCCTGAGGCTACTTCTCTGTTACCTCTTCGAACCACCGCTCACTAGGTTTCAGCCATCCCAGGCTTCTTTCTAATCCCTTTTCTCATCTTGGGGTGTTCACTCTTATCCGTCCCTTTACCTTGATTCCAGATGTTCTCTCTCCAGGTTTCTCATGGTTGGCCCTATCACATCATTTGGCCTCAGGTCAGGGATTGCTTGTTCAGAGAAGACTTCCATGATCCTTTAAGCCAACGGTTCTCAGTTGGAGGAGATCTCCTCCTTCATGGGACATTGGGCAATGTCTAGATACAATTTTGTCCCAACTGGGAGGGAGGGGTTACTCTACTAGCATCTAATGGGTAGAGGTTAAAATGCTGCTAAGTCTCCTACAATGAACATGACAGCCCCCCACACAACAAAGACATATCTGGCCTACGAGGTCAAGAGTGCCATGATTGGAGAACCTCCAAAGCAGCGCCCCCCCACCTCGCCAACACTTGTCACCTTTTGGCCAGAAATGTTTTACATCCTCATTACACTTGTTGAGAGTCAAAATTACTTTCTAAAATTTATCTGTTTACTTATTTTACTATCACTCTGGCCTACTAGAATATAGTTTGCAGAAAAGCAAAGTCTTTGTCTATCTTATTCACATAATAACCTCGGTGACTAGAACCAGAAGCTAGTAGATTTCCAATTATTTATTGCCTAGATGAATAAACAAGTAATCATAAACTGACCATTCTCCCACCCTCCCACTATACTGTTGGTGGAGCTCAGCTACTCATCTGTTTTGACTGAAATTTTGAGATGGTTTCGCTTTCCAGCATGAACCTCTTTTCCCTATAATTTTAAACTATTTTCACTAATATCTGTATAAGTCATATTGTATAGAGTTAAAAATCACAGAATTTAAAGTTAGAATACTTGCATTCAAGCAGGCCTTCCTCACTTACCAGTTCAGTGAGAACTTACTTGAGGAAGTTACTTAATTAGCTCTCAGAGAGGTCACTTTATCTTTGTGGTTTTGGGTTTCCAAATCCTTCAAGGGAAGGCGTCCTCAAAGAGTTACTCTGGAGACTAAGTGGATAATGCTTAGGAAGCAGCTGGCACAGGACACTCGCATATATTTGCTGTTTTTTATTATTATTTTTATTTTTATTTTATTATGGTCAAACAAAGCATATAATTATCATTCCGAATTTTAAGTGTACTGTTTAATACTGTTAAGTACCATCACACTGTTGTACAACTATTGCAATTATTTTTATCCCCTGGACCTATATTTTATTTCTTCCAGCTCTTCTTTTTGTGTGTGGCTCCTGCTCTAGTCATTATATTCAAAGACAGATCCCACCACTGTTGGGTATCATGATTGCCTATGATTCTTAGACAGTACGCACTATATACTTTATTGATTAAGGTATCTGCAAGCTTAATGGTGAATGTGTTTATTGTATTTAGCAAGCTTAATGCCATGGATTTAGCTCTCTGTAAGTGCCTTCCCAGTAACCATACAGGAACTTTAGCATACATTTTATTCCTGACTGTGTGCCTAACAAGCATATCCACTGTAAGTGTGTGCGAAATCCTTGCCACCTTCAACTTGATGGTAACAAGTCACAGAAGATGAATATCTGGTTTTATAATCCTAAATAGAGGCTTAATAGCAAGTCATGAAAGTAAAGATTTGATTATAGAGATTAGAAGAATAGAAATTGGGTTTTACAGCAATTGAGTAACTATTAAGAATACTTCAAACACCTTGAAAGAATCCTTAAAATACCAGGGTTTAAAACAAGATCTAGATATGGGCTGAGGATTTTTTTCCAAGGGAAAAAAAAATCCTACTCACTTAATTAAGCAACTTTAAAAAAATTGTCAGTACAATTGTTTAAATATAGTCTCCCAGGGTTCTAAAAGAACAGATTACATGGGAAAATTAGCGCTGAGGGCTAAGAAGAAATGAAGGTGTTTTTCAACAATCGTGTTTGGATTACATTCAAAATGCCAATTCTAATCACTCCACAGTTTTAGAAAGGTTGATGATCTATCAGTGACCTTTCTTGAAAGCTTTTCAAGAGGTTAGATTTGTTGGGAAACATTATTAAGTGAAATTTTGCAATGCAAATTTTTCATAGCCGTTATTCATGGAAATTTCTCCTGAAGTAATTGAAAGGTTAGACGTGTAGTTACCTGAACTACAGTTTAAAAAACGAGTGTGTGCAGGCTGGGAAGCCATTGTTACACACCCAGGTGTGTTATAACCTCAGAACGTGGTGCGGCACATGGCAAAAAAAAAAAAAAAAAAAAAAAAAAAAAGCCTCATTAGGTAGGAACACGTGCTTCCAATGGGGAAGTTGAATAGTCTGGTTGGAAAGTACGGAAATCCAGTGGACACTTTGCCCAATGATCCACAGAGCACTAGTGGCCAATCATGACTGGAACCTGGGTCATCTGGGCCCAAGCTAGTGACATTTCCCCCAGGCTTCTCATCAAATACCAGGACCCTGCGAGCTCAGGCTTTTGGAAGTTGCTATCTGTTCTTCTCTTCCAGCCTTCAGCTGGCTGGCTTTAGCCTACAAAAGCTTTAGGGCAACCCCAGCTCTGTGATGGGGCACACGCAGGAGAAAGTACTCTCATCCACCTGCTTGAATGAACCTTTGGGAGCATTTTGTCAGTTCAGCTGCCTTGATCTGTGAAAGAATTTCATGAGCTGCAGATCTGTCAGTGTTTCCATTTACCAAGTTGTTATTCAATTATTGCATATTCTAACCATTCCAAATTGCCCTCAACTGAAATTTGGAATGTACGTCGACAACCCCAGATAAAATTTTTTAATTGAAAATGGTTGGAGATTTTTGATTTACGTGTAAAAACAACAATGCACGATTTTCACGATTCAGATCTTTGGCATGATTCTCAGATGATGCTGTCAGTTATGGCCACATGGTATAGCACTGTATTCTGAAGGCCAATAAATGTCATGTGTTGAAGGTATATTAGGGTCGGGGAGAAATCTTCCTAAATGCGGTATGGTTTATATTTCGGCTCAGCATTTCATAGGAAGACCTGAGACTCCAGTGGTATAGGATTATGTGATCCGAAAGTGAGGACTAATTTGTTGTCAAAATAAGAGAGGATGAAATGATTTAAGAATGTGAAGTAGAGAGGGTCCTGGATGGCTCAGTCAGTTCAGCGTCCGTGTGTTGATTCTGGCTCAGGTCATGATCTCAGGGTCATAATCTCAGGGTCGTGGGATGGAGTCCCCATCAGGCTCTGTGCTTAGCACAGTTTCTGCTTGAGATTCTCTCTCCCTCTGCCCCTCCCCCACTCACACACGTGTATGTGCTCTCTCTCTAAATAAATAATATCTTAAAAAAATAAATAAAGTGAAGTTGAGATGGCAAAATAGGAAGTCACATTTTTCAGCATTACTAGCTGAAGATTTATTTAAGGACAGGCCAGGACCCAGGCAGAAATATGAAGTAGGCAAGTTTCCTTCACAACTCTACTCTTCTTCCCTGTCCCAACATTTTACATGTCCCTTCCTATTTTTTCTCATCTTCCCCTGTTTGCTAAGTCCCCACAGATGTTATGTCTAAGTCACTGGCATTAAAGAGTTTCTTACTTTAGCTCTTTATGGAGCAAAGGATTTCAAGAATATGTTCTGTGTATCACAGCATGTACTCAACAGTCTTAGTACTTAAGGAAAAGAGAAACCCTGCTTAAGGCTACCATTTTCATTTTGAAAATGAAATCATCATTTCATTTTTTCTCGCTTCCAACTTGAATAATGAGAGAAAATGATAGTTATGAAACATATAAAAGCCTGTGAAATTAACTGCATAGTTGAATTTTGCCCTGAAAATAGTATCGTTAGACATCTAAAATGCAACTGTGTATAACATTTATAAGCAAAGAAGCCACCAATTAAATAAATTATTTAAGATATTTTAAGCACAGTTTTAAACAATAAGTACCTTGTAATAAAATATATTAGAAATGGACAGAAGAGTTTTTTGCTTGAAATAATCTGGGACAGAATTTAGAGAGTTTGGGATAATGTCATGAATATTTTAAGAGTCTAAAAAAATGTCAGTATGAGTTCTATCTTCTCTCTTTCCTCCCATGCCTTTGGGGTATGAACTATCTCAATGAAATGCTCATTAGCAGAGAAAAAGTGAGACAACTGATATGATTCTCCACTGACAAAACCACCTGCCCCAAGTAGCTGAAGTTGTTGCTAAAGATAGGAAATGGTAATGTCCATGCAACAGTTTTCCTGGTGAGGCTGAAAGCTGTCCAAAGAGATTTTTCTTCCTTAAAGATCTGTTAAAAGTTTCTGAAAGTTCAGGGGCACCTGGGTGTCTCAGTGGGTTAAGCATATGACTCTTGATTTGGGCTCAGGTCATGACCGCAGTGCTGTGGGATTGAGACCCACCTTGGATTCTGTGCTGAGCATGGAGTCTACTTAAGATTCCCCCTCTTTCTCTACCTCTCCCCCTGCACGTGCACATGGTCTCTCTCTCTCAAAAAACAAAATCTTAAAAAAATTTCTGAAAGATCTATTGAAAATGAATTATCTCTCATGTAAAAGTTCCCATTTAAGAAAAGTCATTCATTTGGATGAGTGAATTTTTTGCTGATTCAATTAATTGAAACATAACATATTAAAAAATTAATTGATAGCTAGATGTCCACTTACTGTGTTGTTCCAAAACAAATACTTTTAAAATGTCAATTAGATATATCTTTGTATTTTAGACTCAATCTATCCTCTCTTTAGTAAACAAGGCATAGTTAAGATTCCATCAAGGTGGTAAAAGGAAAAGTTTATCTGTAGTCTGTCTTATGTACCTCTGTCTGCCAGTCTATTTCCTGGTTCCTGTTGCATCATGCCTTTGAGAGACCATAGCTTTAGATCTCATTTCATATCCGCCTTAGTGAATGTTTCCTGGGACAATATATTCTTGGGTTGCCTCTTTGCACTGAGACTTTCTTTGGTCACTACAATGTTTTCTAAAGTTGTTAAAGCCTGCAGATCTTAGCTATAAAGCTGGCTGATGCAACTTAATTAAACTATAGCAAATTGAATTTATGTGCTAAAGCTGTGTTTTAAATTTATGGGTGTGCTTGTCTTTGTGTTATTTGTTTTTTAAGGATAGTGCATTACCCCTCCCATGACTGGCCATGTTTGATGAGTTAAAATTACTCCAGACTGGTCCCTCCAGATTAGAGTCTAGCTCTACTCTGCACACAGTGGAAAGTGAATGTGGTACTCAATTTGAGATATCATCTTTCAATCAGCCCAAGATGTTTCTGGTCTGTATGTCTGCACAATTCATTGTGTGTGCTCTTAGATAATAAAACATACTTTAATATTACATAAGTAAAAGACAATTATGCTTATTTCACAAAATTCATATAGTCACATGGCATGGGACATTTGAAGTATCTGTCATTGCACTCCTCCATTCATAATAATAATAGATGGTTGATTCTATAAGGAGTTTAAATTAACTTATTTTTCACATATTCAACATAAAGGACATAAAGGGGATTCTCTATTAATTCCACCTAGGGGAATTTATCATTGCAAACTAGAGAAATTATGCAAGTTTGCGGTGAGTTATATAGTTTAATCTATGCCATGGTATGATGCAGTCATAAACTGCAAATTCTATAAGCTCCAGGTTTACTGGGTGTGCAAGCCCTGGGCCCAGCAGCCTTGAGTTTTAGCTTCCCTTTGCAAGAGAGAAAAATATTTGGGGTGGTGGTGTCAAGGGGACCCATAACTGCTGTCCTCAAGTATGGTATGCAGGGAGTTATGGAGAGGTGTGATCTTTGAGATGTAAAACCAGAACTAGACTTGGGTGTTGGGTGCTCTTGGACCACTGAAGGAATGATTCCAGTAATGGTTGGGAGTCTTCTTAATGGTAGCCAAAAATAATTTCAGCCCTGAGAGCAGGTTTATTTTGACTAGACGCCAAAATCAGATGGTCAGCAGTGATGCTTAAAGTGGTTCATCAAAGGTACACCGAAGAGGCAGCATGTCCTGATTTTTCAATGCCTTCCTTTTTCATAATTGCAAGAATGAGAAGGATTGAACTAGTAGTGAGGGCATGCTTAAAGGTTTGGAGGGTGAGGACTGTTGTAGGCTCAAGTAGGCATACTATCTGACCTTTTCTCCTACCCCTGAGGAAACTCCAATGTGGACTCATTTAAGAGGATATGTAACATTGTTAGAACCTCTTTAAAATGGGTCTTTATTTTTTTTAAAGATTTAATTTATTTGGCAGAGTGAGAGTGCGCAAGTACAAGTAGGGGGAGCAGCAGGCAAAGGGAAAAGCAAACTCCCCACTGAGCAAGGAGCCTGACTTGGGGCTTGATCTCAGGACCCTGGGATCAGGACCTGAGCCAAAGGCAGATGCTTAACCACTGAGCCATCCAGGCATCCCTTTAAAATGGGTCTTTATAATACTTGCCAAGGAATTGTTTCTTTATGGGATGCCAAGAATGATGATCCAGATTTTCTTAAAATCTATGATGCTCCTGCCCTTTTGGCATTTTTGGAAGATGAATGGATTTCTTTATGCCTCTTGAATGTTCTTTGGTTTGTAATTGAGACAATCCCCAGGACCTCTGCTGTCTTTCAGGCAGCATTAGGTCTTGATTCTTTCTTTTTTTGTGCTGTAAGGTAGAAATGCATCCACATAAAGGAGTATCTTAGGTAGGGGGAAAAGCTGGTTCTTTCAGTCAATGATGTATCTTTCTTGATGTTATCTTCTTTATCTAATAACCAGATTTGGCAGTAGGTTAGGGTGGATTGAAGTGTAGGTTTCTGTTGCTGCTTCTAAGTCTTTTCAATATGGACTAGAGAAACAACTTCAAAGCTCTAGATCTTGTTAGACATCCATCAAGGCCGCAGAACCAGTTTATAATTTTTACTTTTATTAATTTTTTAGTTTTTTAACGTTAACTTTTCAAAAAAGATTTATTTATTTGACAGAGAGAGTTGCAGGGGAGGCAGAGGGAGAGAATCTTCAAGCAGACTCCTCACTGAGCATGGAGCCTGGCGTGGGTCTTGATTTCACGACCCATGAGATCATGACTGGAGCTGAAAACAAGAGTGGGGAGCTTAATTGACTGCGCCACCCAGGTTCCCCAGTTTATAATTTTTAAAAATAAACTTTATTTTAGGATAATCTTGAATTTATACAAAAATTGCAAAGGGAGTACAGAAAATTCCCATATAGCCCAGACCCTGTTTACCTATCATTAACATCAATATGGTATATTTGTTCTAATTAATGAACCAGTATTAACACAACTTTGAGCTATACTCCATACTTCATTGAGATTTTCTTAGTTATCTAATCATCCTTTTCCCAGGATCTCATCCAGGACACTATGCTACATTTAGTTATCATGTCTCCTTAGAATCCTTTTGGCTGTGACAATTTTTTCAGACTTTTCTTGTTTTTGATGACCATGACAATTTTGGAGAATACTGAAGTACTGATAAGGTATTTTGTAGAAAGTTCCTCAACTGGGATTTGTCTGATACTTTTCTTATGATTAGAATAGAACTGTTGGTTTTTGGGATGGTGACTACAGAGGAAAAGTGCCATATTCATCACATGATATCAAAGGTATATATGATCAACATGACTTACCACTGTTATATTAAACTTGATCACTTGATTTAATAGTGTTTTTCATCTTTCTTCACTGCGTAGTACTCTTTGGGAGGAAGTCACTTTACACAGCCCATCTGGAGGAATTTATCACCACAAACTAAAAGAAATTACAAGAGTTTACAGGTGAGTTATATAACTTAATCCCTACTGGGGTATGATGCAAGGATGGGTAGTTATGCTCTACCTCCTTGAGGGCATAGTATCTATGTTATTTGGAATTCTTCTGCACGGGCATTTTGTTCATTCTCCCTACTTATTTACCTTTTGGATCAATTATTTATGTCAGTATAGACTCGTGGATTTGTATTTTCAACTTTGGGTTATAATCCAGTACCACTTTATTTTGTTGCTTAGACTGTTCTCATTTGGCCATTGGGAGCTCTTAGATTTGGCTCCTCTATCCCTTTGATGTGTCCCTATCTCTGTATTTTTCTTTTTTTGAGCACTACTTTACTTTCTGGCACTATAAGATGTCCCAGAATCAAACTGTATATTTTCTGCTCCAGTACTAGAATTAGCCATTTCTCTGTGGAGCCCTGGTGAGAATAATTTTTAAAGAATTTGTGTTTTGCATTCTCTTTAAGTCTTCCCCTATTTTTGGCTTATGCAACTAGGTAAATACTTCTTGCTTAGTTGACATTGAAATACATTTTTTTTAATATGGAGAATTTCAACCATACATAAATAGGGTAATGAACCCCCATTTAGCTATCATCCAACTTCAACAATATCACGTTGGGACCCATCTTATTTTATTTATACCCGCATCCACTGCTTACATCTCAAACATCATATCATTTAATCTGTATTTCAGCAATATCTCTAAATGATAATAAACTTAAAATATATGGTGTAGAGGAAAGAAACTTAATGATCATTTTCTTGGCGGTGGATTAAAAGTGGTAACAATCATTTGACCCTGTTTGATCAAGTGGTGGCGTCCAGCACCTTTCCCCTTGTTTTGAGCAGTCTCTGTGACTTCAATATGGCAGAATTGATGCTGTACCAACTTTACGGCCCTTGCCTCAAGAGCTTCCACTTTTTATCTCTTGAAACACTTTTTCTGGGAGCCTTGAACTTCACATAAGAAATTCAACTACCTTGAGACCCCAGTGATGGAAAGGCATGTGTGAGTATTCCAGTCAATAGAACCAGCTGAGCCCAGTCTTCTAGCCCTCTTTGCCAAGGCACTAGACATGTGAGGAAAGCCATCTTGAACCATCCAGAATAGTCCATCTGTCACCTCAGTTGACAACACATACAGGAGACAAATCATCCAGTCTAGCCCTGCTGGATTTCCTAACTCAAAAAATCGTGAGATATATTCCAATGGTTATTGCTTAATTCACAAAATTTTGAGGTAGTTTGTTAGGTAGCAAGAGGTACCTAAAACAGTATATATATATTTTTTTCTTTAAAAATATTATTTATGTATATTTAGTGTACAATGTTACATTTGTTACATCAGTTTGTTCATAACAGGGTGATGTGACAATTGTATACATGATGCAATGTTTTCTGTGAGAAGGGCAGTCACCATCTGTCACCACAGAACATTATTACAACGTTGCTGACTATATTCCCTGTGCTGGATTTTTCATCTCTGTGACCATTTATTTTATAACTGGAAGTTTGCACCTCTTAATCCCCTTCAGTTATTTTGCACATCCGCCTCCCTCCCTTTCTCTGGCAAGTACCAGTTTGTTCTCTATATTTATGAGTCTATGAAATAGTAGGCTTTTCAAATTTGCATTCTCAGTGTTGATGAGCCTCCTGTCTCTTGAGTGTATGGTTTTTCTGGTATGGTTTTTAGGTCTTTCTGAAATTGTGTTGAGTTTTTATGGTTTTGAGTATTTCTTACCTGTGTTCTTAAATAATTTATTTCATTAGATATTTACACAATTAGAATTTTAATAGTGATTGTCCTAAAGTTTCTGAAAATTTAGCACTTGGCTTTCCCATATTGGCATGGGCTGGTTTCAGCACATTACTGATCAACAGTCACTTCTTGATCAGTTTTGCCGATTTGACCTCAACATTCAGCTCTGGGGAAATGGTTAACTTACCTGGTGTTGGAGTAAGAGTTTAGTTAAAATTTTGGCTTTGTGCCTTAGTGGTATAACTTAGTAGATGATTTAGTTAATGTCTAATCCTGTTGCCTCATATGCCAACTGGGGAAAATTATACCCACCCTAAAAGTTGTGGAGCATTAAATGAGAGAAACATAAACAGAAACTTGTACATTGTTAGCTCTAATATTACTAAAATTATTTGGTTTTCTTCTAAAATAATTATCTCATTTTGTCAGTAGTGTCAAATATACAGTAATAAAAAGAAAGCCAGTTTTTCTTGGCAGGTGAGAGTAAGGAGATTTTTCTCAGACTCTGACCCTTGGTTTGGCCATATTGGTGGCAGGGGGGTTGGCTTCAGTCCCTACAGAGCAGTATTGTGGTGGGTGTGCAGGAAAGCAATGGCAAGGCTTGTGCATACATGGAAAAAGTTAGCAGAAAGAAGCATCAACGTTCTTAACATGAAAATTCTTGACATGCCCATCTGTGAGGTGCTTGGGAATTATATGGTCCGCCTTTTGCAGACTAGCAAACTGGAGATAAAAGAGGTTACAACTTGCCCCGGGATTATAGTGGCAAGGCCGGAAAAAGAAGGGAAGAAATATTCAGCATGGCTTTTTGTTAATGGATTCACTCCAATGCCCAGGCCATGCAGGTTCTTTAATTTTCCCCAAACCATACCCTTAAATGAAGCC